>NC_057836.1:10000000-20000000 GCF_910594005.1 Cervus elaphus
CAATGATGTCGTTACCTTCAAATATTATAGATGAAGCAACTGAAGCTCTGAGACATGAAGTCAAGCTTGCAGGTGGTGGAGTCCAGTAGGAACTCGGCTTGGTGACCTCACAGCTGGAGCTTGGGTATGCTCCTTGGAGCTCTGCCCAAAGCCGCTGCCACTTTGAAGCCTTCCCCGAGCCCTCTCCCCAGCCTTGGCCAAGGCAGTTGGTGCTTCCTTGGGGCTCCCTGGGTAGTGGGCATTCCCTTGTGCAATGTGGTAGGGGTGAGGCCTCCAGGTTCCCCAGTCACGTAGAGCAGGCGTGTAGAGAAGCCGTGAGTCCTTAAACCTGGTCTTCCATGCCTAGCACAGTGTCCAGAGACCTCAGGTAGTGTTTGCCGGAAAGACGACTCCAGTGTCTCCCCTCAGGCTCTCTACCACGACCCTGGCAGTTTAACTTCAGTCGATTAAGAACATACAGGGGACCTGCTAGAGCTGAGGTTCTGAGCTCCATCTGTGAGTCCGCCCCCTCTGGTGTGTGTGGGTTGCGTGGAAAAAAGGCAGCTATGGAGGTCCTTTCCCCTGGGGAGCAAACTCTCTACTTCTCCCAGGTCTGAGGTGTTACCAGGCCAGCGTCCTGCTCGCTCTCGCGACCCAGGCAGGCAGAGCTTCTTTCCAGGAAGGTGCCTGTCCCGAGTGTGAAAGGATGGGAGCCAGTGCCCACCCCCTGCTGCCAGTGCCCACACTCTGTGAAGTTTGCAGGGTTTAGTGCCATGAGCTGCCCAGGGTCCCGGAAACAGGGCAAGCCCTTGAGAGCCGCCTTCACCTGCCTCTCTGGGTGCCGGGGACCCTGTGCCTGTAAGTCAGAACACTGCCTGAAGTATTTGGGAGGTTATTATGAAAATCCTAGAGTTATTTGGTGGTACCTCCAGAAGTATTTTGGGGGTTATTGTGAAAGTTCTCGAGTCATTTGGTGGAACCCCCAGAAGTATTTTGGGGGTTATTGTGAAAGCCCTTGAGTCATTTGGTGGTACCCTGGAAGCTGTAAACACCCAGTTTCACTTTGTTCTCATCTCTAGGATGCAGACAGTCCTACTTACTTCAGAGTGGCTGTTAAAAAAGGCATGAGATCATGTGGGGGGAAATGGTTTGTAAACAGCGAGGGCCGCCTGAGAATGAGGTCAATGGTCTGTAAATCACGGGGCCCCAGCACGAGACATGGTCAGAAACGTGGCTGGTGTGGGTCAGGCCGCAGGAGCGCCCGCCAAGGCCGCGGCTTCCCCTCCTGGGAAGTACCTCCCTCCCCTTCCTGCTAGGAGTCAGGGCCATGGTGAGACAGCCATGACCCCTGTCCTGGAAGGGGGCTTTGGAGCCCAGGGGGGCAGCTCATCCATGGCCCCCATTGGTAGACAGTACGCACCTGGAACATGTTCCAGGACCCGGGTTGAAGTCCTGGGTCTGATTTGGGGGCAAGTCACCCGCCCTCTGAGTGGACTTCTTGGGAACCAGATGACCGACATAAGGAGAGCACTCGAGGGAGAGGAAGCAAAGCCCAGCAGGAAACCAGCCGCACTGAATAGATGCCCTAGCGGGTCACCCCTTGGCGGGGCCAGAGCTCAGTGGTTACCCCGTCTCGGGAAGTCCGTACGCAGTCTCGTCAGCGCTGCTGTTAGTCGAGGACAAAACAGCCTTTGACACACCCAGTCCTTGCTCAGAAGGAGAAGATGGAAGCATGTCTGTACTTCCTGAAGCCCCCCCCCCCATTTCCTTGTGTTTATTCATTTAATTTGGGATGACAGACAAAGATGATGATTTACAACCCAAATCTTCTCTTTTAGGAAATATTTCTGGCACTGGTTTTCAATGTTGCAACCATACTTACAGGAGCTATTCTTAGACTTGTCACTGTGTCTCTTTTTCAAAGCGCCACCAGTCTTTATATAGACACCTTCTCCAGTTTTGAGTTTCTTTATATAGATGCCTTCTCCAGTTTTGAGTTTTTAATCGAGATTCTTCTCTCGGTCGGCGCGTTAGAGATAGTTTATTTTTACAGGAAAATAGAAACACAGGGGGCTCTTCCAGGGTAAAAACATATAGCTAAGAGCAGACATGACTCAGATGGGGGCAGAGGGGTGGGGAGGTGTGGGAAAAATCCTCTTCTTCGTCTTGGGGTCAGGATGCACCTCGGGAAGACCCCAGGAAACCTCCTGTTGGTGTCGGTATCTTGTAGCTCAGACGGGGAGGGCACTGGGAGAGGTCATCTGGGCTGACTGCAGGGTTCAGGCTGGGATGGTTGGGTGTGGGGGGTTGGCCGTTTTCTCGGTCAGGCAGTGGAGACCCTCTGGGGTCCACTGAGCCTGTGCAGACACACAGCTGGTCGTGGTGGAGCTGAGGCTTGAGCTTCAGCCAGGGCTCTTTCTTGTCTCACCTTCACATCTGTTTGCATCAGTGGTTGGACGGTCACGTGGTCCATTGCAGGTTAGTCTGGGGCCTTTGCTGCATGGATGCTCCGTGACCCCAGGATGGCATTGTCCAACCTGTCAACAGGTGGCAACACTGAAAAGGACTTCCATCAGGGCCATGGGTCTTGGCAAGTCTGTGGGGGGGAGTGACCAGTCCTGAGCTTTCCAGAGCTTTCCAGGTGCTTCTGATGGAATGGCTTCACTGTTTGAGAGTGATGCCAGCCCCCAGCCTGCCATTGGCCCTTGTTTGTAAACTTGCCAGGAGAGCCATAACAACAGTTCTTCTGTAATATATGGTTTCCTTCCAATGTGAAACTATTAATTTATTACCCCAGATACTGAAGTTGCTACCAGGAAGTGTGGGGCCGACATGACAGTCCACGTGGGGTAACTGCCCGGGATGCTGGAGTGCCATCCTGTGTCCCGCCCACTCCCATCTTTACTTTCCCCACCCAGAATCTTCCTTTATGTCAGCTGCCTCAACCCTATTCTTTGCTTCTCTCTGACGTACCTCAAATTCCTTTTGAAATGAGGAGTGGAAATCGATGGATGATAAAATAAACATTATAAGTGGTCTTGGTGCTAAGCTTGCTGCAGGGGATTCCAAGATAGAAAAGTGGTCTTGCCTTGAAGAGTGGGCAGACTTAGGAGGATAAATGCAAGCAAATGACAGCGGCACGTGTCATGTAGGACAACAGAGGCGGGTGACATGCATGGAAGCACCTAAATGGGCAAAGTGAACAGGGCAGGCTTTTAGGAAGAGCGGTCCATGAGCTAAATTAAAAGGTGAGCAGTTTGGAGGTGGGGAAGGGCCATAAAATGTCCAGCACGACACAGCAGGATGGTGAGGACCAAGTGTCAGCCGTTAGGAAAACTGGGGAGAAATATCAGAGGGGGTGCCTCAGCACTAAAGTGACCCTGCTAGACTGTAACAGAGGTGTAAAGATGGTTGGAGACCACACAATCACTGAACACCCGCTCTGTCCTATGCCCGCACTGACCAAGGGCCGGAGATCCAGTCCTGAGCAGAACAGGGCCCCTGCTGTCAGGGAGCTAGTATCTGGTGCGGGAGACAGACAGTTAACGAACACGTGAGTGATGTATGATTTGTCAGCTGGAGTCAGGTGGTGATGAGTGCTCTGGAGAGAAATAAAGAGGTCAGAGTGCCTTGGGTGAGGGTGGTCACCCATTTGAATGGGTGGTCAGGGCAGAGACCTAAAGGGTGTGTGGGAGGTGCTGTGTGGTGGGGCAGAGGCCGTGCAAAGGCCCTGTGGCAGGAGCAGGCGTGGCTTGTTGGAGCCACAGGAGGCTCATGTGACTGGAATGGAGGATTATGATGGGAATGGACTTGAGATCAGAGAGTGTAGAGGGCCCATCAGGCAGTCTGTGGGCCTCTGTAAGGACAACAGCTTGTAGTCTGATGGAGACAGGAGCCATTGGAGGGTTTTGAGCAGAGGAAGGGCTCAATCTGACCGATGTCTTAGAAGGTTCACTTGCTGCTCTGTGTGGATGGTGGGGCCAAGGAAGAAGCAGAGAGATTGGTCAGGAGCCTGTTCCATTAATCCAGGGGCTGGAGTGAGGCATGGTCAGGGTCTGGTCACATTTTGAAGGAGATGTAAAGCCTAGAATGTTCTTTGCAGTGCCGCTGCTGATACTGGAAGGAGGCTAACACTGTGGTTCCCTCTTTCTAGGCCAGCTCGTCATTAGCTCTGAGGCTTTCTCTCAGGAAGCCCCCTGCTGCCGGGCACCATGACCGTGAGGGGGGCCGCGCTGGCCCCGGATCCAGCGTCACCCACCACGGCAGCAGCCTCGCCCAGCGTCTCCGTGATCCCTGAGGGTAGCCCCACGGCCATGGAGCAGCCCGTGTTCCTGATGACAACCGCTGCTCAGGCCATCTCTGGCTTCTTCGTTTGGACAGCCCTGCTCATCACCTGCCACCAGGTACCCAGGCCAGGCGAGCCAGCAAGCCCCAGTGCTCCAGGGGAGGTGGTCCCGAGAGGTTTCTCATCCAACATAGTATTAGTTAGGCCAGGCCAGGCTACACTGCAGTAATAAATAAGCCCTGAATCTCAGGGGCTTCCCCGGGGGAGTCGGGTTCTTGCTCAGCCAGCCCAGTGCCGGTCAGTTTCCATTCTGTGGCTCCAGCATCTTACAGTTGCAAGACACCATCTGTCTGACAACTGCAGGGAAGGGTGTGTGTACAAAGTACTCTGAATATTTAACTTTCTCAACCAGAAATGGTCCACCTTCTGTGGGCCAGAACTGGTCATGTGTCCAGCCCAAGCTATAGGGGACCCTGGGAACTGTGTACAGGGTGGCAGTGTCCCCTGTGCAGATGAGAAAATAGAGACCCAGAGAGGAAGGAGGGAGGAGACACTAGCCTAGTCACATACAAGTTGGTGGCAGAGCTGGGACAGAAGTCAAGTTTCCCATCCCCCTGGGCTCGCCTTCCCAGGGGAGGCTGCCATGGGCTGGGATGTTCCTTGGCTGCCCAAAGAAGAAGGTTTGAAGGCTGCTCCGTGAAGAGGGAGGCTGAACCCGTTCCGGTCCCAGGGTTCCCCATCCCTCCTAGAACCCGACTGCTTCCCAGGCGGCTGGCTCACAGCAGATGGGAAATGCTTTGTCTTCCTCCTCCCGAGCACAGGGCTTGGCTGGGCCAAGCATGAAGTCATGGGAGCTGGGATGAGGGAGACTCTGGCTGCTGGGACTGTTGCATCGTGGTTAGAGCCGTTCTTGGCATTTGTGTGCAGCTTTTATTTTTTCCCCTGCTTTCTAAAAACTGCATTGCATTCTCCCAACTTGCCAGCAAGGCAGGCAGCGCTGCCCCTGTTCAACAGATGGGAAAGTGAGACCCAGAATGAGGCTGTTGCTGCAGCCACTCAGCCAGAAAGGACTTCCACCTTCTGTGGAAGGGAGGGTCCTGTCTGTCCTGCCCTCTGCACCATAAGTTAGTTAAGGGACAGGGCAGGGTGGGCCACTGCCTGTTCACCTGTGTTTTAGCTCCACGCCCCAGGGACAGGTGTTTAGAAAGTCTTGGAAGTGGAGGGACAGTACATGCATGTTAATCTACTCCTGCATCAGGCACCTGGTTCCCAAACCCAGCCATGCACACATCCTGGTCCCCAGGGAGCTTGTCATCGCTGTGGACCCCAGCTCATCCCTGACTGATTTGCATAATCTTGGGGGTGACCCTGGGCCTGCGAGGCAGCCTGGGCACCTGCGAGGCAGCCTGTGGGCTTCACGCACCCCTTGGTCAGATGCTTACAACAGCCTCACCTGGGAAGTGTATGTCATCACAGTGGAGAGAGGAGGACGCAGAGGCTCAGGGCTGAGTTAACGTGGTGGTCCCCGTGCTAGTTGAGGGCAGAGCCGGACCCGGGCGGGCTCCTGCTCCCGTGGAGCGGACGGGCCATGGTCTCTGGGGCTCCGGCTGACCGCCCCCCTCCGCCCCCAGATCTACATGCACCTGCGCTGCTACAGCTGCCCCAACGAGCAGCGCTACATCGTCCGCATCCTCTTCATTGTGCCCATCTACGCCTTCGACTCCTGGCTCAGCCTCCTTTTCTTCACCAACGACCAGTACTACGTGTACTTCGGCACCGTGCGTGACTGCTACGAGGGTGAGGACGGCTCGGGCGGCAGCCAGAGGGCTGTGGGGGGGGCGGTGGCTGGGAGCTGTGCACCCCCACTTTGTCTGGGAGCTAGAAGACCCTCTTCCCGGCTTCCTCCTGGAGGGGCCACCCGTCCCTTCTTGACCCCCTTCAGGGTTTTCCACCCAGATACCAGCACACATGTAACCAGGTGTCACCTGCTGAGATGCTTCGTGACGTGGCCCCCAAACTCCTCCGCAGACACCTGGGATCAGGGCTCCTTTCTCAGTGCTGGCATCTCTGGTGAGGGTGGGGACAGCAAATAAGTGGCTCATTGGTAGATAGAAAGGGCTTCTCTTCTGTGGAAGGGAGGGTCCTGTCTGTCCCACCCTCTACACCATAAGTTAGTTAAGGGACAGGGCAGGGTGGGCCACTGCCTGTTCACCTGTGTTTTAGCTCCACACCCCAGGGACAGGTGTTTAGAAAGTCCTGGGGATGGAGGGACAGTACATGCATGTTAATCGACTCCTGCATCATGCACCTGGTTCCCAAACCCAGCCATGTACACATCCTGGTCCCCAGGGAGCATGTCCTCGCTGTGGATCCCAGCTCATCCCTGACTGATTTGCATAATCTTGGGGGTGACCTCATGGCCCAGGTCTTCAAGGCTGCCTGGGCACCACCACACACAACCTGTGGGCTTGACGCACCCCTGTACCACTAGGTACAGGTGGGTAAGGGGCTTGTCTCATGTGTGGTGTGGACACATCACTTGCTCCTGTGCTGAGCTCCAAGCACCCGGCCAGGCCCCGTGCTGGGCTCCGGGCAAGACAACCCTCACCCTGCCTGCCGTGTGGGAATCTGTGTAGCCTAAACAGCACAAGGAGACAGGGATACTCTCTCCCAGTTGCCCTGGCTGGGGATGGGGGTGGGATGGGGCAGGGATCAGTGTCTTAGAGATGAATCGGCATCTGCCAGGCAGTGGCATGGATGAGCATTCATTCTGGGCAGAGAGGAATCTCAGTGTGCCAGTTTGGGGGTGCTGGGAGCTGCGGGGGTGGTGGGTAGCCACGGCCAGAGGAGAGGCCAGTGGCTAGAGGCGATGGGCCTGGGAGGCAGGGATGGGGATGTACACAGCCTTGGGGGCATAGAAGGAAACGGAAGCTTTCTGTTTTACTGGTGATACACAGGAATATGACATGACTGGAAATTGCAGTTTAGAAAATCTCCAGTTGCTGAGTGGGTGAAGGAAGGGGAGGCCAGAGACCCCAGGACAGGTCTCAGGCCAGCGATGCTTCGGCCTGTCCCCAGGCAGGCCAGCAGGGAGAGGAAGGAGGACGCTTGAACTCAAGATCGCTGCTCTGATGCCCACCCTCCTCAATAGTTCTATGCTTTCCTGTCTCCTCCCTGTACCTGCGCTGATGGTTTTGGGTAGAATGACCAAACATGGTTTTCCTTATACCGAGGCTCTGACCACAACTGATTATCTGCTTCCCAGACCCTGGAGAAGGAGGGGGCAGCGCTTTGTCCTGGCCCTGGATATTGGAGTGCAGTGTGCTTGGCCCCAAAGAAGCCAGAGTCTCTGCTCTCATCTCACTTTGAACATGTGTATCCCTGAAGACTCGCAGGGCACAGGAAGTGGCCTTTGAACTTGAGGAGATAATGCAGGCACCCGGTGGGCCCCCCTGTCCCTGCAGCCATGCCAGCCTCCTTTCCCACCCAGCCCACCACATCCGTTTTCCCAGTGTCTGCAGAGCTCTTTCATCTTGACTCCAGCATCTCCTCAGAAAGGCCTGCCCGTGGCTCCGGCTCCCAGCCCCTGTTTGCAGTTAAGCATGGGTAGCGTGTGAGCCTGATTTGCTCCGTCTCCCTCATGGACTGTCAGCTCCAGAGAGCAGACACGGGCAGAGAGCACAGGCAACAGAGCCAGCAGGTGAGAGGTGCTCGCGCCCTCTGTATGTTTGGAACGGATAAGGGAAGACTCTGAGCTTCCACTGCAGGGGGTGCAGGTTTGATCTCTGGGTGGGGAACTAATAAGAGCGTGTGTGCGGCTTGGCACAGCCAAAACAAGAAAAGACTTTATTAAACACCTGCTACGTGCCTTGCAGTCACCCACGTGGGGCCTCGCTGAATCCCCGGGGCTGGAGTCCCTGCCCGGCTCTGTCAGGTGAGAGCGTGGCAGCTGGGCGGGGCCCCTAGAGCCTGATGTTCCTGGAAGCACTGGAATCCCCCGGGAAACCACTGGGCACCTAGGGAGTGGTAAAGCCTGAGGATGGGGACGGTGGGGCTCCCTTTTCTGTTCAGCTGCCAGCCTCGCCACGGTGCCCAGGAGCAGCCTCTGCCCACTGGTTTCTTTGGAAGCAAAAAGCACTTCCCTACTGGGGGCCCAGGGTGGGGCTATCCTGTGTGATGGGGGGACAAGTATAGACTCCCTTCTCTCCAGGGCCCTGAAGACTGGGGCTCACGGCAGAAGTGGGGACCACCCGGGGCCCCCAGACCATCTTACTCTGGGCCCCAGAGGCAGCAGCAGATGGTCGGCGGCTACTCCATCTCAGAACCCTTTTGTTCAGGTCCAGCCCGGCCTATCCTTCCAGCCACACGAAGGTCCTCACAGGAAGCCGGCTGCCCTGCAAAGCACATCTCCTAGCAACGCTATTATCTGCTTGGCCTCTCCGAAGGAGTTTACAAACAGTGCAGCAGCTGCCGTGGAGTTCAGGCTGCCCCCCGAGTCTACCAGCTCGCAGTGTCTGAGTTGGTGGGCTGGGCCCTGGCCTGGCCTTTTCTGCACCTCCTGCTTGGTGCTCTTATCTGCAGCTGCCCGCAGGAGCCGCCCCCACAGAGTTGATGATGGGGTGTGTCCCTTAAAAGTCAAAAAGAACCATCCTCCCACCCTTTCTCCTCATGTCCCAAAACTCGGGAAGGGACACAAATCGACTGGGCTGGGGGCCTCTTATTTCAGATAGAACCAACCTGTTGTGTAGCCCGGCTCAGAGTCAGACTCTCTGTCAGGCCTCTTAGAGACATTTGCTTTTTTTTTTTTAACAAAATTTAAACAACTAAGATTTTACTTTTATTGAAGTAATATGTGCCCTTGGTTGAAACACAAAACTGCCCCAACTCCTCCTCACTCTCAAAGTCATCCCACTTTCAACTCTTGAAACTGGTTTCATTTGTTCCAGTGACCTAAAAATAGGCTTTTACTGTTATTTCTTAGCTTTTCAGTTTTGTGTAGTGTTACATAGTGACTTCCTGCTGCAGAAGGCTTTTTGTTTTGGTTTTGGGGTTTTGTTTTTGGTCACGCTATGCAGCATGTGGGATCTTACTTAGTTCCCCAACCAGGGATTGAACCCATTCCGCCTGCAGTGGAAGTGCAGAGTTTTAACCACTGGATTGCCAGGGAAGTCCAAGGAAGGCTTTGAGCTAGGCATCTTATCTCCAACTACAGCGCGCACACACACACACACACACACACACACACACACGCGCGCGCGCGTGTTTTCTTTCCTTCCTCTTTTTAATGTGATCGTATCCTGATTTTTCTTAGTCTGTGTTCAGTGTGTGGATTAAACATCTGTAACTGTTGTTCAGGGCTCAGCCTGACAATGACCCAAGACAACATTTCCTTGTTCCGCTTTGTTTTCCCTCTGGTTACTACTTGTCTGCCCCTTTGGCTTGCTGTTTTCTGTCTCTTATCATTAATTTATCCTCCCAGCACCTCAGTTGAATAAAAAAAGAAGCCCTCCTGTCAGTCTCCTAGTTCCGGGTTTTCCAGGTGGCGATCCTCCTGGAGCCCTGCCCTCCTTGCCCCCATCTGGACTGGTTGTCCTCGAGGCCTCTTACTTTTCAGCTGTTGTGCTGGGTCTTGCCTTCACCGTCAGTCCAGGAATCCTGCCGTCTTTCCTGTCCTGAAACACCTGTTCCCTGGGTGCCATCTTTTCTGCGTTTGAGGTCTGCTCTTTTTGGTGAGCACACATCTTCCAGGGGCTTCCTGAGAAGATAGGTTGCACGGGAGTTCTGTTTTTTTGAAATCTGAACATTATCTGCAAATATCTTGATTATCATGTTTAAGTTCATTGGTGTTCAGTGGGAATATGATTTCTGAATTGAAAATTCTCCCTCTGAATTTTGAAGGTGTGTTTTTAACTGTCTCTTAGCTTCCAGTGTTGTTTTTGGAAAGTCTGCTGGATCCTTAAAGCTTGTATGTAACTCTTTTTTTTTTTTCCTCCTAGCTTTTAGGATCTTGTCTTTATCCCCGTTGTTCTGAAATCTCACGAGAGATGGGGTGTTCATCGTGCAGGGCATCTGGTGGGCTTTTTCAGGGTGGACACAACTCATATCCTAAGGTTCTGGGAAATTATCCTGAATGTTTCTTTGATAATTCCTTCCCTTCCATTTGATCATCCCTTTCTGGAATAAGTTAAGTAGGATGTTGCACTTTTGGATTGAGCCTCAAATTTCCTTTACAGTTTCTTGGCATTTTCCATCTTTTTCTTTGTTCCGCTTTCCAAGAATTTTTCTGATTGTGTTTCAGATCTTTACCTTTGAGCTTTCTGTTGAAGGTTTTATTTCCTTTATCGTGTTGTAAAATGTCAGGCGCTCTTCCCTGCTCTTTTCCCCTTGTTCCTGGTTTTCTTCTTCTCTCTCTGGGGATGCTAAGTACATTTTTCTTCTATTCCCCACATTATATCTGTCTTTTGAGTTTCTTCCAATTGTTTGCTTACTTTGCTCTTTGACCTTTGAGTAAGAAGCTTTCCTCAAATGTCTGGTGATCTTGGATATTTTTTTTTTTTTTAATATATTTGAGAATGGGGCTTGGGCTTTTCAGGTGGCACAGTGATATAGAATCTGCCTCCCAGTGTGGGAGATGCAAGAGACGCGGGTTCAAACCCTGAGTGAGGAAGATCCCCTGGAGGAGGAAATGGCAACCCAGTATTCTTTCTTGGGAAATCCCAGGGACAGAGGAGCCTGTCAGGCTACAGCCTGTAGGGTTGCAAAGAGTCAGACATGACTGAGCACACACATAAGTAAAGGAAATACCAAGTACACGTTGGAGCCCAAAATAAGAAATCTAAAACAGTGGAAAAGAAGAATGGGTCTTAAAACTGCTGGGCCTCATCCCAGTTGGGTGGAGGACGTGGATAGGACGTGGGACATTTCCTCTGCCTTTTATTTACTTATTTAGTTATTTTTTTTTTACTGCAGCATATGGGATCTTATTTCCCTGACCAGGGATTGAATCTGCATCTCCAATAGTGGCAGTGGGGCATCTTAACCACTGGACCACCAGGGAGGTTGCTCCTCTGCTGTTTGCATGCAGTGGTGGGGTAGACAGTACATGAAGGCTCTTTGATTCTGGGCCTGTTCCCCCAGAGAATAATGTTCTCGTCGCCTTCTAGGAGGAGGACGCTGAGGGGCTGATCGATAGCTGGGAAAGGGCCCTGGCCATCTTCCCTTCGTGTTCAGACTTCCTGCCTGTATTTTCTGCAAGTCTCTGCATCGCTGCCCTTAGCTGGGCCAAGTTCTGTGAGGGCAGAACCATCTCAACTGTCTCGAAAGGAAAAAGCCAAGAGCACCACATGGAGACTGGTGGCCGGTGTTCTCATCTGCACCCACAGCTTTCAGGGCTGCCTGGCGCGCCCGGTCACACAGGTTCCTGGGGTTCTGTGGCTCCCTCCTGTCCCCAGGTCAGCGACCATGCCGCACCTTCCAGAGCCTTTGTGACATCCCTCTGCCTCATGGCACCTGCTGCCTCTGGGGCCATGTCCTTGCCTTTGAAGGTTTGTACCTTTGCCCCTAATGCTGTCTCACTTCAGGGGCATTTCAGGGGAGAATGGAGGTGAACCCTGTGAATTGGAGGTCGTGATTCCACTATCTAGGGAGAAATGGATGCTTGCCCAGTGCCCCTAATGGAAGTGTTAGTTGCTCAGTCGTGTCTGACTCTGTGACCCCATGGACTGTAGTCCACCAGGCTCCTCTGTCCATGGGATTCTCCAGGCAAGAACACTGGAGTGGGTTACCATTCCCTTTTCCAGGGGATCTTCCCGACCCAGGGATCGAACCTGGGTCTTTTATATCGCCGCTAGATTCTCTACCACTGAGCGTCTACTACCTCATGAGGGCCAGAATTCTCAGAGCTGGGGCTGGACCACCAGGGTGTGCAGGGCAGGCAGATGGTGAAGGGGTGGGATCCGGCCCCCTTGCCTGCATTTAGTGTTTGACTGGGGTAGGGGGTCGCCCCTAAAGATGCCTCTGAGACAACCTGGGGAGCACGGTGATTGGAGAGGTGCAGATGGCTGGAGCTCAGATGGGGGAGACCCTTCTTCAGCTGCTTCATGCGGGCACTGTCTTGTTAATAAGGTTTGTGCGGCACTTCAGTTCAGCACATGTGTTTTCATTACTGTTAGCTCGTTCTCACATCTCAGTTACCTGGTAGAGTATCTGTTATCATCCCCATGTTTCAAATGTGAAAAAAAACTCACATAGGCTAAAAAATTTGCCCAGATTGTTACCTAGAGAGTAACTGCCAAAGGCCAGACTCTGGTCTGGGTCTCTGAGGTCCAAGAATTGCTCTGTGGCCAAGCTTGGGGAAGGAGTACAGGACAAGCTTCTTCCCTGCAAAAGTGTGAACTCTTGTTAAGGGAAGAGGTTTTACATGTACGAGAGCAACAAAGAATGATGCTTTCTTCACCCAGTTTCCAATTTGGGACGAACTTGGATTCCCGGATTCTGGTCCAAAGTGAAACTTCTTCCCAGGTTGGGCGAGTGCAGTTGAGGACCACCAGCTTGAGGACCGCCAAAGACTCAACGACCGGTGTGCTGCCAGCAGGACTCATGGGGCTGGTAGTGGCCCTTGCTGGTCACGGCTCTGAGAGAGCCAGGAATCAGAAGAGCTCAGCCCATCAGGATAAAGACAGGCAACCAGAAGAAACCAATGAAGACAGGGATCGGAGTCAGCTTTTCGGCTGGCAGGGAGCAGCAGTGAGCAGGAACAGTAAAGGGCAGAAAAAACGAGGGAGGAGGAGCTAGGGCCATTGCAGTGGCTCAGAATCTGGGGGCAGGTGCTGAGCGAGGACCCTGCCCGCCTGGCTGTAGCATGTTGTGTCTGTTATTGTCCATGATGATCACCAGTCACTGGAAAAACGGGAAAGAATGTTCGGGTGCCCCCTGTTTGCTCAGCAGTTGAATCTGGTCTTTTGCCTCTGATTGTGTGCATTTGTCTCTAGTTCATTTAAGATTTGGTGTCTAGAATGGAGATGGAAGTTCCAGGTACCTGACTGTCCAGGGTGAGAGAAAGAGAAAGAGCCCATTCTTTCTCTTATGCTGGATGCTCCTTGTGGGCCCCTCTGGTCACTTGTGTATCTGGGATCTCTCCAGGGAACCAGAATGGGAGCTGTGATCAGAAGCGTGGTCAGGTGAGAACCCCCACTGTTAATCTTTTTTGCTCTTCTGACGTTCAGGGCCAGCTTATCTCTGTGTTTGTTCCCTGGCTGTGTGTTGAGCTGTCCATTTTAAACACACATGCTGGAGTGTGGGGGTGGTATTTTGCATGGCTCTGTCATTTCCTAGGAAGGGCATTGATTTTTCCAGATGGTCAGTGGGTCTTGGTGTGGGCTGGTTGAGTCATCTCCAGGAGATTCTGTCTTGTTTCCTTTCTCCAAGATGCATTATCAACTCACTAATGATTCTTTTAACAGAAACCATCAGCAAATCGGGATTTTGCAGACTGTCTGGCCCCAGAGCACTGATCAAAGGTCAAAAATCCGGAATTGGGAGAGATGGATGAAGTTTGGTGATCTCACCAGTTGAATGCAGAGCTGCATATGGACAGAGAACTGGACCACATAATTCAGGAGCGGGCTGACATATGTTGCGACACAGGAAAGGATGTGAGCTCAGGCACCAAGCTCTTCCCAGAAGTGGATTGCAAGATAGCCTAGTTTGTTGGTTCTGAACGGAGGGGCAGAGGAACCTTGGGCCCCTGTGGCCTCTCCCTTGGACTTTGTCTTTGGTGACCGGAAGTCGGATTACCTTGGGGAAGGTGCAGCTTCCCAGCCTGTGAAAGAGTGAGCACCTCGAGCGCAGGACTGAATGAGGGCCACACCCAGAGTCCTCTCAGCCTCACCTGGAGCTGTGACCTGTTTCCATCCATTCGGTTCTTCCATGCTGATTGAGTGTGGAAGTGCCAAGCTCTTTGATCACTGTTGGGGGTGGGCCTCGGGTCCTGCCTGCAAGATGCTTACAGAAGATAGTGGGTAACACTGTACAGTATTTACTGTAAGCCCAGCCTCGTAGATAAGGCATCACACTTTCAGCCCTGAGCCCCATCCTCGCTGCAGCCCCCACCCAGAAGGAGCTGTTAGCCCCGGCTTAGAGATGAGGAAACCGAGGCCCAGAGCACGGAAGAAATTTGCCACACAGCTCCTAAGTGGTGGAACCTAAGTGGTGGAACACACAGGCAGTCTGGCTCCAGGGTCCATGGCTTGCTGGCCGCTTTATGCTGCCTCTTGTACTCGAAGGAGCAGGCAGATCCACAGAGATTGTGGGGTGTGATGTCAGCATGGCGACAAGATGGGACCAGCCAAGGACAAGGTGGCGTCGTAGCTGGGTCTGCCTCTGGGATTTAGCAGAGCGACCTGAATGTATCCGCAAGGGAAGGCCTGAGAGATCATGGCATGACGTGGGGATTCCAGAAGAGGTTTTATGTGCATTCCACTCACTTGGTTGTATGTAACTACCCAAAATCAGGCTCGTGTAAAACAGCCATTTATTTTGTCCATGAATACTGCAGGTCAGGAATTTGGACAGGGCACGCTGGGGACAGTTTGGCCCTGCTCCGTGGTACCTGGGCCTGAGCTGGAGAACCTGAAGGCTCAGGGATGGGTCATCTGATGTCTGGTTTCCTCGCATTGCTGGCAGTTGATGCTGGTATCAGCTGGGGGCCTGGGTTCCTGCCACGTGAGCCTGTTCATGTGGACTCTTCACATGGACCAGTGTGGGCTCCTCTTGGCATGATGGCCGGGTCTAAGGGCAACCATCTCAAGAGAGGATAAACCAGAAGAAGGAGGCCTTTTCTGGGCTTCCCTGGTGGCTCAGTGGTAAAGATCTGTCTTCCAGTGCAGAGGACGTGGGTTCGATCCCTGATCTGAGAAGATCCCACATGCCTTGGAGCAGCTAAGCCCACGCACCACAACTGTTGAGCCTGTGCTCTAGAGCCTGTGTGCTTCAACAAGTGAAGCCCATGCACCCTAGAGCCCATGCTCCCCAACAAGAGAAGCCACTGCAATGAGAAGCCCACACGCCGCAACTAGAGAATAGCCCCCCATGCTCGCCGCAACTAGAGAAAAGCGTGCACAGCAATGAAGACCCAGCACAGCCAAGAAATAAATTTTTAAAAAATTTATAAATTGCTGTTTCTAACCACAACATCAGATGTCAAAAAGCTTTGCTTCTGCTATGGTCTCCCCGGTTCACCCAGATTCTAGAAGAGGGAAGAAAACCCCCCCATCTCTCAGCAGAGGAGTGTCAGTGTCAGGGGATGTGGCTGCCTTTGGAAAAATACCATTGACTACAGTATAGCTGGACCGATTGGAAGAGACACATCCACTCCTCTTGGCCTTATATGGTTTTGGATAAAACCATATTAGTAGACTGACATCAGATTTGGCTTGATGCTCCTCACCTCCTGCCTTCAGATGCCCAAAGTTCCTGTCCGTGGAAAGGGATCTGGAGGCCAGTCAGTGGAGATTCCCACCACATGCAGGGCACTAGGCCTTGTCAGGGGACAGCGGGCCCCCAGGGAAGGCAGACAGATAAAGACCTATGACCGCCGATGCTGAGAGTGCCAACCACTCTGCTGAGCACCTTGCATACGCACAGAAACCCCACCACCTCCTAACTTGATAGGGGCTCTTTTTGCCCCTATTTAACAGATGAGAAAACTGAGCTGCAGAGAGGTACCGAGCAGAGCCGCGCTGTGAACCCTCTGCTGTGTGTCTCTAGGGGGATAGTCACAGCACAGGCGGCCGGTGCCGTGGGTCCTGTTTATACAGGGTGCCACCTGGGCCCCTGTTTCCCAGCCCCAGACATGAACCCGTAGTAGTTAGACCAACTAACTACTGTTAGTTAGCTGTTAGACCAACAGCCCTTTGCAAGTTGCTAAAGGCCAACTTTTACCTACAGACGTATGGCCAGGATCTGCTGTGCTCCAATTCCAGGCAGTCAAGCGTCTACGTTAGTCTATGGGCGAGGGCTGGGCCCATGCTGATCCCAGTCGGTGCTCACACTCCAGGGGGGAACGACGGCCTGGTATCTGCAAATCAGCAGGTTCCATGGATGTGGGATGCACAGGACCCCGTGGTGGTGGCCAGGGACTTCTCAGGGAGGGTGATGTCTGACGGGTTGACAGTTCAAGGAGTGCAGAGGGCAGGGCGCAGGCAGTGGGACCCTTGAGGGCAGAAGCACGAAGGGCATAAGACCGTGCTGAGGGGGAGGGGGCACCTTGTGTTGCTGGGAAGGAAGTGTGAGGGGTGGGCAGGAACCAGGCCACCTGTTGAGAGACCTTGAACTGAGCCGGGGGCCTGCTCTGGGAGCCTTGAAGGCCTTTCTGCTGCACGCGGACGGCGGGTCAGATGAGAAGGGGCTTGCTGGCTGCAGGGCCCATGGTGCATCTTCCTAGATCTTATCCCCTGACCCCGCCTTGACCCTCCCCTTGGCCTCACTCCTTTGCCGGATGCCCGTCCTGTTCCCCTGCCCCGGGCCCCTGGTCTGCTTCCTGCACCTTTCCTCCTTGCGTCCTCCTCTCTGTGCCCTGGCTTCCAGCATGTCCTGGTACTTCTAGCACCCTGCAGGCAGCAGCCTTCATTTGCTGACCCCTCAGAAGTCCTCTGACTAGGAGACCAATTACAACGTAGTGCTATATTTATAGCATTCATAGCATACTTCTGCTGTGCCCCCGTTGGTGGCTGTTGCAGATTTTATATCTTTGTGGGCGATGTCAAGCTGTGTCCTGATTCAGAACGCGCTGGCCCAGCTTCCCGAAACATTTGCACTGTATTTTGGGCACCTCTCATACGTTTTGTTGTAGCTTACCGTGCTATAGGCTAAGATGCTGCTACATGCTGATGAATGCATAAGGGTTCTTTCTGTCTCATTCTTGCTGAGAATTTCTCCTGAGATCCTTCTGGGGAATGTTTAATTGCTGCTTGGTCATAAAACTGTGATCCATAACACAGAAACAGAAAAATACATAAAACTAGTAAACAATTATAAGACCAAAACCCAGGATGTGCACCCTGCCAGCTCTCCAAACCCCCAGCCTGCCCGTCCAACTCGCCCCTCACAATCCTGCATTTGTTGGTAATCACGTTTTTGCCTTTCTTTATGGTATGACGAGCAGCGTCTGTGAACAGCATGGTTTAGCTGGGCCTGAGTTTGATTATACAAGTGGAATATCCACTGTGGGTTCCTACATTCCTGAGGTCCCCCCCACCCACTTCCAGTCCTCCCCACCTCCAGTCTCTGCCTGTAACTGTGGTTCATTCACTTTCGTTGCTGTTTAGAATTCCACCATCTGTTTATCCGTTCTGTTGATCTGAGTGGTTTTCTCTGGACTTTGTTTTCACAGCCTTGGTCATCTATAATTTCCTGAGCCTGTGCTATGAATACCTCGGGGGGGAAAGTTCCATCATGTCAGAGATCAGAGGGAAGCCCATCGAGTGAGTATGAAGGCTCCCCGGAGCCCTCCACACCACCCTGTTTTCTGGGCCTGATGTTCCCTGAGCTGTCCTGGCATCAGCTGGTCACACAGACCATCTCTGCCTGTGACCTTGACCCACTCTGCCTCTCTTGGACCTCCTGAGCGAGGTCACTCATTGGGACTCTGGGGAAGGCCTGCCTGGCTCTTTCTCCTTCTCTCTCTTCCTGTCCTTTCCTGTTTGCCTATTTTTTTCCCTCTTGCAGTTTTCACATTCAATGCCTTTCAGGTTGATTTGTCATCCCAAGGGTTCCTGCCGCTTACGCTGTGTCTCCCCCAGTGCTTGGCCTCAGGCTCAGACTGCACAGGATCCGAGCCTGATCCCCGCCCTGCCCCGCTCTACCCCGACTTGTCGGGTGTGGAGAGTGAGAGTGGCCTGCCCCCGCCCTGCTTTCCTGAGTCCCGGCTCTTTCTTTGCTCACCAGCCCTTCTCCTTTTGTCCCTTCCAGGTCCAGCTGTATGTATGGCACCTGCTGCCTCTGGGGAAAGACTTACTCCATCGGGTTCCTACGGTTCTGCAAGCAGGTGGGTACCCCCTACAACTGCCCTGGTCACGAGTTGCAGGCTGGGGACCAGGAGCCTGGGTTTGTGCCCTGGAGCGGCAGCCGCAGGGACCAGGCTGCCCCTGGATGACAGGGCAGCAGAGGCAGGTGTCAGGCCAGGAGGACCCTGCTCCAGGCCCACCAGTGGGGTTCCCATTTACTGCGAGGCACCCACTCCCCGACCTGTAAGGGATGCGCGAGCATTGGCGAGGTGTCCTCAGAGGAACATTAGCAGGTGCCCCAGGGATGTCTGATGCAGCCCCTGAGCAGGAAGTGGTCCCAGACACTTGCTCACTTCATCCAAGTCTCAGTGTGTGTGTGAGAGTCCGAGGAAGTGCATGGCGATTCTAGAATCTCAGTGTGAAAATTTATCAGCTGTGGCTAGAGCCAGGAGGGTTTCTGCATTGAGGAATATGATGGAACAGACCTGCTCAGCCTCCGGTTCTTTCCCTAGTTTCCCACTTGGCAGGTGGCCCAGCAGCTTCCAGTTTCCAGATCCACCCTCCCAGTGGTCTCCAGTGGCCTGGGAGGAGACAGAGTGGTGTTGTGCTCAAGTGCCTGATCTGGGTCTCTGACCGTCTGAGTTTGAATTCCGGCTTCTCCTCTTGACTTGGTGACTTTGGCTAAATTATGAAACCTATCTGAGCCTTGGTTTCCTCTTCTCTGAAATGAGCATAATGATACTTAACCTCAAGGGATGGTTTGAGGAACAGATGAAGGAAAGCCCTTAACACAGCCCTGGCTCTGAGCCTGCCCTCCCTTGCTCAGGAGGGTCTCAGGCACTGTGCCCCGCTGTCAGGACCCCAGCTTCATCTCCACAGGGCCCGTCAGCCCATCCAGCATCGTGCAGCGTCATCTTGGGAGATGAAACCCGGGTCTTGGGAAATGAAACCCACAGCCCATCCCCAGACCTGCTGGAGGCGGGCCTCTCTGCTTCCTCCTGGGCGGGGCCACGCCCCGTGCACAGCCCTGCCCACAAAGCCCTGCTTGGACAGCCAGTCTCCAGTTCTTCCAGATCTTCCTTCCCTCGGGTGTTTCTAAATTCAAAACCTCCCCGCGGGACTTGCAGGGAAAGAGTTCACACTGTCCCGGCTTCAGGGTGGGGCCTCTCAGAGCCTTTGTTTACTAGTGCCGGCCCAGCTGTGACTCTCTGCCTTCTTCTTGGAGGACTGTGTACGAAGTGTTGACCCCAGATCACTAGCTTGGTTGCCTTGTTGGAAGTTACTCCCCAGCCTTTGGGCTTGGGTGTTCTGCTGCTGGTCCTGGAGGTGGCAGGGGACAGGTCATCAAAGAGAACTACAGAAACCGCTCACCCTTTCCCCTTGGAGAGAGGACACCGTAGCTTTGTCATCAGGGCCCCTGTCTGGGTCTGAGTCTTTTGCCGCTTCAGCCAGTCTCCCCATGCCTTAGTTTCCTTATCTGTACCCTGGGGTGATGACAGACTTACGTCATGGGGCTGTCCTGAGCACTGCGTGAGCTGAGCCAAGGCAGCACCAGCGCTTATTTGAGACACGCTGCTGACCCTCCCCAAAGGTGCTGGTCCCGCTTCCTCAAGGGGGTGGGGGCAGGGGGTTTTGTGGGCGTCACCCATCTAACCCTATCATGCGCGCCTCTGCTCTTGGCAGCCATGCAGCTCAGCTCGCTCCGGGCTCCCCTGCAAACCTTACTCAAGCCACTTTCAGGTCAGAAACTTAGGGTTCCATAGATTACTTTCTCTGCACTGGGGCCTTGCCCCATTTGGAACCACACTAGCTTAGCCTTTCAAAGCTAATCCTACCTCCCCAAGTAGGACCTTGTGGCAGACATTTATTGGGTTTCTAGAGAGTGGTGAAGTGAAAGTTGCTCCATCGTGTCCAGCTGTTTGCGACCCTGTGGACTGTACCATCCATGGAATTCTTCAGGCCAGGATACTGAAGTGGGTAGTCTTTCCCTTCCCCAGGGCATCTTCCCAACCCAGCGATTGAACCCAGGTCTCCCGCATTGCAGGCAGATTCTTTACCAACTGAACTACCAGGGAAGCCCCTAGAGAGTGGTGCTTCTCATGATTACATGAGCACCGCAGTTCCCCTTGGCATTTACCGGGGCCTCTGGAGGGACTTGTGGAAACCCGGCTGAGGGCTTCTTTTGGTGGCAGGGGCCTCTGCTGATTGCTCAGAGGCGGGAGACCTCCAAGGGCAGCCTGTGTGGCCTTGTGCTTCAGTCCCTGCACAGTGACCCTGCCGCAGGGGGCCGGTCACAACCATCCTTCACGCACAGCCACTCAGAGGCTGAGTGACTGCCCCCTTGAGCTTCCACAGCAGGTAGTTGATGAGGCCAGAATTCAGACTCATGTCGGGACTCCAGGCCTTTCTTGGGCTTTGGGCTACTTCCTATTTTGGGGTCATCTCCATCGCCAGTAAAACCCCAGCTCAACATAAATCCTAGACCCAGTCCCAGAGCATGGGGCCGAGGGCCAGACCTGGGGTGGACAAGGAGGCCCTCACCCACCCAGGGTGGGAGGCCTACTCCCCACGGCCGCCCGCACACCAGCACTTACCCCCTCGCCCTTGTTTGCTGTCTGCCCCTGGGCTGAGCTCATGCCCCTGGCTGCCCCCTCTGCCAGTCCTCCCGTCTCTAGCGTGTTCAATGGTCTCTCCTATGGAATCTGTCTCTGTGTCGCCTCCATTCTTCCTGCACATCCTCCCATCTTCGCGTGCAGCCGCATCGCCCTATTACTGTCTCATGTTCTCTGCAGACAGCAGTTCCCCTGGGGGCAGAACAGTGGGCCTCTCCCATCCCTGGCTTCTGGCACCAGCCCAGCTGGCCAGAGGAGGTGCTTCTTCCCTGGGCTGTGTGCTCAGCCTTGACTCTTGCCTTCTCCCCAACAGGCCACCCTGCAGTTCTGCGTGGTGAAGCCGCTCATGGCCGTCAGCACCGTGGTCCTTCAGGCCTTCGGCAAGTACCGGGATGGTGACTTTGAGTAAGTGGCGGGTCCCCCGCTCCGAGGTGCATGTGGGGAGGAGTGGGCGGCTCTGCCCAGAGGCTCAGGCTCTGGCTGAGGGAAGGGGTGGCTGCAGACTGGCCCCACACCTGTGTCTGTCGTCCGAGTGGAGGGCAAGCCTGACCCCATCTGTCCTCACGCCTCCCTGCACCCCTGAGTTCAGGACCGGAGCCTGGCAGTGGCGCCATCACACTTGGCCCCGCCTCTGACAGAGGCACGTCTGTCACCTTCAGACCACAGAGTGGGGCCCCTGGGGGAAGGGGGGCAAGAAGGGACAGTGACCATTCCCAGGGAGGGGACGAGAGAGCCAGATCCCTGAGAGCCCCGGCTCGAGTCTCTTCTGCATGGATTGATACACACCCCACTTGAGGGTTTAGTGAGCATGACCTGTGTGTCTAGGCCCTGAGCTTGCACACACACCCCCTGTAGCCCTGCACAACAGTCCCTGGGGGTCGGTGAGCAAACAGGCTCAGAGGGAACGGAACGTGGCTCAAGTGAAAAGAGCCAAGCCAGGTTCTGTCCCTCAGACCATCAGGCTGAGGCCCTGCCCCCGAGGCCGCCTGGAGCCCTCTGCCAGGAGCGTGGGCACTGGAGCTGCAGGTGGCAGGGCTCACCGGTGCCCTGCCCCCAGTGTTCTGACCACTTCTGTCAGTGGCTCGGGGAGCATGGCTCAGGGAGCCTTCTGAGAGCCGTGCGGAGGGGCATGCGGGCAGGGCCAAGGGGGACGGAGGCCCCTTGTCGCTCAGAAGGGTCTGTTCAAGCCCAAGAATGTCCCCGGTTCCCGCAGTGTCACCAGCGGCTACCTCTACGTGACCATCATCTACAACATCTCCGTCAGCCTGGCCCTCTATGCCCTCTTCCTCTTCTACTTTGCCACCCGAGAGCTGCTCAGCCCTTACAGCCCCGTCCTCAAGTTCTTCATGGTCAAGTCTGTCATCTTTCTTTCCTTCTGGCAAGGTGAGCCTCCTCCCAGCCCCTGCGAGGCCAGCCTGTGCCTCCCTGTCCCCTCTGCCACCTGCTCACCATCCCCAGTGCCCCAAGGGTCCAGGCCGCCGGGTGTCCCTGGGTGATCCTGGCCGGAGCTCAAAGGAAACTCTGTCCGTTGAGCACCTGTGGGTCATGAAGTCTGGGCCCCCAAGGGCCTTTCACTGGAGCCAGCTTTGGCGGGATTGCTTCCTGGACAGGGGGATCTCAGGGTGGGTGTTCAGCCAGGACCTTGGGGGTAGTTTCCTCAAGGCTCCGGCTTGTGTCAGCACCCCCACCCAATAGGAGCATCCGTGCCCCCTGCTTTCATCCTCCCGGGGGAGTGTGGCACTGGGGTGCTATGTGGAAGGAAAAGGAGAAGGGGATCCTGTCTTGGGCTCAACACCCATGGCACTCTTTCCACACCTCTCCTTCCAGGCATGCTCCTGGCCATCCTGGAGAAGTGTGGGGCCATCCCCAAGATCCACTCGGCCCGCGTGTCGGTGGGTGAGGGCACCGTGGCTGCTGGCTACCAGGACTTCATCATCTGCGTGGAGATGTTCTTTGCAGCTCTGGCCCTGCGGCATGCCTTCACCTACAAGGTCTATGCCGACAAGAGGCTGGACGCACAAGGTATGAGCCAGGGTCCTAGAGTTGACCCCCAACCCCCTACCAGCCGGAAGAGTGCTTCCCGGCCCTGCGCCTCGGCCCCTCCTGCCTCCCAGGGTCCTTCTGGTATTGACGGGTCAGGAAGTCAGGAGGGGACCCTCGGTGTAGGAAAGGGGCCACCGAGGTCCAGGCACCCCTGCCCCCAGTTACAAGGGGTTGGTGGGGGTGGGGACTGATCCTGGAAGCTAGACACCCCCCCTGCCCCCACCCTGGTCTCTTGCAGCAGGTCTGGAGTATGGAGACCCTGAGATGATAAAGCACAATATCCCCATGGGAAGGTCAGGACAGAGACCCTGGGATAAATAGTTTCCTTCGGTTCCTGGTATCGAACAGCATTATACATTTTGTCCTGTAATTTCCTTGTCTCTAAAACTTTCTTTTTTTAATCTGATTACTTCCAAGAAAAAGACTCAGATGGTAATAGCTTTTAACAGCTTTCTTTTTACACCTGCTAATCTTCTCTTTGTTAGAATAGCGGTTGGCAACCCCAGTTGTATATTAAGATGCCCTGGAGACTCTTAAAATGCTGTCCAGGCCCCACCCTCAGAGATTCTGCAGTAGTTGACCTCAGTTTGGGCTTGGCAGGATGTGCCAACAGCTCCCCAGGCAATTCTAACATGCTCTCAGGAGAAGCAGGGGCTGGGAGCTGCCTCTGGCTGCTGCTGGGCAGAGAGGGGAGGCTCAGGGTGACGAGGAAGAAGAGACTGCCAGTGCCTCAACCAGCTTGCCCCTCGAGGAGGTAGGAGGGCTTGGGGAGGAGGAAGCCGCCTGGTCTAACACATCTACCCACGGGGTTGGTTGCTGCCAGCTCCTTGCATGTGTGGCTGAAGGCCCAGGGCCCACCTGCCCAGGCCCACCACCTGTGCCTGCTGTAGGCTCCCTGGGCATGCTGAGCTGAGTGCAGAAGCACTGGCCTGGCCTGTGCAGGGCTCCTCAGGGGCCCCCTTCCCATCCTACTTGTCTTGTGCTTTCCCCGGTTGAGAAGGGGCCTTAAAAACCTGGGGCTGCTGTAGGTGTGTGGACTGAATCGCCTCCAGGCCTCTCAACTCCTGGGCATCTGACCACATTCACCCAACACACTTGCCGCCTGGGCACTCTCCATCTTTTTTCCGGTTTGGATTGTACACTTAGTGCCAGGGGGGCTGTGCTGGCCAGGGCTAACCACTGCTGGCTGGCATCCCACCCACTTCACACCAGTTGGAAGAGATGTGGCCAGCACCCTCCCAGTGTCGAGGGCGATGTCCCTGGGACCTGGTCATCCTGGTGCCTGGAGCCTGAGGCCGTGGCCGAGAACCCTTTCTAGACCATTAAGGTCTAACATGGTTTAAGGCCCCGCTTCTGCAGTGGTGGCCCTCCCCACAGAGGCTGTCCGCAGTCACCTGGGCTGTCTTTTCGCCCACTGCCCCAGGACACATCCACCCCCAGCCGGAAACAGCGTAGCCAGGCATCCGGCTCTAGCAAGGACCCCGGCCCAGCCCGGGGAAGCTGCCACACGCCCTTGCCCACCACTGTGCGGATCCTTGGCCGGTTGTCCACCTGTTAACCACAGCGCCTGGCCTCTCTCAGCCCCCATCAGAGTTGGGTGCAAAGCCAGCTCTGTGGTGTGGTCTGTACCTGTCAAGCACCCCCTCCTCCACGCCCCATCTATGAAGTGTTGCAAAGTTGGCAACGCATGTAACACAGGCTCAGGATTTCTAGCCAAGCGTGAAGAGAAGTGGGGTGGGTGGGTCCCTCCTTAGATGCTGAGGTTGAACTCTGACCAGCATCCTGGGTGTCCACTCTTTGTCCCCCAGCAGAAGAAAGCCTGAGCCCTGAAGGAGGAGTCTCCTAGATGGACAGAACTGCCCCCTGCCCAGGCCTGGAAGGGCAGTGGGGCCACCTGAGTGCCAGCTGGGGGCAGGGGGCGGGACCTGGGGTGGAATGGGCAGCGTACGCGGTGAGGTGCCAGCCTCGGTGGTGGGCATGAGGTGTTCACTCAGCTATCTCTTGTCTTCTGTTTCTCTGGCTCCCCTCCCTCTCCCCCTGCCCTGCTTTTGCCCCGGGTTTGGCCTCGGGCAGTGCCGACATACGGCCCTTACGGTAGGTTCCACTGTCAGTCTGTATGTCTGTCCTGCACGCCGGTCCTGGTCCCCGTCACCAGCATGAGTCTCTCCCTGGCTCCTTCTCTGTGTCCCCGTCTCCTCCCGCACAAGCACCCCTGGGCACAGAGAGCGCCTGCCAAGGGCTGCCCTCTGTAGAGCTTGCCTGCTTCATCCTATCTCTCATTGTTCTGGAACATGCCCTGTGCATTCTGGGGGCACAGTGCTTGTTGATGGGAAACTGGGGCATTTAGTTCTGTTCTGTGGCAGAGAACACCAAGGGGGAAAGGGCACGCGAATTTGGGACTGGGGCCAGAGTGGGGCTCGCCCCTTACGTCTCAGTGTGGGGGCCTGGGCCATCTCTGCCCCCGCTCCCTCCCTGAGCCCTTGAGGACAGTGTTAGGGAATTAGGAGGAAGGAATATAGAACCTGCCTGCCAATGCAGGAGACATAAGAGATGCAGATTCGATCCCTGGTCAGGAAGATCCCCTGGAGAAGGAAATGGCCACCCACTCCAGTAATCTTGCCTGGGAAATCCCATGGACAGAGGAGCTTGGCGGGCTACAGTCCATGGGGTCGCAAAGAGTCAGACACGACTGAGCGATCGAGCACCTCAAGACAGGGGCCCTGCCCTGTCAGAGTGAAGATGTCTGCTCTGCTGTGGGTCCAGGCCCCTGTCAGCTTGTTCGGATGGAGCGGGCCCCTGGTCTGCTCTCCAGAGTGAAGGAGAGCATCCCACAGGCCTGGGCCCTCTCCCCCCACTCCCTGGGGTCCTTGGGCTCATGCCTGAAGCACCCAAGTCTCCACCCCAGCTCCCTTCCCCGCTCCCAGACCCCCCCCCTGCCCCCCATGGCTCTTGACTGTCTCCCTTCGGGGTGCACTGCAGCCAAAGGAGCCGTCCCTTTGCTTGTCCCTTCTCGTGTCAGGGACCCTGTTCTCCATCCCAAGAGGGGTTGGTTAGATGACACACACTTGGGACCAGGGGCGGAGGCCCAGCTGCCTTGCACCCCGCTGCCCGGACCCCTCACCCCACCTCCCACCTCCTCCCCGCAGGCCGCTGTGCCCCCATGAAGAGCATCTCCAGCAGCCTCAAGGAGACCATGAACCCCCACGACATCGTGCAGGACGCCATCCACAACTTCTCGCCTGCCTACCAGCAGTACACGCAGCAGTCCACCCTGGAGCCCGGGCCGACCTGGCGCGGGGCTGCCCATGGCCTCTCCCGCTCCCACAGCCTCAGCAGCGGCCGCGACAACGAGAAGACGCTCCTGCTCAGCTCCGACGACGAGTTCTAGGGGCGGCTGCTGCTGGCAGGGGGACGGACCGGCCCCTTGGCCCAGGGCAGGGTGTGCCCCGCCTCTGGCCTCACCTCCAGGCAGGGAGGCCAGCTGGCACAGCCTTGGCATCGCCTTTTAATTTATTGGACCAGAAACACTCACATATCGCTTCAAGAGGAACAGCCCGACGCCGCCGTCTGCCCAGGGAACGGCCCAGGCTCACCCAGGAGCCTTCAGGAATATTTATACAAGGCCACGGCTCTGCCGCCTGGACCACGGGGAGAGGATGGTGGGAGCAACTCCCCGTGCCCCTGCGGCTTGTCTTGTGAGGACCAGCTGTGCCCAGGCCCCGACGCCTGTGTTGTGGACCAGCGGCTGCCGTCTTCTCAGCCCCTCACCTCCCCCCGCCACCAGACGTAAACCCCTCCCCCAAACACCGTGCAATACTCTCCCCCCAGGGCTCCCACCTGCTCCCAGCCCTGCCCCCCTGGTCCCATGCTAGATTAGCCTCACCTGGGTGGGAGGAGGGGGCATGGATGCTCTCTGCGGATCCTCCTCCCGACCCAGGCCTGCCTGGCATGCTGCAGGGATCAGAGCCAGACACCAAGAGCCATGGGTCCCACCTCAGAGGGCGCCTGGGCGTCCTCCGGGGCTGCCCCTTCTGCCTGCCTCACACCCCTTTCCGTGGGCCTGCTGAGGAGCCAGCAGTGCACACTGCCCTCCCACGAGGGGTCCTTCTTGAGAGCATCTTGAGCAGAGCCCTTGCATTCCAGCTACTCAAAGGGTCGGGGCCTCCCAGCCCTCCTTCCTCTGCTGGATCCTCGTCTCTCCCTGGGGCTCCTCCCTCCTGTTTCACAGGGAGGGCCTGGCCTCTGCATTGCAGACCAGCTTCCGGAGGAAGGAGCGCAGGCGGGAGGGATGGGGCGTGCGGCGGGGAGCCCAGAGTTGGGGGACTCCTCTCTCTGGCCCCATATCCACACAGGGCCTGGTGTCCTGCCTCATCTGGCCCCACGGCCCATCTCTTCTGTGCCTTAGTCACATATGAAAGCCCCCCACCGCGCCTGCCCCCGGCTATCAGTCTGACCCAGACACTCCCTGGGGGGGCTCCCTGTTAAGCTGCTGGCACTCCCTGGGATCCTGTAGTGCAGGGCCAGGTACCCTTGGTCAGGCCTCAGGGGTGGCCAGGACCACCAGTCCCCTCCCTTCCCCCACCTCCACGCCCACATGCATGGAGCCTCCCAGGGCCGGAGCCCCCAGGCAGGCCAGGCTTCCACTGGCCACTGTCTTTGGAGGAGCCTCGTGATAATGGGACACAATGCATGTTCATTCAGGCAGAGCGTTCCCGTCACATGAAACCCAGAGAGCACGCGGGTGTGGGCTGCACCAGCCTGGAGGAGGGGAAGGTGAAGGGGGCCCGACCCTGAGGGACCTTGGCATCTCTTAACCTTTTGGCCACTCCTGGACTGAACCGTGCCAAGGTCGGGCAGGGGGTTCCATCCCAGGAGTCTTCCCCTGCCTCCTTTGGCGACCAAGCCAGCACTGGGGTTAGGGGGCACAGAGGCTGGCTCGTGCGCCCCGTTGGATGGGCCTGGCCAGCTCGTACCGAGCTGTGCAGGAAGGGGCGGGCTGTCCACGGAGAATTTCTGGGCTGCCCCTGTCATTTGCTTTCATGAATTTGATTCTCCTTCCAGGCCAAAGTGTGCTGCTGACCCCCTGTCCCCCACCCCCGTCTTTGCCTGTTCTGGCCCCTGGCCACTTGCAAGGTGGACGGGAGGTGCTCCGTGGCAGGGAGCTAGCAGTCCTCGGGAAGATGGGGGCTGGGAACGTGTGCCCAACCACTCCACCCCTCCTTCCTAGGATGTGTAACCTACCTTGTCTTTTTATTTTTTTTTTAATTTTTTTTTCCCAATAGAGTAGCTCTTTGTACATAAAAAATACTTGAAAAATTAATTGTATGATGTATGAGAAGACAGAGTCCCCTAGTTTTGTATCTCGTGTATGACTGCCATGAGTTCCACCAGAAAGCCGCTCTATTTTGGTCTCTGTGACATTTTAAATGCGTGACAGAAGTGAGCAAATACAGTGAGAAAGAAATATATATATGAGATAATATAGATTGTATTGAAATCTCTTCTGCCGGTGGGTGAGGTTTTTTCCCCCAGCTTGTGTGTGTGTGTTTGGGGGTGGGTTTAGTGGTTGTGGGTTCAAAGGTGTCCTAGGAAACCCTCTTCTGTCCGGGTTGTAGGTATAAGTGATGGGGGGTTCACATTGCCAGACTGAAATTGGGGCCCAGGTCCCCGTTGGACAGAGTATCTCCCCCTCTTCTGGCCAGTGGGACATTGATCACTAGGGGTCCACCCACCTCGACACCCAGCAGTGGGTTGATGCCTCGTGCTGGCTTCAGTCAACCAGCTAAATGGGGTGCACCCTCCAGCAGCCCCATTTCTGCAGATGTCTTCCTGGGGTTTAAAGAATTTCCTGCAATCCTCATGCCTCCTGGTCTATCTCCATGCCTCCAGGAGCCCACCCTCCACCCTGGGACCCGGGGCAGGAGGCCTGGAGCAGGGCCTGCCCAGTAGTGGGCATGCGTGACACCTGGCACCTTCCTGCCATCACTGCATGCCTTCTGTGGCCTGGCCTGGCTGACAGGGGCACTCAGGAATGTGGTGTGGGCGGGGGAAATTCCCAGCCCGGCCACCCTCCACTGGGTCCCCCACACGGCTTCCTGCTGTCCTTTCCTCAGGCCTGGGCTCAGTGTCTTGGAATCAGGATCCTGGACCCGAGCCTGAGAGGGGAGACGGGCCTGTGGACCCACCCAGCCAGTGTGGTCTGGCTGTTTCCCAGCTTTCGGGTCCTCCCCAGAAGCATCCTTCTAGCCCAGCCATCCCTCCATACCCAGCCACATGGAACTCCTCCTCCCGGACATCAGGTGCACTGGGGTAAGCGTTCAGTCTGCCTGCGAAAGCTTGCAGCCCCTGGCATCCCCAGTGTTTGCCACATGTACGACCTTACATAAACTGAGGCTGCAAGCAGTGACATAAGCCATCAAAGGTCATACAGCTAGAGAAAAACACACCCCAATTTCCCTGACCCCTGGACCACAGAACACTCTTTCCCAGGGTGCCCTGGAAGCGCTGGCAGATCGGATTAAATTAACAGGAAAGTCTGGCATGCTGAAGTCCGTGGGATCACAAATGGTCAGACACTACTCAGTGACTGAACAACAGCAGGGAGTTTGGGGCCTAGGATGAGACCCAGGGTTGCGTTCTAGGCCTGCAGGCTGGGGTTGAGGAAGTCACTTCTCTCTCTGCCTCCCTGTGCCTTTCCGGAACATGAGGAAAATATTTTTTACTTGGCTGTAGAAAGTCAGACCTCAATGTGAAAGTACTGGAACAATTCCTCTTAAATCGGGGAATTTTCCTCTCTGGGTGGGACTGTTTATTTGCTGACGGGATGCCCAGGGAATTTAACCCTACATTTCATTGTTCGCCTGGCTTTGCCTTCCCCAGGGAGGCTCCTTGGCTCCAGGCACCCAGATGGAAGGACAGGACCCTGTCTGGTTCCCACCCCCACCCTACCTCCCCCTTCGCCCCTGCCACCACACGCTACCCCAGCACAAGCCCAGGTGCTAGAGTTAGTGATGGGTCACAGTTTCTTCATCTGCAAATTGGAGGAAACCCCCCACCCATCAGAGGGTTCTGCCTGGGACTGAAAGCAGAATCCATCTTGGGCCCCTCATTCAGAACCCACCCCTGCAAAAAAAGAAAAACAAACATAAACCAGGACACATACTTCTAAACTGTGGAAAAAGAGAACTTGACTTTATTCAGGAAGTCTACAAAATACAGAAGGCGGATAACTCGCTTACTGTAAGTCAGAAAAATAAATAAATTCTGGGGGCCGGGCACTTTTCTTTTAAAACACATTTTTTGGTTGTTTTGCCATCCGGCTTTCCCTAAATATAAGATAAAATGTGTTTTATTTGCAGATATAAAATATAAAGTCCAGCTCAGGGCTGCACACCACTTTTCCCAGGCAGTGGGCGCTAGGCCTCTGGCTGGGGAGAATAACTTAGATTCGTGCAATAAATAAACAGCGGGGAGGGGCAGCTGTCTAATAGGGGAGGGGGAGGGGCTGGGGCCAGACTTCCCAGGAGAATAGCACTCAATGGCATTGGCCCGCCCCCACCCAACAGGATGGACAGGTAGGACCCTTCCCTTTTTAAGGACCCCTATCCCAGGTTTCAGAACCGTAGGATCTGTCTTATCTCCCCACCTGCCTCTGTGGTCACTTCCTTTGTCCCCTTTCTCTTTGGCCAGCTCCCTGGGTTCAGGGAGAGCCCAGGACAGAGTCAGGCCAGCTCCTTCCCTCTCTTCCATCTGTATCACCTTCTCTTTCCTTCTCTTCACCTGACTCACAGAGAGCCACCTCTCAGACCACGGAGGCCCTTGCATCACCTTTTCAGGCCCCAACCACTGCCCCCAACAATCATGGCTGGAAGTCTCAGGGCAGCAGTGGAAAGACATGGTTCCAGCTTAACCGCTGAGCACATGTGGCCTCCGGCAATGGCAGGTCTGCTGGAGGCCTGTTTTCCCCATCTGTGAATTGGGCTTCACTAGGTGATTTCTGATGAGTCTTCCAGCTCTGGAGGGCCAGGCATCCATGCCCAAAGCAGAGACGGGAACATCAACTTCCCAACTGGACAATCCTACCAGAGGCATGCAGGGGTAAAGTCTAGTCCTGTATCCTGGAGGGTGGGGACAGGCCGATGGCACGATCTGAGCAGTTACAAAATGAGGGATGGCCATCTTCCCCTCGATGGCCCTTCTCTAATCAGCTTTGTATCCCATCCTCCCAAACTAAGAAGGCTGAAGTTTTTAGGAAAGGAAACGCCAGACCTCGACCTCACCGGACCTCCTATCTCACCAAAGTTGCCCCTCCCCGGGGCCATTAGGTCCCAGTTTCAGAGACCGCACGAGGAAGACAAGATCTGGGGAGGGAACATGTGTTCACCACGGGGGGAGCTGGTGGCTGCAGAGAAATGGCACTTGGAGACGGAGACGGCGCTTAGGCACTTAGGGAAGGCAGCTGGGGTCGGAGGGGCGTGGTTTGGGAAATGGGCGGGGGTGGAACGGGCGGGACTCGGCGAGCACTAGGAGCAGGCGGCGGGGGCGGGGCCGGGGGCGGGGCCCGGACCAGGGGCGGGGCCCGGGCCGGGGCTCGGGGCGGACTTGACGATGGTGATGACGCTGGCCGGCGCCACCAGCGCCGCCGGCCCGCGGGCGGCGGCCACCGAGCGCGCGAAGCCCTGCAGCGCTTCGCACTTGCCGCGCAGCGCGTCGAGCTCCAAGCGCATGGCGGCGTTCTCGCGCGCCAGCTTGTCCACCTCGCGCTCCAGCTCCGACTTCTGCTTCTGCAGCTCCTCCTTCTGGCACACGCGCTTCACGCGGCAGCTGGCCGCGTAGCCGCGGTTCTTGAGTGTGCGGCGCCGCTGCTTGAGCCGCGTCACCTCTTCGGCCGAGAGCCCTCGCAGGTGCCGGTTCAGCTCGCGCACAGACAGCCCCATCAGCGCCTCATCTGACAGGTGCGGCGTGTTCTCGCTCAGCTCACGCTTGATCTGCGGGCGTGGGCGCGTGGGGAAACTGAGGCTCAGGGTCACACTCTACACTGCGGGCCCTGAGCTCTGGACCCGGCGCGCAGCAGGTGCTGGGGTCGGCTTCCCCTCCACCGCTAGTGTTCCCCCTTCCCCGCCAGGGACACTGAGCTGGTGGTGGACTTGCTCCAAGACTCCGAAGGGGAGCAGGAATCCCCAAAGCGGAAACCGGGTGAGACCGGGATCTGGATAAAAAGGAGCCACCTTAGAGCTCAGTCCGGATTCTAACCCAGCGACTCTGCCTGGACTCAGCCAGAAAAACCCAAGAAAGCACATTTAAAGTCCAACTGCTCCGTGGACGTTGTCCTCATGGGGAAGTAGGTCCAGAGAGGGAAGTGACCTGCCCTGGGGCACACAGCCTATGGCCAGAGCCCAGGCCTGCTGGTTCCCAGCCAGGCTGGGCCTGGAAAGGCCCTATGAATGGCTTCATGAATGCCTGATGTCTGCTGAGGCCCTCTTGGGGATTCTAGTAACTGAAGGGGAAGTTGGGATGGGAGCTCAGCCTGGGCAGGGAGGGAGGGGAGGCCTGGAGACAACAAGGGCTGCCTTCTCACCTTCAGCGCTTTGCTGGATAAGGGATCCACAGACATGTTTGCAGAAGGTACCCTCTGGGCTAAGACCTAGGAGAGAGAGGAGACCAAAGTCAGTTTTTCTCCCACTTGGAATGAAATCCAAACACTACTATCTTCGCATTCAAGGCCCCTGCTATCTTAGAATTCATCTCATACCACTTCCCTTGGCCCCAGTGGTCCAGCTACAGTGGCCTCATTGAATGGTTCATTCCAGCCTCAGGGCCTTTGCACTTTCTTGGCTTTTTCTGGCTCTTGGGTTTTTCTTGGGTTTACTGTTCTCTTCCTTTTTATCTCCCCAAAGTCTCTTCATCATTTAGATCTTTGCTCAGTGCTACCTCTTCAGAGAGGCTAAAACTGGCTAAAACACCCCTTGTACCATATCACATAACCCCATTTCCTAACCCCCAGGCTCCTTTCACACTACTGCCCTCCTCTCTTCTGCCCTCCAGTCACAAGGAATTTCTTTCACTTCCTCTCACCCCATGCTTTCTTGCCTTTGGGTCACGCCAAGCCTTGTGACACTTCTCCTCCCACTCCCACTTTATTTGGCAGACTCCTACTATTCAGCCTTCTGCCCTGAGCATGGACATCTCCTCCTCCAGGAAGGCCTCCCAGACTCCTAGGACTTATTCAGCACCGCCCACCCCAGCAGTTCTGCCCTATGTTGTAATGGTCGGTTTCCCTGACTCCCCACCAGACAGGGACCTCCACAGCCAAGAACCAGGTGCAGACAGCTCTGGGTGTGAGGTTGCCAGCACAGGGGCTGGCAGGGAGCAGGCACTGGTGAGGTGTGGATTGGTGGGTCTATGACACTGTCTGTCACCCAGCTTGTCAAGGTCTGAACCTTGTGCCAAGCCCACACCCTGCTGAAGACCATCGAGAGAAAAACCTCCTGGCCCTGCCTCCAATTCTTCCTCCTTTCTATCTGCTTCTGCATGGCAGGGATGGCACACAGGTACCAGGAGGATGGGAGGAAGAAGGGATTCTGTCTTCATAACTGGCTCCCAGGGAGGGTATAGGAAACAAGGAAAGGAACAGTGGATTAAGGGTCAAGCCTGGTTTGAGTCCCATCTCTGTTTTCTCCAGGCTGTGTGACTGTGGGCAAGTCACTCCTCCCCTCTGGGTCTCCACTTTCCTATCTGTAAGTTGGGAACAATACCTGTCTCACAGGGTTTTGATGGAACCAAATAATGCAAACCGGAGAGGTCAGTGAGCACCATTAGAATTGCTGAGTCTGTTCAGGAGGGGTTGGGCCTGTAGCAATTCCTGGGACATCGCTTTGACTTGGCGTCTCCTGGCTGGCCAAGGTCACGCAGGAAAGGCTCTTAGAGACTGTCTGGCCCCTGCCTCCTCACTTCACCCAAGGGGAGGTAAAGACCAGAGAGAGGCCCCTCTTGCCTGAAGTCACACAGCAGGTGAATGGCTGCCTTCTCCTAAATCAGGAGGAATTCTGAACACGTGTAAAGGTCCCAGGACTGAATCCTGATTGCCTTCACACCATCAGTACCCCAGTTCTCCCAACAACCCTGTGAGGTAATGGCCAGAGAGGTCAATAGAGTAGTCCAGGGTCACACAGCTAATAGTGGATAAAGCCTGGGACTGAGGCCACATGGAACCACATGTCTCCTCGCAGTGAGGTCCTCACAGGGCACCCTCTCTGGGCCATGTTTCCCCACCCCTGTAAAGAGACAGACTTGCCTGGCTCCAAGGCTACCCAGCTCTGATGTGCCAGGATCTGTGCTGGGTCTGCAAGTGTCATACAGATATCTAGGCCTCCTGGCTGGCTATTTAGGGGGCTGGGGTATTATGTGACGCCCAGGCAGTCTGGGCTACTCAGAAAGCCTGATGGGAGAGGTGATCTAAGAGCCTGCTGGGTGCTGAGCAATATGTGGTGGGTGACTGATGCAGAACTCTGGAGGTATGGCCCCTAGGACAAGGCACTTTTCCTCCCTGGACCTTGGTTTCCTCACTTACACAGTGAGGACAATCATCATGGTGTTTGTGTGTAAAAACAAGAGGGTTAGAAAGATCAGAAGTGGCAAATGGTTGATTTATCTCCCCCACATTCCTCCCTCTACTCCTAACACGGACATCAATAATCAATTACCGCACTTTTTCTCACTGAGGTTGGACACAGCTCCTGAATCTTTCTCAACACAGCGCTGTTTTCCACTGAGCTTGGACATAACATTAGACTCTTCCTCAACACAGCCCTCCAGAGTAGGCCCAAGAGATAACTGTTGGCCATCCCCTATACTAGATAATGACTGAAGGTCCCATTCTCTCTGCTGGCTGTGATTCTAGGTACTTTGGGACCCCAGGGAGGCTTTAAACCTGTTCTTGCCTCCTCTCCTCTTTCTCCTCCTGTCCTAGCCTCAGCCCCTCAAACACATGCTATATGTCAGCTGAGGTACCCATGTCTGCCCAGGAACATCCTAGCTCAGCAGAGTCAGGCAGTCACGAAGGGAAAGTCACAAGAAGGTCACATTGGCTGATAACCTCAGACTTTCAGCTCTCCAACTCAGACGGGGAGCTGCTGGGCTGTCAACCAAGGGGCCGGGGTCCTCCTCCAGGCAGCCTCGGCCAGTGTGGTAGACCTTGGGCCTGAGACAGCAACTGATCCAACCTCCTTGTTCAGTAACTGTTTGGTGCCAGTGGTGGACTGGAACCCTGGAGTCCCCAGCTCAGGGCTCTTTCTTCAAAGCCAGCCATTATACTCCCCTCTCTGAAGGATAAGAGTCGGACACGACTGAGCAACTGAACTGAATACTCCCCACGTCCGAACCCTGCTTCTTCCCTTCCTGAGGCCAGCCAGCAGCCCTGACCTCCAGGGTCTGCAGGTTCCTAACATTCCCTGGAGGCATGGCTTGGAGGATTGACAGGCGCACTGCCCAGTCAGCAGCCACGGCCCCTGGCCCCCTAGTCCACTCAGAGGCTTCCTGGAAACGGCCCACCCGCTGGCATGGGCTCCTCTGGCTGCTGAGCCATTTTTGCTTCCTCTGTGAGGACAGAGGGAAAAAATGTGTTTTCCTGGGCCTTGGCAGCCAGCACTGGTGGAGCCTCCTCCCTGCTGGAAGGGGAGCAGAGTTGGGAGAACCCAACACCACAGGGAAGTAGGAGCCTGGGGGTCTACCACCCACTAACACTTGGGGTGTGACTTCAGGTACACCACTCCCTCTCTCTGGGCCCAACACGCCAAACCACCAAGCCTACGGTACCTCCTAGCACTGACAATGTCAAAGTTTAGAGAGTTAGATTCTGGCCTGGAATGGAACTCCAAGACCACCAACAGAGTAGAGGCCCTGGAGCAAGGGAAGGAAAATCAGGGAAGACTTCCTGGGGGCAGGGGCCTGAGAACACAAACTCAGAGACTTTCAGCCTTGACTCTCCCTCTGCTCCATGCCTAGCCCTTAAGCATTTCCTCTTTCAGCAGCACTGTGACCAAAACCACCTGCTCTCTGGCATCCAGTCTTGCCTGCCTCCACCTCTGACCCCACCAGCTCTCCTCCCTGTCAGAGGGATCATTACTGACACAAACCTACAAACCTGACCATGTTCAGCCCATTTCAAAACCCTATGATGCAGCCTCCCCTCTAGCCCATGTGGTAGGCCCTTCTGGCCACTACCACGTTCTCTCCCCACACTCTTCCAGGATCCCCATGCTGACAACAAACGAATGAGCAGACAACAAACTTACCATCCCCACACATTCCCAAAAGGGACACACGGGGTGCATGTATGTAAGAGGAGATGTCACTTGAGCCCTGCAGGATCTGCTTGCTTTGGAGAAACTGCTTCAAGAATCCTATAGCCCGTGCCCAGGAGTTCTTGCTCACCTGGGGTTTCCAGGCCTTTTTCTCTAGGTGTTGTGGAGTTTTACCAGGACACTGACCCAGGGCTCATTCATTCATTCAATCAGCAAACACCCAAGAAACACCTACCCTGTAGGTCCCAGGCTTGGTGCTGTACCCTGAAGGCCCAGAGTTGAATTAAAGCCCCTGCCCTTGAGGTTTTCACAGATGATTATCACTTGATCTGATATTCTGCCTGTCACCTCCTCAGGGAAGCCTTCCTTGATTGCCCTGGCTAAGTCAGAACTGTGTTATGTACTTTGTAATCACAGTGCCTTCCTCCTCATACCACCCATCTCAGCTGTGGTTTTGCATTTAGTTCAGTGGCTCTTTCCTCGACTTTGTCTTTCTTCCTTGACTGTAAGCTCCCAGAGGGCAGCTCTGGATCTGACTTGTTCACTATCTTATCCCCAGCATCTAGTCCTTGGTGGGCTCCATGGCAACGCAGGCTAAAAGTATGAGGACTGAGGGAGGCACAGGGACCAAGGGAGCCCTCATTGGGTCCTGGGCCCTACTGAAGGTCCAGGGGTGATTCAGTGGGAGGTTAAACCTTTCCATCTCGGGAGTCAATCAGCCACTTCCTCTTGTTCCCTGCTCCCTAGCCCTGCTCAGGGATGTTTCCTGCCCAGTTTTGAAGATCCGCCTGCCTGATTCCTGTGCTCCTGGCGGCTACCTCCCTTACATATTCCACATATTCCTGGACATCCCTGGCCTCCGCCTGGGGCTGTTGGCTCTGTTTTCTCTTGTATGGTTCCCCTGGAAATTAGGCTGTATGTGGAGGCTGTCACACCTCCCCCAGCCCACTGCCATCCTACCACCTTGGATGTTGCCTAGTTGCTGCTACAGATGGGGACACAGAAGTTACCAGCTGTGGTGGCAGCTCAGAGATTCAAAGTTAAAAGATTATCTGGTCCAGCTCAATGCCCTCCCCCACACACCCCATGATCCTGTAGTCCTGTGGGCGGGAGGAAGAGAGGGCAGAATAGGACCAAGGAAGCCCCAGGCCCCAGCCCAGCCCTCAACATCCCTCAGCAGGGCACTGATGGAGCAGGGGCAGGGTGAGGTGGTGGTGGGAGCCCCCTCACAGTAACCCCTCCCGCTCCAGGACAAGTAGTCCCGCTGCCTGTTAACCAAGCCTGGCCCAGGTCCTCAACTAGCTCCTCAGGTCCAGTCATCGATAGCTCTGTCTGATTAGTCCCACTTGTGAACTGAAACCACCAGAAGGGCAGAAACCAGCTCCACCCCAACCTTGGGTTCTCACCCTTCCTGATCCAGCAGGTACAGCCTCTAGAACCCAGACCAGACAGAGGAGTAGGCACCAGAGAGAGGAAGCCTGGTATCCCTTCCTACCTCCAACCTTTATCGTGCTCCCCGCCCCCCCCCACACACCCCCTTCCCCCGCCCTTCCTGTTTCTCCTGAGACTGAGGGGCTGGGCAACCACGGGGATGATGGAGAGTCCCGAGAGGAGGGCCTGTCTTCCCCAGGCAGCCAGAAAACCTGGGGACAAGGACCTGGACACCAGCCTACTTTGTTGCCAGACCCACCGGGGTGATGGAGCCAGGGGTGGCACCTTCACCTCGTCCCCCAGGGAAACCCGGTGTGATCTTTGATATTTCGCCCCACCCCGTGGCTGAAGGCGCAGGCTCTGGGTGGGGGACAAACACCGCAGTCACGTGGCTGCGGTCCTGGGAAACTCCGGGGAGAGCAAGGGCCTGGCGGCCACCGGCTGGTGGGAAAGGGACAACCCGGGAGAGAATTCCCAGACCCTTGTGACTATAGACTGGGCCATTTCTCTCGCTTCTTCTTTTATTCCTGTGGTCAAGCTCATTCGGAGGTACGATCCGCTGGTTATACAGGCCCCGCCTGGGAGCGTTCGGACACACACACACACACACACACCACACACACACACACTCCCCAAGGTACACGGCGCAAGCACGCAGCGGGCAGGATACCCAGGACGCTGGCCAGGGAACACACACGCACGCCCGCCCTCGGACGTAAACAAACCGCGCACGCACGGCCTGCGGGCACAGGTCCAGGGACTGTTCTCACCGAGTCACGTACTTGCACACACCAACCCCGGCCCCGCCTGGGCGGACGCTGACGCTCGCCAGCCCGCGCTGCCCCTTCCTGCCCGACTTCACCGCCTCTCGGCCCGCGCCCCCAAAAGGGGCCCATTAACCCCGCACCCCGCCAAGTTCGTTTCGGCCGCGTCTCGGTCCCACAGGACCTCCGCCCCACCCCCCCCACCCTCACCCCGACACCCTCCCAAGCCTGCAGTCCGGGCGAGGGATCCACGGTAACACTGACTGAGTGGGGCCCGGCGCCCCGCCCCAGGCACGTTCCAGGACCGCGGAGACCCTGCCGCCCGCTGGCCCTGCGCGCTAGTCCCGCGACCCTTACCCGCCTCTCGTCTTGCTTCGCCTGGCGTCCCTGGCACTCACGGGGTCCCGCTGCGGTCTGAGCTGTTCTCCTCGGCCCGCGCCTCGGTCAGCCTCCCCCTCCGGTCCCGACCGCGGGTCGCTCCCAGCCCGGATCGCCGGAGCGACGCGCCGAGTTTTGTTGTGGGGCGGGCAGCGCTGGGGGCCGCGCCGAGTTGTAAGGCGAGCTTCCCGGAATTACTCACTCACAGGATTCCTTTCATTCATAAAAACCCAGTCATACGGTGACGTCACCGCCCCGGCCGCCCCCCGGCCCCAGAGCGGCCTCCCGGCTCCCCAGCCCCGCCCCTGGCCATCTCCGCCCCAGATAGGCCCCGCCCAGGCCCTGGCCCCGCCCCCCGGGATTCTCAATCCCGGTTAGAGCGCTGACTGCGGGAGTTCACGCGACATCTCCCCGGAGCCGCGCGGGTGAAGGTGTCGTTTGTCTCATTCTACAGTCCACAGTCGTGGGTCTCTTCTCCTTTCGACCTACACCCTCTGCCTCGATGATCTCATCTAGTCTCGTGGTTTTAAATGCCATCTGTAGGCTCAGGAGCTCCATATTTTGTATTTCCAGAGGGAACGGCTTCTCTTTGAGTTCCAGACTGTATCCAACTGCCCATTCAGCGCCTCCACGTGGGTAGGAGATGAGGCCTCCATGCCCTGCACAGCCAAGATCCCACTCCTGAGCATCAACCCTAGCTCAGCAACATACACACCCAGTCTCTCCATCTCAGCTGTTCAAACCCCAGACCTCTCCCTTCTCCTCACTTCCTGAGTCACTGGCTCCACCTCCAACACCACCCTGCATCTGACCACTTCTGGCCACCCCCAGTTCTGCCACCTGGTCCAGGGATCATCAACTCAGCTGGACCACGGCCACAGCCTCCTGATAACTTCCTCACTTTATCCCTAAAGGCTTTCTTCACACACCGGACAATATTCTCCTTGTAACAAAGATCAGCTTGTTTAACACTCTCCCACCCGTTGGCTTAACACTCTCAAAGATTTTCCTTCGCATTTAGATATAAACTATACTCCTCCCTTTGGTCTACAGGGCCCTAAGCCATCTGGTCTCTGCCCAACTTCATCTCTGTCACTCTCCCCTTTCCCCGCTACTCTTCAGTCACACTGCCCTTTTTACTGCTCATCTAACACACCAAGCTCATTCCTGCCACAAGTCCTTTGCACTTGCTGTTTCGTCTTCTGTTCGCTGCCTGGCTCTTTCTCATCTTTCAGGTCAGCTCAAATGTCACGGCCTTAGAGAGGTCTTTCCTGACAGCCCTGGGTAAAGGAGCCACCATCTCTGAAATTTGGTTTTTATATTAGCTTAATATCTCCATATTAATATTAGCTTAATATATGCTGACAAAGGTCCATCTAGTCAAAGCTATGGTTTTTCCAGTAGTCATGTATGGATGTGAGAGTCGGACCATAAAGAAGGCTGAGCGCCAAAGAATTGATGCTTTCGAACTGTGGTGTTGGAAAAGACTCTTGAGAGCCCCTTGGAGAGCAAGGAGATCAAACCAGTCAGTCCTAAAGGAAATCAACCCTGTATTCATTGGGAGGACCGATGCTGAAGCTCCAGTACTTTGGCCACTTGATGCAAAGAGTTGACTCATTAGAAAAGACCCTGATGCTGAAGAAGTTTGAGGGCAGCAGGGGAAGGGAACGACAGAGGATGAGATGGTTGGATGGCACCATTGACTCAATGGACATGAGTCTGAGCAAACTCTGGGTGATAGTGAAGGACAGGGAAGCCTGGCGTGATGCAGTTCATGGGGTCACCAAGAGCCGGACATGATTTAGCGACTGAACAACAAATATCTCCATAGGGTATTATTTTGCTTACATACTTGTTTATTATAACCCAAATGTAAGTTTCATGAAGGTAGACACTTGTCTATCTTCCTGACTACTGCAGATCTTTTGCCTAGAGCAGTGCTCGGCACATAAGCAAGCCCTCAGCAAATATTTGTCAAGGAAATAAATGAGTGAAGGCTCAGAGAGGTCAAGTGACTTTCCAAAGTCACCCAGCCAGGAAGTATAAGAACTGGAGTTATAACCCAGACCTAATTCCTGGTCTAGACATTTGGGATTCAGCCCAACTGGGTGAGGCCCAGTATAAATGTGGGGGATGTATTCAGGGCCTGTATTCAGGGATGAATACATTCAGGGATGTATTCAGCCACCCCAAAAGAGGTGGCTTTGGGGGCAAAATGGGGGAGTGTCCCAGTTCCTTCTTTTCTTTTGCTCATGGTGTTTCCATTGCCTGAAGTACCTGCTGTTGCTCCAGGAGCCATCTGTTCTATGAAATGGACATCACAGCACCTACATTATTTTACTGAGAAGGACCAGGACCTTCCCAACTAGGAGGTCTTTCTGTGGTCACCAGCAAGGCTCCCCCTTCCCTTGATTTCAGAGCTCTTGCTTTGCTTCCTCACCTATGAGCGATGGTCCACCGGGAATTGTGACAGCTATCCCTTACCTCCCAAAGGCCTGGGTTTCATATACAAGTGGGCCCACTAGCTTCCCAAGTGACCAAATGTTGCAGCAGCTATGTCTGGCAAAGTATTCCCCTCAAAAATTGTCCCTTGCCTTATATCTACATAGCTAAGAGAGCCACTCACGCTACCTCTTGGAGTACCAAAGTTCTCAGTTTTAGAAACAGCACAATTGTGATTGTTCTTTTTCTCTACCCTCCATTTTCAATGAGTTTTCGAAAGCTGAGGCCATAGTAGGTGTTCGACTAATGAATGAACCCCCAGTGGATCTGCACAACACTCCTAGACACCATGAAACCTAAATTCTCCCATCTCCTGCCTGCCTGAATTAGGGGGTCAGAGTTTCAGGAGCCACCCAGCAGGGACTGCTCCCTGCAGATGTGGCTCCCTTTCTGGTCAAGGTCAAGGGACATGGTGCAATGTCATATTTAAAAGTGGGAGCTCTCTGGCTTGAAGCGGTTCCTAACGGCCAAATTTGGGACAATTTGAGCATCAGAAGAAATAACAGTAAACATGGGTTATGACCTGCTGAATAAGAGAAGAATCCATGAGTCCATATAATATGAATAAATAAATAAAGAGAAGAGAAAGCTCCACCTTCAAGTAAAAAGAAAGATAGGGACTTCCCTGGTGGTCCAGTGGCTAAGACTCCACACTCTCAATGCTGGGGCCCATATTTGATCCCTGGTCAGGGAATTAGAGCTTATGTACATGCTGCAACTAAGAGTTCACATGCCACAACTTAAAAAAAATCCTATATGCTTCAACTAAAACCTGGCGTAGCCAAACAAATACATAAACAAAACATTAAAAACCAAAACACTGACGTGTTCAGAAGTAAGGGGCATCTGTCTGCAATTTACTCTCAAATGGAGTGGAAAGGTGGATTATAGATAAAATGTGATAAAATATTAACAACTGAGGAATCTGGGTGAAGAGCATATAGAAATTAGATATTGTTCCTGCAAGTTTTGTTTTAATTAAAAAAGTAAGATTTTGTTTCTTTGCTTGTTCCAAGTAGGGGCTCTCAAGTCAGCCTACAAGCTCAAATCCCAGCCTCACCCCTCGCCGCCCCCACCCCCCACAACTGAGTGATTTAACCACTCTCTGCCTCCTTTTTAAACTGGGTTTACTGTTGATAATAGTGCTTGCTCTGTGGCTTATGAAACAATTTATTGGGTTCGCCCTGAGAAGCATTGGGTGCAGTGCCTAGTACGCAATAAGAGATCAGTAAATAAATACTGGGTTAGAGAGAGATGAGTCCTCTGGAGTCCCCTAGGACACTCCCTCTGAGAAACCTGCTTCTCCCCCAGATGAGTGACGCAAAGCCAGTGGGGACCCCACCCTGCCCGGAGACCCCTCCTCCTGTCAACAGGGAGGAACCTTGTGGCCTGTGCCCAGGGAGGGAGCCGCCCTTTGCCAGCAAGGTCCAGCAGACCGTCAACCGGCCCAGCTAGTCTCTGCTCACCTGCCTGAGGGTCCAAAATACCAAATAGCACTGCACCAGGTCCTGGCGGGGCCCTGGCCCACAGTGGGTGCTCTGCCTAATAGCAGTTGCTCAGTAACCAAGCTTGACCCAAGCCAGGGGCTGCGGCTCGGAACTCACCCCGGCTGCCCCCAGAGTGGGGCATTCCTTCCTCCCAGCCTCAGTCTTTCCCACCTGCAGAGTGAGAGTGTAGAATCAGGTCAGTGGTTTTTCAACAACCTCAAACCACAGTGAACTTTCTTCAAATGAAACTTGACTCTGCAGGGTGTCCTACCTTGTAAACCATCAGAAGCCAGGCTGCCACGGAGGACACCTGGGCTGGTTTTAAGTTTTCCCTCCTTGGATGTTTTCTGGAGACCCTTCTTGCCCTGAGATTTGATTTCCAGGCCCCCATGAGCTCCTGCCCCTGGACCCTCGGGCCTTCCCTGCTTTGATTTGCAGGGTGGCTCCATCAGTTGGGCCAGGTCCCACATTTCCCACGGATCCCTCTACCTGGTGGGAGTGATCATCAGAGGCATCCCTTTCAGCACCTTCAGGCACCTTATCTTGTCCCAGCTCCTCCACCCATCACATACACCATGTGTGCGTGTATGTATGCTCGGTCGCTCAGTTGCATCCAACTCTTTGTGACTGTATGGACTGTAGCCCACCAGGCTCCTCTGTCCATGGAATTATCCCAGCAAGAATACTGGAGTGGATTGCCATTTTTTCCTCCAGAGGGTCTTCCTGACCTAGGGATCCAACCCAAGTCTCCTGCATCTCCCGCATTGGCAGGAGAATTCTTTACCACTGAGCCACCTGGGAAGCCCCTCAGATGCCTTCTACCAGTTTCTTACTACTGCTTATCACTTCTTTTTCTTCTTCTTTTTAAAATATTTATTTGGCTGTGCCGGGTCTTAGTTGTGGCATTTGGGATCTAGTTCTGAACTGGGAACTAGTTCCCGGACCAGGGATCAAACCGTGGGGCCCCTTCATTGAGAGTGTGCAGTCTTAGCTACTGGACCCCCAGGGAAGTCCCATTGCTTATTACTTCTGACTCTACTTATGTCTATTATGTTTATGAAATGCTTCCTTTGAGCCAGACACTGCGCTAAATGCCTAAGACCTATTTATATAATATATATTTTCCCATAGAATATCTCTTCTGCTGCTGCTAAACAAACCAATCATCAAAAAAATTATCTGTACTTTCATCACATTTTAGTGTCTTCATAACTTTGATGTCTCTTTCTTACAGTATCCTTCTCCAGTGAGGTGGAATGTGATACAGAAATGATCAGCCCCATCAGGTTTATGGGTTCACCAAATGCCTTGGGAGTCCTCCCATTGCTGGCTATGGGGTGCCTGTTCCCCTTAAACCCTCTCCCCATCTTAGAAGTTAGGTATTGTCATCGCTATGTTGCAGGTGAGGAAATTGAAACCCAGAGAGGTGAGGAAACTCGCCCACCATCACACAGCTAGTCCCTGGCAAGAGGAGGACTTGAACTCGGGTTGATCTGACTCAGGGGCCATGCTCTCTGCCACTGCCCCGTCAGGAAAAACCCTGGGCTTTGCTGGAGAGAAATGAACTGTTTCACCTGGGCCACTCCTCCTGTGGGAGGAATCCTCCCCCTCTTTTTCCCTCCTACTTTTAAATCATAAGAAAACTGGGTGGGGGAGGGGGGGCCTGACAGATGGTGTCCCTACACTGGGCTGCTGTCTGCAGGGGTCCTGGGTCTGGGCAACAGACTGCCTGTGTGTGCTTAGTCGCTCAGTCATGTCCGACTCTTTGCGACCCCATGGGCCCCCCACCAGGCTGCTCTGTCCATGGAGATTCTCCAGGCAAGAATACTCAAATGGGTTGCCATGCTCTCCTCCAGGGGGTCTTCCCAACCCTGGGATCGAACCTAGGTCTCCCACACTGCAGGCGGATTCTTTACCCTCTGAGACACTGGGAAAGCCAACAAAGAGAAAAATAAATTAGAACAAATCCTATTTGTTGTCCTGTTTATGAGACATTTCCTCTGTGAATCTTTTATCTCACAAAACTCTATGAGGTGTCTTTCTTGTCCCCACTGTGCAGACGAGCAAACTGAGGCTTAGAGAGGCGATGCCACTGCTCAGAACATGCCAGTGAATAAAGGCTCTCACCACCTCTGTGAATATGAGTGTTTCAATGCCACTTCACCAGCACGGGGTGGTCTCATTTTTTCAGTTCTGCTAGACATCCTGGAGTGTGAAGTCAGGTGGGCCTTAGGAAGCATCACTGCGAACAAAGCTAGTGGAGGTGATGGAATTCCTGTTGAGCTATTTCAAATCCCAGAAGATGATGCTGTTAAAGTACTGCACTCAATATGCCAGCAAATTTGGAAAACTCCGCAGTGGCCACGGGACTGGAAGAGGTCAGTTTTCATTCCAATCCCAAAGAAAGGCAATGCCAAAGAATATTCAAACTACTGCACAATGGCACTCTTCTCACACAGGAGCAAAGTAATGCTCAGAATTCTTCAAGCAAAGCTGCAACAGTTTGTGAACCGAGAACGTCCATATATTCAAGCTAGATTTAGAAAAGGGAGAGGAACCAGAGATCAAATTGCCAACATCCTTGGATCATCGAAAAAGCAAGAGAGTTCCAGAAAAACATCTACTTCTGCTTTACTGATTACGCCAAAGCCTCTGACTGTGTGGATCACAACAAACTGTGGAAAATTCTTCAAGAGATGGGAATACCAGACCACCTGATCTGTCTCCTGAGAAATCTGTATGCAGGTCAAGAAGCAACAGTTAGAACTGGACATGGAACAACGGCCTGGTTCCAAATTGGGACAGGAGTACATCAAGGCTGTATACTGTCACCCTGCTTATTTAACTTATATGTGAGTACATCATTCGAAATGCCAGGCTGGATGAAGCACAGGCTGGAATCAAGATTGCAGGGAGAAATATCAATAACCTCAGATATGCAGATGACACCACTCTTTTTTTTTTTTGGATTGTAAGTGATCTTTATTATTATTATTTTTTTTTACTTTACAATATTGTATTGGTTTGCCATACATTGACATGAATCCGCCATGGGTGTACATGTGTTCCCCATCCTGAACCTCCCTCCCACCTCTGTCCCCACCCCATCCCTCTGGGTCATCCCAGTGCACCAGCCCCAAGCACCCTGTATCATGCATCGAACCTGGACTGGCGATTTGTTACACATATGATAATATACATGTTTCAATGCCATTCTCCCAAATCATTCCACACTCACCCTCTCCCACAGAGTCCAAAAGACCGTTCTATACATCTACATCTGTGTCTCTTTTGCTGTCTCGCATACAGGGTTATCATTACCATCTTTCTAAATTCCATATATATGCATTAGTATACTGTATTGGTGTTTTTCTTTCTGGCTTACTTCACTCTGTATAATAGGCTCCAGTTTCATCCACCTCGTTAGAACTGATTCAAATGTATTCTTTTTAATGGCTGACTAATATTCCATCGTGTATATGTACCACAGCTTCCTTATCCATTCATCTGCTTATGGGCATCTAGGTTGCTTCCATGTCCCGGCTGTTATAAATAGTGCTGCGATGAACACTGGGGTACACGTGTCTTTCAATTCTGGTTTCCTCGGTGTGTATGCCCGAGGGGGATTGCTGGGTCATATGGCAGTTCTATTTCTAGTTTTTTAAGGAATCTCCACACTGTTCTCCATAGTGGCTGTACTAGTTTGCATTCCTACCAACAGCACTCTTAAGGCAGAAAGCGAAGAGGAACTAAAGAGCCTGTTGATGAAAGTGAAAGAGGATAGTGAAAATTTTGGCTTAAAACTCAACATTTAAAAGCTGAAGATCATGGCATCCGGTCCCAACACTTCATGGCAAATAGATGGGGAAACAATGGAAAGAGTGACAGACTTTATTTTCTTGGGCTCCAAAATCACTGCAGATGGTGACTGCAGCCATGATATTAAAAGATGTTCGCTCCTTGGAAGAAAAGCTATGACTAACCTAGACAGCATATTAAAAAGCAGAGACATTACTTTGCCAACAAAGGTCTGTGTAGTCAAAGCTATGGTTTTTCCAGTAGTCATGTATGAATGTGATAGGTGGACCATAAAGAAAGCTGAGCACCAAAGAATTGATGCTTTTGAACTGTGGTGTTGGAGAAGACTCTTGAGAGTCCCTTGGACTGCAAGGAGATCCTAAAGAAAATCAGTCCTGAATATTCATTGGAAGGACTGATGCTGAAGCTGAAGCTCCAATACTTTGGCCACCTGATGGGAAGAACTGACTCACTGGAAAAGATCCTGATGCTGGGAAAGATTGGAGGTGGGAGGAGAAGGGGAAAACAGAGGATGAGATGGTTGGATGGCATCAGTGACTTGATGGACATGAGTTTGAGCAAGCTCCCTGAGTTGGTGATGGACAGGGAAACCTGGTGTGCTGCAGTCGATGGGGGTCTCAAAGAGTTGGACACGACTGAGCGAGTGAACTGAACTGAATTTTCTATGCAAATAACATTGTTTTATTTAAATTTACATTTCTCTGAATATGAATAAGCTTGGTTACATTCTTTTAGTCATCAGTTGGGTTTCTTCTCTGTGAACTGTCTATTCATGTACTTTGCAAACTGATACTTTTGGGCCCTCTCCCTCCCTCCAACATATTTTCCCTTTAAAACCTTTTCCCTCAACAGCTTCAACATACTTGCATATGTGCCACTAGCAGCCTGAGTCCCCTCCATGCCCAGAGCTTGTAAACCCATAACCCTGGGCACCTCCAGTTTGTCTTCTGCCCTTCTGCACCCCAGCTGCTCTGGGCTTCGGAGAGAAACAACCACCGTGAACACCCACAACAGTCTGCTTTAAGCTCATTCTCCAGACACAACCGGGTGCTTGGGGGCCCTAATCATCCCTCTCCCTTCTCCAATCCCCCTTCATCCTTGCCCCCACTGAGGAGGGGCAGGACCACCCTCGAGGCCAGCCTCAGCTCCCTGCACTGTTTGTCCCTTCCCTCCCTGTCCTGGCATAAGCTGTCCCTCCTCCAGCCCCAAAGCCACCTCTTCTCCTTTCTGGAGGCTCATGCCCACCCTCTCGCTCCTGTCTTCTCTCTCAGCCCTGACCATGTGGCCGTTATCTCTAACCCCCCACCCCCTTCACTCGTCTGCCACCCCAGCCCCACCTTTGCCTTTTCTTCCCTTTTATGGCTAAAAGTGAAGTCGTGTCTGACTCTTTGCGACCCCATGGACTTGGGCCTGCCAGGATCCTCCATCCATGGGATCCTCCGTCCAGGCAAGAATACTGGAGTGGGTTGCCATTTCCCTCTCCAGGGGACCCTCCCAACCCAGGGATCGAACCCCGGTCTCCCGCATTGTAGGCAGATGCTTTACCGTCTGAGTCACCAAGGAAGTCAAACCCTTATGGCCAAACCCTTGAGTTATCTTCAATCATTCCCTCAGAGCCCTCCCTTCCCTGCCCCTCCCAGCCTGAGTCTTGCCCCCACAGTCCTCTGAAGGGACCCTTGCTGAGGTCCCCACCACCTCTTTGTTGCTAAATCCCAGGGTCCATTTCCCCTCCTAATCTATCTCGTCTTTTGGCAGCTCTGGACCTTGCTGCTTTCTCCTCTCCTCCTTTGGATACACGCTGCCTCCTGCATTCCAAGGTTTCCCTCCTCCTTTTTCAGTCTGCATCCCTGGTTTCTCTCAACCTCTCAGTGATCGGTGATGCCTGTGTCTCTTCTCCCAAGGGAATCTTATTCCTTTTCAGAAGTTCAGGTGGCATCTGATGCTGATGAATCCCAAATCTCTCAGCGGCTCACTTCTTGTTTCTCAGGGGCCAGATCTGCTCAAACATCCACACAGTAGGTGTGGATTTCCCCCTGTCCTCCTCTCTCCCCAAACAGCCAACGCCCACAGTCACAACGCCAATCACTGTCCCCCTTCCATCCCAAGAGCACCCCCTGTATTTCTCAAACTGTCCAGTGATACCACCTTCCACTCAGTCACCCTAGAGAGGAACCAGGCCACCATGCCTGTCTCCTCCCCTTCCCTCCCTCCCACAGCTAACCCATCACCAGGTCCCTGTGACGTGCTCTCATCTCCATAGTGCCCTCTGTCTTCACTCTCTCCCCTCATCTGTGGCCTCAGTTCAAGTCACAGCAACCTTCTTCCTGGACGTTGGCAACAGCCTCCTGCCTGGTCTCCTTGCCTCCAGCACCTTCTAAACCTGCCTCCACATGGAAGATGAAAACCTAAGTTTGCTCAGGACACTCCTGTACTCAGAAGCTTCCATGGCTCCCCACTGCCTTCAGAACAAAGTTCAGACTCTTTTCACAGATCTTCTAGGTCTGGTCTCTTGCCTCCCTTACCTGCTCAGCTCTCACCACCCTCTCTGAGCTTTTCTGTACCCCCACACTTCAGTTCTTGCAGACCCCTCAACAGGAAACTCCCTCCCCAGTTTCAGCTTGTCTTTCAATACCAGTCCACAGGTCGCTTTCTTCTTCCTCGAGCTTCCAGAATAACCCCCAGGGGGACTCAGGCTCCTGCCCTCACAGGAGGGATGGCTGCCCGCACCTCCCTCTGTGACGGCACTTCTCCCTCCAAGTTGGTGTTCTGTGTGTGTGTGTGTTTTGGCTGCACCTTGTGGAATGTGGGAAACTTCTGCCTCAAGGCCTTTGCTCTTCCTCTTCCCTCCATCTAGAACATTCTCTCCTGGGTTATTACAGGGCTTGCGCCCTCATCTCCTTCAGGTTTTTTGTTGTTTCTTTTTAAACGTTCATTTATTTGACATTATTTACTTGGACACGAGTTTGAACAAGCTCCGGGAGTTCGTGATGGACAGGGAAGCCTGGAACACTGCAGTCCATGGGGTCACAAGGAGTCGGATACAATCGAGTGACTGAGCTGAACTATGTGGCAGCACTCAGGTCTTAGTTGAGGCATGCAGGATCTAGTTCCCTGACCAGGGATCAAACCCAGGTCCCTTGCATTGGGAGCAATGAGTCTTAATCACTGGACCACCATGGAAATCCCTCCCTCAGGCTTTTATTTAAATGTTTCCTTTCTCAATCAGGCCTTCCCTGGCCACTCTTTTAAAACTCTAATGCTCCATCTCCCCTCCTTGCTCTTACCCCATAGCATTTGTCACCGTCTAACACACTGTATCTTTTCCCAGCTCTTTAACTATAAAAATGTTCAAACACACAGAAAATGGAAGGAAAAGTACAAAGGCACTCATGTACAAACCCCAGATTCAACACACTAGATTTTGGAAAGATGCTAATATCATGACACTTCACCCAAAGACTTTGGCAAAACACTCTTATGCCTGACTTCTGTAGCCTGATTACTGTCTATCTTTCCCCTGCAACTGTGCACACCGTGAGGGCAGGGATTTCAGTCTACTGTTTTCACTATGATTTCCTCAGCACCAAGAACACTGCCTGACACACAGTGGGTCCTCCTATAGTTTAGGGAAAGAAAAGTCAAGACAGGTCTTGATTCCAGATCTGCTTCTCACAGACATGCGACTCTCTAAATCATCTCCCTGCACAGAATCTTGGTTTCTCTGTCTACTAGAGATATTAGAATTATTTCTCAGGATTGTTGTGAGGATCAAACAAGTTAAAAGTGTAAAACTGCACTGTGAGCACGCTAGTTAATTTCAGCCTGAGGGAGGGTACTTGCTCGACCCTTTGGGCTCTGGGGTGATTTTAGCTGCAGGGCCTAGACAGCCCCTCAGAGCAGCTCTTTGACTTGAACTGCTCTGATGCAAAATCCAGCAGAAACCCAAAGGGTTCCGTATTACTAGCCCCTCCGTTTCCACTGCTTGCTCACTCAGTGCTACCTACTAACTCCTTATTCTTCATCTCTTGCTAAATCCACTCATTTAACAGTTTGCACCAGAAATACCTTATGGGAGGGGCACTCAATTTCATCAGGCGTTGAACATATTGTATCATTTTCTTCTATTTATTACTTTCTTTTGACTCTATTTTATTAATTTCTTTAGTGGATCTTAAGAGTGTTTCTGAAGATTGATCCAGGTGACTGATCTCTCTCCCTTTGCCTTTTCTGCATTTCAGATTCAGCTGTGTGTTTGTGTTGCCAAACCTGCCTTGTAGACTCACTTTGAGTACAGGAGCGTATTTGCTGAAGAATGGGACCCATCCTGTTGAACCTATGAGGTTTCTCAGGTCAGATTGCTCAGCAGTAGGTGGAACACCCAACCTTTTGCAAGCTCCCTGATAACCATCATTTTAATGTCAATTGTTTGAGGTGTGGAGGGCAAGATGTTTTCATTGAGAATTCTGAGTCTTCTTCCCATTTTCTCAACTCAAAGCTGACACTTCTTAACAAAATTTTAATCTTTGTTTAAAAGAAGTTTCTTCACTTGTGAAAGTAGGAATAAGAGTAACTATATTCTCCAGATGATAGATATGAAGTCACGTTACTTTGTAACTGATAAAGCTCTGTACAAATAGTAGTTACTGTCCTTAGTCTTATTAACTTGTCTGGATTCTTAACTAAATGTTGTCCCCATGGCATTCGCAGCCCCCAGTCCAGGAATTAATATCTTGGGACAGACAGGCAGAAATATTTTTCTATTCACAGAAATGCCAAACAGCAATCACTTTTCCCAGGCCAACAGAGAGCAGTTTGGAGAATTTATCTAGATCTAGAGTTGGGGAATCGTTAAGGGAAGAAAACTTGTCCAACTAAGCCTGGCAGACCAGAGAGGAGACATGATCTATTCAGTCAGAAGCAGAACTGTGACTAAACTCCAGCCTCCTCCCTTCTTTTTAAAGCATTCTCAGCATTACTAATCATAACAACTGCCATTTATTGAAATCCCAGTATTGTGCAGGCACCGGGTCTTATTTATTTCTAGTCATCATAATAACCCTGTGCTTACTTCTCAGATGAGGAGTTCGCAGAGTCCAAGTCATTTGCCCAGTTCAGTTCAGTCGCTCAGTCATGTCCAACTCTTTGCAACCCCATGGGTCCAACACCAGGCTTCCCTGTCCATCACCAACTCACAGAGCTTGCTCAAATTCATGTCCATTCGAGTTGCTGATGCCATCCAAGCATCTCATCCTCTGTTATCCCCTTCTCTTCCTACTTCAATCTTTCTCCACATCAGGGTCTTTTCCACTGAGTCAGTTCTTCACATCAGGTGGCCAAAGTATTGGAGCTTCAGCTTCAGCATCAGTCCTTCCAATGAATATTCAGGGCTGATTTCCTTTAGGATTAACTGGTTTGATCTCCTTGCAGTCCAAGGGACTCTCAACAGTCTTCTCCAACACCACAGTTCAAAAGCATCAATTCTTCCGCCCTTAGCTTTCTTTATGGTCCAACTCTCACATCCATTCATGACTACTGGAAAAACCATAGCTTTGACTAGACAGACCTTTGCTGGCAAAGTAATGTCTCTGCTTTCTAATATGCTGTCCGGGTTTATCACAGCTTTCATTTGCCCAAGTTTCTACTAAAAGCGCTGAGATATTCCCTGAGATTGTCTTGGGGTGGAGCTGCCGGGAACAACCAAGGAACAATTTTTAAAGCATAACTACACCTAGGATTTTTTGCTTATACTAAAAAAAATCATTTTTTGTTCAGCTGAAACCCAAATTTAATCCATTTGCTAAATTTGGCAACCTTAGCTTGTAGGAACACGGCAAAATCAAAGCAGTTTCCTGCTTGTTATGCCCTGCACATCTTTGCTGGTTTTATTTTTATCTTTACGAGCCGTAGTTTAAATCACGTTCAGCCTTCAGGCCTCTGATCGTTTCAGGAGGGGTAGGGTCGAGAACACTGAGACTCCCGCCCGACATTAACATGTCTGCCCGGGAGCCGTCACGCGGATCTTTCTCCTCTCACAGCCGTGGCCACGCCCCGCCGCCGAGGATTGGCTCCAGCCCAAAGCCCGGCCTCCCTCGGCGATGGGAGCCCCTTCCATTGGGCAGTTATAAAACATGGCGGAGCCCAGCCCCCGCCTTACTCTCGCGAAGCACAGGCTTCAGTGATTGGCGGAGAGCAGCGGCCGGGTTGTCACGTGGCCTGGAGCCGTCTGTTTGCGGAAGTGGAAGGAAGCCGAAGTGCTGAGTCAGCCGAGGTGAGTGACGGCGCTGGGAAGGCGGGGCCAGGGAGGGGGGGGCCCTTTCCCAAACATCCTCTACGCCCCAGACTCCTTGGGCTTCATTGGGACAGTCCTTCGGGCCCCCCGCTTGTTCACCGATCCTGAGGCCTGTCCTCCATTAACCCTGATTGCCCCCTTAGTGCCTCCAGCTTCCACCCTTTGATCCCCGACCGTCCCCAACTCCCATCCTGTGACCGCTTCCGTCTCATCTCTTAACCTGTGTGTTCCCTCAGGGACTCAGGTCCGACCCTGGGTACCCCCTCCTCAGCGCGTCTTCCCTGGGCGTCTCTCCTCTATCCCCCACTTCCTGCTTGAGTCAGCCCCTTCCCTTCATTCCCCCGACTCTGCGTCTCTTAGTGCTCCCAGCTTTCAGTTTGGTTCCCATTCATTGTCCGCAGTTTCCTTCCTGTGCCTTTCTAAGTGCTCTTGATTTGTCCGCCTCAGTGTGTTCCTACCCGATTCCCCACTTCACCTCTCTACTGTATCTGTCTCTCCGTGTTCTCCATCATGCATCCGCTTTTCTGACCTCCTGCTTCTCCCTGCTTATTATCTCCCATGTGCCTCCAGATTTCATCGCTGCCTGCTTTCCCGCGTGCTCCCTCCTTTCCGCTAGCCTGTTACCCCAGAGTTCTCCCTGTCCCCCAAACCTGTGTCCACCCCCTGTGCCCACCGGTGACTTGGAAGCTGATGACAGAAAGTGTGTGACCTTTGTGACCATGTGACTGCAACAGGCAGGCCAGTGGGTGTGGAACAGGGATCTGTGCCCCCCCTCCTTTTTTTTAATGGACTACTCACATGACCCCAAAACAAATACTTTCCCTTCCCCTAAACTTCTGAGTCTTTCCCTCACCTGCCCTCTTACCCACCCAACAGGATGTCAGGCAGGTTTGGTTTGGCAACACAGATGCTCCACCCTGGGGCTGAATGCAGTGTTTTTGTTATTGTCCCTGCCTTAAAAATTTCCTGGAGTTGGTAGGCTGTTTCCTGTCTGAGTCTCAGTTGCCTCATCTGTGACAGGGGGATTGTATTTCTTGCCCTCCTAAACCTGCCATGAGGTTCAAAGTTTGAGAAAATGTTGAAAGCAAAGCTTTGTAAACAGCATGACCCTGTACAAATGCATGGGTTTGCTGTTGTGTCATCAGCAGGAAAGGGGAGGGGATGAAATGAAAAATCAAGGAGGGAAAGACAAGTCTTTCATTTAGCATTTGGCAGATTTATTGACCATCTGCCATGAGTCGGGCTCTTTTACCATGTATTCATTCATTCCTCCTTATTTAAGAAATATTAGTGAACTGTTTACTATGTTCTAGGCTACCTTCTAGCCAATGTTATTCCCATTTAACATAATAAGGAAGGCAGTTGAGCTGCCTGATTCACACTGATTGATGTGGTTGGAGCTGAAATCTGAATATAGTACTTTATATAACGCCAGAGTCTGTGGGGTGATTGCTCTGCTCTGTAAGGGTCCCTACTGTTGTCTCAGTGCCCAGGGCACTTTTTCTCCCTTCTGTGGGCTACTTTCTTGTTAAATGACAGTCACCTGCAAAGGGAATTTCCTTCTCAGCAGAATGACATCACCAAGAGATAGAGGAAAGGGGAATTTAAATGTGTGTGTGTTTGCACATATATACTGGGTGTGTGTAGGGAGAAAGTGGGAGCTGTGGTGAAGGGGAAACCTTGTGTCATGAGCTTCACACTTTTTTTTTTTTTTAATTTTTATTGGAGTATAGTTGATTTATGGGCTTCCCAGATGGCACTAGTGGTAAAGAACCCGCCTCAATGCAGGAGACATAAGAAACACGGGTTTGATCCCTGGGTTGAGAAGATTCCCTGGAGGAGGGCATGGCAACCCACTCCAGTATTCCTTTCTGGAGAGTCCTATGGCCAAAGGAGGCTGGTGGGTTACAGTCCATAGGGTCACAAAGAGTCCGACACGACTGAAGTGACTTAGCATGCATGCACGCGTAGTTGATTAAAATGTGTTAGTTTCAAGTGTAAAGCAGAGTCAATCAGTTATAAGTACATATATATATGTATCTCCAGTCTTGTTTAAGAGTACTGAATAGAGTTCTCTCTGCTATGCAGTAGGTCCTTGTCTGTTTTATATATAGTAGTGTGTATATGTCAATCTAAATCTCCCAGCTTATCCCTCCCCTCCCCTTAACCCTGGTAACTGTAAGTTTGTTTTCTACATCTGCGATCCTATCTCTGTCTTGTAAATAAGTTTATTTGTACCGCTCTTTTAAAGAAAATTCCACATATAAATGATATCATATGATATTTGTCTTTCTCTAACTTACTTCCCTGAATACACAGTCTCTAGGTCCATCTGTATTGCTGCAAACGGCTTTATTTTGTTCTTTTTTTATGGTGGAGTAATAATATTCCATTGTACATATATGTACCACATCTTCTTTTTCCATTCCTTTGTTGATGGACATTTAGGTTGCTTCCATGACCTGGCTATTGTAAATAGTGCTGTAATGAACACTGGGGTGTGTGTATCTTTTTGAATTATAGTTTTCTCCAGGTATGTGTCTAGGAGTGGGATTGCTGATCATATGGTAATTCTGTTTTTAGTTTTTTAAGGAAACACCATACTGTTCTCCCTAGTGGCTGCACCAGTTTACACTCCATTCAACAATGTAGGAGGGTTCCCTTTTCTACATACATTTATTGTTTGTAGATTTTTTTGATGATAGCCATTCTGAATGGTGTGAGGTGGTACCGCCTTGTCATTTTGATTTGTGTTTCTCTAATAATTAGTGCTGTTGAGAGGAGCTTCACTTTGGTGAGTGCGACTTCTGAGAGCATTGTAACTGTTCTGTGCCTTAAATGTTCTCTTCCCTGGTTTTGTCCATTCTCCTTTTTTTTTGCTGATCTCATTCAGTGGCATAGCTTTAAGTACTGTTTCTACTCTGACTCCAACTCCCAATTTATATCGCTAGCCCATTCCAGACATTTCCCCTAAATGATTGACACTTACATAGTTGCTCCATCAACGTCTCAAACTTAGGCCTTTCAGGTACTTAGTATTTAGCTTCAGCTATCCATCCCCTCCCTGGTAGGTCAGTTGGTAAAGAATCTGCCTACAGTACAGGAGACCCAGGTTCAATCCCCACCCAGGTCAGGAAGATCCCTTGGAGAAGGAAATGGCAACCCATTCCAGTATTCTTGCCTGGAAAATCCCATTGACAGAGGAGCCTGGCAGGCTACAGTCCATGGGGTCACAAGAGTTGGACACGACTTAGTGACTAAACCACCACCACCACCCATCCCCTTTGGGCTTTTCTGGTGGGGCTCAGTGATAAATAATCTGCCTGCCTGCCAGTGCAGGAGACATGGGTTTGATCCCTGGGTCAGGAAGATCTGGAGAAGGAAATGGCAACTCACTCCAGTATTTTTGCCTGGGAAATCCCATGGACAGAAGAGCCTGGCAGGCTACAGTTCGTGAGGTTGCAAAAGAGTCTGACACAGCTGAGCGACTAAACAACAACAATCCATCCCCTTCATCCCGTCCCTCACCCTCCACCAAAATCTGTCCCTCTCACACACTTTCCCATCTTTGGGAAATGGCAGTATTCTTCTTTCAGTTGCTCTGCCTAGAACTGTAAGATTATCCTTACAGTTTTGTCTGTATTATCTATATTATCTCTGCACCCCACATCCAGCCAGAGTTAATGTCACTCCTTTGCTCCAAGCCCTGTAACAGCTTCTCCTTTCACTGTACCTGCCTGGCCATCTGTTACCTCTTTGATCTTACTGACTTCCTTGCTATTCCTGGAACTCACCAGGCATGGTCCAGCCCCAGGGCCTTTGCACATGCTCTTCCCTCTGCCTGGAATACTCTGCACCTATATATCCATATGACTTTTGCTCCCATTTCTTTTAAGTCTTTATTCAGAGTCAAGTTCTTGGTGAGGATTGGTTAACCCTATCTAAAGTTTTAACCCCCACCTGGACGCGTCCTATCTCCCTTCTCTCATTTATTTTTCTTCTTGACATCTAATCAGTATTCTGAATTCAGTATGTCTATATTTTGCCTATTTATCTTCTTCATTATGTTGTTGTTCAGTTGCTGTGTTCGACTCTTTGCAACCCCTGCAGAGGACTGCAGCACACCAGGTTTCCCTGTCCATCACAATCTCTCGGAGTTTGCTCAAACTCATGTCCATTGAGTCAGTGATGCCATCCAACCATCTCGTCCTCTGCTGTCCCCCTCTCCTCTAAAAAGAAGTTCTCGGAGGGCAGGGATTGTGTCTGTTTTGTTCACTAGTGTGTTCTCGGCAATTTTAACAATGCCTGCCACAGAATAGGTCCTCAGTAAACATAGGCAGAGTGAATCATAAGAGGGGTCACCCTGTACCGCGCCACCAGCCCAGAGACCTCCTGAGGTCCTGGGGGTTTCCGGTGCCAGCAGCAGCTCTGGGCAGTTTGCTTCTAGCTGTTTGCTGTCCAGCTAAACAGATTGGATGAAAAAGATACCTTTTCCATTCTGGAAAGGCCGTTTTGCTCTGGGTCTTATGAATGGCAGCGCACTGTTCCGTGAGGACCTCCGCTTTTGGCGCACAGGGCTCTGCTCATCAAACCTCGCTCAGCCACGTTCCATTCAGGCTTTGTTCTGAAGGCAGCTCGAGGACTACGAGCTGGGGCTGTGGATTCCAAAGAATTGGGTTCAGATCCTGGAAAATTACATCACCTCCTTGCCTCAGCTTGCTGTGTGTGACCTGGGGAGAAGCATACCTTCTCTTATCAGTGTTTTGAGGAATGAAGATGCTCATTATCTTAAAATTTGGTGAGGTGTCTGATACTCAGCACTGGATGAAAGGGTGGGTGCTGGGTGCGAGGTGAGGGGAGCCAGCCCTCCGCTGTTCCTTGATGGCTTATGGAAGAGTCTGGAATGAGCTGGGGTCAGGGGGAGCATTTGGAGGGAGTTTTTAAAAAAAAAATTTATGTATTTATTTGACTGTGTCAGGTCGTAGCTGCAGCAGGTGGGATCTTTCCTTGCAGTGCCTGGGCTCTCTAGGGTGGTGCTCGGGCTTAGTTTGCTCTGAGGCATGTGGAATCTTCAGTTAGTCCCTGACCAGGGTTTGAACCCACATCCCTAATGTTGGAAGGTGGATTCTTCACACTGGACTGCCTGGGATGTCCTTGGAGGGACATTTTGTTTGGAGGCGGCCTCAGAGGTCCAGAGGCTCTGGTGGGAGGTGGAAATGTCATTTGACCTGATGCCTATCTTCATCCCGCCTTTCCTCGTGCACTAATTGAGCTCCTATGCACTGTGTGGGGGTCCTGAGTCCAAGGAAGAAGGCATGAGTCCAGCTGCCAGGCAGCACCTCCCATTTCCTTTCCCTGGGCCTTGTTACCCGGTATGGCCAAACGGGGATCCTGGTGGCACTACCCCTGTCTCATGGGTGTTTGTGACCTCCGAGGCAGCTAACAGACGTGAAAAGCTCCTGCCAGCCGTAAAGCGAGGTGGTCCCAAGAGAGTACGTGCCGTGGGCCGGCGTGCGGTGGTGCACTCGTGCTCTGGGAGGTGCAGATGGTGAGCGCTGCAGGAAGGAACTCCGTGGGGGTCAGGGCAGGTGGGGTGCTCTGATCCGACCCCGTGTTCTCGTACCATCCAGCCAGAGCAGGGCATGGGGGTGACATCGGCCGCACAGGAGGCTGTCCTGTGCGAGTTGTTCCAATCACGGGACATCCTGTCATAAGCAGCCAGGACTCGCAAAGCCCAATTTCCAACTCAAGCAGTTCTGCATGTGCTTCCAGAAGCCCGCATGTGGCCAGTCCCGTGAGGTCAGCTTCCTGGCTGGGGCGCCTCTGGGCTCCTGGCACGTACCTCCCGGACCGCTGCCCTGCCTCTCTGGTCCAGCAGCAAGCTTGACGCATTTCCTTGCTTGGAGTATGAATGAGCTCAGCTTCAAACACCGAATTTTCCAGATGCAAGCCCAGCAGATGCCCTGTCAAGGTTCCCCTGGTGCCAGGGTGAGCTTCTGAAGGTTTCTGTCATGGTCAGAGTGGGTGAGGGGTGGGGTGTGTGGTCTGTCACCACCGCGTGGGGAGAAGAGAGGATGGAGGGGTGCCACAGAGGGACTGGGCCCCTCACCCCACCCCCGACCTCCAGGTGGTTCATTCATTTCTTCTCATTCATCCACCAAACATTCATGAAATGCCCACTGTGAGGCAGGAACAGTATGCTAGGTGCTTGGATAAACCAATATAAAGCGGGGGATGGCCCCCCTGCCCGCAGATTCTCTATCACCATCCCAGGAGAAGTGGTCGCTGGGCATGCACTGGGCGGGGTAGGGCGCAGAGGAAGGTACCCGGGGCTGGGAGGGAGGGAGGCACCAGGCATGTTTCTTAGAGGAGGTGGAAGGTAAAGTGAGTCTTGAAGGTCTAGAAGGGGTTTATTCACTTGTCTGACAGCCCTGTCTTGAAAGTAGGCTCTGGGGCAGGTGAAGATGGTGAGGAGGGCAGTTCAGGTGAGGGTTGGGGATGTGGGTGGGAGGTTGAGATGAAGGGGTGCACGTGGGTCCCCCACACTCAGAGTGGCAGCTGCTCCCCAGCCCAGCACCCGTCCCTGCAGCCAAACCAGAAAGAACCAGGGCTCTGGGGTCAGAGGTGGTGGGGACGGGAAGAAGGGGACAGAAATGAGGCCGGCCTGTTACGATCAGTCCAGGATGTGGCCCAGGGTGTTCATTTCCTCTCTTCCACCTCGTGATGACAGTGGCCACTGTTTGTGTGCCCACAGTGGCTGGCGTCCCACTTTCCCTCTGCTGTGTCATTTCATCCTCACGCCTACCCTGGAAGAGTGGAGGAGGGCCAAGTCTGTCCTTTGTGGGGCCAGGCTGCTGTCAGTGTGTGTAGGGGGGCACCCTTGCCACCGACCCTGGGACCCTGAGGACAGGGGCTCTCCTTGGGGGTGGGGCATCTTCCCTCCATTAAGCTTGACCCCCACGGTGACTCCTCCTTAACCCAGGTGGGCCCTGGGTGCTGGGTGCTCCTGACTCCCCCACTCTCTTTGCCCCAGAAGTGAGCACTCCTGGTGCTTGGCCTGCCTTCTGGGAAGCTATGCAGCTGCTCTAAGTCAGGCCTGACCCCCACATTCCCTCCAGCTCCCCAGATGCAGGCTCCAGGGGCTCAGCCTATATTCCTACTTTCTTTAAAAAATAAGACTCATTTTCCATACCATTTGGAAAATGAAGGTGGGGGGGATTGCCCATAAACCTAATACTCTCAGCTGCCCTTAGTATTTTGGTATGTTTTCTATCAATTTTGTTTGTTTGTTCTGCATAATTTTTACTCAGTTAAGTTATATCTTAACAAACTTTCTCTGGGCTGAGTCTTGTGTTACGGTTGAGTGTATAGAAGTGAAAAGACCCAGTATCCGCCCTTAAGAAACTCAGTCTCCAGAGCCTGCCCAGCTGGGCTTCCCTCCTCCACCTACTAGCTGTGTGACTTTGGGCCCGTTATTTTACCTTGTTGTTTCTTGCTTGTCTCATGTGTAGAATGAGGATAACAATGGTAGCAATTTCATAGGTGCTGGTGCAGATGAAAACGATTAATATATGCAGAGGTCCTGGAACAGGGCCAGAGGACAGAACGAGGCACACATGTGCTTGATGTGGTTTGTGTTATGAAGTGTTCCAGCTAGAGATGGAGACAAAAGATATTCTAGATAGACTAAGCAATGCAGACAGGCGAGATGGTGTGAAACAATGTTTTCTGGAATCATGTACAGTCTGGAGCCAACAGCGGGGACTGACAGGGAGAGGCTGCAGGGGGAGGCAGGGGCTTCACAGGCCGAGCTTGCAGCCCTGAAGAGGACAGTGGGGTGGACGGAGCCTATGACAACACCACGTGCTTTTCCTGAGTTGTTATGACCTTCACAGTAGCAACTTTTACTGACCACATGGTGTCTCTAGGGTAAACGTGTCATAATTTACAATTCCCCTAATGCTGGATACTGAAATTGCTTCCATTTCTGTGTCAAAACAAAGATTGTTATAATGCACTTTGACGTGTGTGGTGTGTGTTCCGTTTTGGGGGATTCTTTTTTTGGAATCCAGTCCCCTTGGCTGATTTTAGTATCCCGTCCCGCTCCCCTGGCTGTAGGTACCCCAGCTCCTCTGTCCTTTCAACTCCCAAGTGTGGAAGAAAGAAGGATCTTGACATAGGATAGGTCTAAGCATTCTCATGAGATGCTCATTTAATCCTTACAACAAAGGAGAGGGGAGTGTTGTCCTTGTGTTAAAGGACAAGAAACTGACTCACAGTCTGCTCACATATCTTAAAAGGAAAGACATAAAACTTTACAGTCTTTTCAAAGCTCTTTAATGTGTAAGCCTCAGTTTCCTTATCTGTAAAAGGGGGGTGATGGAACTAAAGAGGGCTAGTGCTAAATATTTACTACCTGCTGGGTTCTATTTTCTAAGACCTGGAGCTGACTGTGGCTCAGATCATGAACTCCTTATTGCCAAATTCAGACTTAAGTTGAAGAAAGTAGGGAAAACCACTAGGCCATTCAGGTATGACCTAAATCAAATCCCTTATGATTATACAGTGAAAGTGACAAATAGATTCAAAGGATTAGGTCTGATAGAGTGCCTGAAGAACTATGGACGGAGGTTCATGACATGGTACAGGAGACAGTGATCAGAACCAACCCCAAGAAAAAGAAATGCAAAAAGGCAAAATGGTTGTCTGAGGATGCCTTACAAATATCTGAGAAAAGAAGAGAAGCAAAAGGCAAAGGAGAAAAGGAAAGATATATGCATCTGAATTCAGAGTTCCAAACAGTAACAAGGAGAGATAAGAAAGCCTTCCTAAGTGATCAATGCAAAGAGATAGAAGAAAACAATAGAATGGAAAAGACTAGAGATCTCTTCAAGAAAATCAGAGATACCAAGGGAACACTTCATGCAAAGATGGGCATAATAAAGGACTGAAATAGTAAGGACCTAACAGAAGCTGAAGATATTAAGAAGAGGTGGCAAGAATACGTAAAAGAATTATACAAAAAAGATTTTAATGACCTAGAGAACCATGATGGTGTGATCACTCACTTAGAGTCAGACATCCTGGAGTGCGAAGTCAAGTGGGTCTAAGGAAGCATCACTATGAACAAAGCTAGTGAAGGGGATGGGATTCCAGCTGAGCTATTTCAAATCCTAAAAGATGATGCTGTGAAAGTGCTGCACTTAATATGCTAGCAAATTTGAAAAACTCAGCAGTGGCCACAGGACTGGAAAAGGTCAGTTTTCATTCCAATCCCAAAGAAAGTCAATGCCAAAGAATGTTCAAAGTACTGCACAATTGCACTCATCTCATATGCTAGCAAAGTAATGCTCAAAATTCTTCAAGTGAGGCTTCAATGGTGAACTGAGAATTGAGATGTTCAAGCTGGATTAGAAAAGGCAGAGGAACCAGAGATCAAATTGTCAACATCTGTTGGATCATCAAAAAGCAAGAGAGTTCCAGAAAAACATCTACTTCTGCTTTATTGACTATGCTAAAGCCTCTGACTGTGTGGATCACAACAAACTGGAAAATTCTCAAGGAGATAGGAATACCAGACCACCTGACCTGCATCCTGAGAAGTCTGTATACAGGTCAAGAAGAAACAGTTAGAATCTGACATGGAACAAAGGACAGGTTCCAAATTGGGAAAGGAGTACATCAAGGTTGTATATTGTCACCCTGTTTATTTAACTTATATGCAGAGTACATCATGCAAAATGCCAGGCTGGATGAAGGACAAGCTGGAATCGAAATTGCAGAGAGAAATGTCAATAACCTCAGATATGCAGATAACACCACCCTTAATGGCAGAAGGTGAAGAGGAGCTAAAGAGCCTCTTGATGAAAGTGAAAGAGGAGAATGTAAAAGCTGGCTTAAAGCTCAACATTCAAAATACGAAGATCATGGCATCTGGTCCTACCACTTCATGGCAAATAGATGGGGAAACAAAATAGAAACTGTGACAGACTTTATTTTCTTGAGCTCCAAAATCACTGCAGATGGTGACTGCAGCCATGAAATTAAAAGACGCTTACTCCCTGGAAGAAAAGCTATGACAAACCTAGACAGCATATTAAAAAGTAGAGACATTTCTTTGCCAACAAAGGTCTGTGTAGTCAAAGCTATGGTTTTTCCAGTAGTCATGTATGGATGTGAGAGTTAGATCATAAAGAAAGCTGAGTGCCAAAGAATTGATGCTTTTGAACTGTGGTGTTGGAGAAGACTGTTGAGAGTCCCTTGGTCTGCAAGGAGATCAAACCAGTCAATCCTAAAGGAAATCAGTCCTGAATATTCATTGGAAGGACTGATGCTGAAGCTGAAGCTCCAATACTTTGGCCACCTGATGTGAAGAACTGACTCACTGGAAAAACCCTGATGCTGGGAAAGATTGGAGGTGGGAGGAGAAGGGGACAACAGAGGATAAGATGGTTGGATGGCATCACTGACTTGATGGACGAGTTTGAGCAAGCTCCGGGAGTTGGTGGTGGACAGGGAAGCCTGGTGTGCTGCAGTCCATGGGGTCCTGAAGAGTTGAACACGACTGAGCGACTGAACTGAGGTTCTATTATTAGGCCCGGTTGTGGTCCACATGTTGTGGTTGAGGAAACTGACTTAGAGAGAGGTTGAGTAACTTACCCAGGGTCAGTGGTGAGGACAGGACCTGAAGGCACTTTTGCTCCAGAGTTGTATTCTGGGCCTGGGCCATCTGCCTCAGATGGTTTGTGAGAATTAAAGGAGACCCCCAAGTGCTTACTTAGCTCAGGGCCTACTGCCTCGTGAGGGCTTAGTATCTCCTGATGTGGAGATGATCACTGACCCTGCCTCCCTGTTTTGATGATTCTTTGTAGGCCTCTTACTCTTCCTTTCATGCCTGCGGTCGGTCCTCCGTCCATACATAGACCAGAGTGCCCACTCTCCTCCAGGACACCCACACTGTGTCCTGCATCTCACCCGCCCTTTGCCAGGTGTCGTCCTAGCACAGAGGCAGAGATTTGGTGGCACTGCCTGAGGAAGGTAGGGTGTTTTCTGGGAACGTAGGAAATAACATCTAATTCTGTCATCCAAACTGGGAGCAATTTCCATGGCAGACAGTGTGACCCTGTAAGCATGAAACAGAATTTCCACCCAAACCTGTGTCACTCTTTCTGAGTCTTTATGGTCACGCTCATTTCTGAGGAGCGTGCTTTTGTGTTCTCTCAGAAGGCCAAGGGAAGCCTGAGACAGCAGGCATGGAAGGTTTTATTTTTTATTTTATTTTCTGGCCGCACCTCGTGGCATGCGGGATCTTAACTACCCTGACCAGGGATCAAACCTGTGTCCCCTGAAGTGGAAGTGCTTAGTCGGACTGCAGGGAAGTCCCCACCGAAGATTTGAGACAAATGGCCCCGATGGAGTGTGAGGTGGCCCTGGTCCCCTTGTGGCATCCAGTGGAGAGGTGACACTGGTTTTGTTTGTGGACTCGAAAGGAGCCATGCCAAGCTCTTTGAGTTCCCAAAAGTCGATTCCATACTTTGCAGAGTGAGAACTGCCCCGCCCCCCTTTGCACAGGGAAGTGTCGCTTGTCACGTGTGTTCACGTCTGCCTTCTGTGATCATGGCAGCCCTGCACCGCAGATGAGGAAACTGAGTCTCTGTTGGGGAAACTGGGTCGGGAGGCAGGACGGCACTGTTTGCTTGTGCACAGTGGCAGCTCTGGAACTTTCCATCAGCCCTCCTTCCGTCCCACTCAGTGCTGTTTCTCTTTCTTTCCAGGTCCCTCCAGGCCCAGGATCCGGGGGACAGCACTGGTGGGGAACCAGCGGGGTGCCCGTGCAGGAAGCTGCCACGCGTGGTGAGGTGGGCATGGGAGAGCGCGCCCGGCTGACCCGAGACTCCATTTTCTTCCAGACTGAGGGGGAAGGTGGTGGGGCCTCCCCACCGGCCCCCCAGAGGATGCAGTTCTTCGGCCGCCTGGTCAACACCCTCAGCAGCGTCACCAACTTGTTCGTGAACCCATTCCGGGTGAAGGAGGTGGCCGTTGAGGACTACCACTCACGCCGCCGAGTCCGAGAGGAAGGGCAGCTGATTCTGTTCCAGAACTCTCCCAACCGCACGTGGGACTGCATCCTGGTCAACCCCAGGAACCCCCAGAGTGGATTCCGGTGGGTGATGGTCGGTCGCCCCCTCCCCACCCCCACTGTGCTCCCTTGACTCCTCCCAGGTCTCAGCCTGGAGGTCCCCTGACCCACAGCAGCTTCTTCCAGTCGACATCTGAGGGGTCTGTGATGGATGCGGTGGCCACTCTTAGAAAGGAGGGAGGGACTTCTGGCCTGGATAACGTCCGGCCCATCAGGGTCCTGGCAGCAGGGACTGGGGCTGGGTGACTGTGTCCTGCCCTGAGACTTGACCCACGTGGATGGAGGGAGGGAGGAAGGAAGGATGAGGAAGTAGAGAAAGTCACGTAGGGAAAGGTCCAGGGAACACCGGTAGTCCTGGGTCGTTAAGGCATGACTGTCCTTGTAGGGGCTGGTTGGCTGAGGTTTGTTGGGGGGAACCTGGAAGGGGTGGACACCTGTACTTCTCAGGGTGTGCTGGACCCCCTCCGTGGGCTAGGGGAAAAGGTAGGGAGCCAGGACAGGGCTGAGGGAACAGAGCAGATGCAGAGCTGGTTGAAAAAAAGGGGAGAGGAAGAGGCCAAGGACCCAGAAGGCAAGGAACTTGGGGGAGCTTGGCAGACTGGCATTGCATTGGGCTGATGCTGATGGCCATTCTTCATTGGTTTCACCTGGCAGGTTGTCTTGTGATCCAGGGAGTGAGCTGGGAGGCGGGAAGTGGAGGTTAGAGGGTGTGGAATGCTGGAGCTGGGGTCCGGAAGAGCTGCAGAAATGGTGATGCCAAGGCCTGGGAGTGACCGGGAGTGAGGGCTGCGGCGAGGACGTGCTGTGCCTGCCACTAGGCTTCTCACTGGGGTCGTCATTGCGGTGGGGGTGGGGGTGCACCCCACTGCTCCGAACACCCTGCACTTTGTGGAGAGCAGGCTTGGGGTACTGGACTTCCTCTTCAAGGGGTCAAGGTTCTGTCTTTTAAGTCTCCTCCTTTCCTTGCTGGAGGGCTTTGAATGATGGCCAAAGTACTTAAATGTGTGGGATGGGGCTGTCAGGGCCCTGCTTCCAGGTGGAGGTGCTCCTATTCTATAGCTGCAGAGCTCCGGGATGGGGGAGAGGGTTGGGGTCTTCTGAATCCTCAGGTTTTATTTCCAGAGGCCGGGGAGTCCTACAGCATCCCTATGGATGGAGAGCTGGATGCTGGCTGGTATAGATGCAACTCTGGTAGCATTGCGTTATATTGGTGTGTGTGAGGCACTGGTCTGACTCTCAGCTCCTTTTACCCTCATGGCCGTCCCCCGAGGCAGGGCTGTCACTGACCCCTTCTTACAGAGGAGGAAACACAGCTTGGAGAATTTAAGTAACTTGCTAAAGTCACAAAGCCGCCGGATAGCAGAGCCAGGCTTCAGACCCAGTCATTCTAGCTCGAGGACCCACCTCTTCCTTTTCATCCAGGCGGGCCCCTTCGCAGTGGGATGAGCTGGCGGGTGCAGGGTGCAGCTCCCCCAGGGCCCATCCTGGGCCCCCAGCCTGACAGATGGTCCAGGCGCCGCGCTCCTCTGGGGTGAGCCCTGTGGTGGTCGCCTGTAGCACCGTTGTGTACATTGTGATAACGTCCATATTTCTCTTCCTGGTACGAGTTAATCATTTGCTGCTGACATTGACTTGTGACATATGGCCCTTGATGAGCCCCGCCAGCCTCCCACTGGTATCTCAGCAGAAGCAGGGCTGCACTTCCCTGGAGTCCTGGGAGGAACTGATCAAAGCACATGCGACACATAACCTTCTCTTCTCAAAAGGGGACTGAGTTTTTTTTTTTTTTTTCTTTCTAATTATTTATTTGACTGCACTGTATCTTAGTTGTGGCATTTGAACTCTTGATTGCTACATGTAGGATCTAGTTCCCTGACCAGGGATTGAACCCAGAATCCCTGCATTGGGAGCGTGACATCTTAGCCACTGGACCACCAGGGAAGGGGGTTGACTTCCCCCTAGGGGTTGGCCCCTAGGGGGTGGACTTTTGAGGCCCTCTGTGCTGGGGCTTTGCCTGGACACACACCCTGGAGTTTACCCATTCACTGTTTATCCAGCCCATAGCCTATCTCCACCAAGGGCAGGTCTGTGCCCTCTAGGAGCTCAGGCAGTAGCTAGAAAAGGTGGATTAGGACCCACGTTCGGTGGACTGAATGTCCTAACAGGCTTGTGTGAGACTCATGTTCCCTGCACAGACCTCATCTCACTGTAATTTCTCTTTACCCTGGTGCTCTCCCCATACTCCTTGGCCTACAACTCTTGGGCACCTGCTCTGTGAGCCTATGCTTGCCTTTCTCTTCTCCCTCACCACTGTCTGAATTTCTGTCCGCCCCTCTTGTTTTAGACTGCCCATCTGTCTCCCCCACCAGCCCGCAGAGCTCCAGAAGGACAGGGCCTGGGTCTGAGTCATTTCTGTTAATGCCCAGCTACTACCCAGTACTTGGCAGGTGTTTGAACCCTGGGGCCCTGTCCTCGGAGGTCCGCTGAACTACAACCATCAGTCTATGAAGCTTTGCTGTCTGTCTCCGAATGAAGGTTACCATAAGAACAACATTTACACTGTTACCCTCTCAGAGGAGGTGACGCAAAGTGTGCACGGTTTCAGTGTATATACCGTCCACCTTTCCCTGGGTTCTGTATATACACCTTGAAAAAAGAAATGGCAACCCACTCCAATATTCTTGCCTGGGGAATCCCAGGGACAGAGGAGCCTGGTGGGCTGCCGTCTATGGGGTCGCACAGAGTCGGGCACGACTGAAGTGACTTAGCAGCAGCAGCAGTAACCCAGTGGTTCTTGGCCATTTTTCCGTCCAGGACCCCCTTGAGAGTCTCAGGGTTCCCTGTCCCCCCGGCTAAATGCATATCCATGCATTTGCCTGCCATTTCCCAAATCACGGCCCCCATGAAGCTTATCCACAGGCCCCTTCCACCAAAGCAGAGGCTTCCCCGCGCTGATGCCAGGGTGCTTTAGTCTGCAGGCTCAGTTTTAGAAGAGAGAAAAGACACAGCCCCACAGGTCTGCTAGATCCTCCCCTTTTCTACAGATCTTTCTTTCACCTCCTTGTTCTAACCTGGACCTGACTTTACCCGAGGGTGCTGCTTTTCTGCAGGCCTCCCAAGAGTTTCCCCTCCCAGGTTCCCTCCCACTGGGCCTGGAGGTGGGGTCACGTCTTCTTCGTCCCTCAGCCGTGAAGCACACTGCATCCTAGGCTAACACCCACTCTCTTCCCTGACTGTAGGCATCTCCCCCAGATCCTCGAAGACATGAGCCCCTGGCTCGGACCTCCCTTGCGCCATCACTGCTCCTGTCTTGACTCTTGGTGACTGTTTTCATTCACAGGGTGCCACTCCTCACACCCAGGTCTCTTGGTGCCTGACCTTTTCTGGTCCACACGACCATTGCCTGAGCCCAGTCATCACCAGTAACAGCAGCTCTTTCATAGATACAAACCCCAAGCATCCCACTTTCCGACCTCTGCCTCCTGACTTTCCCGCTCCTTCCCTCCGGTACTCTGAATGCAAAGTGCCCACCCTGCAGATGGGGCAATGACCCTGCTGCCTTTTCACCATCCCCACCCCTATTGTGAATTTCACTCCAGTTCAGTTCAGTTCAGTTGCCCAGTCGTGTCCAACTCTTTGCAACCCCATGGACTGCAGCACGTCAGGCCTCCCTGTCCATTGCCAACTCCTGGAGTTTACTCAAACTCATGTCCATTGAGTCAGTGATGCCATCCAACCTGTCATCCTCTGTCATGCCATCCTCTGTTGTCCCCTTCTCCTCCCACCCTCAATCTTTCCCAGCATCAGGGTATTTTCAAATGAGTCAGTTCTTCACATCAGGTGGCCAAAGTATTGGAGTTTCAGCTTCAACGTCAGTCCTGCCAATGAACACTCAGGACTGATCTCCTTTAGGATGGACTGGTTGGATCTCATTGCAGTCCAAGGGACCCTCAAGAGTCTTCTCCAACACCACAGTTCAAAAGTATCAATTCTTGGGTGCTCAGCTTTCTTTATAGTCCAACTCTCACATCTGTACATGACTACTGGAAAAACTATAGCTTTGACTAGACGGACCTTTGTTGGCAAAGTAATGTCTCTGCTTTTTAATATGCTGTCTAGGTTGGTCATAACTTTTCTTCCAAGGAGCAAGCATCTTTTAATTTCATGGCTGCAGTCACCATCTGCAGTGATTTTGGAGCCCCCCAAAATAAAGTCTGTCACTATTTCCCCATCTATTTGCCATGATCTTAGTTTTCTGAATGTTCAGTTTTAAGCCAACTTTATCACTTTCCTATTTCACTTCCATCAACAGGCTCTTTTGTTCTTCTTCGCTTTCTGCTATATCTGAGGTTATCTGCATATCTGAGGTTATTGATGTTTCTCCTGGCAGTCTTGATTCCAGTTTGTGCTTCATCCAGCCTAGCGTTTCTCATGATGTACTCTGCATATACGTTAAATAAGCAGGGTGACAATATACAGCCTTGACATGCTCCTTTCCCAATTTGGAAACAGTCTGTTGTTCCATGTTCAGTTCTAACTGTTGCTTCCTGACCTGCATACAAATCTCTCAAGAGGCAGGTCAGGTGGTCTGGTATTCCCATCTCTTTCAGAATTTTCCAGAGTTTGTTGTGGTCCACAGAGTCAAAGGCTTTGGCGTAGTCAATAAAGCAGAAGTAGATATTTTTTCCAAAACTCTCTTGCTTTTTTGTTGATCCAATGGATGTTGGCAATATGATCTCTGGTTCCTCTGCCTTTTCTAAAACTGGCTTGAGCATCTGGAAGTTCACAGTTCATGTACTGTTGAAGCCTGGCTTGGAGATTTTTGAGCATTACTTTACTAGTGTGTGAGATGAGTGCAATTGTGCGGTAGTTTGAGCATTCTTTGGCATTGCCTTTCTTGGGGATTGGAATGAAAACTGACCTTTTCCAGTCCTGTGGCCACTGCTGAGTTTTCCAAATTTCACTCCTTACCTAGTGTAAACTCCACAGCACATCACTGTCTTCACACACTTGCATACACTCTGCTTTCCTGTTGTCCTGTCTGTTCATCATGTTTACTTGGCAAAACCCCAACACAAGTTAATTCCAATTCTCCACCATGGCTGAAGGAACATCCCTCCACACTGACCGCTCTCACTTTCAGATCTCAGGGTGGATGGGCTGGATGCGAGCCTGTGCGTTTGGCAAGCCCACATGTAGGGACTTTCCTAGTGGTCCAGTGGTTAAGAATCTGCCTTGCATTGCAGAGGACACCCGTTCCATCCCTGGTCAGGAGGCCATGAGACCACTAAGCCCCCATGCCACGACTAAGACCTAGTGCCTCCAAATTAATAAAGAATCTCTCCGGTTCTCTTGGAAGGCACATCTGGTCCTCCTTCCTCCACCTCCCTCCTCCACCTCCAGTCCCTCCTGTCCGTGCTCACTCTCCGCTGAGGACCTGGCTTCTGTCTCACTGAGAAAGCAGAAACCAGGGGAAGAGGAGAAGAGCTCCCTCCACCCCGTCGACCCCAGCCTGTACCCACATCCAGGCCCTTCCCCGTCGTGACTCAAGACACACCAGCCATGCGTCTGACCGAGGCCCTTCCCGCCTCCAGGTCATAGTCCCCTCTCATCCACGTCAGGACATCAGTTTACCAGTTCTTTCCTCTCTCTCCCACATAATTCCCTCCTCTTCACTAGATATTTCCTATTGCTGTACAAATAAACTTTAAAAAAATCTCCTTAACTCCACTTTCCCCCTCAGGCACAGCCTGCATTCAGGCAGTTTTCCTCTGTTTGACATATTTCACCATCATTTCCTCTCCTCCTGTTTATTCTCTTTGTTTTTCTATTTTCTGGGTTTTTTTTTTTTAAGTCTAGTTGATTTACAGTTTCAGGTTTATGACATAGTGGTTCAATATATTTATAGACTATAATCCATTTAAAGTTATTACAAAACAGTGACTTTATTTCCCTGTGCTGTATAATATATCCTTGTTTCCATCTATTTTATATGTAATTATTTTTTTAATATTTATTTATTTGGCCACACTAGGTCTTAGTTGTGGCATGGGGGCTGAGTTGCCCCGTGGCATGTGGGATCTTAGTTCCCCAACCAGGGATGAAACCTGTGTCCACTGCATTGCAAGACAGATTCTTAACCACTGGACCACTGTGGAAGTCCCTAAATGTAGTTGTTTGTATCCCTTAATCCCCTTCCCCTATTTTGCCCCTCCTCTCTTCATGCTCCCGATTGGTAACCCATAGTTTGTTCTCTGCATCTGTAAATCTGTTTCTGTTTTGATACATACATTCGTTTTGTTTTTTAGATTCCATAGATAAGTGATAACATCTTGTATTTGTCTTTCTCTGTCTGACTTATCTCACTAAGCATAATACTTTATAGGTCCACCCTTGTGCAAATGGCAGGATTTCATTCTTTTTTTGTGGCTGAGTAGTATTCCACTGTTCATCTGTCGATGCACATGTAGGCTTCTTCCGTATCTTGGCAATTGTAAATAATGCTGCCCTGAGCATTGGTGCACAAGTATCGAATTGAATTAGTGCTTTCATTTTTTTTTTTTTGGATATATACCCAGGAGTGATGGTTACTGACGTGTTTGTGACAAATCACACCACCCTTGTCAAGAAGGAGAACACTGTAGCACCCTGGAAGGCCCTCTTCCCCCCCACAAGGTGATCATTAATCTGACTTTTGTAATTGCTTTTGTGTCTGGCTCCTTTGACCAGCATTTGTCTGGAGGTTTGTGTTTTGCACACTGCTGTGTCAGTCATTTTCAGTGCCGTGGAATCCTGTTGTATAACTACAGCCTAACTTTATGTGTGACCAACCTAGACAGCATATTAAAAAGCAGAGACATTACTTTGCCAACAAAGGTCTGTCTGGTCAAGGCTATGGTTTTTCCAGTGGTCATGTATGGATGTGAGAGTTGGACTGTGAAGAAAGCTGAGTGCCGAAAAATCGATGCTTTTGAACTGTGGTGTTGGAGAAGACTCTTGAGAGTCCCTTGGACTGCAAGGAGATCCAACCAGTCCATCCTGAAGGAGATAAGTCCTGGGTGTTCATTGGAAGGACTAATGCTGAAGCTGAAACTTCAATACTTTGGCCACCTCATGTGAAAAGTTGACTCATTGGAAAAGACCCTGATTCTGGGAGGGATTGGGGGCAGGAGGAGAAGGGGACGACAGAGGATGAGATGGCTGGATGGCATCACCAACTCAATAGACATGAGTTTGAGTAAACTCTGGGAGTTTGTGATGAACAGGGAGGCCTGGCGTGCTGCGATTCATGGGGTCGCAAAGAGTCGGACACGACTGAGCGACTGAACTGAACTAACTGAACTTTATGTATTTGTTGGTGTTATCAGATATTTGGGTTGTCTCTGGTTTTGGTGCATACATGCCTGTATTTCTGCTGGGCATCTATCCAGCAATGGAATTGGTGGGTCGATGCAGTACATATTCTCAACGTCCATGAATAATGCCCATCTCATATCCTACCAGCAGTAAGTGAGATTTCCTGTTACGTCACATCCTCTGATCCATTGGATCTGTACTAGTACATAATTATGGTTTTAATTTGCCTTTTATTGATGACATGTGCAGTTGAGCCCCTTCGATCGGGCAACTACCTGCTCATTTGTCTTGAACATTTAAAACATAAAGTTCTTTTCCTTACAGCATTTTGGCAGGGGTATTTTGTATGTCTGTATTTCAAGATTGTGTGGATTCTTTACCACTTGTGTGGATTAAGTGGTAAAGTATCTGCCTACCAATACAGGAGATGCAGGAGATGTGAGTTCGATCCTTGGGTTGGAAAGATTCCCTGAAGAAGGAAATGGCAACCCACTCCAGTATTCTTGTCTGGGAAATCCCATGGACACAGGAGCCTGGTGGGCTACAATCCATAGGGTCATAAGATTTGGATGTGTCTTAGTGACTAAGCAAGAGGATGAGCATGATTCCAGATACACTCCCTAGAAAAATTACTAGAGCTAATCTATGAATTTAGTAAAGTTGCAGGATTCAAAAGTAATACCCAGATATACACCTTTGTTGGTTCTGTGTGTTGTTCTGTTGCATTGTGAGTGTTCCTTTTTATTCCCAGCTTTCTGAGAGCTTTCATTTTAATCATACAGCCTGTAGTCTTATGAATCTGACTTTTTTCACTTAGCATAGTGCTTTTGCAATTCATGATTGAATGTTTTCTTATTATTCCATTTTACCCATCTCTATTAGCTTGGAAATCTATACTCTATTATTATCTTTTAATGATATCTTTTGGGAGGTAGTTCTCCATGGGCCTTTTGTGTTTTTGTACATCTTACAAGCAGAAACTCTGACTGCCTTTGTTCCACACTATCTTTACAAGGATGTTTGTCTCGTGAATAGCCATGGAAGATAGAGGCAGGGTCTTTTTCTAGAGCAAAGAGTAGGTTTGCTTACTCTTCTGTGTAATCAAGATAATATTTTCCTCCAGAGCAAAGCTTAGACAGATGTTCTCATTGATGATTTTTAACAGATTCAAGTTCCCTGCTCTCAGGGTTTCTCTCTTCTAAGGCAACATGAGCAGGTGTCACCTGACCCTCTTCATGTCACCCTCTGGGAAATGGGTCCCAGAGAATTGGCGCAAATGCTGATCCTCTGGCACAAATGCTACTGCTGTGAGTAATAAGTTGCCCTTTGTCTTTGATCCAGGAATCTTGTGTCTTCTGCCAGCATCCATGAAACTGTGTCAGACAGACTTGTTAGTTTGCAACTAGGGTAAAATCTGAAACCCTTCACAGTTCTTGATAGAACCCTAGAGATTGTAACATACATCCTTGACCTTCAGTTCAGTTCAGTTCAGTTCAGTTGCTCAGTCGTGTCCGACTCTTTGCGACCCCATGGACTGCAGCATGGCAATCCTCCCTGTCCATCACCAACTCCCGGAGTTTACTCAAACTCATGTCCATTGAGTCAGTGATGCCATCCAACCATCTCATCCTCTGTCATCCCCTTCTCCTCCCACCTTCAACCTTTCCCAGCATCAATGTCTTTTCAAAGGAGTCAGCTCTTCGCATCAGGTGGCCAAAGTATTGGAGCTTCAGCTTCAACATCAGTCCTTCCAGTGAACACCCAGGACTGATTTCCTTTAGGATGGACTGGTTGGATCTCCTTGTAGTCCAAGGGACTCTCAAGAGTCTTCTCCAACACCACAGTTCAAAAGCATCAATTCTTCTGCATTCAGCTTTCTTTATAGTCCAACTCTCATATCCATACATGACCACTGGAAAAACCATAGCCTTGACTAGACAGACCTTTGTTGGCAAAGTAATGTCTTGGCTTTTTAATATGCTGTCTAGGTTGGTCATAACTTTCCTTCCAAGGAGTAAGCGTCTTTTAATTTCAAGGCTGCAGTCACCATCTGCAGTGATTTTGGAGCCCCCAAAAATAAAGTCTGCCACTGTTTCCACTGTTTCCCCATCTATTTGCCATGAAGTGATGGGACCAGATGCCATGATCTTTGTTTTCTGAATGTTGAGCTTTAGCCAACTTTTTCATTCTCCTCTTTCACTTTCATCAAGAGGCTCTTTAGTTCTTTTTCACTTTCTGCCATAAGGGTCATCTGCATATCTGAGGTTACTGATATTTCTCTGAGCAATCTTGATTCCAGCTTCTGCTTCATCCAGCCCAGCGTTTCTCATGATGTACTCTGCATATAAGTTAAATAAGAAGGGTGACAATATACAGCCTTGACATACTCCTTTTCCTATTTGGCAGTCTGTTTTTCCACATCCAGTTCTAACTGTTGCTTCCTGACCTGCCTACAAATTTCTCAAGAGGCAGGTCAAATGGTCTGATATTCCCCTCTCTTTCATAATTTTCCACAGTTTATTGTAATCCACACAGTCAAAGGCTTTGGCATAGTCAATAAAGCAGAAATAGATGGTTTTTTGGAACTCTCTTGCTTTTTTGATGATCCTTGACCTTACAGAACTATAATTGGTACTTTGACAGCTTCCAGAACAATAAAGGGGTCTTATAACCCTTTAACTCCATTTATCACCCTCAAGACTTCTATGCCATCTATTCTTTTTATAGTATTTTAATTTAAATCCAATAAGACATTACACTGTCAGTATCTATTTAGATTCACTCCCATATTTACCATTTTTATGGTGCTTACTTTTTTTTTTCCTGCCTCTTTGACCACCCACCTAGGGTCAAGATCCTTCTACCTGAAGAGAATCCATCTATATTTCCTTTTGTTTGGGTCCACTAATGAAACAATCAACCTGTTTCCTTTTCTCTCTCTTTTTATCCTTTGTTTGATGAAATATTTTAATTTCAAATTCATACTTGAAATTTTTTCTGGATGTGGAATTCTTAATGCCATTTATTTTCTTTTAATTCTTTAGGATGTCATCTCGTTATCTCTGACTTCCATTGTTGAGCCTGTTGTTGTTGAGCTTCATTGTTGACTCTGATGCTTGCCTTCTGAAGACAACTTTTTTCCTCTTTCCCTTTTTTAATGTTTTCTCTTTGCATTTTTTTAGCAGCTGTAACGTGGCACATGTGTCAATTATTGCCACATTACAATATGTTGACCAATATATGTTACTCTCTGTTATTGCTATGCAACAGACTCCTCCAAAACTTAGTGGCTTAAAATAGTATGTTATTTAGCCCACAGATCTGTGAGTTGAGCACACCTTAGTGGGAAAGGCTCAGTTTGATTCTATTGGGTTGGCCAAAAAGTACATTTGAACCCAAATGAACTTTTTGGCCAACTCAATACATGGTATTATCTGGGGTGATTTGACTGCACGATCCAGTTCTAAGATGACTGACAACTGGCAAGTTGGTGCTGGCTGTTGACTGGGTTGGGAAGATCCCCTGGAGGAGGGCATGGCAACCCACTCCAGTATTCTTGCCTGGAGAATCCCATGGACAGAGGAGCCTGGTGGGCTACAGTCCACGGGGTCACAAAGAGTCGGACACGACTGAGCGACTTCACTGTACTGTACTGTACTGTTGACTGGGAGTTAATTCAGGGTTAAGGTTTCAGGGCCAAGAGGCATCCCCTTAGGTGCTTCAGCTTCCCTGCAGTGTGATGGTTGAGTTCCAAGCAAAAAGAGATAGAGGCTTCCAGTCTCTTAAAGCCTTGATCCAGAAACTAGGACAGCATAACTTCCACCATACTGTCTTGGTAAAACAGTTACAAAGCCAGATTAAAGGGTAAAAGGTGAAAGAAAGTTGCTCAGTTGTGTCTGACTTTTTGCAGTCCCATGTACTATAGCCCACCAGGCTCCTCTGTCCATGGAATTCCCCAGGCAAGAATACTGGAGTGGGTAGCCATTCCCTTCTCCAGGGGATCTTCCTGACCCAGGGATCAAAACTGGGTCTCCTGCATTGCAGGCAGATCCTTTACCATCTGAGCCACCAGGGAAGATTAAAGAATAAAGACATATAAATTACCACTGCTCAGTGGCCCAGTGGGAGGAGTGTAAGTGTGGATTTGGTGAGGGGGGTAGATTAGTAATTTGGGATATAGGATATTTTATATCCTATATAGGATATTTAAAATGGATGGAATAATGCTTTCCATCTGTTTTGGTAAGTTCATAGTCATTAACTCTTCAAGTATGGTTTCTGTACAGTTCTCTTTCTTTTTTAAAAAATTGATTAACTAATTTTGGTTTTGGTTGCCCTGGGTCTCGCTGTCTGCAGGCTTTCTGTCCTTGCAGAGGGTGGGTGCTACTGTCTAGTTGTGGTGAGTGGGCTTCTCACTGTGGTGGCTTCTCTTGTTGTGAGGCGTAGGTTCTAGTGCACAGGCTCCAGTAGTTGCAGCACAGAGGCTCAGTAGCTGCAACTCATGGGCTCTAGAGCACAGGTTCAGTAATTGTGGCACATAGGCTTAGTCGCTCTGAAGCGGGTAGAATCTTCTCAGATCAGGGATTGAACCCATGTCCCCTGCGTTGACAGGCAGATTCTTATCCACTGTAGCACCAGAAAGGTCCTATGTAATTCTTTTTCTATTCCATTTTTGTGGCTCCACCTATATGTGTGCTAGATCTTTTCATTATATATTCTATGTGCTTAGTCTCTCAGTCATGTCCGACTTTGTGGCCCCACAGACTGTAGCCTGCCAGGCTCCTCTGGTCATGGGGATTTATGTCTTTTATCTATTTTCCTGTATTTTCCAAGATTCTTTCTCTCCTTGCTTTATTCTACTTACTGTCTTCTGACCTATCTTCCTTTTCACTAATTTTCTATTCCGCGTTGCCCAATCTGCTACTCTACCTAGCCATTGAGCTCTTAATTTTGGCTATTGTATTTGTCTGTTCTTCAATTTCCGCTTGGTTGGTTCTTGTTTTTAATAGTTTAAGGTGATTTGCCAAAATTGTCTATTTTGTCCTCTTGAATATTATCACAGTTATTTTAACGTCTGTGTCAGATAGCTTCAGTGTTTGCAGCCCCACCCCCATCCCTACTTAGAGATCTATTTCTGTTGTATACTGTTTCTGTTGGTTTTCTTTCATATTTTCTTACCTCCTCATGTGCCTGGTGAGTTTTGATTACATGCTGGGCCATGGATATGCAGCAGTGCTTGTGAAAATATATGTGATGTTATTTTTTAAAAAAGAAAGAAAAGTAAATCCATGGCTGATTCATGTCAATGTATGACAAAAACCACTACAATATTGTAAAGTAATTAGCCTCCAACTAATAAAAATAAATGGAAAAAGAAAGAAAGAAAGAAAGAAAGAAAAGACAGGAAATCTTTTCAGATAAAAAGGAAGCACCACCTCCATGTAAGGGTGTGTGTGGGAGGAAGGAGAGTCCAGCTGGAGCAGGTCAGTCCACACCTGGAAGCAGGCAGGGACCTGTTTGAGGGATGCAAGTCTTCGGATTCCATCAAGGGCACGGGCTGAGGGCCTCTCCTGGCTGATTTTCATGTCTTCCTCCTCTGCCCTGGCTCCTCAGACTCTTCCAGCTGGAGATAGAGGCCGACGCCCTGGTGAACTTCCAGCAGTATTCTTCCCAGTTGCCACCCTTCTACGAGAGCTCCACGCACATCCTGCAAGCTGAGGTCCTGCAGCAGCTGACCGACCTCATCCGCAACCACCCCAGCTGGTCGGTGGCCCACCTGGCGGTGGAGTTGGGCATCCGAGAGTGCTTCCATCATAGCCGCATCATCAGGTGGGCGGGGGACCTGACCAGGTGGGGTGGGAGGGCAGGACCCTGGAGACACTGGGTGTGGGGATGGGGAGTTCTCAGTCCTGCCTCAGTTCCCCTCCACAACATCAGAGGTGGCCCAGACGTGTGACTTGAAAAGTGGGCAGCACTGCCTCTGGGTTGGAGTGGAGGAGTGCTGACTGAAGTCAGAGAGAGCACTGTAACGTTTCTGGAGTGGCTACCAGCTGCCAGATCCCTGGTCGCTGTTTTCGACACACCGTGAACTTGAATCCTCTCGACATGCCCATGAGGTAGTGTCAGGCTGGTGAGAGGTTATGTGTCTTGTAAGGTCACTCAGCTGACAAGGCTCCAGTTCCTTGGTGTCACCTTCCAAAGGCCTGGTTGCCCTTCTAAAGCTGCAGCACTTACACTGGTACATCCGTTCAGCCAACGCATATGTCAGTGGATAACCCTGGTGAGGGCCCGGCGCTGGCCAGAGGGTTCCAGCTCGCCATCCTGCCCTGAGGTGGCCACGCCTCCAGTTTTCCGCCTCAGACAGCTTGCTTCCGCTCCCAGCCCCAAAGTTTAAAACCCTTCACTGTCCTTGACAGCTTAGCAGCCTGTTCCCAGACATCATGGTGTTTCATCTCACAATAGTTCTCTCTATTTCCTAGGGCAGGCCTGGCAGGTTTTATTTTTTATAGTTTTGCAGATAAGGTGATTGAAGCCTAAAAAAAGCTTAAGTGAATTGCCCAAGGTTGGTGAGATTTCTGCCTTCTGCGATTCTTTCTACGCCACCGCACTGCCCATTTCAGGCCGAGGTGGCCTTCAGGCACGTCCCTCATACAGGTGTGCACAGTGAACTAAAAATGGAGGAGACAAATGACATCAGATGCAATAACACGGAGACTCAGCCCTGGGTTTGAACCAGACGGCTGGAGCAGGGCACGCAGGCTCGAGGACTCCTCGCCCACCTCCCTTGAGCGTGTCCTTGGCTTTCTCAGCACCCCGCCCACTTGGTGCCACGCCCCTCACCCCCCCAGCCCTCCCTCCCCTGCAGCTGCGCAAATAACAAGGAGAATGAGGAGGGCTGCACGCCCCTGCACCTGGCCTGCCGCAAGGGCGACACCGAGATCCTGGTGGAGCTTGTGCAGTACTGCCACGCCCACATGGACGTCACCGACAACAGCGGAGAGACCGCCTTCCACTACGCGGTCCAGAGTGACAATTCCCAGGTGCTGCAGGTGAGCAGGCGTGGGGACAGGGCAACTGGTGCTGGCCACACCTTACTGTGCCCACGGCTGTCTTTGGGACCCTGGGCTCAGGTGTCACTGCCCCCACCTTGATCCTAGAGGCCTGAGCTCCTCCATGGTGGGTCTACCCCCCATCCCACTCTTTCCTCTGCAAGCTTGTCATGGAGACACATCCTTGACCCCTTTGGTCCAATGACCCAGGGAAAGTCCTCCAGCCCAGCAAACTGAGCTCAAAGTCCAGACCCGCCCATCAGTTTAATTCAGTTTATCCCAAACACCCGCCATAGGCCTGACCCCTGGGCTGGGTGAATGCATTTCAGCTCCTGCCTCGAGGTGCCCATGATCCAGCAGGACCTGGGGCTTAACTTTTTACAGGAACTCAAGCAAACAGAACTCCATTGGGCTGCTGTGGCATTTGCGCCAGAGAGACTCCTTCTGTTAAAGTTTTGATTAGCTGGGCAGAAAAATAAAAAATAAAAGTTGTGGGCGAGTAGATCAAGTGACGAAAAAGCTACCTTCTATATCAGATAGAAGAGACAGAATACTGGGCTGTATTTTATTGCCTAGAATTAAAAGATTCTTCCAAAGGTTATATCCTTCTCTCTGCCCTTGGCATTAGAATGGAACCACATTATTCCAGAAAATGTGGATTCCTGTCTTATGATTAGTGCTCAGTGGGAAGGGAATTCTGCACCCACTGTTGAACTTCACCCTTACTGAGACCCCACTGCGGGCCCAGCACAGTGCCACATGGAGCCTGGCTCCAAGCAGAGGGTGGGACACACTCTTATCAATACCTGTCCTTTATCGCTGGTCTTGTATCTGGCCCTGTAGTCTAATTAATTCTCTGTGGATAGGGGCTCTTGTCCTCTGCTCACCAAGGAGACCGAGGTTCAGTGAAGTTAAGAAATGTGCCCAGGGAGGCTCACAAAGCTGTGAGCAACAGAACTGCCCTTGAGTCAGGCCTGGATGTCAGCACCTCAGCTTCCCTGCTGGGTCCCCAACCTGTTCTCAGACCCAGCCAATCACAAGGGTCCACAGGGATCATAATTAACCTCAGGGAGACAACTTTCAGCCACAACCAAGGAAATAAAAGCCTTGCAGTTGTCTTACGAATACTGGTATCTTGTTTTGTTTTCTTTTAGTTAAAGCATACCTACACAGAGCAAAACAATATTCAGGCAGGATAGAAGGATATGCAGTGAAAAGCAAGTCTTCCTACCACCCAAACCCCCAGTGCCCACCCCAGATACAACCTGCTCTTAAGTTTCCTGATTGAGAAATTTTTCATGCACACCATAGGCAGGCCAGACCAATGCCCCAGCCAACACTGGCACAGCTGGCTTCTTCCTGCCCCTGGATCCTCCTTTCTCTGTTGCTTCTCTTAAAGTTCTTGGCTGGGTTCTCACTGAGTCCAGCTTTGCTTCCCCTGAAACCCCAGAGAGGGACGGCCACGGTGGTGGGTGTTAGGGGAGGGACAGGTCGGGGGCCTCACTGTGTCTGGCTCTCCTGCCCACCCCACGATCTTGCCATCAGCTCCTGGGGAAGAATGCGTCGGGCGGCCTGAACCAAGTGAACAACCAGGGGCTGACCCCGCTGCACCTGGCCTGCCAGCTGGGGAAGCAGGAGATGGTCCGCGTGCTGCTGCTGTGCAACGCTCGCTGCAACATCATGGGACCCGGCGGCTACCCCATCCACACGGCCATGAAGTTCTCCCAGAAGGGGTGAGGCCCCGCCCTGCCCTGCACGGTCCGCTGGGCCTCTTGTCTGCAGAGCCAGTCCTTCCACTCAGGCAAACAGTGGCCCCCCTCATTAGTTGCGCATCAGATCCGAGTGCCAAGAGCTGCCCTGGCACAAAGGAAGTATGAATATCTGATAAACGGGGAGTGGTGGTGGTGTGTGAATCTCAGTCCACCAACTCCACCGTGCAGGAAAGAACAGGACTTTCAAAGTTGTTCAATGATGCACCTAAATTTCTGAACAGGAACCTCCCTCTACCAAACTGGAGAAAAACAATTTTAAACTTTTCAGGGGGTTCCCGTTTCCTGCTTCCCCAGGTGGTGCCCAGTGAAGGAGGCCCCCCTTCCCTGACCTGGATCGTCTTTCATCCAAGCCCTGCAGTCTGATCTGCACAGCACCTTCACGGCTGCAGGGCTGTACGGCTTCTGCGCCCAGCTGGAAGCCTAGGAACGTTTGGTATAGTGGCCCCAGGTCTCGTCCACCTCATGTGTCCTTCCTTCCTGGCTGGTGGCACGGCTGAGACGCAGGTGCCAGGCCCTTGTCTTGGGCAGCTCTGGACCACTCTTTTTTTTTTTTTTTTTTTAATAGAACTTAGCTGTTTTATTTATTTATGATTGTGCCATGTGTCTTGTGGGATCTTCGTTCCCCAACCAGAGATTGAACCTGCACCCCTTGCACTGAAAGCATGAAGTCTTAGCTGCCAGGGGAGTCCCTAGACCATTCATTCGTTCCTTTCTCCCCAGCCCTAGAAAGCCCTGTCTCAAGAAAATTCTCCATTATTGGGGTGTGTGTGTGTGTGGTGGATGTGGGGGGCTGGGGTAAAAGAGATGACTGTTTCAAAATCTTACCCAGCAGGTGCAGTATCTGGAATGAACGAACAAGTGAATGAGTCAGATGGTCCCTCAGTCCCGGGCACTGTGCTAAGCACTGGCCTTACAGAGATGGATGAGAGAAAGCCCAGGACAGGGGGACACAGAAGTCACACAGTACCTTCCAGTACCTTCCATCTACCTCAGTGCTAGATAAACATTGAGAAAGAACAGGGAGAGGCCCCCTCGGGTGGAGGGCAGGCACTCTCACCCTCCTTCAGAGTCTTCCTTCCTCTGGGGTTTGCACCCACCTTGCTGGCCTCTGAAGGGCCTTGCTGTCCCCTCAAAGGTCTGGTCCAAGCTCACCAAACCCTCCTTTCTCCTTGATTCTCAACTTGCACAGCCAAGACAAAGTAGAACTTTCAGAAAGACCTGACCAAATGGTTGGAGACAATCCTAACACTCTCCCCCCGCCCCTTAGTCACTAGGTTACCAAGTTGCTGATCCAAATGGGCATATGTGATGGGTGATGCTCTCGCATACCCAAGGGCTGGCACGGCAGCCCCTCTTCGGCTTGACTTTAGCCGCCCTACTGGCCCCAAGAACCTGCTTGTTCTAGGTTACTTCCAAGATACTGTCCAGGTTGCTCCCTCCTCCAACACCTGCAGCCACATCCCCGGCCTCCCGTGTGGATCGTTGCACATAAGACAACACCAGTTTTCTCATCCCTCAGTGTGCCCTGCACGCAGCCACATGCCTCTCAGGACCCCCAGGAGGCACATCCCTCTGCCACCACATGGCAGCCCCAGCAGTTGCACTCTGAGAATCACAAGTGTTAGGGTTACTGGGACTGATTCCATCCCAACCCTAATCTGGAGGCCCCTCTGCTGTTGGCGTCAGCTCAGCTGAGCTTCATAGAGAGCTGGGTCTGTGAAGCTCCAGTTTCATTTTGCCTAATGTCTTCAAGGTTAGTTAGTGTCATCGCAGGTGTCAAAATGCCCCTCCTTTTTAAGGCAGAGTAGTCCTCCGTAGTATTCATCTATCCCACATTCTGCTTAGCCATTCGTCTGTCCATGGGGACTTAGGCTGTTTCTACCTTTTGGCCACTGCAGTCAGCAGTGGCATACAATACCTATTGAAGCCCCTGTTTTCATTTCTTCTGCTGATCAGTCTAGGAGTGGAAAGCTGTACTCTTAACCACCCTGCCTACCGCCTCCTACAGGATACTGTCCCTGCTTGAAACACCAGGGAGGCAGGGGAGGATGGAGGGCGGCCATGTGCCAGGCCCAGGACCAGGTGCTGGAATATCTTTTATCCTTTAATCCTCCTTTATTCCTCAGCATATCCTGTTAGGACAGTTCCCATGTTGCAGACAGGCTGGGCCCCTTTCCAGAGGTCACCAGCAGGAAGCTGGGACTTAACCTCCAGCCTGTCTAATGCTGCAGCCAGCACCAATGAGAGAGATCATTGCTGACTGAAGTCATCAAGGAAGGCTTCCTGGAGGAGGGGGCTGGAGCTGTGCCTTGAGGGACTCAGGATACCATTGAAATGCCACGACATGCATGCTGGTTGGTTTTGTTGCAACTCTGTTTGCAGGAGCCTTCCCTCACCAGTTGATGAAATGATGACCTCTTTCAACATCAGGTCGCCCCCGCCAGCCTTCTTCATTCCCACATGCCTTCTCTCTCCCCAGGTGTGCTGAAATGATTGTCGGCATGGACAGCAGCCAGATTCATAGCAAAGACCCTCGCTATGGAGCCAGCCCTCTCCACTGGGCCAAGAATGCAGAGGTAGGTAGTATCTAAGGATGAGCTGGGTGGGCAGGGTTGAGGGTCCTAGAGCCCTTGGTTCCTTAGCTGCCAACATGAAGGGGGTTCCTGAGAGGCCTCTGAGGATGACACTCAGGGGATTGATCTTGCAGTGGGCCCGCCAGGCAGGTAAGCCTAAGGAGAGATGACAACCTGGCCTTGCTTGGTGAGTGTCCCCTCCGTGGTTTCCTCATGTGTGAACTGGGAGTCCATGGCTTACCTTTGGCAGTATCATAAAGTCAGCAAAGCAGTGCATGAGATTTCTTCATAAATTGTCAAGTACCTTGCCAATTGAAGATGGTGAATGATGGTGGTGTTGGTGGTGGCTCTAACTTCTTCAGAGAGCCTGGCCGAGCATCTCCTCTGAGGCCTGTCCCTGAGCCAGACTCTGACCCCCTGGGAGGATGGAGGCCTCTGATCTCTCATCTCCAGGAAGCATAGCCCAGCAGCGCACTGGGTGCCCTCAAAGGTCATGGCCTGCTTGTAAATGTGACAGGCCAGGAGGGAGGAGCCTGCCAGCCACTGTGGGCCCCTTCATGCCCGGAGCTAGACACCAAGTCAGGCCCTCCTAAAGGACTTTTGTTCACTCTGTGAGGTGGGAACTCGCATCCCCATTTTCACAGCAGAGGAAACTGAGGTGCAGAGGGGTGCAGTGGCCTTTCCCAGCTCAGACAGTGGGGACGAAGAAAGGCTGAGCTTTGGGCTCAGGTCTGTCGGGTTCCAAAGCCCAGGCCCCCCAGGACTGTTGGTGAGCAGGGGTGCGTGTTGCCAAGGCACAGAGAGGGGGTCCTACCTCTGCAGGGTCCCGGGCAGGGTCATAGGGAGTGGGGCCGTTCTGGGGCAGGGCCCAGAGGAAGCATTGCAAGGAAGGACGGGGTCCTGTGAACTCCAGGAAAGGACCCAGAAGCCCCTTTCAAGTCACCATGTCTTCAGCTTTTTGTCCCCTAGTTCCTGAGGGGTGTGGAAGGCAAGGTCTGGGGCTACCTGCCACCCGGGCTCTTCCTGCTGCTGGAGCTTTCCAGAGGCCCAAAACCTGAGGAAGTGGCTGTGCCCAGGTGCCATCAGGTGCCACAGGCCACAGCCACTCTGGCTGCCCAGCTGACCGGGGCTGGGACTCTTGTCTCCATAGATGGCCCGCCTGCTGCTGAAACGGGGTTGCGATGTGAATGGCACCAGCTCCGCAGGGAACACAGCCCTGCACGTGGCCGTCATGCGCAACCGTTTCGACTGTGTCATGGCGCTGCTGACCCACGGGGCCAACGCCGACGCCCGAGGAGAGCACGGCAACACCCCGCTGCACCTGGCCATGTCGGTGAGCCCCAGGTTGGCTGCCCATGCGGCAGGGGTCAGGTCCCCCTCTGAGTCCAGAATAAAAACCCCTTCCTCTGTGCTCCGGGACCTCTCATTCCCATGCCTCCATGTGACATCTGGACACTGTGAGAGGGGAAAATAGAGCTCTGGCTCCTGACTGTGGCCCTGGGCAACTCACGTCACCTCTGCCAAACCTGACTTCCTCATGTGGAGGATGGAGGTGTCGGTAACCCGCTTGGCAGAGGTGTTGAGTGGATTCAGTGGTAGACACCCTGTAACTCTATGAGGGATGTCTAAGCGGCACATGTAAGACCCAGCACAGAGTGAGCATCCCTAGGATGTTCGTTCTCATCCCAGCATCATCAGGGCAAACTTCATCTGCATGTTACTCTTATCTCCCTGGAAGGCTCCAAGCTTCTGGAAGGCAGGCCTGCTTACACATCTTGGTGGCCCATGGCAGGCACTGGTCACCTTTGTTGGTTTATCATAGAGCGCAGTTTCTGCCCTTAAAGCGCCTGCAGTCTGGTTAGAAAACTACAGCATGAACATATTAAATGCCGGGGAGGGAGTGTTATTTGTTACAGATATGTGTGTGTGTGTGTGTGTGTGTGTGTGTGTGTGTGTGTAATTGTACCCGTAATTCATAAACCATAGATACCCATAATTCTGTTCAACTTGTCTTAGAGTCATAAACTAGGAAATCTCTCTGGGACTCTAAAAGAAGTAGATTTAGGACAAATTCAAAGACATCCTGTTTTATACCAAAGGTCATAATTGTAGAGGGGATGTTGCCCAAGAGACTGAAACTGTAAATAGAACTGTGAACATTTTTAGAACTGAATGGGCCCTTTGAATTATGTAGTTGAACAGTTCTCAAACTTTTTGGTCTGTCTGATCCTTTTATACTCTTAAAAACTATTGAGAATCTCATACACTTTGTTTATTTGAATTTTATCTATCCATATTGACCATATTAAAAATGACAAGTGAGGGATTTTAAGATACTTATGAATTCATTTAAAAATAACAGTGATTAGGACTTCCCTGGTGGTCCAGTAGCTAAGACTGTGCTCCCAAAGCAGGTTTGACCCTTGGTCAAGGAACTAGATCCCACATGCCACAACTAAAGATTCTGTGTGCTGCAACAAAGATCAAAGATCCCGCATGGCACAACTAAGACCTGGTGCAGCCAAAGAAAAGAAAGAAAAATAATTTTTTTTAATTAAAAAAAAAAAACAAGAATGATTTACCAAGCCCATGCTATTGTAAGTAACATATTTATGGAAAATCAACTTTATTTTCCAAAACAGAAAATAATAGAAACCAGTTGGTATTGTTTTATATTTTTGTGAATCGTTTTAATGCCTGGCTTCAGAGAAGGCCTGGATTTTCCTGTCTTCTGCTGCATTTATTCTATTGTAGTATGTCGTTGTATGTGTTAAAAATATGAAGAAAATCTAGCCTCACATAGATGTGTATATAGTTGGAAAATATAGGTTAACTGTACCTTTTCAGATAATTGTGGATATTCTTTGTTGTTGTTCAGTCCCTAAGTCATGTCTGATTCTTTGTGACCCCATGGACTGCAACACACCAGGCTTCCCTGTCCTTCACTATCTCCCAGAGTTTGCTCAGATTCATGGTCTGCACCAAACTTGGCAAGGGGTAGTTTCTGACAAGTTGAGTGCAGTGGACACTCTGAAGCCATCTCCTTGGACTTTTCACACTTTGTTACAGTCAAATCTATTGGCATCTCTTGCACTTTGCATGGATCTTTTAACCTATGCACGATTCTGTGTCATCTTTGGAAAATACTAGTTCGCTGAGTATGCCCAGCTTCCAAATGTTGACTCGTTTCATTTTACAGTCTCAACACCCCCACATTTGTAAATATCACCATAATTTCATTAGAACAGTTTCTAAATTTGGGGAAACCATCGAAGCCCATCATGGTGTATATCAGTTTTCTAGAATTCCAGTTTTTGTTTGAAAGCTTGAGTTTTATCACTGGCACAAAATACTGCCAGCTGTTTTTCTTGAAGTGACAACTCACTGCATTCATTTTTGAGAAAATGTCTCCTAGATACCCAAAGCTGAACAATTATAGTTTGCCTGCCAGTCGTTTCTCAAGTGAAAACAGTGTTTCATGAAAAACAGCTCACGACTCAGAGAGTCACATGGGAATTTTCCTGAGACAACCATCATACTTGGTTATGCCGCAGACACGCTGTGTGCACACTCTCCATTTTATGACACTGAAAACACCAGTGTAGAAATGTAGTAAGATTAACATTTCTTAGTGCTTCATCAAGAGACTGGCTTTTTTTTTTTTTTTTAATTTTTTGGCCACACCTTGCAGCACATGGGATCTTAGTTCCCTAACCAGGGATCGAACCTGTGTCCCCTGAATTGGGAGTGCAGAGTCTTAACAATGGACCACCAGGGAAGTCCCCCGAAGCTGGCTTTTTAATGAATGAATTTACTTTTTACTTGAGCACGTGGCAGAGAAGAAAACCATGACAACAGTTAGTCTGTGGACACTGCTTTGCTTCATGCTTAAGGCACCAGGAGTTTTATCCATAGTTGTTTTTACACCATGGGTACAAAAGTCAGCCATGGGACTTCCCTGGTGGTCCAGTGGCTAAGACTCCCGGGTTCCCAATACAGGGGACCCGGGGTTTGATCCCTGGTCAAGGAACTAGATCCCACATGCCACAAATAATAGTCTGTGTGTTGTTTTTGTTTAGTTGCTAAATCATGTCTGACTCTTTTGCGACCCCATGGACTATAGCCCACCAGGCTCCTTTGTCCTTGGGATTTCCCAGGGGAGAACACTGGAGTGGATTGCCCTTTCCTTCTCTGGGGGATCTTCCAAGTCTAGGGATTGAACTCACGTCTCTTGCATTAGCAGGTGGATTCTTAGCTGAGCCACCTGGGAAGCCTAAGAGTTTGCTTGTCACAACTGAAAAATCCCCCATGCCACAACTAAGCCAAGAAAACAAACAATTATATAAAAATCAGCCACTGCATAAAAGCAAACAGCATCTTGATATTTTTATGAAACAGTTCTAAGCTCTGGAACCCTCTAAAGGGTCTCCATATTCATGGGGGTCCACAGTTCCTACCTTGAGAAGTGCTGACCTAGGCCACTGCTTCCATACTTGCGTCACCTGCATTCCATCTGCGCAGTTTCTGGCAGATTCACGAACCACTTTTACAATTATGTACTTAATCATTGCTTTAAGTTGGCTTGCTTTTACTGCTGCTGCTTAGTCACTTGGAAAGAAAGTGAGGTGAAGTCCCTCGGTCATGTCCGACTCTTTGCGACCCCATGGACTGTAGCCTACCAGGCTCCTCGGCCCATGAGATTTTCCAGGCAAGAATACTGGGGTGGGTTGCCATTTCCTTCTCCAGGGGATCTTCCCGACCCAGGGATCGAACCTGGGTCTCCCACATTGTAGGCAGATGCTTTACCACTGAGCTACCAGAGAAGCCCTGGCTTGCTTTCAAACTTAAACCGACACTTATTGGAGAAGGAAATGACAACCCACTCCGGTACTCTTGCCTGGAGAATCCCAGGGATGGAGGAGCCTGGTGGGCTGCTGTCTATGGGGCTGCAGAGTCGGACACGACTGAAGTGACTTAGCAGCAGCAGCACCAAACCGATACTTGAAGGATCGGTTCTATTACCACCATAGGTGGTAAACCAGGGCCACAAATAAAAGATAACCAAAGAAGGAATACATAACTAATAGTTAAAACATACACATTTACCTGTGCCCATATACCTCCTAATGGGGTGTGAAAAGCTGTTTGGAAAACAGCATTCTAGACACACCTCTTCATGCTTTAGGCAAGGGAATCCACCCCAAGAGAGAGATGTAAGCCCAGTGCTCAGGTCTCCTGGCAGCCAGCCTGTTGGTGTGTCCTGGGAACTGTGCCCAGCCAGCCCTGCTGCCCCACCTCCAGACGTTCACTGCACATGCTCTGGGGAGGGGGCTGCCATCAGGGAAGACATATGCTCGGTTTCCTCCTGACTCAGCCAGCCCCCTGGACTCAATGGGGGGCCTTTCCTTGATCATGCTTTCCTGCTACTCTTGCAAGCAATCAGCAGCTGACCCTTCAGTGTTCCCGTGTCTCTGGGGTCACAGGTCATAGATGCATTGCTTCCTTTGAGAAGGAGCTGGCAGGCTGGGGGAGAGGGGTGTCATTCCAGGTTCTACCTGGGTTCTTAGATTCTCACCTATGGGGATACTCATAAGCCTATTTGTCAGGGCACTGGCCTTCCAACTCTAGACTTTGCAATATGGGATTGACTGCGAGTGGAGGTCAGAAGGGTTTCAGTGTCTCTTCCCATCCTGGTGAATGGCCCCCCAAGGTGATGGGCTGTGGGGTGAAGAGGCTGAGGTCCTTTCTCTCCACGTGTCACTGAGCTGTTGCCTATTCCCACCCCCCTCACTCCATCCCCCAACAGAAAGACAACATAGAGATGATCAAGGCCCTCATCGTGTTCGGTGCAGAGGTGGACACCCCGAATGACTTTGGAGAAACCCCTGCGTTCATAGCCTCCAGGATCAGCAAACGTATGTGCTCTACACTCTGGGACCAGAGTTGGAGGGGTGTGGGGGGTTGCAGGGAGGAGGGAGTCCTAGCCATTAGGTGCCCGCATCCTGTCTACCCCCACCCCCAACTGTTCCCTGCAGGGAGCACCTAGGAGCACCTGGAGGCCCCGAGGGGAAGCTTCCGGTTCCCAAGGACAGGGGCCCTGACCACTAAATTGAGGCCCTAGGGGGCTTGCTGAGTCAGTGTCCTCTTCCCTGTGACCCGCATGCCACCTCAGGGTGCCAAGACTTAGGGTGGGAGTGGGGAAGGCGGTGGGAGCAGCCTTCCTCCCCACTCTTGGAGAATTCACTGATGGAATCACTTGTAAGAACAGCCTCGGGCTGGTGCATTGCTGTGTGACACGTGTGCCCGCCCCCCCCCCCCCCGCTTGTACACAGGCATGTGCATGACACGTGTGCCCCCTTGTACCCTGACATGTGCTGCCTGACACGTGTGCCCCCCTTGCACACTGGCACGGTGTATGCACTGCGTGCTCACTCAGTGAGCCTTGGCTTCTGGGCTGGAAAGAGCAGATCCTCCTTACCAGCCGCCTGGAGCCCTCTGGAAGGTTCCGGGAAGCTGTGGAGGTTGCTGTGGGTGATACTTCATAGTGTGTACCAGCGAGCGTGCATGCGTGCGCATGTGCGTTTTCAGTGATCCCATCCGGTAGGTGGGAGTAGATACCCACTGGCTGTTCGTCCCTGTTGAGCTCTAAAAGCCTTGAGAATTGCTCAACATGGAGGTGGGAGTCCTGCTTTCTTGACTGGCGTAGAAGGGAAAGAGGGGGTTCCTCAAACACCAACCTTCTCATCCATGTTCCAAGTTCGAGACCCCAGAAGCTGCTTTGGGTGTAACAGACTAGAGTCCACATGCTGTGTCAGGGTGGGGTGGGCTCTAGGGCACCACCCAAGGTGCCACCCTCAGGTGGCCTGGGATAGGGGACCAGGTGCAGAAAGGTGGGACCTCTCATTTGCGTCTGGTCAATTTCTGATCCTGTGCGATCTCCCCCTCCCCACACATGACAAGTCGTCACCAGGAAGGCGCTCCTCACTCTGCTGAGAACTGTGGGGGCCGACTACCGCTTCCCACTCACGCAAGGGTTCTCGATGGAGCAGTGCTCCGCGGCAGCTCCCTCCTTCTCCATGGAAAGATCTCATCCCCCACCGATCAGCTTAAACAACCTAGGTAGGCCTGACCCCTCCCATGCCCCCTCCTCTCCACCTTGTTCCCAGGTCCCTGGGTCAGGCAATGCCAAAAGAAAGAAACAGGGCCCAGGGAAGAGGTTGTTAAAGGAAGCAAGGGGCAATGGGCAGCATTTGTCAGCCTCGGGGGGCAGCCAGCAACGCATAGAGTCCGGAGACTGGTGGGGTCCCTGGCTAATGGCCGGTGGTCCATTTCCTCTGACAGGGTTCCTTGGACACCTATAAGGTGGGCGCTTTGTTGACCTCTCTATGCCCTGGGAGCTCAGGTGGGCAGCGAGGAGTGCTCTTGGGGGCTCAGAGCTGTTGGGGGTTCTCTGGCTTCTACCAGGAGCCTTTCTGCCATGCTGTTGCATCTCCATCAGGCCCGGGGCCAGTGTGCTCCTCTTCCGGTCCCTGCAGTGACCTACTGGCCAGTCAATTAGCATCTGCCCCTGTGCATCCTCAGTATCCATGGAGACGGCCCCCAAGGAGGCAGAGACCTTCCCTGGGCTTCCTGTGGGCCTGGCCCACCCTGAACCCTGGATTGTTTAGGAGTGGGGGTTCCCTGAACAGGGCAGCCAGGGACCAATCCTTCGTAAGCCAGCACTATTCTTAAATTCTTGGGGAATCAGACACTAGCATCTTTAGACAGGATAACCTGGCCAACTCTGAACTCAGGACAGGGCAGAGCAGGCAGCCACAGTTAGTCCCTCTGGCTCTGCATCTCTCCACCCTGCCCCTCTCCCCCCACCCCATCATTATCTCTCAATTTTACAGGCAATCAGTCACCCAAGCCAGGCTGGATGGTGGGCCTGGGGCGCGGCATCAGATGGGTAATGCCCTGGGCCTAGAGGAGCCGCAGGGACCGCTGTGCCCTGAGTTAGATGCAGCTCTAGTCCCCTGTTCTCCTTTGTCTCAGCCACACGTCCCACTCCCTGGCGCTCTGTCCACCACCTCTCCCGGCCAGGCTTGCGCTTATCTCGTCCCCTCTGGCCCCTTGCCCTGGTGAAGGGGAGACACATTGCCTGGCAGCCTGCTGTCCTGCTTCGCTGCTTCTAAGACTCCATGCACAGCGGTGGGACAGGCCCGTCAGAATCCAGATGATGAGGCCCTGCAGGGCCAGGCTGCTTGTCAGGAGAGCAGCTAATGCATTCAGTGGGCGCGGGGTGGGCCTCGGACCCAGGCATAACATGCATCCTGTGGGTGAGGGCACCACTCTGAGGCAGCTGAGGAAGTTTCCAGACCTGGGATCAGAACAAGAGATGTCTGGGAAGCAGTTGGGCTATCTCTGTTCCTTCAAGGAGTCAAACCCCAGGGAATGTCCCGACTCAGCCCTTTTGGCTAAACGAGCCTCATCTGTAAATCGGGGATAAGGATTCTGGAGAAGGTGGTTGTCCGCAGCACCGGCTGGCATGCATGAAGAAACGCTCTAAAGTGCTCACACAGCATGCAGGGCAAGGGTGCTTGTGCTTTGGGGCTCTGGGTGGAAAACAGGAAAATCGAGAGCTGGCTGGGCTGGGTGGGGGGCCATTCCTGGAGCAGTGGGCTCCCCTCCGCATTCCAAGCTCACTGCTCCCCAAGGGGCCAGTTATATTCTGGGATGAAGAGCCCTTGCAGAGGGTGGGAAGTAGATGCTCCCGCCAGGGACAGATGGGTGAAGGCACAGCTCCAGGTTTGTCCCCAGGACCCGTGGAGGGGGGGCGGGGGACCAGCACCTGCTTGGCCCCTGCCCACCCTGCCCTGTGCCCCACAGAACTGCAGGACATCACACAGATCTCCCGGGCCCGGAAGCCAGCCTTCATCCTGAGCTCCATGAGGGACGAGAAGCGGACGTGAGTGTTGGGGATGGGGCGGGGTCAGGGGAGGCGCACACGTGCGAGGCCTCTGGCGGGGCCGCCCAGCGGGCTTGGGACTGTTGTTAGTCTGCATCTGGCTCTGGGAGGTGGCTCGCGCCCTCTGCAGTTCACAGCAAAGAGACTGAATCTTCAGAGAGCCTGGGTCTACTTCCATCAATTGCCCTGCAGGCTCCCGGTCACACAATGGAGCTGGCTGTGGCCCTGTCACTTCTCTCCTCGCCCCTGTCCTGGGTCGTCAGGGGAGCTGGCCCAGATCTCCTCTGGAGAGAGCCCTCAGTGGCCTCAGTGCTGAGCCTGCTTCCCTCTGATTCCACCCGCTCCCAACCCTACCTCCCTCCAACAGCCAGTAGGGTGGGCTTGTGTCCCAAGCCCCTGCTGTCCACCCAGGCCCATTCTAGGAGGCAGCCCGGGGTGATGGGTGCAAAGAGAGGCCTGGGCCCTGATCCCGCGGACAGTCCCTGGTGACCTCGGTTGTCAGAACCCATGCCCGCCAGCTCGGCGAGTTCCCAGAACAAACATGCCTCCTTTCGGCTGTGCTCTCTCCACCCTTCCCTTTAATAATAGAGGTGGTTTATCTGTTCTCTGTTTTTGTTTTTATTTTTTTTTCTATCCTGTGTTCCTAACAGCCTTCCTCAGGAGGCACTCATTAGTAACCTTGCTTGGCAGATGCAGAACGTGAGGGGAAGTCACTTGCTTGAGGTCACAGAGTTGGTGTCAGAGCAGTCCAGGGCTTCCGCAGTCCGTGCCCTTTCTGCTCCCCACGGGCTCTCTCCTCGCTGCACCCCTGTGCCTCCCCCTGCAGAGAAAGCCCTTCCCTCCTGGAAGCAGAGGCAGCCCCGGCTCTCGGGAGCGGGTGGCCATATCGGTGGTTCCGCCTCTCCTCCTCTGAAGGGTCGTCTTCCCCTCAGAAGCTGTAGCCCACTCGTTTCCTCAGCCACCCTGGAACATGCACCCTGGGAGTGTGCCTGCTCTAGCAGCCTTCTCACGCTTCCCTCCTTGCACACCTACACATGCACACACACACCAGTGCAGGGGCCGAAGGGTTCCTGAGGGAAGACCAATAGGTCCCTTCCAGTGAGAGGAGGGAGGGTGCAGGTGCTCCAGCAGGGCCAGGGGAGTCTGTCCAACCCTGAGAGCCTCCCCTTCCCCCAGAGGAGGAGTGAGGAGAGAGTCAGGACACGCGTGGGGCCCTCCCCGCGCAGGTCTGCGAGCCGCATAGCTTAGCCCTGCTTCCTCCGGGTTGATCCCGCTGTTGCCAGCCCTACATCTTCAGAAGGGTCTCTTGCCCGTTTTCTCCAGCCTCCCTGCTCAGGGGCCCCACAGGCCTCCAGCGACAGCACAGCTTGCTCTGCCACGTTCCAGGCTTGCTGCAAGGCTGGGCAGCTTGTCCAGGAAAAGACGAGGGACCCCGGAGGCGGGTGTCACAGGCTCCCACATTTACCAGCTGTGGGGGTTGGGCCGGTTGTGGACGCTTTACCAGGCTGTGGACGGTGCCTCCCACCTGCCTGGGATACAGGATGTGCAACGCTGCACCAAGCAGAGCTAGGCCCTGCCCTCAGCGGGAGAAGAAAGGGAGCGAGCAAGTGACTTCAAAGTGATTGCTTATAGAAGGGAGAGGAACTCTGCACTCAGGAAGTGGGTGGAGCTGGAGCAGGCTGAGCAGGAGGGTCCCCATGGCATCGAGCAGAGTTTTCTCAGTTGTGACCTTTAAGCTGAGATAGAACGAAGAGGAGGACTTCACTGGCGGTCCAGTGTTTAAGACCCTGTGCTTCTAGTGCAGGGGGCATGGGTTCGATCCCTGGTCAGGGAATTAGGATTGCACGTGCTGTGTGGCCAGCTGGAAAGTAAAAATTAAAAAAGAAAGAGGAAGAGACCAGAAGGAAGGTTCTAGGTCTGAGCACAGAAGGGGGGGCCTTCTTCCCCTGGAGTCGGGGCGGGGCATGGCGGGTCATAGGGAGATGGGTCAGGATGTGTTGGAGAACGTATCACCCAGGAGTCATCAGACCCGGGTCCAGTTCCACCTGAGTGACATTGGGCGACCACCTGTCCTCAGAGCGTCATGCCCTCACAGATGTGCATAGGGAGTGTTTGTGTATTGGGTTGGCCAAACAGTTGGTCTGGGTTTTTGAAGGGCTCTGGGACATTTAAGTGAGTTCACGCTGGTGAAAGCTCCCCACGGCTCCTGACACATGAATGGCCCTTCCTCCCTGCCGCCCAGTTCCTCTGCTGCTCCTGCCTGGAGGCAGGTGCCCGACCTTCCTTGCCACCCATTCGGGGCAGCTACAGGAGACCAGCCCTTCCCCCAGCCTTGTTTTATCCACGCAGAGCTGGGAGACAGACCCAGGTGTCTGCTGAGGTGGTAACCTGGCCAGAAGGTCTTACCCACCCCCGCTGCCCTTACCTGCCTGGATCCTCTTCTCTCTTGCACCTCTGGTCTCCTGAAGTCCCGTCTTTACTCCTGTACTGACTGTGCTGCCCACCCCCAGCCCCCACCCCCGGGCCCCAGTAGCACGTGAGCTCTGCAGGGCTTGGTCTCCAGGGCTCAAGCCGCTGCCAGGCAGGCACCTCAGCAGATGCTGGGCAGATGCTCAGGGACATGGCCCGCAAAGTGCCGGCTGTAACGGGACCCTCTTCTCTCCCGCTGCTGTTCCCACCGCAGCCACGACCACCTGCTCTGCCTGGACGGAGGGGGCGTGAAAGGCCTCGTCATCATCCAGCTGCTCATCGCCATTGAGAAGGCCTCGGGCGTCGCCACCAAGGACCTCTTCGACTGGGTGGCGGGGACCAGCACCGGGGGCATCCTGGCCCTGGCCATCCTGCACAGTGAGGGCCGCCCCTGGGCCGCGGGGCAGGGCGGAGTGGGGCCGAGACCGGCCCTCTGGTTTGGCTGAGTTTGTTTTCAGAGCTTTGCAGAGAAGGTCATGGGGGAGGGGGGACCCGAAAGCCCGCTGTAGGGGGTGGGGGCGCGGAGGTTGTTGGGGTCTGAGGCTGGGAGAAGAGCTGAGGGTGGGCCACGGTGATGCCCTCCCAGTGCAGAGGACAGAGCTGCTTCCCCTCCCTTTCATTGTTAGGAGCCACCTTGAGTCACAGACCTCGGGGTAGGCCTTGTCTCAACTCACACAATGTCTCCTTTGTGGAGCTGCTGTCTGGCTGTGCAATGCTACCTATAGGGGGCCCTCTCAGAGCCAGCTACCACCCCACGGGAATTACCTCAGCCTCCCTGCCCAGGTCGGGTTCTAGGCCCTCCAACTCGTCCTCCAGACCTGAAGGCACCAGGAGAGGAGCCTCCCCCTCCTTGGCATCGGCCAGGCCTGTGCTCGGTGCCAGGGGGGCAGGACGGAGCACGCCCCACCTCAGGGAGCCCCCGGTCCTGTGGGGGACGCATGGGCATTAGGTGTTCACTGTGTGAGGAGGCTGTGGCTCGGCCGCCCAGGGTGTGGGGGAACAGGGGACACGGCCAGCCCAGGAGGTGGCCTAGAGCAGCGTCCACGGGACTCCAGGAAGAGGAGGATTGTCAGGCAGTGGCTGCTGGGACCTCTCTTCCTGGCCTCTGGGGCCCCATGTCCCTTCTCTGGTTTTCCCTGAGATAAGGGCCAGTTCTGCCCGGGGGTCGTGAGGTGTGGGGTGGAGAAGAGTGGGCACAGGTCCTCACTTTTCCTCCGCAGCCCCCCGCTTGCACACCCCTGGCCTGACTGAGGGGTGCTTAGCGGTTTACTTGTCCCATGAGGTGCAGCCTGCCCCTGGGACCGGGCCAGTCCTTCTATTCTGTGACAAATGGGGTGGATCTAGATTTATAAGCTTTTACACTTTCAGGGCCTGTCATTAAAGAAAAAAAACACAAACTACGAATATAAAATTAAGTTCTGGGCCCTGGGGCCGCTGAAGGGGATTTCTGCCTGGGTGGGAAGCTGCAGAGGAGGGTCCCAGGGGCCTCGGCTCGGTCGGTGCCCGCTCGCACCCGCTGTTCCTGTGCCCAAGCCCCCTGTCAGGGCAGCCCTTGCGTCTTCTCCCCACCTCCGCCCTCCTCGTTCCTAGGCAAGTCCATGGCCTACATGCGTGGTGTGTACTTTCGCATGAAGGATGAGGTTTTCCGGGGCTCTCGGCCCTACGAGTCGGGGCCCCTGGAGGAGTTCCTGAAGCGGGAGTTTGGAGAGCACACCAAGATGACAGACGTCAAGAAGCCCAAGTAAGCCTCCTGGGTGGGACCTGGGGGGCTTTGGTGCCGGCCATGCACCCCTTTTGGCCCTTCCTGGGGCAGAAGGCTCCCTGCCCTGGTCTGATTAAGGCTGAGCGGGGAGGGGTGGGGACGGTGCTGGGGAACATAGGTGCAGAACACCCTCCGCCCATGTCTGATGTTTTTCCATCCACACAGCACATCCCTGGGTCAGAGCGGGTTGATTCTTGTCCATCACACACATACTTGCTGAGCATGGCTCTGCACGTGTGTGTGTGTGTGTGTGTGTGTGTGTGTGTGTGTGAGATGTGGTGATGCAGCCATCAGGTGGGAACATTTACGATCTGATTGGGAGAGAAGTGACCTAAAAAATTGGCAACCACGCAAAGCACCACGTGCTTAGGAGCTTCCAGAAGAACCTGCAGCACCACCACTTCTTTGTAGTATTTATTTTCCATCCTGGAATTACTTGATTTTCTGCCTCATGCCTTGTTTGCCTGCCAGACTGTGAGCTCCCTGAACTAGGAATGTGACTGTCTTATTTTTCTGTAGCCCCAGCATCTAGCGCAATGGCTGCCTCAGAGTAGGCCCTGAAAAGTGTTCAGCAACTGAGTCTCTGTAGGGCCAAGAGGGGGAGAAAAGACTGTCGACAAAGTGGTCAGGGAGGGCTTCCTGGAGGAAGTGAGGTGTGAGCAAGCTCTGGAGGATTAGGAGGATTTCTTTTCATAATAATGCTTTTTTTTTCATTTAAAAATAATACATAGTCTCTTAAGAAAATTTGAAAGATACAGAAAGTAAAAAGAAGAGGAAATATATCATCCATGATTTATTAACTGAAAGATAATGTTTTGGAAAATGTTTTTTTATTTTATTCCTAGACATTTTTTTCTTTTTTATGGTGAAATAGAACATTTGGAAGAGTACATTAAACAGTTCCATGAATAAATCTAAAGCAGACACCCACGTTTGACCACCAGCCAAGTCCAAAAGCCCTTGTGCATGTGCCCTGCCCCTATCACAGCTCCCACTCCCCACCCCCCACGAGGGTAACTGCTATCTTGACTAGTGTGAAGTGGATTTCCCAGATTTTCTATCTAGCTTCGGCGCCTGAATGCAGCCCCCAGCATGGTTTCGGTCCTGCCTGTCTCTGGGTTTGGATGGAATCATTTTGCGTTTTATCCTTCCTTTCCTCAATGCCACGTTGGTCAGCCTGGTGCCTGCTGTTGGGTGAAGCTCTATGCTTCATTCATTCTCGTTGCTCATGTGACTACACACACCCCCACGGTTTATTTCTCCAAACACCTTTGATGGGCACTTGGGTTCTTTCCTGTTTGGACCTCTTGAGTCTTCAGTGGACATTTTGGGCCTCGTTTTCTGACCCTGTGGAGCACATGCCTAGGAGTAGAGCTGCCAAGTCTTGGAGGAGGCATGGCCTCAACCCTTTGATTCTGCTCCGTGGTTTTTCAAAGTGTTGGTTTCTGTTTCTACTCCCCTTAGGCATGTTTGAGAGTTCCTGGTGCTCTACATGGGCTTTCCAGGTGGTGCTACTGGTAAAGAAGCTGCTTGCCGATGCAGGAAGAGACTTGAGACTTGAGACCTAAGAGACTTGGGTTTGAAATTCTGGGTTGGGAAGATCCCCTGGAGGAGGACATGGCAACCCTCTCCAGTATTCCTGTCTGGAGAATACCATGGACAGAGGAGCCTGGTGGGCTATAGTTCATAGGGTCGCAGAGTCAGACATGACTGGAGCGACTTAGCATGCATGCATGGTGCTCTGCATTCTTGCTAACAATGATGATTGTCAAAGCAGTTTAACTTTGTAATGTTTATGTCTTTATAAACTGGGGGAGGGATATAAGATGCTGTCTCTGTTCGTTTGAATTTTCATTTTTCTGATTAACTAGTGAGGTTGAACACCTTTTCATATGTTTAAAGGCCATCTGGATTTCTTCTTTTGTAAAGTTCCTGTTCAAGTGTTTTACTCATTTTTGGCACAGTTGAGTGATTTGGGGGTTATGAGATTTCCTAATTATCTTTTTTATATTTTGAAACCTAAGCCTTTGATGGATACATGGATTTGAAATTTCCCATTCTAGGCTTGTCTTTTCACTCTCCTTACAATGTTTTGTTGATCAACAGATGTTCTTAATGCAGTAGAATTTATAAATATTTTACTTTTTATAACTTGTGCTTTTCCTATCCATTCAATAACCCTTTCTAACTGGAAGCAGGAAATTTGTTTCCTGTGTCCAGTCGCAAAACTCCCTTATTCTGCCTTTTATCAATCAAAATCTTTTATTAACTTAGGTCTTTTAGCTACCTGGAATTGATTTTTGTATCAAGAGAGATCCAATTTCTTGTTTTTTCCACATGAACAAACAGTTTCCCCAGTCTCATTGGTGAAAAGTCTGTCTTTCCCTCCATATTGCAGGCCTTGCGTCCAAGCCAAGAGTCTGGGAACCTTCCTGGGTCTGTTTTTGAAATGGAGCCCTAATTCTACAGCAAGTTTATAGCAGGGCTTCCTACCTTGTCCTTCTTCAGGGCTATTCTTGGAGGTCCTTTAGAGAAGTGGTTAAGAGCATGGACCCTGACATCTCCTTTTCTCAAAAATGGGAATAATATACTACCTGCTTCCCAGGGCTTTCATGAGAAGTAGAAACGTCATGTTTATAAGAAAAGTGCCTAGCACATAGAAGTGCTGTGTAGGATACAGGGTACTTGTTGCTATTTGCACTTCCATAGAAACTGTATCAATGGAATCAGACTGTCAAATTCTGCAGAAAAGCAAATCCTATTGGGATTTTTACTGTGATTATATTGAATCTGTTTGATTACTTTTTTTTTTTTGATTACTTTTTTACTGAAGTATATGTGGAGCTTCCCTGGTAGCTCAGATGGTAAAGAATCTGCCTGCAATGTGGGAGATCCAGGTTCAATTCCTGGGTCGGGAAGATCCCCCTGGAGATAGGAATGGCAGCCCACTCCAGTATTCTTGCCTGGAGAATCCCACGGACAGAAAAGCCTGGCAGGCTACAGTCCATGGGGTTGCAAAGAGTCAGGACTGAAAGACTACACTACTATTGCTACTAAACTTGATTTACAATGTTTCATTAGTTTCTGGTATACAGCAAAGTAATTCAGTTAACACACCCACCCACACATATTCTTTTCCATTATGCTTTATTTCAGGATATTGAATATAGTTCCCTGTGCTATACAGTTGGTTCCTGTTGCTTATTTTAGACATAATAATTTGTTGTAAACTTATTTAGGGGAGAATTGACACATTAAAACACCGAGTCTTCCAATTAGAGAATATAGGAAAACATTCCATTTGTTTTTAGTTTCTTAGTACAGTTTTAAAATTTTATCTATAGCAATCTTACACATGTGTTATTCTTAGGTACCTGCATATATTTTGTGCTACTGTAAATTATGCATTTTTTAAGCATTTCATTTTCTAATTGTGACTGGTATTTAGAAATACCATTTGTTTATTTTTTAAATTTTAATTGTGGTGAGATACATATAACATAAAATTAACTCTTAATCATTTTTTGCCTTTAACCACTTTTCAATTCAGTAGTGATAAGTATATTCACCTTGTCCTGCAGCTAATCTCCTGACCTCTTTCTTCCTGTAAAACTGAAACTCTGTACCCATTAAAGAGCAGCTCCCCATCCCTCCCCTCCCCCAGCCCCGGTCAACTACCATTCTACTTTCTGTCTGCATGAGTTGACTGCTCTAAGTACGTCATGTAAGTGGGACCATATAGTGTCTGTCTTTTTAAAACTGGCTTATTTCACTTAGCATAATATCCTCAAGGTTCATACATATTACAGCATGTGACAAAATTTCCTTTTCTTTAAAGACTGAATAATATTTTATTGCACTTATAGACCACATTTTGTTTAACCATTCATCTTTTGATGGACGTCTCCATCTATTAGCTACTGTGAATAATGCTGCTGTGTGCCTGGGTGTGGGTGTGTGTGTGTGTGTGTGTGTGTGTGTGTGTGTGTGTGTGTGTGTGTGTGTGTGTGTGTGTGAGAAAGTTGCTCAGTCGTAACCATATCTATCTCTGCTTTCACTTCCTGGTGCCTTTTACAGAGAGGATTCTTATGGGCTCAAATCACTCAAATATGCTAACTTTTAAAAAGTATATATATATATAATATTTATTTATTTGTTTGGCTGCACTGGATCTTAGTTGTGGCATGCAGGATCTCTTTTTTTTAGTTACGGCATGTGAATTCTTAGTTGCGACGTGTGGGATCTAATTCCCTGACTAGGGGTCAAACCTGGGCCCCCTGCATTGGGAGAGCGAACGAGCCTTAGCCACTGGGCCACCAGGGAAGTGTCCCTATGCTCATATTTTGTTAGAATTTTTGTATCCATGTTCATGAGTAAGATTGACCTGTTTATTACCATTTTTAGGTTGCAAGGTTTTGATTTCGAGGGAGTATCTCTCTCTCTTTTTTTTTTTTTCCTGTTTTCCAGAAGAGTTCATATAACAGTGAGTTATTTCTTCCTTGACTATTTGGTAGAACTTACCAGTGAAGTCATCTAGTACTGGGGTTTGGTTGGTAGGAAAATTTTTAACGATGGAATCAATTTCTTTAATGTTTATAAAACTCTTCAGGGTTTCCAAATGTCTTTTTGAGTTAGTTTTGGTTAAGTTACGTTTTTCTAGGAATATGTTCATTTCATATACATCTTTAAATTTGTTGGCATAGAGTTGTTCAAAAATTCTCTTATTATCTTTAATGTCTGAAGCATGTTGTTACGGCCCTCTTCATTCCTGATGATTTACACCTCCACTTTTCATGTTATCAGTCTTGCTACTACAAGCTTTTTAATTGGATTAGTATTTCAAAAAAGTAACTTTGGGCTATTTATTGGTTCTCTATTATATATACATTTTCTGTTTTATTAATTTCTGTACATATATTTATTCCTTCTTGTACTTTTTAAAGTTTATATGGCTGTTTTGTTTTTTTTTTTTAACTTTTTGAAATAAATGTCTGGCTCATTTATTTTTTGGCCTTTTTTTCTCTTGTACTATATAAATATGCATATTATATGTGTGTGTGTTTGTAAATCTAAACATTTTCCTCCATAGAATTCCCTGGTGATCCAGTGGTTAGGGCTATACACTTCCATTGCAGGGGGCATGGGTTCGATCCCTGGTTGGGGAACTAAGATCCCATAAGCTGTGCTGCACAGCCAAAAAACCAAAAAAAAAAAGAAATAAACATTTTCCTTCTTTAATTATATCCCATAAGTGCATTTAGAATATGATTATTCAGTTCAAAATATTTTCTAATTTTTACTATTATTCTTTAACCATTGTGATTATTATTAATAAATGGCATTTCTCAGCTTCTAAACTTAGAAATTTACAAGTTATCTTTTTATTATTAATTGCTTTGTAGTCAGAGGACATGCTCTGTTTGATTTTGGTCCTTTAAGATTACTGAGACTTGATTTGTGGCCTTCTACAGTCAGCTTTTATAGATGTCCCATGAATAATTTAAAAGAATATGGATTCTTCATTTGTTGAATGCCAGTATCTATACATGTTGATTAAGTCATGCTGGCTAGGAACATTTATTTAAAAGTTTCAAATCTTCTGTATTTGTACTAATGTTTCTATCCACTTCTTCTGTCAGTTACTGAGAAAGATAAAATCTTCCAGTCTGGGAATTTGTCTTTTGACTTCTCTGTCAATTTTTACATTAATATTTTGATACTGTGTGATGAAGTACATATAAATTTAAACTTTTAGGAATCTTTCTGGTGATTGGAAGCAGCTTTCTTTATCTCTAAGAATGTTTTTTGCCTTAAAGTTTATTTTGCCGATATTAATATAGTTATACTAGCTTTCATGGTTATATTTGCATGGTATGTCTGTGCTCATGCTTTAATTCAACCTTCTTGATCCATATGTTTTAGATGTCTTTCTTGAAAATAGCCTATATAGTTGGATTTGTTCTTTATCTTATCTGTGCGTTGTCTATTTATAGATTATATTGCATAGTAATATATTTAAGTTATCTAATTAGTTGTCTGATTTAGCTGTTTGGTTTGACTATCAGAACCTTCATATAGTTAATCTAGCAGTTTATATGGTTGATCCATTTATATTGACATAATTACTCATATTTTGGGGATGACATATGCCATCCTATTTTGTTCTATGTTTCTTGCCTTCTTTTGGATTTACTGAATAGTTGTAATCATTACATTGCACCCCAACCCCAATAGTTTGAAATTTATGCACTCATTTCTGTTTTTTTTTTCAGTGTGTAGTATAAAAGTCTAAATTTAATTGATACCATTACCCACACCCTCAGATAATCAAGGATTTTTAAATGTTTTAATTCTATTTTCTTTCCCTTATCTTATTTATAATGACTTTTCTGTATTTTAAATCTATCTTTTTTTTTTTTAATTTCACAAGATACTGTTTTTTGAAGTTGGTGTTTATATTTATCTAGTGGTGCACTGGTAAACTCGATCTCTTAGCAGGGGAAAAACCCTGGTTTGTATTGTTTGCCAATTCCCATGGTGAAAATACTCCCACTATGGCTGAATTCAAGCTACCAACATTTTAACAACCAGCCCATGAGATGTAGCAATAGGTTCTCACAAGCCAGTATGAGCTGGCCTCAGCACACCATTGGGTATGTATGTGTGTATGTATTTGAGTATGCATATTTGTGTGTATATATGTGCATCACATCTTTGCTTTACAGTCTTTCCTGCAACCACCTTCCTTCTGCGTAAAGTACATTCTTTTGTTTTTCCCATAGAGATGGTCTGCTGGTAGTGAATTCTCCACTAGCAGAGTTGTTTGAAAATAGGTTTTTTTCATCCTCATCATTTAAAACTAATTTTATTTCACCCTCATCAATTGACATTCTTTCCTTTCTCTCTTATTCTTGTTGAGTATAGAATTCTAGGCTGGTGATTTTCTTGAAGAGCATGAAAGATAGCTTTCTATATCTTTTAGCATCCATTGTTGCACTTGTAAAGTCAATTTCAGTTTAACTCTCACTCCTTTGAAAGTAAGTAGTCTTTTTCCTTTGGGTGCTTTTATTTATGTGTTTATTTGTTTTTGGTGCTCTACAGTTGTACTATGCTGTATCTAGATATAAATTCCTTCTAATTTATCCTGCATTGGATTTCTTGGCCTTCTTTAATCTTTGGATTGCTGTCTTTCTTCAGTTCTGGAAGCCTGAGTCATTATCTGTTCAACCTTGCCTCTGCCTAAATTTCTCTTGCCTCTCCTTCTGGAACTCCAATGAAAAATGTTAGAGCTTTTCTGTCTTTCATGTCTTTTAACTTCTCCTATATATTCTTTCATTTTATCTGTGTTGGATTCTGGTTAATTTCTTCTTACCTATTTTCCAATTCACTAATTCTCTCTTTAACATTATCTGATTTTCCATTTAAATCATTCAAGTATTTATTTATTTATTTAAATTTCTAGAAGTACTCTTTGGTTTATCTTCAAATCTTCTAGGTCATTACTTGTAGTTTTCTATTCTCTGAAAATATTACCACGCTTGTCTTTGATGTCTTTCAACATTATAAGCATAACTGATTTATAATCTTGTCTCAGGATTCAAATAACTGCTGTCTATATAAGTATGTTTTTCTGTCTGTGTTGGTTTATGTTTATTCTCATCCATGGTATTTTATTTCATGATGTTACCCCTCTTCATCATTTTTGAAACTGTGTGGTATTCCTTAATGTTGAGATATAATATGTGCAGATTCTATGGAGCTTAGAATGAGGGTATCTTCTCTCATGTTATATCTTCCAGGTACCCATGTACAGTACCATCTAGGGCCACTGTAACTAAATCCTTGGCATGAAGGTTTTGGAACTCCCGCCTCCCCCAGGTGGTGTGAATTTAGTCTACAGATCTGCAGGATTAATTTGTGGTTATACATTTTCAGGGATTTTTTTTCTCCTTCCCTTGTTCAATGCCAGGCAACTTTACTCACAGCTTCAAGGAGTGGGAAGGAGGCAGGTTTATTTTTGGTTTACCCTTATCCAAAGGTAAAGTGGGTAGTCCTTTGGGGTTACAATCTAATGTGGCGGGGGGGGTCTTCCATTACATCCCTAACCTTGGTGAACTCTGGATTTTGACTTCTGTCCATCTGGCCCAGTGAGACTATCAGCAGTTCAATTGAAGTTCAGATTGACAGTTTGGTGTCTGCCTTCAGGTCAAAGCTGGGTTTGTGCTCCTTTTACCTCTCTGGGTTCTTGCTTATCCTTAGTTTACCCTGGTCTTTCCTTTCTATTTTGTCAGATCATCTGTGCTTTTAAGATTTGTTTATTTTTTCATTTTTCCAACATTAGTTTTTTGTTCAGTGGGAGAAATATTCGAATAACCTTTCCCCAAGATTCTTCAAAGTGGAAAACTAATCTTATTTTCCTATGCAGAGGGTTTTTTTGTTCCCTTTTCTTTATATTTTTCAATGTAACAAATACATTTCAGTATTAGACTAAACTCCTTGGTAGCCATTTGAAACGGCTGCAAAACATTCCATTGTTTAGACACTCTCTCCTATTGTTTCCGTGTAGACCGTTCATTTTTCACTGTAATAAATTACACTGCATGAATAGCCTTAAACAAAAAGCTTTCATTGTAACTAAGATTGTTCTTTTAGGCTAAATTTTCCAGAATGGAATTCCCAGATCAAAGAGCCAGGACATTTGTAAGGGTCTGAATACATACTAGTTTCCAGGGGGATTGTGTCAGTCTACACTCCCCTCAGTATTTAAGAATGTCTGTCTCTTGAGACAGTTAGGAGTCTTCTTTAATAGATTGTAGACTCACATGGCAGAACATTGGTAAACTATCAGAGATGACACTCTGAAAATTCTCCCCTGACTCCAGTCTGGGAGTTTCAGCTCCCAAGCAGTCCCGTGTCCCAGAGGCAGCTCACTGTTACATGGGTCCTTCCAGAGTTACTGTCTGACCCTCTAGAGGTGGGAAGGGAGCAAATAGGTACATGGAGTCTTTTGGGGTTTGTTTTTAAACAAATAGTGGCATATTACACATGGGCTTCCCAGGTGGTGCTAGTGGTAAAGAACCCGCCTGCCAGTGCAGGAGATGTGGGTTCGATTCCTGGGTTGGGAAGGTCCCCTGTAGAAGGGCATGGCAACCCACTCCAGTATTCTTGCCTAGAGAATCCCAGGGACAGGGGAGCCTGGCGGGCTGTAGTCCATGGGGATACAAAGAGTCGGACACAACTGAAGCCACTTAGCACACATGCACACATATACACACATTGTCCTGAACCTTGCTTTTTCCACTTAAACAGAAATACTTGGTGCTGACCACCCAGTAGTACATGAAGCAGTACTGCACCTGTTCCATCAGCACAGGCCCACTGAACCTTGGTGTATTGAACCCTTCTGCTGATGGACATTTAGTTGTTTCCAGTCATTTGCTTTAAGGTTATTAATAGCCTAGTGTGTGCCCATCTCCCACAAATGTGGGAGCATCTTAGGATGGGTTCCCAGAAGTTGGAATGCTGGGTTTAGGATTAGTGCATGGGCAGTTTGGATAAGGATTGCCAAGGGCGGATTGTCAAGGATGGGTGGGTCGGTGGCTTCAGCATCCTGCTCCTTGTTTCTCCAGGGTGATGCTCACAGGGACGCTGTCTGACCGGCAGCCAGCTGAACTCCATCTCTTCCGGAACTACGAGGCTCCAGAATGTGTTCGGGAGCCTCGATTCAGCCAGAACATTAACCTCAAGCCTCCAACACATCCATCAGGTGAAAACCATGTTTGATGCATCTGTGGGAAGTGATTGGCCTCAGAGGCTGTGGGGTGGAGAGCGGGGACACACACACACACACACACACACACACACACACACCCCCACACACACACCCACACACACACACACACACACACACCCACACACCCTGAGATCTGAAATGCAGCATCTCTTGTGCCACTGAACCCCCTCCTCCCCCACCCCCAGAGCAGCTGGTGTGGCGGGCAGCCCGGAGCAGTGGGGCAGCCCCCACCTACTTCCGGCCCAACGGGCGCTTCCTGGACGGTGGGCTGCTGGCCAACAACCCCACGCTAGACGCCATGACTGAGATCCATGAGTACAACCAGGACTTGATCCGCAAGGTGAGAGCCACCGCAGGTTGGGGGAGCTAGATGTGACCGCCCTTGGCAGTTTGTTTCTGCAAATCTTACTAAGGACTGACTCCTGGGAGAGCAAGTATCTTTTATTCATGTGATCATTCATCCGTGCCCTTGATGGCAATTTTATCTCACTCTTGAACCTGCTTGGTGTCTGCCCAAAGCACTGTGCTAAGAGGGATTCTGAGGTGCAGTCCAGACCAGGTGGTGAAGGGTGTTAATGATCAGTTAACAGCATCTGCTGTTTGTGGGGGGGACAGCATGCAGACTGGTCTGTGCCAGTCACAGGCCTAGCCACACTGCCCGCCCTGGAGACACACGCTTGCCCTTGGGGCACTCATATTTAGGGAAGACAGTCCCTAAACAAGCACACGTCCATCCAAGTGTTTCAGATGCTTGTGACAGAGAATGGTGCAGGGCCCAGGAGCATCCCCCGCCCCCAGAGGCCTGGGGGCTCAGAAAGGGCTCACGGAGGAAGAAAGCCCATCCCAAGGCCTTTGGGGAGGGGACAGTGCAGAGTCAGTGATCCGGAGGAAAAGAAGTGGCCCTGAGCCCAAGGAGCCTAGTGCAGAGGTGGGCAAGGCCCACACATGTTAGGAGAGGCAGTGTGGGGCCTGGCTCTGCCCATGCTTCACTTCAGCCTCTGCCTGGGCTGCTGATAGAACCTGCCTGGGGGCTGTTGTGAGGTTTCCACGGGCTTTTATCTGCAAAGGGTTTAGGACAGTGCCTGTCTGTGGGTATCCTATATCCCTACTGGCCGTGGTTGTCACTGCTGCCAGCACCAAGCCCCCGAGGCAGCCCCAAGCTGCAGACAGACGAGTGCCCTCTAGAGGCCAGATGAAGAAGGACAGGGAGAGAGGGAATCGCTGAGAGACTGAGATGGGGAAGGGTCCTCAGACGTCACCTGTCTTAGTGAATGAGGAGCCTGGGTAGGTGGGTCACCAAGGTCGCCCAGAAGATTGGCAGCAGAACTTGTTCCGAAGCAAAGGAGAAGCTGTGCTTCTGCCATCAGAGTTCTGTCCCCCATCCTCTACCCCTCGGTGTCCCCATCCGTGGAAAGGTCCACCAAGGGGAAGGCCTGCTCTGACCTGTCCTGCTCCCACAGGGTCAGGACAACAAGGTGAAGAAGCTGTCCCTTGTCGTCTCCTTGGGGACAGGGAGGTCCCCGCAGGTGCCTGTGACCTGTGTGGACGTCTTCCGACCCAGCAACCCCTGGGAACTGGCCAAGACTGTGTTTGGGGCCAAGGAGCTGGGCAGGATGGTGGTGGACTGTGTGAGTATGGCCTCTCCCCAGCCCACTCCCCTCGGGGTCTCAGCCCCAGGGTGAGGCTTCCTGTGGGAACCCTGGGTGTCAGGGAGATGGCAGGGCTCTGTGGACCCTCCTTAGCCAGCTCAGAGGAGGGGGGATCCCCAGTACAGAGTCTCAGTGCTGGCAGGACCCTCGGTGACCAGCTACAGCAGGGTGTTCAGTTGTTTAGCTGAGGATTCTTTCCTTCACGCATGGCCCATGTGGAAGCCCAAAATGTCAGATGGACAAAGGCTGAGGGGGCCGGGAGGTGGAGGCCTGTCCACTCAGCCACTCCATGCTCACCGACCCTAGACCGTGCTGAGCCACCTGTCCCGGCCACGGCCCGTGCCCCTCTGATTGCGGAGCTGGGACAGGCCACGCAGCACAGAGCGGGGGGATTTGTCCAAAGTCACCCTGCTGACGGGGAGCTAAGCCACCCTGGGACCTGCGGAGCCTGGACAGGGGCTGTGGGTGCCGTGTGGGCTGAACACTCACAGGGGCCTCTTCTCACCAGTGCACGGATCCGGACGGGCGGGCCGTGGACCGGGCCCGGGCCTGGTGCGAGATGGTCGACATCCAGTACTTCAGGTGAGGGCTCGGCCGGCCCCAGCCCCCAGCCCCCAGCCCCCAGGCTGGACTGCCCTTTCCCCGAGGGGCCGCTATGTGTCCTAAGCCCACCCCAGTCCTAGCTCTCATCCCCTGACCCGGGCCAAGTGTCCTGGGGTCATGACCCCTCCTCCTTGCCCCGGACAGATTGAACCCCCAGCTGGGGACGGACATCATGCTAGACGAGGTCAACGACACGGTGCTGGTCAATGCCCTCTGGGAGACTGAGGTCTACATCTACGAGCATCGGGAGCAGTTCCAGAAGCTCGTCCAGCTGCTGCTCTCGCCGTGAGGCTGCCAGGCCCCCAAATCCCCCTTCCAGCTCCCCCACCACTACCATGCCGCCGCTGGGCAGAGCCGAGCCCAGGCTGCTCTGGGTCCACAGGCCCGGCCTGGGGGAGCCGGGCTTGTGGCCTGAGGCTGGTCCTAAGGCCTCTCTCTGCTTCGGTCCTTACCTCCTGGCATCTGTGTCACTCCAGGCTTAGAAAGCCTCGAGCCTCACTCCGGCCACTCCCTAACCGCCAAGGACGACCCTCGGGCCCCTTGCCCTGGCGGCTCAAACACTAAGGGCGCCGGGGCCGGTGCCCAGCCCTGGCCTCCCCGAGGGCCCCAGGCTCCTCCTGGTCCCTGGGGCTGCAGTGACCTCTTCCACCCTCAGCCCTCTCACCTGGGGTGGGGCTCGAGAAGCAGGCCGTCACCGCCCCTTCAGGAGGGAGCCCCGGAGTGGGGTGTCCCATTCGACTTTGCCCCTCTGCACACCCCAGCCATCCTCCCGCTCAGAGACACCCCACCCACGAGCTCTCCGCGGCTCTCAAAGGTCACTCCTGTGACTTCAGTTATTCCTCCCGCCAGGAAGTGGTTTATGTGTAGAGTGGGCTCCGGGAGACAGCCCCTAACCGTGAAATAAATGGTTTGATTCCCGTTGGCCTGTGTTGTGTGTGTGAGTGGTGTGAATGCCCCCCACCCACCAGCCCCCCTCAGCCTTGACCGTCATCTGCCTGGGTCCATGCCGGATGGACGGAAGCTCTGTTTCCCAGGCTCCCCAGGGCGGGGACATCTCTTCCCTTTAAGTCTCCCCCAAACCAGCCTGAAGTGTGTTCAGAAGCGGCAGCCAGGCCCACCTGGCTCACAGTGGAGGGCAAGGGAGAGCCCAACTTGCTAGAAGAGGGGATGAGACCCAGAGAGGGCAAGGGGCTCGGGCACCGTCACACAGCGAGTGAGCAACTGTGCCCTCAGGTCGGTGTGACTCCGGGGTTTGTGCCGCCCCGTCTCCAGCATGTGGAGGAAGCGGGGTGCGTACGGCAGCAGAGGTGGGAGCCTCAGCCCTTGGGGTGCAAGTCTGAGGGGCTCGGGGAAGAGAAGGGGCTGAGAACAGTGACGAGATGTGGGTGTGTTCCCCCCGCAGGGAGGGGCTGTCAGGGAGGGTCCGGGGTGGTCACTGCACAGCTTGAGCCCAATAGGGTGAGCACTGCCCAGTGTAGGCAGATGGGAGGGCCGGGGGCCCCCCATGACCAGGGGTCCCTGCAGGCCTGCGCAAGGCTCTTCCTGGAGGCGGTGACCTGGGAGAGTGACCATCCACGCGTGCCCACTGGTCCGCGGCTCAGGGGTAAATAATTGAAGGGCAGGTCACATGAACCCACCCGCGTCACAGGATGCCTTCCCCGCCGGGTCTGGTTACACCAGAGATCGCATTCTGACATCCCTGGCTGGTGAATAATTAAGCTGCCACCTCCTCCTCGGCCGGCCCTCCCTCGCTGGGTCCCACTCTGCTACTTCCTTCGCTGCCCGCCGAGCAGTGGCCATCGGAGGGTGCCGACCCCCAGTGCTCCCAGCCCTGCCAACACCCGCTTAGTGCCCGGGCACGCCCACTCCATGGCCCCCGAGATGGACCAGTTCTACAGATCCATCATGGCCATCTACAAGGTGAGTGTGTGGGCCGGGCCCCCTCCCAGGGCTCGAGGTTCAGCCTGCTCTGGAAGACAGAGGGTGAGCAGGGCGGCAGCTTATTCTGGGAAAGAAGGCCCAGAACCAGGCTGGGCTGAGCTGTGGGCCTGGGGGTGGGGTCCCTTGGGGGCAGTTGGCCCTCCAGCCCCAACCTGAGCCTCCCAGAGCAGAGGTTCATCCCATGAGTGACAGGCCTGCTGAGATAGCACTCAACTGGAGCCCCCAATTCCCAAACACTGGATGCAGCAGGACAGGACCCAGGGTGGCCTTAGCTGGGAGCAGGGGACCCAAAGAGCCTGGACCTGGACCCCCAGGGTGGAGGAGTCTCTCTGTCTCTTTCTGTCTGGGTCTCCCTATCTGTGCCTGTCTGTCTCTCTGGTTTCCGAGCCCCACACTCAAACTTCCTACCCCACTCCAGAGGGGTTGCTGCGGTCTCCACAGACATTTATTGAGCACCTCTGGTGTATAGGACCCTTACAACCTGTAAACCTCACAAAACACCACCTGTGGAGTAGAAAATAATCACTCCATTTGACAGATAAGAAAAATGAGGCCAGAGAGGTGAAACACCTTGCTCAAAGACATTAAGGGAGGAAGAGGGCCTGCTGGGATTTGAATCAAGACCCAAGTCTTAAGTTCATCACCCAGGGTGGTCTCCACTGGCCATGTGGTGGCCCACGTGACCCAGCCTTCGCCTGGCTCCTGAGGGGCTCTTCTCTGAGCAGGGCAAGCTCTGCCCCTGCCCCAGAGGTGGCTGTCAGCAGCCCACAGGTCCTGAACTCAGGGCAGGTTGAGTCGTGCCCAGCTGGGCGCTATGACAGACCGTAGGCTTCAGCCCAGTGGGAGGAGAACCTTCTAGGCGCAAGTGCCCACTGGCCAGGTGGTGAGCAGGAGATGGCCAAGGGGACGCTGGCCTGGATCCTGGCCTCTGAGGCCCTTGCAGCCAAGCCAGGATTCTGGGTGACTTCAGGGTTCTAAGCGGGCTCCCCCAAGTCAGGCTTCTCACTGGGGCTGGGGGGGACACCCTGATCCTGAGTCCCATCCTTCATTCGGTCTTCTGCTCCCCTCCTCCACCCTCCCTCCCGCTGCCCTCGGACTCCAGAGCATCCTGGAGCAGTTCAACCCCGCCCTGGAGAACCTGGTGTACCTGGGGAACAACTACCTCCGGGCCTTCCACGGTGAGTGCCCGGCCCCACCCACGCGATCGCACGTTCCACTGTAATCTTTGCACCCCGTGAAGCCTCGTCCCTACACACTCCCATGCATCACAGTCACCCTCACGCCCTGCGTCCAGAGACCCCTCACACACCTTCATGTGTCCCTTAGACGCTCCCAGAGATGTAGTGCCCAGCCCCGTGGGCTCACAGGACCTCAACCACACACACTTCTACATGTCACCCCACAGTGCCAGCTGTTGAGCCCACCACCATACTCAGACCACCTCAGCACCCCTAGTCTGACACCCTGGCCAGCCCCCCATCCACCCACCTACAGCCAAATCTCTCCCCTCACTCAGTGCCTGTGCAAACAGCTCCCGTCCCCACCCCCAGCGCTAATCAGCAGAGAGTTGTGAGCTCTGGAGCAGACAAGCTGGGGACACACCCAGGGCTGAGCGTCACCAACCCCTCCCTGCTTTTTAGGAGTTTAAAGTCCTCGCACCAGCGACCTGAGCCCATGCCACCCCCACTTTGAGCCTCTACACCTGCGCCTCCTGATACCCCTGCCCACACCCGCCTTCTGACACACATAGATGCCTGCACCCCCACCCACAGGGTCCTGCCCCCCAGGGAGGGCCCCCACCCCTGCTTCTCCTCTGGCCAACGCTACCTCTCCACACACACACACGCGCGCGCACACACACACACACACACACACACACACACACACACACATGGCCCAGGCACCCCCTCCCTCTCCCACCCCCCCCAGAGCCCCCCACACTCTCCTGACCGAAGGAGAGCCCTCCAGAATGGGGGGTGGGGAGCACACAGGGGAGGAGCTGCGGCTGGACGCCTCCCCTTCTCGTCGCAGCTCTGTCCGAGGCGGCCGAGGTGTACTTCAACGCCATCCAGAAGATTGGGGAGCAGGCCCTGCAGAGTTCCACCTCGCAGATTCTGGGTGAGGCACGCCCCTTCCCCTATCGCTCTGCTGACCTCAGGGGCCTGGGGGACACGCCTCACAGCTCCACCTCCCCCCACCTCTTCGTGTGGTCCAGGCTCTGCCTCCTGGCGCCTCCCCTCAGGCCGAGGGCCTGCCTTGCCCCCCATTCGCGGGTCCCAGAGAGGGTTCCTTTTACAGCCTGGCTCTTCCAGGAAGTCCTCCCCAAAGACATGGGCTTGGCAGCCCAAGGGCCCAGTGCCCAGACTCTCCTTCTGGAACCCATGCCCCTCCTTACCCCTCCCCGCAGGAGTTCTCCAGGGTAGGACAGGTGCTGCCAGAGTCCCAGAGTCGTGTGGGAAATCCCTGGACTTTGGTCCCCAAACCCAGCTTGGGCAGGCCCTTCTGGTGGGAAGGGGGTGATGGGACAAGCTCCCCCAACTGAAGCCACGGCCCTCCGTGCCTCCAGGTGAGATCTTGGTGCAGATGTCTGACACCCAGCGGCACTTGAACTCTGACCTCGAGGTGGTGGTGAGTCTCAGACCCCGCGGCCCGTTGGGGTCACTCGGGAGAGTGGGCGGCGTTTTGTGGAGGACCAGGGACCAACCTCCACGCCCTTTCTCAGAGAGGACTCTGGTAACATGACAGCCGCGGCTGCCCTTAGGCACCCCTGCCAGGGCCAGGCTCTGCCGGGCATGTTCACCTGCACATCAGCGACCTTGGAGGCAGGTGCATTTCCATCTCCATTTCACAGAGGAGGAAACTGAGTCAGGGATCTAGTCACTCACCCAAGATTCCACAGTGAGTGGAGGAGCCAGGAAGAGAAAGGCCCGTCACCCAGGTGCATCAGGCCCAGGGCCCTGCCCCTACTGGCCTCCCTAACCCCTCCCTCCACTCTCCCAGGGAGCAGCTAGTGATCTGACCTTATCACTCCCAGGAGAAAACGTTTCCACACCCCCGTGACCTGCAGAACTAAACTCAGCCACTTGTGAGGGATTCCTGGCCCTGCTGATCCAGCAGCCTCCCTGGTACCCCAGTCATAGCCCGGACCCTCCAAAGAGTTGCCCTCTTGCAGACACGGCCTGGTCTTCCCACCGAAGGCGGCTGTCACACTGTTCTCCAGCTGAGGACCCACTCACCCTGACCCTTGCCAGCCAGCACCGTCGTCCCCTCCTCCAGGAAGTCTTTCCTGATACCTGGGCAAGTTCAGTCTCTCCTCCTCTGGACTCCAACAGATGCTTCTATCTGTTCTTAGGCTTCCCTGACGGCTCAAGTAGTAAAGAATCCCCCTGCAAGGCAGGAGACACAGGCTCGATCCCTGAGTTGGAAAGATCCCCTGGTGGAGGAAATGACAACCCACTCCAGTATTCTTGCCTGGGAAATCCCAGGGACAGAGGAGCCTGGAGGGCTACAGTCCATGGGGTTACAAACAGTCAGACATGACTGAGCGAGAACACACACACATCCATTCTTAGCAAGTGGTGGTGAAGAAAACCAGCTCTGCGCCAGAGCACCTGGGTCCAAAGCCCAGCTTCGCTAGTTGCTGGCTTTGAGACCTTGGACAAGCTACTTAACCTCAGTGCCTCAGTTTATCTGTCTGTGAAATGGAGATAATCAAAACTGCCTTATAACATTCTTAAGAGGATAAGTATTAATTATTGACGCTGGCACCTGTAGCCCTCTATGTACCTTAGCTATGATTAGAAGCAGAATTGATGCCCTGTCTTTACCCCTGCCAAGACTGGGAGCTGTGCTAGGGCTGGGGTGTGGTCTTCTCTGTAGCTCCAAGGCCTGGGACGGGGACCTGGCATTGAGCAGGGCTTCACTGCCTGGGAAGGAGAGAACAAGCTTTGAAAAGGGAGCAGGGTTGGACCAGAGGGAGAGGAGGAGAGAGGGCCTTCCAGGGGGTGCTGTGGGCTGAGCATGCGCAGAGCATGGCATCCGGCAGAAGAGAGCTGGGGATGGAGCTGGTGGAGAGGAGAGGTGGGCGCGGCTGGGTATGAAGGGCCTTGGGAAGCTCAGAAAGAAATTTCAACTAACTGTGACTGCATGGCTCCCAAATGTGTGTGTGTGAAAACACTGGACGTCCGGGTGCAATTTGGGGACACCATAAAATACTCACCAGTTTGATAGCCGTGGCAAAATGGGGAAGAGTTTCACCAGCAGAAAACAAGCATCCACCTCCACTCGATAAAACCATATCCCTGGCCCATTTCCCAGACACTTTGAGGCTTAGTGCTAAGCCTGTGTCATCTCCCGGGGCTTGGGCGGGGACTTACAGAGCACAGGCCACCCTGGCAGCCTGTGACTTCCTCTCCTTGTGTCTGATGGCTCGTCATGTCACTCGTGGCACACCTGGGCTGGATGGAGATGAGGGTCACCCAGGCCCACTCTGTAAGGAGAGCTGCCCTCTTTGGGTACCAGTGTCTTGGCTGCGATAACAGGGCAGGGCCCTTGGCCAGAGCCACACTGGGCCCAACACACCAGAGGCCATCTCCCCCTCGGGCTCACTCATTTGACAACTATTCACCACCCTATGCCAGGCACTGCAATGGGCACTGCGGGGGATACAGCGGACAAAACCCCCTGCTCTCCCCAAGGGGGAGCCAGACAAAACCCAGGACAAATAAGTGAGCATATGTGTGATGGGTTAGATGCAAAATGCACTATGGAGGACAAGAGAACAGGGAAGGGAGTAGAAAGTATTAGGGGGATGTGACTTTTAACAGATATTCAAGACAACTACTCTAGAGAGGTGACTTTGAGAAGAGGCCTGAAGGAGGTAGGGAGTAAGCAGGGGGACAACTGCGGGAAGTGTTCTAGGCAGAGGAGTCGGCACACAGGAAAGCTTGAAGAAGCCCGCATGGCTGGAGTGGAGGCATCGAGGGCCAGTGTGGAGATGACCCCTGGCTCACAGGGGCCAGGCCCTGTGGACATTGTCAGGACTCTGGCCACGCCTGTGAGTGTGTTGAGCAAAGGAATGGCAGGATCTGGGCTGTTTGTGTGTGTGTGTTTTTTTTTAAACCAAACCTTTTTTTTTATTGTAAACTAAAATAACTCTTTGCTTCCAGTGCTGGGGGCACGGGCTTGATCCCTGGTTGGGGAACTAAGATCCCACATGGCTTGTGGCCAAAAAACAAAATAAAATACCGGCACAGAAAATGTCACGGAACAAATTCGAGCTCAGTGAATCATTATCAGGCAGACTGCCTTTGAAACTCCCACCCAGGTCAGGAACTTTGTCAGCCTCCCTGAGGCCCTTCCACAGGCCCCCATCAAATCACAGGCCCTCTCTTCCTCCAAAAATGACCACTCGTCTGACACTGCCTTGTGTTTCTGCATTACTGATCACCCAGTCGTATGTACCCAGACACTAGAATTTGTCTTGCTCTCTCTCTCTTTTAAAATATGTTCTTGAGTCTCTTTTAATCTCGTGGTTCCTCCACCATCCCTTTCTTGTCCTTACAATTTATCCATCGAAGGACTTGGGGCCTTTTGACTTGGTTTTCTGAACAATCCTGGCGCAGCTCAGCTTGTTCCTTTGTTCCCTGGATCCAGAGGATGGCTCAGACTCAGGTTCCATCCATTTGGCATGACTGGAGAGGATGTGTTTTACTCCTTTGCAATCATTATTTCACTGAAGTTGACAGTGTTCCCTCTTTGACCAGCAGCAGCCTCTTCAGTCTGGCACATGAATTCTTTGGCACAACCCTCATTGGTCTGACAGCTTCCTTGCTATCTAGCCTGACAAGATTGTTCTCATCTGGTACTTCTGCTAATCTGCAAACGGAATCAATCATCTCTCCATGAAGTCATCTCTCCATCTCTCCTTTAAAAAAATTTTTTGTTTTTAGTGGGAAGTGATATTCAAGACCATTATCTACTCACTGAGGGTGTCCAGTGCTACTGGGTTCATCACTGTTCCTAGACTTTTTCAGTGGCCAATGCTATACATAAAAACATATGTGTATATAATAGATAGGATACATATGCCTAGATACATACACAGATGCGTGCATACATAGATACATATATACATTTGTACAAACCACATAAATATACACATGTATGTATATAAAGATAGAATTCTTCATAATTAATACTGATACTTCCAATGCAGATTTAGCACCAGGTTTTTAGTTAACCTCTTCTCTATTCCGCCAGTATCTCTTTTGTTCCACATCAAGAGTCCTGATACTCAGGAATTCCCTGGCAGTCCATTGGTTAGGACTCCATGCTTTCATTGCCGAGGGTGTAGATTCAATCCCTGGTCAGAGAACTAAGATCCTGCAAGCTGCACAGTGTGCCTCCCCCCGCACTCCCATAAAAGTCCTGATTCCCAAGCACACAGAAAAAGAAGAAGAATATCCCACAGTTACCATTTGCTATATCACGTTACATATACACAACAGCCGCTGAATAATGATACTGATTTTACCACCACCAATATGATTTCTGAAAACAGTTAAAGTCTGTTTTACATTTGCTCTCTGCAGCCTCCCGCCCCACTTTCAAAGGCATGCTCTGGAGACATTGTGGGTTCTGTTCCAGACCACTGCAAAAAAGCAAATGCCACAATAAAGCGAGTCACATTTTTTGGTTTCCCAGTGCATATAAAAGTCATGTTTGCACAACACTGTAGTCTATTAAGTGTGCAATAGTATGATGTCAAAAAACCCCAATGTACCTTAATTTAAAAGTACTTTGTTGCTAAAAATGTTAGCCATCATCTGAGCCTTCAGCAAGTCACAATTTTTTCTGAGAGTAACATCAAAGATCACTGATCATAGATCACCTTAACAGATTATGACAATAATAAAAAAAGTTTGAACTATTGAGAGAATTACTAACATGTGACACAGAGACATGCAGTGAGTAGATGCTGTTTGGAAAGATGGTGCCGATAGACTTGCTCGACATAAAGTTGCCATAAATCTTCAACATGTGAAAAGCACAGTGTCTGCAGCTGTGTTCTGTCTACATTGTCAGAACCCAGAGCCACTACACCGTGCCTGCTCCCCTTTCACCCTCACTGACCTTTGTTTACAAGTAGCTATGCTTTTAATATTCACCTCCAACCCCATGTCCATGTCTTGATTGTTGTTTTGATCTTGTTCTCTGATTGTCCCCACAGGAAGAGCTCATGTGAACAATGTTCTGAGTTGTGACACCGAGAGAACAGCTTGTTCTCCTTGTACTGGGGGAAGTCAGTTTTGCTGGATATAAAATCCTTGCCTCACATTCCCTCCTTCCTTCTTTCCTCTTTCATTCACTCTCTTCCTCCTCCCCTTTCTTTCTTTCTCCTTTTTCCTTTATCTTTCATCTTGAATGTTGCCACTGAAAAAAAGTCTAATAATCTATATTCTCCACTGTAAATCATTTGCTTTTTTGCCTTTGTTGTTGTTGTTCAGTCACTAAGTTGTGTCCAACTCTTTGTGAACCCATGAACTGCAGTCTGCCAGGCTTCCCTGTCCTCCACTATCTCCCATAGTTTGCTCAAACTCATGTTCATTGAGTCATGAATCATGAGCGATGCCATCCAACCATCTTTTTTGCCTCAAATGACCACAATTTTTTTCTTTTTCTTAAGTCTAGTTATTTTTCCAGAATATATCTTGATATTAGTCAGTCTGGGACAATATTCTTTGTTATGCATACTCTTTCAATATATAGTTTGTTATTTTTTTTCTTTAATTTCAGTTTTTTAGAAAATTTTTTGTTCTCTTTCTTTGCATTTCTTTCTCAGGGACTCTTATTGTCTGTATGTTATATTAATACCTTCGTAGCCTATCTTCAGTATTGGTCTCTTCCTCTTTCTGAATGGAGCCCAAATAATGTATGGATGAGACTGGAATTTTGGGGAAGGTCTGGGTAGGGATATATATCTGGGAGTCGGCAGCCTGTGGACTGCACGAGCTCACCATGTAGACAGAGAAGGGAAGAGGCCCACAGTCTGAGCCCCAGGGCAACTCAACCTTCGGGGACCAGAGAGATGAGAGGGAATCAGAAAAAGATGGAGAAGAGCAGTCAGGGGGTGATGCAAGGGAAACAAGGACAGGGGGTGGGCTGCAAGCTGAGGGAGGAAGGTGTCTCAGGAAGAGGGCATGTTCAGCCGTGTCTGATGATGATGACAGGAGAAGTTGGGTGCGTCCTGAAAATTGATCATGGGACTTAGTGATGTGGATGGAATCTTGGTGATTTTGACAACACTCTTGTTGGTGTAGTTGGTCGGGCTGTAGCCTGAAAGAGGGTGTTCAAGAGCAAATGGGAGGAGGAGAATTGTGGTCAGCCCACACAGACAGTTCTTTGAAAGGGGTTTTTCCTGTATTGATGGATGCAGTTACTGAACTACCTCGAAACATGGAACTTACAGTGCACATTCGTGACAGCGGGTCTGCTCTCATCTTCTGTACAGAGGAGCTCACAGGACCTGCTAATGGAGCGTATCCCATGGGGAGGGGAGCAGGGGACCGCACTCTCTGTTCCGATTTGCTGGGAATTCTCAGCCTGCACTGGAGTAGGCGACTTCCTTGTTTCAGAAACACCTGCTTAATTATAGGCAACCCTCTGGTTCCCCAAGAGCAAGAGCTCAAAGGTCTCTTCAAGTATCAAACTTCATATTAGATCCATTTCTTTAAGGGCTTGGTGACGACTTTCCTTTAACCCAGTGGTGCCGGCGCCCTGTCCGATTGAGGCATCCTGGGTCTGTGTCCTCTACAGTCTCAGTGATCACAGCCAAGCCCTGGTCATGGGAAGAAATGCAATCCACCTGTCCTGCCCTAACACTCATTTCTGTGGTTTGACTCAGTTCCTACGTGGCTGGAAGCAGAAGGAGCCATATCCTATGACATGGGAGTGGCTTGTTCAGAAGTGATGTCTCCTAGTTATTGAGGAGGGGAACAGGGCAAACAGAAATAAGAAGAAGGAGAAAACCCCCAACTTGTCACTGCACTGACAGCAAGAGCCCTTTAAGCTGTATTTTAAGAACATTTTAAAAGAGCTCCTGCACCCAGGCCTCCCTGGGGAGAGCAAGGCGCCGAGCCTCCCAGGACTCTAAGCTGGGAGCAGGTGTCACCGCCTCCCACGCGCCCCATGGTGACAGCCCCACCGCCTCCTGTGTTGCCTCAGCATGCCAGCTCTGCAGTAATTAAGGTGTTGCCCGTGTGTCCTTTCTGTTGGTCTCGCGCATTTTTAATCTTTTCTGTGGCCTTTGTTGTGGTTCAAGCTCATCCCTCCAGCACCATTCACCGTCTCTATTAGTGCTCTGGTTGCCAGGGTTTCGAGGGTCGGCCCCAACCCTGCATCTTCCATAAGCCCTGTTTTTATATTGGGTGGCTTTGCCAGATGTGGGAATTTTCAGGAACAGACATCTTGTGTTTGAGCAGAAATCTTGAACTGGGATGTCCTGCAGGTACAGAGCAGAAGTCTCCATTCCTTATTGCCTGGATCCAGCAAAAAAGGGCTCCTCTGGGGCAGAAACAGGGACTCAGAGCGGCTTGAAACACTCCCACCCCCAGCACACACACTGGGAGCCACAATCGGGGATGTAAGGCCTGGCCAGCCCCAAGGAGGTCACACCCAAGCTTCCCTATAGACCAGTTAACAAGGTTTCAGAAACAATTGTGGAAGAAACACTGAAAAGTTTTCTAATTTGCTGGCCTTTCTGATTGCCAGCATTCCTTTTCCTGAGGGACAGAGCTCCCACAGCACAGCCTGGGGACCCGTGGGGTGGGAGGCAGGATCCCCCAAGGGTTCCTGAGCAGGGTTTCTCCAGGGAAGGGCCGGGCAGACAGAGAAGGCTGAGCAGAGGTGGAATGGTCCCCCAAGATGGCAGTGGGCAGCCTGAACCTGAGAGCAAAGGGGGCAGCTGGGAAGATTTAGGTGAAATGTCCCAACAATACCGAGTGACCCAGGGAGCGATGATGGAGGACAAAGGGGAACGTGCCAGCTGATCACCAAGGCCCACAGAATTAAAGTTCATTCGGTTCTAGAGCTGAACTATAGCGAGCATCTGGCCAAAGCTTTCCCGTTACAGATGGGGAAACAGAGGCCCAGAGAGGGACAGCAACTCATCCAAAGTTACAGGGCAAATTGGAGGAGGAACTAAAACTTCTAGAATGAAGCTCTTCTGAGCCTGAGCTCAATAGCCCTCCTGGTCTTCCTGGTCACCCGCGTGGTCAGCCACCTCCTTCCCACCTGCCATGGGAACCTGCCACCCCTGTGAACAGCTGTGAGCACTTTCACTGAGCCAGGCCCAGCCCTTGGTGCCAGGAATACAGAGACGGAACATACCTGGTTCCTGCTACTCTCACAAATGGGGCTATGACCAGGGGCCCAGCAACAAATTCCATCCTACGGCTGGAGGAATAAACAATGACCAAAGACGTTGTACGCATTCTAGAAACAAAATGAAAGAATAATGGATTGTGCCTAAGGAGTCAGGAGGGCCTCCCAGCAGAGGGCGTGAGGAAGTTGGTATTTGAAGATTGGTAGGCATAATCAAGGCACAGAGAAACGGAAGGTATCGACACATTTATGGAGGGTGTGTTTCAAGCTAGGTACTGCACTAAATATTTTGTATGTCTAACTGTTTAATCCTGCGTCCAACCAGGTCTCTTGTTACACCTGTTTCTCTGATGGTTGGTCAGGAGCCTGGTGTGTCAGGAGCACGGTGGGCAATGGAACACCGGGGCCGGGGGATGATCGGGTCGCCCTGATCAACCCCACCCTGCACTCCACACAGGTGCAGACATTCCATGGAGACCTGCTGCAGCACATGGAGAAGAACACCAAGCTGGACATGCAGTTCATCAAAGTGAGTCTGGCCACCCATCCTGGCCCCCCCAGCCCATCGCCAGCAGGACTGCCTCTCCCCATTTGACAGATGGGCACACTGAGGCCGGTGCTGGGCACTGACTGGGCCCAGGTTGTCCACGTTCCCAGCTGAGCCCCCTAGGCCGGGTGCCTTGAGCCCGTGGACACGGGGGTCTCCGTCCTCTCTCCACCCCATCCAAGGACAGCCGCCAGCACTACGAGATGGAGTACCGCCACCGAGCCGCCAGCCTAGAGAAGAGCATGTCCCAGCTGTGGCGGATGGAGCGCAAGAGGGACAAGAACGCACGGGAGATGAAGGTGCAGGGGCTAGGGACGACCCCGGGCTTCTCAGGGACCCCCGGCACCCACCCGAGCTCCCCCACCCAGCACCGGCCCTACTCCAGGCCTGTGGTTTGCCCCACCCCAAGTGGTGAGCATAGCTGGAGGGTCAGCCGGCCCCTGGCGGGCATCCCTGGTCACAGGGACACCATCAACAGCGCTCCTCGCCTAGTCACTGTGTGGCCCTCCTCGCATTCCCTTGGCTTCCCCGCCTTCTCCTAGTTCACTGGGGAAACCTGAGGTCCTCAGTCACGCTGCCCCTAATCACGGTGCAAAGGCGTAACCCACCAGCAGCCCGGTCACTCTCCCCGCACACACGCCTCCTGCCCCCTGGCTAAGCCCAGCCCCTCCTCCCTAGGTCAGGGCCCGGGCCTGGCCTCCCTCTCCAAGACCTTATCTCCTCTCCTCCCTCCTCTCCTGGCTCCTTTACTAAGCTCATCTCTCTCCTCTTTGGAATCTTTCCTCCCAAGCAGGGGGTTATTAATCCATTAATTTGCATTTTCATTAAACCAACTTCCCTAGGCCTCACTTCTGGGCTCAGCCCTGTGCCCGGTTCTGGGGACAGAGGGGTGGCTCAGACACCAGCCCGACCTGGGAGAAGTGCCCTAGGGCTGGAGGGCAGGCAGAGCCCAGACTCACAGGAGAGGGCAGGCTCTGAAGGGAGGGTGGGGGCTGGGTGCTCAGGGGAGGCCTCCAGGAGGAGGTGGCTGGTTTGGGAAGGAGAGGGAGGCCTCAGACAGCTGGCACTCGGGGCTGGATGAGGGACCCACCCCCGGCCTCCAGCCAGCATTCCCTTTCCCCCAGGAGAGCGTGAACCGGCTGCATGCTCAGATGCAGGCCTTCGTGTCTGAGAGTCAGCGGGCGGCTGAACTGGAGGAGAAGCGGCGCTACCGCTTCCTGGCCGAGAAGCACCTGCTGCTTTCCAACACCTTCCTGCAGTTTTTTGGCCGGGTGAGCTGGGGCTGGGGAACCACTAATGGAACCTTCTAGGGGCTGTGCTCTCTGTGAGCTGGCAGTGCATTGGAATTCCCCTCCCTCCCTCCCCATCCCCTTCTTTCCTTCCACTCTGTAGATATTAGATATTTACTTTATTTACTCTTTTTCTTTATTTGTATCATCAGATAGTCATTCATTTATTGTCTTTTTTGTTGTTTGTTTGCCACACTGCATGGTATGTAGGATCTTAGTTCCCCGACCAGGGATTGAACCCACGACCCCTGCATTAGAAGCTTGGAGTCTTAGCCACTGGGACCTCAGGGAAGTCCCGATTTTTTGTGGTCTTGTTTAGTTTCTCTTTCCATTTCCTTGCATTCTTCTTTAGTCTCCCAAATACTGCACCCTGGCTGCAAATTCATGCAAGTGATTTCAGACCTGAGTCTTCTTTTCTTATCTGGAAAAGAAGGGAAATAATCACCCCTGCAGAAGGTTGGCACAAGGGTGGAGCTTGGCATAGGCAGGAGCCCAGTGGGATTAGGGCCTGTTGCCTCTGCTCTCTCCCCTCCAAAGATGAAAACAAAGGCTACCATTCAGGAGACCCGACTCCTTGCAGTCAGCTGCCCCCAGCAGCCAGCAGCCAACTCCTGCCTCTCCACCTCAGCGTCCTAACCTTTCCAGGCCCTCTCTGAGTCTCTGTTTCTAAACCCAGGGGCCCTCTGGCCCTGAGCAGAGGAAGGAGACCTGAATGGATCCAGTGACTAATTTTCGCTGTGGCTGACATTCTTCAGTTGTCACCACCACACCCAGCCCGGGCCTCAAGGCTGGGCCTTCTCCCATATCCCTCCTCTCACCGAGTGATCCTCCAGGGACGAGCTGCTGCTTCTTCCTCTTTTAAAAATATTTATTTATGTATTTATTTGGCTGCTCCGGGTCTTAGTTGGGGCCCGCAGAATCTTTAGTTGTGGCGTGTGAACTCTTAGTTGCAGCATGTGAGATCTATTAATAGTTCCATGATCAAGGATTGCTTCCATCACTGGTGCTTCATTCACTGGTGACTGGTGATGGAAGCAAGGTCCGATGCTGTAGAGAGCAATATTGCATAGGACCCTGGAATGTTAGGTCCAAGAATCAAGGCAAATGCAGTTCAGTTCAGTTCAGTCACTCAGTCGTGTCTGACTCTTTGCAACCCCATGAACCGCAGCACGCCAAGCCTCCCTGTCCATCACCAACTCCCAGAGTCCACCCAAATCCATGTCCATCAAGTCGGTGATGCCATCAAACCATCTCATCCTCTGTCATACCCTTCTCCCTCTGCCCTCAATCTTTCCCAGGATCAGGGTCTTTTCCAATGAGTCAGCTCTTCCCATCAAGTGGCCAAAGTACTGGAGTTTCAGCTTCAACATCAGTCCTTCCAATGAACACCCAGACTGATCTCCTTTAGGATGGACTGGTTGGATCTCCTTGCAGTCCAAGGGACTCTCAAGAGTCTTCTCCAACACCACAGTTCAAAAGCATCAATTCTTCGCTGCTCAGCTTTCTTTATAGTCCAACTCTCACACTCATACATGACCACTAGAAAAAACATAGCCTTGGCTAGACGGACCTTTGTTGGCAAAGTAATGTCTTTGCTTTTTAATATGCTGTCTAGGTTGATCATAACTTTCCTTCCAAGGAGTAAACGTCTTTTAATTTCATGGCTGCAGTCACCATCTGCAGTGATTTTAGAGCCCGGAAAAATAAAGTCAACCACTGTTTCCACTGTTTCCCCATCTATTTGCCCTGAAGTGATGGGACCGGATGCCATAATCTTAGTTTTCTGGATGTTGAGCTTTCAGCCAACTTTTTCACTCTCCTCTTTCACTTCATCAAGAGGCTCTTTAGTTCTTCTTCACTTTCTGCCATAAAGGTGGTGTCATCTGCATATCTGAGGTTATTGATATTTCTCCCGGAAATCTTGATTCCAGCTTCTGCTTCATCCAGCCCAGTGTTTCTCATGATGTACTCTGCATATAAGTTAAATAAGCAGGGTGACAATATACAGCCTTGACGTACTCCTTTTCCTATTTGGAACCAGTCTGTTGTTCCATGTCCAGTTCTAACTGTTGCTTCCTGACCTGCATACAGGTTTCTCAAGAGGCAGGTCAGGTGGTATGGTATTCCCATCTCTTTCAGAATTTTCCGGAGTTTATTGTGATCCGCACAGTCAAAGGCTTTGGCATAGTCAATAAAGCAGAAATAGATGTTTTTCTGGAACTACCTTGCTTTTTCGATGATCCAGTGGATGCGGCAATTTGATCTCCGGTTCCTCTGCCTTTTCTAAAACCATCTTGAACATCTGGAAGTTCACGATTCACATATTGCTGAAGCCTGGCTTGGAGAATTTTGAGTATTACTTTACTAGTGTGTGAGATGAGTGCAACTGTGCGGTAGTTTGAGCATTCTTTGGCATTGCCTTTTTTTGGGATTGGAATGAAAACTGACCTTTTCTAGTCCTGTGGCCACTGCTGAGTTTTCCAAATTTGCTGGCATATTGAGTGCAGCACTTTCACAGCGTCATCTTTCAGGATTTGAAATAGCTCAACTGGAATTCCATCACCTCCACTAGCTTTGTTCGTAGTGATGCTTCCTAAGGCCCACTTGACTTCACATTCCAGGATGTCTGGCTCTAGGTGAGTGATCACACCATCGTGATTATCTGGGTCATGAAGATCTTTTTTGTACAGTTCTTGTGTGTATACTTGCCACCTCTTCTTAATATCTTCTGCTTCTGTTAGGTCCATACCTTTTCTATCCTTTATTGAGCCCATCTTTGCATGAAATGTTCCCTTAGTATCTCTAATTTTCTTGAAGAGATCTCTAGTCTTTCCCATTCTATTGTTTTCCTCTATTTCTTTGCACTGATCACTGAGGAAGGCTTTCTTATCTCTCCTGCTCTTCTTACATATATTTGTAAGGCCTCTCAGACAGCCATTTTGGTTTTTTGCATTTCTTTTTCTTGGGGATAGTCTTGATCCCTGTCTCCTGTACAATGTCACAAACCTCTATCCATAGTTCATCAGACACTCTGTCTATCAGATCTAGTCCCTTAAATCTATTTCTCACTTCCACTGTATAATTGTAAGGGATTTGATTTAGGTCGTACCTGAATGGTCTAGTGGTTTTCCCCACTTTCTTCAATTGAAGTCTGAATTTGGCAATAAGGAGTTAATGATCTGAGCTACAGTTTGCTCCCAGTCTTGTTTTCGCTGACTAGATAGAGCTTCTCCATCTTTGGCTGCAAAGAATATAATCAATCTGATTTTGGTGTTGACCATCCGGTGATGTCCATGTGTAGAGTTTTCTCTTGTGTTGTTGGAAGAGGGTGTTTGCTATGACCAGTGCGTTCTCTTGGCAAAATTCTATTAGCTTTTGCCCTGCTTCAGTCTGTACTCCAAGGCCAAATTTGCCTGTTACTCCTGGTATTTCTTGATTTCCTACTTTTGCATTCCAGTCCCCTATAATGAAAAAGACATCTTTTTTGGGTGTTAGTTCTAGAAGGTCTTGTAGGTCTTCATAGAACCATTCAACTTCAGCTTCTTCGGCATTATTGGTTGGAGCATAGACTTGGTGATATTGAATGGTTTACCTTGGAAATGAACAGAGATCATTCTATCGTTTCTGAGACTGCACCCAAGTACTGCATTTCGGACTCTTTTGTTGACTATGATGGCTACTCCATTTCTTCTAAGAGATTCTTGCCCACAGTAGTAGATATAGTGGTCATCTGAGTTAAATTCACCCATTCCAGTCCATTTTAGTTTGCTGATTCCTAAAATGTCGACATTCACTCTTGCCATCTCCTGTTTGACCACTTCCAATTTGCCTTGCCTTGCCACTTCCAATATTCCAATATTCCAAACAATAGCAAGGAGAGATAAGAAAGCCTTCCTCAGTGATCAGTGCAAAGAAATAGAGGAAAACAATAGAATGGGAAAGACTAGAGATCTCTTCAAGAAAATTAGAGATACTAAGGGAACATTTCATGCAAAGATGGGCTCAATAAAGGATAGAAAAGGTATGGACCTAACAGAAGCAGAAGATATTAAGAAGAGGTGGCAAGTATACACACAAGAACTGTACAAAAAAGATCTTCATGACCCAGATAATCACGATGGTGTGATCACTCACCTAGAGCCAGACATCCTGGAATGTGAAGTCAAGTGGGCCTTAGGAAGCATCACTACGAACAAAGCTAGTGGAGGTGATGGAATTCCAGTTGAGCTATTTCAAATCCTGAAAGATGACGCTGTGAAAGTGCTGCACTCAATATGCCAGCAAATTTGGAAAACTCAGCAGTGGCCACAGGACTAGAAAAGGTCAGTTTTCATTCCAATCCCAAAAAAAGGCAATGCCAAAGAATGCTCAAACTACCGCACAGTTGCACTCATCTCACACACTAGTAAAGTAATACTCAAAATTCTCCAAGCCAGGCTTCAGCAATATGTGAATCGTGAACTTCCAGATGTTCAAGATGGTTTTAGAAAAGGCAGAGGAACCGGAGATCAAATTGCCGCATCCACTGGATCATCGAAAAAGCAAGGTAGTTCCAGAAAAACATCTATTTCTGCTTTATTGACTATGCCAAAGCCTTTGACTGTGCGGATCACAATAAACTCCGGAAAATTCTGAAAGAGATGGGAATACCATACCACCTGACCTGCCTCTTGAGAAACCTGTATGCAGGTCAGGAAGCAACAGTTAGAACTGGACATGGAACAACAGACTGGTTCCAAATAGGAAAAGGAGTACGTCAAGGCTGTATATTGTCACCCTGCTTATTTAACTTATATGCAGAGTACATCATGAGAAACACTGGGCTGGATGAAGCAGAAGCTGGAATCAAGATTTCCGGGAGAAATATCAATAACCTCAGATATGCAGATGACACCACCTTTATGGCAGAAAGTGAAGAAGAACTAAAGAGCCTCTTGATGAAGTGAAAGAGGAGAGTGAAAAAGTTGGCTGAAAGCTCAACATCCAGAAAACTAAGATTATGGCATCCGGTCCCATCACTTCAGGGCAAATAGATGGGGAAACAGTGGAAACAGTGGTTGACTTTATTTTTCCGGGCTCTAAAATCACTGCAGATGGTGACTGCAGCCACGAAATTAAAAGACGTTTACTCCTTGAAAGGAAAGTTACGACCAACCTAGACAGCATATTAAAAGGAAGAGACATTACTTTGCCAACAAAGGTCTGTCTAGTCAAGGCTATGGTTTTTCCAGTAGTCATGTATGGATGTGAGAGTTGGACTATAAAGAAAGCTGAGCACTGAAGAATCGGTGCTTTTGAACTGTGGTGTTGGAGAAGACTCTTGAGAGTCCCTTGGACTGCAAGGAGATCCAACCAGTCCATCCTAAAGGAAATCAGTCCTGAATATTCATTGGAAGGACTGATGCTGAAGCTGAAACCCCAATACTTTGGCCACCTGATGGGAAGAGCTGACTCATTGGAAAAGACCCTGATGCTGCGAACGATTGAAGGCGGGAGGAGAAGGGTATGACAGAGGATGAGATGGTTGGATGGCATCACCGATTCAATGGACATGAGTTTGAGTAAACTCCGGGAGTTGGTGATGGACAGGGAGGCCTGGCAGGCTGCAGTCCTTGGGGTTGCAAAGACTGAGCAACTGAACTGAACTGATCAAGCATTGAGCCTGGGCCCCCTACACTTGGAGTGCAGAGTCTTAGCTGCTGAACCACCAAGAAGTCCCTTCTTCCTTTCAACAGTTTTATTGAGAAATAATTCACACACCATGCAAGTCACCCATTTAAAGTGTATAGTTCAGTGGTGTAGTATATTCACAGTTGTGCATCCATGCCACAAGGGTGTTTTTTTTTTTTTTTTTTTCTGCATCGGGTCTTAGTTGTGGGATGTGGTATCTTTAAGCACTGGGAGTGCAGGGTCTTAGCCACTGGACCACCAGGGAAGTTCCATCACATTCAAGTTCAGAACATTTCATTACCCCCCCCCCAAAAAAACCCAGTACCCCTTACTGGTCATTTCTCAATGCTCCCATTTCCCCTTGCCTTAAGCAACCATCAGTCTACTTTCTGTCTCTATAGATTTACCTCTTCTGGCCATTTCATGCTTCCCTGGTAGCTCAGTTGGTAAAGAATCTGCCTGGAATGCTGGAGACCTGGGTTTGATTCCTGGGTTGGGAAGATCATATAAAAGGAATCATACAATATTTGGCCCTTTGTGACTGGCTTCTTTCACTAAGCATCATGCTTTTCAAGTTCATCAGTGTTGGTGTTGTATCCATACACCATTCCATTTTATTGCCAAATAGGATCCCATCATCTGGATATACCACATTTATTTATCCATTCATCAGTTGATGGACAGCTGGCTTGTTTCTGCAGTTTGGTTATTATGAATGATGCTGCTATGGGTATCCGTAGAAGTTTTTCTGTGGATGTATGTTTTCATTTCTCATGGGTATATAGGAGTGGAATTGCTGGGTCATATGGTAACTTTGTTTAAGGAACTCTGTTTAACTGTTTGAGGAACTTCCGGACTCTTTTACCATTTTACATTCCTACCAGCAGTTTATGAGGTTTCTAATTTCTCTACATCCTTGCGAACACTTGTTGGCACTTTTTAAAAAAAGATTTATTTATTTATTTATTTATTTTTTACTGTTCTGGGTCTTCGCTGCTGCAGGCGGGCTTTCTCTAGTAGCAGTGAGTGGGAGCTACTCATCATTGCGGCACACGGGCTTCTCTTTGGGTGGTTTATCTTGTTGCAGAGCATGGACGCTATGGCATGTGGGATCTTCCCAGAGCAGGGATCAAACCTGTGTCCTACTGCATTGGCAGGCAGATTCTTAACCACTGGGCCACCAGGGAAGCCCCTGGGGCTTTTTGATTATAGCCATCCTAGTGAGTATGGAGTGGTATCTCACTGTGGTTTTGATTTGCACTTCCCTGATGGCTGATGACGCAGAGTATCTTTCACGTACTTGTTCAGTTCAGTTCAGTCGCTCAGTCGTGTCTGACTCTTTGTGATCCCATGGACTGCAGCATGCCAGGTTTCCCTGTCCATCACCAACTCCCGGAGCTTGTTCAAACTCATGTCTACCAAGTTGGTGATGCTGCCCAACCATCTCATCCTCTGTCATCCCCTTCTCCTCCTGCCTTCACTCTTTTCCAGCATCAGGGTCTTTTCCAGGGAGTCAGTTCTTTGCATCAGGTAGCCAAAGTATTGGAGTTTCAGCTTCAGCATCAGTCCTTCCAATGAATATTCAGGACTGATCTCCTTTAGGATGGACTGGTTGGATCACCTTGCAGTCCAAGGGACTCTCAAGAGTCTTCTCCAACACCACAGTTCTAAAGCATCGACTCTTCAGCACTCAGCTTTCTTTATAGTCCAACTCTCACATCCATACATGACTACTGGAAAAACCATAGCTTTGACTAGATGGACCTTTGTTGGCAAAGTAATGTCTCTGCTTTTTAATATGCTGTCTAGGTTGGTCATAGCTTTTCTTCCAAGGAGCAAGCATCTTTTAATTTCATGACTGCAGTTACCATCAGAAGTGATTTTGGAGCCCCCCCCCCCCCCAAATAAAGTCTGTCACTGTTTCCATTGTTTCCCCATCTATTTGCCATGAGATGATGGGACTGGATGCCATAATCTTCATTTTTTGGATGTTGAGTTTTAACCCAGCTTTTTCACTCTCCTCTTTTACTTCATCAAGAGGCTCTTTAGTTCTTCTTTGTTTTCTGCCATAAGGGTGGTGTCACCTGCGTATCTGAGGTTATTGATATTTCTCCCGGCAATCTTGATTCCAGCTGTGCTTCATCCAGCCTGGCATTTCTCGTGATGTACTCTGTATATAAGTTAAATAAGCAGGGTGACAATATACAACCTTGACATACTCCTTTCCCAATTTGGAACCAGTCTGTTGTTCCATGTCCAGTTCTAACTGTTGCTTCTTGACCTCATACAGGTTTCTCAGGAGGCAGGTAAGGTGGTCTGGTTTTCGCATCTCTTGAAGAATTTTCCAGTTTGTTGTGATCTACACAGTAAAAGGCTTTGGCGTAATCAATAAAGTAGATGTTTTTCTGGAACTCTCTTGCTTTTTTGATGATCCAACCTACTTGTTGGCCATGTATAAATCTTCTTTGGAAGGAAACTCCTCTTTCTGCCTGTATCCTGAACAGTTAACTCCAGCATTAAGAGGAGAGCTGACCCCTCTATTGGCTGATTCCTGTTGGGTGATCATCTCTCAGGAGGATGCAGTTGATTGAATGAACCAGACTTCCCGTATGTGTGGGGGAATATGTAGCATGTTTTCTGAGCCAGCTGGGCTTTAGGACATACAAGATCTAACTCTTAAGACAGTTAAATATAAATATGTACCTGCTAAGTGTTTTTATACGCAGAATTCACAAAATTTGAAAGAACTCTAAGTGTCAAAGCTCAATAAGGTGTCTTTCTCCTCTGTCTCCAGTGATCAATCCTTGCTTAGCCCAAGTCTAATCAATAACAAGCCTTTATACCCTGGGTTTATTGTACTGTGCAAGTAGATCTCTAGGATAAGTACCTAGAAATGGGATTGGTGTGTCCAGGGATAGAATCATTGGCTATACCAATTTACACTTCCACCAGCAAGGGTGGAGATTCCCTGTTGCCTTGACAACAGTGATCTTCACTAATCAGAAAGGTAAAAATGGTATCTCAGTGTAGTTTTACATTACACTTGTCTTATAAGTGAGATTGACATCTTTTCATGTTTCAGATTCATTTTATTTCCTTTACTGTGACAGGTTAGTATCTTTTCCTCCATTTTTCTTATGAATTTATAGGAACTCTTGATATGTTATTGAAACTAGCCCTTTCTTGGTGATGAGTTGCAAACATTTTCCCAGTTTGTCATTGATCATTTGATTTTGCTTATTGTGAGTTTTGCCATGTTAAAAAAAAATTTTTTTAGTTAGATTTACCAGTCTTTTATAGTATAGGGGAGTTGTCTCATACTTAGAATGGCTTTCACACTCCGTTATGATTTTTTGAATTCTCCCATGGTCTCCTCTATGTTTCTTCCCAACCACTGACTAAACTGCCTAAATGCAGGGCTGAAGGGAGCCACTCAAGTTGAGTCTTGTCCAGGGCAGGACTCTGAGAATCCCCTAGTACCCTGGCAGGTGCTCTCAAATTGGACAAAACCCTTCTTTAGGGTAAGCAAACCCATATGCTCTTGCTTTGCTTACTGAGTCCGAAACAAGTGTACAAAGGCCTTTGGCATTTTGTCTTCCTGTTGTTTTGCTAATTAATTATGCAAGGCAAAGAGGGGGTGGACACCTAGTGACCAACTGGACTAGTTGCTCCTGTGAGATGAGCTCTGTTTTGCTGCCTGAGATCAGATTTTCAGCAACTGGGCCAGCCTGAAGGGAACAATCGTTGAAAAGTACAGTCACAGGAAGCTTCCTCAGGACAGACAAGTACAGGCCACTCCATTGCTTACTGGATGCAAGACCTTGAGACAGTCATTAACTGCTCTGACCCTTAGCATCTTCTTTTGTAATAATGACACCTACCTCCCAGGCCATTGGGAGAATCTAGTAAGATAATGGAGGTAAAGCTTTTAACCCTGGGCCTGGCACAGAGTTGATGCTCAACAAAGGGAAGCTTGTTTTTACTTTTTAAAATTTGGCCATTCCAGGTCTTAGTTGTGGCACATGGGATCTTTAGTTTTGCCATGCGAACTCTTGGTTTGCAGTGAGTATGCTAAGTCGCTTCAGTTGTTTCCGACTCTTTGCGACCCTTTGGACTGTACGCCAACCAGGCTCCTCGGTCCATGGGATTCTCCAGACAAGAATCCTGGAGTGTGTTACCATGCCCTCCTCCAGGGCTTTTTCCAGACCTAGGGATCAAACCCACGTCTCTTACATCTCCTGCATTGGCAGGTGGCTTTTTTACCACTAATATCACTGGGAAAGCCCTTGGTTGCCACTGGTGGGATCTAGTTCCCTGACCAAAGTTGAACTCTGACCCCCTGCATTGGAAGCACAGAGTCTTAGCCACTGGACCACCAGGGAGGTCCCCAAAGAGAAGCTTTTGTTTTTCCTAAGACAACAGTCCTGAACTTGGCCTTGAGGGAGCGAGTTTTTTAATAGAAAGTGGAGAGACATTTATAACTGGAGAGCAGGATGTTCTGATTGTACCTAGGATGACCTGAGTGACCACACAGAGAGATCCATGCCACTGAAAGAAGTTGTATTACATATCACACTTCCCAAGAGAAAGGGCCATGCCATGCCACGCAGGGCCATGTTGGGGTAGCACCAGGGTTTGGTCAAGAGGCAGAAGGAGCCAAGGGAAAGTATGGCTCAGAACCTTGATTATGGTTTCTGTGAGAAGGGATGGGTGAAGCAGGGTAGGCAAGTTTAGGACTAGATGATTTGAATGATTTCAGCGAGCTCTGGGCTATAGGAGTTGTCTCTAGTTGTCCAGTACCTGGCTTGCATAATTTAGGGCAGGGGAAATACTGGCTTGGTGTGTGAGTTAGAAGGAGGTGATTGAGGATACGGACTTTTTCATTTGTTTTTGTTTTTGCCACTGCGTCACCCAGCACATGAGATTTTAGTTCCCTGGACCAGGGATCTAACCAGCGCCCCCTGCAGTGGAAGTGTGGAGTCTTAACCACTGGACCCCCAGGGAAGTCCCAGGATGTGGGGTTTTGATTGGTTGATGAAAAGTGTGCTCAAATTGTTTACTATCTCTAGGAATTATCTAGCCCTGTGAGGGGCAGTCTTTTCAGAATTAGCAAGGCCCAGGATGTCAAAGCATTATCTGGCAACTCGCTCCAGTATCCTTGACTGGAAAATTCCATGGACAGAGAGCCTACTGGGCTACAGTCCATGGGGTGGCAAAGAGTCAGACACAACTGAGTGATTGAGCACACACACACACACACACACAGAATGTCAAAGCATAAAATATAGAAAATTTAAAACATGATTGATAAACACAGCAGGTCTAACATTTAAAGCCCTCCCCGGTCCTGTGTTTTTATGGACTATGTGGTCAGCTGTTGAGTTTCTTGTCCTTGAAGGCATTCAAACAGAGTTAGATGCCCATGTATTGAGGATACTAAAAGAGAGATGCTTGCTAGAAAAACTATTTGAAAGGCTTCTTCTAGGCAACTACTCAAACTGGCTTACACAAAAGTGTTTATTAGTCACTGGGAAGTTCAAGGCTTTCAGGTATAGTTGCATCCAGGAGTACACAAGCTGTCATCAGAAATTTGCCACTCTGTTGCTTAGCTGAAGATTCCTCTGCCTTCACCCTATCTCTTGATATCTAGCAAATTCCATGAGGTGAGAGAATAAAAATTTCCAGATTATTCCAGGATAAGTCCTGGGACTGGTTCTGTGGGCACAGTTTTTGGGCAGGTGCCCATCCCTGACTCCATCTCTGTAGCCAGGAGGATGGAGTGAAAGTGAAGTCGCTCAGTCGTGTCCGACTCTTTGCGACCCCGTAGATTGTAGCCTACCAGGCTCCTCTGTCCATGGGATTTTCCAGTCAAGAATACTGGAGTGGGTTGCCACTTCCTTCTCCAGGAGATCTTTCCGACCCAGGGATGGAACCTGGGTCTTCCACATTGTAGGCAGACACTTTACCGTCTGAACCACCAGGGAAGTCTTGGAGCAACCCGAGTGGTCAAACCAGTACCCCTACCCAAGTATCAGATCGAGACGGAGCCCCACTCAAAGCACAGAGACTGAGAGAGGGGCCAGGGGAGGCTCCTCCCGGAAAACTGAAGCGCCTTCAGCAAAGGACTGGGAGACCTGGACGGTGTGTGACCCCAAAGTGACCATAGCGATCTCTGGTTCCTTCCGGCTGGAAATTCCGGCCACCCTCAGCTTGCAGGGCCCGAGTTTCCAGGTCGAGGATGCCACTTTTCGGTCCCCTGGGCAGTCTGGGGGCTGGCTGCTCAGACCTCGCTGACCCTCGCGTACCCTCCTGGCCAGGCCCGGGGGATGCTCCAGAACCGCGTGCTGCTGTGGAAGGAGCAGTCGGAGGCCAGCCGCAGCCCGTCGCGCGCCCACTCCCCGGGCCTGCTGGGCCCCGTACTGGGGCCGCCCTACCCTTCGGGCCGCCTGACGCCCACCCGCCTGGACATGGTGAGGCCCTGGGCGGCCCCGCCGCCGCCGTTCGCGCCCCCGCCGCCCCCGGCACCCTCCGAGGGACCCTGGGGCCTGAGGCCGGCCGCCTGGAGCCTCCGCCCCCCGAGGGTGCCGGTCTACGCAGCGCCCCTCCGCCGCTCCTTCCGCCCCGGCTCGGCCTCGGCGCCCCCGTGGTGGCTCGGCCGGCGGCCCGAGAACCCCTACGCCGAAGCCTGGGACTGGGGGTGGGGGCTGGACTAGGGCGCCGCGGCCCCGCCCCTCCCCGCCGCACCCTCCCCTGCCCGTCTCCCCCTCGCAGCCCCAGAGACCCCTGGGAGAGTTCGGCTCCCCCCGCAGCCGGCACGGCTCCGGCTCCTACGGCCCCGAGCCAGCCGAGGCGAGGTCCGCGTCCCAGCTGGAGCCAGACCACCGCCGGTCCCTGCCCCGGACACCGTCCGCCTGTGAGTAGCCCCCGGAGCGCAGAGGGAGGGCCGGGGTCCCAGGCTGGGGCCCCGGGCCGGGAAGAGGAACCGAGGTTGCGCTGCAGCAGCAGGGATCGAGGGTAGACGCCGGGGAGGACTTCCCACCCACGTGGCGCGGCGCTCTCCCGCCCCTCCGGCAGCCTCGCTCTACAGCAGTAGCACCCAGCGCTCGCGCTCCAACTCCGGCGAGCGCCCGGGCGGCGGGGGCGGCGGCGGCGCCCGGAGAGTCCGCGCTTTGGTCTCGCACTCGGAGGGCGCCAACCACACGCTGCTGCGCTTCTCAGCCGGAGACGTCGTGGAGGTGCTGGTGCCCGAAGCCCAGAACGGCTGGCTCTATGGCAAGCTGGAGGGCTCATCCTCGTGAGTGGGAGCCCCGGGGCGCAGGGTGGGTTGGACGGCGGACTGGATGGCCTGGGTTCCAGCTCCGTCTGAGTCTTCCAGGAGAGCGGCTGTCCCTGGGGCCTCGGACAGCTCTCCCCTTTTCCCATCCCTCTCCTTGTCCCACCCTATTTTCCGCATCCCTTCTGCCAGAGAAGGAAGAACCTCTTTACCAAGCTCAGGGTGGTGGCCCTTGAGAGGATGGGACAGGATGGGGAAGGGGAAGGTTCTCTCACAAATGAGAATACTACCGAAACCATACTGCTTGGGCACCTACTGTGCCCCTCAAAGTGAGCCAAGCTCTGAGAAGAGACTGGACAGGGAGGTGGACCAGGTGCAAGGGAGATGCTGGGACCTCCTTGCAAGCTGAGTGTGCTCAGCCCCTTGCAGTCAGGCACGGGGGAAATCCTTAGAGAACATGAATTGGGGCTGCTTTTGACACCACGCAGTAGAAAAGGGGGAGGCGGGGGAGTACACTGCAGTCCTGCAAGCCTGGAGGAAAGCAGGGACCACTCTCTCTGCCAGAGAAAAGGGGGAAAGTGGGAGCTTGCTGCAGCCACGCAGTGCCCCGCCCCCTCACAGGGTTTTATGGGCAAGAGACTGTGTGGTGCCCAGTCCCACTCATGCTAAGGAGAGAGGAATGAATGAGGATAAGTAGAGGGGATGAATGAATGCAACATCCACAGAGGAGTCAGCAGGTGCATGTGAGGGTGCTCGCCACGTGGGCTAGTAGATGGTTACTGGATGAGGGTGGTGTGGGCAGGTGGATGCGTGTTCCTGTGAGCAGATGGGCAGATGGAAGGGGGCACGGAAGGATGCACAGATGGGGGGTACACGTGTAGACTAACTGGAGAGGCGTGTGAGCGGATTGACAGAGAGGTGGCAGTGGGCAAGTGCTGATGGATGGGTGAGTGGATTGGCGGTCCTGGGGTGGTTGCCCTCATGGACGAGCGATGCATGGACAGGATGACTGTGTGGATAGATGGGTGGATGGCAGATGACCGCATGGATCAGGAACGGGAGGAGGAGCCAATGGGTGGAGACATGACCAAGAACATGAGTGGTGGAAAAGACACCTGCTCTGCAGGCCCACGTCAGAGGGCAGCAGGGTGCCACCCTGAAAGTTCCCTAGACAGGTGTGTAGCAAACCTCCTGGGGACCTAATTATAAAACCACCTAGAATAGTATATTAACGCATATATATGGAATTGAGAAAGATGGTAATGATGACCCTATATGTGAGACAGCAAAAGAGACACCAATATAAAGAACAGACTTTTGGACTCTGTGGGATGGGATGATGTGAGAGAATAGCACTGAAACATGTGTATTACCATATGTGAAACAGATCACCAGTCCCAGTTCAGTGCGTTAAACAGGAACACTCAAAGCCGGTGCACTGGGACAACCCTGAGGATGGGATGGGGAGGGAGGGGGAGGGGGTTCAGGATGGGGACAGATGTACACCCATGGCTGATTCATGTCAGTGTATGGCAAAAACACTATAATACTGTAAAGTAATTAGCCTCCAATTAAAATAAGTTAATTAAAAAAAAATAAAACCACCTAGATCAGAGGTCCCAAATCACAGTCCTGGGACATCATTATTCTTTCCGTGATTCAGGTTAGGGAAAGCAATGGCGGGTTTCATCAGCAGGCATATTATGGTGAAAACAGAAGTAAAACGTTCTGAAAGTGGTTTTATTCTGTCAGTTTGAGTTGAAATAGCTTCCAGTTGCCTTTAGGTGAGAATGTTGTTGATCAGGTTTGAGGGGGGGGGCATCTACGGTGGCTCTTTGGAGAATACTTTCCCACATGTTCTGCAAAGGCTAGTGTCTCTCCTTTGACCCTGGCTGCTCTGAAGGTGCAGTAATGAACTTCCAATCAAAGACTCCACAGGCAGCGTGTCCGGAGTCACCGGAACCAGGGGGCCCAAGGTGGAGGGTTAGTAGCCAGGCACTCCTGGCTCCCGTGCTCCTTCCTCTGGGCTCCCACAGCTGTCTGCGGTCCCCCACCCCAGCCCAGCCCACCCTCTCCCCTGGGCATCACCCTTGTAATCATCTGTTTGTGGATCTGTCTCCCTGCCGGGCTGGGAGCCCCAGGGGAGCAGGGACTGCATCTGGCTCTCCATGGGCCCTCGTATGTGGGTGCTCAGTGAGTAGGGAACGAAACTGTCACTCCATGTCCTCAGATACAATGCTTTCCTTCTCAGATCTCCAGTTCCCCCTCTCTAAGGCACCCCAGCCCCTGGTAGGACCCATGAGTCTGAACGGGTAGCTTTGAGTGACAGCAAAGACCTCCTTCAAATGATGAAATGAATTACTCTTGGAGCCAGGCCTGGCACACAGCAGTGCCCAGTAATCGTCGACTCCTCTTAGAAGTGGTATTTTGATCACTGCTGTTGGGCCTTTTGCTTCCACCCCACAGGAGCGGCTGGTTCCCTGAGGCCTATGTGAAGCCTTTGGAAGAGCTGCCCATGAATCCCATGAACCCTTTGAACCCAGTGACCTCCATGAATCCCACAAACCCCTTGAACCCGGTGACCTCCATGAACCCCAGGAGCCCTGTGAATGAGCTGCCTTCTAGGTACCACTGGTCAGAGATGGGGCAGGGGAAGGGGCTTCAGTGGCCGGGCGGGGTGGGGGGAGTGGCCCCACCCACCAGGGAGGGCATCTCTGAGCTGCGGTCCCGAGTGGGCCCAGCTTCCTTTAGCCCCTGGAGAAAGGGCGCCCCCATCTCACTACAGGTTGAAGGTCATTGTGTCCATCCCTCTGCCTCCTCTCAGGACTGCCTTCAAGCCAACAGTCCCCTTTCACCCAGAGGCAGGGGAAGAGGATGTAGGATGCTCAGGGGACCCAGTAGATAGGGTTGGATGCAGCAGGGCCTGAACCCTGGCCCCCTTCTCTTTCCTCCTTTCTCTGGACTCAGGTCCTACCCGCTCCGGGGTAGCCACAGCCTTGATGACCTCCTGGACCGGCCAGGCAACTCCACAGCATCTTCAGACTACTGGGATGGCCAGTCCCGCTCCCGAACCCCAAGCCGGGTCCCGAGCCGCACCCCCAGCCCTGCACCTACACCCTTGCCTGGCAGCCGCCGAAGTAGCATGGGCAGCATGGGGGTGGCCAGTGATGTCAAGGTGGGCCCCCTCCGGCAGCCTGCTCTCAACCCGGGGGTGGTCCAGTGGGCAGGGAGACCAGGTAACCCTCCCTGCCCTGCCCCTGGCTGGCTGGAGGGGACCCTCCCAGCCCAGCCTCAGCCTGCCCATCTGTGCAGGGAGGGACAGAATGGGCTTCCTGAGTCTGGGGTGGAGGGTCGGGGGGAAAGATTCCTCTAGCAGAGGGGAGCCCCAGGGTCCTGATGGGAGCGCTGGAAAAGCACCCTCTCTGGAGCGGTGTTAGTCTTGGGAGATAGCACTTGACCCATAGGCTTCTCAAGTCTAACACCCACAGCATTTTGGGTTTTCAAATGCTTGACCTCATCTCGCAGGAGCTTGGCACTGCAGGGGCCTCTCTGGGCCAGTCCTCTGCCCTGCTGGAGTGGGGAGCTGGGTTGGGGGCTCGCTTGCTCCTTCCCCACCAAACCCGATCCTCCCTCCCCCTCACTGCAGAAACTCACGTCCTGGGAGCAGCAACCACCAGAGCTCTTCCCTCGGTGAGTCCCCTGAGCAAGCATCAGAGGGGGCCGGGCTTGGCAGAGGGCGGTGGGGGAGACACGGTGGGCCTGACCCCATGTGGAGGTGACCCCATGGGCACAGGAGGTAGGGGCGGACGCCTAGCTCAGATGCCCAGATGCCTCCCCTTGATCCCCAGCCAGTTGGGGACCTGGCCCCTCTCACTCCTTCCTCTCCCCACCGCCAGGGGTACGAACCCCTTTGCTACCGTCAAGCTGCGTCCCACCGTCACCAATGACCGCTCGGCGCCCCTCATCCGCTGAGGCGCCTTCCTCCACCTGGAGTCTGAGGTCGTCCCCGCCACCCACACCTGCCCAGGGGCTGCCCAGAGCTGGCGGCAGCGGAAGCAGCAGCAGTGGATCCAAGGAGCTGGGGCCCTGGTACCGGGGGGTGGCCGTCCCTCCCCAAACCACACCCACACTAGGGTCTGGGCCCTTCAAATGAAAGCAGGCGGAATTGGGGGGCAGAACCATGTCTTCCCCTCCAGGGACTCCGGACTTTCCCTGGGGGCCTACCTTGTGCCCCCTCAAACTCTTCCCCCTTCTCTGTCCCAGTGGGGAGAAGCCCCTTGCACACCCCCTATCCCACCCCACATTTGTAAATGGTGAGAAATCACTTTTGTAAATGGTGAGAAATAAAGCAAGTGCGACATGGCAGCCAGCCTGGCAGCGTCTGATTTAGGGGACAGGCTGGGGCAGGTTGACTGTGATTAACCTAGACAGCATATCAAAAAGCCAAGACATTACTTTGCCAACAAAGGTTTGTCTAGTTAAGGCTATGGTTTTTCCAGTAGTCATGTATGGGTGTGAGAGTTGGACTATAAAGAAAGCTGAGCACCGAAGAATTGATGCTTTTGAACTGTGTTGTTGGAGAAGGCTGTCGAGAGTCCCTTGGACTGCAAGGAGATCCAACCAGTCCATCCTAAAGGAAATCAGTCCTGGGTGTTCACTGGAAGGACTGATGCTGAAGCTGAAACTCCAATACTTTGGCCACCTCATGCAAAGAGCTGACTCCTTGGAAAAGACCCTGATGCTGGAAAGATTGAAGGTGGCAGGAGAAGGGGATGACAGAAGATGAAATGGTTGGATGCCACCGTCAACTTGATGGACATGAGTTTGAGCAAGCTCTGGGAGTTGGTGATGGACAGGGAAGCCTGGCATGCTGCAGTCCGTGGGGTCGCAGAGTCGGACATGACTGAGTGACTGAAGTGAACTGGGGCAGGTTGGGATGGAGACCTCACACTGGGAAGTCCAGAAGGTCCTAAAGGTGGTTGGTGGTTACCTGGGAGCCCTCACTCACTCCCAGCCCCTTACATCCCTCCTTTTAAGCAAGTCTTTTGTGCTCAGGCTCAGATGTTCAGTCCTGTCTGACTCTGCGATCCCATGGACTGTAGCCCACCTGGCTCCTCTGTCTATGGGATTTCTCAGGCAAGCATACTGTAGTGGGTTGCCATTTCCTCCTCCAGGGGATCTTCCCGAACCAGGGATGGAAACTTTCTCCTCCATTGGCAGGCAGATTCTTTACCATTGAGCCACCAGTGAAGCCCAAGCAAGTCTTTAGGTCTGCCCTAACTCCTACAGGCTGTATTCCCCATCTCTACCCAGGGTCATTTCTGCTGTGGGTTCCCCAGAGAGGGAGGGTGGCAGCCGCTGAGGCCTGGGACCACCAGCAAGTCACCTTCCGGCACCCTGGGACACAGCACCCTTTGTTCTGGCCCCTCCCCACCCCCTCAAGTCCCAGGCTATCCAGCCTGGATTAGCCTTATCCAGGGGAAAGCCAAAGAGGCCCCTCCTGGAATGTGGCCTGGGGGTGGGGGGCAGGCGAGGAGTTGGGGTGATTAGGGCTGGCAGGGCCTCTCCAGGGCAGGGCTGTGCCCCTTGTACCACAAGGAGCCCACAGGGCAGGGCCCTGTGTGTCTTCTGCCCAAGGCTCCAGGAGATGGGGGGACCCACCTATCTCTAGCTCCCCCTGCACAGGCCTGGGACAGGGAGCCCCACCATGGAGGGCAGCCTGGCCCTGTGTGTTGGCTGCTGCCCTGTCCCTTCTCCCCTCCCAGCTCCCAGCAGAAAGCCTCTTAGAGGGGATGGGGGTGGGGGAGCACTAAGCCCCAGGCTTGGGGGAGCGAGCTGCCAGAGTCCAGCCAGCGCTGATCTGCAGGAAGCCTGGGAGGCAGCCCCCACCTGGCTAGGCTTTCACGGCAGACCCGCCTGGCTGGCCCCTTCCTGCAGGCCTCAGGAGATGTGAGGCTGGATACCCAAACCCACGGGACAGCTCAGGTAAGAGTGGGGGGAGGGCTGCTGGGGCCACCTCTTGTCTTGGCCCCCAAGTGGCTGCACCTGTGGTGAGGGGCTGATGCAGGAAAAGCCAGAACTTGGTCCTGGGCTGGGGAGCAGAGTCCTGGACACCTTGGCATTACCCAAGGTCAGGAGGGAGATCCCAGCGCAGAGGGGTTGCAGAAGGGAGGGAAGCTTCTGCCCCCAGGTTGGACTAGTCCATCCAGAACCCCCTCCCGGTGTGTTACAGGGGCACCTGGGGCTGCTGTGTGAACCCTTGGGTGGAGCTCCGGGGGTGTGGAAGGGATGTGGGGCTGCTAAGGGTTTGGAGGGAGAGGATCTTTCTTCCAGTGCCCCCTCAAAGGTTCCCATGTGTCCAGTGGAGTCAGAGATCTGACCACCCCCCCACCAAGATCCACGGCTGACCTGGGATGATCAGTCACCCATCTTACAGGTGGGAAAACTGAGGCTCAGTCAAGGGGAGGGGACTGACCCAAGTCACAGAGCAAATCCCTGGCTAAGCTGGGATGAATTGGAACTCTGCTCCCTTGGCTTCTGAGACAGGCTGATGTTACAGCGTGCTTTGATTTTTCCTCCATGATGTTCTAAATGACAGTAGACATTCCCGATCACTGAGAAGAATTAAGAACATGCCCCAAGGCCAAGGAGGAAAATGAACTCCACCCATTTTGCAGCTGGCACTTCCACTGTGTTTGGTCCTTTGTCCTGAGACCCTCACGTGTGCACACTGGGGTCCCCACACATGCCTCCGGTCACACACCGGCGGTCGCCCTCTCCCACTCACCTGAACCCCCTCTCCTGACATTGCTAGGTCCTGAGGGACAAGGAGTGCCCTCCGGAGGGAGTCTTCCTGAGGTCAAGACTCAGGTGGGAATGACTCTATTACCCTCCCCTCATCCTTCACGTCCCTTGAAGGAGGGGAGGTTTGGGATGAGGTTCTACCTCGGTTTCCGCTCCTGGCTTCATTCCCTGAGCAGGGCTCACGTGGTACTCTGGTGCCTCAGTTTCCCCACCCTGGGTCTCCATCCCCCTTTCTTGTCTGGGCCACAGACGCTCGCCACTCCCCCTTGTACCCTCTCTTCCACCAGAGGCGGCAGCGATGGGCGCTAGCGGTCCCAGGCGGGGCCCCGGCCCTCCAGACGGGGGCTGGGGCTGGGCCGTGCTGGGTGCCTGCTTCGTGATCACCGGTTTCGCCTATGGCTTCCCCAAGGCCGTGAGCGTCTTCTTCCGCGCGCTTATGCGCGACTTCGGCGCGGGCTACAGCGACACAGCCTGGGTGTCCTCCATTATGCTGGCCATGCTGTATGGCACAGGTCAGCGCCCCCCTCGCGGACACCTCTCCTCTCCCCCAAGCCCAGGATTGAGGATCAGGATCAGGGACCAGGAGGCATCTGACCCAAGCCCCTCGGGGAGGGAATGGAAACCCCTGCCTTCCTGTGGAAGCGTTAGCACCAGAGACGGGAGTAGCGGCCACTGGTGGAGCCCGCCACCAGGTGGCTGATCTGGCAAGCTTGGCCAGCTGGAAGAGCCCCTCCGTTTCTGTTAAAAGACCCACACCCGCCCATGTTACCGGCGAGGAAACTGAGATCTAAATAAGATTGCCAATCTCAAAGCCCTAAACACCTGTGCGGGGTGGGGGGGCGGGGAGGTGAGGGGGCGGGGGGAGATGCTGGAGTTATCCTAGCCAAGCCTCGGGGATGAAGGAGGTGAGGGGTGGGAGGGGGAAGCCTGGGGAGGAAGGCAGCTCATAAGGGAATGAAGCCCCTTCTCCTATTTCCGTTCCATGTTCTCAGGAGGGCAGGGGACCCGTACAGGCTCCACCCGCTGTGTTCCCCCACAGGGCTCTCTTTGGCGTGTCCCAGCCAAGCTAAGTGACTTTGGCCAAGCCCCTGTGCTCTCTGAACCAGGGGCGAGTGACCTCATCCCTTCAAGTCATCTCTCAAGGCTGGGAGGTACAAAGCCTGGAGTGTCTGGACCACAGAGGGGTCCAGCCCGATTGGTGACCCTGCTCTGCCCACAGGCCCGGTGTCCAGCATCCTCGTGACCCGCTTTGGATGTCGCCCGGTGATGCTGGTGGGTGGGCTGTTGGCCTCCGCCGGCATGATCCTAGCATCCTTCGCCACGCGCCTCCTGGAGCTATACCTGACAGCTGGGGTGCTCACAGGTGAGGGCGCCCACTGCTCCCCTCCTTGGGGATGGGGCTGCGGGTGGGGTCAGGAGACCTTGCCACCAGACCTCCTTGTCCTCAGTTTCCGCATGAGGGCCGGTCCTCGTCCCTCGGCTCAGTTCACCCCATCCCTTGGTCTGTCCACCCTGGGGCAGGAGTGTGTGTTTGGGGGTGCTCGCCCCTGCTTCCCGCTGGGGGCTGGGCTGGGGGCGCCCTCGGAGAGCCCGGCACAGCACCGCCTCGCCCGCAGGCCTGGGTCTGGCCCTCAACTTCCAGCCGTCGCTCATCATGCTGGGGCTGTACTTCGAGCGGCGGCGGCCTCTGGCCAACGGGCTGGCGGCGGCCGGCAGCCCGGTGTTCCTGTCGGCGCTGTCGCCGCTCGGCCAGCAGCTGCTCGAGCACTTCGGCTGGCGCGGCGGCTTCCTGCTGCTCGGCGGCCTGCTGCTGAATTGCTGCGCGTGCGGCGCCGTCATGCGGCCGCCCCCGGGGCCCGGCCCGCGGCCGCGCAGGGACAGCGCGGGAGACGCGCCGGGCGAGGCGGAGGAGGAGGCGCCCTCTAGCGGTCGGACCCGCCGGCGCCTGCTGGACGTGACCGTGTGCGCCGACCGCGCCTTCGCGGTGTACGCCGTCACCAAGTTCCTGATGGCGCTCGGGCTCTTCGTGCCCGCCATCCTGTTGGTGAACTACGCCAAGGACGCGGGCGTGCCCGACTCCGAGGCTGCCTTCCTGCTCTCCATCGTGGGCTTCGTCGACATCGTGGCGCGGCCGGCGTGCGGCGCCCTGGCCGGCCTGGCGCGTCTGCGGCCGCACGTCGCCTACCTCTTCAGCCTGGCCCTGATGGCCAACGGGCTCACGGACCTGAGCAGCGCGCGGGCGCGCACCTACGGCGCCCTTGTCGCCTTCTGCATCGCCTTCGGCCTCTCCTATGGCATGGTGGGCGCCCTGCAGTTCGAGGTGCTCATGGCGGCTGTGGGTGCGCCCCGATTCCCCAGTGCCCTGGGCCTGGTCCTCCTCCTCGAGGCTGTGGCTGTGCTCATCGGACCGCCCTCTGCCGGTGCGCCCCGTCGGAGGAGAGGGTGGCCTAGTGCCCCGGGGTCCCAGGGAAGCTCCCCCCCCCCCACCTTATCCTGGATGGAACATCCAGGGACGAGGGAGGGGATGGGACCCTTTGGGAGAGACAGCCCGGTTACACTCCCCTTCCCATGGCCAGTTAGCCTTGCCTCCAAGAGGTACCACCTGCTCAGGGTTGGGCCGGAAAAGCCAGGAAGTGTGCCAGGAAGAACCCAACGTGGGTTGTCTCCAGCAGATGGCACAAAGGCCTTGTGAAGTGCAGGTGCTATTCTCCTTCTGCAGAGAGGCACAGAGGCCAAGTTCAAGTTGCCAGTCCCAGAATCAGAGCCCATCCCAGCCCAGTCCTTAATGCCCACACCTCTGAAACACTATATCTGAGTGTTTAGTCTCCCCAGCCTCCAGGGGTGACTGGAGTAGGGAGTGGCCTTGGGGAACCGGGAGCAGAGTTCACAGGGGGCAGGGCGCTGGTCTTCCCCTGTGCACACTGCCAGCTGGGTGCTCTACATGCACACAGGAAGTCATCGTGATGAGGCGGTAGGGTAAGGCTTCCTGCAGGGTGGGCATGAGCGTGGCCTTTCAGGGCAGGGCAGGACCCCACAGGAGAGGACACAGGGTATGTCTGGGGGACACTGTCCCTATACAAGTAAGGCAGGAGCTAAGATCAGAAAGGTGGAGGTGGGAGACACTAGGGTCTTCCTGGGTGGTCAGGTTATCCCTGAAACAGCAGGAAGCCTGCCCGTGCGCAGGAGAGAGCTGAGGTCGCAGGCTCCACGATGCGGCCATGACAGGAGCCACCTTTGCTGGGGCCCAGGCTGCAGCTGAGATGGTCTGGGCTAGCTGAGCGCCCTCATCAAACTTTGCCAACTCACCTGACCCAGTGGGGACCACACAGCTCCTAAAGCCATGTGGGCAGCCTCTGAGCCCACCACCAAAAGTTACAAAATCAGCCAGAGGCTCAGAGACTCATCTTTCATTTTCTTGTGTGACCTGGGGTGGACCTAATAGGCAGAGAAGGTACTTGGGGTGAGAAGAAGGTGAGGAAAACCACACGACTGTGTGTGGGGTGGGCCTGGCTGCTGGGCTGGGGTCAGGGAGGCAAGTTTAGGGTACTGCTCAGAGGGGCACAGGGTGGGCAACCAGCTTGAGGACCACCAGGGAACCTCCTGAGGCCACTGAGGTGCATACTGAGAGGGTCACAGCCTGCTGTGGACTGCCACAAGGAGGCCCCTGAGAGAGCGAGGCATCTGAGGAGCCACACATTAGGGGAAATACTTGCAATTTAAAGATTTTCTTGAGGGAATTCCTTGGCAGTCTGGTGGTTAGGACTCTGCACTTTCACTGTGGGGATCTGGGTTCAGTCCCTGGTCAGGGAACTAGCATGCTGCAAGCCACGCAGTATGGCTGGGGGACAAAAAAGACTTTGCTGAGTATGAAAGTAACATGTGCCTGTGATAGAAAGCTTGGAAAATACAGAGAATAGGAGTAATCTCTCCACAAACCCTGCCTCCAGTCCCATGCTGATGATAGCTCTGAGTTACATGGGGCCCCCTGGGAGAGGGGGTGGCCTGGGAGGTTGGGAGAGAGCTGAACCAGGCCCCTGAAGATCAAGGCGGTTAGGTGGAAAAAGCAAGAGTTGGGGTCCCCAGGCTGAGCCCTGTACTCTCCCCACTCCCAGGTCAAATATCCCCAGCGGGGCCAGTTCCAGGGTTCATGTGGAGTTTGAATCTGGGGAACAGGAGGGCCCTGATAAAGCACTGCCTCACCTCAGGCCCCACGTGCTCAGTCACTTCGGTTGTGTCCGACTCTTTTGTGATCCCATGGACTGTATAGTCCACCAGGCTCCTCCGTCCATGGAATTTCCCAGGCAACAGTAATGGAGTGGGTTGCCATTTCCTTCTCCAGGGGACCTTCCTGACCCAGGGATCGAACCCATGTTTCCTGCATTGCAGGCAGATTCTTTTCCCCTGAGCCACCGGGGAAATTTAGATCCAGGGAGGTGAAGTGGCAGTTTTAAGGTCTCAAATGGCAAACCCTCATGGATTTTTGCCATCTGTAAAATAGGAACAAAGGCTGGGGCATGTGTGTGTGTGTGTGTGACCAGTGAGCCCCACCAGAGCACTGCGTGTGTGTGTGTGTGTGTGTGTGTGTGTGTGTGTGTGTGTTGGGGCATGTGTGTGTGTGTGACCAGTGAGCCCTACCAGAGCACTGCGTGTGTGTGTGTTGGGGCATGTGTGTGTGTGTGTGTGTGTGTGACCAGTGAGCCCCACCAGAGCACTGCGTGTGTGTGTGTGTGTGTGTGAAGGGTGGGCTCCCCTGCCTGCCCTCACCTCCCCGCCTGCCCTCCCCGCAGGCCGCTTGGTGGACGCGCTCAAGAACTACGAGATCATCTTCTACCTGGCAGGCTCCGAGGTGGCCCTGGCGGGGATCTTCATGGCTGTGGCCACCAACTGTTGCCTGCGCCGCCCCAAGGACGGCCCGCCCAGCCCAGGCACGGAGGGCGGGGCCGGCGACGGGGAGGAGGCGGAGGCCGAAGTGGACTCTGACCTCCCGCCCGCCGGCACCGAGGAGCCCAGTGGCCTGGAGGCCGTGGAGGTGCTGAGCCTGGGCGCTGGGCCTTCGCAACCCGAGGTGAAGGTGGAGCCAGGGCTGGACTCTTGAGCCTCTGTAGCGCCGGGTGGCAGGGACTTTGGGAATGGGGCTTCCCCTCTCAGAGCCCCGATGGCCCCAACAGGGCCTGGCACACCGGAGGGGTGGGGGGCGCTGCTCCTGGGGGTCACCTCCGGGGCTCCATGAGGGGAGCTGCCACCCTCAACTGCCTGGGGGCCCTGGTCCCGCCAGTGAGGCCGCTGTTGCACGGCCGGTGTGAACCTGAAATTCATAAAACTGAGCTGACAACGAGTTCTGTTTCTGCATCTCTGGCTGCTCCCTGGGGGTGGGGGGTGGGGCGGTGGGCCAGGAGGAAGTCCGAGAGGCTGTTCCCCAGGGCCTCTGATGGGAGCTGGCGGGCGTTGGGGACGGAGTGGCAGAGGTGAAGGGTGGCAGGGGAAGGTGGCCCCGATCCCGGTCCCACTGTTTGGCGCTGTGCACCAAAGTCCCGCCGGCAGCAAGCACCTGCCGCTGGAGGGTCCCAGAGCGGCGGGCTGGGGCTGGATCGATCCAGGCTCCTCAGAGTAGGTGAGCGTATGTGACTCCAGGACTCCATCTAGTGGTGGCGGCTGGGAGAGCTGGGGCTGCGGGTCGGGGGATGGCACCTACCTTGCCCCCCTCGCCTTTCTAGGGGATAAACTCGGGTTTCCTGGAGCCTTTGCTCTGGACATGTGTCCCTGTGGACACATGGCTGCTGGCCTTCCCTCCCCAGCCTCCCTGGAGTCCTAGAGCGCACTGCTCGATGGCACTTTTTTAAAAAATTTGACTGGGTTGGGTCTTAGTTGTCAGAGGTGGGGGGTCTTCCTTGCATCGTGCCGGACGTCTTTCCGTTGTGGCGCACCAGCTCTCTAGTGGAGCTACAGGGGCTCAGCAGTTGCGGGCTTGGGGGTTAGTTGTTCCGCAGCACAGTGGGATCTTAGTTCCCTGACCAGGGATTGAACCCCGGCCGTCTGCATCGAAAGGTGGATTCTTCACCACTGAACCACTAGGGAAGTTCCCCGTCAGTGGTAGGAAGTCCAGTGCAGGCAGCTCCAGGTCTCACCCTGGCTGGGAAGGTTTAGGGATGTGTTTTCACTTACATGTCCACCCTCTTCCCACAAAGGGACACTTTTCTTGCCTCCCTCCCTCCAAATCAGGTGACCAGGGCCCATGACTCCATTCATCCACACTCACCCATCCCCCTTGTGAGGCCTCCCCGCTGGTCTCATTTTCCATCCACGCCCCGGGAAAGCCCCAGCAGATACCTGGCCGACTGACACTGTGTCTGCCGTGTCCCCCTGAGCCACTAGAGCAGTGATTACATCTTATCCAATGAATAGAGAACTGACTGTGCCAGGCACCATTCTAAGTGCTTCACAAAGGTTAACTCATCCAATCCTCCTAACGACCCAAAGAGATAGGTACCCTCACTAGCCACACTCACAGATAGGGAAACTGAGGCCCGCGGGCTTAGGAGGTAGCTCACAGGAGCTGTGCCTGGAACCCAGGCTGTCAGCTCCAGTCTGTGCCCTTGGCCTCCCTGCTGGCTGCCCCTTCAGAGAGGTGATGCGGTCTGACGGTTTGAAGGGGGCACATGGAGTGACAGCTGACCCCTCTCTCTCCAAGCTCCCAATCCTGCCTGAGGATCCCACTGGCGTCCCTGCCCGGGAACCACACATGCAAACCTAATAAGCAGGAAACCACCCCTTTCCTTCGCCACTGTGGGCCCTACCCACCTCTCACAGGCTCTTGCACCCCTCCCGTTCTCAGGACAAGCACAGATTTCATTGTCCAAACAGGGACACTCTGATGACGACAAGGGCCACTATTAATAACCCCACTAGGATCACAGGTGTGGACCAAAGCTGTCAGGAGAAGCAAAGACGTGGAATGCTAGCGTGGCACTACCCGCTGGGTCCCTCCCCTTGGCCCTGGCAGAACAGGGACTGGAATGGCCAGGCACCCTTAACACTCTCCCCATTTGGGGCCTTGGGTCCGCCTGACCCAGTATCTGTCCCGTCTTTCCCCAAATAAAGGTTTAATTCAAGCGGTGAAGGGTCACAGGGGAGGGAGAATACAAAAGGCTCCACAGAGCAGAAAGCCTGGGAGGCAGTGGGGAAAGTGGAGTCTTCTGAACTTGATGGATCTGAGTCCAAATCTCACTTCTTCCCCACACACCACGGGGCCTTGAGCAAGCCTCTTCTCAGCCTGTTTTCCATCTGTACATGGGGACAGCAGTGCTCATCCAAAGAACTGCTGTGAGGAGTCAGTGCCGTAACGGCAATGTCGGTGAACCATGTTGCCCCCCTCCGTGATCAGGGAGGCAGGAGAGGGGGCATCGAGGGGAGAGAGGGTCTGAGGCCACTGCAAAGAGCCTGGCTCCATCTGGGTTTGTGTTTATTCAATACAGGCCCAGCGCCCAGGCCTCCCCAGGGAAGTGGCTGAGCCAGGGGAATAAAATAAATAAAGGCTGCGGAGGTGAGTGTGGACTGGGGTGGGGCCAGCCTAAGGAGAGGCGAGGGTACACATGAACGCTGGCCCCCAGCTCGGCTGGCCACCTGCGGGTCCCCCGACTCCCGGCAGGCTCGGGGTGGGGCCAGTGGAGATGCCCACGAGCAATGAGTCCTGGAATCCTGCCACCTCCGACCCCTCTTCCTTTCTGCCCTCTTTCTCCTCCCTAAGGCAGGTTGGGAGACCAAGGTCTCCGGCTGGCTGGGGAGCTGGGGGTGGGGGGTGAGGGGTGGAGGTGGAGGGGGCCACGGCCCCGGAGCCCATCCTGGGCAGGCCACCCGGGTTCGCCGTGCAGGACAGAGCAGCCGGGAGGCATGCGCCCCAAGCCAGCAGGCCTTTATGCGCCGCACGCCCTGTCGTGCAGCTGCGTCCTCCCGCTCACCCTGCCCCCCGGACCCGCACCCCGAGGGGGCACTCAGGAGTTACACCAGCTCCCGCCCTTGTCCAGGGGCCCGGCAGCCCCTCGCGAATCCCTGGGCGGCTCCCCGGCGGCCGTGTCCTCCTCGTCTTCGTCCTCCTCGTCCTCGCCGTCCGTGAACTCGTCCTGGCTGAGGCCGTAGGCCAGCGTGGTGTGCGCCAGGTCCACCTCAATGGGGAAGACGTCGGCGTCACGCAGCACCGCGTAGCAGTCGTTGTAGTACTTGGACATGGTGGACACGAAGCGCTGCAGCTGGAACACGATGTCCTGGACTGGGGCAGGAGGGGCAGGCGGACGGCGCCGGTGGGCCAGGCTGCCTGCGCGCGTGACCTGACCAACCCTGCCACCCTTGGGCTTCCCTTTTATGCACCTCACTGCCCCCTGGCACCATGGGAGGGGGCCAGGCCAGCCAGGGCTGCCCAGCCCTGAGCAGAACCCAGGCCTCCCCACTCCCAGTTCAGGGAGTGGAGAGAACTGCCGGGGCCGGGGGTGGGTGTGGGGATGATGGGATTACACCCCATGGAGTCCACGGGACACGGCCAGTCCCACCCTGGCCAGGCTCTGGGAAGCTCCCATCTCGGGTCTGACTCAGAGCCAGTCTGCCACGGGCTGTCCCTGGGAGCTCAGGTGAGTGTTGGACCTCTCGCAAATGGGGAGGAGGATGGCATCGGGCTGGCCCGAGGTCAAGCGCGGCCTGCAGCCCCTCACCGTGTTTCTGGTCGAGCAGCTCCATCTTCTCCAGCACGTCCTTGCGCATCTGGGAGAAGCGGGCGCGGGCCTCCTGACGGCAGCGCAGGATCAGGCGGTACTCGTAGTTGCCTGTGCTCACACGGTATAGTGGTTCCCCGAGGGCCTGGGCCCGGGGGAAGCATGTCAGGGACCCTGGGCAGGCGGGGGTGGGGGTGGCGGCAGGGAGGCTGCAGAGAACCCGCCAGCTTGCAGCCCCCTGCCACACAGCACTTTTCAAAGCTGCCACTGTTCCCCGTTTCTGAGACGCCTGCAGTTGCTAGAAGTGCTTAGGGATGGCTTTGTGAAAAACAAAAACAAAAAAACCCAGACTCTTGCCACATTAAATGAGTGTTGAGTCATAGAGGGACCCTGCTATCAAAAATATTAAAAAGTAACAAGTAAAAAAAACCAGCTCTCAGGAGTGAGAGGAAAGGCATTCTTTTTTTCCTGCAGGAGCCTCACCAAGTCTGGAGGGATGCTGGTCTGGGAGCAGGTGGTGGGGATGGTTCCACGGCAAAAATGGCCAGCACTTGGGCGGCCTGCAGAGGCCAGGGAAGGGAGGGAAGGACAGCCCCCAGATCTCCACAAACAGGAGCCTGGCCAAGCCCCCAGGCCTCTCCTGGGCGGGCCCGCCCCACCCCGTGTCTCTGGCAGGCCCAGGACGCTCTTGGGGCCCTGTGAGGCGGTCAGGGAGAGGTGTGTGTGCCCCGAGCCACTCCAGTGCCAGGGCCGTGCTCCCCTGCCCCACTCACAATGCAGCTGTACTCCTCATCGTCCATCTCCTTGACCTTCAGGCAGTAGGACTGTGGGACGGGTGAGGCCAGGCTGTCAGGGGGCTGCACCGCCTGGGTGCTCACCCTGACGGCCCCAGTTCCTCCCGTGCCACCCTGGAGCCCTCGGCCACCCAGAGGATCAGCCGTGCCAGGCCTTGTGGGCCCTGCGCACCCTGAGCTGGAACGAGCTGAGACGCGTCGGGCAGAGGCTGGCCCCTTGCTCGGGCTGGCCCTTGCCCTGGAGGCTCAAGGTAGTGAAGGCACTCATCTGGGATGATGGCAAGGGCCTGCAAGCCCAGACTTTACACTCAACTCCCAAGAGATGCTCTGGGCTAAAGGATTCCAGGATCCAAAGAACCTGAGGAAGCCCCTGAAGACCCACGTTACACACAGGTCTGTCGAAGGCTCTGACAAATCCTGAAGCAAAGGACCTGGGCCTGCTAGGTGGAATATTTTTCCTCAACTCTTTTGACCACAGAATTATCATTTGAACATAAGACTCATGAACATCCATGTTATAACCAGTAACCTAGACTGATCCATTGTTAAAAAAGTGACTGAAAAAAATTCCCATGGGGTCAGAGTGGGTCCCGAGTGAGGGCTCCACCCACCCCAGGGCTCCTCTGAAGAGTCAAGGCAGGGCCTAGGCTGCTGTCTGATCCCCGAGCACCTCCCAAGGCCCCTGGTCCCACGTCCGCAGTCAAGTGTCACCAAGGTCCTGGCCCTGACCTGCTGGCCGTCAAGCAGCTGACTTAGGAGGAACAAACCTCCAGGTGGGCTCTGACCGCAGCAGACCAGGCCCACCCCCGACCCCCCAACCAAGAGGCTGGGGCCCACTTACCAGGTACTCGAACTTCACGTCCAGGTACTTCTTGATGGTGAGGCGAGTGTCCGGGATGGCTTTGTTGAGGTACGTGTTCAGGTCTGTCAGCATCTGGAAGGGGAGGTGGGGTGGATGCTTAGGCCCCCGTGGGCAAGGGCGGGTGAAGGCTGGCTAGGGTGACAAGGAATGGCACTGATGTGTCCACCCTTCTAGTGGACTCAGGTGTCAGAGCTGAAGGGCGCTCGCAGACCGCCCTGTTCATTCCGAGGAGGAGAAGACAGCCCAGGCCAAGGGTGGAGCCAGGGCCAGAAACCAGCCTGGAGGTCAGTGCTGAGGCCGTGGAGGAGGAAGGACTCAGCCGTGGTCAGCTGTAGCAGCCCACCCCCAAACCAGCCCCTAGATGCTGCGCCTCCAGAACAGGACACTCTCCGCTGGCCACACTGCCCCTCCCCGCTCACCTACGGACCCATGCACGCTCCACGTGACCTACCGGCTTGATGGTCTTCAGGAGCCGGATGCCAAACTTCTCGATGCTGCGGTGGGCATCGGCGAATTTCACAAAAGCCTCACTCGCAGCGGGCTGGGGCTCCCGCACCCCGATCACAGAGAACACGTCCCCAAAGGCTGCGTGACAAGTTTGTCCTGAAGGCCGCCCCTACTTGACCCCTTAACGGAGAAGCCAGGGATTTGTTGGGGAGAAGCAAGGTGGGGGGCGTGGCGGGTCGGAGGTCGAGGTCCGCCGGTGGTCTACATCCCAGGGAGGTGGGTCTAAACCTCAAGAAAGGTGGATCTATACCCCTAAGAGTTGGACCTGTATCCCCAAGGAAGGTGGGTCTACATCCAAGGAGCTGACTTCGTTCCCTGAAGTGACCAGACCATGGTGGGGAAGACTGGGTCAAAGCGGAGGAGGTAAAACCATCTGGGAGCAGAGTACTGGTCTGGGAATCTGGTCCTAAGGTCAACCCTCCCCCGAAGGAGCTGGGTTACTGCTGCTTCTACCTGGGCTTTGTTTTCCCAGCTGTAAAATGGGGTTAACTGAAGCTAACAAACTTGTAGGAAACACGATCAGGAACAAGCAAAGGGCTCGTACATTGTAAGCGGCAGTATAGACAGACAGGACACGGCCTGCACGAGGAATGTCTGCACCCCACAGGAGCCTAGCTGGTCGAGAGGCTCCCCGCTGGCCCCATTACCATCACACCCCCAAATCTGCGTGAGGTCAGATGCTGCAGGGTCTGCCTGGGCAGCAGAAAGGCCCCGGAGAGGAGCTTGCCCTCACCCTCCCCGTGGGGGTGTAGGGAGGTGCTGAGCCCAGAGCACAGGGTTTTTTCCAGGGTCATGCAGCAGGTTCAGGGCGTCCTTACCCCGGTGCGTCTGTGACAGCTCATAAAAGGCCCGGAGGAGGTTCTTAGTGTGTTCCGTCATCCCTGTGGGAGAGACCCAAAACGAGAGGGACAGGGGCACATGCTGGGGACCACGCTGGCCCAGGACACAGCCTCCAAACCCCCACCCCACCCCTGAGGCCCATACCGTCCCTGAGGTTCACTTTTCTCATTAGGTTTACGTGTGCAGTTCTTTTTTACGGGCACGGGTCACTTTTATAATCAGAAAAGGCACGTCTTTAGATTTTCTTCCTTTAAGAATTTTTAATGACCACGGTCCTAGAATTGTGTGGGCTGGCACCCTGCCCCCACCGCCATCACGTTTAGAGCGGGGCTCCGGAGCTCCAGCCGGGGGAGAACCAGGGCCAGGTGCTTCCCCTGCAGTGCCCACCCACCCAGGGCTGCTGGCTGAAGGGTGTGCCTGCCCACCTTTATACAGCTCAGCAGTCCGCTCCAGCTCCTCAAGCCTCTTGACGAGCCCATCTGTGGGGATCAGAGAGCCAGGGGTGAGGGGAGAGACCCAGGATCACTGGAGCCAGGCTTGGGAGGGGCAAGGTGGCCCCCAGAGGAGAACCAGGAACAGCATGGGGCAGGGTGCCAGGGACGGGGACTTGGCACCAGGGTCGGCTGGGCTCGCAGGTGTTTGTGACGAGCCCGGTACATCCAGACAAGGGGGGCAGCAGGGCGACCCTCAGCAGGCTCCTGTGATAAGCACCACCCCAGGAGGCTGGGACACACGGAAGGGGCAGAAAGGTGACAAGGATGCAGGTGCTTCCAGACGTGAGGAGTGAAAACCGGATTGGGCCCTCCCCAAGGCCATGCCCAGGGGTAGCTGCCCATGGCCAGTGGAAGGCAAGCCCCTGCCTAGCAGTCAAGGACCTGGCCAGGACTTCCAACACACACCCTGCCGATGGCCAAGAAGCAAGGCAGTCAGAGACAAGCAGGAGAGACGGGACGCATCAACATGAGTCTTAAGGCAGGCTCCAGGCAGCCCGCCACCACTGGGCAGCTAAGAAGGGAGCGCAGTCTGGGAGGGGAGAGCGTGCACTGGGGCGGGCCTTGGTGACCATCTTCGATGGCTTCACAGGTGTTTATTCTGCACCCACTATGTGCCAGACCCTGTGTTGGGCCAGGGGATGACCTTGGTGAATGAAATCTGAGTGGTGCTTTCCAGGCTCCTGGTCTAGCGGTGACAGTGGCCAGGCCACGGCCGGCAGGGGCAATAAGGGCTGTCAGGGGAGGGATGGGGGCAGCTGCTGCACCTCCAGGGCTCAAGATAGGAACAAGTGGATGGCCAGGGCCGGGGCTGCATTCCAGATCAGGGTGGGGCGGGGCTCTGGCCAGCAGCGATCACCACTCTCCTCCATTCTGATAGGGGTGAGGCCACACCCACCTCCTCACCAGGAGCACGGGCAGCAAATGTGGGGCAGGGTCCATGTCGGTGTCTTCCTGGCCCAGAGCCTCCTAGGACAGGGCCTGGCCTTACTGAAGCCCTCCACCCAGCTCAGCCCTTTCTCCACATAAGCTTTTTGGGGCAGATGACTTCCCCCATCTTATAGGGACAACCAAGGTTCAGAGAGGTAAAGAAACTTGCCTCAAGGCACACAGCGAGGGCTGTGCAGGCCAGGGTGCCCTCTGCCCCCTTCCCCAGTTTCCTGTGCTGACCTGGGCCAGGGTTTTCTGAGTGGGAGGAGCGAAAGAGGGTTGTAGCAGCCGGGTCTGGATTCTTAAATCTGGGCAGAGAAGGCAGTCATGTGTCAGGCTGTCAGGGAGGAAGGTTTGGGTTCTGGGGCTTGGTGGGGTGCACCTCAGAGGTCTTTAGGAGGCTTCAGCCACTGGGCTGGCCTCCAGGCCCCAGCTCCCCAGAGCCCTGGCACCCGGCCAGCCTGGCAGCGAAGGAGCCACGTAAGCGCCGTGCTGTTGTTTTTAGCTGGGTCATGGGACATCATGACAGCTTCAATTTTAGAAACCCTATTTAAGGCTGGGGAAATTGCAAGGTTTGGGGGGGAAAAAACACAACAACCAGTTCTAATTTCATCTCGACGCATGGTAACTACAGTAACAGGGATTTATAGGCACCAAGAAGCTGGAAATAGCAGCCGCCACTTTTGTACACCCTCTGGAACAAGCTCAGACCCCACCCCCGACGTCCCAGCCAATAAAGCCCAGTGCACCCAGCTGAGCCTACAATTTATATCAGTATTTATATCTGTCCCCACACGTACACAGCAGAGCTGCTGCTATTTATAAACTCAGGCTGGTGACGGCAGGAGCGGGACTGAGTGTTTCACTGGTCCCCCCCGCCCTGGGGAGAGCGCGTGTGCACACGCATGGGTGGGTGTGAACATGTGGGGAGAGAGCGTGTGTGCACAGGCATGTGTGGGTGTGAATGTGCGTGTACTCGGTTTTCCCTGCTGCGGGAGGAGAGCGCGGCCACCTCCAGGTCTGAGCAGGAACTGCTGGGACGCGGGCAGCGGCACCACCTCCTGGAGAGAGGCGGGGGGGGCCGGGTAAGCAGCCGGGGAGCAGCCGGGACATGCCGGGCTGACGAGAGGGCACAGGGTGGAACTGGGGCTGGGGTGGGGGGAGGCCTGGCTGTGTGAGAGCAGCTGGGGGGCAGTGGCGAAGGCACCAGCTTGGGGAGCTTGGCAGGAGACACCTCCTCCCACCATGAGTCTCTCATCTGTGACTTGGGCCTGTCTGTGAACACTTGCTGGAGGGCAGGGGGACATTGGCTATAAGAGGCCTTCACTGTGCACTGTGGGCGCTCTGTGGGAGCTTGGAGAGGCCTCCAGGGAGGCAAAGAGATGGTGAGTATCAGCCCCACCAGCAGAGGCCCGGCCCAGGCCAGCGGGACACACACAGGTCTGGTGGGCAGCCGTGGTGCCCCTTCCCCGGAGGTCTGGGCCTGAGTCCCCTGGGACTAGAGGTAGCGGGGTGGGAGAAGGAGACTCACCATTGCACAGGATGGCCCGGCTCAGGCCCAGAGCATCTGCTGTCCCTGAGCTCATGTTCTCGACCAGCCGATGCTTCACCTTCTTCAACACTGCGATCAGGTGAGAAAAGGACTTGTGACTTAGAGTCTGGGCCCCCGGGGCCAACCCCGTTCCATCACGACTCACTGGGAGCAACAGCAGGGGCCGAACTGGGGTTTGGGGTGGGGGTGACTATGAAGTAGGGAGGGTCCTGGCAGGGGGTGGTGGGGGTTCTGGGCTCCCTGCTCTTTTCACTCTTTACTTGACAGAGGTATTGGGAGCCTAGAAGGGATAAATATCTAAGGCGCTTAACTGAGGGTCTGGCACTCAAAGTGGCTATCGACTCCCACTGAGATCCAGAGCTGCCTAGGCCTGACACTGGCCGACGGGCCCACCAGGGAGAACCCCCTCCTCTGTCTCTCCTCCACACCCAGGAGCAGAAGCACTGTCCATGACAAGTGGCTCCAGGCTCCAGACTCAGTTACTGCATATGTGGTCAAATAGTCTTTCCAATGGGAGACTAAAACCAAAGGGTTTTAGAGGAAGAACTTCCGGGACAGACTTGACCTGCCCTTAGCCTCTTTTCTTAAAAACCGGAAGGCAACTGTGGCCCAAGGGTGGAGGAAAAGGGTGCTGGGCCCCAGAGCCAAGAGATCTGGGTGGGGCTCTCTCTCCCTGGGTCCCGGGCTCTGATGTGCAATGAGGCGGCTGGTCCAGAGGACCCTGAAGCTACCATCCAGCTTCTGAGCCTGGAAGCTTCTACAGAACCAAGGCCCAGCCCCCTGAGCAGGAGATAATGTGTCCCAGGGCATGCTGTGGGCTGAAGGGCTGGCCTCTGCCCCAAACCTGAGGGCCAGTCCAGACCCTAAGGCTTTCTGGTAGCAGGTGGGCAGAAGAGGCCAGGGTCGAGTGGGGCGTGCAGGTGGGCGGGCGGTACCAGGCAGGGCTGGGCTGCCCGCCCCTTTCAGAGCGGTGAGGGACTGGGCCTAGTGAGCTGGAGGGCTGCCCTACAAAGGATAAGCCTACGGCAGGAAGGCACCAGAGGCAGCGGTCAGGGGAGGTAGGGCAGTGAAACATTAGGCAGGGAGAAACCAGAGACAGGTTCCGGGGACCAGCTGCAAGGGGAGCACCCCTGGGTCCTCCCAGGGGCTTTGGATCGGCTTGGTCAGAAGGGTCAGAGGGCACAGCCAGGTGACCACTGATGCACCGCCACAAGGAGACAGAGTGGGAGCCTGTGGGGCCCCGGACGCCGCCGCCCCGGCCCCGCTTACCGATGTCCAGGGACATGCCCTGCTTGGGGTCGGCCTGCAGCTTGTTGTAGTGGATGGTCACCTCCCCCTGGAACAGCAGGACAGCAGAGCTGTGATGGGCCCCAGGCTCCAGCCCCTTCCCTGAGGAGGCCTGTCTGCCCCGGTGTCTGTGGTCATCAAAGAACCCTGAGCCCTGAGAAAGGGCTCCTTCTCCTCTCTCTACCCACCAGGCCGCGGACAATCAGCAGGGACAGGGCAGACAGGGCCCCTGGGGTCACAGAGCTCACAGCCCGGCGGTCTGTGACACTGTGTGCCCCCGCCCTCCCCCATGCCACGGCCACACCGCAGACCTCTGCTGGCTCACTTCCCCTGTTGCTCAGAGGGCCTCCTAAACCAGCCCCCTTCTCAGGAGTCCCGCCATTCACCCCACAAACACATCTGAGCACCTTCTCCGTGTCGGGTGCTGGTGGTGCTAGGGAGCAGGTACGAGGGCAGCCCCAGCCCCCCAGAGCCCGAGGCCAGCAAGAGAGGCTGATGCAATTCGTGGAATTATACCAATCGCAGTCCAGTGACTGGACGAGAAGTAGCTGGCCTCCCTCGAGAAGGCTGCCCTGACCACGTGAGGCCACCACGGTCAGTCTCATGCTTGAAATCTTAAGACCCTTGAACTGGGGGCTGAATTCATTCAGATACAAAACAGGATTTCAAAACTGCATCCTGAAGGGAAACCAAAGTGAGCTGAGGCCGTGAGTCAGGGGTGGGTGCAAAATGCTGCCTCGCAGGGTGCTCAGGGCCGCTGCGGAGCACGGCTGTGGGGGAGGAAGGAGCACCAAGGCGGGACCAGATCTGGGCTCTGCTCCAGCCGTGCGACCACAAGCAGCTCCTTCCCTCCCGCTGGGCACTGATAAGACGGGTGCCCGGATCTCTGCCAAACGTCGGGGCTTGGGAGTCCCCAGGCAATGGCAAGGCCACGCGCACCTGCCAAGAGCTCCTATTCTCATGGGTAATGTGAGAGGCTGGCGCGAGACAGGCTTGGGAGGACAAGGAGGGTTCTGGTGGCTAAAGATGGGGCGGATGAGAAGAGGGATCCAGAGGCGGGGCACACACACCCCAGCTCTGTATCAGAATGAAACATGGACCACCACCTCCCATGTTGTGCTCCTCTGCCCAACAGGAAATGCCCAGGACAGTAAACTCCAGACCAGACGGAGCAGAACAAAGGGGAGAAGGTGGAAGCCATGGATCCGGGCCTAAGGTAAGAAAGACGGACCGTCAGGGATGCTGGTACCAGGCCTTTAAGACACAGAGGGAGGGAGGGAAGTGAGGGGAGGTTTGGCTGGATGGGGTGAGGGAGCCCAAACACTCAACCAAGCTCAACGGGCAGCTGGGCTCTTGACTCTCAGAGTGTTAAATCATCCTGAGGCTTTGTGCCTTCTTCACTGCTTTGGTTTCACAAGAGCTACCAGCAGCAAAAATCTCCAAAAACATGGCAGAAGGGCTGTATGCTTTTGGGCGTGGCGAGAGTGCTGTCTGCCATTCAGGGAGAGAGAGGCTCTGCAGGGAAAGGCCTTGGCCTGGAGCAGGGCGGAGGAAGCAGAAAATAGGCAGCGTGCAGTCTGGTCTGCTGAATAGGACACCAGCAGCTGGACACGGAGCTGCCCTGGGGCCCAGAGGGGTCCCTGGGCGGATCTGTGAGCCCAGGAGGACCCACAGGACTGAAAGTTCCTACAGGGAATGGCGGGTGGAGTGCCTTTTTCTCTCTTACACCTTCTTGGGCCCAGCATGGCTCAGAAGACATTTCCTGGATGTCTGCTGACCCAGGTAGGTACACTGTGGACTTCTAGCTTCAGCTCCAGCCCTGACTGTGGACATGCTGGCTCGCCCCGAGGTGTGGTTCTGAGTCTGACAGCTCCCCTGGGAGCTCGAGGGCAGAACCTTTGAGTCATGGTGCCCACTCTCTCACCAGGGCCCAGGGCAAGTCCTGGAGTGTAATCAGCATCTCCCAAATGAGCCTGGGGGAAACTGAGGGAGCTGTGATGTGACAGACCCTGAGGCGCCAAGGAGGGATCTGGGTAAGGGCCAGGCCCCCTGCAGGCCCGCCGGGGCCTCGGGCAGGCTGGAGGTCTCAGAAGGGCCAGTGTGCCCATTCCCGCAGCAGCCTTACCTTCACCTCCTGAATCATCTTGGCCACCTCCACCTTAGTTTTTCCTTTGATTGATCTGCCATTGACCCCTGTGATCTCATCGCCAGCTGCCACAGTGCCGTCCAGCGCAGCGGGCGTGTTGTCAAACACCTGTGGGTGTGGAAGGGGATGGGCGGGAGGAAAGGAAAGCTGGGAAGAAAGCTGGGAAGAAAGCTGGCGGCGGGCGGGCATTCCCTCCACCCCGACCAGCACCAGCCCTGTCCTGGTCTCTACTCTCGGTCCCTTACATGGCGAGGAGAAGGGCAAGGAGAGAGAGCACCCCAACAGCCAGAAATGAATGACCCACATTCTTGGGGGAAAGGGAAGGAGGACAGGAAGTAAATGTGACTGATGAGACGTCCCTTTTCTGATATCAACTGCACCCAACCTTACACACCCACGGGAGGTTTTGTTCCTCCAAAGTCATTTCTTTAGATTTTCCAACAACGCTGCTCGGGGCTGACTCAGAGCGCCAAAGCACCACTGATCAATTCCTGCAACCTCACTGCAGTCCCCAAGGAGTAAGGGCCGCCCCCACATGAGCCCCTTCTCCTAGTTACCCCGTCCAGGGCGTCTGTGCTCACTGGCCCAATGTGGCTGAATGTGTTTGTTAAAAGGACAGAGGTAGGGGGAGATATTCAGGATGAGCAGGCGACAAAAGTGTGTGGTGTTGAGTCCCACAGCCCCATAGGCCCTGTGGGGCCCCAGAACGCCGGCAGCCAGGCTTACCTGAAGCCTGGAGCCTCAGGAGCCTGGAGAGGGGACCCCACCCAACAGCTCTCAGCAAAGGTCTCTCTCTGTGGGCACTGGGAGGCTGGCTGACGCCCCACAGTGGAACCTACCAGCTGACTCTGCCACCACACAGAACTGTGAAACCTGTCGTGACTGAGGGCTCGCTCTTAGGTATAAAGACGGGTGGGGAATACTGGGCCCTTGAAAAAGTGTCCGATGCAAAAAACACTGAAACGTTTAAACAGAAAAAAGAACCACAGGAAAAAGGAACAAAGCAGGGACAATAATATGAAATATTATGAAAATAAATGGAATAATATGAAATATGTTTATATTTATATAATATTCTTATATAATATAAATATATTTCAGATATATTCATCTTACATATATGAAAATAAAAAGAAAACTACAATTAACACACAGAGATCTGAAAAACAAGAACAGGACGATGTAAAAGGATCATTTCAAAAATAGGAAAGATCTCATAGAAACACAAAACATAATTGAAATGGAAAATGCCAAAGGAACTTCGGAAACCAAGCAGAGGGAAGCAAAAAAGATGGTCAGAAAACAAGAAAGGGAATATTAAAAGATCAATGGAGGAAGCCCAGAGTTTAACCAACAGGAAGCCCAGAGTTTAACCAATAGGAAGCTCAGAGTTTAACCAACAGGAGTCCGAAAGAGGGAACAGAGAGCAGGACAGCATCAGGGATATTACGTGAGATGCAGAAGAGAAAGACATGGGGTCTCCAATGAACCTTCCCCTTGAGGTTCCAGCACAATAGACAGAGAAAGGATCATGCCAAGAGCCATCATCATGATACTTCAGAATGCCAGGGACAAAAAGAAGTGCCCAAGAGTTTTGATGGACCAAGAATAAAACACGTTACTGCAAATAAAGGATCACAAATAAGATTGGCATCACCAGACAGGACAACTATGCTGATGGCAAAAGACAGTGAAACAACACCAACCAATTTCTAAACAAAAATTATTTTCAACCTTGAGGTTCGTTCTTGAATTTAAGCCACTCAAGTGTTAATTGAAAGGAATATGGGAATAACAACAACAACAACAAAAACAGAATGAGACACTTACAGAGACACAAGTTCTCAAAAAATTTACTGCCCTAGCAGCCTTTCTCAGAAACCTACAGGAAACATGTTCCACCAACATGGGGGAAGTAAGCCAAGAAAGAGGGATCCTGGAGATGAGGGAATCCAATCCACCAGAGGGGAGGGAAGGGGTGGTTCAAAGAGGAAAGACCAGCGGTGGAAGACAGAAAGCTGTTGGGAAATGTTTGAGGTAAATGTACTGAAAACACAAGGAGAATGCAAATGGAAAAAAAAAGAAATTACTTGTTTTAAAAAAAGAAGATTGAGTTAAGAAAAGAAACACAGGCTTTCTCAAAAAATTAAACACAGAGTTAGCATATGACCCAGAAATTCCGCTCCAGATTTATATCCAAAAGAAATGGAAACATATGTCCACACAGAAACTGGACATGAATGTTTATAGCAGTGTTATTCACAACAGCCAAAAGGTACAAACAACGCAAATGTCCACGAACAGATGAATGGATAAATAAATGGTGGTCCAGCCATTACAATGGGATGCTATTCAGCCATGAAAAGAAGGAAGTACTGAAACGGGCTGCAACGTGAATGAACTTCAGTGCGACATGATCACTCAAGGGCATGGGTGGTTGTCTGGGTGATGAGACAGTTCTGAAACCAGAGATGGTAGCTGCATTCCATGAGCGCACTAAAATACCACTGAGTTGTTATATTTTAAAACCATTATTGTATGCTATGTGAATTTCACCACAATAAAAATATTTTTTGAAAAAGTACAAACACAGAAGACCATTAAGCTCGGTACATAAAACCTTACTATGCTCTGAGCTCTCTGAGGTGGGAGGGCCTCTGTTTTCTTGCTTTCTTAACTCTAGTGTCTGCAAAATACCCTGGCCAGGCCCTGAGAAAATATTTCCTGAACATGATACCTATTGCACTGACACAGACTGAATCAAAATTGACAAGATATCCATGCTAAGAAGATGGAGTGAGAGGAAACAGTGGTGTGGGAAGAAAGTTAAATTCTCCTCTCCTTGGCTGAGAGAAGCTGATAGATGTTTACAAGGGACAGATCAAGAAGTAACAGGATAAGCATCACTGAGAAAAATGGGACCTCTGACCTAAATCTATAGCTAAAAGGGTGGGAAGCAGTGTTGCTTCTGGGATTGGGGTGGAGGCAGGCCTGGGAAGGGGGAAGGGAGGCAAGATGGGGTTGAGCAGGGAATTCTTATTTGACATTGGCCTTTTAGTACTCTTGACTTGTTGAAAGCAAGTCAGAGAGTCTGATTAAAAATAAAACTGAATTTTGAAAAAAAATCAATTCTACTATTTATAATCATGGTTCATACTAAGGACAAACCTGGCCCTCAGCCGGGGGCGGGGATGGAGGGGGAGGTGGCACAGGAGGCTGAACATGCAGATTTTGAGGAGGTCAGGCCTCGGGGAGGCCTCCCTAATACCTCCTGGGTCAGAGGAGGCCAAAAGGCTTGTAAAGGCCACATCCTGAGCGGACAAGACCAGATGCAGGAATCTCCATCTTCAAGGCCTTAGAAGTGACTCTTTTGCAAGATCCTAAGAAAGACTGTTTCTCATCTGCCACCAATGGCTCTTTAGCTGAGAAGATTAGAACAGAACAGAGTCCAGGTCAAGTTGATATCTATGGGAGCAAGCTTCCTTCCAAGACTGCAGAAAGATCACTGACTCTGACCAGCCCCACAGTAAAGAAGGCCAGTCCTCACTTGTGAGTCACGGTTGACAGAACATCACCAAGGAAGCTCCTGTGCAACAAGGACCACAAACTTGCCCAGTACCACTGGCAGATCATCTGGGAGAGTGAACTGTCATAAAAATAGAAACAGCTAAAAAAAAAAAATAGAAACAGCTGCCATTGAGGGAGTGCTGCTTAAGGGCCAGGAACTATGGGATGTCATTGTTGAGTTTACTCTTCACAGCAACCCAAAGATGCTTGGACCTATGTATTTTACCTCCCCAATTTCCAGGTAACAAAACTGAAGCCCAGAAAGTTTAACAAGCTAATAAGCAGGGAAGCTCGCATTTAAACTCAGGCCATTCATAGTCTTTTAGTCTTTCTACTATGCTTCACACTTGTGTTAGTACCAAAGGTTGATGGTTTTGTTGATTCATTGACAACACTGTTATTGAAGGTTCACTCTCTGCCAGGAATTGTATGAGGTGCTGACTGCAGTGAAAAAGCAAACTGGGATCCTGCCCTCATAGTGCAGAGAGTCTGGAAAAGTGGCTAGATACAGAGTTAGTGAGCAAATCCAAGGGTACAGATGGTGGTAAGTGCTGAGAAGGAAAAACAGATTGAAATGACAGAAAAACAAAGGCAGACCTACTGAGAGGGGGTGTTCAGGGAAGCCCCTCAAAAGAATGAGAAAGAGCCAGCCTTACAGAGTGGAGGAATGAACCTTTGTCATGTCCAAGTAGGGAGGTGGTTTTCCCCCTCCAGCACCTCCCTCCCACCTCCAAAGCACTCAATACCTGAACAATATACAGGCAGGGACAGTACTGGGCTCCTCCTCCAATGCTGATCCCGATCAGGTTCTGAGCATCCTTCTGCAGGGTCACCTTCCCAGGCACAGTAGGGATTCCACTAGAAAGAGAAGCACGTGCAACTGAGTTTCCTGGAAGAAGGATGACTGGAGGGGATGGGGATGGAGACAGGCTCTCCAAAACCCCCAAGAGCCTCCTAGCGCTGCACGTGCTACAGAGGGAAGCGCTTTCTCATTTGGCCAAAAAGGCAGCATTTTGTCATTTTGTGCTGGAACACCACAGAGCTCTTGGATCCATGCTAATGGGGGCTCAAACCCCAAGTTGGCCATTTATCAATGGTGGGTCTTGGATAAGCAAGTCACCCTCTCTGTATCTCAGTTTCCTCATTCATAAAATCATATAGATAAAAAAAAATGGCCACTTTAAAAGTACATGGAAGCCACTTAACACCAACTCAATCAAGAGTAGGTACTCAAAAAAATAGGTCCCCCTTCCCCGTTCTTCATTCTCCCTCTAAGAGTTGAGTCAGACTCTATTCTTGTCACCTTCTCAGCTACATAAATCATAGGCCAGCACCTCCAGGAAGTCTTCTCCTGTTAAACTATGCATCACCCATCTCTCAATTGTTATACTCAATTACCTCTGAATTTTCACTATACATTAGCATTTATTTATGTTTTGTGGCAAATACTCTCATTTATTCTCTTCTTCACTTGACAAACATTTGCTAGCAACCTACAGATGTTGAGCACCATCAGTGCTGAGGACACAGAAAGGCACTGCATTCAGTCCCTGCTCTGAGGGAGGATATATTCTAATAAGGAAACTAACTTAATTTTTGAAAATATCTCCCACTAATCATTTATGTTGGGAAGGAAGGTATGTTTATGATATTCCTATTCATCCTTCAAAACCTAGCTCAACTGCCACCTCTTCTGCGAAAGAAAGAAAGAAAGAAAGTGAAGTTGTTCAGTCGTGTCTGACTCTTTGCGACCCCATGGACTGTAGCCTGCCAGGCTTCTCTGTCTATGGGATTCTCCAGGCAAGAATACTGGAGTGGACTGCCATTTCCTTCTCCAATTCTAACAAGAAGACTAACTTAATTTTTGAAAATCTGCCCCACTAATCATTTATGCTGCAAAGGAAGGTGTGTTTATGAAGTTCCTGTTCATCCTTCACAACCTGGCTCAATTGCCACCTCTTCTGTGACGCCTTCCCTGAATACCCCAGCAGAGGCACTGCTCAGCTGGCTGGGTTCTCCTTGTAGCCATGTCATTCTCCATTAGGGCCCTTATGGCCCTGAATTGCAATTATCTATCAATATGTCCACAGCTCCCTACAGATGGTGAGCTCCTGGAAGGGCAGGATTCATTGCAGCTTCTAAGCTTACGCTGAGAAGCAAGGGTCTATGGAACTCGGAAGTCCAGGGATTTAGGGGGCTTTGGGGTTCCTGCACTCGTGGGGCTTGGGGTAACAACATACTCACAGTTTATCCTCTTCGATGTCATAATCCAAGTCTGCAAACATGGTTCCGAGAGTTTCAGTGGGCTGGCTAACTGCCCAGTACGGCAGGGGAATGGGGAACTGGATCCGGAAGAGAAAAGAGGGCAGGGCTTAGGAAACCAAAGTGCCGAAATGCCAACAACCCCGGCTATCAGCGAGAGCCAGGCCCTCCTCCTCCCCTTCGGACGATGGGGGACTGTCCCGGGGTGGGGGGTGGGTAGGTGATTCTTACTAGGTACAGAGGGGGACTCCAGGCCAGGGCGGGGGGCTCAGATCCCAGAGCCCGCCCCACGGGTCTCCAGGTCCTCGGGAGCTGCCTCTATCGCTCACCGGAAACGTCAGTCCCACAGACGGGTCCGGGCCAGGCTGGCACCTGAACCCACCTGCCGTTCCACCTGTCCGTGGCCGCGACTGTCGCGTCACTTCCGGCGGGACACGGAAGTCCCGCCTTCCTGCCCTGGGTATTTGCCCCGATCCCTGCAAGCAACACTTCCCTCCCAGCCTCCCGGGGATCCCAGCACCAGGAAAGAGAATAAGTATTGACGGAAGCTCCCCCTTAGCATGAAACAGCGGAAACAGAGTAAAGGTCTGGAGAGGCCGACGGCGCTCAACCCCGCCCCTTGCCCCATGGCCGCCGCCATCTTGGTAAGGGCAGGGTTCTTCCCAGCTTCCTTAGCGGGACGCAGGGGACCAAGACGCCTGGCTGGTTGCCGTGGCAACGGAAGCATCCTCAGGCGGAGGGACCTCCAGCGAAGTTCAGTGGACTACAAACCTCAACAGGTTCCCTTTAACATTTTCAGCACCCCGTGGTAGGGTGCTGTGACTCCTACTAGAATGACTGTCCTGGCTGGAAGGATGCTTCGAGATGCCAGTCTAATCTGAGTTTTGCAGGTCAGGAAACTAAGTGCCAGTAAGGGGAAGAGATTTTGTCGAGAGCCTCCCACAGTTGGAGTAAGATCCAGATCGACCCTGAGACACCTGCCCCCTAGTCCAGTGTCTTTCTAACACCTGCACGCCTGTGGTCAGTGGCTCTGCGATGGACAGATTGGATTCCCTTCCTTCCCCTTTACACACCTCCTTTCTCCAAACGCAAACTAAGAGCACCTGGGCAGATGCTTTCTATAATATTTAGTAAAAGACTCCTCACACTCCCTCTCCTCCCTTAGTCCTGGGGAGCAGCACCCTTGGGGTCCCACTGAAGGTCACAGCCCTTGTGTACCTGCGGTTCCGGAAATGCCATCAGTGCTTCCCAGCCAACAAGTCCAAATCTCCTCTCCCCACCAACCTCTGCTGCAGTACTGTGTATAGTAAGTTCCCTGGAGGGGTCGGGACTCCCAGAGCCCCAGCCCTAGCATCTGCCTCATCCAGGAAGCATAGGACCAGGCCTGTCCAGATTTCTCCAGGGGCAGTGGAGGAAGGAGAGATGCAGAAGGGTGATTATCCACATATCCCATGGCCTGATAGGAGCCCCACCCTCTCCTTCGGGAGCTATCTGAGCATTGGCAGTTGTGCAGAGTACCACAATAGCAATGACTTTTCCATGTACCCACGGCTCCACCATTAAGATCACTTTCACAGGATTTCAAAGTTCACCTTGATCCTGTGAGAGAAGAACAAGTACTGTCAGCCACATTGTGCAGGTAAGGAAACTGAGGCTCGGAGAGGCACTTCCCCTCGTCTCCCAGGTGGTTGGTAGCAGAGCTAGAGCTGGTATTTCCAAGTCCTATTTGCAGGCCAGAATTTCGATTCTAAAAATAGCAGTCTCCAAAGACAGATTATTTAACGTGAACTGTGGTTCTTTCACCTTACAGTAGTCCTAGCTCTTTCCCAGATGCTGCCATCTTGGAGCTAGGGGATCTTGGGTGAGTCACTACCTGACTCTGAGTTCAGTAGACTGGGGACAGTGGTTCTCCCAAAGGTACTTGTGAAGGTCAAGATAAAAAGGAGAAACAGGGACTTCCCTGGTGGTCCAGTGGCTAAGACTCTGCACTTCCAATACAGGGGACCTGGGTTTGATCCCTGGTCAGGGAACTAGATCCCACATGCCACAACTAAGACCCTATACAACCAAATAAATAAAAATATTTTTTTTTAAAAAAAGGAGAAACAGATATGAGTGCTTTGGAAACAATTCACATGACAGATGTCACTCAAGTCTCTTGACTTCCCCCTACCCCTGGCCAACCCACTTCAGTCCCTCTTCCCAAGGGAGGACAAAATGCCCAGCCTCCTCTCTCTTCTTCCTTGACTTCCCTGTCTCCCAGGCCTAGCTCTAATCCACCTCTCACAGACTGCCTTACCAGACAGTCCTGGCTCACAGATCTTGTCTCTTTTTCTGAGCCTCTGAAACAGTTGTTATTTGGATCAAACATAGTTATTTGGCAATTAACTATGTATTATCTTGTTAAATCCGGTCATGGCTTCCCTGAGTCAATTCTGTGTTGATTGACTTATCACATGTTTGTATTTTGCCTGGGGAGTTTTATTCCCCTTTAAAACTGGGGCTTAGGGCTCATGTCTTGACAAACCATAAACTTCTCTCCCTATCTCTCTCCTTCCTGAGTTCCCTTTCTGTCCTGACTTTATAATCCCTGGCACATCCCCCCTTCCATAGGATGCCAGGAAGCCATCAACAGGTGTCACTGTGACAAACTTGAAAAAGAAAATCAGGGTGCTTTGTAACACATGTTCATGTGAAAATGCGATGACTCACTTTATATTTGTCAGTGGATGGTTCTCCTGGGTCTGACGACACAGCATGGGAACCTGTTCCAGCCAATTCACCGGGTCAGGTTGGGACCATGAATTCATCTGAAGGGAAAGAAAGTGTGAGTACCTTGTTCCATTGCCATAGTAAGCACTTCTTGTCTTTCCAGCTGGACAGGAAGTCCCTGGGGGCAGATCTTGTCCTTCTCTGTATCTCCCACAGAGCCTGGCGCAGCACCTGGCTGCAGACGACGTGCTGGAATCGTAGCTGTGGTTTTTCATGTGAGATGGGATGTTCTTTGGGCCCTGTAGGAGAGGGCTGGGATGGGCAGAGAGGGAGAGTGATGACGAGGACCTGAACCTGGATGGTGGCAGTGGCCAAGCTTCCTCCACAGGGCTGGAATCACCAGACTGAGTCTAGGTCCTGAATTTGAAATGTGTGTTTTTAACAAGCAGCAGCATCCACACACAGAGGCTTTACCACAGACCACAGCTCTCCCAGTCCAAGATGGTCCCAACTTAGATCTGAGCTCTCTGGTTTCAGAGCTTGGAGTTCTCAGGCACACCAACCTCTGGCTCTGAGATGATGCCTGGAGAATGGGTGTGATGACCCCCCCCCCCCAAGATAGAAGCTATGAAGATGAAGATGAAACAGCAGAAACAAGCATGAAAATGCCTTAAGAGTGATTCACTTGGCACAGACATCAGAGGTTTTTATTGTTATTCCTCATTATGATCATTTTGCCCAACTACTTCAGAGGGTTACTCAGGCTCCTGCATCAGACTCGCCTGGGAAATATGTCATATGCAGGCTCCCAGGCTCTGTCCCCAGGGAAGGGGGGACCCTGAAGGTTGCATTTTCACAATGTTTCGTAGGTGGCTTCAATGCCTCCTGCAGTTTGAGGACCACCATGTCACAGTCTCAGAATGGACTGTGTCTGTGCATCCTCAGGGTGGATCTATTCAGCTACACCAATGATCCCTGACCTGGGGGCCTTGCCATCTAGAGGGGTTTCTGCCCTGGCCAAAGGCCAGTGAAGGGTTCCTGGAAGAACTGACATCTTAGCTGAGTGCTGAAGGAGGTGCTGGTGGGACCCAGGTCGAGAAAAGTGGCAGAGTGACCCAAGCAGAGGACATAGCTGTTGCAGGCTACAGGGGGTACAAGGCATAGTCCCCCATCCTCAAAGAATCACAGTGACAAGTGAAGGCAGTGACAGGCGTGATGAGACTACCACCAAGTCCTGACCAGAGGGCGGGAGGAACTGCCCCTCCCTCTCCTGATATTCCAGAGACCATCCAGGTAGGTGGGTGACCTCTGGCCCAGCCTTGCCCTGAAAGGTGTATGAATCTAGGCAAGTCCTCTCTGGGTCTAGGTCTCCTCCATGATTCTGTCTTTCGAGTTCTGAGCCTCAGATTCAATCCGGGAAAAGCCTACCCCCAACAACCCCATTGGAGGAGGAGAAAGGGACGACAGAGGAGGAAATGGTTAGATAGCATCACCGACTCGATGGACATGAGTTTGAACAAGCTCCGGGAGTTGGTGATGGACAGGGAGGCCTGGCGAGCTGCAGTCCGTGGGGTCGCAAAGATTCGGACACGATTGAACAACTGAACTGAACTGAACAACCTCATATTCCTGGGGATGTGCTGCCGCCCAGTGGCCATTTGGAGAAAAACTTCCTGGAGAACCAGAACCCCCATTCTACCATTCCTGTCGGTGTCACTGCCCTGCCTAGCTCAGGGCTGGCTGCGGCGGGAGTCTTTGTAGTCTGTGGGGAATGGGTGCAGAGCTGTGCCCGACGTGCCCACTCCTCAGTGTTGCCATGGCCCCAGCTCCAAGGCCTGACTCCTCACTGACTCACCGCTGGCATCATGGGCCTGTGGAAAGGTCAAGAAACCAAGGGTGGGTGGAATTGGATTCAGTTCATCAGCAGCGTAGAGATCTAGAGGATGGGCTTTAAAAGCAAACAGATGATCACAATATTACTAATAGCCAATGTATATTGGGCATCTCCACATCAGGGGACAAGAAAAGCAAGGTCCTGCCCTGCCAGAGCTCACATGAGTGGGAGAAGCAGGCATTGGCCCCAGTGACATCACCTACTTCAGAGCGCGGAGGGGGTCCCCAAAATAAAAGGGGAGCCCAGTGGGAAGGGGCTTGACTGCAGACTCGTGGGAGCTGGTGGGTGGGCAGGACAGAGCATTGGCTCCACGGCAGCTGTGTAACCCTGGAAATGTCCCTTGACCTCTCTCAGCCTTAAAAAGGATAAAACGTGTATCATAAGAGCCCAAGTGTTGATTCAAATTTGAGTACATGACCAGGACTCTCCCTGCCCAAACCCCTCCAAGGTCTTCCCATCACAGAATAAACCTCTGTGAGGTTTATTTAGAGAGCTGGGTCTGGCTGCTTCTCCCTATTCACATTCTGCTCCAGAGCCTCTGGCGGCTTGTGTTCCTGGAACATGCTGGGATGTTTCCACCTCAGGGCCTTTACACCTGTAGCTCCCTCTGTCTGGAACACTCTTCCCCCAGGTATGCTCACTCCTCATTTCATCCATGTCTCTATGTCCTTGTTAGTTTCTCCAGGAAGCCCTCCAGGGGCACCAGCTAAACCACAGCCCTTAGCTCTTCTCTTTCAGAACACCAGCTTGTCTCCCACCTGGACCCAGAGCACAGTTTGGCTTACCCATGTGTTTGCTTGTCAACTGGCTTCTTGTCTTTTTTCTCCAAGCTGCAAGTTCCTGGAGGGCAGGAACCTGGCCTGTTTAGGTCACACCTCTCTCACCAACACGGAGCATGGTCTGGCATGTAGTACATTCAGTGAAGACCCGGTGAATGAATGAATCACTGTGTCATCCAGAGCAGGAACCCAGAGACCAGGCCGTGGTCAGAGATCATAGAGGCCTCCAATTTCAGAATCAGGACCCCAGACTCTGTCAGCCTGGCACTGGGGGTACACGGGAACTAGCCGATGAGGGACAGAGCTGTTAGATCTGTGTGCCGGAGGGCACGGGCTACCAGCTGCGGCAGATTGAGGGAGCCAGGGAGGCCTGTCGTTGCAGGGAGAGGGGAGAGGCGGCGTTGCCTCCCCCTCCTTGAGTCTGAAGCATGTGGGGGTGGGGATTGGGAAGCCGTCTGATGGGAGCCAGGGACGGGAAACCCTGGCTTCCCCCCCAGGGACGGGAAACCCTCTCCCATCAGGGCAGCTGTGGGTGAGGAGGGAATCAGCGTTGCTCCAAGGCATTTGCATCCTTCCAGAAGCCTTTCTCTAGCTTTGATGGCACCGTGGCCTTCATTCCTTGGGTACCTCTCTCCTCTCTTCTCAGCTGCCTCCTCCAGTTGGCCGCCCCTGGCTAGAGGTAGGATGTGGGCTGCCACGGGGCCCCGAGTTCTCCCAGCCACCCCCAAAGCAGCTCTATTCCTGGCTCTTCTTGGCATGTAATGGGCTGACCCCTGACCTCCCCCCCCCGTCTCCCCCCCATCTAGTGCTCTGCCCCCGGGTTAGGTCAGTGATGAAAGCTGGTGGGAGCCCCGAGGGGGCTGGGGGGGGCAGACAGTGCCTGATTGTTCTCCACCCCTGGCAGCTCGGCCACGCTGGCTGCCAAGGGACTGACTTTTGCTCTGTCTCTCTCTTTCACCAGATCAGGGGTTCCCAGACTCAACAAGTGGGAAGTTAATTCCCATGCAGATCCGAGAACACCGCTAGAGGTGATAGAGATTATCAGGCTCTGCATAGGGGCGCAGGGTTCAGACACGGGGGCTGGAAGGACAGGTAGGACCCCACTTTGGGAAGAGCCTGGGACCTTAGGCATCCTTGGCCCTCGTGGAGTTCCACAAGTGTGAAATGGCATCTCAGCATGCTAAGAGCAAAGCCAGCCCCACGGGAAGGTGTGGGGACAGCATGTGACACAGCTGTGACTGTGTCTTCTCCCTCCTTGCCCCTCTGACCTGCCCTCCCCCCACCCCGCCCTCCGTTCCCATACGTGTCAGGCTCTCTGTTCTCTCCCATCAGCCTGGCTGGCTGTCTTGCACCAATAAACACCACATTGGCCAAATTGCTAGAGCTTTTCTAATAAGCCTGGCTAGTCAGCAAGCACCCCTGCCTTATTCTTCAGGAGTATCTCAGCTATTCTTAGTGCTTTGCCCTTTCTTACTGCTTTTATTTATTTTTTTTTCTTACTGCTTTTAGAATCCGCTTGACAGGCACCACCAAAACCCTGTCGGGGTTTGATCCGGACTGAATTGAATCTAGACATTAATTTGGGAAGAGCTGACAGTCTTAAGACATTGAATCTCCTTATGCAAGTTCGTGGATGTCTCTCTGCATTTATTTCAGTTTCTTTAACTTTTTATTAAGTAAAATTTCAAATGTACAAGATTAGAGAAAAAAGAATGATGAAGCTCTTTTTCATCCAGCACCAAGCTTTATCAGTTAAATCTTGCAGCTTCTGTATCTTCAGCCATAACCCTGTCCACTCCCATCCTCCAATTCATTTTTTTTTCCAGCTACTCTTTGGGGGTCTTCATGAATGTCTCCCAGGAATGATTTTTTTTTTTTGGTCTCTTTTCCTTTTAAAATAATTATAGATTGACTAGAAGTTGCAAAAATAGTATAGTTTCCCCCATGGTGACATCTTACATAACCATGACACTTTATCAAAGCAGGAAATTGACACTGGTACCATCCACAGACCTTGTTAAGATTTCACTAATTTTCCTTGTATTCTTGTGTGTGCGTGTGTGTGTGTGTGTAGGTCCATGTGTGTGTAGGTCCATGCAATTTCATCACCTTTGTGGATTCATATAATCACCACCATGATCAAGATACAGAACACTGTCCCACAAGACCCCTCGTGTTACTCATTTATAGCAACACTTATATCCCCGCCCAACTCCTCCAGCCACTAATCTGTATTCCATCTCTACATTGTCGTCATTTTGAGAACATCACAGTAATGAAACCACAACTGTTTGAGATAGGTTCCTTTCACTCAATGTAATTCCCTTGAGCACCATCCAGATCATCACATGTATTGGCTGTTAACTCCTTTTTGTTGCCAAGTAGTAGTCTGTGATATGGAGGTACCAGTCTGTTTAACCATTCACTCACTGACAGGCATTTAGGTTCCTTCCAGTTTTTAACTATTACCAATAAAGTTGCTGTGTACAATCATGTACATATGTTATTGTGGATGTGAGTTTGGGGGGGGGTGTTGTTTTAGTTTGTTTGTTTGTTTTGACCGTGCCATGTAGCATGTGAGATCTTAGTTTCCTGATCAAGGATCAAACCCGTCCCCCCTGCATTGGAAGTATGGAGTCTTAACCACTGGACCACCATGGATATGAGTTTTTTTCTCTATAATAAATGCCCAGAAGTGGGTTATATGATTGATGGACATCATGTTTTTTAAAAAACTACCAAGCTATTTTCCAGGGTGGTTATACCTCAGTAACATTTTATGCTCTTCTCTGTAAATATTTTGTTATATTTCATTTTTGTTAATTATTGTTAAATGGAGGATTTTTTAAAATTATATTTTCTTTGCTCTGTTTACTTTTTTATTGATATGATTTACACACCAAAAAATTCACCATTTTAAAGTGTGTAATTCAGTATATAGTCACAAGTTTGCACAACCATCACCTCTATCAAATTCCTGAATATTTTCATTACCCCGAAAAGAAACCTGTATCTGTTAGCAGTCACTCCTCATATCCCATCCCTGGCAACTTAATCTACTTTCTGTTGCTACGGGTGTGCTTACTCCAGGCATTTCACATCAATGGAATCATTGGCCTTTTGTGTCTGGCTTCTTTCATTTAGCATCATGTTTTCAGGGTTCATCCATTCACATGTTGTAGCTGCAATTGGTTTTTTATATTGATTTGATATAGGAATACCCTATCTCTAGCTCTGTGAAATTTTCTTCATAGTTCTAATAATTTGCCTCTGGATTATTTTGGATTCTCTTTGTAGACAATCATATCACCTGAAATAATGCCAGTTTTACTTTTCTTATTCAATCATAGTTTGTTGTTTTTGTTTTTTCATGTCTTACTGCCCCGGCTAGGACCTCAAGTACAATGTTGAAAAGATGTATGGATGAGGGCCAACTTGCCCCTGATTTAGAGAATTTGTATCTGTTGCCCCTTTACGAACTATGCTTGTGCTGCTTTTTGTAGGTAATTTTTATCAGTTTAAGGAAGTTCCTTTCTATCCTGAGTTTGCAAAGACATTTTTATTGAAAGTCGATGTTGAGATTTAGTGCCAGTGCTGAGATGATCATGAGTTTTCTCCCTTAATTTATTAGTGTGATGAATGAAATTATAGACTTTAAAACGTAAAACCAGCATTACCTTTCTAGGATAAACCAAATTCTGTTACGGGGTGTATATCCTTTTTATTCCATGCCGGATTTGTTTTGCTAACATCTTAGGGCTCTCGCATTGAATTTCACAAGCAGGACTGGTCTGTAACGTTTCCTTTGAATGTTCTGTGTAAATAGAAAGGAACCATCCCTGAGTGTAATGTGTGTCTCTTAGAATCTCTTGGACCCTGTACCTGTCGCTCTCTCAGGGTCCCCCTCTGTCTCTCCCCAGACACACCCGTGTGGAGTGCTCCCGCGGGTCGCAGAAAGCAGAGGCGCCACTTAAAGCTCACTTCCGGCTTGGAAGACAGAGCTGGAAACCTGGGGCCTCAAGCTTTGGGAGGGACACGGAGCTGAGATTCTCCAAACCAGCTGAGGGGTCTGTGTGCCTGGGCCCCCCATTGAAGAGAAAGGCTTAAGAGAAATCTTCCATGCCTTTCTCCATTGGGAGGGAGAAAGCCCTCCAGAGGAAGTGGCTGGAAGGGGGCAGGGGGCAGGGGTTAATGGTGGCATTGTGCTCAGGGCTGACGGATGGCTGGCTTGTCAGTGGCAGTGGTCCAGCCTTAGCAGCCCCAGGGAGATCCCCTCCCCCTCCCAGTCATCCTCTGAGGGAGGGGGCCCTGCTGGCCTTTGATAATGGCTGGGGGCCGCCCTCCCTGCTGTGGGGTCACCGGGCCATTCTCTTTGGTGGGGCCTGGTCTGCGGAGGCCCAGAGTGCACCCTCCACTCTGGCCTGACCATCAGGCGCTGCAGGTGGCAGGAGTAGGCGTCCTGCCGCAGGGCCCCTTGCCCTGCTGGGTCTCGGGCACCCAACACAGCCCATCCCGTGCCAACCCTGCCTGTCTTGTGGATGACTGGGTTTCAGAAGGGATCTGGTGAAGTCCAACTCCCTGACATCTGGGACAGGGAAATGGGGCTATGACTTGTCAAGGCTCTCACGGGAGCAGGGGGATAACCAGTCCTAGGGCTTTCTGCTCAAATGTCCCTGGATTGGGGCCAGGCTGATGCTGAGATGAATCAGACACAGTCTGCCCTCAAGGGGCTCAGAGGCTGGGAAGAGGGGAGTCATGAGGGGAACAGAGAAGTATAAGTGTGGTAAACGCAGCAAGCACCCTCTGGGTGCAGAAAATGGACCACTAGCCCAGCCAGGCGGTGAGGAAGGCCTCCAGAAAGAAATGATGCTGGAGGCTGATTTTCAAAGAGTGAGTAGAAGTTACACCAAAGAAGGTGGGAACAGCAGGGAAAGGCATCCCAGGCAGAGGGAACAGCATGAGCAAAAGCACAGAGTAAACTGGTAGGTACGTGTGAGCCACAGCAGTTCAGCACTAAGTAGGTAGGTCAGCAGGGCCAGGTTTTCTGGGGCCTCACGTGCCGCCTCAGATGGTTAGACTTGGCAGTGTGGGGAAGAGTTAAGAACCAGGTTCTAATCCTGCCTTCTTTGCAACCACCTATCCTATGGTCATTCAACTTGCTGAGCAGCAGTGTGACCTTGGGCGGATCTCTTCCTCTGGCATAGCCTCCCACACACACACTCTGGCCTGGGCTGCCTGGTCCCCCTGAGGTTATCCAGCATCAATTTCAGGATGGACCACAGGATGTCTGCTTCTGCCGCAGCATCACCTGTCCACATCAGCCCTGGCTGGCCTGATGGGGACTTCCTGTTACGGGAAGAAAGCAACCCCCTCTCTGTTAGTGGGATTTTCTGTTACTTGTTCTCAAATGTTCCCCTGATTCAAGCTCGTTTTGTTGTTGAGTCACTAAGTTGTGTCCAACTCTTTGTGACCCCTTGAACTGTAGCATGCCAGGCTTCCCTGTCCTTCACTATCTCCCTGAGTTTGCTCAAACTCACGTCCGTTGAGTCGATGATGCCATCCAACCATCTCATCCTCTGTTTCCTCTTTTTCTCCTGCCTTCAACCTTTCCCAGCATCAGAGTCTTTTCCAATAAGTCGTTTCTTCATATCAGGTGCCCAACATATTGGAGCTTCAGCTTCAGCATCAATCCTTCCAATGAATATTCAGGGTTGATTTCCTTCAGGATTGACTGGTTTGATCTCCTTGCTGGCCAAGGGACTCTTTAGCACCACTTTTTTGACGTTCAAAAGCATCAATTTTTCGGTACTAATTTTCCTTATGGTCCAAGTCTCACATCCATACATGACTACTGGAAAAACCATAGCTTTGACTATACAGACCACTGTTGGCAAAATGATGTCTCTGCTTTTTGATGCCTCAGACTGAAGAATAGAGAATATAAAATACACTCCAAGAACTTACACATCCACATAAACGTTTTTCCAGAGAAATGAGACTTTTTCTTAAATGCAGGATACACTCTTTGTCTTTATTTCAAATAACTTTAAAACTTGAAAGTATTTAGTGTAGAAATTTGGAAAGACAATAAAAGACAAGGTATTAAAAAATTTTTAATAACTCAAAATCCCACCAGCCAGAAATAAATAAGGCTAGAATTTTTGGGTGTTTTCTTTCCACTTTTTCCTTATAGGTCTTTAAATGAAGACGAGCTCACAGCATTTAGTTTTTCCTTTCTTCTTTTTACTGATGTAACATACATGCACATATTGTTTGATATCCTGATTCTATATTACACCAAAAGCATTTCCTATGTCATTACAATTTTTTGCTAAGCATCATATTTCCTGGCTGCATCATATTCTGTCACAGGAAGTGCTATGATTTGTTTCAACAAGCCCCAAGGGACTGCTGAACACTGAGTTGGTGGCCAGTTGCAATAGACATCTGTGGGCAAAAGTCCTTATTTATACTTAGTTTGCTTTAACAAAATGTCCTCGAAATGCAGCCTCCCCCTTGTCCAGAGGTATTCAGCAGTGACAGCCAAAGCAGCATCCACAGTTCCAGGGATCAGCCACCTGGCAGTACCCACATCTGGCCTGTGGTTACATGGTGGCTCTGGGTCCTCCCTTAGCGCATGCGTGCATACTCAGTCATGTCCGACTCTGCGACCCTATAGACTGTAGCCTGCCAGCCTCCTCTGTCCATGGGATTCTCCAGGCAAGAATACTGGAGTGAGTTGCCATGCCATCCTCCAGGGGATCTTCCCAACCTAGGGATTGAACCCGTGTCTCTTGCATCTCCTGCATTGACAGGTGGGTTCTTTACCACAGACCCTCTTAACGAATGTTTAGATTTTTTCAACTGCTTCCCTTTCTTCCTCTATGCATATTTCTTCTCCTTTTTTAATATTTATTTATGTGACTGTGCCGGGTCTTAGTTGTGGCATGCAGGATCTTTGATCTTCATTGCAGCATGCAGGATCTTTAGTTGTGGCATATGGTATCTAGTTCCTTGACCAGGGATTGAACCTGGGCCCCCCTGCATTGGAAGCGCAGAGTCTTAGCCACCAGGCCACTAGGGAATTCCTGCCCCTGCATGTTTCTAATGATCTTCTCTTATTCTGCTCTGATCTAGGAAATCAAAGCACTAAGGTATCACAATTGCATCAAAAAGGAGAAGAAATAGACACTGAGTGGGCCCATGAAGGGCTCCCCAAGGAGAAGTGCCTGATGGGGGTGGGAGGACTCCAGCAAGACCCCTCTGAGCCTCGGTCTCCTGAAAGAAAGACAGGTGCTCCGCCCCCCTCATGGGAGGCAGGCCCCACAGAGGTCCAGAGCCCAGGACTGGACTGGTCTCCCTGCATTGCAGAGACAAGGCCTGAGGTCTAGGATAGGGGGCGAGGGGGTACAGCAGTACTGAATGGACCCCTGCACAGAAGGGGCATGCTGGCCTGCCCACAGCCACCCCCTCTCCCGCTCTTCAGATACCGCATGCCCCGCTCACACCCAGGGGACCCCTGGAGCCTCTCCACACATCTCCACCCGTGGCTGGGACCACAGGTCAGTCACAGCCCCGGGCACCGGGGCAGTCTGGATCACCCCTTCTCAGTTGGGAGGCCTGGGCATCTTCCTGCTGGTGACTGCCATCAGTGTCAGGAGGGAGGGGCATGGCAGCACCCCAGCCTTCACTTCGCATCCTCTTGTCATCCTGGTCTCCCAGCAGACATCGGAGCCCCCTTGTGGGGAAGGCTGAGGTATGAGGCTTCTGGGTGAGCTGTTGACTGGGGCTCTCACTCCTCCAGGAAGACCCACCGAGGCATTTTCCTACCCCCAGCCCTCCGCAACCTCCACCCTAAAGTCAAGGGCAGCAAGCCTCCAAAAACTGCTGGTGGAAGATCAGCTGCTTCCTAAGGTGGAGAAATCTCCATCTAGGGGCCTGGATGTCCAGGTCTAAAAGGATGCCGTGCTCCTATGGGATCTCCGCTCCCAGAAGGGCCTGTCCACCCGCAGGGCTGGGTCCCCCGCCAGTGTGGACCAGGTCACCTGGGAACCTGGACTGACTAACACCAGAGAATGTCCAGGTGTCACCCCCGGACCAGCTGGGAGCAAATCAGTGCTGCAGATGGCATCCTTCCCCAGCTTCTCACCCTAACTGCCTCTGCCCCATGCCCGGACTTCCCAGCACCTCTGTCCTCCTTCTAGCTCCCAAAGCTCCCCTGCCCCTCCAAGCCCTGCCTCCCCCTACTGCTGAGTGCCTTTTTCTCTCTCAACTTTTTTTTTGTATGTCACCGGATTTTCCTTTTGGAGTATAATTGCTTTGCAGTGTTATGTGAGTTTCTGCTTCATAACAAAGTGAATCAGCTCTATGTATACATATATCCCCTCCCTCTTGAGCCTCCCTCCCACACCAAGCTGAGGTCTCTGTGCTATTCAGCCAGTTCTCTCAGCTTTGGTGGTGGTTTAGTTGCTCAGCCGTGTCCGACTCTTGCGGCCCCATGGACTGTAGCCCTCCAGGCTCCTCTGTCCCTGGGATGTCCCAGGCAAGCATACTGGGGTCGGTTGCCATTTCCTTCTCCAGGGGATCTTCCCAACCCCGGAATCGAACCTAGGTCTCCTGCATTGCAGGCGGATTCTTTACCGACTGAGCCACCAAGGAAGCCCGCTTTATTAACATGTAATTCATGTACTGTATAATTCACATATTTAAAGTACACAATTCAACGTTTTTTAGTGTATTTATAGAGTTGTACAACCATCATCAGTATAATCATTTCAGAACATTTTCATCACCCCCCAGAAATAAACCCTGTACCCTTCAGCCATCATTTTTCAATTCCCTAGCCCTAGGTAACCATAGTCTACTTTCTGTCTCTACAGATGTACCTGCTCTGGACAGTCTAGACTGAATTCTTGCCTGTTCCCCCTCTATAAAACAGGGCTGGTAATGGTTCCTCCTCACAGGGTTTGGTGAGAGAATTTAAATAACACCTGGACTTAGGATCATGTCTGGTGTAGACTAAATGCTATATTAAGTCTACTGTCGACATCATCTCCAGGGCCTGGGCTCCTCCGCCCGCCCACATGCCTTCCACTTGCCCTATGAGCTCATTTCACCCTCATCCAGACCCCCAGCCTAGACACCAGACCTCCCTGGCATCTCCACCCAGACACCCCGAAAGCCTCTCAGACTCAGCGTTTCCTGCCTCCCCAAGCCTGCCTGGCCTTCCCATACTGTGTCCCTCACTCAGGAAATGGAATGACCGTCCACCTGACCATCCAGACCAGACACGAGGGACCCCCTCCCCCATGCCTGCCCCCCGACCCCCACCACCTGGTCCATCAGTCTGACGTCCCCACTCTCCCTCCCCTGGCGGTCACCCCAACCTGCCTCCATCACCAGTTTAGTGGTCACGAGCTGGGCTCTGATGTCCAATGCTGGGCTTTGGTGTCCAATGCAGTTCTGTCTATCACTCACTGGCCGAGAAGCCCCAGGCAAGTCACCTCGCCTGCTGAGCATCAGATTCCTGGACAATAAAATTGTTGTTGTTCAGTTGCCAAGCTGTGTCTCACTCTTTGTGACCCTGTAGATTGCAGCACGCCAGGCCTCCGTGTCCCTCGGTAGATGATAAAATAAAAATGTCCTATAAGAGAATGCTTTCGTTATTCGCTTGTCTTGAGGACTATATGAATAAAATACATGAAAAGCTTAAGTCCTTGATAAACATTATTGTTGCTGTTACTATTACTCTCTCACCTAGGTGACCCCACTGCTCCTGACCCCTGTCCCCACCTGCATCTTGCCCACAGCACCTCCTGTGCTGGTCATGGCAGGCTGACCACGTGCCAGACACTGAGGAAGCCCTTGCATGAGCTGCTTTCTTTAACCATCACAACATTCCCAGGAGACAGATGCTGTTACCCTCATTTTACAAATAAGGAAACTGAGGCCCAAGGTCCTAAAGCTGGAGTCAACCACTGCCTCCGGTGGAAATCATGTTGGTAATCATGTATTGATGGAAAACATTTATTGAGACCCTACTGTGGGCCAGTTACTGATCTGAGTCCTTGCTAAGCCACTTCAGTCGTGTCCGACTTTTTACTACCCTATGGACTGTAGCCCTCCAGGCTCCTCTGTCCATGGGACTCTCCAGACAAGAATACTGGAGTGGGTTGCCATGCCCTCCTCCAGGGGATCTTCCCAACCCAGGGATCGAACCTGCGTCTCTTACGTCTCCTACATTGGCAGATGGGTTCTTTACCATTAGCACCACCTGGGAAGCCCATTACTGAGCTGGGTGCTGGGAAAACAGTAATAAACCCAGCATAGACCCAGCCTATGAGATCTTCCTAGAACACAAATTGGACCCCTCTAAAATCCTTCAGTGACCACCCCACTGCCCTCAGGATGCAGTCCTTGTACCTTATCAGGGCACCTGGGTCTTCAGGAGCACTTCCTGCCTGCCCTCTGCAGCCTGCACTGCCCCTCCCTTCTATCTAGCTCTCCCACTGTTCCTGCCCCAACCCTGATCCAGCGCTCCGGCCTGGTGGGGCCTCCCCACCCCGACACCCACCACTCACCTTCTTCCCAGACTCACCCCCAACACCAGCTCCTTTCCCACCTTCTCCCTCAATTTCTATGCCTGGTGAACTTTTATTCACCTGTTGAGGCTCCGTGCACGGTCACCTTCTCCAGGAAGCCTTCCATCCCCAACCTTCCAGCCTGGTGATGAGTTCCCAGGCCGGCTGTCTCCAGCATGCTGGCTCTTTACTGATTTGTCTCTCCTCCTGGATTGTGGTTTCTGGAGGGCAAACCTGGGGGCCTCCGTCATGCCCCATCCATCACCAAGTCAACTGATTTTACCAGTCTCATCATGACCCAGAGGCCCCAGCCCAGCCCCGAGGTTACATCTGAGGGCACACTGCTGGCACCGTATGCATGCTCCATGTGGAGTCACTTTCCTCTGTTTCATGTCACTATAAATGCTGGGACAGCGTGAAATGGAAGAATTGTTGAATGGAGCATCTGAGCAGAATCTCCCCAGGGTTCTGGCTTCTGTGATTCCAGACAAGAGGACCAGGGCTGTCGGGATCCCCCCGCAAGCCTCCACCCACTCTCAAGGGGTGGGTGGATTGCAGCCCTGGAGAGAGATGACCAGGGCTGGAATCACCTGGGTGAGCCCCAAGTCCTGGCTGGGCAGCCTCTCTGTGTCTGTTTCCTCATCTGAAAAATAGCAACTTCAGCTCATCCCAGCCTGCCTTGCGGGGCTGTCAGGAGGAGACAGAGACTGTGTTCCCTGAAGGTAGGCTCTCCAGTACCGACTGGCTTCCTGACACTCCCATCTCAGACACATTCTGTTTCATTTTCAAAAAAAAAAATTCCAGGAAACTTGGTTCTAGGCATTCTCTGGAGGCCCACACCCATCTCAATATTTCCGGACATGCGGGCTCTTTCTCAAAGAGGTTTTGGGAAGCGGGGCACATAGCTGGGTCCAGCTGAGCACCTGGTTGGGACACTCACCTGTGGAGCCTCAGTCTCCACCTCCAAAAGATGGGCCGTCACTCCCATCCCGAGGTTGCTGTGCTTATGAAGTGGGATGGTCCATGAGAAGGCGACTTGTCTCAGCGCAGGAAGGTGGCCTGGGGTGGAGGGTGGAGGGTCCCCCTCTCTGGGGACCAGACGCGCACCACAGGATATTACATCGCACCCCAGCCACCCCACATCCTGCCCCTGGCGGCCTCCCCGAAGCTGCATGGCCGCCCACAATATGGCCGCCGTGGCCACCAGGCCCCGCGCCCGCTCGCAGGGCGCCAGGGGACGGAGGGCACCATGGCCAGGCCACGGTCACTCCTGGTGGCCCCGGGGGTGCAGCATGGGGCGGGAGGCGTGGTCAGGAGGGAGTGGGGTGGGTGGGTGGATGGGTGGGGGGCCGGGAAGAGCCAGGGAGAGGGGCAGGGAGGCGAACAAAAGGTCCCTTTGTGGAGCGGCCGGGAGAAGAGGAGCGCATTACCCAATGCCCAGAAGCCATGTTGGTAACAAGAGAACCATTCTCTGCCTCGCTTGGAAAACAACTTGGAGCAGAGAGAGACCGAGAGAGAGTTAACCCCATGGGCGCGGGGCACAGGGGCCCGAGGCCACCGTGGGAGGCGGGAGGGAGCGAGCGCCCACTGGGGGCCTTTCGGGCCCGGAGCCCGTGATTTCCTGTCTCCCAGGCCTGGTCTGCGGTCGGAGGATCCAGAGCCCCAACATGGCCGCTTGGCCGCGGCCCAGCAGCCTTCGGACAGGGGACTGGAGCCATGGCTTCTGCTGCCTGGGCCTGGCCAGACGTGTGACCTCCGCCGGCTCCCAGCTCCAGGGCCTGGCCCACCCCGAGGGCGCCCCCCTGACCCCCAACTCCGAGTCCAGACTCTACAACTGCAGGTCCTAGGACTGGCCCTGGTTCCAGGGCCCCACGGCCTCCACAAGCCTCTCTTGGCTGACAGGCGGCAGAGTTGCTCCTCAGGAAGTCCCTTCCATCTTTGCACAGTTTTGCTGTTAAAGTTTTTCCTGAAACTTCATTAAATCTCTTTCATCCCTGTGCAGCCTCTACCCACCAGCCCTGGTTCTCAGGCTCCTAGAGACCACCTCTGGTAGGAAGGGGAAGGATACCTGAAGAAGCAGCTGCTGTGTTTTGGGCCCCTCACACGCACTTCGGGGCCAGCCTGGCGGGAGTGAGCTGTGACCCTGTCTGCCGACGCCACTTGTTCTAAAAGCAACTAACACAGGGCCACAATGAGGAGGCACCCCATGAATAAGCAGAAGAAAGAGGTCCTTCCTTCCTTCCATCCTTCCTTCCAGAAATACAGGCGGAGCCGTCTGCCCAGCTCTGTCTTAGCTCTGGGACTCAGCAGTGGACCAAAGAGACCACCCTGCCCCCAGGGAGCGGGCAATAAAAAAGCAAAGACACAAACTAATGGCAGGTGGCCACAAGCTTGATGGTGACGAATCTGGGCAAAGAGAGTGACAAGAGGGGTAACTTTAGCAATGGTGGTCGGCAGAGGCCCCCGCAAGGCTCTGCTCTTTCACAAAGATCTGAATGGAGAGAGGAGGAACATTTGGGCAGAGAATTTCCAGGCAGTGGGCACAGTGTGTGCAACAGTCCTGAGGGGGACTGTCCTGGGGAGTCTGGGAAGAGCCAGGAGGTCAGAGTGGCTGCAGCAGAGACATCAGGGGGTCAGGTCATGCGGAAGGGTGGAGGAGCCCAGGCGCGTGGGTGCCTGCAGGAGCTTGGAGCAAGGTTTGTGTGGTCAGAATTCCATTTCAACAAGGACTGTTTGGCTGTCTTGTGGGGAATAAACTGCAGGGGTCAAGGGTGAGAGCTGGAGACCTAACAGGACTTTTGTCATAGCCCCCAACCCCTGTGTGCTCCCCTCCCTAGCACTCCTGCTCCCCAGCTTGCCCCCACCCTCCCATTGTAGGTGCAACCATTCTCCGAGTAAATGTTGGCCCAGCACCTGCTAAGAATGGGGTGTTTGGTCTTTGGGCCAGGCAGGACCCTAAAGAGAGCAAGGCTGCCCTGTGGGGGTAGGGCGGTTCACAGTTGGAGGGGTCCCAGGCACCCAAAGGGGACCCACTAAAGGACAAGCCTTGCTTGTGGACCCCTGGCTAAAGGATGAAGCCTGGGCAGATTTTCAAGCTTCACAAAGGGCTCTCAGGACCCTCCTCCTCCAGCCCCACTGGGTTGTGACATCAGAAAACAGCCCAGAAACGCAGGGGCTCAGTGCCCTGCCTCCCACCTCAGGCAGGTCCCTGGCCTTCCAGAGCCTCAGTTTCCTCATCTGTAACACCGCATCGGCCTCGAAGGTCTGCTGAGTACAACTTAGCCCTCAGGGGGCAGAGACAGGCTCTGAGAGGTGAGTGATGGCCTTGGTCACCAGCTGGAAGAGGCAGTACCTGCTGACCCCTAATGCCAGCCCCTTCTCTTTGTGTTCCCGACACACCTGTGGGGCCTCAGCTCCGCCCCCTCTAAGGCCCGGAGCTGCGTGCTAGAGCAGGGCAGATGCTACGGAAAGTAGTGACAGTATCGAGGGGCTTCAGATGGCAGAGGGGCCAGTGGGTAGGAGTGAAAGTGTTAGTCGCTCAGTTGTGTCCAGCTCTTTGTGACCCCATGGACTGTAGCCCACCAGGCTCCTCTGTCCATGCGATTCTCCAGGCAAGAATACTGGAGTGGGTTGTCATTTCCTTCTCCAGGAAATCTTCCCGACCTAGGGATCGAACCCAGGTCTTCTGCATTGCAGGCAGATTCTTCACCATCAGTGGGTAGGACAGGGAGGCTGTGAGGCTCAGGAAGATGAAGCAGGACAGACTTGGGCGTTCCAACCTAACAGGAAGCACCCCAGCCCTGGCAGGCACCCTGGAAGGGTGAGAGAGAGGCCCCTTGTGATCCTCACTTCCCCCCACCCCCACCCCGACTGGCTGTGAGCAGCCTGGCCTCTCAAGCCTCTGCATCTTCATTTGTCAAACGGGCCACCTCCTCTCTGGTCCCAGAGGGTGGTGACGAGGATCAGATGAGTGGGAAGCTGGGCATGCAGGGAGCCGGCAGGGCTTTATACTGGGTTCCTGCTGGCTTCCAGGCTTATGCATCCCTGACAGAATGATCTAACACAGTCGATCGTGCAACAGGCAGGGCTGCAGAGGAGAGAGGGAAAACAGGGGCAGGAGAGAGGCGGAACAGGGGAGGAAGGGGGGAGGGCCATGGCATGGAGCAGGGAGGGCTTCCTGGAGGAAGCAAGTTGTACGTATCATGGGGGATGGGAGGGTTTGCGCAGGCCAGGAGGCGGGGGAGGGCTTGTAGCAGATGGGCTAGCACAAGTAAAGGCACAGAGAAGGGAACCAGCAGGGAGAACAGAAAAGAGAAGGGCAGAGCCCTTGTTAGCAAGGTGGCGTGGGGAGGCTGGGGTTGGGATCCTGGGAAGCCCAGAGCCTCCTAAGCCAGAGCTTGGAGATTCACCTCCACCCCTTCCAGCCTTGAGCTTAAAGCGCCTGATTTCCATCTCCAGCCTCTGCTGGAATCTTACTCTTCCTGTGGAGCACGCTCCGCATGTCTTTGCTGGCTGTTGAGAGATATATGGCAAAAAGACTCCCTCTGGGAAGTCCTCCCTGAGCCCCAAGCCAGGTTGAGAATCCCTCCCCTGGAAGTAGTTCTTGCTGTCCCAATGGGAAGGAACGATTATCATATCCATTTTACAGAGGAGAAAACTTGGGCTGAGAGAGATACCCTCATGGCTCAGGGGTGAACGACTGGTGTCGGAGCTGGGATCCTAACGCTGCGAGAGGCCTGGCACCTGTGAACTCTTATGTTACCTCCCCCACCCCACCCTGTGCTGGGCACCTTTTTCTCCTTGGATCCAGAGAAGGGCTGAAATTCAAGTGCTACCAGGCCGCCGGGAGGTGGCGGGGCAGGTCCTGAAGCCGGGAGTGGCTGACCCCAGTGCTCCCACAACCGGTCTGAGAAGGTGCAGAGAGGCCCAGGATGTAGGGGTGAGTGAAAGGGGAGAAACTGGGCCTGAGGCCAGGGACCATGGCAGCCCTGGAAGGCAGGGAAGACAACCAACGGGGCCAGAGCCCAGGTGGCAGGGGGCCGATGGCCCGTGGCAAGGCAGCAGGAAGAGGGGGAGCTGGCCACAGGAGGAGGAGGAGAACTGGGAGATCTGGGGTCCCCGGTGCCCGGCCCTAGGCTGGTGCTGGGAGCAGGGGTCAGGCGGCGGTCGCGGGCACTCGCAGGCTGAGTGGAAAGAGCACTGGAGACGCTGCGGGTCACGCGGGAAGTCACCCAGCGCGGGCGCGGTGCCCGGGCCCACGTCACACCCTCGCCAGGGCGGAAGCCTCGAGGCCCTTCCACGCGGCACTGTCGTCAGCCAGCGGAGTCACATGGGGGGCGGGCCGCGGGCCGTGGCGCCTTCCGGTGGCCTCTCCGCCCCCGCCCCGCCCCTGGGGATCCTGCCACCGCTCTTAGAAAACAACTGAGGAAATCAAGTGGAAACACAAATCCGCCACCCCAGTCCCTCGCGCTCCCTTGGGCCAGGCCCCTGCCCCCCAGCGCACCCTGGAATGGGGCTCAACCCGAGAGGCCAGCCAGCCCAGCAAGGTTTGCCCTGGCAAGGCCCAGTGGGCACGATCCTTGGCCCCGGGGCTCCCAGCATTCGGGCCTGTCTGCCCATCTAGTCCCGCAGAGGCTAGCCCTCCCCAGGAGGGGGAGGGGCACTGAACTTGAGCCCCCTCCCTCCCTCTCTCCCTCTCTCCCAACTACCTCTAGACTCTGGGATCCAGGGCCAAGGAAATCCCAGGCCTGACTCTGACCTGGAGAAGTTGGTCACCTGGGCAAGTCCTTACCAGCTGTGGGCCTCAGTGGTCTCATCTGTCAAATGGGAGTAACAAGGCCTGCCCAGACCCACCTCACGGGCTGGAGAGAGAGACCTGGGCCTAGAGAAGGACAGTACTGTGTGAGCTATAAAGGGCCAGGCCCATGGATGGTCACTTTGATATTTTACAGAGAGGACTTGCCTCCCCGGCTTGGGAGTCAGCTCCATGCAGGGGGACATGAATTACAGGTGATGATAAGGGGTCCCTGCAGTTGCTTACCCCTGAACAGAGAAGAGCCCGGCCCTGGCCCACCCGGTCCCTCTCAGCACCAGCCACTCCCAAACGCCTCTGTCCCCTCCACAGACAGGGTGCTCGCCCCGTCGGACACGGTCTTTCCTCAGCAGAAGTCCTCCTCGTCCTCCAAGACCCAGCTCAACGGTCCCTGCTCTCGGAAGCGTCCTGACTCCAGGGGGTCGAGCGGCACCCACTTCCCCTGGTACAGGATGAACACGTCAGGTGTGGCGTTAGCCATCTTAGCATCCCAGCAAGTGGGTGAGCTCCGTGCGGGTGGGGCCTGTCTTTACCACCCTGGAGTCCCTGCCCCACGCTCAGCGCTGGGCCTAACAGCGTCAACAGGTGTGAGTGAGCCGATGTGTGTGTGCACGTGTGCATGAGTGCCAGGAGAGCTGGTCAGGAGGTGACCTGTTCAGGAGAGGACAGGGAGGGGTCAAAGTTTACTACGTGCATCTCCAGCCTCCACTCAGGGCTCCCTCTACTCCCAAGACCATGACCCCCCAGTCTCCCCTGTGCCCACTCAGCCTGAGGGAGAATCTGGCTCCCTGCCGACTGAGTCAAGGTCAGCTCATCCCCTGACGGGTCACAGGGGCGCGCTTCTAGGAGGAGCGTACTGGTGGTATTTCCGGAGCTCTGCTGGGCGTGATGGAAGGTGAGGGGACAGTGGCCTGTTACAAAGTGGACAGAATCATCCAGACTTCAGACAGAGGGGACTAGACTACCAGGGAGGGGACAACGGATGTGAGCCGCGTTTTGAAGGAAAAACTGTCGTGGTTGATGATTAGCTGCGGGGGGATAAAGGGGCGGATGAGTCAAAAATGACTCTGAAGTTTCACGCCCGGGTCACTGGAGAACAGTGGGGCCATTGATGGGGGCGGGGAAGCAGGGCGGGGGGGGGGGCGCTGGTTTGGGGGCAGGATGGTGACTTGGGTCTGGGACAGAGACGCACAGCATTTGGGGCTGGAAGCAGCCTCAGAGACCATCCAGGTCACACGTGAGGAGACGGAGGCTCTGGGAGGAGCAGCCACTTGGCTGGGACACCGCAGGGGTCGATGTCACGACTGACTGAGTCTGGGGACCTGGTCAGTCCCGGAGGCAAGTCAGACCCAGTCCTCACCTTGGGAGACTGAGACCAGAGTCATTGTCCCCTGGGAGAGACAGACATGGGCATTACTGCAACCTGATTGATGAGGCAATGTGGGGATGCAGGGGGTGTGAGGGAAGGGGGAGTAACCAAGGAATAGTCATAGCAGGGTTATCAGAAGTGGGGCCCCTGCCCAAAGTGCCTCTCCTGTAATCCTAGCAACCGTCCCACAAGCTATGCAGACATGTTGTTCCCATTTCACGGATAAAACTAAGTGGCTGGTCCAGGGCCTTATGGGTCTGATGCTGCCCCAACTATCACCCTTAAGGCCTGCTTCTTGGATGCAGTATTCTGGAACTGAGGCCTGATGGATGAGTGAGAGTTTTCCAAATGACAAAGAGGGAGGGGTGACATGGGGCAGAGGAATCAACATGTATCAAGGCCCGGAAGACTATCCATCCATCAAGAGGGCTTAAGGTGTTGGTCTGTAGCCCACCTTCATACCTCTCACCCAGGCCTCCTACCCTGATCCCACCCTGTCCCCAGGCCCCTCATTTTACAAGGCCCCACTTACCTACCCCACCCTTTGCCAGTGATTTGTCAGATGAATGAGCCGGGGGTGGAGGGGTGGGGGTGTGGCCTGTCCCCTCTCCCCTGCTCCCAGGGCTTCACAGCTCAGTCCTGCCCTTTCCCCTCTTCTCCACGGCACCATTTTCTCATCCCAGGAGTGATCCCACAAAAAATGAGTCAGCCCCATGGAGGCAGAGGTTGGCCTGAACCACTCAGCACGTGAGCAGCTGAGCTAAGGCTCAAACCCGCAGGGCCTTGGGTCTCAGACCCTGGAAGAGCCCTCTGAGGTCTGGACAAACCAGGTCGCTCTCCACACTTCTCCATCCCTGGGGCCCCCTCTGCAGTCACCCTGGTAGTGAACCAGGGAGGACTGAGCGCCAGAACCTATAAGGACAGCTTATAACTCAGGGTGCAGTCACGTGATGGTGTCAGCTCGTGAGAGCCAATTGCTAAATCTTCTGGAATTTTCCAAGCCTGTTATGTCACCTTGGAAGCTTGAAATTGGCCCCAGTGAGAGTTTTACAATGTGAACATTGGCAGTCCACCCCGCTATAGCCACCCCCTCCCTGACAGAGCTGGTTGTTAAGCACTTACCAGCATACCACTGCCCAGGAGTCCCGCCTCCTGACTCCCCCGGAGGTTTCTGGGTTCTCCCAAGCACCCAGCCCAGGCTTGGGCTCTTGTGCTAAATCCAGTGGCATCTCCTGCTCACCACAGGGCTCTCCAGTCCCAGCATCAGCCAGTCTTTCCTGCTGCATCTTGGACTGCTCCCTTCCTGCCCCCATGCTCCAGTGGCAGAAAAAAAAGGCGATTCTTCCTGAACAGGCCTTTGCTTATGCCATTCCCCACTCCTGGAATACACGTCCCTCATCTCTGCCTCTTGAAATCTTCCCTGCTCCATCAGGTTTATTCTTAATTGGTGGCCAGTAAATATTCCTTGACTAAATAGAAAGGGGTGAATTGAAGCCTCTATGTCCAGGACTGAACTGGGGTCTTGGCAGAGCCTGGGGCTCTGGGAAACCCTGAATCCATTCCCCTGCCTCAGGACGGAAACACACCAAAATCCTCCTGCCAATCCCAGCCGTCTTGTGGTCTCCAGGGAGATGGGGTGTTAATGGAAGGCAGACTGATAGCTGCCCTCAGGGGCGGCAAAAGCAGGAATCAACTGAAACCACCCAGGTTACCTGGAAACGAATCCCTTCGTTCTGTGTTCAGCCTTTTGAACTCCTCTTCATCCTTCAAAGCCCAACTCACGTGCTACCTCTGCCAAGAGGTCTTGCCCAGATCATGGTCCTCCATTACCCCCTCGCCCCTTTGCTGTTATGACTGCACCTACGACGCTGGGCAGTGCTTCTCTGTCTGTGTGTCCATCATCCACTAGACCACAGCCAGTTGAAGCAGGATAGGCCTTAGGTGGCCCAGATGGTAAAGAATCTGCCTGCAATGCAGGAGATGCAGGTCTGATCCCTGGGTTGGGAAGATCCCTTAGAGAAGGGAATGGCAAGCCACTCCAGTATACTTGTCTGGGAAACCCCATGGGAAGAGAAGCCTGGCGGACTGCAGTCCATGGGGTTGCAAAGAGTCGGACACAGCTGAACAACTAACACTTTCAGGCTTTATTTAAGGCTGAGTCCTCAGCCCGGTGCTCTGCAGACCCAGGGTCTGCTTGGGAGATTTTTTGGCCCCACTGAGCAGCATGCAGGATCTTCCCACCAAGGATCAAACCCGTGCCCCTGGCAATGGAAGCGTGAAGGCCTAACCACTGGAACACCAAGGAAGTCTAGGAACTGCACACTGGATTGACTCCATCACTATTTTGGGCAAATCACCTCTTCTCCCCCAGGCCTCTGCTCCCCTGCCCCCAGTATGAATTCAACTTGAACGAGGTTAATCGCCAAGAACCCACCTCTCACATTCTAGGACTCTGAGACTATGCACCCCTCCCCATGAGTCTCTCCCCTTCTAGTCTCCTTCTCTAACTCCCCAGTGGGTGACACCCCTTCCCCACCTGCCTTCACCTCTCCCCCAAACACCCCACAGCAGATGCACTGCTCGGGCCTGAGACCCCTGGACTCCATTTTTCCGGGTGCTGTTTCCCTCTGACTAGAGGTTCCTTGGAAAGAGCAGAGGTCTCGCACATCCACAGGCCAGAGGGGCAGCATCCATAAGTACCTGTCAATGGACCGTGAGGGAGCAGCCGGGACTTGCAGGGCCCTTTGGCAAGCCTCAACATCCCTGTTCAGACTCGCCCAGAGCAGCCGGCCCCTCACAGCCTAGCTCTCCCTTGAGCCCCGGGGGCTAACAGCCACATCCCAATCTCTGCCTGTTTTGCTCCGACTTTCATGGGGGGTGTGTGTACAGTAGTGTGGGGGGGGGCAGGTAGATGGCAGCCCTTCCCTCCCCACCCCACGCAGAGGACTCAGGTGGCTGTGAAGCTACTGTCCCCTCTCACTCTCTGCCCTGTCCTCACCTCCTGAGCACACCCAGAGGCAGATGCAAGAGCACACGCGTGCACGTGCACACACACAGATGCACTCAGGAGAGTTGTGAAGCTGCAGATCTGTCTCCCTGTGCCGGTGTTTGGAGAGGTGTCACTCGTGCCATCGGGCATGTTGACCGAGAGGGGACCTGATGGGAGTGTTAGAAGGGGCTCTGAATCCCTTGTTGGTCCTGAAATCCAAGGACCAAAGGCTGTCTCTGCCCCCAGGCAGCCTTGTGCAGCCACCGCCCCCCACCCCCACCCATCCTGGTCCTGACTCTTTGTCTAAGTCACCAAGCCACTCACAGCTCTTTTGAGGCAACCCCCTGCAGCAGGACTCAGAGTCTCACCATCTCTCACAGGCGCCTGGTACAGACTCAGGGCCCAGGGATGGAGTCGGACATGAAGGGAAAAGGCAGTGTGGGCCTGTCAGTCCAGAAAGCTCTAGGGAGCAGTGGCTCTCGGGTGATGCAGACGTGATAATTTGCAGCCCAGACTCTGATGTCTCCTCTCCCAGGAGCTGCATGATCTTCAGCTAAATCCTAAACCTCTCCGGATCTCAGTTTCCCCATCTGTGAACAGTGCTAGCTCACAGCTCCTGCCTTATTAAGTTGTCACGGCTGAACGAGTTCACAGATGTGTCCACATCGGGTGTCTGGCGAGCAGTAAGTGCTCAGGAAATATTAGTGATGCTGCTAGAAGTGGGGGGGGGGGGGGAAGGGGTGGGCGGCCCTCCTTGCTCCTCTCCTGAGCACAGCCCCTGTGTGGGGTGCTGCGAAGACACGCACGGTCCTGCCTGCTGTGACCTCCTGAAGGTGGGGGAGGGTGCAGACCGGGAGAGAGCAGCTCCCGGGCCTCCCTGTGAACACAGGGGCATCTGGCTCTGCGTGTGCCGGGGAGACAGCCGGGTCAGTTGAGGTGCCAGCCTTGATGGCAGAGGGTCAGGGGGCCAGGAGGAGAGGTGGGGCCTCAGAAGAGAGTGAGAAGAGGGAGTTTCAGGTGGAGGAGTGGCCTGAGCAAAGGTGATCCTGAAATCCAAGGGCCGAAGGCCTTGGTGATGAGGAACAGTGGTCCAGAGTGGGGAGGGTCATGCCGCAGAACCCACCAGCTCCAGGACCATCACCACCAGCACACGGCAGGGGGCTGCTCTTCGTCCTTTGTGCCCCCTTATGCACGAGGTCCCAGCCTCATGCAGGACGATGTGCCTGCTTTTCAAGCCTCTGCACCTTTGTTCGTGAAGCCCCCGCCCATCGGCTCACCTCCTCCAGACAGCATGTAAACTTAACCTGCTTCACGGTAGTCACTGGGGTCTCTCTATCCCTCCCAGACAGGAACGCCCGAGATCTGCCTGCGCCGCGGCGGGGATTCGGTAGCAATCAGTTGCTACTGAATGAATGAATGAACAAATGAACAAGTGAACAAAGGCGGTGACTGCTGCATCCCCCTACACGCTGGCGATTCACGGATGATGGACCCCATCACGCACCCTGTGACCACAGGGCCCAAGCCGCAGGAACTCTGACACACACCGCCAGGCCCTCACCACCCCAGCGAGCCACGTGGAGAGCTGCTCTCTCTCCTCCGGGCCCCCTCCCCATCCATCCTCCCACCCACGCACACTTTCCCTCTTGCCTGGGGCAGCTGGTGGGAGGGTAGGGGCTGGGGCGGGGCAGGGCCAGAGGGGCCTCGGTGGCGGCAGTGGGGGCAGGGGACTGGGGGAGGCTGGGAAAGTCCAGGCTCTCTCCTGGGGGGCGGTGGGCGGCGTGGCGAGGCGCTCGAAGGGATGAGGGAGGAGGGTCTCGGCCCGGTACAGCTGCGGTCCCCTCCCTAGCAGCCTGCACGGGTGCAGAAAGGCCTCTTTGTTCTCCGCCTTTAAAGGGTAAGAGAAACACTTATGCATGGCAAATTAGCCCAAAAATGTATTTCTCTAAAACACCCAATTGTCTCACCAGGCCTGCAGCTGCAGGGAAGTTCCAGGGAGTCGGGGAGGGGGTGTCTTTGGGGTGACCCTGAGGGACAGGGAGAGGTGGTGGGGACAGGGGCCATCACTCCTTCCCGCCTCTGCTCTCAGAATCTCACAGTCGCAGGAGGACACAGCTGGGGAAGGCCCGAGGGTCAGGGAACCCTCCCCCCTTCAGTGGTACAGAGACAGACACTGAGGCCCGGGGAGGTGGCAGAGAAAGGGCTGATCCAGGACCCTGGGCTTTCGCATCTGTACCTACTGCTTGTCTGTGCTGGAGAGAAGGGGCTTCAGGGAAGGAACCCCAGGTCCCCAAGATCAACCAAGCCAGCTGCCCTAGGAATGAAAGAGAGAGAAAGAAACTGGGTGGTTCTGCTCGTAAGCTGCCCGCTTGGGGCTTCAGTGCCCAGGAGAATGGCCAAGGGCACCCACAGAGCCCGCCTGTTCCCCATCCTGGTGCATCTGAAGGCAGCATGCGTGGGGCGATGGGAGATTCAGACAGTGGCGCCAGTCGGGAGTCCTCCAGCAAAGCCTTCCCAGGAGCAGGCAGGAGACCTCGCTTCATCTGAACCAAATACGCGTTTGGAGAAGGTTTGGGATCCCGCACTGATATCCCACTCAAGGCACATTCTTCAGGAGTCGGTTCTGTGTGGACCCCGGGAGCATCCGGGCCCCCAAAGGTGAATGAGAGACAGCTCTGTCCCCAAGGAGCTCCGGGCACCCCAGGGGAGACTAATGGGTAAATAAGCAACTAGCATGAAAGAGTCCCATGCGGAGGTAAGGTCCAAACCAAACCCTGAGAACAAGGAGGAATGGGATTTTCAGGGCAGTCTCCCAGAAATGGCCCTAGGGCTGGGCCCTGAAAGATGACTTTGAGGCTGGGATGGGTGGACATTCCAGGCAGCAGAGACAGCACAAGGGCACAACTGCGACTCCTGAGACCACCACTTCACCTTGGAGTCATTGATTTAAGAGAACTTATTGAGGACTTCCCTGGTGGTCTAGTGGCTAAGAATCCACCTGCCAACTCAGGGGACACGGGTTCGATCCCTAGTCCAGGAAGATCCCGCATGACGCAGTGCAACTAAGCCTGTGAAACTATTGAGCCCGCGCGTCTTGGAGCCTGTGCTCCTCAAAAAGAAAAGCCAACGTAAAGAGAAATTGCACACAACCAAGAGTAGCCCCAGCCTGTCACAACCGGGGAAAGCCCAGCAGCACAGAGGCCCAGCACAGCCAATATAGAATTTTTTAAAAAAGAGAGAGAATTTATTGAGCATCTCCTGAGTTCTAGCTCATGTAATTGGCACAGAGGAGAGAACATGATTCTGACCCTGGGGTTGGGGATCTTGCCAACTAGACAAAGTGAGTTTATGACAGAAGGAAAAAACCCTGAGCTGGCCATGAAAAGCGCATGAGGGTGCAGAGTTAGGGCCCAGCAGCTCCCGTGAGACTGCCAGCTCCCCAGCTGTTTGTGCATCTGTGGGATGCAGGGATGGTAACCACCCAGGAATACTGCCCTGAGGACATGGGGGAAGAGCCAAACCCAGTGACTGACACCCCAGAGTTTCTCAAAAAATGTTAGTTCTGCTGCCCCACCCCACGCCACCCCTGAGGAGTCTGGAAATGAGAGAGATGGGAGCAAGTTGGGGAGGGGAGATTGTGTGTGTGAGAGAGTGTTGTGCTCACATATGTGCGTGTGTATGAACGAGTGTGTTGATGTGCAAGTGTGCAAGTGTGTGTGTGACTGTGCACGCGTGCGCATAGGAGTGAGGGGTGTTATGAGTGTGCACATGCACGTGAAAGGGTGAGTTGTGCATGTGGGGGGGGCTGTGGTTGTGTGCAAGTGCACACGTGAGTGAGAGCGGGAACAAGAGTGTGTGTGCGTTTGTGTGTGTGTATGGACACAGGATCATACCCAGGATGCTTCTTGGGGAAGGGAACGGAGCTAAGACTGAAAGGTCAGATGCTCAAAGTGGCCAAGCAGCTGGAAAACATTCTCTCATGGTGGCTGGAGGGACCAGAAAGGAGACTGGGCCCCTTGGGTGAGCAAGAGGCCATGAGGCACCAAGAAGGGAGAGACTGGCTGTGAGCTGAGGCCTCTTCTCCACCAGGGCTCCCCGGTTCAAGGAGGCACCAGCAGTCTTGGATGGAGCTGTCTTACCTAGGCCTCCCTTCCATGCTTATCCAAGACTCCCCGGCTTCCTCTTCCCTCCAGGAGAAACCCAGGTTCTTGGAAGGGTCGACCACACCCTCCATGGTCTGATCCCCGCCCTGCTCTTCCCACTTTTCAGCCGGGTCGATTCACCTGCCCTGTGCACTGGTTTCCTTTCTGGTCCCTCCAGCCACCCTCCTGCCACACTCTGAGCTTTGCCATCCCCCAGGGATCTGACTGGAGAATCCTAGTCACTCAGCAGCCAAGTGCTGGTCCTCCCCCGAGTCATCCCTTTCACCGCCTTCCTGCATCCCTGTAACTTTGCCTTGTGCTCCCACATACATCTGAGACCATCCTCATGGCATGCCGTAATTTACAAAACTGTGGTCCCTGGACTCAGAATCATGGGAAAACTTGTCCAAGAATCCTCTCTGTAAAAGGCACCAGGAGTTGAAAACAGGAATTCAAATAGGCATAGGTATCCCTGTGTCCATAGCAGCATTGTTCACTATAGTCAAAAGATGGACACAACCAAAGTGTCCATTGACAGATGAATGGATAAACAAAATGTGGTCTATACATACGATGGAATATCATTCAGTCTTAAAAACAGAGGAAATTCTCAAATGCTACAACATGGTGAACTTTGAAGATGGGGGGCTAAGTGAAAGAAGTCAGGCCCAAAATGGAAAGTAGTGTTAGAGTCCACTCATATAAGATACATAGAATAGTTAAACTCATAGAGATAGAAAATACAACAATTGTTATCAGGGGCTATGGGGTGAGTGGAGAATGGGAAATTATTGTCTAATGGGCAGAGTTTCTGTTTAGAAGATGAAAAAGTCCTGGAGGTGGGTGGTGGTGATAACTGTACAATATACATGTACTTCATGTACTTAAAGTGTACTTAAATATACTTAAAAATGATTAGCATGGTAAATTTTATGCCGTGTATAGTTTACCACTGAGGGGAAAAAGCACCAGGCAAAGAGTTTTTCGAGGAAGTTCTTTTTAGATTTTAAGTAATGGTTTTCTTAAAGGGAACACCTCTACACTGTTGGTGGAAATGTAAGTTGGTGAAGCCACTATGAATAACAGTATGGAGGTTTCTTTAAAAAGTAAAAAAAAAAAAAAAAAGTAAAAATAGAATACTGCAATTTGGCTCCTGGGTTTATATCTGGAGAAAACCATAAGTTAAAAAGATACATGCACCCCAATGTTCATTGCAGCACTATTTACAGTAGCCAAGACATGGAAGCAACCTAGATGTCCATAGACAGATGAATGGGTAAAGAAGATGTGGTATATGTAGGCAATGGAACATTACTCAGCCATAAAAAAGAATGAAATAATGCCATTTGCAGCAACATGACTGGACCTGGAGATTATCATCATTACTAAGATTTCATCATTACTAGATGAAATAAGTCAGACAGAGAAAGACAAGTATCATATGATACCACCCATATGTGGAATCTAAAGGAAATGGTACAAATGAACTTGTTTACAAAATAGAAACAGACTCACAGAAATAGAAAACAAATTTACGGTTACCAAAGGGGAAAGGTGGGAGGGAGGGGTAAATGAGGAATTTGGGAGTAACAGATATACACTACTGTATGTAAAATAGATAATAACAAGGACCTACTGTACAGTACAGGGAGCTATACTCAATATTTTGTAATAACATATATGGGGAAAGAATCTGAAAAAGAATATGTATATATGCATATATATATCTGAATCACTTTGCTGACCTAAAACTAACACAACATTGTAAATCAACTATACTTCAATAAAAAAATAAATAATTTTTTTTAAATAGAAGGAAACAGTTTTCTTTTTGTGTAACCTGATAGGAATAATAGAAAAAGATGAACGGACATCACCCACTCCCTTCAGGCAGACGAGTCTCTTCCTTGGCACCTCCGGCCCAGCACAGGATGTGGATGGCTCCGATGCACAGTGAAGTGTGTTGATGACCAATGACTTCGCTGACTATGTTCCCTTGACCCTCTGGGGTAACCACTCTGGACGCATCCTTCCCTCCCCACACCCCTCATTTCAGCCCAGGAATCTTCTGAGAGGGGTAGGGCACCTCAGGGAAACCCAAAATGACCCAGTGGCGTGCAGAAAGGTTAGCATTTCTTTCCATTTATATGTTTACTCTTATTCTTTGGAGACTTCTACTTTGTGTATGTTTCTATAGTAGTTGTTGTTTAGTCGCTAAGTTCTGTCAGACCCTCTGGGAGCCTGTGGACTATAGCCCACCAGATTCCTGTCTGTGGGATCTTCCAGGCAAGAATACTGGAGTGGGTTGCCATTTTCTTCTTCAGGGGACCTTCCCGACCCAGGGAATGAACCCAGGTCTCCTGCATTGGCAGGTGGATTCTTTACCACTGAGCCACCACAGAAGACTTTCTATAGTAGTATATGTACGTAATTTGTAAATAAATAAACAAACAATGCCTTTAGATCTGACTCAGGAACTGAACAGATTCTGAAAAATTCTTTGTGATATCTTTCACACCCCAAACCCAGGAACCATATGTATTTCAATAATGTCCTCAGTAATCAAACTTGGCCTCTGATTTTTGCCATACAAACTCAGGACCCAAACAGATTCTGATAGTGAGGAGTATTTGTACAAATTTGGGACATTGTGCCCCTACATTCTTACTGAAAAGGATATACAATCAAAAGCATCAGGGACATCCCTGGAGGCCCAGTGGCTAAGACTCTACACCGTCAAAGCAGGGGGCTCAGGTTCCATCCCTGGTCAGGGAACTAGATCCTACATGCTACAACTAGCGGTTTGAATGCCATAACTGAAAAAGATCCCATGGGCCACAACTAAGACCTGGCGCAGCCAAACAAATAAATAATATTTAAAAAAAAATTTTTTTTTAATCAGAGAGAGCTGCTTGGACCATTGGAGGAGTGAAGTCTCATGGTCCCATTTAAAGGATGGAAGAGGTGAGATTATAATTTTCCTAGGAGACATCGATCCCAGGAGACAGATGCCATTATGCCCTTCTATAGATAATGAAACTGAGACTCAGGTTCATTCTTCAAGGTTACAAGGCTAGAAAACGTCAGTCAAGACTCAACCCACCTGGATCTAATTCTTAGACTATACTATTCCGGTCGCAAAGAGTCGGACACAGCTGAGCGACTGAACAACAACATACTGTTCCAGAGTGCCTCCCAGCGAACCAGGAGGAGGAGCTTGGCAAGCCCAGTTCCCTCTTTATCAGCAAGTTCTGGGCTTCTCCTCCACAACACACACACCCTGCCTGGCCAGCTCCTCCTTATCTACACACCTGAATCAGGGTCAAGGTTGCCTCTCCCCAGGTGGGCCTTCCCTTTGCTGGCTGTAGTCCCCCGAGGAGGCAGTGGGCTCCCTGAGGACCCTCCACTGTGCCCTGGATGCTTGGCCGGGGGCCTGGCACTTCTGGTACACGATGGGGCTCAGTGAATAGTTGAGTGAAGGGGTAGGAGTGACACACGCAAGCAGCCTTCTTGCTCAGCCACACGTGCAGGTGTGGGACTTGGGTCCCTTCGGACAACAACACTCTACAGGGACCCTGACCCCGAGGAAGGTCAATGTGTAGATGATCTTCGGATCAGAAAGAGACCCCAGAGGAATGGGGGGAAGTAGTGGGAAAGAGGGGCTAAGAAAAGGAGAAAACAAGAGTACGAGGGGGCAGAGACATCCACGGGCCATCTTCCACTTGTTCCGCCTCTGGACATTGACAGCAAAACAGAACCAAGAGAACAGTGGGGGAGGGGGAGGGGCAAGCAGGAAACCTTCAGAACCACCCGACCTTCTCAAAAGGCACTGAAGGGACTTCCCTGGTGGTCCAGTGGCTAAGACTCTGCACTCCCAATGAAGGGGGCCTGGGTTCAATCCCTGGTCAGCTAACCAGATCCCACACGCCACAACCTGACACAGTCAAATAAATAAATAATTTTTTTTAAAGGCCCTGATGGTAGTGGGCCACATCCATATAGCAAGGGAAGGCCATCCTGCTCCCTGACAATGGCCGGAGCTCAGCAGGTGCCCCCACTCTGTGCCCACCCTGTCCTCCCACAGCACCCCCTCTGCCTGCCTTGGACTGGTCTATTTCACTCGGCAGACTCTTGTAAATGGTGCCAGTTTTTAGGCTATTTCTGAGTGACCTGGGAGCTGTGTGGTCCACAGGGTGATAACCATGACCTGAGTCTCACTCCCCCACCAGCTCCTGAGGATGTTCTTGGCAAGGTCATGACTGTGTCTGAGAGGGCTGCGCCCAGAGTACCTCCTGCTACCAGGCAGTGGGTCACGGGCTCTCAGCTGATGGGTTGTCAAGGGTTCAGATGCCAGTCATGAGGGATGGCCAGGGCCCTTGGGGCATGCAGAGGCTGGGGGCTGAAGAAAGGGCACCAGCAGCTTGGGGACAGAGCGGGTGGAGAGGGTAGAGGACAGTGTCAACTGACTCTTCGTGGATGCCACCCACAGCCATACGTGTGTGCTAAGGACTGACGCTGAAACTGAAACTCCAATACTTTGGCCACCTGATTTGAAGAACTGACTCATTGGAAAAGACCCTGATGTTGGGAAAGATCAAAGGTGGAGGAGAAAGGGACGACAGAGGATGAGATGGTTGGATGGCATCACCGACTTAATGGATATGAGTTTGAGTAAACTCTGGGAGTTGGTGATGGACAGGGAGGCCTGGCATGCTGCAGTCCATGGGGTCGCAAAGAGTCGGACACGACTAAGTTACTGAACTGAAATGAACTGAAGTCGCTTCAGTCATGTCCGACTCTTTGTGACCCCATGCACTATAGCCCATCAGGCTCCTCTGTCGATGGGGATGCTCCAGGCAAGAATATAACATTGAGTGGGTTGCTATGCCTGCCTCCAAGGGATCTTCCTGACCCAGGGATTGAACCTGAGTCTCTTATGTCTCCCGCTTTGGCAGACGGGTTCTTTACCACTAGCACCACCTGGGAAGCCCACACAGCCATACTTGTGCACCCAAACTCGTGTGTGTTGTCACCATCACACTTTCAGACACAGGTACATCCATACACTCAGGCTCACAGGCACAAGTGTTTCCCCATCAAAGCCTTCCCAGCCCACACACAGACACACAAGCCTACACACGCATTCACGAATCATCAAGCAAGAAAGAAGGGCCAGATGCCCTTGAAATCATTCTTTCTCTCCTGTTCCACCCTCTTTCACCTCCACCCCACCCTGGCCATTCTTCTCCACATCAGCCAGGTTTCCCAACCATGATACCATCCCCAAGAATCTGTTGGAAATCCTGAGGGTGGTAGCCTGGTTCTCACACACCTGGTGAATCAGGATTTCACGTGCCCAGGCCATCTTGACCCTGACCCTGTATCTGACCCCCAGCCTCCTCTGCTCACATGCACCACACCCCGGGTTGCATGGAGAGATGTGTCTCCCTGCTGGGCTCTCGTGGCACACCCTGTTGCCTCCAGCTCTGGTGACAGCTTCTGGAGATTGGAGTTTGCCATGAAAACCTTGGTGAGCTGAGCCATAGGGAGTAAGCTGCAAAACATGCATGTACAGGGGACTTCCCTGGTGGACTCGTGGTTAAGACTTCACCCTTCTACTGCAGGGAGTGTGGGTTAGATCCCTGGTCTGGGAACTAAGATCCCACAAACTGTGCTGTGCAACCCCAAAAAATTAAATTTAAAAAAATGCATATTCAGGAGTTCAACCCCAAAGAATGTCACCTAGTAGTCAAAACACAGCCTCCAACCAAGTCCTGACCCATATCACAGCTGAGCCTTGACCTCAAACCAGCCACAGATGGAGCCTTGACTCCAGTTAGAGACTGTCCATCAAACCTGGCTGATACCCTGAAACTTGACCCTGATCTCCTGACCAGGCCTGACCCTGACTCTGACCACAACCTGAGGCCAGACCCTAAACCAAAAATGAATGCTAAAAAGCCTTGATCTTGGCCACAGTCTGGATCCTGATCCTGACACCCAACACAAACACTTTCCTAGCTCACAGCCTGAGCCCTAATGGCAGACTGAGCCATGACTCTAACTCCAAAATCAACTATTTCACTGTCTATAAACTGAGCGCTGTTCCAAAGCACAATGACCCTGATCTTGACCCCAGTGAACCCTTATCTTGGCCCAAGGTTGAGTTCTGATCTTGACCCCAGACGGAGCCCTTACCCTCTCCCAGAATGAACTCTTACCCCAGTGACAGCCTCAGCCTTGACCCTGGCCCCAGACTGAGTGCTAACCCTGATTGCAGCCTGGCTCTGATCCTGACTGAAGCCCGAGGCCTCCTCCTGAGCCAGTCCTCTCAGAAAACTCGGCCTCTGTTCACAGAGGACTGGCCCCACCTTCCTCTCCCAAGTTCAGGACACCTTAGCTGAAACCTAGGAAGACCTGCAGAACTTTCCACGAGAGCCACATGACAGTCTGCCACATGGCAGGAGGTGGGGTCTATCCTCATTTCACAGGTGAGGAAACCGATTCTCACGGAGGCTTAACTTGGTCCGCGTGGTTCCAATGAATAGACAGCAAGTGAAAGGCAGACACTATAGGGAGACATTTCAGAAAGCATTTCCCAAACTTCTGGGCTGGGCAAGGACAGAATGAGCCGCATGCGGAGGCCTGAGCGCCATGTCACTGGAGGCATGCCAACAGAGGCGGGGGACTTGTTGGCTGGTGCTACAAGAGGCCTACAGGAAGTGGAGGGCCCCGCAGCCCCAAGATGTCAAGGAGGTTTCACGCCTCATTCAAGAGTTTCCCTCCAGCCCCAATGGCCACACCTGGAAGGCCTCTAGAATCCTACCATCTCAGGAGGGAGAGACCCAGCCCCACCAGGTGGGACCAGAGCCCCAACCTCCCCTGCTCAACTCCTCTGACCAGCCCTTTACGCTGACTGGATCAGGCATAGATGGGAGACAAGGCCCACCTCACCAAGCTGGCCATCGGGCACTGTCACTGCGTCCCAGACAGGCTCTCTGTCCCAATGTGAGTCCCCACTCCGCCCCAGGCTCAGAAATACACACCCAGGACTGGGAGGACACATGCCACCATTTTCAAAATGCCCGAGCAGCCTTGCCCTCCGCTCATCCTCATTTTGTCGACTCGGGACACAAAGACCAGAGAGGCTGAGCAGCCCGCCTTGGGTGGCACAGCCAGGCAGGGGCACGTCAGGATGCGGACCCCAGACCCTGGCACCTGCCCCACTCACACGGCCCCACAGCTGCCCCAGCGGGGTTGGAGGATGGTGGGGGGACCTGGTGCCAGGCGGCAGAGGCTGGGATGGGGGGCTGGATGGCCCCTTGTGCCGCCGCCCCCCCAGGCATCCCGGCCTGGCTCCATCCACCGGCCGCCCAGCTGCCCGCACATCCGCCCAAGCCCAGACATCAATCCACACCAGGGCCCTCGCTCCCTCTTTCTTTTCTGCCCTCCTCTTCCCTCCCCAACTCGCATCTTTTTTTTTTTTCCCCTCCTCTCTCTCTTCCAACATGTCATTACAGTAGAAACAAAAAGTGTCGGGACAATGCGGGCATTGACGAAGGCCCCCTCGCAGCCCCCTCCCCCCACGGTGCGTGCCAGCACTCTTTCCACCCGCCCAGGGCTGGAACCGCTGCCAAAGGAGCCCTGCTAATAAACAAGAGGAACCAGATAAACCAGGAACACAATAGAGGGATTTGTTGCACTTAGAATGGTGGGAACAATGTCAACGTCGCGCGCAGCTGCTTCTAAGCCCCCACCCCACCAAGTCCTGCCAAGCAGCCCCCTTGTCCCCCATCCCCTCTGATTTATGAAAGGTCAGAGGGCATCATGGCTAAAGGGCCCCTTCCTCGCATCCCTCATTAACCCTTCGGACACAATGATCCCTTCTCTGGGAGGTGGTGAGTGGGGGGCGTGTGTCATGCACAACACTTCCTGGAGCTGCCTGGCCATGGTGCAGAGGGAGGAGGAGCAGGCTCCAAGATGCCTTCAGGCCACGGGCTTCATCTGGAGTCACAGCCTTATTGATGGAGGCCTTCTTCTTAGTGACCCCCAGAGGTGTGACCAGAGCTGCAACTGGATCTACAAGATGGTGACGCAGGCTGCTTCCGGAGCCGTGCTTTCAGGGCAAAAGATTTGTTCTCCAATGTCCCAGTGGGTGCTGAGTCCCTCCCTAGATGTTGGGGCATGAGGATAAGCCAGACATAGTTCCTAATTTGGGAAAGCACAGGTTGATGGGTGTGGGGGAGCCCAGGGAAGTGGGGCTCACTGCTGGTCACAGCAGGTAGTAGGGAGGAAAAGCAGGGGAGAGTTCTGGCAGGAGGTAATGTTTGAGCTGAGGAGGCAGCACCAGCAAGACAGACAGTCCCCGAAAGGGGTCAGGAATCGCATATCCTGCTCCACCACTTGACCACAACATCTTCATTAGCAACTTGGAGACAAGAAAAATACCTACCTCAAAGGATACTTGGAAAGACAAACTGATACAAATAAGGTGCTTAGAAAAGAGCCTGGCATGTAGTTAAATTTCAATAGGTGTGGCCATTATTATTACAGTTGATGGTGGTGATGGTGTGGTGCTCACAACCACCCTGAGCTTCATAACATGGTCCCATAGATGGGCAGATGAGGCTGGGACTCCCCTTGGATCACAGCTGGTACTTACAGACCCAGGATTCCAACCCAAATTTCCATACTCCAATCCCAGGAATCCTGCTTACTCAACAGCTTTGGGATGGACACCCAAATTAGGAATCTGGGATTATGGGACAGAAAAGTGCTTAATGACCTATTTGGGAGTTAATCTCAAAATGAACTTCAGCCTGTCTTCCCTCAATAAAAAGAAAAAATTACATGGAATCCTCTTAGTCCCTTCACATTTAAGCACAAACTGGAAGAAGGAAGCTGCATAGGAAAGTCTCCTGTTCACCCACCTCTCACCTCTGCTAAGCAGGGGTCTCTTGATAACACTCTGACCATTCCTGCCCCCGCCCCCACAAACCATCCCCACCACCCCTGCTCGGGCCCCAGGCTCCTTCTGTGGGCGTTGACTATTCCTCCAGCAGAAGAAAGCCTTATTCATAATAATCACTAAATACTAATCCTTTAGGAAATCACATTAGCTCTGCCTTCAAAACATATCCAGAATGCCCATTCTCACTTCTATTCTACATTGTACTGGAAGAGCTAGCCAGTGCAATAAAGCAAGAAAATGAAATAAAAAGCATATAGCTTGGAAGAAGCAACACTATCTTTATTCATAGGCTACAGAATCATCTCTATAGAAAATCCTAAATAATATACAGAAAAACCCTACTATAAAAAGTTATTGAGTTAAGCAAGGTTGCAAAATACATCAATATACAAAAAAATTCAACTGTATTTTTATATACCATTAAAACAGTAGAAGTTTTAAGATTTTCCATTTAAAATAAAACTATAAAATATGAAATAGGGATAAATTCATATTATAAATTCATGATATAATAACACTTAAGAAGTAGAGAAGACCTGACCTAAGGAACTTCATACAATGGTGTTTTCACTAGACACTGTAAAGCGAGAGACATAAGGAGCTGTTTATAAATACTATATATTAGTTGGTGAATTTGTTTTTTACAAGGCATGGGTTAGTAATTCTGAGGCTGTTTTATATGTACACTGTTTGAACAAATAGATAAATATGCTATAGATAATAAGAGCTCTATTTCTCTCTGTTAGAGAAACAAATTACAAATAAGTAATAGGGAAAGTCTAGAATAAACTCTGCTGTGCGTGAAAGTGAAAGTCGCTCAGTAGTGTCCGACTCTTTGCAACCCCATAGACTATACAGTCCATGGAATTCTCCAGGCCAGAATACTGGAGTGGGTAGCCTTTCCCTTCTCCAGAGGATATTCCCAACCCAGGGATGGACCCCAGGTCTCCCATCCAGGTCATGAAGGAAGTAGAGCTTAATTTCCATCTCCTAACTGTCAGCCAGACTTACTGACTCACTTCTAATAGAGTATGAAAAGGGAAAACAGTATCCCTATAATGGAAGAGCCTGGCAAACACAACCTAAACCAAGGAGTCAGAGTTAACGTCACCATTAACAAGCCTTATCAATATCATGTTATCCCTAATACGAGGGGCTTTTCAGATGGTGCTAGTGGTAAAGAAATTACCTGCCAATGCAAGAGATATAAGAGATGAGGGTTTGATCACTGGGTCAGGAAGATCCTCTGGAGAAGGACATGGAAACCCACTCCAGTATTCTTGCCTGGAGAATGCCATGGACAGAAGAGCCTGGGGGGCTACAGTCCATGGGGTCACAAAGAGTTGGACACAACAGACTTAGCATGCACATACACCTAATATGATGTGATGAGAAGGGGACCTCCCCATGTAGTGTTTTTCCCCAAAATTCATACTTACAGATTAATAACAAGAAAATATCAGAAATAGACAAATTGAGGGACATTCTACAGAATGTCTGACCAGTATTGTTCAAAAATGTTGAGGTCATGAAAGGAAAGATTCCTGAGAAATTGTCACAGATGGGAGAAGACTAAGGAGACATGACAATTAAATGCGATGTGGGATCCTGACCTGGATCTTGGAACAAAAACAGGCATTAGAGGAAATTGGATGAAGGATATACAGGGGCTCTTTGTACTGTCTTTACAACTCTTCTGTAAGTCTAAAATTATTTCAAACTAAAAAGTTTTTTAATCATATCATTTAATATAGCATAAAATACAAAATGCTTAGGGATAAATTGGACAAAATGTGAAATCTATAAAACATTGTCAAGAGAAATTAGAGAAGACATAGATGGAGAAATAGAACACATTCATGGATTAAAAGTCTCAATATTATTGTGATATCATTTCCCCCAAAAACTGCTCTATAGATTTAATCAAATCCTAGCAAAAATCCCAACAAGCTATTTTGGAGAAATTAACAAGCTGATTCTAAAATTTCTATGGAAATTCAAAGAATCTAGAATAGTCAAAACAATTTATAAAAGAACAAAGTCAGAAGAATTATACTGCCTGATCTCAAGACTACATATAGACTACATATATAGACTACTATTATAAGGCTACAATAGTCAAGACACTGTGGTGTTAGCGTAAAGAAAAACATGAATAGGAAAAATAGAGAGCTCAAGAACAGACCCACACATATGGTCAACTGATTTTCAACAAAGGTGCACAATCAAGATGAATCATCAGGGAAAGGAGAGTCTTTTCTACAAATGGTACTCAAACAATTGAATAGCCATTTGCAGAAGAAAAACAAAAACCTCAATACCTCCAAAAAGATCACTGTAAAACTTCTAGAAGAGAATATAGGAGAAAATCTTGGGGACCCTAGTCAGGCAAAGATTTCCTAGATACAATGTTAAATGCACAATCCATAAGAAAAAAAATGATAAATTGGATTTCTTCAAAACTTAAAAATTTTGTCCTTCCAAAGACATCTTTACAGGCCAAAAACTTGGAGAAAAATATTTGCAAGTTGTATACTAACAAAGAACTGTAATCAGAATAAATGAAGAGCACTCCAAACTCAATAATAAGAAAATAAACCCCATTTTTAAAATGGGCAAAAGATTTGAAGAGACACTTCACCAAAGAAGATATGCAGGTGGCAAATAAGTACATGAAGAGAAGTTCGTGATTCGTCACTAGGGAAATGCAAATTAAAGTCACTACACATTTACTAGATGGTTAAAATCATCATTTGAAAAACTGACCAGAGGGACTTCCCTGGTGGTCTAGCGGCTAAGACTCACATGCTCCCAGTGCAGGGGGCCCAGGTTCAATTCTTGGGCAAGGAACTAGATCTGAAATGCCTCAACTAAGAGCTGGCGTGGCCAATAAATACATAATTTTTTTCAAAAAAACTGACCAGGGACTTCCCTGTTGGTCCAGTGGTTAAGAATCTGCCTTCCAAGGCAGGGGACGCAGGTTCGATCCAACGCAGAGGATGCAAGTCAGGAAACTAAGATCCCACATGTCTCAGAGCAACTAAGCTTCATGCCACAACTATAGTGCCCAGGCAGTCTAGAGCCTGTGATCTGCAACTAGAGAAACCCCATCTGCATTGCAATGAAGACCCGGAGCAGCCAACTTTTTAAAATTTTTTAATTAAAAAAAAAAAAAAGACTGATCATACCAAGTCTGTGGAGGAAGTCAAACTCTCATACTCTGCCAGGGAGAATGTAAAATGGTACAACCACCTTGGAAAATGGTTTGCTGGCTTCTTAAAAAGTTAAATATACACCTTGCACACAACCCAGACATTCCACTCCTAGTATTTACATACTAGAAATGGAAACATATGTACACAATGACTTTACATGAATGTTCACAGTAGCTTTATTTGTAATAGACAAAATCTGGAAACAGCTCAAACGTCCATCAACAGGTGAACGGATAAACAAATTGTGGTCTATCCATACAATGGAATATTCTTCAGTAATAAAAAGGATAAGCTGTCGATATACACAGTGACATGGATAAACTCAAAACAATTAAGTTGAGTGAATGAAGCCAAGCCAAAAAAAAAAAAAAGAGTACATACTGTATGATTCCATTTACATACAACTCTAAAAAATAAAAATTAATCTACAGGTACAGAAGCAGATCAGGGTTGCCTGGGGATGGGGTGGAAGTGGAGGAAAGGATGACCAAGGGACAGGAGGAAAGTTTTATGGGTGATGAATATATTATTTTCTTTCTTTAAAAGGACAGGACAAAATTTTATTTTGCTACGTCAGGTCTTTACAGCTCATCCCTGCAGCACTCGGGCTTAGTTACTGGGCAGAAGGAGCAGTCAGGACACAGGCCCTAAGGTAGGGAGTGCGCCTGAGCCCTGGAGGGACAGGAGCAGTGAGTGAGGAGGTCTGAGACCCACCTGAGGAGACAGGCAGAAGCAGGAGACCAGTGAGGAAGCCGCTGAGGTTAAGTCAGAGGACATGTGGTGGACCCAGTGAGGCTGACCAGGGATCAGACCTAGGCCCACTGCATTGGAAGGCAAGACCCCAAATATGTTATTTTCTTTACCATGGTGATGGTTTGACATGTGTATATGGATGTGTCAAAACTCATCAAAGTGCACATTTCAAACACGTGCAGTTTATTGTGTTAGTCGCTCAGCAGTGTCTGACTCTTTGCAATCCCATGGACTGTAGCCCACCAGGCTTCTCTGTCCATGAGATTCTCCAGGCAAGAATACTGGAGTGGGTTGCCATGCCCTCCTCCAGGGGATCTTTCCAACCCAGGGATCGAACCCAGGTCTCTCATTGCAGGTGGATTGTTTACCATCTGAGCCACCAAGGAAGCCCATTGTATGTTAACTACACCTCAATAAAGATGTTAAAAGACACTAATTTTTAAAAAGGAAAAACAAACACAGCCAGGAATCTGCCTGTCCTCTGGATTACCTGTGCCCTGACTGCTCCTTCTGTCTGGAATGTTCTTTCCAGAGACCCCTATGCTCAACTACCCCTCAGGAAACCTCAGGTCTTCACTCAGTGAGGCCTGCCTTAATGGCCCTGCTTAAAGCTGTGGGCCATCCTTCCCCCTACTTGTGACACCCCTTTCACCTTATCACACCATATAGAATTCACTTATTTGGGGCTTTGTTTCCCTTGATTGGAGTTTGTATTTTTGTTACAGTTCCCTGATTTAATCTGAGGATCCCGAGTAGGTGTTCCATAGATGTTTGTTAAAGGAATGTTTATTACATTCCAGGGGTTCTAAGTGCTTTTCATAGATCATAGTGACCTCCAGAACTGGTGCTATATATTTCCCACTTTACAGATGGGAAAACTGAGGCACAAGGAGGTGAAGCATGCCCAGAGTTTCTCCAGAGCCTTGCAGTTAAGCCGGTGCTCTGCCACCTCCTCCCCAGTGGCCGGCTCACCAGGTCACAGCTGTCCTGACAGCTACAACCCGATTCCTCCCAACCACGGCAGTCCAGGCCCCGCCCCCACCCCAGTTCCAGAGATTGAACCAGATCTTATAACAACAATCAGAGCCCTTCCTGGTTTCCTCTTGGTGTTCTCTCTGCCTCGGTCCAAGAGGAACGTGAGGGAGAGTAGAAGGATCCAGAAAATATAAACCACTTGGGACTTCCCTGGTGGTCTAGGAGTCAAGATTTTGTGCTTCTACTGCAGTGGGCAGGAGTTTGATCCCTGGTCGGGGAACGAAGATCCCGTATGCCTCGTGGTATGGCAAATAAATAAGAAAATAAATAATTTCAAGCTCTTTATAAGATTAAAACAACAACAACAAATGTCTTCAATAGAAAGGGGGCAGGGCCCTGCAGGTAAGTGGGCAGCACGCAGGCCACTCCGAGTGGGGCTCCATCCTGCCCACGGGTCACGGGGAGCCGACAGGGCTGTAATTCTCCAAGTCCTCAGGACAGAAACTGGCCTTGGCTAGAACTAGTTTCCCTCTGCCCCTCATTCAGGCAGTCGTGTGTTCACGCTTCGCTATTCAGCAAGTATTTACAGGCCCTGTGTGCACGGTCCCTGGAAGCAGCAGAGGGCCTCAGGCCCACCTTCCTGGGAACCAGAGGACCCACGGAGGCAGCTCTGCCCTTTGCCCCCCACCTAGACCCCCGGGAGGCATCACCCCCACCCTCATCTTGCCGTTGTGGGAGCAGGGTTGGGAGGCTCCAGGGCTGCCCCACAGTTTGAGCTGGGTCTGACCCCCTCTGACCACCAGGTTCTCCGGCTTCCTCCTTCTCTGCTACCCTGGCTCCTGCACCTCTCCCACCTCGTCTGAGCCCCGGGCCTTCCTCTTTCCGGCTCATCCTCACGGGTCAGGACTCCAGTCCCTGCAGCTGGGTGCCCCTCCTGCCCGGCAGCCACCCTGCCCGCTTCTCAGGGTCTGCCCTGTCCCCACGCCTGCTCCCCTCTACCTGCCACCCCCTCAGGAGGTGCCCCCCACCCAGGTGCAGTCCAGGACAGGTGCTGTCGGGGACCCTGTGAGGAAGGGGTCGGTGGGGGGTGGCCTGCCGAAGACACAGTCCCTGCTGTGATATTGCTCCGAGCGGGGTCCCGGGGTGCCTGGCGCTGGGTGCTGGACCTCAAGTCATGAGTCAAGCTCAAGGACTCAAGTTGCTGCTCCCCACTGGTGACCTCAGACATATCCTTGGCCCTCTCTGAACTGCTCTGTTTAATTCAGTGAAAAATGGAGTGTTGTGACTGGTAAAATCCAAGTTCCTTCCAGATTTTTCGATCCCTCGGTCTTCCCCTAAGACCTTTGGGCTGCTTGCCTCCATTCTCAGCTCTCCAGCAGCCCTTCCCCCGGCCACTCCTGTAGAAACCGGGTGCCCCACCTGGCACTGTGATCAGTTCTGCGTGTGAATATGCTCGTGCCCCACGGGCCCTGAAAGTGGCTGCTTAGAAATTCCCGAACTGCCCTCAGTACAAGGCCCTGAGACAGCGGGTGCCCACTCATGACAATCTTTTATTTTTAATGCTGGACTTTTCTCCTTCAGTCACAACAACCCTGTGTAGTTCTTATGAGTCTCTTTCATTAAAAATGAAGATTTGGGGACTTCCCTGGTGGTCCAGTGGCTAAGGATGTGCATTCCCAATGCAGGCGGCCGGGGTCGATCCCTGGTCTGGAAACTAGATCCTGCATGCCGCAACTAAGACCCAACGCAGCCAAATAAATAAATTACTTTAAAAAAAAATTTTTAAATGAAGATTTAGGGACTTCCCTGGTGGTCCAGTGGTTAAGAATCTGCCTTCCAATTCAGGGGACACATGTGGGCGCTTTTTTTGATATTTTTAAAAATGCAGGGCACATAAGACTATGGTTAGTTGAAGGATCACACAATGCAGATTTCCATTAAGAGAAGCTCGCCTCCTCTTAAGGGGATTCAGCCAGGAGATACACCATGAAAATGTCAGACCCACAGAAGTCTCAGCAGATGTTGGTATACCACCTGTTTCCAGCATCTTTCACTTCAGTCACTGCCTGATCACTTCCCAAATCTCTTCTCCTCTTCTCTCCCCATCTTGACCCTGCCCAGCACAAGTCCTCATCTCTCACTGGGATTAACACCTCAGCTTTCCAACTGGCCTTCCTGCCTCTATTCTCTTCTAGCACCTCCCTCGCCTCCACACAGCATGCATCTTTCATGATGCTTTGAGAGTGAACTTTAAAAAACACTCTGGGGACTTCTCTGATGGTCTGGTGGTTAAGAATCTGCCTGCCAATGTAGGGGACATGGGTTTGATCTCTGGTCCAGGAACTGAGATCCCATATGCTGCAGGGCAACTAAGCCCATGGGCCACAATTATTTAGCCCAAGCACTGCAACTACTGAGCCTGCGTACGCCAACTACTGAAGCCCATGTGCCCTAGAGCCCGTGCTCTGTAACGAGAGAAGCCACCGCAATAAGAAGCCCACGCACCATAACTAGAGAAGGACTGTGCACAGTACCAAAGACCCAACACAGCCAAAGAAAGAAGTCTGACCATGTCACCACCCCCTCTCCTTCCCAAACATTCTCCTTGGCTCCCCATTGTCCTCAAGATAGTGTCCTGCCAACCTTCCTGGTGTCACTCTGGACCTTCGCTTGTTCTCCATACCCCAAAACATCTTGCTCTTCTCCCCAATTCTTCACATGCTTTCCTTTGTACCTTTGCTTATGCAGCTCCTTCAATTACCATCAGGCTGCCTTTCCCTCCATTCAACCCCTCCTCTCTCTTTCAGATTTGCCCCAAATATCACTTCCACTGAGAAGCCCTCCTTGATTGCCCCCAGACAATCAGACAGCCTTGCACCCTCAATTCCTGGTGTGTAGAATCATTTCATCAGGCCCTCATAGGTACCAGACTGATCCCACAGCATAATCAAACACATTAAAATGTATTCATGTTACATACTAAATATCATCATTTGGCTTTAAACAAGTTTTTAAAGGATGTTTGTAATTCTTCATTTGAAATTTTTGATTAATTTCCCCATTTTTTGTTTCTTTACATACTTCGAAGCTAGTGATTTTTTCCTTTAGCTCTCAAACATTTTATGGGTCAATAAAAAGCCTGCCAGGGCCTTCCCTGGCCATCCAGTGGTTAAGACTCCACACTGCCAGTGCAGGGGGCGTGGGTTTGAGGGAACTAGGATGCCAACACTGCAGAGTGCAGAAAAAATACTGGAAAGAAAAAAGCCTTTCCTCCCAAAAGTTAAGATGATTCCCTTGGTGCTGTTACCCCGGCCAGTGCTGCCCATGTATTAGGTGCAGTGAATTAGGTGTTTATCTACCTATGTCCTCCTCAGGACCATGAACCTCAGTGTCAACACAGTGCCTGATTTCTCTCTGTATGGCCCGCAGCCAGCCAATACAGAGCAGGCACTCAGGCACTGTTCATAGAATGGGTAAATTCATGAATTCCCCTAAAAATCTACCTTTCGTCTCTATGAATCCAAGACAACGCAACTTGCATTTACTTCTGTACCTGTCAACTGCGTTTTTATAACATATTTCTGTAATTTATATCCATTCTTCCCAAAGACCTCTGTTCACATCACACCGTGTGAGTGTCCAGTGTGCATGCCCTTGAAAGCCTGCACATGTTACCTCTCTGGAGCCTCAGGACGACTCCGTGATAATAGATCCTATTATCCCCATCTGACAGATAAACTGAGGCTCAGAGCAGGGAGCTAGTTTGCAAGTAGGAGCTCGTAGAGTGAGGCCATGAACTCAGGACTGTCTGACTCGCTGTCCTCAACCTCCCTCCCCACCCCTCCCTCGCTGGCCACAGGGTCCACTGTCACTCCTCACTCACTCCACGTCCATCACTGTGCTTCCAGGCAAGCTGCAGACCTTGCCTCCACCTATATACTCCATCCCGCCACTAGAGAGGTTGTCCCAACCATCACTCGCTTCAATCCCATAGACCTTTCCTGAGTACCATGAGCTGAGCCCCAGGCTGAGAACTAGAACTAAAATAATGAATGCCATTAGTATTCAGCACCATGCCTAATGCTCAGGAAAGGTTTATGGGATTGAATGAGTGATGGTCAAGGAACTGTGAGCTCCTCAAGGGCAGGGACTGAGCCCAGAGCAGAGAGACCTCATCTGCCTGCCCTTCCCTTTGAGGATGTTGGAGAATGTCACCTTCAAACACTGGGCCCACCTCCCAGGCTGGGCAGGGAACTCCTAGGCTGCCCCACCTGCTCTACCAGTCTGTCCCTCTGGGAGGGGCCTCAGTGCAGCAGCCTCTGGACCCTAGACCACTACACGGGGTTTGCAGAAGAGCACAGAGACAGGCCTGGCCACCTGCTGCCCTCCTCCCTGGACCTCTAGGCCAGCGGGGCCCCAAAGGGGCCCTCCTGAGAATCTCCACGATATGGAGCACTTTACAGTTTGCAAAAGGCTCCCCCTCCTTTCTTTCAGTTGACCCTCTCTCCATCCCAGCTAGGGGTAAAGGAATTTTCCAGGCCCCCTTGGCTCCTCAAGGCAGAGTTGGGGCCAGGACCCAGGAGTCCAGACTCCAGCCCATCAGAGAGGGGCCTGGGAGCTCAGTTCAACTCTCAGTCCCTCAGAAAGGCCTCTTTCTTGAACCTCCATTTCCCACCTCTACCATAAGAGGATCCAACCGGACAACTTCTAAGATCCCTTCAGCTTCAACATGCCCAGAGGCTACCACGGTGAGGAGGCTGGCCCTGTTACAGAGGAGAGACAGAGGCCCAGAGCTTTCCAGAGCTCCCAGGGCAGCCGCACACTCTGTCCCCGCACCTGGCTATCAGGCGGAGGGGAACCAAGTCCCAGCAGGACCCGTGGGGTGAGTCACCAGGTATGGAAATGATGCTGGCACCAGGAGGCTCGGGGGCTGGGAATCTCACCCCCACTGAAACCACAGCCCAGGAGCGGCGACCATGGGACTCCTAAGACTCACCCGAGAAGATGCACGCAGCCTGCCTGGACTGGATTTCAGCCAAGGGCAGTGGATGTCGCCCAGACCGCCAAAAACAGTGATAATCACAATACAAACAGCAACAGCTCTCAGCAGCCTCCATTGTGTCAGGCACTATACACCTGTCACCTCCTCTCACTTCACAACAAAGCTTTCAGGTGAGTGTTCCAGGACCCCATTTACAGACGAGACACCCCAGGCTCAAGAGACTAAGGAGCCCTGCCCCTGTCACACAAGGAGGAAGCAGATCCCCTGCTCTGACAGCCCCAAAGCCCACAGCTGCTGCCCAGTGGCCTGGGAGGCCCTCAGTGGGTTGGGGTCAGGGCACTGGGCTGAGAGGGACATGACCCAGGGGGCAGGCGGTGTCTTCTTGGGCCTCAGCTTGCAGGTCTGCTAAACCAGGGGTCTGACCTGGAGCTTCCCCAAGGCCCTTCCTCGGGCCGTGACATTCAGGACGTCTCAGAGGCCTGCAGGCCCATGGGCCACGGGCTGAGGCTGACACAGAGCTGGGAGGCTGCGGCCTTGTGGTGACTTAAGTGCCCTGGTGCCCACCACAAGCACGCGGCCAAAGGTGCCTGCTGTCACCAGGCAGGAATGTGTCCGAACGGGACCCGGAGCCGGGCCACAGGACCCCGGGACAGAGGGGACCACTAGGGAGCCCAGGCCGGCATTCCACGGCACCGGCCTCGGGGCTGTTCCCAGACGGAACGCCACACCAGGGACCCTCAGGCGGACGCGGGCGTGGACCAGGGACGCCCGGAGAGCAGGCCCGAAGGCCCGCCCCGACAGGCCCACGGCCCGGGCTGAGCTCCAGGGCTTGAGGGAGACAGTCACGTGGGGGTATAGGGTACAGCCATTCTGGGAGAGAGGGAAGACAGAAGGAGGAGACCCTTGGCGAGCGAAGGTGGAGTGGGGTGGAGGGGCGGGGAGGTCTCCAGGCTGAGGGGCACATCTGTGACAAAAAGCAGGACTTCATCTTAAGGCGGTGGACCCTCCCGCCAGGACTGGCTCCGGTTCCCAGCCGGACCCTGCTGCCCTTCCTCTGACATCTCTGCCTCAGGCCTCATCTCCACCACCCCCCCACCCACCCACCCCAACTCCTTTACTCTCTCTCTCTCCCTTGCATTCCTCTGGGAGCCGATCAGGGCTTGAATGACACCCCAGATGACTCTTTGCTATTAATTCCCACACACAGAAAGGGCCCCTTGTTCTCCTCTCCCGGAGGAATCGCCGTGGCCAAAGCCATCCCAAGAGTCTCTGACTTAACCCTTCTCCTGGCCGCTCCTCTCTGCATGTCCCCACACCCAGGGCCAGGGGGCCGGCAGGGGGTGGGGTGCAGAGAGGATGTCGAGGAGAAACAGGGGCTCCTACAGCCCACAGCTCCTGGAGAGATATCCCCATGATGGAAGAGCAGGGCCACCTCAACCTTCCCGAGGGAGATTGACCCCAGCCCCTCTCCTGAGGGCTCTTGCCAGACCCTGGTGGCCAGAAGGCCTTTCCACCGAAGTGTGGGAGGTCCAGGGTCTACAGTCTCCCCACCTCTGCCGGGGCCAGCCTGATGTCCCTGGTCCCCAGAGAGGCTCCTTCAAGGGGCAGCTGGAAGGCATGGGCCCTTCTCCCCGCCCCAGCCTCGAGGGGGTTAACAGGACTGGAGGCCAGACGCCACCTGTCCTGGCAGGTCACTGAGGAGAGACAAGAGGTGCCCGTGGCCTCTTTTGATCCTCCGAGCCTGGAGGACAGGGAGGAACTGGTCTGTTGAGTCAAAACCCCCATCTCTTCCTTCCCTGTTCCTACCCTTCCCCCACACCTACCAGTTTAGACAATGAGAGTGGGAAACACTGCACCAGCCATCGAGCCCAGCCCTCACTGCTCAGATGGGGAAACTGAGGCCCAGAGGGAGGAGAGCATGGTCCTATCCCTCTGCAAGTCCATGGCACAGCCTTGTCCCCAAGTCCCTGGCTTCTGGACCAAGACACTGTTCCCTTCCCCATTCCCCTCCATTTCCACCTTCCACCATCCCACTGCCATTGTCCCAATTCCATGGGCCTGCTGCGTGACTTTGAGCAAATCAGCTTGACTCTCTGGGCGCTGGAAAACTAACACACAAAGGGATCCAAACACCAGCTCTGCAACAAGTATCTGCAACTTTCGCCTCTTGCCCCAGGATCAGGTACAAATCCTTGGGTCTGACTCAATGAGGACGGCTCCAGGAAGGCCTGAACTCATCAACTCATCCTCCAGCCCCATTTCCCGCCAGCCCCCCTCCCAGACTCAGTGTGGTAGGGGGAAGGGAGAAGGGCCCTAGAGGCAGCGGCGGTGACTCTGGAAACAAGAAGAGGGAGACAGTCCTAGCACAGGCCTGAGGGAGCAGCAAGGGGCCCAGGGCATGGCAGTGAACCCGGCGAGGTGGCGTGGAGCCATGTGGGGAGGACCCTGAAGGTCGGGACAGGAAGCCCCGCGCCCTCAGCCTCAAGAGCTGCTCTGTACAAATCTCGGCCTAAGTTGCTTCTCCCCATCTTTCTCATTTTCCCAGGGCCCTCCACCCACTGGCAGCACCTCCTCCCCACACACACACACACACACACACTTCTTGGTACACAGGGACAGGGCAGGTGAGGGATGATGGGGGAAGATGAGAAATAGAGAGACAGAGAAAGATGAGAGTCTGAGAGCCAGGCTGGGTGCTGGAGAGAGAGTCGTCCAGCTGAGGTCAAACAAGATGTCAGCGGGGCAGAGAAGGCCGGAAAGGCAAGGACACTGAGACAGAACCACCAACTTCGGGGTCAAAATGATGGAGCCTCCCAGAGATGGGGCCTATAGATGGAAAGAAAAAAAGCGGAAGTAATGGAGGAAGAGAAAGAAATCCAGGCAGACTGTAGTGTTAGAGAAGACTCTGGAGAGTCCCTTGGACAGCTAGGAGATCCAACCAGTCCATCCTAAAGGAATCAGTCCTGAATATTCATTGGAAGGACTGATGCTGAAGCTGAAACTCCAATACTTTGGCCACCTGATGCGAAAAACTGACTCATTGGAAAAGATCCTGATGCTTAGAAAGATGAAAGTCAGGAGACGGGGACGACAGAGGATGAGATGGCTGGATGGCATCACCTACTCAATGGACGTAAGTCTGAGTAAGCTCTGGCAGTTGGTGATGGACAGGAGGCCTGGTGTGCTGCAGTCCATTGGGTCTACAAGAGTTGGACACGACTGAGCTACTGAACTGAAATGAAATGAATGGAGGGAGAGAAGGAAATCCAGGCAGACAGACAACAGGGTCGTGGATGAGGCAGTAACAGAAGAGAAAAAGGGAAAAAGCTAAGGTCAGGAGGAAACAGAGGGGCTGGGGGGTGGGGAGATGGCTGCACTGCTCAGGCCCCTCCCAGGCTCCTCTGCATTTCCCGCAGGTCTACCTCCAGTGCTCCAGCGCCACGCAGGAGGACTCAGCCCTTCGCTTCAGGGGGCCCAAGCCACGCCTGCTCAGGACACAGCAGGGAGGAGGGCACCATGGAAGTCCAGGGGCCCAGCCTGCCCAAGAGGCAGGAGCTTTGAGGCTGAGGATGGGGGCCTCCGAGACCCTCTATTCTAATAGTTCCCCCACCAGCTGCAGCACAATCACAGTGGTGCTTTGAAAAAGAAATCCCACCCAAATCTACGGCTCAAATTAGGACCTGGGAGTCAGTATTTAGAACAAGCTCGCCGATGCGCTTTGGGCCACACTGACAGATGTGGGCGAGGCTGGTGGTCACAGCTGGGCTGTGCCCCACCCAAGGTCACACCGCAGTTCCCTGCAGAGGCGGGCCTCACAGTGAGGCCGCTCAGGTCCCAGCCCAGGGGCCGGAGGGTGGTCCACACGGTGCCAGGCACGCAGGAAGGGCTCCCTTTCCCTCTGTCCTTCTACTCTCAGGGCCCTGGATCCAGCTTTCCAGGGGCAGCCAGGGCAGTCGAAGAGCCAGAAATCAAATGGGGAGGGGGAAGGAAGGCTTTGGGCCAGAATGGGGTTTCTCTCCCCCATTTCCCCACCCCCATCCCCCTAGTGCCAAGGCCTGGGGCTGCCAGCTCCAGCCAGAGATGGGGGTGGAGGGTGGGGCAGGAGGGAGGACGGGAAGACCCGGGGCTTCCTGTCCCCCCTCACACACACACACCCCTGGTTTTTTCCCTCAGCCTCCTTGGGCTCAGGGCTGGGTCCCCTGGGGCGGTGGTGTCTGAAGCTGACAGAGCTGCCCTGTCCTTCCTGCCTGCTGGGGGAAGGGGTGGAGCTGGCGAGGGAACTGGCTCAGATGCCCCGTCCCCTCCTCCCATGCCCTAGGTCCTCAGGGGCTTGGTGTCTGACTATCCCTCATAGTCTATCCCTGATAGATCCATCCCTGATAGATAGGTGTCTAGACTATCCAGCCTACCCTTCCAGGTGCCCTGCATTCCGAAAGGAGGAAGAACACTGGACTGGAATCAAGACACCTGCCTGCATCACTCGAGAGACCCTGGGCAAGTCTCCAGCTCTGATCCTCGGCCTCCCTTCTCTCCTCTAATCCTCCCTGCTTCCTGTCTTCTCCATGAGGCTGTGTGAGTTCATTCATTCATTCACTCATCAGGCTCCTCTGGTGTGCTTGGCATTCAGCTGATCCCCAGAGGTTCCTGAAGCTGACATCCTGGTGGGAGGAGAAACAAAACTGGGAATTTCCTGGAGATCTGGTGGTTAGGGCTCCTTGCTCTCACTGCAGAGGGCCCAGGTTCAATCCCTGGTTGGGGAACTAAAAATCTCACAAGCCACACAGGGCAGACAATAAAAAAAAAAAAATGACTAATCCCACAATAAATATATAATTGCAAGTTGCCGTGAATGGTATTAAGGAAAAGGCCAAGGGGTTGTCAGGGAGAATAGCGGACCCTGGAGGATCAGGGCAGGGACTCTGCAGACTTTAGGTTGATCCCAAAGGAGAAACCAACAAGGTGACCGTGGAAGTGAGTTCAGTGGAGGAAGAGCATTTGTGAGGACTCGGAGGCCCAAGTTGAGGGAGGTAGAGGGTGGACACTCTGGCTGGAGTCTCGGGGTGAGAGTGGGGCAGGTCATGCCGGACCAGGCTAAAGATTTGGGATTTTGACTCTAAGAGCCATGAGAAAAAAATGCTCATTTGATCTGTCTGTAATCTGAGATTTTATTTCCCTATGTGCATGTGTGTCTGCGGCATTTGTGTGTTTTAGAACAAACGAGTGAGGGACTCCCCTGGTGGTCCGGTGGCTAAGACTCCAGGCTCCCAATGCAGGGGGACCCAGGTTTGAACCTTGATCAGGGAACTAGATCCCACGTGCTGCAACCAAGGGTTCGAATGTTACAACTAAAGATCCCAAGGGCCGAAACTAAGACCCAGCACAGCCTAATAAATACATTAAAATAAATATTTTTAAAAAACAATTAGTCATAAAAGAAAAATAAGTAAATTGGGATTCCTCAAAAAATTTTTTTAAAAATTAAAAAGAACAAATGAATGAACTGCTGACTGTGGAGAGTGAACCATGGGTCCTGCCCCCAAAGGGCTAACAGGATGCTGTGACTAGATCAGTGGACCGCTTCTCTGGGGAAAGGAGAAGCAGGGCAGGGCTCTGAGTGGATTCTCTCCCTGGTCGATGAGATTCAACTAGCACACTCTGAGCACCCACTGTGAGCTCACATGCCCAGCCCTTAGCAGCTGCCTCAGGGGAAAAAAAAAAAACAGATGTGGGCATTTTCCTATACAACCCCCATATCCCTGAATGTAAATCTGAAAGTCCCCCCAGAGATCTTAGAGGCCAGCTCTCTCATTGGACAGATGAAGCAATGAGAGCGCCCAGAGAGAGTGACTGACCTGCCCCCGGTCACACTGGGTGGAGTTGGGAGCAGCTTCTCCCACAGCACCTGCCAAAGGTGCTGAGGTACTGAGACTTCTGCTCAGGGTTCTAGCCCCAAACAGGAGACTTTCAAACTCTGAATTCTCAACCTGCCAGATACAAAATCCCCATGCCTGGCGGCCTTAAGGATGTACTATACTTCCTGCTTGAGTCGATGCACCCCAGGGCTGTGCCAAGCCCTTTGGTCTTATTGCAGTGAGTGCAACTTTTGACCCTAGGAAGGGAAGAGATTTTCCTCAGTGCGTTATATCCAAGGCATTATTCCACCCAGCGTGCCTGTGAAACTTCTGGACATGAACTGACAGTGGAGATAGGACCAGAGAAGGCAAGGACCATGCCTGCCTATGGTCCCAAGTGCTGCTCGAAGCACCTGCCATTCCTCATTTCTCTCATTTTTCCATTCCCATGAGGCAGGTAATGCTATGCTCCTTTGGGGGCTTCCCTGGTGGCTCAGATGGTAAAGAGTCTGCCTGCAATGCAGGAGACCTGGGTTCTAACCCAGAGCTGGGAAGATCCCCTGGTTTACAGAAGTACAAATTGAGGCACAGGAAAATCATGTGACTGGCCTGATCCCACTGCTGGTTAGCAGTGGATTTGAACTCTGGTCTCTTTGGTTCTGAGTCTCAATCTCACTGGGCTTTCCTGGTGGCTCAGCAGTAAAGACTCCGCCTGCAATGCAGGAGACATAGGAGATGTGGGTTTAATCCCTGGGTCAAGAAGATCTCCTGGTTAGAAAATAGCAACCCACTCCAGTATTCTTGCCTGGGAAATCCCATGGACAGAGGAGCCTGGTGGGCTACAGTCCATGGGGTTGCAAAGAATTGGACGCGACTAAGAATTGTGAGCAACTAAGCACACACGTACGCTCACACTCATCATCACTCAGCTCCCTTTCTCATTACAAAGTGACAGCAACAAAGAAGAGGCAATCTTATCACAGGGAGGCCCCTTTGAGTGCACACACGAACACTAAAATCCCACTGGCTCACCCATTTTCACTTTCAGGGGACAGAGATAAATTTGCCAGATGAGGGATGCATTCACAGCTCCAACCTCCAATGGGCATCTGGCTCCATTCACACCCAGTCCAGTCCCCTGCTCTTTGGCAGCCACAGCCCTGGACCTGGCCAATGCCCTGGATGACAGAGTGAAACGACAGGGACTCCGGAATGGGAAGACCTAGTTATTCCAGTCACCTCCTAAACTGGGAAACCTGGATAAGCCCCTCCCCTCAAGCTGTCCAGAGCGTCAGCCCCTCCAGGGACAACACCAAGGGTCCCACGTGATAAGGCCACCCTCAGTGCCCCCCACACATGTCCTTTCCTTCCTCCATCATCACCACTCTCTTCAGCCTCACGCAAACCTGCACCACATCTTCTAATAGGTGTGTGGGAAAGTCCGCACGAGTGAACAACTCCCAGCTTGTTCACAAGCTCCCTGAACACAAGCTGAGTGCTCACCCCACTTTATCACGCCACCGACAGCAGAGGGTGGGTCCTCAGGAAACCTGGGGCCAAAAGTCCTGAGAGAGTCATCAAGTTCCAAGACCAAACAGTCTTGTGATCTCGGCCAACCACTTCCCTTTCTGCTTTCATTCAGTGGGATGATGATCCTGCCGATGGGAGGACATCTGACAACTGCACTCGGGCAGGACAAGAAGCAGCAACTCCTAGCAAACCCAAGGTCAACCGACAGCCACCCTCTGAGGCAGAGCCCAAGATGTTAATAACAATAGTGGCCATTTACTGAGCCCCGTCATGTGCCAGGCACTGTCCTAAGTGTTTACATACATTAACTGGTTTAATCCTCACCCTGACCTGGAACGAAACCGATTCAGAGACAGTAAGTCATTTGCCAAGGACACACCGCTAGTAAGTGGGGGCAGGGAGGGGCAGGATTCGAACTCACAGCTGCCTGACTCAAGAGCCCCACACCAGTGCTCCCATGTCTGTTCATCAAGTGATCACTTGCAACACTCTGCACCTCTGTCACCAGGCATCCTGGAGGAAAGTGAGAAAGCCTCAGCCCACAGGTCCACACCCCGCAGGAACGATGTCCTGCTGGCAAGGTGACCAAGGCAGGACACAAGGGAGGCTCCAGGCCTTGGCCAACAGGCAAGGGGCTCTGTGGGCAGGACTTGGCCTACTGGGTTCGGGTCACACGGGGGGATGGCTGGGCGGGGGGGGGGGGGGGGGGGGGTGGGGGCGGAGAGTAGATACGGCTGCAGCTTAGGTCAAGTGCAGGGGCAGGGAGACAGGGGGTGGTGGAGCTCTGTGGGATTGAGGACTGGGCCCTAAGGGGTGCCCAGGCTCCTCACGGGGGCATCTCCACCTTCTTCTTGACTCTTAGGAGAAAGGAAGGAAGAGAGAAAAGGCCCAGAGTCAGAGGAAAAGACTTAGGAGAATGAATGAATGAATCAATCTCCATCTCCTCCGCAAGGAGAAGGGTGAGGAGGAAGAGGAGTTGGGGTAAGCATTTTAAACAAAGTTCCAACTCTTTATTATAGCAGTTAGAGCTTTTCACACCCTCAAAGGCCCTGCCTCTCTACAAAGAAAAAGTGGAAAGAGTGTTTCCCCAACTCAGTTGCCCACAAAACTTGTCTTTTCAAGAGAAGTTGATCAATGGCCGAGGAACACAGAGCGCCCTGAGGCACCACCTTGGAAACGCTGGGTCAGGCATTGGCCTCTGGTTTTGAAATATAATTCATGGGCTACTGAATCTGGAAATGGCCTCGGAGATAAGCTAGCTGCCTCCACATTCTGTAGGTGGGGAAACTGAGGCCTGGAGAGAGAAAAAAGTGGCCGAGGCAACCCCGCTCCCCTCAGCCCTGCTGGGATTTGACTGCCCCACCCCAGCTTGGCTGTGGAGGACCTCGGCCTTGCCCGGGTTCCGGGTTTCTGTGCAGGTCTCTCTCATCAGACTCTGAGCTCCTCAAAGCCAGGTCTGGCCTCCACCACCACCTCCCTACCCCAGCTCCTGGCCCAGCGCCGTGCACAGAGGGTACGTTCACAAAAGTTCACCGCAGCGTGAGAGGTTCGGGGAGACATCAGGAAGGGCTTTCCGGCAGCTGGGTTTGGATGACAGGAACGAGCAGCTCCGAGGGCTTCTAAGAAGAGGGCAGAGGCCAGCTGCCCCGAGGCAGCCCTGGGCACTGGCCCCAGCTTCCTTGTTCCCGGAGTGGGCGGGCTTGGGAGGGCAAGGAGGACACAGGCCCCAGGAGCTGCCTTCCTGGCCCAGGTCCGCGACCCTCAGCTTGGACCAAAAACAGGGACGGGCGAGAACCCTTGTCAGGACAGGCCTGGAATGCTGTCCTCCCCTCCGCCACCCCCACCCGCACTTAGGCCTCCACCTCCAGGTAGCCTCTCCGGTCCACCCCAGCCTTCCCCATCTTATTCTCTCAACTTGGGTGACACGTCCACTCAAGGAAGATTCCCTGAAGTTATGCTGGGGCCTGGAGGGGCCGAGACCAAGAGGAAGGCATGGCCCTGCCCTCGGGGGGCCTCCCAGGAGGAGGTGGAGATCGGCCTGGATGCCAGGCTGTGCAGTGAGGGGGTGAGGCAGCTATGGAGCCATTACCCTCTCCTCCACGGGAAAGCAATACAGGAAAAGAATTCCAAGCGAGGCGTGTCCCTAAGAGAGGGCCTCTGAGCTGGGCTGCCAGCAGTGACGAGGGGGAGGGAAAGTACAGAGCCAGTGCAAAGGCCTCGGGGAGGGGTGGGGGGTGCAGGCGGCAGAAAGCTATGCCTGGCGTCTGGTGGTGGCAGAGCAGAGTGATCAGAGGCTGGGCTGGAAGGAAAACTGCGGATACCAGGCTGGGCCCTCCCATCATCAGCTGCGTGAGCTCGGGCTCATCACTGAACGTCTTTGAGCCTCAGTTTCCTTCCCAGAGGAGAATAAGGATGGCACCTGAGTAGAGAGAGCTGTTGAGACTCCCAGGACAGGGGTGCCCAGGATGGGGCCAGCCCAGGCGGCTCTGGAAGTGTGGTCTTCACTGTCCAGGGGCCACCGGCAGGGGAAGCCCACCCATGAAGCACTTGTCACACCGCCCTGGTCTGACACTGGGATTCAACAGGCAGATTAGAAACTTCTGACTCTAATCCGCGGTTGCTGCTCTGTAAACACCTGTGCACCTGAATTGAAGTCAGCAGCACCCCCACCTCCCAGTCTCTAAACTATTTTTTCTAATTATCATTTATTGAGCACTTACTCTGCACCTGGACAGCAAGGAGATCAAACCAGCCAATCCTAAACGATTAACCCTGAATATTCTTTGGGAGGACTGATGCTGAAGCTGAAACTCCAATACTTTGACCACCTGATGTGAAGAGCTGACTCATTGGAAAAGACCCTGATGGTGGGAAAGACTGAAAGCAGGAGGAAAAGGGGATGACAGAGGATGAGATAGTTGGATGGCATCACCGACTTGATGGACATGAGTTTGAGCAAGCTCCAGGAGATGGTGATGGACAGGGAAGCCCGGTGTGCTGCAGTTCATGGGGTCACAAAGAGTCGGACATGACCGAGCGACTCAACAACAACTCTGCACCAAATATTCAGAGTGTGTGTATTCTTTTTGTTTGTTTTTTATTTTGGCCGCGCAGCGTGGCTTATGGGATCTTAGTTCCCCGAAAAGGGTTCGAACCCAAGACTTCAGCTGTGAAACAGCAAGTTCTAACCACTGGACCACCAGGGAATTCCTGCGTACTTTTTTTAAAAACACTTTTTCTATTTCTTTAATTTTGTATCTATAAAAGATGAATATTCACAAAGCTTAACTGTAACAATCATTTCCTGATGTATGTAAGTCAAATCATTATGCTACACACCTTGAACTTATACAGTGCTGTATATCAATTAGATCTCAGTAAATCTAGAAGAAAAATTCAAAAAAAAAAATGAACATTTAACCTATTCAAAAACTTCTGTGCCTGTGTGTTCTTATTTAATTCTCCCAACCACTTGGGATATAGTGATATATAAAATGCTCAACATCTTATACAAGCAAAAACCAAGTCTGAGAGGTTGACAACGTAATCTGCCCAAGGCCATATGGATACGAGTGGCAGGGTTTCCTGACTCCAACACCAGTGTTCTTTCCACTGTACCCGAACCCGGAAGAACATGTCTGACCAGAGGTAGGGGACCTCCCACCTCCCGCCTCCCTCCCCACCATAGACTCTCCCAGACTAAGCTTCTGTCTGTGAGTACTGTACCCTTGACCCTGACCTGTGCCCCTCAGCCCTCCCCCTTCCCAATGCACAGCCCCTCCCCTGCACACCCGACAACTCCGCGAACACCCCAGGGTCACCGCGGCTCTGGCCTCCAGCTCGGGTGTCCAGAGCCCAGCCCCCTCCCTTCTCCCAGGAGATCTTGGGTTCTGCAGGGGGTCACCACAGCCTCAGGGTTCCAGAGAACCCAGTCAGGGAGAGCAAGGCCTCCCAGGGTGCTGCAAAAAGCAAACACGTCTGGACCCCATGCCCAGAAATTCAGACTTAGCCAGTCTGTAGGGGACCCAGGTTTCAATGTTTCTTTAAGACGCCACAGTGACCCTAAAGTGCAGCAAGATTTAGAAGCGATGCTTGATGCTTGAGGCGATTGCTGGGAGCTGGTCAGAAAGTGAAAGCAGGGCCCAGGCCTGAGGAAGGAGTGAGAGGACAACCTGAACCCCACAGGTCTCATCCTCATGGTGCCTGGAGGTGCTGAAGGGCCTTCCTGCCTGGCCCCGGCTCAGCTGAACAGCAGATTTCCCCATCACATCTCACCTGGGGATCTGGGAGGCGGGTAGGGGGACGTAACCAATGCCCCAGGGGACAGATGAGGGACTGGGACCTTCCACAAAGCTGGAACAGTGCCCGCCAGAAGATGGCTCGGGAGCTAAGGGGTTAAGGGTCACGGTCGACCCAAAGCAGCTCCACCAGGCAGAGTCATCAGTGGGCTTTACGTTTGATGGACAGTATTTCATTTGCTCTCTTCCTCTCAGGGGCCCATCTCAGGAGTAAATCTGGGACCGGCTCCACAGAACCCAGGTTGGATCCCAGAAAAACCCTGCCGGTACCGAAAGGCCTCCACCCAGGGAAGGCATCCTGAACCTTACCATTATACCTTCCCTTCTGGGGAGAGAGAATAGGCCCCAGAGTTCCCCAGCACCACACCTCTCCCAGGATGGGTATATGTGGGATTGGGGGGCGGGGTGTGGTAAGGGGTCACCAGCATTCCTGGGGTAGGGTCAGGAATGAGAGGGCAAGGACCCCTCCCATCCCCAGCGGGGAAAGGAGCAGAAGGGAGCGCTGGCCACCAGGCTGGTTCTGCCAAGGACAGAGGCCCCGTGTCCTCATCGTCCTCCTCCAGGAACCCTCCCCCTCTCCAAAACCCCTGCTCTCCAGGGATGAATATGAGGCCTGCACCTTCCCCTGCAGGGGCCTGCAACAGATGGAGGGGATCAAGAGTTGCCAGCATGGTGGGTAGTGTGTTCACAGCACAGTGTAGCCCCCCCATCCACAGCCCTGGGCATCTGACAGCACTTCCCCCCCGCCCCGCACCCCTGCAAGCCCACCTTCCTCACCCAGCACCTCTCAGCAGAGAGCCCAGCACAGCACTTGGAAACAGGAAGAGAGGGAGAGAGACAGAGACAGAGGGAGGGGAAGAGAGAAGACTCTTCTGTCCAGCCTGGCTTCTCTGCAGACCCAGGGCACCCACCGCCACCCCCACCCCCATCCTGGCACAGCTGGGCCAAGGGGTGGGGGAGTAAGGGAGGAGGCAGGGAGTCGAAAGGGGAGTCGTGGGACCCCACACCTGGCTTCTTACCCTCTGTAACCACCCCTCCCCGCCCCAGAGGGGGTCTCAGGCCGAGTCACGGATGCCACAGACACCACACCTCCTCAAGAGGAGGAACCAAGGGCTGGAAGGATGAGCAGGGACCCACCGGGATCGAGCGATGCCAGGCAGGCGGGCAGCGGGCGGGCCGCAGCGGGTGTCGGAGACTGCCGCGGGCAGCCGGACACGACCGACTGGATGCTCGTCCCTCCGTCCCTCTGTCCATCCAGGGCGGCTCCTCTCTGGGCGGCTCTGAGGCCGGGCGGGCGCTGTTAAAAAGCTTTTTATGTGTGTGTGTGTTAATCACATGATTGCCGTTCACCTGTATTTCGAACAAAGACAGCTCACTGTTTCAAGGCCCCGAACAAGAGTCTGGGCACAGGGAAGAGAAGGGAGGCGGGGGGAGGAGGGTTGGCAGCGCCGGGGGTGGCGTCGAGGAAAACTGGGGGGAGATTGTCCAAGGCCGGCGAGCGAGAGAAAGAGAAAACCCTTATCAAACTCCTAATTCACTGGGCTCCGAGGCCCCAGACACACTGGCCCGATTGTCTGGCTGGTTGTGTGTGCGAGCATGTGTGTGTGTGTGTGTTCCAGTGTCCGCTCCCCCCACCCCCAACATGCCTTCGCCTCGTGTGACTACCTCATTGTGTCCCATTACCCACCCCCTCCAACACCCTTGGCCTTTCCCAAGCATGAGGCCTTGCCTGGACCCCCTTTCCAGCCCCGCTCCAGACGCAACTCTCCTGGGCTGGGCCCGGGGCCTCGCCCAGCAGCTGAGGAGCTCAGAACCATCCATGGTCATCATTGCGGCCCCAGCTCCATCCGTCCTCCTCACACACCCTCACCTCTGCCTCAGCACCCACCTTTTGAGAAGAGAGAGGGGCTGTGGTCTTAGAGGCCTGAGAAAGCCTTAGATGATGGGCAGGACAGAAAAATGAAGGAGTCACCCTGCTGGGGGGAGTGGGGTTGAGGGAAGAAGTGGGCAGAGAGGAAGAGGCAGGGCGACTCCTCACCCTTTCTCGGGGTGGGGGAGTGGGGGGTGTCTTGACAACCAGAACTGGGACTCCCCCTACCAGGGTGGAGGGAGTTGGGTCCCAGGAAACGGGGCCCCAGGAGATTTTCAGACCTACTTGAAGAGGACCCCAGCCCAGCGCGGGCCCAGCCTCCCGCACACTTCAGTCTGTCTCTCTTGAGCCAGCCCAGGCCTTGCGGTGCTGGGTGTCCGGTGAGAGGAGACTGGGGGTGAAGCCTGGGCATCTGCACTGGGCAGGGGGCATCCAGCTGCGCCCCGCTTCACCAGGTATGGACCTGTAATCTTCCTCTCCTGCTGTCCAGGAAAGAGGACAGCCTGGGTGGGGGGTAGGAGGCGGGGTGAGACAGGCTGGCACTCAATAAGAGGTCTTAAGTGAAGCAACCAGTGCCCCCCCCACCATGTGACAGAACAGTCACCTGCCTTCTCCTCTGCCAGCTGCCCATTCCGACACCTGAGACAGAGGTTGGGGGTCCCAGGTGGGCCCAATTTTCCCCCAAGGGATAAGTTGTGACCCTGCCCACCTGCCTCCACAGGCTATCCCAGCCTGACCACCCCCACTCCGACACCTTCCCAGGATGGGCCTGGGGGCAGCCAGCAGCGCAGGGAGCTGGGGTGGGGGGGCCTGGCGGAGGAGCCCAGAGTGTTGGGGATGAAGGAAAGCGCTGGAGGCTCCACCTTCTGCCCTTCCCTCCCTCCCTCCCCTCCCCCTCCCCCTCTCCCCCCTCCTTCCTTCCCCAGCCCTCGGCAGCAGCTCAGCGCTCAGTCAGTCTCAGGCTGTCCGGCCAGGGTGGTTGGTGGTGAGGATTCAGGCTCCGTCCTGACGAGGCCCGTGGCCTGAGGCTTGGGGGCCCCCAGCCCCTCCCAATCAGCCCACCAGCGTCCCCCACCCCCAGCCCCCGAGCTGGACCGCACACCTTGGGACACGGTTTTCCACTTCCTCAGGACAAGCCCTAGACTGGAGGAGAGGTCCGAGGAGGTGAGTGAGTGCGCAGCCCGCTCCTCCCTTCCCGGGGCCCAGGCTTGGGACCCTGCGGTGGGGCGTGGGGCGGAGAGAAGCTGACACAGGCGTCTGCCCCCAGCCCAGTTCCTCTTCTAGTCCCCCGTCGGGGGTCAGGCGGAAGGGAAAAAGGAAAGGTGAGCGAAAAGGTGGGAAATTCCAGGAGCCAGGATTAGAGCAAAAGAAAGAGTCCGTTTTTCTTCCTTTCCATCAACAAACCTCCACCCAAGAGGAGGTTTTTCTTTTTTTAAAAAAAAAAAAAACCAAACCCGAACCCACCCACAGCAAGAGGCGGTTGGGACCAGGTGGGGGGAAGACATGGAGGCGGGAGCTAAGAGGCCGAGCCCAGGTCTGGCATGTGCGCGGGCCCCAGGGGCTGCGGTGGGTTTAGGGGCAGCCGGCCGGCCCCACCTTAGGGCTGTGCCTGAGTCGCGTGCCGGGCCGCCGTCGGGGCTGCGCGCACGCCGCCCATTGCGCCCTCCTTCCCGTCGTCCAGGTGAGCGTTGGACTCTTCGCCAGGACCCCGGCGGCGGGCCCCGGGGAGGCGGCCGAGGCGGCGGCGGCGGCGGCGGCGGCCGGGGGCGACATGGCAGAGGAGCAGGACCTGTCCGAGGTGGAGCTGAGCCCCGTGGGCTCCGAGGAGCCGCGCTGCCTGTCCCCGGGGAGCGCGCCGTCGCTGGGGCCCGACGGCGGCGGCGGCGGCGGCGGCGGCTCGGGCCTGCGAGCTAGCCCGGGGCCCGGCGAGCTGGGCAAGGTCAAGAAGGAACAGCAGGACGGCGAGGCGGACGATGACAAGTTCCCCGTGTGCATCCGCGAGGCCGTCAGCCAGGTGCTCAGCGGCTACGACTGGACTCTGGTGCCCATGCCGGTGCGCGTCAACGGCGCCAGCAAGAGCAAGCCGCACGTCAAGCGGCCCATGAACGCCTTCATGGTGTGGGCGCAGGCGGCGCGCAGGAAGCTGGCCGACCAGTACCCGCACCTGCACAACGCCGAGCTCAGCAAGACGCTGGGCAAGCTCTGGAGGTGAGCGCCCCCGACCCGCCTCCAGGGAGCTCCCGCCAGGCCCTCTACCCGCGGGTGGAATGGGGCGAGGCGCTCACGGCCTGGGCCCTTCTCCTGGGGCAGCCACCTCCTCGATGGGACTGGACGGCCAGCTGAGGGATCGGGCCCGCCCTTTCCCCAGTACCCCCTTGGGGTTGCGCTCCCGCCGATCTCCAGCGGCCTAGGCCCCGCTCCCCAGCCAGGGCACCGGGCTGGAAGGCGCCCCCTCGCGGTTGGAATTCTGCCGGTGGCAGGAGCTGGGGCCTGGGCTTCTGAGGAGTGGGCAAGAGTGAAGGTGGAAGGGAGAGAAGGCTGGTGGAGGCATCCACACCATAGTCGTGCACTAACCCCATTCCCGCAGGTGCCACTCAAGGGTGCCACTGCCCTCTGGTCAAAGGGGATGCGAGGGAAACGTCTGGGAAAGAACTGAAGGCCTGGCTGGAGAGGCAGGGAAACTGAGGCAGCCAGGTGGAGAACTGCAGGGCTGAGATGGGGGCAGACAAGGAATTCAGGTCCGGGTCTTTGAAAGGGTGAGGGATGGAGGCCAAGCAGGCCGCTGCCGGTCCCTGTCCTACCCCAGCCTCCTCCTCTGCACCCTTCTGAGCACCCCTCCTTCAGGCCCAGGGCTTCTTCATCCCCCAGGGAAGGGGACGTGTGGAGAGGAGACTCCCCCTCCCACCGGGTCCCAGAGCTGCCAGGCTGGTCTCTTCCCCTCCCTCCCTCTCCCAGTCCAGGCGCCATCTTCCTTTCCAGGGCCCCACCCAGGATTGAGTAACCTCCTACCCCTCCAGCCCTGGAGCTGAGAGCCCTGGCCAGGAGGAACAGCTGGCCCCTTTCCTACCCCGGGTCCCTCAGAGTCCCAGGTTCTCTGGAAGCAGCTCAAACTTTGGGGGAAGAACATGCCCTTGAGAAGGAAGTCGGCCTCACCTCTGGTCTGGGGTTTAGGCTGTTCCCTTGGGAATACGTTGTTGACCAAGGCAACGCCACCCCCTCAAGAAGTCCTGGGCAGCTCAGAAAGAGAACAGGGGTTCCAGAAGGTGAAAGTCTGCAGAGGTTATCTGATTCCCCACTGGACTGTCCAGGAGATAGGCCCAGGAAGGCAGAGGGACTGCCCAGGCCATGTAACAGCTGGTGGCGGAGCTAGGGCCAGAACCAGGTCCCCTGACGCTTCAGCCAGTGGTCTTCCCACACACCATCCTCGGTGACAGAAGTGGGTCACACCTCCCCTCTACGACACGGTCCGGAGGTTGTGGGGTGAGGGCAGAGGAGAACAGGAATGAGGAGCATCCGAGCTGCAGAGAGTGTCAGGGGAGCCTGCCACCCCTCCCCTTGCCGGCCCCAACACAGTGGAGCTTGGCCTAGAAGGCCAAAGGCTTAAGGTGGTGGAAGGAGCAGGAAAACCCCCAAGAGACCGAGAGGAATTCACATCCAGCCCCCTGGGCCTGGCCCTGGCCATGTGTTTGCTAAAGGCCTGGTGCTTCTTCCCCACCCCCCTCAGCACTTGGCTCACCCCAACAGGCCCTGGGCTCAGTGGTCAAACTGCTGCATGGACTCAGAGGGTCTAGCCTTGCCCAGGAGCAGAGGTCGAAGCCAGCTCCTCTGCCCAAGGTCCATCCACATCATGGCAGGGTTTAGCCCAAGCCAGGACCCTTGGTGCCATGGGGCAGAGACGAGCAAGTCAGAGACAGACAACCAGGAGGGAGGCAGACAGGCAGACAGAACAGGCCTTGGGGACCATGAGCAGACCACAGTGTAAGCCCAGTGAGAGCATCAAAGCAAGGATGGACAGCCCCCCACCCACCGCTCCCCCACACTGTTGCCAAGGATATAAGGTTGGACCCTCCATCGTCCCTGTCTGTCCCTGTTTCCCCAGCCCAGAATCCCAGGTTGGGCTCCTTAAAGGGACTTGTTCCTGACCACCCCTCACCTCAGGCTGTGTGCACAGGGGCCCAAGGTGACCCCCAGCGGCCAACCTGAGTTGGGGGGGGGGCAGGCGGGAAACCAGGAAAGCAGGCACTGCTTACTCAGGGCCCAACCCCAGCGGTGGGAGGGTGACCAGACAGTGACAAGGATCAAAGGCTACGCCAACAGGGGGTGGGCTGCCTGGATCCTGGGTGGGGACCCCGGGAGACCTCTGAACTGGGTTAGGCTAGCCTGCCTCTCCAGGGGCTTCTCCTGAAATCTGCACCCCACCCCCACCCCCGACACCGGCTCATGAATCTCAGGCTATCAAGAAGGGGTATGGCTAGCTGGGCAGAACTGGCAATCAGGGGCCCTATACATGAAAAGAGAAAGACATGCAGACAGATTGTGTGGGACGCTGGAAGGGGGTCGATCAGACACACCAGCGTCCAGGTCCTGGCTCGCAAGTGGCTAGGGGAGTGTGCCAACCACTAACCTTCAGTGCCCACCCAGGAAAGGCCTGTTAGATGTTGATCTCATGGTACTGGGGGAGGCGGTGTATTGATTGACCCACCTGGGGAGAATAATTAGAGCCAAGAGACAGAAAAGGTGGGGTCACAGGCTGGAACCTCCCCGGACCCTTAGGTAAGCCCCCACGGGAGCAGGTAGAGCAGAGCCAGTGTGCCTCACCGTGGAGGCGCCCCCCTCCAGTTGGAGATTCCAGTTTGGGTGGGGAATCAGCCCACCGCCCCCCCTCCCCATTCCAGACCTTGGAGACGCAGAGGTGAAGAGCAAACCAGGTGTGTAGTTAGAGCTGTGGTGACACTGGAGTCAAGATGAAATTTGGGATTGGGTTTCTGTGGTAGGGGAGGACGGGTTTGGGGTCAGGAAAGAGCCTGAACAGAGCTGAAACTGAAGGTCTGGGTGCAACTGGGGTTGGGTTTGGGGGTGAGATTGGTGTTGGGCTCGTTAGGACTGGGGTTGGGGCTGGCAGACCCCACCCTCACCACCTCCCCCGGGTAGGTTTCTCTCCAAGTTAGGGCGCTGCTGGGAACTAGCGCTGGGAGGCGCCAATGAGTGCAAGTTGGAGTCTTCCCTCTCTTCTAGCCTGTGCCCCCCACTCGCACTCCTTGCCCCCTGCCATTTTCTTGTGGATTCACATCTGGTTGCCAGTGGGCGGAGGGCACAGGGAAGGTTTGGGGTGGGAGACGGAGTGCAGAGTCCCCTGCCATCCTGGGAGCCTCTGTGCCGGGGCCACGGCTGGTTGAGGTGCCCCCACGTGCCACCTCCCCTCCTCACCAGGCATCCACCTTTGGGCCTTCCCCACCTACCCTGGGCTGGCTGGGGGCGGGGGAGAGGGCGCAGCTGGGGTCAGAAAGGCTGCACCCCACTCCCAACCCCTGATGGTCTGGGGTCCCCATCCCATCACTCAGCTAGTGGGGCCCTTGGAGAGAGCTGGGCTGGGCTGGGCTGGGCTGGGCTGGGCCATGGCCCGGGGGGAGGGCAGCCGAGCAGGCTAAGCTGGAGAGGAATGCCGCTGCCCGCTGCCCGCTAGGAGGTGCCTGGTGTGACCACCCCCTCCCATCCTGGGCAGGGAGGGCCCCGCCTTCTCCTGACTGGGTGAAGAGGGCACCCACGGAGGAGGGGGGTGCAGCTGGAGAGAGAGGCCCTTTGGGCTAAAGGACAGAGCTGCTCCTGGAGAGTCCCTTATGTCTGGGGGTCCGGGAATCTGTTTCTTTCCCTGAGCCCCTCTTCGAGGCATCCTTCCTGCCCTCCTCACCAGAGGCACCCCAGCCCTGAACTCCCCTGACCCCAGCCCTGGCTGGAATCAGGTGGGTGGATGTACGGTCTACAGGGGCTGCATTTCACTGGCTGGGCTCAGACTGGGGAGAGGGTCTCAATGCCCCCGTCCAGGGTCTTGGAAGACAGGAGCTTCCTTTACCTTCTTTCCCTCCCTGGACAAGGAGATACGATCGCCCCGTGAGGTGGGGGTCCGTACGTAGTGAGGGGCACACGCATCCTGCCCGCCTCGGCCCCACCACGCTGGAATTCACAAAAATGACTCCAGAGTTGAGGGGTTCCACCGCAGGTCCTCTTGCCCACCACCCCACAGGCAGCATTAGAGTTGTACCTGTTTCTCAAGGTGCCGCCCCCATCCCCCCAATCCCCAGGTCCCATGCACAGTGCTTCACGCCATTATCTTGGCCACTCCCACACCTAGAAGTAGGTATTATCCTCGTTCTGTAGATGAAGAAACTAAAGCTCAGAGAAGTGACTTGCCCATGGTCACATAGCTGGGAAGTAGCAGACACTGGGCTCTTCCTCCTGTTTGCACACCTCCAGTCTCAGGGAGCTCACCCCCTAACGAGGCAGCCAGCTCCACTTGAAGACAGCTTTGAAGAAAGAGTTTTTGGTGGCTCAGAGGGTAAGGCGTCTGCCTACAATGCGGGAGAGCCGGGTGCAATCCCTGGGTCGGGAAGATCTCCTGGAGAGGGAAATGGCAACCCACTCCAGTATTCTGGCCTGGAAAATCCTGTGGATGGAGGAGCCTGGTAGGCTACAGTCCATGAGGTCGCAAAGAGTCGGACATGACTGAGCGACTTCACTTTTCAAACTGAAGGATGCTCTGTGCCTCTTGTAAGCTCTATTCTAACGCCATCCTCAGGGACTGCCTGGAGCGGCAGGGTGGTTCTCTCACACGCCAGTCCCTGAGAGGTTTGGGGGCAGAGATGGCTGCCCTCTGAGGCTGTGGTGCTTTGGGCTCACATCCTCCAGTCCCTAGACCAGACAGCGCGACTCCCACCCGGGACCCTGCCCGCCAGTCTCCCCCAGCCCCCCGGGCCTCATTTCTTCCAGGGCAGGCACTCACGGTGGCCCCTCTGCGCTCTCCCCACCCCAGGCTGCTGAACGAGAGCGACAAGCGCCCCTTCATTGAGGAGGCCGAGCGGCTGCGGATGCAGCACAAGAAGGACCACCCGGACTACAAGTACCAGCCGCGGAGACGGAAGAACGGGAAGGCGGCCCAGGGGGAGGCGGAGTGCCCAGGCGGGGAGGCTGAGCAGGGCGGGGCGGCCGCCATTCAGGCCCACTACAAGAGCGCCCACCTGGACCACCGGCACCCGGGCGAGGGCTCCCCGCTGTCAGACGGAAACCCCGAGCACCCCTCAGGTGAGCCTGGGGCTGGGAGGAGGCTGTGGGCGGCGGGGAGAGCCAAAGGCTGGAGCAGGACTTGAGACCCGAGGCTCTGGGAAGGGCTGGCCAGGCTGTCGTGGCCCAGCTGGGCTGCAGGGACCCACTGGCAGTTCAGAGCGGGCTCAGGTGTCGGGGGAGGCGGCTGAGCAAGAGGGCTCTGGCCGGGACTGCTAGGAGGCGGCACTGGTTCGGGGTGAAGAGACCCGTGAAGGAGGCCAATGGAGGCCAGTGGGCCAGTTACACCAGAGAAAGGTGGGACAGGACGATTCTGAGAAACGGGAGGGCAGAGCACATTGCCTCTCCCCCACCTCCCAGTCTGACGGGGGAGACACGGCATGTGATGCTGCACGGAGAAGCCAGACGCAGGGCCTCCTGTTTCCTTCTCATTGGTGATGAGCGCAGCTCACGTTAATTGAGCACTTACTGAGTGCCGGGCACTTTGCTACTTGCTTTATGTATGTTCACTCATTCAGTCCGTCTAAACTGTGATGAGGCAGCCACACTGCCGCTCAGACCTCAACTGTGTGGCAGATCACTCTCATGCTACAGAGTAGACTCTACAGAAAGCTGAGGGTAACTTGCCATGTAGCTGAGGGCTCCAGGGCCTCTGCGGGCACTTGTGTTTGTAGCATACAGAGCACCATGCTTGGGGCCAGGCACATGGCAAGTGTCAGTGAGCAGAGCTCTGCCTTCAGAAGACACACTCCAAGTCCTCCTTTGTGCCAGACCTGGAAGCAGACACCAGGCGTCCAAACGGGACGCCACGGTCCCTGGAGCCTCCTGTCGCTTCCCATGGTCCGTGGTCCCTCAGGAGCCCACATCCCTTCTATAGAGGGATGAGCAGTGATGAAAACACGTGAATTAAGTACAGGAAGAATCAAGGGCACGTGAAGCCCATGCAAGACCCAGAGGGGGCATGACCTTTAGGGAGGAGTCACCCCCCGTCCACCCAGTCAGTCTCCAAAAATATCCAGCTGCCCACCAGACTCTGGCCAAGGAGAGCTTCCAGAAGGAGGCGATGTCCTCAGCTGCTTGGTATCATCTCTGTTTTACTGATAAGGAAACTGATAAGAGAAGATAGGTGGTCAGCCCAGGGTCACACAGTAAGTGACAGAGCAAGAATTCAAACTCAGAGTCCAGATCTTTTCAGCACAGGATTCAGCACTGCCTCTGGTCTGATGGAGGCGGCATAGGCCTGCCCTCAAGGAGCGCCTAGCTTGCTAGACCAGCTACTCCTCCTCCCCGAGCCCTTCCCCACGTCCCCAGGGCAGGGCAAGCGGCTTCCTCCACTGGTCTCCTGAGCCCCTCACCCATCCTCACCACAGCACCTGTGATGCTGCCCTCCAGCCCTGGGTGGGTCCCTGGATCCCCCCCACCAAGACCAGGAGCTTGTGCAGACAGGAACCATTTGACTTGTTTTGTATTCCCCTATGCCTGGCAACCGTGCCTGGCACTTAGTGGTGCCCCCTAAATGTTTGCTGAATGAACCTGGGAAGGGGCAAATGGGCAGACGAAGGAACGGGGTAGCACAGGTCACTCTCGTCAGTACTTTCCAGGATGGGCAGGGAGAAGGCAACTGGAGGGATAGTGGGGCCGCACGGTGCCTGATGGGAGCTGAGAGCGTGGTTGGGGGCGCTGGGTGGGAGGGAAGGTTTCCTTGAATAAAGGGCACTTGAGGTGGCCTTCAGGGCCCGGGGTGGCAGAGGTGTACAGATGACCCAGCCAACATGATAAGGGCCAGAGAGGTGAGCAGGGTGGGCAACCAGCAGAGGCCGAGTGTGCTTAAGAGAGAGCGGGCGAGCCAGGCCTACGGGCCAGACCCCATTGGGCTGCACAGCTGAGGAGCGCCGGGAAGGCACCCGACTTCAGCTGGTGTGAGGAAGCTCCTTCCAATGGGGAAAACGGAAACTTGCTCAAAATGAAGCAGGCCTCTCCAGGAGGGGGTGGGGGCGAGAGAGGGGAGTCCTATCCTGGTAGGAGAAAAGACTCATTCCTAGGACTGGGGAATTTCATAAATGATTGGACATCAACCCAAGATCATTACATAGCCAAATGCCACCGCAGGCCGCCCTGAACATGTTAGAACGAACAAGGCCATGCCGTGATGGATCCTCAGCCTCCTGGAGGCATCGCGTCTGAAAGTAAACCATCAGCCGCTGACCTCTGTTCCTGCTTCCTCTCTCTCTCTTTCTCTCTCTCTGTCTCCCTTCACCCTCTAGGCCAGAGCCATGGCCCGCCCACCCCTCCGACCACCCCAAAGACAGAGCTGCAGTCAGGCAAGGCAGACCCCAAGCGGGATGGGCGTTCCCTGGGGGAGGGCGGGAAGCCTCACATCGACTTCGGCAACGTGGACATCGGTGAGATCAGCCATGAGGTAATGTCCAACATGGAGACCTTCGACGTGGCCGAGTTGGACCAGTACCTGCCGCCCAACGGGCACCCAGGCCACGTGGGCAGCTACTCGGCAGCTGGCTACGGGCTGGGCAGCGCCCTGGCTGTGGCCAGTGGACACTCTGCCTGGATCTCCAAGCCTCCAGGTGTGGCTCTGCCCACGGTCTCGCCGCCTGGCGTGGACGCCAAAGCTCAGGTGAAGACGGAGACCGCGGGGCCCCAGGGGCCCCCGCACTACACCGACCAGCCGTCCACCTCGCAGATCGCCTACACCTCCCTCAGTCTGCCCCACTACGGCTCCGCCTTCCCCTCCATCTCCCGCCCCCAGTTTGACTACTCTGACCATCAGCCCTCAGGACCCTATTATGGCCACTCGGGCCAGACCTCTGGCCTCTACTCGGCCTTCTCCTACATGGGGCCCTCGCAGCGGCCCCTCTACACGGCCATCTCTGACCCCAGCCCCTCGGGGCCCCAGTCCCACAGCCCCACACACTGGGAGCAGCCGGTATATACGACGCTGTCCCGGCCATAGAAGGGGGCCCCACACCCCTGTCACCACCCGTCTCGCCCTGCCCTTTCCCCCAGCCCTCGCACCCTCTTCCTCGCCCATCTCAGGCCCGGTGGCGGCAGAGGAGGAGGCTGCAGAGGCTGACAGCTGAGGGGAAGGCCTTCTGTCTGGCTCACTGCCTTTGATGACCCCACCCCATCCTACCCAAGCTCCGGCCCAGGCACAGCCCTGGGCTACTCGGCTGGGCAGAGGAGAAGGAGGTAGCTTGTTGCCCCTAAACCGAAAAAGGAGGGGCTGTACCTTCCCCCCCAGGAATGACCCTCAATCCCAGGATCTGAGCAGGCCCCGCCTACCCTCCTCTGGGAGGGTGAAGCACCCAGGGTCGGTCGGATGGGAATCGGAGGCCTGGCCACCCCTGTCCTGTGTTTCCTCTTCTGCGAGGAATAGGGGGTCTGACCTAACCCGTGAAGCCAGGCCACGTGTCTGAAGAGCAGGGCCAACCAGAAACCTGCGTCAGGGACTGGGACGGGTTCCGTCTGCCCCTCAGGGGGCTGAGGACAGCTTTGAACCACCTCGAGGGAGTGGGGGTGGGATGGGGGTTCAGAGGGAGGTCTCCTCAACCCTTCAGTGCCCCCCTCCCCTCCTGAACACAGGAAGGAATTGGCACAGAGGCCCTCAGATCCATTTCGGTGCCAATAACCTCGTTCTTTGTCTGATGGAGCAAAGGGCCAGGTCCCACTCCAGGACAACCTCCCGACTTTGAGGCACACCCCGGACGTGAGCAGGCCGGGACCCCAGGAAAGGATTCGGAGACAATTCACAGAGCCTTCCTCCCGGCTCCCACCAGCCCCCCGCCCCCCAACCTCACCAGGCTCTGTGGTCCTTGCGCTCTCAGCCCCAACTCCTTGGGCTTCCCAGAGAGTTAGAGCTGCTCAGGCCCAAACCCTCGGCTCCAAGGGGAGACCCAGGGCCCAGCACCCTGGTTGCTGGCAGCAGGCTGAAGACACTAAACTCCTGACATGTACATGCTGCCCTGGCCTTTTCCCCTTTGCCTCCCAGTGGTATTTGAATAAAGTATGTAGCTCTCTTCTGCCCCCATTTTCCTATTCTGCAGCCCTCCACCCCCAAGTCCACATGTAACTCATTACCGCCCCCCCCTTATTTATCTCAGTAGCTCCCTCTATCCCCCTCCCCTCTGCTAGGTACTCCAGCCCCTATTAACTCTGCATTAAACATTCCACATAATAAAATTAAAGGTTCCGGTTACCTGCTTGGTGGGCCTGACCTGGTCTCTTATCCCTGCACCCTGCTTCTTCAAATGCTTTCTGGAAGTGCTAGAGGGTAGAATGCAAAGGACAGATAATCCAAAGGTCCCCTCTCTCTTGCCCAGTGCAGTAGCTCAGGACAGCTGGCATCACAGTGGGGTCAGCGGGTGCTCAGAACTGAGGCCTCAGACTGGAGCTCTGCCCCCAGCCCAGCGGTGTCCACACTGCAGGTGGGCCACTTGCCGGCTCAGCTGGGACTCAGCATGAGTGCCTTCCAAGCAGCCCGTTCTCAGCCAGCAGAGAAGGGGCCTTGCAAAGACTTCAAGGAACAAGTATGTGAAAGGTAGATCAGGTCTGAGGTCTTGCTGTCTGCAGTCAGTAGGCCTGGTCCTTTAGGACGGGTGAGTGGGCCTTCTCTCACTGTACCTTCCACTTGCGACCTCCCCCAGCAACACAAACACACACAGGTCCACACCAGGATCTAGCAGCTGCCCATGTCTAAGTATAAACTAGGATGGCAGACACCATCTAATCCTTTGGGGCTTCCCTCCCAAAAGCTCTTTGCTCAGGAGAATTCCAACCTGCACTCTGGGACCCAGGCTCCTCCACCTCAGGGACAGGGGAAATCTTTTCTCTACGCTCCATCAATGGACAGCTCTGATGGCTAAAGTCTCCCCTTCCACCCAGTTCATAGAGACACTAATAGCTCCCATGTACTGGGTGCTCCCTGGCCAAGTGCTTTATATCCTTCTGGCCTATGAGGGAGTGAGCCCAATCGTTATCCCCATTTCCCAGACATGGACTTGACACTTTGAGAGGTGGGTGCTAAGAAGTGCTGGTACAGAATGTGAAGCCAGCTGACTCCAAACCTTGCACCCTTAACCATCGTCTCTTCCACCTGCCCTATTTCCACTTGTAATCTGAGGCCGTGCTTCCTTCACGGCTCCAGACCAGCATCCCCAGATCCAGTATTCATTTCTTCTATCTGTGAGCTCCAGCCCCTCACCTCCTAGTCAGGACCTCAGGTGGGGGAGGGGGCACCAAGAACTAGCCCAGTCCTCCAGGGTGGGCAGACCGCCACCTGGAAGCTGTGTCCTGCAAGCTCTTCAGGCCACTTTGCCAAAACCGCTGGCTCCCATGAAGCATAGTGGTAACTACAAATTCTTCCTCTTATAGATAAAACCTGCAGCCAAGCTGGACCACCCTGAACTGTATACAAGTGGTTTTCTGCTGCTTGGCTGTCCTTGTATTGTAGATAAATGCAGGATTTTTTTACTGGTCTTGAACAGATTTCATCTTTTTGCATTTGACCATTTCCCCACCTATGTTAGATCCTTTGAATTCTGAATCCCATTTATAGCTCTCCTGAGCTTCATGTTTGAAACTCAAATATCCTCATTCAGGTTACTAATGAAAAAAGATTGGAATGAGAGGGTACAGACCCTGTGTCCACCACCGAAAACCTCTCCATTCTATCATCTATACTTGGAAAGCTGTCCAGACAATTCTGAATCTAATTATGTCACCCTGAGGTACTTGCTTCTCTATCACAGTCACACAGACTGCCTAATGCCTTGTTCCAATCAAGATTCCCTGTATCTGTGGCATTCCTCCAACCAACCAGGCTGGTAACCATTGGAAAAAAGAAAATTTGGTTCACTTGGTGATATCCTTAGAAACCCCATGCTAGCTCCAGAATCTTTTTATTACCCAAGTGTTTTCAAATATGCAATAGCCTATTCTAGAATTTCATTAGGGGGTCAATCAGTTATGCGCTCCTACTTCTTACAACCTCCCTCTGCCTCTATTGAGAAGCAGGACATTAGTCCATTTCTAGCCTGTCCAGTGTTTCCTATGTGCTCCTGTGTTCTCTGGGATTGTGGACGTGGAGCGGGCAGGGCAGGTGGGAGGGGCTACATCAAAAAAATGAAATCACCACCTGCATGACCTCAACGAGACTGGAGAGTCACTGGGGACACGGGAGGAGAGGGAATGGCCCGCAGAAGTCAGAAGACATGGCTTGTGCTCATTCCTTAGACCTGAGATTCCAGATGAGCTCGGGCCTCAGTGAAGTAGTGGCTCCGCAGTAAACAGAGAAGGGACAGGTGTATCTGGAGAGGGTCGAGGAGATGGTGCCCTGGCCGGGCCAGCTGAGTAGCGAGGGCCTGACTCTGTGAAGGGGGAGAATGGAAGGGGCAGGTGGGAGGGTAAACACCCCTTTCTCCATCTCTCCTCTACACCCTATCCCCTAAGGGTTAACCCCCTCCCTCCCCCAGTCCCTCTCTCCTCCGCCACCCCAGCCCCATCTCCCTTTAATCACATCTGATACTGAGCGGCCCAGCAGGAACAAAGAGACCATTTAGAGAAACGGGGCCGAGAAAGTGACCCCCGCACTCTGGGGCGGCCGCCTGGATGCCAGCACAAAGGCGGCATTTCAGAGCTGAAATTTCAGCACCCAACTTGATTAAAGGATTCCACAGGCTTGGAGGAGGGTGGAAGGGGGTGCGAAGTCCACTGCTCCCTGAATTAACCCTTCTCCAGAGCAGCCAACACCCCTCCCATGCCTGGGGATGCTCGTCACTTCCACCCTGTCCAGGGTGCACCCGCCCCAGGGGCCTCGCCACTTGCAGAGGTCAGGCAAGCCTGGCTCTTCCTCTTCCTGGAAGTGGGGGCTGGCAGCAGACTGAAGGTCAAGGCTGGAATATTCAGGGAGATGGGTTTCCTTCCCATCCCTATTGGTGTCAGTATACATCCTCTCCTTGTTGTCTGCCCCCGAACCCCAAGGGAGGGAGGAGCCAGTGTGATCAACTGGATTTAATGTCACGCCTTGAACCCAGAAGCCCTGCTGCCCTGCCCACCATTACCCCAGCACCCATCCTACTGAAGGCCCTGGAGGGATCAGGGTCTCCACACAGAAGGGAAAGGAGAGGGTATGGGTGTGGCAGACCAGAAGGGTGGGTCATGGAGAACAGACTGGCGTATGGGGAGTGGTCTGACAGGTGGGGAATGGGAGGGGTGGTGCGGCTGGGATGGGCAGGTGTTCGGCCCTTGCTCCAGCTGCTGACTTGCCCAGTAGGGCTCTCTTGGGGAGGGCAGGAGATCACTGCGTCCCCAAGCTTCCTGCTGGGGGCACTGGCTCCTGAAAGGGGATCCGAGCCCATGATAAGAGGCTCGAGGCAGGTCCTTAGGAAAACAATGGGTGGCTTGATGAGACCTGCTCTGTGATACTCCTGAGAAGGGAGAAGCCCCTGCAGCCAGTCCCCACTGGAAAGGAAATTGGGGGTTTCCGTGGCAACCAGTTCCCTGGGCACAAAGGCTCGTCTGTCTGCTGGGAAGGCAGCCGAGGTGTCTCCTGCAGCAGCCTCTGCTCTGGTGGACTGCTACATGGAGGGGGGCATGTGGGGGAGCCCAGGGGGTCAGGGCCCTGGTGCTTCTTAAAGAGCTGATGGTCCCAGGGCCATTGGGATGGGCACAGCCTCTAGGCAGCAGGGCAGTAACAGTGAAGACGGAGGTGGGCCTCACAGGCAGCAGGAGGCAGAGGGGGTTGAAAGTTGAAGAATTTACTATTTACACGTATAAAGACTATAAAAAGACTATGAGACGAGCCACGGGCGGAGGCCCAGTCCGGAGGCTGACTCCGGCTCAGTCGGTGATGATGAGCTCGTCGACACCCCAGTCTTCGTAGCTCCCGTCAGGCAGGTATCGGCGAATGATGATGGGGATCTTCCGGGCCCTGTGACCAGGGAGAGATAGAGGTACGTGAGGATGTGCAGCAGAGGGACAGCAGGTGCAGAAGGCAAGGGAGGAGAAGCCTTAGGAGCATCCTCTTGAGACCATGGATGTACTTTGTAGCAAAGGACTTTCAGCCAAAAAAAAAAAAGTCTCTACTTCTCTGAGTGTGGGACCAAAATCTACAAGGGGCCTGCCATCCCACGGCTGAAGGCAGAGGCAGAAAGCAGGGGGATGTTGGTAAGGCCAACTGCAGCAGGAAAAGGGACGCTGGGACAGACAGGGACGGTCCATGTCTTGTCAGGGTCCTCCCCTCCCCCTTTGCCTGTCCCCTCCTCCCCCTTGAAGGGCTGACTCCCAAACTAAGGGTCTACAGGAACAAGACCACACATCCTCAGCAGGGAAGTGGGGGAGGGTGTGCAGCAGAGTACCCAAGGGATGCCCCCCAGGGCTCTGCAGCCATGAACCAGGATCTGGGTGACTTACTTGAGCTCCTTCATGGCGATCAGTAAGGGATCTGTCTCCCCCTCCAGCTCCACCATCACGGGGGCACACATCCTGCAGGTGTAAGGACAGGTGTGGGGAGATTACACACACAGGAAGAGGGCCCAGCATGAAGCTGGGGAGAGTTTCACAAACAGGAGCAGATCAGCACCCCAGAGCTCACCTAGAGAGGGCACCGAGAGGGGACACCTCCCAAAAGTGGCAGGTGCGGAGCAGTGGTTCAGGGGCGCTGACAGCGAGGGCCCTTGAGTGGCAGCTGGTAGACTAGGCTTCAACTGTGCCTGAAAGACCCTGAATCTTTCTCCCAATCTCAGCATCCTCATTTGAAAACGAAGACAAAAAGCCCTGCCACTCCTACACAACAAGAACGCTAAAACAGTACTGGCTAATAAGCAAAGATTCACTAAGTGCCATAGCTGCTCTCCACCCTCCATGTAGATTATTTCATTTGTAGTAAGTACTACCGGAGAAGGCAATGGCACCCCACTCCAGTACTGGAAAACCCCATGGACAGAGGAGCCTGGTAGGCTCCAGTCCACGGGGTTGCAGAGAGTCGGACACGACTGAAGCAACTTAGCAGCAGCAGCAGTAAGTACTACTGCTACTTCCGTTTTACTTAGGCACAGGGAGGTCAGTCATTTCCCCAAGGTCACACAGCCAGTGAGTGGCAGAACAAGATTTGAACCCTGAAGACTCCTCTCTACTGTGCTGTTAACACCTCCCATTAAAAACCTGGTGATCCACAAACTGAAACCAGGTACTGTGAATGGGACAAGCATGTGCTTTCATTAGTGGGTCGTGTGACATTCATCACGTCCACTCCCCCGGCCAAGGACCTTCCCCAGGGCCCATGAGACTCCTGAGCCCACGGCCACAGCAGAATATCCCACACAAAGGACCACATGTGCAAGAGCTCACCCTCTGACCACCCGACTCAACCCCCAGCCCTGCCTCAGGGCCTAGCTCGCCTCATTTTCCTTCTCTGTCTTGGCAACACCCCCTGCGAGGGTCCTGCTCCTCCAGCCTTGACACAAGGTCTGCGGTCAGGCTCTCACCTGCTTACCTCTCTTCCTTGAGACCCCGAGGCCATCAGGCAGGCAGAACCTCATCTGGCCCCCGCTTACCTTTGCAGTACTTTCCCATGCTACCTGCCTCCATTCACCCCACATTTTCCTAGACAGCCACACCAAACCCCCACAGTTTCCTAGACAGGCCCTGTTGTTTTCCTTCTGCATTCTCACGTGAGTGCTTCCTCTCCTTATAGGCCTGTGAGAGGCTCAGACGTCTCCACCCTGAAAAGCACAGACTGAAGCCTCAGGGCCCTGACTCATTTTACACACACTTCTTTCAACACCACTGTCACTAAACTGTGACTACCCATCTGAAGTTTTCCAAATGAGACCTGCTGGTCCAGGACCCCAAGTTCTATTCTAGTGCAACACTTGGCCCACAGCAGAGGGTCTAAAAACAGACAGACCAGTTCCAGGCCCATCTCCTCTAGGAAGTCACCCTTACTGATTCCAACTCAAGTTTACACTAATGGACCCCAAACCTGATGATCATCCAGGAGAGCGTCCTAAAAATACAGGTTCCCAGGTCCTCCCCCAGACCCGCTGAATAAATTCTCTACTGAAGGAGCCTGAGAACCTACATTAGCAAAGCTCCCCTGGTGATTCGGATAACCAGCCAGTCCGAGAGCCACCAGTTTACAATAAATGATCTACTAATTCTATTGCTAAATATTCTGATGTCTGTTACTCCCCAAAGCCTGAAAATTCCCCAAGGGCAGAAACTGAGTTTTTAACTTTTTCTATATCTTCTCTCAATAATTATTTAAACTTCCCTAATTATTTAATGTTTTAAAGAATGTGGCAAAATGCTTTCCCTGATATGCATATGCCTTCTTTCTTTCAAGACATGAATAATTCAAGAATAGTCATTCATCCAGCCCTACTACATACACAGGAAATCTGAGAGTGTGCCCTCAACGTCTCCAACAGGGGTTCCAAGTGGCAACCTTCCTTGGGAAGCAGCCAAGGGGTCACAAAGAGTCAGCTACGACTCAGTGGCTGAGCAAGGCACAGCAGAGTTGCAACCATTCAGCCACCAGATGGGGCTACTGAGCTGGAGTGAGACTTCGTCCACAAATATCCAAGAAAACATGTTTCAGGGTCTACTCCTAAGTGCAGGATCGCAGGCCCGTAACTCAAGACAAGCTCCAGCCCTAACTGCCCAAGGCTTACAGCAGCTGCAAAACCACCAGACAGCGACTGAGCTCTTAATCTGAAGGAGTGCTCCAGCCCAACAAGGCTGGACAAGAGTCTTACCTCCAAAGGAAAACAGGATGCTGGGCCTTGTATGGAATGCCTGCTCCAGACTGTCCACCAAACGCACGCCCATCTTCTAAATGTCACTCAAGGGACCAGTGACATGTTTTCCAGTCTTGTGCCCCAAGCTACTTGCCATTCTTCCACCACAAACCACACATGCCCACCTCCACTTTCCTAATGCTATTTCTGGCACCTAGGATACCTTCAAGACGACATCACTTTATTCCCTTCTCTCCTTTTTTGTTTCTCTTTTAAAGCATCAATCTCGTCTGCCTTGGGTTCTGGGTATTTAGAAGAGGTCCCTCTTCCCTACTAGTCAGTAAACATCCAGAGGATTAGGGAATTGTGTCTTTAAACCTCTTTACATCTCCAAAAGGCAAAAGCACAATATCTCATTTGATGCTGAAAGACTTTAACTTGCATACAGTCTATTTGCTTAAAAAACAGTTTACGAATTATTCTTTTTGCTGGGTCGTGTTCAGCAGACATATTCATGTTCATATTCATATTCATACCACCCAACCCGCACTCTGCAAGGATGGAAATGTCCTCTAACTGTTTTACCTATCACAGTAGCCACAGTGGCTACCGGGCACATGAAATGTGACTAAGGAGACAGAAACACTGGGCTCCTACCTAGTTTTACTTAACTTAAATTTAAATGGCTAAATGTAGCCAGCAGTGACCATCCCTGTGGGGCAGGCCTAGAGGGTCCTGACCCCAGCAACACTGAAATCACCATACGGAGTGTGGCTCTCAACTCACCCAGACCAGCAAGGGGTGCAACCAGGCCGGCAGGAGGCCAACCGCTGCCAATCGAGTGAAGAACAACGGTTTCCCGCCCCAATAAAACCCTCCACTGAGTGGTCACCTTCACTCCACAGATAAAAGCCCAGTGCTGTTTGAAAACTTGGGCAGGGGGTGGGGGTGCACAGATTGAGCATCATCGCTCCCCCAGCATACGTATCGCCCCACAACTCCGTGGCCCCAGCTTTTCTTTCGAGCCTGTTTCCCACTCCTCTCTTCTCGAAGCACCCCTCCTCCAGGTGTCCACCATTTCTCCCAGCAGCTGGTGAGAAGTCTGAGACAGGGCTCCTTTCCTCAGCCTCCTGTTTCCCTGGGGAGGACCTGCCACGAGAGCAATAGTAACACATCTGCTCTCTGCGTCCTCCCACTTAACTCTCACCAGAACAGAGGAGGAGCTCATCTGACAGGGGAGCCTGGCGGGGAAAGCCAGCACCTGTGGCCCAGCCTCTTCAAGAGCCCCTGCTTCCTCAAAGCCACTGCCCTCAGGGGGGCTGCTTTAGGGTCTGTTCTGCACAAGGCCCCTGCCCCCGCAGACACGGCCTCTGACGCCTGCAATGCCTGTGGCTGACGGGTAGACATGCAGGCATCGCACATTTTGACCTGACCTGACTTGTCTCCTGGCTGGCTCCTGAATCATGTTGTTCTTCAACAAGTTCCCAGTAGGGGAACTTGGGAGAACTTGGGAGAGAAAGGAAGGGTTGCTAATTTCAAACCCCCACACCCCCAACCACTGCTCTGTGCTTCCACGTTCCCAGCGCGGCCTCGACGTGGAGGGCTCTCTCACTCCTCTGGGCTGGTCCCAGTCTTCTTGAGTCAAGAACCACCTTAAGCCCAGTGAAAGCTGCTGCAGCACCCGCAACTAACGAGCCCACAAGGGTCTGGGTCTGATCTTATTTCATTTATTTTGGCTTCCCCACCTGACAGGCAGTCATCACACTCTGTATTCTTACTGTTACTCTTCTACTGCTTATGTCCTGTTCCCCCAGTGGACCACAGACTCCCTGAGGACAGGGGCCTAGCACAGTGCCTGGCACACAGGAACAGCACCGCCTTTGTTTAGCCTGTGAGAAAGGGAAGGGTCTGTTGTCAGGCTGGGCCATTACCAACAGCTTGGAGGCTCCCTGTGGCCTGATCAAAGGACAAGATGGTGAGGGAGCTCATACTCACGCAATCTGAAGGGCTCGGGTGCCCAGCACGCGGGCTCGTTCATACTTGGTCATATATGGTGTGGTGATTCGTTTCTGGTTGGCCTGCGGTCGCTCTCCAGAAGGGAGAATCTCAACATTCTCCTGGCCCTCCTGGACACCAAGGCAGAAAAGACAGAAAAATCTCAGGATGCATTATTGGGGGTGAGGGGCAAGATGACGACAACAGTGATTGTAAGCACCTCCACACTACTGCTTGCTACATGCCAGTGACCATGCAACTGCCTTAGTAACACCTCACTCAATCCTCACAAAAACCTTATGAAGTGGGGATTATAATGCTCATTTTAGAGGGTTGGACAGTCAGCCAACTTGGCCAAAGTCTCAGAGCTAGTGAAAGAGGAATCGTGATCAGGAGTCCAAAGCCAGCCGCCTCATCCAGAAGGAAGAGTTGGCCCCATACAAAGAAGTCCTTGAGCATAGACAACCTTACCCGAAGCAGGAAGAGGAACAACACCCCATCTTTAAATATGTATATATTTAATAATCACTTATTAGGCATCTGTCATGTGCCAGACATGATAAAGGTGCTGAGACGGAAAGAGTTTCTGCTCTCAAAGAATTCACAGTCCGGCAAAAAGACAAGAGTAAACAAAACACGAAGTGCTATGAAAGTGTGCCAGCGTGCCACAAACTACACAAGAAAGTGAGGGACATCTACCTCATCCTGGGGTTAGGAATACAGTCCAGAGATGAGACCTGGGCTAGTCTAGAAGGATGAGTACGAGCTGCCAAGCTAACAAGGAAGGAAAGACAGGGCATTCCAGGCAGGCTGAATTGCATATGTGCAAAGACACGGGAGGGAGAGAACGTACTCAGCCTGGACGCCTAATTGTGGGGTATGATTAGCACAAAAGGTGCAGACAGGGTTATAGACAGGAGAATAAATTCTGTAATATAAAATTAAGTCAACAAATATTTACTGAGTGCTTACTATATGTCAGATAGCATTCTAAGTGCTTGACACAGAGCAGTAAGACAGATAAAATTTCTTTCTCCCATAGAGCTTTACTATATAATACAGTGAAAGTAAAAGTCGCTCAATCGTGTCCAACTCCTTGTGAGCCCCCATGGACTATACAGTCCGTGGAATTCTCCAGGCCAGAATACTGGAATGGGCAGCCATTTCGTTCTCCAGGGGATCTTCCCAACCCAGGGATCGAACCCAGGCAGGTCTCCTGCATTGCAGGTGGATTCTTTACCAACTGAGCCACCAGGGAAGACCAAGAATACTGGAGTGGGTAGCCTATAGATTCTCCAGCAGATCTTCCTGACCCAGGAATACAGTGAGATGAACAATAAATAAAATTAGTAGTAAAATGTGCAGTATGAAAACAGAGAGAAAAGACAGAGAGTGTCCAAGTGTTGATGTTGGAGGAAGGGGCAAATGCAGTGATTTGAGATAGAATGGTCAGGGAAGGCCTCACTGAGGTGATATTTAACACAGACCTGAAGGAGGCTGAGGAGCAGATTGTGTGCATATCTAAGGGAAAAGGAAGAGGGGACAGCACAGTCAAAGGTCCTGAGCTGGAACTTCCCTGGCATGACAGGGACACCGAGAAGAGAGAAGGTCACAGAGGAAGCAGGTGGTCAGATCATGGAGGACGTTATGCATGTTTTTGGCTTTTATTCAGAATGAGATGAGAAGCGACCAGATGCAGGTTCTGAGCAGAGGAGAGATAGAGTGACTGAAGATTTAAAAGGATCACTCTGGATACCCTGTTGAGAATATTTCGTAGAGGGTAAGGGCCAAAGCAGAGAGAACACTGAGGAAGACCAATAGTAACCAATCATGTGGGTAGGAGAAAAAGTCAACTCTGGCAGCAGAAAAGCAAACAGCAGACTCAAGGCAGGAAAACCAGTAAAAAGTTTCTGCAGTAATGCAGGTGAAAACCAATAAGGATCTAAACCAGGCTGAGGCACTAGGAATAGAGAAATGGGAATAGGACTGAACTACATGGAGGAGGCAGAATCAACAGGAGAGAGATGGAAAGAGATCAGAAGGATAGAGAAGAAGGTTTCTAACTCAGTGAACACGTAACCTCAGAGTGCCAGGCAGACAGGAAAACCCAAACAAAAGAGGGCCTTCACCTTACCAACCTAAAAAACAATCAAGGGATCCCTCTCTCCAGAAGACACAAAGCACTTCTTCCTCCACCAGTCATATAGCACAGAAAACCCTATTTTATCTATGATGCCAGTAACTCATCCACCAAGCTGCTCAAGCCAGAAACACGGGAGTCATTCCTGTCATGTCCCACTTTCTTAGCCCCACATCCTATCCACCAAAATCTCTCGAATCTGTTTTCTCATCACAGACACTACCAGCACCCAAGTGCAAGCTACAGATGTCACCTGGATTGCACCCTAATTGGGCTTTCTTTGACTCTTATTCCTCCCAACTCATTCCTCACTGGATCATGCCACTCCCCAGCTCCCCAAAACTTGTCAGCAGCTTCCCACTACCCCTAGCCTACAAAATCTTGCCTGATCTTGGCCCTCACCTCTCCAGCCTTATCCCAGGTCACTCTCCCCTTTGCTCTTTATTTAGCCTCACCCTGCTGAGCTCCTGGTACATAATAAACATTCAGCACATGTCTGCACAATGAATGAAGGGGCTATTTCGACTCTGAGTCAACTAACTGCCCCAGAAGCCATGCTCTGTGGTCCAAGAGGACAAAAGCCTTTGGGCCAACCCTGTAGGACTCTTCCACTACCCAGGACTAAATCTCTCCTCATTCGAACTGGCAGTACCCTGACCACAAATGGGAGGCAGAGGCATGCAATCGGCCATCACTGGCGGGGCTATCTGGCAGCTTGGGCTGCAGAGGGGAGCCCAAGGCTCAGTACTGACCTCCTCGGCATTCTCCAAGTCATCGAGCCCTTCATCCTCCTCCACGTCATCAAAGTCGTCTCCATCAAAACTGCACAAGTGTAAGAAGCCCGTTAGTTAGAGCATCACTTACTAGAATCAAAGTGGGCAGAGATCTGAGTCTCATGTGATACGTAGGAGGCTCTCAATAAATATCCACCTAACCAGTGAATCATCCAATAAGTCAGTCACCTGACGTCCTCATCTTAACTATGGGCCTCTTCTAGAAAGAGACCCCAGCTGAAGAGCACAGACTATACCTAATACATTTCAACATTTGGTACTGACATAGAGCCCGACTCAGTGGAAGTTTGCTGAAAGGTACTTTTTTCACTGATCCTCTCTGGACCCTCAAGCCGGGGCCTTCTCCGCGCCCAGCCTCTGGCCGGGTCTATGCTCCTAGTTCCCAGCCTTTCCCTTCTCCGGCTCTGCGGGCCCCCTCAGCACCCCCAGTCCCCTCAACCCCTGGCTCAACTTCCTTCGACCCTGGCTCCCACTTCATCCGCCCCTTCTGAGTCTTCGCAAAAGTCACTTAGCTCCCTCACTCACTTGTCCTCGTTGTCTGACATGACGCCCGCGCAGCAGCCACCGGGTTCCCCGACCCAGACCCGCGCGGAGACCGGCAAACAGCGTACCTCCGCCTCGCGCGCTGCCAATCGTACTCTACGCCTGCGCCGTGACCTAGAGGTAATCACTTCCGGGAGGCAGGCGGGGCGAGAAATATGCACATGCGCGGTGCGGTTTGCGTTACCATGGTAGCCGGAGCCGCTAGCTGCAGGCTCTAGTGGCTGAGATCTCAAAAGTATTTCTGCGAGGGCCCAGGCGCGGCTGCTGCTTCAGAGCCTTGATTACGATCTCCGGAGCCCAGCCGCCGCTCTCTGTGGGGAGAGAGGCCACCCAGCCCGGGTCTTACTTTAGGGTGAGGTTTCCCGTTTGGGCGTATCACACAACGGGCACGGCTACCCTCACGCCCCTTTCCTCCCGAGGGGGCTTCCCTGCCACAGGCGCCAGGTCAGGATGAGGTCTCTGTTCGCGTGTGTATATCTGCCAGTGGATCTGTTCAAGGTGGAAGGATCGGGCACTGTCGCGATGTTGACAGGCGGCATCACGATTCTTTTGCGACCCGACACCTGCTCCCAAACTTTGGGTGGTGTTGAGGGTGTGAGAAGAGATTGGATCTGGGAGACAGGGAATGTTTCGTTGGGTTTTTCCCTCTTCAGAGCCCTCCCATGGCTTCCCAGGAGAGTGTGGAGACGGTGACTAAAGGAACAGGGTTCTGGCGCTGTCCCAAGCCGACCACTTACACCCCAGGGACCTGCGAGCTGCTCAGAGGTCAGTGGTGCATTAAAGGGCACAAGAAGAGCGGTGGTCACAGTTACCCTCTGTTTCTCAGTTCTCCCCTACATTACTTATGGCTTAGTAATTGTATTTTCAGTTTACAGATAAGAAGCCTGGAGTTCAGAACGGTTCAGGGATCTGGGTCTTACAACTTGGAAGTGACTCAAAGTCAAAGAACTAAGAATTTCAGAGTGGTTAACTCCCATGAACCCCTTAGATCACACTTTCAGTTTCCCCAGTGAAGACTTATTTCCTCTCCACCCATCATCACCACAGTGGAACCAACTGTTATGTGTCTGCACACTACCAAATACCTTTTCCTTCACTGGGCTTAGTGCAACCTGTAATCAGATACCTAGTGTGTTCCATTGAATTAACGTTGAATTAACATTCAGTTCATGAACTCCATCAGGGCATGATGCCTGTTTTGGCTCACATTTGTAGCTCCAGTCCCTGGCACAAGCTTAATGAATACTTGTTCATTCACTCATTCATTCACTTAACAAAAAAGTTTTAAAGCCCACTGTGTGCTTGAGACATTGTCCCAGGTGCTGAAAAAACAGCAATAAAGAAAAGAAATAAGGAAAAATTATTTTTCCCTTGGAGCTAATATTCTAGTAGGAAAGTAACAAATAATAAGTAAGGTATATAGAACTTAGATGGTGATGAGTGGTATAGGGGAAAAAAATGTAGAAAAGGAAGGGAATTCCCTTGTGGTCCAGTGGTTAGGACTCAGTATTTTTACTGCCTGGAGACCCAGGTTCAATCCCTGTTTAAGGAACTCAAATCCCACAAGCCAAGTACTCAGGTAGCCAGAATGGGAGCAGGAGGTGATACAATATTAAATTTCAGTGGGGTGAGATGAAGGCATCTGCTTGCAGCCCAGGAAGCCTCACTGAAGTGCTTTGTCTTGCAGTGATGATGCAGGAATCCAAACTGACTAACTTCCAACAGCGCCACATCATGGACACCATTAAACGTAAGAGGCTGACCAGAGAGGTTTCTGGGGGAAAGGAATTCTGGGTCACATTTTAATGCTTTCTCCATGTTGAGGAGTAGGGGACCTAATTTTAAACACACACACACACACAAAAACAAAATTTGAATAGTATTTCTGACCCTTGCTCTCGGGGAATTGACCTTGCAGGGTCTTGGTCTTTGCTTCTTCCCAAGACATGGGTCCCAGCCCATGAGCCACTCCTGCAGTCCGGCTCTAGCCGGCCTTCCCAATAGGGCACCAGCCCATTTGAGACTTCCAGCCCAGTCAGACAGTCCAAACGCTGTCAAGTCTGCAATCTCTCCCACCCTCTTACACACATACCATATGAGCACTCCAGACGAGAGGCCTGTGTGTGTCTCATGCATGGTTTTATTCATTCATAGCTTAGCTGGCAGAAACACGATTAATGGCAGGCTTCCAACATAGAAAAACCATGCAAAACCTTTCCACACTTCACCTCTGACCACACACTATATTATTTGTTTTTAAGGAAAACAAAAAACTGAATGTACATGGACATGGTAACAAGGTGCCCTCTAAGATCTTTTTTTTTTTTAACAAACAAAACAATCTTTTATTAAACCATTTTTACTTTTATTTTTGCAAGTACAATTATTTAACCTGAAGCATTGAATATGATTTAACTCTAATCACTTGATCTGGCCTCTTGTTACAAAATGGGGTTTTATGTATCTTTTTATTTTACCCTCAAAAACTTACAGTTTAGGGAAACTGCTAATTGTGGAAGAAATAGAATCAGATATTTGAATAGTACTATGCACATTAGAGTGCTCCCCTGATAGCTCAGCTGGTAAAGAGTCTACCTGCAATTGCAGGAGATCCCAGTTCAATTCCAGGGTTCGAAAGATCTCCTTGAGAAGGGATAGGCTACCAGTATTCTTAGGCTTCTCTGGCGGCTCAGCTTGTACCTTCTAAGATCTTGAAAACAACCTTGCTTTCTGAGATTTAACTGAATCAGCTTTTAGGGGATCAGAACAGAGATCTGTAAAGTTACCTTTAAGAGGATACCAGAAGGTTCAAGCTTGCCAGGTTTCACTCAAATCTACCAATAGCTATTGCCTTTCAGGAAAGAAGGTGCCTATCGGGAGGCATCTGGTCAACCACAGAAACTGGGATGGGAGAGTCAGAGAGACAAAGACTGACTGCCCAGCACTGGCTGGGGGAGGGAGGCTCCATCAGGTCAGTTCAGAAGTCAGATCTCCTTCTTTGTGGACAAGGACAACTCAGGCTGCCAGAGCCTAATACCACAACGCAGCTGAGTCACATAACTCAATCTCCATACTCAAGTCATCTACTAATCATTTGATGTCCCCTACAGATCCCCTGGAGAAGGGAATGGCAACCCACTCCAGTACTCTTGCCTGGAGAATCCCATGGACAGAGGAGGCTGGTGGGCTAAGTCCATGGGTCCCAAAGAGTCAGACACGACTGAGCAGCTAACCCTTCCTTCCTTCCTTCCAACATGACAATAAAGAGAATGTGCTAGGAATTCCATTAAAAGTAAATACCTGGAGACCAAGGATTGAGCCTGCCTTGTTCACCACTGTACCTTGACTCCTAGTGAAAGTGAAGTCGCTCAGTTGTGTCCGACTCTTTGCGACCCCATGGACTGTAGCCTATCAGGCTCCTCCATCCATGGGATTTTCCAGGCAAGAGTACTGGAGTGGGTTGCCATTTCCTTCTCCAGGAGATCTTCCTGACCCAGGGATTGAACCCGGGTCTCCCATGTTGTAGGCAGACCCCTTACCATCTGAGCCACCAGGGAAGTCCTTGACTCCGAGGTGTTCAATATTTATTGACAAACTAATTGGATTAGTGGTTACGTCAACACAAGTCACCAGTTTGCCTGGCAGTTTTTTTCTCCTTAGACATTTTCTCTTTAAAATATTGCCTCCAAGCATTGGTATTGAGTGTACTTTCTTCTCCTAGATTCCCCTCTCTTCTCTCTTCTTAACCAAGTCCTACTTGTTTGTTTGAGGCTTAGTTTAAATTCTTTTGCAAGCCACAAACTCCTCTCCTTCACCTGAACTCCCAGAATTGCTTGGGCTCTAATTATTTGCTGAGACTGAGCCAAAAGAAAAGGTGGCATTTGGCACTGGACAGGTAGAAATAGCAGAGTATGAAGAACATTCTGGAAAGCACAGCATCTCTTCAGAGAAGAGAGAGAAAAACCATGGTTGGCCCTAGATAGAGGGCATGAGAAAGGAAAGGCAACGGGAAACAATGGCAGCTCCATCCTTCGGGTTCGTCTGGGCAGACACATCAAAGTCATCCTGTCCCCTCTTTCCCTTCCTCCGAGACCCCACATCCAACCCACGAGCAGTCCTGTCTGCTTGACCTTCAAACCATATCCTGACTGTGATTATTTCTGCCCTTGATCCCCATGCGTGCGTGCTCAGTCACTTCAATCTTGTCTGACTTTTTGTGACACCATGGACTGTAGCCTGCCAGGCTCCTCTGTCCGTGGGATTCTCCAGGCAAGAATACTGGAGTGGGTAGCCATACTCTCCTCCAGGGTATCTTCCAGGCCCAGGGATCAAACCTGTGTCATTTATGTCTCCTGCATTGGCAGGCAGATTCTTTACCACTAGCACCACCTGGGAAGCCCTTGACCCCCAACTCTGTATTTTCTTTTTTTATCTTCTTTGTTTTTTTTTTGCTTGCACATCTTGAGGGATCTTATTTCCCAGACCAGGGGTCAAACCTGTGGTCCCTGCAGTGGAAGCAGGGACCACCAGGAAATTCCCAACGCTGTATTTTCAATGGCAGCTAAAGGGGTGACTCTTCTGCTCAGAACCCTCCAAGGCTTCCCACCTCACACACAGTAAAAGCCAGTCTTTCCAGAGGCCTATGAGGCCCCGCCCGTCTCTTGCCCTCCCTGACCTCTCACCTCTACTCCCACGCCACCCCACCCCTGGCTCAGTCCATTCCTGGCACCCCAGCCTCCTGTCTGTTCTCAGATGCTCTGGGCACATTCCCACCTCAGGACATTCACTTGACCCATCCTGCCTAGAATGCTCTTCCCTAAAATATCAACTTGGCTGGGCTCTTACCACTTATGGGTCTTTTCTCAAATGTCACTGTGTCGGTGAGGCCTTCCTGGCTGCCCTATTTATAACCGTGAATCCTGCTCTGATACACCCTGTGGCCCATCCCTGTACTGCAACCTTACTGTCAGCATCACCGCTGTTATCATCATCTAAACCCTGGATGTAAGTACTGTGAGGGCAGGGCTTCGTCTGACCTCTTTACCCCGTGTCCCGGGCCTGGCTCATAGAGTGCATGCTCAATACTCCCTGCTGGGTGATGACAGAGAAGGCTGGAAAGAGACGGGAGGTAGACAGGATTCAAATCAAAACAGAGGTTGGAGGGCACTCCCTGGCAGTCCAGTGGTTAGGACTCTGAGCTTTCACTGCTGAGGGCGCAGTTTCAATCCCTGGTCAGGGAGCTAAGATCTGCGTGGCACGGCCAAAAGAATAAAGACGTTATAGATAAATGGAGTGATTTGGAAAGATGTTCATGGTAGATTGTTAATTCAGTTCAGTCGCTCAGTTGTGTCTGACTCCTTGTGACCCCATGGAAGATTGTTAGTCTATTACTGAATAGAATGCAGTGTGATCCAATCTTTGAAAAATGAATCTTATACATGCCCATATATCTTTGAACATGATTATGTAAGCATCAAAAAGAATGGGCTGAGACCACCAAATTGTTACCACCACTCATTGTAGAGGGGAGGGTATGGAGGGGAGATGGGAAGACTCTTCCGTACCGTTTGACTTATTTTAACAGGTAGGGACCACTTAGGTGGGCCCCCTGACCCTGACCCTTCCCTCCCCAGGAGGAGACACTCTCCCCCTGCAGTGCAGCCCAGCTTCCAGCCAGAGGGTCTTGCCTTCCAAGCAGCCAAGCTCAGCCATCTACCTGCCTCCCATCCTGGCAGCCCGGTCCCACCTCCGGCCTGCCAGGAGGTGCCAAGCCAATGGGGCCTACAGCCGGGAGCAGTTCAAGCCTCAAGCCACCCGTAAGTAAGGGGCCTCGACCACAGCCCCTCTTCTACTCTCCGAGGGCCTTGAGAGGAGCAGGGAGACAAACAGCCCACAGGGTGCTGCGTAGGCGGCTAATCAAATTCTCAGGCTGTTTATACCAGTGCTCTCAAACCTCCCCACATGTTAGCTTGGAGGCATTCAGTGTGTGAGGGAAACCATTTAGCTGGTTACTTTGTATACATTTTCCCAGAATTCTCTTTAACAGTTAACTGGTTTCCCCCCCACCTCTGATGAATCTTTGGAGGTCAGGTGTCACAGCTGTTGCTTCTCAAGCTCATATGGGGCCTGGAACCCCAGGTTCCTCTGTGCCCCAGCCTGTTTCAGAGAGCAATTACATCCCCCACTTTCCACTTGGCACCTGATGTGACTCTTGGCCCCTCCATACAGCCTCCCATCCGGGCTATACTGCACAGTCATTGAGTTTCCTTAGCCTTGCTCTGCACCCAGGCAGTCTGTGGGTTTGTTTTTTTTTTTTTTTTTAATAATTTTATTTATTTATTTTTGGCTGTGCTGGGTCTTCATGCTGGCTTTTCTCTAGTGGAGGCAAGCAGCGGCTAGTCTCTAGCAGCAGCGGGCAGGCTTCTCGTTGTGGTGGCTTCTCCTGAGGAGCACCTGGGCTTTAGGAGTTGCGGCTCCCAGGCTCTGAAGCACAGGTTCAGTAGCTGTGATGCCGGGCCGAGTTGCTCCGTGGCACGTGGGAACTTCCCAGATCAGGGATAGAACCCCATGGCTCCTGCATTTAAGAATCTGCCTGCAGTGCAGGAGTGCTGGGTTCGACTCCTGGGTCGGGAAGATCCCCTGGAGAAGGAAATGGCAATCCACTCCAGTATTCTTGCCTGAAAAATCCCGTGGAGAGGAGCCTGGCAGGCTACAGTCCATGGGGTCGCAAGAGTCGGACACGACTTAGCGGCTAAACCACCACATTTACCGCTGAGCCACCAGGGAAGCCCAGAGTGTGGGTTTTGATGAAGCTCTCTTCTGGGTTCTTTCAACACCTTCCGGCCTACTGTGATTGACCAGTGCAGAGGCGGCCCAGGGTAGGAGGTGCTGGGTTTGCAGAAGCCCTACCATGTTCCCAGGCACCCTGGAGTGAGCATGCTCCAGGAATTGGGGGTGCCCTGCCCACCTTACCTAGGCCACATCTGGGCCCCACAGGGGATCTGGAGAAGGAGAAGCGAAGACTCCAGAATATCTTTGCCAACGGGAAGAAGCCAGAGGAACGGAAAAGAAAGCCCCCACCCGTGCGACAGGAGGACCCAGCCCCTGAGCTGGACCGCTTTGAAGAACGTGAGTCCCTGAGGGGCCAGTTATGCTGGGGAGGGGAAGGGGGAGTGTGTGTGGAAGAGCCCCGGGAGCAGGGGAAGGGGGGAATCCCTGAGGGCCATCGAGTGAGAAACGGACCACAGAACTGCTTCCCGTTCCCAAGAGAGGCAACCTGCCGCCCCACCATCCCTCCCAGGAGCGCGGGGGCCCCTGTTGTCCTGTACACGGACGACCCTCTCCCTGTCCAGTGGTGAAGGAAATTCAGGAGAGGAAAGAATTCCTGGCTGACATGGAGGCCCTGGGGCAGGGCAGACAGTACCGCGGGATCATCCTTACTGAAATCTCCCAGGTAGGAAAAGCACCAGGGAAGGTGGACGGGACGTGAGTGGGGGGACGAGACGTGAGCCGAAGTGAGGGTCCACTCGGGCCGTTTCGGGGGTCCCGCTCTAGCCTCACATCTGCCCTGACACCCAGCTGTCCCCAATGCCCTTTGCAGAAACTACAGGAAATGGAAGACATTGACCACAAGAGGAGTGAGGAACTTAGGAAAGCTCTTGCCACCACTTAACCTACCACTCACCCCTGCTCCCCACCCCAAGGAGGGCGGGGGAGCCCACCCCCTTGCCAAGCAGGGTCACCCCCACGTCAGCCCACCCACTCTGCCCTTCAGCCATGGAAATGGTTGTATAACACTGCCCCCACCGACGGTACCCTGGACACAGCACCCTAGAAAATGGACCACATCTCAGAAAATGAGCTGATTCTCCTCCAGACTCTGCCCAGGGATCTGGGGTCAGCTGAGCCTCTGAGACCAGTCACAGATCCAGACACCCACACACACACATACACACACGCACGCACGCACGTGCACACACAGTGAAAGCAAGTCCAGGTCTTAACCACCTTGGGTGTGTGTCTAACGGTGTCCACTGGGGCCTCTTCCCAACGCTTCGCCCACTGTGTGTCCCTGTGTCCTGCACATTAGGTTTTCTGAACTTAGTAATGAATATGATTCCTTTCTTCCTACCCGTCTTAGGACCTACTTATTTGACTTCTTACAGTCTTGGACAAATATTTAACCACTATGATTAACTGGCTAATAAAACACATTTACTGTAGGTCATTACACACACTATTTTGTTTTCAGAGGGATAAGGCTTATTTGCTCAAGGAGTCAGAATTTTTCAAGCCCAGTTGGTTTCTAGCTGTTTTTTTCCAGTAAAAATGGAACCAAGGCTCCAGGAGCCGCCCACGGGCGGGTGCTGTGCTAGGCGCCGGTGTCACTCCTGACTGATTCCCTCAGTAAACACCGGCGATGGTTCATCATCCCTGGTAAAAACCAGGGCTCACCCAGAGACTCCAACCAGAGGCATTTAACCAACAAGTGGCCTCCTCGGGACTCAGAGTTAGCTTTCGGTCTTTCCACCACCAAACCCACAACCCATAGAAAGAAACCCAAAGGGGTGGATGCATCCAGACTGAAGGAGCCCCGCTCCAGAGATCCACCCCCAGCCCGTGTGTCTGAGCCCGCCCACCTTATCTCCAGCAGCTCGCCTGTGAGGCCTGGGTGCTGAGATGTCCACCCACAGGAGCTGCGTCCCAGGCCTGGCACACAGCATGCAGCAGTCCCCACAACTCTGACAACCACAGGCCTTACGCTCTCCAGTATCCTGTCATTTTCCCGTCCCCGTAAATCAAAGTAGTTCAGAAATTTCAACCAAGCCTCCCACTTGGAGGGATTCATATAATCCTCTCAGGCCACATGACCCCAGTTGGGGTTTGCAGAATAAATATAGTCCTGCAGCCGCAAACAGAGAGGACCAGCTCAAGGGCTGGGGCTCCGGAACATTCCATGGGAAGCCTGCGTCCACACCCCCTCAAGAACCCCAGGGCTCAGGACACAACCTGAGGAGGACGGCCATCCTCTACCTCGAAGGCCACAGCATGTGGCCCAGAGGCAGCAAACCAGAGAACCCAGGACCGAGTCAGCCCACTCTGACACGGTAGCATGTACCCTTGATTTCAAGTCAGTTTTACAAAGTACACACACGCTCCACTGGATTTCCAGTTTCTTTTGAAAAATGCAAAGATCTGGCCCCACCGGGCCCACATCCCACAGGCTACAGTTGACTTGGGTGAGGGACAGCCTCCCCCTCTAGTTGCGGTGTAGCTACCCCAGTTCACCCCAGTCCCCACCACCCAGGTGTCCTGACGCCAAGGCAGCCTGCCGGGGCCGCCCCGCAGGACACACCCAGCCTGGGTTCACACGTGTCACCTGCCTGGCCCCCGAAAAGCGCTGGAGCTGGTGAGCCCAGCTGCAGGTCAACAGGCCCATCAGGAAGGAGACGCTCGGAGGCGGCACTGGTCCCTGAAAAGGAAGGCATCCTGCCCAGGGGCAGGGAGAGAGGGCCAGGGGCCCCCAGCGGTGGACAGCCCCTCCACGCCTTCCTGGGCCAGCGGAGATGCAGGCCAAGAGGCACGGCGGAGGCAGGGAAGAAGGTAGGCCTGGCAAGGGGAGGGCGGCCCAGGGCTGCAAGGCACTGGCAGCTGAGGTGGTCTCTGTTTATTGTCGGTGAGGAAAACCCTCTCAAGTTAATACAGTGTGATCTTTTCCCACAGGCGTGCTGAGGGAAGGGCCCTAGAGGCACCCCGCAAATAGCTTATAGCAACAGTGCTTTGCCCCAAGAGCTGCTGGGCACGTCCCCTGGGGCGAAGGTGCTGGTCCCCATCGGCTCCTCCTCTCCCACAGCCGTCCCGGGGGGTGAGCGGCCATCAGTCCTTCGGAGGCGACGAAGTCGGAAGGGAACAGACAACAGGCGCGTGTGAGGAGACAGGCTGGCGCTGACCCCCCGGGAGCGGCTCCGCCGCACCCCAGCCCTGGGGTGACGGGGAGAGTCTACAGGAGGGGCCGGGGCCATGGTGTGTGGGGAAGGGCCAGGGTTAGCACCTACGGGCAGCACGCCCACCTCCCCCGCGGCCCTCCCTCGGGGGGCTCAGCCCTCGGGCACCCCACCTGCCCCAGCACCCTGTCCCATGCAGGGAGACCTCCTGCGGAATGAGCGGAGGTGAGGGAAGCACCTCCTAGGACTTCGAGGAACAAAGGGAGGGGTCTGTCCATCAGGCCCCTTTGGGTCTTAAGGACATAGTAACTAACTCCAACTTTAATTAAGAGACTTCATAAATAGAGCTCCTGAGTGCGGAGAAAGAGAGGCAGGGCTGCCTGCCCCGACAGGAAGACAGGGACTCAGACCCACGATGGGGTGGGGGTAGGAAGGGGCCGGTGCGGCCGAGCCTGGCTTGCCAGGCTGCCCAGAGGGCAGGAGCCCCAGGCCAGAGGGCCCATCATGGGCAGACCTCTGTGGGTGGACAGACCCTCCACTCCCCTCCACATGTGGTGCAGGCGTGAAGCGGGACCAAGGGCAGGGAGACCCTGCTCGCTCCTGGGGTCAGTCACAGCATCTGGAGTCAGGAGATCCAGGCTGGGGACTCAGAGGAGAGGGAAAAACTCTTTGGCCCAGACCAGCCAGAGGACCCTGAGGAGGGAGAGGCCATCATCCAGAGGCTCCCTCCCCTAAGTCATCTTTCCTCTCGACTGATTCCGAAGGGACACAGAAGCCGCCCCCCCCACGACCTGCAGAGCGCAGCCAGTGGGGGTTGGTGTCCCGGCTGGCAGTCCGCGCCGTTAGCTCCTGTCTCCGGGGCACTTGCTCTTGGTATCACGCTTGTTTCCTAGCAGCTTCAGCACCTTCATGGTCTTGAACTTGCCCTTCTTCTTGCCCTCGGGCTCAGCCTCCTTCTGGAACTCTGCAGAAGGGAAAGGGCGGTCGATTGGGGCGGGCCGGGGGACAGCAGTGATGGCCGGGGGGCGGCAGTGACGGCGGGGAGTGGCAGCCAACAGTCTCGGCCCACCACCACCACCATGTCGCCTGGAACCGTGGACATGTCCCTTTATCCTTTTGCATCTCCAGTTCTTCACCTCCAGGACAGGAACCCACCCCTTTCCAGCATTTCGGCAGGGATTGGGAGATGAGCACTCATGAAGGCAGTGGGGGAGCCCTAGAGCACGGCTGACATTTTATCTCTAAAAGCTTCAATTCCCCTGCAGCTCTGTGGCTTACAACACAAACAATGACTGTCAGAGCTAGAAGAAACCGCAGAAATCATCTGGCCCAGTCCCTCACTTATTATGGACAAGGAAAATGTGAGTTTGAAACAGATTACCACCAACCAAGCTCTTTGTGGGTGCCAGGCCCTGGCTAAGTGCTTTATACACGTTATCTCAGTCATCCTCAGCACCTACCCAGGAGGTGGGTGCCTCTGTCACCCCCATCCTGCAGACAAGGAGAGTCAGGCCTGGAGGGGTGAATTGCTGGCGCAAAGCCACCCAGCTGGGACGAGTCAGAGCTGGGACCAGAATCCAGTCTAACTGGAGCCCAGACGGAACCGCAAGGCCACAAAATGAGTCACTGGGGAAACCAAGATTAGGCCCAGGCCTCCTGACTCCCAGTCCAGTGCTCTCTCAACGATTCTAGGCACTATCTTCTCCAAGGGTGAGGGGGACTGCTTTTTGAGCCCACAAGACCCCTCCTGAACCAGCTGTGGATCTCAAGGAGGAACGCACAACTCAAGGCAGACATGCCCTGGGAAATGGCCCCGTATGTCACCAACCTCCCTGTTGGTACCATGGCATCCCACACCTATCTTCCTGGCCATAGGTTGGCCTGCCTTGCTACACATGGCCTTCTTGGCAAAAGAAAGGCTTGCACACACTCTCCCTGTGGGTGCCCCTTCCAACTCTGTATTCAACCGGCCCTCCCACCCTGCAGGAGTTCAAACGGGTCAGAGCCCCAGGAAGGGCCTCACCTTTCTTCTTGATCATGGCCTCCAACATCTTATCTTCCTCTTCCTCCCTGAAATGAGACAGGGAAGCTGAGTGTCCCACAGGAGGAAGGGCCAGATAATCTCTCAGGCCCCTCCAGACTCTCTGAGTCCACACAGGCTGAGCACGGGGAAGCTGGGATGGTTGGCAGTGAAGGTCTCATTCCCAAGAAAGCCCCGGGAACCCTGCCCCAGCCACGTCACCTCTGCCGGTCCTCGTCCAGGCAGTTGATGATGGCGTTGCGCTGCTCGATGAGGGTCACGAGCTCTTGCATCAGCACCTTCTCTCGGCCCCGGTCCTCCTCTGTCCAGTCCTTTTCTGCTCAAGGAGAAAAGTCGGGGACATGAGGCCCAGGAAGTGAGGAACCAACGCCTAAGTGCTAAGGGTGGCAGCAGACCAGCCCCACGCTGGACACCATGAGGACAAGGAGGAGCCCAGATGGGTGGGGATTACAGTTTTTGGAGAAATGAAGGTTGTTGCAGAAGAGACCAAGAATACCAGTCTGCCTACCAGAGAAACTCTCCCGGGGGGGCTCCGAGAGGACCAGTACAACACAGGCTCTGAGAACAGAGACCAGCATGGGCCAAAGAGTTTTCTGTTTATGTTCACGCGTGCAAGCAACCAGTGTTCACCAGGTGGTTCTTGGGGGAGGCAGGATTCGGGCTGGGCCTGCTGAGAGTTTCCAGTGGTGGGCTGGCCAGAGTCGGGAGATGACAGGGAACCCCAGGGGTCCTCGTAGAGCAGAGGCAATGTGACCCAAGAGGCATACTCGGACATCCATCTAATGCCATGAAGGAGGGTGGGCTAGAAGGGACCCTGGGGGTTGGGAGACCTGCCAGGAAGTGTCCCTGATATCTCAAACACCTGCTGCCCTCCCCCCTCAGTCTCCTGATTGCAAGAACCCAGGCCATCCCACAGAACCACACCCTCAGAGACCCACCTGCTCCTTGGTATTCCTCTGACCCTGCCCACAGACTTCCAGAGGACGAATGCCCCCACATTTGACCTTCCCTCTACAACATCTGCCACTACAGGCCTCCTCATCTCCTAATAACATCCTGAGACCCCTCAGCCATGCCCCAACCCTGCACCACCGCCTCTTGCCAAAACTGGACCAATGGCCCAGCATAGTTCCAGGGACAATGTGGGTTTCAGAGTCATCACCCCAGTTCAAAGCCTACTCTGCTGTTTCTCGAATCTGGGACCTGGGTAAGTTATGTCCACAACCTACATGGGGGGAAACTGAGGCTCAGGGAAGCTAAGTCTTTGACCAGTGTCACACAGCAAGGGTGGAGCCAGTGCCTATTTCCTGGCAGCCCCAGGTCCCCAAGCTACAGCCCTCACAGTGTCTTACAGATCTCCAGCCCACCTGGGGCCTTTAAACAGGTATCACCCTCCAAAGGCGACAGTCAGGACAGGAAGAGAAGCCCAGGGTGCACTGCCATCTCACACAGGACTGAAGAAGAACATAAAAGACCAGGGCCAGGCTGGCCTGGAGAACAGAGGTGCAGGCCCCTCTCTGGCCACAAGGTGTCGCTGCGGCTCCCTCGGAGTGGTGGCCACGCCCCAGCCTCCGGAGATTTGGGAGTGACTCATAGAGGGCAGTGGAGGGCTGGGACATTCTGTGACTTCCCCAGGGGCATTCCTGACTCTGGGTCTCATCCAGCCTCCCAAGCTGCGCGGTCAATGGGAAAGCAGGGCCACCATCCCAGCCAGGAGGAGGGGCTGCGTGTGTGTAGGCACAAGGCCAAGTTAGAGACTCGGAAGGAAGCCCGGCTCCACCACCAGGGGGCAAGACTCAAACTCTCTGGCTCTCCATTTCCTCATCTGTTCAATGGGAAACAACGATTCCTAACCACCTGGGCCAGAGGAAGTGGTCAAAAGCCCTGGCTCCTGCTTCTGGACGCACCACAGTCCTGCGGTCTCTCTCAGCCCACAGCTGTGCTTACCCCACGTCATGGAGAGACCCCAACTCGGTCACATAGTAAGCATCAGACCCTCCAAGGGCACAGCGCATTTCCACATCCCATCTCCTGGTCCTGAGAACACCCACCCAGGTGGGCACCTCTGTTCCTGTGTCACACGTGGAGCCAGAGACTGCGTGCCAAGCCCGGGATGCACAGCTAACACACATCCTAAGGACACCAGCAAGTTCCCGCAGCACACAGGACGGTGTGGCTCCACGCCCAGCCCCTCCCCCTGCCCTCCTCCACCCTCAGCACACCCCATCCCTCCCTCCCAGAGTCGCTCTGAGCCACACCGTGCAGGGGGGCCTCCCCGCACCAGTAGAGTCCTGCCACGCTCTGACCTAACGGCCATGAGCCCAGAGCTGCCCCAGGACAGACACACGCTCTCCATCATTCATCGAGGCAGCCTGGGGCCCTGGAGACTGACCCCCCCCAACCCTACACCCCAGGACCTACCCACCCACACCTTCCAGGGGAGGAGTGGGCCAAAAAAGGTCAGTCTGCTCCTGGCCTTGGGGAGCTCTCTGCAGGCCTGTCAGCTCTCGGGTGTCACAGCCTCACGCGGGTCCCCTCTCCCGTCTTGGCTTGAGTCTATTAATCCCCTATTAGCACCCAGACAGCACCTCCTGCCATGTCCTCTGGCCCTGCTCCCACAGTCTGCCCAGGCCTCCCCATCAGGGCTCTGTCCGTCCTTCCCCAGCCCACTCCTCCGTGTCACCAGGCCCCAGGGCCGGTGACCGGGGCCGGGGCGTGGCCGCCGTCACCTGGCTTGTTGAGAAGGCACCGGAGCTCATACTCCACGTCGGCCTGCCGCTGCTCCAGGTTCTGCTGCTTGAAGCTGGAAGGTGGGAGGAAGGTGACTGTTAGTTCTGCCCTGGCTGCCTGCCCTGCCCTGAGCTGATGCGGGAAGAAGGTGAAGATTCTCAATCCTGAGTTCTGTGGATTCAGAGTCAGGGGGAGCCAGGCGGGAACGGAGGGGAGGCAGGACTCACACGTAGATGAGCTCGGACTCCCGCCGAACCAGCAGATGCTTCTCATGGATGAGCTTGAACCAGTCCACAAGCATGTCATCCTCACGGCCTTCTGCAAGCCAGATGCTCACTGAGGCCAGGGCTGGTGACAGTCCCCATCCTCGAAGGAGCCATGGCAGCCCCTACCCTGGGGAAGAGGCTTCCCCCACCCGAGTCCCCCCACCACCGCCAAGCCCCCCACAGCCCCCACACCGTTCACTCCACCACGCAGCTTCTCCTCCAGCAGGACCCCACGGTGTTCCAGGGCATCCAGTTGGCGCTCAATGGTGTCTATTTCTCCATGGATATCCTCCTCGGGGATGTACTGGTCAGACTGGACCTGCCCAACAGCGCCCAGTCACCTGCGGTCAGCCTGCCCTCCCACCTGTCTGCTGCCAGGAGCTTCCCTCTGGCCAGTGCTGGCCTCCCAGGCTGTGTCCCACACCCCATGCCCTGGGTCCCAGCGCCATCAGGCATGCCCAGAGGGTGACACAACTTTCTGCTTCTTTTGGCAACTTCCTCCACTCTTCTGCCACTCCAGAAAGGACACCATAATATGAGAAAGTGACCCAAAGGAGAGAGAAACCGAGAACACTCTAAGCTGTTTAAGTAGAAGTATGTCATGTGAACGCTTTGATCCTTAAACTATTATTAGTAACAGTTTAAATGCATCACCCAGTGCTTTTGGTCAGAGCAGCTGATCTACTCAAAATTCCCCCTGGCTGCACTTCAGATCTCCCAGCTGGGCCTCCCAGGCACGCCCCCTCTCCCACATCTCAGGGAAGCTGCCCCGACGGACCACCCTGTCGCAGGGTGCAACAGGAAGCCTGAGGCTGCCAAGGGAAGGGGCCCGAGCCCAGGCAGCCAGGTATCTGGGGCTCCCAGCAGATACCTTGCGTTTGATGAGCGGGAAGCCATGTCCTGGGGCAGGCGGTCTCGCTGGCTTCGAGCCCTTCGTGGCCTTCTTTACACTTGGGGATGCTGTAGGTGATGGCTTCCGGTTAAATGGATTCTCCTTGCAGGAGGACTAAAGGCAGGGAAACATAACAGAAGATATTAATAAGTCAGGAAGGGGCAGTAGGACCCTGGGAGCTTGATCACGTGGGACCACGGAAAGAAGGGCGGGTGGGAAGCAGGCAGAGAATCTCCCAGCATCCAGTCTGAGGCACCCAGTCATTCAACAAAGACTTCTACTTCCCAGAGCCTCTCATGTGCAGCTGCCACACTGGATACTTGTCTACATGCTTGTCCAATTCTCACAACCACTCCGCAAAGTGGGTCGTGTCTGCCCACTTTACAGGTGAGTAAACTCAAGTTTTGAGGGGTTAAGTAACTGGCTCAAGGTCACACTCTTCCCAAGGGCCCAAGCTGGAGTGTGACTTGGTCTGTTTCAGGCTGGGCAGCCCTCCAGCGCTGGGGACAGCGGTCAGGACGTGCAGTTTAGGGCAGGACGAAGCAACAGTAACTCACCCAGGCCTCATAAATACCCCTTTCCCAGCAGGGATTTCAGGGCTCAGCGCCTTGCCTGGGGTTGCCCAGCCAGGAAGTGCAAAAGTGGGATCCCGCTTTCAGTAGAGGGAGGCAGCCCCTGCCCCACCCAGGAAAGGCCCCCATCCTGTGCTGCCTGCCCTGGGAAGATCTCTGTCCTCTCTGAGGCCAGCAGAGCGGGCAGGCCTAGCACGAGAACAGACCCTGCCAGCCATGAGGACAGTGCCAGCATCTTCCCACCACCTCCCCCAGCTCATCGGAAACAGGGGTCACTGAGGCCATGGAGTGCTCCCAGGAGTGCTGACCTGGCTTTCCAAGAGCCAGGGGAGGAGCAGGGAGCAGAGGACGTCTCACCCCACCTGTGCCAGCCACTCAGGTGGGAGAAGGGGAGTTCTTTGAGGCTGGAAGTTGCTCTGGGAGCTGACGCAGGAGTCCAGGTGCGGCCAGGAGACAGTCTGGTCCCCATACGGCAGCACCCACCCAAGGGCCTTGTCTCCTGCCCTCACTATCTTAGATTCCCCCCGAATCCTAGGGTGAGGGTAAGGGATGGGGCACCCCAGAAGGAAGCCCTCTTGGGGCTCGGCCCTCACCCTCCACAATCACACCTGGAGCGGCACAACAGGGTCAGAGAGCCCAAAGGCCCCATGTCTCTCAAGGGTTCTCAGCCATAGAACTCCTTCAAACCAACCTTTCACACACCCCAGGGCAGGAAACGGGCAGTTGCCTGTAGAGGGGACGGGGCAGATTCAAAATCAGCTCTATCCTCCACTTCCACAGCAAGGAACCTGGGACGCCTCAGAGCATCCTCAGGCCCACAGAAAAGGTGGGACCTTGTCCAGGTCACACTGCAGGTGGTGACAGTCGGACTGGGGGCAGCCACCCAGGCCAGAGAAGGTTAAATGACATTTGAAAGGTGCACAAACCAACAGCTCAGGCTCCTCTGCAGACTTATCCTCTGTCAGGCTGGTCAGACCAGGACTACAGCCGGCCTGGAGCCGCCCTCCACCCCCGGACCCTCAGGGGACTGCAGAGTGAGGGAGAAAGTGCAGGATCAGAAGCTGGTGGTAGACTTCCCCGGTGGTCCAGTGGTTAAGAATCCATTTACCAATGCAGGGGACTCGGGTTCGATCCCTGGTCCAGGAAGATTCCATATGCCTCGGAGCAACTGAGCCTGGGCACCACAACTACTGAAGCCCACACTCTCGGGCCCGCGTGTGCAACTCCTGAAGCCCACGTGCCTAGAGCCTGTGCTCGGCCACAAGAGAAGCCACTGCAATGAGAAGCCGGCACCTGGCAGCAAAGAGTAGCCCCCCGTGCCTGCAACCAGAGAAAGACTGCGTGCAGCAAAGAAGACCCAATACAACCAAAAATAATTAATTAGTAATTTTTCTTAAAAAGAACCTGGTGGCTCCGGAACTGCCCTAGTGGTTCAGCGGCTAAGACTCTGCAGGGGGGCCCAGGCGTGATCTTTGGTCAGAGAACTCGATCCCACATGAAGCAACTAAGAGTTTGCATGGCGCAACTAAAGATCCCACGTGCCGCAGCTAAGACCTGGCACAGACAAATAAAAAAAAAAAAGAACCTGGTGGCACAAAGGGACTCTGGTCCTTTAATTAAAAAAAAAAAAAACAACAAACCTGGTGGCGCCAAGTGACTCCGGTCCTTTAATAAGTATTAAAAAAAAAAAAAAAAAGAAAAGAGCCTGGTGGTGCAAAGGAGAGACCTCTTGGTGAACTAGGCGCCCAGAGGAGTGTCCTGCCCCCCGGTGACCCCTGGTTCTTGGTGGGGCCCTGAGAAACAAGTGTTCCACCAGTCACAAAGGTCATCTGGAAAACGAGCTGCCGGGGGTGGGTGCCCACTGCAGCCCCCAGAGGGGACGGAGTGTGGGGCCGGCCTGGGGAAGGGAGCGGCAGCCAGGGCTGTCTGTACCCCCGCAGTGGCCACAACAGAAGCACCCAGTAAAGCTGTTTCCTGGGCTCTCTACCTGTTGAGAGCTGACCCCTCCTCTACAAGTCCACCCCACAACAAACTCCACACAAGGCGGAGTCATCGCCGCACCCCACCCTCCACTTGGCTGTGAGCACCTGGTGACAAGGACCACCACAGCCATCACCCCGGGAGCCCAGGCCAGCTCGTGCACACAAGAGCAACTCAATGTACACCATCAGCCCTGTTCTATAGGAGGGGAGACTGAAGTCTCTGGAGAAGGAACACGACCCCGAGAAGGGCGTCATCCCCTCCGCTCTGTGCTCTACCCCAGGTGGAAGGACAATCATCTAGGCCTGTCTCCCTGAGCAGACGGGGAGCCCCTGGAGGGCGAGGACAGGGCCTCAACACTGCTGTGCCACAGCCTGTCACAAACAGGGCTTCAGTGAACGGAAGGCGGATGGAGGATGTGTGGGTGAGTGGTGGCTGCTGTGTGGTCTCAAACGGGCACATGCATGGGCTTGGCAAGTAAATAAGAGCTGGCTGCCTCAAGACATGGAAGGTCGGGCAAGTGGACAGGTGAACAGATGGATAGGCAGTCTGGCCAGTGGATGAAAGGATGTTGAGAGGGACCTGTACCTCAATGTATGGAGTGATGAACGGCCAGATGGGCAGAGTCAAGGTAACCCCACAAGTCAGGGCCAGCAATGATGGAAGGCTCTGGACATTCCTGCCCTGAGACCAGGCCCACGTCCACTAGACAGGACAGCAGACACTCACCTTCACCTGGAGCTGCGGGGATGAGGTTCCAGGGGAAGGCGCAGGGCTCTTGTCTCCACCCAGTGCAAGGGGCGTGGGGGCAGTGCCACTGCAGGGCTTGGCTGGCGGGGGACCCGGGCTGCCCCTGGTATTGGGGGCAAGCCCAGGGCTGGCTTGAGGCGTCTGGTCCACGCTGGGCTCCACCAGCTCCCCGGAGGAGGACAGGGAGGAGTTGGCAGAGAGGCTGGCAGGGGTCCCAGGGGTGCCAGGGGCGTGGACGGCAGGCTCTGAGGAGCTCTTGGGCACTACGGGTGGTTCCAGGAGCTCCCCACTGGGGGGCTGGCTGGAGCTCTCGGACGACAGGCTCTCCACGCTGAGGGCTGGTGACGGGGTAGCCGAGGGTGGCTCCGAGCGGGACAGGCGGGAGGCGTGGAGCGCTGCACAAACCAAACCGCGAATGAGTGCCGAGCGAGGGGGCAGAGACAGGCCCTCTGGCCTCGCCTGACACTTCGCTCTCGACAGAACTGCAGGTGGCCCAGGAAACCCAAGTCCTCCACATCCAGGCAGGCAGGCAGGAGCCTCAAGGATAGCAAAGGTGGGACAGGACCAAGGTCACTGGCAGACAGATCACCCAAATTCATCCCGCACACTCTGGGCTCTGGCCTGCGCCTCGTGCAGCTGTAGCCCTGGTTTCCTTATGGCTCTTGCTTCCTCCTCTAGTGTGGCTGCAGCCTCCACTTCCCCTCCCATGTCTGATCTGACCCAAAGAAAGCCCAACTGAAAAGGCAAAAAGGCCTCATGCTGAGCAGAGGTGGAGGGAAAACAACAGGGGAGGAGGAGTGGGCAGCTCTAGCGGTGGCCGGCTCCCGGCCAGGCACTGCCCTGCGCCACTTTCAGCCTCATGAATGACAGACGCCATGCCTCAAAGTATCATCTGTGCTTTCCAGGTGAGATGACAGACTCGGAGAAAAGGGCTGGGATTGGACCCAGCTGTGTCTGACTCAGAGCTCATCCCATTGGCTCCCTCCCCCATTCACCCACCACCTCCAATCAGCCGACCCGCCACGCTCAGCTGGAGGGTCCCAGGGCCCTAGTGGGGGTTGGGGGGACCTGGACCACTTGAGCACTGGCCTCCCGTCATCTCTAGCATGCTCTCGGCCCCACTGTCTGAGGGGCTCCCACTGAGGTCTCCAAGGCAGCTGGAGCCCCACCGTGATGGAAGGGGACCGGGCATTGGGCCCGAGAAGACTGCAGGGTGGTGAGAGGGAGGGCCGGGCGGAGGGAGGCACAGCGCCCGGGACCTGGCCCACCACCTCCATCTTCCGGGGAGACTGAGGACGCACACAGGGGAAGAACTGCTCAGTCACTAGCGCCCGCGTCACACAGGCGGGTCAGAGCCTCAGGCACCTGGAACTGGAGGACAGTGACTGGACCGGCAGGACTGGAGCTAACCCTGTCACGCGCCTTCCCCAAGCCTGACTCCGTGTTAATAAGCATACCAATGGATCACACATTTAATTCTCACAACCGTCCTGCAGGTGGGTTATGAAGGGTTGAGAGTAGAGTTAAGAGCCTGGGTTCAAATTCTGCCTCCACTGCTTAAGTGCTGGGAGGCTGTGAGCAAATCACTCATCCTCTCTGTGCCTCAGCTTCCTCATCTGCAAAATAGAGGACGCTACCTCCCCACGGGTTTGCTCTGATTACCTGAGAGCACACACGGCACCTGACCTGGAGGGGGTTCCCGCGGCAGCCCCTGCCCTTCCCGGGCCCTGGGCTCCGGGGAGCCCCCAGGAACGGCACTCACCGAGGGGGGACGTGCTGGGTGCTCGGGGGGCAGGGCGCTTCTTCGTCTTGGGGCTGCTCGTGGGGGTGATGCCGTACCAGGGATGCAGCGACTTGGGTGTGGACTCCGGTGGGGTCGGGGCAGGGCCAGGGGCCGGGCTGGGTGCAGCGGGGGCCTCCTCCTCCTCCTCAAACGGGTTGTACGGCTTGGGCTCCGGGCCCTGCGGGGCCGCTTCATCCACACCCCCGTTCTCCACCTGCCTGCCTTCCTGGCCTGGCGGTGGCCCGGGACTGCTGCTCGGGGGCAGGGGGGCTGGCTTCTTCTTTGGCTCTGCCTGCACCAGTGTGATCCACGGCGGGTCTTTCCTGGGGGCTGGCGTCCTGAATGGAGGCCATGAAGAGGTAGAACACATAAGCAGGCAAGGAGGGGCAGTGTCCTTCTCTCCCCAGACAGTGCGTCCCACAGAGGATGGGTAAGACGCAGCACCCTTCCCCTCTCCCACCCGAGCCCGGTGGGGCCCATCTGGGCCCAAAGCCCAAATGGAAAGCAGGGGGGCACCTCTCTCTTCCCCTCCCTCTGCCTCTCTTTGTCTCTCTCCGCCCTCCGCCCTCCGCCACCCCGCCCAGGGACCATATAGTGAAAGCACAGCTCCCAAAGAAGAGCTGGAAATTGAGGTTCCTCGCCTGTGACGTGGGGTTCCAGGGGGGTGGAGGCTCTGAGTCTGGCATACAGTGGAGCTTTGCTGGGTCTTTCTATACTCTGCTACTGATTCTTAAAACTACTCTAGGAGGCATAGGCCTCCCACACTCCAGAGGCAGCGGAGGCTTGGGGAGATTAAGGGACCCCCGAGGCAGCCTGCTACCAGGCCCTGCTGCCCCAGGGAAAGGGGTCCCGGGGGAGCCACACAGAAAGGGGGTGTGGCCACAGGCTCCTTCCCACCAGTGAGGAGCCCCGCCCCTTCTCGGGAGGGGGCGCTAGTGGGTCACAAGGCCTTATTGCCAACCCAGACCCCTGGAGGTACTCCCTTCCCTGCCCCCTCATCAGGGCCCTGAAAGCCCCTTGGAGCCGGCATACCTCTCTGACAGCTTGGGGGTCCCTCTGGGCTTGGGGACGGGGGGTTCTTGCAGCTTCCCTAGGTGGGAAAGGAGAGTGAGACAGGCCTTCATGGGCGGCTGTGAGCCAGGCGGTGGAGTGGAGCAGTCAGGGAGCCAACCCCAGTGCCTGCCTCACCTAGGGGTGCCCTTCCATCCCACCCGGCGGGTCGTGGACTCCAGGTGGCCATGGCAACCTCCCCTGCACCCTTGCACCTCCCCAGCCCAGTGCTCGGGGAGATTAGATAAAACACCAAAGGTAACAGGTAGAGAAGGTCAAAGCCACAAGGCCAGGACACCTGGAGACCACCACTCCCCCACCCCGTGCATTTCAGTTAAGGAGGGGGAACCCAAGTGCCCCTCTGACACTTCCCCAAAGTGGACAGGAAATACTGTCTCAACTCAGCGCGAGGTCACCTCCTCCTGAAAGCCTCCCCTGACTCCCCAGTGTCCTCTGTGAATTCCACAGTAGCCTCTGCTTCTGTTTGTTTGTTTTTTCAGGAATGTTTTGACTCTTTATTCCTTCATGTAAATTTAGAATCAACTTGTCAATTTCCTCAAAAAAAAAAAAAAGCCTACCAAAAACCAAAAACCTCAAACTTAAATAAAAGGGTAAAATATAACATGAAGTGGAACAGAATTACACAGTGCATGTTACTTTTTTAAATAAGGTATACAATCTGTGGCATTGAGTACATTCATCTTATACTTGTGTAATTCTTTTAATATTTTCTCATTAGAAAGTGAAGTCGCTCAGTCGTGTCCGACTCTTTGCAACCCTGTGGACTGTAGCCTACCACGCTCCTCCGTCCATGGGATTTTCCAGGCAAGAGTACTGGAGCGGGTTGCCATTTCCTTCTCCAGAGGCTCTTCCCAACCCAGGGATCGAACCCGGGTCTCCCACATTGTAGGCAGACGCCTTACCGTCTGAGCCTATATTACCTGAAAATAATGTTTGATTTCTTTCTCATTCTTTTTCCTGGTGTTTTCCAGCTGACTAGGACCTCCAGTACAACGAGGGACAGAAGTACTGACATTGGGCACTGTCATCCAAGTCCCAGACATTCCTTTCTCCTGTCTCCTGCTCCTTCCTAGTCCCTGGAACCTTCATCAGTGAAATCACTGCTATCCTGAATGCTCCCTTCACATTCTTGTGCTAACAACCTGACTGTCCCCTGAAGACACAGCTTTCCCTGCAACCTCTCAAGTCAAGCTGTGTTTTCTCCCATGGCCCTAGTACCACTGGGTGTGGGGATGGGGCCAGGGTCCTCCTTGCCACCCCGCATTGCTTCTTTCTGTGCACCCCCCTTTCTCCTCTCAAGTTTCAGCTCTGAATCTCCTGTCATTGGATCATACCACCACCCACTACCCCTTATTACTGCGGCGGTTTAGTCACTAAGTCGTGTCCGACTCTGCGACACCATGGACTGTAGCCTGCCAGTCTCCTCTGCCCTGGGATTTCCCAGGCGGGAGTACTGGAGTGGGCTGCCATTTCCTTCGCCATGCTCCTCCGTCTTAATAGACTTCTTACATTCTACCGAAATCCTTGTGTCTGCCTGTCTCTCCCTTGAGACCAGCAGCGCCTCCGAGGCACAAACAGGTCTGAACGCCCAGCTCAGGAACCAGTCTCCATGAGCATGGAACAGAGCAAGCCCCAGAGGGAGGAAACCAGGGAGCCTCCCTCCCCCAGGCCTCTCCCAATAAGAGCTGCCCAGCATGTCTCGGGTTGCAAAGAACCTTGTTCCTATGAGCTCATGAAGCCCAGGGAGGTCACGTGGAAAGATTTTACGGGTGGGGTGGTGAGGCAGAGATCTCTACTGCAGGGCAGGAGGTCAGGTTGGGGAGCACCCCAGGGTACACCTGACCAGGGACACAGCTTCCCCCGCCCCCCCGCCCCCCAGCAGTCCCTGCCAGACACCCAGATGTAGACAAACACACAGGCTGGGCGTGGGGGGAGGTCACCTGAGTGTGGACACAGAATCCCAGACACATCCCATCCCCCCAGCACGGAGAACAGAGCGTGCTCAGAGGGACCTGGGTAACAACTTGCTGCATGAATTAATAACCTCAGTGCCACAGCCGTCCCCAGCATATCTGCCACACACAGGCACAGACAGCGTGCCCCACGGATACTCCCTAGCACAGGTACGTTTAAACGCCAGGCACACCCCAGGGAGCCCCCAGCCCCAACGGGACCCCCGCTCACCGTTCACCAGGCCGCTGCCGCCTCCCTGCTCCACCAAGTTCTCCTGCTGCAGACTGGACCGGGGCCGGGGCGTGGGGGGCGTCGGGGCTGTGCTCTCGGCGGCCTTCCTGGGGGCGGGTGTGGGGCGGCTGGCTGGGGGGCTGGCCAGCTCCTGTGGTCTACTGGGAACCCGGGGCTTGGCGGGGACCTGGGGTCGGCCCTCGGGGCTGGCCTTGGGCACATCCGCCTCGGCCCCTACAGTCGCCTTCGGGCTGGGGCTGCCCCCCTCCACTTCCTTGGCTTCTTCTGTAAGTTGCTGCTGCTTTGGCTGTGGCGGGGTTCCAGGCCTGGCCCCTGACCGCCCACTGGCGCCCAGTCTGGCACAGTGCTCTGCACATACGAAGGTGCCTTCCTCTGGCCCATTCCTGTAAGCTCCGGGGAGCAGGGTGCTGGAACACCGCCGACACCTGCCAGGGAGAAGAGGGGTGGGCTCGGGAGGGTCAACTTAGCAAGCCCAGGGTGCTGGCTACCCCTTCTCCAGCAGCCAAAGCTGTACCTTCCCCTCCTCCTGGCTGCCAGCCCAGACCCTGTCTCAATACTCATAACTTGCCAGCGGAAAAGGAAAATGGTAACTGTCAGAATCATCGTAGAACAATAAAACCACGTGAAAGCAACACCATAAGTTGTGAAACATGCCTTCAGTTTCTGCTGCAAGAGGAAGCAAAGGTTCCCCCCTCAAGGTTCCATCCAGTATGCAAGCCACCACTCATTACTGGCTCAAAAAATCAACTTAGTGGTTTGCAACCAACCAGGTTTGTTTTGTTTTTCTATGAAATAGGATAAAGTACAATGTATCAGAGTGTATCACACTTCTTTTATGAACCTAATTCCAGGTGTGTATCTATTTACGCACATTTGATTTCATGAATGTACCTACAACTGGTCACCGTGTCAAACGTGCCTTACTAGTGGTTACCATAAAAAGATTTTAAAACACTGTCCTGACAGCCAGACATGACAACGTCAATGCAGTGGTTCCTTTTCTCCAAGATTTTGGCCCTCATGACACCTCAGTTCTGCAGTCAGGTGCCTGGGTTTCAGGTCTGTGCGCGCACACACACACACACACCCATAGCTGAATACTTGCTATAACTCCCATTCACTGGTTTTCATTGACCATTCAGTTTTCTTCACTGATTTTTTTTTATAACATGTAAAACGTTTCCATACATTCTCTAAGCTATTTATATATTCCCTGCCTCTTACTCAAGTTTCCTTAAACAGTCACTTCCCCGGGGAACCACACATTCAAAGCAAGTTGTTACTATAATTTTTTTAACTGCTTTCTTTTTAGAAAACACAAATGCAAAATAAAAAGGAAGAAAAATCTAAAAGTAAAATAAAATTTTAAAAAGTGCTTTCTTTTCTCCAGGCTTTTAAAGCATATTCTGTACCTTGATCATCATCAGGTACTTAGTCTCGAAGAGCTCTGGCCCCGTTTCTGTCTCTATTTCTGGGACTGAGCCAATAGTGTTCTCCCCTCGCTAGTTCGTTTGTTCATCAGTAAAACGGGGATAAGAAAGATGCTCCAACACGAAGAGCCTGGCAAGGGGCCTGGCACCCCGTGGTGCCGAATCTAGGGGCGCTCCCTCCCCCACCCACTCACCGGAAGCAGTGTCTGTGGTACAGCTTGCCGTCGGCCAGGTAACGTTGCACCAGGTGCACGTGCTGCTGGCAGGCGGCGCACGTGCTGCTGGGGGTCCGGTGGGAGCCCTGCTTCGACAGGCTGCCCGGGGAGCACTCCTCACCCTGCAGGGAATGGGGTGGGGTCAGGGTCGCCAGCCCTTTGGTTCAAGAACATTCCCTGTTTCCCTGCTCTCTTGTGGCCGTCCCCCAAGCGTGCACAGTGCTAACTGCTCCATCAGAGCCCCAGAGGGGCAGAGAATGAGAGACTCACTGAGGAAGACCCCTGAGGAAGCCCAAAAAAGGAAAGACTTGCTCAAGCTCACTGAGTCAGGATGGAAACAAAAAAAATCCTGGTTTCCAGTTTCTGGGGCTCTCTCTGCAAGAAGGCACCTTCTGGCTGTATAAGCCTTTCTCCAATCCCTGCAGGTGAACCTTCCCTGACGGGTGACTGTCCTCCGAGGCCCACCTCGACTGCTTTCTGTCTCCCCAACCAGAGCCAAGTAGATTTAAGTCTGTTTCTCAGCTTCTAAGCACCGTGACCTTGAGCAAGCTGCTTCCATCCCTGGGCCCTGGGTCTGCACCTGCCGAATGGAATTCTATAACCCTCCAGTCTCAGCCCCACGCATGCTCACTGGGCACCCACCCTGGGCCAGGCTCCCTGCCCCTCAGGAGCTCCTCCGGCAAGGAGCAGATGGGAGCAGGTGGGGAAAGCCCTTTGCATACTGGGAAGCGCTGTCCAGATGTGAAAGGCTGGGCTCACACCATGAGATCTTGGAACTGACAGCGTGATCCCCACTTCCCAGCTTAGAGATCATGGACAAGTGGCCAAACCTCTCGGGGCTTCAGTTTCCTTCTCAGTACATCAGGACACATAATACCCACCTCCCAGGGTTGTTGAGAGGAGTAAGCGGAATCAGGTTAGGAGGTTGACAGTTCGGTCTCATGAGAATCAAGGGGAGAATCTGCTGTATTGCATGTGTCAGTCTTGCCAGTCCCATGATGGAGGATCAGTGCCCTGGATGCTCTGTGCCCCTCCTGGGTCTGCCGTCCCCTGCCCCTGCCCCCTGCCCTGGCCAATGAACCTCTACTTCCAAAGCCAGCGGGAAAGGGACTGAGAACACCCTCTGAAGTCAGCAGTGGCAGCTGTCCCCTCGCCTCACCCACCCCCCACTCCCCCAGCAACTGCCTACCTGAGCCCTGTCTCCCGGGTTCACGGGAGTAGATGCTTCGGATGGTGGGGAAGACAGTGCCAGACCCTTTCTGGGTGATGAGACACCGGCTGCTGAGAGACCAGAAAGGGGCCCTGAGGCAGCTGGAGACTCTGGAGGCCCAACCTGGCCTGAGCTTTGGGCTCCCCGGCCACCACCTGAGGTGAACCACCCGAGGCAGTGGGACCAGGCTCCCACTTCACACGGACACAGGGGATGCCTCCACTGCCAAGTAAGTGTGGAGGGCAAGGTACCCAACCACGCCGGGCCTCCAGAGAGTGGGATGGTGAGTCCCACCACCCAGAGCAGTGTGAACAGCAAGGCACAAGGACAATCACAGGACCAACGGCGCCCAGTACATGAAAGGGCGGTGGCTTCCTTCCCACCAGGCTTAGTGGCTGAAGGAAAGGAGGAGAGGAACCACATGATGCCAGCCCGAAGCTTCAGGAAGGTGGGTCGGCTCCCTGGGCGCTCCTGAGGAGCTGCCCTGCCTGTGCCCTGGTGGCCAGTTGCAGCCCTGAACCCTGCCTGCGTGCCCTCCAACCAGAAGAAACCCAGCCCTTACCCCACCCGCCTCCTCCAAGGCTGCCCGGTCATTACTTCAGCAAACCTCCACTGAGCACCTACTCTGTACCCAGGGATTAAAATAACCCCCCAAATTCAGAGAATTGTATACAAAGAGAAAAAAAAAGTCAATGCTGCTATATGATAATTCTTAAAAATAAAACCCAGGCCCAAAACGGGCCCGCTAGGTCTGTCCACGGAGCTGGTCTCGTGAGTGACGCTCTCGGGTCCGCGGCGGGCAAAAAAATAAATAAATAAAATAAAACCCAGGGAATTTCCTGGTGGTCCCGTGGTTAGGACTCTGCGCTTCCACTGCACAGGGCACAAAATCCATCCCTGGTTGGGGAACTAAGATCCCGCAAGCTGTCAACCAAAAACAAAGTCCAAATTCCTTACTGGGGTCACAATCCATTAACAGACCCTGAAATCAACTGAGTGGACTGCAACCAGCATATTGTAAAGATGAATTAGAAGAAAATATCCACAGGCATCTCGTATTGTAAGGGGAGAATCATTTCCTGAAACTTGTTTCAGTGACATATGTGTACATGAACATGGATTATAATGGGAAACACATTTCTCACCATGAGTCATGGTCAAAAATTTGGGGCCCACTCTATTCCCCACTGTACCCCCTACTGTCCTCACCTCCTCCTTCCCCCTCACTCCCCTGGAGCACGCAGGCCCCTTGCTGCCCCCTTGCCTGGAATATTCCTCTCCAGATCTTCACACAGCCTCCTTCTCCTCCTTATTCAAGACTTAACTGTCACCTCCTCAGAGAGGCCCTCCCTGACTACTCACCAAAAATAGCCACTTCCTCCTCTCATTGCTTTTTATACCATTACCTTATTTTGTTTCCTTATCCGGCTCATCTGAAATTACATTCACTACTTTGTTCTCTCTCTCCCTCACCCATCCTTCAGACTGCAAGCTCTCTCCCTAGCACCTCGCAGGGGGTCTGGCACACAGTAGAAGCGAAAGAAATATTTATTAAATGAATGAATAAGTGCCAGGTGCTGGAGTCAGGCAGCTGTGGACTCAACAGAGATGGTCTACAGGGGAAAGAAGAGTAATCGAGATACTGTGACCAGAGTCTTACACGTTCACCCCGGGGGATGGAGCTACAAGAGCACCTGGAGTACATCAGGGCGGGCTGCTTGGAGGAGGCAACATGTGCAGATGAGAGGATGAGTAGGAAAGAATGTGCCAGGGCCTGGGAGGCGGGGAACAGGGACTAGAGGATCACCAAGAGGAAAGACTTTAGCAGTAAAGGAATGTGATCTATTCAGAGAATAAGAAACTCAGTATGACTACAACCCAGCGCAGTAAGTGGCCTAAGCTAACTGGGGAGAGGCCCTCAGGAGCCCAGCTAAGAAACTGGGCTTCATCCTGATGACACCACCCTGGTCACCCTGGGGTGGGGTGGCGGTGGGTACCCCTCCTCTGATTCCCTCAGCCACTGGGCTTCCTTTCCCTCACACATTGGTTCCAGATTCCACGGCGGCTCCTGGAGGTCAGGGGTCAGCTGATGTGCCCAAGGTCACCAGCCCCCACAGAGCTCCAGCATGAGATGAACAGGCAGCATGGCACGGTGGTATCTCGGCCACGGCCAGCTTCCCAAGGTACCCAGTGCAGAGACAGTCAAGCCTGGGCAAAATTACCCTTGAAGTCCCTCCCCTGGGCCAGAGAGTACAGAACACGACCATCTGGGGGAGGCTAAATGCCAGCTTCGCCTCCAGGGCTGGAACACCTCCCTGCGCCTCCTCTGGTTGAGCAGCAGGTGGGATAAAAATGGTCTGCATTTAGGGGCCAAGTTGCATGGAAAGCACAAGCTGTGCCTTTAGTAACAAGAAATCCCTGCAGGCCCACAGGGTGCTCTCGCCCAGGCACAGCACGGGGAGCTGGGTCACCTGAGTGACCTCACCCCCAGGATGCCTGCTGAGGACCCGGGAACAAAGTGGGCACCATCAAAATAGTATTACCAAGGGTCCTCCCCACCCTCCCACCCACCCCACAGAGTCCCAGGAGGTGGCCCTTCAGAGAAAAGCTTAGTAGAGGGAGACTGGGATTCCGCCACCAGGAACACTCCAGAAGAAAAGACTGAACTGTGATTCTAGGTGAGCAAGCTAAACTCTAACCAATGGATAAAAATAATAATAATAATAGTAACCTTGGGTCCTAAGAAGGGCCAGACACAGGTTCAAGCTTCCTCACTTACTCCCAACAACCCTGTGAGGTGGGTGCTGTTCTTTTTTTTTTTTTAAATTTATTATTTACTTATTTGTCTGTGCCAGGTCCCAGGTGGCTCAGTGGGTAAGGAATCTACCTGCAATGCAGGAGACATGAGTTTGATCCCTGGATCAGGAAGATCCCCTGGAGGAGGAAATGGCAACCCATTCCAAAATTCTTGTCTGGAGGATTCCATGGACAGAGGAGCCTGGTAGGCTACAGTCCATGGGGTCGCAAAGAACTGGACACGACTAAAGCGACTGAGCACACACACATGGATCTTAGCTGCGGTATGCGGGATCTTTAGTTGGTGACATGCAAACTCTTAGTTGTGGGATCTAGTTTCCTGCCCAGGGATTGAACCCAGGCCCCCCGCATTGGGAGTGTAGAGTCATAGCCACTGAATCACCAGGGAAGTCCCCTGGGCGCTATTCTGTCCTCACTGCAAAGGGGACCCTAAGCTGAAAGGTGACCCTGTGACCCATGGTCACCCAGACAGTAAAAGGCACCATGCTGCCTCTCATCAAAGACTCAGCAGTTGAGAAATACTTTCATTTTGATTTCTAGTCAAATACACATAATGTTATTTGTTCAATTATAATATTAATCCCTAGCATTACGGGAAAGATGAGGAGTAAGAGAGTATTTTAATTTTTAAATTGTTACGCTTTTTTGCTATGTTCTAAATTTTCTTCAGTAAGCAAGTGTTACTCCAAACAAACAAATAAACAAACAAAAAAAAACCCTGACTTTTTTTTTTTAAGAGATGGGTAAGATTGTCCACATGGAGAGCAGAGGCAGGAGGAAGGAATGACATGGCAGGGCCCACAGGACCCGTGACAGCTGTGACGCAGCGCAGGAGTTAGGACACCCGGATTCGGTTTTCCGGCTGTGTGACCTTGATTTCCTGGCTTCCCCTCTCTGAGCCCATGTCCTCTCGATGGAAGGTTAGGGTCCAGGAGAGTCTTGCATGGGGACTTTCTAGGCAGAAGGCTCAGTAGCCACCTGACTCAAGGCAGAGAAACTCCCTTGTATCCCCCACCCCTATTCCCTTACCCCACCTCCCACAATCCCCCAGCTTCTCAGTTCTCAGGCCTTGAAGGTCACTGCTAGGAAAGATGAAGCCAAATAGCCCCACAGGATCACTGCCTGACTGGAGAGAAAAAAACCCAGGGAAGTGTCTGTAAACAGGAAGTGAGGCTAGGAGCCAGAGAGGTGAACTCCCAGACAGCGGATAAACTCACCCTGTGTTGTCTCCTCTGACACTATAGTTTTGTTTTGTTTTTTACTTTTTTGCCAAGACCACATGGCTTGCAGGATCTTAATTCCCTGACCCGGGATCAAACCTAAGCCTCCAGCAGTGGAAACTTGGGGTCCTAACCATTGGCCCGCCAGGGAAGTCCCTCTTCTGCCATTATTTTGCTCAGTGACTAGTTCACGTGTTTGTGGTCTGTCTCCTCCACCAGACTGTGAGCTCCTTGAGGGCAGTGACATTCACAGCTGTAATCCCTGGGGTCCCAGCCCAGTATTATTATACTCATAAATATTTCAGTGAGTAGATGAATGATGTGGTGAATGAATGATGGGCTGCCTGCCTGCACCCTGTCTGCAGCTCAGAAAACAGGTGACACACCCCCAGGGCCCCGCCCCTAAGGATGGCACCCTCTCACCTGGGCCAGAGCCGGCAAAGTGGTTGTAATACTGGGACACGTAGGTCATGATGCTGAGGCAATCAGGGACACTCATGGAGACCATGTCATTGGGATCCAGGAGGGCAGGAATGCCCAGCTCCTTCTCGGCCACTTCAAAGGCCTGGGGTGGAGGCAGATGTCAGGGTGGGGGAAGGTTTGGGGTGGGGGTGGGGGGAAAAGGGGTGGGGATGGGGGCAGGTGTAGGGGAGGGAGAAGGTTGGGCAGGGTTGGGCACAGAAGCAGCCACAGCAGGAAGAGGAAGAGAAGGCAGTGTCAGGGGGTGCCACGCTGCATAGGCCCAGCCTCATTCTGCAGGATGAGGGGGCCAGGGCAGGGGTGACTGGGCTCCCCGCAGCTCTGGCCCCACACTGTGACCTGGAGGTGGGAAAGGGCTGGTGTTCCAGGCACAAGCCGGTCAGAGGGGAGCAGGGGGTGGGGAGAGGAGCAGTCAGGGCCCCAGGGCAGGACAGCTGCTCTGGAAGCCCCTCCATTGGTTCCTGTCCTGCAAGACCCCTGCTCTCCCATACACACACCCCCCCACCCACAGCACACAGCCTCATCGTGGGCTCCCATCTGTCTGGGGGACTCACCAAACGGTTATTCTCGAAGACATTGTCCTTGGAAAGTGAATCAAAATCTCTGCAAGAGGCAAGGGGTTGGGGGGAGGGGGGAGCATTGAGCAGTGGGCAGGGCCATGGGGATAGAGTAACCAGTGGAGATGATCTTATCCCAACCAGCCTGGGCCTCAGCAGGGTTCGGGGAGGTATCCGTGGGCTGTCAAGGAGGAAACTGAGGTAGCAAGGACAGGCTAAAAGAGTTGGGGTGGCCAGGTGGGAGAGACTAAGAGCTCATTGTCCCAGGAGGCCTCCAAGTAGAGACTGGAAACCCACCCAGAAGGGGCGGGGCTGAAAAAGTCCCAGCTTCAAGTTTATCCCCCAAGAAGGCATGTCCTGACTCAGTGGCAAACGTAAAATCTAAGACCAAGTCCAAGGCTGGTCACGAGAGGGACATCCATGGATTGCTGACCTCATTCTGGGCTGAGCTCCTGCCTTCGATTTGTTTTCAGCTCTACTTGGCAGGTATTCGCCCCACTTTACAGATGGGGATACTGAGGTCCAGAGAGAGGAAACCACTGTGGGAAACTGCATTTCTCGTCCTTCCACTGCAGGTCACAAACCTGGAAAAGCCACCCCAGCTTCCTGAATCCCTAACCCAGCCCGAAGAGGAATGTTGTTTTAATGGGGCCAGGAATAGAACAAGTCTGAACCAGCCTGGAAATGGTACATTCTCCAGAGCTGCCGGCACTAAACGGCTGTCTGACCCAGCTGGGCCACTCCTGGGGGCACCATCCTTAGGAGAGCAGAGAAGGGTGTCCTAGTTTCTTAGCTGGGACAGGTGAGAAGTGGCAGGGCCTACCAGGGGACCCTGGCTGTGGGTGTACCCCCTCCCCACCTGCCCGCTCCAGCTGCTGGAGCGGCTGAAACCAGCGGAGGAGGCCCCAGCCTGCTTGCTCAGCAGCCTCCTGGGTCTTGTCCTTCTATGGCTGAAAACTGCAGCCTGACTGCTTGAGAGATGTGGGCCCAGAGGCCGCAGCAGACCAGCGCGGCCTTCCAAGTCTGGTTCCCAGGCCCCGCTCTTCCAGGCCAGGCCTTGTGACCTGGGGTGAGTCAACAGTCCTTACGGCCTTTGTGTTCCCATCTGCAAATTGGGGGAAGCTTCATACACCTCCCAGGTTGGTGGGGAGGACCGAGCTGGGTGAAGGCAGGCCTTGCAGACACAAGAGAGCCCTCCTCCCCCTGCTCACCTGCAGGCAGAGTCCATGGTGCCATGAACCCTGGGCCGAGACAGGAGGGGGTCGCTTGCAAACTGTCCCAAGGCCCCAGGGTCAGGTGGACCGGGGAGGCGGAGGGGGCCGTGTATGTACTTCAGCTCCGTTTCCCACCTCTGGCCAGGCTGCTTCCTCCTCCCCTCAACTGGGTCCCTAATTCCTCCCCCTGCTCTGCCACTGACTCAGAGTGTGACCCTGAGCAAGCTACACACAACCTCTCTAAACCTTGGGGTGAGGGTTAGGGTTAGGATTGTGACACCACCCCAGCTCCCAACAAAAGCCTGTTCTGAGATCCAAACGAGACAAAAGCAACTAGTCTGGGCCTGGACTGCAGTCTCCCCAGCGGTGTTCCTACAAGGCTGGGGTCACATTTTTGTTCACCCCGTGCACCCAACACCCTCCACACTGCCTGGAACTTAGTAGGCGCTCCATAAACGTCTACTGAATGCATACTGGCAACAGTGTGAAAACTGTAAAGGTCCCCACGATGCTACAATTTTTCCTCTGCTTCTTCTCCCTCCCCCACCTTGGTCCCTAATCAACACCTAGGGTTGGGAAGCCTATCTTCTGAGAGTTTTCAAAGGCCTGGGAAGTTCTATTTGGCCATGGGGGAGATGAGGAGCACAAAAATGAAACCCACATGGTCCTTTAAGCCCACAAGGGAGCTTAAAGATACCTGAATTAGGAAAGGGGGGATGGGCCAGCCCCCTCGACCACCCCCAGTAGAGGCCTGGGCCCACCGCTCCAGCAGCCTAAACCACTTAAGAAGATAGTGCTTGCCCTCACCCCTACCCCAGCCCTATTCTCACGGAGGTCTTCCCCTACCCATCACTGAGGTCCTCTCTATGCCTCACGCAGGACCTGGGCCTCAAGTTTTTATCCTGTGCAATGGGCTGGCAGCCCAGATGCTGGCCTGCCTTGCAAATGAATGATCGGACCTGATTCCGGATCTCTTCTCAAGAGGGAAGCCCCCCTCTGCTCCACACCAATGCCACGTCCCTCCCTATGGCCCCACCCACCCTCCTTGGCCTGCAGGAGGCCCTAAGCACTCTGGCCCAGCCACATGTCCTGGTTTTCCCCGCCCTGTGCTATGGGCTCCAACAGCGCTGCCTCTATCTCTGTTCACGATATCCTCTCTGCCTGGAAGGCCCTTCCCTGACCCGGCTCCTGTGATCCCCTTGAAGATGAGGTGACCAGGTCACCCCAGCCTGGCCCTCTGACACAGCACTTCCCACATGGAGTTCTCAGCACTGCTTGCTTATATGTCTATCACCCCCACAGGCCATAGGAGACTGTGTAGGGTTTGTCTCTTGGTTGATTGGAAGCTATTTCCATTACCATGTTCAGTGCCCAGCACAGAGTATAACTCTGCAGACATTTTTGGGAATAAATGAAGGAATAAGAAAGACACTTGCATCATCCCTTCCTGCCTAATAACACTACTTATAATCACTAATGTTAACTGAATGTTCATCATCTTATTTAATCCTCACAACAATCCTGGGAGGTTAAATCTTATTGTCAAACCCACTTTACAGGTGAGGAAACTGATGCCCAATGGGATCTACTAGTTTTCCCCACCTAGGACACGGAGAAGCTGACCGCAAACCAAGCAGCCTGCATTCTGTGGCTGGCAGGCTCAGGTCCATGATGTAGCTTAGCTTGACACTTGAGCCCTTTCACACACTGGCCCTGCCTCACCACCTGCCCTCCAGTCAAAACAGAAGATCCCTGCAGGCCTCCACTCTAATTTGTGGGTCCAGTCCGGGTGCCCTTCTTCTCCATCCTTCAAGTCCTGGCTCCTAAGCCCCCTTACCCCATGTCACTTGCTCCATGGCAGACAGTGGCCCACCTCCATCTCCACCTCATCTCGTTCACTTCTGCACCCACACCCTCTCCTCCAGGGCCCACCCCAGGGCCTGACCACCACCCACAGACACTGTACCACATGGTACAGAATAAACTAAGTGCATCTACACTATCGAATCCTTGAGGCCATCCTTCCCTTCCTTCTCTCCTTCATCAAAGCCTCCCGAGTGCTGTCTTTGGGGAGCACAGGTCTGAAGGTGGAACAGACACACAAAAAGTTCTAGATCCTGCCAGGGAAGCCCCATCCGAGGGGCTGTAAGCACGACAGGCAAGGACCATGACTCTAGTCCCCAATTTGCAGATGAGACCAGAAGTACAAGGAACAGCAGGTGCCAGATAAGCATGTAGTGTTCTATGAATGAATGAATGGAAGAGGTTCTAGGGCCCCAGAGGGAGCTGAAACCCCAAGTCAACTGCCCTGGGGGGTCTGGATAAAATCTCCCATGGAGCCTGGGAACTGGGCAGCCGGGAGCGAGCAGGGGCCATTTCACACCCTGAAGCAGCCATTTAGGACTGTAGGTCCAACCTTAGGAGACTTCATTCAGCCTCCCTGCCCCACGGAGGACACCGGGGTCATGGGGCACACACCTGGGAGGCAGGGCTGTGTCCTACTGGGGGGAGGGGTATTCCATCCATTCATCTGACCTCTGCTAAGGCAGGGACTCCTCTGTGCCAGGCACTGTGCTAGTGCCCTGGAGAAGAGATGGCCCAGGGGAATCAAAGCAAGGGGGCCCCACAATGAGAACGGGAACCTCAATGCCGAACGATTAGTGGGCTGCTCAGAGCTCCTGTTTGAGAGTTTAGTTTAAGAAAGGCCCAGGGTCCCGGAGGAGGGCGCGGGTGCCTTTTCAAAAGAGTCAATGCCTCGGGGGCTTCGGCGTCCCGTTGGCGGAAATCAGTGCCCTGTGGGCGGGGCCAGGCCCCCGGTGGAGGGACCAGCACGCGGGGCGGGTTCAGTGTTCCAGTGGGCGGGTCAGGGGCCAAGTGGGGGAGGGGTGTCCTGGATCCGAGGGTCTCAGCGCCCCGCGAGGCGCGGGGGGCCCGCCGAAGGGTGGGCGTCTCGGCCTCTGGGGGCGGCGTCTGCCACCGCCCCGGCTCCGCGTCACTGAGGGGGGCGGGGGGTCCCCAGCAACGAGCCCGCGCCGCCCTGCGCCCCGGCCGCCCGCCCTCCCGGCACTCACAGCAGGTCGGGCCGGTGCCGGTGCAGGATGGCGCAGAAGGCCAGGCCGTCCCGGAAGGAGCTGCTAAGGTCGCGGATGTCCACGCCGCGGTAGCCCTCGCACTGGCGGCGGCACCAGGCCAGCAGCGCGCCCCGCGGCCCCGCCATGAGCCGCGCGGGGCTCGGGCCCGGGGACTTCACCCGCAGGCTCGGCTCGGGCCGGTTTCCGGCTGCGGCTGCGGCTCGGCTCTGCCCCGGCGCCGCTAGGAACTCGGGGCACGACCCGCGGGCGGCGGGCACTAAGGCGGGGAGGAGGCGGGGCCGCGGCCTGGGAGTCCTCGCTCGGGCTCCCGGCGCAGGGTCCTGGCTCGGCTGCCAGCTGCCCGCCCGGACCTGCCCGAGCAGCCGCCGCCCGCGTGGCCCGGCCCGGCCGGCCGCCGCCGCCTACTCACCGCCGTCCGCTCCCCTAGCTGTGGGCCGGCCCCGGGCGTCCCGCTGATCTCGGTCCCCGCCCGCCAGCCGCCGCCGCCCGGGAGCGGGGAGGGGGCGGTGGCCTGGCGCCCCACCCAGCGGCGGCTCCGCCCTCCAGACGCGGACCCCCCCCCCCCACCACACACACAAGGGCCAGCACCCCGCCGCCCCTCTCCTTGGCGATCCCGGTCACCCACCCCCTCACCGTAGATTCCCCCCCACCCCGCGCTTAAAGAGCTCTGAGATGGCCCCTGAACCCCTCACCCACCGCAAACTAGCCCCTCCCCACAATGACTTCTTCCACCTCCACCACGCTGCCCACTGGGAACTCTCTTCCTCCCATCCTGAGTGCTTCCCACTCTTTGGCCTAAGAACCTGCAAATCCCTCACATTCCCCTGGCCTGAAATTTGGGGGAAGACATTCCCCCCACCTCAAGTCAATCAGGCAGTTCCCCTGCAGACCCCAAAGCACCCCCAGATGACCACCAGCCTCGTTCACTGTGTCCCACCACTCCAAAGCACCCTTGACTTCGAGGTAGTTCTACCACCTCCCCCTCCTCCCCAGAGCCTGAGCGGGAGACTCCATCCCTCCCCCACCCCCACCCTCATCACTGCTGTCAATCCAGTTGTCTACTCAGTGATGATGTACTGAGCCTCACAATGGGTCCTGCAGAGTTTTCCTCGCCCCCTGTGTAGGCTCAGGGGTCTCACCCCTCCCCAGTGGGGCATCCTGATTGGAGTGGTGGAGGATTGGGGTCCCATGGGAAGGACCTATGGGAAGCAGGCCCTTGTCTGGTGGGGCCTTGGGTGTCTGGCCTTGAAACCTCCGAAGCCTCATTCTCCTGCTCCCCCATCAAGACCTGAGTCCACCCTCCCCAGAAGCCTCTAATGACCTCCAGGAGAGATGAATCAGCTTCCACTAGGCTGCCGTGGCGGTGACATCACTGAAGCCGGGATGAGTCTGTCACACCGCTCCCCAAAGGAAGAAGCAAGGGCCCTAGTCATCACTGTCAGCCATAGGCCCTCGGAAGAATGGAGACAGGGGCTTGGGAGTCATATCCACTCAGGCTTGAATCCTGGCTTTCCCTGCTCACTCAGCCATGTGATTTTGTGTCTCCATGAACCTTAGCTTCCACATCTTAAAAATGGGGGTAATTCCTGCTTTACACAGTGGCCGAGAGGAGTAAGAGGTGCTTCACCATTAGTCATCACTCGTAAATTCTAGTTGATACCTGGTGCCTGATAACAATGGGGTAAAAGGGTTTGAAACGTTTGTCCAGCTGTCCCCTGGACCTTTTTGAGTAAACTATGGAGGAAAGAGGCTGATTTGGGGAATCCCACCTCCTCAGAGGTTCACTGAGTTCCAGCCCAGAATATAATTATGACTCAGGGTGGGTCACCCCTGGTTACCCACCTGGGGGAACCTCACACCCTGGATCTGTAACAAGACTGGAAAGCCACCATCTTGGCCCAGAACACAGATTCTCAGGCTACCTAGGAAAGGGCCACCGTGAGCCAGGCTGCCTGGCCAGCCCTCTTGACCCCTCACCACCCCTTCGTTGCCACCTCTGGCCCTGTCGCTGTGGGAAAGCAACTCTGCGAAAAGAGGGTTCCAGGTGTTCTCACTAAATCAGAGACTTGGGCTCAGGACTCTGATACCAGCACCCACCTTGGCCTGCAAAGACCACCAATATTATTCTTTAAAATCCAGAAGGGATTATATCCTGTCCTCACCGGCCTAAAGGGCTCCCTTCAGGTCCCTGAAGACAGCTTCAAATCTAACCTTGATCCTATTGCCATGATAATAGCTCACCCAGCCCAGACTCTGGGTCCAAATCAGCCTTTGTAGGGTTTATAAACTCATTATCTGAGTCAGCTCACCATGATAGGAAGTAAGGGCCTGCATGACCACAACCCAGACAACTCACCCCTCTGAACCCCAATTTCTTACCCTATGAAATTGACATAATAATCTTTGCCTTGCCTGCATCCCAGGGTTGTGGGTAACCAGGTGAGATCATGAATGTAGAAATGCTGTGCAGATTGTCAATCCAGGATTCAGGTGAGAGGTGGGACTGTGCTTACAGGTGAGGTCAGAAGCCACAGACAGTTACACAAGTCAGGTCATGGGCCCAAATCATGCCACAATTTCAGGAATAGGACTGAGGCATTTGGGCCCTTCATCTGGTGTATTTATTTTTTTAACTATCACTTAAGTAAATACATTCTCCTTATCAAAAATTTAAAAACAAAATAAAGCTAGGGTTCCTATTTGACTGACTCCCTCAACCCCAGTCCCCTCCTATGATGTAGTCGTGGTTGTCAGTTTGAATCCAAGCCTTCCAGACCTTGTGCATGCTTTTATATTGGATGGATCCTACAGATTTTGACTAAGCACCTGCTCCTTGACTGGGGGGCTCAAGAGGAGATGGGGCGTGAACAAAACAGGATCCCTGCCTTAATGGAACTAATGTTCTAGTGGGGCAGACAGGCAGGCAGGGAACAAGTAAATCAGCGAAGATCATTTCAGATGGTGAAAGGGGCTTGGAAGAAAATAAAGCAAGACGATGTGACTGAGAACCATGGAAACAGTCCGGGCAGCCAGGCAAGTCCTCCTTGTGGTGGGGACATTTGAGCTGAGTGATATCCATCCCCCAAGAAAGCAAGTCAAATGCAAGCCAGTGAGCGATGTCACTGCAGGTAGTTTGAATTCTTCTAAAAATTCCCAGTAACAGTGCCAGGCAGGATCTAGGCAGGGAAGCGTTGACTGGTGTGGTGATGGAGACAGACTAGTGAATACACTTTGTCCAGCATAAGGGGCAAGGAAAAAGGAGCCCCTAAGGAAGAACAGTCTGAAGGAGGACCCTGACTAGTCTGGGAAAGGGTGCAATGCTTTTTACTTCCTATTCTTCCTTCCAGCCTGCTTTGCAGGAGGGCTGTGAAGGAGGGATTATAAAAGGAGGATGAAAAAAAAAGCCCAAGGGGTGGGGAGCTAATGTAGAATGAGCACTGATGGGAATGGCTGAGTGAGTGCATGATCAGGACCTATAGTTTACATTTTTTTTTAAAAAATATTTATTTCATGTATTTATTTGGCTGCTCTGGGTCTTAGTTGTGGCACTCAGGATCTTCCCGGCGGCATGTGGGTGCTTTAGTTGTGGCAGGTGAACTCTTGGTTGCGGCATGTGGGATCTAATTCCCTGACAAGGGATCAAACTCAGCCCCCCTGCATTGGGAACTCGGAATCTTAGCTACCAGGATCACCAGGGAAGTCCCCCCAGCTTGCATTTATTTTCACATGCAAATCTCAAGGTAAATTTCAGAAAGACGAAGGGGAGAGGAACTGCCATAGAGGGGACCTGAGCGGCTGAGGGGAAAAGAATAATATCATTGCCTCTGGGGAACCTCTTGTGCTGTGTGCTTAGTCACTCAGCTGTGTCCGACTCTTTGTGACCCCATGGACTTTAGTCCACCAGCCTCCTCTCGTCCACTGGGATTCTCCAGGCAAGAATACTGGAATGGGTTGCCGTGCCCTCCTCCAGGGGATCTTCCAAACCCAGGGATCGAACCCAGGTCTCCAGCATTGGAGGCAGATTCTTTACCGACTGAGCCACCAGGAAAGCCCATATAATATATATATATATATCATATATATTTATGTATATAAATATTTACATGTGCAGATACATGGAATTTTAAAACATCAAGAAGAAAGGAAAAAAATCTAACCAAATGCTGTCAGTGGTTCATTTCTGGGAGTGAGATAGGAGAGTGGTAGACTCACTTTTTACACGTCATTATGGTTTGAATTTGTAACAACAGCAGGCATAACTTTAAAATGACAGCTTAGAGAGATAATTCGCATACCATGAAATTTACTCTTGTGAACTGTACAATTCAGCGAGTTTAAGTATATTCACAGAGTTGTGCAACCATTATCATTATTTTATTTAGAATATTTTCATCACCCCAAAACTCTGTACCCATTTAGTACTGATTCCCAATGCCCTTTCCCCAACCCCCCTGCCCAGCCCCTGGCAACCAATATTTACTTTCTGTGTATTCAACTCCTCTCTGTTGCTGTTGTTCAGTTGCTAAGTTGGGTCCAACTCTTTTTACGACCCCATAGCATAGACTTCCGGGTCTGCCAGGCTCCTTCTGTCCATGGGATTTCCAAGGCAAGAATACTGGAGTAGGTTGTCATTTCCTTTCCTAAGGGATCTTCCCAATCCAGGAACTGAACTCAAATCTCCTGCGTTGGCAGGCAGCTTCTTTACCACTGAGTCACCAGGGAAGCCCTCAAATCCTCTGAAAATGAAAGTGAAAGTCGCTCAGTCATGTTTGACTCTTTGCGACCCCATGGACTATAAAGTCCATGGAATTCTCCAGGCCAGAATACTGGAATGGGTAGCCTTTCCCTTCTCCAGGGGATCTTCCCAAGCCAGAGATCGAACCCACACCTCCCACATTGCAGGCGCATTCTTTAGCAGCTGAGCCACAAGGGAAGCCCTCAACTCCTCTAGGTACCTCCTGTAAATGGAATCATTCAATATTTGTTGTTGTAATTTTTAGATTCTTGCTCTGATCATACTCTTAACCAGTCACTTGAAAAAACAAAAGAACTTTCCCATTCCAACACAACATTGTTTGCAGTTTAATTAATGGTGCCAGAAACAAATGGGGCTCCAATTTTAAGACAAAATCAACCCCAAATGAGCAAGAGGAAATTTGTTCACACAGCACCAGGGCTGTAGCAGATCACTGGAAGACAAGAAATCCAGGTAAGTCAGGTAGAACAAGCATAACTTCATCATGAAAAAGTGAACAGATGACGGAGCAGGACTTTAGGAACTGGGCCACTCTTCCAGTCTAGGCCGCCCAGAGCCCCGGCACCTGTGAGCTTCCAATTCTAGGATTTCATTTTTCTAAGCTTCTCTGATTCCAAGATCCATGTGGGTCTGACTCCAGGCATCAGGGCCCTGCCCAGGCCCTTGGCTCTGAGTTGCTCTCCAAGGGGCAGCCTGTCAGAGTTGTGGACAATAGGAGCATTGTGGAACCTTGGAAGCCAAGGCCTGGGGGCAGCGAGAGGCATGTGGGAAGCTCAGGAGACAGGAGTGGCAGCCGCTTCGTAGCTCTCCTCATCCTCGCTGGGCCAGAGGCATGCCCTGAGCACGTCAGGACAGCACCCTGCGTCCCCACCCCAGCCAACCTGGATGAGTTGAGTCCCATAGAATCCCAGCAACGTCTAGCATAGGCGGCTATTCCAAACCATTCTCCACAGGCCCTACTGCTCCCCACATAGACACGTTCTGGAAAATCTGTCCGGGATTGTGCAAGTAGGTTTGCATCCTTACTCCAAAATGAAGTAACTCTGCAGCTAAACCTTCCAGAGTAGAAAGAACCAGAACTGCCCATCACTGGGAGGGTTCTCTCTGAGCTGGGAAATACTTTGCCTTCTGGGTCTGTCCCAGGGCGGGAGGCAGGTCAAAGAAGCCACTGAAATACCCAGGCTGGAAAGGACCCCCAGGTAGGATCTAGCGAAGCCCTTCCGGGTACAGGAGACTGGAGCCAAGGAGGGAAGGTGTTCACCTAAGGTGGTAGAGGCCATCGAGGAGAAGCTGGGGCTAAGCCCCATCCCCCTGACCCTCGCTCTCCAAGCTACAGACTGCCTACGAGGTCTCAGCCTGCCACACTGTACCTCATCTCTTTTGGCTTCCCCTGAAATGCCTGTTGCTGCTTTTCCAAATCCTACACAGCCATCAAGGCCCAACCTAGATATCACCTCCTCCCTGAAGCCTTCTCTGATGGACCCGGATAGAAGCCACAACTCCAGGTCTTCTTACAGAATCCCACCCTTGAATTAGATGGAAACTAAAGGGGGTATCCTTGCCAGTATCAGAGGGGACTTTCCACAGGCCTACCCTGGAGAGACTGGCAGGGCAATGTGGGAGACAGAATGTAAATAATCACAATAAACAGTCACAGAAAGACAAGACAAGGGAGGTGATATAGAAATGGACAAAGTGCTATAGTACTTCCACAAGGAGCTTCTCCTCTCCTGTCCAGGGGTTGGGGATACATCCCTGAAGGCTGCGTGGAGAAAGTGGCATTTGAACAGTGGCTTACATTATGTGGCATTTATTTGTGTATATGTGTCTCTCCCCATTGGGCTGTGAGATCCTTAAGAATATTGATAGCTAATCTTTATTGAGCACTAACCTTATGCTAGACATTGTGTGTGTGTGTGTGTGTGTGTGTTGTTGGGTGGGGTGTTTTCTTGTTGACGTACATCCCCTCTTTGATTTCTCACAACTCTGTGAGCTTCACGTGATCCCCATTTACAATGAGTAAGACTCTGAGAGGTAAATCCTGCTGAAAGCCACACAGCTGTCAAAAGGTGGTCAGGACTCTGTCTGGCTCTCTCTGACTTCAAAAAAAACTTTCACCGCAAGGATATGCCGCTGGTGGATTGAGGCCTGCCTTGTGTCAGGTCTGCACATAACCTCTGCACACATTATTTTCAATGAAAGTTCATTCACTGTTATGTACCAGTGAGCTTTTTGAGCAAGAACCCTCCCAGGGACCCCAAGTCCACAGCCCCCAGCAGCTCTTCCAACTCACTTCTGACAGCAATAAACGGTACTGGTACTGGAGTTCTTCCTGAAGGCTAATAAGTTTGGTGCTTGGATGCAAGTGGAATGTTCTAGGCCCTAAGAGTTGGGCTCCTGTGACTCTGCAGTGGAGCTTGGGGACAGAAATTTGTCAGGAAGGAGGGGGTGGGAGGTCAGAGGGCCTGACTTATAGTTGGGTCTGCAAAGCCAGTCCCCATTTAAGTTTGGACTCTTTACGGGTGACTGGGGGTTACAGTAGAGGTCAGGGTGCTGGAGCCCTCTCAGCTACCCCTGAGAATCAACCTGGCCAGCTTTGCTAGTGAAAAGCAGGCAGGGTGGGAAATTTTCTGAGACTTCCTGACCCGGGAAGGTCATCTGGCCTCTGAGGACCGGGTGACAAGGAAGGGGCTGTCAGGCTGGAGAGATTTCAGTCAGCCAGAAGGTCGGATCGCCTGCCAAGGCTGTCAGACACTAGAAAAGGACGGTTTGTCTTCTGCTTACCTGACTGTCTACACCAAACTGTAAGCCAGGCAGCTCTTCCTGTCTGAAACAGAAAGTGAGACTTCTGCCGAAGCTCTGAGCAACTTCTTTTTCCTGTAAGTAGAACATGTTAGAGAGAGCACACCTCACCTCCAGATCACACCACACAACAGAGCTGGGACGGACAAGAGTAACAGCAAACCCTGGTGTCCTTCCCTACAGCTCCGCATGCTGAGGCTTAGAGGGCCCCGGGAGGCCGGTAGGGGAGAACTATTCTCTCCACTGATGGATGAGGAAGCAGAGGCCCAGAGAAGTTAAGCAACCTGCCTGAAATCTCCCAGCCTCTAGGAGGGCAGTGTCAGGACATGTTTAGCTGGGCCCCCTGCCTGACCAGAGAGTGGAGAAGTCCACCCTCTAGGTCCATTAGCCCCAGGGGGAGATATAGGAGTGGGGGTGGGAACAGGAGGGAGGTACGCTAATCAAGAGTGAGGCCGGAAATACAGAAAGCTGGGTTTTTCAGCTGCAGATTTGACAGGAATGTGAAGCCATAGGAACCCGGCTGACTTGCTGCTTTCCTTACCCACCACCTTCTGGAAAAATCAGGAAAGTTGCTGGTCAGACTTTGGATTCTTGACTAAAAAGAAAGTACAACTTCACAGTTACAAGTTAAGTTTTATTTGGGGCAAAATGAGCACTGCATCCCAGGAGACAGCACCTCAGATAGCTCTGAGAGACTGCTCCAAAGAGGTAGCGGAACAAGGTCAATATATAAGATTTTGGTGAAGGGGGAAAGTGAAAGTGAAGTTGCTCAGTCATGTCCGACTCTTTGAGACCCCATGAAGCCTACCAGTCTTCTCCATCCATGGGATTTTCCAGGCAAGAGTACCGGAGTGGGTTGCCATTTCCTTCTTCAGGGGCTCTTCCTGACCCAGGGATCAAACCCCGGTTTCCCGCATTGCAGGCAACGCTTTACCCTCTGAGACACCAGGGAAGCCCATGGTGAAGGGGGAATTCAATGCAATCAAGTGCTTATTTCACAAGGGGTTTTCTGCCAGTCACCATTCTGCTGATGTCATCATGAAGGGATTTAATGCTTTTCCAGTTATGAAGAGATGTAAGGATTGGGATCATGAAATCAGTTCCTGAAAATATCTATCCAAAGACCTGTTCCACCAGATTCCCTGGAGCACAGAGGGTCTCACTCCACCCTGAGCTCCCTCAGGGCATGTTGAAGGTCAGCAGCTGCAGCAGCAAAAGGTTCAGTCTCTGCAGAGGCAGATGGCAAATTCTCTTGTTGTTGTTCAGTTGCTGGAAAATTCTCTTGGCCAGTGCCAATTTGTAGTTGATAGGGCCCCCTCATGGTCATAAATCTGACCATACTTTAGGAGGCATTTCATGACTATTTTGTCCCATGTTGCTGGGAAGGCCCATTCCTAGTTCTGGAGAAGATTTTGCTAATAGACTACCCAACGTGCTATTACTGGACTAGGTCTTAATAGTCAAAGATCTCTGGACACCTGTCTTCTAGTTACGGTTCAGGAAAGTATTCCCCCTCAATTTCATCTTCCCATATCTAGAGTTACACTATTACCATTGATCACATATTTGATCAGCTGCTTCGAGTCTACTTATCATTATTTTCATGGGAGGCTCAGTCATACACCTGATAAAACAGGAAACAATAATCTTGTAAATCAGACAAAATACACACAGTATAGCTAATAACATTAGTGGACTTATAAGTAAATATTTCAGCTATGAGCCTCCCATACCAAGCCAGTTTGTTTGTTTGTTTGTTTTTAAAGATCGTCAAGACTAGGGAATTGGGTCACTTAAGGCAGAAATCTGATTTTTCATATGGTTCATCAAATGTGTTATATTAGATGAACTCTAATCAAGCTCTTGACTCATCAAGCTCACATCAATGTTAGATTGGCTGGAGTTTTCTCTAATTCGTTACATGTATGACCTTGAGCTCATGCACTGGAGAAGAAAATGGCAACCCACTTCAGTGTTCTTGCCTGGAGAATTTCAGAGACGGGGGAACCTAGTGGGCTGCCGTCTATGGGGTCACACAGAGTCAGACACGACTGAAGTGACTTAGCAGCAGCAGCAGCAACCATACACAAAACTCCTTTTGCAGGGTCCACTTTCCACAAAACTTATTACTTTCTGTACCCATTACTTTGTTTTCCCATCCTGAAACAGCCACCTGTAAGTCAGACCTACTTCCTTTTCCCTTCATAAAATGCAACTCCATTCCTCATACCTTCTTTACTGAAAACACACATCCTGCTTTCCTTAAGCAGTGAAGAACTGAACTTTATATTAGCATTCTATAGATTGGTGAGTATAAATACCGGGATAATTTCTAAAAAAACTTTGCTTTCTTAAAGAAAACATCTCAGGATGGCACCAAACATTTTCATTAATAGTCAAAAATCTCTTTCATTTCTCTTTAAGAGGAAATTAGTTTTCAGTAATCAGTGTTTCAGAATCTTATTTTATTTGGAAATGACCTAGCTATTCAATAAACTTTCATCACTTCGTTTAGCACAACGTTAGAGATTCAGGTTACCAAAATCTGGAGAGACTATTTTAGACATTCCTGAAGTATAACCAGGGCTTCTCTGGTGGCTCAGAGGTAAAAGCGTCTGCCTGCAATGTGGGAGACCTGGGTTTGATCCCTGGGTCAGGAAGATCCCCTGGAGAAGGAAATGGCAACCCACTCCAGTATTCTTGCCTGAAGAATCCCATGGACGGAAGAGCCTGGTGGGCTACAGTCCACAGGGTCGCAGAGTCGGTAATAGAGTTTTTAAAGGCTTCATTTACATTTTCTTTCCTTAAAAGTTTCTTCACTCGAGTTACTTTCCTTGCTGACAAACTTGTAACAGATATAATAATATTTAACTTACATCAAAGCTAGGCACAATGAAAATATTATCCTTAATGTTAATAACTCTTAGACTTGTCTATATTATATCACAAACATTAACACCAGATATTTAACCACTGAATATTTCCCAGTTCTCGTGAACCTGAAATTCATTTAGGTAGATTTCTCTTGCATTTAGAATTGTTAGATTTGTAAGCGAAGGAAATGGCAACCCACTCCAGTATTCTTGCCTGGAGAATCCCAGGGACTCCGGAACCTGGTGGGCTGCGTCTGTGGGGTCGCACAGAGTCAGACATGACTGATGTGACTTAGCAGCAGCAGCAGCAGCAACTTTTCTTTCTAGTGACAGAGTTCCTTCCTCTTCTTGGGCTCCAAAATCACTGCGGATGGCGACTGCATCCATGAAATTGGAAGACGACCGCTTCTTGGCAGGAAGGCAGAGTCAGACAGGACTGGGCAACTGAACAACAATTTTCTTTAGGCCAATTAGATTAGAGCTCATTTAGAAACTAATCTCAGCAATCAGCAATATTATCCAAAGACAAAGACACATACTGAGACATACATGTATTCAAACAGACACAAGAGATCTCATAGCTTTGTTTTCCTACCTTAGTTACGCATCAGACTTCACAATACCAAGTTCACTAATTGCAAGTAACAGTTGGAATAAGAAATTTGTAAAAAGGCTTCTTTCCCTTTTTTCCCCCCTTCAGTTTCAGGAATTAGAGATAGTCTGGATAAGTGATTCAGAGAGCTCTGGTATCAAGGCCAACACAAAAGCTATAGCTCCAAGAGGAGCTATTCCCACAGGACAAGAATTCTAAAGAGATAAGTTCTTCCAAAATTTAGACCAGATAGTGCCCAATGCAGAGTTCCAAAGAATAGCAAGGAGAGATAAGAAAGCCTTCCTCAGTGATCAATGCAAAGAAATAGAGGAAAACAATAGAATGGGAAAGACTAGAGATCTCTTCAAGAAAATTAGAGATTCCAAGGGAACATTTCATGAAAGATGGGCTCAATAAAGGACAGAAATGGTATGGACCTAACAGAAGCAGAAGATATTAAGAAGAGGTGGCAAGAATACACAGAAGAACTATACAAAAAAATCTTCATGACCCAGATAATCACAATGGTGTGATCACTCACCTAGAGCCAGACATCCTGGAAGTGAAGTCAAGTGGGCTTTAGGAAGCATCACTACAAACAAAGCTCATGGAGGTGATGGAATTCCTGTTGAGCCATTTCAAATCCTAAAAGATGATGCTATGAAAGTGCTACACTCAAAAAAAAAAAAAAAAAAGGAAAGAAAGAAAGAAAGTGCTACACTCAATATGTCAGCAAATTTGGAAAACTCAGCAGTGGCCACAGGACTGGAAAAGGCCCGTTTTCATTCCAATCCCAAAGAAAGACAATGCCAAAGAATGCTCAAACTACCGCACAATTGCACTCATCTCACACGCTAGTAAAGCTCAAAATTCTCCAAGCCAGGCTTCAACAATACGTGAACTGTGAAGTTCCAGATGTTCAAGCTGGTTTTAGAAAAGGCAGAGGAACCAGAGATCAAATTGCCAACATCTGCTGTATCATAGAAAAAGCAAGAGAAAAAAAAAAAGAAAAAGCAAGAAAGTTCCAGGAAAACATCTATTTCTGCTTTATTGACTATGCCAAAGCCTTTGACTGTGCGGATCACAATAAACTCCGGAAAATTCTGAAAGAGATAGGAATACCAGACCACCTGACCTGCCTCTTGAGAAACCTGTATGCAGGTCAGGAAGCAACAGTTAGAACTAGACATGGAACAACAGACTGGTTCCAAATAGGAAAAGGAGTACGTCAAGGCTGTATATTGTCACCCTGCTTATTTAACTTATATGCAGAGTACATCATGAGAAATGCTGGGCTGGAAGAAGCACAAGCTGGAATCGAGATTGCCGGGAGAAATATCAATAACCTCAGATATGCAGATGACACCACCCTTATGGCAGAAAGTGAAAAAGAACTAAAGAGCCTCTTGATGCAAGTGAAAGAGAAGAGTGAAAAAGTTGGCTTAAAGCTCAACATTCAAAAAACGAAGATCATGGCATCTGGTCCCATCACTTCATGGCAAATAGATGGGGAAACTGTGGCTGACTTTATGTTTTTGAGCTCCAAAAATCATTGCAGATGGTGACTGCAGCCATGAAATTAAAAGACGTTTACTCCTTGAAAGGAAAGTTATGAAAAACCTAGAAAGCATATTAAAAAGTGGAGATATTACTTTGCCAACAAAGGTCCGTCTAGTCAAGGCTATGGTTTTTCCAGTAGTCATGTATGGATATGACAGTTGGACTATAAAGAAAGCTGAGCGCCCAAGAATTGATGCTTTTGAGCTATGGTGTTGGAGAAGACTCTTGAGAGTCCCTTGGACTGCAAGGAGATCAGTCCTGGGTGTTCATTGGAAGGACTGATGTTGAAGCTGAAACTCTAATACTTTGGCCACCTGATGCGGAGAGCTGACTCTTTTGAAAAGACCCTGACTCTGGGTAAGATTGAGGGCAGGAGGAGAAGAGGGCGACAGGATGAGATGGTTGGATGGCATCACCAACTCAATGGACGTGGGTTTGGGTGAACTCTGGGAGTTGGTGATGGACAGGGAGGCCTGGCATGCTGCGGTTCATGGGGTCGCAAAGAGTCGGACCCGACTGAGTGACTGAACTGAACTGAACTGAGTGCTCAAATTGGCCCTGATAACCAGGGCAGATTAGTCCCAGCAAGGATTGTTCCTCTGGGGAAATGAGGTCTTAGTTTGATCAGCCCCAAGCTATTGATTATAGGAGAAAAGTCCTGGACATCAGGGAACTTCAGTTCATTTTCCCATCCTGTGGCAATAGAGATCTAATATTTTTAGGCCATTTTCCTTTGTCATTGGATCATAGCTATAGGTTGACCAGTCATCTAAAACTTTGTTGCAAGGGATTCCCAGGTGTGGTGTGGAACCTTAGAAGAAGTGCTTCCCATTTTAACTTGAGCAGTTTGTACCAGATGTCTGTGCACACAAACCAAACCAGAATCTCACCAGCCAGAAGTCACATTCCAAATAAAACAAAAGGCAGAGAGATGCCCAGAAATCAAAAGCCAAATGGCAAAAATGTCAAATGTGACTTCCCAGTCCCACTAGAGTCAGTGCTGGCAGAGTGACCTGGCAGAGTCAGTGCTAGCAGCCTTTTTTGGTTCTGATATACTTTCAAGCAATTTCTTGTTGGCTTCCTGCAAAGAAGTTACCCTATCGCTTCCTTTTGTAGAACCTTCTAGGTACCAAAGTAAGCATTCCATTCAGTCTGCTTGATCTTACACCTGGCTTTTTCTAATGGTGCATGCAAAAGTATCAATTTTGGAATATCAAAAGAACTCCAATTTGGACACTTTTGTTAAGATCTTCTTTAGCATAATTTCCCCAATTAACTAAGAACTTGCAAATATGAACTCTGTACAGACTGTACATGAATCTGGCTGGAGTGTTAGTCAGAGGTTGGCTTTCTGACACCCCTCGTTTCTGTTTTTGAGATGTTTCCCTTTTTAAGCTGAATCTGTCAGGGATAAAAATCATTAGTGAAATTGTGCGCTGTTTGTGAGTTTAACTCCTCCAGGAGTCACCCCAGAGTCATTTCAGCTCCTCTTATGTGTCTCAGATTCTGCCTCCAGCAATTTAAGACCACCATGGCTATTCAGGTCACTGAATGGCCAATACTTATTGTGACCCTGGATGATCAAGTATTTTAATTAATGAGTGGGACTTCCCTGGTGGCTCAGACGGTAAAACGTCTGCCTACAATGCAGGGAACACGGGTTCGATTCCTGGTCGGGAGGATCCCCTGGAGAAGGAAATGGCAGCCCACTCCAGTACTCTTGCCTGGAAAATCCCATGGACTGAGGATCCTGGTAGGCTACAGTCCATGGGGTCGCAAAGAGTTGGACACAACTGAGCAATTTAACTAACTTCCCTATGGGTGGAGAAGGAAATGGCAACCAACTCCAGTATTCTTTCCTGGAAAATCCCATGGACAGAGGAGCCTAGCAGGCTACAGTTCATGGGGTCACAAAGAGTCGGACACAACTGAGCGATTTAACTAACTTCCCTATGGGTGGAGAAGGAAATGGCAACCAACTCCAGTATTCTTTCCTGGAAAATCCTATGGACAGAGGAGCCTAGCAGGCTACAGTTCATGGGGTCACAAAGAGTTGGACATGACTTAAGCAACTTAGCATGCATGCATTCTCTATGGGACCACTGCACTGTATGAGGACTTTGCCTCTACCACTCCTGTAAATTTCTCAGTCACCTGAGAAAACCATAACTGGCTGGAAGGAATCATCCCTTTTCTTTGGAGCAAGGCTCTCATATAATCGCCTCGCTTTTATCCTGACAAATTCTATAAAGAATTGAGGGAAAGTGTCAGATCAGCTCTTACCTAACCACTCAGCCAAGACCACTCCGTCCCCTACAACAGAGCAACCTCAGTATCTTTCAGCCAAGTCTTAGGTATTCCTGGATTTCTTTCAGTCGAGCCCTGCCCACCCAGTACCTTTCCACTCGGTGGGTATTGTTGCCCTGCTATCTTTCAGCTTAGCCCCACTCAGTGTCTAGTGAGTGGGGTATGCCCCAGTTTATTTCAATCACCGCCCCCCCCACCCCAGTATCGTATCTTTCAACTGAGAGTGGGCAGGTAACCTGCTCCACCACCAAATAAAACCCACAATCACAACCAATAGAGGAGATCTGAGAACCAGGACCAACTTACCCAAATTCATCTGCACTCCCCAAGAAGGTGGATGGGCGCACCACTGCTGGTATCAAAGCTCTGGTTCCTCATGGAGTTCAGGCGAAGGAGGGAAGTCCACTGGGTCACTTTGTCAATCACTGTAACTGTCTAAACTGACAAAAAAGATGCACAACTTGATAGTTGCGAGTTAAGTTTTATTTGGGGCAAAATGAGGACTGCATCCCAGGAGACAGCACCTCAGATGGCTCTGAGAGACTGCTCCAAAGAGGCAGTTGGGTAAAGTCAGTATATAAGATTTTGGTAAAGAGGGAGTTCAATGCAATCAAGCACTTCCTTACAAGAGGTTTTCTGCTAGTCACCAGGAGCTGATATCATGACGGGATTTAGTGCTTTTCTAGATATGAAGGTACTGACTGTGGGGAAGACTGAGTCTTGCTCTGGTGGGCGGGGCTATGCTCAGTAAATCTTTATCCAATTTTCTGTTGATGGGTGGGGCTGTGTTCCCTCCCTATAGTTCCCTCCCTGAGGCCAAACTATGGTAAGGGTAATGGCAGTAATGGTGACCTCCTTCAAAAGGACTTAAGCCAGCACCCTGGGGCTCCCAGGACTGTTGTATTTAGTGCCCCTGGCCCTGTGGCAGGCCACTGCTGACCCACACCTCTGCCAGAGACTCCAGGACCCTCACAGGCACGTCTGGCTCAGCCTCTCGTGGGAACCCTGCTCCTTTCTCCTGGGTCCTGGCGAACACAAGGCTCTGCTTTGTGCCCTCCAAGAGTCTGTTTCCCCAGTCCTGTGGAAATTCTGTAATCAAATCCCACTGGCCTTCAAAGTCAAATTCCCTGGAGGTTCTCAGTCTCTTTGCTCTGCTGTGGGCCCTAGAAGTTTTGCAACAGTGTGAGAGCCTCTTTGGTATAATTGTTCTGCAGTTTGTGGGTCGTCTGCCTGGCAACTCTATGGTGGGGCTAATGGCGACCTCCTCCAAGAGGACTTATGCCACACGCCGCATCTCCCAGGTCTGCTGCAGCCAGAGCCCCTGTGCCCACAGCAGGCCACTGCTGACCCATACCTCCACAGGAGACACTCAAACACAGGTCTGGCTCAGTGTCTTGTGGGGTCCCTGGGCCCTGGTGCACACAAGTCTTTGTTTGTGCCCTCCGAGTGTCTCTGGCGGGTAAGAGATTTGATTCTAAATGGGGTTTCTGTGTGGATCACAACAAACTGTGGAAAATTCTTAAAGAAATGGAAATACCAGACCACCTTACCTGCCTCCTGAGAAACATATGCAGATCAAGAAGCAACAGTTAGAACTGGACATGGAACAATGGACTGGTTCCAAATTGGGATAGGAGTACGTCAAGGCTGTATATTGTCACCCTGCTTATTTAACTTATATGCAGAGTATATCATGCAAAATGCTGGGCTGAATGAAGCACAAGCTGGAATCAAGATTGCCAGGAGAAATATCAGTAACCTCAAATATGCAGGTGACATTACCTTTATGGCAGACAGTGAAGAGGAACTAAAGAGCCTCTTGATGCAAGTGAAAGGGAGAGTGAAAAGGTTGACTTAAAACTCAACATTCAAAAAACAGAGATCATGACATCTGGTCCCATCACTTCATAGCAAATAGATGGGGAAACAATGGAAACTGTTACAGACTTTATTATCTTGGGCTCCAAAATCACTGCAGATGGTGACTACAGGCATGAAATTAAAACATGCTTACTCCTTGGAAGAAAAGCTATGAAAAACCTAGACAACATTAAAAAGCAGACATGTTACTTTGCCAACAAAGGTCAATATAGTCAAAGCTATGGTTTTTCCAGTAGTCATGTATGGATGTGAGAGTTGGACCACAAAGAAGGCTGAGCCTCGAAGAATTGATGCTTTTGAACTGTAGTGTTGGAGAAGACTCTTGAGAATCCCTTGGACAGCAAGGAGACCAAACCAGTCTATCCTAGAGGAAATCAATCCTGAAAATTCATTGGAAGGACTGATGCTGAAGCTGAAACTCTAGTACTTTGGCCACCTGATCACAGAGATGACTCATTAGAACAGATCCTAATGCTGGGAAAGATTGAGGGCAGGAGGAGAAGGGGACGACAGAGGATGAGATGGTTTGATGGCACCACCAACTTAGCGGGCATGCGTTTGAGCAAACTCCATGAGATGGAGAAGAACAGGGAAGCCTGGCATGCTGCAGGCCATGGGGTCGCAAAGTGTGGACACAACTGAGCGACTGAACAACAACAATAGATATGAAGAGATGCAAAGATTGGGATCATGAAATCGGTTCCTGAAAATATCTATCTAAAGCCCTGTCCCACCAGATTCCCTGGAGCACAGAGGGTCTCACTCCATCCTGAATTCCCTCAGTGGGTATTGAAAGCCTTCAGCTGCAGCAACACAGGTTCAGTCTCCTCAGAGGCAGATGGCAAATGCCCTTATTGTTGTTGTTCCGTTGCTGGCAAATTCTCTTGGCCAGTGTCAATTTGTAGTTGACAGGATCTTCAAATTGGCCACCCCCTGCCTCCCTCTCAGCTTCTTCCTGATGCCCTTCCTCCATCCCAAAGTCTGGCTCCTGACTCCAAGCAACAGCCCAAGCCAGCCCCTCTCCAGTGTGCAGGGCGGGTGGGGGTGGGGAGGAAAGGCCACAGAGAGGAGGAGACAGCGCAGGCCCACCCACACTCTCCATTGCTGAAGAGAGTGAATACATTCAGCATTTATTCACCCGATGCCTCTGCCTTCTGGAAAGGATTTAAAGCACTCCATCACTTATTGACACACTCATGTTGTTTCATTTGATAAGCCTCATTCACTCACTTCCTCGTGTATTCATCATTCGTTCATTCATCCAACTATTTCTCTTTACTGCAAAGCCCACTACTGCCCCCTTTTCTCTGGTATTCAGGGGAGGTCTTGGCCCATTAGATCCCACAGTCTTACCCAGAATTCTAAAACTGTAGGGCTGCAGCCTTTGGACAACAGCCGGTCCCACTGACTTTGCAGATGAGGAGATGGTCAGCATCCACCCGAGGCCAAGGCCATTCTGGGAAGAGCAGCCCCATCTCAGGCTTGCAGCCCAGTCCACACTGTGGACAGGGAGCCGAGGCCACCTGAGGCTGGTCTGTGCGGCGAGAAACCAGATGCAGCCTTGGGATCTGACGATCATGGTTCCAGCCCCAGCTGTTCACGGCCACTGCCCAAGTTCTTACGCCCTGGGCATGTCCACCTGAATGTCTCACAGGACCTTGAGCTCATGTCTGAACCCAGTTGTCTACCCACTTGCACATGCTTCCTGTTTCAAACTGCCCCATCCACCCCCATCTCAAAGGAGGTTCTACTGTCTCCCCAGCTGCAAAAGCCAGAGGACTGGGCATCTCCTTCCCTTCCCCTGCCACCACCCTGCAAGAGCTCCTCTATGGCTGGGCTACTCTAGACAAGCCCCTCAGCCTCTCTGTGAACTGGCCTCTACACTGTCTCGACACAGACTTGCCTTGGGTCCCACCCAGGAACAGGGAGTAGAGAAAGCCCTTGGGTGAGTCAGTAGTCTCTGAGTCTGAGCTCTACCAGGAAACAGCCTTGCTTATCCACATCATCTATGACTCTGAATTCCAAGGTCATGGCCAGCTAACCAGCTAATAACAATGGACTTCATTCGTTCATCGCACATGCTGGCCAGGTGCTGTGCTAAGTACGTCATATAATTTAATTAAGGGAAGTGCTACTACCTCCTGTTTTATAGATGAGCAAATAAAGTATTGAGAAGCTAAGTAACTTGGGCCGCGGTTACACAGCTAGTATGTGGAGTTGGGATTCAAACCCAGGTCTGACCAAGCCTAAGCCTGCACACTTTGCTGGGCTGCTTTCTTTTCTGGCACAGGAAGGTTTGGTAACTGGCCCCACCCAGAGCTCCCCATTCCTGGCTCATAAAACCATATAACTGGACCATCAGGACTTCCCTGGTGGTCCAGTGGCTAAGACTCCACGCTCCCAATGCAGGGGGCCAGGGTTCAATCCCTGGCTGGGGAACTAGATCCCACATGCCCACAACAACAGCAAAAAGATTGTGTGTGCTACAACTAAGACCTGGTGCAGTCAATTAAACTTAAAAACAAACAAAAAAATCCTCACTCCCGTTACACGTGGGAGGATTTTGAGCCTGCTTCTTCCACTCCAGACAAGCTGGAATAAAAGGCTTGCGAGCTGACTGCAGCTGCTTGGTGCCCTGCATTCCTCAAGCGGTACCAGGCAGAGTTCAGCTGTGCCTGCCTCCTCACTAGGCCTGCCGGCTGCCCAGCACTGCGGCTGGACGTGGGCCAAGACACTGGGAAGCAGCCCAAGCCAGGCGCTTACACAGTGGCTCTGTGTGACCTTGGGCTCCTGAAATGGCCTGTCTCCTGGTAAGAAGAGCGCTGACACGGCGCACCTTGACCTTGCATAATTTCAGTGATGGAGACGGGAGACTCGGACATGAACTATGCATCTCTGGTGGTGAATTCAAAACAAGTTAACGCAGAGGCGCCCAGGTGGGTCTGTATTCTGTGAGCCACCATTGCCCAGTGTCAGGACGGGTGGTGGGTACAGGAGAGATGACGTTGCATGAGCCCTCCTTAAGAAGGCCAGGGAACCAGAGAATGGAGGTTACCACCCCGGGGAGGGGGCTGGTAAGGAGGCCTGGCTGGCACTGGATCCCAAGTCTGCCACTTGTTAGAATCCAGCAAGCTAACAGATGAAGTGTTTGGACAACTACCAAGAGCTCTATGAATGTTTGGACTTATTACATATTAACAAAGAGCCTGCCTTTGGTTTTCCTTGCATCTCAGAGACAGCACAGGCTTTCGAACTGGGCTGACCTGCATTCTGTCCTCGGTCCTCTTTAGCTCCTGGAACTTGGACAAGTCATGGAACTTCCCTGATGGAGAAAGGCCTCCCAGCTCAGACTCAGTCACAGCCCTAATAGTCTCCACAAGGCCTATATATGACCCAGAACCTCTTCCTCCCTCCCGCTTGCTAGCTCTGCTCCAACTCACCTTCTTGCTACATTCTCTCAACATACAAAACATGCTCTGGCCTCAGGGCCTTTGCACTTGCAAGTTTTCCCTTCCTAACACTTTCTCCAGGTATCTGCAACATTGCCTCTTGCCCCTTGGGTCTCTGCCCAAATGATGCCAATCAGGGTGATGACCATCCAGTTCAAAACAGTAACTCCTATCCTTGATTTTTCTCTGTAAGATACATCACCATCCAACATGCTCTGCATGGTTTATAATCTGCCTCCACCCATTAGAATTTAAGATGAGGACAGGGACTTGGTTTTTTTCTTTTTAATTACAAGTAATTATTTGTTCTTTAGGGGTTTTGCTTTTTTACCCACTTCCTTCCCTTCATGCCTAGCAACACCTGGTTGGCTCACTTGGAGGAAAAAGGATCCAATCTTCTGTGCATGAAATCCTGCAATGGGCCTGATACACAGCAGGCATTGTGTTAGACTCCTAGAGCTGCTGTAACAAATTACCACAAAGTTGGTTAGAACAGAAATTTATTCTCACAGTTTTGGAGGCTGAAAATCCAAAATCAAGGTACCAGCTCTAGTGGAGAGGGCTTCCTCACCTCTTGCAGCTTCCGGTGGCTCCAGATGCCCCTTAACTTGTGGCTGCCTTTCTCTAATTTCTACCTTTCTGTGGCCCCCTTCCTCCTTGTGTGTCTCTGAGTTTAAGGACACTTGTCACTGGACTTAAGGGCCACTTGGATAATCCAGGACAAATCATCTTGAGATACTTAGCTCACATCTGTGAAGACCTTTTTCCAAACATCACACTGATAGGTTCCAGGGGTTAGGACATGGGCGTATCTTTTCGGGGACTAGCATTCAGTAACTACCGCATGAACTACCAGCATTCATATCAATAGGAAACAAGGACACAGAAGAGTTTATGAATTAAAAGTGTGTGGGGGGAAGGAATAACAGCATCTCATTTAGTCCTGCTGCTGCTGCTGCTAAGTCGCTTCAGTCGTGTCCGACTCTGTGTGACCCCACAGACGGCAATCTACCAGGCTCCGCCGTCCCTGGGATTCTCCAGGCAAGAACACTGGAGTGGGTTGCCATTTCCTTCTCCACATTTAGTCCTGACTCCCCATTAAAGCAGATTCTATCCTCATTTACTTCAGTGGTGACTCAGATGATAAAGTATCTGCCTGCAATGCAGGAGACTCAGGCTCAATCCCTGGGTCAGGAAAATCCCCTGGAGAAGGGAATGGCACACACTCCAGTATTCTTGCCCGGAGAATCCATGGACAGAAGAGCCTGGTGGGCTACAACCCCAGGCCATGGGGTTGCAAAGAGTCAGACACGACTGAGCGACTAACACACAACATCCTCATTTACAAGCAAGGAACAGTGCTCAGTGATGAACTGACCTTCGAGCAGGAGCTTCCACCCCAAGAGCCATACAGGTATCCACCCCAGGGTGACAGGTGACATCCCAGATAAGGAACCCAGTTGACCAGTTCCAAGCCACCGCTGTCCCAACACCGAGGCCATGGAACAGGTCCAGATCTGCCCAGCTGCAGACTCTAGGGATCCTCAGGTGGGCTGCAGAGCAGTGAGGAACACAGCCCAATCATCCTCGTTTCATCTCTCAACAGAGAGATGGCAGATACCCTCTCAACAGAGGGCAGGCAGATCTTAATTTTCAGAGAAGTCTACCAGCCCAGAGGTTGCACAGTAAATTAGTGACATAATTCAGACTTGAATCCAGGTGTCATGCCTTCAAAACAGTGGCTCTTCCATGTTCTCTAGCCTCCTTAAAACCAGAAAACTTAAAAGGAACCAGCCATGTACCAAGTGAGCCCAAAGCCTAGCTTCAAAATTCACAACCACCTTGTCGTTGGGTGGCAGGGAGGAGCTCCCAAGTTCCAGGAAATTGCTTTGGAGGGGATATATACAGACCCTGCAGATCTTGATGGTATAGCTACTGCTATTTAACCTCTTGCTACCAGTCTTTTTTTTTTTTTTTTTTAAGGATAAGATGCTCTATAATTAATTTATTGGTGGTGGTGCTGGGTCTCCGTTGCTGCAGAGGCTTTTATCTAGCTGCAGTGAGTAGGGCCTGTTCTCCAGTTGCAATGCAAGGGCTTCTCATTGTGGTGGCCTCTCGTTGCAGAGCACGAGCCCTAGGTTGCTCGGGCTTCAGTAGTTGTGGTTCCTGGGCTCTACAGCACAAGCTCAGTAGTTGTGGGGCAAGGCCTTAGTTGCTCTGTGGCATGTGGGATCTTCCTGGACCAGGGATCAAACCTGCGTCTCCTATATTGGCAGGCAGACTGTCACTGAGCCACCAGGTAAGCTCTTCTTGCTACCAGTCTTAGGGTAGGACTTTTCTAAGATAAAAACACAAGTTTGGAAAAACAAAACAAAACAAAACACAAGTTTGGGAAATGAAAGACCAGTCTTCACTACCTACCATCTTTGACTTGGGCAAGCTACTTAATTAAGCCTCCCTTTCCTTGGGTTTCCTGGTGGCTCAGATGGTAAAGAATCTGCCTGCAGTGCAGGAGACCTGGGTTTGATCCCTGGGTTGGGAAGAGTCCCTGGAGGGCATGGCAACCCACCAGTATTGCCTCAAGAATCCCCATGGACAGAGGAGCCTCATCAGTAAGTTCAGGATTCCACATCTCTGGAGTAAGATAATGCATAAATGGTGTGCAGACCATTCTGAGGGCTTACCCCTGAATACAAGATTTCTACAGATCCAGGAACACTTGATCTTTGTTGTGTAGGTTAGGTGAGCTACCTGAGACAACTTCAATGAAGTTTTCAATTATCATAGATCTACATGATCTGTGCTTTAACTGTTACAAAAGATAAGATTAGAAATAGGCTCTGATAATAGTGTGGGCTGCTAGGTTTTGAGGTGAAGATGGCATCTCAAAGAAGTCTCCAAGATGGTAGATCCCATATGGCCGTTTACAGGAGGGATGGGAAAGAATGTGAAAAGCAGACACAGATCTGTAGTGACTGGCTGTGACGTTCATTCTGGCAGACAAGCAGTAGTTTCAAACTCACTGAGGGTGGGAGAAGCTGTCCACTGTAGAGATTTGTTTTTTTAACCTAAGTTTTCCGTGTGAAGAATCACAAGACCTGAGCAGCATAAGACAGTAGAATTTGGAGCCATCTTATAGAAAAACCCAAGCATTTTGCTCAACCCAATATAACTGCATGACCTCGATGAAGTCACTTAACTCCCCAGGTCTGTTTCCTCTTTGACAAAATGGGGACCCTACTCCCAAACCCAAGCTGTCCAGTGTAGGCAGTGTACCTGGATTCCTCAGCAGAGTCCTGGCAGGATGTGTTCAGGAGTTCCTTCCAAAAACCCAGCACTTGCACAAATATGCATGCAAATTTTGGCAGGTCATTAATGCTCACAGGATTCCTTTGAGATGAAGATAAGATACTAAATAAGAAAATGTTCTGTATATTGTATAATGCTTTATGAATGCAGGAATTAAGTAATTCAATTTAAACATTAATAACTAATGCATCAGGACACATGTATCTCATGACACATGGGAAATTACATATAGTATTCTTGTCCACAGACGCTCCCCAACAAAAATAAGAAGACAAATCTGACTCCAAAGAAGATCCTTTATTAAGAACTACTTAAAACATATCAGTCCTTGATTCAAAAAACTTCAACTCAAGTGACTGGCCAATGGCTGAGCTGGGTGAAGGCTTCATGGTGGCAGACCACCACCTACAATGACATCAAAATAAGTTCCTGAGTAGTGTCAAGTGTGAATATACTCAGGGTCTCTGTCCCATCTTTTTCAGGGTTCGGTTAAGCTGGAAGAGAAAGAAAAGTCAAGTCAGATAATGGCTTTTTCACCAAACCTTTTCCTACGGTGTGCATGATCACCAGGCCACACTCCCGAGCCACCCCTCTGACGCAGACACGTCACAGGATCACTACTGACACAGCATCTACTATCAGAGTGTCAGGTCCCCCACCCGGCACTCTCATAGTGCCGCACAGGCCACGCAGCTTATGCTATCTGCCCTTCACACTGGACACACACTGTATACTGCTCTAATACTTTTATAGACAGGAAAGGGCCTCGGGGTGGCTAGACTTGCCAGGCCTGTGTTACTGTCCTGCAGGAGGACTCCAGTAGCACGGCCCACAGCACAGCAGTGACCTCTGCTGGAGGCCTCAAAGCACCGGGACGCTGAGGCTCTAGCTATGGGCACAAAGGGTGACCCACAAGGCCTCTCTGAGGGCAGGGCGTGGAACGCACCACGTATGTCAAAACAGAGCTTCAAGGTCTCTGCCTGCAGAGACTGGCCAGACCTGTCTAAGTTGAAGAGTAAATAACTGCCAGATGGGGAGGGACGGGTAAGAGCAGGCAGTGAATCCACCCATATTAGGAAATAACAGGGAGGGCGGCGAGAGCCGGCCACCCGCAGAGAGAGATCTTGGGAAGAGATGCTCCAAAGAAGGCTGACACAGCAACTCCTACAGGCCCAGCCCCACCCTCCAGACCCCAAGCAGCCAGCCTGTCTAGCTCAGAAACTTCAAAGGCCAATTTCAGGCTTTCTTGAAAATACAAATGAGAAAAAAAAAGAAAAAGGAAAATAGAAATGAGAAATAGAACACTTAAAAACTCCCCACTCCATTCCCAACTCCCATCTGCAGCCCCCACACCACTCTCCACACCTCTCACCTCTTCAAATTTGTGAATCTGCCGAATGAAGAAATCCCCATAGCGCCGGGCGACCTTGGTGTCTGCGATGTGGATCATGTCCTACGGGAAAAGCAGCCACAGAGGAGCAGTGAGGGGGAGTCACCGACGGACTCTGCAGACACCAGTGATGCTAAGTGCCAGATAAACCCCTATCCATGGGGGAGCATTAACAGCTAGGAGCCGCTCTTTATACATGCTGATTTTTACTTTCTTCATGTTAACTCATTTATTTTCTGGTCTTTTTAATGAACATGCATCTGTTGGCAATAGTAACATTTAAAACGTAGCATTTTATTCTCATATACTGTTTATAAGTGGCAAATTAGATTTTAAATGATTTTTTAGCTCAAAATATTTTGTTGAGCACTGTTTACTTGTAAATTCCTATATAATCTAGGTTAAGACCCAAGAACTTCCTGAATTTCTTGATTTTTTTCAAGTCAAGAATGAAAAAAAAAAAAAGAATTTGCTAACTCTTGGGAGAAGACAATCCAGAGATGGTTGGGACTAGTTCAGCTGCTCACTAAAAGGAATGTAGCAGGTGACTGATACGGCCCAAGAGTGTCAGGCACTGGGAATAAATTCAAACAGAATTTTAGGTAGCTGATGCAATACCACAGGGGGTAGACGGTTTTGATTTTTAAAAACATGACTTGGGAACTAAGATCCAGCAAGCTGCATGGCAAAAAGCACAAACAAAAAACCCCCAAAATTTCCCACCACCACCACCAACAAAAAACAAAACCCACACAACTTAAAACTTTCACTACTGACACGTTTCTACTTTGGGTGAGTCTGTTCATGGCAGGGATAGCCAAGTTCTGCTGAACACCAACCTTCCCAAAAGCCATGAAGTCTAAAATGAGAGGATCTGGTTTAGCAAGGTAAGTTTCCAAAAGCAAACTACCCAAACTGTCCGAGCAATTCTAGAATTAGGTTCATAAACCCAAGAGAACAGGTTCACAAAAATTCACAGCAGTGTTACCCATAACAACCAAAATGTAAAAACAGCTGGACTGTCCACCAACTAACGAATGGATAAACAAAGTGTGGTGTGTCCAAAAAGTGAGATACTATTCAGCCATAGAAAGGAATAAGGCACTGATACCCACTACAACCTGCATGAAACTTGGAAAGATGCTCCATAAAAGCTAAAGACAAAAATCCACATATTTCATGATTCTAGTTTTCAGACAATATTAAGAACAGACCCATCCAGAGAGACAGAAAGCAAATTAACTGATCTGCCAGGGGCTGTGGGGCCAGAGGAACTGGGAATGCTGCTAATGGACAGGGATTCCTCTTTGGGATGACAGAAATATTGTGGAATTAGAGCAGAGATGGCTGCCCAACACAGTGAATATACTAATTAGTCATGGAATTTTACCCAGTAAAGTGAAGTTTGTTATTAATTTTAGCTTTAAAAACTGCTAGCAAAAAGTAGTATGTTTAGACCAACACACTTTCTTCCTCTTTTCACCCCTCAAGCCCCACCTCAGCTGTGCTAAGCTGATTTTCTGCCTTTTCTAAGGATGAGTATAGCAATATCCACAAAGGTGAGTGGGTCAAATGACACATTAGTTTTCTGAACATGATTATTTTTTTAATCTGACAGTTTCAAAGTAAGTTCTGTATATTGTGTTGACTGGTTATTTTTGTTGGAACATGGGTCCAAGAGTTAAGTTTAAAAAGCAGTTGTTATATTCACAGATGGAGAGGCGGGTATGGGAGGGATGGATGAGGAGCTTGGAATTAGCAGATGTAAACTATTACATCCAGGATGGATAAACAACAAGGTCCTCCTGGACAGCACAGGGAACTATATTCAACATTCTGCGATAAACCATAATGGAAAAGAACATGAAAAACAATATATACATGTGTGTAACTGAATCATCTGCTGTCCAGCACAGATTAACACAACATCACAATATTGGAAATCAACTATACTTAAATACACTTTTAAAATAGAATGTTTAAACAAAAAGCAGTCGTCAGCAATGGATACACACATGTGCGGCCTAGTTCTCAGGAGGTATCTGTCTGAGGATTGTGCATTTCTAAGAGGTGCATATGTGTGTGTGTTGCAGACAAACATACTTTCTGAAAACAACCAAAAATGTAGGATATTTTTTTAAAAATTGCCTCATAGCAGCAAAGAGATGACAAGAGAATGAAGAATCATTTAAGAGAAAACAAACTGTTCTGTGAGCAAAACACAGAAGCCCCTTCTGCACTGAGGGCATTTGCTAATCCTAGAAAACCCGGGCAGAAGGCCAGTCTAACAGAAGACCATCCTTGTAACGCTGAGATCCTAAAGAGCTGCATCCTCAGCTACAAGTGATCCAGAAGTCAACTCCATCCCACTCCTGACACCAGCAAACCCTGCCATGGATGGGGGAAGAAGCATGAAAGAGACTCCTCTCTGAGACATACTCTTCTGACAGTCTACCGCCTGGCCTCGTCACCCAGCTGGTCCCAGGAACCTCAGTCTAGTGAGTTCAGTCTACGGTGGTCCCAGACCAACAATATTCCCAGGCACCTTGTGAAGGCAAAAACAAATTCCCTTCACAGGAACAGATGTTCATCCTTTGCTTCAAAGAAATACCAACAAATATTTTTTCGAGGACAATGAACCATATGTAGTTAAAAAAAAAAAAAAGTACATATGGAAACACTGCACCATTATTATTATTATTATTTTCTTTTTAAAAGAGAAAGCTAGAAACAGAGCTGGAGAGACAGATGAACAGGTACAGAATGTTTTTAATCAAAAGTATCCAGAATAGAGGAGACAAAAAGATGGAAGAAAGGTTTAAGAGACATGAAGGATAGAGGTCCTACATAGATTAAAGAATTCCAGAAGGAGAATAGAACAGAAACAATACCTAAGACTTACTGGCTAAGAATATTCCAGAAGAGATGAAAGATACTGATCCACTAATTTTTAAAAGACTCTTTAAGTCTTTATCAGGGTTCCAAACATGCCTGAATACATTTCCTTGGAAGTTCCCTAGAGGCCTAGTCGTTAGGATTCTGGGTTTTCCCTGTCATGACCCAGGTTCAGTCCCTGGTTGGAGAACTGAGATACTACGAGCCCAAAAAGAAAAGAGAAGGGAAAAAAGAATGTTTCTTCATTTCTGAGTATTATGTACATGGTGCAAACAAACAGGGGGAAGGTGATATTTCCTGCAAAGAACAATCTGAGAAGTTCAGCATATTTTAAGTCTGGAAAAACTCACTTAAGAAAACAAAACAACTTAGGAAAGAAAAAAAACTCACAAGTACATTAAAATGTTCAACTTGAAGGTAATAACAGGAAGGGACTACCCTGGTGTCCAGTGGTTAAGAATGTGCCTTGCAGTGCCGGGCACACAGGTTTGATTCCTGGTCTGGGAACCAAGATCCCACAACCTGCAGAGCAGCTGGGCCCACACACCTCAACTACTGAGCCTGTGAGCTCCAGAGCGCCCCATAGCACAGCTACAAAGACGCCCACGAGCCACAGCAAAAGATCCTGCATGACGCAGGCAAGGTTCTCCAGTCTGCAACTAAGACCTGCCGTAGCCAAAAAAATGAATAAATATTAAAAAGCAAACACTAACAATGTTCCTCGCCTTTCTCACAAAGTATATTGCTTGTGCATCTTTCCAGAAATGACTCTCTGCACACTCAAGCATATATATCATTAAAAAAAAAAAAATTAAATAGACGATTGACAGCCACTCTATAAAATCATGTGTACCGTTCAACTGCCAAAACCACCCAAACATCTACCAGAAGAATGGAAACACTGCAGTCAATAACTGCAGTAGATGTCAGACCATCACAGAATAAACATGACTAAACTACTGCTACATATGACAATGCTGGATGGTGATTTCTCTCACATATAATGTCGAGCCAAAGAAGTCAGACAGAAAAGGGCACATCCTGCGTAATTCCCTAAAAAGAAGTTCGAAACCAGGTAGCAACGATCTAGGGTGGTACCAGTCAGGACAATGGCTTCCCGTCCGGTAAGGTACGTCCAACAGTCTACAAAGCACCACTCCCCCTTCTTCTCCCACCACAGCCTCCTCTCCGGCCACTCCAACCACACCGCAGCTATCTGGCCTCGCTCTGGCCTCAGGGCTTTTGCTCTAACTGCTCCCTCTACCTGGAATGCTCTTCCTCCAGGTATCTGCTTGCTAATTTCTGCCCCTCCTTCAAGTCTCAGCTGCAAGTTCACTTTCCCAACAAAGTCTATCCTGATCATCTTATTTAATACTGCAACCTGTGTCTTCTACTACCACCAACCTGACTTACTCCATAGCAAGTGGCAACGTCTAAACTATTACATGGTTTGCTTAATGATAATGTTTACCACCTACTTTTTAAACACTAGAATACCAGCACAAGGGCAGAAATCTTTGTTGATTTTGTTCAATGATATGTCCCCAATGAACAGAACAGTGAGCATCCTAAGACCCTAGCCTGGCAGGGTGGCAGGGGGCCAGCCGTACCTTATCAATGTAGAAGTCAACTTCGGAGGCTGACTGAAACTCTCCATCTAGGGCGGAGATGCCACTGGTCCACACCAGGTTCTTCATCTTGTGTTTGAAGACAAGCAGCTGGATTCGGAACTCCTGCTCGGTGAGGTCCAGGAAGCCGGCCAGCTTGGCCACGGGCATGGTGGTGTACAGCTTGAGGAAGCTGCGGATGGTGGAGAGCTGGGCCTGCTGCTGCACCTCGTCAGAGAACACCTTCAGCTGCTGCAGGAAGGGCTCCTTGTGGTAATTGGGGTGCACGTTGTCATAGTTGGGCACCACTGGCGACAGGAACTTGGGGCAGGAGTAGCTGAAAAGCTCCTCGTAGACCTGCGGGTCGCCTTTCTGCATGCGCAGCATCTTGTCCCCATATTTCTCGCGCAGCTGGAGGTGAATGCTCTCGTCGATACGCATGGGGTACATGGTGAGGGCGATGGCCAGCAGCGCATGCATCTGCTCATTCTGCTTGTTGATCTGGGGGTGGGGGGAGAGACTGCTGCAGGGTCCCATGAGAAGGACCCTGTACCCTCCCAAACACTCTGTTCAGACCTCCTGACTTCTCCCTTTGTCTTACACCCAGCAGCTAAGTTTCCCAATGTCTCTCCCAATCCTCCCTCTAGCTCCACCAAACTTCCCGCCTGGTTCCAGGTCCTCCCTGTCTCCTGGATTCTTCACTGTTACCCCTGTCTCTGTCTCACAGTCCACCCTGTGTACCGTTGGCAGGGCAATCCTCCTACACCAATTATGATCAAGCCACCTATAAATCTGTTTTTTTTTGGAAAAATATTTTAGTTCTTATAATATCTAGAAATCTTTGATGGTACTTAACGCCTGTAGAATATAGATTAAATACTTTAGCTGACTAGTAAAGGGTATCGCAAAATCTAACATCCCAGTCTGATTATTCTTCTGCCTTTCAGTCCAACTGGTTTACTGTGCTGTTACATGATCATACTTCCAAGTCTCAACACCTCTGCTTTATTTAGAAACCTCCCCCCAATTCTGGATTCCCAGGTAGCTCAGCGTCAAGAATCTGTCTGCTGACGTGGGTTTGATCCCTGGATCAGGAAGATCCTCTGGAGAAGGAAATGGCAACTCACTCCAGTACTCTTGCCTGGAAAATCCCAGAGGAGCCTGGCAGGCTATAGCCCATGGGGTCAAAATTTTGTTTTGGAAGGTGTTTACCCAAAAACTGTTGGCACCGACATGTCAGCTGGTCAGAGGCCTCCTTACCATCTCATATTTGTACGTGGTCCTCTGGAACATGCTCTTGGTCCTCTGGATGTAGAGGAGGATGTTGGCAAAGACCCGGATGGCATCCTGGTAGCGACGCATCATCAAATATGCAAAACCAACATAATAGTATGTGGTAACCTGGCACTCGGGCACACGGGAATACATGCTCTGTGGAAGGAGGCAGAAGCAGCATCCATGAGTCTTAAGACCAATTCATCCCAGCTGGGTGTGAAAATAGGCGGGGCCTAGTATCAGCCAAAGCAGAAGCACCAAGAGATCCCTGCAGAGGCCCTGAACTACCCAGAGGAAGCCCTGGCTCTGGAGTTGGAGGCTCTGAGTAGACTGTACCACTAACTGATTATGTGACCTGAAGACTCCATTTTCTTGGCTGTAAGAGAAAAAGACTGGACCAGGTAACCCTAAAATTTCTTTCAACTCTAAAATCCTCTACACCTCACTTTTACATTCTTTCTTGCTTTTCCAAGTAAGCCCTATAAAGGAACAGACAGATAAGATACACACATCAAACAAAAAAGGTATCATGTTTCTATGGTGAGGCAAACAACCACTGCTAACATACCATTATCTCTACCACCTCAGAACTTTTTAAGTATTTTGTTAATTCTTTGGTGAAAGCTGAAAGGTAAAAATCTGCCTAATCATTCTGGTTTGAAAATAGTATCAATAGGAGTGGTGAATATCTGAGGCGTTATTAAGCATCAAAGAGAAACCACCCTGTCCAGATTCAGGTTTTCCCTGCAGTAGTTTTCCCAATTCTTGTCTCAACGTTCCCTGCGGAGGATTCCTCATTTTTTCTCCTTGAAATCTGTCCTAATAGATCAGAGATTCTCGTAAGGCCCTGCGAATGTGGGCCTGAGGAAACAGGGAATTACCTTCTTGTTCAGTTCGATGTTCTCTAGCACCTTGATGGCCTGGTAGTAATCCCCCAACAGGGAGTGCAGTCGCAGAAGGCCCACCAGGCTGAAGTAGCCGAGCATCTTGTAGAGGGAGTGCCGTCCGTACTCCCCAGCCACACTCTCTGGGTCACCTGAGAGACAGACAGACAGTGTACACTTCAGGAGAGGCTGGGAACAAGGGCAGGCCTGAACCTTGAATGTCACTCAGTAAACTCTTAACCTACTGCCAGTCTCTAAAGCTTTCTGCAAAAGGAAATAACTCTGCCTTTGAAGGAATAGGAAGAAGCATGCCTGCCTTATGCTAATCTTATATTCACCAGTTAAGTCAACTGGTGGGGGGGTGGTGGTGGTACCAGTCCCCTCACACACCTGAGAACACAAAAGGACCCCTCTCATCAATAAGAGCTCCTCACTAAGGCCCCTCCTTTCAGGATGTCCATGAGATCAAAGCTATCTTCCTAATAACACCAAGATACCACGTGCCTTTCTCACTGAGTTGGCATTTGCATCAATGGTGCAAAAACAATGTGCGTAAAACTACGGACAACTTAGCATCAATCAGACAGCGGCACCGGACTCTATTGTCATCACGGCATTCTTTACCACCACTCACCTTCAGTGAAAGAACTAGCCACTCTTTTTCACAAAACCCAATGTTACTTAAAGGAATAACTGATATACAAACTATGACTATTCAGACATGGGTATTTAGCAGACATTTTCTCAAAAATGAGTGCAGCGAACTTGTTAAGATTCCAATGTCTGTTAAATATCAATGAACTTACTTATCAACTTTTAAGTAAAAATTAGAATTTCATAAAACTTCTATCTGGTACTATGAACAGCTTCCCAAAATAAGGACTTATCTGATGAGGTTGATGGTCAAAGTAACAGATGTGGTTTCAAAAAACTGTATAATAAAATGTGTCAACTTTCAGAAAATCTTGCTAGCTCATTTTACAAAATCACGCACAGATTAAAAAAATTCACTCAGGCTACAGGAGAGACTAGTAAACCTTAACATAACAAAGTACAAGTTTACTGATAAGGTTTCAGATTCCACACTGCAACTAACCTATAGAAACTACCATGGTCAAAAAAAAAAAAGAAAGAAAGAAAGAAACTACCATGGTCAAGTTCTGCTGTAGAATCAGAGAAGAGCTGGGCTATGCAAAAAGGCTGTTAAAGTTTCTCTTCCCTGTCCCAATTAAATCTCTGTGTGAGGCCAGATTCCCCTCAGATACATCACCCAGAGCAGCGTCTTGCCACAAACTGAGGGAAGAGGCAGAAGACTCCTCCAGGGCTCTTCCACAGAGCCACACTTAAAGAGGTTTGCAAAACCGCCGCTCTTCTCACTGGAACAAAATGCTTATAGAGATAAACTTTAGGATTCTTAATCTTTTAGAGTGTCAAGTGGTCCTCACACCAAAATGTTTGAGAAGTGCTTATCTCAACAAAGGCCCTGGAGAGGCAGCCGAAATGTTTACAAACACAGCTCTTAGGAAGTACTGGTTCATTCTGTCAGCCAACAGACGGCCAAGCCCAGCAGCCTCCAAATCAGCACTCAGCTCCTACTCACCCCCAGACACCAGAGGAGCAGCCCATCACCCGAGAGACGCGGCTCCTTAGCACTACCCACGGCCACCACGCCTGAGAACCAGATGGCGGGCAGCACTCAGCACTCACCTCCGCTCGTGTACACCTCCAGCTGCCGGTTGATGTTGGACTTGTCCACTAGGGAGTGAAGGACATTGAGGACACTGTGAACATTCCAGATTTTGGGATTGGAGCGAAGGAAGTCGATCTCTTCCTCTGACTTCTTGGCGGTCTTACAGCGGTACTGACTAAACGACTGAAACTGTTGAGGAGGAAGGGAAAGATGCAGCAGGGGCATAAAACCCAAAGGGACAGCGCAAGCGCACAATGCTACTGCTGCGCGCTCACTACTGGTTCTCTGACAGCCAGCTTTGATTAAGCTGTGAATTCTGTTCATTACTATATACTTATTCCACACCAAAGTAACTACCTCTAAAATGACAAGTAGTTTGTGGGAAAAAGAAAACATTCAATTTGGAGTCAAACACAGCCTAAAGTTACTTAATGTCTCTGGGCAGCACAGTGCTGGCCGCTAGAACCTGGTTTCCAAACACACGTTCCAGTGACCTAGAAGCTAAGTTCTAGATGACCTAAGATCACTCTTCAACTGTAAAATATCATCTTCCTCTAAGAAGCAGGAGAAAATGTTTCCAAATTTACAATAAACAAAGAATAGTATCCAGAATGTAGAAGGAATTCTCATTAAGCCAAAAAGAGGAAGATCATCCAACAGAAAAACAGGCAAAGAATACTGATAATTACTTTGAACAGGACTGGACTGGTCAATTAGTAGAGAAAATGCTCAATCTTTTCAGAGAAACGTAAATTAAAATGACTACCATTTCTTTCCTATCAAATTGACAAAAATTAGACCAATAACATCCAACACAGAAAACTTGCTTTTGAATGCTGATAGTAGTAGTATAATTTGACACAGCCCTTTGAGAGAGCAGTAATTACTATTTTTTTTAATTTGAAGTGACAAAAATGTTTTATATCTTGATTGTGGTTGTGTATATATTTGTCAGATCTCAACTATACTCTTAAAATTGGTATATTTTATTGAGTGCAATTTATGACTCTATAAACCTGATTTAAAACAATTTAAGAAGCAAATATCCTTTGGCCGACAACTCTACTTCCAGTCATCTCCAGAAACAGACTTATGTGTAACACATAGACCAGAAGAGTGGTAACATCATGTGGATGGTACAAAAGAACAAGGCAGGTCTTTATACGCTGATTATCTTTACAGATACTAATTGATATCTCTGCAAAGGCAAGGCAGGAAGACACTTTCACTTTATCTGTAGTTAAAAAACTCAGTAATAACAAATTCATGTTATTACTATATCAATACAAATAAATGAAAGTGGTGGGGAATAAAGAGAAAAATAAACACTTCCTTTTAAATTTTTTTTTAAAGAAAAAAGGAACAATAATAAAAAAAAATTTTTTTAAACAATAAAGAGTGATGGGGAGGAGCTACTCACCCCATAAGGTATATAGCTGGCATTTCTTAAGCGGCTTATAGCACTCTCATGTCTCACAAAGACTGGCTGAAGGAATCACACCTAGCCCATACTGGGAGTCTTTGTTAGAAGTGAGAGCACTTAAACCTGTTAACAGAGCACCAGTTAAGCCCAGGGAATTAGGATTATCTTTAGTCAGATGAAGAACCTTAGCACAGACTCTGACTTGCTGTGAGTCAACAGGATGGCCAACCTTCTAAAATTATGCCAAGTAACAAGCCACGGACGGACTTCCCTCGTGGTCAAAGCAGGGGGCCTGGATTTGATCCTTGGTCAGAGAACTAGATCCCACATGCCTCAACTTAAAGAGTTTGCATGACACAGTGAAGATCCCATGAACTGCAACTAACAGCAGGAAAAGCCAAATAAATAAATTACAAACAACAATAACAAAACAAGCCAAGGAGCCAGAGAAGGCAAATAAGGCCGGTGTGCTCTGTGGCCTTCACTGCCCAAAGGCACTGAAGCCTACCTTGAGCAAGAGGCCTCTTTCTCAAAGGGCCTGAGGAAGGTTTCCTCAGCTCTCCAATCACACGTGTCAGCACTTTGTATTTAGAGTCTCTTCGATCCATGGAGTTCAAATAAGAGCTTTATTAACAAACCAATTTTTCCTGAAATACCCAGTAAGAGCTACGCTATCTCAGTAAAATACAAGAAAAAAATTTTTCCCCAAGTTCAACATCCTTTTTTTAGTAATAGCACTCTTAGGTAATATTTCCCCTTTGATAAAAATGTCCTGTTTTACTCTGATCCAGAATATATTCACATCACCACCACCACAATCAAGATATAAAAACACCCTGACCTTAGGTGATGCAAGTGAGGCTCAGAAAGCTAAAAAAACATGTCACTGCTACAGAGCTATCAGCTGGCCATGCTCCGGCAAGACCCCACTTCTAGCTGACTCCAAAACCTGAGAAACCTGTATTCTTCCCATCAGACCACCTCTAAGGGTCAGGCAAGAAAGTTTTGGAAGTCTGGAACTCAACTCTCCTGACTTCCAAGTTCAGAATGGAGCTCTCAGACTTCACTGAATTCTTCAGAAAACCACGACATGGAGTTCAATGTGACAGGGTTATTTCTCACTATACTGGGATGGTTTTATATTATGTACCTTTTTCTGTGTGTGTGTGTGTAGCAGAGTTTTATTAAAATGTAAAAGGACCAAAAAACCTTCTGACATAGACATCAGAAGGGGGATGGAGAATGCCCTGTATCTTTTTAATAACATGAATGGTTAACAGCTATTCCTGTTTGGACCAGTTATTGAATATTTCAAATTAAGCCAAAGCTGACCAGCTACCTGGTAGATGAACTCATCGATGATGTCCCAGAGCCACTGGTTGGGGAGTTCAAGGGGAGCAGGACCATCAGCATCTGTGCAGAAGACCACAGAAAAGTCAGACTAAAGTCAATGACTACGCCCATTCAGCAAGGCTGCAGAACACAATTTCTAATTTCTCTCTTAAAAGGACTATGAATCTCAAGACTTCCACTCTTCCCACCTGCATGTTAAAATCCTGTTAAAAAGAGATGAAGACAAATAGGTCTCATCATAACCTCAGACTCACTAAGAATGTAGTTGAAGAGATTGCAATAGTTGTAATAGGATTCAAACCTCTGCTCCAAGGAGGGTCCCCCCTGTAAAGAAAGCAGAAGACAGGAGGACACATTTAACCTAATGGACTCTACTCATGGCCTGCCATTGACAGCAGAGAACAAACACAGCTGACCTTTGAAAACACGCGGGTCAGGGGTGCCCACCCTCCGGTCAAAAATCTATGTATAACGCACAGTCAGCCCTCCATACATGTGGTTTTTCTTATCTGCAGACTCAACTCTGTAGTATATTTACTGAAAATATCTGCATGTAAGTGGACCCACATAGTTCCAACTTGTGTTGTTCAGGGGTCAAACATACATGAGAACTGATGTCTGCTCTCCCCTTCTTAGCACGTAAAGAGCACTCTAGTGACAGGGAAGACAGTAAGTGCTACAGCAGTCCAAAGCGATCCTGAGCATCTGACCCTACGGGTCAAATTTTATGCCAAAAATCTTAACTGACTTTTAGAGAATAGGCATGCACAACTGGCAAAGCAGAGGAGCAAAGGGAAGGTATTTCAGGAAAAACAAGACTAACAGAGGCAAAGAGATAAAAACTGTGTATGGTGCTTGAGGGCTGGGGAGTAAGGCAGACAATGCTACACTGGGCTTCAATAGGCCAGAAATGCAGAGGTCTTTTAGGGCCAAACAAGAATTAAGCCAGGGGTTCAGCAAATCCACCATCACCTATTTCAGTAAACAGAAAGCTCAACTGGAACACAGCCACGTGTACTCACTGTCCATGGCTGCTACACAGGTGAACAGACTCTGAAAGAGGCCCAGAACACTTACTACCTGGCTCTGTACATAGAAGGCTGCTGAGCCCTGAACTAGACTTCATCTGCTGGTAAATGAGTACCACTAAAGATGTCTGAGCTGGGGAACAACATGATGAAAGGTGTATTTTTGATGGACTAGAAAGAACACTACCTTGGAGTCTTAGTCCCACAGCTTACTAACCATGGGGTCTGACAAGGTATTTAATCTCTCTGAAAAATGAGATTATGAAGATAAAGTGCCAAATACAGTAAACGCTCTTTCACTGAAACTACTACCTGCCCGAGCCCAGTCAAGGAGAACTATTAGAGGTGGAGAAATTAAACGAGCAATTGTGTTCCAGGGACAAAAATGGCATAGAGTTAAAAAACTGCCAGCAACATTTAGATACTCACACTGACTTTGGCATATATGTGCCTGTAGTATAATTCTTTGTACAAAATCAGGAAGACAGCATCTGAAAGAGATGGCAGAGGGGTGCTTTAGGAATCCACTGAACAACTAGTCAGTTTTAGCCCCTGGTGGGAGGTAACAGGGTAAATGTGATTTCAGAGATTAAACAACATCAAACTTCTAACACTCGCACTCCAAGAATACATGCGACAAGAAAATTCATTTCCCATTTTACTCTTTCAAATTCATCTTAACCTCATTCAGGCCCATATCCCTTCACCATTTAGCTATTGCTGCCATCCAGTTGCTTAACCAGGACATAATAATGGCTCCAAGGAAGATAACATGACATTTAACTATTGAAATTGCACATGCAAGGGGATCTTTGACTTAGACATCCTATTTTAAGGAATTTATCCTATTGATATGATGCAACCATGAAAAAGATAGATGTGGGGAAGCTCTTCAGATACTGATGCTGTGCAGAGTTCACATACAGGTCTGAGACTATTATCCTTAGGTCTGCTAGTAAAGCTGCTCCTTGACTGGCATCTGAAGGTTTCAGAAGGGTTCCCACCAACCCGATAGGGGATGGTCTGATGTCCTTAAACTGTCTGTACAAACAACATGTTTTACACTGAATACCTGCTTTACTTTTGGGAGTCTGGAATTTCGGTACATGTTGAGTCTGTAATGAGCTGCTATGGTAGATAACTTGTCACACATCGTGTCACAACTCCTTGCTCAAGGAATGAAGTACAATCCATGTGACTCCACTAGAGAGGACTGTTAGAATCTCAAACTGAGGTTCTCTCAAACTGATACTCAAATACAACACAATCTCTATCAAAATCCAAGCTGATCCTAAAATTGACAAGCTGATCCTAAAATTAATATGGAAATTCAAGGGACACAGAAGACCCAAAGCAATTTTGAAAAACAACAAAGTTGGAGGACTTATACTTCCCAATTTCAAAACTGTCCAAAGCTACAATTGTTAAGACAGTGTGGCTGGTACAGGCATAAAAGATCAATGGAGTCAGTTCAGAGTCCAGAAATAAACCTCTACATTTATACGATTACCAATTTCCAAAAAGGGCGTCAAGACAATTCAATAAAAAAAGGTCTTTCCAATAACTGGTACTGGAAAAACTGGGTATCCACATGCAAAAGAATGAGGTTGGCTCTTCCTACTTTACACTATATGTAAAAGACTCCATCAGAAGGTGAAATGTGAGGAGGTCAGAAAGCCCACTCTGGAGCAACTGTAATGACCCCAAAAATTACACAAGGAAAAGGAAATCAGTCAAGACAAAAATCTCACTTTCAGCATTCACCACATATGAAAAACCTGTCCCCTTTTCATTTATTCAGCTTTCATTCAACAAGTTACATCTACTATGCACCAAACCCTGGGGAAATAAAATGAAGAACAAAACAGACACAGACAATTCTGAGCTTTCTAATGACTTCCAGTTATAGGATCCCATCCAGCACCCAGGACACCTACCGTTGCCAACCTGCGGAGCAATGGTTTCAGCCTCAGGCCAAGGTGTATTCTTGAAGAATCTTTCAGTTAACTTGGTCCAGCTGAAAACCAAACAGACATACTCTATAAGTCCAAAACAGGAAGGATCTGCACAGGAAGGATCTGTTTTAGGGATCTGTCACATTTTATAGATAAGTACCCAAGCTCAGTAAAGCGAAGAAGTCACAGAACCAGAGCCAGGGCCAGAGCCTCCAACTCTGTGACTTTCCTCAACCCAACTCTGCACCCCAACCTCTCTTAATACAGTGAAACATTTCTTTTACATCAATTAGGCAACCACAAAGCTCTTCAAGATCATCTCCTGCCCCTGTGTCATCAACTCTGGAGTTGTATTTCATTGCTTACTGTTTCCTGACTTGAGAACTTTTCAGACACCCCCACACACCTCCCTTAGTTTCCCCCCTTTCCACTTCCAAGAGTTCTCTTCTTCTCCAAACATGGCAGCAACACTGTCTATTTGTTGCAGTTTGATGCCACAACAGCCCTAGAGGATCCAACCCAAACACTGCTGCCCAAGATGCTTCATGACCCTATTTCCTCCTGAAGTCTTTTCTGACTATCCAGCTCGGACTGACCTGTCTCACTTCTAAAGCCCATTACACAAGGGCAGTCCCCTCAAAACTAGGATACAATCAGGAAATCCCTGGTGGGCCAGTGGTTATGACTCATCACTTTCACTATTGTGGCCTGGGTTTGATCCCTGGTCAGGGAACTAAGATCCCATAAGTCACATGGCATGAACAAGGTGGGGGTGGGAACTAAGACCAAAAAAACCCAGAAGCAACCACTCAAGAGCTCAGTTCACCCTACTATGCACTGAGAAGTTGGACAGCACAATTTAGAAATTAGGCTCTGCTGACAGACTGTGCAGGTTCAAAACTCAGAACATCCACTATGTGACTTATTCCTTCTGTGCTTTGTTTTCTCACCTATAAAATGAGGAAAACAATGGTACCTATTTCACAAGGTTACTGTGAAGAGTACATGAGTAAATACAAGAAAAGCACTCATGACACTAATTTATATTGATCATATATGCAATTACTATTATAATTATTAACACTGATGGTATTATTTTAGGCCTATTACAAGTTCTGGTATAGAGTCCAACAAAGTAATGTCTATAGCCCCCAAAGAATCACAGAAAACTCTGGGCACTCTCAGTAACTTACAGAGTAATGAGTAAATATCATCCCCTTTACAGACTGCATTGCTCAGCCAGTCTCCCAACAGGAGATCATTTCAGCCAATGGCCCATACCTGTTCTCATAAATGTCCTGAATCTCATACACTTTCTGGTCAATGACATCGCTGGAGACACGACTGGCTTGTAGCTCATACACCTTCTGGTCAATTAAGTCTGAGACAGTTTTGTGGAAGTACTGGATGAAGTTTTTGATCACTTCAGGAATCACTTGATAGGTCTGCTGTTCATACTGACGTTCATAAGCCAGATCCTGCTTTGGATCTCCTAGAGATTGGATATGATAAACACTTCAAATCTGAATGTATAACATAACAAAAAAGGAAGGCCACTCTTAAAACTAAACTTATGTCGATAAAACTAGGTCTAATTCCTTTTTAAACACTCTCCACGTCACTCCCAATCCCCACTGGCCTCTTTCTTCACGTTTTCCACTACTCATTTTATTTATTAAAGTAATTTATTTGCTTATTGATTCTCCCACAAGAATCTAAAGTCTATGACAGCAAGAACCCTATCTGTCTTGTACCCAGGTCTACCCTCAGAACTTGGGACAGTTACTGGGAAGGGAGTGGAGACTGTGGTTAAGAGAGAGTAAGTAGTAGGCACTTAGTATTTTTAAAATAAATAACCAACTGCCATTCTCTATCAATATGATGGTGCAAGCAACTAAACTTTTAATTTTTCACAACAAGATTTTGTTCTTCAGGTAATAGTTTAAACAAGGAAAACCACAGCCAGGACAACCATCCTTCCTTTGTGAGACTTTGATGTGGACTATGAAAAAAGCCTGGTTTAATAGGCTCTGTACCACCCTTTGGCGGAGAGCTAATAACTGACTCCAAACCTGGATCATCAACACCTAGTTTTAAACAGGTGCCCTCAGGGCAGCTGTGAGACATTCAAAAAGGTGCCAATCCTCAGAAGCACCCAGCTAGCCAAACCCATAGACTCACCTGTGTGCATATCATAGTCGCCAGGATAAGCATAGGGATCGTAAGCCGCCTATTAACAAAAGAGACACAGATAAACAGTCACCAGTCTGAGAATCCAACATGCTCGATCTAGGTTCCTAAACACACAAAGACGATTAAGACAGAAGCGGAAAATATTAAGAAGAGGTGGCAACAATACACAGAAGAACTATACAAAAAAGATCTTCACGACCCAGATAACCACGATGGTGTGATCACCCACCTAGAGTCAGACATCCTGGAATGCAAAGTCAAGTGGGCCTTAAGAAGCATCACTACGAACAGAGCTAGTGGAGGTGATGGAATTTCAGTTGAGCTATTTCAGATCCTAAAAGATGATGCTGTGAAAGTGCTGCACTCAATATGCCAGAAAATTTGGAAAACTCAGCAGTGGCCACAGGACTGGAAAAGGTTAGTCTTCACTCCAATCCCAAAGAAAGGCAATGCCAAAGAATGCTCAAACTACCACAGAACTGCAGTCATCTCACATGCTAGCAAAGTAATGCTCAAAATTCTCCAAGCCAGGCTTTAGCAGTATGTGAACCATGAACTTCCAGATGTTCAAGCTGGATTTAGAAAAGGCAGAGGAACCAGAGATCAAATTGCCAACATCCACTGAATCATAGAAAAAGCAAGAGAATTCCAGAAAAACATCTACTGCTTTATTGACTACACCAAAGCCTTTGACTTTGTGGATCACAACAAACCGTGGAAAATTCTGAAAGAGATGGGAATACCAGACCACCTTACCTGCCTCCTGAGAAATCTGTATGCAGGTCAAGAAGCAACAGTTAGAACTAAACATGGAACAACAGACTGGTTTCAAATTGGGAAAGGAGTAGTCAAGGCTGTATATTGTCACCCTGCTTATTTAACTTATATGCAGAGTACATCATGTTAAATGCCAGGCTGGATGAGGCACAAGCTGGAATCAAGATTGCCGGGAGAAATATCAATAACTTCAGATATGCAGATGACACCACCCTTATGGCAGAAAGCGAAGAACTAAAGAGCCTCTTGATGAAAGAGGAGAATGGAAAAAGCTGGCTTCAAACTCAACATTCAAAAACAAAGATCATGGCCTCTAGTCCTATCATTTCATGGCAAATAGTGAAACAATGGAAACTGTGAGAAACTTTTATTTTTTTGAGCTCAAAAATCATTGCAGATGGTGACTGCAGCCATGAAATTAAAAGACACTTTGTTCTTGGAAGAAAAGTTATGACCAACCTAGACAACATATTAAAAAGCAGAGACATTACTTTGCCAACAAAGGTCCATCTAGTTAAAGCTATGGTTTTTCCAGTAGTCATGTGTGGATATAAGTGTTGGACTATAAAGAAAGCTGAGCCCAGAAGAACTGATGCTTTCAAACTGTGGTGTTGGAGAAGCCTCTTGAGAGTCCCTTGGACTTCAAGATCAAACCAGTCCATCCTAAAGGCAATCAGTCCTGAAAATTCACAGGAAGGACTGACGCTGAAGCTGAAACTCCAATAATTTGGCCACCTGATGTGAAAAACTGACTCATTGGAAAAGATCCAGATGCTGGGAAAGATTGAAGACAGGAGAACGGGACGACGGAGGATGAGACGGTTGGACGGCATCACGGACTCGACAGACATGAGTTTGAGCAAGCTCCGGCAGCTGGTGATGGACAAGGAGGCCTGGAGTGCTGCAATCCACGGGGTCGCAGAGTCGGACACGACTGAGCGACTGACCTGAACTGAAAAAACACAAAGACAAAAAGACACAGTCCCTGCTTTTGAGCGACTCATGCGCCTGTGAGAAAAGGGAGAATAAATAGACAATGACAATACCTCGTTACGGCTGCAATAAGAGTAAAGCACAAGAGGCTGTGGGAATCAGCGGGGTTTGACGGAACTGAGCCTAAATCATAAGAAGTCAGAGCTCAGTTACAGAAACAGAGAACCCTTTGAATCCAGCCTCGGCCCCCGGGCTTGAAAAGGAGAGGACGAGGGGACCGGACACACGAGGTGGGCGGGCCGAGACCCGGCTGATCTGGAGTCCGGAGCTGTGCGTGGCAGCAGCATGAGTACGGGCACGCGGCGAGGATGGCGCGGGCTCCCAGAGAGGCGCGGACACCACTTCCCCTTAGGGATCAGTGTCCCAAAAGCCCTACCCCTGTGGCGGAGACCGGCACACGTCAAGGACAAGTTACCTCAGACTCGTAATCATCAGCAGGATACGACATGGCTACGGCGGCCGCGAACCCAGCCTGGAGAGAGCGGAAAAAGGAGGCCTCGCCTCCGTCTGGGCGCCGGAAATCCAACCTCCCAAGAGGCTGCCGGGAAACCGGAAGCTTTTCTGGGGCCGCCGGCAAGCTGAGGTAGCCATGTTGGGAAGGGCGCAAGTAAACACCATTAATCTTCCTTCTTCAAATAGAGGCTCTACAAGGAAAGCGATTCTACAGTACTTGCAAAATTTTATAAATAATAACGTTAAGTAGTTTAGGGTCATAAAGAATGGGCAAGGTAAAAGAAACCAGAAGTAATCCCCCTCAAAGGATGGTTGACAGCTTCCTCGGCCGTCGTCTCGCGAGATGGGTCATTTGGCTATGGGGGGGCCTGAATGTGGATTTAGGTGCTAGAAGTTTGCCTGAGGCGAAAAAACGGTCTTCAAATGTTCTGATCTCCAAAGTCTAAACTTATCGAGTGTAAAAATGGAAGTTTAGTCCAATGCAGTGCGAAGGTATTGAGAAAAGGCGCCCCCCTCCCCAACTTTGGATATTAATTTTGGAGCAGGCAAAGATGAAGCCAGCTGTGGAGGGAGGAGGCAGTCCTAGGACCCACCCTCGCCTACAGCACTGCACGCTGTGAGGGGTGTTCACCAGCGGGCGTTTGAATGAGTTCGAGTCCTGATGAAACCGTAGAGTTAGGGACAGGGTTATAAAACAAACCAACACAAACTGGTGTGTGGGTGAAGGGCCTTAGTTTAGCCATTACAACAGCAGTGCCTCGCCCCAATTCCTTGTGCCGCGTTCTTGCTTTGCGTCGTCGGTTACCAAAAGGTGATACCAGCATGGAACTAAGCTTAAGCTTAAGGGCCCGTCTAGTCCCCAGGACCCTTCGTTGGCTTAAGGAGGGGACCCAGCACCGTGCTCACATAGTCATATGGTTTTGAAAATTTTTTAAGAGTAATGTTTTTATTGCAGTCGGTTAGAACCTCTTTCTATTCCGATTTCTCCTCCTATCACATTTCCTCTTGTGTCTAGTGGCGTTTGGGATTCTGCTAGAGGAAATCCTGTTGGGAACGTTTGAGCTTAGTAGGATAGGTTTATGTGATACTCTTGTGTGAATAGTTACTGTTGACCCTCCGTGTGTAACGTACACCTACACCGCGGGTCCTCAATGAAGTAAGTATTTAAGGGTAATCAGGGCAACTAGAAAGCTTCAAATTTCCCAAAACCTTACAGTTAGTATATGACAAAAATTTGATACAGGTTGCCCTCAACTTTGACAACTCTCAAAATGTTCCTGACGTTACTAAAAAAGAATTGCAAAGTCGGAAGGAACTTTTCTAAATTACAAGAAAAAATTTTTGGTTTGACATGCTGAAGGAAAAACTAAATTGTCGTTCCATTAAAATTGTGGGAAATGATACAAAATTGTTATATAAAGTGATCAAAGTCAATTAAACCTTTAAAAAGAAAAAATAGAGGTGTTTAAGAAAAATATGGCTTCATTTCTGGATTTCATGATGATTGCGTTGTTAGCTTTTTTAAATTACAAATTGCAAATTATAATTGCAAGATTTCTCCTACAATTTTCATTGTGCTCCTTCGTTCTAAATAAATAAATATCTTTCCTCTCTCCTTTTTGGTTTGTTATTTTCTGTTCTTTATTCTTTGCGTAAGGTGAAGAATCTGCCTTGTAATGCAGGGGACATAGATTCCATCCCTGATGGGAACTAAGATCCCATGTGCCACAACTTATGGAGCCCAGATGCCCCCTAAACTAGAATCCATGCACCCAAATGAAGATCCCACATGCCACAATTAAGACCCAAGAAGACAATTTTTTTAGAAAAGAAAGAAATCCAACTTTGACCTAAGAGTAACCGGGCCCCCATTGTAGACTATGAAATGTCTGATCACAGAGTGTTTGATTTTGCAAGGCTCCCTTGTTAATGGAAAACCAGTACTTCAAAGGGAAAGAAACAGGCGGCAGACCAAAGCTCCTGGAATAATTTTACCTGAGAGAGTCACTGAGAGAATTTAGCAGTTGAAAAGCTAGCCTGTTTTCTTGATCTTCTTTCACTTGGGATTTGAGGCAGGAAATTCTGACACAGGAAAGCCATTAGTTATATTTAATAGTCATCCTGGGCTCTTCAGCTCTGTTCATGTCAAGCCCCACTTCCCAAGAATCTTGAGTTTGTTTGTAGTTGATGTATTACCTTGTTTGTTTCATTCTCCTGAAATGATCTCAGAAGCCTCTGCTCACTGCCCTTTGGGGCGGAAGTATGTAGGCCTTGAGAGACAAGTAGCTGAGTCTTCATAAATCAGAAGTAGAAGTATCTTTAGGGATCATCTGGTACAGGAGTCCACTAGATAGGAAAAAAAACAAAAAGTAGCACGCTGTTTCCGAATGTATGTTAACTTGTAGCCTTCTTTGATGGAGACTATTGAAGACTGTTGTTCTTGCCTGCAAATAAATATTTACCTACTTTTCTGAAAAGGGCGTGGCCCTCTTTCTACAATCTAAAATAGCAATTCTCAAATTGTTAAAAATATAATTGCATGCTCATATATATATTTCTTTGTCATGCTACATATCTTGATTGAGGTGATAGTCACCTGAGTGTATACATTTATAAGAAATGACCGGCCTTGTGTTAAAACGTGGGAATTTTCTTGTATATACTTTAAACCTCAGTAAATTTCATTTAAAAATTATAAGTAAAATTAACAACAAATGACTAATGAAAAATCTTCGGAACTTCCACAGTAGGTAAAAGATTAATACCACTAAGAGGTTAAAAACATAATTCTCATACCAATAAAGAGTGAGCTTATTTATTCGTTAATGAAGGAAACAACAGTATGACAGACATGGCCTGAAAAGAATTTGAGAATAGTTAATGGGCAAAGAAAGTGTCGGACACAGCTGAGCACACATGCACTAGAATGGGCAAAGAAATGCTGAAATATGATTGCTAGGGACTTACTTGGTGGTCCAGTGGTTAACAATCTACCTTCCAATGCAGAGGACATGGGTTTAATCCCTGGTCAGGGGACTAAGATCCCACATCTGCAACTAGAGAAACTTGCATGCCACAATGAAGATCCTGTGCAGCCAAAAAATAGAAATATGATTGCTAAATTAGATCCAAATCTGTGTCTTGCACTCCAGAGTAACAAAACCATAACTCTGGTGTTATGTTCTTTACTGGATGTACAAAAGTCAATGTACCTTATCAGTTTCCTACAAGCTAACCTCTAACTTTACAGAGTTATAAAAAACATCACTGAGTCCTAGTCAATTGTTAGTCAAAGTTAAATTTCCCCAGAGAGTCAGATGTCCCTTATGTAAGTTGATTAGAAATTCTCTAGAATGGCATTAAGAAGTCACACAATCACTGTACATCATGCTTTTACATACTAAATAATTTTCCTCCACACTAATTTTCATTATTCCACATTTGATGGAGACAAGTGATATTTTAATTTCCTGTTAGCTCCATTAAAAAAAAAAAAATCACAGGTATGAGGACAAATGGCAACTGCCTTTAGGCCTCAAATGGAGGTAACAGAGAGTGGTGGGGACTGTGGCAAACCAGAATACCATGTGCCGCCTAAAGGGGAAAGTTGCTATACAGCTCCAGCCGACCATTGCCAGGTGGGAGAGTTGGTCACGTATTGCTATACTGTCTTATTTTTAAAAGAATCTGGAAATAAAAAGTTTTGTGGGAAAGATCTAAATTTTTTAATGTTGGCAACCAGTTCAAATTGCTCTAAAATACTGTGTAGGCCAACAGGATGAAGGAATGAATGAAGGGAAAGCCAAGCCAGCCTGAGCCAGTGTCATTATCTGACCTAGAACAATATTTCTGATGTGAAGACTGAAGCCCAAAGAAAGGAAACACTCGTCCCCAAATTATGAAGTGAGTCATGGCAGAGTAGGTCTTAGAACACAAGCCCCTGGATTCCCAAGCAGAAGCTTTTCCCACCAGGCAACATTAGACGTACTTTCTTTGTCTCCCATTAAGTGCTTCATGTTCTATTTGCTAACTGACCAAACATAATGACTTGCATATGAACGCTTGCAGCCCCCTTAGATCAAGTTCATGCCAGTGTGATATGCCCACAATTGCATAGGATTTTCACTGGCATCATCAACTTGATGGACACAAGTTTGAGCAGGCTCCAGGAGTTGGTGATGGACAGGGAAGTCTGGCGTGCTACAGTCCATGGGCTCACAGAGTCGGACACAACTGAGCAGCTGAACTGAACTGAACTGCATGGGCCCTAGCCTGCATCCTAAGCTTCTTTATAAGAACAACAACTATCATACTTTGAGCAATAACTGTACCACACTCTGTACCAGGTTCTTCTATCATTGGCTTTGATCACTGGTTTGGGAAGATCATCGAAACAGGAAATGGCAACCCACTCCAGTACTCTTGCCTGGAAAATTTCATGGGCAGAGGAGCCTGGTGGGCTACAGTACATGGGGTCCCAAAGAGTTGGACATGACTGAGTGACTGAGCATGCACATACATGATATAGGGACTACTCTTACTTTTATTTTGTGGTTAAGGAAATTGATGACAAGAGAAGGAAAGTCACTTGCTTAGAGCCATAAAACTACATATTTATGGTCCCATCGTTGATGGTCTTAACCATTGGGACATGTTCTCTTTACTCATGCATTCATTCATTCAACCAGTCAGTTAGTCAAATAGTTACAATATGCTTGCTCCAGTTGCTGAGCCAGGCATTATGAGGGAATACAATTTCATAGTCCCCAGTTCCATTCAAATCTCAGCTGGTTAGGCTAACTGGGTCCACATCCAACCCACATCCCATTCTTCCAATCCAAATAACAAGTGGTTCTTGCAACACACGAAGTGTTGGGCTGCGTACTTCAACAAAGCTGACTTAAAATTTAGAAGTAACAGCAACCTCTAGATGTTTAGGGATCCTGTTTAAATTAAAAGATTTCAGACCATGCAAACTTCTTAGGAGACCAAGATGGCTTGAAGACCAGACCCACTAGTAGGAGATGAAGAGAATTGTGCTTTAGACAACAAGTACACCTTGATTCTTCAAAGAGAGACTGGAGGGATGAAGATTATTTTGGAGGTTATCACATGGAAAAAGTTGAGGAATGAATAATAAAGTTATTTCAGGGTACACTCGGCAGGAGTGAGGTATAAACACCCAGAAGTCACTTATATTCTCTGGAGGCAGGTTTCCAATAGGAGAGAGCAGTGTGATGGAAAGAGGATTTTCTATGTTTAAATCCCACTTCTCCAACTTTCTAGTCTCATACCCCTGGTTGATTCATATGACATTTCAAGACTACAGTTTCCTATTCTGCTAAGTCAGTATAATAATATCTACCTGCTAAGCCTCTTGTGAAGGAGAGCTAAATGGCATCATATATATTAAGCGCTCGGTAAATGGTACCCATTCAATGTTTCTTTCTAGATACAAATGAAGTTGTCATATGCCCTTCTCCTGCATGGGGCAGAGGAGGAGAATAATAATAATAAACATTTTTCTCCATGTTACAGTGATAAACTTTATAGTGGTGTTCTGAGAACACTGCAAAATCTGAAAGTCTTTTCAACTGTCTGAAAAAGATTACATTTTCACTGTGCTGAATAACAAGGAACAACTTTTGCCAGGACAGTCTTCCTCTCAAGAGAGCTGGGCATCCGTAAACAAGTCCGTTATCTCTCTGGTTTCAGCCCCTCGTCTATGAAGCAGCGGTGGTCCTCTCTGCTCACTTTACAGAAGTGGATGCGGGATTCAGGGTTGTGAAAATTCTTACAAAGCAGGGTAACTGGGAGGGGTTGCTAAGCTCACCGTTAGCCGTTTGCGGAACACTTCTTTGTTTCCGGCTCTGACTTCTCCCATCCGACGTGAGCCTCTCAGAGAGTACCCAGTCTGATTCTGTGTCCAGGACTTAGCACAGAGAATTTGCTGGTCAGTGACTGGCTCTCGGACTCAAATGTTGATCTCTCTCGTGTAATGATGTTGAGTTACAGTGTTAGTCGCTCAGTCGTGTCCGACTTCGTGACTCTATGGACTGGAACCCGCCAGACTCCTCTGTCCATGGGGTTTTCCAGGCAAGAATATTGGAGTGGGTTGCCATTTCCTTCTCCGGGGGATCTTTCCGATCCAGGGATCGAACCCGGGTCTCCTACATAGCAGGCATATTCTTTAACGTCTGAGCCACAGGAAAGTCCTTGAATTACAAAATTCGTTTCTTTGTAAATTAGTGATCAACGTCAGGGTTACGGAGAGAACGAACGGAATCTATCGCCTTTAGAAGCTATTACTACACGGTTTGTGTTGCTAGCCCCACATTTTAACATATTCTTAACAGTGTATATTTGTAGGAAGTTCTTTTTTTCTTTTTACGTTCATTGATTTAAACATTTTCTTCCTTTCCTTTTCCTCTGGCTTCTTCACTTTCCTTTGTGATTGGCTGCAAATAATCTTAACGTGATTGGCTAGGGCATCTGCCCGTTATCTTTCCCTTCATCCGATGGGAGAAATAAGAAAAAAAAGTGTCCTAAACTCAGCTATTTTATTGGCTCCGGTAGGGGACAGCTCAAATTTGTGATTGGCTCTTATACCCATCAGTCATGCTGCCGGAAACGAAGTCTATTGCGGCTGGAAGGGTTTTCATTGGTCCGGAACGGCCCCGCTCGCGCGCCCGCCCCGCCCCGAACCCGCCCCCCCACCCGGTTGCCGTGGTTGCAGGCCCGGCCTGCCAGCTCGTCCGCTGACAGCGAACCTTTAGGGCGGAGGGAAGCGGGTCCGTTGGTCCGTCAGGCACGAGGCTCCTCCGGCGGCCAGGCCGGCGCGGAGCCGTTGCCATGGCAGCCGCCGCCGGGGGCGCGGACGACGAGTCGCGCTCGGGCCGCTCGAGCTCCGACGGCGAGTGCGCGGTGGCGCCCGAGCCGCTGACGGGTCCCGAGGGCCTCTTCTCCTTCGCCGACTTTGGGTCTGCGCTGGGCGGCGGCGCGGGCCTCCCGGGCCGGGCGTCCAGCGGGGCCCAGTCCCCGCTGCGGTACCTGCACGTCCTGTGGCAGCAGGACGCGGAACCCCGCGATGAGCTGCGCTGTAAGATCCCCGCGGGCAGGCTGAGGCGCGCCGCCAGGCCCCACCGCCGGCTTGGGCCCACTGGCAAGGAGGTGCACGGTGAGGAGCGCGGCGGGAGGCGGGGCTGGCTTTCGGCTGATCTCCTCAGCCCGCTCAGGATGGAGTCCTCCGACGTCTGCGCTACGGACCTGGAGTGACCCCTGAGTCCCCTTCCAGTAGGAATAGTAGTCGTATGACTGCTAAGAGTCATGAGTGTAAAAAAAAAAAAAAAAGTAGTCTTCCTGCTCAGAAACAGTCCCGGAGGCTTTTCACATTTGGTAGTTCCTGAGGAGAAACGGATTCCTAGCCCCAGGTGTAGATAATACGCGGGTAGTGGAGAATAGTTTCGTATCAGAGCCAAGTCGTACCAGCTTTTTTAAATGCACAGACCTGGGTTGGACTTTTCTAGCTCATGGTGGCTTTAGGCAAACTGCAGACCCTTTCAGCTGTAGTTTTCTTATCTGTAGAATGGGAATGTTGACGAGGTAAAGTAGGGAATGTATAGTCAATATTTGGCCTTCAAGTTGTGCCAGACACTGTTGGTGATAATGTGGTCATTTTCTTTTCTTTTTAAGATTTATTTACTTATTTTGGGCTCTGCTGGGCCATCTTTTCTGAGCGCAGGCTTTCTCTAGTTCTGGTGAGTGGGGGCTACTCCTTATTGCGGTGCGCAGGCTTCTCATGGTGGTGGCTTCTCATTGCAGAGCATGGGCTCTAGGCACGCGGGCTTCAGTAACTGCAGCTTCTGGGCTCTAGAACTCAGGTTCAATAGTTGTGGCACATGAGCTTAGTTGCTCAGAGGCATGTGGGATCTTCCTGGACCAGGGATCAAACCCATGTCCCCTATATTGGCAGGCAAATTCTTAACCACTAGACTGCCAGGGAAGCCCTGTGATGGTTTTTGATCCTCATAATAACTCATCAAGATCCAGATACTGTTCCCACTTTACTGAAGATGAAACTGAGCCTCGGAGAAATTGTCTTGCTCTAAGTCACATCAGTAGAAATTGTTTGTGCTGTTATTAGAACACCTGCTCTGATACTTCTTCCATATTGTCTTTTACATTTTATGGATGCCATGGAAACCAACACCCTGAAAGATTTAAGAATGGGGACTTTTAGATTCCCTCTAGGACCTACTCATATCTTAATGGTGTTATCAGGAATAATTGAGAATTTGAAAGTGCTGTATAAATGTAAGGAATCATTATATATCTGAATTGTAATTTTTGTCCATTTCTCTGATCATAAAAGTATTGCTATTAGCCTCTAATATAGAAGTAGTGTCATTGTGGAGAAAAAAGTTTCTGTGTGGGAATTATCAAATTTAAATATGCCATTTGGGAGTGGTCTGTTTTGAAGGAGAGTATAAGATTATATGTGTAACCAGCTCACAAAGAGCTTTGTGTAAATCATCTCATTTGACTTTTGCAACAACTCAGGACTGTCAGGACAGAGCTCAGCCTTGTTTGTACTTGATAGATCTGAAGCCCAGGGGCTTAACTAACTTGTTCAAGGTCACCAAGTGGCAGAGCCAAGAACTGGCTGCAAAGGCCTTGGAGGATTTGCTACAAAATGTGGCTTTTGCATGAGCTGTGTCACATTTCAGGTTTCTCCTGGTTTTATTCTGGGACCTCTCTTTCCCTTTAGATGCTTTTTTTTTTTTTTTTCCCATTTGGCAGTGCTGTGCGACACGCAGAATCGTAGAATCGTAGTTCCCCAATCAGGGGTCAAACTCGTGCCCCCAGTGGTGGAAGTGCATGGGTCCTTAACCACTGGACTGCCAGAAAGTTTCCAGGAAGCCATCACTTTCTGCTTCATCATGGCCATTGCTGGGTTTTTTTGTCTGTTTTTTTAACTGGCACTCTTATTCTCTTCACAGCTCTGAAAAGGCTGAGGGACTCAGCCAATGCCAACGATGTGGAAACAGGTGAGTGTGCAGAGTGAGTCCGGCTCCATGGTCTGGTCAGGGAAGGAAAAGGCCACATAACCAGTACCTGGGAAGACAGTGCTGAATCTGCCAGCTCACCCCTGGGACCACTGTATCTATTGTATAACTGCTGTCATCTTACAGATGACAAGTCTGGTTCAGATGCTTACTCTTCCCATGCTTTCCTGCCACCCTGTCCTTCCTGGTGTCAGAGTGTTTATTACCCTGTGAGCCACCTCACAGAGGGAGCTTTTGTATCCCTGGCACCCAGCCACAGAGTAGGAGTTTTTGGGAACTTCTGGCTGAAAGGAATGAATCGTCAACTTGAACCACCAGGAGAGCCACCATCTGTGCAGAGCCCTTCAACTGCTCCCTGAGGCTTGGTGGTAGTGGGGTTCGTGGTTCTCCAACTTAAGTTGACAGAACATCTGAAAGGCAGGGGTGGGGCTCCTAGCAGGACACCGCTCTGTTTTTTGTTGTTGTTGTTGCTCTTCATCCTTTTCTAGCTGACAGGGCAGTAGCAGCATCAAAGGTACAAGACAAGCTATAGAAAAAAAAAAAAAGATTTAATTTTATCCACTAACTTAATTCATTCTGTGAATCAGGGAAAAGTGGTATATTGGTTCTCTGTAACTGCTGTAACAAATTACCACAGATATAGCTGTGTAAAACAGCACCAGTTTGTCATCATACAGCTATGAAGGTCGCATGTCAAGCTTAGGTCTCATCAGGCTGAAATCAGAGTGTCAGCAGGGCTGTATTTCTTGCCAGAGGCTCCAGGAAGAATCTGTTTCCCTGCCTTTCCCAGCTCCTGAGGCTGCCCACGTTCCTTGGCTCATAGTCCTCTCCCTTCATCTTCAGAGTCAGCAATAGTAGACTGAGTCTGCACACTGGTTCTACCAATGGGAAAAGGTTCTCTGATGTTTAAGACTCATGTGTTAGATTGGGCTTGCAAAATCCAGGATAATCTAGCTAGAGGTTGCTAACCTTAATCCTGTCTGCAAGGTCCCTTTTGCCAAGTAAGGTGGCCTATCCATAAATTCTGGCTATTTGTCAATGCCACCTTTGGGTGTTGTGATTCCGCCTACCTCAAGTGGCCATCATTCTATTTTGAGAGTGGGATGCTGTGATCAGATAAAATGTAAGTGTGGACAAAGGGTCGTGGGATAGGAGAGCAGGCATGGAGAGGAGGTTGTTCCCCTCAGGGAGCTGGGCCTTGAGTGGGCCCAGCTGGCAGAGTATAGTGAGCAGGCCTAGAAACTGGAGGGCTTTTCAGCACTCTCCAATTTCATCTCTTCCATGAGCTTTAATATTGTGGAATATTTGGGTAGTAACCTATATGGCTTTTCAAGGAAAAATGATGTATTCTCTTTTTAATACCTCTAGTGTGTGACCAGAGAATATTTTAATTATACTTCCCTTCCACAGAAAGTCTAGTTTATCTTTTTTAATAGGTTTACTTTCTCTCTAAATCCAAGTATAGTTGATGTATAATATTATGTAAGTTACAAGTGTACATTATAGTGATTCACAATTTTTATTAGTTATACTTCATTTATAGTTGTTATAAAATATTAGCTATATTCCCCCTGTTGTATAATATATCCTTGTAGCTTGTTTTATACCTAATAGTTTGCCCCTAATAGTTACTCCCCCACCCCTATATTGCCCCCCCTTTTCCCAGTGGTAACCACTGGTTTGTTCTCTATGCCTGTGAGTTTATGTCTAGCTTATCTTTCTTTTTCACAACAGTAAAAGATGTTTATCAGCTTTCACAATCATTAGCCAGTGTCTAGCTTATCTTGAATCATTCAGGTGTCCACATGCTGGTTTCATTATTTTGGTGGAAATGCTGTAATTTTCCATTCAGTGTCTGTGACACACCCATCTTCAAATCTAACTGGCTTATGGCTCTTAGATTTACCAGGCTCTTGCAGGACTCTGGTAGAGAAACTGGCTATAGTTTAGCTTTTTCACTCCATTTTACTGTATGGTTAGCATTTTGTTTTCTTGCTCCACGTTTGTTGGGTCTTTTGGTGTAGGTTGGCAATTATAGTGGATGTAAAATTTCCACCCTGCTATCATTAAATTATAAGTACCTTTCTGTGAATTCATAATAATTTAAAAGATTTTTTTTTTGGCTGCACCAGGTCTTAGTTGCAGCATGGGGGATCTTTAGCTGCAGAATCTTTTAGTTGTGGCATGTTAACTCTTGGTTGCAGCAAGTGAGATCTAGTTCCCTGACCAGGGAGTGAACCTGGGTACCCTATGTTGGGAGCTCAGAGTCTTAGCCACTGAACTGCCAGGGAAGGCCCATTGAAAAGATTTTAAATGTGAAAATAATATATGCATTTAAAGTGTTTTAAAAATTAGAAAAATATGCAAGAAAAACATTTTTAATGTCGGGAAAGGAACTAACCTTTGTTAATACTTTGGTGACTCTCCTTCCTGTCCTTTCTCCTGTGCAGAGGAATTTTCTTGATGAGCTTGCAGACTGTGCTGTATACACAGTTTTACAGCCTGCTTAATGCTTTATGTATCATAAACATTTCCCATAGTCTTCATAACCATTTTTTTTCAAAACAGAAGTGTCATTTTTCTTATTTATAGAATGAATACATAGCTGTGCAATTTTTGTAAAGCTTGTAAAGAGCAGAAATTACCTTGTAATTCTATTCCCCAACTATAACCACAGTTTGTAATGGATGCACATGATGCCTTCAAAGGGACAAAGCAAGAGTTATTCAGTTAGTCACATATTTGCACACTGGTTTTTCACTATTAAGATAATTTCCTAGGAATGGGGTTTCTACATCAAAGGATACATGTATCTTGATGGCTTCTGATAGGTGTCGCTAAAGTGCTTTCCATAAAGACTTAGCTGTACAGATCACAAAAATAGAACCATTTACTTTATCTTGGGGATGCTGTCTCTCTTTTGGTGACTGCACTGATGAACACCGAGGTGACCTGAAGCTCTTCCTTCTTCTCCACTCTTATAAACCTTTCCCATTCATTCATTCCCAAACCATTCATTCATTTATGCAGTCAGTTGGCCACATTTGTGGAACAGGACAAGTCATATCTTGGTCCAGGATATTAAGAAACAAAACAAAAACCTACAGTATTGCTGGAGAAGAAGAGTATAAAGTGACACCATTTCTAAAAAGAAAAAACCCAGAGAAAGGGAAGTCATGTGTTTAGTTGGAGAGGTATAAGCTCTTGAGCAGGAGAAACCTGGGTTCCTATCCCAGCCCTCCTATTGGCTTGGGCTGGAGTCTGTCTCCTAGTCTGTAGCATGGACATGGTACCATATCGAGTGTTGGAGGGTGTTGGCAGTCAGGCACCAGATGCCTGGCTGGTGCTTGGTGTACAGGCAGTTACTCTGAAAGAGCTCAGCCTGTTAATGTGAGAGTAGCAGGATTAACAGGGCACTACAGAGATGTGGGGGTCAGAGGGACTCATTCACCTTTAGGAGACGGGAGAGATTCACGGAGCAGGAGATTATCTGGGCTTCGTCTGGAAGGACTCGGGTCCTTGAGAGGTTCACTGGGGGATTGCTAGGGCATTTCACTGCTTGCTCTAAAATGATGTTTGGCAGCAATTTCTGCATTTCAGTTTGGACATGGGCACGCAGTACATAATGCCTCACATTTTATAGTGGCTCCAGACTTTCAGAAAAGGACTTTCATATCCATTATTCTCATCATGGCAGCTCTAGAGGTTGGCTGGGCAGAAATTACTCCCATTTGCTGGTGAATGGGGGACCAAATCTCAGCCTTCCTGCTCCCAGCCCAGCTCTTCCCACTGCCGCATGCTGTTAGCAATGAACTCCTTTCCTCTTTTGCTCAGCTCAGTCTGGGACTTGGTCTGCATGGCAGAGCCCAGCCTGTGTCCTGGGCTGCCTCCTGGGAGCTAAGTGAGCATCAGCCCACAGCCGTGTCCCAGCTGGATGGATGTGTAGCCAGACTCAGGTAGAGGGGCAGGACCAAAATCAGTACTGGGGATTTCCATGACTCCAGAATTCCTGACCCTGAGGGCTGAGATCCTTCTGTGATGTTCTGTCCCAAGACACGTACTTGGGCACCCAGCACCCATGGTGCTCAGTTGTGCCCTCAGGAGAACAAGTCCCTCGTCACAGCAATCCTCGAGGGGGCCGCATCCCGGAGGGACTAGCTCTCCCACATGTTATGGATGCCTTGCTGGAAAGGGCCCTCAGCACCCTTGCCCACCCCCGGGGCTGCAGCTTGGCTGACGCCGCCACTCTGCCTGCTTGCTCCCTCTGTCTTGGCGGTGCCAGTGCAGCAGCTCCTGGAGGATGGTGCGGACCCCTGTGCAGCTGACGACAAGGGCCGCACTGCCCTGCACTTTGCCTCCTGCAATGGCAACGACCAGATTGGTGAGTCCTGGGGAGGAGGGGGAGGGGGGCTGGGTGAGTATTCTCCCTTCAGAGGGGCTGGGGGACAGCACACGGGGGTGGGGGCTGCTGGAGGTGAGGAAGGCCGGACCCTCCCACGCCTCTGGCCTGTGGAACTGCGCTGCCTGACTAAGGCGGGGCCCACCTGGGGAAAGAATGAGATCGACCCCAAGGTCGGACCGGACCTTCCAGACTTTCAAGCAACATTTACTCAGTGCTAAGGGCAGCAGTGGGACAGCCCACCCCCAAACCCAATTTTTTTTTTTCCCAGAAGTCTTTTTAGGATGTGGTGTAACTTGCAAACAGTGAAGTCTCTGTGTCCTTACACCGCTGTGTCCACCTCCTGGATCAAAATATAGAATCTTTTCAGTGCCTGGCATCCTGTCTCATGCCCCTTAAGAGCCTTCACTAGCAGCCGCAGCTGTTGGGAGAACTTTCTTTAACCCTAAAACTTCAGTCCCTTAATACCTGCAGAGGCTCAGGGACCCTCCCAGAAGCCTTAGTTCATGGCGCTCAGCATCCTGCATGCAAGTCTCACGAGTGAGCAAGGGAGTGAAACTGCGCAGGGCAGGGTACTGGCTTTCAGTGTTCCGTGGAGGGGTGGGGGCTAGGATCCTGCCAGTAGAAGCCCCCAATGGCTCCTCTGGGGCTTTCCTGTTTCCAGTGCAGCTGCTTCTGGACCACGGAGCCGACCCCAACCAGCGAGATGGGCTGGGGAACACGCCACTGCACCTGGGTAAGTGCCTGGCGAGCTGCCAAGACAAGCTCCTTTGATGGAGAGCCTGGGGTCCTGCAGACCCCCAGCAGGCAGGCTCTCCTGTCTCCTGGGGAGAGCCTGAGTCCCCGGGGCCGCACTCCCCTTGGGCTGTGTCCATGGCTGTCCCCGTCCACTATTGGTTGGCTGTGCCCCAAGCAGAGCTGATTTCACAACCTGAACTGGCTCAGCAGCAGCTCTGCCAGGGGAGGTTCTCGCCCTGCGGCCAACTCTCATCATGGCTTGTGGTGAGGCGGGTCCCGCCTCCCAGCCTCAGTTTCCCCAGCTGTGTAGGGAGGGAGTTGGGTTTGATCGCTGAATCCCCCCAGTTGCTGCCTCGGTGATGCGTCTTGGGGAGTGATCTGGCACCTGAACCCTCAGAGACAGTCCTGCTCCCTCCCGCGGGCACCCAGGACCAAGCCCCTCGTGGTCCTGAACTCTCAGTCCCTGTTCTCCTTCCTCAGCGGCCTGCACCAACCACGTCCCCGTCATCACCACGCTGCTGCGAGGAGGTGAGTGCTCCCCTCTCCCTCCTCCCTCCTCCTCCCCCCGCTCAGCATGCTCACCACTGCCTGTTTCCCCCAGGTGCCCGGGTGGACGCCCTGGACCGAGCGGGCCGCACGCCTCTGCACCTGGCTAAGTCCAAGCTCAACATCCTGCAGGAAGGCCATTCCCAGTGCCTGGAGGCCGTGCGGTTGGAGGTGAAGCAGGTGAGCACCCCGCTCGGCTGAGCCTGCAACACTGAGCGGTGACTTCATAGTTCATGTGGACCCCAGTGGACACCGGGTCCAGTGCGCCCCTGGGCAGCAGCCTCGGGCTGCTCTGTGCCTGCCAGCACACCCTCAGCCTGCCCTCTGGTTTCAGATCATCCAGATGCTGAGGGAGTACCTGGAGCGCCTTGGGCGGCACGAGCAGCGGGAGCGGCTGGACGACCTCTGCACCCGCCTCCAGATGACGAGCACCCGCGAGCAGGTGAGCGCAGCTGTGGTCCAGACCCCGGCCTGGCAGGAGCCTCAGGGCCAGCCGGTCCCTGCTCTGAGGCTGGAGAGAGAGGCGTGGCTGCTGGTTGCCGTCCTCTGTGGGCCTCAGAGCCTCTGTCCACCTCTCTGGAAGCGGCCTGGGTCCTTCTCTCTGGGGCAGCGAGGATTCACCCTTGGACAGCTGTCCCATAGTCCGGGGTGAAGCCCTCATAGCCTCTGGGAAGAGACAGTGCCTGCCTCCACGCCTGTGGTGCTGTCGGGGGAGATCCGGGGCACCCCCTCACAGAGCCTTGGTTTCTTCCCGCAGGTGGACGAAGTGACCGACCTGCTGGCCAGCTTCACCTCCCTTAGCTTGCAGATGCAGAACATGGAGAAGAGGTAGCGAGAGAGGCTCCCTGCCGTCCCGCTCTGCTGCCCGCCCCGCCCCGCCCGCTGCCCTCTCATTACAAAGAAAAGGCCTGGTGCCTGGGACCCGGTCTGCTGAGGCCTCATCCCAGCTGCTGGAGGCAGAGGCGTTCTCTCACTGACCTCAGTGCTGCTCCCAGCCGCGGTCTCTGTCGTGTCCATGGGCCGACACCACAGCCCCCAGCTTCTTCCTTTGGCTCCCGCAGCACCACAGCCACGCCTCAGCCCTGGCTGACTTGACACGTGCTCTCCTCACAGGCCTCGCTTGTCCCACAGCCTCCCTGTGCCCTCGGCAGGCCCCAGACCCTCCTCTGAGTCCGCTCCCGGCCGTGGGCTTGTTGCAGCCAGCCGGGTGGGCTTAGGGCAGGCACCCTCTGGCCTGGGGGCTTCTTGGCTGGCCCTGCACCTCTCACCAGCACTTAAGTCAGGCTTGTCACCGGACTTGCAAGGAGACATGGCAGCTAGTTTCTTTGGTTTGGAAGGGGTCAGGGGGTTGGTGAAGCCTAGACCTTAGAAATACAAGGTTAGGGAGGACCTAGCTGAACCCAAAGCAGAAAATCCTGGACCCTTTCTTCCCCAGTCACTGAAACACCAGGAGGGTGTAGCCTTTCTGCAGCCTAGTTGTAGTAGGCGAGGAGTGGCCCTCAAGATGGCCATGTTCTAATCCCAGGAACCAGTGAACATCACCTTATATGACGAAAGGGACTTTGCAGATGTCATTAAGCTAAGGTCTTTAGACAGGGCGATTATCCTGGATTATCCAGGCAAGCCTGTTGTGATCACATGGATCCTTATTAGAAGGAAGCAGCAGCTCAGAGAGGAAGTAGGGGACATAGTAACCGCGAGGCGGGGGTCACAAGGGAAGGAATGCAGGCGGCCTCCACTAGCTGGAAAAGACAAGGAGGGCTTCCCTGGTGGGCCAGTGGTTAAGAATCAGCCTGCCAATGCAAGGGACACAGGTTTGATCCCTGGTCTGAGAAAATCCCACATGCCTCCAGGCAACTAAGCCTGCGTGCCGAAACCACTGAAGCCCGAGCAAAGCAATGAAGACCCAGTGCAGCCAAAAAATAAATTAAAAAAATAAGGCAAGGAAATGGATTCTTCCTTCATAACTTCCAGAAGGAACCAACCTGCTGACACCTTGATTTTAGCTCAGAGAGACAGGTTTCAAATTCTGACTGCCAGAACTGTAAGAGAATAAATTTGTGTTGTTTTAAGCTACTAGATTTGTGGTAATTTGTTGCAGTAGTGAAGGGAAACTAATATGCTAGTAAAGGCTCAAAAACTCACAACCCGGCAACTTCTACCCTGGCAGAAGCCGACATTCCCCTTGGGGCTCAGAGATGCACAAGGCAGCACCCCCTCCTGGCAGGGATATGCCACAGCAGGGAAGCCTGAAGGGAAGGCCTGGCAGACCCAGCTGTCTCCCAGAGAACATTTGACTACGAAGTTAAGATAGACTTTTCCCAAATTGTCAGTGCCGGTTCTGCTCTGGCTCTGCCCCACTTTCCCTCTCGCCAGACTGAGTCCTGGCTGCTTTTCAGGAAGTGGGGAGTTTGTCTCCCAAATCCCAGCTTAATCAGATCTGAATGGAACTCATGGAACCTAGCTCTTCCCCAGACTCTAAAGAAGAAAGGAACAACAGACTGGTTCCAAATAGGAAAAGGGGTACGTCAAGGCTGTATATTGTCACCCTGCTTATTTAACTTAAATGCAGAGTACATCATGAGAAACAGTGGGCTGGAAGAAGCACAGCTGGAATCAAGATTGCCAGGAGAAATATCAATAACCTCAGATATGCAGATGACACCACACTTATGGCAGAAAGTGAAGAGGAACTAAAAAGCCTCTTGATGAAAGTGAAAGAGGAGAGTGAAAAAGTTGGCTTAAAGCTCAGCATTCAGAAAACTAAGATCATGGCATCTGGTCCCACCACTTCATGACAAATAGATGGGTAAACAGTGGAAACAGTGTCAGACTTTATTTTTTTGGGCTCCAAAATCACTGCAGATGGTGACTGCAGCCATGAAATTAAAAGGCACTTACTCCTTGGAAGGAAAGTTATGACCAACCTAGATAGTATATTAAAAAGCAAAGACATTACCTTGCCAACAAAGGTCCATCTAGTCAAGGCTGTGGTTTTTCCAGTGGTCATGTATGGATGTGAGAGTTGGACTGTGAAGAAAGCTGAGCGCTGAAGAATTGATGCTTTGGAACTGTGGTGTTGGAGAAGACTCTTGAGAGTCCCTTGGACTGCAAGAAGATCCAACCAGTCCATCCTAAAGGAAATCAATCCTGGGTATTCATTGGAAGGACTGATGCTGAAGCTGAAACTCCAATACTTTGGCCACCTCATGCAAAGAGTTGACTCATTGGAAAAGACCCTGATGCTGGGAGGGATCGGGGGCAGGAGGAGAAGGGGACGACAGAGGATGAGATGGTTGGATGGTATCACCGACTCGATGGACATGAGTTTGAGTAAACTCCAGGAGTTGGTGATGGACAGGGAAGCCTGGCGTGCTGCGATTCAAAAGTCGCAAAGAGCTGGACACGACTGAGCGACTGAACTGAACTGAAAGAAGAAAGGACCTTGGGGGAGAGAGAGGCAGGGGGTGAGATTCAGGCGGGGGGCTGCCTCCTGGGCCCTGGGAGTAGGGAAGCTGCAAGCCCCATCGGGTTGCCAGAGTTGGGGAAGGTACCCTCCCTGAGGCTGGGGAGAGAGGAAGGTAGATAATGCAGTAGCAATCCCGCATGCCCCAGCCAAAAGAATAAGTAAATATGTTTAAAAAGAAGAGAAAACATGCAAGTGCGCCCTGAGCAGGCTGAGCAGGGCAGGGCAAGATGGAGAACCTGACGGAGGTTGCCCACACAGGAGTCAGCTCTCTTACTAGCTGCTCGGGGAATTAACCAAGTTTGTGGGGGAAGCAGTGGGGAGAGCGGGAAGAAAAAAAATCCACGTCTGTTGATTTCACCTTCTGGGTAGGGTCCTTTTCTCTACACCTCCCATTTCATTCATGTTGGAAATGCCTCTCAGCACTCGCTTTATACTCACCAATGTTCCAGGTGGGAACATAACAGGGAAAGAAAACACAAAATCCCTGCCACGCAAATGGTGGTAATGCTTGGAGAAGGATATTCACGAGATAGCTGGCCTTCCTGCTGTTTGCCAGAGTGACCCAGCCGTGCAGCTGGGCTGGAACCTGGACTCACCCCCCAAAGCTCATGCTTCCACCACGCCTGAGGTCAGAGTCTTCTCAGAAGTAGTTTCCTAAAACTGAGGGCCACAACATTTGTTGACCTCCTGCTATGTGCCAGCAGGCCCACACAAGCCCTTTGATTTAGTGTTTGCAGTCAAAGGGTAGCCAGCGGCCTTGCTCACTATTATAGATGCACAAGATTGAGGCTCAGAGAGGAACTTGCTTGAGGTCAGATAGCAGCACATGACCCAGCCCAGTCCAGGAATTCCCAAAGTGCCGATCTCCCCAATGTTCATAAGCCACAGTAGACACCCATGGACCTTACTGAGTAAATATCTCTCCCTGTGTGGGGAGGGGTGGGCCCTTCCTCACTGAGCACATGGAGCAGTGTGCCTGGTATACAAGGCCTGCACCTGGTCACCGAGGGGAGAGAGGACAGGGCGGAGTCATGGGACTGAGCTGGGTCTGGAATGGTCTTTGCCAATCTTTGGTGGCTGCCCAAACTATTATAGGCCTTCTGAGGTGGTCAGAGAGCTGGGAGCAGCGTGAGCCAGGCCTGGCAGATGGACGGACACAAGTTGGCTGTGGGACCAGGAGATGGCATGGAAAACGTGGGGCCCAGGAGCGTGAGGGGCTGGCCAGAGAGGCAGGTGAGACCAGGCTGCAGAGATCCTGAGGTCAGAAGATTTGCCCTGGCGACAGAAAGCAGGTGAGGCAAGCTGTCACCTCTACCCTTGAGGTCATAAGCGCCCTTACCTAGAGCAATCACCATGAGCTCCGGGGAAAAGACCCCTCCCCTCAGATCCCCAAACTGCTTCAGATGCCGAGCCCAAGCCAGGGTCAGGAGGACAGGATGCTGGACTGATACATACCTGGATAATCCAACAAAGTTCCCAGCCCCCCCAGCTATAGGGAATGAGAGCCCAAAGCCCCTGATGCCGACTCTCCAGCAAACACTGAGGCCCGTACCTGCAGGGAGATATGATCAGTTCACTTGACAGTTGAGGAAACGAACTCAAGGCAGCAAAGGAGTCTTGTTCAAAGCCCCAGACCAGGGCCCAGAGTGGTCCCTTGTCTCTGTGACTGGCCCATGCCAGCCTAGTGACGTTCTCCCACTTTGGAAGCTGGGGAGGATGGCACGTTTATTAAATGCCCTTGGCCATCAGCATGTGCAGAGGAGGCAGAGGCAGGTGAATTGAGCCTCCTCAGTTGGATTGTGAGGGTTCTTGGGGCTTTGTTTTCTTTTCTTTTTTTTTTTGGCCACACCATGCAGCTTGTGGGATCTTAGTTCCCCAACCAGGGACTGAACCTCAGCCCCTGCAGTAGAAACTTGGAATCCTAACCTCTAGATCACCAGGGAAGTCTCAGATTGTTAGGGTTTTTAGGGTTTTGATGGAGGCAAGGATCTGCCCAGGAGAGCCCTAGAAACCTCTCACATAGGTGGCGGCAGCCAGGAAGCAACCTGTGGCAGTGTGCCTGCATCGCAGCCTAGCTTAGGCGGCTCAGTTCCATAGTCCTAAGAGGTCAGCTGCAAAGTGCAGGAGCCAGGATTCAAACCAGGTGATGTGGCTCATAGTCCGTGTCTTGACCCCTGCACTGCGCCGCCTCTCTGAGTTGACCTGACAGGCTCACCATGCCCAGCCCAGCACCCTCCCCAGAACCACAGCCATCCAGAGCACCCCCAGGAACTCCCAACTGGCACCCCTTTGCCCCTCAACCCCTCCTCACAACCCTTCCCCCTGCTTCAGGCTCAACCCTACGCAAAGCCCAAGCTGCTAAAGCAAGGTGGCATCAAGCAGATGCCTCAATAAATCAGTCTTGTCCTCTTAAGTCAGAAACAATTCCACCCCCACAGCCTGTCCTTCTGGCTTCATGCCATCTTGGATCCAGCCGGCAACTTGCAAATGAGCCCTGCATCCAGGCTAAGGACTAATGTTCATTCATAGGGAAACTCGGGGTGGTTAATTGGTATTTATGTCCCCAGGTACACACCCTGAAGTTGATAGATGGTGCTGTTCCTGTCAGCTGGAGGCAGGGAGAGAGACTGGTTAACATGGTTGTGCCAAGGTCCTCACCTTGCCCACCCTGCCCGGGGCTGAGTTTCACCTTGGCTACATTTGCTACATGGGGCCGGCTGGTGGTGGGGGTCACCATTGCACATTCGAATTCCTCCCTCCCCTTAAAAAAAAAACAACTCCTATCTGCCTCTTCTCTTCCCAAAAGACCATGAAACTGAAATCAGACCAACTTGAATTAGACCCCAGCTCTGTCTGGGACTACCTCTGCGATCTTGGGCAAGTGACTTAATTTCTCTGAGCCTCAGTTTCTCCAAATTCAAACTTGAAAGCAGATGAGACACACCTTCCAGGGCCAAGTACAAGGTCTGAAATACAACAGGTGCCTAGTTCACCACTGCCCCACGGACACCCTCACCATGTCCCCCAGGCCCCTCATCTCAATGCGTTCCCACCGAGCTCAACATCCCCCCACTGCCACCCCCAGTAGCCTGAGCCAGAAGGCTGGGTGTTATCTGGGACATTGCTCTCCCCCACCCCATAACATTTAATCACTATTTAGCCCCAGCAATTGTACCTCGTATGTGGTTGTCCCATCTGTCCATGTCTCTCTACCCACTGCCACATCTTGGATGCCTTCATTTCTCTGGGTTCTCACACTAGCCTCTTAACTAGTCTGCCCAGCCTCAGCCTCATTCTGCTCTCCCTCCCCAGGTATAGTCTGCCTTGCAGCCAGAAAGAGTTCCCTCGAGAATATATCTGATCCGGTCACTCTTTTGTTCAAAACCTTTCCATGAGTCCCCCTGCCCTCAGGACAAGGTACAGTCTTGGTTACAGACAGGATTTAGAGAATCCTTTGCAGCTGCCTCCCCTGACCTCTCCCACCTCACCTCCTGCTGGGGCTCCATGTACCCTGTCCCAGGCCCTGGGCTCATCGTGCTGTGCCTGAGTCGAGGTGGAGGACTCCAGGTGGCCTGCGCACACGTTCTCCCGTCTCTCCCTTCCACATCTGCCCTGACTCACACTTCAGGGCTTGGCTTGGGCATCACCTCCTGCTGGAAATCTTCTCTGCCTCTCCAAGCTAGGTAGGACCCTTCTCTGGGCTCCCACAGTCCCCCATGCTTCTGTCTTGCTTTCCTGCAGGAGAACTCTGTACTGAGTAGGTGTTCAGACTTGAATGCTGCAGGATCATCCCTAACAGGTTGGTACAAACGGGAGGGTGAGAGGGTTACATAATTCGAATCTCCTTCCAAATAAGAGGAGTTCCATCCTCTTAGGCTGTCTCGAGACCTCATAGGAGGCTGAGGTCAGGTGGATTCTCCTGGGCCCTAGGGGCAGTGGCCGGGGCTCATTCAGCCTCTGGACAGCCGGATTGCCTGCCTTTGGTCCTCCAGGACTCAACTCTTTCCACCAAAGTATTACAACCATCTGCTCTTCCACGCATTTCATTAGCCTCCTGAAGCAGACCCAGGAACCTCAGGGGCTGAGCCTAAGCCCAGCAGCAGGCCATCAATCTTCCTGCCAAATCCATGGCAAAAATAATCTCCCAGCCCCAGCCCCAGGCCAGGCCCTTGGTGGTAGCTTTCCTGACCCAGGGCTCACAGAGCAGCCTCTGGGTTGGATCCTTGCTGCCAGCCTGGCACCTCCAATCCAGCCTCTACACAGCAACCCAGGGCCCCTCCCTTCCTGAAAACCAGTGGCATCACTGCCTGCCTGCCTGAAAGGATGGAGTTCCTGACCCCCCCCCCCCGCCCCCGCCAGCTGACCTAGGAGGCACATGTGACCTCACTGCACCCACCCTCCCTGCCTCTCCAGGGCCCACCCCACCCTATCCCACTCTGCTTCAGCTACACAAACCCACTTACTGCTCCCACCTGTACCTGCCCTGGCCTTTGCTCTGCCTGGCAGGCCTGTCCCATCTTTTCCCAAGAAAATGCATATTAAATGTCATCTCCTCTGGGTATCCTGCTTGGACTGGCCAAGGAAGGCAGGCATTTCCTACTCTGGGCCCTGTGTACTTTTCTGTTATGGCCCCATGACACAGTGCTATCCTTTCTTCTTTTGATTTTTGGCTCTCCAGCTAGACTAAGAGCTCCCAGAAGGCAGGGGCCAGGCCAAATTCACATCATCTCTGACTTCCTCTCAAGGGCTAGATTAAGGCAGGCACTCAAATGTTTGAGGGATAAAGAAGGAAGAAAGGGTCACGCCTTGCCTTCCCTGGCACCTCTGTCCTCCTGTATCATATGTCAGCCGTGCGCCTACTCTGGGCCAGGCTGTATGGCCCTCCATTAGTCAGGGTGTCTGGGCTTCTTTATCTAGCTCCAATGGGCCAGGGAGACCCATTCAGAAGCAGGAGTCAGAAGCAGGAGGCCTCAGGGTCCAGCCAGGGCCTGGGCTGTACGACTGTCCCTCTGCCAGGCCACCATGCAGGGCTTTCACTGACGGACCCCTCCCCCAGGCCTGGAGTTTCATGCCAGTTCAGGCTCTGGCTGTCACTCCCTGGCTGGGCGCTTGTCTCCTGCCCATCCTGTTTGCAGTGGGTCACCTGTCCGTGCCCACAGAGGTGACTGTGGAGAAGTACCAGCCCACCTGGGTGGCTGGACCAACCACAGCATAGGCCACCCTGGGAGACTTTGTTCCGAACTTCGGCTTCGTGGGCTCTCACCATTGTTGTGTGTAGCAGTCTTGTCAGATGCTCTTAGATGTTTTTCCAACACTTCCCGGGCTGCCCCTGGAGCCATTCCTCTCGCCCAGTTAGGATCCTGGCTCTTCCTCAGTTTTGCCACTTGGCTATGATCAAGTACCTCGTCTCGAGCCTCAGTTTTCACTTCTGCAAACGGAAGTCATATCCCTTGCCTGTTGGTGCCAGGCACGGATGAGGCAGGGGAGGTGTGAGTGATGGCCGTGGGGAGACAGAGGCCACCCTGGGGGCTGCAGAAGCGGCAGCATCACAGCCCCTGCCCTCCAGGAAACTCTCCCACTGCTGCAGCCTGAGTCAGTCGGGGACATCTTGGCAGAGACCGGGGAGAAAGAGCTGGGGACCAGGTGTCAGCCCTGGTGCTGGGCCCTGGCGGCACTGGCTTCCCAGCTGGCTCTCAGCCTCCCCCTGAGAAGGCTGACTGCCACTCTGATCCCTGGGTCTGTGGCAGGTGGCAGGCAGTGAGGAGGTCTCAGCAGCTGCCCAGTGTCAAGGAGGGCCTTTCCAGGGTGCCCAGCAGCTGGGGCATGTGTGCCAGGGAGACAGAGAATTGGAAGGTCTCAGCCAGAAGCTAATAAACAATATTGGCTTACGGTGAGGGAGGAAGTGGGCAGCTCCACACCATTGGGACTGATCTATTGGTTAATTAGGAGATTTCCACAGCCACAGACTATGCCAGCTGTGTGTAGGGCCAGCTAGGGAGGGGGCCACAGGGTAATCAGGGCTGCTGGAAGGCCAGCTGGGGTCTGAGTGTGGCTCAATGTCTCCCCTGAGCCAGGAGCCTCAAGTGGCTGAAGGAATAATGTGAGGAGTTGGGGTCAGGCAATGGACCTAGGACTTGATGGCTGGGGCACACCCATCAAGACCCGCTGTCCTGAGTACCTAAACAGAATTCTGCTATAGCAGGGGAGTGGGGGCCCTCTGTGGTTTCCAGGGCAGCCAGTTGAGTATGGGGATCTATAGGTTTGGGGAAGAGAGGTGAAGCGGAATGAGGAAGAACCAAGAGAAACACTGGAAACTATGGGATCTGAGAACAGAGGTCCCAGAGGTGGAGGAGTCGGTTCTGCTAAGTAGAAAAGGTAAACAGCAGTAGGTTTGAATCCAGACTCTCCCAAACACTAGCTGTGTGGCAAATCGCTAAACTCCTCTGATTCCTGATGTCTACATCTTTAAAGAGGAAGGAATGATATCTACCTTGCAAAGCTGTAATTAGATTGAAGAATGTAACACTGTAGTAGCTGTTCCCTTCTCCAGGGGATCTTCCCAACCAAGGAAAGAACCCAGGTCTCCCTCGTTGCAGGCGGATTCTTTACCAGCTGAGCCATCAGGGAAGCCTCATGGGATACATACAAAGTGCTTAATAAGTATTTGCTATGTTTATTTTGTATCTGTTAGTATTAAGTTACTCTGACTTCCCTGATGGCTCAGACGGTAAAGAATCTGCCTGCAAAAAAAAAAAAAAAGAATCTGCCTGCAGTGCAGGAGACCCAGCTTCCATCCCTGGGTTGGGAAGATCCCCTGGAGAAGGGAAGGGCAATCCACTCCAGTATTCTTGTTTGGGAAATCCCAAGGGCAGAGAGGCCTGACTGGACTACAATCCTTGGGTTCGCAAAGAATCGGACACGACTGAGCGACCAGCACTACTACTACGCTATTAAGTTACTCAGGACAGGGCTTCGAAGGGAGAAGGGGCTTGGTAGAGGAAGCAGGGCTTCCAAGACGCTAACAGAGTTGGAGGAATGGGCAGAGGGACAACCCTCCTTCCTGCCAGAGTTGCTATGGACATAGTCTGGGGGCTGCCTGGCCTGGGGGCCTGCGCTTGGCTGCGTGGAACCATTTTCACCGTCCAGGGGTGTCACTCCATGGACTGAGTGTCCACTTCTCCCCAGAGGGTTCCTGGCTTTGGCCCCATCTCCTAGTACGGTCCGGCCCTGGAAGAGGAAGGACAGACAGACAGACACCCGGCAGAGCGGAGGCAGACAAGGTTTATTCTGGTCCTCTGGCATGTAGGACCCTGCACGCCTCTCCACCACCTGCGGACTCTGGACCCCGCTCCCCGCCCCAGTCGCAGCCCACCGGCAGCCTCCCGCGAGGCCGGGCGTTCCCGGAGCAGCCGGCGGGGCCCGGGGATCCCGGGCGGACGCGACGGAGGGCGCGACGGGCACCACCCGGGGGGCAGCGGGCGCGGGGGCGGCGGCTGCCGCAGGGCCACAGGCGGCGGAGGCGGGCGCGGAAGTGGCGGGAGGCGAGCGCGTAGACGAGCGGGTTGAGGCAGGAGTTGGCGTAGGCGAGGCAGTGCGAGGCCAGGCGGCAGGCGTAGGTGGCCGGGCTGAAGGCGAAGCGGCCGTACCAGAAGCAGAGGATGAGCGCGTGGTGCGGGCCCCAGCAGAGGGCGTAGAGCGCCGCCACCGCCAGCATGACGCGCCCCGCGCGGCCCGTGGCTCTGCGCCGGGCCTCGGCCGCCGCCGCGCCCGCGGGGCCCACGGCTGCCCACAGGAAGCGCAGCGTGCGCCCGTAGGCCAGGCTCACCACGGCCACGGGCAGCAGGTAGCCGGCGGCGAAGGTGGCCACGTCGAGGGCACGGCGGCGCGCGTCCTCCCAGGCGGGCACGCAGAGCTCAAGCGCGCCGTAGCGCACCGTGCCGTAGTAGCTGAGGTAGGGCGCCGAGAAGAGGGCCGCCAGCAGCCAGACCAGGCCCACGGCGGCGCGGGCGTTGCGCGGCGTGCGCAGGGCTCGCGAGCGCAGCGGGTGCCGCACGGCCAGGTACCTGCGGGCGGGCGCGGCGTCAGCGCGGCGGCGGGCGGGCGGCCTGGATACCGCCCGCGTCTGAACTGTCGCGGTGACCGCGCGCCGGGCCTCGCTGGCAGGGAGGTTGTGGGGATGAAGGGAGTTAGCGCGCAAAGCGCTTAGACCAGCGCCCGGCACCTACCGAGGCTGGGGCGGAGCTCAGCGAGAAATGACCAACCGGCCCAAGGTCATCAACGAGTTAACTAGAGAGTGAGCCTAGGTTTGACCCCAAGTTTCAAGCCCTGAAAGCCGGTCTGACCACAACTCGGGCCAGATGTGGGCGGTAATAAAATAGCTGATGAATTTCATTCGTGTGTTCCTTTTGCCATTCATTTCATGCTTACAGAGCACGGACTAAGTGCCAGGCCCTGTGCTGACACTTGGAACACAGAGATGTTCTCAGGATTCTCCCAGTGAAGATGGGGTGAGGGCAGGATGACCCCCTCAAGTATGCCCTGCAGTATACTCCGAGTATGCCCCGAGACTGGTTGGTGGGGGCCAGACAGCTGTTCTTTTTCTCCCTCCCCCTCCCTTTTTGGTCCCCGATTCCCTCCTTCCCCTCCCCCAGACCGGGCCGCGTTCCCAGCCCAGCGCACCTGTCCACTGAGACAGCCGCCAGGGTGAAGCTGCTGGCGTACATGGTGAGGTAGATGAGCAGATGCACAGCCTTACAAACCAGGGCCCCGAAGAGCCAGGCGTCCAGCGTGTAGATGGCGGCCTGGAAAGGCACGCAGCACAGGATGAAGCAGAGGTCAGCCGCCGCCAGGTTGAGGATGAATAGATCCGTCGTGCTGCCCGGCTCCTGCCAGGCACTCGGGCCAGGCTGCAGCAGCACTGCCAGCACCAGCCCGTTGCCCACCGTGCCCAGCAGGAAGATGAGGGCAAAGACCACGGGCACTGCCACAGCCCCCATACTCCCCGGGCTGTCTAGCGAAATGTTCTGAATATCAGCCATCTTCCCAACAGATGGGCACCTGAGGAAGAAAAGCTGGAGTCCTCAGCTCTGGTCACTTAATTCAGGGGTCTAGGTCCCCCACCATAGGCCTGGCCAAGTCTCCTGGGGTGGACGTTTGTGGGGGACAGGGATGTTGGGCAGACAGAGACAAAACTTATCCCTGAGACCCACTGTGCAAGCTCCTGGCAGTCTCACTGGTGTCTAAGGTGGGTTTCTCAGTTTCCTAGGAAACATCCCAGGGCGTGAAGGACTGATTAGGTAGTGGATAGACACCTTCAACCAATGATGCAGGTAAAGACATATGCAAAGTGGGGTGTGGGGAGGGGCAGTTCCAACCCCAGGATCTGGTGTATTTTCCTCACTTTTCAATGGGGATCTGAAATACTGGTTGGTGGGGGCCAGACAGCTGTTCTTTTTCTCAAAGACTTTTGGATATTAGTCAAATTCAGCCAAACTGGGGTGACATCCCTGAGTCACTGGATAGTCCAGCTTAGTGAGAGCACCACATGGCACAACTGGGAGCACCATATAGGTCACTGCCCACCTTTGCACATGAGGAAATTGAGGCTCAGAGAGGGGACTTGGGAAGCTAGTTATCACACTCTGAGAGATCTGAGGTTGTTGCGACCCTGGTACCGACTCCCAGGCTGGAGCACTCATCTGAGAGCTGTAATAGGTGGTGCCCCTGACAACCTGCATGTGTGCGTGCGTGCGTGTGTCTGTGTGTGTGTTACATCTATGTAAGCTATGATCAGCTGACCCCTGTCACACCCCATGGCCCACATCGGCTGCTACTTGTGGGTCTCCCTGCATGTTTGGACCTCTGGGGTAGCTGGACGAATGAAGGGCAAGGGGGCCGAGCAGGGAGGAGGAAAGAAAGGTGGTATCTTAGAGACCCCCGATCCCAGCATGCAGGAGCCCGCCCCCACCCCCCACCCCCGCCACCAAGCCCAGATGGGCGACACAGACCTCAGTCCTGGGCACTGGGCTCCTGCTCTCCCTGGGCAAACTGACCAGGCTGAAGCTGCCTCCTGGCTCAGTGGCTGCCCCTTGGTGCCTACCTGCAGGTACAGCTCTGCCTCCCACTGCGCCCTCTTCTCCTTTAAGGCCTCTCCTCTCCCTCCGAAGAAGTAGCCACCTCCTCCTCAGCCCCTGATTTTCCCCGGGTGGCATGCTCTTCTGCCTGGCTCTCCTCTCCTCCGCCTCTCTGCGTTGCTTCTGCCTTTCTGCAGCGAGTAACCCATTGATCTCGCTCTCTGAGATTCTCGCTTTGTGGTTAACCCCTCTGTGCCCAGGGCCCAGTCCATTCCTGGCCCTCTCACCTCCCGTGGTCCTGCTTGCTCACTCCACTCCACATCCTCTCTGCTCCCTGCTCCAAGAAGGGCTCCAACCCAAGTTCAGAAAGGACTCCTAGTCTTTTTTTTTTTGCCACATGGCATATGGGATCTTCGTTCCCCAACCAGGGATCGAACCAGAGCCCCCTGCATTGGAAGTGTGGAGTCTTGACCACTGAACTATCAAGGAAGTCCCAGGACTTCTAGTCTTGAATGGAGTGTCCAACGCTAGGAAACCAGATAAAAGTCTCTTTTTCTGCAGACTAGGATTCCTCCTGGCCCTGAGAATTTCAAGATCCATGAACTTCCCTAAACTGATTCCAGGGCTTCAGTCTGCCTGAAGACTGAAGGGTCTATGTGCGTGTCCAGAGTCTGACTTTTAGTCTTAGGGCAGTGGGGAACTACAGAAGATTCTAGAGCAGGGGCGTGACCTGCTCATTTATTTTGTAATTAGCTTATTATGGCCTGGGGTTGAAAGAATGGCTAGAGGGGGAGTGATTTAATGAGTGACCCATTAAGAGCCTCTCCTCCAGGCAAAGAGGTTACCGGGTCTTGGTGAATGACTGGTGATTCAGTCATGGGGTTCTGGTCTGGACCTCCTCTTGGAGGAGGAGTGGACCACATGGCCACATCTTCCAGAGGGTTAGAGGCCAGTGGGACAAGATGCATTGGATTTAACAACAAGGTGGTTGTTGGTACTAGACAAATGTAGTCGGGGCAGAAGGCAATCTGCAATGAATGGGGAAGAGAGGCGTTAGGGGTTGTGTAGTCTTTCTAGAAGCTGGGAGGGTGGGGTGAATGTCAAGAAGTCTGTGCAAAGAGAAAGAAAACAGCCTGAGATGATGCTGATGAAGCCAGGACTTGCAACCAAGGCCTGAGGAGCTGGGACGAGACTCTTCAGAACTGGCTTCCCGAGGCCCTGGGATGTTCACCAGTGCTCACGCTCCTCTAAAGCCTGATGCCACCCAACACAGATGTGGAATATCCCCGAACTTTTAGAAGCAGAAACTCATTGAATTGAAAATATTAGGGATCATCCCTAGATTCTGCAAACCTGAATTCAGAGCTATCAAAACTGCATTAAGGAGTTAGAATTGTAGAATCTTGTGATCTCAGAAGAGCAGAACTATAGGATCTAGACTTAGAGTGGTGGGATTTGAGAACTTGGGGGTCCACAACCATCTTATATGGAAGGAATGCACTGTGAGATGCCCAGAAGCCTTGACTCACAAATGTGGCAGGCCTGGACCCTGAAAGCCCTGACACACTGCCCTCCCTCCCCTTGGGAGCCCCAAGCCAGCTATGGCCCTCCTTGCCAGAGTCTGGGCTCTGGCTGGGTTGGAACAGTTCTAGGGCAAAGAGCTCCCAGGAGCAGCTAAGCTGAGCTGTGATGACAGCCAAGGAGAGGAAGATCGAGGCAACCAGAGTAGGACCACCTGTGAGGCAGGCAGAATGGGCGCCTCACCATGGCCTCAGCCCAGTGGGCCCCGGGCACCCACACCTCCCCTTGTTCCAACTGCTGCTTCTGGTGGCTGTGGCCTTGAACCCTGCGCCCAATGTAGAGGACAGATGGTGTGCCCTGAGAGCAGTCCCTGGAGATCTCGGCCCTGCAAGATGTGAAAGTGCGACTTTGTGGCTGGCCCTATAGCCTGTCTTGGCCTCTGGCAATGACCAGTATGTGCTAAGCCCAAGCAAGTGTGCCCAGAGGTGCCCCTGTGCCTGATGGCACCTCTTCTGACCCCTTGGGACAGTTGCGGAAGACCTGCGCCATGGTGGACCTGGGCCAGTACAGGTCACATGCTGAACCATGAGCTGGCTGAAAACTTGGCACCCTACTGCGACGAGCTGGCCCACAGCGTCACAGTGCTGGGCTGTCCCCAGGCACACAACGTCAGCAGCTGGTGGTGCCTGGAAACTGTAGGAGGAAGAAGCATGCACTCTGTACCACTGGTGGGTGGACCTCACCTACGGCTGTCTTATCTGGGCATTACCAACTGTGACCCGTCCTCCCGTGGCTGCTCATGGTCACCTGCCATGACCTGCCAGCCTGAGCAGACCACACACATCAAGCTGCTGGCCTGGCCAGGCGCTGGGCACCAGGCGGTGGGTACTTGCTGCTGAAGTGCACCTGGTGCTAGATGCCCTACCCTGTGTTTGGGCCCCTGATGTGGCCACTGCAGCCCCCTTCCCTGGGGCTGCATCCCCAAGTACCTCAAACTCCTGGACCCCCAGCTTCAAACTGCCCAGGATCACAGGCTAGGATTCTCAGAATCCCAGCGTTAAGACCCTGCTGGCTGGGACCAGAGCTCACCCAGACTGTCCCTCTCTAGACACCCAGGCTGAAGGGAGGGCTGGGGGTGTGGGGCACCAGAGCCGTGGCGCCCACCTCTAATGAAAAAGGGCTTTTTCATCCTCCCTGCCCTCTCGCCAGCAGACTATTAGCTCCCAAGGCCACACCATGCTGAGGCCGGAGCTGTGTGACTCAGACCCATCCTTTACCCTACCAGGTGCCCATAAGGCTGAGTGGGGAGGGCTATGGAGAGAGAAGGGCTGCGACGATGGGAAGGGGACTGTCATCTCTAGCAGGGGAGCAGTGAGCCGTTGTCGGGGGTTGGGGGGGGGGCAGTGGGGATGGGGCCTTGCCTGTGGGGCTGTAAAAACAGCCTGTCCAAGGCCTGAAGTCTAGAGGGGGCTGGAAAATAGCAGCCAGAACCCAAGCTCACTGCGCCCCCTGGCGGTTCCTCTGACTAGACCAGTGAGCCCTGGGAATATGGAGATGGAAGGGCTCCAGATACCAATGTAACAGCCAGTCTTGGTACAGCAGGGAAGACCGAGGCACACACGGGGGCAGGGGCTGCCTAAGGCCACAAAGGCAGGGACAAAGTGGGGCTAGCATATAGGGTTCCAGTCTCTCGGGGCCTCTCCAATAGTGACATTCTTTCCTCTGGGGCGCAATCTTCTGCTTCTCCCAAACATGGACTTGGGTGTCCAGCCCCTTCTTATCTGGGCAGCTGTAGGCCATCCTTGGGGTGGGGAGCAGAGGATGAGGGGTTCACCAGGGCTAGACTCTGGAGGCTGTGGAGTAGGGGGGGCGGGTGGCATGGGAAGGAGCCTGTAGGGCTGGTGCTCAGCTTCTCTCTACGTCAGGAAAGCATCCAACTGAGCCAAATGGTGTCATCCCACCTGCCTGGGTCCCATCTTAATTTCGAAGAGGTGATCAACTCTGAGAGCTATCACAGCCCTCAAAGCCCCAGCTCCTGCCTGATCCTTCAACCAGCTGCAGGACTGGGGCTGCTCTGAGAGAATAAAGCAGACCAACACGTCACAGCCGATTTCCACACTGTTGCTTTAACCTCACACCCACAAGCACAGGCCTCATGCCAGCCTGGCGCCAGGAATGACAGAGTTCAGAGCCTCTGGCCTGGGCTGATCAGAGGCCCCCCTTTTCACTGTGTTGGGAGGGGGACCTTGGCTCTGCTGGTCACTACCCAGAACTCAAGGCAGTGCCCCGTGCAGCCGCCCCACCTCCACGAAGGCCTCCACACAGCGGTCAATGTCCTCCTCGCTGTGCACTGCTGAGATCTGGACTCGGATCCGGGCCTTGTCCTTGGGGACGACAGGGTAGCTGAACCCAATGACAAAGATGCCTGCGAGGGTAGAGAGGGTCAAGTTGGGGCTCACCATAACCAGGCAGGTTCTGGAGGGCATGACAGATAGCTCTTACTTTTCTGGGGGCTACAGAGGGCAAGGGAGCGGCCAAAGGTCTCTCAAACCTGGGACTGCCTCATGGCCTAGGGTTTTCAAGCTTGGACAGACATCTGATCTAAGAAGGGTAGTAGGGCTGGGGGAAGAGGGGATATTCACAGTCTAAGGGTTCCCTCCTTTTCTTTTAGGACCCACAGCCACATCTCAAGCCCCGCCTCCTTACCTCTCTTAAGCATGTCATCTGCTATGTTTAAGGCCAGCCGAGCGTCACCCAGCATCACAGGGCAGATGGGGTGATTGGCTCCTGAGATGGTGAAGCCAGCAGCCTCCATCTGACTGCGGAATCTGTGGGCATGAGCTGGGTGTTACTGGGAGTTGGGGGACTGTGGAGTAATCACATCCACCCCTGATGGACATGGATGTGACCCAAGGCTTGTGACCAAGTCTGCAGGAGGGACCAACAAAGACAGAGATGCTGACCCAGAGAGGCAGATGGGGAAAGAGGCAGAGGAACAGGAAGACCAGTTAGGGAGGCGGAAAGACAGGACTGTACAAGAAGGGGGAATGCAGGATCATTTGCAAAGAAATGCACCGGGGAGACTTCCCTGGGAGTCCAGTGATTAATACTCCATACTTCCAATGCAGGGGGCGTGGGTTCGATCCTTGGTTGGGGAGCTAATATCCCACAGGCAGTAGGGCCAAAAAATAAAAAAAACAAACATACATGAAATGTACCAAGAAATGGAAGAAAAAGACAGAGAGAAGAGGGTGGGGGCAAGCACGTAGCCCCTGGTTAAGAGAGCCAAGTTCCAGACCAACCCGCTGGGGACATGGAGGTGGGCAGAGGCAGGATGCAAAGGCAGGGAGTTATAGGCCTGTGCAGGCACACAGGGCAGACCCTCACTAGCTCCCTCGCCCCAGCTGGCCCCACCCTGCCCAGGACCGCACCGCAGGGTCTTGGCCGCCATAGACTGGACGATGGCATTGCTCTCCATGAGCAGGTCCAGGGCCTTGGAGGCACAGCCGACAGAAGCAGGTGGCAGACTGTTGGAGAAGAGGTAGGGCCGGGCCTGCTGCCGTAGCAGGGACACCAGGGCCCCAGGCCCGGTCGTGTAGCCCCCTGAGAACAAGGGTGAGCACAAGGAGCCAGAGCTTATCCCATGGCCCTCCTGAGAGGACAGTCCATGCTGTCTTCTTCCCTGCAGCCCCAGGTCTCCCCTTCCCACCTCCCTCAAGACCCCTCCAGGGCCGTGCGTGCAGATAAAGGGAGCCCAGGGGCCCAAGCCAGCAGGCACCTGATGCTCCACCCAGTGCCTTCCCCAGTGTGGAGTTGATGATGGTGACTTGGTCCATCACGCCCAGCAGCTCATCTGTGCCCCTGCAAGGGAAGCTGCCACTACCACCACGGCCACCTGAGCACCCAGGCTCATGGGTTGGGTGTAGGGGCTGGCCTTGTTGTTTCCCACCCACCCTGATGAGTCCAACCCAAGGCCTCAGGGGCTGTGTGCTCCCACCGTCCTGTGGCCCCCAGGAAGCCAGTGGCGTGGCTTTCGTCCACAAAGACCAAGGCACCGTATTGAGAGGCAAGGCGGCAGATTTCCTGCAGGGGTGCGATGTCACCATCCATGGAAAAGGCCCCATCAGTGGCCACAAGGCGCAGCCGATGCTTCTGCAGAGAAGATACGGAAGGCAGTGGCTGGTATCATGAGTTGGACCAAGTCACTCCCTTTCTGTGCTGCTTGGCGCTCTAAAGGCTCACTCTGCCCGTGCCCAGAACAGAGATGAGCACACATGTACCCTCGTGCTGAGGCTGGCACATCCTCTCCCTCCTCTGGGCCTTCCCCATCTCCTCCAGGGCAGTCTGGAGACATGCTTAGCCACTGGGCAGTGAGAATGCTCCCAGTCTCCTCTCCAGAGGGCAGGGTGGGGTGGGGTCAGTTCTGTCCGTAAGCTTATCCCACTCTGATGCTGGGCAGGGGCCTGCCACACATAAGGTGCTTCCTCGAACTCAAAACAGCATTGTGCCATGGGATAAAGTTTGGGGTCTAAGATTGTTGTTGTTTAGTTGCCAAGTCGTGTTGGGTCTGAGGATCTGGGTTCAGATCTTGGCTGTTTCAAACTTTCAGGCTATTTGCCTGTGAGTGAGGAGATGGCTTCTGCAAGCCTCTTTTCCTTCACTGGGGAAGGGGGCAGTTTGCGGGGGAGGCTGAGGATAAAACCTTGGCCCTGGATGCGCGAGACCCTGCCGCACCTGGGCCTCCTGCAGCTTGGCTTCCAGATCAGCCATATCCAGGTGGCGGTAGCGGTATTTGTGGGCCTTGCACAGACGGATGCCGTCAATGATGGAGGCATGGTTCAACTCATCCGACAGGACTGCATCCTCCGAGGTCAGCAGGGCCTGTTGGAAGGCAGTCAGAAGTAGAGCCATCACCCAACCACCATGGGGTTCTCCCTCCCTCATGACTCCCCCTGAATCAATATTTCACTGCCAACCAGGGCATTATTCTGGGCAGGGAGGCAAGGAGCCCCCTGCCTCTATCTTGATCCCCAGGGGTTCCAGGACTGGGCTGAATCAGAGACCCTGCTCTAGCAAAAGCAGGTGAGAATATGGTGAATGCCTGGCCCCTAACACCCTCAGCCTTCCAGCTGATGTTGGTTACCTCCCAAATGCCCTGGAAGCTGGCCTCCTTGTAAGCCCCAGGATTCCTCCTGGAGACATGCTGGCCCACTGGAGCCTCTAGACATGGCCCTGGTGTCCTGCCAAGTGCTCCAGACTGCACACTCCCAAGCCCTGCACAGCCTGGCAGGCCTCACCAACTCCCACCCGTGGTGTCACACACCTCAAAGAGGCCGGTGTTGGCATCAAAACAGCTGGGATAGAGAATGGCATCCTCCCGTTGGTGGAAGCGGGCTATCTTTGCTTCTAGATCTTTGTGGATGCTCTGAAGTAAAGGAGTGAAACACATATTAATGCCTTTGGGGCCACATGGGACAAGTCCTGGGGACAGAGGCTTAGAGAGCCACAAACAAATCCTCCCCCTTCTTTTTGCACCACAAGGGTTCACCCAGAGCCAACACAGGAATCTGAAGCATTAGGGGCCCACTAGGTGCCCCTCTTCCTGGTTGGGTTTTCATTTTACAATGGGGGTCTGATGGTAGAATTACGGATGCTAATGGCAAAGGAAGATATTTTCTCTATTAAACTGAGTACCCTTTTTTTCTATTTTCTTTTTTCTTTATTTTCCTTTTATTTATTTATTTTTTGGCCACACCACACAGCATGCACAATCTTAGTTCCCTGACCAGGGATCAAAGATCAAATCTGTGCCCCTTGCAGTGGGAGCACAGAGTCTTAACCACTGGATCATGACGCAAGTCCCTAAGTGCCTTTTCCTGTTGTTTAATGGCAAAAAGGAGGATTACACAAGTAACTCTAGGTTCATTTGGGCCTCCAGTTGTTAGATTTGGAAGCTGTCCAGTCTAACCTGCCCTGGTTGGAAGTCAAAAGTTCCATTCATTTCACCTTCACCTTTCTGAGAGGACAAGTAATAATAATCACAAGGACTCAGAAGCACTGACTCTTGAGCAAGGCCATATAGGTTCAAGTTCCACCACAACAGGCTGTGTGCTCTGGGCAAGTCAATTAACTTCTCGGGGCCTCAGTGTCCTCATCTCTAGAACAGGGGCAAGAATAACACTTAGAACTTGGGATTATTATCTGCCTTAAGAAGTAATTTGCAATGTTCTTAAAATAGCACATGATACATAGTAAGCACTATAAGTTTCATGTATAAAGAGTTCATTTTGTAGCATATACAAAATAAAATTATTAAGCAACATTTATTGAGCACTGCTGTGTGCCAGGCCTTGTTCTAAGCATTTTTACATGTATTGGGCTGGCCAGAAAGTTCATTCAGGGTTTTTCGAACGATGTTACGGAAAAACTTCAACGAACTTTTTTTGCCAACTCACTATTAACTCTTTAATTTGGGGTAATCTTATTAAGTATTATTATTCCCACTTTACCAATGAAGGCATTGATGCTCAGACAAGTTAAGACACTTGCCCATGGTAACAGAACCAATAAATGGCAGTACTAGAAACCAAACTCAGGCAGAATAGCTCCAGAAACCTCTATTTCAATCCCTGCCTTCTATTCTTCCTTTCTTGAAGAGGAACAGGTAAGAAGCTCTGTTCTGTGGGTGGGGAAATGGATACTCTGAGAGGTTAAATTTCTTGCCCAAGGCTTCACAGCAAAACAGAAGCTTGAACCCAGTTTTTCCAGTGAACAGCACTGGGGCTAAGCATGGGCCCAGAGTTCTGGGATGAGCTGAGTTGCCTAAACCAGCCCTGCTGACTGCAGAAGCAGACATCTGAAGTCAGTGCCCAACCACCCCGTCCTCCCTGGCCCCAGCCCGGGCCACACCCTTGGTGTACCTGGGTGCCACAGATGAAGCGGACAGAACTAAGGCCGGCTCCAAACTCCTTTAGGGTCTGCAGACCTGCCTGGATGACCTCAGGGTGGCTGCTCAGGCCCAGGTAGTTGTTGGCACAGAAGTTAATAATTCCTGAGATGGAGGACAGGGGATAGACACAGGAACTCAGGACAATCAGGGCCTGTAAAGGTGCCAGGCCCTGGGGACTCAAGAGAGGAAATGAACATTGAGTCACCCTTGAAGAGGCAACAACCATACAATACGATCTGTTCTGGAGCAGAGGCCAGGCTGGGGAGCAGGGAGCCCCTAGGAGGCACGGAATTCAACAGTTACAGGAGAAGGAGGGGCAGAAATGGACTCCCAGAAGAGCACTTTGGAGAAGGAGAAGGTTTGGATCACATTCACCCGCAGCCCTTCCTCTCTGGCTTCTTCTATCTCTGAAGACAACCAGTAACCCCTCATCTGGCCCTTGGCTCTTTCCTGGGTAAAAGAAGAGGGCATCACAGAGCCCTACAATGGTCTCCAAACTCCACACAGTTGACTTTCCTGCCTGGTATAGAACTGTATGCCCAGGAGGGTGGCCTCTCTGAGACCTTGACCCTTGCATTTTAAAGCCCAAAGTGGACACAGCTGACCCAGGAAGGAAACGAAGACTCCAAGAGGGCAAGGTTTACTCAGTTTGGGAGAGGCAAAACAGGATGGGAACCTGGGTCTCCTAATTTCCCACTGTTTGATCTGCTCCAAGGTTCCCTGGAGGAGGAGAGAGACCTCTGTTTTACAAATAAGCACAACAGCACCAAGTATTCCAGGCCTATTTCCTGGGCAGAAGGCAGGTTTGGAGGCCTATTGGTAACCAGCACCCACCTGGGTCCTGGCACAGACAAGATGAGCAGTGACCACAGATGAGACAGAAACCAGGCAGGCCTGGTGGGCCAGTTCACAGTATGACTTGTGGGGCAGCCCTCAAGCCCCTTGCTCAAACAGTGATTGTAGCCAGAAAGTTGGTCTCTATGGACAGTTAGGTGACCTTCCTGCGCCAATATACCAGAAGACCTACCCTAAAAGCCCAGCTCTTCCTGCAGCTAGCTGGGGGTTTATGGGCAAGGCACTTCAAATCTATGAGCATCAGTTTCTCTTCGTTTGTAAATGGGACCAGTCATGCCCATGTTTTGAGATTTGCAGGAGTGCAGGCGCAGCAGTTAGCAGAAATCTGAACAAAGCAGCAGCTCTAGAAATGTGGGATTTCTTGCTGCTGCCTTCCCATCACCCTTTCTTAAATCCGTATGGTGAGAGCCAACTGGCTGTCTCGCTTTCTTCCTTACGTTCTCACAGGCTGGATCTCGGATCGAGCCCTGGTCTCTAAATCAAAAAGGTGCTCAAAGGACTAATTACCTTCTTCTGGGGGAACAGGCCTAATCAGGTTAGAATTAACTGTGGGAAAAGGCAAGTCGGCCTGACAGATGGGAAACGGTCCAGCAGCGGCTACGTGCGCCCGTGCTCTGGCCCGCTCACTGCCTCCAGGATCTCCATTTCAGAAGAACCCTCAGGACGGCCCCCCCCCCCCCCCCGAACACCCGTCCAGGTCTGGCGATTCCCAGGAGGGGGGAGTTACCTCCCGGGGCGCCGTCCACGTGGATGTGCGGCCCCTGACTGGACGTGATGACCCGCTCGCTCTTCCAGGTGCCAGCTCTACGGATGCTTTCCAGCTCCTCCTCCAGGATGCCATGCAGCTGAGCCAGCGCCGACTGCGCCCGGCGGCCGCGGGAGGCCCCGGAGAGCGCAGCATGTAAGACGCGGCCAGCCCACATTTTGCCCACCTCGCCCGAGCTAGACTGCCCGCTCAAGTCCTTGCGCACCAAGGCAGCGGCGTCATCACGTGCGGGGGCAGGGCCCCGGCAGCCAATCGGAGTGAGAAGGGCTCCGCTCTAGGGCAAGGGAGGCGGACCTAGGGATAGGAGGGCGGGACCTGGAGGGATCAGCAGAGGACGAAAGTGGAGTGATTTGTATGTAAGTTGAGACTGGAGCTGTCCGTGTTGGGGGAGAGGAGGCGACGGGGGTTGGAAGACACATCAGGGCCAGACCCACCAGACCCCCCCACCCCATTCCCATGCCCTGCCTACACACGCGGAAGGTAGGGACGCCCTCTGGACGCGGGCGCCTAGAAGCAGGCTGAGGCACGTTCCATATGCTCCGGCCCTAAGGTTTCCTGGGTTCTGTCGAGCTCTTGGAACTCTCCCTAGTGCTTAGGTGCAAACCTCCCCCCCAGGTTTCGCCCACCATATTGCTCCGCTTTCTCCTTCAGTTTTAGAAGTACGGAAACACACAGCGCTCAGATTTTTTTTTTTTTTTTTTACATTTTATTTTAAAGTTTGAAAATTACAAAGACAGCAAATTCTTCCAGGCACAAGGAACACTTATTTAAAAATAAAAAGGGGCGAGGAGGGTGGGAAGAGCGCAAGCGCGCCTATTTAAAAAAAAGGAAAGACTGTACAGGGTTTTTTCTCCCAGCTCCCGGGTGTGAAACGTTAAGTACTAGCCCTAGGTATGTATATATATATACATACATACATACACACACACACACACAACCAGACCTAGCTCTGTAAAACTACTTAGCAACTCAAAGTCGACTGCAGTATGTCTTACTGTCCACTCCCCGCCCTCCCCTCCTCCCCCGTCTACCACTACATCTAAAAAAAGTAAAGAGGTCAGGAGGTTTTTAAGTGGTGAGTGGTAGGGCTGAAGCCCCACTGGACTGCCAAGCAAAGCCACCTCTTGTACAAGAGGAACCAAAAATAAGGGGTGAAAGGAAAAAGGTCCTCCTAGGAAACAATACAGTTGTGTGGAAAAACCCAAGTTTCAACAGGGGCACACTGAGGCACTTGGCTGACACTCCTCACCCTTCCCAAGTTTCTACTCCCATTTAACAAGAGACTTTCTGAATCCACAGAAACCCCCAGTGGCTAGTTTCTAGCTGACTGAAAAGCTAGTTTCTAGGACCAGCTGTCACTTTAACCCTCCCTCCCGTTCCCTAGGACAATAGAGAGGCCACACGGACAAACTAACAGAAGTGAGAAGGAAACTGGGTTTGGAAGTCCCACTCTCACCACGGGAAGGTGGCAGACAGCCAAGAGAGGGTTTCCCCCCACCCCCATCTACCTCCTTTGCCTGTCCAGCTGCTGCCATCCCTCTCTACTCCCCACCAAGGTTCTGAAACTCTCACAAGGAGTGCTCAACTTAAAGCTTGATGGTCTCTGAGGAACTCCTACAAATCTTAAAGTTCCTGGGCTCCCTGTCACCTAGCCCCAACAAACTACCTTGCCCATTCCTCCCCCCACCAGCCCCACCGACTTTTACCTTCAGAGTGAACCAACCACCCAACTAAAGAAAACACACAAACCCACCCAAATTCCCAAACCCACAAGCAGATTAGTAACAAATAAAATATAAGTACATTCTCATCATTACAGAGATATTTGTTGTTGCTGTCCTTGCATGGTTGGTTAAGGAAAAATGAATTATTCCCTAATTTCTGAGAAATACAAATTCTGTCTCTTTACAAAGTCAGAAGGGAAAGGGGCAAAGGATGGCAAATGAGACCGAGAGAGAAGGAGAAAGTATTTACAGAAAATAGACAGGCAGGAGTGTCCACAAGAAAAGCCTCATTGTCACTTCTTCTTGCCAGTCCTCTTGGCACTGGACTTGGCTTTGGGCTTCACTGGTTTGGCCTTCTTAGGCTTGGATGCCTTGACTGGCTTGGCTTTGACAGTCTTAGGTTTTTTGGTTTTCTTGGGCGTGGCAGCCGGCTTCTTCTTGGCCTTCTTGACTGGGGTGGCTTTGGGCTTCTTGCTTGGGGCTTTGGAGGCAGCCTTCTTGGGCTTGGCTGCCTTCTTTGGCGTAGCCACCTTCTTGACTTCCTTCTTCGTCTTCTTGAAGGCCACGGACCTTTTGGGCTCGTCGCTCTTGGCCAGGCGGAAAGACCCCGAGGCACCCACCCCTTTGGTCTGCTTGAGGACTCCAGTGGTGACCAAGCGCTTGATGGACAACTTGATCTGGGAGTCCGCGTTCTCACCCACCTTGTAGTGGCTCTTGATGTACTTCTGGATGGACTGGCGCGAGGAACCAGCGCGGTTCTTCTCTGCCTGGATGGCAGCCACAATCATGTCTGAATACTTGGGGTGGTCTGTGGACTTCTTGGAGGCCTTGGCCCGCTTGGGCTTGGCCGCAGGGGTGGACGTGGAGTTCTCGGTCATGGTGGCCTGCCTGGTCCTGCTGTTGAAGACGGCACCTTCCAAAGGGCCAGCCCTCGTCGGCAGCGGAGGAAAGCCTGACTCCGGGATCTGCTCTGGAGCCTCTGACTCCCAGGCCAGTCCAGAGGCCGACTCTCGGGGGCCGCCTCGGGTCGCGGGGAGGGCTCACTGGGCCGTGTCTGCGTGGCCCAGCCCCGCCGGTCTGTCGCTCGGTCGGTCTCGGCGCCCGGCTCTGCCTCTGCCTCCGCCTCCTCCTGTTCTGCCTCCCTTTTCCCAGCTCCGCGTCTGGCGCTCGGGCGGCGCATCCGGGTATTTAGCGGCGGCGGGCGGACCGCGGTGAGGACAGGGCTGCTGGCTGCCTGCTCCCGGCCCGGAATGGCGCCGCGCCGCCGCCATCTGTGTTTCTTCCGCCGAGCAAATCCGACCTTTCCCCCCTGCCCGGGCCTTCCTGCTCCCCGCCGCCGCTACGGGCCGCTGCCTGGCTCTCTGAACTCCTCCGCCAGGCGTCCAGCTCCCTCGGCCGCCGCCCCCCGCGCCCGCCACGCGCCCCAAACAGCGCTGAGGACCGGTGGCGCGCCGGCACATTTCCCCTTTGCGGGGGGCTGGCTCTGCGGGGCCTGGGAGTCCCGCTGCTTGAAAACCCCCGTAGGAAAGCTCCCCCCTGGGGCTACCGGAGACCTCACTCCCGGCCCGCCGCGGGACCCCCCAGCCCAGCAGAGCGGCCCGAAAGCGGCCCCAACTAACACACGCGGCCCCGAGACGGGCGACTCCCAGCCGGGCCGAGCTGGGACAGGGGGGAGGGGTCGCTCCCCCGGGGTCCGGTCACCTCTCGGGGGTCATCCTGCCACCGGGCCCCCCGTACCTCTACCATCTCTCAGTCCATGGGACCCCGAAGTAAACTTTCCCTGGAAGAGTTGGAAGGGCACGTTCAAACTTTGTCCCTTCCCCCTCCTCTGTGTTCGCTCCCCCAGCGCGCCCCCGACATCTGCATCGAGGATCTCTCCTGAGGCCGAACCCCGAATGCTGCCTGGGTCCCTGAGGGAATGAGGAGGGGTCTCCCAGGTCTCCTCCTCTCCTCAAAGACCCCCCCCCCCCCGCCAATCCTCCATGTATCCTACCTGGGAATTCATTTATAGTCCTTCCTCAGCCTAGGAGTTTTGGGGTGTCAGAGACAGAGCTTGCTGCCCCCACTCCTAGGACCCAGCCTGGGGGTCTAGTCCCCCTCCCAGAACTCCTTGAAGACGATGCGCTGGGAGGTCCACAATGAAGGCGCTGCTCAGAAGGCTCTAATCAAAGACTGTCTTGGGGACCCCTGGGATGAGGAGAAGCCCTGAGAGCTTTGGGATTTTGGGAAAACGGGGCTCTGGCGGGGAGGTCGAGGAGAGGGTCATATTGCTTGAGTCCTCAATGATCTTCAGAAAGTGTGAGTTGTTCAGGGAGCCCTGGCCGGGACCACCTCCATTTTGCTCGGAAGATGCGATGTCTTTGTTAAAATTTATGTATCTTTCCCCTTGCTGCTTGGCAGGTACAGATAAGGAAAACAACGGGTACCACCGTCTGTGGGGAGCCTCGGGGGCTCAGAGGGGCTTTAGTGGTCAGGGACGCAGCGTTCCTGGGACCTCTTGTCTGCCATAGACGTCCTATATTCACATGCAGGGTCCCTCTTGGCAGGGGTCCTAGGTTGAGATTCTGTAATGCTCCCTCTCTGAGCCCCCTCCCGCAACAACCCGCTTTTATTCTCCAAGCAAATAAGCTGTCACTCTTAGCTTAAACAATACCCTGGTGGTGGGGATTTATAGCTAGTCAAAATGATGACGGTATCTGGGTAGTAAGGTCCAGGAGGTGTTTGCAGACACCAGCTGTAGACGGGGAAGGGTTGGAGGGTTTAGATGGGGGAAGAGAGGGGAAACTGGTCGCTATTGGGAGGGGTGTGTGTGTGGGGGGGGGGAGGCTCCTACTGGACTTGGGAGTCTCTGAGGACAGGGAAATTAATGGGTTCCCCCCCCCCCCCCTCACACACACACCAAGGGCTGGATTAATCCAAATGATTGGGAACGGGGAGGGGGAGTCTTGAGACTGTATCGGTATGGGATACCTTCTCCGGGGCATATCTTGGTGGCACAGATGAGGAAGAGAAACCAGGAAGGGCCAGGTTAGTTCAAAAGCTCAACCTTCTTATTTGGATATTGTCAATTACCCCGAAGTCTCCTGGCTTGAAAACACAACAGTCTGATGGGTTTGCTTTGGTTATTGTCAAAGACAGTTCTTCCCGTTCCCACTAAGATCTGGATTGGGAAAATAGGCATCCACGTGACAGCCACAGGTCCGAGATGTTGTTTCACCCAGCGATCCTATAGACATGTCATCCCCCCATCCCAGGTCCCCGCGTGTCTCAAAATAAGGCCTGAATGAATTCAGTGGCACCATGATGAAATAATTTTATTTGCACAGCGCTCTCCACCCGTTTCTCGATCCTTCGCACCTCCTGCCTGGAGAAGCAAGTAACGCTGTCACTCCCTCCCCCCCCCCCCCCCAATCACTCCCATTTTACGGTGAAGGGGTGAAGGTCACGGGACTAGGAAGGATGGACGTAGAGGCGCTTTGTGAGGCTCAGCTCCCCACGCCCCCAGGCCTTCACTTCATTTTGTAGTTATCACATCTCGAATCCCCGCCCATCCCAGCAACCGGTAAATTCTCTCCTGGTCCTGAAGCCAGAAATGGAGGGAGGTGTCGCTTAGGGGTCTCGGGAGCTTTGCCGCCGGCTGATAGCCTTTCTCCCTGCAGGCGCCGAGATTCTCTGCCCCTCCCCTTGTAAGGGAGAACTGGATAGGAAGTGGCGGGGCGGGGGGGGGGGGGTTGGCAGGGGTTTCCCCGGAGTTGGGCATAGAGTCCGAGACCGAGGTGGGCACGAAGAGAACAGGCTGCCTCCAGATTGGCTTGGGCTCACCTCGCCTCGCAGACACTGCAGAGTCTGGGGGTCTTCTAGACCGCGACCCGGTCCCACCCGCCTACCCTGGCAGGGTACACTCGGTCTCCACCAAGCTTCGAGTCGTTTACTGGCCGACAGAAGGCGGAACTCCCTCCGCCTCATTTAACGCGAGCCCTTTAAAAACTCGGGAGCCGCCGAGCTGCGGGCAATTCCTCCTGGGAAATGTAGTCCCCGGGTGGCAGCCCCGCACTGCGACCCGCCGGGGACCTCCCGAGCCTCCGAACTGCGGGGCCGCCCCAAGCGTGGGGAGGGGGTCAGACCTCGCCTGTCCATTCATTTAGGGAGGGGCCCAGACCTCCCTGCAGTTTTTCGGTTGTCAAAAAAGGCCCTTGGTGTTTTCACTTATCATAATAGGGCTCTACCTACCTCTGGGGTTGGTGTGAAGGTGAAATGAAATCCTGTATGGAAAAGGGTAAATCGAGCTAGAATGCGGGGGTCTTGTTTTTACTAATATGCCTGGGTGAATGTGCCCGTAAGTTTAGTGAGTATATTCAAGTCGTACATAACATCATTTTTCAGAGAGGAGGTCTGTGATGGCCAAGTGATTTGTCCAAGATGGGTGAACCAGGAGGGTGACGGGTGACAGACTCTCAAGCCAATGACTTTCCCGCTCCAGATGTGAACTCATTCTGGTCTTTGGAAAACTAAGGTATTCATTTGGATGTGCCAGGCCCTGGGGTATGGCTGTGAACAAGAGATCTCTGCTCTTATGAAACTACTTTCTAGTGGAGAAGCTAGGTAAGCAAAGAAGTCCGTTGTATGGTATGTTGGAGAGCCATGATTGCAAAGACAAAAATTAGAGCAGGGGGACTCCCCAGGTGGTCCAGTGGCTAACAATTCACCTTCCAGTCTGGCCGAAACAAGATCAGTCTCTCCCCGGTTGGGGTACTAACGTCCCACATGTTGTGGGGCAGCGAATCCCAGGTGCAGCAACTTCTGAGCCTGGGACCACTGGAGCAGGTGCTCCGCAAGAAGAGAAGCCCTTGTGCTATGTGAGAAGACCATGCGCCACAACAAAGACCCAGTTCGGTAATTAAAAAAAAAAAAAAAATAGAGCAGGGTAAGGGGGAGCTAAGAGTGCTGAGAGAAGAATGTTTGCAGTTTTAAATAGGGTGGTCAGAGAAGGACTCATTAAGAAATGGACATGTGAGCAGATTCAAAGGAGGTGAGAAAGGGAGCCATTTTTATTCTTGGAGGAAGAATCTTTCAAGCAGAGGGAATAGCCAGTGCAAAGGCTCTGTGGCAGGAATGTACAGGGTGGCTGAATTAAGAAGGACACTAAGGGGAGATGAGGTTTTTTTTTTAAAAAAAGGGGTCTCTGAAACAAAGGAGGCACAGGTCACATAGTTCGGGATACCATTGTAGGGACTTTGGCTTTTAATCTGAGGGAGATGGGAGCCACTGGAGAGTTTTGAGCAGAGGAGGGACATGATGGGACCCAAGCAGTAGCCAACCAGTCACCTGTTGCAGCTGTGTGGAGAAGCTGCAGAGGGCAAGGACAGAAGCAGGGTAAGGAGTCTGTTGCAGTAATCTAGGTGAAAGATCATGGCAGTTTGGTCCATAGGGCAGCAGTGGAGGGGACGGAAAGTGGTCAGGTCCCAGGACGGCACTGTGGATTTTGGCTTGAACAAGCAAAGATGGAGTTGTCATTAAGTGAGGCAGGAAAGACTGAGGGTTTCAGAGTTCTGACTGGATTAAGTTTGAAATGCCTCCCAGATGTGTGAATAGAAATGCTGAGAAGGCGGGTAAATAGAAGAACCTGAGTCTGGAGTTTAGGGAGAGAGATCTTCTACCTTCCTTTTCTCCCATTTAAAGACCCTCTACTTTGGCCAGGTGGGAACAAAACAGACTTGGTTTGGTCATACTGGGCTCAGAGGCCACTGGGGAGACGGCACTGATATCATTGCAAACTGTGATTGTGTCAAGCGTAGATAAGGCTGAGAACCAGGACCTGGGAAGGAGGTCACAGGTGGGCTTTTGTAGATCAAGCCCCAGGGAGGCCATGTGGTTAGATGGGGGCAGGATGGGGAGTGTGATGGGAGATGTCCTCAGGTTGAAGAGCCGGCTGGAGCACGTGGGGCTTTAAGCCACGGCAACGGGTGTAGATTTTGCTTTGAGTGCAGTCAGAAGCTGCTGCAGAATTTTAAGCTTAAAATTTTGTTTCTTAAAATAATTAACCCAGTTATTTTAAAATAAAAAATTCAAATCATGACATACATCACCCATGCAAGAGAGTATGCAATGTATATTCAGTTCTAAAACCAACATGGAGACAACTGTTTCTTTTGCTCAAGTTAACATAAGGAACATCATCAGTCCATTGGAAACCCTGTTTATTGCTCTCCCTGATCACTTCTCCATGACATTTATCCTGAAATTCTGTAAGCAATTCTCTTGTGTTTCTTTCTTTATGGTTTCCCCATATGTGTACTTAACCCCATACACTACTGTATAACTTAGTTTTGCCTGTTTTTGGGCCATAGACAAATGGAATCATATAATGAGTATTTTTTTCTATGACTTGTTTCTTTTACTCAGTGTATTTTTGAGAGTCATTCCATTGGTGCAGGCAGCTGTAGCTCAGTGGTGGTCAGAGAACATACTGGTTGTGTAGGACCTGACATTTATACAATTTTTAGAGTCCTTTTAAAAAAACACAAAATTGTAATAGAATATTAGGTAACAAGTGAATTTATATTTCGAGTGAGAAAAGAACTCACAACAAATCCTAAATTTTTTTTTAAAAACCTGGTAAATATCACAAAGGTCATAAAATCCAGAAATACATTTTTTCTGATGCACTGTTTGACCCACTTTGCTAGGATCCCTCTCACGGCTATACAAGGGGCTTGCGCAAGGGAGAGAACTTTCATTGAGGCAGCTTCACAGTGAATCCATCCTAGAAAGTGGTATGTTCCCCTGTAGGAAGAAGCTGCAGTTTCACTTCATGCTCCTTGTGATAAATGGCTCCCAGACCTGTCCACATCCTCTTCCCTGGAACCTGTGCTGTTCTGTCACATGGCAAGTTTGCAGATGGAGTAGTTTGCCAACCTTGAGATGGAGGATTACCCTGGATTATCCAGAGGGACTCCAATGTAACAAATGTCCTTAAGGGGAGGAAGAGCGAGGCTGAAGAGTAAGAACCAGAGAGATGGTATCATGAAAGAACTGACCATTGTGGGCTTTTAAGATGGAAAGAGCCCACAAGCCAAGAGGTGGGCTGCCTCTTGAAGGTGGAAAAGGCAGAATCCAGATCTTCCCCTACAGCCTCCAGAAAGAACACACACCTGCTGACAGCCTGCTTTTAGCTCAGTGAGACCCTATTTGACCTTCTGACCTCTAAAACTGTAAGGTAATAAATATATGTCGTTTAAAGCTACCAAATTTGAGACAATTTGTTTCAGCAGCCTTAGGAAATTAATATACTACTGTTTGGGTTGGATATTTAGGTTGTTTCCAGTCTCTTACTTTCCAGATAATGTTGCTGTTTGAACAGCCTTAGCTTTACCAGGTGGAGGCAACTGCTCCCGTTGGCTGATTTGGCTACAGTTTGGCTGATTTGGGGAACGGCGGGATGAAGGTGGTGAGACCGTTAGGGGCCATCTCAGCGAGCTAGATGTGAGAAGTGACAGTGGAGGTGGGAAGAAGGGTCAAATGTGAGAAATATTAAGGAGGACAAGTCCACAGGACTCCCTGAAGGGTTCCCTGTTAGAGGTGAGGGAGCAACCAGAAAGAGTTCCAAGTTCTGGAGCAGAAGCAAGGATGGTGGTAGAACCAGAGATGCTGATGGCTGGAAGTCTGATACCAGGACCCTTCCTCAAGGGCTTCCCCATTCCCACCCTCGCTGGCGGCTCTCCTGGTCCCTTCTCATCCTTTACAACCTCATGCATTGGAAGCTGACCTCTCACCCACTTCTCCCAAGTTAGGAAAATGATCGAAATCCCATGTGAATTGAGAGCCAAATGATGGACAGAAAGATAAACACACACTACCAGGACAAAGGAATGAAAATGCAGGTGATAGCTTCACCGTTAAACTTTAACTAATCTAGCTGAATTAAATTTTAACTAATTTCCTAAGATTTAAAGCAGAAAGACATCACCAAGGCAAAGACTGAGGGTTTTGATTCTTAGAAACAGTTTAATCTCCTGCATGGGCACCATCCTTTGGGAACCCATGTGACTCTTCCACAGGAGAGGAGGCTGTACGTGCAGACTTGGGAGGTATCTATAATACACCGATTCAGAAAAGCAGACTGAGAAAAATTTGTGTGGGGATCTAATTTTTATAAAATAGGGCACTTCATCCAGGGATATAGTAATAGTTCACATCTATAGAGCTATTACTGTGTGCCCAGCATTATGCTGAGGGCTATCTGCTCTGTTGATAGGTAGTAATGTTACAGAGGATGAGATAGTTGGATGGCATTACTGACTCAATGGACACGAGTTTGAGGAAACTCTGGGAGATAGTGAAGGACAGGGAAGCCTGGGCGTGCTACAGTCCATGGGGTCACAAAAGGTCGGACACGACTTAGCGACTGAACAACAACAGTGTCTTTGGACCTTTTTCTGTTATTGTCACTTCCTCTGACAGATGGGGAAGGAACCTGTCCAAAGGGGTCTGACTCCATGCTCTAATCAGCTCTCAAAGCTTCCTCTCCTTTGAACTTCCCTGGTGGCCCAGTGGCTAAGACTCTGTGCTCCCAGTGCAGGGGGCCCCAGGTTTGATCCCTGGTTGAGGAACTAGATCCCACTGCAGTAAGAGTTCGGGTGCCACAAGTAGAAGATCCTGCATGCTGCAACTAAAAAGATCCTGCATGCCACTACTAGGACCTGACACAGCCAAAGAAATGAATAAGTAAAAACACATGCATATTAAAAAACAAACAACAAACAAACAAACTTCCCCTCTCTTAATCTGGGGACTAGGAGGGCAAATTTGTGGCTGTCCCTGGGAGCCCTGGAAGGAAAGAGCTCCTGGCACCAAGCCCTCTCTTATACGGGTCATTGAGATTAGCTGCCATCTGACCCATTGAAACAGTCCTGACTAAGGTCATCTGGCAAAGACACCTATGCCCCAAAGAGGGAAGTCACTCTGTGGGAAGGCAGACACCACATGTGGCTTGGGTGGGAAGCCATGCTCTCCCCCAACCGCGCCCCCACCTTCTGGCATCATTCCCATTTCAGGGATCAAGAACTGAGCTCCTGGTATGAACCTTGGGGCCAGCAACAGCCAGGCTGGGAGCTATGGAAGTGGGACTAGCCTTAGAATCCAGTGAGCTCTGGGAATCTCAGGCTATTCTGGAAGAGACCTCAAGAGGGAGACGCTGGGCCTCTTTACCAATAAATGCATGCGGATGCATGACAGATGGTTTTTAAAAAAAAGCAACCACAGGACTTCCCTGGCAGTCCAGAGGTTAAGACTTCACCTTCCAATGCAAGGAGTGTGGGTTCAATCCCTGTCGGGGGCTAAGATCCCAAATGCTTTGTGGCCAAAATGAACATAAAATAGAAGTAGTATTGTAACAAATTTAATAAAAACTTAAAAAAAAAAAAATGCTGAGCAGTGACCAGTAGGTCATTCTCCAGGCTGAACAAGTAGGCTATGGATATGTGTGTGAACATCCATGTTATTATTGCCAGTTTTCTCTGAGGAGTAGAATTAGGTCATGGCAGGCTTTATTTTTTACTTTTATACTTCTAATTTGTTTTAATTTTTGAAATAATAAACATGCATTACTTTTGTAATAAAGAATCCTCATAATGTCAGAAACATACATATGAAGAAAAGGCAAAAAAATAATATTAAAAAACTGCTTCAGAGTAAATATGATAAACATTAAATGTCCAAAGCATATAGAATAATGTCACAAGTCCTTGGGAGAAAAATGGTCACGCCACAGTGGGAGATAGTACATAAACAGATAAATTATAGACAAGTAAATACCAATAGCTCATTTGATCTCATATATAAGCTAAGATGTGCAGCATTAAACAGAGAAGTGTCAGATTTTCCACCTTTCAGGATTTTTTTTTTTTTTTTGGTCACACAGCTTGCAGGATCTTAGGTCCCCTTAGTTCCCTGACCAGGGATTGAACCCAGGGCCTTGGAAGTGAAATCATAGTGTTAACTGTGAAGGAATTCCCTAAGATTTTTACAAATGGTAACAGGGCTGGCAGTGAGTCAGGCACATCCTTCCCCTGCTCGTGGGAGAGGACATTAGATCAACATGTTTGGATAACAATTTGCTGCTAGGACTCAAGCACCTTGAATTGTTCAAGGATCTAATCATGAGACGAGAACCAGACAAACGCAAACCAAGGGACATTTACAAGATGACTGGCCTGGATCCTCCAAAAACATTGAAGTCATGAAAAACTAGTCAGAGACATGTCCCAGATTACAGAAGACAAGAGAGACCCAACTAAATGCCATATGTGCTTCTGGATGGACCTTGAATCTAAAAGAGAACAAGTTCTAACAGACATTATTGAAACAGTTGAGGAAGTTTGAATGTGGGCTCTATATTAGATAGCATTGCACCTGTGTTCGATTTCCTAAATATGATCATTGGATTGTGGTCTTGTGAGTGAATGTCTTTTTACTTAAGAGATGGACGCTGAAGGGCTAAGAGAGTGTTATGATGTCTGCAACCCAGATCACTGAGTATTTAGACAGAGATATGGTTTATAGATTTGACATCTATAACAGAGAACACAAGAGAGAAAGCAAGGGTGGCAGAATCTCAACAGTTGGTCTCTGGGCAAAGGATACATTTTGGTAAAATTTTATCTTTTTTGGTAAAATTTTATTTATTTATTTTTGGCTGCACAGCATGGCATAGGAGGATCTTAGTTGTTGTTTGTCTTGTTTACTTTTCGGCCATGCCCTACGGCATGGGGATCTTAGTGCCCTGACCAGGGATCGAATTCATGCTCTCTGCACTGGAAGCACAGAGGCTTAACCACTGGAGCACTAGGGAAGTCCCAGCAAGGATTTTAGTTTTCATGTGGGGATCTTAGTTCCCTGACCAGGGATCAAACCCATATCCCCTGCATTGGAAGGCGAAGTCTTAACCACTGGATACCTCAGGAAAGTCTCCCTATTGAACTTTTCTTGCAGCTTGTCTGTAGGTTTGAAAATGCACAGAATAAGTTGGAGGACAAGTGTTCAAGGTTAAGTGAGTCTAGCGGCACAGCCCATTCTCAACTCAGCTTCTGAGTGACAGACAGGATGTGCAGCCTGGTGGGGTTGACCCTGGCACTGGTCCCAGCACCCCCCAGCTTGCTCCTGTTCTCCCATGTCCTTCAGGTCCCAGCCCTCAGCACTTCCGGGCTGGAGACCCTTTGCAGACCTGTCTGGAGGTTCATGCCACGTGCTGCTACTGCACCCTGGTTTCACTCCAGACCCCGAGCCAGTCCTTTCTCCTCAACCCCTCATCCCACGGCCAGGATGAGGCCAAACTGGGACCTTAAGCTCAGCTCTCCCTCTGCCTGTGATCTTTTGCCCTCGTCTACCCCCGCATACTGCCCTGGGACCACCTACTCACTGGACTTGCCTTTCCATCCTCTCTAACACTGGGGACTTGTGTCTTTTCCGGCAAGTGTTGCATGGGCAGCCATAGCCTGGAAGGTCATGGAAGCCCCCCAGAGGTGGGGGTATCCTGGGAGAAGCTGGGAGCACCCCATCCCAAATCTGAGGCCCTGCTTCTGCCACCCCAGTGTAGGCCCTGTGGAAGCCTAGGGCATGTGGAGGGTCTGTTTGATTTTATATTTTCAAAAACCAGCAGCACCCAACATCAGCAGCAGTTGTTCTCCTTAACCTCGGGGCACATGCTCTGCTACTGAAGTGGTCAGCTGGGCTTGACCTTGGGGCCCTTCCAGTGAGTAAGAGCCAGACTGGATGAGGAAATAAAGTGGGGTCCCTGGCTAGGGGCAGGGGAACCAGGGTGTCTTGCAAACACACAACACAAACAAAACCAGAGTTTCTGGGAAAAGATGGCAGACTACACAGGTCATGGCCCTTTTCCTCTGAGAGACCGAAACCAGCTGCCTGTCAACTCTTTGATGTTTTCCAGGCAGCCACTCCCTGACTGCCCAGAGGAAGGACCGTTGGCCTTCCTTGGCCTTAGCTTTTGGGAGTGAAAGGCAAAGATTCTAGAATCAAACAATTCAGAGAAATTATGGAAGCCAAGAATTCGGTCCTCATATTAGAATTCTCACTTAGTTAGAATTCTTAAATATTAGATTCACAATCTCTTATAACTGGACTTCCCTGGCGATCCAGTGGTTAAAACTCTACACTTGCACTACAGGGGTTCGATCCCTGGTCAGAGAACTAAGATCCCAAATGCCACATGAAAAACAAAAAACAAAACCAACAACAAAAAATACCAGCCTCTTATAGCTGGAAAGTGATTAGACGGATGGGCAAATACAGTTTTTCTACTCCATGCACCACACTCTCAGATACCATAACTAGTACTCTGACCAGCGCCAGCAGCTAAAGGAACCTGGAAGTAAGACTGGGATGCCCAAGATGGCGAGGAGGCCCGCATACTGGGTCCAGCTGCTCTCTGGCGAGAGCCATGCCCAACTGGAGCCCTCACATAGCTGGCATCACTCCCTGCAAGTGTTCAAAACATGCTTTGGTGCTGGCTGGGTTGGAGAGCAAAATGCTGCTCCCAGGAAGGGGTGGGCAAAAACTCCAGGTCTCTGTGGCATCTCTGCAAAGGTTCAGGGCCTTTCCTTATGGGCGCTGAAGGTGTTTAAACACAACTGGGGAGACAACTTGGGTGGGAGAAGCACCCGAATCTGCTGTGTGACCTAAAATAGTCTGCTAACCCTCTCTGGGCTCGTGTGCTCTCTCCTATAAAACCAGGGTTGGGAAGATCTCACTGACCCACTAGAAGTCCACAAAGTCTAGCCTGGTGATGAGGTCCAAGCACCATAGATTCATGTTGTCTGGGTTCAGATCCCAGCTTTACCACTTACAGGTATGAGTTCTGGGCAAGCTGACACTTCTGTGTCTCGATTTCCTCCCCCTTGTAAACTGGAGACAATAGTGGCACCTCCCTGATAGAGTTCTCACGAAGACTGAATGTGTATATATGCGTATAGATAAATATGTGTATTTGGGCTTCCCGGGTAGCTCAGTGGTAAAGAATTCATCTGCCAATGCAGAAGACTCCAGTTCCATCCCTTGGTCAGGAAGATACCCTGGAGAAAGAAATGGCAACCCACTCCAGTACTCTTGCCTGGAAAATCCCATGGACAGAGAAGCCTGGCGGACTATAGTCCATGGTGTTGCAAAGAGTCAGACAAGACACAACTGAATATGCACGCGTATGTGCATATATAATATGTTTATAGTAAATTACATGTCATTTAACCTAACATCTATAATATTATTATAATATGATATGATTATATCTATATCACTTAGAAGAATGCCTGACACATACTCAGCACACTTTAAGCATTAGCTGTTATCATGATTGTTGGTATTTCATCACCTGGACGGAAATGATGTGTTTACCCACAATAAGGCGGGAAAGACTCACAGATGAGTTAAGTGTCTTTACTTTTGGCTGAGATGTGCGTCAGTTCAGTGTGGAAACAGTGGATTTGCTCCTGCTGATCCAAAGCTCTGACTGGCAGTTCCATATGGCTTTTTTTTTAAATGTAGAGATCTTTTATTTCTGAATGTAGGTTGTTTGAGAGACCAGAATTTTTAAAACATGAAAGAGGGCCACTTAGAGGAATCCAACCTAATGAAATGACCCTTAAAGTCACACAAATATTTCTGCATGAGGATGTTCACTGCCTCATGATTTTTAACCCTAAAAAAATGGAAAGCACTCCTATGTGAAACAGAATAATAGTGGAGTAAATCTTGGTCTTATCTCATGCCAGTAAGAATGATGGTGTAGCTCTCCAGTTTGTTGTCACGAAAAGATGCTGAGGAGTCAAGAGGTTAAAAGATTTCAACAGAGCATTTTTAGCATTTTGTGGTTTTCGAGTAGCCTATGTGTAGTGTGATTCCATGAAAAGCATATACATTTTACGTTAAAAGAAGTATATAAATGCACTTGGTCATATGTATACATAGGGTTACAAAACAGTCTGACAGGATATTCAACAACTTCATAAAGTTTTGCTTCTAAGTGGTAAGTTTACTGCTGATTCTTCGTTTAGCTCATCTGCTTTTGCTCACTTTCAAAAATTAACATACTTCACTTGTATAGTAAATGTTTTAAACAAAGGGGACAAAATAAAAGTGACCAAAAAGCTGGTTCCTGCTTTACCCGAAGAACTCCAGGTCCCTTGGTGGCTGAGCCCCAGTCCCATCACAATTCCCCTAGACCTTTGCCGGAGCAGGTGATCTCATTCCTCTCCTCTCAGGGGTGGTTTTCTGAGAATCTCCTCAGGGCACTGTGCTGAGCGTCTTGTGTTCATGATACCATTGTATCTTCAAGATCTTCCTTTGAGGCAGGAATGATATTTCCCATTTTATAGATGAGGAAGCTGAGCTTCAGAGAAGTTAAGGAATGTGCCCATGGTCACACAGCTGAAAGGCCCTGGAGCCAAAACCAAACATGCTGGACTCTAAAGTGCTCGCCTGTAACCATCAAGTGGTCCTCTCTCCCTCCTCTGAACTCTGGCTGGAAGACACTGCCAGCCCTTCTCTGCGCAGGCAGTACAGGCTGGGGTACACCTAGAGTCCTTTTTTTTTTTTAACTACAGTTTGTGTGCTCCCAGCCTGGCAAAGAATTCCCAACATACTGTCTGAATTTTAGGCAGTTGAGTTGGTAAATACTGATGATGGTGGAGTCAATATCCATGTCCCCCTTGGAGCACAGTGATATAGTCTCCGACGTTTGGCTTAGGCATGTGACCACCCAAAGTGGAGGCTGCCTTTTCCACCCTCTTTTACAATTACAAATGGACATGTGACCAATTTCTGGCCAAAGGAATATAAATAGAGTGTTGTGCTAGGGCTTCCTTAAGAGAAAGCTGGCATAGGCCCTTTGCCCCTTCTTCACTTCACTTCTCCTAACTCCTGCCTGGGATGTGGATGTGTTGACTGGAACTAGTGCAGCCATATTGGACCATGAGGTGCATTTGTGAATGGACCTGCTGTTTAACATGGGGTGTAGGTCCTAGATATAAGTGTATAAGGAAGCTGGATCTCAGACACTGTGACTCAGCTCAGCTTGGGATCCCTTCCTTCAGACTTTTCTCGATAAGGCAAATAAATATCTTTCTTGTTTAAGCTTGTATAGTATATGTTTGTATAAGCTTGTATATAGTATATGTGAGTTTGGCCACTCACAGCTGAATATATCCTAAGTAATTCACTCACTGACGACTCTCTTTACCAGAATTTGGACTGGGTTTTGGGAACAAAGACAAATCAGACATGAGCTTTATCTTCTCTACACTCACAGTTTGCGGGTGGTTGGGGGGTGGAGACAAAGATGAAATAGATAATCCCAGGACAATTCTAGTCTCAGTTTCATACAATAGGCAGCCATTTGTTCATATAGTCAACTCTTGCCAAGAGATGGGCCTTCTGTTCAACACCAGGCACTGTACTGGGTACAAGAACATAGATGCAGCCAGCCCTCAAGGGGGTCCAGGCTGAGAACACATACCCTGGAGCCTTCTTTGCATTCAGAGTAGTAGCCTCTGACTCAGTGCCTCTGGAATGTGGTTCCTGGCCCCCTATCAGTCTGGGTCTGCTATTGGTGAGTCCGAGAAGGTGGCTGGGGCCTGGGGAACTGGCTTGGTTCAGGCTGGGGCAGCCTTTCAGACCACCTGCCTCACTGCCCTGTGTGCATATTTTGCTTGGGAAGAGAGGGCAGAGGTGAAGTGGGCACCTTTAGAGGATGCTTGTGTGCAGACACGTGTGTGTTTGAGGGTGTGTGTATACACACATATGAACATGTTTGTAGGCGTACATGAGATGTGTGGTGTGTGCTTACAGGCTATTGTGTATGTATATATAAAATACGTATTAATATAAACCCTCTAAGCATGCATTTAGTGAAATATTAACAGTCTATGAAATATGAACACATAATGTAATGATATTAATGTATCATTGAGTGTGTTAGGATACATATTCACATGCATATCAATGAATATCTGTTGAAGAGTATTCTCAGTACCCTACAGGAACTGCCTCATTTAATCCTTACCACATTCCTACAAGGTCAGCACTGTTATTATTCCCAGGTGAGAGGTGAGGAAACAGGCCCAGGGAGGTTAAGTGATTTGCCTGCGGTCACACAGATGTTCAGCAGTCTGTCCCAGCCTGCACCCCAAGCTGCCCGCCTGCAAGGCCCTGGAGCATATGCAGACTCCTGTGCAGGCTGGATGTTTGAGCGGGGGAGCGTGTTTGAGAGTGCAGAGGATGGGGTGGCCGTGGGCACAGCTGTTCTCGACAGTATGCGTCTATTTCAGCTCTGTTTACATGGTGTGGCTCCAGGTGTCCCTGCCCACTCCCTCAGCCTGGAGTGCCCTTCTCTGCCTTGGTCTCCTGATGACGCCCAAGTCCCCAGAGACTCAGTGTGGGCGTCACCTCTCCCTACAGGCAGCCCTGACTCCTCTGGCTGAGGCAGTTGCAACATCTACCCTCCCTGGTGTTGTCTTCATTGGGGGTGAGGGTGTATCCTTCACATCTGTGTCACCCAGGTGCCTGGGACGGGCCTGGCCAGGACATTAACAGCCATGACAACAGCTGCCCCTTGGTGGGCACGGGCCCTGTGGCCAAGCGTGCTCGGGGGCGGTGCCCCCATGACCTCACTGAATCCTGTTTATCAATCCATGCCAGGTGAGAAGGAAGTTAAGTACTTGGCTGGACCAGAAATTGAACCCCAGACTTGGCTTTAGCTCTGTGGTTCCCGTGGTGTGCTCCTTTGGGGCTCTTTTATTATTTTTTTTAATATATACCAGGTCTTAGTTGTGACGCATGGGATCTTTAGTTGTGGCATGTGGGATCTAGTTCCCTAATCAGGGATCGAACCCAGGCCCCCTGCTTTGGGAGTGCAGAGTCTTAGTCACTGGACCACCACAGAAGTCCTCTATTTTATTACTTAAGCTTTTATTTATTTGGGAATAGCTATCACGTGCACCTGGGAAAACTCAGGAAAGCCTACGACTTCAAAATAAGAGTCCCTTCCCCCATCACCCACCTTTCCTGACCCCTCCCAAGGGCCAGCGCCATATTCCCCCTGGGTTTTCCCTCCATGTACACGCGCATGAGTGTGTCTCCTTCCAGAGAGGTTCTAAGCATCTCTAAGTACATGTGCCAACCATACCTGTTATATTTTCTTTTATATAAACAGTGACACACCCCACACCTGGATTTGCCTGTTGACTTCTTTACTTCACATCTTGGAGATCTCTCCACATCAGCATATAAGAACTTCCTCACCGCTTTTAAAAAATTAATTAATTAATTTGGGGACTTGCCTGATGGTCCAGGGGTTAAGACTTCGTGCTCTAAATGCCAGAGGCCCAAGTTCAATCCCTGGTGGGGGAACTAAGATCCCACATGCTGCACAGTGCCACGAAATAAATAAAATTCTTTTTAAATTAATTAACTAATTTGGCTGCACTGGATCTTTGTTGCTGTGCGGGCTTTCTCTAGTTGCAGCAAGTGGGGCTACTCTCTAGTTGTGGGGCTTGGGCTTCTCACTGAGGTGGCGGCTCTTTTTGCAGAGCACAGGTTCTAGGGCACCTGGGCTTCAGTAGTTTTGGCTCGAGGGTTCCAGAGCACGGGCTCAGTAGTTGTGGCTCATGGGCTTAGGTGACCCACAGCATGTGGAATCTTCCCAGACCAGGGATTGAACCCGTTTCCCCTGAATTTGCAGGCTGAGTCTTTACTACTGGACCACCAAGGAAGTCCCCTCACTGCTTTTTATAACTGCTTGACACATGTGGTGGGGAATTTATTAACCACTTCCTATTCCCAGTGTGGCAATGAACGTCCTTGTACAGGCACAGACTTTGACTTAATAAATGGATCAGTGAAGGGGTGACAGGATGCCTGAGGTTGGGGCCTGGGTTATGGGGGGACCCTGAGTGTGGAGTCGAAGGTAGCTCCAAGCCTGTCTTCCTAAGGAAATGGGAGAACATGAGAATCTCCTGGAGTCCTGAGAGTCCCGGCCGGCTGGGTCCCAGGTGAAGGTCACCCAGCAGAATCCCCTTGGCTCCTCCTCAACAATGCAGCAACGTCTCACTGCCAGTGAGGTGTGTCCACCATGAGTCACCTTTCATGCCCGCTTGGCCAACTGCCTCCATCTCTTGAAGCTGGAGATGCCTCGCTGAGGTGGGAGGACCCATGGGTGGCCACGCCACATGAGCATCTCTGGGATGCAGGCTCCATGCCTTGCCCTGATGGCGGAGATGGAGACACAGAGATGGCCACTGACCTCAGTGAACCATGATCTCAAGGAAATGCAAGAGCACTTTGAGAGAGTGGCCAGCTGGGTCCAGCGTGCCCAGAGCCGGGAAGGGTCTGGTGTGGGGGTTCAGAGTGGGGTTGGAGGTCCAGGCAGGGAGCCACACTGCAAGATCTCAGGAGTTTTGAGAAGAAAGTATGTTTGGCAGCCCCCCGACCCAGATCTCTTCCCTGGTGGCTCAGATGGCAAAGAATCTCCCTTCAAGGCAGGAGACTCAGGTTCGATCCCTGGGTTGAGAAGATCCCCTGGAGAAGGGAATGGCTACCCACTCCAGTATTCTTGCCTGGAGAATCCCATGAACAGAGGAGCCTGGTGGGCTACAGTCCATGGGGTCGCAAAGAGTCGGACATGACTGAGCAGCTAACACTTTCACTTTCACTGACATGGGGTGAGGCTGGAGCTGCGGGATGGTGAAGGGGCAACAATGCAGGCCCCTTCCTGCCCTTTCCAAGGGCCCTAGCCTTCCTAGCCCTCTTGGGAGGAAGCTCTCTTGATCTGCTTAACTGGGGAAACTGAGGCAGGAGTGTGGAGGTGGCTCATCAAGTCAGCCCAACAGAGGTGAGCCCCTATCTCCCTGCAAACCTATGTCCCAAGCAAGAGGCCCAAGGCATGTGGTCTGTGGGTGGTTTCCGGTAAGAAGACCTGGGTCAGCCTGGGAAGCCCCCTGTGGTATGAGACCCGCTGACCTAAACTCAAGCTCTCTGATTCTTGCGCTGCTGGGTCCCTGCCCCTCACCTATAAAATGGAGGTAACAACAACAGCAACAAAAATTTTTAAAAAGAAAGAAACAAAAAAAACCCAAAACAAACAAAAAAATAAAATGGAGGTGACTATGCACCTCCCTCACTGGCTGTTCTGGGGATTAAAGGAGACGATGAATGCAAATGCTTATTCTAGAACCTGGCACACGGTTAGTGCTCCACAAAAGGTAGAAAGCTTTCTCTTTGGCAGGTAGCCTGAGTAAGATTTGGACTCTAGAACCAGACATGCTGTGATGTGATACACTAAGTTATTAACCTTGGTGAGTCCTGACCCCTCTCTGAGCCTCAGTTTCCTGCTCTGAAAATGGGGACCACACATCAAAGAGGTGTTGTCTGAAAGTCCACTCACAGCGGAAGCTCCCTCAATGTGAGCTCCTCCTTCCCTGGGCCTCAGAGCCCAGGGGGCCCTCATAAAATCCAGAAGGGGACGCTGGGATGACAGGATGACTCACGGTTACAGCCCGGGCCCTTTCATGTACAGGAAACTGCCATTAGCTCCCAGCGCCTCTGTCTGGTTGCTGAGCTTCCCAGCTGGTTTATGGGGAGACCTCACCCTTTGCCGTTCAGCGTGGGAGTGAGGCTGAGGCTGTGTCTGTGCCCTCTCTGGAGGGTGCCTGACTGGGTAGTCATTCCTTTCCAGTCAGTCAGTCAGGGAGTCAATCAACAAACAAGAATCCAGCTGAGACTCCGGGTGTTCTGTGCTGGGCGCTGGGGAAACAGAAGTGAGTGAGAGCTAGTCCCTGGCTTCAGGGGGCCCCCAGACTGAGTGAGCCATACAGAGAGAACATGTCAGGTGGAAGGGCTGTGGCAGCCAGAGCAGGCATCTAGCCCCACCTGGGGGAATCTGGGCGGGCTTCTTGGAGGTGGCAAGTGATGACTAATCTGCGTGCTGACTCTGCCGGGGGCCTACCAAGGGAGGGGCGGGGAGTGGCAGGTGCAAATGGAGGAGAGGGGTGAGGACAGACAAGTGCCTGGGTGGGCACGCTTGGGAGCTGCAGGTACCTTTGTGGAGTGGAATCCCAGGGCCCAGGGTCCTGAAGGGGTGAGGAGAGGAGGCTGGGGTTGGGGCTCATGTGCCAAGACTCGATCCTAAGGACAGCAGGGGCTCAGGGCAGGGTTTCGCAAAGGGAGAATTGTGTTTTTGAAAACCCACGCTGGAGGTGTGTGGACTGGATGGGAAGGGAAAAACCAGAGGCTGCGGACCAGGGAAGAAGGTGACTCAGGTCCTAGTCGTTGGAATGGGGGAGGACGCAGAACGAATCATGGGCTTGCAGACAAAGATAAGCAGCAGTATTCAAGGGCGGTGAAGAGGTTGTCAGCTACCCCAGGGCTTAGCAAGGAAGGAGCAGGCCAGGAGCAGCCCACGGCCAAGCGGGCTCCTCCCAGACTGCCAGCTGCCCCTACTTGTTGGGGTCAAGAGGGCGAAGGGACGAAATGGTGAGAGCTCGCTACCAGGACTCTTTTCTAGAGGATTTATCGCAGAGCCCCTGAAGGGCGTGGCTGACATGGCAACAGATCCGCCCCACCACCCCCAGGAGAAGTCTCAGGATGCCCTGAAAAGTGATAAGTGGGAACCTGCCAGATGGGATAAAGAGGCCTGGATTCTCACAGGCCATGGAATTGGGGTTTGGACCAAGTTCAACCAGATCTCCTGGAAATGGCAGGGGGCAGGGGCAGTCGGCTGACCTCTGACTAAAAATAAAAAAATAATAGCTCCTGTTTTTGAAATACTGTATTGTGGGCCCCATGCCATGCATTTTATTTCCATCATTTCATTTAATCCTTAAAACCACCCCATAACAATAACAATCACAGCAATAATAACATTTTTATTGGATTTTACTAGATCCCAGGCACTTTTCTCACCATGTTACATCTTTTGGCTCATTTTTGAGCTTCACAACATTCCTGAGGGGGATGTACTACTATTCCCATTTTACATATGAGGAAACTGAGGCACAGAAAATTTATATAACTTGCCCAAGTTTGCCTAGGAGCTAGGATACAGTTAAAGGACTCTCTGGGTCCCTTACTCCCCTGCCCCTGCCACCGACCTGAGCTCTTACTCCTTCCTCATCCTGCCTCCCACAGGCATCATAGGAGGGGGAAGGGAGAGGCTACGTCACTAGTGCCTTCTGAGGTGACATTGCCCCGCTCTTCCCAGAGGAGCTGCGGGTCCCTGGAGCTGAGGGGCAGAATAAAGTCTGACAAGGTGTAAAGAGTGAAGGTGGTAAGGAAGTGACAAAACTTTGTCCTCTCCCCTTATCCCCCGTCCCCCACACAGCTCCCCTCCCTCCGTGGCCTGAGGAAATCTAATGGGCCCTTGGTGGGCCTTTTCTCCCAGCCCGTCAGCCAGTCCCTTCTCAAAGCATTCGCTCCCTGGGGCTGTTGGGAACCTACCTACTGCTCTTCCTTGGGGTCCTGTCCTCCTCTCCCACCCCTACTACATGCCACCCCTAAGGCCAACTCAGAGCCTTCACCAACCCTGTGTGCTGAAGGGGTTGCACACACTCCCATCTTTGCCCAGACCCTCATCCTGAACGAGGGCAGTGCCCACTCAAAACTCCCCAGTGGCTCCCCACTGGGTTAAGAACGCAGCTAGAGCTTGGACCCGTGGTACCCGCCCTCCTTGCAGTTTGAATTCCAGGTGTGGCTTGTTCCTCCAGCCTCATCTTGGATCCCTCTATATATGCCAATCTCAATGCAAATACAGCTGCTCTGTCCCTGAAGGGACTTTTCTTTCCATCTAGTATCTTCTTCTTCTTCTTTTTTTGACTATGCCATGTAGCATACGGGATCTTAGTTCCCCAACCAGGGATTGAACCTGTGTAGCCTGCACTGGAAGGTAGACTCTCAACTATTGGACCACCAGGGAAGTCCCATCAAGTGCCTTTAAAATTTTTATTTATTTTTATTGAAGTATAGTTGATTTACAATGTTGTGTCAATCTCTGTTAGCAAAGTGACCCATATATATAAATAAATATATATATATATATAGAGAGAGAGAGAGAGATAGAGAGAGAGACCTTCTTCTCCCATCTAGTACCTTTGAACATGGTGTTCATTCAACCTGGAATACCTTCTCCTAGCTAGTTCTAGCTTAGCTCCAGGGCCGCCTCCTCCAGGAAGCCTCCCTTGACCTCCCAGGCTGGATTTGCTGCATCCTCTGTGCTGACTGCACGTTTTTGTAATTAGCTGAAGAGGAGCAGGTTGGAGGGAAGACAGGACTTTGATAGCAGCCCTGAGATTGAGGCTGCCCAGGTCTGGAGTTTCTGAGAAAGGTCTGGACTGGATATAGACAAGAGCCAAGGACTAGAGATCAAAGACAGAGAGCAAGCTTGTCACAGGAGAATGTGTAGAAGATAGGAGAGCTGAGGTCAGACTCTGGGGAATCCCAGCATTAGAGGGCTGATAGCAGAAGAGAATTCCACAAGGAGACTGAGAAAGAGGAGCTGGAGAGTTAGGTGGAGAAGCAGGAACTCAGAGGGAAAAGCTGGCTCCCCATGAACCAACCCCTAGCATTCATGCCCTGGTGTTGTCCCGCCACCTTGAGTCTGGACTGGCCCTGTGACTTGTTTTTGACAAATGTGGTGGAAGCAGTGTCACAGCACTTCCAAGCCTAAGTCCTAAGAGGCATGTAGATGCTTCCAGCATCATTTGAAACTCTCTAGGGAAGTAAACCACCATGTAAGAAGTCAGACTACAGACTGCCCGGAGACTGGCGTGTCATGAGGAAGCCCAAGCTAGCTATATGAAGTGACCACATGGAGAAAGAAAGAGAGATGTCCAATGGCCTCTGCTATCACCACCATCCCAGCTGAAGCCCAGATATGAGTGAATAAACCATCTACAATGGCCAACCCAGGTGACCCTTCAGGTAACTCCAGCCCTGCCACCACTGACAGCAACTGCAAAACAGACAGCAAGAGAACTGCCCAGCTGAGCCCAGTCTATCCACAGGACCAAGTGTGGTAATAATAAAACTTTCTAAACCATTAAGTTTATAGTAGTTGGTTACATAGCAATAGATCATTGAAACAGTTGGTAATTCAACCTGAATAACTCTCTATGGCAGGCATTATCATCTCCACTTAAGAGGATGGGGAAATAGGGACTTCCCTGGTGGTCCAGTGGTTAGGACTCCTTGCTTCCACTGCTGGGGGCTCAGGTTTGATCCCTGTTCAAGGAACTAAGATCCCACAAGCTGAGAGACTCTGCCTCAGTAAATAAATAAAAACACTGGGCTTGCATGCCTAGGGCAGGGGTTCTCAAGATTTTTGGCAACAGGGATCCGTTTTGTAGGAAGACAATTTCCCCAAGGACATGGGAGTTGATTCAAGTGCATTCCACTGACTGAATTTGCTGAGCAGGAGTTCAGGTGGTAATGCAAGCGATGGTGAGTGGCTGTAAACACAGATGGAAGCTTCGCTGGCTTTCCTGCCGCTCACCTCCTGGTGTGCAGTCACGTTCCTAAAAGGTCCATGGCCTAGGAGGTGGGGACCCCTGTTCTAAGGGGAAAAAGAGAGAGATGGGGAAATAAACCCAGAGAGGGACGTGACTTCGTGAGGTTCATGTAGCCTGCTGGAGGTAGCAATTGGGGTTTGAACCCAGACAGGTGTGTCTGATACCCTGCCCTGTGCTCTTTCCACAGCACATGCTTGGCTGCCTGAGGAGACCAGACCTAGGAGCCAAACCACGTGGCTTTGGCCAGATTCCTGGTGTGACAGGTTATTGTGGTTTTCCTAGGAGCTTCACCTGGGTACCTGCTAGAAACTTGGATTTTTTTAAAAAAATTAAGACACAATTCATGTAGTCAAATGCACAAACCATTGTGTGCAACATGGTAGGTTTGTACATGTGACCTCCCTGGTCAAGATACCGAACATTTTTGGCACCCCAGAAATTTGCCTTATGCCTACCACTAGTCCATGTGTTCTACCATACCTGGAACCCAGAGGTACTCACTGTTCTGACAACTATCTCCATAGTGACAGTTTTGCCTGTTCCTGAACTTCTATAAATGGACTTATACAACATGGACCTTCTTTGAAAAAAGTTATTTGACCGCGTCATCTTAGTGCAGCATGCAGGATCTTCTATCTTCATTGCAGTATGTGGGATCTTTTTTTTTTTTTTTTAAGTTGTGGTATGTGGGATCTAGTTCCCTCATCAGGGGTCAAACCTGGGCTCCCTGCTTGGGAGCTTGAAGTCTTAGCCCCTGCACCACCAGGGAAGCTCCAACGTGGGCCTTTTTGTGACTGGCTTCTTTCACTTAACATTATGTCTGGAAGACTCATTGTGCAGTTGCATGTAGCAGTAATTCTTTCCTATTTCCCTATTGTATTCTAATGTATGAATTTGCCACCATTTATTCATTCTACTGTTGACAGACATGAAAATCTGTTTTCAGATTTGGGCTACTATGAGTAAGGTTGACATGAATATTATTGTACTAGTTATTTCGTAGACCTCAGCACTCATTTCTCCTGGGTGTACACGCAGGAGTGGAAATGCGAGGTCACAAGTAGGTGTGTTTTTAACTTTATAAGAAACTGCCAACAGTTCCTCCTAGTGCTGGTACCTAGAATGCTCCCACCAGCCCTGCGTGAGAATTCCGGTTTTTTGGATCCTCAGTTGGTATCGTTAGTTCTTTTGATTTGAGATATTCTAGTGGGGTGGGGTGGGGAGGGATATCTCATTGTTTTTCAACGGCTGAGGTAGGGCACCTGTTTATAGGTTGGCCTGATTTTTTAGTTTGCCTAGGAAGCCCTGCCTGCGGAGAGGGTGTTGCCACAGCCCAGGTGCCACATGGGCAGCCTAAGATGGGCTGAGAGAGTCATGGAGGCAGGGGATGGACTAGAATTATGTCCAGGAGGGGCTGGTCTGGGGCAACAGGGCCTGGTGAGGATGGGCAGGGCCCTGGACTCAACTGTCTGGTTGCTGGGGCTGCCCACGGCATGCTCCTTACCCCATGAGACTGGAAGTCCTGGATCAGGGCAGCACGAAGCCTGGGTGATTTGATGGCTCAGAGATCCTGGTTCTTCTTTCTGCTCCACCATCTTTAGCATATTAATGAGGCAAAATGGTGGCAACAAGGGGACTTCACCAAGCACTCCACCCAAAGGTCAGGAGAGAGAGGCCTCCCTTCCTTGTGCCCCTTTCTAAGAGTAAGGAAGACCTCTGATGATGACCCGCTCCAGCCCTCCACCCCAATCAAGACTTTCCTGGGCCATCTCATTGGCTGGAGCTGTATCCCATGCCCATTCCTCAACCCATCACTACAAGGGAATGCAGCACATTTCCCCCACACCCCACAAGCTTGCTCCCCTGAACACACAAAGGAGGTTCACAGGGCATTTGCTCATGCTTTTCCCTTGGAATTGGAAAGCTTTCCTGATTTTTCCATCTTGTTGTTTTTCAGTCGCTCAGTGAAGTCTGACTCTTGTGACTCCATGGACCCCTTTTTCCATCTAGAAAAATTATATTCCAAAGCCACCCCCCAAAACCCTCTTCCACCTGCGGGCTGGGGGGGGGGGTCTCCCCTGGGTTCCCACAGCCTTCTGGGACGCACCCTCTGTGACCTGTTTTTGCAGCCTCAGTCGGGGGCAGGGCCAGTTCTTGTTCAACTCTACACACCCCGTGCTCAGCACAGAGATGCCCCAAGGGTTGATGGGAACGGCTGCAGGGGGTGAGGCCGGCTTGTCTTCGTCACCTTTGGCACAGCCCTGCACATCAGACAGCCCAGGCTGGACCAGCGGCATCTCAGAAAGGAGGCCTCTTCCCAGCCCCAGGTGGGGCCATCCATGATCAGCACAACAGCCAACAGAGATGAGGGCCCCAGTGTGGTGGCCTGGGGTGACTTCTTCTACTTCCCTGCCCCTAACCCTGCCAGGCTGGACAAAACCTCTGGGCACAGCGTCAACACGGGACTGGGGTTGAAAGATACCCATTTGATGGAGAAGCAAATTAAGGCTCTTAGAGAGGGGCGTGGCTTGACCAAGGTCAGTCATGGGCAAAGCCTCAGGTCTGGTCCTTCCTCCAAGGCTGGCTCAGCGCCCACTCATGGCTTCTCAGAGTGAGATGCCCCTGATCCCTTGGGGTCAGCGGTAGGGGGAGCTGTTAAAGTGCAGATTCTGACTCAGGAGGTCAGGGTGGGTCCTGGACTTGGGGTTTCTCACAAGCTCCCGGGTATCACAGCTGTTCCTGCTGGCCTGCAAACCCCACATAGAGCTGCAAAGCCTGGTGGAGAAACCAGATTCTCAACCCCACCCTCAAAGCCCACATGCCGCTCCTTCAGGAAGGGTGGCGTGCTGGAGGGTGTGGGTGGTGAAGCCACTTTAAGAAACCCCGACCATAGAGACAATCTTCTGTATGATGCAAGGAACCCAAAGCTGGTGCTCTGGGACAACCTAGAGGGGTGGGATGGGGAGGAAGGTGGGAGGGGGGTTCAAGAGGGAGGGGACCTATGGGATGCCTCTCTCTATATATATATATATGCCTACATGGGCTTCCCAGGTAGTGCTAGGAGTAAAGAACCCGCCTGCCAATGCAGGAGATGTAAGAGACAAGGGTTCAATACCTGGATCAAGAAGATCCCCTGGAGGAGGGCATGGCAACCCACTCCAGTATTCTTGCCTAGAGAACCCCATGGATGGAGGAGTCTGGTGGACTATATACAGGATAGATATACCTATATATCCCCATGTACCTATGGCTGATTCATGATGATATATGGCAGAAACCATCACAATATTGTATAGTAATAATCCTCTAATTTTAAAAAAAAGAACCCCCAACCTCCGCCACCCACCCTGTGTAGGCCATCCAGGACAGCAGAGCTGCCAGAACATTTTATTAAGTTAAGAAGGCTCATGGAGCAGGAGAGAAATACCTGCACGGTGCGGCTCCCACAGATCCATGCCCAGCACCCCCTCAGTGGAGGGGGCGGGGCTGTGGGGACAGCTACCGGCTCCCTCTGTCCATCTGTCCCTCTGTCCAGAGTCCCAGGGAGTGAGTCCCCCCAGGGCAGGGAGTAGTTAGCGGGAGGTAGGGTAGGAAGAGGGTGGCCGGCTCCCTGCCTCTCCCACCGAGTCCACCCTGCCACAGCTACTGCTGGGCCTCCACTAGACCCCGGACAGGGAGACGGGCCCAGAAGCCCAAGCAGTGGCTGGAGACAGAGTGGGGGCTGGTGCTTGAGGCACGTGCCACTAGGAATTGCTTTTTAAAAAGTATAAAGTGTTTTTGGGGAAAAAAAAGGAAAAAAAAATCTATATAAAAATCTCTTCACATATAAAATCCTGAAGAAGGTGCAAGGTAAGACCCAGTGCTAGGGGCGCGCTCAGATACGCAGAGAGTGTACATGTGTATGTGTGTGTGTTGCTGTGTATGTGTGTGTGTGTGTGCATGTGTGTGGTGGGTGTGAATGCACGTGGGTGTGAGCCCACAGAGGGTGGGGAGAAAGCTTGGCTTCTGACGTCCGTCCAGCAGGGAAGGAAGGCGATTGGTCTCCTTGGACTGGGGGGTCTGCAGTGGGCTGGACCACAAGGACCTAGAAGACAAGAGTGGGGGAGTCTGCGAATTAGGAAAAAAACATGCACCCCAATGTTCTCAGCAGCACTATTTACAATAGCCAAGACATGGAGGCAACCCAAGTGTCCTTCAACAGGTGAATGGATAAAGTATACACATAGTAATACAATGCAATATTACTCAGCCATAAAAAATAATGAAATAATGCCATTTGCAGCAACATGGATGTGCCCAGAGATTATCATACTAAGTGGAATAAGTCAGATAGAGAAAGACAAATATCACATGATATCACTTGTATGTGGAATCTAAAAGAGATACAAATGAATTTATTTACAAAACAGAAACAGACTCACAGACAGAGAAAAAAAACTTATGGTTACCGAAGTGGAAAGTGGGGGTGGACGAAGAATAAATTAGGAGTTTGGGATTAGCAGATATAAACTATTATATATAAAATAGATAAATAATAAAGTCCTACTGTATAGCACAGGAAACTATATTCAATATCTTATAATAAAATATAATGAAAAAAATTCTGAAAAAGAACATATCTGTATTTCTATTGGGTTGGCCAAAAAGTTCATTCCATAACACCTATAGAAAAATGCTAACTTTTCGGCCAACCCAGTATATATAACTGCATCACTCTGCTATACACCAGAAACTAAAACAACATGGTAAATTGTAACACTGTAAACACTGTAAATAAATTGCATTTCAATTTAATAAATAGAGCAAGGGAATCTGGCTAAGGCCAGGGAAGTGTGACCAGCAGGTCCTTCTAAAGCCTCTCAACCCCAAAGGCTGGGCCAGACCTGCTCCTCCAGGCTTCTCCCCATGCCTGGCCCACAGGGTGGCCTCTCCCGAGTGCCTTAGGAAGTCCCCAAGGACGTGTTAGAAAGAGGAAGCTCCAGGTAGATAGGGCAAGAGGAAAGGCAACATAAAAATAGCTCAGAGGGATTTCCCAGGTGGTCCAGTGGCTAAGAGTCTGTGCTCCCAATGGAGGGAGCCTGGGTTAAATCCCTGGTCAGGGAACTAGATCCGACATGCTATAACTAAGACCCAATGCAACCAAAAGAAAAGTCTCAGACCCTGCTAAGTCAGGGATGACTGTGAGACTAAGTAACCTTAAGTTTGTTTTCTGGGACAGAACACGGCCTCCAGTGATGTCTGGGGCGTGAAGCTCAGAGGAAGGAACCTGTGGGTGATTAGCACACACATGAGCAAGCTGTGCTGCTGGGTCTGATGAGGAGGTAGGCACACCCACACCGGATCTGCCACCCAAGCCCAGGCCGATCAGCAAGGGCACTGCCGGCCCTGAGGAGGGGCGTGGACGGTGCAGGGCTGCAGCTGCAGCTCCGTGTTAAGAAGCTCCCACTGTCACAATGCGGGGACAGGGCCGATAATCACAGACTTACTGGCTGGCCCACCTCTGAAGAAAACGTGCTCCAGCTCACAGAGCAGCCTCTGGGTGAGTCTGACGGATCCCCGGGACGGCCCCAAGTTGCCGATGTCACTGTCCCCCCACCCAGAAGGGGAACGGAGGCTGGGAGGAGGAAGTGCCCCGGGCCAGGGGGTGGCTCGGGTTTTCAGGTGCAGGTGAGCCTTGAGGTCACACCTCCAGGCCCAGCACCTGTGACGGCCTCCCCCTGCCCTCCCTGCAGCACCCACCCTGCGGCGCCCACCTCTACTCGGCCAGGCTGTTGCGCACAGCCTCCTTCTCCTGCAGGGCAGCCATGGCGAGGCGCAGGTGCTCTTTCAGCTGCTCAATCTCCCGCTCTGACCGCGTCTTGATGTGGTTCAGCTCCACGTACACATCCTGGTACTTTCCCGAGGTGAAGCGCTTGTCCTGGGGGCCGGGGAGGCACTGTGAGGGCAGGGAGCCCTCCATCCTGGCCCCACCCACCTGCCGGCACAAACAGCCAGGCCTCTCCAAGCCCCCCTAGGTGGCCTCCCCAGAAGGCTCCCCCGCTCCACCCAGTGACACAAGTTTCGGCATCATTTTCATCCCATTCAGGATGAGAGGCAAGGTTCAGAGTGGTGAAACTTCTGTCCAAGGCCACACACTCAAGTGAGTGGCTGGGAGGGCAGGTCAGCCTGGCCCAGGGCTTGGGCCCCTTCCAGGAGTCTCCCAGAACCACCAACACACAAAGGGTTGTCAAAGACACATGGACACGGCACCAAGGGTGGGTCAGACCGGGCCACAAATCTCAGCCCCCCAGCTCCCAGAAACACAGGTTTCTGGGAATGCATACTCCACACTGGAATGCATACTCCACAAGAACAGGGATTTTGATCTTGTCCACAGCGAGTCACCCAGCACCCAGTATAGTGCTGAGCACGTAGTAGGTACCAATAAATATTTTCTGATTAAATACTGGGCTGGCCAAAAAGTTCATTCAGGTGCCTTCCATAAGATGTTATGGAAAAACCCAAAAGAACTTTTGGGCCAACCCAATAAAAACAAGGGTGGCCTGGAGCAAATCACTTACCCTTTCTTAGCCTCAGTTTCTTTGTCTGTAAATGGGAATCCTGACCCCTACATGGGGGAGGCACGGGGAGGGCCTGATGAGGCCAGGAGTGGCCGGCACAGAACAGGTGCTCACAGGATGGGGGCACAGCTGGATCCAGGGGCTCCCTACCCCTCTGGCATCCCACCTCAGCTGGCCGGGACTCACCTTCTGCATCATCTGGAGCTCATCTCGGAGGCACTGCACCTCCTTCTTCAGATATTGCAACTCGTTCTCCTTCACTCGCAGCAGCACCTGAGGTCACAGGTTCCAGGCTGACCTGGGGCCAGAGTCCAGAGCTACCCTGGCCCACTACAACCCAAAGCCTGGCTTCTCTCTGTTCTGGGCCCCTAGAAGGCAGCTCCTACCTGCACCAGGCTCCCTGGGGGAAGACTCCTCCAGGAAGCCCTCTCTGATTTCTCCTTGCTCTCTCAGCCCATCTGTATCATGTGAGTGGATATCTTACGGTCACCCCCGCTGTGGTCACAACACAGAACCAGGCCCTCACCTTGAGGGCGAAGATCATGAAAAGAAGCCACAGTGTGGCCCTACTGTGAGCCAGAGAGGGCTGCACTTCCTCATTAACCCCTCCACAAACCCTGATGAGCAGGTACTATTTTGACCTGATTGAGAAGGAGACAGGTTGAGCCAGGGCGAGGGAGACTTAAAAGATTAAGACTCTGGAGCCAGGTGCCTGGTTCAAATCCCAGCTCCCACACTGACAAGCCATGTGACCCTGGGCAAGGTACTTGAACTTCCTGTGTATCAGTTTTCCCAACTGTAAAATGGGGACAGCAACAGCATCTTTTTCATAAAACTGCCAGAAGCTTCAATGATTTAGCAGATATAAGGGCTTATAGAAATGCCAGGCGGAGAGTAAAGCTGTGTACAAATTTTTGTTAAATACAACCAAAGACGAGGGTGATCCTGGGATCACACATACATTTTCTCATTCTGGCTTCTCTCAATAAGGGAGGGGCTAGCTCCATTTTACAGATGAGCCAACAGGACTCAGAAAGGTGAGGTGACTTGCCACAGTCACACAGCAGGTAGGTGGTAGGACTCAGGTGGAGAGCTTTCACCCAGCTGGCCCAGGAGTGCTGGGTGCACAGCAGGCCTCCTTCCGAGCTGCCCTGCCCTCTCCCCACTGCAGGGCAGGCCCAGCCTGTCCGGGTACCCTCCCCAGGCCCAGGCCCCACGCCCCAGCTAGGAGGCCTGGCACGGGGTGGGGGGTGCAGGCGCACCTCCAGCTCACAGGAGCTCCGCTCGCTGCTGCGACCGCAGCCGTTGCCCGTCCCCTGAGAGGCGATGAAACTGCGCAGCCGGTCAATCTCCTCGGACAGGCGGGTGTGCAGCTCCTGGAAGGGGTGGGATGGTCAGTGCAGGGGTGCCGGGATGCCCACACCCGGCCCCCACCCCCGGGGGGGCCAAGGCCCACCTGGTTGTGGCGCAGCAGCTCCTGGCCCTCCTGCTGGCAGCGCCTCAGCGTGTGCTCGCGCTCCTCGGCCTGCCGCGTCAGGGCCCCGATCTCCAGGCACTTCTGTGAGTACTGCTCTGATAGCACCTGCAGCTCCCGCTTCAGCGCCTCTACGTCTGACCTGCCAGGATAGAGTCGGGGAGGATGGCCCGGGTTCTCTGGCCCTCGGGCCAAGCTGGGTCAGGTCATGCAGACTTGAAGCAGCTCAGGACTCCTGATTCTTGCCCTAGTTTTGCCTTCAGCCCACTGTGGGGCTGTGAATTGGTGTCAGCCTCTCTGGGTTGCAGGCGCCTCCTCTGTGGGGGGGGTTGGTTGGAGGAGCCCATCTCTTAACGCCTCTGTAGCCCCAGCATTCCAGAGTGTGCTCTGACAGGGAGGGACACCTACAGGCTTCTACTGGAGCCCTGCTCTGTGCGTGCATTAGTCACTCAGTCGTGGGCAACTCTTGGCGACCCCACAGACTGTAGCCTGCCGGGCTCCTCTGTCCACAGGATTCTCCAGGGAAGAATGCTGGAATGGGTTGCCATGCCCTCCCCCAAGGGATCTTCATGACCCAAGAACTGAACATGGGTCTCCAGCATTGCAGGCAGATTCTTTACTATCTGAGCCACCAGGGAAGACCCTCAGCCCAGCTCCAGGGGACACTAAAGAGGGGAAGAGAGGGTGGAGACTGAGACTGTTATAGACAAGAAGGGGCCTGAGAACAGTTGTGTGCACTGGTGTGGGGGTCCTACCGCGTCTGTTCCCTGTGACACATGACTGGAACAGGAATCTCAGCTGGGGCAAACTGACATGGTCCCCTGCCCAGGGGTCTCAGCATAGGTCCCTCACTCATAACCAGCAGGGTGGATAGCTGGGCCCCCTGGCTCAGAGGGAGGCCCTGCCCCCAGGCTGCAGGGCCCCATCGCCCTCTTACTGGTGCTGCTTCCGGAGGCCGTCTGGACCCTGCTGGAGAGTCCGTGTCTTGTTCAGCTCCCGGCTCAGCTCCTCCTGGTAGGCTTTCTTCATGGCTTCAATGGCTGGAAGCAGGGCAGAGAGGGAGAAGGGAGATTGGGGAGGGGTCACGAGCATCGAGTTCCACTTCCTCTGGGACTCCGCATGGAAACAGGAGCAGAGAGTGGTAAGTAAAGAGCACTGGGCTGGGCTGTGTCATGGACTGAGTGGCTTTGGGTAAGCTGCTCAACCTCTCTGAGCCTGTCTACTACGGGAGGATGATAGAACCTGTCTGAAGGACTCTGCTGGGAAGACACCTCAGTGTCTGACCGCCAGTACCTCTTGTTATTCATGATTTCTGGATAAGACTCCACACAGTCCTCCCTGCAGAGCCTGGGAGGTTCTTTAACAAGGTCCATCTGCCTGGCCCAGCCAAGTAGTCAAGAACACTGGCTCTGTGGCTGGTACAAATCTGTGTGACTTTGTGCAAGGAACCTAACCCCTCTGTGCCTTGAATCCTTATCTAGAAAACAGGGATAACAAAAATGCCTTTTCTCTTGGGTGACTGGGAGATGTGCGTAGAGCATGCAGAACAGAACAATGCCTGGTACAGAGGCAATACTCAGATACTGGCCCCCACTGGTTTATTTTCAGTCTGCAAGCCCCCAAGGACTGAGTCTCTTTCCACACTCACATGGTGTTGTTGTGAGGATTAAACAAGTCCTCATTCATAGTCTTATCCATAATTCCAAAATCCAAAAGCTCTGAACACTGAAAGTGTTTCATAACTCTTTTGGTGCAATCCCCAACCTGAACAGACCCAAGGCTATTTCTGGTCATTATTATCCCACTTAAGAGCAACACAGAAATTTCACTGCAAAATCTTAGTGCTAGATTTCAGGGTGAAACCCAGACCCTGCTGGGGGAGGATATCCTGGGTTATCTTCCTAAAATGCAAAACACATTGACCCCAGGGTTTGGGGCAAGGGGCCTTCAGTTTGAGTGCTTGAACACTGGCAGATGGCAAATTCCAAATCACGTGACCTCTTTCTATTATTCTGCAAACCCCATGGAAGTGTCCAGGCTGTGCCAGACACACCCAGCAGGTCTGCAGGGGACAGAGAGGGAGAGCTGGCCAGAATCTTGGGTATACCTATTCCTGACTTGGAAGAGCAGAGGGAAGGGCTTTGTAGTCAGAGTGCTCTGTGCTCCAGCTCCATCTTCTGATACCTCCAAGCTATGTCATCTGGGATAAGTTGCTACCTTCTGAGCCCCAGTTTCCTCATCTGTGAAATGGGTTCACTTCCTGGCGCACTGCAAGGACTAAGGTTGCTCATGTGTGTAACAGGGTTTGGTTAAATGCCCACACCTTTCCTTGTTCTCCCCTGGGTCCAGCCCACTGGCCCAGTGAGACGGCACTCATATGAGAGCAGAGTCTGTGGCTGACCAGTCTCTCTGCAGCACATGGCGTGGATTTTTGGCTGTGGAATTGCAGCTCAGTGTGTGTGTGTATGTGGCTTGAGGTGGGCCTCCAAGCCACAGGCCCCTGAGAGAGACGACTCTAACCCTAACCCATGGTCTATATGTAGGGGGAAATCTATTATTGCCTCGGTTTCCCCTTTGCAAGTAGGGCTAGAGGCCATATCTAGGAGCTCCTGACTCCCCACCCCAAGTCTGGCACCAGACCCTCATCTCTTATTTAAAGACCTCCAGTCAGGAGGAGCCAGAGCTTGGGAGGCTCATGGGGCCAGGCCCTGCTGTGCCGTTCCTGCCCGGGGTCCTCACCCGAGGCCGTGGCCGCCGTCTCCTCAGCCAGGAGCCACTCCTTCTCCTGTTGCAGCCGCTGTAGCTCCCGCTCGTGGTGCCGCTGTAGCTCCTGCATCACCTGCTGGTGCGAAGACTCCATCTCTGCCAGGCTGCGCTCGCATGCCTCCTGCAGGTGGGAGGCCAGGCCGTCACGGGCTGCCCCCATGGCCCGGGCAGTGCCCCTTTCCCAGCCTGAGGCAAGAAGTCTCGGGGGCAGGCCTACCCTGGTCCAGGCTTCACCGCCTCCCCCCCAAGACCCTGGCATCATCAGCCTGTATCTGCCCCTGCTCCCCGCCACCCACAACCCCCAGCCTGTTTGAAGACCTGCCCCAGCTTCAAACCCTTCTGGGCTTCCCATCCCACAGAGCAAGTCCCTGCTCCAATGTCTGCCAACCGTGATGGTCTCAACCTAAGCCCTCCCCAACCAAGGAACATCATAGTTATTTTAAAAAGAAACAAAACAAAACAGCTCATGGCATGTTCACACCTCTGAGGTTTAGCTCATGTTATTCCCACTGCCTAGAACATTCTTTTACAACTTTCTCTTCCTGGGTAATCCACTTGGCTTGTAGCCTGGCTTAAATATCCTCCGAGCTCTGACTCTGGTCAGCCTCTCCCTTGCTTTTAAAGGCTCTGCTTCTGCCAGATTATAAATTCCCCCCCTCCCCAAACAAAGAAGATCTGATATAGCTCAGAGTCCCTGGGGTCTAGGCCAGGCCTGACTTGTGGCAGATGCTGAGTAAGCAAACTGAAATTGATGACTTAGCACAAAATGGGGCTGTGTAGACAAGACCGGCAAGTTTTTAAATGACTGATAATGCCGACTGCTGGGAGAGTCAGCTGCAACCGGGTGTGTGGAGGGCAGTTTGGTGGCATCATCAAATTTTAATGACCCTTTACCCTGGCAGGTCCACTCCTAGGAATGACCCCACAGAAAGTCATGCATGTACAAAGACTCTTAGACAAGAGTATTGCCTGAGGGCAGGTTGGTAACAGATGAAAACTGGAAACAAGCTAAGTACCTAACAGGGAAGCCCTTAAATAAGTTATGGGATTGCACTTTACAAAGGATCTGGGCAGCTGTTAAAAGACAGAGCTGCCCACGCAGACTGCTGTGGAAGGGTGTCTCAAAAGTGAGGGCATGAAAGCTAGTTTCTGACGATACACATGGTGTGACCCCAGTCGTGGACCAAAAACACTTTAGAGCTGTAGGTCTGAGTACCTGTGCATAACGACATAGAAAAAGGTGTGGAAGGCTACCCTGGAGTAGAGTGGATGACCCTCGGAAGATGTCCACGCCCTACTCCAAGAACCAGCGAATGAGTTACCTTACACGGCCTGCAGGACTTGAGACTGCTAATCAGCTGACCTTAAAATAGGGAGATTATCCTAGATTATCCTCTGGGCTGAAAGTAATCACAGGGTCCTTGGATGTGGAAGAGGAGCAGCAGAACAGAAAGAGGGAGAGGGGACTAAGGCAGGAGCCCAGTGGGAAGTAAGAAGGACCAGACTCTCCTGCATGAGTTCTGAAGATGATGGAAGGGGCCACGAGCCAAAGAATGCAGGCGACTGCTGGACGCCAGAAAAGGTGAGGAGATGGAGCCTCCCCAGATCCCACGGGAAGGAACGAGATCCCGTGGATGCCTGGATTTTATTAACAGCCTGGGGAGACCCACGTTAGACTTCTACTCTACAGAACTGAGAGTATGATGAGTGAGATGATCAATGTGTGTTACTTATGTTTCTGGCAATTCATTATAGCTGTAACAGGAGACTATACAGATATGCTTAAAAGGTAACCCAGGTGACCCCTGGGGCTGGAAGCAGGCAGGGGAAGGAGAGTTCACACGTTTGTTTCTAACCTTTTGATTTGTTTGAAATTATTTTTGAAAATGTAAACAAATTTCTTACATGATTAAAATATGTTTAAGATCATTCAAAAGGGAAGGGGAAGAGCCAAGGGAGAAAGGGAGGCGCGGATAAGAGACCCAATGCAGATAAGAGGCTGAGCCCTCCCCCAAGGCACAGGGCAGGCACCTCATGGCTGGGGAGGGAGGATGACCCCCGCCTCACCAGCAGCCACATCTGGGGGGCTGCAAGGGCCAGTCTGGGGAAAGGACGAGGGCCAGGTCCCCTGGATCCAGGTGTCCTGAGCAGTGGGCAGGGGACACCTGTCTCACTGAGCCTCTGTGCCTGTCCTCTGTGTGTCCCCTCCTGTGGGGCAACAGAACATGGCCTTGGGAGTTCCACAGACTGGGTCCTAGTCCTGGCTGTACCACGGAGTGAACCCAAACGAGCCCATTCCCCTCTCAGCCTCAATCTCCTCATCTGTAATACAGACCCCATAAGACCAACTTGCAAGGCTCCCTGAGCTAAGTCAGCATTCACTGTAGAGATCACCCACCTGGAAAGACAGGAGCCTACAGGAGAAGGGACTGCTGTTCTTATAGGGCCCCATCAGGCCGGCAGACCCAGCAGCCAATAGGGCATCCAGAAGCTGATGTCAGAACGTGGGCACTAGCCCACAAGGAGGAGCTCCTAGAAGGCCAGGCGCTGCTCCCTCTGACCTGCCTTCCTGAGGGCCCAGTGTGTCGGCTGCCACCACTGACGTGGATCCAAGTATGTAAAGAAGTGCCTGTGGCCCCTACTGCAGAGGCACCGTGGCCCCAGGCCCCCTGGCTGCTGTCCTGTGCTGGCAAACCCCACAAGCTGGAAGGGGGCACCCCCTCAGCCTGAGGAAGCAGGCTTGGGAATCCCTGCCCTGCCGTCACCTCACCAGGGTCCACTGACTCTCCAGCTGCCTCCCCCAGGGCCTGAGGGGACACACATGGTTCAGCTCCTCTTCTCAGGTACCCTCCCCACCCTGTCTTGGGCTGTTTCCCCTTTATGCCCTTCTCACCCCCCATTCCACCTGCTACCCTGCCCATCCCGATCTAACAGGATGAAACGCTGACAGCCTTGGGGAGCCCAGTGTGCGCCTGGGGACCAGGAAGCCAGGACCACAGACACAGGTCTGCCGCCAGCTTAGAGGACTCGCCTCCTCTCTGGGTCTCTGTTTCCCCATCTGTACCCTAAGAAGTCAGAGCAGTGCTTTTCCAGCTTCATTTTAGTGACAGAAACCTTCCTGCAAAGGGAAGCTAATGCAGGTTCTAATAGTCAAAGACGGTGCTGCTCCAGGACCGACAGCTGTGGATGGACCCACCCAAAAAAGGCAGCCTCTGGGGTGTCCAAGGGGTCCACCAAGCTCAGTCTGAAGCCCTCTGGGGTGGGTAGTGGGGGGCATCTCTGAGGTCCCCGGAGGCCTCAGGTGATGGTGCTGGACCCCACCCTGTCTAGAAATGCCCCACCTTCCTCTGGCGTCGAGGGAGCCCTGACAACAACTGGGCCCTCCCTTTCCCCTTCCCCACGTCAGGTGATCCCCAAGCTCACCCTCCACAATACACCCCCAAGTCCCCTCAGCCCTGCTCACCCTCCACAATACACCCCCAACTCCCCTCAGCCCTGGTCTCCCTTCAGCTGAATGTTACAGAACCATTCAGCCCCAGATGGCCCCTGGCCTTGCACGGCGGCCCCAGCTCCCGGCCGTGAAGCCCCCCTCTTCCCTCCCCCCTCCTTCAGCATCGTCGTAGCTCCTGGTGCTAGTGCTGGCCGTGATCCCTCCCAGGCCCCCTGCACGCCAACCCCACCTTCCTGATGTCGAGTCCCAGACCCCAAACCTCCTCAGGTGTGTGGGTTGCCATCCCAGCTCCTCAGCTTGGCAGTGGGCGTCTCCTTGACAAACACCCAGTGGCCCTCCCCCTCCTGCCTCAGCCCCCGCTCCCACCCCCAGCTCCAGAACACTTCGTGAGAGCCCCACGCTCCCTTGGAACTTCTAGAAGGCCTCCCTGCCCGGAGCCTGGAACCCCAGCCTTCTTTTTTTTTTGTTTCAGGCAAGGGTGTGCTAGCTGGGGAACAGCAATGTAAAATTTTTAGGAATTCTGTGGTGCAGCTACTTAGCATAGCTGTTATTAGAAATTATATAAACTTATAATTAGTTACATTAAAAAAAACAGGGTGACGGACTTCCCTGGCAGTCCAGGGAATCTGCCCTCCAATGCAGGGAACATGGGTTCGGTCCCTGGTAGGGGAACTAAGATCCTACATGCTGAGGGACAGCTAAGCTGTGAGCTGCAACAAAAGAGAAGCCGGCACACAGCAATGAAGAGACTGAAAGCAGCAACTAAGACCTGCGCAGCCAAAAACAAATAAGTGTTAAAAAAACAAAGCTGATAGTCAAGATTCATTACCTCCTAATTATTTCACTGCATTTTATTATTAGCTACGCTCTGAGGTTATTTACATGTCCTGTATCTGCAGGGTGGAAATGCCACATGATGGTCGGCGCATAGCTTCCCAATTCTGTTCAGGGACAGTGGCCATAGCAGGAATATTTACACCATGGAAACTGGTAAACATTACAAATCAGAGCTTGATTTACTGTTTTGTTGATTGTTCAGACTTAACCAAATGATGAGAAAAAGCTATTAACGCTCACAGTACAGATTAAACTTCAAAGTGTGTGCCAGCTCTGACTGCCACATTGTACACAGAACAAAAACCCAAGAAATGTCCTTAAAAGAATATTTTCAAATAGTCTCAACAGTAAAGTATCCTCCAGTTCAGCAAAGAAGTTGCTCATGACATTGACCAAGTAAAGTTTAGGCGTATCTCTGGCTGTCTTACTCATTCACATACAAAAAAATGCCAACCAACATTCACATTAGAATGACACTCGTAAAAAAAAAAAAAAAAAAGAATGACACTCGTTTGTCAGTTTGCTGTAGATACGAGCATTTGGAGAAATCAGTGAAAGTACTCTGAGAAACATCAATTTGCCATATGGAATTCACAATAGAAGCATGACATATTTTTTTATTTGTAAGTTGCACACTAAACATGTTCTATATTGGTAAAATTTACAATAAACATATAGAAGTGTGTCAGTGTGTATATGCACATGTATTTTTTCTGGAGAACTAGTTGTCCCAGACATGACAGTCAAAAGTGTCTCTGGACACGGCCAAAATGTCCCCAGGGGAACAAAATCAACCCTTGTTGAGAGTCGCTGTCCTAGGCAGGCCGTGCATCCCCCGAGGGCCACTGGAGGCACCCATGTCCTGCAGACCACCTTGCGCAGGGCCTCCGCCTGGCAGGATTTCCCAGTGTTTAGGGAGTGACTCCCAGGGGCCTAGGCTTCCCTGATGGCTCAGCTGGTAAAGAATCCGCCTGCAATGTGGAAGACCTGGGTTCGATCCCTGGGTTGGGAAGATCCCCTGGAGAAAGGAATGGCTACCCATTCCAGTATTCTGGCCTGAAGAATTCCACAGACCGTATAGTCCACAGGGTTGCAAAGAGTCGGACATGACTGAGCAACTTTCACTCTCCCAGGAGCCTGCCCGCTGAGGGTCCCATTGCTCCATCAGGCCCTTCTTCCCCTGAGCGGTACAGGGGAACCGGGTCTACGTACAGAAGGTCACATGGGGGCTCACGCATGGGCTCTGCGGTCTGCTGGACCCGAGTTCAAATCCCACCTCTGACATCTGCAGGCCAGCTGACCTCAGGCAAGTCACACACCCTCTCACAGCTCAGTGGCCCTGTCTGCAAAATGGGCACAGTGCTCATGTCCACCCTCTGGGGAGATTAAGTGAGATGGTGCACATCAAAGGCCTCACCCAGGTTCCGCTCTGGTACAGGAAGGACTCCCAGAATATCAGCTGTTTTCTCAAAATACGGCAACCAGAAACCTGTCCCCAGCCCCCATGCAACAGCTCCATGGCCTTACCTGTGAGATGTAGCCGGGGGGTATGTGGCCGTCCTCCTGGGACTTGGGTGCACCTTGAGGAGCCTCCCCTTGGAGACGCCATGCCTCCAGCTGGGCACGAAGGGACTGGACCTATGGGGATGGGAGGAGGCGAGGTCACTGAGGGCCTCGAAGGGGGAATGGAGCTGGCGGGATGAAGTGGCCCTGGTGTGGTAACGTGAGCAAGGGGCACATTCCAGATGCTTCCTGGATGGCCAGGTCAGGGACCCAGGAGAGTGCTGGCCCAGAGAAGAAGGTTCAACAGGGTTGGGCGCAGGACACCACAGTCAGAGATATTTACCTATTATATAGGTAGGAGGAAACTTCTTGGAGCCTCAGTTTCCCATCAGTAAAACAGTGAGGCGATCTACCCTAAGGGACCATGAAACTGCCATGTGACCAGGTGAGGACTGCATGAGCCTGCATGTAAGTAAGGAGGGCCTAACACAAGGGTTGGTATGCAGAAGTTGCTCAATAAATGGTCTCTCCCTTCTCTTCCCCCTTCCCTTCTTTGGGACTGCTGAGGACAGAACAAAGATGGGGAAAAACAAACAAAAACAGAAGATCCCCAAGGTCCAGGAAAGCAGTTTCCAGATCACAAGGCATCTGAAGTGTCAGTGGCTCGGGGGTGAGCTCCCCATCACTGTACGTATGCAAGAACTAATGCTACAGCATGACTGCAGGGATGTCAAGGGCGCTGGTGGGGTGAGGAGGCTCCCAGAGGCCAGCCATGCCCACCTACCTCCTTCTCCAGCGCCTCGTGGCTGTCGCTCGGGGCCCCCCGGCGCTCCCCGCGGCCTTGATTGAGCAGGGCGGTGAGAGGCACCCGCTTGTTCTCCCGAAGGGGCAGCTTCTCCAGCTCCTGCCACTTCTTCTCGATCTCCTCGCTGAGCCGGCTCTGCTGGTCCTCAGTCAGCGGGGCACCCAGGACCCGGCGCGGACCCTCGCCTGCCGGTGTCTCTGCGGCCCGGGTATCCGTGGCCTCGAACCACTTGCGTCGCTCCTCGGAGCGTTGGGCCAGGTCCCGCTCCAGCTCCTCCTGCTTGGCCGGGCGGTCGAGGGTGCGGGCCGGGGTGCGGGCCCGCTGTGGGGAGCCCTGAGTCAGCGGGGAGAGCTCCACGTAGTCCAGCGACTGCCGCTGCCCATCTGCCTTCCGGGGGCCGCCCCGGCTGATGACCTCAGAGCCCACCCGCTGCTCCCCCGCCTTCAGGGAGCCCTTCGGGGTGCTGTAGCCATGTAGCGTGTTCTCCTTGTTGCAGTCCGAGAGCCTAGGGGGCCAGCAGAGCCACGTCAGGCGGGACCTGGCCTGCACAGTCCCAAAACAAGCACTTCTGGAGTGTGACCCGTGTGCGGGGGCCTGGGGACAGACCCCAGTGGGGGAAGCAAGTTAGAACTAAACTACAGCTCCATCATTAACAGATCCTGGAAACCATCCCAGCTCCACCGCTTCCAGGGAACCTGGCCGCCCTCTCTAAGCCTCAGTCATCTCATCTATAACATGGGACAACAATGCCTCTTACAGGAGGGACGTGAGGACTAGATGACTTAATGTGTTCAAAGCAACCAGGAAGGCCTTTGCGAATGGTGATGGCAGCATTAGTGTTAAGGGTGTGGTGGGAGACAAGACCCTGGGCTCAAGAGGCTCATAGTGGAACAGGGGAGATGCCCAGGGTCACTGCAAGTGAAGTGAACAGTGGCCTCTGGCTGCATAGGCACAAACTGTGGAGACTCATAACAACTGTCAGCTCCCCTCTGCTTCCATAGCAACACTGGGTTATGTGGTCACCTGGCCAAAAACTAAAGTGTCCCTTCCCGCTACAAGTGGCCATGTGACTACTCTGCCCAGTGCAAGTGAGAGGCAGCACCCTTCAAAGGACAGGTGTGCCCTGGCCTGCCTCCTGGCTTGGACCCGTGAGAATGTGAGCAGTGCTCTGGCCCAGAGGCAAGGCTGGGGGCTAGGGGCCACACAGCAGCCCCGCCAGGTCCAGACTGGAGTGAGAAATAAACCTCTGCCTTGTGTAAGCCCATGTTTGGGGTTTCTTTGCTATAGCAGCAAAGCCTATACAGTAAATCATAGTCCAGCTGCATAGTAGGCAAGAGTTTATAAAGCGCCTCTGTGCATATCCTCACACGATACCTGGCACAACAGGTGAGGAATCTGAAACTCAGTCCAGACAGCAACTGGCCTAAGGCTGACAGTCAGGGGGCGGCCAGGCAGATGGACACACAGTCCGTGCCCCCTCAATACCATGCTTCAGTTTCTGCCACCCAACAGCCAGAGTTCCGACCCTCACGGGCATCTGGGCTTTTTGTGTTTGTTTCTTTAAAAAGATGCTTACTTAAATTTATTTTTATTTACTTTTTGGCCGTGCTGTGTGGCATGGGAGATTTTTAACTCCCTCACCAGGGATCGAACCCATGGCCCCCTGCAGTGGAAGCCCAGAGTCCTAACCACTGGACTGCCAGGCAAGTCCCACATCTGGGGTTTATACTGTGTGGGGGCTCTACCACCAGGTCACTCGACCCTCCTGCCCCTCTCCCCACAGCGACCTCCACAGGGAGTGAGTCCCCCACCCCGACTAAGTAGCCATCCCCTCTCCCTGACACAGGCTCAGACCAGGCCCCTCAGCACACAATCAGCCACACCTCCAAAGAGCCGAGGCCTCTCCCCACCCTATCAGGATGGGATGAGAGTCAACCTCCAAACCTCAAGGTATTTCTGGATGAGTGCCACAGATATCCACTGCCCCCTCCCTCTCCCTATTTTGTTGGTAGAGAAACTGAGGCCCAGGGCCCTCAGGTGAGCACCAGATACCCATTCAGGATGCGGCGCTCAGGGGGTGGTAAGTGCCTCCCCAAAGGCCCTTGTCCAGCACGTACTTGGTGACATCTGGGGCTGAGGTGGGACGCACAGTCTTCCTCAGAGCCTCGATCCAGTTCCTTCGGATGCCCGAGGTCATGGCCGACAAGGTATAGATAGCATCTTTGGTCTGCAAGTTCACCCCACAGGTAGGTTGCCACCTGGCCAGCTTCCTTGCTCCCTCCCCACTCCCCCAGGGAGGTGCCCTTCCCTCCCAGGGGGTGGCATCTCAGGTCTTAAGCCTGGAGGTGGGCAGAGGATGCACACCCTCCCCTCCTAGCCTCGGAAGAGTCCCGTCGCCTCCACAGTCTCTCCAACATTCAAATCGGCTTGCCAGTGATACCCGGGCTTGCCCCAGACAAGCTCAGTGTTGGCAGCAGAGCTTCTTGCTGGCTCTGAGGACAAGGTTTCTGGGGAAACGAGTGATGGGAGCCAGTCTGGGGAGCCACACTCCACCCCCAAACCTCCTCTGGGGGCCCTCCAGGGATATGGCCCCCAGCTGCCCACAGGCTCACGTGGATCTGGAAGCCATAGTTCCGCTGCACTGCGTACTCAGTGACGTCCATGCAGGAGCGCAGGTCAATCTCACCGTCCAGCTCATCCGCCTGCAGCAGGAGGACTCATGATGGTCCATGGACTACAGTGATCCCCCCTGAACCCCTTCCAGGGGTCCCCTGGAACCTGATGGGGGAAGAAGCCCTCCCACTTCATTGTCTCACCTCCTCAGCAGTGGAATCCCGGTAGTACTTGAGGCTTGAGTCAGTCAGCACAAACCAGTGCTTCTTCCACTGCAAAGGAGAGATGGCGGTGAGTAAGGGTCAGGGGCGTGGAATGAGTATGTGTGTGTGTGCGCATCATTCCACAGGCATCTTGGGTGCTGCCAGGTCAACTGTTCTGCTTGCAGCAGGTGCCTGGCACTCTTACCAGCTGGGCTGAGATGCGGGGGGCAGGGGACAGTGCAGAGTCACAAAATCCACATTTGCAGTTAGCCCCTCCATTCCGTCTGAGCCTCGGTAGCATCATCTGTGAAATGGGTAGGCTTCTCCTCACTAACCTCATCCTCCCTTTCTTTCTGAGAGCCCTTCCCTGATTTGTTGACAATTCCATAGGCCTCCTGATCCTTTCCACCAAGATCATCGAGGGTCCTGTATGCAAATCCTGCCCAGTGCAATCCAGGAAGGGGTTGTGACCTGTGTAAGGGCATTTGCCTAGCAAGCCAGGGGTCAGGACTTCAAAGTCTTCTTCCTTATGCTACTCCCAGATTGATCACCCCAACAGCCGAGGACAAGTCTCCCAGAGAGCAGGACCAGAAGGCGGCCCAGGGAGAAGTGTCTGAGAGCTGGTCATATTCTGTTTCTTGATCTGGGTGCTGGTTACATATACATGCAGCTATGAAAATGCATTATCTGTACATTTACGATGTGGGCACCTTTCTGCAATGCTTCTCTCTACTGCAGATGGGGTTAGGTTGGCAGGACACATGGGAGAGGGGTGGGGGCATCAGAACAGCCTGATATGAAAGTGCCAAGCTCAGCTCACGTCCGGGCTTCCGGCCACTCACTAGAATGCCAGTCAAGATACACCCACTACCAGGGTCAGCCCATGTCCTCTGCAGCTCCCCCGCATCACCAAGCTCTGGTTAATACTTCAAGTACTTAGTTTTCTTTCCTCAAGAAGATGGTAAGTTTTCAAGGATATGCCAGGATGATACTTTCTACTTCTTTCCACACTGCCGCCCCTGAGAAATAGGACTTTAACAATCCAAGAGACCAGGGTAACAACTATTTTATCCCTTGCTAGCTGTGTGTCTTTAGTCATGTGTCTCAACCTCTCTGAGCTTCAGTTTTCTGACTTGTAAAGTAGGGCTAAGTAGTCCCTAAGCCTCCTGGTGAGGTCAGAAATTCCTAACCCTCCCCGGAGTGTCTCTCATGGCACTTGGCACATGGTCAGGCACAAGGACGTTGGGGACTGTTCAGAGAGACTGGCCCTCTTAGAACCACGCTGCTCTTCTGGGTGACCCGAGCTGCTGGACAGGACAACTGTTCCTCTGTAAAGTGGGGCAGGGGTTTTGGGCCAAAAGATCTCTTAGGCCATTCCAGGCCTGGTCTACGACTGCCTGCAATGGCAGCTGGCTGGACTCTGTGGGCCTCAGGAGCCCCAAGTTCTAGGCCTGGGCTTGTCCAAGGTGCTGCTGGGCCTGGAAGAGATCAAAGCCCTTTGGGCCTGTCTCCTGTCTGTGCACCAAGGGGTTGGGCTAGCTGAACTCCCAGGGCCCTTCCAGCTCGGACATTCCAAAACCCTGTGAAAGAGAATGAGTAATGGCCAGTTCTGGGTGGGGCTCATAATCTCTGCCCTCCAGAGACCCTGGGTGGGGAGGCTGGGAAGGGTCACTGGCGGGATGCCCGGCCTTGTGTGAGCCTGGAGCCCAGCCACCAGGGGGCTGGCAAGCAGGCAGCGGGTTCGGAAGGTTGTGGGCTAGAGGGAATAAAGCATGTGGGTAGAGAACACAATGAGATTCCCTTTGGCTCCAAGCCCTCCATGGCATGCGGGCTGCACGCAGACCCAAGCCGCGGGCGCATGCAGGACCCGGGCAGGGAGACGTCCCCTCCCAGGCTGGGTGGGCAGGAGGCCAGCTCCACCTCCAGCCTGGCAGCCAGAAGGGTAGAATGGTGAAAAGCTACTGTCCCTTCTGGCTCTAAGGATGCACACAGCAGAGAAAGGGAAGGGTGATTAGCTGAGGCCCAAGCAGGCACTGAGGGCTCTGTGGAACATTTTATGTGCTTGACCTCTATGACTCTGTTATCCAGCCTGGAAAGAATTCTCACTACCCAGCATGCCCATTTCACAGATGAAGCCACTGAGGCCGGAAGAAGCTGTGACTCGCTCAATGGGGCCCCAGGTTGGTGAGACTTCAAGGAATGTGCTCTGAGCCCCCACCCCAAGGTTGGGGGGAGCTGCTGCATGACTGAGCCTTTGGGAATTTGTATAATCTCAGACAGGATGATCTCTGTGAACCCCTCCATCCCAGACCCTCAGACACCCAGCCAGGGTGGTCAAGAGGTGGGATGGCCGAGGGGCTCCTGGTGAGAAGAGAGGATGGGGGTGGAGGGCGTGAAGGGCCAGGAGGCCGCCATCCTGGAGACCTTACATAATGCAGGCTGCCTCACAAAGCTGAGATGACTAGCGGCCTCTGCCCTTCCACCCAGCAGCCCAGGGCCTTCTTTCCAACAGGAAACATCCCCCTCAGGGTTCCCCCTCTGGCCCTCACCATCCAACCCCTCCACCCAGAAGCCAGGGTCTTTAGATGGCTAGACAGGCCAGGGAAGCTGCTCAGCCACCTGGGCAGCCCCCAGGACCCTACAGGGCCCTGCAACAACCCCACTTCCCACCCCCTACCCCTCACCCCACCCCACCGCAGCCCTCCTACCTCTCCAGGCTCGTCCAAGATAGACATCCATCCCTTCTTGAAGTTTAGCAGATCGGGCTATGGGGAGAGGGGGTGGCAGGTGAGTCAGGCTCAGCAAGAACCAAAGGGGCTCATCCTACCTGCTCTAAGTCCTATAAGAGTACTGCGAAGCCAGAAGGGAGGGTTCAGGGCCCAGATAACCCCCCAAATCCAGGCAGGCTCCCAGCCACTGAAGCAGCCTTGGTCCCTTTCCTGAACACCCGGCAACCTCTGAGAGGTGGGCCAGGTGACTGGCCATCCACCACAGACCTCCAAGCTCCCCTCCCGCCAGCCTGCTTCCTCACCTGAGTGTGGAGGAGAGGGAGAGAGAGAGGGGAAAGAACTCTGCCTGGAACAAGGGACCCTTACAGAGCGCAGTGGACAGGCCAGGCCAGCAGGGCTGAGCGAACTGTCCAGTTCCTCTTGCTGATGAGGCCCAGGCAGATAATGCCCTAATGATCTTACCCACCCCCAACCCAATAAGCCTCCCGTGGTCCAACCAGCCCTGCCCTTCCTCGTCTCCTGGAGACCCTGAAAAATGGAGCCAGGCCCAGGTGTGGTCTAAGACCCCTGGGGCCCCCCTAGCTCTTTGGAAGAGCTGGGGAGATGTTACCTCAGTTCTGGCAAGTCCTACCTGCCGAGTGCTGCCGAGGGGGGCACAGCCCCGGGGTCTGGGGCCTCCCAGGTGTAGCATGTTCCACAGGGACCTGGAGCTAGGTGCCCCCCGCCTATCCCCTAAAGGACAAAACTGCTCATCTGGGCATTTTATCTGGCCAGGCCGATCCACAGACCCTAAGGCCTGCTGGGGAGATCTCTCTCTCTCGTCTAAGTCCCGGTCCCCCTGCAGGGTCTCAGCTCCTGCTCGCTGGTGGGCCAAGCTGGCCGGCAGGGAGGAGGCTGCCACCTGTTGCCATGGCTCTGAGCCCACCTATCAGCATCTGCATCACAGCTCCACCGGGCCAAGGTGTCTGGTTGCATGGAGGGAGCGGGTGGCATGGCTCGGCGGGGTGGGCGGCGACAATGGTTGGAAACCTGGAAATTGGAGCCACCTGACCTGGCCACCTGCCTTGACCCGCCTTCCTCGGACCAAGCCCCATTCTCTTCCTCCGGTGGAGGAAGAGGCCTGAGAGGGGCTTGGGCCAAGAGCCTGGACATCCTGAGCCGTCCCCAGCCATGGCCTTGGGACCAGGGCCCCTGGATCTCAGCAGGCCAAGTGGCCCAACCCCTGCATCAAGCCCCTCCCCGCAGATCTGTCTGACGGAAGGGACACAGGCCCTGCTCAGACCTGGGAAACCCCAGGCTGTGTACGCCCTGTCTGCTTTCTCTTCTTCCCCGCCCTGTTCCCCACGTGGGCCGGAAGCTGCCCAGGGTGGTTCCAAGCTCAGACTGAAGACCAATAGCCATGCTCAGGGCCACCAAGTCATCTGGGTCCACGTGCAGACAGGGGCCTGCCGTGGCCTCAGGGCCTGGCATGCTGTGACCCCAGGGGAAACCTGCTGATTAAATATCCGCCCTCCTCTACCTCCCTGATCTAAATTCCCGTGCTTTGGGGGCCGTTCCCACCCCACCTCCTGGCGGCTGAAGAGCCAGGCTTTTTAGGATGGACCACAGAGCTGGCAACACTGTGCAGACCTGGGGAGAGCCCCCCGGGAAGGACCAGCTGACCACCCAGCCAATCAAGACAGCCAAGCCGGGGCTGGGAGAGTCATGGGCTTCCAGAGGCTGAGGAAGGGCAGGAGTGACAGGCTGGGACCCTGAGGGCTGCCTGGGAAGCAGAGTGGCCTTCCTAAGTCACATTCCCTCTCTGAGCCCAGATGCTTGATGTGGCAAAGGATGGGGGGCGGGGGGGTGGGGGTCCTGCCCTCCCCCAAGTTCCATGAGATAACTGAATGGGCTACACACAGAGACACTGGTACCCACATATCACACACACACTGTCAGGCATGAGATGGCATGGTGACCTTGGGGAGAGAAGGCCACCAGTGTGAGTTTTTAAACCTGCTGGTGGGTGAGGTCCTGCAATTACCTGGGAAGCCCCCAAGGGTCAAAAGGTGGTCAGAGAACCTAACCCTCTGTCCCCTGTAACTTCACACATGGCTCCTCAGCCCCAGACACCTTCCCTCCACCTGCAGGAAGCTCCCTTTCCCTTTTCCTTCCAGAGTACTGATAGGACTTCACAGCAGCCCTCCCTCCTTTGACCACAGGTCAACTCTGCCTCAAGCCAGCCTGGACCATGGACACCGCCCCCTGTATGCACGCTCTGGCAGGGGACCCGCTCCGAAAGGCCTAGTGTCACAGGCCCGCTCCAAACCCTCAGGGGAGGTTCCAGAACAAGGTCCGGCTGCCTCAGGACAGTCCGAAAGCCTCAGCATCACCCCTGCTTAGGGGGCCCCAAGTTTTACGTCATCACACTTCCTCTCCGATCCCCAACACACCAGGACTGGGGCCCTCCACACACACCTATGTCCTCTGCTTGAAACACAAGGCCTCCTCCACCTCCTTCAACCAGGCAAACCCCTTCTCATGCCTTGAGACCTGGCTTCATCGCCACCTCGGAGGCGCCTTTCCTGGTACACACCACACCAGATGACTTCCCAGGGCCTCTGTGGCATCTGTGATCATCCTGAAGCCACTCACTTATCCCTCACAGGCTAGACCAGAAGCAACTCCATCAGGGACACACACTGTTCACCACCCCCACCAAGATCTTAGGACTCAGGACATTCATACAAGTTTCTTTCTTCCCTTCTTTCTTTTCATCTCTCTCTCTTTATTTTTTTGAACCAGGCCCTGTTCAGTGGAAATCAGTGGTGAATAAGAGATGCGGCCCCTGCCCTGGTGGAACTCTGGAGAGAGACAGACAATAAACAAGTGAGCAGGTATATAATTTGATGCCAGGCAGCCGGCTGGGGATGAAGCTCCAGGGGCAAGGCTGCACCCGGCTAAGGCAAAAGGAGGTTGCACAGAGCCTGACTCCAGGCCCAGCTTCCTGAAGCCTCTAAGCATTTACACGTTCATAGCAACTTTGCCACTTGTTCGTTCAGATTTCTGAGGTCGAAGTCAGGGAGATGGGGCCGGGAGAGAGGAAGAGGATGTGAGGAAGCAATGGGCAGGACACCAGCCTGGAGTGGGCTCAGGTCTGAGAGCAGCCAGGATGAATCCGGTAAACACTGTCAAAGGTCAATGTGAGCCTCCTCTCTGCTCCATAACCTTTCATGGCTCCCCAGTGCCCCTGAACAAGCCCAAGCTGCTCTTCCTGGCCTCTGAGGCCCTCCTTCCCAAGTCCTTTTTCTACGTTTCACCATTTCATTCCCCAAATACGGCCACCAGCCTTGATCCACACTGTACCCCCACCCAACCCCCCATCCCTCTCCATTTGACAAAGTCCTGTAGTCCCAGGAGGTCATTTCCTTAGGGGAGCCTCCTCCCACCAGCAGGGATGAGTCCCCACAAGCTGCTTCCAGCAGTCTTACCCAAGTTCAGCATGTGCTTCCCCAGGAAAGGCAACTATGTACATTTATCTGATCCTGAGACAAAACTGGGACAGACCGAGTTACAAATTCTGGCTCAGCCAGGGCCGGGCCATGTCACCCAGGGCACGTAAGTTCACTACCTACAGTGTGAACTCATCGGTGTCCTCACCGGTTAGACGGGGAGTTACCATCAACCTGCAGGGATCCAAGCTGGTAATGTGACAGCACCCAGTTTCAGGGCCTGGCAGGCACCCCGTAGGCAATGCAACCACTCTCCACTAGCCTAAGGCAGGGATGGGGGGGTGGGGTGGAAGACACTGACTCAGCTCCTCCCCCCACATCCCTCTCTACTCCCTGACAGGGGAGGGGAGGCTGCTGACAACAGGAAGGGCCAGCAGAGGTGGCAGGATGTGCAGAGGCTGAGGAAGTCCAGGCAGTGAGCAGGTCATCGCACTTAGGAGGCAGGGGCCCGGCGCACACCCACGCTGCTCAACTCCCCCCAACCCTCCTCTCCAGGCTGTCAAGAGTCTCCCTAAGGAGCCTGCCAGAAAGCAAAAGCAATCCTGCCCGTCCCTTCCAGAACATCACAGTCAAGGGGCCAGAGTGACCTGGAAAAGGGCTACTCCTTCCCTTACACTCAGGGTAACCTCTGGCAACTCACCTACACCCCTCCCCAAGCCTCAGTTTATTACACTGTGAAACGGGGCTATTGGTGAACTCAGCTATGAGACGCAATATGATAATTAAGGCACAAGTACTGATAGAGGTTGGGTATGGCTCATCCCCAAGAGAAAGACAAATCCCTGCCACCATGTTCCTCACTCCCAATCGCTGGCCTGCCCCACCCAAGGTCCCAGAGCCACTGCGAAGTGGCAAGCCCGGGAGAGCACGGTATCCTGCTACTTCAGAAGTCCCAGGATGGGCTCCAGAGGCCTGTGCCCAGCGCCCACACGGGCGGACAAGCTTCCCAGACCCGCACCAGCGAGACCCATTTCAACCAAGGGAGCTACTCTCTCCAGCCCCTGGCGAGACCCAGACCCGGGCCAGGCCCATCTCCGCTCCTCCCGCGACTCAGAACCCTGGGAGACCCTTATAGATCTGGCGCAACTTGGGGGAATCAGATCAGGTTTTCACTAAGGGGAGCTGGAGAAGAGAAGGGGAAAGGGCCACCCTGAATCTGTCCATGATTGGACCGGCAAAAGTTAGGGGGTGGTGCCTGAGAGCGAGAGTTCCCATCTTCTCGGGGTGGGGGTTGCCCGGGCTCCTGGCTCGGAAAGGTGAGGCCGGGGGAAGGTGAGGCAGGACAGCCGGCCAGTGCGGCCGGGGTCGCCCTTCTTCCGGCCGAGACCTCTTCTCGCCTCAGGGAAGTGAGGAGGGGGTTGCCCAGAGGGGAGCGGCGCGGCTCTGGCTCCGGCTGTCGCTCTCCTCCCGGCCTGGGGGTGCAGAAGGGCTGCACCCCCGGTGCGGGGAGCACTCACCGTCATGTTGGCAACCCGGGGCGGCGAGAGCAGGAGGCAGGAAGGTGGAAAGGGCTCTCGGGCTGGGCTCAGCGGAGCGGGAATCCCGCCGCCGCCGCCGCCCCTCTCGGCCGCCAGCCGCCGCTCCTCCCGGCCCTTCCCTTCCCCGGCGCTGCCCCGGCCCCTTCCATCCGCCCATAAAACTTTTTTTTTTTTTTTTTCAAACTTCCTGGGAGGATCCGGGATGGCCAATGGGCGGCAGGGTAGCCGGGACAAACAGTGGCGGGGGCCGCGGGCGGGCCAATGGGAGCGCGGGAGAGGCCCGTAGGCAGGGCCTCTTGCGACGGGACGGGCGAGCGGGGGCGGTCCCCGGCGCGGCGGATGGGGGCGGAGGGAACGGAGGGCGGGCCGGGCTCTGGCCCCGGAGGCGCGCTGGGAGGAAGGAAGGGCCCTGCGTGCAGGTGACTCTGACGGGCCGCTGCGCGGGAGTGCGGGGTGGGGGCAGCGGGGTGTGGCACCCTCGTCGCCCAGCAACGGTTCCCCCCGACCCAGTCGCCAGCCGCCAGACGGGAGCGATGGGTCCATTAGGGCTCTGCCTCCCCGGTTTGATGACGACGCCGGCAAAGCACCCAAAACTACCAACTCAGCGCGTCCCACTCGCCCAGCCCCCTTCATTACCTGTGTAGTGGACTTTCGTCCTTAACCACAGACCCGACAGGGGGTGTCTTTGTCTCCACTTTACTAATGAGAAAATGAAGGCTCAGAGAGGTGAGCCAACTTGCCCAAGATCGCACAGGAAGAAGAGACGGGGATTCCTAACAAGTAAGGTAGGTGCTAGTGGTAAAGAACCCGCCTGCCAATGCAGGAGACACAAGAGACAGGGGTTCCATCCCTGGGTTGGGAAGATCCCCTGGAAGAGGGCATGGCCACCCACTCCAGTGTTCTTGCTGGAGAATTCCATGAAGAGAGGAGCCTGGAGGGTTACAGTCCATAGGGTCGCAAAGAGTCAAGCGACTTAGCACAATCTAAGCACAAAGTGAGTTATGGAATCATAGAGCCTTCCCATTTTAATGCCCCCTCCTCACAGGGAGTCTTTCTCTGCTTAAGAACCTCATTTTGTGTTCTTGGGTGTGGACTATACTGTTTCTCTTTCCCAAAGCACTTGGTGGTTTTTAAGAGGTTCTTTGCCTGCAGGAGCTCCTCTAAACCCACAGTTGAGGAGGGACTGTGATGGAATTTGTTGCTAAGTGCATGGAATGGCTTATGGAGCATTGTGACTCAAGCCCTGTATTACCTTAAGCAAAGTACTTAACTTCTCTGTGCCTCAACTTCACCTTCTGTAAAATGAGATGATGCTATGATCTCACAGGCTGCTGTAAGGATTGTTTATTTAAGTAAAGCACCTAGAACACCCCCTTTATCCCTAGTTAGTTCTCCTTAGGTAGGGGCACAGGGGGATTGGAATAATTATCATTTCAGTGATTCTGCCATCTCACTTTGGGGTTCAGAAATTATTGCTGTCATGATTATAATTACTATCCCCATTTCACAGGTAAAGAAGTGGAGGCCCAGGGAGCTGAAGTTTTTCCAGCATTTCCCACTGGAATTCTCTCCAGCCTGAGGAATGAGACCCCGGATAAGTCCTCCTAGACACTGGCCTTCTGGCCTTGCTGAGCAGTGTTCTCACCCTACCCCTGTACCTCACTCAGGCATTTATTTGGTCCTTGGGAGAGTGAGTGAACAAACAGAAGACCTCAGCTACCACCCTGACACAGTGGCATGGGCACGCACCTGATAGCACCAGCCTCTCTGCTGGGTTCCTGGCTCCCCGGGACTCTCTTCCAGTACCCTCAACACAGTAACTAGAACACTCCCCTGCCCAAAGTTCTTCAACACTTCTCCACTGCTGAGAGGTACATTCTTGTGCCAGGAGTCAGGGTTCATTATCATATGGCCCCTGCCTGCTGTCCTTCATCATTACACACACACACATTTCACGTGCTCGGGCTGCACAAGCACCAGGACGTCCCAGAATAAGCCAGGTCCCCTGTAGCTCCCTAGTGGCACATATTGTTCTGTGCTGTGTCTGGAACACTTCCCTTCCTGTCCTCATGCCCCAACACACACACACTCTCTCCCTCCCCTCCCTCCAAATGTTTGTTTGCCTGGAAAATTCCTCCTCACCCAAGTCTCAGTCCAAAGGAAGCCAGAGTGCCCCCAGCACAGACTGAGAATCTCCTTGTCCAGAGCTCCCTGCATCTGTACACTCTACAACTCAAGTGATGACCACACTGTGTCCTGACCAGTTCTATGTCAGTGTCCTCACAAACTGTGAGCTCCCTGTGGGCAGGAAGAGTGGTTTTTGTCTATATCATGTAAAGCCCAGGGCCTCAGCCCATATCAGGTTTTTCACAAATGTTGGTCCAGTGAGTGAATGCACAAGTGAAGCGATGACTCCCTTACTGCAACTTGCCCTGGTAAGAGGGATGGCACAGCTTCAGGGACCCAGGAATGACTTCTTAAACAGTCACCAAACTTTGGGGTTATCCGGTTTCAGACTATTCCTCTATTGAGGATAACAGTGTGAGGCTCAGAGAAGGGAGACAAATTAGGGGCAGAGACAGAACTCAAGCCTTAGGTTTCCTGGCTCTTGTCCTTGGACTAATTTCACTATCCAGCCTGAGAAATGTTTAAAACTGCTCTAAGTAACTGTCTGGGTGGTTCCACTAGCAGTTCTGTCTCTCAGCTCCTGATTTTCCTCATCATCAGGTGAGAGAAGAGCCGCCAGTTCATTGAGCCTCAGTTGCCATATCTGTCCAATGGGGAAAATCTGCAGAGACTCTCAGGGCTGCAAGGAGGACTCTGCAAGGAGACACGGATGCACGGAGGTGGTGGGGACAGGGTGGGCTCTGAGGTTGGCTAGAGCAGGCTTCAAATCCTAGCTCTCCCCTTTGTGTGACCTAGAACAAGTGAATTTCATTCCTTCATCTATTAAATGGACAATGTGAACCATACATGATACACCAAGGGCAAGGATTCAATGCAATCAGGTGTGCCACTCACTGAACACAGAGCCAAGCACATAGTAGGTGTACAATAAATGCTGGTTATCATCACCAGCAGCAGCAGCCCAGAGTCCATTTCCCCATTTCTCTTCCCTTTCTCTCCCACCAAGGACTTACCTGCTCCCTCCTGCCAGAACTACTGTGTGTTAGTGACCTTTAGTTAGGCTGATAAGGTAACTCCCGCCCCTGACTTAAAGATACCACCCTGCCTAGATAACCATGTTTGCTTGGTTATCCTTGTGCCTTAACCCCCATAGAGCAGCAGAGAGGAAATTCAGAAGTGGATGGGGGACTTCCCCAGCGGTCCAGTAGTTATGACTCCACGATTCCCCTGCAGGGGGCAGAGGTTTGATCCCTGGTTGGGGAACTAAGATCCCACGTGCCACGTGGCCAAAAAATAAAAATAAATAAACTGAGCCAAAATATATACTTTTTAAATACTAAAAAGAAAAGAAGCAGATGGGAAAGTTAGTGTTTGAATGCTGCCCCCCACCCCCTCGCATCTCTGTACATCCTGATCTCTCTGAGCCAGTCCTCCCTACAGCCCTGATCATCGGCATATATACATTTTATCCCGTTAGACAGATGTGGCAACTGAGGCTTGGTGAGTTTGACTGCAGCCATGATCTCATCAAGAGATCTCATCAATCGCTTCTCGGCCTTTTGGCTAAGATCAAGTGAAGAGATCTCATCAATGAGGAAAATCAGCAAGTGGCTGGTTCCTCTAAACCCTAGCCATGCACCCTTGGGCAAGTCCACCTCACCTCCCTGAGTGTACACTGTGTCTAATTACAGCATCTAATGTGCCCAGCTTAGAGCTAGACCCCCAGCTTATCAGAGTACAAGAACTAGCCTGTCACTGAGAGAAGAGAGCCCACGAGCCAGCCTGTGGCCCCTGGAGGTGGCCAGGCCTGCACCCTCCACTGTGAAGCGGGGGCCAGAGAGAGCAAGTCTCAGCTGCCTCCCCTCCCCTCTCCCCACTCTTGAGGAAACCCCGAACCAGAGGCCTGAGTGTTTACAGCCCTCTCTGGGTAAAGGATGGGTTACGTAATGCCAGATGTTTGTGCAACTGGCTCAGGCCCAGGTCTGAGACACACTTTGCAATCCCAGAGCCCCTCGCAGGCCCTCTCTCCCTCTCCCCCTTCCCCCCAGCCTAGCTCCCCTTGGCCTGTATGCTGATTGGGAGCTTTCAGCTGTGTGAATTATTCCATCACCCTTCACCCTGCAAGCTGAAAGCGGCCCCAGCCCGGTCCTGCAGGTGGGACAGGCCCCTCCTGTCCAAGGGAGCCCAGGGCTCTGCTTCCAGCCCTCCTTTCTCATGTGTGGGTCCCACATCTCTCCCTCTCAGCCCCTATGGTTTTCCTCTGCCTAACACCAGCCTCCTCCCTCCCCTCCCCCTCTCTCTCCCACCCTCGCCCCTCCCATCCCACTGGAGCCAGCCTACCCTTTGCCACCTGAGGACCCCCAGAGACAGCAGGAACGGATTGAACAGCGTGGGACGGTCCCCGGGCATCCGCCATGAGGTCACCAGTCGGCCCTTGAGTGGGCTCCCAGCCTTGCCCTCCGCTGGCCTCTTGTCTGCCTGTCAAACAGGGTCCAGTGTTGGCCCCCAGGTCCCTTTGGTGGGATGGGGGAGTCCCTGATGACAGCCTCCCCTGCCCATGCTGCCACGCCCACCTCAAAGGCCCAGAGTTGCCATCTTCCTCCATCCCAGAACTGCCAAGAAAAGAGCTTGTGAACTCATTCACCCGTGTGGTATTGGTTGGTAGAGCTCTAGGGTCTCATCGCCCTTGGGAATGTGCACTTCTCCACCCTCAAGTTGGACCCCAAGGAGCCAGCAGGAGGGGAACGCAGACCACAGATGTGTGTTCAGCCCGCATAGGGTTTTCAGATTATTTTGCATTAGGTTCCAGTGTTAAATAATCAAGAGGTTAACACATAACTACATATTTCCAGCTTCTCTTGAAATATCTAAAGATGGAGAAACTCTGGGTCCCTCTTCCCCATGGCAACAATCCTCTGGAGCCAAGAGGTCACCCAAGTGTCCCCCTAATCCCGAGTCCCCCATCTGCCTGCTCTCCTCACCTTTGTGAAAGGAATGAGTCCCAGACATCTACAGTCATACCCAGCAGAGCCCCCAAGTGCACCCCCTTTGGAGTCATCCTTGTTTGGGGATTCCCTGGTGGCTCAGCTGGTAAAGAATCTACCGGCAATGCAGGAGACCTGGGTTCGATTGCTGGGTTGGGAAGATCCCCTGGAGAAGGGAATGGCTACCCACTCCAGTATTCTGGCCTGGAGAATTCCATGGACTGTATAGTCCATGGGGGTCTCAAAGAGTCGGACACGACTGAGCGACTTTCACCTTCACTTGGGGAAACTGAGGCCCCTGTGAAGCAGAGGCATTTGCCCAAAGTCACAGAGGAGGCTACTGGCACAGGCGGATGTGGGACATGAAGCATCAAAGCACAGGTCCAGAGGACACTGGGGGGAAGGACGGCCCCGACCCCGCACCACATCCCCGTCACAGCAGTGACCACTAGCCCATGGGCTCCATGATGGCACTCCAGTTGGCCTCTGGCCCACACCCAAGTATATAGAAGGTGCTCACTAAGTATGTAAGTGAATGAATGAATGAGGCAGTTGTCCATTCTGTCCAGCTTCCTAGGGGTGGGCTGAGAGGTTTTCTGGGTTGCTGGGGCAGGCCCATTTCATGGAGACCAGAGGGGGACCCCTGTATTGCTATTTCCTCTTTGTTCGCAAAACTCCAGCCCCAGGAAGTGTGAAGAAATAACACAGAAAGAGGAAGAGCAAAGCTACCGGAGTCCCTGTGAGAGCTGGAAGCCCCTTTAGTGACCAGTCCCCATCACCTCCCATTTCACAGATGGCCCAAAGCAGTTAGGCCCATGCTGCTTCTACTCTGCGAGGCCCCAAGGCAATCAGGGCACAGCTGGGAAGCGGTGTTGCGGGGGGAGCAGCAAGAAGGCTGGGTGGGGGGTTCTGAGTCCCGGGTCCTAATTTGAGCTCCGCCACCGACGGGCTGTATGATCCAGGATGACTGCCCTGCCCCTCGTTTCCTCCTCTGCCCAACAGTCAGGGGTCGGGCAGAATCCCCCCAGCTCAGGCTAGAAGCAAGGCCAGACAGACACCCCCTCACCCCGTGACACCCGGCTTTTCAGGAGCCAGCAGGAGAAACTGCAGAACAACAGGATTAGAGAAGCACTGGCCCCAAGCAGCCTGGTCTCCCTCTCCCGCCTCCCGCTGCCCCAGGCCCTCGGCTCTGACCTCACCTCTCTGGAGGCTGAGGGTGATGAGAACAGTCTGTTTGGCAGGTCGTGGGGAGGGGCGGGGCAGAGCATGTGCTCCAGCTGCAGCCAGGCTTCCCAGCAGCTTTGACGGGCCCCACCCCTTGCACACATCTCTCCCGCCCGGGACCCTGGAGATCCTCCAGGCCCAGCTGACTTCTGTACCTCCCTGGCCCTCTTCAGTGCCTCTCTGGCTCCAGCTCCTGGAAGCCTACCCTTTCTCCCAGGGTGGCCAGCCCTTCAGACCCAGGAGGACCTTGCCTTCCGAGACTATCAGAGTCAAACTGCCATTTGCCCAGGGAAGGGCAGTGACCTTTTCAGGGCATCCTAGCAAGTTGAAAGTGGAGCCCTGGGCTTCTGACCCCAGGACTGTCCACCCACCCAGGTCTCCAAGCCAGAAGGTGGCCCTGCTGCCCAGCTCCTCTAGAGCCCCTCTTCTCAGTGACCCCATGACAGAGCCAGCCTTGGTCTGGATGACTCCAGAGCTCATCTCAGGATCTCAGCCCACCTCCTACCTGATTTCCCTTCCCTTCCCCTCCCTATGACCCACACCCATGACCCAATGACCCAACTACCGAGTCGGCCTGCTTCTGATCAGTCACTGAGTCTTGGCCTCTGCTTCGTTCTGATTCCTCAGGCTCCTTTGACTGGAAGTGGAGATAAGAAAGAACACAGCTTAGATTAGGCTATTTCCCAGGTTCTATCCATCTATCCAACTTCTTATCCATCCATTCATCATCCATCCATCTAACTTCCATCTGGAAAACAACATCAATTGGTCCATATATCCATCCATCCACCATCCAAAATCTACCCTACATCATCTACCTACTCATCTATCCAAGATCTATTATCCCAATATAAAGTGAAGTGAAGTCGCTCAGTCGTGTCTGACTCTTGACATGGGGTCACGTTGCGACCCCATGGACTGTAGCCCACCAGACTTCTCCGTCCATGGGATTCTCCAGGCAAGAATACTGGAGTGGGTTGCCATTTCCTTCTCCAGGGGATCTTCCTGACCCAGGGATCGAACCCAGGTCTCCCGCATTGCAGGCAGATGCTTTAACCTCTGAGCCACCAGGGAAGCCCCTCATCTATTCATCCATCCTATATCCATGTATCCTTCCTTAATCCATCTACCCATCCTGAAAACATTCATTCACCATCCAACATGCATATTCTACAACATTTACCCATCCATGCAATATCTATCTATCCAGCACCCATCATCTATTCCATTTATCACCCATCCATCCACATGCCCATCTGTCATCCATCTGACATCTCTTTCTCATTTGTCCAACACATGTAATTTATCCATCACCCATTGACACATCTGTCATCTGTCATTCATTCATCATCTACCCACTGACCTACCCACCCTCCATCTGTTTCTTGTAGGCCCTCAAGCATCCATATATTCACTGGTCAATCAGCCACTGAGCTGAGCTCCTCCTTTGTGTCAGGCCGGCCCTGGGCTAGGGGCTGGGCGGATGGAGATAAAGTAGGTGCAGCTCCTGACCACTTGGAGCTCATGTTTTTTTAAGGGAAAATGGCAACAACTGAGCATGACCAGATGAAGGGTAGCAGAACTACCAAGCCCAGAATGGAAACATCACCAACCCAGGGGTGGGGTGAGTATTCAGGGAAGGCATCTCAGACAGAGCACCTGATCTGAGACTTGAGCAAAGAACATACACATACATACACACAGTGGAATATTACTCAGCCATTAAAAAAGAATGAAATAATGCCACTTACAGCAACATGGATAGAACTAGTCATTAGCGTACTAGGCAAAGTAGGTCAGAAAGAGAAAGACAATACATGATATCATTTATATGTGGAATCTAAAATATGACACAAATGAACATATCTGCCAAACAGAAACAGACTCACAGGCATGATTTGTGGTTGCCAAGGGGAGAGGGAACTGGGGAGGGAAGGATTGGGAGTTTGGAATTAGCAGATGCAAACTATTATATATAGAATAGATAAACAACAAGGTCCTACTGTATAGCACAAAAAACTGTATTGAATATCTTTTGATAAGCCAGAATGGAAAAGAATATGAAAATATATATATAGGGAGGGCTTCCCTGGTGGTTCAATGGTAAAGAATCTACTGCCAACGCGGGAGACATGGATTTGATCCTTGATCTGAGAAGATCCCACATGCTGCAGAGCAACTAAGCCTGTGCACCACAACTATTGGGCTTGTGCTCCAGAGCCCGGGAGCCACAACTTCTGAGCCCACATGCTGAAACTACTGAAGCCCAAGTGTCCCGGAGCCCATGTTCCACAACAAGAGATGCCACCGCGATGAGAAGCCTGCACACTGCAACTAGAGACTAGCTCCCACTCTCTGCGACTAGAGAAAAGCCCATGCAGCAACAAAGCCTCAGCATAGCCAAAAAAAAAAAAAAGATATAAAAATTATTTTCAAGTGAGTTGTTTGTTTTTTAAAAAGAGTATAACTATGTCACTTTGTTGTACAGTAGAAATTAACACAACACTGTAAAACAACTATAAAAAAACAACCAACCAACCTCAGGCTTTGGAGTCAATACTTGGGTCTCATTTCTCTTGACTTATACATGAGCTTCCCTGGTGGCTCAGACGATAAAGAATCTGCCTGCACTGCGGGAGACCTGGGTTTAATCCCTCAGTTGGGAAGATCCCCTGGAGGAGGGCATGGCAACCCACTCCAGTATTCTTGCCTGGAGAATCCACATGGACAGAGGAGCCTGGCAGGCTACAGTCCATGGAGTCATAAAGAGTCGGACACGACTGAGCAACTAAGCACATATATGTGTGACCCACGGCAAAGGCTGAATGCATCTGGGCACTGTATCTAGCTGAGGCACATATGGCAAAGTGTGTAAAGCCCCCAGCCCAGGGACTGGCGCACCGTGAACCCTCCCCTGTCATCCATGGGGGAGGCAGCGTGGGGCTGCACATCATGGAGATGAGGAGCATTTGGATGAAAGAGCAGGAACCTCCACATTGCCCCAGTGCTGCCTGTCGGGGGAGCAGTTGGTCCCACACTGCCGAAGACCAGGACCAAGAGAAGCTGGGTGTCAAAATATGCTGCGTCCCTGGTGAGCTGAGACCAGGTTGCAGGGTTCTGGTCTCTAGGACCCTTCCCATCTTCAGATAAACACTCTGGGCAGCACTGCCTCTGTGACTCTGGCCCTGGGCCAAAGAGATAAGGCAGGGACTTTGTGGGCACCTACTATGTGCCACGCACTGGACCTGCTTTCCATACAGGCCCCCATTGAAGCAGCTGTCTCAGCAGTGAGCTCAGACCAATAAGCATTTATACAACTCCTTCCCTGTGCCTGAGAGGCGCTGCAGGGGCCAGAGAGGGGTAAGTGAAGCCGTCCTGGACTTTAAGGAACTTGGAATACTGCCATGGGGAGGGGACGTGACCACATTGGCTGCAGTCCCAGACAGGGCCAGGTAGAGGCCACCAGAAAGCAACACAAACCAAGTATTATAGGGCCAGAAGGGGAGAAGGCCCTGGTCAGTGCATCTCGTGGGAGGCCTCAGGGTGATCTGCACAGAGCAGACCAGAGGGCCACCCCTACCCTAGCCCTTACTAGCTGTGTGATCTTGGGTGAGTGGCTTAACCTCTGTGTCTCAGACTCCCTATCTGTAAATATTGCCTTTCTCATCAGATTGTCGTGGAGAATAAATGAGGAAAATACCATAAAACATTCAGATCAAGATTTAGCATGTAGTAAATGCTCAAAGAAAGGGCTGGGTATTATCATTGCAGTTTGGTGGTAGGGACAGGTTTTGGTCAGGAGGGAAACGGTATGCAAGAGCTGAGGGGTGGCCTTTTGGGAGACTTGTGTCGGGTGGGGCTGACTTTCCAGCTGTCCCTTGGAAATGAGACTGACTTACCTCCCGCTGTGGCGAGCTGGGGCCCTCTGCAGGGCTCCTGCTCCCCAAATGGCCCTCCTCCAGACCAGTCGTAGCTGAGGATTCTGGTCCGCTTGACACTTTGGTCTTTGGCCACTGGGTGGAGATGCTGGCGGGGCTGGACGGCTGGGCGGAGCTCTGGGGCCACTGCCCGGGGTCGTATCCATTGACTAGGGCAGCCCCTGCCCCTCCTTCAGGCTGGCTTTGTCGGTCTTGCTCCAGCTCCAGGGTACCCTTGGTGCCTGGGAAAGCCTGGCCAGGGCCAACCCAGTGTCTTGCTGGGTCCTTTTGGAGCAACTGGGCCTGCAGTAGCTCCAGGAGGCCCTCCCAGTCCAGTCTCGGAAGACGGGAGGTGAGTGTCGGGGAGCTCACGGGAGGTGAGCAGGTGACCTGCTCCGAGCGGGTCCATGTCCCCTCCCTGGGTACCCCGAGAAGGCTCACCAGGTCCCTCCAGTCAAGCTCAGGTCGCCTCTCGGGGCCGTGCAAGTGTGGGCAGGCTCCCTCAGCGCCCCTGCCCACGTCTGGTGATGTCTCAGGCCTCTGGGATTTCGAGAACTCCCTTGGGCCTGCCCTGGAGTTCTCTGGGGGGCTCACAGGCTGGCGAGGACTGGACAGCTCCTGAAGGCTGCCCCAGCCCCTCTGAGCTGACCTGTGCCGGGGCTCCTCCAAGGTCTCTGACTGCCACCTGTGGCCAGAGAGGCCACCCAGCAGGCTCCAGCTCTCCTCAGACTCCCTGGGAGGGCCCCTCCACATTCCCTCTGGGGCTCTGGCAGCTCCCCGGCTGGACTCCCCAGGTCCTTGCCAGCCTCCCAGGCCTGGGCCCTCCTCCTGGCTGCACCAGCCTCTCTCCAGGCGTCTGTGCGGGGTCCGGGATCCTGGTGGCTCCTCCTGACTCCGCCACCCTCCCAGGGGCTGTCTTGGGCCCGCCTGGCCACGTTCCAGAGGTCTCTGTGTCCGCTGTTCCCTCTCAGGAGTTCTGGCTGACGTTCTCGGGGGCGGCGAGGACCCCTGGAGCCACCGGTCCCCCTCAGACCGCCTCTCCGGGCTCCTGGGATGAGGGGCTTCTGTGCAGCTACGTCGGGCTGGTTCCGCCTGCTTCGTGGGGGGCTTGGTTACCTGAGGATGAGGTGAGGGGGTGGGTGAGGCTCCAGGCCCCTGGCTGGGTGGGGTCTGTCTAGGAGGACAGGCAGCTGGGGGTCCTAGCCGGGCCTCAGGGGAGTTGCAGCAGGCAACTCTCTCCTCAGAGCAGTCTGGATTAAAGCAGGTCAGAGAGTACCCAGGACCCCTGAATTCCCTTCCTGGGGGTGTCAGCCCTTCCCTCTCACCCACCTTCCTCAGTTCCACAAAGAGCTGCTCACTTTCCAATTTCCCCCGCAACCCCCCTGCCCAAGATACTGATTCCAACCTGGGCTCTCAGGGGCCAGAATCTCCACCACCAACACCCCATCCCCTGGGTGGGCCTTGCCGTCTAAGAGCTACTTTAAACACACAAATCCCCACCCTGAAAGAGATAGCCTGTAGAGCTGAACTGACCCATGGGAGGTTTCCCTGAAAACTTCCCAACTTGGTAGATGCCTAATGAAGGAAGAGGGCAGTGTGGAACAGCCATCTTCAAGATGGATGAACTGGGGTCTGCCTCATTTTTGCCGACTCTTTGGGAGAGAGAGGAGCCGGACACCCATGATTGGGACTTTGACCCTTTCATAAAGAACCTCCCTCCCAGAACCCCCACCCAGCATCTGGGGGAGGGGGAGAAGCAATGGCCCACCCCTTGGGGGTAGAGGGGCCCCCCAGCAGGCTGGCCGTGCTCACCTCCCTGCTGAGGGCAGGGCTGGACTGTCTTCGGAGAAGTTGGCTCTGACCTTGGCTGGGCCGCTGCGACCGCCCCTCGTCCCGGGCCTGGAAGGCCCCCGGTGCCTCGGACTTCCTATGAGCAAATGCAGCCGCCCCTCTGAGGGCCCTTGGGTCTGTCCCATTCCCGGTCCCCCAGCTCCTCTGTTCCCCCCCCCAGTGGCAGATTCAGGGACCCACTGCAAGCTAGACGAAGGGCCCGGAGTGAGGGAGAAGCCTCTCAGGGCCTCAGTTTCCCCTTCTGCAAAATGGGGATAGTAGTTGACACCGCCCTATTCTACCTGCCTCATGGGGCTGTTGTGAAGATGAAGTGAGAAAAGGGGTGAGCAAAAGTAGGGGGCTCCACCCTGGCCTTGACCACTTCCTGTCTCGCTGAGTGCTTCCTTTCTGGCCACAACCCCATGAGTGGCCCACAGCTCACCCACAGACAGTCTCAGCTGGTCCTTGTGGGAATGAAGATTTATTCAGCACCTACTGTGTACAGGCACTGTGCACACATGAGCTTATGGCAAACACTTATGGAGCATCTCCTGGGTTCCAGGCACTTGTGCTATCTCACCTCATCTGCTGCAAGCCATGCGGTGGTAATCAGAGATGCATAATGTCATATGCAGCCATGTCCCATTCTTTTTGCCCTCTTCCTGCCCATATGGTAAATTTTGGACTTCTGAGGCCCACCTGTTTACCCCTACTACTAACAGGTTTGCAGCCATCCTAGCTGTCAGTAAAAGTGCTCTTAGCAAGATCAGAAGAATGAAATATCCCCTCTTCTCCACAACTCCAGAAAGGCCAACATAAAACCATTCATGCAAATGTCATTTCTAAGACACCCAGACTTTAGGCATTGTCGCCACACCCAACAAAGATAACACCCCTAAGTCCCTAGTTTCAGCTAGTTGTCTGGCTTAATAGTTGGTAGCCATGGCTATTAATATTTAACGTGACATCTCTGTTGAAGTGTAGGAACACTGAACAGAATCTGGGCACATCTCTCCCCTCCCATATATAAGACCTAACCACTCCACCGGACATTTAGGATATTTATTGCAAGAGGGTTTGAGAGTCAGACTTCATTTAAACTGACAAATGAAACAGTGTCTCTAGTGGCTAAACCACACCAGGAGGAGCCTGGGAAAGATGACAGGTGCTGACCTTGACCAAGCCATCAAAACAGGAAGAGGAATCTCTGCTCAGGTCTGAGCAAGGACCTGTGCTCTGAAGTCTGCCTCTAGTTTGGAGACTAGGCTGAAACTCTATAGAGCTTTGGAGAATAAAAGAATTATGGGCTTGGGCTTTGTTCTTGCGTTATGGCTTTTGTCAATGTCATTAGAATCAGATCCATAAACTAATTTGCTGTTGTAGCACTTCTTAGCATGTGACTCACAGGGAACTGAAGTTCCCTACTCTGGAGTGTTTCTGAGCTTGAAGGCTGCCTAATCAGGTTTGATTTTTTTAATCCAATTTGAAGTGAGAGAGGTTCCTTGCTCTGTGAGGTCTGAACCGTAGAATGAGTTTCTCTTAGCACCAGGAGCCTCTGTGAAGTAAAAACCCCAACGCTGACTAGGTGGGGAGAATGGCAGAAAAGATCCTGTGCGGCTGGCGAGGCAAATGTGTGTTCTCTCCTGAGTGAGGGCATTTTCCACATAAACTTCAGCGTGTTAAGTGAGTATTCCTTCCGAGACGTTCCCCCCATGTGGGATGGAGAGAGGAGTGAAGGGTCAAGAAGATTCTGAGCCTTTGGCCGAGACCCAGCCTTTCTGATGCAGAAGCAACAGTGTCTCCCTGGGCCACCTGTTCCTCAGGGTTGGTGTGGCCGCACCAAGGGCAACAGAGGAAATGCGTTTCCTTTGAAAGCTTGGATGGGCTCTTCCACTTGCAGAGTATATTAAAGGACAACAAGTCTAGCAAATTCTGTGAAGGCTCTGTTTTGAATTTAAGAGACTAGGAAATCCTTATGATTCTAAGACAAGAGATTCCATATTGTAAAGCAACTATACTTCAATTTAAAAAAAAAAAGATTCCAAAGGCATTAAGAGGGTAGAAAATGAAGATGTCAAGCCAAAATTCCTAATGCTTTAATGTGATAGCCCTTTAAGGAAAAATTTCCAGGCTCAGTGAGAATGATGCTTAGAGTAGATGCTGGATAAATATGTGGAACGAATAAATGGGAGAAAAGAAATGTATTGCTTTATAGCCACCCGTTCATGAATTTCAGCCTGTCCCTTACAGATACTTAAATAGGTTTTCAAATTTTATCTTCAGAGGACAAATGGTTTCCTACTTGGAAAAAATACCATACAAGAGGGAAGATGTTAATTACTTAGTAGAGTTGTAAAACCTTGGTTAAAAGGTAAATAATCTACTTTAGCAAAACATATATGTTATATATACGACTTTTATATATCAATCACACCTCAATAAAGCTTTTAAAAAAGATAATCTACTTCAAAGGGAGCAAAACAAAATGAAGAATCTGTGTAAAAACAATTAAATGGTTAATCAAACTATAAACATAGTCCAGACTTCTGCAACAAATCTTTTATCTCTCTAAAAGTTATCACAGTAGGAAAAAAAAAGAAGAAAATTCAATTTTGGTTTAAAGACCCTGCTGAGTTACCAGATAAAGTCAAACGTATGCTAACTGATATTAGACCAGAAAGAGTTATGGAACTTCCCTGGTGGTCCAGTGGTTAAGACTCTACCCTTCCAATGCAGGGGACTGGGTTTGATCCCTGGTGGGGGAACTAAGATCCCATATGCCATAAGGCATGGCCAAATGATTAAAAATAAGTAAATAATCTTTTTTTTTTTAAAGAGTCATATTAAAAGGTCAAAGACAAAGGGGGTTTGCAGGGCAGTGAGACTACTCTGTGATACGCTGCTGGTAGACACATATTATTAAACATTTGTCTGAACTCAGAATGTGCATCGCCAGAGTAAACCCTGCTGTGGACTATGGACTCTGGGAGATAATGTGTCAGTGTAAGCCTATGGATGTAACAAGTGGACCACCCTGGCGGGGGATGCAGATAGCAGAGGCAGCTCTGCACCTGTGGGAACAGGGTCTACACAGGAAATCTCTGCTCTTTCCACTCAATTGTGTTGTGACCCTTAAAACTTCTCTAGAAAAAAAAAAAACTAACAAAAAGTGTATTTTACACTGATGCTGGAGCCCACAAAGGTTGTCACCTGGGTAGTAAATGGATAAAACTTTTTGGTAAAGGAAATCTGAAGAAGAAGAGATTAGATTTTTCATGCAGATTCAAATCTAAGAGAAAATGGTGTCTAAGGGACAACAAAGAGAGGAATTGTGGCTGCAAAACATTACCGGCTCCTTACAGTGATAGAAATGTTCTAAAATTAGGTTGTGCTGACGGTTGTACAACTTGGTCTCGGTAAATACGCTGTAATCTATTGACTTCTACACCAAAAGTTTTGAGACTTTCAGACCTACATGTTTTTGGTTCTCTTGACCCTAACTGGGGTTGGGTCCCTAACTAATTAATTCCAGCCTTGACCCTTAAAGACTATGAGGCTGGAACTGCTGATGAAAATCTCAGCCGGATCTGGAGGAAATGTTTCTCCTCCCTGAGGTTGTGGAAAAGCAGATGCTCTGCTGGGTCTTAAACACCCAGGTGAATGGAGCTGATGACCAAGGAGATTCGTGTGATGCTTGGACTTCAGGTGCTGTCACCGTGTCCCAGAAAAGGTACATTGAATTTCCAAAAAGTCTGCCATCCTGTGGGTTCTCTTAATTAAGATATATGGCTCTGGCTATATTTTTTTTCAATAAATTTATTTTTATTTATTTATGTGGCTGTGCCAAGTCTTGGTTGTGGCATGTGAACTCAGTTGCAGCATGTGGAATCTAGTTCCCTGACCAGGGATCGAACCCAGGCCCCCTGCATTGGGAGCACAGAGTCTTGGCCACTGGACCACCAGGGAAGTCCCCTGGCCATACTTTTAAATTGACATCTCTGTTTTCTGAAATGTGTGGGACCCATGAGTTTTGTTTGCCAAGGGAGAAAAAAAAAACATGGACTCTTTTCTTCTCCCTTCACATAAGGTAGGAAAAATAAATAAATAAACCTGTGACTCTCCAACGAAGAGTTTAACCTCATTTAAATTAATGTATTAAAGTCCCAATTTTACAGATGAGGAAACTGAGGCTCAAGTAGGTTAAATCACTTTGCCGCATCACATAGGTTGGGGAATGGCTTTGACCCAGGATTTGAACCCAGCCTGCCTGACCTTCGTCTTTGCTCTTAACTACTAGACTATGCGCATTATCATTTAATTGTCAAAAACAACTCTTAACATGTGGAAACAGAGAGGTAGAGTGACTTGCCCAAGGTCACACAGCCAGTAAGCGGCAGGTGGAGGGTCTAAACCCTTTCCTCATCTGGAACCTAGGCCTGTGGACTTTCCACCTGACCTGTTGCCAAGCCTCCTCCCCAGCCCACCTGGCCCCCGCCCTGGGCTCACCTGCGCTCTTGCCCGAAGAGGCGCTCCACCTCTGCGCGGCCAGGGCTGCGGGTACGGCCCCTGTTGCTGCCCTGGGGCCCGGGCTCCCTCTGCGCCAGCCTCCTGGCGGGGGGCAGATCGGCCAGCACGGTGTACTCCTCCCTCTCCAAGTTGTGCCTGATCTCCCCTGGGGGTGCCGAGCCCCAGGAGCCCTCCGAGCTGCCCGGAGGAGGTGAGGGTGCCAGGAGTGCTAGGTCACTGGGCGGGTGGCGGGGTGGGGAGGAGGCGCGAGGGGCATCCCGGTGCCCGATGCACACCTGAGGGGGCAGCACTGGGGAGCCACGCAGAGAGTCAGTGGAGGGGGCCAGGCTCTCCATACTCGTCCCAGGGGGGTCCTGGAAGAAGAGGGAGGGCTCGGGGGGCTGGCGTGGAGGGGACGAGAAGGAGGGTGCATCGCGGTGCCCAATGCATACTGGTGTGGGGATGGCAGGAGGCTCATGCAAAGAGTCCATGGAGGGGACCAGGCTCTCTGTGCTGGCTCTGGGGAGATCCGGGAACAAGAGGGAGGGCTCGGGGGCGTGGCGGGGCGGGGAGGAGGCCCGGGGTGCATCGCGGTACCCGATGCACACAGGTGGGGGGAACTGAGGAGGGTCATGCTGGGGGGACTGGTTCTCAGCATCCAATGTGTCCGGGAGGAAGGGGAAGGGGTCAAACTGGGTGTGGCGGGGAGGTGAGGAAGCCCGGGGGGCATCCCGGTGTCCAATGCATACAGCTGGGGGCATATAGGGGGGATCATGGTGGGGCGATTCACTCTCAGATGCATGGAGGTCTGGGAAGAAGGGGAAAGGGTCATGCTGTAAATAACGAGGAGGCGAGGAGGCCCTAGGGGCGTCCCGGTGCCCAATGCATACAGCACACGGAGGCTGGGGGGGCTCAGAAAAGGTCTGGGGTGCACCATGGGGAGTGGGGTGCAGAGGCGAGGATGTCCTGGAGGCACCATGGTGGCCTGGGTTATGGGAGGTGGCAGTGGCCCGGAATGGTGAGTTGTGCTGGGTGGGTCCAGAGGACTGGTGTGAGTCCCGCTGAGCTGGTCTAGCAGGAGATGAGGTCCGAGGCCGGTCGCTCTGGGTTGGCCGGAGGGCAATGGATGCCCAGGGAACCTCACTTTGCTTGGAGCGAGATGGGGAGGAGGTTCGGGGGCCATCGCTCTGCGTTGGCCGGAGGGGAAAGGAGGCCCATGGGATGTCTTTGTTAGTACGGTGGGGAGAGGTGTTCCAGGGATTGTTCCACTGAGAGGAGCGATGGGGAGAGGATGCTCTGGGATTGTCTTGTTGGGTGCAGCCCTGACAGGTGCTTCCGGGGTTTTCCCGCCGTGAGGAAGAGGATTTGGGATTGTCCCGTTGGGTACAAGAGGTTTTAGGGTTGTCCCTTTGGGCAGAAGAGCTTCTAGGTGCGTTCTGTGGAACACAAGGTCTGGGGTTACCCCGCTGGGGAGTACAAGTCGGAACAGGAGCTTGAGGGTTGTCCTCTTGGGTGTAAGAGGCTCTGGAGGTGTCTTGTTGGGGGGCTCTGGGGGGAGAGGAAACCCGAGGATTATTTCGTTGGGTGGATGAGGTTCTGGGGCTATCTCGTGGGACAACTCTTGAAGGAGAGGTTGCTCTGGGGGTGTCCCGCTGTGTGGAAGAAGTCTTGGAGGCGTCCTGTTGGGCAGACGAGGTTCTGAGTTTGTCTCGTGGGGCAGCTCTTGAGGGGGAGGTTGCTCTGGGGATGTTCCGCTGTGTGGAAGAGGTCTTGGAGGCATCCTGTTGGGCGGACGAGGTTCTGAGGTTGTCTCGTGGGGCAGCTCTTGAGGGGGAGGTTGTTCTGGGGGCGTCCCGCTGTGTGGAAGAGGTCTTGGGGGCATCCTGTTGGGTGGATGAGGTTCTGGGGCTGTCTCGTGGGACAACTCTTGAAGGAGAGGTTGCTCTGGGGGTGTCCCGCTGTGTGGAAGAAGTCTTGGAGGCATCCTGTTGGGCGGACGAGGTTCTGAGGTTGTCTCGTGGGGCAGCTCTAGAGGGGGAGGTTGCTCTGGGGGTGTCCCGCTGTGTGGAAGAGGTCTTTGGGGCATCCTGTTGGGTGGACGAGGTTCTGGGGCTGTCTCGTGGGGCAACTCTTGAAGGAGAAGTTGCTCTGGGGGTGTTCCGCTGTGTGGAAGAGGTCTTGGGGGCATCCTGTTGAGTAGATGAGGTTCCAGCATTGTCCCGTTGGGTGATTCGGGGGGGAGAGGAGGCTCGGGAGGTCCCGCGTCGTGGGGAAGCAGCCTGGACAGCGTTTCTTGGGGCAGAGCGATGGACAGAGGAAGCCTGGGAGGTGGCACTTTGAGGACCGCTCTGTGGTGTCGCGGGGGAGGCCGGGGTCGGCACGGACCCGGACCGCTCCAAGGAGAAGTACCCGCTTTCTCCCCGGAGCTTGGCCCAGTGCTGTCCGGCGCTTCGGTTCCCACCTCCGGAGCCTAGAGAGAGGAGGCAGCTTCAAGGCAAGTGGAGAGGTGCAGGCGGCTCCCACAGCCTACCTTTCCTGGTCCCCTGGGACGGATGACTGGGGCAGACCCCATACCATCTCCTTGGAGGTCCTCACACACCTCTGTCCCTAGGAGCAAGCAGACTGCAGGAGGGCTTAGGTACTCCCTCAGGCTGAAGTCAGGAGTTTGAAATTGAAAACCAGGCAGACTCGGTCAAAGTGGAGTGGGTGGTAGAGTCAAAGGTCACATAGTGACCTTCAGAAAAGAAGCACTCTTCAACAGCAGTTTTGAAAACCGCCTCTGTGAGCCCAGAGAGGAAGAGCTGGATCTCATAGCAGCTACCTGCAACTTTCCATTTCTGTTCTACTTCCTGCAATTGGATTCCCAGAACTCCCTCCCTCCCTTCCAGTGAGACTCCTGTGTGATAGCTCTAGAAATTTCCTTTTATGAACCGGCAGCAATGGCCTCACCTGGGGGGGTTGTTAGAAATGCAGGCTCTCAGCACACCCACACCCCCACTGGGCACACTGCATTAGAATCCACGTTTTAATAAGATTCCCAGGCCATCTGCACGCACGCCACAGTTGAAGAAGCCTTGATCTAAGGGATTCGCGTAACTTCCCTATTCAGTGAGGGATACCCTCACGACCCCCATCCCCACGAAGGGGCAGCATGATGGTGGTGTCACGCTCCGCCCTTCTCAGTCCCTTGGTCCCAAGCATGTGGTAGCCACCAGCCCCGTGCACGTACGTCCCTGGGTTGGTGCTTCAGAAGAGAAGTAAAGGCTATTGTGGTCTATCTTGACGGGGCCATGACTGCCTTCATTAAAGGCCATGCTTCAGAGTCCCTCTTTTCTGGGAAGTTCCCTGGTGGCCCAGTGGCTGGGATTTACTGCCTTGGCCCAGGGTTCAGTCTCTGGTGGGGGAACCGAGATCCCACAAGCCGCATGGCTTGGCCAAAAAACAAAAAAGGAATCCCTCTTCTCCTACTTTGAAACTTCCGCCTCCTCCAAGCTCTCTGAGCTGGTATCACTGAACCCTGAGTCTCTAGTACCCTTCAGGGGACTGGAACCACGCACAGAGCAGCACTTAAAGTTTTCATCATTGGGAATTCCCTGGTGGCCCTGTGGTTGGGACTCGGCATTTTCACTGCCAGGGCCCGGGTTCCACCCTTGGTTGGGTAACTAGGATCCCGGAAGCAGGCATAGCACTGCCCCCAAGGAGAAAATTTTTTTGCCTGTTGTTGCCTGATGAACTGATGTCCCATGACACTCCAAATCTGCCAGCTCCTCTCATCTACCTCTTCCCACCTCCCCGCTCTCAGCCGCCCTCCTGTCTCACCTGGATGGTTACAATAGCCCTCCAACATGTACACTCCGGGCACAAGGTCATCATCTACCCAGGGAGATCCTTTTGAAAAGCAAACCTAGCTAGACCACCCCAGCTTACAAGGAAACTGAGAGCTATCTCAGATGGGAGAAAGTTCACAAGACATGATGATTAAATGCAATGTGGGATTCTGGATTGGGTCCTGCAACAGAAAAGAGAGATTTGTGGGGGAAAAGGTGAATTTAAAGAAAGTCTGTAGTGGGAATTCCCTGGCGGTCCAGTGGCTAAGACTCCACACTCTCAATGCAGAGGGCCCAGGTTCGATCCTTGGTCAGGGAACTAAATCCCACGTGCTGTAGCTAAGCGTTCACAAGCCTCAACTAGAAGATTCCGCATGCGGCAACTAAGACCCAGAACAGTCAAACACATAAACATTAAAAACTACAAAGACAGTCTGTAGTTTAGTTAACAGTATTGTTACCAGTGTTAATTTCTTAATTTTGATAATTGGGCTATAATTATGTAAGATGTCAACATTGGAAGAACCCGAGTGAAGGGTATAATTGAAACTCTCTATACGATCTTTGCAACTATTCTAAAAGATTTAAAAACAAGCACACAAACCACTTTTGGTGCTCCCAACTGCACTTGGAATAAAAAAACCCAGGCATTTCCCATGGCCAGCAAGGCTCTGCCCGCCCCCGCTGGCCTCTGAGGTCCCTGTGGGCAGGGGCCTCGCCTTCTCACTCACAGCTGTGTCTCTTGTGCCTAGCACACCATAAGTGAGCAGTAATGTTGCACCACCACCTTCCAGCTCTGAGCTCTGCCTCGTCCTGGAGTCTTCCCGCCCCGGGAGCCTGGGTGCTGGCTGAGATAGCATTTCCCGCCACTCCCAGAGGCTCACAGCTGGTTCAGCACCCCAGCCCCATTTCCTTCCCTTTCCCCTGATCAGCGCATCCTTTGAGCCTGGCCCAACCAGGATCTGACTTCACTCCTGCAGCCCCTTTATGAGCACACGGGGCAGACTTTGCAGATGCTCAGGGCATCTGTGTTCTGTCCCTCAGCCAGCCAGGCTCAGCACAGCCTGCTCCATCCAGTGTTTGCAAACTGGGAGGAGCCCTAGGGGTATGTCAAAGTGTTCCCAGCATCTCGCACCTGGCTGATTCCTCCCAGGTGGTGGCCTCCTGCTGCAATTTGGGAGCGTGCCACCGGGTGGCAGAGGTGACTGCCTTTGATCAAGCCGGTCACATAGTGAGGGTTCCCCCCCACCCCACTACCCTGTGTTTAAGAGCAAGAAAGCAGATGTCTAGTACAAAATCCCACCACGATCAGGCCGTTCACACTGGGGAGGCACTTCTTCCCACAACGCCCTCTCCCCAGGGGCTGAGAGGGCAGGGCAGTGGGGGTGGGGTGCTAACAAGATCTGATGAATGTTTTTAAAAGATGGCTCAGCTGCTGGAGGGAGAATGGACTGAAGGGGCCTGGCAAAACCGGAGACTGAAGGAGGCTCCGGCAATAACCCCTAGTTTGATCAGGGAGCCGTGGCAGAGACGGCAAAAAGGAGACATATTTTTGGGTGTGTTTTGGAGGTGCTGACCAGAACTGCTGCTGATTGGACATAAAACGTAAGGAGGGACTTCTGTGGTGGTCCAGTGGCTAAGACTCTGAGCTCCCAGTGCAGGGGACCGGGTTCGATCCCTGATCAGGGAACTAGGTCCCATATGCTGTAACTGAAGGATCCTGCGTGCTGCAGTGAAGACTGAAGATCCTCTGTGCTGCAAGACCCACATAGCCAAATAAGTAAATAATTTTTAAAAACAGACCTCATGACAATTCACCCCTAAGCCGTCCATGAAAAGTGTTAGTCACTCAGTCACATCCAACTCTTTGCGACCTCATGGACTTTAGCCTACCACGCTCCTCTGTCCATGGAATTCTCCAGGCAAGAATACTGGAGTGGGTAGCCATTCCCTTCTCCAGGGAATCTTCCCAACCCAGGGATCGAACCTGGGTCTCCTGCATTGCAGGCAGATTCTTTACTGTCTGAGCCACCAAGGAACCCCTCCACGTGTACCTCCTAAGAGTGAGGACGATCTGCTTCTGTTATCACACTCAGGAAGTAAAGCATGGATACAATACACACAGTCCACATTCAAACTGCCCCGCTATCCCAATAATGTCTCTCCTAGCTCTTTATTTTCCTATTCTGGATCCAGGCATTTTGCTTCCCTGACTCTGTAGCCTCTTTTATTCAAGAACAGCTCCCCAGTCCTTTTTGGACTTTCATGAAGAGTCCTGTCAGTTACTTTGCAGAATATCCCTCAGTTTGGGTTTGTCTGATGTTCTGTTGGGATTAGAGACAGGTGATGGATTTTTGTTTAAGCAGACAAATTGGGAAAAGATGCTGTGTCCTCCCCTGTGCACCACGCGGGGGCACCCAGCCAGTTTGCCCCATGCTAGGATGCTGACCGACCACTTGGTTAAGCTGTGTCTGCCAGATCTCCTCATCCTAAGGGCGCCTTTTCCCTCTGTAATCAATGTGTAATCTAAGGGGTGACACTTTGATGCCATGTGAATATCCTGTTCCCTGACAACCCTCCATGCAGGAATTTAGCATCAGCCAGTGATTTGTGCCTGAACCAGTTATTACTATGGTGGCTGCGATAGTCTCTTTAACTGGTTTCTCATCCAGCAGCCTCACCCTGCATCCTTTGCATCCTTGCCCTAGTGAAACTCTTTTAAGCCTCAGAACCAATGACATCACTCCCCTTCTCAAAAACCTTCCGTGGCTCCCTACTACTTAAAGGAGAAAGTCCAGGGATTTTTCTGGTGATCCAATGGTTAAGAATCTGCCTTGCAATGCAGGAGATGTGGGATCGATCCCTGCTCAGGCAACTGATACCCCACATGCTTTGGAGTAACTAAGCTTGCATGCTGCAACTCCTGAAGCTGCTTGCCACAACTAGAGAGTCCATGCACCACAATGAAAGATCCTGCATGACAACACGACGAAGCACCCAGGTGCTGCAACTAAGACCCGACACAGTCAGATAAATAAAAAAGAAAGAAAAAATAAAGAAGGACATAGAGACACTTTAAAAAAGAGAGAGAGAGAAGAAGAAAGTCCAAACCCCTTGGCTCGACTCGAGGCCCCTCATGGTTTGGCCCAACTATACACCCCACTCTTTGCTGAAGCTGTACATACCAGGATACTTCCTCATCACACTCCTAGCCTGTACTCAGCAGTTTCCTCAACTAGAGCACCGTGTTCAGAAGGCATTCCTCTGAGTCCTTCCCGGGCTGGAATGAAGCTCTTTCTGCCCTGCCTCCGTCCCCGCAGCTGTTTCTGCTCTTCCTGTGTCCTAGGTTTCTGTTCGTCATCTCCTGTCTGTTTGCATTACTGAATGATGCACTTTCTGGGACAGGGACCATGTCTATCTCCCCCTGAACACCTAAGGTGTCTAGCATAAGGTCTTACACACAGTTAGTGCTCATGTGTTTGATGTCTGAATGCTACAGAGGCCATGGGAAGCCCAGACTGCCCCGTGGGGTTAGGACATGGATGCCCCATCTCACATCTCCAAATCCTCTGAAGGATGCTGAAGACACAGGCCCAGAGGCAACACAGTGCAGTAGTGATGGAGGGCCCAGCATCCTGGGTTCACATACCAGCAAGATGCTGACCAGTGTCACAAGCATCAGTGGACTTGGCCTGACCAGCATCTTTTGTTTTTCTCTGGAAACATCACCTTAATTTCCCCTGGGCCATCTCCTCTCCCAGACTCTCAGAGGTTTGCACAGGGGGCTGATCCCATCCCTGGTCACCAGTTTGGGCACAAGAACCATGCTGGGTCCCAGGGAGAACCCTTCCTGGGACCGCAGTTACATCTATAGGGAAGATTGTACCCTTTTACTGTGGGAGTTGAAAATTAGGTAGGCTACAGCCTGCCACTGCTGCTGCTCAGCATGTCATCATCAGGGAAGGATCTGGCTGAGAATGAAGCCAAAAAAGTAAGCAGAGCAGAGACCAGATTTCTGATGCTGTCTGAACACCTGGATCCAGCCAAACCTGAAGTCATTCCCCTAGACTTTCACTCAGTCAGTTTCTGTCACTTGCAACCTGAAGATCCTGACTCACCAGTTGTGAGATGATGTATTTAAAGCAAGTTGCAGGGCACATTATGTCTGCTCCATAAGTATATGGGAACTGTTACTGTTATTCATCCAAGCTGTCAAAATAAGATGTAACCAGGGGCCCATGTGACCAGAAACCTGGCCATCTGGCTCCCAGTTCCCAGGACATCACCACACCTGTGGTCACAGGGACCAAGCTGGCCTGGCAGAAGGTACTTACCCTCCTTTTTCTGGCCTGTAGTGTCTCCCCCTCCCACAGGGGACTGGGTGAGGAGAGGAGGAGCCTTGCGGGCACTGTCAGCCCTTGGCACCTCCTGCGACTTCCGTGGGATCATCACGGTGAAGTTGTCCCCACTGGGGGCCTCCTCCCGTCTCTCAACAGTGTCCCAGTCCTGCCAGAGAAGGGGAGGAGAAAGTCTGTTTGGAGAGCAAAAAGAGAGAGCCCAGGGCCAGCACTCCCTGCGTGAGATGGGTAGATGGAAGGGAAAGAAACTGACACTGAAAGAGCACCTGCTGCATAATCAGGACTGCGCTGGGATCTTCAACCGACCCTGTGCAGCAGGTACGTCCACTGGCGCTAAGACTTTGCCCAAAGTCACACAGCTGGGAAATGGTTTATATGGGAGGAGACTCGTACCCAGGGCAGTTGGACTCCATGTGATAGGAGGGCCTTGGTATAGGGGCCCCACCCCAGAGACATTCCAGAGTCCCCAGAGAAGTAGGTGTGTTCAAAATCTAGCCCCACTGCTTCTCAGATGTATGGCCTCAAGTAATATGATTCTCTTCTCTGAGACCCAGATTTCCTGCCCCAAGTCAGGGCCATGCAAGTCTCTACCTCAGAGTGGGGTGGTAAGACTTCCCAAGACACTGCCCACGGGCTGGGATGTTTTATTCTGAATCTTATCACTTTCCCTTAGGTTCTCATGGATAGTTTGCCTCTTGTGGCCCAGGACAGACCTTTGAGGGTTGAATGTCCCAGGAAGTTCCTCTGAGTCTCCTCTTTGCCAGACTAAATCTCACCCCGACCCCCCGCCCTTGCCAGGCCCCCCAGCCTGCTCCCTTTCCTCTGATCCTCGGAGATCTATGCCAGGGCTGGTTATGGGGCTGAGCAGTGTGTGACCAGGGCAGAGCCTTGGACCAGTCTCACTCTTGCTCTGGGCACCACACCCAACATCCCAGCCTCTGTGAACTGAGAAATTTTGGCAGCCAGAGCCCTTTGGTGATTCACCGGGAGCAGAAATGCCTGCTTCCATCTTGTCATAGCCAGACCTTCAGCCCCCCTGGACTGGCCCTGCAGAGTCCCCGCCCCTCCATGGGCAGCCCAATATGCTGGCTAAGTCTGCAGAGGACCTGGGCTCCCTTCCCAGGTGTGAGACGCTCAGCCCTGTCTGGAGGTTTGGGCGGGATGCCAGGGCTGGCCCGGGGCTGACACCTGCTCTTGCCCTGGCCTCCCGCCCCCATCTCACCACCAATGATGAGTCGCTGGTATCATCAGGGGCTTCGCAGTCAGGGCTGGCGCTGGGGCCAGAGTCAGGGCTCTCGTTGAAGCTGCCACACGGGGAGGAGGCCAGGCCCTCCAGGTAGGGAGCTGCCTCAGGTTCCCGGCTCCTGGAGGCAGCTGTGAAGCCCTCTGCCAGAAGCCCTGCTGGTGGGCCCCTGGGAGAGGAGACAGACTCATGACTTTTTCCCTCAAAGTAATAGGAATTAAGGAGTAACACCCCACCACCACTCAGGTACACACACAGCCCATGTTTGGGCAGAGGAGGGAGCTAACACCAACAGCTATCTGTGCTCCGCCCTTCACAGGGCCTATCTCGTTTAGCTCCAAAAGTCTCCCTTTTAAGTGAGTGCAATGATTCCCATTTTACAGATGAAGAAACTGAGGCTCACAGAAGTCAAGGGACCGGACAAGGTCACAGAGCTAGGAAAAGGCAGAAAAGCACTGTGACTCAGGGCTGTGGCCCCAGCCCCAACCATGTCCCTGGAGCAGAAGAGAGAACCCCAAGCTCGGTAAGACTAAGAAGGCAGATTAGTGCTGGGCTAATGGGGGGTTTTGAGAGGTAGCAGGGCACCAGGGGCAGTGACAGGGCCACCAGTCAGGATGCCAGGGAGGGGGCTGTAAAGAAAGCCTTGCTTTAAAGAAGCCAGTAGGTTAGAGCTGGCTTTATCCCCAGTGAGTGACCCACAGATCAGCCTGTGGGATAGAAAAGGGTGACGACCCTTAAAAGAGGCCTGTGATCAACTAAGTTTGAGATATATTACATATTTCTCCTACCTTCCCCACCCAAAAGCACAACGCATGCTAGCAAACTAAAATCTCTAAGCCCTGCAAAAAAAAGATATTCAAATTTGTTTATCCCAGACTTTCTGAAACGTTTGAATTCAGAGCTGTTTTGTTTTTAAATAATGCCTACCCAAGAGGAACACACAGTCCCAAAACAATGCTGATGTGATTCAATAACTCTTTAAAAAAAAAACAAAAACAGGGAAACTGAGGTATAAAAAGAGGCCAAAACTTGCTTTTAAGTTCCCACAGCCCATCGGGGAGGGAACTAAAGCTAGACCTCAGGTTTCTAGACTCTCAGCCATGCCCTCCAAGGTACCATGGCCCCAAAGAGGGACTTCAGTCCAACTGAGGCCCCAGAGTGGAGAAGGCCCGGAGCAGTGAATGGTCAGGTAGGTGCGTGATAACAAGTGCCCCTGGGTGCGAGACTGTTTAATCTTTTAAAGCAAAGGGAACCAGGAAATGTGAGCAGACCCTGGGCCATGCCCATGCAGGGTGGGTACACGGCTGCTCCATCCCCCAAGTAAGGGCCCATGGAACATGCCCACTGCTCCTGTGCCCAGGCCAAGTGGACAGACCATGTGACCCACACCAGCAGCCATCACAGGCAGAGGCTGCCATCAGGAAGGGGCGTGGGGTGGGATGGGTGAGGGCATCCTACCCCAGGAAACCCTCCTCAGGCCCCAGGGTCCTACCCACCTCTCAGGCTCTGGCCCACGGCCCGGACCCACCACAGACTGGCAGCTGGAGGTCAGGGTGCTGAGCGGGTCCTCAAGGGCAGGCCGGCAGCGGGGCAGGTCGCAGTAGGGCACCTCAGCGCTCGCAGGCCTTCCAGGCTCCTAAGACGGAGTTGGAGAGGAGGCAGCTCACGGCCCACGTGGGGGCTCCCCTCCTCCTGAGCAGCCCCTCCCCCCACCAGGCGGTGTGGAAGTCTCCAGACAGCTCCTCGGGGATCTCCGCTTCTCAAGGAGAGCTGTCCATCAGACTGGAAGCGCCCCTGGGGACCCAAGCTGGGGACTGGCAGAGGTACAGGGTGTGTGCATGCGCACACGTGTATAGGTATGTGTTCGTGTAAATTCCTGCGGTGTGTGCAAGGATTCGCATGTGCATGTATGTGTGCGTGGCCGGTGGGTACGTTGGTGCGTCTGTTTGCAGAGTGCATATACGTTTGTTTATATGTGTTTATAAATACATGCATCAACATACCCACTCAATTTGTGTACACAAGCAAGCCTGTGTGTGTTGGTACACATGTGTGAGTGTATGCCTGAGGATGTGAAGCGCACAAAAGGATCCCAAAGGGTCTTCTGTCACCAAGAGACATGGATGAGGACTTCGGGGGAGGGGGAGGATCAAGTTGGCAGGGAGAATGTAGGAAAATGTCTAAGGGAGGAAGAGATAGAAAGGAGACCTTGGAGAAAAAGAAAGATACGCCCTCCAAAAGGAGAGTCTGGGGCTCCAGGGCTGGAAGGTCAAGGTCCCAGGAGTGGGGGCGGGGCCCCTGAGCCGACTGCCAGCTCCTCGCTGCCTCCAGCCTTGAGCAGGGCCACACCTGCGAAGGCAGGTGCTGGGCTCACCCGGGGGGAACGGCTGCTCACCTCTGGGACGGCCCCCCCCCTCATTTTTCCCCATCTCCTGGGGTGGCAGGGCCCTCCCTCGGTAGGGGGGACAGCGGCCGCGGCACTCTGCACCCCGCCTCCTCTCAGGTTACCTGGGCAGCGGGCTCCAGGAGTGGCGGCTGTCGGCTGTCAGCACCTTCGTCCCCGGGGGGCTCCGGCTCAGGCCCCCGCGCTGCCGCCCTCCCAGGCCCCGACTCTGGGCCGTGGCAGCGGCGGCCGAGGCAGCGGAAACCTTAGAGGGCCCGGCTGCGGGAGCAGGGGCCCCTCATTACTGTTTCATAAGCCGGGGCCCAGCCAAGAACAATGCAGGACATGAAACCGCAGGAACCTGATCCTCGAGGCTCACCTGAGATCGGGCCGGGCGGGGGGCCTGGGCACGGGCTCCCTGGGGACCCTGGAGCCCAGAACCAGGGCGGAGGCCACAGCCTGGCCGCAGCCCCAGGGTGGGCACAGAGTCTCCGGGTTCCAGGGTGGCCACCCCTCGGGGACCTGGGCAGTGCCAAGGAGTGGGCTGGAGTGTCTGCCGAGCCAAGCTGAGCCAGAGAACGTCCAGCTGGCTTCAGTTTTACCCCCTGCCCCGGAGCCAGATTCTCATCAGCACCCGGTGGCGGGAGGTGTCAGAACTGCAGCCCAGCCTGGCGCCTTGGCTGCCCTGGGGACCTTGCCACGTTAATGAAGAGGGAGCGGCTCTCAAGGAACCTTCAAGGGGTCCCAGCCCACCTGGGGTCACCAGGACCCCCAGTTTGTCATGATGCCTGCTCCCTTTTACCTCCAGCCCCATCACTACCCTTCACCAGCACGAGTAGGCCCAGCAGCTAGTCCCCAGCTCTGATTTCCTGTCTGGCGGGTCATCACGGGCTCTGGCCTCAGACAGCCAGCAGGCCCAATTCCGGCGCCTCCACTTCCCAGCTGAGTGACCTCGGCCTAGTGACTTTCCTCTCTGAGCCTGGTTTGCTCATCTATAAAGTGGAGGTAATTAATGGACCCACCTCCTAGGGGTGTTATGAGAATTAAATCAGTTAATCTGTGTAAAAGGCTTATAACAAAAAAAAAAAAAAAGGCTTATAACACTGCCTGGTCTGTACATATTAAATATCATAAACAATGTAAAAACATTCAATGGAATTTTACTAGTGTTAAATCAATGATATGTTAAATACACAAGAATAGATGCATTGAAAAGGAATGTGTGGAGTCTGACATACAGTAAGACCCTCCCACTTAGCCCCTCACCCCTCCATCCAGAACCTGGCCATAACCTGGTCAAGACTGTGTGATTTCCAGGGATAAGACCTCCCACACCTCTCAACCTGGGAGACTCAGCTGAAGCAGAGCAGAGATGCATCCAGAGCCTAGGAGCCTAGGGGAGCTGAAGTAAGCTTCTGGGAAAGGGATGCTCTGGCACCAGGGGCCATTTCTGCATTTCCTTTTTAAAAAAAAAATCTCTATTTTATTTTAATGTATCTATTTTTGGCCATGCCCCATGGCATATGGGATCTTTAGTTTCCCACCAGGGCTCAGACCCCATGCCTCCTGCCTTGGAAGCTCGGTGTCTTAACCACTAGACTTTCAGGGGAGTCCCTGCATTTTCTAACATAGGTGAAGACGTCAGAACTGGCTCTAACCCCAAGTGATACATTTATCAGGCCCCTCAGGGATGAGTTTGCTCTGCAGTGTAATTAAGGATCCAGCTGGGAAATGCACAGCTCCATCCATGCCGGGGGGTGCTTTTTTAACACACAGATTTTGTGACTCCACATGTTTGAACCTGTTCATCTGTGAGCAGGGCTTTCATCAGTGCTAGATCCTGATGACTTGAAAGCCTCTATCTTCCACTGAGTCTGGCTCCTGAGCTTGTTATAGTAAGTAAACCCCCCTCATCCTCACTGTGTCCCCCAGGCACCTCGCACTCACCACCCCAAACAACTCCAAACAAACCTCTTATCCCAGGAACCCTGCCTCAGGAAATAACTTAGCAGTCAGTCATGTTCTGGCCCCTCACCTTACTCAGTGACCAAATCCTTTCCATTCTCCTATTCAGTTAGTTTTGAAATATGTCCATTTGCCTACATCCTGTCATCTCTGATATGAGTAATTGCACCTTTTCTGCTTTGGTCACCTGGTTCACTCACACTCTCTGCTGTCCATTCACTGTCCTGCAGTCAGAGTGACTTTTGAAAATGCAAATCTGATCACATCACTCCGATGTTTAAAATCCTTAGTGGTTCCCCATGCCTCTCAGGGAAACGTCTAATGTCCCCACAAGGCTGGTGAGACCTACTTCCCCACCCCATTCTCTATCCTTGGCTTCTCTCCCTTCTCAAGTGTGCCTCCTACTTTCTGCCTCAGGGCCTTTGCACATACTGTTTCCCTCCCCTTCCCCCAGCTTCCCTGGCCATGCCCTCATAGTCCTCACCAGGCAGCTAAAATATCATTTACTTGGAGTACCATTCCCCAGTGCCCTACCATTTACCCTCACGCAACCGTCATCAACTATTTGCCTGATTACTTTGCCTCCATTTCTCTTGCTTGACACCAAACCTCATGAACTAGAAACTCTGTCTGTTCTATTTAGCACTGTTTCCCCAAATCTAGCATAATGCCTGACACATTTTAAGCACCTCTTCAGGACTTCCCTGGCAGTACAGTGGTTAAGACTCCTTGCTTTCACTGCAGGAGGCAAGGGTTTGATTCCTGGTCAGGGAACTAAGATCCCTCATGCCATGTGGTACATCCATAAAATTAAAAAAGAAAAAGAAGGAAAAAAGCACCTCTTCAATACATGTGAACACACGAGGTGGCCCAAGGTCTCATCTGGGAAGGGGTGGGACTGAGACTAGCACTCAGACATGTCTGAACCCAGGTTCCTTATCCTGTTCCAAGTTTGCCATCCCCCCACCCACTGGGAGAAGGTCATCTGCAGGGGAGATGGACTCACAGGGCTTTCAAGCATCTGCTTCCTGAACTTGGGGGTGAGGGCTGGGGAGCTATTTTTGGCAGTATCAGGACAGGTAGAAAAGAATCTCCCAGGTTTATTTTTCTGGTTGGGAAGATGGAAGAAAGGAAACTAGTGTGTACTGAATTAGCCACATGTGACTTGGGCTACCCAGGGCCGGATGCCCTGAGGGTGAGGATTTGTTGCCCCACTTCACCCATCAGGAGAGTGAAACCAGAGAGGCTAGTGACTCATGGTCACACCGCAGGTGAATGGCAAACTAGGCCTGGAACTCTGGTCTGCCTGGCTCCAAAGCTGAATAGCAACTCCCTTATAATGACCACTTCTCAGAGCCTAACGCTTGCATGGAGATGGCCACCAGGCTCAAGAGGGGCACTGGGAATGGCAGAGTCGTTAGGAGGTCAGTGGCAAGCACTCTTGAAGAGTTACGGTCCTATGCTTCTCATAGCCCCAGGTTTACACAGACCAAGGCTGAGCCTAAAACTTCATCCATCACATCCATCCATCCCCTTTCACTCCTCCAGTACCTTCAAGGAGAAAGTCCCCAGTGGTTATGGGGTATCTATAATGCCTAACACCTACCAATCTCCCTTTTTAACAGACAGACAGCAGGACCCAGGCTCAGAATCCCTTTTTAAAAACAATTTTTGGTCACCCTACTTGGCATGTGGGATCTTAGTTCCCTGACCAGAGATCAAACCAGCACTCTGCAGTGGAAGCACAGAGTCTTAACCACAGGACTGCTGGGGAAGTCCCAAGCTCAGAGCCTTTAACCTATGACAATATTTCCTGGTTAGAATTTAATGACATTTCTGACTTTCTTTTTCCTTTTCCTTTCTTTCCTTTTAACCTTCTAATATGAAGGACATGATCCTAGTTTTCTATTTGTCGTGGCGATGTAAACTTTTGTTTTAGTATAAGTTTAAAAAAGGGTACGGATTTAAAGAATAATACAGCAAGTAATGGGCTTCCCAGGTAGCGTTAGTGGTAAAGAACACGCCTGCCAACGCAGGAGACATAAAAGATGCAGACTCGATTCCTGGGTCAGGAAGATCCCCTAGAGGAGAGCATGGCAACCCACTCCAGTATTCTTGCCTGGAAGATCCCCACGGACAGAGGAGCCTGGAGAGCTACAGCCCACAGAGTTGCAAAGAGTTAGACACGACTGAAGCGACTTAATATACATGCACAGCAAGAAATAGGTTATATGAGGCTTAGCAAAAAACGATAAAAGCAGGAGGAGAATGACTGGCACTTGGGAAACACTACCATGGTTCCACCGCCTCACTGCACAAATTGGGAAAACTGAGGTTCTGACCACAAGGAAGGTCAGTGTCTGGGTTCAGCTGCAAGTTAGTGGCCTGGCCAAGCACTCACATCACAGACTCCTTTGTCCCAAAGCACCCCAACCACTCTGGGAAGCCTACCCACCTGGTGCCTTGCGCTGTGGGCCTCCTCAGGGTAGCAGCAGTCCTGACAGCAGCTCTGGGCCAGCACATCAGCTTCAAAGTGTTCGCAGGAGGCATTTCCAGCCACCCCCTCCATATCAGTCAAGTCAGGCCAAGGCAGCTCCTTCAGTCCGATGGTGGGGCCTGGGAAGAATGGCAGGGGGAGACAAAGACCAGCTGACCTGAACTCCAACCCCGGTTTAATCCCAGACAGCCAAGGACCAAGGAAATGAGGTTATCCATCAATTCTTTCATCTGTTCGTTTATTCACTCAACAAACACTCATTAAGCACCTCCTAAGCACCAGGCACTCTGCCAAGCATTTGACATGTGATTTCTACTCATTACTGCAGTGTTGCTCGAAGTGTATTTTGAGGACCCTGCATTAGACTCAGCTGAGCTGCTTATAAAATGCATATTCCCAATTCCTTCCCTGATCCACCCATTCAGAATCTCTGGAGATAAGGCACTTACACGGGCATTTATACAATGCATTTTATACAAGTCTCCCAGGTGATTCCAATGCACCCCAAAGTTTCAGTGCCCTTGCCTTACAGTTAACATGCATTGTAGATAAAATGAATGCCAATTTCAGATGAGGCAGCTAAGTCTCACAGAGATTCCATAACTCACTTCAAGTCCCAGTGGCTGAACTGGATTCAAACCCAGGCTGTGTGTCTCCCCGCACTCTCAGAGGTGGGCATGAGGGACACTGGATCACACTGTCCACTCACACAGATCCCCTGGGAAACCCTGGGAAGAGAGGCAAGTGGCCAGCCCGGTATTTTCAGAGTTGAGGACAAAATCATGGATGAAATTGAACAACATAAGGTCACACAGCAAGTCGGGCAGAGCTCAGCCAAAGAGAAACCCTGGTGTTGTGAGGAGCGTCGGGCTTTCCCCTTTGGGCTCCACTGAGGGTTCCAACCCCATGTCCTGGGGTGGCCAGGGGAGCCACACTAGAACAGTGTGACTTGAAGATGCTCTTCTCAACCCCATCAAGAGGGGTGGAGTGAGAGTAATCCATATCCCCAAGCACACATGCACCTTACCATGCCCCCAGGTCAGCAGCTCATACCTGTCAAGTTTCCTCCAAAGTGTCCCAGGGGATCTGGCCTTAGTTGCCAATCTCAACGGAGACCTGGGGGATTTCGCATCCTCCCCTGGGACAACCAGGGAGAAGATTTCCGGCTCCTTGACCATCAGACCTGGGGAAGTAGACGGGCACTGAGGGGGCTAGTGAGCACCCACTGGCCCTTCGGTAGCCCCGGGGTCTCTAATCCACCCAGGGCCGTTCTCTCTCCTTGTCCTTCCCTGCTCCCAGTGGTGGGGGGTGGCGGGGGACGCATCGGTCTTGCCCAGTCTGGGCGGTTCCTTCCTGATCCCGCCACATAAAGGAGCCTCAGACGAGAACGCTGCTTATTTCCCTGCGGGCGAGTGTGGGGTGCTCAACTGCACGTGCCCTTCACCGATCCTGCTTCCTCCTCCCACCCCCAACCAATTAAGAACCCTTCTCTAAAATGCACTTTAGGTGTGGATACAATGAGAAACCTTCAGCGGACATGCATGCCCCACCCGGAGAATGGATCCCTGGACCTCTCTCCATCCAGCTAGTCAGACAGTCCCTCCCCGTGTCCCTCACTCCTCTACCTTTCCTCACTAGCCTCCCCTCCCTTCCCACCTTTCCGCTCGCGGTACTAACCTCGGCTCGGGTTTCCACACACAGTGGGTGCTGGGGTGGGGTGCCAAGGGTCACAGCCTCTCTATTTTAACAATGAATCAGAACGTTGCCCGGGAGGTGGGCGAAGACCACGCCTCTGCCGCTCTCGCATAGGTTCTCCCTAGGTGCTTCATTTACATGAATGGTGTGGGATTGGACAACCCGACGGCAAGGGGCGGGGCGGAGGCGGGGCGGAGGCGGGCGGAGCCCAGATGTCTCCGAGTGCGGGACCCGCCGCACGTTTAGCCCGAGCAGCTGCGTCAGGGTTCCCAGGGGGATCTCGGGGCGGCTGGCACTGGCGAGTCTGGAGCTTTCTAATCTCTTTCCCTTCGGTTCATTCCCGCCGCAGTTCCCTAGTCTGGCTTTAGCCCATACCTTGGGCTAGAGACTTAATCTCTCTGTGCCTCAATTTTCTGATCTATAAAGTGGAAGTAGTAACTGATGAGGACGAAATGAAAAGCCCAGGAGTTTTCAACTATTTGCACATTCATTTGCACACTTCCATCGATGTGGAGCTCAATCATAAAATGCCCAGCTCCTCCTTTTTAAAAAATATGCCTTCTTTTTGGGGACTTCCCTGGTGGTCCAGTGGTTAAGAATCTGCCTTCTGGGTGCAGGGGGCATGGGTTTGATCCCTGGTCAGGAAACTAAGATCCCACATGCCTCACAGTGCAGCAATAAATAAAAATAATAAATAATAAATCAAAAAAAAAAATATGCCTTCTTTTTTAAGCTGACACTGCACTGTGTGCCAGCTCCTATTCCAAAATCTCTACATCTGTGAGGATGTAGCAACCTGAAGGATTCAGTACCAAGATCCTCATTTCACAGCAACTAGGATCAGAGAAATTACCTCATCAGCATCACCCAGCTAGTAAGTGGCAGAGCCAAGACTAAAATTCTGGTGTGTCTGGACTCTACTGGTTACTACAGAGCATCTTCAGTCACTAATTCTTTCAGACACTTACAGGTACCTGGTACATGCTAGGCCTGTGCTGGGCCCCAGGGAAATGGTAACCTGAACAAAGTGTGGCTCCTTCTGAAAGGGCATACTCACTGACTAGTGGGAGAGACAGACCTCTGAACAGGTCATCCTGGCTCAGGATGGAGTGGGTGAAAGCACATCTCATAACTAGGATAATGATCTTTCTGCTCAGCCCCAATTACTGTAAGCAAAACAGGGAGTGGTCGGCCTTTAGCACTTCTTGGCTGTGTGACCTTGAGACAGTTACTTGACCTCTCTGAGCTGGGGGTGAGGTGGGTGCTTGGTTTGAGTTTGAAGCTCAGGTATGGCCCTCTACCCACCATTAAGCAGTAAAATCAGGAGCCAACTCAGGGTAGCACTACTGACACTTCAGTTCATTCAATACTTATGGAGCCCCTGTGATGTCAGTTGTATATGCTGAGGACTCATCAGTGTACAAAAGAGCAAATCTCTTGTTTTCAGGGCAATTACATTCTAGTGGAGACAAACAGATCTCAAACAAGATAAATAAGCAATATATGGAATGTACTGGCTTGTGGTAGTGTTAAGGAGAAAAATGAAGCTGGGGTGGGGGTGGGGTGGGAAGTGGCTGGTGTGGGGAGGGAGTCACTTCTTTTTTGGGGGAAGGGCTTTTATTTTTATTCCTTTTTTTTTTTTAACTGGAGGATAATTGCTTTACAGTGTTGTATTGGTTTCTGCCATACATTAACATGAATCAGTCATAGATATACACATCTCCTTCCTCTTGAACTTCCCTCCCACCCAGGCATCACTTCTTAGATAAGGTGGTCGTGGAAGGCCTCTCTGAGACGGTGACCTTTTAGCTAAGACCTGGAGAAGACAAAGCAGAGTGAACCTGCAGGTCCCACGGAAGAGTGTTTCAGGCTGAGGGGACAGAAGCAGCGAGGCTGGAGTGGAAAGAATTAGGGGGTGAGGGGGAGAATCAGTGGGCAGGGTTGGTGGGCTGTTCTGAGGGGGGCTCTGTATCTCTGGAGCCTGCCTGGTTGTACTTCTCCAAGGCAGGGGAAACCGTGGGGGGTCAGGTCAGCAGTCAGGGTCCTGAAGGAGAGATGGTTGGAAGGAGGCAGGAGGAGGGGGCTGGGGAGCCAAGGGTGTATTGGGAGGAGCGAAGGGGGCTGTTTGAGGAAGCCCCCTCCTGTAGGGGACAGTGGTAGTTTCAGGCCTGATATGGGAAGGCCAGCTGCAGCCCCATTATATAGATGGGAAACTCAGACTCAGTGCCTCGATGACAGTGCCTGGTCTAAAAACATACTCTGAGTTCTGTGGGGTGGCTCAGGGCATAATGGTGGCAGCCAGGCAGCATCACCTCTTGTCACCATTTCGCCCCAGTCTCGCATTCCTCTTTCAGATCCCTAAAGAGTCTATGCCTGCTCACCTCTGTTTACAGCATTCCCCTGGGCCCAGATAATCTCTTCAGAGATCTGGGGAAGCAGAACAATAAGTGACAGTTCTAATCTCTTCCATCCCTCTGAGCCTCAGTTTCCTCACTGTTCAAGCAGGAATGGTCATTCCAGGCCTCCCGGCTCACCAGCCTGTTGTAGAATCATGTGGTCTGGACAGGCAAGATAGAGGTGAAGGGGGCTGTGACCCAACTGAGCAGGAGCAGGAAGGCACGAATCTCTGAAGGGGTCATCAGGGCAGGCTCCAGCCCAGCGCAACCCTGTGAAATAAGTGGTGATCCAAAGCCACCAGGCTCATTTTTACTGGAGAAGCTGAAAATCTGAACATTTAGATGAAACCTCAAATTTTTAAAATATGGCTAAGTCAAATTGCTTTTAAATGCTGTGTGAGTCACCAAATGAATCTTCAGGACTTCTCTTTCATGCAGTGTCTCTGGAATAGCAAATCACAGATTGTCATCCATTAGCAATGACTTAGGACTTCCCTGGTATCTCAGCAGTAAAGATCCCCTGAACAGGTCATCCTGGCTCAGGATGTACTGGGCAATGCAGGAGAGTGGGTTCAATTCCTGGGTTGGGAAGATCCACTGGAGAAGGAAACGGCAACCCACTCCAATATTCTTGCCTTGGAAATCTCATGGACAGAGGAGCCTGGTGGGTTACAGTCCATGGGGTGTCAAACGAGTCAGACACGACCTAACGACTAAACAACAAGTGATGATTTAAATGCCACCCCCTCCAGGAAGCCCTCCCTAGTTACCCCAGACTTGAGGGAGGGCTCCCTCTGCTGGGATCTTGCGCATGACTCCCATTGCTCCTAGGATGTCTTTCACATTGTCAACCTCGTGAGTGGCGCCCCCTGGAGGTAAGATCCTGGATCTCCATTTCCCATTTCTCAGGCCTGCTTCAGCGGTCTGGCAGTGTTAGAGTATGTATCTAGGGTGTGACTTATGTGAGGAAGGACCCACAACTTGGGCATACTTATGTTCTGGGGCTTTCCCTGGAGATGTACATGTGTCCAGCCAGAGACTACCTACAGCTTAAATCCCAGCTCCAACAGAGAGACAGCGAATAGCTAGAATTCAGCTAAAGCCCTGTCCTGTCATACATCAGGGTGGGGTGGGGGCGCTCACCTCAGTATGCCTCACCTGCAAAACGGGCTCAATGTAATTACCTGCCCTGTGGGGTTACCCTGAGAACTCAGGGAGTTAAACCAGGTAAAGGGGGACTGGGAAACAGTGAGTACTCAATAAATGTTATTAGTATTCTCTCTTCTCCAGTCTCTTCCTCTCCATTCCCATATATAGAGTTTGGGGACTGTAAGTCCCTGGAGGGCAGGGACCACTCTGTTTTGCTCAGTGCTAAGCACCTAACACTGGAGAAGGCGATGGCACCCCACTCCAGTTCTCTTGCCTGGAAAATCCCATGGACGGAGGAGCCTGGTGGGCTGCGGTCCATGGGGTCGAGAAGAGTCAGACATGACTGAGCGACTTCACTTTCACTTTTCATTTTTCTGCATTGGAGAAGGAAATGGCAACCCACTCCAGTGTTCTTGCCTGGAGAATCCCAGGGACGGGGTCTCACAGAGTCGGACATGACTGAAGTGACTTAGCAGTAGCAAGCACCTAATACTGCTTTACTAAGCACTTCCCTACTGGTGCTTGGTAAATACTGGGTTTGAGAGTGAGTGGTGAGTGAAAGGAGGGTCTGCCCACCTTTCCCTTGATTTTTTTTTTTTTTTTTTTTTGCCACACTGTACAGCTTGTGGGATCCTAGTTCCCCGGCCAGAATTGAACCCTTCAGGGAAAGGCATAGCCTTAAGCACTGAACCACCAGGGAATTTCCTCTCCCCTGGATTATTGCTGGAAGGTCTTGGAACTTCCAGGCTCCCTCGCACCCCCGGTGTTCCCTGACCCTGCCATCAGGTTCACCCCCAAAGTCATCCCTGACCCTGACTTTGACTCTCCCCAGGCTAAACCCCCTCCCCTACTCACGGGCTCCTGCTGGCCACAGGATAAGGGTCCAGATCATTAGCTCAGCATCTGAGACCCTTAAGGGTCTGGTCCCTTCAAGCCTCTGCAGATTTCTCCTCTAACCACCCCTCCCCAACCTCTCCTCTCCAAAGGGCTCTCTGCCTGCCTGTCCATCCCCTTTCCCAACCACCTGGCCGAACCATCTTTCAAGACTCATGTCAGTGTCACCTCTTCACTGTTCTGTGCCCCAGCCCTGGGCCTATACAATGAACCCTGACCTCCAGGGTGAACTCCATGTGTCTGTCTCCCCCATGAGATGTGAGGGTCATGTCTTATTAGTTGTAACCAGGGTAACTTTTGATGTAACTTAATCTGAGACTCAGTTTTCTCATCTGTCAAATGGAGCTAGTATCCGCTTCACAGTACTGTTGTGAGTTGATAATGTCACTAGCACATTGGAGGCGCCTGATAAATTTGTTTCCTATCCTCCTTTTGATTATTTGCCAGTCATGGTGACTAAGAGGGAAGGGAGAGAGCAAAGTTCACTGGACAGGGAAGGTTTCAGCAAAGGCCTGAGGGAGATGACTGTGGTGAGGAGGAGAAAAAATCTAGATTTAGAAACTTGCAGACAGGCAAGCATGGCACTAGGCCCAAGAAAATTCTCAAAAAGATTGTTTCAAGGATTATATGAGAACACTGGTGGGGAGGGGGAATGAGTTCAGTGTAATCCAGCCAGGACTGGCTGAAAACGTAGGGGTTCCGGTCCTGTGCCGGGGCTAGACACACAGAAATGACCAACACAAACTTCCCAGGGCCTGGCTCAGAGAGAGAGGGAACCCAATTAGAACATGCTCAGTGTTTAAAAGGAAGAAACGCAAAGTGTGCCTGGAGCCCGGATGGAGAAACGACTAATTCCCAGGGGTCGGGAAAGGCTTCCCAGAGGAGGCAACTCAGAACCGAGGTGAGCGGGACAGGCTGAGGGCAGCCTGTGAACATCTAAAGAAAGCGCTTCTATAGTGTCTGGAGGAGGCGGATGCTTGTTCAGAACAGGACTTTGCTAAGACAGACCTGCTCACAAGAGCAGGGAGTGAGCACCCCACACTAGGATGAATTGGGAACCTCTCCCCAGAACCATCCACACAGCCAAAGGGAGGCCAGCAGCTCAAGTCTAGGGAACATCAAGGTCAAGGGGACCTTTTTCTTTTCATATTTATTTAGTTGGCTGCACGGGGGTCTTGGTTGCAGCATGCAGGATATAGTTCCCTGACCAGGGATTGAACCTGGGCCCCCTGAATTTGGGTCAAGGAGCCTTAGCCACTGAACCTCCAGAGAAGTCCCAGGATCTAGAGGATTTTGGAGCAGGAAGCTAAGGCTTCCCTGACATCCAACCTCTCTCCTCCTTAGTTCCAGACCCACAGGGCGGCTCCACCTGGCCTCCTCACCCGAAGCTCCCAGGGAGAATCAGGCCACCCCAAAACCAGATCCTACTACTGAGCTGAGACCTGGCTCCCAGTAACTATGGCCATGCCTCTGTTTTACTAGCACAGGCCTGACCCATCAGGAAACTTCAGTGTAGTAACAGGAACGGATAAGCCTCTGCTATGGCTTTAGTTCCATGGTCGGATCCCCTCCAGACAGCCCTTTACATTTCTGGCTTCTGTGGGAGAATCTGCTGTTTGCACCCCAATACCGATTCTCCCTTCAGCAACACAGTCCCCAATTCTTAGGTGGGTACATGGTTCTCCAGAACAAGCCACGCTCCTCGGCCTTCCTGGCGGCTACAAGCTCCCTCTTCCACCTGCCCAAAGCCTTTGCTGCCTGCCTAATAGCACAAGAATCATGTGTTTCTAGGAGGGACCTGACTTTCATTCCTTCTTCCTTTCTGTAGCTGACAGGCAGATATGATGGCTGAAGCTCAGGCAGCCATCTTAGGCCATAAGGTAGAACCTGTGTGTTGAAAACAGCACAAAACCAAAAGCTAAAAGCCTACCCTCTCAGCTTCAGGCTTGCTGCCTTCCATTCCTATTAACCTGAGAACTCTAGTTTTACATAAGCCGGTTATTTTAAAATCTTGTTTCATATTATATGTAGCTAAATCTAATCTTTCCTGATTAAGCTCCTAAAGCTCCCAAACCGCAGGGCCTGACGGATGGACAGCGACAGGAAGAATTCAGGTAGACCACGGAGAGGAAAGTTCTCCAGACGGTTCTCACTCCACCACTTTCGATTTTAGGATTCGCAAAGATCACCATAATTCAACTTCCTTGGTCTGCTGGATGAAAAAAGGGCACAGGTGGGAGAGAAACGGATGAGAATTTAATACAGATCAACATTACAAATGTAGATTGTAAGTTGTGAAAAGACCCTATGGCACTGGGGATGGACAGCAGGGTCAGGTGTCTGAGCAGCAGCTGCGCACACGGAAGGTGCACCCAGGAACGTCAGGAGCCGTGGGAAGTGGTTCATGCACGTGGTCTCACTTCAGTCTCCGGGCAGGCTTGCGAGGTAGGTGTCTTATGACACCTTACATGTGGGGCTAACAGTTCCAGGGAGGTCAGCAGCAGGGAGATCACATAGTGGGCCAGCAGTAGAACTAGGACTCAAACCCCAGCCTGGCCATGTGTGCAAAGCCCCCGGGCTCATCTCTGCTCCTACTCATGAGGGCCTGTGAGGAGGAGACTCACTGCCCTGGGTCAAGTACCAGAACCATCTAGATGGCCCAGTAACAGACCCCGCCCTCTGCCATGGACAGAGGCAGCCAAGTGAGGCGAGTGGCCCCACCCTAAGTCACGTGGGGAGGACAACAGGAAGGCAGCAGAGAGATCAGGTGGAAGGAGCCAGAGAAGCCAGGTCACCAGGCCACCCAGCCATAAACCCTGAGCTTCATGTTCCCACGGCCAGGTGTGGCCTTCAGACATGCACAGCCAGCACCAGATGGTGGTTTGTTTTTTTGGTTTTTTTGGCTTTACTGGGTCTTCACTGCTGCGTGGGCTTTTTAGTTGCAGCAAGCAGGCTCTAGAGCAGGGGCTCAGTAGTTGTGACACACGGGCTTACTTGCTCTGTGGCACGTGTGATCTTCCCCAACCAGGAATCGAACATATGTCCCCAGCACTGGCAGGTGGATTCTTTACCCCTGAGCCACCAAGGAAGCCCCAGATGGTGGGTTTTGATGGTGATGGGAGAGGGCCTGCCCAGTGCAGGGCCAGGACTGTGCCCAGCAGGCCCTCCATGGTGAGTGAAGGGGAAGGCCTGCCCTGCAGACCCCAGATCCCTGCCCCCTTTCCTCCAGGAGCCCCGCTGGGTGCAGGGGCGGAACCTGCATCCCCTTCACACACACTCAATAGCCCACCAGCTTCACAGGGGCTGAAAGCTCACCCTTCTCTCCTCTGCAGTCCTAGTATCAGGGCCAGACACAGCTCCCCTCATCAGGGTGGCACCTGAAATTCCTGAGCCCTGGTCCACAACCACAGGAACCAGTCAGCGCAAGCAGGGTCCGCATCTCCAGAACAGGTGCTCTGGCTGCCCACCCTCACACCACACCCACCTGCGGCAGACGGACCTACACCCTGCCACCAGCCCAGCTCCATCAGAAAAGCGGAGTATGAGTGACACAGGTCACTCACCTGCTGCAACAAGGCTGGTTTCCATCGGCTCTGAAGCCGCACCTGGAAGTGTGAAGAATCGGCAGCCCTCACCGAGCACCCGCCAGCCACGATTTCAGTGAGATTTTTTTTTTACAAATGACTAATCACTCTTTCTCTGTTGGGCTGTCTGGGAGCTGCTGGAAGCCTATGGAAGCCGCCCAAGTTGGGGGTGAGAATACTCCAGGACTCCCCATCTCCACTCCTTTGATGTCAGCTGAGGAGACCAGAAAGGCCAAGGGGAAGGATAGGCCCAAAGTCCCAGCTAGGAGAAGGCAGAGCCCATCTCTGCTCACCCTTCGGCCAGCATTCCAGAGCAGCAGGCAGACTCTGGGTCTGCCAGGGGTGGTGCTGGTCTTCATCCCATCAGGGGGCCCAGGCCTAGCACCACCTTTACATACCCAGAGGGAGAGCTGTTGGACAGCAAGGGTGACCCACGCCCAACAGTTTCCACCTCCCCAAACGCCTGCCCTTGGTGTGTGGCATCAGGGTCAGGGACAAACCAACCACATGTGTGCATAGTTTCACAAATCTGATGAAGGTCCAGGGAGGTACACATTTGGGCAGACACCCCAAACTTGGCCCCCGGAGGCTTCTCCTGGGGGAGGCCGGCTCTCAGCTGCCTGCACCTTCTGGAGTCCAAACCCCAGGCTGGAGGGGTGCTGGCCTCCCAAGCTTGGGCTGTAGTCATTGCCTGGGTGCAGGCTGGGTTATGAGATAGGACAGGTCCTTGCTGACCAGGCTGGTGCCTGGCCGGGGTCTCAGAGCTCACTCCCCGCTGTGCCGGGCTTTGCCTGTCAGCCGGCGGCGCTGGGCCTTGCTGGTACGAGTGGCGCTCGGGGGCTTCTTGGTGGTGTCCTGGGCCCGGCGAAGACGTTTCCTCTTGACCTTTTTGCGACTGTGTGCATGCAGTGAGGCCGTGAGAGAGGAGATCCTATGGGAGGAAGGCTGGTGAGGCTTGGGCCTCGGTTTACCCTGGGGAATAAGGTATGGGTGGAAGGTTGGGTTGGGGGGTGCCTGAGCCCAGCTCATGCAGGGGAAGTCAGGACAGGCTCCAAATGCCATTCCAAAGGCAGCATGCTCTGTCCCAGAGGGCCTGCCAGCTCCTCAGCTCACAGCCACAAAGGCCCTTTACCCCAGGCACTCTGCCCCACACCACCCGCCATGGGCCAGCGGGAGGTGACTGTCACAACGCCAGCCATAGGAGCAGGCTCACAGGGGAGGACAGGCCAGGGCTCACCGCTGGGACAGCAGAGGGTCTCTGGACTTCTTGGGTAAGGCTCTGGTCGGCTTCTCCACGGATGACGCCTCCTCCTCAGGCCCAGACCCAGCCCCTTGCTAAAAAAGCACAGAACAGGAGTGGCGGATCAACAGGCCTGGGCCTCCTGAGCGGTCACTGCTCTGCTGGCTCCCACACCCGCTTGGGGCTCAGAGAAGGCTGTGGGGGTCACAAGTGCCCTGAAGCGGGAATGACAGGGGCAGAGGTGGGTCCTGAAGTCCTCCACCACCACGGCCCACAGTGGGCACACTCCAACACTTGCAAGTGAAAGAATTCTAAAATGGGGATAAGACTAGTCTTTGCATCAGACCAGACAGAAGAAAGGGCTTCCCTGGTGGCTCAGATGGTAAAGAATCTGCCTGCAGAGCGGGAGACCTGGGTTCGATCCCTGGGTTGGGAAGATCCTCCTGGAAAAGGGAATGGCTACCCATTCCAGTATTCTTGCCTGGAGAATCCCATGGACAGAGGAGCCTGGCAGGCTACAGTCCATGGGGTCACAAAGAGTCAGACACGACTGAGCGACTTTTACACACACATAACGAACAGAAGAACGAGCATCAAACACAAGGCGACTGTGAGCTCAGAAAGGACGTGATTAAAGCAGCGGCTCTAGAACCTAAGGACACTGTAACCCACGCAAGGGGATGTGGTTTACCTGGCAACTAACTATACATATGTGTGTCAGTTGCTCAGTCGTGTCCCACTCTGCGACCCCGTGGGGTGTAGCCTGCCAGGCTCCTCCGTCCATGTGATTTTCCAGGCAAGAATACTGGAGTGGGTTGCCATTTCCTTCTCCAAATTATACACATACATGTGCATAAATCCCTACACAACCCAGACACAAGCTTAACTGAAACAAACGTTTCATAAAACAACACTTGCTGGGATGCTTTCTGATACTTTTGATATTGTTTCCTTTTTTTTTTTAAATGCTAGTTGGAACTTGCTATGACTCACACCCCACAGGTCAGAACAGAGAGACGTGTCTTGCAGGGGTAGCGAGCACAATCAGCCGCTCTTGAGTGCTTCAGTGGACTGACCAACTTTATCCTCACAGAAACCTGGCAAGGCAGCTGCTATCATCGGTGACCCCCAATGTACCGGTGAAGGAAAGAAGCAGGCGAGGCAGAGAAACCTGCCCAAGCTCCCACAGCTGCTTGTGGTGGAGCTGGCCTCTGAAGCCCCAGTGTTCAGGGCTTTGGTCCAGGCCCTGGAGGATTACCCAGAGGAAAGAGCCCCTTGTACTGGAATCCTTGACATGGACCAGCCCCTTGAAATGGACCAGTGCTTACTGACCCCCTTGATAAGCTAGGCTGACCCTGTGTCCCTTCTTCCCCCAGGCTGGGAGGGAGACCCACCTCGGGCGGGGGCAGGCCGAGCAGCCGAGCCCCTGAGAGGTCCAGGTCGCTGATGGTGGTCACAGTGACTGTGTGGTTGGGGTGGTCATACTGCACCGACTCTGTCTTCGCTGTCACCAGCCGGTCTAGCTCGTCGGCCTCCTCTGTGCAGGGTGGGTACAGGACCGGGCCTCAGCCCCAGGACACAAGCAAGCAGGCTCCAGCACGCACCCCACCCCTGACTCCAGCCCTGGAGTGTAATGGCCCCCTCTACTCCATAGAGCGGCACCCGGGAAGTCACTGGCTCCAGAGCCTGGCCTGCAGACAAGTGCTGGAAATGACCCAACTCCTCCCTCCATGCTCCAGCGACATCCCAGACCACCTGGTCCCCACCTGGACCCCAGGAGCTGCTGCCACCCCCCAGCCCCTCCAGGCCTCAGAAACTGGGCTTTTTGCTCAGGATCCGTTTGCCAAAAGGTCTGGGTCGCCTCTGATCCACTGATATTTAGAGGTCCCTGAGGACACCCCTGGCTCCTAGGGCACCACCAAGATGCCTAGAGCTGGAGATGTCAGCTTCTCTGCAGCCCTTATACCCCTTCCCTTCCACCCATCAAGGGATAAATAAACTCAACCGACTGGCTATTCTCCAGGTCAGGTCAAGGACTGGACTTACCCAGAGCCTCCTCTCTCTCTGCCAGCATCTTCAAGTATTCCTGGTGGCGCTGAAACCAAAGGGAGGGCAACATGGTGAGTATGGCCTCTCAGCCCAGACACTGCTCCCCTCCAGGATGAGTAAGACCATGGCTTGGAGGGAAAGATCAAGAGATCCTACCCTAAACCTTCCCCACACCTAGACCACGGCACCTCTATCTGCATAAACTGCACCCCAGGCCTGCCCGCCCCCTCCCTTCAGCCCTGCAGGTGCCCCTATTCGGGCCAGCGAGGCTGCAGGTCCCCTGGGAGTTAGAGACACTCTCCTGCCCTCTCCCTCTGCACCTCTTCCCGGAGCTTCTTCTGCTCCTCCTTCAGCCGCTGCTTGATCTCCTCAATGGCTGCCTTCTTCCGCTCCACCTTCCTCTTGTGGAAGCCTGTCAGGTACTCCCTACAGCAGAGAGGCAAGAGAGACAATCAGGACACAAGGAAAGAAGGGCTCACTCCAGGAAGGGTGGGGGGGGGGGGGGGAAGCTAATACTGCACTCACCATGTGCTAAACACCATTCCAAAAACGTAAACGTATTAACTCATGTAATCTTAACAGCATGCATATTGGGTGGTTATTGTTGTTCAGTTGCTCAGTCACGTCTGACTCTTTGTGACCCCATGGACTGCAGCATGCCTTGTCCTTCACTATCTCCTGGAGTTTGCTCAAACTCAGACCCACTGAATCGATGATGTCATCCAACCATCTCATCCTCTGTCACCCCCTTTTCCTCCTGTCCTCAATCAGGTACCCATTTCCAATTTACAGATGGAAGACACCGAGGCAGAGAAAGGTAAGATGACTTGCCCAAGGGGGTCAGAGAGTGTAAGGTTAGGGAAAGAGAGGGAGGTGCTGCCTCTCCCCACTCACCACCCTCCTGGGCTCAGCTGCCAGCAACAGGTCCAGGTGGTGGGCATAGGCTGAGAGCCTTTGAACCTAGAACTGGTGAGGGTCCCTTTTTCATTGGCAAACTCTATTCCTCAGTAAATTAGGCCGCTTCAAGTGGGGCTTTCAAGGCCACCCTTACCCAGACCTCCACAAACTGTCCATTGGACCAATACCCATTTCCCCAGGACTCTGCCCCTCGACTGTCTGTTGGTCTTGTTGATGCCTCCCTTAGTTTCCAGACGATGCCCCAGCACTTCCTTCCCCACGCTCCATCTTATCTCAGCCCCTCTCATCTCCCTAGGTCTGGCCGCACCATTCCTATCTGTTCTGGGGCCCAATACCAGGCTTTTCACTGCCACTACCATAGGTCCAGGTGGCACTCTGAGTGGTGCTAGACCAGACGCTAAGGCTTAGAGGACCGACTCAAAGTTCCGGAGACCTTTGTTTCATTCACTAATCATTCATCCAAAACAGTTGAGTCTACTGTGAGTCCGTGGGATCGCAGAGTCCGACAGGACTGAGAGACTGAACAACACAACTGCGAGCGAGACCGCCAGGCTGGGGAGGGTGAAGCCCGCTCTCGGGCAGCGCACACAGCATCACAAAGCGGCTGGGGGAGCAGAGAAGCGACGCGAGGGCAGGGCCGGCTATTCCATCCCTCCGGCCTGGGGGGCCCAGAGCTGCGGCTTCCACCCGCCAGGGCTCCACACCACGCTGAGAGGGCGGGACCGGAAGGGCCCTCCGCGTGAACGTGTGCGGACAGACCCGGCCTCGGCCTTGCCCGGCGGCCCTAACGGGATCCGCTCAGCCTTGGCACTCACCGCCGCTTCTCCTCATCGAAGCTCAGGATGAGTCGCTGCCGCCGGTCGTCGCCATCTCGCTTCTTCTTCTTCTTGCGGCCCATAGCCGGAACGCTTCCGCGCCACCGATCCCGCGCGCCAAAGACACTTCCGGTTGTAGGACGGCTAACCTTCCGGAAGTGCTCCGCAGCGACGCTCGGCCGTTCCGCTCGCCGGACCCCGCCTTTTAAAGGGGCCGCCCTGGGGCTTCCCTGGTGGTCCAGTGGTTAAGACTCCATGCTCTCAATGCAGGAGACAAGGGTTCAAACCCTGGTCGGGGAACTAAGGTACCACATGCCATAGAGCATGGCCAAAACAAAACAAAAATAAATAAACACCTTTATTTTTTTTAATTTTTATTTTTTTTTAAATAAACACCTTAAAAAAAAAAAAAAGGGACCGCCCTGCGTTCCTCCCGTCCCTCTCTACTTCGTGTATAATAGGCGGGATCTGTACCCCCGCCCCCGCGCTCCCCACTCTCCGCAGCTGAACAACAGGGTGATGAACAACTGTCTCTCTGGCCCTGCACTGCCACTAGTGGCCTTGCCGCTTGCCATCCACGGCACCCTCCTGGGTAGAAGCATTGCCTTGGCTGCAGTGGTGTGCCCCGCCTTACTCCCAGCAAGATGCCCGGCCAGAGGCCTCCCGTGGAGGCTGAGAGGGGAAGTAACTTAAACAAAGTCAGCTCATTCTTAAGTGGTGTGCAGCGTCACCCCTGATTGCTGCCCTGTGTGTGGAATGGTTCTGCCCTCCTGGAACGTCCGGTCAGCTGCAGAGACTGGAACCGAATAAGAAGAAAGCTGCTCTGTAGGGATCTCTGTGCAGTCGGCCCTCGGAGCCCACCCAGTTGGAGCTGCCAGCCCAGGAGGGGCTCAGGGAGGCCACATCTGCGAAAGTTCCCAGCGCAGAGTGAAGTACCCCACCTCGGGCAGGTGCCCTTGTTCAAACTCTTCCCTGGGAGTTCCAGGTCCCCTTTACTCCAGGGAAATAGATGTGGAACTGGCAACCCCACCCAGACTCCAAAAGCTTGAGAGCCCTTTGCTGCAGTTAGCTCACAGTCTAACACACTTCCCTTTTGGATCACTTTCTCCTTGAAATTATTTTTATGTTCATTGAGCATATTTTTATGTTCAGGCACAGCAAGAGATGGCACATTTTCTTAATAGAAATGATGATGAAGGTGATAAGCCAAAGAATAACAGCAGCTGCCATTTAGTTCTTTGCTCAATTATCTTTTCTTTTTTTTTTTTTTTGGCTGTGTCATGTAGCATGTGGGATCTTTAGTCCTCCAACCTGAGATGGAACCCATGTCCCCTAAAGTGAAAGTGTGGAGTCTTAACCACTGGACCTCCATGGTCCCTAAATGATTATCTTTTCTGAGATATGAGTCCCATTTTAATGAAGCTCAGAGAGGTGTGGTCACTTACCCAAGGTCACACAGACAAGAAGAGCAGGTGCTGAGGGTAGAGCCCTGTCATCTAAAGAGAGAACTCTGCTTATTGTTTCTCTGGACCCAGTTTCATAGGCTCTTGGGACACACAGGGTCTGAAAAGAGGTGAAGGAAACCAATGTTTACAGAGCCCCTACTATGTGCTAGGCACAATGCAGTTCTCCACATTATCTCAGCTAATCCTTGCAACAGTCACACAAGGTGGATACTAGTATTAATGCAATTTGATCGGTGAGGAAACAGGTTCAGAGGGGTTATGTAACTGGTCCAAGGGCACACAGTGATGGAACTAGGGTTTGAACACAGGTCTATCTGACTCCAAGCCCAGTTTATTTCCCCCACAGTCAGTGATCTCTCTCCTAATCCGCCCCAGGAGCTGTCCTCTGCCTGGCTGTAGTCCCAGTCCTGGTATATTGTGTGTTCAGCTAGTGTAGGGAGAGTAAGTAGGGCGAGAAAAAGGGCAGTCAAGAAGACACTTTCTCTAATGTCCAGCAGAGGGCGCCCCACCCACAGCCAGCCTTCCAAAGCTGTCTCTCTCTGGGTGGCCACTTGGGTGCCCCAGGAGAACCTGGAGATTGGGTGTGGCTCAAGGCAGCTCCCAGCCGGCGCGCTCCATCCTCCGTGGCCCACATAGAGATGTGTCCTGCAGCGGACCCACTGAGATGGGAGTCATCCACCCAAAGGGGCCAGTTGAAAATAATAGCCCCCATTTTACAGGTGAAAAAACTAAGGCTGGGGGAAAGAGACCTATCCAGTATTTCACAGCTGATGCTAGCTGTTCTGGAGACTGAAATTAGCCAAGCTCCCACCCCACACACACCTCAAGAGGCTGCCCTGGGGTTTGGGGGTTGCCCACTGAGGTTCTGATTCTAAGCCTTTTTGGAACACTGGCTCAGTTCCCAGGGGCTGTTTCCCAGGGAGGTAGGGGCGCTACAGCAGGGAACAGAAAGGAAAGGGGGCAGAGGCGAAGTCAGTGTGCAGGGTTGCCCAGCCATCAGAGCTCATGTCCCTTCCCTTGTGACAAATGAGCATGACGGAGCTGGGTGAAGCCTTGCCCTCCAAGGTAACACAACCTGGCTGGCCTTGGAAAGCACATCCTCTGGAAACCAGAAGAGGGGCTCATGGAGGCCTGATCACAAGCTGCGTGAGTCCCCTGCACTCCTCTGCTCTGCAGGGAAGAGGCTGTGTGCAGCAGGAGGCCCACCTGCCTCTATGTCTAGGCTCTCTGCAGGGGCTAGCATTCCTCCTCCCCCGTTCCTCCTATCAGAAATGGGCCAGCAGGTGGTGCCAGCGCCATTGCCCAAGCCCATCTTCCCATTGTTGGGTTAAGGGTCCTGAGTTTCCAGACTGGCACCCTGGTTGCCCTTACACTCCAGCATTCAGGGGTGTGGCCTGGCACCACAAACCTGGGGTGCTTGGGGAGCCCCAGAAGGCTCAGCTGGGCCTGGTACAGACCAGGGAGTCACCGCCCAGAGCCTGTTTCCTCCCTTTCAGATTCAGGAGATAAGATCTCAAGCGATAGTGGGGCAGGGACGGATATACCATCCACTGCGTGTTTGCCACGTGCCAGCCCTACGCTTGTCCTCCTTCACACAGCTCATTTCATCCTCACAACAATCCCACGAGAGGCTCCGTGCTATCCTCCCCATCATATAAATGAATAAACAGGCTCAGCGTGGTCAATTAAGGCCCAGAAGGGCACACAGCTGGTTTCCCTGCACTGTCTGAAATCGGACGGCTTCCTAGCTCATGAAGACAAACGAGGGGGCCCCAGGTATTCTTCCCTCTACCTCCCTCTGTGCTGCCCCAGATACCATGGCATGAATCAGCCTCTTCTTGCCTCTCTCCCTGTTTTCATTTATTCAATACCTTTTGAGCATCTACTGTGTGCTGGGGTCCACTGAGTTGGGAACTGTTTGAGGGCAGTGACTGGGGCTTATTTAGTATTGAGCTCCCTACTGTGTACTGAGCTTTCTGTTCAGCCCAGGGGACCCAGGGGAAGAAGATGTCAGTGGCACATAAGAGGTATGCCTGCACTTCAGTCGTGTTTAACTCTTTGCGACCCTATGGACTGTAGTCTGCCAGGTTCCTCTGTCCACAGGATTTTCCAGGCAAGAATACTGGAGTGGGTTAGAAGTCCACTTAAGAGGTATAACATCAAGGGAGTTCCCTGGCAGATCCAATGGTTAGATGCTTTCACTGCCATGGTCCTGGGTCCATCCCTGTTCAGGGAACTCAGATTCCATGAGCCACATAGCGCACCCCCACCCCCCAAAAAGGTATGCATCAAGGTAGTGAATGAAAGTGAAGGAGAGGGCAGAGACAGGGCTTGGGGGAGTTGGCGGAACCCTCCTCTTCCACACCCACACACACAGGAGGCTGGATCAGGGGGAGTAGAGGCAGCTGCCTTTATTGGGGGCCATGAGCTGGCTGGCCCATGTGTCACTCAAAGGCCACACACTTGATCTTGAAGTCACCACCTGCAGCCAAGTAGTTGATGGCCTCCAGGTTGAGGCGGTTGGGGAACTTGAATTCGTACCCATCAGGCAGCTTGATGGTTAGGTCCGTCTGGTTGAAAGAGATGCATACCTGGGGATGCAGAAGGGCAGTGAGCACGTGGACCCCACAGGGACCCTCGACTCCGTGGCCACACCTGCAGCACGCAGATCCTAGGCCCTCCCAGAGCCCTTTCCTCACCCAGCCCTGACAACAGCCCTGCTTCATGGGTGAGGCCCTGAGGATGGGAGAAGGGGATACTGCTCACCGAGGAACACACAGCTGGTGAGGGAAGGGCAGGGAGATGGGAAGGGAGAGGAAGGGGGACGGGGGCTGGAGGGGTGGGACCTAGATCTCTAGCCACTCAACCCAGCTCTGCCCCAGCCCACCCAGTGCCCTGATCCCGCCCCTCCCCCCGCCCCCAGGCCCCAGCCCACCTCCGCAACACTTCCAGGCTGGAAGGGGAAAGCAGATTCCCGCTGCTCGGCCCCCCAGGCCCCGGCGTCCTTGCTATTACACACAATGGTGTTGATGTCCCCATGCGCATCGAAACGAGGGTTGAAGTGCAGGCACAGATTGTTATCGTCTTTGCCCAGGTTCAGCGAGAAGCTAGGAGGTAACAGGTGGGCTTGAGGCCGCCCCCTCAAGCCACAGCTACAGCTACCGGCTTCAGCCCCCTCAGACCCTCTAGTCTATGCCACCCATTCCACGTGAAGGCACCTCCCTGGGGAAACTCACTGAGCCGAGAGGCAGGAAACCTGGATTCTAGCTGTGTCCCTGCCTCCTCCTTGCTGTGTGCCCCTGAGCAAGTCCCGGCCCCTCTCTGGATCTCAGTATCCATATCTACACAGTGGGGGCTGCACAAAGAGGATCTCTTAAGGGTCTTGCTGTGCTGACAGCCAGGACTCTAGCAGACATGAATTTGTGTCCCAGCCCCTTTGGTCAAGGTCAGAGACTCCCTCCAGATGGTGACCTCTGGAAGGGCAACTGTCCTATCCGTCTTGTCTGTCTCGAGCCCTGGTACCCAGCGCAATGCGTGACACCCAGCAGGTAGATGCTCAATAACTGCGGGGCTCATGAACGAATAATAATAATACATTTGCTGAGTGGAGCTAACAGCAATGCCTACCTCTGAGGGTTTGGAAAGAATGGCACAAGCGGTGCGCGTGAAACCTGCGGCTCAGCTGGTCATCATCGTCACCGAGAGATCCAGCATTGCACCTTCACACAGCAACCTCCCCCCGCTCCATGAACTGATTTACAAATAAGGCTCAAGGCGGTGGGTTGACTGATCCAAGGTCACAAGACTCTGGAGAAACTAGGCCAACTGGCCGAATGAATGATGAGTTCATGAAGGAGTGAAAGGTCGAGAAAAGCGAAGAGTGGAGGGGAAAAAAAACGGATCTCTGAAGGCGGGCAGCAAGGGTGACGCCCTTCCATCCCTTCTCCCCGCTCCCTCAAGCCCCGCCCACAGCAAGGGGCGAGGGGAAGGCCAGCCGAGGTAGATGACGAGGCCGCAGCTGGTTCAGTTTAAGGGGGCGACAGTGGTGGGGGTGTCCAGACCCCGCGGAGGAAGTGACTCATCCAGAAGACGCGGCAGTTGAGGACCTGAAACCAGCCCCCGCCGGAGGGAGGGGCCGGTCCCGGTCAGCCACGCCCCTGGCCGGGCCCGGCTCCTCCCTCGAGCTGAGCCCCCGCCCCTTGCCGCCCGCCGCCCTCGCCCCCCTCACCTCTTGGCGTCTGCGGCCACCTCGCCCCGCACTCTGAGGCACTCCCCAGGTTTGAGATTCAGGTTACTGGCGACCAGACCCTGCGGAGACGAGACCCGCCCAGCCGGGTTAGAGGACGCAGTGGTGGGGGCGGGGGGGTGTGGTCAGGAGGGGTGGGTGGGGGTGAAGGGGTGGGGTCGTCCCCTTTTCAGGCTGCTCCGACCAGGCCGACCTGAAGCCTGAGGAACCCGGCTGCAAGATCTAGACTCTCCTCCTTTGCGTGGTCCTAGGCAAGTCCCTACTCCCAGCTGGGTCAATTTCTTGTCTGAAACATCACTGAGGTTCTAAGAAGACAGGATCTAGAAGTTTCTGCCATTCAGCCTGGGGATTTTAGATGCATTGTAGCCTGGGAGGTGGAGTGTTGTCTGTGCTCTATTGCCCGCCTCACTGAATAGATGGAGAGAGCCAGCCTCCACATGGGTCTCTGCGAGTTGGGGGCAAAGGAAGGTAAGTGAGGCTGTCTGTCCATCTGCTGGCGAGGAAGAGGCCTGGGGCTGGGCAGTGTCCACCATCCCCTTCAAGCCTCTCTGTGCAGAGAGGGACAGGGGCTGGAGAGGAGTCCCCCAAGGAGCACAGTTAGACCCCTCTAAGAAGGGAGAATGGCCCCCGGGGCAGGAGCCTGCACCCTAGCTGGTTCAGGGTTAACACATTCAAGTGCAAAGCTTAACTGGTATGAGTGGTTCCTCCTGCCAGAAACTTGAATCCTGTCCCTAGGGGCCTGCATTAGATTCTAGCTTCCTCTTTGATATCCCTTATCACACATACACACCCCTCCTAGCTTGGAGGAATGGGCCATCCGGCACTCCCCCCCCCCCAACCCCCGCCTGACTAGTCTGGACTGAATCACCCACTGCCGCTGGCTAACCTATGCAGGCTCCCCCCAGGCAGTGTGGCTCAGATCCTGGCGACTTTTCAGAGCTCTCTGGAGCACAGGGTGACTCTGCCCTGGCCCAGGGACTGGGGACAGCTGCAGGGGGGGAGGGGACAGGAGTTTCTATGGGGTGGAGGAGGGGGGAGGGACAGTGTCCTGGGCACTATGAAAATGCACCCCCCCCACCCCCGCCCCGCCATGTCCAGCCGGCCACACCCTTTCCACTCCCACTTCTCAAGAGAGCTGCAGAAAGTCAGACCTTGGCAGAAATAATTGTGCTATCAGATCCTGGAGGAATCCAGAAATTTCTTAAGCCAGAGAAGGTCTTGGGGGACCGTGGCCCTACCCTCATTTTACAGACACGGCCACTGAGGCCCAGAGAAGACACTTGTTCAAGGCCACACCACGGGAACTAGAACCCAGATCTTGATCTACCCTCGCTCTCCCCGGCTGAACCCCCAGAGCATCTCTGGGCCTTAGGGTGGGGGGAGCCCCCATACTCACACAAGCCATGATTGAAGAGAGGAGGATGTTCCTGGAACTTCGGCACCAGCTGTCCGAAGACTGCAGGAGAAATGGGTTTCGGGCCGCTCCCACCCTTTTAACGGGACCAGACCCCGGTGAGTCCCGCCCCCTGGATGCTGAGCCAATTGTAACTTAGGAAGGGGATGGGGGGCCACAGGAGGCGGAGTTAATGGAATTTTGAAGCCTGTTCTGGAGCAGAGATGACCAATCAGAGTGGAAACCTCCCCCCATTCCTTCTAAGCCGTTCCCGCAAGGTCCAGGCTCCACCTCTCAATTCTCCTACCCCTTCCCAAAATTGTTCTGTGGCAAGGATTGGGGGAAGGCAGTGGAAAATAGTTTGAGGATGAGTTTGGTCCAAGAGTTAGTGAGAAGAGGGCCAGGGCTAGCTGGCTGAGCTGGGGGGATACCCAGAGAAGACAGCTGAAGGGGTGCAGCGTCCCTCGAGAATTAGATCTGGGGTTCAAGAGGCTCTGTTCCTTGGCAGGGGCCAGGGCGTGGCCTGCTCTGGGCGCCTCTGCAGAGGGCCCAGGACCCATTAACCACAAAGCCCTGCCTCCCCCGGAAACAGGGATTGCGGCTGCTGCTCAGCTCTTCACTAGCGCTAAAGAAAGGCTGGGCCGGTGCCAGGCTTGAGGCTGCCGCCCAGGCTCAGGACTCAGGCCGCGGGCTTTGGCCCTCCCGAGGGCCCTGCTGTGGATCTTCCAGGAGCCCCTGCCTAAGCTTCTGGCCTGTCCAAGAGGGTCAGTCCTGGAAGGAGGCCCAGGGTGAGCCAGACCATAAAGGGTTGGGGTCCCCGGTCCGTGCACCCGCCTCCATTCTTTCTCCCTCTGACGCCAGGCACAACTTTTTCCCCCCATCCGTTTAGCAGGTATTTTACCTAGCACCTATTATGTGCCTGGCCCTGAGCTGGCCTCAGAGGATTCAAAGATGAAGCCCTCAGTCCCTGCTCTCAAGTAGCTCTATGTTGGGGGCAGAATTTGACTGTGAGCCTAATTAGGAAGTAGCACGATGCTGGCTCTGAGAGAAGTCATGAGCAAGCACTGTGGTGGGGTGGTCCAGAATGGGAAGAATGTGGGTCTTTTCTTTTTTTGGCCACTCCACGTGACATGCGGGATCTTAGTTCCCCGACCAAGGATTGAACCCGTGCCAACTGCAGTGAACGGGCAGAGTCTTAACCACTGGACTGCCAGGGAAGTTCCAGAAGGTGGGTCTTCAAGGATGGGTGAAGAAGCAGGGACTGGCATTCCAGCATGGGCACAGAAATGAGACAGCACACATCTGGGGAACCGTGAGCACCTGGGCATGGCTGGAGTTTAGGGGGTGCTGGGGAAAGGTGGGGTTATGAGGCTGGGAGGTCAATGGTACCTGGATCATGAAGGGCCTCATGGAAGGGTTTGGGCATTGTTTTATCTGAGGGTGCTGGGGAGGCCACAGAAAGTTATATGAAGATTGAGTAGTAAGGCCAGATCTAGACTGCAGGGAAAATCACTGTAGCAACTGACTTGAGGGTGGGTTCAAGGGGTGCTCACTTCACATTCAGAAACCAAGTAGAGAGAGGAGCATGGGGAGCCCTGGGTGGGTGGGGTGGGGGGCTTGCTAAGAGAGGTATCAGCCTCCTTCACATCACTGTCCTCCTTCTGAAATCACCAGCACTGAAGAGCTAAGATGTGGACCAGGGGTGACTCACATCTGGAGGCCCTGCCCCGAGCTCGCTGCCTCCCCAGCCCCCATCTTCCTCCAGAGACTGAGGCCCATGCTGGCACAGGAGGAGAGGGGAGGGCACGGGGCTGAGAGGCAGACCCAGAGAGGTTGGGTGGCACCCCCTGTGAGCCCCTCACCCCTCCTCCTAGACCAAGCCAGCTGCCTCAGAAACCAACCACTTCTGTGCTTCACTTTTTCCTCCAGGGCCTCCTTCCAAACCTCCGAATTCGGGAGGGGTGGGTGGTGCCCAGCTCCACTGCTCCCCCTCTGAGGCCCACAGACACCCTCTCTGCCTGGACAAGGAATGAGGGTATTTCAGGAGGAGCCCTGGACCAAAGCCAGAGATGCTTCAGATGCAAGCCCTGCTGTGACAGCCATCAGGTGGGCCTGGCTGGCTTCTCCCCAGTGGTGGGGCTCTTAGGGCCTCAGGAGCTGCTCCTTCACTTCCCCCCATCCTGGAAGATGGGGTTCGGCACCAGGAAGTGTTTGTTGTTGGATGAGAGCTGCTTTACTCCTCTGTGGCATTTGGCCTGCCGAGGGCTGGTAGGGAGACAAAGTGGGATGGTGACATGGGGTGTAGGGCCCCAGAAAGACCCCTCTGGGAGTCTGGAGACTCGGGTTCTGGTGCCCTCCAAGGGCATCCCGGCAAGTTGCTTCTCCCTGCTTGCCTCAGTCTGCCTGTCTGTGAATTGGGCATGAGCAGCCCTGCTCTCTTGCACAAGATTAGCTCAAGGTAGAGTTCAGGTCTGTTGTACATCCTTAATAGATGATTCTTTTGTTCATAGAGTCTCAGAAGGTTTTTGCCTTCTTCTTGTATCTTCTCCCAGACTGAGTTCACCTTCCTGGGTCAGCACTTCTGGGAGGCCTCCCTCTCACCCCCACGTCATCCCTAGGTATTCCCCCCTGCCCCAGGCTGTGGTGGGGAGTCTCTACAGAGTCCAGTGTCACCTATAAATAAGAGGGACCGTGGTTTTCTGGGGGGTGGGGAGCAGAGACAAGCTGCATTATACCCCCACCCCCAGTCTCAGGGCCTCCTGCTGGTGGCGCCCACTTATCTGTCAGGCCCTGTGCCCAGCGCCTAGCTTTCATACATTATCTCATTTCATTCTCACCTCCCTCCTGAAGCAGCCACCTGGGTCAAACTTCTGCACAGGGAAGCTGCTCTGGGGCCCTGAAGCGGAGAGGAGGGGCAAGTCCTAATTTGGAGGCTGCTGGGCTGTAACTCCAGCCAAGGTCCTTGTCTCCCCCTGAACTGTATCCAGGCCTGGAAAGTGGGGATGTTACCTATCTGCCTGGAGGGTTATAGGAGTGATGTGAGAGGGGCTGAAAGTCAACTGTCTCTCCTGCACTCCCCAAGGCCAAGCCCCGCCCCGCCAGACACTCTCCTCTGCCTCACCGCAGTGGAGGCAGCCAGTTCTCTGGAATTCCTCCATCCTGCAGGCTGGCCTTACCGGCTGGACCTTGGCTGCTACCATGAGAAATGAGTTGAGCTTGTCCAGACAGGAGATCCAGGCCAGCATGGTTCTTCCCAGACTGCCGGCTCCCGCCCAGCCCCCAGGAAGGCTGTGGCTCCTCCAGCTGGCCGTGGTGGGGAGGGCTGCCAGACCCCCTGAGATACCAGCCCAGCTGAGGAGGGTGGGCGTGGCCAGAGCCAGCTGCAGAGCTCCTACATTTAATGATGCAGAGACCACCCAGAGAGGGTGGCCGCTTGGCCAGGGTCACAGGAGGAGCTCGGGCTGCAGTGCTTTCATCTGCTGAGCCAAGGAAAGAACAGTATGATGCTGGGATTCTTGGACCTCAAAAGTGATCTTTTCCTCCTGTTCCATGAAGGGTCAGAAGGACTAGTGGGGGGGGCCCCCAACTTCAGATACTTTTCCAAGCAGATTGTGCTGGAGCCCACCTCCTCACTTACCTGCTCATCCTTTCTCACCTCCCTGCCTTTGCTTGTGCTGCTCCACATGCTCAGACAGCCATCTCCCCAAACACAGGGGCTCTGTCACTTTGCCTTCCCACCTAGTGTTTGTCCCCCTCTGAACACAGGCCCCAGGCCCCAGCTTGCCTTTGGAGAATCACCTCTCCTCTCATATGAGGTTTAGGTGAGGTCCAGACCCTGTCCTTCATTATCCTCCAGGGCTCAGGCATGAGTCTTTTTAATTTTTTTTTAATGATTCTTTGGTGTGTGTGGGTGTGGGTGACATAATTATAGACTCACAGGAAGCTAAGAGCTTTTTAAGAGCTTAGAAAATATTTGAGACTTGAAGAAAAAAAAACGTGTTGGCCCCCAAATACTAAGACTGCAGAGCTGAAGTTAATAAATGTTTACTTTGGTCAAACCTAACCCTTGCTACTCATAAAAACTGTATTGCCTTTGAAAACAACTTTGTGGGTGGAATTTTCTTCTTCAAAAGCATGTCCAAGTCTTCCTAGAGATTGGTCACTCTTACATTAGATCCCCATAGCCAAATAATGTCTAAAATGAGAGTATAAAAATCCTTGGAGATATGTATAGTAACCCCCCCATAAATATATTTAATGGGGGCTGTGGATGCATTTTAATGTTTTCTATAATGTGCTTGGGACCTGTGTATTAGGAGAGTTTGGAGTTGTAAGTAACAGAAAACTCAATAAAAACCGCTTTAAAATTAAGAAAAATTCACAAGCAGTCTGGAGCTAGGTTTCCATGGCAGATTAATTCAGTGGCTCAGTGAAATCATAAAAGATCTGGGTTCCTGTATGATCATGGATTATGGCCATATAGACAGTCTTCACTCTTCTGCACAACCACAATTCACACTTAGCCCCTGCTTTTAGGACAGACAATGTAAAAGATTTGAGATGAACTGTCTTCATACTTGTAACATACTCTCGAACAAGCCAGTTTAAAAATGTCAATATACGTACAGAGAAACTAAGCAAATTGGACAAATAGAAAACAACTGGGAATGTAGATGAAGGGCATGAGTGTTCATTGTGCCATTCTTACACCTTTTCTGTTGGTTTGAAACTTTTGTAAATTAGGGACTTTCCTGGTGGCCCAGTGGCTAAGACTCTGCACTCCCAATGCAGGGAGCCTGGGTTCTTTTTTTTTTTTTTTTTCAGTATTTCAACAAGTCACTGGATATTACATGTTTATTCTTAGGAAGGTTGTATAGACTGAAACATTAAGTTTCTTTGCTTCTGATGGTAGTATAATTTAGTGACATTTGTTACATGGCCCTCATTAAAGAGTGGAAAAAGAATTACTTTAAAATGCAGATTGATATAAAAAAATTAAGCATTCTAATTTATACAGGCTAAAATGCTACATATTATTAACAATAGTAATAAAATTATAGTTCTATAGACTTTAATTTATTAGTTTTTCATTATTAGCCTCAAGGAACATTTATTAGCCACCTATTAATTTAAAAAAAAATTTTTTTTTATTAGTTGGAGGCTAAGGGAGCCTGGGTTCTATCCCTGGTTAGCGAACTAGATCCCACATGCCACAACTAAGAGTTCGCATGCTGCAATTTAAGATCCTGCATTCCGCAAGTAAGAGCTGATGCAGTCAAAAAATAAATAACTGAGGGAGTGTGACATAGTAAGAAATGTGTATTTGGTTAATGACCCTGGTTCCTGACATAGAGTTCCTAAATCCTGTGGAATTTCCTGGGTGATAGGAGCATTTTTTGTTCTGATAAGGTGACTCTTGGTGGGCACTTGGATGGCTTCAAGGTAGGGGCTGGTCACCAGAAAGACCAAGCAGTGATCAGAAGCTTGGAACTTTCGGCTTCGCCACCCATCTTACAAGAAGGGGAGAGGAGCTAGAGACTAGTGATCTATCATGCCAATGTGATAAACCCCCTCCATAGGAATCCCCAAGCTACACAGTTTGGAGAGCTTCTAGGTTGGTGAACATGCCCACATGTTGGGAGGGTCGCACACCCTAACCCCACCGGGACAGCAGCTCTTCTCTTGGTGCCCTCCAGGACCTCGCCCTGTGTGTGTCTTCATCTCACTGTTCACCCGTATGCTCTGTCATATCCTTTGTTATAGAATAAACCCATAATCATAGTTTCCCTGAGTTTTGTGAACCATTGTAACAAATGATCAAACCTGAGAAGCGGGCTGTGGGAACCTCTGATTTATAGCCAGTTGATCAGAGTATAGGTAACAACCTGGCACTTGGACCTGGCATTGAAGTAGGGGAAAGCCTAGGGGGGCTGAGCCCTTAACCTGTGGGGTCTACACTGACTCCAGGTAGTGTCGAAATTGAATTAGGTTGTACCAGGTGTTCGCAGAAAACTGGAGAATTGCTTGATGTAGAAACCTTGCACATTTTCGTGTCAGAAGTACCGTATCCTGTGGGTAAAGTTTTCCCTTTCAGTTGGTGTCAGAGAAGTGGGATTTGCTACAAAGGCCCAGGCTCATAGGAATGTGTGGGTTGAAAAGAGAAAGCATGAAAGGGCAGGGGTGAGGAACCTTTGATTCCTAGGTGGTCACGTGGTCACCCATGGTCCGAGCAGCAGTGCTGCGTTGCCTCTAAAGGTAAACCTGGGAGAATTCTCTGGCGCTCCAGTGGTTAGGCCTAGCAATTTCATGGCCCAGGGCCTGGATTCAGTCCCTGATTGATTGGGTAAATAAGGTCCTGCAAGCCATGCAGCTTGGCAAAAAAAAAAAAATTATGCGCATTCTTAAAAATTTTTTTTAATTAAATAAATAAAGGTAAATGTTACCAGTGGAATTTAGACATGGCTCCAAGTCCTGGGGAGTCAGCTAAATGGATGCATAAGGAATTGTGAAAAAAGTAAAACTTACAGACCTGTAGTTATGGTTATCTGTAAGAGATAAAATGAAATCAAAAGGGAATGCTGGGTGGGATTCTGATGCTAGACCAAGCTCAGATTTATTTCAGCGAGTCTGAGCTTCAGCCACTAACTCAAAGCCACTGCCAGAGGGAAAAATTATGGCAGGAATAACAGAAAGTATCTCTCAGGCTTCTGTTCACCAAGAAAGTAGTCAGCAGACAGGGGTGGGGGTGGGGTGAGGCAAAACTAGGAAACTAATGAAACCAGGGGGTATAATGTGAAGGAGTTGTTTCGTCAGTTGGTGTCATCGGTTTCCTGAAATATTAGCTAGGAATCTCGTGAAGACCATATGGTATTCATTGTGCTGTTCTTAGACTTTTTCTGATGGTTTGCAACTTTTAGAGGTCTAGGGAAAATACCCCCAAGTGCTTCCCATTTTTCTGAAGCAGAGTCACAGAGCAGAGAAATATACCAGGTCATGCCTTGTGATCACATAATGGATGCAACCGCTTCCACATCCAAAGCCCGTAAGAGTGAGAGGATGAGAGGGATGCACCTGGAGGGTGTTGGACCACCTCATGGGGCAGCCAATAGACTCCTTTAAGCCTTAACCAAAAGTCACCAGAAGAGCACATTTGTGCCCACCTCCTGATGCAGCCAGACTCAGTCAAGCACTTCGTCCTCCCAAGAAGAACCACACTGAAGAGAATTTTCCAGACCTTTAAGTCCCATCCCTCACTTTACAGATGAGGAAACAGGCTGAGCAGGAAGGGGGCTTGTGCAAGCTCAAATGACAAGTGCATCAGTGACAGTCAGGCCTGCCCGTCAGCCAGCTTCCAGCTGGGCACCTGCTCTGCAGGAGGCCCTGAGAAGCTCGAGGCCAGCAGGGCAGACAGTCACAGCAGCAGCCCAGGTGTGAAGGATGCCTGAAATCCTGTGGAGGGGTGTGCACTGCATTTCCCCTGAGCTCCTGGAGGAGGGCGAAGACCTGTCTCCCCCTTCAGTCTCTGCAGAGCAGGGCTGCAGCCTCCGAGTCAGCCAACACAAGTTCTGGCCCCACTCAGGTGGTCACACTTCCTAGGTGTGTGCCCTTGTGTAAGCTAACATCACCTTTTTGACCCTCGTTCCCCAAGGAGTAAAGTGGAATGAGTAATGCAAGCTTGCTGGATTTTCTGAAGGACTGAAACATATTGTTCTATAAAGACTCAGTGAGGGGGACCCTCCCTGGTGGTCCAGTGGTTAAGATTCTGTACTTCCAGTACAGGAGGCAGAGGTTCAACCTCTGGTCGGGGAACTAGATTCCATATGCCATGTGGCATGGCCAAAAAATTTTTAAAAAAATAAAAAGACTCCGTGAGGCATAAAGTGCTATTAAGCTAAGGTACCACTCTACACAGAGAACATGCTGGAACTGGGGTGGACCATTTCACAGAGGGAATGGGCCAGTTTTCCGGAGAGCAGGCTCAGGCAGGGGCTCCTCCCCCCGTCCCACCCTGGACACAGACTTGAACCCACAAAGACACTCCTACTCGCACTTTATTAAGTACGGGAGGACTAGTTACAACAGGGGTGGAGGTGGCGGGGGAAGGCTCAGCCCCCACCCCCACCATCAGTGGCACACGATAATAAATAACTGGGGTGGGCATAGGAGAGAGGCGGCACAGCAAGCCCCGATAGCACAGCAGGGGCACAAACGCCCCACTCCCAAGCTGTGGCCGCCATCAGCACTGGCCTGATACCATGATCAGGGAGGGGTGGGGCCCTCACTACAGAAGCCTCCAGAGCCACTAAGGGCCCCCTCTGTGGAGGAGAGGTGTCTTCAGCACTTGGACCCTTATTTATGAACAGAAATCTGGACCCCTGGCTGGTCCAGTCTGACCCAGATAGTCGAGAGGCTAAGGTCTCTCAGACTTCTAGATTGTTCTATCCAGGATCCAAGAGACTAATGGCTCATTACTACCTGGGGTCCTGATTGGTCTACCCAGGACCTAGGACCTGAGAGGGTCACTGTCACTTAGGCTCCCAACCGGTCCACTCAGGACCCAACAGCAATGCGTCACTATCACTTAGCCTTCTGATTGGTCCATTCAGAGTAATGATTCCTGGTTACCTAGACCTCTGATTGGCCAACAGGCACCCCAGGCCAGGACCCAGGAAGAGCTCTAGAGGCCCCAAGGCAGAACTGGGGAATTAGGTGCTCAGGGTTGGGGAGATCTTCACAAGGCAGCAGGGCCCAGATTGAAACAAGGGGAGGTCACAGGGCAGGATATAAGGCCACCTGGCTGGGTCAGGCCGGGGTGAACCACTAAGAGGAGAGGGGGCAGCTTCCGGGATAGCGAAGAGTGCCCAGCCACTGTTGGGGGCGGGTGTAGGGACCTCGACTCCTTCCCCGGGTTCCAGTCCCACCCGGGTAGAAACTGGGGTGCAGGAGCCGGTAGCCCTTAATGCAGCTCTTGGCCCATCACCTCCACCTACGGGAACAGGGTAAGGGAGGGTTGCGGCTGCACTTGCGTCAGTGGGCTCAGTCCTCCAACCCCTCCATCAAGTCCGCGATGCTCTCCACGTAGTAATGGGGCACGAGGTCGTGCTGGCCGGCCGCCAGGTAGGCCTGGGCCTCCTCCAGGCGGGAGACGCCCGTGAGTGTGAGCACGGTGGTCATGCCGCAGCGGTGGCCGAAGAGGATGTCGGTCTCCAGGCGGTCGCCCACCATCAGCGTGCGGCCAGGGTCCACGCTGAAGTGCTCTGTGATGCACTCGAACATGTAGGGGCTGGGCTTGCCCACCACCAGGGCCTGGCGGCCCGAGGCTGTCTCCACGGCGGCAGCCAAGCTCCCGGTGCCTGCAGGGACACGGACACTTGGTCAGTGCGGGCGGCAGCGGGAAGGCATCCAGGCCTGGGAACTGGAATCCTCAGAAGCAGCTTGGCGTGGGGGTTAAAGCAGGCTGAAATGAGTGAAAAGGCTGCCTGCTTCCCAGTTTTAGTGTGGGGGTTAAGGGCAGAGATTCTGCAACCAGCTGCCTGCATTCACATCCCATCTCCACTTTTCTTTGGCAAGCTATTAACCTCCCTGTGCCTCAGTTTTCCCATCTCGAATATGGAGCCACTGCACATAACCAGGCCTGGCTCAGTCAGTCCTGCCTGTGGTTCACTATTTTACCCTGGCAGTCATACATCTCTGGGCAAGCCAATCTCTCTGAGTTTTCTTGGACTCACTGGAAAGGGGGATCCAAGTGATGCCTGCCTTCAAAGAGGTGCTGTGGGCACCACAGGGGCAAGTGCTTTGGAAATGGAAAAGCACTTAACCAAGAGCAGTTGTGGTTATTGCTACAAGAATGTGTTCTGGCATCGGAAATTGGCACCAGCTCTTTTGGAACAGCAGGGCACAGAAATGTTTGCACCTCTGACCCAGTCTGCCTCCGCTGGGAGAGATCACAAGGCGAGAATTCAGACTGGAGACAAAAGCTACATGCTTGAAGATGTCCGTGGCTGCAGTAACTATAATAAGCAGAATTGTGGAACGCACCCAAGTATTGAACAATAGGAGGGCTGTTGAGAAAAGGACGGTTCTGATTCTCAGCCCAGGACCATCCTGCCCCATACAATGAGTCCACTGTGCCCGTCCCAGCGGTACATCTTTGTGCCAGAATGTTCTACCTTCACACTAATGCCCCTGAACAAATGATGATGATAATCACAATTTACTAGGCACATTCTAAAGTGCCAGGGGCGGTGCGGGAGTTCATGAACACCCATTTTACAGATGACAAAACTGATGTTCAGTGTTGTTAAAAGTAACTTGTCCAGGGTTGCACAGCTTAGTAAGTGGCAGATAAAGGATATGCATTCAGGTAAGTCTGACTCAGACACACGAGGGCCGGCCTATACTGGCTCTGGAGTGCTGAATGTTTCCTTTTCAGGAATTCTGTGAGTTGGTAGTTAAACAAAGCTACTGTTTAAAGTCAACTCATATGAACTTAAATAAAATGTTTAAAACAAAGGTAATACGTTCTCAAAACTCATCACTGCCTAATTATTTTACCATTATCTATGCTCTTGAGGTTATTTACATCCGTAATGATGGAAATATTACAGAATGGTGTGTACTTACCTTCCTTCCCAAGCCCACGATGGGAAGTGACCTCACATTGGTAGGCTGAAATCGGCCACCGGGGGGAGTACTAACACCACAGAAATTGGCAAAAGTGTAAATCAAGGCTCTTCCGGTTCTTAAAGATTTATCAGTACATCACTAGTCTGATCCCAAACATTCTGGGCCTCCTGTCTCCCTTCTCACAATGAATGACATTCAACGTGATTAAGCCAAAGGCACAGAAGGTGCACAAACAGCAAGTGTCTTCAGCCCTGCAGCCCCCAGATGAGGAGGAAGAACTTCCCTGGGATCAGGGCAGAGCTGGCCCAGAGTGACCCTGTGGGGCAGGTCTCCCTGACCTCTGACCTAGAACTTGCCCACTCGGTTTCCTAAGAACTGAGTCAGGAGGAAAAGCCATTTGCTCTTTGGTTAGAAATTCCTTCCAGAATGGGAAGGGCTCAACTGAGTCATCCCAAAGGGATTTTCTTGGCTCCAGGACCATCGCTCTGTTAGCGTCTTTCTTTCCTACCAGGTCTGAGCCTATCACTCTCAGCCCCTCGTGTCCCACCTCAGTCAGTATTACTGAGGCCCAACTATGTGCCGGGCACCAGGGATAGAGCAGTGAAGGAAACTGAGATCCGTATTCTGGGGGAGTGAGCATCCCAGCAGGAGAGTCTGAACGCAACTCCGCCCTCAGACCATCACATCCCAGTCTTCTCAACATCCTGTCATCCAAGAGTCCTGTATATTCTGCTGGTGACGTATTCCTAAGACAGCAGGCTTTTCTATTTGCCAGCTCAACTGGCTGCCACGTGGTAACAAGATAAACGCACAATTAAGCAGACCCATAGGGATGGGAGGGGGAACTGGGGTGAAATTCACATTATTTCAGATTTTATGCATACTGGGGTCTTTATTTAAAATGTTATTCCACTCACAAAGCTGCACAATTCAGTCATGCTCAAACAGGATAGCAGTGGTGTATTTCCTGAGCTCTGTCTCCCCCTCTTGGCTGTGGGAATGACCAGCACAGTTGGCAGGCACAGCCAGGTGGGTGCTGAGATTCAAGGGGCACACGTGGGCAGGGCCTGGTGTCTCCCCAGCACCTCCACACCATCCCTCCTGAGCCCTTAGGCGGACTTCTGAACCCACAGCCTTCACCTGAGCTTTGAGGCCTCTGGAGAAACTCACTTTTCACAGCACAGCCTCAGGCAGGCAGGAGCTGCTGGCAGCTGGGAGCCCTGAGCAGCGCTCTCCCCTTGGATTTATGGGGACACTAAAGTGGTCATGCAGCAAGTAGGTCTGCGGCAAAGCCAAGATAGGCCTAGAACTATTAAGTTTCCCAGCTTGGAACTGATTCTGCCATGGCCCAAGCCCTGTTCCATTCCTGAGAGCCGTGTCCTGCAAGATGCCTCCTCTAGGAAGACTTCCCAGGTCTCCTCAGCTCTAGGCCCTCCCTGCCACCCATCATAATACTCTATCTACTCCATCAATTTCACCCTGCCCTCCCAGGATCTGGAATCAGTCAAGTCAGTGGCCAGCAGGGAGAAAGTGATGGATGTCTGTCCCTCCCTCGGCCGACTGACTGGTTGTCCCTGCTGTCAGTTAGCCTTTGCTACCCTCTGCTCTTGTCTAACGTGAACCCTCCAAGATGTAGAAGCCTCTTTTGCTCCCGCCTCCTCTGCAGATGTGAAATTCCCAGATGATAGCAGCAAAGAGTGCCCTGGATGGCGGGGGTGGGGTTTAGAGGCTGGGGATAAGGTGGCCTCAAGCACCAAGTTCAGGTCCTCTTGCTTTTGGGTAGCTCACATCCCTTCTCTTAGCCTCAGTTTCTTTAACTGGGAAATGGAACAATAACTTCCATGTCCAGAGTAATTCTGAAACTAACAGACACCTAGGTGCTTCATAAAGCTCTGTAACAGGAGAGGGCTCAGACACAATTTACATCATCTGAGCACCTATTACAGAGCAAGCACTTGCCCTGATCACTCTCTCCTCAGCGAAACTAAAACTGACATGTTAGTATTCCCATTTTACTCCTAGGGAGGAGATGCTCCACGGTTATGTAATTTAACAAGATTACAGAGCCCTGAAGCTGGAACTCAGGTCAAACTCCATCCACCGCCCATTCTCTCCGCACACCTGCCTTCAATCTGCCGCCAGAAACGCCTGTTCCAACCTTCGGGGCGGGGGAGGGCAGGGGGGATGGCAGGCTTTGTCCCCAACTCTCCCACCTCACTCCGATGGCGGGTGGGGAAAATGACAGGAGTCATGGAGGCTGGTTCAGGAAGGCTAGGGTTGAGAGTAGGGGCCCAGGATTGCACCCGTGACTCCCCGAGCCACAGTGTCCTCATCTGACCAACCGGACCCCACTTCTGCCCATCACAGCGTGGCAGCTGCAAGAAAGCTGCAAGAAATACCAGATGCGGCCATGAAGACATGCAGGGCTGTTGCTGGGTGGGGACCGCCCGCACATCCCTCCAGGCCCCCTCCTATCGCCTGGAGACGCCCCTTCCCCAGCCCTCACCCCCAGGCATGGAGCTGAAAGCGCGGGCCGCCCCCCAGCTGTTTCCCCGCGCTCACCGGGGGTCCGGCTGCCGTCGCTGAGCGGGTGCCACGGGTCGCGGTCGGTGGCCACCAGCAGGCAGTCGGGGTCGCGCAAGTGCGCGCAGGCCTCGCTCAGCTTGGCGAAGGAGAAGTGCTCGTCGTAGCCCACAAGCACGGCGCGCACGCGCGGGGCCGCGCCCGGGTCCTCGCTGGGGTCCCCCGCCAGGCGCAGCCCGGCGGCGCGCAACTCGGCCCGCAGCCCTTCACCGCCCAGCACGAACACCGCGCCCTGAGTGTCCGGGGGTCCGAGAAGGCGCTGGCGCAGCAAGCGCGCGGCGCACAGCGCGGAGCTGAAGAGCTGCTCGGAGCGCAGCCCCCCGAAGCCGAGACGTGCGAAGCGGAGGGCCAGCTCTGGCCGCGCGCGCCGGCTGTTGTTGCTTACGAAGAGCGTCGCCTTGCCAGCCTGAGCCAGTCTCTCCAGCAGCTCGGGGGCGCCCGGCACTGCTCGCTCGCCGTTCCACAGCACCCCGTCGCAGTCGAACAGTACCCCCTGCGCCCGGCCCACCACGTCGCGCAGGGCCGCGCCGCGCAGGCTTTCGCAGCGCGCCATGCAGCAGCCTGGCTGCCCGCACACCGGAGCCGCGCCGCTCTCTTCCCGCGGGCACAGCGCGCTCGCCCGCAGAAGGCCTGTCGCGGGCACCCGCCAATCGGCGCGCCGGAAGGGTCAGGGGGCGGGGCCACGGCCTGATCTGCAGCCAATGGGAGGGAGAGTCTCGGAGAGGAGCGGCGAGGGTGCTGCGAGCTACAAGAGCCTGGAGAAAAGGGAGTAATCTCGAGCTCCACCGAGGGAAGGGGGACCAATGAAGACCTAGCCTGGTCCTTCGTCCCGCCTCTTAGCCCCTCTGGACCAATAGCCGCAGAGCTTCAGCCCTGACTCGCCGCCTGCCGGGAAAGGGACTGACCTTTTTGACCAATAAGGAGTTACGAATAGAAAAATAAGGCCCGCTCCTCGTTCCCCAGCCAATCACAAGCTTAAGACAGATGGTTGCTAGGAGGAAAACAAATGCTAAAGGAGATGTTATCTTTGGGTCAAATCTCACTGCCTTCTGAACCCTAGACCCTAGACTCTCCAGTTCCGAGCGGAGTCCTGGGAAGTCCTGGGATGCAGAGTGTGGTTTTGATTGGGGAGAGAGGCACATGGTGTCCCCTCAGACGCTGGAGCCCTTGGCCTAGACCAGTGGTTTCCCACACTGTCTGCGCATAGAGTTCCCAAGGAAACGGATTTTTTTTATTATTATTATATAATTTACACACAGTAAGATGTGTGGATCTTAAGTGTATAGTTCGATGACTTTTGATAAACGTTTTTTAAAACGTATGATAGGACCCCAGAAATTCTGATTTTAATTCCTTTGGGTGAGCCCTGGCTTTTTTTTTATTTGTGTTTTAATCACCCAGGGATTCTACTGTGAGGCCAGAATGGAGAGGCACTGGGCTAGAGGCAGCTTGGTCCCTACTTGATGAGGAATGTGTCACAATTCTAAGGCTGTCTGCCAACCTCTGAGAAGACTCTGAAGACTGGTCTGACCCCCAGGAGCAACTGGAGCTTCAAAGACCCAAGAAAAGGCACACCATCAGCCTCCGGGGCTGGCTTATATTTTCTGTTTCTCATTGCCCTGGGCTTTTGCTCCTGACCTTTTGCATAGGTGGTCTCCTTCACTTAAAACGTTCTTCCTTCTTCCTCTACCTGGCCAGCTCCTGAAAGACTTGGCACCCTCCAAGAAGCCATCCTGACATCTACCCTACACACACACACACACACACACACACACACACGCACACACACAACCAGTGTGGGTTAAATGGCTTGCTCCTAAGTGGGCTCTCATGGGCTCCTGGTGCCATGACACTTGATTTTTTTTTTTTTTTTGCCCTGCCACACAGCTTGCAGGATCTTAGTTCCCCGACCAGGGATGGAAACTGCACCCTTGGTAGTGAGGTTGGAGTCCTGACCACTGGACCAGGAAACGGCCATGACACATGATTCTAATTGTCAATTCTGCCCGTTCCCAGGAGCTCCCTGGGCATAGGGCTGAGTTGGGACCTAGCCCAGAGTCTGGCACAGAGCATGGTCAGGGAATGTTTGAAGACAGGTTCATCCTTGCTCCCCGGGGAGCCTTCCCTGGGAACAGAGACCACCACAGGTGCGGGAAAACAGTGACGGCAGCCATGACTTACAGGGCACTTCTGTGTGCAAAGGCAGTGCTTTGGTCTTTACAAGTGTCTCATTTAATCCTCACAACAACATTTCTGTGGTGGAAGTTGTTAAAGTGATTTCACATATGAAGAAAAGGAAACTCCAATTGCTCAGGATATGAGGGACAGGCTCTGGAATCAAGCAGACCTGGGCCAGGTCTATGCCTCACTTGCCATGTAACCTTGGTCACTTTCTGAGTTTCAGTCTCCTCACCTGTAAGAGGTAATGGAATTTACTTCCCCGAAAGAGGATTAGATGGAACTCATGCATAGAAAAGAACAATGTGTAGCAAAGAGTAAGCGCTAAAAATGTTGGCTGTTACTATTTCAGACAAGAAAAAAGAAAGGAGGCAAAGAATAAGTAATTTTTTCCCCTTTTATCAAAGTGGCTTCTTTATTTCAAGGACAGAAAATAAAACTATCATTTGGGTAGCTGCTCCAGTTTTGTCCAAAATAATTTATTTGCCAGCCTTACAAAAAAAACCAATATGTTGGCAAGAGAAAAAAAAAATGTCCTGTGGGAGCAGGCAAGCCTCTGCTTCCTTCCGGCGGCTCCCCTGGGACCCTGCCAGAAAGCAGGGAGGTGGCTGAGGGGCCCTTGAGGCCCAGGGTGATCCAAGAGGAAAAGGTCTGGAAGCGGAGGACTGTCCTGAGTCCTTCTTGCCGTGGGGGCCGACCCAGCGGGCACCAAGGCACTTTAGGCAAAGGCTGGAGGCCCCCGCCCCCTTGGGAGGGGTGAGGGCTGTGTCCTGGGAGGATGAGGTGGGAGGAAAGGGATGCTGAGGGGTGTCGTGGGGGAGCTGTGGGCTCAGTTGGTCTCTGAGGCGAGGCTCCTGGGCCGGGCCTGAGGGGGGATGACTGGGGCAGTGGGGGCCCTGCCTGCAGCCTCAGGGGCCTCTCCCTCCTCAGTGGCCACCCCCAGGTCCACATGTACAGGTGAGCTCAGGCTGACTGGGCTGAGAGAGGCCGGACCTGGGGAGGCCGGGCTGGGGGAAGCTGGTGAGCGCCGGCTCTGACGCTGGGCAGGCTGGGGGGCAGTGGGAGGCAACGGGGGTGGCACCGTGGGAGCCCGGAGGCTGCTGCCAACCAGACGGCGGGGCAGAGCCCGAGGGGTCACAGGGCTGCCAGAGCCAGGGGGCAGGGGTGGTGCTGGAGGGGAGCTGCGGGTGCTGGAGACCTGGGGGGGCGGCATGGTGGGCCTGGCGGGTGCTGGGCGCTTGGCTGTGGAGGAAGGAAAGGGGTGGTTAGGCATCTATACTGCCTGGGGCAAACCCCCAAGCTTGATGCCACTGCAAGAATTTTTATCTGCTGTCCCTTCTGCCGGGAACAGGGTCCACACTGGCTGCTCATCATTCAGGCCTCTGTCCACATCTGTCCTCAGCTTGAGGGCCCCTCCCCAACCTGGCCCCAGTTACTGTCATGACTTCCAGTCATATTTTCTTCATGGGGGACTTCATGTCCTCTGAAATGATCTTGTCAGTTTTAATTTTGCTCCCTTCCTTCTTGCCTCCCTGACTAGAACGCAAACTAAGTGAGGCCATCTTCTGTCCATCTGGCTGGCACAGCGCATGGATGGCACAGAGTAGGTGTTCGGTACATATTTGTTGAATAAAGAAATGCCACCTGTTCCACTGGCCAGCTGGGTCCTCCTCACCCCCTGCTCAGAAGCAGGGCTTCTGAGTCCCGCTCAGAAGTGGGGGTAGGGCTGCCCCACCTCAGAGTTGTCTGCATGGTCCAACCTCGCAAGGCAGCCAAGGGGCTGGATGGGGCCAGGACAGCTAGGCTCTGCTCCAAGCTCTGCGTCTACCCACTGGGGGACTTGCCCCCTGAAGCCTCAGTTTCTTCATCGCTGAGATGGGGTGACAGCTTTCACTTCCCAGGGCTGCTGTGAGGATGAGCCCAGGTGATGCTATGACAGTCCTTTATCTTGTCCTCTAGTGAACTAACATCCCATCTGTCCCCACCCCTTCCAGGAAAAGTGGCTAGAAGCCCCCTCCTGTAAGAAGGTCCCTGTGTGACCTGCTAGCTCCGGCCGGTCCAGAGCTTCCTGCTCCATCCACTGCCATCCGGGTAGAAAACTCTAGCGCCTCCTGGGCCGGACCTTTCAAGTGTCCTAGTCACCCTGGCATATTCTCCACTTGAACCCCTGACCTTCTCACCTGCCTGGCTTTAGGCCACTTCAACATGTAATTGCACCAAAGAGGCACAGAAGGAGACCACCTAACCACCACCACTGCCACTCCTTCATCCACTGTGCTTTGAAGACCCCACTTTCCTCTGCACTCCGTGATCCCAGGGCTTCTTGAGGGACTGGACTCCACTGCCCTCAACACTCACAGTCACTACTTATGGAGCATTTACTGGGTGCTGAGTATGGGCCAGGCAGCCCCATTTAATTCTCTAAATGGTTTCAAGGTAGGTGAGGTTATTGTCCCATTACACAGAGGAAGAAGCTGAGGCACAAACAGGTGGAGTCACCTGTTCAAGATCACAGAGCTGGAATCTGATCTCAGAGTGTCAGGCAGCAAACCCAGGCCCTTAGCCCCCTGGATTCCATGCCTCCCCTGGCTGTCTGAAAACTGGGACAGTATGAGATTGTTGATTCCTCTCACTGCCCACCCTCTGCCCCTTCTCCTCCCATGGCCAACTCACTCCTCCGAGCCATCTCCTCTGCTGGGGTGGCCGCCTCTGGGGGGCTCCGACTGACCTTGGGGGAGGTTGGTCTGTGGGGTGCCTCGGACTCTGCCCTGCAAGGGAAGGAGAGGGTCAGGGTCAGCCATGGCATCTCCCAGAGGTCTCCAGGCATCCGGGGGTGTCTCTCAGCTAACAGGCTGAGTCTGGGTCCTCCTGGAGCTGTTCCCCACCACCCTGGGCCGGGCCTGGGGTCTGACAAGATCCTCTAGCATTGGCCAGAGTCTGCATCCACTGAGCCCCGGCTGCTGTGTGCTACTGTGACAGTGTCCACGGTCCCCCATGTGGCCAGGATGGGGGCAGAAAGCCTCAGCTCTCAGCCTCCATGCGACCTGCTTTTAAAAGTAATTAACTTGGCCAGGTTGGATCTCAGTTGTGGCACTCAGGACCTTTCATTGTGGTGCACGCACTCTTGAGTTGTGGCTCACAGGCTCAGTCAACTCTGGGGCATGTGGGATCTTAGTTCCCCAACCAGGGATTGAACCCATGCGCCCTGCATTGCAAGGTGGATTCTTAACTACTGGACTACTAGGGAAGTCCCAGCCTCCATGTGATCTTCATGGGATGTTTCGACGACTAGAAGCCACAGAGCGGATGAGAAGCAGAGGAAGCCATGGCTCATTCCTGGCTCTGCTTTATTGGCTACTCCTTGGGGAGGCCCTTCCTGACCGCTGCTTTCTTGATCCCTGTTCCCTACTTGACCACCCGGCCCTGTTCTACTGTTCTTCGTAGCACGCATAACGGGCTGACATTATATTGGTGTTCTGGTTGATTCTGTCTCCCACCCCTTGGAATGCAATCCCTAAGGGCAGCACGTGTCTGCCTTCTTCATCTAAGGAAATTCACATTCTGGGCCCCAGCAGTCTGTGATAACTGAACAATACCCACTGGGTAAGGAGGCAGTATGCCACCACGCAGCCCTTCTTCCAGTTTAAAGGATCAAAGAGAAGACTGGAAAGTATGGTATTTACAAATTCCAAAAGGCTCAGTTCTCTAAATCTCCAGGACCTGAAACAGTGCCTGGCACAGAGTAGGTATTCGGTAAAGAGCTATATAAGACAGCAGGGAACACATCAGAGGCTGAGAAGAATATGCCTGAGTCCTACCCACTCCAAACTGGGAAACCTGGTATTTGGGAGGAAAATATAATAATTCTATTTCCTAAAATGCTCTTGGATGCCCTGAGAGATAGTGCCTCTGGCTGGGCATCTTCGGGCCAGGACAGGGCCCTTGTACCCGTCAGTCCTTACCTTTCCTTGGTAGCCATTGAGGCTGGGACAGCGGCCGGGGTGGGTGTGGGAATCGATGGAAGCTCCTCAGAAGCCGGCATGTCGCTGACCTTGTCCTGGGGGGCAGGCGCTGAGAACAGGCCCGACACATTGAAGTTGATATCTGCAGACAGAGCGGGGGCAGGTCTGAACTTTCAGAGCTTCCACCGGCCTCTCCACCCCGGCAGGCATCAGGACTACTTTCCCTTTCTCCTGATGTTATCTAGACTGTGTTTCACCTTTCTACGCCCAGGTGGGCCTCACAGCAATCCCACAAAGCACGCACAAGCATCCCCATTTTACAGATAAGAAACTGAGGCTCGGGGGGAGAAGCCATTTCCTCCAGGCCTCCTGGTGAGTTTGCAGGGCTGCCAGGGACTGAAACGGAGTCTGGAGGGCGCCAAGTTGGGTGGATCGTTCACAAAGACAGGAGTTTTACCTCCAGGAAAGAGGGTGTCAGTGTTCTGTATCAGAGCCTCGACCACGCCTACCACCTGGATGGATGAGACCGAGGCCGCATCCAGCTGGGCCAGGTCCCTGGGACAAAAAGAGAGCCAAAGTGAGTCATCATTTAGCAAAGTCTAGTGACCCCAACTCTCTGGGCCTGTGCTGGGTGCTGGGGACACAAGGATCAATCCTTTCGCCATCCGTGGCCGGGTGAATTACAACCCCTCACATATCACACTTTACAGTTTATAATACATTTCTCTATTTATTATCTCATCAAATTCCCAAAGAAAAAATTCTCAATGTTTGTCTAGTTTCTCTCCAACTTACAAATAAAGAAATGAAGGTCCAGAGTGACTTTATAAGGTTCATCCCTGGAAGGTTGAAGGGGTGAGGCTAGAACCAGATCTCTGGCTCCTGCAACAGGCCACCAAGCACCCCATTAAAGCCATTACCCAGAATGTCTATCTCTGAAGCCCTGTGGGGTCCATGATCCTATGATCTTCACAGCAGACTTGACAATAGAAGTTGCTCAACCCACTCCAAGGATGGAGAAACTGGGGCCCAGGGGGAAAATAAGCACATGTTGAAACGGGGGCAAGACTGCCACCTTCCCCCAATCCACAGCCCCTCACCCTTCTTTCTCAGGGGGCCACAGCAGGTTGGGCCCCAGGACAATGGCGATGTTGCTGGGTGTCATCTTGTTCACCTCCTGCTCCTCGGCCAGCTGCGCTAGGAACTTCATCAGATACCTGGGGGGTGGGAAGGAGGCTTGGACCAGTGGCCGGATATCTTAGGCCATGAATACCCATGGATGCCCCCAAGACTTGAGACCTTTTCAGCCCAGGATTTCCAAAGAGCAGCAAAGACACCACATGGGACATTTAAACATTTTTTTACTAGTTACACCAGCCGACCTACTGAACACCACCTCCATTGCGGACACTAGGTTGCAAACCCCCCAGCTGCCCTACAGAGCTGGGACTGTTATGTTCCATGTCTTCCACGTGAGGGCGCCAAGGCACAGAGAGTTAAATTGCTAGGCCAGGACCACAGGGTGGCAGAACGATCTAAAGCCATGGGGTGGGGTGGCTTCAGGGTTCAAGCTATATGTTCAGTTCAACGTTTAGTATTAAAAACACATGGTTAATACATCAAAGCTGTATTTTCAGAAATATTGCCTAGTACAAGGGGGGAGGACTCCAGCCCAGAGCCCTGAAGGGCCAGCTGGGCTTTGGCTGGGGAGGCCAGGAGGAGGAGGGTGGTAGGGGTGGTGGGGTGGGGGGTGGGACTACCTGAGGTTGCTGAGGTTCTCGTGGGGCAGACGGCTGCACACCTCCTGGAGGGCCTCCAGTCGGGCTCCTGGCTCCTTCAGGCTGGGGAGGAGGAAAGACCGGGTGAGCCTGTCCTGAACAGCCTATCTGCAGCCTAGTCCTCCCCAGCACACGCCCCTTATCCTCACCTGGCTGCCCTCATCCAATCGTCATAGAGGTCAAAGGTCATCAGGGGCTCTGGCAGCTCCCGCAGGTAGGACTTAAGGGCACCTGGAGTGGTGGCAGGGACTCAGACTCAGCCCCCAAAGCCCCCACCTTTACCCCCAGTGCCTGGCTCTCTCCATGTTAGGAACCTGTAGCTCTTGTTCATACTAACATGTCTAGGTCTAACCCTGATGCTGAAGCTGAAACTCCAATACTTTGGCCACCTGATGTGGAGAACTGACTCATTTGAAAAGACCCTGATGCTGGGAAAGATTGAAGGCAGGAGGAGAAGGGGACGACAGAGGATGAGATGGCTGGATGGCATCACCGACTCAATAGACATGAGTTTGAGTAAACTCCGGGAGTTGGCAATGGATAGGGAGGCCTGGCGTGCTGCAGTCCATGGGGTCGCAAAGAGTCAGACATGACTGAGCGACTGAACTGAACTGAACTGAACTGAATCATTTCTTTGGGTCACAAGCGCTCTTGAGAAAATGATGAAGCTTAGTGATCTTGTCCCCAGAAAAACATACACATGTTTCAGGGGGCTGACGATGGACCCCATGTTAAGGATCCCTATGCCTGCTCAGGTGTCTTCTTGGCAGAGGATCAGGCCTTAAGCTAAACTATCAGGGGACCATCTCAGGCACCTTCAGGGGAGGGCCCTGGGGAAAGGCCCTCCACCCAGGGCTCCTCGGTGCAGGTACCTGCCACAGCGTGGGGGTCAGAGCAGAACTCCTGCAGGCTGCGGGGGTCCGAGGCCATGGTCTGCTTGAGGCGCTTTAGCACCGACGCTCCGGCGGCCAGACGGAAGAGGCCCTGGGGGGCAAGAGGGGGCAAGTGGGGGTCACGGAGGGGTTGGGGTGGGGGCAGGAACCCCTGTCTGGGAGGCCCTGGCCCACTCACGGCCCAGGGAAAGGCCTCGGGGGCCCCCTGGGCTGGTGGGCAGAGCGAACACCACCGTGTCCGTGGCTCCTCTCGACTCTCAAGGTCTAGGATTCTGAACAAAACGAGAAGCCTGGGAGGAGCTGGGAAGTGATGAGGAGACTGAAGTCTAGACAGAAGTAGAGGGACAAGAGGCTCCGCAGGACTGTCCTGAAGCCTAGGTCTGTCTTTGAAGTGTGATCCACCTCCTAAAGGTCTGTCCTCAGGAAAGCAGCCGATGTGCTAGCAGGACCGAGATGCATAGGACGGATAAAGGCAGCATGGGGCTGTGACTCATGTGGCTTCCCCGCTTCTCCACCAACCTTCTCACCTGCCACTGGGCACGCCTACCCACTGGCCTCTGTCTACCTCTTGCAAAATGGAGCCAATTTTGCAAGAGGTAGGGCTTGCAGAAATGGAGGGCTCCCTGCAAGGTTTACTGGGGTAATGCAACGGAGCAAGGAGTGCACAGGGTTGACAGCACAGGGCCCGGTCCATGTGAGCATCACTAAGGGGGAGGTGGCATCAGTTCAACTGAAGGAGGCCATGCCTTTTCTTGGCAGCTGGGCGCTAACGGTGGGATTACACCCCAGCACAGGCATGGGTGGGAGGTGTGGGCCCAGGCAACGTGTGGGAGGGGTGGGATGGGATGAGGGGTCCGTGCTCCTTCCCCACCTGCCCCAGCGAGCCCCACCTCTTCCTTCATGCCCTCAGAGAGCAGCATCATGACGCAGGCCTCGATGGGCAGGGCGATGTCCCGGCCCAGCTCTCGGAGGTGGGCTCCCAGAGGCACCCCATACACCCTGGAGAAGGGGGCGGCCGTCATCGAGGGGGAGGGGTCTGCAGGGACGAGATAGATCAGCGGCCCAGGGTCCTCCCACCCCTGAGCAGCCAGGTCAGGGGGCTTCCACCTCCCTCCTGACCACCCACAGGATACATCCTGAAACCATCCCACACATCTCTCCAATCTGCCCACCTCCACTGCCTCCACCCCAGCCCAGGCCTCCGTCACTTCCCTTCTGCCTACAGGTCTCCATCCTGCCCCTTCATTCTATCCTGCATGCAGCCGCCAGAGCAATCTCTCCATCATAACTCTCACTGAGCCCTCCCCTGGACAGAACTCATCCTAGGCTCCCCAGTGCCTTTCGGGATGGAGTGCAAGCTTCTTAACAGGCCCTGAGCAGGGTGGGGGACAGGGGTGGGGGTCAGGGGTGGGGGTCAGGTCCCCACCTGTTTGGCTGTGGTTCTCCTTCAGCTCAGCCAGGGCCGTGTCCAGTGAGCTCAGAGACTTGCGATGGTAATCTGCCTGAATCTCCATGAGCTGTGGGGACAAGGGGGAACTGAGGGAAGCTCAGTCTCCCCCAGGGGCCACAAATGCAGACCTTTCCCTCCCACCACGTCGTGGGAGATCTCAGTGGCCCCTGAGCTCCGGGTGGCTGGAGCCTGGTCTTGGACTCACGTGGATGAAGTAGTTGGCATAGGTGTCCTCCTTAGTGGCAAAGTGGTACAGGTCGGCCAAGTACTCGTCCTTGGGGACAAAGAGAGCAGGGCTTGTACCAGGGAGGCTGGGGCCTGCTGGGGAAGCTTGGTGCGGGTAGAGGTTTGCCCAAGTTGTACGGGAAGGTCGGAGTCCACTCTGCTCTCGCTCTGCCAAGGTTTGCTATTGGGCCAGCCCACGGGAACCCCTCCGAACCCTTGAGGGGCTCTTCTGTTCCTCTTCTGTGTCCACATATCCTCAACCCAGTGCTCTGTATCACTCACCACTCTTTCATTCACTCACCCCTCATTCATTCACTTAGCCAACACGCCAAGATTCTCCCCTCGTGCCCTCCTCCCCGCCCCCTCCTGCCCAGGTGTTACAGGCATGATACGGACAGAAGCAGCTACCAGGTCACGGCTGAGTACACAGACCCCGGAGCCTGGCAGCCCAGATCCAAATCCTGGCTCGGCTGCTTCCTAGCCACGTGGCCTGGGGCAAGTCGCGTCACCTCTCGTCACCTGTGAAGTGGGGACGGCACCCACCCCCGCCACCCGCACATCCAGGAAGCCGCCACTGCCCCTCACCTTGCACTGCTCCACCTTCCTCTTCAGCTCCTCCTCCTCCTCCTTCAGCGTCTCCACCTTGTTGGCTGTGGTGGTGTGGCTGCCCGGGCCGCTGCCCAGGCCCTGACCGCTGCCAGAGTTCTTAGCCGCCTGACTGAGCCTGAGGAGCATCCCAAGGTGGGATGGTCACTGTCCCCATGACCTGTCCAGGGCCAAGTGCCCCCCCATCGGCCCGACCCCACAGGATTCTGGGGGTTGATAGACATAAATCCCAGGGCGGCACAGGTCTGGGGTCTCGGCTTGGCGCGGGCACAGCTTTGGGGCGCCCCCCTGGTGGTGGGCTCGGTGATCCTAGCCACACACCTCCAGAGTGGAGGGTGGAGGCCCTCCAGGGTTCTTGGAGGGTTGTTGATGGCTGTCCCAGGTTTTGGGGTTACCTCCAGCTGGCACAAGCACGTGCACAGAGGCCCCCTCGCATGCACCATCACCATATGTCTTCCTAAGCCCCAGGTGTGTGCACAAGGACACACACTGTACCCCTAAGCACCCTGCAGTATCCTCCTAGTGGGGGAGGGGTCTTGAACCTCTGTGGCCACATCTGTAGGCTGACCTAGGCGTGAACCACCCCCCTTGAGACTGTGGCTCCCACCTGCTCTTGAGCGTGTTCCAGTCGGACACCAGCTTCTGCAGGCTTTTCTTGTGCTTGAGGATGGCTGGCAGCTCCTCCTGTGGGCAGGTGTGGGTAGGAGGTGGGGGTGGGGGTTCAGCAGGCTGAAGAGGTGGGGGCTGGGGGAGCTGGGGGCAGAAGGTGGGGAGGGGGTCACCTCGCTCAGCCGGCTGAGCGGCTGCAGTACGTCCCTCTCCAGGGTCATCTCAAACTCGGCCAGGATGCGGGCCAGCTGGTTCTGAATGACACAGCTCATCTCCAAGGCCTTCCTGTGGATACAGAACCCAGTGGGCCCAGGCTCCCACAGCTCCTCACCCCCTCTCTGGAGAGACTGAGGGCCTCCTCCCTCCCTATCACCTCCTGTCTCTTCTTTTTTTCAAAATTCTTTTGACCATGTGCATGGCATGTGGGATCTTAGTTCTCAGACCAGGGATCGAACCTGCAGCTCCTGCATGGGCGGTGTGGAGTCTTAACCACTGGACTATCAGGGAAGTCCCGACCTCCTGTCTGTTCTGTCTCTCCTTCATCTTCACCGAACCCAATGCCCTCCCAGACCTGGCTACCCTCACTGCCCTGGACACTTCCCAGCCCAGGACCGCTCCCCAGCCTGGTCATCCATCCACGGCGGGTGCCCTCTCTGACCGGGACCTTCTCTCAGCCCAGATCCCTCCTCGGCATCTCCAGCTGAGGGCTGAGGGCCCTGTGCGTGCTCACCCCATGCTGGAATCGGGGTCCAACTCCTTGAAGCTCTCGGCCATCGTGGTGGACAGAGCCATGAGGGGAAGCTTCTTCTGCAGGGCGGGGCAGGGATGGCTGTGAGCACGAGTGCACATGCTTGCTGGCTGCCCCCTCCCAGAAGCCACTTGAATGGGCAGGAAGGAAAGCCCGAGTCCTGTCACTGGATGGAACACTGAAGACAGGGCACATGGAGCTCACCTGAGGTCCACGCACAGTTAAAGGGAGAGTGGGGAGCCAGGAACACAGCCTCGGAGTGGACCCTTACCCCTGCCGCAGGGCCTCTGTTGCTGACCTAGCTTCTGAGGAATTCAAAACTCTCCATGGCTCCCTATTGCTCTGGCCATACTGAATGGTTGTCTGATTATAAAACATGCCTCCCACGTCCCTAGCTAGTGTTGTGGGGAGCACCACCAGTTTAGGTCAGGGAGACCAGAGTTCAAATCTCGGTTTCGCCACGTACTAGCTGTGTGACCTTAAACGAGTCACTCTACCTCTCCATCTCCATTTCCTCCTGCAGACAGTGCTAATAAAGGCAGCTTCCTCCCATGGCTGTTGTCGGCATTCAGTGAGGCAAGGCATGGACATATCTTAGCAACTGACTAGCCATAATCAGTCCATAAATACTGGCTGCTGATTAATACTAGTGAGTAACACAAAATCCAGTTCAAATGCCGCTTCCTTCAGGAAGCCCTCACAGGCTGCCCAGTGGAAAGCACCTGCTCGGTGCTGACGGGACAGAGAAGTTCAGGTGGTCAGGGGCCTGGCTTTGGTGCAGAGGATTGGCGCTGAGGAGGCGGGGTCAAGAAGGGGAGGGGAAGAAATAGGACCTCATGAGTGAGGGGCCGGAAGGGGCTTGGGACAGAGCAACCTCCACCCGCTTGGTGCCAGAGACTCAGACTAGCAGGGAGAACCCAGCCCCGACCTCACTGTCCCACTGGACCGAGATATCCTGCCCAGGCCCTTCCTCGCTGGGACCCCCACTTACCACCCGCTTGTCCATTTCCGCCCCGCTCTGGCCCTGCAGACAGGCCTGCAGCCGTTTGTGGACATTGTGGGCTGCTCGCTTAGCTGGCTCCAGCCGCTGCTCCACCTGGGAGGAGGTCCGGGGGTTACAGATCATGGGGGGCTGTCATCCCCCATGCCCCACTGCCTTCTTCTCCCCCAGAGCAGAAACTATCTTTCTCTCGCTCCTCTTGGGGACCCCATGGCCAACAGCGTGGGAATGACTCAACTCGGCGCCCCCACTGGCATCCCCGCCTGGGGCCTCTGAAGACAGCCTGTATGGACCTGCCCTGCCACCCGCTGCCGGCCCAGGCACGTACCTGCTGCAGGTCCTCACCCAGGAACTCTGCAGTCTCCGGGGTGCTGTGGTGGGGAGAGAGCTTCTGCTGAGTGGGCCCAAGTTAGGAAACCCCCTGCCTCCTCCTGCCCCCCTCCCCAATCAGGGCACCTAAACCCCAGTTCCTCCCAGTGCCCCTCCCAGTCAGGCCACCCTGGGTGGCCCGCCTGCTCAATCCCAGTCGGAACACATTCCGTGGGGGCGGGAATGGGATACTGGGCTTTTTCCTCCTCCACCCAGGGCTGTGTCCTGAGACAGGGCAGACGAAACTGAAGTGGGGACTGGAGGAGTCTCTCTCTTCTGCTGACCCGGAGAGAGGAGGGTTGGGCCGGCCCCAAGAACGGGAAGTGTGCAAGCTCAGACTCCCGAGCTGCTGGTCACACAGGACTCTGGAGGTCACACAGGACTCTGGACTGTGGTGGCCGGCAGGGGCCCAGGACATGTGCGCACACTGCGGCTCAGAGAAAGGTGGCCTAGCTGCCCACGCTTGCACAGGCATCTGTGCGGGTCTGTGGATACCCGGTCCCCTCCCCTGGGGGGACCCCTGCCCAGCGCAGGGGTAAGAGGAGAGAAGGCAGGCTCTGGGAGCTCCCTATATTTCCGGCCTCCACCCCACCAGCCCAGAGGTTTGTGGACTTGGGGATGTTTCCACCTGAGGCTATGAAAAGCAGAAGCAAGACAGAGAAACAGGAGGCCTCCAGGCTGGCGGTGGCAGGAAGAGGCGCAGGGCAGGACAGGGGCAAGCCCCTCCTTCCATTGCTGCCTGGACCCTGTGTCTTCTGCTTCACCCAGGTCTGGGTCCCTGAGCAACCCTCACCTCCCCCGGGCAACCAGAGATGGTTAACATCCCCATTGTACAGAGGGGACAAGTGAGGTCGAGGAAGACCATCCACTTGGGGGCTCCTAGAGACAGAGAAGACCCAACATCCTTGATCCTCCTCCACCCACCCTCCAATGAGAGCTGGGGGTTCCCCTGCCCCAAAGGCCAGGGCCCGCTCCTCCTGCTTTGGAGGTGGGGGTGGCTTTCGGAGGAAGGAGGAGAGGTGGCCAGTCCAGCTGGTGGTGGCTGTCCAGCTCTCCTCGGCCTCCCCGGAGTCCTGCCGGGGTGAGGATGGGGCTGGGAGGAAGGAGTTGACACTCACCGTCCCAGGCTGCCCGTGTGGGCCAGTTGCCGCATGCGATGCAGCTGCCTCTTCATCATCTTGGGGGTGGGCTGGAGGCCGCGGGGTCACGGTGGGGGTCGAGGGCCCGGCAGCCCCCGGCCCAGCCTGCCTCGGCCCGCGGCGCCTCTCTCGCCCCGGATGGGTGGGCGGCGCTCCTCGCTTCCTGGGCCAGCCGCGCTCTAGCTGCGGCTCGCTCTCTCCTCCCCCGCTGGCGACTCCGCCCCCGGCCCCCAGGTCACTCCTCTCTCCCAAGTTTGTTTTCTCGCACTTTTCGCGTCTTCCGGGCCCCTCCAGACCACCCCCTCGCCAGTCCCGGCGAGTGTGGGTCTGCCGGCCGTCCGGCGATCCACAGGTTGTGTACGCGGCCCCTCCTCCCCGCTCCGCCCCGCCCAGCCCCGGTGGCGGGAAGCAGGTAAGCCTGTTCCTGCCACCGCGCCTGCTCGGCTTGGCTTCCTGGGTTCCTGCCCCACCCACTGGCCTGCGGGCCAAGGTATAAATAACCTCGGCACCCTCTTAAAAGAGACACAGGGTTCCATGCTTAGCAGTCAGAGGCCAAGAACAGGTCCATCCGGGCTTCCCAAAAGGATGCTGTCCTACCACTCATTTCCCAAAGGACCCCCTGGCCACCTGGAGCCAAAGGTCAGCCTCCTCTCCCCTGCTGGAAGATGATTGGACGCTTTGGCATCCTGGGGCCACCTGGCCGCGGTGTGCCTTCGGACCAGTCCATGGAACTCTGGCCTCACTGCCTCTAATGGCCTGTGGGTCAGCTGTCCTGACCCTGCCCACCTGGAAAGGTGGACGAGATACCCCTGCCTGCTCCTGCAGCACCCATGTTTCTGCTCCCATCGCCCCCTTCATGGGGGTGCCCACCTTCCTTCAGCCACGGCAGACCCTCTCAGAGCAGCTTGCTACCACCCTGCTCTCTTCCGGCCTCAACATGGAGTTTCCTCCATCTATGAAGTCCCTTCTTTGGGAGGACTTCCTCAGCCCTGACTTCTTGTGAGGCAGGGATTTGGCTGATGCTCTGACCTCCCCAGACTCAGTAGTAGTTATTTCTTTGACCCTCCACCCAAAACAGACTTGGACATACAGTAGATGCTCCATGCTTGTGGGCTCAGTCACTTCTCAGTCATGTCCAACTGTTTGCGACCCAATGGGCTGTAGCCCACCAGGCTCCTCTGTCCATGGGATTCTCCAGGCAAGAATACTGGAGTGGGTTGCCATGTCCTTCTCCAGGGAGATGCTCCATAACTGCTAGTAAACTCAAGATGAGCGCCTTTGGGAAACACTAGGCTCTCCTTACTCTGAACCTCTGCACCCGTTGGGCATCAAGAGCTCCGAGGGTGGGGGGCGGGGGCCTGAGGTAGACTGGCTGACTCACTGCTCTCTGTCTTGTTAGAGCTTCCGTTCACTTTGAGGGTTACTCGAGCACCTACTACTGTGTGTGAGAGGGCAGACTGGGGACTTCTGAGAGGAGAGCCTCCGATTTGGACATCTTGACACATTCCCAGTTCCCAGCATGGGCCCTGGCACACAGTGGGCATGCGCTGGACACTGGCTGCCCCTCCACTCTCCAGAGGGAGAGCCGGCAGGCCCTAGCAAGGTGGGGACGGACTGCGAAGGGAAGCTGAATATGGAATCCTGGCCGGAAGTTGGGAGGTTGTTGGATCAAAGGCTCAGGCCAGGATGAGGGGATCAATCCCAGGCTAGGTTTCCTTGCCCACTTCCCTTCTCCCAGATGGAAGGCCCCCTAGGAGGGGATTCTCGAGGAAGGCAGAGCTTGACAAATGCCTTGATGGAAAGAGACATCAGAGTCCAGTGTAGACTTGGCTTCTTAAGATGTGGGGCTGCTCTTTGCAATGTCTGGGTTCTAGTTCTAGCCTCTCCACCTTCGCCACTGGACTTCATGGTGACTCAGTTTCCCCTGTCTCTGCAGTGGTTGCAACCAGCTATGTGCAGAATTAGGAAACAGAAGACTCCCGAGACAGCAACTTGACACCAGGTGCCACTGTCCTGGCATCTGAGAAACTTCCAGGCTACGTGGGGTCCCCACCCTGTTCCAGCCTTGCCTTTGGCCCAGACCATACTGGCCTGGACTTGATCACTTCCCCAGCTGTTCTGAAGGGCCTTGAGGGCAAGTCCTGGCTTGTACCTCTGTCCTTCCTAGTTTTGCCTGAGCCTGAGCCCCCAGCTCCAGCTTGAGGAGGGTTCAGTCCCTGTGGACTGTAGCAGCAGCTGCTGTGGAAACAACTGAGCCGTATAATCAGGCCACCTGAACTCTGAGCCTCCCCTCTGGGCTTCAGACTCCCCTCCAACCAAAGCCAAGAGCCTTTGCAGGAAGGGCACCTGGCTCTTCTGTGTCCAGCCTGGGTGGCACTGACATACCTCTTAGCTGGGTGAGGGGTATATTTTAGGGTATATTTAAGCTCGAGCACACTCAGATCATCAACAATCAAATAAAGGTTTGAAGCCCTTGTAGTTGGAGCATAAGCTGTTCCTTCAAAAGATGTTGTCATCAGAGACTTTCAGACACAGAGGTTTCAATCTGTGAATGCTGAGATCATAGTTTTAGAACTGCATACGTGGGACCACAGAGGTCACCAGCCAATGACTTGCTGGAGTGTCCTCCTGACAAGGGCCTGCGTCTTGTCTGGCTCACGCTGAATTCAAGGGGCTGAACAACGTGCCACAGTCACAGGAGCTCAATAAATAGCCAACTTGAATGGCAAGTGAAGATATTGCATCAATGGACATTTATTTCCAGCCCAGAGACGGCAGGAACAGAGCTTACTGGTGTGGACAGAGCTGGATAGCTGGGCTCAGCCTCTCACTAGCAGGGTGGCCTGAGCTGAGGCAGTTCACTTTCTTGAGCCTTTGCTCACTTGAGGATAATAATAGCATCTACCTGATAGGGTGTTGTGTTAAATAAATTGATATGTAAAATGCATTAAGACAGTGCCTGACCCTGTTTATTATTCAGCCTGCAAAGTCAGGAACGGAAAGATCCTTTAACCCCCATTCCTGCCTCAGTTGCCCCCTTGCCCTCTGTGTCCTGCTAGGTGGGAACAATGGCACTTATTGTCAGATACTTCTAGCACCTTCTCCAGTGAGGTTGGGATCATGGGGTTTTATAGGTGAGTAGACCCAGGCTCCTGGCCCACGTCCCTGGCCGGCTAAATGGTAGAAGCCAAGTTAGGAAGCAGATTCGACAGGCTCCAAAACAGCCACGTGCTCTCCTGCTGCGCCAGATGGAACTGCCTGGAGACTCCAGAAATGCTGGTCCCTGCCCGCCCCTACCTCCCGCCTTAATCCCCGTGGCTGCTTCAGGAGGCTCAGCAGCTTCAGTGCAGATTGTCTGCAAAAACCTGCGACGGCCTGGGAAGCGCCCGCTGCTGAAGCTCCAGCAGGATGTGGGCAGGAAGGCCAATGGCTGGCGTCGAGGTGGTGGTAGCAGGGGTCAGCGGTGGGGCCACAGAACCGAGCAAAAACATCCCCTTTTAGACACTTGACAAAGTGTTTGTGGCCGGATCGGTGCTGCCCTCCATGTGGAGGCTTTTGCCCGGAGCAGCTAAGCGGGTGGCCATCATTTCTGCGGTTCCAGAAATGTCCTCAAGCCAAAAGGACCTCCCAGGAAATCCTGGGTGGAGCTGGGGCAGGGACACACCACAGTCCGGATAGCTCTGGAGAGCGTGTGCCCTCAACCCTGGCCCTGGGGGACAGCACTTGCCAGTGGTGAGGAGGGTGGTGATGTGCAGTCAGGGTGGTCACCTCCCAGGACTGCTGGTCACATTTGGGCTCTAACATGTGCCCTCGGGCACTAGATAAGCTCCCCAAGCCTCAAGTTTCTTACTTTCACTGGGCTGGAGGGAGGGGCTGCTTGCTCCAGGCCTAGCGAGGCACCAGGTTAGGCCGGCTTCCCTCTTATCTACCTTGCTGGCCTGGAACCCTGCCAGGGGGCCTGTGGAGGATGCGGGCAGGGGCATCAGGGAACAGCAGAGACAGGCTCTCTGGGTGAGCGGTGGCCTCTGGCTCTCTTGGCTGCTATGAAGGGATGAGCAGTGTCCTGTGCTTGCTCTTAGGAAAGTAGCTGCCTCCAGCCTCACAAAAAGAAGTGGAAGTGTGGCTTTGAGGCCTGGGAAGTCCCACTGCTCCTGGGGTGGAGGTGGGGGTCACCCTTGAGGAGGCAGAGAATACTTCCTTGTGTCCCCCTCTCCCAGCCTGAAGGCTCCAGAGGCTCTGGACCTGTCTAGATTGACACCCCGTATTTGGGGATGATGCAACAGGTGGTGGACGCAAAGGGCGCCCCCCTCTGATTAGAGCACCCCAGCTGGCCCCTCAGACAGATGCAGGCTCATGGGGCACCTCCAGTCCACCTCCAGCTCCCGGTGGCCATGCTCCTGGCTCAGGGGTCTGACATGACAGGGCCGCTCAGGAGGCACTTGGCGGGACGGACAGGCAGACGGCTGATGGGTAGACTGGATCAGGGAAGGGTGGTCCAAAAGACTGGACAGATCTCCTTGTCCCTGTGGTCACTGGAAGTTGACGGCCGGGGGGCCCTTTGGCCCAAGGATTCTTCAGAGGGGCCTTACAGCTCACTGGGTCCCTCCCACCTTTTCAAACAAGGAACCTAAAGGCCAGAGAAGGAAGCACCTTCTTCAAAGTCACACAGCCAGCCAGAGGTCCCAGGCTGGCAGTCACGCGGGCGCCCAGGCCCACAACCACCCTTCCATGGCCTGTGGAACACATGCTTCTGAAGGGAGTTTCTGGGACCCTAGGGGCATGCTACAGGGAGCAGGGTTTTGTCTCATGTAAAATAACATGCTTCTTAAAAGAACATTCCAAGGAGAGATTATCTTTCTGAGGCATCGTTTAAATGTTAGGCAGACTCCTGCCCAGAGAGTAGGGAGGCGAACAGGAAGGAGGCCAGGAGCCTGAGGTCAGGGTGTCTGCAGGCCCAGATGTGGGATGGTGGTCACACCAGGCGGATCTGACAGGAGGCTCCCGATTGTGAGGAGCTGGAGATGCCGACTCAGAGGCCTTGCTCCCTCTCCTGTGCCCTCGACAGCACGCCCTTCCCGTGGAGAAGCCCTTGCCCTGTGCGTCCAGTGTCGGCTGGCACAGAGAAGAGCCCTCATTTGCTGAATGGAGAAGAGCACACAGGCTGGGCTGGCCTCCAGCCCTTCCCAACAGTATGTACATGACGGTGTTCAGCGCCCAAATTCAGACTTGGGAAACACTGGGTTAGACAAAAGTGAAAACTCTTCAAAGCAGAACTCCCATCTTCTAGGAAAGAGAAGTGGCGGGCAGGCTTCCCCAGATGTCTGTGAGCTGAGAGCAGAGGGAACGGAGAGCCGGCTCCCCGCCACAGGGCAGGCCCCTGGCCACGCCTTTCAACGGCTCTCCTGCACGTTGGTTGGCTCCCTCGGCTGCCAGTCTCTAGGCCACGCCCCAGGCCAGGACCCCAGCCTCCCAGTGAAGAGAAACACCCCGAAAACACAGGGGGAGTGTGCTGTCCCTGGGAATGGCAGGGGGCCCTGCTCGAGGCCCCTCGGCCTCTGCAGAAAGAGGCTGCGGTTGGTGGTGCCTGCGCCTTGGGAGCAGCCTCTGGCAAGAAGGAGAAGCTGAGGCAGGGGCCTCGGATGATGCTGCGCTGCAGTTGTGTTTTCGGGCTGAGCGCAGCAAGAGGAAGTAGTGAGTGGCCAGGGGCCTCCCCTTCAGTGTCTGCGGCAGCTGGGGCTCCTGGCAGGCCCAAGCAGCCACTCACTTCCAGCTGGGATGGCTCTGGGCCCCCCACAGCCCCCCGGGTCCTCTCTGGTGACTCAGCAGTGGCCACAGGCCCCTGAGCAGGGCCTCTTCCGGTACCGGGATCGGGAGCAGCGAGGAGGGGAACTGTGGCCTGATCTCCCAGGAGAGGCAGAGAAGTTTGCGGGGCAGCCCTTAGGGACCTTGCACGCCTGGATCCTTCCTGACTCCCTCTCTCAGAAGGGCCAAAAGAGCAGCTGGTCCAGGAAAAAAGGACGTTTTATTTCCATAAATACTCCTGCTCTCACTCACACACCGACCCCACTTCTGCCCATGGATAGATGGGTGAACAAAGCCCAATGAATGAAAGAGACACGCAAGAACTCCAGTGTAGGACCTCCCTTGGCCAGGAGCCCAGAGCCCCCTGCTGCGGCCACCCCCTGGGGCATTACCTTTGGGCCAGCAGTCACATGACCCCCATAGTCTCCCCACCCAGAGGCCTGACAGCAAAGGGGCCAGGCAGGTAGAGTGAGATCCCCAGGAGGAGTGGGGAACAGGTGGGGGGCTCCCCGCACTGGGCCCCCTGAGACGGTGACCACAGGGCCACTCAGAGAGAAAAGCTAAGAGAATCAAACCACAAACCCAAGAGTGCAAAGGGCTGGGGGTGCAGGCGTCACCCCCACAGTCACCCGGTTCCTATGGAGGAGGCCTGAGCTGGTCCCGGCTCCAGCACGGCCCCGAGTTATGGCTGGGCCTTCCCATAAGGCATAAGAGACAGGCAGGGAGGACCCCTCCCCAGGCTGGGGTCTGGGCTAGGCCTGAGGCCCTGGCCCTTGCCCGACAGCCATGCTTCTCCCCCACGACCCCAAGTCCTTCCGGGGCCGTGCAGCCCCTCCCTGCTCCAGGCTCCCACCTGTGATGACGGTCCCCACCAGTGCAAACCCAGGCCCAGCCTCCTGCTGGGTTTGGCTCCGTAGGGGAGGGGGCAAGGATGGCGGGGGCTGCAGAGGTGAGGGAGAAGCACCAGGCCCAGGGGAATATGGCCATGGGAACACAGGGTGTCCCAGGCCACCACGGCCTCCACCTAGGCTTGGCAGCAGCCAGTCCTGTGGCCCCTCCTCTCCCCAGCCCTCTCGGTTCTAGAGGCTCCCCCAGGTCTCTGGTGGGGGGAACTGGTCCACGTCGCCCATCTCATTGTAGGTCTGGTCGCCCATGGTGAAGAGGAGCTTGTAGCGGAGGCGAACCTTCTCCTGAAGCAGAGATGGCGAAGGCAGAGGGTCAGAGCGGGAGAAGAGGCTGCCCCCACCCCATGGCCACGCCGTCAAAGCTGGGTCCCTCACCTTCTGGGGGTTGGCAAGGAGCAGGACCTGCGTGATGGCTGAGGGGTGGACGATGGGGTTAAATGCTGGCAGCTCCGTGCCTGAGGGTGGCTGAAGTTTCACCTTCATGACCTGTGGAGGGTCAGAGGACAGATTGGGGACAGCCAGCCCTGGGTCCTTGTCCCCAGTCCCTCGGGAACAAGGCCAGCCTCCTGTCAGCTCCACCCTGAGGGCCCTAGGGCCCTGCCCTTGGGTTCCCTCCTACCCGCTGACTCCCTGAGAGAGACAGAGACCCTACCCCATGCTCTGGAGAGCTGGCTCCCTATCTAGCCCCAAATCACCCTGCTTTGAGGAGGGAGGCACACCCATGTCACCTTGGGGACAGCTGACTGGAAAACGATGTTGCGGATGGGCTGGGGGGCGGTGCTCAGCATGGAAACCACCACCACCAGCACGTCGGAGCGCCCAGGCAGTGGGTCTCGCGCGAAGTGGAAGAGGACCCGGAAGCCATGCTGGTCATACACGGTCACTGGCAAGATGCTGCCTGGCAAGGGAGACGGGGAGAGGTTCATGGGGGCAGAGGGTGGGGGCGGAGGCGGGGTGCTAAGCCTGAGTCCAAGCACCACCGATCAGCCCTTCACACCCGGCTGACCCCAGGGCTCGCTGCTCTGCTGGGAATGAATGAGAAGACCCAGACCCAGCGTGCTGCCTTGACCCTGGGCAGCAGTGCAGTCAGGGGTATAGTCTGGGGCCAAGATGGGCAGGTTGACTTCTAGCATGATGGTGGAGGCAGGACGCCCACCCTGGAATTGAGTCCTAGTCGGGCTCACACAGTGCCGTGTGGCTGCTCCTGGCATGCTGGAGTAGAAGGCTGTGCATGAGCTGTGGGCACGATCTCGCTGTGTGACCCAGGTACAGTCACTCTGTTTCTCTGAGCTCAGGGTCCTCCAGGCTGCTAAGACAGTGTAAGACCACTAACCAGCTCCCAAGGACTGCCCTTGTCATCGTGAGCTTACAAGATGGTGAGCGCTGAGAAGACTGGCCAGTCTTCCTGTCTGGTCATAGTCTGGTACGGTAAGTGGCCCCTCTTTTGCTCCTGGGCAGAAGCACAGGCTCAGACCTGGGTCTTTATCCCTGTGGTCTTGGAGAGAACCCCCCCCCCCCCAGACCTCCCTGTGTCCTGGCCCTGCCCTTCCCGGGGAGCAATGCAGGGGCCACCCATAAGAAGTCCCCTGGAGTCACCCTGGAGTTTATTTATTCTTTTGGCCATGCTGCATGGCTGGTGGGATCTTCGATCAAACCTGGGCCCTTGGCAGTCAAAGTGCCAAGCCCTAACCACTGGACTGCCAAGGAATTCTCTATCCTGGAGTTTCAAATGCAGTTCTGTGACTCCGGGACCGGTGAGGAAACTAAGTCCTAGGAAGGGGAAGATCTTACCCAGAGCCCCCACCAAGCTGGGCAGGGTTAGGAGGGGAGCCCATCTTCCCACCTGCTGCCCCCGATCTAGCTCCCGACAGCACAAGGTTGGGGGAGGAGGGGGGGCACAGGCAGGGAGCTGCCCCAGCTGGGCCGGCCCCTGCCGCGCCGCTGCCCTACTCACTGGGTTTGATGGACTCCAGAGGCACAGTGATGTTGGCCAGCGAGAGCTCGGTGGGCGTGGGCTGCTGCGGAGGCCCGGGGGGCTCAGGGGACACGGAGTGGAGCAGGCCGGTGGCACTGGAGCTGGGCAAGCTGCAGCTGCTTTTATTCTGCAGGTCCCGGAGTGTGAGCCGGGGGGCTGGCTGCTGCTTCTCCCTTATTGGGGGGACGGTGCATCGAGTGGTAAGTCTTCAATGGCCAGAAGATGAGGGGCACAGGAAAGGCTGGGGTCCTTGCGGTCCCTAATGGCTGGCTCAGACACCCCGTCTCTCTGGCCGTGGTCTCCTCACTTTGGAGCAGGCAGCTCGTGCTCCCCCCACCCACTTGGGGGTTCAGCGCCCTCCTTCCTGGCAGCCCTCTGGGTCTTTCTCAGGGGCCGGCAGGCCTGGGGGAGGGCGTGTGAGTGGGGCATGGACCTGTGTCTCATACGGTCCATGCCCTGGTGGACGGGCCCTGCGCCTCCCCTGGTCACTGCTGTGTCCCTCGAGCCCCGGGCAGCACTTGGCATGTGGTGGTGCTCTGGCCATGCCATTCGCTGAGCAAACCAGCACCAGGGCCCTTTCTGCTGGGCCCGGGGCAGGGGAGGGTCTGGGCAGGGTGGGCCCTCACCACCGCACTTGCTGCGACTCCGGGGGCAGCGACTGCTGCAGGAGGGTCTTCCCCAGGAGGTCAAGGTCATCCAGACCACTGCTCGCGGGCGGGGATGTCTGCGCTGGGGGCCCACTGTCCACACTGGGAGCTGGAGTCGGGGCTGGGGCTTCCATGCCATCAGACGACTGTCGGGTGTACAAAGGATGCAGGGGGGTGAGGCTGCGCTGAAAAGGTGTTGGGTCACCCGGTGCCGCCCTGAGGCCCCCTCCCCTCCTGGTGGGTGGTGTCTGGGGAAGCGGCAGAGGTGCAGATGATGTTCCCGCAGGCCTGCACCCCTCACTCCAGGGCCACTGGCGGCCAAGTCTGATCTGGGGTTCTACTCGAGAAACCATCCCATTTCAAGGACCTCAGAGTCACAAGAAAGGAACGGGGAGCCCCCAGCTCAACCCAAGGAAACCCAAGGGTGAGACCTCAGCGAAAAGCGTTGGAAGTGAGGAGAGGCCCGCCCACCTCCCTCCATCCTGGGATGGGTGCCCCCCAGCCCCACCGCCCCTGCCCTGGGCCCTCCTGCCCACCTCTTCCATCCCGGCCCCCTCAGGCTGTCTGTCCCAGCTCCTCTGCCCCCCCTCGGGAAGGGCCGCTCCTACCTGGAAGCTGTTCCACCCAGCACCATCCAAGCCAGAGAGGGGTGTGGGGTCGCCGAGGCCTACAAGGAAGCGAGACAGAGGGAAAGGAGCTGGATTTGTGAGCAGAGGCAAGACAGCAAGGGGGGCTCTGTTAGGTCAGGGTTTCCTGGCTTCCACCCTCCCCCTGCGCCCCCTCTTCCAAGAGGTTCAGCTCAAAGGGGACAAACCCCCTCCCTGTCTCAGAGGGAACCAGCAGAGAGAAGTAGAAACCGAAGATCTCAAGGGCCCATTCACTGGCCCAAACATGCTTCCTCTCCTGCCGCTCAGAGGCCAACTCAACCACTGAGGTCAGGGTTGAGGTCACCTTCGTTCGACAGAGGGCAGGTGGGAGCTGGCGCGGGGGGTGGGGGACACTATGTGAGGTCCGTAGACTCACAGATCCAGGCGGCAGGAGTCAGCATCCAGTGCCCGCCCAATGACTGACTCGAGGGATATCCTCTGAGCATCAGAGGGGCGCTGGGCCCAGGCCTGACCTAGACTCTGAGCGACCCTGGGCTGGGCCGCAGGGGCCCTGAGCACACCATGCGGATGATGGCCAGGGCAGACATAAAAGGCCTCGTCTACCCTGGCATGTGCCAAAAGGTTGGCTGACAGGGGCAAAGAGGGCAGTGGCCCCTCTGGAAGGGGCTGCTCATTGCCTGCTGGTCAGTAGAGGGGGGTGGGTCACCAGCCAGTCTGACCTCTGTCTTCTTTGTAGCAAAGCCTGAATAAGACAGTGAGGGACAGGGAGGCTGGGCGTGCTGCAATCCACGGGTGGTCACAGAGTTGGACACGACTTACTGACGGAACAAGAAGCTGACGTGCTACCTGACGGGCAGAGGTGAGGGAGGCTGCAGCTGCTGGGCCTCCTCATCCGGACATGCCTGAGACCAAGGCCAACAGTGGAGACTATCAGCTCCCACACCCCTGGGGCAGGCACTGCAGACACGGGCCTCAGTCCTCAGGCAACCTTAAAAGGATGGCGTGGGCTTCTCACGCCTCCCTTAGGGATGAGGAAGCAGGCGCTCAGAGGGGTTAAGCAACCTGCCCACGGTCACACCACTGGAAAGCCCAGTGTCTGGACGTGAGCAGAGAAAGGCCCGAAGACTGGTGTTCAAACACAGCTCTGCCACTCAGCTGTGACCCCGGGCTGGTGACAACCTTCCTGCGCCTCGTCTGTAGGACGAGACAACAGCAGCATCTGCCTCAGAGGACTGCTGCTGCTAATGAATCGGACAATTCAGATGCAGAGGCGCCCGGACGCCCTCTCTGGCAGACGGGAAGCCTGGGCGGCCTGCCCCACCCCCACCCCGCACCCTTCCTGCCACAGAGAACCGTTCAGGACGAGCCCCTTTGTGGTCCCAGGCTTCCTCCACTGCCCCGAGCTGGGGAGCTAGGCGGCTGCTGCCCTGCCACTTCGGGTTCTGGGTCCCACATTTTCTTCACTTTGAGCAGCAAGCAGAGGAAGCTGGAGGCTCAGGGCTCTGCTGAAGCGCCATGGGGACAGGAAGTGCAGAGCACGCAGAGCCTCTCACGGGGAGGTGGCTTCGCCGCAGCCGCGGGCTGGGGGTGGGGTGGGGGCTGGGCTCACACACCCACCACCAGGTCAGGTAGCTGCCGCCCAGCGCAGGCTGGGAAGGCAAAGGGGGCGGGTGGAGGGATTCCGATGCAGGCCTCGGGATGCCCTGCGGTCAGAGCCTCCCAGGGAAGGGGTGCTGGCTGACCAGCCCGCAGAGGGGACCTCGACCTGGTCCGCTGTCTCCCTCATCTCCTCTCCGCACTCCAAGCCCTCGCTTCCCTGTCCTGGCTGACGGCCGAGTCAGAGCAGCAGAGAGGTTCCCAGGGAGGCTTCAGAATCGGAGGGTCTCGCCCAAAGCTCGTGGCCCTCTGGGCAAGTAGCTCAGCTTTTCGGAGCCTGGCTCTGGCATCTGTAAACCAGGGGCGCTGGCCTCACTGTGTCCTGGGCTGAAGGGAGCAGGGCTAAGACAGCAGCGTGGTGGCCCCGCTGGGAACCCGGCCCTCCATCGCTTCTTGGAGTCCATCAGGTGTGGGTTTTACCTCAGAACCAACTCAGGAGAACTCAGTCTGACTCGGCTTCCAAGTCACTTTCCTAACATATCCTCTGAGACGCCTGACAGGGTAAGGCTTCCTGTGACAGAGCCCGACCACCTACCTCTATTTTGTCACAGCTTCAGGGCTACTGTGAGGAGGTGGCTACTAGGCTCTCTTGCTTCGACGTTCTCAGATGGGGCGGCTGCCCCTGAAAGTTGGGAACTCGAAAACTGTGTGCCCAGCTGGGTACCCCTGCTCTGCCCCAGGGGTGAGCCCGTTTCCCCGCCAGGCTCAGGAGCGCTGACCCTGCCTGTAGTGACTGCAGGCCTGGTCTGGGACCAGCGCGGGTCACAGAGCTCGGCTTTCCTGGAGCTTCTGGTGCTCAGAGCCTAGAGCCCCCCTTCTCTTCCTCTCAAGGGCGAGGAGATTGCTGATTTTCGCCTGGGTAGCTCCCAATTCTAAGCTCTAACCTGCTATAGGGAAGTCCCTTTGTTTTCCCTTAGGCCGCCAGATCCTAGGTGTGGCTGGCTTATCAGAGGTGGGGCCAGCTTCACCCCTGACAGTAGGACCTGGCACGATCTCCTTCCTTTCTCTGAGCCTCAGCCTCCTCAGTTGTGAAATGGGCCTGATGCCCATCCCCGATTCTCCACAGGACTCACAGGAGGAGGAAGAGGAGGAACAAGCTGACCTGACCATGTTCTGAAAGCTCCCTTATGTGCTGGGGGCATCATCCCCCACCTGCAGCTGAGCCTGCCCTGCTCTGGGCCCCAGCCCCAGCCCCTTCCTCACCCAGAGACATGAGCTCATCATCCAGCAGGGAAACCGAGGTGCTGGGCTGCTCCAGGCTGGCCTGGTTGCCAGGGCGGGTGGGCACGGCTGGGTAGGTGGTGCCTGTCGGAGGAAGATCCAGCCCTGAGAGGTCCAAAAGGGCCGAGGTGCTCCCTGGGGTGGGAAAGGAGAGTCAGGCCAGCCCTGGGCAGAGGACACACAGAGTCCGGGCGTTGGGGAGCAGCCAGCTCCCCCTCCTGGCCACACTGGCCTTGCCTGGGACCTGCTCTCCAAGCCCCTTCTTTGGCACATGGTGTCCCTTCTGCACAGAACATACTTCCTGCTTCCCTAGTACTTGGCGGATTGCCTCTCGTCCTTTAAGGCCCCTCTTAGACTCTGCTGTTTCCGGGTAGTGCCCCCCCCCCCCAACCTCTCCTAACAGGGCCCATTCTAGCCTCTCCTGGCTGTTGCTCTACCCAGAGTGGAGCTGAGCTGTAATGTCTATGTATCAAGCCCCCCCATGCACTTCTGATAATTAAACTAAGCCTCAGGATGTCATCCAGGTCCATACAACAGGCGTCAGATTTGTCAAATGAAAGGGAGGCCCTCTTTCTCCAGCCTGTCCTTGCCAGACCCTCAGCCCCCTTCCCTCCGCCCCGCATCCAGACTTCCTCCCCTGCAGCTGCAGGCTTGGCACAGACTCCTCCCCCAGCTCTCCCAGTGGGCGCCTCCCCCATCTTAAGGGGCCACTGAGCTCTGGGACCAGCACCCCACCCCGGACTCTGGCCGGTGGGCCCTCCCAGCTCTCCCGCCACCTCCTCACCGGGGATGGAGGCGGTGGTGGCATCACCGTTGACCTCCTCGCCCCGCACCAGCTGCTTGTACAAGTTGATGACCTGGGTAAGGTTGTCGTTGGCTTGCAGGATCTCCGCTGGAACAGGCAGGAGGGAGGGGCTGGGCTGAAGGACTGTGGGGGCCTCCGGGGGGAGAGGAGTGCCCACATCCATCCCAAGCCTTGTGGGAGGGGGCGGGGCTTGGGGGCAGCCCATCCTGACTCCTCTGCCTCAGGCACTTCATGACCCACCCTCACCCAGTCTCCTCGCTGCCCCCTGCCAGCCCCTCAACACAGACGTGGGCCCTGGCCTCCAGGCCCCCACACTGGCCCTGCTGTCTGGAGACCCCTGGATCTCCACACAGCTTCACCCTTTCCTGCTTTCCAGTCTTTACCCACATCACCTCAGGGAGGCCTTCCCTCACTCTGGCCCCACACCCCCAGGTCCTCCCCTGCTTTTCTCCATGCCCCTTACCACCGCCCAACAAACTGCCAGGCTCACACCCTCAGTTTCCTGTCTCCTCTCATCGGGATAAAAGCTCCTGGGGGATTTGGGTCTGTTTATTTTGATCACGCCACGGCCCCGGGGTTAACAGTGTCTGGCACAAACCAGGTCCTCTGGGGGCCAGGGCTGAGAGGGAGCTGAGGGGCGAGTCTCCTGGGCGCACCGGCTACCTGGCACGCGGGAGGCGCTCAGGGAACTCCGTGACTGGAGGCTGAGGTGGCACCTAGACCGCTGCCGGGGAGGCTGTGGCTCGTGCGCTGCCACAGCACAAGGGGGAGACCCTTACGTGTGGCCACGGGGCCCAGCTCTGCAGGCGCTCAGGCCTCAGGGGCTTGCTCTTGGTTTTGGGCTCACCCTTACCAGGAGGCAGCGTCTGGAGGGAGAGCCTCCGGTCCTCCCTGGCTCTGCCACCACTCTGCTCTCTGCTCTGGACAGGCCACTTCCCTCCCTGAACCCCAGCTGTGAAAAAGGAACACTTCTCCCTCCTGTGCAGCTTACAGGCAGTAAACGAGATGTCTGCAAAGGGGGGGGCTTGGCGCATAGTCTCTCAGGGTCAGCCCCTCAGCTTCGCTTCCTTCTTCCTCCAAGTGGAGAAACCCAAGATCACTGCTGGAGAAGGGGGGCCCCCTAGTGGTAGCTCCTTCTAAGAGCAGCTCACCTAAGGCCTCATCATTGTCCTCCGTGTCACTGGCCAGTCGGAATAGGGTGGGCCGCATGCGCTCACAGCGCTGGTACAGTTCCTGGGGACAGCAGGACAAGCAGGTCAGGGCCGGCGGGAGCACCGGGGCGGGTGGGGAGGCCGGGTGGGGGCGGGCGCACCTTCATGAGGTCTTCACTGCTTCGGGCCGCCGCGCCGCCCTGGCTGTGGTTCATCACCATCTCCGTCAGCAGCTTCACGTTGTTGTTCACCTCCTCGATGGCGCTCGCCCGCTTCGAGATCTTCTCCATTCGCTTCTGGTCCTGGGGAGGCATTGGCAAACAGCCCCAGAGAGCCCGGGTCAGGCCTGGACCTGAGCCAGGATGCTGCCCCACACCACTCTGGAGGGCGCCCGCTGGGTGTGGGATCAGCCCCTGCGAAGAGCCCCTCGGGCCCCAGACAGGGTACTCTGGTCCAAGAAGCCCTTGGCCAGCCCTGCGTTCACTCTTCCTGTCCTCTCGCCAATGCCCTGGATGCACAAGCGCATCAGACTCTCCAGGGGTGGCCCAGGAATCTGAGTCCAACACATTTGCCAGCTGATGCTGGAGGCCTGGGACCTATATCTACACCTGTGGTTCTACACAACCCTCCCGCTCCTTGTCTGTGCCTTGAAAGGAGGTGCCTGTGCTTGAGAGGGAAAGGAACCTGAGTGGTCACCAACAGAGAAACTAGTGCCGGAACCCCGTGAGGTGTCTGTCAGTGTGTAGCAAGTGGCAGGGAGCTCATGGCCTTGAAAGGCTGCTGCACAAGGGACCCTGCTATCCCACACCCTCTCTGCTCACCCCGCACGCTTCTCCCTTGTGGAATGAAAGGCGGGCTTGTACTGTGCTGTCTGATACAGTCGCCCTCCTTGAAAAGGGCTGCCCTTTGGGTTGTCAGAGCACACAGCTTACCCTAAGATAGCCCAGAACATCTGCCTCTGGGTGTCTGGACTGCATTCTTTTGATGACTTACCCTTATCAATAAAAAAGATTTCAGCATGCACCCCCAACACAGGTATACGTCCTTATGAAATACACGTATGTTCTTCCTTCTCTGTATACATACTCTGTCTTAAGTACAATAAGGGCTAACTTCCTTCTCACTTTTATAGAAGAGGTACAGTCTCACAGAAGCCAGCGCAGGTCAGCTCGGCTGCTGGGAAATGCTTTCTTCTGCGCTTACTGACCCCAGCTCTGCCCACAGGGTCCCCTGACTCGGTCCCTCTTTCTCTGCTGCCACAGCCCTTTAGCTGGGTCACTGCGGAGTTCCACACATACACACAACCCCCCCTCGGTGGCCCAGCTCAACATCCCCTCCCGCCACCTCCTTGAGCTCTGGGCTCAACTATCACCTCCTGCACCATCTCCTTGATGAGTTTGTTGGCTGCTCGGAGGTCCTCAGGGTGGGAGCTCTTCAGCAGGCGGGCCAGCATCTGTGGAGACAGAGGGACACGCTGTGACGGCATTCTCTGGGTCTGGCATCCCGTGCTGGCTCCTTTTCCTGGAGGTGGGACATAAATAAGTCACTAAGCTCTCCATGGGGTGGCAAGGATCTACTGACAGTGGGGACTTCCCTGGAAGTCCAGGGGTTAAGACTCCACTCTTCCACTGCATGGGGTGTGGGTTCGATCCCTGGTCAGGGAACTAAGATGCCACATGCCGAGAGGCCGATGAAATAAAATAAATCAATCCTATGTTTTTTTTAAAAAAAGAATCTACTGACATCTTGATCATATGTGGTGGCTCTGGGACAAGTGACATACTGCACATAAGTGCTTTCCACAGTGCCCAGCAGAAATAAATTCTCCACAAATGGTGTGAAAAATTACATTAATATTGCAAGAGAATTCTTCTGGAAGGAGGTACAGGACACTCAACAGCAGTTACCCTCCGGGACTCGACTGGGTAGAGAGCTTTTTTATCTTACCTCTGGGCTGTTTTAAGTTTTTGCCCATGAGCACATGTTTCTTTAACACAAAACTAACAAAATTACCGCTGAGAGAGTCACAGACATAAAGACAGGCAACCTGCTGATCAACCTATGAAATACCCTCAGACCAACCCCAGGGCCACCAGGCTCAGGCCTGCGTGTGCGAAGTGCAGGGCACCATGCGGGCAGCATCAGCATGAGTAAGGGCTTACCATCTGGTGCCCACACCCACCACACAGCTGTGCTCAGTGTGAGCCTCTGATCCAGGGACAGCGCTGCCAGCTGGAATCCACTGACCCTCAAGGGGCCTGGGGTCCTCCTCCGGCCCTCCCTGAAGCCTCACCTTGGATTTCTCCTCATCTTCAAAGATCACATTCTTCGGCCGTGGTGGAGGAACGGGAAAGGCGGCATCATCTGGCAGCTTGGGGTCGGCCTTCACGATCCCTGCAGCAGAGGGCGGTGGGGAGACTGTCTCAGGGACTGGGGTGGGGCGGGGCGGGCAAGGGTAGGAGGGAAAGTGGAGGGCAGGGTTTCTCCAGCATGCTGGTGCTGGCTTTCAGGGGTAAAGACCTGCTCCTGAACTACCATGCCAAATAGCAGCCGGCAGAGGGCGTAGTTAGGAGCCTCTATTTTGAGACCATTCCATGGGGGGCCACTCTCTGAGGGGAAGACTGACTCAAACCCATCTTCTCTCCAGCCCATCTGGCCTCAGGCAGAGCCATAAAGAGGCCCCATTTACTCTGTGGTCTTGAGCAGTTAAAGGGCACACCCATGATCTTGCTGCCAGGGCCCTGAAGCTGCTGGAGCCCCACGGCAGAGCAGAGGGGGCGGTCACCCCCAACTCTGGTGCCTCACCCTGCTTCTTCAGCATCTGGTAGGCCTCTGCAATCTTCACCTCCTCAGGGAGGCCGATCGTCCAGCTGTAGAGAAGCTCCAGGATCTTGTTCTTCACCTTCTCTGATGTCCGAGAGCCCAGGTACTTCAGGACCGAGGGGAGAGGAGGCTTTGCACTGGCTGGCCTTACTCACTGCAACCCCGACCCCAGCCCAAACCTGGCTGCCTCCGCAGGACTCCCTCAGAAACCTCAGCCTACAGGACCCTCATGTCCCACCTGACCAGCCTGGCAGAGCTCCAGGCCCTGCCGCTCCCAAGCTGAGCCGGCCCTGGGCATCCCAGTCCCCCACCTGTTCAGTAAGGTAACAGTAGCGGGGCCATGCTGGGGATGCAGAGCCGAAAGGCCCAGAGCCCAGCACCCACTCACAGTCGGCTCATGGAAGCCTTAACCTGGTGACCTCAGGAAGGGGGAGCCACCAGGCTCCTGGCTGACCAGGGAAGGAGCGGGCATGGGGCCGTTTGGCCCCAGGCTCCATTCAGTCTCCCAGCAGCATGCTCGGCTGAGGGAACTAGGTCTTACACTGGTCAACTCCTGAGAAGAGCTGCTGGGTCATTCAGCTGCTTGGGTCAAGTGACGGGCCTGATCGAGGACGGGCGAAAGGGGTGGGCTCTCACCTACCCAACAAGGGGCACCAAACCTGTTCCTGACCTAGGGGAGGACTCTGGGGCCTCAGGTTCGAGGCCTGAAGGAGGCCACTCTTGTGAGTGGGGATAGGGAGACCCTCCACTAGACACCGAGGCGGGGCGCCAGGGCACCCCTCCCTGGTGCCCAGACCTGCCATGGCCAGGTCTGCAGGGAGAGAGCTCAGACCTGAGCAGCCCTCATTGGGGAAGCTGTTCTTTCACTGCAGTCATTCCTCCCTAAGTGCCGAGCTGCTCCAGAGTCAGCCAGCCATCGGGCAGCCTGGAACCTTCTTCCTAGAAGCCCAGCTGTCCTGGATCCAGCTGTGTGAAGGGGACCTTGAGAAAGGGTCTGTGCTTGTGCCGGGTCAGGAGGAGGACAGTCACCCTCCTCTCTTGATCTGGGATCCTTGCTGCTCAATCCCCCATGACAGCAGAGGTCTGAGCATATGATAGAGGCACCCACCTTGGGAGACACGACCTTGATGAGCTCATTGAGGAAGCGGAACTTGCCCACCTCGTCGTGGAACCTCTTGCCGCAGCTCTTCATGCATGTTTCCAGCACCTGGGGAGGGAAGGTGTGAGGTACGGGGGCCCCTGGGTGGGTCAGAGGAGGCAGCCTCCCTCCCACACCTCAGCCAGGGACCAGAAGTCCAGAGACCAGCAGTGAGAAGGGAGAAAACGACTTGAGAAAAAAAAGGATTCTGAGGTTCAGAGACCCCTGAGATTGATCACCACCCCCGGAAGACAGGGCCGGGCCACTTTGAGAGCCTAGCGACACCCAACTCACATCACCAACCTAGTCCCTCCATGGCTTGGCCACATCTGAGTACCACTTGTAAATTACTTTCTTACTATTTTCCTTTGATGGTTTTTTTGAAACATAAATAGGCACCATCAACCTCAGCCTTATCCTAAGCTATATGTATGTGAAATCAGAGGACTAATATGTGAGGAGACAAAAAAAACCCCACCCAAACCCTAACATGTTAAAACAAACACATAACTACTAAAAGGGTGCCTGGTGTTGTCCTGTGTCTGGAGGCCATCAACAGGCTGGCCTTGTTGGGCTCCACAATGCATCCGGGAGCTCTATAAACATGAAGATTCCTGGATGCACACACTACGGGTGTTCTGGTCAGCAGGTCTGGAGTGGGGCCCTGATTCAGCCTCCAGAAGATCTGAGGGACAGCTGGAGCTGGGAATCCCTGGACCAGATGACCGAGGGCTTCCTCCCTGCAACAGGCCTAACTGTGCAGGGTCTGGGGTGGGAGGCCAGCCCATTGGTTCACTGGTTGCCATGGGGCCTTCAAAGGCTGGCACACACCCTTATTCTAGGCCATCTTGGCACAATTCCCTTGGGCTCTAAAAAGGAGCCTGATGGGACCCTAAAAACCCCAGTCTTCCCCCCGACCCCTGTTGCCATCCACACGGTCAGGCAACAGACGGCACCGTTTCTCCTTCTCACCGTCAGGGCCTGGACTGCCTCCCACTCCTGCGGGGACTGGATCTTGTGGGCCAACAGCCGGGTGGCAAGTGGAGGCCTGGGGGAGAGGAAGAGCAAAGAGCCAGACTAGTCACAGAGCCCCGGGCACCCCGAGAGTGCTGCCACTCTCCCCCCTGGACCTGTAGTCTGTAGACGCTCCTGCAGGGCACGTGCAAAGGCCCAGCTCCCTCTTCGGACTGACTGGGGCCAGAGACTCTGGTACAACAGGGCAGGGCCAGGCAGGGAGCGCAGGCCGGCAACCTTTGAAAAGGCACGAGCTCAGCTCCTTGGCTGGCTTTACTGAGAACTATGACCTGCTGTATCCTTGGGTTGCTGTAGAGACAAGTACCAAGACATGCCCACGGTCTACAGGGGCCCAGCCTGGGAGCAGAAATGACAATATGCCCAGAACATTCTGCTGGGAGAATGATGACATCACCTACCAGATCGTAACAGAGACATGCCCACAGTCTACAGGGGCCCAGCCTGGGAGCAGAATATGACAATGTGCCCAGAACATTCTGCTGGGAGAATGGTGATATCACCTAGCAGATCCTGTCACCAGTGACAGCAACAGCTAACACGTACTGAGTGCTTCATGTGCAAGGCGACTCACCTCCATTTTCCTGCCTAAGCTCCTAAGAGCCCCCTGAGGCAGGCAGCACTATCACCCCCACTTTACAGTGGCAGAGATGAAGGGCTGGAGGTATCCAGTACTCGCCCAGGCAACCCCCTAACTGAAGGGACGGGATTCGGGCCCGAGCAGCTGGTCTGGGGAGTACGCACGTCACGCTGTCTCCATGGCATCCTGAGGTGGGGTGCATTCTTGTGGGGGTGCAGCGGAGGTGAAGCACACTGGGCTGCACTCCCCGAACTTCAGCACTACCTGGGAGCCCGCTAACAACGTCCCCCTCAAGCTCCCTGCCGAGTGGTCTAGTGCAAGCCTGGATGCACCACCAATGGACAGTTTTGACAAGCACACCGTGTGGGTCTCATGCAGGCAGTTCAGGTTCTGCCTTGAGCAGAGGGTACCCCAACTGGGGAGCATGCAGTTCTCCGGCAGGTCCTCCCCAAGCAAGCCTGGGCATGGGTCAGGCAGCCCTGAGCCTCATCAGGTCTGTGAGATCTTAGGGCAACTGCTGAGTCCCCCGAGCCTCAGTTTCTTCACCTGTAAAATGGGTCCAGCAAGGCCCACCTCAGAGGGTGGCACAGAGTGCCTGCTGCCATCATTAATCTGGGAACTCATTAAGAACGCAAACTGGGTCTCAACCCACCCTTGTCCCTGCCCAAGGCCAGGTCTGGAGTGTGCATGGCAGGTGCTGAGCACGTGAGCAAAGGACAGGGAAGTCACCTACCCCTCAAAGTCCTCGTTGAGCTGCTCACAGAAGCCGTTGATGCTGGCCCAGTTCAGCTCCTTGTTCAGGGGGTTTGTGGCTCTGTCTGGAGGAGACGAGAGGGCTAGTGCGACCTGGCGAAAGGATACCCCTGCCTCTTTCAGCTCCTAACCTGGGGTACGACTGAGCACACGGAAAGGTCTCTCCTTGACTCCCTGCCCTAACGGCCCCAAGATCCCAGCGCTGACGTCCATCAGGTCAGAGCACAGAGGACCTGCTGGCCACCAGCTTCCCCTCGCAGCTTCTCCCCAAAGGGCCCCACGTCTAGAGAGAGTGCTCAGGGGCTGTTCCCTTACTGTCACTTCTGCTGTAAGCCTCTCCGCCTGTCTAACCACACCTCCTCTGATTCTGCTCCTAAAATGTCCCTGTAATTCTCACAGAATTCACTCTCAGAGGAGATCTCAGAGGTAAGGGGAGAAAAGCTATAGTTCCAAACACAAGGAGCTTTGCAGCTGGGAAGTGGGCCAAGGGCAGTTAGGTTCTCAAAACAAGATGACAGAGGGAGGCAAAAGGGTCATGGGAATTGGGAACCAGGGGAGGGGACTCAGGGGAGGCTGCCCAGAAGGGGCAACACAAGAGGGAGTACCAGGCTGGGGATGACATGACTCAAGGGCTGCATGTGAGAAGAGCCGTGGATAACAGCGCAGGGCAGGGCGTGAGGGGTGTGATAAGGAGCACAGCTCAGGTATGCCTCCTCCTTATCTAAGGTCATACCTGCCTGGGGGCAGCACTGCCAGGACAGCTTGCTCCTGTGTCCCCCCAGACCTGCCCCTCATCATGGGCCCAAGTCTGCTACTGCATCGCATCCCAGCCGTTTACGTACACGTCGGTCTCCCCCCAGTAAATGAGTGAATGGAAGCGGGCTCGGCGGCAGGTTGGCAGGGGGAGGTTCTGGGGGCATTCAAATCCAGAATGGCTAGTGGCTAGGAAAGGGCCAACAGGAAGGGGTGGTAAACAAGGCCAGACAGAACCGCCTGACCCCCCAGTGTCGGTCAAACAACAATTAAAGATAAACAACACATCCTACTATAGAGCACAGGAAACCATATTCAATATCCTGGGATAAACCATAATGAAAAGGAACATAAAAAAGAATGTACATATGTGTAGAACCGAGTCACTGTGCCGTCCAGCAGAAATGAACACAACACTGTAAACCAACTATACTTCAATAAAATGAAAAAAAAAAAAACACCAAAAAAACACACAAAAAACTATTAAGTAGGTCACAGAACCTTTCCGAACGTCCATTTCCCATTTGTAAAGTTACGGTGAAATCAGGAATGATTTGGGATGACAACATACTCTGCCCAGGGAGAAAGGTGGGGGCAGCCAGAGCTGGCTCTCCGTCACCTCCCAGCCTGTCCGGGTCAGTTCCGCCCCAGCCTGAGGATGGAGCGGGGGCCGTGGAGGAACAGCCCAGGAGGTGGGACGCAGAGGGACCTGTGGCCAGGGGCAGGTTAAGGACTCGGCATGTGCTGCCTGCCTATTTGGGGTCCTGTGCTGTGGCGGGAGGCCTGGCGCCCTAGGGTCTCAGAGCCTGGCAACCAATCATTCAATTCATATTTATTCAATAAATATTTTGAGTGTGGGCCTGCGACAGTGAACAAAACCCCCATCCTCCTGGAATTCAGCAGCCCAGCACAGGAAACACTGACTGCTCAGACAAGCAACCAAACAGGGTGCTGTACACTGCTGCAGAGTGCTGTTAAGAAAAACAGAGCATTTGAAAAAAAAAAAGGGAAAGAAACTCAGAGCAGAGAGATGGTATAGACAGTGTGTGTGTTTGTGGGGGTTGCTGCTCTCTGGGAGGGCCCTCAGAGGTCCAGCTGAGCGGAGACCTGAACGGAGCATTTTCCCTGTGCACACGTCTCTGTTCTGGGAGTCCTGCAGAGCCCTCCAGTCCCTGGGAGAAATGAAGCCCCTGCTGACCACTCAGGAATACTGGAAATAGCTGCGCTCCCCTCCATCAACTCTGCCTCCCAGTCCTACAACATGGACAGAGCCTGGGGAACATCAGTCTGCAGTTAGAAAGACAGCATGGGGCTGGATATTGCCCACTCAGTGACATCCAGCTGGGGGAACCTAAAACAGGAAGTCCCTAAAAGTGTCAAGAGACACGTGAGTCTGAGTGAGGACATAGTAACTGGTTCCAGAGTTGCTCCTAAGTCGGAAGCCAGGGAGGATGAAGCAGTGGCATCAGGGGACATCTTCTCTGCATCTGGTTCAGAGCAAGGGCCTCTGGGTCCAAGAGATCTGACCAACCTCTTTGGGCCTGGACCTCAACTCCCAGCCCTCTTAGCTCGTCCTAGGGGGACCACTTCCCCCAGCAGGCCTCAGGGCAGAACACCCAGGGAAGGAGGTGTTTCACAACAGGGTGTGACTCCACTTTGTCACTCTACAGTGGTGACAATGTCATATTTCACCCAACAAAAGCTACTCTTCACCCCCAATCACTGCAAGGGAAGCACTTACAATTTGGCTAGGGTACCAACAGGAAGAAAAAAACACCCTCAGCTCCAGTCTATCAGAGACCAGCCTCCTGTCTGCTGCTGAGATCAAACTCCTTGGCCTCTCAGAAAACATCCACTATTGCTAAACTTGACACCGTTCTGTACCACCCATGGCTCAAGGCCTGCGTCCAGTCAGATCTGTCAGTCAGGGCCCTGCCCATCCCCCACCCCCAAGTGATTGTGGAGACCTGGACACTTGTGGCATTCCAGAACAGTCTCGATGGCCGCTGAGTGCTTCCTTTCCATGCCCTCCCCCTCCACTGGCCAGACTGACTGTGAAACATCCCTGGAGATGGTCTGGTTCTGAGATTCAATGCTGCAGAAGACTGGCTTAATAGGGGTTGCCCATAATCCCAAATCACCCTATGCGGCTCCCTGGTGTGCCTGGGACCAAGGGGCTAAGCTGAGAGTGGACCCAGAGGCTTCCCTGAGGCCCTGGTGCAGATGTAAGCGGAAAGAAAGAGCTGTCACCAGTCCAGGGAGAAGCAAGCTGTGCTCTCAGGAGCAGAGTCCAGAGTGGGTTATGAGAGGCGAGGATCTTCTGCAGTGTGGGATAGGGAGGTCAGGTGGACCATGCGAGGGGATCAGCACTCGGAAGCCTAACGAGTGGGAAGCTGGGTCTGAGGAGACACAGGAAGGGGTGCACGGGGCTTTGGAGAAAACTCGGTGAGAGGCAGGAAAGGAGTCTATGGTGGGGGTGCAGAAATCTGAGGGACTGAACTAAGGGTAGTGATAGAGAACTTGAAATTACTTCTGGAGTCTGAGGCGGGACCCTCCCAAGCCTGTGGAGTTTAGGGGGTTCTATGTGGCCAGAACTTGGGGGGATTCCATGGGTTAGTGGGTCCTACCTTCCTGGGTGGGGAAAGAACCGAATCTGAGTTGCAAGTTCAAGGAACAGACAGAAGGGAGTCCCATCAGGCACCGCCAGAAAGTGGAGGATTCGGGGCTTTAAGGGGAACAGGGTCCCTCCCTCCTGGGTGTGTGGTGCAGCCCTCGGCGACGCTCGCCTGCTCCCTCCCGGGGTCCAGGGAATGACTTGGGTGTTCGCTTCGCGTATAAGTCTGGGCCCGAGGAGACTGTAGGCTGCGCTCTCCATCCCGGGATTTCTGGGCGCCGAGCTGGGCGCAGCTCACTCCGCCCCGGGGGTCGCGGCCCAGGAATCGGAAGGATGGGTGGCACTCGCTCCCACTGCGGGTCCATACAGCTGGTGGGGGTCTCCCTTCTTCACCCCAGGGTCTGAAGTATGGGTTTTGGGACACCGCCCCTTACCGGGCCGGGGGCGGAGCGTGAGGAGGGGGCGCCCTGTACCCCGCCCCCATCGGGAAGGGGACCGCCTAATGCCCCCGGTTCCGGTTCCGGTCCGGCCCGCGCCCCTCCCGGACACTCACTGATTCGCGCCTCCAGAGTCTCCGGCTCCATCGCGGGCTCCATCGGCCACGGGCCCCCAGCCTCGGCACCGCCCCCCGCCCCCCGCCGCTCTCGCGGGACCTCCTCGGCACCGCCCTCCGCCAATTAAAGGGGCAACGTTCGTCCCGACGCGGTGGACCGGGGCGCAGGAGCATTCGGCACCATAGAGATGAAGACGGACTTGCCTAGAGCGTCACTTGTTCTCCCCACCCCTCCCCCAAGCAGCGTCAGTGTCGCGAGAGCGACTGGCCTCCTGCCTTGTTCAGTGCGCTCGGGAACGAGAGAAAGCCGAAGGACTCGGGGCTGAGGGTTGCACCATGGAAACCCTGCGGGACGCTCTTAAATCGCTGTGCGTCACGGAGATGCCTATGACCGCTTCCGGAAGAACGTTCCGGGGCCATGTTTCTGAGGGGCTCTGAGGTCACTTCCGGATCCCTGAGCGGATATTCCGCTTAGCTGCAAAAGTGGGGAGGGGCGTCCTTAAAAGGGCAATGGCGTCTTGGCCTCTGTGAAAATGACGTTTGAGTGCTTACAGTGTTCCAAGCACTGTTTTTAAGTACTGTTTAATGATTTGCTATTTCTCACTTCATGAGCCAGATAGTTTGTCTGAGATCACACAAGTGGCAGAGCCTGAACCCTGTACTATCTCCTGCATTCATTCTGCAGTCAGTTCATGCAGTCTGTATTCGCCTTGCTTTGGGACAGGCGCTGAAACAGAAAGACAAGGCCAGATATTACACAACGTGATGGGGGAAGCCCAGGGTAATGGCAACAAAGGAAGGACCCCCTTACCCCAAACTGGGGCGGGGATTGGGGGGCGGGGTGTCTTGTCAGGAGGTTTCACAGAGAAGGTGATATTTAGCTGAAAGACAGAATTCTCCCAGTAAACCTGATGTACAAAGGTATTCCAGGTGGGGGGACCCAAACTTTTCAGGACTCACAGGACAGAAAGAGGATGACGAGGTTAAATAATTAAAAATATTTTAATAAGGCTCCAGAGGATGTTGGCCTGGAAATAGGCTGGGGCAAGATCACGCAGGTCCTGCGTTTAGCTTTTTTTTCTTGTAAACTATGCTGGGGGTGTCGTTAAAGAGTTTCAACGAGTGGTGATGACAAAGTCAGGCTTTTGTTTTAGAGAGGTCCAGGCGGCAACAGTGAGCGAAAGACAGTGACGGGTGCTGGACTGAAATCAAGGAGGGCGGAATGAACAGACTTCCTAGGCTCGGTGCCTTTTCGGCCATTTCTCCATCACAGACCCTCTTCATCTGCTTTTTCCCACCCGCGGCCAGAGGGAGCCCGGTTTCCAGGGTCACCCGGATCCGTCGCCCCCTGGCGGCCCTTCGGGGAACTGACCCATGGTGTCCTCTCAAGCCTCCCGTCTCCCGGAGGGTTAAAGCGGAGACCGAAACGGAATCTGGCGATTCCGGTTCTGCTTGGCCGTCGCCCTGGCTAGCGACCTCGATTCACCTTGCAGAACCACGGTGACCTCATCAGGGAGTTGCGAGGCATGTGCTGGGTCAGTTTTTCCCCTAAACTCAACCATTCAGTAGACTGGGATGTTTTTTAAGATTCTCCCCCACAGGCCATTAAAATTGTACAGGAAAATGATACGTATGTTTATTGCATTCCTCAATAAAAGCTGTAACATAAAATGTGCTTAGAGCTTTTTCCCTTTGTTTCTTTTATTACTGAAATGAATTATTACAGAAATAAAATGCAACCGCACTTACCACATTGATTTAAGGGTATATACACGCTGTCAAGACTCACTTTTTAAAGATGGCATAGATCTGACCAAGGTTCAGATTCTGACTTGATTGCTCTCTAAACTGCGTAACCTAGGACAAGTCACATAGACCCCCTAGATCTCAGGCTTCTCATCTGAAACTTGGTGTGAGAATTCAATGGATGTGTGTCTGCAAAAGTGAATCCCCAGTACATACTCTTCACTCACTTTCTCTGCTGAACTTTTCTCCTTAGCACTTATTTCCACTGTCTATTTCTTTTTTTTCCATTGTGTTTTCTGTCTTTCTCCCCCACTGGAATGTAAGCTCTGTGAGAATGAGGAATCTCAGCTATGTGGTTCACCCATGTATCCTCAAGGCTTGAAAGAGTAGCTGACACATAGGTGTTCAGTCAACACACATTGAATAGGTGAATGAGTTGAAACTATTATTCATAAGGTTTATGGATGGAAGGATGAAGGAATGTGCTCTACATTGCCCAGGGAGTGTGTGTGTTGTGTGTGTGTGTGTGTGTGTGTGTGTGTGTGTGTGTGTGTGTGTGTGTGAGGGGAGCCAGATCCTACTTTTAATGAAGGCTCTAGGCTTGCCTCACTAAGTCCTGGAGAGCAAGGATTGGCAAGGGAGGTAGGAAGTGACTGTGAAGGTAAGGCCTGGGCCCAGACTGGGGGTCAGCATAGAAGGTGTGGAAGGTGAGGATGGCGAGGATGGTGAAAGGAAGGAGGACCAACACAGGACACAGGAAATGCAGGAATTGGGCCTTTGGCAGCTGTTCTCATCTTCACCCTTTGCAAATGTGTTCTTCTAAGTGACTTGGGGAACCCCTAGGAGGGGATGGGCAAGAAAACCTGAGTTGTCCATGAAGCAGCTATAATCAACTAACCCAACTGTGGTTTGCTCTGAAGTAACTACCTGTGTCAAAATCCCCTGAGGAGCTAATGTAGAATTCAGGCTCCTGGGCAGTGTAAGTAGGACTCTGGGTGTATGGCCCAGGAATTTGCAGTCCAAAGTTAGCCTTATCATATGCTCAGTTCACCCCCTGTTCCCTGAACTCCATTTGCCTGCTTTGGTTCCTCAAGGACCTTAGATCCAAGGTGTGCCCATCTAGGGTAACACAGGCCCAGCCCGATGGTCTGACTTTGCAGTGTGGACAATCAGCTGCAACTTAGTGAGACTCTGGTCCCCTACGGCGCCCTGCCCCAGCTCTTGGTAACATCAGCCTCTCCCAGCGGAGCTCAGATATACCAGGTAGGGTCACACTTGCTGTGTGACTGAGTTGTGTGCCAACAAGATTGGAGAATAAGGGACTGGGAACTGGGAGGTCTGAGCAACCCCGTCCCGGCTCCCATCCCTCTAAGCCATATCCTTTACTAGTGGATAGGAAGAACTGGTTTTTACAGGAGGGTGTGGAATGGGTGAATTTAACTCAGATGACCATTATATTTACTACTGTGGGCAAGAATCCCTTAGAAGAAATGGAGTAGCCATCATAGTCAACAAAAGAGTCCGAAATGCAGTACTTGGACGCAATCTCAAAAACAACAGAATGATCTCTGTTCATTTCCAAGGCAAACCATTCAATATCACAGTAATACAAGTCTATGCCCCAACCAGTCTATGCTGAAGAAGCTGAAGTTGAATGGTTCTATGAAGACCTACAAGACCTTCTAGAACTAGAACTAGAACTAATGAAAAGATGTCCTTTTCATTATAGGAGACTGGAATGCAAAAGTAGGAAGTCAAGAAATACCTGGAATAATAGGCAAATTTGACCTTGGAGTACAGAATGAAGCACGGCAAAGGCTAATAGAGTTTTGCCAAGAGAACGCACTGGTCAGAGTAAACACCCTCTTCCAACAACACAAAAGAAGACTCTACACATAGACATCACCAGATGGTCAATACCTAAATCAGATTGATTATATTCTTTGCAGCCAAAGATGAAGAAGTTCTATACGGTCAGCAAAAACAAGACTGGGAGCTGACTGTGGTACAGACCATGAACTCCTTATTGCCAAATTCAGACTTAAATCGAAAAAAGTAGGGAAAACGACTAGACCATTCAGGTATGATCTAAATCAAATCCCTTACAATTATACAGTGGGAGTGATAAATAGATTCAAGGGATTAGATCTGATAGACAGAGTCCCTGAAGAACTATGGACGGAGGTTTGAGACATTGTACAGGAGGCAAGGATCAAGATCATACCCAAGGAAAAAAAATGCAAAAAAGCAAAACGGTTGTCTGAGGAGGGATTATGTAAGGTACAGTTCCAGCGAGGCAGAAAAGGAAAGACGACCTCAACAGAAGTAGGTTACCTTTATTCAGGCAAGGAGGGGCGACAGTCGGCCTAAAGACCAGGCTGAGCGCCGAAAGGGATCAGGGAGGTTTCATACTTATAGGGAGGTTTGTGGAAGCGATAAGGGAAACGTCAATCAGGCAGGATATTTTGAGTATTCTTTTGTTGAGATGACACTTGTAGTTGGGCAGGGGGTGATAAGTCTTCTGGGCGGGTGTAGGGGGTGGTAGGTTTCCGGACAGGGGGTGATAAGTCCCAGATAGATGCAACTGGCCTGGAGCATCAGGATGGAACTAAAGTTATACTTTGTTTTCTCTGAAATTAGATGATTCAGCAAGGGGCCTTTGAGACTGTTTTTCTCTTTTCTAGGCCCAAAAGACTCCTTCAGCTTACAAATAGCTGTAAATAGAAGAGAAGTGAAAGGCAAAGAAAAAAGGAAAGATATTTCCATTTGAATGCAGAGTTCCAAAGAATAGCAAGGAGAGATAAGAAAGCTTTCCTCAGTGATCAATGCAAAGAAATAGAGGGAAACAACAGAATGGGAAAGTCTAGAGATCTCTTCAAGAAAATCAGAGATACTAAGGGAACATTTCATGCAAAGATAGGCTCCATAAAGGACAGAAATGGTATAGACCTAACAGAAGCAGGAGATATTAAGAAGATGTGGCAAGAACACACAGAAGAACTATACAAAAAAGATCTTCACGACCCAGATAATCACAATGGTGTGATCATCAGCCTAGAGCCAGACATCCTGGAATGTGAAGTCAAGTGGGCCTTAGGAAGCATCACTACGAACAAAGCTAGTGGAGGAGATGGAATTCCAGTTGAGCTATTTCAAATCCTAAAAGATGATGCTGTGAAAATGCTGCACTCAATATGCCAGCAAATTTGGAAAACTCAGCAGTGGCCACAGGACTGGAAAAGGTCAGTTTTCATTCCAATCCCAAAGAAAGGCAATGGCAAGAATATTCAAACTACTGCACAATGGCACTCATCTCACACGCTAGTAAAGTAATGCTCAAAATTATCCAAGCCAGGCTTCAACAGGCTTCAACAGAAGAACCGTGAACTTCCAGATGACCAAGCTGGATTTAGAAAAGACAGAGGAACCAGAGATCAAATTGCCAACATCTGCTGGATCATTGAAAAAGCAAGAGAGCTCCAGAAAAACATCTACTTCTGCTTTATTGACTACGCCAAAGCCTTTGACTGTGTGGACCACAACAAACTGTGAAAAATTCTGAAAGAGATGGGAATACCAGACCACCTGACCTGCCTCCTGAGAAATCTGTATGCAGGTCAGGAAGCAACAGTTAGAACTGGACATGGAACAACAGACTGGTTCCAAATAAGAAAAGGGATAAGTCAAGGCTATATATTGTCACCCTGCTTATTTAACTTATATGCAGGGTACATCATGAAAATGCTAGGCTGGATGAAGCACAAACTGAAATCAAGATTGCTGGGAGGAATATCAATAACCTCAGATATGCAGATAACTCCACCCTTATGGCAGAAAGTGAAGAACTAAAGAGCCTCTTGATGAAAGTGAAAAAGGAGAGTGAAAAAGTTGGCTTAAAGCTCAACATTCAGAAAACTAAGATCATGGCATCTGGTCCCATCACTTCATGGCAAATAGATGGGGAAACAGTGGAAACAATGGCAGACTTTATTTTGGGGGGCTCCAAAATCACTGCAGATGGTGACTGCAGCCATGAAATTAAAAGACGCTTGCTCCTTGGAAGAAGTTATGACCAACCTAGACAGCATATTAAAAAGCAGAGACATTACTTTGCCAACAAAGGTCCATCTAGTCAAAGCTATGGTTTTTCCAATAGTCATGTATGGATGAGAGTTGGACTATAAAGAAAGCTGAGCGCTGAAGAATTATGCCTTTGAACTGTGGTGTTGGAGAAGACTCTTGAGAGTCCCTTGGACTGCAAGGAGATCCAACCAGTCCATCCTAAAGGAAATCAGTCCTGGGTGTTCATTGGAAGGACTGATGTTGAAGCTGAAACTCCAATACTTTGGCCACCTGATGCGAAGAACTGACTCATTGGAAAAGACCCTGATGCTGGGAAAGATTGAAGGCAGGAGGAGAAGGGGACGACAGAAGATGAGATGGCTGGATGGCATCACCGACTCAAAGGACATGAGTTTGAGTAAACTCCGAGAGTTGGCGATGAATAGGGAAGCCTGGCGTGCTGCAGTCCCTGGGGTCGCAACTGAACTGTGGCCACAGAGGCGGATATTATGACCCTCCCTCCACCGGCTGGAAGGAATCTAGGGACCGTGGATTTCACCAATAGGGAGGCAATATGCAAATATTGCCCTGCCTTAATTGGTTGATGGACAGATGCGTACCATTCATTCTTGAGTTCTGAGACGCGGCTTGGAGCGCAACTTTGAGGTAGAGGTTACACATGGAAGCAATTATTGAGCTCCCACCTTGTTGTGCCAAGTCCTGCGTCAGGGAATACAGGGGCGAATAAGAGGGGCAAGGCACCGCCCTTGTGGCACTTACATTCTAGTAAACTAATGTGTGTTAGTCGCTCAGTCCTGTCTGACTCTGCCACCCCATGGATGGTAAACCGCCTGGCTCCTCTGTCAGAGTTCTCCAGGCAAGAATACTGGAGTGGGTTGCCATTTCCTCCTCCAGGGGATCTTCCAGACCCAGGGATTGAATCCGCGTCTCGTGTGTCTCCTGCATTGGCAGGCGGGTTCTTTACCACTTTTGCCACCGGGGAAGACTGCATAGCATGTACGTGCACTCAATAAATGCTGAAGGAAGTTCCAAGTGGTGACCACTATTGTCCTATTGGGAGAGTCCCTCAATTCTGTTCCCTAGATTTAGAATTTTGGTCCTACACCTCTCTCTTCCCTTTCCCCCAAAGCTTATAGCTTCAGACTTTTGGTCTTCCCTACTCTCCCTTGGAGCTTTGCACACTAGCATTTTGACTCCCTGCCTCAGGGGACAAGGACTCCAACTACGGCAGGAAAGATTTGGATAAACTCCAAGAAAGGACTTCCTTGTCTTTCTGTCAGAGTTGCAGCTGCTGGGGGAAGGGAACTGGATACACTTCCCACTGATTTAGAAAATTTCAGAGCTGGAAGAAAGCTTCGTGATAACACATAAAGTCCAGAGCTTTTCAACCTTTTTTATTTGGGGAGAGGGGACAGAGGTACAATGTAAGAAATGCTTTACACCAGGACCAGGTGAACTCAAGTTTCGTGGAGGCTGCAGTTTGTAAAATTTGGGGACTTCTTAAAAATATATGTATACAATTTTGTAGGCAAAATCGGGTATTTATTTAGTGTTAGAAAATTAATTCCCATAAATTACAAACTTCAAAATCTGACAAATACCATAATCATAAAGTCAGGACAATAAGAAATTTTTACTTAACTACCTGACATGTCACTTTAATACCTTTATTTGTAATTTTTTAGGTAATTTTAGGCTTCATGATTTTCATACAGCAGTGAGTTTCTTCTATTCTTTTCTGTAAGGAGAAAGCAAAGTCAGCCTTGTAGCAGGTTTGATCAAAAATCTTTTTTATTTTGTTATTTTAGAAAAGTTTTTCTCAGCTTCACAATCTGTTATTGGTGACGTCATGTAAACCCAAAATGTTTAATTTTGTCAGATCTGAGAAAGACAAATTTTCTATGTTGTTTCACCAAGAATGGCAGATTTTGTCAGAATAAAATGTGTTGCATGTGAGATAGAACTCCATGTGTCGTGATATATGAAACATTCAAAGTTATACACAGATGTTCTTGCTATTTCAGTACTGTTAGGAGTTGGCGTCCTACAACAGAAGTGTCCTGATCAGTTCTATTGCATATGATCCCCAACACCTTCCAAAAAAAGAAAATAGCATATGGCACATTTATAATTAAGTATGCTGTGTCATTAATTGTGTCCCCAGTGGCATGGACATCTGCTATAACTAGATCAGTGGGAATTAAATCTTCCATGTGTAATTTTACACATCTGAGGATTGGAAGAGTTTTCCATAGACGAGCTGCTGGCTCTGTACAATGCAGATCTTGGTCCTCCTCCACTGCCCACATCTTCCCAGGCCGGGTGCCTAGGACCTACGTCATGGTGACATAGTGATTGACCTGTGTCTCTCCACCTTTAGGTCAGGGCACCAGGTAAATCGGCATGGTGAGTGGGTATGGGTAATTGGAGTGTTTCTGGGAACCATTCCCTACACTAGGATGCTAGCAATCATCTAAATATTCTAGAAGTTGTCTGTGAACCTTATAATTGTAACCCAGTAAGCTCAAACTAAATGTTATGTCCAGCTCAGTTTCCCATTAGTTGCATCTCTCACTAGTCAGACACAGCCTTTGGAAAGACAAAAACGTCTTACTGATGTGGAACAATCTCCCAGATACATTAAGAGAATAAAACCAAGATACAAGACGGTGAGTAGAGCACACTTTTACCTGTGTGGTGTGTAGGTTATCTCTGGAAGGAAGCAGGAGAAGGGTATTTGCCTCTGAGTGGCTGTGGAGACTAGAGTGGATGAGGAACTTGCTTTTCCCAGTAAAACCCTTCTAAGCTTTATGAAGTGCTTTTTAAATCACATACGTGTCAATTTTTCTTTTCTTTCTTTTCTGAGATACATGTTTATCGCAGTTGACAAGCTAGTTTTCTTCCTAATTTAGACTGTTCTCCTAGTGGCCAGCAGGAGGAGGCAAATGCTTTCTCTCTCTTGGGGAGAGGTTTCCTCTTCTACAATCTTCAGAAAATAACGTGTCCAAAACCATCACAATATTGCAAAGTAATTATCCTCCAATTAAAATTAAAAAATAAATAAAAAAGGAAACACCGTGGCTGTGCCCTGTGGTTGGAACCCAGACTCCAAGTGGAGTCTTAAAAGGAAAATAAGTGAAAATAAGTTGTCATTATAGACTCTAGGACCTTATGGAATCTTTGATTTTAAAATAGTTTTATTGGGATAGAATTAACATGCTGATCAGGAGCTGGGAGCCGGTGGGAATTATCAGTTGGGGGTTGTAATACAGGTGTTGATTCTGTACCCCAGGCATCTGCCTTATCAGCTGTGACCAGGCCATTAAGGCATCTGAGACCCCACTGTCCACAGGAAGATTGGGGTGTCCTGGACCCGGGAGGACCAACCAGGCTCAGGTCTGGGGTCTCCTTTCCCCCAGGAAGAGTACTTGAGGACCATCCAAGTAGCAGACACAGCTTGCTGTATTATTTCATTTCTAGAGAGATGTTCTCTATGGAAAAATGTTCTTCCTGCCACTTATAAGAGGTAGGACATCATGGTCTCTTATGTTATCATGGTCTCTTATATCATCATTATAGGATATCATGGTCTCTTATGTAAATACACCCAGTACCACATGTGCGTAGGTGGGTGTGCCCCTGAGCCTCACCAGTCCAAAGGGCTGGGGTAACATCCTGGGAGGGGCAGAGGGAAGAGGAAGTGAAGAGGCAATGCATCTCTGGATTGGATCCCCTGAAAGTACCCCATTCTGAGCTCTGTGATGATTGGTTCCAGCTGTTGATCCACCATACAACCACACATCCATCCATCCATCCATCCCTTCCCCACCCGGCCAACCACCTACTCACTTTGCCATCCTTCCGTTCACTCAGCCAGCCAGCCAGCCATCTTTCTCTCCACCTTTTGAATTAAGACCAACCTGAAAAGGTCCAGCCAAGAGCTGAGGAAGAGTTCTAGGTGGAGGGAAGAGCAAGGACATAGGGTTGAGGCTGGAATGAGCTTGGTGAAGTCACGGGTCAGCCTGGCCAGGGAGCAGCTGGGATGAGATGAGGCTGCAAGGTGGATGGGACCAGATCAGGGGGACTTGGTCAGCCCACGGGGGATTTTGTATTTGTTCCAAGTGTGAGAAGTCACTGGAGGGTTTTGAGCAGGACAGTGGGGTGTTGTCATTTCCATTTCACCAAGACTGCAGCGAGTGGTGAAAGGATTGTGGGGGCAGGAGCAGAGAACAGGGACAGTGACCCATCCCTTCCTCCCTCAAGGACCCTCCCTAATTCCAGGTGAGGTGAGGATGACCCAAGAGCTCCAGCGGATCTAGGCAGCCCTGGAATGATGCCCACTGAGAGTGCTGCCAGGTGTAGCCAGCAGCTGGGGCTCAGGGTGAGGCCACGGAACCTGGCAATCAGGTTAGACAAGGAAGAGGCCTGGACCAGACAACGTAAGAGCTCTGTGGATGTCCCTTAAAGAACAGGTGTCAGCTGGTCAGAGATGGAGAAGCATGGCGGAACAGCCAAGTAGGCCTGATATTAATATTTCATAACAGCAAACATTTATTTATTCAGCAATGAACAGGGGTCAGCACTGTGCTTAACACTCCACATATTCTCCCTTAAAGCTCACATCTACCTTAGAAGCTGTGACAGTTACACCCATTTTGCCAATGGACCAGCTGAAGCCCAGAGAGGTTACGTGACTCACCCAGTGTCACACAGCTATAGACAGACCTCCCTGTGCCTGAGACTAAGCCACCTGGAAAAAAAAAAACAAACTGTGGGAATAAGAGGGGTTTTTCTCTGGACAGAGACAGGAAATCACCAATCATGGGTTTCCAGATATGTTCAGGAGCCCCTAACTTGCTGATGTGATCATTTGGTTCCTTGAGATGGTTCATCTGCCTATCTCAGCATCTTCCTCACTCACCAGGCTCTGGTCTCAGGCTCCCAGGGCTCTGGGAGAATGGATACTGCCTTCCTAAGGAGCCCTGTCCTCCAGGGCACAGAAAGGGATGTGCTCACCAGCCCGGGTCCATGATGTTGGATGCTGCTCCTCGGACACGACTGAACAACTTCCCTTCACTTCTGCTCTCTCCACTGCCCTGGATACTTGGCTTCATCGTCTCAGGAAACCTCTGCCCATTTAGGATCTTCCCTCAAAGCAAGGAAGGAAGGCATTTGTTTATTTAATTTTTTAGCATCTAATATGCACCCCACATGCTATATAGGTTCACTTCTTTAATTTAAAAAGATCTTTTAAAATTCTCACAATTGGGAATTGCCCCACGCTTCCACTGCAGAAGGCATGGGTTTGATCCCTGGTCAGGGAACTAAGATCCCCCATGCTGTGTGGTTCAGCCAAAACAAACAAACAAACAAGCAAAAAAACTTATAATCAGCTTGTGAAGAAGATTGTTATTAGCTCCCTTTCACAGATGAAGAAATTGAGGCTTGAAGTGACTTGACGTGGCTCCTCAGCTTGTAGGCAACAGAGCTAGGATGTGTCATTGTCCCACTCGACGCCCCAAACTCGGTGCTTTCCATACGTCCACACTTTGTGCACCTCTCCCTATCTGGGAAAGAGGATGCTGGGGGGGAACCAAGCAAGGATGGGGCTGCAGACAGATATCAGTGACGAGATGATTTGTTTGTTCTCTGGGAGGAGAAGGACAGGAGAGGAGATGAGCAGAGATACCACAGACCTCAGGACCAAAGTCCCCCAACAGCAGGAGGCCGATGGGTGATACTTACAAGAAGCCACCAGCCAAACTCTCCCTTAGGCCCAGTAGATACAGAGGCTCAGGCCCAGACACTCTAGGGGGCCTCCAAAATGTTTTACTATCATGTAAAATCAGAAGAAAAAAGTGAATTTTTAGGTAGACGAAAATATTTCAGTGTATAACATTGATCCGTGTATTCAATGCAGCCATGAAATTATATCTATGTGTAGTATTTACGTCTGTGCATATATAATATAAATACTGCACATAGATATAATTCTATTTCATGGCTGCATTGAATACATGGATCAATATTATATATTGAAACATGAATTAGAATTATATCTATGTGTAGTATTTATGTCTGTGTATATATAATATGGGGCTTCCTTGGTATCTCAGTTGGGAAAGAATCTGCCAGCAATGCAGAAGACCCAGGTTCAACCCCTGGGTGGGGAAGATCCTCTGGAGAAGGAAATGGCAACACACTCCAGTATTCTTGTCTGGAAAATCCCATGGACAGAGGAGTCTGGCAGGCTACAGTCCGGGATCGCAAAGAGTTGAACATGACTTAGCGACTAGACCACCACCATATATAATATATGGGCTTCCCCGATGGCTCAGCCGGTAAAGTGTCTACCTGCAATGTAGGCAGACATAGGAGACTTGGGTTCGATCCCTGAGTTGGGAATATTCCCTGAAGAAGGAAATGGCAACCCACTTCAGTATTCTTGCTTGGGAAATCCCATGGACAAAGAAACCTGGAAGGCTACAGTACAAAGCGTTGCAAGGAGTTGGACACTACTGAGCACAGTAGCACATACATCATCTATGTTTCCTGATGGACGAAGGGGCCCCTGAGGGCAGAAGTACCCCAGGCTCACAAAAGTCATGATGGGGCCCTGGGAATTCGCAAGGAGAACTTTCTCACAAGCCTGGGGCTCAGACTCGGCCGCTAGATGGGGGTGAGCGGCCTCCTTTCCAGCTGACACAGGTGGGGCACCGGGCTCCTGATAAAAATAACAAATATTTTCTGTTAACTATTAACAAAGTGCCAGACTTTATCTCCCCAATTCTCACCACATTATTGCTCTTATTTTACAGAGGAGGAGGCTGAACTCAGGTTAGAACTCAGATTCTAGTGCTATACTGGCTTCAAAACGACGTTCGAGAACCTTCTCTGGCCCCAGGAATCTGGGACTTTCTGAAGCTTTCCACTGGGGTGTCATTAATTATTTCCAGTCATTTCCTGTGCCCTTGCTTGTCTCTCTACTAGACTTGGCCTCATTTAAGGCCTGGCTTTATTTTGTACTTTTTTCTATGGAGGCCCTCACTCCCGTGCATTTGAATCAAGTCTTTTGTGCTTGTGTTCCTTGAGGGAGACCCTGTGTGGCCGGCGAGGCCATGTCCTCCTCGGGACCTCAGAGGCTCACACACCAGCAACTTTGCGGCGGTTCCCCCTCACCGCAGCCCCTCAGTGCAGCCTGGTGGCCTGCTGGACAGTTCAGTGAAGGCAGACCTGTAAGGGCCCATCACAAAGTCCTGAGAACTCGCTTCCGTAGCTGCTTTATTCACTAGACATTGTACCATGAGCAAGGAGCCACAGCCATCAAGGGTTTCCCCAAAATGTGATTTTCCCCAAAAATGTGATTTTTGATGACTAATAGTTTGTTTATATTTTTGTAGCACCATAAACTTAGCCAATCCCATAGTATTGATGTTTCACTTTCCAATTCTTCCCTAATGGTAATGATGATTTTTTCCTATTCAGTCAGTCAATAAATACTTGTTGTTCAGGATGTACTAAGTGCTGAGAACAATTTTCTGATCATCTGGCTTGATTTAAGGGCAACATTTGGAGTATTGAGCAGAACTCCTAAAAACCTATGAGAATTGGTCAAAGTAGTAGGTAGAGGAAAATTTATGGCCTTAAATATATTTATTAAAAAGAAGTGTGTGTGCTCAGTCATGTAACATTCTTTGCAACTCCAGGGACTGTAGCCTACCAGTCTCCTCTGTCCTTTGAATTTTCCAGGCAAGGATACTGGAGTGGGTTGCCCTTTCCTACTCCAGGGGGTCTTCTGATACAGGGATCGAACCCATGTCTCTTGTGTCTCCTGCATTGGCAGGTGGCTTCTTTATCACTGTGCCACCTCAGAAGCCCCTGTTAATAAGAAGAAAAGATGAAAAGTTAATGAACTAAACATTTAACTCTGGAAGTTAGAAAAAGAGCAATAAAAGAAAAAGTAAAAGTTAATTAGCATAAAAGCAGAAAATAATAAAGGAAACAAAATGAGAGCTGGTTCTTTGAAAAGACCAGGTAGTAGAAGGTCTAGGGACATGTGAAAACTGCAGATCCTTTAGTCAGGAGGCTTTCATGAATATTATTTCTGCCACCAAACTTCTGATAACAATAGCTTGGCAAAGTGTCAGTTCAGTTCAGTCGCTCAGTCATGTCCGACTCTTTGCGACCCCATGAACCGCAGCATGCCAGGCCTCCCTGTCCATCACCAACTCCTGGAGTCCACCCAAACCCATGTCCATCGAGTTGGTGATGCCATCCAACCATCTCATCCTCTGTTGTCCCCTTCTCCTCTTGCCCTCAATCTTTCCCAGCATCAGGGTCTTTTCAAATGAGTCAGCTCTTTGCATCAGGTGGCCAAAGTACTGGAGTTTCAGCTTCAACATCAGTCCTTCCAATGAACACCCAGGACTGACTTCTTTTAGGATGGACTGGTTGGATCTCCTTGCAGTCCAAGGGACTCTCAAGAGTCTTCTCCAACACCACAGTTCAAAAGCATCAATTCTTCGGCGGTCAGCTTTCTTTATAGTCCAACTCTCACATCCATACATGACTACTGGAAAAACCATAGCCTTGACTAGACGAACCTTTGTTGGCAAAGTAATGTCTCTGCTTTTTAATATGCTGTCTAGGTTGGTCATAACTTTCCTTCCAAGGAGCAAAGTGTATTAGCTATCTATTGTGATGTAACAAATTAACCAAAACCTAGGGACCTAAAGTAAGAAACACATTTCTTATAGCTCCTGGGGTCAGGAAACCAGATAAGATTTAGCTGCGTGCCTTTTGGCTCAGGGTCTCTTACAAGGCTTCAGTCAAGGTGTTGGCAACACCAGCCATCCCAAGGATCAAGTGGGAGAAGATCCACTGCCAAGTTCACTCACATGGGTGTTGGCAGGGCTCAGGTCTTCATCACTGGTGGGCTGGAGACATCAGTTCCCTGGCACATGGGCTTCTCCATAGAACTGCTGATAACGTGGCTTGCTTCTCCCAGAGCTAATGGGGAGAGAGAGAGCACAATCTTTTTGTAACCTTTCTTTTTGTAAGTAGGCTTTTTGTAACCTAATCTCCTAATGTTCTGTTCTAGAATTCTATATGCTATTAGTTAGAATTGAGTCACTGGGTCCAGCCACAGTCAAGGGGAGCCAATTATACACGAGTATGAATACCAGGAGTAGGGATCACTGGGGGCCATCAAAGAAGCTGCCACTACACAAAGGTTTTAAGATCATATGCCTCCTGGAAGTCAAATATTCTTTTTGCTAAGTTACTGCCTTGGCAGTCATCTGAGCAATGGATTAGTAGAAAAGGCAAGTTCTGCTACATATCAGTTGCGTGAGGCCTGGGAACCTTTGTCCTTATCTGGAAAATGGGGTCATAATAAAGATCACTTTCAGAATTTATTGAGTTTATTGTGATGAGGGGTGGGTATAAAATACCCTTCAGAAGTTAGGCATTATTAAGAGAACACTGTTGGAGATTCAAGTGTCTGTGATTTTTTTTTTCTCCTTCTTATTAGTATTTTTAAAATCTTTCATTGATGTAAAACATACACACAGAAAAAATTCTCCAGGCCAGAATACTGGAGTGGGTAGCCTTTCCCTTCTCCAGGGGATCTTCCCAACCCAGGGATTGAATCCAGGTCTCCCACATTGCAGGCAGATTCTTTACCAGCTGAGCTACAAGGGAAGCCCAAGAATACTGGAGTGGGTAGCTGATTATCCCTTCTCCAGTGGATCTTCCCAACCCAGGAATCGAACCTGGGTCTCCAACTTTGCAAGAGGATTCTTTACCAACTGAGCTATCAGGGAAGCCCACAGAAAAGTGCACAATTCATAAATGTGGTCATGATCACCTGTGTTTAAACGTTCTTCTAAACCAAGTGAGCTTTTGAGTTCTTTTTACTTTGTGCACTTTCCAAAACCTTCCACAGTGAGCTAGAATTACTACTATCGTCATAAAAATGTCACCTCTGTAAGGTGTAGTTTCTGAAGATTAGAGAGTTTATAAAGCACTTGCAAAATCCTTATCTTGCTTGAGTTTTATAATGGCCACAGGAAAAAAATCAAGCAAGGATCAAGGATCAACTTCCTTGTGGGTAAAATGAGGAAATCACCTCTGGGGTGGGGATGGGGGAGGGAAGGGAACTGAAGGCGGTGTTTTCTGTGAGTGCTGGGCAGTGAGCCACCTGTCCGCTCCTGGCACAGAAAGGCCTTCAGTAGGCTGGTCCCCCAGCACCCCACCCAGAGTGGCCACCGTCAGCTCTAATGGAAAATCCTTCAGCTCGCCAAACCAAGGCTCCAGAAAAATTCTACTTCTGGGAATCCGCCTTAAATAAGTTCTCACAATGCTGCCAAACTTTATGTGCAAATAATTGAATGCGGCAGCATTTTTAATAACAGACACTTAGAATGAATGTAAGTGTTCAGCAGAAGGAAATTAGTTGAATAAATTAAGTCATTGATAGGCAGACTATTTCACTGCCATTAAGATATCATTCTGAAATATAGATTTATGGGCTCTGGAGTTTACCAGATGAAGCAGAATCAACAATTGAGTAAGATAGAGGGGCGTCCATGATATAAATCCATTGAAAACCACATGGAAGGAAATGTGCCAATAAAGTAAGCAGATTCTATCCTGGAGCTGGGATTATGAGTGATTCTTTTCTTTTTTTTTTTTTAACAGACATTTTAGGTGGTGTATTTGCAACATAACTTTTTAATTCATTCGTTAATTTGGCGGGGGGGCTGTTGTGCTGGGTCTTCTTTGCTGCACAGGCTTTTCTCTAGTTGTGGCGAGCGGGGGCTACTCTCAAGTTGCAGTGCGTGGGTTTCTCATCATCGTGGCTTCTCTTGTTGTGGAGCACCGGCTCTAGGGTGCGAGGGCTTCAGCAGTTGTGGCACATGGGCTCTAGAGCACAGGCTCAATAGTTGTGGTGCATGGGCTTAGCTGCTCTGGGACGTATGGGATCTTCCCATTTCAGGGATCGAACCTGTGTCTCCTGCACTGGCAGGTAGATTCTTTACCACTGAGCCACCAGGGAAGCCCTGTTTTTCTTTCTTTTTTAATTAATTATTTAATTTTTTGACTGTGCTAGATCTTTGCTGCACCGGCTTTTCTCCAGTTGCAGCAAACAGGGGCTGTTCTCCAGTTGCAGTGCTCTGGCTTCTCATTGTAGTGGCTTCTCTTGCTGTGGAACACAGGCTCTAGGTGCGTGGGCTTCAGTATTTGTGGCATGAAGCCTCAGTAGTTGAGGTTCCTGGGGTTTAGAGCACAGGCTTAACAGTTGTGGCCTACGGGCTTAGTTGCTCAGCAGCCTGTGGGATCTTCCCAGACCAGGGATCGAACCTGCATCTCCTGCTTTGGCAGGTGGATTCTTTACCACTGAGCCACCAAGGAAGCCCCTGTTTTTCTTTTCATTTAATAGCTCCCATTGCATACGGTAAGCACGTCAATTATATAAGTAGTAGAAGTAAAGAGCAAAGCATTGAAATTCCGTTACCCACTGCACACATCCCCAGCCCTCCCACTTCCTTCTTTACTTAGTTGGTTGTAGATGTTTCTAGATGTTTTCTTTAAATCCACCACGGATTGCTTTTAAAACTCACATGTACAAAAAAAAATTTTTAACCTCCCCCCCAGAACCTTACATGTACAATCAGAAAAAGCATGGGGTGAGGAGAGAAAACATAAGATTCTCAAAATGAATCTGGACATCATAGAAGCATAGAGGTTTTTACAAAGCAAGTCTCTGTTTGAGGATGAGAAAGTGGGGCTCAGGGTTGTTGGGTGGCCTGCCACGCTCACACGGTTTGTGCCAGCTCCTGGCGCCCAGTCCAGCGTTGCTTCTGGGGTCACATCCGCTAGGGCTCAGAAAGGAGGAGGGAGGCTGAGCTGGAGAGAGGCCAGGAGGATGCTCTGGGCTGGGCAGGCTGGGCTGGGGTGATGAGCCTTCTGCCTGTTTGTTCTGGGTACCAGGAGATGCGGGTAGAGAAACATCCTGGCAGGAAGGACCAAAGTCCTCATTTATGGCCTGAGGGGAGTTAATGTGTAATATTCTAGGATATAAGCTGGACTGCAAGGTGAGACCCTGAGCCCAGACCTCTAGGAGCTACCCAGAGCTGCTGTCCGGAGCTGCTACCATGTCGGTGAGAACACCGGCTCCCCACTGCCCTCCTCCTCTGTCACTCCGAATCTTTACCTGAGTGGGGGTGGGGTGGATGCTGGAGAAAAAGCATCGCTGCCCCTCCAGCCTCGATTTCCTTATCTGCGTAGAGAGGAAGTTGGACAGATCACAACACTGTCCTTTAGCATCGAGGTTCTCTGTTCCTTCCACCATTCTGAGTCTGTCTCTTTCCCCCTCCAGCCTGGGTTTCTCATCAGTAATTTATTTATCTATTTTTTGCCTATCTCTCTCAGTTGGGGATCTTATTTCCCCAACCAGGGACCAAACCTGGGCTCACTGCAGTGGAAGCACAGGAGTCCTAACCTCTGGACAGCCAGGGAATTCCCTCTTATCAATAACATTAATCGCGGCAACAATGATAACTACTGACACCTACTGAGCTTTAAAAGATGAAGTTGAGACTGGAAGGTTAACTTTCCCCAGATCAAAATCTGTAAATTGCAGGGGGGTCAAGTGGATCTTCTTCAAGGTCTCTCCCCGATTCTCTGATTCCAAACTCTGCTCTGCCGTAGCCTGCTATGTGGTCTTGGAGAAATCGCTGCTCCTCTCTGAGCCTCAGTCTCCTGTATTTGGAGAACTGGGTCACGGACGGGATCTTCTGAGGCTGGTGTGTTGCTTTCCTGGGGCTGCTGTAACAAATTTATTCTCTCAGTTTTGGAGGCTTGAGGTCTGAAATCCAGGTGTTGGTGGGAACTTGCTCTCTCTGAAGGCTCTAGGGGAGGGTTCTTTCTCGTCCTTTCCAGCTTCTATTCGTTGCTGGCAATCTGTGGTAATCCTGGGCTTGCAGCTGTCTCCCTCCAACCCCTGCCTCTCTCTTCACACGGCTTCTCTGCGTCTCTGTGTTTCTGGGTCCAAATTTCCTCTTCTTCTAAGGATGTCAGACATATGGGGTTTGGGGTCCACCCTGAACCACTATGACCTCATCTCAATTTGGCCCTATTTCCAAATAGGTCCCATTCACAGGCTCCAGGTGGGCCTACTTTTCTGGGAGAGTCAGCACAGGTGGGATGTGGGCGTGGATGTGACTAGAGGGTCCAGGTGTGTGGATGGCATGGTGCCCTCCCCCCCCCTGCCTCTCAGGGAGGGCCTTTGTGCCCAACTACTTTCCCCACATTCTCCTTCCCCTGCTCTCCTCACCCCTCCCCTTTCTTTCCTCCTTCTTCAGAGACCCTCCCTGGTAGACCAGGGGTTAAGACTCTGCGCTACCAATGCAGGGGGCACAGGTTCAAATCCTGGTCAGGGAACTAAGATCCTATATGCCACGGGGTGAGGCCAAAATATTAAAAAAAAAAGAAAGAAAGAAAAAATGGGGGAACCGAGGTCCAGAAAAGGGCACAGTTGGCTCCTACTAGCTCCGTTAGTCACCTGACCACTGACACCTGCCTCCACCCCAGCTTTGCCTCCCCAGACTTTGTGCTCCAGACTTTACGGAGGGGGGACAGATTACTAGGCCCACCCCCTCCCACGGGCATCCGTGTTTGCCCAGATGGACCCCCAAACCTGGCCTTCCTCTCGCCCCTGCCCTGCAGTAGCCCTAGGGGCTCAGATTCTTCTGTTTGAGCCAGGCAGCCTCCAGGAGCTATGGGGGGTGGGGTGGCGAGGGTGCTTCTCCGCATCCCAGTCTCACCCTGACCATCCCAGGGAGGAGACCGGAGACTCCTTGTGACGTCTGGTGGGGATTCTGCGTGCTGCAGGGCGCACACCATGAAGGGCTGCTTGTTGGCAGGACACCCACGCTCCTCTGGGAGGGACGGAATAACCTCTCCTAGGGGACTGCTGTCTGTCCTTCTGGGAGAGGCTGAAGGAGGATTTTAACCCAGTTTGGCTGGTGATCCACATGTTACATCAAGCATCCATCTGAGGGGTTAGGCCTCTGAGTGCCACTTTCTCAAAGGCAGTGAAATTCCTCTTACCCCGGGGACATCTGGGGTTCCCTGGTGGGTCAGACGGTAAAGAAGCTGCCTGTCATGCAGGTAGACCTGGGTTTGATCCCTCGGTTGAGATCCCCTGGAAGAGGAAATGGCAGCCCACTCCAGTATTCTTGCCTGGAGAACCCCATGGACAGAGGAGCCAAGTGGGCTACAGTCCATGGGATTGCAAAGAGTCAGACAGGAGTGAGTGACTAACACGCAGAGGACATCTGGAGACATTTTTGGCTGTCACCACTTGGGGGGAGGGTGCTCCTGGCATCCGGTGGTTAGAGACCCAGCCTGCGGCTCTACCTCCTACACACACAGGACAACCCCACAATAAAGAACAATCCAGTCGGAAGGATCAGGGCGCTGAACCTGGAAAACCCTGCTCTGAAGCATCGTGGGGTCTGATGTGCCGTGATGCTCCACCCTCCTGGGCTTGGCAAGGCCTCTTTCAGGCCTTCCTTTTATTTATTTTAGTTTTGGCCATGGCCTGTGGCAGGCAGGATCTTAGTTCCCTGACCAGGGATGGACAATGTGCCACTGCATGGAAGCACAGAATCTTAACCACTGGACGACCAGGGATGTCCCCAGGCCTCCTTTTATTTTTTTATTTTTTCCCAGGCCTCCTTTTAAAATGTACTGACTCCAGGAGAGGGCTTCTCTGGTGGCTCAGTCAGTAAAGAATCCACCTGTAATGCAGGAGATGCAAGAGACCCGGGTTTGATCCCTGGGTCAGGAGGATCCCCTGGAGAAGGAAATGACAACCCACTCCAGTATTCCTGCCTGGAGAATCCCATGGACAGAGGAGCCTGGCAGGCTACAGTCCATGGGGTCACAAGAGTCAGACACGGCTTAGCGACTAAACCACCACCACTAAGAGAACTGGGCAACCTGACACCCGTGTAGGAACCCAAAGACCGTTTTCCCTCTTGGAGGAAAGGAGGCAGCTGCCAGCAAGGGAGTCCTAATCTACCCTCCACAGACACTGCCCTTGACTTTCAGCAAAGCACTCCAGTCCCACAAGTTGCTTCAAGGCTTCCCAAGTGAGCTCCCTCCAGAAAAAAAAAAGAAAAAAAAATCAGGGAAGAGAAATCCTATAACATAAATGTATTTCCCCAGTAAGTGTTCTAAGTCTTTTGTGGCTGCCAAATTCCGTCTGGCCCAGCCTCACACCCTCCAATCATGGATAACTAGACATTTTCTCAGGGTTGGATCATGAGGTTTGAAAACCCAGCTTCGAGAGCCTCCCTTCTAACCAGAGTATAGAAATACAGGCGCTGCCCAGGTCCTATGGGAAAATAGGAAGCAGAAGAATACCATAGTAGCGATAAGTAAGCCTAATGACCACAGCCCCTCGATTTGCTTTTAGTCTGTGCCAAGTCCTATTTGAGGGGCTTCACAAACGGGAGTTCTCGTCCTCCGAACCAGGGTGAAGAAGGTGCTGTTAACCTCAGGGCCTCCGATAGTATCTGTCACAAGGGTGCTTGGCAACTGGGTTTGAATGAATAAATCAAATCAGCCTGTTTTACAGATGAGGAGTATGGGGTTTGGAGAGGGACTTTGATGGACATGTTCAGACATGTGACTGATGGAAGTTTATAGATTCTCTGTTTGGGATGGGCCTAGACTTGCCTGTCATACAGTCATTTTCTTTTTTAAAAAAATTAAAAAAAGATTTGTCTACAATGCGTCTTAATGGCGGCACATGGGATCTTAGTTTCAGCACATGGGATCTTTTAGCTGGGGCTTTCGAACTCTTAGTTGCAGCATGTGGGACTAGTTCCCTGACCAGGGATAGAACCTGGGCCCCCTGCATTGGTAATGTGGAGTCTTAGCCACTGGACCACTAGGGAAGTCCTGATACAGTCATTTTCTGTCAGTAAAATGACTGCCAAGTTTGTGCAAGAAATAAACGTACCCTTGTTCATGGGATTTTGCTGAGGGCATTGTGCCTCATCACTTGAACACATTTGGGAACAGTGAGGTTGGCAGGGGTTACTCTACCCATTTTATAGATGGGCAAACTGAGGTTCCCTCCCCTGAGCCCTATGTCTCCAGATCCAGCTATTCTTCAGGCTGGGGTGGATGAGAGTGAAGCAAAACAGCAAGAGGAGGCTCCAGGAATCTTTGATCTGAGCTCTCTGACTTTTTCGCTTCCTGGCTCCATGGCCTCATGTGGGGACAGGGAAAGGGGGACCTGCGGCCAGGTTGGGATGGGAGGATGCTGGCGAGTGGGCTTTACCAGCAGAAAAGTGTGGGGCACACGTGTGGCACACATGTAATTGATTTGTGTGGGATGTTTCTCTGTTGGCACAGGGGAAATTTGAGATTGTGAACATGGACATGAAGATGGGGTCAAGCCTGAAGATCAAGGGCAAGATCGCTGACGGTGCTAATGGGTGAGCCAGTGGGAGGGCAGGTGGGGCAGGACGGGGAGAGGGGGCCGGCCACAGACCTGGCATAGGCTGGGAAGGTGGGGGCAGGCAAGGCAGCCTTGTGAAATGTTGGGACAATGAGAGTGACCTCTGGCCAGGGGGCCTCTTGTACATTCTCGCTCCTCTCACACCCCTCCCTCACCCTTGCTGGCCCCATTTGCATGCTTTCACATCTGAGGCCAGGTTTGGGGACCTGCAGAAGTCACATCGGACGCCATGTGCTCAATTCCTTGGCCCCAACAGACACGGAAGCAGCAAGTGAGAAATCCCTGAAGCGTTGCCCAGTCCTCCGTGAGTCAGATGCCTCTACTGAAGGCCCCAACCCCCCGGGGACACTACCCTCTTGATACTGCTGAAGGACCAGGGACTGGCCTTTCACATGTATTAAACCAGGGATAGCTCAGTTGGTAAAGAATCCACCTGCAAAAAAAAAAAAAAAAAGAATCTACCTGCGATGCAGGAGACCAGGGTTCAATCCCTGGGTCAGGAAGATCCCCTAAAGAAGGAAATGGCAACCCACTCCAGTATTCTTGACCAGGGAGCCTAGCCGGCTACAGTTCATGGTGTCCCAAAAGTCAGACTTAGCGACTACAAAACCCACCAGGGGGCGCCAAGTGGTCTGGTGCGCATCCTCTCCATCAGAATCTGAGACCTTTCTCACCTCAGGGGTTACAGGTCAGCGTTAGGCTGTCCTGTGTGCAGGACAAGGGTCAGCATTTCTTGAAACTGATCTCAATCAGGTTTTGATTGGGGAGGGGCAGGCAGAAGCATCGGGTAGGAGCCAAGAGAAAAATCACCTCTTTCTCCTACTTGGGTCCCTCAAGGTTGCAGAAATGTGGGATACCTCTGACCTGAGTCCTCCCAATGGAGACACTCCATGACTCAGAAAGTCCCACTCTCAGGGACCATGAAGGTCTAACCAAGGCCCCTGTCGTGATCTTTCTAAAAGATCACACAGCTCCTAATTGCATACCTCTAATGACAGGGAGCTCACCACCTCAGGCATACAACTATTTTTGGCCAAACTTAATGGGTCTTCAGAAATAGTTAAGAACAGCAGTTTTTTCCAAGGATAGCCACCTTCACCTCCTGAAATGTCACGATTAGTTAACTCCTTGTCAGGAGCCTTGGTCTGTGTTCTAAATGGAACGTGATACTCTAGTGCCAGGTCCGATCAAATTGTTACCTCCCTCGTTTTAAGGCACAAACCTCAATTAACACCACCTTTGGTTATTCTACCAACTTTATGGTCAAGACACCGCCACCCAAGCTTTTATACCCAGGACTGGCCCCTTATTCTTACTTCTTCTTCTCTGGCAGCTTTGTGATTAATTTGGGCCAGGGGACAGATAAACTGAACCTGCATTTTAACCCACGCTTTGGTGAATCCACCATTGTCTGCAACTCACGTGATGGCAACAGCTGGGGGGCGGAGCAACGGGACAATCACATGTGCTTCAGCCCAGGGTCAGAAGTCAAGGTGAGGTCAAAGGGAAAAGGGGCCTGAAAACAGATCTCAGGGGGGGAGCACAGCTGGTGGGGGCACCCTGGCCTAGACACGTGCTGGGACTGTTTGAGCCACTGGGCACGGCCCCGGCCCCGGCCCATTTCCAGGGTGCCTCCTGCCTCCCTGACACCCTCCCTCCTACCGCAGCTCATCGTGACCTTCGAGAACAATGAATTCAAGGTGAAGCTGCCAGACGGGCACCAGTTGACCTTTCCCAACAGGCTGGGCCACAGCCACCTGAGCTACCTGGGTGTGCAGAACTTCATCGTCTCCTCCTTCAAGCTAGAGTGAGGGCAGCACCTCACCAGAATGCAAGACACCACCCCTGCAAGCAGATTCCTGACCGAGAGCTGTCTCGTCATGTGGAATCAGTGACCCTTGCGACCCACCTGCTCTTCCTAATCCTCCGCCCTCATCCCCCAACAAAAGAATCCACCTTTATAGTCTTTCCAACTGTGGTGTTTTCCACTATCTTGATGTTCCTAGCGTCCCCTCGATATGGACGAGGAAAGTGAGGCTGCCCAGTGGGGGATGAGCTCCAAACACCTCTAAGCCACTGGTCCTGCCTGCTGGTCCCCTTTTGTCGCCAGGATAAGTGCCAAGTTGCTCTGTGGGATTACAGTTCCAGGCACCTGGGCCAGGGGCTGTTCCCGGAACTGCAGATAAGGGCTCCCACCTGGGCTTCTTATCGCAGGGCTATTCATTCCAGTCTGGTTACTCATTACCCCCTGCCTCGGGCCCTCCCCTCATTGGGGGCCCTGGTTGGGTGGGGCGGGGGGGGGGGAGTCCTTGGCTTTCCAAACTCAGTGCTAAAGGTACTCGAGCAGGTGGCACGGACACTGTCATCCCAGGTCCTCAAGCATCTCGCGGGACACCTTTTATCAAAAAAAGCCTTTTTAATCAGGACCCAGAGGCAGGTCTGGGGTGCACGGGAAGGTGGGACCCTCCCCCCTCCCAGTGAGGTCACACCTGACTTTTCTGAGGCTTTTGGGACATGGGGCTGGTGGTGGGAATGTTGCGGAGGCAGCCTTGGGGGCTCTCAGGCAGGAGGGACCCTGCTGGGGGCAACTCCAGGATGAGCTGGGGCCGAGGGTCCCTTTGGGAGAGGAGACAAAGGCACTATGTGGCAGGCTCCCCACCCCCACCCAGCAAGGGCAGCTTTCCCAACACAAAGGCTGCACTGTGAGGCTGGGCCTTCCAGCGGGTCGGGGGCCTGGGGCGGAAGGTGGGCCCAGGGAATGGCTACTGGGTCCAGAGGTCCGGAGGTCCGGTGTGGCAGTGGAGGGAGGCGGAGTGGCCGAGCAGGGCCGAGGGGAACACCCAGGTCCCAGAACAAGCCTGGTCTCCCCTGGCCTCCCTCCCATGTCTGTCCAGCAGAGGTGTGGAGGGGTCTGTCATTGGCAAGACCCAGCCGCCAGGGGCTGGGGCTGCACCTGGGCTCCTCGCAGGCGGTGCCCGGAGGCTGGCCAGGGTTCTCAGCCCGTGCCCAGCCAATCACACCTTGACCTCGTCGTCTTCCTCAGCATCAGCAAACTCGAAGGTGTTGGCCTGCACTGTGCTGGGCACGGGGGTCCTGCTGCCTGCCTGGGATGCCCCCCACTCTTCGTCCAGGCTCCCCCAGGAGGCCCGAACCTGGGACAACGCCCCCACCCCCTCGCCCCGAGCATCCACCTCAGTGTAGTGGCGGCAGCTTTGGCTGCCACCCGAGACAGCTCCCCAGTGCCTGCCGGGGCCCTCACCAGCAGGCACACGGGGGCCCTCTCCCACTGCACTGGCCCTTGCCTCGGCCACTGGGCCCAACCTGGTGGTTACCCCATTGGGGCAGCGTCCACGAGGTGAGGGGCTTGAGGCAGGGGCCGGGGGGTTTGCAACAGAGGCTGGGGGACTTGCAGCAGGAGCCGGGGCTGGGGTCTCCGCTGCAGAGCCTTCTGAGAGGCTCATGGCCCCCAGGAGCTCAGTGAGGAGGGAGGGCCCAAGGTCGAGGTCCAGGCGGAAGGACAGGAGGGAGTCAGAGCGTCGAAGCTCAGGCTCAGCGGGGAAGGAGCTATCACGGTCTCGGTCACGAGGCTTTTCTGGGCGAGGCAGGCGGGAGATGGTGCAGAACCCGGAGTCCACTCCTAGAAGAGAAATAGGGACGAGGGTCAAAGCTGGGGGCCCTAACCAGGAATTGCAGAAGGCAGAGCCAGGACCAACACCTGTTTGTTATGTGGCCTTTAGCAAGCCACCCCCCAATCTGACTGCAGCTTCCTCCATCTTTCCAATACAGTGAACCCCATAGTCTCTTGTGTGATCTTCCTGTCAACCCTGGAAATGGACATAATCTTCATCCCATTTCGCAGATGAAGAAAGTGAGGCTCAGTTTGGGACGAGGGGAAAGGCTCGCCCAGGGCCACAAAGTCTGAAGGGCTGGAGCTGAGCCTGGAGCTCAAACCTCCTGACTCTCAGGCCCAACACTGAACTTGAATGACCCCTGGTCCCCTGCCATGAACCCATAGCACATGCACTGGTTTGTGGGCACAGGATAGAACCAGCAGCCGGTTTGACGACATAGAAATCAAGACCCAAAGGACAGGCAAATGCCCTCTAAACACCCTCTGTCCCTGACCTTGGCTCCAGGACTTCCAGGCCTAGGATACAGCGGTGGGACCGCGGACCAGCCCTCAGTGGGATTCTGAGCGTCACCCCTGGACAGGGAGCACCAGAGGGGCTGGGCAAAGCTGCAGGGCAGGGAATGGTCACCAGGTGGCAGCGGGGGCCCCAGTTCTCAAGTGAGCTGTCCAGGAGGAGTCCAGGTGACACCCACCCCTCCCCACGCTGGCAGGAAGGGCCTCTGGCTTCTGTCCACGTGAGTGGTTTTCCAAATTTGTCAAGTTATAGGAACCTCTGTTCAAATAACAGCAGAGCAACAGCTCCCGTGTCCTGAGCACCTACTGCATGCAATGCTAGATTCTAGGCCACAATCGAATATGTGTTATCATTTCACTCAACCTTAGCAGTGACCCTAAGGGCCCATTATATAGGCCAGGACTTGACTTCACAGAGGTCAATTTGCTTACTGAGAATCAGGCAGAACCAGGATTTGAATCCAGGGCCCTGGCTCTCCACCTCTCCACTGTACTGTTCTGACACAAGGGAGCTGCTTCCATTGAAGCAGGCAAAGGAGAGGGGTAGGAGGATGGTAGGGTGGCTTAGCCGAGGGCCCAGAGAAGGGGAGGCGGCTTAGGGGCAAGGCAGAATTCAAACCCTACCTCCTCACCTCTCAACCTCAGTGTTTTGGGGAGTGAACTGGTTCCTGCCCTGTGACCCGCCCTCGCCATCCAAGATCTGGGGTTTGGGTCTGACTTGCATGGAGACCAAACGACTGCGGGGAAAAGAGCTCACTTGGAGGGTTGGCTGAACCATCAAACCCGCTGCACCTCAGCCCCTGAAAAATGAGCAGACAGCCCAGGCCCTCACCGTAAGCAGAGTGGCCGTCCGTGGAGCTGCCAGGGCTGCGGTCAAAGCTGAGCTTGCCCACCACGAGGCTGTCATAGGCCGCCTGGTTGAGCTGAGGCAGGGAGATGGCATTCTTGATGATGGGGGAGATGGCCGGTGGAGCAGGTGAGGGTGCGGGCGGAGAAGCCATCCTCCGGGGCGGGGCCCCCACCCTCCGCACCAGCTGCAGCTTCTTGGCCAGGAAGCCCCGGGGCGAGCGGTGGGTGGTCCCTGAGCCGCCACCATGGTTGCTGAGGAAGGAGGTGTCACCGAAGACGTCCCCGCCGCGGCCCACATGCATGGTGTGGCGGAAATCCCCAAGTGGGGGGCTGATCATGTCTGCGGTCAGCCGCTTCTTCCCCTGCGAGCTGGACACCCAGCCCACGGGTGAGAGCTTGCCCAGGTTCATGGCCGGGGCTCCTCCGGCCCCCTGGGGGCCCGGCATCGGCTCTGGCTGTTCACAGCTGCTGGTACATGCCCACCGGGGCCTGGGGAGGGCGCTGGGCTAGGTGAAGGGTCCACTTCTCAGCTCCCTCCTTCTTGGTGGGAGAGGGTGGACGGAGGCTGCCCCTCTGTGCTAAGGTGCTGCCCTCACATGCTGAGGCTGTGGGGGGTCCATGGCTTGTCTGCCCCGAGGCCTGGCTCCCAGTCCCGTGGAAGGAGCTGCAGATGTTCTGACCAAGGACGTAGATGGCACCAAATGTGCCTCAGACGTGGAGAGTCCTTCTCCTGCCCAGGAGTGGAGACCTAAGAGAAAGAAGGTAGTGGAGGGCCTGGGGGCATCTTGGTCCAAATAATAACAGCTAAAGAGAATACATAATGAGGATCACGGAGAAAATGCTGAACAGACCCACAGAGAAGGGCACAGGGCATGATTCCACATCCAGGACATTTAAGAGCAGGTGAAACAAAATCCCATGGACAGAAGAGCCTGGCAGGCTACAGTCCATGGGGTCGGACAGGACTTAGCAACTAACAACAACAAAACAAAACAACGGTGATAGAAATCAGAATTGTGATTGCCTTTGAACAGATATAGACTGGGAGGGGGCACAAAAAATTCATGGAGCTGTACGCTTCTTCAACTGTATACTGGTTAAAACCTATGAATGGTCATTACATGGTCCCCATTGATGAAGCACCTACTGAGTGCCAATGGCTTATATTCATCACTCATTAAACCTCCAGGGAGGCACTATAGCCTTGAGAAGAGACACTGAAGCCCAAAGAAATGAAGGGATTTGCCTGAGGCTACACAGTAGGCAATGGTGAAGCAGAGCCTCCGACCCCAGAGCCCTTGAGCCCCGAGCTACACTGCCTCCTGCTGGCGGGTGGAGTTAAATCACCTCCCTTCTTGGTGGGTTAAACTGTCGTCCCCTCAGAGAGGCTTGGAGGTGACAGGCGAAGGCTTTATGAACTGCTGTGTAACCAGCAGAACCCTTCGCTTTCTGAATGCTTCCTGGAAAAAGGATCCTGTGGTCAAAAGTGGTTTTTCCAGCTGCTTATTACATGTCTGAGCACATTCAAGGCTCTGAGAAGGCCCGCAGGAAGAACATTATATTTTTTTTCAAATTGATGTCAAGGCCTTGTTACCAGGGAACAAGTTTTGGAAAAAGCTCAGCTGGAGCCAAAAGCTGTTCTTTGCCTACTCCCTGCTGTCCTGATCTCTTCCCCACCCTCCTCCCCCATCTCAATCTTCTCTAAGCTTCCCTTGGTTTGACACCACCCCTTCTACTACCCTAGGAGTATACAGTGGAGGACACCTATGAACCTATGGTCCCATATTTGATTTTCTTGTGGCCCGGAGAGGCCAAGCTTCTTCAAGGTCATGTTAAGAGAACGAGTAGAGATGTCATTTCAGAGCCTCTGACTCACTTGGCTTTTAGTGGCCCGTGGAGCCCTGTCTTGTCTCTCCAGATCGCAACATACTCTAAGGGTGGGGCCTGGATTTTCCTGCCTCCCTCCCTCCAGCGCTCAGCTTGGGCTCTGCACATGGCCAAGTGCCCAATCAGTACCAGTAGTTCTCTGTGATACCTTCATACCTTCATACCTTGCCACCATCTGAGTGAGGGCAGGTAGAGGATTTAGTGGCCTCACAGTGTGTCCTTGGGCAAGTCATTTACCTTCCCAGACCTGGGACCCGAGCTGATAAAAGTTGATAATGATTCTTAACACCTAGATCTGAGCATCAACTTTAAAAAAAAAAAAATTGTGGCCACCTCCAAGCATAAAAATCTCAATACTGCCCTTCAAATGTTATTTGAAATTCAAAATAGGTTAAATAACAAGATAAAAACAAAGGAGGCAAGAAGACAAAGCTTGCTTTGTTTTCTGACTGCATTCTCTTTCCTTCCCACCATAGGATCCTCCCCCAACCCTGACTCCTCCCCCCACCAGGGGTGGGGGGTATCTGAATCATTCCTTTCCCTGGCACCCCCAGCACCAAGACGTCCTTGTGGAATGTTTACTGAAGTAATGAAGCGCTCTGCAGTTGGACAGCCACTGCATGATGTCATCTGATTCTCCAACAGCCCTGAAGCTGGAGGGTTAGCCCATTTTACAGGATGAGCCAAGGGTTGGAGAGAAGGAACTTGGCCAGGGTCACGTGGCAGGTACCTCGCATGGGCCATTTCCTTGCTCTGCTGAGGACTGAACCTGGGGACAGAGGGGAGGGAACTGGGGGGGGGGGTGTCATTCTGAAATGTCATGAGGAAAGGTCACTATGTCCATCATGTGGCCACACCTACTTCTCCCCAGCCCCTCCTTTCTCAGCAAAAGGGGTCCTGGTCCCCACCCCACCCCTGTGGCCACTTTGACTTGAGACACCAGCTTCTGCCCGAGTCTTGTGATAAGCCCATGTCTCAAATGCCTCTGGGCACCTCCAGAAGCTCTCCACCCTGCCCACTGCTGTAGGGACATCCGTGGCACTTTGCAGCCAAGGACAGGGCACTGCTACTGGGGACCTGTTCTCCCACGTGCAAAACAAGGCTGGTCCTCTCCCAGGAGAGTTTTAAGAGTGGAAGGCGCTGTAATTAAACCCTTGGATCCTGAAGCAGGGCTGGGTTCAAAGCCAACATTCTTACACTAATAATGTCTCTCATTCTGGAGAGACAGGAGAGGCTCCAAACTCGATGGAGCCTATTTGGCCCTTGAAGCTGATCATCGGGTATCACTGGTGGTTAGGTGTGCCCCACCTGGCCCCGGAGCAAGCAGGGCTCTGGCTGTCCAGGTACGTGGCCTCTCTTTGCTCACCAAGCCAGGACTACGACCTGCTAATGCTCACAAACACCCATTTTACAGACGGAAAAAATGAGACATGGAAAGGAAACTGACTTGCCCCAGGTTGGAGAGCAAAAAGAGAGGCGTGGCCAGGAACCTCCCCAGGATTCTACTGTTGTTAGTTGCTCAGTCTTGTCTGACTCTTTGTGGCCCCATGGACTGCAGCCCACCAGACTCCTCGGTCCACGGGATTTTCCAGGGAAGAAAAATGGAGTAAGTTATCATTTCCTCCTCCAGGGGCTCTTCCCGACTTAGGGATCAAACCTGCATCTCCTGGGTCTCCTGCATTGCAGGTGCATTCTTTACCTGCTGAGCCATTGGGGAAGTCAGGAGTCTACCAACCTCAACAGTAAATGGCAGGAGAGTGGGTGAAGGCTCCAGGAGTGCCGAGCAGATGCCCAGCTGCTGAGCTCAGAAGGGCAGGCCAGGGAGGCAGGAGACCCAGCCCTGCAGATTCAGTTTAGCCAACAGATAGTCAGGCCTGGGTACTTGGGTAGGAGTTTACTCAATAGCAGTGGTGACCACAAGGACAAGGTTTGGGGCCGGAAGTAGGGACCTCGCGGTTAGGAGAGGCCGACAGGGGCCACTGTGGAAGTGCCTGCGGTTGGAGGAGGCCAAGGGCTGTCTGATGGCCTTGGGGGAGGGGGCAGAGGCAAGGGTGAGGCGGGGGTGGGGGTGGCGACACCCTAGGGCTCACCTGGGAGTCACCCGCAGGCCCCTAGGGGGCACCACCTCTCATCCTGGAAGCCACTCCCTGCTCACAGCACCCCTCCGGCAAGTGTCCAGCTGGGTAGTAACACCATCCTTACCGCTGGACAGAGGGACCCTGTCTCCGTTAGGGCTGTTCTAGCCTCCCCGAATAAGGGGTTAACTCCCTGGGGGCTGCCTTTTCATGCTACTCAAAGTCCAGCCGCTTCAAGAGGCAGAAACTGAGGCGAGAAAAAGGATAGCACGTTGTCCACAGTGGCAGCGGAGACCCTGTTCTCAGGCCGTCAAGGGGGACAGTAGGAGGGAGCACCATAGACCCGAAGTTAGAGCCGAATCAGCCTTTGACGCCGAGGCTGATTGGCCTAACGGCAGGGTCTCCCCAAATCCTCGGTTCCAGACCCTGCGCCGCGTGTTGCGCAGCTGTGGCCTCCGCGGGCCAGCCCTTTCGCCACTCTGAGCCTCAGTCTCCCGATCCAGAAAATGCGTTTCAAACTTGGTGAGTCTCAGATGGCTTGGCGAGAACAGAACAGTCTCGAGGGCGGTCGGGATGGGAAGTCCCGGAAAGATTTTGGCCAGAAAACATTCCCTCTGGGAGGCACGGGGTTAGAATGCTGGAGGGTCGTCGCTCCGCGGGGAAGGGGGCAGCCGGCTGCCTTGGCCCGAGGGGAACCGGACGGGATGACCTCACCCGCCGCTCCGGCCTGGAATGCGGCGGTTGGGGAGGGGGCAGGGTGCCTGGACCATCTCCCCAGCGGTCCCCCCCACTTCCCGCTCTCCCCGCCAGCCTCGCCAAGGGGCCCGACATTCCGACACATGGCCCCCTCCCCGTTCCTTCCCTTCCTTTCCCAGGGCAGGAAGGAGCGTAGACGGCCCTCGGCTCGCCCCCTCCTCCCTCAACCCGCTTTACCTTCCAATTCTCTGCCGCCCTTTACTCGCCGGGACCAGGGCGAAACCACCGAAAACTTGGAGCGTCCCCGCGCCGCTCCCGCGGCCGGAGCTCCCGGCCTGTCCCTTGGCACCCGGGGCGACTTTGGCAGGCTGGCCCCCTCCCCCGCCCCGGTCCCAAGAACCTAGGGGGTGCCAAGACCTTTCGGCGCCGCGATTCCCCTGCCCGCGTCCACGCTCACCCTGGGCTCGACGACCAGCGGGCCAATTCGCGGTTACCTTCTCTCCGCGCGCCCCGAGAGCCGGGGGCGAAGGGCGGACGCGGCGGCGGCGGCAGCGCGTCCCCGCGCGCAGCCCTGGCGAGTGGCTGGGCCGGTCTGCGCCGCCCTGGCCGCGGGCTCCGCGGGCTGGCTCCGGGGGCGGGGGCGGGGTGTGGGCGCGCTCCCTCCTCCCCCCTCTCTCCTCCCGGCCGCGGGCGGGGCGGGGCCCCCTGTCCCGGGCACCGATCGGGCCGCCCCGAGCGGCGACTGCGAAAGCTGGTGGGGGCGCCAGGTCAGGCTCTTGTAGGCTGCCCTGGGCAGGGGGAACCGGGAACGTGCAGCTTGCCCGGGGCGAGGTGACTCGGGTCCCCAGCTCCCAAACCCTCTTCCACCGTCTCCTCACAGGGCCTTGGGGTGCCTGACCTGACAACTTCGCTTGCTGGGCTCTCCAGCCGCTGCTTGTGGGAGTCTGGGGAACCTGGAAGCCAGATCTCCGAGGCCCTGCATGCCCGACTCCTGCTTAAACCTTAAGTTCTACAAGCTGGGATACCCACTCCCTTTCTCCTAACCCCCTTTCCTTTTTGCTCCAGTACAACTCCTTCACCCCCACCCCGCGGTTACCAGAACACAGACATGAGCCACACTGGGGCCAGGCCACTGGTAGAGTGGTGTGGTGTTGTGGTCAAGGCTGTGGACCCTGGAACCCAACAGCCTGGTTTCCTGTCCTTTGCTGGTCACTGCTTGGTTTTCCCATCTGTATAATGGGATAATAACAGCAGGCATAAGCTGTTATGTGGCTAAGTGTTCTCTGCTGTGTCAGCACCTAGCAGACTTGCTGAACAATTAATTACATGAGGTCACATCTCGGATGGGTGGGTTCCCGAAGCTTCATTGAGCACCCCCAACTCCACCCATGAGGGTCAGGGAATCAGCCACGCACAGGACTCTGTGCTGTCCTCAAGGAGGAGAGATGGAGCTCTGATCCCCGGCTTATGCTGTTTCAACGTTGGACACAACTTAGAGACTAAACAACAGGAACGATGTTCCTCTTGGACTGTGAGCTTCCTGAGCAGGAAGATCTGGGGGCTGTCCTTGCACACAGCCCCATAACAGAGTCTGCAGGAGAGGGGCGGGGCTCAGCAAGGTGTCCTGGAAGAGGTGATTCCTGAGTTAAGCTGCAAAGGACACACAGGCAGAGGGAAGGGCAGTGGGAATGCACACACACTCGGCAAGAGACAGAACAAGCAAAGGCTTAGAACGAAGGATCCGCACGAAGGAGGCAGGTGCGGCTGGAGGAGGAGGGGCCGTATGTACACACACGGAAAGAGGGTTTTTGGCTGCACCTCCTTCATGTGCGTGCTCAGTCGCTTCAGTTGTGTCTGACTCTTTGCGACCCCATGACTGTAGTCCACCAGGCCCCTCTGTCCATGGGATTCTCCAGGCAAGAATACGGGAATGGTTGCTATGCTCTTCTCCAGGGGATCTTCCCAACCCAGGGATGGAGTCTCTTATGCCTCCTGCCTTGGAGAAAGTGAAATGAAAGTGAAAGTCGCTCAGTCATGTCTGACTCTTTGAGACCCCAAGGGAATTCTCCAGGCCATAGTACTGGAGTGGGTAGCCTTTCTCTTCTCCAGAGGATCTTCCCAACCCAGGGATCGAACCCAGATCTCCCTCATTGCAGGCAAATTCTTTACCAGCTGAGCCACAAGGGAAGCCCCCTGCCTTGGTAGGTAGATTCTTTACCTCTAGTGCCACCTGGGCTCCCAGAATGTGCATGCTAGCCACCAAGGGAGGAGGTTATTTCCCCAGCAGGACAGATGGGGAAACTGAGGTTTAGAGAATTCCAGTGCTTGCTGAGGTAACAGTAGGACTGAGAGTCAGACATGACTTAGCAACTAAACAGCAACATCAGAACAACAGCCAGGCCCTGTCGCCCCTCACCTGCTCATCACTGAATCCATGTGAGATCCCTGTAGGGACAATACTGCCATCGTGTCCATTTTGCACAGAAGCAAAATGACTTTCCCAAAGCCTCCAGCTGTGGCAAGTTGTCCATATGTCCTGGTTTGCCCAGGAGAGTCCCACATGATGCCCAATATCCCAGCATAATTTTAAAAAAAATTTTTTTCATTTATTTTTATTAGTTGGAGGCTAATTACTTTACAATATTGTAGTGGGTTTTGTCATACATTGACATGAATCAGCCATGGATTTACATGTATTCCCCATCCCGATCCCCCCTCCCACCTCCCTCTCTACCCAATCCCTCTGAGTCTTCCCAGTGCACTAGGCCCGAGCACTTGTCTCATGCATCCAACCTGGGCTGGTGATCTGTTTCACTATAGATAATATACATGTTTCGTTGCTGTTCTCTCGAAACATCCCACCCTCGCCTTCTCCCACAGAGTCCAAAAGTCTGCTCTGTACATCTGTGTCTCTTTTTCTGTTTTGCATATAGGGTTATCATTACCATCTTTCTAAATTCCATATATATGTGTTAGTATGCTGTAATGTTCTTTATCTTTCTGGCTTACTTCACTTTGTATAATAGGCTCCAGTTTCATCCATCTCATTAGAACTGATTCAAATGAATTCTTTTTAATGGCTGAGTAATATTCCATGGTGTATATGTACCACAGCTTCCTTATCCATTCGTCTGCTGATGGGCATCTAGGTTGCTTCCATGTCCTGGCTATTATAAACAGTGCTGCGATGAACACTGGGGTGCACGTGTCTCTTTCAGATCTGGTTTCCTTGGTGGGTATGCCCAGAAGTGGGATTGCTGGGTCATATGGCAGTTCTATTTCCAGTTTTTTACGAAATCTCCACTGTTCTCCATAGCGGCTGTACTAGTTTGCATTCCCACCAACAGTGTAAGAGGGTTCCCTTTTCTCCACACCCTCTCCAGCACTTATTGCTTGTAGACTTTTGGATAGCAGCCATCCTGACTGGCGTGTAATGGTACCTCATTGTGGTTTTGATTTGCATTTCTCTGATGATGAGTGATGTTGAGCATCTTTTCATGTGTTTGTTAGCCATCTGTATGTCTTCTTTGGAGAAATGTCTGTTTAGTTCTTTGGCCCATTTTTTGATTGGGTCATTTATTTTTCTGGAATTGAGCTGCAGGAGTTGCTTGTATATTTTTGAGTTTAGTCCTTTGTCTGTTGCTTTGTTTGCTATTATTTTCTCCCAATCTGAGGGCTGTCTTTTCACCTTGCTTATAGTTTCCTTTGTTGTGCAAAAGCTTTTAAGTTTCATTAGGTCCCATTTGTTTATTTTTGCTTTTATTTCCAATATTCTGGGAGGTGGGTCATAGAGGATCCTGCTGTGATTTATGTCGGAGAGTGTTTTGCCTATGTTCTCCTCTAGGAGTTTTATAGTTTCTGGTCTTACATTTAGATCTTTAATCCATTTTGAGTTTATTTTTGTGTATGGTGTTAGAAAGTGTTCTAGTTTCATTCTTTTACAAGTGGTTGACCAGTTTTCCCAGCACCACTTGTTAAAGAGGTTGTCTTTTTTCCATTGTATATCCTTGCCTCCTTTGTCGAAGATAAGGTGTCCATAGGTTCGTGGATTTATCTCTGGGCTTTCTATTCTGTTCCATTGATCTATATTTCTGTCTTTGTGCCGGTACCATACTGTCTTGATGACTGTGGCTTTGTAGTAGAGCCTGAAGTCAGGCAGGTTGACCCAGCATAATTATTAATAAGACTTCCTTTCATTCTCAAAGATGACCTGGTTAGACAATAAATTACACATCACTCTAGTCAGAAGATTGCCCAGAGCATCTGGCAAAGGAAGCAGTTTGATGTGATGTCAGAGGCCTTCAGTGAATTAAAAAAACTAAGATCATGGCATCAGGTCCCATCACTTCATGACAAATAGAAGGAACAAAGTGGAAGCAGTGACGGATTTTGTTTTTCTCGGCTCCAAAATCACTGCTTATAGTGACTGCAGCCTTGAAATTAAAAGACACTTGCTCCTTGGAAGAAAAGCCATGACAAACCTAGACAGCATATTAAAAAGCAGAGATGTCACTTCGCCGACAAAGGTCTGTATAGTCAAAGCTTTGGCTTTTCCAGTCGTTATGTATGGATGTGAGAGTTGGACCATAAAGAAGGTTGAACACCGAAAAACTGACACTTTTGAATTGTGGTGCTGGAGAAGACTCTTAAGAGTCCCTTGGACTGCAAGGAGATCAAACCAGTCAATCCTAAAAGAAATTGACCCTGAATATTCATTGAAAGTACTGATGCTGAAGTTGAATCTCCATTGCTTTGACCACTTGATGTGAAGAGCCGACTCATTAGAAAAGACCCTGATGCTGGGGAAGACTGAAGGCAAAAGGAGAAGAGGGCAGCAGAGGATGGGATGGTTAGATAGCATCACTAACTCAATGCACGTGAATCTGAGAAAACTGGGAGACAGTGAAAGACAGGGAAGCCTGGCGTGCTGCAGTCCATGGGGTCACAAAGAGCTGGACATGACTCAGCAAACTTCCTACTTTGTGCCACTCACTTTGTCTCTGCTAGCTTATTGTAAGGCATTCTATGAGTCAGAAATTCTGCAACTCATTTTACAGATAGGTAAACTGAGGCCAGAGGCGCTCTCCCCTCATTCTAAGCCTCCCTCCAGATAGAACTACTTCTCTATGTAGGCTGCATTCCTGTTCTTGGCTCCACTCCTGATTGAAGGATCCAACTCAGTTTTTCTTTCTGGAAATGGGAGAAAGGGAGGAGTCTGGGCATCCTTGTGAAAGATGCAGGGATGGGCAGTCCCCATTTCCCATGGTTTTCTCCTCTCCCAATTTCCTGTGGTCGCCTTCTTTCCCTTGTCAAGGGACTGTGCCCAGGAGCGCAGGGGTTAACCCTGGCAGAGCTGTAATCACCGTGCAGAATGCAGAACAAATGCCTCCCAGCTGGGGACGGGGAGCTGCTAGGTGGGACTGGCTGTCTGGAGTTCAGGAGGCCCCGCTCTCCTCCCCTGTCCTGAGGAACCAGGCCCCTTGGACTGTAATCTCAGAGCTCAGCTGCTCCCTCAGTTCACCCTGCAGGCTGGGTGGGCCGAGGCACGGGGCTTATGGGAAGGAGGCGGTCTCTGGGCAGGGAGACCTCTTTGGCGCTGGAGTGGAGGGGGCAGGGCACAGCTAACAGGGTTGCCTCCCCTTTGGGGACCAGGAATGCCAGTGGCTGCCCACCAGGCTCCAGTGAGGTTTGGAGTGGGAGCCTTGAGTGAGGGAGTTGGCCACATCTTTCAGCCTGCATCCCAGCCGCTTCCTAGAGGGTGCATCCTTTCCATCCCGAAGTCTGGCTTGGCTTTCGATCAGCTTATGCATCTGCTCATTGACTGATTTGATTGGTCTTCTCAGTCTTCTGTCTTTTCTTTCTTTTTTTTTTTTTTTGGAGATGCCATGCAGTATGTGGAATCCTAGTTCTGCAACCAGGGTTCTAACCCACGCCCCCTGCAGTGGAAGCTCAAAGTCCTAACCACAGGACTGCCAGGGAATTCCCAGTGAGGACTGTCTTTTGAGGGTCCGCTCATCTGCCCACCACCCACACTCCTCTCCATCCATCTACTTATCCTTCTACCCATTTGTTTAACCACCAATTTACATCTGTTAACCTACCACTCACACCCATCCAGTCACCTAACTACTTACTAATCTTCAGTTGACCCACTGCCTACACCCTTACTCATTATCTATCTACCCCCACTGATACATCCACTTACCTGCCTGTGCCTCCTCCCACCCCTATCCATTTACCCACTGATATATGCGCCTCCCCCCACCATCCATCCAGTAGCCTTGTTCTATTGCCATCACCCCCAGCCGTCTACCCCCTGCCTGTCCCTCCATGGTCTCATGCACTCATTTCCCTGTCCATCCTATGATAACCTTATATCAACTCACACCTGGCCTCTGCTGACCAGCATGAGTTTCTGAGCATGTCCATATTTTTCTCACGGGCACATACCTCTCTCACCTTCATCAGTGGGTCACCCTTAGGCAAAGCATCCTTGAAAACTGCTTTGCAATATCACCTCCCTATGGCCAGCATAGGAAGCAGGTCCTTGTCACCCCAACTGGTCTGCAACCGTCACGAGGGCAGGTACACCCCTCCTTGCACCATGCCAGGAACACCCTCTATGGACTGGACTCCTGGCAGGGGCTCAGACCGACCTGGGCATTGCAGGGAAGTAGGCGGCATTGTGTTCTCTAAGTGGTCTGTGCTGAGGGCTTAGGTCCCCAGCCTGGGGAGACTGGCGGTGGGGCTGAGGGTGCCAGCCCCATGTTTCTCACTTCTGGCATCCAGCATGCACTTCCGAGTCAGACCAACTGAAGTTCAAATCCTGACTTTGCCTCTCACTGGCACAGGGGTCCCCAACCTCTGGGATCTAATGCCTGATGATCTGAGGTGGAACTGATATAATAATAATAGAAATAAAGTGCACAATAAATATAACACACTCGAATCATTCTGAAACCACTCCCCACCCCAATTCCATGGAAAAATCGTCTTCCGTGAAACTGGTCCCTGTTGTCAAAAAGGTTGGGGACCGCTGCCCTAGCAGAGTGACCTTGGACGAGCCACTTCCTTACCTGGGCCTCATTTGTGATGAGCCATCAAGTTCACTACTTGACTTGTAGCTGATGGTCAAGAAAAGGTGGCTATAGTTATTACCTACTGTTGGAATTTTCCTTTCCCCAGGAGACAGTTTCACTTAACACACATTAAGTAAGCAAGTGCCTGCTGTAGGTCAGGCTACATGCAGTCCTTGTTCTCAGTGATTTGTCTGCTCTGGTGGGAAAGATTGAGGCCAGGAATTGGTGGGGGCTGAAGGGCCAAAACAGCAGTAGAAGGGGCTAGGCAGGCAGAGGACTGACTGAGGAGGTCCAGGGAGACTTCCTGGAGGAGGTGGCATTTGATCTGGGCCTCGTGTTTTGGGGTAAGAGTGACCACAGTTGAGCTTGGGAGAGAGCTGGTCTCACGAGGGGAGAAGGTGAGCTGGGGAGGGTCTACTGTGGAGGATGGGAGAGAGGTCTTGAACACTGCGCTAGGCCTTCTGTGGTGTGGGCTGGGCTGGGCCTCTGCCCTTTCCCCAGCAGTGGCTGCCCTCAGGTGTCACAGACCCTGGGGTGTCTTGGGATCCTTCTTGGGCTTTCTCATTAGCAGAGGTCTGCAGCAAGCTGGCCCCATGTTTTTTCTTTTTCCTGGCTGACCTTGAGGATAGGAATGTGCTCTGAAGGAAGCAAGGGGACAGAGACCCTCCTGGAAGGAAGCTTATGCCCTTCCGTTCTAGTTCCTTCCTCCTACTCAGACCCCCAAGAGTCAACACTTGGTGGGAAGGGTCAGGGCCTCAGTGGGCTTCTGAGAACGCTGAAGCCCAGAGACTTGCCAGGATGCACAGCGAGTCAGCAGTGGAACTGGAGTCCCCGGCCACACACAGACCCCACGGCTGCCTTCAGCGTGAGGGAGCGTCTGCTGAGTTCCTCCTGTGTGCCGGCTCCCAGCCTAGCAGGACGAAGCAGACAGGGTCACAGAGAGTTAAGGCTCCGACAGAGCACACACTTGGCAGGGCTCCAGGAAGGCTGCCTGGAGGAGGTGGGACGCAGCTCTATGCAGACGTGTGAAGCTGTGCAAACCAGAAGGTGTGAAAGGCAGGCAGGGTACGCCGAGCGTGTGTATCTGGCATGGGCGTGTGTGCCATGAGGGTGTCAGCTGGAGTGATGACTGAATTGCTGGGGCACCCAGGACTGGCCTGGAGGCTGGGTGATGATAGATGAGTCGCTGGCTGTCCCTGCTCGGTTGTTTCTTGAGGTGATGCCTGGGTGTCAGTGGCTTCTTGGGAGCAGCAGGGTCAGGATGGGAGTTAATCCCAAGGGTATTTTAGAGGGCGGGACTGTGAGGCCTACAGGGAGAGCATGGCTCCCAGAGGCAGGCAGCTGTCAGGGCCGGAAACGCCTCTGGAATTTCAGGCTCTGGGAAAAGCACTGGCCGAGTGGAAGAGTTTTCTCAGCCGGAGCCTTCCAGGCCAACACAGCTCTGGTTCCTTATTCACTGCTCCGCAGGGAAATGGGGGAGGGGAAGCCCCCTCCCCCCACAGGCTCCCTTTCTCCTGGAGAACAGGACAAGAAGTTGGGGGGGGGAGCTGAGGAAGGATGTGGGGTCAGTTCCTCCAGCCCCACCCCTGAGGAAGACAGTCAGATGGATGGATGGAGGGGGGAGTGGGTGTCTGAGGTGCCTGGAGCTGCAGGGGGTGGGGAGGGATAGCAGAAGGGTCAGGGCTGGGTGCCCCTGTCATCGCAGGGGTGATGGGGTGGCTTCTTCAAAGCTGGACCAGGTGGCCAGAGACCTGGATGGAAGGGCAGTTTTGGGGTGGGGGGGGTCCTCCAGGAGACCTTTGTTCTCAACATGAGGAGGGGTGGGTATGGAGAAAGGAGAGGCGGGCGGGGAGACAGGAAAAGTGTTTGAGGAGCAGAAACAATGGCCTATTCTCTACTGCCCCGCCTGGCCTGAGAGATAGGGCGGTGGGCTGGAGGCCAGCCCTGCCTTGCCCTGACCATCTCCAGCATGGCCTCCTCCAGCCCAGCCCGGCCCTTGGGGCTGCACGTGGTCCTGCCTGGGTGGGACAGGGGGCTCCTTCCTCACCCCCACAACTACAGACTCATTCCTGGATCCATGGGTCCATCTATGTTCTTCTAACAGAAGCCGGCCCATTTTGGTGGATGCAGGGCTTGTACAAACGTGATCTCCTTTGTGTGATGGACGCAGAAACGGAGGGGGAAAGCCCTTCCCACTGGCCGCGGCCCCTACCTGTTGTCTGTAGCGCTGGAGTACCCCGGGCACTGAATCCTGGGTTCATCCCAGGGTCCCCTCCCCACAGCGCTTCTCAGCTCCTGGTTTCCTCTTTCCTTTCCTGCACGGATGATAAGAGAAGGATGATCAGAAGGGAGAGGACGGCTTCCCCAAGGTGGCTCAGTGGTAAAGAATCTGCTTGCCAATGCAGGAGACATGAGTTCGATCCCTGATCTGGGAAGATTCCCACGTGCCACGGAGCAACTCAGCCCATGTGCCACAGCTATTGAGCTTGTGAACCTGGGAACCACAACTACTGAAGCCCGCGTGCCCTGGAGCCTGGGCTCCAAAAAAGAAGCCACTGCAATGAGAAGCCGGCGCATCACAACTAGAGAGTAAGCCCCCGCTTGCTGCAACTAGGGCAGAGTCTGCACAGCAACGAAGAACCAGCACAGCCAAAAATAAATAAATAAATAAAATTGTTTTAAAAAGAGAGCAAACAGAAGTGAAGGGAGTGGTAATTAAGCCCCCCACTTAGTGCCAGATGCGAGCTTGGACTCTGGGCTTGGTGCTTTACTGGCATCGGCCTTAATCCTCACAACACCATTATACAGGTAAGGAAACTGACGCCAAGGATGTAATGTTACCTCCTCAGCCTCTCAGGCCTTGGAAGTAGCCCCACTGGATATGAGCCTTGGTCTGTGGCATCCATAGTGCCCTGCTGCCCATGAAGGGCAGCTGTCCTCCCAGTGTGAGGACATGGGGAGGAACCCCGCGTGTGGCACGCACATCCTCCTGGTCCTGGGTTGCTAAGAAGGCTCCCTGACTGATGGATGTTGCCTTTACTTACACCTCTTTGGTGACTGGGAAGTCCTCCTGAAATGGAGCAGAAATCAGCTCCCCACAAGCTCTGCTCACTGCTCCTCCCTCACCTCCTGGGGCTGCACCCAGATGCCCGTGACGTTCTCCCTTCCAAATGTCTGCCGGGAATCAGAAGGCCTGGCTCCCACCAGCCCCAGCTGTGGATCTTGGGTAAGTTCTTTGGCCTCGCTGTGCCTCAGTTTTCTCACCTGTAACATGGGAATAATAACGCCTGCAATCAAAGAAGGTGGCTGGGAAAGAAGCTTTACAAACACAGGTTGGGGGTGTGTCATAATGATTGCAGATGTTTAGGCTGTTTGTATTGTTCTGGGTTGTTTCACGAACTGAACTGTCACGTCACAGCAAGCACTCTTTAAGTAACTCCTCAGCACCTGGCAATAGGGCACAGCCATTGCCTCTGGACTGAGGAATCTGCACCCCAGCTTGCCGAGGGGAGATGCAGTGGCTTGTATAGTTTTATGTGCAGAGTGCGTGTGTGTCTGCTCAGTCGCTTCGGTCATGTCTGGCTCATTGCAACCCCATTGACTCTAGCCCGCCAGGCTCCTCTGTCCATGGGATTCTCCAGGCGAGAATACTGGAGTGGGTTTCCCTTTCCTCCTCCAGGGGATCTTCTCAACCCAGGGGTCTCTTACATCTCCTGCATTGGCAGGTAGGTTCTTTACCACTAGTCCCACCTGGGAAGCCCTATGTGCAGAGTTCAGTTCAGTTCAGTTGCTCAGTTGTGTCCGACTCTTTGTGACCCCATGGACTGCAGCACGCCAGGCTTCCCTGTCCATCACCAACTCCTGGAGCTTGCTCAAACTCACTTCCATCAAGTCAGTGATGCCATCCAACCATCTCATCCTCTGTCGTCCCCTTCTCCTGCCTTCAGTCTTTGCCAGCATCAGGGTCTTGTGCAGAGTAACGTTTATTATTTCATAAAGACTCTGACACCATCCTCAGGGGTAAGGAAAGGATCTCACAGGTAAAGAAATGGGCCCAGGGAGGTGAAGTGACTACCCGAGGTCCCACTGCACCTTCCTTCAGGATGATTGACCGAATGATTCTCACCAGGCCATTCCCCTGTCAGGCCCGCAGGGGTTAACAGGCCCGGTGAGCAGCAGGAGGGAGGGTCTCATGGAGAGTGAGGGGTGGGGAGTGGGCTGCCCCCTCTAGGACCCTGACTCCACCTTGGTGGGCAGCTTGAGCCCCTGCCAGCCTCTTGTTGACTCAGCCGGCCTCTCTCCTGCCAAGGCCTGCTGACCAGAGCTCCCACGGGGAGGGTCAGGCTGCATTCTTCTTGGGCTGGAGCCTGGGTTGGGGGGTGGCTGGCACCTCCTGGTGGAGGCTGTGTGCTGGTCTGTGGGTGCTGGGCCAGATGCTAGGGTGAGGCTGGGGGATGGACCAGCCTGAGAATCAGCTCCTTGAGCACGAGTGTGGTTTAGCTTCACCATGACTGAGTTAGGTGATCTCAGCAAGCCACTGCCACCATCCTATGTGCACCCCTGCCTCAGTTTCCCTATCCATGGAATGGACACAGTGATGATAAGCCTGGCCAGCGCTACCACACAGCTACTGGGAGGATCAAAGAAACAGATGAGTTTGGCCAGAGTGAACGCCCTTTGTAGCTCAAGGACCTGGACAAGTTGGCTGGCCAGCCGGCCGGGCATTCTTGAGGTGGAGTACGTGAACAGGAAGCGATGCGGGGCAGCTCTCGGCTGTGGCATGTCTGCCTGACATCCCTGTCTCCTCCCTGGTCCTGACATAATGACAGTAACAGGAGTGACCCCTCCTTCCAAGTGCACAGCCCTTCAGAGTTTACCAAGTCCTTCCATTCCCATTCCCTCAGGTCCCCCACCCTCCTGCCTCAGAGCCTGTGCACTGGGGTGCCTTCTGCCCGGAACACTCTTCCCAGAAGAGTGAAAGGCTGCCTTCCTCTCAGCTCCAACGTCACCTCTGCAGGAGTCAACCAAACACTCATTTAAATTAACTTCTCCCTGACCCACCTGGGCTTCCCAGGTGGAGCTAGTGGTAAAGAACTTGCCTGCCAAAGCAGGAGACATGGGTTCCATCCCTGGGTCGGGAAGATCCCCTGGAGAAGGAAGTGGCAACCCACTCCAGTATTCTTGCCTGGAAAATCCCATGGACAGAGGAGGCTGGCGGGCTACCATCCACAGGGTCGCAAAGAGTCAGACACGATGGAAGCGACTTAGCACGTACCAACCCCTCGCCCCCCAGCATCCTCCCTTCCCCTCTGTGTCTTTCACAGCCGCCATGACCTTGTTCACATGGGCGATCATCTTCCCCGAGGACATCTGGCTCCATGAGGACAGCGGCAGTGAACAACCTTGCTCACGGCAATGTCGGGAGATAGACCACAGCCTTCCGTGGTGGCTATTACTGTCCCTTCTTACAGGGGAGGCACCTGAGCCTCAGAGAGGCTAAACGGTGTGTCTCAGGTCACACAGCCTGGAAGGAATGGAGCTGGTCAGGGGGTCTCTTTCCAGAAATGTCCCCACAACTGCACTGCCTGCCTCCTCCACATCGGTCACCCCCATGAGGTCAACTCCAGCCTCCCTCCTTACGGAGGGCGCTGCGCACTTATTTGTTCAGTGGAATGTGGGGAAAGATTCTGAAGAGTCTGTAAAAGTGAAGCTTTTGATTCTCTTTACAGAAGAATGAGCCACTGGACTGTTTTTGGTGCTGTTTAGTTGCTAAGCTGTGTCTGATTCTTCCACCCCATAGGCTGTAGCCCGCCAGGCTCCTCTGTCCGTGGAATTCTCCAGGCAAGGTTACTGGAGTGGGTTGCCATTTCCTCCTCCAGGGGATCTTCCTGATCCAGGTATCGAACTCGCTTGGCAGGCGAGTTTTTTACCACTGAGCCACCTGGGAAGCCCAGGCCACTGGATGCAGCGTATAGCTCTGGCTGCTCCTCTAGTGGGCCCCTGGGCTAACACCTTTGGGCCAGCATCTGGGGCATGCCAGGGGCCTCCTTACCCAGCGCGGGCTGGCTGGCCAGCCGGCCTGGCCTCCTAGCCCTCCCAGAATTGCAGCAGCAGCTGTGGGGTGGCCGGAAGCCCCACCCCCGGCGCCTCTGGGCCCGGAGCCCAGGCCGCAGGCGGATCTGTGGCTGGCACTGCTCCTTCGGGCTGGGGTGGGAACACCGCAGGGATTTTAAAAATAAAGGGCCTTGAGACAGTGGCCTGGCCCAGCCAGCCGTGGGGCGGGGTGGGGGCCAGACAGGGACAATGGGATGCCGATTCTCGGGGGCTGTCCACCCACAGGGAGCAATCAGGCCAGGCGAGCCCCCTGTTCCCTGCCCCCTCTCAACAGTGCTGCCCTCCCAGGGACACTCCCTCCGCGCCTATCCTCAACATCGTCCCAGATGTTTACTGAGCACCTACTATGTGCCAGGCTTCAGGGACCGCCGGCTGGGAACCTCCAGCCTCTCTTTCTCCCAGCCGTGCCGCTCTCCCCAGCGCTGCCCTCTCCTCCGTCTCCGACCTCAAGCCGGATGATTTATTGAGCGCCTACTATGTGCCAGGCCTGTCCTGGCCTCCTTCCTTTCAGCCTCTCTGGGCTCTTCTCCTCTGCGCTCACACTCTCCCAGGCCTCTCCCCCATCTCAGGCCATTTCTGTCTGCCTCTCTCTCCTCTGGCCAGGCTAACAGGAAGCAGCCGGAGAGGTCAAGGGCCACTGGGCCTCCAGAGTCCAGTGTCTGCATACACAGGGGCCTGTCGACAGGGAGGGGGGGTGGGGGAGGTGGACTTCCTGTTTATGAGAATCCGAAGGACCCCCAGGGAGGTGCCTCTAGTCTAGATCTCAAGTCTCTCCCTGCAGGGGCCCCCGAACAGCCAGCTCAGACCCAGGCACTGCCTTCCCCCCCTTGCTGGGGAGGGCCAGAAGGAAGGAGCACTGAGTCTTCGGAATAGCCAGGAATGTGGGAGTCGAGTGTCCAGTGTCCACAGGAAGCATCCCTGGCTCCAGGACCCAGCCCCCCTCCTCCCTGTCTGAGTGCCCCGCCCCATTCTCCTCCCCATCTCCAAGGCCCTCCCCTGCTTTGATGGTGGGAGGGCCTGAAAGAGATGGGGAAGAAGGAGGCTAGGTCTTATCCTGCCCCAGCGGGGCCACAAGGCTTCAGCTCTGGTTGGACCAGGCTCTGGCGGCCTCAGTCCCCATCTCTGGGTGGGGGTGATGGGCCAGTAACTCCATCAGGTTCATCTTGCACGCAGTATGTTTTCCCCTGAGTCCTCCATGCAGGGAGGATGGGGCAGGGCCCCCAGGGGGCTTGGGACCAGCCGGAGAAAAAGGGGACCAAGATGTCACTTCACACCTTGAAGAGGTATCACCCTCTGTTCAAAGCCCTAGGTCTGAGGAGCTGAAAGTGGGGGCAGACAGAGGTGGGGCCCGGCCAAAGTGTCCCGAGGAGGGGGAGCAAATAGCCCCCGCCCTCCTCAACTCCAGGCAGTCCCAGCCAATCCAACCTGTGGTTGCCCAATAGGAGGTACTGATCGAGGGCCTGAGGGTCACGGCCAGTGAAGAGGCTGGGCACAGGGAGACCTGACCTTGTCCTCTTCCCTCACCGAACCCAGAAGGAGGTCAGTGACACCTGTCCTCTCTCTCACCTCCCTCGCATCACACTCTCTAGCTCAGAGAACCTAGAGACAGACCTATAGGACACAACGTCCTTAGTGCTGGAGGCAGTCATCCCCTAGTGGGCAGTGGGGGCCCCAGGAGCCGGCTAACTCAGAGAAGGCAGTCAGGGAGGGCTTCCTGGAGGAGGCTACCCTCTCTACACAGAGACCTAAAATTAGGAAGGATGTGCTTGGCCTTGGAAACAGCTTGATCAAAGGCGTAACATTTCCAGAGAAATGCCAGCCACATGATGGACCTGGAAAAAGGTGCAGATGAGTGAGCCAGGGGAGATTATGGGTGGGGTGGGGGATGAGATCAGTCTTCAAAGCCTCAAAGTCTGGACTTTCTGTGGCTCTGGAGCGCCCTCTTTTGCCCTAGGCCAGGAGGTGGAAAGGGAGTCAGGCAAAGGAACCACTGAGATGGATTCAGTGTTATGTGGTGAGGGCAAAGGCCTGGGGCCTGGGGCAGGGACCCTGGCCTCAACTCTGCAAAGCTGCCTGAATAAGACTGAAGACTTTCCATTTCCTGACAGACCTGCTCTGTGCCAGAGCATCTAGGCACTTGCCTGCAGTAGTGACCTTGGGCAAGTTATTAACTTCCCTGGCCTCAGTTTTGGGCTCTATAAAATGGGCTGAAGAGAGGACCTGCAGCAGAGGGCTGCTGGTGAACGGAATTAATTTAGCATAGCACCCAGGTGGCGCCAGTGGTGCAGAACCTGCCTGCCAATGCAGGAGACTTGACCCTGGGTCGGGAAGATCCCCTGGAGGAGGAACTGGCACCCCACTCCAGTATTCTTGCCTGGAGAATCCCATGGACAGAGGAGCCTGGTGGCCACAGTCCATGGGGTCGCAGAGTCGGACACGACTGAGCATCACATACAGCACAGCACCTGATCCTGTGTGTGCTGTGTGCTGTGTGCTAAGTCACTTCAGTTGTGTCCGACTCTCAGACCGCATGGACTATAGCCCATCAGGCTCCTCTGTCCATGGGGTTTTCCCTGCAAGAATACTGGAGTGGGTTGGCATTTCTTCCTCCAGGGGATCTTCCTGACCCAGGAATCAAACCCACATCTCTTATGTCTATTGCATTGGCAGGTGGGTTCTTTGCCACTAGCGCCAGCTAGGAAGCCCAACACGACCTGGCACTAGTTAATCTTTTTTTTTTAAACTAATTAATTTATTTGGTTGCATCGAGTCTTAGTTGCAGCATGTGGGCTCAGTAGTTGCCCTGCAGGAAGTGGGATCTTAGTTCCTTGACCCGGGATTGAACCTGAGTCCCCTACATTGGAAGGTGGATTCTTTAGCACTGAGCCAATAGGGAAGTCCCCCGTGAGTCTTTACTACCAGCTAAATATTATTACTAATTGGGAAAAAGAGAAAATTGGTTTTCCCCCAAGGACATGAGGACAGGTGGGTGGCAGGTGTTTTACCAGAAGAGTCTACAAAAAAAGACACGGTACTCAGCCCCTGGGATTCCCAGGCTTGCATGATCCAAGCAACCCCCTAGGGCTCTTATTTAAAAACACTGGTTTCCCACCCCTAGTCTCTGACCTGCCAGGTCTGGGTAACAGAGGCCCTGGGGTTTGTAAGGAGGCCCCAGGGCTGTACCTTCTATTAGGCAGGTGTGGGGAACACTCCTCTGTGATGACAAGGATTCACTCCAAGTGCTTCCTCCTTGGGGAGACAGTTCCTTCAAAACACCCATTAAAAAAACTGTGCTGTCTGTTGAGTATGCCTCACCTGTTCTAAGCCTTTTCTGTGTTAACTCAGGCAATCCTCACAGCAATCCTGTGATGTGTAGGTACTCAGAATTGCTTCCATATTACTGATGGGGAAACTGAGGCCTACAGAAACTAGGAAACTTGTCCAAGGTTGCAGGAACTCTGTGACTTGTTAAGAGTCAGATTGGGACTTGAACCTGGACATAAGCCCGTAACCAATGGGTTGTAATTTCCCCACCTGCCTCCAGTCCCTGGGCTGTTTGATAAGATTCCTCCAGGTGTCTTGGGTCAGAGTTGGGGGTTCATACTTTTTTACTCTTTTGTCCTCTAAGATAGCAGTCCCTAACCTTTTTGGCACCAGGGCCTGGTTTTGTGAAAGACAGTTTTTCCACAGATGGGGTTTAAGAATGGGGATGGTTGAGGCATGATTCAAGCACATTACATTTATTGTACACTTTATTTCTATGATTATTACATCAGCTCCACCTCAGATCATCAGGCATTAGATCCCGAAAGTTGGAAACCCCTGCTCTGAGGGTGTGACCTTTGAATCAAGAAATGGCCAGTCCTGCTTCAAACCACCTTGGGAAGCAGAAAACTGGGATTCAACTTCCTGTGTGCTGCTTACTTCCTCTGGGGGGTCTCTGGTAGTTCTCTCTCCCTGAGCTGGTTCCCCTACCTCTAAAGGGGGTTGCAGCACCTCCCTAGGTATCATCAACAAGTCAGGAGATCAAGGATGGGGAGGGGGTTTGTGAACTGTTGGCTGTGGGTTTCTTTTGGCCCTGGGAGTGGCCAAGGTGGGGCCGTGGGAGGAGTGGGGCCAATCTAGGAGTTGCTCAAGTCACCTACCTCCAGGGCTAGTCCTTTCTTCTTTTTTTTTTTCTTTTAATCTTTTGGCAGCATCACGTGGCATGTGGGATCTTGGTTCCCCGACCAGGAATCAAACCCACCCCCCCTGCACTGGCAGGGCAGAGTCTTAACCACTGGACCACCAGGGAAGTCCTTCTCCAGCTAGTGTCACCAGGACTTCAGAGGTTGGGGGGAGGCCACAAGGGAAGAGAGGTTGGTGGGGAGCCCGGCTTCTCCCTTCCCGCTTGGCACTCCGACATGCCCTGGCTGGCGGCGGCTCATGATTCATCAGCTTTAAGCCCTGGTTTCATCAGTAATCAGGAAACACACCACTAGAGAGCCTGGGGCATTTTCTGGAGAGCCCAATGCCCTCCCAGAAACTGGGGAAGGGGGCAGGAGGAGGGAGCAGGGGAGAGAGAAGGAAGAGGTCTGGCCTCAGAAACTTAGTATAATGTATTCTTTTCTTTGAGGAGGGTGAGAAAGCCTCAGGACCCGACATCCCTGGAAACCTTTCACTTATTCATCCTAGTTTACTGAACCCCTTATGCTGGGCCAGTTACCATGGGCCCAGAGAAATAAAGTGAAGTTATCCAGAAGCTTCTTGGTACGTAGATTACTGTATGATCAGCTAATTCCTGCACCGCGTGGTGAGGCGCGGGTTTATCAAATTCAGAATCCACAGTGGAGAGATTCATTAATCTGGGGTTGCGTGGTTGTGGCATGGATGGGGGGAGGGCGGCGGGGTGAGATATTGGCGGTTCTGAAGCCCACACCGGGGAAATGACAGTGTGGGCTGTGATCAGGTCCTTCTGCCCCTTCTGAATGGTTCCTCTCCCATCTGGGCCTCAGTTTTCCCGGCTGTGACCTGGACACAGTGATGGAGCCTTTCTCCTGGGGCTGTTGTAAGAGTTAAAGGGTTTCACTCACGTAAAGCACTTAGAACAGCCCCTGGTGTGTGGTCAGCACACGGGTCACAGCGTGCCTGGCAGACAGGGAGAGGGCTTTCCGGTGAAGGACCCTGTCTATGCAAAGGCCCAGGGGTGTGCTGCACGTGGGTGTGATGGACATCGGCTGAGTGGAGTGAGAGGTGGGAAGGATCGTTGGAAGTACTGTCCTTCTCTGTGGACAACTTCCTTAGGGCAGCCGGGAGCCACAGACGGTTTTTGAGCAGAGGAGTGACGTGGCAGATCCGAGCACTCCAGAGTGGTGATGGGCTGGAAGGCCAGACTGGGCAGGGAGACCAGTGAGGAGCTGGCACCAGGGTCTTGGTGAGACATGGGGAAGCCTGAATGAGCACAGTAGCTGAGGGGATGGAAAAACCTGGAGATGAGGACCAGTGTCAGGGGGACACATAGCTGAACTGACGCGATGACATTGGGTTGACCGGAAAGTTCATTTGGGTTTTTCCATGATATGTAACATCATCAGTCTTCCCTGGTGGCTCAGATGGTAAGGAATCTGCCTGCAATGCGGGAGACCCACGTTCAATCTCCCTGGGTTGGGAAGATCCCCTGGAGAAAAAAATGACAACCCGCTCCAGTATTCTTGCCTGGGAAATCCCATCGACAGAGGAGACTGGTGGGCTACAGTCTACAGGGTCGCAAAGAGTCAGACACGACTGAGCTGGTAAACACACACGTCATCAATACAATGAGTGAATAGACACTGGGCTGGGGGGAATGGAGGCGTCCAGGCGTGTTGGGAGCCACCGATTCAGAATATACTAGTATACTTAGGAGAGGGTACTTAAGGAGGGCCTTGAAGGGTATACAGGAGTTGTCCAGGGGACCCATGAGGGAAGGGTTGCCCAGACAGACAGAACCAAAAGCAGAAGGTGTGAAAGCAGTGGGTTTGGGGAGGAAAGAGTGGGGTTCAGGAGTTGGCGGGCCTTGGGTGTCATCTGTAGGCTACTGGGGTTGGGGGAGAGTCAGAAGGCAGACCAGTGGGGAGAGAATTTCAACATCTCTGTTAGCTTCTTGTGGCTGTTGAAACAAATGACCACAACCTGGGTGCCTTAAATTACTCTGCTTTAAAACAGTACTGATTTATTCTCTCACTGCTGTGTTGGCAAGGCTGTGATCCCTCACAAGCCTTCCAGCTTCCAGTGGCTCCAGGTGTTCCCTACTTGTGGCTGCAAGAGTCCAAACTCTGCATCTGTTTCCACATGACCTTCTCTGTGTCAGCATCTTTTCTTATGAGGACGCTTGTCATTGGATTCAGGGCCCACCTGGATAATCCAGGATAATCTCACCGCAAGATCCTTATCTTAATTACATCTGCAAGGACCCTTTTTTCAAATAAAGTCACCCACAGGTTCCAGGTGGACTTATCTTTTGGGGTGTGGGGGTTACCATTCAACATACCCCAAGGTCCTAAACTCTAATCCCAGTGCTTCCTCCCAGATAGAGTCTTTCCTCTTTCCCCTCCTTCGGGGCTCCCGGTCCCTCCAGTCGGGCCTCCTGGATCAGGCAGGACGCCCCATTGTTTACCCTTCCATCCCCAGGGCCCAGAAGTGTAGGGACACGTGTGCAGAAGTAGCTGCCTGCCCGCCTCACTTCTTCCAGCAGCCAACGCCCTCAGAGGCAGGGGACCTGGCTGGACCTGTCGGGGGTGAGCGCCACCTTGTGCTCATTTTGGAGCAGTGCAATCCGAGGCTCCAGCCCGGTCCTTGCCCTGCGGACAGGTGGAGCGGTGCGGCCACTTACAGAGCTCTGGCTGTCCCCCAGCTCCGCACACATGGGTCCTGCTAGCCTCAGGGTGAAGTGGGGGATATAACTCCCATCCTCCAGGCCAAGAGACCCCGGCTCAGAGAGGCTGTGACTTGCTAAGATCTCACAATTTCCACTCCCGTCTGACTCCAAAGCTGCACCGCACAAACTAGGCAAATGCACCGGCCTGGGGGCGGGACCTGTCCACCCTGGCGGCTGCGAGGCTTTTCAGGGTCTACGTTTGCCCAAATATAAGCGGGGCGCAGATGCACTTGAGCCCCCCAGGCAGCCCCTTGCAGAGAAACCCGAAGAACCCAGAACGCAGCCTTTTGCTGAGATAGTCTGTGGACCTCACTGCTGCTTCTTGCTTTCCAAACATCGGTCTTAAAAAACAAAGCAAAACAATTAGGTGTTTATTGTTTTTCTCTAAACATTTTCACATGTGTGATCTATTTAATAGTTTAAAATATATACTTACTGGATTAAAAACTTAATGCAGGCTTCCAGTTCCCCTCTGAAAAGCAAGCTGGCAGCAGTTTCTTCCACATGTTTCCAGGAATGACCCCTGCATATGCACGCCCTTGCATGTATAGTCACACACTCCCATTAAAAAAAAAACAGTGGCAAGCAATCAACATTCTGCATTTATTTTGTTACTTAATGACACTTTTGCATTTGATCCACAGGACTGTGTGTGTGTGTGTGTGTGTGTGTGTGTGTGTGTGTGAGTGAGTGAGTCATTCAGTCGTGTCCAACTCTTTGCCCGCCCCCCTGCCCATGGACTGTAGCCTGCTGGGCTCCTTTATGCATGGAATTCACCAGGTAAGAACACTGGAGTGGGTATCCGTTCCCTTCTCCAGGGGATCTTCCCAACCTAGGGATTGAACCAGGATGTCCCGCATTGCAGGCAGATCCTTTACCATCTGAACCACCAGATAACTCTATCTATATCATAAGAGTATACAGGGTGAACACAACAGGCAGCCAGTGCCAAGATAAATACATGAACACACACAAAACACATGAACACAACCAGCTCCCCATGAGTCTCCTCGGTGCCCACTTCCGGCTCCCCGCAAAGGGAACTAACTGTGCTGACCTCTGAGATTTTGATGTTTTCGTTCTCCGTGTAAATGGCATCGTGTCCTCTTTTGTCCGCAGCTCCTATCACTCATCATTCTGTTTGTGGGAAGCAGTCATGTTGTTGCCTGTGGTTGTACATTATTTATCCTCATGACTGTGTAATGTTCCACTGTGAGACTACACCACACTTGTATTTCATCCATTCTACTATCAATGGATATTTGGATAGTTTCCAGGTTTTGCCCATTAGAAATAGCGTGCTCTTAATATTCTAGCGTAGTATGTGTCTTTTTGGTGATTGTGTTAGATCTACATCTAGAGGCAGAATTTCTAGGTCAAAGGTCTACATGTGTTCTGTTTTGTCTCCCCAGGTGGCTCAGTGATAAAAGATAAAAGTGACTGAAGCACGCACCCACACATGTTTTCTTTTAGCAGAAGCTGCCAAAAGGTTTTCCACAGTGATGCTAACAGTTGAAGTTCCCACCAGTTCTGATTACTTCATATCTTCACTCACCCTTGATATTTCTGCCTTTTTCATTTTAGCCATTCTGGCAGCTATATAGTGCTATGGCATTGTGGTTTTAATTTGCATTTCCCTGATTACTAATGAAGTTGGATATCTTTTCATGTATTTATTGGCCATTTGGGTATCCTCTTTGATCTGTTCAATCTTTGGCCTATTTTTTTTTTTAATTTTTATTGGAGTATAGTTGATTTGTTTTGCTATTAGGATGTCTTTTCATGTTGGGTGTTATTGTATTGATTTGTAGGAATTCTATGTGTATGTCAAGCAGAAGTGTTTTTTCTGTATATGTTCATTACAAATATCCTCTCCTACTTTGTGGGTCATCTTTTAACTCTTCAAAATGTATTTTTTGTTAAAGGAGAGTTCTTAATTCTGATATAGTCCACTAAAAAATTATTAACTTCTTTGTTTTATTGTTTAAGAAAACCCTGCTTCTTTTAAGGTCATGAAGATGTGCTCTTTATGCTTTCTTCTAAGTTTTTATTATTTTACTCTTTCACATTTAGGTCTGGAATTTACTTCTGTTTATGGTGTGAGGTAGAGGTTACATTAGGCTGAAAAACGGTCTCCCAATGACGTGCACCTCCTAATTCCTGGGACTGTTACCTTCTATGGCAAAGTGTCTGCAGAGTGACTAAGTTAAAGGACTTGAGCAAGAAAGATTATCCTGGATTATCTAGTTGGGTCCCAAATACAACCACGTGCATTCTTGTAAGAGGAAAGCAGAGGGAGATTTCACACACACACACACACACACACACGGAAGCCCCAAATACAACCACGTGCATTCTTGTAAGAGGAAAGCAGAGGGAGATTTCACACACACACACACACACACACACACACACACACACACGGAAGCCCCCATGAAGATGGAGCAGACAGAGATAGATTGGAAGTTACTCGCCTTGTGACTGCCTCGATGTAGCCACAAACCAAGCAGTGCCGGCAGCTCCAGAGATGGAAAAAGGCAAAAAACAGATTCTCTCTGACGGCCCCCCAAGCTGTTGGCTCTGCTAACACGTTGATTTTGGCCCAGTGATGCTGATTCTGAACGTCTGACCTCCAGGACTGTGAAGGTATAAAGTTCTGTGGTTTTAAAAAGTTTCAGGTAATTTTTTACAGCAGCCACAGGAAGCCATTAGAGGGGTCAAGATGCATTTTCCTCACAATATTCTATCTAGCTGACCCAGCACCATTTCCTGACAAGATCATCCTTTAGTCTGTTTGTCTGATCTTGTACCAATGCCACACTGTTTAACTTCCTCTTCCTACAATAGTTCTTGATGTCTGGTACAGTAATTTCTGTGGTTTTGTTCTTTCTTTCTTTCTTTTTTTGGTATCAATGGCTTTTCCTTTGCATCTCCATATACATTTTAGAATCAATTTGTTAATTTCAGGGGAAAAACTTCTGGGATTTTTGAATTGGGATTGTGTTGAATCTTGCAATTAATTTGAGAAGAATTGAAATGTTTATACTATTGAGGCTTCTAGTCCATGAAAATGATACAGCTCTTGGTTTATTTAGATCGTATTTAATGTCAAATAATGATGTTAATAAAAAGTTAAAAATTGAGATATAATTCACCTACCAAAAAATTCACTCATTTAAAGTAGACAGGGTGGGACTTCCCTGGTAGTCCAGTGGTTAAGAATCTGCCTTCTGATGCAAGGGACATGGGTTCAATCTCTGGTCAGGGAACTAAGATCCCACATGCAATGAAGAGCCCACATATTGCAACAAAGACCTAGTGTGGCCAAAAAAATAAAAGTGTACAAGGTATTCCCTGTTGGTCCTGTGGTTGGGATCCTGCGCTGTAACTGCTGAGGGCTTGGATTCAAGTCCTTGGTTGGAGAACTAGGATCCCATAAGCCATGTAGCACGGCAAATGAAAAATGTGTACAATTCAGTGGGGTTTTTTTTAAAAGTATATTTACAAAATTGTACAATCATCACCACTGTCTATTTTCAGAATATTTTTTATTACTCACCAAAGAAACTCCATCCCCACTGGCAGTCATTCTCTACATGCCCCTTCCTTCAACTCGGCAACCACTAATTTCTTTTTGTCTGTATAGATGTGCCTCTTCTGGACTTTAAATATATAGAAGTAGAATCATAAAACATGTGACCTTTTGTGTTTAGCTTCTTTCACTTCACATCATGTATTCCAGGTTCATCCATGTTGAAGCATGTATCAGCACTTTCTCTCTTTCATGGCTGAATAATATTCCATTATTCAGGCAATACCAAAGGCAATGCCAAAGAATCTTCAATCTACTGCCCGATTGCACTCATCTCACATGCCAGGAAAGTAATGCTCAAAATTCTCCAAGCCAGGCTTCAACAGTATGTGAACCATAAGCTTCCAGATGTTCAAGCTGGATTTAGGAAAGGCAGGGGAACCAGAGATCACGTTGCCAACATCCGCTGGATCTTGAAAAAGCAAAGAGTTCCAGAAAAACATCTACTTCTGCTTTACTGACCATGCCAAAGCCTTTGACTGTGTGGATCACAACAAACTATGGAAAATTCTTAAAGAGATGGGAATCCAGACCACCTGACCTGCCTCCTGAGAAATCTGTATGCAGGTCAAGAAGCAACAGTTAGAACCGTACATGGAACAACAGACTGGCTCCAAATAGGGAAAGGAGTCCGTCAAGGCTGTATATTGTCACCCTGCTTATTTAACTCATATGCAGAGTACATCATGCAAAATGCAAGGCTGGATGAAACACAAGCTGGAATCAAGATTGCTGGGAGAAATATCAATAACCTCAGATATGCAGATGACACCACCCTTATGGCAAAAAGAGAAGAAGAACTAAAGAGCCTCTTGGTGAAAGTGAAAGAGGAGAGCGAAAAAGTTGGCTTAAAACTCAACATTCAAAAAACTAAGATCATGGCATCCGGTCCCATCACTTCATAGCAAATAGATGGGAAAACAATGGAAACAGTGAGAGACTTTATTTTGGGGGCCCCAAAATCACTGCAGATGGTGACTGTAGCCATGAAATTAAAAGATGCTCGCTCCTTGGAAGAAAAGCTATGACAAACCTAGACAGCATATTAAAAAGCAGAGACATTACTTTGCCAACAAAGGTCCGTCTAATCAAAGCTATGATTTTTCCAGTAGTCATATATGGATGTGAGAGTTGGACTATAAAGAAAACTGAGCGCCAAAGAATTGATGCTTTTGAACTGTGGTGTTGGAGAAGACTCTTGAGAGTCCCTTGGACTGCAAGGAGATCAAACCAGTCAATTCTAAAGGAACTCAGTCTTGAATATTCATTGGAAGGACTGATGCTGAAGCTGAAACTCTAGCATTTTGGCCACCTGATTCGAAGAACTGACTCATTGGAAAAGACTCTGATGGTCAGAAAGATTGAAGGCAGGAGAAGGGGACGACAGAGGATGAGATGGTTGGATGGTATCACCCACTCAACAAACATGAGTTGGGTAAACTCCATCCAGTTGGTGATGGATAGGAAGCCTGGTGTGCTGCAGTCCATGGGGTCTCAAAGAGTCGGACATGACTGAGCGACTGAATTTAATATTCCATTGTCTAGGTATACATTGTTTGTTTATCCATCCATCAGTTAATGGATACTTGGGTTATTTCCACTTTGGGGCTATTATTAATATGAGTAATGCTGCTGTGAACATCATGTATACATTTTTGTGTGGGCAGATATTTTCAATTCTCTTGGGTATTGTATATCTAGGAGTGAAATTGCTGGGTCATAGGGCACCTCTATATTTAACTTTTCAAGGAGCTGCTAAACTGTTTTCCAAAGCAGCTGCACCATTTTATAATCCTACCAGGATTGTGACAGGGCTCTAATCTCTCTATATCCTGGCCAATATTTGTTACTGTTTGTCATTTTGACACCTACTGGGTGTGAAATGGGACCTCACTGTGGTCTTTATTTCATTTTCCTAATGAGTAACACACAATAATACTTTGTCATTTTCAGTATAGCGGTCTTGCACACCTTTTGTTTGATTTCTTCCTAGGAAGTTGATATTTTTGATGCTCTTATAGATGCCTTCATTTTCTTTTTTTTTTTTTTTAATAGATGCCTTCATTTTCTAAAAATAGAGTTTTACTCTATTTTAGTTTTAGGTTCAGTTTTAGGTTTTAGGTTCAGCAGTTTTAGGTTCACAGCAAAATTGAGAGGAAAATACTAAGAATTCTCACCTATTCCTTGCCTTCACATGTTTAGCTTCCCCCACTATTAACATCCCATTGTTTTAATCAATGAAACTATGATACATCATCACCCAAAGTCTGTGGTTTACGTAAGGGTTCACTCTTGGTGTTGTATTTTCTATGGGTTTTGACAAATGCATAATGACATCCATCCATTATTACAGTGCCACATAGAATAACTTCACTGCCCTAGAAATCCTCTGTGCTCCACCTACCATCCTTTCTTCCCCCGAACCACTAATCATTTTTCTATCTCCATAGTCTTGCCTTTTCTAGAATGTCATATAGTTGGAATCACACAGTATGTAGCCTTTCTAGATTGGTTTCTTTCGCTTAGTAATATGCTTTTAACTTTCCTCCATGTCTTTTCATGGCTTGAGAGCTCGTTTCTTATTGGTGCTGAATAACATACCCTTGTCTGGATGCACCGCAGTTTATCTAACTGTTCACCTACTGAGGGACTTCTTGGTTGCTTCCAGATTTTGGCAGCTATTAATAAAGCTGCCGTAAACATCCAGGTGCAAGTGTTTGTGTGCACTTAAGTTTTCAACACTTTTGGGTAAATATTAGGAAGTAAAAGATTGCTGAATCATATGGTATAAGAGTATGTTTAATTATAAGAAACTGTTTTATAAAAAACCACCTCCCAAAGTGACTGTGCGCTTTTGCGTTCTCACCATGAATGAGAATTCCTGTTGCTCCACATCCTCACCAGCATTTGGTGTTTTCAGTGTTTTGGATTTTGGCCACTTTAGTAGATGCATAGTAGTATTTCATTGTTGTTTCGATTTGTAATTCCCTACTGACACATGATGTTTAGCACCTTTTCATATGCTTGTTTGCCATCTGTACATCTTTCCTGGAGGTGTCTGTTCAGATAGTTTGCTTTGTCTTTTTTTTTTTTTTTAGTTAGGTTGTTCATCTTATTTTTTGTGTTTTAAGAGTTTTGTATATTTTGGGTAACAGTCCTTTATCAAATATGTCTTTTAGCATGTTTTCTCCCAGTCCATGGCTTGTCTTCTCATTCTCTTTACAGTGTCTTTTACAAGTTTTCAATTTTAATGAAGTCCAGCTTATCAATGATTTCATCATTCATGTCTTTGATGTTGTTTCAAAAAAGTCATCACCTAACTCAAGGGCATCTAAATTTGCTCTTACATTATCTTTTAAGACTTCAGTAGTTTCAGTTTTAAAATGTTTTATATTTGTGGCCAGTGGAGAGAAATATAGTTGATTTTGACCCCATTTCTAGTTTTGCTAAATTCACACAAATTGTTGAGAGATGTGTGCTAAATTTCCTACCATGATTATAGACACGTCTCTTCCTCCTATTAGTTCCATTAAGTTTTGCTTGTATTTTTTTTAACCACACACTCTTTTTTTTTAAATTAATTATTTGGCTGTACTGGGTCTTTGTTATGGCATGCGGGATCTTTAGTTGTGGCAAACAAACTTTCAGTTGCAATACGTGGGATCTAGTTCCCTGACCAGGGATCAAACCCCTGGTTCCCTGCATTGGGAGTACGGAGTCTTAGCCACTGGACCACCAGGGGAAGTCCCTCCAGTACCGCTTCTTATCTTCAGGTCCACTCTGTAACACTGGGACGGCTACAGCAGATTTTTTTGGTTCTTGTTTGTGTGGTATATCTCTTTCTATATTTTCATTTTCAACCTTTCTGTGTTCTTATATTTAAATTATATCTCTTGTAAGTAGGATAGAGTTGAGTTTGTTATTTTTATCTATCCTGACAATCTTTATCTTTCAATTGGAATATTTGGAGTAATTTTTAAAGACTGTGTGTTTGAGTTTAATCATCATGTATCAGCTCTCTGAAATGAAAGATGAATTCGCTCTTTTACATTTTCTCTCACTCCCCTCCTGCCCGTTTCCCAGTTATTATTGCTCGTATTCTTTTTGCTTTGTTGGAGCTTATAGCATTTAAATTCTGTTTTTTTCACTGTTACTTCTTCACATGCTTAGTTGGTTTTCTTTTCTTTTTTTTTTTTTTGTCTGCGCTGTGCTGCTTGTTGGATCTTAGTTCCCTGACTAGAGATTGAACCTGTGCCCTCCGCAGTGAAAGCATGCAGTCTTAGCCACTGGACCACCAGGGAATTTCTCTTCACTTGGTTAATTATAATCCACTACCAAAGTGGAAAATCCACTACCATGCTCACCTCAGCTACTCCATTTCTGAGTTCATTTATTTATTTATTTTTAATTAAAAAAAAGGTATCTCTTGGCCACACTGTGCAGCATGCGGGATCTTAGTTCCCCGACCAGGAATTGAACCCAGGCCCCTGGCATTTAGAACATGAAGTCTTAACCCCTGGACCACCAGGCAAGTCCCAGGTTTCTTTATTTAGCATTGCCTCTTAGCTGCTTGCCCTCCAGCAGAAAGGGCTTCATAGTTTTTTTTCAAGGGTACATATACGCTTTAAGTTTAAATTTAACAATACATAATCACCTCTAAAAGTACAAAATAAAGCAAAACCAACTAAAACAATAGCAAGATATCCCAGTAGACTCCCCCCTGTACATAATATTGGCTTCCACTATGTCTCGCCTTTGATCTATCTTAGAAAGGATGGCTTGTACTGAGATTTCATTCGGAAAACTGGTTTCCACTTCACCTCTGATAGACTGAGTAAAATGAAACTGCCTGCATCGAGTGTGGGGGAGGAGCACGTGGGCCTCTCACACACCACCAGTGGGAGTGGAAAATGCTCAAGCACGTGGCAGGACTGCTTGGCAGATCTACTGAGGCTATACATATGCCAACCCCAGGACCAAGCAAGCCGACTCTTGGCTGCAAATCCAACAGACATGCATAAACATGTTTATTAGAAGGGCATATGAATATTCATAGCAGCAGTAACTGTAATAGCTCCCAAGCAGGAACTACCCGGATGCCCATTACACAGTGTATTTACAAAACAGAACGCTATTCAGTGATGAGACCCGATAATCTACAAATACATGATAGTGTACGTACCTACTACAAATATGGTGTTGTGCTTATCACCTACTACATTTACCTACTATAGTTGGGTAGGCACTCCAACTATGGTATTGGAGAAGACTCTTGAGAGTCCCTTGGACTGCAAGGAGATCAAGCCAGTCAATCCTAAAGGAAATCAGTCCTGAATATTCATTGGAAGGACTGACGCTGAAGTTGAAACTCCCATACTTTGGCCACCTGATGTGATGAGCCGACTCATTAGAAAAGACCCTGATGCTGGGGAAGACTGAAGGCAAAAGGAGAAGAGGGCGGCAGAGAATGAGATGGTTAGATAGCATCATCAACTCAATGCACGTGAATCTGAGCAAACTGGGAGATAGTGAAAGACAGGGAAGCCTGGCGTGCTGCAGTCCATGGGGTCACAAAGAGTCAGACATGACTCAGCAAACTTCCTACTTTGTGCCAGTCACTTTGTCTCTGCTAGCTCATTGTAAGGCACTCTGTGAGTTAGAAATTCTGTGCCCCATTTTACAGATAGGTAAGCCAAGGCCACAGGCCGGAGGCGCTCTCCCCTCATTCCAAGCCTCTCTCCAGATAGAAGTACTTCTCTATGTAGGCTGCATTCCTGCTCCTGGCTCCACTCCTGATTGAAGGATCCGGCTCAGTTTTTCGGATTCTCCAGGCAAGAAGACTGGAGTGGGTTACCATTTCCTCCTCCAGGGGATCTTCCCAACCCAGGGATCTCTTACATGTCCTGCATTGACAGGCGGGTACTTTACCACTAGTGCCACCTGGGAAGCCCTATGTGTAGAGTTCAGTTCAGTCACTCAGTCATATCCGACTCTTGGTGACCCCATGGACTGAAGCATGCCAGGGTTCCTTGTCCATCACCAACTCCCAGAGCCTACTCAAACTCATGTCCATTGAGTCAGTGATGCCATCCAGCCATCTCATCCTCTGTTGTCCCATTCTCCTCCTGCCTTCAGTCTTTGCCAGTATCAGGGTCTTGTGCAGAGTAACGTTTCTTAATTCATAAAGACTCTGACACCATCCTCAGGGGTCAGGAAAGGATCTCACAGGTGAGGAAATGGGCCCAGGGAGGTGAAGTGACTACCCGAGGTCCCACTGCACCTTCCTGCAGGGTGATTGACCGAATGATTCTCACCAGGCCATTCCCCTGTCAGGCCCGCAGGGGTTAACAGGCCCAGCGCGCAGCAGGAGGGAGGGTCTCATGGAGAGTGAGGGGTGGGGAGTGGGCTGCCCCCTCTAGGACCCTGACTCCACCTTGGTGGGCAGCTTGAGCCCCTGCCAGCCTCTTGTTGACTCAGCCGGCCTCTCTCCTGCCAAGGCCTGCTGACCAGAGCTCCCACGGGGAGGGTCAGGCTGCATTCTTCTTGGGCTGGAGCCTGGGTGGGGGGTGGCTGGCACCTCCTGGTGGAGGCTGTGTGCTGGTCTGTGGGTGCTGGGCCAGATGCTGGGGTGAGGCTGGGGGATGGACCAGCCTGAGAATCAGCTCCTTGAGCACGAGTGTGGTTTAGCTTCACCATGACTGAGTTAGGTGATCTCAGCAAGCCACTGCCACCATCCTATGTGCACCCCTGCCTCAGTTTCCCTGTCCATCGAATGGACACAATGATAAGCTGGCCAGCGCTACCACACAGCTACTGGGAGGATCAAAGAAACAGATGAGTTTGGCCAGAGTGAACGCCCTTTGTAGCTCAAGGACCTGGGCACATTGGCTGGCCAGCCGGCCGGGCATTCTTGAGGTGGAGTACGTGAGCAGGAAGTGATGCAGGGCAGCTCTCGGCTGTGGCACGTCTGCCTGACATCCCTGTCTCCTCCCCGGCCCTGACACAACGACAGTAACAGGAGTGACCCCTCCTCCCAAGTCCTTCCACTCCCATTCCCTCAGGTCCCCCACCCTCCTGCCTCAGGGCCTGTGCACTGGGGTGCCTTCTGCCCAGAACACTCTGCCCAGATGAGTGAAAGGCTGCCTCCCTCTCAGCTCCAACGTCACCTCTGCAGGAGTCAATGAAACACTCATTTAAACTAACTTCTCCCTGGCCCACCTGGGCTTCCCAGGTGGCATTCAGTTCAGTTCAGTTCAGTCGCTCAGTCATGTCCGACTCTTTGAGACCCCATGGACTGCAGCATGCCAGGCCTCCCTGTCCATCACCAACTCCCGGAGTTTACCCAAACTCATGTCCATTGAGTTGGTGATGCCATCCAACCATCTCATCCTCTGTTGTCCCCTTCTCCTCCTGCCCTCAGTCTTTCCCAGCATCAGGCTCTTTTCAAATGACCAGGTGGCACTAGTGGTAAAGAACGCGCCTGCCAATGCAGGAGACATGGGTTCCATCCCTGGGTCAGGAAGATCCCCTGGAAAGGAAATGGCAACCCATTCCAGTATTCTTGCCAGGAAAATCCCGTGGACAGAGGAGACTGGCGGGCTACAGTGCACAGGGTCACAAAGAGTCAGACACAACTGAAGCGACTTAGCACGTACCAACCCCTCGCCCCACCAGCACCCTCCCTTCCCCTCTGTGTCTTTCACAACTGCCCCCTAAACTCTGGCCTTGGGGGTCTCTTCCTGTCTCCCTGATTAGGTCACAGTCACACACATGAGGCTCATCTGAAACTCATGGGTAGGTCCCTCCCCTCCGGCAGTGGAAAACACCCCTTCCTGAGATGGGCCACAGCTCCTGACCTGGGTCCCTGCAGCCCCCCAGGAATTGGTGAGGGATGACCTCAGACAAGGTGGTCCAGACAAGAGCGGCCCTGGCCTCCTCAGCACCACGGTCTCCGTCACAGTAGAGCACCATCACAGTGGTCTCTCTGAAAGCAGTTCTTGATGAGTGGTGAGCACCACTTCCTGCCTGATCTTCCTTTCCTTGGGACGTTTCATTCGATTTCTCTTGGGGCTTCCAAGGGATACAGAATAGAAACAAGGAAAGTGCACAGTCGCTGAGCTGTATGTTTCGTGAAGTCGGGACCTGCTGTGGGCCCGACCCTGGGGGTCTCATCACGAGTTTAATCAGGGCGGCTTATGATTTTTCCCCAAATCCTACTGGAGCTGCCAACTTTAGGGAAAGACGCATTAACTTGTCCTCTCTTTTGTAATAAATGGGCTTTGCTTCTCCCCACCCTTCATTTCATGAGGCGGCAGTTGGAACAGGACTCAAATCCCAAGGGTAGAGACGGAGTGGACAACCAAGAGAACAGACTGTAGCCCCGCCTCTGGCTCTGGTCCCCCATCTCCAGCACATGCACTCTCTACACCTCAGTTTCTTCATGCATAAAACAAGAGGCGCCCTTGAGATTGCTGGGGGTTAGAGAAAAGGGGTATGTGTACAGGAGACATTCTGCATAAAGCCTTCCAAATGCTGTTTCAATTAGAGGAAACTGAGTTCTTCACCTCCTCTCTAGGACCGGCCCAAATGGCCCCTGACCCAGCGTGGCTCAGTCGCATCCCTCCCCTCCATCCTCTGGGTGCCCTGGCCTCCCTCCTGCTCTTCACACATCCTTCCGGCATCCTCTGACCCCAGAACCTCAGGGGCGGCTATGGGCTGCACCCCGGTCTCCACAAGGTCGTTTCTGACTCCCCCTGCAACTTCTTCATCCCTGTTTTTTTCACATCACAGCACCGAACTGCCTGCGGTGACCCCGCTGCTTTGTCTGTGTGTTTGCAAGGGCAGAAACGCACCCCAGCTTCTCTTCAAGCCCTGACCACAGAGCCACTCCCTTTCCAGAGTCCTCCCAAAGCCCAGGTCTCAACTTCCTGCTTCCCAGATAGGAGGCTGTGTCTGGGGTGGGGCCAGCTGCATCTAGAATCTTAAATCCCGCCTAGGCCTCCACACAGGTGTGGCTGGCCTGCGTCCTGACCTAGAGACAGTGACTCTGGTCTCCTCTGGGGACACAAAGCCACCATCTCCTCATGAGGGTCTGGAGGAGCTCAGTGTCCATGTGGGCTCATCACCCACGGTCACTGGTGTCAGGATCCAGGCTGGGTTAACGTGCTTGGAGGGGGCAGCAGGAATAAAGAGACACAGCCAGGAGGAACATCTGTATTTAAAATTCCTCCCCTTCATTCTCTTCTTCAAATGAATCAGTCCCCACTTCCTCATAATCCTTCTCCAGGGCAGCCAGGTCCTCCCGGGCCTCGGAGAACTCGCCTTCTTCCATCCCCTCGCCGACGTACCAGTGTACGAAGGCGCGCTTGGCGTACATGAGGTCGAACTTGTGGTCCAGGCGGGCCCAGGCCTCGGCGATGGCCGTGGTGTTGCTCAGCATGCACACGGCCCGCTGCACCTTGGCCAGGTCCCCCCCGGGGACCACCGTGGGGGGCTGGTAGTTGATGCCCACCTGGGAACAGAGGACCAAGACATGGTGGTCAGTGGCTAACTCAAGCTGGGCACCCTGGTCATGTACTGGGTGGGTGGATACAGGGCAGCAGGCCTGGATGTGAAGAGCGGGGATCAGGAGGTGAGGGGTGGGCAGGTAAAAGTGCATGTGGAAGAGAAAGCAGAAGTAAGCGGGATTGGGTGGGGAAATTTGAGGGGAGAGGAAGAGCTGGCAGAAGTGCTCCCAGGAGACGTAAGCAGACAAGTGAGGGTCCAGAACAGAGGTCAGGCAGGGGGCGTGTGTAGTGCCCAGAGATGGAAGTTATTGTGAATTCACTCCTTCCAGGAGAATTTCAGGTTTTTCTCTTAGTTATGCTGTCAATAGATTTAGGGCAATTTCTCTGCCAAGGGTGAATTTGGCGTGCATGAGTGCATGCTCAGTCCTGTCCAACTCTTTGCAACACCATGGACTGTAGCCTTGCAGGCTCCTCTGTCCATGGGATTCTCCAGGCAAGAATACTAGAGTGGGTAGCCATTTCCTCCTCCAGGGGATCTCCCTAACCCAGATATCGAACCTGGGTCTCCTGCATTGGCAGGCGGATTCTTTATCACTGAGCCACTTGGGAAGCCCCGCCAAGGGTGAAGGGTGGTGTTTAAAAGATCACAGAGACATTCTCAAGCAATAAATAAAGAGACACAAAAGCTTCTGAGGATGGTGTCTGCGTCTACCAGGCCCTCTGCCTCTGGGGTGTGAGGCTTCTTGGAGGAAACACATGGAAATCTAAGAAAGTCAGTTAAGGACTTCCCTGGCGGTCCAGGGGTTAAGAATCCACCTGCCAATGCAGGGGACATGGGAAGATTCCACACGCCTCGGGGCAACTGAGCCCATGCACCACAACTACTGAGGCTGAGCTACAGACCCCCTGCTCTGCAGCAGGAGAAGGTGCTGCAATGAGAAGCCCAAGCACCCCAATTAGAGAGTAGCCCCTGCTCACTGCAACTAGAGAAAAGCCTGAGGACAGCAACGAAGTCCCAGCACAGCCACAATTAATTAATTAAAAGAAAGAAAGTCAGTTAAAAAATCTTGCTGGACAAGTGGATTCCCCAAGTTCTAGCAGCATGGAGGGCCCGCCAAGCTGATCCAGCCCCTCTGAAGGTGGGCTGCCATCCTGGAAATCTCCCTTCTCCCACACACATCCCAAACCAGGAACTCTGGGAACCGGGAAGGGGCCTCAGGTGACCACTATGAGAATACTCACAGGACACTGAGAACCGGGAGCTGGTCCCCAAATGCCTCTCCTGCCTGGGCCACTGGGTCTTAACTGCCAATCTCTTAAACTCACACCTTTAAAGTATAAGTCCTCTTGAGAGGCAGAGGTGGGAGTGGCATCAGGCGACAGAGCCAAGGCGGGTAACCCAGAATGGTCTACCATTCCTCTTAGACGAAAGCGGCATCATGGGGTGGAAGTGATGCTGAGACGGGGGCAGAGGATTAAAGAGGAGAGGGAGGCAGTCCCACATCACATGGCCACTGGACCAGTCATCTGTGCTCTCTCTTCAACAGCAGTATCCCTGGACCCTCGTCAGTGGGGACGAACATACTGGGGAGTGTGCTACAGCGTGAAGTTCAACACCATCCACCCCCATGGCATGTGCTTTTCTGAGAAGCCGCTAAAGGGTCTAGCACTGCCTTATCCTTCTGGTCATAATCCCAAACTTCAGCTAAAAGTGGAGGGCTGAGGGACTTTCCTGGTCCAGTGGTTACGACTTCGCCTTCCAATGCAGGGGGTGCCAGTTTGATTCCTGGTTGGGGAGCTAAGATCACACATGGCTCGTGGTCAAAAAACCAGAAACATAAAACAGAAGCAGTATTGTAACAAATTCAATAAAGACTTTAAAAAATAAATAAAAGGATGAGAATATGGGGGCATCTCTTTTTTGTTAATTTCTTGATCACCCTTTTTTTGTCTATTTATTTTACTACTAGCTTGTTTTGTTGTTTCTGTTTGAAAGAGAAAATAACAACAACTTGGGGTAAGATCGTGAATGTTTTCACAAGAGTGACCAGAACTGCCATGTTAGGACAGATGCAGTCCAGAGGAGAGGATTCCGGTTGAGGGTGGGAGCAGAGCTGTGCGGAAACCACTCGCCCATCAGCAGCTCAGCCAAGAGCCCGGCACACGGTGCCTTGTTTGCAAAAGTCCCACCAGGGAAAACTGAGACGACTAACTCATCTCTGTCTCCAGCAATTGGCACAACCTCTTCTGGTGTTCGGTAAACCTCTGAATTATTAAAGGCCTGCCTGAGGGGACTAGCTAACATGAACAGTGGCAGTTGCTCTGATGGTGACCTCTGATGAGAGACCCTGGGCAGAGGCAGTTGCCTGTCTAGCCAGGGCAACTCGAGGGGCGGCTCCCAAGAGCATCCTTGGTCCTGAGAGCCGGGGTCTTCTATTCCCCCACTGACCCACAGGCAACAGACCTACAGCTGGCTCCCAGCTCACTCCTGCTTAGTGAAAACATCAGGGCTTCATAATGTAGGTGAATCACAGCCATATAATAACCATAAAATTTCTTATCCTTACTCTAAATTGATGAAAACATACAAGGTGAACAATTTTTCAAAACAAACTGGGGAGACGGACACATCCTTTGTTAGAGGAGGGAACTGCACCTCTTCTCTGGCAACTTGAATAATCCGGTCACTGCATTCTCTGCTCTATGGTCAGATCAGGGCTAACTCCACCCCCCTGCCCGGTTACCCCACTTGCACACACTGGCCTAGTTCTCTCCTGCCAGATCTCTGAGATGCTGGCAGATCATCAAGTGGGAGCGGTGGGCCCTCCCCCTTTGCCATACTGCCCCTCCCCTCTTCGAGTAACCAACCCCCAATCCCCAGTCTCTCCAGGCCCAAAACAAGCGCCTGATCAAATGAGTGAATGAATGAAATTAGCATTACACTGGTCTACGCTCCTCTCTCTGTGCTGTCCCAAAGCTCCCATGGAACGTGTGTCAGCCCAGGACCCCAGTCTCCACCTCTTCCTCCCCATCCTCAGTCTCCCTCTGCTTCTCTAGCTGCCTGTCTCCATCACATCCCCCACTCTCACCTTGAAGCCCGTGGGACACCAGTCCACAAACTGGATTGTCCTCTTGGTCTTGATGGCGGCAATGGCGACGTTCACGTCCTTGGGCACCACGTCCCCCCGGTAGAGCATGCAGCAGGCCATGTACTTGCCGTGGCGAGGGTCGCACTTCACCATCTGGCTGTTGGGCTCAAAGCAGGAGCTGGTGATCTCGGCCACGGACAGCTGCTCGTGGTAGGCCTTCTCAGCTGAGATGATGGGCGCATAGGTGACCAGCGGGAAGTGGATGCGGGGGTAGGGCACCAGGTTGGTCTGGAACTCGGTCAGGTCCACATTGAGGGCGCCGTCGAAGCGCAGGGAGGCTGTGATGGAGGACACAATCTGGCTGATGAGCCGGTTGAGGTTGGTGTACGTGGGCCGCTCTATGTCCAGGTTGCGCCGGCAGATATCGTAGATGGCCTCGTTGTCCACCATGAAGGCGCAGTCTGAGTGCTCCAGGGTCGTGTGCGTGGTCAGGATGGAGTTGTAAGGCTCCACCACGGCTGTGGAGACCTGAGGGGCCGGGTAGATGGCAAACTCCAGCTTGGACTTCTTGCCGTAGTCCAGGGAGAGCCGCTCCATGAGCAGAGACGTGAAGCCAGAGCCGGTGCCGCCCCCGAAACTGTGGAAGATGAGGAAGCCCTGCAGGCCCGAGCAGGCGTCTGTCTGGGAGAGGAGGACATGGACAAAGCTCTGAGGACACCCTTGCGTGGGCACCGGCAGGCAGCCCTCGCTGTTGGCCCGCTCCATCCCACAACATTTTCAAGTGGGTGAAATCAAACTGTCCTTGAAGAAGTCAGAAAACACAAAGGAGCCGCAGCGCTTTTGGGAGGGATGGCCAAAATTTAGGGCAGCAAACACGCACTCGCCTCCAGGTCCATGAAGCTTCCAGCCCAGTGGCCTGTTTGGACCAGGAATAAGGTTCCGAAACCGTGGTGGTTAAGGACTTTGCCCCGTGTGGACCCCAGATCCTTGCCCATTTCCCTGGCCCTGTCGTTTGATTCTGTGGAAACCGCAGGCTTATACAGCCCAGCCCAACCTTGCAAGGTGGCTCAGGGTACCAATTTCAGAGAGATAAATGGGTCAGAGACCCTGAGATTTAACATCAACTTTGCCATTTCCCAGCTGTAAATATTTGAGCAAGTTACTGAACCCTCCGGACTCACATTTCTTCTTAAAATGTGGACAATAAACACATTCCTCTCATAAATAAGGTTACTGTGAGGGTTCAGTGAGAAGTCCTACTGTGCTCAGCAAGGACAGTGAGCCCTCACCAGAACTAAGAGAATTCGTAGGTCATGGAACTTCCCCGCTGGACGTGATCTATGACTGTTCAGTTGGATGTTCTGAACTTTGGGGATTGCAGATGACTTTGGGACTGATGACCCCCACGAACCCTGCTCTAAACAGGAAAGGTGAACAAGCGAAAACTTGGCACCCTTAACTCCCAAGTCAAGAGCCCCTGATCCAGCTCGCCTCTCCACTGCACAGATTAGGAACGGGGCTCAAGTAGACAAGTGACTCCCTGAGCTTCCCAGTCAAACCAACCCAGTTCAGACCTTGACTCAGCCACTTTCTAGCTGGGGGACCCAGACCAAGTCACTGAACCACTCTGGCCTTCTGTTCCCCCAACTGTAAAGTGCAGGCATGAGATCGCCTTTGTATCATTGTTTAGGGGATTAAACAAAGGAACGTGTGTGACATTTGTAATAGCATCTGTAAAGTGCTGAAATAGATCAAACAGTCTTCCTCTCCTCCTCCAAGTTAAATGCTTTGTTAAGTGAAATAAATTCACCTTTTCAACCTGCTCAAAATAAAACAAAAAAAATGCTTTGTTAACCTGTTGCTGCCATCCAGCAAAGAGTTCCACCTTCCTCACCCCTGGGATTTCTCCCCAGCACCACCGCAGAGCATCGGCACGTGCTACCAGGCACCAGCCTGGAGAGCAGCCCCCATGGCCCAGGCGGAGGAAGGGGCGCCAGCCCTGCGTATGCCTTTTATGAACACAAGCAGAAATTCCCAAGTCTTAGGTGTTTATCCTGCAGCCGGGGGCCACGTCCTCCTGCTGGCCTGTCGACGTTGGCAGGCTCTCCAGCTCCCCACACACGTACCAGCTTGCGGATGCGGTCCAACACCAGGTCGATGCTCTCCTTGCCCACCGTGTAGTGGCCCCGGGCGTAGTTGTTAGCTGCATCCTCTTTTCCCGTGATCAGCTGCTCTGGATGGAAGAGGTGGCGGTAGGTTCCTGCCCGAACCTCATCTACCGAGAGAGGGTGACCATCAGTCTTACTTTCTGGTTCCCAGAGGAGATGCCCCGCTTCCACGAGAACACATGACACCCTTATCTACTAAACTCCACTGAGGTGGAACAGAAAACCCCAGAATACATCTGTGAGGCTAAGGGAATTTCAGGCTAACACAGGCTCCACTAGAGCAGAAGCCTGAGACTCAAGCAGCAGTGAGAAGCCAGCTGCTCTGCTGGCAGGACCTTAGGGAGCCTTGGGTTTGTTCACAAAGCTGGGCAGATACCAAGGTTGACTGCCTCATCCCCCTGGACCCCCACGGCTTCCCTCCAGTTTTTCCTTCATGCTGCAAAATTTATCCCAGAATATAATCAACTTTACTCGCCTCTAGATGCTTCAGGGACACAGGGAAAGATTCAGAATGACCTGCTCCCAGGCTCCCCAGGGATTGTCCCAGACCTAACCTCCACCTCCGGAGGCAACAATACACATCAGGCATTAGAGATATTTCAGAACGACTTTGAAGCAAAGCTGTGTTCCAGGTTCCAGAAGAGCCAGATCCCGAGAGTGGTTCCAGCGGCATGGGCTTTCTGCTCACCTCTTAGGTCCACCAAAGTGGACACACAGCAGACCAGGGTGCCTCAGGCCCCACCGCCATCCCCTCTCCTCTACTGTGCCCCTCGGCTCCTCCAGGGAAAGCACCCATCGGTACAGTGGCCCAGGAAGGTCATTTATCCTTTCTGTATTTGTACAAGTGTCCAAAAGGTGGAGGGCCTGGTGTCTGTGGCCCTAGAGACAGTGCCCAGACATCCTGGGGTCTCATCCATCTTTGCTGGTGAGTAGGTTTTGAAGCTGAGGAAATGCTGATGAAGCGTATGGACTGACCCGGGGGTGCTGGGGGTGGCAGCAGGGAGAACAAGAATCCTGCCCCAACACAAGTCAGTACTCCTGTTTCCCTAAGATCCAGACGAGGTTCACTCTAACCTCCATCAACCTCGGGCTGTAAGAGAAAGTGCCTGCTGCTATTTCGTCTCATGTGTGAGAGGCTGCAAGGTAACACCAGACCCGCCAGGACGGAGTGCAATCACTGCAGAACTGGAAGTATACACTTTGGGAAACTGACTATGTGAGGGCTTCTCATAATTTCTGAAACTACTGGTACTTTTGATCCTTAGTATTTAGTGCACAATCTTGGCAGTTTTGGTCTGCCTCAGCAGTTTTGGGGGGAGAGCACCAGGATGAAGCTTTAACGGAGGAGCAGAGACCTCTGATCCCCACTTGAGACCCCGAGACTAGGGAGGGTTCCAGGAACCAAGAGTCACATGGGGTGAGGGTGGGATCAGGAGGGTCACCATTCCACGTGGAGGTCAGCCTCCCAAGCCTCCCCAGACACCAAGGTGGACCGCAGCACCATGGTGGACTGAAGCAGACCATGGTGGACCCCGGCCTCTGCAGCCTGATGCTGCTCCTGGGCAGGACCCTGGCCCACACTCACCCACCACTGTGGGCTCCAGGTCGACCATGACGGCCCGGGGCACGTGCTTCCCGTTGCCGGTCTCGCTGAAGAACGTGGTGAAGGAGTCATCGTCGTGGACCTTGCTGGCCTGTGCGCCAAAGGTGCCATCGGCCTGGATGCCGTGCTCCAGGCAGAAGAGCTCCCAGCAGGCGTTGCCGATCTGGACCCCAGCCTGGCCCACGTGGACAGATATGCATTCCCGCTGCAGGCAGAGAGCAGGCCAGTCAGAACCCCAGCCGGCCACACCTCTGCCCAGACCCCCAGGCCCCGCCTCTGAGGACCTGTCCCTTCCTGGCACTAGGCAGGCAGGGCACCCTGCCCCCGCCCAGCAGGCGGGCTCCTGGCCCCACCGCATCTGGATCAAGACTCGGTTCCAGAGAAGAACCCCAGCTCCGTGGTTTGCTGTGAGGGTGGCTTTCCACAGTTAATCCTTTGTGTCAAGAAAAGGAAAGAGAGGGCCAGCCACACAGATGAAACAGGATTAATTCCCAACCACGGACGGACTCCTGCACCGGTGAAGCCGGTCCAAGGAAGAACCAGTGAGAACAGCAGAATCCATCCTCGAATCCACCTCCATGTCCGGTGCACTGATCATGTTCCTCCCTCAGCCAGAGTCTCCCAGACGCTGTCTCACACACGCACGCACACATGCTCACGCACACACTCCACGTCTCCCCATCGCAGAGAAACACTCACGGGAGGACTGTATCTCAGAGTCTGTATCATGGGTGTCATTACTGTTTCATGTTCAAATGTAGGAACAAGAAAGGGTCAGTACAGGGGCTTCCCTGTGGGTCCCAGCAGTTAAGACGCTGCCCTCCCAAAGGAGGGGGCCTGGGTTCAATCCCTGGTTGGGGAACTAGATCCCACATGCTGCAACTCACACCTGGCACGGCCAAATAAATAAATATTTGAAATAAACATTTATTTTTAAAAAACAGGATCAGCACATCAGCAGGAAAGGGCTGGGAGGGGACAGGCAGGCCCTCTGTGGCCACCATAACCTACTCCCTCACCCAGCAGGCCAAGAGCCAAATAAAGCTGACCTTCAGAGGGTCCTTCTCCGTGTTACTCTGGTGTGAAACCACAATTACACGACTGGATCTGGTACTAACAGCTTAGGATGGGGAGGGGTGCGTGTATCTGAATGTGCGAGGTGATATATGTGTGGGTGTATGTTTGTAAGAGTGTGATCGCGAGCGTGTTCGAGAGTGGCAGTGTGTATGTGTGTGCAGACATGAGTGTGTGTGAGTGTGTTATGGTTCTGCTGGGACGGTGTGCCCATCACCCCCCACGCCCCTCCAGGGAAGTACTGGCCCCACCAGGAGCCTCTGTGCCCGGGACAGAGCTGGGCCGGGAACCATGTGCCTGGTGTGTGGCCTTCTATTCTTATCCATGACCTGAGCTGGCATTTTCCAGCTCCAGGGAACCCAAACACAGTGTTACAGCCTCCAGAGACCAGGGCTGGGTGAGGGCCATGGGACTCCTGGGACCCTGGGGCTCTCCTGGTGTGGGTGTGGGCTGGCCGGAGGCATCAGGACCCAGTGCCCTAACGCTGTTGCGCAGCGTGCACGCCGGTCTCTGTGCTGCTTGGCCTCTGGGCGTCACAGAGGCCTGGCCGGGAATACAACCGGCCATGTTTCCGTGAGCCTGGTGGCCAGGAAAGGACTTTACGCACGAATCTTGCCTCTCAAGTTACGAGCTGTGCTGTGTGGGCTGGGCTGAGTTACATAACCTCCCGGCGTGTGAAAAGCACAAGTTACCATGATCATTTCTGCTATGGTCACCCTTGTCTTCAGCATCATCATTACTCATTTTCATCCCTGTAGCCTTACTCTCCACCTGGAAGATGCACCCATGGGAAGCCAGAGACCTCAGGCTACTGCTCCTCTTAGGATGAAAGGGCTTCATCTTAGGGCTCGATTCAGGCGTGAGGAAGCAGGATCCTTCCCCAAGAACCCCCGAATCCAGCAGCTACTGACTGGACCACACTTTCACAGGAAGCCATGGCCTTCTCGGGGACAACACGTGTGAGCGAGGGGACCTGGAGAGGCCTGGAAGGAGCTGGTCCCACATGCCGTCCTGTGGCCCCGCCCCCAACCATCTCCAGGCACCCCTCCCCCACCCGCTGTGGGTGCTCTGGGCCTTTCTGGAAGGATGCGGGGGTATTTCAGGAAGATCAAAAGTGAGAGGAGAAGACGGAAGGATCTGAGGTCCTGAAGACCACCAACGTGGGGACACGGATGTTTTCACATCTCTTTAACCTCATGCGAGTCAACATGCCAGTCTCCACAGCAGAAATCAGCCTCATGCACGGGCACGGCCCTTAGGAGGAGGGAGCTGGCTTCCCTGTTAAACTAACTCACAAGAGTAACTAGAGGCATAAGACAGACTCAGAAATAAGATGGGTCAGAAAGAGGAACAGCAGTAGTCAACCAAAATAGGATGGACACGCAAAAATCCACAAATCCTTCGTGTTGTTAAGGAAAAAAACCCACAGGAGAGAAACGCATCTACCTATCCAAACAGCCCTTTTGACGAGGGAGAGCGCTTCTTTTAACAGAAGACTGTGAGCTAGTCAGGGTGGAAGGAATAATATACTAAGAAATATTGCATACGATAGTTTCTAAATATATATATTGATTTGGACAAGGACTGAAGGAGAACTAGATATTCACAGAGTGCCAAAGAATCACTGTTACTTACAGGTCACAAGGGGAAGTTAACTTCAATGGTTACCGGCCTCTGACCCTGGGATGGATTGTAATCTCTGACCCTGGGATAGATCGTAACCCCACGGCAGCAAGAAAACCCGATGTAATGCAGTAGGACACACACACCTCCCAGGAAAGCTTCTTGTCAGCCTTAACAAATATTGTATATTAACACACACATATGGAATATAGAAAAATGGTACAGATGAACCTGTTTGCAGGGCAGGAATAGAGACCCAGACGAAGAGAATGGACTTGTAGACACAGAGGGGGAGTGGGAGGAAGGGACAAATGGAGTAGCACTGACACATATATACCACCCTGGGTAAAACAGGTAGCTAATGGGAAGCTGCTGCACCAGACGGGGAGCTCCGCTGGGTGCTCTGTGACGACCCAGGGGCTGGAACGGGGGCTGGGTTGGGAGGGAGGCTCAAGAAGGAGGGGACAGATGTGTACACACAGCTGGCTCACTCTGCTGTACAGCAGAAACTAACCACATTGTAAAGCAATTACACTCCAATAAAAAAATAAAACTTTTTAAAAACTTAAACACTCAGCCTTAATGCATTAAACCCTTTATAGGTAGCTGCCACTTTATAGAAAACACAGGGGTCCAGGGATAAGAGACACTACAAGCATGACTCCACAAGCCGGTAAGTTCTACAGAGCAACTGACCCGCTCTTCTCAACTCATGAAAATCAAAGGTGAGAGAGGAACTGACCCACATCGAGTGGAACTTAAGAAATATAACATACACATGGAGTGTGTGAATGTTAACTGAATTCTGGTTTGAACAAATCAAAATATTTGAGGGGACAGATAGAGAAACTGATTAATGTTGTTAAGCATGATAATGAAAGTGTAGTTAAGTATCAAAAAGCTCTTATTTTTAGAGTCACAACAGAAGCATTTAGGGTAAAAAGTTATGACATCTACATTTGAGTTTACTTCAAGCACAGCAGATAAAGTAAACATGGCAGAAAAAGAGTAATTATTAAATCTAGATGACGGATATGTGGGTGGTGATACACTGCCATACTCTTCTAAAGTTTTGACAGTTCTCGTACTGAAAACACAAACATTTAAGAAAGGAAACAGTGAGATCCAGGTGAGGAGCCATCGACAAGGGCTCATCAACATAACAACCCATCGACAAGGGCCAGGCCTGTCCTGTCCCTGTCCACTTAGTCATTCATTCAGCTGACAATTTCCAAGAGCCCAGTTTGTTGGGCAAACAAGAACTGTAAAGTTACACAAGGGAGAATTCCTTGGCGGTCCAGTGGTTAGGACTCAGGTGCTGTCACTGCTGGGGACAAGGGTCCAATTACTGGTTGGGGAACTGAGATCCTGCAAACCACGCAGCACAGCCAAAATAAATAAATAAAATAAAGTTACACAAGGAAATCACCAGTGAAATGAAGTTAGGGGAGGCCCCCAGTGCTAACATCTGTGCCCCGTTTGCACCTGCCCTGAGGGGACAAGGATCCCATCTGCTCCTCCAGCCACTCTTACTTGTCACCACCCCTCATTCCTGCCTGGAGGTTCTACACAGAAAAGCCAGGAGCATGTCCAGTGCTGACAGCCTTGGGGGCGGGCTCTCAGGCCCAAGACAGGTAACGGGGGAGTTTTTTGAGCTCAGAGCCTTCAGAAGCTCGAGCCAGGCCAGCCTCACAGGTCATCAATTACGATTTCCACCTCTTGTTTTACAGATGAAGAGGCTGAGGCTCAGACAGGTAAAGGACAGATTGGAAACTTCACAGCTCTGTAAGGAAAGAGCCTGGGCCGAAATCCAGACTTTCTGACCTCTGCAGAGTCCTCTCCTGGACGCCACCCTGGACCCTTGCCTGGTTCTCACTCTGAGCCCCCAGGGCCCAGGGGCCACGCCCCCTCACGCCATCATCAGCCCCCCCACGCCCTCACCAGCCCCCTAGGCCTACATCGGCCCCCCATGCCCACAGTGGTCCACCACGCCCACAGCAGCCTCCACGCCCACCACGGCCCAAGCCTGACAGCTGGAGCCCAGGAAAGCTTGTACAACAGCACTCCAGACCAGAAAAAGTTCCATTGCAGAGAGACCAGAAGAGAACGGCTCAGTGTGGGCACCTCAGAAAACAGGCCACGCTTCCTGGAAGAACCAAGACTGTGCTCTGGGCCTGGTGTTGGGGGGGTGGGGAGAGGGGTGTGGGGCAGAGGCCGGTGAGTCCTGCAGGGATGCAGGGGGCGGCTGGTGTGTGCTGGGGAGGGTGCTGGTGCGTGTTGGGGGCGGGAATGGGGGCTGGTGTGTGTTGAGGCATGGGGGCGGGCCTGGTGTGTACTGAAGGAGAAGTGGGTGGTGAGGGGTGGGGCAGGGCTGGTGTGTGTTGAGGGGGAGGGGGGTGTGCTGCCCCGGCAGACAGTATTTACATCAAGTGTTTGCTCCAGACTCACGGTTGGCTCAGAGATTTCCTCTCTGGCCGGCAGAGCTCAAGCTTTCTCTCTCACACCGTTCCGCCCCCAGTTCTATTCTGACTCTGGACTCGAAGGGCTGACGCCAGCTCTCTGCTCTTGGGACCCTGTGAGAGGAAAGGGGTCCCCTCTTGGCCCGACAACCCAGGGGGTGAAGGTGAGGGAGATGGAGGGACTTAACACAGGAGCTCCCTTCCGCAAGCGAAGTATGACACCCCTACTCAGACCTAGTGCTGGGTGACTACAGAAGTGACCTGCTCTACCCGCTCCTGCGGCAGATCTACAGTCATGTGAGCAAGAGGGCATCGAGAGGGGCTGGGCCATCTCCTACTCAACCTTCAGTGTGCTTACTGATCGTCCTCTCCGGTTGGAGGTCTGGAAGCCCCCACACCAGCACAGGCCACCTCCCCTTCAGCACTACATCGCACGGTCCCAGCTAACGGTTCACTGTTCGACTTTCCCGGTAGACAGCAAGGAGCCCCTGTTTTCTTGCCAGATTCCCAGCATCAAGTAAAGGGCTTGAATGCAGCAAGTGCTCAATAAATTCAGGGGTGATTGGAATGAAAACCCTGCTGGGGGGCTGCACTCTACTTAACAAGGAGTGGGTGGCCAGGGCCTGCATGGCAGTGGACGCTAAGGGAAGAAAAAACAGCTTCCAGCTTGGTTTCCTGGGGGAGGACTATCTGCGACTGTGTGGAGAATTCAGATGGGTTGGTAGGATCTGGGGCATTTCAGCTGGATTTGGAGCAGAAGAATTTAGAGCAGGTCCCATGGACTGTTTAGGCTGTCTGAAGTGTAGGCTGGTGGCGGCTGTCTGCCCATGACCGTTATCCATGGAGAGGGTGCCCAGTTCTGCAGAACAGTAGGAAAAATGTGCTCCAGACCTTGACAGTGCTGGTATAACTCCACTGCCAGAAATCTCTCCTTGTGTCAACCTTATACACAACCAAATACGATTTCTATTTTAATATTAGTCATTTCCTTTTCACTTGTTCTCAGAGAACTCAGACCCGCTAATTGCAGTCCTCTGCAGAAGGAGGCTCTGGAGCTTTAAAAATGGTTTTGAAGTATCACAAGCCAGTAAAACTGGCATATTATCTTGGAAGGGAACTGACACAGGCCAGCAGTGACGGCCAGTGAAAACCCGGGACCAGGCCACACACCCCGACCACCTGTGTGTCAAGCCACACAGTTGCCTTCAGGAAGATTACTACTAGGCCCAAGTACTTCCAGTTGTCAGGCTGGGATGATGAATCATGCCAGGATCCAGGTCAGAGACGACGGGTGAAAAGTAGAGCCAGGGTTCCCAAGGGATGATTAAAGCAAGAACAACATGATTCCTGGGAGGCTGCATTATGTCTGCTCAAAATCTTTCAATAAGATCATATTTGGATTCAGAGAACAGACAGCAAGCTGGCGACAGCAGGAACAGAGTCAACCTCAGTTAACATCAGGTGAGGTCTCAGATGGCAGGTGCCGCAGCCGGGCAGAAACAGGGTACCACAGGAGGCCTGGGGAGCAGCCGGGCTGGTCGCAGACTCCCGGACCCTTTAGACACTACGAGGCCAAAGGCCCTTGAGCTTCAGCTGACACTCAGGTCGGGAGCAGGAGAGAACAAGCAAGCTTTAATCAGCCACATGTGGTGCCCACTGTCCTCCCCGTCTCTTCTACACGCAGCTCATCACAGAGAAATTCTAACACGAAGATGCCAGCGGGGGATATAGGCCTCAAAGACCACAAAGAGCACTGTAGGTCCCTGGTGGCCAAAGGGAAGGAGCAGTGGTCCACCCCATCCCAGGGTGCCACGTCCTCCCACCCACCCCATCACTAGCCCTGTACGCATGAGCTCTTTCCTCCTCAAAAATTATTTTAACTTTCCCTCTTCCTTTCAAGGTCCCTGAGATGCCCCTCGGAAAGGACGGAGCATCACCCTTGGGCTCTGCGTGGGCCCAACCGAAGCCTGGATGCTTCCTATGGACACACTGCCTGGGGGCTGGGGGCTCCATCGCTGCCCAGAGGACGTGCCCAGGGACCTCAGGGTACCCTTACTTAGTGATGGCAAGGGAGAACAGTGCAGTGGCTGCAGACCCCGGAGGTGCCGAGTTGGAAGATGTGCCTGGGCTATGCAGCGCTCAGCCACACCACCTGCACAGGGGGTTCTGCAGAGGTCTGCAGACGCAGAAGCAGTGTCCATCTCACCCCCAGAACACTCTGCCCTCTAGACTCCCAGCTCTGCAGGAAGACAGGCTCTTTGTTGCCATCTGATGTCAGTTCCCCCCCAGAACGCACGGGCAAGCTGCTACCCAGGAGGAGAGCAGTGAGCAGGCTGTGCCCTCACCCTCTGTGAGCCACAGACACTTTCTCTGAGGCCTGGAGTCACTGACGCCGAGACAGGTGTCACAGCCTCGGGTCCCAGGAGAACTGCTTGCCAGCGGGACCCTGGGAGCAGACTGGGACGCTCAGTTACAGGGTTAGTTATAAAATCCTCGCTTAGAACCTAAGAAATGCCGAGCCCATCCTCGACATGGGCAGCCGTCCCAGCCCTCCAGAGGGGAGTCCAGACACTGGGGAAGGAAAGTCCTTTCTGCACGGGTGGGACTTTGGGGCCGGATGTGTAGGTGTGTCATCCTAGGGTTTTAGGAACAAGTCAAGGGGATTTTAAAAAGAGGTTCTGAAACTGGGTCATTTGTAGTGATGTGGATGAACCTACAGTCTGTCATAGAGTGAAATAAGTCAGGAAAACAAATATCGTATGTTAATGCATACATATGGAATCTAGAAAAATGGCACAGGTGAACCTATTTGCAGGGTAAGGATAGAGATGCAGACACAGAGAACAGACATGTGGGCATGGGGGTGGGGGGAGGATGGGACAAATTGGGAGAGCAGCACTGACGTTTGTGCACTACCGGTGTAAAGCGGATAGCTAGTGGGAGGCAGCTGCATAACACAGGGAGCTCAGCTCTGTGATGACCTAGAGGGTGGGACGGAAGACGGGTGGGAGGGAGGCTCACGAGGGAGGAGATATATGCATGCATAGAGCTGATTCATGTTGTTGTACAGCTGAGACTAACACAACATTGACAAGCAATTACACTCCAAAAAAAAAAAAAGAGGTTCTGTGAGTGTGAAATAGTCAACCAAAAAAACATCTTCCCATCAAGACAGTGCTGCCCGTGTATATAAATGTCCCGAATAGAACGTGTTATACAAAATTCAGTGTTTCAAAACAAAGAGTCTCTTTCCAAAATATTCAGCCATAGATTTTCAGTTAAATATCTTTCAGATTCTTCGGCACATTTAAAACAAGGCTTTTGCTTTACATTTTTTGATTTACTATCTATTTTCAGAAACCTGCCTATTGAGGGTACATTGAAGTTTGTTCGGAGAGCTGGATTTGGGTCCTGGGATCCCCTCTAAAACTCACTGCGGCTCTGAGGTCAGAATTAGAACATGTAAGAGGCAGCACTCTGAAAATTACACAGCACTAGCTATGTGCTGGATATTATAAATATTAAATATCAGATCTTGAGCAAGCTGCCTGGGATGTGGTTCAGAATAACAGGGAGGGAGAGGAGGGGGAGCGAATGAAGTAAGATTAAGTAGATAATTGTTGAAACTGATTGAGGCATACATAGGGGTTCATTATAATGCTCTCATTTTGTATATGCTTGGATTTCTCTGCAATGAAAAGGTTAAAATAGTAAAGCTAGGCAGAGCTTTGAAAATTTGAACCATAACCCCTCTTCATTTTTGAGATGAGAAAAACTACTTCAGAGAGGTTAAGTGACTTGAAATCACACAGCTAGCTGCAAAGCCAGGAGCCAAAAACTCCAGAAACTCCTGGCTCTGGGCTCCCTCTGTGACCCCTGGCCGCAGGCAGGCGTGGACTCCTCTGGCCACTATCCCAATATTCCCTAGGAGCCTGCTCTGGGGAGCAGGCCTGGAGCTAGAATCGGCAGAGCTGGGGCCAGAGCCAGGGGCCCTGGGCACTTTCCAGAATCAGGAGGAGGGAGGTTCTCACCTGTCCTACTGGCCACTGACACGGGAGGAAGAGTGCCAGGACAGCCTGACCTTGGCCTGCCAGTCAAGCTGACGCTGCCCCCTCCCCCATCCAGTCTTGCCACCCTCCCCGAGCCCCAGACAGGGGGGCCTATAGTCCCCAGATTTCTGGGTTCTCTGTGTTTTGAGACGTTGGGGTGAAGTGGACTGGCAGCAAATTTTACCCACCCCAGGGCTCAGGGGGCGAGGGGAGGGCCTCCAGATGGTGAGACTGCGGCGCTGGGAGAGCACCTCTCCAGCAAGATCCCCGTCCCAGGGGAGAGGGAGACAGACAGATGGGGCGGGCACCGCGGCCAGGGTCTGAAACCCTGTGTGCCAAAATTCTCTGGCTTTGACCCGCTTGAAAAACTGGGGAGCTGGAAGCAGGTGCCAGGGCCTGGGAAGCTGAGGTGGAGGTGGAAGTGTCCCAGACCCAAGCCAGATGGCCCGGGGTGGGAAAGGAGAAGGAAGCCCCCAGCGTAGGGTGTGTGGCCCTAAGTCCCTTGACCTTTGGGGCTCTGCCACACTTGGTTGGTGGGACCTGACCCAGTGCCCTGCCCAGCCCCCACCCCCGCTTCGAGAATCCCCGGACTGCCTGCCTACCCCCCAACCCCGCCGGCCCGTTTCCCCAACTCAGGTCCCTGAGTTGCCCCACAGTGATGTCTCAGAACCTAACCTCTTCTGCGCCGGCGGCTCCTGGCCCCCTTCCCCTCACCTGCGTGCACAAATCTCCCTTTAGGCGCAACTCGCCTCAGTCTCTACTTTCTCTCTAGGAAAAGGCCACCGGCACCAGGTGGGTGTCCCCCCGCCCCCGCCCCGCGCGAGGGTATGAACCCCTCGACCTTGAACTGACACCCCTAGGAGACTTCGAGCTCCGGGGATCCAAAGCGCTAGCTGTCAGCCGCGGAGGAGAGCGTCTCTGGGGTGGGCGCCCCCACTGTCGTCCCTCCCCATCCCCGCCCACCCCGCTCCCCCGCGCCCCCCGCGCCCCGGCCCCGAAGGCTCACCATCGCGGCCGCTCCAGTAGCCCGTTTGCTCCCGGCTGGGCCTGCCCACCCCAGCTGCTCCAGATACAGCCGCCTCCGCTGTTGTGACACTGGGAGGGAGGGGGCCGGGGACAGACATGCTGGGCCAGCAGCTGCCCTGCAGCATCACAGAGCCGGGAGGGAGGGACGGGACAGGTCACAATCGCTCCGCCCCACCCGCCCTCCCGCGGCTCCGTCTCTGCCCCGGGAGCAGCGCGCGGGGGTGGGGTGGGGGGCCGGTTCCCGCACTACGCTCTGCACGACCATACTTTGTGACCCCAGCCGCCCAGGAAGGAAATGCAAAGTGCTGTTTGAGTGTGTTCAGGCTCCCAAACTTTGATCCTCTTCCTGCGGCAGGAAAGGCAGCTGGTTAGAGTTCGGTTCGCGCCGACACCCCCAACCCGGAGGGGCGGCAGGGTGGGGGCAGGGCTCTCGGTGGGAGGGACAGGCTCCAAGCTCAGCTCTGGGGCTGCTCATAACCTCGGTTCTGGAGCCCTTGCACGTGCCCCCAGGCTGGCCTGGCTGTTGGGGGATTCACTGAGATAAAGGTGAGAACCCCACCCCCACCCCTCCCCCCACCCCCCGGCCCAGGAGGTACTTCTCAGTGCGTCCTCTGTTCCCGCTTCTACTCTTCTGTTCCTGGACATCACCCCTCCACCATTATTTTCAAGTCTCTTTCTCCATCCATTTATCATCTCTCCCTCTTCCTACTTTAAAGCCCAGGATGTGCAGAACAACCTCAGGATTTCGGCTGCCTCTTGGCTCAGGAATAAGACCTTCTCTTGGGGGCTGCAAGTGATGTGTAAGGGCTAAGGGCCTTTCCCCACTCCACTGGGTTGGGGGTGGTGCAGTGGGGACAGTGGGTCTGGCCCTCTCTTCACGCTTCAGATTTTGGCCATACAATTGATTACACTTCCTCGCTTCCCCTCCTCCCCTCCCCAGTTTAGCTGTAAGCATTGCAAACTTCCCCACCAGAGTCCAAACTGAGCTGAGACAGTAAGGCACTCCTGTCTCTTCTCCCACTCTCTTCAGGCCCTGCCTACCAAACCCCGAGTCACTCCAGGCAAATCCACAGCGTTTCTGCAAGGTGCCACCACACAGAGCTGCTCTGGCAGGACGTGATGACTCGCCAAGTGTCCCAGTGCACAGATCCACCTTCCCTTCCTGACTGTCTATCTCCAGCTGGTGGAGAGTGAGAACACTATTTTGTAGCTATTTGTTCTGCTGAGCGTCCATTCCTATGTTGTCCGACCTGTACTGTGAGTTTCTAGAGGACAGAGGATGGGACATGTGTCTTATTGAATATTTATTTATTTGGCTGGACCGGGTCTTAGTTGTGACATGTGGATCCAGTTCCCTGACCGGGGATCAAACCTGGGCCCTGAGCATTGGGAGCTCGGAGTGTTAGCCACTGGACCACCAGGGAAGTCCTCTGGGGCACAAGTCTTAATCATCTTTGTATTTTAGAGCATCTCAGACACAATGCTTTACACACTGATACATACAGTGCTTAATAAATTATGAATTGAATTGTCTATAAAGAGCCTAAAAATTGAGAATCATAATTAAACTAACTGCCAAGCACATGGTATGTGCTCAATAAAGGATGATAACTATCATTAACTATGTATTTATTTCTCTTTGAAACTCCCATAGCATACACTGATCACTTTATCACTTCCATGACATTTACCACTCTTCACTTTGGAATCTTTTTTTCTTTTTAATATTTATTTATTTGGATCTTCATTACAGCATGTGGGATCTAGTTCCTTGACTAGGGATCAAACCTGGGCCCCCTTACATTGATAGCATAGTGTTTTAGCCACTGGACCACTAGGGAAGTCCCTACTTTGGATTCTTGGTATATGCATATGTGCATGTGTTTATTTCTACAAAACTGGATGGAACGCCTGGGGTGTTATTCATCTTGGTGCTCTCTCTCTCAAAAGTAGCTAGTCAAGTGCATCAAAGATGCACAATAAACATTGCTGAGTAAATTGATTTTTTGAGTTCTCTTTGAAATTACCAAATATGTTCTGAACAGATTCTTAATGTCCTAGGGGTAAAAATGATAATGACAATACTGGTGATTATGATGGCATTCAGCAGCCTTCATCATGATGATTCCTTGACCCTTATCATCTTTCACCTTTATGAGGTTAAGGGTTGGCAGGAGCCATGTCTACGCTGTAAATGCTGAACATGGCATCTTTTGGTTCCAGGGAGATAAAAAGAAGGGTAGCTGGCATACACTGAACTGTATCCCCTCTCCCTCACAATTGGTTTGTTGAAGCCTTAACCCTCAATGTGACTCTATTCGGAGATGGGTCCTTGGGGCCTTTAGGGAGGTAATTAAGGTTAAATGAAATCATAAGAGTGGTGCCCTGATCCAGTAGGATTTATGTCCTTGTAAGAGGAAGAGACACCAGGAGTGTATGCACAGAGGGAGGCCGTCCAAGAAGGTGGCCATTGGCAAGCCGGGAGCAGAGGCCTCACCAGAAATGGACTATGAGTTTGGACTTCCAGTCTCCAGAACTGTGAGATAATTAATTTCTGTTGTTTAAGCCACCTAGTGTGTGGCATCTTCGAAGACTAACATAGTAGCCTGAGTCTTAAAAGTAAAAAACATCAAATTCTTTTTGGTTTTTAAGTCCTCTTTCACAATTATTTGGTCTGGGGCAACCTGGATCCCACCTCCATTCTATGTCTTTCTCCCTGAGTAGAAGTTTGGAATGAAAGCAGGAGATGTGTTTTCAGTCCCTGTGATGGTTAAGATGTGTCAACTTGACTGAGCCATGGGACACCCAGACATTCAGTCAGACATTATTCTGGGTGTGTTTGTGAAGGTGTTTCTGAATGAGATGAACATCTGAATCAGTAGCGTGGGTAAAGCAGATTGTCCTCCCCATGAGGTGGGCCTCATCCAATAAGCTGAAGATTTGAATTAAATGAAAGGGCTGAGTAAGAGGGACCAGCTGCCCGCCTGGCTGCTGAGTTGAGACCCTGGACTTCTCCTGCCTTGATCTAGAGCTCACACCAGCAGCTCTCCTGGATCCAACTTGAAGACTAATGTCTTAGGCTCCATGATCATGCAAGCCAGCTCCCTATTTTCTCTCTCTCTGTGTATGTGTGTCTCCTTTGGGTTCTATTTCTCTGGAGAACCCTAATACAGTCCCCCTTTTTGCAGGTGGAAAAACAAGTCAGATACAGGCTGTTTACAGAGAAGAGCAACATTGCTCTTGACAGTTCGGAACTTCCCTGCTCCTTGTAGAGATTTTAAAATATCAGCCTCAAAAGCAGGTGATTTGGACCCAACTAGGATCTAGCATTTCATTCTTGTACGAAGAGTGAAGTAGGGACTTCCCTGATGGTCCAGTGATTAAGAATCTCCTTTCCAGAGTAGAGGACGTCGGTTTGATCCACGGTTGGGGAACTAAGAACCCACATGCCATGGGGTTTAGAACTAAACCCAATACACCACAACTAGAGAAGTCTGCATGCCACAGTGAAAGATCCCACGTGTGACAACTAGGACCCAATGCAGCCAAGAATAAATAAATAGTAAAAAAGAAAAGACGGAGTTTACTTTGCCAAGGGGAGACCGGAGCCTGGAGGAAGACCTGGTACCTTCCAGGCACCCACACTGCTAGGGGAAGCTTGAGATTCCAGGAGGAAACTGTATTTTATAATAGGATTATCTAGATTTAGGCACTTGCCCATGGATTTAACTCTGGTAATGGGTGATTGCCTGCCTTAAGACCACTTGCATCTGAATGCTGGGCTCCCTGCTTGTGTCCCAGCCCTGCAGGTGCTGAAAGGGTCGGGGCGCTGATGGCCACAGAATCGCAGGTGCACTGGTTCCCCTCTGAGGGCTGACCGCTGCACAAAGGTGGAGCCACACAGCCCGGGCGGCCCTGCTCCCAGGCGCGTCCCCTCCTAGACCCACCAAGGAGGAGGGTCTGGGTGGCCTTGTTTTAAGCAGGGGACAGCAGCGTTTTCCTGACGGTTCTGATTCCTCCCCTGTTCCCTGCCTGCCAGCTGACTGACGTCAGAAGTAGGAGCTTTCAACGCATCCACTCCCATGGTGTGGCCTTTGATCCTGGCTAAGCTCAGCTTCCTGGGTGGGGAGCCAGGGGTGGGGGCAGCCCTCTAGGCCCTCACCTGCCAGTCACAGGAAAATGAGATGGAGGGGACAGGAGGCAGTGGGCAACTTAGAGCTGGGGGTCCAGGACTGACAGGTGACGTGCAGAGAACACTGAACTCGGGGAATGAAGAAAAACTCGCCTCCTTCACAAACAGGGGCAAGCTGGTCAGAGGCCAGTTGAAGCCCTGCCCTCACCCACACCTGAGGCTCGTTACTGACCCGGTGACCACCTGCCAGCCCCATTAAAAGCACCAAACGAGCAGCACCACAGGGAAGATACGGCGGTCAGGTCAGTATCTCCCCTCAGGCCTTGGTGTTCTGTGTACAGTTGACTCTTCACTTTCAGAAGGACTGCTGGGTTCTCTTGTTTTCCAGAAATTTCACAGAATGCTATGGGTATCACAGAGATCCAGGCTTTCTTGACCATACCCTGGTGGTGTGTTAAAAGAGCTGGAAAACAGCTCTCACCATTGACGTCATAAATCCCCTTTAGAAAACTATCCCGGGAAAAATAACCATGTTGTTTCATGGCCTTTGCACATACAGTCTGCTCAGAGCTGTTGTTTACACTAGCAAAAAGTTGGAAAGAACCAGAAGGCCCAGCACACCAGTAGGAAGGATTATATGGCTGCTAAGATGGAGAACTTGGAACCTCAACCGTCACCTCATTTGGAATAAGGGTCTTTGCAGGTGTGATTAAGATCTCAAGATGAGAGCACCTGGATTAGGGTGCTTCCTAAATCCAGCAACATTAAATGAGACAGAAAAGGATAAGACAGAAACACAGAGAATGCGGTAAGGCAGGGGTGGGGGACATTCGGCCACAAGCCCAGGGCCACCAGGAACCCCCAGAGGCTAGAGGACACAGGAAGATCCTCCCTGGGGCCTCTGGAGAGAGATGCCTTGACGATGGACTTCCAGCCTCCAGAGCTATGTGAGAGTAAGCTTCTATGGTCTGAAGCCCCCCGGTTTCTGGTCATTTGCTTCAGCAACCCCAGGAAACAAATGTGTGTAGTAGAGAAGCAGTAATGCTGAAAACTGAATAGATAATATTAAGAACATAGAAAGTACTAGATACATGTTTATGACAATACGCACGTGTATGGAAGAGAAGGGAGAGATGGTTTCTTTTACGCATTTTTTTTTTAGTAAGGTTGTTTGAATGAACACATTTCATGTCTTACAAATATAGTAAGTAGAGTTAGGGACGTCCCCCGCCCCCAGCCCTGAGGAGGGCTCTGGGAGAGTTCTACATAATTTTTGGAGGTCTTGTGAGATAAACAAGACCAAAAAAAAAAAAAAGAAAAAAGAAAAAACAAATATAGTAAGTAATGTGGCCAGTTCACAACCCTGAAAATACAAGTCTGGTCACCCCGTGTGGCAGGACAGCCACCCCAGGACCAAGCTGTTTTAAACTCTGGTCAAGTGGACCTTGGAGTCTTGACCCCAGCATTACCACCTCACAGATCCATCATTAAAATCTGAGTGTCCACCCACACCTGCTTCCCTGTCTGAGACAGTAACTGCCTCTCAGGCCACAAAACCCTGCCTTTGTCTTTACCAAATACTCTCACACAAACCCCATCACCTCCCCACTCTCCAGCCCCACCTTCCACAAGCCCGAAGAAAAAGGTGAGGCAAACAGCATGTCATTTCTTGACCTAGTCCTGATTAAACAGCCCTGAGAAAGTGTTAACTTGAATTTGCCTATGTAACAAGACACAGGTCCCTCAGGGACCATTAATCTTACTTAATCCAACTAAATGTGCCTATATGCAAAGTCCGTGTCTATTTAACCTATTTCACGCACCTATTTCAAATATTTTAAATGGATTTTATCAAAAAGACTTAACCATCCTATTTTACAATGATAAATATTTTGTAGCATTTTATATACTCCATTCCCTGTATCACTTAACACCTTCCAGTCTTTTTAGTAGACTTTTGCTCACCTGACACAAAAGTATCATAAAAAAAATAAGGCAGAAAAATGTTATCCCCATCTTTAAGGTAAGAAAATAGAGACCTATACCCCTTATATGTGGAACCTAAGAAGCAATGACGCAAATAAACTTACTTACAAAACAGGAAGAGACTTAGAAAACAAACTTATGTTTGCTGAGGGGGAGGGGACAGTTCGGAACTTTGGGGAGGTCATCTACACACTGCTGTATTTAAGATGGATAACCAACAAAGGCTTGCTGTATAGCACATGGAACTCTGCTCAATGTTACATGCCAGCCTGGATGGGAGGGGGTTTGGGGGAGAACAGATACATATATATGTATGGCTGAATCCGTTCACTCTTCACCTTAAAGTTTCACAACATTGTTAATCAGCTATACCCCAAAACAAAATGTTTTTGGCATTAAAAAAAAGAGACCTAAAGATTAAACGACTTCTGCAAAGTTACAGAGCAATTCAGCAGCAGAGCCAGCATCTCTTTATAGGGAGAGATTGCTTAGCTTTTCTGCCATCAATCAATGTTGATGCTACTGTTAACGTGACTTTTCTCGAAAAGAAATCCTTTTCTCTAAAGGATTTCTGCAAAAATTCTTTGGTTTTTCAACCAAGGCTCCAAATATTAACTGATGCTTGTCAGTCCCCATCTCAGATGGTAGAAAAGGTGACAAGGGTATGTGAAAAGTTTCAGGGTGCTTGAAAAAGAGGAGCTGGGCAACAGTGTGAAATGAGAGCTGGGGTCAGTATTAAAATTAGAAGTGGGACATAAAACCCAGCCTGCCAGGTCACCTGGGGAGGGACAGCGGCTCTAGTGGCCCCCACCCCTTCTACCTCAGCCCTTCTGCCAGCCTACCCACCCGCCCACTGGCTGCAAGGCCCTTCTGCCAGCCTGCAGCTCAGCCAGCTAATACTCTCCTGAACAAACCCCATCTGCAGCTGTTTTTTCACAGGTTCTCAAGTACTGGGGTTACCAAGAGGGCTGGATGTTTGAAAGATAAAACGGAAAGAAAACCCACCAACATTACAGTGGTTATCTCAGAGGCATGGGGCACAAGTCCCAAATTTGCTTTTATACAAATTTTTAAATTTCTAAAATATATATTCATTGCTTTAAAAAAAGTTTTCTTTTTTAAATCTGTTTTTATCAAGAGGCCTGGAGGCTGGCCAAAAATACCTGGATCCCACTTTAACCCCGGAGGAATGGGCACACAGGGGTTTCAGCAGGGCCCCATGTTCACGGCTTTTTTCGAGTACAGTTGATTTACCATGTTGTGTTAGTTTCAGGTATACAACAAAGTGAATCAGTTATACATACAGCCAGTTTTTAAGATTCTTCCCTATATAGGCCATCACAGAGTACTGAGTAGATTTCCCTGTACTGTACAGTAGGCCCTTACTATCTATTTTTAAAAATATGGAATGCTTCACGAATTCGTGTCATCCTTGCACAGAGGCCATGCTAATCTTCTCTGTATCGTTCCAATTCTGGCATATGTGCTCCCAAAGCAAGTACCGTGTCCGTTGCTCTTAATTTAGCTCCTTGTCATCCAAGAACCAAGATTTCCAGAGGCAGAGAAGCATTCTTCTCATTAACAATTGCTATGTCAAGTTCCAAAGCACTGGGCTGGCAGGTGGTGAGGGAAGCCTAGGGGAGTGTGCCTAAGCAGAGCACATGAGAGAATGACAACCCGCAACCCCCCCAGGTGCAGAGACAGTGGCCCACCAGCCCAGGGCCGCTCCAGCAAAGAAGCGGGGGGGGGGGGGGGGGAGCAGGACAGATGCCCTTTCTGCAGCTCACATCAGGCCTCTCACTCTCCCGTTTCCCGCAGCTGGCTTAGCGGTTGGCAGAGGCAGTGCCACCCCAGACTTAGAAGTGGAGCGTCCGGGAGCACGAAAGGCTGGCTCTCAGCTTCCCTGTGGCTGGGAAGGTACCAGGCAGGCTGGGCAGAGGGCCGCATTTGCCAGGAAGTGGCAGTAGAGGTGTGACGCCCATCTGTTCACCTCAGACTTGGGCTCAGAAGAGGGTGGAGCGGCTCCACAGCTTTACAGGGAAAGGTGTGGGGCTTACACCGCGAGCCGGTCCCAGAAGGGAGCGCGGGGCAGCTGGACAGAGTGAGGCAGCCCTGCGAGAGCGGACGCGGATGAACGCCCAAGACTGGGTTTAAAAGCATGGCGCACGTGTGCGGCGCGCCATCATTTGTGGGGAGAAAGAGGAGCTTAGCATCAGAGGTTACGTGGAAAGATCTGGGTGGCAACGGCGGTGGGCAGGGGGCGAGGTGCGGAGCAGGAGGGAAAGACACTCTTTCACAAACACCTGCTGTGCCTTCTCAATTTTGTACTAGACACATAAAACATCGTTTTTAAGAGCATGAACACACGTAAGAAAACACATCCACGGTGTCACCTGCACAAAGCCATGAAATGCCCTCAAGCCCCTCTCTAGAGGCAGCACCCTGCCCTCCCCTCCACTGCCCACCCCACCTGTGATAGACCATCTAGCCTAGCCCCTCCTTACCTCACCATCTCCCCAGCTGCCCCTCAGCCCCGAGAATCCAGTCATATCTCACATCAGTGGAAGCAACCCACTCGCTGGGGCCGAGGTGGCACATCCAAGGACGGTAAGCTCCAGCAGCTGGTTTTTGGGTACATGAGGGGCACCGTGAGCAGTGAGGGATGTGGATTGTGGAGGGGACTCCTGTCTCATGCAAGCTGTAGCCTGGGGGGTCACTTCACCCTGGGGTCTCCATTTCCTTAATACACAAAGGGGTTGTAACGGGGGGGGGCGGGGGGTCTTTCCAGATCACAGGTCGGCAGGCCCCATTCATGGCCACTTCTCTGGACCCGTTGTGTACTGGGTGCTTCGAGCGCAGGCCCACAGAAACACAACGTGAGCTCTCCGTGCAAGCTGAAACATTCTGGGAGCCCCACAAAAAAGTGGAAAAAACACAGTAACAAGATTTTATTCAGTCCAATATATGCAGGTTATCATTTCAATATGCCATCAATATAAAAATCACTGAGTCTCCACTCTTTTTAACTCTATGTGTTTGCAATCAGTGTCTATTTTGTATTTACACAACATCTTGATTTGCAATATGCGATCAATATAAAAATTACTGAGTCTCCACTCTTTTTAGCTTTATCTGTTTGCAATCAGTGTTACATTTTATATTTACACAACATCTTGATTTGGACCAGCCACACAAGGGTTGAAAGGCAGCTGAAGCTCATGGGGACCTCCCTGGTCAGCACCGGTGCTGGAGTGACCAGGTGGCCCGCCCTTCGCTTCAGATGTCATCAGGCTCCGTGCTGAGGCCGGCCGGAGCCGCAGCTGCATCCCCAGGTGAGGCCCAGCCACTCAAGCAGCAGGTCCAGCTCCTTGCCGGACGAGGAGGGCAGCTGGGGCTGGATGCCAGACGAGACTGCAGAGCACCAGGCAAACAGGAAGCCAAGATGCCCAAGGCCTGGAGCAGGGTCACACAGGCTTCGGGGCGACAGAAGTCAGGGTTTCCACAACACAACCCCCCTGCCCCACACCAAAGCAGAGGCTGCCTGTCACGTCAGTTACATCCACTCATTCTCTGGCATGCCTCTAAACACCTTCTAATCCCCGGCCCTCAGCTGGGCAGTGACAACACAGTCATCCCTCATGGTGCTCCATTCCACCTGGAGCAGGAACCTGCTAACACTGCCCTGGAGGCTCATTTACTCACCCAACTCACACAAAAGTCCCTGTGAGAGGAGAATCACCTTACAAATGAGGTTAAATCACTTCCCAACAGCCACACACCATTGAGTGGGAGGGCAGGCCCCTCCCCCGACTTCAACATTGCAGTCACACTCCCCAGCTTCAAAGAGGCCCCAGATTCCCACAGCCACAAGGCATGGGGCCACCACTGCAGAAAGTATATGAAATAGGGGTCCCAGAGGTGACCCACCAGGAGAGAGGGGAGCTGGGCCTCCAGAGGATCAGCAGGTGCAGAAGCTAAGAGGTGTGAGGGGTGCAGTGCTCAGAGAACCCTAACTGCCAGCAGCTGGATCAGGCCCCACGTGAGGTGGGGGTGTCGGCCAAAACCAGTGCCCAAGGTCCCTAAACTCCGTAAGAACCGGTTTTACCCTCAGGCCAGGGGAAACCACTAAACAGTTCTATCTGGGGTATGAACAGGACCAGGTTTTAAAAATCACTGTAAAGGAGAAATCCCAAAGCCTGATCAGCTCCCTTTCTCTCAGCATGTTTTACGGCACCCTAGGACTTAACCTCCCAGGGCCTGAAGTCTACTCACTCAATCATTTTATGAAAGAGATGCCATTGACCTGGAGCTCCTGAGGGTCTTAATGCAAAGCTGATAAGCCGCTGGTTTTCCTGGCCTGCTAGGCGCCTCCACCCCCAGCCCCACAGCAACGGCCTCCATGTCGCCGCACAGAGACAGGGAGGGTTCTTGTGGCCACTGACAGAAAGCGCTGAAACATCTCAGCTGCACAACTGCCAGGGCCCTAGTGTCTCCCACCCCTAGACAAGGAATACATCGTTCACTGCCTCCCAAGCCTCCCACCTGCCCAACCCCCTCCACACATCCTTCCAGCTCCCCTGATTATCCGCTCCATTTTCAGTGCATCAGCTTTTGAGGCTGACCTACTTTCCAAGGACACAGGAGCAGAAACACTTGTGCATTATACGAACAGCAGAACATAACTAGAACAGGACACAGAAAGGGGGGAGCCAGCAACAGTGTGTACCAAGGATGCAGCAGAAACTGGCGAAAGAACCAGCAAGGCAGCACAAACCATCACCTTGAGGGGGATGGGAGGGCAGCAGGAGGGAAGGGGCAACAGGAGGGAGAGGGCAGAGACACCTCCTCACCCAGCTCCGCTTGGCCACTGACGGCTGGAACACTGCGCTTAGTCCAGGAGGCAGCTGCCCAGATCCCCTCATCCAGTCGGAAGAGGACCTGAGGCTCAGGAAGCCATGCTCGGTGTGAGCAGAGAGCAGCCCACAGCACAGCTCAGGGCTGGGTGGGGAGGGGGGAGTGATAAACCAGACCAGACTATGGAGCCTGTCCTGCGGGCCACCTTCAGAGCTAAGTGTTCCATGCAAGTGAAAGGCCAAGGTCTCCCAGCCAGGACCTTGCTCTGAATTTCCAATTGCACGAACCTCTGGCCTAAAAGATCAACCCCTGCCTCTGCAGTAAGACGGACAGTGTCAAGGAATGTCAAGGAGGAAGCACTCCCCTCCCGCAACCCCTCCTCTGCAAGGGCCTCTGCAGGGCTGTGCGGCTTGTCTCCACAACACCTGCCAGGCCCGCCAGAGCTGCGTGCAAAGGGGAGGGCGTTGAGGAGCCTGACACAGTGCCCCAGCCAGGTCAGCTTCCCCTGGAATTAGGCTGGCTGCACTGGCAGGGCCCATCCAGCTGCAGGAAACAGGCTGCCCAGGACGGGTGACTCTGCTTCTCCGGCAGTCTTGGGGCGCAGGGGCTTGAGGTGAGCAGGGAAGACCACTCAGTGCTGGATGGGAAGCCGGCAGAGAGGAGGAGACACGGCCTCGCGGATCCGCTGGAAGATCTGAGTCAGCTTGTAGAGGAAGGGCAGGGAGCGGGGAGACGCTGTGGGGAGAGGCCAGTCAGTGCCCACCCTACCCCTCCCATGCCCACTCAGCCACGCCTCCCCCAGAACTCTCCCACCCGGGGAATGACCAGGCCAGCGCCCCTCCTCCCCTCCCAACAGGAGAGAATTTCTCTTTCTCCAGAATATAATCTCTGGGTTGTATTTTCTTTACGTGGATGAGAGAAAACTTAAGTTTGCTGAGAAAAAGACCCAAATTTATTGTTTTTTTATGTTTTAATCTAACTTCTTAATATTAAAAAATTGGTAATGGTGGCTGCCTCTGTGGAGATGAATTTGGGAAGAGACTTTTCACTACATTCCTTTTTGTACCTTTTAAGTTTGAAGCCAAGCCACAATACTACCTCTTTTTATCATAAGTTAATTGTATTAACAATAAAATTAAAATCAGCCTCTTTTGAACGAGAGCTGAGCTGGCTGCTTTGGTTTGTTTTCCCTTATTTGAATTACTGATTTTTTAATTGACTTTTTTCCTTCTTAAAAAGAAATACGTTACTTTTAAGAAAGCTATTCCAGTCCACCCTCTTCACGTCCTCCTGGCCGGGTTCTAATTGCAGCCCAGCCCTGGGCTCTCACCAACCTACACAGGCTGTCCTGAGTGCTCCTGGAACAGCCCCTTGTCATCCCCATTCAGAAGACCAGGGTTCTGAGACTGAAAGTCTCCTAAGGACCACAAAAATCTTTCTAATTTTTACTAAGTCTCTGGAATAAAGTAAAAGGTCAAAGGGTGGACAGGACTGAACACAAACTCCTCAGCTTTCCTGAGGGCTAACCAGAGACTCTCTCCTCAAGCAAACAGAGCTGTTCAGAGGGATCTCCTGCTTGGTATCAGCCATGGGGTCAAACAACAAGCTGAGCTGTGCAGAAACAGCTCCCAGACAAGAAAAAGGGAAGTGTGGACACAGCTTCTGGGGTTAAATGAGGAGCAGCAGACAGAATGTCTGTGTGACCGTGGAGCAGTCACTTCTCTCTGGTTCTTAGGTTTCCCAACCGAAAAAGAAAATGAAAATGAAGGGACTGAAATAAGGGTTTCCAGTTTTCCTTTCAGTTTTGAAAGTTATATAACCCTAAGTCTAAATTCATGAGAAGAGATTAGGTTATAACTCACACAAAGTAACACACAGAAAAGTTCACGAGTGAGCTCCTAACCTCTGGCCCAGTGCTCACAAGGTCTGAGTAATTCACTCTCGGGAAAGAGCACAGTAGAAAACAGCAAGAAATCATCAAAATGTTCGGAGGTATCACTTCACACTGGTCAGAATGGCCACCATCAACAAGTCCACAAGCAATAAACGCTGGAGAGGGTGTGGAGAAAAGGGAACCCTCCCACACTGTTGATGGGAATGTAAATTGGTACAGCCACTATAGAGAACAGTATCAAGGCTCCTTAAAAACTAAATATAGCTACCATATGACCTAGCAATCCCACTACTGGGCATGTATCCAGAAATAAACATAATTCAAAATATACGTGCACCCCAATGTTCACAGCAGCACTATTTACAACAGCCAGGACATGGAAGCAACTTAAACATGCTTTAAGAGAGGAATGGACAGAGATGCAGTACACATACACAGTGGGGTATTACTCAGTCATAAAAAGGGACAGTTAGAACTGGACATGGACCAACAGACTGGTTCCAAATAGGAAAAGGAGTACGTCAAGGCTGTATATTGTCACCCTGCTTATTTACTTACATGCAGAGTACATCATGAGAAATGCTGGGCTGGAGGAAGCACAAGCTGGAATCAAGATTGCCAGGAGAAATATCAATAACCTCAGATATGCAGATGACACCACCCTTATGGCAGAAAGCGAAGAACTAAAGAGTCTCTTGATATAAGTGAAAGAGGAGAGTGAAAAAGTTGGCTTAAAGCTCAACATTCAGAAAACTAAGATCATGGCATATGGTCCCATCACTTCATGGCACATAGATGGGGAAACAGTGGCTGGCTTTATTTTTCTGGGCTCCAAAATCACTGCAGATGGTGACTGCAGCCATGAAATTAAAAGATGCTTACTCCTTGGAAGGAAAGTTATGACCAACCTAGACAGCATATTAAAAAGCAGAGACATTACTTTGCCAACAAAGGTCCGTCTAGTCAAGGCTATGGTTTTTCCAGTGGTCATGTATGGATGTGAGAGTTGGACTATAAAGAAAGCTGAGAGCCGAAGAATTGATGCTTTTGAACTGTAGTGTTGGAGAAGACTCTTGAGAATTCCTTGGACTGCAATGAGATCCAACCAGTCCATCTTAAAGGAGATCAGTCCTGGGTGTTCATTGGAAGGACTGATGTTGAAGCTGAAACTCCAATACTTTGGCCATCTGATGCGAAGAGCTGACTCATTGGAAAGACCCTGATGCTGGGAAAGATTGAGGGCAGGAGGAGAAGGGGATGACAGAGGATGAGATGGTTGGATGGCATCACCGACTCATGGATGGGGGTTTGGGTAGACTCCGGGAGTTGGTGATGGACAGGGAGGCCTGGTGTGCTGTGGTTCATGGGGTCGCAGAGTCGGAGACGACTGAGCAACTGAACTGAACTGAAAAAGGGACAAACGAAATTTGTAGAGACATGGATGAACTGAGAGGGTGTCGTAGAGTGAAGTAAGTCAGAAAAAGAAAAAAAAAGTATCGTATATTAATACATATATTGTGGAATCCAGAAAAATGGTATAGATGACCTTATTTGCAAAGCAGAAATAGAGACACAGACGTAGGAAACAAATGTATGGATACCACGGTGGAAGGCGGGAGGAAATGGGGAGAATAAGATTGACATATATATACTATCAATGCTATGTACAAAATCGAAACTGATGAGAACATACTGTATAGCACAGGGAACTCGACTCAGTGCTCTGCAGTGACCTGAACGGGAAGGAAGTCCAGAAGGGAAGGGGTATATATATGTACACACAGCTGATTCATTTTGCTGTACATTAGACACTAACACCACATTGTAAAGCAACTACGCTACAATAAAAATTAATTAACACAAATAAACAAATAAAAAGGAATCACTGAAATTTCAACAGGGCACTATAAAATCAATTATGGAAGTTACTGAAAACATTATTTAGTCGTGTAAAGTTTTGAAGCCATTTTTTTTGGTGGGGGGAGGGCCACAATTCATGGCTCACAGAATCTTATTTCTTTGATTAGGAATCGAACCCAGGCTTTCAGCAGTGAAAGCCTGGGGTCCTAACAACTAGATCGCCTGGGAATTCCCTAAAGCCATGTTTTAAAGAATATTTATAGGGGGATGAGGAACAGGAAGAAGGCTGTCAAAAAGTCCTTTTAGTTATAAGATAAATAAGTATTAGGAATGTAATGTACAACATGATGAATATAATTAACACTACTGTACGTTACAATCAAAAGTTAAGAAAGTCTTAAGAGTTTCTCATCACAAGGAAAAAAATTTTTTTTCTATTTTTAAAATTTTTTATCTACATGAGAGGCTAAATGTTCACTGTACATACTGTGGGAATCATTTCATGATGTATGTAAGTCAAATCATTATGCTCTACACATTAAACTTGTACAGTGCTGAACGTCGATTATATCTCAATAAAACTAGAAGGAAAAAAAAAAACTTGACAAGCAAAACTGCATCTACATCCAGAGAAAGACTAATGATTACGGTAGCTGACTGAAGGGTGATTTGTTTTCTCCTTTATACTTTTTCTATTTTCCATATTTTCTAAAATATTATATATTTTTCCTATTGTAATTGTATTTCTACAATATACTATGTTTTAATTTAACGTAACTTTTTTACACACTTTGATGAAGTTTCCTTTTTTCTTTAGGGGACATCCTGGTGGTCCAGTGGTTGAGAATCTGCCTGCTAGTGTTTTGATCCCTGGTCTGGGAAGATCCCACATGGCTGCAGGGCAGCTAAGCCCATACACCGCACCTACTGAAGCCCCAGTGCTTCAGAACCTGGGCATGGCAACCACTAAGCCGATGCACCACCACTACGGAACAGCCCCTGCTTGCCACAACTGGAGAAAGCCTGCGTGCAGCAACAAAGACCCAGCACTGCCAAAAACAAAACAAATAAACCCTGAGGCTCTACTCAGAGTTCACCCCTGGACGTCCAGAGTCGACAAGGCAGAGTGGACTTTCTCCAGGACTGGTCTCTCCTTTAAGGTGAGCTGGGCTGGCTCCAGCTCAGGTCCACCAACTCCTCCTTGCAGATGAGACCAGGGAAAACCCCCAGGAGGGCTTCCAGGCCCAGCCCTGGTCAACCGCCCTGTGCCGGGAGGGTCGGAGGGGAGGCAGACATCTTCACTCACCTGGATCAAACCTCAGCACCAGGAGGCAGAGGAGCAAGGCAGCCAGCAGGCTCTTACTCAAGGGCAGAGAAAAGAAGTGGCTGACTGCAGAGTCCCAAAGCTGGCGCAGCAATGTCAGTAGTGACAGGAACTTGTGGGAGGAGGAGTCTGGCGGGGAGACAGAGTAGAACTTCAGTAAAGAAGCAGCTTCTCGATTCTGAGCTTTGAGTCTAATCATACAAGTCAAGCCAAGACTGGTATCCTCATGCAGTCCACAAAATGGTTCTAAGGGAGCTCCTTCAGCACTGATTATATCAGAACACCGGCTTCAAGAGGACTGTGACGTCACCAGACACCACCTCCACAGGAGAGGGCTCTGACGTCACCAGACACCACCTCCACAGGAGAGGGCTCTGACGTCACCAGACACCACCTCCACAGGAGAGGGCTCTGATGTCACCAGACACCACCTTCACAGGAGAGGGCTCTGATGTTACCAGACACCAGTTCCACAGGAGAGGACTCTAGCATCATCAGACACCAACTCTATGGGAGAGGGCTCTGGTGTCACCAGACACCAGCTCTGTAGAAGAGGACTCTGGCATCACCACACCAACTCTGTAGGAGAGGACTTCAACAGAAATGTCAACTTAGTTGGGGAACCTGGTACCTCTGGTGTTTCTTTAACAGCTTCACAGCATTGTTTATATTCTGGCCTAAGACATATGCACAGTTACACAGCAATAATTCTTGATCATCAGTAAAGGCAGAAAACAAAGGGCACCTCACAGGCACAGTGAAGAATCCCATCTTGGACTGAGCACAAACATGAACACCACCTCCAAGTCCTGAAGACACCCTGGACTCGCCATCCGAGCACCTCCTCTCCGGGCTCTGGACAGGCAGAGGGTTTTCGGAGTTACATGGAGTCCCTGAAGTCTACAACCTGCTGCAAAGAAGTGACCCTGCTTCAGCAGGTCCCTGTTCTTAAGCACATGAAGAAACCACCTCAGAGATAGGATTAGTCTCCTAAGGGCTGAAGGTCCTCCATGTAGGCCTATTCTATGTGTCACGAACAGAGAAAACAAAGGTCAGGGGGTTAAAAACTACTAGGAGGAAAAGTTCAACTCAGCATCAGGAAGAACTTCCCTACACAACCCTCCACAGCTGAAAGGCACTGCTTCAGGAGACAGTGAAGCAACATCCCAGCCAGGCCAGCACAGTGGAGGCAGATCTACCGACAGGAGCCCACGGAGATGACTTTCAGGAGACAAAAGTAAGGTTCTGAGATCTGCACCACCTGCCTCCCAAAGCCAACTGCAGAAGGGCTGGGCTTTCGAAGCACCTCAACAGGTTTCTTATCCTGCAATCTGGAACTTATTCATACAAAGCATTGTTCCCAAGACCCAGGAAGGTCATGATAGACCCCACATCCAGGAGGAAGCCCTCAGCTTCTGCACAGAAGGCCTCAGAAGGATGATGTCCCACCTTCCTGGTTTAGTGCCCGCGTCTCCTCAGAGCCAGAGTGCCCATGTGTCTGCTGCTGCCTTGCTGCACTAATGGCCTGAAGCGCGTCCAGCCGATGTTTCTCACTGAAGGCTGCAGAGCCCAACACCAGCTCTTCAGCCTCTGACAGGAGGCCCAGAGGAAGTAGCACCCGCTGCAGGTGAAGTTCTGCCAAGGATCTATACTCTGGAAGGCCCTGGTTGTCAGGGTCTTGAAGCCAAGCACGAACGCCATCCACCACGGCTCCAGGCTCTTGCATTTTGCTGTATAAAAGAACACTGCAATCCCCAAATAATCCCAGAAGAGTGGTCAATGCTTCATGGTTTGTTAATTTCTCATAATCACTACACTCCTCTTACCCAGCCCCTCCTTTGTGCCCTCAAGTCCTTCCCTACGGGACCCTGACACGATAAGAATCAGGAGTTCTTAGGAGCAGCAAGCAGCTCTCTCGGCTCTGACACACCCCACTTCTGTCACCCCACTTCATGTCACCCATCCCTTCCTGTTTTCCCTACCCCACTCTTAAATTCCTTCTTCCTCATCTTTTATTACATATGTTTTGAGTCTGGAGGGCACTGGGGGGAGGGGGGGTGGGGGACAGGGAAAGAATTAGATTTAAAGGGAAATGGTATGGAAGGAAAAAGAGGAGATATGAGAACCGAAGGGGTGTGCTGTGCTTAGTCGCTCAGCCATGTTGGACTCTGTGTGACCCCATGGACTGTAGGCAGCCAGGATCCTCTGTCCATAGGGATTCTCCAGGCAAGAACACTGGCATGGGTTGCCATGCCTTCCTCCAGGGGGTCTTCCCAACCCAGAGATCAAACCCTGGTCTCGCGCACTGCAGGCAGATTCTTTACTGTCTGAACCACCAGGGGAGCCCAAGAATACTGGAGTGGGGAGCCTATCCCTTCTCCAGGGGATCTTCCAGACCCAGGGGAAAACCCTCTTGCTCCTGCGCTGACTTAGTGGGGAAGCAGTAAGGACCTAAGGACCTACCACAGTTCCAGGACTTTGGGGGGAAGCTTCTCAGGAGCCTGGTAATACTGAAGAACCCAGGACAGGACTTCCTGCCACCGATCCATTTCTGCCAGGGCCTGGATGCCCACAATACACAGAGAGCATTTCACCTCCAAGGAGCTGTCAATGAAAAAGCCAATTTGAGTTAAGAAGTGGTTCTTCTGCACTGCCATTCCCACCTTCAGCCTGGGACTGTTCTTCACCAGCAACCAAGTCAGTAGGTATTACCTCTCACCTCCCACCCCCAGTATTCAAGTGGGCCTCACAATTATGACCCGTCTCATGAGGCCCAGCAAGAGAAAACTGCCCTTTGCCCAGGAGCTGTAAGTTTCTATAAATCTAAAGGCCAATCAGCTGCTGACCAGCACACATCTCTGTATCCAGGTAAAGTCAGGGTTAACCAACAGGAAGCGTTCATTTACTCCCAAGGGGAAAAGAACAGCTGCAGCACAGATGTGGGTGGAAAGAGGACCAGCCCTAAGAGTTTGCTTAGTGAAGAAAGGGCAGAAGCAGTCTCCGCCCAAGCGCAGCAGCAGAATCACACCCTCAGCCTTTACAGCACCGAGTCTTCACCGACCCCCAAACACTCAGCAAAGGGTCCCCAGTTCATCCTTCTCTGGGGCCAGCTTTGACCAGTCTACCCATGCCCTCCCTAGTGTGACCTAATCCAACGAGCAATGCCGGACCAAGATTTCAATTCTTTGATCCAATCCTACAAGAGGACCAGAACACGACTCCTGCTCTAAACCCCAACCCGAAGAGTGAGGGGGACTACCTCGGGGAGGGGTGGAAGGAGAGGACTTCCGCCACCAGCTTACTGCAGTAATTTAACAAATCAATTCTATCTTCTCATTAGACCATTCTACCCTGGTACAGGGAGAAAGAATTGATTGTGGGGTCCCACTAAACCCCGTTCACGCACGTCTCGACCGTTTCCTCCTTGGAGAACCAGCCCAAGGTGTGTCCCTGCCTCGCGGAGAACCACCGCGAGGAAAACAAGGAATAAGCGTCGCACGAGAAACCAGACTGCAGGAGTGCTGGGGTCTGGAGGCCTCCCACTGTCCCCGCAGGCGAACTAAGCCCCGGACGTACGCGCCCGCCGGCTCCTCCGCCAGGCCCTGCCAGGCGCGTTCGCAGGTGCGCAGTGCCGCGCCGAAGTCCAGGTGCACCACCAGCAGGTCGGCCGCCTCCTCCAGCAGAAGCGCGGCCGCCGACGGGGCCGGGGCGGCACGCACGGGCTCGCTGCTCCGCAGGGCGCCCGCGAGCGCCCTCAGGGGGGCTGCGGAGGTCGCGGGGTCACTCTTCATAAGTGCGCGCCAGGACGCAGCCCTCTAGGGGCGCCGGGTGTGCGGTGCAGGCTGGGGAGGAGGTAGGGGTGGTCCTCACAGGCTGCTCTGGCGCGGGACAGCCTGGCGCCCTCGGACTTGTGCAGCACTGAGTCCCTGGGCACCCGGCCCCACGACAAGGACTGGGACCCCCGGCCGGTGTAAGGCAGCCCGTAGTCTCCTCAGGTGTAGGGCCGCCGCCGCGGGCTCGGGAACACGGGGGCCGACATCTTCCCTGCGCGCGCAGGCCCGACGCTCTGCGCCCGGCGGCGCGGGGCATTCTGGGAGGTGTAGTTCCGCTCCTGGAGCGGTTGTCCTCCAGGGTAGGCGGGGGACTTCGGACTACAAGCCCCGGCAGCCAGCGCTCCGGAAGTTGTCGCGGCGAGAGGAAGCCCGCCGACGGAAGGCGCGGAACGGCGTACGGTTGGAGGCGTGGGTCTTCGGCATCTGCGCCTCAGGTGTCCAGCATGCAGCCGCGGCAGCGGACAGTAAAGGCAGTCAGTGTGCCGCCTCCCCCGGGCCCCAGTCGAGCTCACGGTCAGTCCACAGTGGGACTTCGAACCTCGTGCCAAATAGAGATCTCGTGAAAAACAGCCGTACGGTGTGTGATGCAGTTTGCAATAAAGCCCTGGGACAGGGCACGTATTCCTTAGGTTATGGCTGTAATAGTAATTATTAAGTGGTTGTACGCAGACACAAGTTATATTTATTACTGTGCTTCACTCAGGTTTTTCGGTGCCTCTTAAGTTTGTACTAAACCCTAGGTTTCCCAGTTCCTACCCCGAGGTCTCCTGAAGCGACTCCTCTTGTGATTACATGAGACGGGCCAGGCCAGGAGCAAAGTCAGCACCTGGTCGCGTCAGCGTCCCCTTCTCTGGTCACCAGCCTGGGCCCTCATCTCTGCATAAAGTCCTCCCGGAAGGCTGAGGCAGAAACATCAGATCCGTCAGACTCTGCGGATGAGGAGTATGGAGCCATAACCATATAAGGCCATAAAGCCAGGACTTCACTCGCTCCGCATATACCTAGCACCCTGTAAGTGCCAGGCCTTCTTCTAAAGGCTGAAGATACCACGTGAACATAGGAGACAAAATATCTGCCTCTGTGGAGCTTCCATATAGTGAAAGAAAGCAAAATTAAAAATAAGTAGTATGTCAGATGGTGATAAATGCTAAGGACAAATAAACAAAATAGAGAGGAGAACTTGAGAACTGATACCACCTAACTTTGTTTTCTAACAGTAAATCCGGGGCTGGAGAAGAGCAGAGCGAGAACCTGGCTCTGTGCTCAGACTGGCCTCTGTTCGTGGGGTCACTGCCCTTGGGACCAACATGTACTCAGTGTCTGCCCTAAATCCCCCTTCCTCTCCAGGCAGTGTTCATTCCCGCATAGCAAAATCCAGAGGCGAGCAGGTCTCCGGGAAGTGTGGATCGGTTCAAGGCTGAAGTTACCAGAATGTGTTATCAGTTCTGTCTGAGGTCTGACAGCAAATAATGAAGATCAGTAGAAATAACATAATTATTGGACTTCAAACAAACAAAAAACACACCTGTTTTTCAGAGCTGGTTTTAGACGCCTTCCCTGTAAAATCAGGGAAGCAGTAGTAGCATCAGGAAACATGTGATCAGGCCTGGGCGAGTTGGGACTAGCACAATCAAGCCTTGGCCTCAGGAGTGGCACCTGAAAGAGGCCCTTTTCTTAATCCCTAAGGAGAAGGCTCTTGCTATGCCCAGACCTCTCCAGGAGACGGCAGCACAGCCTTAAAAGAAGTTGACCTGCCAGCAGGTAGATCTGTGGCTGCAGAATGAGGTCAAGATATTTAAGGAAGTGAAAGCTTGCAAAAAATAATATAAAAATAGGATTGTGTTCTATTTCTGTGTTTCATCCAATTTTTGACTATGCAGGGCCACACAGTGGTCTGTCATCACATAACTTTAGCACTGCTTTGCCCACCAACTGATCCCTGAACACCAGCTCTGTGATACTCCCTGGCTCCATCTGTATGTACCCAGAACTTCTCAAGCTGAGATACAGCAGTCCTACTCTATTCCACCTGAAGTAGAGTGAACAGATGTTTTAACGACTCGGGGCTCATGAGTCAAGAGCTTTGAAAGCACCTCAGGACTTTGCTGGTGGCCCAGTGGTTAAAAATCCACCTGTCAATGCAGGAGATGTGGGTTCATTCCCCGGTCTGGGAAGAATCCATTTGCTGCGGTAAGGCTAAGCCCAGTGGCCCAGTCACCACAACTGCTGAGCCCACATGCTGCAACTAGTGAAGCCTATACACCCTAGACCCAGTGCTCTGCAATAAGCACCCAGGGCAGCCATAAATAAGTAAATACATTTATTTAAAAACAAACAAACCACCTAGCCTCCCCTTGGGATAAATGAGTGGAAACAAGGCAGTTCTCAGTCTGTAAGGCCTGACCTGTGTCAATATTTGTATTGGTAGAATCCTTTCGGGAAGACTAGTAGGGTAAATGAGACACAAAACCCACACGCTAGCCATCCCCCAGCGCACCCAAGCCCTGGGACCTTCTGCTCTCCCTTCTGCTTGTAGGGTGCTCAGTGTATCTTGCCTGAGCAGGGTCCTGAGGGTGTCGATTTGCTCTTTGCTCATCTGCTCTGATGGCACCCCACTCCAGTACTCTTGCCTGGAAAATCCATGGATGGAGGAGCCTGGTGGGCTGCAGTCCATGGGGTCGCAAAGAGTCAGACATGACTGAGCGACTTCCCTTTCACTTTTCACTTTCATGCATTGGAGAAGGAAATGGCAACCCATTCCAGTGTTCTTGCCTGCAGAATCCCAGGGACGGGGGAGCCTGGTGGGCTTCCCTCTGTGGGGTCGCACAGAGTCGGACACGACTGAAGCGACTTAGCAGCAGCAGCATCTGTTCTGAGCAGGTGATGAGTCTGTGTTTCTGTAGCGGAAGGGCTCCGATCTAGCAGATGAGCTATGCCATCTAGAGTCCTGGGGACCTCTGCAAAGTCAGATGAGTCCTCTGAGCTTCAGTTTTCTCATTTGAGGACATTGACACCAACACCTGCCATGTGGGGTGGTTGTAAGGATCAGAAGAGGTCATATGACAGCCCCTAGAATGCTTTAAATCGCTGGAACAGTTCAGGCCAAACAAGGTGAGATGATACACTGGGAGGTGAGTAAGGAGGAGAAAGAATCCAATTCCTCCTCAGAGTTCTGTAATCTTAACTTTCTGACACGGAATCTGACTCTTGACTCTTCCTTACAAAGGTCAGATGCCAACCTCTGGAGCCAGCCCAGCCTGTCTGCCTTTTCCAAGCTGGCTCTACATTTCGTGACAGCATCCACACAGCTGGCCCTCTGGGCTTATCTCTTCCAGCCAGAGCCCCTTGGTACAGGGCCGTCAGTGGGAAGGCTCTGCAAGGGGTAGAATCACGCCTGGTGTGGACTTTGGCCAGAAGCAAGCCGAAGAGATAAATATTGGCAGGGCGGAGGTGATGTTTTTCCAGGGTGGTCAAGGGCTCCAGACCTTCGTCAGTTAGATGGCATTTTTATGGCTCCTTTTTTTAAAGCCTGGACTTGGAGCTCAGGACAGAACTGAACTGGACTGGCTCCTCCCCTCCATATAGATGCAGCAGAGCCCTCACTCTGCTTCTGCGTCTAAGGCCTGCTCCTTGTCCTCCTCGTCCTGTGCAGCACTTTACAACGTAGTAATAAGGGCTCAGAGTACCAGGTGCTGCTCCAAGTACTGTATGTCCAACTCCTCTTAATTGCCAGTAACCCTGGGACAAGAGTCCTGCTGTCATCCCCATGTTGTAGATAAAGAGGCCAAGGTAATAGGTAGTCACATAGGAGTGCAGAGAGAGGCTGGGACTTCAGCAGGGCAGTTGGCTCAAGCCTTTCTTATAAGCTGATACATAATTCTGACTGTACAAGGCACTCTCACTCATCCTGTGCAAGCATGACGGCAAAACTGTGAGCAAAGCAGATATATTAGTGTTCCTAATGCTAGATGGGAAAGTAAACCTCAGAAACTGTCTGAGTTCAGAATTCATGGTTTCAGCAACAAAGCTGGAGTAGTCACCGGAGATTTCTCACCAGAGTCCATGCCAGGACACTCTCCAGATGGCCAGAAATGACATCTCCTCCTCCGCCCTCAAGGTGACCAGTACCACCCCCACCCCCTGCCCTGGGCAGACCTGCCATCCAATTTCCACATGTTCCCACCCACCCTAGGAACCAGAAGGTGCACCTGACCAAATCTTTGTGATGCCAGACCAGGCGTGACGTGAAGCCAGTAAGAGATGCTCCCTGGATACTGGTCAGCCCGGCTGTCCTGGAAGGTAGAAAGACGCTGGGCCCTTCAGAGTCTGTCCTGCTTCCACACAATTCAAGCTGATCGCTCCTCTCTTAAAACTCCCCACCGTGCTTTGCTCTTTTCATGCCTCTCTTGTGGGTCCTTCCCAACATCCATGATTTCTTGTAGTTATTTGTGTCATTCCCCTAACTGAACCATGCCCTTCCTGAAGACAGGACAGGGCCCCCCATCTCAGGATCCCTGGGCATCTGGCGTGGTGCAAAGTGCTAGGTGTGGGCTGCTCCAAGGGACCCACTTGCCCTGAGCTGTTATACATCATTTGATCTTGACTTCCAGGGATGCCCGCTGGTGAACACTGTGTGAAGGGTTGGAAGCTGAGGAGATCGTGTCCCAGCACAGCCCCTCAGAGAGGAGAGACATATGTGATATTTCCAGATCCTAGGACCCCTGCCTGCCTTCTTGTCTGTGCTTTCTTTCTTGTTTCCTAGGAAATAATCTAAGAAACCCAGTCACCCCAAGTGATAGAATTTCAGGGTTGAAAGGGGCCTTATACTGGAGCTGAACTGAGGCTGGGGAGGGGAAGCGACAGCCGCTGTCCCCAAGCTGAAGGCCACAGAACCCCTGACCCATTCTATGCCAGAGAGGAAGGACCTCTGAGGAAACCTTAAAATGTTTTCTCACCAGCCCAGCTATTCCCAAGCTTTGGGGTAGGTCGCAGCATCCAGAGCTGCTATTCATGCCCAGATCCTGGCTAAGAACAGCCACCCCTGTCCCAGGGCTCCCTTCCTCCCCTCCCAGAACAGCTCTGGTTCCCAAAACCTGTGGTTTCCTGTAGTGGGCCGACCCCGGGAGGGGAAAACTGATGGAAGGGCTCTCAACATAGTTTAATATTCTAGGAAGTTGTGTATTTATCTGACATAATGCTACAATTGTTACCGGTCAATAGATTTTATTTACTTGAGAAACATTCCCAGACAGGATTGATGCAGGGGCAATTAAAGTGGTCTTTGGGGACTTCCCAGGTGGCGCAGTGGATAAGAATCTACCTGCCAATACAGTGGACACAGGTTCAATCCCGGATCTGGGAAGATCCCACATGCCACGGAGCAATTAAGCCCATGAGCTGCAACTACTGAAGCCCACTCGCCTAGAGCCCATGCTTTGCAACAACAGAAACCACCGCATGGCGCACCCCCAGTGAAAAGCAGCCCTAGCTCTCTGCAACTAGAGAAAGCCCTTGCAAAGCAACAAAGACCCAGTGCAGCCAAAAATTAAATAAAAACAAAGTTTTTAAAACTGGTGTCTTGTATTTAAAAGCCTAGGAACCACTGACAGAATCTGTATGTCCCAAGTTATTTCAGGAAGTTATTTCCCTAAATGAAATTTGATGTCAGCGAGTCCTGATTCAGGTATATGGGTAGTGGGGGAGGAGGCAAATTGGTGGGAGGATTTCCAAAAATCATCATTTCACACCTAGCCCAGGTGAGGGCAGTATAATGGAGAGGGAAGGTGAGAGAAGCTCGAAGAAGCAGAGGACAGCCCTCTAAGCCCTGGCAACCTCGGTCAGTCCTAAAATTGGGTTTCTTACTCAGTCAACTGCAGCAAGTAAAACAAACATTTGCCCAACATTGTCCCATGGGTCTAGGGCCTAAAAGTAATAACTAGAAAACAAACAAGAGGAACTACAGTTGCCCTTTGCATCTGCTTAATTATTCTTCTATTTTTTGGGCTCCAAAATCACTGCAGATGGTGACTGCAGCCTTGAAATTAAAAGACGCTTATTCCTTGGAAGAAAAGTTATGACCAACCTAGACAGCATGTTAAAAAGGAGAGACATTACTTTGCCAACAAAGGTCTGTCTAGTCAAAGCTTTGGTTTTTCCAGTAATCATGTATTCACATGTATTCACAGTAATCATATCCAATCATGTATGGATGTAAGAGTTGAGCTATAAAGCTGAGTGCTCAAGTACTGATGCTTTTGAACTGTGGTGTTGGATAAGACTCTTGAGAGTCCCTTGGACACCAAGAAGATCAAACGGGTCAATCCTAAAAGAAATCAGTCCTGAATATTCATTGGAAGGACTGATGCTGAAGCTGAAACTCCAATACTTTGGCCATGTGATGGGAAGAGCTGACTCATTAGAAAAGACCCTGATGCTGGGAAAGATTGAAAACAGGAGGAGGAGGGGACAACAAAGGATGAGATGGTTGGATGGCATCACTGAATTGATGGATATGAGTTTGAGCAAGCTCTGGGAGTTGGTCATGGACAGGGAAGCCTGGCCATGGAAGTTCTGCCATAGGATGGCAAAGAGTTGGACACAACTGAGCGATTGAACTGAACTGAACTCAATCTGATTGTTCCATATCTGCTCTTTCAACTGCTTTTGTTAAAATGATGCACACACAGAGGGCTTCCCAGGTGGCCCAGCAGTAAAGAATCTATCTGCCAATGCAGGAGACACGGGTTCAATCCCTGATCTGGGAAGATCCAACAGGCTGCAGAGTCACCCGGGCATGTCCAACTCTTTGTAACCCCACGTGTTACTGAGTCCAAGCTCGCTCTGCTCGCCACGTGACAGGCCAATGAATCTGAGAGACAAGATGTTGAGGCAAGGAAAGGACTTTAGTTGGAAAGCCAGCTGACCGAGAAGATGGTCGGGTAGTGCCTCAAAATACCCATCTTGTCAGGGTCTGGTTGCCAAGTTCTTTTGTAGAGTCAGAGGGAAATAAACAATGAGGAGCTAGAGTCAAAAGGCAGAATAGAGAGGGAGAGGCAGTGGGAGAGAAAAGAGAAAGGTATTCAGTCTTGCAGAACATCTCCAAGGGAATGGTCAGCCTTTGGAAAGGGGTGTTCATCTCTTCTATTCACAGGTGGGCAGGGACAAACTATCTCTCTTTGAGCTGAACAAAGGTACTTTAGTTTACAATCAAGCAGAGAGGCATGGTCCTCTGAGGCAAGGTATTAAGTATGATTATAATAACAAAAGCAACAAAAATCAAGTCAAAGAAACAATTTCCAATATGGAGTCAGAGTTGGCTTCTCTGTAACACATGGACTGTAGTCCACCAGGCTCCCCTGTCCAAGGGATTATCCTGGCAAGAATGCTGGAGGGGGTTGTCATTTCCTCCTCCAGGGGATGGTCCCCACCCAGGGAATGAACCCCCGTCTCCTACAACTCCTGCATTCAGGTGGATTCTTTACCACTGAGCCATCTTGGAAGCCCAACTAAGCCCATGTGGAGTAGCGCCCACTTGCCACAGCTAAAGAAAAACCATGCAGCAACGAAGACCCAGTATAGCCCAAAACAAATAAATAAGATTATTTTTAAAAATGATACATACACGGAGTAAAAATAATCCAAACAAGACCAAAAAGTATGAGAATCATCTGAAATCCCACCACCTGTGAGAACTTCAACTGTTTGATGACCACCCTCCATAAACACACACAGTGCTCATGTACCATTAGACGTGATTTGCTGCTCCATGAGCTGGCGAGCTGTGTGTTACAGGAGTCCTTGTTACTCTTTGAGAGGACATTGTTACTACTCGCATGTAAAACAAGAAATAAATAATCCTGCTGACAGTTTACACGCTTGCACTTCTTTGTACTAAAAAGCAGTTGTACCTCCTTGATGCCATGGAAACTTGAGTCTGGGAGGAGACCTCCGAGCTCAGTTCGAATCACTCCTCGTTATTAAGCTGTAAAGTGTAGTACTACACAGCTTGGGAAGCACCTTTATGTTACTTTGTTATCACAAAATGAGGTGATGAGAAGTGAGACAAGTAATCAGTGCGATGAGAGTGCGTTGAGAGTCAGGACTCTGCGTATGCAAGGCGCTGATAACAGTCACGGTGGTGTTTACTGAGAAGCTCTATGCCAGGCTCTGTGCGAGGTCCTCACATGGTCTCATTATCCCCATCTAGAGAGAATTCGCCTGAGGATCAGAGAAGTCACATGTCCACAGCAGACCCTGGCGGGATTCTAGTCCAGACGTGTCTGGCTCGAGCTTCCCCTTGGGCAGCACTTGACAAAACTCTGACCTCGATGTCATCTCCTCTTCATGGAGGAGGGAACCACGGCTGGGGTGAGCCACTTGCCTCAAGTCCCAGGGCCAGGATTCTAGCCATTTGCTCTAAGCTGCTGCCTCCCTGACAGGATCAGTCCCTTTCCTGGGCAGAAGAGGTCTTCTCTCAAGTCTCTGGAGAAGGGGTTCTTATTAAGATCTTTCGGGGACTTCCCTGGTGGTCCAGTGGTTAGGGCTCTGCAGTGGTCAGGGAACTAAGATTCTGCAACCCAAGTAGTACAACCAAAAAAAAAAAAAAAAAACCTTTACAAATTCCTTCCTGCTGCATTGAAACTTCTGTCGCTTCTTCAGAGGGAGCAAAGATTGGCCTCGGGCAGAGAGACAGAGAGACTGGATTGTCACCACACTCAGGCATCAGTCTTGAGTTCGGAGCAGGCCCAACCCATCCCTCTGTGGTAACTTCCACAGCACAGCTGTCTATCTCCTCCGCTCCTTTCAGAGAGGAGAGAGAGCGAGAGCATTTATTCTCGGGGACATGAAACTAGAAATGATGAGACAAAGTGGATTGAGATGCAGGGCGGGGTGGGTGGAAGGCTCATACAAGGAATTAAACAGCATCTTTTTGGCGTGTAGGCAAAGGGTTGGTTTGTGGAGGGAACTGGGCAATCGAAATTAGTGTTTTCGTCTTTAAAGATAACAATTTTTATTTATAAAGCATTCCTTGCTGGCATGAGCTCAAAGCACTTACTGAATGCTGGCTAATTACCCCTCCCAACAAACAATCTGGCAGTTAGGGAAAGAGAGATAATTATCTGAGTTTACAGGTGGGGAGATGCAACCACAACAGAAACCATCCCCAGAGACCTGAGACCAGAAGGTGAGCCTCCGAAAGGCACCCTGCTGAGAAGGGATAGCCCACTCACTGGCCGGAACTCGTGGGGAAACTACAGCTCCCGGCAGACACCAAGAGGGGACGGCCATGCCCCTGGTGCCCATTCCAGATCCCCAAATATGGAGAAGGACTGGGTTGGGGAGGAGGAACCGAATGTTCCCCCTTGAGAGAGGGAGAGAGGGGGAGGATGAGGTAACTTTGGAATATTTAACTCCATCACCTAATCATCTGCCTGGGCTTGAAACACGGCAGGCAAAGCCATGGCCGCGGTAAATCCCTCCAGATCTCCCCGTAGCTCAGCAGAGTCCTGGTTCCTCCTACCATTAGGTGCGTGCTGTTCTAGGAGGTCAGAACCCTTTCTCTGAGTCCAATCAGCTTGGAAGGCAATGCTGGCAGCACTGGGAAAGGAATCTGAGTGGAGGAAGCTCTGCTGCCCCGGAGCGACATTCCAGGGGCTGGGCTGACCGCCCGAGCCCAGGATGAGACGGGAGGATGAGGGTTACTCCTTTCCTGCCCCAGAGGCGGCCGAGCCTGCCTGATGGGAAAGGCATGAAAGGACTCTTTCCCATTCTGTCCACAAACATTTCTAAAAGCAACCCCGCTAGAGGACCTGGGCTGGACACTGGCAGGATGCTGCGATGGGGGAGGGCAGCCACACGAGGGGATGGTGCCAGGCAGCGTATTATTTACTGCTGGGTTACATCCAGTACTGTCACCCACCACCCGCCACGTGCCAGGCACACAGAATCTGATGGGGAGGACCGCAAAAGCAAAGCCTCTGCTCTCGTAGATTTATGTTCTGGGAGCTCTGGTTGTCTGGGGGACAAGTCCTCTGAGCAGAGGGAACAGCAGGTGCAGGGTTTTGAGATGGACTTGGTGAGGCTGAAAGGGACCAGGTGAGGGCAAGAGCAGGAAGAAACAAGTCCGAGAACCAGGCCAGGTCGAGTCACGCCCGAAGAGCTGTCTGAGGATGAGAAGCACGCACTTCATTCCAGTCCTAACAGAGCTGTTGTTTTTGAGCAGTGGTTTGATGTCATGTGATGTAAAGAGCCAGACAAGGGAACAGACTTCCAAAAGAGTTTGGGGAGGCGAGAAGAGGTGTTCCTGAGTTGGGTGACAGGGAAGGATTCCCGGCAGAGAGGGGAGCTGAGTGTCAGCGGGCAAACGGGAGAACTCTCAGAGCAAGGCTGGCAAACTGATGTGCTCGGATCATCAGCCTGCTGCGGGTGTGGTCGTGTGGGGGTAGTAAATGGTGAGGCTGGAGGGAAGGAGACTTCCAGTCTCCATGTCCGAAGGTTCTGGAGCGCAGTGGACTCTATCCAAGAGGTTTGAAACTGCATAACCCACAGTTACGGGGGACTTGAACCCAGGGTCTTTTAACTGAGGTTGCACCTGGTCTCAGGACTTAAGGAAGCTCAGGTTCTTGATGTCTCATCGCAGAAAGAATTTAGTAAGAGACAAGCTGCTAGGTAAGAAGTAGATTCATTTAGAGAGAAACACACTCCACAGACAGCGTGTGGGCCATCTCAGAAAGCAAGAGCAGCACCCAGGTACATAGGTTTCATACGGCTGGGTGATTTCATATGCTACTGGGTGAGAGGGGTATTCCAGCTCTTTGGGGCAAGGGGTGGGGATTTCCAGGACTTGGGCCATGGGCCCACTTGCTGACTTTTCATGGTTGGTCTTGGAACTGTCATGGCGCCCCTTGCTGATGTATTAAGATGAGCTTACTCTGAGGCTCAAGGTCTAATGAAAGTCTCATCCACCATCCTGGACCTCGTTGGTTCTGTCCGTTTATGTCATGTCCTGCGGCTGTGTCAGTCTTCCAAAGGTTGTTCCCTGCCTCCTGTGTCAGCTTCAGAGTCCAGTCCAGGACATGGTCTCCTCCAGGGACCAGCATCTTCCCCTAAAAGGCTCTTTGCTTTGAAGGCTTTTGAGTCCCACGTTGAAACTGAGGTGACTCCCGAGAGCACTCTTTACGTCTGAAAGGCACCCCCATCGAATGACACAAACCGCAGGGGGACAGTACCCTCAGGGCCATGTCCAGCAGAGGGACTGGTCCAAGTTCCAGGGGACAGAGCGTGGGAAAGCCATCAGGCAACACACAGTGCTTAGGGGCTTCCTTCACCTCTAACACTGCAGCCCGTGAGCGGCTGCAGAGAAAGCAGAGGAACGGGTGTGGAGGGTGTGAGAGAGGTGGGGAGGAAGATAGAAGAGAGAGGGACTGAAAAAGGAGGCCAGGGAAAAACGTGAGAAGGGAGGAGAGCATGAGGATGGGGAGCGGGGGTTGGAGGTCTGCTGTGGTCCCGGGAACTGGGACCTCCCTCCTCCTGATGGACCTGGTGCAGCGTTGCAGGTCTATGGGCCTCAGGACAGCAGCTGGCTGTGAGCCACACTCTGCCCCGGGGGGCTCATGAATACCCTGCCCCCAAGACAGTCAGTCAGCCCAACCACCAGTTTCTGGAAAGCAGGACAAGTTGTACACCTACAGTGAGCACCTCAGAGGAGACTCATCCCAACCGTTCCCTTTCTACTGGAATCTGAGGGAACCCTAGAAGGTCAGAATGCGCTCAGAGCACGTGGCAGCCCCAGCCAGCCCGTGGCAGCAGGCAGCAGGGCGCCTGTCCAATCAGGGGCAGCAGGATGGCCAGCGGCTTCCTTAGGGAGGGGTGTCGGGTCATTTTATTCTCAGAGATAGGATGAAGCAGTCACACAGAGGTTGCTCACCTGCTGGAATGTGGGAGACCCAGCAGGTCCACCGTGAGCCTGGATCCCAGCCACATCTCCTCCAGCCTGTCCCCTGCCTCCCAGCCACATGGTCATTGCATGTGGATCAGGGCTGCCCCTTACTTTCTGCCATGAGTGCAACCTGCGTCCTGGTTGAACCAACCTGCAGGCCCTGCCCCGCCCAGCGGATGCCCACTGTCAAGAACAGTGAAGAAATCCTGACTTCAGTGTGGTGGCCTCAGTATATGGTAAGAAGCCTTGACCTTCTCCAGGGGACCCCAACGTCTGAAATCTAATGTCTGATGATCTGAGGTGAAGCTTATGTAATAATAGTAGAAATAAAGTGCACAATACATGTAATGCACTTAAACCTTCTCCCCCACCCCCCACCTCCACTCCGTCCAGGGAAAAATTGTCTTCCAGGAAACCAGTCCTTGGTGACAGAAAGGTTGAGGACCTCTGGGTCCAAGCTGTCTGAGTGGAGAAGCTCTGCCTTCTGCCGCACGATGGCCCAGCTGCCTCTGAACCGGGGCTCTGGGACCGAGTACAGTGATGACAGGGGCTTCAGTCCCTGGACACACGGACCTCACTGGAGACTCCTGACTGCCAGGTGGGTCCATCCCCTCTGCCGGAAGCAGCCTGCCACCCCCTGCGGGCCCCCGCCCTGCCCACCTCCTCAGCCTCAGTGCTCATGCCCAGCTCCAAGATGGCTTCCTGAGCAAACCTGCTCTCACCAACCTGGGCCTTGAGCAACTATCCCCTCTTCTTGTGGGCCCTTTCTTTCTCCTGGACAGGCTCACCTCTGGGGTTCAGCACAGTTGTCACTTCCTGGGGGAAGATCTTCCTGAATCCCTCCCCATCCCCAACCCCAGCCTCATGTAGATTCAGCAGACTTGCCTGTACTGTATCAGACTGACGAGCCATCTGCTTACTTCTGTGAGTCCCCCACAGAAACAATTAACTCCAGGGTAGAGAGCCGGGTTGGTTTTTTGCTTTCTGTACTTCCAACTCCAAAGCCAGTGAGGTGGTCGTGTTTGTGAAATGAATTAGTGGCCATGATCCATTGGCCTAATGAGTGAGGTCAAATAAAGAACTAAGGAAGAGGACTTCCCTCATGGTCCAGTGGCTAGGACTCTGCTCCCAGTGCAGGGGGCCCGGGTTCGATCTCTGGTCAGGGAATCAGATACCACACGCCGCCACTAAGACCTGGGACAGTCAAATAAGTATTTTTGAAAAAAGACGTAAGGCAGAATCTCAGTTTTCTAGGCCAACTAACACTTCACCTACTGGAAACTTGACTTCACCCACACTCTCAGGGCTCCCTCTGTCTTCCCCCGCCCCACCCAGTCAACACCCCCACGTCTTGCCACTCCCTACCCTGGGGCTCCCCTTCTAGACCTGTTTGGCTGAGAAAATACTAGTGACTTTCCAGATTATCAAAAAGAGGGCGCCTGTGTCCATGGATGTTGGTCTTCCTTTTCCCTTCTCCTGGGTCAGGAGAGTGTTGGCGGCTGGCACCCGCACCAAATCACGTCCGTTGGGCCTTGTCCCTGTCCACCCCAGATCCCCCTGAACCAAGGAGGGGCTACAAAACCTCAGAGACGGTCTAGGGGTGAGCAATAAACCCTGTTTGAGAAATAAGATTTCTGCAAGCAAAGCACAGAGGTTGAGAAGATCAGCGTTCAGAGGGAGCGGGGGGACTCGGGCCAGTCCTGCCCTGGAGAGCTCTTGCAGGCAGGGTTGGGGTGGGGGTGGTCAAGGAAGCTAGCTTCCACACAAGCGCCTCCTTGATGTGCTCAGACTTTCACAGCAGGAGTGTCTGTGTGGGGTCAGGGTTAGGGGTGAGTGCGAGACCCTGGGAAGCCCTTCCTGCCCTGGAATTCCACCCTCAGGGCTGGCTGTGGGCTTCCTGGGATCCTAGTTCCATTCATTGGAGCTATTTTTGGTCTGTGCGGTCAGTTGGCCAGTCTGAGGAGGCTAGGACAGCTCCCTCTGAAGGAGGTGAGTCACTGGGACAGGATGCCCTGAGGCATACCACGAGCCCCCAGGATCCCAGAACAAGGGCTCCAGTGTTCTGGCTGCCCTGGGTTCAAGGGTAACCTCTGCAGGACCTTCAGCAGAGAGTGGGCAGGGAGGACCCACAGATGAAATGGCAGAGGCTATGAACTTCTCCCCTTCCTGAGGCCAGACCATGACCCAAGCTTAACCGTGTCAGCCATCGTGTTGGGTGCTTATTGGTGTACCATTTGAGGCTCAGAAAGTTTAAGAAACTTGCCTGAGGTTGCCAGATAGCAAGTGCCAGAGTCAAAATTCAAACCGTAAACATTGACACCAAAGCTTCTGCACCACACACTCCATGTCTGAGGGCCCCTCCCAGAGGGACAGAGCCAGTGACCCCGGGGAGGGAGGGGGACAGATGGAGGACGACTGAGATCTCGGTGCCCGGCAGTCACACACATCCAGAGGCCTCTGAGGACCATCACATGAAGCCCAGGTGTCCTTTCTTCCAACCCCATCCCAGGGTGGGGTTATCTACAGGTCATCCCGCAGGGCCAGCACTCAGAAGCCTGGCAAGAGGAGAGAGTCTGGACTGGAGAGGTGATCCAAGGTGGTGGACAGAGCCCCAGTCTGGGTCAGGGTGTTCAGATTCTTTCTCTGGTTGATGTAGGACAAGTCACTCACCCTCTGATCTTCAGCTCCTTTCTCAAAGAAAGGGAGTGGGGTGGGAGAGAGGAATTAGGATAAGTGAATGCCCACTGGGCTGACCTCACTAAGTTACAAAGAGGAAACACAATCACTGATGTAATAGAACCTTGAATAAATAAGGCACCATATATAGTCATGTTATAAAAGTCCCAAGTTCTTATCTAGTTGACTCTCCAGCTCAGAGTGTTTTGTGGATATTTTTTGGCGCTCAACGGTTCAGCCCAAGGCATCCTGGTTTCTCTGTGACTCTCACTGGCCCAGTTGCCCAAGATCATCAAACCCTTGACCAGTTCTACACTTCTGACACGGACAGCCTCAGTTCCACTTCCTGAAAAGTGAAAGAGCCCAGCTCTTTCTCCCCACCAGACCTTTGCAGAGTCCATGTCCTCAGCTTGGAGTCCTTGGTCTGGTCACCCCCCCGCCCCCCGCCCCCACCGCACATCCTCAGGGCACGCTCAGAGGCAACTGTTTTGTTCACATGGCATCTTTGTAGCTAATGGCACACAGCAGTGCTCAGTGAACTTCAGGGATACAGGAACTTCCCTCTGATTTCTCTCCCATCCCATTGATGTTTTCATTGCTATGGAGATGGTAATCTCTCTGACCTCATCCTTTGGGAACTCTACAGAGATTAGCTAATTAATAAGGCGGGAGGGGTGAAGCTCGCCTGGCACTTAGTGTAGAACAGGAACGGCGGGGAGACTGGGGTGGAACCCGGGGCCTTCTCCGAGCATCGCCATAGCCAGCTGCCGCAGCCCTACCCAGATATACCATGGAAGACCTGACCTTTGATGCCCATTGCTCTGGGACCCTCCTCTCTTCTCTTGGCGGGCACTCCCCGGCGTCCATTCTGGAGGCTGACCCCGGTCTCCCCTGGATCGTGCCGCTCCCTCAGGAGACGCTTCCTGCAGCTGTGCAACAGCTGGACCTCCGGAAGCCCTGCAGGGCCCAGAGGCCACAGTCACCTGCTGCCAAAGTCCCGCCTTCCCGATTCCCAGATCAGATGAGCGGGGTGGGGTGTGAAGAGGGGCAGTTTACTCCACCACCATCCCCTCCCAGGGGATAGAAAAGTGGAGTGGGATGGCCACTGGCTGTGAATAACCCAGAGCAAAACCCCATGCCAGCTGGCAACCAGTGGAAGAAAAGCAGCAAATTCATGAATTACCCTATTTACACCAGAAATAAACTAATAGTTGGGACCTTTGCTGGATAGATTGTGCTGGAAATAAAGGCCAGTCATGAAGACAAATGGGTGAAGCTGGTTTCCGCCTGGCCTCCGGAGTTGGTGGCTCTGGCACTGAGCTCCTAGTGCTCCCTCCACGGAGCCTTGCTGGCGTCAGCAGACAGACCAACTGTTCACAGACCCGGGATCACGAGACTGATTTGGAGGATTGTGACTAGAATCTTCATATTTAAGAAACAGAATAGAAACAAAACATCAATATTTCACATGTAGGAAGGGTAGGTTGGGGGTAAAATGTTTATTTTATTAGTCTGTGTACTATTATAAATAATATATGCTAAAAATATAACATTTCAGTAACATAATACACATATGTGTACTAGGTCATGACACCAAATAAACTTATTACCATGAGGACTTCCCTGGTGGTCCAGTGGTTAAGACTTTACCTTTCAGCGCAGACAGTATGGGTTCAATCCTTGGTCAGGCAACTAAGATTCCACATGATACGTGGTGGAAAAAAAAACAACAAACCACAACCATAACATAAAACAGAAGCAGTATTGCATTATGGATCATGATTGAAAGTTTCAGAGATAAGAGCATATACAAAGGAATGCTATTCAGCCTTAAAAGGAAAAGAAAGTATGAGGCAGGCTACAACGTGGATGGACTTTGAGGACACTGTGCTTGGTGAAATGAGCCAGTGACAAAGGGCAGACACTGTGTGACTCCATTTATGTGAGGAGCTGAAATGGTCACATTCAGACAGACTGAATGCAGAGAGGTGGTCGCTGGGGTCTGGGTGGTGGGGGGCGGGGAGTCTGTGTTCAGTGGGGACAGAGTTTCAGTTCTGAAGATGAAGCATCCGGTGGACAGCCACAGCCACAAGGGCAGCAGGACACTCAGGGTTCTCAGTATACCTCCAATGACGACGCAGGTAGATTTTAGGTTTTTGTGTGTTTCATCCTTTTTAAGATGCTGTAGGGGAAAAGACCCTGATGCTGGGAAAGATTGAAGGCAGGAGGAGAAGGGAATGACAGAGGATGAGATGGTTGGATGGCATCACTGACTTAATGGAGATGAGTTTGAGTAAACTCTAGGAGTTGGTGATAGGGAGGCTTGGCGTGCTGTGGTCCATGGGGTCGCGAAGAGTAGGACACGAATGAGCAACTGAACTGAACTGAGGAGAAGCCTTCTGGGTCGTCACTGTCGGAGACCGTCACCCCACTCTCTTTCAGCTCCCTTTCTCAAGGGCCATCCCCAGAAAATGGTCACCATGCACCGTTGTGCCTCCGCCTCTGGCTTTCTCTTCTCTGATTCCCGCTGCGCCGACGCCCCCACCTCTTCGCATTGCCCCTGGCCCCCAGCTCTTTTCTTCTGCCTGGCTGCACCGCCTCTGTCCTGGGAGCTTTGCCTCCTCCACCCTCCCCTTGGCTGCACCGGGAGTGAGATATCCACATTTCTTTCGAAGCCCCAGTGACTCTCTGTTCCTCTAGAGGGGAAGCCCTTAGCCGGGCAGACGGCTAACCTTCACCCCCCGCAATTGTCCTTTAAGTGTACTTATAGTTCCCCAAGTCCACCCAGCTTTCATCTGCTCTGAGTCTTGGCCTGGGGTCTCCCCCTCCTCACTCTTGTATGCGGACCTAATTCCTATTGCCCAGGCCTGGACTGGCACCCAGCCCCTCTGGGCCGTGTCCCTCCCTCTGCCCTCCAGGGAGATCCTGGGCACCGTTGGCCTGATGAGAACTCTCGCCACGCTGCACCCCCGCTCCACCTCCTGCTGTGCCCTGCCGTGTCCCCATCACTAACTGCCCCTCAGCGCACTCTCTGAGCTGAGGGGTGACAGGAGAACATTCGAATGGATGGATTTCACAGATTTTGAGATTCAAACCTGGGAATCAGTATCGGTCAACACTGACAGCTGGAAATACCTTTGATCAAGGCCTAATGAACAATTTATCCAAATTAATAACAGTTGCTATATTTGTGTAGCATTGAACATTCTGTAGAACATTGTCATTTTTTTTTCTCTTGACACTCTTAATAACTTAAGTAAGAAGGGAGACCTTTGTCATCACACATGACCCTGTGAGGAGGCTGTGGGTTGTCCGAGGTCAGCAGGTTAGTAAACGGCAGAGTCTAGGACAGGACTCACATTCCTCCCACTCACCAGGATGCCTTTAACCATCAGAAATGAAAAGAGTCAGAGTAAATGGCCCTAAAATCAGGACCTTTCAGAAAACAGGGAGGGTACATTCTCTGGCTTCCACAGGATCTTACTAAGGTCCTAGCTCACACATACTTAGTAATCACAGTCCAGCTCCGCTCTCGAAAACCATCCCTGCTGTGTCTTGCCTTTTCTACATTTACAGAAAAAGAAACAAAACCAATCCCTCTAAAGACCAATGTCTAACGATGTACTGGGACTTTTCCCTTGTATTCACTCTATGTCTCTGCAATCTGAAATCAAGCCCAGTTTCTTGTATTTGATCCTCAGCAGTGAGAATGTTATTTATACCCCATCTGTATCCAAAAAGGTACAAGAAAGAGAAGAGGTAATCACTGGTCCCCACAAAATAACCTCTTCCTCTGCCCTTCCTAGTCCAAGGTCAACAGTTCTAACTGCATTCTGCAAAGGATCTGTTTTCCAGTCATTTTATTTGTTCTTATGCAGACCCTATCTAATTGTTCCCAGTCTCTTTCTTACTTTTAAAGCCAACACTGGATATAGGTCACTAGCAAGATTCTAGTTAAAGCCAAGAACTGTGGGAGGGTAACTTTGAGGAAGTTGGGCTAATTCAGGGAATCTCAGGGACATAAATCCAGCTATCGTGCACATGTGGCAAGGTCTGCACAGGGTGAAAGAAAGAGTCTGCGAAAAGCCCTGCCTCTTGCTGCACACGCACCACCACCCTCCCCTTCCCATGCACGCAAGCAGCGCCGCCGCTGTCCTCCCATCTGACCCAGTCAGATGGGAGTTAAGTCTTTTGCAAAATAAAAGTGACCAAATCCAGAAGCTCTGATTTTAGGGACACTAAGGCCTCAGTCTTTGTGATCACAAGCCCTGGAGTTTTCAGAGTTATCTTGACTTCAGAAAGACCATTAAAAAATCCTAGAAATTGCAACATTTCTTTCTTTTTTTTTTTTGAACTGGCTATATTTTATTTATTATTGTTTTAATTGGAATATAATCACTTTACAATGTTGTGCGGTACAACTCGAATCAGCTGTATGCGTAGACATATCATCTCCCTCTTAAGCCTCCCACCTGGGCAACCCATCTGCCTCTAGGTCATCACAGAGCACCAGGCTGAGTTCCGTGTGCCATTCAGCAGCTTCCCACCAGCTATTTTACACGTGGTTATGTATATATGTCAATGCTACTCTCGATTCGTCCCACCCTCTCCTTCCCCCGCTGCGTCCACAAGTCCATTCTCCACGTCTGGGTCTCTGTTTCTGCCCTGCAAATAGGTTCATCAGTACCATTGTTCTAGATTCCATACATATGCATTAATATACACACTTATGTTTTTCTCTTTCTGACATTGCACTCCGTATGCCAGACTCTAGGTTCATCCAGTTCACTACAAATGACCCAATTTTGTTCCTTTTTATGGCTGAGTCTGTGTTTCTATTTCTAAAGCATACCCAAGAAGAAGCTTCTTACATCTAAAATTGATTATAAACAAGATCTTTTGGCAGACAGTTTGTCCATATTTTTTTACTTAAAAAGCTAGTCAATAAATAAATCCAAGTTTCTCAGAAAGCAGTCTCCTCATGCTTGGCTCAGGCTACAATTCCACGACTAGATCTTCATGGCTTTTTATCAGAAAGCGTTTTTGGGGCTATCAGTAAGCAAATATCCCTATGAGAGATGCTATTTTAAACTTTTATCAGACATAAATTAGAGAGAATGTGTTTTAGGTTCTTTGCTGAAAGACAAGTTTTGATCAGGAGAGAGGAAAGCAAGAGCTAAGATTAAGATGATATTGTTCAACCTTTGTGTTATTATCATTAAATACTTAAAGAGTGTTTTTTAAATACCTTTTTCCTGATCATCATTCCCCCAAAGTAATTTTAGTGCCATAGATATCTACATGGTATACCTGTTTGCGTGCTGTTTGATTATCAGGGTTCTATATGTAAAAATAGTGAGGTCTTGGGATTTCCCTGGTGGGTTAGTGGTTAAGAATCTGCCTTCCAGTGCAGGGGACACAGGTTCGATCCCTGATTGGGGAACTAAAAATCCCACAAATCAGACCCTAACCGGAGAAGCAGTCCCACTTCTTGAAGGCAACATGGTCTGTGAGCGGGGACATGGGAAAGCCCCACAGGGCAAACACACCTTTAGCTAAGAAGTTGCGGCACCAGAGTTAAGCTCCGAGGGCAGATCTGTTGGCCGGACTGTCTGCCCCCTGCATCCCTGGCAGCAGGGCAGGCTCCAGCTTGCACAGGAGTCCCCTAAGCCCCCACCCTCTCCGCTCCCAGGGTCTTGTCTCATCCTCCTGGCCCTGACAGGACCCAGGTTAATGCGCCCCTGAGCAAGCCAAAACGTTGCTGGCACGTAGATCTTCAAGCCACAGAGGGTGCGCATCCACAGGGCTGCAGGGGTGGGCTGCGCTTCCCACCCAGTGAGGCTGAAGGGAGGCCCGTCACCAGGAAACATGTGACTGGCAGAACTGGGAAAGGAGAACCAAGCTTCCCTCCCTGAAGGCACTGAGATAACTGCTAAGAGAAACCATTGCCAAGTGTTCATCCATAGCCAATGGTGTCTATTTTTTTTTTTTTAATTAATTCTAGTTACTGTCTTGGTAACTGGAAATTCCAAACTGTTTGATTTTAAAAGAGACCCACAGATGAAAGCTGAGAAGCAAAACAGAGGAATTAGAAATCTCAGGCAGCAAAGAGCAGTGGATAAAAAGCCGCCCCCCACAGATACAGATCTGGATGGAAAGAAAGTGAACAAGATAATGCCAGCTAGGGTTGTCCAAGGAAACAAGGAAAGGTTCTATAAATACAACCAGAAAAAAATATTTGTCTTAGCTGATGAGATCATCATCACACATGGCTCATGATAGAGATCTTTTGTTGCTCCCTTAATTGAAGCTTGGAGGAGAACAAAAATGAGGCAGAAATCAGACTACTGGCCACAGGGTCTGGGTTCCAGTGAGCCAGCCCACTTTTAATGAAATGCAGCTGGAGTCTTGAAGCTGTGATGCTGTGGAGCCGGGCTGTGGCCTGTGTTTTCCCTGAAGTGCTGCTCCCTACTTTTGGCACCCACCCTCGTCCCCAGCCATAAGGGGGCTGGTGGCTCACCCACACCTAGCAAATGGGGTCCACACAGGAGGAAGCAGCAGGCCATGGAAGCAGGCCTAGTGGTGAGAAGGACTTCCCAGGGACCCCCTTCCTCTCTGGAGGGATTGCCTTGGGGGCAGAAATGGGAAGGGGGCTGGAGTCCTCCCCCCAATGTCCTCCCCTACTAGGAACCAAGCCGTGTTCCCTACTAGGGACAGGTCCCTGCCCGGAGGAACTTCCGTTTGGAGTGGCGGTGGGAGATGGGGCAGCTGGAGACAGACAAAGAGTGAATACGCCAGAGGATTTCACGTGCTCACAGGTGCTCTGAGACACACATAAAACCAGGCAGAGTTACTGAAGGGGCTGGTTGGCTCGGCACATCTGAGGAGGTGTTGGAGGAGGTGTTGGAGGAGGTGTTGCAACCCGGAAATCGAGGAGGCACTGAGCCCCAGGAGTAGCATGTCCAGGGAGGGAAAGTGTTGGGCACGTTGAGAGGATGTGAGGAAGGCCAGTAGGTGGGCGGGACCCTGTGGACCACAGGAGAGTGGGAGGTGCCCGGGGAGCAGACAGTCCAGTTAAGCAGGGCTTGGCAGGATGCAGACAGATACGGATCTGGAGTCTGGAGACATCTTTAAGGGGAAGAGCGACATGATGCAGTATCTGTTTTAGAAAGATCACTCGGGCTGCCATGGAGGACGGAGTAGGCTAGAGGGGCTGAGGTTGGAGACAGGAAGAGAGGCAGGGGTTGTGGTCTGAGGCAGAGAGAGGATGGTGGTTTAGATCTGATGGAGGTGGTGGATTAGTTAGCTGTGGTCCATTGTGAAATGCATTTTGAAGGTGAAACGGAGAGAAGGATTCATAGAGAAAGCAGAATTAAGGATGACTCCTCGCTTTTGTCCTGAGTGACTTGGTAAATAGTGGTTTTCCTTCGGTGATTTGAACAAGACAAGGAAATCAGTTGGTCTGGAGTGGGAAGCAGTCCAGCGCATCAAGTCTGAGATGCCTGCTCTTTTTTTTTTTTTTTAATTTGTTTATTTTACCATGCCAGGTGTTAGTTGCCACATGTGGGATCTAGTTCCCTGACCAGGGATCGAACCCAGGCTCCCTGCATTGGGAGTTTGGAGTTTTAGCCACTGGACCACCAGGGAAGTCCCCGGACTTCTGGATTTTTGTTAGGTTTTTTTGAAGGGGGGTGGGGTGGGGTGAATGTGTCTTCGGAAACAAGAGGTTTCCTTCCATCTTAATTGGCTTCGGTCTTCCTAATACCATGTGGGATAGCACATTGGGAGAGATTCTGGCGGAAAGAAAACCAGGATGGTCACACTGAAAGGCAGCCACAGCTTCCTCCCTGATGGTGGGGCCACATTCTTCCTGCTCTTGCGCCAGGGAACAGTCTGTCTTATTATCAATAATCGTCAGCCTCGTCCAACTCTGAGGCCAGACTTCCACCGAAGCCCTTGGGACCTTCCCCAGCTAAAGGGTCCCACGAGCCTCTGCTGTCTCCCAAAACCAGCAGGCTAAGGAGGGGCCAGAGAGACTTGCGGCTGAACCCAAAGACATGTTCCTTATTGTAGTTCCAGGCACAAGGAGCCAAGACTTGATCTGTGCTGGCAAAGTTATTTTTTAAACTGGAATTGCTGGTAAGGCTGCTTCCCTAAAAAGGCAGCCCCAGTCCTGGCTTCTGCTGCCCTTCCTGGAGCCGTGGCTCTCTGCCATCACGTGCTGTCACGGTTTCTCCAGATTCCCCTTCTGGTCCACTCCCCCATCTCAGTCCCTTACCTCCCCACTCGGCCACCCGCAGCCCCTCCAGGAGAAAACGGAATATTTGGGAGGTTTCCCCAGGGATGCTCAGCTACACACGGTGCAGCCCACAGCCCACAGCCCACATCTCCAGACCCCAGGCTGGTACAGGGTTTCCTGGAGTCACTTCCCAGAAGGCTGCCTCAGTACCTGCCGCCCTGCGGTCCAGCCTTATCTTGGCTCCTTGTCACTGCTCTGTCCGATCTCTTGAAAGTCAGACAAATATGGCTGCTCTGCCTGTGTCCTCCGAGTGTTTGTGACCCACTCAAAGTAGAGACATTTGTCACAGCCTACAAGAAAGACAGGTTCATGGGGACCCCGGTCTCATTTGCCCAGATTTGTGAACTGGAAGGAGAGAGGCCCGTGAGGGTTCCATAGGTCTGCACGCTGGGTCCCACCTGTGCAGTCATACCTGGCCACTGGCCTCTCTCCAGACACCGCTTCCCTCACTTTCTCTGTCGGCACCCTTGAGGTGATGCCCCAAGCTAAGGAGTGGCAGTGAAAAAGAAGAGTGGATTAAGAAACCCTGTAAAACATGAAGCAATGAAATATCTGGAATATGAGGGAAGATAGGAAGGGGTTTCATTAAAGGCGTAATAAGATGGACCCGGTTGGAAGATTGAGAAGGCAGGTGAGTGGGAGGAGATGGGGGGAGGTTGGGGGGTGCTGAGAGGGTGAGAGCAGCCTGATCTGAGAACACATGTTGACCACCTGGCTCGTGAATGGAGGAGGGAATAAAGCCCATCTGTTTGCCTTGGACAGAAGCAACGAATCTCCTTAGGAAAAGAATGGGTTCTAGAAGGGTCAAGGGACATGACTAGAGACTAACACAGAGTCTATCACCTCCCTCTTGATCAGAAGGATTAAACACCAAGTTTGTGCTCTCATGTGTGTGTGTGTGTGCCCAGTCGTGTCCGACTCTTTCCGACCCCGTGTGCTGTAGCCTGCCGGGCGCCTCCGTCCATGGGATTCTTCAAGGCAAGAATACTGGAGTGGGTTGCCATTTCTTTCTCCAGGGGATTTTCCTGACCCAGGGATCGAACCCGCATCTCTTGCATCTCCTCCATTGGCAGGCGGGTTCTTTACTGCAGAGCCGCCTGGAAGCCCTGTGCTCTTTGTATCACTTAACGCTGAAATCAGTGTTCTCTGCTGGAAAGCGCTGTCAGGGTTATTAATCAAGACATTCTGGGGAGACCTCGGGTCTCCTGAGCACCCCTGTGAGGGCCCAGCAGAGTGACTAACCTCCTGAAAAAGTGTCTCCATCTTTTAAAAAAAATTCTTTGTCATGTATTTATTGGCTGTGCTAGTCTCCGTCGCTGTGCACGAGCTTTCTCTAGCTGTAGCAAGCGGGAACCACTCTTTGCTGCGCTGGACAAGCTCCTCTTGCTGGGGAGCACAGGCTCTTGGTGTGCAGGCTTCAGCAGCTGCAGCACTCGGGCTCAGCAGTTACGGCTCTCGAGCTCTCGATTTCGGGCTCAGTAGCTGTGGTACACGGGCTTAGTTGCTCTGCGGCATGTGGAATCTTCCTGGACCAGGACCCGTGTCCCCTGCACTGGCAGGGAAGTCCCCATTAGTAACTTTCTTAACCCTAGTTTATCCTTGAGAGAAAGAGAAGGTAGAAGTTTTGTTTTGTTTTGTTTAAATCAAGCCCCAGGAAAGTTAAAACGCCTGGTTTAAGGTAATATGTGAAGTGTGTGTAGTGGGTCTGATGTCATCTAAGCAGAGGTCTTGGTGTAGGACCTGAGACAGAAAGGAGAGGTGGCGGGCTGATCTGGAGAAGTGAGGAGAGGGAGGAAGTGGGTCTACTTTCTCCTGGAGTCCTGCTGGCAGAACCCAGCCCAGGGGCAGGAGCGGCATCGCACGGAGACGGAGACGGGGACACGAGCTGTGCTGGCAGCGTGGTCTGAGCTGTGCTGAGCTGGCCCCGGGGTCCTGTCATTGGAGCTCCGTAAACACCCATCTCCCCACCCCAGCTCCCCAGGAATCCCCCTTGCTCAGCCGGAGCAGCCCTCGGACCTTCCAGGGAGAGACAGAGGAGCGGCCTGTTTCCCGGGCCTGCTGCTTCAGTCCCGGGGCGGGGGCTGGGAGGTCCCCGGTGGAGAGTGACATTGGATGCAGTCTCACGACTATTTTTCTGTGTCGCCGTGGGGACGGGGGCTCCTGGCAGCTGGCGTGGCCGTGCCTGTGGCCTTTGTTTCCCTGCCCTTCTCCTGGTGCCGTCAGAAGCTGCAGTGCTGTGCTTGCAGGGTCACGTGCCAGTCTTTGCACAGCTGTTGGGAGGAGAGTGCGGGAGAGACCGAGAGACTGCCCGTTCTGTTCCTGTGTATGCAAGCTTGACAGAGTCTACCCACTCCCCCAGAGTCTTCAGAGCAATCTCTTTCTGACCCTTTCCCCGGTTACACAGCAAACCCTTCTCACTCCATTTCTGGACTCTTCACACTCAAGTCAGCACTCAATACTGTTCTGTTCAGGGAACAGGAAGACCGAGGAGAGGAAGGGACAGGAGGGAACAGCCAGTTAGTGGAGCAGTCAGAACACCCACAACATTTATTGATCAAGTTCATAGACTTACATGGGTGCCCCAAACAGTTACAACAGTACCATAGGTCACCATAACAAATATAATTAAAAAGTTTAAATTATTGTGAGAATTGCCAAAATGTAACACAGAGACACCAAGTGAGAAAGTGCTGTTGGGAAAACAGTGCCAACGGACTTGCTCAGGGCAGTTGCCACACACAGATCATCAATTTGTAAAAAACACAGTATCTGTGAAGTACAATTAAGTCAAGCACATTAGAACAAGGAATGCATGCATTGCTAGGTTGTCAAAATTAAAAGGAGAGAATTTTAAAAGCAGCAAAAGAGAAACAGCTTATTATACGGGGACTTCCCTGGTGGTCCAGTCGCTAAGACTCCATGCTCCCCATGCAGGGGGCTGGGTTCCATAGATCGCCCATGCCACAACTAAGACCCAGTACAGCCAAATAAATAAATAAATCTTAAAAAAAGAAAACAATTGTGTTTAGTCTGATGGCAGCAGGTAACTCTGCAGAGGAGAAAGTGCAGCCTTAGTGAATAAGAGGAGAATGGAGCGCATGCACTCACACTGAAGAGAGGGCAGTATGCACAGAGGTGGTAAAACTTTACAGTGGTGCAGAAAAGGCCAGGGGTGAGTGTGAGTGTGTGTGCGCGTGTGTAGATTGCCAGAGACACTGACACTTTCTGAAAAAAATACAAACTATTTATCCAACAGTGATTGGGGTTGTAAGAATGTTGATTTTTCTTTCTGGAGGTGAGATTGTATATACACACATCCTTCGTGTCTTGTGTGTGTGTGTGCATGCTCAAGGATGTGGTTGGAAGCTTTAACACTCTGCATGGTGAGAGAGATGAGGAAGCTGCAGAAGAAAAGTTTGAAGCTGGCAGAGGTTGGTCCATGAGGCTTAAGGAAAGAGGCCACCCCATAACATAAAAGTGCAATGTGAAGCAGCAAGTGCTGGTGTAGAAGCTGCAGCAACTTACCCAGAAGATCCAGCTTAGATCATTCATGAAAGTGGCTAGTACACTAAACAACAGATTTTCAATGTAGACGAGATAGCCTCTACTGGAAGAAAATGCCATCTGGGAATTTCATAGCAAGCAAGAAGTCAGTGCCTGGCTTCAAAGCCTCAAGGACAGGCTGATTGATTCTCTTTTTTCTTCTTAGACCGATTCTCTTGTTGGGGCTATTGTGGCTGGTGACTTGAAGTTGAAGCCAATGCTCATTTACAATCCAAAAATCCTAGAGCCCTAACTTAAGAACCATTCTAAATCTACTCTGCCTGTGCTCTACAAATGGAACAACAAAGCCCGGATGACAGCACTTCTGTTTACTGCAAGGTTCAATTAATATTTTAAACCCTCTGCAGAGACCTCCTGCTCAGAAAAAGAGATTCCTTTCAAAAATATTACTGCTCAGTGACAACAAACCTTGTCACCCAGGAGCTCTGATGAATGCTGTTTTCCTGCCTGCTAACACAATATCCATCCTACAGCCCATGAATCAAGGTATAATCTTGACTTTCAAGTCTCATTATTTAAGAAATACATTTCAGGACTTCCCTGTAGTTCAGTGGCTAAGACTCCACACTCCCAATGCAGGGACAGGGAACTAGGTCCTACATGCCTCAACTAAGAGATCCTGCATGCCGCAATGAAAACTGAAGACCCTGCGTGCTGTAACTAAGACCCAGAGCAGCCAAATACATATAAATAAATACTTGAAAAAAAAAAAAACCCAAAAACCTTCCCCCAAAAAATCAGAGAGAAGTTCGGTGTTTTTGAACATAAGCCACCTGTTCTCCTTGCTGGGCTCTGCAATAAACAGCCCTCTGCTCCAAACTCCGATCTTTCTTTTTTTTTTTTTTCAAACTCCGATCTTTCTATTTGCCCTCACTGTGACATGAACTTTGTTCAGTAACAGCAAGAGCAGCATCCTTACTGCTGGAACTCTTGTCCCGGACACAAAGGCACTGGGATGCATAAAGGATGAAGTTTCTGATACCTAAAATGTAGGCTTCTTTTCTGTGAGCCAGTGTTGCCTGCTTGGGAGTCTGAATGGAAACACCAGGGCTGTGGATACCAACGAGACCCCAAGTCCACCAGTGAGCTGCTTCCAAGGTCCTTGCAGTCAAGGTCCAGAGTAGAGGTGACCAGGGTTTTATGAGCAGCCCAGGGCAGGGAGCCCAGAGGGTAGGGAGGCTTGTCAGTGGGTCAGCATCCACTGTGCTTCTTGCTGGGTGATGGTCAGCTCTGCAGGGGGCTGGCCCCCTCCAGCCCACCCTAAAGTCTGTCAGGATCCAGCCCCTGACCACGATGAGTACACAGGTACGTGCTTCTTTCCTACCTGTTGTGCTCCCTGCAGGTCTGCGCCATGCTAACCCCCCCTCAGTCCCTGCTGCTCCTGCCTGCCTGGGGCATGATGTGGACTAGAAAGTGACAGAAAATCAGAGCTCACCATTTTTTACTGTTCACACTGTTCTGGTCAAAACTTGAGTAGAGGAACAAACTACTGAAACTACCATTGTTAACTGCAATAAACAGCATTTTATACAACCCTTGACAGTTCCAGAGCACATTACAGTTTACAAAACGTTTTCATGTGTGCTGTTATTTGATCCTCACGTGCTCCTGTGTGAAGGAAACATGTTTCTTTTTTTTTTTCTTTTTTGGTCTTGTTCTGTTCCCATTCGACGGATAATGAAATTTGTGCTTTGGAGAAGCTCATTGATTTGCTCAGGGCCATGCAGTTAATAGATAATCTGGCTGGAACTCAAATCCAGACCTTCTCACTTTAGGTCTAAAGACATTTTTGAAGTAACCTGGGTGAAGTAACCTGTTCAATGGGGCTTCTCTGGTACAGAGAAGTTTAGATGGTAAAGAATCTTCCTGCAATGCAGGAGACCCAGGTTCAATCCCTGGGTCGGGAAGATCCCCTGGAGAAAAGGAATGGCTACCCACTCCAGTACTCTTGCCTGGAGAATCCCATGGACAGAGGAAGCCATGGGTCCTTGCACTTCCTGCCACCCTATAACAGAGCAGATGTTCTCTGTGTGACCCCTGAAGTCCGGCCTCCATCTGGCCTTTGTCTCAGCGGATTTGACAGTCTTCAGGGAAGCCTGGCTGCTCCCAGGCCCGCAGGCCCATTGTGTCCAGGTGGGAAGAGTATTGACTTACTTGTTTGTTGCTTCAAGCCTGGGAGCCTCCTACAGAGAACGTTCACGGGCATGAGATTCATACGACTCCAGACAGTGTGGTTGGGGCCAGTGACTCGGCTGGTCTGAGCGGAAGAAAGGGCTGACTCTTGGCTGTGTGGGAAACTGCACAAGAGGGCGCGCCTCCTGCGGGCACGCCCTCTGTGTCTTCCTGCCCTTGGGCTTAGCTGAGTCTACCAGGAGCAGAAGCAGGAGATGCCCGGCACAGACCTGCTCCTGCCGACCCAGGCCTGGAAGCCACACCCAGGGCTTGATCCTGGCCCGGTTCCACTGGACCTGAGATGGCCTGAGACAGTGGGATCAGGAGGTTCCTATTAAGCGTCTACCTACAGGTCACAGGTGGAGAGTGACCCAGGCCTTCAGGGGCTGCAGTACCTGTCCAGGTGGTTGTAATGATCCCGGGACAGTGGGAGAGATGGAGGTGAAGGGGCGGTCATGCTGATAAGCACCCAAAGCAAAGTCTATGAAAAAGTCTATTTATTCTTTTTTTTTTTTTCTTTTAGCTTTGCTGGGTCTTCGTTGCTGCGAGTGGGGGATTCTCTAGTTGTGGTGCATGGGCTTAGCTACCCCGTGGCATGTAGGATCTTAGTTTCCCAGCCAGGGATCAAACCCATAACCCCTGCATTGGAAGGCAGATTCTCAACCGCTGGACCACCAGGGAAGTCCCCCCTGCTGATTTTAAAATAAAATATAGACCATGTGGCTTTTTTTTTTTTTAACCATGTGGCATTTTCAGGAAAATAGAGAACGAATGGCTAAGTGGCACGAAAGCCGGTTGTAATCCCTCCAAGCAGAGGTGAGTCACTCCTAGGAGCTCAGTCTTGCGTCTTTCATTCCAAAGCCCTGAGCCAAGCAGAGCTGGGGGCAGGCTGGAAGGCAGCCCTCCCAGGAAGCTGGGTGGGGAAGGAAACACAGGGCCATCTCAGCGCCTGTCTCCAGGGAAAAGAGGAGCCTGGAAAGAGGAGGGCAGAGAACACAGCACCAGAAGTCTTTTCACCAAGAAAACCTCACTTTGGACCTTGGTCCCTGAGTGACTTGATTAAGGACATACAGACACCTGCCAAGGGGCAGGGGGTATGGTGGTTGGGAGCATAAACCTAGAGCCAGAACGCTAAGGTCACCGTGGGGCTTGTGACCTTCAGCAGGTCCCTGACCCTGTCTGCTTCCATTTCCTCACCTGGAAAAAGAGCTGAGAAGTAGCTGCTTAACAGAGCAGCGGCAGGATGAACACCTAACAGGGGGCTTGTGTTCTAAGTAAGAGAAATAGCGGTGTTGGTTCTTGTTCCCACTGGACATGACTAGAGCTCCAGAAGGAAGCAGGCCTGTGTGTGGAGCAGCTGTGCTCGGCACACAGACATACTGAGGACGGAAACCTGCTCAGAAAACATGAGCAGGGACCAGTGGGTGCCATCATGGCAGCCTGGGGCCCATTATAGGCCAGGCCCAGCCCCCCTTCCACCCTCTCCCAGAGCAGTATCATGTGAGTTCAGAGCCACGGCTGAGAGCCTGACCAGGACACTGCTTCTACCAGGTTCAATCCCTGGCTGGGGAACTGAAATCCCACAAGCCTCATGGCATGGCAGAAAAAAGTAAGTCAAGTCAATCAGAATACACTAAGCACCAACACTGTATAAAATGTTCCCATGCATGTTATTGAAGGGGAGGGCATAAAGGCAGGGGAGGGGACTTCCCTGGGGGTGGCTAAGACTACGAGCTCCCAATGCAGGGGCCCAGGGTTCAATCCTGGGTCAGGGGACTAGATCCCACGTCACAAGTAAGAGACCCTGCATGCTACAACGAAGACCCAGTGCAGCTAAATAAATAAAAGTAAATGTTTAAAAGTTTTAATAAAAATTAAATAAAATGAAGGGAAGAACTTGCTCCTGTCGTTCTGGGCTTCTCAGTCCCAGTGGGAAGTTGAGGCCAGTGGCGTGTGGGCATCCCCTTCCTGAACAGTGAGAACCAATAACATCACACTTGCTTCTCTTTGCCCAGACTTAGAGCAAACTTGGGCTTTCCTGGTAGCTCAGCTGGTAAAGAATCTGCCTGCGATGCAGGAGACTTGGGTTTGAACCCTGGGTTGGGAAGATCCCCTAGAGAAGGGAACGGCTACCTACACCAGTATTCTGGCCTGGAGAGTTTCAAGGACTGTATGGTCCAGGGGTTGCAAAGAGTCAGACATGACTGAGTGACTTCCACTAGAACAAACTTCGCTTTTAATTTAGTGCCCGAATTCTGTAGCAATTCACTTCTTCCCAGGGATCCTCCTGGATTCAATTTTTTCATTAAAATTTTTGTTTTTTAAAAAATATGCATTCTAATAGTATGAACCATTCTGAATTGTTTTGGGAGTCCAAGAGTCAAAAGCACTAAAAACATTATCTACTGGAGTAAAATAGCAGTACAAGAAAAACAGACACTGACAGGTCACAGAATCTTTGATTTGAAAGGGACCTGGGAGTCACAGAGTCAACGTTTCCCAAAGCAGGTGTCTGGTGTCACCCATGTCAATTGGGGTCATACATGTGGAGGATGGCCTTGGAGAATGAAGGGTATCCTCCTCCAAGCCCTTGGCTGCATGGTCCCTGCATTTTCCTGAGTTCACTTGCAGATCACCCTGTTGTGAGCCAGCAGTGATGGGAAATCCTCAGACTGAGCAGAGAGCTGGCTCCACTGACCTGCGTCCCTAGTAGCCCTGCTACTGCCCTGTGGAGGGCCACATACCTCTCCTTCCTGGGACAGTCCATCAGAGATTTGACGGCAGAAGTCTCCAAGCTAAACTGGCACAGCTGCTGGGCCCCTCATCCCTGGGAGCAGAGCTCAGGCCCTCTCCATCTTCCGGTGGATGGATTCCAGTATCCACGCTGTATCACGTGGACAGCCCAGTTGCCGTGGGCAGCACGGAGAACCCCAGCGGGTCCCTCTCTCTCTGCTCCTGTGGCTGCAGAGCTCTTGGAGCAGCTATTCCCCAGCTGGGGACCTTTACTGGAAATAAATAAGTGAATGAAAGGTGGGATTCCAGATATTCTAGAGGTTTTCCCTAATACCCACTTGGGCCAACCCCAGATGGCCTCTGGCCATCTTTGTGTCAGTTCTTTGTGTCAGAGAGAACTGGGTGGGAATTCCAGCTTTACCTTCATCTACCTGGGTAGGTTACACAAGGAAGTAACTTCTTTGTGTTCTTATGTTCCCAGCTCATAAAACAGTGATGTAAAATCATAGGTTGACCCAAGGATTAAATGAAATAACCCACAAATAGCCTAGGCACATGGTCAGAGCTCGGGCAGGCGGTCCTCGGAGCGCGCAGGGAGATTGCACCGATGGTCCAGTGGTTGAGAATCCGCCCTCCAATGCAGGCCACGTAGGTTCCATCCCTCCTCGGGGAACAAAGATCCCACAGTCTGAGGGGCAACTAAGCCAGGGTTGGCAGTTGCTAAGACCCAGTGAAGCCAAAATATGAAATAAATATTAAATAGGACACTTGTGCTCCAGAATACTATGCAGACCTTAAAAGGCCTGAGGTATTAACATTATCTGATAGAAGGTGGTATTAAAAAAAAAAGGAAAAGGAGGTAGAGACGGCGGGATTACCAGGCAGCAGCAGAGACACGCAGGAGCCGCGTCTCTTGGAGGCATCAGCCCTGTCCTGAGGGTGCTGCTGGAGTCGCTCTGCTCTCCGCCGCTCAGCTTGATGGATGTCTTACTGAAGCCAACGATCCTTGAAGACGCGATCATCACTAAGGCTTCTTTCTGCTCCGATTATAATAGGCAAATGCTGAGGAATTTATTCCGAGCTCTCCAGCCTTCCATCTGCCTTCCTTAGGGCTTGGCAGATTGCTTTCCAGTCCGCGGGCCGCTGCAGTCCAGGGCTCGTGCAGAGTGAGGCGGGATCCGGACCCCGGCAGAGGCGCAGGTCGCTGAGCAGCCCAGCGCCCGGGGTCTCCGCGTGGAAGAGCCGAAGAAGAGCCAGCATTTCCACGGAACCGAGCGGACCGAGGTGGGGCTGGGGAGGGGGCGAGGGAGGAGGCCGGGAGGACGGGGAAGGGAGGGTCTGGTTGGGGGTGGAGGGGACGTTCTGAGGGTGCGGCCCGGGAAGCCCCACCACCGCAGACCTGGCCTGGCCCCGCAGAGGCCGGGAGGGCCGGGGGCGCCTCGCTGTGTCACCTTTCGGGCCGCGCCTGGTTTCCATAGCGACCGCGGAGCCGGGCGCAGAGGAGGCTGCGGCAGGACCCGGCCTCCTCCTCGCGCCGCGAGGGTCGCGCTCCTCCGGCCGCCGGAGCCGGGCGTGGACCGAGCCTGGGGCCGGCGGGGCGCGCTCAGCAGGGGAGCGGCCGGAGCACCTGCGCGCTCCGAAGACCGCCCGCCCGAGGGCCCGCGGGTGAGTGCAGCCCTGTCCTCTCCGGGGCGGGTCTCCACACCACACGGTCAGGCACTGTCTGGACTGCTGCTGTCTTTAAAAGTCACACCTTTAAATCGCTTGTGGCCGGGAAGGCTTTTCGTTTCTGACATCTTGGTATTATTATTTCGTCTCCTAAACGCGCCCTTAGCGCAGCTGCGCCGTCTCGGGGCCTCCATTACCGACAGCCCCCAACCGCGCGGATCCCCGCAAACGCCCCCCCACCGCAACCTACATGAGGGACCGCCGGGCTCGGGCTCCCAGCCGCTTCCGCGCAAACAGCGGCTGCCGGATGCCCTTGCCGGCGCGGAGGGCAGCGCGTCAATCACCTCCGCAGCGAGGCCGTGCCCCCTCCCCCGACCCCGGAGTCTCCTTCCGGCTAGCGGAGGCCACGCGCTCAAGCCCGGAGCCCGGGCCTGGACCCGGCGCGCGTGACCGCACCCGGGGCCGCGGTGGCTGCAGCGCAGGTGTTTCTCTTGGAGAGCTCTGACAAAGGGTGTGAAGTTCAGCTGCTCCGGAAGCGAGGCAGGGGCCGAATGCCTTCCTGGAGACTGGCTTTGTTTAGAATCCAAGGATTGTGATTCCACGGTAAAATACTCTCTGGATGTAAAGTCCTCTCCTTGTCTGCCCATCCGTCCCCATCTTCCCATCCCCCCCACCCCCAAAGACCTTCTTATTGGTCTGTTACTGTGATCAACGATTTAGAGGTTTCGCTGTTATAAAGGTTCCTTTCGAGAGAAGGGTGAAGTCTTGCTAAAGAGAGAGCAACAGAAGGCTGCACCGTTGGGAGCGGTTCTCAGCCCGGCCTGCATGTTGCAACACCTGGGGAGCTTTAAAAGGTACTGATGCCTGGCTGTGGTCATTTTGTAATATAGAGAAATACCGAATCACTGTGTGGTGCACCGGGAGCTAAGATAGTGTTGTAGGTCAATTATACTTCAATTTTTTTTTAATATATATATTTTCAATTTTATATATTTATTTTTGGCTGAGCCGGGTACTCTCTAGCTGTGGGGCGCAGGCTTCTCATTGCAGTGGCTTCTCCTGTTGCAGAGCTCAGGCCCTAGGGCGTATGGGCTTCAGTAGTTGCAGTTCCCCCATACTAGAGCACAGGCTCAATAACTGTGGCACTCGGCCTTAGTTAATCTTTTGCTTGTGGGATCTTCGTGGGTCAGGGATCCAAACACTGTCTCCAGCATTGACAGGCGGGTTCTCCACCACTGATCCATCAGGGAAGCCAGAAATATTATGTATATATTTATTTATTGCCGAGTGGTGCCCCTGAGAGACATGGGGTTCGTTCCCCAACCAGGGATCGAATCTGTGCCCCCTGCATTGGGAGCACAGCATCTAAACCACTGGACTGACAGGGAATTGCCAGTAAAATAAATAAAATAAAATATTGATGCCTGGGTCCCATCTCCAGAGATTCTGGCTTAATTGGTCTGAGATACAGCCAATTTTTTTAAGCTCCAGGGTGATTCTAACGAGCTAAGTTTGCAACCCACCATTCTGCTTAATCGGGGTGGCTTTCTCTCTCCAGTGAACAGCTGTCGGAGGGCAGGTGTGTGACTGCTATTAATGTCCACATGCTCAAGCCCCTCAGAGAGGCTCGGGGTGAAGGTGCTGTTTCAGAGGAAGGAGGAAGCATCTCTCTGAGGACAGGTCTCCTTACTAAATGAAATGCTCTGATTTGTATTCCAGGGAAAGCAGGGGAAGAGAAGCATGCTTTTGCAAGTCTGCAGGGTGACAGCCGCGTCCTCCTATACGTGATGGACTTCCTGTTAGTAGCTGTCAGGGTCATGTGCAGATCTCCCCCCTGCTGCGAGGAGGATGGACACTTAGAAAGAAGGACGGACACCACAATTAGGAATGTGGTAGCCACTCTGAAGAAGGGAGAAGCAACTTAAGAACACCTAAGAATTAGAAATTCTTGTCTTTCTCAGGCCTAAAACCCTTCAGCATAGCTTGAACTCCTCCTGAATTTGAGGGGTCTCCCTGAATATCTAAGGGACATGTCACCTCTTCTCTGCAGGTACTACTGCCCACAGGAATAGTCCTGTGGGGACAGGTTTTTCCAGTGCTTTCGGTCTAAGGTCACCTCATGAATATTCATAAGTGCTGTGAAGGGGGTGGAAGGCAAGTTTGAGTTTGCAATGCCTAAGGTGCTCAAGGAAATTAGGTAAGGCCAGAAGATTCTGAGCATGAGACATTAAAAATGTAGACACTCTGGAAAGCATAATTTACTGACCTGGAGCCAGAACTCCACCAGTCACAGCTTCTCAAGGTGCTTGTTTTAATTTTGGCTGATAGAGATTGGTTATGGTCTCCTTGATGGCTTGGCATAAAAGTACTGTCTCTTCTGAGACCCCTGGCAAGGCTTGGTCATTCCCCTCATCCATAGGCAAGAGAATTAAGACCTGTCTAAAAGTCATACAACCACGTGATGTGGATCACAGAACTCATGTCCTAGGGCAGCTGTGGGAATGGCTGGGAGACAGGCATCCCCAGGATGACCGCAGCTCCCCCACACTCCTGCCTGTACTCACCCTCCAGTGTCCCCGGGTGCTGACCTGGAGGGACCCCTTCCCAGTGCCTGCCTGGTTCACGAAGCACTCTCGTGTCTCTTCCTGGAGTGACCTGACCTCCTGAGACAATGCCTTCGCTTACCCAGCCTGGGCCTCCTTCCGGTTCCTCCTCAATCACTTGGCACTGCCAGGCTGTGGGCAGTTGCTCTAGCCTCTTGGTTGAACTGGAGATGCTCTGGGCTAGTCCACATGAAGGATGGCCCCCAGGGCCTTCTGCGACCTCAGGCCCAAATGCCCTTTCCCAACGTGACACCACAGAGCTGCTATACCTCCCGGGCAGGCCAGGCCAACCCTGTGAAGGCAGCCAGCCCCCTGGATGGCAAGCTGAAACAGCAACACCATGTCCTAGTTCTCACTGCCACCTGCTCGTCCATGACCACCAATATCTAGTCTCTGAAAATGGGCAATTTATTTCACAGGCTGCTGGGGGCAGATGTCCAGTTGACTTGGCTTAATCCATGTGTATCAGTTCATTGGAGCGAATAACAGAGACTGCAATGTGAAATGAAACTGCCTTACATTTTTTTCAGACTGTGGATTATGACTCATTAGTGGGTCATGAAATCAGTTTGGTGGGTCACGGCCAGCATTTTAGAAAGAAATAACAAGGGATTTCCCTGGTGGTCTGGTAGCTAAGAGGCCATGCTACCAGCGCAGGGGGTCTGGGTTCAATCCCTGGTCAGGAAGCTAGATCCCATATGCCACAGCTAAGAGTTCTTACACTGCAACTAAAGATTCAGCATGCTGCAACTAAGACCTGGTGAGCCAAATAAATAAATAATGATTAAAAAAAAAAATAACAAGAAATTTACTCAGATGAGTAAAGGAATAAGAAAAAAACACACAGATAATGTTCCTCATTGACAGTAATCAAAAGTGAAGATCATAGCAACACTGACTGTTTTATTTCTTGCTAATGAGGGTAACAATAAAAAAAATAGCACCTAATGCTACTAAGGGTGCTGTAAAATTGCACTTTTTGCTGTGGGTTGCATGTAAATTGGTAACATTTGGGAGGAATGCAATGTAATGTTAGGAAAAGTTATAAAAGTACTATACCCAGGAATTTTTCCCAATGAAGTTACTTAATAAAGATTTTTAAAATTCTAAATACATTAAAGATATCCTTGACTGTGTTAGTTATAATAGAAAGAAATAGAAATAACAGAAATGTCCCCACATTAGAGGAACAGTTTAAAAATTTTGTGGTGTATCTGTATAATGGAATATTTTGTGTTTCAATGAAAGCTTACATCCAGACACATACAGAGAGAAATAGGAAAAGACTTATAAAATGAAAAAGAGAATATAAACTAGCAAGCACACCATGTTTGTAACTTGAAATAATCTGTGTGCCTGAGGAAGACAAATGCCCATGTGCCAGTTGCCAAAGTGATGGGTCATAGTTTTAAAAATTCATTTGCTGTTGAGTGTAAGACCTTCAAGACTGGAAGGAATCAATATACAAGAGAAGAAAAGAGATCCCAGGAATTATCTGGGAATTTGTTTTCTTGGCTCTAGAAACCAGAAAAATCACAAGAATCAAAGTTACGTTGAATAACTTCATGCTGTGTGGATTTTTTTTTACTTGTTGTAAGCTAGTGTCAATTTTGGTAAATTCCTTGCTTATGGCAGATAGTTTGTGAATAGCTGTTGACTGATCTTTACACATATGTGTGTGTATATATTTATATAATTTAATTATTTATTTGGCTGTGCTGGGTCTTCATTGCTTCTTGGGGCTACTCTTTAGTTGCGGTGCACAGGCTTCTTGCAGGGGCTTCTCTTGTTGGGTGAGTGTGCTTCAGTAGTTGTGGCTCCTGAGCTCTGGAGCATAGGCTCAATCGTGTGGCACATGGGCTTAGTCGCTTTAGATCTTCCGTGATCAGGGATCGAACCCTTGTTTCCTGCACTGGCAGATGGATTCTTTACCACTGAGCCACCAGGGAAGCTCTGACTGGTTGATCTTTTAGTTATATGTGCTATTTATAATCGCAGTCCTGGGAAAATGTCAATTTGTCGCTAAAGAAGCCTCAGAAATCTTAGTGGAAATAGCACTCTCTCTTTAACTGTATTTTCTAAGGGAACTTTAATTTTTCCAGCATAGGGAATACAACTTTGGGAACTTTCCCCCCATTCAAACAGTTACAAGAACAGTTTAAGTAAGTCACAGCCCTGAAGGGAGAGGTGAGATATGTGATAGACAGAGGTCTGGGCAAACTTTGTTAGAAATCTACCCAACGTGGACGTGTAAATGATTTATTTGAATTGGGACAGAGAGTAGGGAAAGAGGGAAAGCAGGGATCAGGTAGGTTCCAAACCAGAAACTTGGGACACCTGTTCTCTGGAATTTTCAGACCAGCTGACCTGGGGTCACCTTACCACTGAGTTTGTGGTATAACCTCAAGGTAAACACTTAGTGTCTCTGTGTTTCCATTATCCTCGAGAGGAATGAAAACTCTTGCTGTCTTCTTTCCAAAGGCATATTCGGTGGAAAGTTTAGGTTTTTATGCATATTTATGTGCCCCTTGCACTCCTCGGAGGGTGTCTGCGTTTTCTTTTCTTTTTCCTGCGTTCTCTGATAGGCCTTTCAGGAACAGGATATCAGGACACAGGAGGGGCTAGAGATGGAGGGGAGAGCCCCCCAGGGCAAGAGAAGAGAGACACACACACAGAGAACATTGTACTTGGGTCGACTCAGAAGGCCAGTATCAACTCTCAGTAACTCTGTGAAGGGCTACTTTCTCCATTTTTCTGATTTGGAGAAGATTCCTGCTATTCAGAGATACTGATGTGATCAGGATTTTTCTGCAGAAACCAGGGAAGTGGGCTTGTTTTAGTCTCATGATGAAACCCGCACTCTTGTTGTGTCTCTAAGTCAGATGACTTGGGTTCACGTTCTAGTGTGGCACTCGTGAGCTGTGGGTCCTTGGGCAAGTCTTTTAACTTCTGTGAAGCTCAATTACCTTACATTAAAATAGGGATAATAATGACAAATGAGGTTGTTAGGAGGGTTAGAACTTATACCTTTTGGGGGTTTTTGGTTTCCAATAATGGAAGTAGGCTTTAGGGCTAACTTTGGGGAAGGGTGAGGACATTTACTGGAAGAATAGGAATTAGTTCACACAGCGGAATGAAAAGTAAACAGCCAGGCCTTGGGAAGGATGAGAACCCAGGCAGCTAAGGGGCCCGAGAGAGCAGAGAGACACTGGTTTCCTTCTTTAGTGCACTCGCGACTGGATGAATCAGCTCCAGTTATTTTCAGTGCGTGTGTGTCTCTGCTTAACACTCAAATTCCAGGGGGAGAAGTCAGCCTGCCTGGCCTGGGCTGCCTCCAGAGCAGGGCACCCTGATCACATGGCCACCCACAAAAGAGGTTGTAGGTGCCGTTACCCCGCGAGAGGGCCTGGACGCTGGGCTGGCAAGAGCCACAGATGTCCACCCGGAGCCCTCCTGTGGGACAGCAGGCCCAGACCTGCGAACCACGGGGCCTGAGTGCTTTCCACGCTCATCAGGCTGGGACGCCCTGAAGGTGGTATTCGAACAGCACCCCAGGGTGGACCCTCAAGTGCTCCTGCAGGAGGTGGGCCCACCGCCCAGGGAGAGCTGAGGCATCAACCCCCGGGGGCAGCTCTGCCCTGCCTGGTCCCAGCTCAAGGTCCGGGCAGGTGGGCAGGGGAGTGATCAGGTGTCTCCTGTCCCTACTCTGTCCTCAGGGCTTCCATGGTCAGGAATTAAACATTTCCAGGAAATCAGAGTAGCTTCTCCTGTAAATAAGGTTAGGGGTGTCTGGTCCAAGGGGCCCAGACTATTTACAGGCTTCTCCTTGGCAGTTCTGCTGTAACATAATCTCCGAGGGCACCATGCTGACATGTTTAGGCTGGGCTTCCAAGCAGATGAACTTTGGCTACAGACCTGTGCTTTTGGGGGGACCAGGACCCAGAGACTATAAGTCTAGAGGAAATATGGGGAGATATGGATGCTTTTCTCATTAACTTTCCCTGTTTTGGGGAGACTTGTGTTAAAATACAAAAGGAGGTTCCATAGTCCATTCTCTCCCAAAATGAAAGAGCACAAATAAGCCAAAGAAGGTAATCCCAAAGACTTCCCATCCCATCCCTCTCTTCACTGAGACATTAGCATGGTCGTATTTACCCTCTCAAATTCCCTTTCTTTCTAACCCACCAGCCTGCCTCTCCCTGGGGCTGTAAGATGGTTCTTGGGGAGGAACTCTGCTTATTCTTTGCATGTGGGAACCAGGACAAGTTAAAGAGGTTCAACTCTTATAACACCTTTCTCTCTCTGTCTCTTTTAAGGGGCCACTCAAATATCCCCTTCTCCACAAAACCTCCCCTGACGTCTTGAATGGGCTCCTTCTCAGTCTCACGAGATAATACTTCCTACCTGGCAACGATCCTTTCCTATCTGTACCCAGTTGTCAGCTCCTTGAGGGCAGATCCTATGTCCTGTTTTTTTTGTTTGTTTGTTTTTTTAAATTTAAACATTTATTTATTCAGTTGTTCTGGGTCTTGGTTGAAGTGTGTGGGATCTAGTTCCTTGACCAGGGGTTGAACCCAGGCCTTCTGCATTGGGAGCGCAGAGTCTTAGCCCCTGGACTGCCAAGGAAGTCCTAAGACTGGCTTGTTTTCAAATCAGTCTTCAGTGTAGAAGAGAAGCAGGACATCAAGCTTTTCAGACCCTCTTGTCTTCAGTAGGTCCACATGATAGCGGAGGTTGTCCAGGAATCAAATTGTACCTCACCATCCTGTTCTTCCCCTTTGACTCTCATCCTACAGGTAGATGGGCAGGCTTCTGAGTCTGTCCAAGGCAACCTGGAATCCTCAGGCTCCACGTAGCTTGGTTTTTCCTTGGTGGTACCTTGCATCAGAACACTCTTGGGGTCATGATGAACTGAACTAGCGGCAGTGACATTGAGAACACTTGAGTTGAATGGACTGGGTTCCTACTGCACCACGGAATCCATCCACAGGCAGTGTTTCGGTCAGCATTCTTGGCTTGTGACAGAAAGCTGGCCAAAGCTGGTTTAAGTTTTTTAAAGAAAGAGGGAAGGTATTGTTTTACACACAGGCTCCCCAAGAGACTTGTATCAGGGCTCACGGATTTGACCTGACATAGCTCCCCTCTCACTTTCTCAACTCCTCTCTTTCTGGTGCAGGTTCAACCTCATGGCCCAGGACGGCTGCTAGCAGCTCCCAGAGCTTTCTGCATCCCACATCAAGTCCAGAGAAGGGTTGGACTCAATCCTGACCAAACACAGCTGGGAATGGGGGAGGGATAAGTTCTTCAGTGGGAGATTAGGATACTGACAGCTGGAGGGGAGAAGAGGCTGTGGAGAAAGCCACAAGAAAAAAACAAAGCCAAGGGACCAGAAAGTTGGGCAGGAATTGAGAGTCACATTGGGTGGCTTGGCCACTCGATATGGAGGATGGCTCATCATGGACTTGCCCCATCACAGAACTGGGTGTTGTTGAAGAAATGCAAATGATTTTCGTATTAGCCAGTACTAAATATAACTCAGGGGACTCATCTCCTTTTATAGCTAAAAAAGTTTCTGTGTAAGGACTTGTTACCCATTTCAAAGTCGTAATTTAGAGCATATGTGCTCCATTGAGCCATCTGTTCCACTACCTTCTTTACTGGTTCAGGTGACATGGCCCTGAGTTTGTCTAGTCATTTGAGCAGATTTTCCTCTTGATTTCTCTATCTGTTCTCAGGGATTTGGGAGAAGAGTGGCTGAATGGGGTGGCGGGGGAAGGAAGCACTCATTTTGCTATTCAATTCAGGGGACTTGGAAGGAAGGATACGTATTTATCACCTTGATGGGTTAAAAATACAGCATGATAACCAAAACAACAAGATATTGTTTTTCATCTGTCAAATGGCAAGGATTACAAAAGAGGTGTCCAGGATTGGCGAGGGTTCAGAGAAATAGCCACATCATAGATGGCTGGTGAGGATGGAACTGCTGTAAACTTTCCGAAAGACCACTGGCAATATGTGAGACATTTTAAAAATGTGCATACATTTTGACCAAGCAATTCCATTTCTAGAAATATATGCAGGACAGTGAGGGAGACACAGATGTAAGGAACAGACTTTTGGACTCTGTGGGAGAGGGCAAGGGAGGGATGATTTGGGAGAAACATGTATATTACCATAAAATGGATGACCAGTGCAGGTTGCATGCATGAGGTGGGGCACTCAAAGTGGGTGATCTGGGATAGCCCAGGGGATGGGGTGGGGAGCAAGGTGGGAGCGGGGTTCAGGACGGGGGAGACATGTGTGCACCTGTGGCTGATTCGTGTTGACGTGTGGCAGGGACTACCGCAATATTGTAAAGTGATTAGCCTCCATTTAAAATAAATTAAAAAAAAAAAAGAAAAAAAATGTGCATACATTTTGACCAAGCAATTCTATTTCTAGAAATATTAGGAAATAATCGTAAAAATATATAAACATTTACATATATGGATAATCCTTGAAGTTACATATAATAATGAAGAATTGAAAATAATCTTAATACCTAAAAATAGAATTAAATAACTTAAGGTATAGCCATATGATGCAACCATTTAAAATCATCTTTTAGAATAATTTACATAGCATGGGAAAATTGCTGGTCTTATTAAGGAGAAAGTATTAATAGATTACAAAGCAGTTTGATCAATTTTGATTTAAAAAAAGATATACGCAGGGGGACTTCCCTGGCAGTCCAGTGGTCAAGACTACAGGGGGCATGGGTTGGATCCCTGGTTGGGGGCAGGGGAGATACATACAAAAAAGAAAATACATACACATGTACACACAAAAAAAAGTTTAGGAAAAAACATATATCAAAATTGTAACACTGATATGCTGGTAAGAGGAATGGCTAGATTTTTTATTATTTTTGTAATTTTCTCTATTAAACATCTTAAAATGATGGACATGTATTACTTTGGAAATCAGGAATTTTCCTTTTCTTAAAAGTAAGACAGACCACATCACAATTCTTTCAGTGGCCAAATTATGGATGGACATCATCTTGCCTTCTGTTTGGTTCATGTGCAGTTATTCCTGGGTGCCTTCAATCTCTCCACCTTCCTCCCCAACAAGGGCCCTCTCCCCAACCCCCACCCCATGCTCCTCCTGCCCTGCGGCAGGAGTGGTCTAATGCTAGCTTGTATGTTTAGCTGGGGATAGAGTCCTGGCACCTGCTGATCTGATCCACTCCTCACCAAGGGGGTCTGATGTTTTCCACACTCATCTAATCAGTAGGTGCAGGCTTCCTGGGCGATCCATCAGGATTACTTCACACAACCTGAGAGTTCTTTGCTTATAGTAGGTACCCAAGAAATGCCTGGATGCATAAATAAAACACCCAGATAAGCAGAGGCATTTTAGAGCTCTCTGGGGATGGGAAAAGACAGAAGCACTATGGGAGTGAAAATTAACCAGATGGGTAAGGGCTGGGTCAGGCAGACAGCAACTTGGAAATACTGACTCCAGGATGGCCATGCTCAGCCTTCTCAATTGATATCTAAAGTTGACTGGTTCCCATGCCATTTTGCTGGCCTGCCCATCCCTGTGACGATTTCAGCAGTTTAAAAAGAATGAAATCATTAGCCCAGCTTATTTTTTCAAGCTGTGGCACCACTGTCAGTGGAGCAGGACATTTCACTCAATGGCAAATCAGGAAGTTCCCCGAATTAGAGTCAGCAACCCCACACAGGGACGCCCCTTTGTCACGGGCATGGGTTGATTCTGTCTCCAGGCACCATAGGGAGCGGGGTGCAGTTTTTGTTGCCCTTTTCTGTGGAATTTGCCAGATGTGTCAAAGACATACTCTCATTGACAACATATGAGCAATAAGCCAGTAAAGTGAAGTAGAAGGTGCTTCTCCCCGTTTACACAAGCCCACTGAGAGCACTTGCTGTACCACGCTTCTCTGTTCCATGGTGTGGGTTTTTTTTTTGTTGTTGTTGTTGTTGCTATTTTGTATTTCTTCCCCTATTGCTTATAAGGTTCTCTACTTGCTACATATGAAAAGTCTGTGTTCACTCAAGGAGCAGGGGTTGCAGGGGCCAGTCCACAACTTGGAAAACTAAATGCCTTATTCAACAGCGGTTGTTACAGGAGGCAAGTGCCTCAGTACAGCTTTGCCTGTAACAAACTGCTCCTAACCTTCCTGACGTGACTGTTTGAGGCTGAAATATTACATGTACAGGGATCAATGCAAAACATGATATAGGTGCATCACATTATCTTTTGTATGGAATGCAGTTGGTTCTCAAGAAATAGGAGATAGCCTTGCATTGTGGGGGATGTGAAGGTAGGCACTGTAGTTAGACCTCCACTGTGTGTGCCTTGCGCAAGTCAACTTCCCTAAGCCTGTCTGAGGCTGAAATGAAGTGATACATGCAAAGCACTTCCAAGCAGTACCCAGGGTATTGGAAGCATTTGTCAATGCTAAATGTAAGCAGCAGCAGCTGCTGCTGTAAATGAAGGAAAGAGGTAAATATGTCAACAAAAATTGCATAGTATAGGGCAGAAAATCAGGGTTTGGGGAACACAGATTAGAAGTAGGAACTCTATAAGCCAGAATCTTCTGTTCATCAGACTGGGAAGGCTTCATGGAGGAACTGGACTTTCTCAAACTCTGCCTAATAGTTGGAAGACGAGTTGTCTGGCTGGGGAGTGGAGCTACTAAGGGTACCCCAGACACCTGATACAATTTGGAAGAGGGTTGAGGGGTGTAGGGAGGTTGAAAAGTTTTGGGACTTCCCAGGTGGTCCAGTGGTTAAGGCTTCAGGCTCCCAATGCAGGGGGCCTGGGTTCTATCCTAGCCAGGAAGCTAGATTCCATGTGCGGCAACTTAAGAAAGATCCCTGGTGCTGCAGCTAAGACCTGGCACAGTCAAGTTAAAAAGTTCTGAAAAAAGAAAGTGGAGTTAGGTCGGGAGGGTTGTTACCAAAGTGCAGCCTGCTGCCGGTGTAAACCTCTGAAAGAGAGTAGGTGGGACCCTTACAGGATGCTTTCAAGTCTTGAATTTGACAGGTAGGGAAGACTGAGAGCTCACTGTCCTTGTCGAGTTAAACGGCTGCCACAGACTTGAGATAGTGATCAGCACTTTGGCAGTTCTGATGAGGCCTGACCAGCAAGACCTGTTGCTGAAGCCAGGGGCTCTGGACAGTTCAACAGGCAAATGAATTATTAACTGAGGTGTTGTCTGATTATGTGGAGGAAGAGAGAAGATGAGGAGGTGGCTCTCAGTATGAGTCAAATTAGAGTAGAAATTATTGGGCAAAGTGTGGCTCTCCACATATGAAAAGAACGCTCTGCTTTCAGAGAGGGAGTCAGAAAGGATATTGACTTTGTCTTCACAAAAGGTGGGGTTAATACTGTCTGTACAAAGGAACTGGTGTCAACTTTCAATCAAAGTTCTTTAGCTGATGCCCCAAACTGAAGAACATATGTAAATATTGCTAATCCCAAACCAAGGATTATAGACTTGCAAAGTATGAGGACTACGAGAGATCAATTCTACTTCAGTATCCTTATTGGATTAGATGAGACAACTGGCAACGGGACGGCGGAAAGGCACACGCAGATATCTTCTTCAATTCTCTCCATATTTTCTTTTCGCTCTCTTAACTCCAAAATTTGAGAATCCCCAATCTCTTTGTTTCCTGTCTGGATTGGATCAGATAGAAAATTCCCGTTGTGTTGTGCGGCGGCTACAGAGCGCAACAAATAACGTGCCCTTTAATAGCATCCTCTCTCCTCCCTTTCTGGCCGGCTTTGATGTGCCCACCATGCTTTTCCATTGGTCATTTCGCGCGGTTCCTCGCCCCCGTCCAAGGTTCTCAACCAATCAGCTCCTCCCTAGTCCCTCGGGGCGGGCTTTGAGGAATATACCACTGAACCTGCGGGGGGAGCGGAGAGAAGGACGGGTGTGGAGGCTGCCCTCTCTTTTACCTTCTGCATAGAACCATGAGCTTCTGGCAAAGTCTGAGCCAGCGGGTCGCGACGGCGTCCCTGGGGACGGGCGGCAGAGCGGGTTCCGGAGGCGCGCTGAGGTCAGCACCCCGAGGCCGGGGTTCGGTGGTCGCGCCCCAGGGGCCGCAGCCCCGCCCTCCCATGTGCCCGCCCCACCCGGCGGCAGCGCCGCTACCACAGCAGCAGCCGTGGTGCTGCTCGCGCGGGACGCCGACTGCTGAGGGGGCGGCTGCGGGTTGAGGCGCCGGCCAGAGCGGGGGTCGCCGCGGGACTAGGCCGCCGGACGCCGCGGCCGAGGGTCTGGACTGCGGGCTGCGGCCGGGACGCTGGCGCAGCGCGGCATGAGGCGGAGGTGAGACGGGCTCCGGACCTGGCCCGGGACCCGCGCGGGCCGGGCGCCTCCCTCTGGCCGCCGCTGCAGCCCCGGAGCGGACGGCAGGCCCGGGTCCAGGGCCGCTGGCGGCGGGCGGGAGGTTGGACGTGTTTGCCAGGGGCGCCGCCGAGGCCGGGCACGAGGGGACCCGCGAGGGGACGCGCAGCTGAGGAGCCGCGCCGGAGAGGGAGGGCGCGGCGGGACCTCGACTCCCTCATTGCTGCGGTGGCCCTCCGTCCCCTCAGGTCCCCACGTGTTCCCCCTTCCCCCGTGTCCCTCATCTCCCCTCTCCCCCCATGTTCTTCGTCCTCTCGTCTCCTTGTGCTCCCATTCCCCGTGTCCCCTCCTCCAACTCTCCCGTGTCCCCCAACCCCCGGGTCCCCCCATCCCCCGTGTGCCCCGTGTCCCCCATCCCCTGAGGCTCACGGACCGCCCTGGTCTCCCGACTCCCCGCAGACTCAATTGAAGGAAGGCGTCTGCAGCCTCGCACTCAGCCCGTGAGCTCTAAGGTGGCGGCTGTTTACCGCAGGCATCGGTTACGGTGACATCAGTGCTTAGCGCTGAGAAATGCAGGCCAGTTGTGAGCAGTGTTTTCCTCGAGGCTTACACCTTCTCATTTTCTGGGACGTGGATGGGGAGATGGCGTTTAAACTTGGCGAGTCCCATCTGACAGTCTGCTCGGGAGACAGCCGTTTGGATCGTACCCTGGGGGTGCGTGTGAGGTGCGGTGGGTTTTGCAGTGAGCTGGACCTTCCGCGTCTGCGCTGGGCGGGCGGGGAGGCCCTGCCCTCCTTACCTGGCCACGCAGATGGCAGCTCCTGGTGCTGGCTCTCCTCCGAGCACCTCTGTAAAGGGCCCTCCAGAAGCTTGTATACATGTCTTACTTCATGGTCAAGTGGACTTGGTCAGAAACTTGGCTCAGGTTGTTGTGGCCCTACAGTGAATTCTCCTTGTTCTCTAGGATTTTAAATTGTTTTAACTTTTTGGATAGGATACTAAACACCATGGCTTAATTCCAGAATTATAGGGAAAACAGGGTTTAGATGGTCCTCTTGCAGAGAATCTGTAGGAACTTAGACCTGGTTCCTAGCCAAGCTGCCTTTTTGTGTTCACGATGCTAGCTTTTGAAATGTCTAGAACGTGATTGCTAAATTGTGAGGTCCCCCTACCCCACACCTGGTATGGTTCAGGTGATCATGGTGTTTCTAGATTTGGGGCAGAAAATGGGCTCTAGAGTAATGTGTACCAAATATTCTGTGCAAGTATATCTGGCACATAGTACGTGTTTAATAACCATAAGTAATTTTTTTTTTCCTTTCCTGTTTGGGTTTGGGAGACCTGTGGATGATGAAATTGGATACAGTTTTGTTTGCATGCTCCCTTTTTAAGTTAGGACTAACCCTCCAATCCCCCCACTCTTCTTCCCATCCCAACCTCTGGCTCTCACACCAAAATTTTTATGGTGGGTTAAAAATTAAACTCAAACCTCTTAACCTAGAAGTAAATATCAAACAAGAAACAATTGAGCTCTTCCTTCCAGCTCAAATGTGCTTTTTTTTTTCCAGGAAGGATGGTATGCACCGTAGACGAGATCTTACTTGCTCAGCACAGGAGAATAAAGGGTCAGAGTGGACCCTTTCTTGGGTCTGTTGAAAATTCCTGTGGGTAAGGATTTTGGTTGACGTTGGTTTAACCTGTCCAGGTGGAACCATAAGCCTTTCCTAATTTCTCCTGGCACTGGCATCTAAGAAATGGCCTGGGTGGGTGACACCTGACCAGCAAACAGGGCACACTCCTAGATTTGATGGGCTGTACCTCTGAACTGGGCTTTGCAAGGAGCAGCCATGTACCCCCTCCTTCTGTACCAGGCTCATTGTGACCAGATTAAAAGGCTATCAGACCTAATGTTCTTGAAAGCCTGAGTAACATCAGTGGTTTACGTACGTCCCGTTATACTGGATGTGATGTTTCAGTAATAATTGTACTCTGGATTTCCTTACTGCTTTTCTTTGAGGAAGTGAAAGCTTTTTTATCACCTGTTATCTCACTGATTCTTTTTTGTCTGAGGTCATCAGGTTTAGTGCAGTATATTATTTCCCACTTTATGGATAAAGAAATGGGGGGGACGTGCTTTGTTCTAAGTTGTGAGTGGATGGCTAAGTTGGACTTTGATTTTTCCTTCATATGGAATTTCACTAATACTTTCTTTTTGAAACCTGGAAGACTTAAAAATACCAAATCATTATGCTTTTCAGATTATTAGACAGCTGAGAATAGTTGACATTTGCTGGGTGCTTATGTGTGGGGGCTTATGTGTGCCAGTCGCTTCACGTACATCACCTCATTTGTTCTCCACGACAGTCTACAAGGTAGGACATGTTATTTTCCCTGGTTTTACAGATGATGAACTAGGGTTTGGTGAGATGTGTGACAAGGCAGGTCAGGCCTCAAAGCTGGGCTGATTCTGAAGTGTGTGCTTCTAACCTCCGTGGGTGTTAGTGGAGACGGGGAGCAGACAGCAGAGTCCCTGACACCTGTTGCTGCTGCTTGCCTGGCTCTGATGGGCTGTGCCTTGTACAGGGGTTTCGTTTTTCATTGAAATAGAAGAGTGGAAAAGATTCTGGACTATTCCTGGGCCATAAGCATTCTTTAGCCAGGTCATTACTTTAGAAAAAAACAAGAGTTGAAAAAATATCTGTATTTGGAGAGTGTGAAATGTTTTATGAGGCCAGACGGGGAATATAGAGAGGGAGACAATTGAAATGGTTTGTGGACAAAAGAAATTTGTGATATTCTAATCCAGGTAACTCCTATAGTACCCAGGCTTTTAAACTTAAGCTGCAGGTTGAAATTGTAAACCTGGAGGCATGGCACTTGGGCTAAAATCTGTGCAGTAAATAAGACTCTCAGTTTCTACTTTAGGTGGCAGGGTTGAAAATCTGATTCCTTTTTGGTTTCTAACTTCTACAAATAATGTGGTACACTGTGAGTGGTGGGGATATTGTTTGGAAATTTATCTAAACTCTCTTCGGGCTTTCCCTTGCCTCCATGCACCCTCCTGTCACCTTTGGTTCCACTTTTCAGAATTCAGCTCTGATCCAGTGGAGTGGGTTGGGTGGTGGAGGAGACAGAACAACATCCCTTCCTTCTGGGGCTCAGCTGCACGTGACTTGCTGTTTTCTTGGTGTGGGCTTTAGCTGTCTTCTGGTGTTAAGGCTTACTATGGTAATCAAGAAACTGGGGAGGGAGGACAGGGAAACTGTTGCCCTAAAAACTCTGCAGCTCATTCACTTTTTGTCAGTGTCAGTCTTCACAGAGAAGAAAAAATTACAATTGAAAAACAAAAGGAATAAAGTGGTAATAATCAGATTAAGAAGGGAGAAGTAGGATTGTTGGTTTGAACCCTGGTGGAAGGTGGAAGAGGAAAGGCAGGAGTGTCTGCCAAGTGGTCAGTCCTTAGAGGTGCCTCCTCACTGTCTGTGGGGACGAGGAAAGAGCAGACTTGTGTGTATGTGTGTGTGTGTGTGTGTATGTTTGGCTGAAGGCCAGGAGAGGGTCTTCTTGCATTAGGCCGGTCTACAGAGGTCTGTTTGACCGTGTATCTAGGGAAGGATCTGGTCTGGTGAACTCTGGAAGGAGGGGAGCAGCATTCCATCAGGCGGTTGACTAGTAGCTTTTATTGATTTTTCCTTACTATCTTAAAACGGCTAACTACACAAAAGGCAGTGTGAAACTTAGGTTGGTCTGGCTTCGTCCAGTCTCTTCCCCTGCCTCTTTTCTGTTGCTGATACGTCAGCATTGGAACTTGAAAACAGGGGCAGAGCAGCCCAGAGGGAGGACCAGGGGTGGACGATACTTCTCCGGCCCATCACCCCCTGAGTTATGACAACACACTGCTGCAGGCTGTCCCGGCCTACAAAATGCCCACTGATGAGGGTGCCAGCGACACCCCTCCCTGCCTTCCCTCACTTTACCCCCTCCAGCTGCCTTGTGATTGAGTGGGGTTTGTGAACATGTTGGGTTTGTGAGTGGGAGAGGAGGAGAAGTGGGTAAGCAGTGTCTCAATGGTGGTCTCTGCAGGAGCACATGGAGGCAGGTGGCTGTGTGCTGGGCCTGTTCTGAGTGGCTGCTCGGTGGGGGGCGGCACACTCCGTCCTCATGGCACCCCTGTCTCCTGCACAGAGAGCTCAGTGATGGCCCCATTGGGAACGGTGGGCTCAGCTTCAGACTCAGGTGTTTGGTTTCAGAGCTGTGTTGTCACAGACCAGTCAAAGGCAACTGACTGGGGTGGACTTGCCTCCATTCTGGGGGTCATCCTTTCTCTCTTCCAACCATCCCTGCACTGTTTCACATTGTCCTTCTCTTCACTTTTGCATTATCTGCTTGAAGTGGTCTATGAGAGGTGCATTTAGGTTAAACGGACGCATTCCTTCAAAACGGGCAGAGTCGGAGGAGATGTCTCTGAAGCATCCAGAAGGGAACACCTGTGGGTGCCCCAGCAGGTACACTTAGCACAGTGTAGGGTCCTCAGGGACCTCGGGCTGGGCCATGGGATCGGGAAAGAGTGTTGATTACAAGTCTGCTCCCTGAAAAGCTCAGGAAACCTGTCCCCTTCCCTCCTATACTTTTTGGCCTAGCGTAGGTTTCTGATTCCTAAAACTGAGAACTCGTGCAAACCCTATCATTGTCCTAGCTCAGCTACTTTATGGATGATTTTTATTTTATTCTGTTTTTAAACGAACTAGTGTGGGATCCTAACCACTATTTGGAACAGAACCTTTTACCCAGTTTGGTCATGCCTGGTCAGAGTCATTTGTTTCCCTATGAAAAACGAATAGGAAGTATTTGAACTCGTGATATGGACCTGTTTCAGTTTGTTTCCAAAGCAGAGAGGCTCTTCTCAAAACCAGACTTGCGTAGGTAGGGGGAAAAACAACCTTCTGCCTTTGGCATTTTAAGTACCTTTAGACAAGTGAATACCATGGGCAGTTATGTAGGATCAGCTATCACTCAGTGAGTCTTACTGTGTGCCAGACACTGCCGAGCACCTGTGTGCACACACCACTTCTAGTCCCCTGCTTCCCATTCGGGAAACTTCCAGAGAGGCTGAGGTCCAGAACCGTAGATACTCTGCGGAGGCCGGATGACTGCAGATCCTGTGCATTTAATCACCTTGCTGTGAGGTGATGTGTTGAGGGAGCAAAAAGAAGAGGAAGCAAGGAAGAAAAGGACAGTAAAGGGCAGGGGAGAGAGATTGGTGAGATGGCAGCATGGCTGGGCCTTTGGGGCTGCCTGGACTCGGTGTGCCTCAGTGGGCTGAGCAGGACCCAGAGATGCTGCTGCCTGACCACCCTTAGGGAGCCTGGGGACAGAGGGCCCAGAATCTGAGAGCTTGGACTTCAGGCTGGGGCTTCTTAGCATGTGTTTATGGAGCACCTACTGTATGTAAGGTGAGTGCTGGACAATGAGATGCTGTTTGCCTGCAAGCAGCCTGGGGCGGGGGTGGGGGTAGGGATGGGGGTGGGGAGAGTAGGCACAGATGCAGAAAACTATAACGTGCTGTGATTTGCGACTCCACTGGCCAGCGAGCCCTGAACATGGAGTGGTAAGAAAATTTATATTATCAGGCAAAGTATTTTTTTCTCCATTCAGTTTTGTCAATTTTGTGCAGGTAAGATTGAGAATTTCTAGAATTTACCCCCATGGCTATTGTTTTAGTAATGTTTGTATATTTGCAAACAGAGGATCTCTTTGCTGCTGCTCTCTGAGGTCCAGCTAGGCAGCTTGGTTGCAGGAAAGGCTGGGCCCACCTCCTCTTCCTGCCAGCTGGCCTTCAGCTCAATGCCACTGCCATTTGTGGCCTGTGCTGCTTGCCTTGGAGGTACCAGGCTCCAGGCTACCATTTCCCTGGTGCTCTGATGGGTGGGAGCAAACCTGAGCAGGAGGCGCTTAACCGATGCTTTGGGAATTAGATCGGGCCACGTTACCTCTGAGGCTCGTTTCTAACTCTCGGACCCCAATACTGTGCCTACTAGAACCTGGGAACTCCATGGTTTCCTTGTGCTGGTACCTGCCAGCTCTCCCACTCGCCCTTCCTTAAGTATCTCTTTGTCATATGCTGTATTTGGAAGCTGATCTATCATGGAAAAGGCCTGTTAGGACTTCTTGCTGGATATGTTCAGTGAGATATGGTTTTTGCTTGTGTTTTAATCTTTTATTTAATAAGACCTTTGGATCACTATGATCAAATATATTCAGATAGAAGTTGCTGTGTCTCCTGGAAATGGTTACGCATCCTCCCCTTTGCTCCCTGCTGTGTTACTTGAGTTGACTCCATTTGGTAATAACATTTAGGACCCTTTCACATGTTGCTAACGAAACTCCCTCTGTCCAGGACCAGTGACCTCAGAGAAGGGTTCATTAGCTTAAAGATACCCTTGCTTCAAGCAAAGTTGGTGTATGAAAATGTGGAGTGACCTCCAAAGTATAATTGTGTGTGTCTGTATTTCTTGAATTCTCCATAGGATAGGAGTTTTGCAACAGCATTCTTTCTTGAGGAATTTAGAATTTTGCTTTTCTGTATACAGCTTTTCGTGATGGGTCTCCTCTTCCACTCTTGGTGGAAGTGGCTTCCCATCATTTTTACCTGCCTTGCCTTCTCCACGTCCCACATAGGTGCAGCCTCAGAGCTGTACACGGTCCTGGGCCCTGCCTCTGCAGGCTTCCAGGCACTCTTCTGGCTGTGGTCAGGGCGTGTCCCGGCAGCGCCTGGCTAGCCAGCCTCTCCCCAGGCAGTATTCATTTGCACCCCCGGGGCCACCTGGACCGTCTGCACCTGTGCTACCTCCCTTGCTCTGGATGCAGTTGGTCTTCTTGTGCTTGTTTCTAGGCTCTTCTGCAGGCTTTTATGAAGCCCAGATGCATGGGCATAAGTACCTACCAGGGTAGGGTAAAGGTTACTCCCTGGTAGGACATAAAGGAGGGTAAGGGGTTTGGCTTAAAACCTTGCTTGTGTTGAGGTATGGGAAAGGTGGGAAGGGAACTAATTTATTAGGAGTGTGCTTTATCAGTACACTGTATGACAAGACCTCCTTTACGCCTTACAAGAGTCTTTCATATGTGATGCCCACCTAACTGGTTAGGAACCATGAGGCTCAGTGAGGTTAGGTGGCTTGCCTGAGATCTCTTAGCTGGTGAAGGGTGGCACCAGATTAGATTAAAACGCAGAATGTGGGATTGAGTCTGTTTTTTTGGTTCGTGCCTGTGCTTCATTATCTTCTAGCTCCGCTTCATTACACCTAGGTTTCAGGGATTGCCTGAATAATCTTACCTGAGAAAGAAATCCAAAGGAAGAGGGAAAGAAAGGAGTGACATTTTCCTGGATTCCATATCTCTGTAAAGGAAAAAAATGTTGCCACCATTCCAGTTCTACAAGGATCAAGGCATTAGTCACTGCAGTTGCCCCCTGACAGTGCAGCCTGAGAGGAATTCACAGTGGAAGAAAAACAAGCATTCTGCGCTTTGGGCATGCCGGCCCCTGGATAGTGAAGATAGTTTGGACACTCAGGGAGAATTTCAGTGAGCTCAGATTCCTGCATCTTTTTGTACGTAGAAAAGCACTAAAATCATTAACTTGAGTTGTCTGTTCTTTGTGAGTAGTAGTAATCTTTTTATGCTTGACTGCATGTTTTTCTCAGCAAAAAAGTTCACACATATCCTGGCTCCTTCCTTTCTCCTTTGGAGCAGTTCCTCTGAGTATTCTGAGAGGCTGTCCCCGGGGCTGCAGTCCTAAGTAAGGTTCGCAGGTGAATTTGACACACACCCTGTCTCTCACACAAACACACTCTCTCTCACACACATACCTTCTCTCTCACACACAGATTCTCTCTCTCTCTCACACACACACACCCTTTCTCTCCCATATACACCCTCTCTCAGACACATACCTTCTCTCTACACATAGACTTTCTTACACACACACTTGCACACATATATCTTCTCTCTCACACACACACACAAACCCCTTTTTCTGTCATATACACCCTCTCTCATTCTCACACACACTATATTTCACACACATACCTTCTCTCTCTATACATACTCTCATACACACACCCCTTTTTCTCTCATACACCCTCTCTCACACACACTATCTCTCACACACATACCTTCTTTCTCACACAAACTCACAGTCACACTCTCGCACACACGCATCCTTTACACACACACCCTTTCTGTCTCATTACACCCTCTCACACACACACTGTCTCTCACACACATACCTTCTTTCTCACACAAACTCACAGTCACACTCTCGCACACACGCATCCTTTACACACACACCCTTTCTGTCTCATTACACCCTCTCACACACACACTGTCTCTCACACACATACCTTCTCTCACACAAACTCTCGCATGCACACTCTGGCACACACACCCCTTTCTCTTACACACTCTGTCACACACACCCTTTCTGTCTCATTACACCCTCTCACACACACTATCTCTCACACACATACCTTCTCTCTCACACAAACTCTCGCACACACACACACCCCTTTCTCACATACACCCTGTCTCTCACACACCCTCTCTCTCACACACATACACACACACACCCCCTCTCTCACACATCCTCTCTCTCTGTCACACACTATCGCTCTCATTCACACTCACACATGCACCCTCTTTCTCTCTCTGTCTCTCACACCGCCCCCCACCCCCATGTGTAGCGGTAAGGAGCGTGAACTCTGGAACTTCTTGTGCATCATGTCCTAGGGTGTGTGACCTTTATGTGTTCTTTAACCTCCGTGGGCCTCGGTGTCTCCATCTGTGCAAATGACATGACAGTCGTCTGTGCTTGGTGTGGTGTGAGCGTTGCGAATCCTGCCGACGCTTGGTCAGGGGCAGTGAACACCATGCGTGTAGCTGGTACTGCAGTTGACTGAAGGGACCGTCTCAGGTGAAGCTGGCTGGCTCCACGCTTACCTGTGTGAAGCGCCCAGATGCACCCCCGCTGCATCCTTGGCTCTGCGTTGCTTTTCCTGTTAGCACCTGTTTGGACTTCCTAGAGTAATTTGTTTATGACTTTGTCATCTGCTGGGCCCCTTCTCTGCATGTTGTCCTGCACTGGGTGCCAGGCAGGGCCCAAGTTCCAGAGGCATTCGACGTCCCTGCTTCAGAAGAGACGGCTGGGTGAAGGGAGAACAACGGCAGTGAGATGCCAGACGGCTCGGGCAGGCACCTCCAGCCTCTGGGGAGAACGAGCACAGGCACTTAGCACTGAGCTGTGATGTGCACAGCGCTGGTGTAGACGCTTTGCACGCATCCTCAGCCCTGCATCCTGGATGCTGCTCTCGTCGCTGCTCCGCAGATGAAGATAGACGCCCAGGTGTCTCGGCCAAGGGCACACAAGTGAGAGGAGCCTGGCGTTTGGACCCTAGTCTGCTGACGCGTGGGCCCGTGGGGGCTGCGTCTCAGCTCCCGTGGGTGCAGGGCTGCCTGGAGCGAGAGTGAGTGCGGAGCACCCTGGGCTCGGCAGCGAGGAGGCCGGCCTGGCAGAGTCGGGGCTGAGCTCAGTGTGTTTGGGCCTGGAGCCGCATTTGGCCTGGGTGTTGGGAGATGAGTGAGACGTGTTCCTTGCCTTCTGGAATCTTCCTGTAGCTGTGGAGACAGACACACAAATAGATGCTTGCAGTGTAGTGTGGTGGGAACTGTGATGAGGGTAAGTATAGGGTGCTGGGCACAGAGGAGAGGAAACCTGGAAACGCTCTTTCCCAGGGTCTTAAAAGGCAAGTTAACGGTGAGTGTGCCACTGAAGGCAATAAGAATTTTCTTTTGTTTGTTCCTTTTTTAAAAGAATTTTTGTTGGCATATAGTTGGCTTACAGTGTTGTGTTACTTTCTGCCATACAGCAAAGTGAGTCAGTTATACATGTACATATACCCACTTTTTTATTTTAGAGTGTTTTCCCATTAGGCCCTTACAGAGTACTGAGTAGAGCTTCCTGTGCTATACATAGTAAGTCCTTATTTAGTTACCTATTTTATGTATATTAGCGTGTGTATGTCAATCCTGACCTCCCATTTATCCCTCCATACCTTCCCCCTGCTAACCATAAGATTGTTTTCTACATCTTTAACTCTGTTTCTTTTTTGTGAATAAGTTCATTTGTACCTGGATTTTTAGGTTCCACGTATAAGCAATATCATATGATATTTGTCTTCCTGTGTCTGACTTTACTCAGTATGACAAAGAAGAGTTTTCTGAAAGGCAGAGGACAGCATGAGCAAAAAGGCATGGCACTGTATGCTTTTCTTACTAAAAGCGAGTTTGTTCACCTGGTCTGATGAATGCCAGGAAACACTGTGAAGTTTATAATCAAGTTAATTCATTAGAGGCTTGTGGACACAGAGCAACAGCACAGAAGTTGTGTTTTGTGTTGATTAATCTGGTGGAGTGGGGGAAGATGAAAGTTGGGCAAGACCAGCTATTGGAGAAGTTGGCAGGTTTTTCTCTGTAAGGGACAGGAAGTAAATATTTTCTGCTTCAGTGGGCCATATGATAGCTGATGCAACCACGAGGCTGCTGTTATAAGTGGGAAAACAGATAATTGGTAAATGAATGGGCATGGCTGTGTGCCAGTAAAGCTTTTATGCCCCACCCCCCAAGTTTGAGTTTAGGTAATTCTCACAGGTCACAAAATAGTTATCTGTCAATTTTTTCTCCAACCATTAAAAAAACATAAAAGTCCTTGACTTGCAGGTTGGACTTGGCCCACAGGTCATGGTAATAATTCAGGTGTGAATGACAAACTAGAACAGGATGTTGGCGATGGAGATAGGCAGGGACTTGATGCCAGAGCCATTTTGGAAAGAAGACGCTGATTAGATGGAGGAGATAAGGAGAGGGGAGAGACCCGGGTAGCACGGTAGTGTCAGGTTTCGTGTCTTCCCAGCCCCTCTTCTGGTAAAACTGGTCTTAATTTCCATGCGCCAAAAATACAGCTTGATTGTGGAGAAAAACCCCAGAGACAGCGAACCGTCATGCTGTCAGCACTGAGTTGTTCTAACGGCCTCCACGTGAAGTCACTGTACCGCACACCTGTGCTGCCTGAGCCTCCAGGGGCCTCACCGGGTCAGTGTGCCCACCTTTTTGTCGGGGCACTGGAAAAGTTTAGTTTTTGGAGGACTTTTGATGTCATTTCTGACTTATAGAGAAATGGTAAGAGCAGTACTGGCAGCTCCTTTGTATCTGTTCCCTAACTTTGTTAATTAGATTTTATTACTTACGCTTTGTCCCATTTGCTTTATCGTTATTCTCCCTTGCCGAACTGGGTTCCTGTTCCAGCTCTGCCTTTAGTGGCTGTGGCATCCTGGTCCTGTGTCTTTGTCGCTCTAGGTCTCAGACTGTCAGCTCCCTAGTAGAGCCCTCAGTAGGATTGGATGAATAATACACGCTGAGTGCCAAACGTGCTATCGCCTGGCTGGCAGCAGATGGTTGGTGAGTGTTAGTTCCTTTCCTTCCTCAGTCCCCCTGGAAGCAGTGAGTCAGTGAAGGAAGCAGTCGGCAGGGAGGAGCAGGGGAAATCCTGAGTCCAGGTGTAAAGAGAGGGACAAAAACAAGACGTCAGAGATGTGACCGTGAGAAGGAGCTCTTATTATCAAGCTTTGACACTAAGATGAGGATTTAGGGTTTTTTATTTTTGTTTTTGTTTTTTGTTTTTGTAACCTTATTTTGATATAATTTCAGAAAAAGCAAGAATGGTACAAGGAGCTCTTGTTCCAGAAGCACCCATTGTCTTTTGTCCCATTTGCTTTTTCATATTTTTTCCTTCTCTTTTTATAAACTAGGGAAATCAAGCCCTAAATACTTGAGTGTTTGTTTCCTAGGAACAGAGATACTCTCTCAGATTGTGATAGGGAGCCCGAGGTTCTGAAATAGGGACGTGGCATGGTGCGAAGATACTTGGGAAAGATGGGCTGACGGCCAGGGCCCTGTGGTAGGCAGTTTGGAATAATTTTCACTGCAGGGTGATGAGGGCAAACTGTGACCAGAAACGGGAGGGATGCAGACCCAGAAGACGTAGGACAAGGGAGAGGGTGGGAGGAACTGCTGCTTTCTGGGAGGAGAGCTGCGCGAATTGCTGAAAAAGCACATTCAACTTTAGCTTATACTTGGGAAAATGAAACGTCTCTCCCCCCTTTTATTCACAGTACAGTCTGTGGAAGGTAAAGGCCCACCACCTGCTGGCCAGTGGGGCTGGAGTCTTTGGAGGAGCCCACAGGTCATGGTAATAATTCATCTTTGGAGGAGCAGTTCTTCGGGCTTTGTCCCGAAGCTGGTCGGTAGAGAGGAGGGTTCAGGTGAGGGTGAGGGTGAGGTCTGATGGAGACCGCAGAGTCCTTAGTGACAGGCAGGTGGGTAAGTGGGGAGGGTGGGGGGCCAAAACCACTCTTGGGAAGGCAGCTGGGCAGGACCCACAGGGAACCAGGCAGAGACGTGCAGACCAGAGACAGTTGAGAGGGAGGAGAGGACCAAACTGAGCTCCAGGAGCCTGGATCAGTGGGTGCTTGTTTGGCTCTGTTTTTTCCAGTGTGAGAGCCAGAACTTTAAGAAAGCTGTAAGGAATGCCCTGTGAACAGTGCCACCCAGGATGCTAAGCCAGATCAGACTGAGGGGTTTAAAATTAGCCTCCCACTGCTGAGTGTGTTCTGAAAGAAATACCTCAGGGAGAATAAATATATCGAAAAAGGTGTCGTAGATTCGAGCTTATGTGAAAAAATGTTAGTCATGTCTGACTTTTTGCGACTCCATGGACTGCAGCCCACCAGTCTCCTCTGTCCATGGAGTTCTCCAGGCAAGAATATTGGAGTAGGAAGCCATTCCCTTCTCCAGGGGATCTTCCTGACCCAGGGATCGAACCCTTATAATAAGTATTAAAAGACCCGCCCCCTGCCCTTTGTGAAAGTGTGTTAGAGGGAAGATTGTGCTGGTCTCTCTGGCTTTCAAAATTCCCAGCTCTGGGAAAACCTTGTTGTAGGAAAGTCTTAATTCTCTCTGGAGTCCTAGGGGTGAAGTCACTGCAGGATTATACTTTGTTTCCACAGACATGCATGAGCATCTTTTGTGTACTAAACACTGGGAGTGTAGGAGTGAACCATGGCCTGCCAGAGCTTGCTCATACTTTGTGGTTAAATTTTCAGAAATTTTGCAAGTTGGTTGTTAAATACAGCTGTTGTTAAAAATTAATTTTATAAGCTTATAATTAAATTGTATTGGAAATAAGAATATTTAATATATACTCAAAGTTCATTCCTTCTTCATTATTTTAGCGTGAACTATGCTCTCAGGACTCTTGACCACATATGGTGGAAATACTGTTTAATTATGAACTATGGTACGTCTCCTCCCAGCTCTGTATTCAGAGATGTCAAGTCCAGAGCTTGAACTTGGCCATGGTGGGTGTATTTATACCATAGAAACCAACAGACTCTACACATCGAGGCTTGATTTGTTATTTTGTTCATTGTCTAAGAAAGTGATGGAAAAATGTTAACATTTTGCATTTTTAAACTTAAAAATGTTTTGTGTCCATATCCAGTATATTGTGCATAGCACAAAAAATTTGAGGAAATAATTCTTTTAGTATTTGACAAGCTAGGGTCCAGTTCAGTGAGAAGTTGCTTATGTCATGTTTGATACAGCTTTTTTTTTTGCCATTCCATGCAGCACAGAGGAGCCTAGTTCCCCAACCAGGGTGAAATTGCCCCCCTGCAGAGGAAACATGAAGTCTTCGCCACTGAACTGCCAGGGGAGTCCTGATATATATCTTTCTTGTCCAGTTTTGTTTTACTCTTTAAGGTAAATGATAATAACCAACATTCACTTATTTATCAGTTGAATCTATGGATTGGCCATCAGTTCACTTCAGTTCAGTTCAGTCACTTAGTTGTGTCCGACTCTTTGCAACCCCACAGGCTGCAGCATGCCAGGCTTCCCTGTCTATCACCAACTTCTGGAGCCTGCTCAAGCTCTTGGCCATTGAGTTGGTGATGCCATCCAACCGTCTCATCCTCTGTCGTCCCCTTCTCTTGCCTTCAGTCTCCCAGCATCAGGGTCTTTTCCAGTGAGTCAGTTCTTTGCATCAGGTGGCCAAAGTATTGGAGCTTTAGCATCAGTTCTTCCAATGAATATTCAGGACTGATTTCCTTTAGGATGGACTGGCTTGATCTCCTTGCAGTCCAAGGGACTCTCAAGAGTTTTCTCCAACACCACAGTTCAAAAGCATCAATTCTTCAGCACTCAGCTTTCTTTATAGTCCAACTCTCACATCCGTACATGATTACTAGAAAAACCATAGCTTTGACTAGATGGACTTTTGTCGGTAAAGTAATGTCTCTGCTTTTTAATATGCTGTCTAGGTTGGTCATAGCTTTTCTTCCAAAGAGCAAGTGTCTTAATTTCATGATAGCACTTACCATCTGCAGTGATTTTGGAGCCCAATAAAATAAAGTCTGTCACTGTTTCCCTTGTTTCCCCATCTATTTGCCATGAAGTGATGGGACCGGATGCCATGATCTTTGTTTTTTGAGTTGCGTTTTAAGCCAGCTTTTTCACTCTCCTCTCTCACTTTCATCAAGAGGCTGTTTAGTTCCTTTTTACTTTCCGCCATAAGGGCCTTTCTATGGATTGGCCATAGATATGAATTAAAACAACAACAAAAAACTTTGAGCATCAATTGACTGTATGGACTAAAGAGCATTATGTATTTTATACTCTATTACTTATTACTATGGGCTTCCCTGGTGGCTCAGTCAGTAAAGAGCCCTGCAATATAGGAGACCCAGGTTCAACCCCTGGGTCAGGAAGATCCCCTGGAGAAGGAAATGGCAACCCACTTCAGTATTCTTGCCTGGAGAATCCCCATGGACGGACGAACCTGTCCATGGGGTCACAAGAGTTGGACACAACTTAGCGACTAAACCACCACCACCACTTATTACTATATATTTATTAATATTATATATTTGGTACTCTATTACTTATTATCATATATTTATTAATTTTGCATATTTTATTGATATTATATGTTATATAACTTTATATCAGTAAATTTTATAATAAATGTACATGCATATAAATAACACAAAAATGGTTTAGAGAATAGGTTGTTAGGCATTTACCTGCACAACACCATAGTGAGTTAAACAAACACTGCTTTCACGGAGTTCACAGTTTAGTATAGATGAGTCATAAATCACAGACATGCATAAGTGTGCAAAGGGCCTGGAGGAAGGCCCAGGGCAGGGCCTGGGAAACTGACGCGGTGCTCAGTCTGGCCAGAGCTGTAGGCTGGGGAGTGGGGGGGCCAGACCAGAGGGGCCAGCTTCTGGGGAGCCAGGGAGAAATGTGAGGGCTTAGAGGGTGCTCAATGATGGGAAGGAAGCAGGCAGGGCTTTTGGAAAGAAAGGTGGGTGTGGACCAGGTGGCTGCCTGCTGTAGGTCATGTGAAGGTCGTGTTAGCAGTCAAGGATCCTGCTTTTAGGCCGATTGGCCGCTTAGCTGCCACAGGCATGTAAATGTGGCTTCCTGTTTGGCTTTAGAAAATAGGTATTAATAATGTTTTTGTGAAGCTGATACTTAAATTTAACACATACAAATTATCTATTTCCTGTGTGCGGGACTTTGTGCTAATGGTTTTCAAGGGGACATAAATTGTTAATGTTGTCCTTGTCCATTAGGAATGCGTTCTATGGGAATGTGTTATATGGTAGGAGAGCCAGATATATGTACAGTGAACTGTAACATACGGTGACTTTGAACAAATGCTGTGCAGAAAGCAGTTCATTCTGGTTGTGGGTGGGAAGGCCATATAGACAAAGCAGGGAAGTAGTTTTCAGTAATCTGCTTGGGGAACCCCGGAAGAGTGTCCCTGCATTTGACGAAAAACCCTTACTGTCTTTATTTCCTGATTTATCCCCATTGTCTAGGGATAAATACCCTGAAGTCTTTGATTATTTCATGAATGCTGATTCTGCTTTTATAACCAGACTGCTGCGGGGGATGGGGGTTGGGATGAGGGCTCTTCCTCAGAGTACCTGACCAAGAGCTCATGTGCTTTTAAAGATATATTTATATATTCTATATTCACCAATAAGGCATCCTAGAATTAGGGGTTTAGAAGAGACTTTAGACAGAAACTATCAGCATGATGTTTAGGGGTGTGCTGGGCTGGGAGAAGGAGCTGGAGCAGACTCCCTGTCTCCCCTAGGCTGAGGCTAGCTCACGGAGGTCCCTTAGTGCGGTGGTGGAATTCCTCTAATGAAATCTTTGGTGAAAAGACTCAGCACTTCTGTTCTCTTTGTTTTATTAACATTTGCTTAGTACCTACTGTGTGCCAGGGCCTGTGTTACTTAGGAGAATACAAGGACACAAAAGACATGGTACTGCTCAAAACTGTTTTGTTTTATAATTCACGTACCATGGAGTTCATTCATTTAAAGTGTACAGTTCACTGGTTTTAAGTATATCCACAGAGTTGTACAATCATCACTATAGTTAATTTTAGAACATTTCTATCATCCCTAAAGAAATTACGCATGGCAGCAACGCTTTTCTCTCCAGTCTGTCTCCTCTGAGCCATAGGCAACACTAGGCTCCTTTCTGTCTCTATAGAATTGTTATTGTGGACATTTCATATAAATGGAGTTATACATTATGTGGTTTTCTGTGGCTAGATTTTTTTCCCTCAGCATCATGTTTCAGAGTTCATCCATGTTGTAGCCTGTATCAGAATTTCATCCCCTCTTATGGCCAAATAATATTCCATTTTATGGATCTACTACATTTTCCTTATCCATTCAACAGTTGATAGACATTTGGCTTTTGGCTTTTGGCTTTTTGAATAACGTCGTGGTGAACGTTCATGTACTTCTGAGTGGGTGTGTGTCTTCACTTCTCTTGTATGTATACATATCTAGGAGTGAAACTGCTGGGTCATGTGATAACTGTGTCTAACATTTTGAGGAGCTGCAGAACTCTTCCAATGTGGCTGCACTGTTTTCCTCTCCCAGCCTCACTGTCCGAGGATTCAAGCTCTTTCACATCCTTGCTACCTCTTGCAGTTATCTTTTGGTTCTAGCCATCCTAGTGGGTGTGAAGGAGTAGCTTGGTGTGGTTTTGATGAACATTTTTGAAATAGTTAATGACATTGAGCAGCTTTTTGTGTGCTTATTGACCATTTGTATATCTTCTTTGGAGAAATATCTCTTAAAATCCTTTGCCCCTTAGAAAATTTGGGTTCCTTTTTATTTACCAGGTTGTAAGAGTTCTTTATATATTCTGGATATGAGTTTCTAATGAGATATATGGTTTGCAAACATTTTATCCCACTCTGTGGGTTGTCCTTTCTTGATAGTTTTGAAGTATAAAAGTTGTTAATTTTGATGAGTCAAATTTGCAGTCAGTTCTTGAGTAAACTCAGATTTACATGACACATTTCTATGCGTTTAGGTGTTCCTGTTTTATTTGACACGTTTCTGCAGCTGAATAGTCTATAACCACTTTGATAGCCTTTACTAATCAGACTTTCTTCCCATGGACCGAGGAGCCTGGCATGCTGCAGTCCATGGAGTTGCAAAGAATTTGACCTGACTGAGCGGCTAAGCATAGCACTTCTTATGTTGGTGACTTTGTTTTAGCTTTTAGAAACTTAAAATCTTATGAAAGCAAAGACTAAAGCATAAAGGCTCTTCATAGCATTTTACTAATCATGTTGCTGATAAAAACAGCCATAAGCTGATGGCTCCTTAAATACACAGAGTGGGGACCAGGCTTCTGGGAGTAGCTTAAGGTTGAACACAGTATATTGAAGTTGTACTTAAGGACAAGTGAAGAAAGTAGAGCAGTGTCACTTCCCATTGTAACCTTAACTCTCTTCTGTTATCTAATGAGATTTTCAGCTCAATTTACTGTAGTGTAAGACATAGAATTTAATAACTAGAGGTGTATCTGGGTTATGTAGGGAAGTTACCATAATGAAAAATGTGAACTGTCTCCTGTCCTGATCCTGCAAGATATTTTAGCAGTCTGCCTTCTCCCAGTGTTGTTCAGACAAGACTGAAAAGAAGTAGGCGTCTGACTTACATGACAGTGTTGTGTTGGCTGAGCCGTGTGCCCCCTACTGCCTGTTACAGGAAGGAGTGTGCTCCCTCTGTGAGTGAGCCAGCTCAGGAGGTGGGCTGTTCCTCGTCCAAGATCGCATTCCCGGTCGGCGGGAACGCTGGGGTCTCTTTGGGGGGACATACTTGGGATTACTTGCATATGTGGTATTCCAGTGCCTCATTTGTTCTGTATCCCTTTTTTAATTGGATATTTCCATTTCTAAGTTGGGGTAAATGAATGTGTGTGTGTGTTTTTTTTTTTCCTTTGCATATAATCTGAACAAGTAGGTATAAACCTTGTAGCTAGGGCCTGGAGAGAGTATGGAACGTAGGAACAGGCCTGTGATGGAGAGGAGACCTGGGTAAAGACAGTGGAGGAGGTAGAAGTCCTACCTGTCCAAATGCAGGACGGTTGTGGGGTTTATGAAATAGGGTGGAAATCAAGTAGCTTGTGATGAATCACAAGCTGGAATTGATTTTGCTGGGAGAAATATCAGTAACCTCTGATATGCAGATGTTACCACTCTAATGGCAGAAAGTGAAGAGGAACTAAGGAGATTCTTGATGAGGGTGAAAGAGGAGAGTGAAATAGCTGGCTGGAAGCTCATCATTAAAAAAAAGTAAGATCATGGCATCTGGTCGCATCACTTCATGGCAAATAGAAGGGGGAAAGTGGAAGCAGTGACAGATTTTATTTTCTTGGGCTGTAAAATCACTGCAGACAGTGATTGCAGCCATGAAATTAAGAGATGCTTGCTCCTTGGAAGAAAGCTGTGACAAACCTAGGCAGCATACTAAAAAGCAGAGACATCACCTGCTGACAAAGGTCTGTATAGTCAAAGTGTTGGTTTTTCCACTAGTCATGTATGAATGTGAGTTGGATCATAAAGAAGCTGAGCACTGAAGAATTGATGCTTTGGTACTGTGGTACTGGAGAAGATCTTGAGAGTCTTTTGGACTGCAGCAAGATCAAATTAGTCAATCCTAAAATAAATCAACCCTGAATACTCATTGGAAGGATTGATGCTAAAGCTGTAATACTTTGGTGACCTGATGAGAAGAGCTGACTCATTGGAAAAGACCCTGATGCTGGGAAAGATTGAGGGCAGGAGGAAAAGAGGGAAACAGAGGATGAGATGGTTGGATGGCATCACCTACTCAATGGACGTGAGTTTGAGCAAACTCCAGGAGACAGCAGAGGACAAAGGAGTCCTGCAGTCCATGGAGTCACAGAGAGTTGGACATGACTTAGTGACTGAAAGACAGCAGTAACAAGTAGTGTGTGAGGCAGTTTGAAATTCCCAGGCTTGTTTGCTGGTGTCACCTGTGAGGCATTAGAGTGCTTGGATGCCTTAATAGCAATTGTACTTGTGAAATGAAGCCTAGTCCCACATTCCCACTTTCAGCAGAGCTACCTGTGATCAGTAGGTGATGGTTGTATCTTGGATTGTTTCTGGCCTTTTTCTTCTGCAGAAGAGAACCCTCCACATGGTTCTGCGATCACTGGATCGACCTGAGACTGGCCGTTCTTTCACAGAAGTCACCCTTGGGGTGTTTTTGGAAGGTCTTTGCCAACTTTGTGCTTGATGAGGCAGGTGCTTGAAGATGGCTGCGGTGAGGTCACACGTGGGGCTCCAGAGTCAAGTGGCTTGGGTTTGCTTCCATCTTCTACCAGTTAGCACTATGTGACCTTGAGTACATTACTGTCCTGTTTCTTCACCCAAAGCTTGAATGATCATATCTGTGTCATAGTGTGATCGTAGGGATCAGTGAAATCTTGTGTGGAGTTCTTCACAGACAGCACATGCTAGAGTCAGCCACTGTTACTGCTGCTGTTCTGGTTGCTGAAGCAACCACATCATTAGTTTGGATCCAGCTCTTGTAAGTGAAGTGGGTCATCAGGTTGGGTGTGAGAAGAGATAGCAACATTTCAGTGATTCCCACGTGCTGAGCTCCTGTGTGTTAGGGCCTCAGTGTGGCTCTTACCTGCATTAGTCCGGTCATCTCTCGTGACATCACGGAGGGCCGTGCTCAGGTCAGACAGCCACTGGGAGCGGAGCCCTCGTGCTTTTCTTGTCTGTGGCCGCCTTGGCAGCCACAGGAACAGGCAAGTCATCCTTTGCCCAGAGCCTGTAGTTTCAGCTGCTCACATACGATGTTACCTGAAGAGAGGAACAGTTTCCAGGATGTCAGCTTTCTAAGGGTGAGTCGTTTATGCCATGATGATTGAACAGTGAGGAGAAGAACCTCAGGAACCCTGTCCTTTGAAAAGACCCCTGATCACCAGGTGCCTGTTGGTCTTCCATCTACCCACAGGCAGGTACCCACAGCCTGGACTGTGACCCCATGCTGCGGGTTGCGGGTAGAAGGGGAGCTCGGACCCTCCCTCCACTGCCATGATAAGGCTGCTTCAGGATGCCTGTAGGGCCTTGGGTGACCTGCTGGTGGCCCTGCCTCTCTGGAGAAGGAACATGTGCTCAGTTACATTTTCTCTAGAGATGAGGCCCTTGTCAGGGGAATAGCTTGCAGAAATCTTCTCCCATTTTGTGGGTTATCTTTGCACTGTTTTGATGGTGTCCTTTGAAGTTGACATTCCCTTGCTGCCTGGGCCCCGCCCTGTCTCCCAGTTGGTTAGGTTTTGCAGGTGTGGGATGCACAGACCTCGGAGGTTAGGGGAGCAGCCCCTCCCCTGAGCACCCTCTCCCCGCTCCTGCAAGGTCACTCAACCCTAGAGAAGAGTTGAGTGGGCACAGGGTCACCGTGGAGCTCCGCCTCAAAGAATCCGGAGAATCTGGGACTGCAGCCTGGTGTGGCCTTGCAGGTGACCTCGGAGCAGCAGCCCAGGACTGTGGCAGGTACCGCTGGTGGCCTGTGGCCTGCAGGCTGAGCGCTGAACACGGTCGGGCGCTTCACATTTGGCCTGGCTTGCCAAAGACTACACGGCCGGCGGCTCAGGTTACAGTTGCTGTGGGAACTGTGACCTTTGAATTTCCTGGCTTATGCATGGAATTTCAGTTGCATAATTCTACAACAATTTGGATTTTTTCCTCTTCTCACTCTCCTTCTTGGCATTTTATTTATTTTTTTAATCCCAGTGAATGAGATCCATCACTCTTTGCCTTCCTGTCTCCTCCTGGGGCAGACAGTCTCACTCACATTCCTGTCCAGGCAGCTCGCCTGGAGTGTGCCAGGCAGGAGACCGGCTGGTGCCAGGCTGTGGGAACCTTCCTGTTCCCTGCAAGGCCCCCGAGGCTGGGCTGGCTGCACAGGATAGGCTCCGGCCAGACTGCTGTCCAGGTGTCCAGGGTGTCCAGCTGTGCCCTGGAGGTTACCCCATCTGTGTGCCTGGAATGTCCTCCCAGCTGGCTCCGCTGAATTCTCCTGAGCTTCAGTTTCCACTTGGAGTCCTGCCTTCTCTGGAAGACCTATTGTCACTACTGAGGCTTAAAATTACTCCCTTCTAGGGACTGACATGCGACTTGAATGTTTCACTGGGCGTTTAATCAGATGCTGTCTCAGGATATTTTTCTTGTAGTCTTGGGAACATTTGTTCCTTGGGGTGGAGGGGTGGTCTGGTTTTTTATTTTTTTTCTTTTCTAGAAGATTCTTGAGGGCCAAGATTTTAAGTGATTGCATTGCTTGTTAAATGGTCAGTGGTTTATAATGAAGTGTGTGTGCTCTTAGTGTCTGCCATGAGGAAGGCATTGGGCTGAGAACTCTGAGGGACACAGGAAGAAGCAAGGTCCTTAAATCCACTTTCCTCAAGAGGCCAAGCCTGGCTGTCCATGATGTGGCCTTGCCTGCCCTGACATCCTGCTGGTCCTCTCCGGTGAGCTCCAAACCCAGGATTCCTGGGGGCCCATGCACCCGTGTGTCCTCAGCCCCTGCAGAGAGCTCCCACCCTCCCTCAGCTCCCTCCTCCAGTCTCAGGCGAGGTAGCACCCCACCACCTGACCACCCAGCCCAGGGGGCGCTTCTGGTATTTCCTCTTACCTTCTCTGTTCTCTCCCGCAACAGACCTCCTCACAGTATATAAGTATAAACTTGTTTGTGTGCTGACGTTTTATACTGACAGTTGTGTCCACCACCGCTTTCCCTTCTCTGGGGCATGGGAGAGGTTTTGTTCACTTCTGTACTCAGACCCAGCATGATGCCTGGTATTTGTAGACTCAACAGTCAATGCTGAACAATTGAGTATTCGTGTAGAAAGAGTGTAAAATGACTGGCGGGTTATCCCACAGATTTTACTGCTCCGGTTGGCTTGCAGTAGACAAGCTTGTGGAAGCACCCGTTGCCCCTCTCTTGAGATAAAAATGGATCTCAGGAGATCTCCTGTCATCTCAGCACAACGCATGAGCTATTTTCTTCCTTTCCTTGTCCTTCTTTTCCCCCCTCTTCTGTATTCCTTCTTTGGTTTTGTTTTAGAGATAATTCAAGGCCCCTTGGGCTCTTGATTTGTGCTGTGGGTGAGGCAGGACTGTGACTCTGTTCTTTGTCTTTCTAGATGCTTGTTTGGGGACCTGTGGAATACTCAGTTTCCCCTAAAATCTCAGAATCCTCTTTGAGAAGCAACCTGTGCTCCTGGCCAGTACAGCGAGGAGCAGGGGTGCTTTGAGTCTTGGTGCTTTTGCTGATTCCCCTCCGGCAAACTGGTATGGGTGTGTGGGCCCTCCCTAATCTTTTAGAGTGGACACGGCTTTCTTGGGTGCTCGAGATGTCTGTGACTTGCTGTGAAAATGTTTAAATAAAGAACGTGAAGAGCCTGGTCAAGTAGTGTCTCCAAAGCACTTGATGGAAGAAAGAGGCGCCGTGTAAACTCAGAGTGTAGTTGCTAATCGGACTTTGCTTTGGTCCTCTTCTCTGCCCTGGGTTTGCCCTCTGTTGCTGCTCAGGCTCCCAGGATCCGCAGCAGAAAGTCCCTGGGCTGGTTCTCCCGCCCCCGGCACAGTGGCCTGGGTGGCACAGAATCGCTGCTCTGAGGGCCTGGCCTTGGTGTGCTGGGCAGCTGTGTGACAGGGCCCTGGTCCCGCGGCACCTCCAGCTGCCTTCCATGGGGAGGGGCGGCTCTCCTGCTCATCGTCTGGTGGACTTGGGCCTAGTTCTGCGTCCTTGAGGAGAAGTTCACTGGCGTGGAGCCCACCTGGGGGGGTCTCCATCCTCCCCCCCAGGCCATGCTGGTCGGAGCCCCCTTTTAGGGGACAGATAGAGAAGCTTCTGCAATCAGAACTGTATTCCTTCACTACAGCGGCATGTTGTCTTGTTTTTAAGTTTTAGTTTTCACTTCTGAAAAAGCATCTGATTTCTATAGTAATATATATATTAAAAAAAATCCAAATTTAAAAAAAGGCCAAATTCAGAACAGAATTTGATAATTTTCCCTTCCCTGCCTTTTCCTGTGTCCCATCCTCTCTCCTGAGATGTCCTGTCCCCTAATGCCTGTTGTATTCCTGGTACACAATAGATGTTTTTATAGTCCTTAACATTGGGGGTGGTGGGAAGAGGCTCCCAGTGCTGTCCTGTCTAAGCCGTGTAGTTTATCAGTGTTCACACAAACGTAGAACACTACTTTACTTGTTGTGTCCTATTGTTCCTGTTTATCTTGTCCTCTGTTTCAGCTCCACACCCCACTCTGAGGCAGTGCACGAACTGTTATAAAATGATCTGGAGGAAAGTAAAACATATTCTTAAGATAATTGAATTTTACTCATTTTTTTGGTAGGGGAGAGGATTTTATTTATAAAGCTTTTAAAAACTAGTCATCTTCACAACAATTTTGCAGCATGAAAGCTTTGATTTGTGATTAATAAAATACATAATAAATTAGTAAAATAGTTTAAGAATTTACCCAAAAGGTTGAATTCATAGTTTGGATCCTCAGGTGTTTTCTTCTTTGTCGTCCCGTGCTAGTCTGCGTGCCTCATGCCTCTCGAGCTCCTTTAGTCTTCCTTCTGTAAATTTCTGCTTGAGGGACGCTGGGCTCCGTCTTACCTTCGCACTCACTCCCTGTGATGTGGTCGTGAGAGCGTGGTGTTAACTGCTTCTGGGACACTGGGCTCACTTCATGATGGTTACTTATTTTAGCCTCACTTCAAAACCCGTCTTTCCTTGTGAGGCAGGCAGTGTTGGTCTCTGTTTTACAGCAGAGATTGGGCTTAGGAGCCTGCCCTCGCTAACCAGACCCAGTGAGAGGTGGGTCCCAGGTTCAAGTCCAAACCCAGGGACTCTGGAGCCTGTCTGCCCTGCTTGTGTCTTGAGCAGGTGTGTCCCTTCCGGATGGCAGGTTGACTCTGCTCAGGTTGTGACCACCTCCTCCCTCTCCTCAGTGGGCTGCTGAGAAGGCTTCAGGCTGGCCCACTTCTCACATTCCCGTCCCTCTGTCCAGCTTCATCCCGTCCATCCTCCAGGATCTCTTATTCATTATAATATTTAAATATTTGTTGTAATTAAGTTAGCTAAATGTTCATTGAGTTGAATCTGTTAGAAGTTTGTCATCTAGTCTCTACCAGCTTCTGAACTATTATCAGTAAATTTCTCTGAGTAATTCCCCATGCTTTGGGTAGAGATTGTGTGTGTGCATGTGTGTGTGTGTGTGCCTTTACTGCCCATCGGCCAGGCTTGTGAATCTGTTGAGTAGATTCATCACACATCAGAGCTTGAGCTATTGACCTATATATGTTCTACCTTTTTTGTAACACACATAGATGCTGTAGTGATTAACAAAATACAAATTCATTGAAAAATGTTGAGTTAATAGTAGATTGTTTTTATTGTTAGGCAGTTTTTTCAATCAACAAGGTGTTGTAAGGAATACCTTATATCACATAATGATCAGAAATAATAGTTGATGATAAAAGGAGTCATCATAACTGAAAAAAGCCGGGAATCCCGGCTGTACCATTTGTTTAGCGGTTATGTATTTATTTGTGTTTTTAGTTATTTTATGCGTTGTCTTAACTGCTTAGCTAGATTGTAAGCCCCGTGAGTGGGGGCCTTTGTCTTACACGCCCATGTGTCCCTTGGAATGCTTGCACAGTCAGTACCCAGGAGGTGTTGACCAACTTGATTTCATCCTTGGATCCTATTTTTCCTGTTCCACTCTACTATTTTACTTCCTTGAGCTCCATCTTTCTCTTGTCTAGTTCTAACAAGTAACCCCTTACCTTCCGTAATCACCTGTCAGTGGATTGACGCTGCTTGTCACACTCCAGCTGCACGCTCAGCAAGTCTTAGGCCAGGCTATGGCCTGATGTGTTATCGTTGAAGAAATTATTTATTGAGCATTTTTGCCAGCATTGTGGAAAACAGTGTCAAGATGCAATCTCTCATTTACTTCTTTTCTTGGAAATACCCTGAAGGAGGTACTGTTGCCACCTGCATTTTATAGGCGCCTGACTGGGGATTGGACAGCTGGGCAGGGGCAGTCGGGATCCAGTCTCAGCCTGACTCCCAAGCCTCTGCCTTCTGGTGGCTGTACCTCCTGTGGCCCTGCACGACTGGCTGTTCCCCTAAGGAATTTTCCATTGGAGAAAGAGAAACAATGGCAAACAGTGCTGCTTGGATGTGAATAAGTGTGAAATTGTTTGGAACTGCGAAGGCGCTTAGAGGCGGAGGAGCTCAGGCAGGACTCAAGGAGGCGAGGGGGTCTGAAATATGGAAGGGAGAAGGGCATGGGCGAGTTCAGGTGCCAGGAACCGCCAAACCATGGAACCACGTCCGAGTGAGAGGGCGGTGCGGCGGGGAAGGGGTGGGGTGGCCAAACTGGAGGGCTGGGCTTCTCAGGGAGAGTGGGAGATGAGATTGGGTAAGTCAACGCCACACTGGAGATACCTTGGGGAATAATAAGCACGTCTGTGGGTCGTGAGCAGGATATGACAGACTAGGTTCTGTTTAAGAGACATGGGCTGGGCAGCAGACAGCAGATTCCCTATGGCACAATGCTTCTTCATTCTTCCCTGCTTGTATGCCCTCGGGACCGAGCGTTACCTCTTCTGGTCCTAGGAACTGCCGTCTCTACAGACGTCCTGTGTTGGTTGATCAAACTGCCCTGGACTGTGGGGAAGCGGAGAGTGTAGACCATGGGGGTTCAGAGACCCAGAGCGGACTCCTGACCCTGTAGCTTACGAGCTGGACAGATTATCTGACCTTTCTTCCTTCTTTTTCCCCATCTGTAATTTGCAGATGATAGTGATGACTCAGGTTGTTTCGGGATGAAGATGCTAGCAGATACAAAGACAGAGGCTGTGCAGCTGGTGGGTCCAGGCTCCCTGGCGTCACGTGCCAGCTGTGGCACTTACTCTTTGACTTTGGGCAAGTTACTTAGCCTCTCTGTGTTTCCTTTTTCTCATCTGTGAAATCAGCCTGGTAATTGTACCTACCGCACAAGGAGAATTAAATGAGGAAAGACAGATGATTGGCTCTGAGATATGCCTGGGCTTGTGGTAATGTGTTTAATAAATTGCAGCTGCTATTTTCAGTAGTATCATTACTACCATCATCACAGTATTAATACTTGGTTTGGAGTGGTACTTTCTTTGAGGCAGGAGACCAAAACATAAAGCCTCCCAAATATATGGTAAGAAACTAGCTCTGATCACTGGGTAAAAGTGATATGACTTCAGAGCTTCCCTTAAACACTGAAATTATAACCATCGTGTGCCAGTTTAAGGATCTTTTAGAGAATCCCCAGGTATTACTGAAATCCTTTAAAAAAGTTAGTCATTGTTTTCTTTTTCTTCTGAGAGAAGGAAGGATTTATGATTACTTTCAGCAGGTAAGTAAGAATACTGGAAATTTTGCCAGAGTAATGTCTCAGTTGCTGTTTTCTGATACAGGACTTTTGCAATCACATTTCTTAGGCACAGAAGTATTGCCCTTCTTTTTTAAATAAAAAGGAGGAGGGAGGGGAGGAGAGAGGACGATCCCTGGGTTTCCTCTGGCTGCGGTTTCCTCCGACATTGGAGGACTTGCTGCCACAGGGTGGGAGATGCCCGCCTGTGCGGTCGAGGTCAGCTGTGCTGGGTCTAGTCTGCCCTGGTGGCGCGGAGGCCCTACCATGAGCCCTGCGTCTGCTCTGTGGCGCTGCAGTTCAGAGCTTCTGCTCAGGGCCGTTTTCCTCCACTCCACCCAGACCTCAACTAGCCGTGTTTAGTGTTAGCAGAGCAGGTGAAACTGCCTGCCTTCTGGCCACTTTGAAAACCCCCAAGCCCTGTTCCTGAACCAGCAATTGTGTCCGAATCTTGAATTTATCTGTGTGGAGCAATTATTTCTTTTCCTTTAAATTTTTTTTTTTAAACAAAACTCAAATTGTTGGACTTTGTTCTTTATGGATGAAGTGAGAGTTGCTTTCTGAGGACTGGTTCATACCAGAAACCAGCTGCTTTTAGATTGCTGAGGATCTTTAAAGGGACAGTTTATTTGTGGATTCACGTTCCCTGTCCACGGAACCTGGTGTCTGCAGGATTCCAGTATAGGCTGCAATAGCACTGAGGTGGGTGACGGCTGGCAAAGGTGTGTGAGTCTGGTTTTAAGACTTTAATCTCAGTAGGGTCAGAGTTTTGTGGAGCTAATCCCTTTGACTCCCCTGCACCACCACCCCCGCCCGCCCAACCCATTACAGTCAGTAATAAGTATGGACACGTGCCATGTGCAGAGCTGGTGGACAAAACCCAGACGCATGCATTAGCCACATGGGCAGATGATCAAATAGAAGGTGCCTCATCTGGGGACAGCGATGTCTTCCACGGAGCAGGACCCTCTGTTAGCTGTCACTTTGTGCGTTGCCAGAAGCCTGGGCTTACGCGTGTTTGGCTGCAGCTGTGCAGGAGGAACTTGCAGTCAGAAGGATGTGGCGAGAGGACAGCCTGTCGGAGGAGGGCTAGGTGCTGGCAACCGGAGCAAAGGCCACAGCCTGCTCTTCCTCCATCCTTGTCCCCCTTGAGTCTCTCTGGGGCTGCGGAGGAGAGGCTGGTGTTTTGGCTTCTTCATTCTTGTTAGGACACAGGATTCCAGCTCCAGTGGTATACCGTTTTGAATGTACTCCACGTATGTACTCCTGTGGTGTGGGGCTAGGAAACAGGCCTCCATCTGCCTGGGGACGTGTAGAAGAAGTCTCTGTTAGCATCGTGGTTGTCCTTGCTATTGTGCTGAGGAGTCTCTGAGGGGCTCAGAATTGCAGTTGCCCTGTGTTGTAAATATGGCAAGAGAGGGGCCACATCCTTACAATACACACTGAAGTATCTGACCCCCAGCTGGCTGCTCAGTTGTCTGAAGCTGGAGCATCAGACCTTGAAGGCTTATGTTCTGCCGGTGGCATTTTGGGGTGTGGGTTAGGATGAGAGATGACAGAAGATGTTTTCATGGCCCCAGTGCGTGTGGCTGTGTCTTCAACGAGGCCCAAAGTGCCAGATTTGTCATGATCCTTGAGGCTTTTGGGGCGCTTTGAAGGTGCAAGAGGGTTCAGATGAGCGAAAAGCCTCCCTCAGCACCAGGCGTCAGAGGTCTTCCAGCCCCACCTCCTCAGACTCTTGCAGAGGAAAGGTGAGCTTGGTGGTGGCAGGGTGAGGAACAGTGATGGAGGCCCATGTAACAACAACCTTGCTTTACTGCTTGGAAGATGGGGATTTTCAGATCTTTTTATCCAAACTTATGTAAAACACAGGGGAACAAAAATATTGATAATTCCATGAAGGATTAAAGATGGCTGTCCTTTCATCTCATGCATGTGTGTCCCTAACTAAGGCATCTTAAACGTTCTGTTTTTAGGGAAGTTGTAGATAAAGTTAAGCCACTGACTGGGGTATGAAGTATTTGTCAGCCTTCCCACCCTTGAACAGGTTGCAGGTAATGGAAATCAGCAGTTGATTTGTATACCCACTATAGCTGATCTGCTTTGTTATTTCCTTGTTCAAATTGTCTTTGGAAATGGCTTTATGTCCAGTGTCTAGAACTATGCCCGCACAGTTGGTGCTCAGTATTGTAAGAACTTTGGCTTTTAAAATTGCAGTTCAAAAAATAAATAAATAAATAAATAAATAAAATTGCAGTTCCCATTGCTGTCATATTAGTCTATTCTCCCTTCATTTCATGCTTAAGTGATTGTCCAGGCCTCCTGGACATTGCCTGGCTGCCGTTCCATCCTCCTTGGTACCATTCTTCTGTCTGTGGCTAAGCCATTCTGCTTCAAAGGCTGGGCTGCTCCCTGCAAGGCCCCAGTCAGCTCTTCTGCCTGGCTGTGAACGTCCACGGGTGGTTGTCACCTTGCTTCCAGCCCCCTGCACGCGCTCTGCGGAATCTTGCCTCCAGTCTTGTCTGCGCCTCCTCTGTGTCTCCTCACCCAAACCCCAGTCCTCATCCCGGTTGCCTGGCCCTGCAGTACAGGAAGACAGTATTTGCTTGTTTGCTGTAGCGCCTACGGTAATTTCTTCCTTAATTGGATTGTAAACTTTTGGAGGGTAGGAATACTGTCTTTTTGCTTGTCTGTCCCAGGGGTCATTGTTGGCCACTTCGTGAGCAGTCAGCAAACACTTCATTGACACACTTAGCATGACTTAGAGTCATTGGCCTAGAAAATAATCAGTAAGAAGCACTTTCCTACTTTTGCCCCACTTTTAATTCTTTTTTCTGTAGGTCTTACTGTCTGTCTCAGGCTGAATGTTCAGGACATAGCTTATATGGGTTTGGCTAGGAAAAGAAACCCCGAACAGTATACTTCTAAACCTGAATCTCATGGAAATGCCAAATACTCTTTTGCTCTTTGGAAAGTTGGGTGGAAGAGGAGAGGGCTAGGTCTTGATGGGTGATTTGGTGATGGTGGTGGTGGCAGGTGTGTGTGGGAACGGGAGGCCTTCCCTTGAACAAGAGATGCTCTTGAATGGCTGAGGGCAGGCGCAGCTCGAGGGTGGGTTTGGGGTGCAGACCTTCCAGCCTCTCTTGTTTTCCCTTATCTCCTGTTCTTCTACCTCCACCCCCAAGTCTAGGCCACCTCCTGCCATGTTGGAGATGATGTTGCCTCCTTAGGTGGCACAGAGTGCGGGGAGGAAGCTCTAGCAGTTGGTGAACGGGCTAAGAATGCAGACCTTTTTATCAGGAGCTGCATTGAGCTGTTCTGGACCTGTTCAGTGTTGATAAGGGAGCAGATTCTTTGGGTGTGAGACCATGTGCCCATCCACTTAGCGAAGGGTCATGGGGCCTAGAGTGTTGGAAGTGAAGTGGGGGGCAGGGTGAGAGGCTGGATCGTGAAGGTGGATACCCTAACCCAGGTCAGATCTGGAGCATGGGAGAAAACCCGCTTCCCCGGGGCAGACACGGCTGCACAGTGTGAATGGCCCAGGGATTACTCCTTCTGCCATCAGTGGGACCTGACAGGAAGAAGGTTTATGTGTTTGTTCTTCTGTTAGTTTGTTCTTCATCTATCTTTTTACCTCCTCAGGCAAAAACTCTTTGGGTTATCCTCTCTTATTCCCATCCCTCACACTTTATCCATTAGCATATTCTATCAACTCCACTTGTGTATTTTGATCCAGAATCTGCCCACAGTCTGCAGTGATAGTTCTTTAGCCAAGTCACTGTCATTAGCTTTTTGCAGTAGCCTCCTTTCCCTCCTCCAAACTCCTTTCCTGGCTTCCTCCCTTGTACCCCTAGGTGTATGTCACAGCCAGAGTGGTCCTCATAGTGGCCTGCAAGGTCTCACCCAGTCTCTTGTCTCCAGTCTTGCCCGCTGTCTCCTTGCAGGTCATCCCAGACCAGTCCGGGTGACAGCAGCAGCTGCCGCAGCCAGCATGTCCTGTCCTGCTCCTGCATTGCGTTTTCCTCCATGGCACGTGCTTCCCTCTGATACATGGGGTTTGCCTGCATGCTGTCTCCCCCGGGATGAAAGCTACTTGAGGACAGGGATGTCTCTCTTGTTCACTCTGGTCCCCGTACCACGCACACGGGGCATGAACAGCAAATACGGGTTGGCTTCATTCGTGTCCATTTGTTCTGCACCCATCATGTTCAAGGAATTGGGCCCACAGTATGTGCACACGGGTTCAATCCCAGGGTCTGGAAGATCCCCTCGAGGAGGAAATGGCAACCCACTCCAGTATTCTTGCCTGGGAAATCCCATGGACAGGAGCCTGGCAGTCTGCAGTCCATGGGTTCGCAAAGAGTCGAATGCAATGAGCACCCACTCACGCACAGCAAATAGTAAATGCTCTTTTGCATACAAAGTACTCTCCTAGGCATTGGAACACTAGTGGATCTTGAAGGCAGGGAAGGTGTCCTGAGTTTTTTCATCTTCATGTCAAATGACTCTATTTCCTGTAACCTTTCCTTATAAGGTATGTCTTACATAAAGTTCATCTTTTTTTTCCCTGTACCCTTTCCAGTTTTTTTTCCTCCCTTAATTGTTTGTTTTTCTGCCCTAGAAGGATTCTGTCCCTACTTGGGGGAATTTATTTCCTTAACCTACTTAATATTTGACATGAAAAAATCCTCCTGCCCTCTCCTCCCCTCTGCAAAGGGTAGGCAGTCATTGTAAATCACGCATGGTGCAAAACAGGCCCCAAGGCCACCCACCACCGCCTGAGCCCCATTCTCTGGCCTGCTCTGGCCCTGCTGATTGCAGTGTGGCTGTAGTATGGTCTTTTCCACTCTTGGACAGTTCGACTTGACCGTGGCTCTGGGGCAAAGAAGTGTGTCTGCTCCTGCTTTAACAGGAGAAGAGGGTGAGGTTGGGCCAGCAGGGGCGACACCTTTGTGGGGAGGACAGTTCTGTTTCGCTCTTCCGTAACTGCCTCCAGCCCTGTTGTCCCTGTTAGGTGTTTGCATTTTGGGGGACAGAGCAGCACATGACCTGAGCACTACCCCGAGGAAGGCTGTGTGCTAGTTGGTGAGTTAATGAAAGGGTTCGAGGTTTGCTGGCTCTGTGATGGTGAGGCTTTTCTGCAGAAGGTGGTAGGAGATAAGCTGGCCTGAAAGTATTAGAAGTTGGTAGTCATGGGGTTTGCAATATTTTAATTGCTGAGGAATATCTGTAGGTTAATATCACCCGAGATCAAATCCATGCCCCCTCACTGGGTCAGTTTATTCTGAGAGTTCAGTTATGCGTGATGTGGAATATTTGGTTTCTTGAGGATGAAGCTTCCTTCCTCTTAACTCCAAGAAAAATTCTGCTCCTTTTTTAGTAGCAAGGCTTCCACTTAGGAACGTCTACCCTAGGTTGCTCTGTGTAAGCAGACCCCAGTTGGAGTCTGTCCTGTCTCCTTGCAAGACTGTGCACCATTCTGTCTCCTTCAGAGCTTCCCTTAGTAAATAAAGGTCAGTGTAGAATAGGGCCTGAATGTCTAAGAAGGTTTTCTCCATTTTGTAGAGAAGCTTGGAGGTGGGAGGCTCAGCCCGTAGCCATTTCCATGGTCATCAGGACGTTGGCTCCTTCTGTCTGAAAAGAGAGAAGTTCTGGCCCTCTTAGCTGCAGCATGTGGTACACTCCGTGGATTGGCAGGTGAGAGTGTAACGGACCTAACTCCACTGCCCTGACACGTGATCACCTTCCTCTAGGTTACCACGTCTGGTCAGACATGGCTGCCAGAGCTCCAGCCATCATCTTTCTGCTTCTAGGAAAAACACAAAAGGGAGGAAATGGAGAGAAAAACAAAAAGGTGCCCTTCTTTGAGATGGAGAAGCTCCAGGTGAGAAGCTCCCCCAAAGCAGTCTTTCTGGAAGGCTCACACACTTCTGCCCACGTCTCGTTGGCCAGCACGTGAAACACTTGGTCACAGCCAGCTTTGAGGAGGGCTGGGAAGTGGGGTTTTGTAACGTTGCTGGCCCTGGTGGAGTTGGGTGTCTGTCGCTCAGCAAGAAGTCCTGCTGTGGTGAGTGCACGCATCCGAGCTCTTTGCTGGAGCTGGTGTGTCTGATGAGTGTGCCCTGCTCCCTGCGGGTCCACCCCCTCCTGCCCTGCCTCCCACGTGCATAAAGACGGTCACTGATTCTTTCTCTGGGTACTGACTGCCTGTCCTTGTGTCTCTCCTTCCAGTTGACTGATAATCCAGATGCGGGAGTCAATTGGCAGCACGGTGGGTGGAGGGGTGTGTTGTTTTTGGAGTTGTCTTAGTTGGCAGCAGGGGCAGGGCAGGCCTGAGCACACCTGGGGGGCTGCTCTTCTCACGTCTTGTGCTCTCCTCCCCTCCCTGAGCCCTGTTTGTTCAGAAGTTGTGATCCTTGATGTGTGCCCCGCCTGGCTTTGCTGCTTTGCTCACTCCTATGGGACCTTGGATGAGAAGGTGTGGTTTGGGGACCTCGGATAAGACAGTGCAGTGTCTGTCAGGACCTCGGACGAGAGGGTGTGGTGTTGGGACCTTGGATGAGTGGATGCAATTTCGGGACCTCGGATGAAAGGGTGCAGTGTCACTAGGGTGAGAAGCTGATGTGTGTCCCTCTGCAGCTGTGTCTCCTAGGAGGTCAGCAGTGCAGAGGACACACGCAGGAGTCAGTTTCCTGCACATTCCTTCCCCTTTTGCACGTACACATTCACGAACACCACCTAATGATCCAGGATTTTGGCTTAGGACTATAAGTCTGAAATTCCTAGATTCTCTGCTCGAGTGTCCTTAGAAAACCTGGATCCTCTGCTGAGCTCAGTGAGTTAATTGGGGATCTCTCAGATCTTTTCCAGTTCGAATCCTCAGCAGCTCTGAGATGCCAACTGGGGGCTCTTCGGGCAGGAGATGTTTCTCCTTCCCACCCCAGCTGAAGTTGTCCAGCAAGTTGTCCTGACGCCTTGAGCTGTGGAGCATGTTTGCATGGAGCTGTCGGGAGAATTGTGCAGTTCAGCTTAGGAAATGGTGGTCTTCGCAGTTTGATAAAGTGCTAATTTGTACAAACCCTGTTAGCATGTTAGGGCTGCTGGTGGGGGATCCGTGTGTGAGTGAGTGGGAGGCTGTCCTGGCTCTTGGTTGCAGCGGGGTCTCCGCAGGGAGCCTTTTCGGGTGACGCCTGTCTCTCGTGCTGCACTGGCTTCTCCCAGGGGTGGGAGTGGGGGGTGCCTGCTCTCTAGCTGTGCTGGTGTCCACCCACGTGGGGCAGAACGCGCTCCCTGTGGAGAAGGGATGGGTGGGCACTGGTCTCATGGGAACAGGACGGCAGAGAGGCTGCTGGGGACAGGGCAGACACACTGTGATCCGGGTTAGGCTGGAGCAGGCCCCAGGCCAGTGCTCTGATACGCTGCCTCTCTTTTCTGCCTCCGACCAGGGGGTTTGAGGAGTGGGACGGGAGAGAGGAGATGATTATATTAATTGCTGAGCTACCATTTACCAAGAGCTTCCTGTGTGCTAGGCATTCTGAGTGGCTAAACACATTGTCATTTAATCCTTAACAAAAATCCTGTGATGGGGGTTTTGAATTTCCGAGAGGTTGAGACTTAAGTAACAGAACCAGACAGGATTGGAATCTAACTCTGTTTGACTCACAGTCTGCGCCCTTTATCATGTTGCATAGATGCCACTTCTTCCTATTATTCACTTGACAAGTGTCTGAGTGCCTCTAGGTTCCAAGCACGGTTCTGGGTGCTGCAAGCCAAACAGATAAAACTCCTTCCCCTTGTGGAGCTTGTGTTACAGCAGGAAGTGAGTTCCCACCACCTTTCACAGTCAGTTTCCTGACACAGCGTTTTGTCTAAACAACGTACTTCTTTCGCACATCGTTCTTTAAATGACTCTTCTTTATCTCAACACTGAAACTAGGGGTTTCTTGTTTGTTGGATATTGGAATATTGATCCCTACCACCCCCTGCTCCCACGTCATAGTAATTATGGGGATGGCTAAGATACAGTGCCTCATGGGAGGACTGGGGGCTCCTTAGGAGGTCGCCCACCCCTGGGGTCTGGCCTGTCATGTGCCTTTTTTCCCGGGGAGGGGTATTCTTGGCCTACGTAGAGTTGCTTTGTGTCCTCTCCTTCTCTACTTGTTCTTGAGGGTTGGTTTCAGAGGGATTCTTGTGTTCAGTTTATTTTAGCTAGTCAAGTTCCTATTTTTTTCTGCTGGAGTCTGGGTCAGGCCTTGAGGATGTACAGAAATTGAACTGGATGTTTTTGTCTGCCTTCAGACCTGATTCCCGGGAAAGAGCAGGGAAGATGTCGGAAGACTGCTTTCCACTGAGAACGGTGGTCTCATGAGGTCTCTTGAATGGAAGTGTTTGAATTTGACATTGCCATCAATTTCCTGATGTGAGACTGGAATGTAGAGTCCCCACCAGCACTGTTGTCTTCTGCAGCCTTTATTGAGTATTTGCTGTGTGTCTGGCACTGTAAGAGGCACTTTACGTATGTCCCAGCCTCCTCTGAGGCCAGGAAAGGAAACAGGTTAAGAAGCGCCCCCAGGGTCACATGGATGAGGTGGGACAGAGTTGGGTTGAACTGAGGCTCCTTGGTCTTGTGCAAGCCTGCAGGGCAGTGCCTTCTGCTCCTTGGGGGCTCTGCCAGGACCCTGGGCGTGGACCTGCCTCTCAGGATGTGCCAGCTTATGTGCAGGCTCCTCTCCTTCACAGCAAATCATGAAAGCTCAGGGGTTTTTGGTAGACTGACTGATAGGTGGTTTGATTTTTTTTCCCTCTTTCTATTTCCACTGCTCCCTCCGTTTCCCCCACATAGACCCAGGGTGGATTAGTTCGGCCTTCTCCATTCTAGAGCTGGGCAGACTTTAAAGGCTGGGAGAGTAGAGAGTGGCGGGGGATTGGAGGAGGCCGCTCCAGAGCTTTCTCATCTAGACGCTGGGGCTCAGTGATCCTTTAAGGAAATGAGGATGCACAATTGTCTGAAGGGTCTGCAGAGGGGAGTGTGGTGGCCTAAGCTTCCAACCGCTCTGGATGTAGAGACTGGCCGCCTCCAGGAGGTCTAATCACCAAGCTTATCTGGACCTATCTTCACAGAAAAGGAAGCTGCCTCCTGCGTGCACGACTGGGGTGGCCCACGGAGCCGTCGGGTCAGCACAGCAGTGCTCACCACTGAGGCTTGCGGGTGGCCACACCAGTGCCGTCCCGGGGCTTGACTCTGCAGGGCACCTTTAGGAAGGGCCAGAACACTGAACCTCTAGTGGCGAATTAGGAGATGGCTCTTTATTCTCCCATAACGAATGATGTCTGACTTCTTGACAACCTTGAGCCGTGGCTTTCATTCCTCCAAAGTCATGTATTTGGTGTTTGACCTTGAGCAAGTAAGTCTGTGGTTTCTTCTTTGTGCTTTGAGTTTTTGCTTTGCTGAAAAGGATATTAAATACCAGATTAGGGACAGTGGGGTGCTGACAAGAAAGGAGGAGTGTCATAAAGGGCCTCTGATTTCTCAGAAGCTCTAAGAGGAAGAATTGTGTTCTTCTAGTACTTCACAGCTTACGAAGCATTTCCCAGACATTGGTGAAATTGATGAGCACTGTAGGGTGGGTAGGGATCGGGTTGTGGCTTCCACTTTGAAATTGTCCAGGTGGGTTGAGAGTGGCTGTGTAACCTATAAAACGAGCCCCGGGTCACAGCCCTGTTCCTGAAGGGGAGTGCAGCTCCTGCAAGGCCGCCCTGCCTCTCCAGAGTGTGCACGCCGTCAGGACGCCTGGTGACCTCTTCTGCATCTGGGCACTCACATCTGTTTGCTGAGGAGCTTACTGGGCACGCAGAGCCACTCAGTCCGAGACGGCAGAGGAAATGACCCAGCCAGGAAGTGGGGCCACGTCAGCAGATGGCACAGTTGGAGCCCACTATCCTGGTTCTTCTCCTGGGAAGCCCTTCTTTTAGGAGGCTGACATAGGGTGGAGCTGACAGTGGGATTTCCTTTCCTGTTCATTATGGGATGAAAGTGTTTAAAAATGTCTCATGAACATTCTTTGGCTGGTGGCTGGGTGTGTGCCCAAGTTCATGGCCGTAAACCTCGGTCACCAAGTAGCCGAGTGGCTGGGCCCACCTTCTGTAGATGTGATTGCGGGTGTTGCCCTTTACTGGATCAGCACACTGAAGTCACTTCTTGTCTCGAACTTACTCTCAGGGCTGTTCCAGAGAGTTGTCTCATAATCCCTGCCACCTCAGTGCTCAGGCAGTTTAGGAATAGTTTTATCTTTTTTACACAGACAGCTGTCCTCTGAATGACCTGTGTTTCACAATTCTCCTTTGCCTAAATTTTTTTTTGCTGCATTTAAAATACTATTTTCTCTCATCCCAACACTGTATCCTGAACTTCTCCAATTCTGCTCATTCCTCTGAATCTAAAGGCTGTTTCTGATTCACCTCTTTACCTTTCAGCACTCCAGCCCAACCTGACCTTCAGAATCCTTTGGCCCCTTGCTGATCAGGAGCTTGTTCAGAGCTGTGGCATCTGAACCTGCATTGACGGTTCTTGGGTGATGGGCATGTGCAGAGGAGCGCCTGCCCGCGGGCTTTGTCGCCTTGTGTCAGTAGTAACCGTCTCGCTGTTTCTTCCTCCCCTTTACAAACTTACCTTGTTTTCTCTTTGATCTCTTGGCAGTATTTGATGCGATCATAGCACAGAGCAGGCACTACTCAATATCTGTGGGTGGACTGGTTAGTTGCCTTTCATTTAAGAGATTTGTCAACATGTAGGAAATTGTATGAGAGGGGTGACATGCACGCTCATAAAAATCTGCTATAAGAAGAGCAAGAGGATTAAGAGGGGACAGAGTAAATTTGCATGCATCACATGAGGTGACATTTGTGTAAGGGGCACAGGCAGTGGACCCATCCAGTCCTCTGGAGATGGTCTCCCAGCCCCTCACCTGTGTGACCTTGGTAATCCTCTCAAACCCTAGTTTAATGGTCTGATCTCTAAAGTGAGGGTGGCGTCGCACTTTTAGTGCTATTCTAAAGATAAAAGGAAGTAATGTAGGTGAAGCATGCCCCAGCATCTGGCACATTTGCTCAGTATGTGGCAGCCAGAAGGTCCAGAGTAAATCGCTGATGGACTTGACAGTCACTGTAAGTCTTGGAGCTGCTTGCTGACCTCTGAGTCGTCCCCTGTTTTACAAAAGGACTGGAATGGGTCAGCTCTCCAAGGATCATGTTTCGTCTGCCCCCTTGTCTCGTGGTTTCCAGGATGTGCCCTAAGCTCTGGGGACACGGTCCCTGTCTTGTGTATTCAGTGTCCCCAAGAACACCACTCTCAGGGAGGTGCCTGGCTGAGGTGTGAGGTTTGGGGGGAGCAGCTGCCTTCGAGCACCGTGCTCCCGCGGCCCCCACCACCCCAGGCTTTACACTGTTGCAGACGGACGGGCAGAACTCCTGAATGGTGCAACCTGACCTAAAGGGCTGCCCTGGGAACTCTCAGAAATGCAGTTAGACGATCAGCACAGTTGTGACTGACAGGGGCCTGTCCTTCCCCAAGATCTTGTACTTCCTCTGGTCAGGGAGGGGCAGGGGGACTTGCCAGGTTACAGGAGATTTCTAGTTCTAGGGCAGGTGGTAGGAGGGGAGAGGGGTGGCACAGGCATCGGGGGCTCAGCTTTGGGACCTGCTGTGATACTGTGCGTACTGTACTCAGAGTTGGAGCAGAGGCTAGAGAACCTGGAGACCCGGGTCTGTCTGCTGGTGCATGCGGGCTGTCTGCCCCTCGCAAGGCAGGGTGTAAGTACATTTGTCCGTGAATTCACAGATGTCAGTCTCTCTGAAGATGAAAATCACTAAGTTTATCAGCTAGACTATCATTTCTAGACTCTTTTTTAAAAAAGTGATCTCATTTCTTCCTCCGTTTTTAAATTGAAGTATAGTTAATTTACAGTGTTGTGTTAGTTACAGGTGCTTGGTGAAGTGACTCAGGCAAACACACACACACACATTTTTTTCAGATTCTTTTCCTCATTTTCTTTACTCTTGATTTAAAATAAAATAAGGGGTTTACCTTGTCTTATGCATTGGATCTATTTCACCTGCTTCATTTGAACCTTGTTCTGAGTCATGTTAAAAAGTTTAACTTTTGAGGGGATTGAGACTTCTTCCTATACTTGTAGTTTACAATGACAAGTCAGTGGAAAACCAAAGTTAGCAGAATTCACTCTTCAGAAGAGGTTGGCAGTTCTGTAACAGTTACAGGGATGAAATAACCATGAGGTCTCTTAAAAAGAGGCATGTCCTGGAGTTTAGAGGGAAGCGGGTGTCTGCCTCTTTCCTCTGTGTTCCCCACGTGGTGAAGTGAGAAGGCTGACCGTCTCAGGGGAGCTGTGGTCGTGCCCGTGGGCAGGCGTGGTCTCTGCAGGGTGAGGAGCTGTCTTGTCTGGTTCAGCCTGCCAAGAGGGCTTGTGGGCTGCAAGGTGACTGTGCCTGAGAGACAGAGAAGACAGGTGTCCAGACCCGCTGCATGGCGCAGAGCAGTGCTCCAGTCCTAGGTGGACGAGGACAACCTTTGTTATAGTGTGTCTCTTCTCAAGTCACGCTCCCACTTTTGTTTTTTTAAGACAGATTATCTTGGTTTATTCAGGTGGTTCTGATGTAATCACAAGGGTCCTTATAAAAAAGCAGAAAGGTCAGTCAAAAGATATGACAATGCAGATGAATCTGTCTGTGAAACAGAAATAGAATCAGGGACATAGAGAATAGCCTGACGGCTGCCAAGGGGGACGGGGGTGGGAGAGGATTGAGTTCAGAATTTGGGATTAGCAGATGCAAACTGGTATATGTAGGATCAATAAAACAATAAAGTCCTACTGTACAGCATGGGGAACTATATTCAATATCCAGTGATAAACCATAATGGAAAATAATAGGAAAAGGAATGTATGTATATGTTGTATAGATGTATAGTCAGTTTGCTGTTCAGTACTCATTAACACAACACTGTAATTCAACTATTTTTGTTTAGTTGCTAAGTCACGTCTGACTCTTTGCGACCCCATGGACTGTAACCTGCCAGGCTCCGCTATCCATGGGATTTCCCAGGCAAGAACACTGGTGTAGGCTGCCACCCACTTTTCTTTGTGATTTAAAAAACACCTTCCCTCCTACTCCTCCGCCAGGCTCCTCCGTCTACCTCTTTGCTGTCTGACGTGTGTGGGGGCAGCTTCAGGGCTCCCACCCCGCTTCCCGCTTGGTGTGAGTGCCCTTTGCCCTGGCAGAGCTGTTTGCAAGAGGACAGAGGGAGGGGCGCTCCCTTGGGAAGAGGGCAGGAAGGACCAGAGGTTAAAAATAGGCGGCTCCTAAGAACCAGTTTACTGCTGCCTCAGTTCAGATGTGGTCCTCCTGTGATAACTGGGCTCGAAGCGGAGTGTTGCTTTTGGAACAAAGGAGAGAAAGTAAATCAACCCTCATAAAAAGGAAGAAAGAAACAGACATCACCACAAAATGTAGGCTTTTAGTCTGTGTCCCAGATAAGAGGAATGCTCCCAAATTGCCTGGAGGTTTTAGACATTGTCCCCTGGTGATTCTGGGTGTGTGCGTGTGTATGTACGCGCCTGTCTGTGTGTGTGACGCTCAGATGGTTCCTTGTGTCAGGTGCTGAGGTGTTCTGGGACTGAGGGTAGGTGTTCCGCAGAAGCGCTTCCCGAGAGATTCTTGACACGTGTGTCGCATTTACAAGGAGCGCTCCTGAGTCTAAGTGGAAGGAGCGCCCTTGGTCTTATTGGTGCAGTAAGTACACAGCCTGGACCCTCGCTCACACGGGAGGCGTACCAGCCGCAGAGCCAGGGTCGAAGACAGTGGTGCCAGCTCTTGTAATACGATAGACAAGCTGCCTCGTTCCTCTTTTTGTTCAAAGTGAGAGTTCCCCCACCAAACTGCAGAGAACCGAGTCTTCCCTGGCTGCAGGCGCTGGAGCAGATGGAAGTGGCGCTGCTGCAGTGAGAGCCGGTGAGGGTCCCACTTCCTGTCCACACTCCAGGGTGGCCAGAGGGGCCTCCAAGGCAAAGACCTGCGCCCTGAGGGGCCACCCGCCCCAGGTCCTCTACACCCGCGGCTGCTTCTTCCTCCTCACTGGTAGCACCTTCTTTACTGGGGAGGATTTTCTGTCCTGTCAGACTCGATCCTGACAACTTCACAGGGGTATTGCAGTGTATCCCTCTGACCTGACAGTAGCCGTGCTCTCTCCAAAGTTGCCCCTGGCCCTGACCCTGCCCTGGCCTGGCCCGTGGCCAGACCTTGCCCTGTCCCGAGGGGCAGTGAGGGACTTGCTGGGTGCTTGGCTTCCATAACTCACATCACCTCTCTGTCTTGGTCAGCCGGTTGAGTGCGGCCTTTTCTTTTGTCTCTGTGGTCTCTGATGTGGTGGGCGGGGGAGCACGTGGTGGGCTTGTTGGGAGGGGGCCACTGCTCTCTGAGCCCTGCTTCCCCCTGAGCACAGGTGTCCACATACTCTTGACGTCCAAGCCTCAAGGAGTAGCTTGTCGGGTAGAAGGGAGCAGTTTCCCCTGCTGATCTTGCGTTGCTTTCTTGGGGAACTGTGGGGTATAAATGACGGAGGACAGGTGACTGTCCTGCCCGAGGGCTCACTGTGTGCTGCAGGGTGTGCCTCTGGGTGGGCTGGGGCCAGGGAGTCCTCTGAATGTCCATTTCATGTCCCTCAGTGGGTGAGGGACAGGGAAGCACAGCATGGTTCTCAGACCTAGGCTGTCAGCTCTGCTCCACAGCTCCTGGCTGTCAGCACCAGGGAAGCCGCTTGGGGAGAGGAGAGGGCACGGACCCGGGGAGGGCAGGGCATCCTGGGGAGGGGAGCGGGGGAGTTCTGGCCCGACCAGTGTCAGAGCACATACTGATGAAAGTGAAAGTCGCTCAGTCATGTCCGACCCTTTGCAGCCCCATGGACTATACAGTCCAGGGAATTCTCCAGGCCTGAATACTGGAGTTGGGTAGCTTTTCCCTTCTCCAGGGGATCATCCCAACCCAGGGATCGAACCCGGGTCTCCTGCATTGCAGGTGGATTCTTTACCAGCTAAGCCACAAGGGAAACCCATGTACTGATGGTCTTACCCTTTAGTCTGAATTTTACATCTAAATCATACTGTTTAAAAAGAAAGAAGAGTCCCAGTGCTCTGAGACGTTTATGTTTCCTGGCCTCTGATGTGTATGTATCGTTTATATTGACGTGTGGTGGCTCAGAGGGAGCAGTAACACCATCAGCGGTGAATTGTACGAGATCCCGCAGCCTGTGTTTCCCCTGACCTGCGTGGCCACACCCTGTTTTCATTGAAAAATGCGTCTTGAAACACCTGCCTCGCGCCTTCTCACATAGCAGTACGTGTTAGGGGTGCAGTGTCTGCCTCTGGAAACCCGGTCGCTTCGGCCTTTAATCCGGGATGAGGGCTTGTCCGCCGCTGCCTGGCTGTGCCCAGCACCCCCCTGGTGGGTGCCCAGGAGAGCTGTTGGCACAGACCCTCACTGGGGCGGGCTTGCACGGAATGTGGCCCTGGTGCCACCCGCAAAGCGGAGGCGGGGTCGGCCGCTCTCCCTGCCTCGATGTGATTGTTTGGGACTTAATGTAATAATTTGCTCAAACAGGCAGAGAGGGCACATTCGCCGGGCTCTGCGGCCGTAGACAATGTTTGCTCTGTGAGTTTGCTCCTTATCCCCACTCTCGGAGCCCCGTGTCCTCTGCCACCCCCGTCTCCTCGCATATTCTAACCTTGGCTAAACGGCTTCATTCATAAGCTGGACAGTATTTTCTGGGACGAAAATGGACTGAAAATAACCACGTATCAAGAACCAGCCGTGATGCACAGGTCAAAACTGTTTAGTCTCTGGGTAGAGATTTTTTAATTAATGTCTGGACAAACAAAGTATTTTCTTTTTTATTCCACATTCCCTTCGCTACTTTGGAGCCCTATTTGAAAACATGCACACGCGCGCGTGCTCAGGTTTAAAGGAAAAAAAAACAACAGCAGACACTTTCCTAACCCTCTGGCTGTGTTCCTGGCAGGGGCCCTGGGAAGATTCCATCCAGCGCCTCACAAACAAAGGCGTCCTCTGCCGTTCCTGGCCCAGGTACAGGGTCCTGTGTGGGCTGTGCTCATACCTAGGGAAGTGGGGGGTTCTTTTGTTTTTTCCATAAAAAAGGAAGCCCTCCCTCACAGCTGCACCGCCTTCTGCAGTTTGACAATCGCAGTGGTTGGTTCCTTAGACAGAACCTGACCTTCTCGCCACTGATGGGTGGCTGATGATGTCATGGCACAAAGCTCAGACTGACTGTTCTCACTGTGGGACAGGCCCCCAGAAGGCAGACTGCAGAGCTCTGGCTCTTCTGTCGCTTCTAGTTCATGCTGTCAGAGGGAAGAGAGAGAGGTCGGGGTAGAACTGAGGCTGCAGACAGCTCTGATTTACTCCGAAGGCTCAGCCCCAGGCCCGGAGTAGGGAGCCTCCTCGTGCCTGGAAAGAGCCTTTGTTTTTTGTGAGCACATAAGAGTACTTTCTGCACTGAAGGGGTTTTGTTCTTTCTGCCTTAATCTTCTCTGATAAAAGAAGGACAGAGGCATTTGCAAGGAACCTATTCTAGTGGCCCAAGAAAGCGTAGGAAGAGGAGTTAATTTCAGGAGAATACACAAGAATTGGAAAAATTTCACTTGGTTCCTCCTAGAGCTTGGGGACTCTTGCTGTCAGCGTGCTTTCATCATAGAGGTAAAACTTAGCTAGAGTGCCAGCTCTGATGTGTGCATTAAGGGGTGCAGCCCCAGAGTTTCGCCTCTGGTTTTCAGAGCCCAGGGAGCAGAAGTTACTTGTGACTTTACTCTTAGGGGCCTGATGGGGTTGGCCCTCCCCTTGGACCTTCCGGCCTACTGTGGTGCAGTCGGGCCACTGGGCTTCCAGCAGAGTGGGCCCGGCTGGTCAGGACTGCCTGGGTGGACACTGGGATGGGCTCGCCTCGTACTGGCTGGAAGGGAGGATTGATGGAACTACAGGGCACTCGCCACATCCGGCTGCTCCAGGCGTCTGGGTGCAGAGGCCAGGCTCCCCTGGGGCTCTCTGCAGCCAATGGCTCCAGTGAACAGAGCCCCTGAGTGAAGCTCTCCTTTTCATCAGTGCTCCATTGCTGCCTGTCTCTGAGCATCGGAAAGCCTGTCTTAAGAGATTTTCATCTAATCACAGCCAAAGAACCCAAAAAGTTACTGCAGGACACATTTGTTTCCAACCCATTTTTCTCTCACGGTCTCTCTCTCTTTTTTCTTCAGACTCACGGTCAGACATGAATTAGCACCAACCGTAATGACTGTTTTCGCAAAGCTTGACCGGAAAGGGCTCACTGCTCTGATAAGAGGGACAGGACAGGACTGGAGTGTCTGCCAAGCCACAGAGCAGGACTGCTGGTTGGGATGACCGGACTTGCCGGGCCACGTGGCAGAGTGTTAGTCCTTGAGGAAATTGCCGCATGCACCCCTGGGTCTGCCTCACGGGGCTCAGACCATCAGTGTGTGCAGTGGGGTTGGTGACTCCCAGTTTCTTTCCAGTGGGTGTCTCGTTTCCACATTGCCTTGAGGGACGTGCCTGTTGACAGGCAGTAGTGATGGGACTGTTTGCATTAAAGGAGCACAGCTGCTCTAATTTAATATGAAGATGGGAGCCTGGCATCCCGAGTCAGTCTCCAGCCGGGAAGGGCCTTCATTTCTAAGTGTGGAAAAGACTGTCTGATGCCACCTTTCAGAGTTGCAGAGACAGGAGGCTGGGTTTGTTCTTTAGTTTTTGCTTGGTTCTTCACAAGGTGTACAGAGTGAGTCAGAGCCCTTCCCCTGGCTGAGCCCACTGTCTATGATCCAGACAGTGCTGTGGGCTTCGGATGGCAGGGGTTCTCTCCGCTAGCCCCTCTGTGCACCCCCCTTCTGCGTGGATGCTGCTCCTCACCAGCTGTGTGGGTTTCAGCCGGTGCAGCCCTCCCCTTCACCGGGAGCTAGCACTGCCGTGCGTGGTGCCCAGGGCTAGGGCAGGAAGTAGCCTCCATTCAGAGTCTGGGCTCCAGTGCCTGTGTGGATGTGTCTTTGTCTTGTGTTACTGGTTGCCCATCCACAGCCGCGGCACTGGTGGGGAAAACGGTCCACTTACCTTACAAGTGAGAAGTGGGCCCACCCTCTGCTCAGCTTTGACTCAGGTCTTTCAGACCTGGTAATCAGAGCATTGTCTTAGACCAAGGAACTCGAACCTCTTGACACCCAGATCTTCTGTGCAAAATTGTACTTGGCACCAGAGTTCAGCACAATTATCTGCCGGGTTTAATGCTGGCAAGGGCAGCGTCGTAAAGGAGCCCTGCTCGGTCCCAGGTCTGTTCCTCAGAAGTGCGCGGGGCTGCTGGTGTAGAGCTGAGCCTGCTAATCTTGGTGGTGTGTTAGTGATAAGTCAGATACGGAGCATCCAAGGCTCAGAATGCTGGCCTTTCCCATCGGGTGTCTGGTCTCCTGTAGACACATTAGAGTCCTTTGGGAAGAGGTGGGGTAATTTGGGCTTTAGAGTGAGGCACTCCTGTATTTAGATGTAGTCATTTTCAGCTTCCCAGCTGGCAACTTCCTTACTGTCTGAGGCTGAGTTTTCTCATCTACACAGTGAGATCATAAGAGTTCTTTGTGGAACTGTGTGAGGACCAAGTGTAAAGATCGTTGTGATGTGCCGGTACCATGGCTGGCACATAGGGAAGTTCAATGAATGGTAATAGTTATTACAGTCAATAAGAGATGGCCAAAAAGTCTCTCAAACCTCCTTCTTCCAAAACAGGGAGTAATTGTAGAGTCTTGCATTTAGTTTGAAATCTAGTTGCTATAACTGTTCACAAGAGGGAAAAGAGAATAGTGTTTTTTTTTAAGTGGCTTGTTGGGTTCCTTGATGTCTTGACCACTTACAGTGCTGGGAATGAGATCTGGCGTAGTCTTGGCCCCTAGGGACTCACGGATCTGGGGATGATCATGTAAACCGGCTCTTGGAGTGTAATTAAACCTGCGGGCACTGCGTAGATGTCCCTGTGGTGTATCTACCTCTTGACAATAGGCATCCTTTCCCCACACCGCCCCCCCCCCCCCGCCCCCCGCCCTGCTTTGGACTGAACTTGTCTTTTTACAATAAGTGTGGGACTGAAGTAGATGTGGGAAAGCTAGACTTGGCATTTTCCCACTTAAAATAATATCCTTAGCAGATTGATGGGTCCTTGGAAGGGCCTGTAGTCAAAGAGTTCCTAACTTAAAAGTGATGGTGAAAGGAAGTGGAAGGGAGGCAATGGAGGGAAATCAGTCACGGCGCCCCTGATAGCTCATATGTGACCCCGGACAGGTGGTGACAGGAGCTCAGACTTGTGTGAGAAAGAAATAGATGACTTGTATGGAAATGCCTTGTGAAGTGTGAAGTGGAGAGAGTCTGGGACGGACATTGTCCACTCTGGAGGACGGCTGTGTTAAGAGCTCCAGAGAGGAGCTTGTAGTGGTGTGGGGGCCCCAAGCTGGAGCCAGAGCTGCCCTCCCTTGTCCTGTCGACTCTGCTGTGAGTCACTTGCTCAGAGAAGCTCCCATGACCACCCTGTCTCAGGTCCCTTCCTGTTAGCCACATAACCTGTGCATTTCCTTCCTGGCAGTCATATTTTGTAATTATCATTGACCCTTGAACAATGCGGGGGTTAATCTGTATATAATTTATATTTGGCTCTCCAATCTGTGATTCCTCTGTGTCTGCAGGTTCTTACTGTTTTGTTTTGTTTTTCTCTTGCTGTGCCATGCAGCATATGGGGCTTCCCAGGTGCCCAAGTGGTAAAGAACCCGCCTGCCAGTGCAGGAGATGTAAGAGATGTGGGTTTGATCCCTGAGTGGGGAAGATCCTCTGGGGGAGGGCATGGCAACCCACTCCAGTATTCTGGCCTGGAGAATCCCATGAACAGAGGAGCCTGGCGGGCTACAGTCCACAGGGTTGCAAAGAGTTGGACACGACTGAAGCGACTTCGCATGCATGCCTGCAGCATGTGGGGTCTTAGTTCCCCAACCAGGGCTCAAACCCCCACCCCCTGGAGTGAACGCACAGTGCCTTAATCACTGAACTGCTAGGGAAGTCCCATTATCTGTGGGTTTGACCAACCACAGGCTCTGTAGCTCTGTAGTATTTACTGTTCTCAAACATTGCATGTGAGTGGACCCACGCAGTTCCATGCAGTTACCACGCAGTGTAAGTAGACCTGCACTATGAAGGTGTCAGCTGTATGTCTTGCTCTCTTACTTGTTTATTGTCTGTATCCTCCAGCAGGCAAGGGCAGGCGTGCATTAGTTCAGTTCAGTTCAGTCACTCAGTCGTGTCCGACTCTTTGTGACCCCATGGACTGCAGCATGCCAGGCGTCCCTGTCCATCACCAACTCCCAGAGCTTGCTCAAACTCATGTCCATCGAGTTGGTGATGCCATCCAACCATCTCATCCTCTGTCGTCCCCTTCGCCTCCTACTTTCAATCTTTCCCAGCATCAGGGTCTTTTCCAATGAGTCAGCTCTTCCCATCACTGGCCAAAGTATTGGAGTTTCAGCTGCAGCATCAGTCCTTCCAATGAAAATTCAGGACTGATTTCCTTTAGGACTGACTGGTTTGATCTCCTTGCTGTCCAAGGGACTCTCAAGAATCTTCTCCAACACCACAGTTCAAAAGCATCAGTTCTTCAGCGCTTAGCTTTTTTTATGATCTAACTCTCACATCCATACCTGACTACTGGAAAAACTGTAGCTTTGACTGAACAGACCTTTGTTGGCAAAGTAATGTCTCTGATTTTTAATGTGCTATCTAGGTTGGTCATAACTTTTCTTCCAAGGAGCAAGTGTCTTTTAATTTCATGGCTGCAGTCACCATCTGCAGTGATTTTGGAGCCCCCCCAAAAAAGTCTGTCACTGTTTCCATTGTTTCCCCATCTATTTGCCATGAAGTGATGGGACCAGATGCCATGATCTTAGTTTTCTGAATGTTGAGTTTTAAGCCAACTTTTTTCACTCTCCTCTTTCGTGTTCATCGAGAGGCTCTTTAGTTCTTCTTTGCTTTCTGCCATAAGGCTGGTGTCATCTGCATATCTGAGGTTATTGATGGTTCTTCTGGCAATCTTGATTCTAGCTTGTGCTTCATCCAGCCTGGCAGGCCATGCATGTGTGTGTAAGTTGCTTCAGTCATGTCCTTCTCTTTGCAACCCTGATGGACTGTAGCCCACAAGGCTCCTCTGTCCATGGGATCCTCCAGACAAGAATACTAGAGTGGGTTGCCATGTCCTCCTCCAGAGGATCTTCCCCACCCAGGGATCAAAGCCACATCTCTTATATCTCCTGCATTGGCAGGTGTGTTCTTAACCCCAAAAGCCACCTGAGAAGCCCACAGGGACAGTCACCATATTTGTATTCACCTTCATAATTTCAATGCCAAGTGTCGGGCCTGATATATATACCATGCATTCAATAAACAATTTGCTGAATGGAGTTGGTTGGTTGGTTGGTTTAGTTGCTAAGTCATGTCCAACTCTTGCGACTGCATGGACTGTAGCCCGCCACGCTCCTCTGTCCATGGGATTTTCCAGGCAAAAATACTAGAGTGGATTGCCATTTCCGTCTCCAGGGGATCTTCCTGACCCAGAAACTGAACCCGGGTCTCCTGCATTGCAGGCAAATTCTTTACCGACTGAGCTATGAGGGAGTAAAAGTCAGCAAAACATGTGGGTCTTCTGGAAAGCAGTGAGTCTGGGGACTGATTCTTGTGTGGTATCCCAGACCACTGCAGCAGCACCAGAGTGTGGTTCTGGACGGGCTGGCCTGCCGCCTTGTCTCTGCACCCTCTATCCCTACACCTTCCCACCCGTTTGAGACCCCGGGTGTACAGGGACTGTGGTGAGTCTCCCCTTCCAAAGGGAAGCCCCCTCTGGACCGTGGAGCTTGGTGCCAGGGAGTTGGCAGCTGCCAGGTGGGGAGCGCATGTCCTGTTGGTGTCCAGAAACACCCCTAGGCTCTGGCTGTACCCGGCGGGCTGCCCTCGGCCTTGGCCAGCAGTGCTGCTTCAGGTCCTTCCCTGGTGTGAGGGGTGCAGTGCAGATTCCGGTGGCGTGTGCTGCCGGCGGCCCCAGAGTCCTATTCTCTCAGGACAGGGGCAAAAATGTCCTTATTTTGTTTGTTTCTTGACTTTTTTTTTTGTTTAATGGTGGTATAACGTATGTTCTTAAAGTGCACAAATCTTAAGTATTACAAGTCATGTGTGTGTATACACACACACACACAGGTGTGTATGTATATATACACCTCTGCATATGTCCGTTGTTTAGCTGGGAGCCGAGCAGTATGAAATTTGGGAGACAGGGATTTCTTACAGAAGTCAGACCTTCTCCACTGTGGGAGGTGTTGAGGCAGTGAAGGTCCAGATGAGGGGTTGGAGGTCACAGGGGAGTCCCTCTTCAGTCTGCCCGAGGCATCGGTGTGGGTGGACAGGTCAGCGCTCCTGGAGACCTGCTGTGCAGTGGGGCTCACTGGGGCCTGGCGCTGGTGGGGGCTGCTGTCGGGCAGCAGGGTCAGCGGCGAGAAGGGAGGGCTGGGTGGACTGGAGGGAGAGCGAGGATGGGCCGGAACCCCGGCGCCTCCGTCTCTGTTCATCCGCACATCCGACTGTTGAGAGCTTCGGAAAGGTGTGGCCTCCAAACCTGGTATGAGTCGTGTTTCCAACCAGTTCTAACTCAGAACTCTGGGGGTTCTGGGAAACGTAGTTCCCCACTGAACCAAACTGACACAGCGCTGCCTGGCCACCCACGTGACGCCGTCCAGATCAGGGTCCCACGGGCGCCCCTTGCCCCTTCCCTGACAGCGACTCCACCCCACCAGCCCCAGTCATTATTCTTGATGGACCTCTTCTACTCCATAGATTTGGGTTTTTTTTTTTTTTTTTGGCTGTGGCTTGTGGGATCTTAGTTCCCTGACCAGGGATTGAACCTGGGCACTCGGCAGTGAGAGCACAGAGTCCTAACCAGTGGACTGCCAGGGAGCTCCCTCGTCCGTAGATGTGCATCGTGTTTGTCCTTGGTCTTTACGGAGAGAAGACTTGTACTGTGTTCTCTGCCGTGTCCGTCTGCCTTCTTTTGCTCTTCGTTGATCTGTGCTCGTCATCCACGTTGCTGCATGAGGCAGTAGTTCGTAGTAGTATTCCATTGCTGCAGATTATTTCTCATTTTGTATTTGGGTGACTTGCATTTTGGAGTATTGTGAACTATAATAATGCTATATATAATAAATGTGTGTGTCTGTGTAATGCCGTAAACATTGTTGTACTTGTTTTTTGGTTAACATAGACATAGATTTCTTTCAGAAGTATTCCCAAGAGTATACTATCTGAGTTTTATGGTACAGTTTCTTCAACTTCAGGAACTATTACTGAGCAGTTTTCCAAAGTGGTTGTAAGTTGACACGCGGGTTGTTGACCTTATATTCTGAGTGTCTAGTTGTTGGTCATTCTGATTAGTGGGCAGCAGTTTCTCACTCTGGTTCTGACTGACATTTTATTGATGACTAATAATATTGGGTACCTGTTCAGATGCTTTCTAGCAATTTAGATGTCCTTTGTGAAATACCTAGTCAGGTATTTTGCTTACTTTTCATTGAGTATCTGCTGGTTTCTTATGAGTTTGTATAAATCCTTTAAAAATTCCGGATATGAGACTTTTCTTGGTTACAAGTAACCCTTTGGCTTTAAGGAAGTGTGTTCCTTCTTAAACTGGAAACAGATCAGGGGCCAGGCGTGTTTGAGAAAGGAAGCCTTTGGGAAAAATGTGGTTATTTGTTGCTCCTTTCTTGGGGAACTAATATGTTGTAGGTTTGAATGTTAGCAGCTCACGTCACTTGTGGTTTTAAAAATAAAATATTGGACCCACAAGTATTTCTACCACTTTTTAAAAAATGGAACTTATCTTGAACACTCAAAGTATATACTCATAAACCAAAAATCCATTCCATAGGGATCTGAATGTTTGTTGTGGCTCTGACACTCTGCTAAATTCTGAGGATAGAAACCTGAGAGAAACTTGCTACCTCCAGGAGCACCGAGTCTGGTGGGAACAGAGGATAGGTCTGTGGCCAGAGAAGTGAGGAGTGAAGGTATTCAGAAAGGGTCTCAGACGGGACATGGAACCGAAGCCCTGATGGGTGATGAGTGGCCTCACAGCTGTGGTCGTCCTTGTGCAGAGACGACCGGAGGGGGTTGACTGTGTGTGCGTGGTGGGGAAATGTGTCCTTGCCCGTGAACCATGCCGCGCAGGGAAGAGTGAGGCGGGTTCCTGAAGCAGCAGATAGATAGATATAGATAGGTGTGTGTTGCGAGTAGAGAGTGAGTAGGGTGCTACCAGCAGCTAAGGAATTCAGTCTGTCAGTGAAATGATGAGATTTGCTTAGAAAGACCACTTTGGAAGAAACACGACATATAAATTGGATTACAGAGTTGAGGTGGGGTCTACAAACTCGTATACCCATGTCCATAGCAGCATTATTGACAATTAAACAGAAAGTGGACACGACCCAGGTGACCGACTAGTGGATGAGCATATACATACAATGGAATGTTTTCAGTCATGTTAAACAGTGCCAATCAGCGCTGAAAACATTGTGCTAAGTGAGACAAGCCAGACACAGAAGGACAAATGTTACATGACTCTGCTTTTGTGAGTTGCCTAGAATGGGCAAATTGGCAGCAACAGCAGTGGGTACTACGTTCCTATTCACCAGTCTCTTCACACCTGTTGAAACAGAATTGTTTTCAGATTGGGAAGTTATTAAAAACACCACAAGATTGATGGAAATGTTCTTCTAAAACTGTTGTGGCGATGGTTGCACAGTTTGGTAAATTTACTAAAAAACCATTGAATCATACACTTAAAGCAGATGACTCTTACAGTGTGTAAGTTATACGTCAGGGTTGTTTAGAGAACCACTCCGTCCAGCCCTGAACGCTGCACCACTCCTGCTTGGGCACGCTCTCCTGGGCAGTGGGGACCCGCACAGAGCTTAGGGCTCTCTGCCCAGCCCCGCAGGTTCTGAGTGAGGAGCTGGCACAGCCTGGGCTCTCCTTGGCTCCTCTGCTGTGGCTGTGCCAGGGCGTCCAGCCCCTGACCTGGCTGGAGCATCCACGGGAACAAGCCTCACCCTTCTATTTCTTGCGCGGGGCTGAAGGGGAGGAACCTAGAGGCCTGTGACCCAGTTAGTCCTTTATGTGGATCCCATTACTTTCCCCCTCTAGCTGTTTGGCCATTTTATTGCTCTGTTAACACTTGATTTCAGGGTGAGCAGAAATTTTAGTGAAGCTAAAACCTTGCAGTATGACTGTTTCTCAGCGGTTCCATTTGAAGGGTCAGTGGGAGAGGTGGCTATCTATATTCTCTCACAGCTTATTGTCTCCTGCCTTCTTTTCCAAATTCCCCAGCTGACTGAAAAGGAGGTAAACAGATTTCCCTGCCTGTACCACAAATGTCACTCTGTGCATTTGGACTGTAGCACACGAAGCAGGCGTGGTTCACTACCTGATTATTACTAACTTCCTCTTCAGGAGCCGGACACATCAGGACGGCAGAGACCTGGTCCATCTTCACTGTTGTATTGTCAGCGCCTGTTGTTAAAAAACACACTTGCTGTAAGCCGGGATCGTGGCCTCAGTGTGAACAAGTGGGTTGAATCACCCCATTGGAGGTAGGCAGTGAGCACAAGGAGAGGCTGCTCTTGCAGAGGGGTCATCCTCGTATGACATTTATTGCATCCTGCTTTGCACATGCTATGATATGAGAAGACTCTGGGGCTTCTGGTCAGATGTCTTTTGAGACAGAAGGCTGCTTAGTTAAGGCCCTTTAACAAGGTCTTTGTGTCTGATGTCCAGTCTCTGCCTCAGATGTGTATTTAGTGGAACAGATACATTCCCTTTTCCCTGCCCACAGGGAGTGTTATTTCTGAAGGTGAAATATGCAGTTGGTACCCAAAAGGCAGAACCTCAGAGTGAGATACTCCCAGATGACCTGGTCCTGCTTGGCATCGAGTGGTCCTGTCTCAGCTGAGGCACCGAGGTCCCCCAGCTGGCGAGAGGGCTTCCTGGAGGCAGGCCCGCCTCAGCCGCAGGGGGTGAGAGGGTTGGGCAGTGGATCACGCCTAGTGCCACCCCTCGGGAGCACTTGGTATACAGCATATCAAGTCCCAGTGACTCAGCCTGTGAGAACTTGGGCAGAGGTCTCAGAAAATCCAGTGGTGGTCAGGGAACAGCGTGTCACCTGAAGCTTGCTGCTGCTGGACCGGAGCAGGATGCTGAAGGTGGCCATCCCCCCACGGCCATGGGGTGCTGCTGGGGTTTAGGACGTGGGCGGATGTGGAGCAGAGCCTTCAGGCCCTGGGGGGCCTCGCTGCCTAACGTTGTTGGTGCTGAACCGAGTGAAGATTAATTAGTTCTCTGTGGAGAAACCTTGGTAAGTGTTGGCCTTGAGCCCAGAGTAGTTGGAATTTTGGAGCCCAAAGGTCTCATGGCAGTTGGTTTTTGGCAACTGGTCTTTGGGAGAAAAGAAACTCATGTCTTGGCTATACTTCAGCACCCACCCCCTAGACAGGACGGGGGTCATCCCTAGGGCAGGGGTGGCGTAAGGAAGGAGGAGATGTGGGCTGTGCCCTTTCAGGAGCCTGCCAGAGTATAGCTTGAGTTCACAATATTCCTTAAGCGTAAGGAAATGAAGTTTGTTGTTATCTCTCCCCCCCCACCCCCTTTTCTGTCTTTTTTTGCTAACCAGATGGACTCTTTCCCTTGTGAAGGAGTTGGGCTGTAGCTGCGGGAGTGATTGTCGATGGTCAGAGCTCAGTGGAGTCAGTAGGGTGAGAGGGCTGGCTTTGAGGAGTGTCTGATCCAGGAAGATTGTGTTTTGCTGGGGAATTATGCCTAAGCCCCATGCCCTACCCCACCCCCCTGTTTTTAAAGAATTTTTTTTTTTTTAAATGTGGGACCAGTTTTAAAGTCTTTATTGAATTTCTTACAATATTGCTTCTGTTTACTGTTTTGGTTTTTTGCCCACGAGACATGTGGGATGTGGGATCTTCGCTCCCTGACCAGGGATCGAACCCGCACCCACCCCCTGCATTGGAAGGTGAAGTCTTAACCACTGGGCCACCAGGGACATCCCAGTCCCATGCCCTCTTAAGCTAATTGGGAAGGGAAAGTATATTCTGTAGAACTGGTTTACGATTAGCCCTCTTGGTTAATTTCTGCTTTGGAGATGACAGCTGAGAGGAGTGGCTAGCCGCACTCTCTCCCGAGGCCCGGAGCGGAGGCAGATCGGGTCAGTTTGCCTGGTGTGTGGGTGGAGGTGAAGAGTGTGTCATCGACGTGTGAGAGATCTTTTTCCTCCTTTACCTGCTGGCCTCCTGAAACAGCTCCGTCATCCCACTCCTGTTTTACAACCAGTCTTAACAGCTGCTTTATCTCCTCCTTCCTTCCGTGTTTCCATCTCCAAGAACCCCATGGGCAGCCGGTGAGTCTTCTCCGTAGACCATCTAACCCCTGGGGAGCTTTGACATCACAGTGTTGGTGAGCAGGGACGCTGTGGTATCTGAAGAAGGTGTAAATAAGGTCCTGAAGTGTCAACTGAAAACGGAAGTCCTTTTCTTAATTGAGAACTGTCCAGAGCTGCCTCAGGTAACTCCCTTTGGCTACTTCCTAGTCCTGCTCTCCGCCCCTTAAGTCAATAACAAGCTAGTAACAGACGGACTGTCACATGTCCTTTTTGTCCTCTCTGAAATCTGTGACAGTAGACTCTGTGGCCCACATGAGCCTCTCATTTCTCTCTCTCCTCCTCCTCATTGCCACGTGTGCTGAGTGCAATACAGAAGTGAGTGCCTCTCCCTGCCAGCTAGCACCCCTCAGCTGACGGGAGGCAGACCTGAGCTTTACCCCAGAGCAGTGGTGAGTGTGGAGGAGGGAGGGGCGGCCCAGGTGAGCAGGAGCGCGGGGGTGGAGGGCAGGGAGTGACGGCCGTGCTGCGTGCAGCAAACAGCGTGACTGCACGTGAGGCTCCGCGCGCCTGCATCCAGGATGACTGAGGACAGCGGTCTGTGTGTGGACGGGAGGAAGCGAGGTGGCTGCTAGACCTTTTGGGCCTCGTGAACCTTGCCGAGGCTTTGGATTACTTCCTGGAAACCGTGGGGGTAGCGGGGTGGGGGTTGTGTAGCAGATCACATTTAAGGGAAGAGATCATGTTTTCTCTTTGAAAAGTACACCCAGCACTCCTGTGGAGAGTTTTAAGATTGAGAGGCAGTTGTAATGGTCCAAGCTGGAGACCACAGGTGTTCCACCAGAATACAGATAGGGAGATGCTTTGGAGCCTAGAGGTCCTAGAGAGTTCGAATCAACAGGTCTTTGCTCTTAGGTGATTGGATTGGGGGGTGGACACGGAGCAGGGTCTGAAATGACCCCCAGTCTTCGTTGGTGGGTGGACGGCGGTGGCATCTGAGTGCGTAGGGGAGAGAGCCGGGGAAGAGAACAGAGTGTCCCGTGTGCACTGCTTGGTCTGGGACCCCATGGAGTGTCTGCATGAAGATGTCCAGTAGTGTTTGGCTGTCAGGAGCAAGGTCAGCAAAGATAGAGGTATAGGGGGGTCATCCAGTTTGTGAAGACAGGGGGGCAGCCAAAACAGCCGTAGCCGTGCGAGGGAGCTGAGCAGTGTGAGAACAGTTCGTGGCTGAGAGCAGGAGGCCGAGCCAGGGAGAGGAGGGTTTCCAGGAAGAGCTCCAGAGAGCGAATAAGTGAGATAAGGACTGAAGTGTCAGTCTTTCACGCCGCCCTTGGTGGAGTGATGGAGACAGAAGCCAGACTGAGAGGCAGGGAAAGGTGACAGGGCCTCGCCAGGGGGTCCAGCGGTGGGGACAGGCGGGTAGAGGGGAGTTAGGAGGACAGCAGAAGGGAGGGGCCGCAGCTGGAGATGTGCACAGGGTGGGGGTGCGGGAAGGTGGGAGTGAGGAGGATGGGCCGGAGGATGTGAATGACTTGATGCCCTGAGCTGTACACTTAAGGATGGCCCAGACAGGGGGACATGTTCAATCGTAGATGGAGCCAGGTTCAGAGGCCAACACAGGGCTTCTGACTGGCGGGACATCCCGTGGGGCACGAGGACAGTGAGTGCAGGCGGAGAGGGGAAGGCGCTGCCTCTGCTCCTGCAGGCGGGGGCGCCAAGAGTGGGCAGGTGGGCATGGATGGGGGCCTGAGTCCGTGCTGGCACCACCCCCGCCCCCGGCTGCAGGTCACGGCTCAGCGTGGCCGCATCAGTGTGCACTGCCGGCTTGTTTTCCCACTATAGCTCAGAGGAGTCGCCTCCCACCCCACTCCTGAAGCTGGTGTGTCCGGTGTCTAGCTGTCTGTCGACCCCCCCTTCCTGGGCACCTTGTCAGAAGCTGGTGGGCGGTGCCGCTCCCCTTTGTCGTCAGCCCCGAGTGAAGGCTGCAGACACCCTGGCTTATGACAGCAGCATAAGTAGGATTTCGGAGGCAGGTTTCACACACACACGCACAACTTAGATCTGGAAAGCTTGTAGGTCCTTCACTTTATCTTTTGGGGCAGGTGGGCTGGGAGCTGCCATGTAGCGTTTCCTGACACTGATAAATTCTTCTCTGGAACCAGATTCTTTCATGGGGCGGGGGGCAGTTACTCTGAAACTGTTTGGCTTCGAAAACAAAGCTGCCTCCAGGTCTTGGCTCCTCTCCTGCTGGGTGGGGCCTATGTGAGCAGGTGTGGCCTTGGAGAAGGTCCAGGCCCCCTCGTAGGACCCCAGGCGTGCGTGTTCCTGCTCTCAACCCGGTGGCTCTGAGCACATTTTCATTTGATTCCTCTTCATCTCACATCCCAGCAGAGTTCTGCCTGAACCCCTGATGCCACCCGTCCGTGCACTGATCCGAGAGGTACTTGTGTGCTGCTCTGAGTCAGGAATGGGTTCTGGGTGCAACGGTGCAGCAGGGAGGAAAGGGCAAAAGCCCTTGTTCTCACAGAGTTCACATTCTAAAGAGGAGGACCGGCAGTAAATTGCGTTTACAGTACGTCAGATTGCGGTGAGTGCTTCGGGGGGAAACGGAAAGAAGATGAGCCGGTGCGGGTCAGGGAGGGCCACACCGAGGAGGCGACACCCGAATCACAGCCAAGGGTGGTGAAGGTGCGTCACACATGTGCCGGCCCTTCAGAGGATGGGTGCCCGGGCGGAGCGAAGTTTTCCTGTCCCCACGATGTTTCTAGGACCTGACACAGTGCTCGGCACGCAGCGGCGCTCAGTAGTGTGCTCTGCCCGCACAGCTGGACCTGGGGGCAGTATTTCAGATGGGGGGGCAGTGAGGGCTTGCTGGCAGCAAGGGGGCCTGTGTGGCTGAGGGGCTGCAGGAGGAGAAGCGAGAGGGCAGGGGTGTGGGCTCCGGGGACCTTCTCAGGGGGTCCGTGAGCTGAAAACTCCTCTCATGGTAATGCTAGGCTGGAGGGCCTTGTCTGCTCACAACTGTATGGTGGGGTTTTCCAGAGGCCGCGTGATTTGCGATATGCAGCAGATGGAGAGTGCAGGAAGCAGGCGTGAGAGCCCAGTCGTCTTAAGTCATTGTCAATCTAATCGCTAAATTTTTGTTTTAGAAAATATTTTATGAAAAAGAATCTTAATTATGTTACTATGTTTCATTTCAGTCACTCAGTTGTGTCTGTCTGTTTGTGACCCCATGGACTGCAGCACACCAGGCCTCCCTGTCCTTCACCAACTCCCAGGGCTTGCTCAAACTCACGTCCATTTAGTCAGTGGTGCCATCCAACCATCTCATCCTCTGTCGTCCCCTTCTCCTTCTGCCTTCAATCTTTCCCAGCATTGGTCTTTTCCAGTGAGTCAGTTCTTCACATCAGGTGGCCAAACTATTGGAGCTTCCGCTTCAGCAGCAGTCCTTCCAATGAATATTCAGGACTGATTTCCTTCAGGATGGACTGGTTTGATCTCCTTGCAGTCCAAGGGACTCTAAAGAGTCTTCTCTAACACCACAGTTCAAAAGCATCACTTTTTCGGCTCTCAGCTTCGTTTATAGTCCAACTCTCACATCCATACATGACTACTGGAAAAACCATAGCTTTGACTAGATGGACCTTTGTTGGTAAAGTAATGTCTCTGCTTTTTAATATGCTGTCTAGGTTGGTCATAACTTCTCTTCCAAGGAGCCAAGAGTCTTTTAATTTCATGGCTGCAATCACACTGCAATTTGCAGTGATTTTGGAGCCCCCAAAATAAAGTCTGTCGCAGTTTCCATTGTTTCCCCATCTGTTTGCCGTGAAGTCGTGGGACCAGATGCCATGTAGGCCGTTGTAAAAATGTTGGCTTTAATGCTGCGTTGGGAGCTTCGTCCATCTGAGGGGCGGAGTCCTGGAGGGGTCTCCCTGCAGCCCCGCTGCCATCCTTGTCGGGGTGTCATGTCCCTTTGGGCCGCCACAGGGGCCTCGAATCAGCAGAGCCTCTTGAGCAGCTGCTCTGAGCCTGGAACTGGGTACACGGGGTTGAGCTCCAAGGAGTGGAGCCTGCCGGTGCACAGGTAGGCAGCTTTTGGCTGTGCTTTTCCACAGCCTCAGTGAGCGTCTCTTCCCGGCCAGGGGCCCTTCCCTCACCTGCCCACTTGGATCCTCTTGGCCTCTGCCCCGCAGCTCTGGACTCTTGGTAGTGACTAGGCTGAGGTCCCCTCCTGTCCTGCCCTGAGTCCCTCCACCAAGTCGAGTGGTGCTGGGTGACTCACAGATGCTCTGAGAGGTGCCGCTGCAGGATGCCGGCTGGGGAGCAGAAACTCGGAGTCCTGTGACACCAGAGCACCCCGGCCTTTATTGACTGAGGGGCTCCGTCTCAAAGAGGCAGTGCGGTGATACAGTGTAAGAAGAAAAAGAATCCTGGTGTGTCTCTTTGCTCATGTCACCCGAAGCTGCCTTTCTGGAGGCTCTGTGCCTAGCGGCCTTGCCTCGTTCTGACGGCACTGTTTCTCAAGCTGTTTCCCGAGTGGTTCTTCCTTCGTGGCCTTGGGCTCTAGGGCCTGAACGTGGCCGCACCGCTCTCCTGCTGTGTGACTCTTAAGGGTCTTTAAGCAGCACTTTCCTGTCTGCAAAACGCAGGTGGTAGATTGTGGTGGAGGCTGAGATGTGGTCTGGATGTGACCGATAGTAATACCGCAGTGTTGGCCACTTTCACGACAGTCCTTGTATCTTCTTGTGAATGTCGGGGTTTGGCAGGATCTTGCTGGTGGGTCTTCTCCTTCAGCCCTTCCTGCCCAGTGCCCTGGTCACACCGTCTGGGACAGGCTGGGGTAGGGGTGGGGGACAGAGGAGGCTTCACCGCATTCTTCTTTATTTTAAGACAGAGCTGTCTTGAGTTCTCTCATTCTGTTATGTGAGTAGCCACTTACTCAGCTGAATGTAACCTTTTGTGAATGGGATTATCAACTACTATTTAATAATAACACTTCTGTCATTTAGTGGGTCTGGCTTATACCCAGCACTGCTGACATTTTGCATTCATTACCTCAATTCTTGCAAAAAAAACCCTGTGATTCATTGAACATTGCCTGCACTTTGCAGGTGAAGATAACTTCCTGAGACCCCGGGACTAGGGCAAGTGTTCTTTTTGATTCTTTGTTTTTCTGGGTTGTCTTGGGGCAGGCATCTGCATTTGCATCATTTGCATTGGCATCAGATGTTATGTTTACTGGTGTTTGGTTCTGACTTGGACTTTCTTTCCAGTATTTGCTTGGGGTGACAAAGGGCAGGGGTCATTTCTTTTTAAAGTTCAGTTTTATATCTATTTTATTTTTTGATCCTTCATTATTTTATTTTTGTGATCCTATATATATATATATATTTACAGAAATTTTTTGATTGATGTATAGCTGATCTGTGCTGTGTAGCACGGTGACTCAGTTGTACACATATATATTCTTTTTGTGTTCTCTCTTCCCTTATGGTTTATCACAAGATATTGAGTATATAGTTCCCTGCACTGTACAGTAGGTCCTTGTTTATCTGCTGTAAGTATAATGGTTTGCATTTACCAACCCCAAATTCCATGTCTATCGCTCTCCTTCCCCACTTCCCTCTTGTCAACCACAGGTCTGTTCTCTATGAGCAGAAGTCATTTCTGACTCACTGGTCAACTGTGTAGGTGTTTTTCCTGAAGAATTAGGTTGCTATTGAAGAAAGTAAAATAAAAGGGTTTGAGGAGATACAGTATTGGGGATTAGTGTTGTTCAGAATTGGAGACTTGGAGGAGAACCCAGAGGTCATGGTCCAGGCTATTCCTGGCCCCCTCTAGAGAGGGCTGTTTCACAGCCAAGAATAAAGTGGTCTGAGGGCCCATAGCAGAGAGCTGCATTCATAGCTGCTCTTCCTGCCCAGCCGTCTGCTCTTGGATAGCCCTCACGTTAGATGGAAGTCTCTGTCACCTCCATCTACTTCTCCTCCTCCTCAGCCATGCAGGGACCCCGGACAGATGCTCTTGTCAACTCCACAGACACTAGAGTGTTTCTCAGTCTGCTGTGAGCCGGCGGGGGCCAGGGGGTGGTCGGGGAATGCTCAGTCACGTGTGTGGAATTAGGACCGGTGGGCGGGACTAAAGAGCAGAACCAGGGAACGGGGAGGGCCATCGGGAGGCTTCTGTGTCCTTAGCATCCTGCCAAGTGTTCATCTGACGCTAAATAGGATGGAAAGGCAGAGGAGAACAGAGGATGGAGCGAAGGCAGGAACAAGGATCATGAAAAGGTCTGCTTTCCTTCTTGTGTTGTGAGCTGCTTCCTGGGAACCAGAGAACCTAATCCCGGGGCCTTGAGGGATGAGAGGGCTTTGGGACCGGAGCTGGGAAGCAGTTGGGGTAACAAGGAGCTTCATTCCCAGATGGTCTGATTCAGTTAGCTGCCCCAGGCGAGGGATTCAGTGTCTCTGTCCACAGATGATGGTGGTGGCCTGGGCGGTCCTTTTTAGAGAGACTGATCAAGAATGCAAGGCATTTGGCCACCTTGGTCCTTGTTTCTGCAAACACGAAGAAATCTCTGTAAGTTTCTTCCTAATGACATTCTAAAACAAGCCTTCCTGTCTGCCTTCCTTCTAAGGTCTGTTCAGACAAGCTGCGCCTCTGACTGCGCTAGGAAGGGAGCGTTTCATAGATTCCTTCGTACGAGTCAGCTTTGCACACATGCTGGTGTATTAGTGGTGGAGAGGCTCGGGAGAAATTTAACCAAACTTGGCTCTGATTTCTTATCCTTGAAGTATAATTGTCATTTTGTTGTTTTGATTCTCTTTCCTTTTTCTATCTTTAAAAATAAATCTCCCCCACCCCTCAAGTAACCACCCATCTATTCTAAGAGCCAGAGATTGAGTGTTCTCAAACCAGCCATGAGTCAGTGACAGCCTCTTGCTCTTATAAATAGAAACACAGACTCTGTTCCCGCGTGTTCTTCATGGGCTGTCTCTCCAGCACTTTCCTTTCCAGAGCCAAGGAATGTGCTTCTGAGTCAGCAGTCAGCTGCCGAGGTTGGAGCCCGTAGGGCAACGCCAGTGGCAGAAACCGCACCGCCACGGGAGACCGGGCCTCCCTTCCTCCTCCTCCAGCCTCCCTCCTCAGACTCCTCGCTTTCCTTGTTCCTTCCTTCCACACCTTGGCTTTTCAACCCTCCGGATTTCTGGCACCTTCTGGCTGGGTTTCCAGGTCTGTAGGTTCCTGCGATCATGACTGTTGGTTTGCCCAGGCTGCTGGGACGTACACAGCTCATGGGGTGGTTCAGGAGAGGCTGGGAGAAGCACGACCTGGGTTTGACCTTCAGGAATGAGGGCATGGGGGTGATGGTGGAAGGGCCTTCTGCTGTCTGCCCAGCGGCCGTCAGCGTGGACCAGTGCTGGGCAGTGCCAGCAGAGCTGCAGAACAGGCACTGGAGTGTCTCTGCTGCGGCCTCTTGGCTTGTTGAGGAGGAAAGCTGAGGCAGCCCGAGGGAATTGATCTTGTGTAGTCTTACCTCGGGTGCCTGTCACACTGTCCCAGGAGCCACCTTCCCTCCACTTATCTGCTGTCATTAGTGACCTGGGGTGAACTCCCGTGGACGGGCACTGCCTCCGACTGGAGTCTGTTCATTTGAAAGCACTTTGCATCAGCAGAGGGGGTGGGGCGGCAGGTGTTAATGAAGGAGTTTGTGTGTGGTGAGGTTTGAGGAAATGGGCAGCTCTTTGGAGGTATTTATTTCAAACATACAGCCAGCCAGGGAGTGTTGGCCCACACATCAGAGTTCTTTGAAAGTAAATGCCGAGACTTCAGGAGAGGGAGAGGTTTTTAGAAATGCATGTCGCAGGATCTTGAGTGTGTTGGGGTCAGCTGGAACACAGAGGTCCCTCGGGCTCCTTGGTCATCCTGGCAGGGAGTGGAAGGCGGCTGCTGCTCTTTAGGAACAAAGAAAAATCATTTTCTTTCTTGATGAGAGGCTGAGCGATCGGAGTTGGTACGTTCAGTGCTTTCCAGACACTGTGACTGGAGGAGGGCCAGTCACCTGTGAAGACAGGTAGGCAGGCAGGGGCCGGCTCATGGGAGCTGTCAGCTGCCACATGAATGGAGCGGATGCAGCTGCAGAGGTCCCGCCCGCCCTGCCTGGGACAGGAGGCAAGAAGGGCGCCCACGGGGCACACACCCTGCAACCTCAGTTTCTAGTCACTGGCTGGATGTTCCCCTTTCCTCTGGGGAACACATCTGGTTTTTTTTTTTTTTTTTTTGCCACTTACAAACTTTGACCACCTGACATTTCTAAGATGACCATTGGCTTGTAAGAAAAAGAATGGACTCTTGAGAAATTTTAACATATTTCTGTTGTTGTGTACCTCCATCTAGAATAAACTTTTGCTTCAGGGAAACTGAAGGTTAGTTCCAGTTAATTCCATTTCTTGCTGAACTCTTGGCCACAGGGGTGTTGGGAAAGGCTGTGTTTTTAGCAGTGTGTGTAGGAGGTTGTTGAGTTAGTGACATATTTGAGATGAGAAGCAAGTCAGTGTGTGTCAGGTAAAGAATTACCATCTTTGGCCTCCACAGAACAAGTTGTGGCATCCGGCCCCATCACTTCATGGCAAGTAGATGGGGAAACAATGGAAACAGTGACGGGCTTTATTTTCTTGGGCTCCAAAATCACTGCAGACAGTGACTGTAGCCATGAAATTAAAAGACACTTGCTCCTTGAAAGACAAGCTATGACAAACCTAGGTAATGTATTAAAAAGCAGAGACATTACTTTGCTGACAAATTTCTGTATAGTCAAAGCTGTGGTTTTTTCAGTAGTCATTTATGGATGTAAGAGTTAGACCAAAAAGAGGGCTTAGCATCAAAGAATTGATGCTTTCGAACTGTGGTGCTGGAGAAGACTCTTGAGAATCCCTTGGACAGCAGGGAGATCAAACCAGTCAATCATAAAGGAAATCAACACTGAATATTCATTGGAAGGACTGAAGCTGAAGTTCCAATACTTTGGCCACGTGATGTGAAGAGCCGACTCATTGGAATAGACCCTGATGCTGGGAAAGATTGAGGGCAGGAGGAGAAGGAGATGACAGAGGATGAGATAGTTGGATGGCATCACTGACTCGATGGACATGAGTTTGAGCAGGCTCTGGGAGTTGGTGATGGATAGGGAAGCCTGGTGTGCTGCAGTCCACAGGGTCACAAAGAGTCGGACATGCCTGAGCGACTGAACAGCAGCATCGAGAACATGAGGATGTTGTGTCTGGTGACGTGGGAAACGGGGGGAATGGCAGTTCCTTGTATCCAGGGTAAACCACCCACACCCTCAGTTGATCTGGTTTAACCTTGTAGTACATGACAAGATGTGGGGAGAAGCAGAATGTTACTTCTCCTTCCCAAGGGGGCTTCTCACCTCCTGAGAGCTTTAGGACGGAAGGTGGGTCTCTTCTCTGGCGCTGCTTCGGAGCTGAGAGGCAGGCAGCTGGCATCCTCAGCAGACAGTTGGTGGCTCCCTTTGCCCTCAGCTGCCTTGCTGGATAGTGGGTCACTCCTGCTTCCACAGAGCTGAGCTCCGGTGAGGCCCTGTGTGTCAATGGGAGGCGGGGATGGGCCTGGGGGCCGCCCACCTGGAGCCCCAGCAGTGAGTGCTGTGGCCGGGAGGGCTTCTCACACTGAGCTCAGTCGTCTTCTCTCACCTCCTCACTTACTCGGGGGAGAGCTGGGCTGAGGGAGGCAGCAGTGTCCTTGGGGCGTCCGCACGTGGACCCCAAGCCACGCTGTTGCTCGTCTCATTGGTCTGCCCTGCTTCTCTGCTGTCCCGCTGTCCTGGCCCTTGGCCCCTTGCCTCCCAGCTCCCGACAGTAATTCTAGGTGGTGATGGTACGTGAATGTGGTCCTCTTAGACCTCGCCGCTCCCTCCCCTGGGTCTGTACCGTGTTCACTTAACCTCCTCCCCCACCCACCCCGTGCCTCTGTATCTCTCCAGGCAGCTGTCTGTGCTGCCGCCCCTTCCATCCGTGAGTCTCAGATCTGGCCGGAGCTCTGGGCCGTCCTCTTACCAGGACTCTCCTGTGTGATCTGACCATCCTTGAGTGGATAGCTCCTACCTGGACACCGGCCCCCCTGGGCCTCAGCCTCAGCCGACTGCCTAATGTGCCCCTCCACCAAGGCAGCTCAGATGTAACAGGGTCAGAGGGGAGCTTGCCACACCCCCTACTGCCCCCTAGATGAGTATTTCTCTTTGTCACGCCTTGGCCTGGTGTCACCATTCACTCAGTCCTTTCATCTGTAAGACTCCCTTGCAAGCCTTCCACTTTCCTTCCTCTCCATGTCCTGCACTTCTCCCCTGCCGGCTGACACTTGCTCCTCCTGGAAGGCTCAGCTGTTGTCCCTCAGAGGCCCATCTTGGGTGAGGACCCCTTCCCTGTGACGGGGCCTCTGCCCATGTCCCCCAGCGCCGTGCCTCTCTTTCTCTGATGCTCAGCAGAGCACGAGCCTGTCTCCCCTGCTCGGCTCTGACGTCCCTGACAGCAGCCGCGGTCTTGCTCCTCTCCATTCCCAGGGCCTCAGATGGTGCCTGGCGTGTGGAGGGCAAGGCCGTGCGTTACGTTGTCTAACGAATGACTGCTGCACTTGGGAACTGTCTTCTAGAAGTTGTTCCTAGATACCGACCCAGAAGTGCTAACCATTCCTGTTTCTTTATTAGGTTAAGGTGACGGCGTCAGTCGGATCCACAGCCCTCCCCCTGCCCCACCTGTCCGGGGCGCCAAGAGTGGGGACATGGAGGAGAGTAAGAACGAGGCCACGAATCGGGCCCACGTCCTCTTTGACCGCTTCGTGCAGGCCACCACCTGCAAGGGGACCCTCAAGGCCTTCCAAGAGCTCTGCGACCACCTGGAACTGAAGCCTAAGGACCACCGCTCCTTTTATCACAAGCTCAAGTCCAAGCTTAACTACTGGAAAGCCAAGGCCCTCTGGGCAAAGCTGGACAAGCGGGGCAGCCACAAAGACTACAAGAAGGGAAAGGTGTGCACGAACACCAAGGTAGGGCCTGGGACTCGCTGGAGAAGGAGAGTGCATCGGGTGGAGGTGGCCTGTGAGGCTGGGTGGGGTCAGCCACAGCCTGGGGAGGCGTCAGGCTTACCCGCGTGTGGGTCCTCTGCCTGTGTTCATTCGACCGTTCCTCCTGCTCCGCTCTTACCCCATGGATTGACACAGGAGCATGGGGGTCTCAGCTACTGAGAACTACCCTGAAGTCAAACGGTATGGGGGCTATTGATCTTGCTGCAGCTCTGGCCGACTCTCAGGCTGTTAGAGGACGCAGGCCACTGAGCACAGAGGTAGCCAGGCCCTGCAGGGGTCCTGTCTGCCTGGGTGGCCTGGCGCTTGGCAGAGCGGCCTCTGGACTCAGTGTCTAGTGAGGTGTGCAGAGTATTGGCCAACTTGGGGATTTCCCACAGGCTTCAGACCTCCTTTCATCTGTTTTCCAGAGGCCTGTGTTGATAAGCAAGGCTTTTGCTTGCTTCACAATGTAGAGAAATCAAGTTTCCATGAATCAGATAGGCCTGGACAAAGACCTAAGATGTCTACTCACGTGTGCCGGAGGAGGCGTGGGGAGTGGAGAAGGATAACACATTCTGTGTTTTCCTCATTATATAAGACCACTTTCTGTGAGAAGCTGGAAAAGCTAGCAGGGAAAGGTAGTTGCAGATGATGTTAGGACTGCTGTTACTATTTCATGAGCCTTAACTTGCCCTGTGTGGGTTTGTGTTTGGGTAGGTATTCACACACGGAATTCAAGTAATTCAAGGGCATGACTCTTGTGAGTGTGCTCTAGAGTTTTATTAAGAATTAAGGGAATTTGAAGCCAGAGGCAGTGCCTGTCTCTCCTTTGGACATGCATGTAAACTAGCTCAGTGTCAGCCTGAGTCTTTCTGTAGAACATGGATCTTCAAGAACTCTCTTCAGCACAGAAAGCCCTGATTCTTGAGGATTACCTCCTGGGAGTCTTTCAAGTGATAGGTCCATCCAGGACCCAAGCTTGCTTGGCTGGGTGTTTAGTGATCTGTGTCTCCTCAAGCAGACAGAGATCTGCTTGACTTATGAGCCTTCCAAAAGGTTTTTTCCTGTTGATGAGAGGTGGCATGTGAATTTCTTCCTGTGTTGATGTCATGGCCCAGGTAAACATGGTCTGCAGGTGCCCTGTCTGAGTTTCTGTCCAGCAGTGAAAGTCAAGTCCTTCTCCATCCAGAGCGCTCAGAGCTTCTCTCTGAAGCCATGTGGGCGCTCCACTCTGACCCAGATGGGAGTGAAGGTTTCTTGGTAATGGGGAGAATAGCCCTGTGGGGACTTTAGGGAATGGTGGTCATGAGGTCAAGAGTGCTGCCTTTGCCCTGAAAGCAGCTGTGTCTTTCAGTGTCTCATCATTGGAGCCGGCCCCTGTGGTCTCCGCACAGCCATTGATTTGTCCTTGCTGGGAGCTAAGGTGGTCGTCATTGAGAAGCGAGACGCCTTCTCCCGCAACAACGTCTTGCACCTCTGGCCGTTCACCATACATGACCTGCGAGGTCTGGGTGCCAAGAAGTTCTACGGCAAGTTCTGTGCTGGGGCCATCGACCACATCAGTAAGTAAGATCAGGTCTCCTGTGGGATGCTGCCTCTGCCCACTTCTCAGGGGACAATGGCAGGCAGATTCTAGAAGCCGGTGTGCCCTGTCATCGTTCGTGTCTGTTGCATAGAGAGCACACTCAACTTGGAGTCAGGGTACCTGCCCTCTGGGGGTTCTGTAACCTGAGATTCTTAAGTGCCAATGTGTCTCCTGCAAAATGAGTTTATCTTGAGGAGCTCTAAGATCCTGGGCTTTTACTGAGCACTGGCAGTGGGTGGGGTGCGCACTGGGGCCAGGCCGGGAAACAGACTTCCAGTGTGGGCTTTGACCCTCTGGTGGTTCGTAGTCCAGAGGGAGAGGCCCCCTGAGGTGTGGGCTGTGATGCACCACTGCGGGTGCCCTCCTGACGAGAGGGCACATGCTCTGGGGGTGGCCCTGGGGAGCGGAAGGAGACTTCTGGTCTGGCTGTGAGTGGCCAGTCGATAGTGGGATTCCTTTGTTGGGTGGTTCTCGCGAGGTCTGCAGCACGCAGGGCTCATGCTTGACTCTGGACCCCTCCAGGCTCAACCTGGGCCCATGCTTGAGTCAGTAGACATTAATGCAGACAGTGCTTTTGTTTTCATGCCGATCTGAAAAGTGGTTCAGAACAGACTGTCTACTTTATGAGGCTAAAGTCTTGTCTGTCGATCATCACTGATGGTTTCAGGGAAGCCTTATCAAGGAGCTGCTATTCTGAGCTCTTCAGGTGTGTCCTGTAAACATCGGCTTCAAAGCAGTTGTGCGTTTATCACATGCTGGCCAACAGATGCCACATTCCACTAGTAGCAGCAGCACGCTGTCTATCTGTTGGGCTGTATTGTATAAAGCATCTTGGAACGCCGTTGTGTGCAGCTATAGTGTATGCCAGCAGAGGATTTGAGTCAGAAGGGTGGGCAGTGGGGGAAATAACTGAGATGACTTCAATGAGGATTAGCATGTTCCCTAGCACATTTTCACAGCCTGCAGGCACATTGGTCTTAGCAGAGGACAGGGTCGTCACATCAGTGGACTTGTCTGCCTTGTGTGTGGCAGGATTTGTCTTGGAGCCCAGACCCTCTCTCAGCAGCCCTGGGCTGCTGCTGTGCCTGGCACCTGGGAGGTACTCACTGGACGTTGAACAAAGACATAACTCTCACTGTGATAATGAGCAAGATTTTCCATCATTTTGAGCCTTAGTTCCTACAACTGTGGACCAGAGGTGGGAGGGGGACAGTAAGAGACTGAGGCTGGGTGGAGGGTGCCCCTCTCAGCATGTAAGGGTGTGTGGACATCAGCGAGGTATGAGGTGAGAGAAGCCGTGGGTGGTTCAGGAGGCAGTGCAGCCCTTTGTGTCCAGTGGGAGGTGCCCCTGGGGCCCATCTTCCACCTTCTGTGGGGAGTCCTGTGGGGTCACAGCTTCTGCTTGGTCACTGTGGCTCTGAGCCCATCAGGGAGGACGGGGTGGGGGGTGGGAGGTGTGGGGGACTCTCAGCCCATCCGGGAGGATGGGGGGCTCTGAGCACATCAAGGAGGATGGGACGGGGGGACTCTGAGCACATTAGGGAGGATGGGGGGGTGGGTTCTGAGCACATCAGAGAGTATGGGGGAGGGGCACGTCTCCTGTTGTCTCAGTGCTTTCGTGTGCTGGGAACACCTAACCCAAGAGGTGGGCATGGCCCCATGTCTGTCTCTGGAACATCTGCTCTGAGTCGTATTTGCCCTGGGAAGGGAAAGACGCTACAGGCATGGCTGGGAAAAGCCTGCTGCCAGTGACTTTGAGCAGCCGTGTAAACTCTGCGTGCGTGGGTGGGTAGGGGAACTGGGGTAGTGATGCTGACTGTCTGCCCCACTGAGGACCCTCACTTGTGCAATCTTCTACCCACCCAGGTATCCGTCAGCTTCAGCTGATACTTTTGAAAGTAGCCTTGATCCTAGGCATTGAGATCCACGTCAATGTGGAATTCCGAGGACTTGTGGAGCCTCCTGAGGATCAAGAAAATGAACGTGAGTGTACAAATAAGGAGGGAAAGGGGCTGGAAGGGGTGAGAAAGATTCGACCTAGGGAGGAGACGACAGGCGTCTCGGATAGTTTTCAGAGCTGGTTAAAGGGCTTCTCCGTTTGTATAGTCTGTGTCTTTGGAGGAACTTTGACTTAATGAGGAGGCCCTGACATAGTATGGGACATGCTGGGTGCTTAGATTCGTTACAGAAGGTCATGTGCTGGGGGACGTTCCTTTGTGAACCTTCCTCAAGGCTTGTTTCTTTCTTTGGTTTGTGCCCCACGCTTTTATGTCTGCTGTGTTTGCCATGGGGTTTTGTGCCGTGTGCACACCTGGATATCTAGAGATCTGGGTGTATGAATATTTCAGGTTTATGAATGGGTCCGGTGATGACCTTCATTCTGACTTTGGTCCACAGGGATAGGTTGGCGGGCCCTGGTGCATCCCAAAACGCACCCTGTGTCAGAATATGAGTTTGAAGTGATCATCGGTGGGGATGGCCGCAGGAATACCTTGGAAGGTACTGGGCAGTCTCTTTCTCCTCCTGCTGGTTCACAGCCAGGGAAGGGTCACCCTCCCCAAGCCCTGTAAGAGCTTGTGTCCTCAGAGTCCCCACTCCTGAGACCCCTCCTCTGGTCCCTGCCTGTGCTGGTGGACGGCAGGCCCCACCAGCTGGCTGTCAGGCACTTCTCTGGGTGCAGGGAGCCAGGCTCTCGTGAGCCGGGGACACTGCAGGTCTAGACCTGACTTACTCAAGCAGACGGAGCCTCGCACCAAGTGCTTTTCTGGCCTGTCGGATTTCCAGGTGTGTGTTAGCTGTGGGTGACTTTGACATCTTGCTGGATTGGGAAGGCTTTGGGAGGTAGACACCTTACTTCCAGACAGAGGAGAGCTGCCCTCAATTTCCCGTGATTCCCACCTCCCACACTCCCCCACGTCCTCATCAGAACCCCTCCTATTTCTCCTATTTGACGTGAACTTCCTGCTTCTCCGACCAGCTTTTGTCACCTCTGAAAATTTCTTCCCCCCTTCCCAGGATTTCGTCGGAAAGAATTCCGTGGCAAATTGGCCATTGCCATTACAGCGAATTTTATTAACCGAAATACAACAGCAGAAGCCAAAGTGGAAGAAATCAGTGGTGTGGCTTTTATATTCAACCAAAAATTTTTCCAGGAACTGAGGGAAGCCACAGGTTGGTGTTAATACCTCCACAGTGGAAGGACAGACTCTGAACACCGCTCTGGTCCTCATCTGGGGGGGTTGGCGGGGCGGGGGCCGTTGCTACTACTGCTGTGCTGTAGCCCTCTCTCTGCCCTTTCTGCGCTCCTGTGCGTCGCTCTGAGCCTTACGCCATCTGCGTCTCTGTCTCCTGCTCTGCTGTCTTTTGTGCTCATCGCTGTGACTGGCCTGCTCCTCCTGCTTGGACCCCTTCCCCTGCCTGGCGCCGAGTCGCTGTGGGTGGGGAGCCCTGGTTTGTTGAGAAGCAGACTCTAGGTGTTGAGTATGTTTTGTTTTTCTGAGTTCATTTGCTTCTGAAGTAAACCATGTGCCAGATAAAAATGAGGCTGTTGTATGGTAGCTTGTGAATAGATTCACTTAGACATTAAGCTGCAAGAAGAATGTGTGACACATTGCAGTTAACTGTTTTCTAGGACAGTTCTTACCATTGCATCTAATTTTCTAGGTTAACAGAGTTAAAGAGCCAGTGATGCACTCTCTGCTTCCAGCATCTGCTTGTCTGTCTTGCTCGTGAGCGTCTAGGAGATTCCCCTGTTGCCTTGATGAGTCAGAGAGGCTTAACCTGAGAACTGGCTCAGACCCTCCTCCTTGAGGTTAACCTCTCCCTTCTTCCCATCCTTGTGTTTCTGCTTCCTGTTGATGGCTGTTGTTAGGATAACAGGGTGTCAGGTAAATGCAGAGAGCAGTATGAGGATGACCAAGCTTCCCTCTTGTGAACAAATGGGCAGGGTGTGAAGATCAGGCTCAGACACCTGTTTTCTCTTCCTGCCTGGGGTTCCAGGACCCCGGTCTCTGTGGACTGATAACAGTCATCCCCCCCCAGTCTCAGCAGACCTTCACGTGCATGTCTGTCCTCTGTCGCAGGGATCGACCTGGAGAACATTGTCTACTACAAAGATGACACACACTACTTCGTTATGACCGCCAAGAAGCAGAGCTTACTGGACAAAGGGGTGATACTGCATGTGAGTCATGGATTTCTTCTAGACCTTTTTTTATGTATCAGGTTATGTGATTACCAAGATAAACAATTTTATTGTCTGATCAGTTTTTCTTGCAAAGTCATTAAAATGAGTACCTCACTCATCTCCTGGGACTGTGTATTTTGTAATCCTCTGATGTTTTTAACACTTAAAAAAATCTCTTATTGTGGAAAATATCAAGTGTGAACAAAAGTGGAGAGACTTGGGTAATGAACCCCTGTGTACCTCTTATCCAGCTTCACAGGGATCAGCATGCGGCCAGCACTGCCTGCGTGGGGCTGTGCAGAGCAATCTCAGGTAGCATTTTGTGCATAAATATTCAGTGTAATTTTAGTACTTCGGTTTGTGGCTTATGGTGCATTCCCATGTGGCTGATTATTGGTTGGTTTATAGGTCATCCTTTGGGAAAGGGTTGTAGAGTGAAGGGGGTTATAGAGGGAAAGGAGTTTGGTGTTTCTGGGAGCCTGAGAGCAGTTCTGGCTTTACTGTGGATCTGGTTACAGAGGCCCAGGGAACAGAGCCTCGATCAGGCTTTATTTGGACCTTTTTGTGGCCTGACAGTGAGGACTCTTGTTCACCCGGAGTCAGGGCCAGCTAAGCCTTTTTTCCAGATGACTAATTGTGTGACATTCCCTGAGATGATGACCTGGAAATGGAATCAGAGAGCCACAGGTGGATGGTTCCTCCAGAGATGGTTCCTCAGGAGAGTTTCTTAAGTCTTGCTTGGTCTGGCTGGTCTGGGTTTGAGAATTACTGTTCCTGTGATGATGTGCTGACTGAGGCCCCTGCAGTCCCAGCACAGACTTGTGGCTGAGTATCAGGGCGTCCCATCTCTGCAGGGTGGTGATGTGTTACACTGCCGCTTTGCCTTGGGCAGTGCTGGGGAGCAGGGAGCTTGCCCGCAGCAGACTCTTCCTCAGGGGCCTCCTGTCTGTGTCTCAGCCCCATGGCCTTTGTGTGTGTGTGAGAAGAAGGGAACAGAGCAGTGGATGCAGCGTGTGCCACCAGAGTATATCCAGAATGGGATATACTTGGTTGGATGTTTCATCGGGAAGAGATACCCATGAGCCTGCTGGCGCGCCTCGGGACCAAGCTAAGACTTGACATCTGCCGTCCTCGTCAGGACTGTGGTGATCAGTTGACATTATGTTGGACCAATCTAGAATGCTGCAACCTGATGTACTTTTCCTTTTTGTTTGTTTTTTTTAGCACACAGGGTGTGTGCCACTGAATCCTGAGCCCACAGTGGCTACTTACTAAGTATTGAACAAACCAACCTGAGTGTGCATGTTTGCCCGTTCCATCTTGTCTGGGCAGCTGGAGGTGCCCTCAGGGACACTTGGGGAGCTCCGGTCCCCCCTTGAAGAAGAGGCCTGGTCAGGAACCTCCGGAGCAGAGGAGTTTCTCAGTCCTCTCTGTGGAGAGCCCTTTTTCTCGCGTCGTTTTTCTTCATTGGTGCATTGCTGTGGGGCCTTCCAGAATCCTGTGTATTGTTTGGAAAGCTTCTGTTCCGTCCTCAGTGTATCTCTTGCCGGTTCCCTGGGCTGCTGGTGCTCCCACCTCCTTATCGGTCGGGCATGGAAGCTTTTGGGTTCTTCCTTTGGGGTCGATGGGAGATGCAGGTTGAGTGTCCTGTGTCGTCCAGTTGCTGTCAGAAGAGGATGCTTGCTGATAGCAGCCTTAACTGGGGATGCTTTTCAGTTTACAAGGCACCATCACGTAAGTCATTGTATTTGGTGTTCAGAGCAGCTCCGTGAGGTAGAGTGGACTAGACTGCAAAAGTAGTGACTTGTTCCAAGAACGATGGAAAAGCAGGGACTCTGTTTCTAGGAACCCATGTTCCTTTGGAAACAAGCCCCTCCCACCTTCCCAAATTTGTGTGGAGGACTTACTTTGGAACAGGAAGCCACTCTTGGGGCGGGGAACGTGGTGTGGCCATGGCCGGTGGGCACCTATGCCCCTGCCTGGGCTTTCCCTTGAGCTCCCCCCGTCTCTGGAGACAGGACTACGCCGACACGGAGCTCTTGCTCTCCCGGGAGAATGTGGACCAGGAGGCCCTGCTGAGCTACGCCCGGGAGGCAGCCGACTTCTCCACCCAGCAGCAGCTGCCGTCGCTGGACTTCGCCATTAACCACTACGGGCAGCCTGACGTGGCTATGTTCGACTTCACGTGCATGTATGCCTCCGAGAACGCGGCCCTGGTGCGGGAGCACAATGGACACCAGCTGCTGGTGGCTCTGGTGGGGGACAGCCTCCTGGAGGTGAGAAAGGGTGTTGGGGGGGCGGCATGGTTAGAAACAGACCTGGGATCCCGGGCTGGGGAGCGTCTGTGTCATCCTACTGCATCCAACCTGGGGGCTCAGGGCCCGCTGAGTTAGGGTTAGGATCTGCCAGGTTGTGAGGGGGGGAAGGGCAGTATGTCCTGCCAGAACGTCTTCTTAGGGGCAAAGGCTTTCTTTGCTCTGGAGTTTAGTTTCCCTGTATTAAAAGGTAATTTATATTAACTCTGTGTTTTCTGTCCCCTTCCAGCCTTTTTGGCCGATGGGAACAGGAATAGCCCGGGGCTTTCTGGCTGCTATGGACTCTGCCTGGATGGTGCGCAGCTGGTCTCTGGGGACGAGTCCCTTGGAAGTCCTGGCAGAGAGGTAACTGCAGGGGCTGTCCGCGATGAGACAGAGCATCAGCACTGTGCTCTGCAGGCTGGGCTCAGGTTTCTCCTTCTTAATTGATGATATATTCTTATTTAGGAGAAGAAAGGTAAGACAGGTATTCATAAAATCATAGAAACCTACAGGTTATCTCAGTGATTTTCTTTTGTCACTCTCCAAAGCAAACTCTTACAAGCGGTGTCTGAATCTTTGTGTAACATTGAAGGATGCTCTCTTATTCCTCTGTGACAGTTACGTGAACAGGGGTGTGAAAATACTGTGTCAAGTCCTCTTGTCTTTGAACTAGAGAGACTTACACTAATGAAATCAGTGTGGTAGCTGGGTATGTACTAACTTAGAACTAATTAAAGATGACTTTGAATTCAAAGGAAAACACCAAACTACTTGTAAACATTTCTCAAACATCAGATATTTCGAAGCAGATAATTGCAAATGAGATAAGACCTGGGATTTGCTTGCTGATAAAGAACAAGTGCCTGGACCAGAACTAGAGAAAGAGGATACGCTGGATGAAATTCGGGGTTGATATCATTTTAAGTCTGTTTACCTAAGGTTCTCTGGGTAAATTTGGTGGCAAGTTTTTTTCATCAGTGATTTTCTTAAAAAGTTGGTGAACCTAAAAAAAAAAAAAAATTAAAAAAAAAAAAAAAAAGTTGGTGAACTTGCCAAAACAGAGCACAGTAGTAAATTAGATTCAGGCTTTGCTCCTGCCCACAGCAATGTACCTGCCCTTCTCGCTGGGGCGTAGCAGTCTGGGGCCTGTGGGATCCTGGAGCTGGAGGGGATGGGAAGCAGGGCTGATGTGGGGGTGGGGAAACCCCATCCAGGAGGAAGGTTAGCCCTGCCCTGGGCTCTCAGAACATAGAAATATCATCAAAGGTGTTTCTGTTGCTGTCACTGCTCTGAGCGTATTGTTTGCTCTTGCAGGGAAAGCATTTATAGGTTGCTGCCTCAGACCACCCCTGAGAATGTGAGCAAGAACTTCAGCCAGTACAGCATCGACCCTGTCACCAGATACCCCAACGTGAACGTCAACTTCCTCCGGCCGAGCCAGGTGAGAGCCCCTGGCCAGTCGGGCATGTCTCGGCCACTGTCAGGCCCGGTCAGACCCTGTAGATACGAGCATACGCAGCCTTCCTTCAGAACCAAGTGATGTCTCCCTGGGTTGGCTGAGGAGGCGTTTTCCGTCAGCAGACGGAGCAGCCAGGGCGGCGGGTGTGCAGTGACGAGCAGGGCACAGCCCTGGCTCCCGGGGCGGGGCGTGCGGTGCACACCTGCGTCACTGCCACCAGTCACTGTGACCGGGCCCTCCCCTCCCCCGCTCTTGTCTTCTCATCTGCACCACGGAGTCTACCACCCCAGCTCCCCGGGTCTTTGTGTGGCAGACCGGACTGGTCCCTTGAGAGGACGTGGGAAGATAAGGCCCTCTGCAAGTGAAAAATACTGTCGGCCAGCTCAGAATGTCTGAAGCCTTATTACTGCACCAAGAGTGATGTTTCACCAAGCACAGTAATCTCAAAGAGCCCAACAACATTGAGAAAGCAGTCCATTCAAGATACCTGTGTCCTAGACTGTACATTGGGCCTCTATGTTAGGGGCAAAATCTGCTGTTACTGGGCAGGAGTCATGGCCCAACAGAGACTAAGCAAGCCCCTAGCCCCCCACGGCCAAGTGTCTCTTTATCACAGGTTCCCACAGTGCACGCGCGTTTATGTGTGTGACCCACTGCATCCCAGAAGGGGTTAAGGTTGGCGTTGTCCCTTCTGACCACACTTTGCCCAGGTTTTCACCGGGGTCATTCTGTTCTCAGGTGGGCCTTGGTTCCTTGGTGTGTGATTTCCCTTCTTCACGACTTATAACCTTCCTGCCAGGTGCGCCATCTGTATGATACTGGAGACACAAAAGATGTTCATCTGGAGATGGAGAACCTTGTGAATTCCCGAACCACCCCAAAGCTGGCCCGCAACGGTGAGTCCTGGTTTGGCCTTTCAGCCAACCCAGCGTGTTCTGTGTGAAGGCTGGGCTGCGGTGTGCACAGCGCTCGTCAGGCTGGGATGGGATGGGACTGCTCTGCCCCATGGTGCACAAGTCAGCCCCACAGCCAGGAAATAGCGGTGCTTCGAGGCTGGGAAACCTGGTCTCAGGGTTCACCAGGGTGTGGAGAGAAACTGAATACGTGCTGTTGAGAGGGCGGGGTGTGTGTGGGGGGCCTTTGAGCACACGTGACAGCCAAGGTTTGCGGGAAAGGTCTTAGTGAAGAAGCCGTGGCCTCGAAGCTGAGGACCACGAGCCTGCAGGACACGGTGGCAGAGGCAGGGCCCGCGCTGTACTTTGTGTGTGGCGCGGCCTCTGAAGAGCTCTTCGGAAGGAGAGTCACTGCAGTGCAGGTGAGCCAGGCAGAGAAGGGCACCGGGCTGAGTTGGTAGTTAGGGCTGCATCCATGTCAGGCTCACTGGCCTGACGTTGAGGCTGTGGATGAGAAGGGAGGCCGAGTCCAGTCTAGCCGTGCCCATCTGTGAAGGATGTGGCTTGCCAGCATACTTAGCACATCTGAACTTAGGTTTCTGTGTCTGAAATGGGGGTGCCTATCGTGCCTTACTCTGGCTTTGAGGACCAAGGGGCACAGTGAGGTGTTCACTGCAACACTTGGTGTACAGCAGGGTGTCAGAGTGGCAGCCGGGAGTATTAAGGAGCCAGAAGCACTGCAGAGCCTGAATGAGGAAGTGGGGCTGAAGGTTTGAGTTCAGTCTTGGGCATCTTGAAGTTGACGTGCTGTTGGAATATCAAGGTCATCTTCCTTGAAAGCAGAGAGTGTGTCTTGTTTGGCTACCCCATGTGGCTTGTGGGACCTTAATTCCCCGACCAGGGATTGAACCCGTGCCCTTGTCAGTGAAAGCAAGGCATCCTAACCACTGGACTGCCAGGGTATTCCCCAGAGAGTGTGTCTTTGTTCACTGTAGTTCTGGAGCCTGAACTTTTGAGGTTGTCCAGTACATACTGGACCGATGGACACATAGACTTGGGAAACATCTGAATAAAGTTAATTTAGGAAGCCAAGAGATTTAGACGAGGACACCAGCAGTGCTTCTCTGTGTTATTTCAGGATTCATTTCCCTGAAAGACTTAAATAAAACAGGGTTTTTAGAAATGCAGTTTTTATCTTATGTTCACAAAGCAGTTAGTGACTCAGTACAAGGTTAAATATCTTCAGCTGTCTAAGGTAAGGAACAGACTTTCTTGGACACGGATAGGAGTTACCAGCTTCTTCTAAATGCTCCATGTCAGGGCTCTTCTGATGCAGTTATGAAAAACAGATTTTTAAATGGCTCTTCATGTTTTAGGAGACACATCAGTGACTGGAAAACGTCCCAGGATGTGCATTGTCTCTGTGTCGAGTGTTTCAGGGCATGATGGCTTGTCTTGCTGAGGGCTCAGCCTGCTGTTCTGGGGTGCTTGGCTTCGCCTGTGTGGTCCTGCGGAGTTGCTTGCACTTGGAAAGTGCAGGACTGAACCTTTCTTCTTGGGTCCTCCAAGTGTTGCTTTGGAGGGAAGGCGTTTCCTCCCCCAGCTGCTGCCAACTCTCCAGGGAGATCTCAGGGCTGCTGGCGTGAGGGTGACAGCTCAGCAGGGGTCATTCCCTCTGCATCCCTGTCCTAGAGAGCCGCAGGGACCCTGGGCTTCAGCATGCTTGGGTCCAGGTCACCCGCTGGTAGTCTGTCATCTGTCCCGGGCATGGACGTTGACCTGAGTCTGGATAAATTGGGAGTTTCTTGCCTACCTAAAACTTCATGGGAATTCCCCGGGGGTTCCGTGATTTGGACTCTGCGCTCTCACTGCTATGGGCCCAGGTTCAGTTGGCCCCTGTTGAGGAACTAAGATCCCATAAGCCACACTGTGTAGCCAAAAAAAAAAAAAAATGTAATACCAGTTAAATAGCTTCTTACTTTTGAAAACCAGTGACAGCTATTTTGTCCCTGCCTTCAGTATTTTTTCAGACTGGTTTCGTGGATTCTCTATCAAGGCTCCCAGGTGACCACACCTCCACTAATAACGTTGTTGTTGTTCCAGAGTCTGTGGCTCGTTCCAGCAAGCTGCTGGGATGGTGCCAGCGGCAGACAGACGGCTATGCTGGGGTGAACGTGACGGACCTCACCATGTCGTGGAAGAGCGGCCTGGCCCTGTGTGCCATCATACACCGATACCGCCCTGACCTGATGTGAGTCCAGGCTCAGCCTCATCCGTATTCCCTGCGCTCAGGTGGCCTTTTTCCAGAATGGGACGCGTAGCACGATGCTTCTTCTGCAGGTTGTGACTGATCTTGATGTAGCGGTGTTTAAAGCTCTGCCTCTCAGGCATTCTGTAGCTCAGCCCAAGCAGTAGTGACCAGCTGAGTGTACAAGTCTCCATGCTTGCAAGGTGGACCCCCTGAGCCTGCTAACATCCCATGAAGGGAAACCCTGTTTCCTGGCCCCAGGCTGAGCTCTGCATGCAGCCAGCTCTCTGTCTGGTGCTGCTGGTCACGAGGGAAGCCTGGCCGGGTGGGGCCCGGAGCACGTGTGTCCCTCGTGGCAGAGCAACTGCCCCGTTCAGCGGGGCTGGCCCGCATTGTCTCTGTTTCCCGCACTTTTGGCGAGGGTCGAGCCCGTGACACTCAGGTGGCCTTACCTCACTGTGTGGTGCCATTTCCTCTCTTGGTCATCCTGTGCTCATCTAAACGCAGACTAGCACAGCAGGATGACCCTGGTCAGCTGGTGCCTGGGGCACCCAGTCCTTACCATGGAAGCCAAACAGGAAGATTCAGAAACAAGCAGAGCACGTGGGGTTATATTGACCGTCTGTCCTTTCATCATTAGGTCCACTTACGGGCCCATTTTTGTGTTTGTCTTATTTTAACGATTACCTAAGGAATCCTGAAAGACCTAGTTCCCATTTATGTTAATAAACAGCCTCACCTGGTGTTTAGAAATGGGGATTTCTGATTGGCTTGGATAAGTGACCTCTGGCGCCCCATCCTTGGCTCGTGCGGAGGCTGATATAAAGCTAGTGGAAGTAGGGCCTAGTCACCCTCTACGGGGGGCAGCTTGAGGACGACTGTGGTACCAGCACAGGAGTGCTGAAACGAGGGCCAGGCGAGTCACGTCCGCTCCAGAGGGAGAGCAGGACGAGGGGCTGGGGTCACGAGCACTGGAGGAGCCTGGCCGGTGGGGGGCCGCGCTTTTGTTGGATGGACCGAAGGGGCTCCAGGGGCCTGGGGGTTTCCTCCTGATGCACACAAAGCCCAGAGTCGTTAACTTGGCACTGTTCAGGCTGTAGTGACTTCGCGGAGAATGAGGCCTCCACAGTTTAATAGGCTTAATATACAGAGTAAAGGGATTCAGAAAATGAAACAGTTACACAGTCAGTAGGTTAACATAAAATAAGCCCTGCTCGGTTAAGTCTGAAGTCACGAAGCTATCAGTCTTTACTTGACTGAATAGCAGGAAGCCTGAAACCCAGTGGGAAATGTTCGTTAATCTAAGTACTTAGGGAAACTCAGGGACTTAGCAATAAAACAACCTTTTGAGGAAAGTTTTGGAATTTCCCTGTGAGCAGAAGGCCGAGTATGATTCCCTAGAGCCGACCTAGTCCATCAACAGCTTATCAGCTCCATGGACACGGGGGTGATGGCTCCAGGCTTTTTAAACACAGCCTTATCCAAACAGGACCTGTTCATTGTTGAGCATGAGGTTAATACACGCAGACCACATGCAGGCACAGGGGAAACATAATAAAAACAGCTCATTTTCTTGAGCCTACATTTTAGTTAGAAGTTTACGTTATTGGAGAAATGTTTTGTTTTCCAACTTTTCTCTCTTGTCGTTTGTGGGTAGATCTTTAATCCTGTGTTCCTCCTGAGGATGATTTGATTTTATTAGTAAGAGGAAGCAAGCTGAGAAGTGAGATAGGTTTGCTGTCCAATTTCAGTGTGGTCCTGAACCCGGGCTTTGCATTGACTACTCCATGGTACGGTGTTTTCTGGTCTGGGGCTCTGTCAAGCGTGGTCTTGACATGTCTTCCTCATCCTGTTCCTCAGAGATTTTGACTCTTTGGATGAGCAGAATGTGGAGAAGAATAACCAGCTGGCCTTCGATATTGCTGAGAAAGAGCTGGGCATTTCTCCCATCATGACAGGCAGAGAGATGGCCTCGGTGGGGGAGCCGGACAAGCTGTCCATGGTGATGTACCTGACCCAGTTCTACGAGATGTTCAAGGACTCGCTCCCCTCCCGAGGTAAGGGTCCCCGGGGCCGCTGGGTGGCTCCCCGTGCCCCCCCCCCCCACCATCAGTCCCGTTTCTCTGCAGGTGTTGGCAGGCCCTCCTTCTGATCCACCTCTTGCTCAGCACACCTGCGAATGTGGAATCCATGAGCATTTCTGTCCAGAGTCTTGTCGCTTTCTCTCCAAACCAGCCTCTTTGAAAACTGCTTTTGTTGTGACCTGGGCTTCTTCACTGCCCAATCTTTGTGACACTTTGCAGCCCAGCCTCTGCTTTGCCCAAACTGTTCTCCGTGGTCAGGGAGAATCACCAAATGCATATCCTTCCCCCTTCTCACCTCTCAGGCACTTGGCTGTTCTGCGTTGTTCAGTGCTTGGAACAACGTCTGTTCCATTGAAACTCTGTCTTGCTCTTGGCTTCTGTGATCCTGGACCACACTTGCCTCATTCTCATTCCTCTGTAACTGTTCCTTCTTTGGCTGCTCTTTATTCTCCTGCCTTTTAGTGTTTCCAGAAATCTTCCCTTGGCCCTCAGGCTGTTGGGAAACAGATGAAGTAAGCGTCATGATGCTTATGAGTGTTGACCATGGTACCTGACCTGGTTTGCACCCCTTTGTCTCCCCTTGTTCAACTGGAGGCAAGTCACTAAACTTCCCCGTGCCTCAGTTTCCCTTTCTATAAAATGGGGGCAATATGTATATGATTAGATTGTGAAATGCTGAGAAGAGTGTTTGGTGAATGGAAGCACTTACATAAATGTTAGTTGTGTATTATTAATTTCAGTTATTATCTCAGCATTACTGTTGTTACTAATAAAACATTGGTATCCACAGATTTGAAGTGCCATTCTCCAGTGTCTTCTAGCCATGCACTTGTAGACCTCTGAGGCTTTTTCTTGTTAGAGATACAGTTATTGCAACAGAAATCCACAACTCTAACATCAGTATGCCCGTCAGGGAGAGCCCCACCTCCATGTGAAGCTCAGTACAGGTGTCTGCACACCCCAGAAAGATGCCCTGGGTTGCACCTTGTCTTCCCCACGTCTCTCCCGTTCTGTCTCTGCCTGAACTTTTTATCCTCAAAGTGGGGCTTTGGCACTCTGCTGTGACCCACATGCACAGGCAGATTGCAGTTTTTGAAAAGCTGAAGCGGAGGATTTTGTGACTGAAGTTGACTGGGGCAGGTGTTGGTCCTATTTGTATGCATGGAGAAGAGAAGACCTAGCGTGCAGGCCTCTGTGCATTTTCTCGGGTGTTCTTGCTCGGTTCAGAGCGCCCTGGCCCTCCCTGCGGGGAGGCGCCTTCACGGCTGTCCTTGAACGCTGCCGATTTCTGCCCGCAGACGCTTCAGACCTGAACGCGGAGGAGAGGGCTGTCCTAATAGCCAGCACCAAGTCCCCTATCTCCTTCCTGAGCAAACTCGGGCAGACCATTTCTCGGAAGCGCTCCCCCAAGGTAAGTGGACGGGATTTCCTCCAGCTGCAGAGCGAGAGGCGAGGTGCGGAGAGTGAAGGGACGCGGTTTCCCTCTGTTCTTGGTGCAGGACAAGAAGGAGAAGGACTTGGATGGCGCTGGGAAGAGGAGGAAGACCAGCCAGTCAGAGGAGGTGAGAGAAATGTCTGGGATTTGCCAGAGCCACTGTACTGTGCCTCTTCCTGGCTTAATCCCCCAGTTTCCGAGTTAGTATTGCTGGATCTTTCCAGTTCATCCACGTGAGAGGGGTGGGCACGGATGCTTCCTGTGGCCTTGTGCCTCTGTTCTTTGGAGAGCATTCCAGGAGCACACACGTGTGCACATGGCCTTCCTTTCTCTGTGGAGTCACATACATGGTAAAGGGCAAGGGGCCTTCCAGGGATGTGATCACACCAGCAAAAGCCGGAGCACCTCTTCATTGCTGTTCCCGCCCTGAGTCTATTTTGAGATGAGAACCTCGAGGAGAGCTCTAACCTTGAGACCAGCCATCACTCCAGGCCCTGGGGGGGTGCAGGGGGCTGCTCTGACACAGGCGGCTCTCGGGACCTATGTTCCTCAGGAGGACACGCCCCGCGGCCACAGAGGAGGGAGGCCCACCCTGGTGAGCACGCTGACCGACCGGAGGATGGACGTGGCCCTCGGCAACCAGAACAAAGTGAAGTACATGGCAACCCAGCTGCTAGCCAAGTTTGAGGAGAATGCGCCCCCACAGTCTGTGGGTGTGAGGAGACAGGTAGGCCTCGCTCACCCTCCGGGACCTGGTCTGGCCTCAAAGGAGGGAGCGGGTGAGATGGGGGATGTCCCAGACCCCCCCGAGGGCTCCAGGCTCGAGGCGGCGTCTGTGTGGGGAGGGACGAGGGTTTCTGTCATCCCCTGGCAGGTCCCAGGTGTCTGTGACACACGCCCACCCGGGACCTTTACAGCGTGGTGGGGTCTCAGTCTCTGCACGCAGGTGTGTGTTCACATACATACATACATGAGTGGTAAACCAACGCTTGCCCTGATCAACTTCAGTCACAAAAACCTCCGCTTCTGCTTATTGAGGAAAATGCTGAAAATAATGTTGATAGTTAAGGCCCCTATAATGTTATTAACATTTTGCCATGTTTCTTTCAGGTCTTTTCTTTAGTACGTCTTTGTTTTCATAGTTGAGGTCATTATTGACATGTACTTTTCTGTTCTGCTTTCTTCTTGTAACTTTGGGCATATTTCCATGTTCCAAACTCCTTACAAGTCTCTTCCAAAGTGTGCACTCTGTGCCTTTCTTAACCCTTCCTCTGGTGCTGGATGTTGACTTGTTTCTCATCTCTGATGATAAGCACAGAGGTAAATACTCTGGTGATAAAGCTGCCTTATTAGACTGTCCTTGACGAGGTCAAGAGTGGGCATGTTATCAAGATGCTCCGTTGACTAACCTCACACACATCCTCCCGAATCCTGGTGAGGGCTGGCCGGCGATGTCTGTCCAGTCTTGTCTCTCCTTTTGCTCGTCCAGAAGTCACTCTGGCTTCTCATGACAGGAGGTGCTGACATAGTGTGGTCCACACCGAGAGCTTCTTCCCGAACCTCTGGTGCTTAAGTGCGCGTCTCCTCTTCACCTTCTCCACATCGTCAGCCCCTATTCCTGTGGACCAGGGTGGGGTCCACCACATGAACATCTTCTCACGTCTGGTGCTCACTCAGATCCTCTCTCCTCAGGCGTCTGTGCCGAGAAGCCTGCAGCCCAGGCCTCCTCCCACCTCGGGAACGTGGGCTGCTGTCCGCCAGAGGAAGTTTGTCCTCAGGAGATGCACGCCTCAGTTTCCAAGTGGCAATTAGTGGTTTAGGCTCAGAGCAGTGAGCTCGGGAAAAAGACACTCAGAATTACAGCTCTGTCTGTCTTCTCCTTTGTGTTTGTTTTTGACCTAGTTGGGGGTTTCTTGTTTTTTTTTCCACAAGTGTAACTTACATTTTTACATATATATAAGTGTAACCTATGTATTTTTCTTTATAAGTGTAACTTTCTAGAATTAATTCTGTGAGCCCTTCCTCAGTTCTCAGATGTGTGTCTGTCTGCTGTGAGAAGCACCTTCGTGTCTGCTACCTTAATGTGTGTTCTTTTTTGTTTTTTTGTCTCCATGTGCTGTCCCTCCCCACACTGGCCTGTGTGTCACAGCTGACACAGGAGCGTGGGGTCAGCCAGCCGTCCAGCTGCCTGCCTGAGCAGGGTCGCTCTGCTCCCACCCCCCAGTGGAAACAGGTAAAGGAACTGCCCAGGCCCAGGCCTTCCCACCCGCTCCTCCTCTGAGCCAGCTGGCTGGAGGCCTCACTGGAGCCCCGGGTAGGGATCTGTGTGCATTTGAGTGGACTCCAGGAAGGTTTAACAGACAGTACTGACAGTATCAGGCGTCCCTGATAGCTCAGTTGGTAAAGAATCCGCCTGCTATGCAGGAGACGCCGGTTTGATTCCTGGGCCGCGAAGATCTGCTGGAGAAGGGATAGGCTACTCACTCCAGTGTTCTTGGGCTTCCCTTGTGGCTCAGCTGGTAAAGAATCTGCCTGCAATGCAGGAGACATGGGTTCGATCCCTGGGTTGGGAAGATCCCCAGAGAAGGGAGAAGAGAAAGGCTACCCACTCCAGTGTTCTGGCCTGGAAAATTCCATGGACTGTATAGTCCATGGGGTTGCAAAGAGTTGGACACAACTAGTAGTCACTTTCACTAACAGTACCGCATGACCTCTATAACCCCTTTGGATCTGGGAATCCAGTGAACAGGCTGGGCTGTTTAGTGTTGAAACCAGCTGGGACTGCGTGGTGAGGTTCCAGAGTCTTTGGGGTTTTGCTCTTACAGCCTTTGTCCCAAGTTGACCTTTGGCTGACTTGTGACTGCATGACCCCTGGAGGACCATCCTGAGTTTGGGGCTTGGGGCAGTGGGCCTTTGGTGTTAAACAGGAAAATGTTATCCAGGTAGTAGTTTCAAACTGTGGTTTGTTACTTTGCCTCAAACCATGGACGGTGATCGTGTACACTTTTCTTGGTGTTTTAGCTACATTTAAAATAGCCTTTTTAGAAATTTTCACTAAAGTTTCTGCAGAAACTCCTGTAGAGTGACTTCTACATGGTAGAGTGGGGCAGAGAGAGAGGAGGTGGTGCCTGGCGGTCACGGGAAGCCCGTCAGCCATGGAGGCCTCTGCTCCGTCCCTCCTGCGTCAGGAGTACGGCCTGGGTCTGCCCTCTCTGGTTTGGAATCACTGAGGACTGGGGTTCTGAGCGGTGGTTGGGTGTGTGGCCATGGTGCCCTCCTGTGCTGGGAAGTGCTGGGAGGTGGTGAGATAGGTTTAGTTGAATGACATTTAAAGCAGATTGTTTCTTTCTTAACCTTTCTTTTAAGAATATGCACATAAGGCAGGCCTGTGAGGCTGAAATGGAAGCTTGGGAGCAGAGTCCAGACTCACCACAAAGCCAAGCTGCTTCTTCATGTGCTTGGGGAGGGGTGGTCTTCTGAGAAAAACTTGTTAGCAATTGATTTTTGTTTTACTGACTTACCCTTCACCTTGAGTAGGCCCTCTGATTTAAAGGTCAGTCTTTAATGGAGGATTCCTGAAGGGGAAGATGAGCTACTTTCCCAGATTCTTAGACTCGTCACAGAGGTGGCCTGAGACAGGACCACAGTCGCTGGCTAAAGAGATGACCTTGAGTGGCACTTCCTGGAGCGGCCCAGGGCAGGGACCCCTGCCAGGCTACAGGGGCACCTGGAGCCTCAGCCCGTGCGGGTGCTGCCTGCACACGTCCGGGTGATCTGCGGTCGCGGTCAGTGGAGTTGAGTGCATACTGCCAGTTTCTCCAGGCAGAACAGAACCCTTAAAGTCAAGTCTGGTCTGGGAAGGGGCACCGTAGATGTGGGTTAGAAGGCGCAGCCGGGTCTCTGCAGCCGTCAGACCTGTGCTGTGTGTTGTGTGAAGCGGAATTGTCAGCCTGCCCCGCTGTGGGGGGGGGCCATGCCCCAGTTCACGACCTCATGAATGCATCATGTCACGGATGACACATCCCCAGTACTGACTCAGGGGTGGCGTCACGAGCCTGCTTTGTGCACCTAGTCCCTGAGAGAGAATACTGCCAGGTGCCACACAAATGGGGACACAGGAGGACTCCTTTGGGGGTTTGGGAGGGCAGGCAGGAGCGGTGTCCCTACCTCCCCCCTCCTGGGCTTTGCAAGGAGCACCCCACAGGTCGGTCTGGGCGTGAGAAAGCTGAAGTCCCTCTGACCTAGGAAGCTGGTGGTTTGTTAGGCCCCAAAGGGTTCCTACACTGGAGACAGCCTTCCAGGAAGTGGACGCCGTGGGAAGGGGCATGTGGGGAAGTGACCTGCGGACACTGTGCGGTGTCAGTTGGCAGAGGTGCTCTTTTTGTCTCCTGTCTCCTGCTCTTTCCTGTGTTTCCTTGGTCATCTCCCAGAACCTTTTGAGTGTGAGTGAGGGTATGTCCTGGGCCCCTCTCTTTTGCCCCCAGCTTTCTTGATAAACCAACAAAGAAGAATATGCTCCAGGTCTGGGATTTAGAAAGTGCTGCCCTAAAAAAAAAAAAGAAAGAAAGTGCTGCCCTGTAGGTCCTGAGCCCACAGCGGCTGCACGAGACTCGGATCTGCAGACAGCGCGCCTCCAACCAGAGGCTGACGGCAGGCGGGGCGGGCGCTCCCTGGAGACACGGATTTGTGTTGACGGAGGCGCGGGGTTGGGAAGGGGTCTCAGGATGCCTTTGGCAGGTGCCTCTCATCCTTCCAGAACCAACCTCAGTGTGGCCGTCTTTTTCACCTGTGTTCTCTCTGTTTGTGTCTGTTGGTGTAAAAGCGACGGGACAAGCAACGTTCTCGGACCTGCCCCAAAAAAGTGATCACCCTCTCTCCTCCCCCTACTCCGCCTCCCTGTCGGGCACGTGGCGGCCAACAGGTGACCCCCTCTGCATGTTCTGCTGTCCTGTGTGCCTGCCTGCCTGTGTGGGTGGCTAGGGTGGAGACCAAGTCAGAGTCCCCTCGTTTCCATGGTGACCGGTACTGGTGGGCCTCAGGGTAGCAATTGTACGTTCAAACCCTGGGTAGTTTAATTCAGCCCCATATCATACGAAGATGACCGTGCAGCTGTAAACTAAACCCAGACACACTAAACTGACCCAGACACAAGGTCCAACAGACTGAGCGCATTTTCATGCAGCCCTGCTGGAGTCAGCCATGTTGGTCTTGCTGCCCAGGGAGGCGCAGTTCAGGTGGACTTTGGAAGCTTTTTCTAGGGCTTCACTCTATGAGTTTGGTTCCTTCCAATTTTGAGAGCCTGTCTTCTGTTTATCTGGCTTTTGCCAACGAACGGCTGCCCTTCCGTCCACCCCTCTCGCTCTCTAGGCAGACACTGGAGAACTGCTTCATGGCAAGTGGGCCACGCATGTGTTTGTGGCCAGCACGCCCATTGAAAGTGCGGTTACAGAACAGCGTTTTTGACTTGTGTTGCACGTCCCTGTAAAATAAAACACTGATTGTAAAGAAAGGCAGGGTCTACGGAAAGACGTTTCGTTAGCTGTGGTAGCCTGTTTAGGAGGTGACCCTGTGCTGTGTCTGATGAGCAGGCCCAGCCGATGTCCCTGGGCCTGGACCCTGAGCCCCTGTGGGGCCATGACTGCCCTGGGCCCTGTCCATGCCTGAGAACCACCACGGGCATTTCCTGTGAGCCAGGCAGGCTTCTGAGCATTTTCCTGTGTCGTCTCAGTGTCTTCTCACAGTAACCCTCCAAGGCAGGTCCCGGTAGCGTCAACCTCTTACAGCTGAGAAGACCGAGGCAGAGGGTCAGGAGGCCAGGTCATGTAGTGAACAGTGATCCAAGAGCTGAGCCCGCGTGTGTGACTCTGGAACCTGAGCCCTGGGCTCATCCAGCCCTCAGGGACCCCCCTGCTCATGGGCTCCAGAGAAACTCGGAAGCTTTGGGTCAGTTTTGCACAGGTGCAGGGCCATACAGTGAATCCTGGGTTATCCAGAGTGACCGGAGGCCTCCACAGCCCCATGACTGCTCCTCAGGACAGCGAGGGCCTGTGTACCGGGCCCTGTCCTCCCGCGCACAGTTCTTTGTTCTCCTCACCCTGTCCCGTGTTCCTGTTCAGGGACCATGTCCCACCCTGGAGCTTCCTGTGGACTGTTGTCATGGTCATTTACTCCAGCCGATTCCACCTCCCCACCTTTCCTTCCTAATGTCTTGTTGTGGAAAGCTTCGCCCTTCTAACCTGCCTCTCCTGTTAACCTCCCATTGAACGCCTGGCCGTGTGCTGCTGTGTGGAAGAAACCTGTCTGCTCCACATTTGTACTAACCGTAGCCATTTATCCATGTGGCTGGCTCGTAGCAGGACAGCTGTGCTGGGAGTTGTCCTTGGGTGATGGGGGTTTGATGTGGATGGGGTTGTGATTGCTGGGGGCAGCAGGCCGCAGGATGTGTGTTGAAGTGAACTCTGACTCTGTCGCACTGTCACTCATTAGGTCCAGATAGAGAGTTTGGATGGAGCTTAAGTTTCTGCTTTATTGCCAACAGACACACGGGGATCTTGATGCCGACAGCTGTGGCAAGCAGAGCCCCCAGCACGAGAGGGTAAAAGCATGCCCATGGCATGGGACGCTGGCAGCCACACAGACGCGGCACGCTAGGGCGGGGGGCAGGGGGGAGGCGGGCGTGGCCCCTGTCCCTTGCTTTTTGCACACTCTGGTCACCCAGCCAGAACTCTTTGCTAGCAGTGATGATCCATGGGAATAGCATTCCCGGAGCATCCGTCCACTCCAGAAAAAAAACCCTGAGACGTGTGCTCCTATGAAAGGCCTCTTCCTCCTGCCCTCCGCCCCCTTTCTCACCTGTAAATATGTGCCTTTGACTCCAGGGGAAAGTCAGGATCCAGAAGTAGGAGGAACTTTTTTGCTCCTCCGCGAGTCTGGGATCTTGAGGTAGAAATCCCGAGGAAGCCAGAGCTCTTACCAGCATGGGGAGTTTTCAAGGATGAGGAGGACAGGGCAGGGAAGGAAGGTGATGACGGAGTCTGTGATGGGCAGTTGTCGATCCTCTGTCTGAGAAACTCGGGGACAGACGGCCAGTCACGCTTGGCTATCAAATAATCTGAGTAGCAGAGATGCCCATGTAAAAGCTTACTGACGTTATGGAACGTTCTTGGTTGTTGTTACCCTTTAATTGATCCCTGAGTGGATGCCAGTCTGCAGCCAGAGCGAGAATCAGCTCTCCCTGTTCATTTCATGTGGGCCTTCTCTTTTTTTTTTTTGGCTTCTCTCTGCCTTTGCTGTCTGAGAAGTGTGCTCATGACTGAGCAGTAGGTCCGGCTCCCCCGGGCCCATCAGGGAAGTAGCAGTAGCCCTGTGTCTCGGTACTGTCACCAGGGCAACGGGAAGCAGGTCCCTGAGGCGGGTCTGCGTGGCCTTTCCACGTCACCCGTGTCACCATGGCCTCGCTGTTGCATGTGCCCAGCCTCTTTCATCGTCCTTCCCAGGCTGGTTCCTCTCTAGAAGAAATCTCAGCCTTTTCACTGAACAGGGCCAAACCCTCTGCTTTGGGGAATGCATATTTGTGGGGGGTCCCGATGATTTTGATTGAAGCAGAGCCTTAGCAGGAACAGAGGGAAGAGTGTTGAAGGAGAGGAGAGACTGGAAGGAGCAGCAGGTAGAAGCTTGGGGCTGCGGGTTGCAGCGGGACTTTCATCATCCTGGGGCTGGTTTCCAGGTTCCTCAGTGCAGGGCTCCCGTCCAGATGCTCTTGAGGGTCACTGCTTATGTCCCTGCCAGACTGTTCCTCCACCACCCCCATCCAGCTGTACATTCGCCTGCTTCTTTACCGTCCAGGGAGTTTGGTCTTTTCTATCTGAGCCTCTAAAGCAGAGGCTGGTGACACTCTTCATCACCCCCATCACACCCGAAGCTTTGCAGTTAGTGTGAGCTGAAGTAGGGGAGCTCAGAGCCGAGGGGTGCCTCTTCCCTGCACCCGCCAGGTATCTCAGCCCGAACCTACAGGAAACGAAGCAATTACCGCCCGCCGAGTTCTTGGCCCCTCCTCGCTGGGGCCCGGAGAATCTGGCTGCTGGGCCCACTAGCTCCACGTGCTGCATGGGGGCTGCAAGGGTTGGGGGCTGGTTCCAGGGTCAGAGAAGTCTCAGCCCCACCAGAAGAAGGAGGGGCCACTTTCCTGGCTTTTATGTAAAAAGAGCGAGCTTCGCTGCAGATCTGCTGTCCCTGTGGTCCTCTCCACGTCAGGCCAGCAGAGTGATGAGCTGATGGAATCCCCTCTGCCCAAGAGAGATTCCAGCTCAGGCCATGAGGGGCTCAGCAGGGCGCACAGGATGTGTGGGCTGGACACCGCCTGGAATGAGCCATTGCTGCTGCTGGAACTAAGAGTGTTTTTTTTACTGCATTTGTTATCCAGATAAAGGGTCTGAAACTGCCAAGTTCTTTGTGTTCAGGACCGTGTGTGACTTTTAATTTCACATTTCATTTGGTTTTTTTTCCTCCATCTTGTAGCCAGAACCTGAGCCTTCTCGTCGATTTTTTGTCGATCAGTGGGAGCTTTCCCTAAGCCTCCGCTCCGCCAGCCGCCCTGCTTCTCCCTCCTCCGACTCCCTCCGACAGGTAGCTCGGCCCCTTCAGGGCAAAGCCGCTTCCTCGCCAGCCTCCACTCTTCTCCCACACAAACGTCCTTCCTGTCTCCTTAGGGACCCTGCTGTGTGTGTCCGTCATGCATGTGAGGGTGGCAGGCGTCCACCTGAGTTCAGACGGCTGCTTGCTTCACTGCAGCAAGTTCCGTCCATGTCAGCCCACATTCGCCATATTCCAACCATACCAGTTAATGATAAAGCATTAACTCCACGTGCCTTCTTATTAATGCATTATAAAATAAGAGCTGTAGTGTAATTAAATCCTGAAGGGAGTGGTGGCTAGCCAGTATTCCAGGTGCCTCTTGAACTGTAATCATGTGAGGAATGAGCTCCGCTGGGTCCTACGATGGAGCTGTCCCAGATGTGCAGGGTTTTCAGACAGGTGGCAGGGCCCTCGGCCCATCCTGTCTGTCCCTGTTCTTGAGCGGCTGGCAGACTGTGCAGAAAGGAGTGCGTATGTGGTGGCCCCAGTGTCAGTCCAGAGATAGCTACATTGCGGCTGTTTCTTGAGAGTTGGGAGAGGAAAACCATCTGCTGTTCACGCTAAAAACAAAGAGCACTGAAGATGACAGGTGCTTTTGTGCCAGGCAGCCTTGGGCTGCGCTTGCTGAGGGTGCTGGTTTCTGGTGGGAGCACAGGGTCCCGGCCGAGCCGGGATGACCCTGAACTTGCTCCATGTCACAGCCTTCGACGCGGTGTCTGGTCCATGCACTCACTCGTCTGCTGCAGGGGGTGTGCTGTTTTCTGCCCCTGGGGTCAGCTTGGCTGCACCTGAGTGTCTGTCTGTTCCAGGCTTATGCTCCCCTCATGTCTCTATCTAAAGAGGGCTTAGGCCTAAGAGCCAGTTGTGTTTCTCGACCACTGGTGGGTATAAACTGTGAGTTAATGAGCAAATGGTACTAATCTTTGGAAATCTCCTTATTTTAAATTGAAAACATAATTGAGCCCTCAGTTCCAGCTGAACCTTGGGAACTGCCCGATGCGCCACTGCTGTCCTCGTAGTTAACGCAGGGTCCGTTTCCCTGGAGCGTTTCTCTGGTGTCCTCGCCCCACCCGGGACGTGCCACTGCTCAGGCCAGTGGTTCCTTCCCATACGGCTACCTGCCGGGATTGCTGGCATCCCTAGCCCTCCTGCATGTTCTGGATGCGGAATAAGAGAGAGGGGTCCTCAGACCCGCTGGCACACGGCTGCTGAGAATGTCACACACACATGGGCTGTGGCGAGGCTTCAGCCTCATTCCCTGCAGACGATTTCAAAGCAGGATTTCCACAAGAAAGCTTGCCATTGAAATGCGTAGTTTTCTCGTGACTTCTTCAGCTTTGCTGGAAAAAGGGTTGAGGTGGTTGGATTTTTCTTTCATCTTGTTTCAACTTAATGAAGGACCCCTCCTGGATGGAAGCACATCTGGCTTCCACAGCAGCCCCGCAGACTCCTACAGCGGCATCAGCAGTGCCCTGGCCGGCCCGGACGGCTTTGGCCTCAGGGCCCAGGGGAACACAGAACTCTCCATGGGAGAACGGGCAGAGGAAGTTTCTTCCTGGTAAAGCCAGGGCCTCTGATGCCCAGCACGGGGCCTCCGAGTGCAGCAGTTACCAGTGAGGACAGATGTCATCCCCGGGGACACAGGTTACCCAGGCGGAGAGTCGGCCTTGCTGTCTTTCTATCAGTAAATGAGGAAGTAGCTCCCCAAGCCCTCTCCCAGGCCGGGGATGTGCCCGCTCTCTGGTGCCCGCTGTCTACGGAGCCGGGGGCGGGGGTGTCCCCTCGAGTTCTTCATATGCAGTTTGAGCCACTGGGCCATAGGCCCTTCCCACTCTTGTCTGTTCACATCCACCCTGTCCTCCCGCCTGCCTGTCCCCTGCACTTCATCCAGAGATGTGAGAGACAACAGGTTCTCCTTCCTGAATTTCGCTGTCCCTGCAGCCGTTGCCCCCGCCTGTGCTGACGCCAGCGTGTGGACACTGACACCTTGTCCCCTGCTCGTGGGCACCGTGTTGGCATGTTTGTTGCTGCACCTGTGTTCATTTTATACCTTTCAAAGATTTTTTTTCCCCCTGTCTTCTTAATTTATTTATTTTTTTCCTTCTCATTTTCCTTCTTTCTGGTCATTTTACAATCTCCAACCAATAGAAGTATATAAAGATGTACACGGGCGGAGTGAGCTCATTGGCTGAGCAGATAGCCAATCAGCTTCAAAGGAAAGAACAACCCAAAACCCTTCTAGACAAGAAGGAACTGGTAAGATACGCTAAGGGCACTGTCTGTCTGGATAAGGCGGCTCTGGAGAACACGCCTGCTTTGCTCTAAGTAGCTCTAGTGACATACGCAGCCACTATGTGCCATGTGGTGTGTGTGTGTGTGTTTTTTGAGGTGTCTGTATTTTGTAACTGACCTTCCAGGACTGAAATTGTTGTTCAGAATGTTGTGTGAACGGTATACACAGAATCTCCTAGTGAGTGCTCTAGGGCCCAGGAGCCTGTGTCCATGGAGAACCACGGGAGCACCATCAGATCAGAGTCTGTTGAAAGAACTTGGTTTGATCATTAATAAATAGCGGAGAACAGACTCAGTGCCGAGTGCTGCGTGGGCACGAGGCTCCATTCCCCAGGCTGAGCCGCTTAGTGAGGGTCGTGCACCTGGGGAGTACTAGGAGACCTCTCCCTGACCTGTGCCTCCTTCCCCCAGGGCTCCATAAAGAAGGAGTTCCCGCAGAACTTGGGAGGCAGCGACACCTGCTATTTCTGCCAGAAGCGGGTCTATGTGATGGAGCGGCTGAGTGCCGAGGGCAAGTTCTTCCACCGGAGCTGCTTCAAGTGCGAGCACTGTGCCACCACCCTGCGCCTGTCAGCCTACGCCTACGCCCTCGAGGACGGTGAGCTCCCCATGCCGAGGTGCACCCGGACACAGCCCCCACTGCTTGCTCACGCAGATGCTTTCTTTCCACCTCTCCTGAGCATTCCCACCCACCCCTCTCTAGTCTGTGTTCTAAGAGTCTGTCCCGTAGATCCATCCATAGAGTCACTAGGCAGTGTCATAGATGACTCGGTGACCGTGGAGAAGAGAAGGGCATGTGTTTACCTAAACGCCTGCCCTGGCTTCACAGATAACCTGCTCTCCTACCTCACAGCAGGATCTTAAGACGAAAGGGGCCGGAGAGAATAAGTCTTTTTGTCTTTACTTTAGAGAAGAAGAATCACAGTCTTATAGAAGCCGCGTTTCTTGCCTGAGGTCAGTGGCAGCACATTGAAGCTGCGTCCTTGGCCACTGTTCTCGGACTTTGGCTTCCTGAAGGTGCCCGAGTTGTGTGCGTTGTCACCCGTTCTCTCTTGCATCTGCATCTCTGTGGAATTGAGAGCACGTGGCACAGGCCTTCGTCTGGTTTACTGTGCTGGTCCAGCCCTGGCCTTTTGTGGTATTTGTTGATTTCATAATGGAATGACCTTGATAAGGCAGAAGGTGGAGGATTATGCAGACTGGTAACAAAAACCTAATGGAGAGGCGTGTCTGCCACCTGAAAAACCTTGGGGTTAATTGGAAACAGTCACCCAAGACATTGATGATTTCACACCCGTTCCTACAGGACCCCAGAGGGACTTTCTGAGAGGCCGTCTTACTGATCCAAAAGTGATGAAAAGATGCAGGTGAATAGGAGGGGGAGTGAATCCTGGTGGGGTGGCCTTGACACAGGAGGGGACCGCCCTGTGATGAGGAGATAGTCACTCATCCAGGTTCTTTGAATAGTGAGTGAGAGGAACTGAGGAAAGCTGGCTCTTACTGTTGTGGCCTCTGGTCCTCTAGTAACACGAATGGAAAGCGAGGGCAGGGGTGCAGCTCTCTGTACCCCACACACCGGGTCTTTGGAGAACGCCTTTGATCTCCCCGATGGGCTTGGTGAGTGAAGCCCGCCCAGTGTTTCTGTCTGTGAAGTTTGCCTGGAAGGATCCCTCCAGCTCCAGCGAATTGATCCACAAGTATTTTTGCCCCTAGATTCTGTGCCACACCTGGAGACACATTCTTCTGTGGGAGTGGATAGAGTGTAAGCAGACTGGGTTCTGCATGGGATGCCCTGGCAGCAGGCAGCATGAGAGTGGCCGCGGGCTCCAGGGCACAGTGCAGACTGACTTTGTACAGTGCAGAGGAGGAGGGATCCATGATGCTCAAAGTGTCAGGAAGGACCTCACCTGTCCTGGGTGGACTCTGGAGAGTGGTGGGTGAGGCTTCCTTGCCTTCCTGGAATAAATCCCACTTGATAATGGTGTCTGATCCTTTCAAAGTGCTGTTCAATTTGGTTTGCTAATATTTTGTGGAGAATTTTTGCACCTGTGTTCATCAGGGATATTGGTCTGTAGTTTTCTTGCAGGCTCCTTATCTGGCTTTTGATATGAGGGTGATGGTGGTCTCATGAACGAGTTGGGAGTGTTCCTGTTCAGTTGTTTGGGTACATTTGAGAAGACTTGTTGTTAGTTCTTTAAATGTTTGGTAGCATTCACCAATGAAATCATCCGGTCCAGGGCTTTTCTGTTTTGCTAGAATTTTAATCCCTGATTCAGTCTCCTTACTCAGTACTGGTCAGTTCAGATTTTGTTCTTTATGACTGAGGTTTGATAAATTATGTTTCTAGGAATTTATTCATTTACTCTAGGTTATCTAGATTGGCAAATAGTTGTTTTTAGTAGTTTCTTAGGATCCTTTGTATTTCTATGGTATCAGTTGTAATGTCGTCTTTTATTTCTGATTTTATTTATTTGAGTCTTCTCTCTGTTTTTCTGAATTAGTCTGATGTCGGTTTCATTGATCTTTTCTATCGTGTTCCTTGTTAGGTCCTCTTATTTTTAACTTCAAGAATAGGAAAGTTCATTTGTTAAAGGAGTTGCTCTCTCCAAATGAGAATGATGAATGGGATTACTCCGGTTTCAACAGTTTTCTCTAACAGGGTCTTTCAAAACCTTGACTGTAAGTGGGAATAAAGAAAATGTTAAGGAAAAAACACCCCTCTGTGACTGAATTCCACTACCAACATCAAGGGAAAAGGCAAGTTTGGCATTAATTAAGCTTGTGGTTCCACCCGCAGCAGGACACACACGTTATGCAACAGGACACATGAATTATGCAATAGGACACACACGTTATGCAACAGGACATACACATTATGCAGTAGGACACACATTATGCAGTATGACACACACGTTATGCAGCAGGACACACACGTTATGCAGCAGGACACATGCATTATGCAATAGGACACATGTTATGCAGGAGGACATACACATTATGCAATAGGACACACATGTTATGCAGAAGGACACTTGGGTTATGCAGTGGGACACATGCGTTATGCAGTGGGACACATGCAGCAGGACATGCGTTATTAAGTAGGACACACGTTATGCAGCAGGACACACGTGTTATGCAGTAGGACACGTGTTATAAAGTAGGACACACATGTTATGCAGCAGGACACATGTTATGCAGCAGGACACACATGTTATGCAGGACACACACGTTATGCAGCAGGACACTTGGGTTATGCAGTGGGACACATGCGTTATGCAGTGGGACACATTATGCAGCAGGACACGTGTTATAAAGTAGGACACACGTTATGCAGCAGGACACGCGTTATAAAGTAGGACACGCGTTAGGCAGCAGGACACATGTTATACAGCAGGACACACATGTTATGCAGGACACACATGTTATGCAGTAGGACACGTGTTATAAAGTAGGACACACGTTAGGCAGCAGGACACATGTGTTATGCAGTAGGACACGTGTTATAAAGTAGGACACGCGTTAGGCAGCAGGACACACGTTATGCAACAGGATGCAATGTTACCCCAGGACCCAGACAGCCCAGGTGGGCACAGCTGAGCGCTGGGAACTACTGCGGACCCTGAGGATGCCCTGTGCATGCCGATGCTTTTTATTAGGCGTAATTCTGTTTTGTTCTAGTCACGGTCAGTTGTAGGACTTTTTTATTTGTTCTGCGTTGTCTTTAATGCTGATATGACCCACTAAGGATCTGGGCTGCAGTTTGACCCGCGCCGAGTCGCACATGGTTGCCAGAGGGCCACGGCAGAGCTGATGTTCAGGGCTGCCCCACCCGTGGCAGCCTTCATGCCTCCAGCACTGTGTTCATCCTCGGTGCCCCCAGAAATGCTCCTCCAGCTCTTCATGTGACCGCATCTTTGTTCTACACACACAGCCACTTTGTTTGCTGGCCCCGCTGTACAGGCTGCAGTCTCTGCTCTGAGCCCTGATTGGGTGATGGCTCCGTGGCCTCCACACATCCGGGCACAGGGAAGAGGAGGGCGTGGCCTTCCTGGATGAGAGCCCTGGCCTGGGCAAGGTCGGGCTGGGGCGATGGGGACGCGTGTGCCAAGACCAGGGGTCAAATCCGGCATTTCAGAGACTTGCTCACTCCCTCTTCCCCTGCCCCTCGCTGCCTGCAGGTAAATTCTACTGCAAGCCACACTACTGTTACCGGCTGTCCGGCCCTGCGCAGAGGAAGAGACCGGCAGGGGCGCCTCTGTCTGGAAAGGTAACGGGGCTGGGCTGCAGGGGTGGGGGCAGCAGGTGACCATCCAGTGTGGTGACAGCCCAGACATGGCCAACAGACCCTGGGTGACCAGCGAGCAGCCCTTCCTGTGAGTGGAAGGGTCTGAGAAGTGGTATTGGTCTGATGTGGGGAGGGGCAGCATGTCAGGCCTCATCGAATGTTGGGTTTCACTATGGAAGTGTTCTTGCCAGCACCTGAGCTACATTGGGAAGAGCCTGTGCACCCCTCCCTTCTGATCGTTCTGTGTAAAAAAGACTTTGCCTTGAAAGTTGCACCTTTCCTGAGAGGAGGACGTTAGAAAAGGACTTGGCTCAAAATAAATGTTCTGTAGCCAACTCCTTTAACTTTGTTTATTCTGGGGGCCACTCATCTAAGAACTTTATCTTAAAAGTCTGAGCATAGTCAGCTCCCTGCTTGTCTTTTCAAGTGAGCTTGGTATCCTCTCTGATGGGGTGTTCCTGTGTGTGTCAGCAGCTGACCATTGCTTCCCGGAGGGCCTCTGGGGTGGCAGAGAGCTGGTGGGAAGGGGTACCAGGCACCTCTGGACCGTGACTCCTGCGACCCCTGTGACGAGTGTCCTGGCACATCTCTGGGTTGCCTGGTGAGGGCAGCCGACCACAGTGAGGTGTCACCGTGTCTTGAGATGTGGTGCCTCACTCAGTCATCTTCCTCTCCTAGGAGGCCCGGGGACCCCTGCAGGACAGCCCGGCCGCAGACGCCAGCGGACGGCCCAGCACCAGTGCCAGCCCTGCTGAGAGAAGCCCAGGTAGCCTCACTTCCTTGTTTGGCTGGGTGGTGCGTCACTCGCTCGGCCTCTGCGACAAGGCCAAGGGGATGAGCCAGCACCTCCAGTGCAGCATTTCGTCGATTGGGCATCAGGCGGCCCAAAACCCTCCGGACTCCTTTTTCATGTGCCAGCTGCTTGCTTTCGGAGTCCCCTTCCTCTATGGGCTGTCGGAGGTGCTGGTGCAGATCCGAGGGGAGTTTCACTGGCCCACTGTGAGCCAGTAGGGCACCGTCAGGTCAGCGGCATTGCCCACACTTCGTGCCATCTGTTCCAAGTCTCAGAGTTTTATTGCCGGGCCCTGGGATCTGCCCACATCCATCAGACACCTGGTGGCCAAGCCCAGGCCTGTCCAGAGAAGAGGAGTTCAGAGCTGGCTACTTTTAGCACTGACCTATGTGACGAGCCAGGGCGGCAGGGCCTTCCTGTAGTCCCTCTTGGTGGGCTCCTCAGGCCGAGTGTGGAGCTGTGAGAAGGCCCCGGGGTTTGCACACACGCTCACCTGCACTGGATCTCCTCTGTCCCCTTCGCTGCACTGGTGTCTGGGGCAGTTCCTGTTGCTCTCCCCACACCTGTGACCGCTGAAGGACAGGCCCTGGCTGGTTCCACTTTAACCTCTTCCTGCATCAGGAGGCGAGTGCCGCCACCCACACTTCTAAAAACATTTATTCTGATCTCGGAAGGCAGGAAGAGAAGGGCTCAGGGAACCAGCTTTGTTGTGAAGAATAGTGTTTTTTCCCTTAAAGCTGCTTCTTCCTACTCTCTGCCAAAGCAACCTGCGTGGGGTGTCCACAGTCCCACAGATGCGGGTGGTCCCGGGGACCTGTGCAGCCCCGCCTGGTCACAGGCCAGCTCACTGCAGCCGGCGGGAGAGGAAGTCGTCAGGGCCCTGCTGTCACCTGTCACAGGTGTCCTCCCGTCCACAGAAATCAACACATGGAAAGGACAGGTTATCAGCTAGATGGAGAGGAGTTGGTCGTAGGATTCCCAAAGGGAGGAGGAATAGGGTGGTCCTCTTGGTCCTCAGACGGGAGGTTGGTAGCGCTGCTCCTCTGACCGCGCTTTGGAACTGATGGAGCCCCGGGGGCAGGACGTAGGAGAGCTCAGCTCTGCTGGTGCGTGTGCCTCGCTCTGATCTGGGCAAGTCTGCAAGTGCCCTGCAGGTTGGACCAACATTTTATAGCCATGTTTAAGCCACAAAGGACTTGCTACCCCTTAAACTTATAATCCATCTTTCTTATGAGGTGCTGAGGGCTCCTGAGTCGGGGAGGGGCTGGCAGAGATGCGGGCATGTGCCTTGGAACAGGTGAGCACTACCTGGGGCTCAGCACACAGCCAGGGCACTGAGCCTCTTGTGAACATCTGCAGAAGAATGAAGCCAGCGGGGGTCAGGCAGTTCCTGGTCATGCACTCGATCTGGTTCAGTTTGCTGTCCGTCTGTCTGCTTTGGAAGGACTTCAGGATTTTAGGAGCTGTGAAGAGTGAAGGGTTCCCTAGAGAAGAGGAACCTTCTCTGAAGCAGGGATAGAAGATGAGAACTGGGCTTGTGACTGAATCAAAGGCCTGTGGGCCTTCTTGATTTTGAGGGAGACGCACCTCTCACAGCACGCGGGGTTTAGGATGTGAGCCCTGGTTGGAGGTACCCTGTGGGCAGCAGTGAGCCAGTGCCCAGAGCACTGGGGTCCTGCCTTTGGAGACCTGGGCTTTCAGAACGATGGCTCTGAGTGTGGACACACCCCAGGGTACCAGCACTTCCCCTCCATAGGAGAGGAGCAGGACATGGGTGCCTGTTACACTTGGCATGACGTTGATTTTTTTCTGCTCCTTTAATAGAAAAAAAAAAAAAACCATTTAACTGGAACCTTGTTTTGAAGAGATTCAGAAAAATTCAGGTGTTGGAGGGCTTCAGAATGTGTGCTGTGGACGGCAGTTGTCAGGCCAGGTCCTGGCACGTGCCCTGGGCTGCACTCTGAGCAGGAGTGAGTGGTGCATGGAGCGTGGTTCACACCTGGGTCCCCGTTCCCCGGAAAGTGGGGCTGGAGGAGCCGTGACTGGTCGGCTGTTGTGCATCTGCCCGCTTTAGTCTGTGGCGTTTCCCTCCATTCCCTTGTGTTCGCCTCTTCCACCACAAAATTACTACTGTTGCCAAAAATACAAACACAACCTGTGAGTTAGAACCTAGTCCAACGTCCTGTCTCTGGCAGCCTGGCCTGTGGCTGCTGCCTAGTTTAACATCTTTGTTTGTGATGTGCTTTTAATGTAGAAACCCTCTTTTCTGTTCTCAGTCTGTAACTAGTTTGTCTCCGAGCTTCTTACATTGGTTGCTGCAGGTTCGTGGACCTGGCACAGGTTTCCTTACCCTGGCCTCAGAGTACCTGCCTGTAGGAAACATTTGGAGAACAGGTAGAGAAAGAAAACCCCAGATGGTACGTTTTCCCCTTGAGTACAAGACCCTCAGTTGCAGGTTTTGAGACCCTTTCTTCATCCTTTATACCTCGTATGGTGGGGAACCAGAACTGAAGTGTACAGGTGGGGGTCATGGGGATCAGAAACGCTGTCCTTCCAGTCCCTGCGACAGACATGGGACGGGGAGAAGCCTTCATTGTCTGTCATCTTACGGAAAGATGATCTTAACACACACGGCTGTCTGGCTGGGCACTGCCTGCCCCCATCCCTAGGCAGACCTGCATGGCACCCGCGTTCCGTAGTGGGCATGCTGAGTGAGCACTCGGAAACCAGGTGTTTACCTCACCAGCTGGGACGGTCGCATGGCAGGACGACTCCAACCCATCCTGGGTTCCTGCCCTCAGGAGGGAGTTATTGCCAGATCTCCCACTGCTTCCCAAGTCTGCTTCCGTTTCTGGAAAACCTGTTAGTGAGGCAGAGAATTCCACATCCAGCTTCCCTGCCCAGTCCTGAGAGTCGTAGCAAATGGTGATGTATGCACGTTTACATATATACACACACGTGCTTGTACTAAACTTCATGTGTAGCAGGTGTTTGATATATGCACGTTTACATATATACACACATGCGCTTGTACCGGTTTAGCTTCATGTGTATAAGTACACGTTTACATATTGTGCCCTGAGTAATAATCACAATCCTAGTGGAGCTTTTTCTAAAGCTTCTCTTTCCTTGGTTCTGGTTTACCTGGGGACCTGGCCTAGCTTAGTGTTCTGGTCAGGGCTTGGAGGGAGCAGAGAAGCCGGGCTCCTGGTGGAGGGGGAGACTGCGGGGTGAGTGTCTCAGAAAGCAAGCAGAGCATACTCCCAGCACCAGAGACCAGGGGCACAGGGCTCTCTCTCAGGGGCCCTGAGGACCGCTTCGGTTCCAAGGCGTGTCTGACTCCCTGGGCCTGTTACTGCAGCTTCCTGCTGTCTCTTGGTGTTCAGTGTATCTGTAGACAGTGGAATCCCATAGTCTGTCCTGAGAGTGGCCTCAGCGTGGCCTTGAAGGCCTGACCAGTTAGTTAGGGGGTTCCACACCCCACTTTTCCTGAGCCGTTAAGCAGCAGTGGGTCTCCAGGCATGGTACGGAGACCAGAGCTGTGTCAGGGATGCCCGCCTTTCTACCTCCGGCCTGCCTTCTGTGAAGCGTCGCGCTTGCCTTTAATCTGTGCTGTTGTGAGTTTTGGTGTGTTTCTTTGTGAGCTGTTTTTATTTAATTGTGTAACTTTGTTTTTTCCGTGAAACTGTTTTCTGTGAAACTAAGGTGTTGTGCTTCTAATTTTTTTTTTTTTTTTTAACAAATGTTACCGTTCTTATTTAAGAGAATAAATTCCAAACAATCTTCAGGTTTCTGAGTATTTCTTTTCCTCCCCTTTCTCCTGATTGGAGGGTGGGAAGGGCCCCCTCAGGCAGGTCTCGGGAGTGGGCTTGACAGCACTGTGCCTCAGGACTCTCGCTCCGGGGCTGGGTCGGGAGAGAGTGTAGGTGTACTGAAGTGGGGAGACAGCGTGTTTGTACCTGAAGTAAAGGTTCCTGTCAGTGGAAAGGCCCCTGTTCTGGGGGCAGGGGGGCATGGTGGAAGACATTTGCTTGCTTCGTGGAGGAAGATGCCACCTGTGTTGCACATCCAGTCAGCCTGCATGAAGGCCCTGGGGGACGGGCAGGTGAGGAACAGAAACTCCCCCTGAGCCAGTGTCTGCTGGGGCCCCAGGCCGGTGTCCTCCCCCTGACGAGCCAGTGCCAGGCCCAGGAGCATGTAGGCACCTCTCCTCTGCTTGAGGCTCTCAGGCCACAGGGATGGTCCAGGTCTGTCCTCCCGACTGTTTCTTTCTGTGACATGGACCCTGAGCTGGGGGACCAGTTCTGCCTGACCGCTGGAGCCTGGAGGGTTGAGCCTCCAAGACCCTATCACATGTGCTGTGACCTTGGCAGTGCGTCCCATGGAGCCGGGCTCAGCCAGTCTGGGTGCTAAATTGGGCCCCGAGAGGGTGCCGCAGTGGGGTGAGGGACACTGACCACCCCGTCTGCACAGCTGTGCTCTAGGAGACGGGGTCTGGCTTGAAGGGTCTCTCCCCTCCACTCTTGGGTGCCCGCACGGCTGCAGCACCTTGCTGGGTCCCGAATTCTTCTTGCCTGCCTCCTGTCCCCCTTTCTCAGAAATCAGTCAGTCGGGTCTGTCCTGGCCTCTGCAAAAGGCCGGGAGAGAAAGAGCGGGTGAAGACCCTGGAGAATTCCCTTTGGGTCTGTTTCTTTCCGAAACTTCTTGAAACCCAGTCTCTTCTTTTCTCAACAATTCCCTGGCTGTTGCCCTGACTGGTACACTCTCCGAGAGGGCTCCTGTGTGCAGATGGGGGCACGGGACAGACCCTGGGTTCCGTCCTGCCCCGAGGGACACACTGGAGACAAGTCCCCACACGGCCTTTCTGGGGTGTAGCAGCTTGCACGGGGCTTTGGGGAAACTCGTGCCTACACCCCAGGCCCTTTCGTAGAGCTCTGCGACTTCCCCAAGACTCCCGAACCAGGGCTTACCTTGCACCTCAGGGTCCAGCCCTGCACCCAGCGAGTGCTGGCCAGGAGACCGTCCTGAGCACCTGTGGGGATGAAGGCGTGGTGCTGGGTTGTGCCTCCTGCTCCACAGGTCCTCTGGACCAAGGGTGGGGACAAGGCTTTGCTCCAAGAAAGACAGTGATTGAGAGGGCAAGTCGCCCCCTCTCCCACCCACCCAAGCCCTAACTCAAGCCAAGCAAACTTGACCTCGCCCTTGATAGTGTCTACAGGGGAGGTCAGAGTGCCCCCATCCCTCACAGACACCTCTTGTTGGTGCAAAGGGCAGGTGGGGATGCCTTTCGGGGCCCCTGGGGCTGTGTGGGTGATGACCAGGAAAGTTCTCACAGTCCAGTCGGGATCTCTGTTAGCTCTCACGTGTCCTTCACCTCTCTTTCTGTCCTTGCCAGCTCACTGTGGACTGTACGTTGACTGCATGAGCCTGTCCTCGGTGTGTGCATTGAGTTCCTCTTCTGTGCTTGTGTAAGGTATCAGGGTTATTCCCACCGTGCCACTGTTGTTTCACAGTGTCCTCACCTGGAACTGTGGGTCTTTGGTAGTTGTTTTGTGTTAAGGGGCCCCGGTCTCCGGAAGAGCTCGGGCCCTCCAATCAGGCACCTGCTTCTCTTGAGTTCCTGCACCCCGGGTCCCGGTGTGCCTGGGCCTCCATCACAGCCAACTTCCTGAGAAAACTTGGCCCCACTGGGGCCCCTGTAGGCCCAGGCTGCCAGGCGAGGCCCGGGGCCCCGGGAGGACCTGGGCCTCAGACGCGTGACAGCACCGGCGCTGTTTCCATGCAGAGGCCCAAATAGGCGTGCGTCATTCAGCTCTCGTGTTCTTCCATGGTGGTGACTCCGCACATCCTTGGAGGTGAGTTCCCGAGAGGGCGACCCTCCTGGGGCTAGGTGGCTTCTCAGAGGTCAGACCTGAAAGTGTGACTAGGGATCTGAGACCCCGAAGGGGAACAGTACGGCTGAAGTGGTCCCAGTATGGCTACAGCAGCCTGTTTACTCTTGTGTCCCTGTTTTCTAGAACCGAGTCAGGATCTAGAAGGATCTCCAGGTAGGAGAGACCCGTTGTGAAATTTCCCTTCCAGCATTTGCTACCAACAGACTTCTCTGGGTCAGTAGATTCTTCCTTTAAAAGAGGTTTTACCCTTGGTTCGGTCTCCCGTGGGTCACTCTGCACCAGCTCCCTGCCTGCCTTCAGTGAGGCAGAGCTTCCTTGGGGCCCCAGCACTGTTGGAGGCCCAGCCCCATGGGGAGTGGGTGTGGATGTGGGCAGCCAGCCCCAGTGGAGGCTGGAGCCGTCGCAGGGCTCAGCGGCTGCCGTGAGCTGATGGCTGTGCTCCCGGCGACTGCAGACACCACGCCAAGGGCTGTGCTGTTTACAGCCGGGATGACCCATGTCTGCCCTAGAGTCCCCGTCAAATAAAAACAGAGTGAAGCTTGGCGTGTCGGGCTTCCCCAGTGACTGTACCGGTCAACCTGCTGCTGGAGCTGGTGTCATAGAAACTCAGAGCATGGTTCAGGAGGACGTGTAATGTTGATGCAGCCGGCATGCGGCACTTCTGTGCCAGGCGCTGTCCAGACGCAGCACTCCCCTGTAGCTGCAAGGAAGGTGGCATTTTGCAGACTGGATCGAGGCCACGTAACCAACCTGGGCGGAGCCGGTGGAGTCTGCCCGCAGGACATAGCACCGCCCTGGCCCTGTCCGGCCTCCAGCCTCGGCTTGTCTGCTGGGGAGAGGGAAGAGCTGCTTATTGGCTCCGCAGAGATGACGCGTTAAAGACATTCCTGAGCGCCCTCTGTCATCCGCGAGCGTGTGGTTATTCCCAGGAAATACGTCCCCAGCTTTTTAGCAGTGACCCCCACCCCCTGGCTGGGGATGTGCCTTTGCAAAGAGGGTGGATTCGAGAGCCAAGGGCATTCATCCCTGGTACGTGAAGGGGATGGTCAGAAGAGACGGAGGAGGAGAGCAGTGATGTTGAGCCAGCTTCTCCTCGTTTTCTCCGTATCAGCTGTCTTTGATGAATTCGAATGAAACCAAGCCTGAAGTCATGTCAGTGAGAATAGACCGGAGCAACCTCTCCCCAGGAGGGTCTGTTGGGACCCTCCTGCCTGTCAGTCCCAAGGAGACGGGCTTGTGTTCAGGGGGATGATCAGTGCTGCTCCCTGGGCCCCAGTTTCTTCTCTGCTCTCGCATTTTATCACACCTTCTAAGAGGCCCCGAGGGTGGTGCAGCTGACGTACTGCTCTACACTTCTCAGCAGTGGCCCGGCCTGGCGCCCTGGGCGGGGTTGGCCGAAGGAGAGGGAGAGACCGGGTCTGCCTGAGTCTGTGCTGACAGTTGGAGCAGAATCATCAGGACAGGAAACACTGACCTTCTCATCTGTCTTGAGTTTGGGCCCCTCCAGACTCCACTCACATCAAATGACCCTGAAACCTGGCTGAGCAGGGAGTGTGCATCATTGCCCTCTGGGCTCTGCCATGTCAGGTCAGCTCTGGTTGGCACACGAGCACTCGGAGGCCTGAGCACATCGGGCCCAGCTGCAGGCAGGCGTGCTGCGACGGGCCCTGCAAGCCCGCAGAGGATGTTTTGGGAAATGGAAAAATGAAGCAGTGTTTTTCCACATCGTGTTTCCAAGTCTGGTTTTCTCCCTGGGCTAGTGAGCGGACTTCCTGATGGACCTGTGGGCTTCTGTTCCCCAGGCCCTGCTCTGGAGGGCTGGGCGGGTGTGTGGGCAGCCCTTGCGTGGATGGCAGGGATGGACAGTTCCTGTGAGCCAGGCCACGCCGGAGGGCTGGGAAGGGTGGGGTGGTGTGCCCAGCGCGTGGGCCTGTGGGCCTGGCGTGGCCCTTCCTGGGGGGGTGCTCCACGCACTGCCCTCTGGGGTCAGGATGCCTCACCTGAGCAGCAGAGGTGGGCAGCAGAGGGGGATGTCTGAGCTCACCACTCCATCCTAACAACCTTGTCCGTCAGGCTGTGGTCCAGTGTCTGGCGGGCGGCTGGCCCCTTGAGCTCGAGGTTGGAGACAGTCCCTTGTGACTTCCAGGCAGCGTTCCGGGCTCAGTGCTGTTGACGTTTGGGTAGATACTTCTGTGTTGTGCGTTGTCGGCTGTTTGTAGAATCCGTGGATGTCAGGACCCCTTCCCAGGTTGGGATGTTGCCAGGAGACCCCGAAAGAGAAGATCGTCTGGTTGACAACCACCGTTCTAGACTAGAGTCAGAAGTGAGCACAGCGTGCAGGCGTGAAATCCACTTCCATGTGGTCCTTCCCTGTGGGAGACCAGGTGGAGGCCGTGCGAGAACCAAGGCAGTGATGCAGGGTCTCCACCCTGGCAGGCTGTCAGCCCACAACCCTGTGTGGGAGCACACGTCCTTGCAGGTGCTGCGGATGCTGTCAGATGTTGAGAATGCGTTCTAGAACAGAGGTCCAGAGGTCTTTTATGACCCACAGTGGACCGCCCTGAACCCTGGAACATGGTCATCCTCAGAGAACAGAGCCGGGCTAGGGAACACGTGCAGAGAAGGTGCTGACTTGGGCTCCAGCCCTGCAGCCTGTCACCCTGCCGTTTCCGGTCAGTGGTCTCTCTGAGGTTCAGCTTTTCTGTCTAATGAAGTTAGAAAACGTGAACAAAAGGCTCCCTGCTCCCCTTATCTCATAAGGCTGTTGTCAGGAGCAAATAAGCTAGAACATATGGAAGCTGGTTGATCTGACAGGATTTCAGGACAACAATCAGCCATGATTGTTGGTGGGGCTTCCAGAAAATGCTGGGGTCATCAGAGTAAGTGTGAGTTCGGGTTGTTTCTGCTGACTGGGCAATGCGTCCTTTAGGGTGAGGACCGCACGGCCCAGTGGGCTGCGTTCCCAGATGGCAGAGGTTTGGGGAAACAGAACAGTGAGAAGGTCCTGTGTGTCTGGTCTTGAGACTGGGCCTGGGAGCTGGCCAGCACAGCACATTAAGTCCCTGCAGGGCTTGGCTAAATTTGGCCTTGCTTTTTCCTCAGCCTGCATGGATAGGCTGTGAGGTCACCTGCTGACTCTGTGACCACCAGAGGCTCTTCACTATAGCAACGAAGGGAAAGCAGTCACAGATGGGGTTTAGTGACGCTGAGTTGTCAGCACCCACGTGAGAGTCAGAGGAACAGCAGGGTCACAGCTTCCCGGGAGCGGGGCCTGGAAGTGGTCTGGCTCCACCCACACCCGTCCCCCAGGGCCTTCTGTGCCGCCTCATGGCCCCTGCAGGATGGAGTCGGGACTGGACAGTGCCTTGTGGTGCCCGGCTGGCCGCTGGAAAGGGCTTTGTGCTCTCCTCCGTCAGCCTCACAGGGCCCTTGCCCAGACACTGGTCAGTCTCGGGGACTGGCCAGTGTCCAGGCCAGTGTCAAGGACGGTGGACAGACGAGAGCCTGTGTTTCAGGTGGTGGTTGTGGGCCTGCTGGTGGAACTTGGCTCATTTCCAGAAATAAATCTTGGGCTACCTGGGGGGAGGGAGATGTTGTCTTCAACAGGAGCCTGCTGCAGAGCAGACAGCCTTTTGTGGAAGGCAGGGGTAGGGGTGGGCAGGTTTGTCCCTGTGATAGCTGAATTATGGGCAGTTTCTTAAAAATGTGCCCAGGGGCAGAGACAACTGGGAGTGCTCTGCGTCAGAGGGCACCCTCCTCCCCGAGTCCCCATCCCCGTTTGAGGTATGCTCGGAGGGTAGCTGGCGTGACACAGATGAACTTGAGTCCTGGGGGCCTGGAGAGGGTGCCCAAGGTAGGGGGAGGTGAGAGGCCTGGGCCGGGCTGACCTGTGGGGCCATCCTTCTCTTTACCTGCCGCGTATGTGATCAGCTGCATGAGTGGCTTGTGGACAGATTGCTTCCCTTGGGCAGATCACAGGGGCCTTCCTGTTTTTTGGGCGGCCCCTGTGGCGCCCCTGTGTGCACAGGTGTGTGGAGGCGGGTGGCCGGGTGGGAAGGCAAGAGTTTCAGCTGGAGCTCGGCTGGCGGGGACTAAAGAGCACCAGCAAACCCCAGTGCGCTCGTCACAGCTGCAGCTTCCCACAGGCTGACGCGGCAGATGGTTGGGCCCGATCGAGCTTCCCCTGTGAGGTGTTTCAGCACAGGAAAGACATATTACCTGGAGAGCTACACGGAGCTCTGGGACGGTCTTTTAGTGGAGACCAGGGTATGTGCCTTAGAGAGAATGACATGTGCCAGGATTCCCACGTGCCAGAAAAGCACCCATGGGAGATGCTGCAATAATAGCAGCAAAAAGAATTTAACACTGGAAAACTAACATGAAAGCAAAAGTTCCCTGGGATCCTGCAGATGGGGAGCATAGGCCTGGGTGTGGACAAGCCCGTCGGCCTTCTGGAAAGGACTTCCTGGGCTGCGGGCTGTCCCCTCCCACCAGCTGGGTCTCCTGGGACAGCTCTGATTCATCCCTGTCGCATTTCCCCTCCTCGGTCCCTCTGTCACTGCTGACTCCTGGCAGGTCAGTGTCTCCCTCTTGCATCCACACAACATTCTTTTCTCTGTGCCTCACGTAAGCATACGGATGGACAAGTAGACAGTTGGTGTGTGAGGAGTGGTCATCAATCCTGTCCTTCCATCTTTCGTCGAGTTCTGAGCTTCTCCGGAAGACCACCTGTCACCTGAGGCTGGCGGTGTGACTTGACCAGTCAAACCCAGGGTCGTTCTGTAGAGCCTGGGGTGTCACAGAAGCTGGGCCCCCGCCCTGGCGGGACGCGAGCCCCACAGCCTGCCTGCTTCCACCTGGGGTCCTTTTGCCGTGCTCTCCCTCGGCTTTCTGGTGCAGTAGCTGCCATTTGCAGTCCAGGGCAAAGGGATACAGGAGACCTGTACAACTTGGGAGTGAAAAGGTTGCTGGACCTCAAGACGTATCACCTAGCTCATGTGCGGAATGCTGCCGTGTACATGGTGAACATAGTAGAGGAGGGCAGTGTACGTGGGCACGGGGATGGCCCTTGTGAGTGTGTGCGTGTGTGTGTGTGTGAATATAATCCCCTTCACATGCACAGTAACCCTGGGCATGGGACTGTCCTCATTGAAGATCAGGAAATGTACTCTTCGTGTCGTGGGATTTTCCTAAGATCTTTCAGCCAGTTGCTGGTGTGGTCCAGTGTCTCGGGGGGGTCTGTGTGACTCTGTGTCCATGTGCTGCATCTTGTCCCAGTGGGCACAGGCAAGAGTGGTCGGAGGGGGGGGCCTCTTTTGCCCGAGAGTGGGGTCACAGGTGTGTCAGGAAGTGTGAGGATGGAGATGGGAGTGGAGGGGGCATGGCAGTGACATCTGACATCTGAGCCCTTCAGAGTCCACGTGCCCGCTGCAGTCCTCAGAGTTCTTCACAAAGGAATGCTGGAGTCTAGAAAGCACTGCTGTGGGCCTCCCAGAGTAATAGCCGACCCAGGCAAGGTCATCAGTGATCTTCAGACCATGGACACAGGGGTGCTGGGAACAGGTAGTCCAGGGTCTCCATCCACAACTGCGCAAATCTGCTTATTAATTCCAAAGGGGAAAGGTCCCTCTACAACACAGAGCCGACAAGCACCAGTTCAACCAAGCCGTCCAGCTGGCATCACCAGGAATGAGGGGGCCTGACTGTTCTGTGTGGGTGCAGTTGCCCATGTAGGGGGGTCCCATGGAACAAAGAGCCTTTACCATAATCTCAACATGAGACAGACAATTGCACGGTGTGAGAAGCTCCGCAGCACAGCTTCCCTGGACCTCCCCATTGACCAGCCAGATGCAGTGCTCAAACCCCAACTGTGTCCTGGACCGAGGGGTGGGGGCAGTGGGAGGACTCTCCCCTCGACAGGCTGCTTTCCCTCAGGTCCAGCCTGGCCCCTCCCCCCAGCCAGTGTCCACTGCTCCCCAGGCTTTCCTGCAGGGCAGATGAGGGGTCTTCTGTCTTCTGCACCAGCCCCCCACACACACACCAGCATCCTCTGAGCTCTGGGGGCCCCAGCCTTGTTGACCGCTGTGGCGTCCAGCTCCCCAGCCTCGCAGGATGGCTGCCCCTCCTTCCAGGGGAGGGCTCCTTCCGTCATCCCCATTGCTGACCCTAGAACTTTGCTTCTTGCTTGTCGTGCAGGCCCAAGCGTGAATGGCCTAGAGGAGCCTAGCGTCGCCAAGAGACTGCGGGGCACCCCGGAAAGGATCGAGCTGGAAAACTACCGGCTGTCGGTGCGGCAGGCGGAGGGGCTGGAGGAGGTGCCTGAGGAGACGCAGGCCGAGCACAACCTGAGCAGCGTGCTGGACACGGGGACGGAGGAGGACGCAGCCAGCAGGTCAGCCTGCGGGGACTGCTGCCTGCCGGGGGCGGGCGCTGCGGAGCCCTGAGTCAGCTCGTCTGGGTCTGCATGCTGGCTGTGACCCTTGACAAGCAGGTCGCGTGGCCTCCCTGTCTGCCTCCTCGTCTGATGTGCTGTGAGGAGTCTGGCCAGACCTGAAGGGCTGCTCTGAGTGCCCATGGACCATGAGGCCTAGGAGGAACTGTCTGTCTCCCTCTGGCCTTCAGAGAGGCAGGGGGTGGGCTTGCCTGCTTCTCGTCTCCGGAAGCACGTGGCAAGACCACTCAGAAAGGGACTGAGAGCCTGAGCTTGTGGCAAGAGGTGAGGGTTGACCTTTCTGCCCAATTTTTTTATGCCAAGTGTGTCCCTTGCTTTTCTCCATGATCCTTGAATTGCTGCAGCTTCAAGTGGAAACTCATCATGTTGGCCACCCTTGTGACATGGCCCAGGGATGGACTGCCCTGAGCACCCCCGCAACACACACACAGAGAACTGCCGCCCACGACTGGGGTCCCAGTGTGCTCGGCTCGAAGGGAGGGCAGCCTGGCCTCCCCTCTCCCACCTGAAGTTGTCTAAATTGACCTGAGGTTAGGGATGAGCACAGGGGACATTCTTACCCTGATTACCTGTTTTGGAAGAGGTTAAATGACAAGCCCGGGGTTGGTCAGTGTTGTTAGTTAAAAAGAAAGTAAACAAATGACGTCACGGTGATAAGGCAGAAACATAGCTCAGTCAACACTGAAAGCTAATCAGACTCCAGAGGGCACACGTTCTGTGGTCCACAGTCCTAGGTTTTCCTGCTGGAAACTGCCTTGCCCTGACCCTCACCCACTTCAGTTATCGCCACCCTGTCTAGTCCTGCTGTTTGCATCTTGTCTCCCTCGAGACTGAGGATCTTTTCTGTGGCAGTTTAGTGTTCCCTGCAGCGTCTGGGAAGGGCTTTGTGAGCAGAAGACACTTGGTAAGTTTTAGTGGCATGAATGAATGAACGCATGAATGGAGTAGGATTCACTTGACTGAGCTGAGCAGTGAGGAACCTGCTCCTTTCTTCCTCATCTACTAACTGACCTTCAGTTAGGTGCTCAGAAGCATTTGCTGAATGACAGACTGACTGTAAATAGGTAAAACAAGCTAGTGGATGGCTGGAGGACCCACGAGTAGCACAGGCGTGGTGAAGTCAATTACATCTCCCACTCCACCAGCTCACCCTGACAACCAGGTGTTCACACCCCCTTCCCAGTGTGGACAGGGCTGTCATGGCAGAGCCATTTGCCCCATGAAGGGTTGGGGGAACACAGCCCAGGAGACCACCCTTGCTTCTGACCCAGCGGAAGTGAGAGTCTCCCACATCACCCTTGGGTGGGGTATAATTTTCTAGAAAGACGATGAAACAGAGCCCTCTGGAGGGGCAGTGCTCACAGCCGTGCTCAGGCAGAGCCACTCTCCTGGTGCTGACGTGCGGCGATACCCTCAGAGCCTCCGGGTTCACGTTCCCTCTTGGGGGTAGTTGTGGTTGAGCCCGGCTCCAGGTCAGCTGACGCTGTGTGACTCAAAAGCCTTTGCCCCAAACTGCGTTCTTAGACTCTCCACCCTGACTGGAGGCCGCAGGAAGTCAGACTTCCCCCGTCAGGCAGGGCACCGCGGGCTTAGGGTCTCCCTCCCAGACACAGGCAGCTGGGCTGGGCCCTCGGAGCAAGGTGGGGCGTGCTTATCCCCGGGAGCGGGCGTCCAGGCCCAGCCCTCAGGGCGAGGTGGGGCACACTTATCCCCGGGAACGGGTGCCTGGGCCCTCGAGCAGTGACTGCCTCTCGCAGGGGGCGGGGAGGCTTGCACAGGCAGCCCGTGCGCCCATCTTGCCCTCTGCTTCCCCCCCTGTCCCCCCTGCACTGGCCCCTGAGGCGTCCTCTGTCCCATCCTGGCCCACAGCGGGCAGCTGCCTTTTTGACTCCTCTGCCTGTGCCCCTGGCCTCCAGACGTCCCCTCACTGGGTTCTCCGGTCGTTCCCACAGCAGTTCGGAGTCAGAGATGGAGGAGGAGGAGCCCCCGCTGCCCACCTCGGACCTGGGCGGCGTTCCCTGGAAGGAGGCCGTGAGGATCCATGCGCTCCTGAGAGGGAAGAGTGAAGAGGAGCTGGAAGCCTCCAGGAGCTTCGGGGCCGGGGAGGAGGACGAGGAAGACGAGGAGGAGGAGGAGGAGGAGGAAGAGGAGGACGAAGAGGACGAGGAGGACGAGGAGTCTAGTGAAGGTCAGAGGACACCCTCTCCTCCTGACCCTGACGTCAGACCGCAGTGTGCGGGGGTGGGTTTCTGTGGCCGGGGACCCATGACGGACGCCTCTCTCCCAGGCCTTGGGGGACCCGTGATGGGCCGTCAGGGAGAGCTGGGCATGGAGGCGGGTCAGGGCCTCCTGCAGCTCAGGTCACTCGTCTTCCTGTCCTGTTCCAGCTGAGGGAACTTAGCTTTCTGGGGTTCCCTGGTCCCGGGTGTCGGGGGCTGCAGAGCATTGAGGAGAGGGCCCCCGGGCAGGCTCACCCGTGGAGCCTGGGGATGTTCTGGGAGCCGTGTCCTGGCGGGTCGGTGGGGCTGGCTCTGAGACAGCTCGTCGGGCACTCGAGGTGTTGGTCCCATCCTGTCGGCTGCGTGTGTGAGCCCGAGTGGTGACAAGGAGCTCAGAGGGCCGCTCCCCCGTGCCGGCTTGCCCCGGGTCCGCGGTGGTGAGCAGGGGCCAGGCAGGCGGAGACCAGAGCCCTTGGGGACTCGTGTCTGTTAGGCTTGTGCTGTCTCTTCAGGCGCGTGGACAGGGCAGGCGGGTGTGACTCCTTGGCCTGGAGCCTGGCCCCCAGGGCTGGCCCTCCATGGCTCTAGGACCTCTGCCCCGTGTGGGGGTCCCTGTGCTCAGCGGCCAGTCCCAGCCCGGGGACTGCAGCTCAGTGAGGGCCGGGCGCTGGCCAGGCACAGTGCGAGTAACTGGGGGTCCTTGGAGCACTGTGTGTCCCCTAGCCGGTGACCCACGACAGATGAGGCAGGGCTTCCGTGGGCACGTGGGCAGGTCCTCCTGCAGGCCTCCCTCCCTCCCTCCCACCCACCAACCCAGAGGCCAGGGCCGGGCTCTAGGGCATCCCTTGGGGCCTGAACACCCCCTCATGTGAGGAGTCAGGGGAGGCAGCGTCTGGGGCTCCTTCCGCTGCCGGCCTGCCTGAAGAGCCAATGGCCCGGGGTCAGTCTGCGGAGACTGCAAGGGCACAGCCTCCCTGGGAGGTCCCTCGGTGGCTTGTAGCCCAGACACAGCTGAGGGTCAGGGTGCGTCCTCTCTTCCCTCCTGAGACCTGACTTCTTGGATGTGGAAGTAGGGCTGGGCTTTAGTTGGAGGAACCGGGGGTGATGCTTCTCTCTGTCCTCCTCCCGTCTGCCCCCCCGGTGCTCCGGCAGGAGAGTACTGGCCCTGGGACAGAGAATGCTTGCAGGGCCAGCTCCTGCAGGGGCATGAGGGCCTGGGTGCAGGTGAAAGTATCCCTGCTGCCTCCGCCCTGACCCCAGGAACAGGTCCCACATGAGGAGGGGGCTTTCCTAGAGTACAGTGGTAGGAGAGACAGCCACCCCAGACCCGCCCGACTGACCCCTCTGCGCCTTGAATGCCCGCTGCCTGTCCTCCATACTGTTTAGACTGCCCCTGCTCTGATGCGAGCCGCTCACCTCACATCACAGAGCGCCCAGAACCCCTCCCTGTGCCCAGGCAGTGTGTCCCCAGGCACCCCTGCTTGGTGGGACACGGGCAGCCCCCGGGGGGAGCCTCACTGTCTTCCTCTGCTCGCCTGGAAGCTGGAGGAGGGGCCTGCATCTCCTCTTGGATTTGTTGTCCTGGTCTGGAGACGCAGCCCGTCCAGCTCCGCCAGGGACCCTCGACCCCTGAGAAAACCCTTAGCAGCCAGCAGCTCCCAGGAGAGCCCACGCCAGCCCAGCCCGGCGCCCCCGCCCACATCTGGTGGCCTTGTCAGTGGCCTCTGCCCCAAGCACTCTTCCTGTTGCTAGAAAGTTAGGAGGTTGTGGTTCTTGTGGTGAAGCCAGATTGCCCCAGTAGACTGTGGCGAGGCCTTCGGATCAGATGCTGCTGAAAAGCCGCCCTCCCTCCGGTGGTCCCCCGCCCCCACGTTGCTGGCTGTCCCCTGATTTGACCCAAGCGTATGGTGTGGTCCTAGTACTGACAATGCAGAGCCCCCAGGGTGGGCGTGCATGCGTGTTCCTTGGATGCCGGCAGCAGGGTTCTCACCTGGCTGAGGAGCTGGGTCTGGTGTCCGGGGCACCAGAGGGGCCCTAGAGGAGAGTTAGAGGAAAGGGCTTTGACTGCAGAAAAGGTACAGAGGGATTGAATTCTTGCTCCTGTGAGCTCCCTGAGCTGTGGTGGTCTGCAGGACAGACCCCGCCCACCTCCTCCCTGGCTATGGCTCCTCTGAGTCTACCCCTGCCTCAGCCCACCATAGAAGGGGCAGACGATGACTGAGAGGCCCAACAGAGTCATGCTGTGCCTGTGTGAGCCGCTGGTTCCTACAGGATGGCCCGGCGCGTCCACATCTCTGTCCACGCAGCAAGTGGCAGTGGGTACAGGCTTGGTGGCCTTGGAGCCGCATGCGTGGGAGGCTGGCCTTGCAGAGGCCAGTCGTGACCTGCGCTTGGGTCCCTTAAAGGCAGTTAAGGTGGAAAGAGCGGCAGAGAGGAAGGGGCTCTGCGCTGGAGGGGGAGTAACACTCTTCATGGAAGACAGTTACGTGAGGCTCCAAGGGGCGGGGTCTTACTGAACCAGTAGGAGTCAGGTGTGTATGCATGTGTGTGTGTGCTCACGTGCGTGCACTGAGGCTCCAAGGGACGGAGTCACACTGAACGAGTAGGCTCCAAGGGGCGGGGTCTTACTGAACCAGTAGGAGTCAGGTGTGTGTGCATGTGTGTGTGTGCACGCGCATGCACGGAGGCTCCAAGGGACAGAGTCACACTGAATGAGTAGAAGTCTAGTGTGTGTGCGCGTGCTCATGTACTGAGGCTCCAAGGGACAGAGTCACATTGAATGAGTAGGAGTCGGGTGTGTGTGTGTGTGTGCGCGCACATGCACTGATTCTCAGTTTTTGCCTGCTTTTGCTTCATACTGATCCTGGCAAATATGGTAACTTTGCCTCGTTTCCTGTCCTATGGTGTCTGCTCCCTCCATCCCTGGACTGTTCACATTCCCCCGTCTTCCTTCCTTCCTTCTTCCCGTCCTCTCTCCCTCTCTCACCTCCTCCCCTGGAACCTGGTCCCCTAGTCGGGAGCCCGAGGAGGCTGCAGCAGCTGCTGAACCTGGCCGATCCCCTGGAGATCCAGGCCGACGTGCACTGGACGCATATTCGTGAGAACCAGGAGGAGCAAGCAGCACTGGCGCCCGAGTCCCCCCTTCCTGGAGGTAACTGCTCGGGGTGCAGGGCCCCGGGCGCCTCCGCCCCCTTCCCCTCGGGCTGCAGAGGACTCTCCTGTAGGGCAGGGCTGCCCGGCTCCACACAAGTAAGAGCCAGTGAGGCGTGTCTGCTTCCTGGGCTCTCATCAGTGGGGTGAGAGGGGGGCTGTCTTCTGACTGGAAACAATGGGGTGAACTTGACCTTGGAAGAACTGAGAATCTGCTGCCTTTGCCCGGTGTCACTAGGTCGGGCTCCTGTTTGTCCACTTGAAGGAATGTCCTTGCTCTTCATCATGCTGTGTGTCTGGGTGTGAGTGTGTGTGGACAGAGTGGGGTCAGGGGACCATATCTTGGACTAAAATGAAGTCTTAAGAAGACATTTGCTTCAGGGAGGCCTCTGAAGTAGCATCATTTCCAGCCCTGGGTTTTAGGGGAGGCACTCTGCATCTCACAAGAGGATGACGATGACCCTTGTTCTGGCTTCTTTAAAGGAATGAAAACCTAGAGAGCGTTGGGAGCATCCTTCTCCATGCCCCAACCTCGGCGTGCCCACCTCGGTGTCTTTCCTTCTGTCTCTTGCCCTTTTGTTTGCGTGTTTGCATTTAGCGCCCACAGGGACCAATGTCTAACCATTTTTACAGCCTCGTAAACACCCAGCAGCTCTTTGGGAGCCGAGAGAGAGCCTGCTGCCTGGGGATGCCACTTGGACTCGAGCTGCGTCATTCCCCCCACCACCCCACCCGTTCTCTCCTCGCCCAGCACACAGGGCACCATGGGCCTTGAGCTGTAGCGTCGTCTGTCTCTCCTTCATTGTAGACTCCAGGAGGACCTCACTGTCCTCACCAGGAACGCTTACTCCCGTGTAACTGTGTATTTGTTGTCTGTTTTAAATTCAGTGCCTGGCCTCCCCTCCGTCCGCCGTGCAGCAGTACAGGCCTGGCTGGAGTCGGTCTCCGGAGGTAGACTGGTGATGTTTGTTCTCTGCCCACTCACTGTAACCCTCTCTCGGCAGCCCTGCTGATACCTTAACACGGGACTCCAGTCCTGCCGCTGGTGCATGCGCGGCAGAGGGTGGGGGCACGTGCATGCCTCACTCAGGCCGCCCGCCCTTGCATGGACCAGACACACACCCCACGCCCTCTTGGGAGGACCTGAGGGGAGAGAGCAGGAGTGCAGGTGGCAGGGAAGACAGACACCACAGTTAATAGAGATCGGTGAAGGCTGAAACTGAAGGACCATGCGTAGCGCTGAGGTTTCACGTCTGTGAAAGTGAGGGCTGGGCGGAGGCTGGAGGAACCACTGAACAGGAGCGTCACGGTGGGAGGCAGTCAGTACTGGTGGGGGGATGGGGTGGGGGGATTCAGTACTAGGGGGCAGGCTGGGTCTGCAGGCTGAGGTGCAGGGCTCTCTGAGCATTTGGACCACGAGGAAGCGGTGAGGCCTCCCTTGTCCTCACTGAACTGTTCTGGGGGCGTTTCTCAGCCAGGGGCTCTGATATCCAGACAGGTCATGGGACTCCGTCGTCTGAAGGTCCTGGCCTTGGCTGTGCAGTGCAGAAGGGCCAGGGCGCCGCTGTTGGGTGGGCAGGACAGGAGCCCTAGGCCGCCCCACCAGCCTCTCTCACCAGCCGCCCGGTGTCCTCAGCTCCCGCGTCAGGAGGCACCAAGCCGCAGGGAGGGCTGCTGGTCCCCCCACAGTTAGTTTTGTTCCCAGGATGCTTGGTCGAGTCTGAGGTGTGGGACGTCCCAGCAGCAGCGGACTAGACCAGAGCCGAGCAATTCGGCGACGCCCGCTTCCACGTGTGGCTGCTTCTACCCCGCTGCGTCCTGCCCTGGACTAACCCTCAGTTCCTCCCTCAGGCTGTCTCTCTTTCAGCGCTGCTGCGGCCACATTGAAGCTTCTCGCTGTGTTTTGACACATGTGACAGTCGTTCCTTTCAGGGTACCGCTGAGGACTGTAGACGACTCCCGATCCCACGTCTAGGGCAGGCGTTTGTCTGAGTAGGAGAAGCCCGGGGGCCGTGGGGCCAGGACTGGGGTGGGCGGTTCTAGTGCACTGTGCCCGGAACCCCAGCCAGCTGGGGGTCCGCGTCACTCTTGTTTCCAGCAAACGTGTGAACTTAACCTCTTGATGTCCGGCTGCTCACAGACGGATTCAAGCACACATGTGGGCTTGGGGGGTGGAGGGTGCCCTCTGTGAGGTGGGCCCAGGTTCTGTCCCCATCAGATCCTCTCTGAAAGGGAGCCCTACAGCGGCTGGCTTGCTGTCCCACAGATACCGTGGGGTGGGGGAGTTGCTTGCTTTGGGAGGCCCTCCCCTTGAGTTTAGTGAGTGCCCAGCAACACTGTGAGCTCATGGACGTCTCAGTCAGTGGGAGTAACTGAGAGGCTTACTCAGGGTTTTCCCAGCAATGCCATCATCACAGGACAGTGTTCAGGCCCCACCAGCTCTGTGGCTGCTCAGGAGCTGTGTGGGGCTCCCAGCTCCCACAGCCCTCCCCACCTCACCCACTCCAGATGGATTTTTCTAGCACTCTATGGAGCGGGTGCGTGTCATCACCTTGTCCTAATAAGCTAAGTGCATGGAAGAGATGGTGAGAACAAGTCACGGCTTAAGGAAGTGTTTAAAACACCAGGGCTCCCAGGTCCCGAGCTGCAGGCCCAACTCTTAGAAGTGCCTTACCTCCAGTGGCCGTCACGGCTGTCTCTTGTCCCTGACTTCTTTTCGCTTTGACCCCATGGGCGCTTCAGGTCACTGCTCATCACTGCACATCCTGGCTGTGGGCAATGCAGCTTCGAGAGGCCTGGCTGCTAGTCCCTGCGGGTCGTGGCCCCGTGGCCTGGCCTTGGGTTTCTGCAGGGCTGGACCCTTGGGCCTGGGTACGTGCAGGTCAAAGGGCAGCCCCTCTCCTGAAAGGAGACCCTGAGAAGAGCCTCTAGGCACCTTGGCAGGAGGGGAAGCAGGTCCTGGCAGTGTAGGCACTCCCAGCCCAGCATCCTGGGCAGCTTCCTGCTGGCTATCTCTTGCTCGGCCTCTGGCCGTCTCTTGCCCGGCCGCTGGTCTGAGTGCTTCGTGTGCAGAGTAGGGGCCAGTGTGAGTGTGTGAGAGTGTGGACTGCTTCCTTGGGAGAAATCACACTTTGTCCCATCCTGTGGCACGGAGGGGCTGGTCTTAAGCCCAGAAAGGACGTTTACATGACCCTCTCCCCTCTCCCGTGTGGCGAAAGATGTGTCTGAGTTCTCCCAGTGAGGCCGCAGCCCTGCCCAGCCCTGCACACAGCCCTGATCCAGGCTGAGTGGTGCAGGTGCGAACAGACCCCTAGCTGCCTGGACTTGGTCCCCTCCCTGAGAGGCAGGGCTGGCCACGGCCCCTCATCCTGTTCCTTGAGGGTCAAGGGGTCGGCGCAGGGCCTGGCTGCCACATGTGCTGGGCATCTGCCAACCTGGGCCTGATAAGCAGCGTTCTCCCCCTGCTGCCCCCCATTCTTCTCAGACAGGCTCTCCCAGCAGCTGCTGGGGGCAGAGGAAAGCCAGCCGGCCCAGGCCACTTCTCCGCTCCTGCTTGGCCGGGTCCGTGTGCTCAGGAGGCCCAGCCCAGCTCCCGCCCTGCTCTCAGCTCCCAGCCCTCTGACTCCCGCCCCAGCCAGTCCTCTCCCTTCTCCCCGCGGTCTGCCCGTGGACAGCCCCAAGAACCCAGTGCCACTGTCCGTCCCCACTGCCAATGTGTCTGTCCATCTCTCTTTGTCCTTCCTTTGATGTTTCTGCCTTGCAGTCCCATTCGATGAGGATGACCTGGAAGGAGATGTGGACTCAGAACCAGCAGAGATCGAAGGGGAGGCAGCAGAGAATGGGGACGCAGGGGACACTGGCGCTGAGCTGGATGACGGTACGGGACCAGAGAGCTCTGAGCTCGGGGAATGCGGAACAGCGCACGTGAAAGTGAAAGCGAGGCGCTCGGAGGAGTGGCCGTTAGGGCTCGTGGTTCCTTCCTTGTTCTGCACTGACCTGAACACCTGCCGTTTCACCCACCCGGTGGACAGCGGCTGTGTTCATTCAGTTATGGGGAGAAACCGAGCAGATGCGGGACTTCCTACAGGGCCTCTAAGGCAGCCGCTGCCTCTGGAGGCTGGAACAATGGGATGATATGGGCAGTCTGGGGAGCAGAGGACCAGCGGGCAGGGCCAGGCTGGGACGGGATGCACGCTGCTGCTGGATGTCCTGGCAGCTGGCCTCCAAGGCGGGGGGAAGGCGGCACCTGCGGGGGGAGCACGGCCTCACTAGGGGCCTGTGCTGCTGCTTCCCTTGGCCAGATCAGCACTGGTCGGACGACATCCCGTCCGAGGCCGACACGGAGCTGCACCGGCCAGCAGTGGGAGCAGAGCTGGAGCTGAGGGTGTCGGACGGCGAGGAGGAGCTACGACCAGCCTCAGCAGGGCACCCAGAGAGAGGTCTGTGTGCAGCCCCTTCCCCTGGACTCCCTGCCCATCCAGAGGGGGTGCTTCCTCTTGCAAATCCTGCCTCTTGTTTTTTCAGGTCCCTCCCGAGTCTCCAGCCCCACCCGGTCCCCTGAGGAGCCCACAGGCCTGTCCTCCCCAGCCCGCAGCCCCGGGGCACAGGTAAGGGTTTGACCCACTGCCTCTGGTGCCGACGGGGCTGTTGGAAGCAGGAGTGGCTGGGGCTCCAGCCCCATCTGGCCCACTGTGTCCCGGTACCACAGCAAGCTGAAACAGCAGGATTTGTGCAATGACTGGTTTGAGTAACAGATTTGTTTCTTCTCAGTGTTATGTTCAAATGACTATGCTTTTCTGAATTAAAAATGTGTGTCTGGGTTACCAGGGGTGTTCACACCACACAGTGCAAGATGCTCCCTAAATAGATAGTAACACTGTTTCCTGTGGAGCACATTTTAGGGGAGATGTCTGCAGGGAGGCCAGAGCTGGAGGCTGGGGGCTACTTGACTTGGTCTTTGGGTCCTGAGGAGCAGGTGACTTGGGTGATTTCCCCTGAGATGAGCCCGGGCGTGGTCGGAAAGAGTGCCTGGAGGCAGAGTATAACTGACACTTTCCCGCCTCACATCAGAGACCCTGGCAGGCTAGGGCACGTCGTGCTGTCCTTTGGCTGGTGTCATTTCAGGGCCCGAAGAACAAGGTGCACTTGAGATGAACCCAGCCTGAAAGCTGCCTGTGTGCACTGGGTGAGGGGCTCCAGAGCTGGACAGGGCAGAAGAGGGGGTGTCCTCCTGGCCCTCGACTATGGCCCCGAGGATGGAGAGGCTGCTTCAGGAAGCTTGGGCCCTTGGTGGGAGAGCGCGCCTGTCACAGCCCTGCCTTCTGAGTGGCTCCTGTCACCTCGCTTTCCCGCAGAGCGCCCATACCCACCTTGCCACTGTGGCCACCAGGGTAGGGTCACCCGCCGAGAGTCCTCTGCTGGAGCCCTCGACCCCGCCAGCGGAGCCTGAAGCTCGCCCTCCCATCCGATCACAGCCTGAAGCCAGGACGCCGCCCTCGCCTGCCAGCCCCCAGCGCCAGTCCCCACCCGCCCCACTGCCCATCTGCTCCCAGCCTCAGCCGTCCCCTGAGGCCACCGTGCCATCCCCCACCCTGTCCCCCATCCGCTCCCAGCCCGTGCCGGCCAGAACCTCCACCCCTCTGGCCCCCCTCCCCGTGAAGAACCAAGGGGTCACCAAGGACACACTGGGCAGCCCCCTCCCTGGGGACGAGGCCCTGAAACGCAGCGACCTGGTGGCTGAGTTCTGGATGAAGAGTGCCGAGATCCGCCGCAGCCTGGGGCTCACGCCCGTGCGCCGGAGCCCGGGGTCTGAGCCTGCCTTCCAGTCCCCTCCCCTGAAGGCCTATCCAGCAGAGAAGGCCCCCCAGAGCGAGGGGCTCCGGCTCCTAAAACCCCCATCTGTCCCCAGGAAACTGGGGCTGCCCACCGCCGAGGGTGCCCAACCCTGCCCGCCCACCCCTGTGTCCCCACCCGACAGGGAGCCGAAGGGCCCCCGGGAGGAGCACAGAGACCTGTCCAGCAGCTCAGGGCTGGGCCTGCAGGGTAGCTCCTCCCGCACCAGGACACCGGGCAGCCAGAGCTTCAACACCTCTGACTCCACCATGCTCACGCCCCCTTCCAGCCCGCCACCCCCGCCTCCTGATGAGGAGCCCGCTACCCTTCACAAGAAGCCAGCCCTGGCAGGGCAGCCTGTGGCCTCGACACCCACACCCCCGGCTGCCTGCGTGAGGCCCCCGCGGGAGCCCGCCCAGCCCCCCCAAGAGGAGGCACGGAAGTCTTTCGTGGAGAGCGTGGATGAGATCCCCTTCGCAGATGACGTGGAGGACACATATGACGACAACACGTGTGATGACCGCACGGAGGACTCGAGTCTGCAGGAGACCTTCTTCACACCCCCCTCCCACTGGCCCCACCCCAAGCCACCCTTGGCTGCAGAGAACGGCCGGGGGCCGGAGAGTGGGGTCCCATTGCAGAAGCGGGGGCTGCCGCTGGTCTCGGCCGAGGCCAAGGAGCTGGCGGCCGAGCGCATGCGGGCTCGGGAGAAGTCGGTGCGGAGCCAAGCACTGAGGGACGCCATGGCCCGGCAGCTGAGCAGGATGAAGGAGATGGACGTAGCGGCTGCAGCCCCTGGGACCCCCAGGACCCCCGCACCCCGCAGAGCCGCTGCTGTGCCCCCCAAGGGCCCCGAGGAGCCTGCCCCGAGGCAAGAAGCCACAAATGAGGAGGTGCTGTCCCCTCCCTCAGACTCAGGGGGCCCGGATGGCTCGGTCACCTCGTCAGAGGGCTCCAGCGGGAAAAGCAAGAAGAGGTCATCCCTCTTCTCTCCTCGGAGAAGCAAGAAAGAGAAGAAGCCCAAGGGCGAGGGCCGGCCCCTGGAGAGGCCTAGCCCCGGCACTCTGGAGGAAGTGGCCGCCAAGCCCAGGTCTCTGTGGAAGTCCGTCTTCTCCGGGTACCGGAAGGACAAGAAGAAGAAGAGCGACGGCCGATCTTGCCCCAGCACCCCTTCCAGCGGGACCACAGTGGATGCCGGCAAGCCCAGGGCATCTCCCGTCTCAAGAGCAGGTTCGGCAGTGCAGCCCCACCCCCGCCCTGGGCACAACTTGGGGTGCAGGCTCTCCCGTCCCCACGGTTCCCTCTGAAGACCTCCTGCCTGTACCGCCCTGCCTCCCCTGGGGTTTCCTAGGGAGGAGGCCGCTAAACTTAGGACGTTCCAAAACAAACGAGTGGCTGGGCAGGGGCCATGGGGTGGCTGTGCTTCCTAGGGAAGGTGCTGCAGCTGGACACGGCCTGTTGGTGCGTGGGGGCTCCTGCCTGGGTGCGTGTCAGCATCCAGGCCTGTGGCTCCGGGTGCGGGGACAGACCCAAACTGGGGGGAACCACACCTCACTCCCCACCCAGGTCGCCGGGGGGTGGGCCCGCTGCTCACGATCTGCTCGGCCCTGCCTCCAGAGCTGCGGACCCGGCGCCAGCTGAGCTGCTCGGAGGACTCAGACCTCTCCAGCGATGACGTCCTCGAGCGGACCTCCCAGAAGTCCAGAAAAGAGGTGGGCGGGCCGTGGCCGTGACTGTCCCTTGTTCAGCCCCCATCCCCACCCCCGGACCCCAGCCAGCCCAGTGGTCACCCCCTGCACCCGCACTCACTGTGCCTGCAAGGCACACCTTTGCAGGAGCAGCTGTTACCCTGCCGGAGCACATCCGCCTTCCTCTTGGTGCGTAGACCCCGGAGTCTGTCCCGTTCACCTGAGCTCTTCCTCCATCCGCATCAGGTAGTGAGGCTTCATTCAGAATAGAAGCGCCTGTTTACTTCAGGCTCCTCCAGGAGCCTCGGAAGTAGTGCTCATCTGAAGAAAGGGGCTTCTGATTCCAAACAGAACAGTAGAAGGACCCTGGCTTTTCTTTCTCCTTCTTTGCGTTCCCCCCACAAGCCAGAGACTTGGGGAGAACATGTGACCACGTTTACCCCCAGTCTTAAGAAAGCAGATGTCGTCATGTGGGAAACCGTAGGATGGTGGTCTCCGCAATAAAGACTGCCCCACGTCCTAACTGCCCAGCAGTCAGTGTGCAGCCGGCCTCCATCCCTCCCCTGTGGGGCACACCTCCCGTGGGGCTCCTGCAGGGACGAGGGCTGGGCATCTGTGCACACCAGCCCAGCCAGCTGCTGACCAAGGAAACCCTCTTGTCCCCTCCAGCCGAGAACTTACACTGAGGAGGAGCTGAATGCCAAGCTGACCCGACGGGTGCAGAAGGCAGCTCGGAGGCAGGCCAAGCAGGAAGAGCTGAAACGGCTGCACCGCGCCCAGGTAAGGGCAGCAGAGCCTCCCATCTTCCCAACCTGCTGCCCGCATCCACACAAGGGCGAGGGAGGAGGCGGGGCGGAGCCACTGTCCCCTGGCCTGCACCTCTGGCTCGATGCAGCTGTAGAAGCCTCGCTTGGGGGCAGCTGTTGGTGGAAACGGAGATGCCCAGCCTGGGGTCTCCCAGGTTCCCAGCTCTGGAATAACCACCGTAAACCAGCCAGTCCGGCTGGCCTCTGACACACCTGGGTTTACAGGTTGGCACTGTCCTCAGGCCCAGGCCTTCTGAGGTTTGTTTCTCCCTTTTAACAAAAAATAATTTTTTAATGTAAAGTATTCCCTGGTGGCTCATTGGTAAAGAGTCTGCCTGCCAGTGCAGAAGACACGAGTTCGATTCCTGGGTCGGGAAGATCCCCTGGAGAAGGAAATGGCAGCCCACTCCAGAATGGCCTGGAAAATACTATGGACAGAGGAGTCTGGCTAGTACAGTCCATAGGGTCACAAAGATTCAGACACGATTTAGCAACTAAACAACAACAGACTAGGGCTTCTGGGTGCAAGGTCCTCCCAGGGGTCCAGTATCCTCAAGAAACCTTGTTCCTTGCAGAGTGTGGCTGGTCCACACCACATGGGTGCTGCTGTTTTTTTCTTGAATTGAAGTATGCTTGTGTGCTAAGTTGCTTCAGTCTTGTCTGACTCTTTTCAACCCTATGGCCTGCAACCCGCCAGATTGTTCTGTCCATGGGATTCTCCAGGCAAGAGTACTGGAGTGGATTGCCATACCCTCCTTCAGGGGATCTTCCCAACCCAGGGATCAGACCTGTGTCTCATTATGTCTCTTGCATTGGCAAGCAGGTTTGGTGCCGCCTGGGAAGCCCTAATTGAAGTACAGTTGGTTTACAGTGTTATGCCAATTTTTGCTGTACTGCAAGTGACTCAGTTATACACACATAGACATTCTTTTTTTTTTTTAATCTTTTCCATGAGGGTTTATCCCAGAAGATTGGCTACAGTTCCCTGTGCTATACAGTGGGCTCTTGTTATATCCATCCTGTATATAATACTTTGCACCTCTTACTCCAAATTCCCAGTCCTTCCCTGTTTACTCCCCGCCCCCTTGGCAGCTGCAAGTCTGTGCTGGGTGTTTTTTACTCTTGTGGAAGCAGGGTTTCCAGACTGTCAGGAAGCCCTGCTGGAGCATTCTCAGCCTCTCTGTGTGCCCCGGACAGCCACCCAGATCCCAGCGTCCTGGCTACCTGAGGGTTCACCCCCCTCCCCCCTCCTCTCCCCTCCCCTCCTCCCTCATTCTGTGTGTCCTCCCCACCCTCCCCCTCACACTGCGTCCACCCCTCCCCCCTCACAGTGTCCACCCCTCCCTGTTACACTGTGTGTCCACCCCTCCTCCTCACATTCACACTGTGTATCCACCCCTCCTCCTCACACTGTGTCCTCCCCTCCCTCCCACACTCAGTGTTCTCCCCTCCCCCTCACACTGTGTCCTCCCCTCCCCCTCACAGTGTCCTCCCCTCGCCCCTTACACTCACTGTGTGTCGCCCGCAGATCATCCAGCGGCAGCTGGAGCAGGTGGAGGAGAAGCAGCGGCAGCTGGAGGAGAGGGGGGTCGCCGTGGAGAAGGCGCTGCGTGGGGAAGCAGGTACCGCTGGGCCTAGAGGACAGGGTCCTCGGGAAAGCCCCACCCCACCCCCCACGGGAGGCTAGCTGCCGTCCCACGCACGGAGTCAGTGGGTGTCCAGCAGGATTCTCTGGTCCCCTGGGATTCTCTGGTCACTGGGATCTGGGGCTTCCTGTGAAGCAAAGGAGGAGAAAGGCCTATGCATCTGGGGCTCCCCGAGCCTGGCCCCCACCCCCCGTCTCAGGGCTCCCCCTGCCCTTGTCCCCCATGTCTGCTGGTGATGCCCTGGGCTTCCCCCTCCCTCCCCTCCCCATCGTCTCCCCAAGAAGACAGTGGCTGGAAGCAGGACAGGCTGTGCACAAGGGGCCATCACAGAACTGCACGTGCAGCTCCCCACCCCTCCCACAGGCCCTGCTGTGGGTGGCATCACAGACACCCCGGGGTGGACCAGGCTCGGTCCTGGGGGCGGGCACTTGGGGCACAGCAGAGTAGAGCCTGGGAAGAGGCTGTGAGGGCCGTGTGCTGGGGCAGACCATGGGGGCCGTGCAGTCAAACCACTCTCCCCAGAGCCTGCAGAGAAAGCAAGGAGGCACCCAGCGCCCAGGATGACATCTTGGTTCAGGACTTTGAACCCCTGGACCAGCCCCACTGCAGCCCCACCCCCACTCGAGGGACTCTTCCCTGCATTCCCCAGCGTCCCCGAGTCTGGAGCCTCCACCCTTTTGTGGAGAGCACTGCAACCAGGGTCAGAACGGGCTCATGCAGCCTGCAGTGAAGACAGGTGCTGTTGTGGTTGTGCTCCAGGGTGGGGTGGAGTGAATCTCCGGGCAGGTGGGCTGAGGATAAACCAAAGAAGAAGCAGGAAAAGGTGGCCACCAGTACAGTCATCTCTGCCTCTGATCTTGCTGGAAGACTGACCGACAGCTGGCCTCCGAGTGAGTGCCTGGTGTCAGGACGCATCTGTGGGGTTCTGGAGGCCCAGCGCTCAGTGTGGAGCCAGGCAGGCACGAAGGAAGTCTCCTGTCCAGGGCCTTCCTGCACGGAATTCAGCCAGCGGTCGACACAGGGTGACCTTCAGGTGAAGAGGGGATGAGGCTGAAAGATGAGCTGTGATGTCTTGGTCTTGCCTGATCCTGGACTCTGTGCCACCAGAGTGAAAACTAGACCCTGTGTCCAGGAGTGGGGGCTCAGGTGAATGGGCAGTGCCCCCACGCTGCATGCCCTGAGCCCGGCCTCCTCAGTCAAGCCTTGACCGCCTGGAGGGAGCTGTCCTGTACCTGGTGTGAATGGGGACCCGCAGCCGTGCCCTTGCTGCTGTCTCTGCTGGCTGAAGGTGCCAGGAGGGCCCTGGGCCCTCGGATCCCACCTGCCATGGCAGACGGTGGTCCCTCACAGGGACTTCATCCTGGCATATGTTCCCCACAGCACTCATCGCCCTGCTGGCTGCCCATGGTGTGTCCTTGACGGCCCCTCGGCATTTCCTTATCAAGCTGCTGCCTGCCAAGGGGCCAGAGGAAAGGGCCCACTGGAGACTGGCCTGGGATTTTGCTGAAATTCCTCTTTCTAGTTGTTTAGATAATTACCCCTTTGCAAACATATACAACCAGAATTTCATCTGTGTCAGTGGTTTTCAAGCTGTTTTATCAGCAGCAGAATCTCTTTTTACAAGATAAATTATGGTTTCAAGTTTAAAGCGAAAAAAAAAAAGTTAATCTTAAATGTTAATGAACACAGATTGGAAAATGCAGGTTGTGGTAGAGAACTGCAAGGCTAAGAACCTCAGTGTCCAGTCCAGCCCTGGTTGCAGGGTGGGCACCGTGGTGTGCAGAGGTGGTGATTGTAAATGGAAGCAGGTCATGTACAGCCATGGGAATTCAGCGTGTGCACAGTGAGAATGGTCTAGGCATCTGAAGCTTAAAGTTGGAGCTGCTGTCGCAGCAGAATCGCTACAGATCCAACTGCAGTTTAGATTCCTGGGGAAGAACGGACCTCAGATATATGCTCCCAAACATGCAGTGAACCCAGAGCCAGCTGTACTGTGCGTCATGTTACCCGGAGGGCCGGCCTGTGCCTGGAGGGTCAGCCTGCACCTGGAGGTTCGCTCTGCACCAGGAGGGTTACCCTGCGCCTGGAGGGTCAGCCTGCGCCTGGAGGGTCAGCCTGCGCCTGGAGGATCACCCTGCGCCTGGAGGGTCAGCCTGCACCTGGAGGATCGCCCTGTGCCTGGAGGGTCAGCCTGCGCCTGGAGGGTCAGCCTATGCCTAGAGGGTCAGCTGGTAGGATACTTTGAGAGGTGGGTTCCCTGAGTGAGACTGCTCACAGGCTAGGACTTAAGTTAATGAATGAAGTGTCCTGACAGGCTGGACGGACACTCACACACACAGGGCAGAGGAAGCCTGGTGGTCCTGGGGCCGCACAGAAGCAAGTTGACCTGACAGCACAGGTCAACGTGGTGATGGGCTTCCATGGGTCACAAGCTGGTGGATCACAGATTCGAATGTGGTGTGTCCTATTGAAATTTATTGCTGAATTAGAAGTGGTTGTGAGTCAGGTATTGGGAGAGCCCAGAACACCATCTGCAGAGCCCGGGCATTCCAGAGAGCAGGGTGAAAACCAGAGTTCTGATCCAGAGTCCACTAAGCAAGACTTTCCAGCACTTCTGTCCAAATGTGCATCTCCGGTTCATATACAGGCAGTGGTACCTCTGTTGGGAAATTCCCATAATGCATTTTGGAAACAGGATGGAGTAGCTGGACACAGGAACCCGGAACTTTGCTTTCTTCATTTCAAGCACCTCACTTCCTGAGTTGTGTTCCCACCTGGCGACATCGTCTTCTCTTGGGCTTCGTGTCCTTTTGCTCTCGCTGGTGTGCTTGCCGGTGGCCGAGCCCTTGAGGAGGCCCTTGTGGGCTGAGCAGCACTGGTCAGCTCCTTTCCTGAACCAGCCATTCGGTCTCAGTCCATGGGTTCTCTGAGGTGTTACTGGTGGCCGAGCTGCCCTCCAGAGAAGGCTGACTTGAGGAGGAAAGGGTGGTAAGCTGCAGCTGACTGCGCTCGAATTTATCATGGTCCTGGGGTAACTCTTGCCGCCCTGTGACGAACAGGAGTGCTGGCGGGGCAGCTGTGGAACGAGACGCCACTGTTTTCTGCTCTCTGGGGGTCTGGTGACCTTGAGGGCCACAGAGCCTCCTTCACTCAGACCCGTTTAGCAGATGTGGTTCTGCTCCACTTGGGGTCAGTGTGGACAGGCGAGCTGAGAGCTAACACGGCCTCTTCAGGTGTTCACGTCTGGCCTTCAGCCTCTTAGTCTGGGGTTTGTGATACTGAGAAACTAGGGAAGTCCATAGCCTTTGACCTGCCCCTCACATTTTCTAAGTCTGAATTAGATGAGGTTGAATCCCAGCAGGATCTCCAGCAGAGCCAAGGCCCTGTCCCAGCTGCTGGTTGGCTACATGCTGCCCCCTTCCATCCCCCGCCCCCCCGCCTTGGTTTTCGGGACCACCCCTGGCACTGGGAGGCCTGTGGCCGAAGCATGTGTATGGGGGTGCCTGGGGGAAACGCATGCTTTCTGCTGCCTCCCTGGGTGTTTCTTATGCTTCACGCCCTTGACTGCCAGAGACTGGGGGGCCAGAGGGTTACCTGATCCAATAACACTTCCCCGATTCCTTGTTGTAGACTATTGGGGAGAGTCTTATTACACTGACCTCATCGACTTGCATCTGGGTGGTATGTATGCAGACCTGTTACAGAACTAACCCTGCTGACTCCCCCCTCCTCCCCCGCCCCCGCTCACAAAGAGCAAGAAGTCAGCCTGATAACCATAACCGGATGGTAAAGCACAGGCCCTTTTCCAGCTCAAACAGAGCAGTGTGCTGACTCGGCCTCGCCATACGTGCGTGGCGGGGGAGACCTGAGACAGCCCTTGTTGCTGGGCCTGAACTGGCCTGAACTGGTAAATTTACAGGTTCACCAGCCGCAGCATCAGCCTCTGATCCAATCTGCATCCCAGCCCCACTGACACTGTTTGGTCGTTTGATGGTAGTAACTGGTGTGCGTGCACATACACACTCAGGCAAGCACGCACATGCTCCACCACAATCTTCCCGAGCTCCCTCCCTCACACTTCCCCCAGGATGCCCATAGCCTCCGTCAGCACATGTTTATGCTGACCTGAAAGGTCCGGGTGCCCAGGGGAGGCGTCTGTGAATGTTCCCCCTGCTCTGTCCTGGGACTACTGTGTCCTCTTTTCACCAAACTCAGAAGTCGAGACCAGTCCTGTGTGTGTGGTCCCTGCAGCCTCCAGACCCGGGCCTGTTAGAACTGCAGAGTCTCACCCCCTCCTCCCACCCTCACCGCTGACCTTCTGAGTCAGGGATCCTGGAGGTGAGGCCTGGTCCCCTGCTTTAGCAAGCGTCCCAGGCCACGTCTACAGTAGAGCCACTGTCTCAGAGGAGTCCAGTCTGCGGGTGTCTTGCTGTACAAGGCTCACCATTCGTGCTGGACCAGAGAAGCACCCAGGCAGGAGTATCGCCTTTAGACCTGGGTGGTGACTCTCCTGGACGGCTGCCCTCATGTCAGGAGCTGAGCCAGCGGCTACTCCCGGGGCTCCCAGGCCCAGCGCTTTCTTGGAGTCCTGCATCCTGGTCAGGTGGTCAGACCTCTTTGTCTCCCAGGCAGGCTCTGTGCCTGAAAGTGGTCAAGAGCGGGCAAGATCTTTCTCTCTCATTTTTTTTTTACCATACTTCCATTCTTCTAAGAGAGTCTCTTTTTGGCCCATTCATTTAAAAACCAAGCATGATTGTAATTGCAACTCAAGATAGAGCCCTGGTCTTAGAGAGCTACACCAGTAAGGAGGCTTCCGGCCTCCTTGGGGTGGGTGTCCTGGCCTCCCCTCTGCTTTCTGATCCCAGGTCCCCGGGTCCACCCTCTCCACGGCCCTCCAGGGCTCGAGCTTCCAGTGTCCAGGTGCTGCCACCTCATGGCCATTGGTGCTGTAAAAGGGCTCATGCTTACACCCCAACTAACAGATCCCACCCTGACTAATGTCCTGGGCTCACTTTCTGCCTCCTCCTGACACCTCTGGGAACGTCTGTGTCAATTCCAAATGAATCTCAATTGTTTTGTTTAATTCAAAGTCTCCTGGGAAGGACTGTCAAACCTATTTCTTTGAAACTGCATTCAGCCTCCCCTCCCAGCTTGAGGTCGTCAGCCACACTGATGACCTCGTGTGGCCAGTTCTGTTCCCTTTACTGCTGATGCTTGAGTGATAAGATGCTGGCTGTTTCCATTTCTGTGTCCCTGGATTCCAGCTTCCAGCCTTCTGGATTTAGAATTCCAACAAGTTCTGGGGGAGAGTGAAATATGTAGAAAGAGGAGCTCAGTGTATCTGAATTAAAAACCCCTGCTGCCTGATTCGCATCCTCACCCATCAGCCCGCTGTGGCTCTAGGGTCTCCGCCCTCACATGGCAGCTACCGCCACCCACAAGTCTAGGGGGAGAAGGTAGTTGTCAGAAGCAGCTCCCGTTTCAGTTCCTGCTGATGTCTCCTCCACGGAGCACTTGGCAGTCTCATTATTTGGTGGAATTTTACCCTCTTGAAATCTGGAGCCTGAGATGTAGAGCCTGATTACTTGTCTGCTGCATGGGCTCAGTTGCTCAGTTGTATCCAACTCTTTGTGGCCGCATGGACTATAGCCCACCAGGTTGCATCCCCAGAGGGCCACGGGAACCCAGTACTGATTGTGCTTCCTGTGAGGTGAGAGGGAGAAGTCCAGGCTGAAGTCCCTGCCCAGCCCCTGCCTGTCTCACTGTCATGCCCCCCTGGGGTCTTAGAGTGACTCTCAGCTGACTTAAAGGCTCCAGACCTGTTGAAAGTCTTCTTTTGAGCCAGAGAGTATCAAGACTCCTCTTCACAGAGCTGCACCTTGGGATTGCAGAGGACCCATTAAAGAACAGAGACAGGGTCCTGCTGCCCAGCCACCGCCCTTGTTGCTCTAGACCAGGGAGGAGACCTGGACGTCTTCAGGTGAAGACTGTATCTCTTCCGGAGAACTTTGAATTAGAAATATTCACACCCCATTTCTGGTTTCCAGACTTCACCTCTTGATTTGTACACCTCCAGGGGAAATGGAAAGAGCATGAGTGGTTTAGAAATGGCATAAGGGACTGGGGAGGGGGTTTTCATTTTTTGCCATGGGTTGTGATGGGGATGTGTGCCCACCCGGCTCTGAGCCTTCCTGTGCTGTCCGCTCCCCTGAGTTGATGCTGGGAGATTGTTGGCTGATCTGTTCTGTCTGAGCATGAGCCTGGCTTGGTTTTGCTTTTAGGAAATGTCAGTCCTTGAGATTCCCCAGCATTCCTGTGTGTGCGTGTGTGTGTCCCAGTCTGTGTGTGTGCATGTCCAAGCCTGTGTGTGTGCGCGTACACGTGTGTGTCTCAATCTGTGTGTGCACACACATGTGTGTGTCCCAGCCTATGTGTGTGCACATGTGTGTGTGTATGTCCCAGCCTGTGTGTGTGCACATGTATGCGCACGGGCGTGTCCCACCCTGTGTGTGTGTTTGTTAGAGCTCAGTTTTCATGTGCTTTTTCCCTCTTCGTTTCCCCCCAGTCTAGAGGTTTGTCTCATACTGAATTTCCCAATAAGGCATCTCCCCAGCTCTATGCTTGTAGGCCAGGGCTGTCAGGGAGAACCTTCTATCCCGTCAGATGCAGCACGCCACCATGCGGGTTGCAAACCAGCCACAGTGTTCTAGTTACCCTGAGGGTCCCTGCAGTGAGGCGACAAGGCGGGAGGGAGGATGCGGTGCTTCGGACAAAGCCTGTATGAAGAAACAGGAGAGATGGAAGCAGAGAAAGAACAAGCGGAGAGGAGGAATTGCCACCAGACTGGCTGTGACTGCCCGCTGTCCACAGCCCATGGGGTCCTGCCGGCCCCAGGCCACACAAGAGGCACGGTGATGTCAGAGCGACCCTGAGCGGGGAAATGAGACTGGCTTCAGGCCGCTTTGTGTCCCCAGCCCCACCACTCACCCTCTGGGCCTCTCCATTCAGCGAGGAAGGGCGGCGCAGTGACCCTTCCAGGTCTGGCGCCCGCCCCCTCCTCAGGCTGCCTCCGTTTGTTGGGTTTGCTTCCCAAAGGAAGGCCCTCTGCACTGGGTGGGGGAGTGAGGCAGATCCTGGCCGGGGTGTGCACGGTTGACCCTGCGCCTCGGGGCCCTCCTTGGACAGCAGAGCTGCCGATACTGTCTGGGCAGCCGCTGGGGCCAGTGCTGGGGCTCGACAAGGCTGCCGGTGTGCCCGTGTTTTGGTCTCTGACACACTCTCATGCCCAGTGCATACAGCTCTCTGGAATCCGTGGGATGTGCCTCGCTGCACGATGATAAGTTGCAGCTTTTCAAACTCTTGACTCGTGTGGCCTGCCCCGATGTCAGGGAGGGTGGGTGCTGGTGACCGTCACGCCCTTAGGGCTGTGGGCTGTGGGCACTCGGGGTGGTGACTGGGGTCTGCGAGTGATGCACAAACAGGAGCATGACTAACAGAAGTGACTTCTGTTTGCTGTGAGAGTGACGACCATTCTGCGCCTCCCGCGGGTGAACCACATCTGTGTCTCTCACATCTCCAGACAAGGAGAGATTAGCTTCAAACTGCGCCTCTGTGCCTCCCTTGCACACTTATGTCAGGTTCAGGCCTGGGGTGGAAGCTCACCTTGTTTGGTTGGTTTTTCTTCTCCTTAAAACAGTATTTATTGGTTGGTTTTCTGATTATAAAGTATATACTGTGCAAACACCAGAGCCCTCAGGAAGGTTCAGAAGAGCGTCACAACCCACCCTTCGGGGCTCTGGCCGTTTTGTGTCTGCACTGCCCGTTGCCACCAGGGAGCCCCTCCAGATTTCTGTCCTGAGTCCTGTTCTGTGGTCTCATGCTGTCCTCTGTACGGAAGGGCGTCTAGGACGTGCTCTGCATAAAAGGGTCTAAAGCTGTGTTCCGTGATGTCTGGAAGGGGAAGCACATCCTCACTGCACCTGCAGGCACAGGCTTCCTTGTTTGGATGCGTGTGACCATGTTGAGTCCCTGACCTTGCTGACGAGCACAGATGCTGTTCCACTGTTTCCACAGCCTGTTCGTGTGTAACATCTGTCCCAGGGGGCAGCAGAGGTGGGGACCCTATTGTTTGAGGGTGTGTGCAGGTGTCTGAGCACCCATCTTGAGGCAGAGAAGGCTGGATGTAGACGAGTATAAGCTGAGGGTGTTTGTAAGAAAGGAGCTTCTTGCTTGCCTCAGTGACCAGCTGGTCATGGCCACATCTGTCCAGAACACTGAATCACTGTGATCGCTGCACATGCACCACACATACAGCCTCTGCACACACCATCCACACACACACAGCCTCTGCACACCCACCACACACCAATGGCCTCTGCACATACCCTCCACACACACACATGGCCTCTGCACACACACAGAGCCTGTGAACACACCCACCACACACACACAGCCTCTGACACACCCACCACACACCAATGGCCTCTGCACATACCCTCCACACACACAGCCTCTGACACCCCCACCACACACACAGGCTCTGCACCCGCCCACCACACACACACAGCCTCTGCACATACCCACCACACACATGGCCTCTGCACACCCACCACACACACACAGCCTCTGCACACCCACCACACACACACACACGGCCTCTGCGCCCACCACACACACACACACACACGGCCTCTGCGCCCACCCACCACACACACACACACACGGCCTCTGCGCCCACCCACCACACACACACACGGCCTCTGCGCCCACCCACCACACACACACAGCCTCTGCACACACCCACCACACACACACAGCCTCTGCGCCCACCACACACACACACAGCCTCTGCCCACACCCACCACACACACACAGCCTCTGCGCCCACCCACCACACACACACAGCCTCTGCACACACCCACTATACACACACAGCCTCTGCACACACCCACCACACACACACACACAGCCTCTGCACACCCACCACACACACACACGGCCTCTGCGCCCACCACACACACAGCCTCTGCACACCCACCACACACACACACGGCCTCTGCGCCCACCACACACACACCCACACGGCCTCTGCGCCCACCCACCACACACACACAGCCTCTGCACACACCCACCACACACACACAGCCTCTGCCCACACCCACCACACACACACAGCCTTTGCACACCCACCACACACACACATGGCCTCTGTCCACACCCACCATACACCCAGAGCCTCTGTCTGCTTTAGACCCGAAGTTTCGCCTGATACCAGGCTCAAAAGCCTACAGAGAACACGCAAAAGGATGTTAAAGAAAGAGAACACAGGGCACCTGCACTCGCTCCTGTCGCCCGGTGACGGGCCTCTCAGCTCACGTCTGCTTGGCCCTCGTGTTCACCTAAACAGGGTTCTCTCTAACGGCCCAGCCCCTGCTCCCCGCCCTGGGGGCCGTGGCTCCTGCATGTGCCTGTGGTTCTGTGATGGTCCCTTGCTGAGCAGGTCCGCTCCCTTGAGAGCCCAGGCCCCGAGTCCAGCCGTGTCCCCTGCACGCCCTCTGCTCTCAGTCGCCCCGTCCACGACTCCCTGGCTTTGTTTCTGTGAGCTTTGGACTTGTCCACAGTGTAGCAGTGTGCCCGCTGTGGTGTCGGCCCTTGGAGGAGAGGAAGGGGCAGGAGAGGGGTGCTCAGCTCTCCAAGGCCAGAGGCGGGGTGGTGATTCATCCAGATGGGGCTGCCTCTGGGGAACTCATTGGGCCAACAAGTCCTTGCTCAGGGTCAGAGCAGAGCGGGTGTCGGCCCTGGGGGCCCATCAGAGGGCGCTGCCTCTGTGGGTTCAACACCAGGAGAGCCCCAGCGCTTAGATTTACCCACATGGTGATCTTGAGAACTCTCACTCATGCAGGCCTGCTGGCACATTGGGTGTTTTCAAGGAGGATCACCAAGCCCCAGAGGCGCCCGTAGTCATTTTTAGCTTCCCACCCTGCCAAGCAAGGACCTGAGGAAGACAGAGTGCCCGCCCGCCTGGGCCCAGGGCTGCTCCTGACCAGTTTCTGTGCTGGATGAAGGAAGGACTGAACTCATTCGTAGATTGTGTTTCCCTTGCTTCTGCTTTTCCATTTCTTGTATTTTTTTTTCTTTTCCTCCTGTTGTTCCTTTCTCACTTTAATGCTTTTTGTCCACTTCACCTTCTCCCTGTCCCTCCCCACTTCCGAATGCCTCCTCCTCCTCTCTGTCCGTGTCGTCTCCTCCTCCTCCTCCTTGTTTGGCCCTTTTTGAAGTTGAGCCCAGTGGCGGGACTCCACGGCGTAGACCTCTCTCCTTCTGCCCTTGCTGTGTCCAGGAAGGTAACGTAACCCCCACCTCCTCCCCGCGGCCTCTCAGGGGCGTAGCGACACTAGTCAAGCAGGGACCCGAAGCCCAGCTCTTTCTCTTCTTCCTCTGACACCTGGTAGCCCTGTTACAAACCCCTGAGTATGTGGCAGTCCCTCACAAGGTACAGTATCCCTTCGACTGTCTTGGGGGGACTGGGGAGTGGGGTGAAACCAGGGAGCAGGTCCAGCCCTCGGGCCGCTCAGGCTGCAGTGACCGCAGTTCCAGGTCACCGCTCGTGGTCGGGCCCTTCCGCCTCACATCCCGGGAGGCGGGCAGTGATTTGTGCTGGTGGAGTCGAGGAATACTGTCCTTACCAAGGCTGGTCTACGCAGACAAGCACTTTCCAGACAAGCACTGAAAGCAGACTTCTTTCCCTGTGTCTTGCTGAGTGTGTGTGTTAACTCTGTCTGGTTTGCAGTCCGTTGTGGTGGTGATTGTCGTTGACCGCATGCGGGCGGGGCCGGGGAGTGTGGCTCCTGCTAACCCGCTAACCTTCCTCTTCCCTCCCCGGCGCTCGCTCCCCGCTGACCGCCACCAGCCACGTCCATCTCGGCCGTCCCTCTGGAGCTGGCTTGAGCAGTGAGGGAGGCGTCCCGGCACCCCGGGATCACCCTCCACACCCTGTGGGTGCCCCGTGCAGAGCCGCTCAAGAAGGAATGGGCACAGCTGGACGGGGCTGCTTTCGAAGCCAAAGAGTCGAGTTGCCCGGCGGGCAGGGAGAGCTGGCCCAGCACTCAGCTCGTGCTGCACAGCGGCCAGGGCCCAGGGCAGTGCAGTGCAGACGTGCCCTGCCCTCTGGGTTTGATCTTCCTGGGAGAGGACTTCCGACCCATGCCCCCAGAGCTCGGAGAGATCTCTTAGCTCAGCTGTGAGCAGACTTCAGGGCCCATGAGCACGTGGTGTCCTTGGGAGAGGTACCAGCTGTGCTCACGTGCAGTTCCCTAGGAAGACAGCCCCCAGCTTCCCTGAGACTGAGGGCGGCTTGTAATCCGAAAACAGCCAAGAGCCACCACAGTCTGGTTTCTGCACCTGGGCGGGACCCACCACAGCCGTGGGCTTCCTGGTGTCCCCCCGTGGTATGGCTTCTTGGAAGGCTCTTCTTTCTCTCCCCCTGCCGCAGCTGAGCCTGAAGGGGGTCAGGCCACTGCTGGTAGATACCGAGGTGTTGGCCGAGGGGGTGCGGGCATCTGAGTGTGGGCGTCAGGGGCCCCGGAAGCTGCAGCTGGGCTTGGATCAGAGGGGGGAACCTGCAGTCTCCCTGCCCTGGGAGAGACCCCCACGCCTCCTGGGGCTGTGCTGCCATGCAGGGGTTGTGGGGAGCACTTGTCAGGAGCCCGAGGGGCCACAAGATTGAGAGAGGCACCTCCCTGGTCAGGATGTCAGAAACGAGGCAGCCTAGGGTCAGCGGCCACAGCGAAATGCTGGCCCCCTCACTCAAGGGTCCCAGAAAGCAAGGGCAAGTGTGCTTCTAGCCTGCCATCTGCCTCTTCATTAGACTGGTCCCCTCAAAGCAGACCTAGGACCCAGCAAGTCCCAAATACATGCGAAATGAATGGAAAAGAAAAGGAGGGCAGAGCACTGAGAACCTCCCCAGAGAAAGCAAGTGGTCCAGCAGGAGGGGCCAGGCGAGCCACTGGGGGGTGAGGGCCGGCCGAGGGGGACAGAGGAAGGCGCAGGCTGCCCTGGGGGTGCGTGGTGCCCTCGTGGCCCAAGACACACGGCCTGGCCTGGGCACAGCAGGCAGCCCTCCGCATTTGTCCCCGTGTGACAGTCCTTGGCGGGAGATGGCGGCACTGTGGCCTGACATGCCCTCTCTCGGCAGGCATGGGCAAGAAGGATGACCCCAAGCTGATGCAGGAGTGGTTCAAGCTGGTGCAGGAGAAGAACGCCATGGTGCGCTACGAGTCGGAGCTGATGATCTTGTGAGTTCCCTGGGCAGGGGTGGAAGGGGGCATGGGCCCAGGGCCTGTTGCAGCAGAAGCATAGCCCCTCCTAGTGTGGGGGATGAGGGCTGTGCCACACCCACCAGTCACCTCCTTGTTTCCCTTTCCCCCCAAACCCCCGGAAACCCCAGTGCTCGGGAGCTGGAGCTGGAGGACCGGCAGAGCCGGCTGCAGCAGGAGCTCCGCGAGCGGATGGCGGTGGAAGGTAGGCGGGGTGAGGCAGGGCGGGCACGGGGGCAGTTGGGGCAGGCTCCCTGCCTCCGCCCTGCAGGGGACTCACCTGTGTGGTTCTGCCCAGACCACCTGAAGACGGAGGAGGAGTTGGCAGAGGAGAAGAGGATCCTGAACGAGATGCTGGAGGTGGTGGAGCAGAGAGACGCCCTGGTGGCCCTGCTGGAGGAACAGCGGTTGCGGGAGAAGGAGGAGGACAAGGACCTGGAGGCCGCCATGCTGTCCAAGGGCTTCAGCCTGCACTGGTCCTGAGCACCCGCCCAAGCCTGGCTGGTCTGTCCACTGCCTGAGCCGGGCTGCTTCTCCCAGATCCCCCTCCCGGACCCCAGGTCTGAGTGGGCCTGGCGCCTCCGGGGAATTTGCACTCAGGTCCACGTGGCTCTGAGAAGGGTTCAGGCACCTGAGCTATGGGGAGCCCTGGGTGAAGCTGGTTGTCCAACGGCTCAGCCTCCTTGGAGGAAGTCCCCTGCCCACCCACTCCAGAGCGCGAGAGTGTAGGGGCGTGCCCAGGAAAGGTGTCTGGGAGGACGCAGTGACCACGCTTCCCTGGCACCATGCAGAAGTGGATGAGAAGCCCAGCTCACACCCCAGGCCTCTCCTGGCTGTGCCCTGCGGCTGCTGCATTTGCTTTTAATTCACAACACTGGAAAATACTGACTGGGGTCAGGCAGGGACCCGAGTTCTGGCCCCGCCAGCAGGCTGGCCTTGTCATGGACGCCTCGTGGCGGGTGGGAGGCTGTCCTCCATGCCTGGTTCCTGTGCTTGCACCAAACAAGGCTTACAGCCTGGGAGATGCAGCCTCTGGGGACCCTCTTTGTCAATTAACTTATTTTTTTATACTTGAAGAGAAGCAGCTTCACTTTTGTATCTTTACTGGGACCCTGATGCCCTGGCACCCGGGTCGGGGTGTGGACCTGGGTCCCATCTGACTGTGCTGCCCTCCATTCATCACCCCCTTCTTCCTGGGGCTGACCGGAGCCCTCCTGTCAGAGAGACCCTGTGTGGGCCCCAATGCGCTGCTCCCATCCCCTGTGCCTGGCCCCAGGTGTCCACGTCTGCACCGCTCACTCATCAAGAATGTACTTGAGCTGCTGGAGGCCAGGCCGCGGGCCAGGTACCGCTCAGAATCCTCCCTGTTGAAATCCCGGGTCCATGGGACCTGTGTTTTTCTCCGTTTTGGAGCCAAGGTCTCATCTCCCACGTTGACTGAAGACGGTTTAGGCTGTGGCACCAGCGTGAGGGACCCTGCTTGGTGAGGCCCGGACCCAGCAACCGGAGCTGCGGTGACAGCACTCAGACGGAACTCTGGTCGGGAAGTCACACACACACACACAAACACACACACGGCAGCTTCTGCCCAGCTCCCTGCTCACGCCTCTTCGTGGGGAGGCACTCTCGGGCCGTGGTTCAGCCAGAGGCTGACCGTGTCCAGCTCCCAGAATCTGCAGTGGCCGTACCCGTCTGCAGAGGAGCTCGGTCGGTGCCAGGCCGGTCCCGAGACCCTCCAGCCCGCCTGGTGGAGCAGGACCACACGCTGGAAAGGGAGGCTGTAGGGGCAGGATGAGGGGCATCCATACCAGCCTCGGAACGTCCTTGGGGAACCACATCGTGCCTCAACTTGAACACATTCATTCTCACGCAAAGGAGCAGAGAACTGTCTTCTTGAGTCTGTCCCAAAGCTGTCATCTGTCACCCCCTGGAATCCAGGGGGCTCGTGGCTCTGACCCTCACTTCCTGCTTGTTGAGGCAGAGCCTCTATTTCTGTTCTCCTTTCTTAACAGGGGAGCAGAGGGTGTTCTAGATTCCATCTTTAAACCCCAGCCTTCCGATAAAACTGGGCTTGGGACAGGATTCATCGCCTGTGTGGCCTTTGCCAACCCTTCCCACCCACCACCCGGTGCACCGTGACTGCCAGGCCCGTCCACCCAGGACGAGGACGCGTTTATGAAGTAGCCAGAAGGGACGCGGCACTGCCCTGCGGAAGCGCACCATGCCTGCCGACATGAGGAAGGCCTGGAGCTGCAGAGAAGCTCAGAAATGCTCCCCAGCTCCCTTCCGCGGTGCTGCGACTTCAGGTTCCAGTGGAGCACTTTTTCTGAACGCTCCATTTCATAACCACTAGTGTGCAGGTTGTCGTAGTGCCTGCTGACAGGCTGCTGCAGTTTCCAGCTCTGGGGATGCACAGCTCCTGTCTCGTCCCCACGCGGGCAGGGCCGCAGGAAGTCTCCCTCTGCAGCGCTGGGTGTGGGTGAGCCCACGCCACAGCCGAGGGCTCAGCCTGCTCAGATGGCGTCTTCCAGCCTTCGCCCCAGGAGCCATCCTCCAGCTGCCCTGACCAGCAATGAGAGGCTATTCCCGATCTTTTCAAAGAGCAGGATTTTTTTCAGTAGGGCAGAAAGTGGAGTTTACAGAAAACAACTTTAGAGGTGGAAACAACTGACCTACAAAGGGGAATGGGCCATTTTATGCGCAATAAAAGTTTCTAAAAGGAACGCAGAGTGTATGTCTTAACTCACTCTCCTGAAGTTGATAGGACCCTGGGCACCACCCTTCAGGGGTGGTGTCCACACATGGCAGCGTGCCTGTGGGTTTGAAGAGTGTACTTTTGTGCCTTTTCAGCCAGCTTTATTTTTGTTCATATTATTCTGTCTCAGTTGCCCACCGAAACCACTTGAGCAGGTGTGTGGAGTGACCAGGGGGTACGAGGCTGCCCTTCAGAGCGGGGCCAGCAGAGTGTCCTCCTTGTCAGGGTGACCCTGAGGCCCGCAACCTGGTGCCAGGAGGGTCTGCAGCCTCCAGGCCTAAGTTGGTGAGATGTGTTGACCTCCCCAAGTGCATTCGGGGTGCAGGGGCTGAAAGAGGCCTGACGTCCTGGCCCCTGTGTGCTCCTTGGTGTGCTGACCGCAGGGGTATGGCACCTCCCTCATCCCAGAGCAGATCCCCAGGGCACAGGCTGCCCTTGGCAGTGGCAGTGGGTGGGCCAGCACTGAGCAAGGCAGCTACTTCCCGGAGCCTCTGGCACCATGTGGGCATCGGCAGAAAAGAGTCAGAGCGTGACCTGACGTTCTGGGCAGGAGGTGTGGGTCGGGCCGGTGCCTGCAGGGGAGGGGCCGTGCTGACCCCTTTTGGTTCCTCAGGGCCCGTGATTAGAGCTGGAGACGGGCAGGGTTGGCTGCGGTTCACAGGTGCCCACGTGGCAGCAGGTGGTGGTGGCTTCAGGCTGACAGCAGAGGGCAAGCCGCCTGGAGCTGCTACCGTTCCTTGTGAGGACCCACCTCATCTGTGGCTCCGAGTCTATCCAGAGCCTGGTGGCCATGGCCCTGTCATAGGAGCTGCAGTGGGAAGTGGGAAGCACACACAGGCTGTCTCTCTGATCAAAAGACTCTCCCCGTGGGACGCTCAGTGAGGAGGGAGGAAGCCATCCGTCCTGGTAGCTGGGCCAGGGCAGGACACACGGGCCTCCAGCATGGCTCCCAGACGGCCTGTGGCTGCGGGCTTGGCAGGTGGCGTCTGGTGGCATCCCCACCTCCCATGTCCCCTCCCCGAGGTGGCCTGGCAGCTGGGACTTCATCTGGCAGTGGAGCTCCAGATGCTGTGGATCTGAGGGGCCACCTGTTCGCAGAAAGACGCAGAGGGAGACAACGGCCGGCACACACACCACCCCATCCCCACGCTGCCTCTCAGAGCCGGGTGCTGGTTCTGGGGTGGGACCGGGCTGGATGGGATCCAGCCAAGGACCTTACCCCAGCAGTGCATGGCCTGATTCCTGGAGACTAGTTCCCAAAGGCCCCAAAGGGCTGAGGCGCCTGCGTCTTGCATATGCCTCACCTGGCATGATTTGACGTTCTCCTCGGAAGGTTGGAGACCCAGGAGGACAGAGGAGCTGGTCCCTTTAGCCCAGGGCTACCTCACGCAGTCTGCCGAGCCCACAGAGTTGCAGTTTACTTGTGATGATTTTAAATGCGGGCCCAAATCTCTGTTTCATCCCAGGAACTTAGTTTACTGCTCTGCAGAGACAGCATCTCAGGACGTTCCGAGGGGCCACCACCAGGAGAGCATGAGGCTGGATGATGCTAGGCCTTCCACAGTCAGCTGGAGGGGACCTCCCAGAAGGCCTCCATCCCTGTTCCTGGAAGTTGCGGAGAGTAGCCTGGGCTGCCAGGTTTTCCGGTGGAGAGATGTCCGGAAAAAGCCTCCAGAAGAGCCAGGTGTCTTCACCCTCCTAGGGAGGGTTGCAGAGGTAAACAAGGATGAGACCTGTTGGTGGTGACCATGTCCTTGGCGGGAAGGAGGGGGAGCAGGGAGGAAGTGGCAGGGCTAAAGTCAGGTGCTATTTCTCCTTCTGTGTGGAAGAGGATCTCTTTCCCACTTAATAAGCAGATGCACACCCTCGGGGCAGGACTCCCCCATTAAAGCCCCTGCAGGCCCCCCAACTAGTGGGCATCCAATGGGGCCAGGCTGCCATGTCTCAACAACCCCCAGCGTCCCCGCCTCCAACAACCTCCACTCCCTCCTCTGCTGCAGGTCTGGAAGGAGTGGTCAGTAGAACAGGGCCTTCTGCCCCAAGCTCTTTGTCCAGGCTGAGGACAGCCGCTCCTCCAGCATCTCCCAGGGGCCCTGGGGTGGGGTGGTGGGAGGAAGCTCACCTCTGCTGCTGGAGAAGCTGGGTGGGAGGGTGAGGGATGAAAGACTTGTCGGAACAACTAGGAGCCCGCTGGTGTCACCTGGGCTCTTCCCTGGAGTCGATTCTGACCACAGCCAGGCCACTGGGGCCCAGAGGGTCCCTGTGGAATTTTCTCAGGCACCAGGCAGTCCTGTGGAAGTGACTCTGCCCTGGTTCCCGGGGTGGAGGCCTCCCTGGTTAATGTTGGCTGTTGGCTGGAGCTTTGCCCGCTCCAGGGCCGGCAGCTCTCCTCCCCCTCTCCACCGGCAGGATTTGCACTACCGTCCTCTCTCCTGACTCTGCTGCCTGTCCTTCAAGGTCCAGAGCCTCGACTGTCTTGGTGGGAAAGCACCTTGGAGGTTGGGAGCTGGTCCACCCCTGCCCAGGCCTAGACCTTTCTCCATGGATGGGGTGGTGGCCCCTTCCAATCAGCCACTCGCCCTCTGCCTCCACACCCTGGCCTCCCACAGTGGCCCCTCGGAATGGGGCAGGGAGCACAGAGGAGGACCCTGCAGGGCCCTGGTGCCGGAAAGTGCTCTCCCAGCCTCTGCTGGTCTGGCTGACGGTCTAGAGCTGAGAGGGCCCAACCCGCAGGAACTGACTTTCAGTCTCGATCCCTGCAGTGAAGCGCTGGAGTAGCCGGGATGGAGGAAGGCTTGACCCCACAGATTAGGAGTCAGCTGGGTGCCAGGTGGGAGGAAGTGGTGTCTGGGAGCCCTAGAGGCAGGACAGGGGCATCTTGGGAGGGGCATCCAGGGGTGGGGCATGAGCTCAGCTGCTGCCTAGAGCCCCCACCCCAAAGGGATTTGTTTTCGGGAAGTCAGGCCTCACTTCCTAGGTTTCAAGGGACATGAGCCCATCAAAACAGCAGCAACAGTATGCACGGCCCCTCAGAGTCCCGAACTCAGCCCTGCAGGCTCCCAGGGCCCTTGGCTTGTCCTTCCAGCCCAGGCTCTGTGGTGGAAGCAGCTCAGGAGGAAGGTAGGAGACGTCCCTGTGCCCCTTTCCTCTTCCTGCCCCTTCAGAACCCAGCGCCCTCTGCCTGGATCACCTTCCAACCCCTTACTTCTGACTCCTGGCGACCCAAACAACAGCTTGATATTTGTACACATTACAAATCGATCACCAGTTGGTCTAGTTAACATCATCCATCACCTCACATACTGAAATTTTTTTTTCTCTGGATGAAAACCTGTAAGGTCTACTCTCTCAGCAACTTTCATGTACACAACACAGCAGTGTTAACCAGTCCCCGTGCAGAATATTTCATTCCCGGGACGTATTGGTTTTATAACTGGAAGTTTGGGTCTTTCGACCCCCTTCACCATACCACCCACACCCGACCCCTGCCTCTGGGAACCACCAGTCTGTTTTCTGTATCTGTGAGTTTAGGTGTTTTTAGATTCCACATGTAAGTGAGATCACACAGCATTTGTTTTTCTCTGACTTATCTCACTAAGCATAATGCCCTCACAGTCCATCTACATTCTTGCAAAGAGCAGGAACTCCCATTTATGGCTGAACAGTATTCCATTTCAGTTCAGTTCAGCCGCTCATATATATACACATAAACACACACACACCCACACACACATCTTCGTTACTGGTTTATCAGCCCTCGGACACTGAGGTTGTCCCTGTTCCTTGGTTGTTGTAAATAATGCTACAGTGAATGTAGAGGTACAGAGAGCTCTTCAAGATAGTGATTTCATTGTTTTGGATAAATACCCAGATGCAGAATTGCTAGATCATATAGTAGTTCTGTTCTTAATTTTTTGAGGAATTTCCATAGTGTCTGCACCAATTTACATTCCCCGCATCAGTACACAAGGGTTAGTACACTTTTTTGAAAGTGAAGTCACAGAGGCCTGGATAAGGAGGCCAAGAGGCATGTCGTCCGTCCGTCACTCAGGTGAGTGAGAGCTGGTGCTGAGGCTGGGACGACTGGTTGTATGCACTGGTTAGAAGTTATATTCCTCCGGACAAAACTGCAGTGAGAGCCCGGGAGCAGCTTTTAGGGAACATGATTGGGCCAGGCTGGGCCCCTTGGCGAACTGGCAATGCATTTGTTGTCCTAGAATGCAGCGGAGGTGGGGGTTGGGGATGGCTGATGTCAGGAGATCAGTCCTGGGTGTTCATTGGAAGGACTGATATTGAAGCTGAAACTCCAATACTTTGGCCACCTCATGCGAAGAGTTGACTCATTGGAAAAGACCCTGATGCTGGGAGGGATTGGGGGTGGGAGGAGAAGGGGACGACAGAGGATGAGATGGTTGGATGGCATCACCGACTCGATGGGCATGAGTTTGAGCGGACTCCGGGAGTTGGTGATGGACAGGGAGGCCTGGCATGCTGCAATTCGTGGGGTCGCAAAGAGTCGGACACGACTTGAGCTACTGAAATGAACTGAATGGCTTATGCAGGCAGCCTCAGCGGCCAGGTACGGAGGTCTGTTTCCAGCCACCATGGGGAGAGAGTGCTGAGCTGGGACCCTGATAGGTTGCTTGTCCTGTTGTCCCTTCATACAGTCCTGTGTTGATTGTCATGAACGTGCCCTTGTTCAGATTTCCTAGATGGTCCCTGCTCACACTTCCTTCACAGGTGCACATAAAAACCAGAGTTTCTTTAAAGTTAGGTGTGAGATAAAGCCGGACTCCCATGCAGTGGAAATTGGCAGCGTTGTCCTTTGCTTGTAGGATGTGAAATCTATCCCTCTGTCTCTCTTGTGTTGGCTGCCAGGAGCCCCATTTAAAAGAATTACTTGCTGTGTATACTTCAACCACTTGGATACGCAGCTCTGATAAAGAAGCCAAGCTGGGACATGGATAACACTGCCTAGATTTAAAACCTGCTCCATTATGTGACCTTTATTACATAGCTTTCATTCATTGTAAAATTGGGCCCACAGTCATTTAAGAAAAAGTGGAAAGTACAAAAAAGTAGAAAATCCAGTGACTTTGTAACTTGACTGTAAGCAGTCGATGGTTTCTGGTTATATTTCCTTCCGGTCTTTTTGTAAAGTTCGGTTTCTATTCCTGAGTTCCCGTCTAGCGACTGCCCTGATCCCTCTCAGCCTCAGTTCCTGCTTCTCGGCGCTAAGCCTCCTGGTACAGGGGGAAGGGGAGGGGCGGGGCCTGGAGGCGGGGCGGGGCCGCGGAGCTCTTTGGGGGGGGGGTTGGGGCCGTGGCCGGTGTGGGCGGGGCGGGAACTACAGGAAGTGGGCTCACGGCGACTGCGCGCCCCGCCTCCGGGACGTGGTCTTTTCCCGCGCGCGCCCCGTGCGCTGCGTCGCGCTGCAGTCAAGCCGCCTCGGACAGCGGTGGTGAGTATCTGCTCACGCCCGCGGTCTGCGCCCCCCGGCTCCCGCGCTCCCTTCTCCTGGCCTCCGGGCTCCGTCCTGTTGCTCCTTCCGCGTGGGGCGGCCGCGGGTCCAGGCGCCTCCCCGGCTCGCGCCGCACTGTACGTGCTGCGGGCGGTGGAGGTAGGTTTGTGGAGTGAAGTAGTGACCGGAAACCCCGGGAGGGCGAGACCTCAGCCGGCAGGCCGGGCGCGGGACGCCCTGCGCTGCCGGGGTAGGAGAGCCCTCACGGGGAGGGTGCTCGTCACCCGGAGGGGTGGTCTTCACTGAGGGGGCCTCACCACGGAGACGTTTCCGGGCGACTCCTCCTCCCCCCCCACAGCTGTGCCCTACCTGCGGGTCTGTCTGCTGCCCAGGCCTCCTCGGCGGCCTCTGCAGGGGCACGTGGTTCCAAGCCCCGTCCCGCCGTCGGGGAGGGGGCGCTCCTGGACCTGCGTCCCTGCCATCTCTGGACAAAGCCTGAGCCCGGGCCCCCGAGTCCTGGAAGAGAGTCTGTGGTCGAGCCGGGGGAGGGTGGGCGGAGCCCGTCGGCTGCTGGGATCGAGGTGACTCTAGGAAGGCACCGCGGGAAGCGGATGGGGTGACCAGAGGGGCGGCCTGGAAGGGTCAGTCATCTCTGGGCGGGGCTCGGGGGGCTGCGCGGACCCCGTGCTGTGTGGTGGGAATGGCGACCGTGGGACTTGGATATGCAGGCTCTGGAGCAAAGAGCTGCCCCAACAGGGACTGGGTTCTGTTACTGTTGTCTTGAGTCAGTCCCTCTGAGATGGACTCTGAGGTGCTGGGGAGGGGGCTCTACTCCCAGGCTTTCCCAGACCCAGGGCTGGAGGTCCCACTCATTGCAGAGGAGAATGGCCCGCCAGGAAGCCCCAGCACCGAGGAGGAACGATGAGGGTCACCGGCCTCCAGGGGCCACGGTCCTGGCAGTGCTAGAGGTGGTGAGCGATATTGCCGCTGTTTTTTGCCTGTTGCCGGGAGAGGGCCTGGGTCCTGATCCCCCACTGAGTGCTGTGCTGAGATTTAGGGACACTGCCTCTGGACAGTGGACCCTCAGAAGCCTTGCTCCACAGCTGCGGCCAGTGCTCCTGTGGCTGCATCTCTGGTGGCTGGTGTCCAGTGGAGGAAGTGCAGGCCTGAAGTGCCTGCCCCACTGTGCTCGCCCAGCTGGGTCCCCAGAGGTCACGTGAGTGCTCACCTGAGGACAAGCCAGGAGATGGCAGCTGTGACAGAGTTCACAGTGCCAGACACACAGTGATCCAAGCCTGTGACCTCAGAGTCCAGCTGTCCTGGTTGGAGTGGGCTGCCTGGGTTCCCGATGCTGCCTTGCCTGGTACCTCTGGACCTGTTAGAGCAGCAGGTGGGGTGGGGGGGTGGGATGTGGACTGGGCCCTGCCTTTCTGCACACCCCTCCCTGCTGGCAGCTTTAGGGGTGGGGAAAGCATTGGGCTGGTGCCTGGACCCTGGACCCTTGTTGGGGCTGTTGCCCAAAAACTGTCCTGGGGCTCCCAGTTCCCCCCTCCCGCACGGGACCCAGCCCTTTCCTCTTTCCTTTCCTCCTTTTCCTGATGTGTTTCCTTCCTCTTTTCTTCCTGCTGTGCTAGACTGAATGGGAAGTTGCCCGTGAATAGCAGACATGAGCACCTGGATGGACCACAAAGCAACCACTTCTGGAGGTTCTGTGAAAATTGAGTTCTCATTCCCTCTTGTGTACAGTGTCCAGCGTCCTGGAAGCCACCCACTTAGATGGCAAGGAAGTGGCTCATTTGCAGTCACCCTCTGCCTGCAAGTGTCCTGTCAGCTTGGGTGGGGCGCGGGAACCAGTGCCCTCTGAGTCACGCAGCAGGGTTAAGAGGGACTGGTGACCTTCAGGCACATGAAGACCTTCTGTTCTTGCGGAGGGAGGTGGTGGCCAGGAGCAAGCTGCCACACGTGAGGAGCGGCCTCTTCTGGGTCCAGGGCTCCTGGTCACCAGAAGGCCATGGGGACATCCCTTTGCTTTTCTGTGGCTCTAAGCAGAGGGTCGTCATTGACAGAGGTCGACCTTGACGCCCCAGGGGGGACTTTAGGACACCTGGCCCCCACGGGCCATCTTGCCCTACCCGCTGTGCACACATCTCTCTGGGGCCAGGGAGGACCGGGCAGCGGGAGAACGGACACTGGAACACTGGACTTTGAGCACCTGGTGAGGGGTTGTGCGCGCTTCCAGGGCCTGTGTGTGGGGTGGCTCCCCCACTTAGCTCACTGTCCCCTCTTTCAGGCTGCCTTTTTCTAAAACCACTTTTTTGAGATATTTCATATACTATAAAATTTGCAAAGTTGAAGTGGTTTCCAGTGTATTCACAAAGTTGTGCAGCCATCACCACAGTCTAATTTTAGAATGTCTCAACAACCCCAGAAGAAACCACGCACATAATCGATTACCCCCAGTCCCTTTATCCCCACAGCCCCAGGTAACCCTAATCTACTTTTTTCTCTGCGGATTCACCAGTTGTGGGAAGTTCACATCAATGGAATCATACCATGAATCATTCCATGCATGAACTCTGGTTTTCTGTGACTAGATTTTTTTCATTCAGCCTCATGTTTCAGAGTTCATCCATGTTGCAGCCTGTATGAGAATTTCACTCCCTTTTAATGGTCAAATAATATTCCATTTTATGGATCTACTACATCTTCCTTATCCATTCAACAGTTGATAGACATTGGACTTTTTACTTTGGATAACGTCATGATGAACGTTCATGTACAGGTTTCTGAGTGGGTGTGTGTCTTCATTTCTCTTGTATGTATACATACCTAGGAGTGGAATTTCTGGGTCATGTGATAACTCTTAACATTTCGGAAATAGTGAAGAATCTCCCTGACCCAGGGATCGAACCTGGGTCTCCTGCATTGCAGGCAGACTGGTCTGAGCAACCAGGGAAGCCTAACATTTTTTTTTTTTATTTTTTTTATTTTTTTTTATTTTTTTTAATTTTTTTATTAGTTGGAGGCTAATTACTTCACAACATTTCAGTGGGTTTTGTCATACATTGATATGAATCAGCCATAGATTTACACTTATTCCCCATCCCGATCCCCCCTCCCACCTCCCTCTCCACCCGACTCCTCTGGGTCTTCCCAGTGCACCAGGCCCGAGCACTTGTCTCATGCATCCCACCTGGGCTGGTGATCTGTTTCACCATAGATAGTATCCATGCTGTTCTTTTGAAACATCCCACCCTCACATTCTCCCACAGAGTTCAAAAGTCTGTTCTGTATTTCTGTGTCTCTTTTTCTGTTTTGCATATAGGGTTATCATTACCATCTTTATAAATTCCATATATATGTGTTAGTATGCTGTAATGTTCTTTATCTTTCTGGCTTACTTCACTCTGTATAATGGGCTCCAGTTTCATCCATCTCATTAGGACTGATTCAAATGAATTCTTTTTGACAGCTGAGTAATATTCCATGGTGTATATGTACCACAGCTTCCTTATCCATTCATCTGCTGATGGGCATCTAGGTTGCTTCCATGTCCTGGCTATTATAAACAGTGCTGCAATGAACATTGGGGTGCACGTGTCTCTTTCAGATCTGGTTTCCTCAGTGTGTATGCCCAAAAGTGGGATTGCTGGGTCATATGGCAGTTCTATTTCCAGTTTTTTAAGGAATCTCCACACTGTTTTCCATAGTGGCTGTACTAGTTTGCATTCCCACCAACAGTGTAAGAGGGTCCCTTTTCTCCACACCCTCTCCAGCATTTATTGCTTGTAGTCTTTTGGATAGCAGCCATCCTGACTGGCGTGTAATGGTACCTCATTGTGGTTTTGATTTGCATTTCTCTAATAATGAGTGATGTTGAGCACCTTTTCATGTGTTTGTTAGCCATCTGTATGTCTTCTTTGGAGAAATGTCTGTTTAGTTCTTTGGCCCATTTTTTGATTGGGTCATTTATTTTTCTGGAATTGAGCTTCAGGAGTTGCTTGTATATTTTTGAGATTAATCCTTTGTCTGTTTCTTCATTTGCTATTATTTTCTCCCAATCTGACGGCTGTCTTTTCACCTTACTTATAGTTTCCTTTGTAGTGCAAAAGCTTTTAAGTTTCATTAGATCCCATTTGTTTAGTTTTGCTTTTATTTCCAATATTCTGGGAGGTGGGTCATAGAGGATCTTGCTGTGATTTATGTCAGAGAGTGTTTTGCCTATGTTCTCCTCTAGGAGTTTTATAGTTTCTGGTCTTACATTTAGATCTTTAATCCATTTTGAGTTTATTTTTGTGTATGGTGTTAGAAAGTGTTCTAGTTTCATTCTTTTACAAGTGGTTGACCAGTTTTCCCAGCACCACTTGTTAAAGAGGTTGTCTTTTTTCCATTGTATATCCTTGCCTCCTTTGTCAAAGATAAGGTGTCCATAGGTTCGTGGATTTATCTCTGGGCTTTCTATTCTGTTCCATTGATCTATATTTCTGTCTTTGTGCCAGTACCATACTGTCTTGATGACTGTGGCTTTGTAGTAGAGTCTGAAGTCAGGCAGGTTGATTCCTCCAGTTCCATTCTTCTTTCTTAAGATTACTTTGGCTATTCGAGGTTTTTTGTATTTCCATACAAATTGTGAAATTCTTTGGTCTAGTTCTGTGAAAAATACCGTTGGTAGCTTGATAGGGATTGCATTGAATCTATAGATTGCTTTGGGTAGAATAGCCATTTTGACAATATTGATTCTTCCAATCCATGAACACGGTATGTTTCTCCATCTGTTTGTGTCCTCTTTGATTTCTTTCATCAGTGTTTTATAGTTTTCTATGTATAGGTCTTTTGTTTCTTTAGGTAGATATACTCCTAAGTATTTTATTCTTTTTGTTGCAATGGTGAATGGTATTGTTTCCTTAATTTCTCTTTCTGTTTTTTCATTGTTAGTATATAGGAATGCAAGGGATTTCTGTGTGTTAATTTTATATCCTGCAACTTTACTATATTCATTGATTAGCTCTAGTAATTTTCTGGTAGAGTCTTTAGGGTTTTCTATGTAGAGGATCATATCATCTGCAAACAGTGAGAGTTTCACTTCTTCTTTTCCTATCTGGATTCCTTTTACTTCTTTTTCTGCTCTGATTGCTGTGGCCAAAACTTCCAACACTATGTTGAACAGTAGTGGTGACAGTGGGCACCCTTGTCTTGTTCCTGATTTCAGGGGGAATGCTTTCAATTTTTCACCATTGAGGGTGATGCTTGCTGTGGGTTTGTCATATATGGCTTTTATAATGTTGAGGTATGTTCCTTCTATTCCTGCTTTTTGGAGAGTTTTAATCATAAATGAGTGTTGAATTTTGTCAAAGGCTTTCTCTGCATCTATTGAGATAATCATATGGTTTTTATCTTTCAATTTGTTAATGTGGTGTATTACGTTGATTGATTTGCGGATATTGAAGAATCCTTGCATTCCTGGGATAAAGCCCACTTGGTCGTGGTGTATGATTTTTTTAATATGTTGTTGGATTCTGTTTGCTAGAATTTTGTTAAGGATTTTTGCATCTATGTTCATCAGTGATATTGGCCTGTAGTTTTCTTTTTTTGTGGCATCTTTGTCTGGTTTTGGAATTAGGGTGATGGTGGCCTCATAGAATGAGTTTGGAAGTTTACCTTCTTCTGCAATTTTCTGGAAGAGTTTGAGTAAGGTAGGTGTTAGCTCTTCTCTAAATTTTTGGTAGAATTCAGCTGTGAAGCCATCTGGTCCTGGGCTTTTGTTTGCTGGAAGATTTTTGATTACACTTTCGATTTCCTTGCCTGTGATGGGTCTGTTAAGATCTTCTATTTCTTCCTGGTTCAGTTTTGGAAAGTTATACTTTTCTAAGAATTTGTCCATTTCATCCAAGTTGTCCATTTTATTGGCATAGAGCTGCTGGTAGTAGTCTCTTATGATCCTTTGTATTTCAGTGTTGTCTGTTGTGAAGCCTAACATTTTGAGGAGCTGCAAAACTTCCAAAGCGTCTGCACTATTTTCCACAGCTGCCCTGGCCCCCGGGAGATCTGTGCACATGGTGTGGGGTCCCGACTGATCCCCATCTTTGCTTCCTCTTGCTGTTAGCCTTTTGATTCCAGCCATCCTGGTGGATGTGAAAGTGAATCTCATTGTGGTTTTCTTTCTTTATTTTTTACTTCCTGCCTCCCTCCCTTTGCACTTTGTGCTTGGCTTTTAGTAAAGATTTTAGTTCCCTGACCAGGGAGCCTTAACCACCAGGAAATTCCTATTCGTTGCTGTTTGATTAGCATTTCTGTAGTGGTTAATGATGTTGAGCCTCTTTACCTGTGCCTGTTGACCATTTGAAAAGACCCTGATGCTGGGAAAGATTGAGGGCAGGAGGAGAAGGGGACGACAGAGGATGAGATGGTTGGATGGCATTACCGACTCAATGGACATGGGTTTGGGTAGACTCCGGCAGTTGGTGATGGACAGGGAGGCCTGGCGTGCTGCGGTTCATGGGGTCGCAAAGAGTCGGACATGACTGAGCAACTGAACTGACTGACAGACTTGACCATTTGTATGTCTTTGGATCCTATTAAAATCCTTCACCCAGTTTTCAACTAAAATGTCTTTTTATTGTTACAAGAATTCTTTATATGTTTTGAGTACTAGTTCTTTGTCTGATAAATGATTTATTTGCAAGCATTTTTTTTCCCATTCTGTGGGTTTTGTTTTCATTGCTTATGTCCTTTGAAGCGCAAAGGTTTAATTGTCAAGAAGTTCAGTTTATCTATTTTTCTCTTTGTGTGGCTTGTTCTTTTCCCTTATATGGTGTCATATTTAAGAAATCACTGCCTCACCCAAGGCCATAAAGTTTTATTTCTTTGTTCTCTTCTATGATCTGTTCTGAGTTAGATTTTGTATATAATGTGAGGGAGGGGCCCAAATTCATGCTTTTGCTCCCAAGATACCCAGTTGTCTCAGCACCCTTTGTTGAAGAGACTGTTAATTACACTGCTCTTGACTGTCTGTCAGAGATGAATGACCCGTGGCTATCAGGGTTTATTTGTGGACGGTCACTTCTGCTCCACGGCCAGGAACAAACACACTGTCTCGATTACTGTCACTCAGTCATACGTCTTGAAGTTGGGGAGTGAGTCCACCGACTTTGTTCTTTTTCTCATTGGCTATTCTGTGCCCCTTACATTTCCTTATGAAAGAGGAACCATTTATCTCTTTCTGTGAAAAAGCCAGGTGGGAGCTTGTGGGGAATCCTGTGGAGTCCATGGGTGTTCTTCCAGTTTGTGGACCCGAATGAGCCCGTTTATTTAGATCTGTGCTTTTCTGCAACGAAAGACTTGCAATTTTCCGTGTACAGCTCTTACACTTCTCTTGTTCAACATGTATTCCAAAGTATTTTATTTTTCTCGATGCTATTATAGTTCTGTTTCTTTTTTGGATATTAATTGCTGGCACATAGAAGTACAGTGGTCTTACACAGTTTGTGTCCTGTAACGTTGGTGAACTCACTTGTTACTTGCTGGGGTGTTTTAGTGGATTCGTTGGGCTTATCCACACGTGAGCTCTTGTCTAATCAGGACGTCTTAGAGCCTCTCTCTTGATGCCAGTGTGTGCAGCCAGGGTTGAAAACCAGTGGATCCCAGGCCTTTGAGATGGAGCGGGGACCAAGTAGTGGAGCGGGTGAGCAAGTGGTGGGGTCTGTGGGGAAGCCTGAAGGCGGGAAGCCTGGCACAGAGGAGGCAGAGGTCTGCGTCCCACACTCCAGCTTCTGTCCTGAAAAGTCCAGGCAGTGCGTGATGGAAGTGAGGCCACTGTGTGTCCTGGGTGAGGTGTCAGAAGGAGCCCACACGGGCGCTGGACCGGGCTCCCGCTTGCTCCCGTTCACTTGCTTGAGTGGAACTGGCAGCCGCCATACAACCCGTGTTGTCAGAAATCGACTGAATCATCTTACTGGTTCCTGCATTAATTAATGAGCTAAATACAGTCTTGGACATATTTCATCATTCTGTATTTGTAGGAAAATCATGGTTTTGCCCTTTCTCTGTGTTGGCAGTTTTGGAGCTGTCCCTGAAAGCATGCCTTGTAGACTTGGCCCCAGAGGCCGTGTCTCAGGCCAGTGGAACAACTCTCTGTCCGGACGGTGTTTGGCTGGGTTTCAGGTTGGTGCGCGTGGACAAGTTTCTCCACCGGTGGTCTTGCTGACTGTGTCCTTGCGGGAGATGTGGGAGGTCTGCTCTGTGTCGAGAGGAGAGTACAGAGAAGCCGGGTCGTCAGACGGCGGTTGTGTCCTTGGTCTTTTGAGCTCAGGTCATAATTCTGTGCCGCCGTGGGGAGCCTGTCCTCGCACCTGGATGCGTGAGCTTGGTATTTCTGTGTTTGCTCTTGACTTGGCACCGAACTTGTCGGACCGAAGCTCTCTGTGTGTCTGCAACTCAGAAAGACCTTTGCCTCTTGGTGTGTAAATGTGGGAAGCATTTTTTCATCATTGAGGAGTTTGGTTGTGAAGTATCTTAAATTGGAAAAACTCTGTCCTCATTGGCTTTTGGACCTAAATAAATATGCTTATGTAAGTCAAATTTATCTAAAATTTTCATGAAATCAGGAAATCTCATTTCTAGTAGTTTAAATACATTAGACTTTCAAAAAATTTAAAATGTACAGAAACAAACTCAGAAATGTTTTAAGAATATATGTTCACAAACACTCACAGATACAGAAAACAAACCAGTGGGGAGTGGGCTTCCCTGGTGGCTCAGACGGTAAAGAATCTGCCTACAATGTGGGAGACCCAGGTTTGATTCCTGGGTCAGGAAGATTCACTGGAGAAGGAAATGGCAGCCCACTCCAGTACTCTTGCCTAGAGAATCCCATGGACAGAGGAGCCTGGCGGGCTACAGTCCACAGGGTCACAAGAGTCGGACAAGACTTAGCAACTAAACCACTACCAGTGGGGAGAGAGAAGGGGGAGGAGCACGATGGGGTTAGGGGATTCAGAGATAAACAACTACTGAGTATAAAATACACGAACTCAGAGGATAGTGTTGTACACCACAGGGCACATAGTCAGTATTTTATAATAATTATAAATGTAGTATAACCTTTAAAAACTGTGGGTACTATGTTGTATACCTGTAACATATAATATTGTACATCAACTATATCTCTATAAAAAGAAGAGTACAGGTTCACATAGTTAAGGTAAATCTTTGGCAAATGAGAATAATAATTTTGGATTTTAAAAACCTGTGTTTTCTCTGATTTATCAGTATTACTGATAAATCAATACTTAATATTGATTACATGTAATAATCAATATTCACTCTACTAGTGAATTGTATATTGTATGCTAATTGGTTCCTCTCCCCCACCCCCCACAAACTTCTATAGGTTTACTTCTCAAATCAGCTGATATTGTTCTTAGTGTTTAAAGTTAGGAGAAATGTAAATTTGTTTTCAACTAAACTGAATAAAATTCTGACAGTGTTTTTAACAGTATTCCAAGGTACAGCGTGAACACTGAATTAATGGTGGCAATCATTGTATACCCAGGTGATTTCTAAATAAGACAGGGTTCGAAACCATTGGGTACCAGGTGTGTTTTAAGTGTTTCCAGTGTTCTTAGCAGGGCTTTGTCTTTGGCTGGCATCACTGAGTGTGTGTGTGCCTGGGGAAGGCTCAGGATGTGTGCGGCTGGGAAGTGGCATCTGATCCATGTGAGACCCAGTCACCTGATTCTCTGTGAAAGAGTCAGTCGCTTTGGTTAATTATCTTACTTAAAATGGATGGCAGAGAAAACTGTTGTGTTAATATATATGCTTTTATTTTCAAGGGAAAGGTCTAGTTCCTCCCCCCCAACCTTTTGGTCCCTAAGACTCTCTTACCCACAAAAATGATTGAGGACCCTGAAAAGCTTTTGATTAATCAGGTTTTATCTATTTTCTGTGTTAGAAAGTAAAACTGGAGAAAATTTTAAAATTTTGTTGATATGTTTGAACGTATCAGTGCCCATTGCTTGTTAACATTTTTTAATACAGTATGTTACAAAACAAAGTTTTTAGTGAGAATGTGGTTTCATAATTTTGCAAATCCCTTAAATGTCTGAGTTTGAAAAGAAGCTAGGCAAGTTTGCTGGGTTGGTTTGTTTGTTTTTTGGCCTCACCACGTAGCTTGCGGGATCTTAGTTCCCTGACCAGGGCTTGAACCTGAGCCCTCTGCATTGGAAGCAGTGGGATCCTAACCACTGCACCACCTGGGAAGCCCTAAAACAATAATTTTTGATGCTTTATGTTCTAAAGGGAAAAATAGTCCCACCAAGAACAAAGATTCATCACTTATGAGGAGCTAAGGGGTTCTTAGTTCACTGACAACTGTGTTCTGTTTCTCAGGCATCAGTGACCCCATCTTAAATGACCAAGTGGACTCTGATGGTGCTTCTGAAGGTTGGACCCTGAATTTAGAGAAAAGATGTTGTTTTCAGGATATCTTTTACGCCTATAACTATCATTGAGACTTCCCAGAGTGCCCCCAGAGAATGCCACAGGCCATTCATCTTCTAAGAAGAGAGATTATGTAGCTAGTCAGCTATGTTTGACGTGTTTCTGTGGGAAGAGCAGCTGTCCCAAGCAGTGCTGGCTCGGGCTTCCTTGGTTTAGTTTACAGGAAGATGTAACACTCATGTGAGTGTTGCAGAAACTCTGTGCTCCGTGGGGACACCGTTGCTGTCCGTAATCTGTTTATTCTTAGGGGAGCACAGATCACAAGAGACTCTGACCCTCTTCTGTCTGCTCTTGTTACAGAAATCCGTGAGGCATCGCTGGCAGGCCCTGCCCTCTAGAGGTGACTCAGGGCTTTTTGGTGTGTATCCCCAGTAGAGGACAGACTCAGAGCATCATGCAAGCGATTATACCGGGCACTTTGAACTGGTGCTACTGCAAAAACAGGCTTTGGGGCTCTCCTGGCTTAAGAAGCTCAGAGCTGCGCCTGGCGCTCAGGTCAGGGTCTCCGGGCTCTTCTGGAGGCAGGCAGTGGGGGTGTGGCCACGGCGGGGACCTGCCGGTTCGCTTGCAGTGATGCTGACATGGTGTTTGTTCCCTAGATAGACCAGGAGCCTTTCTCTTCCTGAAACTCTGTGTAGCCCATACACGTCTGTTAGATGGAACTGACATCTGGTTGCCCCTGACAGAATTTTTAAGTTTCCTCATTTTGTGTGGTGGCTCAACAGTAAAGAACTCACCTGCAATGCAGCAGACGGGGTTTGATCCCTGGGTCAGGAAGATCTCCTGGAGGAGGAAATGGCAACCCACTCCAGTATTCTTGCATGGGAAATCCTTAAAGACAGAGGAGCCTGGCGGGCTACAGTCCATGGGGTTTCAAGCAGTCGAACATGACTTAGGAACTAGATAACAATAGCAAACCATTATTTGCACAGGTTCAAAATGAAGTTTTTTTCAAACTTTTTTCATTGTGATGGAATAGATGCAAAATTATATAAATATATGTATAATCATTTTATGTGTGCAGCTCAGTGGCATGAATAAGGGATTGGTAATTCTCTAGAAACGGACATGCTTTCTTGTGTAAGTGGAGCCGGACAGTATGTGTCTTCCTGCATCTGCCTTCTTTCGTTCTGTGTGACATCCTCAGTGTTCCTCCACGTTGCCAGGTGCCACAGTTTCCTTATTTTTTGTATGTGGGGGAATGCCTGTCCACGCGCAGAGGCACCCCACCCCACTGTCCTGTCCAGAGCCCTGCCGTCGTCCCGCCCAGGCCGCTGTCCACCTTCTGCCCTGGGGTCTGACTCCTGTCACTTGGCAGAGTGTCCTCCAGGTCCCGTGTGCAGCAGGTGCCAGGATTTCCTTCTTAGGCTGAATGAGACTCACTGTGATGGGAACGGCGTTCGTCCGCTTACCCGTCGTGGACATTTGCGCTCCTGTCCTTTGTTCTTTTTACCGGGATGTAGTTGGGTGGACTCTGGGAGTTGGTGATGAACAGAGAGGCCTGGCGTGCTGCGGTTCATGGGGTTGCAAAGAGTCGGACACGACTGAGTGACGGAACTGAACTGAGTGTAATTTGACAAATCAAGAGCCTTCCTGGGAATGTCCTATCTCTGAATAGTGCTGTGTGATCCACTGTGATATGCCACTTGTCTCAGAACTGAGCTGCCTTTTAGGGAGTGAAGCCTGCAGAGGCCCCTGGGAAAGCCAGTCTGGGCCAAGGGTCCCCCGGTCCCCGCCTGCCGTGATGGAAAGGAAGGTTGCCTTCTGCAGGCCAGGGAACCTGAGATGATCGGAGTGCCCGGGACTGAATATACAAGTGGATGGTTACAAAGCAGCCTGCCCGGTCCTCACCCACAGTGACCAGTCACCCACTCACACAGAGCAACCAGCCCAGGGAGGTCAAGTCAGACTGGTCTTTGGGATAGTCCAGATGCAATCACTGACAGCTCCCTATTTTCGTTCCTATCTGTGATGTGCAGCCAGGCTGGCCATCACATAGGTGGCCCTGGCCAGCAGGCCCCCAGGTCTCTCCACAACTGCCCCACAGAACTGCCCGCACCCCCCCTTTGTCTACCACGTTTGAGTGTCTGATCAGTATCCCTAGTCCCCTGACCAGGCTTCCTTTTCTCTAGACAAGTCCCACACGTTTAGAGGCGCTGCAAGTGGTGGGCCCTGTAAGCGTTGCTTCACCTGTCTCCTGCCCTCAGGGTGACAGAGTCCAGCCCGAGCTTCCTGGTGAAAATTTCCAGACAGAAGGTGATCTTGTGGCCTTTTGTTGTTGTTCAGTTGCTCAGTTGTGTCCGACTCTTTGCGACTCCATGGCTGCAGCACGCCAGGCTTCCCTGTCCTTCACCATCTCCTGGAAGCTTGCTCAAACTCATGTCCATTGTGTCGGTGATACCATCCAACGATCTCATCCTTTGTCGTCCCCTTCTCCTGCCCTCAATCTTTCCCAGCATCAGGATCTTTTCTAAGGAGTTGGCTCTTCATATCAGGTGGCCAAAGTATTGGAGCTTTAGCTTTAGCATCAGTCTTTCCAATGAATATTCAGGACTGATTTTCTTTAGGATTGACTGGTTGGATCTCCTTGCTGTCCAAGGGACTCTCAAGAGTCTTCTCCAACACCACAGTTCAAAGGTTTCCATTCTTCAGCGCTCAGCTTTCTTTATGGTCCAACTCTTACATACATACATGATGACTGGAAAAACCATAGCTTTGACTAGATGGACCTTTGTCAGCAAAGTTACGTCTCTGCTTTTTAATATGCTGTCTAGGTTGGTCATAGCTTTTCTTCCAAGGAGCAAGCGTCTTTTAATTTCATGGCTGCAGTCACCATCTGCAGTGGTTTTGGAGCCCAAGAAAATAGTCTCTCACTGTTTCCATTGTTTACCCATCTATTTGCCATGAAGTGATGGGACTGGTTGCCATGATCTTTGTTTTTTGAATGTTGAGTTTTCAGCCAGCTTTTTCATTCTCTTTCACCTTCATCAAGAGGCTCTTTTATTTCCTCTTCGCTTTCTGCCATGCGGGTGGTATCATCTGCACATCTGAGGTTATTAATATTTCTCCCTGCAGTATTGATTCCAGCTAGTGCTTCATCCAGCCTGGCATTTCGCATGATGTTCTCTGCATATAAGTTAAATAAACAGGGTGACAATATACAGCCTTGACTACTCCTTGCCCAGTTTGGAACCAATCTGTTGTTCCATGTCCAGTTCCAACTGTTGCTTTTTGCCCTGCATACAGGTTTCTCAGGAGGCAGGTGAGATGGTCTGTTATTCCCACCTCTTGAAGAATTTTCCACAGTTTGTTGTGATCCACACAAAGGCTTTAGCATAGTCAATGAAGATGTTTTTTCTGGAATTCTCTTGCTTTTTCGATGATCCAGTGGATATTTGCAATTTGATCTCTGGTTCCTCTGCCTTATCTAAATCCAGCTTGAACATTTGGAAGTTCTCAGTTCAGGTACTGTTGAAGCCTGGCTTGGAGAATTTTGAGCATTACTTTGCTAGGGTGTGAAGTGAAGTGAAGTCGCTCAGTCGTGTCCGACTCTTTTCAACCCCGTGGACTGTAGCCTACCAGGTTCCTCCGTCCGTGGGATTCTCCAGGCAAGAATACTGGAGTGCCTTGCCATTTCCTTCTCCATCGCTAGGGTGTGAGATGAGTGCAATTGTGCGGTAGTTTGAACATTCTTATGACATTGCCTTTCTTTGGGATTGGAATGAAAACTGACCTTTTCCAGTCCTGTGGCCACTGCTGAGTCTTCCAAATTTGCTGGCATATTGAGTGCCGCACTTTAACAGCAGCATCTTTTAGGATTTGAAATAGCTCAGCTGGAATTCCATCACCTCCACTAGCCTTTGTTCATAATGATGCTTCCTAAGGTTCCCTTGACTTCACACCAGCATGTCTGGCTCTAGGTGAGTGATCACACCATCATGGTTATCTGGGTCATTAAGATCTTTTTTGTATAGCTCTGTATATTCTTGCCATCTCTTACATCTTCTGCTCCTGCCTCCTGGCAATGAACTGGTTTTCTGTTCTGTTTTTAACCTCCTGTGTATGTAGGAACCATATGGAATTGCCAAATTTGACGTTTTGCCCTACAAAGCAATTCATTGGGTTTAGCCTAATACTGTGTATAAACAGATGTGTGCTGTGCATACATTTTAAAATGGATTGTTCTCTTGAGACTGCTCTGCAGACACTTGTTACTCTGTTTGGGTGTCTCTATGGTGCACACAGAGCTCTCAGTCTTTTATATTTTCCATGTCGGGGGCATAATCTAAGATTCAGTCCAATGAGCTTTCATCTACGCAGTTGTTTAGAGTGGAATCGACACCATCCCGAAGCCTTCATCTTCCAGTGACTGTCAGACATTCTTTCTCCGGTCACGCACCTTTCTGTGCAGCCACGGTTGGTGCCTTGGGGCCAGCAGCCGGGTAGTGTCTGCACTGGGACAGATCCATGGCAAAGTCTGGGAACTGCTCGTGGAGGAAGCCCGCGCCCTGAGTGTTCACTTAGAAACTCTGGGAGCCAGATGGCCTTGCCTGCCTGACCAGTGAGCTCAGGGTGGGAGGCTGGACCTGAGGTGGGGGGTGGTCTTGGTCTCAGTTACGAGGAAACTCAGGTCTGTGGCCCGGGGTGCAGATGAGGGGAGCCAGGGCCCAGACGACTCCCTGTTCTTCCCTGCGGGGCCCCACGCTCACCCTGAGTGTCCTCTTCCAGGCCACCATCCCGGAACCCTGTGAGCCGGAGCCCGTGAAGCTGCACAGGCCATGGATTTGAAGGTCAGATGATGCGGTGGTCGTGGCGGGGGTGGGGCGGGCCTGCGGTAACAGGAGCACACAAGCCCCGTCTGCTCACTGCCTGTGCCTGGTTGATCCTGGAAGGCAAGATGGGTTCAAGGATGTAGGGTCCTTGAGGGTTTAGGGTTCAGAAGGGAAACTGGCTGAGCTGATCAGGAGCTCTCATCCATCTCCTTCCCACCGTGGCTGGGTTGGGTGGTGTCTTGGGACGTCCGCCACCCCCCCCCCCAAACTGGGCCCTCCCTCCACATCCCCTCCAGCCCTTCGGGTGCAGCCGCAGGTCTGGACCCTCCTGATGACTTGTGAGCTCGGGCCAGCTTTCTGAATCTGAGCGGACAGTGGTGGGGGTGGGGTGGGCTTGGCATTGTGCAGGCACGGGGTCATGTGCTTCTCAGCCTGGCGGCTCAGGAGGCATGTCAGCCACTCAGGCAGGAGCGTTCGGGGAGCTGCCCCCATACAGCTTATCCCGATGGCCTCAGGGTCGGGGTGGGGGACGCAGAGACCAGCTCCTGGAGTTTGCTTTCCCCTTTTTCCCTTTGACATGGGAGTGCCCCACAGTTGGGTTCGTGGGGAGACATCCATCAGCTTCCTCTTTCTCCTTGCCATAAGAATTTTCATCCTTTTACAGGTTTTTCTGACTTTTCGCCTTTGTTAAGTGCTCAGCTCAGCATGTGTGCGCAGACTATGGCCCTTCCCCAGCCCCATCCAGGAATAGAGCCCTGATCCAGGATGACCTGGCCTCAGTCCTGACATCTGCAAAGACCCCCATTTCCCAGTTAGGTCCCGCTCTCAGGTTCTGGGGGACACGGTCCAGCTGTCACAGCTCCCTCCTCTCCCGACCAGCGCCTCCTGAGTCAGAGGGAGCACCTTCCTCAGTCTCTCAGCTGCCTTGTGCCACCTGGCCTCCCTGTGAAGATTTAGTAGAGCTGTTATGTACATTTTCCCTTTTAGGACGAATTCTGGAGAAGTAGAGGCTGAATAGCAATACGTGAGCACTTATGTTATGCATTTTATTTAAAACACTTTGCCCTCTAAAAACTGTCCTCTAAGCGTTTTCTGATTTTTCTCTTCCTTTTCACACTTGGCTGCACTGGTCTTAGTTGCAGTACACAGGATCGTCTATCTTTGTTGTAGCATGCAAGGTTTTGAGTTGAGGCATGTGGGATCTAGTTCCTTGCCCAGACTGAACCCAAGCTGAACCCCCTGCCCTGGGCCACCAGGGAAGTTCCTCTGATTAATCAGAATATTTTTCTAATCTTTTCTAATGAAAAATATTCAAGACTCAGGAGTACATTTCACCAGGATCTTCACTTTCTCCTCTTGGCCCTTCCAGCCCAGGCTGTGTGTCCTGCATATGTTGAGCCAGCCATTCCTGGCGTCTCCAGATGCCCTCTCACCCCAGCCCTGCCCACACACGCTCTTCTGGTAGCGTCCCTCCTGTCCCCCAGGCTGTTTGTGGGCCCGGCGGGGGCTTACCCACCTGAGGGTGGCCAGGCCTGCCCAGAGGCAGGTGGTGTCTGGTCACCAACGCCCGGGGTTTGCTGAAAACCTGCTTCGGCACAGCGCCATCCTGGGCCCACAGACACAGTGGGAGCAGGGGCGCAGTGCTGACCCTTGGCCAGGGAGCAGGGCTGGCCCGAGCCGTGCACCTGCCCAGCCTCCCTCCCCCGGAGGCGGCAGTTGGACCACCTCTTTGCACGGCTGGAGCCTTTCTCGATGTCTGCAGGAAGGAGGCTCCGCACACTGGCCCCTGCCTGCCCAGAAGGTGCTCAGGCCTTGGACCAGGGAGGCCAGCCCAGGACCACGTTCCCACAGTGCTCTCTCCTTGCAGGTTAGCAACGGCACCGGCCTCGGGGACGAGCACACCACAAGCCTGCTGCTGCTTGGCTTCCTGCAGAGCTGCCCCCACTCCTCCTTCCAGAGGGAGCTGGAGACGCTGGGTCATGAGCTGCCTGGGCGCCTGTTCCATGACGATGAGCTGCAGACGGACGGCAACCGCTACAGCCACTTCTCCTCGGCAGCAGCAGCAGAGACAGGTAGGCACTGGCCAGCCTCCTCGGCCCTGGGGTTTTCGGGCTCAGCCCCCCATGTCCGGTGGAGCAGGCCTCAGAGTCTGATTGGTGAAAACCCACTCAGCTTCCGGAGGACTCTTGGCATCAGTGTCCCCTATGGATTCACATCTGTGTGCTACAGCCATGCCGACCTCCACGGTCACCAGGCGACGAGGACCCCGGGCTCGTTCCTGGGGCCGGGCTGTTCTCCCAGCCTCAGCTTTTACCACGGTGCTGCCTCCACGGAGGCCACTGGGAGCCCCTTGGGAACTCCCCAGGGAGCCTTATCAAGTTGTGAGTCAGCCTCTTCCTGGGAGGCCTGGACTGGAGCCACCTCTTACGAGGTCCCCACCAGCCAGGGCCCCCTTGGGGACAGAGTAGGAAGGTGTGGGGGCAGGAGGAGCTTTGCTGTCAAGACTGCTGTCCCTGGGGTCCCCCCTCTCACCACCCCACCCTTAGACTTCGGAGCCCCGCTGGAGGCACAGGGCAGGGCCCTCAGGTAGGAAGCTGGCCTGTGGGTCAGGAACCTGGTGATGTTCGGCAGTAAAGCGCAGGACAAGCCTGGACGGGGAGGCTGCGGGGGCCCCTGGGAGGGGGCCAGGCTGCAGTGGCACCGGGTGGGGGGTTGGTGAGTGGTCCTGTCAGCCGAGTAGTCCAGGTCAGAGGGCGGGCACGTGAGAGGTTCTGGGGGAGGGGGGGACTACATGCAGGTCTCTAGGTCCAGGCATCTCACCGCCCACCCTGCATGGGGCAGGAGGAGGGACGCAGCGCCTGCCCCTGAGTGCACGCTTGCCCGTCCTGCGCCCACTGTGCACCGAGCTCTCGGCTGTGTGGCTGGGAGTCAGCCCCACAGCGGAAAACGCTCGATCCCGGAGCCTTCTCTTCCGTGGGGTGGTGGGGGAGCTCAGAGCATTAGGAAGGAAGTGCGGAGGGGCAGGGGTGCTGTGCCTTAGGAGAGCAGATCCGGAGGCAGCCGCTGGGGCAATAGATCGCCGCTGCTTCCTGGACAACGGCTGTTCGCCATGTGTGAGCGCTCTGCTGCCCTAATCGCTCTAAGTGGTTGCGGGGGCCCCGGGGAGCTTCTTCCTGGAGGGGGGACTGGGGGAGGGTGTGAGCAGGCATCACCTGAATCTGCCTTGTCTGGATGTTAGATTCTGAGCGTCAGGAGGAGGCGGTCCGTGATGTCGCCCGGCAGCTTGCCCAGATTGGGGACAGGCTGGAAGGCAGCATCCGCCCAGGGATGGTGGCCTGTCTGGCCTCACGCTTCAGCATCAGGAGCCTGTCGGAGGAGGTGAGTGGGGAAACCACAGGGCCACTCACAGGTCTGTCCTCTGCCTCCTGGTGGACAGACCAGCGTGACCTACCTTCCACAGAAGCTGGAGGGAGAATCAGCTCAGAGAATTGTCTCCTCGAAGAACTGTCACCGGGCCCCTAAAAATCTGAACCTCAAATCAGGCTCAGGAATTGGGGGACAACACCCTCAGTGTCATGAGTATGACTCTTCCCAAAATGCGGCCTGAAACGCCGTCATGCTGGGCCCGGCCAGTCAGCTTCCTGCCCCCAGGAAGGCCGTACACTCAGGGAGCCATCATGGGTCCCAGGCCACTGGCGCCCCGCCTCACTGTTGGTGCCGAAGGTCCTCTGGGGTCTGGGGATCCACAGAGGCCTCTCCCTGCAGCCCCTCCCTGTGTGCTGGCCCCAGCCCTGGGTGGGGACTTTGGCCTCAGGTGCCTTCGAGCAGGAGGAGCCGCGGTGGGGGTGGGCACACCTGCCCCCAGGTTCTCGGCTGCCCCAGCGGGAGGCGATGGGTAACCGCACCCCGCTTCCACATGTGCAGGACAGGAGGCAGTGCCTGGCGGCCGCGCTGGAACAGCTCATGCAAACCTGCCCTGCGGACATGGACCACGAGAAGACCCAGCTCCTGCTCATCATGCTCTTGGCCAAAAAGATAGCCGACCACTCGCCAGCCTTGCTCCGAGACATCTTCCGCACAACGGTGACCTTCATCAACCAGAACCTCATCACCTATGTGAGGAACTTAGTCCAGAATGTAAGAGCCAGTGGTGGATGAGCCCGCCTTGGTCTCCCTCCCCCCACCTGCCCCCTCCCCTGAGCTCTAGGATCCTCACTGCGGGAGTCATGGAGAAAGGTAGTTGTGAGTGCCTTTCTAGCTTCCTCAGCCTTGTTCTGACACGGCTGCGGCTGCGGTCACAGGCTCTTGAGAGCAGCTGGGGCAGGAGGTGGGAGTACTTAGGGGAGAGGTGGGGGCAAGCACAAGAGATGCGCCCAAGCTGGGCTTCCCTGCTTTGCTCTCAGCGCCACCTTTCACAAATGAGTGTCAGTTCAGCTCAGTCGCATCCGACTCTTTGTGACCCCCATGGACTGCAGCACACCAGGCCTCCCCATCCATCACCAACTCCCAGAGTTTACTCAGATGCATGCCCATTGAGTCGGTGATGCCATCTCATCGTCTGTCGTCCCCTTCTCCTCCCGCCTTCAGTCTTTCCCAGCATCAGGGTCTTTTCTAATGAATTAGCTCTTTGCATCAGGTGGCCAAAGTAGTGGAGTTTCAGCTTCAGCATCAGTCCTTCTGATGAATATTCAGGACTGATTTCCTTTAGGATGGACTGGTGTAGTTTAAAAACATGCTTTACCAAGCAGGGTGAGAGGTCGAAAGGGGGTAAAAACCACACATGTCTGTTCTCCAACCAGGGTATTAGAAAGTCTGGTTTCACAGACCAGCTGAAAGGGAAGTAGCCATACCTTGTCTGTAAACTAGATGCTGGTGAGAGTGGAATTGTGTGTGTCAGCAGCACTGCTCAGGCATCTGACCCTTTTACTATGTACTGTTGAGCCTTGAAAGCATTCTCTGTGTGTGGCTGTGAAGTTACACAGGCGTTTACAACCGGAGGGTGACGCCAACTCGGCTTCAAACCAGGCTGAACTGGTGGAAGGAGAGCAGTTTTTTTTTAAGTTTCCAGACCCTGCAGGGCTGCAACAGAACCTCTTAGTAGAGCTGCTCGGGTGCTGACTGTGGGCCTGGAGGCCCAGGGGTGGGGTCCTGGCTCAGTGACACTGGCCCACCCCAGCTCCTCCTCTCTCACTCCAGGAGATGGACTGAATGGACCGCTCGGCAGAAGCACGACTGTGAAGACGCCAGGTGCTGTCAGTGTTGTAGCTGCTGCCTCCACAAACACGGAGCTTCAGCCACTGATCCAGGCTCAGAGAAGACAGCCCAAGACGACCACAGAGCGTCACCTCACCATCGGGAAGTCTAAGACTTGCTGTGTTAATGTACTTGAACGAAGATACTCATATACACCTGTGGATGTTTCTTCCGCATCCACCCCACACTGTGCCTTTGTCTGCTGTTGGCCGGGAAGGTCCCCACCTGAAAATCATCCCAAAGCAGACTGGGACTTCCTGGTGGTCCAATAGTTAGGACTCTGCGCTTCCACTGCTAGGGCCTGGGTTTGATCCCTGGTTGGGGAACAGATCCCACAAGCCTTCTGGCGCAGCCAAAAAAAAAAAAAATAAAAGCAAACTGTTAAGATAGAAAACAAGAATACACTTGATGTTGTTTTTAAAAAACTAACTTTACTTTTTACAATAGTGTGGGACTTCCCAGTGGTCCAGTTAACTACTGTTGTAGTGGCTGTGCTTCCACTGCTGAGGCCTCGGTCTGATCCCTGATTAGGAACTAAGATCCCACCTGCCTCATGGTGCAGCCAAAACGAAGGGCCACTGCCTGCCACGTCCAAGGAGGACCAGGGAGGACTGGAGGGGAGTCGCTATACCCCTTACAGTGGAGAATTGCCCTGTAAACAGCCTTCATTCCAAGGAAGTGCAGGCTTTCCGTTTAAAGACCAACCACCACAAGAGATTCTGGACTCAAATGACGGGAAACCCAGGCCTCAAATACTCCAGTCAGGAACAACAGGCGATTAAAAGGTACAGAGGTGATTTAAAGGCCCATGATAACCAGTGTAACTAAATGCATCCTTTTCTCTTTCAGAGAAGTTAAGATTTTGATATAAATTTTAAGCTGCTGGAGCAGCTACTGCCTGTCTGTCAGTAATTACCCTGGCACCTTCCAGCCCCACCCCCAGCTCATCCATGCCTAAGAAACTGCTTCAGGCAGAACAGATTTCTAGGCATGAAAGATGCAAGAACAGTTAAAACTTAAAAATTCAACATCTGTGGTGGTTTCCTTTCCTGGAGACAGAATACAAGAAATATCTAAAACAATCGAGACTTCCCTGGTGGTCCAGTGGTTAATAACTGCCTTGTAATGCAGGGGACACGGGTTCAGTCCCTGGTCAGGGAACTGAGACCCCACGTGGGTGGGGGGCGGGGGAGCTAAGCCCCTGCAACTACTGAGCCCACATGGCAACAAAATATCCCACGTTGCAACTAAGACCCAGTGCAGCCCAGTAAGTCAACACTAACAGCTGAAATAAACCAGGGAGCACTTACATTTAGAAAACAGCACAAGCGTCTCCTAGGACTGGGTTTGTGTTCCATGTACAAGCGATGCTGGGTGCGGCTCCTGATTGCAGGTCACTGGCGACAGAAACGCCCATGTTAACTGTGACCATGATGTCCTGGGGAAGAACATGAACATGAATAACAAAGTACTAACACATTCTTGTTGCCAAAACCACTTCTCTATTCCCTGAGTTCAAACTTACCAGAGAAGAAAAACAACTGCATGGTTCAGCGTCCAATGCACAGCACCCGAGGGCTGGGTCTCAGGCTGACAGCTGCAGGATGTTGTGAAATCTAAATGCAGGTAGTATGGTTGAGCGTCCGGAAACAAACCTCCCAGGTTTAAAGGGTTCACCTCTCAGTGGGAACACAGTGAGTCTCCCATACTCACACACACATTAGCCAGTACAGTCTCAGCAGGGAGATGTCTTCTTTCAGTAGGGGGATGGTTCTCTTCCAGGAGCAGTTAAGTGTTATAAAAGAAGCTCTACAGCACCAAATAACCCCACTATCTCTTAGAACACTTCACTTTACCTATCACTGTTCTGCTTATGTTAATTCAGTGATCCTCTCTTTTGATAAAGTTTACACAGGTTTTGGTGTCAGATTTTCTAGACCAAGTGAGAGATACTTTATCGGGTCACGGTCACGAAGCAAGATACCAAGATACATGGCTCTTCTCCGAGGCAGTCTCACGTGGATGTCCTGACCTCAAGTGCATCCCAGCCGCCTGACTCAGCCTGTCCTAGTAGTTGGTGCTTCTTAGGTCTCAGGATCCTTGTGGACAGGGGGAAACGTGCATGATTACTTGAATTAAGCGATGGTTACAGAAAACAGAAGACACTCAGTCGCTGGAAGTCTGGAGGCGGGCTTGCTGTGCACATGGGCTCCTGAGGACCCAGTGCACACGGCTAAGCTGCCTCTGGGGTCACAGCCCTAGAGCCGCTTTTACTCTCGGCAAGTTCACCAGCTGCGCCTGCTGGGTCTCGGGCTGCTGTCAGACGACAAGGCTGGTGGTCTGGAGGGAGCCCTCCTGAGGGGAGGGCAGGAATTACCGTGTGGACGGTGTCTTCAGTCCTCGCTTCACTTCACCTCCAGCGCGTTCTCCTGACACTGCTTCCAGCAGAGCATGCTCTTCCCAGAGCGGAGCTCTGTGCCTCCCCTGACGACGAGCACAGACACAGGTGAGGGGAGAGCTGAGGGGCCTCACGCAGGAAAGGGGCCACGTCTCACCTCAGCACTGTGGAGGGGTGAGGGGCGGAATCCAGAACACGCCAACCTCTGTCAAGGAGGCACAAAGAAGCACTTTTAGTCTGAAGGAGGACAACTAAGCCATCAGGAGAAACACAGGAGGCCCAGGAAAACAGTGAGCTGCCTGTCCCTTTGGTGCTGGCCAAGGACCCAGCCCCTCCAGACTCAGTGGGCAGGTGGCGTCAGCCCGCGCTCTGACCGTGGCTCATGCTTCGGCCACGCGGCCTCCCGGAAGCTTGTGCCCCGGGCACTGGGAGGGCCCGCAGGACACACGGGTGCTGCATCGGACTCCACACACAGGCGGCAGTGCTATGTCCCGGAGGCACCCTGGGGCCAGCTGGGCTTTTGCGGGCCGAGACTGTTACCATTTACTGCAGAGAACATAAACCAGCATTCTTTAATTCTAGTATTTTCCTCAAGAAACTTTGAGTGGCTTTTGCCAAGCGATCAGAAGTCATGACATTCAATAGCACAGTAAGAGTGCTGGAGACCCACCAACCAGAACCAGCAAGGGCCTGGCGCAGAGAAAGCCCCACCTCACTCCTGCCACGGAGAAGGTGGACCCCAGACCCCAGCCCCCAGCCCCCGCAGCACAGACACCCTGCCCCCCGCCAGCTGCTCAGAAACAACCCGGCTCCCATCAGAGCTTCAGCACCTTCAGCCAGTGGGTTTGAGGATCCAGAGTTTAAAAATGTAAACGCTGGGAGGAAAACGTTATAAAAGGGACGACGACGATGCAGCAGACCACACGCAAGGAGGAAGACAAGCTCCACGACATGAGCCCCACCGGCTCTCCTCCGGCTCCTCAGTCCAGGTGCAGAGCTCGACACCTCCCTCCCCAGGAGGCACTGATGCTCGAACACAGGTGCACGCCTGGGGCCTGCACACACGCACATGCACACGCACACACACACACGCTCCAGGCCTTTCTGGCCAACTTGTAAACAGTACTGCTTTAGGAAGAATTAATTTCAAAAAATAAAAATAATAAAGCACATTTAAAACATCAAGTTTTGGTGATGAGGATAGGTAATGTAATTTTATTACAAATTTCAGGATCTAAAAAGTAACCTGTTACACTGACTAAGGTAACTCTGAGATGAGCTGTCTCAGGCACGGTCCTGTGAGTGACCCAACCTCGGGGAAGAGACGCAGTCCCCCCCCCCCCCTCCCACCATGCGGGGCGCAGGCAGCGCCCGGGGCTATGCCGTGTCCCCAGCACACGCTGACTGCAGCCACCGTGGCCATCGCTCTGCCGTCTGGGCCGTGACGAGCTCAGTGAGAGCCTCCTGCTGGACTCAAGGCCAAGCGGGAACCTCAAGGGTGGCCTCTCCTGCTTTTTAACTTCAATGGTATTTAGGAGACTGGGCGCTGAAGAAGAGTGTGTCCCCTGGGCTGAAGCCCAGTATGGGAGCTCTTACTACAAGCAGGAGACACAGAGGGGCCGTGTGGCCAGTGAGAAGTCTGCGGCCAGAACCCAGGCTAACCCAGGCTACAGACAGTGACTGCTGGACACACACCCCTGCCAGGCGGCCACCAACAGAAGGGCTGGAAACCACCTCCGGAGGTGAGCCAAGCTACCCTCCTGCTTCTGTACAAGAGACAGCTTGCCCACAGTCACGGGCAGAGCCTGGGCCTCTTGTCTTATATTTACTTTTTAAAAGACTACAGGCAGCATCTTTATGAGGGGAGCTGAGGGAAGCATTGGGCAAGCCCTCTCCATGGGCCAGCAGGGACCCAGGTGGGGAGGGCAGGGCAGTACCTGAGAGGCGGTGGAGACCGCAGAGCACTTGGGCTGCGGGACCAACGGGAAGAACAGAGGAGCCTGGAGGAGGGGTTGGAAAGCGCACGCTCGTTGGCAGAGGGGAGGATCCAGGCCAGAGCGTGTCAGCAGCCAAGGGACCCACTGCCAAGCCCTCTGCCTGGCCCCCCAGGTGCCCACAAGAACCCTCTGCCTCTGAGGCTGTGGCTCTCATGGGACGCCTTATCCTGGGGACGTTTGGCAACATCGGGAAGGGCTGTCACCAAAGGGGAAGGTGCTACGGGGGCCGATGGGAGGCTACACACCCTTGGGGGCACAGGTGCTCACGGCCTGGGTTGTCCAGACGCCAGAGACAAGGTTGAGGAAGCACTTTACACCCTAGACCCTAAATCTCAGGGGAGCCCAGGCCTGGGACGGCCCAGCAGACCGTGCGCGCAGTCTCTACCTCAAGCCCTGCCAGGTGGGCCGCCCCTGCCCTGCTGACCCAGCCCCCTCACCCCAGAGTGTCCCGCGGATGTCCAACCAGCTGCTGCCCATTCAGATTCAGTCGAGACAATTAAAACTTTACTCGTTCTTGTCTTCTTTCTCCTGGGCCCCGAGTCCCGGCAGCAGGTCACGGTAAACCCCGAGAAGGAAAACCTATTTCTTCCGCAGAGCCAGTGCCAACCCAACCGCCACTGCGAGGATGGCCATGGCAGCGGCCCCTCCCAAGAGCAGGAGGGACTTGCCCTCGGGCAGCGGGCTGGCCTTCTCGAGGTCGCCTGGGCGGGGCCCTACCCTGAGTGCCCCCTGCCTTCCGGTGGCCTCCTCCCGGCTCGGCGGGGCTGCGGGAGGCTCTGCTGGGGGCTTGGGTGGCAGGACCCCCTCCCGCTCCAGTTCAGAAGCTTCTGGTGGGGCTGCTTCTGCCTCTTCTTCACCAAGCTCCACGAACAGTGATGTTGTGGGACTGGCCCTGGGGACGGCCGCCATCAGGGCAGGGGCCGGCGCGGCCGCCTCCCCCACACCCTCGGGGATCTCCTCCCGCTCCACGTGCACGATGTCGGAGTTGGAGGAGTTGTTCTCGCTCTTCTCTGCAGCCCCGTTGCTATCCAAGCTCTTGACTTCCTCAGGGTCCACTGTGACCTGCTGCCAGGACTCGGGGCCCAGGGACACCGGCAGGCTCTCCGTGTGCCAGCTCTGGCTGGCGGACAGTGACACGGGCAAGCTCTCGGCCTGCCAGGAGGCCGTGGCCGTAGTGGGCGACTCCGGGGGGCTGACGTGCGTGGAGCCGTCGCTGGGCAGAATGTAGATGTCGTTGCTGTCCTCCGCGGCGCCCGCGGGGCACTCGTCCTCTGACTCCAGGTTAAAGACGGTGCCCTAGAAGAGGAGCACGCGGTCAGCACAAGGGAGCCAAAGCAACCTCTGCGAACATACGTCAGGGGACCACTCCCTCCTAAGCTGAGCTTGAGGAACAAACACATCATTTAAAATGATGGTGTTTCTGGACTGAACACACTCACTTGCAGATCAACGCAGAGAAGGAGTTTCTAACAAGATGGTTCTCTAAGCACGTCCTCAAAGCTGAATCAGCAGGAAGCTGATGCATATCCTACTTGACTTCACACATATTTAACACAGTAAGTAATGCGGCCCAGCAGAGGGAAGAAGCACAGGCAGGCAGCTCGTGCTCCAGGCTCACCACTGGCTCAGCAGACCAGGAGAACGTGTTTTGGCAGCGGCTGGGGAGGCAAGGGTGAGTGGGAGTCTGGCCCAGCAGAGGCCGAGAAACACAGACCAGGGGACTGAACAAGCCTGGAGTGACCAGGGAGGGGCTGGCAGTGGACAGAGGGCTCAGAGCCACAGCCTGAACTCCGCTGCAAGGGAGCGCTTGGTCACAGACGGAGCTGACCCAACGGGTGGCACAGGCCTCCCACCCTTCCACTGGTAGGAGCCACAGAGAGGCAGCGTGGCCGTGGCAACGGGCTCTGGTCTCAGGGAAGAACGGACTCAATTTTGGTTCTTCACAAACTGACCGTCTGGACATGAAGACTGACACAAGTCACGCATTTCATGTGACACCCGCAGCCGTGAGGCAGGGGACACACGGGGACCAGGGGCTCGTGCTGGAGATGGACGGGAGGTGTCGCCAAGCCTGGGTGACACCAGAGATGGTGACGAGAGGCTGCAGAGCGTATGTGAGCACACTGGCTCCCACCCTGTCAGGAGAATGATTCTGGTCTCCAGCCAAGACCAGACACTTTCTGGTCAGATATGGTTAACTCCTGTGTCCTTGTCCTTAGAGTCACATCTGCTGATGCTCTGCGCACTGCTGGTTCCACAGTCACAGGAGGCGTGGCTCCGCTGGGCTTGGAGCAGCCTCAAGACAGTCGTTCAAGCTGACTCCAGAGGCCCTAAGAGTCGGCGTGCTCCCCGAACAGCACTCCCAGAAAGGGCTGAAAAGAGAACCTCTCACAGTGAAAAAAGTGAAAGTCGCACAGTTGGGTCCAACTCTTTGTGACCCCATGGACTGTAGTCTGTCAGGCTTCTCTGTCCATGGGATTCTCCAGGCAAGAATACTAGAGTGGGTTGCTATTTCCTTCTCTAGCGGATCGAACCCAGGTCTCCTGCATTGCAGGCAGATTCTTTACCAACTGAGCTACCAGGGAAGCCCAAGAGTTAGTTTAAAAAGCAAAAGCAAAACAAAGGAACCATAACAAAAAAGGTAAAAATTTTAATCCTCAGAAAGGAGACTTTTGCTAATTTTTGTTTCTGGCCACTGGGCATGTGGGATCTCAGCTCCCCGACCAGGGGTTGAACCCGTACCCGCTGCAGTGGAAGCCACTGGAGCACCACGGAAGTCATCCTTTGGTGCTATTTTATTTAAGGCTCAAAGCCCAAAGAAGTGAAATGGAAACTTCAAAAGTTGCATTATGATGAAATGAGGGAAAAGTTAAACTAAGACAGTATTTAGTACAAAGTTACCTTCCTCTTCATTTTTAACAACTCAAAGCTGAGAGTTAAGAACCTTCTGTCCCGTATCTAGAAGACTTCACCACACAGCACCTTCAGCAGGGTCGTCAAGACAACAGCTCAGCGAGAGCCAGGGGCTCAACGCCCGTCAGACTCGGCCGCTTTTGCCCTGCTGTCACGGACTCCCTACCTTACAATTTATGTCCATATGTGGGTCGTGACATTTTAATGATGATTCACCAAAAATTTTATGCTTTATTTAAGAAGTTTTAAAGAAAGAATAGATGATCATTGAAACTTTTACTTCTGGTCAGCTAAAGCAAGAATATAAAATGGAGGCGTCTCCCTCGACAGTCACTATCACTAATGAAGAGCAGGCTGTCTCTGAGACAGAAGGCACCAGACAGTGAAGCAGGGGTAATCCTTCACCTACACTCAGCACACCAACAACTTAAATCAGTTTTAACACAAAATACCTGTACCACTCAAACAGCTGTATCTTTAGTCCCACTGACACAAACACCACAAAGGAATAAATTCAAGGGCTCAAAAATATAAAATTAATTGGGACCAATGAGAGTTTAACAGAGAACTATGTTCTGTTTAAACAGATGGCACCCAGGAAATAGGAACTCGCCCAAGGTCCTTCAGCTGCTGTGAGAACTGGGCATCAGTGTCCTTCTGAAAACCAGACTTAATTCATTTCACCGTCAAAATAAGGAAACTGAAGCACCCGAGGAGGGTGCACACCTGGCCTGAAGTCCACAGCTAGGACTGGCTCTGACCAGGCGGCTCGCCGGCAAGGTCCAAGCCCCTGCTTCCCACACTAGTGCTTTTCCTGAGTTTAAGGCAAGAAGTAAGCGGAAGACGTTATTCTTGGTGTTTCTGTCAAGCAAATACAGAAGGTATGTTCAGGAAATTCTTCAAGTAAAAAGGGAGGTAGGGAAGAAACTGAAATATCTGAAGGGACTACTGTGGAACAGATGGGTACTGGTAAAATCGGCCTGGAATCACCCAGAGAAGCATCTCGAAGCTGCAGCAGTAATCCACCATGTCTGCATCCACCGAGTTTGCGTCCGTTCTATTTTGGGTCACACAAGTTACAAACTGTTGTGCCACTTCAAGCGGTGTTTCACACGCAGGGTCACAGCTGCCGATGAACTGATCCACTGAGGACGCCGGGCAGACTCTCAAGACCACCCTCCCCAAGGAGCTCACTCAGGGACCCACCCCACCTGTCATGTGCCAACCAACCCTTATCACCAAGAAGATAAAACAGATGCCTGCTCCTCTACACTCGGTCAGACAGGGTACTAGCAATCAAAAGGCTCTGAGATCACTATTAATCTAAAATAAGGAAACAGAGGGGCTTCCTGGCGGTCCAGTGGTTAAGACTCCACACTCCCGAGGTAGGGGGCCCAGATTCAGTCCCTGATTGGGAACTACGACCCTGCACACTGCAGCGAAAATAATAAAATAAAACAACTACAAAAAAAAGACGAAAACAGAGTGTGAGAGAGATTTATATTAAGGTAACTTTCCACCTTAATATGATGACTAAGATGCACAAAGGACACATTTAAACACAGTGCAGTCAACACCCACACTCACATCTGAAACGAATAGATCTTGTGAAACACTGAACCCTTACTACACCAAAATTATTTCAGCCGCACAACCCCCTGACCTGACTTTAGATCACAAACTGTACGTCACCTCCCACCGTGTGCAAACTCAAACAGATTCCAACCTAAAAGTTCCCAAATGACAGTCTTCTGATGTCCTTGATTCAAACAAAAACTTTTTGAGGTTTTCAGTTCTTAAAATAGAAATGAGAAGCTTCAAATCAAAGAAAAAAAGACAAAAATTAACTTTATTCAAGCTATTTATTATTATTATAGATTACATTCCCCCCCCGTAATCCTTTATGAAATCTAAATCTTTCACAGTGAGGTGTGATTCAGTACACACCGTACAACACCAAGGAGAAACCTGCCCCATAGTGATCCTCGCAGGCCTGGGAGCCGGGGCGGGCAGTCCTGCTCACATCTGGCTGAGCCCTGACCACTGCCCAGCAAAGTGAGAACCAACACTTGAAAACTTCTATCAGACTTGAAAAGAGGAGGAAAACACCCTAGAGACGTGTCTGAAAAGCTGACACTTGTAAAAACGTCATGGGTTCACAGAATACTCTCACACCATCTACTCCTCCATATTGTAGCTGATGAAACTGAGGCTCAGTGACGTTAAAGGAATCCCCCCCAAACTCAGGGCTAATGACTGGCAGAGCTGGGCCCCCAAACAAATCGTGATTCCAACCTCCACTCCCAGAACTGCACACACACACACACACGCCCCCACCCTATAGTCCCAGTACAGGCCAGCAGTCACTCTCCACATCTCTAGAAAGCTGCTGCCGGTCCATAAGATGTGTGCTCCAGACTGTACCCCAACTGACCCCGCCTCCCCCATTCTCTGAACCCCATGACACCCCCCACCACAGCACAGAACATGCCACCCAGCCCTTTCCATCTGCCTCAGCACACCTGAGCTCACAGGCAGGCTGCTTCACTCAGCACCCAGAAAACCGACCCTGTAGCTGAGGAACTAGTGGGGGCTCAGCGAGAACAAAGCAGAAACAAAAGCTTCCCAGGGACTCGCAGGTTCCACGTGGAAGGGGCTCAGATGTCTCCACTCTGCCCTCAAGTGGGTTAAAAAGCTCAATGACCAGAAATCTCAAGGACTGTGAGAGAAGAGAGGAGAGGACACAGGGCCAAGGGCTGCCCTGGGGCTGGAGGAGGCCAGGTGGGCTGAGGGTGGGGGGGGGGGACGGGGACCGCCAGAGGGAAGCCCCGCAGTTCTGGGAGTCACCCCAGACCCCTGCTCCGGGCAGGTGAGGGCACAGGAGTCCCTCTGAAGCAGCCGAGCATCCCGCTCTCCCCGCAGGGAAACCAGTTCACCACCGCCTGAACCCAGAGGAGGGAAATGCCCGGTGCTGACCCACTCTGGCCACTGTGCCGTCTAGGGAGAAGGGAGAAACAGAAAGTCCCGTCAAGTTCGGGGGCGGGGAGCCCATAGGCTTGCTCACCGGCGGAGACCTATTCACAGGCCTGCAAACACATCACCTCCTGATGCCTCACCACATCACCCAGACCTCCAGACACAGTTCCTTCTATCCGGGACAGCAAGCCCGGCTAGCCTGAAAAAATGACAAGGCACAGCAAAAAGAGAACACACACACATGCCAGAACCAGACGTGGCAGGGATGTAGGAGTTATAATCAGGCTCTTTCTGGGGACTTCCCTCATGGTCCAGTGGCTAAGATTCTTTGCTTCCAAAGCAAGGGGCAAGGGTTTGATCTCCAGTCAGGAAACTAAGACCCACCCGCCTCATGGCACAGTCAAAACTTTAAAAAAACAAAAAGTAAAAATAAACATGTTTTAAGAAAATGAACTTAGGTACAGACCTTACCCCTTTTAAAAAATTTTTACTCAAAATGGATCACAGGGAATTCCCTGGTGGTCCAGTGGTTAGACTCTGCACTTTCACGGCTGAGGGCCTAGGTTTGATCCCTGCATCAGAACTAAGATCCCACAAGCCATGTGGCACGTGTGGGAGCAGGGGCAGATCATAGATCTAGATGTAAAATGCAAAACTCCTAGAAGATGCCACAGGAGAAAAGCTAAAAGATCGTGGGCTTGGTGATGACTTTTTAGATACAAAGCACAATCAGTGAGAGAAGTGAATGAAAAGCTAGACTACTGAAGAGATAATTCTAAGAGTGAGAAGAAAAGGCACAGACTGGGAGAAAATATTTGCAAAAGACACATCCAATAAGGTACTGTTACCTAAAATAACACAAAGAACTCTTAAAATTCAACATTAAGAATTTTAAGCCACCAATTAAAATTAAATTTTAAACAACCATTTAAAAAATGAGCCTGGGACTTCCCTAGTGGTCCAGTGGTTAAGACTCTGCTTCCAACACAGGGGATGGGGGTTCAATTCCTGGTTGGGGACCAAAGGTCCCACATGCCACTTGCCAAGTATTCAGTGCTAATAAGGAAAGGAGGAAACTCAAATGCATATTACTAAGTGAAAAAAGCCAATCTGAAAAGGCTACATACTTTATGTCTCCCAACTATATGATCTTCTAGAAAATTATGGAGATAATTAAAAGGTCAGTGGTTGCTAGCGTTCAGAGCAAGGGAGGGACAAACAGGGGAAGCCCAGAGGATTCCTAGGGCAATGAAATCAGTACTGGTCGGACACATGTCACTATAAATTCATCCCAACTCATATAATGCACAGCCAGCATCACCAAGAGGTCTGGATCCTGATGTAAACTCTGGACTCTGGGGGATGCTGGCGTGCCTCTCAGCAAGTGTAATGGAGGCTCTATCTGGCCAGGGCTGCCAACGGGGGGGCTCGCATGTGTGGAGGCAGGGAGTTGATGTGAAACCTCTGCACCTTCTGGTAAACATTTCCATAAACCTAAAACTGTTCTAAAACCTCTCAATACAGTACAATGGAAAATCACCTCAAACACAGTACAATGAGGGGAAAAAAAAAAACACTTGAAGACAAAATATTCATAAAACAAGATGTAGGACAAGCAAAACTCCCTACAGACCTCCAAAGACATTTATCCTAGTCATTTCTTTCTATAATTCAGACAACAAAGAATCACTTTTCTTTCTGCAAATCTCTAAGGCCAACACCTGCCTTACAACTCACTACAGAGGGCCACCCCACCGACTATAGCTCACTACACAGGGACACCCCACTCACCCCAAGTCACTGCCTCCTTCACCGCCTCTCCTGCAGATTCAAGAAGCCAGCTCCACTTCAGGAGCTCACGTTCAAGTGGCTGAAGACAGACACAGCCGGGGGAAGTCATATGACAGACCTTATGTAATAGACATGCACCACCACGTGGCCAGTGATCCTCCTCCGGCCCCGCGTTGTTAAGACCTGTCAATGCGTGTTCCACACGAAGTGCCTGGAAGGATATGCAGGCTGACACTTTCTGTCAGAGGATGCATTTTCACCAATTAGCCAGAAAAACATGCTCTTGGTTTTAAATACAAAAACACAGGGTGCTCAAATATAACAGTGTGAAATACAGATTGGGCACTCACATTTAGAAAGGAAAACACATTTTAAATATTAACAAACTAGTTACTCATACATACTGCTCTATTTTAAGCATAACAGATTTTAGTTGAATAAAATACTTTATAACAAATTATAATTACCACCAAAGTTTGAGGCACCCCATCATAAAGAAACAGAACATTGAGAAGGGAATAAACAATGCCCCCTCTAGCTCCTCCTCCTTCATCTCAGAGCACCATCCAGGCTAGGAAGGTCCCTGGGGGAGCCACCCACCGACGCAGCAACGCCAACAGGAGGGCACTGGGAACCTGAGGGCTGGAGCAGGCCACCCTGCCTCTGCCCACAACAGAGTCAGAGGGAGGGCAGGAAGGCAGGGAGCGCTCTCCTGGAGGCAGCGGCAGGAGAGGCGGCTGTCACTGTGACAGCTCTGCCCCCAAGGAGACAGCAGCAGCGGAGCCCACCATCCCCACAAGGGGAGGCTGTGCAAGGAGGGAGGGAAGGCAATGCTCTGAAGACACGTGCCGCCAGGATCCGATCTAACATCGCCCCCGCCCCCACCCCGCCAAGAGCTCCGTCCAAGGTGCCTGAACACTCACGTCTTTACAATGGAGGGAGAGGGAGCCGTGAAAAGAGCCGTGAAAAATGGGGGCACCATCTCTGCAGAATCTCTCAAGGTGTCCCCCCTCTTCCCTCCTGGTGTCTGCTTCGGGGCTGGGCATCTACACTGGGGACGTTCCTACAGCACCCACCCAGGGAAAAAAAAGATCCTGGTAAAGAGAGGAGGGTCTTGTCACAAAAGTCTCTTTGAACCTGAGACCACTGTCAGCATAACCTGAACGACCTGACCCACCATCTACTTTGACAGTCCAAATTCCAGTAAGCTCAAATCCAGTTATTTCACTCAAACTCCGAGAAGCATTTTACTAACCTCATTCCCTTTTCAGCCTGTTAAGACACTTTGAATGCTAAAAGGTTATCTGATGATAGGAAGGAATTATTTTTAATTTTTTTGTGATGCAATAATGGTATTATGACTTCAAATTTAAAAAGAACCTTTATCTTCAGAGATACACAGTGAAATCTTTGCAGAGAAAATTACAGGATGTCTGGATTTCTCTTCAAAATAATATCAAGACGGGAAATGATTAGGCTATGACTGAAGCATGACTGGCAATAAGTTAATGGTTGTTAGGACTAAGTGATGAGGTTCATTACATGCACTTCTCTGTTTTCGTATATACTCAGAATTCTCCAAAAGAAAACTCTTTTTATAAAAGTAAGTAGTATAAGGGACTTCCCTGGCGGTCCAGTGGTTAAGAATCCACCTTGCAATGCAGGGCATGTGGGTTTGATCCCTGGTTGGGGAACTAAGATCCCACATGCCACAGAGCAAGTAAGCCCGTGCCTAGCAACTAGAGTCCGTGCGCCTACATGAATGATTGCACAGAACTAAAAAAAGACCCAGCAACTCAGATCTGACGCAGCCAGAGACCCAAGCGAGTGACCAGAGACCAACAAGAAAAACAGAGACCTTCCCCCAGAGAAAATACCAGGGGGTTGTGAAGGAATGTCATGGGAAGCAAGGCACAGATAATCCAAACCTCATACAAGCTGTTCCAGAGTACAGAGGAAAAAAGGAGACATTCTTCCCAACTGCAAATTCTTTTATGAAGTCTTAAAACTGAAACACAACAAGGAAAGTTACAGAAGAACCTCACTCGTGGAGATACAACTAAATGGTTACATGTTAAAGGCACTCACGTTAATATCAAGAAAAGGACAAGGATGGATTAACACCACTGCTGTTAATAACTGTGCTGGAGGTCCTGATTAGTACAGTGCCTTTTTTAAAAAAGACAGGCTCAAAGAAAAAAACCTGACATTATTCACACACGGTGCGATTTTCTATGTAGAAAACCCAAGGAAACCCAGAGAGAGTCAGAATCATAAGATAGCTGAGCACATGTGCTGGACAGAAAATCAATACGGAAAAATCAATTTGACAAAGGAGCCGTGGTTATGTAAGATGCTAATGTGGGAAACTGGGGGAAGGGGATGTGGGACTCTTTTACCTTTGTAACTTGTATATTTACAATTATTCCTAAATAATCTTATTTTAATAAATAATTTTTAAAATTAGTAAGTCTGACAATAGTAAGTGTTATGGAAGAGACAGAACAATAAAACAATTTTCCCAAGCTGCTGATAGAGGACAAGTTGGAAAATGCCGTGAAAACAGCTGGGCTTGTCCGGCAACTCAGAGCACGTCTACACTCCTGGAACCGGAAGCCCCTCCCCAGGCGTACGGCCAGAGGCACTCCTGCGCTTGTGCCTGACACTGCTCCAAACAGCGATGCTTCCAACGCAAAAAGACGGACTGTCCACTGGCCAGACTGTCTGTCAAATAAACTACCGATACACTGTGACACATTTAAAACACCAAACGCCCACCAACACGTGGACTCAGATCACGCATTCGCAAAGGGGATCCATCAAGGGTGCAAACTGGTGTGGAGATGGGATAATCGTAGCCATGACAAAGGCCTTGGCCTCGGCACACAGACAGACCTGGATCTGCACTTTGAAAATTTCTCATGGGGAGGAGGGAGATGATAAGGATAAAAATGTCTAAAAAGGATCCTCAGAAAGGTGATAATGAAAAGAAGTTGAGAAACAATGACCTAGGTGAATCTCAAGAATATAACAGAGAATGAAAAAAGCAAGTTACAGAGGAATACATATCATACTATTTACATAAAGTCCAAACAAACAAGATAATACACTCTCTGGGAATAAGTGCATGTTGAAGCTACAATTCAGAACAGGGGCTGCCCCTGTATGTGGAAATCCAGGGCCAACGAGGAGATCCCGAGTGCTGGCTGTGCTCCTTCCTTCCACTGGGACGGGAAATACACAGGTGCTCATTTACTACTCCTTATCCCTTAGTTATTTCTGTGCTCTGTGCTAGTATGAAATGTTTCATAACCACTTAAAAATACCACATATGCATTCAGAAGTATTGCAAAATCTTAGTAGATTAAATTAAACTGCATGAATAGCCTTTCCATTGATAACCATTCAATCACAATATTAATACTGAATGATAATACTAATGAACTTAATCTAGGCTGTTAAAAACAACCATGAAAGACTTGATTTTTTTTCTTAATGAAAAAATTTAGAACAACCACAACAACTTGCAGGTACGTACCCAGCCACCCTGCTGGATGATGTACTCGGCCGCGTGGTCTTCCAGGAATGTCACGCCGAACTGCAGCAGCGCGCCCAGTGGCTCCTGGCCGCGTTTCGTCAGCTCCAGAAGCATTTGTCGTAGCAAAATCAGAGGCACCAAAATCTTCAACACAAAGATGAGGGAATGAAAACACAAACTGAAATTCTTACAGATCATTCTACATGTTCAACTACTAGAAAACACATTTTGGTGCATCACTATGGAATTCCCTTTTTATTACAATAAACAGTATTTTACATAAAACAATAAACTCAACTGGAATTCTGGAGAAAAGCGCATGTATGTTCTATACCACAGGGTGGTAGAAATGTTGTTATATGGAAACGACCAGGCCTCTGTGTGTGTGTACACACACGCATGTGTATGTGTAATTACGTGTGTACAGGAAATTCACTGAGGCATTATAACAGCTGAAGCCTGGAAATGACCCAAGAGGCACTGTCAAATTTTGGTCATCCAGAAAAGTATCATGAAGCTGTTAAAGTGAATTAGATTGTGCTCTGCTCAACTGCCAAGATTTATTGTCAGTGAAAACAGATAAAGCAGGCTATGCACAATAACGGCACCATCTGCGTGAGCACTGCAGAACCCTACAGTATTTCTGGAAAACACCTAAGAACCTGTCGACAGTGCGAGCCTGAGGAGAGCGCAGCGGTGACAGGGCGGGGACGCACTCTCAAGCGCGCGTCTTCTGCACCTGGTGCACGTTGTCCCTGTCCTTTCATTACCTATTTGAACACAACACCTCCAAAGTCATGGACCATCTTACACAAGTCATCAAAAACCAGAGGTGTTATTACTTCTAATGACCTTATGGCTCAACATTAAAAAGTCATCAAAACTTATGACAGAGACTAACTAGTCCCTTTCCTTCCCCAAAACCCCTGCACAGTGAAGAGAACTAAGTACTTTCAGTTAACCATCTGCCTGAAATCCTTCTGTCTACAACATCAAAAAGGACCGCCAAAGGAAATGAAACCAGTTTCCTGTCACTGACCTGCCAAGGTCATAGCTGAGGGATTACAATATATTTCTGCAGAAGAGGACAAACAGAAAAGACAATGAGTTTATATCCTTACTAATAATCTCTGGTTTTTTTTTTTTAAGTAAAAGCGTTTCCGAGGGGATCTCTATTTAAAAATCTGAAAGAAAAATGTGACAAGCACACATCTTTCCTTTTTGGTATTCTAAAAGAACTCTAGCCCCAAGCGCAGTCAAAATCGCTTCTCAGCACCAGCAGAGGGGAACAGGATTGCAGACAGGACTCTACGAGGCTTTCTGCACAAGCAGACACCTGCAGCACTTCTGAAAACAGAACAACATAGCTGCTCGTCCAGCTCCATATTCAGTCTCAGTTGGGGCAGGGAGGGGAGCTGTGAACCAGCCCAACAGACATGTCACATCAACCCCTAGGGCCTGGGGCCCTCCATACCTCAAAACATTCTCATTTCCCACAGTAATGTAATACATGCAATGTCTTAAAGTTATTCACATTTAAGCTCTATTGCCTCTCAGAAATATGAGTTGCAAATGTTTCAGACTTGCCATATAGAGTAACACTCTTAATGTTTCAAAATTCACCTCTTTCACGTATCAAACGTAGCTGCCCTAGTTTTATGATATAATAATCTAGAGATAAGCCTGTAATCCTCTCACTGTCTTAACTTTAGTCCTGAACTGTATTCCCTCTCATTCATTATTACTTTTTACGCTGAAATCTAACCTTCTAGTCCGTTCTTCATATAGCAACTGCTCCACCACTTTCATCATTTAAGTTACTCTTTCCTGAATCTTCTCCATCGTAATTACATCCTCCTTGAAATGCAGTGAGTGCAGAGGCTTCCTTTTATAAGACTGGCATCTTCTACTTGGTTGATGACACTCTCACAGTTTGTTTTAACTTAGATCGTCTTTGTACAATCATACCCACTGACCTCTAACTGCTGTGGTCACAAAGCTTCATGGGTATTTCTACAACTGTTTCCATCAACTTCACATTTTACTACCCACAAGAGTTCTATATCATCTGTACACCTAATGGACAGCAAGGAGAGCAAACCAGTCAGTCCTAAGGAAGATCAACCCTAAAAACTCACTGGAAGGACTGATGTTGAAACTGAAGCTCTGATACTTTGGCCACCTGATGCGAAGAGCTGACTCACTGGAAAAGACCCCGAAGCTCGGCAAGATTGAGGGCAAGAGGAGAAGAGGGCAGCAGAGGATGAAATGGTTGGATGGCATCACTGACTCAATGGACATGAACTTGGGTGAACTCTGGAAGATGGTGAGGGACAGGGAGGCCTGGCAAATACTATTTATAAGCATTGTTTGGATCTCAATTCTCAAATGAGCTTAGGAAAATATCTTCATGAAACAACTGGGAAGATTTGAATTCTGAACAGACTGTGTGATATTAAAATTACTGTTAATAACTGAGGTGTTAGAAATACACACTAATGTATCTATAGGGTGTGCATCATGGTAATCCAGGGAACAGTGGGGAACAGATGGAACGAGGCCAGACACAGGCTGACAGCTGCTGAGGCCAAGGCACGGGTGCAGGTCTGTTACACCGTGTGCTCCACTCTGTGCACGCCTGACGTTTCAGTGAAAGACTGTAAAAGATGAGTGATGTAACATGCCACCAGAAACCAACCAAGGCAAATAACGGACTTTTCCTTGCTACTGTATTTCCACAGTCTACTTGCTACCACGTGAGCACCAGGCACTAAACACTCTAGCTTTTCTCTTTGATGGTCATTTTCTTCTTTTCCTATAAGCAGATAAGTTCACAGGAAAAACAGATCACCATGAGGGATTTTAAAAAAGAATTAAAGATATCTACAATTAAAGAATTAAAGAATATCTACAATTCTGAGATAACGACTATGGATTATTAATATTCTGGCACACATTCCAATTATTTTTCTCAGTATATACATTCTATACAGCCTACATTTACACATAAACTTTTGAAAAAATCATTCTATTAATATGGGTTTATGACCAGTTTTTTTTCTCCACTTACTTTGATTAAAGAGCATTTTACCAACATGCTTTTATAATCCCTACTCAGATGAACAGACATTCAGCTTGGAAACTGGGCATGCTTTGTGGACACTTTTTCATTTGTGCCTCATTTACCTACCAGACAGCCACTTCATATGGTGATGTTATATCAAAATTTTGCAAATACTTGTGCAAAATATAAGATATGGGCTAAATATAAAATATGGGCTAAATGCTTAAATTAGCCGATCTAATTCTGATTGGGGTGGAAGGAGGCGTTTCGGCCGCCTATCTTGCCAAGCTGGGTTCTTTTTCTGCCCTCAGGGACTCAGGGAGCAGTGCTAGACTCTGCAGAGCAGGTCCTATTCCCATGGAGGCTCAAGCCCCATGGAGTCTGGCCTATGGTTCAGGTGAGGGACTGAAATGAAGCAGGGAATGGGGCGGTGGGGAAGAAAGATGGGTGAAGAAGGAATGTGAAGACCGGGGTTACTTTCATTTTTTTAGATAACCATAGGACAAGGAAAGGAAGACACACAAGAGTCGACTGTAACAATCTTAGACAAGGGCAACAGGAGAAGAATGTAAGATAGGGGACAAGGCTAGTGATATTAGAGATCTCAATTATTTGCTGTTGGATATTTCCATCATATCCAACATCATAACCAAGAAATACATCATAACCAAGCTCACTTTTATTTATAAAATCTATTTCAAGTGTTCCTAAGAGAGGTCTGCTTTATTCCATGAAAGTAAGTGAAACAGATATTCTAACAACTCTTTCACAGTAGTAACATAATAAAACTCTGTAACAGTGACTGCTTGGGAACAAGGCTCCATGTGTCAAATCTAACACAACAGCCACTGTTTGCAGAGTGCTCACTCCAGTGGTGCCAGACAATGCCCTAAAACAAGCACTCAACACACATGATGTCATTCCGTTCTATTAACACTTCTGAGGTTAGTGGTATGGTCTCCATGTCACAGACGTGAACATCAAGACCTCACCTGCTTAACTAACCTGGCCTAAGATATGCACCTAGTCAGCGGCAAAGCTGATATGGAAACAAGTCCGATTACAGGCCCATGATGCTAATGATTATGCCCTAATGCCTCCAAAGCCTGTATTAAGGTGAATAAAAATAATATACATCAATCAGCTATATGAGGTCACACAGTCTGGCTTACAGCAGTATAATTCTCAGTAGAGGGGCTACTTATAAAAATAACTGCACTGCACTCTCTCATCCCAAACACCACATCACTAAGGGCCAGACCTCCTCCTGGTGAGCTGGATGAGCCTAGACCACCTCTCCCAAGACTCTGCCTCAGCAAGGTGACAAGTGGACCACAAAGCCTGACACAGTGGTGAGCAGCAAAGGACAGCAGAAAGACACTAAACACTGAAGTGGGAATCAGACCTCAGCTCCAGGGCTGGTTCTAACATGTACTGGTCACTGGGTCTTAAGCAAGAACTCTTGTTTTAAAAAAACAGATTCTTCACCTGACCTAACAAGACAAAAGCTAATAAAGTCCCTTCTGCCCGCTCTGAGGGGACAGCTGCAACGCTCAGACGAGGCATGGCATGAGACACCTTGTAAACATCAGCACAACCAGGGCTCCTCTGTGAGAACCCCAGAAGCTGTCCCAAACGAAGCCTGTGCTTTCCCCCCAAGACATACTCACCTGTGTGCAAACAACCTTCTGGAGAGAAATGAAGTGATAATGGGGATTCAGGACAGATGGAAGGAAGACGGTGCACGACAGCACCCTTGGTTCTGGGCCAGCCTTGATCAGATACACCCACGTAACACAGCTGGGTTCATGGAACAATGAGCTCTCACACGATGCTAACAATCCCTCCTGGACTTTATCATAAACACACTAAAATCTTGTAACATAAAAGATAACTTGGTTTATACCTTATTCCAGCCGCTGGCATGAACTGTGGTCTCCAGTGTACATTCCCGATATGCCTGATATGTCACTGGCCTGTAGAGATTTTTTTTAAAAATCTGTGTCACAAAGAAGGAAAACTCTAAATTTCCAGATGAATAAATATACAGTCACTACTCTGCTGTAGAACTTGCACTAAAGTAACACAGATGATTCAACAGATAATTTTCTATGAGACTGGCTTTTACCATTTGCTATGCATTTTTCTTTAAGCATTCTCTACAGGTGAGATTTATGCTACCAGCTTGGGAAAGCAGTTCACAACATAAGAAAAATAACAAATTTTTTGTAATTGTTTGAATTTTATCCAACAAGATTTCTATGTAGCACATAAATATATACACTCAGGTTATTAATAGAATCAAGTAAGAGCAAACAATAAAAATGATCTCGTTAATATGAAAGAACAATTTAAACTTTTAAAGGCAAAAAATGTCAAGTATTTAAACTTACAGAGACACTGCCACTGGAAGACTTTTCAAACTGGAGGCGTAAGAAGGCAAACAAACGTGCTACCTTAAACCTGGAGTCACTGACACCAGCTCCAGGGCAAGGCTCTCCTGTCCATTCCGGTCACACAGACACTCGGCTACTGAGGGGATGTGAGTGCTGTGTTCTAAGCCTGGGTTTCTGTGCAAATCAACAACCACAACAGATACGTGGCAGCAAGATGAAGGCATCAAGTGCTTGCACAACAGACAATAAAAATTTACCTCCACCCACCTTTTGTGGGCAAAGAATTAACACAGTTGTTAAAAAAAGGAGGAGTCCTGCTTTTAAAGGATTGTAAAATTCACTCCAAAGGCATTTTCTGCTTTGAACAACCTGATCACTTCAGTCTTTTGAACAGTTAACACTTATAACAGGTATACTTCTTAGTAGCTTACTGTTATGTTTTACATTTTAATACATTTGTGCTTTATATCCTAATACACACTAAGAAACTGAAGCTCAGAAAAGCTAAGAGACTATCCCAAATCCACAGAGATGGCAAAGAGCAACACAGAACAGGAATTCACACCCAATGAACTCTGGCTCCAAAGGCCACAAGGTTCCTGTTTTGAATCAGGGTTTTGACATGGTCATGATGACAGTGATGCCCCTGGTAGCTGGCCAGCATCTGGACTGTGATGGGAGAGGAACACACCAGACTGCAGAGATTTGCTAAGAAAAAAGACCCTACAACAGCTCACCAATTATTTCTGTAATGGATACATGTTAAAGCTAGAATATTTTTAACACTGAGTTAAATACAATATATTTTAAAATCTACATTTAATTTTTTTATACAGCTGCTAGAAAACGTCAAGTTACATACATGTGACCTTCACTTCCCTGCTGGACAGCGCACAGGTCTGGACGTTTCAGAGGACAGCTCTGACAACACACATGTGGCCCTTTTCTGTAAGTCTGTGTGACAGTGTACCACAGGGACACTGAAGTGCCAAGACCATGGGTCGCCTTTCTAGTAAGATATTATGTACGACCTTCCTGCTGTCACATTTCCACTAAAGTACCTGGAGAACAGCTGGAAGACTTGGGCTGACACTAGGTGGCCGTGACACTGGACTCCAGCAAACAGGCTACCATCTGCTGCTCATGTGCTCCCTGCAGCTCTACTTGGTCCCTTCACTTCCTTTCCTGAACTGAACTGTCCACTGCTGCTGGGCGGCACAGAGGTCCGGATGGGGAGTTTATCAGGCTAAATGACGTTAGCATCCGCCAGAATTAAACACGATTTGAAACGTTGTATGTACACATATACATGCACATTAAGAGATTCAGCAGATTAAAACGTTCAAAGGAAAATTTAAACATAGAAAAACAAGCCTGATCTAATGAGCGACTTGAACTCTGCAAAGAAGAAAACTGAGGGGCAGAACTTTTTTTAACTTAAATTTCTTTCTTTCTTTTGCCATTCTGTGAGGCTTGCAGGCTTAGGGATTGCACCTGCACCCTTGGTAGTGAAACTGCAGAGTCTAACCACTGGACAGCCAGGCCAATTTGAAAAAAAAGACCTTCAAATTGCTGGTGCTTGGCTATGTGAAGAGTTCACAATTAATTTTCTACTTCAACAAAACTAGAGGAATAAGTGGTATTTTCCACCTTAAACGATACTGCCACCAACCTGTATAATACTTCTAGTTCATCATCAGTTATTCTCAAGGTATTAGTAACTTTTTAGAGTTGTTAAGCTACAGGGGAAAACAAAACAAATATTTATCCAAGACTATATTTTTAAAAATATACTTTACTTTGCAATGAAAAGGTACCATCTCTTCCTGTGGATCATGAAAAGGACTCCAAAAACATACAATCCTGTCCTTCACATATTTTTACGTATATAAAACTATACTGTTTCTCAGAGAACTGAAAATATCCCCGTAAAGTTAAAATTAACACAGAAACTAAGATGGAGGGAAATGATTGACACAAATAATCTGCATCAAGGTTGGGAACAATTTTTTGCCTCATGCTTCTCAGTCACTTTACTCCCAGTCCTAACCGCTTTTATAAGTTTTCTATGTTTATTTTGGCCAAACAGCAGGTTTCTTCAAGTCTAAGATGAAATCTCAACATATAAACTAAATGAAAGTATGGCTCTTCTGGCGTCAGAAGCTTGGAAACTGCCTAACCGAATCCGCCCCCCACCAACACTCCATAAGCCACTGCTGGGCTGCACCTCCAAATTTCCTGTGGAAGCTGTAATTCCCACAACCAAGATCTTGTCTCCACATTTATTTTTAAAACTTTCTATTATAAACTTAAGAAAATCTAGATATGATTTTCATTTCACTGCTTCCTATGTATAGCTTGGATTTTTACATTTGCTCATGTCACCAGAATGTGAAAAAACAAACTGAATTCTCCTTAAACTCAAATTGCTTCCTTCTAACAAATGGTAACATACACACTTTGCTTTGTCAAGGTAAGGGATCACCTACTACAACAGTGACTTGGCACCTGAATATCAGACCTTTTAGTGAAGGAACTGTCTTCACCTTGTTTTAGCAGCAGTCAATCTTTATTAAAACAGACATTTTTTTCTAATTCATACCAATTTCTTAATGATTCTAAGCAAAGAATTAAGGGAAAGGAATTTTTAAGATTTTCAATAAATGACTTGGCTTTATATTAACAGACTTTCACGTTGAGCTTCTTGCTTCTGGCTGACAGCTGGAAGAGAAGTTCCCACAGCAGGCGTGTGGCAGAAGCACCATGGGCAGGTGTGCAACTCAAAGTTGAGTCACATCCGGGCGCCCCAAGCTGACACAATGCCAACCCCACCATACAGTGCATGAGACCCAGCCATTCCAGTCATGCTGGCCATGAGAGTGGGGGTAAAAAGTGGTTAGGACCAGTGAAACAGCCTGTGGTTACAACCAGGGAAAGCATCTGTTGAAACCAGACAGTCCAACAAATAAATACAGTCAAATTCATGCTGGAACAATTAAATCACTGCTCAAAATGAAAAAGGAGAGGATTAGGGAAAGCAAAAAAGGAAAAAATGAAGTCAAGTGAGAAAAGTGACACCGTTCACCTAAAACGAGGCGCCTTCAGAGCGTGGAGTGGTGGGGACTTGCCCAAAGGGCACTCACCCGCTGAGCAGCGTCTGCAAGGCCCCGAGCAGAGGTGCCTGCAGCTCCTGCGCCGCCTTCTCCCCGAGGTGGGCCAGGCAGTCCTCCACGGAGCTGTCCGGGTTCGCGGGGCTGAACACGGGCGAGGTGTGGCGGTCGAAGCCTGTGCTGGCGAAGGCTGAAGAAGCAAAAGGAGCACCCTCATGAATGAGCAGGTGAGACGTTGTGCTGTAAGCCCAGGGGATTACTATGCGGACTACTGGGAACCACAACAACGAGTAAGCCACTGAAAAACGTCAGACAATTGTTAAAGAAAGATTTTTATGGAAAATCTCAGTTTCAAGAGAAGAAAAAGGCTAACCTGACACGTCAAAATGCACACACCAGCTTTGTGAATGACTGCAGACCTGTTCCGACCAAGATGGTGAAGGACAGTCTCTCCCAGCCCATCACCCAGGGGGTCTGACGATTTATTTTTGCCTCTAGAAACGTGGCTCTTCTTAAACCAGATTCTCATCAGTTTTTCCACCTCAGAGGACCTCGTGACCTTCATTCCCTTTCAGAGCAAACTTTTAAACCCACGTGTCCACAACACGGACACGTTTTATAGGTATGGACACCGCCCACCCACACAACCAGCCCCTCCTCCATTCCTCACTCCCTGTTACACAGACGCAGCCCTGCTCTGACCACAGTAATAATCCATGCTGGTCCAGGAAGCAGACAGGACGTATAACCCCTGGGAGTGGGGACAAGCGGCATGCTGTCCCGGGAATCTACCCTGTTTGTAGCATCAATCAGTTAAAAACGTCAGGAAAGGAAAATAAAAGAAGATTAACGTTAGGTTTCTGGATTTCTATAAATTTATATTTATATTCTTTCCTTACTAACAGGGAGCTGATTTATAGACATGATTTCTTATTTTTTCTTGTTAAAAATTACTGGGCAGGGAATTCTTTGGTCCACTAGTTAGGACCAATACTTTCACTGCCAGCGGCCTAGATTTAGATTTGATCCCTGGTTGGAGAACTATGATCCTACAAGCAGTGTAGGGAAGCAAATCAAATCAATCAAATCCCATCAATACGATCCATTCATAATTGTAATTGGATCCATAATCCAATCTAATTGATCCCACTGAATTAATCCCATCAATAAATCACGTAAATCCAGTCAATGCTACTGCACAATTAATACAGTATGTTGCCAATATAACTTTCATATGCACTGAGAAGCCAAAAAATTCATGTAATTTTTTTATTAAAAACACCTACTCTACTGCAGTTGTCTGAAAGCAAACCCACAGTGTCTCTGAGGTATGCCTATTTCCAATTCCAATTCCAACCTGCTACTCTAGCCATCCTATCTCACCTGAGGGGGAGGGGAAAAAAAACTCAGAAAGTGGCATGAAGTTCACAGTCCAGAGGCATAAGCTCACTGAAGACTGAGACCTAATCACAGGGTCCCGGAGAGCTTCCCCGGACAGCCCACCACCACATCCCTAAATGCTGATTTACAACAGTCCCTGTTATTCAGTCAAATCAAATCAATCCGATCCCATTCCATCAAATCCATCAAAATTAAATAAATCAAATCACTCAAATCAAATAAATAAAATCTTATAAAATCAAACAAAAAAAAATATGTATGTGTGAATGGCCCTTGAAAATACTGTGCTAAGTGAAAGAAGCCAGTCACAAACCACTCCTCAGTGCATGATTCCATTTACATGGAGAACCTCACAGGAAAATGTATGGAGGCAGAAAGCAGATTAGTTGGGGGTGAGTATGGTGCAGGAGTGGGAGCAGATGGGAAGTCACTGTTAACTTATATAGTGTTTCTTTGGGGGATGTTAACAATGTTCTACTTTTAGACTGTGGTGATGGTTGTACAATTCTGTGAATATACTAACCACTGAATTGTGTACCTTTAAGATGGATACATTTTTGGTATATATCTCAATAAAGCTTCAAAAATTATTTATGGAAAGCAAAGCAAGATATAACCCAGCACTGCTCTGGTGGTACAGTGGTTAAGAATCCGCCTGCAATGCAGGGGACACGGGTTCAATCCCTGGTCTGGGAAAATTCTACATGCCACAGAGCAACTGGGCCCCTGCTCCACAACTGTGAGCCTGCACGCCCTGGAGCCTGACCCTATAGTAAGAGAACGCACCACAGTGAAGAGCACACCCCCTCACCATAACTAGAGACAGCCTGTGTGCAGCCACGAAGACCCAGCAGAGCCAAAAGTAAAATAAAAATAATTTTTTAAAAAAGAAATAACCCAAATGCTCCCCTCCATAATAAGGGAAAGACTAAGTAAATCTTTGTTTGATATACGGATTCTTAAAGTTTTCAATTTAATGTCAAGCACAAAGTCTGTGGCCATAAAATCACAGGCACACTGCTGCGACCACCATCTACAATATATGCATGAGAATGAAGGCAGCACGCTGACAGCTCTCTCTCTAACGTTATTAATACAAAGATAAATCACACTGAACGGCAAGTACCTTAACGTGACTGTTGAGTCCAATACTTACCACCAAAAAAGGGTCCATCTCATCTGCTGGGTATATTTTGGAAACTTATTAATATAAACAGACCCCCCAGGAAAGGAAAAGGTACCTTCTAGTTTCACCACTATAATCCTAGACCCAAGAAGTTCTGTAATGTTGTGAACACTTAAATGTAAAAAAACAAATGAAACCACACCAAACAGAGACACTAACTAACTAGGAAATAAGAATAAAGAGACCTTCAGAAATTTCTTTGTCCAGGGATTTGAGCTCTTCTTCAATTTCAGTTTTAACTTTTAATAAAACTTCTTGATCCAGAGATTGTGAAACTGTATCCTGCTGAACCCCTGAAAGCAACAAGAAAGGTTACTATAGAAAGACGGAAAACATTAGAACATGGGTAGGATGTTTAAGCATTAAGTCAGAAAGTACAAAATCAAAACTCATCATGCCCAGGGGCTAGGAGAATCGTAAAAATGAGGCGGCTGAGGCCAGGCAGGCTGCACCACTAGCCCGTCCCTGGAGGAGCTGTGACTGGAGCTCAGGCCTCAGGCCAGTGTGAGGACAGAACCATCAATTCAGCCTGTGTCCTCGTCTTCCGGTTGGGCTGCCAGGAAGACGACAGCTCAGAAACATTTCTGACATAATAGAGAAGAAAACCTGAAAGGCTATCATGTTCCCTTACCTTCATATCTTCATGCAAACTGCAGTCCAAGAGAAGGCCCATGATCAACAAAGCATTTGTATCTTCCAACTTAGGAAAACCATGAACATAACCAAGTGTGAGGCAAAAGCTACTCTCATGCAGTAAAAGGAAAGGAAGGGTTTGGTCTGTAGCACAGAAAGGAAAACAAAGAGGACTAACCAAAATAAAACTCAGATCCTCAAAAGGGTTTTTTTTTGTCATGGAAAATATAAAATTCCTTAGGTATTTCTACCAGAAATGCAACAGAAAGGATCCCCTCATGGTCACGGTTAATACATATCTGGTTAAATGACATTTCATTTAACATTTCTGTCTATGTAAATATCTTAGTTGAAACTATATAGATAAAAATTTTAAAACATTACCTACAACAATATGCTACTAAGCAACCAATGGATCACTGAAGAAATCAAAATGGAAATCAAAAATACCTGGAGACCAATGAAAATGAAAACACAACAACCCCAAATCCATGGATTAAAGATTTATAAGACCTGAAACCATAAAATTCTAGAAGAAAACAGGCAGTATGCACTTTGACATGGATCTTAGCATTATTTTTTTGGCTATGTCTCCTCAGGCAAGTGAACAAAAGCAAAAATGAACAAATGGGACTACATCAAACTAAAAAGCCTTGGCATGGTGAAGAAAACCATGTGCAAAGCATAAAGGAAACCTAATGAATAGAAGATATTTGCAAACGATAATATCTAGCATATATAAAGAACACATACAGCTGGAAATTAAAAACAAAAAAACAGAAAAACCTCAATTTAAATTGGGCAAAGGACCTCAATAGGTATTTCCAAAGACACAAAGATGCCACCAGGCACATGAAAAGATGTTCAACATCACTAAATACCAGGAAAATGCAAATCAAAGCCACACTGAGATTATTACCTCATACCTGTCAAAACGGCTATTACCAAAGAGACAGTAAATAACAAATACTGGAAAGGTGGTACACTGTTGATGAAAACGGAGATGATACATGTGGCTGTAACTGATACAGTCAACATGGAAACCAATCCAGAGGTTCCTCAAAAAGTTAAAAACAGACTACCATAGTATCCAACAATTCCACTTCTAGATATTATGGTGAAGAAAATAATTCAAAAAGATTTATGTGTGTATACATATATATACGAGGCTTCCCTTGTGGCTCAGCTGGTAAAGAACTGACCTGCAAGGTGGGAGACCTGGGTTCGATCCCTGGGTTGGGAAGATCCCCTGGAGAAGGGAAAGGCTACCCACTCCAGTATTCTGGCCTGAAGAATTCTATGGACTGACTGCATAGTCCATGGTCACAGAGTCAGACACGACTGAGCAACTTTCATATACACACACACACACACACCCTGAAGAAAAAGAAATGCAAAAAGGCAAAATGATTGCCTGAGGAGATACAAATAGCTGAGAAAAGAAGAGAAGCAAAATGCAAAGGAGAAAAGGAAAGATATACCCATTTGAATATGAGTTCCAAAGAACAGCAAGAAGAGATAAGAAAGCCTTCCTCAGTGATCAATGCGAAGAACTAGACGAAAACAATAGAACAGGAAAGACTAGAGATCTTTTCAAGAAAATTAGAGATATCAAGTGAACATTTCATGCAAAGATGGGCACAATAAAGGACAGAAATGGTATGGACCTAACAGAACCAAAAGATATTAAGAAGAGGTGGCAAGAATACACAGAAGAACTATACAAAAAAGATCTTCATGATGCCAAAAAAAAAAAAAAAAAATCTTCATGACCCAGATAACCACGAAAGAGTGATCACTCACCTAGAGCCTGACATCCTGGAATGTGAAGTCAAGTGGGCCTTAGGAAGCATCACTATGAACAAAACTAGTGGAGGGAATGGAATTCCAGCTGAGCTATTTCAAATCCTAAAAGATGATGCTGTGAAAGTGCTGCACTCAATATGCCAGCAAGTTTGGAAAACTCAGCAGTGGCCACAGGATTGAAAATGGTCTATTTTCATTCCAATCCCAAAGAAAAGCAATGCCAAATAATGCTCAAACTATCGCAGAATTACACTCATCTCACATGCTAGCAAAGTAATGCTCAAAATTCTCCAAATCAGGCTTCAACAGTACGTGAACTGTGAACTTCCAGATGTTCAAGCTGGATTTAGAAAAGGCAGAGGAACCAGAGATCAAATTGTCAACACCCGCTGGATCATCAAAAAAGCAAGAGAGTTCCAGAATAACATCTACTTCTGCTTTATTGACTACGCCAAAGCATTTGACTGTGTGGATCACAACAAACGGTAGAAAACTCTTAAAGAGATGGGAACACCAGACCACCTGACCTGCCTCCTGAGAAATCCGTATGCAGGTCAAGAAGCAACAGTTAGAACTGGACATGGAACAACAGACTGGTTCCAGATGGGGAAAGGAGTATGTCACGGCTGCATACTGTCATCCTGCTTATTTAACTTCTATGCAGAGTACACCATGAGCAATGCTGGGCTGGATAAATCACAAGCTGGCATCAAGATGGCTGGGAGAAATATCAATAACCTCAGATATGCAGATGACACTACCTTTATGTCAGAAAGCAAAGAAGAACTAAAGAGCCTTTTGATGAAAGTGAAAGAGGAGAGTGAAAAAGTTGGTTGAAAACAACATTCAGAAAACTAAGATCATGGCAGCCGGTCCCATCACTTCATGACACATAGAGAAACAATGGAAACAGTGACAGACTTTTATTTTTTGGGCTCCAAAATCACTGCAGATGGTGACTGCAGCCAAGAAATTAAAAGACACTGGCTCCTTGGAAGAAAAGCTATGACCAACCTAGACAGCATATTAAAAAGCAGAGACATTACTTTGCCAACAAAGGTCTGTCTAGTCAAAGCTATAGTTTTTCCAGTAGTCATATATGGATGGGAGAGTTGGAATATAAATACTGAAATGGATGAGATGGTTGGATGAGTCTGTTTCTGTTTTGTTATATTTGTCGTTTCGTTTTTTAGATTCCATATATAAGTGAAATCATACGGTATTTGTCTTTGTCTGACTTCTTTCACCCAGCATAATACCCTCTAGGCCCATCCATGTTGTCACAGACGGCAGGATTTTATTCTTTTTTAGTGGCTGAACAGTTAAGTTCGGTTCAGTTGCTCAGTCGTGTCCAACTCTTTGTGACGCCATGGACTGCAGCACGCCAGGCCTCCCTGTCTATCACCAACTCCCGGATTTTACTCAAACTCATGTCTATTGAGTTGGTGATGCCATCCAACCGTCTCATCCACTTCAGCATTCTTGCCGTGAGAACCCCATGGACAGTATCCTACCATACATGTACCACATCTTCTGTATCCATCAGTTTGTCTGCTGACGGACACTGAGGTGGTTTCCATACCTGATTACTGTAGAGAGAGCTGCAGTGAACACGGGTGTGTATCAGTTCAGTCGCTCAGTCACGTCCAACTCTGCGACTCTTTCAGACTCTTTGAACTGAACCTAACTCAACTATTCAGACACTAAAAAAGAATGAAATCCTGCCATCTGTGACAACACGGATGGGCCTAGAGGATATTATGCTAAGTGAAAGAAGTCAGACAAAGACAAATACCATATGATTTCACTTATATATGGAATCTAAAAAACAAAACAAATGAACAAATGTAACAAAACAGAAACAGACTCATAGAGAACAAACAGCTAGCTACCAGAAGGGAGAGGGGTGGGGGTGATTTAAAAAAAAAAGGATGGTAATTAGCCTGCTTATGGCGATCACTTCACAATGAATGTTTATATGAAACCATCACACTGTACGCCTTAAATATATGCAATTTTTGTTAATGATTCCTAATAAAGCCGGTAAGTTTTTTAATCACATAAAACAAAAACAATCTTATGCAAAATTGGAAGACAATGTATCCTATGAGGAGGGTAATCTTTATAAATTCTCGTCAAGCATAAAAATCTATCTTGGCGTATGGGTTTTTTGTTTTATTTTGGTAAAACACACCTAACAAAAATTTTACCATCTTTATCATTTTTAAGTCTACAATTCAGTGGTATTAAATACACTCATAATGTTGTACAGCCATCACTGCCATCCACCTCTGGAACTCTTCATTTTGTAAAACTGAAACTTCAGACCCATTAAACAGTAACTCTCCATTACCTCCTCTCTTCAGCCCCTGGCAACCACCACTGTGCTTTCGCTATATAATTCTGACTACCTGAAGGACTTTACCTAAGTGCAATCAGATAGCGTTTGTGTATCAGGGACTGGCTTAGTTCACTTACAGACAGACTTGTAATAAACTAAAGTTGGTTATAATTAAAACAGGTTTTCCTTTTAAAAGTAATTTGTAGTTCAGACGGCTCTACAATGGCACTGACTAATATAATCACACTAGTCAGTAAAGTGACTTCCAGAACATATGCAACATTATTAAAATAAGGCAAACACAAATCAGAAAATTATTGTGAGTCAATCTTATTTCTTTCAAAGAAATTCTCTCTTCCTTCTGGCTTTCTGGAAGGCATCTCAATAGAGGGGAAGGAAAGTTTTCCAGCCAAGCATTCCAGTTCATTACACAGGACCTCAGGCAAGGAAAATAGCCTTCTTGAACCTGTGCTGTTACTTCAACAGGAAAACATGGAGAAGGAAATGGCAACCTACTCCAGTATTCTTGCCTGGAAAAGTCCATGGACAGAGGAGCCTGGCGGGCTGCGGTCCGTGGGATTACATGACTGAGCTTGTGTGCATGAGGGTGGAGGGAGATGGGTTGGTAGTAATAAAGTGGTAGAACTAAACAAACAAACAAAAAACCAGGAAAACAATACCTGCCACAAAGGGAAGCTGTCAAGGGCAAACAGATAAGTAAGTTAAGTTCCACCACATCAAAAATGCTCACTAGAGGGCTCCCCTCGTGGTCCAGGGGTTAAGAGTCTGCCTGCCAATGCAGGGGACATGAGTTAAATCCCTGGTCCGGGAGGACACCACATTCTGCAGAGCACCTGAGTCCATGCACAAGTGCTGAGCCTGCATCTAAAGCCTGTGCTCCGCCGCAAGAGAAGCCTGAGCACCACACCTAGAGAGCAGCCCCCGCCCACTGCAACTAGAGGAAAGCCCGCGCAAGGCAACAAAGACCCAGCACAGCCAAAAAATCAACACTCCTTAAACAATGCTCTACAGATGATGGCCCCACTCACCACCCGCTCTGAACCTCTAAACGCTGTTAACCTTGCACAGCGTGCAGGCAATCAGCTCACCACGGACTCCTAATGAACGGCGTTCACACAGAACGCGCTTCAGTACACGGAGTCTGGACCAGCAGGAGTAACTTCAGTTTACACGGTGCCAAGGCGTCTGCTTTAACACCAGCCGTTACTCCTGTTCTCCAACTGCTGCAACAGAGAAAGGCTTAGGGCTTAACACCGACTGATCTAAAACTGAAATGTATCTTTTCCTGAACACATGTCCAACAAAATTTAACTAATTAATATCAAAAAATGCAGAAGAAAAGTTAACCTTTAAACTATAAGGGTACATTTCATAATAAATTTGTCTGAGACATTTCACCAGGAAGCTACAGTCCTAAATACCAAAAGGTCCCTGGTGTTCTACTTTTCCCATGTGACCTACCTCTAAGGGACTTGACTTCAAACTTTCTCTGGGCTCAACTAATCTCTGCCATGCTCAACAATGTAAGAATTTTGGTCAGTCACTGCCATGAGCTACAGCGGACACAGTGCTTTTAAGAGAAATTCTTCAAACATATTTCCACAACAGAAGCAGGGTAAACACCAGGCTGAAAAGCTTGAGTCAGCCCTTTAAGTTATGCAAAATCATCTCAAACTCAACATCTGCTAGCTTGCTCCTGACCTGTTCTTACTCAGAAACAGACTCTTGCCAGTCAATACAGCCTGCCAGGTAAACTTTTTATAAGGTTTCCTCACATAAGAGGCAGTCCCTCCATTCCACGCATTCTAGAATTTATCCTCAAATTAAGCTGGATCATCAGAAAAATCCCCAGACAGTATCAACTATCTGTTTCAACGGAGTGCACTTTAGTGCCATTTCCTTAGCTTTTATCCAGAATTCCACAAAAAGACAAGAGTTTTGAAATGTAACACTGTATTTGATATTGACAGTTTCTACTGCATTTCTTTGTGTCCTATGTAATAAAGCTCTAAGTGAAAAACAATTCTCTTAAAAGAATAACATTCCCCTTAAAATAGCATAGCTTCTTCTGGGAACTAAATGCAGTAGTTCCCTTTGCAGTTTCAGTTAACTGCATCAGCCCCGGTTCCAAATACTGCACAGAAAATTTTACAAACAAAATTCATTAATTTTACACCGCACACCATTCTGACTAGTGTGAAGAAATATGGCGGGGTCTTGAGACCAGCATGTCCAGACCATGTGAGGTACTCACCCATGACTACAGGAGAACACCCAGTGGCTGGTGGCAGCCAGCACCACCTGAGAATCCTGGCGCATACTCCCACGGACAGGGAGGAGCTGCCCAGCTCCACTTTGCCTTGGCTGTGCCTCTGAACCAAGCTCACTGCTCAGCACTCAGACGACTGTACGGACCCTACAGACGACACACCTGTGATCTACTGCTCCCTCTGTGGAAATGCACAGTCTTCCTATTCTGATTTCATTACAACTTACTTACTTCCATTCTGTTCTAATTACAAGCCACATTAAATGATACATGGTGTAAAATTTTAAAAAATTAACTCCTATTAAAAAAAGTAATTCTTCTTCCCACCCAGTAGGAACTCACTGCCAATTTATTCACTAACAAAAAAGACATTTTTACCTAACCTGGACTCTTCCTTTTCCTGGTTATTTATTTCTGTCCACCCTGCAAGGACCAATTTCTCTTTTTTTTGGCCATGCTACATGGCTTGCAGGATCTCAGTTCCCTGACCAGGGACTGAACCGGGCCCTCAGGAGCGAAAGCACCAAGTCCTCACCACTGGACCACGAGGGAACTCCCTGCAATGACCAATTTAAGTCTCTCTACTTTTCCACAGTATCTTCACTGACTACTTAAGTATCATTGAAAGCTGAACATGTATATCATTTAACCTGTGCCACACAGTTTAACACTTATATATACACTATCTTGTACCAATGATTTTATAGTTTATTATCATTAGTCTGACCTGATTACAAACTATTTGAGCTAGTCCCTTGGTCCTAGACTTATGTCAAGTAAGAACTAAAAACGTACACGAATATTTGACATCAAAATCAAACGTCACTGTCTCTGTGATGAAGACTCAAAGGATTACAATGTATAACCCAACAACCTTGCTGGGAAGAAAGGACACAAGAAAGGAGACAATAAAATGAAACTTATTAACAGATTCAGAGGGATTTGTAAAAGTTATCAGCATATTTTGAGGCTACCTCACTTTAAAAGGTTAAAAGAAATAAAGAAAATGAGTAGTCATTTAATGGAAGAGAGTAGGAATACAGGCGAACCACATACACAGGACAGCAACAAGAACATTTGTGGTGCCAGCCTGTGATGGAGGAAACTGCGGAGGAGGGATGGCAAGAGTAAGACCTCAACCATCATCTAATGTTCACGAGGGTCTTCACCAATGTCTGAATCACAGAATTTTAGATCCGAAAGGGTCAGGGTTAGTCCATCCATCTCATACAAAGAATATGGGACTTAGCAAATTTAGATGACTCGCCCAGGCACAAATAAATTATATAGAAATGATATTAGAAAGTAGACATTCTGATAAGAAACATTATTACTAAATTCAGAAACATATGATTACAATTTCTGAAGTATAATGAATGAAAAATAAGTAATATATGAATGACTTATTTGCCATCTGCCTCTTTTAGGAAAATCTGCATGCCTAAAACATATACACATCCCCACACCCATCACACCACTCCCAATACCACCACCATGCCACAAAGAAAATGACAATAATGTCTTGGTTACCATATGCCTCATCCTGTCAGATTAAAGAAAAGCAGCTGATTAAAGGCATACCTATTCTCATGAGACTAATGTGATGCTAATTACACATGACAAGTTGTCATACTTGATAATAAGCCATGTGGAAAACCTAAACCAGTAAAAAGTCTACTGCTGTCAGGATACAAAAGGCTATTTCTTCAGCTAACCAATGACATAGACAGATTCACTGATTTTCTTTTAATCAACCCCCAGTCCACCCTGACTTTCAAAAGCACATCGTTTAATCAACCCCCACTCCACCCTGACTTTCAAAAACACAGAGCTACACACAGGACCAATGCAGCATAAATCCTGCACTATAAATCCAGAAAAATATTTCAAAGACAAACAAACTTTATCACACTTAAATCCCACCCACCTAAATGTCAAAGAAAAGGTCAGGTGAGTCAGCAACCATCATATTCCAGCCCCAAAATGCACTCAAATGAGTATCAGATCAACAAGCTTAGAACAGTTGTATGTATGGCCTAGACCTCTGAGAGCAAGAATGTTTTCTAAATCTATGGTTCCCCAAACTGGGGCACATTAGAAGTACCAAGAGAATAATAAACAATAATGAAGCAATAATTAAAAATACAGGTTCCCAGGCCCCACGGAGCACCTGGTCCAGCAGGTGTGGGGCAGTGCTCCAAGATTGTTGTTTTGATAAGAATGCAGACATTCAGACTAGACAAGAAAGTCCAGTGAGCACCCACTCAAAGTCCGGGTTCATAGTAGTCAGGATTAAACATCTCCTGTTCCTCATAGAAAGACGGAGAAGAAACTTACACAGCGCACATCCCCAGGAATAGGGAACTGTGAACCAGAACCTGGGATCAGATTACAAGACTGGCCTGAAAGCTGACCTGAGATACTCCCCAAACTGACCTATGGAGTCAATGCAATTCCATCAAAATTCCAACTGCCTCTGGAAATGGACAAGACAGTCCTGAAATTCAAACAGAACTGCAAAAGACAGAACATGGTCAAAGCAATTTTGAAAAAGAACAAGGCTGAAGGACTACTCATACTTCACAATTTCAAAACTTACTACAAAGCTGTAAGTAGTCAACATAACGTGGTAATGGTGTAAGAACTGACATACAAACAAGTGGAATCTGAGAGCCAGAAATAAACCCATATTTAAGGTCAACTGATTTTTGATAAGGGTAAAAAGATATTCAATGAAGAAAAATATAGCCTTTACCACAAATGGCACTGGAATAACTTGATATTCTCACATAAAAGCGTGAATCTGGATCTCCACACTTCACATAAGAAAATTAATTCAACAAACAACAAGGTCCTACTGTACAGCACAGGTAACTATACCCAATCTCCTGGGATAAATCATAACGGAAAAGAATATAAAAAAATAACGCATGTATGTGTAACTAGCTCACTTTGCTATACAGCAGAAATTAGCACAACACTGTCAATCAACTAACTTCAATTTTTAAAATGTTTTAAAATTCCTAAATGGTAATAAAAAAATTAATTCAAAATGGATCAAAGATCTAAATTTAAGAGCTAAAAAGTGTAAAGCTGTTAGAAGTAAACAGGTGAAAATTTGTGTGACCCTGGATTAGGCAACTGGTTCTTAGATATAACACCAAAAAGCTAGAAATCAAAGAAAACATAAACAAGATTCCATAAAAACTTAAAACTTCTGTATGTCCAAGAAAAGACAAAGCACAGAATGGAAGACACTATCTGGAACTATCTCTCTCTCTCTCTCTTATAAGGGTCTGCTATAAAGAAGTCTTACAATTTAACAACAGAAAGACAAATAACCCAATTTTAAAATGGACAAAGTATGTGAATAATATTTCTCCAGTTATACAAATGGTCAGTGAGCACATGGAAAGATGTTCTGCATCATTAGACATTAGAGAAATGCAAATTAAAACCACAATGATGGAGAAGGAAATGGCAACCCACTCCAGTATTCTTGCCTGGAGAAGTCCATGGACAGAGGAGCCTGGCGGGCTGCAGTCCATGGGGTTACATGACTGAGCGTGTGTGCACGAGGGTGGAGGGAGATGGGTTGTGGTAGCAATAAAGTGGTGGAACTAAAACAAAACAAAACAAAACAAAAAACCACAATGAGCTACCACTGCACACCACCAGGATAGCTACAAGCAAAAAAATACAGACAATAGGGACTGCTCTAGCAGTCCAGTATTTAGGGCTCTGAGCTCCCAATGAAGGGGGCGTGGGTTCAATCCTGGATCAGGGAACTAGATGCCACATGCCACAACTAAGAGTTCACATGTCTCAACTAAGAATTCACATGCCTCAACTCCTGCACATGGCCAACTAGGGCCCTGTGCTGCCAGATAAGTAAAGAATATTTAAAAATAAGGACAACAGCAAATTTGGCAAAGAAGCAGAGAAACTGGAACACTCATATACTGCTGGTGGGAACAGTACAGCCACTTTAGAGGACAGCTCAGTAGTTTCTTACAAAGCTAAACATACTCTTTACCATAAGATCTAGCAATCACGCTCCTTTATATTACCCAAATGAGTTTAAAACTTATATTTATACAAAAGCTGCACAGAATGTTTATCAGAGTTTTATATGTAACTGCCAAAACTTGGAAGTAACCAAGATGTTCTTCAATAGGTGAATGGATAAACAAACTGTGGTACATCCATACAATGAAATATTACTCAGCAATAAAAAGAAATGAGCTACCGCAAGGAGATACCACTTCTGACTCATTAGGAAAACTGCGACAAAAGGGCAGAAAACAGTGATGATGAGGGTGTGGAGAAATCAGAACCCCTGTGCACTGCTGACTGGGCTGTAAAATAATGCAGCAACTGGGGAAGAAAGGGTGGCATGTTCTCAAAACATTTAAACATAGGATGACCCAGCCATTTCACACCTGGGTATATGCCCAGAAGAATGGCAAGCTGACACTCAGACCATTCATACTTGAATTTGTATCACTGCGTTATTCACCACCGTCAAAAGGTAGAGATAACCCAATGTCTACCAGCCAGATGAATGGGTAAACAAAACAAGATTTCTACACACAAGGGAACATGTGTTAGTCACTCAGTCGTGCCCAACTCTTTGCGACCCCATGAACTGCAGCCCACCAGGCTCCTCTGTCCATGAGATTTTCCAGGCAAGGATACTGGAGTGGGTTGCCATTTCCTTCTCCAGGGGATCTTCCCAACCCAGGGATCGAATCCAGGTCTCCTGCACTGCAGGCAGATTCTTTACCAACTGAGCTACAAGGGAAACCCCACGAGTCAGCCTTAAAAAGGAGTAAAAGTCTGAAATACGCTGCAATACAGGTGACGCTTACAGACACGACGCTAAGCAAAACAAGCTGGACACAAAAGGACAGATACTATGTGATTTCACTCCAATGAGACTCAGAGACAGAAAGGAGAACAGTGTTTGCTTAGAGAGGGAGGGGTGAGTAGAATGGGGGATTAGTGTTTAACAGCTGAATGAATATCCAGCCAGCACCACAATGACATGCATTTGACAGTCCCATTACTAATTAACAGACACCTACTATTACTAATTAACAGAACCTACTCTCCTTCCTAACCTAAGACATGTCTTACTGAATCCCTATTAATGACCACAATATCAAGCTGCTCTGTATTAATACAAGCAAAGCTGAACATAACAAGCTGTTACTTGGGGTCACATACACAAGGCAGCAGGACTTCTGCTAGTCAGAATACACAACGTTGAACATAATCAACACAAACTAATGGAGTCCAGACGAGCTGCCAACTTCTGGAAAAGCACAGAGTTAACTATTTAAGGAGAAGTTATGTGCCGAGCAAATGACTCATTGAGGAAAAAATGAAAGACATTTCATGTGACAGAAATCTTGAGTAATGAATAGGGCCACCTTCTTTAGCCTCTTCTTCTCACACCTATTGCTTCATGAACTTGAAACCAAACCCTAACCACACAGCACCAATGCACAGTGGAGGCTCTATTTATAACTGCACAGCATAGAAGGGAGCTCTACCTCAGGCTTTAGACAATAAACTGGAGAGCAAAGCCGCAGAGACAGCAATTAGAGCCCAAGTTTTCCTCCTAAGAGGTCAGCATATACATTTGTATTCACATACGAATACTGTGTACTTGGGCTTAAGGAAACAATGTAAGGGTAACAAACAAATTTCAAAAACAAAACAAAAACACCAAAGCAGGTAACCTTCTCAGATCCTACAGTATTTGGGTAGGAAAAAAATGCTATGCTCAAGCAGAAGGAAAAAAATTAATTAATACAGGCTTATATAAATGCGTACGGTTTTTACAAACTTAATAAATCACAGGGCTTGAAAAGGCCTGGTTTTTGTGGACCATGAAGTTTGTTACAGTTTAAAAATATCGTAAGTAAGTGGAATCTGGGTAGGTGGGAACATAGGTATGTATTTGGGTAACCAACTCATCTAGTTTGCCCAGGACTTCCCCAGTTTTACTCAATCCTGGGCCAACTGGACAGTTGGTCACCCTACTGTGCATGCAGGGGAGATACACTAATGAGGACAGGAATCTAGGCTGCAATAATAAAGCCAGTGACTTCAGCAACTTAACCCAAAGGTGCATCTCTCCTGTGTGCTCCATGTCTAAGCTGGAGACGGGAGGCAAGAGGACTGTGTCCTACAGTGACTCAGCCACCCTGCCTGAGGGCGGCGGTGCTGTCCTGTGACAGCGCCCTCAGGAACACTGCTCCCCCTCGAATCAGCCTACACACACCGCAGGCAAGGGAGACACAGTGAGGAGAAGGCACACTGGCTCTTAAATGCCACAGCCTGGAAGGGACACAAGCTCCAGCACCTGAGTTTCACTGGCTAAGACCAGTCTCATGACCCTGCTTAGATGCAATTTCCTTCATGCCTCAGACAGAAAGAGAAACAGGTTTGGGGAATCATCAGGAACCACTGTCACAGGAATCCAGAAAAACATCCACAAAGCCTGTGACTGTGTGGATTACAACAAACTGGAAACTTCTGAAAGAGATGGGAATACCAGACCACCTTACCTGCCTCCTGAGAAATCTGTATGTAGGTCAAGAAACAACAGTTAGAACTGGACATGCAACAACAGAAGGGTTCAAAATTGGGAAAGGAGTATGACAATGCTGAATATTGTCACCTGCTTATGCAGAGTACATCATGCGAAATCCTGGGCTGGATAAATCACAAGCTGGAATCAAGATTGCTGCGAGAAATATCTACAACCTCAGATATGCAGATAACACCACCACCCTAATGGCAAAAAGTACAGAGGAAATAAAGTCTCTTGATGAGGATGAAAGAGGAGAATGAAAAAACTGGCTTAAAACTCAACACTGAAAAAACCAAGATCATGGCATCTGGTCCCACCACTTCATGGCAAATAGATGGGGAAAAGTGGAAACAGTGACAGACTTTATCTTCTTGGGCTCCAAAATCACTTCGGACGGTGCTGCAGTCATGAAATTAAAGATGCTTGCTCCTTGGAAGGAAAGCTATGACAAACCTAGACAGCGTATTAAAAACCAGAAACATCACTTTACCAACAACGTTTTGCAGAGTCAAAGCTATGGTTTTTCCAGTAGTCATGTATGGATGTGAAAGTTAAACCATAAAGAAGGCTGAGTGCTTAAGAATGGATGCTTTTGAACTGTGGTGCTGAAGAAGACTCTTGAGAATCCCTTGGATCAAACCAGTGAATACTAAAGGAAATCAACCCTGAATATTCATTGGAAGGACTGATGCTGAAGCTCCAATACTTTGGCCACCTGATGCAAAGAGCCGACTCACTGGAAAAGACCGTGACACTGGGAAAGACTGAGGGAATGAGGAGAAGATGGGTTAACAGAGGATGAGATGGTTGGATGGCATCACTGACTCAACAGACATGAGTTCGAGCAACTCTGGGAGGTAGTGAAGGACAGGAAAGCCTGGCGTGCTGAAGTCCATGGGCTTGCAGAGAGTCAGACATGACTTAGCAACTGAACAACAACAACTGTCATAGGGGCAACTCAGCTCGAGTGAAAAAACTAATCGGAGTAAGCATGGCTCACTGACAGTCTAAAGCAACAGTAGCCAGGAGATACAACAGGTAGTGGGGTCTTCTGTAGGACAGACTGAGGGAAAAAGAGCACCTGTGGGTTCCTGATGTGAGAGGTAATGTAAGGAAGTGCAGCTTGCTTGTGGCCTTCAAATTACATGATGGAGAACACAGGAAATGAAGGAGAAAAATCAGAGGACATTTCCTTCAAATCCTGAGGCAGGATTTAAAGGAAAATGGGAAAATCATCATGAAACTGGAACAGTTAATAATAGTAGACAAAGAAAGAGGGAAAGAAAGAGGAAGGAAGCAGAGATGAGAGGTAAAGGATGATTCCAATGCTTCAAGCCTGGAGAGCAGGTGGTTAAGGCTCCGCATTTCCAATGCAGGAGGTGTGGGTTCAATTCCTGGTCAGGGAACTGAGATCCCACCCGCCACATAGCCTGGTCAAAAGGAAGGAAGCAATTACCTGAAAAAAGACCAATTAGTCTGTCTGGGACTTACTCACTTGGCTGAATCTGAGGTGCTGAGGTCAACACTGCAGAATTACTATCCCCGTTATGCTAATTGAGATTCTATTGACAACTCCCTTAATCGGGTGTTACATGAAACAATAGATGGATTTCACTGCATGTAAACTGGAAGGGTAGGTGGCTGAGGGTGGTGGCCTCCAGGAGCCCCAGCGTCCCTGTGTGTGCCGAGCACGACAAACTGAAGGCTAACTTGCTCTGATCGAGCCCTCTCCACAACGGGCAACGAAAATAACTAGGCAGGTGCAGTAACCACATGACTGCTCACTCCTTTTTGGTTCTGCAGTTTGACTCTGGACAATTTACAAAGGTAAATAACCGTTAGAGGTGGGGGGAAGCAACATCAGAACTGCTCTTCACTACCCTCTCCACAAATCATGTGCAGAGTTACCAGACCCACCGCAGGTTGAGTACATGCAGATAGATGGTAGACGCCACCCAGCACACGTGTACAAGGCGTGTGCCTGCCAAGAGTCAGTTATCATTTTCCCAGCCTATTTATTATATTGGGAATACTGGGACTTCCTGGCAGTTGAGTGCTTAAGATTCTGCACTTTCAATTTGGGGTGGTGGGGGCAGGTAGATCCAATATAACCAGTAAACAGTATAACCAATAAAGTTATACTGGTCACTGAAGTGGTGCAATTGGCTTAAAATTACAGATATCACTGAAGTATGATACGTAGTGAGACTTGCTGAAAGTGAAATTACATGTTTTGTGAAGCTGCTTTTAAAAATACCACCTCAATTTAGGTGTGAAAGAAACAACTGTAAAAGATTAGAGGGAAAAAAAATCATAAAAATCTAGAATGCCTCTTCAATGAAACTACAAGTGCTTTTATGTGCTTACTCCACTTTAAGCATAAATTTAAAAGTGCACATAACAGATATGGAAGTATAGTTTATGGGAGAAAGAGGACATGGAATTCCAATCAACAGATTCATATTCAGAAAGAAAAATGCCTTGACCATACACCAAAATTACTAAGTAAATGTACATTTATTAACATTTTTATTAAAATTTCTTATAACAACCTCTTTGTTTAGAATTCCTTCTTGCCTTGACTTCTTCAGTAAAAGCCCTACTACCAGTGTTAGTGACCTAGATAAAAGGGGTCCTATAGTAAACCAAAAACTGTATAGCAATCTATCAATGTTTAAAAAGATGAAAACATTTAGACATGTAATAATGGAGATACAATACAGAAACGTGATAAAATGGTGGGGGAAAAAAAATCACCATAATCACTGTAATCAATTATTACAACTATTTGAAAACTATGTAGTAGTGCTCAGTTGCTCAGTTGTGTCCACTCTTTGTGGTCCCATGGACTGAAGCCTGCCAGGTTCTTCTGTTCATGGGATTCTCCAGGCAAGAACACTGGAATGGGTTGTCATTTCCCTCTCCAGGGGATCTTCCTGACCCACGGATGGAACCCGTGCCTCTTGAGTCTCCTGCATTGGCAGGCAGATTCTTCACTACTAGTGCCACCTGGGAAGCTCTTGAAAACTATGTGAATACTGAGTAATATCAGAAGACAACAGAAAGTAAAATAGTTGCTGAGTTTGGTGAAATAATAAATTAAATATATGGTATATTATTTAAATATTTAAATAATAAATTAAACTTTAGTAGGAAAAAAAAAATTTCTTTTATGGTGTCTTTGAAGCTATTTTGATGTAATTTTGTGTAAACAGCTACTGAGCTCAGGGAATTCAAAATATGATTCAATGTTTAAAAACACAACACACCCACGAGTTATATGTCAGCATTTACGAGCTCTGTTAAGACATCTCTGGTCATCCCTATAGTTGGAATGGCTACGGGAGCCCGTCTTTTCTAAATCTAGACAGGATACCTTCTTGAGCTAAAATAGCAGCAGATAAGAACTACCTCCATGGCTACAGTAAAATCTGTGATGGAAATATTTAAGAAGATGATGTTACATATTAATAAAGAAGACTAATTCAGACTCTAGTAACTGTTTTAAGCTTCGTCTGGCAAATTAAAATATACATAACTACACAATACAAAGAACTGTGCTAAAAACTCTCTGAGAGGTTAATCCACTGTTTAAATCTAATATCCTTACTACTATATAAAGAACAGATAAATAAGAACCTACTGTACAACACAGAGAACTATAGTCAGTATTTCGTAACAACCTAGAGGATGAAAGAATCTGGAAAAGAACATGTATCTATCACTGAACCACTGCTGCAAACCTGAAACTAATACAGCATTGTAAATAAATTATACTTCAACTAAAAAACCTTAATATTCTTGAAAAAAAAAACAGAATTCAAAGAACTTGTTATAAGCTTTAAAAATAATTATTTAATTCTAATCTATATCCTATTAAGTACAAAATCTCTAAAGGCAGATGTATTTCTATTTATTTACATGTATTTAGTACATCTTTTACCTCTACCAATGGCAATCATTTAAAATATTGAGCTCCTGGGCCTCCCCTGATGGTCCAGGGGTTAAGAATCCATGCTTCCACTGCAAGGGGCACAGGTTCAATCTCTGGTTAGGGAACTAAGATCTCTTAACCCATGTGGTGCAACCAAAAAAAAAAAAAAATCAAGTTCTAAAAAAAAATTAAAAGTCACGCTTCTGGGAATGGATCAGGTGTTGAGAAGGGACAGAGCGAAGGGTGAATCTTCAAGAGCTGATAGCATTCTTCATTCTCACAGCCATGGCTATACAGTGCTCAGACACACATTTTGGCACACATTAATTATTACTACTTAATTCAACCACAAGCTGAAGACGATACCTTGGGGTGAGGGAGGATGCTGCTCCTGCAGCTTCTCCTGAGAGAGGAGTCCCAAGTAGCTGAGAACCACGTACTTCGTTTCATAGTGAAATCCTAGAGGCACGGTAGTTGAGGACGCCATGGGGGTGGCCGGCAGAGCTCCGAAAATGTGTACTTACAGAGGTACAAAACCTAAAACAGGAAAGTATTTTTTTAGTGTACAGTTCATTACACGCCGGGACACCCCGGGTGGCCCGTGGTTGGGAATCCACCTGGCTAATGCAGGGGACTTGGCTCCATTCCTGGTCGGGGGAACTAAAACGCCACACGCCCCGGGGCAACCGAGCTCTCACAATACAACTAGAGTCCAACTAGAGAGTCCGTGCGCTATACAGGACTATTCTGAGTGCCACAACTAAGACTTGATGCAGTCAAATAAATAGATAGTTTTTTTAAAAAAGTTCGTTACATGCCAACACATTCTCCCATTAACTCCAACCATACAACTAAATACCAAAATAAATATTTCTCAGACTTATCCTCTCGGTAACCTTTAAAAAACATAACCTCAGTTTACTTCCAGTAGGAATGCATGTATTCAGATTTCAGGTCAAAAGCACATTTCCCTTTCTATCTCCCCCAGTCACCCTCCTTTCACCTGTGTGGCAAGAACAGGCGCTCTGCCCTCTTCACGCTGCACCATGCCTCCGGCCAGCACGTTCTCATTCTTCCCCTATTAAAGCCTTCACACTCCAGCAGGGCCCAAGGTGCACAGCCGCGGCTAACATCTCCCATCGCCTCCGCAGCTTCGTGCGCCATACGACTGGTCTGAGCCCGAGCAGCGAGAGAAGCAGCTGTGTGCAGTGGGGTCCTCTGGACCTGAACTATGACGATGGCAGACACCTCTCCGGGGGGCAGCACAAGACAGGAGACCTGGGCCCGACTGACGCTGTGGAGCAGAGCCGCTCTGCCCGCCTGCACCGCTTGCCTCTGAACTGCTCCTCAAGTCAATCTTATTCTGAATCTCTTCAGAAGGTACTTTAACTTGTACCCTAGTCAATGCGAGTCCAACTCCACTTCTCCACTTGGACCCAACAGCTGTTTTACCTACCATGTACCCCTGTTTTAAAGACCTACTCTTTTGGCAACTTCCAAATATACCACGCAGAATTACATATACTATGCTCACCAGACTGCAAGTTACAGGCTCGGGATTTACTTATATCATAATCAGTTTGTATCTTTTGACTCCTACTATGTATCTTAAGGACTTCCCTGGTGGCTCAGACGGTAAAGTGTCTGTCTACAGTGCGGGAGACCTGGGTTCAATCCCTGAGTTGGGAAGATCCCCTGGAGAAGGAAATGGCAGCCCACTCCAGTACTCTTGCCTGGAAAATCCCATGGACGCAGGAGCCTGGTGGGCTACAGTCCATGGGGTCGCAAAGAGTGGGACACGACTGAGCGACTCCACCACATGTATCTTAATAGTCATTGCAAACCAAAGTGTTTTATTAAGGTTTCCAAATAATTGTTTTCTACTTAAAGCAATGCTACAGACTGTTTTAAGATTTTAAGAAATATCTGATAAAAGAAAAACATTCAGATAACCAATAATAGGAAAAAGAGACAGGGAATGTTGACAAAATTTAAGATCTGTACTAAACAAACTAAGATAAATGAATAAACAATGAAGAAAGTATGGAGAATTTGAAATACACAGAATAAAAGAGTGACTATATAAAGAGATTAAAAAGAATGAACATAAAAGTCTGGTTTCAAGGGGAGAATGGAGTCTGAGAACAGAGACAAAGGGTCTGACAATTCTTCAATTTGGTCACAATGAAAGAGACTTAAGCATGCTTATATTCAGTGAGAGCCGATGAGAAATAAAAAGAGAGCAAGGAATAAATTACTAAGTTCCAAAAGAGAGGAGGAGAACTGAGGAAATCAATAACAAAACTTAACCTTTGAAAAGCCTCAGAAATTTTTGTTAAGAAGAACAAAGAAGTACTTATCTTCTGAATGCTTTAATTTTTTAAAAAAATGAATGTTCTAGAATTTATTATAATCAAATTTCTTGTATTTATCCAGACACCCCAGTACAGCACTATTTACAACAGCCAAGCCATGGAAGCAACCTAAATGTCCACTGACAGAGGAATGGATAAAGGTGACGTGGTGTTTACTCACACACACACACACACACACGCATATGCATGGACTGGAATATTACTCAGCCATAAAAAAGAATGAAATAATGCCATTTGCAGCAACATAGACACACCTAGAGATTATTACACAAAGCGAAATAATTCAGAAAGAGAAAGACTAATACTCTATGACATGACTTATACGTGGAACCTAAAATATGACACAAATGAACTCATCTACAAAAGAGAAACAGACTGGCAGACACAGAGAACAGGCTTGTGGTTCCTGAGGGGGTGGAGGGAGGGGTAGGATGGATTGGGACTTTAGGATTTGCAGATGCAAACTATACTATAATGGATAAACAACAAGGTCCTACTGTACAGCACGAGGACGTAGATACAATTCCCTGTGATAAATCATAATGGAAAAGAATATGAAAAAGAATGTGTATGTATGTATAATAATCACTTTGATGTACAGCAGAAATTACCACATAGAACAACTGACTGGTTCAGTTGGGAAAGAGTACAACAAGGCTGTATATTGTCACCCTGCTTATTTAACTTCTATGCAGAGTACATCATGTGAAATGCCATGCTGGATGAATCACAAGCTGAAATCAAGATTGCTGGGAGAACTATCAACAACCTCAGATATGCAAATACCACTCAAATAGCACAAAGTGAAGAGGAACTAAAGCCTCTTGATGGGGATGAAAAAGGAGAGTGAAAAAGCTGCCTTAAAACTCAACACTCAAAAAACTAAGATCATGGCATTTGGTCCCATCACTTCATGGCAAATGGAAGGGGGAAAAGCGGAAACAGCAACAGATTTTATTTTCTGGGGCTCCAAAATTACTTCGGACGGCAACTGCAGCCATGAAATTAAAAAACACTTGCTCCTTGGAAGGAAAGCTATAATAAACCTAGACAGCATATTAAAAAGCAGAGGCATCACTTTGCCCACAAAGGTCCACCTAGTCAAAGCTATGGTTTTTCCAGTAGTCATGTATGGATGTGAAAGAAGGACCATAAAGAAGGCTGACTGCTTAAGAATGGATGCTTTTGAACTGTGGTGCTGCAGAAGACTCTTGAGAATCCCTTGGATAGCAAGGAGAACAAAGCAGTCAATTCTAAAGGAAATCGACCCTGAATATTCACTGGAAGGACTGATGCTGAAGCTCCAATACTTTGGCCACTTGATGAAAAGAGCCGACTCACTGGAAAAGGCCCCAGTGCTGGGAAAGATTGAAGGCAAAAGGAGAAGGGGGAGAAGGAGGATGAGATAGTTAGATAGCATCACCTATTCAATGGACATGAATTTGAGCTAACTCCAGGAGATAGTGAAGGACAGGAGCCTGGTGTGCTGCAGTCCATAAGGTCGAAAAGAGTTGGACTGACTTAGCTACTGAACAACAACAGAAATTCCACAACATTGGGAATTCCCTGGTGGTCCAGTAGTTAGGATTTGGTGATTTCACTGCCCTGGCCCAGGTTCAATCCCTGGTTGGGGAACTAGATCCCACAAGCCACATGGTGTGGGAAGAAAAGAGAAAGAAATTAACACAACATTGTAAATAAACTATACTACAATAAAATTAATTCTTAAAAAAATTCCTTGTATTTATCAGAAACACATATCTCTGAAGACACTTTTAATTACACACCAACCCAGATGCTACAGACAAAGCATCTAGGATTTTTCATCTAGTGCTCTTCAAATTTCCTTAGAAATCCCAACTGCCTAACCATAAATGCCATCTTTTGCCATAAATCCGACCAAAGAGTTGGACATGACTTGGCGACTGAACGACAAATGCCATCATGATTTCATAATTCTCATAATTTCATAATTCTCCACCTTCCAAATTCACCATCCTACTCACAATGAAGTCCTCAGCTATAGTATACATGTCAGTATCCATACATCCACACGGTTGATGAAAGATTCTATTACACTCAATCATTCTTCATGATTCACACTACGGGAGAAGATGCTCGCACACATTTAAGTCATTTCAGTTTAGCATATAGTCTTTAAGCTTCACATGTGTCTCTGACATCCTAGTCATAAACACAGCACACCCACAGGTTAAAACATCCATCCAGCTCCTCTAACTCTGCCTAAGCTGCCAGTTTCGGAGCAGTGGAGCAGCTCGTTCAGGTGATGGGGCAGGCAGACCTCAGAAACACTACTATGTGTCTACAACACCGGGAATATAGCCAATTTTTATAATAGCTGTAAATGGAGTATAACCTTTAAAACCAGAGAATCACTATGCTGTATAACTGTAACATATAATATTGCACATCAACTTCAATTAAAAAGACATGCTACTTTATGTCCAGTGAATTTCTACTCAGTTACAATTTCTCAAAGGCACTGAGAATATGCCAAGTGTACACTCCACAGCCCTGCTGCTGGGTGCTCTCAAAGGCACTGAGAATGTGCCGAGTGTACACTGCACAGCCTCACCGCTGGGTGCTCTGGGAACAGGGCACCCACTCCCTCTGCTACTCTCTATGCAGACTAAAGTCAGCATGCTGAACCAAGGGCTCCTGCATTTCTAACACATACCACAAATTCCCCTTGCACAAGACCTCCACTGCTGAAGTACTGTCACAGAAATCCTCCACACCAGAAGGAAAAAGTAGCAGTCTCAACTTAATTGATGGAGAGACAGAAGTAGACAATTTATCTGCTGAAAATCAGAACAGCTCGTTGACAGCACAACCACCTGGCGGAGAGCACTCTCCTCCGTTCCAACCTCACAGGCCTGCACCCTTCCAACACATACCTCCTGCAAGCCTGGCAGCGTTCGGGGTGAGAGGACACAGAAGTGAAAATACTCCGACTAATGACAATGGGAAGAATCAGTAGAAAAACAAGGCAATGTCCCAAATATCAGACACCCAGAGTACCGAAAGAAGTAATTTTGTCAACTTTGAGAATGGGGTGGTGGTGGGGAGGGAGGGGAACAGGTTAAAGGAAAAGTAAACATGCTCTGAGCCCACCAGCTACAGTTTTCCTGGAGGCAGGGGACCACGCTCAGGTCCAGCCCACTACTACCTCATCGACCAGAGGATGTTCCTGTCTGAGACAGCACAAGCTTCTTTCCAATAATGAGAAAGACACAGCCACTTTTACTCTTTACATTCCATCTAGAACACCTAATTCAAATTAGGTGTAAGTATTCTTGGTGTCAAGAAATGATTAAACCAAGAATGATCTTCAACATAAAAACTCCTGTTTTTCTGCACAATTCTAACAAGCTATTGAATACAGCTGCGTTTTGCCCAGCCTTACACCTTTAGTTAGTTTCTCTCTCAAGTTACAGGTAGCTGTCAGCCAGATGGATGGCCTGAGGAAGCTCAGGGTAACTTAATCCTGTGTTTATACATAGGTGATCCTTCATTAACAATGTCAAACCCACAATCTCACAATAAACAGTTTGCTCTTCCTAAAACTGGATTTCTACTATGAAGACCAGTGCAAATGCCAGGACAGCAGTGTAGGAATTGGGTATAGTGTATGAAGGGTAGCCAGAACGCCTACAGCAACCATTAGATTCTGCTTTAAAATCTTATGAAAAGCAAATCTTCAGCAACATAAGTGTCTTGCAGTTGTTTCCCAACCTTGTCTCATCATCACCACCTTGGCTGCTATTACAGACAAACTTCTAACACCAACCTCAGAAATACTGACTTAGAATATCACACCTATATTGTATTTCTTAGCCCCACAGAACCGTTAACACAAACACATTACAATTTAACATAATGTATTTACATTATTTTAGGAAGCTTTGTTTTTAAGACCATTTCCTCTCACCAAAATAAAATGGTAACCTTATTATATTGTTCAATACTCCCATATGGAGTTGAGTAGATCTATAATCCCAGTTTTATAAAAAGAAATGTGAAAGTCCACAGATAATTCAGTTACAAATGAAAACTCTGGAGTTTTAAACATTAACAGAGTTTCTGATTCCCAGACTCCAGTCCCATTGGTGATTTGAGTGAAGACTTGTTTTTAAAGCTCCAGAAATGAACATGAACTCCAATAACTTCATTTTTCTTTTCAACTTCATCTTTTCAATCCATACTTTATTAGTTCTTACAGAATTCTAGAACTTTCTCCCAAAGAAAAGTTACATAATCCTAATAAATATTGTGAAACCGCGGAAATTTCACTGGGTCCAACTGAGAAACTCAACTAAGCATTTCATTTTAAAATTCAGCAGACACTAAATTATTTTAGTGTACATTATCACTCTCCAACTGAAACACACCTGACTGAAGACGCCAGTTCAGTCCTGTGTTAAGAACCATCCACAAAGGTCTCCACTCATCAGCTGGCACGTGAAGATAGTGTGCTTACAGAGGAACGCCTCCCTCTCACTCTCCCCACAAACATGTAGTCTGACTTTCACAGTAAGTAATCAGGCTTCCCATGTGTGCAGATAACGGGCAGAAAAGGGAGACATAACTGTCAGCTTCTCTGCTCCACTCCTTAGTATGACAGAGAGAAGAAAACACTCTCCTGGCAAAAAAGTTCACATGAATGGTCACAGCAGCAGTATGTAACAGTCCAACTGTGGAAATCATTGCCCATTAACTGATGAATTTGTGCAATATTATGTGGCCATAAAAAGGAATAAATTGCCAATACCTGCTATGACATGGAAATTAAAAAAAAAAAAGCCAGCCACAAAATCCCACATATTGTATAATTCTGTTCCTATGAAATATCCAGAATTGGCAGATCTACAGAGACAGAACGTAAAACAGATCTGCCTGGGTAGGAGAGTGTGGGGATAAAGAATGACTGCTACCGGGTACAGTGTTTCTTTTGCGGCTGTTGAAAACTGCAGTGATAGTTCTACAGTCCGTGATTATACACGTGAACGGCTTGATGGTACCTCAATAACGCTGTTTAAAAAAAAAAAAAAAATCAGCTACTCTAAAAATAGCCCCCTCCCTTCAACTCTGTTAATACATATTAATTAAGAACTCTTGGTGACCACTCATGTGGAATAAGATATGCGTCAAAGTTTGAAAAACCACGATAAAAAAGCAGGACGGCAGGACCACAGTTAAAACTTGTTTTGTATGTCTAAAATGTTTCAGGAAAGAAACATATTCCTAAAACAATACTCATTATTGTTGCAAATCACCTGTTCTAAAAGCTTAGCCGAATAAGATATGGAGTAAATATTGAGTAACTGATGTGCTAACCAGCACCTTTTCTCTACAAAACGGGTTGGACTCGACCACATGTATCCTTCAACGGAACTGAGCTACGGGGATATAGGACGGCATAAGTAAATTCAACATTTGGGAAAGAGAAAAAAAAAAAAAACAAAACTGAGAATGGTACCTGACCAATCAGAGTAAAAAGATTTCAAAGTCCCTAACGGTCTATTATCAAGTGAAGCAGATTTCACAGTGGTTTAAATATTTGCAATTTACGGTGTTTAAGTTTATCCAGCTGCGTATGTGAGCTATCAACAGTTCACTATCAACACAAACACTTGCTTAATTTTCTGGGTGACTGAAGACAAAAAAAAAAAAGAAGGTACTAGAAGGGTGTGGCAACTCATCCAAGGTCACACAACAAGTCAGGGCATAGACCAGCATTCTGGTTTGGACCAAACCTCCCGGGGAAATCGCCCTGACAGTTTCGCAGGACTTGTTTTGCTCCAAGTCGTAAATTTAAAAAAAAAGGAAGGAGGGAGGGAACCGTGTTTCGCTCAAAACTTGCAGAGACAGCGAGCTGGCCCCGCGAGGAACAGCGCTCGTGCGGGCAGCGGGCAAGCTCCGCAGGGCGGCGGCCAGGGCCCAGGACATGCGGGCAAGCCTCGGCCTGGAAAGTTCGAGCACGAAGGAAAAACACTCAGGGACGCCCTGAGATGGTGGGAGAAAGACCAAAGGGAGAGACCACTTAGGTGTCTCCACGGGTGGGAAAACTGAACATGTGACATAATAGTAACAGCAAATGACAGCGGCGTCGGAGCCGCCGGGAGAGGGACCGAGAACCTCAGGGAGAAGCCGCGACCGGCTGGCGGGCGGGGAGCCAGTACTCGAGCCCCGCGCACGCACCCCTCGCCCGAGGCGCACCCCTCGCCCGAGGCCCACCCTCGCCCAGGCAAGTCTCCAGGGCAGCGGGTTGGCCTCGCGCCCTCAGCTTCTCACTTCTTCGTCTCCCGCGTCGGCCTTCGGACGCCTCCGGCGGCGCAGGGAGAGGACCCGGCGCGGCCTGCCCGCGGCCCTATGCCCCTCACCTGGCTCAGGCCCCTGCAACCCGAAGAGGTGAAAGAGGCGGCGGCAGGTGCTCCACACACGAACCCGCGATTCTGGCGGCGGCGGCGGCGGCTCCGACCCGCTGCCCTAATCTACCGCCGCCGCCATGTTGGCGGGTGAGGTCACCCCGGCGTGCTTCCGTCACCGCCGGCGTCTGGGCGGGGCGCGGGCGCGCCGCAAGGGGGCGGGTCCGCCCTCCGGAGCGGAAGTCTGGACTACAGAGGTTTGGGGGAGGCCTCTTCTCGCAGACGTAACCCGGAAGGACCACCCTCTCCTGGCCTCTCCACTTGGAGAGCAGCTCTATGGTTCCGCCGGTGGCGGCGGCCGCGGGCTGCTGAGAAGGGAGCGGACTGGGATGGGCCCACAGTCGTGGGTGCGGAGGCTGGCAAAGCCTGCGGGAGCAGCTGCAGGCGCAGCGTGTGTGTAGGCGAGCTGGCTGATGGAGCGTCGGGTCCTGGGAGCGCCGGCGCAGCAGCACTGAGGATCTGGGTCTTGAGGGTGCGGGGCGGTGGGGGCGGCGTAGCGCCGCGAGGAAGTCTAAGTAAGGGAGCCACGGTGTCTGCGCGCCTGACGCGGCCCGGAGGAGGGCCGAAGGGTAGAAGAAGGCCTTTGGGCAGTGCTTCTGCTGGTGGGGTCAGGGGTTTCTTTCTGGGGTGATGAAGATGTCTTCCGGTTGATTGTGCTGGTGGTTGAGCAGCTCTGGATACTCCGGAAGCCATTTAATTGTATTCAGTCTACAGACTTCAAAAAGATGAAATGTATGTGAAGTATATATCTCAATAAAGCTGTGAAAAAAGAAGTGATGAAAACCTGAACTGATAAGAGGGTGAGTGGCGAAATCCAAAGAGGGTTGGAGTTAGTGCCCTAGGAGGCTTTGGGCCGCCGTGATTGAGGACTCGGGTGGTGCCTTGGCAGTGAAATCGGATAAATTTGCCTAGAAGAGACTTAGCTAAGAAAAATATCAATCATTCCTTAATAGTGTCTGTTAATTGGGCCATGTTAGACTTTCCCCAATGTCCACGTAATGGCTCTTACGGTTTTTGTTTTTGTTTTTTTTTTAATTATTTTTTTTTTCCAGTGGGTTTTGTCATACATTGATATGAATCAGCCATGGATTTACATGTATTCCCAATCCTGATCCCCCCTCCCACCTCCCTCTCCACCCGATTCCTCTGGGTCTTCCCAGTGCACCAGGCCGGAGCACTTGTCTCATGCATCCCACCTGGGCTGGTGATCTGTTTCACCATAGATAGTATACATGCTGTTCTTTTGAAATATCCCACCCTCACATTCTCCCACAGAGTTCAAAAGTCTGTTCTGTATTTCTGTGTCTCTTTTTCTGTTTTGCATATAGGGTTATCGTTATCACCTTTCTAAATTCCATATATATGTGTTAGTATGCTGTAATGTTCTTTATCTTTCTGGCTTACTTCACTCTGTATAATGGGCTCCAGCTTCATCCACGGTTTTTGTTTTAAACCAGGATCATGCATTGCGCTTGGTTGTTAAATCTTTTAACGGTCTCTTAGTCTTAATTTTTAAAAAGTTGACTGTTTGAATTGTACGGAAATTACTCAGCAATAAAAGGGACCGCTGATATATGTTACAATATGGATTAATCTGAAAATGGTTATATTGAGTCGAAGAAGCAAGACTTAAAAATGTACACATGCTTTGTGATACCATTTAGATGAATTTCAGGAATAGGCAAAATTAATCAATGGTTATAGAAATCAGCACTGTTGCCTCAGAGTGTGGGATTGACTAGAAAAGAGCTCTCACTAGGGTGATGAAAATAGTCTTCATAGTATGGTGGTCACACAGGTGTCAGGACTCATCTAATTGTACTTCATAAGTCTATGTGAGGTAGGAGATAGATGGGCTCCAGGTCTGACATTTACAACTGGCCTCCTATTTGCATTTCATGAGGCAGGAAGACGTGGGCTTCAGATTACCTGCTTAAAACTAGTCTCCTGTTTGCCTTCCCTGAGATGAGAGATAGGTGGGCTCCACCAGAGGGATTCACAATCAGCGTCCTCTTTGCCCCCCAAAATGGAAGTAACAACAGTCATAGCAATAGTTAGGGTAATAATATGGCAAGGACAAAGAAGGGCAAAACCCTCTTTGAGTAAAGGATTAAGAGATCTCTGCCCCGCTGTTTTTGGGGACAAGTGATACACTTGATACATGCCCAGAAAGGCTCCTTGGGGTCAAAAGTCAAGGGATAATTCTAGGCCATAATGAGTCTTGCTCCTCTCAGAAGACTTCACTTTGAGATCTGTCTTGACCGAGGTGTGCCTGCGAACCCCAGGGAGGGTCCTGAGACAAATCAACCTGAGAGGGGACAAACGAGATGATTGGCCTGAGGGAAGACAAAGACCGGGAAAACTGCCACCTTATAAAGGATTTAAACTGAACCAAAGACATGTTACTCTCTCTCTGTCTGAGTTCCCCTGTGTGCCTTTCCCTGTGTACTTTTCTTTTCAATAAACTTTTTCTTTTTACATTCTTCCTCGCCCGAATTCATTCTTAACTAGTTAGAGAGGGACTAGACTCTAGACCTAACTGCTGTCCCCTGTGGTCCAGTGGTTAGGACTCCCTGTCCAGGAAACTAAGACTTTGTTTCCAGCTCCTGTTCGCTGCTACTTACTGCTCCTGTGTCCGAAATCATATGCAGTTCATTCTATGTAAGTTAAAAAAAGTCATGTAAAATAATTCTGTGTAGTAGTTTGCCAATTTGATATATGGTTAGGTAAATTTTGGACTGTTTTCAGCTTTAGGGTTTGTTTTCACCCCTTTTCTAAAAAGTTTTTGAATGTACATAAAGATAGCATAGAGGCCCATGGAATTGAATCGAAGGGTCAGAATGGTCCTTTATTGCTTTGCAACAGAGACCAATGGGGGAAGGGATAGTCTTTTCAGCAAACAGTGGTAAAATAATGTCATCCTTTTACAGAAATTAATCACAAGCAGTTCATGATTTTCAGAGGTTTTGGGGTTTTTTTTCCTAACAGATCTTAAGTGACACAGAGTCCTAGACTGCAGCCTGATGTGATTATAAAATCTAAACTCTAATTATACTCACTTTATTTATTCTCATTCATCAGTTGTTTACTGAATGCCTGCTACTATCAGGCCGTGTGCTGGATGCCGGGAAAAACCATGACATCGTCTCTGTTGTGAAGCTGACACTTTCGTTGAAAAACCAGATAAAAACAGAAATTAAAAGGGGGGGGGGAGCTTATAATTGTGGCATATCCTGAAGTAAACAAGGGACAGGAGTAGAAAAGTAAGGTGAGAGGGCATCGATGGAAAGCTCTCTCTAAGAAGGGGATGTTTTGAGACCTGAAGACTGATAAACAAGCCAAGGGGCAAGTGCAGGAAAAGATTTTCTCAGGTGAAAAGCTTGAGAACAAACCAGTAAAGCTTTGAACTGATGAGAAGGGGAAGAGGAGTGATGAGATCAGTGAGGAGGCAGGGCCGGTTCAGGCAGCTCCCCAAGAGCACATGGGAGCCACAGGAGGTTATAAACTGGGGAGAAATTAGAGGTCATTACTTTGTGCCATGCGGATGACTGGTTGGAAGGGGCACAAAAATGTAAGCACCTATGTTAGACTTTCACTACTTTCTGCCATCATTTTTTTCTTTTTAAAATTAATTCCTCAACATTCAAAGACAGATGACCTTAGTTTCTCTCTCTGTGTGTCCTCCCCAGCAGACAAACTGAAGTCTTGTCTATTTTGGTGACTCAGCTTACAAATAAACCACAGACTGAGGCCTTAGCTTGGGAGCAGGTTGGACAAGGAGCATATAAACCGTCTCTAAGTGACTAACCTGAAAGGAATTTAGGTCAGCAATTTGGGTGAAGCCATAAGATAAAGAACCTGCACCTGCCAATGCAGGAGACAAAAGAGACGTGGGTTCAACCCCTGGGTCCGGAAGATCCCCTGGAGGAGGAAATGACAACCCACTCCAGTATTCTTGCCTGTGAAATGCCATGGGCAGAGGAGCCTGGCAGGCTACAGTCCATAGGACCACAAAGAATCAGACAAGACAGCACATAAATAAATAGGCTTATCTGGGAATGGGATTTTTGGAATTTGTCTGAAAAGCTGTTATAATGAAACTTCTTCACAAGACCTAAGCTAATATGGGAGGAAATTGAATTTGGAAAACCACCAACTAGTTAATCTTGGTGTGTTACTCCTAGTAACTTTCACTTCTGCTTCACTCTGTGAACTTTATTTACCTGGTTCTTATGGGGAGGGGGGGAGCTGCACAAAAGGGAATGTTAAGTTTATCTGTATCTTTTATTTTAAAAGAGAAGCCCTAAGGCAAATGTGACAAATGCTGATTCTCAACTAGATGGTGGTACATGTACATTTGAATTATTCTTTGTACTTTTCTGTAATTTTTAATGTCTGAAAATAATCATAAAAATCAGCACACTGTTTTCCAAAAAACAAAAGCAGTTATCTGGATAGTGCCACATCTGTCCCAGACATTAATTTCATACGTGATTAGACACGTACTAGTTTTTTTTTTTTTAATATTTATTTGATTCGTCTTGGTTGTGGCACTCAGGATTTTTTTTTAATTGCAGCATGTGGGATCTCATTCCCTTACTAGGGGTTGAACACATGCCCCCTGCATTGGGAGTGCAGAGTCTTAGTCACTGAACCACCATGGAAGTCCCAAGACATGTATTAGTTTGCTATTCTCACTCCTCAGCACCAGGTATTTGCACAACATTGTAAAAATAAACAAGAGGAGGACTTAACAGGAGGAGGACTTCCCTGGAGGTCCAGTGGTTAGAACCTCATGCTTCCACTACAGGGAGCATGGGTTCCATCCTGGTTAGGGAAGCTCTGCATGCTGCATGGCGTGGCCAAAAATAAAAAGGAGGGATTGCAATCCAAATGAGTGAAGACCATCTCATCCTGACCTGGTCTTGCATTTCCTGCATTGGCAGATAATCTTTACCACTATCTGAGGTTATTGATATTTCTCCTGGCAATCTTGATTCCAGCTTATACTTCTTTCAGGCTGGCATTTCGCGTGATGTACTCTGCATGTAAGTTAAATAATAAGAAGGGTGACAATATGCAGCCTTGACATACTCCTTTCCCAATTTGGAACCAGTCTTGTTTCATGTCCACTTCTCACTGACCCCAGACCAGTTGAAACCAAAAGGTTGATAATGTCAGCCTTCACCCAATCAGAACAATGTCCACGGGCTGATCACACCCTTCTTGAACACTGTAAGACTACTCACTACCCCCTCCAGGGCAAGATAGTTTTGAGGGCGTTAGCCTGCGGTGGCCCCTCCTTTCCTGGCAAAGCAATAAAAAGTTTTTTACTTCATGCAAAAAAAATGTATGTATATATATATATATAAATATATATATATATTTTTTAATCACTTTATGTCTGAGATTTAGTCTGGCACCAGTGAAGAGGCTGAATATCTGCAACAAGGGGAAGCTAAGGAAATCGATTAAGCCGTAGGCTTTTGTCCACACATCAGCGTTGGCTAACGAATTATATAAGGTACCCCAGAAAGGCAAAAAGGCTACTATTACAGGAACCAGTTTTTAGGGGCGCTCAATTTTCTGTAAATGTAAAGCTCCTCTGTGGGGGTGTGTGTCTATTAGTCGCTCAGTCGTGTCCGACTCTTCGCGATCCCACGAACTGTATAGCCCGCCAGGCTTCTCTGTCCATGGAATTCTCCAGGCAAGCATACTGAGGTGGGCTGCCATTCCCTTCTCCAAAAAGCTCCTCTAAAAACCTGTTAATAAGTAAAATATTGACGCTTTTGCTTCCATTAGGGCCGAGACAGTAAAATAAATTCTGGCTGGCAGAAATAAACGATTTTAAAGACCATAGTCTACAAGACTCAGCCAAGTCAGACGCCTGACAGGGAACAGGTCTATCCGACCCCCAAGCCGGCTACTGGGAAAAGCCGGTGAGCGGTCACGAGTCGACGACGGGGGCGGGGCAGGACTTCCGGGCTGCTCTCTCCCCACTGGCTGGGCTGCCAGGCGTCTTGTGCAGGAACCGGAAGCCGAGCTCACAAAACCGAGGGGGCGGGGAACTCCGCCGGCTTTCTTCTCCCGTTCGCCCGTCTCCTGCGTCAGGCTTGAGCTCCCGCCGATCGTCCGCCGTCGCACGCCGCTTGCCGCCATGGCCCTCAGCGATGCCGACGTGCAGAAGCAGGTGAGCGTCAAGCTGGGCTCCAGGAGGCAGGCGGGCGCATCCCCGGCCTGCGGGAGCCCCGCGGCGGCCTCATCGGCCAGGCCTCCCCGGTTCCTGGGGCCCGGTCTCAGCTGCCGGGCGTCGGCGGTGGGCGTGCCGCGGGGCTGTTCGGGTCGGGGCTGGCCCAGGGGTCGCGGCGCTGGCTCGGCGCCTCGTCGTTCGCGGGGTGGGCGGGCGTTGAGCGTCCAGGCCCGGTCTTCGGGGAAGGGTCATCAGGCCACGGTTTTTAGGGAAGTCGGCCCCTTCTTTCTGAAGTTTGTAGGAAAACCCTGACTAACGCTCACTCACCGTCTTGTGAGTCTTGTTATGTGAGGAATTCGGTGTTTCTTCCTTGGAAATTTTCATCTGCTCGGAAACGTCTTTGTTTTATTTGTTACCTAATCAGCGCTCAGAAGGGCGGAGTGTCTCCCTTTAAGTGCATCTTCGGCTGATCACAGAAGGCGGCAAGAACAGCGTCTGTGAGGAAGGTTAAGGCGTCTTCCCCAGGTGCTTACGGAGCCGTGCAGGCGTGAGCATCAGCCGGTGCGGCGTCTGAGCGTCGCTGTGGAAAAGGACGCGGTGCCCTCCACACAGCCTAGTAGTGGTCACGCCCCGGCCCCGGCCCTCCTCCCCCGATTAGGATAGAGCGAGAGCTAAGGGTTCCCCAGGAAAAATACCTTATAAAGGTAAAACCGTGGTGAAAACCAAAGGCATCTTTTGTTTCTGTAAAACGGTAAGAGTGGAGAAATGCATGGCCTGTACCCCTACATGCTCCGCGGGGTCTCCAGCAGGGCGACGCCTGCGCTACCCGTAATTCTCAGCAGTGACCGGGGCTGAGCACCAAGCGCAGACCAGACACGTAGAAACCCTGGGTGTCCAGATTCCTTCCCCCACTGTATTCAAGTATTTGTCCGTGTTGCTTTTCCTGTCTGAGGAGTATGGTCATTTATTTCAGCAAATCTGCAAAGGAATTTGATTGCAGAAGGGTAAAACCGAGTAGATTTAGCAGGAAGAAGAAAAGTGTAATTTAACGGCAGATTTTTCTGTCTTAGGGGTGGAGTTAAATGTCCTGAAGCAGGTGACTTTCTCTTGTCGGAACTCCTAGAGGCACGGTGTATTCCTGTTGACTGTAAACGGGCTTCTCTGATGGGGGTTAAAATGAGTGTTTTGCTCTAGGCTGTGCTGATCTAGTCAGATCTAGTTGCAGAGGATCCAGCAGGAGTGATAAAGGCAGATAATGCAGGTTTGAATCAGGGTTTACCTCCAGAGGCCAGTGTCTTTTAGCATTTATAAACTATATTTATTACTGTATTTATTTTCTATTAAAGAGTTTGTGTGTTTTTTGGGATGTGGACCATTTTCAAAGTCTATATTGGATTTGTTACAACATTGCAACATTACCTGAGAAGGGAAACACACTTCAGTAAATGATTGTTGAATGAATCAGAAAAGATATATTTTCTTGTCATTCAAAAATAAAAGAACCTTTTCCTTCTTCTAGATTAAGCACATGATGGCTTTTATTGAACAAGAAGCCAATGAGAAAGCAGAAGAAATTGATGCAAAGGTGAGATTCCATTGTCTAGGTTAAAGAAGTTACCAGAGTTTGACATGGTCTTCCTTTCCTAATTAGTACTGAATAACATTGCTTAACAGAGCAATTTTGAGTTGCACAGTATGTCTATGCGTTATGTAAAATTTTTCTTTTCTCTAGATATAATCAAAATAGGCCAGAATGTACCATCTAATACTTAATTTTCATTGTTCTTTTAATTTATTCTGCAGTAGTACAAATAATGGCTATATTTCCCTGTGCTATATGCTATATCCTTGTTGCGTGTTTAATAATTTTGATGACCATCTGAGTGCTGCAGTTTCTTGTATAACTAGTTTCCTTATTTCTCTCTGGGACAAATAATAGCGCTTATGTTTCAGCTGCTAAATGCATTTTTATTTTAAAGTAGTCTTATCTCATATGACACCATCATCTGTACTTATTTCCTGTGATAGGTATGGTAAAAGCTGTTCGGCATTTATTTTAGAACATGAAGGTTCCAGTAGCTGTGCAAAGCATTGGACATCTGAATGAGCAACTAACTTCCAAAGTCATAATTTCTTACTGCCTGAAAATCATAGACAGTTGACACACTGAGATAGCCTTTGTAAAAAGTGACTACTCAATAATTAACACTAAAAAAACTAATAACTCGGGGTACTCTTTCTACCCCCTTCTGATGTCTATGTCAGAAGCTTTCTCTATCTCCTTTATACTTTAATAAAACTTTATTACACACACACACACAAAAAAAAAACTAATAACTCAAATTTATATAGTTCATCATTTTAAAAGAACTATTAGATTTTGAACGACAAGGATAGAATATTATTTTTATTTTTTTATTTTATAAGGGAAGACACTTAGACTGAGATTACTTGACCAAATTTTTTACATAGTAACTCAGATCTTCTAACTCCAAATTCTATATCTTTTTCATATACAGAATCTTCTGATTATATACTTCGTGAATTTGTTTGTAGGTACTATTATCCTTGATTAAATTTTTACTCTTTGGCTTCATTTATGATAAAAATCACTGATCTTTCCTTTTGAATAAAAGGAATGAAGAGTAATCTTCGGAGATGAGTCATAACACTTTTTAGTTTTAGATACAGAATAAAGTGAATTTAAGCAAATACCCTGGTCACCAGCAGCTTAAAATAAAATTGTCAAATCTGTATAATGAAATAATAATAATTAATGTTTTGGTAGGCAGAAGAAGAGTTCAACATTGAGAAAGGTCGTCTTGTGCAGACCCAAAGACTGAAGATTATGGAATATTATGAGAAGAAAGAAAAGCAGATTGAGCAGCAGAAGAAAATGTGAGCTTTGAAAATCACTGGGCCAAGAGGGTCCAGCAGGTGCACTGGGGTCAGGAGATACAGGTTCTGGTTTTACCTGGACCACTCACTGCTTATCTAACCTCAGTCACATTGCTTAACTTCCCTTTCCTCACTTGGGAACATGGAAGCCTCACTGGATTACTGAAAGATACAGTTGAAATAACTGATAAAGTCTTGCCACTTGGTAAGCACTCAAGAAATATTTCGTAATATTTGAGAATAGGTGGGTATAAACCACTGCATGTATTTCAGGGAGTTCTATTTGGGTCCATACAGAGAAAGGTATTTGTGTATCTGGAGAAGCTTGTACATTTTTTTCTCTGAAGCTCTAGTGATGATACTTTTCCATGCCTATTGCAGTCAGATGTCCAATTTGATGAATCAAGCGAGGCTCAAAGTCCTCAGAGCGAGAGATGACCTTATCACAGTGAGTAATTAGTCCCTTTAGTTATAGTATTATAAAATGTTTATTTGTCTATTATTGAGAATTCACTAGTTCATATTGGATTAAGGACTTGATTAATGATTTTTAGAGGGAAAACCTTTGGTTAGCAGATCACTACACTAGATATTGTAATAAATAAATAAATGAAAAAGATATGTGTCCCATTTTCAAGGACTCACTGCTCTGACAACATATAGACTTTTCTGGGTCACATGACTCATGATGGAGGACCGTAGAATGTCTGAGGGTGATGGGGACTTGAGGCTGGAAAGCCTGAATGGAGTAACATAGGGCCCCTGAGTGCATGTGAGGAACTTTTCAGTGCTTTCAGTAGAACGGTGTTGAAGTTTTCATTTTATTTTATGAAGAATATCCTATATAGGATTCATGATGTAAGTTCATAAGTATGTACACTAAATTTAACAGGAAAGAGGTTAGACACAGAACCATCTGGAAAGTATTGTCATCCAAAGGACAGGGCAGAAACATACACTTAGGTCAGCCAGCCTGAAGGAATTTGAATTGATTCAGGAACCAAGGAATTCCCTGTTGGTCCAGTGGTTAGGTCTCCAGACTTCCACTGCAGGGGACATGGGTTCAATCTCCTATCGGATCTAAGAACCTGCAAACCACATTGCATGACCAAAAAAGGAAAATTCAGAAACCAATCACGGATGCCTCTATATGCACTGTTACTCATAGTGTTGTCGCGGAGGCCCTAGACTTCTTAACAAATGGAGAGAAAAGTTAGATAAATATTGGGAAGGAAGAAACTTATGTTTTTGATGCTACGATTATATACTAAAAAAATAACAACACCCGAAAAACACTAAGAACTAGTGATTACTTCAAGATGGTGACCGGCTACATAGAGAATATACAGAAATTGATAGGTTTTCCACATGCCAGCAGTAACTAGTTAGGAATAAATGTTAATGAATAGGCCCAATGTGGAAAAGCTGTAAAACTGGAAATATAAAACTTGACTAAGTAGAAGACATACCATCTTAGATGACTAAAGAAACACAAATATCTTAAGATGCTGGTCTTGTCACATGACTAGTGTGATGGCAGCAAGGCCTGAGAGGGTTGTCAGTGGTGATGCCTTTTATAGGAGGACACTGGACATTGGCTGTGGATTGATCTTCTGCCGCCTCTTTTAAGGCTGATATAAAATCCTGAATTTCAGGCCTGGCTGCCTGGAAGAGGGGTGGTTCCATTAATGAAATAGGAAGTCAGGAGAGCAGACTCTTAAGAACAACAATCAGATCACTTTGGACCTGTTTGAGGGGTCAGGAAGCTTCCAGATGGAAATGTCTGCCAGGGTGTCTCAAGTGTGAGTTCATAGTATAACATAACAGCAGAAACTAGCAGAATCCTATAACATATAGCAGAAACTAACAAAACATTGTAAACACAATTATACTCCAGTAAAGAAAAAAATAACTCCCTTAATGCTTAATAGACCCCAGAGTAGCCAGGGGCTTCGCTGGTGGCTCAGACTAATAAAAGAATCCATCTGCAATGTGGGAGACCTGGATTCGATCCCTGGGTTGGGAAGATCCCCTGGAGGAGGGCATGGCAACCTCCTCCAGTATTCTTGCCTGGAGAATCCCCATGGACACAGGAGCCTGGCGCGCTACAGTCCATGGAGTCGCAGAGTCGGACACGACTAAGCACAGCACAAGCACAGCAGCACACACTAGCCAGAGTTTATCTGCTTCTACAACTCTTAGACCCAGATGTCTTTCTGCTTTCAGTACCAACTTGTTCTTTCAGTTTTCACTTACCTGTTTTCATTTCCTAGTGAGCTAGGTTCCCTTGAGGGAGGCAGCTGTGTGGGCTGCAGGGTTTTGTGTTGCTCAGTCCTGTAGGAGTTGAAACAAAAGACTGTATCTGCACTACAGCCTTTTGAGCGTGACCATGAAGAATTAAGTCAGTCATAGCTTGCAACTGGAGAGAGCAGCATGAACCAGAACCAGGAATTGACAACACGAACAGGAAATGGAATTGTCTAGAAGAGCAGGGAATATAGGAGCTGAGGCTGGAGAGACACCAGGGTTTGGTTAGACTTGAATGCCTACTCAAGAGTGTGGAACGTATCCTTTGACCTTTTCTCTTAACTTTTAATAGGCATGGAGATCTCATGGAGGGCCTTGTTAAAATGCAAACTCCAGGCCCCATTTTCCAGAGATGTTGCTGTTCTCATCAGGCATAAACAGCCCAGAGTAATCTTGTTGCAGGGCGTCTAAGGAGCATGCTGAGAAATAGGATTAGGTTTGTGTTGGAGAAAGAGAACTGGTGATGTAGGGAGAGAAAATGAGGTTATGGCTTAACTTTGATCTGAAGGTCAAGAAGCAGAGAGGCCTAGACCAGATGGCAGCAGTGGTCATTAAGAGAAGGCCAGGGCCTTGTCCACAGATTCTTAAAGACTGCAGTCTGTAGGACTTGGTGACTGAGGAGTCAAAAAAGACTTAAGGTTTTCTTACCAGGTTAGGCGCCTGGTTAGGCAACGGTAAATACAGGAGGAATAGCAGGTGGACAATATGATGAATCTTGGCATTTGAATGGCTTCAGAAGACCAGGTGAGCTTGGGAGAGAGGTTGGGGCTGGCATATAGACTGCTCACAAGCCCAGTCTGTGTGTGTGGATGAGCTCATCACCATTGTGGATGTAGAATTCCAGTGTCAGGCAACAACCTGAGAAACCTCGAGCTTAACAGACAGGAAAATAAGACATTGCTAAGGACACATGGGGACGGCAGTCATGTGGGAGGAGAATAAGGAGAAGCCCAGGGACAGAACTCTTTTATTTTTTTCTTGTTTTGTTGAACTGTTAGCATTTTGATAGATAGCAAATGTAGTTATTCTGTAACATGCAACACAACATGAGCTTTTGTTTTGCTAATTAGGAGAATTTTGTGAAAAGAAATGTTTCTCTAATTAAATTGTTCTAAAGTACTTGTTTCCTCAGGCCTTTGAAGCCTAACATTGTGCCATTGGGTACTCTTCGGTTTAGCAGTAACAAACCCCAACTATGAGATGATGGGGATAGGGCAACATGTCCATATTGCAGTGCATTTTGCTCTTTTAAAACATTTATTTTTCCAGCTTTGCTCGTAGAATCAAACTATGAAAGGCAGGGGATTTGTCAAACAGTTGGCTAGAAAAGCATGGGGACAACAGATGGAAGGACATGGTAGCAAACAGGCGAGCTCTGCTGCCCACAGTGCATCGTCCTTTGGTTATTCTTCCCTACTCTTGACCTTGTCCCCCTGCCTTCCCTGATGCTTCCCAGTGTAAGAGCCCAAACTTTGGAATCCCTGAGGTATGAGTTTCTATTTCACCACTGTCTGCTGTTTGGTGGGTACATTTTTTAACCTCTTTGAACCCTTCATTTCTAATAGAATGGGGAAAGCATACGCCTGAAGGTTCATGTAGGAAAAGTGACTGTATAGTGCCTCATGCAGAGTAGGTAACTGAGTTTTCTCCCGTCACTTCCTAAACCTCACACCTTGTACTGTTACTGTTGTTGGGAGATAAAGAACACAAGTAACTTTTAAAAATTCCTATTTGTTGGAAAGTAGAGCTTTCCGGTGCTGACTGACGGCCAGCTGACTGCTCACACCTGGAACGACCAAGGAAACATGATTCTGTTGTCGTCATCATAATCAGGTTTTAGTTTCTTGCTTTCTAGGAGCATAGTCCTAAATTTTCAGGAACCTAGAGGCAGGTTCAGGTGGACAACTCTCAAAAATAAATTACTGATCTGTAGGCTGAGAGGTAAAGGCAGTAACTTACACCTCTCTCTATGAGGCGTCAAGCTACAGCCAGAAGTTGAGTTTAGAATCAGAGTATCAGTGGAGTATTGATGGCTGGTAACCTTACCAGCCTGAATGCTCTAGATAGGGGATAATACAATTTATTTCAGTTAGGTTTTAGCTTTCTTGGCTGGAGTTCAGTTTTTTCCAACTTCCTGTGCCCTTGATTGTAGATGTGGGCGGTATTAAGACTCATTTACCCATTTCCAGATTTTTCATAGTGGGTTATTTTTATAAACGGCTGCTCTGCTCTTTAGAGGTTTACTTGATTCTCACAGTGGAAGGCTGTCTCCAAACTCCCCTGCCCACCCTTACCTGCTTGACCACTGTGGATGGGTCAATTCTAGCATAAAGAAACTTGATTGAGGGAGCTCTTGGTGAGGAGGGGCTGAGGTTTCAGCCAGATGTCGTATAACAGAAATGCTGTAAATCTTTGTGCCATAAGCTTCCTAGATTCTGAAGGCTTAATGTGCTTGGCAGTGGTTCCTGGAAAGTGGTGGGGTCAAGGGTGACTCACTCAGAACCACTTCCTTCTCTCCACCCTCACTTCCCAAATTCTGATTGGTCTATAGGTGAACGTGTACCTTCCCTCTCCTCTTTTAATCCCCCACAATCATTCTAGAGATTGTGTTCAGTAGAGTAGATGAGTGGAAAGCTTCCTGGGATGGAATGTTCCTGACAGTGTTGGGTGGACAGCAGTGGAACTGAGGGGTATTTCTCTACCTGGCTCCACTTTTAGCAGGTAAACCCATACATGCTTATCACTTTCAGAGTAATTTCCAGTGTGTTCTTTACAACCATGTGAGATTTCTGTTTCTGTTAAAGAAGCAAGTGTTCGTTACAGATTAGAAAATACAAACTTAACATAAAATTGAAATCATTGATAGTCCAGCCTTCTTACAGGTAAACATTGATGACACTTTGTCCTCTGTTCAGAGACTTTTTTTTCTAAATAAAAATTAGAACCATCTTAAATGACTGTCTTAATGTTGAAACTTGCTTTTCCAGTCTGTATCATGTATTTCTGTGTCAGTCAGTAGGGCTCTTCTGTTAGAGCGTGAGCTCCCTGAGAGCTGAGGTAGTGCTTCTTTTGTGTATGTGTCCTTAGCACAGCATCTGCTTTACTGTACACTGTTTGTGGAGTGAAAACATAGCCATAAAGTGAAAACTGATTGGACACAAGCTGGGGCCAGCCTCATGTCAGTTCTTGGATAACTTTTGTTTTCCACCCTTTGTAGGACCTACTAAATGAAGCAAAACAGAGACTTAGCAAAGTGGTAAAAGATGCAACCAGGTACCAAGTGCTGCTGGATGGACTAGTCCTCCAGGTAAGTCTGTAGGTCAGAGGTGCCACAGATGGCGTGCACCTGCAGGACTGACACAGTGTGAGAGAAGCCAGCTGTGCCCCTCCTGTGTCATTTGTGAACACACAACTCCTGCGTCTTCTCATCTTGGCTCTTTGCCTTGTCTAGGAGGAGATGCTTAGAAGGATGGTGGTGTCTCGCAGGTTGAATAAGACTGATATCTTTTTACTGGTTCTCTGTAACCCCCAATGATAAACCTTCCTAATTTTACTTCACCACTGAAATGCTTGTTTTAGGTATTGAGGTTTAGACCATGGGCTGTATAAATTTTATTTCCTGCTCAGCTGTTTAAATAACAGTATTTGTCCTCAACCTAGTTGTATTTTGTTCCCATCACTAGAGCATTGGGTATATTTATCTGGTTTGTGACACCAGAGTCTTGCCATGTTATTGTGCTGTGTAGGCCCTCTTTGGGGAAACTTAGGACTTTTCCCCCCAACGCTGAGATAATCACAAAGACATTCTGTTCGCTGTTGCTTTATAGTTTTTGCTGTTGCATCTGTTTGTTCTTTAATAGGGTTTGTACCAGTTGCTGGAGCCCCGGATGATTGTTCGCTGCAGGAAACAGGATTTCCCTCTGGTGAAGGTAAAGTTTGAAAAAATCCTTTTTCTTTTTAAAGATCAACGTGTTGGGTATGAAATGACAGCTCACCCATGGAGATTGGAAGAGTTTTAACTTGTTGGAGATGCTGACTTCAGTGTACCCAAGCCTCTGGTTTACTGTCTCAAAGAAATCACGCTGCTAGCTGTGTTAGTACCCTCCTCCCTTCCTGAAGATCTTGTAATACCATAATCTGAAAATTCAGTTCAGAGCTGTACCTACCAGATTGGAGCCGAGGATAGGCAAGACCACTTAGAACTGGCATGCTCCCAGAGCAGCAGGGCTTAGTGCTAATTTAATACTGTCCTACACCTGGAGGAGGAAAGTAGGTACCAGCAAAGTGACAACACAGCATCACTCCCAGAGGCCAGTGTTGAGGAGCTTCTCTGTATCCTGTCTTAAGGGAGGAGATCTTGGCCCCAGGGAGGATCAAGGCCATGGCAAGCACACGGTGGCAACAGAAGGATCCTTAGGTTGTAGAACCCCCCCAGCTCTGATTACGTGCCAGCTATTCAGTTTAGGTCGTTCTTCCCTGTAGCTTGTGGTCAGGCAAGGTTGAGAGAGCTTAGTCCCTTAGTGACTACATTTTTAACACATGATATGTTTGTGGTTGCCCCAAGTCACTTGTCTCCTAGGAAAGCAAACTGCCAGGTGGGGAACAGTGTTCATTCTTATCTCCACTGTGAACTAATGAGCTGTGCCAGGGACCTGGAGCCCGGCTTGGGCCACCCACCTAGATGTGGGGCAGTGCACCTCGGTGGGCGTCACTGTGAAGCTGCTGGGGCTGGGTGCCGCCAGAGTGGCATTTGCTTTCCGTGGTGGTACTGTGTGAGATCTGAGGAGTAGGAAGAGTTCAGTGTATGTGTACATCTATTCAACTGGTAATAGAATCAGAAAGACTAAAGTTCCTTCATGATGTTATTCGTGTCTTGCTGGAACCTACACCTGGTGCTACCTTTGGTTAGGTTAGAACCTCTTCCATCTATCCTGTACCCCTTCCCCCAGCTCCCTCCTTTTTAAAATGTGGTAAAAAGTGCATGAAATTTACCATTGTTACCAGTTTTAAGCATACAGTTCTGTGCTTTAAGTACGTTTGCTCTTCTACAACTGTCCTTCTCCACCATCCTTCTCCAGAACTTTCCCTCTTCCAAACTGAACAGCATCTCCATGAGCCCCTGGCAGCCACATCCTGCTCCTGTCTGTATCACGCGGCTACTCTAGTGCCTGTGTAAGAGGAATCATACAAAGCCTGTCCTTTGGCGATGGGCTTACTTCACTTGCCATATTGTCTTCAAGGTTTACTGATGGTGTAGCCAGAGTTGGAAATTCCTTTTTTAAGGCTGAATATATGGACCACATTTTATTTACTCATTTGTGTTTATAGACACCTGGGTGGTTTCTGCCACTTGACTGTTCATAATGCTGCTGTGAACGTGGGTGTGACACACATATGGTCTCTTTTATTTCCTTTGGATGGATAACCAGAGGTAGACTGGCTGGATCTCGTGCTAATTCTGTGTTTAATTCTTTGAGGAACTGTAGTACCATTTTCCACAGCAACTGCACCATTTCACATTACCACCAGCAATACATGTGTTCTTTTACTTGGAAAAATAAGTAGGAATATCTTTGCTTGTATAGATTGTTGGTTTTGAGGATAACTGTTCTGTGTATGTGGTCAAGTGCTCATTCGTGTCTGACTTTTTATGACTCCATGGACTGTAGCCCATCAGGCTCTTCTGTTCATGAAATTATCCTGGCATGAATACTGGAATGGGTTGCTGTTTACTCCTCCAGGGGATCTTCCCAACCCAGGGATCGAACCCACATCTCCTGTGGTTCCTGCATAGTTTTTGATGAAACCTCTGTGTTTTTCTGTTTTTCCAGGCTGCAGTGCAAAAAGCAATCCCTGTGTACAAAGTAGCAACCAAAAGAGATGTTGATGTCCAGATTGATCAGGAGGCCTACCTGCCCGAGGAAATGTAAGAAGTGTTTCTGCTTTTAACATGCAAGTGGCTCTGGTTGCATGAATAGCCATATACTGGATCTTCCTCTGGGCTCAGTGTGCTGGAGGGCGGTGTGACCCCACTCATTTGTGCCTCCTGTCAGCGCCTATTGGTCTCCCTCTGTGAACCAGCTTTTTAATGGTTCATCCTGCCAAGAAGTAGAACAGATTTTGTACCCAGAACTTGAAGCTCGGTCCACATGTGACTAGATGCTGAGAAAGGGGATGGCTCCCTCTGGCCAGGAAAGTAGCCATGTCTGGCTGGTGGACTCCATGGTGTGGACTGAGCTTCTACTGATGCTGGGTGCAGTGGGGTTGGCCACAGGAGCTCCTGGACAGGGAGGCCAGGGCATTGTTCTCTTGTAGCTTTCCAACTCTTGGCAGCTGCAGTGAGGTAACGTCTATGCAGAGCTGACCCACGGCTCAGGATCCAAAGCCACTCTGCTGATGGGTAATTAGTGGTGGGCGGAGAGCAGTTTGAGGTCTGGTAAATAGCAGGTTCCAGTCAGAGCCACTGTTCCCGGTGCTTTGAGTCTGGACACTTAGAAAAGTCAGACAGTACATACCCTGGATGTCACAGCATCTACTCCAGAATTAAACAGACACTTCACCCCTGAGGGGTTTGCTGACTGCTGACTGGAGCCTGGATCAGATGAGGACTAGGGCTGTTGATTGGCAAATGGAGACAAAATTCCCCTTTTTCTTCTGTTAGGGAGGGGCAAGTTGTTGGAATTAACAAAGGGAAATTGGCACATAGTCACTTGGGATGAGTTACAGTTTCAAGTTGACTATGTATGTTTATTGGCCTCTACTCAAGAGGAAGAAGGTAACTGCACCATGTGTCTGTTTTCCTTAAATCTATACACATGGTTCTTTCCTGTGTTCTTTGTAGAGCCGGCGGTGTTGAGATCTATAACGGGGACCGCAAGATCAAGGTGTCTAACACACTCGAAAGTCGGCTGGACCTCATAGCTCAGCAGGTGAGTGTGGGGACACTCCTCAGTCGGTTGGCCTGTGGTTACTTTGAGGTGGTGCGGAGAACGTGTCGTTGGTTGGTATTTGAGATTTGTTGCTCTTTGTATGTTTTTGGACATTTTCTTAAAAGGAATGGAGGTTTTGGCATTCAGTGTCATTTGCTGAGATGATACCATGTACATGAGGGTGGGCTTGGGGTTAGAACAAGGGCTTTGTCTGTCTAGGATCTCACTATATGTGAGATTTATCAGGAGGTGCTTAAGATATGCTTAACTACGGATGCTTAACAAAGGCCCTAGAACCCCACACCTCTGTAGGAGTGACAGGAAACAAGTCGCTGCTTCTTAGAGGAATTGCCACAGGGCACCAGGCTCTTTAAAGTGTTGCCGCGTTTGCAGAAAGCAGTCAGGAAAGTTGTGTGTGGGGCCTTTTCCAGGGGTGTGGTCTGCTTAACCACCAGGCACATGTGGCTAAATTTGTAAAAGAAGGTACACTGAAAATTCCATTTCCAAGGTGGCATTGACCACATGCGGATGGCAGCCACTGTTCTGAGCGTGGGTCTTTGGGGCTTTCCAGTTGCTTCTGTGGATGCCGAGGCACATACCTGCCTTAGCAGTTTTCTACTCCGCACAGGGTGGGTGCTCTGTCTGTTGAGAGCGCGTCACCTCTTCTGCCCACGTCAGAACACGATGGAAGCCCCGGATGGTGGTGACTTCTGTCACTTCTCTTTTTCCCCACTGAGCAGTGGCCTGAACCCCACAGATGTGACTGTAACATCACTCTCGGCCTCTGCTGGGATGTCCTTGCCCTGTGACTTCCAGTTCAGCCTGTTGGCTGTGGCTGAGGCTCAGATGGGTCCTTGCCAGGCCGCACTGCCTCACAGAAGCTCTCCACTCTTCACAGATGATGCCTGAAGTGCGGGGAGCCTTGTTTGGTGCAAATACCAACAGGAAGTTTTTGGACTAAACCAGCAAGAGGTGCGTGACGTGGATGCTCCCGACATTGGAAGAAACGAGATGGCCTGATAGCTTCCTCTTTGCTGTCCTCTGCCCTTATTTCTCAGTGGATGCTCTTCTGTAGCTAACGTTCTCCGACTGATGGTAATGATGGGAGTCTCAGTTAGTACAATAGGAAACCTTCCTCTAGTTTGTCTCAAAGTAGCACAACTTCCTACCATTCTGTAGCTCGCAGTTGCAGGGCCAGGTGTGGGTGCATGCATGTCCCACACCTCCTGCTATCCTGGGCTCCACCATCCAGCCTACAGGCGGTGGGGTGGTAGATTCAGTCCTCCAGTGCATGTGGGCCTCATCCCTTCCAGCAGCAGCAGCAGCTTCTCGCCTACGTGTTTGGACCTGGAAGTAGTCTGTAAATGTGATTTTAAGGTCTATTCCATGAATCTGCTCTATTTATTAAAACACAACATGGAGGTGGATGTCGCTGTAGTTTATTACACAAGGGCTGCGACGTGTACTGAGTGACCTAGAATGCAGGAGCCATAGCCCGGCAGTGTTTGACCACCAGCAGCTCCCTCTCTCTTCCTCTGCTCCTTTTTACCGAACTCACCGAGAGGCACCCTCCAGCGGAAACTGTCCAGGGTCAGCTGGCCTCTGGAGGGGCTGACAGGTGATGAAGGAGGCGTGGTGGATCCGGCAGCATCAGACAGGAGGCGGCGTGGGCCTGGCGGGGCGCAGCTGCTGTGTGTTTGGTGCACCAAGACTTAAAACGCTGTGTGACCCGAAGATGAGGCGTCTGTTCTCCACACTCAGAACGACCTGAATTGACTCAAGTGTAGCTTTGTCCTGAGTGGACGCAGCTGGGACGACGTGCTGTCTCCTCACAGCTCACAGCATTCACGTCACACAGGGCTGCACGGGTGGAGGGTGTGGGGCCGGGGGATCCCCAGCCTTGGGACAGTTGTCGTGGTCCCCTTGAACTAAAATACAATCCTGCTTTTCCCCACATCAGTGCTAGGATGAACTAAGTTATTTACTCAGAATTCAGTTCAGTTCAGTCACTCAATCGTGTCTGACTCTTTGCGACCCCATGAATCGCAGCACGCCAGGCCTCCCTGTCCATCACCAACTCCCAGAGTTTACTCAAACTCATGCCCATCGAGTTGGTGATGCCATCCAGCCATCTCATCCTCTGTCGTCCCCTTCTCCTCCTGCCCCCAGTTCTTCCCAGCATTAGGGTCTTTCCCAGTGAGTCAACTCTTCGCATGAGGTGGCCAAAGTATTGGAGTTTCAGCTTCAGCATCAGTCCTTCCAATGAACACCCAGGACTGATCTCCTTTAGCATGGCCTGGTTGGATCTCCTTGCAGTCCAAGGGACTCTCAGGTTTTAAAAAGGCAGAGGAACCAGAGATCAAATTGCCAATATCCGCTGGATCATCGAAAAAGCAAGAGAGTTCCAAAAAAACATCTATTTCTGCTTTATTGACTATGCCAAAGCCTTCGACTGTGTGGATCACAACAAACTGGAAAATTCTGAAAGAGATGGGAATACCAGACCACCTGACCTGCCTCTTGAGAAACCTGTATGCAGGTCAGGAAGCAACAGTTAGAACTAGACATGGAACAACAGATTGGTTCCAAATAGGAAAAGGAGTATGTCAAGGCTGTATATTGTCACCCTGCTTATTTACTCAGAATTAACAAGAGTAAATCCTCAAACTGACTCAGTTGAGATGCAGTGACTACTCTGTTCAGGTGGTCGGCTCCTGAGCACTGTGGCCCTGGTCACCCAGGGGTGGGCCCGAGGGGGACAGAGCAGGTGCGAGGAGGGCGAGCAGCTCCTGATGCCCCAGGCAGCTCTGAAGGATGGGGCTGTGAGCAACGCCCTTCAGGAAGGCCGACCTGAGGCCAGGGTTCTGGGCCCCTCCCCCACACTGTGCCCCCTCCTCACTCCTGGGTGGGGGCTGTGCCACCAGCACTGAGGGACCTTAACTTGCACAGTTGCTGATGCCGCTGGAGCTGTTGACTGTAGCCTAAGTTTGGCTTTGAGTTTCCAATGCTACATCAAAAGACAGTCACTAGTTAAAGTGTCTGCCCACCCTTTGTCGACACAACATCCCAGATTCCTTGTATGAACCCCCCCGTGGGGTCTATCACGGGGCTCCTTCCCCCCTCGGGGCCTCCTTTACAAAATGACACACTGTCTAAGGGCCCAGCTCAGGGGGGTGCAGAGTGGCCCTGAGACAGGAGACCCCTCTGTGCCCAACCTTCCAGAAGCATCACTTGTGGCAGCAGCTGTGGAGCCTGCAACATAGCCAGACATGGGCTCGCTGACCACAAAATCAAGGTCTGGACCTGGAGGCTGATGGGATCCCAGTCCAGAGAGTTAGGGACCACCTGGGAAGTCTGTTCTGATCCCATGTGAAGGGGGAGAGGCTCATGCAGTGCCCAGCATCCTGCTACAGCATCTCCGGCACTTCCATGTGCCTGCCGCTCGGCTCCCAGCAGCTCACGCCCGTCAGGCAACTCCCAATTGCAGATGCCGCTGGGGGCTGGAGTCCTGTCCTCTGTCACAGGCCAGCACACTGCCCCACCACCCTCCCTTGGTGTTCAGCCTGGTCCCCAAGGGCTGCCACTCACCCAGCTAGGTCAACAAACCAAGCTCTGAAAACAGACTGTCAGGGAGGCTGAGGCCAGGACAGTGAAACAGCTCTAGCAAGAGTCTCTCCTTGCTGATCCCCAAGAACTGCCCCCGGGCAATGGGGAGCATGGGCAGAACCGGACAGTGTCTGCAGCTGATCTGTTTCCGTTCCTCAGCACAAACACAGATCAACGGGATGGATCCCACAGCCCAGAAACAGTCAACTAATGCCTGACAGGGGAACCAGTGGCAATGACGGCTCTAGTGAATGGTGCTGGGAAAACTGGACATTGACTTGCAAAACAACTAGACTGCTGTCTTACACCACTAACAAGACTAAAGATGGATCATAAAACTGAGATCATAAAACTCCCAACAGCGGGAAAAGTTCCATGACACTGGAACCTAAAGCACACACAACAGAAGGTAAAAGAAACAAGTGAGACCACATCAAACCAAAAGCTTCTGCACAGCAAAGGAAACCACCCACAAAATGATAAGGCCGCCTACTTAATGTGGCCTACTTAATGTGGGGACACCTGCAAGCATACATCTGATATGGGGCTAAGACAAGAATTCAGAGATCAGATCTTCTGGGGGAGGAGCCAAGATGGCGGAGGAGTAGGACGGGGAGCCCACTTTCTCGCCTACAAATTCATCAAAAGAATAACTGAACGCAGAGCAAACTTCGCAAAACAACTTCGGATCGCTAGCTGAGGTCATCAGGCGCCCAGAAAAGCAGCCCATTGTCTTCGAAAGGAGGTAGGACAAAATATAAAAGATAAAAAGTGAGACAAAAGAGCTAAGGACAGAGATCCGTCCCGGGAAGGGAGTCTTAATAGAGGACGTTTCCAGAGACCGGGAAACCCTCGCACTGGCGGGCCTGGGGGAAGTGTTTGAATCTCGGAGGGCAACCTGACTGGGAGGGAAACAATAAATAAAACCCACAGAATACGAGCCTAAAAGCAACTCCCAGCAGAAAAGTACTCCAGACACCCGCATCCGCCACCAGCAAGTGGGGGCGGAACGGAGAGGAGCGGGCGGCATTGCTTGGGGTAGGGTCCAGGCCTGAGTGCCCTGAGGACAATCGGAGGGAGCTTTTGTGAGTTGCCAACTTGAACTGTGGGAGAGCAAAAGAGAGAGAAAATTAACCGGCCCGAACACACTGCCAGCCGTTCGCAGAACAAAGGGACCGAGAGAGTCCAGAGAAGAGCTCGCAGGCTGCGGACGGGCCCAGCCCCGCCCCACCGGAGGCAGGAGGCAGGGGGGAGGGGAAGGGGGCAGGCTTGGCCCCAAGGACCGCATCCCCTGCCGCACTGCAAACAGGCCTCCAGTTTCTAATCAAAGACCTCCTGAGATTCTGGATGGTCAACATCCGCCGGGAGGGTCGCGGCGAGGCACAGGGCACAGGCGCCCGACAGGCGCGGGCGGGGACTGGGGCTGGGGACGCAGAGGGCAGAAGGCGCATGCACCCAACTGGCGCCAGCGGAGACTGGGACCGCGGAAGGGAGTGGGCGCGCCACACCCGGGGAGAGTGCGCCCATCAAGCCCCTGGCTGCCTGGACCGCTCTGACGGGGAAGGCACAAAGAGCAGGCGCAGCTTTTTGTTCGCGCTTCTGTGGAACACCCGAGGGCTAGAACCGCGCATAGCGCGAGGCGCGCTCCATATAGAGCAGCCAGGAGCCTCAGCAGCGCAGACGGAGAAAGCAGCGCCAGCCCCTCCCCGCAGCGCGACGGAACTAGCTACCTGAATAAGAGTCCACCTCCACCCGCCTGTGTCAGGGCGGAAATGAGGCTCTGAAGAGACCGGCAAACAGAAGCCAAATAAACAAAGGGAACCCCTTCAGAAGGGACTGGTGCAACAGATTAAAATCCCTGTAGAAAACACCGACTACACCGGAACAGGCCTGTAGATATCGAGAAGTGTAAGCTGGAACGAGGAGCTATCTGAAACAGCCGAACCCACACTGACCACAACAGCTCCAGAGAAATTCCTAGATATATTTTTACTTTTTTTTTTAAGTAAGAAAAAAAAATTTTTTTTCTTTTTTATTTTTTCTCTTTTATTTTCCTTTAAAATTCCCTATTACTCCCCCATTACTCCTTAACTTTCATTTTCATAGATTTTTACGATTTTTTTAATTAGGGAAAAAATTTTTTTCTTTCTTTTTTCTTCTTTTTTTCCCTTTTTCTTTTTCTCTTATTTCTTTTAAAGGGGAAGGTTCATAGCATTACAGGCTTACCTCAAGAAACAAGAAAAAAGCAAAAAGCCAAATAAATAACCTAACTCTACACCTAAAGCAATTAGAGAAGGAAGAAATGAAGAACCCCAGGGTTAGCAGAAGGAAAGAAATCTTAAAAATTAGGGCAGAAATAAATGCAAAAGAAACTAAAGAGACCATAGCAAAAATCAACAAAGCTAAAAGCTGGTTTTTTGAAAAAATAAACAAAATTGACAAACCATTTGCAAGACTCATTAAGAAACAAAGAGAGAAGAACCAAATTAACAAAATTAGAAATGAAAATGGAGAGATCACAACAGACAACACTGAAATACAAAGGATCGTAAGAGACTACTACCAGCAGCTCTAAGCCAATAAAATGGACAACTTGGATGAAATGGACAAATTCTTAGAAAAGTATAACTTTCCAAAACTGAACCAGGAAGAAATAGAAGATCTTAACAGATCCATCACAAGCAAGGAAATCGAAACTGTAATCAAAAATCTCCCAGCAAACAAAAGCCCAGGACCAGATGGCTTCACAGCTGAATTCTACCAAAAATTTAGAGAAGAGCTAACACCTATCTTACTCAAACTCTTCCAGAAAATTGCAGATGAAGGTAAACTTCCAAACTCATTCTATGAGGCTACCATCACCCTAATTCCAAAACCAGACAAAGATGCCACAAAAAAAGAAAACTACAGGCCAATATCACTGATGAACATAGATGCAAAAATCCTTAACAAAATTCTAGCAAACAGAATCCAACAACATATTAAAAAAATCATACACCATGACCAATTGGGCTTTATCCCAGGAATGCAAGGATTCTTTAATATCCGCAAATCAATCAATGTAATACACCACATTAACAAATTGAAAGATAAAAACCACATGATTATCTCAATAGATGCAGAGAAAGCCTTTGACAAAATTCAACACTCATTTATGATTAAAACTCTCCAGAAAGCAGGAATAGAAGGAACATACCTCAACATAATAAAAGCTATATATGACAAACCCACAGCAAGCATCACCCTCAATGGTGAAAAATTGAAAGCATTTCCCCTGAAATCAGGAACAAGACAAGGGTGCCCACTCTCACCACTACTATTCCACATAGTGTTGGAAGTTTTGGCCACAGCAGTCAGAGCAGAAAAAGAAGTAAAAGGAATCCAGATAGGAAAAGAAGTGAAACTCTCACTGTTTGCAGATGACATGATCCTCTACATAGAAAACCCTAAAGACTCTACCAGAAAATTACTAGAGCTAATCAATGAATATAGTAAAGTTGCAGGATATAAAATTAACACACTGAAATCCCTTTCATTCCTATATACTAACAATGAAAAAACAGAGAAATTAAGGAAACTACCATTCACCACTGCAACAAAAAGAATAAAATACTTAGGAGTATATCTACCTAAAGAAACAAAAGACCTATACATAGAAAACTATAAAACACTGATGAAAGAAATCAAAGAGGACACAAACAGATGGAGAAACATACTGTGTTCATGAATTGGAAGAATCAATATTGTCAAAATGGCTATTCTACCCAAAGCAATCTATAGATTCAGTGCAATCCCTATCAAGCTACCAACGGTATTTTTCACAGAACTAGAACAAATAATTTCACAATTTGTATGGAAATACAAAAAACCTCGAATAGCCAAAGTAATCTTGAGAAAGAAGAATGGAACTGGAGGAATCAACCTGCCTGACTTCAGACTCTACTACAAAGCCACAGTCATCAAGACAGTATGGTACTGGCACAAAGACAGAAATATAGATCAATGGAACAGAATAGAAAGCCCAGAGATAAATCCACGAACCTATGGACACCTTATCTTTGACAAAGGAGGCAAGGATATACAATGGAAAAAAGACAACCTCTTTAACAAGTGGTGCTGGGAAAACTGGTCAACCACTTGTAAAAGAATGAAACTAGAACACTTTCTAACACCATACACAAAAATAAACTCAAAATGGGTTAAAGATCTAAATGTAAGACCAGAAACTATAAAACTCCTAGAGGAGAACATAGGCAAAACACTCTCCGACATAAATCACAGCAAGATCCTCTATGACCCACCTCCCAGAATATTGGAAATAAAAGCAAAACTAAACAAATGGGACCTAATGAAACTTAAAAGCTTTTGCACTACAAAGGAAACTATAAGTAAGGTGAAAAGACAGCCCTCAGATTGGGAGAAAATAATAGCAAATGAAGCAACAGACAAAGGATTAATCTCAAAAATATACAAGCAACTCCTGAAGCTCAATTCCAGAAAAATAAATGACCCAATCAAAAAATGGGCCAAAGAACTAAACAGACATTTCTCCAAAGAAGACATACAGATGGCTAACAAACACATGAAAAGATGCTCAACATCACTCATCATCAGAGAAATGCAAATCAAAACCACAATGAGGTACCATTACACGCCAGTCAGGATGGCTGCTATCCAAGTCTACAAGCAATAAATGCTGGAGAGGGTGTGGAGCAAAGGGAACCCTCTTACACTGTTGGTGGGAATGCAAACCAGTACAGCCACTATGGAAAACAGTGTGGAGATTTCTTAAAAAACTGGAAATAGAACTGCCATATGACCCAGCAATCCCACTTCTGGGCATACACACTGAGGAAACCAGATCTGAAAGAGACACGTGCACCCCAATGTTCATTACAGCACTGTTTATAATAGCCAGGACATGGAAGCAACCTAGATGCCCATCAGCAGATGAATGGATAAGGAAGCTGTGGTACATATACACCATGGAATATTACTCAGCCATTAAAAAGAATTCATTTGAATCAGTTCTAATGAGATGGATGAAACTGGAGCCCATTATACAGAGTGAAGTAAGCCAGAAAGATAAAGAACATTACAGCATACTAACACATATATATGGAATTTAGAAAGATGGTAATGATAACCCTATATGCAAAACAGAAAAAGAGACACAGAAGTACAGAACAGACTTTTGAACTCTGTGGGAGAAGGTGAGGGTGGGATGTTTCGAAAGAATAGCATGTATATTATCTATGGTGAAACAGATCACCAGCCCAGGTGGGATGCATGAGACAAGTGCTCGGGCCTGGTGCACTGGGAAGACCCAGAGGAATCGGGTGAAGAGGGAGGTGGGAGGGGGGATCGGGATGGGGAATACGTGTAACTCTATGGCTGATTCATATCAATGTATGACAAAACCCACTGAAATGTGAAGTGATTAGCCTCCAACTAAAAAAAAAAAAAAAAAAGAATTCACAGACAGCAACGGGCAAAGAACACATGAGAAAATGCTTAGTCATCAGGGAAACCACCAAGATCACCTTACATCTGTCCCACTGGCCATAAATCAGGTGGAACATGGAGAGGGAACCCTTGGGCACTGCTGGTGGAGATGCACCTGTGTCCACAGCAGCACTGTGTACAGTAGCCCAGTGTCCACGGACGGATGAATGAAGATACAATAAAAGTCACGCAGAAACACATACTGTATGATTTCCCCAATATGTAGAATCTATTAAAAAATGCAAACACAGAAAAACAAGATGGGCTGTGTGGTTCACAGAGGCAGGAGATGGAGACTGAGTGAACGGGGTGAGGCCCCAGCGGGCAGTTACAAGGTCAGTACGTCCTGGCAGTGTGGTGCTAAGTGTGGCAACTGTAGTTAGCACTGTTTTGTGTGAGAACGTTGCTAAGACAGTGGATCCCAGATGTTCTTACCATTTTTGTAACTCTGTGAGCAATGGCCATTACCCAGTGGTGATCATGCTGCAGTATGTGGTTGTCAGGTCATCACGCTGAACACCTTGGACAAACACAGTGGCCAAGTGTCACTCACCCTCGATAAAACCTGAGAGAATGGTTTTGTCTGCTGGTTGACAACGGAACATATCCTTTCTATATGGCCAGTCTTGAACTTCCAAATGCACATTTACATGTGCAGACATGTGAACTGAGGCATGGTTGCCACTCATTCCCACAACCTTCCAGAAAAAGAGCATGATGCACCTGCCTTGTGGGAACTGCTGCTGGAAGAAGTCATTGGCTGCCAACTTGATGTCCTTCTCCATGGTGAACAAGGTCAGGTCACCGCGGCCCCTGGAAGGGAATGGTGAGGGCAGGGGGTGTCTGCAGCCGCGGGGACCAGCTCCAGCCTGTGAACTTCTGGAAGACTAGGGTCCCGGTGAGTCAGGGAGCTCTTCTGTTTTACTGAAGCCCTCTTTCTTTTCATTGATCCATGTGGCCTGTGCCTGAACTCCTTACGGGCTCCCTGGTGCAGGTCCTACAAGTTACTGCTGTCTTGCACGTATGGACCCTTGTGATGACACGTGACCAGTTCTCCAAACTAAGCTCGATTGTGAGATCCCAAGCAGTGGCTATGTGGGTCCCACGGCTTTGCCTTCACACTCAGAGCACGGCCACCTCAGCCCCTCAGTCCAGCCTTGTGTCCGTTTCTCATGGCATAATGATCTTGGTGTGCATCCCTAGCTGGAGACACTAAGGGGAAAGTGTTCACACCCTCTGGGTCCTCAGGTCACCTTGTTCCCACACCCAGCATCTCCTGTCCACCCCTCCGCTCTTGAATCTTTTTGTCCCGAGTCAGGTCACTGTCGGCTTCCCCAGGGTTTACTCCCAGCACCCGGGGGTCAGTCTGTCTCTTCCTCCAGGCTTCCTGTCCAGACCTGGACAGCAGTGCCTGGCACTCGGCCCACCTTTTCTGAAAGGGTCGATGTCACCCTTTCAGAAAACCACCGATTGCTGTTTTCTCCCACAAAACAAAGACCTTCGAGACGTCCACGACATGCCGGCCGCCCGGTAACGGAGACAGACTCTCAGACACCAGGACGTCCTCCCAGCACCATTTCTTCTGACATTTTGATTCCAGGGCCCACAAGTTCCCAGAAGAGGGCGGACTGAGCACATGGGCAGCTGTAGTGGCAGCACCAGGGTCTCCCTGACAATATCCAACCAGGAGGTGAGAGAAACATCTTCCCAGACCCATGGGAGAACGTCCCCAGTGCCCTGAACGCCATGTGATTGTTGGCACTGCAGCTTCTCAGGCTACAAAACCTAAGTCACAGTCTGTCCGTTTCCACAAACAAGACTCTGGCTTGTTTACCAAAGTCCTTCCTGTTACTCCTCGAATGCCTGCCTCCGCCGAAGAGTGACGTTCCACTGGGTTCCAAGGAGCCTGTCTCCGAAACTCCCAGACACGGGACCCACACGAGGTAAAGTGTAGCCACAAGCAGATCACTGCAGGCTCTAACCATGCTTCTCTTCTGCTCACTGGACACCCTACTCGTTGGAAGTGCGTGTTCTTACTATTGACAGTGGCTCTCATTCACCAAACACATAGCAAGGGGAACAGGATTAGAGGTAGGTAATGGTTTAAGCAAACAGCATGGGATCAGAGGCAGGTTATGATTTAGGCAAACAGGTCACACTCAGTTCTGACCTTAAGTCTGAAATGAAATCGTTGGAAGTATTTTTTGAAAGCTTTTTTTTACATGTGGCTGTGGTGGTAGGGACCGGTCAGAGAGCCCAGAGGCCACCCTGAGGCAGCTGAACCCCCAAGCACGGAGCTGGCTCCCTCACAGAAGATCCCGGCCTCCCCAAGCGGCTGGGAGACGACTCAGCTGCGGAGGACAGGGGTGGCTGTGGGGGCTGCTGGGGTCAGGGAGGGAAGCTGAGGAGGGGGACGCTGGAACACCTGCAGGGCCAGGGCTAAGCAGTGGCCACTCCTGCCCGTGCTTCTCTCCCCCTTGGATTCCGCCCTGGCCGTGTGGCCAGCCTTCCTCCTCACCCCCTGTGCCCCTGTGCGCCCTGGGCTGAGTGTCTCAGCAAAGCACATCAGTGGAGGCATGGCAGGGCTCAGGGGTGACCTGTGTGTCCCCAATGACTTGGCCAAGACGCAGCTGCAGAACCAGTGTGGACAGGAAACCGACAAAGGAATGCATGTGGGGGCAGGCATGTGTATCGGGGTGTGGGGGCCCCGAAGACTGGGGCGGGGCTGGGCGGCAGCTTGCTCACCCTGGACTCGCTAGTCCACTTGCCCAGTGGCCATGAGGACTGGGGGAGTGGCACAGGCTTGAGGGTTGGGGGAGGAATTCAAGCCAGAACAAGACTCAGAGGAGCCAGAATGGAACCAATCAGGAATGGAGCAGAGACTGGCTCCCGGGGAGTAGCCCCAGCACACATACATGTGCACACACACACGCTTCTCTCCAGTCAAGGTTACCATGCACACACAAAGATGCGTGCACACGCCCGCTTCTCCCCTGACCCACCACAGATGGGCGGCTCGGTGCCGAGTTCTGCTAATATGTTGCTGGCGTCCAGCCTCTCGCCCGGCTCGCCTGCCTTTACTGTGAAGTCTGCAGGGGAAGTTGCATCCTCCCTTCTGTCCTGTGAGTGACCACGTGAGTGCCAGGTACATGGAAGGGACTTTGTTTCATAAACGCTGAGAAGTGACAGCTTAGTTCCTGGGGCTGGGATGCAACGTGCTTTCCTCCTGCCGACTCAAGCCTTGGACATGCTCCAAGGGGCCAACTGCAGGGCTCTCAAAAATAACCGTCATGCTGCCTCCCTCTGTCTGGAAGAAGCTTCAGACCCAAGCTCTGAGGAGTGGGCAGTGTTTTTTCCAAACTCAAAGACTTGTTGAAGGCAGCTGCGTGGCACCGGCATCAGGAATGCCAAGGGACAGGTTCAGACCACCACAGCTGCCTTCCTGGCTGTTCTCTCTCAGCCCAACTCTCACTGAAGACTTCTGCTAAAGTCACCCAAGGAAACAAACTGAGCCTGGGTTGCAGAAGGGGAACAAAACTGGCACAACCTAAGACCCAGCACAGCCCAAAATACATAAATATTTAAATAAGAATAAACCCAAAGGAAAAGCCACATTGCCAGGAGAAAGACTTTGGGGGTCCAGTGCTTGGGGGAGGGGATAGCTTGGGCCTGCAGCCCAGAGGCATTCCTCCCAGAGGCCTCTCCAGAAGGGTTCAGGGTGAAGGTCGCCTCCGAGGGCCTAGCCCTGAGTCAATCTGGCCCTAGAGGTGCTCCCCACTTATAAAACTCAGCCACCTTTCCTCCCAGTGACAGACAGAGGGTTAGAGATGAAAGCCATTACTGTTCAACACAAGGAAACCTTTGCATGTTTCCAGACATCAAATGGCAAGCTCCATCAGAACTGAGACCAACCCACTCTTCACTCACTACTGGCTTCCTGTCTCTTCCCTGGTTCCTCCCCACCAGGTCCTGTTTCTTGTGTCAGTCTGAAGCAAGCAAGGGTGTTGGGGATGGTACACCCAGGGCTTAACAAATGTAAAGGTTAAACAATAACTCTGAAAACGGGGTGGATTAACTAACATGTTCCACGGAACCAGACTACAGAGCTGACCAGTGGAAGACACTCTGTTTTGGTCTCAAGGAAACAGACCTGGGAAACATACCCTGAGGGATTCAGCTAAGCTCTGGCTAAAACTGTGGGAACATTCTGACCTTTGGTGACAGATTCATGTCTCAGTGAGAGGGGTTGCAGCTGGGAATCCAAAAGTCAGAACGAAACTGTACCTGTGTTCAGGGTGTGGTGCTAGTCCACACGGGCTCACTCATCAGGACAGCAAAGGGGCCAGGGTCCCAGCCGCCTGCTCCCTCCTACCCCAACCCCCGGCCAAGGAGACTCAGAATCAAGTGAGACAAACACTCCGGCTGGCTTCATGTCAAATTCAAGGTTTACTCATGATGTCCACTTTAAAGTTACTTTTTTTTAAAATGCAACTACTCCACTCAAAAACATGACTGATACAGAACTTTACAGCAAAGTGTGGGGACTGACGACACTGTAGACATGGCAGGACTGCAGTCTCACGCCTGCATTAGCCAACACAGTGATAACATCCCAACGGGGACAACGTGGCAACACACACTGGCGGGTCACAAAGGTCACGGCCCAGGAAGCAAGAGATCACTCATGAGGCTGATGGTTCAAGGGTAAAGCAGGCCAGGAATCTTGAGTGTCTTAACGTCTATAGCCACCTGATGAGAAGGTGGCCAATTTCTCCTCCCGCACACCCAACAACAAGAACCCTCCCGGACCACGCTGCCGTTCACAGGGCTTCGGCCTGGCCGGAGCTGCCCACTGCCCTCCCGGCCCCAGTGGCATGTTACCTATGGGCCCCCGCGCAGGAGTCGGCGAGGTGCAGTTCATGCCCAGGCCTGGGCAGTGGGTGAGGGTGGCCCTGGGCCCCACACGCCTGGCTAGGTAATGTGTATAATCCCCACACTGCTGAGGCCTGCCAGCCAGGGGTTCTCCACGGACCACATCTGATCACCCGCGCAGGGCCTACCACACCCGCTCCCCACAATCCACATGGGGCCCTCGGTGACTGAGTGGGTCGCCTCTCTGGACGGCGGCACTGGGCCTCAATCAAACCTCTGTCCTGGTGGGACTTTGCCTCGACGAAAAAAGACAACAGTGACACGGGACACACACAACTCACACATCACCCTGCTCTTTTAAGAATGTACTTTATACAAAATAACCAATTCATACGGAAATAAATCTACAGACCTCCAAGGATCAAAAAGATTTTTAAAAAGTTGTTTTAAAAAATTATCCAACACACAGTATAGAACTAAGTACTGAGGTAAGTGTGGCTCTCAGTGAAACAGGGGATCAGCAGACCAGACAAAATATACACAATATAAAAATAAATAGCATTCCCCTTCCCAGTACTGGCCAGGATCACGCATAGGAATCTGCAGCAGGAGAGCGGACGTGGGCCCAGCTGGGAACAGAGTTCAGCACCTCACTCCCGGGCCCACCACCCTTTCCAAACACAGAGGACACTCAGCTGGTTAACAGGCTTTTCCACATCAGCCACCAGGGCACGGCGAGGGAGAGGCCAGCGGCTGAGGCCACTGACCATCTGCTCGGCCAGGGCCCATGAAGCACAGGAGGATGGAGCAGCTGGAGGTCAGGCTCGCGCCCGCCTCACACGAGGACGCAGCAGGGAAGGCCCAGCGCCCCAGGGAGAGTCCAGACCCAGAACAGGAACCAAGTCTCAGTTGAGGGCTCAGCCCCTGGCAGGGGAACCCACAGCCGCGGTGGAGGCTGAACAGCCTGACTCCCACGCACCCTGCTCTCTGTGGAGGGCACCCTGGCCCTTCCCTGGGCTCTGACTCGCTGGCTGCAGCTGCTATCCGAGTGTCCCTGCCTCGGGGCTGCTGGCTGAGGGATCCTGGGACCTGAGAGCCGTGTGTGTGGCTGAGACGGAAACTTTTAAAAAGCGAGAAAACCCTGAGCCCACGCGGCCCACTCCTGGAACTGGCAGGAACCGGCACAAGGATGCTCCTGGGGTCTGGGAGCCAGGCTGGCCGTGGGCTGAGGGCTCTCAGTCCACACCAAAGGTAGCCTTCTGAGAGTCCCGCGGCCCCGCCCAGGGAGGACGCCCTGCTGACCACAGGCACGAGGGCCCCCCAGTAAGGCAGATGGACACAGCAGCACTAGTCTCACTTTAAAGGAGGGACAAGAAAAGTGTTCTGAACAGGAATCCACGCATCTGTCGTCACTCGGTCTCCACCTGTCTTCAGTCTAATAAATTTTAGCCAAGAGTTCTTAAAAGAGGGGAAAAAACTCAAGGCCAGAAACATTCCATAAGGCTCTTGTTTCCTCTCTGGATCTTTTCTGTCTCCTGGGTCTGGGGAACAGTTTCTAACATAACGACTCTAAGGTGAGCAGCGGACAGGAGTCCTCCAGGTCCCTGACAGGTGACAGCGGTCCCAGGGAAAGGCCCCCTCCAGGACCTCCTCCCAGGCTAGTTCTGGTCGGGAAGAGTGCACAGGCCCTGGGGGGGGGGGGGGGCGCGGGGTGCGCGCCTGAATGGGGGTGGCCCTGTGGGGTAACGCAGCACAAAGCCACACTCCCAACAGGGCTCCCCAGTGCCTGGCCCCTCCGCTCACCCCGAAGGGAAGCTCTGGGGCAGCCGGAGATGGGGTCGGGGCTGGGGGCTGAGCCACTAGAGGACTGTGCATGGTGGGCGGACGGAATGGGCAGGATTGCCGTAGTCCTCCTGGCCCTGCCCCAGCCTGGTTCTGCTCAAGGCAAGGGTACCCGGAGGCCTTGCACCCAAGCCAGCTTCCACGCTGGCCGGAGCAGGCTCTGGGCTGGGAACAGAGGCAGGGGCCACGGTCTCCCCTCCCAGCTGGTGCACAGGCACACATGGAGCCCGAATGTGCCAGGCATGTTCCCTCACTGCTCTAGAGCAAAGCTGGATTTGTCCATGACCCTTGCCCATCCTTCCCAAATGGTGATGCTGACGTCCACACCCGGAACCACATCACGCCCAAGACAGGGCTCCAACAAGAACCAGAATTCAATGGGAACACAGCCCCCAAACTTGCCCCACTTAAAAGCACGCCAAATTTAAAGTTTAAATAAGTCTTTAAAAAAAAAAATCGTGTTTCTGCACATGTCTAGAAGGCGCCTGCATTCCCAGCGCTCCCCCTGCCCAAGCTCAGCATCTGGGCGTCTGGAGCTGGCATCTGGTCTCCACGGGGACTCTACTACTGGAAGCACGGGTTTGCTCCAGCTTCAGCAAGGATGCTGGGGCTGGATGGAAGGTTCTCTTGGCCCCTCACACAGCTGAATTTATAAGAACAAGCGCAGATCAATCAACCAATGTTTCCTGCAAGCTTTTCTACTATCTCAAAGGCATGCTTAAAAATACGCTATTTTTACAAAGACCTGTGACTTCAGGGTATCTCCCATCAGCTGTTTCCTCCTTTGCTTTTGTGGGATATTCAAAAGCTTAGAACAGGAGTCCTAACTTTGGTGGCATCTCAGCTAAACTCAAAGAATGCTTAACAGGGAGAATCCAGTGTCGCTTGCTTCTAGAACCATAATAAAGTAACTGAATACTGTAAAACTGTTTCCTATCACAGACAAGTGACTTCAAGAACTTGTTCTTGACAGCTATTTTAAATCACCATGACTTATTTTACTATATTCACATAAAATGGATAAAAACTATATATACTGAAATATTCCTAAATTCAAGCTGTAAATCTATACGATACATTTTTCCTATTAAAAACTGTGCAGCTTCTTTATTGACACTAAACATATACAAACCTGAGTAGTCGCTGCCACAAACTGTGATTTGTGCAGGAAGCTTGTGACGCCTTCCAGACCACAGTCCCGGCAGGTCTGCGGCAGGACGCGTCACCGCACCTTCCAACGAGCAGATGCTCCTGATACTGGTTTACACCTATCTGGCAGGCAGCTGGCCAGCCAGGAGGGGCACTGCTATCTCGGACCATGACCTGGGTGCCAGGCGAGGCGGCTGCCCGAGGGGAAGAGCCGTCAGAGGAACAGCAGCGCCAGGTGTGCCCATCCTGCATTCCCCCAAGAGTGAGTGGGAAAGGGCTGTAAACACAGGGGGTCAGCAGGGCTGCGGGCCCACCGGCCAGACTCTATCCCCATCACCCACCCCCCCGCTGTATGTACAATACATTCACAACCGACAGAAATCATCATAAAGGCAACATGAAAACTCTGTAAACTGGACCCGGCTCCAAACACACCCACACGAGCAGTCCTGTCCCCAGACGGCTACCTGAGTGCAGCTGCCATGACAGCCCACCAGCACCGCCCCCAGGTCAGGATGTCTTCCCTGAACAAGTGTCCCAGGGCCTGGAGAGACCACCAGAGTCCAGCCTGTCTGGTCCCCACTTTCGCCCAGGACTTTGTGAGCGCGTGAGTCGTGAGGAGGGGCATCCAGGCTTCAGGCCACACACAACGTGATGCTGGTGACAGGAGAGGCGGGTGGGGCCGGGCCCCATTCTGCACTTGCAGCTCTTGTTTCCCTGGGGCATGTCTCCTCCTGGGACTAGCTCTGAGAGAAGCAAAATACAGTTTCAGCAAAACTGACACGTGTTAACTGTTAAAAACAACAAAGCCACGGAGCCGCACACACTCCTCCCATCTAGGAAAACGGCGCAATTTTGCTTCACTGGGCAGTCCTGCCAGGTGTGGTTTCTGAGTCCTGGACCCTGACTCAGCCCAGTGGCCAAGGACTGCTGCCTCCAGGGAGACCAGGGATGGGGGTGGGGTTGGGGGAATCAGACTCTTCCAGATGATGTAGACAAGGAGTCACACCACAGAAGCCAGTGTGGGGAAGGAAATCTAACCCAACTCAGAGCTGGTGCCTGGGATAGGAAAAGGGGCTGGCGGGGCTGTAAAGAGCTACTCCCGAGGCCCTCTGGCTGCACGGCCCACAAGACACAACCCCTTTCCAGGCACCGCCCCTGCAGCCACAGCTGCCCGGAACCACACGGACCTCACTGTCCACCATTCTGACCTGATCGAGTGGAAGTGTTGGGGGCTTCTGGGGGGGCAGCTCCTCCTGCGATGCCGCTGGTGCCGGTGTCTTTGGGAACGAGGGGCGGGACTGGACCAAGGGCCCCTGCAGTCTAGAGACATGAGGAAGGAACAGTCAGGAACGCATGTAATGTCCTCAGTACAAAGGAAAAGGCATACAGCCCCACCTGGACCATTTGGGTGAGTGACCCCTGACCCGGGGGCTGCCACGTGAGGCAGGAAAGACATGCCTGATGCCACCAGCACAGTGCTCCTGACAAAGGTGTTCACTCTGACTCTGAATTGTGACTAAACAATGAGAAGAAGCCAGAGCCTGGGGCGCTCTGTCTTTGAAAAACAAAGAATGCAAAGCCAATGTTGTGAAGTACTGAGCAGGCACAGCACCCAAATGTAGAGCCATGAACTGTGACTGGATCCTGAATGGGGAAAACTCAGAGCAAAACAGCGAGAGAAACAGCTACAAGAACACTTCGGGGACAACTGGAGACATCAGACAGTGCGTCCATCAGAGCACTAACACCAACTTCCCTGGCCAGGGTAGGGTCTGGGCTGTGCTAGAAAGATGCCCTAGGCTAGGAGACACACCAAAGTCTCAGAAGAGAAGGCAAAGAACAGACAAGACATAACAGACGTTCAGAGAGGGGTGAGCACACGCAGAGGGAAGGCCCTCAAGCCGGGCACTGGGGCTGGGAGGACCCGGGCAGCACGCAGGTTCTCACTGGGGCTGGGGGGACCAGGGAGCACTGGGATTCTCAGGGTGGTCTGTGCTGCTTTATGATGGGGCTTCCCAACCTTGACCTGGAGACTCCCCAGATCTCAGGTTGTCTCGCTGGCCTCAAGACACAGCTACTAGAATTATCAGGGAGTGGTGTGTGGCCAAGTCTGGCTCTGGATACAATGAGTTTTCATTCAGTGTCAATGGAGAAATGAGTGGTGAGCGGTGAGACTAGGATACCATCCGTGACTACCCACCCAGATCTGAGACCCCCTCTCCCTGGCGAAAGTCTGCCCACAGCCCCAGAACTCTGGCGATTAGGTGTCCAAAACCTAACTCAATAGCACTGAAATGCCCATTCACCTTCATGAGGAAAAAAATACCACACACACACACAACCCATACGCTCCTCCTGGGTCCAGACCACCCAAGTCAGTCTTTCATTCCCAAGCCCGCTTCTCTTTGGGAGACTAGCATCTACTCTGCTTCATCCCATAGAAAAAAGGCACGCAGCTGCAGCCTTACCCAGACGGTCTGTACATCTCCTGGAAGGACGCCCTCACCCCATTTCCGGGGCCCATCTGCTCCATCATCACGGCCTGGAAGTGGCCCAGGCCCTCCTCAGGGTAGCGGTAGAGGGGGCACTCGGGGGACAGGCCGTTGGGCTGGGCCGCCACTGGGCGGTGAGGTGGGTGAGTAGCCGAGGGGGAGGCGTAAGCCCTGGGCTGGAAATGCGTGGCCGGCCGCTGCGGGGTATAAGGCGGTCCGGCGTGCAGCATCACTGTGTGTGGGGGGAAGGCAGGCGAACCGAAGGCCATGCCCGGGCCGAGCGGGGCCGGGGGCGCGCCGTAGAGACACTCGCTGGCCGACAGGGAGCCCTGCCGCCTGGCAGCCGCGTTGTGGTTATCTAGGTCCAGGAACTCTTTGGGGCTCTCTGGCTGCTCCACAGACTCATCCTGCTTGCTCTCGGCGCTGGGGTTCTGCCCCTCAGCTGTCTTGGCAGCCACGGCGTCCACCCGCGTGGGCGAAGTTAAGGCAGCGCTCAGAGCCTCCACCGCGTCCACCCGTGTGGGGGGCGTTAAGGCAGCACTTAGCGCCTCGCAGCCCTGCAGCCCGGTCACAGCGCTCTTGTCAGGGAAGAGGGGCCTGGCAGGGGCAGGCTGAGCTGGTGGGGGCCCGCTCGGGCTTACGGGGGCTGCGAGGTGTCTCGGCCAGTCTGAGAAGGTCTGTGGACACGAGTAGTAAGGAGTCCGCGGGTAGTGGTGGTAGGAAGGCTGCGGTGGCGGCTGGTAGGGATACCGCATGCCCTGGTGGGGGCGGTACCGAGGGAAGACTCCAGAATGAGGGTCATGAGACTGAAATGCCCGAGGGGGAAAGGGAGGAGGGTGTGGGGCTGGAGGCTTGCCCCCCATCACAGGACCCACAGCCTGCAGGCCTGGGCCCACATGGTACCGTGTGGCGGAGCTAGGGAACTCCAAGCCAGGCGCGTACAGAGGGGAGCACGCAGGCTCTGCAGGGGGCCCAGCCTCAGGTGGCGCCCTGCCCTTGCCCTCAGACCCACACGGGGAGGCTTCCACCCGCAGTCCGTTTTCAGGCAGTGGCCCCAGGTCTGCCAGGGTGCACGCCTGGGCGGGTGGGCTGGCGAAGCCACTCCCTGAGAGCCAGGCAGACCTGACCGTACTCGCTGGGCACCCGTCCCCAGGTTCCGAGGACTCCGGCCTGAGCTCCGGGCCCTCTGGGCCCCTTCCTTGGGGTGAGCTCCGCCTGGCAAAGTCGGCCTGCAGAGGGGGCGCAGGGTGAGGTAGCTGCTTGAGGAACGCCCCCTCTGAAGCACCAACACTCGCTGGTCTCTCCTCGAGCCTGGGCAAGGGATCCACTGCAAGGAAAGCAGAGACAAAGTCACACCTGGTGAGCTGAAACCCTAGCACACAACAGGAACAGGCAGTCAAGATGACAACAACGTGCCCCCTACCCTGCCCACCGCCTGTGATCTGTGTGCCTGATTCCAAGGAGGCAGAGGGTGCACTGGCTGACTGCAGGCTGGCTGGGAGACACCGCCTTGATAGTGAAGAGGAGCGGCCAGGCCTGAGGACGCTGGGAAGGCTGGGTCCCAACCCAGTCCTGCAGTCAGGACACCCACCCAGGGGAGTACGAACAGGACTAGATGAATATTTGCTAAATGAACGACAACACCCGCTGTGCCTGGGCTTCCTGAAAACAAGACATGGACAGTGTGTAACACTCAAAGGGCATCTTCAAGGGATTACAGAAATTTAATAAACAGTCATTAACCTACTGAACTCAAATGGTTAATTACAGACTCAGAATTCTTTACTGTGCTATTGTTTTTGGCCATAAATGCATCTTATTATTATGATCTCTCAGGAAGGGCAGAGTTGTTGCCCAAGGGTATCAAAATAGGATTCTGGTCAGAGCTTACAGACAAGATCAAGAATTCAGACCTTTAAGATCAACTAGGACTGTTGGCTCCTGAAAAACTAACACTGGCTTTAAAGATCGCAGGTACAAGCTGCACAAGGATGATTAAAACGTGCACTTTTCATTATTCAGTCAACAAAAAACATACACAGAAACATACACAGAAATAAACACAAAATGGCTTAAAGACATGACACCATAAAACTCCTGGAAGAAAATATAGGCAAAACATTCTCTGACATAAACTGTCAGTCTCCCAAGGCAGTAGAAATTAAAGCAAAAATAAAAAAGTGGGACCTAATTAAACTTGCAAGCTTTTGTACAACAAAGGAAGCCATAAACGAAATGGAAAGACTATCTACGGACTGGGAAAACATAGCTGCGAAGGATGAGACCAGCAAGGACTTAATCTCCAAAATATACAAGCAGCTCATACAACTCAACCAAAAAACAAACCCAATCAAAATATGGGCAGAAGATCTAAACACACATTTCTTCAATTAAGACATACAGATAGCCAACAGGCCAAAATAAAAAGATGTTCATCATCACTAAACTAGAGAAATGCACATTTAAACCACAATGAGGTATCAACTCATACCAGTCAGAATGGACACCACTAAAAAGTTTACAAATAACAAACAGTGGAGAGAGTGTGGAGAAAGGGAACCCTCTTACCTGTTGATGGGAATATAAATTGGTACAGACACTATGGAGAACAGCGTGGAGGGAGGTTCCTTAAAAAGCTAAACACGGAGTTAACATATGATCCTACAATCCCACTCCTGGGCATGTATTTGCAGAAAGTAAGTAAGTGTTAGTCGCTTAGTCGTGCCCAACTCTTTGCGACCCCATGGACTGCAGCCCACCAGGCTCCTCTCTCCACGAGATTTTCCAGGCAAGGATACTGGAGTGGGTTGCCATTTCCTTCTCCAGGGGATCTTCACAACCCAGTGATCAAACCTGGGTCTCCTGCACTGCAGACAGATTCTTTACCAACTGAGCTACAAAGGAAGCCCTTTGTAGAAAACCATAATCCAAAAAGATACATGCACCCCATGTTCACTGCGGAATCATTTAAAATAGCCAAGACATGGAAACAACCTGGATGTCTAGCAAAAGATGCATGCATAAAGACGTCGTATGTATATACTGTGGAACATGGCTGGGTCATAAAAAAGAATGAAATAATGCCATTTGCAACAATATGGACGGACCTAGAGATTACATACTAAATGAAGTAAATCAGAAAGAGATAAACATATGGTATCACTTATATGTGGGATTTAAAATATGACACAAATGAAGGTATCTATGAAATAGAGACAGACTCGCAGACACAGAGAACACACTTGTGACTATCAAGTAAAAGTGTGGGTAGGAGAGCAATGGACAGGGAGATTGGGGTTGGCAGATACAAACTATTATATACAGAATGGATGAACAAGGTCTGACTTCAGCACAGAGAAATAACATTCAATATCTTGTGATAAACCATAATGGAAAAGAATATGGAAAAGAATGCATAGATGTATAACTATCACTCTGCTGTGCAGCAGATATTAATTAGCACAACACTGTAGATCAGCTATACTTCATTAAGAAAAAATAAAATGCAAACAAAACAACACAAACATCATGGCAACTAAGCAGACAGACTGCTCCTGATACTCTTCCTCTAAAGCTCTGAATTCCAATCACATCTGAAATCATGCCTGGAAGATCGTGCTGCAGGTGGCATTCAGAGTCAGCCTCCCCTCCAAGAAATCGCTAGAAGGGAGTCTGCGCTCCTGGCCCACCACCCAGTTTACAAGGAACCACCTCACTCTCTGTAGACGCCAGGTGCCACGGATCCCACACAGACACAGGCTAGATGTCCGTCCTCAACAGGCGTGAGTCACACAGAGGAGGCCCACCGCCCTTCTCCTGCACGTGGGTTTATTACTCTTGTAAATGGCATTTCTAGAATCCTCCTGACGACGTGCCCATCTCACTACTGCTCCCCACCCTCAGTGCGCGCGGACGTGGGCCCAACGAGAAAGGCATGCAGAGAACTGAGCCAGGAGTAAAGCCCTGAGAATATGTTCCCCGAGGGTCACTTCAGGACAGTCCTTTTCAAGTGGGGCTGCGCGACGCAAAGCTTGGACACACGGATGCCGGGTCCGTTGTGTCGGGTTTGAGTCGGTCTCCCCACTTAAGAGCTGGATGAAGGCAAATAACCACCTTTGTGCCCTGGAGCTTCCATCCATACAAACAAGAATACTAGTCAAAGTCCCCTCAAGGTTTATTCTGAGAGTGAAGTGAGCGAGCTCTGGAAGGCTCGGCACGAGTGGGGACATAGCAGGCACTGCAGCTGCGTCATGGTCACCGCAAATGCTCGGACCGCGGCCAGCTCACCCCAGAGACAGTCAAGTGAAAGGGATCGGAGGCCAGCTGACATTTTATTTACTAGTCTGCATAAAAAGACGGGTCACCAGTTAACAGGGCAGATGGGGGGTGGAGGGAGCGCGCATGCACACATTACCTTGGCCGTTCTCAGGCTCCTGCACATCACTGCTGTCCTGTGTCCTCCCAGGGTCTCCCGAGGCAGGTTTGGGGGCTGCCAGGCCCATGGGTGGGAAAGGGCCAGGCAGGCAGGGGGGTGCAGGCTGGCGGGGGCGGTAAGGCACGCCTGGCGGGCACCCGCGGGAGGAGAGCTGCTGCATGGCCAGCATCTCGGGGCTGTCCAGCATGGAGTCCCCACCCTGCACGCCCCGCAGGGCTGGGGCCGGTGCTCCAAACAGCGAACCCAGTGCTGGGGCTGCAGGGGGCTGGAGCCGCTGTCCGCCAGGTTTACACGGGGGGTGCAGGTACCCTGAAGGAGGAACGCTGTGAGGTAGGAAGCCGGATTGTTCTGTCCACTGGTTTGGGGGGAGGGGAGGTCTCATCACTCGGGAATCCATCATGTGACCCAGAGGGCGGGGCTGGTGAGAAGGTCCTGGCCCCACAGGGGGCTTCTCGTCTGGCCCCAAGGGTCCGGGGTTTGCAGCGCCGTGGCTCCCGTTCCAGACCGCAGAGTGCACTCGGCTCAGGTACTTGTAGGGTCGGTACATATGGCCAGGATGGACTTCTGGGCTCTCGGGGAAGTCTGGGGGTCGGGCTGGAGCACCCCCGTGCCTGGGAGGAAGGAGCCCTGGCTGGAAATGAGCGGGGGGATACACGCGCCCGTCCTGGCTGGGGCCACTCATCTGACCAAGTGGCAAGGGTCCAGGTCGAGAGCCCATGTCAGCAAGGGGGGCCAGCCCTCCGCATGCCAGCTTCTCATCAGGGGGGCCACACCCGGGGCCTCGATGGTGGTTAATTCCAGCTGGAGGCTGGCAACAGAGAAAGGGAAGCTGTGTTAACCCCATGGTTATGGGGACTATGAATTTACCCTGGGGAGAGACTTCTGGAACAAACCTTGGCACCTGCACATGCTGAGCAGTCTGCTTACCTGTACAGCCAGAGGCGGGGGCTGGGGGCCAGGTCCACGGACAGGTGGCCCCGGGGCTCCAGAGGAGACACTGACTTCAGCAGGATCCGACCCTCGGAGAGGACAAAATGCTCCCTGTCCTGCTGGCCTCTGGAGGGCACGGGGCAGAGGCAGGGAGGAGGAGGAGAGAGTACATCCTTCACGTCCTGAAGACCAGGCTCCAGCTCATGGAGGAGCCCCACTGCCCTGGCCTACGAGGGCGGATCAGGGGCTTCCATCCCCACCCTCAGAGTCCCTCCCCTCTGCTCGCCTGGAGAGGTGCATTTATGTACTGGACGTACCCCATGCTTTGACTTACAAGGACTGAGATTTTAATTCAAATTTTTGCCCCATTGAGAACGTGTAGTTCTAATGATTAACAAAAAGGATTTAAGACAGATGAAGACTAAATGAAGACGGTGGAGAACTTCACACACCCCCCAGGCCCCAGTCAAGAGAAACTACTACGGGATGAAGCTGATCCTTGCTAGCTAGCTTGAGAAGAGAGGCTGGCTGGGGCAACGAGACACAGGGGCCCAGAGAGGCAGCTGCCATTCGAGGCACCCACCTGGCCAGGGGGCTGCACGGAGCTGCTCTGACCAGCCCCAGAAGCAGTGGCGCGGCGGCCCAGGGGCAGCGACTTCCCTCCATTCTCCGCGGGCTGCCTCCGGCCTGGTGCCTCTGAGTCCCGGGAGCGCGTGCACACGTGACCGCGCGCACCCCGCCCCCGCCTCTTCTCCCGCCTCTCTTCTTCCCGCATCCACGGCTCCTCGTCTGTGTCCCCGTCCTCCCCAGGAAAATGCTTCAGCATCGCCCGGTGGAAGCACCTTTCCAGGTTGTCCGACATCTTGGTGTACTCTGTGGGGGACAGAGGTGTGAGCCCCCCGCACCAGGCAGGCCCCCAGACCACCTCCCCCCGCTCAACTGCAAATTCTTTAGTGCCTCCTGCCTTTAGGGCTATAGACAAGAAACGGGACACAATTTCTGGCCTAAGAAACTGTCCAGCCTGTGTGGCTGGCACAGGGGTCTCAGGAGCCCAAACTGGTAAAAATTTAATTCTTCAATGCCAAACTGCAGAAACATTAAGTATAATCACTGAACCTCCAAGCTTCGGCACCTGCAGCGACACTGGCTGCGTCATCCAAGGTCTGCCCTGTGACTGTTAGACGGTGGGTGAGCAAGGCCCAGGATGACCAGGCCCAAGACGAAAACCAGGCCAGCAGCCGCCATGCCTCTCGCTGTGGAGGATGGACAGGGCCCGGCACGGCCCAGCCCATGGCTTCAACACACCCTCTCTTCATGGTCCTGAGAAAGGGCTGAACCTGGAGAAAGTGCGTTTCTGGATACACCTGTTTTTCTTGGTCCTGCTACTGCAGCAGGCTAGAGCCACAGCACCCCTCCTCCACTCACCGCTGCTTTCCCCATTGTATTTTCGACAGTTCCTGAACATAGTCTTCATGTCGTTCACAAACTCCTCCTTGGTACAGTATAAACCTCCATTTAGTTTCTTCTCCATGCTTGAAATATCCATGGGAACCTACAACAGGCCACACGCATTACTATCTGTTGGAGGAACAGTACTTTGCAGTCCCCACACCACTAGGAGCTGTTTGAAAACCTGGGAAGCACCCAGCACCCAGCCCTGAGGAATGCCGGCTGATTACAGAACAGCACAATCGCCACAGAGGCACACGCCACAGTCATGCAGCTGACAAGGCCGCCTCTACCTTAATGATCTGGTAGTAGTTAGGGGCATACGATTCATCCACTGGTTCCAAAAAGGGCCAGGAATCCTTGTGAGCCTTCACCACGTCCAGAACTGAGGGGCCAAAGAGAAGAGCAGGGTCAGCACACGCCCTTGGGAACACACTTGGTAGAACACAGGCGTGGAGCGTGGGAACTGACCTTTGTACATGGCGGTGAAGTCATCATCTAGCTCGAAGCTGTGAATCAGAGAGGGAGCCATCAGCAGTGACTGAGACCCCCTTCTCTCCCAAGTGCCCTAGATTCACCCTGACACACAGCTCTCTGGACCGAGGCTTGGAAAAGTCCCCAGTGAACCTCTGTGAACCTCTGCTAAGGTAAGTCCGTAACACTGACGACCTCCAGAAAACACGAGAGAATGAGGGTTGGCACACTCACCCCCCCCCAGCCCCCCTCAGAGGGCTGGGGCCACTCTGCACTCACGGGTCTCTCGTCCTCTTCTCGGCCCGCGGTGGGGACTGGGGGTCCAGGTGGGACAGCTGGGGGGGCAGCGCCTTCCCCTGGGCCAGCAGCCAGGCCCGCTCCTCCCTGAGCCGGCGCCTCTTGGCTCGATCTGCGAGAACATGGAGCACAGGCGTGTCAGGACGCCACAAGGGAGACCCGTGCTCGACTGCGCCCTCTGCCGACCTCTGCGGGGACAGGAGAGAGGCTTCCTGGACTCCTGTCCTGGGGGTCACAGAGAGGGAGGTCAGGGAGGCGAGCGGCCCTGGAGGGTAGGGGAAGGAGCGAGAGAGCGAGCAAGCAGGTTGGAAGGAAAAGGGGAGCAGAGGGTCGACAATCACCCTCACTGACCAGCTCCAGCCCTTTCTATGTTGCCCACATGAAGACAGTATCTCCTGTTTAGGACCAGACCTCACTCCAAACACACCAGGACTGTACCAGCCCTCTGAAGCGCTCACACTGGTTATCCCACCCACGGCACAGCCGCCTGCCCCCATCCACACTGGTGCAGGAGGTGCCAGGGAACTGAAGAAGCCAGCTGGACAGGCCAGGAGCTGGAAGGGGAGGCATTTTCTGGACCCCAGACATGGCCATGAGAAACACTGCCAGTGCACTGCTGGCCTGCTGGCAATGGGGAAGGAAGAAGCAAGGACTCGGGACACCATCCCAAGGCAAGACACATGACGGAGGGATAGGCGGGAAGATGCCCGGTGGGAGCAGACACGGCCCGCAGACGCCCGCTCTCACCAAGCTCCCTCGCTCCAACTTCATGCCTGTGTATAAATAAACTTGTATGTGTAAGAGAATCTATACCTGCTTTAATTAATCAGAGGCATTTTGCTATTAACAACTTTTATTAAAATTGGTTTCTAAGAAAGAGAATGATTTCAAGTTTAAAGAAAAGTGTAACTAAATTAATGCACATCCATGTATCAAACTGTTAAACATTAGGCCTCATGAACTCAATCCAGGATTTCACAACCAGTCAACCGATTCTTCACGTCATCAGAATCACTGTCTGAACAGACACTCCTCCCCGGCCTCAGGCGAGCCCCGGGGCCCACAGGTGAATGCAGTGTCGGTGCCCCCCCACGGCTACAGCGACTCCTTCACAAGCGAGGCCACCACCTCACTCACTCTCACGTCGTGAGGTGGAGTGTGACGTGGAATCCTGATGTTTCTGTTTGGCTGCTCCAGACAGGAGTGGACCAATATTTACTACTTGTCAACACGTGCCCAAAAAATTCCTTCAATTTTTAAGTAAAAATATGACATTTTTCATTTGCACCAAGAATCGTATTGATTAGTGTATTCTCCATTTTGTTTCATTATTTTCTGCTATTTTCCAGGCAACTTCATTATTCCATCTTCCCCAAATTTTATCATTTTGAGCAAAGAACTGTTTCAAGTGCCTTTTACAGCCTTCCGGGGAACTAAAATTTTTTTTCCTTTAAGAGAATTTTGTAAAGACCAAAACAAATGGAAATCCAATGGTGTAATGTCTGTTGAATACGGTGGATGAATCAGAACTTCCCAGCCAAGCTGTGACAGCTTTGCCTGGTCATCAAAGAAACATGCAGCCTTGCCTTATCCTGATGGAAGACTATGAGTTTTCTGTTGACTAATTCTGCACAGTTTCCATCAAGCATTGCTTTCACTTGATCTAACTGGGAGCCGTACTTGTTGGAATTAATCGTTTGGTTTTCCAGAAGGAGTTCATAACAGAGACTCCCTTCCGATCCCACCATATACACATCATCATCTCCTTTGGATGAAGACCAGCCTTGGTATAGTGCTGAGACTTCCATTTGGCACTTTTAAATATTTTCCTTCTCTGTTCTCACTGTCTTCATCCATTCTTTTCCCCCCTTTGGTGAGCATCTTTATGACCATTACTTTAACTCTTTATCAAATAAATTACTTTTTTCTGAGGTTTTAATCTCCTATTCTTCTGTGTCTTCATTTTGCTAGACCCTCTGTGCTGGTTTCTATGCAGCAGATGAACAACCACCTCTCTGTCCTAAAGGCGGAGCCTCACAAAGGAGACCAGCCTTTGTGTTCAGCCCTGCCCAGCTCTTGGTCATCTCTCAACTTCCTGTGGTGCTTATCCAGACAGCCTGATGTATTTTAGTAAGTCCCAGTAGTTGAGAACATGCAAAGACCTGTCAGTGTCCCAAAGTGAGGTACCTCAGCACCTAGATTCAGGAGGTCGGGGTGAGTGAAACTGTGTGACGGTACCAAGAGGTGTGAACCCCAGTGACAAAACAAGTCGGTCCGGGGATGTGAGGCATCGTGTGCTGACCACAGTCCAGTCCAGGATGCTGTGCTGTGTATGTGAACAAGCGTGGTACAGGCTGCATGACTGCATTAAAGACACTAGCCACGGTCACGGTCAGAATGGAGTTAGCCTGTTATGAATCAGAAGGCAGTAACTAGGAAAGCGAGGGGTCATCACATGATGAGGCCAGATGCAGCCCAGCCGAGAAGGCGGGATGGAAGGAACCCAGAACGAGGGCAAGGACACTGCAGGGGCGGGCCCCAGGACCCCCGCCCCCACACCCAGCCCAGCAGAGCTGCTCCTACCTTCCACGGCCTTGACCCTCTCCTCCAGCTCCCGCTTCCTCTCCTCCTTCAGCAGCTGCTCCTGCTCCTTCTTCTGCACCGCGAGAAGGATCTGGCGCTCCTCCTCCTCCTCCCGGCGCTTCTGTTTCTCTAGCCTGCTGAGCACAGGGGTCTCCTGCGAGGAGTTAAAAAGTTCAGTCAACATGCAATAAAGCAAAACCAGGTCTTTGCTCTGAGTAAAGAGTCCACATTTTCTATCCCACACACAGCATTAGATAGCTGGATGACTTCTGCCTTAAATGCAAGTTCATCTTGTCATCTGTGCAATCAATGAGTACAGACACACACTCACAAGATACAATGGGGAATGAACAGGGGGTAGCTGGGCCCGATGGTCACGCAACTTGCTGTCTCTGGGAGACAACCTTCTGGAGAGGAGGCTAGAGTGGAGAGGAGACACCAACCAATCCCCCCTAAGTAACAAAGAAAGGGGGAGACAGCACAGACAACTTCAGTCATCTGCATGCCTCAGAAACTCCTAACTTCTGTACTTTCCTCTATTAATTGAGCAATTAAAAAAAAAAAGGAGGGTTCGGTGGGAAGGGCCACCATTTTGCCTTAAGGAATAGGAAAGAGATGAAGTGACAGCACAGAAATGCACCTGACTAAGAAATTCAAGGAACGAAAAGATAACCAGGACCACTACCATCAATAGTTTCTCAAAGCCTTACTCTGGGTGTTTCCAGTACCGCTAGTTCTGAGCCATCTGTAGCCCACAAAACTCAAGCCAGGGCTGAAATCATTATGTTCAACTTCTTCCCTGGGCTTTTGTGCTGATGTGTAAGGTACTTTTTCTTTTTTAAAATTATTATTGAAGAGGTAATAATTGTTACCTGTAATAACAGAGAATGCCTGTAAGATGCACAGATACAGAGAAAAAGAATCAGGTGTCTGCAAAGGAAAAATGCACATTACAGTGTATAGCAAGAAACGTCAATTATTCCAAATCTGGTGAAACTAAGTCAGGAATATGATGTTTTTCTTTTCAGTAGAAAGAAGATCTAAGAATTTTCTACATAAATATCTTTACTCTGTGGAAATTACACAAGTGGTCTTGACATGGAGAGAAAAAGATGATGGCAGACTGCCATCCAAATGACAAGTGTTAGTCTTTCAGTCATGTCCGACTCTTTGCGACCCCATGGACTACAGCCTACCAGGCTCCCCTGTCCATGGGATTCTCCAGGCAAGAATACTAGAGTGGGTTGCCATGACCTGCTCCAGAGTATCTTCCTGACCCAGAGATCAAACCCAGGTCTCCTGCACTGCAGGCAGATTCTTGACTGTCTGAGCCACCAGAGAAGGACATACATATGTATGCCATATATACAAAATCATCATTAAACACAGAAACCAATCTGATTGAAATTTTTTACTTTTTAATGGTCCTTAAAATGAGTTTCAAATATCATTTAACTCAGAAATAGAAAGTGCTCTTGCCTAGATAACAGACCTTCTGAAAGTCATTTTTACTGTTCAAATTCTAAGCCTGACTTTAAAAGAGCTGGCTAACAAACAAGGTAAAAATCTTTCAGAGTAAAAGAAGAGAGATGAAATTTTTTTAAAAACTTAACTATTTTTACTGTACCATGCACATGTACTGTATCATGTATACTGTAGTCAGTCGCCCAAAATTAAATTAAATTAGAATTTAATTAAAATAGAATTAAACAAAGTTCCTTGACTTCTAGATCCTATAACCAGAATGGGCGGTCTGCACGGGGTTTACAGGAGCTGGATGTGCTTTCAGAAATGGGGCTGCTGCAGGCATCTCATGGACAAGCCTCCCACTGACAGGGAAGCACCTTCCCATCCTCTGCCCCTTCATCCCTCCACAGGTCTCTAATCACACCCACTGTGGCAACATCTCTCTCTCCCTTGCTGAGAAGTCGTGTGGAGCTGCTATTAACAAAGCAAAGCAGACCAAACCTCTCCTCTGCTCAGCTCAACAAGGATCTATGGATGGGGCGGCGGTTAGGCAGGGGACAGTGAACACAAGCCTGGCAGGCGGAATTACTTCCTTCAAAGAAAGTGCTGCATTTTCTACACATCAGACCCAATGAAAAACAGAGAAAAGCAAGTGCTAACCACATAGGGAGGATAGCATGAGCATGTCCTCCCCTGCCTAAGGAAAAACACGTTGTGGAACATGCTCCCTCCTGCCACAACAAAGACATGTTACAGAGGACAAGCATCTCAATGAGGACTCAGGTCAACAGTAACCAGGTAAACAAAGAAGATATGTCTCCTGCCTGAAGTCAATGCAAGGAGGAGAAAAGGGAAAAATAGGTCATAAAAATGTGCATAAGCACATCCTAAGACTATCTATATAATTTTTTCCAACAAATACAACAGTGTATTATTCTTAACATGGAAAGATATCTAAAGCAATTAACAGCTGTTGCTGTTCAGTTGATAAGTCCTGTCTGACTTTTTGTGACCACCAAAAAAATGAAACATGAGTACAAAATTCACAGAAGGTAGATAAAACACATCCATGATCCTAAGAAAAACCAAAAGACTATTCATTCACAGCACTGTAAAAGATGAAAAAAGTGACATGTCTGCAAAGACGTGGTAACACGGATAGCTCAAAGTGCTGGGGCCACGGATCTTCCAGAGGACGAGAGAGACACATGTCAGCAACCCTGGGCAGGGTAATCACATTGTGTGACTTCATCTTACAGTTAGACAGCCAGACAAAGTGTTTCTGAGTACGTTACAAGTCAACATTATTTAAAATAGTGAACAACTGTAAATATCTTATAGGTTTAAAATAGGTAAAATTACATAACCAGTATGTAGTAATTAAAATTGTTTTTCTGAAGAATATTTAATGAAATATGAAAAGGCTCATGAGATTAAATGAAAAACACAGGTCATAAGACAACAGGCAGTATGATCCCAGGTTGGTAACAAATGTTCAGAGAAAAGGCCTGAAGCAAACACATGAAGCTGTAAACAGGGAACCTGTTGCTATGTCTCCTGCACTTTTACACTCGACTCCCCAGTTTTCTATAAGAGCGAATAAATTCCTTAGGACACAGAACAACCCCTTCCCAAATAAGCTGGGGAAATCATCCAGTATTACATGTTCTACAATGATCTAATTTTTATTAACTTTTTTAATAGAGATCACATTGTAGCAGGAGTAAATTCTACAATTCAAATGTTAAAAGTACCAAGAGGTTGCTACCATGTATAGACTTTATGGTGTGGCATTAAAATTAATTTTAAATAGATTTAAGATATTTTGCTAAAAATGAAACAGGAATTTTTAAATTTTTTCTAAGAGTATTGCTGATTTACAGTGTTGCCTTCGTTTCTGCTATACAGCAAAGTGAATTAGTTACTGTTGTTGTTTGGTAGCTAAGTCATGTCCCACTCTTTGGGACCCCACGGACTGCAGCACTCCAAGCTCCTCTGTTCTCCACTATCTCCTGAAGTTTGCTCAAATTCATGTCCATTTAGGTGGTGATGCTACTGCACCATCTCATCCCCTGCTGCTTCCTTCCTCCTTTTGACTTCTGTCAGTTATACATATACACATATCCACGCTTCCGTCTAGACTCCATTCCATCATTACAAACCACTGAATAGAGTTCCTAGGTTCCTATTAAACATCTTTTATATATTAAAGCAAAAAATTTAAAACTTAGGAAAATCATAAATGCCAAGGACTGCTGCAAAATCAGAGATTATGCATCATTTTGAAACACACATACAGATACTGAGGTGAAATTCACACAAAATGAACAACTGTCAGTGCACAGCTGAGGGGTGCTCAGCTTATTCACAACCACCATCTGGTTGCCCACAGAGCACCCTCAGCACCGGAGACAAAGCCGTGACCTCCATCCCAGCCGCGCCACACCCTCACACTCCAGCCCCCGGTGACCACCAAGTGATTCTCCTTCTGTGGATCTATTTATTCTGGACGTTTCACACAAATGGAATTATACAATTTTTTATCTAGTTAGTTGCTTTTAAAACACATTAATATTTATACTAAGCACATAAGAAGTAATAACTTACTCACGGGGATGATTTGACAGAATAGCATTGAAACATGTATATCACCATATGTGAAATAGATGACCAGTCCAAGTTTGATGCATGAAACAGGGCACTCAAAGCCAGTGCACTGGGATGACCCAGAGGGATGGGATTCGGAGGGAGGTGGGAGGGGTGTTTGGGACAGGGGGCACATGTACACCTGTGGCTGGTTCATGTCAATGTATGGCAAAAAACACCACAATATTATAAAGTAATTAGCCTCCAATTAAAATAAATTAATAATAAAAATAATAATAATTTAGTCACCTGAAATTAGAGTATCTTAAAAAAGCACACTGGTAAGACTCAATCGCATACAAAAAATTCTACTAAAAAATGAGCCAAGGATCTGAACAGACATTTTTCCAAGAAAGACACACAGATGGTTAGCAGACACATGAAAAGAGGCTCAACATCATTAATCATAAGAGAAATGCAAATCAAAGCCTCACACCTGTTAGAATGGCCATGATGGGTATCAACAAAATGACAAGAGATGGCAAGTGCTGACAAGGATATGGAAAAAGGGAACCCTTGTGCACTATTGGCAGGAATATAAAGTGGTACAGACACAACGGAAAAAAGAGTACAGAGGTTCCTTGAGAAATAAAAAACAGAATTTTATCATATGACCCAGCAATTCCATTCCTGCCTATCTTTCCAAAGAAAGTAAAAGCACTAGCCTGAACATGAATACAACTCCCACGGTCACTGAAGCACAACAGCCAAGACTCGGCCGTAACCTACGTGTCCACTGGTGGGTGGAGGGATGGAGAAGGGTGGTGTATGTACAAGGGAATATTACTCAGTCACAGAAAGGAAATGCTGCCATGCATGACTACATGGATGACATGAGGGGATTACGCTAAGTGAGATTAAGTCAGAGAAAAGCAAATACTGTATCAACTCACCTGCATGTGGAGTCTAAAAACACTGAACTCAAGATACAGAGAATAGACGGGGGTGGGCAAAATGAGTGAGATATACAGACATCCATTTATAAAATAAATAACTCCTGGGCATAACATGGACTTCCCTGAAAGTTCAGAATCCACCTGCAATGCAGAAGACCCCAGTGTGATTCACGGGTAGGGAAGATCTGCCAGAGAAAGGACAGACTACCCACTCCAGTATTCTTGGGCTTCCCTTGTGGCTCAGATGGTAAAGAATCTGCCTGCTATGCAGGAGACCTGGGTTCAATCCCTGGGTTGGGAAGATCCCTGGAGAAGGGAAAGGGGATGAGATGTACAACATGGTGACCACAGTCAATAATACTGTGTTGTGTATGTGAACACTGAGAACAGATTTTAAAGTTACTCATCCCAAGAAAAAACTCCGTGTGAGGTGACAGATATTAACTAGACCTACTGCTGATCATTTTGCAATGTGCACAACTATCAAATCATTATGCTGTACACTCGAAACTAATTTTACACATCAATTACATCTCAAAAAAAAAGAAAAAAGTCTGCGATTCCAAGAGCTGAACAACAAAACTCAGAGCAGAGTGCTCACAAAGGCTGAGAGCAAGAAGCAAGGTCCAGGAGCTACCCGCGTGACATGCTCCTGACCGCCCCTGCTCACTGGGGCCCTTCTGTCCATTTCAATCCCTGCCTGTCCCCCATCCTGCCTTCCCCAGGCTCCCCCACCTCAGGTTGCCTGCTGTAAACACTTCTGCTCAGTGAGACACCACTTTGCCTCTCACTTCTTATGTTGATTCTCTTTCACTATAATTAATGTTTTTCAAATTCAGTAGTTCCCATTTGATGTGAATTCTCAAACACTTTCATTTTATATAAACTGCATCATACACATTTAGGAAAAAACATGTACAAGTGTACCAAGTGTACCAAGAGTGTTTTAAATTTCCACGCAACTTTCTAGGCAGCGTGCCACCTCAGAAGGGACAAGACTTATGACCTGAAGTTACTTGCGGCAGTATTTTAAACTGTAACAGTTGTGGTATTTTAAACTGTAACAGTTTAATAGTTTAAAGTTCAGTACTTTAAAGAACAAGTCAATAAAAGAATCAAAAAATATATATATTAATGGCATTTAAAAAAATATCTTATACTGCAACTTTTTTTCTTCAAAATGGGGTCTGAAACAGCGCTGAGAAATCCTCTCAACATTACAAACAGAATCTGGCTGAAGCACAGCCCAGAACTCCCCATCCACCCCCCACCCCCACCTCCCCCTGCCAACTCCAGCAGCACAATGAGGACCTGAACTCCCTGGCCACAGGTGTGCCCAGAGTATCCTGACAAAAAAAAAAAAAAAAAAAAAAAGCACTGGAACAGTTTCAGAGGTCAGCACAGTCACCCTTTCTGGGACAAGAAGACTGGACTCCTGGGTGATCAGAAAATCTGCCAATAAGCCTTTAAAGACCTGAAGTTTTTTTTCGGCTATTTAAAAAGAAGCACAAAACTCATGCCACACTAAAGGCTTTCTCCAAAGTACTCAGTACTGTAACAAACATCAAAAACCTTTTCAATATCAAGAGCAGTGGAATAAACAAACACTGCAAAGAATAGCCAAAAACTTGAGTGTTTAAAGCTAAGCTTTTGCTGGCAGCCAATGACAAACCTTCCTGTCTGTCTGTATGCAGATTATTGTACAAGCTGAGATGTAAAATAGGACATTTAGGGCTCAGCCCAGGGTAGTGAGCAGAAGATGGGAATGAGCTTTCAAACTGCTCAGGTAAACAGACAGTGGGAGGCCATCCAGGCCAATGAGGCCGAAAACCATGTGAGAACTACAGTGGACGGCTAACAGAGGCCACTCCAAGGCCAGGGACCCAAAGGAAGAGGAGACCTGGGGGATCAGGAAGTCAGGCAGAAGAGAACCTGCATGGAGACCGAAGAGACTTGTTCGTATACCTCCAACACCAATGTATTTAGGAGCTGAAGAAAAAGAGGAGAGGATGAGTCCAAATACATTGTAAACACAGAAATTTACGAATGAGCATTTCCCTCTCCAGGGCTCAAGGCAGACAGACAACCAGCTGTGACATCATTCACTGCAAGGCCATGGGGGTCCACACTGGCACAGGCTGTCAGACACAGCCTGCAGGAAATGTTTTCTGACCATGCACTGCCTCAAAAGCCAGTGGAACATCTGCGCTAGGAAACACGGGGCTGAAAACTAGAGCAAGTCTGGAGGAGAGGAGGGTGCCCCTCACTCCTGCCCCACACTCTCCTGTTTAAACACCACCCTCAGCGTCCCCCCTCCCATGCAGTCCAGGTCTCTCAGACCTCTTAGCAAATGGAAACAGCCGTTTAAACTCATTTACTGCTCTAAACTACGTGACAGACAGACCAGAGAGCTCCAGCGTGGGCTCCCAGCAGGCTCCAATCCTCCTTGCGATCTTGCTGGTGCACTTCATGGAACTTGCCTTTACATCACTGAGCAAGGAGTGAATTTAAATTCATCCAGAATGGGGCACTAAGACAGCTGTATGTCAATTGTAGTCAAGCCAATTCTTTCTTCATTTTATAACTATTTGGAAATTATCATTTCTTAAAGGTTTAGTGAATAAATCTGAATGGTTCTGGAGCTTCTGTTGGGATCCCTGTGTGAAAACTCCCCTAAATTACTGGTCTGCTAAGCTTTTCTGCTGCATAATGCTGATTCTGATTTTTGTGCATAATCACCCCATTTAACTAAAGCTTGCATATTTACAGTACTGGACAGCTTTCAAAATATCAAATCTATTACTCCATTTTTTAGTTTCTAATGTCATGGTTCTTGAAAATTGTATTTAAGTTCTTCCCTCGCAAAGAATCAACTCCCGTTTTATGCTTGTAAAATTTTCCCCTTAACTCCCTAATCTAAAGTCTTTTCAGTTAAAAAGGCAGAAATTTCTAAAGGGTGTAAGCGGGTTAGGTGCATGCTTACAGATGAGTTAAGGTGCTGGCGTTATCATACCATCTCTATTTTAAATAGTTACTCTAAGAGAACTAGATTCCGTTTCTCAAGCCCTGGAGAAAAATGGTCACAGTGGGCTGTGAACAAGATCCAAGAGGAATCACCATTACCAGGACAAATGACACCAATGAGGAGACACTCATGAAAATGCAGTTCCTGAAGCACTGAAGTCAGACCTTCTATGATTCACTCCAAAGCGCTGACCTGCTCAATAGTTACAATGTATCACAGAACCCGCAACATGTCACTGTCACTGTATCTGTCACTGAGTTCCCCTCCCCTGCCCCTGAGATGTGCTGCAACAGGAATTTATAACACTTTCTCCCCAGGTTTCAGGGCAGGGCTGGCATTCTTATGCTTTCTCTTAACAACCATTAAGAATCTGAAGCATCAATTTTATTGAACCTGGATGATTAGCAGGCACTGACCACAGAACAGGCACGCCACGAAGTCACCTGGAGCTTACAGTGACAAGGAAGATGTGGCTCGTGGCCTGGAGCTGCCTCCACAACTCCCGATGAAACCAACTTAGGATGAGGAGACTTGTGGAGGAAACCTCAGGCTAAGACAGTCCAGGGAGAGCTCACAGAAACAACTCCAGTGGGGCTTCTGAGAGTCTTGGAACAGGCAAGGGAGCAGACAGGATGCACAGGAAGAGGACGGGACCGGAGTGCCGGGAGGTTAGAGGAGGAACTGAGGGAGCAACCAAGACAACCCTCAGACAGCTCTGAACTGTTCAGACCTGCTGTTAGAGGGAGACCACCAGATGAGTTTGCTAAAAAGGGGAAAAAAGCAGCAGCGTATGCACAAGGAGAGGTATGCAAAGAGCGCTCTGCGGAGACACACCTGGGCTCCAGAAGCCATGAGGATGGGGTGGAGTGTGAGGGCTGAATCCCAGGACCCACAGTAAGGAGAACGGGGGCTCAAGGTCCTACTCTTGGGGCCTGGACTAAAGCTGGAGGAAAGAGGAAAGCTGGACTGCTCAGCAGAGCGTAGGGCCGCGCAAGCCTCTAAGGAAGGCACCCCGCCCAGAGCAGCTTCGCCCCACGTGGGCCCGTGTGCGCACCTTCTGGGCGATCATGCTGCAGATCTCGGGCAGGAAGTCCTCGCTGAGCAGTTTGTAGAGCTGGCGCTCTCGCACAGAGGTCCTCTCCCGGAAGCTCTCGGTGACCTGTCTCCACTCCTGCTCTGTCTGGCACAGGAGCCACCAGGAGCCCTGCCCTGGTCCCTGGGACCCTAGAAGAGGAAGTGATAGTCGGGAAACAGGCCCCGTGGACCTCCTGCTCCTCTCTGCCATCAGGTTCACTGGGGACCTGGGTTACCCCTTAAGGTTGATAATGTATACTTCAGATGTTCTGGCTACTCTCCTCTTCACAACTAAGAGCTATGAAGTCAATACAAACACAGCTATGGTGACCTTCCTGATAGACTCTAATAACCTAGAAATGTTCCAATGAATCTGCTTTTCTACATAAATGCCTTTGAGCTTCAGGAGTGTTTCTTGTTACATTGAGATACTATAAATTGCTTTTTCTCCTCAAATGTCTGTATTGGATTACAGATTGCATAAAAAGTCTACATAAGAACACAGTACACATCCTTATGTTGTAAAGTATTTCACGTTAAAAGAAGGCTCTTGAGAAGCTTTGCATTCATCCCAATGTCAGGAGCCTATTATGCTGGGCCTGGGAAGGGGCTCAAGTGAAGTGACCTGGTCCTGATCTCGAGTGATTCATGAGAAGGAGTGATGGACACAGCGAGGCAATGTGTGAGGGGCAAGGAGGCTGGTGGGAAGACTGCTGCAGTGGTCCCAGCAGCTGCACTAGACTCTGGAAGGTGACGCAAACCCTCCAACCCCTATGAAGGCCATTACCGTTTCTCGTCTGCAACTCAGATGCTGAGGAGTTTTCTTCCTGCTTGTCACTAGAACAAAGGAAAGGGGTCACCATTAAAACAAAAACACGGCCAAAATTGTTCTGTGCTTCCCTGGAAGGAAGGCACACTGGCTTCCTATTAATACCAGAGAAGTGTGTGTGTGTGTTTGCATGTAATGCACATTGGCTAACTATTAACACTAGGAGAGAGAAAGTGTATGTGTGAGTGTGTATGTGTGTGTATAAGGAACACTGCCTTACTATTAGTATCAGAAAAGAGAGAGAGTGTGCGTGTAAGGCACAGTGGCTGACTACTAACACCAGGAGAGGATGTGTGTGTGTCTCTGACACGTCAACAGAGCAAGGTCAGAAGGCGGGCAAGTTGGCGCAGAGAGGGGAAGGACTACACACAGGAATAAGCACCACTGCCCAAGAATGGAGGAGCTCAGTGTTGACAGTTAAAGGCCAAGGAAAGGGCTTGCTACCCAACCGAGGGCTGCACGGAACAGAAGGCTGTTGAACTGACCCCCACAGCAGGTTGAAGTGAGCAACACAGGCTCTGAGGTCGCCCAGCCCCACTCAAGGCATGCCACCTTGACCTCAGCAAAGTCAATGAAATTCCCTGGAAAACGGGACCGTTAATGATATGAGATACAAACACGCTCAGTGTTATGTGCCCAATAGTGCTGTCTCCCTAGACCATGAAGGACATGCTCTGGATGTTCCGGCCCTGCACAGCCTCCTGGAAGAATGGAAATGCCCCGTGTCGTTGCTATGCAACAAAGGCAGCCACAGGCCACACTCACCCACTCGGCAGAAGCGTGGCTGTTATGACTGACGAACTGAACTTTAAATTTTATTTATTTTTAAAAAACATTAAAAATTATTTTAGGGACTGAACTTTCTCTTCACTTTTTTTCCCCCTTCTACATACATCTTACTGTATTTTTTTTCATCATTCTTTAAAAAAAAAAAAAACTTTTAACTGAGGTATAGTTTCAGGTGTACAACAAACACAGTGACAATTTTTAAAGATCACACTCCATATACAGTTATTATAAAACACTCACACATCCCCATGCTGTACAGTGCATCCCGACAGCCTTTTATGTGACATACTCATTCGCACCTCTGTCCCCTAGCTCGCCCATCCCCCTTCTGTTTCCCCACTGGTCGCCCCCAGTTTGTTCTCTGTATCTGCTTTGTTACATTCAGTAGTTTTACCCTTTTAGATTTCACAAAATTTTATTTAATTTAAAAAGACTTCAATACTGCACTGGATTCAGAGTGCTACAGAAGAAAGTCGCCGGCAGAGGGCAGCACAGGAGCACTGGGCTTGTGAAGTGAGGACACCCCACTGGCTCTCTGATTCTGGGGCTCAAGGGAACCAAAGATGAATGTACAGAACAGCTTGCTGGACTTACATGGACTTGTAGGCTGCTAACAAAACCCAGAAACTGATGTCTTGTGTATAAAACACAATGACAGGACTATGTCTCACAAATTCTGGTGGGAGGAAAGCTTGCATTCTATAGTCAAAATTTCAGAAAAGTTAAGTGGAACACTAATTGTTCTTTTTTTTTAACACTGATTGTTAAAACAAACAAAAAAACAAATTCTGATTGACTGATTCATAATCGGATCCCTAAAAACATTTATTAGCAGTTAATGAGCAACATAGTGAAATCTGGTCCACTTCAGGCACTTAGCTTATTTAAGCAGTTCTAACAATAAACCAGAGAACAAGGAAGCAGTTTGCCCTGTGTTATTAGAATTTTTAAGACTGTGACTTAACTTCCATAAGTGAATAACTATATATCTGATCCTTAAGTAAAAGGTATAAAAGTATTTTTACACAGTACAGGTCAGACCCTCAAAACTCTTATACTGAGATTCACATGGTGGATATTCCTAAAAGAACGACATACTAAAGTAAAATTTCCCAGGACTTCCCTAATGGTCCAGTGCTCAAGACTCTGAGCTTCCACTGCAGGAGATCCCTGGTCGGGAAACTAAGATCCTGCCTGCATGAAGCACAATGTGGCCAAAAAATTAATTAAAATTTTCCCAAAATATAACAATCTTTTTCTTTGCTAAAATTAAATACCAAATAGGGAGGTGGGAGGGAGGATCAGAATGGGGAACACATGTAAATCCATGGCTGATTCATGTCAATGTATGGCAAAAACCACTACAACACTGTAAAGTAATTAGCCTCCAACTAATAAAAATAAATGAAAAAAAAATTAAATACCAAATAAATACTTAAAAATGTTTAAGGTCTCGTCTTAACAAAATGAGTTCTAAACACGTTTACTACTGAAGCCTCCTTACCAGGAAAGAACTCCTAGACTCACAGTATTAACTCACTCCACCTCCTGTGCAGAAATCTGGGACGAAGGGATCTGGAGGGCACTTCCCGTAAGCAGGCTTGGTTCCTGGTGCCTTCTGCTGTCAGAGCCCCCACTGCCCAGGGGGAGGGCTCCCAGACAGCTGGTAACTTGAGAGGGGCCAGGCCGGGGACTCCAAGGACTCCAGTGCACACCCACGTCCTCCCCGAGACAGAGCAAGGACTGGGCAAGCCCTCCAGCATAAGGGTTTGGGTTAGGGACCTTCACACACTAAGATTTTCTCACCTCATGAAAGTTTCTTCCTGTAGTTTTTTCCGTTTTGGGGGTCTTCCTCTTCTTTTACCTGTTTTCCCAGGAACATTTGAGACATTTTTTTGTCCTTCACTTTCCCTAAGAAGTAGTACATTAAACAGAAATGTCAGTTGTCTGGCCACAAGGTTACTAAACAGGACAAAGGCAGCAGTTACAGGGACAAGACAGGGCGACCTCACATCTTCCTTTATTATTAATAAAACGTGGAACCAAGGAAACGGACGTCTCCCACATGAACATCTGGGCTGGTAAAGAATCTGCCTGCAATGTGGGAGACCTGGGTTTGATCCCTGGGTTGGGAAGATCCCCTGGAGAAAGGAAAGGCTACCCACTCCAGTATTCTGACCTGGAGAATTCCATGGACCGTATCGTATAGTCCATGTGTCGCAAAGAGTCAGACATGACTAAGAGACTTTCACTTTCAGGCTTCCCTAACAGCAAAGGGTCCAGCAACCTGAAGTGCGGGGAAGATGGCAGCACAGCTCTGCGACGTTGCCCAAGGCCTCTTCCTTGACAAGACCCCAGGTAGGATGGGGTTCTCCAGAACCCACTCTGCCACAGAGAAAGGCCCAGGGCGCACTGGCGCTGCTGAGAACTGGCGCCAGAACCGCCACCCCAGGGAGCAGGGCTAGAGGGTAAGTCCTCTGTGCTTCTGTGTGAAGTGCCTCCTTGCAGGCATGCTGCTCCATACAGTTCACTCCTTCATGAAAGGAGAGCTGTGCAGTGGAATTCAGAGGCACTGGACGTTAATGACAGTGGCGACGGCAACATGACCTTCAGGAAGGTACCTGCTCAGAGAGAGCTCTCCATGGGACCCCCCTTGTGCCGGGTCCTCCTTGTACATTCGCGTTCCGTAGAAATACCAGTAAAGGGCCCCTGAGCTGTCCTCGCCCAGGGGCTCCACACGGAGACTGTCGGCGTCCAGGCCCTGCGCAGGTCAGGGAAAGAGGTTTGGGCAACAAGAGAAAATGGAAATGAGGATCAAAAACACAGTCTCACAGATACCTCACATTACAATGCCCAAACACCTGGGGTAATTCTCATTCCGGGTCCAGATATATCGGACCAGGAGAAGGAGCCTGCTCTAAGAACAGGATGTGGAAATATTTCAAACCCTTCCCATCCCATCACTGCCCCCATGTTGCCAAAATCAGAGAAAGCCCAAAGAATTCTGATGAATTTGTGACACATCTGGCTTGGACCCACACGAGGAGAGACAAGCCCGACAGGCGAGTCAGTGCTGCAGCAGCCTCGTCCCACACCGTGCTGGGCCGCCAGCCAGCCCAGCCCAGGGCTCCCCACTCACCAGCATGACCTCACTGCCGCCCCCAGTGACTGACACCAAGGCCTCGGTGAAGGTGGAGCAAAGCTGAGCTACAGATCTCACCACAGTTCCCACCTGAGCCCACAGGCACTGTCGACCTCCCAGTGAGGGCAGGATCAGGTGAGGGAGCGGCGGCCAGAGCCCCACCCAGCACACTTCTGCCATGTGCACAAAGCGTGTGATGGGGATGGGGTCAAGACTTTGGGAGGTGTCATAAATCTTAACTATGCCAAGTCAAAATTCAGGCCTCAGGAAATAACATTCAGTGACTAATGTAACCGCAATTCTGGCTGATGACACAGCAGACAGGAGCCTCGACTGTTCCCATGTCAGGACATGTTCCCAGGATATGGAAAGAGGAAGACACCAAAGAGGCCAGCACAACCCAGAGCCGGCTTCCCTGAACCGCTGCTCCAGGGAGAGTGCCTATCCGTCATGCACCTTGAGGAGGTCGAAGACGTCGTCAGCGTCCAGCCGGTAGTCACAGAGGCGGTGGAGAATCTCCACTCGGGTGCGCAGGGGAAGGTCCTGGAAGCTGGCCTCCCGCAGAGGGTTGGGCTTCCCCTCCTCCAGCTCCCAGCGGTAGTTGATGATGTCCTCCAGGTAGCTGTGGAAGGTCTGAGGCCTAGCCAGTGGTCCCAGACACAAAGGTGCGTTATTACCACACAGAGGACTGGGGGGTGGGGGGGGGGGTGCTGGGGGGTGATACATCTTCAACAGAAGCAGAACTGAAAGCCCCAGGAAGGGCCTGCGAGGCCTCGAGGAAACACTTGTTACTGCGCCATCTCCTTGCAGCTGACAGTGTCGAGCCCCAGAGATCACCAGCATTTAAGAGGACAGGCTGCTCTGCGCGTTCAGCCAGGAGCCACACGCTGTGTGGCAGCAGCTGCACGTGTGCAGTGTCAACGGCAGACACAACAGGCCGCGCCGACCATCACCTGTGCAGGCAGCCAGCAAAGAAGGCCAGCGTCTGCCTGGCTTCATCCGTTCACAGCTCATGTTCTAACGCAAAGGTGGAAAAACCCTCTCCAGAACACAAGCAGTTGCACCGAGGTGTAACTATACTTTCATGTGCTATTACACGTAACCTTGTAGGCATGATATAAAACACTATATTCTAAATTTGAGAGTTTTTTCTGCAGAAAACATTTAAGACAGTTCAATGGCAACTTAAATTTCTGACTAGTACCTAAATGTGCCTTGTATATAACAGTGTGTTATGCATGCCTGTGTGTTTAGCCGGGTCTGACTCTGTAAACCTATGGACTGTAGCCTGCGCCAGGCTCCTCTGTCTATGGAACTCTCCAGGCAAAAATACTGGAGTGGGTTGCCAAGTTTCCTTCTCTGGGGGATCTTCCTGACTCAAGGGCTGAACCTGCATCTCCTGTGTTTCCTACATTGCAGGCAGGTTCTTTACCCACTGAGCCATCGGGGAAGCCCTTGTATGTAACAAAGTACTGTTTAGTTGTTAGATAGTTACTCTATATCTCAACTATTAAAGAATCTGGATACAATTTCACCTAATGCTTGATTTAAAAACATTTTTCTCACTAAACAAAGAGCTCCAAAGGAATTATGCAGGTCAATATAATTTTTAAAAGAGGTAGGTACCATGTTATTTTATAATCTATGGTAGTTCTATCTGTAGAAAAAATCAGAAGAAATATTCTTAGAAAAAAAACAAAGGGCCTTAGGCAAATAAGAAATGAAACATTTTGCTTTTTCAAAGAGAGAAGGAACTTCATTTCCTTCCCACTGATACCTAAAACTAGCACAGAGTGAATGTGGTTAGCACATCGAAATCCATCATGACACCTGGAAACGGGGCTCTCGGCACAGGGACACCTGCAGCTCTTACAAACTGAGGCCACTCAGTGCAGGGCACTCGCTCTGGGCAGTTACCACCAATCCCTTCACTAGAACAGAAAGACAAGCACATGGTCCATGTCTATGTTCCTTCTTGTCTGAAAGAAGTTCTAAATGCTAATTACCCTATTTTTCCCCCTTAAAATAGTTTGCAGGAGAACAAGCTTCTACCAGGAGACCCATGTGACCCGGGAGGTGTGACCACGCAGGGAAACAACCTGCCTGAGATCACCACAGCAAAAGGAAGACTTGCGTCAGTTCTGAGGCGTGAAAGGGTGTCTGCAGTCTACGTGCAGGGAGCACTGAGGACCTGGCACCCCAGTGCCATGTAGAGACTAAATAGAAAATTTTTCTATTTTCTATTTTCAGTTCAGTCGCTCAGTCATATCTGACTCTGCAACCCCATGGACTGCAGCATGCCAGGCCTCCCTGTCCATCACCAACTCCGGGAGTTTACTCAAACTCATCTCCTTTGAGTTAGTGATGCCATCCAACCATCTCATCCTCTGTCGTCCCCTTCTCCTCCTGCCTTCAATCTTCCCATCATCAGGGTCTTTTCAAATGAGTCAGTTCTTCGCATCAGGTGGCCAAAGTACTGGAGTTTCAGCTTCAGCATCAGTCCTTCCAATGAATATTCAGGACCGATTTCCTTTAGGATGGACTGGCTAGATCCCCTTGCTGTCCAACACCCCAGTTCAAAAGCATCAATTCTTCAGCGCTCAGCCTTCCTATGGTCCAACTATCACATCCACACGTAAAAAGACTACCTTTTGGTAATTCCTAAAAGGCCCCATAAGAATATTTGAAAAGTGCTTATTCATAAAGATCAAAACAATTCAGCCCAAAACCACCAAAACAATGCCTCTTTTGTAGGACTATATGGTACCTGCCATGTCTTGCAATCAATTAAAAAATCAAAACAAGTAATAAATCATGACAATTTCAAATTCAAGGAAAATATGACTAAGATATAAAACATATTTTAACAGGGAAATATGTATATAACAGATTTTCTGTATATGAATGCTTAAGTTAGGTAAAAAAGAAGAGTATTAAAAGTCATCTAGAAATTTTAAAAAAGCCACTTGGAAATCTTTGTCTTTAAAAAGATAAAGAACTGTCTTTAGTGGAAGCCAGATGGGACCTTAAATACTATCTGCATGAACTGGAAGTCTGGAGTATCAAGTTTAAGGTGAGAAATGGTACAGTAAGAATTCTAAACAGCTTCTGATAATTAAAGATGCACCCTGCTACCCCAGAATCACTCACACACACATATGCACCCAAAAGGTCTATAAGAAATAAATTGAAATACTTAACAAAAGAAACCATTGAAGGACAAAGAAAGGAAAAAAAAAATAAGAAAGAAACAGGTGAAAAGACATTCATTAGTCATTTAGGGAATGCAAATCAAAACCCAATAAGGTACCACGCCACACCCACCAGGATGGCTAAAATTAAAGAGACAGGTAAGAACAAGTGCTAACCACTTATTAACAAGGACTCAGAGAAAGGGGAATGCTCGTACACTGGTAGAGGGAATGTATAATGATGCAGTTGCTTTGTAAATATTTGGCAAGTTGCTCAAAACTTAAACAGAATTACCATATGACCCAACCATTCCACTCTTAGGTACACAGCCAAGAGAAATGAAAACATCCATCCACACAAAAACAAGTACACTAACGTTCATATACAGCAGCTTGATTCATAATGGTCAAAAGACTGAAACAGCACCATGTCCATGAACTGATAGATAAATAAAACACAACCGAGTATTTTCTGACCATAAAATGAATGAGTCCTTGATTCATGATACAATGTGCTTGAAAACATGCTAAATAAAATTAGCCTAATACCTACATGTACATATTCCACCTACAGAAGCACCTAGAATAGTGAAGAAACAACATGCACAGAAAGCCCATTAGTTAGTGGGACTGGTGACTGCAGAAGTGAGGACAGCTAATGGGTGTGAGGTGTCTTATGAGTCTGATAAAACGTTCTAGAATTCAACAGTAGTGATGGCTATACACTTAAAAACCCCAGAGACACAAGTAGAAAACCAACCATACCAATAATTACACTAACTCTAAGTGAACCAACAGTCAAACACTGCTTAGTAGGAAATTGATAGCTTTGAAACGCCCATATTGAAAAGAAAAAAGGCTCATCACCAGTACTATAACTTAAGAAGGACGAAGAGTAGGCTAAACCAAAGTAAACAGAATAATAAAGATAAATCAATAAAACAAAAAAGATTTTAAAAAGAAAATGAACAGTAGGTAAGGTTAAAAGTTGGTTCCTTAGCAAACATTTTAAAAGTTGATAAACCTATAGAAAGAATGAACTTCTAGAGGGACAGACACAGCACAAATTACAACATCAGGAATGAAAGTGGAAACACCACTGTAGAGCCTACAGATATTAAGAAGATAAGAGAATATTATGAATAGCACTATGGAAATAAACTTAAAAACTGAAACAGACGAATTCCTTGAAAAATGCCAAAATGACTTACCAAAGTCATGACTTAAGAAATAGACCATCCAGGAGAAAAAGGAACCCTCCTACACTGTTGGTGGCAATGTAAATTGGTACAGCCACTATGCAGAAAAGTTTGGCGGTTTCTCAAAAAACAGAAAATAGTGCTAACATATGATCCAGCAATCCCACTCCTGGTACATATCCAGAGAAAACTATAATTCAAAAAGATACATGCACCCCTTATGCTCACAGCAGCACTATTTATAATAGCTAAGACATGGAAGCAACATAAATTTTCAACAGGTGACTGGATAAAGATGTGGTACATAAAAACAATGGAATGTTACTCAACCATAGAAAGAATGAAATAACGCCATTTGCAGCAACATAGACGGACCCAGAGATGACCATACTAAGTGAAGTAAGTCAGACAGAGACAAATACCATATGATATCACTTATGTGAAATCTAAAATAGGACATAGACTTACCTATGAAACAAACTCACAGACATAAAAAATAGATATGTGGTTGCCAAAGAAAGCGGGTATAGGGGGAGTGATGGATTGGGAGTCTGGGATTAGCAGATGCAAACTGGTATATACAGAATGGATAAACAACAAGGCCTGTTGTATAGCACAGGGAACTATATTCAATATCCTGTGATAAACCACAGAAAAAATGGAAAAGAATATGAAAAAGGATATATACATATGATTGAATCACTTTCCTATACAGCTGAACTTAGTGCAATATTATACTTAAATAAAATTTTTTAAAAAAGAGGAACTTCCTTGGTGGTCCAATGGTTACGATTCTACCTTCCATTGCAGGGGCGGCAGGGGTGATCCCTGATCAGGGAACTAAGACCCCACATGCTCGCTAGTGTGGCCAAAAATTAAAATTAAAAAAAATTTTTTTCAAGAAATAAAACACCCAAACAGCCTTAATCTATTAAAGAAACTGAATCAATATTACTCAAATAAAACCTTGCATAAAGAAAACTACAAAATCCAAAGGCTTTCAGTGGTAAACTGATCAAAAGAAATTACAGAGACTTTTTCAGAAACCAGAGGAGGGAAACGCTTCTCAACCCATCTGCCAAACCTGACAAAGATTTCTATGCAAATAAAAGTACAGGCCAATATTCTTCATCAACATCCTCAAAACAGCAGCAAATTGAGTTCAGCAAGAGACAAAAGGGACAGCACTTCATCACACTTGATGGTGAAAGGCTGTACACTTCCCCCAAGATCAGGAACAACACCTGAGTCGTGGCCAGCACAGTGTTAAGACGAGAAGGAAGCTCTTGGGGCAGAGGCTGGAGCAGAAGCAGACAAGAGAAACTCCTCAGTTACCTGCAAGACCAATGAATCAAGAGGCGGGTTCAGGAAGCCTCAGTAATAAGGTCAACATAAAAAAATCTATTGTATTTTACAATACCGACAACAAGTAGCTGGAAAATATAAAAGCTCAAGCACATATGGAAAGATGCATAATCTTTACACTGAAACTATAAAATATTCCTGAAATTAAAGAAGATAAACAAATGGTGAGATATATATCATGGTCAAGGACTGGGTAATTCAACATTGGTCAAAGTGTCCATTTTCTGTAGCAGGCCTTTTCTGAGGGGTGGCAGGGCTGACAACTTGATTTTTAAATTTGTATGCTAAGAACCCAGAACAGTCAAAACATTTAAAAAGCAAAACTAAAATATAAAAAAGGTGGAGAATACTCTCAATTTCAAGACAATCTGATACTTGACTAGACTGAACATACATGAAATTTCTAAGTAAAAAATGTGGACACTGATCTTCTGCTTCACACCATAGACAAATACTAACTCAAAATGCATCATAATGTCAACTGTAAAAAGTTGAAACTATAACACTAAGAGAAAACCTCAAAGAAAATCCATTGACATTAAAGGTACATCCTGACTTGGAAATATTAATAACATACTAGAAAAAACTGATAAATTAGACTTCAACAAAATTAAAACTTATCATTCTTTAAAATATAGTGTCAAACAAATAGGTAAACTACACATCAGGAAAAACAGTCATAGCCTGTTATTTACCTAATCATCAGGGAAATGCAAATTGAAACCACAATGAGTTACCACATTACATGCAACAGAATCAGTAAAATGAAAACTTGGGTAAAATTAAAAATAACACATGTTGGCAAAGATATGGAGCAACTAGAGTGGCCAAGAAAACAAGTCTGGCAGTTTCTTAACATCAAAAACACTCTCCTATGGGATCCAGCAATTCCCAAGAAAATGAAGAGACGTTCACAAAACTTCTGTGCGGATGTTCACAGCGGCTTTATTCCTTACAGCCCCACCTGGAGGCAACACACAAGTCCACCAATTAGTGGACAGAACACTTGAGATATTTTTGCACTGGATACAACTGAGACTCCTCCCTCAAAGGAAAAAAGTACTGACGTGGACAGCAGCATCAGCAAGTACCACGCGCTCTGGGCTTCCTGAAAGAAGCTGAACACAAAGAGTGATCCCAACCAGAAGAAGCTCTGCAATCAGGCAAAACAACCTGCATCCATAGGAACCAGATCACTGTATTGGATACAGTGGGTTTCTCTGGGAGGGTGGGGGTTAGATTTAGTGCAAAGGGGCACTTCCTGGGGAGATGGAAATGTCATATTATCTTGAACAGCATGCTGACTAAGTTCATGGAATTAGAAAAAAGAACCTATTTTTCTAAAAATAAGGGCATGCAAACTATGACCCATGGACCAAATCTGGCCTCTCTCTCTTTAGCCTGTAAGCTAAGAATGTAAAAATCATTCTTTTTTAAAAGTTCAGAGAAAAAAGAAATAAAAAAAATACTATTTCATGACATACAAAAATAATATAAAATTCAAGTTTCAGTGTCCATAAACCTCTAAAAGACAGCCACAGGGACTTTCCTGGTGATCCAGTGGCTAAGACTCGCGCTCCCAATGCAGGGGGCCTGGGTTCAATCCCTGGTTAGGGAAGTAGATCCCATATGCCACAACTGAGACACGGCACAGCTTGCTAGCTAGCTACCTAGCTGGCTACTTAAATAAATGAGTAAATGAGTAAACACCCACATCCAGGATCAGCCATGAAGCACTGCTCTCCCTGCTACTAAAAGCTCCAGACTGCTCTAAGGATGTCATAAATAATTTAATCTGACTAAATATTATTATTACTAAATAAATTTAGTAATGGGGAAAAAAAAATTTAGTAATGGGTATGCTTATCATTCCCATTTTACAGGTGAGGCAAGTAACACACAGAGAGATGATGGAACTTTCTTCTCTCTTTAGTTGCTAAGTTGTATCCAACTCTTGCAATGCCATGACTGTAGCTTGCCAGGCTCCTCTGTCCATGGGAATCTCCAGGCAACAATACTGGAGTGGGTTGCTGTTTTCTTCTCCAGGGGATCTTCCTGACCCAGGAATCAAACCTGGGTCTCCGGCATTGCAGGCAAATTCTTTACCAACTGAGCTATGAGGGAAGCCCTTTCTTAGCTCCACATAATAGCTTAGTCTTAGAACCAGGAAAGAAAAGCGTTTATTTGTACAAAATACTCTTTATTTAGGGTGGGATGAAAAGAAAGCCTCTGAGAATACTGAGCGCAAATTCACTCTAAATGCACGTGGATACCACTGGAGAGACAGAGTAACAATAACTTCGGGCAGTTCCTTTCAGTGGAAAAGGTAAAATTCATTGTGATGCTTCCTTGTCTGAGTGATCACTGCACACAGGTGTATTTAGTTTGCATAAATTCACTGAACTGCAGAGTAAGGAATGTGCCTTTTCTGTGTGTATTACTACACACCATCATCAACAAGTTTTTAGAAGGCTGAAGCCTCATTTCAGACTAGTTAATTCAACTTGGGTCAACCAGATCTCAAACTTACTTCACCATTCAGAAATATTTTTGTTTCAGTATACTCATCTATTTTTTTTTTTTTTAAACACAAACACTTTATATTTTCTGAAATGCTGTGACATATCACAGGTGTGCTCTGACGAAGGCTAGAACCAACACTTGCCTCCCTGGACCAGCCCAGAACAGGACCAATGCTGCCCCACACTGCCCCCCAGGACAGGGTGATGATGAGCGCTGAGGGCACAAGGGAAATGAAGGCTCCCTGCTCCTCCAGTCCTTCAGAGACTCGCAGTTTCCTTCAACAGCAGAAAAGTCACCAAAGCAGTGCTGGCACAAAGGGAAAGTTCTCTGCTCTCGGTTACACCACCACCTGAAATTTCGGGACATTTGACTAGGATCAATTGTTTGTTTGTTTTTTAAAATAAATTAACATCTGATTTCAAAAGAAATTGTTTAGGAGTAACTGACACAGTGCTGTCACGAGGAAGAAGCTAATGTTAAGAGGCCGGGTGCCAGCACACGGCTGTAAGAGACAGACAGAACCCATGAGCAGGCAGCTCTGCAAACTGTAAACAAGTATTTCTTGTGTTTGATCATCGCCAACACACCCGTGAAGACAAGGCCTAAGTATGTGATAGGAAATTTCAGTACAGACTTCAAATGTGCACAGTAGACTAGGAAAGGTGTGAGCCGGACAGCTTGCCAGGCTGGAGGCCCTGGGTCATCACCTTCACGGCCTCACAGGCCTTTGTGCCGTGCTCGCCTCGCCCCTCAGGCCTCATCCATTCACTGGCTCCTTCCTAGTCTCCAGCACTCCCTACCCTGGGGACCACACTTCCAAACTGGTCACCCAGCCTACAAGGCCTACTGGGCTCCAACTCCTGCTGTGCTGTGGCCACTGGATTCCTTGAATGGCTGAGCATACAGAGACGAGTGGGGAAAGAAGGTGGCGGTGGGCCATGCAAGCCGCACACATGCACAATGACATCAGCCAAGGCGACAGGAGCCCCCAGCTGGGGTTGGGCCTTGTCTTCCCTCCAGCTGAGAGGTGTCTTAGATGACTTCCAAAGGCTACAGAATGGGGTTTAATCATGAAGTCTCATTTTAGATGGTGGCAATGAACCAAAATTTAATAGGGCCAAGATTCTGCAGCTCAAACCAATCACATTTCTGAACCACATGGGACCTTCTGCAACCCCTAGGCTCTGCTCCAGGGCTTCAAGCCACAGGCACAACCCTCCCACCTGCACTTCATGAGTGGGTCTGTCCTTCCTGCGTTCACCCACTTATTGGGCTCTGCCTTGGGAAGCACCCATGTGAAGACTCAGTTCCCTGGCCCTTTGCTCAAACACCTGCGGGCTCTGCAGACTTCAGAGCACTTGCTGTGTGGCCAGAGCACACACTCTGTGGTGGGACCAGGACGGACGGTCCTGAGGGCGTCTGTCCTACAAAGAGCGAGGTGAGGCAAATGGGCCCCTTGGACACTGATGAGTCATAGGTGAAAGAAAACAACCTCTGGAATGAGCAGCCTGGAAATGCATTGTTTTGAGTCTTTTTGGGGGGGCCTTGCAGCGCAGCATATGGGATCTTAGCTGCCTGACCAGGGATTGAACCTATGTTCACTGCAGCGGAAGTATGGAGTCTCAACCACTGGACCGCCAGGGAAGTTCTATATTTCTTTAATCTTAAACGGGCCTTTCTTTTGACTGAATGACAATACTTTCAGAAATTTTAAATAAGAGCATAATTCACTAGGTGTACAAGGTTTTATGTCCAAGGCTATGTGAAATATGTTTATAAGAGTTAAGCATTAAGGCACAAATGTTCATCTACTAAATTGGAGTATTTGACAATCCTATTTAGAGAAACAATAGTTATGATAACTAAATGCAAGATATGAAAAAGTGAAATTATATACACAGTATGACTACAAAACTTAATGCTTAAAAAACAAAAACTCTCAAGCTACAGCTCAAAAAGCAAACCCTTCCTCATCGGGTCTGAGTGACAAGGCATACGTTTCCTTCTGCTCTTTGTTCAGCATGACAGCCTGGATGCCCCTGGGGATGGACAGCACACTCACAGAGCACCAGGAGACCACCCCCACCATGTCAGGGCGGCTGAGCACCACGATGGATGCCGGAGCAGGTCATCACCCTCTCTCACGTTATACCCACATGTTGACTCAGCCCTGACAGGCCCCTAAGAGTGAACTTACTACAACAGAAATATTTTACACATCGTCTTTTGTTAACTGTCTGAAAACTATAAACCGTAACGTCCCAAACTTCTGTTTGGACAGGGGGACCAGGACTGGGAACCCCATCCAGTCTCTGCTCCCCAGAAGTGTCCCACAGTTCAGTGCCATGGGGAACAGGATAAAAAGAGTGGCTACTGAGTCCCTGGAAACAGGGGGTGAGACCTGAGCAGAAGAGCATGTACTTGCCGACAGACACAAAATTCAGCTCCACGTTTCTACGTGTCTCACACGTAAGGGAACATGTGTACTTGGTGGCTAAGGTGTGAGAGGCCCAGAAGCTCCATCTCAGAATGATGCTACTGTTCACAGCAAAAAGAGACACAGACCCAAGGGCAGAACTACAGTTAGAATCTCATTTTGTTAGGCATCATTTTACCAATACTGGAAACAAAGATGAGAAAGTAAGGCCTACACTGAGAGGAAAACACTGTGTGTTTCCACATGGAAAACATCCATGTGGCTGTGGTAGCTGGGGGACCTGAGAATAATGGCTATAGATTTGTGGGAGTGGAAAAAAGACAATAAAATGAAAACTCAGCTGCAAAAGCAGACAAAGGCAGGGCCCGGAACCACATGTGAATACACTGGACATCTCAGCCGATGATCTGCTCAGGTGTGCTCCAGGAGACACGAAACATCACCAGGACTGGTTACTCCTTCCAATGCCAGAAGAAGTAGGACTGGGGTTACTCACGTGATGTCCCTTCGTTGATAGCAGCCTTGGAGCAGGCGGGCGATCAGGTCGCTGATGAACTCCACGTCATCTCTGTGGAGAGCTGCTTCTAACTCCTGAGGAGGCGGAGACAGGGGCGAGAGCTCAGACACACAGGCAGACCCCCAACACGCCGCCAGCGGCCCTCCCCCCCGCCACCAGCACCCAGCACGGCACTGTCCTTTCTGGCTTGGTGCAGCTCTTTGGTTTTCTAGGCGTTTCCTCCCCTACTGCTCTTACCAAGCTCCATTCTTTCATCTGTACAGGCAGACACCTCTTTTTGTAAGTCAGTGCCATCGCTTCTCGGCCTTTTGGCTAAGATCAGGTGTGTAAGTCAATGCCAGCACAGTCACAAAAGGGCCTAACTTATGTAAACAGGCTATAATGCTTTCTATTTTAATGCAGGCGTATAAAGGAGCAGATATGTAATTGATCAGAAAGCATTCATTTACTGAAGAGTTTCAACAAGTAAGCCAATTGCAACAGCTCTTCAGAACCATGCCACTTGGAATATTCTGTGCGCATACAGCCTGTGAGGCGCTACCCGTGCGGGGCTGGGGGGCGAATCCCAGGGACAGGCAGTGGGATTTAGGCAGGGACGGCACACATAATCTAAACAAGGGTTCACTGAGGAGCTACAGGAACAGAGGTGACAGCCGGCATCTGGGGGATCCTATCCCTTTCCTTCTCAAGCTCCCACAGTGAACAGTCACCACTCCCAGGACACAGGCTCATGTCCGGTCCACCCAGAGGCTGTCCACCTGCTGTGCAAGCTGAGTCCCCAGGGTCCACTCTGCTGGTGGTGTGGCCAGCTCAGAACCAGATTCTGAGGGTCTTGTAAGTGGGTCCAAAAGCACCAAGGGCACCAAAGACCAGCTTCTGACCTCCACACTGAGGAGCAGGCAGTGTACACAAGGGGAGGTCCACGTCTACTAGAAATACAGGGAAGGTCTTTTGCTCGATATTTTAATTCTTCTGTTTTATTATTCTGTGTTCAAAAGCTCCTAAGTTTGTAAACGCCTCGAAAACGTCACGTGACGCAAGCATTATTAAGCATACTGACCAACAGAAACAAACAACTGAAACCGCCCTGAGACGGAAGGGGCCCTGGACACCTCGAAAGCCAAGGCCTCAGCGTGAAAACACTGTGCCAGCCCGAGGGCAAGCGTGGCCGGGATGTGCACACCTGTCACAGGGCGCCTGCTCTTCTGGGCAGACACCAGGGATGCTGAGCCCGCTCTTCCGAGGAGAAGCGGGTGGGCCTGAAGTATCTGCCATGTGAGTTCTGAGTAGAACTTTAACTCTTATGAATACAAGTCCCACCCTGCCTCCCATGTCACCCACAGGATACCGAAACACACAATACACAAAATTCCTTTGTAGACATATTTCTACAATATGGTGCCTCAAATTCAGAAGCACCTAGAAAAAACAGACCAAATCAGACACGGTGACTTGAGAGAGACACTTTCCCCGGGGCCCTGCAGGACACAACCCGCAGAGTCACTGCTCCATCAGAGGCGGTGGCGCTGCCGCTGGACCCAGCTGTCCCCCCGCAGCGGCCGCAGGTGCCCAGGGTCCCTGCATAGCCTCCGCTCTCACGGCCCCGCGCCCCGTGTCACAGCAGGGAAGAAAGAGGACAGCAATTTTAATCCCGCTGAACAAACAGGGGACTGGCTTATCAGTTAACATTTTTTCACTTCAATGGATACAGAGTCTGAAATTTACAAGATCGAGACGTTCTGGAACAGATTCATAACAAAACGAATATACTTAACACTACTGGAGTATGTGCACTTACACTTAACATTACCGGACTGCGCCCTGACACATAACACTACCGGACTGTGTACACTAACACGTAAACTACCAGACTGTGCCCTAACATGCAACACCACTGGACTGTGTGCACTTACACTTAACACTATTGGACTGTGCTCTGACACATAACACTATCGAACTGTGCCCTGACACCTAACACTACTGGACTGTGTACACTCACACGTAACACTACTGGACGGTACCCTGACACGTAACACTACTAGACTGTGCCAGTGACATGTTAACTTACATTTAACACTTCTGGACTGTGTACACTTAACACTAACGGGCTGTGGTGCGACACGTACCACTACCAGACTGTGTACACTTACACTTAACACTATTGAACTGTGCTGCTGCTGCATGGTTTCAGTCGTGTCCGACTCTGTGTGACCCCATAGACGGCAGCCCACCAGGCTCCTCCGTCCCTGGGATTCTCCAGGCGAAACTACTGGAGTGGGTTGCCATTTCCTTCTCCAATGAGTGAAAGTGAAAAGTGAAAGTGAAGTCGCTCAGTCATGTCCGACTCTTCGCGACCCCACGGACTGCAGCCTACCAGGCTCCTCCGTCCATGGGATTTTCCAGGCAAGAGTACTGGGGTGGGGTGCCATTGCCTTCTCATTGGACTGTGCACTTACACATAACACTACTGGACTGTGTCCTTATAACTAACACTATAGACTGTACTTAAAACAGTTACCACAGTAGAGTTTATGTATCTTTGACCACAATTTGGGGGGTCGGGGGGAGAACTTGCCACATTACAAGTATCCCAGGCAGACGCTGTGGTGATTTAAATGAGGTGCCACTTATAAAAGCCAGACCAGCCTGGTGCACAGTGAATGCTTCATAACATGTGAGCACTGCAGTTATCTCATTCTCAAGTGACAGTGTGTAGAAAAAAACAGACTGAAGAAAGGGGTCTTTTCAAAAATCAGATTTCTGAACAATAGAAATTCAAACTTTCTTTTAATACATGGCCTGTATGCATGAGACTTTTGTTGTTGTTGTTGTTTTGCATGATGTTTTTGAACTGTGGTGTTGGAGAAGACTCTTGAGAGTCCCTTGGACTGCAAGGAGATCCAACCTGTCCATCCTAAAGGAAATCAGTCCTGAATATGCACTGGAAGGACTGATGCTGAAACTCCCAAAACTCTGGCCACCTGATGCAAAGAACTGACTCACTGGAAAAGACCCTGATGCTGGGATTGAAGGCAGGAGGAGAAGGAGACGACAGAGGATGAGATGGTTGGATGGCATCACCGACTTGATGGACATGAGTGTAAGCAAATTTCAGGAGCTGGTGAGAGAGAAGCCTGGCATGCTGCAGTGCATGGTGTTGCAGTCAGACTTGACTGAGCGACTGAACTGAACTGACTCATGAGCCAATAAAACTCCATCCAAATCCAGGTTATTCACAGCTACACCACTTCCACCTTCAGCCCAGAGCCCAGGCTAAGACAACCAGGGTTTTTAAACATGCTTCAAAAGCCCTGCCCCCGCCGCTCCTCCTCACTCCCCACCCCCTTTTGTATTCCCTTTTCACGGTGGGCACTGGGCTGAGAGCACAGAATCTGAACTCTGCCAAGAAGCTCTGGGAGGGGGTGGGGGGAGCAACCAGCAAATCCCCGAGAAGGAACCAAGCAGGGCTCCTGAGCGCCACGCTCGCCCTCCTTGCAGCTGGCGTCACAGCTCATTAGGGATGAGCCTGTTCAGCCCTGGGACCTGGCGGTAGCTGCTGAGAAAAGGACCCCAGGGTGAGCCGGGGAGTAGTCAGGGTGTAGGGGCCTTGAGCCTGTGTCATGGAAACTTTTCCCAAACGAAGAGACAGTCCAGGAACATCACTAACTCCTCCATGCCAGCACCGCTCAAATTTGCTCTGCTCTCAAAGCTCACCGCAGGGCCTTCTAGCAGTGGACCCAATCCCGAGACCCCGAATCTTCTTTATCTTGTGTGAAACAAGATGGTAAAGAGAGAACAACTTACTTTCCCTCAACTCCAAGGAAGAAGGGAGATGATGGACCTGCACACTCCAGGCACAAAGACCCCGCTGAGCTTCCCCAAGGAGGGCAGGGCCTGAGGAAACAGCCACCTTGGCTGCACTTAATGTCAAAGGCACAGATCTCCCTCACCTGCACAGGGACCAGCTGCAATGCAGTGGGGGCCGCAGTCAAGGTGGGGGCTTCCATGCATGCCCAGGACTGTGCTCACACAAAGGAGGTGCAAAGCAGGCCCTCCGAGGGCCATCCCAGCTGCTCTCTCAGAGAGGCTGCTTGGAGAGTGGGCCCAGGCTCCAGAAGGCACCCCTGGCACTTTGGCAGCTGATGCTTCTAACCTGGTATAAATCACCTTCATCCCAAAGGCTGCTGAGCTAGTTCACACCGTATCAGCAGCTCTGCGCTGCACACGACAGCCGTCACCAGTCATGACGTAGGGAGCAACTTTCTAGAAAGGAGACCACACAGCTCCCCTCAGGCTGAAAAATACTCATCAAAGCAATAAATGTATAAACCTACATGAATATGCTTGTCTGAAAAGGTATAAATTACCAAAACTGGCTTCAGATATTGAAAAAAAGGCTCTGAAGTTACACACATCTTCTCCCACAGGCAAGCCCCAGAATACAGAAGTAACTGCTGAGCACTGAAGAGATGGGAGCATCTCAACAGCCCAGGAGGCTGGTGCTGACGAGCCTGAGACCAGGGTCGGAATCTGGACTTCACACGGAGACTGTGCCCTCGGAACCCACAGCGTGTGGCTCATGTCACAGCTTCCGAGAGAGTTGGGTTTCCTCTGATGGTTTTGTTTTCATAATTGTAATTTGTGATCATTTGGAAAGGTATGTTATTTTTAACATAAACATGTGAATGAATTTCAAAAATAAAACTCGAGATGTCATCAGACAACTTATGTGTAAGCTACTTCAGCCAGAAGCCCTAGACCCTGGGGTTAAGCAGGCCCACTCCTTGCTCACCACTGGATTGGCTAGAAATTAATTTAGGTGGAACCAGTGAAATCAGGGAGAGAAGCAACAATCAAGACTGGAAGTTAATCTGGGCGTGGTGTGCAGGCCACAGCAACACAGGGCCAGGGTGAGCCGGTCCCAGGCCCAGCCCAGGGAAGACGCCGAGGACGACAGTGAGTCAGGGCAGAGGGGGTGAAAGGGGAGCTGCAGGAGCAGAGTCCATGAGATGCTGCAACTGTAGGTGGAAGGCAGAGAGCAGGACGTCTCAGGGAACAATTTTTAATACTGTGCCCCAGCCCCGCAACAAGACAATGGATCTCTAACTGATGAAAAACTGAGTGGGGGCGGGGAGGGGACAGAGATAACGAAGCCGGGAAATATCCTGGTTGTTCATGTGTGATCACGCCCTGGTCTCCTGGGTGAGAACAGCACAGAAAACTGTACACAGGACTTGGATGTGTGGGGCCCTCTCATCAGCTCGGCCTCCGTGGTCACGTGTCAGGGGGTGTCACAAGGGAAAAGGCCCCTGCACCTAAAGACGTGCTCTGTGCCGGGCTCCGCAGCTCATGCTGAGGCTGCCAACAGGCTGCGAGACACCCTCTTGGTGAGCATCACAACTGGGAGGGGGCAAGCGGTCCCCATTCCCGGTAGAGACGGCAGTAATTAAGAATGAGCTTGGTCAGCAGAGGAAGGGCCAGGACGTGAAGAGAGAAGACCAAAGACAGGAGCCCTGGAGCAACCAGGCTGAAGGATGAATGTGACTGAAGGTTTTCAGAAATGCCTGCCATCAAACTACGAGGAGAAATCTGTGAAGATAGGACAAACTAGCAATGACCCAGCTGTGGTTACAACTGAGAGAACAGTTCTGAACTAACTGAGAAAAAAAAAGAACGCTCTAACTCGTCTAGAAAATTCTTCAAGAAATGGGAATGCCAGACCTGACGTGCCTCCTGAGAAATCTGTATGCAAGTCAAGAAGTAACAGAACTGGACATGGAACAACAGACTGGTTCCAAATTCAGAAAGGAGTACATCAAGGCTGTATACTGTGACCCTGCTTATTTAACGTATATGAAGAGTACATCATGTGAAATGCTGGGCTGGATGAAGCACAAGCTGGAATCAAGATTGCCTGGAGAAGTATCAATAACCTCAGATATGCAGATGACACCACCCTTACGGCAGAAAGCAAAGAAGAACTTAAGAGCCTCTTGATGAAAGTGAAAGAGGAGAGTCACAAAGTTGGCTTAAAGCTCAACATTCAGAAAACTAAGATCACTGCATCCGGTCCCATCACTTCATGGCAAACAGATGGGGAAACAATGCAAACAGTGAGAGACTATTTTCTTGGGCTCCAACATCACTGCAGATGGTGACTGCAGTCGTGAAATTAAAGGACGCTTGCTCCTTGGAAGAAGAGCTATGACCAAGCTAGACAGCACATTAAAAAGGAGACATTACTTTGCCAACAAAGGTCCGTCTAGTGAAAACTATGGTTTTTCCAGTAGTCATGTGTGGATATAAGAGTTGGACTATAAAGAAAGCTGAGCGCGGAAGAATGGATGCTTTTGAACTGTGGTGTTGGAGAAGACTCGAGAATCTCTTAGACTGCAAGGAGATCCAACCAATCCATCCTAAAGGAAATCAGTCCTGAATATTCATTGGAAGGAGTGATGTTGAAGCTGAAACTCCAATATTTTGGCCACTTGATGTGAAGAACTGACTCACTAGAAAAGACCCTGATGCTGGGAAAGATTGAAGGCAGGAGGAGAAGGGGACAGAGGATGAGATGGTTGAATGGCATCACCAACATGATGGAGATGAGTTTGGGCAAACTCCAAGAGTTGGTGATGGAGAGGTAGGCCTGGCCTGCTGCAGTCCATGGGGTTGCAAAGAGTCGGACACTACTGAGCAACTGAACTGAACCCGTCTGCACGCTGTCTAAAGTCCCCAGGTGCTGACCCAGCCCAGTCTCTGGTGGAGCAGGGCCCTTCACCAGGCTGGGGAGAAACAACCCCTCTTCTGATTCTCAGCTACCTGATGAGGACGTGGGTCTGGGTGTCAGGAAGGTGTGTGTGTTGAATGACAGATATCCATTTCAAAGAAATAACAATGTCCTACTCCACAGCACAAGGAACTACATTCAATGTTCTATGATAAACCACAGTGGAAAAGAATATGAAAAAGAATGCACATATATGTATAAGTGAGTCACTTGGCTACACAGCAGTCATTAACCCAACACAGTAATTCAACAATACTTCAATTAAAAATAAATTTAAAAACATAAACAAACGGCCATTCTGAGACCCTGGGTCCACTGGCCCTGGCAGGCTCTGCGTCTACACACTGAGCAGCCAGCTGGTCACCTGAAAGCCCCCAAGGCAGAGCCGGCGCCAGGCCCGACGGGAGCTTCAGCGACGGGGCGGCTGAGAAGCAGGCGGAGTGGCTCTGCAGGGCTGGAGAGAGACTCCTCAGCAAAGTTCTCTCACAAAACAGTCAGAGGCTGTCCTGCTGGCTCCAGTGCAGGAGACAAGGGTTCGATCCCCGGTCTGGGAAGATAACAACTAAGCCCGTGCCCCATAACTACTAAGCCCATGCTCCACAGCCAGAGAAGCCAGTGCAACGAGAAGCCCGTGCAGCCCAAATCAAGAGCAGCGGCTGCTCGCCATACTTAGAGGAAGCCTGCACACGGCAATGAAGACTCAGTGCAGTCACAAAGAAATAAATACTTTTTAAAAAAACAAGTTATGTAGAACATGAATACTGATCAAGTTCCTTCTATTACAGGACACTCACCCAACGGTTTTATTTGGGGTAAGAAATTAACAAAGAGACACAGCTTGAGACAGCCTCAATCAATACAAGTTGTGGCTGCCTGCGAAGATCACCGATTGAATCATTTTACGAGGAGGTTCCCTGGGTTGATAACAAGTGCTGAAAGTCACATTAAATAGAAACATACAAGTGCTTATGTTGTAATGACCATGACTATACACCCATGAAGCAACTAAAAGCCTATCTTACTACTAATTGGAACAAAATTTTCAGAAATTAGTATTAAAAGCAGATTCAAAAAGACAGACGTGAGGTTGAAGTATTCTAGAAATCTGCCCTTGAGATTTTCACAACTGATTTTAGTGATGATGAAGAAATTATTTCTGGAAATAAGGATGGAGGAAAAACAATTATTTCTAAACTTAAAAATCAAAATGTTACCTGTTATGTGGCAGAAACCAACACAACACTGTAAAGCAATTATCCTCCAATTAAGTTGTTATAAAAATTCAAAGGTTTATGTAAAATCCCCAAAGTAAAATTTCCAAACAGAAATTTGACTCTTTTATCTGTTATTAGAAGTTTAAATACACTATGACACATAAACAGTCCAAAGTTTGTCTGAATCATCGCATTATGAAGATGGCGTGTGGTGTAAGTTTAAGCACCTGTGTAAAGTCTTCATGTTAATGCTACTATAGAAGGAATTGGGTCAGAATTCATAATTCCCACTCTTCCCACTTCACCAAAAAGGCAGAGACCATTAATGTCCGGAAAGAGGAAAAAGTATGGGGAATGATACTGAACAGTGACCCCATTTCTTCTAGAACATGGCATAACTGGGTCCATTTATCCCTTATTCAACCTCCAACAGACCAGAGTCACTGCCCACCCTCTACACCACCAGATCCCCTCCCAACCAGTTACTAACACAAACCCTCCAGGTCACTTCAGATCCAGCCTTTTCATCTCCTCATTTTCCCTCCTGTGTCCCCTCATTCTCCACATAAAAACTGGACTCTTTATCAAGCTGGTTAGAAAAACAAGGAAGCCAATATTTTCCAGTCAAAATTTACTGTCGTCTGCAGTGGGAAATGTAAACTACACAGGAGGTGGCAGTTGGAAGGTTTTAACAAGGAAAAAAACACCTGAGGTTCTTAAGAATTAGTAGGAGACTCTGGGTTTGATTCAAGAGTTTGATGCAAACCGGCTGGAGAGTGGAGGAGTCACACAGGCAGACAGTAAAGAAGGCGGACCACAGGCAAGGAAAGCACTAACCAAGGCCTCCATGTCCACGTGCCTGGCCACTCCACCTGCCTCCTGTTGCACACGTGCCTGTGCAAGCGCCTGGAACCTCCAAGCCAAGCTAGGACCCCACACATCAATCATCAAACATCCACATGAGACTTCACTCCTGAAAGTGTCCTGACTGCCGGATAAATGTTGACAGCTGCCAAAATTACTGATGGGGGGGGGGGGGGGGGGGGGGGGGCAGGGGCGACAGTGGGGAGGTGCGGGGGCAGAGGTGTAGAGGCCCCCAGAGCAGACCCACCTGTTCAGGGATGCACAGCACCTTCTGGCCAGGCCACTTAGACAATGTACAAATTGGAGTAAAAATACTCCAGGCATGTGGTCGCCGTGAACACTCACTAGTCAAGGAACTTCATTAGCTGGCCTTAAGCAACAAGACTCCTGGTTAATTATCTGCCTCAAACTGACATACCAGTAGCTCTCAAACAGTGAAACTGCACTAAATGACTGACTGAACCTCGGGGGTGGTTGAACATAATCTGTGCAAAATATCGTGGCAAGCACCAGTGATGTACACGCACCCTCTTTCTGACCAATCTGCACTTGAGCCAGCTGTAAGGCCCAGGCAGGAGGAGCAGGTAAATTTGTTCATGCTCTCCTCTGCCCTAACATCTCTCCTTCTCCAGGCCTCAACTCCCTCCTCTCCCACCTCTGCAGGCTTCCCCTCCACTACCTCCAACTCTCCTGCAGGCCTCCTGCCATTCATACTCCACTCCCTCCTCAGAATCCCAAAGCCAGGAACCAACAATAGGACCCAACCCCCAGAGGGCCCAGCAGGAAAGCAAGCCCAGCACCAGGAGCTGCCCCTGCCCCTGCCCCTGCCCAGTCCCACTGCTCTAGCAGAAAGCCTTTCAGTCACCCCTGACCCTTCTCTCATTTTATAGCCTATACCCGGCTGACTCTCCTGCAAATCCAAGTCAGAAACTGCTTCCCCTCTACCTCCTCCTCCAGTTGCTCTCAGCAACAACCCTTCAAGGCCTCCTAACTGGACCCTGCCCAGGGACATGACAGGCTCAAGTCAGAACAAAGCTCCAAGGGGACCCTGCAGGCAGCCCCCTGCAGACCCTCAGCCCTCCAACCCCAGCCCCCATCAGCCAGCCTCCTGCCTGCCCCTGGGGGACCCACAGTGCTTCTGCCACAGGCTGGGTGGCAGGACCCCATTCTGCACCTGCAAGGTTGGCCCATCATTGTCCAGTCCACCTACTGAGCTTTATTTTTCTAGTTAACTATCACTTATATATTACATGTTCATTACTTTTCTTCCTTCCACTGTTATTATGTAAAGCCCTTGAGAAGCTTCCTGGTTTTTGCATGTGCCTGTTTCCCTAAATGCCCATGAGTATTTAGCACTTGTGTTTGAAAACTGGTCAGAACCCACAAGCCAAGATTCCAGACTGAAGACTATCAAAAAAAAGAGAAGCCCTAAGCTCTAGGTATCCTGAAGGACAATAATTTAAAATATGAATATGGAGAACCATATAATGAAAATAAAAGCATCTGAAACATTTAATGACCACCTGGGAGTTTGGCCTGAAGTCATCTGTGAAAACTCTTTTCCAAAAATTTTATCTGGAGGAATTCACTTATAAAGCAGGCACAGGGGTTGGTCTCAGGTTAAATTAAGCTCAGAGGCTCCAGGAGCCCTTCTGGGGTCAGCGCGGTGCAAAACGACCTCAACTGACCCTTTCAATATTTCCTGCATTAAATGGAGAGCTCACGGCGAACTAACCAGCAGTACTTCCCAAAAATCACAGCTATGTCCCCATCTGTACAACAGTTTTAGTCTCTTCAGTTAGAAAGAAGGTCCTTCCTTCATGCCCGCCCACCCACCCTGCGGAGAGGGGTTCTCTGAGGTCCAGAGGCAGGCCTGCAAGGCCACGCACTTCTGCTGTCGCTTCCACTTAGACACAGGTCACGCAGCGCACACGTGGTGGGCAGGGGTGTGCAGTGTTTCTTTCTCTGCCTGAGGACATCAGCTATGAATGCTGGGAAAGGGGCCTGAAAAATTACATCTCAGGAGCTGACAGACTATTAAGAAAGACTTATTTTGCTGGACAACCTATTGACATCGGTGAGAGGCAAAACTAAGTAAGCTGTGCAGCAAAACAAGTTGCTTTGAAGGAAAAGAATAAACTGAACCAACAAAGGAGAGACATGCTCCTCCCATGCAATTAACGAAACTTCTGTACAAATGCAACTTTCTGCTCTGCTGACAAACTGACAGTTCGTTACACGCCTGCAGGAGAGACCTTATTTCCTTGATGCTGGGAATGAGGGGGCACCCACAACTGGGAGGACGGCTGCTGTCCCCAAAGAGGTCTCCAGGACACAGCAAAGGAAAGGGAAGACTAATCCAAACCTGAAACCACCACCTGCTGGTCTGGGTGGAGATGGGAGCCCACTAACACTGAAGAAACCCCAAGGGGTCATATCCTAGGCAAGAAAAGTATTTGGTGCAAATGTGACAGATTTCTCTGTCCAAAAAGAAACATAGGATGTGAAATACAGGACGCAGCTCCAGTATGAGGCACACCATGTGAAAAGCCGCTCAGTTGTGTCCGACTCTTTGCAACCCTACAGACTGTACAGTCCATGGAATTCTCCAGGCCAAAATACTGGAGTGGGTAGGTAGCCTTTCCAGTCTCCATGGGATCTTCCCAACCCAGGGATTGAACCCAGGTCTCCCACATTGACAGACAGAATATTTACTAGCTGAGCCACAACGGAAGCCCAAGAATACTGGAGTAGTTAGCCATTCCCTTCTCCAGTGGATCTTCCCAACCCAGGGATAGAACCAGGGTCTCCCGCATTCCAGGCAGACTCTATAGCAGCTGAGCTCCCAGGGAAGCCAAATAATACTGGAGCGGGTAGCCTATCCCTCCTCCAGGGGATCTTCCCGACCCAGGGATCGAACCGGGGTCTCCTTCATCACAGGCAGATTCTTCACTAGCTGAGCCACCAGGGAAACCCTATGAGGCACAGACTCAAACCCTAAGTTCAGTTCAGTTCAGTTGTTCAGTCGTGTCCAACTCTTTGCAACCCTGTGAACCGCAGCACGCCACATCTCCCTGTCCATCACCAACTTCTGGAGTTTACCCAAACTCATGTCCATTGAGTCGGTGATGCCATCCAACCATCTCATCCTCTGTCATCCCCTTCTCCTCCTGCCTTCAATCTTTCCCAACATCAGGGTCTTTTCAAATGAGTCAGCTCTTCGCATCAGGTGGTCAAAATACTGAAGTTTCAGCTTCAACATCAGTCCTTCCAATGAACACCCAGGATTGATCTCCCTTACGATGGACTGGATGGATCTCCTTGCAGTCCAAGGAACTCTCAAGAGTCTTCTCCAACACCACAGTTCAAAAGCATCAATTCTTCTGCACTCAGCCCTCTTTATAGTCCAACTCACATCCATACATGACCACTGGAAAAACCACAGCCTTGACTAGACAGACCTTTGTTGACAAAGTAATGTCTCTGCTTTTTAATTTGCTGTCTAGGTTGGTCATAACTTTCCTTCCAAGGAGTAAGTGTCTTTTAAGTTCATGTCTGCAATCACCATCTGCAGTGATTTTGGAGCCCCCAAATATAAAGTCAGCCACTGTTTCCACATCTATTTGCCATGAAGTGATGGGACTGGATGCCATGATCTTAGTTTTCTGAATGTTGAGTTTTAAGCCAACTTTTTCACTCTCCTCTTTCACTTTCATCAAGAGATCTTTAGTTCGTCTTCACTTTCTGCCTTAAGGGTGGTGTCATCTGCATATCTGAGGTTATTGATATTTCTCCTGGCAATCTTGATTCCAGCTTGTGCTTCTTCCAACCCAGCGTTTCTCATGATGTACTCTGCATATAAGTTAAATAAGTAGGGTGATAATATACAGCCTTGACGTATTCCTTTCCCGATTTGGAACCAGTCTGTTGTTTCATGTCCAGCTCTAACTGTTGCTTCCTGACCTGCATACAGGTTTCTCAAAAGGCAGGTCAGGTGGTCTGGTATTCCCATCTCTTGAAGAATTTTCCACAGTTTATTGTGATCCACACAGTCAAAGGCTTTGGCATAGTCAATAAAGCAGAAATAGATGTTTTTCTGGAACTCTCTTGCTTTTTCGATGATCCAGCGGATGTTGGCAATTTGATCTCTGGTTCCTCTGCCTTTTCTAAATCCAGCTTGAACATCTGGAAGTTCATGGTTCAAATATTGCTGAAGCCTGGCTTGGAGAATTTTAAACATTACTTTACTAGCGTGTGACATAAGTACAATTGTGAGGTAGTTTGAGCATTCTTTGGCATTGCCTTTCTTTGTGATTGGAATGAAATCTGACTTTTTCCAGTCCTGTGGCCACTGCTGAGTTTTCCAAATTTGCTAGTATATTGAGTGCAACACTTTAACAGCATCATCTTTTAGGATTTGAAATAGATCAGCTGGAATTCCATCACCTCCACTAGCTTTGTTCATAGTGATGCTTCCTAAGGACCCCTTGACTTCACACTCCAGGATGTCTGGCTCTAGGTGAGTGATCACACCATTGCGGTTATCTGGGTCATTAAGATCTTTTTTGTATAGTTCTTCTGTGTATTCTTGCCACCTCTTCTTAGTATCTTAGGCTTCTGTTAGGTCCATACCATTTCTGTCCTTTATTGAGCCCATCTGTGCATGAAATGTTCCCTTGGTATCTCTAATTCTCTTGAAGAGATCACTAGTCTTTCCCATTCTATTGTTTTCCTCTTTCTTTGCACTGATCACTGAGGAAGGCTTTCTTATCTCTCCTTGCTATTCTTTGGAACTCTGCATTCAAATGGGTATATCTTTCCTTTTCTCCTTTGCTTTTCTTTTAGCTTCCCTTCTTTTCACGGCTATTTGTAAGGCCTCTTCAGACAGCCATTTTGCTTTCTTGCATTTCTTTTTCTCGGGGATGGTCTTGCTCCCTGTCTCCTGTACAATGTCATGAACCTCCGTCCATAATTCATCAGGCACTCTATCAGATCTAGTTCCTTAAATCTATTTCTCACTTCCACTGTATAATCACAAGGGATTTGATTTAGGTCATACCTGAATGGTCTAGCGGTTTTCCCCACTTTCTTCAATTTAAGTCTGAATTTGGCAATAAGGAGTTCATGATCTGAGCCACAGTCAGCTCCCGGTCTTGTTTTTGCTGACTATATACAGGTTTTCCATCTTTGGCTGCAAAGAATATAATCAATCTGATTTCGGTGTTGACCATCTGGTGATGTCCATGTGTAGAGTCTTCTCTTGTGTTGTTGGAAGAGGGTGTTTGCTGTGACCAATGCGTTCTCTTGGCAAAACTCTATTAGCCTTTGCCCTGCTTCATTCTGTATTCCAAGGCCAAATTTGCCTGTTACTACAGGTATTTCTTGACTTCCTACTTTTGCATTTCAGTCCCCTATAATGAAAAAGACATCTTTTTTAGGTGTTAGTTCTAAGACATCTTGTAGGTCTTCACAGAACCCTTCAACTTCAGCTTCTTCAGCGTTACTGGTCGGGGCATAGACCTGGATTACCGTGATATTGAATGGTTTGCCTTGAAAATGAACAGAGATCATTCTGTCATTTTGAAACTGCATACAAGTACCGCATTTCGGACTCTTTTGTTGACCATGATGGCTACTCCATTTCTTCTAAGGGATTCCTGCCCACAGTATAGATATAATGGTCATCTGAGTTAAATTCACCCATTCCAGTCCATCTTAGTTCGCTGATTCCTAGAATGTTGACGTTCACTCTTGCCATCTCTTGTTTGACCACTTCCAATTTGCCTTGATTCATGGACCTAACATTCCAGGTTCCTGTGCAATATTGCTCTTTATAGCATCGGATCTTGCTTCTATCACCAGTCACATCCACAACTGGGTGTTGTTTTTGCTTTGGCTCCATCCCTTCATTCTTTCTGGAGTTATTTATCCTCTGATCTCCAGTAGCATATTGGGCACCTATTGACCTGGGGAGTTCATCTTCCAGTATCCTATCTTTTTGCCTTTTCATACTGTTCATGGGGTTCTCAAGGCAAGAATACTGAAGTGGTTTGTCATTCCCTTCTCCAGTGGGCCACAGTCTGTCAGACCTCTCCACCATGACCCAGCTGTCTTGTGTGGCCCCACATGGCATGGCTTAGTTTCACTGAGTTAGACAAGCTGTGGTCAGTGTTATCAGGTTGGCTAGTTATCTGTGATTGTGGTTTCAGTCTGTCTGCCCTCTGATGCCCTAAAAGTAGCCGGCAAATGACAGACTCCACAACATCTAAGTGTCTCCGTCCGGACGTAGAAACTAGAAGCTTCACACTTAAATAAAAAGGGCCAGAAAACTGAGCTTCTAAATCAGGCCCCCTCTCAAGGACAAAGTGAGACTCCAGGTTACAAGTATAAACTGAAGGTGTCACAGGTGACAGGCTCCTGAGCAGAGGGTAAAGCCGTTTCCCACAGGGATGTGCATCAGCAAGCCTGGCGGCCTCCTCTGGTACAAACAGACCCGCTGGCTCCTGCTTGGCAGTGAGATCCACTTTTCAGCTGGACTGTCTGTCCTGACACCCTGCACCTGCACTCTGGTCTGCAACGTGGGTGTGAGCTGTGAGGCTCATCGCAGATCACTCTTGACCAGTCATCCTGCTGCTGTGAACCACAGTCCCACAACACTTAGCGGCTTAAGGCAACAACCACTATGTTCTTTCTCACCCCGCCCTCGGTGAGTGGGGAACTTGGAGCTGCCTGGCCTCAGGGCTCTCGTGTGTGGTCAGATGCTGGCCAGGGTTCCATCAGCTAAGGACCATCCACACTCCCGGTGCTCACATCCATGGCAGGCACTGCGTGAGCCAATCGGTCCCTCCTACAGGGGTCTTCACACGACTGCCAGAGTGTCCTCGCGCTGTGTAACACGTGAGCCAGGAGACCAAGGCTGAGGCCGTTCTGTCCCAGCCTCCGAAGGCACACGCCCCTCCCACTGGATTCCACAGGCTCTGCGCATCAGCCAGATTCAGACTGGGAGGGGACAAGGACCACTGGGACATGTCAGAAGCTGGCTGTTTCACACTCGTCTAAGTTGTAGTTACTAAAAGCCACTAGTACTAAGTTCGTCTCTGAAATCCAACATCATCATCCAAGCTATGAATACTGATCTTCTCACTTACCGAACAGTAAGAAGATTGAACAAACACTGGCATAGAGTGCAGCACTTTAACAGCATCATCTTTTAGGATTTGAAATAGATCAGCTGGAATTCCATCACCTTCACTAGCTTTGTTCATAGTGATGCCTCCTAAGGCCCACTTGACTTCGCATTCCAGGATGTCGGGCTCTAGGTGAGTGATCACACACCATCATGGTTATCAGGGTCATGAAGATCTTTTTTGAATAGTTCTTCTGTGTATTCATGCCACCTCTTCTTAATATCTTCTGCTTCTGTTAGGTCCATACCATTTCTGTCCTTTATTGTGCCCATCTTTGCATGAAATGTTCCCTTAGTATCTCTAATTTTCTTGAAGGGATCACTAGTCTTTCCTACTCTCTTATTTTCCTCTATTTCTTTGCATTGTTCACTTAGGAAGGCTTTCTTATCTCTCCTTGCTATTCTCTAGAAATCTGTATTCCGAAGGGGTTATCTTTCCTCTTGTCCTTTTCCTTCTCTTCCACTTCTCTTCTTTTCTCAGCTATCTGTAAGGACACCTCAGACAATCATTTTGCCTTCTTGCATTTTTCCTGGAAATGGTTTTGATCACCTCCTCCTGTACAATGTTACGAACCTCCATCCATAGTTCATACTTGAATGGCCTACGGGTTTTCTCTACCTTTTTCAATTTAAGTCTGAAGTTTACAATAAGGAGTTCATGATCTAAGCCACAGTCAGCTCCTGGCTTTTTTTTTTTTTTCCTGACTGTATAGAGCTTCTCCGTCTTCAGCTGCGAAGAATATAATCAATCTGATTTTGGTATTGACCACCTGGTGATATCCATATGTAGAGTCATCTCTTGTGTTGTTGGAAGACAGTTTTTGCTTTGACCAGTGCATGCATTATCTTAGTAAAACTGTTAGCCTTTACCCTGCTTCATTTTGTACTCCAAGGCCAAATTCCGTTACTCCGGGTACTTGCATTCCAGTCCCTTATGATGAAAAGAACTTTTTTTTTCTGGTGTTAGTTCTAGAAGGTCCTGTAGGTCTTCAAAGAACCATTCACCTTCAGCTTCTTTGGCATTAGTGCTTCACCAGTGACGGCAGTGTTGGCGTGCTCACACTGAGCTCTGGCCACGTGGTGGACGCCGTGCTGCACTCTCCACTCCCACCGTCTCATCCCCCTCCACTGCTGCGTCCCTCACTCAGCACTCACTGGAAATATCTGGGCAGCAGGAGGACAGCTGGAACCAGTGGCCAAGTTGAGAAGACGCCTGACCTGAGACCAAAAGGATGGAAAGCAGCCAGCCACACAGAAGACACAAGTGAGGGCTTTCCAGGCAAGTGAAGCCACGGCTGAAAAGCTCTGAGGAGCTGCAATGCAGGAGTAGACCTGAAATGCAGGATGAAGTCAGCCTGGTAAACTGAGACACGAAGAGTCTATCTTCTGTGACAATGAACAGGAAGCTCTTAAGCAGCAAAGTGACAGCCTGGATTTATTACTCCAGCTGCTGGTGGCACGTGCACTAGAGACTGGTTAGAAGCGAACGACGATGATCCAGACCTGGGATGACGGTGGCTGGCCTAGAGCAGCAGCAGGTCAAGGGAGGGAAAGAAGGGCAGATATTCCAGATCCATGCTCAGTCAAACTAACAGAAGGGCTGGAAGGCAGGAAATGTAGAAGGCATAAAAGAAGCAGGAGACTAAGAAGATAAAGGGATCTGGGTGTAGGCAAAACTTCAGTAAATGGTGACATTTTCTACAGTGGATAACATTGGATTAGAGGTTGGAGAAATCAAACAGACACAGTAACTTACGAGGAAGAGGGACGTGTACACACAAGGAATGGTGAGGTACACAGCCAGTACTTTTGGAAACATACATATGACCAGCAGTTAATGAGATCTTTTCATTGCACAGACTTCTGTACTGTTTCAATGTTAAGAAATTGAGGTCATGTATCACTTTTTTCCATTAAAAACTATCTTTTTCAGCTCGAGATATAACTGACAAAAAATCCAAGATACTTAAAAGTATAATTTGATACACATAGACACCATGAAAAGATCACCACCATCCACTCATTAACACATCTGTTACCCCACGTATTTACACCCCTCTTGGGGGTGGGGAGAAATTTTAATTCTACTTTCCAGAAAATCTCATACAATACTGTTGCCAACTACAGTCACCATCCTCAGATCTCATTCCTCTTATAACTGGAAGTTTATGCCCTTTCACCAGCCTCTCTCCACTCCCCCTACTTTCAGCAACAAGTCGTCTACTCTGTCTCTAGAAGTTCCATTTAAATCCACACATAAGTGAGATTATGTAGCATTTCTCCTGTGTCTGGCTTATTTCACTCAGCATAATGCCCTCTGGGTTCATCCATGTTGCTGCAAATGGCAGGATTTCCTTCTCTTTAAAGGCTGAATAATATTTAACTGAATGTACATACAGACCACATCTTCTTGATCCACTTACCCAATAACAGACCCTCAGGCTGTTTCCATAATGCTGTAATGAACATAGGAAAACAGGTATCTCTTCAAGATGATGACTTCCTCTGGATTATATGGTAATTGTGTTTTGAATTTCTTGAGGAACCTCCATACTCTTTTCCATAGAGTCTGTACTAGCTTATATTCCCACCAACAGTGCACAAGGATTCTCTTTTCTCCGTGTCCTCACCAGCACTAGCTATCATTTGTCTTTTTGCTAACAAGCCATTTTGACAGGTGTGAGATGACACCTAACTGTGATTTTGATTTGCATTTCCCTGATGATTACTGATGTTGAGTACCTTTTCATATACCAGGAAAATGGTACAGGAATTAACACCTGGGAGTGATGATGACCTTTTCCCCCTCCCTGTGGGTACCTTTCCATCATCCATCCTCCTAGGCTCTCACAGGATTCTTACTGCTTAAAGGGACTCTGCCTTTTCTTTCTTTCTTTCAAGATTAATTTCAAAAATAATAAAATCATTTAAAATATGATTACAATTACTAACAAGTTACAGCTAAGAAGAATTTTAATAGTGAAATCACCCTGTGGAATACTATCAAGTGGAAAGATTTAAGTATGTAGAACTAACCTAAAAGCACACGACTCTAACCTGATGTGCAACTGCCGACCCGCTTTGTTGTTTTCATTTACTGCAAATATAAGGATTTCTAGAATGCCTGGGTCAGAGGTTTCAGTTTTTAAGAAAACAGGCTGAAAAACAGGAGCTGAGACATGCAGACAAAGGAATATGTCAAAGCAAGGCTGGATCACAATTAAATGGGCCCAAATAAAGAATAGGGAAAAGGCTCTTTAAAGTAAGAAAAGGGTTTTTTCCCCAAGTTGAAAAATAAAAATCCACCTGAACAAAACATGAGCAAATTCTCCCAATTATTACTTATTCCATCATTAAGCCAAAATTTGAATGGTTCTATGGAATCATTTCCTGGTAATTTCTAAACACACTATTTAAAATTTCTATTAATAAATTCACACATGAAAATATGACTATCCTATGCAAAGAACAGTAACAGGTAAATATCCTACAATGTTAATACTTCCCATATAAAGTTACAATTCAATCACTGCAGTGCTGGCCTAAGAACAGACCCTAAAATAATGGAAGAGACATGTATCAACCTAACAACATTTCAAGTAACAGAAAAAACATTAATCAGTAAATGATTCTGGCATAACTGGCTCATTTTCTGGAAAACACACTCAATTTAACACCACACACTCAATGTAAATAATAAAAGCTAACAATATCAAAACACAGTCTTTCTAAGCATTCTATCCACAAAAGAAAATTCAAACAGCCCGACATGACCCGTGAGTAGAGTGTAGTGAAGACCAACATCCAGTAAGTGAAACACTGTGACAGAGCACAAGTGGCCTCTGGTAGAGACGGAGCACGTTAAACCCAATCTGAAATGGCATAAAAGAAGAGACGGCATAAAAAGAGCTGCTGCCACTCACCCCAAGTTCTAAAGGAAAAAAAAAAGAGTAGTTCCATTTTTGCCTATCAAAGTGGCCAAAATAGCAGGCTCATATACTGATAGTTTATTCCACACTTCTGAAACAAGAAAATGGTACTTTTGTGAACAAAAATTATTAAAATGAATATTGAGACAGTTTTCATTACTGTACTAAAAACACTGGAAGCGTTATTGAAAAAGTTGGGGTTTAGCACCCGTACTGCAGTAATTAAGTTCTATGACTGTCAAGTCACTTTTGTCTCTCTAGTTTAAAACTCTGGGTTACAGTCTGAGACCACATCATCAAACTCATTACTCTTCTTTTCAGAACGTTCATAACAAAACATAAAGACATTAATTTAAGCAATGTTTTAGAGAAGTATACCTCCATGTATGGTCTATGGACCTGAACATCTCTTGAGGGCACTTATTAAAAAACAACATAGGGCTCTTTCCAAAATAGGATCAGGGTGGGAGTGGTGTCATGGAGTAAGATACAGGTAAATTATTAAACCTCGAGTGAAGCACCCCAGACAACACTTTTTTAAAAAGGTTTCATCAGGTTTGAATATATGTTATTCTATACAAATAAGGGTGTGTGTATGTGCGCGCGCACTGAATTGTGTCCAACTCTTTGCAACCTCATGGACCCTAGCCCATGAGGTTCCTTTGTCCATGGAATTTTCCAGGCAAGAACACTGGAGTGGGTTGCCATGTCCTTCTCCATATAAATAAGGGTAAGTGGTTTTTAAAAAGCCTACTATGGCACAAAAGTCATTTCATAAACTAGAATAAAACTATGTGGTTCATGTATTAAAATGATCATCTAAGCACACTTAGATGCCTTCTACCTTCTACCATACTCCTGCCAGCAAGAAATGTCTAATTCATCCAGCACCATTCAAGACCTCCAACAACAGCCAGCCAGCTTTTGCTGCCCCAGCACACGTCGCCTGTTATCAGACCCGACAACCCTGAGTGAGACTGCAGTGAGAAACATGGTCACCCGCAGATATACTGCACTACCTTCTCGCACATCCATTTACCAAATAAATGTTCCACACAACACAGGTTAAGTCTCCAATGGCTGTACAAACGTCACGGGGAGCAGCTCTGTTTTGTAGCAGACAGTGGCCAAGGAAGACTAGCTAAAGTGCATAGAAATCTACCTGGCTCAATCTAGCCCTGGGAATTAATGTTTAAGGATTGACAGAAGCTATAGCCAGTCTTGGCTTCTCAGTCCCAGACTGGCGGAGCGGGGTAGGATTTCATTCCTAATAAATCTTTTGAGAGACAACTGAAATAAAAAAATGTTTTCTTACCACTCTTTGTTATGTACCATTCCCTTCCATTTCTCCCCAAGGAAGACTACATTCTGTACCGGATCACGTTGCTGTTGTTATTTAGTCTCTAAGTTCTGTTTGTCTCTTTTGTGACCCCCGTGGACTGTAGTCCACCAGGCTCCTCTATCCATGCAATTTCCCAGGCAAGAATACTTGAGCAGGTGGCAATTACCTTCACCGGAGGATCTTTCCTGACCCAGAGGTGGAACCCCTGTCTCCTGAACTGGCAGGCAGATTCTGTACCTCTGAACCACCTGGGAAGCCCCACCAGATCAGGTACCATATTCAATAATCAAGAGGCCCAAGGGGTCAACAAGCAGAGCGAGCATGAACGGGGGCAGGGGGGGTGGGGGGATAGAACAGGACAGATGTGGATTCAACTCAAGCGTGGCTTCCTCAGGTACTAGAGGTACGACCTAGAGAATCATCACTTCTGAGGCATTTTCAGTTTTGTGCCATTAAAACAGAAAGAGAGTTCAGTTTTTCAGTCACTGGGGCAAATGGGACAAGTAACCAGAAACGTAACAAGGCACGTGTACCTGAGGACATCAAGTTCAGGTGCAAGGAAGCCCTTTGATAAATCATGAGGATTGGAATGCCTGAGCAATGGTGTTTGTTCATCCTTTTTACAAAATGCTATAAATGACTATGTACGTACATGCATACATATGAAAACACAGTTTATATAAACTCAAAAGGCAATCATACTATTCATTCTAGGTGTTTCATAAATGCAATCTTTCTTCCTCCTTGTTTATCTTCTACATCAGTAATACTTCATCCTTTCTTGCTTTTCTTAATGCACATGAAGTCACATATATGGTTGATACAAATATGAATGCAGATTACACAAAAGTTATGAGGGCTGGCTTTTTCTTAACTGATGAACATCACCCATACTTCTCTACACACTGCTTTCCGCATTATCTTGTACAAATTCCTCCACGTCGACAGGTAGAGCTCCAACTCATTCTTCGAAAGGCTACCTAACAGACCATGATATAACATGTAATGTTCATTCACTCTGCTACAGATGGACTTCTTGTTCATTTTGGTTTCCATTTTTTGCTACTTAGAACCATGTCACACTTCACTTTCTTGTTCATAAGGTCTTGCTATTGTTTTCCACTGTGGGCTAAAATCTCAGCAGTGCTAACAGAATGAAAGAGTTTCCTCTAAAATCAGGAACAAGGCAAGGATGCCCACTTCAAGCACTGCTATTCAACACATACTGGATGTTTTACACAGAGCAATGAGAAAGAAAAAGAAACAAATGCCACCCAATTAGAAAGAAGTAATAAAATTATCTCTGTTCATAGATTATATCATCTCATATGTAGAAAATCCTAAAGGTAATAATAAAAAACTGTTAGAATTAACAAACAAATTCAGAAAAGAGGATACAAACTCAACACATAAAACTCAGCTGCAAAAAAAAAAAAAAAAACTCAGCTGCAAAAACAAAACAAAAAACCCAGCTACATTTCTGTATACATGAAAACATTTTTTAAATACAAAAATAATTCCATTTACATGAGCATCAAAACAGAAATACTTAGGAATTAATCAAGGAGATGAAAGATTTGTATTGATCCAATAAATAAAAACTACAGAACATTGTGAATGAAGTTAAAGGCATAAATAAATGGAAACACATCCCATGTTCACTGATTAAAAGACTTAATATTGTGAAGATGTCAATACTACCACACAGTCACTGTAATCTATCAAAACCTCACATGTCTTTTGTAGAAAGAGAAGAATCCATCATAAAATTTACATGGATTCTCAAGGGGACCCAAATAGCCACAGCAAACTTGAAAAGAACAAAAGTGGAGCACTCTCACATCTTCATTACAAAACTTACTACAATGCTACAGTAACCAAAACATATAGGCCAAAGGAATAGAGTGCCCAGAAATAAATGTTTGCACATATGGTCAAATGACCTTGACAAGAACAGTCTTTCCAACAACTAGTGGTGGGGAAACTGGATAATCACATTGAAAAAAACCAACCAAATGAGAGAAGTTAGACCTTCACCGGTGCGTCTGTGAGGCCATGCTGAACAGGCAGGTCACAAGCTGGGCAGAACGGACCCAGCGTGTAACATCACACACACAAAAGTTCATTCAAAATGAATCAAAAATCTAAATGTGAGATCTAAAACTATAAAATTCTTAGGAGAGAACATGGGGCAAAATATTCATGAATTTGAACCTGGCAGTGATTTCCTGGATATCACAGGCAGCAAAAGTAGACTTCCCAAAAAATTAAATATTTTGCACATCAAAAGACATCAACAGAGTAAAGAGGCAACTTACAAAATGGACTATTTGTAAATCATACATCCACTATAGGATTAATATCCACAATATATAGAGAGCTCATAAAACTCAACAACAAAAAAAAAAACAATAAAATTAAAAGATGGGCAGGGCTTTCCTGGTGGGTGAGTGGTAAAGAATACACCTGCCAAAGCAAGAGACCGGGGTTAGATCCCTGATCCATGAAGATCCCACATGCCTTGGAGCAACTGAGCCTACACAGTCCAACTACTGAGCTTGTACTCTGGAGCCCGGGAGATGCCAACGACTGATCCCAAGGGCTACAACTACTGAAGCCCACACGCCCTACAGCCTGTGCTCGGCAGGAAAAGAAGCCACTGCCACAAAAAGCTTGTGCACCACAAGTAGAGAAATGCCCATGCAGCAATGAAGATCCAGCACAGCCAAAAAGAAATAAATTTTTTAAAAAAATACTGATTTTTAAAAAGAATGGGCAAAGGACTTGAATCGATATTTCTCCAAAGATACAAATGGCCGATAAGCATAGGACAAAATCCTGAGTATTACTTATAGTGAGGGAAGAAAAATCAAAACTGCAATGCGGCATCGCCTCACATCCATCAGGAAGGCTACTACAGGGGGAAAAAAGTGTTAGCAAGAATGTAGAGAAGTTAAAGCCTTTCGTACACTACTGGTAAGAATGTAAAACGGAACAACCACCATGCAAAGGTGGGTCCTCAAAAATTAAAAATTAACCGTATGTTTAGCACTTTCACATCTGGGTTTATACCCCAAAGAATTGAAAGCAGGGTCTCAAAGAGATATTGGGTGCAACTCGGTTAACAACAGTATAGTTCACAATAGCTGAAACGTGGAAGCAAATCTAGTGTCCATCAATGGATGGACTGATTTTTCAAAATGTAGTTTAGGGACTTTCCTGGTAGCCCAGAGGTTAAGACTCTATGTTTCCACTGCAGGGGGGCAGGGTGCCATCCTTGGCAGGGGAACTGAGATCGTGCATGCTGCATAGATACCAAAATAAAAATAGAAAAGTCTAGAGATACAATGGAATATTATTCAGCCTTAAAAGAGAAATATATGACATTCTACAACATAGATGAACCCTGAGAGCATTCAGTTCAGTCCCTCAGTCGTGTCCAACTCTTTACAACCCCATGAACCGCAGCACACCAGGCCTCCCTGTCCATCACCAACTCCCTGAGTCCACCCAAACCCATGTCCATCGAGTCAATGATGCCATCCAAACATGGCATCTTCTGTCATCCCCTTCTCCTCCTGCCCTCAGTCTTTCCCAGCATCAGGGTCTTTTCAAATGAGTCAGCTCTTCGCATCAGGTGGCCAAAGTATTGGAGTTTCAGCTTCAGCATCAGTCCTTCCAATGAACACCCAGGACTGATCTCCTTTTAGGATGGACTGGATGGATCTCCTTGCAGTCCAAGGGATGCAAAAGAGTCTTCTCCAACACCACAGTTCAAAAGCATCAATTCTTTGGCGCTCAGCTTTCTTTATAGTCCAACTCTCACACCCATACATGACCACTGGAAAAACCATAGCCTTGACTAGCCAGACCTTTGTTGGCAAAGTAATGTCTCTGCTTTTTAATTTGCTGTCTAGGTTGGTCTTAACTTTCCTTCCAAGGAGTAAGCATTATGCAAAGTGAAATAAGCCCACCACAAAAAGATTTCACTTATGTGAGGTATTCAGAACAGTCAAAGTCAGAGACACATAAAGAGAATGGTGGTTACCCAGGGCTGGGGTAAGAGGAATGGGGACTAACTGAACAGGTATGAGTTTCTATTTCAAAAGAAGAAGGGTTCTGGAGATGGATGGTGGCAACAGATTCATGTTATGAATGTACTTCATACCAATACACTGTAACACTTTATAAGTAGTTAGAATGATACACTTTCATGTTATGTATATTTTATGACAATTTTAAAAACTGAAAGAAAAAAAAAGAAAGCCACAATGAACTATCACTAACTCCCCAACCCCCAAAATCAACGAGAAACCACTCTGCAACAGAGAGAGTTTGTGTGTCTATGTTTTAATTTTACTAAAATATAAGATTATTTTCCAAAAAGGCAGTATCAATACCATTTCCCAACAGCAATGTACTTAACAGTACCCTTTTCTCTTCCAGGAAGATTTTTGTTGTTATTCGCTTGTTAATGCGTATCCAACTCTTTGTGACCCCATGGACTGCAGCACACCAGGCTCCTCTGTCCTCCACTATTTCCCAGAGTTTGCTCAAACTCACGTCCATTGAATAAATGATGCTATCTAACATCTCATCTTCTACTGCCCCCCCCTCCACCCCCCGTCTCCTCCTGCCCTCAATCCTTCCCAGCATCAGGGGCTTTCTTTTCCAATGAGTCAGCTCTTCGCATCAGGGTACCAAAGTATTGGAGCTTCAGCATCAGTCCTCCCAATGAATATTTAGGGTTGATTTCCTTTTGGATTGACTGGTTTGATCTCCTAGCTGTCCAAGAGACTCTCAAGAGTCTATTCTAGCATCACAATTCAAAAGGATCAATTCTTTGGTGCTCAGCCTTCTTTATGGTCCAAGGCTCACATGCACACATGACTTCTGGAAAAACCATAGCTTTGACCAGACGTAACTTGCAAAGTGATGTTGCTTCTTGACCCACATACAAGTTTCTCAGGAGACTGGTCAGGTGGTCTGGCATTCCCATCTCTCTAAGAATTTTCCATAGTTTGTTATGATCCACAAAATCAAAGGCTTTAGTGTAGTCAATGAAACAGATGTTTTTCTGGAACTCCCTTGCTTTCTCCATGATCCAACGGAAGTCAGCAATTTGATCTCTGGTTCCTCTGCCTTTTCTAAATCCAGCTTGTACATCTGAAGTTCCTGGTTCACGTACTGCTGAAGCCCAGCTTGATGGATCTTGAGCATAACCCTGCTAGCATGTGAAATGAGTGCAAACGTACAGTAGTTGGAACATTCTTTGGTACTGCCCTTCTTTGGGACTGGAAAGGAAACTGACCTTTTGCAGTCCTGTGGCCACTGCTGAGTTTTCCAAATTTATATATTGAGTGCCACACTTTAACAGCATTATCTTTTAGGATTTTAAATAGCTCACCTGGAATTCCACCACCTCCACTAGCTTTGTTTGTAGTAATGCCTCCTAAGGCCCACTTTCAAACGCCAGGATGTCTGGCTCTAGATGAGTGAGCACACCACTGCAGTTATCTGGGGCACTAAGACCTTTTTTGTATAGTTCTTCTGTTGTATACTTGTTGCATACTTGTATACTTCTTAAACTCTTCTACTTCTGCCAGGTCCTTACCGTTTCTGTCCTTATCATGCCCATTCCTGCATGAAATGTTTCCTTGATCTCTAGCCTTTCCCATTCTATTGTTTTCCTCTATTTTTTTGCACTGATCATTTAAGGCCTTCTTATCCCTCCTTGCTATTTTCTGTCTGTATCATTTCTGCCAGTCAGAACGGCACCTTTTCAGATATTTCCTGGCCATTTATACTTGTTCATCTGTGGCTTACTTCTCCATGCCCATGCCCACTGTTCATGCCCATGCCCATGCACAGTGTATCCCCATGAACAGTATCCCCATGAACAGTGTCCCCATGAACAGTATCCCCATGCCCCCACTGGGATACTGACTCTTTGGTCACCTAGTTTGCCAATATTTTGTTCTTAAATTTCTTGTATGTCCACTGACTTAATGATATCTTTTGTTACACAACTTTTTTAAACTTCTATGATCTAATGTTTGTCTTTTACATGTTAGAACAGGGGCCAACAAAGTACAGTCTGCCACTTGCTACCATAAAGAAATACAAAGTTTTATTGAAACATAGTCTTGCCCAAGGTCATGTTACTGCAAGAGACAGTGTCTGGCCCTTTACTAAAAAAAAAAAAAAAGTCACCAATGGGTGCTATAAAATGTCAAGAAAGTGGAGTGCCTGGTATGTCTCCTGTCCTGTCCACCTCCAGAAGTTAAGCTCCAAAGGATTTTTATTTGTTTCATTCATTGACATACTGCATAAAACAGTATCTCGCAAACAGTACCTACTAAACTTTCAGAATGAATGCAAGGTCCTCAAGCTTTCATATTCTTATTTAGAAATGTAACCAAATATTATGATATTTTAATAGTATTGCTATAAAAGAAAAATCCCAGAATTCCCTGGCAGTCCTGTGGTTGATACTCCACGCTCAACCACTGAGCATGCAGGGGGCACGGGTTCCATTCCTGGTTGGAGAACTGGGATTCCGCATGTCATGCAGCATGGCCAAAAAAAAAAAAAATTGTTATTTTAAAGAGGAAAAATTCCTTTTATTAGCAATATGTGATTTTATTAATTTTCATTGTTTAAAAAAAAAAATCAGAATCAGTACACCACAGTTTTATAGCTGAGAAGTATCCCAATAGTAAGGGCATTCCATATGGGAAACATTTGGGGTTCAATTTGATGTCTTAAAAAAAAAAATCAATAAATTGTTTTAGAGATTCTTTATATACAGGCATGAACACAGAGCACTCAAGACACTTACTGCTTATAAATTATTCTTCAGTTAACAAATCTGATCAAGGTGTCTAAGCATTTTCACCTTAAAGAATCTGATGAGGAGGGGGAACACTTCCCACTGAACTTGATAACCAGCAATACATACAGCTTTAGGTTCTGGGCTCAGCTTATCTACAATAAACACAAGACAACAGGATCATTTTAGAACTCAAATTGTAGGAGACATGTCATCTGGGGTGCTTTTTCCTCTTGTTATTTTGCTTCCAAGCATAACTTTACACTGCACTGTGAGACTACTATGTGTTTTATTCAACTTAGTAAAGGAAAAAAAACTAAGCCCAAAATATAATGTATAATCCTTTCAACCTCTGTCTATATGTCAAAGTCTTCTTAGTAAAATACTGGAGGGAAATACCCCAAGATCACAGAAAAAAATTCTCATAACCCTGTAACATTACAGTCTAACTTCTCCTACCCCACAAAATAAACACTGTCCTTTTAAACTATTAAATTACACTGAATAGCATCCATGTTTCATTGCTATGGTCAATGAAGACGGGTTAATGCTCTCACCACATCCTTGAGTCTAAGTACAATTTTCCTTCTACTTTCTTAGACACTTTGGAAAACATGCATAACCCCTAGTAACATGCAGTAAATACTCTTCTTGCACTTTCAAGGCTGACAAATTTTAAAAGTTTTTTTAACCCTATACCATCTATATATTTCTGATAGTGAACAGTGTGACATCAGGAAAAAAGACACCCGGGTATCTTACACCTAAGAAGACTATGTCTGATAAAAGCAGAACTCCCCTTACTAAATAAATCTATCTATAATAACCTACCACTAAGAAAAAGGTGAGATCATGAAGAAGAAAGAACAGAAAATGAACAAGGAATAACAAAGAAAGAAAGAGAAGAAAAATCTATCTCCAGGTTCTCAGTGACTGGGGTGGGGGGAAGAAAAGTACTGAAAGAAGACTCTCATGATGCCATATATATCCAGAAAAGTGTGTGTGTACAGGGTGATTACAGTTCCAAGAAGCTGGAATTTAAACCAAGACTGAGGCAGCAGCACGCAGATGAAAGGAGGCCCCTTTAACATTTGCTCCTGGAGGCCAGCAATGCTCAGCAGTTGGCTGGAGACTAAGCTGGCCCATCCTGTGGAGCTACAACAAAGGGACGAAACAAACTCGAGTCCCCAGGGCCCCCCTCCCGACAACGCGTGAAACAACTTGATAAATGATGGCTCTGTCGGAACGGGGAGATGGAGACGTCTGGGAGCAGAGGGGGATGTACCTCATTTAGGAGGCCGAGGGGGAGGGGAGCCGGAAGGGAGGCAGAGTGGCAGAGAGAAGCAAGACCACCTTATCACACAAACAATCCACCAGAGAACCTGGAAGCAAACACTCACAGCCCACCCAATGCCCAGTAACTGAAGTCCTCAGGGTACACCAAGAGATCGCACAAGGCACCAGGATTCTAAGGGCAAAGTTTTCACCTTCTGTGGCCCATTTTCCAGCCTCAAGGCCAAGCTTAAAAAAGCACTGTACTCTGGTTACTTCATTCATTTGGGGATGACCTGAAATATAAACTCCACCCCCGAAATAAAAACCCCACCCCCACCCTGCCTGTGCCTAAAGGCTGCTGATTAGGAGCTAAAAAACAGAACACAGAGCCCAAAGTTCAGCTCAAGCCAAGGAAACTAATTAATTACCCTAAAACAGAACCAGGGGGAGCTCACAAGGGGATCCAACACTTAAACCCTCCTCCTTCCCTTCCTCTAGAGTGCATGCAGGACTATTAACACAACCTCTCCTGCCTGATGACTGCCCTGTGTGGAGAAAACTCAGTCAGCCTGAGAAGCAGGTGTAGGAGGTACCTCCACCTGAGAGAAGAGCTTCAGAATTAGCAGTGGTTCAAACATGGGTTTTCAAAATCAGTTACCCAAAGCGTAATTAACTCACTCAAAAGGAACATAGCCTAAGCATCTGATGAAAGGCAATCAAGCACATTTACAAAGATACAACTCAAAGGTGGGGACAAACAGGAAGCTGTAAAGAATCTTACTGACTAGAGTCTTTTCAAGTCTCTCCAATGTGTCCTGATGAACCAGAAACAGGCAGTATGAAATACTGCAAGCTGCATCACTGAATACAAACTCCACCTAAAGCTTATCAAACAGCTTTGACTGTAACTAAGCATAATTAAAAGTAACTGCAAACTGCATTCCAAGAAAGTGAAATTAGGGGATTTATCTTTGCTGATGCCCAGCATCTTCAGGAATTACTGATAACTCATATACGATGGCCCCAAATCTAATTTATTACCACATATTTCAGAGCATCTGACATACAAATTCATGGTCAGAGACACTGTATAGTCTAGGGGCCAGGACAACCAGAGAAAACAACCATTTCAGCAGGTTAAGCTGGGGGGTCCTGCTCCCAATAGTTTCATTTTCTTAGGGTCTTGTAGAAGGCAATCCAGGCAACAGATAGTCTAATTCAGGCTAAATGTATTTATGATCCATCCAGAATTTCCATTGCATTAAACAAAAACTTGTTCAGCAACCAATCTCACTTGTTAATTCCCCAGAAAACTGCCTTTTTAGGCTTTGTACAGGTCAAAGGGGGCTCCAGTCTTTCTAAACGTAGCAAAGACAGAAGAGGCACTGCACCGTGAATCTCACCGTCAGACAAGCTGCAGCCAATAACCCACCAAGCACAACCCTATCCCGCAATTCTACCTCACCCTGCAATCTTGCTGCCAATGTCTGAGGCTCGTAAATAACAGCATTCCTGTGTGTGGGCTGTCCACCTTCATCACATAACTTAAAAAGGTTTATGGGTCAACTGACCTGTGATACATACAAGATTATAAGCTGGTAGCATGAAGAAATATTTGCTTGGTCACAGTTTTATTGTTTTGTTTAACTGGTTGCATAACTTTTTTAGAAGTCTGGGTCTCTCACCTCTTGAACAATCAGAAGCTCTAACTCTCCCCCCATGGTTGTCTGTGACAAGATTTAGCTGCAGCTGATTCAGCTACAGAAGAGACACACACCCCCCAGTTCACCAGCTGGAACTCAGCCTACCCATCACTCCATCGGCAAGTTGCCCACCTGGCTCTGCGGGAATCCCAGCCGTCACATGCCGCTTGGCAACCTCAGTAAGCAGCGACCCAGGCTGCAGGAGGACAGGCCCGCTCCAGTGCTCCTGTCCAAGGTGAGCAGCAGGTCTGGTGATGTTAGCCACTCTCCTCTTCAGGGCACCCCACCCGAAAGAACCAATTTTCACCTCCTTTGAAAAAATATCCCCTCCTTTAAAATGCATACAATCATATGTGAATGTTAACAACAACAATAAAATGACGGGAAGGATGTCTTAATTTCAACTTTTCTGACCAAACCAAGACATGATTTGATATGTTACTGACCAAGTTTTATATACCTTCATCAGTTCTCCACATAAACTTTTTCCAAACCCTGGGCGTTACACTAACAGCATTCCTATAAAAGCTGTCAACTGTCACTGACACAAATTACATGTAAGTATTTCTAAGAACTTTTTAGATGTAGCCTTCACATACACATTGACTTTAACCAGTGATACCACTCCATCAGTGAACCCTCCAGTTTCCCATGATACGTAAGCTTCCCACCCCAAAGTCAGAGTAGCAAAGAAGCACCAGGGAAAACACCAGGCACTATGTTTGCAGACGTCCCCAGAGCATCTAGGTCGACATGTAAGTCTATGAAAGCTATAATCAAAAAGACAGACAAAAGCAGGTGTTACTGAGGAAGTGGGAAGGATGGAACCCTCACACACTGCTGGTAGAAATATAAAATGGTGCAGCCACTTGGGAAAAGTCTGGCAGTTCTTCAGGAGAAATGAATACCTACATCCACACAAAGGCTTTTATACATGATGTTCATAATAGCAGCATTATTCACAATGGCCCAACGTGAAAACAACTCAAATGCCTATCAGCTCATGAATGGATAAACAAAATGTGGTGTATCCAAAAACCAGAACACTCCTTGGCAACAAAGAAGTGAAGTACTAACACCTGTGTAGCACAGAGGCCCCTAAGTAAAAGAAGCCAGTCACAAAATGTCACATTTTGTACTATTCCATTTTCCAGAAATGTCTAAAACTGGCAAACCCAGACACAGGAAGGAGAACAGAAGTTTCTGGAGGATGGAGTGGGAGAAGGGAGTAGCAGGTGACTGTCCAGTAGTCGGAAGTTTCTGTTAGCGGTAGTGGGAAATGTTTTAGCATTGATTGCGGTAATGGCTGCACAGTTCTGTGGATACAGTAAAACCAATAAATTGCATGTTTTAAAAGGGCAAATTGTGTGGTTTGTGAATATCTCAATGAACTGTTACCAGAAAGAAATAAGTCTTTGAAAAAATACCAGGAAGTGTAGTCTAGATTTTTTGATTGTAATTGCGGTTAAGGTTGTTTTTCATCTTATGTTATTTTATTTTTTAATTTTTAAAAATATGAAAAAAATAAAAAAAATTAAAAAAAAAAATAAAAATATGGAATGCTTCACGAATTTGCCTGTCATCCTTGCGCAGGGGCCATGCTAATCTTCTCTGTATCGTTCCAATTTTAGTATATGTGCTGCCGAAGTGAGCACTATTTTTCATTTTAAAGTAATGCTCCAATAATTCAAAATGGAAATACCTTTTTTTTAGTGTACTGAATTCAGGTTGAATAGCAGTGTATAAAAGCAAAGTACTGGTGGCAGTTATTCAGCATCTATATACAAATCATTTTACACTGAGGCTCAAGAAGGAATGAACCTCCCTGAGAAATTAACGGATTCGAGCAAAGACTAGGACGCCATGGACCTAGACCATCAACTCACTGAGAACAGGAAACGTCTGTGTAATAATCTCAGTGTCAGGCGCTATGCCTGATGCTTCACACATGCACTAGTTGTAATCCTGCCAACAACCCTGCAAGATGGGTGTCATTATCGTCATCTGAAACAGCCAAAACCAAAGAGCCTCAAGACTGGGAGAGAACAGTTCAACTCAGTAACGGAAGCTTCAGCTTCCTGATCCATGAGAGAAAGAACCATGTTCCCTAAATCAGAGCAGTTTTAAGAGCTCTATGAAACAAAGTGTATTAAGAACCTGGCATTATTTGCAGCAACATAGAAGGACCTAGAGATAATCATATTAAGTAAAGTAAGCCAGAAAGAGAAAGAAAAATACCATATGACATCACTTATATGTGGAATCTAAAATATGGTAAAAGTGAACTATGAAACAGAAACAGACTCAAAGACCTAGAGAACAGACCTGTGGCTGCCAAGGGAGGGGTTTGGGGAAAGGGAAGGATTGGGAGTTTGGGATATGCAGATACAAACTATCATGTGTAGGATGGATATACAACAAGGTCTTACTGTACAGGGAGTAGCCTGTAATAAATATTCAACTGAATAACATTCAATATCCTATAGTAAACCATAATGGAAAAGAATACAAGAAAGAATGTATATTTAACAGATACGGTAAATAGTCACTTACATTTGTTTCTTAGAAAGCCTTCAGAAAGCTACCAAAAACATGTATAAATGATGGGGGTTATGATCCTATTCAAAGATCATCACTGCTGCCATCTTCACCAGGGCTTTCTGAGCAACAAGCTAGGAAACACGGCATTCACAGAAGTTACTGTGTTGGCCAAACAAAATAACAGTTAATCTGACATACATTTAATGATGTATGTTACCATAATTGTGCTAAATAATAAATATAAATGGTGGTGGTGATCGTCCATAACTATTATGACTTATATAGGAAGAGTAATTGTCTTCAGTAATTGCCATCTTCTGAAAACCACAGAAACACTGCAGCCACACCCACAGGGACAATAAAGCTTGCTGTCGTCGTCCTCTCTGCACAGCGTGACGGGAGCTTAGGGCAGAACCCGACTTTCCCCAGCATCACAATCTGCCGCGCGGCCCCGCTGGGAGAGAGCTGGCAGGAAAGAAGAGGGAATCAATCACCGCCTGAGAGACAGGGGCACTGGGTGCAGCGTGCTGGGCGTCGAGGGGAGAGGGTGAGAGCGTGATGAACGGGCGAGGAGGAGACGGCTCAGAGAACCTCTTGGAGAACTGGGGGCAACGGAAGAGCAACAGATGGAATGATGGCCGCAGCACCCCCGGGACAGGGTCACGGGTAGGACACAGAAAGGTAGGGGCGCACCAGCAGAATCCGTGCCCGGAAATCCACGTTCATGTTCACCGTTTTGCTAGAACAGATATTTATCATACAGCACCCGACTGTAAGTCTGACCAGTTTAACAGGACTGATCTATGGAAGATATACTGCAGCTAAATTTAGGCCAAAAAAAAGCAGAGTTGCCCAGTAGCCAGTCTGACATGATCTGAAGAGCCAGAAACAATCTTTTAAAAAGCTAGTTTGGGCTTCCCTGGTAAAGAACCTGCCTGCCAGCGCAGGAGACACGGGTTATAGCCCTGATCCAGGAAAATCCCATAGGCCATGGAGCAACTAAGCCCTCTCGCCACAACTACTGAGCCTGTGGCTCTGGAGCCCGGGAGCTGAAACTACTGAGCCTGCGTGCTGCAACTACTGAAACTCTTGAAATGAGAAGCCCCCACTCCCTGCAACTAAAAGAGAAAAAAAAGCCTACGCTCAATAAAGACCCAGCAAAGACAAAAATAAATAATTTTTTTTAAAAGAAAGCTAGTTGTTTTAGAAAGCTGGAACCAGAGTCCCCACCCCCAAGCCTACACGTGGAACTACGTGCCCTAAAGTTAGGGCAGAGGCATAAGGTGCTGAGAAGAGAGGAGATTCACCATGTGCTGCCATGCAGAAGGCCAAAGAATGCAGTTACTGGGACCAGATAAAAGTATGCCCCCACTAGGTGGGGGGTGAAGGAAAGAATGCATATTGTAGGGTTCTAATGCTCACCCCGTGACTGCGTGGTCCTGGTGTGTGTGTTTTGCGGGGGCTGATATCACTCTAAGGGGCAGGAGAAACTCTTAGGGAAATGCCATCGTTGATATTTTATTTGGGGTGCTGGTTACACAGGTGTATACAACTGTTGAAATGCAACTGTATACTTAATAAAGTGGATTGATTTTTTTTCTTAAGATTGGGAAGTTAAATACATTCTATTTAGATTTCTTCTCAAAGTAAGTAAATTCAAAGTTTAGTCCATAAATTCATGAACAGTGGTACAGTGGTAAACTTTGCAATATACAAAAATATTGGCTACCCAGAAGTTCCACTTCCAAGGAAACTCCAGGAAGCCACAATTTACCTTTCGCCCTAAACAGAGACTGTAGCAAATACACTGATTTCTTAACATTTTTCCCTCACTTTTTGCAAAACTTGACCGGTGAATTAATCTATGATACTTTCACTAACTACAAGTTATTAAATTGCTACAAAAAATATTCCTTGAAAAAAAAAAATTCCTTGGAACTAAAAGTCATTATTGCTTCTCCAAGAACCAAGTACTATCCAGAAAACTTCCAATTTTATAAAGTGAAACTTAATTACCAAGAGGTGACCCTCGAAGAAAACAAAATAGTAGCCATATTGGTACAACAATGGTTGTAGCTGGTCAGTATTTAAATTTATCTAAATGTGCTCTCTATTTGAATTCATAGCACAGAAACTTGCTGAATTTATGTAAGAAAGCCCATCAGAAATTAAGTCTTTTCCTCAAGAAAAAGGATGGGCAAAACACTCACCAAACCTACGTGATGAAGCAATTTTAAATTCTTAAAAGAAGTTCCTCTGTTGTGAAAGAACACACCTGACAACTTCAATATTACATTATATATCAAGAGACTTTAAAAAGACTAGCCCTAATAAATAAATAAATAAATAAAAAGACTAGCCCTCTAATCTCAATTGTGCACATCTGATATCACTGGTACTTTATTACTTAAAAAAAAAAAAAAAAGGCACTATAACAATCTAAGGGTCCAAACTGGAGAAGAAATTACACAAACAGTATCCATCCATTCACTGCATGACTGAGATCTGAATCCAGGCAGTCCTCCATTGCCTCACCCACTCTATCACTCAGGGCATTACTGAGGGGAAGATATTTATCAATATTTGACAGCCAAGTAAACCAATACAAAAATCAGTAAGAAATAATAAAGGTCTAGAAAAAGAAAACAATTAAAAAGATATACACTCCATCTTCTTGACTCACAAAGTCAAGCAATTCTAAATTGCTTGACTAGTCAGTATTAGTAATTCTAGTCAGTATTAGTAATCATTTTGAAAAGCACTAAATAAATATAAAAATCACTACTCCTTTCTTTGTGTCTCTAACTTACCTATGTCTCTAACATATCCTTAGCTTCCTAGGTTAAAATATTTTACATGAAATTCATCACTATTAAAGGGGGTATGTTCATAGGTATTTCAGTAAACAGGGCACTCAACTCCCTTAGCACTAACTGCTGGCTTCATAATTTCACCATTTCAGCCTCTCCAACACAGAATGGGAATGATCTGGAAATAGTAAAAACATTCCTAAAATGTTTCTTCCCAGACATGATCAGTATACTAGAAAACCTTGGGCTCAGAAGGCAGGGATGAAGCCTCAAATCTCCAGTGAACAAAATTTAAATGGAAGAAGGAAGTTGGTTCTCAGTAGATGCTACAAATGGATGGATGATTGATTGATAGATTAAAAGCTTCAAATTATTTACAGAATAAACCAAGCATAGAGATAAAATTAAATTGCTGAAGTCAACATTTTTCATCTCCAAATTCAGACTCACTTGTAACACAACCATCATCTCAGGAAGAGGTGCCCTCCCCACCAACAAGGCAGGCTCAGAGCAAAGGCGGGAGGACTGCTGGTCCAGTGAGGCCTGGGCTGCCACAGCAGACGCCTCCTTGTCTTGACACCTCCTCTGTCTTCTGCTCTGTGCGGTGGACGTTTCAATGGCAGAATGTAGGGTAACGAAAATGAACTATATATAATACAATAGCATGCACATACGATTTTATTGAAAACAGTTGATTATCATCTTATATTAAGAAATACCCACAAATATAGACAGAGGAATTCTTCAGTACTGCAGAAATGGCTTGTAAAAGAGGATCTACTGAATGGGTTGGTGCAAGAGCTGTGCTGCATACTGAAGGGCTGTGAATGCCGACCAGGAGAACAATCTAATGAGTCAGAATAAAGTACCAGTTTCTTTTCCCATTGAAATAGCTATTAACCTTACATATAAAAACTAATACCATATTCTACAAGGTCCTATATATAGCAGAGAGAACTATATTCAATATCCTATGATGAGTCACAATGGAAAACATTTTTTTAAATAATGTGTGTATATGTATAACTGAATCACTACTGCACAGCAGAAACACAACACTGCAACATCAATTATATTTCAATTAAAATTTTTAAATACAAAAAAACGTACATCAGGCAATATAGATAACCTATACTGAAATCCTGAATGGTCACATTTCTGGTTTCACCTCATTCAAGTCACTTTACTAGTGCTGCTATCTGGTGGTATCACGGAAGTTACCCCAATCCACTATTTTCACACCTCTGCTACTGATTTGAGGCGAACACAAATGATGTATGAAATAAAAACGTCAAAAGACTGAGATAATCACAACTGAATACAGTATATCACTTCCAGACTGTATTACATAAAATGGTAAATTTATCATGAATAGTGAAATATACTCTCCCATTCAGCTAAGATCTATCACAATTTGTTAATCCTACTAGCAAGCCAAACAGTTCAATTAATGCACTCTGCCTATCCATAACAAAATATTGTTACAGTAAAAACCTCTTTTTATGCCTATTGGTTAGCACACAGATGCTATACCAGCAGAACTTTCTGGAATACAAAATCCTAGATTTTAAGATTTTTACTGTACTTTGATGTACTATATTATAGGTCTTATTGTTTCCAAGAGTTCAAGATGCATTTGGCCACTACATTATCTCATTTCAACTTCAGCCCCAGATAGTTCACATGCTGCACGCAAAATCGCTCAGTCGTGTCCAACTCTTTGCAACCCCGTGAACTGTAACCAGCCAGGCTCCTTCCTCTGTCCATGACATTCTCCAGGCAAGAACACTGGAGTGGGTTGCCAGGCCCTGCGCCACGGAATCTTCCCGATCCAGGGATTGAACCTGGGTCTCTTAAAAGTCTCCAGCACTGACAGGTGGGTTCTTTACTGCTAAGGCCACCTGGGAAGCCCCAGGTAGCTCACACGTGACACTAAAGGTGACATTAACACCACTTCACGCAAGCACATCTGGGAGAAGACGGCCTCTCTCCCGCTGTAACGTGCAGACATGTTTCCCTTCGCTGTAGCTCACAGCAAAAGGGGAGATTTCAGACACTGCACAGTAATAGCTTTGTGCCTTGTATCCTTCTATACGGAATTATTTCTATAGGGGAATTACAATTTTATCTTGAATACCATAAGTTTTACAACACAATGAAATAACCGGAAGAGACCGAGGGCTTAGTGGAATAGGCACACTGTAAAGCACTACTCTGGAATCATTTAGAAAACGGTATCTGTCTACGGGTATTTCTCTAGAGGAACAATATAAAATATGAAGGAAATGACAAGCCCTGTCATACTGCCTGTGCTCCAGTGAATTATACCCAAATTGCCAGTCCTGTCCCAATTTACATATGGATTACTCTGTAAGTTTCCAAAGTCTTTATTTGAAATGTATAGCAGGGTGCTCACTTCGGCAGCACATATACTAAAATTGGAACGATACAGAGAAGACTGGCATATTAGCATGGCCCCTGCGCAAGGATGACACGCAAATTCGTGAAGCGTTCCATATTTTTACTCAAATTTAAAATAAATTACTGGACTGTGGAAATAAAGGAAAAAAAAAAAAAAGAAATGTATAGCAGGAAAGCAGTTCACCTAATAAGCAGCAGCATATTGAATGAAAACTCAGGGCCAAACAGGCAGGGCAGAATACTGAACCTTCTAAGAAGGGAAAAACGACACTGACGTCAGAGACTCGGACGAAATGCCAAGTGCCTGTCAACAGGCAAGAAGAGAAGAAAATTGTTTCATCTATCAATTCATGTATTCAAACACTTAAGGGCTCACTGCTACACATGAAAGGCACCAATACGAATGGCTTCTAAGTGAACTGAGTCACCGCCATACTTTTCCACCATCTAAATAAGAGACAATTTAGTAAGAAGTATTTTAAGAGTTGTGTATACGCAACTCTAACTTTTACAACCACACTTCAGGAATTCATCACTGGTTACAGATTCCTCACACATGTAAGCATGCCCCAAAAGGAAAGATCACCAAGAAGGGCTAAGGTGAATGATGGACAGACTTGGCCCCAATGAGCTATGATCCACTCCAACTCCTTACCCCAATGAGTTTTTTCCCATCTTAGAGAGTGAGCAGACAGATTAATCTGCATCTGCTCAGATTAATCCTTCAGGTATACTCTTCACCAGCTAAGGTAATTCACATCAGTAACAATGTTAGCCATACACCTCAAAACTTGGTCATCTGAAACCCTGTCTTCCAGAGACTTGGACTGATTCTAGACTCTGTCTTCCAAGTAAATGTATGTAAAACTTGGAAGTAAATGTATGTAAAATGTATGTAAACTGCACATCTAGCTTTCAGAACATCTGGAGAGGAGGGTCGGTCCAAAATGTCAGACTGAATACCAAATGGAAAACTGGACCAAAGGTTCTGCAGCAGAGACAGTCCTCTGCGACCAAACACCCACTTTCCTGCTGCTCAGACCAGAGTACCCAAACAGTATGTGTGTTTGAGGGGTGAGGAGGCAGGGCAGCAAGCCAAGCAATGGCTGGACAGTGAGCGTGACCCAACAGGTCACCTAACGCCAAGACAGAACAGTGCATTACGGATCCAACTAGAACAGTTAAAAGCAAAGTCTAAGCATCACTTGAGGTCTTGACCAGTAAGTGCCTGGAAAAGGCAACCTCGCACGGGAGACGCACCCCTCCAGCAGTGTGAGGACACAGCTTGTTCCTGTTTTCCCCACACTCCAGCTTTCAAGGTCAGAACTATGAACTTGCTTTCTCTGTTCTCCCACAAGAAGAACTTTTTGATTCTGATTCCTTTATAGAAGGTTCCCAATCATCACAGGTCTTCCTCATCTAAAACTTGCCTATGGGCTCTGTGGATGATGTCTTTCCAACAAGGTCAAGGAAAGGTCTATGTGTCCCAAGAGCAGCAGTGGGGCTGAGCCCAGACTCTCTCCACCTCAGAGTGGTTTTAAAGAGTGTTTCCTGAAGAAAACTGTAACAGTGGCTAATCAAAAAAGTCTGACTGCAGCCCATCTTGGGGGACAGAGTGCAGACACACAGCAACACTGCAGTACCCACCCCATCAGGAGAAAGGAGGTGGCTGAGCTCCCAAAGGCCGCACGCCCCTAATGGGAATGGCAAGTCATGTGCAAGCTTCCTGAGTGACTTCAAGAGCTCTGAGGGATATAGCAGACTTCCAGATACAACCACCCCAACCTCTGAAGTCCTCATTCATGGCTGGCTGAGCCTCCAGAAAAAAGGGCTAACCAGCTGACCCCACGGCACAGGGCGGGGGCAGTGGGCAGAGGGTGTCTTTCTATCTTCCATCAGTTAGATCTGCTGAAGAAAAACCAGCAAGTGATACTGCTGCACTGGGAGCCAAAGGCTCAGGCTCTTCAGCCCTAAGAACGGGAGCCACGCCAAAGCCCAAGCCTGCTCTAGGCACACACAGCACAGAAGTAGCTGCAGGGTGCAGGGTAGGGCAGGGAAGGAAAATGCAAAGCAAAGTCAGAAACAGAAGATGAAGTGTAGCTCTAAGGAAACAACTGGCCTTGGTTGCACTACTGAGTCTCAATGGGGACAACTCCTATGGCTTTACTTTGGGGAACCAGACTAGATACACAGAACTTACCCTTTCCCAAGGGTAATTTATTGTAATTTACTGTAACTCCTAGTTACAACAAATAGGAACACCAAAACTGCAGCCACAGCCATTGATCATCATTCATTCAACATGCAAAAGAACTAAGGTAAGTTATTAGAATATCAGCCATGACAAACAAAAACATCACTTACTGATTTCTACAGCAGTACTATTAACACAGAAAATGTTCATTATATATGACTTTAAAAAGAAATAAAACTATATAATATGTTATAATGGGCTTCCCACATGGCTCAGTGGTAAAGAATCTGCCTGCCAATGCAGTAGACACTGGAGACCTGGATTTGATTCCTGGATCAGGAGGATTTCCTGGAGTAGAAAATGGTAACCCACTCCAGTATTCTTGCCTAGAGAATCCCATGGACAGAGGAGCCTGGTGGGCTACAGTCTGTGGGATCGCAAAGAGTCAGACACGACTGAACACACACACACATAAAACAATGTTATAATGATACCACATATTTTTAAAGTATTCAATATATGTCTGCATGATATAAATCTACACTGGCTCAAAATAATTATAAATAATCATTACACTTTTTTGCCCATTTCAATCCCATCTCTGCACTAGATATTTCCAGATCTATCTAACATGACAGTTACTTTCAGCAAAACCCAGCTTTTACATCGCACATTCACTACATCACGTTCATCTGCTGAGGGGAGGCCCAGATGGTCTTTCACACTGGACTGGACAGCAGGAAGTGATGGACTCGCTCCAAAGAGCAAAGCCTCCGCCTGCAGCCTTCTGTTAACCCTCCCCATCTCATCCACCCCGTTCTCAGTTCCTGTATGTACCCTCTGCACAAGTAAGCAAGCTCTGTCCTCCGAGTGTCTCTTCCCATATTCCCATAAAGCAGGGAGAAACAGTGATGTAACACTAAATTAATTCTCAAATAAAGCAATGCTCTTACATTGGTCTCCTAGTCCAAAAACATTACTCTATGCTTAGTGTTAAAAGCTATAGCAGGTATTCAGAGTACATAGCCTCTAATCACAAAGAGCCAATAAAACTTACAGAGTCCAACTAATAAAACAGAACTCATAAATATGCAACAGAGAGAAAATTATACAGTATTTTTAACTGCTGAGCTTAGCTCTCATTTCCAACCCCAACCAAACCCACCACTTTACTGTATGAATCTGGGCAAAGTCCTCATCTGTAAAAAAGGAGTTAAACTTAGATGATCTTACCTTCCAGAGTTCTAGAAACAATCAATCAGGGAAGGAAAGATAAATGTGGGCTTCTAGAACGAGTTCCAAGTTTACCTATGAGCAGACAACAACCGAGACTAAACACCAAGTGAATGTGGCAACGGGAAAAATCTCCAGTCTTACTACAGCAGAGCAATCCGAGAGCAAATGCAGAGAAGAGTGTGCTCTCCTTCCTCCCATCACAGAAACACTGCTCGAGGGTTACTACATCCACAGATCTACTGTCAGGAGACGAGAGGAGAGGAACCTGTGTGTGCAGCAGCTCTGCATCAGGCATAGTGACGAAGACAAACATGCGTTAGGCACAGTCTCTGATTTGAGGAAGTTTATTTCATTTCATTATTCATTCAGCAAATATTTACTGAGCACCTACTATGTACACATAGGAACATGTTCCAGGCAATAGGGACTCAAGAGTAAATAGGACAGACAAGATGCCTGCTCAAAAAACCCGCAGTCCTGGGTAGTATACAAAGTAAACAAAAAAACACCAACTGCAGAAAAAGAAAACTGAAAAGACCAGTATGACAGAGAGTGACAGTCACAAAGAGAGGCAGGGCTGCTCTAAACTGGCTGGCTATGAACAAAAGCGTGTGTAATAGGAATTTGCTGTATTATTCTCTCCACAAAACTCACTCAAAATTTCTACTACAAGCCATAGACGGACAGGGTAATCAGTGCAGGTTTCCCACGTGAGATGACATGTGAGCTGAGATTTGAAAACCGGTACAAGGCATGTCTCCCTATGCCCTCCAGACTGAGGGAACTGCTGGTGCAGAGGCCTTAAGGAGCTGGATTCCTTCATGAGAAAAAAAAGGGCTCATCTGCCCACACCAAGAGCCAGGGAGAGGCAGGAACAGAACAGGAGTGGAAGCAGAGCCTATGGGGACCCTATTACACAATGGTAAGGAATTCAGAGTTTACTCTAAACCCAAGAAGCAGCCACTGGAGGGTTTTAAGCAGGAGCGAAAACATAGGAATATACTTGTTTTTGTTTTTAATTACAAAGCAATACAAGTTAGGTGCTAAATGATTCCAAGCACATTTATGTTTATAAATGGGATGAATTTACCTCCCTAATCACTTTAGTTCCTAATTTCAAGCCCATCAATGGAAGGACACTTAGTTCAGTACCTGGGGAGGTGGCTCAGAAGCATACCAGGTGAGAGAGAATCAGTGAGAAATTAAATTCTGTTACAGACATCCAAGGGCTTCCCTGGTGGCCCAGCTGGTAAAGAATCTGCCTGCAATGTGGGAGACTTGGGTTCAATCCCTAGGTTGGGAAGATCCCCTGGAAAAGGGAAGGGCTACCCACTCCAGTATTCTGGCCTAGAGAATTCCATGGACTGTACAGTCCATGGGGTCACAAAGAGTCGGACACGACTGAGTGACTTTCACAGACATCCATAAAAACTCTGAGCAAACAGATTGTGGGCTAGAATTTCAGACTCATATAAAGCAGAAAAATATTCTGGCTACTGGGCCAGCAGTCACATAAATAAAGGGAAAAGGTCAAATGAATGATTTCAACCCATCACTGACAGAAAAGAATGGGGACCCCAGATGTCATGTCCATGCTCCTGACTTCTCATCCACTTTATTTCTAAAGCACCACATAAAAAGAATTTAGAATCCACAGAAACATAAAAAAAAAAAAAAAAAAGACTCCACAGAGACAGAAGCAGATTAGTGGTAGCCAGAGCTGGGGCAGGGAATGGAGAGTTGTCTAAACGGTATGGGGTCTCCTTGTGGGGTGATGGATATATCCTAGAACTACAAAGAGACAGCAGTTGCACAACATACTGAATCTACTAAATGCCACTGAAGTATACACTTTAAAGTGGTTAATGGTTATGTTATGTGGATTTTACCTCGAATCTTTAAAAATGAAGTTGAAAAGAATGAAAAATAAGAGCAGCTGATGGCTAACTCACTGGAAGCAGTTTTAGAGATCCAGGTTCTAATCAAAACTCAAGATAAACTGAATGCAGACCCTTCTTAAACTCAGCAGTATTGACATTTTGGCCCAGAGAACTGTTCTGGGGACTGTGGATATTTGGCAATTTCCTGGGCCTCTAACCACTGGATACTAGGGGGCCCCCTGTCCCAAGTTGTGGCAACTAAGAATGTCTCAAGACTGTCAAAGTCCCTTTGAGAGGCACAGCACCTTGCTGTCAGACAACCACTAACTTTTCTGCATCTGAATTTCCTCAACCACCAGATGTCCATCACCTTACCCAAGGTCTCTTTCATTTCTGGAATTCGAGTCCACATCTGGTTCACCACCAGTGATCAATACTCCAGTGCAGCCTTCTCTTCCACTAACCTTACTCTGCATCTTACAAGGCTGCTGCAAGGATATGAAATAACCAAGGAAATGCTTTAGTGAAACCTCCTCAAAGAGTAAAACTGGCTAGCCAAAAGAAGTGCTGGTATAGAAGTTCTTCCATTAAGACTCCAAAATCAGTTAATAAAGGAATACTCAAGTCAGAACTAGTTTCCAAATCTGTAATTTTGTTTTTATTTGTATTTAATATGTCTCTTAAATAAGATCGTCTCTTGAAATTTACTGAAACAGCTCTTCTCAGAGTTTTCAAGGATTTTAGGCTCCTCTGTATTCATACATAAACTCCCCAGGAATCCTGGGCAATAAAGGGTTAACCTACTAAGTTCTGTGTATGCTCAAAGAATTACAACCAACTTCATTTAATTATTAAGTAGCCAATAAGCTAATCTCTGTGGCTGGTTAGTGCACTAATGAAATAAGGCCTTCCAGCTCAGAGCTGTCATTCTAATCAGGAGACTGTTCTCCTCAGCTAGTAGAAAGAGTGGCAGGATCTAAGGACTCACATTATGAATTTAAGGAAAGAGAAAAGAATCCATGTCATATTTCACTCTTTTTGTGTTTAAAGCTACCCAAGCTCCTGAACTGACTAAATAAGAAAACTCCAGCCGACGATAGCAAACCACACATTCTTTTCAAGTACATATGAAATAATTAGCAAGTCCACGTTATGGATCACAAAACAAGTCTCAATCACTTTAAAGGATGCCAACTTGAGGCAAGAACCTGTGGAGTAGAGGAGGCATGTATCCCCAAAAGGAAATAATAGACAGAAACAATAGACAACCCCACTAGCAAAGACAAACATATCCCCGCATACATGCTGGCTACTGGTTACTTCTTTTAGTGAGCTGCTTCTCCACATGCTCTTGACTTTCTCTACTATTACATTTGCCCTTATTATTATAATGTCTTCTTATATATTAAGAACATGTACCATATGTTTTCATATTCACTGTAAATCTTTTTTCTTCACAGTTTAATTTTGCATTAAAATTATGAATATGAGAAGTTAAAAAAAAAAAAAGATGCCTACTCTACTTGTCTGACCAAAATAGAATTAAGTTAGAAGTCAATAATAGAAAACTCTTTGACAGGTTCCCAAGTATTTGAAACTAAATTAACATACTTTTAAATAACTTTAGGACAAAATGAAAATAAAAGGGTGATAAGCCTGAATGCTCTTCCCTCAAATGAAGAACAAGACAAGGATGACTGCTCCGGTTGCTTCTATTTGACGTTTTATAGGAAGTTCTAGACAGAGCAATAAGGCAATAAAAATAAAAGGTACCCAGATAAGGAAGAAGCTAAACTGTCTTATTTGCAGACATTATCACATCATCTATGTTGAAAACCCAATGGAATCTACAAAAATATTGCTAAAAAAGTGAATTTAGGAAAATTACAGGATATAAGATCAATATATAAAACTCAATTGCATGTCTATAAACTAGCAAAAAACAACTGGAATCTTTTAAAAATGTACAACAGCATGGACTGCCCTGGCAGTCCAGTGGTTAAGACTCCACACTTCATTACCGGGGTGCACTGTGGAACCCTGGTTGGGGAACAAAGATCCCATATACTGTGAAGCACAGTAAAAAACAATTTTTTAAATAATTAAAAAAATTTTAAATGTACAACAGCATAGAAAACAAGTATAAAATGCTTCAGGAAAAATCCAACAAAAGGTAGGACCTAAACTGAAAAACATAAAATTTTTCTGTGAGAAACTTAAAGAAAATTGAAACAGAGAGAAGACTAAATACTATTAAAAGGTCAATTTCCCACAAGATGATCTGTATATTCAACACAATCCCAATCAAAATCTCAGCATAATTCTAAAATCCATATGGAAATACAAAGGACATAAAATAGGCAAACAGAGTGAATATCACTAACATTATTTAATTTTAAGAATTATGACAAAATTATAGTAATCAAGACAGTGTGGTATTAGCCTAAAAACAGACAAATTCAATAATGAAACAGGATAATGGTCCAGAAGTGAGCACACACATATGTAAGCAACTGACTGATTCTTTACAAAAGGACAAAGGCAATTCAATGAATAAAGGACGACCTTTCAACAAATGGTGCTACAACACACACAAAACAAAACAATTGTGATTAATGCCTCACACCATAAGCAAAAATCAATTCAAAATGGATCATAAATCTAAATATAAAATCCAAAACAGGGTTTCCCTTGTGGTTCTGTGGTTAAAAAAAAAAAAAAATCCACCTGCCAATAAAGGAGACATGGGTTCAATTCCTGGTTCAGGAGGATCCCACATGCTGCAGAGCAACAGGTCTGTGCCCCACTGTTATTGACTCTAGAGCCTGGGACCCGCACCTACTGAAGCCTGCGAGCCCTAGAGCCCACCCTCAGCAACAAGAGAACCCGCGCACTGCAACTAGAGAGCAGCCCCCGCTTGCCAAAACTAAAGAAAAGCCCACGTGGCAACAAAGACCCAGCACAGCCAAAAATAAACACAGAAATATTTTTTTAAAACAAAAAAACTTAAAGAAAATATTAAGAACAGCTTCCCCAGTGGTCCAGTGGTTAAGACTCCACACTTCTACCACAGAGGATGTGACAGGGAAGTTCCACATGCCTCCAGGTGCAGCCCTCCCCCGCAAAAGAAAATCTAAGAGAAAACCTCTGTGATCCTGAGCAAGGAAAAAACATCTTAGATATGATGATAACAAAAGCACAACCATAAAAGAAAAAATTGATAAATTAGAATTCGAAAATTCTAATTTATAAATTAGAAAGACAACTCATAGACTGAAAAGAAAAGAAAATTCATAGACTGAAAGAAAAGACAACTGACAGACTGAAAGAAAAGATATGTAAAATAATAATTCTGACAAAGGACTTCTACCCAGAACATATACACTTAATAGACTAATTTTTAAAATAAGCAAAATATCCTACTAGAAATTTCATCAACAATATGTGAATCACTAACACACACATGAAAAGGTGCTGACTATCATTATCATTAGGGAGGTAGCACTCTACACCCCCTAGAATGTCATAATCACACAGGCAATACTGAGTACTAATGATGATGGGAAAGACTGGAACTCGTGCAGCCACTGTGGTAGGAAGTTTGGGGGTTTATTATAAACTCAAACACAACTCCAATTCCACTCCTAGGTACCCACCCAGGAGAAAAAAAAAAAAATACATGCTCACAAAAACACTCCTTAGCAAATACACAAAGTTATTATTCATACCAGCCAAACGGTGGAAACAATCCAAATGTCCACCACCTCACAAAAAGATCAGGAGAAAAGAGGAGTATATCCATATAATGGAATATAATTCAGTCAGAAAGTATACAAAGGACTTCCCTAGAGGTCCAATGGTTAACACTCTGTGGTTCTACTGTAGGGGGTACAGCTTCAGTCCCCAGTTGGGGAACTAAAATCCCAAATGCTGTGCAGCCAAAAAGAAAAAAAGGGTTCAAAAAAGAAAAATTGAGGACATATCCAAAAGACACAGGCTTACCTGAAAGAACCACAAAGGCCAAAGCTTTTGGCCTTTGGCCTTTGCCAAAGGACAATTTGGGCAACAAAGCTCACAGATCAAAATGAGTATCCAAAGTCTCCAGCTGACAGTAACAGGCTGAGGAGACATGCTGTCAACAAAGCATAAAGCAGCATGCAAGACTGAAAACCAAATCAAAGATGGACACGTATTCAAATGAAGTCTGAGTCTAGTTAGCAGCACTGTTCCAAAGTATCTTTGTTTTGACAAATGTACCCTGGTTGTATAAGATTCAACATCAGGAAGGCTGGGTAAAGGGTATTCAGCAGGAGTCAGAAAACTAATGTCCACTGATCAAAATCCAACCAGCCACCTGCTCTTATCAAGTTTTATTGAGGAAGTTCACCCGTGGTCCAGTGGTTAGGACTTGGTGCTTTGACTGCCAGGGCCTGAGCTCTGTCCCTGGTTGGGGAATTAAGATTCCGCAAGCTACATGGCATACCAAAGGAAAAAAAAGAAGCAAAACAAGTATCTACTGGAACATAGCCATACCCATTCATTTACTTACTGTCCAGCTATGGCCACTCTTGCCTTGCACTGGCAGAACTAAGCAATTCCGAGAAAAGACCATCTGTCCACAAAGCCTAAAATCCTTACTATCTGGCCCTCTACAGAAAAAGTTTGCTAACAGGGTAATACATGAACTCTTGGGACTGTAACAATAACTTTTCAGTAAATCAAAAATGATTCCGAAATATAAAGGGTTCGGGGCGTCCCTTGTGGCTCAGTGATGAAGAATACACCTGCCAACGCAGGAGACACAGGTTCGATCCTCGGTCTGAGATGGATCCACATGCCGTGGAGCAACTAAGCCTGAGCACTGCAATTACTGAGCCTCGTGCCCAATTACTGAAACCCACGCGCCCTGGAGGCCGAGTTCAGCAGAGAGAACCTATCACAGTGAGAAGCCCGCTAGGCAACTAGAGACCCTGCTCGTTGCAAGGACAAGGCTCTCCTGGGGTCCCCTCAACCATCTCTACAAAGACAGATGAGGTTACGATTACACAGATACGCAGCCAGTTACTTAAGAGAGCCCCCACCCCCTTCAGAACAACCTCTCCCCTCTCTCTGGCCTTCCCAGGCTTGCTGGCTTTCCTCATGTTCCCAAACCTTGGAGAAAAGCAGATGGCAGACAGCACAGGGCTCAAAATGCAGCCCCCTTTAAAACAAAGATTTTAAGTTCAAAATGAAGTGTTCTGCAGGAAGCAGGACATTGCAAGGCCCCTCCCCTGGGGGCTGGGAGGTGGTGATCTCTGGCTTCCTTGATCTCAGCACCATTCCTTAAGAGTCAGCACCATCCGCGGAAACCACCACCACCTACTCCAGAACATCTCTGTGGCTGCGTGTTTCTGAGCTCTCCACTCCCCTCATACTTTTTTTTTCTTTTGTGTATTACAAACCTCTTTTCCTCAGTGAGGCAACCTGAGTTTGGGATAAAAATTGAGGATATTCCTGAAGATTTCACCACAACTACATTCAAGGGGCAAAGACCTAGATTTTTCAACTTCCAAGGAAGTTAAAATATTTTTAAGAAAAATTTATAAATCAAACACAAAACATTATCTAATACCTGGCGGTCGTTTAGTTGGTAAGTCATGTCCGACTCTCGTGATCCCATGGAGGTAGCCCGCCAGGCTCCTCTGTCCATGGGAATTCCCAGGCAAGAATACGGGATTGGGTTGCAGTTTCTTTCTCCAGGGGATCTTCCCCATTCGGGGATTGAACGCAGGTCTACTGCCCAACAGGCAGACTCTTTACCGACTGAACTATCAGGGAAGTCCATTTATTCTAGACATGATCCCTGCAGGTACAAAGTAGTAGATACTGTCAAGGTCCTCAGAAAGTCTTGAAGAAAAATGAGGACACTCAGACAAAATGTGGACGCCAAATGTGATTCCTAGATTTTTTTAAAAGTAATACTATTTTAGAACTTAATATAAAATATATCCAACTATGATATGTTCACTTGAGAATAAGCCAAATAAAGAAAAAATAATCACCACAGAAGCCTCAACTTGCCAGCTTTAAATTTGAAGATATGCTTAAAGAATGTGTCTCTTAAATCTTAAGATTTCTGAACAAAATTCAGAAACGATGACTAAATATATTTACTTTAGTAAAATCCACCATCTCCATTCATGGTACACTCATATGCCTAAGCACACTCCTGACTCTCCACCCAAATTACCACTCACCTCCCACATCACCCAAACCCTAAACACCATGCACAAGTGTCTTCCCAGAAGACCTGGAAATATCAGAGTGGAAGACAACTTGCCTCACCTAAAGATGAGAAAGCTGAGGTCCAGAGAATGGAAGAGACCTGCCAAGGTCCTAGAGCTAAAAGTTGGAGCAAGGCCAGGGTCCACCAGCCTGGGGGCCCAGCGCCTGCACCAAGCAAGGCCTCCCTCCCTGTTCCCTGCCCCTGCTGAGCCAGACCAGCTCACACCTCTGAGCCCAGAGCTTCTCATGCTTTAATATGCGCAGGAATCACCTGGAAATTTCACTTAAATTCAAAATCTGAAACAGTCATCTCAGGGTGAGGCCTGAGACTCTGCATTTCTAACAAGCTCCCAAGCAATGCTGATGCTGCTGGTCTGAGGTCCACAGATGGAAGGGAAGGTCTGGAAGCATGTGATTCTAACCTAGCCAATTCAGACTTTTACTTCCTGTACAATTTATGATTCACGAGTCTACAGGAAATCTCCCTAGGCCTCAGTCTTCTCATAAAAATTCTGTTTTATAAGGCCCAAATGATAGAATTCATACATCAATTCAAAATTCTTGGCATTTACTGAATTTTTGGTGAATAGCTAATTTGAATACAACTTTTAAGTTGGCATTATTCAGGTATTTGACGTTTTAAGGCACTTAATTCCCATATTAACTTAGTGGGTAAGTATATTATCCCCATTTTTAAGAATGAGAACACCAGGTGTGACGGCGCTCAGAGTGCAGAGTCACCCAGGTGCAGAGCATGGCCACGGAGACAGCCCGGGCCGGCTCCACAACCTGTGTTCTTAACCACCTCACTCTCCAGAAACGTTAACTGTTATTTTTCCTCCTCGACTCCAAATCCCAGTTCACAATTTCTACCACACGTTTCTAACTTGAAGCTGTGTGTAAGCCTAAACTCAGCGTGCCCCACATTTACTGCCTTCACCCCAGAGCCAGTCCTCGTCTCAATGAAGAGTGACTGCCTCTGGGCGGCCCCCAAGCCAGAGTCCCAGGACTCACAGGGATGGCACAGTCCTCCTCAGTCAGGTCCGCACCCCCTCCTCACAGCACTGAGTTTACAACCCCCACACTGTCCTGAGGTGAAATTCACAGATAATGATGCCTTCTTACAGCCATAAATATAATTTACAACCATAAACATAACTGATATATTATCCCAACTGTAATCAAGAGAAGACAAAAATTAAATACATAATAAAAAGTATTTCAAAATGTAAATGCTTAAGCATGGGCTCACTAGAAGACACAGGAGTCATTTGTTAAAATAGAACCCAAAATAAAAACACAGACCAACACCAGGCTGAGGTGTAAGCAATTAACTATGATCAGTGATGAGTAAGATACAATATAGGATATTCCGAAACGGTGAAAAACTCCCATCAACGTTTCAAACAAAACAGTGTAATCTTTCCTTGGTCCTGAGCAGTGGCACTCCTAAAAATCTTGGTACATGTTTAAACACTGCAAAAACTACCCTGTGTTGACATGTAAAACCGTAAGTTGGGATTTAAATCCCAGTTTTTTCTTCACCTACATTTAAGACCTCAGGCTGGATGTGGGACATCTAGCACCCCTGCCCATCCTCTCTCCGCCAGTGCTGCCTCTGATCTCTGGCACCAAAAGGCCTCCACAAATCCCCAGAACACTCTGGGGATGACACACCCCCGGGGGTGGAACTGGGACCACAGTACTAGTCTCTTCAAGCCACTGTCCAACCAACTCTGTGTCCAACCCTCACCCGCAGCAACATTCAATCTCCAGCTCGGGTTGGCAGCTCTCACGAGGCAACTGGCACAGCCTGGTAACTGCCTTTCTGGTTCCAACCTGCTGCCTCTGTACTAAGAGGAACTGAACTCTACTCTCCATTCAGTCAACAAATATTTACTGCACACTGACATATCCCATCCTGCTCCAAACATTATAAATCACAACATTCTCTCCTGCTCAAACTAGAATAGCTCATGACCTACGGCAATTTTCAAACAGTGCTCTATTTTTATCTGTTTTAAATACTGAGTTCCTGCATAAAATTTCCTTTTAACAAAGTAATTCACGGCTTTAAAAGTTTGAAAACCCCAACTTTCAGAATAAAATCGAATAACCTTCCTATCTAAGCATCACCTCAGCACTAACCTAGCCTCGTCTCCTGTACCCCCACCCACCTTGCAGATGGCCCCCCAGTGCCCTCCTCTCTCTGGCACAGTCTCTTCCTCCCTCCCACATGGACTGTCATCCTACTAAGTGACCCTCTCTCTGTACCTATGCACCTGTTGATTCTCCACCCAGCCTTCCAGGCTGAGGAAGCTGTGAAACTGTCCCAATTCCCCTACATCCATCCGCCAACAGGCTCAGCTATTTTTTGTAAAGCTCCTAGCTTCTGCTGTACTTTTTGCACACTTCCATTTTAACAAATACTGTACTACAATAGTCTATTTAAACATCTACCTCTATAATATCTCCCTTTCTCTCTCAAGTTTTGTGAGCAGTGACCAAGTCTTTTACTTTACTTTCTGGCACCTGTGTGTACAGAGCTATCCTCTCAAGGGTAAGCTGACTGAGTGATATTAGTAGCTTTCTCTTCTTTTCAATCTAAAATATAAATTTCCCCACCCAAGTGATTAAAATAAATATCACTAACAGTAAACAGCCTCCTAGGTGGCATAGTGGTAAAGAAATTGCTTGCCAATACAGGAGTCACAAGAAACATGGGTTTGATCCCTGGGTTGGGAAGATCCCCTGCAGAAAGAAATGGCAACCCACTCCAGTATTCTTGCCTGGGAAATACCATGGACAGAGGAGCCTGGCAGGCTACATTCCATGAGGTTGCAAAAAGTAGGACATGACTGAGCATGCAGGCACACACAAACACTAATGTTTACATAAAAGAAAGCCATGGAAGGAATAGTCCTACTCACGGCTTGGGGGAAAGTTTGCAGTGATCCAAAAACATCTGCTTCACTGACTATGCTAAAGCCTTGTTGTGATATGGATCACAACAAACGGTGGAAAACTGTTAAAGAGATGGAATACTGGACCACCTTACCTGATTCCTGAGAAACCTGTACACAGGTCAAGAAGCCACAGTCAGATTAGACACGGAACAATGGTTCAAAATTGGGAAAGGAGTATGTCAAGGCTATGTACTGTCACCCTGCTTATTTTTTGTTTTAAATATTTATTCACTTACTTTTTAAATTTATTTACTATTGTTCCATGTCTGATTTAATTGAAGGTAATTGCTTTACAGTATTGCATTGGTTCTACCAAACATTAATGTGAAGTGGCCATAGGTTGACCCATGTCCCCCCCACCTCCCTCCCCGTCCCACCCCTCGAGGTTGTCATCGAGCAAAAACATGGAATCCTTCACAAATTTGCGTGTCATCCTTGCAGAGGGGCCATGCTAATCTTCTGCGTATTCTTCCAATTTTAGTGTACGTACTGCCGAATCAACTATCACCCTGTTCATCTGACTTCTATGCAGAGTACATCACAGGAAATGCCAGATTGGACTTAAGGTTGCGCAAGCTGGAATCAAAATTGCCAGAAGAAATATCAACAACCTCAGATATGCAGATGACACCACCTTGATGGCAGAAAGTGAAGAGGAACTAAAAAGTCTCTTGATGAGAATGAAAGAGGAGAGTGAAGAGCTGGCTTAAAACTCAAACGTTCAAAACGCGAAGATCATTGCATCTGGCCTCGGCACTCTGTGGCAAACAGAAGGGGAAAAAGGGGCAACAGTGACAGATTTTATTTTCTTGGGCTCCAAAATCACTGTGGATGGTGACTGCAGCCACTGAAATTAAAAGACGCTTGCTCCTTGGAAGGAAAGCTAGGAAGGAAAGCTGACAAATCTAGACAGCGTATTACAAGCAGAAACATCACTTTGCCAACCAAGGCCTGTATAGTCAAAGCTACAGTTTTCCAGTAGTCATGTACGGACCTGAGACCCGGACCATAAAAAACACTGAATGCTGAAGAACTGATGCTTTCGAACTGTGGTGCTGGAGAAGACTTGAAAGCCTCTTGGACTGGAAAAAGATCAAACCAATTAATCCTAAAAGAAGTCAACCCTAAATATTCAGTGGAAGGAATGATGCTGAAGTTGAAGCTCCAACACTTTGGCCACCTGATGCAGAGAGCCAACTCACCTGAATCTAGTGAAGACTGAGGGCAGGAGGAGAAGGGGGTGACAGAGAATGAGATGACTGGATGGCATCACCAATTCAATGGACATGAGATTGAGCAAACTCCAGGAGATAGTGAAGGAGAAGCCTGCACGCTGCAGACAATGAGGTTGCAAAGAGTCCAACACAACTGAGCAACTGAACAACAGTAACAACTTGAAATCAGCAGCTTCTGACATGAAATAGTAAGTGCCCAACAACACATATGAAACAATCTTACTAAAACTGTTTAACTTGAATCTAATCTTGAGTTAACAGAAAAATTCAAAACATGTAATATTCTATAAGACAACTGACTGACACTCATCAAAGGGTTGTAAAGAGCAAAAAGTCAAGAGGGCTACTCTAGATGAAAAGAAATTAAATAATATCCAGGTGCAATGCAAGAAACCTTGACCAAAACCAAACCAACAATGAAAGATACTTTTCTGATGGGGGCAGGGGGAGGAACTGAATATTAGATTAGATAATGCTATAAATATGATTAAATAATATTATGAAACTGTTTTTAATTTTCCTTAGAAGTATTAATAGTATTGTGGCTGTAAAGGAGAACATTCTTATTTTTATATTGTTCTTAGGCAATGTATGCTGAAATATTTAAGAATGAAATATCATGATGTATGTATGATAAAAAGCCTTTGACTCTGTGGATCACAAAAACTGTGGAAAAGTCTTAAAAAGAGATGGGAATACCAGACCACCTGACCTGCCTCCTGAGAAATCTGTATGCAGGTCAAGAAGCAGCAGTTAGAACCGGACATGGAACAATGGACTGGTTCCAAATTGAGAAAGGAGAACGTCAAGGCTGTATATTGTCACCCTGTTTATTTTACTTCTATGCAGAGAACATCATGGGAATCCCGGGCTGGATGAATGAAGTACAAGCTGGAATCAAGATTGCCGGGAGAAATATCAATAACCTCAGATATGCAGATGACACCATCCTTATGGCAGAAAGCAAAGAGGAACTAAAAAGCCTCTTGATGAAAGTGAAAGAGGAGTGAAAAAGTTGGCTTAAAACTCAACATTCAAAAAATGAAGATCATGGCATCTGGTCCCATCACTTCATGGCAAATAGATGGGAGAAAAAAATGGAAACAGTGACAGACTATTTTCTTGAGCTCCAAAATCACTGCAGATGGTGACTGCAGCCATGAAATTAAAAGACGCTTGCCCCTGGAAGAGCTATGACCACCCTAGTTGGTGTATTAAAAGCAGAGACATCACCTTGCCAACAAAGGTCCATTTACTGAAAGTTATGGTTTTTCCAGTAGCCATGTATGGATATGAGAGTTGGACCATAAAGAAAGCCAAGCACCAAAGAATTGATGCTTTTGAACTGTGGTGTTGGAGAAGACTCTTGAGAGTCCCTTGGACTGCAAGGAGATCCAACCAGTCCATCCTAAAGGAAATCAGTCCTGAATATTCACTGGAAGGACTGATGCTGAAGCTCCTATACTTTGGCCACCTGATGCAAAGAACTGACTCACTGGTAAAGACCCTGATGCTGGGAAAGATTGAAGGCGGGAGGAGAAGGGGATAAGAGGATGAGATGGTTGGATGGCATCACCACCTCGATGGAAATGAATTTGAGCAAGCTCTGGGAGTTGGTGACGGACAGGGAAGCCTGGCATGCTGCAGTCCATAGGGTCACAGAGAGTCAGACACCGCTGAGCATGAACATGCATTTTAAGCATTATAAAATAAGTGCTTATTTATGTTTATACAAAGTGTGTATGGGCTTCCCAGGAGGCTCAGTGGTAAAGTATCTTCCCCTGGAGGAAGAAATGGCAACCCACTCCATATTCTTGCTTGGGAAACCCCATGGACAAAGGAGCCTGGTGGGCTACAGTCCATGGGATTACAAAGAGTTGGACAGGACTTAGCAGGTGAACAGTTCCGTTCAGTTGCTCAGGCGTGTCCAACTCTTTACAACCCCATGGACTGCAGCATGCCAGGCCTCCCTGTCCATCACTTCCAATGAGCAGTTGAACTACAATAATATTCACATCATCTGAAGCAGAACTATATTCTGAAGAACGATCCTCTTCTGGGAAATCAGTAGTATATATGTTGCTCAGACAATCAGAGAAAGTATCTGTATAAAATTCACCAAAAAATTCTTCACTCAAGATTTTGTGACATGTCATTTTTTGAAAATTTTACACTTATAATACACACAAGGTTGGAGCAAAAACCTAATGGAGCAAAATGTGAATGATAATAATCTCGAACTGTATAATGAACCCGTGATCAATATGAAGCTCTAACAACGTTACACGATGATGTCAATTGTATCAAGCCTACAAACATGTCTCCAATCAACAACATTTTGGTAACAAAACACGTATTGATACATCTCCAGTTAATAATATGACAATTGCATGCAAGTGTAAGAAATACTACAGAGAAACCCATGCACTTTGCTCAGTTTCCTCCAACACTAACATTTTGCACAACTATGATATTGCCACCAGGAAACTACATCCACTGATCTTATTCAGATTTCTCCAGTTTTACTTGTACTAATCTGCATGTGAGTCTGCATCCACAGCTTTTTATCCCATTAATCATTAAGTACTTGAGGGATCGAATGCCAAATAAACAAATTGATTGTTTTTCCTTCTTAAATTATCGTGTACCAACTATCTCAATAATCTACTCTTTATTTTCATCATCAAATTCCGTCCTCCAAAGAAAGCTAACACACACAATGCTGGTGCTTCTGCAGCAGCCAACCACTGCAGCCAACTTTCTTTAAGATTTATTTTTTGGCCGTGCTGGGTCTCCCTCGCTGCATGCAGGCTTTCTCTAGTTGTGGAGAGTGGGGGCTATTCTCTAATTGTGGTGCGCAGGCTTCTCTCTGCACTGGCATCTCCTGCTGCAGAGTACGGGCTCTAGGGCACCTGGGCTTGGGTAGCTACGGCACACTGGCTCAGTAGTTGTGGCTCTCGGGCTGCAGAGCACTGGCTCAGTAGTTATGGCACAGGAGCCTATTTGCTCCGCGCCACGTGGGATCTTCTCAGACCAGGGATTGAACTGATGTCCCTTGCATTGTAAGGTGGATTCTTAACCACTGGAACACCAGAAAAGTCTGCTGCAGCCAACTTTTGAGGAAAACCCCCTTTCACGAACCCAGAATGAAGATATGTCTTTTTCAACATAAAATGATTTCTGTATGGTCCAGAATTAAGCTGAACTTCGCTTCTAAGGGTTAGCCCTCTGGACTGTCCCAGACAGTTCTATGCAAATAGAAAAATATCACTTACTTCTAAACGAAGAGCTATAAAAATACTTCTCATACACTATCAAGAAAACATGTAAAAAGCAACTATAAAACCACAACTATAAAACCTCTAGAAGAAAACACAAAAGAAATTCTTGGTGATCTTAGGTTAGGCTATGATTTTTTAAATACAATACCAAAAGCATGATTCAAAAAAAAAAAAAAAAAGACACTGTTAAGAGAATTAAAGATAAGCCCTAGAACAGAAGAAAATATTTTCTCAGTATGCATTTATAAAGAATTTCTATTGTAAATACATGACAAACTCTCAAAACTCAATATTAAGAAAACAACCCAATTTTTTAAATGGGCAAGAGATTTTTTTTTAAATGGGCAAAGATTTTAAAAGATAATTCTCCAAAGTGTGTAGATGGCAAATAATACTCTGTACAATTAGTCATGAGGCAAATGTAAATTCAAAACACAACAAGATAGCAGTATGTACCTATTAGGACAGTTTTCAAAACAACACTGACAGGAACACACACTAGATACAGAGGAACTGAGGCTCACACACTACTGGAGGGAATGCCAGAAACCACCACACTGTTTTCCAAAGGGAACCGCACACTTTCTGGCACTCTACAATCCTGCTGCTAGGTATTCACAATGACATCTGTACATGAGCACTTAAGCAACTTTATTCATGATCGCCCAAACTAGAAATAGCTCAAATGATCTTCTGATGAATGGATAAACAAACTCGTGTGTCCCAACAAAGGAATATTTGGCAATAAACAGAACCAAATGCTGACACATGCCACAACAGGAATTAACCTCAAATGCACTCTGCCAAGTAAAGACATCAAGCCCAAATGGCTGCATACTGTATAGTTCCATTTATGTGACACAGATAAGTGACTGCCAAGGGCTAGAGGAAATGCTTAGTTACCAAGGGGCATGATGCAAGTTTTTAGGGAATGAACCTATTCTACACCTTGATTGTGATAGTGTTCCACAACTGTAAAAAGTCACAGAATGTACACTAAACACGGGGGCTGCTAATATGCATAAATTATACATTAATTGAAATAACTGAAAAAGAAATTTGTTTGGAAAACAATTTGGCAGTTTCTTATAAAGATGACCCAACAATTCCATGGCTAGCTATTTACTCAGAAGAATTGATAACAAGTATCTACACCAAGACTTTTAAGTGAATATGTGAAGTGAAAGTCACTCAGTCATGTCTAACTCTTTGTGACCCCATGGACTCCTCTGTCTATTGAGTTCTCCAGGCAAGAATATTGGAGTGGGTTGCCATTTCCTTCTCCAGTAAGTGAATATACACAGCACTTATATTCAGAACAACTGAGACACACAACAATATAGATCCATCTCAAAATCATGCTGACCAAAGCCAGATACAAAGGAACATGGACTATAAGACTATTTATGTGAAATTATCCCAGTAATAATGAAATTATGTGAAAATTCTAGAGATGTGAAACTAATCTACAGTCACAGAAAGCAGATCAGTGACTGTCTCAGACAAGAGTGGAAGTCGACTGCCAAGGGACCCAAGGAAAATTCGGTAGTAACAAAAATGTTCTATATTTTTGCGGGTGATGTTTGACCACGGTGTGTGACTTGTGGGATCTTAGTTCCCTGAACAAGGATCAAACCTGTGCCCTCAGCAGTGGAAGCAGAGTCCTAACCACTGGACCACAAGGAAACTCCCTCAAAAATGTTCTATATCTTGACTGAAGTAAAGATATTCAAAAGGGTGCATGCATTGGTCAAAACTCAAACTACATACTTAAAAAAGATGCAAGTTTATTGTATTTAAATTATAGTTAGTAAAATTGACTTTAAAACACAATGTTAATGAACACTTGACTCTCAGCATAACCCTATGGAATGAGCAAAAAACTCTCCAACAAAGAAGCTGACGCTCAGAGACAGTCTGTCCACACCCTGAGCACTGCCTGGGCTGGAGCCAGTATTATTCCAATGAAATCTTTTTTCCTTATTATTATTCTTCTTCACATATTTACAGCTTGAAATTTAAATCATTTTATCAACTTTTCTCTATTACTGGGATAAATGACTTGGCTTCAATCTGCTTAAAAACTATCCCAACAACCAAACAAATGTGTGATCCAGGATAGAGGTGAAGGACAACATCTATAAAAGTCACTGTGGGGACAAGTGACAACGTTTGGATATTGATATATTACAGAATTATTGTTAATTTCTTAAATGTGAATATGCTGATGCAGTCATGTGGGAGAGGGTCGCTATTCTTAGGAAGCGCATGGAAAAGTATTTCAGGAGAAAAGTATCACGTTGCCAGCTTACTTTCTAATGGTTCATCAAAAAAGAAAACATAAAATAGAATGTTAACAAGTGGTGAATCTAAACTAAAGGTATGCAAGGCTCACCTATATTTGTCTTTGAACTTCACTGTAGGTTTGAAACATTTTTAAGTATAACGAAAAAAGATCTGAAGCTTTACAATTTTTTTATCATTTACAAATTATCTTACTTTGTGAAAATTAGTATATCAATGTTTATCCACTTAAGACGAAATTTCCAAGAAAAAAAAAATTTATAAAATCAAATACTAGAAACAGTTTTGAATCAAACACTTTTAAATCTATGAATGAAAACTATAAACGCCAGTCCTCCCCTGGTAGCACAGTGGAGAGGAATCCGCCTGCCAATGCAGGGGACACAGGTTCCATCCTTGGTCTGCGAAGATCCTAAATGCCTCGGAGCCTAAGCCGGTGCAGCACAATTCCTAAGCCTGTACTCTAGAGCTCACAAGTCGCTACTCCTGCATGTTGCAACTACTGAAGTCCATGTGCCTAGAGCCTGTGCTGGCAGTAAGAGAAGCCACTGCAATGACAAGACCATGCACTGCAACGAAGAGCAAAAGCAACAAAGACCCAGGGAAGCTAAAATAAATAATTTCTTAAAAAATTATGAATGCCAACTTTTAAGTGTGAAAAGAACGATACAATTTGAAAATAACAATTTTGCAACTATTATGTAATGATTGACTCAGGCAAAGCAGCATGCGAGGATTAAAATGGGTGAAATTTTGATGGTAAACAGGACATTTACATAGCATCTCCCAACCAGGTATGTCTCCGATTATAAGGGGAAAACAGTGTATTCACAGCAGAGAGAGCTGGCAGACACCACCTCAAACCAAGCAATGAAAGTTAATAATAACCATCGCCATCAGACTAAGTGACATCACGTGCCTCTCATCTGCTGCCCTGAGGACACACCACTCCTTTAGCACTGCCAAAACACAGGACCTCAATCTCATCAAGGGAGTGCATACAACAAACCCATATTGAAGAACAGTCTCAATTTCAAAAGGTCAAGGTTATGAAAGACAAAGACTGAAAAACTACTCTAGGCTAACAGAGCTGAAAGAGATCCAATAGCTAAATGCAACACATGATCCTACATTAAAAACCCAAGCCACCAAAATAATTTCTAAAATAATACTGAATTTAAAATCATAAAAATCTATAAATTACACATTAATATCTACAGATTTTATTCAGTATTAATTTCCTGATTCTGATAACTATATTATGTCCATGTAAGAAAATGTCTGTGTTTTTAAGGCGTAGCAGTTCATTGGAAGGACTGATGCTGAAGCTGAAACTCCAATACTTTGGCCACCTCATGCAAAGAGTTGACTCACTGGAAAAGACCCTGATGCTGGGAGGGATTGGGGGAAGGAGGAGGGGATGACAGAGGATGAGATGGTTGGATGGCATCACCGACTCAATGGACCAGAGTCTGAGTAATCTCCAGGAGCTGGTGATGGACAGGGAGGCCTGGCGTGCTGCGATTCATCAGGTCGCAAAGAGTCAGACACGACTGAGCGACTGAACTGAACTTGGTGTACAGTGTTAGCAACTCAATTGTGTCCGACTCTTTGCAACCCCAGGGGCTATAGCCCACTAGGCTCCTCTGTCCATGGAATTCTCCAGGCAAGAATACTGGAGTGGATTGCCATCCCCTTCTCCAGGGGATCTTCCCAACCCAGAAACTGAACCTGGGTCTATGGGGTCGCACAGAGTCGGACACAACTTAAGCGACTTAGCAGCCACAGCTCCTGCATTGCAGGCAGACGTTTATCATCTGAGCTACAGAGAATTCCTTTTTAAGGCATAAAAACACTGAAATGTTTAGAAGTGAGGGGTATCGTGTTTGCAACTTACTCTCAGGGAACAGAGAGGTGGTTCCTAAAGGCAGAGGTGGTGTGATGGGTAAATGGGTCACCAGGTACAAATCTCCATTTATAAGTCAGTCCTGGGGGTGTGATGTACAACATGGTGACCATAGTCAATAATACTGTGTTGTATTGATGTATATGTGAAAACTGCTAAGAGAATAGATCTTAAAAAGTTCTCGTCGCAAGAAAAAAAAATTGTAACTATATGTGGTGTTGAATCTAACTTGCAGCGATCAGCCCTTAATATACACAAATATGGAATCATTATGCTCTTCACCTGAAACTAACATAATGTTATATGTCAACTGCAAGTCAATTAAAAAAAAGGATAGATAAGCTGACGCATGAGAAACACTAAGCAGTGCCTGGAGCACCCACAGCGGGCACCAAATTCATGTTAGCTTTTGTAATGAAATGTAAGATAAAAACTGACTATGAAGAAAGTTCAAGACAAGACTTCAAACATAGACAGTAATAAGAGAAGTCTAATGAACAAAAACACTAATCCTATCTTGGGTAGAAAAAAAAACTTTCTGTCCATGGCTGTTATGATAGTAAACAACTAAAAATAAAACCTCAATGCTCCATTGAGGATTGGTTAAATAAAGTCAGACCATAAATGCTCCGAAGCTATTAAAGTCACAATGTATGCTATGAAAGGGCATTCTACATGGTATATTATTGTTAACTGAGTAAAACAGGAATCACAAGAGTATGTAAAAGTATGAGCCTGTGTTTATAAAATATTTAATACACGCACATATCCCTCTTTGGGGGGCAAGGAGTGCAGACTCCCTCAGATGCTTGGGGGTTCCTGCACGATGGACAGCACTGGCGGGGGGGCTGAAGTCTTCCTATTAATCCCCCTAATTTCTGCTCCTCCAAATGCAAGAGTTTGGTTTGCATCGCAGCTTCTCGTTGTGACCTAACTGCTTTTCCACGCTAGCCTGGTAACCCTTGTATTTCCTAAGCTACAATCCCAAGAATGGGAATTGACCCAGTGCATCTTTTCAGGCAAGATGTGTCAGGTTACTAGCCAGGATATAGACTTACTTCACGCGGTAGGAGAGAAAGGGAGCAAAGGGCAGGTAGAACAGTCAGATTAACTTCCAAAAATTTTTGTACAGCCAGGAAGGAGATAAGACAAATAAGTGAAGGAAATACTCCTTTCTGTGGAGATGTTACTTCCCCAGGCATGGGGAACTGTGATTAGAAAGAACATATCACACTGCTGGGCTCAGCTGGTAAAGGATATGCCTGTGATGCAGGAGAACCCGGTTCGATTCCTGGGTCAGGAAGATCTGCTGGAGAAGGGATAAGCTATGGACTCCAGTATTCTGGCCCGGAGAATATACAGTCCATGGGGTCTCAAAGAGTAAGGCACAACTGAGCGACTTTCACATCACACTGATAGCTATCCTGTTTGTACATAAACTCTCACTACAGAAGGATCAGAGTCCCATTTAAGTAGTAGTCTTCAGTTCAGTCGCTCAGTCGTGTCCGACTCTGCGACCCCATGGACTGCAGCACACCAGGCCTCTCTGTCCATCACCAACTCCAGGAGTTTACTCAAAATCATGTCCATTGAGTCAGTGATGCCATCCAATCATCTCATCCTCTGTCTTCCCCTTCTCCTCCTGCCTTCAATCTTTCCCAGCATCAGGATCTTTTCAAATGAGTCAGCTCTTCGCATCAGGTGGCCAAAGTGTTGGAGTTTCAGCTTCAACATCAGTCCAATTTCAGCTTCAACATCAGTTACACTATCAGTAATAGTCTTACAGATCATTAAATACTAACAAAGAATCTAAGAACTGGAGAATTCCAAACAAACAATAGATAAGCAAGAGTAAATCTAAAATTCTAATGATAAAAAGGGTACATTTCTGTGCCCAGATTTTCATTTTCCTAAACAGGAAGCTAAAACAAGGAGCAACTGGCAATCCTAGGGGTGGAGTCACTACTACCCCACCTCCCAACAATCAGAAGGGGAAAAAGAGTGAAGAGGACTGTCAGCACAAAACAGGGAAGAAAATTTGGAAACTCTTTTAAAAAGCCGGGGAAGGATTGTCCCACAACGCACCTCTTCAGTAAGGCACTAAAATGTTAACATGGGAGGAATTAAGGATTCTTCTCATATCGCGTATTATTCATGAAAAATTTTTTTAAACATTCATTCTTTCCCACCATTCTCTTACGCCTCCTAGAGAGCTCTCTTCCTCTCTCATTCCAGGAGAATGCAGTTTTAGCTGCTCCCTCTTCCTCTCTCCAATAGCCTTCTCTAATGTCATCTCTTGCTTTGGCTGTTGTTGTTCAGTCGCTGCTAAGTCGCGTCCAACTCTGCAACCCCATGGGCTGCAGCATGCCAGGGTCCTTCCTCTGTTCTCCACAATCTCTGAGAGTTTGCTCAAATTCATGTCCATTGAGTCGGTGATGCTATCTCCAACCTCTTCCAATCACCAACCCAATGGGTGTTTTCAACTGTAATTGTAATTTTCCTGTACTTCCCTGAAACACTCAGCAATGCAGACCCTAGAGCTGCGCAACCATCCTGTAACCATGCACAGGCAGCCGCCTGAGCACCTAAGGCCATCGTCACTGAGCAGCACAGCTGCCACGATCCTCCAGACCCCATGTTCTAGGACAGACCACACTGCTTTTTAGTGCAGCGTCCCATCACTTGCAGCTCAAAACATCCTTACCCCATACTACCTTCCTGATGCACCCAACACTGACTATTATCTAGTTCCACTCAAAGCCAGCGACAAGGTCTCTTCCTGTCACTGCTACCTGCAGCATTTTACACCCACTCCACTCCTAGAGATAAGCCTAGATACCAAAACATGTAGTACTCAGGACATTCTTTGTCCAAAACTTTAAGATCATTCTTGTCTAAAACTTCAGTGCCTGAATAAAAAAGATCCACACAACTGGGTCTGGCATTCCAGGCCTGCTGCAGCATCCTGCCTCCATTTTTCAGTAGCCCTCCACAGAAGAGAACTCTGATCTCCTTGCGCTGACTTCCTCACTCTGACCCCCTCCCAGCTCTGCCTTCTCCAGAAAGCACTTCACTCATGACCCCTGAGGCCTTTGAACTCCTGCAGCCATAGCTGCTCCCCAGCCAGCCACCCTTTCCTCCCCCACAACTACTCCAATTCCCCAGGGCAGCAGAAGACCCACATACAGTCCCTTAGCTCTGCAATCATTCTGGGGCAGTTAGTATTAATAAAAGTGACAACAGAGAAAGGAGACTGCCTGGGATTTCAGATTCCACTTTTCTTTGTAATTTCACTACTACTTTAGAGTTGCATGTTACAGAAATCTAAAGTACAGTTATAGATAATGAAGAAAGGGGCTCCATCAAAAGTGATGAAAATCCAGCTATATGGACACAGGTATTCTCAATACTGTTAGAACATTCCCCTCCCAATCCCCAACATCCAGTAAGGAAAGCTGGGGTGCCTGCTTCAACAGCACAGTGGAAAATAGGCGAGAAAAGGTCTTTCAGAAACAATGTGTGGGACAGTAACCCAAATAAATATCAGCCTAAGAGTGAAAAAAAATTAAATCCCTTATTCATGACACAAGTGAAGTTTCTCTTAGTCACCTTTCCCCTATCTAAGTGTCCCCTAGACAAAGAACTGATTATAAAAACTGTCTCTCACACCCAGAAGACTCTGCAAACACAACCTTTCAGGGAAATAAGAGACACAATGGGGATGGGGGAGAAAAGATTTGCTAAAGTAGATTTGCTAATTTAACACATTTTCTGTCAAGAAAATCAACTGTCCTCAGTGCATTGTTGTTGAAACAATGACCACTCAGGGAGCAGTGTTCATCAAAAGCAACTGGCCTACAGAAAAACACTCTCTCCTCCACCAGACTGCTCTCAGCAGTCTCAGCTGCAAGAACTTACTCCATTCTTAGCAATTATTAATGGGAGGTGATTTGAAGGTTCAAGATTAAAAAGATAATAAACAGTTTAGAATAACCGTGGCCCCATCAGTGCCTGTTGGCACTTACTTGCAGGTCACGGGGGAGCACAGAAGGGTGCAGAGTCTGTGGGGACGTTCAGTCCCGGGGCCACAGGCCACCCTAAGAAAGCCCAAGATGCTGCTGTTGACATTCGGTCTCTAAGTCATGTCCGACTCTTTGAGACCCCATGGGCTGTATGCAGCACGCCAGACTCCTCTGTCCTTCACCATCTCCCGGAGTTTGCTCAAACTCAAGAGGCTGGGCCGGGGCCAAAGCTGAAGTGACTGTGACCGTGAGATGCCCAGGACAGGGCCATGTGTCCAGTGCCCACCCTACAGGCCACACACAACGCCGCCTTCCGAACGTTTCTACAGAAACCGCGTGCACTGGGCGTGTGGATGATCCACATCACTGAGGGCCGGCCGGAAGGGCCTGACTCCACACCCGGAGGCCTGCAGTGTGTGACAGCTCGGACCGCCCCCACGCAACCTTTCCTGCCAACTAAAATGATGTCCAGCGTGAACCCACTGGGCCTGTGGTGCCGCCAGAGCCGAGGCCGCACAGGAAGGCGCGGGTTCTGCCTAAATTGCACACCTCGTCCTGCCTGAGGAGCTCCGTCCCAGCACACGGGCATGCACACACACTGTCTGCATGCACACGCGGGCGCGTGCACACACGCACGCGCACCACCCCCTGCTTCAGTCCTGCGAGAGGGCTGAGGGCCCCCTTCATGTATGCACGTCATCGTGGCTCCCTCTCCACAGCCCTCCAACCTGTCCTCTTCCCCTAAATGATTCTGGGTGGGACAGGTGTGTAAGGGTGTGTGTGTGTGTGTGTGTGTGTGTGTGTGTGTGTGTGTGTGTGTGTGTGTGTAGGGGTGTGTGTGTGTCACTCAATCGTGTCCGACTCTGCGACATGTGTGTGTGTACATGTCACTCAGTCGTGTCAGACTCTTTGCGACCCCACGGACTGAAACCTGCCAGGCTCCCCTGTCCATGGAATTCTCCAGGCCAGAATACTGGAGTGGGTAGCCGTTCCCTTCTCCAGGGGATCATCCCAACCCAGGGACCGAACCAGGGTCTCCTACATTGCAGGTGGATTCTTTACCAACTGAGCTACCAGGTAAGCCCTAAGGAAAGAATTAACAAAAGATCTGTTTCCTAGATAGAAACAGAATAGAATGGGAAAGACTAGAGATCTCTTCAAGAAAACTAGAGATGCTAAGGGAACATTTCATGCAAAGATGGGCACAATAAAGGACAGAAATGGTATGGACCTAACAGAAGTAGAAGATATTAAGAAGAGGTGGCAAGAATACACAGAAAAACTATACAAAAAAGATCTTCATGACCCAGACATCCTGGAATGCAAGGCCAAGTGGGCCTTAAGAAGCATCACTATGAACAAAGCTAGTGGAGATGATAGAATTCCAGTTGAACTCTTTCAAATCCTAAAAGATGATGCTGTCAAAGTGCTGCACTCAATATGCCAGCAAATTTGGAAAACTCAGCAGTGGCCACAGGAATGGAAAAGGTCAGTTTTCTTTCCAATCCCAAAGAAAGGCAATGCCAAAGATTGCTCAAACTACCGCACAATTGCACTCACCTCAAAAGCTAGCAAAGTAATGCTCAAAATATTCCATGCCAGGCTTCAGCAGTACATGAACCACGAACTTCAGATGTTCAAGCTGGATTTAGAAAAGGCAGAGGAATCAGAGATCAAATTGCCAACATCCATTGGATCATTGAGAAAGCAAGAGAGTTCCAGAAAAACATCTACTTCTGCTTTATTGACTATGTCAAAACCTTTAACTGTGTGGTCCACAGCAAATTGGAAAATTCTTAAAGAGATGGGAATACCAGACCACCTGTCCAGAGGCAAATCTGTATGCAGGTCAGGAAGCAACAGTTAGAACTGGACATGGAACAACAGACTGGTTCCAAATTGGGAAAGGAGTACATCAGGCTGTATGTCACCCTGCTTATTTAACTTATATGCAGAGTACATCGTGAGAAATGCTGGGCTGGTAGAAGCACAAGCTGGAATCAAGATTGCCGGGAGAAATATCAATAACCTCAGATATACAGATGACACCACTCTTATGACAGAAAGTGAAGAACAGCTAAAGAGCCTCTTGACGAAAGTGAAAGAGAAGAGTGAAAAAGTTGGCTTAAAACTCAACCTTCAGAAAACTAAGATCATGGCATCTGGTCTCATCACTTCATGGCAATTAGATGGAGAAACAATTGAAACAGTGACAGACTATTTGGGGGGCTCCAAAATCACTGCAGATGGTGACTGCAGCCATGAAATTAAAAGACGCTTGCTCCTTGGAAGAAAAGTTGTGACCAACCTAGACAGCAAATTAAAAAGCAGAGACATTACTTTGCCAACAAAGGTCCGTCTAGTCAAAGCTTTGGTTTTTCCAGTAGTCATGTATGGATGTGAGAGCTGGACTATAAAGAAAGCTGAGTGCAGAAGAATGGATGCTTTTGAACTGTGGTGTTGGAGAAGACCCTCAACAGTCCCTGGGACTGCAAGGAGATCCAACCAATCAATCCTAAAGGAAATCAGTCCTGAATATTCATTGGAAGGACCGATGCTGAAGCTGAAGCTCCAATACTTTGGCCACCTGATTCGAAGAACTGACTCATTTGAAAAGACCCTGATGCTGAGAATGATTGAAGGCGGAAGGAGAAGGGGACAACAGAGGATGAGATGGTTTGATGGCATCACTGACTCGATGGACATGAGTTTGAGTAAACTCCAGGAGTTGGTGATGGATAGGGAGGCCATGCATGCTGCAGTCCATGGGGTTGCAGAGAGTCAAACACGACTGAGCAACTGAACTGAACTGTTTCCTGGGCTGATGATGGCAAACGCAGCATAAATAAATCCCATCAACCCTACACACAAAAAAACATTACGTCCAGAACAGGACTCCCTATGGGGCGGGGTCCCATTTGTGGATTTGCTGGTTTAGTTTGGTACAGAATTAATTTCTAAGATAGGGACCCCAACACAGCGTATAGAAAAAGAAAGTTAAAGTGTCACTCAGTCGACTTTTTTTTGCAACCCCATGGACTGCAACCTGCCAGGCTCCTCTGCCCAAAGGATTTTCCAGGCAAGAATACTGGAATGGGTTGTCATTCCCTTCTCCAAGGGATCTTCCCAACCCAGGAATCCAATCCGGGTCCTCCGGCATTGCAGGCAGATTCTTTACTGTCTGAGCCACCTGGCCCTAACCAATGAGCTCAGGAAAACTTTCTGGATCAGTTACCTGTGCCGTGCATGCTGAGAAACATCTCAAGGGAATCGCAGCACTTTGGCCAGAGGAACTTCCTAGAAATCACCTAGTCCACAACGGTCTTTTTATACATAGGGCATCTGAAACCAAATGATCTAAAATCGCAGCACCAGGTAATGACAGAGGTAGGTCCACAGTCCAGGTTTCTGGCTCTCTGCATGATTCCTTCAACAAGTACCTTCAATCCCATCAACTATATCTAAGGCCATCTAGTTAGAAACTGTGCCTTCTGTTCCCCTGGACTCTGTCCACACCCACTTTTTATCTAAACCACGTGTGCACTGGCAGTTTCCCAGCAATGCCAGAGCTCCTCATTCTTACCCCCAACCCAACACACCACAAGAAGCCAGCCCCTTAAAAAAGAAAAAAAAAACAAAAAAACTGGAATTCAGCCCTCAGTCTCTCCTGATCAAAGGGCAGACGGTCGGTTGTACCAAATGCTGCCATGTTGCCAAGTCGTATTTTGGGCTTCCTCACTGTGTTCCAGAAAATTAAGCAAGACCGAACTGAACTTCCGTGGTAAAGCAAGACACATGCTAACATGAGTTGTCCTTCAGCAATGAGAGGTTACTGCCCTTTCCACAGCTGGAGAATCTCTAACTACCCTTTTGAAGCTTCTCGAATAGGCAAATGAAGATGAAGACAATGACTTCCCCTTTAAGACACTGGTACAAGCAGAATGGGATCCACGGTTCACCTTGGGGGAGTTACACTCTGAGGGAGCAGTCCCCCTTTCAGGTTTCAAGATCTACCCTCTGTTGTTCACATCCTGTTCTTGGGCTTTCCTCCTCAGAGAAGGAGCATATCCTGAGTCTTAAGGAGACACTGAGCATCTGGTATTTTCCATTCAATAGATTATTGTAACTACTAATTTTTGCACCATGCAGCATGTGGGTTCCCCGACCAGGAATCTAACCCTGACAGCCTGCAGTGAACTGCAGAGTCTTAACCACTGGACCTCGAGGGAAGTCCCACAAACTACTAGTTTTTGAATAATTTTAAGTCCCCTATTTCCTTTAGTCCTGCTCAAATGCCATCTTCTCAATGAGGCTACCCACACCTTTGCAATCCCATGCACTGTAGCCTGCCAGACTCCTCTGTCCATGGGATTTCCCAGGCAAGAAGACTGGAGTAGGTAGCCATTCCCTTCTCCAGGGGATCTTCCTGACCACTTCAGGGGATCAAACTCAAGTCTCCTACACTGCAAGCAGACTCTTTACTGTCTGAGCCACCAGAGAAATCCCTCCCACACCTAATCACCCTATTTTAAATTGTAACAACCCACCCCCTCAACTTGGCCCTCTCTGTGTCAATTTATTATTATCTGTCTCCTTCCACTAAAAAAGGAGTGTTTACGTTATGTTCACATCCCTATCTCCAGCACTTAAGACTGCATCTAGCACATAGTGGATGTTCAATAAGTATTTGCTGAAAGAACCAAGTGAAATCATGAACTTGTCCCTCTGTATTCGGATCCTTTAAGATCTGTATTTTAAGATCCTTTAAAAGGATCTGTTGTACCCCACATTATTAAGAACCAAAGAACTCTAAACCTGCACTGTGAAATCTTGGCCATTACTTCTAGGTCCAGCCATTCATTTTATAAATAATGAAAACTAAAATAGAAGCTGTGTGATGTAGCAGCACCAGCAAAGAATTTGGTATCAAAGAACCTGAGATCCAGGTGAGTCTGTGCAAGAAATTTAGCCTGTCTAAACTTCCAATTTCCTCATCTGCAAAACTGCTACTTCCCAGTGATGATTAATGATGACGACAGATAAAATGAGAAGACATTTGGAAAATGTACAAAGTGCTATACAAGTGTCCTTCACCATTAGGCTATTTGACCTGCTGAAGGTCACAGAGGCAGTAGTAGCAAAACAAGCCTAAGAATTCAAGTTTTCTAACTCCTGATCCAGGGCATCTCATGTCATGAAACTAGCTTCTGGTTCCCCTATTCAAGGCCAACTTAAATCTTTCATCTAGTTCAAGACCTTTTAACCTTTTTACGGTTGGGATCGCTTTCAAAATTTGATGAAAGTGACAGCAAAGTACATACATGTACACCAACACAAAATCTCCTATAACCCATCCTTGGGCCCCAGGCCCAGAGAACTAAGACTGATATACTAATAAGTTACTCTCAGCAAGTTTTTATCACCTATTTTCATAATTATGAATAATATCTATGAATAAACATAATAATGTTTAACAATTCATGCCTAAGGATTCAACCCAAAGGATTCGTTCTCAAAGCAGGAAGCTCAGGGGAAAAGTACATGGGACTTTTAATAATAAAAATCAGATTATTTTGATCATGTTGCCACTGTATGAACCAGATAATTCTACATGACCACTGTCAAATAATCACACAGAGGCCCCATGGTTTCTTCTCTGGAGAAAATATACCCAAAATGTTTATAATGGAATTTTTCCCTGCAACCCTATACCCATCACAATTAACTCCAGACAAGATTACTGAAGATGGTCTATCCTCCCTTAACTGAGATCTAGTTAAGTATGATGCTATTCACTGTAAAGAGCACTTGTTAGGGGAAAAAAGAAAATCAGTACTAAATCTTCAGGAAGGTCAATTCACCATTCTTCATTCTCTAATCAGGACAAAACATAACCAGCCTAACCTACTAGAATGTTAAACAATCATAGAATATTTGATAATATAAATGAAGTGGTTCCACATTTGATAATCCTGAGGCAAAGGAGGTGTGCCATGAGCTTCTTTGATAATCCATCCAGTTAAGCAGCTAGTAACAGATGTTTCATAATACCAGCCACTGAATTCAGTATCGTTATTCTACAGTTGTCCAGCTACACACAGCTCAGTCTCCTCATCTGGAAAATTAAAATGGGCCACAAATACACTGTGAGTGTCTTTAGGAATTTCTAAGTTAACAGTTTTTATCTCTGAGTGGTGGGATTATGGGTGATTTAATTCTCTTACCTATATTTTGCTATAATTTTCAAGTTTTATATTGTGATTATGCACTGCTTTTTAAAAACCACAAATTTTGAACTTAAAATATGTCTACACATTTGCAGATTTTTGATCTGATGACTGCAGAACCCCTATCTGTGGGGGCAGCAACACAGATGTCCCTAAACACAACCCGAAAAACAAGAATCCAGTATACTGATTCTTCTAAAGAAATCTTGTATATTCAAGGCTAATTAACAGAGGAAAAAGGTTTTCTTACATGCAAAAATAAAAATATCCACTCTTTGGGGACCAGTTAAATGGGAGGTCTTGACCTCTGACAGAACTGCAGCATGAATGCTCCCAGCCTGTCAGCTATCTAAGAGATCGCCTTGTTTTAGATATAAATACAAGCCAAGTCCTTGAAGATTCTGCTTCCTAAATTTTCTGTAAATCCATGGGTTCAGTTTGGTTGTCAAGGGTAAGATGAGTACTTTCCCACAGCTGAAAACTAATTTCCTAAAAAAGCTGATATCCCACTTCTACCACTCGGTATTATCCATCATTTCTATCTTTTAAAGTTACAGTAAATTAAGATTATAGGGTCTTTCCAGCCATCCTAACAGGTACACCTCAGTATTAGTACTGTTTTTTGTTCGTCTGTTTTAAGAAGATTCTTCCAGTGCATCATAAACTGTAATGAAGTGATCCTCTTTCAACCTTTCAGAACAGTAAATTAGATTTAAAAAAAAAAATCACCTAACCAAAATAAATTTATTTACTTCTTAGAGAATCAAAACTGATCATATTCTCAGTAAATTCTGCACTCTCAGAATCAAACTTGCTAGAAAACTAAAAATTACTTTGAAAATTTTAATTTCTGATAATTAGTGAAAACTTTAATCTGCATTCATCAAATTCATCAAAACACATTCATGTGAAAAAGATTACAGAAGAATTACACAAGTCACTACTAGTTAGCCATCGACTGAACATCTCCAAATTATAGAGAGATACGGATGATTACCATAATATATACAAGTTGAATTCCAAATATTCATCCGTATATACTTCAAATAGCGTACACTGTAACTACAACCACCAAAAAAGTGTCACTTCCAAGAAATACTGGGATCCGAAGAGAAAACACTCATCTCAAGTGGCCCTGATTATTCACCTGTAGCAACGATTTTTCACTTCTGTTATACATACAAATTGGACCTCTCAGATCAGGTTACATTTCCTTTAGGAATTAAAGAAGTTAATACTTAGAAACCACAGATTTATTTCTTAGAACATAAAGCGTTATTTATAAATTACTCTAGATTTCTGTAACAATTCAGGGCAAAATTTGTTACCTCTTTTTTTTCCTCCCCAATCAACCAAATCGGAATATTTGGATTTTTGAAAGATGAAGTTTTCTGCACAGTGTTTTTAGACGCGGTTCGTGAACTCTAACCTGTAATTCAGCACCGCCTCAGTTTTATCACATTTCAGGGAGAAAATGGGGCAGGGGCAAGTTTAGCGGCACCGCGACGGCATTGTCACCACAACACCTCCCACCACAGCCACCATTTTGAGCAGCAGAATTAAAGTGCTGAGGATTTTGACCAACTAAAAGGAAACACGGGGTCTTCGGGACAGTTGTGGAGCGAGTCCTGACGCTCAGCATTCCCTAATCTGCCGTTTCTCCCCCTCAGTCCGCGGGAACCGCCGTCCCACTCACATTTTTAGAAAAAGCCGTGCTCGTCCGAGTCACGTCCCAACTTTGAAAACGGCGTGCGGCGCCGGGCCCCCGCACCCGAGGCCGCCGCATTGTCGCCGCCGCCGCCCGCCCGCCCGCCGGCCCGCACAGTCCGGGCTGCCGCCAGGCGCGCCTCCCTCGGGTGACGGACCCACGGTCCCCGCTCGCCGGCCCGGCCGCGCCGGTCTCGCACCTTTGTCCGGGGCCGCGGCACCGACCGGCCGCGCGCTCGGCCCCAGGCGGCCGGGGGAGGGGTCGGGGCGCCGGCCGGGGGCGCCCGCCCGCCAGCCCGCCGGGCTCCACAAAGCCCGCCGCCCGCTACCCCGACCGCCCGGCCCCGCGCTGCGCCCGCCGGGACGCCGCCCGGAGTAACGGCCCAACTTTCCCCACCGCCCGGGTCCCCTCAGCCCGGACCCCAATCCCCGCCCGCCCGCCCGGGCCGGCCGGGAGCGCTCCTCGCGCTCAGCCCCCCACTCAGCCCCTCAGAGTCAGCCGCTCGGAGGTCCCAGCGCGCCGCCGCCCCGACCCCCTACCGGGGTCCCGACCCCCTACCCCGGCCCGGCCCGGCCCGCGCACCTCGATCTCGAAGTCCGGCAGGCGGAACGCCGTGCGGAAGAGCGAGCAGAAGTGCGCGATGGCCGGCACTTCCCACCACGAGCGCAGCTCGCCCAGCCCGGCCGCGCCGCCCTCCTCGGGGCGCATCTCCGGCCGCGCCGCCGCCTCCGCGCCCGCCGCCCGCCCGCTCCCGGAGCCGCTCCGGCCGAGCTACCGCGGCGGCTGCCCCGGGCCCATCGCGCCGCGGCCCGGCCGCCCAGCCCGCACAATGTCGCCGCGGCTCGCGGGGAACAGATGGGCCGGGGGCGGGCGGGGGCGGGGCCTCGGCACAACAACAACCCCGCCCCCGCCCCCGCCCGCGGGCCGCGCTCGGGCGGGGGAGGGGCGCCCGAGGGCCGGGGGGAGGGGCTGCGGTCGAGCACCGCCCCCCAGGCCTGCCGGGCCCCGCCCCCACTTGGCCGGGGGTCGCGCCCCTCCGAGGCCGGCTGTCTGCGCCTCGCCGGGCTGCACCCACGTGGGTCCTGGGCGGCGGACCCCACACCCGGGCAGAGCCCGCGGCCTCCTACCCCTCCCGGGCCTTGGGAGACACCCCCCCCCACCGTCCGCGATGCGCGGGGTGCTGCGAGGGCGTGGGGGGTGGTTTCCCCTGGCCCGGGGGGCGCCCGCGCTCCGGTCCCGTCCGGTCCCGGGCGCAGCCGCTCGAGGACCCGCGTGGGGACCTCTGAGCACCGACGCCCGCCCGACGGGCCGGCGCAGTGGCCGCACTCAGCTATTATGTTATGGAGTGCGCCTCCGGTTTATTCTCTTCCTCGTTTTATTCCCATCAATTTAGTAACCTGTTCTTTTTTTATATATATAAGGCAGCATTTAAAAAAATCTTAAAGAACATGTATATTTAACTAGATGTTTCCTGGAAGAAAATACACGGCCCCGCCGCTCGCCCCCTGACCCAAACTTAGGTAGTTGTGCTCGCTTATTACCTCAACTATTGAATGCTTTAAAATTCACCCGCAGATGCTACCACGTGTCCATCTTTGAAAAAAATGAGTGCCTATCTGAACGCCCCCAGGAGCAGAGGCTGCACTTGAGTGTGTAACGCGCAGCTCCAAGGCAGATGCTCTGTGACCAGGTGAGGTGTGGAAAGGGTGACAGGCACCGTGGGGTTACCCACGTGACCTGAATTCGCACTCTCTTCTGGGGACTCTCTAACCCCTGTCTGTCTGCATTTCCGCACGGATCAGCCTGACTTTCCGCACCTTTCCTTCTCTTTTGTGTAAGGATTCCTGCTTCCCTTCACATTTGTTTCTAATCCATTACATCCTGCCTCTCTGCTTCCCCGCTTCTCCTCTGGCTCCTCATCCTGCCCTTTACCCTTTTCCATCTTACCTGTCCCTCGGTGATCTGGGCCCCAGCCTGGTAGTCACAGCGCCTAAAAAGTCACATACCAGGAAGCAGAAATGTGACAAGTTTGGGTTACTCTGGCCTGTTTGAATGAGCGCTGCCTTCCCCACACACTGCTGGGTCCTGGAATCCAGCCACACTGCCTTGGGGTGTGGGGGTCGGGGGCAGGGCTGGTGGTGGCTTTGGCTGAAGGGGTCACCCCTCGGTGGTGCTGGTCCTGCCCCATCCTCAGCACCCTTGCCCCCAGGCTGCCTTCTTCATCTGAGGGTCACCTCTCGGTGTCCCATTGAACAGGCACATAGCTTCAGACCTCTTTCTTTCTCTCCGTCTCCCCTCTGGCTCTGATCCACTGTAACTGTCCCCTCCACCCCACCCCACCCCCCACCCGCCACCAGAGCAGGTCCTTCTCCTCCTCCAGCCCAGAGGTTTTCTGTGTCTCCTTGGGGTTCCTCAAGTTCCGGCTCCATCTGGAGCCTCACATTTGTACCCACACCTTCCTCTGCCTCTGTTGGAGTTGATACCCACAATCCTTGACTGTTGGTTCCACCTTTCCCCTGGGATTTAACTACCTCAAATCTGTTTTCTGGGCTGGCTTCACCCTAACCTCCCGAGACCTGGTCACTGACCCTGGTGCCTCCCGGGACACCCACCTCCTTCCTTCTTCCTAGGAATCTCAGCGCTGCCTGCCCCTGCCTTTTTAAGGCTGGCCCATTTCTCACCCTACAAACACCAGTTGTTTCCTATCCTGTTCCCAAAAGACATACAGCTCTCATACTTTCTCTGTCTCTCTCTTTTGCCCTCTCTGCCTCTTTTCTGTTTGTGAGCACTGTTGATCTGAGATGACCTTGGAAATGCCAAAAGAAATTCTCCTACAGATTTCCTACCACCTCCATTTCCATACCATCTTCTAATTAGATATCTTCCATTAAAAACACACACAACAATACTTAGTTTGACTCACCTATTTCACTTGTTAATTAATGTGGCAAAAAACATTTGAATTTCTCTTTGCAAAATCTGTAGTAATCTCAGCTGTTACGGGATTACTCTAGGCTCCTGGAGGATAATCTGGGGAACTAACCAGCATTTTCTAACACCATTTCTTTGAGAAATACATTGCAAATTCTGTATGATCAGCTAAAAACAATTACTTGAACCTTGGAAGGCGTGTGACAAAAGTGTAGTTCTTCCAAGTTTCTTCCTGCTAACCAGGACTAGAAATCAAATCTTCTAACTGATCATCCAGTCGGATTACACTGGTTCTCACTTCTACTCCAGTTGCCCTTCCTACCCCTTTGCCTGCCCTCCCTGACGTGATTGCTCCTCGATTCAGTCCAGGAGCCCAGCTGGAGCCGCAGTGAGGCAGAACCATTATCCCATCACTTTAGTTGTCTCCACACCTGAGTCGAGGTCCCTCACGAAGTCTTGGCACACCCCTCCTTTCTCAGTAGAGAGCTACCTTCCGTAGGGTACTATTCCCACAGAGGACTGTAAGTCAGGCTAATTTTAACATTTTAGAGATCGTGGAAAGTGAGTTATATTAGTAATCAGGAAATTTGGCTCTCTTAGAAAAGGCTTAATCTCGCATGTGTATTTCATCTGTGAGGAGGGGCTTAAACTAATGGTCCCTGAACCCTATAGCTTTCACCTTTAGAGTACAGCCAGCTTAATGTTCTAAAATGTAAATTCGATCTTGTCATTCACCTGCTCAAAATTCTATGACTCTCCCTTGAGCATGAAAGTCCATTGAGTCTTAACTGAAGTCACAGTTTGGCTCCCACCTGCTTTCCCAGCCTCACCTGCGATCCCCACCCCCACCTCATCCAACCAGTGACTCCTTCCCTCCTGTCAAACTGGTTCACTCACCCCCGGATCTTCTTGCTCCTCCCTTTTGATCCTGCCCTTTCAATTGCTTACAAAGACAGCTCAACTTCTCAGATCATGACCCACTCAAAACTCACCTCCTTCCTAAAGCTTTCCTGAAACACCCCCGCTTAGGGGTATTTGTCCAGGTACTCTGACTGGAGAAACTAAAGTGTGTATGACTCACTAGTCAACCACTTCCTTGGGTCATCATTCTATTATTTATTTTGAAGTGCTACTTAAATCTTTAACTGGGGGTGTCTTTAGTTGGGGGTTTCTTTTCTTCTCATCCAGATTAGACTTGAGTATGTGGGGGGAATCCTTCCTAATACACAGCAATTAAATGATTGATTATTTAATGATGACATAAAGCCATAAAAAAAATTAGAACTTCTTAAAATGCCTGATGTTGATTTACTTACCTTTCCTTCATTCCTTCCTCTGCCTTCTAGCTTTCTCCCTCCTGGAACTCATTCAGACAGTCTCAAAGGTCATGCCTTTCTCAATACAGTCATATCTTCAGGGGGTTGACTCCAGGACCCCCATGGATAACAAAAGTCACTGGAGTCCCTTTTATAAAATGGCATAGAGTGGTCAGCCCATATCTGCAGTTAGCCACATTCATGGATTCAACCAACCAAGGATGGATCCATCTTCAGCTTGGCTTTTCTCCTGAGCCCCAGGGTCATTTCCCCCAAATGCCAATTGGATGTTGAAACTTACCATGTTAAAAGGAAAGTGGGAAACTAGCTCTGGATTTTTTCTTTGCAAGTCACAGACCTTACTGACTTCATATTTCCTTTAATGGAACAATCATAGTTCCAGACCACCAGGTTCACCCTCAACTCTCTGCTTTTGTCCTGGCTAGTTGTAACCACAGTCGTGTGGGTTCTGCCTCCATGAAGTCTCTTGTATTCCCCCTTCTTTTTGACACCCCCAGTCTCCACCCCAACTGAGGTCCTTTCATTTCTCTAGTTGAGAAGCTTCCTAACTGATTCTCTTTCTTCTGGTTTATCTCCTCTTCTGTCTCTCCAGTGTGGCTGGATTAATCTTCTTAGGAGTGTGCGTCAGTTCTGAGAAGGTAAATTTAATGTGTTCTTAAACCCAGTATATCCACCAGATTTTTATTTCAGCATGTGTTATCAGTATTAAAAATATCCGTGAGATAGTCTACATGCATTTTTCTTCATGGCAGTTCTTTGGAATCTGATGTGCATTTTACAGTTAACCACAGGCATCTCTGTTAGGACCCATCATCTCAGTGCTGCGTGGGGCACTCGTGGGTGGTAGGTGCTGTGTTGGGCAGACAGGTCCACATGCCCAGAACTCACCCTGAGCACTCTGACCCTCTGGACCCTGGTCTGGACCCATCCATATCCTCCTGCCTGCACCCTCCTCCAGGCAGGCCTCCCTGAACACTCTAGCCTAGTGCTGAATCTACCCACCGACCTCTTTTATTATGTTTGGTTTTACCAAGAAAATCCCAGCTCTTTCCTCAGGAATAGCTCTTAGACTGTTCTTCTTGGAGCAGGTTACAAATAACTGGTCATGTATGAGTGTTGATGAAATAAATATGTGTATCACTAATATCTTCACAGAAATCACTACTCTTTGAACATAGTTTTTTACAAGGTAGAATTTTTTTTAATTGAGATATAGTTGGTGTGCAATATTGTATAGGTTACAGGTGTACAGCATCATGGCTCACAATTTTTCAAAGTTATACTGCATTGATAGTTACTATAAAATAGTGGCTCTGTTCCCCCTACTGTACAATATATCCTCATAGCTTATTTATAACATATTTTTAACCATGAAGAACATTGGGGAATTCCCTGGCAGTCCAGAGGTTAGGACTCTGCACTTTCACTGCCAGGGACCCAGGTTCAGTCCCTGGTCAGGGAACTAAGATCCCACAAGCTGCAAGTCGCAGCCGAAAAAACAAAACAGAGAGAGAGAAGAAAGTTGGTGATCAAAATTTGTAGATTTTTTAAAAATAATTTTATTTATTTATGTTTCGCTGTGCTGGGCCTTTCTTGCTGCATGGGCTTTCTCTAGTTGCGGCAAGCAGGGGCTACCCTCTAGTTGCGGTACAATGGCCTCCCAGTGCAGTGGCTTCTCTTGTTGCAGAACATGGGCTCTCGGGCACATGAGCTCGGGCACATGGGCTCAGTAGTTGCAACTCCTGGGCTCTAGAGCACAGACTCAGTAGTTGTGGCTCCGAGGTGTGTGGGACTGCAAGGAGATCCAACCAGTCCATCCTAAAGGGAATCAGTCCTGAATATTCATCGGAAGGACTGATGCTGAAGCTGAAACTCCAGTACTTTGGCTACCTGATGCGAAGAACTGACACATTGGAGAAGACCCTGATGCTGGAAAAGATTGAAGATGGGAGGAGAAGAGGATGACAGAGGATGAGATGGTTGGATGGTATCACCGACTCAATGGACATGAGTTTGAGTAAACTCCGGGAGTTGGTGATGGACAGGCAGGCCTGGTGTGCGGCAGTCCATGGGGGCGCAAAGAGTCTGACGCGACTGAGTGACTGAACTGAACAGAACTGAATTGTGTGGGACACGGCTGACACGACTGAGCACAGTAAGGCTGGTAATCTATTACCGCTAGGAAACCCCAGCCTGAGGCTTGAAACCCTCGGGCCATCAGGGAGGCCCGGAGCAGCCCACCCGGCTGCAGTCCCCGGAGGAAGGCTCTGTCTGCTCTGGCTCAAACCAGCTGGCACCGGAGCTGGAGGCTGCGTCCTTGGCGTGGTTCTGACACCACATGCAGCCTTTAAGGAGATTACGGCAATGTTAGTTAACCCAGTTCTCAGCTGCGAGACGGGGCACGGGGGTGTCCTTTCTGCTCATCTCTGTTGTTCAGGACTCAGAACCTTACCAGAATTTACTGCCTGCTGAAACTTCTTCAGTCCTCTTCTAGAAACTGTACCCAAGAATCAGCTTCTGTGCTGCCTCCGGGCGACTTGGTTTCTGTTGTTCTGTTCAGAAATTCCTTCCCGAATTCCTGGCATGTCCACCTCTGGCCTATCTCATTGTGGCATCTCCCCTTGTTCTTGACACCAGGTCAAATAGCTTTGTAGCATCTCAGTTCTCCGAGCCATTCAGAAGCTAGTGAGTCTTAATGAGTTCTTCCCTTAATCTCTTTTCAAAGGGCCTCCAATCCTTAATTTCTTTAACTTTCCTTTTTAATTATTTTAGCTCCTTGTGTCATTCCTCTGGCCTCAGACCCTCCCTACTCAGTTTACAGGTCGCATTATTTTGGTTGACAGAGTGCCCAGGGTTCTTTACACCTGGCCTCAGACTCCGTCGCTGGGCCAGCGATGTCCCTCCTGTTGGATCCACGTGATGAAGAAATAAGTGTTTGGGTAGAAAACTCAGTCTCTGGCCTCTAGGGTTTTCTAATGCAGTTGATAAGGTTATCTGTGCAGTACAGCACAGAAGTATGCTGTGAGATGTTCAAGTCATGAAGGGCTGTGAAGTCAGGCGGCCCACATGCTCCTTTGGAGAGGAGTTCTGAGTGGAATCTAGTGTGAGCTGGCAAGCTTGGGGAGGCCGCTTTGACTTGGTGAGAAACACAGCTGGATATCTGCATTCATAGCTTCAAATCTATTTGTTTTTACTTTTTTTTTTTTTTTTAAACATTTGGCCGCACCTCACGGCTTGAGGAATCTTAATAGTTCCCTGACCAGGAATTGAACCCACGTACTCAGCAGTGAAAGCATAGAGTCCTAACCACTGGACCACTGGGGAATTCCCATAGCTAAAACTTTGGAATAAAACTCTCTTGATGTCAAAAGCCAATTAAGATGGAATAATTTTTTAACTTAGAGTAATATTTAGTAGAGAAAGCAGTTGTAGTGGAGAGGCAAGTGTGGCGTTTTTGGATTCAGAAGGCCTGGGACTCAGGCTGTAATTTTAGTCCCAGCTGAACCAGCTGCTTTAGAATCAGCTGCCGTGTGAGCTTGTTTCTTACACTGCGTTTTCTCAGATACACAGTAGGAATCATACAGGCTCCTGCTTAGCTCCATGACTGATACGTGGAGCAAAGGAGAAAACTATTTAAACCATAAACTGTCACATTCATAGGAAGAGTTATTAATTTCATTATTTTTAATCCTGTTCAAAAGTGGTGTACTTCCTGAAAGACGTGCACTTCCAATTTATCTAGACAGGTCCCAAGTCAGATCACTCTAACAAAGTATGCATGAGCCCATTCATTTAATGTATACAACATATCTCAAGTGCCCATCACCTTGAATAAGAAGATGCAAAGTCGAAGGGTGAAGAGGGTCTTAGTTGCCATCACCGTAAAAACCATTTATCGGTGTGCTCTGGATTTCTTGATCTGAGTGTGTTTTTTAAAGAGGAATATATGAGGAGTGGGAAAAGGTGGGAGGTAGGAGGAAGGTTCAAGAGGGAGGGGATATGTGTATACCTATGGCTAATTCATGTTGATGTGTGGTGGAAGCCACACCAATATTGTGAAGCAATTATCCTTCAATTAAAACTAAATGAATCTTTTAAAAACTTAAAATATAAAAAAAGAAATAAAAAAAAAAGGAGGAACATGGACATTAGCTTCTCTTGCTTATTATCTTTATTTTTAGGAATAAAGAGTAAACATGTATATAGTATAGAGTAACTTTAAACAATTACAGTAAACACTGTTCATTTTATTACTATACAACATCAGATTATTATCTTGTTTAACATCATTCTTTAACAACAACAGCAAAAAATCTACTTTTCTTGAATATAACTGTGAGATGAACATCGTTTCCTAATTTGACTGCTCCAGGCACTCAGTCAATAAATGTTTTTTTGAGCAGCTGCTATGTCCTAAGCAAGGTTGTAAGAGTTGAGAACAAAGAAATGCCTAGAGTTTCAAACCTGTTGTTTATGGTGTCATTATTTTTTAAATTAACAAGCCTCCCTTCACTTCCCTCACTCCAGAGCCAAGAAAGAAGAGCCTGTGAAATGGTTGCTTTTGTTTGGCTGAAAAGTCTGAAGGGATTGGGCATTCCAGAGGGAGAGACTGGTTGGTGAAGGGGAGAAGGCCCTGTGGTGACGGCAGTTAGGTTGTGTAGACTTGGAGGTGATTATGCTACTAGGTTTAGTCATGCCAAAGAGCGAGATCTTCCTGGTAAAACACAGACAGAGCAGCCAGTAACTTGAGTTCCATCCTGCACCACCAAAACACAAGTTAATATGATGGTCTCGAAAAGCAAGTGTTCTCAAGGCACATCCCTGCTCAGCTAACAGCCTGAGTTAACAGGCTTCCCAGCCAATGGGGAAAAGACATCTCTCCTGGGACAATGCTGTGGCCAGGAACTCTGCAAGTGTCTCTAAGGACTCTGGGTCCCTAGGACATGCCATTGGAAACCCCGCCTCCAGACAGGCTTGGCCTCCAGCTAGAGGCTCAGTGGTCAGCTGTGAAGAACAAATGGACACCAGCAATCCCTTTGCAGGGACCCGAGTGTCTGTATGCACCCCCGTTACGTGTGGCACAGAGTGGCATTTCTCGTTGGCCAAGTGAACATACCCCCAGTTCACTTTGTCGGGGTTTATGTGTTTGTTTATTTAAAGCAGGATCCAGATGTATATTGAGATTCTTCATTTTGTATTCCCGGCACCTAGAGCAGCGCAAAATGTGGGAGTAAAATCAAACCAAACAGAAGCAGAGTCACATGCTGAAGGCCTTTTCCGCTCCGGGCACAATACCAGGCTCTTGATTCACATTTACGAAATTCCATAAACCAGGGTCTGAGCACTTTGGCAGTGACAGTGTAGACAAGAAGGCAAACAGATACGTTGAGGGTCTCAGTTTTAAGTGTCAGTGCAGAGTGGTGCAAACTAGCATGGACACAGTGAGGTCTCCTTGGATGAGGGGGCACTGGTGTAGCCTGGTAAGTGGAGGTGCGGCCCACAGGCTATAGCAGCACCCTGGGCTGGAGCCTGGAGGCTTGAGGCTGGAGGCTACCCAGAACCTAGGCAGCGAGAAAACTTTATGATGAAGCCACTGAGAGGCTTTGAGCAAGAGAATCACATGAACTGATTTCTCTTTTAGAAAGACTTCTTAGAGTCCTGTTGAAGCTCTTAGCCAAGGTTCTTCTTGGCATTGCACAAAAAAAACACAAATGAAAACAGAAGTGGTTTCACCAGCGCTCAGAGCTGTGGTGCCCTGTCCCTTGATCTGGTAAACAAGTTTATACCGTAACAACCAGGACAGCAGTAGCTTTGGGCGACTCATCCATTACACTGCTAGTTACGCTGAGCTGATGGACATCGAAAGTTCCAGACTTTTTTTCTTTTTTTGGCACATTTAAACATATTTTAAATGTTTAAAAGATAGCATAGAGTTACATAATAGTTATAAAAATTACTTACAGAATTAAAAGATTTGTATTGCTTTTACTTCTAAATGCAGAGAACAGGAAACTGTCTGCATACTGTATAATGTAAAATTAAATTTAAAAATGAATTCAAGCTTGAAAGATGAAGTCATTTACCTAATTTTAAAATGCAAACATGAAGACCCCTGAACTATAAACCTTCATTTGAACTGCACTAATAATGGAAAATGCAAAAAGCATAGCATTTCCAAGGAACCACAGACATTTCAACCATAATTATTTTCTATTATAACAATTGTTCCTGTTTTATCTTTAAAGAACTTTCTTTTTTTAAGACAATCAGCTTAAAAATGTTTTCAGTCACTATGATTTGTGACAAACGAAATAGTCTTCAAATGGGTCCTCGGTGTTCAGAGATTCAAGCCCAGTGCACTTCAACCTCCAAACTTTTAAGTAAACTGTCAGGCCAAGGGTTCCTCCAGCTGTGTTTTTGGAATCGACTTTCAGAGCCTGATTACCCAATTCTCCATTTACCTGCTGGAAGATAACCCTCTCAGCCTACACTCCACAGGCTCTGCTATCTGCAGACAAAGATGCCACAAGTTGCTATTGTGGAGACCGTGAGGAAGTTTCAGAAAAGCACTTTCAAATAGAACCCAGAGGAAGCAGCTTATGAGATTGCTGTATCATTGCTGCTGGAGAAAAAAAATCATGTTAAATGTGCTCATTGGTTCCTCCAAAGACATCATGAGTCTTCAGTCTCATCCGCGCAGTGTCCTTCCTTGAGGACCCTGGTCAGCGTCCTCCCTAACTCCTCCGTGCTGCCGGCCCCACTCTCCCAGACCTCAGTCCAGCCCCCAACTGGCCCTCTCCCCATATGTATCAGCCCACCCCTCAGCTGGTGCGGAGGGCAGAGACCCAGTATCACCTCTATGACTGCTGTTCCCCTGGCCTTGAATTTGGCTCGCATCTTTTTTTTTTAAATAAAGAGGCAGGTTTTGGGGCGGGGGTTAAATCTATTTCTTGGGCTACATCAGGTCTTTTTTTAAAAAAAATTATTTATGTCTGCGCTGGGTCTTCACTGCTCTGCGTGGTCTTTCTCTACTGAGGCGAGCTGAGGATGCCCTTTGCTGTGGTTCACAGATTTCTCATTGCAGTGGCTTCTTTTGTTGAGGAGCACAGGCTCTGGGTGCTCAGGCTCAATAGTTGTGGCACACACGGTTAGTTGCCCCACAGCACGTGAAATCTTCCCAAACCAGGTATTAAACCTGCATCTCCTCCATTGCAGGAGGATTCTTTACCGCTGCGCCATCGGGGATGCCCTCCTTGTGATTCTACGCTCTATGAAACCATCTTCCTCCTTCAAGACCCATCTTACAGGTGGTATCTCTGGGCTTCCTCCCAGTCCTCGCTCTGCTGTATACACGTGCATTAGAGCCTCGTTTGATTGTACACAGTGCCTAGGGCATATTCACTGTCCCTGGAACACTATCACAGTCCACGTCCCCCCAGTGGGTAGGTGGTTGGTGCCTGACTCTGCGAGAACAATGGGGTGTCTGCACACATATCTGTCTTTCCCTCAGCTAATCCATCAGCTGGTGTTTCTGAAGCATCTGCTCATCGTGTGCAAGGCACTTGGACTTGACAAAAGATTTTTTAAATCTTTTTGTTTAATACAACAGAGATTTTGGTTTTTTGAGTGTTGTCATCTACTATGAGAATACCAAAGAAGTCAGAGACATGACTTCTAATCTCAAGAGATGATCAACCAGATTTCCCTGGTGCTTCCGATGCTGGGGACATAGGTTCAATCCCTGGTCAGGAGACTAAGATCCCAGGTGCCATGTGACTTGGCCAAAAAAAAAAAAGAAGAAGAAGAAGAAACAGGCAAATAAGCAAGAGATTGCTGTTTAAAAAGAGACAATTCAAAAAATAAATAAATAAAAAATAAAAAGAGACAATTCAACCTTCAGAGGGAGGTGCAACTTTGCTCCATGCTGCTGCTGCTGCTGCGTCGCTTCAGTTGTGTCTGACCCTGTGCGACCTCACAGATGGCAGCCCACCAGGCTCCTCTGTCCCTGGGATTCTCCAGGAAAGAATACTGGAGTGGGTTGCCATTTTCTTCTCCAATGCATGCATGCATGCTAAGTCGCTTCAGTTGTGGCTGACTCTGTGCGACTCCATGGACAGCAGCCCACCAGGCTCCTCTGTCCATGGGATTCTCTAGGCAAGAATACTGGAGTGGGGAAAAAAAAAAAAAAGAATACTGGAGTGAGTTGCCATTTTCTTCTCCCTTTGCTCCATGAAACAAATGTAAATAATGCCTGTAAATTCCTATTAAGGAAGAAAGTGAGAGACGAATGACCCCAGACAAAGAGCTGGTGGGTCTTTTTTGCTTTTTCCCCACAAATAAACAAACTTTAATAGCTATTATTTTGTATTTATATAGCACCTTCTTCAAGAACCTTCGGTGCTTTACAGATATTTTATCTAATTAATCCCCACAAGAACCCTGTGAGGTAGGTACTACTCCCATTTTACAAGATACGGAGACTGGAGCACAGAGAGGTTAAGTGACTTGCCCAAGATCTCACAGTTAAATTCACTGTGTGACCCTGGGTGGGTCTCATCATCACCTTGCTGAATCTGTTTCCCCATCTGGTGGAATTCATGCTTTGATTTCTGTGATGACTGAGCGTTCCTTCCAGCTCTTTGGCTCAGTGTCTCAGGGTCACGGGGTGCCTGGAAGGGAGACATGACTGTAGTTCAGGGTTGTTGAGGAAAGTTCCAGGCCAGTCCTAGCTGAACTTGAATGTGGGTGAGGTCAGGAGAGCCAGCGAGGAGGCAGAAAGGCACAGCAGATAAACACCGGGACAGGCCAAGGCAGGTTGGCCGGCGCTTGGGAGGTGGACTGGACCAGGCTCCCCGGGCGGGGTGTTTGTTAGGACGATTGGGAAATGGCCAGGGGAGGCCACCTCGGGCCAGGAAGGACTCAGGGGAGAAGCGCTGGAGTCACGGGGGCTATTTTAGGATACTTGCAAAAGGCAGCACGAGGTGCTAGGTCCAAGATTAGCTTTGCAGCCGCAGGAAGACAGAGCCTCGGCCGGAGAGCAGCTTCAGAGACAGAATCAAGAAGTCGCTGGGCTCTCCTGTCTGCAGAAGGTGAGTCAATGGCACCTTTGGGTCTTAGTCTGAGACTGAATAAGCAGGCTGCTGACAGGCTCTGACGCCTCGAGGCGACGACGGCCCCTGCAGCCCTTGGAGTTGAGGAGAAGCACAAGCTGGAATCAAGATTGCTGGGAGAAATATCAATAATCTCAGATATGCAGATGACACCACCCTTATGGCAGAAAGTGAAGAAGAACTAAAGAGCCTCTTGATGAAAGTGAAAGAGGAGAGTGAAAAAGTTGGCTTAAAACTCAGCATTCAGAAAACTAAGATCATGGCATCTGGTCCCATCACTTCATGGCAAATAGATGGGAAAACAGTGACAGACTTTATTTTTTTGGGCTCCAAAATCACTGCAGATGGTGACTGCAGCCTTGAAATTAAAAGATGCTAGCTCCTTGGAAGAAAAGTTATGACCAACCTAGAGAGCATATTAAATAGCACAGACATTACTTGGCTGACAAAGGTCCATCTAGTCAAAGCTATGGTTTTTCCAATAGTCCTGTATGGATGTGAGAGATGAACTATAAAGAAAACTGAGCACTGAAGAATGGATGCTTTTGAACTATGGTGTTGAAGGAGATTCTTGAGGGTCCCTTGGACTGCAAGGAGATCAAACCAGTCCATCCTAAAGGAAATCAGTCCTGAATATTCATTGAAAGGACTGATACTGAAGCTGAAACTCCAATACTTTTCGAAGAACTGACTGATTGGAAAAGACCCTGATGCTGGGAAAGATTGAGGGAGGGAGGAGAAGGGGACGACAGAGGATGAGATGATTGGATGGCATCGCTGACTCAATGGACATGAGTTTGAGTAAACTCCAGGAGTTGGTGTTGGACAGGGAGGCCTAGCATGCTGCAGTCCATAGGGTTGCAAAGAGTAAGACACGACTGAGCGACGGAACTGAACTGAACACACCGCTACACTGGAGAAGGTACACTGCTACCCACCCCAGTATTCTGGCCTGGAGAATTCCATGGACAGAGGAATCTGGCAGGTTATAGTCCATGGGGTTGCCAAGAGTCAGACACGATTGAGAGACTTTCGCTTTACTACACGGCGCACTCAGCCGGCTGCTGCCACTGAGAACAGCCTCGACTCATTTCTCCTTTTTTAATAGGACTTTATAGTGTGGGTTTCTTTCTTTTTTTTTTTTTTTTGGTCGCTGCATGCAACTTGTGAGATCTTATTTCCCAGACCAAGGAATGAACCCACGCCCCCGCATCCCCACATTGGAAACCATTGGAAGCCCCGAGTTGTAACCTCTGGACCCCCAGGGATGTCCTAGTGTGTTTAAAATCCTTTTGAGCATGAAACTTCTGAGTTTTATCTTAACCAAAAACTTGGATGTTTTGCTCCTGTTTCCTGAGAAATTAAAAAGTATATTAAATCAATGGTGTCCAGATTTATGGATCTGGAGGAGTGTGAACACTGGTTTTATGTAGATTTGAAACTAGATTGTAAAAAAAAAAAAAAAGAAAGAAACTAGATTGTATTAAAATGCCACTCCAAATACTGTTGCCCTCAGGAAGGGCATCTGGGTGGTTCATGGACAGAGGTGAAATGAAGAAAAGTGATCTATTTCAAATAAAATGCATAAAACAGAAGGTCTAAATTGGAATTTCCCTGGTGGTCCAGTGGCTAAGACTCCAAGCTCCCAATGCAGGGGATCCAGGTTCCGTCCCTGGTCAGGGAACTAGATCCCACATGCCACAACTAAAAAAGATCCATATGCCACAGCTAAGATCCCGTGCATCCAAATAAGTAAATGATATATATATATTTTAAAAGACTAGATTACTTTATGCCAGTGGATTTCTAACCTAGAAAGAAGCACACACCAGTGCTCATAACCTGAGGGTACCAGGTGCATCACAGGAAACTGGGCCTGCCGCAGTGTTCCCAATGATAGAAAGGCGGTGAGATGCCCCTGAACCTATCGCATCAAGTCAAGTTGGAAGATGTCAGAAACTGAAGGAGGGTCCACCTGAAAGTGAGGAGTGTGTGATCTGGGAGGAAAGGATGGGGAGACGTCACCATCAGCACGAGCCTTGGTGTCACGGAGGGTAACCCTCCCCGATGGACCAGCAAGCACACTGTGGGCTGAGCCTGCCCTTGGTGCTGTGTCCTGGCCGGGGAGATAGGGAGGTGCTGCTTTGCTCCTGGTTTGCAGGAGGCGCCCTGTTTTCCCCTTACCCCTTATCTCTTACTGAAGCCAGAGTGGAAAGGAAAGAATAGAGTTTCAGGTCAACTGATTTTCTGTTCCCCGGGGACTCAGAAGCACCATCTGAAACCCAGTCTCTGGTCCCCAGGGACCCACCATGGTGGGAATCAAGAATTACAGCGTAACTGAAGGCATCGTGAAGAATCTGGGGTTATTTTACATACACTATGGTGTGTAAAACAGACAGCCCTTCCAGGAGACAGGGCAAAGCTCTGTACAGCTCAGGGAGTTCAGTTCAGGGTCTGTGATGACCTAGAGGGGTGAACGAGATGGGGGGTGGAGGGAAGTCCTAGAGGGAGGGGAGACATATATATATATATGTATGTATATATCTGATTCACTTCATTGTACAGCAGAAACTGATCATTATAAGGCAATTTTACTTCAATAAAATAAAAAGAATTAGGGGACTTCAGTGAGTACATGACTGGTGAGTCATGTGGTCCAGCTCAGTTCAACTCAAATGTATTCTCCTCGAAAGACATAGAAGCATATTATGTTCTAGGCACTGCGTTAATATAAGAGACGCAGAGGTGTCTCAGAAATGAGTGCTGGCCTCCGGCAGCCTGCACAGTCTGGAGAAGACAAATTCAAGTGGACTGTGCAGCTTCTTGGGCCTCAGGTGAGTGCAGGCAGGGTTTCAGGAGATCAGTCTAGAAGGTTATACTGGCTGCCGGAGGAGGAGGCAAGGCAAGGAGCTCTCAGCCCTTCTGGCTCCTCTGGGTTTTCTTAGAATCACCCAGAAGAGCAGCTAGCCCAGCCCCTCCCTAATAGCTCAGCCTGTGAGGTGTGAAGGTAGGATCCCAGGGGCCCCCACCACACAGGAAATTGCTTGCAAGTGAGTTAGCCATAGTCTGCTCCAGCCTGCACTATCTGCTGAGTCCCTCACTCCTGAGTTTCCCTTGTTCATTTTCCTGTTGGCTTCCCTGAATTTTTAGGAGAGTTCCCTTGGCAAATTCCCACTAGTCCCCAGCTGCGTTAGGAGAGAGGGGGGGAGAGGAGCTGCTGCTCTTCCACAGCTGGGCCAGAGGGAATGATCAGTGATGGGAGGCCAGGCCTTTGCTGGCAGCTGGACTCAGCACCAGTGGTCCAGTACCTCGGGGGGACCAGCCTAGAAAGGTTCACAGTCTCATAGGGAATGGATGCTCCCTGATGGATGGGGTGACAGCCACTGGGGAGGGGGCTGAAGGCCCTCCCTGGCTGCCTTCGTGGGGCTGGTCCGTTAGGAAACGGCAGTGAGGCTGTCTACGTCACTCAATTTATTTGTTTAAGGAGGTGGAACCAACACCACCAGCCCTTTATTTTTTATTTTATTTTTTGGCCACACTGAACTGCAGACAGGATCTTTGTTCCCCAACCAGGGATCAAGCCCACGCCCCCTGCAGTGACAGCATAGAGTCCTAACCACTGACCCACCAGAGAGGTCGCCTAGCTCCGTTTATTCAGTGTTCTACTTATTTAATCTTTTAATGTAAGCAAGTATTATTTTATAATAAAAATTTTTAATTTTTTTACTTTATAATAAAAAATTTTTTAAATCACCCCAAATTTAAGTGTTTTGCAAATCTGAATTTGTGAGGGTGAGTTACAAGTGTATTAGAAGGGTCTGCACATCACCTGGTCGTGTCTGTATTTTATATCTTTAATTGATAGCCTTCATTTTCGGAGTTGACAGTGGCAGTCGTTACCATGCAGATGTGTGAGTGCAGCCAGGGAAGCCTGCCCATGGCTTTGAGCCCACGAATCAGTGGAGACTGGCTGCCCTGTGGGTCTGGGGTCCAACCTGCACTTGTGCTGGGAGCCGCGTGCAGCCCAGCCTCCCAGCCCCGTTGCCCAGCTGCAGACCTGCAGCCTGAGCCGAGCTGGCGTGGCCGGCTCCCTCCGCCCGCTGTCCATTCACCACCCAGCGGCGGCAGTGTGTCTCCTCCGCCAGCCTCCCCATGCCTGCTCAGCAGTGGAACTGCCAGCGTCTGGCTCCTGTGCAGGCGGAAAAAGAGGTGTGTCCTCACACCTTTCCTGTGGGTGAGGTGAGTCTGACTTAAGAATGAAGTTGCTGGCACCGCTGAGAAAATGAGATGTGAGGACCAGGCATGGTGGAGTCAGACAGACCTGGTCTCCGGCGAACCCAGGTGTTTAACAGGCTGTGGGGGTCACAGGTCAGTCGAGGCCTGAGGGCTCCCTGCTAGGCAACATGGTCTTCCCTCTTCGAGTTCCCTGTGAAAGAATGGGGCCTTGATGAAGCTGGGCGACTGTTTTTCAGATCTGAGTTGCTTAATAATGTCCTTGGCTCTGTGGAGGCTTTTCCTGCCATATCTTGTCTCCCTCACATTTTATTGTTCGTCTGGCCTGACTTTGCAAGAAAATGGATTGTCTTTGATGATTAGACTCTGAAAGTTTGTCCAGTAGGCGGCTAGAACCAAGAAGCAGTGTGGTTTGGGCAAAGAGCAACAGAATGGGAGGACAGACTCTGAGATCGGTAGCCCCTCCCCCAGTATTTTATTGTGAAAAATTTCAAACACACAGAAAAGTTGTAAGAATTGTACAGTGAACATGTGTGCACATGCCGTGTGTGTATATTCTACAACTGACATTTCCTTCTGTTTGCTTTATCACTTACCTACCCAGCCAGCCATCTGTCTAGACACACAGCACTTGATCTTATTTTCTGATATATTTGAGATAACAGTCCATCTCTTCTCTAAACACTTGGACGAGTATATGGATAACTGAAGTCATTTATGGTTCTTTCTATTTAGGTAAAACTCACCTATAGTGAAATAAAAAAATTACCTACAGCATTGAGATGGTTGGATGGCATCACTGACTTAATGGACATGCGTTTGAGTAAGATCCAGGAGTTGGTGATGGACAGGGAGGCCTGGCATGCTGCAGTCCATGGGGTCACAAAGGGTCAGACACAACTGAACTACTGAACTGACCGAACTGACTGAACTGACTAACCTACAGCATTCTATCTGAGGAGATTTGACAAAGGCTTACACCTCTGTAACCCAACCTTCTTTTTTTTTAAATCAAAGATTTTTTTTTTTTTTTGATGTGGACCATTCTTTAAGTCTTTATTTTGTTACAATATTGCTTCTGTTTTATGTTTTGGTTTTTTGGCCTCAGGGCATGTGGGATCTTAGTTCCCCAACCGAAGATCGAACCTACATTGCCTGCTTTGGAAGGCGAAGTCTTAGCCACTGGACCACCAGGTGAGTCCGTCTGTTTTTTTTCACTGATCTATTTGATTTTCATTACGTCTAGGCCCAGATTTTTTTTAACACTGATTGTGTAAGTGGTCCATTCAGTGATGTCCTGGCCTCATCCGCCCATCCCCACGGAGAGTCACTGTACCTCCCTGACCTGGGATGCCACCTTGTGTCTATAAGATCCTGTGGTCCTTGGTGCCTAGCACTGCACTCTATTTTCGATCAGCATTTCTCTGTTGATTCTACAACTTGCTTGTTTTGAGAGCTTTATTGACTTGAGGATCTGCCTGAATTCCCAATCTCTCTGTAACTCTGGAATCTTGTTTCTGTCTCATAAGTTCAGAAGAGTGGGCCCCGTCATTTCACGTTGACCAGAATTTGCTGGTTTCTCTGGTAGGAATGTCTCATGAACAGAGACACCTGACATAAGAGCAGCCGTGACAATGGGGTGTCCTGTAAAGAGGGTACGGTATACTTTACCTTCCAAACCAGGGCAACTTTGAGACTGAAAGGGGTCATTATTTACAAGGATGCCAGGACCCCAGGTGTAAACCAGGCCTGCCCCAGGGCGCATGGCAGCCCTGTCAACACACCGCTCAGGATTCGGCCGGAAACACTCCTTCAACAGTCATTGTTCAAAGGTCTAAGGGCCAAGAGAGATTCTAAGATGATATACCTAGACAGTGATTTCTGCCCTAACAAACCGGCAGTGTCGCTGGGAAAGCAGACAACAGACAGACAGTGAAGGATGTGAGTGCCACGGCTGGTGCTCACAGAGGTTTCCTTGTGAGGAGGTGGGAATCCCAGGACTCTAGCTGGGCCCCGAGGGTTGCGGGGTGGCAGAGGGTATGTTGCAGAAAGCTTTCAGATGCCAGGTGAGCAACTGAGGTAATGCACACGACAGTGTTTCTCACGAGCTGGGTTTGCACAGCCTTTGAGTCATCAGAAATGGGGCTCTTGCCTGGAAGAAAAAGAGGCAGTGTTGTTCAGTCCGTGTAGCCAGGAGAAGCGAGAGCAGTTCCTGGGAGCTGAGCACGGGCCTGCTCCTGCGTTGGCTTCCTTGAAGGCCCGTCTGCAGCTGCTCCTGTGATGGGAGGGATGGGAGGGCCACACTTCCCTGGACGACTGCATCCTGCCAGTGCTGGCGCCCCGAGAGGGAATTCCAGCCCTGGGCTCTGTGGCTCCCCTTCTCTCTCCTGCCTACACCTTCCTCTGTGTCTCCTGAACCCCGCCCCCCATTCCCACCTGAGCGGTGGCTCTTGTCACTTCCCAACTGTAGCGGCCACCACAGCCCATCAGCTTGCCCTCTGGCCCGCAGAGAGGGTTTCTAAACACCACCCACCCCCTCTCTGCCCTGCCCACTGTGCTCACAGGTCGCTTCCTTAGCTAAGTACCAGGGGCCCTGGGACCAGGTGCACCGCTGTTCCTCTGACCTCGTCCACGCAGTCACCCCCAGCTGTTCACGACCGCCCACCTTCCTAGCATGCTTCACATTGTTTCACACTTCCCCCCTCACCCCGGGCCCTGGTCCTCTCTGTCCCCTCCTCTCCCCCAACAACTCTCCTTGACTGGCCCTGGAGGCCAGCCCCCGACCTCCACCCAACCTCCACCCATCCTTCCTCCAGGTTCCAGGGACACGAGTGTCCACATTATCTGGGAGCATCCATCTCCTGAGAGACCGAACTTCCCGGCTGCCACCTTGCACCAGGCCCTTCTTCACTGTGTCTCCAGGACCACAAAGTTTCATTGTCCCCACCAGACCTGACGTCGGCTCCTTTGGGTCAGAAAGCCTGTCTGTACTGTTTATATCCCTAGGGCTTTTCCTGGTGCATAAGAGAGCGTAGATGGTTGATAAATTCACATGCAATGAATGAAGGGGAAAATGAACCACTGTTCTTTTGATTTTGCTGTCAGGACAGTCAGATGGTAAAACCTTTGGGTAAGACAACTTCAGTTCAGTTCAGTTCAGTTCAGTCGCTCAGTCGTGTCCGACTCTTTGCGACCCCATGAATCGCAGCACTCCAGGCCTCCCTGTCCATCACCAACTCCTGGAATTTACTCAAACACATGTCCATCGAGTCGGTGATGCCATCCAGCCATCTCATCCTCCGTCGTCCCCTTCTCCTCCTGCCCCCAATCCCTCCCAGCATCAGGGTCTTTTCCAATGAGTCAACTCCTCGCATGAGGTGGCCAAAGGATTGGAGTTTCAGCTTCAACATCAGTCCTTCCAATGAACACCCAGGACTGATCTGCTTTAGGATGGACTGGTTAGATCTCCTTGCAGTCCAAGGAACTCTCAAGAGTCTTCTCCAACACGACAGTTCAAAAGCATCAATTCTTCGGCACTCAGCTTTCTTCACAGTCCAACTCTCACATCCATACATGACCACTGGAAAAACCATAGCCTTGACTAGACGGACCTTTGTTGACAAAGTAATGTCTCTGCTTTTTAATATGCTACCTAGGTTGGTCATAACTTTCCTTCCAAGGAGTAAGCGTCTTTTAATTTCATGGCTGCAATCACCATCTGCAGTGATTTTGGAGCCCCCAAAAAATAAAGTCTGACACTGTTTCCACTGTTTCCCCATCTATTTCCCATGAAGTGATGGGACCAGATGCCATGATCTTAGTTTTCTGAATGTTGAGCTTTAAGCCAATTTTTTCACTCTCCTCTTTCACTTTCCTCAAGAGGCTTTTTAGTTCCTCTTCACTTTCTGCCATAAGGGTGGTGTCAACTGCATATCTGAGATTATTGATATTTCTCCCGGCAATCTTGATTCCAGCTTGTGCTTCATCTAGCCCAGCATTTCTCATGATGTACTCTGCATATAAGTTAAATAAGTAGGGTGACAATATACACCCTTGACGTACTCCTTTTCCTATTTGGAACCAGTCTGTTTTTCCATGTCCAGTTCTAACTGTTGCTTCCTGACTTGCATATAGGTTTCTCAAGAGGCAGGTCAGATGGTCTGGTATGCCCATCTCTTTCAGAATGTTCCACAGTTTATTGTGATCCACACAGTCAAAGGCTTTGTCATAGTCAATAAAGCAGAAATATACACTTTTCTGGAACTCTCTTGCTTTTTTGATGATCCAGCGAATGTTGGCATTATCTATAAAATCACAATTAATATGCCCTGTGATCCAGTCATTTTTCTGTAGGAATTTCTTCTGCAGCTTTACTCACACACATGTAAAATGATCAACATTCCAGGTTATGTACTGAAGCTTTGTTTTAATAACAAAAGACAGGATGTCTCCCGGCCCATCTGTGGGACACATTAACTAAATCATGGCCCTTCATACCACGGAATGCAAGACAGCCACCACTAGAAGGAGAAACCCTCCATGTACTGATCTACAAGATGTATTATGGAACTTTAAAGAGCAAAATTCAGAGTGGACTATTTGTACTTAATTGTATCTGTATAGAGAAACTTTGTTTCCATTGTTTCCCCATCCATTTTTCATGAAGTGATGGGACCACATGCCATGATCTTAGTTTTTTGAATGTTGACTTTTAAGCCAGCTTTTTCACACTCCTGTTTCACTTTCATCAAGAGGCACTTTAGTTCCTCTTTGCTTTCCGCCATAAGGGTGGTGTCATCTGCATATCTGAGGTTATTGATATTTCTCCCAGCAATCTTGATTCCAGCTTGTACTTCATTCACCAGCCCTGCATTTCCCATGATGTACTCTGCATGTAAGTTAAAAAAGCAGGGTGACAACATACAGCTTTGACATACTCCCAGTCAATTGTTTCATGTCTGGTTCTAACTGTTGCTTCTTGACCTGCGTACAGATTTCTCAGGAGGCAGGTCAGGTGGTGTGGTGTTCCCATCTCTTTAAGAACTTTCCACAGTTTGTTGTGATCCACACAGTCAGAGGCTTTGGCATAGTCAATAAAGCAGAAGTAGATGTTTTTCTAGGATTCTCTTGCTTTTACTATGATCCAACAGATGTTGGCAATTTCATCTCTGGTTTCTCTGCCTTTTCTAAATCCAGCTTGAACATCTGGAAGTTCACAGTTCACGTACTGTTGAAGCCTGGCTTAGAGAATTTTGAGCATTACTTTGCTAGTGTGTGAGGTAAGTGCAATTATGCAGTAGTTTGAACATTCTTTGGCATTGCCTTTCTTCGGGATTGAAATGAAAACTCACCTTTTCTAGTCCTGGGGCCACTGCTGAGTTTTTCAAATTTGCTGGCATGTTGAATGCAGCATTTTAACAGCATCATCTTTTAGGATTTGAAATAGCTTAGCTGGAATTCCATCACCTCCACTAGTTGTCTTCGTAGTAATGCCTTCTAAGGCTCACTTGACTTCGAATCCTGGGATATCTGGCTCTAGGTGAGTGATCATACCATCATGGTTATCTGGGTCACTAAGATCTTTTTTTTTTTTTTTTTAAGATCTTTTATGAATAGTTCTTCTGTATATTCATGCCACCTCTTCTTAATATCTTCTGCTTCTGTTAGGTCCATACCATTTCTGTCCTTTATTGTGTCCATCTTTGCATGAAATGTTCCCTTGGTATCTCTAATTTTCTTGAACAGATCTCTAGTCTTTCCCATTCTATTGTTTTCGTCCATTTCTTTGCATTGATAACTTAGGAAGGTTTTATTATCTCTCCTTGCTATTCTCTGGAACTCTGCATTCAAATAGGTATATATCTTTCCTCTTCTTTGCCTTTAGCTTCTCTTCTTTTCTCAGCATTTGTAAGGCCTCCTCAGACAACCATTTTGCCAAAATCACTGCAGATGGTGACTGCAACCATGAAATTAAAAGACGCTTGCTCCTTGGAAGAAAAGCTATAACCAACCTAGACAGCATATTAAAAAGCAGAGACATTACTTTGCCAACAGAAGTCTGTAGAGTCAAAGCTATGGTTTTTCCAGCAGTCATGTATGGATGTGAGAGTTGGACCATAAAGAAAGCTGAGCACTGAAGAATGGATGCTTTTGAACTGCGATGTTGGAGAAGACCCCTGAGAGTCCCTTGGAGCGCAAGGAGATCCAACCAGTCTATCCTGAAGGAAATCAGTCCTGAATATACATTGGAAGGACTGATGCTGAAGCTGAAGCTCCAGTACTTTGGCCACCTGATGCAAAGAACTGACTCATTAGAAAAGACCCTGATGCTGGGAAAGATTGAAGGCAGGAGGAGAAGGGGATGACAGGATGAGATGGTTGGATGGCATCACTGCCTTGATGGACATGAGTTTGAGCAAGCTCCAGGAGATGGTGAAGGACAGGGAAGCCTGGTGTGCTGCAGTCCATGGGGTCACAAAGAGTCAGACATAACTGAGTGACTGAACTGAAAGAAACTGGGAGAACACACCAGGTGCTGGTACTAGTGGCCACATATGTATTGGGGGGGGGCGGTGGCAGGAGTGGGATGGGTCTGGGCAGTACAACAGCAACAAGTGGAGAAAGATTTTTCACTGAGTTCCTATTTGTGCTTTCCCATTTTTAAACCTTATATATGTATTGCCTACTTGAAATAATTCTTTTTTGGCTGTGGTGCGTGGCTTTTGGAATTTTAGTTCCTTGACCAAGAATCAAACCCATGCCCCCTGCAGTGGAAGCATGGAGTCATAACCACTGGACCTGAAGGGATGTCCCCAAATAATTATTTTTATAAGGCAGAAAATTGTAATAGAATTTACATGTAATAAAATGTGCACAATTCTAATTATTGGTTAATTGAATAAAAATCATATTACAATAGTTACTGCTGCAAAGAAGAATGCTATATTAAAATATAGAAAAACCTTTTTCACATCCCTGCCCATTCAACGTCCCATATAAAAATACTGGATATTTCTAGTTTTAATAAAGTGCCCTCTAAAAAAAGGTTCTGGGCAACACACGTCTCTCTAGTCCAGTGTAACAGTCAGTAGTTTTCCCCCAATTATACCTGCAAGAAGCCACTGCCCTAATGTTTACTGAGACACAGCCAAGGATGCTCTGAGGGGCATGAAATGAATAGGATACACCCTCCACTTCTGAGCTGTTTATATCCCAGGGCGAATCCCTTGCCTGGATCCCTCACAGTGATTGATCCTTTGTCATCTCTTACTCTGAGCCCCGACCCTTTTAAAATTTTTACTGGACTCTAGTTGATTTGCAATGTTGTGTTGGTTTCTGCTGTACACCAGAGTGAATCAGTTCCGCATATTTAATACATATGTCCAGTCTGTTTTAGATTCTTTTCTCACGTAGGTTATCACAGTATTGAGCAGGGTTCCCAGCCCTACACAGCAGGTCCTTATTCCTTATCAGAGCCCCTCTCTGAAACAGCTGCACCTCCTCCTTCCTCTCCAGTCCCTCACACGCTCCGATTTTCTCACAAGTTACATATCCATTTGATCCTTGTTCATCTTCAGGTAGCACAGCACCTGCCCCATAGCAGACTCTCAATAACTATCTGGTGAACAAAGAAATAAATGAGTTGAGAAAGGCGGGCTGAGCGTCCCCTGTTCTAGAGGATGGTGTAGACAGTACAGAGGCCAAATATGGTTGAGAAGAATCAGGGACCGTCCGTGTGAGTTTGGACTTTGTGGGCAGGGACCCTATTTGGTGTCCATCTGTGCATCAGACAGGTCACATAGCAGATTCTTCATACACGTGAACGAATGAGTAAAATCGTAGTGTTTTGAACCCAGTTCAGTGTGTAATTTTTACAAAAAATCTGATAGTAACAACGGCTGCCACCCAGTCATAATGTAAACCAGAAAGCACACTTTAGAGGATAATTTAATTTCCTTGGCTCATTAAATCCCATAATTTGGGAAGTGGCTTTAGTGATGTGGTCATTTTCCTTTTCAGCCCCAAACCCAGACCATTAGCTCATGAAGAGTCAACATGTGGGAATGTTTATCAGCTTCTAAATGCCAGCACAGGAGTGCTGCTGCTGCTAACAGCCAGCCAGTTAGCGGACACAGTCCTTCACGCGCCCAGATGCTTGCGCAGGAAAGAGAAACGCAACACCCATTTAAGGTGTCCTCACTGCCTGTAGGCTTTTCACCTGATTACAATACAAAGTCAGCACCCTCGAAATAATTAAAAAATCAATAAGGCTAGGGAGTTCCCCAGTGGCCTCTTGAGTAGGATTCTTCTGGTGCTCTCACTGCTGAGGCCTGGGTTCCATCCCTGGGTGGGGGAACTTAGATCCCACAAGCTGTGCAGCCAAAATAAAAACAGAGAGGGCTAGTGTGTATGGTAGTGGTAATGTCAGAGGAATTTAGAGAAAAGAAGGATAAAAGTAATACCATTTGAGTGCTTCGTATTTGTCAACTTACTATTGTTATTTCATAGGGTTTCCCCCATATCTTATGAGCTAGGTATTAATATTCTCATTAAAAAAAATTCTCATTTTACAAATACAGAAACCAAGGTTACAGGTTAGGTGATTTTTTTCAAGGTCTAGAAACATAAATAAAAAGATTGTTGTCTACCAGAAAACACACTCTGCTTCCATCCTGGCTCAGCTCCCTGGAGCCCCCTTTGAAACTGAACCGCTGTTTTGCAGAAATGTCAATAGTTCTTTACTTCTTAATGTTGCTCCTGACTTCCCTGTTGCTCCGACTTCCCTATGCGGCACTGAGGGCCTCCACCAAGTGTCTCCACAACCTGCTCTCCAGCCTGATGGCCAAGCATTTCCTACTTTTAACTCTGGGCAGAAGGGAACATCTCAGACCCCACTTCCTTTTACCAATTCCAATGTTTAGGTGACTATGTCTTAGTTAAATGTTTTTGATGGCAAGTAACTGAAAGACATAAGCAAGCAAAAAAAGAGAAAGCTTGTTATAAGGATGTGAAGAAATGTCATCAAACCCCAGGTGTCACATCTGGTCAAGCTTCCCAAGGGACTGGAGTCTGGGCCTGGGAGGTGCTGTCCCCCATTCTTCCCTAGGTGTTGGTTCGGGTCCCCTGCTGGCACAGGCAGAGGGTGCTACCCTGCATTCCCAAGTTCAAAGTCATCAGCTGCTGTGGAAGAGATTCACTAGTGCCTAGGAACCCTGACTTCAGATTTACAGGTGAGAAAGCCGGCGGCTGCCCGTGTCAAGTGTCCAGGGAGTACAGGGTCCTTTGCACACATGTGGCCCTTGCAGTCCTTCCCTGTGTGTGGGGGACTTGGGGGGAGAGTCTTGAAAAAAATCAAATCCAACCAAATGGACCTACTGCAGTCTACCTTGCCCACCTACCTCACCCTGGAAAAATCCCCACCTTCCCTCCAATCCCAGCTCAAGAGCCATGATTTTGATATTTTTTTGCCTTAGAAAGACCAGTTTTAGGACCTCCCACCTCATAGGTCCTCGCAAAGGACAGTTGCTCCAGAAACGTAGGTTGAATTGAGTGGAGCTGCAGTGGAGAAGCAGCCTTCAGGCCCTTACAGTGGGGACACGATTTCCTTCAGCGGAGGGGGCAGCAGGTCAGGGGTTGGGGGTGGCCCCCTTCCTGGGGTCATGAGACTGAGGCCCAGGAGAAGCCTGGGCAGGAGGTCGGGGGCGGGTGGCGCTGCAGGGAGCTGGGCTTCAGGCAAACGGAGGCAGAGCGAGAAGGGACAGAAGAGCTTCTGCAGCAGGGATCGCTGTGGGCGGGGGGCACCCGCATGCACACACGCACAGGCACAAACGCACACGTCCAGGCACATAGGCATGCACAGGCACGCGCACGCATACAGGCACACGCGCACAGGCCCGGGCATGCGCAGAGCTGCGGCCAGAGGAGTGAGCGCGCAGAGGCCCGAGTGGGGCAGGCAGGTGAGGACAGGCCGGGATCCTGCGAACAGACCAGAAGGAGGGTAGGCCCGGCGCACGCCGGTCCCTGCTGCGCGTCTCCTTCCTACCTGGTGCCCTCGCAGCCCTCCTTGTAAGCGGGTGGCTGAACCCACACGTTCTGGGAAGGAGCCGGTCCCCAGGGACCGGGCGGGTTTACCCACCTGCAGACAGGAGGGCCGCCTTGCTGTTCTGAGGCTTCACCAGAGGTATTCCCGAGCAGGGTTCTGGAGCACCCCTCAGATCCCATCAGAGGAGCAACTACTTTACTCTCCAGCTTGCTTTTCTGATGTATGTTTTCGGACCAAGGACAAGAGACAGTTTATCTCAAACCTCGTCCTGTGCTGGCAGAGTGTGGTGCTTTCTTTACTGTTCAAGGCAGCTCTTAAAGAGAGCGATGGGCTGGCCACCAGAAATTGTCTTTGATCAAAAATAAAATGACTTAGAATTCCCTGGTGGTCCAGTGGCTCTGCACTCCCAGTGCGGGAGGCCGGGTTTTGATCCCTGGTCCAGACACTGAGATCCTTTAGGCCACAAGGAAGACCTGGTGCAGTCAAATAAATGAGTAACTATCATAAAGAAAACAACTTAAAATACAAACGCAATACCCACCTTGTCAGATATTTCTCAGTCCTTTTATTTTTCTTTTCCTTACACATTAGCATGTTTGCAGAGAAAACTTAAGAGGGACTCCTAACCCCTTATTAATACACAAGTCCCTGTCTTTTCCAGTTAAAACTCTGAGCTTCCTGGTAACAGGTCCTATAGGTTAAAGTGTCCAAAATTATTAATTAGAAGCAGAGGCCGGTAAATTATTAGATGTCATTCTGTTTCTCTTCCAGACATTTGGCCTTTGAAGATGATACAGGCTGTTATCTAAACAAGCAAAAAGAAAGAGAAAGAAAAAATAAATAAAGGCAATTAACTTGGTTCCAAAGAGGTGATCAAATGCTAGGAACAGATCAGTGGGTCGGGGGAGGAAACTTAGATCAGAGTAAAGAGAGGCTTAACCTCCCCCATCCGCCTTGGGCTTCTGTTCTCTGCAGGTGGCACATGGCACCTGCAGGGTAGTTAGGGGAGAGCAGGTGAGCCGTGACCTTGAAAGCTGGGGTTCAGGTCAGGTGCTGGCGAGGGCTCCAAGTGACCAAGACGTGCTGCTGTCTTAGCAAGAGCCTTCCTGTGAGCTGAATTTAGGAAACCTAAAAACAATTTAATCAGGGCAGTTATTAAGTTGGCTTAGGTGAACTTTGAGTTTCACATCGGATGTCATGCCCAGAGGGGTGATTCTGGTTAATAACATGTGTTGTACACTTGAACTTTGCTGACAGTGGCTCTGGGGTGTCCTCACCATACACACGGAGGTGCTGGGGAAGCAGCGGGTGGATTCCACACATACGTATGAGTTTCTTGTCAATTATACCTCAGTAAAACTGGAGGACTTAATTATAGAATCAGAGTTTTAGATCTGAAACTGATTTCAAAGGCATCTAGTTCAGTCCCTTCATTTTATAGAAACGGGAAAATAGGGGTGATGCGATCGCTGACAGCTGCCCAGCAGGTCAGGAAAAGGACACCAGGGGCCCCATCACAGATGCGTCCTCTGGGCTAAAATCCATCTGTTTCCTTGCTCTCCGATGGCCTCTTCAGCAAACTGGACCTTCCTTTTCTGACCTTCCTTTCTGGTCCCTAACACCCAGGAGTCTCCTCCTCCAGAGCTGGAAATGGAGGGCTTTCTCCTGCCAGGCAGACCAGAGGTTTTGAATTTGCTGGAGTGGAAGCAGACAGATGATCTGCTTCTGGCGATAACTAACGCTGTGGTGACCAGTGGATGGTCATGGCGCCTGCAGCCAGGAGCCCAGGGCAGGACATCTGACTCTGGTGGCGCAGAATGTGGGGCTGGGACCCTGTCTCAGTCCACGTGGGCTGCTTCACCAAGACGCCAGAGCCTGCAAGTAACTCTCACGGTCTGGGTGCTGAGCGTCCAAGATGAGGGCAGAGTCTGAGTCCAGTGAGGGGCCCTTCCTGGTTCAGAGACCCCCATCCTCCTGTCGTGTTCTCATTAGTGGGAAGGAGGGAGGGCACTCATCCTGTACACAACCTGGTCACCCCCACGCCCTGATCACTTCTCCAAGGCTCTGCCATCACCCTGGGGATCAGGATTTAACATGTGAAATTTGGAGGGACACACACGTTCAGGCCATCACAGACCCAGTCTCTTAAAGTCATTGTATTTCAATATGTGTGTTCAGTCACTAACTCTTTGTTACCCCAGGGACTGCAGCATGACAGGCTTCCCTGTCCTTCACCATCTCCTGGAGTATGCTTAGATTCACATCCTTTGCGTTGGTGATCCCATCCAACCGTCTCATCCCCTGCTACCCCTTCTCCTTTATTTCTATAATGCTCTGTAGTTCAGTAGATGAGGTTATGTATTAATACTCGCAGAAAGCTTTGCTTGGGCACTGCAGGGACAAAAAGATGAGAACCTCCACAGCCCCAGTTACAGCTGGGATGGAGCCTACTTTCACACTTGAGAAGAGTCAAAGTCTCTCTTTTTTGTGGTTGTTTTTCTGTTCTTGACCAAAATATCAAAACCAAAATATCAGACCAATGCCCCCTGCGTTGGATGGTGAAGTCTTAACCACTGGACTACCAGGGAAGTCCCTGTTTTTGCTGGTTTTCCTGGGGGAATAAAATATTAAAAATTCAGTCCTTCAGCAGAGGGAACGGGGTGACACGGGTAGCAGGCTGCAGTGAGAAGCAGCCTCTCCAGTGGGGCTGACTGCCGAGGCGGCCACTTGATTCCAGGACCCCGCCGGCCACTTGGCCGCTGAGCCCGGAGGTGGCAGGTGGTGTGATCACTGAGGCGGGAACCGACTTTGGAGTTTGCTGAGACACAGGAAGCTCCCAAGGATCCTTGTTTCAAAAAAGGAAACCAAACAAACCTAGTTGCTAACCTTAAACAGCCTAGAGCTGCGTCATTTAAAAAGGTAAATTACACGTACATGCACGTGTATGCTTACGTATGACACAAATTGAATGAATATATATACTCCGTCTTTAATTTTTCCCTTTTTGCAAAGCTGAGGTTAAAATGTTGCATCTGATGCTTTGTTTATAAACAACCGGAAAGGATTTCTGCTAACTGGAGGCAGGTGTGGGGTGCGGGGGGTCGGGGAGGGTGGGGGAGGGGAGTGGGGAGAACAGCTCAGACCCCACGGGTAAAAGTGAAGTGTAAGTTGCTCAGTCCTGTCTGACTCTTTGCGACCCCAGGGACTGCACAGTCCATGGAATTCTCCAGGCCAGAATACTGGAGTGGGTAGCCTTTCCCGTCTCCAGCGGATCTTCCCAACCCAGGTCTCCCACATTGCAGGTGGATTCTTTACCAGCTGAGCCACAAGGGAAGCCCCAGGGAACCAAAGCAAGGATCCAGCCACCCACTCTGAAAGGATTCTCAGCAGTTAGGTGACTCTCAGGTGCTGGTTCCCACTTACCTCCAGCCCCTGGTTTCTGCTCGGTATTTACTAAGAGGGAGCTACCAATGGGCTTGGGGGGTGGTGAGTGTCAAGTGCCTTTGTGGTCTGGCTAGGGACTCCTGGAGTTGGTGCCCCATTTAGATTAGATGAGACAGGGGCATTGGTACAGACAGTTCCCCCAGAGGAAGGACACTGGGCAAATATTAACACAAGAAAAGTGCAGGTGGCCCACGGGAAGTGAGTCTGGGAGTGGCAGCTGGTGAAGCCGAGGAAGCCTGAAGACAGTGTCTCCAGCCAAGTGGTTAGTAACTCAACCTCCAGGGCCTGGCCTCCCAGCCTTGCCACATGGTCACTCCCAGGGTCCAGAGAAGGAAGACAATAGCCACCTTTGCTCCGGACCCCTGGGGAGGGGTTTGGCTTTGTGTTCAGATGCATGGCTCTGCCTCTGGCTGCCTGCGGTAGGGATGGGGTGACCGTGGGAGGGAAGAGCAGCTCAGAAGAGACCACCCCCCCACATCCTACATCATCCAACCACTGACAGGCACTGAGGGGGGGCATGCCATGATTGTGAACATGGAGGGTGAAACACGCCAGCCTTGGCCCCCAGCACACACAGGTGCGCACACACGTGTGAACACAAACACACGCGGTGGTGTGGGAAGGAAGCTGTGGTGCATGGAGGCTAGGTTCAGGGTTCAGGTGTGATTGGGAGAGCTTCCCGGGCTGCTCTGAACGCTGGAGGGACAGTGCCGATGGTCATGGGCCTTCAGACTGACTCAGTGCAGTGGGCCACTCATCCTGTCCCTCCAGTGTCCACAAGAAACTCGGATGATCTGCGAAGGTAATTAAGTGAGTTTATTTGTCTGAGAAATTCCATGGTCTGTGAGCTGTCGAGGACTCGGGTCTCACCGTGGAGCCAGGAGCCTGGGGTACTGACCAGTGGGGCTCGTGAGCAGCTCTGGCCTGGATCTGCACATACGGGTGACCAGAGGCCTCTTCCTGCCTCCCCCATCCCCCGCCTGCATCCAGGTCTCCCTCCTGCTGGCGCACTCAGCATGGTGCTCCCCGCTCTGGGAATGAGGCTGTTTTCATAGGACTGAGGGGAAGGAGGTGGGTGTTCGCCCATACCTGGCACATGCAGAGCTTTGCTGCCTTTGTCCTCTAGCCTTCACCAGTATCACACTGTTCTTTACCTAGGACTGTTGCTCTGCAGAGGCTGGAATGTCCTTGCTCTCTGCCCTGGACCTACAGCCCACACCACGTCCTATGCAATAAACACCACTTGGATTAGGAATAAAATTTATTGCCCATTTTGTAAAGTAAGGACCACAGTTACCTACTAAGCCGTTTTAGATCATTAGGGGGGAAAAGCGTCAAATAAAAACAAATTATTAACTTACAAAACAATTACCTTTAAAAAAACTAAATAAAAACTGTGAATACTTTCCCTTTGTGGTTTTCTGTATCATGTGAATAAAGGTTACTCTAATTTATGTATCCCTATGAAAACAACACCCACAGCACCTGAACTTGATGTTGTGATTTTGTTTCCAAAATGAAAATGTCTTTTTTCTTTTTCTGGGTAAAGTAACTAGTGTTGGATTTTATCAAAGTTAAGTAACAATTTTCCCAGAAAGGAAACATGTTTCTCGGTATTCACAATCAGTTTTGACCTACTTTAGGCCTTGTACACAGTGTACACATGGGAGAGTTTTTATTTTCTCTCTACCCTATGTTTCCAGCACGGAGTCAGGACACGTGAGCACGGGGTGCAGAGTCTGCTCTTAGCGATGCTGACTGTTTGGTCTTGTGCACAAGCGGTGGGCTGTGCCGGTCCTTTACTGCCTCATTGGTCCCTCTGAGTAACCTGGGAGGAGAGCATCTCTGCAGGATGCTGTGTCCGCAGGAATTCTCATCACAAGGCCTCCAGTTCACAGGAGTCTTGAAATCAGGCGGTCAGGACCTCGAGGACCACCTCCCATCACCCCAGGTGTGCACGCTGGGCCAGGAGTGGAAGCCCTGGCGCAGAAATGGACATGACGGATGGTCCCAACAGATGGCCTCCCTCTGGCCATGGTTGGCCTGGCACCACAGACACTGCGAGCCCCCCTGGCAGCTCCCTGGGTCTGTACCAGGGTTCTATTCCCTGAGAGACTGGCCAGATGCACAGAGACAGCTTCCCTTCCTCAGACCCCTTCCAGCAAGGAAATGGTTCCTCTCTGTCCTCATTGCACACTTATCCTGGATATACGTCTGCTTTCCTTCATTCTATTAATCCCCAAACTGTGACACTAACAAATGCCCTGCATACCCCTGAGGTGTCCCACAAGCATTGTTTTACAGTGAAAGAAATAAGCTATGCGCTGCTGTCCCAAGATCCCGCGGTCTCCCCAGGAACCCCTCAGTGGACAGGTTAAGTGGGAGGGAGAAATGGTGTTTTTTGCTTCGCGGGTGTTTTTCACAATACCCACCCTCAGGACTGATAATCTGGGAGAGGAGCAGGGATGGGAAGAAAGAGGACACTGGCTAGAGAACGAATGTAGGAAAAACCTCAAATGCATTTTTATTTGTTTTACTTACTCAAGAAAGGTATGTTCCATGTTTTAAAAGTATGGAGGTGAGTTTAGTTGCTAAGTCATACCTGATTCTTGTGACCCCATGGACTGCAGCCCTCCAGGCTCCTCTGTCCACGGGATTTCCCAGATGAGAATACTGGAGGGGGTTGCCATTTCCTTCCCCATCCAGGGATTGAACCCATGTCTCCTGAAATGCAGGCAGATTCTTTACCACTGAGCCACCAGGGAAGCCCTTTTAAATGCATCCTTTCCCACAAAGATATTTTAAATCCAGTTCAATAATAATGGTCAAATCTTTTAAAATCAATAAAAGCACCTGATTATTGTTTTATTTCCAAAAATAATACATCTAGTTGTTGGTTCAGGAAAACAACAGAAATCATTTAAGTGTTTTCTAAAACTGTCATGAATATTGGGTATTTTCTGACTGGTATCGGCAAATAAAATATGAATGTGTTGAGGTCTCCTCCACCAGCCCCAGGCCCCATCCCATAGACTTCCTCTAGTTTGCACTTTTGTAACAAGGCAGAAGGGAGGAATGTCAAGGTCTTTGGAGTCACAAAAGCTGCTGCACTCATTTCTACTCTGTATTTTGCAAAGCCTCCATCTATGAATAAAATGCTGAGATTTAGTTTCCGTGCAAACAGCCTTTTCCACAGAAATCCCCATTTTGAGGATGGATTCCATTTCACAAACCTAAGACAGTAACTTTCGGTGTGTTTTTGTTTTTGTATATTATGTGTGAGTGTATTTAAATATCCTCTATTTGGGGAGCCAGAGAGTTTGCTGAAATTTTTGCTTGTCAGTGAGATAAACATCAGTTCTTGTCACCCAATCATGTAGGTGGAATGACAGATCTTGTGAAGGGCAGACCTCAGCCTGAAACAACTGAGAGATATTTTAATTGGCCGTCCGCACTGTGTGGGCTCATTAGATAATCACTGCCTCTCCACTCTGTTTCCCAGACCTGGTGAAGGTCTGGAGGGGAGGCTGCTGGGTGAGAACACAGCAGGGCGGGGGGAGGAGACAGTGGGGGGACACCACAGTGTGAGGGGACAGGGCTGCAAACTAAAGAACCCTGGGGGTCCTGGCGGGGCTCCAGAAAGCCCCCCAGAAGTCGAGGTTCAGAGGATGCTGAGCACTGGGGTAGGACAGAGAAGCAGATAGTCCAGAGTGGCCTGGCGGGCGGGTGGGCAAGGGGAAGAGGAGACGTCCTGGCCGCTTTGTCCAAAAGGCGCCCAAGAGAACTGGGTGGGCAGAAACAGGAGCCTGGCCAGGCCCGACCCGGCCCAGATGGAAACAGGGAAGTGACACCTTCCCCCTTCAGGATGGGGCTGGGGGGCAGGGGCAGAGGTCAACATGGCACGAGGTTGTCCAGGCTGAGCCAGTGAGGCAGCACTAGCGGTGTTGGAGTCTTCCTGCTGCCCTGGTTTTTTTCTTTTTTGTTAATGCTATTTTTTTTTTAAGATTTATGTATTTATTATTATTATTTTGGCTATGGTAGGTCTTGGTTACTGCAAACAGGCTTTCTCTAGTTGTGGCGAGCAGGGGCTACTCTTCATTGGGGTGTGTGGGCTTCTCTTGCTGTGGAGCACAGGCTCCATGCACACGGGCTTCAGTGGTTGGGGCACATGGCCCCTAGAGCGCTGAGTCAGTAGTTACGGTGCACGGGCTTAGTTGCTCTGAGTCATGTGGGATCTTTTCAGACCAGGGATCGAACCAGTGTTTGATCCAGACCAGTGTTCCTTGAATTGCAAGGTGGATTCGTAACCACTGGACCACCAGGGAAGCCCTGTGCTGCCCTGTTGAAGGTTTTCTAAGGAGTAAACTTATCCGCCTTGTGAAGAGGTTGCCCAAGGAATCAGAGCAGAAAAAAAAAGGAGGGGACCTCAATATCCATTGATAAGGGAAAAATTAAACAAATCATGACCCCAAGACTAAGTCATACTATGAAGCAGCTAAAAACAACAGTTGAACATACACCCTGGACAAGAAATCCAGAGTGGAAGTCTGGGTCCGGCAGGCAAGTGGGTATGTTTGAGTGAGGTGACCCCTGGATGGCGCACCCCAAATGTGGGCAGTGGCCACAGGCTGGGGGCGGGGGAATAGGAGCCACTGTGCAGAGGAGGAGAAGGGGACTCGATTTGTTCTGAATGTCTTATATTTGTTTACTTGCAAAAGAGGAAAATGTCACCCATGGCCACGATGAAGGTGACAGGGAAGCAGAGACGGCAGGCAGATGCCTGGCTCAAAATCTGCAAGGTCAGCACAGGAAGGAAGGAGGGACCTGAAGGTCATGGGAGGAAGAGGGGGACGGGATGTTTCCAGCTGGTCTGGCAGAGGACCGGGCATGAGTGGGTATAAATGAGAAATGATGTGTTGTAAGTGATGTAACCGAGTGCTGGGCTTGGGCTTGTTAACACCTGGGAATCTCAAAACACCTGCTCTTATCCTCGAGAGCCAGGCTGACAGCATCATCCATGGGGAACTCACGGGCTGGCAGTCAGGCCACAGGTCGAATCACGGGAAGGAGCAGGAAGAGAGGGGCGTGGAGCGGGCTCCTGCTCTCCACCCCTGGGGCCCATGCTGACTTCGGACTCCAGCTGGGAACCCCACCCGCCTCACTTCTGCTTCTCAGTTGGGAGCCCCGTCCTCAGAGCTCCCCTCCACCCTGTTGTTCTGCTCCTGCTGCTGCCTGTTCTCAGGAGGCCACTGTCCCTTCCTGTCTGCACTGGGCTTATCAGCTGCAGGGTCCATGCCTGCCCCACCCCCACCCCCGATGACCTGGATGGGGAGCCCAGTTTTCCCCGCAGCCCCCTCTGTCCCCAGCCGGCATCAGCATCTGGGTTCTAGGTAGGTGGGTGGCCAGGAATGTCCCGGAACCAGCCCCACGTGTCCTGGCAGATCGGCAGGTGCAGGTGCCTGCCCACATCTTGCCTGGGTGCACCCAGCTGTTTGGTGGGACTGCCGCCTGGCGCTTAGACGTGGTGGCCCAGGCAGACCTGAGGGCCGGGAGAGCCACGGGGGCCCCGGCTTGGCCAGGCTCAGGGGAAGAGGGTGACTGCCCCGCCCTTGGGAAGGACCCCTGAAAACCCCTCTTGGAGCCTCTCCTGGGCACCGTGGAGGAGGCACCCTGAGCACCCCAAGTGGGCCTGTGACTGAGACTGGGCTAGGCTCTCCCCAGGGCATCCCACCCCCTCAGGTCGGGGAACAATGGCAGCTGCAGGTGTTCGCCCCCAGCTGCTCCTGCCTCTGTGTGGGAGTCAGAGCGCGCAGGGACCGTGTCTCCTGGCGGTGGAGAGAAGGGGGTCGGGGGCAGGAGAAATGTCTTCATAGCATCCTCCCACCAGCATGCTCGCTGAGGGTCTGACCTTTCCTGCCCCGCAGGATGGGCAGCGCCTGGGTTCCACGTTCTCATGTTGACCACGCCAAGGCCGGGCCCCTGAGTATGGGGCGCAGGCCGCCTCCCTGTGCCTCGACCCAGCCTGCATTCTCCAAGTGACTGGATGCTTCTGCTGGCTTCCCTCAGCTCACAGCCCGGAGTGACCAAGCCAAAGGGCTCCAGGTTTAGGTTCACAGGGCTCACGGCTCTGGTGGCTCAGCTGGGAACCTTCTCTGATGGTATGGATTTTCAACCATGGAAGTCCCCGAGCACCATAACCAGCAGGGCTGGAGATATGGGGGGCCAGGTACATTCCTGGGGTGTGTCCAAGGAAGCGCAGATTTCTTTGAGGTCCTGGGGAGGCTAGGCTCCAGGTCCCGGGTACTCCTTGGGGATGAAGGGATCCCTGCCCTCCTCAAGTGGGGTTGGGAAGACCCTGTGCCCTGGCTGTCCAGGGGTGGGTGAGATAAAAGTAGAGTTCTTTCCAGAATTACTCTGGAAACCTGTAATCACAGCACTGACAGACGGGAGAACCAACCTTCACTTCTGTCTTCCTATAGGAGAGGGAAAAGAGGCCACTTCTCAAGATGCACGTTTTCAAATGCACATTTTCTCAGAAAATATTGATATGATGGAAGCGGCCAGCATGAAGCATGGATGGAGCATGGGCCAGGACTATCTGGACAACAGCTCCGGAGCTCTAGGCCAGCGGACATGGGCTCCAGGCCAGGAAGGTGGCTGCTGTGGACCACCATCCTGGGACAACTTCCCCTGAAGAACATGACCCTGCTGAGTGCTGAGATTGAGGCTTTCCTCCTGCTGTGGTTCTGACGTTTCCAGTTTCCAGGCATTTCCAGGCCATGAAGCAGACCAGGCATCCACCCATGATCGGGGTGCAGAGTCTGCTGTGCGTTCCTGGCTATTCTCCCCCCACCCCTGCCCGGGCCTCAGTTTACTCCTTCCTATTCGAAGCCTCAACAGATACTTTTACGGTTGAAGTGAGATAAGTTTAGCATGGATGCCCCCCATAGGCAGGGGTCGCTCAGGAACTTTTGTCTCCATTTCCTCAAGTTTCCCCCAGAGCAAAGCTGGGGGATGGGGGGTGGAAGGGCAAGGATGCTGCCCCCACCTCACCCCCACCCCACCCTGGTTGCCGTCTGACACTGGACACCAGCTGCTGCTTCCTGAGGGTCTGCCCGCTTCTGCTCTGGGGACACCCCTCGAAAGCGCAGACGCTGTCCCTGTTTTTTTTTCAGAGAAAGAAACCAAGGCTCAGAGGAGTGGAGCAGCTTGTCAGAGGTCACGGAGCCGTCAGTCCATCCGTGCGGTGAACCTCCCAGCAGTGCTGGCGTCTGAAGCGCTCCTGCGACATTGCTGGGGGGGCATGCGGGTTAGTGGGGTTGGGGGCTAGCCGGCCTCGCCGGGACCAAAGCAGCTCAGGCTCAGGGTGAAGGTCGGGCCGGCTGGGAATGGAACGTGTTCTCGTCTCGGGCCCTGTCTTTGGCTGCGATTCTCTCTGAACCCCTGTAGATGCCAGCTCTTCCGGAGGGGAGCTTGGGGGTGGGGGTGGGGGTGGGTGAGAGGCTGCTCTGCAGAGCGGGGAAGAGGGTAGCGGTTGGGGGCAGGCAGGCCCTCCAAACTCTCAGACCAGCTCTGAGGGCCTGGGAGCAGATATGCATCTTCCCACCGCGGCCAACAGCCCTCACTGGAACTTCAGGAAGTGGAGCTGCTAGGGACCTCCCCCCGCGCCACCCCCCTCACCTCCTGCTGAGAGTGTCCTCCCAGAGCACTTCCTGGCCTAATTAAGCAGGGTAATGAGCAGCTGGGGTGGGGGGATGAAAGCCCTGGGTGGCTGGAAGCTGGGACGGTTTACGACGGGAATCTGCAGCTGGTGACACTCGGGGAAGTCAGTTCTCACAACCGTGGGGGGCTGCCTGCCGCTCCCACAGCAAGCCCAGGGAACGCTGGGTCTTAGAGGGGGGCCTGGCGGGACTCCTGAGGGGGTCGGGTCTGGGTGAGCAGCTGGTCCAAGCTCTGGCTCAGGCCCTGGCTTCCCCCCAGGCCGGGGCGTCCTTGGCGACCACCACGTGTCACCCCATTTTGTTTGATGCTATGGCAGAGCCAGGGGCGGCTTCCTAAGGCCATGGGCTCAGAGTAGGAAATCTGAGCCGGAGACCAGGCTCCCAGGTGGTGGGCTGCAGGAGCCCCCAGGCAGGAGTCCTGGGGGGACTGGAGGCTGACCACAGGCCTGACTTTCAGAGACACTCAAGCCAAAGGTCAGCTGTTACCACCCCAACCTGTGCCCACAGCTCAGAACCCCCTCTCCACAGCTACAGCCTCTGCGTTGCACCGGTGTCTGTCTGTCTGTCTGTCTGTCCATCTCGCTGCATTTACTGGTCAGTGCCCACGGGAGGAGCACGGAGCTGGCCATCCAGTCACTCAGCTGTCACCTTCCCATCTGTAAGGAGAGGGTTTGTGGGTGCCCCCTGCCCAGTGTATTGTGAGCCCACGGCCTGCACTGTCCCCGGGGCCCACGCCCGGTCCCCTCCTGAGGCCTTTCAGATTGGAAGCCTGGTGAGCATTTGCCCTGACCACCCGGGACAGAGCTGTGTCCACTGGGTCATCACTTAAGGCAGGAGACACAGGACCCTCCCCAACTCCCACAGTTGATGCTTTTGCCTTCCCTGGTTTCCTAAATCCATCCTGTTTGGGGCCTAGTCTTCGGAGCCCTGGCTCCTCACTGCACCTTCCGGGACCAGGCCACTGGCCACAGGGAGTCTTTGGGGTTCCTGCTTCTCCACCCCTTCCCCTGCTCTCTGGACTCAAATTCACGTAGATTCTCCTGGCCTCTTCTTACTCTTTCTTTTCTCCTAGTTTTACTGAGAAACAACTGACACGTGACACTGTGTGAATTCAAAGTGCACAACACAACGACTGGATGTGTGTACTGCGGAATGTTCCTCTTTCTGGACAAGGGCGGTCGGGTCACTAGTAACCACAGTTCCAGTTTCTGCCCCCAGGTGGGTGTTTGTGGAGCATGGTCTGCGATCTTCAGAGATGCAGCGGCCGGAGCCTGAGCCGTCCCCCTGGCTCAGCCCTGGGCCCATCCCTGTGGGCAGCTGCTGGCCTCTCTGCTTCCCGTGGGCAGGTGACTCTGCTGAGAAACCGCAGGCAGAGGCCTTGGCGGGACTGATAGAGTGGTTCTCTCATTTGCAGCAAATCTTCCCAACGGCCTGAGCTGGAGCCTCGAGGCTGGTCAGCCTTGTCCGGAGATGGAGAATCGTGGGCATTTAGGCTGAAGACCAGGAACTGGAGAGGCTGCTCTGTGCGTGTGGGTTCCAGGGAGCTCAGGGCCTGTGCAAGAGCCTCTGCCTGGAGGTCAGGGTATGTCAGGGGCAAACAGAGGCACCGTCCCAGGAGGCCCAGCGCAGCTTCCAGAGTGTCCATGGGGGCCGGGGACTCGGGAAGATGCTGCCCTGAAGGAAGGAGGCCACCCTGCAGGGCCTGACTTCCTTCTCATCCACACGCTTGTACTTCATAGCTCACTTACCTCTGTGTTTACACGCCATCTGTGTTCAGAAGGGACTCCAGGCCGTTTCTAGGTGATGGTGTGGCTCCAGGAATCCAGAGCAGGTGAAGGGTTGAGGTCCAGGCTGTTGGGAAGCAGGGCTGGTGAGAGGATGATGCCAGCAGAAAACACAGGTTCGAGGAAATGCTGTGACGTCTGAGCCTGAGGAGCCGTTCCCAGCCGCCTGCCTGGTGGTGGTAACAGAGAGGGAAACTGCGTGTCTGATGGAGAGGGCTCTCTCCCCACCCCCACCCGACACAAGTCCTTGCTCAGATGCGATCAGTGTTGCCTGTCGGCAGGGCTCTGCCTCCCTCACCAGGCTGAAGGCCACTGGCCCTGCTTCCAGACCCAGCATGGACATCCCCGTCAGCATCCATGGTCTGGGCCAGACACCTCCACAGTGTCCATCCAGCAGCCCTGGCAGGGCCCTAGGTGACCGCAGACCTCACCTCCAAGTGCCCTGAGCCAGCTCAGTGCCCGGTGCATGGAACCCAGTAAGTATTTGCTGCCCACAAGTTTTTTTTGCCCTAAATTATGTGCCAACACCTTACTAATTACCCTATGTATATTCTCTCTTGTGACTCTGATAATTACCCGGTGATATGCGTGCTATCATTATGTCCACTTTACAGATGAGGAAACTGAGGTCAGAGTTCGGGCCTGAGGGCTCCCAGTGGTGGAGCCGGCTTCCTAACTCACGCTGCTGGAGACTGTGGGGAATTTTCTGCTTACAGCCTTTTATTGGGACGATTTTCCTCTGTAACCAGATGGTGCGCCCTGGAAGGAACAGGAAAAGGCCTCTCCTCACGTCCACGGTGCTTGCTGTGTCGGGGGAGCTTGGGAAGTAGTTTTGTCAGTGACACGGGGAACTCTATGACCCTTCGTTAGCAGTCGGCTTGACCACAGGGGAGTGTCCCGGATGTGCAGACGTGGGGCTTCTCTCGAGCCACAGAGCAAAGGGCCGGAGCAGAGCCAACTCTTAGTCCTTGTCATTTTCCTGTTTATTGAAAATCCACCCCAGTTCTGCAAACAGGACGGAGGTGAGAAGAAGGTGCAGAAGTAGGTGAGGCCCACCAGGACAGGGTCGGGGGTCCGGCCTGTGGACGGCAGGCCCATGTCTCCCTTGCAAAGCCTTCTCCGCGGCCACGTCCTCCCCCCAGGTGTGGTCCTCTGCTCTCACTGAGGGAGGCTTGGGGAGCCTCCTTCTGACCTCGCGGCCCCCCTGCCTCCCTGGAGTGGCCAAGGCTCTCAGCCAGGGCCCCCACGTCCTCCTCATGCCCAAGACCCTGGGCTGGGTCTGGAGACATTTTGATTGTTGTAACAGGGGCCACATTGAGGAACTGCTTGGCCCCAAGTGTCAGTAGTGCATGGACAGCAGCTGAGGATTCTGCCCCACCAGCAGGGAGGGACCATCCGCCAGCACCACGTGGACCTCCCGGGCACTGGGTATGGGGCCCTTTGCTCCTCCCACTTCCACGGCCCCCTTTCCACCTTGCCTCCCACGGAATTTACAGAAAAGGACATGATCTTATTTATTGATTTGTTTTCTGGCCTCTCCGTAGTTCTCCATCCAGGTATTGACCGCTCCCCCCCAACATGGCCCCCTCCCCAGCAGTGGAAGCACCAGAATGCTGGTGTTTTACGTACATCACCTTCATGTCACTGGAAAATAAAGAGGAGCTGAAGCTGTGAGGCAGATTGTGTTTTCACTTTGCCACTGGGAGCACCAAGGCTCAGAGAGGTTATGTAGCCTGTCCAGGATCACACAGCCCTCAGAGTTTGAGCCCAGCTCCCAGCCTTGCAGCCCAGCGCTCCTGCTGCTTCCCAGAGTGGCGTCAGGCTGTGTGGACAAAGGGCACACGGTCGGCACCTGGACAGGAGCTTGTCCTGGGTGCCGTGTTCAGCTTCTCAGAACTCAGGTGAGATGGAAGTAACCCAGACTCAGACTCGAAATTGCCGAGGAAACCTCTGGGGGCCCCACCAGCTCTCCCAGGACGGGCCTTCAGTGGTACAGCCCTGGGCGCTGGGGGCTTGTTACCCAGAGCCGCCCCGAGCTGACTGCCAGCCCAGAATCTGTTGTGACAACGTTTAGTTTGTTAATGAGAGCGCGCGCGTGTGTGTGTGTGTGTGTGTGTGTGTGTGCGCGCACAGGCACAAGCGCTACCAGCATGGTGGCCTGTACTCGGGGTTTCCTCTGGGCCCTGGCCTCCGGGCCGCCCTCCACCCCGGACACCTTCCCCTGCATCCGGATTAGATGGACCCCTTCCTCTCCTCGTGGACTTCCTGGGCCTGGCAGCCTCCTGTTCCTCAGGGACTGGGGCTGCACAACTGTTTTGCTGGAAGTGGCTGCTGGGGGTGGGGGGGGGTGGATGTAGGGCTCCTCCGCAGCCCTGGTGGCGGGGGCGGGGAATGCAGGGCTCCAAGGGCTCCTCCCCAGCCCTGGCGGGTGGTGGGGGGAGTGAGCAGCTGCTTCTGCAGGGAGCCTGGCTGCTGAGGATGGAGGCCGAAGGGGAGGAGGGGTGGGGCTTGGGGACCTCGGCGTCCCCGTTGCTGTCGGGGGAGGAGGAGGAGGAGCAGCTGCAGACTTGTTTATCTGCTCAGCTGTTTGTGTCCAGGAGCCCGAGAGAGACAGAAGCAGCTGGGAGCAGAAAAAGCCGCCCGGCGGGGCCGGCGGTCCTTCTACCCCGGCCACAGGTCCTGACACCAGAGCAGAACCGCCAGACCAGGAGAGACTGGAAGGGGCCTCCCTCCCCCCACCTCAGAAGGGCTTCTCTGGGGCCCTTGTGCCCTTCTCTGCTGTGCAGACACCCGTGTGCCATCCTCGCCGGGGGCAGCATCCTCACGGGGAGGGGGGGGCAGGGTCCTCACCAGGGGGGCAGGGTCATCGCGGGGGGCAGGGTCCTCCCCGGGGGCAGCGTCCTCACTGGGAGACAAGGTCCTTGCTGGGGGCAGCGTCCTTGCCAGGGACAGGATCCTGGGAGGGGGAAGTGTCCTCGCTGGGGTCAGAGTCATCCAGGGCAGCATTCCCCCGCCGGGTTAGCACTGGCACAGACATTCCCAGGCCCCTGTCTGTTCTGTCTCCCTTGTGAGCTGCCAAGTCCATGGGGGCCAAAGCCACTAGGTGCTGGACTTTGCATCAGCTGGAGCAAACGGGTGACAAACAGTCTCCAACAGGACTGCCCCAGCCCTGCTCCTTCTCCCTAGGGCCCCAACCGCTCACCTCTTTGACTGCCCCAGACCTGGCAGACTCACCCACTGGTCCCCTCCCCCGGAGGCTCATAGATTGTTTGGTTTTGACCAGGTTAGTAAACACACCAGTCCTCACAGCAGAGTCGGCTGTAATCACAGTGCAATTTCCACAGTTTGCTTGTTTTTCCCCTTGGCTCTTTCCACCTTATTATTTCCTTCTTGCTGTTTGTTTACATAAGAACATGGCTGGAACTCCCTCCCCACCCCGCCACCAGAGAAAGGTCTGGTGGCAGAGGACACTTTCTGTCTCTTTCTGGAGCTCAAAGGCAGGGCCCCTCTGTTGACAGAAGCTCTGCTGCTCGGGCCCTGGGCCTGGCAGCTGGGGCAGTGTGAGCGTTGCAGAGGCTTGGACATCGTTCAGACATCCACACGGCCCAGGTCTCTGCTATGGACACAAGGCCCCTGGGGGTTGCGTGGTGCCCATGGGCAGGAAGGAGAGAGAAGGCTGAGCGGTCTGAGGAGGGAGGAACCTGAGACTGTTTGTCTGTGGGTGGAGGGTGGGGGGGCCTTTCTCTGGAGTCTGAGGGTGGGAGAGTGAGCGCATGGATCAGCAGGCCCTCCTTGGCCGCTAACGAGTTAGGTGGTCTGGGCAGACACTTCCCCTCCATGGGCATCCTGCTTAAAGGCAGGATTTGGGGCTCTGATCTCTGGGTCCTTTTCTGCTTTAAGGATTTTCTCCTTTTAGAATGCTAATTTCTTTGTCTATAGCCCATTTCCTCCTCCAGAGACCAGGTAGCCCCATAAAACCACTGCTTAATGGTGCTGGTAACCCAGCTGGCGTGGATGACTGCCTGCTTCCCTGAGCCCGGATGCTCTAGCCAAGACCGGTTAAAACTTTGATCACTGGGGAGCTCTGGAAGCTTCCCTCTGACGGGTCAGGGGCTCCAAAGGGCAGGAGGGCCAGGGTACCATGATCCTCAGCGTTTCCTGTGCTATTTCTATGGAACAAGGGCCCCTCCTCCAGACCCCTTACACAGCTACACCTCCCTCCAGGCACATTCCCTGAGCTCTGCTTGACAGAGCTTGACGGAAGTCAGGCTGGGGCTCTTCGCCTTTTTAATTTAAATTTTATTTGTATTTGCACACGGGATTCTCCATATTCATGGAGGCAAGCAGGATTTTTAGTTGGGGCGTGTGGGATCTGGTTCCCTTAGCAGGGATTGAACCCAGGCCCCCTGCATTGGGAGTGTAGAGTCTTAGCCACTGGAAGTCCCCTTCACCCTTTTTTAAAATTTTGGCTGCATCATGTGGCCTATGGGATCTTAGTTGTCCGGCCTGGGATTGAACCTGTGTCTCCTTCAGTGGAAGCACATAGTCTTAAACCCTAGTCCAGGCCAGAACTCTTGGGCCTCAGATGGCATTCCTGTCAATTTACCAATGTTTCTTGAGCACTTACTCAGAGACTAATGTTGCTGGATACAAAGGATTACAGCAGACACACGCGGCCCGGTCCTGGGAGGACACATCTGTCCTGGGTCCTCCATCACTCCCCACAACCTCAGGGAACATGGGAAAGGACATCATTACACTGACCAAAGAATGTATATCAAAGGTTGAGTGTGGAATTTCTTTCCTATATTTAAGAAAACTGGGTCAACTATACTCCAATAAAATAGCTAAAAAAAAAAAAAAAGAAGAAAACTGGAAAGTAGAAATTCATTCAAGTGCATTTGCAATCATATATATATCTATATATTTTAAGCTGAAAGTTAGACCTCAAAGGCCTGATTAGATTCTGATTAAAGCTTCTTGGCAAGAACACAGCCTATGTGCTTCCTCTGGTTCTATCACTAACAGAGGCATCACTGGGGCGCGGGGCTTATCACAGGGGGAGATGTCTCCAGGGAGGGGGACAGGCAAGAAGGAGGCAGACTTGGGCTAATTCCTACGACAGGTTCCTACAACAAATCTCAGGACGTGTGCCAGGGCAGAGGGTCTTCCTTTAAGACTGGGGGCCCAAGAGGCAAGCTCAGACTCAGGGCTCTAGAGAGCAGCCATCCAGAGAGCCCTGAGCTGTGGCCCAAGGCCCCTCCCAGGAGCTCCTGGGGATCTGAGTGCAGTGGGGCAAAGGAACAGGGCTGGCGCAGAGACAGGCAGACCTAGTGTGGCAGGTTCTGAGCTCTTTGGCCTGGGCAGGTGACTCGAACTCCTTGAGCCTTGGTTTCCCTGGCACCATAAATATCCTACTTAACAGAGGAGTTTTAGAAAAGACCCTGATGCTGGGAAAGATTGAAGGCAGGAGGAGAAGGGGACGATGGAGGAAGGGATGGTTGGATGGCATCACTGACTCGACGGACGTGAGCTGAGCAAGCTCCGTGAAATGGCGAAGGACAGAAAAGCCTGGAGTGCTGCAGTCCACGGGGTGGCAAAGTGTTGGATATGCCTGAGTGACTGAACAACAACAAAAGGGGAGTTTTAGGGACTAGCACCCATGGACAGAGACACGGGCACAGAGGCTGCCCATGAGATGAGCTCGTGGTAGTGGAGAGAGCTGTGGACACAGTGATGGGCCAGGTCCAGCCGGTGGGGCTGCCCCTCCTCCCGGCAGTAGGGAGCCCCAGGTGCTGGGTGAGGTGAGGCTTGGAGCAGCTGGAGCTTTGCCACATAAGGGACTGTGGATTCTCTGATTAGGAGGAGCTGGTGGGTGGAGGCTGGCAGGGCGGAGTCATGTCACGTGTCTTTAGGCCAAGGCCCTCTCCACCCGCTTGCTGCTGGTGGGGCTACACCTGCTGGGACAGGTTCCCTGCCTTTGCTGTTTGAGTCCTGAGTTGACCCCATAGTCCTCTGTGATCTGGGTTTTAGGGCCTATCACATATGGACGAACTCTGGATTTAAGACAAGGGAGAACTCAGCTCTTGAGATTTAAAAATAAACATTCAAACATAAAATGGTGACTGTGGCCTTAAACATGAAAAACCCACCCTGAAATGTGGGTGATGAGCTAGTGAATGGTGGAAACCAGGATGAGAATGCAACTCTCCAGCCAGAATCATTTTGGTTTCCAACGACAGAATGTGTAGCTAGGAGAGGCCTGAACGGCAGGGCATCTAATCCCATGACAAGAAAGTCCAGAAGAGGCGTTCAGACAGGCAGGCGCTCAATACTCTCACAGCTCTATCCCAGCTTTCCTGTGGTCCCCTCAGCTCTGCCCTCGTGACCCATGGTGGCTGCTGCAGCGCCCACTGCTACATACATTGTTCAGTACATTTCAGTTGCTCAGTTGTGTCTGACTCTTTGCAACCCCATGGACTGCAGCACGCCAGGCTTCCCTGTCCATCATCAACTCCACAACATACCCTTGTGACAATACGCAAAGATGGCAAAGGTGTGGGCGGTGTCTGCTCCAAAAGCCCCTGCCAAGGTCAGGGTTGCCTCGGGCTCTGACCAGAGCAGCTCACACACCTGCTCCAAACCAATCACTGTCTAAGAAGCCAGCCCCCCTTGCCCAACGTGGCTCCGACCAATCACATTTCACACCTTGGGGCTGGGCCCACCTCCCCTGAAGGTATTACGTCTGTACAAAACAAAAGGAGTCAAGCAGAAGTTGGTGGAGGGCCAGCAAGGTCAACCATGGTAACCAAGGAGCATCGTCCCTTGAGCCACTGTCAAGAGGTCCCTGGGGAGAGAAGCAAGATTTGAGAAAGGCCCTGGTGTGCAGAGAGCAAACCTGTGTGCAGGAGAGCAAGAGAAGGACAGACTGGACTGTAGGGCGGCCTGGCCTTCGGGGCAGGTCACCAAGTGAGAGGATTGCCTCCTTTAAGAGAAAACCAAGAACTGACTGTGACAGCAGGTGGCCACAACGGCTGTGCCACCTGCCTAGACCCAGAGCCAGGTGTCAGGCGGTGGTCTGGGGGCCCTCCTGGGCCCCATGCTGAAGATCTGGGAGGGGGAGGCGGCCATACGCTTGTCTGAGAAGAGCAGCTGGTTTTGCCTTGTATGGAGGGTCCAGTTTTGCCCAATCTGCTGATCTTTCAAGAGAAGTTCAAACTTTAAAATATTATATGAAATTGTCCTGCTTTAAAAAACTACAAATTAAAAAAAAAAAAAAATTAAAATTTGGTGGCCCAGGGACTTCCCAGTGGTCTACGGTCCCAGTGCAGGGGACCCAAGGTCAATCCCTGGTCAGGGAACTAGATCTCACATGCCACAACTAAGACCCAGCACAGACAAATAAATACATAAATACACTGTTTAAAAAATAAAATATGGTGGCTCAGATACATCTGTGGGTCAGATTTTGACCTGCAGGTAAACAGGTTTGGAAAATGGGGAAATGTTACTGCGGTAATGAAGATGTTCTCAAACATATTTATGTTAATTATTACACAACTTGACTGTAAATTTACTAAAAACCATCCAACTGTATAGTGAAATGGATGAATTATATGTTACATCAATATGCCTCCATGAAGTATGAAAACATTTGGCCTGCAGACTGGAGGCATATTCTTCCAAAGTCCTCCCCTGACTTGGTTTTGGGTTTTCTCCCACCTGCCCTGGGTGCTCTTGACAACAAATCAGGACGACCTTCCCTGGTTGCCAAGATCACTCTTGATGGTGGTCCACCAACTGCTCAGAGTGGACATCTATCGATGGGGGAGGTAGGACAGCCTGGTGGTGACTGTAGGCCATGGGGTCACCTGGCCCCTTCATTTGGCAGCCCTGAGACCCTGGGCACATCACCCTTTGGGTCAGCTCCTTGGTTTCCTCATATCTGAGATGAGAATAGCTCCTGGAGGATTAAACGAGATGATACATGTGACACATCCATACAATGAAGCCCTTGGGGACTATACAGTTATCCCTGGAAGATCCTGCCTTGCAGAGCGAGTGCCCCCTTCCTCTGCCTGCTGTCCAGAACTTCATCACTAAGCTCCATGGTGCCCAAGGAGGGGGCTCCCCCACCCCCCAGGTGTTCAGCGGATCTCCTGATTTCAGCCCAAGTTTCATTACAGAAAGGTTTAGATATGGACCTTGTAGGGCCTTGGGTGTTATGAGTAGGGCTGAGGAAAGGCGCGACCTGAAGGTATTTCCTGGGAAGTCAGATTTAGGCTCCTTTTCTTTAGAAATTCAAGGAGGGTTGATATATATCCTCTGCTCCTGTTAAAGCCAGATAGATGCCTGAAGCCCACAGGACACTTGGGGACCCAAGAGGGGCTATGTGACTGGGAGTGAACACAGGGTCTTTTCAGAGGGCAGTGTGGTGTGGGGCATGTGGGGTTGAGGCAGGCAGGGGGAACCAGGCCAGGTCAGACACTTGACCCAGAAACCACAGAGGAGAAAGAAGCTTGTGTCAGCCCACCTGGCTGGTCCTCAGTTCCCTGAGTTCTTGTCCGTCTGTCCGATTCCATTTATCCTTCCCTAATCCTGTAGCCTCTTCCTTTCCCTCTGTGCTCATCCTGTGGACCAGGGCCTTCAGAGAGGGATTAAGTGTAAGTGAGGCTGTTGGGGTGAGTCCTGATCCAATCTGGCCGGCGTCCTTACAGGAGGAGAACATTTGGACACAGAGAGACCAGTGGTCCAGGTGAGGACACAGCGAGAAGGCGGAGGGAGGAACCAAACCTCTGACAACCTGACCTTGGACTTCCAGCCTCTGAAACTGGGAGGAAATCCAGCTCCATCATGTAACACCCCTCCTCCACCTGCCGTTTGGCAGTGACAGCAAGCTCGTGCAGAGAGAGACGCTGAGACCCCCAGAAGGAAGTGTCACAGATTCAGAGCCCCGCCTTCTAGAAATCCCCAACAGCCTCTGTCCTGTGCCCGAGGGTGGGGTTCCCTGAGGGCAGGGTTCTCTGAGGAGCTGTGGTCCACCTGTGTCCTGGGTTGCCCCCTGCAGACAAAATGCGTGTGTGTCCATCAGAGTCCTCCCCTCTCCAGGCCTCCCACGTCCCTCCTGCTCACTCACGTTGCACCCCCACATTGCACCCAGGTACCCTGGAGTGTCACCTCATGTTGTGAGGAAGTACACAGCTCCCTCTGCACTGTGGCTGCGGGGGTCTTAGGAATGTCCTCTCAGGGCCCGGCCTCTGCCAAGTGAGTGGCATCAGGCAGCCCACACGTGCCCACCCCAGCTAGCTGAGCTGTCACAACCTTCAGCTAGGCTGTCTCCTGGGCCCCTGCCAGGAAGCTGTGACTCGGAGCTGGGGGTGGCCACAGAGACGTGTACCCGAACAAGTCCTGGCGAAAGACAGGGAGACAGGAGCAGGCAGAGACAGAAAGGGGACAGAAAGGGGACAGAGACAGAAAGAGACGAGGGGAGGCGGGGTGGGCCATGTGGACCATCGCCTATTTGTTTATAAGACGCAGCAGAGGCCTGGGCCCCGGGCCGTGGGTGAGCAGACGCCCCAGGATTTATTTAACCCTAGAGGCCGTCCTGTGTCTGCTGGCTGCTCTTCTGTCTCCTCCTGCCAGCACCTGGGGAGGCTGTGTGCTCACCTGAGTTCCCGCTGCCCAGGGTCAGCTGTGTGTCGGTCATGCTGGTCTAGCTTTGCCCAGCCCAGTAGGATCCGCTCTGAGCACACAACCCCTTTCCGGTGTTTAAAAACATTCTGCAGGGATCCTCACAGGCAAGCTCGGCTCACCAGGCGGCCTTGTGTGCAATCAAGAACGGTGTTTTTGGGACTTCCCTGGTGGTCCAGTGGTTAAGACTCAGCCTTCTAATGCAGGGGTTGTGGGTTCGATCCCTGGTCAGGGAACTGAAATCTCTCGTGCTGCAAGGCATGGCCAAAAATTAAAAATAAATAAATCTTAAAAAAAAAAAAAACAACGGTGTTTTGTTTTCTCGGCAGGCCTATGACTGCAGACCTACACGCTGAGCGTGCATGGCCTGCCATGACCTTAGTGACATCTGCAGAGTGCCCTCTGCTGCAGGACACGGAACAGTCTCAGGTCCAAGGATATCTGTGTTCCCCGCCAAAGAAGTCACATGCTTGAAAGGAGTCAGAATAACATGAAAGTGTTTTCAGAAAAATCCCGCTCTCACACCCTGTCCTCCCCACCTGATCCTGAGCATCCAGCCCATAGAGCCAGGCTGCCAGCTTCCTGCGTGTGTTCCCAGAGGGGCTTTCTGCAGATGGCCATGAAGATGTTCTACTCTTTCTTCTTCCTTTCTGAGACTGGGGTGGCCCAGTACGCCTCTCTGCACCCTTCTTTTTTCTCTTGATGTGAATGAAGTTTGCAGAGAAGGAAGGATTTCCTGTTTGGATAAGGCACAGCACCCCCTGAACAGTCTATCAGGCACCCAGTCTGTCTCCACTGGTGGCCTGCTGGTCTTTTCCAACATTCGGCTAGGTGCTCAATGGCCGTCAGTGACCAGCTTCACATGGTGTCATTTCCTGCCTGTGACCACTGATTCCTCTCCAGTTCTAACGTCTCTAAGGCCAGTGACCAGCTGGCTTGGTGACAGTCTATTCCAGGCATGGAGGCTCGAGCTGGAATTTGTGAAGCTGAGTCACGGCTGGACTGAGAAATGGTTTCAATGCCTCTGAAAGTGCTCTCAGATTTTCTGTAGGAGCCGGCCCTTCTGCCCAGCCCTGGGCCCTCCAAGCCATTCACCCCAGGGTGGTGTGAGCTGCCGCCAAATCCCCAGCCCCAGAAGGAGGCCCCAGCTCAGCCGCGGTCCTGACTCCTTCCCAACCTGGTGGCGCCCTGCTCTTGTTGCAGGGAGGAAGCCAATTCTGACTCCATGTTGGAAACTGTTTTCTTCGACTTGCTTTTACTATTATAATCATACTCAATGGCTTGCCTGGAGGATCCTGCCCCTCTGCTTGACTGTAAACCAAAGTGCCTTTGTTCAGCTCCTGGAGAGATATGTTGTACCTGCCCACTTGTGAATAGAAGAGATTAACACACCCCTTCTGAAGGTTGGACATACTCTTGGAGATGCTTTGCAAAACTGAAAACCCTTCCCCTTTACTTCTCACCGCATCTCCTTCTTTATTCTGCTTTTTGACGTTGGTTCCTCATTGCTTCTTTCTCTCTGATCTATAAAAAGAACCTGGCATCCAGACCCCAATAAGATGGTTATTTTGAGGTGCTAGCCTGCCATCTTCTTGGTCTGCTGGCTCTCTGATTAAAGTCTCTTCCTTGCCATTGAGGAATTCACCTCATCTCTCAGATTCACTGGCCTGTCATGCGGTAAGCAGAGTGAGCGTGGACTCGATAACACTCTGACTCACGGGGTTAGCTCCTCTGACCACTTCAGCCTGCTCCCCCTCCTCTCCTGATTCTTCTGAGTTCTCAGTTGCCTGGAGAAGGTTCACAGGCAGATTCCTCTTCACCTAAGATGGTCAGCTCAGCTCATAGCAGGGCGCACACGTCAGCCTGCAGCCTGAGGCCCTTCCCGACCTTGGCCCTCGGCCTCCTTATGCAGAAATGACCCAAGTGCCCTGCAGGCTCCTGAAGGGGTGAGGGGGCTGTCCTTCCCACAGATCATCTGGTGACACAACTCTACCGTCACCCCTGGGGACTCCGGGGGGTGAGGGGGCACCGCGGGGGAGGCCGAGGGCTGCTCTTCAAGCTGGTGTGGGGCTGGCTAGCCGCAGAGGCTGGGCTGAAACGGGATTGTTGGCCCCGGATGCCCAGCCACATCCAGCCTGGAGCCAGGCACCCTCTGTTTCCCTCCTTCCCTCGCTTCCTCACTCTTCCCCAAGGCCTCTGCACACACAACCCTGACCCCACGAGGATGCCCCTCCTCCCTCTGTCACTTCTGCCCGCCTCGCCCCCGACCCGGTCTCATTTAAAACGTCACCCCCACTGTGGACACTGCCCGGCTCCCCTGCCCCGGGTGGTTCTGCCTCCTACACTGGTCTCATTCCTCCAGACCCTAGATGCGATTCTTTCCATGCCTGTAAGTCATGAATCATTGACCCGTGCTCTCCTCTCCACACAGACTGCAGAGGGAAGGACTGCCCTTCCCGCACAGGGCCAGGCACAGAACAGGTCTCAGAACAATTTGGTGAATGAACAAAAGAGCAGGAGAAACTCAGAGGCTCGACGTGGCTTCATCGGTGAGCACTTAGCTGGCCAGATGTTGGGAACATCAAAATAAACTCTGCCTGGTGTCCCTGCGGTCAGGACCCACACGGAGCCTGAGGGGCGGGGTGGGGGGTGCTGGTGGGGCAGGGGGCTCTGGGGGAAGGGGGGATCTCGTGGGGAGGATGCCCCCGATGCCCCCGTTTGATCTGAGTTCCTGCACTCGATTGAGCTTGCAGTTCTGTGCCTGTTTCTATCCCTGACGGAGTCTCACCCCCTCCCCCACCCCGCTAGTTTTCTGGTGGAATAAATGTCCTCCATGTCACCTTGAGTTACTGACCCCGGGATCCTGTCCTCGGTCGACGCCCTGGCTTGTCCCGGGAACTTTCCATCACCTCTCCAAGGATCTTGCGTCCCCTTTCGGTCTCTTTCTTCTCAGTCCTGATGGATTTTTTTTTTTTGTTTTTTTAATAAAGTGCTGGCCCACCCAGTAGCTCCTGTCCCTCCAGCCTGCGTCAGCTCTTCACCCTGACAATAACTGCACTTAAAGATTCATTATTGTCGTTTGCATTTAAAAGGTAATCCCGGTGGCCCCGGGGCAGTCTGTTTCTGGTATTGCAACTTTAAAATACTTAAGACACCTGCATTAGCATTTTAATACAAGCCTCGCCGGGTTCCGTGTTTGTGGTGGAGTCACCCCAAATCTTTCTATTTGCGTTGAGGGAGAGGAAGTGTGGTGGGGTGCTGGCGTGGGCACACCTAGGAGCAACTCCGGGTGTTAATGCAAGTGCTCGGCAGGTTGGGGGTGACCAGGGTGGTGCATTGGATTTAGAAAAGGCAGAGGAACCAGAGATCAAATTGCCAGCATCCGCTGGATCATCAAAAAAGCAAGAGAGTTCCAGAAAAAACATCTACTTTTGCTTTGTTGACTATGCCAAAGCCTTTGACTGCATGGATCACAACAAACTGTGGAAAATTCTTAAAGAGATGGGAATACCAGACCACCTGACCTGTCTCCTGAGAAATCTGTATACAGGTCAAGAAGCAATAGAACTGGACATGGAACAACAGACTGGTTCCGAATAGGAAAAGGAGTATGTCAAGGCTGTATATTGTCACCCCGATTACTTAACTTATATGCAGAGTACATCATGCGAAATGCCGGGCTGGATGAAGCACAAGCTGGAATCAACATTGCCGGGTGAAATATTGATAACCTCAGGTATGCAGATGACACCACCCTTAGGGCAGAAAGTGAAGAGGAACTAAAGAGCTTCTTGATGTAAGTGAGAGAGGAGAGTGAAAAGTTGGCTTAAAACTCAACATTCAGAAAACTAACATTGTAGCATCCAGTCCCATCACTTCATGGCAGATAGATGGAGAAGCAATGGAAAAAGTGCGAGACTGTTTTTGGGGTCTCCAAAATCACTGCAGTGACTACAGCCATAAAATTAGAAGACGCTTGCTCCTCGAAAGAAAAGCCATGACCAATCTTGACAGCATATTAAAAAGCAGAGACATCACTTTGCCAACAAAGGTCTGTCTAGTCAAAGCTTTGGTTTTTCCAGTAATCATGTATAGATGTGAGTTAGACTAGAAAGAAAGCAGAACGCCGAAGAATTGATGCTTTTGAACTGTGGTGTTGGAGAAGACTCTTGAGCGTCCTTTGGACTGCAAGGAGATCCAACCAGTCCATCCTAAAGGAAATCAGTCCTGAATATTCATTGGAAGGACTGATGCTGAAGCTGAAACTCCAATACTTTGGCCACCTGATGCGAAGAACTGACTCAGTGGAAAAGACCGTGATGCTGGGAAGGATTGAAGGTGGGAGGAGAAGGGGACGACAGAGGATGAGATGGTTGTGTCACGCGAGTGTATGCTCCTCGGTTCTTTGTCTTGTCTGGTGGCATGTAAGGAGTTAACCAACTTCCAGTTGGATGGCGTCATCGAGTCAATGGACATGAGTTTGAGTAGGCTCTGGGAGTTGATCATGGACAGTGAAGCCTGGTGTGCTGCGGTCCATGGGGTCTCAAAGAGTCGGACACGACTGAGCAGTTGAACTGAACTGAGGGCGCTGCACACTGGGCACACCACCCCTTGCCCCAGTTGGGAGCCCACCTAGGCCCCAGGCTGCCTGAGAGGCTGAGCAAACACTGGGGGCTCTTTGGCGGGTCTTGGGAAGTAATCCTAATTGTGGATTGGTTCTCAGCGTTTTCTGGGTTTTGTTTTGAGTCAGAGACAGCCCTGTTCCCCATCTCTGCCCACCTGCATGAACCAGCCTTGGGCGATTTAGTCTGAGCTGGGAACTTCCCCTGGGCCACTGTCCACAGAGGGTTCTCCTGCCGCAGACCCCAGGAACTGCAGCACTCCAAGCGGCCCTGTCTCTGACAACAGTGACACTGACAGCGTCGGGAACACACGGGACAGCCGGCCCATCACAGGCCTCCCCTCTGACCCCCACGGCACCCTGCGCAGCGCTGTTTCTCCGACCTCCACTCTCAGTCCAGGAAACTGGGTTGGGACTGTTGAAATGACCCGCCAAGGCCACAAGGCTGTGAATGTTCGGGCTGGCGTAGGTCTAGGCCTGGCGGCAGCCTCAGCACATCAGTGCTGCGTCTACTCTGCCCTCCCTCCTGGAGGGACGCCCCTTCCCACCTCCCTTCCTCACAGCCCCTCCACCTCCCACCGCCACCCTCCACTGCCCTGCCCCACACCCGTGATTCCTCTGAAAACATGTACTTTTATTTATTTTTTTGGCTGCACTAGAAGTCTGTGGGATCCTAGTTCCCCAACCAGGGACTGAACCCAGGCCCTAGGCAGTAGAAGCACTGAGTCCCAACCTCTGGGCCACAGGGGAATTCCCAAACATCTACCTTTTGTCACTTCTACTTTTTCATCCACTGTCCAGTGGGTCGGCCCACGCTTCACCCCATATTTCTGAGGAGGACCACTTCCCAACGTTCATGAGCAGGTTCGAGTGCCTCCAGCCTGGGGGGTAGCCACTCACACCCTACCCACAAGTGAGCGTGACCCACCTGCACACTGTACATGACACACACACACAGCACAGGCCTGTATGGCTCTCACATGGATGCTCACACACACAGAAACACATGTGTGCCCACATAGACGCAGCAGGCCACACCCCACCCCCAGGCTGCAGGGAAGTGAAACCCTGCCCCAGGGAAGTGAAAGACTGTGAGCCCCGGTTTCCAAAGGGCCTTTGTGGGAACGGAACCCGCAGTCACTGTCTCTGGAGCTGTCCCGAGGTAACTGGGGTCCCTTGGGTGGGGCTTGGGGCTGAGGCGTGTAGGTGGTTGGGGGCAGTAGGGACTCATCTGGGCGGGGGCCCGCCCTTGGGGTGATCCTGGGGGTGGGAGGGGCAGGGCAGCTGGGATTGCGCCACTTGCCAAGGTCCCAGTTCGTGACTCAGGCTCACAGATGCACAAGTTCCTTAGCCTGCAAACAAGCTGTTTTTGTAGCATTTTTCTGCGCCTTCTTCTAAAAGCGTAAGTGCCAGGCCCCAGAGGGAGGAGATGAGTGAGCACCTGGACGGGGTGACTTCTTGTCCCGCTCGGTTGGGCTGCTCCTGACCAGCGCTGGACACACTTCCGTCTGGCCGGCTGGGAGGAGCCCTGGGTGCTGGCCACATGGATGCTGTGGGGTCCGTGGAGAGGACGGAGTGGGAGGTTTGGGGGTGGTGGCTCCTGTTCAATGTCACTGGGGGAGAGGGGACGAGAGGTGGGGTCCTGGGTGGAGGACGTGGGTGGGATAAGACAGCTCTGTGATGGGTAGTGGTGTGTAAGGGATGGTGTCACTGTCCCCTGCCTGGAGACTTCAGGTTCGGCAAACACTGTCATCTGGGGAGAGATCTGGGGACCTGGTGAAGGGGCAGGGATTTTCCCAAAGCCCAGTTCTCAGATTTGAGGTCCAGCCCTGCCACGCTGGAGTCTGATATAACCACTGAATAATCGAAAGCCAGCCCTGGAAAGGATCTTGGACAAGGTGTCCTGATGATGATCACACTTTCAATTAAAAAAAAAATCTATTTAATTTATTTATTTGTCTGGCTGCATCTGGTCATAGTTGCAGCACCTGGGATCTTTATTGCTGCATTTGAACTCTCAGTCCTTTAGTTGCAGCATGCTAACTCTCACTTGCAGCCTGTGGGATCTAGTTCCCTGACCAGGGATTGAACCCAGGCTGCCTGCATGGGGAGCGTGGCGTCTTATAAGTATTTTATTCCATATGAACAAAATTGACACACAATTCCCACTTTGAGAAGCACTGGTCTCACCCAGTTCACCCTTGCTGCAAGTGAGGAGACAGGCCCTTAGACATGAAGCGATGAGCCCGACGTCTCGCCAGGACATACTCATTTGGGGCTGGGCCTGGGGTCTCCTCATTTACAGCCTTGATACTTCCTGAGAGAAAGGAGCATACCCTCAAGTGTGCATTAGGAATTCCACATTCATGTGGTTCCAGGAGTCAGCCCAGGTCAGGGGCTGCTGGTAGATCCAACCAGGGAGTTCCTTGATTCTGCCCACAAGCCCCTGCTCACTGGCCACCCAGGCCAGCTGCTCTTTGGGAGCTGCCGGAAGCGTCAGTGCTCAGTTTCTGAGATATCGCCGTTGATACTTGCTGCATGCTCAGCAAGTCTTGCACACTCAGTGGGGCAGATCTTCAGATCTGGGACAATTTCTTTTTTTTTCAATATTTTTTCAAGGTCTTTACTGAATTTGTTACAATACTCTTTCTGTTGTGTGTTTTGATTTTTTGGCTATGCAGCATGTGGGATATTATTGGGAAATGAAGACTTAACCACTAGGCTGCCAGGGGAGCCCCTGGGACAATTTCTTATATTATTTATTCCCTTTTTCCTCCCGTCTATTGTTTCTTTTTCCTTCTGAAATGTGTTTTTTTGGGTGTTGGTTTCCTGAACCCAATATTCTTCTTTTCTTCGCTCCTGTTTTTGTCCTGCTTTCTTAAATCTTCTCTTCATTTCCATCTTTTAATATTGCTGGTAAAGGTTTTAAATTTCAGTACTCCTGCTTTTAATTTCTGAAAGCTCTTTCCTGTTTTGTGTATTTTTCACACTGTGCTTTGCCTGTTTCATAGAAGCATGTTTTCTCGTTCCTGTAAGGAGGTTAACCATGGTTCTTCTGGACTTCTTTTTATTTTTCTGTGCTAGTTCCTTGTCTGGGCTGTTTTTTTAGTTCCTTTCTCATGTTGTGGCTTTCTTCACAAGCCTTGTGACCTTCTGCTCTCTGGTTACTAAGTGAAAGTCGCTCAGTCGTGTCCAACTCTTTGCGACCCCACGGACTATACATTCCATGGAATTCTCCAAGCCAGAATATTGGAATGGGTTACTCTTCCCTTCTCTAGGGGATCTTCCTGACCCAGGGATCGAACCAGGGTTTCTTGCATTGCAGGTGAACTCTTTACCAGCTGAGCCACCAGGGAAGCCCAAGAATACTGGAGTGGGTAGCCTATCCCTTCTTCAGGGGATCTTCCTGACCCAGGAATGGAACCGGGGTCTCCTGCATTTCAGGTGGACTCTTTACTAGCTGAACCACCAGGGTTATATTTGAAAGTAAAACCCAGACAGTCTATGGTGTCTTCCTTTGAATGTGAGCAGGGCTCGTCAAGGACGAGCTCCCATCTGGGAGCTTCATGACGAGTGTTTGTGTGGGGAGACTGTCCTTGCCCATCTTCAGGGATCTCTTCTCCAGGGTCTCGGAGAAGAGTTTTTTGTATGCTGCCTCCTGGTAATCTACTGAACCTCCTCCAGCTTCAACACTTAGATCTGTAGTTTTCTGCCCCCTCCCCACCTCAAGTCTACAGCTGAGTGATCTCCTCTTCCAGGCATCCCAGCATCAATGTCGGGGCGGCTGGCCCTGCCCTCCCTGCTGCTGGCCGTGATTGTGTCTTCTTTTTGCCCGGCCACATCCATGTCCGGAGATGACATGCGAAACCAGCTGTTGACAAGAGAGAAGATGATGCGGATTGGGGGGCAGTTGGTGCTGACTCAGGAGGAGGAGCTGGCCAACCAGAGGCTCAAGGCCCTCAAGGAGGCTGAGATGCATAAGGCCTTGAGTAAGGGGAGCATCCTGCCCAGCATGCACTTCTTCCAAGCCAAGAACCTCATTGAGAAAAGTGAGGTGTTTAACATCCTGAAGAAGATGCCTAAAGGTAGGTGCCTGGAGGGGAGGGTTCTGGGGCCCTGGGGACTTGGAGGAACTAAATTGCATCTGGTGGTTTCTCTTCTAGTGGAGCTCAAACTCCATGGGGGTCCTGTGTGCTCCTTCTCCCTGGTGGACAGGGGGCGGGAGTCCACATGGCTTCTGTCCACCCTGGAAACCAAAACCCCGGCTCTGAGGGGACTCAGTGTCAGACAGACAGGGAGGAGGCCTGGGTGTCACCGGGCATCCCTGGTGGGCTTGCAAGTTGTCCCCCACAAGAACCTCATCCCTCCTTTCATATGCTCTTCTAGCCTTTCCAGGGGCCAAGTTACCAAACAGGATACATCCTGGACAAACATATTTCTTGTAGTTCATTGCGAGCATCCACTGGGAAAAAATGCATGACCTGAGTGTTGTGAATTAAGTTTTATTTGGGCAAAATGAAGACTATAGCATCTCAGATAATTCTGAGAAACTGCTCCAAAGAGGTGGCGGTGGGGGCAGGGGGGAGGTCAGCACATATGTGATTTTGGTGAAGGGGAGTTCCTACAATCAAGCACACATTTTTTGCAGGTTTTTGCTAGTTGTGTGTAGATTACTGTTAGTCACGAAGAACAGATGTCTCCCTAAAGGATTTCAGTGCTTTTCTAGATATGTGGAGATGCAAGAAGTGGGTTCATAAGCTCATCTCCTGAAAATATCCAACTATCAGAAAACTGTCCAGCCAGTTTTTCCTAGAGCACAGAGGGCCTCGTTTCTGCTCTCCACCCTGAACTCTTTTCAGGGGTGTTGAAGGCCAGCAGCTGCAGCAGCTCATAATTTAATCCTTGTAGAGGTAGATGGCAAGTGCCAATTTGTAGCTGAGACTAGTACAGAAATGTGTCGTCACTGTGAACACATAAATTGCACTTTGCAGCTTGTAAGGATTTTTCTGTCCTTTTTTTTTTTTTTTTAGTATTGTAGAGATTAAACAATGTAAAAACTGTGAGGTCGGTAAGGTAGCCTCACTGTTTAGGTGGGGAACATGGCAGAGCTCATACAGTGGGACACCTGTCATGGGGTGAGCATCAAGGCCGGAGAGCAGAGGAGGTGGACACTGAGCCTCAAGTCAGGGTGAGGTCTGGAGGAAGCTGCTCGATGCTGGCAGGAAGCAGGGAGCTGGCAGGCAGCGGATGGGGTAATGGGGAACTGGCTGGGGGACTCCAGGATCCTGGGCAGACAGGCCAGGGGGCAGGTGGGGCTCCTCTTTCTTAAACCCCCTCACATGACACTGGGCCACTTGAGGACTTGTTTGGAGGTCAGGCTCCTGACAGGAGCTGGAAGCCGGTCTTCCAACTCCAAACCTGCCTGCTGCCTCTTGAATGAGACCACCCAGGATCCCTCCTGGTGAGGGAGGGAGTCAGGGAACCAGGAGGCTGTGGCCAGCTCTGAGCCGCAGAGGGAAAGGGCCCTGGGTTCCCAAGAACTTCACCCTGTAGAAACCCCGCCCACCCACTCTCCCCCTCAGGGGCCGCCCTTCACGTCCATGACTTCAGCATCACCAGCCCGGATTGGTTGGTGAAAAATGCCACGTACAGGCCCCACTGCTATTTTTGCTTCACCCGGAGGGGGATCCCGCAGTTCAGATTTGCTCATCCGACTCCCCCTACCCCGAAGCCGGCAGAATGTCCCCAGTGGGTTTTGCTGGAGAAGTTTCGGAAGGGGCTGCATAACGTCTCGGAGTTTGACAACAGGTGGGTGTTGGTTTGCAAAGAGCTTGTCTCGCATCTTCATGGGTGGGGGTGGCATAAGGTGTCCCCGTGCAACAGACCTTTCAAGAAACACCTGACCTTAAAAAAATCAGGCGGCTTTTTTCTTAACTGTACAGGATGCTTTGCTTCACCACAGTGTTCCACGCCTTTCCCATCCAAAGCAAACTCCTGGTACGTGTAGACCTGATTTGATCAGCAACTCTGCTGCTGTGTCTGGACCCTCAGCAAGGGTGCTGCTGCTACTGCTGCTAAGTCACTTCAGTCGTGTCCGACTCTGTGTGACCGCATAGATGGCAGCCTACCAGGCTCCTCCATCCATGGGATTTTCCAGGCAAGAGTACTGGAGTGGGGTGCCAATGCCTTCTCCGTCAGCAAGGGTAGAGACCAGGAAATTCCTGGCTCTCAGAGCCGAGAGGGTCCCAGGTGGACGAGATAGCCTGAAAACATAATGAGCAGCTTCCTAACAGACCTATGAAGAATTACTATAACTCTTCTAATCAGAGAACCATCTACAGAGGGCTTTCTGGAACTGCTTCCTTTATGAGTAAGAAAATGCTGCTCAGCCTGGGTAAGGAGGTTGTTCATGGCCACACAGCTGATGAATGAATGGCTGAACAGGGAAGTTACTCATGTCCTGGGCTGCCAAGCCCACAGTCATTTCCATCAGACCTCAAGTGTGAGCTTGCTGGGGCTGCCCCAGTGGGATGCCAGAGATGGTGGCTTAAAGGAGAGAAATGTATTTTCTCACAGTTCTTGGAGCTGGAACTCCGAGATCGAGGTGTGGGCAGGTTTCTCGGAGGCCCCTTTCCTGGGCTGATGGCCAGCTGTCTTCTCACTCTCTGTGCAACCCTAGGGTCTCGGATGCTGGCCTTGTTCATGCAGCTCTCTGCCCTTGGTGCTGGTGGTTTTAGTTACACAGTTGTCTGACTCTGCAGCCCCATGGACTGCAGCCCGCCAGGCTCCTCTGTCCACGTGATTCTCTGGGCAAGAATACTAGAGTGGGTTGCCATTTCCTCCTCCAAGGATCTTCCGGACCCAGGGATCAAACCCTCAACTCCTGTGTCTCCTGCATTGGCAGGCAGATTCTTTACCACTGAGCCAGCTGGGAAGCCACCACCACCAGCTCCTGAAAGGCCCCATCTCCACACACAGTCACACTGGGGATTAGGGTTCAACATATGAATTTGGGGGATGCAATTCAGTGCACGAAACCTTCCAAGGAGAGCTTGACCTGGGATGTTCGTTCTGTGGGGTCAGCCTGGCTGAGAGGCGGAAGGCAACAGGTGGGCCTGGCTGGGGTGGGTGGGTGTGTGTCCTGCCTGCTGTCTCCTGGGGAGCAAGTGCAGGTCCCAGGGTGGGGGGCCTCCACCGGAGCAAGGGCCGGGGTGATGGCCTGTGGCATGCCTCCCCACACCCTCTGTGTCCTGACAGCCTGCTGAGAAATCTCACTCTGATGACCGAGAACCCCCACGTGACTTACACAGACCAGGATGCGATCTGGGCCAAGTTCAAGACCATCTTCTTCGTGATGGGGGACCTGGTGAGGTATGCACCGGTGTTCCGGGACTACCTGTCCCAGGGCCTGGAGGAGTTCTATCAGGACAACGTGCTCTACCTGGAGATCAGAGCGTCACTGTACCCGGTGAGCAACCTCTGCTCACCTCTGCTTGGGCCAGGCTCTGCTGTCACCCTGCAGAGTGACAGAGTGACCGAGTGACACTGGCTCCCCACCCTGGTGCCCCGCAGCACCAAGCCCCGGCTTCACCCCCGGGGGTCTGGCGCCTGTCCAGGGGCCATGTGAGCACGGAGCCCTGGAACGCACTGGGCTAGCCCTCACTGCCCATCACCTCCCTTCCCCCCTGACCCCCACGTCCCAGCGTCCCCAGACACTCGGGGCCTGCTGGTGCCTGGACACCTACCTGCACTCTGGGCAGTGCCTCGAGCCTGAATGTCCTCGACAGCCTGCTTTCCTGTCAAAGCGTGCTGCAGGATGGCGACCTCAGTGCAGGGACGCTGAGCCATCTGGTACACGGGTCTGGTTGCATGTAGAGTGGGGGCTGGGAAGTCCCTGGGGGTTGGTCTCTTCTGTGGGCAATAGAGATGTCTGATTTGACTTTGAGGAAGGAAGGTTAAAGGGAAAGGAATGGAAAAGATTAGGAGGAGTCCAAAAATATCCCAAAGTGTTAAAGTATTAAAAAGAAAATCGCTGAGTAGGACCTTGAATGTTGGCCAGTGGAAAAGGGTGACAGAGTCTCAGGTGCATGAGCTGGACCGACCTCAGCTTTGCTGGGGTGTCTCGGGTCCAGGTTGGGGGCAGAGTGGGCGTCCTATGAGGAGCCCAGGGGAGCCAAGTATGGCTGAGAGAGGATGCTCCTGGTGGGTCTTGGAAGAGGACTTCTGGGGGGCGGCGGGGTTGGGGTGTCCTAGGTACTGACTGACTCCCTCTGGGGGACTCACAGGAGTGTGAATGCTTAGTAGTGCAGGGGAGCGGCTCACCCTCAAGTTGTCCCTTGGCCTGTGGGTTATTTTGAGCAGAAACAGTCAAGGCCCATAGGACTCAGGAAGAGCCTTTGACCTTCCCTCTAAGTAAAAAATAGTACTTTTATTTATTTACCTATTTTTGGTTGCACTGGGTCTTCGTTGCTGGCTGGGTTTTTCTCCAGTTGCGGTGAACAGAAGCGATCTTTCATTGTGGTGTGAGGGCTTTTCATTGCGGTGGCTTCTCTTGTTGTGGACACAGGCTGTAGGTGCACGGGCTTCAGTGGCTGAGGCTCCTGGGCTCTAGAGCAGAGGCTCAGTAGTTGTGATGGATGGACTTAGTTGCTTCACGGTGTGTGGAATATTCCCAGACCAGGGAAGAGAGACCCGTGTCTCCTGCGTTGGCAAGTAGAATCTTACCCACTGCACCACCAGGGAAGTCCTCCTCTAAGTTCTTAAAGAACCTAGATGAAGGGCCCATTCCCAGAATAGAGCTGTCACCAGTCTCTGCAGAGAATACCGCAGGTGTGGTACAGAGACTTCAGGGCTTGAAACCAGAGTCCTCTCTGTCCCTTGTCCCTGTGGGCCCAGAAAACATGTATTCACCAAACACTTGCTGTTTATCACCTGGTGAATTGCTTTCCTCCCCTTTGAAGTCCCAAACCCCCACCCCCAACTCCCTCTTTGTCTTTTGAGCTGAAGAGGTATTTAAGGCGAGAGCTTCAGCCATTTGGGTGAGTGGCTCCCTCTTCCTGCGTCTCTCCCATGTACAGTTGTTATGAAGCTTGTGCTTCATTTTCTCCTGTTAATCTGTCTCATGTCAGCTTAATCCTTAGACCAGCCAGAAGAACCTAGAGAGAAATGCCACCCCCGCTCCCCATCTACCCCATCCCCCCCAGTCCCCACCCCACCTGCCCTCCCCCCTCCCCCCTCCTTGACAGCTGGCCAGTTGCCTAGGTGGCCCCAGGCTGCCACAGCCCAGAAACCCTGGCAGAAGGTGAGAACCCTTATCCATCAGTCAGTCCCCGGATCTCTGCCTGCAGCGTTTTTGGAAGCAGGAGCGGTAAGAGTCTTTTTTCTCATTTCTAAAATTAGGTCAGCAGGAGAAAATATTTGTGGAGCTGGTTCCTGGGGTTTAGAGCTTCTGGGATGGTAAAGTTGGTAGAGCTCTGGGCTTGTTAATCCTTTTCCTCCCAGAGATGGTGTCTGTTTTCCTGTGTCTCTGTCTGTTGTGTCATAAGGAGGAAAACCTTTGGCATGATGCCTTTTCCTTTTTTCTTGTTCTGTTTTGAGAGTTTGGCCTCAGGACCAGTGAGAAAACTCGCCCTGGTCCTATCATCCAGAAGATGCAGGCACGGGGCATTTGGTGGCCAGTCAGATCCAGTGGGATTCTTGGCTGTCACTGATGGTGGGAAGCACACAATCGTGCTGGCTCCTAGGAGGGTTTGTCACAAGGGGTCCCCGTCCACGGGGGCTTCTGTCATCTCAGCCTTCACTACAGTCTTTGCTTTCTCAGACCATCTTGGGGCGCCAACTCTCTGGATCTGGTGTGGCCGTGTTCTTTGCCCTCTCCTGTAACACCTCTTGTTCGTGGTTAAGCCACGGAAAGCCTGATTGGTGTGTGTTTGTGTTAAGATCCTACTCTCCATGGCAGACACTTTGAACTGGAGAAACTTCTAAATTGGTAGATATTTTAGCGACCTCTCTTTGCAAACACCTGTCTTATTGGTACCAATGTTAAGACCAAAAGGTGGATACAAAGAAATGTAACCTTAATTCAAACACACAGAATGGTTTGAGAAGCAGAATGGAATGGGTCTTTCAGATGCTGATAAAGACGATCTGTTAATTAGCAAGCCAGTGGGGGCCCTAGAGAAAGGAAAGGGGAAGAGGGGAGCTGTTATGGACTCTTCCCAACAAGGTGGACAATTGTAAAGGGTCACTGGGGGACCACAGGACTGGTCACAGCAGCGTGGGAAACTTCAGATGGCTGTTAAGAAATGGGATGCTAACAGTGGACATTGATGGGATTAAAGCAGGTTTTGATACAGCACTCCCTAAGGTTGGGTGGGCTAAAGGGACCTCCTACGAGTTTACCCAACAAGAAAGGGCCCCAAACAAGTCCTCCCCCTCTTTACCCCAGTTTGGAGAAATTTAAAAGCCAGAATGCAGAGATGATAGCCAGTAAGCCAATCCATGATCACCAGGGGCAACAGAGGCTGTTTAACCAAGTTAAAGATTGACAGTAAGGCTTGGGTCTCTGGGCTGGATCCCTGGCCAGGGACCCAAAGCCTTTTGCAAAGAAGAGTGGAGGGAAGTTCCCCCGACGCCTCAACGTCGGGGGAGGGGCCCCATGAGTTGCTGCACCAAAGCCACTAGTGGATCTGACTAGGGGTGTGAGGGTAGACAAAGTTATAAAGGTCAGAATGTTGGGGCGAGTATTTGATGGGAATGGCTGTGGTGTCCAGCTGACAGTTTCCAGACTGTCTGCCCACGTTCATCCAAATTACTGAGTCAACCAAGGCCTCGGGGACTGACTCCAAGGACAGCAGTATTTCAGTCTTGTTACCAAATGCCATAGTCTTTGTAGGCTCAGAAATTCTACTGTTTGTACACCCAGAAGTAAAAGGGCTCCAGAGACTGACACACATTGACCAAAGTCGTAAGTGACAGATATATGCACAAGAAAGTCAGAATACAGTTTTAAGAGAAAATTGCCAACTAGACCAGACACGTAGGCTTCCTGATTGGTAAATTCTGTCTTGAAGGCAAATCTGTTTCTTTTAAATTGAAATATAGTTGATTTGCAGTGTTGTTCTGCTCTATGTTGCAGTGAAGTGACTGCATTTTACGCACATACATTCTTTTTTAAATACTCATTTCCACCATAGTTTATCCTAGGAGATTGAATATAGTTCCCTGTGCTATACAGTAGGATCTTGTTGTTTATCCATCCTATAAATAATAATTTACATCTGCTAATCCCAAAGTCCCAGCCCTTTGCTTTTCTTCTCAACCCTCCTTAGCAACCACAGGTCTGATCTCTACGTCTGTGAGTCTGTTTTAGTTTTGTAGATAGTTTGTGTCACATTTTAGATTCTACATATAAGCGATATCATCTGATGTTTCTCTTTCTGACTCACTTTACTTAGTATGATAAGTCTCTAGTTATATCCAGGTGCTGCAAATGGCATTATTTCATTCTTTTTAACAGCTGAGCAATATTCCATCGTATATATACACCACATCTTCTTTATCCATTCGTCTGTCGATGGGCATTTAGGTTTCTTCCAATCTGGGCAATTGTAAGTAATGCTGCTATGAACATAAGGGTGTATGTATCTTTCCAAATTAGTTTTGTCTGATATATGCCCAGGAGGGCAATTGTAGGATCATATGGTAGCTATTTTCAGTTTTTTGAGCAACCTCCATGCTGTTCTCCATGGTGGCTGTACCAACTTACATTCCCACCAACAGTGTAAGAAGATTCCCTTTTCTCCATATCCTCTCCAGCATTTATTATTTGTAGACTTTTTAATGATAGCCTTTCTGATTGATGTGAGGTGATACCTCATTGCGGTTTTCATTTGCATTTCTCTAATAATGAGTGATGTTGAGCGTCTTTTTTTTTTTTTTTTGATGTTGAGCATCTTTTCATGTGCCTTCTGGCCATCTGTATGTCTTCTTTGGGGAAATGTCTATTATGGTCATCTGCTTATTTTTCTATAGTTTTTTTCTTGCTGGATTATATGAGCCATTTGCATATTTTGGAAATTAAGCCTTATCTATTGCATCATTTGCAAATATTTTCTCCTATTCCATAGGTTGTCTTTTCATTTTTTTTTAATGATATCCTTTGCTGTGAAAACCTTGTAAGTTTGATTAGGTATTATTTATTTTTTTTTTCTATTGCCTTGGGTTGAAGGCAAATCTTTTTTTAAACTTTCTATGTATTTATTTTTGGCTGTATTAAGTCTTTTTGCCAGAAGTGGGCTTTCTCTAGGTGTGGTGAGTAGGTGCTACCCTCTAATTTGCAATGCAAGCACCTCTCATCATGGTGGGTTCTCTTATTGCAGAGCCCGACCTCTAGAGTTTGGGCCCAGTGGCTGCGGCACAGGGCTTAGTTGCCTCATGGAACATGAAATCTTCCTGGACCAGGGATCGAACCCATGTCCACTGCATTGACAAGGATTCTCAACTACTGGACCACCAGGGAAGTCTGAAGGCAAATCTTAACTTCTACTGAAGCCAAACTATCTGATATTTTTCTTCTTCAGAATCTGATACATTTTTAAATCCTGGGTGGAATCCCTAAAGGGACTCTGTTGCCCTAGAGTGACTTGCTCGGTTGGCAGGCCCTGTGGTGGAAGCTGATCCTGCCCTGAGAACCAGTCATTCTTGAGTCAGGACCCCTTCCCCCACCCTCCAGGTCTCTACTCTCCTGTGCGTCCTGTACTGGCCGCCTTTCCCTTGGGTGTGTTCATCCTCCTCCAGGTCATCCCAGGTGAGGGTGGGCATCTCTACCAGAATCTGGTGTTTGTTTGACGGTTTAATGCTGAGTACAGACTTTTGTTCCTATTTCTTATTCTTGGGAAGTGGGAGTGGGACTGACCTTGCCCCCAGGAGAACCTTTGCCAGCCTTGTGAGCAGAGTCAATAAGTACAAATGTTCCTTTCAACAGAAAAGAGAGGGTCCAGTCCACCTTCCACTAGGAGAAGAATTTTGGAAAGAGGTGAGCTCGCCTAGGGCTGGCCTGTGCAGGGCGGAGGACAGGGCATCTCCCAGAACCATCATTCCCAGTTTGCCCTGAAATCCCATCTCTCCCCTAGCCTTGGCTCCCCACCTCCAGTCCATCCTCCTCTGGAGTCTGGCTTAAGCCCCACCTCCCCCTCCCCCTTCTTGGAACTGGCTTCCTCCCAGCTCTGGATCCCCAGTTAGCCTATGAGTCATTCCAGACCACCTCCCCCTATCCAGGCCCTCCAGAAGCCCCAGGAGTGGTCATCACACTCAGGAGTGGTGGGTGTACACGGGACTAATTTGGAGGTGCTCTTTGGCTTCTGACCTACCAGGATCCCAAATCTGGGGTCTTGAGTGGGGCCAGGAAGCAGCCCATTTAATTAGCCAGCCACCTCCACCGCCACCCTGAGGTTCTGATTCAGGCTCTCTGACCCAGACCACACTTTGAGACCTTTTCAAGTGCTTCATCTGCACCGTCTCATCTGAGCCTCACAACCTGCAGTTACACCCGTGGGAATGAGGTGGGGAAGGGTCGAGGGGTCTGGCCCAGGCCACGTGGGCAGTGAGCAGGGACTGGGCTTTGAGACTTTCGGGTCCACATCACGTCTCAAGAGGTGCTCCCTGAGGGAGTCTGGCCCGGGGGTCGCTTCCTGCGGTCACATCCTGCCGGCTTTCTCAGTAGTAGGGAGTGGGAGGGAGGCCTCCACACGGGGAGGGGCCTTGGGCTCCGGTGGGGAGGGGAAGAGGGGAGAGATGGCAGGGAGAGAGGGTCTGAGCCCGTGGCAGGCATCTGGGGAAGTTGCTGAGGAATTGCATGGAGGGTCGGCTTCCTCACCCCCTTCCCCTCTTGTCACACCCCCTGGGGACAACTGGCTCCGGGGTCTCCCCTGGGGAGCTGCTCAGCTCCCCTCTCTCGCCAACCCCTCCGGACCCAGCCAGGATTCCTAGAAGGTGGAGGCCCAGGGGGATGGGATCTGCCCATGGTTCTGGCCTGACCCCGGAACAAAGGCCCCTTGCCATGGAGAGTTTCGGGCTGACGCCCCCATTCCCCTGAGTAGGGGAGCTATCGGCACATTACCAATCCAGACGTCTGCCCTGGAATTCTCTTCTGAGCCCCGGCCTCCCCTCCCTGCTCGTGGGGCTAATTCAGGGTCTGGGACGAGGCTTGATGGACTAGGCTGCCGGCCCAGCCTCCTATTGTGTCACTAATGCTCCATCACAAAGGCCACTCGTCCTTAGCAACAGTTGCTAGGCGGGTCTGATCTCCCCGGACCCCATCCCCGCCCCCATGGCCAGAATCGGAGACTCTGACTGGATCGGGCCAGCCTTCCAAGTGGAGCTCCCAGGGGTTTATCCTCAGGAGCTTGCCTGGTTGGCCCTGACCCGTGGGCGGTCTAGCGGTCGGGGGGGGGGGGGGGGGGGGAAGGGGGGACAAGCCTGGGAGCCCAGGATGGTCGTTCCCAGATACCTTCTTGGATGCTGTCACTGGTGTGACCAGCGGTCCTAGTGCTCCCCCTATCCACCCCCGGGGTTTTGTCATGGATTCTCAGCAGACTCCTTCTCTAGGAACTCAACCTGGCTTTTGCTGTAGTGACCATGTTTCAAGTTATTGCTGCTGCTCTAGGGAATCCTGAGGGCAGCACCTTCTACGGTGTTATTCTGTGACTGTGCTCCTCACAAGACTGTGAAACCTAGAGGCACATACAGGAGAATCACCTGGGCAAGTTTTAAAGAAAAAACCAGCTTCTACCCAGGGAATCTGATTTAATTAACCCGGGGTAGGACCCAGGCATTTTCTTCTCCCTGGGTGGCTGGAGACTTTGAGACCACCCCCCACCATGCCTCCAAGTAAACTTAGCCATCCCCACCCCCCACTCCAGCCTGGGAGCAGGAGCAAGTTTCTTACCCTTTCTAAACCTCAAAATCCTCATCTCTAAAATGTGTACTGGTGGAGCATGTGTACTATGTCTCTGCAGTCGTGTCTGACTGTTTGCGACTCTATGGACTATAGCCCATCGGGCTCCTCTGTCCATGGGATTCTCCAGCAAGAATACTGGAGTGGGTTGTCATTTCCTCCTCCAGGAGATCTTCCTGACCCTAGGGATTCGAAGTTTTGATCCCTTCCAGATCCCTAGAGCCTGTGCTCTGCAACAAGAGAAGCTACCTCCATAAGAAGCCCACACATCGCAACTAGAGAGTAGCTCCCACTCTCAGCAACTAGAGAAATGCCCACACAGCAACAGACCCAGCACTGCCAAAAATAAATAAATAAATACAATTTCTTGCAGTGACCGTGTTTCACACCATTGCTGAACTCTAGGGATCTAATTCGGATCTCCTGCATTGCAGGCAGATTCTTTACCATCTGAGCCAGCAGGGTTCTTCGTCTCTAAAATGAGACCCAGCTGACAGAGCAAAAATGCCTAGTGAACAGGAGAAGCTCCAGAGAGTCAGGCTCTCCAGGTGAAAGCTGGCTGTGTCTCCAGTCAGAACCTCTGGGTCCTAGTTTCTGGTTTGACACAAATGGATTGTGTGCCCTCGAGCAACTCTGACTCCAAACGTCCCTTTTTTCCTTCAACTTCACATTCTCTAATTCCATGATATCATGCTGCTGCTGCTAAGTCGCTCCAGTCGTGTCCGACTCTGTGCAACCCCATAGACGGCAGACCACCAGGATCTGCCGTCGCTGGGATTCTCCAGGCAAGAACACTGCAGTGGGTTGCTATCTCCTTCTCCAATGCATGATATCATAGACAATGGAAATTTCATAATCTTACACTGGTTTATGAAAGTTGTATGTAGTTTGAATAACTTCCCCACAAATACAGTTCCTTAATTAAACTATAGTTAAGGCTTGCCATAATCTGAATTGAATCCAATGTGGTTTTTTTTTTTTTTTGATGTGGACCATTTTTAAAGCTTTAATTGAATTTGTTTCAACATTGCTTCTGTTTTATGTTTTGGTTTGGTTTTTGGGCCACAAGGCATGTGGGATCTTAGTTCCCTGACCAGGGATCTATCATCCGTTCACTCTCTGCATTGGAAGACGAAGTCTTAACCTCTAGACTGCCAGGAAAGTCCCTGAGGCCAACATTTTTTTTTTGAAACCCTTTTGCTAAATCACTTCACTTTAATAAATTGTATTTATTTATTTAGTTTTGGCGGTGCTGGGTCTTTGTTGCTCCTCGGGCTTACTCTCTAGTTGCTGAGAGTGGAAGTTACTCTAGTTGCGGTTCGTGGGCTTCTCAATGCGGTGGCTTCTCTTGTTGCAGAGCACAAGCTTTAGGCATTCAGGCTTCAGTAGTTGCAGCACTTGGGCTTAGTCACACCACAGTGTTCTGTTCTTGGGGACTGCAAATTACATTTGCAATAGCCACATTAACAGGAGAAAAGGCATAGCAATTTTATTTGATGTTAATGTTTTAACTTTATGTGCATGGACACCTTCATGGAAAAGAAGTGAAGACCCAAAGAAGTGGGTATACCAGGTTCTGATATACTATTTTAACAAATGGTGATAAATTGTGGAGAAGCAGTAAGACAAAGGAAAGGGGGTTTGGCTTCTAGGAGTAGCAACTTGTGGGATGGTCAGTGTATGGGGGAACTAAAAGAAGATAGGGGCTATTTTGTCAGGTTTGTTTGTTCAAACCCACTCTGGTGCCCGTTTCTGTCTCTGCTGGTAAGCGTGGGTGTCTCTCCTTCTGGAATAGGAGCTGGAAGGCGATACCTTCCAGACAGAAATATACGTCTTGCTCTGAGGCAGACGGGTGGGCACGGAGATCTGTTTGCCTTTGAGCTTCCTATTTGCCTTTAGTTCAAAATAGTCCTGCAAAAAGTGACAGGTTTGGGGGTGGCACAGTCTAATTACTCTTCAGGACCCCCAGAGATGAAGAAGCAAAAGGCCTGCTCTTCTCCACTGTGTTTTTTTAACTCTGTCAAACCTACTGTGCATCCCTGCATCTTCCCACTCTGCCTGTGGCCATGTCACCTTGGTGTCCCTAGTGGCTCGGTTACCTCAGGGTCCCCCGCCTCGGGGTGGGAGAGTGGGGAGATGAAGAGGGTCTTCAGACCACTCTTTCTGGCTGGCATCCTGTCCTCAGCTGGCCTGCTGCTCATTTGCTGCACAAACACTTCCTGAGTACCAGTTGCTTGCCAGACACTATTCTAGGTGGAAGGACCCAGGTTTGAATGAGAAGCAGACACCCCAGCCTTACAGTACCAAGAGCCTCAGCCCATTGAGGGCTGGGACTTCTGGTCAACCTCAGAGGCCGTCAACCAGGCTTTGGAGATTGTTGGCAGTTGGGAATGAAGTTCTGCCTTGTTCACCTCTGACGTCTGGCTGGAACCCTGCTTCCCTCACAGGTGTATGAACTGGACGGGACGGTCTACAGCCGAGAGTGGTTGGTGAGGACTTACGAAGAAGTGGCTCATAATTTTGCAAAAACGCATCCTGGGTTTATTGGAATCAAACTCATTTTTTCAGATCACAGGTGAGAGTGAGTGAAGCTGAGCCTGGAGGAACTGGGAGGACAGGCTGTGGGCAGAGCCACGGGGATGGGAGGGGATGGGACAGGAGGAGAAAAGGGTGAGGAAGGTCAGGGAGGCTGTCGCCAGGGGCAGAGACCCTCAGGGCCCAAGCACCATGGGCTCCATGTGCCATGGAAGTCCAGGATATGACCTACCCTGGCCTGGGTGGTCAGTTATGGGGTTAGTGTTTTTCCCTGAATTGTTCCAATGGTTTTGTTTCAATTGGTGGCCGGGTTCTGCCTCACAGCGGCCCCATATGTATGGCAAGCTCAAGCACTGCGAAGACAGACCCACCCTGGCTCTAAGCAAGTGCAGAAAGCCTATAACAATTCACCTGACTTTACCAAGGAAGAGTCTCCCTCTTGCTGAGGGGCAGTCAGTCTGGATAGACTGTGCCGTGTCCAGCTGGAGGGCTGGGGAGGGGCAGCCGCCCCTCAGCAAACAGACCTCCCTGGAGCCCCTCCCCTCCCGGTGAGACCTGGGGCCACTGGAGCTGGTGGGCCAGGGTGCAGCTGGCAGTAGTGGGTGGTGAAGGCTCCCTGGGGACTGGTGGCAGGAGCTCCAGGGCAGGGCTTCAGTGCCAGCTGCGTGGGTGCAGGGAGGGACGGGCAGGTGTGGGGGGCGCAGGGGTAGGGATCTGAGTGGGTGGGCCAACACCTTCCCCCATCATAGGCCTGCGCCTTTTCTCTTGGTGCTCCTGTGGCGATGCTCTTGCCTGGTTCCTGGCCTGGGCTGGAAAGGAGAGAGCTTCGGGGGAGATGAGGCAGCCTGGTCATCTGGTTCTGGAGCACTCTGGCCTTTTTGACTGAATCAGGGGACAGGCCCATGTGCCCCACAGGGATTGGGTGGCCACGGCATTTCACAGGTGCCCAGAGAGCAGAGAGCTGGACATTTCCAGGACCATCTCTCAGGGACACAGGGCAAGTTTCGATCACGGCCACTTTTCTTCATCCAAATGCAGACAAGTAAAACCTGCCCTGTGGACCCCTACCCCACTGGCTTTCCAGAGACTTGGGTCCCTCTGGTGCAGCCAGACTCCTTGACGGGAGTGGATTTGGGCAAAATGTCTGTGTTTAAGAGGGACTCAGCAGCCTGGATGGGGTAGGGTTATGTGCAGTTGTGCCGAGGGTTTGAGACACAGCAGCTGGGAGCCCCGGACGTGGTCAGCCGTCCACTTGGGAGCTGATACCCGTGCTTCTCTCTGTCTCTCCCGCAGAACCAAAAATGAGTCCCTCATCAAGAAATCCATCCAGACAGCCATGGATCTTCGTGCCAAGTTCCCTGGGATAGTGGCGGGGTTTGACCTGGTAATGGGCCCAGAGCGAAGCCCCCGGGGAAGGGCTGAGGGGCACTGTTGACACCCTCCCTTGGGGTCTTGGGGGGTGAAGGGAGAGCAGAAGAGGTCAGAAGAAGGCTGGAAAGGGTAGTTCCTGAACAGGAAGGGCCACGAGGAGAGGCTGTCCCCACTCCCCAGTCCCCACACTGGGCATGACACCTGGCTCTTCAGCCTGCAGCCCAGGGGTGTCTGGAAGCTGAGATGTGGCTGGGCCTTGGGGGGCTCTGTCCGGGATTCCAGCACATCCTTGGGTGGTGTCGCCCCCCCCCCCAACTCCCCTCTCCCCTAAATAACAGCCAGGTCATCCAGGTGACAATTTCTTAAATCTTATGAAGAAGCTAAGTTAGTGTAACCAGCTAGATGCATCTGAACCCTGTTTCTGGAATCTGCATGTCTTACCCAAGAGAGCTCACGCTCTTGCTCTCAGACCCATCGGGGCCCCGGAGCAGATCTTGAGGGCTTGTTTTCTCTGGACCAGGGTGTCCTCCTGGGGTCCTTGAGGGCTGCTCACAGGATCCAGCCTCCCCAAAATAGGGTGGGTGGTTATATCAGAGCCACACAGCCCTCTTTTCTTCCCCAGTCCTGCTACTGGTCTCTCTTTACGGCCACGACAGAGGCCGTGGCAGTGGTGGCAGGGCACTCCAGCAAGGTGAGGCAGGGGGCCGGCAGGTGCCCCACGTGCCCGCTCTGTCCTGCAGGTGGGGCGCGAGGACACGGGCCACACCCTGTACGACTACAGGGAGGCTTTGATGATTCCAGCCTCGCGGGGCGTTCACCTGCCTTACTTCTTCCACGCGGGAGAGACCGGTGAGCCTGCGACACCGCCGGGCACAGGGCTGACGGGCAGGGACCCCTCAACATCTCCGAGGCCACAGACAGGACCCCGGCCGGTGGAGGGACAGCCCTACGGCAGCTCACAGTGCATGTCCGCTTCCCGCACATTGCTGAGCCTGTGCTGATAGCAGTGCCCAGAGAAGGGGGCACGGTGGTGCTGGGGCAGCCGCGCTTCACATCCCCTACCCGTGGCTCTTACCTGGTCCTGCCAGGAGCGCACCCCACCCCCATCTGCAGGCGAGGAGCCTGAGGCTCCAGCCAAACAGGGTGACTGGTCCACCAGAAGAAGCTGGGAACCCTTTCTGATGATGTCAATTTCATAACGAGCGAACCCTGCTTTGGAGGTGGACTCATGTGCAAAGTCACACCCTGGGAGTTGGGGGGAGAGGGACCAACAGGCCAGTTCTGTGACTGGGAGTCACTGTCCACCCCCACCAGGCTGGGTGGGGGGGTGCTGTCGACTCCCACCAGCCTGGGGGAGCTGCCTGTCCACACCCACCAGGCTGAAGGGGGGCTGCCTGTCCACGTCCATCAGGCTGAGGTGGGGGACCTTAGTCTGCACCCACCAGGGTGAGGGGGCCCACCTCTACTCAAGCAGCCTGGCTGCCCTTGTTTCTGAACCGACATCCGCCTTGCCAGGTCTCTGCCCCTCAAAGCTCTGTCTGTGGTCTCACTGGTCATCGCTTAGCCTCCAGACGCTCCTCAAAACGTGTAAACCCTCAGCGGAAGCAGCAGGTCATGGCTGCAACGTCAGATCCCGGGGAAGATATGGGGGGCTTAGATCTGCTGCACCCTATCCCCACACGCCTCAGAACACCCAAGGGTCCGGCCACCTGAGAGGACCAAGGAGCCAAGGGTAGAGTCAGGATTTCACAGCCAGGCTGAAACCTGGCATCTCACACCAGCTCCAAAGCAAGGGTTCCTGCACATTTATCTCCTTTTCTGGACATTTCAAGTCCATTTGGAGCCAATTTAGATCAAAGCTATTCTAGGAGATGTAAAGAATGGTTTGTGAGGGATGGGAAGCTGGGATGACTCAGGGCGGGGCAGGGGCCGTGGCATTTGTTAGGCTTGAAGTCCCTGAGATTTGGTTGGGAAACCATAATCATCTCTGAAATCAATTCAATCCCAGGACATGGTCCTAGGAAAGGATTTTGCCAGGACTTGAATATCTAATGGGCTTCCCAGGAGGCTCCAATACTTTGGCTGCCTGATGTGAAGAGTGGACTCATTGGAAAAGACCCTTATGCTGGGAAAGATTGAGGATAGGAAGAGAAGGCTTCAACAGAGAATGAGATGGTTGGATGGCATCACTGACTCGATGGATGTGAGTTTAAGCAAAGTCTGGGAGATAGGGAAGGACAGGGAAGCCTGGTGTGCTGCAGTCCATGGAGGTTGCAAAAAGTTTGACACAACTGAGCGACTGAACAAAATCCAGGTGTCTTAGTAGGTAAAGAATTCACCTGCAATGCAGGAGACCAGTGTTTGATTCCTGGGTAGGGAAGATCCCCTAGAGGAAGGCATGGCAGCTCCCTCCAGTAGTCTTGCCTGGAAAATCCCATGAACAGAGAGGCCTGATGGGCTACAGTCCATGAGTTCGCAAAGAGTCAAACACAACTGAAGCGACCTAGCATGCACCTTTATTAAAAAAAAAAGAAAACATCTTTGAAAAGAAAGTGTTAGGGAACCAGTGAAAATTCACCTAAAGTACATGCCCTCACCAGCAATGGGAATTCTTGGGCTTCGTTCCCAAGAGAAATGTGGCATTTTCATAGTTCACATGTGGGTCAGTTAGGATGCTTTCGGCGTCCAGCAATGGGGCCTACACACCCAGTAGGACCCACATTCAGGTCTGTTGTGACCGTTCACCGTAATCAACCTTGCTGTCCTCCTGGGCCTGGGGTCTCTCCCCATTTGTTCACAGATATCACTATCTGTGTCACATCCGGGTGTGACTACATCCAGTGAAGCCAAAAAATAGTTGTTCCCTCCAGGGCATCTCCCTGAATGGTGGGGCGGGGAGCTGCAGGAGTCCCCCACCCCATCCCAGGCTGCTGGGGAGGCTGGCGGAGTCAGAACGGTCTTCTCACCTCTAACCAGGAGGCCCTGCCAGCGGGAAGGTCCAGTGGGGTGGCTGGTTCCTGCTGGCTGCGGCTACCTTGCCATGGGTTGTCCCAGGAGTTTTGTTAAAGATGGAAATTAAAGTAAGTGCACATTAATACAAGTCATTATAGTGACAGAGTCTGCAGCACATTGTAAAGATCTTACACATAAAATTCCAAGAAAACAGTTTCTAAAAACAAACATAAGATGTAAAGAAAGAATATGGGGAAAACGGGGGCAGGGAATTCCCCGGTGGTCCAGTGGTTGGGGGGCGGTCTGTGCTTCCACTGCAGGTTTGATCCTTGATCAGTTAATGGAGATTTAGATCTTGCGTGCCATCTGGTTCAGTCAAAAAAAAAAAAGAAAATACGGACTGTGGGTCAAGCAGACCAAGACTTGAAACCCACTTTTTCTGCTCTCTACCTGAGGACCTTCCCTCAGCCTATAAAGCCTGTGTAGGTTTCCGCTTCCTCACCTGTTACACACACACACACACACACACACACACAGATACATACAGGCGGGCCGTACCCACTCCGGCAGCGTTGTCAGAAGGAAAAGTGTGTGCACATTTGTGTTAATGTTCATTTCTCTTCCTTTTCCTGCCTGGGAACTCTGGGGTCTTCACCTGCCGAAGGTCTGGAGTCCTATCCATCCTACTGAAGACCCCTCTCTATTCCCAGATTGGGAGGGAACTTCCGTAGACAGAAATCTTCTGGATGCCGTGATACTGAACTCGACCCGGATTGGCCATGGATTTGCTTTGAGCAAGCACCCGGCAGTCTTGGCTGAAGCCTGGAAGAAGAACATCCCCATCGAAGTCTGTCCCATCTCCAACCAGGTACCGGCCTCCCCAGCCTCCCTCCCTGTGGTCACTCCAAGACGCCCTTGTGTCCCTCCACTCTCTCTCTCTCACTAGCATTCATGAAGTTATTTAGGAATGGCCTTTGCCTAAACCGTTCCAGGTAATGAGGGTCCCCAGTGGGGCAGGACCGTGGGCGAAGTTGTAGACAGAGCTAAAGGTGCCCTGGGGGGCACGCAGCGGGGAATGTGGGATCCTCCACTGCCACATGGCTCCTCGGGGCTCTGTGCTCAGGACGGCAGCTCAAGCTGGGCCAGCGGAGACGAGATGGTTGAGTAGGACTGGCTCTTCCTGCATCAGGACTTTGCCCAGAGCTGTCCTGATGCTCGGAACAGTCACAGGGAGAGAAGGGCCCGATCCTGCTCACGGTCTCACCTCCCTCGTGACGAGTCCTCAAGGATCCACGCTTGTCTATGCCCAAGCAGGTCCTGAGGCTGGTGTCTGACCTGAGAAACCACCCCGCTGCCGTCATGATGGCCGCCGGGTACCCCATGGTGATTAGCTCAGACGACCCCGCGGCCTTTGGGGCCAAAGGCCTGTCCTATGATTTCTATGAGGCCTTCATGGGCATCGGCGGGATGTCGGCCGACCTGAGGACGCTCAAGCAGCTGGCCATCAACTCCATCAGGTGAGTCTGCCGCGTGAACCACTCCACCACCGCCTAAGTCCACCGCTCTGAGGTGTGGGCAGAGGTCCAGAAGGTTCCCGTGAGCTTCTCTGCCTCTTACGCTTTACTGCTCTCGGACTGGGGACATGGAGCCCTGCCAGCACCCGAGGTCCCCTCCCGCTCCCTCCCCAGGCTGACCTGGGCATCCTGCCCCCCCGCCCCTACAGATACAGCGCCCTGTCGGAGACCGAGAAGAAGTCTGCCATGGATACCTGGGCGGAGAGGTGGCAGAAGTTTGTAGCTGGGCTGGCCAGGGGCCCCAAGTGAGGGGACAGCTCCACCTCTGCCTCCCTCCTCCCAATGGTCCAGAATCCAGGGAAGTCACCTCCGTTTGTCCATCAGGCCGCTGTGACTCTGGCCTGATTCACATGAGCCCCTAACTCATCTTCCTCTTCCCTTTGCCCTCTCCTGCTCATTTTCCCCAGAGCAGTGACTGTTTAAAGTTAAATTAAACCAGAGTACTCCACTGTGACAATTCAGAGCACTTAGAACTCACCCCCTACAAGCCCCTACTGGGCTCCCAGCATCCTATGAACAGGGGTCCCTCCCATGTTGTCCCAACCCAGGCGCCCGAGCACACTGGCCTCTGGCCTTGGGCCCCTCCTGGCTCTCTCTGCCGGGAATGCTCTTTCTCCCCACTTCCGTCTGCTGCCTCCTGTCACCCTCAGGCTTCGTTTCAGGTCCTTGTCTCAGAAAGACTTGTCCCTTGGGGCACCTTGCTCGCTCCCTCATGACTTCACCCGATGTGTCATTATGGATTTATTTCTGAGCGGCCTCCCTCCCCCAGACCTTCAGCTGCACAGGCACTCGTGGCCGGTTCACGTCCACTGTGAGCCAGGAGCCTAGCCTGCCCCTTGCCTGGTTGGCCCTCAATAAACATCATGTTGCAAGAATGCCTGTGCCCTGTCATGCTGAGCTGGGTCAGATACGTCTCCCAGCCCGGCCCTTGGGAGAAAGAGGGCAAGGAGCCAGCCTGGCCTTGCTGGGCCCTGGGTGTGAAGGAGAACCAATGCCTTCCTTACAAGGCCCAGCGATGTGAGTCTTCTTCTTATCCCCCGTCCCCTGCATGGAGCCCGCAGGACCTCCCCCTGGGCCCAGGCTCCTGATGCTGGACAGACTGCTTGACTGGAGTCTTCACCCACAGGCTGGTTCCCAGAGGGAGTCAGATATTCTCGAAGACCTTTTGACTCACAGCCTTCACCAGTCCCACGGTGGGGCATACAGGTCCCAGTTCAGCTGACTTTGATTCAATTAATGGTGACAACAGACCATAGCAGAATGGGCTTCGGTAGCATGTTTCCATGGTCACAGGGGTCTCCCAGGAGTGTAGGGTCTCTGATTTGGGAAAACAAACCAGCTGTGGTGCCTTCTTTCCTGTTAAACAGGCAGAGTCCAAGCAGAGGACCAGAAACACCAGTAGGGCCAGACCTGAACTCACCAGGTTGCTGCTGGCAGAGAAGGGAAAGCTGGTTTCACACACACCTTCTGGGACTTTCTGAGGGGCCCTGACATGCTGATCTTCTAACCTGTGTTAATCGAATTCTTATAAACAAAATCATGGTGCACAGTTGGAAGGGAGCATGCTGTTTCAGGAAATCTGTAGCAGAAGCTCCTGTTCACAAAACACCTTTTTCTGATTTGAACTCCAGGAGTCTATATTTCTTAGACTGAGGTCAAATTCCTTTTAAAAACTCTTTTATTATCATTTTGGCTACCCTGGGTCGAATCTCTCTAGGCTGAACACCCTCAGTTTCAAGAGGAGGGGGTAGAGACCCTGCCTTCTGATGGAAGATGGTCCAGGTCACATTAGCGGAAGGACACAAAAGATGACATAGAAAATGTCTGGAAGATAAAATCACCACATAGTGATTTTTCTGGTTCTACCATTTCTTCTATATTTATTAGCTGCCATTCTTCTGTAAGAAGAACTTCTTCTCATTGATCAATTGGTTGATTACCACTATGGCTCATGGATTTTGGCTATCAGTGGATTATAATCTGTGACAATTGTTATTTATTTTGATGCCCAACTTTTGTAGACGTGGTCACAGGAACTCTGTTAAGCTGGCTCCTGAGACTCTTGGATAAATTCCTTCTATTCTTTGAGCACTTATTTGCTTTCTGACACAACAAAATGTTTTAGGTTCACTTTACACTTTCCATGTCTGTGGCTGAAGATCAACCATTTCTCCAAAGAGCTCTGGTTCTTTTTCGTAGAGAATAATATTTAGAAGCCTTGATCTGGGCATTAGATGTTCCTGTTGCTACTGATGTGTGTAAAAATAATCAGATATACATAAATACAATTTATATATGTATGTGTGTATTTAGTCACTTAGTCGTGTCTGACTCTTTGGGACCCCATGGACTGTATCCCACCAGGTTCCTCTGTCCACGGGATTTCCCAGGCAAGAATACTGGAGTGGATTGCCAATTCCTTCTTCAAGGGATCTTCCTGACCCAGGGATCAAACCCGTGTCTCCTGTGTCTTCAAGATTGCAGGCAGATTCTCTACTCACTGAGCCATTGAAGAAGCCCAATTTATATATTTTAGAATGCAATATATATTTAGACACGTACATTTTATGTTTCCAAATTTATCTGTTTAAAAAAAAAAACATGGGTCTATATCCACATCTCCAATTCTATTAAAGACCATAGGGTTGATTCCAGCCTCAGCCCTCCCATATCCCTCTGTTCCCCACCAGTGAGAACCTGGCACCCACGACCTCCATGGCATCTTCAAGGCATCTTAATATTTGCTGATGCCCTTGTTTGTGGTCCATCTTGGACCTCCATTGCAGCCTCTTCCACTGGCCCCTCCCACTGGTCCCAAATGCCTCCAGGGAAGGGAGAGGACAAGGGAAATGTTTGGAAGAAGAGAAACCCGTGGGCTTTCAGTGCTCAGGAGTGACTTAACATGGGAGCAGATTTACTGGTGTTACTGAAGCTCTGTCTCAGGGGCATTGACCCCCTTGCAAGAGAAACCGTGTATTAGTGATTTTAAATCTTCCCTAAGAGGGACCTTCAAACTCGTCGTGAAGCCTCAGGGGCCCCAGTCCAGGTGGGCTTTCATCTGGGATGAGGCAGATGCAGAGCTGAGATCAGTTATAGCGAGGTCAGCACTCCAGGCTGGAAGGGAGCCTGAGGCTCTCAAACGGTCCTCTAGGTCGGGAGGCGCTGCCAGGAACGTCCTCCGGGAAGACCTGCCTGTTGAATTCTTACAGCTCACCAGCAAATAGGTGGCTCACCCACCTCAGCCACCTCGAATGGATCCCCAAATGTCCCCTTCCCCAGATGAGGTGCTTGAATGACTGATATGAGCCACGCCCCTTGCAAGACTGGACCCCTTGAAGTCTGACTGCCTGTAGATGCATCTGTTGGCCAAATTGAATCAGACTTCTGGATTATAAATGTTATTTTCACATATATAGTATATGTTACTTTAAATAGCAGTCATCCTAAAGACAATGTAACCTTCTTTGTCCTTCTGTGTCTGGAAGCTCATCCACTGTGTGGGGTCTGGCAGCACGGTGGGGGTGGCGAGCACTTTCAGATGCGAGCACTTTCAGATGAGAAATAACTATAGCTCCCAGTTCTCACCTGGATGGTGTGGCCCAGGCAGAGATGCTGAGTTCCACTGGGTCCAGGTGTTTCAGCCAATAGCCTTCAGGATGGTCAGAATCCGACCTTCCAAAGGGCCTTTCCCTGGGGACTGTCTGGAGACCATGTTGGGGGATGAGGTCTGCTTGGTCCAGCCAGACCTCCGTGGGGCTAAGCCCCCTCTGGGGGGTAAGCGTCAGGGGACTGGAAGTTTTAGATTCACAGAATGAGAGCTGGGAGAGGTCTGAAGATCATTTTATCTAACCGGAGTGACAGGGACTCAACTTGGGCCCAGAGAGGGCCAGTAACTCTCCCAGGTCACACAGCAGGTGACAGCCGCTTCCTGGCTCAGTGATCACCTTACAACACGCAGCTATTTTCTCTCCTGTCAGGAGTTCCTTTATCGAGAGTGGAGTTCATGCTAAACAGCTCCTAACCCACCCACAGTCCCTCCATTCTTTAGTTCAATGAGGCCAGGCTTCAGGCGACAGGCTGACCCTTCCCCTGACCCACTCCCGAGAGCCCATGATTAGCCTTCGGCGGTGTCCCAGCCCCGGAAACTGTCTCCGCTTCCTGTGGCCCGGGAGGAATGGATTCTTGCCCGGAGCTTTTGTCCAGGGTCCCCCGCTCCCCTGCCCCCAGGGACTGTCGTTTGCTGGGAAGTGGCCCGAGGAAGAAGCAGGCGCTGCGCGCGGTGCGCACCTGTGGCACCTGCGTTGGCAGCACCCGCGGCGGGCGGCGTGCGGCTGACCCCTCGTGGCCTCCGGAGGTAGCGCAGGCGCCGCCACTCGCTCCCAGCGCCCTCCCGGGTTCAGACCCGCCGGCTGCCGCGCGCTTCCTTCTTCCAGGTGAGCGAGCAGACCTGGGGTCCGTGCCCCCGGCTTCGGCCTTCTCGCTTGCACTGCCCGCCTCCCCTGCTTTGCTCCCGCGCCCCGTCCGCTCCGTGAAGAAAGGCTGGCTCCTGCCGTGGACGTCCTGCGCTTTGAACCGGCTAGGAGCTCATAGTGGGAGGAGAGTGTAGGGCCATCGCGGTGTTAAATTTTGTTACATTTAAAATGAAAAGTTCGAATACACATGGAATCACATTTCAAAAATCAAAAAACACGAAAAGGGATACTTTGAAAGGTTTAGACCCGCCTTTACTCCACCCGCTCTCCCATCTTTCCCACTCCACCTATTTCTTCCACCACGTTTATTAATTTTTTTGGTTTCTTTGCATAATAAACAAATGCACGTGTAAACTCTGTTTCCTTTTCTGTGATGAAAGGCGCACATTGCCCACCTGTCCTGAGCTTTGCTTTGCTTTTAGTTGAGGGTCTTCCCCACCCCCCTGCCCCGTCTCACTCAGGGTTTGGGGGTGGGGTGGGGAAGACACCCCAGAGCTTAATAAACAAGGTCCTCTAGGTGACATCTGGGTTCTTTTCTTTCAAATGTGTGTGTGTATTAGTCGCTCAGTCATGTCCGACTCTTCTATTCCATGGACTGTATGTAGCCTGCCAGGCTCCTCTGTCCATGGGATTCTCCAGGCAAGAATACTGGAGTGGGTTGCCATGCCCTTCTCTCTTTTCAAATAAATGTTGGGCTAAACTCTTGGAACTTCCCCGCCCATCCAGTGGTTAGGACTCCATGCGTTCACTGCTGAGGGTGCAGGTTCAGTCCCTGGGAGCGGAGGAACTAAGATCCCTCAAGCTGTAAGTTCCGGCCAGGCCAAAAAAGTAAAACAAAAACTCAAAAAGCCAAAACTCTTGCAGTATGAAAGTGAAGTCGCTCAGTCGTGTCCGACTCTTTGCTACCCCGTGGACTGTGTAGCCCGCCAGGCTCCTCCGTCCATGGGATTCTCCAGGCAAGAATACTGGAGTGGGTGGCCAGTTCCTTCTCCAGAGGATCTTCCCGACCCAGGGATCGAACCCAGGTCTCCCGCATTGCGGACAGATGCTTTAACCTCTGAGCCACCAGGGAAGCCTCTTGCAATATAATATAATGACATATTTATATTATATAATAATATATTTATATTATATAATATCATTCATTCATTGTGTAAATTAGCTACTTATTATATCTTGCAATATAATATATATCTTGCGAATAATAAGTAGCTAATTTACGCAATGAATGAATAAAGACCCAGGTGACAGAAGCCCTGAGGGCACGTTCCTGGGCTTATAAATCAGCGCCTCCAGCACCTCCGAGGGTCAGAGGATGTGCAAATAGTCACCCGTGTTTCGTCGGAAGCAGGGTCTTCATTTACATGTCAAAGCTAGAGGGTCCATGCAGGTTAGAACTAGAAATGGAAAAAAGAAAGTACATGGACAACATTTTGAAGGGAAAAGTAAGAAACCAGACATAATTTTCTGTAGACTCTGCAACACTGCTCAGAGGGGAGTTGGAGGTCGAGGGGATAAGCGCCTTGGCCAGTCTGGGTCTGCGAGCTCCTTGAATGGCCTCTTCCGACCCCCTCGTCCGAACCATTCTGTGATGTTAGGAGCTGTATCTGGGGTCCCAGAGCTCTTCCAGAAAAACCCACCCTTCTTTACCCCAATAACTTACACATGGCCAAATAGAACAAAGCCCAGAGTAGAAGGTTAAGGGGGCCTGGACCCCGGGGGAGAGTGGCAGGGTTGTGAGCTCCTATTCCAAATGGGCTACAGCCCTGCAGAGTGGGAGACCCACGAGGTAAGGGGTCCAACGTTGATGGACCCTGAGGGTATTAAGCTTGGTGAAATAAATCAGCGAAAACCAAATGCTGTGTGAACTCACATGTGAAATCGAAGAAACAGAATAACCAAGCTCACAGATCCAGAGAACCAGAGAGAGAATGGTGATTGCCCGAGGCGGGGTGGAGTTGCGAAATGGGAGAGGGGGTCAAGAGGAATAAACTTCCCATTCATTATGTGATAAATAAGACCGAGCTCAGACGCGGTCCCCAGAGACCGAAGCAGAACTACAGCTCCCGAGATGTCCCGCGCCAGCTCCACCCCGACCCCGACACTGAGGCGAGACTACAATTCCCGTGGTGCCTCGGGCGTTGCCGGCCTCTGATTGGCTGCGCGGAGCGCGCAGGCGGCGGCCCATGGCTGCGCTCGGCAAGGCGGCGGCGCGGTGGGCGCCGGGGCTGTGGCGGCGGGCGGTGCGCGCGGCCGTGTGGCTCGGGGGCAGGCGTTTCGCGAGCGGCGGCGCGCAGGTGAGGGCTGCGGATACGGGGTGGGCGGCGGGAGCCCGAGAGGCCTTGCGTGCCGGACTCGGAGCTGGGTTCACGACCTCTGGATGTCACCTCTCCCCGCCTTGGCCTCAAGTGGCTAAGTCACGTCCCCTGCGGCCCTGCCACCCGGGTCACTGTCTCCCCGGCTCCGTCCTCACAGCCGCGTGACCCGGTCCCTCGCGGGGGCGACCCGGGGGCTCGGAACGCGGGACCCCAGGCAGGACCCCAGTGTCCCGGGTCCTGACTTTATCCACTTTCCTGGTGGCGAGAGTGGGAGGAGGGGGAAGTGATGCTGCTCCTTTCGGGGTCAGTCCTGCCCGGGCCACGCACTCCCCGTGTGACTTTAAGAGAAGTTACCGCCGTCCCTTGGTTCACGGGGGACACCGAAACCCTCGGGTGCTTGAATCCCACAGCTGGACCCCGTATCCGCGGACCCCGCCTCCGCGGATCCACCAACCCACTTGGTGTGTGAGGTTTGCCATCAGCAGTTGGTTGAATCCAGGGCTTGCCTGGTGGCTCGCTCAGTGGTAAAGAATCTGCCTGGAATGCAGGAGACGTGGGTTCAATCCCTGGGTCAGGAAGATCCCCTGGAGGAGGAACTGGCCACCCACTCCAGTATTCTTGCCTGGAGAATCCCATGGACAGAGGAGCCTGGCAGGCTATGTAGTCGATGGTTTGCAAAGAGTCAGACACCACCGAGCGACTAAGCATGTCAGCGTCAGGATTTAGCATGCAGTGTTTTTGCAAGAGGCTACCAAGGGCACTTTCTGTGATGTAGGTGTGGTACCTGTCACAGGGACTGCGGAGATGGAGCTAGTAGGAGTGGAAAGAAAGAAAGTGAAGTCGCTCAATTGAGTCCGACTCTTTGCGACCCCTTGGACAGCACCCTGCACCAGGCTCCTCCGTCCATGGGATTTTCTAGGCAAGAGTACTGGAGTAGGTTGCCATTTCCTTCTCCAGGGAATCTTCCCGACCCAGGAATTCAACCCAGGTCTCCTGCATTGTAGACAGATGCTTTACCATCTGAGCCACAAGGGAAGTAGACAGTGTCCCAAATGGTCGTTGTGCCGCTGTTGTTGAAAAGCACATCCACCAGTTCCAGATAAGAAGCAGAAACACAAAGGAGCATCTTAGTTGTCCCTTCATTTCAAACTAATCTTAAAACCACACTTTTAAAAATTGAAGTATATGGAGAAGGAAATGGCAACCCACTCCAGTATTCTTGCCTGGAAAAGTCCATGGACAGAGGAGCCTGGCGGGCTGCAGTCCGTGGGGTTACATGACTGAGCGTGTGTGCACGAGGGTGGAGGGAGATGGGTTGGTAGCAATAAAGTGGTAGAACTAAAAAGAAAAAAAAAATTGAAGTATAGTTGATTTACAGTATTGTGTTAATTTCAGGCATATAGCAAAGTGGTTTAGTTGTGTGTGTGTGTGTGTACATATACACATGTGTATATGTATCTATACACACATATATATGTTTTTTCAGAGTCTTTTCCATTATAGGTTATGGCAGAACATCAAGTGTAGTTCCCTGTGCTATATATTAGTTCCTTCTTTATCTATTTTATGTATAGTAGAAAACCACACATTTTAGCACTGCCACAAATATGAACTTTAATTAGAAAATCTAGCCTTATACCCAGGACTAATTAAAAAAAAAATGAAGTGATATAGAATAAAAATACAGAAGAGAATGAAAAGAAAAAAGAATGAGAAGAAAAAAAATCTAATCCTGTTTCCTTTGCTCTAGGAAACTTCACTTAAAAAAATCAATAGATGTTATTTTTTAGAGCAGTTTTAGGTTTTCAGAGAAGCTGAGCAGTAAGAGTAGAAGTCCCAGACCCCAGTCTTCCCGTTTCCTGTTCTTAATGTTGGAGGGGCCTTGACTCAGTAGGTGGCTGGATGCCTGTTTCTGTGACTGCACACTCCTGATGGTTGGAGGTAGAGGTTATACACCGATAGGAATAGATGTGAGAGTGTCATTGCTAAATTGTCCTGAGACCTTGTTCTCAGTAGCAGGGTCTGTGGAGTATTACGTCTAAGAGAGCAAATGGTGTAACTATTTAGAACATGGCCACTCAGAGCAGTGAAACTATGGTCAGCTTTTGCCGTCATCAGCACAAACAAGCTGTCTTATATTTTAACTGTGTATTTAAAAAAGAAATCTAAGAACAGTATTATGAACTGCACAGACCTATCTTCCAGAATCAGCAGTTATTAACATTTGGCTGTAGTTGCTTTGCTTATCTCCCTCCACCCTCTTCTATTTTGTGGCTCTAAGAGTTTGAAATGAATCCCTGATTTCTTGTCATTTCAACCCTAAATTCTTCTCTGTGCACCTCTAAGAAAATAAGGATATTCCGAACATAAGCACAATATGTGTGCGATGAGAGTGGCTTGACTTGGCTGGCGCAAACAAAAGGAAAATGGCAAACAGGTTAGGTTGGATTTTTCTGACAATTGAAAAACATCTTGTATGTTAATAGTTCATAAAATAAGAGGTGGGATGAATTTTTAAAAAGAGGATAGTGTTCAACTTTGTAAATCTAAGAAATGCAGATTGAGAGGTTTTTTTTTTTAAACTTTGAAATTAACAAGACATTTGATTCTTAACAAACTCTTTGATATTGTGAAAACCATCTTTGGCAAGGGCACCAGGGTCCATGTGAGCTGATACATGTTTTGGAAGACAGCTTGTTAGTAGGTGTTCTGTCATTGAAATGTCTGTACCCATTTGGCTTACTACTCTTGCTTTTAAGAATTTAACTTAAGGAAATGTCCATAATATGGAAAAATCAGTAAGCATGAGGAGGTTCTTTATAAGATAATTTGTAGCAGTAGAATATGGGAAAACCTAAGTGAGATAAGGGAAACCTAATATTACTGGAATATTCACTCAGAATATTATGTAGCCAGAAACATGGAGGATGTGAGGTTGTATGTATTGATGCCGAAAGAAAACCAAGAGAGACCAGTGAAAAGAAGATGGGAAAAAAAGCACAGCATAGTGCCGTTTGTGTGTTGACGAAAAGATGAGAAAGTAGCACCATCCAGGAAGGGTTTCTGGAAAATACCAAGAGGGGTTGGCACTGGGTGGAAGAGGAAGCAGGAAACTTAACATTTTATTTTCTGTATCATCTGTAGCGATTGAGTGTTTTTTAAAAGCTCTGTGTGTGTGTTGTTATGGTAAAACTTAAAAGGTGGTTATGAAGGCTGTTGTAATAGATTAAAATGTTTCATGTCAAGCAAAAAGAACAAGACACAAAATCATACGTATGAGGTGCAGCCTCAGCCACCTAACAAGCATAAGACTAGAAAAAGGTGATTAAAAGAAATACTGATCCGTCATGTTCAAGTCCTGGGCTTGTTTCTGAATTTTTCTATTTTCCAATTAAAAAAATTCCTTTCGGGACTTCCCTGGTGGCTCAGTGGTAAAGAATCTGCCTGCCAACACAGGAGACGGTGATTCGATCCTTCTCGGGGGAGATCCCACATCCCGTGGAGCATCTAAGCCGGTGCACCACACCTGCTGAGCCTGTGCTCTGGAGCCAGGGAGCTACAGCTACTGAGCCCACCCACCACGTCAACAAGAGAAGCCACCGCGATGAGAAGCCCACGCATCACAGCTAGAGAAACACACAACTAGCTTTCTCACTGCAACTAGAGAAAGTGCATGCAGCAACAAAGACCCGGCATAGCCATAAACAAATAAATGAAATTAAAGTAATCCTTTATATCAGTTATGCAAAAATAACTTTAACCAAGTAGTTATATGCTTAAAAATACCTGAAAAGGCCTCATTCTCTATTGCAGATGGATCTGCCTGGCCAGCAACCCCGAGTCCTCCTCTGAAATCTGTGGCCCGGGCTGGCCCAAGGGTGGGGATGAGGCCTCCCCCAACCCTCTGCCCCTCTGCCTGACTTGGGCCGCTCTCGTCTCCCCTCCGTGCAGAGCCCGCCCACCTTTGGGTTGCTGTTGGATATTGATGGGGTGCTGGTGAGGGGCCACCAGGTCATCCCCGCCGCACAGGAGGCCTTCCGCCGGCTGCTGGACCCCCAGGGGCAGCTGCGGGTGCCCGTGGTCTTCGTCACGAATGCCGGGAACATCTCACAGTGCAGTAAAGCCGAGGAGTTGTCGACCCAGCTGGGCTTCCAGGTGAGGAGACGGTGGAGTCTAGAGGCCGAGGACCCTCCCCCCAACTGAACCCCCTCTCCAACACTGACTGCACTCTTGCCCCGGGGTGGGGGACAGTGTGGATGAGCCAGGGTAAACCTCCCAGACCCGCTGGAAAAATAACTTGAAGCTCAAAGGCCAGACTCCGACAGAGCCCCATCAACAGGGTCCTCTTTTATGAAAACGAGCATCATGGACTTGGCCATTTCCAACTTTCCTCCCGGGCCTCAGGGTCACGTGTTTCTAAGTGTCCACGTCCCGGGGGGATGGTGAGGTGACAGCTCTCTTTTCTCATGAGTAGGATGGCACAGTTCAGTGAGCTCTTGTCTCTCGCCCGCCAGCAGCTCCCACCGCCCCAGCATCCACATGGCGTGTGTTGGCAGTGGATCTGGGTTTTGGAAAGAGTCCTCATGAGACCTAGAGAGTAGAGCCATTGCCGAGCGGCTGGGACACTGCTTGGGGACAAGGCCGGTTCTCCCCCTGGTGTCCAGACAGTGGGCCTTCGAGGTCACCATTAGCATAAATGCTGAGAAGCCAGGTCTTTACTTAGAACTGAAAACCTTCAGAGGCAGAGGCAGGTCTGAGCTCGGGCAAGAACCCTGTGGTTCTCCAGCAGGGCTGAGAGATCGGGGTGTGGACAGCGGGGTGGGCAGGGCCCGTGGTGGCCACAGCTCCTGCAGGCTCTGCTGTCCGGGCCCCTCACCCATGTTGGGGTAGCTCCGGAAGAGCTGGGCCCCCTCCGGGCCAGTTTCTCCTTCCCGTGTCCCCACTGCTCCCGACGCTGCCCTCGCCTGCCCTCACCTGCGTGTCCTCTGCTGTCCCTCTCTTGGCCGCCCTGCAGGTGGAGCCCGACCAGGTGATCTTGTCCCACAGCCCCATGAAGCTCTTCTCACAACATCATGACAGGCGGATGCTGGTGTCTGGGCAGGGGCCCCTGGTGGAAAACGCTCGAGCGTATCCTGCTGCTGCTCCCAGCTCTGCTGTCCTTGCCCGGCCGAGGGGACTGGGGCCAGACCTGCCCGGTGCCCAAGGGAGGAGGGAGGGCGGCTCCCAGGTGTCCAGCCCTGGCGTCCGGGGGTTCCTGAAAGCCAGCCCACCGCTTTGGAGCCTGCTGGGCAGCTCCCTGGAGAGTCTGACTCGCCCCGGTCCGAGAGCCCGGGCGGTTCTGTGGTTCGGTCTGGGCCCCGCGGCTCCCTGTGCTTGGTGTGCGTCTGCGTGGAGCTCACCCCCAGGCGTGTGCTCGTAAGGGTCAGTCCCCGTTCTGAAGCAGCTTGTTCATCTGCTGCTCCTGCAAACCCGAGCGGAGCACTGCCGTGGGCAGCCGCTCCTGGGGGACCAGAGCAGGACACGGCTGCTGCTTCATCAGGGCTCCTGCTGGAGGTGGTGAAAGGGGCCTTAGGACAGGAGCACGGCAGAGAGTGCTGGAGGGTGAGGCTGCAGTGTGTCCCCCACCCCCTTTAGGCTGAATCTGGTCCATCGTCCAGGTGTCGTCCGGCCTGGCTTCTCCAGGCTCTGCTCAGCCAGCCTCCTTCTCATCGAGGAGTCTTCTCTCAGCCCTCCTCAGAGCGCTGGTGCTTCCAGCTCTGGGCCAGTGTGAGCTCGGGGATGGGGCTTCCTGCTCGAGGGTGCCCATCACCAGCGCCCACGCCTGCATGCAGTGCCTCCTGGCGCGTGCTGGCCTCATGCGCTCTGTCCAGGGTTGAGGCAGGCTTGATCGGGTCGGGGGTGCTTCCTTTACTTTCAAAGGCATCTCCCCCCGCACCCTGTCCTGGCCACTTTGCTTCCTGACCTCGCTGCAGACTGGGTTTCAAGCACTTGGTCACAGTGGACGAGCTGCGGGCAGCCTTTCCTGTGCTGGACATGGTGGATCTGCAGCGGCGGCCCAAGACCACGGTAATGGGACATGATTGGGCCCCCCTCGCTGACCCTGCAGCCTTGCCCCCAGAGAGCAGGCTGCTTGGAGGGCACGACTGGCTGAGGACTTAGTCCCTAGATGCGCGGGGTGAGGACTGTTCTCTCTCCTTCCAGAGCCCTCTCGTCTCCTCCAGCTGGCGGCTTTGTGCTTTACCAGCTCTCCCAGAGTCACCCGGGAGGACCCTAGCCTTTGTTGAGTTGATCGCGGCTCTGTGGTCCTAGGGCCCCTTACAAAGACGGCTGTCCTGGTGGGATGGCTTCCTGGGAAGGTGCACTTCTGAGCACCTGCCGCAGCTCCTTTTGGGTTTGGCTCATACTTGAACATTCTCTCTTCCGGCCAGTGGCCACGGGGCCTGTCACTGACCCTCTAGGGTGCCCGCTGTCTCCTGCCGGCCCTTCACCCTCCCCCTCCCCATGTAAACTGTCTCCCACACTGCAGCATGATGACGCAATTGTTACAAAGCAGACAGACCTGCTTCTGTTGGGCTGTGGCTCCCATCCTTCCCCTGCCTCCGAGCCACGCACAGTGTGTCCTCAGCCAGGCGTCGCCCCAGCTCTCAGGACAGCGCAGTGACAGCCCCCGGGGACGTTCTCAGCTGGTCGCTGGCAGAGCTGAGACCTGGGCGGCTGTTCCTGGAAGGAATGGGCCCCAAGAGGGCAGTCAGTGGGGGCCCCGCCCCTGGAGTGACACCAGACTCCTGTCCCTCCTGGGCTCGTCTCGTTCTCGGCCGCCTGATTCCACACCCTCACCTCCCATCCTTGCTGGCTGACCTTGACATGTGTTGCACCTGGCTGGACGCTCTCACCCTCTCCCTGAGGACCTCCCCCTCGGCCTGTCAGCTTTTCCTTGGCCTGGCCTACACCGAGGGACCCTCTGTCTGTCGTCACACGTCCCACCCCCTGGAAACCAGGCGTGGAAGGTGACCATGGCATTAACGGCCTCTTCTTGGTCTCTTGCAGCCGCTTCCAAGGAATGACTTCCCTGCGATTGAAGGTAATGAGGTCCCTGTGTGATGCGGACAGTGTGGGTGTGGTGCTGGACGCTGGGCTCTGGTCTCCATCTGCCATTCACCACCTCTGAGACGTTAGCTGCTAATCTTTCCTTCCACATGCCACTTGCCTCGTTATTCCAGAAAAATCATAAATATAGAAAATCTTAAGTGGAAAGGTACCTAAGGTAACCTGGTCCAGTGTTTCTCAGCCCTGTTAAACCCAGTTCTGCCTGGGTAACAAAAATACTGTATTGTCCCACTTACTATTCCAGGTGATCTCATAGATAATATAACTTTCCTATACACAAATGTTATGGAGAAGGAAATGGCAACCCACTCCAGTATTCTTGCCTGGAGAATCCATGGACAGAGGAGCCTGGCAGGGCTCCAGTCCATGTGATCATAAGAGTCAGACATGACTCGCGACTGAACCCCCACCACCACCACCATACACAAAGATTAATTCACTTTAAAGCTGTAATTGTATGGAGAAATAAATTTTTTTAGTAAGGTAATCTGCATTTCAGTATGTAATAATTACCCAAGAGGACATAGTTAAGTAGCAAAATGATCATAGCAAAAGTAGAATCCCCAGGAGTGTCACAACTAAAAATGCAGTGTGTTCACAGGTGTGTAGGTGTGCATTGATGTGCCAAACGCAGTGTGTTCACAGGTGTGTAGGTGTGCATTGATGTACCAAACACAGTGTGGTCACAGGTGTGTGGGTGTGCCTCGGTGTGACATGCACTGTGGTCACAGGTGTGTAGGTGTGCCTCGGTGTGACAAACGCCCTGTGGTCACAGGTGTGTAGGTGTGCCTCGGTGTGACAAACACAGTGTGGTCACAGGTGTGTAGGTGTGCCTCGGTGTGACATGCAGTGTGGTCACAGGTGTGTAGGTGTGCCTCGGTGTGACAAACGCAGTGTGGTCACAGGTGTGTAGGTGTGCCTCGGTGTGACAAACACAGTGTGATAACAGGTGTGTAGGTGTGCCTCGGTGTGACATCCACTGTGGTCACAGGTGTGTAGGTGTGCCTCGGTGTGCCATGCAGTGTGTTCACAGGTGTGTAGGTGTGCCTCAGTGACATGCAGTGTGGTCACAGGTGTGTAGGTGTGCCTCGGTGTGACAAACACAGTGTGGTCACAGGTGTGTGGGTGTGCCTCGGTGTGACATGCACTGTGGTCACAGGTGTGTAGGTGTGCCTCGGTGTGACAAACACAGTGTGGTCACAGGTGTGTAGGTGTGCCTCGGTGTGACATGCAGTGTGGTCACAGGTGTGTAGGTGTGCCTCGGTGTGACAAACACAGTGTGATCACAGGTGTGTAGGTGTGCCTCGGTGTGACAAACACAGTGTGATCACAGGTGTGTAGGTGTGCCTCGGTGTGACATCCACTGTGGTCACAGGTGTTTAGGTGTGCCTCGGTGTGCCATGCAGTGTGTTCACAGGTGTGTAGGTGTGCCTCAGTGACATGCAGTGTGGTCACAGGTGTGTAGGTGTGCCTCGGTGTGACAAACGCAGTGTGTTCACAGGTGTTTAGGTGTGCCTCGGTGTGACATGCAGTGTGTTCACAGGTGTGTAGGTGTGCCTCGGTTTGACAAACACGGTGTGATCACAGGTGTGTAGGTGTGCCTCGGTGTGCCATGCAGTGTGTTCACAGGTGTGTAGGTGTGCCTCAGTGACATGCAGTGTGGTCACAGGTGTGTAGGTGTGCCTCGGTGTGACAAACGCAGTGTGTTCACAGGTGTTTAGGTGTGCCTCGGTGTGACATGCAGTGTGTTCACAGGTGTGTAGGTGTGCCTCGGTTTGACAAACACGGTGTGATCACAGGTGTGTAGGTGTGCCTCGGTGTGACATGCAGTGTGTTCACAGGTGTGTGGGTGTGCCTTGGTGTGAAATGCAGTGTGGTCACAGGTGTGTAGGTGTGCCTCGGTGTGACAAACACAGTGTGTTCACAGGTGTGTAGGTGTGCCTCGGTGTGACAAATGCAGTGTGGTCACAGGTGTGTAGGTGTGCCTCGGTGTGCCATGCAGTGTGGTCACAGGTGTGTAGGTGTGCCTCGGTGTGACAAATGCACTGTGGTCACAGGTGTGTAGGTGTGCCTCAGTGTGACAAACACAGTGTGGTCACAGGTGTGTAGGTGTGCCTCAGTGTGACATGCAGTGTGTTCACAGGTGTGTAGGTGTGCCTCGGTGTGACAAACACAGTGTGATCACAGGTGTGTAGGTGTGCCTCGGTGTGACAAACACAGTGTGTTCACAGGTGTGTAGGTGTGCCTCGGTGTGACAAACACAGTGTGATCACAGGTGTGTAGGTGTGCCTCGGTGTGACAAACACAGTGTGGTCACAGGTGTGTAGGTGTGCCTCAGTGTGACATGCAGTGTGGTCACAGGTGTGTAGGTGTGCCTCGGTGTGACAAACACAGTGTGGTCACAGGTGTGTGGGTGTGCCTCAGTGTGACATGCAGTGTGGTCACAGGTGTGTAGGTGTGCCTCGGTGTGACAAACACAGTGTGATCACAGGTGTGTAGGTGTGCCTCAGTGTGACAAACACAGTGTGATCACAGGTGTGTAGGTGTGCCTCGGTGTGACATGCAGTGTGGTCACAGGTGTGTGGGTGTGCCTTGGTGTGAAATGCAGTGTGGTCACAGGTGTGTAGGTGTGCCTCGGTGTGACAAACACAGTGTGGTCACAGGTGTGTAGGTGTGCCTCAGTGTGACATGCAGTGTGGTCACAGGTGTGTAGGTGTGCCTCGGTGTGACAAACACAGTGTGATCACAGGTGTGTAGGTGTGCTTCGGTGTGACATGCAGTGTGGTCACAGGTGTGTAAGTGTGCCTCAGTTTGACATGCAGTGTGTTCACAGGTGTGTAGGTGTGCCTCGGTGTGACAAACGCAGTGTGGTTACAGGTGTGTAGGTGTGCCTTGGTGTGAAATGCAGTGTGGTCACAGGTGTGTAGGTGTGCTTCGGTGTGACAAACACAGTGTGGTCACAGGTGTGTAGGTGTGCTTCGGTGTGACATGCAGTGTGGTCACAGGTGTGTAAGTGTGCCTCAGTGTGACATGCAGTGTGTTCACAGGTGTGTAGGTGTGCCTCGGTGTGACAAACACAGTGTGGTTACAGGTGTGTAGGTGTGCCTTGGTGTGACATCCACTGTAGTCACAGGTGTTAGGTGTGCCTCGGTGTGACATGCAGTATGTTCACAGGTGTGTAGGTGTGCCTCGGTGTGCCATGCACTGTGGTCACAGGTGTGTAGGTGTGCCTCGGTGTGACTCAGAAGTTAGGGGCAGTGTCGTCACTGGTGACGTGCTTTTCCCGATTGGGGAATAAATCTTGGTAAAGTTTTGAAGAAATGAAATGCAGTCTTCTCATGACTAACATGATAGTTGCATTTTTTGAAAAAAATCCGTGTTTATGAAAACCCTACCGACCTGTGGGTCAGCTGTTGGTAGACCTGAGGGGCCTGACTGTGCAGGGCTGTCCTGAGCCCGCCAGGCTGTGGACTGGCCGGCTCCTGGTCTTGCAGCTGGCCCCAGCAGGCGCTGCTGCTTCTCTGCTTTTAACCCTCGGGATGGCCCGGAGAACTCACGAAGGAGCCCTCAGGAGCTCCTCCTGGCTCAGCTTTGTCCACCTCCTGGGACCCGTGCCCTCTCCAGGGCCGGGCATGGCGGGACTCCCCGAGGGGCTCCCCGGACCATGGCTCACGCTCCGCGCTCTGCAGGGGTGCTCCTCCTGGGGGAGCCCGTGCGCTGGGAGACGAGCCTGCAGCTGATCACAGACGTCCTCCTCAGTGACGGGAATCCTGGCACGGGTCTGGCGACGGCCCCCTACCCCCACCTTCCCGTCCTGGCCAGCAACACAGACCTCCTCTGGATGGCTGAAGCCAAGATGCCCAGGTGAGGACACGGGGTCCCTGCCTCCAGCTGCTGGTGGCTCCTCAGCCATCTGGGTGCTCTGAGCTCAGACCCCTTCCTCAAGGCCCCGGGTTGCCATGGTAACCTGGCCTCTGGGAGGGGTCTCCAGGGTCACATAACATACTGAGTAGTAAAATGAACACTGCTGCTTACTGAGCATGGAAGGTGGATCGAGGTGGGGGTTACCCCCCCACTTGACCGCCAGAGTCCAGCAGGACGGCTCCTTTTGGCTCTTGGAGCCCGAGTGGTGCTCAGCCCCTGTTATCCGTGCCCTCCCCTCCCTGCCTTCACCCGAGGTGCTGGTTCTCCCACTTCTTGGTGTCCTTCTGCCCGTAAGACGCGGGAGAGGGAAGAGGATTTTGAGGCCTTTGGCCCCGGGGAGGGCCCTCACCCCACCCTGCCCGGCCGAGCTGCGCACAGCACAGACCCACAGATCCACAGACTGCGGTTTTGCTGACCCCCAGGTGACCTCCCTGGAAGGGCAGCTGCTGGTGCTGTTGGGCTTGTCTGGGGCCACAGGCGAACGAGTGACCTCTCTCCCCCACCTGCCTCCAGGTGAGCTGTGCAGTGGGTCCGTCGCTGGTGCGGGGGCCAGCCCTGAGCCACTGTGCAGCCGCCCAAGGGGGCAGGTCAGGTCACTGTGTTCGCTGTCACTGCTTTCCTAAAGGGTAGTTCCGCAGCTCGAGGTCAGGCATGTCTTCTGGAACCTTCTTCCTAGAGTTCAGGTTTGCTGACGCTAGGTGAAGGGAGCGGGTTATGTAGGACTGAATGTCTGGAGGTGACTTATGGATTATAAAGCCAATTTGATGTCACCTGTTCATTCAGTAATGTCAAAACTGAAACCTCCCCGGCAGGTTCGGCCACGGGACCTTCCTGCTGTGCCTGGAGGCCATTTACCGCAAGCTGACAGGCCGGGAGCTACACTACACAGGCCTCACAGGCAAGCCCAGCCTCCTCACCTACCGGTACGCCGAGGGCCTGCTGGCGCAGCAGGCGGCGCGGCGGGGCTGGGCCGCCCCCATTCGGAGCCTCTACGCTGTGGGGTGAGCCCTATGCCCCCCACACCTCATGTCCCCCTCCTCCCCTGTCTGTGCTCATGCCCTGGCCCCCTCCACCCCGAGTGGACAGCACCCTGCCTGCTGCCCACCACACTGAACTGGGTCCTCTCTCCCCAGCGACAACCCCATGTCCGACGTCTACGGGGCCAACCTGTTCCACCAGCACCTGCAGACGCAGCAGGAGGGGGCGGCCCGGAGCTGCGCCTCCATCCTGGTGTGCACGGGCGTGTACGGTCCCCAGGCCCCCAGCCCCACCGCGCCCGCCCCGGGTAGCGAGGGGTGTCCATTCCATGGACACCGGGACTTCGGCTTCAGGCCCGAGCTCCTGCAGGCAGCCCACGTGGTCAGTGACTTGCAGGAGGCTGTGCGGCTAGTCCTCCGCAAGGAGGGCTGGGCTGTCTAGGGCCTCGGGACGGGGGTGGGATGGGGGTGGGCCTGCCAGCTGCCCCCCAGCCCCTCCCCTGCCCCTGCAGACAGCGTCCTCACCCTGTGGGGTCTTCTGCAGAAAGGAGGTGCTGTGGGTCTCTGCCCGCTGCCAGCATGGGCTGTGACTCTCAGACACTGTTTCATATGGTGTTTTAACTTGCTGCCTAGAGACTTTGGACCTTTTTTTTTTAAGTTAAAATAATTGTACAATAATAAATATTTGTTTTGCTGTGTCTTGTGACGCTGTGCCTGGAATGCACTAAAAAGTCCCGCGTGGAAGGATGGTAGGGGAGTGGAGTGGGTGACCTGAGGCACTGGTGAGAGCGTGGACCCCAGTCCCCTGCAGTCTGGGCCTCGAGCGGTCTGTGCAGGACTGAGTCTGGTCCAGGCCTCACCACGGACTTAACCACTTCCCTGATGTGGAAAGAAAGAGGGGCCTTTCCTACGGTGACTCTAGAAACTGTCTCACGTTCCTTGCTGCTCTCGCAGTCATCCCGGTCATCCCATGCCTCTCTTCCAGGATTGTGGCCCCCACCCGCCATGTGCCCGCCCCCAGCCAGCCCCGGTCCCCATCCTACTGCAGCTGACACAGCCCGCTGCTCCCTCCCTCCTTCAGACTCTTCCCTGGGCTGCTCCTGGGAGGGGCGAGGGGGAGGGCGAACGACATGTGCCCGGTCCCTGAGCAGGACCATGTCCACAGGCCCTGCAGGAGACCCCCCCCCCTCCCCCACCTCCAGGCAACAGCCGCTCCTCCTCACAGGCAGCCCACCCTCGCCTGCAGAACCCCTCCAGCCCTGACACCCCTCACAGGCCCAGTCAGAGCGGAGCTTTGATCTGCTCTCTTATCAGCTCCCCACTCCCCAGTCAGGTTACTCTAGGGCTCGCACAGGCCATCCTGCCTCAGAGCCTCTGCACTCGCCATTCCCTTACTTCGCACATCCATGAAGCTCCATCCCTTTTTCAGGATCTGGGGAGGGACTCCCTCAATTCCTTTAAAAACAGGGCCTTCCCTGCTGGTCCAACGGGTAGGACTCCAGCTTCCACTGCAGGACGCAAGGGGTTCCATCCCTGGGTGGGGAACTCAGATTCCTGGTGCAGCAAACAAAGACAGAAAACAAAACAAAGTCGCTCTCTCTGCTGTCCTGCATCATCTTCCCTGAGGTCCCCATCACCCCGTGACCTATGTTCACTCCTTACTGTACATCTTCTCCTAAAAGACGCACTCCGTGCACTGTCCATGCTGGTGCTTTCTTGGGTCCCCTCACCCACGTGCTGGGCGTGTGGCAGGACCGCAGACCCACAGGCAGGCGTGGTTTCTCTCCCTCCTGTTCCTTGGGGGAGGGCAGGGGCCCCAGTCGCAGGGATCCCCACTCTTCTCCAGCTCCTTCCTGTCTGTAGATGGTGGATGTCACGAAGGAGCTGTTGTAGGTACCACACCGTGCTGTTTAGGATTTTCTTCAGCTGCCTGTCTCAGAAGCCTGACCACAGTGTTTCCAACGCTGTCTAATCATCACGGCATTCGAGGCAGGCATCTCAAGGACTCTGCTGCCCACCGTGCTGACCTGTAGGCCTAACCACCTGCAGCATGGATGGCCTCAGCATCTCAGCCATGTTCCATGGAGAGAAGAGGATGAAGATGGAGCAGGTGGCGCTGGAGTCCCTTTAAAGAACTTTCCTGCAATGCGTCTTCCCTGGTGGTCCAGTAGCTAAGAGTCCGCGCTTCTAATGCCAGGGGCCCTGGTTCAATCCCAGGTCAGGGAATTAGATCCCACATGCCACACTAGGAGTTCCTGTCACTGAAAGATCCTGCAAGCCACAACTAAGACCTGCGAGCTCTCCCTAGGCCTAGGAGGCCCCCAGGAGTGAAGGGAGAGTGCACCAGCCACGCTGGGTGTGGCCGCGTGCAGGGTCTTGCGGGAGCCCCATGCTGAAGGGATGGGGTGACAGTGTGTGTGTGTGCCCCCAGCTCTGCCCTGTGGCTGGCAGCTGCTCTCTCTGTGGCCCTTCTCTCCCTTGCTAACACTTGGTTTCCTGAAGGTGGTAGGAGCCCTTCCAGGTGGGGTGCAGGAAGGAAAGGTGACTACAGGCCACTCCTGCAGGTTAAGGGCAGGGCGGGCCACTAGGCTTCAGACCCCAGACAGGTCTCCTTTCTCTGGGGCTTTGTCCAGACCTTGGAACCAAATCCACAAGCAGCTGCTTCATTGCTCAGCCTGACTGAGTGAAAGAGTTACCTTTTTGTGTTTCGAAGGAGCCAAATGAATACAAAGAGTCCATGAGTCGGTCTGCACAGGTAGTAAGCACATGTTCAGAAAAAAGTGATCAGCCCCGAGCAGACATGCGGTACCCACGTGGATCTCCAGTCCTGGCCTTGGTGCTGGAACCCCGCCCTTCCTCCGTGTCCCCGAGGGGCTGGCAGCTTCTGGCCTCCCAAGGACGCCCCTGGGCTGAGGCAGGTGGGGAGCCAGTGGGTGGTCAGGCCTCCCCAGGAGCTAGGGTTGCTGTAGCAACCGGATGCTGCCTTGAGGGCGGATTTTTAAAATATCTCAGCTAGAATAGCTTTGTTCCCCCAATCTCTCTTGTCACTTCCCCCGTACCGCGTGGTGCGGGGAGGCCGGGTCATGCGGGGACGCCTGCCTGCTCTCTGCTGGGGGCTCCTGGCAGCTTCTGCCAGGGGCTGGAGGTGCGAGGATTGTCTCGGGCTGTGAAGGGCTGTGAGGCTGTCAGGGCTTCAGCTTTTGCTTCCAGCCTCCTCCAGCTCTTGGTTTCAAAAGCCTACTCATTTTCTCTTTTTTCGGGAGACAGAGAAGAGGGGTCTGGTTTGAAAGCCGCCTCCCTCCTCCCACTGTGGCCCTGGCTCCTACCAGAACAGCTATAGCATCCGGAACCTCTCTTTGGAGCCCAAGGGGTGTCTCATCTTGTCTGCTTTTTCCTTTGTATTTCTAATGTCCTCTTTGGCTTCATTTATTCACTCAACAAATGCCTGCAGAGCACCTACTGAGCCCCTGAAAGAAATGAAAAACTGCCTTGTCTTGGAGAAGTTCTCCCTGTCTTCACCCTGGATTTGGTCCTATCAGATTTCAAACATTTTTAAAAAGTTACAGTAAATTAAGACAGTGTTCTCTTGGCAGAGGGCGGGATACAAACCAATGGGACAAAACAGCACTCAGATACAAGAGCATTGAAAATACGGCTTAATGCACTCAAGGTATCTCTCGCTCATTTCATAGACTGATGCGGGCCAGGTGCTGTTCTTGGCCTTCCCCCCAGGTGGTGACTCAGACATCCAGGCGCCTTCCATCTCTCATAACAACTCTATGAAGTAGGTGCTATTAATTATTGTCCCCGTTTTACAGATGAGAAAATTGAAGACAGAGAGAGCAAGTAACTTGACCAAGGTCACCCAGCTTCTGAGTGGTGGAGTCAGGATTTGAACCTAGATAGTCCAGTACTCTTGCCTGGAAAATCCCATGGACGGAGGAGCCTGGTAGGCTGCAGTCCATGGGGTCCCTAAGAGTCGGACACGACTGAGCGACTTCACTTTCATTTTTCACTTTCATGCATTGGAGAAGGAAATGGCAATCCACTCCAGTGTTCTTGCCTGGAGAATCCCAGGGACGGGGGAGCCTGGTGGGCTGCCGTCTATGGGGTCGCACAGAGTCGGAAACGACTGAAGTGACTTAGCAGTAGCAGTAGCAATCTAGGTCTAGTGCATATACCCTTAACTACTATGCTAGCTCCTTTATCACTATATGATGAAATTCTTTATTTCATAAAAATAGTCTTGAGTATAAAGTTTATTTTTTTCTAATGCTAATGTGGTCACACTAGCTTTTTAAAGCTTTTTAAAAATCATTTTTATTTATTTATTTCATTTTTTTGGCTGTGCTGGGATTTTGTTGCCATGCAGGCTTTTCCCTAGTTGCGGTGAGCAGGGGCTAGCCACTAGTTGCGTCTCATTGCGGTAGCTTCTCTTGTTGCAGGGCATGGGCTCTAGGCGTGCCGGCTTCAGTAGTTGTAGCCTGTGGCCTCGGTAACTGTGGTTCCTGGGCTCTAGAGGACGGATGCAATAGTTGTGGCGTGTAGGTTTAGTTGCTTCATGGTGTGTGGGATCCTCTGGGATCAGGGATTGAACCTGTGTCTCCTGCATTGGCAGGAGGATTCTTCACCACTGAGCCAGCAGGAAGCCCAAGTCATGCTAGCTTTTTTGAGTTAATATTTGCTTGGTTTATTTATATAAATGCATTAAAACACATATGTCTACATTTTTTCTTCAACCTTCACTTTCTATCTTTCTTTGTCTTTATGTTTTAGAGATATTTCTTTTATTTATTTAGTTTTGTTTGTGGTGGCTCGCCGTTGCTGTTTGAGTGCTTTCTCTAGTTGCGACGAGCTGGGTCTTCTCTTGCTGTGGAGCACAAGCTCTAGGCGTTCGGGCTTTAGTAGCTGCAGCTCAAAGCGCTTAGTTGCCCCACGGCATATGGAATACTCCCAGGCCAGCGACCGAACCAGTGTCCCCTGCATTGGCAGGCGATTCTTACCCACTGTACCACCAGGGAAGTCCCTAGAAATATCTCTTACAAAAGCATATAGCTGGGAATTAAAAAAAAATTGAACCCAATCATCTCTCTTATTTAATAGGACATTTATTGTCATTACGGATATATTTAACTTTATTTTTTTAACCATCCTTTGCATTCTGGCTTGTGTTATTTCTGATGAGAAGTCTGCTGTCAATCTAACTGTTGTTCCATGATTTACTGTCATGGTTTCTCTGAAGATCCTTTCCTGTAGATGCTCTCTGGTTTCATATCCAAGCATCTAGGAGCATGTTTATTTTTATTCATCCTGTTTAGGATTCATTGTGATTCTTAAATCTATGGATTGGAGAAGTTTTCACCAATTTTAGAAAATTCTCAGCTGTAATTTCTTTATTATCTTTCCCCGACTCTTTAAAGTTTCTCCTGGAATTTCTACTAGGCATATTTTGGATCTTCCCCATCCACTCAGTTTGTCTTTGGAATATGTTACCACTTCTAGCTCTCTCTACCACATTCTAGAGATTTTCTTCAGATATATATTTTTATTCATTTTTATTGGAGCATGGTTGTTTTACAATGTTGTGTTAGTTTCTTCTGAACAGCAAAGTGAATCAGTTATACATATATCCCCTCTTCAGATGATATTATTAAAGTTACTAAGTCTTTTTAGGTGTATCTAATATGTTGCTTAATCCATTAATGTTTTTCAATGACTATATGTTTGAAGTCTGAAGTTCTTTTTTTAAAAAAAAAATCTTCATTTTTGGCACTAAGAGTTTTTTTTTTTTTTCCTAGTATAACATTTAATTCCTTTAACAATTTTTAAACTGTTTTTTAAAAATATTTATTTATTTGGCTGTGCCCGGTCTTAGTTGCAGCACATGGGATCTAGTTCCCTCACCAGGGATTGAACCCTGGGCCTCCTGCACTGGGAGATTGGAGTCCCAGCCACTGGACCACCAGGGAAGTCCCTTAAATGGTTTTTTGAGTTATTTTCTTAGTAGTTGCTCTAAAGCTAATAATATACATTGTATCTTATGATTTATACCAATGTAATTTCAGTGAGAAATAGAAAACATGCTTCTATGTATTTTATTTCTGTTCCCCTCTTAGTACTATTATTGTTGTACACTGTAGATGTATATATGTTACAAGCCAAATAGTAACAGTCTCATAATTGTTACTTTTATCTAATTTTATGTCTTAAAGAAGTTGAGATCTAGTCTCCCTCTACAGGAGAGAAGGTATATATTTATAAATCTGTGGTGTCAAACCTCAGTGCTCGGGGTGGGGGTGGTCCTGACCACTGAGTTTCCTAGGCTGCTAAGCTGACTGGCCGTGTCTTCTCCCTCCCAACCCATCCTGGCCTCCCCGCTCCAGGAGGACGAGGTATCAGGTCTCCAGACAAGCTTTACCTGGTGACTCCCCCTGCCTCCCAGCATTTAACAGGTGCTCAGGGAAATGGTTTTTGGATTGAAACCTGATTAGTTTGTCCCCCACTCCCAGGCTGCTATCCTAGGCTTATGAGAAGTGTGGTGGGCAAATGAGGACACAGGCTGGGAGTTGGCGGTCTGGGAGCAAAGTGCTGTCCCTCTTTCTCTGTCCCCGGGGTATTGTATGTGAGACGTAAGCACAGACTCCCTGGGAGCCTGGGAGCTGCTTGGCGTGTGTGTCTTCCCGTTTCCAGGTCCTTGTGGGATGTTTGCACTCAATTTATACATGAGAAGTTCTTAACTTCCTTCTTGTCATCCCAGCCACATCTTTGGCAAGCTTCTCCTAGGCTGAAGCGAAGGCTCTCTGTGTGCATGTGTGTGTTTGAGTGTGTACACAGATCAGACATAACCCACTGCAAAACCGAGGACCCTCTGGTACTCAGACCATCGGCATACTCCATCATGTGCCCTGATTTCTCATCCTTCTTTTCTGACACCTTTATATTCAGGGCCTCAGACCTGAAAGAAATGGGGCTAAAGAATCTCATTCAGAAGTTACTCTGAGTGATTGGAGTCCATTCCCTAGAAATCCAAGGATAACTTCAAAGACCTGGTACAACCCAAGTTCCCAGGAAGGAGACCTATCTTTGGGGGGCTGGGCAGGGGGGTGGTCTGGGTGAGAGTAGCAGGCCTGGGCTGGGGTGAGGACAGAGCCATCACTGTTTGCTCAGGAGCCCGGTTCTTTGCCTTCATCAGCGTCTCTGCTTCTTCTCCTGCTTGGTTGACTTGAGCAGGAATTATAGGCCAGTTTTCAGGTTAGCTGCTGGCTGGTGTTCTCCCTGGGGGGAGGCTGGGAGCCCGGCTGTAATCACTCCCATTAGCAGTTGGCAGCTCCCCAGCCTGCTTTTTCACCTGGACCTGCTGTGACACTCAAGAGTGCCCCCCCACTGCCCCGGGTGGGTGGCCTCAGTGCCAGCTGGCAGGGCTAAATCTCTCATGCCGTGAAGCCTGTGCCCAGCTCCAAGGACCGCTGTTCCCAACAAAAACCGCTCAGTTCCCTGGTGCCTGGAGAAGGCCAGAGCTGTCGGGCAGCAGAGCTCCCAGTGTGGAAGGGATCCAGCCCAGAAAACAATCAAGAGTGGCCTGAGCTGGTAGATGTCCCCGAGGGTGGAGACATGAGCAGTTGTAATGATGACACCACTTACCTTTCACACATTCTGCACCATGAACTGCGCCAAACCCTCCCAGCTCATGACCTCCTAATACAACAGCCTGGGAAGGCAAATGTTGGTCCCCTTTTGCAATTGGATAATTTGAGGCTCGGAGAGATGAAATAAGACCACATAGGCTCAGTGGTAGAGCTGAGACCACCAACCCAGGGCTCAGCTCCCCTGCCACATCTGTTGGGCCCACATGAGGACTGGACACAGAACGTGTGCGTGCTGGGGGTGTGCTGTGAAACCCCACGTCCACCTGTGGACTGGCGGGACAGAGCTCTATCCACTGCCTGGCTATAGCGTTCAGCATCACTGCTGTGGTCCTTTGTGTCCGTTGACACTCCTGCACCTCTAGGTGTTTCTTTATTTTTCCTCTGCAGCTACCTCTTCCCGTTGATTCCCATTCCTGCCTTAAGAACCTCAGAGAATACCCAGCGCCAGCTTGGCTGGGGCCACACAAACCGTCTTCTTTCTGCTGCTTTCTTCCCAGCGTTTGTATTCAGAGAGCTGCTCCCGCCACTGCAGATTGGTACCTCCCCCAGGGTGCCCACTGAACCAGGTGACATAAGTATGTAGACATACCAAGGGACATAAGTATGTAGAAATATATATCTGTTTATGGTCCTTGTAATCAGTATGGCCTGACTCTTCCCGTGGCTTTTAAGGGCCTTAGGGAGAGGCAGGGTGGCCCAGTGGAGAGTGGAGAGGGCACTGGAGCAAGCAGAGGCCAAATCTGCCCTGGTGCCTGCAGAGGTCCGAGCCTGGTTGCTCGCAGGCACGGTCTACACTGAGACCAAGGCCACTCGGTCCCTAAAGCCCAGGGGTTCAGCGGGTAGGACCTCGCGATCACCTCCCATCTCGCCCCCGCGTTCCCACGGGGCGCCCCCGCGTCCCCACGGGTTCCGAGGCAGCGTCCTCCCCGCTCCCCGCCACCTCCGCGCCCAGCAGCCTCTCCCCTTCTTCCCGCCGACCCCGCGGCCCGGATCTCCCCCTCCCAGCCCCGAATCCAATCCCGGTCTCCCTGCCCCGCCCCCAGCTCTTGGCTGGGCCGCCCCGCGCGCCGTCACCGCCGCCGTCACCGCGCGCGCCCGGCCGCGGGGCTCGGCTCCGGCGCGCGGCTCCGGCCGGGGAGGCGGGAGGGAGCCGAGGACAATGCGCCCCGCGCCCGGCGCCCCCCGCGCGGCCCCGCCCCCAGCCCGGCGGCAGCCCCGGTTCCTGCGCGGCCGGAGCGGCTCGGGCAGCAGCGGTGGCACCGGCGGCGGCAGCGACAGCAGCGCGGGCGCCGAGCGGGAGGACGACGACGAGAGCGCCAGCATCAGCAGGCCGCTGGTGTCCGCCGAGCCCCCGGGGACCCCCGCCGCCTCCCGCGCCTCCACGCCCACCTCCGCGCGCAGCATGACCGCCGCTGACCTGGGCGCGGGCGCCGTGGCCGGGGCCGTCGGGGGTGCGGGCGGCCCCGGCCCCGGCCCCTCCTGCCGTTCGTGCTGCGGTTGCTGCGGGCGCCGGGCCCGGTCGGGCCGCGGGGGTGGGCGCCGCGGCTGCTTCTCTGGCTCGGGCTGCCGCTGGGGCTACCAGGCGCTGTCCGTGGCGCTGCTGCTGGCCCAAGGCGGCCTGCTGGACGTGTACCTCATCGCCGTCACGGACCTGTACTGGTGCTCCTGGGTGGCCACCGACCTGGTGGTGGCGGCGGGCTGGGCCATCTTCTTCGCCAAGAACAGCCGGAGCCGTCGGGGCGGCGCACACGCCCACCACCCGCATCACCCGCACGCCGCGCCCCTGCACCTGCCGGCCGCCCCCGCCGGGGCTGCGGGCGCCAAGGCGCGCGGCGCGCGCGGGGGGCGCGAGTGGCCCGGGGCCGGCGGGGCCGGTCGGGGCGGCCGGCGAGTTCGCTTTCGCCTACCTGGCCTGGCTTATCTACTCCATCGCCTTCACGCCCAAGGTGGTGCTCATCCTGGGCACGTCCATCCTGGACCTCATCGAACTGCGCGCGCCCTTCGGCACTACGGGCTTCCGCCTCACCATGGCGCTTTCGGCGCCGCTGCTCTACTGCCTGGTGCGGGCCATCGGCGAGGCGGGTGCCGCCCCCGGCTCCGCGGGCGCCCTGCTCCTGCAGCCGCAGCGGCACCGCGCCGCCGGTTGCTTCCTGGGCACGTGCCTGGACCTGCTGGACAGCTTCGCGCTGGTGGAGCTGATGCTGGACGGCCGCGCGCCGCTGCCCGCACACCTGCGCTACCTGCTCCTCGCCGTCTACTTCCTCGCGCTCGCCTCGCCGGTGCTCTGGCTCTACGAGCTCCACGCCGCCGCCTCGCCCCGGGCCCGGGCCTCGCGGCCGGGCGGCTGCAGCTGTCTCCTGCGCCTCCTGGGCAGCTGCCTGGTGGATGCGCCCTTACTGGCGCTGCGCTGCCTGCTGGCCCTGAGCTACCAGCAGCCGCTCTCCGTCTTCATGCTCAAGAACCTCTTCTTCCTCGGCTGCCGCGGCCTGGAGGCCCTGGAGGGCTGCTGGGACCAGGGGCTGCCGGCGTCCCCTAGTCGGGCCAGGTCCGGCTACGGTGCTCCGCCCTCCGCCCCGCCGGCGCCCGGAGCCCCCCAATTGAGCCACTGCGTCTCCGAGGACGAGGGGTGCGCCCACGGCTATGTCAACACCCTGGCTGTGGCTTCCCAGAATTGAGGGGTCTGGGGGTTTGCTTTGGGGTTGGGAAACCCAGCTCCCTGTCCTCCGACCTTTCCTCACCTAGCCTAGATCATCTGTTAACGGGGCTGAGGGCCAACGCGTCCCTCTGAGCCCTTTGGGTCAAGACTGCTTGGAGGGAGCCAGCTACTGAAAGAAGGAGGAAAGTCGCCTGGCTCTGTTCTCCACACCCATTCTGAGTTCCAGCCTCCAGGAGCCTGGCGCCTCTGCTTATTGCTTCTCCCACCTCACTCTGATTCCGCTCCCTTGTAGGGGAGAGTGGAGGAGGGGGACCCAGGCAGGAGGCTGGATGGGACAGCTGCTTTTAGGCTGTGGCTGATGGCCAGTGTCCCACAGCTTGAAATTGACCCGGAGTCCCCTGTTCCCAGGCTGTGTCTGTTGTGTTTCATCCAGATGATAGATGCAGTCTGTGTGTGTGTGTGTGTGTGTGCACGCGTGTGCGCATGTTGTTTCCTTGTGTCCACCCTGTGCCCCTTGAGATCAGCAGGAGATCTGGGGAGGCCCTGTCCTCCCCACCCACACTCCTCATTCCTACCTGAATCTGTGGCCATGAATTGATTCCCAGACAGAGCTGGGCACCTGGGGACTGCCCAGTGGCCCTCCTCTGAGGGAGAAGCTCACCCAGGGTCTTCCTCAGTCCCACCCTGCTCCTCTCAGCTGCGGGGTGGGGTCCATACTCTAAGGACCAAACTGCACCCTTTCTGGGGTGAGTGAGCGTGTCTACCTCCGTGCTTCCCACTTGTGTCGCATCACACACTGATGCTGCTTGCAAAAAATAAGGACAAAGACTCAGACATCGCATTCACCGTGGCCACTGGACCCGCTAGGGTTTGGTGCCAGTATTATTACAGGGTCTATGGAGGATCAGCCACTGGCTGCCCTCCGTCTCTCCCCCTCTCTGGGCCCACAGCTCCCATCCTTCCTGAGGCCGGTTGCAGGCTGGGTCAGGTCTTGGCTTAGAATAGCTCCAGTGGGGTCCCTGGATTGATATGAGTTGGGCCACCTACGGGCCCACCGGAGTAGGAAACCCGTCTCTCACCCCCTGCCCTTCTTCTGGGAGGCCTGGCGTGGATCAGAAAGGGTGGCAGTGAACTTTGTCCTCTGCTCTGGTCAAGGGAGTCCTTAGGGAGAGGGTAGACTGCCTGGAGGGGGTGGACAAGCCCCACCCCACCCAGCCTCCCTCCCTAGTGACCGCTGATATGCAGGGGCTGCCCACACACAGTCCTGAGGCCGGGGTACCCACTCCCGCACCGGGTGACAGGATGGGGTGGGGGAGTTTGTAGGTATCTCCCCTCTGTGTGTGCTTGGGCAGCTTTGTGTGGTGTAATAAACCCCAGACCAAGTGCCCCAAGTCACGGGCAGTGGCTTTACTCTCACAGGCTGGCTTCAGCGACACACAGGCCACTTTTGCTTCCTGGGCCTCTGTTCTGTGCTGGGGGCCAGAGAATGTTTTGGGGCCCTTCATGGTTTTGGGGGCTTGTTGACAGAAGGCAGAGACACAGGAGGGGCTGATGTCCTGAGCCTCCCTGCTCTAGGGGCGGGGGCAGGGAGGAAAATGTTTGCACTCAGTGTGGGGGCTCCCAGCCCCTCGCCCACCAGGTCCAGGGTCAACTGGTTGGATTTTGCAACAAATTGTTCCTTTTTTTGCCTTCTCTCCTCTCCCAGGAGCCCTCTTCTTGCCCTTTGAAGAGGGCAAGAGTTCTGGGGCCCAGACCCTGGGGGGGAGCCCCTCTGTTCCCATACCCTCTTCTCCAGCTTTGCTGTTGCTCTGCTACCTACTCTCCGCGTCTGAGCCATGGAGGGCCCAGGCTGGCCCCCGCCCCACCCCCTTTCTCCCCGCGGAGTGACACTCCCCCCACTGTGGGGTGTGCTGGTGGGGGGCTGCGGTGGGTTCTGATGAGCTGCACTTCCCCGTCTGACGAGAGACTGCGGGTGCGGCTGGTTCCAGCTGCCGGCCCGCGTTCCTCCGGGGACAGACGTCCTCTTCCTGACACTCGGTGCCACTACTTGTGCTCAGGGGCTCAGCCCCTTCCTTCTGCCATGTTTCTCTGGAGTCCTTTTACTTACTTCCCTTGCCCCACTCACAACAAGAGATGCCCCGGAAGTTTTGTTTTTCTTGTTTTCTAGGGGCATCTGTGGTGCGGGGGGCCAGCTGGAGATGCTGTGGTGGGCCCAGCAGGCGGGATTTCCTGTCCCCGGGCCCGCGCCCTCCGTGCAGGTCACGGAGGAGAAGCTGGAGTTGGACTCGCGCTGCCGCCTCTAACGCTGGGTGGGTCGGGCCTCTGACTCCATCCCTGTTTGGAAAGGGCTTGGCCCAGACCCTCTGTACAGACGGCTACAGAGTTCACGTTTCTTCTGGAAGAGTGGAGAGCTGGCAGTCGGAGCCTGGAGGACGGAAGTGGCACCTCGCTGGCATTTATCACGTTTTTTTTTTTCTTTCTCTCCTTCTCTTTTTAAAAATAAAACCAGCTTCTGTTCTGAAAATAAAAAAAAAAAAAAATACTTGAGACTTGTGACAAGCTTCCTGTGCGGTTTAAGATCGTGCCTGTCCTGGTTTCCCTGCTAAACTCTTAAATGTCACTGTGACATCTGTCATCACTTTGCGGGTCTCTGTTCACATTCTGGGCCCGCCTTGGCTGCTTCCTTTCAGGTGGCTGGCAGGCTCTTGCGGAAGTGGCCTTGGGCTTCCTCAGCGGGGCCGTGTCCCCTGTCTCTCGGCCTGAGGGTGACGCCCCTGCTCCTGTCCTTGGCTTCTTCTTTCTGAGAAGAACTTGCCAGTGGGGGAAAAGGCTGAGAAGCCAACTTCTTAAGTCCTCTGCCCTCCTGGCACAGGCCAGAAGCAGGAGTCGTTTTTGGGAAGAGGAGGGGCCGTGCTTGTCTGTTTGTAGCATAGAGAGCTGGGCGGTCTGAGGGGACACCAGGTCTGTGCAGAAAAAAGACAATGGTCGCAGTTCTGCACAGAGAAGGCTGGAGCTGTTCAAGCCTCGAAGCCCAGGCAGCTCTGCCCACGCCCTCTCAGGCCCACCTGGCCTGCGGGATCTTCCCTACTTACAGGACAGGAGCGCCTATAAGGTGAGAATGGGGTGACATGTGCCGAGACGGTCCTTCCCTCAAGACATGGACGATCGTAACAAGTACAATAGTCACAGGGCAGCAAAGACCATGTCTTCGTGTCTCCCTAAATGCGGTAAGATAACCAATCTATGTTTCTCATGGCTGAGCTGCTCAAGAGGGAAGGTCGTGTCGGGAGGCTCTAGTCCTGCAGCCAGAGGCCTGGGGTCGACTGAGCGTGGGGCCTGGCCCCTCCGTGGAGCTTCTCCTCTGCTCCTGAGCCCAGAAGGATGGAGCTGCCTGCGGGAGGCTGCACTGCAGTCAGCAAGGGAATCGGGTCTGTACCACATCCAGCGGCCTGGGGCAGCCTTTGGACTTGGATTCTCCTTTGTCGTCTGGGTCTGGCTAAAAAGCAGGGGCAGGAGCCACATCCTGGGAGCCCTGCAGGCCCCCAGTCAGGCCCAGGCAGACTCTCCTCTCAGGCCGTGGAGAGGAAGGAGCCAGGATACTGATTCCCACTAAGGTGTGAACAACTGAAGTTGACTGATGGGCAGGGCTGGGCGGGGCCCTCACTGAGCAGGTCTGTGCAGGAAGGCCCCTCCCTTGTTTACCTGAGAGGGGAGACTGCTCCTGCGGAGCGGAGAGCAAAGCCTGCAGACGGAAACCACCTTTGTCGTCTGGTTCTGGCTAAAAAGCAGGGGCAGGTAGACACATCCCTGGAGTCTCGAAGGTGAGCATCTTTCCCTTCTGCCCGAGGCAAAGATAAGCAGGAAATGAGTAAAATCCATCACAGCAGGCGTTCAGAGGAGCTGCTGAGTAGACATTTAAGTGACGGACAAAAGCCCCTCCAAAACCTGAGCGCCTCCGAGGACTTTCCTGAGCAGGAAAGAGAAGCTGGTTCAGAACCAATGTGGCCTGCAACGTCCCAAGGACCTGTTAGCTGTTTCTCACTTTCCTAGAGAAAAAGCTGTGGACATCCGCACGGGTTGTGTGGCCAGGGGCCCTCCTGCATCCTTGAGCCCCTTCTGTGCGCTCTGCTTGGTGACGGCCCGAGGCGTGGGGGTCACAGCTTAGGGGACACTTGTTATCAGAGGGCCTTTCTGGGTGAGGCATTATTTCACTAGCCGTGGTTCAGAATAGCATGGAAAGCGAGACCTGGCCTTATTCACACCTGATGCTCTTGGCATTTGGGCAATACCTAGTCTGAGACCAGTGTGAAGCTGGGGGCTCCAGGGAAGAAGCGGGGACATGGGTAGAACAAGGGTCGATTACCTGGGGATCTTCCTGACTCTGTTTATATCCTCTGTGTCCACACAGGCACACCCACTGATGGAAAGATTAGTGACCACCCAGTGATGGGATGTTAGGGGTTGTGGAGTGATGATTAGGGGAGCTGGGTTTCTTTGGGGAGGAAGAAAAATGTTCCAAAATTGACTATGCTGAAGGTTGCTGAACTCCAAACTCCCCAAAGCCTTGACTTGTACAGGGTCCGTGGTGAACTGTGTGAGCTGTGAATTGTGTCTCAGTGAAGCCGTGAGGAAAAAAAGGGCAACTATGGCGAGAAAGGGACCTGGTGGACAGTGACAGCTGGGTCGTCTGGCCTCAGGGGCCAGCACAGCAGGAGTCTGAGGTCTGTGGAGAAGGTGGCCCAGGCGGAGAGTGTCTCCCAAGACCAGGCCTGGGACCACAGGGCCGGGACACCTTGCCGCAGGCACCACCTGGCTCTAGCCACGGAAACCACACTCTGCACGTTGAGCATGAGATGATTGGAAGTGGGGGGATTGTCCTGGAAAGCTGCGTGGGCATCTGCACCCAGTGACACCCACCCAACATCATCAGGGGATGGTGCCCGGGAGGCTGGAGGCTGGGAAGGCTTGGCTCCTCTGACTTTGTCCGCTTGGCTGCTAGAATGGAACACCCGAGACTGCGCAGACTATCAATAGCAGAAACAGACCAGGGCTGGAAGTCCAAGGTCAGGGTGCCAGGAGATTCCGGATTCACAGACAGCCGTCTCGCAGTGTCCTTGCATGGCAGCAGGGGACAGTGTTCTGTAGCGTTTCCTACAAGGGCACTTATCCCATCCATGGGACCCCACCCCACAACCCCCCTCCCTCCTCCCAGAAGCCCTCCCCAACACCATCACACACTGGGGACCAGGTGTCAACCAAGGGATGTGGGGCGGGGGGGGGGGGGCACATGGACGTCAGCCTGTAGCACGTCCATGCCTGGTCCTTTGCTGTGCGGGGCTGGTGTGGACCTTGCACTGTCCAGGACCTGGGCCTCAACAGCCTGTTGCTACCAGGCACAACCTCACCACGAGAAAGGCCTCTGCAGCCAGGAACCTCCCGACCTCTATAACATGTGACTCAAAGTGACAGCCAGGAACTCTAATCAGAGTTTAAAAATTTATTCACTCTTTTATCAATAAGCTCACTTTCACACACGCACACGAGTACACGCGGTATCTGATTTCTCCTTGAATTTCAGAACCCCCTCCTCCTTGTAGGTGCTTGAAGCTACAGTAGAGGACTCGGGTTCAGGCAAAGAGAACCTAGAGCGACCCCAGTGTGCACAGGGCTGAGTGCTCCTTGTTCTTCTTGAGCCCGGATGCTATAGCCCAGGGGCTCAGCCCGCAACCCTGGAAGAATCCTTGGCCAAAGCTCTCCCACTGACCAAGGCCAGTGGAAGAGGGCCCTGCTGAGGTCATCAGGGCTCAGACACTCACTTCTATCCAGTCTTTCTCCGAAAATGACTGGTGTGTCTGATCTACAGCCTCCTCTGCAGGGAACAGGGCATCCCGGTAAAGAAGCCCCGGCCTTTAGCATCAGGGCCTGATGCCCCAACCCCAGCCTGGCCCCCAGGCCTCCCCAAGTTGGGCCTATGGGCTCACCTTCCGCAGCAGGCTCGGTTACACTCCGCCCCACTGCCCTCCTGCCCCAGACTCAGGATTCCAACTGCCCTCCACCCCCAACCGGCACCCCTTCTGCCTCCATGTCTTGCCCCCACCCTGCGTGCTGCCCCGACTCTCTCACTAGAGGAGCAGCTCCTTGGCGGTCAGGGCTATACTGGACCCAAGATAAAGTCTGAAGGAAGGAAAGGCAGACGTCTGTCCTTTAGCTCCTGGGAATCGGCCAAGGGGTCTCAGGGATGGAAGGTGACCACATGGGCACCTGAAGAAAAGCTAAGGGGACACAGTCAAGCTGCTGCTAAGTCACTTCAGTCATGTCCGACTCTGTGTGACCCCATAGATGGCAGCCCACCAGGCTCTGCTGTCCCTGGGATTCTCCAGGCAAGAATACTGGAGTGGGTTGCCATTTCCTTCTCCAATGCATGCATGCATGCTAAGTCTCTTCAGTCGTCTCTGACTGTGCGACTCCATAGACGGCAGCCCACCAGGCTCCGCTGTCCACAGGATTCTCTAGGCAAGACTACTGGAGTGGGTTGCCATTTCCTTCTCCAACAGTCAAGCTGGCTACCTTTAAAAATGCGGCCTCACATACGCAAGCCTACACATGCACACACGCGCTCACTCACCGCCCCGGCTGGGGGAGGGCCCCGAATGGCGGCCCCTCCGGCTCAAGGCCAGGGTTCTTGCTAAGCTCCTGGAAGAAGAGCAGCAGCTGGAGGCTGCGCAGGCTCTCCAGGCCCTGGGGGGACAGCGGCTGCCCCCCGTCCTCCTCCCCAACCCCCTCCCCGTCGTCGTCGTCATCGTCGGGGGGCTGCGGGGAGCTTCTGGAGATGTAGCCCTGGTCCGATTGCACAGACCGCCGCTGCTCCTCCTCGGGGGGCGTGAGCACATCCTGGAGGCTCGGGCTCTGCTGCGGGGGGGGAAGCCGTCCCGTGGGGAGGAAGAGGACGCTGTTCCGCCGGGGACCCTGGCCCCCCAGCAGCGGGCAGGCCTCGTCTCCCTCCACCAGGGCCAGCCGGCCAGCGCCGCTGCCCACCTCCTGTGGGACGGGCTCCACTACCTGAGCCCGAGGGGCCCTGTCCACCGGGACCACCATGGTCTGGAGCGTTGGGGCTGCCGGCTGCCCCGGGGGCCGGGGTTGGGGCTCCAGCCGTGCCACGCCGCCCCCTCCTTCCCCGGCGAGGAGCAGCTCCACCAGCAGGTGGTCCTGGGAAGTGGGCTCCCGCACCAGCGGCTCCTGCCGGACGATCCCTCCTCCGGGCAGCGGCTCCTCCTCGAAGGCCTCCTCGTCCAGGGACTGGAGGTCCTGGCCGTCCGCCGAGCGGAGGTTCTCCAGTTCGAACCAGTCCGGGCGCTGGGCCTGCCAGCGGCGGAAGCGCTGCACGGCCTCGCAGAGCTGCCGGCCGCTGGGGCTCTGCAGGTAGTTCTGGGCCGCTAGCGCCCCCACGCGGTGCATGCGGCCCGGCTCGAACATCTCCAGGTCCTGGATGCGGAAGTAGACCTCCTCGAACCGGTCCATGAGCGCATAGCGGGAGGTGATGTTGAACAGGTCTGGTACGTCCGCCTCGCAGCTGATGTCGCTGAAGTAGCAGACGATGTAGGTACCGAAGCAGGCCGGCCTCTTGAAGTCCGGCAGGATCATGTTCATGGCCGCCGTGAACAGGTCCCCCGCCGGCTGCCCGCGATCACAGCGGAGCTGCACGGCGGCGGCATCCTCCCAGCCAAGCATGGCCTGCCACTTGGCCCGGGTGCCCCGGGAGCACAGGACGACGATCTTGGAGTTGCTGTCCGCCACTTCCTGCTTCTGGCGCCCCACCCAGGTCATGACTCCTACCTCCGAGATGGCCTGCTCCTCCAGCAGGTCCAGGGCCACTTCGGTGCCACACACGGTGAGCAGGAACTGGGCGAACTTGAGGACCACGTCCACGTAGAGGGGGTGGTCTGCAGAGTAGACGATCCAGACCTTCCTGGGCTTCAGGGGCGGGGGGCTCAGGCTGATGGCGGTGGGCAGGATCTCTGGGGGAAATAAGGAAACCAGGATGTGGTTTCAGGCGTTTCAGTGCTGACCACACATCACAGGCCTGGCCGGCTGGTGAGGGACATTAAACAGGCTGAGTTTGGCTCCCGAGCCCAAGAAATGCAGCTAAGACCCCAGAAGATGCCTGAGGCAGTTGCCAGGCTGCACTGGCTGCCTGGAAAATAGCCTGTGCCTTCAAGGAAAAGAGTGTCTCTCACTTTCCTACCTGGCCTGCACCCTGCACATTAGTTAGAATTAGCTTTTCTTCAAGACACCAAGGCCTATCTCTGGCATGGACACAGCTGCTCTCCAGGGGCCCTGACCTTCCTTTCTTGTTCAGGGATTAGCCTTGAGCCCAGCCCCCCTGCTACTTGAGGTCCCTCCGTCTGGGGCTAGAGGTGGGTCCCCAGCAGGTGACGTCTCCCGAGGGACAGGAACTGACCCGGGAGCTCCTCCAGGCCAATGTGAACAGCCTCCCGCTAAAGCTAGGCCGCCCAAACCAGGAGTGCCCACCTGTGTCTTTGGTGCCATCTTCATGTTTTCCTTGACGGAACCCTGAAAGGAAAGGAAAGGCCAGAAGGACTGCTCCACAAGTGTCCGTGCAGGCAGCACAGGTTTTACAAGACCGTCTCCCGACCACGGGAGGGGCTGAGGAGCACCTCCTAGCTGCTCTGGGCCTTGGAGGGGAGACCGCATCTCCTATGACTGCTGTGTGACCTGGGGGAGGTACCGATGTCTCTGAAGCTCGGTTTCTTCCTCTGTGAAATGGGTCTGTGGGTTAAGTGCCCGGCTCATCCAACATACCCACCAGCTGGGTCACAAGTATTCAGCACTACTGACTGGGCTGGGGCCCCCAGAATGGTGCCTAGGAGGTTACAACCTGAGTGGCCGCCCCCAAGCAGACTCCCCTTTCAAGGAAAGCCCATTCCCCAGACCTGTCCTTGCAGGAGGCACATGCCTTCCGAGACATCTCTGGAAGTGGTGACCCCAGACCCTTTGCGGCATCTTTGTATTCTGAAGGTGATGCAGGGATCCAATGTCCTTAGGTGACCTCCCCTCCTGGACCCAGTGAGGGACCCCATGGTGTGGGGCTGACTCCCTGGAGCCACACAGAGGCCAAGAGGGCATTTGGCACCTGACTTCTTCAACCCCCACCTTTGGGCTGCTCCCAAGAACCATGAGGTCCTTCCTTCCCTCGCCCTAAGGAGTGGGCGCTTCAGGAAAAGGTCAGATGTGTGGCTCAAGAACAGCCTCCCGACTCCTGGAAGGACCCGGATGCTGGACCCTCCCAGGGACCATCTGGGGAAGGACCCTCTCGACAGGCCTCACGCCTGGCTTGGTGATTTTCCCCTGCACCAATCGTGGTCACAGAGGGAACAGCCACCCAGAGCAGGGTCATGGAGGGGCAGGAAGAGGCCAAGCCCCACCCCGGAGATCCATGTTCCCTCCTGCTTGGAACATGGCCAGAGTGGGCCCGGGGTGGGGGACTGATACTTATTAACAGCCTGCAGGGCTGGGGGTGCGGGGTCCTGAGCACAGACTTAGGGCTGGCGCGGGGAGAAGGGTCTGGGAAGAGGGAGGGGGAGACCGGAAACCTCAGGTGGGCTGCAGCCCTGCCCTTACCTGGTAGTCGCCAGGTCATGCAGAGGATCAGCAGGATGACGGAGCCCACGAGCAGGATGGAGAGGCCTGTGATGAACGCAGACACCCACAGGGGCATGTGGTCTGTGGCGGAAGGGTGGTGTGAGTGGTATGACACCCTGGGGCCCTGCCCACTGCCCACCTCGGGAGTCTTCTCTGCTGTGCCAGCCCTGGCGCCCTGCCCACTGCCCACCCCAGGTGTCCTCTCTGCTGTGCCAGCCCTGGGGCCCCGTCCACTGCCCACCCCGGGCTGCTCCCCTGGGCTGTCTCCTTGTGCAGCCTGACCCCACACCACGCTAGGCAGGGACCTCTCCGTGGCCCCTGAGGCACCTCAGCCTTGAAGGAGTCAGCCTTACCTTCAGCAGCGTCTGTAAGGAGAACAGGGATAGACTTTCAGTTGTCAGCAGTCATAGTGCACAGTACATAGTACACATTTAGTACATAGTATATAGTACCCAGAACCAAGTATGTAATACTTACTGCATAGTACATAGTACACAGTAAAATATACTTAGTACTATATAGTACACAGGATCTATACTATGGTGCATAGTACCCAGTACTTAGTACATAGCACATAGTACTATAGTGCATAGTGCCCAGCACATAGAGCTTAGCACTTAGTACACAGTACCTATACTATAATGCACAGTCCACAGTACTATAGTGTGTAGTACCTAGTACACAGTACTAGTCAGATAGTACCATGACTCAAGAGTTTGTGAGAACTAAAAGCAGACATGTTAGAGCACTTTGCTCACTCAGTACATGGTGTTAACTGTAACTATGACAATAAAGAGTCCCCAATTTTCCAGTCACAGAAATTGAAGATCCGAAAGGCTCAGTGCTTTTCCCAAGGTCACACAGCTAACGAAAGTCAGCGAGGAGTCCAATCTGAAGTCTCTCTCTAAGGCCGCACGACACAGGCCTGGACAACTGCCCCTTGCCCCCCTGGACCAGGTCACAGTGCAGTTTGGGCTGCTGACCTTCGCCCACCCTCCTTCCATGTGACTCCTGGCAGCTGTGAGTCCCACCTGGAGTTTGCGGGACCTCTGGGCAGGGCACGGACACCGAGTGTCGGAGGCAGTCGTTGAGGCAGCTGCTGAAGAAGGGCTGGATCTGCGAGGCAGAACGTGGGGAGGAGAGGCTGGGGGGACACAGGCCCACCAAGAACCCACCGGCCCCTCTAGGATGTCTCCATGGCTGCCAGGCAGGTGGCCCGTCAGTGGGAGGGGGCAGAGGACCTTGCCTGGGTGAGGCTGGTGGCTGGGCAGGAAATCCCCAGGCGGTAGTGGTGCTGGGTCCAGGGGAGCATGACCCCCAAGCTGCCTCCCTGCCCTTCGCCCACCCTGGCCCACCCTGCTCCCCACCTGCACATGGTGCCGGCAGCACCAGCTGGAGTCCGGCAGGGTGACCGTGATGTGGCAGCGCTGCTGGGCGGCTTCCTGTGAGGACTGCAGGGCGGAGGGACGGTGAGGCCCCGGCCCCGGCTGGGATGCGCCCCGGGGGCCCCCTTCCTGGGGAGAAGGGCTGCAGGTCCGGCTCCAGGAGGAGCGGCCGTCTCCAGGAATGCATCCCCAGGACCGCATCCCCAGGACCGCATCAGACGCCCGGGCCACCGGGGATCAAGGGATAGACGCGTGTGTCCTGCAGCGGCCCCACCCTGGCTCCATCTTACTCCCTACCTTGACCCCCCCACTTGTCCTCATGCCCACATTGTACAGTCTTCAAATCCTCTTTGCAATCATGAAATTAACGAAGCAGAAAGAGGACCAGGAGAATGTGGGGGAGAGGAGGACAGAGGGCTGGGTGCTCCTGTCAGCTGCAAGAGCAACTGCATACCAGCCACACGCAGCCACACACCAGCCGTACACCAGCCACACTCCAACTGCACACCAGCCACATGCCAGTCACACACCAGCCACACATCATCTACACACCAGCCACACACCCCCCTCACGCCAGCCACTCTCCAACTGCACACCAGCTTCACTTCTGCACACACAGGAAAGGAGGTCACATGCTCTAAACCCAGCCCGAGCGCCTGGCCCTCGAGGGTGGAGAGGGTGCTCTGAGCCAGGCTGATGGGTTAGGAAAGCGGCAGGGAGGGCAGTTACCACGGGCAGGTCGACGACATGTCGGAAGCAGCTCTGGTTCTCCGCGGGCAGGAAGCTATGCAGCAGGACCTGGTAACTGGTGGACTCGTTCCATGGGGTGAAGCTCAGCCGCAGCTGGTGGGCCTCGAGGGTCTCCACGGTGATGTTGGGGTCCCACAGGCTGCCTATCCCATGGGGCACAATGTGACCGGGAGTCGAGGCCGGGGGGTGGGGGGGGCCGAGTGTGCTTGCACGTGTGCATGCTTGTGTATCTGCGTGCATGTGTGTGTGACCCAAGTAAAGCTCCCACACGGTCGCCCCCACGGTTACCTGAGCTCACGCATGGCGTGGTGTCCTTCATCCTGGGGTCATCGCAGTCTGCGGACCGGGGAGAAGTGCAACCGTCAGCCCCTGCCTTGGAGAGCTCGTCTTACAGAACCTCCAACGCCAGAGGTAACAACCGTCTGCTTTCTGGGAGCCTGTCCAAAGGTGGCCCCTTCAGAGGAGCCCCAGAATGGACGCTGCCATGGGTCAGAGGCCCTAGGCCTGGGGCGTCCCTGGCCATCTCACCACTCATCCCTCCAGAAACTTCCAGATCCAGGCAGAAGCCCCCTCCCTAGACTTGCTCTGGGACTGAGGGGTCCTGGTCTACTCCTGTTCCCCCTCTCTGGGGGCTCCCTCCCTGGACCTGCTTCTGCCCTTCAGGGGAGATGGGCTTTGTCCCTCTCGGCAAATGGTGACGTTTCCCCAACTTCCACATGTGCTCATGGGATTCTTGGGTTCAGCCCCATCTGGAGTGGGCCTGGGAAGCTGCATTTCTGACAAGTTCCCAGGTGATTCCATGGCCCTGCCCACCCAGGGACCCTGTGAGGACCGCTCCCCCGGAGACGGCTTCTTGGCCCCCCATTTCCTTGACTGCAGCATTTTTATTGGTTTAAGAAGACATGACAGGCGTGAATCACTGTGAGCGACAGGGGCTGAGTCAGTCCGCTTTAGGGATGGGGGGCTAGGAGGGGCATCCGGGAGTGTCATTCATTTGACAAATACTTATGGAGCCCCCAGTACATGCCAGGTGCTGTGTGAGGCCTGGGAGATATAGCCAGGAGTGAGACAAAGTCCCTGCCCTCCGGGGATGCCATTCCAGCTGGAGGGACCATAGAAGGAAACTGTGATATCATGTCACGACTATGTCAAGATGCTGGCATGTTAGGAATGGGGAGTGACATAAAAGGGGAAACAAAGCTGGGTGAGCAGAACATGCATGCACATGTGTGTGCACATGCGCGCGCACACACACACACGTCTGTGTGCATGTGTGTACGTGAGTGAATTTCATGCACATGTACATATCTGTGTATACATGGGTGCATGTGTGTGCATGTTTTGTGTGTGCAAGGGGTGCTCCAGCAATGTGGATGGCCTCAGCAAGCATTTCCCAATCGCCTCCCACACACAGGGCCATTCACAAAGGTCTGGAGGCTGTCCAGGTTGGTGTAAGGCCCAGGCCATGTCCTCCAGGGGCTGGGCATTCAGGTGCTCTTGGCTCCAGACAATGAGAAAGGCGGACTGTGGCAGAGACTCCGGGGAGGACAGAGATGAACCCGGAGGTGCAGATGCATCAAATGCTGTTTTGGAAGATGAGCCTGGCAAGCCTCTCAGGAGGAGGGAGCAGGGGAAGAGGGACTGGTGCCAGATACATGCAGGTGGGACATGGCAAGAGTGAGGAGCCAGGGCCGGGATGGGGTGGGGAGTGAGGCCACAGCTCTCTCAGGAGAGGACTGTCTTCCCGACACTTTCTGGGCAGGAAATGCCAGATGAAGGACTCGGTTCCCATAAAACTGCTGGGGTCTTGGGCCAACACTAAGTTGGTGCCACAGAGAATGGACTCCACCTTAGGGAGTGGAGGTTGCAGCCCATCACCAAGGAGCCCCGCTCCTGTACCTGTTTGTCCCGTGGGTTCCACAGGCTGACCACAGAGCGAGAGGTGAAGGGCAGGCTGGGGGGTGCTCTTACCGGGCACCAGGAAGTTTCTGGATTGGTGGTTTGGGTCCCCGTCAGGGATGGGCTTAGGCAGGTGGTGGACGGTCACCTCGTACTCCTCTCCGGGTTCTACCACGAAGTGGTTGAAGGCAAATCGCCACTAGGAGACAGGAGGAGGGGAGGTCAAACGGTCACAGCTCTTACCTGAGCCCAAAGATCTCTCCACCTGCCCCTGAAGGATCCATCAACACAGGGAGAGAACAACCATGGCGCAAGCTCCCAAGTCAGAGGCATTGTGACCCTGTTCTGTATTTCTTCTGGTCTTCCTGCCTGTTTAAAAACACCTGGCTCTGGCCTCATCAGGAGACAGCAGGGCCAAAGGCAAGAGAATGTGGGGGAGGTTGAAGGTACCCCTCCCCCATCAGCCCTCTCCAACTCCAGGGCTGCAGGCTGCTGGGACCCAGGGGCAGCTAAAGACCACTTGTTACGTGGCTCTGCCCCGTGGAAGGGAAAGCAGGGTCTCTGGAGCATGAATATACAGTGGGAGGCTACAAGGTCGCCCGTCCACCCCCTGGGCCTGACAGCGTCGTTGTTGCTCAAACTTTTTCTGGCCAACAAACAAAAAAGTTTGTCGCTCAAATTTTTTCTGAGATGCACTGACTCCAGCTTCCCTGGTGGACCGCTTTGGGTCCCTGGTCCTCTCCATCCTCCCAGCAGTAGTTTGGGGGTCCCATCCTCACTAAACACAGGACAGGGGATCTGTCTTTGCTGCTTGTGTTACTGGGAGCTCTGCCTGTGGCCACTTCTCAGTCATAAATCGGCAGAATTGAGATGAGCCTGCGTCAGGATCAGCTGGACGGCTTGTCACCACCAACTGCTGCCATTTGAACACTCCAGCCTCTGGTTCAGGAGGTCTGGGGGGGTACCTGGAACCTGCATTTCTAGCAATCCCCAGGTGTTGCTGCCGGGCTTGGGACTACACACTGGGAATCAGCGCTTTGACCAAGCTAAACACGAACCCATTCTGGCTCTGAGCAGTAGAAGGACCAGAAACTGCGCTGGAAACCATGGCTGCTCCGCACTGGGCAGAGCCCCTCCTCCTGGAGGAGACCCTGGCCGATGGCAGACGCTGGCCAAGGAAGCCGCCTTCCCAAAAACAAGCCGTGACATGAGATTGGGCGGAAGAGCGGGGTGCATGCGTGTGTGTGCATGTAGGTATGTGTGCGCACACCACTCCCCACAGTCACCACCGCCCACCCTGGTGGGACTCTTACCCGCTTGTAATGATGCCTCAGTGTGGTCAGAAACTCAAACCTGACACACAGACGCTCGTTGGTGTTCAGCTGCAGGATGGACAGCTCCGCCCCCTCCAGGTAGAGGACGCTGGCTGGGGGTCGAGGGAGGAGAGGAGCACAGGTGAGACCAAGGATGGCTAGCTGCCGGGGGGTGGGGGGGTCATTTCCTGTCCGCTATGCGTGCCGTCTATCCCCTGCTTCCTGCTCCTTCCAGCTCCCTCTGGGCTGGGTTAGCTGCTGCCTCTGGGCAGCTACCCCTTGCTAGAGAGGGACGAGGATGTTTTACCCTGGGCCAAAAGTGAAAGCTTTGCAAATTTGTGGCTAGGCTGCTGGGGACACTGACTGTGGGTGTCAGAGGGGGGTCCTCGACCTTGAGGACGTAGCAGGAGCCTCAGCAAGGGACTCACCCGGCCATCCACAGGCCTGGGCACCCTCATCACCCACTTTTCCCAGGAGTGCACACAGCTCCACCCCCAAGAGGCTGGGGTGGGGTGGGGTGCTGTCAGAAGGGCCAGCCTGCAGTCAGACGGTTCATGATCAGACATGTTTTCCAGGGTGATGAAGATTTGGGGCTGAAGAAAGGCCTTCCGTGGAGGATGGTGGGTTAACATCTAGAACTCTGAAAAAGGACTCACTGTCTGAACTGACGGGTCCTTTCTCTGAACTGGCCCTTATGTCTGAGCACAGGGCCGGGAGCCCAATTCTGAGTCTGGTGGGAGGGCTGGGAGGCCCAGTCTGTGGACCCACCCAGAGGTGGGCAGCACCCGGAACGCCCACTCACCATCGGTCTGCAGTGTCCACTCGATGTGAACCACGGGAAGCAGGTGTCCTTGCTGCGTGCTGGCGAAGTGCAGCTGGGTCTGCACGTTTTTGGGGGATGAGGGGGTGAGGTTCCGAGGATGGATCCAGCTGTCGTCCAGGCAGGTACCTGGGAGCAGGAGAGGCAGAAATCAGAGGCTTGTGGGCTCTGAGGGACAGAGATGCAGCCCAAAGAGGATGCCTGGCGGGGTCCAGGAGTCTTCACAGTCAGGCCGTGACCCCAAGACCAAAACTGGGCTCACAGCTCTCTTGATGCCCTTCGGGGGTCATGGCAAAGCTCTGACATTACAGGAGAGATGACAAAGCACGCCTGTGGCTTTGAGATGAAGCAGTGGTTGGAAGTGGGCAGGAGACAGGGGGCAGTTGTAAGAGTTGCTCTGTTTTTATGTGTTGGGTCCCTAATGAGCACGGACTTCTGAACGGTGTGCCTCCTCCTTGAATTAAAACACAAAACAAGATCCCACACCAGGTATTGCACACTGCCGGGTGATAGCTCTGGCTAAAGGGTCATACTGCAGACTCGCCAGGTCGTACTGCAGCGCCCCAGAGAATTCTTCCAAAACCCTGATGACAGGAACAGCCCCGAGTCTTAGGGCTCCTCCCACTGGGGACTGGGTCCCTTGTCAACTCAGTATGGGGTCAGCGCCGCATCAGGGCAACTCAAGAAAAGGAAAAAACATGACTTACTGTTCTTGACTGTGCAGTTCAGCCCCTGCGGAATAGAGAAGCAGGTAATTACAGCTGAGAAAGAACTCAGATCTGCCAGCCGGGCTTCGGTGTCCCCGGGTGCACACTCAAAATTGAAACACAGGCACCTTCCCTCTCACTTTTGGGGCCACTCCTTGGGGGACCATATTCCCCGCTTACTTTGCTCTCCTGACAACTGAGGAGATGCCGGGCGAGAAGTGGGCACAATACATGGCAAAAGGAACTGTTGTTTTCTCAGTGGCTTTAGGAGCTGGGCGTCATCTGAACCTCGTTTCCTGCCCTGAGCTCAGGATGCTGGCAGCCAAGCCAGAGACAAGACCTCCAGATTTCCACATCTGGGAGGCCACGGTCACCACCAGCCTGACCTCTATGGTAAGTCCAGCATTAATCCACACACCCTGTTCCACAGGGCATCCAATCAGCTTTTAGAACCTCAGGCTTGAATATTTTCAGACAACCAACCAGTACCAGATTTGTATGAAGATAGGTTAAAAAAAATCTTCAACTTAAAAGAATGCTCTTGGAGGAAATATGATGATGCTGGGAGCAGGATAAATTAAAATTACAACTGTCTCAAAGAAATAAGAGAGGACACTGTATTCATATGACAGGGACAGGGTACTATGGAAAAATGAACAAGCAGAAATAAAAACGAACCTTCAAAGTGAAGAAGAACTAAAGAGCCTCTTGATGAAAGTGAAAGAGGAGAGTGAAAAAGTTAGCTTAAAACTCAACATTCAGAAAACTAAGATCATGGCATCCGGTCCCATCACTTCATGGGAAATAGATGGGGAAACAGTGGAAACAGTGTCAGACTTTATTTTTTGGGGCTCCAAAATGACTGCAGATGGTGACTGCAGCCAAGAAATTAAAAGACGCTTGCTCCTTGGAAGAAAAGCTATGACCAACCTAGACAGCATATTAAAAAGCAGAGACATTACTCTGCCAAGAAAGGTCCATCTAGTCAAAGCTATGGCTTTTCCAGCAGTCATATATGGATGTGAGAGTTGGACTATAAAGAAAGCTGAGTGCCGAAGAATTGATGCTTTTGAACTGTGGTGTTGGAAAAGACTCTTGAGAGTCCCTTGGACTGCAAGGAGATCAAACCAGTCCATCCTAAAGGAGATCAGTCCTGAATATTGATTGAAAGGACTGATGCTGAAGCTGAAACTCCAATACTTTGGCCACCTGATGCGGAGAGCTGACTCATTTGAAAAGACCCTGATGCTGGGAAAGATTGAGGGTGGGAGGAGAAGGGGACGACAGAGGATGAGATGGTTGGATGGCATCACAGACTCAATGGACATGCGTTTGGGTAAACTGCGGGAGTTGGTGATGGACAGGGAGGCCTGGTGTGCTGCGGTTCATGGGGTCACAAAGAGTCAGACACGACTGAGTGACTGAGCTGAACTGAACTGAGTGGGGGGGGGAAGGTGGGAGAGAGTTTCAAGAGGGAGGGGACACCTGTATACCAATGCTGATTCATGTTGATATTTGGCAGAAACCAACACAAGATTGTAAAGCAATTATCCTTCAGTTAAAAATAAAAAATTGAACCTTGAAAATAAAAAAAATCCATAGAAAAACTAGGCTATAAAATTCAGGAAATTTCTCCAAATTTAGAACAAAAATAAGGAGAAATAGGAGAAACAATATGTGAATATTTAGAGGGTCAATTCAAGAGAAATAATATGATTAACTATATTTCCAGTTGCACTCATCTCACCCACTAGCAAAATTCTCCAAGTCAGGTTTCAACAGTACCTGAACCATGAACATCCAGATATTCAAACTGGATTTAGAAAAAGCAGAGGAACCAGAGATCAAATAGCCAACATTCACTGGATCACAGAGAAAGCAAGATAGTTCCAGAAAAACATCTAATTCTGCTTTATTGACTAGACCAAAGCCTTTGACTGTGTGGATCACAACAAACTGGAAAATTCTCAGAGATAGGAATATCAGATCCCCTTACCTACCTCCTGAAAATCTGTATGCAGGTCAAGAAACAACAGTTAGAACTGGACTTGGAACAACAGACTGGTTCCAAATTGGGAAAGGAGTATGTCAAGGCTGTATATTGTCACCCTGATTATTTAACTTATATGCAGAGTACATCATGAGAAATGCTGGGCTGGATGAAGCACAAGCTGGAATCAAGATTGCTGGGAGAAATATCAATAACCTCAGATATGCAGATGACACCACCCTTATGACAGAAAGTGAAGAGGAACCAAAAAGCCTCTTGATGAAAGTGAAAGAGGAGAGTGAAAAAGTTGGCTTAAAGCTCAACATTCAGAAAACTAAGATCACGGCATCTGGTCCCATTACTTCATGGGAAATAGATGGGGAAACAGTGGAAACGGTGTCAGACTTTATTTTTTGGGGCTCCAAAATCACTGCAGATGGTGACTGCAGCCAAGAAATTAAAAGACGCTTACTCCTTGGAAGGAGAGTTATGACCAACCTAGACAGAATATTAAAAAGCAGAGACATTACTTTGCCAACAAAAGTCCGCCTAGTCAAGGCTATGGTTTTTCCAGTGGTCATGTATGGATGTGAGAGTTGGACTGTGAAGAAAGCTGAGTGCTGAAGAATGGATGCTTTTGAACTGTGGTGTTGGAGAAGACTCTTGAGAGTCCCTTGGACTGCAAGGAGATCCAACCAGTCCATCCTAAAGGAGATCAGTCCTGGGTGTTCACTGCAAGGACTGATGTTGAAGCTGAAACTTCAATACTTTGGCCACCTCATGCGAAGAGTTGACTCATTGGAAAAGACCCTGATGCTGGGAAGGATTGGGGGCAGGAGGAGAAAGGGACGACAGAGGATGAGATGGCTGGATGGCATCACTGACTCAATGGACATGAGTTTGGGTAAACTGCAGGAGCTGGTGATGGACAGGGAGGCCTGGTGTGCTATGATTCATGGGGTTGCAAAGAGTCAGACACGACTGAGCGACTGAACTGAACTGAACTGAACTGAAGAAGAACTAAAGAGCCTCTTGATGAAAGTGAAAGAACAGAGTGAAAATGTTGACTTAAAGCTCAGCATTCAGAAAACAAAGATCATGGCATCCAGTCCCATCACTTCATGGCAAATAGATGGGGAAACAGTGAGAGACTTCATTTTTTTGGGCTCCAAAATCACTGCAGATGGGACTGCAGCCATGAAATGATCATGACCAACGTAGACAGCATATTAAAAAGCAGAGACATTACTATGCTGACAAAGGTCCGTCTAGTCAAAGCTATGGTTTTTCCAGTTGTCATGTATAGATATGAGAGTTGGACTGTAAAGAAAGCTGAGCCCTTAAGAATGGATGTTTCTCCAATTGTGGTGTTGGAGAAGACTCTCAAGAGTCATGTTCATCGCAGCACTGTTTATAATAGCCAGGACATGGAAGCAACCTAGATGCCCATCAGCAGATGAATGGATAAGGAAGCTGTGGTACATATACACCATGGAATATTACTCAGCCGTTAAAAAGAATCCATTTGAATCAGTTCTAATGAGATGGATGAAACTGGAGCCCATTATACAGAGTGAAGTAAGCCAGAAAGATAAAGAACATTACAGCATACTAACACAAAAGATGGTAACGATAACCCTATATGCAAAACAGAAAAAGAGACACAGAAGTACAGAACAGACTTTTGAACTCTGTGAGAGAAGGTGAGGGCGGGATGTTTCGAAAGAACAGCATGTATATTATCTATGGTGAAACAGATCACCAGCCCAGGTGGGATGCATGAGACAAGTGCTCGGGCCTGGTGCACTGGGAAGACCCAGAGGAATCGGGTGGAGAGGGAGGTGGGAGGGGGGATCGGGATGGGGAATACGTGTAACTCTATGGCTGATTCATATCAATGTATGACAAAACCCACTGAAATGTTGTGAAGTGATTAGCCTCCAACTAATAAAAAAAAAAAAAAAAAAAGAGTCCCTTGGACTGCAAGGAGATCCAACCAGTCAATCCTAAAAGAAATCAGTCCTGAATACTCATTGGAGGCTGAAGCTCCAATACTTTGGCCACCTGATGTGAAGAGCCGACTCATGGGAAAACACCCTGATGCTGGGAAAGAGTGAGGGCAGGAGAAGGGGATGACAGAGGGTAAGATAGTTGGATGGCATCACCGACTCAATGGACATGAGTTTGAGCAAGCTCTGGCGGATAGTGAAGGACAGGGAAGCCTGGAGTTGGACACGACTGAGCGATGGAACAACAACAGGACCAGAACACTGTTTATGAGCTTATGGACAGCACCACATCAGACCTCCTGCAGAAACCCAGAAGGGGACGCTCACGATGATGAAGATGGTGGTAGGTGGTAGTGGCCAGTGTTCCCTGAGCTCTCCTGGGCCAGGCATCATTAGCACTTTGTATGGAGATCTCATTGAATCTACAACAGTTCTATGAGGTAGGTACCATCACCCCCTCACCACTTAAAAAAAAATACATATTAAAAATTTTTTAATTTATTTATTTTTGGTTGCGCCGGGTCTTTGTTGCTATGAGCTGGCTTTCTCCAGTCGTGGTGAGTAGGGGGCTACTCTCAGGTTGTGGCGGGCGGGCTTCTTTTGCTGAGGAGCACCAGCTCCCTGGCTAACTCCGAGCAGCTGGCATCAGCTGTTGGTTTCTCCACCCATCGCTGCTTCTTGGGCAGTGCTGGTTGTCATTCACCTGCTCACCCTCCCCTTCCTCTTTTCAGTCCACAAACATCTGTCAGCCCCCACGGCCTGTGCTTATGGCACTGGGCTGTAGGTGGTGAAGTCAGGCTGCGAAGCCAGGTCCTCTGAGGTCAAGTCACTAAGTGGTGCTCCATCCATGGAAGCGCCAGTGAAGGGACAGAAATCTGGGGGGCCTAACCCCTCTCTTTTCAGGGGAGCCAGCTGGCAGTGGGGTGCTGTTCTCTGGCCAGATGTACAGGAGGCAGAGGGAAGGCAGAGCCTGGCAGGTGTAGACAAACTGCCCAGGGTCCCTCTCCAGCCCCCTCCCCCACATTAAGCCAAGCCCCTTCTCCGGGTGAGCAACTGAGGCCAAGCCCTTTCAGCCCAGCTCAGTGGAGACCCTCCCTCATTTGTAGCTGCTTCTCCCACTTTCCTGCCACACAGACCTCCCACTCTTCATCCGGCCCACCCTCGGGCCTTGGCCTCCCCCTCTTGGAATGCTCCAGACTCTTTCTTGGAGGGCTGCCCAAGTGCCCTCTCTGCAGGAAGGGCACCTGGGCATCAGGAGCTTCTCTGTTCCCTGGAACTCCATCGCTCCTGGCTGACTTCTGTGATTTACTGCCCCAACATCCGGTTATCAGCGGGTGTGTCTGTGTTGTTTCAGGACCTTGTATTTTGCAGGTGGCCAGCAAAAGGCCATCTAAAAATGAACTGAGTCCCAGACAGCAGAGTCCCCAAGTAGGACCTGCTGAGCGGGTCCCCTGCTCTGCCCAGGAGTAGGGGGTCACAAGGACCTTTCCCAACATCATTCATGCTTTTTTTTTTAAAAGAGAGATTCTGCTAAACAGTCACTGACCTTTCACCCTCTTATGAATCCTTTGCAACATTAGATAGGGAGAAATACCCTTTTGGTTGTTCCACATCCTCTGACTCAGATAAGGAATGTCATTTCTTAGGGTCAGAGGTGAAGGGGAGGGGGCCGAGGAGCGGCGGGAGAGGGCAGCGCGCGGCCAGCACCATCTGTCTCTTTTCCCTTAAGACGGGCCTCCACCCCAAGGCCACTACCCAGCGGTGGGCGTGGGCGAGTCGCTTCCTGTGGGCACAGCGGGCAACTGACGGGTGCCTACGGCCCCGCGGGACTCTAGACGCGGGCGGGCAGTGGCGGCCGGAGGGGGCGCCCTCTGGAAGGTCTGCGCGGTGCCCAGCGCTCGCCCGGAGGGGTCATCGGGCTGCCCTTACAACTCTCCCCGGAAGCTGCCCCACAGACCCCGGGCTCGTGCGCCAGACGCTGTGGCCGCGGGGTACCCTGGGCGCCGGCTCGGGGGGAGGAGGGGTGGTCTCCCGGGGTTGGCACCGGGTCCGGTCCCGCCTCGCCCTCCTTAGGCCCTGCCTCCGGCCGGCGCGCCTCCCCCAAGTCCTTCCCCGAGTTTCGGGCTCCCCCCGGAGGCGCCGCCGGGACTCCTGCCCAGGTTGTGCAACCCGCGCTGCGCGATCTTTCCCAGCAAACTCCGTCTCTTCCCTGGCTCGCAGCGCAACTCCTGACGCTCCGCGTGTCCTGCCCAGGGAGGCCCGCTCTTGTGCCCAAGCCTCCGAACCCCCGAAACCCCGCGACTCCGGCCCCGGCCCCTGGTCGCCTGCCCGACCGACAGCATCCTCGGCTACCCCTACCCTCCACCCCCACCCCCCGGGACGCGTCCGATCTCACCTCCTGGGAACACACAGGCGCCGGGTGGTCCAAGAGCCTCGGGGAGGCGAGACCGAGGCCCGGCGGGCGCAGGAGCAGGAGGAAGAGTAGGAGCGACGGCCCCGGCGGGGACCCGGGGAACACGCGCGGCCGGCGGCGCGGAGCCCCCATGGCCCCGGCCCTTAGCGGAGGGCTCGCGGCCGGGCTGGGGGCGCAGCAAGGGCGCGCCCCGGGGATCCCCTCGGCTGAGTTCCGAGTCGTTCTCCCGCGCCTGCTTCCGGCTTCTAGCCCTTCCCGGGGCGGGCCTAGCAGAGGGGAGGTCTCGGCCGGGACAGTCCTTCCGCATGTCCCTCCCCGACGTGCGTCCCAGGTGCGCGCTCCTCCCCGCGCTCCGCCCCAACTCCTCCCCGGCTCCTCCCGGGCTCCTCCTTGCGCTCCTCCCTGGATCCTCCCCGCGCTCCTCCCGCCCCGCCTGCTCCCTGAACCCTCGTCCGGCGTCTCCTGCGCTCCGCCTCGTCCGACTCCTATATTCCATCTCCGCTCTTATCGTCAGGCCGTAAAACTATTTTAATATCTGCCCCTTGCTCTCTCCTCCGGTCTTACTCTTCTTCTTCTCTGTCAGAGGAAGTTCTTTTTCTCAGTTCCCTCTGTTTGTACCCGCACCTTCTCCCTGGATTGCTTTCCTGGCTTTTCCTCCCCCTTCTCCAGGCCGGGACCGCTCCGCGCTCCGACTGCACGGGGGTCCCAGACCAGGTGGGGGCCCTTGGCCTCCTGTGTCCGCAGCGATGCGTGTTCGCTAGAGACCCGCTCCAAGTCTGCTGCTGAGAGTCCGCAGAAGGTGTCCTTTCTTCATCCTGAGACAACCGTCGTCCACATTCCCTTTCCTGACAACCCTGAACGCCTCTGCTGGCCTCGGACAACCCCCACCCAGATCCCACCGACTGTAGATAGACCTCCAGGTCTGAGGCGGTGGATCTTCTCCTGGTCCAAGGCACTGGCCCTTTGCCAGCTGCTGGCGGATCCCTGGCGACCACCTGACCCCCGCTGGCGACAGGACACGGCTGCTTTAGGCCTGGAGCTCCGTGGTCTCCAAACCTTTTACTTGTTTATTTAAGAAGAATTTTGGAAAACTATCCATCCTCCCATACATTTTTAAATATGACTCTGGAAAATTTTCATCCTAAGTGTAAATAGATATAGAGGATATAATCACTAAAATTTCATGTCTGTGGGCAGCTTCCTAGATGCCCCCACCCCATCCCACCTCCTGGTGTTTGCCCCTGCTGTGCCCCCCCCCCCCCCCCCATTGAGTGTGTGCTGGGCCCAGTGACCTGTTCTCAACAACAGAATATAATAGGATGAGCCAAAAAAAATAGGATGTCACTGACAAGGTTAGGCTATGAAAGACCTGGACTTGGGGTTGTTCAGCCCTTTCTGGGTTGCCCGTGAGCTGCCTGTGGAGAGGCTGGGACAGCCAGGAGCTGAAAGGACTGGTCAACAGCCAGGAGGCCATCGTTTCACGGTGACAATGATCAGGAGTAAGTGGTGAAAATAATGCAAGGACAGCACTTTTAAAAAATTACTTTTAATTGGAGGATTTACAATGTTGTGTTGGTGTCTGCCATATAGCAGTGTGGATTAGCCATAGATATACATCTGAGCCTCCCTCCCACCCCTCTTGGTGGTCACAGACACCAGACCGAGCTTCCGTGTCATGCAGCAACTTCCCACTAGCTGGCTATTTTGCATACGGTAGTGTATATGATACAGTGATACTTCTCACCTTCCCCCCGACCCCGCTGTGTCCACAGGCCTGTTCTCTACCTATGTCTCCATCGTGTGCTGTGTGCTTTGCTAAGTCACTCCAGTCGTGTCCTCCAGGTCACTTACAGGAAAGAATTATCTATCACAGCCCACACCAGAGAAAATGTGCGTTGCATCCCCTACAAGAAATCACCTGGGGCTTCCCTGGAGGCTCAGTGGTAAAGAATCCACCTGCCAGTACAGGGAACACGGGTTCCGGTCCTTGATCCAGGGAGATCCTACATGCCTCGGAGCAGCTGAGCCTGTGTGCTATAACCACTGAGCTTGTGTTCTAGAGCCTGGGAGCTGCAATTGCTGAGCCCGCATGCCACAACTACCCAAGCCTGCCTGTCCCAGAGCCCATGCTCCACAAGACAAGCCACCGAAATGAGAAGCCTGCACACTGCAGTGAAGAGTAGCCCCCCGCTCACCCCAACCAAAGAAAAGCCCATGCAGCAACAAAGACCCAGCACAGTCAAAAATAAATAAATACACATTTTATTTAAAGAAACCACCCTGGCAGCTCAGTCAACAGAACCCAGCCAGGGAGACCTTGAACTCTTACTTTTCTCCAAAAGACTTCCATTCAAGACAACCCGTCCCAACTTCCTCCTTTTCCTTTGTAAATGTTTCATTTCTCTCCGGATTTGCCCATGGCTTTTTGCTATATAGCTTGCTTCTTCTGAATTCCATTTCCTTTGCTATTCCTGAATAAATCCACCTTTGCAGGAAAAATGATTCTTTTATTGCTTAGGTCTGTGTTACCGAATTGTTCCCTGAGTCTAAATGAGTGATTTTCCTGTGGATCGGTTTCAGTGATACAGCTAGAAAAAGTTGTACTTTCTAAAGAGTTTACGATGATGTTTCCATACACTTCCCACTTGACCCAATTTAATTGTTCTGATAGAAAAAGATATAAAAATGATTTTGTTTACAACAGAGCTGTTTAAATTCAGCACAACAACTCCAACTAAATTTGAAGTGAAAGTGAAAGTATTACTTGCTCAGTCATGTCTGACTCTTTGAGACCCCATGGACTGTAGCCCACCAGGCTCCTCTGTCCATGGAATTCTCCAGGCAAGAATACTGGAGCGGATTGCTGTTTCCTTCTCCAGGGGATCTTCCTGATCCAGGGATTGAACCCAGGTCTCCTGCATTGCAGGCAGATTCTTTACCACCTGAGCCACACAAGACAGAAGCTAAATTTAGCAAATTGCTAAATATATTGTTCACATTTTATGAAACAAATTGAAAGATGGAGAAAGATTACATGAGAGGAGAGGCCTGTCAAATTCTACAGATAATTAGCTTTCAGTTCTGAGAGGCGAATGAAGAGATGCATGGGGCTTCCTAGCCTAAATCACTCATCTTCTTAGCGCAGGGATTTTCTAGAATCCTGCTCATCAGAATGTGGCAAGGAATGTCAGAACCGTTCTTGGTTGTTGTTCAGTCGCTCAGTTGTGTCTGACTCTCTGTGACCCCATGGACTTCGTCACTCCAGGCTCCCTTGTCCTCCACTATTTTTTTCTTGGAGGTATGTTTTTAGCAGGGATGAAAATTGCTACTTTCCTGTTTGTATTTTTAAGAGGAATTAGAATTAGAGCCAGAGAGAGCTGTTGAAAAGAAATAAAAGGCAGTTAGCCACAGGGATTATTAAGCTGAAGTCTGTGGGTCAGTCAGTTCAGTTGCTCAATTGTGTCTGACTCTTTGTGACCCCATAGACTGCAACACGCCAGGCTTCCCTGTCCATCACCAACTCCTAGAGTTTGCTCAAACTAATGTCCATCAAGTTGGTGATGCCATCCAACCATCTCATCCTCTGTCATCCCCTTCTCCTCCTGCCTTCAATCTTTCCCAGCATCAGGGTCTTTTCCAATGAGTTTGTTCTTCGCACCAGGTGGCCAAAGTATTGGAGTTTCAGCTTCAGCATCAGTCCTTCCAATGAGTATTCAGTACTGATTTCCTTTAGGATGGACTGGTTTGATCTCCTTGCAGTCCAAGGGACTCTCAAGAGTCTTTTCCAACACCACAGTTCAAAAACGTCCATTCTTCAGCACTCAGCTTGCTTTATAGTCCAACTCTCACATCCATATATGACTGCTGGAAAAGCCATAGCTTTGACTAGATGGACCTTTCTTGGCAGAGTAATGTCTCTGCTTTTTAATATGCTGTCTAGGTTGGTCATAGCTTTTCTTCCAAGGAGCAAGCATCTTTTAATTTCTTGGCTGCAGTCACCATCTGCAGTCATTTTGGAGCCCAAGAAAATAAAGTCTCTTACTGTTTCCATTGTTTCTCCATCTATTTGCCATGAAGTGATGGAACTGGATGCCATGATCTTTGTTTTCTGAATGATGAGTTTTAAGCCAGCTTTTTCACTCTCCTCTTTAACTTTCATCAGGAGGCTCTTTAGTTCTTCGCTTTCTGCCGTAAGGGTGGTGTCATCTGCATATCTGAGGTTATTGATATTTCTCCCAGCAATCTTGATTCCAGCTTGTGCTTCATCCAGCCCAGCGTTTCTCATTATGTACTCTGAATATAAGTTAAATAATCAGGGTGACAATATACAGCCTTGACGTACTCCTTTCCCTATTTGGAACCAGTCCTTTGTTCCATGTCTGATTCTAACTGTTACTTCTTGTCCTGCATACAGGTTTCTCAGGGGGCAGGTAAGGTGGTCTGGTATTCCCATCTCTTGAAGAATTTTTCACAGTTTGTTGTGATCCACACAGTCAAAGGCTTTAGCATAGTCAATGAAGCAGAAGTAGATGTTTTTCTGGAATTTTCTTGCTTTTTCTATGATCCAACGAATGTTGGCAGTTTGATCTCTGGTTTCTCTGTCTTTTCTAAATCTAGCTTGAACATCTGAAAGTTCTTGGTTCATGTACTGTTGAAGCCTACGTAGCTTGGAGAATTTTGAGCATTACTTTGCTAGCGTGAAGACTGTGGGTAGGCTCTGCAAAGTCTGTAAACTCTTGGAGATGATTTGCAAAATGTTTATTTATGAGTGTACTTTTCCCTGGATAGATTTCATCAGAACCTTGAAGGAGTTTTGGTGATTACAAAACCAAATCAAACCATTGCCCAGTGAAACCACAGCACAGATTTAGTTTAATCTTTCCACTTAATGTTAAGTAAACTGAGGCTCTCAGAGAGTCCATCCCTGCCTGAGGTCAGAGAGAGTCAGGGCAGAGCCCAGGGAGCGAGGGTGGGGCATGTGGTGAGCTCGGGAAAAGAATTAAATGCTCTGTCCTCTTGGATTGGGGTTCCCTGTGCAGGGAATCCCCACCTCCAGGAATAATGATTAAATTTATGGCTTTAAAAGGGAACCTTGAAATTTGAAGGAAGAGAGGAGAGGGATGTAGATGGTGGAACAGAAGTCATGTTGGGCAAGATGAATCAGAAGAATCAGAAGGGATTCCCATGAAGCTGAGGTGTGGTGAGGTTGTAGAACTCTGTGAAAGTGATTGTCAGCAATGAGCAGCAGTGTGCTCAACGAGAGGGAAGTAGTGTAAATTCATTTGCAGAGTACTTCTGAATCAAAATCTTACTGCGATGAGGACTTCCCTGGTGGTCCAGTGGTTAAGATCCTGTGCTTCCCCTGCAGAGAGAGCGGGTTCGATCCCTGGAACTAACATCCTGCATCTAGCATGGCTAGATAAGTGAATAAATAATAACCTTAAAAAAAATCCTACCGGCTTTTTCATGGAAATTGACAAGCTGATTCTAAACTTTGGGTGGAAACTCAAAGGACCGAGACTCCCCAACGCCATTTTGGAAAAGAATAAAGCTCAGTCTTTGCTAACCCCTTGTCATGTTTGCATTTCTGGTGTCAGTGCACATGGCTGTGTGTCTTGGAAACATTGAAAAATTGTAGATATGATGTTTGCCCCCAGATATTTCAACAAGCATCTCCTAAGAAGAAGGGCGGCTTACCTAAACATTATGCCTTTGTTAATTTATTTTTTCATAATGGCTTTATTACACAGAAGAAAATGAACAAGAACCCCCTAACGTTCAGTTCCTGTTCAAATTCCCCAAATTGTGCCCCAAGTGTTTTCACAGTTGCTTTTCTCAAACTAGGGCTCAATGAAGTTTGACAACGCATGAGGTGATGTCACCTCTTTCAATTGAGAACATTTCCCTGGCTGGTTTTGTTTTAAAATGATATTGAATATTCCACACTTTCTATTTGTCTGGCAGTTTCTTGGTGGTGTCTACGCATGACTTTTTTTATTCCCCGCACTTCCTGTAGACAGGGAGTGAGGTCTGAAGGCTCAGTTTGATTTAGGTGAAACGTTTCGGCAAGAGCACCTTCCAGGTGATGCTGTGTATTTCACAGGCCATCACACCAGGAGGCTACGAGGTCAGCTGCCCTATTACTTGATTTCCTTTGGATAACTCTGTAGAGATCTACTGACATACTGTGTACGATGTACTTGTTTAAAGGATCCAGGCTATGAAACCATCACCGTGGTTTGTCTCCCTCCTGTCCCTGTGGAGTCCAGTCACCTGGTGACCAGCAGAGAAGCAAGACTTTTAATTTCATCAACCCTTGTCAGGTCCCCAGGCCCACCCCTGCCCAAGGCTCTAGACTCAGAAAGACCCAGGGTGGAGGACTTGAGAGGCTTCTGCTGAGCTGTGAAGGCACAGCCCCAGTGGGGTCGGGGGACAGAAGTCAGACCTCAAGGGGGAAATCTTTGTTGGGGAGTTGGGGTCCCTCGGAAAGCAAGTCCTGGGGTGCTGGCTGGAGGAGGCAGAGTGACCCTCAGGGCAAGGCCGAGTGGAGCTCAGCACCGCCCCGGCAACCTGTGTTCTGTACTCAGATCCAGGTGCTCATTCAGTTCCTTGGAGCCCATTTCTGGGTTTGCACAGAGCAGGTTGACGGATGAGCCCGGGGAGTCTGAGACCCAGGTGAGAGGGGAGGGGGGAACCCTGCTTGCTCAGTGAAGACACAAGGTCCAGCCTGGCCAGGTTCCACTGCCACAACCACCTGTGGGGTGGTGACGTGGGTTTTATAGACCTGCAAACAAGCCTGCAGAGATGATGTGATTTACCCCAGGCCATAGCTCTGTGTGCACAAGGATTATGTATAAATAATCAGGTGGTTTTTTTTTTTTAAACTGAGATGTAGTTGATTTACAATATTGTATCAGTTGCAGGTGTACAACATAGTGATTCAATACATTAATAGATTACACTCAGTTTAAAGTTATTACAGCAAAATGACTAATTCCTTGTGTGTAAAATATTCTTGTAGCTTATCTACTTTATACATAGTAGTTTGTTCCTCTTCCTCCCCAACACCTACTTTGCCCCTCTCCTCTTTCCTTTCCCCTGGTAACCACTGATTTGTTCTCTGTATCTGTGGATCTGTTTTTGTTTGTTCCTGAACCAGACTTGGGTCTACCTGCCCGGGCGCAGTAAAGCCAATCTTCCAGGCCCTCATGGGTCGTGGTAAAAGAACAGTGTTTAATGCAAGGTGTGCAATGTGGGGACAGGTGGGGAGAACGGGCCACTCAGGCTCAGAAGACTTGGCCTCGCCTTTGCTTCCAGGGAAGGGTTTAAAAAGGCAACATTAGAGGAGAGGGTTGCAGAGGCCTGAGAGTCCATGAAGCCCATCTACCTGGCAAGCTGCATGGAGATGGGGAGAGAGATGGAGGTGCATGGAATGAGGGCTTAGTTCTGTTCACGACGTGGAAGCAGGAAGCAGCAAGTGCAGGGGAGTGTCAGGTGTCCCTGTCCCCTCACAGGCCCAATTCAGTTCAGTCACTTAGTCGTGTCCGACTCTTTGCGACCCCATGGACCGCAGCATGACAGGCCTCCCTGTCCATCACCAGCTCCTGGAGTCCACCCAAACTCATGTCCTTTGAGCCGGTGATGCCATCCAACTATCTCATCCTCTGTCATCCCCTTCTCCTCCTGCCTTCAATCTTTCCCAGCATCAGTGTCTTTTCAAATGAGTCAGCTCTTCGCATCAGGTGGCCAAAGTATTGGAGTTACAGCTTCAACATCAGGCCTTCCAATGAACAAGGCCCAACTCATACCTAGTTCTTTGGGCAATCAGATCAATAACCACATCTGCCTTGTGGGGAGAAAGGAAGAAGTGGGCAGAAGCAGGCCTGATGAGGGGGAGAGGCCGGAGTCCAGCCAGACCTGCACACTGACCCTGGAAAGCAGAGCAGTGGGGAGGCCATCCACCCATGAGAGCCGCTCACAGGCTGACTACTCCCAGGGTGGGCCCTGGCTCCCTCACTCCACTCAAGGAGGCATTCATAACCCAAGCAGAACAGATTCATCACAGGCCAAGTCTCCAGCTCTCTCAGCTGATCGGAAGCATCATTTACAAGCTTTGGCACGCACTTTGTCATTGCTGGTTGCTTGACCTTGTTGCTGACCGTGACCGGAGGGGCAGCTCCGGGGGGGTGCCCGCCCAGCTCCTCCTCCAGGAGCTGGACAAGCAATGTCTATTCGAGTCCTTCTCCTTCCTTGAGCCTGGACTCCAGAGCTCGGGGTACGGGGTCGGGGGTGGGTGGGGGGCCTCGGGGGTGGGGCTCCAGCAGAGGAGTTGGGAGAGCAGTGATGACTGTCATTCCCGGAATGGACTCAATTGTCCATGAGGCTGATCTGTAACTTTTTCCAACTAAGATGTTTCTGGGACTGATTAGTTTTACACAGGGAATTATGAGGGTTGGTCTGAATCAGTTTAATAATAAAAAAGAAGCTTGCATGTTTATAGGGCTTCCCTCAGAGCTCAGTTGGTAAAGAATCTGCCTGCAATGTAGGAGACCCTGGCTTGATTCCTGGGTCTTGGTGGGGAAGAACCACTGGAGAAGGGATGGGCTACCCACTCCAGTATTCTTGGGCTTCCCTTGTGGCCTTGCTAGTATAGAATCCACCTGCAATGTGAGAGACCTGGGTTTGATCCCTGGGTTGGGAAGATCCCCTGGAGTAGGGAAAGGCTACCCACTTCAGTATTTTGGTCTGGAGAATTCCATGGACTATATAGTCCATGGATTCGCAAAGAGTCGGACACAACTGTGCGGCTTTCACTTTCACTTTGCATGCTTATAACCTTCAAAGTAATTTAAAATAAAGGTTTTTTGGGCCGGCCTTGCAGCTTATGGGGCCTTAGTTTCCTGATAGGAAGTGAACCTGCACTGTCCATAGTGAGAGCACAGAGTCCTAACCACTGGACTGCTGGGGACCCAGAGGACTTGATATACAGGACCTCCTCCACCCACCACCCCGTCCCCTTCCCTCCACTCTCCCTGTCCTTTCTTCATTCAAAACCAATTCTGTGCCTTTTTCTATATGATGGTGGGTAGAGGAGAAGCATCTGGATTTTGTGGGTCAACCATTTAATTTCCCCTCTTCTGTCCCTTTTCAACCTTTGACCACTAACTGAAAGGAAGATATGGGGGATGCGATGAGTTACTGCAATGAGGTTGGAGACCATGCCCGGGGTCAGAGTCCCTGAGTTTCCCCTTTGGGGATTAGACGTCAGTGGAGGGTTAAGTACGGTTCTGCAAGTCCAGGAAACGGTCGAGGAGGCGAGAAGGGCAAGATGACCAAGCCAACGAGGACATTGTTAAGAAATTTATTTGCAATTCTTGTTTTTTGTGTTTTTTTTGTTTTGTTTTTTAAATAACATCATTCCTTAGGTAAAAATGCAATCTTACAGGAATATACACAGCGTCTCACAGAGATGGCCCTGAAGCTCTTCTCGACGCCCTGGCCTTTCTCGAGGTGAGAAAGGACACGGGCGAGGCCGCTGACTCGGGTGACGATGGTTACAAACTGTACAACAGTATTTACAACACGAGAGGGCCCGCAGGGAGGTGTGGGGGGCATGGGGGGGTACGCTGACTGTCTGACAGCCAGCATGATTCCGTGGGTGGGGGGTTGGGGGGGACTCCGAGCCGGGACGAGAGGAGCAGAGGGGCTGTGTCTGGACCCTCCCGGATGGAGGACCTTGGCTGGGAGGCTTGAGGGGCATCCAAATAAAACAGGAAAGTAGCATCTGGTGCTTCACCAGCGGGAGCCTGCCACCCTCACTCTCAGTGTATATGTTTTCCATGGGTGGTTCTCACCGCCACATCACAGACTGGTCCAGACCTGCTCACCTTGGACATCTCAGCCTCGGAGCAGAGCTTCCTTGCACAGGGCTCTGGAATAATGGGGATACGGAGGGGAAAAAGCAGGAAGCAGGTCATCAGGTGGGAGGTCAAGGCCGGATTCTGAGGGTGGGGGGATGCATTTGATACAGGCAGGCCCCCCAGGGCCTCATGCCTGGGGCTCAGGGCCACCTCGTGAGGGAGACCATGGCACTGGGCTGTTCGCTTACAAGCCATCTCCCTTGTCCCAGGTTCTGTTTCCCTTTCAAGCCTTGGCATGGCTTCTCCACGGTGGAGGTGTTGGGTGGGGAGCTTGCACGCTGGGACCCATCTACGCACAGGAGCCTCCCCCACCCGGCCCCGCTCCTGGAATCGGGACCCGCAGGAGCTGGGAGTGGGTGACAGAGGCCAGACCCCGTCTTCCTCATCCTGGCCCACAGACCCAAGGGCACCGAGGACGGTGGCATGGGAGCCTCGGGGCCGCGTGTTGAACAGGCACCACTGCACCCAGACATGACCTGCAGACAACGACCCCCCAACACGACAGCGTCTAACCCACAGCTGCTCTGATGTGACCTCGGAGAAAACTGTTTCTCACGCACAAGCGATCCCAAGTGGCACACTGTTGTTAATTCACGCGGACTCAGTGTCCTGCTACCTTTCTGAGAGCCGAATCCGAGTTAGACCACTTGTTCTGAAAACTGGGGACCTGAACGCCCCACAAAGGGCTGCCCCCGCACTGCAGGAGGCTGCGGGCCCGCCTGAACTCTCCTGTCACCTGGTGAACCAAGCAGGGCCTGGGTGTCCCTGATTCCCTGCAGAAAGGGAGCCTCCGGGGACAATCCCACCTTGGGCTCTGCCCTGACGCTCCAGCCATTGGCCCACCTCAGCCTCACAGCACATCCTGCATGTCCGGGGGCAGCCGCCCAGGAGGGGGCTCTGCTGACACTCCAGGCGGCCCCCCGGGCACCTTCCACCCATCCCTTGGCCTATTGTGGACCAAGTCTCCTGAGTTCACGGCAGGAAAACTTCGATTTTAGGAGTGGTGGAATGTTCTTGATGAAAGGCAACGACATTTAGTTTATAGTCACTCCAAAGGGCACCTTTTCCCCGGGTTGGGGGGCACCCCCGCCTCTCTCCGTGGCCAGTGCTCAGCCTTCTGAGAGGAGGATCAGCTTGGGAGGGCCAGCGCTGCCCGTCAGGTGTGTGTGCATGTGAGTGTGCGTGCCCATGCATGCACGTGCAGGTGAGTGCGTGTGTACATGAGCATGTGTAGATGTGTGCATGGGCATGCCTCAAGTATCTCCCTGACAACAGGAAACCTGGCAGAAACCCATTTACCTGATAGTTCGCTCTCTGGCCCCAAAAGGCAGCGCTTTGTTGCTTTGACATAAAAATAAATAAATAAATAAAGACACAAAGAAACTACGTCAGAATCGGCTCGTGGCGGGGAGGCCCCTCTCACCCAACCGGGGGAGGAAGGAAAACGGGGGTTGGGGTGGGGGGGCACCGGGAGAGGGAGGGAGGTCCCCCTGACGGTACAGCCGCTGGGAAAGCTGGACACTGGCTTCCCGGGGTGACCTCAGGTCGCCTCTCCCCGTGCCCCCCGCCTTCAGAGCCCATGGCCCACGTGTGGGAGGGGGTTCTGCAGAGGAGGGGGCCGGGGGGGCAGACACCACACATGTCTGGAGGGTGGTTCAGCTGGGAAATAAGCTGGAGCGGAATTTTATTTTTTCTTCTTCTGAAGCAGATCTTGGGGTCTCGGCCCCTCTACTGTCCCTGCCAAGGCGGGAGATCACCACAGATGTTTCCATGAAAAGAAGCCGCAGACACGGGGGTCAAACAGGCCCTGGGTCCCCATTTCCCTTCGGATCTGTGCTGGCGCTCGCCGCAGACCAGAGCTCTGGTCGGAGTGACAGGGGGGCCTGGAAGGTGGACACCAGGTCGCACTTCCCTGGCCGTTTCTGCCTCTCAGACATGACATGCCTGTCCCTGCAGGTTCCACGGGGAGTCGGGGAGAGGCCACCACTATCCTTAGCCACATCTGTGATGAGGTGTGACGAGGCTGCCGGCACTGACCCTCCCCCCCTCCTCCACCTCCTCCCTATGCTGCTCTAAGTCCCTTCTGTTTCCTGGCCTTTGGGGTGGGGGCACATGCTATCACCCACCCCCTGGAAAACAGCCTCACCCCATGACCTCCAAGCTTTCCCTTCCAGGGGCTCCTTTTCCTCAGAAAGACACTTCGTTGGCCTTGGAGGTCGAGGTGCTCTTAGCTGATCGCTGGGGAGATGGTCTGAGGGGAGGATGGTGGGGAGGACGTGATGGGCAGCTCCTGGTGACCCCCAGAGCTTGGAAGCCGGAGCGCAGAGGAAGATAAAGACGGTGTGCACAAGACTCTGGGGTCCAGCCAGACTGAGAAGATGAGGGAAGCGACTTGAACAAAGAGCCTCTGAACCAAAGCAGAGAAAAATGTATGAATTGAGCTGAAATCTGGGGGGATAAAATCACCCTTTCTTCCCCAAGACCAAAAAGAACTTTCAAGGAGGGGGTGGGAAGGAGACAAGCTCCTGAGTAACTGTAAGAGCAAGGTGGAAACAAGAGGTTGCCTGTTGGGGGACAAACACAAGCCAGGTTCATGAACCCTGGACCCAAACTCTTCAGGCGTGTAGGGTCCTCAGCCACTATGGCTTTTCTCCGGCCACCCAAGGGTTTCAGAAGACCCGACGGCTCTGCTTCTGAGACGGCTCTAAGTCAGGTGCAGAGATGGAGACCACGCTGTGGACGAGGCTCAGGAGGACAGGTGTCACTTGTCCGTCCCGCGCTAGCCGGGCCTGCGTGCAGGCCCAGGGAGACCCTTCCCTGGACAGGTCTTCCCGACAGACGAGCAGGCAGTGAGGAGGCCTGTGGTGCGAGATGGGGTGAGGGTGCCCTTGGCAGAGCCCAGCACGAGCTGGCCAGTGGGACTTGGTGACACAGATGGCAAGTGCAAAAGAGAAACGAAAGGCAGTATGAGGCGGCCACGTGTGTGCGGGTGTGTGGGGGAGGTCCGCTGAGAGCCCATATTTCTAACCAGGGGCCAAACGGACAGCGGGAACCAGGCACCATGGCCGAAAGGCTCTGTTCTCCACTGAAGCTAACATCTTAGTGGCCGAGGCAGACAGAGGGAAAGCGGACAAAGGACTTGAACGAAATGTCTAGAAGACCACGGTGGCACCGAGAAGGAGCCGGAGATGGGAAGGGCTGGGCCTGGAGCAACAGGGTGCAGCCTGCTGTCCCCAGACTGTGTTCACTGGGGGCTGAGCATCAGTCCATCACAGGAAAATCAGTCCATCACAGCAAAGCTCATCTTTACGGAGGAATGGGCTGCTCACACGAGTCAGTGCCGAGAGGGGCTGAGTGAGCCTGGGATCGGAGGTGACTCAACAGGGAGGGTCTAGATGAATGCTTGGATCCTGTTTCCCCAAACTGGTCACGTTTCAACGATCACTGCTGGAATCTAATTGAGGATTCAGCACCCAACAGAGATGCCCCCACCCAGGGCCTCTGGTCCCACCCTCACCATCAGCTCCCCACGCACTACCCTCGATCCTGGTCCCTCCACGGTCCATGACGGCGGACCCTGGAGGAGACCCTGAAGGTGCAGAAGCGAGCCGGATGCACTTGGCTTTGGACAGACGAGATGTCAACCTGCTGCCTGGCTCCAGCCCCTGCTGTCTAGCTGAGGACGCCCTCTCCTCCACTCTCCTGGTCAGGGGACACATTCCTAAGGAACGCTTGTGCTGGGGCATGCCTAACAGTGAGGTGAGCCACCTCTCCTGGGGGAGGGGCCCCTATGCCTGCCTGTGATGGAAGAGGCTGGTCAGGGCACCCCACAACCCCTCACGGTGCGGGGCTGTCCCTGGAGAAATCCCAAATCCAAGAACCGGGGCAGAGCGGACAGATTGAGGGTGGAATAGACGAGTCCTGGTCTCTCAAAGCAAGATATGGATACACCTACACCCAGGCTGGGGAAAGTGGAGGCAAATGGAAGCGAACACAAGATATGCAAAACAGCGATGCCCAAGCCTGCGTGGGACCCACACGGGTGGTGCCAGCACTCGTCACACAACCGAGAGGAAGGACTGTCCCGTTTCCCAGCTACACGTAGGAAAGCACTTAAGAGCTCAAAGGTAAGGCTTGTCACACTCCAAATACAAAATGATTTACTTACATGCAGCAAATATACAAGAAGTGAATTCAAAAACAAACTTAATTCATTATATTCGCTTGGCACAATTGCAATTCAGTTTTAAAAAAATATTTGTAAAATACTGAGACTGACCTGAATTCAAGTATAACGGTCTCTTCAGCAGAAACACCATCAACGCAGTGAAACGTCACATAGAACAAATCGAAGCGAAAAGCCTTCTGAGTTTCTCCCTTAAATTTCTGTGTGGTTTTTTAAAATACAGTTTTAATGCCAACACAACTCACAATTGTATTTTTAAAATGAATATTATTGCATTGTTTTTGCATATCTTGTGGGACAGAAAATGCAGTTACTGATTCCCGTTTCAGAAGCGGAGACAGTGGTTTGTTTTTGCTTTCAAACGGCCCCAGATTCAGGCCTCCCCACAGCTGAGCCTGAAGGGGACCTGCGGGAGGCCTGGCGGCTGCAGACTAGCCCCCACCACACACACACTACCCGCCGCACACACGGCACACACACTCGCAGAGACCCCGGGCACCCACTACTATACACGCTTGTGCAAGACCCTACACCTTTAAATTAGGAAACCAAACCAAAAAAAATCTTGTCACTACCTGCGGAAATTATAACAAATTATTGGGTGTATATGATGGCTGACAAAACCCTCCTACGGCGGCTCAGCTGAATCCTCCGTAGAAAAAGAAACCGACCACTAAATAACACAACAAAACCAAATCCAATCTACATTTACAAAAGTGAAGACAGTAAGGTGCGTGGCTGCAAAACTTTGTAAACACTCATCTTTCTTCCCTCCCCCTGGGAAAACAAAATTATATATTAAAAAAAAAAAAAACCCAAATGAAAACTGCAACATGCTGTCAAGAAAAATGTCAAATCCCAAAACAAAAGCGCACTGGACAGTCACCACCGGTCTTGTCCCGGCGGCACGCCCGCTCCCCTGGCCCCATGACTGTGGCCTGGCAGGAAGGGTCCAGACACAGGTGGTGTGGGTGGCCATGGCCGGCCTCCTCCTCCCCAGGGGCGGGCCGGGTCCTCTTTCCTTCTGTGGACGCACAGGGCCCTGGCTCTATGGGGACAGTGAGGCTCATACAGAATATGTGCAAAATGAGTTTTTTACAAGCAAAGTTGAAAGACACCCGTTTAGCATAGGGTCCTTTGGGTGAGGGCTGGGGAGCCAAGGCGGACCCCTCCCTGGTGCCCGCGCCCCCGCCCCCACCGCCCCCCGCCGGACACGGACTGCGGCTGCTTCTCTCCTGGCCACCGACTTGGTCTTGTCCCCACGAAATGAATGAAGACGCTGTTCCGGTTAACTCCAGGCCGCGAGAACAGTGAGGCACTTCTGAAACGAACCCATTAGGAACATTGAGACAAATAAAAAGCCGGCGTCTCCGGCCCGGCTGCTACAGGCCGCTGGCGAAGGCCCTGCTGTCCCGGGGCTCCTCTGTGCCCTGGCGGGGCTCGGCGCTGGGCGCCCAGGCTGCGTCCTCCACGCCCCCCGCTCGGTCCGGCCCCGGGTCCCTGCAGTTTGCACATGGGAGCAGGGTGCCGTTGGGGCTCTGCCCGGCACCCCCGCTGAGGATGTCGTCAGCCGCGCTCTCCATCTCCTCGATGGTCATGTCGCAGGCGTCGGCCAGCTCCTGCGTGGTGGCCTCGAGGAACCTGGGGTCCTGAGCAAACTGCCCCAATCCTTCCGAGATCAAGACCTGGGGGACAGGGACCAGGGACGTTACTCTGAGTCCAGCTCTTCCCTGTGGGGCTGGCGCAGGGGCTTCCGAGGGGTCACGTGGGGAAGAGAGAGTGTGTGTGTATGCGTATATGTGTGTGCACATGGGTGTACATGTATGCATGTGCCTCATGCCAGGAAGGAGTGTGACAGAGTGCCCCCAGGACACTTGGGTGTGCAGGCCTGAGGGGAGACCTCTGGCGGGGGGCACCATGGTCAAATGCAGGCAGGCTGCATGCGTGGAGGAAGCAGGGGCCCTGGTCCTCCCCCAGTATCCTCCCCTGGAGGTGCCCTGAGCCCCGACGTGACTCTTCCCAGGAAACCTTCAGGCTCCTCTGGTGACACCTGGCCCAATACCCCTGGATGCATTTTGGGGCTGACGATCCTGGGACAGTGTGGTGTGTGGTGTGTGTGTATGGGTGTGTGTGGTGTGTGTGCGTGTGTAGAACACACCTGGCACCTGCCCGTTTGTCCTGAAGCACCTGCCCCCTTCTTGGTGGCCTCAGGGATGCAGCAGGTGAGCCTAGGAGACCCCCTCCTGTCCAGTCTGCTCCCCACGTGCCTGGTCCCCTCCTCCCGCTCCGAGTTCCCTCACGGCCCCCTCCCCGCAGGGCTCCTCTGGTCTCCTGGCTGGTGTGACTGCTCTTCCTCAGCCGGCTGGGCACGCACATGGATTGGAGACCTGAGTGAGTGTCTTTCTGGCCAAGAGACTTGATGTTCCATGTGCTGGGGAGAACCAGAGTCCCCTCTGTTCTGCCTGAACCCCCCACCGCCCAGCCCTCGGGCAGTACCCAAGCACTCACCGCCTCCACCAGGCTGCTGGCACTGCCGTGGAACGGCCGGCCCTGGGGCCCTGCTGGGCTGGGCACAGTGAGTGACACGGGCCGGGCCCTCCGGGGGGTGCCGCTGACCCCGCAGGGCGTGGGCTCCCCGACGTGGGGGTCGCAGTGGATGGATGGGAAGCTGCTGGTGAGCTTGTCGCTGGACTCGGCCCCCTCCAGCCGCAGGGTAGGCACGGGCCGCGGAGGCCAGGCCGGGCCAGGTGTGGCAGGGGGCGTGAGGCGTGGTGGGGGGAGGGTCCCGGGGGGATGGCTTCTCTGCAGGAGGGGGCTCAGGCCCGCCACTGCCAGCGCCTGTGGACAGGATGGGAGAGTGTGAGCCCTGTCCCTGTCTCTGACCCTTCCCGGCGCTTGCACCCTCGAGGTCACACACCCAGACCCAGAGCTCGTCTCAGCTACCCTAACAGACCTTGTGACCATCAGTCAGCCGGGATCCTTCTCCCCTGAGCTAAGAAGGCCAAGGCCCGGTGGGCTCACGGTCATCTTCCCTCTAGTCCCAGCCCTGCCCCCGTTAGCTGTGTATTCTCTCCACCAGCTCTGACGTGATGGGCCATGGGGAGCGACCCTGCCTGGAGGGGAGGCCCAGCCCGAGGGCCAGAGAGGGGAGCGTGGCCCACGGGTCGGAGGGGAGCACGAAAGCAGAACAGGAGGATGCAAAGAGAGGGAGGGTCTTCCTTCGGGCACCATCAGCAGAGACGGAGGGACCAGCTCCTAGGAATCCCTCAGCAGTGCACGTGGTGTCTCCCAGCCTGCCGGCCTCCCCTCCCTGGGGCCCCCAGAGAGCTGGTGACATTCCAGAAAGCCCCATGGAGACCACGTGTCCTCCGGTGACAGCACTCAGGCTGAGCAAAACCTGAGCAGAAGTGCCCTCACCCAGGCAGAGCTGCTCTGCCTTTTGTGCTGGCTATAAGCCCTGATGGGCACCGAACACCTTTGGGATAAAAAAGCCATTTGAAGTAAAAGCCCATGATAAGGAAGTGTAATCAAGGAGATGAGAAGGTGGGGGAGAGTCCAGTTTAGACCCTGATTTGCCTGGAGGAGAGAGACCGGCCTCGGGGATTGTTCAGCTGCTGGAAACCTCTGTCGGACCTAAGGTCCTAAGAGGAACTTGAAGCTGGGGTCTTGGGTTTCACCCCCTCATTTGGCGTCACTCAGGCCAAGAGCCAGTTCAACTACTGAATCTGCCTGGACCTGCTCTCCTGACATATCTTTGCCCTGACCACGCTGCTGGAAGGTCCTTTGGTTATTTCCATATTTCACAGATGGAATTTTGTGCTGCTCAATGTCCAGGCTCTAGCTACGAACAACAGTTAGTTCTGGGAGGGGAACAGCTGGCCACTGGAGGGAGATGAGAGCTGCTGGTCCTTCCACCCTCCCAGGGGCTCTCCAGGACCGCTTGGGTGTCCTGCCTCGGGGTACACAGTCCTCGGGTGCACAGAGCCCTTCCCCAGGGGCTATTCGGGCAGGGTAGGGGACGCAGCAGCGGTGTGGGACAGGAAGGGGCGACTGGGGGTCCGGAGGTCTGCTCCTCTTCACAGGGAAGCCAGCCCGTGGGGGAAGGGTAGCCTGTCTCCAGGTGGGGCTACCTGATGGTGAACCAGGTGCAAAGGCAGGACTGTCTTCTGAGAGACGTCTCCCCCGGGATTCTTCTGTCGCTTCAGACATTCAAGGTGGAAGGAGGCCCTTCGACCTGCACACGAGTGATGACTCAGCATGGAAAGAGGACGTGGCTGCGACAGCTCACACCCAGGGACGGGCGAGGATGTGCCCCCGCCAGAAATGTAGCATTAGCACACGTCCAGCCTCAGGCCAGCTCCACCCTGGGGCCCATGCGGGAGGCCATCGCAGCCAGGCCTTGACATTCCTTGGTCACCCCTGCGTGCCTTGTCATCACCGGGGAGGGGGTGACCGCCTCTAGAGAAGGGGGTGGGGTTACCTAGGGAGGCGGAGCGCAGGAAGCCCCTCTTTGGGGACAGACGGACGTCCCTCCTGTCCTCTTCGGGGGGAGTCAGCTGCCGATTCTCATCGTCCTGGTAGGAGAGCCTGGAACAGAGGACTTGAGACAGTCACCCCAGGACGTCTGCTTCTCTCAGTGAGGGGACCCCTGATGCTGCTTTCTGCAGGCCACGGGGCAGCAGAAGCTCCCGGCTCCTCTCGTCTGTTCCCTGTGTGCTCCCCACGCCTCTGACGCTGGCAGGTGTGGACAAGTTGGTCACTGTTGTTGAGAAAGCTGGAACACAGTTCTGGACTCCTCCATGGTCACAGATGGGTGCTGTCTATGCAGCCCCTCCCAGGATGAGCCTAAGCTTGTACCTCCCCACACTCTCCCGGCCTGCCCACCTTGGTCAGCGGGAGCACAAACGTGTGGTCATTGGTGACAGATGGCTGGGGGACCTTGGGGTGTCTAGTCAGTCAATGGCTCCTGGACTTTCTGATGGGGACTCAGTGGGAAACGGCTCCTCCTGGCCTGGGGTGCACAATGGCCACATGCGAGGGCCGGACTCAGACCCCCAGGCTCTGTGCCTGCATCTACTGCGCCCGCGAGATGCTGCTCTGCCTGGGCCGAGGCCATGCCCCTGAAAACAGCCGCTGTGGGCCCTAGGCTGACTGCACAGGCCCTAGTGGGGCTGCCTGGGCACTCAGCCCTTCCTGTCGCCAACGAGGCCGCCACCTGTGCTCTCAGGGCAGAGGCTGTCCTCCTGGTGCGCTGACCACGAGCCAGGAAGGTGCTGGATAAAACCCACCAGATGTGCCTCTTACCGTCAGCGCGGTCACCCTCCTGTTACACTGTCTTACTGTTCAGGTTGTCCCCAGTCCTATAGACCCAGCTTCTGGGTGACCCTGAGCCTCTCTGAATGTCTCACCCACACCTGGCAGTGGCCTGTGAGCACCGAGCGTGCACGGAGGGCACAGATGATGGTGAGTGGCCACGTAGTAATCCCTTCTCAGAACGTCAGAAGCCAGGAGGGCTAGCAGTTCCCCGTGATGAAGCGTTTCTCTCAGGAAAGCGTCTAACACAGCTTCAGCTTGGTGAACGCAGCTCACAGTCACAGGTTATTAATCGAGTTATGAGACTTGGCAACAAAGCTTCACAAAACAGTGCTGCCTTTGTGACGCTGGCCACGCTACTTCCTGCTGTCCTGTCCTGTCCTTTCTTTTTTTTATTTTTTATTTTTTCTGTGCTTTCTTTTAGGAGTGCTGGTTGTAACTGACTAAGCAAATGTCACAGCCCCCTCACAGGTCCGGATCTGCAGTTTAAAAACCTTTCCCTTGAACTGGCTCTGGTGGAGTTCTCAGTTACGGCTGCCAACGGCGCCCTCTGCTGTCAGCTTTATTATATGCAGTTTCAGGAGTAGAAAGTGAAAGTGAAAGTGAAGTCGCTCAGCACCCTCTGACTCTGAGAACCCAAAGACTAGCCTACAGGCTTCTCCGTCCATAGGATTTTCCAGGCAAGCGTACCAGAGTGGGTTGCCATTTCCTTCTCCAGGGGATCTTCCCAAGCCAGGGATCGAACCCGGGTCTCCTGCATTGCAGGCAGACGCTTTACCCTCTGAGCCACCAGGGAAGTCACTTAAATGTATGAAGTGAAGTGTTAGTCGCTCAGTTGTGTCCAACTCTGCAACCCCATGGACTCCCCTGTCCATGGGAGTCTCCAGGCAAGAATATTAGAGTGGGCTGCCATTCCCTTCTCCAGGGGATCTTCCCAACCCAGGGATCAAACCTGGGTCTACTGCATGGCAGGCAGATTCTTTACCGTCTGAGTCAGTCAAGGTATGCATGTGTGTATCTATTGAGCTTCACTGTAAACTATATTTACGATGTCTGGTCGCAGTCAAAAAAGCTTAGGGAAACAACATTTAGATGTGTCCCTGGAAGCATCATTTCTCAAGCAAGCATCAGGCTAACCAGAGTGGGGGCTTCCCTCCTCTTTGCAGCTGCCGGAGGAGGAGTCGGGGCCCCTCCCCAGGGAGGGACAAGCTTACATCTCCGTGGAGACCAGGCTGGGCTCGCGGCTATGCTCTGCGTCCTCGTCCAGGTGCATGGCACAGGTCTCGTCTCCAGGGGCCTCTTCCTGACACAGCATGGCTATCGGGCTGTCCCGGGAGGGGCACCTGAAGTGTCCAGGGTGGAGACAAAGGTCAGCAGCTGCCAGCCCCTCCCCTCCCCCAGCAGGTAAGGGTCCACACAACCACTGACGGACCCAGAAGTGTTCCCATTAGGGTTCCACGTGGGGGAGGGGCCTCGGGATTAGGATCCAAGGAGATCTGAGTTCTGAGCTGGTCAGTTTCTCCCAGCACAAGTCACGTTGCCCACCCATGCCTCAGCATCCCCACCAGCACAACTGTCTGTCTGTGTGGCTTTGGTTGTGACAAGTGAAGCAGTCGATGACATGGTGCTTTAGAAGGTGAGGTGGTCAGATCTTACACAAGGGCTGGGGCAGGGGCAGGGAAGGGGCTGTCCCTCCTGCTGCTGTAGACAGTAGGGCCTGGGGGCACTTGCTGGGAGCTTCCTGGGGTCATAGCTGACATGCCTTGAGTTTGATGTTGACTCTTAGAGCCAACCATGGAGAAGAGGCCTCACAAAGGGGCTCGCTCCTCTGAGCAGAGGGGCGTGAGCCCGAGTAATCTGAGCAGGAGCCCCCCGAGCAGGAGCCCCCCTGAGCTGAGACCCTTCACACCAGAATGTGCCCTGGGCTGAGCTCTCCCTGGGCCTTGGGCTTCTGTTCATTTGGTCATGTGGTCTCCAGCCCCCTTTCCCGTTGCATCCATCTTTCTCCCTACAGGTCCTGAGAGTTAGGGTCCCTTTATGCTCAGACTCACTGGCAATCTGGGAGTCATCTCTGCTCATCCTCTCAGAATTGAGCACGGGTCACTGTCCAGCTCTGACCTGGGGCCCATCAGTCACTCAGGGAGGGTCTGGGCGGTTCTCAGGGGAGGCCCTGACCTCCCCTGGAGGGGGTGCCCTCCCCCAGGTGAAGGACACATGAGATGGGAAGGCTCTCGCTGGCATGGAGGGTAGGGAGAGGGCATGGTGGGGCACACGGGGTGAGCTGGGGGTGGAGAGTCACAGCAGGCGGGCAGCACACCCTGGGGGCAGAGCTGGCCCGACACCCACTCAGCGCTGAGCTGCAAGGGGAGGGATGTGGCCCAGGGCTGGGGCCTTGGTTAACTCAGGCGTGGTGGTGAAGGGGGCACGGACACCAAGGCGGGGAGCCTGCTTCTGGAAGGGACGAAGGCTGCTCAGGACACTGGTTGGGGGTTAGAGGTCACTTCTGGGCCCGAGCTCCTGCTGGCACTGCTGTCCTGCTCGGGTGAAGCAGCCAGATCCCCCGGCAGTGGAATCCAGAGCTGCCAATGTAAATGCTGCCCGAGGCCCAGAGTGTGGGGTGGGCACCACCAGCCCAGCACATCCCAGCTGGGGGTCCTGGCTCACCGGGGAGCAGAGAGTGGAAGGAGAGAAAGGCGGGGGGCTGGAGATGCTGGCAGGATGGCCAGGAATCGCCCCAATCTGGAGCAGAGCCGGCGAGCACTCCAGCAAAGGGCCTCCTGCCTCCAGAAGAGGGGCCCGTCCCATCCCGGTTGGCCCCAAGGCCAGATTTGGGCAGAGACTTGAGGAGGGCCCGGGGGCCGGAGACTGCTGTGTCTGCAGGATGCGAACATCTCAGGGGTCGGGCCAGGGCTCCTCTGCCCCGTCTAGAGGCGGGCACCTCAGGACATGTGCTGGCCAGTGGGGCCGCGGTGCCTCCCTGAGCATCCACCTGCCCCCTGGCCAGGGTCCCGGCAGCAGCAGTGGTCCACCCCAGCTTGAGGGCTGAGAGGTGGGTCTCTGGCCAAACGCTGCTCCCCGAGTCCCTCTGTGCCCCCTGCTTACCTCTGGGAGCTGTGCCTCCACGCGGCCTCCTGCACCCGGATGGCAGGGGACAAGGGGGGCCCGCGGGCCTCCAAGGTGCTGACAGCACCGGAGTGGACAGCGGGGTGGGGGCGGCGGCCCAGGGCGGTGTTGTTGGCGTTGTTGATGTTGGCGTTGGAGCCCGTGGATGAGTAGCTGCTGGGGGTGAAGGTGGAATCCACCAGCTTCTCGTGGGAGGGGGACTCGGTGTCCCCCTGGCTGTTGCCTGCCTTACTGATGTGCAGGGGGCGCTGGGTGGTGAAGGTCTGGGGGAAGGCGCCCCGGCCGTCACTGGGGTAGTAGCCCACGTGGTTGCCGAACAGGCCGCCAGCCCTCTGCGGGGGAAGAGAGACAGAGAGAGGGCGCTCGGTGAAGGCGCTGGCCCGCGGGGGAGGGAGGGAGCTCAACCGTGCTGGGCAGCACCCAGCCGACCCAGTCTCTCGCCCACGGGCCTGGCAGCTTGGAAGGGCCCAGGCAGTCCCCTGAGACCCCTGGGGGAACCACAGATGGAGGGGTGACAGGACCTTGTTCCAGGACCAATGGGATGGGGGGCAGGCGCAGCGACTGTCCGGAATGGAGACCCTTCCCTGGGGCGGGCAGGCTCGTGGGAGCCGAGAGAGGGAGAAAGGGGCCAGAAGGTGCCAAGGGGATTGACAGACAAGGACCCGGCTGGCTCAGTGAGCTGGAAACTGCGCTGGCCAAGTGGTTCTGAGAATCACCACAGCAAGTACACCAACCAAGGCCTCCTTCCCTGGAGAGTCTTAGATTTCAAATTTGGAGTCCGTGTTTCTCCCAGCTTCCCTCCCTGTCCTGGGCAAGGAGCCTCTGCCAGGCTGGGGTCTCTCAGGTCACGCTGACATGCTAGCATGTCCCTGAGCCATTCAGTGAGGGACGCTTCACAGTGATGGGGAGGAGAATGGCAAGGACAGGATGGCCTCCGGGTCCGGGCCCCTCTCACCCCGTGTTCCTGCCACCTGGGAGCCTGGCGGGGCTGGGAGGGCAGGGTGAGCAGCTTTGGCTTAGATCTGGGCGGCAGTGTCTCATTCGCTGTAGGATTTTTAGCCGAGTGCCTCGGGGTTCGTGAAGAGGTCTGGGTACAAGGGCCTCAGAATCCCAGTGGGCTCTAGTTTTCACGGTTAGTACTGCTGGGAGCCTCAGTATCCAGCAAGGTGGGGGGCCGGAGGGGATGCTTGGGACTGGAGACCTCATGGTCCAAGTCCAGATCGCCACTGGCTTCCAGGTGCCTGCTGCCTGATACTGCACGTCTTCTGATTTTTGCAAGAGAGGCTGGAAGTCTAGATTTTTTGAATGAGCCATGTGTTCAAAGGTTGGCAGACAAGATAGGCCTGTGGCTTAAATGTGGCCCCAAGGCCACCACTTTGCAATGTGTAACGAAGAAGCGTCTCCTCAGAACCACTTCCTAGGGAAAATGGCTTCTTGCTCCTCCAGGGGATGCTCTGTGAGCTTGAGAAGGACTAGGCTTTGATGGAGGCTGAGGGAGCGGGGTGGGGAGAGCTGAGGGGAGTGGCAGGGGTGGGGTGGGGAAAGCTGAGAGGAATGGCAGGGGTGGGGTGGGGAGAGCTGGGAGGAGAGGCGAGGGGAGGGGAGGGGAGAGGGATGGGAGAACTCGGGGGACAGGGCTGGTTCTACCAAAGACCCAGGGCTTTTTCCTCGGGTTCAGGACACTCACCCTCCTGCCCCAAACCCAGCTTATGGAGGCTGTAGACTGCGGCCAGAGTGCCCACCTACCCTGAAGATGTCATCTTCCGAGGCTGCGGACACCGCCTCCTTCATGGCCTTGTCCAGCTCCTCCTCGGCGGTCAGGTCCCCAGAGATGGCCCGGCGGATCTCGGGCCCCAGGTCGTGCAGGGTGCGCAGGCCAGCCTGGGCCAAGGGGACAGGGCGTGAGGGCCCAGGCGCCCACCCGCCCCGCCCCCACCTTTCCCTCTGCTTCTCCCCAAGGAGGCCAGCTCCGGGGGTCCACAGGGGGCGGAGGCACGTTGGGAGGCAGTCTCAGAGACGTCAGCAGACCCCCCAGCCCTTCCCCCCACTCCGCCAGCTCAGGGGGGCTGAGAGTCCAGGACAGCGGGTGCAGGAGGCAGGGCAGGAGGGAAGGGTCCCCCTGCAAGCTCAGAATTTCAGGAAGGGACCCGTGGGAGCTTGGGGCCTGGTGGAGGTGGGAGGAGGTGCCAGGCCTCCAGGGTCAAGGGCCCCTCACCTGCAGGGACAGGGCGTTCCTCTGGGAGGGCTTGCCCACCAGGCCTTGCTCTTTGCGCTTCTTGAACTTCCGGAAATACTCTTGGATCAGGAAAGTAGCGTAAAACTTGCCCACCGTGACCTCGTCATCTGAGAGCCAAGGGAGGACAGGGTTGGAGGTAAATGGGGGCTTGGACCCTGTCCGAGTGTCCTCAGCTTCTTAGGTTTTCTCAGTTTAACTTTTTTAAACTGATAAGAACAGATACAACACTTGATCTTAGTCAAAAGGTTGAGAAGCAATCAATTTAATTTTTTTGAGAAGACACTCTCCACGCACATGGTTGAAAAAGACAAAAATATACAAAAAGACCTGTGTACAGTGAAGGGTAGCCCTTCCACTCCCGTTTCCTTTCAGATAACCTTTCTCATTCATTTCCTGAGTATTTTCCCAGAGATTCTTTATGCAAATACTTTCTGCACGTAAGCAAATATATTCTTGCATGCATGCTCAGTTGCTTCAGTTGTGTCTAATTCTTTGTGGTCCTACGGACTGTAGCCCACCAGGCTCCTCTGTCTATGGGACTCTCCAGGCAAGAATACTGGAGTGGATAACCATTCCCTTCTCCAGGGGATCTTCCCAACCCAGAGATCATACCTGAGTCTCCTGCAGTTCTTACATTGCAAGGAGAGTCTTTACTGCTGAGCCACCAGGGAAGCCCCAAATATATTATTATCCTCTCCATTCTCACAGAAAAATTAGCATATCATCAAAATGATTTCCCACCTTGCTTTTAAAACCTAACTGAGCTTGTTAACTGACTATTCTGTGATCCCGAAGCTCCAGGTGCCCACAGCTTTGGGCACAATTGACCCTGAGCATTTATTCATTGAAAAAGTTTGATTATATTGAGTCAGCCAGGAAGTTTGCTTGGGCTTTTCTGAAGGAGCATCTTACAGAAAAATCTGGATGAACTTTTCGGCCAATCCCACAATATATTTTGTATTAAAGTGTTATATTTTAGTAATTGAATATGCAGGACAGCTAGACAGGGTCATCAAGGAGGAACAAACAGGGGTCCCGGGGGCTCATAACCTGCCTCAGGAGGAATAAAAGAGGGGATCCCGGGGTTCTTCCTCCAGGGCCCTGTCATTCCCACAGCACCCAGCCGGGTGGGTTATAGGAAAGCCTCTACCTTGCAGTTTGCTTGAAGTTCTCCCAAACCTGCAGGGATCCAGGGGCCTGCCTGGCTTCCCCAGTGACCTCAGGCTAGGACCAGGCTCCAGTCGGAAGAGGCAGGTCTCCCGCAGCCTGAATGTGGGGCCTGCATGTGCCCAGGGCAGCGGGGGGTACTCACCTCCTGCGGGCGGCACCACTTGGTCCAGCAGCTTCATGCTGGTGCGTTTCCAGATCTTCTTGATGATGGCCCGCAGCTCCTCATTGGCCTGTTCCAGGTTCCCTGTGGGGGGGACACAGGCTGACTGGCAGCTGTCCCCAGGGCGTCCGGTGGGCTGGGCTGGTCCCTGTGCGGGAGCCCACTTGGCTGCCCGAGGGCTCTGCCCAGCGGCCCTGAACGTGGGTTCTGTCTCTTCCTCTGCAGGTTCCCGCAGCCCACCTCCGTGCCCTCTTGGCCAGCTCTCCCCTGCTCCCTACCTACCGCTTGGCAGCCGGGGTGACCCTGCATCTCACTTGCGGCTTCTTCTCGTGGGGGCTGCCAGGGCCAGACTGAGCCCAATGGCGACCTGCCAGGAGGGCCATCGGGAGGAAGAGTGGTCCCCCTGCAGACCCGCGAGAGTGTCCATACCCGGGGGCCTCTGAGTCGAAGGCCTCTGTTGGGTCTCCTCCTGCGGAGGCAGCCAAACCTCGTGTGGAGCAGAAACCAGGAGACGGGGTCCTGAGATAGGGGGCCCCTAGGGGTCTACTTTCTCAGAGAGCTGAGGCCCGCAGCTGTCAGAGGGTACTGGGAAGCTGGCTGGGGCCAGCACACCCTGGCTCCCACCCACCACCACCAGTGCACATTCCCTGCATGGCCCCAGGACTGAACACGGGGTCTCACCCTGCGATCAGGTGATGTGATAAGGTACATGGGCCCTGAGGACAGGGAGGTTGTTCGGGGGGCCTGGGCTCACCCCAGGAGCCCTTCACAAGGGGGGCGCTCTCGGGTGCAAACTCCTAGCTATAAAACACACACGCCCTGGGGATGTCAAGCACAGCACGGGAACTGCAGCAATATCGGGTTGTGTATCTGCAAGTTGCTTAGACAGGATCTTAAAAGTCCCCATCACAAGAAAAAGATTGTAACCTTGTGAGGTGATGAGTATTGTCTAGATGTGTGGTGGTTGTTTTGCAATATAAACAAATAACAGGATCGTTGTCTTGTTCACCTGAAACTAACGTAATGTTATATGTCACTTAGGCCTCAGCAAAAAACAGCACACAACAAAAAACAAACAAAAATCATGTGTGAAGTGGGCCAAAGACAAGGGAGGCCTCCTTGATTGCGTGGAGCTCGGGGCTGCAGCGGCCCAGCTGCAGCCGGTCTCAGTCTGTGGGGAGTGAGTCTTCTGACAGACAGCCTGAGTGGGCTGGAAGGGGAATCTCCCCTGAGCCCCGGGAAGAGGACGCGTCCTGGCCAACAGGTTGCTTTTGGCCTGGAGGCCCCTGAGCAGAGAAGCCGCTGCCTCGCGGCTGCACTCCAGACCTCCCGAGAGGGCGCCCACAGTGGCTGGGGTGACGTGACTCGGCAGCGGGAGAGCAGGATGGGATGAGACGCCAGCCCTTTGCTGGTGGCTGAATTTCCTTTAATTCCTGGCTTGACTAGCTCCCACGTGGCCAGCTTCTCTCTTGGTCTCAGAGTGCATTCCTTGGGATGGGCCGTGCGTGTCTGGCTCGTCGGCTGTGGACCTGCTTCAGTCTGACGAGTATCTTGATGATGCTGACTCCGGGCTTCAGGCATCGGTGTTTTGCATTCTTCCACAGGATTAAAATGTATGTGCTCACTTTACATCAAGCCTTCAGGACCACAGCATGCTCCTTTCAAGAGTCTTCATTTCTTCCCTCCTTGGAAAAACAAACCTTCCCTCTTGGACAGAATTGTAATCACAGTCATTGTGGAAAGTTTGGGAAAGGGAAGAAGGTAAAAGAAGTGAACAGAAGTCACGGCCGGGTCCAACACTTGTGGCAACCACAGTTAACGTGTCAGCAAGCTTCCTTTTGAGCTCCTCTGGTCACACACACATGTATACCCAATATGCATCTGTTCCAGTCTTTTGTCAGCAGAAACAGGACTGTTCATGCTTATTCCAACTTGACTTGTGGCCTTGGCCACTCTTCAGCCTGAGTTTCTTTTTATTGAGCAGCCAAACTTGAACTACTAAGAGTTTTTCTTTTTTTTTAATATTAGCTCCTAATTTTGACATGGGTCTTGATGACCCTATTCTTGTTCTTCATCATGGGTATTTCTGTCATTTTGTGGGGGGATTTAGTTGAGGGAAGGCACCTCTTGGCTTGTCCACTGAACTGAATGCCACACATCACCGCCTGCTTGTTTCACAAAGAAACTGAGGTGGAGAGAGTGTCGTGTGTGATCACAGTCTAGCCCCCTTGTCCTCCCGTCCAGGGCTCCTCTGGGAGATGGGGTGGGCAGCCTGAGACTCAGATCCAAAGGTCTGAAGGGAAAAACGACACCTCCGGGTTTTCTCTAGTGACTGTGCTGCTGGGTTTCAGACTTTGCTCAGGTGACCCATGCATGCGGCTGGCACGGGATGCAGACTCAGCGTTCAGGGCAGGTGCTGGGACTCCGTCTCAAGCATGCCCCAGCTCCAAGAGTTGCTGCAGGAGGCTGGGAGCAGCTGCAGCTCCCTAGGTGCACCTCTGCCCTCCCAGAGCAGTTTTGACACCAATCAGCCACGGAGACGGCGGGTCAGCACAGCCTGGCTGCTCCTGGCCACGGGCTGCTGCGGTACAAACCAGAAGACGGTCCCTGCCTCCAAGTGACGTGGCCCCGAACAAGTGCAGGGGGCTCTGACCCCACCTGCCGGCTGGCTGGGCACCTGTATGTGGGCTGGCCCTTGCTGACCTGGACCACGGCCACGTCCACTGTGACCCCTTCCTGACGAGACAAGGGTTTACTCTGCAGGGAAAGCTGAACATCTGAGATCCACCTGCAGCCGGTAAAGCCCCACGGTGCAGAGGCTCGGCCCGCTTCAGGAAGCGCTCACCTCCTGCCGTCTGAGCTTCACCTGAAGGGTCACTGGGAGAGTCTCTAAAAGTTACAGGCAAGGAGGCCACTCAAGGAACAAAGGCCGCCTGAGCAGGCCTGGTCCTGCTGATGTCCCCGGGGCAGGGGGGTGGAGGAGGATCACGCTGGGCTGCAGCTCTGACACCCCAAGGGCGGGAGGCCCTGGGACACCGCAGGCGCCGAACTCTGCTCTGGCTGGTCCACTAGGGCTCCCGGACACCCCCATGACCTTACCTTCCGTCTTGATTCTCAGGGCCGTCCGGACCAGGGCAAACAGCGTGGCGTTGAACATGACGGTCCCGTCGCTGTTCAGGGGCATGTTCATGGAGACTAGGCGCTGGGGAGGGGGCGCAGCAGTCAGCACAGCCACCGGTTCTCGAAGGACCCGCCTGTGGAACCCCTGAGGTACCTCCAAGGCAGGAGGATGTGGGAGTGGGGTGGGGGGAGCCTCAAAACATGTGTGCACGTCAACCCACTGTTCCTTCACTGTCTGAGGCCGTATATGCAGCAGGAAGGAGCCCCAGCGCCTGCTTTGGCTCAGTCCTTTCTTTAGGCCCATGAAGACTACCCTCATCCCCGCAGAGGCTCACTGGCCTGCCAGGGGTACCCGGAGGTGTCTCGGCCCCCATGCTGTGTCTCCCATGAGCCCAGTCCATCTCTTACTTTGCAAGCCACGCGGTGAGGGCACAGCTTCCCAAAACCCAGCGGGGGCTGAATCCGTCGGAGCAGGGTCACCACATCCAGGTGTTTGATGCGTCCCCTGGAAGAGGCAGGAGAGGAGGAAAGGTCAGGGGGAAGGCCTAGGCCAGCAGCCCAGGATGCCTGTGACCAAGGGTGGGGTCTCCTGTGGGAGGAACTCTCCACAGCTGGACCCTAGTGATCAAACTGGTGCCGAGCTGTAGAATTGGGTGGTAAAACTCCAAAAACAATCTACACGTTTAGATTTCTAAGGAGCAATTTTCCATCAGTGCTATATTTCAGTAGGCAATGAAAGGTGGAAGGGATTTTAGCAGGCAATGAAATTCTCAGTATTTACTGCTGCTTTTATCAACCAACCATCTGACCATCTCACACTTTCCTGAGAGTCAACCAAACATGATGGCTGGACTGATGGAGTGTGGCAGGGATACAGCCAGGCCCTGCCCGGCCCAGAAGTCCTGACTCAAGTACATACTGGTTGCTGCAACACCAGGACCGCCTGCCTGTTCAACGGAAAATAGCTGACATGGTCTTGACTCAGCCTAAGGCGTCCTATTGCTGGCCCTTGACCCTTGGCCCTGGTGTCCTGTGCAGGTCAGGATTTGCAGTGGGTCCGCCCAGTGCTAACCCATCTCGACCCTCTTTCCCACATGTGGGCTGGGGGCTCGGGTTTCCCCCTGGGCACTCACTTGGCTTCGGGGTCATACTCCGCCCAGATTCTCTTAAACTCGTCCAGGTGGTGGGGACCCAGGATGGACCAGTCCCTTGTCAGGTAGTCAAAGTTGTCCATGATGACTGCCACGAAGAGGTTGATGATCTGCAGAGGATGGGCACGGAGAGCTGCCTCAGTGGCCCTTCCTGCATGTGGGGCTGTCAGGGCCACGCGCTCGGAGGCCAGCTCTCCTGAAAGACCAGCCACATGGCACCATGGAAACACTGGCTCCTGGGACGTGGCTCTCTTGACTGAGGACCTGATCAGCTCCCCTCAGTGAGGCAGTGTGAACCCCACTGTGGACTGGCAGCTTCCCCTCACACCCAGCTGCCTGGCGGGGCTGCCAAGGACAGGGGACACTGTCCACCACCCTTCCCTCGCTCCTCATCAAAGTGCCAGAGATGCTGAGGTGGCCTCCTGTCCTCGGGGAGGAAGGCAGGAGCCAAGAATGGGCGAGAAGGGTATGGCTGAGCTCACCAGGCCCAGTTCCTGCCCCTTCCAGCGTGTTGGACTGTTCCGGAGACGCAGCCTTGCCAGCCCGGCCAGGACCGCACGCCCAGCACCCGAGGCCGCCGGCCCCACCCCGCTCACCAGGAAGGCGCAGAGCATGTAGAAGCTGATGAAGTAGAACACGGCAAAGCTGCTGCCGCAGGGCGTCTCCCCCTCCGTGCTGTTGCCCGGCTCTGACTCAGGGGCGCACTTCTTGCCGGGCATGCAGGCCAGCATGATGTCCTGCCAGGCCTCCCCGGTGGCGCACCTGCGAGAGACCACGCCCAGAGTGGCTCACACAGCCCTCCTCCTGGGGGAACCACTAAATTGGGCCTGGGGCTTCTCAGTCCCCCAGCGCTGGAGTATCCACAGAATATGAAGACACACAACACTGCACGCCTGAAAGTTTTCTGGGAAAGGGAACAGATCGCATCTCTTCTGAAAAGCCCCTCTTTCTGCAATCCCTGATAAGTGCTGAGATTTAGCCATCTGGATGCATTTTAGTTCTGGTTCAGTCACCCTGTGTAGCGGGTGCCCTGTATTCCATTGAAGCCCAAGTGATGAGGCTTTTCCTTCCTGCGCTGCCACCAGGGAGCCTGCAGCCGCCACGCAGGGCCTTTGTGGGAGCCGGCTTCCAGGTGGACTCGCCAGTGGACAGCAGGTGGGTCCTCCCGATGCTTGACCCTGCTTGTTATCCAAGCGTCCGTCCGATTCAGGCTCTGGCATTAGGCAGGAGAGACACCACCGCTCTACAAATGTGCCAGCTCTTTCCTCAGCTTCACTGGGGCGTGACAGACAAGCCAGACTGTGAGCTGGAGTGCAGATCACAACGATCTGATGTGCGTGCCCATCAGGAAGGGCTCCTCCCCCCTAATAACACACCCATCCCCTGGCAGGTTTATCTTTTATTGTTGGTGAGAACATTTAAGTTCTACTGTCTTAGCAAGTTCCAGTGATACGATCCGAGTCATCAACTACAGTCACCATTTTACAGGTTGGCCCTTAGACCTCACTCATCTGACAGCTGAGAGTTTGTGCTTTTTACTAGCCCCTCCCCCATCCCTCCCCCCAACCCCCCGCCCCCCACCCGCCCCCGGCCCCTCCATTCCTTCCTCTTCTTTTCTGAGTTTAGATGTGTCAACTCTTGGTATTAGTGAATTTTAAAAAATATCGTTTATGCGATGGGTGTGAAATAAAAATTTACTGCTGTTTTAATTTGGTTTTAAGATGATGAGAAATTTTATTTCATGTGCTGAAACAGCAGGTGTTTGCCATCTGCCTCCTGGGCTATCTGTCTTTCTGTTCATTTGTGGCATCTTCATACATTCTTTATACGAATCCTCTGTCAGTTACACACCTTGCAAGCAATGTCTTCCATTCTGTGGCTCGTTCCCAGCTCCACTAATGGTGTATTATAAAGAATAGAAGTTTTAAATTTCAGTGTGGTCAAATTGTTATTTTTCTTTAGTTTTTTGCTTTTTTGCATCATGTCTGAAAAATCCTGCTGTATTCTAGGTTGTAAAAATATTCTTCTATATGTTCTAAAAGGTCCAAAATTTTGCTTTTCATAATAATTTCATAATAACCCTTACTATGAAATTTATTTTGGGGTTCCATAGGAGATAGAAATATGCTTTATCTTCTTCTGTCCAGGTAACCAAATTAAAAAAAAAATTACATATTTATTATTGGTTGCGCTGGGAGAAAGTGAAAAGCAAGGGAATTCCAGGAAACATCTACTTCTGCTTCATTGACTATGCTAAAGCCTTTGACTGTGTGGATCACAACAAACTGGAAAATTCTGAAAGAGATGGGAATACCAGACCACCTTACCTGCCTCCCGAGAAACTTGTATGCAGGGCAAGAAGCACCAGTTGGAACCGGACATGGAACAATGGACTGGTTCCAAATTGGGAAAGGAGTATGTCAAGTGTGTATACTGTCACCCTGCTTATTTAACTTATATACAGAGTACATCAAGTGAAATGCCAGGCTGGATGAATCACAAGCTAGAATCAAGATTTCCGGGAGAAACATCAACAACCTCAGATATGCAGGTGATACCACCTAATGACAGAAAGCCAAGAGGAACTAAAGAGCCTCTCAATGAGGGTGAAAGAGGAGCGAGAAAAAGCTGGTTTAAAACTCAACATTGAAAAAACTAAGATCATGGCATCTGGTCCCATCACTTCATGACAAACAGAAGGGGAAAAGTGGAAGCAGTGACAAGATTTTATTTTTTTCAGCTCCAAAATCACTGCATATGGTGACTGCAGCCATGAAATTAAAAGATGCTTGCTCCTTGAAAGAAAAGCTATGACAAACCTAGACAGCATATTAAAAAGCAGAGACATTACTTTGCCAACAAAGGTCCATATAGTCAAAGCTGTTATGCTTTTTCCAGTAGTCATGTACGGATGTCAGAGTTGGACCATAAAGAAGGCTTAGTGCTGAATAAGTGATGCTTTTGAACTTTGGTGTCGGAGAAGACTCTTGAGAGTCCCGTGGATAGCAAGGAGATCAAACCAGTCAATCCTAAAGGAAATCAGTCCTGAATGTTCATTGGAAGGACTGATGCTGAAGCTGAAACTCCAATACTTTGGCCACCTGATGTGAAGAACTGACTCATTGAAAAAGACCCTGATGCTGAGAAAGATTGAGGGCAAGAGGAGAGGGGGAGGGCAGAGGATGAGATGGTGGGATGCCATCACGGACTCAATGGATAGGAGTTTGAGCAAACTCTGGAAGATGGTGAAGGGCAGGGAAGCCTGACGTGCTGCAGTCCATGGGGTCGCAAAGAATCTGACATGACTGAGCGACTGAACGACAACAATGATTTTGACCAAGTACCTCCTGTAAGTGGAATCGTACAGGAAACCTGGCCTTTTATGACTTGTTTCACTGAGCATCATGGCCTCAAGGTTCGTCTGTGTCATAGCAGGAGTCAGAACTTCCTTCCTTTTTAAGGCTGAATCACGTTCCGCTGTGTTGTAACCACATTGTGCTCATCCATTCTTCTCTCGAAAGACCTGCAGTTGCTGACAAGCTGTAGCTACTGTGAATGCTGCTGCCATGAAGATAAGGGTGCAGATATCTCTTTGATACCGTGCTTTCGATTCTTTTAGCTATTAGTATATACTCACATGTGGAACTGCTGGGTCATACGGAATTTTTAATCTATTTTTGATATTTTGAGGAACCATCATACTGTTCCTCCACAGTGGCTGTTGTCATTTTACATTCTCACTAGTATTGCACAGATGTTCCAATATCTCCACCCCCTCAGCAGGACTTGTCCTCTCATAGTAGCCATCCTGATGGTGTGGGATGGTGTCTCACTGTAGTTTTAATTTGCATATCTGTGATGATTCGTGATGTTGAACATTTTCCATGTGCTCATTGGTCATTCACATATCTTCTTTGGAGCAATACTCAACTTCTCTGCTCATTTTTAAGTTGGACTGTTTCTCGTTGTCTTCGGCAATCCACTTCTTTGGCATTTAATTCTGTTTCTTCTCGAATTCTTACCCTCTGGTTTACTGTTCTCGTCTTATTGCATGGGATAAAACTTGTAGTATCGTGTTGAGACAGTGATGGTGTATGAGCTCATCTGTTGTATTTATGGATTAGCTACTGCCCGATATGGATGGAATGTTTGTGTCCCCTCAGAATTCGCATGTAGCAGCCCCAAACATCAGTGTGACAGTGCTGGCAGGCACTTAGGTTAAGAACAGGTCGTTGGGCTGGGGGTGTGTGGTGAGAGCAGCATCTTTATAACAGGAAAGAGACGTGCTTGCCTCTCTCCCCACGGAGCGGGGACACAGGGATCAGGACATTGTCTGCAGCCCAGGAAGAGGCTCCCACCAGGATGGGAATCATTGGTAACCCTGACCTTGAACTTCCAGCCTCCAGAAACGTGAGGAAAAAACGCCTGATGTTTGTACCTCTCCAACCGTCCATGGCATTTGTTATGGCAGGATGCCCAGACAAGAACATTATCTGTACATGAAAGAGGTTGTCTTCCTTTTTAAAATATTTATTTATTTGGCTGCATCAGGCCTTGGCTGTCAGAAAACCCACCTGAAGAGGAGCAGCACAGCCTGGGGGAAGGTCTGGAAGTTGTTGTTCCTGTTGATCTCTGTCGTGTCATTCAGGGCAATTTTCCCAAACACCTGGCAGGGGAGAGGATGGGGTCAGTGAGCCGTGGACACAGTGGTCGTGGTTCCCACCCAGCATCCAATGGTCTTTTCAGGGATCACAGCTGACCCTGGACAGACTGGCTCATAAGCTGAACAAAGTCCCCTTTGGGACCCAGAGGGCCTCATGGGGGCAGGCACCTGCTGCCTTGTCCAGCCCCCATCCCAATCCCCCACTTTGGGCAAACATTCAAGAATAGCACCCCCAGCCCTTGGGAGGGGCCCTGGGAGAGCGGGTAGAGGCGGAGGCCACGACTCTGTGTCCGCGCAGGGGCAAGGCTCACTGGCCTTCCTCTTTCTCTTTTGGCTGCAGATTCTTGACATTTTCTTTTCTCTTAAAATAAAACTTCATTGAGGAATAATTAACAATTCATTGTGTAACTTGGGGGAGTTTCTCCCTATAGAGAGTGGAATCCAGGCTGGGGGCCACGGGGAGAGAGGGTCTCTTAGCTGTGCACCCACAGGACACCATGTGGGTGGGAGGAGAAGTGACACTTCCGGTGACCTCTTTGACCCCAGAAGGGGGGCATCAGGGGAAGTGGGTTGGAGGCTAGAAGCCCGTCCTACCTGCATCCCGATCACGGCGTAGATGAAAAACAGCATCACGATCAGGAGGGCCACATAGGGTAGGGCCTGCGGGACGTGCATGTGTGAGGCCGGTGGCGGGACCCCTCTCTGCGGCAGCATTTCTGCAGCCACCAGCTGCTGCCAGGCTCAGGGGGCACTTCCAGAAGCCCCACGGATGTTTTGGGTACTGAGGGGAGCCTGAGTCTGGTTTTGACCCCACCCCTCCCCATGGTTTCAGGCACCTGAGAGCTGGGGCGAGGGACCCAAAAAACTGGGCGCTGAGCTTGAGACAGCATGATGCTCCCTCGGCAGAAACAATCTAGAGTGAGCACAAAGCCCTCCCGCCACCCACCTGTCCTCATGCAGCTGGAGGGCCGGGGGCATACCCACCAGACCCCACCACAGCTGTAAGCTGTTCCCCAGGTAGAGCAAAGGCAGGACCAAGGGGCCCTAAACAAGACAAGACCCTAGCTCAAGCCTGCTTCCTGGGCGGGCTTAACCTCTCTGAGCCTCAGTGTCCTTACCTGAGAAATGGGAGGAGGAGTAGTGACCTCAGGGATTTGGGGGTCTGGCTGACTTAAGGCTCACAAAATGCTCAGGTAGCACTGGCCTGTGGCTGGTCCCTGCATCTTACTTGCTCAGTGTCCCTGCCTCCTCCTGGGGAGGCCTTGGGCTTTCAGAGCATGGACAGAGCCCACACACCTCCAGGTAGTGCCTCAGGCCCATGGAGTGTCCATCCACCTTCAGGCCTGCTCCTCAGCCCCCTTCCCAGCCCAGAAACTTGGGGGTGGGTGAGTTTGTGAGGCCTGCAGTCACCTGTGGCTCTTGGATGCTGGGGTAGGCCCAGGCCTGACCCCCACTGAGACCACTCAGATCCCTGGAGCAGATGGCTGGGAGGGGGTGGGGAGGCACCTGTCCTGGTGGGTGGGGTGGAGTGCCCCGACAGCCCAGCCTCTTCCTCTGGCTGCAACTTCAGTCCTACACGTTTGGGTCAGGACCCACCCTGATCTTGTCCCTGGGCCCCTCCACACTGGGGATCTCTGTCTCAGGAAACCTGCAGTCAGGAGTTTCAGGTACAGGGGTCACTACACCAGCGTCTTCAGGAAGTTCGGGGACCTAACAACTGTGCTTCTTCCAACCTCAGACATGTATGAGACTCGTTAGAGAGGACAGGGCCAGGGCCAGCTATCCCACTTTTACGAGGAAGTGACTCTTGGGAGCAGAGATCAACCCTGCAGTTGGCAGCCCTGAGGCCCCTTGGGGACACCAGGTCCTAGGGGGTCTGGTGAAGTCTGTAAGTGGGTGTGATGAGCAGACCCTGCTGGACCGCCTCTGGGAGGGGGTGACTGCCCCATGCTGACGCTAAGCTGGGAGCACCGTCTGGGAGGATCTGGGGTGGGGTGGGCAGGGCTGGCTACCTGGAAAGACTTGATGAAGGTCCACAGCAGTGTCCGGATGCCCTCCCCACGGCTCAGCAGCTTGACCAGACGCATGACCCGGAAGAGGCGGAAGAAGGTGATGGAGATGCGAGAGTTCTCCTCCGCATTCTGGGGCCGTTAACACAGCAGTTACCAGGCGGGTGGGCGGGCGAGGCAGCTCGGCACGGCCCGGGGTGGGGGTAGAGGCGAGCGGGGTGGTGGGCTGCACTAGACTCTCAGGCGCCCAGGGGTGGGCGGGCCAGCCCCTGGCCTTGGCAGCGCCCAGCAGTGCCCTGGCCCCGATCGTCTTCCCCAGCACCCCTAATCTTCCCCACCTCCTTGGGGGGGGGTGATTCTGTAGGAATTCCATCTGCTTTGAGATCTAGGCTGAGAACCACCCCAGGGGCCCCAGCCTCCCTCCTGCCCAGCCCGGCTCAGGGTGCTTCATTCCCAGTGGGACTGGCTCTCTGCCAGGTGGCACTGGGGTCCTGGTGGGTGGGTGGGCTGTCCACGGAGGGGTCTTGCTCCCTGGCTGCCCAGACTCAGCACTCTAGGTGTCATCTCCCCCACTTTCCACGGCCCCCCCCGCCCAGGCTGCAGGCCGCCCCGGGGTGTTGGTGCTGGGACCAGGCCTGGCTGCCCCCCTACTGCCCTCCACCCACCTCGGACCTGGGTTTTAGGCTGCAGACCTGAAGGGTGGGGGGCACGGGCTGGGTGGGCCAGGGCAGAAAGAGTGAGCCCTGGATGAGTCCGGCCTGGGTGTGAGGGGACCAAGGGGCCCTGTTCAGGGTGTCCTGGAGGGGGCGGGAGCCAGAGCCGGCAGGCACCTGGCCAGGTCTAGGGACAAGACTGGCTGCCCTGTCACCGTCTGCCTCCAGACCTCAGGGCACTCAGCACAGACAGACCCCTGACCCCCCACCTCCCCCGCCCACATGGGACAGAGAGCTGGGGGTGCTGGCCCTGGGAGCTGGCTGGCTCCCAGCCCTAGTACAGCCCCCAGCCCTGTGGCACCGGGAGAGAAGGGACCTTTGGGCTTCCTGTTACTGCTCCTGCCGCAGGGCCCCTGCTTGGCGGCGTCTCTGGGTTGTCGCTGGGCCCTGTGTGGCCCCCGCTTCTCAACTCCCAGCTCCTTTGGCTTTACTTCTAACCGTCTCCAGATCAGATCGGGTCTGACAACAACCATGAAAATCCCACCAGCACGGGAGCCCTCACGTCCCCTGTGTCTAACCCTGCAGCTGCTCCAGGGGCATCTCCTTTCACCTCCAACACAACAGGACACCCCCAAGGGGCACGTTTTTGCACGTACCAGCACACCCTGCTCTGCCCTGGAGAGGCACACCTGCTCTTCTCTTTCTGAACCAAAGCTGCTCTCCAGGCAGGGCCGGGCTGGGAGGAGCTGGCAGCAGGCCGCCCCCCACCCCCAACCAACACAGGAAACCACCTGCCTGTGTGGTTTGAAGTCTTTGATGCCCTTCCTCTTTGCATTTCTATCATCTGTGTACCTACTTGAAGTTCTACTTTCTCTCCTTAAAAGGAGATTGTGCCCACCAGAGGAAGGTGCAGAGGAGGCTCAGGGCTTTGTAACTCAGCCGTCGGCCCCCCGCGACGCTCGGGAGGAGAGGAAGAAGAAAGCACCAACTCACATGGAGCCTCAGCTGTGCAGCGAGTTTGGGAAGTGGGTGCCGCAGGGGCATCAACATCTGACTTGTTAAACAGCCAAACTCGAGCTTGCAGCCTGAGTGGTCCTGGGTGCCCAACGCTGCAGGTGCCCAATGCTCTACTGACCAGGCGAGGGGGCAGGACGCCCAGGGTCAGCTCTTCCAGCCATGGGCATGGGCTTTGTCAGGGTCTTTGTTAAGACCCACCCTGGGTCTTGCCTCATCTGCTCACTTCGGGGCCTGGGGAATCAACCTGCACTCCAGTCCTTCTACAAACTCACAATCGTTCCACGTACGAAGTCTCACTGCAGTCTCTTGGAGACAGCTGTTCCAAGGTGACTTCAAGGTCACTCAGAGTGGCTGCTCTCTCACTTTAGCCAAAGACTCCTGCCGCAGGAGTGGCCCTGACCATACGGTCTGCCTCAGGGACGCAGGCGTGTGGCTCAGTTCTGATGCCTCTCATAGGTAAGGATCCCACCTTAACCTCTCGCTGGGGCCTTGATCAGAGATCCCAGGAGCTGGTGACCAGGAGGGACCCACTGCCTCTCCACCTCCACTACATCACCTCTCCTTCCTCTTTCCCAGGGGCCTCGCCATGGCACCGGCTGGTGTCCTGTGCAAGCCCCACATCAGATTAAGGTTGGAGATGCCAATGAGCAGGGTCCTCAGGATGTTTAACAGGAAATGGCCCTCTGGTCTGATTCTCTCCCAGTGGCTTTTCAGACGGTCAAGGTCGCAGTGAACTGCCACCCATAGGAAAGCTCACGGACGGAACATCACACCAACAGCACTGACAGCTCACAGACCAGGCAGGCAAGGCGCATGGCAGACACGGGTGGGTGACATGCATCGGGGCCGGGCTCCGAGACGCCGGGGGTTGGGGGGCAGTGGGGACGTTGGGGGGGGGGTCACAGAAGCTGAGAGCGTGGTCTGGAGGCTCGGTCTTACCATAAAGGGAGAGCATTGGGTATGTTCAGCTGGCTTTAAAGAAAGGCAGACAGAGATAAGCTGTAATGAGTCTCCCACGAAGAGGCCCGCATTCCAGGTCTCGGCAACACAGGAGCAACCCAGTGGCAGCAGAGGGCAGGAGGGCCAGGCGCGGGGCCCAGGCCTGGCAGGTGCGTGGCGTGACCGGCACCAGCTCCCACCCAGCCAGGCTCTCGGGTGTTCTGCCCGGAACCATCTCTGGTGGCAGACTAATTCACACTCGTTATCACTGAGGTCTTCTGGATTTTGAAGGTGGATTTTGTGTGTTTTTAATCAGCCCTGTGTCCTGAGACAGCCTCCAGGGGCTGGCACTGCACACACTTACCCAGCACTGCCAGCGGAAGCTGAAAGGCCTTGCCTGTGCCCCGGCCGCTTTCGGCCCACAGGTATTTGAGCAATGGAGCCCCGGGGTGGTGACCCTCCAGGTTCCGGGGAGGACCGAGGTTTGGGTACCCCCTGTGCGGTAGGGCCAGCCTTCGAGCTGAGGTTCCTGGTCCCCGGGTGTGGACCGTGGTCACAGGCATGAGATAACGAGTGTGGACTTGGTTTTTAAATTTGAAAGCCCTGCACACAATTGAGGACATTAGTGTTAATGCCCTGGGAAGCTGTCCTCACAGGTCTGACCGGGAACTCGTTTGGGGGCTGGGGACTGGCCGCAGGCGAGCATTCCCGGCAGCCCAGAGCTGCACCCGGGGAGGCACCCTGCCCTTTGGCCCCTGGACAGTCCTGGCGCCCAGAGCCGCCGACTCCACCTTCACCCCACCTCCACAGCCGCCCTCCACTGTCAGAGGGTTGCTCCTGTGTTTAGTTCTCAAGGTACAAACAAGGACAATGTATAATAGGGCTTCTGAAGGACGGAATTGTGCACAACCAGACATTTGCTCGCAGGCTGAAAATTCTTCTTTGGTAATAGATTTCTCAGCAAATTCCTTTTTTCCCAAAGCAAGTTGGGAGGTGTCCTTTTTGCGGACTGGTGGGGACACAGGGTGAGGAACGGGAGGAGGAGGGAAGAGAGAGGACGCCTCTCTGGTCACTTATGGACCACAGTCGAGAGCCGTCCCTGCTCCCTGAGGGGCACTGGCTGCCAGGTCCACCCATGTGCCTGGAGGGGGCGCGTGTCTAGGACGTGGCCAGCAGGCCAGGACAGAACACGGAGACGACACAGACACACATGCACACACATGCACGCAGGAAGCTTCCAGTTGGTCAGGGGCCTGTGCCCTGCATGAACACCTAGGAGCTCCGTGTTTCAGGGGTTCTGTGGGCAAGGGCACAAGGCCTCCATACACACTTAGGGCTGGGGCTTTGGCTACTGCTTCCATCTGGGATGTGCCCTGAAAACGACCAGAGCTGCCCGTACTCCTAACATCCCTGGGTAGAAGCTTGAAGTCTTCTGGTCAACCCCATCCTGAATGGGACCAGAAGGGCTGACTCAGAGGGCCCACCTGGGTCACCTGGCCCAGCCCAATGAGCCTTGGCCAAGACAGAACTAAAACTACTTATTTTATTTCTTAAATACTCAGTATTCTTCCTTTGGGATTTTAATGTTTTTTTAAGCGTAACTTTTTTGTTCTTTATTTGCCTGTGCTGCCCAGAACGCGGGACCTTAGTTTCCTGACCAGGGATCAGATCCGTGTCCCCTGCAGGACGCTGGGGGCTGAACTGGGGAGCCCCGTTTGTGCTGGCAGTCATGCAGGGAGTGGCTGGAGCCTCAGGAGCCTCACTGTTGTTCATCTGCAGCCCGACGGCCCGCCACGTGCTGCTACCTGCAGAACTCACACTACACGGGGCTGACTGCAAGATCATCAGGACTGTTTTATCTTCCTTGGGAGGAATAGTCATTCAAGCAGACAACCAACAAGAGGAGTTCATGGAAGATAAATGAACAGAGTCAGTTTGTCAGGAGCACTCACAACAACACAAAGTCCCGTATGTGGGCGGTGTGGGGTGGGGGAGACAGATACACAGAGACAGAGATGGACACAGAGAGCCTGAAAGGTGGAGAAGAAATAGACTCAAGGAAACGAATAAGCAGAAGCAAGAAGTGACAAGAGAGAGTGAGTGCTTTGGGGGCGTGGTCAGTGTTTTGGGGCCAGAGATCGGTCCCCTCACTTCCTCCATGAGCTCAGGGAATTGTCGAGGTCCCTCTGCTGTGGATGGTCTTTGGCTGAGCCGGCTGCTGGGGACTAGCATCACCCACTGACTGGAGGGCTGGCCATGTGGCCCAATAGGGCTGTGCCCTGCCTGCTTCCTTTTGTCCAGTCCTGATTTAGGGCAAAGGAGGGGAGTTGTGGGGCTTCCCTGGTGGCACTAGTGATAAAGCATCCACCTGCCAATGTAGGAGACCTAAGAGATGCTGGTTTGATCTCTAGGTCGGGAAGATCCCCTGGAGGAAGAAATGGCTACCCACTCCGGTATTCTTGCCTGGAGAACCCCATGGATAGCGGAGCCTGGTGGGCTACAGTCCATGGGGTCGCAGAGTCGGACACGACTGAAGCTACAGAGCACGCATGCATGGGGGTTGTACGTGGAGAGAAAAACTAAGAATGGGGCAGGAGAGGGAAGGACATGAGATGGGGAACACATGCACACCCATGGCTGATTCATGTCAACGTATGGCAAAACCCACTACAATGTTGTAAAGTAATTAGCTTCCAATTAAAATAATTAAAAAAGAAAAAAGGAAATGAGAAGATGATAGAAAGGGGAAGGGTCTCGGTCAGAAGGCTCACTCGGTCAGAGCAAGCGGGTCCCCGCTGGGTCCTGGCTGTCGGGATGTGGGACAGCTAACATGGCCAGGCTGAGAACCCCCTCCAGGGGCCTCTCGGCTCAGGCCTGAGGGAAGGATCTTCCTCCAGGTCTCGGCTTTGGGACACTCTCTGCCCCCACCCTGGAGGCCTCATCAACTTGCTGCCCAGCACGTGGATCTCGTCCTGCAGGTGGAGGCTGAGCTCAGGAAGCGGCTCCCTGTGTCCGACTGGACTGCGGCCTCTCGGGGCCCCGCTCACGGCTGGCGAGCAGGGCGCAACCTCTCGGGGCCAGCTTCACTTACAAGCGGAGGAGAAAGTGCCCTTCGGGACAGTGGGAGGCCAAGGTCCATCTTCTCACTAGGGGTCTTGCTCCTGAAGGCCTTACATCCACGCTCAAAGCACTTCTCTAGGTCCAGCCTCACTTCCGTTCTTTTAAAGGCAGTGTTACTTCCCGGCAGGCAGCTTCCTGAGTCAATACAGCCCTCTGTGACCAGTGTTTTGGGAACAAGGCGCCTTGGTGGCTTGTTGGGGGTATTGGGTGGGGGTGGTGCTGAGGAGGGGAGGGGCTCGAAGGGGCTCCAGGAGCTGGGGTGGGGGGTGGGGGCGGCACAGGAAGGTGGCAAGGATCATGGTTCCCTCCTCGGCTTGGCCCGAGACCACCAGTCTGATTTAATTGACCTCAGAAGCAACCCAGGCCAGGCAGACCACTGCCATCTGGACACTGACGTCTGTTCTGGCCCCTTGGCCGTGGTGGGGGCAGGGAAGCTGGGCGGGGAGCCAGGCGTGGGCTGCGGGTTGGGTGGAGGGAGGGAGGCTCTGACTCAGCCCGAGGGGGTGGGCTTGCAGCAGATGTTTTGACTCAGGACGTGGCAAAGGGGGAGCCAGGGAGGGTAGTCGTTGGAAGCCAGGCCCATGGGTCTGTGGTTAAAAGACCGCTGGTTCCAGGAGCCAGGTGGGTAGCGCCCACCTGGGGCCCCAGCGTGCACCCTGGAAACTCCGAGCCGAGTCCTGTCCCATCCATGCCCCTCCGCCCACTTTCTCCCCCGGTCCAGGAGGCAGTGTGTGTGTGGGGGGGAGCTCCATACTTGCTGTGCCCTTTGGCCTCCAAGCCCCACTGGCCCACAGTCCCGGCGTCCGAGCATCCCCACATGAGGGTTCTGACTCCATGGCCCCTGATCTCCACATGTGGACCTGCCAGGAGGTGTCCAGCCCCGAGGCGAGTTGTTGCTCTTGGTCAGGTGGCTTCCTTGTCCCTACAGGTGACTAAGGACACCTGTGTTCCTGACGAAGGACCTGGGCCTCCCAACACTTCCTGTCAGCAGGGGAGGGAGGTTGGGGGTGCTGGCTGAATCCCCGGAAGCTTCCACAGATTTCCTTCTGGAAAAAGAATTCCAGACTTGAGGGACAGAGGAGGAGGAGGTGCCGTGTTGGGAGGGGCCAGGCAGCTGGGCCACAGACACGGACAGCTGGGGCCCGGGGCCTCCTCTGGTCACATCGTGGGGTCCAAGGCATCTCCCAGAGCAAGGGGGTTGTCCTGAGCCAGAGTCCTCATGCCTGGATGGCTGTGTCCCCCTTCCAAATGGTGGAGTGGCTTCATCCTCGATTCCTGTGCACAGCAAATGGGTCCCTGGACCATGGACACCTCTTCCTAAAGGTGCCAAAATCTCCCCTTCGTGCTCAGGTGAAGCCCCAAATCTGGCGCTCTCCCTGACCCCCCGCCCTGCTCGTCCTGCCCAGGGACCCTCAGGGGCGTCGCCTCACTTCTCTCAGGCCTTCGTTGTTCCTGTTCAGTCACTCAGTCGTGTCTGACTCTTTGTGACCCCATGGACTGCAGCACGCCAGGCTTCTCTGTCCTTCACCATCTCCCAGAGCTTGCTCAAACTCGTGTCCATTGAGTTGGTGATGCCATCCAACCATCTCATCCCCTGTCGTCCCCTTTTCCTCCCGCCCTCAATCTTTCCTAGTATCAGTGTCTTTTCCAACGAGGTGGATCAGGTGGTCAAAGTATTGGAGCTTCAGCATCAGTCCTTCCAAAGAATATTCAGGGTTGACTTCCTTTAGGATTGACTAGTTTGACCTTGCTGTCCAAGGGGCTCTCAAGAGTTTTCTCCAGCACCACAATTTGAAAGCATTAATTCTTCAGCGTTCAGTCTTCTTTAGGTTCCAACTCTCACATCTATACATGACTACTGGAAAAACCATAGCTTCGACTATACGCACCTTTGTCCGTAAAGTGATGTCTCTACTTTTTAATACCCTGTCTAGGTTTGTCATAGCTTTTCTTCCAAGTAGCAGTGTATTTTAATTTCTTTCAATTTTTAGGTATTTGCTTTGTTTAGATTCACCTCTTCACTACAGCTCATCTTCAGAGAACAGCACCTGTCTTCTCCACTCCCCACCTTCTGATCCCCTCACTTGGTACTTCTCATCTTTCACATACCGTTGAGACTTCCTGGCTTTCTGCGCCTGATCAGCCCCTGGCCCTAGAATGCTGGCTCTTGAGGGTGGGCTTTTGTTTGGTCCACGATGGATCCCAAGTGCCCGGCACACAGAAGGCAATGATGGTTCCTAGGAAGCCCATCTCCCTAGGGGGCACCAGAGCCCAGCAGAGGCGGGAGGATGATACTGTTGAAGAGAAGGGGGTGAATCTGAACCTGGGGAGTATCTAGAGGGATGAAGACAGCATCTGGTGATTTCAGGAAAAAGAGTCAAAGATGAGGAGTTACAGGTGAAGAGCCTCCAGAAATCCTAAGGCTGGAATGGAACGTTCATCCGAAAAGGGAGGTCTGGTGAAGAAAGTAGGACTAGAAAACTCAAGGTGGGTGGGTGGAGCTGGAGCAGTACCCAGGAAAGTCCTGGCGCCGAGCTCTTTCCTCCCCCAGGGAGCACCAGGCCCCAAGCTGCTGGCGGCAGGAGGCAGAACCTGCAGTAGAGGGCCCTGCTTGGGAATGAAGTGCCGCTGCTCCTGTAACTGGACCCCATGATCCTGGCTGCCACCTGGGTGCAGGGTCATGTCCCTGCTTATGGGCCAGGCTCGTCTGGCTTGAGTTACAGGCAGTGGTCAGTGAGCTTGCCTTGATCTGGCCACACCCATTAACCAAGAGTCCAGTGTCTCTGGCAACAAGGGCTGTGAGTCTGTGATTGGCAGGTGTGTGGGCAGGAAGCTTGGAAAGAATGTCCTTGGCTTGGTGCCACGATCTCTCCCCTTCAACAGTGCTCTCCAGTGTAGGCCAGGCTCTACACGAATGCTCTTAGCTGCGCTTCAAACCCTGGCCAGTAATACCATGCTCCCCAAACCGTGGAGGAGCAGCGTTAGGACTCCAGCACTTGGTCTGACCTGCGTCCAGCCCTTTCCTCTGGCCCCTGCCTGGGGTGACAAGGTGCGTCTCCTAACTGCATGTGTGGGAGGGAAGGGAAACAGTGGGGGCTGCATGGAGGGCCTCCAGCTCCCGCTTTGCTCTCCATCACAGGCGCTGTCCCCGTTCTATCTCCGGACCACCCTCCCCATGACTTCTGACAGACTCCTCCATCTATGGAGTGAGAAGCATCTCCACGTGGGCGAAGGGAGCCTGGGAGGAGCTGAGGGGCTTCCAGCCGGAAGGGGCACTGGCCTGTAACTTCTTGTTTTGAAAATAAAAAACCTCCTATGGTTCTTTAGGATATAAACCATGGAACATATGGGCTGAGCCAATCCTGGCCAGCAGGAGGCCACGCACGAGAAGGGGATGTGAGATTCACATGTTAACAAAGGGCACTGCAGACTGGACAGAAAGCAGCACTAGCCCCAGGTGTGGGAAGCCAGCCACCCTGGGAGGGCTGGGCTCCAGTCAAGGGGTGGGAAAGGCACTGACGGGCTATACCTCCACCTGTGCTCAACCTCACCTGTGCCCCAGCCTCACCTGGTGCCCTCACCTGTGTCATACCTTTACCTATGCCCCGTCTTCACCTGTGCCCTGCCCTCAGCTATGCCATACCCTCGCCTGTGCCCTGGCCGGTGGGGGTGATCACCCTTGACTGTTAGGCTCATGGGGGATGGACTCCAGAGCTGGAGGCCATGGCAAATTGTAAATGGAAGCCGTTGTACAGATGGAGGTTCTGCGTGTGATGCCAATCACCAGTCCTGGGGTTCTGCACCACCCCAACCGCCAATTTTTGGGGGAGAAATTTTATATTCTGGAAATGTTTCCTTTGTCTTTGCTTTTTGTTTAAAAAGAGCAGTCAGTTCAGTCACTCAGTCGTGTCTGACTCTGTGACCCCATGGACTGCAGCACATCAGGCTTCCCTGTCCTTCACTATTTCCCTGAGTTTGCTCAAACTCATGTCCATTGAGTCGGTGATGCCATCCAACCATCTCATCCACTGTTGTCCCCTTTTCCTCCTGTGTTCAATCTTACCCAGCACCACAGTCTTTTCCAATGAGTCAGTACTTCACATTAGGTGGCCAAAGTATTGGAGCTTCAGTTTTAGCATCAGTCCTTCCAATGAATATTCAGGACTGATTTCCTTTAGGATTGACTGGTTTGATCTCCTTCCTGTCCAAGGACTCTCAAGATTCTTCTTCAGCACCACAGTTCAAAAGCATAAATTCTTCCACGCTCAGCTTTTTTTATGGTCCAACTTTCACCTCCATACATGACTACCAGAAAAACCATAGCTTTGACTAGACAGACCTTTGTCAGTAAAGTAGTCTCTGCTTTTTAATATGCTGTCTAGGTCTGTCATAGCTTTTCTTCCAAGGAGCAAGCATCTTTTAATTTCATGGCTGCAGTCACCATCTGCAGTGATTTTGGAGGAAATAAAGTCTCTCACTGCTTCCACTGTTTCCCCATCTATTTGCCATGAAGTGATGGGACCGGATGCCATGATCTTAAGTTTTTTGAATGTTGAATTTTAAGCCCGTTTTTTCACTCTCCTCTTTCACTTCGATCAAGAGGCTTTTTAGCTCTTCTTTGCTTTCTGCCATAAAGGTGGTATCATCTGTACATCTGAGGTTATTGATATTTCTCCGGGCAATCTTGATTCGAGCTTGTCCTTCATCCAGCCCAGCATTTCACATGATATAAGTTAAATAAGCAAGATGACAATATGCAGCCTTGACATACTCCTTTCCCAATTTGGAACCAGTCCATTGTTCCACATTCAGTTCTAACTGCTGCTTCTTGACCTGCATACAGATTTCTTAGGAGGCAGGTCAGGTGGTCTGGTATTCCCATCTCTTTAAGAATGTTCCACAGTTTGTTGTGATCCACACAGTCAAAGGCTTTGGTGTAGTCAGTGAAGCAGAAGTAGATGTTTTTCTGGAATTCTCTTTTCTATGATCCAACAGATGTCAGCAATTTGATCTCTGGTTTCCCTGCCTTTTCTAAATCCAGCTTGAACATTTGGAAATTCTCAGTTCATGTACTGTTGAAGCCTCACTTGGAGAATTTTGAGCATTACTTTGCTAGCGTGTGAGATGAGTGCAATTGTGTGGTAGTTTGAGCATTCTCTGGCATTGCCTTTCTTTGGGATTGGAATGAAAACTCACCTTTTCCAGTCTTGTGGCCACTGCTGAGTTTTCCAAGTTTGCTGGCATATCGAGTGCAGGACTTTCACAGCATCATATTTTAGGATTTGAAATAGTTCAGCTGGAATTCCATCACCTCCGCTAGCTTTGTTTGTAGTGACGCTTCCTAAGGACTACTGACTTCGTACGCCAGGATGTCTGGCTCTAGGGGAGTGATCACACCATCATGGTTATCTGGGTCATGAAGATCTTTTTTGTATAGTTCTTCTGTGTATTCTTATCACCTCTTCTTAATATCTTCAGCTTCTGTTAGGTCCATACCGTTTCTGTCCTTTATTGTGCTCATCTTTGCATGAAATGCTCCTTTGGTAGCTCTAATTTTCTTGAACAGATATCTAGTCTTTCCCATTCTATTGTTTTCCTCTAGTTCTTTGCATTGATCACTTGGGAAGGCTTTTTTTCTCTCCTTGCTAGTTTTTGGAATTCTGCATTCAGATGGATATATCTTTCCTGTTCTCTTTTGCCTTTCATTTTTGTGTGTGTAAATGCATGTGCACAGAAAAAAAACAGCAGGCTGAGTGATGACGTGGGCCTGGCCACAGTGGCCGTCTGGCCTAACCCCAGAAGACCCTGGGACTGGGTGTGTCTTGTGCACTCAGGGGTCTGTCTACTGTTACCTTCCTGCCCTTGGTTCCTGCACAGGCCCCCACAGAGATCCCTCCTCCAGAGGCAGGCCCACTCTGACCTCCCCTCATCTCCCTCAAGAGGACCCCTTGGTCTGAGCACAGGGCCCTGGTCAGGGATATGAATGTGCAGGAATCCGAGAGCCCCTGGGGTACAACCTGGGGCCACACGGAGGTGCGGGGAGTGGTGCGAGGGAGAAGCAGCCTCGGTTGGGGGGAGCTCAGTTTCCTTGTGCTCCAATGATTTACTGGATAAGGTCAAGGGAGTGCGTGTGCATGGGAGTTTACACACACACACACACACACACACACACACACACACACATCACAAGACAAAGACGACCCCAGGGGATCCCTGAGACAGAGAGGCAACCAAATCTGAGCAATGGGTCAAGCAGGAAGGGGTGAGGTTGACAGTAGGACGTAACGGCCTCCTCCCAGCATCCATCCCCTGGAAGGGGCAGACAGGCTTCTGATGCGGAATCAGGACAAGAAGTAATGTCAGTTCAATGACTGGCAGCCAGCTTTGGGGTGGAGGGGTGGGTAAGGACTGGGGTAGAGGGGCTGACGGTCATGGGGGGTTTCTGACACCTTAGATCAGAACCCTTCAGCATCTGCTCTGAGCTGTCACTCAATGGTTCAGTGCATCAACATTTGTGCAAACATTATCAAGTCTCTTAACCAATGAAAAACCATGACAAGGAACTAAACCACACATGTTAAAGACCAGCCACAAGAGGGCTTGCCTACAGATAGAGAGAGAAGGTTGGGCATGCTGGGGACAGACGAGCGTGTGCAGGGGTTGAAGACTGTCTAGGAGGGGCCGCTCCCAGGAGCAGGTGCAGGAGGCCCTAGAGCCAGGCTGGGGGTGGGGGCGGTGTGGCCAGGCAGAGCCAGGCAGGGGCAAGGCTGGTCCTCAGGGCAGGTTCATGTGGGGCCAGGTGCTCCACAGTAAGCAGAAGGGGGTTGGTGGTGGGTAAGAGCCCTCTCCAGAGAAGAGGGATAACAAGCTGTTCTCCCAGTGAGGGGCCCTTCCAGCGTGAATACGGGGCGGGGTGGGCTGAGAGGGCTGGCCAAGTGGGAACCTCTGCCCTCCCGGGGTTCCTTGGGAGAGACCTTTCCTGGATGCTGGAGCAGGAAGGGGCTGGGTCCCTGCCCTGGCAGCTGCCCAGGGGTTGTAAACAGCCTTCCATCGTCTTACTCCGGGCTCTCGGGGCTGCGTCCTCCTAGACAGTGTGCATCATGCCAGGCTGATTATAAAGAGGAGAGGAAAGGATGCAGGAGTCAAAACTCAGAAGGAGAGGAGGGCCTAACTCGTTCCAAATGTTAAAAAAAGAGAATAAAGAAATTTCAAAATAAAGCAACAAGAAAAAAAATCCTTTAAACCAATTTAAACAAACAAATGAGAATAACGAAGTGGAAATGAGCTGGGAGGAGGAGAGGAGGCGAAGGAGAGCGATGGGGGTGAGCGTGAGGCAGGCACGGCGTCACAGGGCGGGACGCCGGTACTTACGTTTACCTCGGTGATGGCTATATCAACAATGCTACCCACAACAATCAAGGCGTCAAATGTGTTCCATGCATCACAGAAATAGTGCTGCATGGGCAGAGGAGCCGAGGGAGGGAGGGAGAGAAAAACCAGCGACAAAGGAAACAAAACAAAAGGAAGAGGAAAATGAAAACAAAACAAAACAAAGCATGAAAGAAAGGAGAGAAGAGAAAAAAATGAGAAAAGAAAGAGGTTATGTGGGCATACTGGACCCCTTACCACTCCACAGTTCTGGAGGTGCATGCCTGCACCTGTTGCTCACGGAGCCTGACAAAAGTGGGTTAGTCGGGGGCCGGGCGGGCGTCCGGGAGGAGCGGGAGCCTTTGCCCGGCCCGGCTGAGTGGGGACAGTGGGGGGCTCACGTCCCCCAGGACGGCGGCAGGTGCGAGAGAAAGCATGACTGGAGCGGGTAAAACAGGAAACCAAAAAATAAACCGAAGGAGGTGAAGAGAGAGGGGGGCACGGAGGCGTCCTGGGCAGAGTCATACTCACATTCGTCTCACTGAGAATGACGTCAATTACGCTGCCAATTACGATCAGGAAGTCAAAGACATTCCAGGGGTCACTAAAGTAGCCCTACACGGGGCGGCAGGACGGGAGTGAAAAGGAAGGTTAGACAGACAGGCACAGAGCCCGCGGGGCCGCCGGCACTGCTGGAGTCCGAGCCCAGGAGGGGCGGCCGGCCCACCCCACACCTGCCTTCCCGGGTGCCCCTCCTCAGACCCGGCCCCTGGCCACCCTTCCTGCATCCCCAGCACCCCCCAGGCCTCTGACTTGTCCGAGGGCTGCCTGCAGGGATGGAGGTGACACGGGACAGGGCCCTTGAGGCGTGATCTGGGAATCACAAGCAGCATCGGTGTGGTCCAGGTGGGTGGCCAGGCCCTTGGGCTCGGTGATGACTCAGGTGAAGCTCACGATGACGAGGGGACCACGTCATCAGAGCAGCATCTACAACCAGGTCACCCTCCTGCCAGCCCCAGACCGGCATTAGCCCTGGATTTGCCTCTGTCCAGAGGCTTTCCTCATTTCAAGGGGACGGAGGCTGGGTCAGGCCCAAAGTCTGGAAGTGTGCGTGGGGGGGGCCTGGACTGCATCTCCGAAGCCCCTTCCCCAGCATCATCACTGTGACCAGCATCCTGCTGAGACGCCCTGAGAGAACAGGGCTCTCACAGCCTTTCCTGCAGGCAGGGTGGGGGCCTGGGGCAGAGGCCTCTTGGGAGGAGCACACGGGCCATGATGCCTGGTGCCTGGCAGGGAGCAGGGTGCTGAACCCACCCCCTTGTCCTGCACATGTGGATTTTGCCTGTCTTACACTGTATTTGGGGAAGGGAACAGACGCATGTTTTTGAAACATTTCTGGAAGCATGTGGATGACTGTCTCCGTTTCCGTGAGAAGTCCTGGGTGGGCAGACTCTCTGCAAAGACAGGACGGGCCCTCTCAGAGTGGAGGGGTCAGGGAGTGATGCTCCGGGACACACGGATGCACACTCGCGGTTCAGGAGCCGGGGAGCTGGGCGGCCGCTCTCCCGGGGAGTGGAGTGGGGAGGTTCAGCACCAGGGGAACATGTCTACTTTAAGAGAGGACATCTGCCCCTTTGGTCCTTCCAGGGAAGCCCCCACCTCTAAGCGTCTCCCAGGCCCCTCTCCCCAGCCCTCCTGGGGTGGCCAACTCTCTGTGTTCCTGACTCTTAGGAGCCAGGTGTCTTCTGTTCTCCCATTTCTCCCGGCTCTATCCTGCTCCCCGACCCCTCACTTCCCAACCGTGCCCCCTTTGAGCTGGGTCACAACACATGCTATACAGGCCGTGACTCTCAGTGTGGAGGTCAGGTCACAGGGCCTTCTCAGTTCCCAAGCATTTCTGCCCATGTAAGCAGAAATGCCACCTCTGGACAACCGGCAGGGAGCAGAGGTTGGCTTAGGGCATGGGGGAAGTGAGGGTCACTTGGAACCCTGGCCATCTTGTCAGCTTCCTCGAGTGTTTCTCTGAATATGACAGGGCCCCTGGGGCCGAGAGAGACTTGCTCTCCCATTTGAGCTGTGAGCATGAAAGAACCCTTCCAGGGTGCTCATAGGGCATTTCAGACACATGGGGAGCGCCAGTTTTGAGGGCAGGGGACAGAGTGAGGACCCCAAACGAACGACAAATGTGCATCTGTTCAACATCAGTTTTGGAAATCACTGGGGAGCTGTCTCCAGGGTGGGAGATGGTTTCAGGAGGGAAGGGGTAGGGGGTTCAGGCAGAGAGAGGATGGAAGCAGGAACCAGAGAAGAGTCCAGGACGTCCTGCATCCAGCCTAGAAAACCCAGCAACAGAGCGTTATTGGGGCCAAGGGGAGGAGGAGAGAGGGTGGCGGGTGTCTTGCTCGCAGGGAAGGCTGGAGTCTCCGGTTCACCAGAGGGACCTGGAACAGACAGGTGGGTCACCTGGGTCCGCGGTGCGGCTGAGGGGAGAGACAAGGGAGGAAGGCAGGCGGAAGCAGTGGACAGGAGGTTAACAGCAGGCGAGAACGGGGCAGGAGCCAGGCCCTGGGACCCTGCGACCCGCCCCCACTAAAGCATCGCCTGTCACCCCTGCTCTCTGGTTGCAGAGTGACCAGGCCGCCCCCCTCGGAGGCTCCTTCTGCTCACGCCCTCGCCCTCTGCAGGCTGTGCTGCTGGGGCCTTCGGTGGACCTCTCTGACCTGTGGGTCCAGGGCCTCCACTGGCTGCAGAGCCCACCAGTTCCCGCCCAGAGGAGGTTTACACATGGCCCGAGTGGGGTGGAGGTGACAGGGTTCCTTTAAGATGCCAGCTCCTTCTGACCCGTCCACCCCCCATTCTATCAATCTTCCAAGCTGGACCATGGACACGGCTTGATTCAGCGGTCAGCCCCTCCTCCCACCCGTTCCACACCCACCCCAGAAACAGCTGACACCCTCCAGGAGGTCAGTGGTTGCCAGGACACACCTGCCAATCCCCAGGTGGACAGGACCTGTTTGCTGGAAATCTCGGGTGACACAGGTTTGCGGGGTGATGCAGGAAGCAGACTGGGAAAATACTACAGACTTTCAGGAAGTCTGGCTGGCCGGAGCCAGGTCACACACCCGTTCTCTTCTTGGTGGAAGTCAGGGTCAGGAAAAGGGTTTCCGGGCTCTCCCTGACCTGGTGAACCAAACCTCTCAAGGTCCAGCTCCTCAGAGCCAGGAAGGGCTGGTCATCGGGGGGATAGAGCTTTGGGCTGGAAGCCTTCTCTAAGACTGCAGGGTGAGTGGACACCCAGCCTTGGGAGGCCTTGGGTGTGTCCCTGGGGTAGACGGGCCAGCATCTGCCAGGAACTCTCTCTTCTCCTGAGTGCACCAACCCTCTGCTTGCTGGCTTATGGACCAAACCAGCCCTGGCTTCAGCCCATCGTTTCTGGGAAGGAGAGCCTGCCGCCCCAGCATCCCATGATGCACTGCACCCGCGTGAGAATTCAGACTTCTCTCTCGGATCATCTGTGCCCCAATTCACTTCATGCGTGGAGCTGTTCCAAGCTGAAGGAGGCGGTGTAGTGTGTGAGCCCTGGAGGCAGGATGTCTGGGTTCGAGTCCTCTCTCTGCCACTTCCTGGCTGGATGACCCTGAGCAATGACCGCACCTCTCTGTGCTGAGGTTTCCCCACCTCTGACGACCTTCCAGTGATGGTGGGGGCAAGGTGGGACACAGGTGAGCCCTGCTCCTGCAGGAAGCCCAGTGCATCCAGCGACTATCAGGGTTGCTGCAGCTAGTCTGCCCCTCCCAGGGAGGCCTGATGCACAGGGTCAGTTTTGGGGGTGGGGCTGGGCATTGGGGAAGGCAGAGTCCAGGACTGTGGGAGGAGGAGAGGGAAGATGAAGCAACAGAACCCCAAGCTCCTTCAGGGGATCTCATCTTGAATCCTAGTGAGGACTGAGGAGGCAGGATCTAAAATGCAGGGGGAGACGGTGTGTGCTTGACCAGGGAAGGGAGACCAGGTGAGTCAGAGCTCAGCTGGACTGAGCCTGGGAGGCGGTGCCCCTGGTCCTGGAAGCTCTGGTCTTTCCTGGGCTCCAGGTCGTGGGTCTGGGAGATGGGAACTGGGCGCAGCTGGGAACCGCCACCTCGCAGAGATAATGTCAACTGTACGCGGCGTCACGATGTCCTCAGACATCACGGTGATCGGGGGCTGCTGGTGTCGAGTGGGGTGGCCTGGCTGGCACACAGCTGCTCCCCATCCAGCTTCCCACCTCCCCGCCAGCTCTACCCTATGACCTGCCCTTTAAGAGGCTGGCGCCTCCCAGCACAGACAGCATGGGATAGAGGTGGGGCAGAGGGCAGCAGGAGGCAGGTGAGACCCACGGTGGGTGGTGGTGACCCTCCAAGTTGTTCGAGGAATGCACACTTTGGACATCTGCTCTGGTTTTTCTTTGGAGTTAAGCTTTTTCTCCCCAGCAAAGTTTCAAAGGCCTTCACTCTCTCATCTCACCGACATATGATGAGTGCTCCGGGGATCTGGAGGTGAGCTCGGTGTGGGCAGAGTACAAGCACCCGCAGCCTCCCCTGATGGTATGGGACGGGATGGGAAGCAGCTGGGCTCCTCTGGGGTCTCGGGAGAGTCTTCCCCTGCTCTGTTGGCACTTGGGTCCACAGCAGGACTCCACTGCAGAACCACCCAGGATGAGGGTTTGAGGGGACCTGCCCGAATCTGCGGCTTTCCAGGTGGTGCTAGTGGTAAAGAATCCACCTGCCAATGCAGGAGTTGCAAGAGACTCAGATTTGATCCCTGGGCTTGGAAGATCCCCTGGAGGAGAGTATGGCAACCCACTTTAGTATTCAAGCTTGGAAAATTTCATGGACAAAGGAGCCTGGCGGGCTACAGTCCGTGGGGTCACAAAGACTCAGACACAACTGAAGCGAGTTGGCACACACACATTCCTAGCTATTGGATATTTTTCAGTGCTTATCATCAAGTGTATCTTAAAAGTTTTTTTCTGTCTTTGCTGATAAATTTCCATTCATAAGAGGACATTCCAGCTACTCAATGAACTTCAGATCTTTCTAACCAAAGCCTTTTCATGCTGACCAGTTCAGTCCTGCACAGTCTCAAAGGGCCCAGGGACCACTGGGAATGTCCAGGGCAGTTCTCCTGCTTGGGGGAGAAATCCCCTGGCCACTAGGTGTTCAGGACACGCCTGTCACCTGTCCCACTCTTCAGACAGACAGGGACGAGATCTACTTGAATTGACTTAATTTCTCAAAGTGGTGAGCAGAACAGATGAAAATGAAGACCAGAAACATCAGTTGCCACGAGGACACAGAATGAACAAGACCAGACTACAAATCGACCCACTGACCAACCAACCACAGAGACCAAGCGATGGGGAAGGAAGCCCAGCAGGCCAGCCTCAGACACCCCCGCATCCTTGTTTTCTGACCGCCCTTCCTCAGCTGATGCTCACAGGTACAGACACGCAACACAGACATGCGGTCACGTTAGGAGCCCTGGTTGTGGGGCGGAGCCAGCTCAGTATTTCCATCAGAGCGGCAGACACTTTCTGGTTTGGTTTTCTGCCTGGAAATGTTGGCGATGCTTCCGGAATCTGTTCCTTAATGAGAGATTCCCAGGTGGAGCAGTGGTAAAGAAACCACCTGCCAATGCAGGAGACGCAGATTTGATTCCTGGGTTAGGAAAATCCCCTGGAGAAGGAAATGGCAACCCACTCCAGTATTCCTGCCTGGGAAATCCTATGGATGGAGGAACCTGGCAGGCTATAGGCCATGAAGTTGCAAACAGTTGGGCATGACTGAGTGACTAACACTTTGACTTTTTCCCTTTCTCTTTAAGCACAGACAGACTCTTCTGCGTGTGAAATGCAGATGCCCAAGGTGGTTGTCTTACTTCTTTGGAAACGTTACTCTGATTTTACCCTATCTTCTCACGACAGAAAGGAAGATGTACAGGAGGGCGCTTTATGGTCTGAGCACCCTAACTGGCTACTTCCCAGGTAACTGGCTTGTTCCTCGGTCTGCAGGATTCAGGGACAGTGTTCTCTGGGCTTAGGCCCATGCAATGTCACTGCCACTCGCTCCTTAAGGCAGGTCTGTCTTGTGCATCCCCTGAGCCCTGAAGCCCGACTCAGGAAGACCCCACAGGACTGTGCAGCAGCACCTGACTTCGTCAGAAACACGTCTGACTCAACGCAGAGTGACTCAGGCCTTTGAACTATTTAACCCGCACATCTCATGAGACTGGAGAAGACCATGCCAGTTCCCTCCTGGAAGCTGTCATCTGAGTTGGAGGCTCAGCCCAGCGATGGCCCGGCCCACCAGCCTCCCTGGGGTGTGCTGCTGTGGGCTCTGAGCCCGCCGGCCCCCTGGCCATGTGGCTTGGGACAGGGCCCCACAGAAGATGGCCAGGGACATTCTGTGGTCTTCTCTGCCCCTAAATGGGACTGGGCTTGGAAGGGAAAGTGAAAAGAGCCTATTTGCTGCCCTGGAGGAGGTGGGAAAGCACCATGATTATCACCAAAGGACATTCATTAGGGTCTCATTCTGTGCATTCAGCCTGGGTTCCAGACTCTGGACTCTCAGGTCCCTCTGGCGAGGGAGGCTTGGTGCAGTGAGAACACGGGCTGTCTTGTCTTTGAAGCCCTCAAGGGGTTCCCTCCTTCTGCAAAGTCCTCAGCAGAACATATATATGGTGGAGGAAGATGCTTGCTAATGGCTTGGTGTGGAGGGAATTACATCGACTACAAAGTCAAACACGCTGGATTCTATTCCCAGTCCTGCCACTTAATAATGGTGTAATTAACACAACACTTAATTGCTCTGAGTTCCACTCCCCTCTTCTCTAAGATGAGGAGATAATACCTATCTCAGAGAGGTGTCTTGAGGATTCCATGCAACGAGGTGTGTGCAGCACCGCAGGTTACTGACAAATGTTGGTGGAACATTAATTCAGAGAAGACAACGAGGATCCTGTCACTAAACAGGGATCCGACCGACAGCCCTGGGGCATGCCTCCTGGCCCCACAAGTTCTGCAGCAGGTGAGCATCTGAATGGAAGTGAAATACAGGGCCAGGGATGTGCAGTCCCCGCACCCCAGCCCCCGCACCGCCCCGGTTGACCTGTGTTATATCTAGAAAAACCAGTAAAAGTGGGGACAAGAAGGTTTGGAAACCTGTCCTGCATTACCCTCTTAGACCCCTTCTCACTGCCCCCCCTCTCCAAAGCTGTGTAGCAGCTGGAAGCCTCTGAGCCCCCAGGACACCCCATCTAGGGCAGCTGTGAAGTCCGGGCAGTGGACATGGTGATGCTGAGCTGTCTACAGAGAGAGAGATGGGAGCTGCTCAAACCCAGTCACCTTGCGTCCTCGAGGCCGTGTGTGTGTGTGTGTGGGGGGGGGGGGGTCCGGTCAGTGGCAAAGGACACAGATGATCCAAGAAGCAGGGGCCAACCCGCCCTGTCCTGCCTCACTCAGCTCTAATCTCTCCCAATGTTTTTTTTTTTTTTTTTCCCTAAAAGCTGCTTATAGGTAGCTGCGCAGACATTTGTAAGTCTGTCCTGTGCTGGAGGGTATGGGCAGTGACTGCAGCCCTGAGGTGGGGAACCAGAGGCCCCCCGGATGCACTAACGCCCAGCCCTGAGCAAACGCGGCCCTGCCTGAGCCCCTGCAGCAAGGCTCTTAGTCTGTGCAGCGTGCAGTGCCCACGTGAGAACAGACCCCGGGTGGGTCTGGGGGGGCTGGGCCTGGTGAGGTTTGGTTTCCAGTCTCTTCTAGAGGATGTGCCAGGGCAAGGGCGACTCTGCCTCCCGCGGAAGCAGGCTGGCTCAGGCACGTCCCTGCTCCCCGTGTCCAGACCTCAGGTCAGTCCAAGGACTGAGAGTTTGCTTCAAGGAGTTGGCCTGGCGCGAGCCCTAAAGGCTCCTGGGCTGCAGTGGTCATCGCCAGGAGGATCCAGTCCCTGGCCAACACTGCCCCCCACCGACCCAAGCCCGCCCCCGGCGCTGTGGACCAAGGTCCGTCCCAGAGGGCCTACCTTGGGCTTGAAGGCGATGAGCTTCAGGACCATCTCCACCGTGAAAAGGCCAGTGAAGAGCATATTGAGAATGTTCATGGCGATTTTGAACAGACAGCTCTGACCGTAGTGCTGGGGGTGGGGGGTGAGGGCGGAGGCGCTGTGAAATGAGGCGGGGGCTCCCTGCTCCCAGCCACACCCTCAAAAGAGACCTTCCTGAACGCAGCCCGGGGGCCGGCCACACCTGCGGGAGCCAGGTGGGCTCAAGAAGCCCTGCGGGTCCTTCCCCTCTTTGTCGTTGCCACAAATGCAGGCGGGCATAGCCTGGGCCCTGCTCTCACTGGGGTCAGCTCTGCGTGGCCTCCTGGCCTCAGGTGGGCTCCACACAGCTGGCATCACGGACGATCAACGCCATTGCAAGGTCACCTGTGCTCCACCGCCCTCTATCTCACAGCCCAGGGTCCTGGCATTCTGACCCCTCGGGAAGGTGCCCCTCCTGCCCGACTCGGCCGGTGAAATGGCAACACCTCCCATCCCCGTTCCGCCCCCCACCCCGCCCCGACCCAGGCACCCCGGCCGGCCCGCAGAACTGACCTGCATGGCCAGGCAGATGGTGTTGAGCAGAATGAGGACGAACATCAGGTACTCGAAGTAGGTGGAGTTGACCACGTACCACACCTTGTACTGGTGCTGGTTTTTTGGGATGTACCTCCGCAGGGGCCGGGCCTTGAGGGCGTACTCCACACACTGCCGCTAGGGTAGACGGGAGGGGTTAGTAACCCGGATGTTGGGGGTACTCCACACACTGTCGCTTGGGTAGACGGGAGGGTTAGTAACCCGGATGATAGGGGTACTCCACACACTGCCGCTAGGGTAGACGGGAGGGGTTAGTAACCCGGATGTTGGGGGTACTCCACGCACTGCCGCTAGGGTAGACGGGAGGGTTAGTAACCCGGATGATAGGGGTACGCCACACACTGACGCTAGGGTAGACGGGAGGGGTTAGTAACCCGGATGTTGGGGGTACTCCACGCACTGCCGCTTGGGTAGACGGGAGGGGTTTCACAGTTTGAAGCAGCTATTACTTGGACGTTTTTTTGAGGTTCTATCATTCCCCTAAGGAGGGAGACTCCTCTCTGGTTGGTCCCCATCAGGATGTAGTTGAGGGGGCCCTGTCTCCTTCCTTCCCTTTCAGGGATGGTTGGTAAACGCTTGCTGACTGACTGACAGTCCGTCTTCTGGGATATTTCCAGCCATAGACCCTCTTGGAGGCCCGTGTCTCCGCGATTCTCCTTTCCCATCCTGAGTCAGTTGTCTTAGCTACCAGTGTCCACAGACCAGAAGTCATAGCTCGCGGCCAAGGGGTGGGATCCTGGGTTGACTAGACTCCGGTTACCTCTGCGCTGTGCCCGGACCCCAGCGGGTGTGCCGGGGCTCACCCAAGCCCTCCTCTCTCCTCCAGCCTCCACTTACAGCCTCTAAACCCGACCAGTCTATTTGCTCCATCTCTACTGTCATCAACCTGGTAATACACAAGTGTCTAAGTACCGCTCCTCTACACTAACTGGCTTCCCTCTTCCCTGGCTTCCTTACCATGCGACGTCCACACAGCAGCCAGAATGGTGAGTCTAGAGCCAAGGTGTGGACCAGGGGTCCAGAGAGCCTGCCAGGGGCTTGGGGGGAGTTCCTTTCCTAAGCAGAGCTCGGGTTCTCTGCAGAAGGGGTACTTTCACAGGCTTCAGCCTCCTGACCACCCGGCCTCTCACCCTCTGGGGAGTGGGGGCTACCTGGTTCTTGTCCAGCTCGCAGTTCTTGTACTCTTGCTCCCCCTGCTCCTGGAAGGTGACAATGACGAAACCCACGAAGATGTTCATCATGAAGAAGGCAATGATGATGATGTAGATGATGAAGAAGACGGAGATCTCCACGCGGTAGTTGTATATGGGACCCTTGTCCTCTGTGTGAGAGTCGATGGACCGGTACAGCAACCTGGAGGCGGGGAAACAGGCCCGCACAGGGCCAGGGAGCTGGTTCAGGCCCCAGCTCTGTCTCTTACTACTGTGTGGCTCGGGCAAATCACTCAACCTCTCTGAGCATCAGATTCCTTATCTGCAAAGTGTGAACAGTAGTTCCAGATTTTCCTACCTGGCAGGACAGTTGATATAATGAATATGAAGGTGTTTTGAAACTGGTAAGAACCGTCTAATGTAATGTGAGTCATGGGCATTGATTTAAAAAGCTGGAGATATTGGTAAATATTAATACTGCTTTGTTGTTTCTCAGCAGAGACTCGGAGAATGTTGCAGTGAACATGAGATCAATCTGAGGACAGATATTCATTTAGATAAAAGCACCCAATATAAACGCCCAGGCTCACTCAGATCATCAGCAGTGGTTTGGTTTACACTCAGGTAGCCTGTGTCTGGGCTTCCTAGGTGGTGCTAGTGGTAAAGAACCTGCCTGCCAATGCAGTAGATGTAAGAGACTTGGGTTCGATCCCTTGGTTGGGAAGGTCCCCTGGAGAAGAGAATACACCAGTATTCTTGCCGGGAGAATCCCATTGACAGAGGAGCTTGGTGGGTTATGGTCCATAGGGTCTCAAAGAGTTGGACACAACTGAAGTGACTTATCATGCATGGCCTTCAGCTTGTTCTAGAAACACCCTCACCACCTAGGGAGGATGGAGATAAACATGGTTTCTGAAAGGAGTGTGGACACCAGTGAGACTGGCCAGGGTCTGCGTACTTACTCTGGCCACCCCTCGAAGGTGGAGACGGTGAACAGGGCCATCATGGCAGCCAGGACATTGTCGAAGTCGAACTTGCTGTTCTCCCAGCTGCGGGGCTGAATGATGGGGTGGTCCACCTCCCCATCCTTGTATGTGATGTAGTTCCCCCTGTGGAAGGGAGACGGTTCATTCTGGGGTCTCCCATCTCCCCACCACCTGTGACTCCTGGCTTGGGGGCAGGATGGGATGGCTGAGCTTAAACCCACAGTTCTGGCCACTGAGCAGACCTCAGGGATAGATGATCTCATGTGCTATGTCAACTGGACCAGACAACCCATGGGTAAAATCCAGCTGCCACTGCTGTTGGAGGAAGAACGGGGCACCCCTTCTCTCAGGACAAGTCTCACCCACCCAGAGTCAGCCAGCCGGACTGTCCCCGCCACACTCACTTGCATTCAGCCTCTGTCTGTTTGGAACTGTCCGAACAGGTGTAGAGCTTGCCCTGGAAGGCGGAAGAGCACAGTGATGGAGAGGTTTCTGAATCGAGGAGTCGGTCAAAAACTGTCTAGTGATTATATCTGCAGCCGGCTCTGTGCTGGAGTCTTGGGACAGAAGAGTGAGGAGAGCAGAGCCCAGACAGAAAATGCGCCGTGCTGCGGGGACCCCATCACAGGGAACCCAGGGGTGAAGCAGAGCTCGGGAGGCAGGTCTGGTGAGGGAGGAGGATGGCTGGACTTAGGTTGAAAACTTGGTGGGGAAAGGGGGGCCCGTGTGCATGGTGGGGGCAGAGCTTCAGGTGGAGAAGAGCAGAGAGAGAAGGACTGGGGCCGGAAAGGGAGGACCAGGGACGCGGCCTCTCTGAGGGCCTGCCAGGCACAGGGTGAGAACCTGGCAAACCACGGTTCTGCAGCCACCTGGGTGGGGGACTCATGCTGCTGGTCACGGGAGCCCCGCAGGTCTAGGTGGGTGACCACACAGAGGGGTCAGGGATGACAGTCCCTCTGCCTTTCTGTAGCAGGGAGGGCAGGGCTGAGGGCCGCCATGCTCGGAGGGCCGGGTGGTGATGGAGCGGCACTACCTACACTCTGGCCTCCTCCGGGCTGGGAACTAGCCCTGCTCTGGACTGGGAACTAGTTAGGACCACTCTGGTCTGGGAACTAGTTAGTCCTGCTCTGGTCTGGGAACTAGTTAGTCCTCCCCTGGGTTGGGAACTAGCCCTGCTCTGGTCTGGAACTAGTAAGTCCTCCTCCAGGCTGGGAACTAGTCCTCCTCTGGGCTGGGAACTAGCCCTGCTCTGGTCTGGAACTAGTAAGTCCTCCTCCAGGCTGGGAACTAGTCCTCCTCCGGGCTGGGAACTAGCCCTGCTCTGGACTGGGAACTAGTTAGCCCTGCTCTGGGAACTAGTTAGTCCCACTCTGGTCTGGGAACTAGTTAGTCCTCCCCTGGGCTGGGAACTAGCCCTGCTCTGGTTTGGACCTAGTAAGTCATTCTCCAGGTTGGGAACTAGTCCTCCTCTGGGCTGTGAACTAGCCCTGCTCTGGTCTGGGAACTAGTTGGTCCTCCTCTGGGCTGAGAATTAGTCCTCCTCTGGACTGGGAACTAGCCCTGCTCTGGTCTGGAACTAGTAAGTTCTCCTCCAGGTTGGGAACTAGTCCTCCTCCAGGCTGGGAACTAGCCCTACTCTGGCCTGGGAACTAGTTAGTCCTCCTCTGGGCTGGGAATTAGTCCTTCTCCAGGCTGGGATCTAGCCCTGCCCTTGTCTGGGAACTAGGCCTCCTCCAGGCTGGGAACTAGTTTTCCTCTGGGCTGGGAACTAGTTAGTCCTCCTCTGAGCTGGAAACTAGTCCTCCTCTGGGCTGGAAACTAGTCCTCCTCTGGGCTGGGAACTAGTTAGTCCTGCTCTGGTCTGGGAACCAGCCCTCTCCAGTCCGGCAACTAGTCTTCCTCCAGGCTGAGAACTAGTCCTTCTCTGGTCTGAGAACTAGTTAGTCCTTCTCTGGTTTGGGAAGTAGTCCTCTTCATGTCTGAGAACTAGTACTTCTCTGGTCTGGGAACTAGTCAGTCCTCCTTGAGTCTGGGAACTAGTTAATCTTCCTCGGGTTTGGGAACTAGTTCTTTTCTGGTCTGAAAACCTGTTAGTCCTCCTGGGATTTGGGAACTAGTCCCCCTTGTATCTGGGAACTAGTTAGTTCTCCTTGGGTTTGGGAACTAGTTAGCCTTTGGGTCTGGAAGCTAGTTAGTCCTCCTGGGATCTGGGGACTAGTTAGTCCTCCTCAGGTCTGGGAACTAGCTCTGCTCTGGTCTGGGAACTAGTTAGTCCTCCTTGGGTCTGAAAGACAGGAGGGGCGGTGGAGTAGCCGCGTCCCATCCCAGGGAGACCCAGCACTCTCCCCACCGTGTCCCCTGTGGCTACTCCCATCCATGTCCCTGGGAGCTGACAGGTGGGAAGAACACGGGGCTGCAGATCTGGCTGAGACCCCACCTTGAAGAGCTGGACCCCAATGCAGGCGAACATGAACTGGAGCAGCGTGGTGACGATCACAATGTTCCCGATGGTGCGGATGGCCACGAACACACACTGCACGACGTGCTGTGGGGGGAGGCAGGGGGGTCAGGGCCTGGCCTTGGCTGAGTTCCCCCGTGTCACGGCCCTCTCTGAGGGGCAGGGGCAGCCCTTCACTATGGGCTGGGGGTGGTGGGGATCAGACTCAAAGGGGCAAAGCGTGCTCCCAGCTCACAGGGTGATGGAGCCTGGGGGGCCCATATCCCGCTGGGTGACCCGGGGACCAAAGCCCCACTAACACCCCATACTCTGGGGCAGCAATTCAGGGGCCTCATCACTGCATGGGGCCCAAGGTTGTATGTGGTCTCCTTCTGCAAAAGCTTTGCTGAGAAGCTGGGATTGTGAACGGCGGCCTCTACTGGGGCTCCATGCATCTCGGAACCAGGACATGAAGTGGTGCTGAGGTGCTGGTAGGAGGGTCCTGGTTCCAACCCAGAGGCCCTGCCATTGTCTCCGCCTTCTGCCCACCCATCACCTCACATGGACCCCTGGCTGAAGCTTGCTGGGCTGGGGCCCCCCGCTCAGGCCTGGTCGACTCACCTTCAGCCCCTTGGCCCTGTTGATGGCTCTCAGTGGCCGGAGCACCCTCAGGACTCGCAGGATCTTCACCACGTTGATGGCACTGGACCTGGGGGAATGGATGGTGGGGTGAACCACTCCTGTTCCTGGGCCCGCAGGAGAGAGGGGAGAGCATGGGAGTCCTGGAGAAAGTCTCCCACCGGCAGGGACCTGGAGCTATCCTGGGAGCCGGGGACTTGGTGAGCAAATCACGGGAAAAGAATTTACCACTTGTTAGCATTACAATGTGTTGCTCTGGGGCGTTTACCCAGCCAAGGGGATGTAGAGAGGCAGAGCTCCACCAGACTCTGGCCACGGAGGATACACTTCCTAACTGTTCAGAGCCCCAGTTTCTTTATCTGTAAAACGGGGCAGTGGTCACCTCATGAGCTTGTTGCAAGGATCAAAAGAGAAAATGCACATGAACCATTTGGCATCCCATGCAGCGCCTGTTGTAATCTGAACCTGTGGTGGTTTTTCATATCATGGACTTGAAGAAATACTGTATGAATGGCGGGGCTTCGGCGGGGGAGGCACCTGGTCCCCGGTGGCCGCCCACCACATCCCTTTGTGCACAGGACATTCAGGCCTGGAGGAACGGCTCTGACACCACAGACTCTGCACACCTGGGGCTCCAGGGCCAGGCCCCCTGGAGGACAGGCCACGGTCGTCCTCCAGGGGCACACAGGGCCTCGCCCTGGGGGATGGGGGTCACTCTGAAGTGTCCCCCACACTCGCCTGCTAGTTACCTTCCGAAGGTGTCTAACCTCCTTGGGCCCACAGCCGCCAGGGAGGCCCTGCCCTGGTCCCAGCGCCCTCACGCTGCTGCGGACACAGGCAGGCTTCTCCCTCACGGCCCTCTCCGACCCTCTCCCTTGCCCCGTGCCTCTCCCAGGCCCTCGGGCCCCACTCACTGGATGCCGAAGGAGATGAGGGACACGCTGACCACCAGCAGGTCCAGGATGTTGAAGTAGTTGCGGCAGAAGGAGCCCTTGTGCAGGAAGGCCCCGTAGGCTGTCATCTGGGGGCGCAGGGATCAGGGTGTGAGCAGTTCCCGGGCTCCAAAGACCCTTCACCCCACCCTTCCCCCCACAGCACTCCCAGAAGGGCCCAGATGAAGAACCAGGAGGTGATGGAGGGCTGAGGCAGGCAGCAAAGGAGGAGACGCTGTGCCTGGAGAGTCCGCTGCCAGTGACGCAAAGCCCAGAGGCTCCGGCCCAGGACGTGCCTGCCACCTTCAGTCCTGTATCTGCAGCCCTTTCAAGGGCCCCCACCCCCATCACGTTTCTGTGACTGCAGCCCCGTGAGGCCCCTTGCTGATGCTCCCTGGGCTGAGCTCCGTGTTCTTGGGGTCCCATGCCGTTTCCAAACTCTCTCCACCTCAGGGCCCCCAGGAGATGGGCATCTGGGGAGGTGGGGGCTCGCCCAGTCGAGGACCAGCCCCTTGGCTTCCCAGAACTTCCCTGGTTTAGCGCCAGGTGACCCCTCAGGCTCGGGCAAGCTCTAGCGCCCAGTGAGAAATTCTATGAGAAATTCTACCAGGAATGCTGGCGACCAGCATCTATCCCTTCCCGGGCCTCACAAGTGCTGCTGGTCTGCACCCAGGATTTGAGCTCCACTCCACCATCCGGTTCTGGAGCTGTGTGTCCAGAGGGGCTGTGGGCACTGCCATGTGAGCACAGCTCTGGAGCCTGGCCGCCTGAGTTCAAAACCCACCCACCACGCTCTGAGTGCCTGGAGCTGGTTACTCAACTTCCCTGTGTTTTGTCAGAGAAACAAGGTGATGACAACCTCTTCCCTGGAGGGTTGTAAGTGCCCTTGGGAGTTATAGGTAAAGCCCTTTAGACATAATCCTGCAGATGGCAAGCTCTGCAGGGAAGCTTCACTGCAGAGGACTGGACTCAGCAGAGAGCTATGACTGGAACTCTGGGTTCGTCCTGTGATGGGGTTGCTCAGAGTCCCCCTCTGTAGAGGCAGCTACAGAACCACACAAAAACCCCTTGCAGACTAGGAAGGGACCACTTTGGGGATGATGACTGTCATGGGTTTGCTGTCTCCCACCTTCCTCAGAGCCCTGTCCTTGCTCTAGGAACTCCTGTCCAGTCTCGTTGACATGAACTAAGGGCCAGTGGATTTCCAGGTGAAGAGCTGAAAGGCCATGACCATGAACGACAGCCAGAGGGGAAAATCTGGAGCTGACGGCTTAGAGCCTGGGAGCAGCTCCCCGGTTGCCTGGAAGCCCAATTTATTTCTTTGGAATCAGAGCATGCCCAGGGCAGCTTGTTCACAGAGTGATTCAAGAGCAAACACAGGGGAAATGGGCAAAAATAGCTCTTGCAACCTAATTCTTCCCACTGATCTCCTGCAGGAGGGGGTCACAGGGGACTCAGACACCTGTGTCCTGCAACAGTTTGCAGAAGTGGGTAGATTATATAAAAGATTGCAGGGGAATTCAGCTGGAGATGTGTCCCAAAGGCCTGTAATCTTGGGGTGGGGGGGGGCTTCCTTGTCTCTCAGTGTAGGTCTGGGCCCCCGAGAGCAGACCAGGGTGGCTCCATGGTTCATGTTAACTGAGAGGCTCTGAGCCCAGAAGGCTGGCTTGTGTGTGTGTGTGTGCAGGGCAGCTGCCCAGGCAGGGCCAGAGGAAGAGTGGCCACAGGAGAAAGGGCAAGTGGACACTGGAAAAATGGGGCATTTACTTGAGAGTTCACTGTGGGGTCCAGTACAGGGCCCCCTCTACCCTGTCTGCTGACTGCCACACACTCCTGCTCCCGAAGTCCTAACCTTTACCCAGGAAAAGCCTTGCTGGGGAGAGAAAAGGATCAAACTCTGAGCTGGGAGTGCAGGATGCCCCTCCGTCCAGCCAGCACCTCTCCAGTCAGCAATATTGCTCATTAAACACATCTTTTGTAATTTCTGCTTGTGGGTCCTGGGTCCATCTCCCTCCTCTAGGTGACAGATCTAGGCATCATTCAGTCCAACTGTCTTGGCCTCAGAAGCCTTTCTTTGGAAGGCTAAACATGCCCAGACCTTTCAGCTGTCTCTGACCCTGGACACCTCTCCTGCACGACAGTCGCCTCTGCCAGGCAGGATGCTGGGCCTGCAGGTGAGGCAGAGGGACCCTGGGGGAGGAGGTGCAGGCAGTGTTCTGGGGCCAGGCTCGACCTAGAGCACAGTCAGCGTAAAAGTGGGCAGAAGAAGGAGCAGGTGGGCGGGACGGAGGACCTCCCAGGAGCTGGCAACCTTGGAGGAAGAGGCGCTCTGGGCAGGGTCTGAGACTCAGGAGAGCCTGGTGTTTATGTGCCTCCCTGGGCCTGGAGTCCACGGAAGGGTCTCCATGTAGCCGGGCAGCCAGGTCCCTCTCCCTACCCCCGGGGGTCAGAGAGAAAACCCGAGGAACACTTCTGGTTTCCTCTTGTTAATGCCTGGTTAGCTGGAACCAGAGGGTCTGGACACAGAAGGCACAAGAAAGTGTCCGCTCAGGCTGAAGCTGGACGTGACAGGCTGTCCCCACCCATAGGAGCTCAGAAAGGAGGGCCTGGGGCTTCGTGTGCAGGGTGGGAGGAGCCTGGAGCCTGGGGGAGGGTGCCCGGGGTGGTCTCCTGGTGGGAGGCACCGTGCAGAAGCAACTGGCTGACTGCGGTCAGGGTGAGCCCCAGGCTCTGAGACCGAAGAGTGGGCATACACACTCCCCTGACTTGGAACTTGCCCCCGAGGCTCAGGTGGCCTGCGGAGCTTGGAAATCTTAACAGAGTGGATGTAAGTAATATATTGTGCTGTGCTAAGTCACTCAGTCATGTCTGACTCTTTGCGACCCCAAGGAGCCTGTAGCCAGGCTCCTCTGTCCATAGGATTCCCCAGCAAGAATCTTGGAGTGGGTGGCCATTCCCTTCTCCAGGTATCTTCCCAATCCAGGGATTGAACCTGTGTCTCTTACGTCTCTTGCATTATGGCAGGCGGGTTCTTTACCTCCAGTGCCACCTGGGGAGCCCCACTGATTGTATATTAATGGAAACAATAATAAAGCTTGGGGCAAACCCCTGTCATCCTGAGGCTGCTCGGAGGCGGGCTCTACTGTGTTGGGGTCAAAAGATGGGAGTGCGTGTAGACTCTCAGCCCCGCACTGAGCCTTGGAGGACATGGCCGCCTCCTCCAGGCCTGGGCAGGGGCGAAGGGGCAAGCTTTGGCGGGGGTGTAATCCAGGGGTCAGAGGTGTGTGCAGGGGTCTGTCCAGAGACCTCGGTTGGAACATTGGCACTGGCCTGTGTTGACAAAGGGCATCCCGAGGGCACAGGCAGGGGGCCTCTTGACGCCCTGGGCTTTGCCATTTTCCAACTCTTGTTTTTCGTGTGGCGTTCCCTCTGGGCAGGATAGGGGGAGGGTTCCTGCCGGGGTCAGGCATGGCTCGCAGAGATGGTGGGGGGGCAGGCGGTGGTGGGGAGTGCCTGGTATCAGCCAGCATCAGTGCCCAAACTGCACAGGCACAAAGTCAGGGGCCCCAGTTCCTCCAGCTTCAGGCTTGAGAGTAAAACCAGAGTGAAGGAGACCAGAGAGAAGAGGCAATGCAGAGAGAGGAGGCAGAGGCCTTGCTGCGTGCATTACCTTGAGGATAATTTCTAAGGTAAAGATACTAGTGAAGACATAGTCTGCGTTGCCTAGGATCTGAAAGACAAGCACAGCGGATTAGTGGCTCCGAGTGATGGACAGCAGCAGAGTGTGCATTAGCGACAGAGCAGCAGAGCCAGTGGGGAAGGACAGGAGAGGAGCAGAGGGCAGGGTTACCTTCAGGGCAATCTCAATGGTGAAAATGGTAGTGAAAACAATGTCAAAATAAAACAGAATCTGCAAAACAAAGAGAAACAGGGTGGGGATGGGGGAATGGAGCAACAGGATGGGAGCAAGGTCGCCAGCAGGGAGTCGCACCCCAAATCATGCAGTCTTTCCAAGGGAGACCAGAGGCATTGACACAGCCCAGGGTCCTGAAGGCCCAGATCTGTGAGCCGGCTCCCAGAGCCGACTCAGCGGGTCCTGGGTCCGGTTGGGTGCTTTTCTCATTAATTCAATTTACTTACAAACCAAAATCAGACCATGGGATACGTGTCTCAAAGACAGAGTGGGGTTTGCTTTCTTTGCACAAACATGCATATTGCTTAATTCACATCAGGGGATGAGCCAGTCTCTCACGTTCTGGGACCCTACTCTGGCTGTCCCCCTCAGGGTGTGGCGGGCACACCCCAGGCTGGGGACAGGCTTGGGGTTCACGCTTCACTCTGTCTCAGATAATGGGTCAGAGTGAGGGCCTTCCCAGGAAGAAAGCTCTGGGCCACCTGGGCTGCAGGACCACCGACTGGCTCGCAGGGGTCTGGCTTTAAGGTGGTGGACTCCTCGCTTCACGCCCGCCTGGTTAGGATCTGACATTGTTTCAAGGCTTTGGGATATGGCAGGTCCTACTCTAGTCTTTGATTGTAATTCACCAGAGCCTGAGGCAAGCTCCAAATTCAACTTCAACTCTGCAGAGGGTCAGCGAGGTCCTCCTTAGGCGGGTGGTCTCATCAGAGTGCCATCTGCCACTGATCCCCAGGGACAGGATGGGCCAGTTCCCGGGAGGCGGAGCCCCTGGGGAGCATCTGTGGGCAGTAGGGTCTGACGTCGGGGTGACGTCGGGGTCAGGCCGACCTGAGCTAAGGGTCCTAAGATGGGTTTGCACCAAAGCTGTCATCTCTTAGGGAGATGTCTGCTGTGCCTCTGACCGTGAGATTCGGGGCAGACTCTGGATTGAAGGACAGGGTCAGGCAGCCAGGGGGGTCACGTCGCGGGGGCAGGGTGCGAGGGACGGGGTGCGTACGTGGTTCCTGAAGGAGGTGTGCTGCACGGGGTCCTCAGCGGCCAGGGAGATGCTGCTGAGCAGGATGAAGAAGAGGATCAGGTTGGTGAAAATGGAGTCATTGACGATACGATGGCACTGGAGGCGGAACCTGCGGGGGCAGGGGGAGGGGGGCTGTCACACGGGGTGGGGTCTCTGCTCCTTCTTGGTGTGCAGACGGGCGGGGCGTGGGCCCTTCAGCCCGAGCCATCCCGCCGCAGGGGAGACACAGCCCTGCACTCAGCCCCACTGTGCCCCCCGCCACGGGGCCTCAGGGTTACGTCTGACCCTTCAGGAACCTCTGCATCTTCATGTACTGCTGTGACATCATTCACGAGCTTTCATCTGGGGACTCGGCTCCCCATCATTAAAAATACTGACTTCATAAGATCTACCTTACATGTGTCCGTACGGGGAGCAGCAGAGCCGCCCAGAGCGTGGATGATGCCAGGCTGGTTAAGCCCCGACTCCAAGGAGATTGTCTGCCGCAGCAGTAATTCAATCCTGAACCTCAGCGCAGTGACAGAGGCCAACAGCCCTGACCCTGGGGGCGCTCACAGTGGATCCTCGGATGCCAAGGGTGTCTTATGTGCTGTCTCCTCTTGACGGGGTACTATCTCATCTTACAGATGAAAACACGGAAGCCCGGAAGGATAGTCTTGCCCACTTTGGAGTGCGTGTTTGTGCGGGGTGGGGAGTGGGGTGGCTCAGGGCTTGAACCAGGCCTTCAGACCTCTGCTTCTGGCATTGGTTGACTAACCAACTCTGAGAGACCTTCCTGATGCAGAAGCACCAAATCCTGGAAAGGACGAGCTCTCCAAGACCATTCTGGTTTCATGAGAGCTAGGAAAGTCTGCAGTGATACCCTCCTCCCTCAAGCCAATCCGCTGAGCTGGGGTCTGCTGGACATGCCTGGGCTGGGCAGAGGTGCCTGAGGACAGAGGCCAGTGGCGGCCCCTCTGTGAGGAATCTTTAAGCCAGCTCGAGGTGTGCCAGAGGACCGGGGACCCCTAGGCTGAGCCACGCACACATCTGGAAGAAAGCTTCTCAGTCCTTCAGGTCCCCGGGAATCTTCCCAATTAAGATGGAGTATTGAGGTCACAAAGATCACTGAACACTCAAGAAAATAAGCCACTAAGTTGGCAACTCAGAAGAAACTCAAATAAATGATTTAGACCTCACCCCAGAGACTCTGTATACTGGAAATATTAGATACTGATGATAGAACAACTGTATTTGAAATATTTAATGGGATAAAAGACTTGACCACAGAGATGATGAATTAACAAGAAACTCAGATGTAGATGGATCTGGAAAACAAAGCAATACGTGGAACTGTCTGACATGAAAAAAATATATAACCTGATATAAAAACTGGTTTACACAGTAACATAGAATTGAAGAGAGAATTAAGAATTTGGAAGATATACCCAAAGAATGACCCAGAATTTGAACCGAGAGACTAGGAGATGAAAGTTATGAAGACATGCACGCGTGAGAGGGGAAGGACAGAATATGTAGGCCTATCAGGTGTCCACTTGGACCAGCCTGAGAGAAGGAAGACCAGGCAATGTGTAAACAGACTCTCCTGCAACTCTCCCAGAAGTAGCTGTTCTTATCCTAATCCTTAACATTATTCAAGAACTGACAAAAAAATATAAATCCATAGACTTAGGAGACATAATATATTCCAAGCAGGATAAATGGAGAGAAACATGTGGTAGTGAACATGTACAACCCCAGAGACCATGGATGATGTTAAAAGAGTGAGATAAGGGGCAGAACCCTACAGAGAAACAAGAGCGGGAATTCCGACTGAATGTGGAGTGACACGTCTAAGATGCCGAGGGCCACAACCTGTCCGCCTGAAAGTGTGCACACAGCACAGCTGTCTTTCAAGAACAAGAAATGAAAGCAATTACAGATAAACAGAGGTCAAATGAAGTTACCATTAAAGGACTTCTAAAGAATATACTTCAGGAGGAAAGAAAATGATTCCTGAAAGATGGACCAAGATACGCGAAAATCAAACAAATAGAACGGTAAGTGGTATGTAAATCCAAACACAACCTGTCTACCAGGTAATCATATCTAATTTGTTAGGTTGGAAATAAAGGTCAGGATCAAATTACTTATCAACCACAACACCTAAGGTGGGTGAGCTGGGAGAAGTTAATGCAGTCTAGCTGTTTACTTCCTTCAATTTTTTCAGAAGGTTTAGGATCTTGTTTAACTTTAGGGGTTGTTAAGTTAAATGTAATCACCAACAGAGTAGAAACAGAGTTTACCTATTTCAAACAATGGAAAGAAAAACAAAACACAGGTCTTCTGATTCATAAGCCATGACTCTCTCCTCTAAACCCACGCCTGTTTATCCAAGTTGTGGGGCGCACTGGGGCGGGAGCTGGACGACGCTGATGCCTGCTGGGCTGGCATCACAGAGAGAGTGGAGCACCGCCCCTGTCCACACACCTGTTGCTGGGGCTGAAGATGAAGAAGGCGCTGGCTTCCGGCATGGGCACCGCCTTCTCCTTCAGGTGCAGCTCAGAGAGGGGGCGCGGGCGGGGGCCCACTGGCATCTCGGGCTCCTCCTCATCCTCTTCTCCTGCAGGGAAAAAGCACCGTCCTAAATAGCTCCACGGCTCCCACTTATTTTTACCACCATGCTGCCCACTTCCAGACACCTTCCTACGGACAGGAATCCGACATCATCGGTATCTCTGGAAACGCAGGGGACCAACTAGGACGGCCAGCTCTCTCCCGTGGGCACCTCTGGGGCTCATCTCTGCTGGAGGAAGCCTCCTGGCAGCACAGGAGACCGGGCTGTGAGTTGGGTGACCAGCTCAACTCCTGTCCTGCTTTTTAAACAGAAATCCCCACATCCTGGGAAACCCTCAGGGCCCTGCAGATTGGGGTGGCTGGTCGTCCTAGTGGTCAGACACCAGAAAGGCAACCAGGTGAGATGGGGGCATGGCCAGGTGTCCTCAGCTGGCTGGCCGCAGGCCAGGGGAAAGGGCGGGTGGCCTTTAGGGCTGCCCCACCTGCTTGTGTCCCACCCCCTCCATTTCTCTTGCTCTGGCCTCCCTGGGCTTCTCCGCAGACAGGTGTGTCCATAACTTGAAGGCAGGGCATGGTTTTATGATTTCCCTGACATCAGCTTTCTGGTTGGTTTGCTTTCTTGCTTCTTGTCTGCCTCCCGCTGAATGTGGGCCCCCCACAACAGCAGCTTATCTGCCCCCATGGCTGAGCCCCCAGTGCCTGTCCAGGGCAAGGAACACTGTAGGTGCTTTATAAGCAGCGATTAAATCAATGAGTGGATGTCTCCCTGGTTTCATCCAGCTCTGTATCCATGACAACCGAATGGTCCAGAAGTCACTTCTTTCCTCTCCAACTCCCGGAACTGCAGACCTAGTGCAGACCACCCTGCTCCATGAAGCCGCTACCTCACTGCTCACCCCCTAGAGTCCCCGAAACAGCCCAGGCCTCCCTCACAGCATCTGGACTGAGCTACATGTTCCCTGGGGTCATCACATTTCTTTCTCATGTGCAGTTATTAATTTTAAGTCCTGAGTGACTCTTCAAGAACATCTGTATGTTCACACGCATACATGAATCAAGCAGATAAAAGCCCATCTCAGCACAAAGCTTTCCTCCTGAGTGAGGCGATGTTTCTGAAATGTGCTGTGTACAGAGCTGGGGGCTCCGCCGACCTTGAACTCTGGAGATTAAACTTCGGGGGGAGGCCTGACAGGCCCCTGCTGGGCAGTGTGGTCACTTCATGGGGACTAGGAACCGGCACCTCCTGCAGGGGGTCCCGTGATGAACAAAACCTTCTTAATATCAGTTAGCTCCCTGCCCATATTCAGTTTTTCCTGACTGCCTCAAAAATATCATTTTAAAGTTTATTTGCTCATTCAGGATCAAGAAAAGACCCGCCTACTGCATTCAGTGGCTATTTCTGGTGTGTCTTTGAAATTCTGTAATGGTTTCTGCCCCAGGGGCTTTAAAGGCTTCAAAAGGCTCGATGCCGGCTCAGGGACACCTTTCCGCCCTCCTTTCTGTCTGAGCCCCAGGAAGCCAAGTCCTCTTTCCCAGCGGACAGACTGTGGAGGGACAGGAGAAAAGAGGCTGGGCGCAGTCCAGCTTCTGAGGGAGCCATGCCCCCACACAGACCAGTCTGCGCGGGGATCCGGGTCGGCGAGACCTGTAGTGCCGTGATGGTCTGTTGTGACTTTGAGCTTGAAGCAGGTGATGATACCCACAATTTTCGGCAGAAGGAGGTCAGGCTAGGCTCACGCAGGGTGTGGTGTCCTGATGCAGGGGACTGGCTCCTGAGGGTGGATGGGCTCCTGACGAGAGACCCTCTCCAGGGGCCTGCCTGCCAGTTTGCGGATCAGACCGCAGACGGGACACTCTTGTTGCGGGAGACCCGACAGCGTCGTGCAGAGCCGTGAGCAGGCGTCTGCAGCGGAGCCCTGCTGTGTTCAGCACCCCCTCCCGGGAGTGGGCAGGACAGATTTGGGATTTACTATTATTATTAACCAAGCAAGATGCTGCGACATATGTTATCCTAATAAGTTATGTAACTTAATAGCGATTTTACAACATAGGCTATAATAAACCTTACATGTATATGGAATCCAGCTTCCAAAAGGCCCAAAGGCACTGTGCCAACACAATGTGTTCAGTCTTCTGTTATTATTATCACAGTGATAATTGAGCAAAGTTTTCCCCCAGAGGATAAACGGTGATGCTGCAGCTGAGTTGGGGGATCGAGTGAGGCCCCCGCTTGTGGGGAAACTGGGACCAACACACAGCTTTAGAGCCAGGTGTTCACCCCCATTCTCCTCCACCACCTCCCCCAGGCCAGGCAGCGGGCTGGTACCTGTGGTTTCCTGGTTGGGGTAGGAACTCTTGTCCTCATTCTCGTTGGGCTGGAGGTCATCCATGTTGATCTAGGCAGCCAAGGGAGAGAAGGAGGGTCCGGTTAGATAAGATCCATGGTTTAGAGGCCTCCAGGAGTCTTGAAATTGTCCCCAAGTCTAGGCTGAACTGTCCCTTTGTACATGACCCTTAGAACACCAGCAGAAGGCTGGCCTTCCTTCTCTGCACTCCCACCCAGTACTGCTGTCCACCCGCCCTGGCTCTGTCCCCCTCCTCTGGCCTCTATGTCCCCCTCCCCCTCGGTGTCTAGCTTCTGGGCAGAGCAGCCCACCCAGCACGGCTGTCTCCCTCCCTCTCCCTACCCTCTCCCCACCCCGGCTCCTGGGCAGAGCAGCCTGTACCTTGGTGGCGGGTGGGGACTCTCCATCTGCTGTGATGGATTTCAGCTCGATTTTCTCCTCCTTGGTCTCCTCCACGGCTGGCTTCTCTACCAACTCTTGCTTCTTCTCTGGGCTGGCGGTCCTGGCAGGTCAGCAGGAGAGAAGAGCAAGGGATGTTGACCAGAGTAATAGGGTGCTGCCCTTGTGGTCCCTTGGGGTCCAGACCGCCGGGGCCTGGGACCACCTGTCTTCTGGGGGCCCTGCTGTGTGGCTCAATCCTTGGGGCACTGGGCCTCCCCCTGGCTCTGTCCTCCCCGGGTCTCTGCCCCCGCTCGGCTCTGTCTAGCACTCAGCTGAATGCCCAGCTTCTCCCCGACTTAGCCTCTGTCTAATTCAAAGGTTCCTGAGAACCTGCTCAGTATCCGGCACAGGTGTGGCCCAGACCCACGGACGAGGACGGCGTGGGGTCCTGTCTTGTCTGTTCATCAGCAGAGATGAGCTACAGAACAGTGAGGAGGCATCATCTTTCCAGGTTCTCCTCCGACTGGCTGCCCTCCCATCCCATCCTCTGCTCCCATCATCTGTCATGACCCTCTTCTCAAAAGAGAGTCCCCCAACTCCTGGACCGTGGGGAAACACGACACCTCCCCAGGGATGTAATTCATGGTGCTCCTCACTTAGAGCGATGTCCAGGAGTAGGGGAGAGGCCCAGCTCACTGTAGGGGCCCCCACCTAACCCCGTCTAGAAGGACAGCCGGGCAGGCCCAGCCTCTCCTGAGCACTGACGGGAACAGCATCTGGGAGCCAGGCCGCGCTTGGCCCAGGAGCCTCGCAGTTACCTGGCCAGCTTCTTCCTCTCCTTCTCCTCTTCCTCCTCCTTCTGGGCAGATGTGAGGCTCTCGGCGTCAGCCAGGTTGTCCACGGCAATGGCCAAGAACACGTTCAGTAGGATATCTGTTTGTGTCCATTCTTAAAGAAAATGACCCTTGGACTTGGGGTGGTGGGTGGGCACAGGGGCCGGGCCAGGACAGGACATGCAGGGGCGGAGTTCCCCACGGGGAGGGGTTCCAAGCCCACTGAGCCCCCGTTCCCCTCTGCACCGCCCTCCTAGCTTCCTGGGGTTTCCTGGGGGATCCAGAGCAGGTGGGCTCGCAGGCCGGGTCTGGGGTTGGAAGGCAGGGAGCCCAGCCTTGCTCTAATTGCTGGGTTTCGATGCTGCTTCCCACAGAGACGACTGCCTGTAAGTGACACTGTAAACAGCGCTGCCTCCAGCGGGTCATGGCACTGGGCGGTCATTACCACCACCAGGAGGTGCCTGCTCGCCCTGCCCACTCCCACCATGACTTTGTTCAGACAGAGGCCCCAGGAGGGTCAGCCGGGCTTCTGACTGAGTGGAGTCTGCCGTTTCTTCTCCCCCGCCCCCGACACAGATGCATGTACCGTGGGTCAGAGAACCGGATCAGAGCCAGTCCAGTCTAGAGGTTAACGCCGGTCAGGCCCCCTCCACCCCAGGCCCCGGGTGGCTCTGGTTCACACGGGGAGCTGAGGGACCCCGCTCCCAAGGGCAGGCGCTGGGCGTGCAGTACCCAGTTCAACCTCACTCGGCCCGCTAGGTTGGAGGTGCTGCCATTTCCACCCTGTTTCCAGGACACTAGGTGGACAGCCCTGGGTGTGTCTGAGGCTGAGAGCTGACCTCTGAGTCCAGATCATCTATAATTCTACTTTACAAGCCTCTCTGCACAGAACCCCGGGGGACACGACAGGGGGGAGCTGCCTGCAGTGGGGGACCTGGGAACCTGCCCATGGCCTGTCTGATCTGCCTGTGGCTAACATCCCCCTGAGCAGTTTCAGAGGGAGGGCAACAGGTGAAGGTCACTTCCGGGGTGAGGCTTTTCCTCCTTCAGCAGGGCCCCTGGCCAGGGCAGCAGATGCCTCACGATGAGGTCCGAGTGGGCAGCTGCAAGGCCAACACCAGTGGGCATTGCCCACCTGGACCTCGGCAGCTCAGGGGGATGGACTCACATCTCCCCTGGCCCCGGCTCCAGGTTCCCATCCCGACTTGCCTGTACCACTAAGGTGGTCTGGGCTGGACACGTGCCTTTTCCTTCTCTGGGGAAGGGTGGCCCTGGGTCCCCCCTGGTCAGGACCCACTGGTCGCACCTACTGGCATTGAGCTACAAGTTAGGGGGGCAACAGGGGTCGGGGGAGGCAGGCGCAAAGGATACAATTTCCACAGATGAAGAGGATGATGAAGTAAATACAGACTAACATCCCTGGAAAAGAGGGGCCGCCATAAGCCATGATCCCATCATACATCACCGAATTCCAGTCCTCCCCGGTCAGGATCTGAATGACATAGTCCCACCAATGAGGGACACAGCGTTAGACCAACAGCAAGCCCGAAGCTCCCCTGCCCGGCCCCCTGCTATATAGAAACCTCTGACACCTCTCTCCTCTCCCCGCCTCCTGCCACCCGATCTCCTCCCGGGGCTCTGAGCTGTGATCCTGCAGGTCCAGCCCTCTTCTTTGAGTGCGTGGCCACTGGCACAAATGATTGATCGACTGTAAGCACTTCCTGGGATAAACACCTCCTACAGTCCAGGCCCAGTGCTCAGCGGCCACCGTTAGCCCACCCTAAGGCTAAGGCATCAAGGTGACCACGCTCACTGAGGACCCACGTGGTCCCCCAGGCTTCCCCAAACATGAGGACTTTGGGTACCATCTATAAGATTTTGGCAACATCCACGTTATCGTTCAATTTAATCTGTAAACTGATCTCCCTTTAAACTTCAGTGCTACTTGAACTTGGCCCCAAGCCAACAGATCTACGAAAGTCACAAATTTGATGGTGGTCGTATTTTCCTGGGGGCAACCTCCCCTCCTCTTTCCTCTCCAGCAAGAGCCGTCTGCCCTCTTTTGTGGATATTTTGGGCTTTCATGTAGAATATGTTTGAATAAAGGTTTCCACGGCTAAGAAACAGATTTTTAAGCCACTGAGTTGGATCTTTTTTTTTCCCCCCAGGGGTCCATTGGACAGTGAAATTCCGTGGGGCTTGGGGGTGGGAGCTTAAGACTCTCCTGGGCTCCCGTGACCGACCTGGTCTGGCTTTGGCTGCCCCGTGGGAGTGGGAAGCCCCTTCCTCTCTGCTCCCCCCATCCCCAGGCACCTGCTTCCTGCGCCCCTCCCCACCCCGGCCATGATCCGGCAGAGAAGGGTCCATACCTGAAACACGGTGAGGAGGGACTGCGGGAAGTTGTCAAAGGTGCTCCTCCGGGTCTGCATCTCATCAAAGTTGAACTTCCCCCCAAAGAGCTGCATCCCCAGGAGGGAGAAGATGATGATGAAGAGGAACAGCAGCAGCAGCAACGAGGCGATGGAGCGAACTGAGTTCAGCAGGGACGCCACCAGGTTGCTCAGGGAGTTCCAGTATCTGCGGACGAGGGGGCATTAGCGTCCTCACCTCCCTCCACCTGCCACACCCGCCAGGGGCTTCGAGACCAACTGCAGCTCCCTGCTCTTTGCCCATCCCTTGGGGCAGCGTGGTGGTGGGACTGGGCCGGCCAGCTCTCAATTGGAGTGTGAGTGACTCAGTTCAGGGCCCAGGCTCAGCAGCCTGGCTCCGACCCAGCTCTGCACATGCCTTTGGGCAAGTTGCTCAACCTCCCTTCTTTCTTTCTTCTCCCCAGCTGAAGAAATAGGGGCAGTGACAGCTTGCACTTCATTGTGTTATTGGGAGGATTACAGGTGATAAGGATTTTTTAAAAGCTCAGCCCTCAGGCAACGAAATAAAAAAATAAACAAGTGAGACAACATCAAACTAAAAACTTCTGACAGTAAACTCTCAGCAAAGTGAAAAACCTACAAAATGGGAAAAAAATATTTGCAAACCATATATCTGATAAGAGATTAAGATACAAAGACATATTCTTCAACATATATGAAGAATGCATACAACTCAACAGCAAAAAACAAAGAACATCCCAAATAATCCAATGAAAAAATGAACAGAAGGCCTAAATAGACTTTTCTCCAAAGAAGACATCCAGATTGCTAACAGACATGTTAAAAGATGCTCACCATCACTAATCATTAGGAAAATGCAAATCAAAACCACAAGGTATCACCTCACCCCTTTAGAACGCCTATCATCAAAAAGACAAGAGACAAGTGTTGTCGAGAACATGGAGAAAAGGGAACGCTTGTGCACTGTTGGTGGGAATAATGTAAACTGGTGCAGCCACTGTGAAAAACAAAATGAAGCTTCCTCAAGAAAATTAAAAATAGAACTACCACACGACCCAGCAATTCTGCTTCTGGGAATATATCCAAACGATATGTCCATTGCAACATTATTCACAATAGCCAAGATGCGGAGACAACCTAAGTGTCCATGAATGGATAAATGGATAAAGAAAATGCGGTATACATTATCTACAATGGGATATTACTTAGCCATAAAGAAGAAGGAAATGTTGCTATTTGCAACAACGCGGATGAACCTTGAAGGTATTATGCTAAGTGAAGGAAGTCAGACAGAGAAACACAAATACCATACGATCTCATTTATATGTGGAATCTAGAAAATACAAAAACAAAACCAAACAAGACCCCTCACGAAACTTACAGAAAAAGAGATCAGATTTGTGGTTACCGGAGGCAAGGTGGTGGTGGGAGGTGGAATTGGATGAAGCTGGTCAAAAGGTACCAACTTCCAGTTTCAAATTCCTAGCATTTATTTAGTTATAGATAAATAAATGCTAGGCATGTAACATACAACACAATGACAGTAGCCAACACTGCTGTATATGAAAGCTGTCAGAGTAAATCCTAGGAGTTCTCAACATAAGGATTTTTTTTCTTTTTATTGAATACACTATATCTCTATGAGATGGTAGATGTTAACTAAACCTATCATTTTACAATATATGTAAGACAGATCATCATGCTGTACACCTTAAACCGAGATACTGACATATGTCAATTATTTCTCAATTAAACTAGAAAAAAAATAAATTCCAACTCAAAAAAAAAAACAAAACCCTCAGTATAGTGCCTGGCACACAGGTGATAAAGGTTAGTAATTATTGTTATCACTATTGATCTTGAGACAAAAAGACACAATTAAAAATTTTCTTTTTCCAGAATGTAGCCTTCCATCCAGCCCAGGCACGAGTGGGGTCCCCATCAGGTGAGGGTGGGCAGGGTGGCTCGTGGATAAGAGAGGGTGCATGGCTCATTGCAGTTTCCCAGATTCACCCTATTCAAAGAGTTGGTTCTTTTAAAAACCTGTCTTCTAGAGGTTATGATTCAGAAGCTGTGGTTGGGGCCCAGAAACCTGTTTTTCATAAGGATCCCAGAGGATTCTGGTAAATAGCCAAGCTTAAAAAACCCTGAGTTGCGACCACCCTACCCCACCCCATCCCTCCTGCACCCCTCCAGCCTGTGGCTGGCTGTAAACACAGATGCCTTCATCGTGGGGATGGACGGGGAGGGGGAAAACCCTCTCCTGGAAAAGGGGGTGGGACACGAATGGTTGGAAGGGCTCAGAGACCTGGGACAGGGTTGGTTCAGGTGCAGCAAAAGGGACACAGCCTCCAGCTGGGCACATGCCAGGACACAGCCTCTTGTATCTCCCAGTGCTATCCCCGCCCGGCCACCTTTCAGGTCACAACCTCAATCTCCTCCACTTAAGATATTCCCAGGTTATCACTGAGACAGACAGGGAATTGTTTCTGTTGCTCAAGACAGTGACATGCAAGCCACCCCCACTGCAGCCTGGCAGCTGCACCCCGGCCGGACCCCTCTCTCCATGGAGCGGCTTCGTATTAAGTGACAAAAGCAGACGGGCCAGCAGTTTGCACGTAAACATGACCTTCTCCCCAACCTGGAATCTCTCCTGCTCCTTTCTCCTTCAGACAGCTTTTCTCCACTCTGCTCTGCCTGCCAGCCACATGCCCTCTGTTTGCAGAAGATTAAGATACATTTCTGGAGAAGGAAATGGCAACCTACCCCAGTATTCTTCCCTGGAGCATCCCATGGACAGAGGAGCCCGGTGGGCTACAGTCCATGGGGTCACAAAGAGTCGGATACAACTCGGCAACTAAACAACAACAACAATGTACAGTTATTTGCACTTGCTCTCTAAATGCTCACACGTCTTCCTCATCTGTCTCACCAAATAGGCTTGAGTCCGTGAGGGCAGAGGCTTTCCTTCCACCTGCTCTGTCTCTGTCCTCGGGTGATTTCTGGCCAGCCCTGCATGTGTGATGGGCTCCTAGTCAGCTAGAGGCTGTACTGACCGTTCTGCTTGAAGCGAGGGAGTCAGAGAATCTTTATGGGCTAGAACACCTGCCCTGCTTACATTTAAAGTTCCCAAAGCTGCCTGGAGGGACGTGCTGAGGAGGCACCACTTTCTAAATGCCGATTCCCAAGCATCACCTGGAACCATGAGACCATTGACGTGAGGGGACCAGTGCCTGACAGCAAGGCGGTGTTTAGGAACCAGAACTCTGGAGCATGTTTGTAACAAGAATACCCAGCTGTATCAGCCGGTGGTGGGGAGGGGAGGTTAAGGTCACAGAACCCCTAAACTGCACAGAATATTCTGTGCAGAAAGACAATAGCCATAAACATCAGCGCCTTAGTTTTCTGGAGGCCCATGGACATGAGGGGAATAGACTGAGGCTAGTCTATCTAGCCCCACTCCAGTACTCTTGCCTGGAAAATCCCATGGATGGAGGAGCCTGGTAGGCTGCGGTCCATGGGGTCGCACAGAGTCGGACACGACTGAAGTGACTTAGCAGCAGCAGCAGCAGCAGTCTATCTAGGCTAGCCTGATAGACTTAGGCTAGTCTATTCTAGCCTCTGAGCGCTGAGACTCAGAGCTGTAAGCTGGCCAGGGACCCAGGGGCGCCAGCCTAGCAGGCCCCAGACCCGAGAGAGAAAAGTCACTGAGTTGGGGAGGAGGGCTGGCTGGGGAGCCAGATCAGGGCCTTGGCTGTGGGGAGCGGAGGCTGTGATGGAGAGCAGGTTGTATCACCTGTCATGGGCCAAGAGCTGATCTGGGAATGTGTGGTGGAGGAAGCCTGGAGGGGCTGAAAGGGTGGGCAGAGCCTCCGGCCAGAAGGGAGAACCCTCTTATCCTGCTCCTCGTGTCCCCAGGGGCGCCCAGTCGTCTCAATTGATGGGGGGGTGGTTCTCTGCACGACATGCTGGTGTGATGGGGCCCCCATGGCCCATCCCATCACAGTAAAGCACAGCTGTGTCTCTGGCCCAGGGTCGCCCTTCAGGCCTCCTCACCCCTTCAGCAGCTCCTGGCACCTGCCACCCAGGCCAGCGTCTCACCTGCCCTGCCCCCCCTGCCCCCTCCAGCTGCCACCCCGAGGCCCAGGTGAGGAAACATAAATGTATCACAGCCAGTGCTCCTAGGACAGCAATAAATCACAGCACACCGAAAACATCTGATCCACTGACGTTAAAGGAAGGAGAGAGGAAAACAGGAATGAATGAACGAATGAGTGAGCGAGCTCAGTGATTCAGGTAAGACCATCACCGAGGGAGCAGGTGTTCATGGCCCCGACGTCTCCCCATGGATTCCTCCATAACATAAGGTCTGAGGCTCCCGACCTTCCACAGCCAGACCGCGTGTCACACTGGTACATGTCGGGAGGACAGACTGTGGTTCCCAGACACGTGTGGGGGGAGGTGGGCGAATTGGGACAGGGGGTTAAAAGGGAGAAACCTCCAGTTATAAAATAGAGTCTTGGGGATGTGGTGCCCAAGGACCAACTCAGCAGGGGTCGAATCCTGGTTCCCTAAGACTCACCAGAGCCTGGAGGGACGCTGAGGCTGAACCCAGCATTTGCTGGGCCAGGAGGCGGCAAATAGGATTGCAGACCGTGGAAGTCAGGGTCTGGGATGGCCTGGGCCCAGGGTGGAAACTGCTGGTTTAGTTTCTCCTGTTCCCCATCCTGCACTTCATCTGGGGGCCGAGACTCTACAGTCAAACCCACCTGGATAACAAACTCAAAGGCCTGGTGTTCCCTGTTTGCTTTAGAGGCCTCGGTCATGCAGGGGGCAGACCCGCATGGGCCCGTGGCCTGCTCACACTGGCAGGGCAGCCTGCCTTGACCGTGGGACTGGGGAGGTGCTCCCTGAGCCTCTCAGAGTCCCCTGGCAGGCCCTGTGGTCGTGTCGGGGTGAGGCAGGGAGCGCAGCGTCATCCTCACCTGTCTCCTTAATCCCAGAAAACCAGCACCTTCCTCACTGATGGCCGGCTCGTGGGCCCCCAGCCTGGGAAGTGGGTGGACATCAAAGTCACCTTTGTAACAGGGGCCCACAACAAGCGCAGAGCCTCCCTGGGTCCCTGGGAAGAGTCGGGGCTGGGAGATGGCAGAGGAGGGCGATCTGTGGCTTACGGCCAGACTGACAGGGACACGGAGAGCTCAGAGACTGGAGGGTTTGAGCTTCGGGCTGTGGGGCCCCTGTGGTCAGGATTCACCAGTGGGGCTGTCAGTGCTGTCAGCCTGGTCTCACCTCTCAGGGCCTGGGGAGGGAGTTTCAGGAGCAAGGGAAGGATTCAGGGCTTCAAAGGGAAAATGGCAATGGCTGGAGGGATGGTGGTGCACTTAAAGACCAAGTGTTTAAAAAATGGGATGCAATTAGTAAATGGGAATCACATCCAGATCTAATCAAACCAAAGCTCCTCTTCCTTCCCACAGAGCAAATGTCAGGCTGACAAACAGCAGACAAACTAGATATTAAAACCATGCAACACTTAGAACCCCACAGAGGCCCGAAGCAGGAGAAAGGACCTCAAACCTCCTGTGGCTGGAAGGCCCTGGTCATTCACTCAAAGATAAAGACAACCCTCAGAATGGGAGAAAATAACAGCAAATGAAACAACTGACAAAGGATTAATTTCCAAAATATATAAGCAGTTCATACAATTCATACCAGAAAAACAAGCAAACTAATCAAAAAGTGAGCAAAAGACCTAAATGGGCATTTCTTCAAAGAAGACATTCAGATGACTGATAAACACAAGAAAAGACACTCAACATTGCTCATTATTAGAGAAATGCAAATCGAACCTACAATGAGATATCACTTTATACTGGTCAGAATAGCCATCACCAAAAAAAACCTACAAACAATAATGCTGGAGAGGGTGTGGAAAAAAGGGAACCCTCTTGTACTGTCAGTGGGAATGTAAACTGATGTAGCCACTATGGAAGACAGTATGAGATTCCTTAAGAAAAACTATTCCTTAAGAGTAAAACTATCGTACAACCCAGCAATCCCACTGCTAGGTGTATACCCTGAGGAAATCAGAACTGAAAAAGACACATGCACTCCAATGTTCATTGCAGGTCTATTTACAATAGTTAGGACAAGGAAGCAACCTAGATGTCCATCAACAGATGAATGGATAAAGAAACTGTGGTACATATATACACAGTGCAAATATAAGCCGTAAAAAGGAACACTTTTGAGTTAGTTCTGATGAGATGGCTGAACCTAGAGCCTATTATACAGAGTGAAGTAAGTCAGAAAGACAAATATCGTGTATTAACACATATATATGGAATCTAGAAAACAGCAGTGAGGAACCCATGTGCAGGGCAGCAACAGGGACACAGACTAGAGAATGGGACGAATGGAGAGAGTAACATGGAAACGTCTACATTATGTACGTAAAATTAGAGAGCCAACGGGAATTTTCTGTATGACTCAGGGAACTCAAACCGGGGCTCTGCAACAACCTAGCCGGGTGGGATGGGGTGGGAGGTGGGAGGGAGGTTTAAGAGGGAGGGGACATATGTACACCTATGGCTGATTCATGGTGATGTATGGCAGAAACCAATATAATATTATAAAGTAATTATCTTTCAATTAAAAGATAAATTTTTAAAAAGGGAAGAAGAAGGGAAAAATCAATTTAAAAACTTGGCTGGATTCATGTTAGGTCTTCATCATTACGAGTTTTCTCAGTTGAGAGCCATCAGAAGTACCATCTTGAAAAAAAAAAAAAAAAAGAAGTACCATCTTAATGGGGTCGGGGCTACAGTCTAGAGAAGTGAATGCCAAGAAAAGATCACGATTTCCAGTTATACACGAAGGTTCATAATTTTAGATGAGAAAGAGGACAGTGGATGGCTGCAGAAAATCAGGCCAGAGTGTCTCAAAGTGAGGTTATCAGAGCCATGGCTCAGAACACCCTGGGGGTTTCTGGTCAAAATCTCTAGGTTTGGGGAGATCCTTAATGAGCTCCTTTGAGGAGGACAACTTGGTTTGAGAATCACAATCACTGGTCCAGAAAACACTGTTAAAAATAGCATCTCCAAGAGATTTTCAAAGAAGAGGGAGAAACAGACTTGTTTGAGGGACAGCCAGGCTGACCTGTCTCAGGGGACCTCCAGGCACACTCCCAGACCCTATTTTAGGCACATTCTGGTCTCTGGAACATATTGGGGACGAGGTTCAGAAGCGGGCATGGGATCCCCCACAGCTAGTCTCTCTGGCGTCTCCCAGAAGCCCCCAGAGGGTTTGGAGACTGGAAAACAGGAAGACAATGACCTTTGCCAAAGGAACTTCTAATTAGACGATGAAATTGTTCTGTTCACAGACATTTTGGGGATCTGAAAATTCCTGTGGACCGGCTTTGGGAAGCTTGAGGATAAAGACAGATTTAAAATGGTTTCTTGGCAGTAGTTTCAGATTAGAAATAGATAAATTGTTGATAAAAATAGAATGAACACTAAGATGCTATGACAATACCTGGGAGCAAGAATTCTTTTCTATAGGAATTAAAAAAAAAAAAAACAACCCAAAAAACAAAGACAAAACCCCAAGCAGGTGGGGTTTTGAGAATTACTTAAAAGGCACCTGAAATGCCACATTAAAAATAGCTTCGGGCAAACCCCAGGAGGAGCAAGCAGAGTCACTCAAAAATCCTTTAAGTCCTGTCTCTGGAGATGGACAAGAGAGTTTAGAAAGTAGAGAAACTGGAATCCTTACGCATTGAAAAACTAAGATCATGGCATCCGGTCCCATTACTTCATGGCAAATAGATGGGGGAAAAGTGGAAACAGTGACAGACTTCATTTTCCTGGGCTCCAAAATCACTGTGGTGGGCGACGGCAGCCGCGAAATTAAAAGACGCTTGCTCCTTGGAAGAAAAGCTTCCAAGGAGGGGAGAGGAGGGCGGCACGCACCTTGTGATCTTAAATATCCGCAGGAGGCGCACGCAGCGCAGCACGGAGATGCCCAGGGGTGACATGATCTTGGTCTCCACCAGGATGGTCTCCAGGATGCCGCCGCACACAATGAAGCAGTCGAAGCGGTTGAAGAGCGACACGAAGTAGGCCTGCAGGCCCAGGCTGTACATCTTCAGCAGCATCTCCGCCGTGAACAGGGCCAGCAGCGCCTTGTTGGCTGTGTCTGCAGGGGCCGCACGGGGCGGGGCAGAGGAGGTGAGGGTGGGGGGGGGGTCCCTGCAGGGACACCCCATGCTGGGTCCCACACATGGCCCTCCCTCTGCGACTCATCTAGTTACAACCTCAGCACACATCCAGCGACAACCCCCTACCCCCCGAGTCCCCCACCCCACCACAGCGGCTCTCCAGGCAGCCCAGCTGCTGTCATGCCCATTTTCCAGACACAAGAAGTGAGGTTCGAGGGGCTGCCGCCAGTCTGCTCAGACCCACTAGCCAAGAGCGGGAGCCGGGGTCCTTGTCTGCCCTCGTCACTGGGAGGAGATGGGTCTGCCCAGGTTCCGGGAGACACCTCGGGGTCCAGGCTGGGTCTGCCTGGCCCTCGGGTTAGTACCCCAGCGAGGGGTGGTGGGACTGACAGCCGTGGAGGACAGGTCCCTGGGCCCAGGCCACCCTCGTCCTCTCCCTGGCTTTGTGCTCACTGCCCCTCGCAGGTGCGGGCCAGCACACCTGGAGGCCGGGCTGTGGCAATCCACTGGGGGCAACGGGTGGGCAGTTAAGGATCTGACAGAGCCCAACAAGCCACTGTTCCTGACGTGGTCTCCTGGACCCAGTGGTGACCGCCAGGACAGGTGGACAGCATCGCTGGCCTGGCGGGTCCCGTCTATGTACAGTGAGTTGGTGTGTTTTACTGGCTGGTGAGCTGCCAGGCTCTGGTGTGGCCAGGGTGACCCACTGCCCCCTCGTCCCTGGCCCTGCTCCCCTTGCCCACCCCCAGGAGAGAGCCCCATCAGCCTGAGTAACAGGAGGGCTGGCGGCCTCTCACCTTGGACTTCCGTGAGCCAGTGGGGCTGGTTGTAGTGCTCGGAGGCGATGGTGAGTGTGTTGAGGAAAACCAGGAAGATGACCAGCCAGTAGAAGATGCTGGACTTCACGGCCGCGCGGCACTTCCTTCTGCAGAACCGATTCCACCTGCGCCAGTAGCGGCTGGAAGGGGCAGAGGAGGGGGACGGGAGGGGGCAGCTGTGAGTTCAGGTCCCGCGCTGGACACCTCCCTCCCCTGAGCTGGCCCAGCCTCACCAAGGGCCGAGGGACCAGCATCCCACCGCAGTCACCGGCTCGTGGCTGACAGTGTGGCCTCAGCAGGGGGTGGGGGAAGGGTGTCCTGCTCCTCTGGGACCATGGCCCCCTTATCTGTGACCCCAAGCAGGGTCAGCCTTGTGTGAGGGTCTCGCCTAATGCTGAAGGGAGGTATCCTATTTTCATAACAGTGGCATCACTAGAAACAGAGCTGCAAATATAACTAGTAGTGATGATAGCACTAGGACTAGTAATGGCTATCACTAGTGAACCCCACGTCTGCCTGGTTCCATATCAGGCACTTCTCATGCCTTTTCTGAGTCTTTAAACAACTTTGCAGAGAAGGCATTGTCCTGATTTTCAGAAGAAAGCCAAGGGTCCTTGAGGTTGGGTGCCTGGACTGATATCGGCTGGGGACAGAGTCAGTGGTGTTACCCGCCCACCACCCCCTGCCCAGGTGCCCAGCACTTGCCTAGCCGCCTTGTCTATGGGGGTGGGAAGAGTCAGCAACAGAGCTTCTTGCCTTCACGGAGGGCTCTGTTGGACAATGGGCAGAACCCCCATATCTAACATGAGTTCACGGCACTCATGAAGTCCTGAAAACTCATCCATGGGCCATGGGACACTGGCCCCCGTGGCCTCTGGTTAGAGACTTTCATCAAACCTGGCTGTGCATTGAATCACATGGGGAAACTTAATAACAAAAACCCACCGGTATTCAGGCACCAACTCTAAACCAGTTAAATCTGATTGTCTGGGGGTATTTTTAAATACCCTCCAGACGCTGTTGGGCTTCCCAGGTGGTGTTAGTGGTAAAGAATCCGCCTACCAATGCAGAAGACGCAAGAGGCTTGGGTTTGATCTCTAGGTTCGGAAGATCCCCTGGAGGAGGAGATGGCAACTCACTCCAGTATTCTTGCCTGGGAAATCCCACGGACAGAAGAACCCGGTGGGCTACAGTTTGTGGGGCCGCAGAGCCAGACACGACTGAAGTGACACAGCACACCCAAATACCACTGCTGTTTGTTAAGATTCTGGATGGTTCTCTTATGTAACCACAGATGACAACCATGGAGCTGGAAGATCCCAAGGAAACACTCGCATTTTATAACTTTGGTGGATGGATTTATAGCTTGTCCCCAATTTCATCCTCAATACTGAGAAAATATGCAGCTATATTTGGTAATTCTGTCGGCCAAACATTTAACAAATGCCCACACCGTGAGAGGAGGGAAGGGAAGGGAGTGCAGGGGAGACTGTGGGGCCCTGCCTCGAGAGGGGATCTGGGTCTAGAAACCAAACAGCCAACAAAACAGCCATGCGGTCAAGGGTCAGCTCAGGGTAGGGATGCTCAGCAGGCCGTTGGGATAGAGATGAGGAAGGCCACAGCTTCACTCATGCAAAGACGACAATGAGCTGACTGATTTTGGAGGCAAGTTAGCAGGCCTTTGACCCTGGCCTCGAATGCAGGGGAGAGAGCAAGGGTGGGGGGCATAGGCCCAGTCACCAGCGTGGGCCCCCTGCAGAGGAATGCCTGGAGATACTTGCAGGTCGTGTCTGCAGGAACACCCACTGGCGGCTGAGGACAGAGTCCCTACTTATGGACAGAAAGGGGGCACCGGACGCCTGCACTCATATCTACACAATGTCCTAGGTCTCCATTGTCCAGACTCTGCTGTTAGGACCCTCCACCCACCCCAGACGGCCTTCGGGAGAGCTTGACTTTGTCTGTATTTCTACTCTGTTATTTCTGTGGCTATGGTCTGTGGGAAATCCTACTGCCATGCCTTCTGGAATCTGTTCTGAGACTAGGAAGGGGGGCACATCTAAGGAGGCCTGGCTGCCCGGGAGCTGCAGGAGAACCTGGCCTGTGGCCTGCAGAGCAGGGAAGGGAAGGAAGGGTTCTGACCTGACCCCGCCCTCCATCACCTGGGGGGCAGGGACGCCACCTCCAGGGAGCACCAAGCCTTGGCAGGGACGATGGCTGCTACTGGGGGAGGGTCACCACATGGAGAAGAAATGCCCGGAGGTCAGAAAAATGATGGTTCCCAAGTGCGCTGTGGGCCTTCCGTTCCCCTGGACGGACAGTCAGGGAAGAGCAGGGGTGGGGTGGAGCGGGACAAGGCGATGGGGTGGCCTCTGGTCGGGGTGGGGGGCGGCCTCTGGGTGCTGGACTTCTCTGGCCAGGGTGAGACTCCACTTGTCTCCTGGGACTGAGGTGGGTAATACTATAGACAAAGTTGGGAGACATTTTTTCCCCCTGAAAAACAAATTTTCAAGACAAACTCATGTCTAATCTTAAGTAGCGTCAAGGTGGCTCAGTGGTAAAGAAACTGCATGCCAATGCAAGAGACACAGGAGATATGAGTTAAACCCCTGGGTCGGGAAGATCCCCTGAAGAAGGAAATGGTAGTATTTCCAGTATTCTTGCCTGGGAAATCCCATGGACGGAGGACCCTTGGCGGGCTGCAGTCCATGGGGTTGCAAAGAGTCAGACATGACTGACTGAGCACGCATACATGAACGACGCACAAACGGACCCTTACCACAGGCACTTGCCATCTACCTCTGCAAAGATTAAATCATGTGCTACTGCAGTTGCTGACCTTCAGCACCCCTGCAAAGAGTTCTCTGTGGAGAGCAGAAATGAGGCCCTCTGTGCTTTGGAAAAAGCTGGCAGGACTGGTCGTGAGAGAGTTGGATATTTTCAGGAGATGGTTTTATGAGCTCACGTCTTACATCTCCTTAAAGCTAGAAAAACACTAAAATCCTTCATGGTGATGCCTGCTCCTCGTGACTAGCAGTGACCTACAGATGACTAGCAGAAACCTGCAAAAAATGTGTGCTTGATTGTATGAACTCCACCCTCACCAAAATCACATATATACTGACCTTCCCCCTGCCTCTTTGGAGCAGTTCTCAGTGCTAGCTGAGATGCTGTCTCCCAGGCTATAGTCCTCACTTTGTCCCCAATACAACTTAACTCTCACTTTGTGTAATTTTTAAAGTGGGCAATAGTTTACATTGTAGTTGCAAAGAATGTGTTTTGAATAGAGGCAATCTCATTTACAGAAATCACCCATAACTGATTCAGAGGCTAATGGAATTGTGGCTGCTTTCTTCCGGGGTTTGGAGGAACTAACTCCACCTCTGTCTCATGCTGATGAAAGCTTGACTAAGTTCTGTTCCCAAGTCTGGGACTGGTGGATACAGGTGCCACGTGCTGGGGGCCTGTCCTGGGGGTCTGGAGATGTTCTGGTGGATCCCTGGTAGCCACTGTGACTGACGGTCAGGGTGGTACCCGTGGAATCGTGTGCTCGCGTGACAGCCACTCAGGAGAGCCACGTGGGCTTGGGCTGGGGTGGGGGTGGAGTAATTACTACCCAGAGAAAGTATTTAAAGATAATTACACACCTCCCACTCTTCAAAATATAGCTTTGCTTGACAACTGGTTTCCTGGCAACGCTTCCTACTGTATAATAAACGTAATAGTTTATTAGAACGTGTAAGTTTATTTGTGTGTTTACATGCGCACAGAGAATATAGAGATTAAATGATAAAGCAAGGAGGAGGAATTCACCTGCTATTCACGTTCCCTCAGTTCCCTGGCAAAGTCATTTCCTCTAGAAGTGGAACTTTCTGGACACAGACCCAGAGGGCATGGTGGGCTTGGTCGTATCCTCTCTCACATCTCACCCGTCCATTCGTGGTCCCACCAGACAACTCTGCTTGACATGGTTGTCCCCCCACCAAGCCTCCTTTTTGGGGTCCCGCCCTTGCTTCAGGGCTTGATGGGGGGCCCACCTTCCCCATGATGCACTTTTCTAGGTGTCTCAGCCTTGGAGCTCCAGACACACTGTCTATGTTACTCACTTGGCTACACACTCAAGAGGCATTTGTTAAGCATCTATCCCAGTTGGGTTCTACATATTCAGCAGTTAACACACAGACAGGAAGCTCACGTGGTTGACGGACCCCAAGGGAGCTGGGTGCCAGGTGGGCTTAGTAGGTGCCTCAGGGGAAGGCCTCCCAGCCTGCCGTGGGCAGCCAGCCAGGTTCCACAGAGGACACGATGCCCCTTTCCTGTAAGTCAGTATGTTTAACGTGAGGTTCCTGCCTCTCCACCGAGATCGAGATCGCAAGGTCCTGAGATTGAGGGGTGGAGTCCTGCCCTTTGTGATGGATCCGTAGCCCCCCTGCCCCCCACGCCCCCACAGCAGGAACACTGGGTGGGCAGGCAGGTAGGGCAGCAGAGACAAGCTGTGCACAGACTTGCTCACTGCCTGTGTGGACAACGCTTAAGACCCCAGGGCTGGGGTCAGGAGAAGAGGGGGTGGTGACCCTGGAAGAATCTGCCTGGCACAGAATTCTGGACAAGCATCTAGAACAGGAGACACCAAATGGTGGACACTTGGGGCTCTTTCCAGAGACAAGAGTGGAGAATAAGCAACCCAGAAAACCCCTACATTTAATTGTTTTATACAAAAGTAACCTAAAAATGGGCAATTAGGATGGGCAAATTTGGGCATGTGCCTTGTTGCTGAGGGGATAGCAGAGGTAAGGGGGAACTTGTGGACACATTTCTCTGAAAATGGGACAGGTTTCCAAACATCAGACTCCGAGGGGTTCCCCTCAGACTCCGAGGGGTTCCTCTCAGACCCCTGAGGGGTTCCCCTCAGACCCAGAGGGATTCCCCTCAGACCCCTGAGGGGTTCACCTCAGACCCTGAAGGGCTCACTTCAGACCCCCGTGTCTCCCAGATCCAACCCTAGCACATTGCCTGGTTAATCCCTTCAAACTGAGAAGACCTCAGAACATTTTGTTCCATAACTGCTGAAGTCCTATTCTGAGCCCCAAATGTCACAAAATTCCTTATTATAACTAATTCCTCAAAGTAGCGACTTGGCTTACCAAGAAAATACTCTAATATTGCCCAAATATTGTTAAGTCCATTAATTTGCCAGAATTTCCCTAAGACCTCTGCTCTAATATTTCTTTTAAAAATCCTGTGATTTTGTATCTTTGTCTTGCAAGTAGAATAGGCCATTTGTAGGTCAGATTCTACTATGTGTCATTGTTAAACTGAGAAAATGATCGAGAAATTTTTTTTTTTAACTCAAATTTTAGATTCTCTACTGGAGTAAAACAGGCTTTTCCCTGTTTAGGAGGTTACTTCTGAGTTGTGGAAATTCTCTCCCCTTCTTCCCCTTTGTTACTGTATTTCTCCTGCATCTCCTACTCCATTTCAGTTGCCACCGTCAGACAGACAGAGGCTGTGAGGAGGCAGTTTTCCCACGTCTGCTCCACAGAGGCTGCTCAGGGTTGACCTTGGTGATTCGGTGGCATTTTCAGTCCATTGCCAGCTTTGCTATTCCCTCAACAGACCCAGCATCAGCCTGTAAGATGTAGATGAGGTAGCTCCCATCTGACCCTGTAGGGTCACAATATCTGGTGTAGGAGCCACTGGCCATATGTGGCTACTGTGCACGGGGCCAGTCCAAATTGGATGTGCAGTCAGTGTAAAGGGCACACTGGACTTAGAAGATTTAGTAGAAAAATTAATATAAATTAATATATCATTAATTTAAAGTACTAATTACATTTTGAAATGATGTTTTAGATGCATTGGCTTAAATACAAATATATTATGATTAATTTCACCTGCTCCTTTTCACTTTCTAACATGGCTGCTAGAGAGTTTTAGAAAGGGTGGAGGTGGCTGGCATTGTGTTTCTGCTCAGTAGCTGTGCCGTGGACACCTCCCCTGACCCCAGACACAGTCAAGAAGAAACAGTTTTGGAACCCTAGGCAGGACCTCATCACAGGGTGCTGCCTGGGTCCCGGGCATGGGTCCAGACTCGGCCATGCATGAGCCACTTGGCCACACATGAGTCACATGGCCCCGTGCCCCTTGGGGCACAATACTCTTCTGAACATGGATTTCTTGATGGTGTCAACTGACTGTGAATAAGCCTTTGGGGATGAATATAGAGCCTTCTCTCTGTATTTCTGCTGCATCTTGAGTCGTAGCTTCTGGGGGAGGAGCCCTTCCTAGAGGGGCACCCAGGACAAGCAGGTGAGCTTTGTCTCAAAGCCAGGCAGAGCCTAGGGGTGTGGGGCCCCTGTGTCCCCTCTTCTCCAGGAGCATGGCCTACACCCTTGAGCACTGGACACAGAATGCCCTCTGTCTCCTGGGCCATCTCCCTGCGTGGAGGCTTTGGAACTGTCAGAACACAAAGTGCTTTCTGAGCTTTGACTGGGAAACAGAACTTCGCTTTGAGTTTGTGTCAAGCCTAATGCTGTTCTGGGGCAGGACAACCCATCCATCCCTCCCCAAGAGATACCTGCCGCCCCTCCAGGGCAGGACAGCCCATCTGTCCCTCCCCAAGAGGTACCCACTGCCCCTCAAGATGCCGGAGAAGCAGTGAGATCTGAGTATTATGGAGAGAAAGGATTTGCTACATTCTCAAGCTCTCTCCTGTGACAGGACCTGGGCCTGGGAGACTTGAAAGTGAAAGTGAAATTGCTCAGTTGTGTCCGACTCTTTGCGACCCCATGGACTGTAGCCCACCAGGCTCCTCCATCCATGGAATTTTCCAGGCAAGAGTACTGGGATGGGTTGCCATTTCCTTCCCCAGGGGATCTTCCTGGCCCGGGGATCGAACCCGGGTCTCCCACATTGCAGGCAGATGCTTTACCGTCTGAGCCACCAGGGATCTATTTTAGGGAGACTTGACTTCAGGCTTTTTATGTAAAGGAGGTCTCAGCTTGAGAGGAAGTGGAAGGAGACAAAGCCTGTGTTTTCCAGCCCCAGTGGAACAGGGAGCAGAAGGTGGGAGAGGAGAGGGTCCCTCACCAGCGACCCAGAGCCAAGTGTTAGAAACACCAGGATAGTCATAGGGAGACTGGGACACCGGGGCTGGAGATGCCTCTCCTGGCTGGGGCACGGGGTCTGTGGGTGCCTGGGGGGCACCAGCTTTCAACTAGAGCTCTACCCAGGCAAGTGCAGGTGGTGATGTGTGGCAGGAGCGTGGGCCAGCGCCTGGTTCCCGCGGCCCATCCATGGGTTCAAAGAGCCTGGGGCCAGAGAACAGAGTCCTCACTGAGCCCCTGTGTATTTCCGAGATCTTGAAGTCCTAACCCCGCTTGTCCACCCTGGAGAGGAGGTGGGCAGAGGGAAGAAGAGGGACTAAACATTCAGCCTCAGGGACTTGGGCTGCGCTGCTTGGCTGGACTGAAATCTAATGCTGTTTCTGCTCCTGTTGGGGTTTCCCAGGTGGCTCAGATGGTAAAGAACCTGCCTGCAATGCAGGAGACGTGGGTTCGATCCCTGGGTTGGGAAGGTCCCCTGGAGGAGTGCATGGCAACCCACTCCAGTATTCTTGCTTGGAGAATCCCACAGACAGAGGAGCCTGGCAGGCTACAGTCTATGGGGTCGCACAGATTCAGACACGACTGGAGCAACTTAACACACACGCACGCATGTGCCAGCTACGCAGCAGGTGAGACTGGGACAGCAAGATTAGATGGATTACAAAACATAGTCGATGTTTTCTGGCTTGTGCAAGCTTTGTGAGAGTAAATTTCCAGGCCCATCCTCACACCCGACATAATCAGGGGACGGCCTGCGCCAGTTGGGTGCTCAGCTTGGCTCCATGCAAACCACACTCTGGAAGCTCATGGAGCGTATTGGGGTTGCAGGAACGCACATGGTGAGGGTGGTGACAGAGGTCTGAACGGAGCGATGCGGGGAGGGAGGGGGGTCTACAGAAGGTGTCGAGATGCGGTGACAGCCGAGCTTCCTAACGGAGCCCAGGTTCTGCAGGGGGCCGGGACGCCATGATTCGGGTGGAAGAAGGGCTCCACGCAGAAGCCTCGACGTGTAAGAGACAGGATGGGGGACACAGGCAGTGGGGCTGGAGGGGCGGACGGCCCTGCGGAAGGCTCTGAGGCAGCGCTGATGGAACCCGCATGCCCTCACCTCACCAAGTCCTGTAAACGTGGCCAAAAGCGGCAGAGAGCGGTGCGTGGCACTTATCTCAACTGGACTTCATCTTACAAGGGAGGGAGACACAGCGTCTCACAACCTCCCGGGCTGGTGCAGCCACAAACACTAACACAAACACTAAGTCACCAGACCCTGAGACCCCCTCGGCCGCCCCCTCACTCAGCCCCGACCCGGGGGGCCCTCCAGGGCCCATCAGGAGACGAGCGTCCCACTCACCTGAACTTCGACTTGGAGATCCGGTGGCTGAAAGGGAAAGAGGAGACGTTAGCAGATGACATACGTTTACCTCGATTCTCAGATGCTCCCGGGTGACCACGCGGGCGCTGGAAGAAGCAGCTTTGGGGAGAGAGCTCTGCGGTCAGCACCTCCTGGCGCTCGAGGGTTTGAAGCCGAGACACAGGGCCGGCCCAGCCCGCGAACCTATGAATCGAGCGTCTTCTAAGTGGAGACACGGTCCCCAGAGCTCAGCGCTGTGTCCTCAGACCATCAGCCGGGCTGACCACAGGTTGGGGCCTCTCTCTGAGGACCGTGGTGGAGGACAAGAGCCCCTGCTGCAGACACGGCCTTTGGCAGCTGGACATCAGGTGGAGACGGGCTGGCTGAGACCCAGCGCCCTGAGAACAGAAGGCTGAGGGCTGAGCCTGGGCCTGAGGAAACGGCTGGGCTCCTGAGCACAATCCCTCATGCTGACGGTGGTGTGCGGCCCTGAAGACCTGGGCCCTCGTGGGTAGGAGCACGGCGGCTGTGACTCGAGGGTCACTGTGGTGGGGGGTGGGTCAGGAACCTTCCAGGAGGCCCTGAGGCCCGTGGGAGGGTGGTGGGGGCAGAGAGTGTGCAGGCAGTTGAGATTGATCGGTCAAAGGCTGAGTTTCAGGATGGCCCAGGTATCTGGGGAGTGAGTGCTGGTCAGGCCATGGGTTGGGGGATGCAGACGGCCCGACCAGTTCAGCGCTAAGTGAGCTCTGCTGCGAAGCAAAAAAACAACCCCTCTTGTTATGTTTCATTAAAAAAAAAACTAAACCAGAAGATGTGACAGGTGGCAGAGCCATTGTGCATGAGATAATTATATCTCCTGGGCCGGAGAACCTGAGCCAAGAGCCTTTACTGCTCCAAACTGCCAGCTAATGACTGATCCCACTGAAGATGCTGGCCAGGGTGCAGGGTCTAGTCACACGGCCCGAGGGCAAGGCTTGGGTGCAGGGTGCAACCACACACCACATGGCCTGAGGGCGAGGCCGGAGCCCTGTTTAATGGGGAAGCAAAAGTCGTCCAGCTGCGCTGGGAGGTGGTCGGTCAGGGGTCCCTCCTCCAGTCCGGCCTGGCTCGCTGTGCAGCTGAACCCTCGCTGTGGACACCAGCCAGGGTGGGTGGCTGTCAGCCTGGCCACTCTGCCAAAGTGCCCAGAGATCCCAGGGGTCCTCTTGGGGGCCGTACAGTGCAGACCACACGCCCTCCCTGTAAGGCTCCCTTTCAGGCCAATGGATCATAAGCAAAAGAGAGTTCTTAAAGGGCCCTGTCAGGGGCAGCTGAGGTCAGAGTGTCCATGTCTCCCAAGGCAGTGACTCTGGGACTTGGGTGAGGGCGACCCAGGGCTCCTGTTGGAGACGAGTCCCCAGGTAAGCGAGGCCACTGGTTGTGGCTCCTTCCTGGGTGTTCTGGAACGTTCTAAGGAGGAGGACATGGACGGGACTTTCTCTCCCCCAGGGTCACACGTCCTGATGTGGGACCCTGAATGCCACACTGAAGCCTGACTGCTGCTCTTGGGTCATGAGCATCGTTCCACAGGCTCTCTGGATCCATAGCTTTCACCCCCTTTAAGCACCGAATACTTGAGCCCCTCAGGTAAGAGGGGGTCCTTGGGGGCAGGTGTCTGGAGACAAAGGAGACCCCAGATCTTGGGGAGCCAAGGACCTCAAGCTCCCCATGCAGGAGGGTCAGCGTGCTTCACGGAACCAGAGGGACCTGGTCTCCGCTGTCCTCGAGTCCTGGGCAGTGACCACTGGCTCTGGGTTTGGAGAACTGGTTATCTTGCTGGTGGGCAGGCGAGTGGGGCACCTGTGGGCACCGTGCCTGCCCCTCACCCTGTTCTCTGGCCATGTGTTGGGTGCTGCCTTCTCATGGGCTTCAAGCCCTCAGTCCCATCAAGTCTGCAGACACTGGAGGCCCCAGAGCTCCAGACCCCGCTGGGGACCACCTGTTCAGACGGCGTCGGGCTCCCCCGGTCCCTGCTCTGCGAGGATGATTCCCATCCCGTATTTTACGTGGACTCCTGAGGAGTGGCAGGTGGAGAACAGAGGAATCACACCTAAGATCACACGCAGCCCAGTGGGTTGGGCCTGAAGCCCAGCTGCCTCCTCTGTTCAGGCCTCCAAGACACACCTACCTCCCCAGGGGCTGAAAGCAAGAGACACGTTCAGAACTCCCTCTGCTTCCCTCAGTCACTCAGTTTGCATTTGTCATTCTTGGTCAAATATTTGAACTTCTTGGGAGCTCCTTCCACAGTTAACCTTTCACCATAGTAGAGTCTGGAGCCCTGGACGCCTGCCCGCTGCTGTGTTTGGAACTGTCCTTGCCCCAATCCTCCCAATCTGCCTGAGCATCATTCGGAAGGGCTGCTGGCCTCTCCTGGGTGACGCTCGTCTCCTTGACTCCGCACACGGCTGGTGCAGCCAGAGGGGCCAGGCCCAGACCCCCTCTTCACAGAGCCTTGCCTCAAAGACTGCGGTTGGACTGGCTTCTCTGCATGTCTGGCCAGAGGCCCCTTCCCTCTGCTCTTCCCCGGAGCCTGATCAACCCCCGCTGGGTCCTCCCCATCACCTAGTCCCCACCCAGCCCTCTGGTGCTCTGGTGCTGGAGAATACTCTTGAGAGTCTCTTGGCCAGCAAGGAGATCCAACCAGTCAATGCTAAAGGAAATCAGTCCTGAATATTCACTGGAAGGACTGACGCCGAAGCTAAAGCTCCAATACTTTGGCCACCTGATGTGAAGAGATGACTCATTGGAAAAGACCCTATCGCAGGGAAAGATTGAAGGCAGGAGGAGAAGGGGGCAACAGAGGACAAGATGGTTGGATGGCATCACTGACTCAATGGAGATGAGTTAGAGCAAGCTCTGGGAGATGGTGAGGGACAGGGAAGCCTGGTGTGCTGCAGTCCATGGGGTCGAAAAGAGTCAGACACAACTGAGCGACTGAACAACAACCCCCCAGGCCAACGCCACAGCCGCCAGGCCCTGTGTCACGTCTATGTCGCCCTCAGCACGATGCAGACTCCGGGCATGCTCAGCCAACCTCATGCTGGCCGCTCTACTGTCTGCTCTCCGTGGGTCCCACTGCACAGACCCCACTCGAGGCTGATGCTTTTGGCATCAGTCTCCCTGTGGCGTCCACTGGGCCCCGAGGTCTCGGCCTCCTCTCGGGGCCTCTCCAGCTTTTACCTCCTGTGCCGTCCGGGACCCCTGAGCTCATGCCTGTGGCAAGGCGCACATCATTCGTGGTGTCAGAGCTGGAAGCCTGTTTCTGATTCTTCCTTCTTGCAGATCTGTGGGCTTTGAGACCAAAGGGACCTTGCACGCCACCTGGGCTGGGGCCTGCAGTTTAACACAGTGCAGCCTGCTTCTCTCACGGCCACTCTCCCGCAGAAATTGCCTTCCGAACGCTTATCCCAAATCACAGTGACACCCAGGGTCACTTCCACACCAGGCTGTGAGTTCCAGCGGGGTGGTGTCACCATGGTCTCAGGCTCCGTGTCCCCGTGGCCTGGCACCGAGTGGGCGTGCTGCCCAGATGGGGTACAAACAAAGAGCTCAGGCTGGACATCCCTCCTCCAGTGGCCTCCGGGCCCGTGCTGGCTGGTCTCCTGGCACCTCTCCATCTGTTTCATTTACTTGCTCTTTTACTTCTAAAAAAAGTGTCTAGACACTTCCCAGCCTTCAGCCCCGGCCTTCCACCCGGGTGAACAGCCTTGGTGTCAGTGCCATGTAACCACATCTTTCATTTCTAAACTGAGGCCTCTAGCAGCCCAGAGTAGAACCCTGGCTCCCACACCTTGCAGCCCCGCCGGTGACTTCAGTGTCCATATCTTTTCTGTCTTCAGACTCAATGGATGGCTCCCTCCTCTCATCCCCTCCCCTGCTTGCCTGCCCCCTCCCCACAAAACATCACCTTGCAGTCCCTTTCTGTCTGCCCCATCCCCTTGGAACCATCTTCAGCCAGGCCTCTCACGACACAGAAATCCCCATCCTGCTACTCAGCCTGTTTGTTCTCAGCTTCAGATGTGCTGGCATCTCCCTGCTCATCTCGCTTGGCCTCAGCCCCTGGCGTTAACGCTGCGTCCCCACCAGGAACGCTGATGGTCTTCTCCCATGGCTGTCTGAAGCTGCTGGGGAAAGATGGCAGTCTATGTAGGACACACTATAATCCTGGTGCTGAGGCCAGGCATTTTATCTGCACACAGTAGGGGCACAAACACGGGTGTTTGTGGGGACCGCCGTTCATTCCTGCCAAGTCCTGGCAGCTTGTATGGCATGTCCTGAAGATGTTAGCCCCCTCTGTGGGGACAGGCTTGTGGGTGCCAAGCGCCCTGGTCTCCCTCGGCCTGTCACCTGGGCCCAGAGCCAGAGGGTAACGTCCTCATCACCTTCCCTCCGTCCCTTTGGGGACCTGCCATTCACCTTCTCAACTGTGGCGGGCCAGGCCTATGTCCACAATCCTGAGAGATTGCTTGTGCTGTTCTAACAGGAGGGAAGAGGGGAGGGTTCACCCTGCTGCTTTGAACGTAATTAGCCCCGTATTTTAACAACAGTTTGACAATAACTGCTTCCTCACATCGCTGGGACTCAGCAGCATAGATTCCCTGGTGCTGCTGTGGGGGGGGAGTGATGGCAAGGCCCGTGTACCCCGAAAACCGTCTGTTCCTGCTCCCCACTTGCTTGAAGGCTGGCCCGGCTCAGATGAGAGGCACCCACAAGGGGACTGCCTCGCGAGGGCAGGGGTCACCCAGATACAAAGGCATTTCAGGGGCACAGGTCAACGAGGACGCTGTTCCCACTATGGAGCAACTTAGACACTCAGCCGACGTGGGGCTGGTCCTCCTCCAAGCCCTTCGCCTGCTGTTCCTTTTTGTTTCCAGGGTGAGTCTTACATCCCTGGGAACAGGGGCAAGCAGCCCCCACTTCCCAACGTGCAGCCTGGCAGGTGCAGGAGGCCCCACCCTCAGGGTCAGCCGGACTCCCGATGGAACCCAGCTTACAGTATGTGGACTCTGCTTTTTGAGACTCTGAGAATGGAACCCAGCAGTGTGCTTATTTTTAGCAGTTAAGCCATTTTCCTTTCATTTCTTGCTGGGGGACATCTCCTAGGGCCTGCTGGTGCCCATTTTTAGGATGGAGCTTAGAGGTGATGGTGTCCCTCCACACACCTGGCCCAGCCCCGGAGCCAAGTCTGCTCAGGAAACCGGGGGCTGGGGCTCGTGTTAGGGGAGGTGGCCGCTTGCCCGGCTGGCACTGGTGAACTTTCATAGCTGAGTTTGCATGGCAGACAACTGTGCTCCCTTCCCCGGGTAGATAACTCAGAGCTGTAAGTAAGACCACCACTCCCAGAGTATTTTCTTGCCAGTTTGCCTATCCCCTGGGTCACATTTATCAGAAATGAAAGGGTGCTTAGCAGGACCCAGGGACCCTCACAAAGCTGATCTGAAGAAATGGGGTGAGGGGCTGGGAAGAAACAGACTTCAAGGCCCCCTCAACACATGTATGTCCCCATCCCCAAAGAGATACACACTCTGTTTCCCTGATGGGATGGAAAGGGGCTCAAAATCCAAAGTCCAACTCCTGGGACGTGAAGAGCAGCCCCCAGCCAGGGCCGTGCTCACCTCTCCCTGGACCACAGGCCCCACTCCCCAGACTACTTACGCCAGCCTGGCCCCGCAGCTCTCTCCCTCGATGTCCCCTCCAGCCACGTTTTCGGTGTTGACAGACTCGGTCTCACTGGTGGGCATGCTCACTGCAGGGTCGTGGAGGGAAGGAGAGAGGGGTTAGTCTGCAGCCCAGCCAGGACGGGAGCCCTGGCAGTGCCTGGCAGTCTGCGGTCCTGACTCACACACCTGCTGCCTGTCTGCGGTGCCCCTCGCCACCCAGGACACTCTAAGGGGGACACTAACTCCCTCCCCCACTCAGTCCCTCCTCTACCATCAATCCCATGCGCTTGGAAAAGCCACTCCCACTTTCCCTTTTGCATCCATTCCTCCAGATAAAAAGAAGAGCTGTCACGACAATATTTTATTTTTCTTATTTCTTTCCAGCCCCCTATGCTAAGGGGCTTCGTCCCCAGCTTAGGGTCCAGCCTGTCCATGGAAAGGGTGTCTTTGACAAGGGTGTGGGCTGCTCGATGGATCAGAGGAGGGTCTGCCCCTCGGCCTGAGTCCTGCTCACTGGGTTGATTCCATCCAGAACAGAGCCTGAAACAACTCATGGGGAGCAGCCGCGTCCAGCGCCACATTCAGGACTCAGCTCAGCCCTGCAGACGTGGGAATGAGAAGCCTCCATGCCAGACCCACCAAACGACAGTGAGACACAGCCTGAAGACACATGTAGGGATACCACCTCCCCACAGTATCTCGGCGGGCCGGACTGGGACACAGTCCATTCGACTCCACGATGGCCGACCCACCCGGTCTGTCTCCAGTTTCCTCTGAGGTGGTGGGGCTGGATTTCCAGGGCGACTGGAATCTTCTAGCTTGGAGTCCAGGTCAGCGGCTTAGAAGAAGAGACTTCGTTTATTGTTCAGTCGCTCAGTGTCCGATTCTTTGCATCCTCGTGGACTGCAACACACCAGGCTTCCCTGCCCTTCACTGTCTCCAGGAGTTTGCTAACTCATGTCTATGGGGTCAGTGATGCCATCCAACCATCTCATCCTCTTTCTTCTATTACTATTTTTTATTCCAAATAAAAGTATATCCCCAAAGAATTCTTCTCCTTCTTTTCCAGCTTCTCTGACCCTTCTAACATGCCACACAATGTCCTTATCTTTCCCGTCCTTGTTCTCTAGCATGGCCTCCACATCCTTGGTCCTGGCTCAGCTCTGTTTGCAGCGTGGCACCCTCAACCGGGGCAGGTCAGGAGCCCCAGTGGCCACAGAACCTGCGCTGGTGGGGGTGGGACATCTGGGGACGTGGAACAGGGACCAGTACCCGGGGGTCTGCCACCAGAACAGAGCATGCCATCCGGATAAGTCTCCTGGTTGGGTGGGGGATGTTGCTGGATGTGGCTTTTCCTTAGTTTCTTTCCTTTTGAATGAAGTCAAGGGCAGGTGAGAGAGACTCATTCCCAGAACGTGAAGACACAGCCTGAAAGCCTGCGACTCCGTAAGCCTGACTGTCCTGTATCCACCCTTGAGTCCTTTTCCACAAACTCGGGTGTAAACAAATCCAGACGTCATTGCAAGGGAGTCGCCCAGTCTTCTCGTCACAGGACAGGGAGGTGAGGCCCAGGGCAGGGCCAGGTGCTAACTCACACAGTGGTTAGGGGCTTGGACTGGAGCACAGGGATCTCGGCCCCTGCGCTGTGCTCAGCTTGACGGCCCCCGGGCTACACACCAGATGAGATGGGATTCCGACAGCCGGGCAGGCTCTGGGGCATCACAGAGTGTGGGGTGCAGTCACCCGGTGATGCTGGATCTCACTGTCTACAGCTGCACTGAGAGTGACCTTAACCTTGGCCAGTGATCTTCAAAGGAAAGGCCCTCTCAGGGCTCAGCCGCTGCAGTTGTCATGTTCACTGACTTTACAGGCTGGAAGGGGCAGTGAGGTGGTGGATTTGGGTGGGACAGGCCACCCTCCCTTTGCACGCACATGCACACGCACACACACACACACACACACACACTCCCCAGGAGAAGCAGGCTCCCGCCCTGCCCTGTGGGCACCAGCACATGTTTACATGCATGTGGTGTGGGGGACGTCACCATGGGTTTCTGGGGGCGATTAGACCAAGCAACCAAGAAACTCTCCTTCCTTCTGATCAAGCAGACACACCAGATGCCTTCTTTCACAGATAAGACATCAGAGTCAAAAATCAGGAATAAGACATGGGCAGAGCTCAGGTCAGCTGTGGGGAAAGAAAGAAATGGGACTCGGAGCCCACACGGGACGCAGGGCTCACTTCCGAAAACAAAACTGAAGAAATGGTAAAAAGCAATAAACCAAAACATGTAAGAACACTTAACAAAACAGAACCCAAACCCCAGATCACATGAACTTATGACACAGGACCACAGGTCCTGGGGAGAAGGAAGGACTCCCACAGAAGTGTCGTCTGCAGATGGGGGTGACTTTGAGGAGAGGGCTTCCCAGGCAGGACCACCTCATGTCTGCTTGTTAGTGGGAATTCTGAAGACTAGATCATGAGAAGAAATGGATCAGGATTCTTTTCAACATATGTAAAGGAGTCCACCCCAAATAGACTTATTTTCACAATATAAAGCTTAAAACAACTTTGATGGACCTGGAGGACATTATGCTTGGTGAAATAAGTCAGAGAAAGACAAATACTGTATGTTAGCACTTATACATGGGATTTAAAAAATAAATGAATGGATATAACAAGGAGATCAAACTAGTCAATCCTAAAGGAAATCAGTCCTGAATGTTCATTTGAAGGACTGATGCTGAAGCTGAAGCTCTAGTACTTTGGCCACCTGATGCGAAGAATTGACTCATTGGAAAAGACTCTGATACTGGGAAAGATTGAAGGCAGGAGGAGAAGGGGATGACAGAGGATGAGATGGTTAGATGGCATCACCGATCGATGGACACGAGTTTGAGCAAGCTCTGGGAGTTGGTGATGGACAGGGAAGCCTGGTGTGCTGCAGTCCATGGGGTCACAAAGAGTCAGACACGACTGAGTGAGTGAACTGAACTGAACAAGGGCAAGGGAGTAAGGGACTTCCCAGGTGATAGTTAGTGGTAAAGAACCTGCCTCCAATGTAGGAGATGTAAGAGACGCGGGTTTGATCCCTGGGTTGGGGAGATCCCCTGGAGGAAGGCAAGGCAACCCACTCCAGTATTCTTGTCTGGAGAATCCCATAGAGAGAGGAGTCTGGTGGGCTACAGTCCATAGGGTCACACAGAGTTGGACATGACTGAAGTGACTTAGCACGTATGCATGGATTCTTTTTCAGGTCCTAATGGTATTGGTTGTGTGATTACAGCAGGCATTTGGTATCTTTGGGGGTTTCAGGGCTGCTCCCCTGGGCTGGTGTCTTGGGGTTTGTCCTTCAGCTGCTCCTCCACCCGGGATCCGGGAGGCTGACCTTTGCAGATAGCCTGAAGGACAGTGCCAGCAGAGGCCGTTTGGGGCTGTCACCCCTGGTGCCTGCATCTTTGTGAGCCTCCTCTTAAACTGCCCAGTTGTCGGAATCCATTTGCTGTCAGGACCTGACCCACATGCCTCTGGGTGCGGGCCGGGTGAGCAGTGTGAACCCACTGATGGGGGAGATTTGCTGTCCAGGTGAGAGTGGGTAGAGCAGGGGACGCTGGCCTGAGTCCAGGGCCTTCCTGGCTCTGTCAGGCAGCATCCAGGGCAGCTGAACTCTGGTAACCCTGCAGGCTGACTTCCTGGGAGGCACCAGGGAGCCAGGGCATCACTGGGGGCATGGCTTGAGCCCCCGACAGAACGGGACAGGCATCCTGGGTGGGGTTACTGCCTCAGGACCCTCTTGGGGTGGGGGGAACCATATCACATTTCATTTGGTTTCCTTTTCTCCTGCAGGAAAAGTAACTCAAGAGTTAGTCCTCACTTCTTCTCTGTAGCTGGGGAGGTCCAACCTATGGCCACTCATGGTCAGAGGCTGTGGGGTATAGGAGCCTCCTCCCAGTCTCTGCCCAGCTCAGGCTCCTGGGAGCCTCCCTGGCATTGCACTGTGGGTCTAGAAATCGCCAGTGCTACCCTAGCCTTGGCCAGGCCATGGGACCATTCCAACTAGGTTACATGATAATCTGGGGCTCATGGTCTTCGTCTCTTACAGGAATAAATTGACCAGAGGCTGAGCTGACAGTCTCTTCCAAGACAAAGAAAGAGACGGGGCAGGAGAGGAAAAGCAGATTGCAGACAAAAGAGTGAAGAGTTGGGGAGAGAGAAGGTAAGCGGTGCCAGCTGCAGGGCCTGTCTGGGTGGAAGGTCACGCCGCCCCCAGAGCCTCCTCGGCAGCGTCCTGAGTGCCCGGGCCCCACAGGGCCGCCTCCCCAGAAGCAGTTAAGACCTGGCTGATTCTAAGCCATCGGAAAGTAAATATAAAACAGGATTAAATATTAAGAAGCCAAACAAAGTGGCCTTATTAAAAAGGCACAGTGTAAGCACGACATGCTGTCGCAATAATTATTATTACCGCCATAAACCGGAGGAGGCAGAAACGCCCTCCCTTGGTCTGCAGCCGCCATCCGGAGGAGAAAACCAGGTCGCTGTGCTCCCAGCAGGCCATAAACATCCGGCGCTCCCAAGCAGAAAATCTCTCCCCACGGTCACGGCGCCATTGCGGCGGCCACCTCAGTTAGGACGGGGCAGCGGGACCATGCAGCTGCACCAGACGGAGGGCTGCACTTGGGCACCCGGCTTCTCGTCCCACCTGCCCCACCATCCTGAGGGGTGAAGGGGCCAAGTTGGGCATCTCCAGGCCCTGGGGACACTGGGCAAATAGGAGGGGCTGGACACCTCCCCCCCGCCCCCGAGGGACACAGCTCACTGCCACCCTTGGGGGTGAGAGAGGTGGTGATGGGTACCCTTCTGTGCAGGACGCCTCTGGAAACCAGCTGTTTTAGGCACAAAACTATTTTTAGGCTGGAGACAACGTTCTAGATTCCAAGGCCAGGCTCAGCAGAGGGTCACCCGTGTGGAGTGACATATGAGGGACAGAGAATGGCCGTGTCCCTGGTCCCTCTCCAGTCTAGCCCCAGCCCAGCTGGACGGTGTCTACCATGTCATCCCTCTGTTTTAGGGTCTTGGATTTTCTCAGGACAGAGGGTAGTAAGGCCAGGATCATAACAGCTCTACTGCAGTGTCCTTATAACAGCTCGGGCTTCCATCACCTGCGACCTGCCAGCGACACACCAGACCTAACTCAAGCCTCAGAACAACTCTGTGAGAGAGTATATCAATTGCCCTATTACATGCTCCCATTTCATAGATCAGGAAACTGAGGCTGAGAGGATGAAGCGGCTTATCCAAAGTGAGCAGAGCAGCTCATGAGATCCGGGACTTGAACCCCAGCCTGTGTCAAGCCAAGTCTACCCTCATGCACATCAGACAAGTTCATGAAGCCCTTCCCGATCAGGAGAGAAGAGGCCTGTGGATGTGCTAGGGTCACTGGGAGGAGTAGAAGGTGGGCATAGGGTATGGGTGGGGGGTCCCGGGAGAAGTCAGGTACTGTGCAACCCTGCCCACGGTGCTGCTGGGTCTGAGCCTGGGCCCTGGAGCCAGTGGCTTGAGTTTGAACCCTGGCTCTGCACTTTGGGGGCTTCCCTTGTAACTCAGCTGGTAAAGAATCAGCCTGGAATGCAGGAGACCTGCGTTTGATCCCTGGGTTCGGAAGATCTCCTGGACAAGGGAACGGCTACCCACTCCAGTATTCTGGCCTGGAGAATTCCATGGACTGTATAGTCCATGGGGTCACAAAGAGTCGGACATGGCTGAGTGACTTTCACTCTCACTTTGCACTTTGGAGCTCTGAGACCTGGGGTCTGTTACGTCCCTCCTCTGTGGTTTGGTTTCCCTGCCGAAGCCTACATGTATTGCTAGAAGGGCAGAGCAGCCCTTCCTTTGACAGTGGAGACCAGTGAGGTACAGAGAGGATCAGTGACTCGCCCAAGGTCACACAGCTAATTAGAGCTGGAGGTCTGGTCCCTTTCCCACCAGCCAGCACTGCCTCCTTTTCTTCCCAGCCCTTTACTCACATCATAGAGGGGCCGAAAGCCCACTGTGGTCATCCTGGCCAAGCACAGGCTTGCCCTAGCTCCCTCCTGAAGGTCCGGGTCTCACACTTGTGCCCTGAGTGTGCTGTCCACAGGGGCCTGCAGAGCTCAGGGTGTGCTTTCTCTCTCTCTCTTTCTTCTTGGGCTCCATCTTCTTCCCTATTTTCTGCTGCTCATGATAACTTTGGCCTGAGTCAGATTCCCCAGGGAGGCCCTACGGGGGTCCAGCAAGATCCTGAAGGCTGTGGGCACCCACGGTGGGGCTGTCCTGATGAGAGAACGGCTTCTTTAAGAGGTTTCAGCCTTGACTTCCCCTCAGCAGGAGAGCAGATTCCAGTCTTAAACTGCAGGCGTTTATGGGAAGTGAGTCACTTAAGCTCCCAAACCTGCGGTGCCTCAAGCCCCATAACTCCCTGAATGAGTCTGCGGGCAGCGGTCAGCGCATCCATCAGCCACCCCCGCCCGCCACGTCCTCCACTTCAATTGATCGTGCGGCTCTCCCTGCTGGTGCTTGTCAGGTTCTTCTGCATCCTGGTTCTCCCGATGCTTTAATCGTCCACATCTTTCTCAGCAAGACCACTCCAGAACCTGCTCTAGACCAGAGGCCTTGCTTCCCTCCTTCACTGGCCAGGCCCTGTCAGGACCACATCCATAGGGGGCAGCCAGAGGTCGAGTTCAGGGACAGGGAAGGGCTGAGCCCACATTCTGTGCAGACCCTGGGATGGTTTAGTGTTGACAAGGTGGTTAGGGGATATAGTCTCTGTCTCCAAACCTGCGACATCCATTTCTGGGGCTGCCTGAAATGATCCTTTTGGGAAAATGACCTAAACCTCAGTTTTCTCATCTGAAAAACAACGGAGACAATATGGGGCTTTCCTGGTGGCTCAGTGGTAAAGAATCTGCCTGCCAATGCAGGAGACAAGGGTTTGAGCCCTGGTTTGGGAAGACCCCACACACTAAGAAGCAACGAAGCCCGCGCACCACACTATTGAGCCCACTGCTGAAGCCCACGTGCCCGAGAGCCCATGCTTTGCAACAAGGGAAGCCTCCCCACTGAGAAGCTGTAGCACTGCAATGAAGAGCAGCCCTTACTTGCTGCAACTAGAGAAAAGCCCGCAGAGCAACGAAGACCCAGCTCAGCCAAAAATTAATCAAACTGAAAAAAAAAAACCCCAAAAAACAGAGACCACAATATGGATCTTGGAGGGTTAAGTGAAGATTAAAGGTAACATGGGTTAGAGTAATACTTCTCTGTGTGCGCGTATTGCCCAGACACCAGATGGACTTATTGGGGATGAAAAAGCAAAAATGCAGGCCTAAGAGAAGGACTTCAGGACCAGCTGCTCTGATCTGAACGGTCACCTGGAGTCTGAGTGCTGGTTGGTGATGGTGGACGTGTTCTCAGCCACTCCCCTAGGAGGGCTGCAGACACCACGTTCCCTTGGGGCCCTGGTTGTCAAGGTGGTCAGACCTTCATGAATATTCATGATGTCCCTACTGGGCAAGAACAGTCACCTACCCTGACAGGGTCCCTGCCCTGGAAATGCTTAACAGCTTGTGAGAAGACACTTTGTAAAAACCTTGAACTGTTATTACACGCACGAAAAAAAAAAAAAAAAAGATTCAAGCAGGACTCGAGAAAAGAGCTTTGCTCTTCTCCTTTGGTGCCCCCCCTTAATTCTCCTTTTTAACCTTCAACTGCAGGGTCTGCCAGAGACTGGGTTCTATTCTCTCCACCTGCTCTCTGCCATGCCAGAGAGGCTGTGAGCACACCTGACTGCCTGGTGGTCCACCAAGCCATACTCTGGACACTTCTGTTGGGTCAGGATGACATCACACGGGCCGTGGACCCTTCGGGATGGCCCTGCTACAGAGAGAGGTCTGCAGCTCATTGGAAAGAATTTCTGCATCTACGAAGCAGGGAGACTAGTAGCAGAGTGATATGGGGCCTCAGTTCCAGTTTGCTTTTAAATAGATTTGGGGCTAAACATATTTTTTAATAGGCAACAATTGAGTTAGTCTAATGAGAAATGTCATCTCCTACTGCTGCCAGAGAAGCAAGCCACTTCCATTAGAAGTAATGCTTCCTGGATAGATTAAGGCATGGAAAATCATCTTGGGTCGTCAACAATTCCCTCCAGTTTCACTGATCTGATTAGACTTAGCAACGGAAAGAGGAATTTACAAATTAGAAGCCGTTCTCTATTTATTACCAAAATGGCTGCTTTCCACTCCGCCCAGGAGACGCAGCTGAGATCTCATTAAGTCTCTGCTTGTGATAACATTTAGTCCATAAATCTCCATCTCTACCAGTGAATGAAATGAGCATTATGCCCAAGAACACACGATGGATGAAATCAAACCTCTGCCCCTTGGAAGGGAGTTGACCTTTTCAAGCATTAAATGTATTCAGTTTTCCGGCCCTAAAGAAACAGCTGGGAACTTACTCTGGGTCCTCTCTTAACCCTTTCTCAACTGCCTGTGCAGACAGCCAGCTGGCCTCACTGAGAGAGAAATAAAATAAAGATATTTCTGTCACTTCTCTGAATGTATTTGAAGAAGAAAGGGGAGAAGCGGTTGGTACATGAAGAAAAACATTGAGGAGGTCTGTTCTCTTGCAGAAGTCAGAGAGAAGTATTGACAGACAAGAAACGGAAGATGACAAATTAATTGGTGTGTCTGATTCATTCCGTGGCCTCTGCGGGGCCAGATATCTGGTCCTGTCTGGTTTTAGCCTGACACAGTGACAAGGTGGGTCCAGGTCACCTGTTCCCAATGGTGGACTTTCACAGATTTCCAGGCCTCCCACCCCTTTTCCATATTCACTGCTGGTTGATCCGCCAGGCTCTGTGACAGTTCTGGGGATGTGAACCTCCCCTCTCACTACAGGTGCGCAGTCCAGCAGGGGGGAAGATGGATAGACAGGTATAACAGGTCGTGTACATCAGTGTCACCAGGCAGGCATAGAGCAGGCACCTGGGGTCAAAAAGGGGGGTAAGGAGAGGAGGGGGAAGGGTGGAAGGGGAGGGGCGCCCGAGGAGGGCTCAGAGTGGGGCGTTCGTAAGGAAGATGGTGGAGCTGGGTTCTCCAGGTGAGGGGGGACAGAGGATGCCAGGCACCAGGAAGATCTTTGGAAGAATCAGCTTGCTTTCAGGGTTCAGGGGAATTCTATGGGAGATCCAGAGCAAATTTCAGGAATCTGAAATCAACTCATGTCCTCTGGGGTCTGATGGAGTGGAGGTTTGTCTAAACTCCCAGGGCTAAAGCTGACATGTGTCAGCCTCGAGCCACAGAAACCACACCTGATCCTGGAACGGGTCTGTGATCACTCACCTAGAGCTAGACATCCTGGAATGTGAAGTCAAGTGGGCCTTAGGAAGCATCACTACAAAGCTAGTGGAGGTGATGGAATTCCAGTTGAACTATTTCAAATCCTAAAAGATGATGCTGTGAAAGTGCTGCACTCAATATGCCAGAAAATTTGGAAAACTCAGCAGTGGCCACAGGACTGGAAAAGGTCAGTTTTCATTCCAATCCCAAAGAAAGGCAATGCCAAAGAATGCTCAAACTACCATACAAAGGCACTCACATCACACGCTAGTAAAGTAATGCTCAAAATTCTCCAAGCCAGGCTTCAGCAATACGTGAACCATGAACTTCCAGATGTTCAAGCTGGTTTTAGAAAAGGCAGAGGAACAAGAGATCAAATTGCCAACATCCATTGGATCATCGAAAAAACAAGAGAGTTCCAGAAAAACATCTATTTCTGCTTTATTGACTATGCCAAAGCCTTTGACTGTGTGGATCATAGTAAACTGTGGAAAATTCTGAAAGAGATGGGAATACCAGACCACCTGACTTGCCTCTTGAGAAACCTGTATGCAGGTCAGGAGGCAACAGTTAGAACTGGACATGGAACAGACTGGTTCCAAATAGGAAAAGGAGTATGTCAAAGCTGTATATTGTCACCCTGCTTATTTAACTTATATGCAGAGTACATCATGAGAAACGCTGGGCTGGGGGAAGCAGAAGCTGGAATCGAGATTGCCGGGAGAAATATCAATAACCTCAGATATGCAGATGACACCACCCTTATGGCAGAAAGTGAAGAAGAACTAAACAGCCTCTTGATGAAAGTGAAAGAGGAGAGTGAAAAAGTTGGCTTAAAGCTCAACATTCAGAAAACTAAGATTATGGCATCCAGTTCCATCACTTCATGGCAAATAGATGGGGAAACAGTGGAAACAGTGGCTGACTTTATTTTTCTGGGCTCCAAAATCACTGCAGATGGTAACTGCAGCCATGAACTTAAAAGACGCTTACTCCTTGGAAGGAAAGTTATGACCAATCTAGACAGCATATTAAAAAGCAGAGACATTACTTTGTCAACAAAGGTCCATCTAGTCAAGGCTATGGTTTTTCCAGGGGTCATGTATGGATGTGAGAGTTGGACTATAAAGTAAGCTGAGCACTGAAGAATTGATGTTTTTGAACTGTGGTGTTGGAGAAGACTCTTGAGAGTCCCTTGGACTGCAAGGAGATCCAACCAGTCCATCCTAAAGGAGATCAGTTCTGGGTGTTCATTGGTAAGATTGATGTTGAAGCTGAAACTCTAATACTGTGGCCACCTGATGTGAAGAGCTAACTCATTTGAAAAGACCCTGGTGCTGGGAAAGATTGAGGGCAGGAGGAGAAGGGGACAACAGAGGATGAGATGGTTGGATGGCATCACCGACTCAGTGGACATGGGTTTGGGTGGACTCTGGGAGTTGGTGATGGACAGGGAGGCCTGGTGTGCTGTGGTTCATGGGGTTGCAAGGAGTCGGACACGACTGAGTGACTGAACCGAACTGAACTGATCTGACTCCCCCCTTTTACAGACAAAGAAACTGAGATGGGCAAAGTGCCCATTGGCCACCGGGTAGGACCTGGGAGTCTGGTGACCTGTGGGTCTCAACTCCTGTTCAGTCTACAACACAACACACCACCACAACTGTGCAGACCGTAAGCTCCAGCCTCCAGTCAGGTGAGAGCTGGCTGTGTTCACATTTCTGATCTAATCAAGGGACAACTTAAACTGATAGAATCCATCCAGTAAGGGAGTAGTGGCAGCTACAACTAATGGAAATGATTTTATACCACCTAAGAGGCTCAAGAAGAAGCTCTACAAGTCTAACTGAAGCCTGGTGCCCTCTGGTGAAAACCTTGGATACCCCGCCTGACTATCAGCTGCCCAATCACTGCAGAACGGAGGAGGGAGCCGAGGGCAAGAGGGCTAGGACCCTTACTGCTGGCCTGACTTTCCACACCAAGAAGATGTGCCCCCTGCTCCCAGGTGGAAGCTCGATCTTTCTCTTCGTGTCTGCTGGGGCACAGCAAGCGACCCACCAAGCTTCTCGTCGTAGCTGGAGCAAGTGTTGAATATCAGCAAATACAATGAGACTGTAATTCTGAATGTCCCTGTCGAGAAAGGGTCCTCAGTTTCTTCTTGCCTGTGTATGTGGTGTGGGGACGTGTGTGTGTATCCATGCGCCTGATGTGTGTGTGTACCCCTGGTGTGTGTGTGAGTGTGTGTGTGTGTACATGCTTTTATTTTCAGAGAATTTTGTTGACACAGTGACTGACGTGATGCTGGATATCGTTATCCTATCTCATGAGTCACTGACATGAGATGTAAGAGTTGACTGGCTGATTTGAAGCTTGGAATTGAGAAGGTAAACAAAGGCTTTCCCCCTTAAAACTGGCCTGTCAAGCATATAATGAGGGCTTTTCACCTCATCAGCCAGCTGTTGAGAGCAGATCTATTATCTCACCCCCGAGTAGAGGCACAGACTAGTTTCGGTGCAGCCGGAACCATTGCTTACCAGCTTCTGGCCTACGTTTTTGTTTCCTCTTGACCTCTAACCTTGGGGGGTTTGTGTGCCTGTACCTGGCACATTCTGAAGCCCCCTCAGCACGACTTCGGGTCTGTGTGTCAAAACTAACATTATGCTTAGCAAGTCAGTTTTAGAATACTAATTTAGTGACCATCAATGGCTCCTGTGACTAGATATTGAAAAATATCTTAATATCCTTATTTTTTGTTAAAAACCCCTAACACTGAAGAATCTTATGAAAACTGAAATGTATATCTTTTGAGAGGATAAACCTTTCATCAAAGCTCTGTCCAGTGGAAGTCCCCTGCAGATCTCTTTGCTGGGAGTGAGTTCGGTCAGTCGGATGGACTCACATGAATCACATCTAAATTACAAAGGATGTATACTTTTATGAATTTCAGGAAGCGGCTTTCTTTCTTGCCCTGCTACCACCTGGGATGTCGTTGGAAACAGGACAGTCCACTGTCCCCCACCTCCCTGGATGACCTTCACGGAACACTGTCCTCTTAGGGCCATACTCTGAGAACAGCGTGCTCTCACCGTACACTGGATGGGGCCCCCAGGGGCCCCTCCGCCGCTCCCAGACTGGGCCCGACAGCAGAGCAGCCAGACTGCTCCCTGGCTCATGGGCTGCCCTTGGAGACACCCCTGCCCATGTCCTTGTTCCTACCAGATTCCCGAGTGTGGTTCTGCACATGAGAAGATGGGCCCCCAGCACCCGCCCAGGGGAGTCGTTCCCAGCAGCTGGAAGGATCCGTGAATCAGCCTAACCGCGCGGCCCAGGGATCGGACGCTGGTGCTCACTGCGGGACTCAGCTTGTGCCTGACGCCTTGCCTCACCGGCCGAGTGAGCTGTTTCCCCACAGCCCTAAGGCAGAGTTAGAACTGGCTAAAGGTGCTGGGCCGGAGAGGCGTCTGCTCTCCCCGCGGGGTGTAGGGTTAGTATGGCCTCTAACATGGGCACTTAGGGGCCAGAGTAAGAAGGGAATCGAGGAGAAAAACACTTGCTAATGTCCCTCTGGCCGTCTGACCAGAACTCTTTCTGGTCATTCCAGGTGTGCAGCGGCTGTGAGAACAAGTACGTCCAAGGAACACACCATTTGTTTTCATCGAAATGTAAAAAAAGCTCAAATAATGATGCACGTGCTTTGGACATGTGTACAGTGTGGACCAGTGATGTTCAGCTCCCTGCTTTCGAGCCCCACTGGGCCCTTCTGAGGGCAGCCTCTGCTCCTGGAAGCCCTCCAATCTCTGTGTTTCAACAATACACAATCCAGACTTGGCAGGGCGGGTGGAAGCCACGCAGCTCTGCTGCTGCACGGGGACTGCAGAGGGGCTCCTGGGAGCAGTGCTGAATACACGGAATACATATTTAATCGGCTTGTCTGTGTGGAAACTCGGTCGTTCGATTCCACGGTCTGTCTGTCTTTTCCACGCTCATCGCACTAATGTCTGTCTTCGAGGGCTGGGGCTGCATTTAAATGGTCTGAACAGCGTGAAAGAGAGATTCCCACATGCACAAATAATTAATCCATGCATTTTTGATCTTGAGGAGGAGAAAGAAAGAAGAGAAGGATTCCGGTCCCATGAAGGCTGTGTCCCCAGGGTCTGAAGCAGCGTGTGGCGCAGAGCGGACCTTTAATCGGGAGATGGATGGATGGGTGTGAGGGAGGATGAATGAACTCAGAATATTGTAACGTATTTTTTATATAATTTACTGGCCACCTTATCGACTCTGATTACTTAGAGAAACACCTCAAACAATGCACTTTCTCTCTGTTGCCTTCCCTAACCCTACTCCTTCTACGACCTCAGTGGTGTCCGTAGCTTTTCCTCCACAAATGTATACCTGGGCTCCTCGTGGGTGTGCTCAGCCACCAGGCGATAACGTGTCACTGAGCAGTTTCCTGGCTGGAGTCACGGCTGTATCACCATTGTCAGACACCTGGCATCTCCTAAGTGCCGCTGGGGTTGCCGGCTGGGGCGAAGGCAGAAGTGGCCAGAGCCACTGGTCAAGACTGACAATATCTTTTATCTTTTTTCTGAATAGACTAGTTAGTCTTTGAGCTGAAGCGAACTGGCAGATACACTGTACTATAATCTTTTAGCAATTTCAAAGGCAAATTTCAGCTACTTTGATGGAAACATATAGTAGCATCTCTCCCCTTGTATTTGCTTCAAAGGGCAAACTATGAAGTTCTGAAGATCAGAATATAATTTCTGAGCACGGGCCTGCCTTTTCTTCAAATCCATTAGGTGGCCAGCTCCTTAACAACCCAGTCTTGTCCACTCTGCTCTTGATCGGACTTTCCTGAAGCCCCCACCTCCGGATGAACCTTCTGGCTCCAGCCCCAGGCATCGCACGTTCAGTTCCTCAAGTGTTTCTATTCCACCCTTTGTCTTGCTTTTTAAGATGCTCATTCCCTGGTGCCCCAACCCCCGGACTGCCCCACCACCACCTCCATGATGGAAGCAGGCAGGCCCTGCACTGTCCTCCTCCTGGGACAAGGCTGAAGACAGAAGCAGACCCAGGCCCCGAGGAAAGAGCCTGGGGGAGGGGCAGCAGCTTCCAGGCTGAGCTCATCCATATTTGGGCTCATGAGGGTCCTGAGAGAGACTCTGTCCACCAGGGTGGGCGGTTCATCGTGTGCTCCCCAAAGCTGGGTCAGAAATGGGGGTGGGGGGCTTGTGCACTCGATCTGCTCCAGCAGCAGAGACTCCTCCATCTGGGCAGGACAGGCGGCAGCATACTCATCCTTGGAGGAGAGGGGATCACTGCATCTCTGGACGGCCCGCAGTGTTGGGTGGGCTGCAGACACACATGTACCTATGAACATGCAAGAAATCCGCCCCCGCCATCCGTCATGAACTGAGCACCATCCTGACCAGGGAGCAGACTGGGGCCCAGAGCCGACTCCTGTGCTTGGCGGCAGGGGTCCCCTCGGCTTCCAGGCCAGCTCACTCATTCACGCACCGCTTGGCACCATGGACCACCCCCTTGTCCACGATCCGTCAGCAAGACTGCTGGGCGTCTTCCCAGGAAGACCCTTGGCTGCGTTGCTGCTCCCTGTTCTAATCCATTCCAGGCCTTCAGCCTTCCAGCCTGCTGAACTCCCAGCAGAGCGTGAAGTCCTCCTTGGGTTGTTGAATCATGTTGTTACCAGCCCCTGGCAGGGCATGTTCTAATTCTGTGTTTGTACCTTGAGCAGAGTCACCAGAAAGGGCATCATTGGAGGATGTGTTCCACCTGCGTCTGAGATGAGGGAAGGCGGGCCGCTCCTTGCTCACAGCCGTGTCCTCTGCCCTCTCCCTCCACCCACCTCTCTTCCCGGATTGCCACCGAGAACTCAGGCACCAACAAGCAGGAACAGCCAGAAACCAGCCGGGAAGCGTGGACACAGCCAGCACAATGTACGCCCACACACACGGCCAGGGTATCCACACACTGTGTCAGGACACACGTGCACACACGCATCCTGTGCCTTCCTGGCCTCCAGAAGGATGCAGTGATGGACACCCTGCCTCCCCATCGGTCCCCAGAGCCCAGCGGGTCTCCCTTCTCCCTTTCGGCCCCCAAGCCTCTTTGGTTCCCCGCCCTTACCTGCCTGACCCACGCAGCAAGCTGTTTAACCTTATGGATTCCTTGGTCAGAAACGACCTTATTCAAATGTGTGAAACATGACGGAAGGACACCCACAGGAGGAAAGCATGGTCGGGGTCAGAGAGATGGGGGTCAGAGGAGACACAGGGCAGTTAGGGCCACGTTCACCCCACAACCCAGGTACTGGGGGCTGAACAGAGCACAGAGCCCCACCCTGGAGCCACCAGATCTGAGGAGGCGTCAGGAGCCTGCATTTCTAGCAAGTCCCCCAGTGACGCTGGTGCTGCTGGTCCCCGGCCCACATTTCAGAACCACTGGGTGTGTCCCATGAGCCTGAATTTCTGCGATTCATCATCTCCTCGACACTTGCGAGTCAATACCATCCATCACTCTCATTACCATCCCAGCAAAAGCCTGGCCAACAAGCTGCCATGGGAAACCCCAGAGAAAGGGATTGGGCTCCATTTCTAAAACCTGATGCTGTTCTGCCAAATTCCTTGGGGTTTCCTCAGCCTTCCAGTTTAGCACCTCCCTGGAGCTTTGAATCGAACCTCCTCGAGGGAAACCTTTGGCTCTTTTCCCTGAGAGAGCACAGTGGTGCTTGGAAAGGGGCAGGGGCACCCTTTCCAGGTGGTGGAGGTGGAGCTGGTCCCTTTTGAACAAGCCCAGAGCAGGATGCCCGCCCCTCCGCCCAGGGAGCCGGGCTGGGAGAAGGACGTCAGATTAAAAACAAAGAACCCCACCAAGCAAAGTGTCTCCGGACCAGAGGCTCCAGCAGGACCGGGAGGCTCTGCTGCACCCGTGGGACTGACTTCTGAGCACCAAGAAGGATGCACCCGCGAGGCAGGGGTGGGCCGCCTCTGCTCCCTGAGCACCCCCTCTTGGGCCCAGCCCCCAGTCCCTCGCGGGAGGCTGCTCACTGTTTCGGGGCTTCTCCTCATCCAGGCCCTCGTCCTCATTCTCGGGGTCGATGTCCTCGGCCTGCGTGATCCAGTCCAGGTAGCCCTTCAGGTCCTCCTCCAGCTGCTGCTTCTCTCGCAGCTTCTGGAAGTCGCCCCGGGCCTTGGCCTTCTCTCGCTCTTTGGAGAACTCTCTGGTGAGAGACGCCAAGTGGGCAGGGCAGGAGAGACGGGGCAAGAGGAACAAAGGGTTAGCTGCATCGCACAGGAAGCCCACCGCCGGCCCCCACTTGCATGGACCCCTGTCCCAGGTTTGATCTGCTCTCATAAAATGGCTGGGTGGGACGTCCTCACCTGGGACATGAGGAGCAGATAGACCAAACTCATGTCCCCTTTTTGTGGGCTGTGATTGCAAGCTGCCTCTCATGACAGACGTCCCCCAATGACCTGAAAGGCCTTCTAAACAGTAGCCAGTGGGGACCCCCACTACAGCCCCGGGAGACGAGGAGCTGGAGTCTAGCTGAAGCCCCCCCCAACCCACCCCACCGGCTCTGCCAACCCAGGTGCTTCCTCAGGGGCTCAAGGTTGGCCCTGGTGGGGTGTATATACTACAGAAATCGTCAAATGTTACAAATCAGGGCTCTGCCCCTCAAAGAGCCCATGTTATACGTGGCTGGTGTAGTCACTGAGGTCAGGCCCAGGAGAGCTCACCTCTCTACCCCTTCTCATTTCTAGGGCATGTTCTGCTGGTTCAGCAAGCCTGGAGGGTTTCTAATCTAGAGAAAGTTCTTTCCCACATGAAGGAGACCAAAGAGGGCTCCAAACACAAGAAAATGTCCTGTGGCTGCCCTTTGGGTTAAAAAAGAAATCTAATCAGAATGGGAAAATGCATAAAGTCAAGACGATATAAAAGTTAAATGGGGCATTCAGTCTCAAGCAATAATGAGTAGAAGCTAAAATTGGGTTGGGATTTGCTGGAAGAAGGACCTATTGAAGAATTTTGGAGAGTGTCTACCTCTTTCCTGTTTTCTGTGACTCTGTCCTTATTTTCTCTGTGATTTTGAATTCACTTTCTGAGCCAGGAGGGGCTGGTGGCCAAGAAGGGGGTCAAGGAGGCTGGGTCTCACTATTGAAGCAAGTCTGTGCCTTTTCTAAATAAATAGCCATGCATGCCTCAGTCTGTGGTACTCGGGACCCCTGGGGTATGTGTGGACGCACTGGGCATTTCAGCTTCTTCCTAGAGACACGATTCCTCCTTCCCTTAGTGGGGGAGGCGCAGTTCAGGGTGGGAGGCTGTAGAGTCCACCTGAAGGGATTCTGCAGGAGCAGACACTCCACAGGCAGGCGTCATGGAAGGCAGGGCACACAGGTGAGCCAGGGGGCAGGACGACTCAGCTCCGGAGCCCCTACACCCACTGTCCAAGGTCTGCATTCACTGCCGGAGCTCAGCTTTCACTCTTTACCATCGGGGGTAGGGCCGGGACGGTCTGGGGACATTTCCGTTGGGAGATGTGGGCTCCGAGTTCTTGCCAACTGCCGCTTTGATGATGCTCTGATTGGGACGGGATGTTCTCCTTCACTCTGATTGAATCCAATTCCAGTCTGATTGAACTTGCTCTTCCTGGGCTTCCTGCCAGCTGCCCGGCACCTCCCCTACCTTCCAGGGGGGAAAAGGAGCTGGGCTGCCCACTGACCACGTGGAGGGAGGCCTCAGCTCCTGCTGATGGGGAGGGGACTGGAGAGAGGCCCCAGCCCTCCGCACCCACCACTCCTCTTGGGCTTGTGGGCTCGCTGCCTGGAGTCACTTCACAGAGCGCCCCTCCAAGACTCCAACTCCAGGCCCCCTTGATCATCCTCCCACCCCGCCCCCCACCTTTGGGAGCTGTGTTCCTTGTGCAGTGGGCTTGGGGTGCAGGGGACTGAGTAGCTAAGGTTCTCCTCCTGGAGCCGGGAGCTGACCCAGTCATGCATGGTGACATCTGCTCCGCAGATTGGAAGCTTGCCATCCACATCCGAGACCCCTGGGAACCACATAGACACCCCCAGGAGACGAGGAAATGAGGTTTACTGGGGGTGAGGGGGGTGAGGAGAAGCAGTATGGCCAGGTCCTCATGGGGTTTAGGGCACATGGAAGGGCGGGGGCTCCCCCTCCAGACCCCACGCTATAGGGGACCTGCAGGGCAGAAGCACCTGTCTCTTCATCTCCTTTCTGATGTCTCACGCTGCTGTGTCAGTCACGGGGTGTCTGTCTGAAGGCAGGGGCACGTCCTGTGCCGGCAGTGGCTGATGGCACAGATGTGGTGCAGAGCCCATTCTGGGTGTGCGGTTTGCACAGCTCCCAGTGGTGCATGTGGAAGGTCTCTTGGTGCCATGGCTGGGGCTCCAGGCCCCGTGATGACCGGTGTAGCCGCTCCTCATCACCCACAGACTCTGCGTCTGCAGACCTGTCTCCTCCCTAAGCCTTATTAGTCATGCCATCCATGGCGAGAGTTTGTGGTCACTGCAGACATGCAGAAAGGCAGGATCCGGGGTCATGATCCCAGCCGAGGTGAGACAAGGGGCTGCCACCTTCTGGGTGCAGCTCATACTGCAAACGAGGGCCTTTTTACAGCCCATTTGATGCCATGTCTCCCGCATTTTGTACTTTTTGTTGGTGATTTTTCTGATTAAACGGCCTCCAAGCATGAAGCTGCTATGCGGTCTATGACCCTATGTGCTCGAGGGCTGGGAGGTGCCTCTGGGGAATGTTCAAGTGTCTGATGAGCTCCATCCAGGCCTGAGTTATAAGCTGTAGGCTGAGAATGCGGTGTGAACGAACCAATACTATGCCTTAAACAAGATGCCTTCACATAGATGCACATACACAATAACTTGTGTCCTGATGACAAGGCTGTGTCCAGAGGCTCACAGGAACCTAACCCGCTATTTCCCCCAAAGAACAGAGTTCAGTGTTCATGAATTCAGTGTTGGACCAACCCTGCCGGAAGTCGTGAGCATCGCCCCTACTCCAGTTTCGAGGCAGCTTGTCTGGCACTTCTGCTGCTTCTTGACGTGGGTCTTAACTGTGGCTGGTGGTCAGGGCTGTTTCCATGTCACAACATGCCCGTTGTACCCTCAGGCCCTCTGCCTCATCTCCAGGGGGAACGAGGGCTGGGTGCCCATTGTCTAAGAGATCCCATGCCCCTTATCACCTGAAGACATATGTCTTCTCTATTTGCAACAACTTAAAACCACAAAGTGACCAGAATCCAGGGTCCAGTGACTTTCACTCGATTGCAACTTCTAGCACAGTTTCCAGAATCTTGTGGTCGTGATCACTGTTCTAATGGGCAGGAGGTGAGATATCTGGAGGTTCCAAGACTTGTGAGGATCAACAGGCAACGAACGTGGAAGCATTTTGAAAAGATCCACAAGATGGATAGCTACATGGATCCATCTGGCCTCAGCAGGAATAGGTTTCCAGACAAAGGATGCCCAACCCTCCAGTGACCAAAATCTCTGACTTCTATGCTTAAAATGGAGGCTTTCCATAGTTGCTCTCCTGCCTTCCTGAGCAGGAGACCCCAAGCACCCTGAGCCCTTCCTCCATGACTGCAGGGAGGAATATATAAGGATGAGTTACCCTGCTGGGCTCTGAAAGGACAATACCCTTAATTGATGGACGCGGGGTCACAGCCACCAGCTCCAAACATTTTGAGATGACAGTGCTGCATGTGGGGAGCTCTGTTCTCCTTCAAGGGCTGTTACATTTACCAGCTGCTGGCCCCCAGCTCAGGACCGCCTGAGGCCCTCAGGGCAGGGATTCTCCAGCTTCCTCCAGGACCCCTGGTCCTCGGTCTGGTCCCCCCCATCTGCCCACAGGTGACCTCTCCCCCCTGCATCTTGGCCATAATTTGGAGTCATGGGATTAACGAGGCTGATGGGCTTGGAGACAGTGGAGTGTGGGGGATGGGAGCAAAGGTCGTGGGTCCACATGTGGGGGTTTAATCCTGATCCTCCAGGCCCCACCTGTGAGAAATGGGGAGGTTTCCACATATAAACCTCACTTTTCTTCTCTGTGGAGTGGACATGTGCTCTGCATCAGCTCTCGGGGCAGCGTGGGCAGCACGTGAGCGGATCCACCAAGGACGCCAAGCCCGAAGCCTGCTGACGAACTCCTCACAGCAGACACCAACCCGAGAAGGGGCTTCGCGGCGAGCCCCTGGACATTTCCAAGTATTCCGGAAGGTTGGCCACAGGGCAAGCGGGCATAAGGTTGTGATCCTGGGGGAATGGTGGGGGAAATACCACAGCGCTGTCCTGACTGGTCAAGACGGGGTCACTGCCGCACGTGCTCAGTCAACAGCAGCCTGGTTCTGGGCTTCTCCTTGGGCAGCCAGCCCTCTGGCTGGGCCAGGAAGGGGAGCTGCTCGCCTGCAGACACTCTGCGTCCAGGCAAAGTGGGTGTCTGGGACCTAGGAAGCTTGGGAGGTGCAGCAGTGTTGGGCGGCTGGGGTGGGGAGGGGTCTGGGGAGACGGATCGAGGGCTGAGCTCCCAGGAGAGGAGCGGATCTGGGTTCTAGAATTCCGTGGACCCGCCCACTCACTCAGACTCAGCTGGGCTGAGACCCATCCTTTAAGACCACTCTGCCTGCCCGCAGCACTGCCACCATCTGACTCCGCTCTGACCTCTGGGGAGGAGTACCCCTCGGGGGGCCGAGCATGACCAGGCAGACCCCTGCTCGAGGGGGCTTCGTGGTCGACGCCTCAGCCTCCACTGCAGATTTCCAGGGGAACTTCACTGCTCAGACCTGCTCCTAATCTCTGGGGGAGGATGTGGAGCCACGTTTATCAAGGTTGAGAAGCTGGCACGTCACAGGCCCAGCTCACTCAACATTTGTCTGTGGGCAGTGATGGGAAGATGGGAGCAGGGCAGGGCCTTGTGCAGACACTGACCAGTGAGGGGACCCCTACAAGCCCCACGGCTCCTCAGGGGCCCTTCCCTCGTCCCTGGAAGCAGAGGGCAGCACATCTAACCTGGGATGAGCCGCTCAGTTGTCCAGCTCTGACAGCACCAAGCCAACAGCCAGCCCTGTGCGGACAGCATTGCCGTAGGGATGGCGCCGCTGCTGAGCGCCTGCTGCCCGCCGAGGCGCTGACGTAAACGACCACATGCCGCCATCACAGTGACCGAGGGGCTGGGGTTACGATCCCCGTTTTGTCAGCTGGGTGAGCAACATTTAAGAACCTCCTGCCTCCAGGAAGGCCAGTGCTGGAGCAGCTACATTTCTGCCCTGAGAGGTGATGAGTTTGACTTTTCCCACCCTCTCCCTGACGACCCCCTATAAACAGGCCATTTTCTTGTGTTGGACACAAAATGGAAACCCTTCCACCCTCCAGGCAGCTGACATGGGCACCCACTGTCCTGTGCATCACTGTCATACTGATGGAGGGTGCTGGTCCCCCCGCTATGTGGCCAGGGAGACGGGGCCTCTGATGGCCTTCCTGTTGGGGAGGGGTGAGGTCAGGGTGGACCCTGTCCCTTCCCCACTTCCAGGGCCGACCCTGACACTCCTATGGGGCCTTGGACTGTGGCAGGAGACGGGGGATGTCCTCCTCCTTGGCCGACTCTCCCCGACACACACATCCCCAGAGACGGAGGAAAGGCTGTGAAGCAGCGGCCCCTCCCCCACGTGTTGCAGGAGCAGAGAGTCACGGGAGCCTTCAGGGGTGGCCTTGGCGTGGCTGGCTTGGGCTTGGAAAGAAGAAAGGGGGCCGAGGAGATGTCCAGTGGGGCTGTGGGGCAGGGGTGGCTGCCCAGGGCTCCTTGGGCCCCGCCACCTGCTGCCTTGACCGCTTTTTAACTTTATCTGTACCAAGGCCGAAATTAGGAGGGCTTCCTACTTGGAGCTGAGCAGAAAAAGTTGAAGGAAAACATGCTCAGTCTCCTCTGTCCTCCTGTAATCGGGAGCTTTAAACAGCCGAGTGCTCTTCCTTCCCAAGGTGGACACAGACAGGGGCAGCCCAGGCTGCGATCAGAGCCAAGGAGAAGGGGAATCTTGGTCTATTTGGTTTATTTGCATTTTAGCTCAAACTCCTGGCCCAGTCAGCATGGGTAAAGAGGGCCTGAGTCTTCACTGCCAGTGATCCTGGACGGAGGCTGGACAGAGATAGCCCAGGTGCCCGTCTGCTAGGCTGCTACGAGGGCCAGAGCAGACGGCCCACAAATCTTCCTCCAATTCCTCTGCCAAACCAAGGGGCCCAGATGCTCCCGAGGTCCCCAGAGAAGTGTCCTGCCCACCTGGACAGTCCAGCCTGGTGTGGGCAGGGCTGGCAGGAGACAGGTGGGCCCGGGTACCTCTCACTGTAGCCCAAACCAGGGGGGCTCTTCCCTGTGCCTCTGACCTCTGTCCAGCCAGGCCAAGGACATTCACTTTAAGGCTCCCGGGCTGGCCCATGTCCCAGGTTCATCAGAGCCAGAATAGAGCCAGGAAGAGCAGAAAGAGTAAAACAAGGTAAATGGAAAAGTCGAGACCTTCTTGCTTGGTCCTGCTTACCCGCTAAGGACACCGAGAACCAAGTTAAGAACAAAGAATGAACCTATGATGATTAATGTGACAAAATAGATCCAGGGCCAGTCCCTTCCCACGGCATCATTGACCTGGAAGAATGGGGTCAGAGTTAGTGCAGCTCTGGGAGCAGCCGAGCATGGCCCGCCACCCTGGGCCTCCGGGTCACCAGAGGCCAAGTGGCCTGCCCAGCCAGCGGTCCGCACGTGCGGCTGAAGTGAGACAGTTTCTGTTCTCCTGGGCCTGGTGACGGGTACACGGGGCCTGGGGCCTTGCTCAGCTGCGTCATGACGAGGACACAGAAACACTCAGCTTACCCGCTCAACACACCAAGAACCAGATTTAGAACGAAGAAGGATCCGAAGATGACCAGACTGACAAAATACACCCAGGGTAACTCGTAGCCCATAGCGTCCTGCATCTGGAAAGACCAAGGACAGTGAGGAGAGAGAGAAGCAGGAGTGAGTTCACAGCGAGGAGGCAGGGAGGCCAAGACGGAGGAAAAGAGGCCGGGAGGGAGGAGCAGAGATTCGGGGGAAACCACTGTCGCCCAGCACCACCTTGACTCTAACACCCGGTGACCTTGACCTGAGCGGGAAGGACCTTGGTGGCTCTGCCTCCAGGCGGGTGGGGATCTCGCTTGGCTGTCTCTGCCCTTTTATTTTCAGGGGAACAGAATTTCCCTCCAATATTTTCTATTCACTCGTCTAAGAAGCTGGGTCACCTCCAAGGTGCTTTCTTCCCTAGGAGATGGTTTCCGCTCACTTGGGTTTATGTGGTCACTGTGGCTGGCACCCTGGCCTCAGCTCTCGCAGACAAGCGGGGTTGGCGGCTTTGGGGTCGCATGGGGAGACGCCTTCCTCAGGGAGTGACCCAGGGGCCTGGGTGGATGAGTGCTGACCACGCTGTGTCAATGGCTTCAGAGGCCATGGGCCGGGAGGACGGTGGTTCGGGGTTGGTGCTCAGGGAGCAGCTCTAGCAAACATGGGCCAGCGGAGATGCCATGGGAGGTTTACACCACTGGGGTTCCAAAATCCCGCAGGGCACAGGCTTCCCGAACGACCTGCATCTGTGGTTCTCCAGGGGAGGCCCCAGGGCCAGCAATATCACCCTCCCTGGGCACCTGGGGCCTAGTTTGGAACCCTCGGCCTTACACCCACACTGGGGGCGCCTGACGTCCCAGGTTCTCACAAGCCCTGGGTGCATCCGATGTGTCTTAGGCTTGAGACCCGCTGGTCCACAGCCCAGCCTTCAAAGCAAGGACAGGACAGAGGCTGTGACTCTCTGCATCCTCTTGCACCCCCACCTTAGCTCTGGGCCCCCTGCTCTGGGGCGGCCTGGGCGCCAACACACGTGCGGGCGGCCCTGAAGTAGGGCAGTGCGGGAGCAGGAGACGGATGGCTTCAGTCAGCCCGCGTGGAGCTATTCAGGAGAGAAGAATAAATACAGCCGATTTTAAAGAATGACCCAGATTGCTGACACCCTTACTTAGAGGTGAAAAGGGACAGGTCTGCTCAGACACTAAAGCCAGCCGTTCTCTGGGGCCCTATTGGGTGGGCATGCAGAGAGGCCCCCGGGGTCCACCACCTGCAGCCCCTCAGCCAGGACCTCACCAGTAAGCAGGCTTTGCTGAAACACATTCCTCCCCTCCCCCCACATCTAATTCTTGGAGGGAACCACACCTCCATCCTTCAAATCCAACATCACGTTTCCCCAGGAAGAAAACACAGGAGGACTGTTGACTCCAACCCCATCTTCTGGGGGCCTCTCTCCACCCCAGCTGACTCCAGGGACCTTTCAGGTCTGGTGCCCCCTCCAAGGCATTGCGGTCCCCAAGGGCTGGGCAGTTTGGGGGGCGTGGGAGGCTGTCACCTGTCATCACAGGTGGGAGGTGCAGCCTTTAAAATCATAGTGCATTACAGGGACTGTTATCGGTGGGCGGGGTCGGCTCTGCCCTGAAAGCCAGTGCCCAGGGCGGTGGCCGGATGAAACCCTGACCTGTGCCACCTTGTCTGTGGGACACGGGGTCCACCCGCAGGTCACTGGGGGAGCAGCAAGTCGGGGGACCATCTCACCTGACCCCTCCTGCCCCTCTGTGCCTGCTCGGGCACCAGGAATGCCCAGGTGGTGTGGGATCTGCCGTAGGCCCACCACTCCCAGAGGCCGACAAAACCAGCTTCTCCGGGACTCGGCCGGGACCCCGCACTGAGTGGGGCGTGGAGTGGAGGCCTGTGGACCTTGTTGTCCCAGGTGGGCCTCTGGTACTTGGTGAGGCCACAGGGGGCTGGGCTGGCTCTTGGACGTGTGCGGAGCCCGGAGCCCAGTTCTGTCCAGTCTCCAAACTGGTGTAAAGCTGGCTTTTCCTTCCCTCTTGCTCCCCACTCAGTGAAACTGACGGGCCAGCGAAACCCCACCTCCTCCAGGAAGCCCTCCCTGCTCTCGCGGGGTCCTGAGTGGGAGCCACATTTCTCTGTGTCCACGTCTCTCCAATTAGACCCAAACTCCTCGAGCGCAGGCCTGGGGGCCCTGTAAATGCTCACTAAATGTGTGTTCAATTGAATTACTGAGTAATAAGAACTTGCCTAATGCCAGCAAAATGAATAAAACAAAACCTAATAAGTAAACAAATTATAGCTTTGAGAGATGAGAATTCCCCTTCTTAATATGTTTATAAACCAGGAGTGTATTGTTTAGGTAACAGATTCTCTGTTTAAAGCTGCGTGGGTGCTGAGTAGTAATGCCCAACCTAGGGCAGACTCGGGGTTCAGGGCTGGGGGTACCGGGGACCCTGACACCTTCTCTACCTCATCCCTGTTAGAGCCAGGTGCTGTCTCTGGGTGACGAGGACTCTTCTCCACTTTTCACCCTGAGTGGCTCTCTGTCATTGGTAGAGCTCAACTCCCCAGCTCTGCTCGCTGGACACCTTTAAGGCAGGGAGAAGAGGTGGAGATGGAACGGGAGAGAATAGGGTCAAACACCCAATGTCACCTGCTTGGAGGCAAAAGACCTTCCTCATAAACCAGGGATATTTCAGCAGCGCCAAGGCCAGCGATCAGTGGCCATGGTGCGTACATGTATGTGTGTGCATGTGCACTCGCGTGTGTATGTATATATATGTGTGTGCATATGTGTATGCATGCATGAGTGTGTATCTATGGGTATATGTGTGTGCATGTGCGAGCATATAAGTGTGTGTATGCACATACATGCATGCATATGTGTGTATGTGTGTGCATTATGTGTGTGAGTGCATGTATGTGAGGAATGTCCTCCCAGTGTGTCCACACATGTGAGTGTGGAGCTGACAACTGACTTATGCAAAGTTAAAACCTTATGCTTTCGTTCCTGCTGGAGCCAAACTGAGGCAGAAGCTCCCAAAGACACATCTTCCCTTTTTGTGATTTCTCATGAGGGAGTCCTTTTAATTTTAGTTTTAAGCTGAATCTCTAATTCTTAAAAATCAGCAGAAGAACTGGTCAGGGAGAAACCAACTGGGGAAAACAGGAGGTGTCAGGAAGTGGGAGGGGATGAGAGCTGGTGGAGGAGGTGAGGCCAGGACACAGGCCAGATGGCTGTCCTGTGTCACACGGGAAGCAGAGTCTGGGGGCCCGGGCAGAGGGCCTCATGGGCAGAGGTCAACAGAGTCCCCATCATGGACAGTTGCTGAGGCACTGAGATTCCTGAAGTGCAGGGTGCCTGAAATCCTGCTCGGAGCCCTGCCTGGGGCTCAGGGGACACTCATGCCTCCCTGCAGGTGCCCTGTGCCCCCCACTCCATGGACACAGGGCGTGGGGACCTCTGGGAGCTCCTGCAAGGGCTGGGGCTGGGCCCTCAGTGTCTGTCCCTCAGCTGGACCCTTGGCGTCTGTCCCCCGGCCGACCCTCGGCATCTGTCCCCCGGCTGGACCCTCGGCGTCTGTCCCCCGGCTGTACTGGGTGGGGGAGCGGGCCCTTCCCTGCTCAGAGAGCTCCATGTTTTATAGGAAAGCAAACAGGGTGTGAGAGCCTGTGGGTTTTTGGAGAAGGAGCCTGAGGAGAGGAAGGAGGAGCAACCAGAGAGGGTACAGAAGCAGAGGAGAGTGAGCAGGCAGGCGCTCTGGGCTAGGAGGGGCCTCCCTCAAAATACCCACCAGGAGGTTCTCTTTCGTCTTCAGGGGTGTGTGTGTGTGTGTGTGTGTAGGTGCACACACATGCACATGTGTGCCCGCACACAGACACACATGCACACACAGCTCGGTCACTTAGGAAGGTGCTGGAAGGGTCAGGGGAAGGCCAACAGGGCTGGGGTCTGTCCCCACCTCTGACACCGCCATGCCCTGCCCGAGCTCATCACCACCTCCCCCCACTGAAGGGGGGCGAGGGGGAAAGCACAACACAGCTGTTGAAAATTGCTGGTTGCCGGGCGAGCTCCTCTCAACCCCCACTCTGGCTGTCACTGTGACAGCACCTCCTTGGACCACATCTGGCTGGGGGGGTGGGAAGCGGGAGGGAGGGATGAAGGAGGATCACAAAAATACATCAGGCCATCAGCAAAGTAAATTATACCTATTCCCCCACCCCCACCCACCCACCCACTGCCGTCCTGCCCTCAATTTGATGCCATGGGAGGTGTTTCCATGGCAACGTAGGGCCTGGGTTTGGAGCTCGTATGATGAGGCCCCAGAGCCCAGTCCCACACGACCACCTGTCCTGTGATGCCCGTTGGCAGAGGACATCTCTGTCTTTGGCTGGCCAGAGGGACCCACCCAAGGTAGAAGGACTCCTTAGGGCCACTTTTGAATTCTATCTGCTTTGCTAAAAGAAATTAAACTTGCGCGGATAGAGTAAGCTCATCTCTCTTTGTCTCACAAATTATTCAAAGCCAAGTTCTTACTGAGTATGAGCCTGGGAGAGGTGTGCCAATGTTTATCTCGGTTGGATGGAAAGGTGATTAGATCTGTGTCTTTCCTGAGAGTGTTGCTGCATGACCACTCTACCAGGCTCCCACGGCAACACCATTGTTAAGTGCAGTCTAGCTGGTTTCCCTGCTCTGAGTTGGATGTAATTGTGTCTGAATCCTGAGGACCCCAGGAACCCCCTATCAAGCAGGGAATACTGAATATCATTGGTGGGGTTCAAGGCACGTGGGCAAGTTTAAACTGGTTCTATGAAGAGAGGTGCACGTTTCATGGCAGTGCAGGGTCTCAGTCTGCCCCCAGAAACTGGGAGAAGCGGGCTTCTGAATTGTTGAAAACAGTTTAGCAGCCACAATGCCCAGAATGTGCAGAGCATCTCTGAGAGGTTCCAGAACTCCTCCTCCTGGTCTGGGGCGGGGGTGGACACCTCTCCTGGCTCTGGTTCTTCCCAGCCTGGCAGCCTGGCATCCCTTCCTCCCCAAACAGCCTCTTAGACTGTTTTCAGGGCAGCCAAATCCACTTGATTATTTGCAAAACTCTGGGTGCGATGGTATTCTCAAGCCCGACAACAAGCATTTTCCGCCCAAACGCTGGAGTGCAGTGCTGGGCTCTGGCAAGTCAGTTCTCACGTGGAAGTAAGAGATCCTACAAAGAATGACATTTTCTGGGGTTTTTATAAATAATGCACTTGACTGCCAGGATGAAGACAGATCAAATATGGTATGTTTGCCTGTGGGGCAGGCTGCATGAAAACCTGCCCCTCGACAGCTCGGATGCTGGCAAAGTCGTGTTGGCTACTGGCTTAAAAGGGCATCTTTAAGGTAAAAGGAGATTTACTGATGATTGGTTGGCACTTGAGAAGTGACATTTCTGAATATGCATCACATGACCAGCAGAGCATTCTGTCAGCAGTGAAGAGGCTGGTTATGCGTTTGTCTGATGGACTATCTGATATAATGAGGGAAGATCAAACACTAGAGGTAAAACACAATAGAATGCCGTGATGCTGCACAATTCAATAAAAATGCTTTCCTCTCTGAAGACCAGGCCTGAGTTTTCTCTTTAGCCCTAGAAATTGAACGTGTGCCCTCCCACTCCCTTGGGGACATGGGCAGGACATGTACGGGGCGGGAGAAGCCCTACAAGAGGACCCTTGTGTCGGGTCGGCCGTAGCCCCACTGGGCTGTGTGCCAGCGCTTCCCACTGTGGAGGACAAATGAGAGGTGACACTTTTCTTGGGCTGGTGAGCAGAGGGAGGCTCATGGGCTTTGTTTCTCAGGCAAGACCTGGAAGAAATCAAGGTCCTCACTCCTCCTGGCGTGCGTGTGACTGCGCGGCCCTGGAAGGCGGATGCTGTCCGCCCCGCCTGCCCCAGCACGTACCCAGTAGAGGACGTCGGTCCAGCCCTCCATGGTGATGCACTGGAACACAGTCAGCATGGCGAAGGCGAAGTTGTCGAAGTTGGTGATGCCGTGTTTGGGCCCATCCCAGCCTGGCTTGCACACCGTGCCGTTCTGGCACTGCCGCCCGTGGCCCGTCTCCAGGGCACAGGGCGAGGGGTCGTCTTCTGCTGGGACATCTCAAGTGGCCAGGGGAAGAGATAAGGAGGCGGGGGTAGGGGAGAGGGATGGGCAGAGAAAGAAGAGAGAAGTTAGAAAAACAGTGGGTGGGATGGCAAAGGACCCAGCGGCGACAGCGCAGAGCACAGTCACACCAACGCCCCAAACACAAGCGAACACACACGGCGCTAGGTGCTCATTCAGGCTGCCGTCAATTCAGAAGGTCAGTGCTTTCAGCTGAGTGTTGTAAAACTGTATTTAACCTGGATTGACTTCAAAGACAGAGGAGAGGCTGCCCGTCAAACGGCCAAGAAAAAATATGACTATGAGGCGACCACTCTGAGTAAAAACATCCTGGAACGCAGAGGGGGAGGCCTTGACTTCTGTTTTTGGTGCTCAAGTATCTGCAGACATTTCTGCGGGAATGCCGGAGTTTAGGGCAAGGGCATTGTGGGTTTTTTAAAAAAATTATTGGGTAGGCCAGAAAGTTCCCTCTGGTTTTTCCATAGGATATTATGGAACTTTTTGGCCAACCCAACAATTTTTATTAGGGTATAGTTGCTTTACACTGCTGTGTTAATTTCTGCGATACAGCAAAGAGAATCAGCCATATGTATACATATATCCCCTTTTGTGGATTCCTTCCCATATATGTCACCACAGAGTACTAAGTTCTCATTAGTTATCTACTATATACATAGTATTCATAGTGTGCATGTCAATCATTCTCAATCTCCCAATTCACCCCACCTGCCCAGTATATTTTTTAAAAATTTTATTTATTTTTAACTGAAGGATAATTGATTTGTAATATTGCATTGTTTTCTGCCATGTATCAACATGAATCAGCCATAGGCATACGTGTGTCCCCTCCCTCTTGAACCTCCCTCCCACCTCCCACCCCATATCACTACTCTGCGTTGTCATCGAGCCCCAGTTTGAGCTCCCGGTGTCACACAGAAAATTCCCACAGGCCATCTATTTTACACACGCTAGTGTCTATGTTTACCTGCTACTCTCTCCATTTGTCCTGCCCTCTGCTTCCTCTCCTGTATCCACAAGTCTGTCTCTATGTCGGCATTTCCACCACTGCCCTGCAAATAGGTTCATCAGTACCATCTTTCTAGATCCCATGTAGATATGTGTTAATATATGATATTTGTTTTCCTCTTTCTGACTTACTTCACTCTGTATAATAGGCTCTAGGTTCATCCACCTCATTAGAACTGACTCAAAATGCATTCTTTTTTATGGTTGAGTAATATTCCATTGTATATATGTACCACAGCGTCTTTATCTATTCATCTAGGTTTCTTCCATGATCTAGCTATTGTAAATAGTGTGGCAATGAACTTTGGGGTACATGTGTCTTTTTCAATTACAGTTTTCTCAGGATCCCTCAGTATTGTTGATGGGAAGGTTCTTTCATGTAATTGGCCAGAGATCCTGCTCAGTGGCACTTCCTGACTCCCCACAGGTCCATGTAGCATGTAACATGATGCTTCACTAGGGAGACAGGTCACTCTACAGCGGAGGATGCCTTCTTGATGAAGGACAGAGAACAAATTCTGATGGCGAAAAGTACCCCCTACAGAGCATTATCCCAGACCTAGGGAACAACGCCACTGCAGTATTTTGCGTGGTCGTGTCACGTGGAAACTTGCCTCCTGCCCTTTGCTCCAGCGTCTTCAGGAGAGAAAAAACGTCTGGACCTCTACTCAGGACAGAGTGGCCACGGGGGATGTGAAGAATGCTCTCCCATATGGAGCCCTCTTGGCTTTTCCAGGAAACAGCTTAACATCTCCCATGGCCGCAGGCTGTGCTCAGGCTAATTCCATGCTCCAGGAAGAGGTGCTGGGAAATCAGTGAGTTACGCTATTTTTCATGCAGAGGTCATTGGTGGATTGAACTAGACTTGGCTGAGCTGAGAATTTCCATTTTGGTAAAATACTGAGAGTCTTGGTCCCAGTTGCAAGAGGTAATGGCATGGAATTTGCAGAACTCTGAGAAATTAAGAGCATCATCTTGGGCTTGTAGAAAGAAACAGGGATAACAGAACGGACCTACGTTCTAGCAAACAACTCAAATGGCAGCGAGGATGTGCCCCCAGAGAGAAAGTTTGCTTGTCGTCCTTCATTCGGAGACTCCAGGCCAGCAGGGTCCTCTCTGGTTTCTGGCAGATCCAAATAATTGGGGGTGAGGACTTCGATGTCGAGGCTATTGGTTGCTGGGCTGCTTCTCAGTCTGTGGCTTCAGATTACAGCTTTTCACTCCCCAGAGGATGACAGCAGAGGCATACTAATCCTAAGTCTTCACTAAGGGTGACCCTTTGGGGCGTGAATTGAGCTGTGCGGTTGGAGACACACGCCGGCCTGTGTCGTCTTGGCTTTTTGCCTTTCTCTCTCTTTTCAAACAGCTTCATCAAAACATAATTTACATGCTGGACAAGTCATCAGTGAGCATGGACAGCTCAGTTATTTTTAGTAAATTTATAGAGCCGTCCAGCCGTTACTATAACCCATTTGGAAACGCTTCCACCACCCCAAATTTCTGAGCCCTATCTGCAGTCAGCCCCCGGCAGTCACACCTGCCGTCTCTCTACGGATCTGCCTGCCTTGCAATTTCATGTGGATGGAATCATACTAGGTGGCTTTGGGGGTCCATATTTTTTCACAAGGCACCATGTTTCATGGTCTGTTCCTTTCCATGGACGTACAGGTCACTGTGGGTTTATCCGCTCGCCTGGTGATGGACAGCTGGCTGGCTGGCTTCCACAGGCTGGGGCCTCTGTGAGCAGAGCAGCTTCCTGGCTTGTTCCAGGCCTGGTGCTCCAGGTCAGGTGTGTGTGCAATGACCCAAGGGATCCCTGGTCCCTGAATCATATGGGGGACGACAGTGTCTGCACCATTTCCTACCCTGGGGTCTGGCCCCCAGGAGACCCCCTTCATGGAAAGGAACTTCGGTCTGTTTTTGGTGACTTCTGAACTTTTGAAATCTTTGCAAATTTGGATGTGAGGTTAAGTAATGGGAGGCTGTAAGATGGTGGAACCTGAAAAGTGAGCCTCAGACCTAAGGAATACATAAGAAAGTGGATGACAAGCACCTAGAAATTGAGAGTAAGTGGACTGGAAACCCAGGAACCAAACAGATAGTAAATTTTATTGGGTTCACTGGTCTAGTGATGGCTTTCTGGGATGATGTGTTCAGTCATTGTGACAAAAGTGCTGGGAAGATGAAAGATAAGACAAAAGAGAAGGTGAACAACATAGACGGAAACTTGGGTTTCTTTTTCTTGGGTCTTGCTCTCAAGTGCAGTAAAGATGCTGCTAATCTTTGCACTGTGACCCCTGATCTGATAGCTTTCCTTGCATCCCAATTCCTCAGAACTGAAATGAGGAAAAGGTGAAGGCTGCTAGAGTGGGTTCCGAGTGTCCTCAAGGGAGGAGCATGGATCTCGGGGCTTTATAAATGGATGCTGGAAAGAAAACAGCACCCAGGGGATGCAATCTCATTAATAAATGAGATAGGACCAGATTCAGAAAGTCGGTCTGCAGGATCAAGTGCCTCTCTGCTATCCTGAATCGGTCTTGAACAACAATAAAAAAAGATTCGAGAACAATTAAGGAGCAATAACAATCTGGTAAAAATAGGTGCCTATAAAAAGCACTAAAGGGAACACTTGGAAAATGTGAACACACACAGATCAGCAGGTCCTGGCAACGTGCCCTTGAGGGTGAGGGGAAATTAGTCTAAACGTGAAGACATGTTGGGTTTTCTGCAGAGCTGTGGATTCCCAGAGAGGAAGGTGGGAGTGTGAAGTTGGAGAAAAAGCTGAAGCCATGAGGGTTCCCCATTTCAAAGCAGAAGTGAGAGAGGAGGGGTCATTCTGGAAAGTTCCAAATTAAGTCTGTGGCAGAAGAATAGAGGTGAAGATGAGAGAGATTTTGGAAGTGTGGTTAATACCAGCAGGAGCCGGGACTCTGGGAGAACGCCAGCAAGGGGCTCCAGGGGGAAATGACCAAAGACAAAACCAGTTACTTTCTGAGGCCCCAAATCTGAGCAGTGAATAGAAAGGAAGTGATTTCACGTCTGGGTTTCGGCCAACCAGCTCTCTTCCAGTCTCAGGGGTAATTATTGCGCTTGGGAGAGCGATTCAGAATGACCTGGCTCGAGCGCCACCAAACAGATGGTACAACCAGAGACAAAAAGGATGGACATATGGTGATGTGTCTGTTGAGGAACAAGGAAGGCGCCTTGCAGATGCCTCCAGAATCGGGGAACGTGTGTCTCCAAAGGCTGCGTCTTCAGGGACTGGAAGGGGCAGCCCACGGGTGGAACAACAGTCCACCGGCAGCCCAGAGCTTTCTGGTGTGGATTCGACACCCAAGGTTTCCCATGTCTACACGCTCACAAAGCTGTCTCAAGTATAAAAATCACCGGATGTAAAATCCCTTAAGAAAACCAAGACAAGGACATTCAGGCACTTTAGCATAATCTAAATTTGCAGAAAAATTCAGGAATTCAACCCAAAGTCTACAATGAAAAAAAGACACCCATTCCAAAGGTGATGCCAACGTCTCCAAAGCAAAGGGGGACTGGGGTCAAAGGTTGCAGGCTTGGGCCCTCCACCCTCTGGCTGTGCTGAGTGTGTCCAGGTTCCCGTATGTGTCCCTCCCTGTCAGCGCTGGTCACCGTGTGGGTGGAAGGAGCCCTCACCACTGTGGGATGAGGGTCCCTGGACCAGCCCAGGATTTGGTGCAGGACGCTGAGTGAATTGACTCTGCAGTCAGTGTCCTGGGCGCCCTCCCCATGGGGGGCTGGCTCCACTCACGGAGAGGCCCCCTTCCCGCGGGGCTGGCAGGGCTCCTCCCTCGGGGGCATGTCCCTGGAGTCCGTCCTTGGGCTCCCCAGCTGACTGTGTTTCTGCGGCGGGGGCTGATTCTTTTCCGAACCCGACGGCGGGGGAGATAAACCATCAGGTAAATAACCTGGGTGTTTTCTGGAAAGAAGCAGGCACATTTCCTGGTCTGTTTACCCTCAGGAATGGACAGCAGTGTGTTCCCAGACTGGCCATCCAACCGGCCAGGCCAGTCCTGCCGTCCCCTGAGAGCAGAGGGGCCACTGGAGGTCTCGGCAGGCCTACGGCTGTCTCGTCCAACACAGAGGAGCCACGGCCTGGGCTGTCACACCCAGCATTTACTGGCCATTTGAGACCACTGATGGCCTGACCACAAAGTCAGAGGCTTCCAGGCGGTGCTGGTGCAGCCCCACAGGATCCTGCTGCCCTCAGGAAACCCGCCTTGGCTGGTCCCCAAGCTTTGGGGCAGAAACCTCTGGGCGGGGGTGGGGGAGGGAGGTGTGTGAGCATCTCCCTCAGCTCAGGGAGCACAGTCGTGTGGGAGCAAGTTGCTTAGTGGGAATCTCACCATGCCCCCGCCCCCTCCTTGCTCAAGTGAGCCTAATCATTGCTCAGCTGATGGGGTCTTCTAGACCTGACATCCCCACGCCGGCCTGAGAAATCTGGGTCAGACGGGTCATGACCATTTCAATAGGACGGCATGAACTCTATATGTCCTACACTCGCTCTCAGGCAGGTCTTAGGATGAGCCCTAAGGAAGCTGCACAATCAACATTAAATGTATTGGTTCAGGGCAGCTACAGATGGAGCCCAACAAAAAGAAGGCTTTGAATTAAAGGGGGAGAACATTACTCACTGTGATGTTGGGTATTTCTTTAAGCAAGGCTGAAAATCTCAGAATTTTAGCTAAAGTCAAGACCCAATTCCTTCAATTTTAAAAGTTTTTTTTTTTTTTTTTAAAAAGAACATGACAGTTTATTTTATATAATCATGACCCAGGAAATGCTCTCTACAGTGAAAAAACAGTCTCCTCTTAGACTCACCATCAAGAAAGTTAAAACAATTGTGTGAATCTCTGACTGTAGGTTCACAGTTTGGGGGTTTCGTTTCGGCTGTGGCCACGTACAAAGACCCAGTCAATCTATTAAGTCTAACCAGACCACACAGATCATGGGGTCTGCTTTGGTTTCTGAATGTGAGTAACTCATGTCACTCCCTCCACTGAATGTTCCCGCCACACCCCAGGGCAAGGGGCTCAGGTTTAATTTATTGCCTGGGTTGAGGGGAGTGAGACGCGATGGACATGGAGGGGACAGAGGGTCCTTCAAGGCTTCAGAGGATGCTCCCCTTTCTTTCCCAAGATGCCAAAAAACTAAGGCGGAAGATCTTGTTTGAAAAAAGTCACACATATCAAACATGGCTCACTCCTTTGCAGAGTATATTGTTTTAAATAATCTTTTGTGCTAAACTACTTTGTCTGTTTAAAAGCCTTGTCAATTTCTATTTAAATGTTTTTTTAATTTTAAAGTCCAGCTGAGATGTTAGGAGCTAAAGACAGCAGTCTGTGGAGTGTCTGTGAAGCCCAAACTTCAGTCCTACCAGGGGTGAACTCAGTGAGCAGCATGGCTGGTTAAACACACTGGCTTATGGGAGGGATGTGGAGAGCCACACCTCCCGGAGGAAAGGAGTTTTGTCACAGGCCGTCCTCCTCACTTGGACCGGGGGCCCCCGGACGGGAGGTAGAAACACTGAGGCAGAGGAGCCAGGTCACCCCAGAGGTGAGAAGGACGCAAGGTTGTGAGCCTACCGGCTGAGGGCGGGGCTTCCTCCAGAGGGCGGGGCTTCCTCCCATGGGCGGGGCTTCCTCCCAAGGGCGGGGCTTTCTCCCGAAGGCACAGTTGATGATCAGCCACATGAGGGGCAAGGGCAGAGTCACCAACTAAGCTCTGATTCTTAAAAAATTCAGCGTTGGCTAAGCGCCTTGTTTAGAGAGTGCTTATCAGTGCCAGACAGGGCTTCCCTGGTGGCTCAGATGGTAAAGAATCTGCCTGCAGTGCAGGAGACATGGGTTCGATCCCTGGGTTGGGAAGATGCCTTGGAGAAGGAAATGGCTATTCACTCCAATATTCTTGCCTGGAGAAGTCCATGGACAGAGGAGCCTGGTGGGCTTCAGTCCATGGGTTCTCAAAGAGTAGGACATGACTGAAGTGACTAACACACACATACACACAGGGCAGTGATGGACAAAGCTTACGTTTAGCTATTTTAACAGAGACTCATTTTAGTAAACACAGAAGTTAGACCCCAGAGAGAAAATAAAATCCCTGCCTCTCTTGGCAGAGGAAACGCGGATGCCAGAAGGCAGGGCTCCCCAGCGGCCAGGAGGGATGGCGCCTCCCTTACCTGCAATGCCCTCCTGGTTGTAGCAGGTCTTGTGCATCTTGCCCATGAAGAGCTCCAGGCCGATGATGGCGTAGATGATGATGACAAAGAGCACGAGCAGGGCGATGTGCAGCAGGGGCACCATGGCCTTGATGATGGAGTTCAGGACCACCTGGAGACCTGCAATGACAAAGGTCATGCTATCAACCCCGCTGCCTGAAGCTCATACCATTTGCTCAGCCTTGCCTCCCATGAGCGTCTTGCCGCCCAGTTTCAGGTGAGGAAACCGAGGCTCCAGGTTGCGCAGTCAGAGTGACGCCTGGTGGGGTGCGGGAGTGGATCCAGGTGGGCCTGATTGCAAACCTCCCCAGGAGCCACATCCAAACGGCAGGACAGGCAGACACTGTCCTTCTAAGGGCCTCTCAACTGGGGAGGAGAGTGATCCTAGCGATAGAGGTGGAGTTGTCTTAGCGTACTTCAGCATGGTTAGAGGGGGAGTTCTGGTTTGCATGTGTCACCTCAACGAATGGGTTCTGAAGTCCCCTGATCCTTTCAGAGAAAAAAGAGTAAGTAAAAGGCTTCTTTCACAATAGGTCTTGTCAGCACCCAGGGGTTTCAGGCCTATGCTGCTGTCTTACAGGGAGAAGGACCCCTTGCTTATAAGCTGAACCGTAAATATCATCCCCGAATGTTCCTCGTTCAAAGAAGAGGCTGCACATGTTCATTTGTAAATGGTGGTTGCCGGCAAGCCCCCAAGACCTCCCCCAGGTCCCAGGAGGCCTTCTGTCAACAGGGGGACACCATCTCCACATCCAGGACAGAAGTGGGGGAAGGGCTGGCTCCCTGCCTCTCGTCCAGGCTGGTTGTGTGGAGGGTCACACAGACGCCAGGACCCCCACCTCTGAGTCACCTCCGCCGGGCACTGTTAGTCTCAGACCCACCCACCAGCCGGGGACCACCTTCCTCCTCTCCTGCACTGAGGGTGTCACCCCTCTGCCCCCACTGCCCTTGGCACTGGTGCCCGAAGGCTGGGCACTCCCTCCCTGTGCCCTGAGGGGGTCCCTGAGGCTTCATGACCTGGAGGAGAGGGGTTCACAAGTCTAATTGGGAGGACTCACCCCAGCCATTAAGCGAGCTGGGGAGAGGAAGCAAAACAAGAGAAAAGCCGGAATAATTTCACCTGCGAATTAATGAGAGGGCTTCGCAGCCTCCCAGTAGAGCACGATGCTTTCCGATCCGCGTGACTCTGTTAATTAGCAGGTTGTACACACTGCACGCAGGTGTGCAGAGCCTCGGAGGAAGCTGACAGCCGAGCTGCACACTGGCTTTTGGGGTGACTGCTGGGGGCATCCCCGGAGGAGGCTGTTCAGGCCACGAGGGGAACGTGGCAGAGAATAGGGGGACACAGGATGGGGAGGGTCCTCCTGCCATACAAGGCCCCTCCCTCTCTGGACTCCTGATCCAACAGTGCTTCTTTCAGACTCAGACCTGCCATCCTTCCTCCCGCTCCAGGACCATTATCTGCACTGTTCCCTCGGCCTGGACACTTTCCAATAACTCCCTCAGCTTATCCTTCTGCTCTCGGCCCAAGGCCCACCCCACCCCTCCCGCCTGCCCCACCCCGGGAGACACCTCCTTTCATCTAGGTTTTGTTGGAAACTACTCCTTTCCTTTGGAGCTGAGTCTCCATTTGCAGTCACATGTTCATTAAGTGGCTTTTAAATGTTTATACCCGCCTCCCACGTTGGGCTGAGCTTTGTGAATATGGGGACTGTGGGCCCCTGGCCCTTTCATCGCTGAGACTTTGCTTGATGCTGAGCACATGTGGCCTAAGACAGCCAAGCACAGGCTGCTGCTGCCGTCACCAAGCTCTGGGGGCTTTGCTGTCACCAAGTCTGGCACTGGGAGCTCTGCAAATGGACAGGCGAGCCCCCAGGGCCTGCAGGACTGGCTGTGAAGGTGCCTAGAAGAAGTCACGCCCGTTCTGCCCACCGTCGGGGCCGTAGAATTCCTGACCGATGCTATGCTCCCACCCATCCCTGTCAGGGTGGTGGGTACTCCCTTCCCCAAGCACCAAGATCAGACCTGGGCCTCCAACCGTACCAAGTCCTGCCAGTTCGCTTTTGCAGGACTTTAGACAAGTGTAAGTAACTGTTACTACATAAATAATCCATGTTCATCATGAAGGAGATGGGCAATGCTTATGATAGAGAAATGAGAAAACAAAAGGAAGGGGGAAGAAAAAATAACTCGTTTGTGGTCCCACCCCCGGAGGGAGACACTCCCAGCCTCTTGGGGTGCATATTGGACACTGTGGCCACTGGATTGGTCACTCAGCTTGCTGTCTCCACATTACAACTGGGATGCTCGTTCCAAAGCACACACGCAAAGTGTCTTCTGACGCACTGTTACCCACGTTCTCCAGCTGATGGCCCCTGACTCCGGCCCACACCGCACTTTCCAGCCTCAGCCTCCCCATGTCAGCATGTGTTCTTCCCCCCGTGGACGCTGCTCCCTGCCTGACGCGCAGCCCCAGCCGCCCGTCCTCTCATCTGTGCTCCTCGGTGTGCGGCAGGCTCATTGCACAGGCTGCTTTCAGAAGTCATGCTGTTCATTCAAGTATCTCCTGGAGACACCGAGGGGTGTCATTGGGAAAAGACGAGACCCGTGGAGTGGGAAGCACACAGGCACAGAGGGGGCTGTCCATGACCTTCACAGGATTTAACCTGCTGTTCTGAAGAAGGAGAGTGGTGGAATTCAGCATGACCACAGGAATGGAGCCAGGGCCAACCAGGAAGTCAACACAAATAGACTGTCCAAGAAACAGACCTAAGGTGGAGCGGGATGCTCTGAGAGGCAGAGAGCCTCCCATCCCCAGAGGGATGCAAGCAGTGACTAGATGAGCTCATGGAGGAGGAGCCTTGGTGGGGATTCAGCCAGTGGATGAAGAGTGACTCCAGGGTACCGAAACTCCCAGCCCTCATCGACGTGGAATGAAGACTTGCTGGGGCAGGAAGATGACCCCAATCCCCCTGGCACAACCAGGGAAGTAGGTACTGTCAGTAACTATATCTTACAGAGGAGAAGAGTGAGTTCCAGAGAGGTTAAGCATCACAGCTGGTGGAGAGGCACAGGGCTCAGTGCTGGTGGCCTGACTCTAGGCCAGGGGCTGCACGACTGGGCCCAGTGCCTCCATGTGCCCTGGCCCATGCCCTTCAGCGTCAAAGACCCACATCTGTGAAGCAATAGCACACGCTCGTGACATCTTCTGGGAAGGCGGGGGCCTCGCGCTGCTTCCAGGGGGCCCCACTGCCTCTGAGGCCAGGCTAGCAAAGGCTTCAAGCCCCTGCCCTCCATCTCACCACCGGCAGCAGCCAGGATGGGGTGTACAGGTGCCACCAAGGCCCCTCTCTCAGCGCCCCTCTCTGCAGCGCCTCCGCACATAACTGGCTCTCAAGACCTGAGTCTGAACAGCTTCTCCTAGGAACCAGCTCATAGCTATCTTCACAACAGGCCCCTCCTGCTTCCAATCCAACCTGGAAAACTCAGCAACATCTCTGCACCCCAGTGCCTTCCTTGGATGGGCCAGTGAGCAGGGTCTCTGAGAAGGCATGGGTCCAGACGAGCCTGGAAAGCACCTCGAGGACACGAGACCATGAAGGGCCCCATGGACACGATTACATGACGTCACTACGGGCCACACGCATGGTGAATATGTGCTCTTGGCCCTAAATCAGGACGTGAGACCTGACAGACACACGTGGACTTATGGGGACAGCAGGAATGTGGAGCAGACAGCTCCATCTGGCACACAACATACAACCTGGGAGTCCAGTCCCCCATTTGCAGTTTGTGTGGGTGGCCTCCTCGTGAGGGATGAACCACCTACCCCCACCCCCACCCCAGGAAGCCCAGCCGCCAGCTTTCCAGGGAGATGGAACTCTAACGAGCAGCTTTGCTGGATGCTGGGCTCAGGTGAGGATGGAGAAGAAGCTGAGCTGCATGCACTGCCTTTCCTCTTCTCCTTCCATGCTGTCGTGAGGCCCAGACCACTGTCTTCATTCCTGCTGAGGACAACTTCAGACTTCCAGCTTAGGGAAGATGTAGAGGGTCTGAGTATGCAAAGCATGGTATTTTCCCTTAGAAGATTGAGAGGAGCCATTGATTATGGAAACCAGCCACAGCGTCTTCCTTCAAGACCATGTTGACACTGGCCTGGAGGTGTTGGCTATAGGTGATGCTTGGCCCACGATGATGAGTGGCTGAGGCCAGAGCAGGCTCTTCTGATTCATCAGGTCAGGAGCCTCTTGTCCAGCCATGCTCCAGTGAGGAGATGTTTTGTGGGGGCCCTAGGGGTGATGGCAGGTTGGGGGGTGGCTATGACTCCATGAGTCAGATCCCAGAAAAGAGGACCATGAGACCTGGGGGCCGAACTGCATATGCAGGTGTGTCTGAAGCAGACCCAGGTCACCTGGCATAAAGGGGAGGGTTGGGGTGGGTGGAGAAACCATTGAAGACCCCAACTCAGAGGTCTCTGCTGATGTTGTTTGATTTCATCATTCAGAGTGGACCTAGAGCTTCTTGGCTGGCAGCTACAAAGGCACATTTACATCCCAACTATTCAGATTCAATGGTGCCTACCAAGCTGTGGGAAAGCAACAGAAATGACCAGGAGACCTGATTGAAGCTCCAAAGGGAGTGATGCTGAGGATCACTGAATAGGGGGAGGTCTGGGCTTAGCACTGGGTGGCAGGTACAGGCTTCTCATGGATGGACCAAAGTTGGCTGGAATGGGAGAACTCTGGGGTCACCACACTCAATGCCTTTGTTTTCACTCAAAGTCATTTGTTGAGCTATGTTCCATGAGTCACCTGCTGCCCCAGGGATGGGGGCAGGTGGTCAGTATGAGGCCTAGAGGCCTCGCCCTCAAAGAGCTTATAAAGAAGCCAAACATGGATCAAATAACCACTTAATCAACATGGACTCACAAGATACTTAAGTGTTTTCAAGGAAAAGACAGGGTGTCATGAAGGTCCCACCCACTCCCATGGCCAGAGGGCAGAGGAGATGTCTTCGGGCAGTGACACATGAGCTGGAGGTTGAGCTGGAGGTTGAGCATGAGGGGAAGAGGACCCAGCTGGGTGGGTCCAGCAGAGGGGTCTGCATGTCCCACATGGAAGATGGCCTGCCTGGGTATACAGAGACCCCAGCTCCCTCATCTGCCAGCCTCATGCTCTCCTGGGTTTTGTTTTGCTTCTTAGAAAAATTCCTGGAAGATTTGGGAATCCAGTTACTAATTCTGTTGGAATTGTGAGGAAGCAGAAGTCACTTTCAGAGAAAATTATTTGGGCTGCACCCAAGGAAGGCCTCCTGACGACAGACATCCGATGTCATATCTGCTTGTCCCTATTAGCATGTGTGGCTGTGACTATCATCTGTGTCATCAAAACCAACATCATCATCATCATTGATGATCACCATCATGATCAATATCAGCACCATCATCACTGTCATCATCACCTTTAATATCATCATCATCATCACCATCACCTTTAATATCACCATCATCACCAACATCATCACCTTCAATATTATCACCATGATCACCATTATCATCATCACCACCATCAGCATCAACATCACCATCATCACCACCACCATCATCATCACTGTCATCATCACCTTTAATATCATCATCATCACCATCATCACCATCATCATCACCATCATCACCTACAGTATCATCACCATCATCACCATCATCATCATGACTTTCAGTATCATTATCATCACATCATCACTGTCATCATCACCTTCAATATCATCATCATCATCACCATCACCTTTAATATCGCCATCATCACCAACATCATCACCTTCAATATTATCACCATGATCACCATTATCATCATCACCACCATCAGCATCAACATCACCATCATCACCACCACCATCATCATCACTGTCATCATCACCTTTAATATCATCATCATCACCATCATCACCATCATCATCACCATCATCACCTACAGTATCATCACCATCATCACCATCATCATCATGACTTTCAGTATCATTATCATCACATCATCACTGTCATCATCACCTTTAATATCGTCATCACCACCTTCAATATTATCACCATCATCACATCACCACCTTCAATATCATCATCATCACCTTCAATATCATCTTCATCACCATCACCTTTAATATCACCATCATCACCTTCAATATTATCACCATCATCACCATTATCATCATCACCACCATCACCATTATCACCACCACCACCATCATCACTGTCATCATCACCTTTAACATCACTGTCAGCACCATCATCATCATCATCACCATCGTCACCATCAACATCAACATCAAGCTGAGATCACTGCCCTTATTTCTGATCTACAGCAACAAGTTTGTACTAGCTAGAAACTGGAGCCATGATGAATCTCACAGATCATGTTTTGTGGCTTCACTTGGCTAATGAAGCAATGGACACTTTTTAATGGCCTAATATGGTTAGTGGCTTTCAAAAGCAAATAGATTTAAAACTAGAGAGGCAATAGTTCTCTCTTGGGTTAAGGGGTAAGCCTGTCACCCAGAGGTTCAAGGGTGCCTGATGAAGGAAGGAAGAGCTCTTGCATGGATGGCTCCCTTCAGTCTCTAGCTTCATTATTTTTTTGCATGTTCTTATTAAAATGTCTTTACTCATTAGAGATTTTCATTTACTTTTAATTTAACCTTTCCATCTTAATAAATTTCTGCATCCCACAAGTGCTTCAGTAAGCGTGAAAGGAGGGTTTTGACCTGGAAGAGGGATAGTGGGTCCTCTGCTGCCTAATAAATTACAAACTATAAGAGTAATTAAAATATCAACCTTCACGTTGAATTGTTTGTATTAGAAAAATGAGCTGGAAAGAGGAGCTCAAAGGAAAGCTATTTTAAAAATTCTGATATTAAGAGAAAGTAAATATGGCTAAATGGAGGCTACAGAAATAGCTCCAGTTTCCTGAGGACCCAGTTTGTGCTGAGCACCATGCTAAGTGCTCTACACACATCATTTCACTGAATCTCCGTCTTGAGCAAGATAAATGAGCTGAGGCTTGGGTAACAGTGATGACTCTTCCAAGACGACACACCTGGAGCTGGAGTTAAAAACCAAGCCAACGTGGGGACTTCCCTGGTTGTCCAGTGGTTAAGAACACACCTTGTAATGCAGCGGACGTGGGTTCAATCCCTGGTTGGGGAACTAAGATCCCACATGCCCCAGGGAAGAGCCCACACAACCAAAAATGAAATAAAATAGAATTAAAAGAAACAAGCCAACTGGACTGCAGACTCTCCACTATCAGCTGCTGTCTGTGCAAAATCAGCCAATGCTCCTTATGAAAGTCTGACCGCGTGCCGAGGCAGGTGGTGGCCCCACATGGGGCCTCAAAATCCTTCTCAAAAGTGAATCTCTCATGACAACACTGATCAATGGGAAGTGACTGGATCAAGATTTGCTGCCCTGTATACGCTGCCTTCCTGCAGGTGATGACTGTCTCTGCCACAGGAAACCTACAATGCAGGCTTCTCTTGGCACCTGCCAGTGACAGATGCCTGGGCCTGCACTTTTTCTTCTGTTTTAAACATTTTGGGGAAAAATTGTGAGATATACAAATAGAAAAGTATAAAACAGAAAGATGTTACCATGTACAATTTATCACAAAATGAAGCCATGTAACTGTCACTCCAATCAAGGAATGGAACATCGCCAGTTCTGTGAAGCCTCGATCATGCTCCTCCAGGTAGTAGCTCCTCCTCCATCAAGTTTAACCACTATATTATACTTCAATAACAAGTTAAAATGTACTTCACCATGTTAGTAAACAAAATCCTGAGTCTATCAGTAAATGTAGAAAAAAACCACTCTGGTGGTTAAGCAGTTAAGACTCCATGCTCCCAGTGCAGGTGGCATAGGTTCAAACCCTGGCTGGGGAACTAGGATCCTGCATGCTGCATGGCGAGTGACCAAAAAATAAAATAAAATTAAAAAAAAAAACTCTTGAAACAGCCCATCCAAAATTATACAAAAAATTTAAAAAATCACAAAATTCAGCATTTATTCCCTAATCTTTCACATTCTCTGTATTTTCCATTCTTTTGATTCTCTGTGCTTTATTCTCCAGATTTCCCTCTGAGTTCACCACAATTCAATAATTCCTTTTTCCGTCTGCCAAATCTTTCAATCAATTAACTGCATTTTCATATTTGCTACCGTATTCTTCATTTCTAAATCTTACATTCAGTTCAATTCCATATTTTCTGATTCTCTGGAAAATCACTGACCTTGTCTTTGATCTCTTTGCATACAGTAAATGCGGTTATTTTCAAGTCAATATCTGATAATTCCAATATCCAGATCCCATGTGTGTCTGTTTCCATTGTTTATAGCTTCTTCTCCTTTTCATTCACATTGTCTTGTCTCATTGTGGACCTAGTTATTTTGTAGTTTGGGCTAGACTCTATTTTTGCAAAACTGATCTTTCAGAAAATTTGGAGAACTCTGATGATGTTATCTTTCTCCAGAGATGATTCCTATTTGTTTTTGTCAGACATCTTTTCCAAGTTTTAGAAAAGAGAAGATTTAGAGTATTTTGCCCAACAATTTCTAATTGTCCCCAGCAGGACAGTTAATCCAAATGACCCCGCCTGCCACTTCAGAAAGCAAAAGTGACCTGTGCTTCCTCAGGAAGAAACTCCCTGGGGAGGTCCCCTCATTATAGGTTTCCTTACTTCCTCCATCCCAGAACCAGGTCACTGGGGAAATCTTTGACTATATGGATGTATTCTTACGGGTTGGGAAATCTCTGACAGTCAAATTCTCCTAGTGCTGGACCCTGGACAGGGCTTTTTGGAGTGAAGTTCCTAGAGACTGGCTGTGTGTGGAGTGACATGCTTGATAACAGGATTAAACAAGGGGGAAATCATGGTTGGGCTATGGTTGCTCCTTCTCTCAGAAAGGTGTAGAAGATGTGGGTTTCGGGAAAATTGAAGTGTCTCCAAGACTTTGGCGGCAAGTGAGATATATTGTTGAGTTATCAAGTTGGATGGATCCCTAGGGAGCCCTGAGAGCTCACTAACTCTTCTCCCATCAAACACCATTGCACCAGGCAACCCACAGCTTCTTCCTAGCTGTCCTTTATGTGGAGTTTAATAAAGAACCAGGCCTGTTTATTGCTGACAGCTTATGGTTGTCATGAATTAACAGCACAAATTAACCTTTCTATGTATGTTCTTAGGATTCTAGACTGACTTATTTCCCATTTGGCTCAAATCACTAATGAATCAATAGAGATCTTGGCATGGATCAGACTTTCTTTAGGGGGAAAATCTCCAAACATATGCTCAGTGGTTTTGTTTTAGAGATTTCAGACTTACTGGAAACCAAATGCTAGGCTATTTTCTCTCCTCCACTAATAGCTGTGTGACCTTGACAGTCATGTTAATTTCTTGGGTCTAGGTTTCAACATTGTTAACATGAGGATATTGGATGAGAAAGCTGTCTTTGGCTCTAAATTTTGATGGGTTGTTATTTTCCAAATATCTTAAGAAAGATTCTAATACCTTTTCCTTCCTTCAACCACTACTGTTGCTTATACACAGTAAGTCTTCAATAAATGTGTGAAAAATAAATTAACATATACCTTGTAAATATAATATAGTATTATATTATGTCAGAAATAATATATATATAGCTTATATAACATATATGATTTACATCTGATAACATTCTAGCTATTCATTTTATGATTTAAAAGTCAAGTGCACTTCCATTTCCAAAAGGAGGAACTGGTACCAGACGAGCCCTTTCACCATAATCATTAAAAAACTGGACAAAAATATAAGAGGCAACTGTTTCCCACAAGTGGACATGAAGTATCTCAGGCTTGTGATCCCCAAGAGAATGGAAACTCGGAGGTGAAAACAGTAATCACTCTGGTTCTCTGACTGGGAATAGTTTCCTGACTGCAGTGGAAAGAGCAGACAGACTACTGCAGTCCCACTGGTCTGAGAATCTGGGCAGCTCTGGTGGGACAGAAGAAAGGAGACACCAAGGCAGACAGGGGCCCCAGAAGTTTGTGTAGGGGTCCCCTGTGTGTCCATGCTCCTGCCAGAGTGGAAAAATCAAGTTAATATTTCATTAAGACCCTGAACCCACTGAAATGTTGTGAAGTAATTAGCCTCCAACTAATAAAAAAATTAAAAAAAATAAAAAAAAAAAAAAGTAATTCAAACTGCCATAAGGGCTCAACTCACCACCTCTCTCTCTCCCTGAGTTGCCTGTTTGCCTATAAACATGTACTATATTTTTTCCCTCTTAATAAATAATTTACTACCTTCAAAAAAAAAAAAAAAAAAAAAAGACCCTGAGCAATCAACTGAATCATCAGAAAGGGTACATCTTAGGAGCCAGGACCTTACCCTGGAGTAAGATGCCCTCTCGACACATCCTGACAAGATCGCACTCAACTGTGACAAGACCTGAAGGGGAAATGAGTTGGGAAGTGAGGAGCCTGGGCTTTTGCCTGATATTGACCAACAAGTACAGAACTACAAGTTCATGGCAGGGCTGCCAGTAACTGAACTGTCTGCTGAAGGGTCAACACTCTTAGGAAGGTGGATGAATCCAGGTCTTTATGACATATGACTCACGATTCCAGTATTCAGAACAAAACCACCAGATACATAAAGAAATGGGAAAATGTGACACATAACCCAGAAAAAAACAGTCAGAGGGGATTGAAAATGAGATTGCTCAGATGTTGGATTTAGCAGACAAAGATTTTAGAACAAATTGAAGACTGTTTAAAGAGTTAAAGGACAACATATTAAGAGGATGAAAGGAGTATATGGTTCTAAAGAGAGAACAGAGAGGGAATTTCACAGATAAATGGAAACTATAAAAAGGAACCAAATGGAGATTCTCTGACTCATTAAATAGGCTTAATGAAGATGGAAGTAGAAGAGGGAAAAGTAATGAACTGGAAGAAAAATTGATAGAAAAATTTCAACCTGTGGACACAGAAAAAGACTGAAGAAAACCAAAGAAAGCCTCAGAGACCAATGAGATAACAGAAAATGGCCAAACATAAGTATAATTGGAGTTACAGACACAAACGAGTGAGATTGGAGTGAGGGAAAATATTTGAGGAAATAATGGTCAAAAACTTCCCAAACTTGTTGACATCCAATTTACGGATGAATCTGAGCTGCTCAGACAACTCTAAGCAGAGCAAATATACAGTGAAGCCCTTCACAGTCCAGTGGTGAAAACCAAAGATAGAGAGAAAATCTAGAAACAGTCAAGAAAGAAGAAACATATATACAGGGAACCATGGTGAGAATATCAGTGACTCAGAGAAAACTGAGACCAAGAGAAAGTGGAACAACATCTCTAACATGAAAGAAAAAGCTGTCAACCAAGAATTATATATCCAGTGGAAATATTCTTCAAGAAGAGGAAGGGCTGAAGACACCTTCAGATAATGAAAACTGAGATAATTCATCAGCAGCAGACCTCTTTCACAGAAATACCATAGACATGTCCTTCAGAGTGACGGGAAATGACACCAGAAGGAAATGTAGATCTACAGAAAGGATTAGACAGTCTCAGAAATGGTAAATAGGTGGGCAAATATAAAAGCTTTTACATTTTTACTTTTTCTCATAATTTACTTAAAAGACAACTTACTAAAGCAGGAAATATTAACACAGGGTGGGATTTATAATGCTCATGTAAGTAGAAGATGAGATGGTTGGGTGGCATCACTGATTAAATGGACACTAACTCGGGCAAACTTCAGGAGATAGTGAAGGACATGGAAGCCTGGTGTACTGCAGTCCATGGGGCTGTGAAGAGTCAGACATGACTTGGCAACTGAACAAGAAGTAGAAAATGTATAATGCTCACACAGGGGAGAGAGTTGTGTTAGTGAAAGTGTACTATGCTAAGGCTCTAACATTTGTGATTGTACATTTAACATGTGTGAGTTTTACTGAATATAAATAATGCTTCAATAAAGTGGATTTTAAAAAGTTAAGTATGGAAGTATCCCCTTCCTTCCATTGGTCCCATTTGGAGCCTGAGTTCAGCAGACAGGGAGTTGGACCCATAGAAATACCAGGAGCTAAAATTTGCTAATGCGTCTTACACACTGACCACAATTATAAATGCTCTGCAAGCCCTTGAGTATTTAATCCTCACAACCGCTCCTTGACATAAGTGCAATTTTAACCCCCATTATTGATCAATCAGGATGCAGAGGCACACAGCTTACAGGTGTGGCTCCGGGGACTTAAGCCTAAGGAGTGGGACCTCAATGCCGGCATCCATGGCCACTCATCGTCTGGAGCTAGCCAGAGGGAACAGACCCGGTGTCACAGGTGTTTGGGCTCATGTTCTTCAAATCGATCACTTCACGGGACACTGACTTCACTGTCTCTTCATCTCCGCTCCCCTCATTTTTCTTTCCAGCATTTATGGGTCACTTGTAAGTGTAAGTGGCCTTTACTATGACCATTATTTTAAATCAGGTGACAGTCACCTTACTGCTGGCTGTAATTTCAGGTTTGCGATTTCTACAGAAGGGCCAGGCATTAAAGAGAATCAATGACAGGGCTTCTGGACTTTAGGAAGCTCTGTCTCCAGTGTGACTGACACCATCCACCGCAGTCTTGGGCACAAGGCCAGGGTTTGGGGAACTGCCCTGTCTGGACTGATGGCCATCATGATGGGAGCCCCCGAGGGTCATTCCCTGCCTGGGACTCAGCCTAGAATTAGTGATTCCAGAGAAGTTCTCAGCTCACTGCTGTTCTCTGTCACTGAGGCACAGGACGATACTGCTTAGAATTTCAGGACTGAGACAATTTAAACCTCTTGTTTCCCAGGGCGAAAACTGCAGGTCAGAGATTAAAGGGCAGGTCACATCGCTGACCAGACTCAGCTCCCTGGTGTCCGCACTGCAGGCCCTTCGTGCTCCCACTCTCCTGAGGCCCTCACGGAGAAGAGGACCACTTCTCCTCAGCCCATGTGGCCAGGGCTCAGGGACCACTGAAAGGCAAATACACCAACACCTGAAATATCACTTGTGCCCATCTCAAGAGCCAGGTGGGCACCTGTGGCCAGTTGTGTCTCCCCCAGTGGCAGAGGCCGGTTTGCTGTAGGGGATGACCCTGCCGTTGAAAACGGCCTGAGTCCATCTCCATTCATGGCTCTGGGAGAAACACTTGGGCTGCATATGCCTGCCTGTAAATTAGGGCTAAAGCCCTGTCTTCCTGGACCACTGGGCCGACCAACCCACCAATGAAGCTCTTGGAGGCCAAGATCCTGACTCAGACACCCAACTCTGCATTTAGCAGGTGGTAACCCAGACATCTGTCACCACCTGCGTTTTGTGCTCAAATCGAAAAGGGACATTTTCCTCCTGGGGGAGTCTGTGCATCTCAGTAAACAGGTTAAGTTTCTTGGTCCCTATAAATTTTTAAGCTTCTTCAGGTAGAGCATAAATAGTCATGACTTCCCTGGTTTGGTCGCTTGTGTCACTGATAGTAACTTATCCATCAGACTCCACTGCAGCATGCCTGGAGCAGAGTGGACAAGCCTCAGCTACACAGCATGTCCTGAGAGTGTCCTGATGTCTACAACCACAGCAAGACCCACCCCTGATCCTCCGCCTCCTTGTGCATGTTTCCAGGGCCACAGTTATCCTATCTCTTCGTCCTGAGGTCCCAGATGCCCCTCCTTACCTACGCTTCAAGGCCTCTCCTCCTCCTCCAAGGAGTGCCACCTCCTCCAGGAAGTCTCTCCTGATTACTATCTGCACTCCCCAGAGTATGGAGTCCCCCAGAGCACACTGGCCACAGAACTCATCTGCTTTTTTTTTTGCACATCTCTATTTTTGCTCTACACCATCATTTCTAAGAACATTTTTTCTTTGACACTTCAGTCTCTCTGAGAACACTCTTAGTGTCTGACTCACCTCTGTATCTGTTGTGAGGCTAGAAAAGTCCTCTATGAAGTAAGTACTCGGTGGGTTTTGTTGAACAAATTAATAAATGACTCATGGGCTTGTACCCTCACCACCATCTCTCACCCTCCGTATCTGTGATCCTGAGATTCCATGGCATTTAATACATGTATGGACACAGAGAGTAACGGTAACTTCGTGGGCGTGGGCTTTCAGGTCCCGCAAACCACCCAGTCAGCATATTTGCCATAGAAACAGCACCTGCATGTTCAGCTACACAGTGCACAGTTGCCATGAAGATCGAATAACACAGAAGAAAAAGCCCTTCAGAAACACTAAAGAAGGCGCCCGGGAAGGAAGGTCTTTAGCCCTGGTGTCGTTTGGGGGTGTTAGGGTTCTGCCCCCACCATGTGGAGCCTGTGCTCGGCCACGAGGGGCCAGTCCCCCCACAAAGACTGACCTGGCGTTTTGTAGACAATAGTGGGTGACAAGAATATAGTAGTGAATGATATAAAACCTGGTTGTTCTCATGAGGTGAGGGGTGTGAAGTAAATAAACCAGGGAAGAGGGTGGAGGGTGAAGCAGGGGAAGAAAGCAGAGATGGACGGAGGACACAGCAGTGGGACAGGCCCCTGAGAAGGTGCCGTTTCTGTGGACACCAAGGGGCTGAGGCCAGCTGGGGGGCATCCAGATGGAAGTCCTGCCACGAGAGTCCTGTGACAGACTCACTGTCACCCGCCTTCTCATTCCCTGAGCGAGGCCTATTGAGTGATGGCTGATCGATCATGAAAACCCCATAATTTCAGCTTTGCTAAAAGGTCTTGGGTCTCAGCCGTCAGGTACACTTTCCATTCCTAGTGCCAGTGGTTAAGGCCAGGCAGAGGAAATCTGCTGACCTGTGCTGTGTGACCACATCTACACTCCCTCTGAGTTAACACAGGCCACCACTGCCCAGGGTCCCCCACTCCTGCCATCGCCCATCTAGGGAGTGCCCCCGCCCTGAGTAGAGACGGGACAGGCACCGTGCAGGCGTCAGAGAGTGTGGGGCATGTCTGGGCTTCCAGGGGCTTACAAGGTAACTGCAGAGGCAGGTACGAGGGTAAATTGTCGAAGACATTGGGGGTTACGTGCTTGGAACTCCTTACAGGAAGTCGTGCATGTGGCGGGGAGAGCTGGTCTGAGTCACGAACGTGGTCCCCCACTGTGGCCAGTTCAATTAATCTAGGGGATGTTCCCAGCATTGTGTGCAGGTGCGGCAGGGACTGGACAGGTTAATACAAGGTCCCCGTGTCCCCACAATTTTGCATCCAGGCAGGTTTCACCTGCCAAGCAGGACAACGTCACCAGGTTGGTGGCAATGCAGGTGTAAAGGTGAGGGGTGCAGAGCGCCCCCTGCCTTCCTGGCCTGGCCCTATCTCCAAGCTAGTCTGGCTGCAGCCTGGTTTGGGGACCCCCTCTGCCTTGAGTTAGAGGCCAGAAGCTGAGTGGATTGTGACACATCCCAGCACCTACATCCTATCTTAGGTTCAGGGACCACCAGTGAACAAGGAGTGGAAGGACTTCTCAGAAAGTGGACTGAGCCTGCAGCAGGTTGGGCTGGGCTTTGCTGGAGTGGATGCTGGGAGCCTGACCTTCTGTGTGCAGGGCTGGGGGCTGCTCTGCAACGGGGTGGGGTGGGGGGTTCCTGCAGGATCGGGGATGGGGAGCCAACCCTGGCCCATCCCCTGATGGACAGTCTCTCCCACGCCCATCTGCCCAACTCAGGCCAGCACCCTCCATCCTCAGGGAAAACTAGCTCTCGCTTCAATAGGCGGCAGGTCCAAAAATAGGGCTTCTGAGGCTGGAGACACCCCACGTGACATGAAAGGAGGAGAGGTTGGGAGAGGTGGCAAAATGGGACTTTTTGAACATCCACTGATGCTTTTCTGATTGTTCTTTGAAAAAAAATACAGACGGTAGAGATAATCCTGTCAGCTCTGTGCCCTGAGAGCCTGGGGGATTAGCTCTCTGCTCTTCTGCTGCAAATGTGTTTGAATTCCCAGCCCAGGGGGCCTGGGGTGGGGGCCGGGCTGCGCAGATGGCCACAGGCTCTTCTCTGTGCAGCTGTCTCAGCCAGGGGGCACGTGAGCAGGAGCCATGGTGGGTTTTAATGGACTCACATCAGAGCTGGGGTCTTTACAGCAAAGGGACCCATTCAAGGAAACCCTCCATTTATAGGAAACCAGATTCCTTGGCAACTCAGGATGGGTGAGCAGGAACAGGGGAGAGGTCACATGGCTGAACGGATGAGCTACTTACTCGGGACCCCGGACACCAATCGCAGGGGCCGCAGCACACGGAACGCCCTCAGCGCCTTCACGTCGAATCCAGCACCCTTCCCTCCCAGGGCGTTGGCCCCATCGGCTTTGGTCGCTTGCTCTAAGATTGCGCTGAAAAGCCTGGAATAGAAGGAGAGAGGGAACATCAGGATGTCCTGCTTGCCTGGCGGGGCTCCAACTTCTCCAGGGATGCCAGGCAGTGGGATTTGCAGGTGGCTCCAGTCAGGAAAGTCTGGGTGTGCTGGAGGGTCTGACTCTCATCAGATGACGGTACCTCAAGGCAGGTCCCGCTTGCCTGGAGAGGTCTGACAGAGGCCCTGGCAGCCCGGTGCCAGCATCAAGCTGGGTTTTCTGGCATCAGCAGTGTGGGCAGAGCGTCAGGCAGGCGGGGGCTGCTGCCAGGGCCCGTCCCTCCTCGGTGCCCTCTGCCCCCCACGATGTCCAGGCTTGTGTGCCCGGGAACCACATTCCCGCCTGACAAGCCTCTGTCTTTGACCTGAACCTGGGCAGAAACAAAGGGTCCTACGGAAATTGACGCAGTGCCTCAGGTACAAGGATGGGAGACTGGCTTGGAAGCCGCAGGGCCCCCTGGGACCCTGGCAGCAGGTGTGTCTGGTGGACTGACGGGGACAAGGTTGACAGAGGGCGGTGAGACGGGGCATGAGCGGCTTCCCTTCGGTCTGTTTTGTGCTTGGGGGCCCTGAGTAGGCTGTCTGCACAGTGGGGGCTGCAGCCAGAAGTTCTGACGAGTTGCCCGGACCAAGTCTGACATCCTTCTTGCTCTAGGGTTCCTTCACCCCAGCTTGGCAGCTGGACGGTTCCCCGTGTTAACTGGCGACGCCTGTGATCCAGGCAGGGGTGGCCAGGGTTGGGGGGAGCCGGGTCCTTTCTCCACAGAGAAGTCTTCTTTCTACTGAAACTGAGGAAAACAGTCTGCATGTCTGTTGAACAACATCCCCAATCTAAACCAGATTTGGTGCTTAGAATTTCCTGGAAGAAAGGAACACGCTTATTGATGTACAAGATGTCCACAAATATTATTCACGGAGGGAATTGGAGACTGAACAGCCTTCCCCTTTGTCAACCCTGAAGGGGTAGAAAGTTTGGGACTGGGTCTGGAAGGTATCCGCTCACGGAGGCCGTGTGCTGCTCCTCATTCAGACACCGTGGAGGCGAAAACACTGCTTCGTGCTCCCCGCCATCCAGGGCTGGGAGCACATGAGGATGCTTGTGGGGGGCTATCTCCAGGCGTTCCCCCCCCCGGAGTGTGCCTGTCAGTTCCTTAGCCCAACATTCGAGACTGGACAACAGTCTCTGGAGGGCCCATGAGCTGAGAGGCAGGGCCCATACTGGAAGGGAGATGGAGACACAGTGAAGACCCTTGAGGCTGGAGTAGATGGTCAGAGTGGGTGCATCTACTGAGGGCTCTAGGATGCCCAGTGGGGGCAGGGAGGACTGCTGGGTGGGAAGGGGTGGGGAAGGCTCCGCAGGCACCTGGTGGAGGTGGGGGGGTGTAGCTCACAGAGACTCTGAAGTTCAGCAGCTGTGTCCCCACTGTTTCTAGGAGATACTTCCACTTCCACTTCCAAAAGGAATGGGTCTTGTGGGGGGTGGGCACATCCAGGTAAAGGGTTGGGAAGGGGGGGAGTGGGGGGTGGGCATGGCAGAAGAGAGGTGATTGGTCCATGCCCTTCGTGGGGGGCGTGTGCCACATTTTGAGTTAGAAGGATGGGCCAAGATCGAGACTGGATGGAGAACCCTGAAGACTTAGCAACTCGGGGAGGAGAAACCAGGTCCCAAGTGTGCGATCAGTGGGAAAAAGACAGAGGGCCTTGGTGGACCACAGGTGGACCACAGGTGGGCCGGGACTGGCTTCGTGGCCTCCGTGTTGTGAAGTCAGCTGGAGGCACTTCTGCAAGGGTGCCAAGTCTGGATGCCTCTCTCCCTTCCTCAGTCTGACAGCCTGGACTGGGCAGATGGGATTGGGATCTGGGCTGACCTGTGAGCCGTCCACTCTGCAGGAGGAGCAGAGTCCACACAAGCAGAGACGCAGCAGGGACCCTGTCCAAGGTCTGCCCATGTCTCCTGCCCCCACCCCACGCACAGGTGAAGGCCGCGGATGGGACAGAACATGGCACAGACCAAGGCCAGTCCATCCTGCAGACAGGAGAAGACACAGCTCCTCTCCCTGCGAGGCCTCTCTCCTCTGCTAGCCCCAGAAGCACCGTGTCTCGGTCCTGGCTCTTCCTGCGAGTCTGTGAAAGGTTCCCAGGAGACTCAGGGCTCAAGGAAGACGCTGAATTGAAAAGGATGCAGACGTGTGAGGAACAACCGCCCTAAAGACCTTTGCCATGGTTTGCTGAGTCAGTTCAAGGCACTCGTCGGTCACTCTGTTCACCCAGTGTGAACAGGACCTCTTGCAGAGCTGCTTCCTCACCCGACATCCACATGTGGCTAACAGCTCAGGAGCTTCCATGTCCCTCGTGTCTCCAGTGTCCCTTATGTTACTGCAAAGTGCGTCACGCATCAGCCAGGCAAAAAGCACAGCGGTGAAAACCCTAACACCGCTCAGACACTTGCAAGAAGCCATCCAGACTCCCGGAGACAGGGTCTCGCTCCCACGTGGCCCTGACTTGCTTCGTCGCTTCCTGCGGGAGAGGCCAGATGCCCATGGGCTCCGAGCAGGGTGTTCTCTGGGGAAGCCACCAAAGCAGCATCAGCCCCGGGTTGGCTGGAATGGTCCCCTAGATAAGAGCCCATTGGCACGCGGACCTGACCCCGGAGGCCGTGGGGCTGGAGAGGGCATGAGCGCCAGGTGGGTTTGACGTAGCGCCAGGTCAGCCCCGAGGCGTGGGGACCCTGCCCTGCATGGATGGATGAGTGGCAGGAGCTTGGTCAACAGTACCTGCGTCTCCAGCAGTGCGTGCGGGTTTGTTTGTACCAACATTTGACAAAGACCCTTCCCCAAAGTTACTGACGCCCCAACAAGGAGATCACAGCCCCAAGGCTTCCTGCAGATGCTGGTGCTGCTCTGCTTCTGAGCGTAGGTGGTGCCCGTCCTTCTCCTACACTTCTCCCCTACTCTTCTCCCGAGAAGTGCGTCTGGTCCCATCCCCTGGCCCTTCCTAGTCCTGTTTTCCTCTCGCCCATCAGTCCCGGGCAGCCACTGAATGAGGACCCTCAGTTGCAGGTAGGGGTCTTGGCCCCCGTGTGCCAGTCACCCCTCCCTCACAGTGGCTGCAGGGTCACGTCCAGCCCAAACACACCTGCTCTGCCTCACCTTGGGGGAGGCATCCAGGAACACAGGCCAGGTGAGGCTGGAGATGGAATAAAAGACCTAAAATTGAGGCTTCTCCTTGGCTGCAGAGAGGACCCTGGACTCCAGCAGAAACCCTCGATTCACCTCTGTGTGTGTGTGTGTGTGTGTGTGTGTGTGTGTGTGTGCAGGTATGGGCGTGCAGGTGGGAGTAGCACCGGACTATTCCAGGTAACAGCTCCCCTCCCTTTGCAGAGAGTCTGAATCCAGAGGGATTTTAAATAGATCCTCTGGTCTGGCCTGAAGCCCAGGGCCCTTGTGACCAAAGCAAAAAGACGCAGGTATGTGCGGAAGGGAAGGGGCCGAGGTGGCTGGCGGTGTGGGAGTTCGTACTCACCCGACAACCACGATGATAAAGTCTAGTAAGTTCCAGCCGTTGCGGAGGTAAGCATTGGGGTGAAAGAGGAGTCCGTAGGCTATGACTTTTAAAAATGCTTCCACAGTAAAAATGATGAGAAAGAGATACTCCACCCGCTCCTAGGAAACACAAGTAAAGAGAGAAGGTCATCAGACGGCGGGGGGTGCGGGGGGTGTCTGGAAAGTTCTGACCCCACAGGTCAAAAGCCAGTAGAGAAGGGGCCCCTCTGTGGTCGGATCAGGGGGACGCTGGGAGGGACCCCTGTCACATCCCCAACCCCACAGTCTATTCCACAGGCACACTCAGATCCACTAGTCTTCTAGTCTTAAAATGCAGAAATTAGGGTGGTGGGAAAACTGCACACCTTTGAGAAATCTTAATCAATGAACACCTGCTTGAACTTCTCAGGAGAGAACTCAGGATGAGAGAGCTGAGGGTGGAGTTGGAAGTGCAGAGAAAGTGCCACAGTTCTGAGTCACAAACCCAGAAGCTATAGCCCAGTCTCCTGAAACCCAGAACTGGAGTCTGGGAACCTCCACTGGTCAGGAGACAGAGGCAGCTGCCCACGTGCTCTGACCTTTCCTTTAGAAAACAAAACTCTTTGTCCAAAGACCGAGACCAGGTCAGCAGGAGCCCCAGTGTTCCCAGGATGGGGTGAGCACTGGATGGGGGTGGGGTGGGGTGCTCCTCCTCCCTCTCCACCCACTAAGAGAGCCCTGCTGTGGATGAGGCTCTGTTACAGGAGTCTACACTTGGTTTGGCTCCAGCCGACTCGGGGTTGATTCACCATCTCCCTCCACTCTCCGCCCCAGCAGCTGCTCTCCAGCGTGGAGCTGTCATGACCCCACCGGGCGGAGGCTGCCCATGGCCTTCACACATGGATGCTTGCTCTACAGGAGCCTTGGCCTCTAGGAGTCATCTGCTCAGACCTCAGACCCACTGCCCCTCCTTGTGGGTCAGGAGGAGCTCATTGAAGACCCTCAGGTCCCACCCACACTGTGGATGGGGCATCCCGGGAGGACACACCATCTGCAGCCCACCCAGCTGGTGAATTGCTGGCTCACCACAACCCCACCCCTTCAAGCACATCTTCCTCATCCCTGAGACACTGAGCCAGTGGTGGCCTTCTGAGCCCAGATCAGGGTTTGGGGATGCAAAGTTAAAAAGGGCAGAACCCTGGGCCCCATCCAGACAGACTGGAGGAGATCTGGCCGTGGGATCTGACCCAGCCTCCTCAGCACATGGGCCACTGGTCCTCAACTCCAGGTGCCCCAGAGGCTTCTGGGAAAGGTCTCAAATGTGCGCTTCCAGGTGCCAAGGCCAGGAGACCCCTTCTGGACTCAAGGCCGAGCTGCTGGTGTCAGATGCATGCGGGGCGGGCTCAGAGGGGAGCTGGGCTCACGGGGCAGCAGGACAAGTGGGTCCTGGAGAGTTTGTTGTCAGAGGAGAGCTGGGGCTTGGCTCCACCCACTGAAGACAGCCTCGGCCTGAGACAACGCGTCCATGTCACGGAAACTGTCTCCAGGCAGGAGTGACGGCATCCTGTGTACAACCACGGGGTCTGAGAGACAAAGGAACTCAGAGATGATCTGAGCTACCTCGCTGCTGGAGAGACTGGGACACTGAGAAGGTGAGGCCTGGGAGGCACACGCCTGGGACCCAGGACCTGCTGGACTTCCTGACCCAAGGCCCGAGGTCCATTCATCTCTCTGCCTCCCTGGTCTCGCTTATCCTCTAAGACACAAGAGGGACAAGACCGCTCAGGTTTAAGGGCCTGAGCCAGAGCTGAAAAGGGCCCAGAAATCAGGAAGATGGATCTGGAAAAGAACCCAGGGAAGAGGCAGGTGCCAGACGCCAAGAAGCTCAGGCACAGTGATCTGTGTGGTGGGTGAGAGTGTGTGAATGTGTGTGTGAGTGTGTCAGTGTGCATGTGGCACTGCTCTTGTGAGCAGCGCTGTGTTCCCCCGACGTTAGAGGTATGAGAGTCCTTACAGAATTCATTCCAACCCCCTCTTCAAAACCAAAAAACAAACAAGAAAGCGTAAGCAAGTGAAACAGCTTGGTCATCCTTTCAAAACACCATATGTTGCCATAGAAACATCCGGGGGTGGAGAACGGCATGGCTGAGGAAGCTGATGCCTTGGCGCCTCTGGGCCTGTGAGTTCACAACTCCTTGCGGCCTCCTCAGGCCTGAGTCCTGGGCATCACTGTGCCCTGAGGCTATGCTGAGGTTCAGCAGGGACCCTCTATTTCTTTGACCTCCAGAACTGGTTGAAATGTGTGCAGACCCACTAAAAACAAGCACAGAGCCCTGAGTATCCACCTGTGATGCTGAGAATGTGCCCCAGCATATGCGGGGTGCACAGGGGCTTCCTGATCTGTGCCGAGGGAGTCCAGGTACCCAGGAAAGGCTGACATCCCAAGTGGGGGAAGCAGGAGGGCTTGGTCCCCTCCCACAGCTGTGGAGCCCACCAGGGCAGTGATGCCTAGGCCCAGCCATCCTGTCACTGCTTCCTCAGCTGTGAGGGTCTGGGCGGAGCCAGGGGATTAGTTCCCAGCTCCTGTTCTCCCCACCTGGATGGGGAAATAGCTCCCTAAACATTGTATTCACGGTCCCTGTATTATGCTGCTGCTCTGACTTGTGGATATAAACCCTATGGTAGATGGGACAATGAATGCTGGGGCCACAGAGACCCTGGATGCAAGCCGCCTCTACCTGCTGGCCTCCCTGCCCCCACCCCCCCACCGACTCCAGCAGACACCGCTCAGCCATCACTGTGAACTCACCTGCTGACCCACATCACGCATCCTTCTCAACACAACGACCATCTGTCTATTGGTACCAACTTACAACCTGTCCCCTCCCTGCTGGATGCACAGAGTGGCCATACAGTTTACCATCCAAACAAGGGCAGTTTTGAGAGTGAAAGAGAGCCTGTGACTAATTCATGGGGACACAGTGTATGGGGGTTATCCCAGATGAGTTAGAGGCTGTGGTCACCCTAATTCTACCTCAGTGAGGCTCCTAAAGCACCCACCCACTCCTTGTAGGTAAACCCACCTGAGAAAGCTTGAGAGTGTCTTCCTACAGGACGGCCTGGGTGGGGGATGGGGGGGACTTGGGGAAGGAGAGGGGGTCTTGGTGAGGAAGGACAAAGCCTGCCTGGTCACAGACTTGTCTGCAGAGGTGCCATCACCACTGGGTTGTTCCCCTCCCCCGCCCCGTGGTCCCTGACACCACCCCCCTGCTCTGGTAGCACCAGCCCATCACCTTCCCACGAAAGCCCGTGTCTGCTCCCCAACCCACCTCTGCCTCACAGAGAATAATCGTTTCTACAGTAGTTTAATGAGTCAGTTACGAACACATTTGGGTGTCTTATGGAGGCAGAATCACCTTGTTTACTCCTTGGTAATTAAATCAGCTACATTTCATTTCTGTTTGGGGAGATTTATGGGCATTTTCTGTTTCTAGGTGGCAAAATTGAAAAATGAGTCTAATTACTGATGGATTTCCCCCAAGAAGAGAAGCAGAGAGCAGTATTTCACTCACTGCCAAGTTCACTGCGTCTTAGCACAAGGATGGAGGATGATGGGAAGGCTAGGGGCCATCCAAGACAAGTGAGCAGAGAGGACGGCAGTGCAGACACTCAGGGAGGGGGGCCCTCTCTTCTAACGGCGGGGACTTGGCCACTAGCTGCTCTGGTTGGGCCGTAGAAACCTGACCGGTCCTCTCAGACAACCCCCTTTCCTAAGGGGAACCCCATTCGTCCCTCAATAAACCAGTTGCAACTATGGGCTTTTTAGAGGCTGTGACACTTCAGGTGAAAAGGTCTGACCGGGTATGTCCTCTCAGTTGCTTTGTGACTTTAGCCAAGTAAGTCTTTTATTCTTTGCCTTCACATGTTCTCATTTACAAAGCAGAGTTTTCAAGTTACTGAATTGCTGGGTTGATTGAAAATATTAAAAATATTACCATCACAATATGTTTTATAAACATGTATAAGTTCCCTGAAAAGGGTTTTGCTCAGCTTTACATTTTTTGGCCTTTGAGTTGGGAGGATGAGAAAAGTAATATGGGCATTTTATTTAAAGGCAATAGGGACTCTCTAGGGGTCCAGGGGCTAAGACTCGGTGCTCCCAGTGCAGGGGGTCCGGGTTCGATCCCTGGTCGGGAACTAGATTCCACATGCAGTGACTAAGACCTGGTGGGGTCAAATAAAAAACTAAATGTTAATATTTGATAAAGGCAATGAAAGTGTCTTCTAGGAATTTAAACTCCGTCACCAGATACAGTTTACGTTTTTGGCTATTGGGCCATTTTTAGTCTAATTCAGGATCTGGCTGAAATGAGAGTGTTTCCTACACTTTGGTAGCAGAGGGGACCGAGGTCTGAGGGCACACGCCTCGCTCTGGAGCTGCTCAGAGTCCCCTACCCTCACATTCCATCCTCACAATGACTGTCAGAAACGGTGTATTTTCTGCAGGTGAGAAGGCCCTGGGGCTCAGCGGATCCAGGCCGGGGGTCTCGCTCTGAGTTCCATGGAAGGCTGGCTCTGCTTGGCGCCCCCAGCAGAGGCTTGATGGGGAGCAGGCCATGTCCACCTGCCAGACCTTGTGCGTTCTCGAGAAGCAGTCACCTTGCTCTGCGTTTATGGGCCACACCAAGGGCCTTGGCTGTCAGGCCCCGCAGTGACCCTCTCCTCCATGTGGTCCAGCCCACACCCACCTCAGTGCTGAGACCCCAACTAGGTTGAGAGGCCTCTGTTCGGGGGGGCATGCTGCTTCTCTGGGCCTCAGTTTTCTAATCTGTGAAATGAACGCCTCTTCCTTCCTCTGCCGGGCTATGAGAATTCATAGAGAGTTCAGTGTCTCGTGCATATGTGTTTCCCAGGAGTCCATAGACCACAAGGGGTTCCAGGGCGGGGTCAGGGGTAACGTATCCCTCAGGTCGGTGACCTCAGAGCAGCTACCTCTGTAGCTGGTGGAGCCAGATGGTCACCCCAGCTTTCTGGGAAGCCTCCAAGCCCAAATAACTGCAGTGGGTGCCTGGAGCATCCATATCCCTCATTCCACAGGGCCTTTTCAAGGAGATGAGATTTTTAACTTAATCAGGACCCTCTGCTCCATGGGAGGGCGATCCACTAGCAGGGGTCAGCATCTCTGATTAGCAGCAGCAACTGCCTGAACTCCTTGATGCCGAATCACAGGTCACCAGAGGATGGGGGTGGGGGATGAGCCCGGGTCCTGGCTTTGAAGGCTGGGCTGAGGCCACCTGCGCTGACCTCTTGGGGAACCTGGGCCCTGTCCAGAGATGAGGTTAACTAGGGCTGGGACAGGCCCAGGGATGAGCACGTCAGTGTTTTATGGAAACGACTGGACCCCAGGTTCAGGCAGGTATAGACATGCTGGTGGAGCAGGAGTTCTCAAAAACGGAGGTGCAGCTTCTGTGTGGACAGGATGACTGTCCTGGAAGATCAGGAGTGTGCAGAACCTGGGTTTGAGTCCAGTCTCTGTTCTCTCTGGCTGTGTGGGCTCCGGTCCATCCCTTAGTCTCTCTGATCCCCAGGGTCCTCATTCACAAAGAGTGAAGCCAGTGATGCTCTTCAGAGGGTTGTGATGAAGACGGGTGGAGTCTGGTGTGTGGCCCTGAATCTCACAGCAGGTGCCAGGTAAGCACGGCTGCCTTCCCCTGCTCCATGTGGACACCGGCCAGACTCCCACCTGTCTGCCCGCCTTGTTGTGTTAGGTGAGGCTCAGGGCATGGTGTTGGGAGCCCTGCCTCTGAAGGGAGACCACCTGGTTTTATATCCAAGTTCTGCCGTAGAGATCAGAGCAGAAATAAATGAAACAGGGAATTAAAAAATCATAGAAAAGATCAATGAAATTAAGAGCTGATTCTTTGAAGAGATAAAATTCATAAACCTTTAGCCAGACTCTTTGGGAAAAAAACAGAGAGGGCTCAAATGAATAAAGTCAGAAATGAAAGAGAAGTTACAACACACACCACAGAAATACAAAGGATCATTAAGACATGACTATGACTGAGTATGCACCAATAAAATGGAAAACCTAAAAGTGGAAAAATTCCTAGAAATATATAATGTCCCAAGACTGAACCAGGGAAAGATAGAAAATATGAACAGACCAATTACCAGAAATGAAATTGACCAATTACCAAAACAAAAGTCCAGGACCAGATGGCTTCACAGGTGAATTCTACTAAACATTTAGAGAACAGTTAACACCCATCCTTCTGAAACTGTTCCAAAAAATTGCAGAGGAAGGAATGCTTCCAAAATCATTCTGTGAGGCCACCATCACCCTGATACCAAAGCCAAAGACAGCACGAAAGATGGAAATTGCAGGCCAATATCACCGATGGACATAGATCAAAAATCATTAACAAACTATTAGCTAACTGAATCCAACAACACATTTAAAGAATCACAAACCATTGTCAGAGCTTCCCAGGTGGCGCTAGAGGTAAAGAATCTGCCTGCCCATGCAGGAGACGTAAGAGACACGGATTCTATCCCTGGATTGGGAAGATCCCCTGGAGGAGGGCATGTATTCTTGCCTCTGCCAACACTGGAATACTGCCATTCCAGTATTCTTGCCTGGGGAATCCCATGGATGGAGGAGCCTGGTGGGCTACTGTCCCTGGGGTCACAAAGAGTTGGATATGACTGAGCGACTAAACAACAACAAAAACAACATCCTACTGAACAGTGGAAAGCTAGAGACATTTCCTTAAGACAAGGATGCCCACTTGCCACATTTATTCAACATAGTATTGGAAGTCCTAGCTACAGCAATCAGAGACGATAAAGTAGTAAAAGGAATCCAAATTGGAAAAGGGAGAATTAAAACTGTCACTGTTTGCAGACGACATGATACTATACATAGAAAATCTTAAAGCCACCGCCAAAAAACGACTGGAACTCATCAATGAATTCAGAAAAGCTGGAGGATACAAAATTAATATACAGAAATATATTCATAACTTGGAGTATAACCTTCAAAAATTATGAATCACTATGTTGTACTCCTGAAACTAACATAATATTGTAAATAAGCCATGTTCTGCGCTGTGCTAAGTCACTCAGTCAAGTCCAACTCTTTGTGACCCCATGGACTGCAGCCTGTCAGGCTTCCTCTGTCCATAGGATTCTTCAGGCAAGAATACTGGAGTGGGTTGCCATGCCTTCCTCCAGGGGATCTTCCCAACCCAGGGATTGAACCCAAGTCTCTCGTATTGCAGGCAGATTCTTTATTGTCTGAGCCACCAGGGAAGCCCAGACCTCAATTTAAAAAGTAAAATAAAAATTTTCAACAGTGCTAGAGAGGAAAACTGGAAGATGGAAAGGAGGAAAAAGGTAGAATAGCCAGGAAGAGAAGATGCACAAGAGCAGGAAAGAAGTGTGATGTCGTTGGAATCGGTTTACACCCAGAACGAGGTCTTGGGGTAAGGTTCCTGAAGTTATGCCCATGAAGCCCGGGGTCTGTCCTCAGAGACCCTGCATGTAGTGGGAGCCCCCGACGGTGCACAAAGGGGGAAGTGTCCAACAGGCCTGGCAGAAAGGGCCTGCAGGGCGTGAGGCTTGGATCCTCTGGGAAGAGCTGACCATTTCTCTACCTTCTGTGCAGAAAGCAAGCCAGTGACCTGGACCCTCTGTCTGACTGCAGCCAGGTTCCCACTGACCTCTGGCCCCTGTGGCTGGAAGTCCCCATGTGACTCCAGGGTGGCTGCACCCAGCCAGAGTTCAGAGCACCAGCAGCCTCTGGCCTGATGCCCTCCCCTGAGTCACTGCTCCCTGCTGCCACCCTCTCCCACCCCTACCCCACGGGCCAGGGTCTGGGGGGGACAGGATCTCTGGGCTGGGCCAGAATCAAACAGCCCGTGGATGGGTCAGACGTCTGGCCTCAGGGACCCGAGTTCTGATGCAGTCCACAGACATTCAGCACCTTGGGGCCTGCAACTGAAGAAGCAGCGCCCTGGTCAGAGTAGCCAAGTGGTGGGTAGGGTCAGAAGGGACAGAGGCCCTCACAGCACGACGAGGTCTGCATGAGGCCGTTATACCAGTGAGCTTGCGTGCCCCTTCCCAACACCAGCCAGAGGCAAAGGGCACCTTGGTCTCTCCCAGGATCCAGGCCAGACACTGCGCCCCCGGACCGTGTGGCGTCTGTGATCTGGGAAAAGTGATGAACGTCTGTCTAGAGGACCGGGCTTTCCTCTGAGACGGCGGGTCCAGGTGGAGCTCCCACTCAACACTCGCGCATCCTGGGTGGCATCTATACCCAGGGAACTCACCCGGCACAGGGGGCGGGCGCCTTCCCCAGCGTTCACATCTCAGGAAATATCTGCTCCCAGGTGCTGGCTCACCAGAGCCCTGGACGGTGAATCAGTCCTTTTATAGGAGACACTGAAGGGGTAAGGACAGTAGGAGGCGGCTGGAGCAGCCACCATATGTGGATGCCCTCAGTTAATATGCTCCCGTCCCAGGGGCCTGGTCTCAGATACCACCTTCACCACAGGTGAGGAGCCCGAGGATCAGAGAAGTCAAGCAGCCTGTCCAGGATCCACAGGCTGCCGACGCCCGGCCCAAGGCTTGAACTCTGACTGTCCAGTTTGGCTGCATGGCCTGAGGCAGGGAGCGCGGTCTTGTGTTCCTCACAGTCTCCACTGAAACTCCGATATTCAAATAATGGCCGAACCAGCAGGATGTGGGAGCATTGCAGATGGAGGGAGGGAGCCCTTCTCTAGCCCGGGGCAGGCGTGGCAGGATGGGACCATGTGGCGTGGGACCTGGGAGAGGCGACGGCACTGCCATCTCCAGCCCGAAGCAGTGGTCAAGGCGCAGACCCAGCAGTTGCGGTCCCGCCGTGAGTGGTTCCAGGACCGCGGGCTTCGGAGCAGCGGCAGAGCATCTGTCAGAGCTGAGCTGACACACGTCCATGCCAATAAATGAACATTTCCATCTCAGGTGGCTCCATTTGACAGGCGCCATCAATTCACACAGCAATTTATGTAGCCAAGGGGAAAGGTGTGGGGGGCATGGGCGGGGTTGGGGGAGGATGGGGGCCAGCCTCAGCCTGTCAGGTTGTATTCACTCATTTTATAATCACTCACTCATTCATTCAGTCATTTACGCAGTCACTCATTCCCTCCCTCACTCATTCGTTCATGCAGTCACTTACTCATTCCCTCACTCATTCATTCATGCAGCCACTCAGTCCTTCACGCATTCACTCACTCATTCATTCAGTCATTCATTCATTCACTCACTCACTCATTCTCCAGAAGAGCCTAGGTGGCTGCAGGAGCTGGCCTGTGTGACAGAATGTCTCTTTCCCCCAGCCTCTTAGCTTGTTTAATAAAGGTCACCTACATTTTGAGTTGTTAGATTTGGGCAAAACTGCACGTTTCTCAGTCTTTCCTCGGTGCCGTCCCATCTTACCCACCTCGTGACACCGTTGTGTAGAAGTGTGTGCTGGGTCACAGTTGGCAGATTAGAGACCCCTGGATCAAACACTCTCTTTTCCTTCAAAATAGTCCCTCCATCTGGCTTCAGCAGTTTGAAAACACAGGAAATCCGTTTGCTAGGCATCTGTTGTATCTACTTGTTTACACATTGATCAAGGTACTTATCCCGCGGTTCAAAGAGATGAGATGGTTTACCGAGCGCTCGCTGAGGGCTGGAGGTGACTGAACTGAGACGACCTGATCAGTAGGAGAGCTGGGGCCTGGAGCCCACAGCAGAGCATACCCAGCACCCCCACCCAGGGGTTCCGGTCACTGCCGGTCTCCTCGATGCACCCTCGCCTTCCTCTGTCTCCCACCTGCTGGGCGTCTGCCCTCATTCCCCACCCCTCAGAAAACACAGGGAGACCCGAGAGGCACTGACATGGGGGGCAGCAAAGGACAGGGCATCCTCACAGGGTCATGTCTTGGGAGACACACCTGTGTTGAGTGTGCACACTCATGCACACACACACATGCATGCATGCATGCACGCACGTAGGCAGGGTCGAGGTGCTTTGTACTCCAGGCTGCTCTATTCCCTTTCCCTTTAATTGTTTGGTTTTGGCTTCTTCTGCACAAAGTGATTCATGGAAATCAGGGTCCTTGGAAGTGAAACATCACCATGAACCTCCCGGATCTATCGCCTTGAAATTCCTGGATCTCTTCCTTGAAAACTTCCTAAACCCATATACCTGGGTGGTGTGGGATGGAGGCTAGTTCTCCACCCTTTCCTGCGGGGGATGATGGGAGGCTGGGGTCTTGTTCCCAGAGCTGGGGTGGGGAGCAGGGGGCGGCTGACATGATGCCCTGCAGGGGCTGAGGTGATGCAGATCCAGCAAGACCACGGGCGCCATGACCAGCCAGGCCACCTGCTCCATGGAGGGACCAGTCCCTCTGGCTGACTCTAATAGGAGCAGGACACTGGGTCCTGCCATCCCAGGCTGGAAGCTACAAATGACCGGAGCCTAAGAGAGGCTGGTACTGCCAGCCTGCTGGGCCCTGGCGGCCGGCAGGTGACCATGATTCATCCCCACCTGACAGACGTTGCTCCTGTGTTTGCCTTTCCGTCTCCCCGAGCCGCCCAGCTCATCCATCTCTACTCCGCGTCCCCACTCCTGCCCTGTTTCCTCTCTCGCCTTATTTCTTCCCTCACCCTGATGGGGATTTGGGCACAGCCGTGGTTGGCTCTTTCTGCCCCGGCAATGCCTTAGCTCTTTTCTCCATATCAGGGGAGCACAGGTGACATGCTTTGCCCAGGTGAGCACTCAGGAAGGAAGGAAGGAAGGAAGGAAGGAGTAGAGGGGGTTGTGGGAGACGGAAAGGAAGAGGCCAAAGAGGACGTGTGATGAAGGCACCTGGCTTCAAGGGAGAAGGACAAAAGTCACTTAGAACTTGTGTATTGCTCCAAGCACAGCTGTCAACAGAGACAAAAAACTATAGGGACAAACTCCACACAGGTGTCTTGATTGAAATTCTGCACCTACTGTCCACCTGTCAGCAGGTAATTGTCAGGGACACGTTTGCCTCACCCCCCAGGTCAGACAACAACTTTAATTCAACAACAGGGAGTGGACTGAACATGGAGCTGGTCTCACAGGAAGGGCCTGTAGGGACGGATGGCCCAATTCTTCTTCTCTCACTTTAACGATGAGGAGTCTGAGGCTCTGGAGAATTGAATGACTAGCCAGGGAGTCGTGAAACTAGGACTAAACCCAGATACCCCAATCTAAAGGCCAGTGCCTCGGGTGCCACACCAGGGTGTTTGCTCCCAGGAGGGTTTTAAAAGCCAGCCATCATGATGAAGAAGAAAGGGCAAATGCAGCCCAAGCATATTTGATCATACGTGCTGATAAAGTGTGGATGGGACAGCAGGCATGAGCTGAGGAAAGCCATGATTAGGACAAGATGAGAAATGTCCGCACACAAAGAATAAACTAACTTTATGATCGTGAATGGGCACTCGTTAAATGCACCGGGGATTAGCGTTACTGAGCCTGGGGCAACGGAAACGATGGGCAGTGAAATGCTATGATGAATGACACTGGGCGACTTCTCTGCTGCTCTGGAAATGTTTAGAAATGTTAACAGGCGATTGCAGAAGTATGAATCCTTGAACAGAAGACGCTGTCAGCCCTAGTTTTATACACTGTGTGGAAATGAGGGAGACTCACTGGCTGGCAGCAGAAATGAAACATGGGCAGAACTTGCTCCATAAAATAAAGTGACCTGGAGATTTCTGCTTCTGGAAAGATGGAGCAGACATATTTTCCCCATTCCTCCCACAAAGTGCAAATAAAATCCACAGACACTACAAACAAAGCAAACACAAGATGACTATAAGAGGAAGACAAGGAGGTGCATTGACAAGGAGCCTCAGCACTCAAGGAAAGGCACATAGGTGAGTTCCCTAGGTTTCTGGGCAAAAGAGAAATGCCAACGGGGTGCAGACAAACCAACGCATTCATGACTGAGGTCAGCTCTTTTAGCCAAGGGCCCAGGAAAGGGGCAGCCTAGTAAGACAAACTTCACTCCACATTGCAATAAAATACGCATAGCATAAAATTTACCATTTCAGACATTTTAAAGGGCACCGTTATGTGGCAAGCCAGCAATAACACAAGATTCTAAATAACAACCAGGATGTCCAGTTTGCTCTCAAAATCACTCACCACACCAAGAACCAGGAAAATGTCAACTTGAACAAGAAAAAAAACAATCAACATATACCACCACTGAGATGACCCAGATGTTAGAATTATCTGGCAAGGATTTTACAGGAGCCATCATAAAACTGCTTCAACAAGCAATTTACAAACATGCTTGAAGCAATGAAATAATGAAAAAATAGAAAGTATCAGGAAAGAAACAGAACACCTCAGCCAAAAAACAGGAAATTTTAGACTTGAAAACAGTAATGAATGAAATTTAAAAACTCACTGAATGGGCTCAATAGCAGAATGGAAACAACAGAGAAAAGACTCAGTGAATTTGAAGATAGAACAGAAATGACCCAATGTGAAAAACAGACAGACAATAGTCTTTTAAAGTGTAGAGTCTCAGAGTCCCGTTGGACCATAACAAGAGATCAAACATCCATGTCACAGCAGACCTCTCTGTCCTGCCGCTGAAAGCTTCTGTGAATCTATGGATATTTAAAGTAAAAATATCTTAAAAGCATAAAGTGACTTGGCTCAGCTGAAACATGTCCTTCCCCCAGTTTTCCCAATATCCCACAGGGAGCAGAAGTCCTCCTCCAAGGAACACGGACCAGGCGGTCTGGCTGTCAGGTGGGCACACGGAGGCAGGGGTGCCCCAACAAGGCAGCTCCCCTGGGCAGTTGACTGTGTGATGTCGGATGCCTGTGGTCAGCTGAGCCCTGCACCAGCTGCAGGAGGCGCTAGGCACGTGGATGGCACGATGGATCCCTCGCCGCAGTCCTGGAGCTCAACTCCTCCCAGGCTCTCCTCAATCTTTCACACCCGGCTCTTTGCAGAGAACAGCCACCAAAGAACCAGCCGCAAACATGCGTTCTTTCACAGTAACCCCCCTGGCTTTGCTTCTTCACTCCACACGCAGCCAGTCCCCAGAAGCTGACAAGGTGCCCGTTTATCTCAGTGTGGTTCGTCCACTTAATCTTCTGGAACTCAGGGACCCTTCTCCTTCCCTCCGACCACATAGGCAGAGGCCACGCCCGGCAGGCCGGACCCCCAGGTGAAGGGGAATCTTGGCTTCCGACTGAGCTGCTAATCATCAGGGCTGCACAGGGCTGACTGTCCCCCATTTAATCCTGCCTAGAAAATACTGGGCTTCCCAGGTAGCTCAGTGGTAAAGAAATCTGCCAACGCAGCAGATGTGGGTTCCATCCCTGGGTTGGGAAGATCCCCTGGAGTAGGAAGTGGCAGTATTCTTGCCTGGAGAAGTTCATGGACAGAAGAGCCTGATGGGGCCACAGTCCGCACTGGTTGCAAAGAGTTGGATGCTACTGAGTATGGCACAGTAAGCACAGAAAATACTAGGTGTAAATACACGGCACCCCTTGCATGAGAAACACCTGCCAAGTGGAACCTTTCTGACCCGGGGAGGGTGACCTTCACCTCGAGACAAGGAACACTTAGAAGGCTGGATTGAGGGCGTGGAACAAAGGACACATGCTCCACCCAGCAAGACGGGGAGGCTCACCCATGAGCACCTCTGCTTGACACGAGGAAGGGGTAACAAGGTGTGTTCTTGAGGTAACAAGGTGTGTTTAAGACAGGGGGTGCTGTGTATTTACAACTAGGATTTTCTATGCTGTGCAGTGCTCAGTCACTAAGTTGTGTCCGACTCTTTGCAACCCCATGGACTGTGGCCACCCAGGACAGTTATGAAGCACCATGGATGGAGGATGGAGACTGTATTTCCTGGGTGATTTAATTACTGTCCTTGCTGGGGGCCTAGGAGTGACTCTCAGCCTTTCCATCGTGAGCCCCAGAAACAATGGTGGCATTTCCATGACGACCAGTGGGAGGAGGAGGGCATGCTCAAGGTCAACCAGAAGTGACCGGCCCAGGTTCCCCTGTGTCCCGGGTCCTGCCTGGACCAAGCCCCCAGGGATGCCCTGGTAACTGGCCAGGAAGTTCTGACCAGAGGACTTAAGGAGTTAAGTGTTTCCCCAGCAGAACCGGGCAGCTCTGAGAAAGCCCTGGGGCACTGGGGTGGGGCCGTGTTTACCTGTGGTCTTCACAGGGGTTGGGGGAGTACCCCAGGCTGACGCCGGGACATCTACCTGGGACTCGCCAGGCAGGTGGGGGAGGCACCGATGAGCTAGGGCCATCAGCTTGCTCAGCGTATCTCTGTATGTCTGTTATTTGCGGTACTTGTCCTAATCATATAGTGTCAGTGCATCTATAAATTATCTTGTCTCTCAGCAGCTGCCAGGAGTGATGAAAGCTGTCACTTAATCAAAAAAGCTTAAATTAATTAAAGGGGGAAAAAAAAGGGAAGAGAAAGGAGAGCAGCCTTGGAGCGGCTATTCTAGGCCCTGCAGAGCTTTGAGGCAATGCCAGCTTAGGAGCTGCTGCTCCGTCACCAAGGTCTCCATCCCTGCCTGCTGGGGCTCGGGGATGCCTCTGTCTGCAGCCCATCCTCGCCCCTGACAGAGCAGTCAACAAAACCCACCCAGCTGGGTAGCTGTGGGGCAAGACCAGAGGTTCATAACACCAGATGTCTATTTGGCCTGGACTTGTGTCTGCTTCAACTTGATTTTTTGGGGTGAAATGCTGATCAGAAAGGAGTCAAGGGTGTGGAAACCAGGCTGACCTCCAGAGAACTGGGGAAGACTGGCCTGTGCCCCGTCACTACATCCTGCCCCTGTGCGTCTGCGCTGTCGCCTGGGTACCCAAGTTCCCTCCCCTCTCCCCACAAGGCCACTCTAATCCCCCCAACTGTGAGACCCTCAGGATTTGCCTGTCCCTTTCATCTCTCATCCATTTTAGAAAACTAAGCAAAACACCACCAAACAACCTTGCTTCTAACTAGGGATCAAATGGGCAGGAAAAAAATCAAATGAACTTATTATTCACTGGGTACCATGATTGATAATGGCTTAAATCATGTCTCAAAGAGTAAGTCATTGAAGGGAGCAAAATCCTGGTGATGCGGTAGGTGCTGCAGAACCTGGCTGCTGCCCCTGACACCAGAACTCCGAGGGTTCCAGTGACCCTGGGACCACCGAAGCTGAGCGTCTGCAGTTCACGACAACAGCAGTGTGACGTTTTCAGATTTACAAAATGACTTTGCATGTGAAGCAGTCAGAGCCAACGTTAACATCCCCATTTCCCAGATGGGACCCTGAGGCTCAGAGAGGTTAGATGCCTTGCTGAAGGTCACACAGCAGTGCATGGCGGAGTGAGGTCTGGAGAGCCAAGGCCTTTGTTTTCTGTCTCCACACAGCCTGCCAGGCCACCGCCCACCTTCTCCTCCAGCGGATTGGCACCTGACTCTGGTCCGAGGAGCACATGGCAGAGTCCCTTCAACCCGGCTCTGGGACCTGCAGTCCCACCCAGCCGGCCATGCTCAGTACTCTCCCCTCCCCCATCCTCATCCTTAAAGGGCTTGGAGCCCTGCCAGCCGATAAGATGTGTGTGTGTGTGTGTGTGTGTGTGTGTGTGTGTGTGTGAGTCGTTCAGTCGTGTCCGACTCTTTGCAGCCTCATGGACCGTAACCTGCCAGGCTCTGCCCATGGAATTCTTCACTAAAGAATACTGGAGTGGGTAGCCTTTCCCTTCTCCAGGGGATCTTCCTGACCAGGGATTGAACCCAGGTCTCCCACACTGCAGGCAGATTCTTTACTATCTGAGCCACCAGGAAGCCCAAGCCGACAAGACAAATAGCCAGAAAGGTCTGGTGCCGTCGGGGTGATTATCCAGCTTTGGTGAAATCACGGGCCCAGGCGAGAAATGGAGCAGGAGGTGCTGGCACTTGGGGTCGACATGGCCCTCCTGTCATCCCGGTGCAGTGACAGCTCGAGTTCCTGCCCTGCTGGCGTCACAGAGGACAGGCTTGCGCTCAGCTCGGCCACGATGCTCCGGGCAGGGGCCTCAGACCACCCCCAGCAGGCTCACACCAAGTCTGGAGCCCGCTCTAATTAACGGGAAGCCAGGTGACACTCTGTTCCCTTCCTCGGCTTTATGGGGACGCTCGGAATTTCCAGAAGGCGAGGACATGGTGTAAGGGCCCATCTGTGCTGCCAGGCTTGCAGCTTCATTAACAAACACTCAGTGCTCTCCGTGTGCCAGGCACATACTCAGTTAATACCTGCTCTGTGGGTGTTATCTCATGGAATCCTCATTACCAGCCTGCAAATGCTCCTGTGCCCTTTCTAAAGACAGGAAAACAGAGGCACAGGGAGGGTACCTAAGTTACCATGGAAACCAGGCTGGAGGCTCCTGAGTCTTTCCTGCCCGTCCTTCAGACACGCCACCCCCAGGCAGTGATCAGGGCAGAGACCCTGCTTGCTCCCTGACTGCTGGCCCCAGAACCTTCTACTCCTGCCTCATTCTCCCCAGGGGTCCAAGGGGGGTCATCCGTCCAGAGGCTGATCCGATGATCCAATGAGGCCATAGACGAAAACATGTCTGTTACCACAGGTGTGTCATGAACACAGGCACATTTTATGTCTGTTGCCTTCAAAGACATGGCTTCGGGCACTTGGCAGAGTGCGAGCCAGCTGGGGCTCTTGGTCTCAGGTAACTGGGGTGGGGGGAGGCAGGTCGACTTCAGGTGAGGGCAACAGGGCTGCAGGTGCACCCCCCACCCCCCAGACTCCCACGCTGACCTCTGAGGTTGTCTGTAACTCTGGCAGTTCAGGCCCCATTCTTGGGTGCCCAGGCTCCTGGTGTTTCAAAAACAAAGACCCGACGAGCCTGTTTATTCTTCTTCTGGGTAGGAAAACTCTCCACCAAGACGTCCAAATATGGAAGCAACTGCTATTTAGCCCCGGGGGGTTCTCATTCGGGTCCCTCCTTAGTGGGCGGCTGTGAACATCTTGGGATTCTAAGTAAAACGCTGTGTGCGTGTGCATGGGTGCGCTTTTCTGAAAGAAAGTGAGTATTTGTTAGTCATGTCCGACTCTTTGAGACCCCGTGGACTGTAGCCCGACGGCTCCTCTGTCCATGGAATTTCCCAGGCAAGAATATTGGAGTTGGTTGCCATGCCCTCCTCTAGGGGATTGAACCCGGTTCTCATGCACTGCAGGCAGAGCCTCTTTACCATCTGAGCCACCAGGGAAACACTTTTCTGGGGAGAGTCCAAAGCTTTCAGCAGATACGAAAAGAGGTTTGCGAACCCCAGAGAGCTAAGAACTGCTAACAGGCTGGATGACTGGAGAGGGAGACACACACAGGCATGGGAGTTTCCAGAAACACTGCAGCAGACTCCCCAGGCCACCAGCCGGACCTCTAAGGGACCGGATTCCTGGGTTTGGGAATCCTTCAACAGCCTGGTTTTATGAAGTGTTTGCGTACTTCCGAATGGCGTGGCCCCGCCAAGCCTGGCCCCGCGCCTTCGGAAAACCACTAATGAAACAGTGAAGAGAGGGAGAGGCCCAGCTTCCTGCCAGAGCTCTCGGCCAGGAGGAGGCTGCTGTGCAGCTGCAGGCGGGGGGCAGCTGGGTCCCCAGGAAATTTAGTAGGTGGTGACAGGGAAGGCCGGGTGACAACAACTCCGCCCCTTCGCAGGGGCCCGAGGTCTCCGGAGCCTCGGCTGGGCCGTGGAGGACCACAGGCTGGGCAGCCAGCCACTGCTTCGCGGATCAAAGCTCGGCACAGTCTGGGCCACAGACCCCAAAGGGCCAGCCCCACTCCACCGTCCTGCTGGGCAGCCTCTCGGCCCTCCAACCGCAGACGGAAAACAACCGATTCTGGACAGATTGTATCCTCGGGCCTGCAGCAGCATGAGCTTTGTTGATGAGATGCTCAGGAGGGCTACGCGGCCCTGGTTCCACATTCCGCCTCTTCTGGGTGTTTCCCTGTCAGAGGCTTGGAGTACACGCGTGTGTCACTGAAACGTGCATGACTGGGCACAGGCAGAACCACAGGGCAGAGCCAGCACCCTAGACCCGAGGCACCCGCTTCCTAGAAGCTCCATGCATTCGACTCAATGGCCGGAACGAGCCACTCATGCCCTTCCCATGTCAGCCGCACCCTCAACTGGCCCCAGCCATCACGCTCAGGCTTCCCTGGTGGCTCAGAGGGTAAAGAATCTGCCTACAACGCGGGAGACCCTGGTCCGATCCCTGGGCCTGGAAGATCCCCTGGAGAAGGGAAAGGCAACCCGCCCCAGTATTCTTGCCTGGAGAATCCCATGGACAGAGGAGCCTGGGGGGCTACAGTCCATGTGGTTGCATAGAGTCAGACAGGACTGAGTGGTTAACACAATTGTCGTGCTCAAGTCCAGAGTCAGGGAGCCAACCTTGGCTGGGCACCCAGGGAATTAGAAGAAAATCTACAGACCAGGTAATCTTGACAGATTGCTCTTGAGCCTCTGTCTGTTCATTTAAAAACGCAGGACACTAAAACCTGATCCTGGCTCCTAAGGATTAAATAACACAAGGCACATCGGAGCCCAGCACACTCTAAACACCCAGTAAAAGGCATATCTGAATATAAACAGGGGCTGCAGCTCAGCTCTGGTGTCAGAGATCAGAAGCTCAGGGATGCAGACAGGTGTCCCGCCCTGTAGGGTACACAGGAAACCTCAGGGAGGGAGGGAGGAACCAGGTCAGCCCTGGAACTCTGAAGAACCTGCTCTCCAAGGGCTGGGGACCCAGTCACTCTCCCTGTAACTACCACATGCGGCCACCAGGGGCGCCTGGATTCCCTCCATCTTTCTTAGGGGTCCTGGAAAAACACGTTTCCCTTTTTTTCAGCTAAAATAAGGCTGGAGATTTTCATATGAAAATTTCCCTAGGAAACTAAGAAGAAAAGAAAACAAATACAGAATGCAAACATACAGAATTAGACGAGTTGACAGTGCGGAACTTGGATCCTGATTGAAGTAAAGTCTGATCACACCACTGTGTAGGTGCAGCCTGTGACCAGTTTCCCAGTTGCAGAAAAGACCAACCATGCAGGCTCCTGCTGCATTCCTCTGGGTGGGGGGGCCCTTCCCCTGCCCCAACTCTCTACTCTTGGAGCCTTTCCTGCCCACTCCTCCCATTTGCATTGCATCTCTCAATCCCAGGGGGTACCAGCCTGGTTTTACAGTATTGGAAACACTTCATATTCACATATGCAGTAGGGCAGTGACACTTCCTTGGTGGTTCAGAGGTAAAGAATCCACCTGCCAGTGCAGGAGACTTGAGTTTGATTCCTGGGTCAGGAAGATCTCCTGGAGAAAGAAATAGCAACCCATTCCAGCATTCTTGCCTGGGAAACCCCATGGACAGAGGAGTCTGGTGGGCTACAATCCATGGGATCGCAAAGAGTCAGACACAACTGAGCATGCACTCACAGGGCGATAATATCATTCCCACCGAGGAAGGAAGATTGCTGTTTTCTCCAAGCAAAATAAAATCTACTGACTTTATAGTTCAGTGAAATGTCCGATGTCTAAAGCTGTCCTGCGCAGTGGTGTTCCAGCTTATCACCTCTGCCCTTGAAAATCAGGCACAAGGAGTGAAGCCATGTTTTATTTTATTAATCCCACTTATTTTTTCCAAGCCTGAGATTCTTTTTTTAAAAAAATAATTTTATTTCTTTCTTTGTATATTTTTGGTTGTGCTGGGTCTTCACTGCTGCGTGGGCTTTTCTCTAGTTGTGGTGCCTGGGTGTCTCATCTCGGTGGCTTCTCCTGTTGCCGAGCACGAAGCCCAGAGACACTGAAGCCTGTGTTTCGACAGCCAAGCTCAGCCAGGCTCACCTTGCGGGTCAGGCAACAGCTCCTGGGCTCTCACCAGAGGAGCCCTGCGGAGTAGAAGGACAGCCTGGATCCTGTAGGACCTGCCATGCTCAGCTTCCTGAGCAGACCTGGGGGGGCCTCTTTTCCAGGGGAATTCAGAGAGGCAGCCCCTGCCCCGAAGAGCTGTCGGGATGACAGAGAGCCAGGACCCACTGAGATTTAACCCCGAGGAATGAGGGAAGCCGGCATCTCCTGCACTCAATGCTGGGCAGTTGAGACACAGCACCTCCCTGCACCCCAGCCCTGCAGAGTGAGTGCTCCCACCAGCCTCTAGACTGGACACGGCAGGTGGCCCCAACTGCACCTGGCAAGGCCCGAGGTGAGGCCCCACAGCTCCTTCCGCTCATGCCTGTCCAGGGTCACAGGCGGGTTGACACAGAGCTGGGAGATGAGGGTTCCAGCAGCTGGAAGCCCCACCCCTCGATGCCAGGGCCTTCCTGGAGGCACAGGCGCTGGGGCCCGGACAGCTGGGGAGGTGCCCGCCATCAAAGGTCAGAGCTGGGAGCCAGGGGCCCCTTACCTCCTGCTTGGCTGGCCCCCTGCCCAGGCTGCTGTGGGCCCAGTGGCCCCCACTGAGGGGCCCTGGTCTGGGGCCCCTGCTATTCCAGGGAGCTCGAGTTTCTGCGGAAGATGAAGCTGCAGCTTCTGCTTTCAGGCTTCAAGGACGGCCGCACCTGCATGGCTGCTAACTCTGAGGTGAGGCGGGGCTGAGGCCCTGCATCGTCGGGGGCAGGGGGCGGCGATTAGCTCAAGTCAGGGGTCACCGAGGACCCTTTACTAGTGTGAGGCCTGTCCAGGAGTGAAATCAGACTAGTGGAGGAGGCCAGGTGGACACAAAGAAAAGCTCCCCATGAGTGCAAGCAGGCAGGGTGGGACCCGCCCTTGAGAACACCACCCGCCCTTGAGAACACCACCCGCCTTTGAGAACAATCCACAGTGTGTTCCCCTCTCCCGGTAAAGGGTGACGCGTCAGGCACAACCCAGAGCCACCTCCTACCTGGGCACCCCCCACAGGCGCCCCCCAGCTCCCCTGCAGCCTCAGCACAGCCAACAGCAGAAAGGACCTTTTAAAACACAAAGCATCTTGGAGACAAAATCACCCACAGGTGGGCTCCCGCAGCAGGACAGGGGAGAAAGGCTTAGAGAGAAACAGGCTGCGTGCTCTGCACCCAGACAACGGCAGTCTCTTGACAGAAACACCCAAGAAGCCCGCAGGTCAGCTGCTTTCTCGTCCCTGCAGCTGACAAGGTCTGCTTGGAGGTGACCAGACAGGTGGGCAGCCGGCAGGCCCCGGCGCTTTCTGAGTAGAATGGAAGCAGCTACGTTGCCCAATTTTTCTAATGAGCACATAACCAGAAAAGAATTAGAAGAATTAAGTTCCTGTGCATGAACAAAGGCTAATTATCAGATGAAAATAGCTTGACGGTAACAATAATCCACATATTTACATATTTTCTCTCTTTCTCATTTAACATCACGGAGCAATTTATTTTAGGTCTATGTTTGGGGATGATGTCGGCTTTACAATGAAAAGAATTCCTCAGCATTTGTGAGAAGACCATCCTCTGGTTTTCTTCACTTTAGAATTGACTTTTGGGAACCAGATAACACTGAGGCCACGTGAAATTCTAAACGCAAGACTGGGGAGGTGACTGGACAGGGGAGGCCCAGAGCTGCATTTTGTCTGTGTCATCCAACATGGAGGCCGTGAGCCATGTGGCTGCTCAGCACTTGATATACGCCTACTGAGACCGAAGAACTTGAGTTTTCATTTTATTTAATTTTAGTCAATTTTAATGCAAGTGGCCACTTCAGGCTAGTGACTAAGGCCCTGGCCAGCACAGGTCTGCAGGCAGAAGTAAGTCTGTGTGACACTGAAGAGCCCAGAGGGGGCGTTCTTTAAGAATTTACTGTGATACACAGCCACTATGGAAGATAGTATGGAGATTCCTTAAAAAACTAGGAATAAAACCACCCCATGACCCAGCAATCCCACTCCAAGGTATACACCCTGAGGAAACCAAAATTGAAAAAGACACATGTACCCCAATGTTCACTGCAGCACTATTTACAATAGCTAGATCACGGAAGCAATCTAGACGTCCATCGACAGATAACTGGATAAATAAGTTGTGGTACATACATACAATGGAATACTGCTCAGTCATAAAAAGGAACACTTTTGAGTCAGTTCTAATGAGATGGATGAACCTAGAGCCTATTATTCATAGTGAAGCAAGTTACTCTTGCTTCAAAAGAGAAATATAAACATTGTATACTGACACATATATGTGGAATCTAGAAAGATGGTACTAGTGAATTAATTTTCAGGGCAGCAATGGAGAAACAGACATAGAGAACAGACCTATGGACATGGGGGGAGGGGAGGTGGGACGGGGTGAGATGTATGGAGAGAGTAACATGGAAATTTACAATACCACGTGCAAAATAGATAGCCAATGGGAATTTGCTATATGACTCAGGGAACTCAAACAGAGGCTCTGTGACAATCTAGAAGGGTAGGATGGGGAGGGAGATGGGAGGGAGGTTTGGGAGGGAGGAGACATGGGCATACCTATGACTGACTCTTGTTGATGGATGACAGAAAATCACAAAATTCTGTAAAGCGATTATCCTTCAGTTAAAAAAATAAAGTGGCAAAAAAAAAAAAAAAGAATTCACTGTGAAAATGGACTTCCTCAAGACTCTGATAACCTGAAAAGAAAAGCTGTTCATTCATTCCTGGCTCAACCTCGAACTCCAAACCCCCTTTTTGCCTCCTGGTGTCTTCAAGGAGTAGATCATTTACTCACCTTCTCCTGACCACTCTGGCCTGGTATCTTCCCAGTCACTGTATTAAAACTGCTCTTTAAAGACCCCGGGGGCCCTCAATTTTGACACCTGGTGGTCTCACCTCAGTCCCCCAGGAGTCATGGGGCGTCTTCTTTGGCAGCCCTCCTCTCTGTGGGGTGACACAGTCCCCAAATCCTCTCATTTCCACATTTGTCCCAACTAATCTACATATTAATCACTATGTACTAATCACTATGAACAAAGTTAGTGGATGTGATGGAATTCCAGTTGAGCTATTTCAAATCCTGAAAGATGATGCTCTGAAAGTCCTACACTCAATATATCAGCGCATCTGGAAAACTCAGCAGTGGCCACAGGATTGCAAAAGGTGTTTTCATTCCAATCCCCAAAAAAGGCAATGCCAAAGAATGCTCAAACTACTGCACAATTGCACTCATCTCACACACTAGCAAAATAATACTCAAAATTCTCCAAGCCAAGCTTCAACAGTACGTGAACTGTGAACTTCCAGATGTTCAAGCTGGATTTAGAAAAGGCAGAGGAACCAGAGATCAAATTGCCACCATCTGCTGGATCTTCAAAAAAGCAAGAGAGTTCCAGAAAAATATCTACTTCTGCCTTATTGACTATGCCAAAGCCTTTGACTGTGTGGATCACAACAAACTGTGGAAAATTCTGAAAGAGATGGAAATACCAGACCACCAGACTTGCCCCCTGAGAAATCTGTATGCAGGTCAAGAAGCAACAGTTAGAACTGGACATGGAACAACAGCTGCTGCTGCTAAATCACGTCAATCATGTCCGACTCTGTGCGACCCCATAGACGGCAGCCCACCAGGCTCCTGTCCCTGGGATTCTCCAGGCAAGAATACTGGGGTGGGGTGCCATTGCCTTCTCCAATGGAACAACAGACTGGTTCCAAATCGGGAAAGGAGTATGTCAAGGCTGTATATTGTCACTATGCTTATTTAACTTACATGCAGAGTACATCATGAGAAATGATGGACGGGCTGAATCACAAGCTGGAATCAAGATTGCTGGGAGAAATATCAATAACCTCAGATATGTGGATGACACCACCCTTATGGCAGAAAGTGGAGAAGAACGAAAGAGCCTCTTGATGAAAGTGAAAGAAGATAGTGAAAAAATTGGCTTATAACTCAACATTCAGAAAACTAAGATTATGGCATCTGGTCCCATCACTTCATGGCAAACAGATGGGGAAACAATGGAAACAGTGACAGACTTTATTTTTTTGGGCTCCAAAATCACTGCAGATGGTGACTGCAGCCACGAAATTAAAAGATGCTTGCTCCCTGGAAGAAAAGTTATGACCAACTTAGATAGCATATTAAAAAGGAGAGACATTACTTTGCCAACAAAGTCCATTTAGTTAAAGCTATGGTCTTTCCAGTAGTCATGTATGGATGTGAGAGTTGGACTATAAAGAAAGCTGAGCGCTAAAGCATTGATGCTTTTGAACTGTGGTGTTGGACTCTTGAGAGTCCTTTGGACAGCAAGGAGATCCAACCAGTCCATCCTAAAGGAAATCAGTCCTGAATGTTCATTGGAAGGACTAATGTTGAAGCTGAAACTCCAATATTTTGTCCACCTGATGTGAAGAGCTGATTCATTTGAAAAGACCCTGATGCTGGGAAAGATTGAAGGTGGGAGGAGAAGGGGATGACAGAGGATGAGATGGTTGGATGGCATCACTGACTCAGTGGACATGAGTTTGAGTAAACTCCAGGAGTTGAAGATGGACAGGGAGACCTGGCGTGCTGCAGTCCATGGGGTCACAAAGAGTCGGACATGACTGAGCGACTGAACTGAATTGAATCTCCTCTTCAACCCCATCATTTATCTGTGCATGAAGCATCAGTATTCTCAGCATCAGTCCTCCCCTCAGCCCCAGACACCTCCAGGAATGACAGCAAACGAATGGAACCCCTTTTTCCTGATCCCCCAGAGCACCTGCACGGCTCTCAGCTTCCACAGGATCTCCAAGGCTCATCCCTTCTCCTCCCATTCATGCTCTTGGCACGGCCTGAGTTCAGGTCAGGTGTGTGTGTGCAAAAGGTCTCCCCGTAGCCTCCCTGCCTCAGCCCCTTCCCACTTGGCCCTCTCCTGACCCTCAGGATACTACCCCACTCGAGATCTTGCACCTGTCTGGGAGGAGGTCACAAAGGCACAGAATCAATGATGACCCCAAAGGCCAAGGCTCCCTAGCAGGCCTCCTGCCCCCTCCCCTGCTACATATTGTGCTCAGGTCACACATGCTCTGCTGACCTTGTGTTTCCCTGTGTCCACAACCCTCCCCAGAGTTATCCTGGCCGCTCTTCAAAGCCAACTCTGGAGCCGCCTCCTCTGATGCTCGAGCCCTCCAAGCCCATCCCTTCTGCTTCTCCCCAAAGCACTTTGTTCCCAAAGCCGTTCCTTATCAAAACTGAAACAGTCCTACCGAATGGAATCACAGCCAACTGTATTTGTGTCTCTCTTCCCCAACAGTCAGCCAAGCATGGCTCTCCTTCAGCTTTGGTTTCAGGACCCGGAGCAAAGGCTCTCTTGCAGAAAACGTTCAGTGAGCATCTCATGATGCTAAACTTCAGCAGAAAAGACTCTCTTGGGTCCTGTCTGTCGTAGTTGTCACGTGTGGGGATGGCCAGCTCAGGACTGTCCCAGTTTGCTCCAGTTACCCGGGCGTCCTCTTTGGTTACATCCCCTTTCATTCCTGCAAGAACCCCTGTTTAAATAATGAATTCTATGCTCACCTTAATTATTAGACCTGAGCTGTGATCATTTACCTAGAAATCTTACAGAAGATCTGTTTATCAAGAGTCTAGACATTGGACTGCCTAGAAGTGAGGTGATGGGTAGGTGCCCTCCCGACTTCTATTCCTGTATGTAACAAGGTTCCAGGATTCTGTGGTTTCCAGAAGTATCCTTGAGAGGAGCCCTAATAAAAATGCAGCCACTTTAAATTTCCTCCGCCTAGGAACAGGAGGCAACACAGGCGGTTTTCTGTAAACTCTGATAAAGGAGAACTAAGAATGCCGGGATCTACGTGCTTCTGTGCTGACCACAGGGAACCTGCCTGGAAAAGAAAGGTCAGGGTAGGGGGGAATGGAGGGACTCGGGCGGGACTGGAGCGGTGCAAACACCCGGAACCAACGATGCCCCGGGAGGCAGGGGCGGGAGGCTTGCTGCTATAAACCTGTCAAGGAGAAGAAGGATGAAGGCCCAAGGTGTGGACAGTTGGGAGGCAACGGGGCACCTGCAGACACAGTCCTGGGTGAGAGGAGGCCCAAGGAGGAGGTGCCTGTGACGACTCTGAACGTCTATCGGGTTAGACACAGCGTCACAGGGACACACAGCATCGATCCTGTGAAAGGTCACCCTGCTCATGCATGGGCAGGCTCAAGACCTTTCTTGTTGCTCAAAGTTAAGCCAGCTTTCCTCTCCTACTAAGAAACAAACCAGCCTGGACCCCGCAGGGCCCTCTGCACTCATCCTTCTTTCCTCCTGTCTTCTAAGACAACATTCCCCCGACCACCTAGTGTGGCAAGTTCTGGGCCTGCTCACCACCCCACGGACACTCCTGCCAGGCTCGCCAGGGACCAGCATGTCCTGCGTCTGGGGGCCGCCTCAGTCCTCCCCCCGCTGGCCTCTCCTGCAAGCAAGGACGGGGCGCTCTGCTCACGGTCACCCTCCAAACATATGCCCTGGCTACCACCCTCCATGTCTCCCATTCTCTGTGTCCCCCTCTGGTCCCTAGGTCCCACCTCTGTCACCAGCTCTGCCCGCACTGGCCGCGTAGGAAATGCGGGTGTCCTGAGACATGTCTAACTGCACTCAGGCTTGCTGGACGACCTTTGCTCCCGCGTCTCAGTCACCACCGTCGAGCTGATGACCCCATTTATATCCCCCACCCATCACATTCCAGATCTGAAAATCTAGCTGCCTCCCTGGGGAACATGGGGCTTGCTGTGGACATGGCCCACGCCAGAGACCCAGAGACGAAGCCAAAGACGATCAGCGTCCCCGCCTCTCCAGCTGGACCCTTCACACCTCCTCCTCCCCAACCTGGTCATCGTGCCCCACAACTCTGCTCCCCGGACCTGTCCCCTCTGTCCACCCCAGAGAGTCCTTGATTCCTCATCAATAGGACAAGCAGACGGGCCCCCAGCAAGAGGAAGGAAGGGGCCAGAGTGATTGAAGAGACCAAGGGAGGCAGGACGGCTAGTTTGCAGTTGTCGAACTTGTGGAGGTCCTCAAGGGTGGGCTGAGGTCCCCATGCTGGGGGGACCTCTTGTGACCTCCCGGGACCCTGCACAGGGACCTGAGATTTCCTGCTCATCAGCATCGGTGGCAGAAGGGAGGCCGGGCACTGAGTTGCTCGTCAATTTAGGTTTCCTGCTCCTTAGGGGCTCTCCAAAGAGGTGGGACTTGAAGTGACAGAAGGACTTGACCGCGCCACCCCCTCCCCACCAGCCCCTCTTCCCGCTGCCCTCCAGCCACCCAGCAGTGGGCTGTCATGTCCCTGCTGCTCTGGGAAGCCACGGGGCAAAGGGCAGTTGGCTGTGTTTTTGGTTCCCTGGGTTCTGACGTGGTTTGAGTGCCGTGCTCTCCCTAGGAAGTCCTGGGAAAAAGGCAGTTTCCCTGCCCTGGCCGATCCTGAGTCCTTTCTTGGGATGACGGGTTGTTGCTATTAACACGGTCACCACAGACGAGGCGGCGACAACCCCCATTGCATTCTGTCTCACCCGCCGGCTTCCTGTCGTCTGGGAATGCAGGCCTCCTATTTATAATCGCATGGGTTCATTCCGGAGTCGAGGCTGAGCCCCCACCCCACCCAGGAGGGATGTGAGGACACCAGGACTTAGAAACTGGGACGTAAGGGTGCCTTCCTGCCACCTGGCGGGTCCCCTGTCCCCTGGGAACCCCCAGGATACACACGACACAGAGATCATGTGAAAGTTCCAGTGTGGCCTCCAGACCCCAGTTCACCCTTTTCCCCAAGCCCCCGTGGGCTGCAGGGAGCGTGTGCCCATGGTAATGGCCATGCTCATTGGAGGCTGATGAGCCAGGCACCACTTTTATGGGAAGAGACTGAGGGACAGGAGGTTAAACAACCTGCCAGGGTCACGGTTAGTCAGTGATGGGGCTGGGCTGTGAGTCCCCATCACAAACCCGCTTCAGCAGGCCCTGGGGTCCATCGGCGACACTGCCTCCTCCCTCTCCTGCTCTGAGCTCTGAGCCTGGTGATTAATACCAGAGAATCCGCCCCCCCAACCCCGGCCCTGGGGGCTTCCAAGGGGTGGCTAACACAGATCTCTAGATGTTTCACGAGTTCTGCTCTAAGTCACTGCCCACAGATGCAGGTTCCTCTTCAACACCTACGGGTGATTTCCTTATTTAATGAGGACGTAAAGATTGTCCAGGGCATAAGCCTGGGATCTGCTAAGTGAGGGCCCCTTATTATGGGGTACAAGGCTGGTTTTCGCTCGCCCTGCTCCTGCCCTGATGCTCACACCTGCTCAGGATTCCCCCAGAGCAGAAACCAGACAGCAGCCTTGGACTGAAGGGTGAGTTCTCCATGCAGGGCTTGTAACCTTTCTTGTGCTCCAGGTGCCTTTGGCACTTCTAAGGAAACCTGCAGACCCCTTCTCAAGATAACATTTTAAAGTGGAAATAAAGGATGGCAAAGAAAACTGATGATGTTGAAACATAGTTATCAAAAATAGTTAGAAGACACATGTGCAATGTAAAAGTATATGTGACTTTTTGTTTATGTATTAAATAACAAAACCAACTGGACCACCAGAATTTTGACTCAGTGATGAGGAAAGAAACCCACCCTTTTGTGGTATTGCAACTATCCTGATGGGAGAGGAACATGTCCACACTTTTAAACGGTGGACGAAGTCACAGACACTGCTGATCCTATTGTGGTTTGTTGCCTGTATTCACAAAGGAATAACATGATAACACTCGGGAAGAAGTCTGTGAAGACAAAGGTCTCCCATCCGAGTTCACGGACCCTCTGGAACTCCACCTGCAGACTTTTTGAGCCCCAGGTAAAGAGCTGGTGACGGGAGGAGGCAAGGGTTTGGGAAACTGCAGGGAGTGCCTATCTGCACTTGGAGGCAGACCTCACGTCCAGAGAGCCCTGTGGTCCTGGCGGTCCTGGGAATCAGCCTCACAGAATCTTCCCAGATGCTCTGATGCTCAAATAAAGCTGCTTCTATTTTCTCCCAGGACACCCTCAAGTGCTCTAGATTTTCTCAAGCATTCCCAATAGCCAAACCCATTATTACTAATTTATTAGTGAAATTTCCGATGAGACAGGCTGCTGACAGCTTGACAGGATCTGCTGACCTGGGTGGATGCTGCAGGACACAGCCCCTGGAGATGGGTGGGAGTTAGAGGTGGCAGCCTGGTTGGTGGTGGGGGGCTCAGGTTCTAATTGCAAGGCTGACCTGAGTGGTCCCCAGAGCTGACCCAGGGCTGAGAGTAACCTCGGGGTCTTGCATCATGGACCACTGTGGTGAGGGGGAGCCAGCTTCTGAGAGCTGGGGCAGGTGAGGTGGGGATACCGGGCCCCCAAGGGGGACTGTTGCTGGAAGCAGGGGGTCAGTACTTTAAGGCAGTTAATTGGCAGGAAATTGAGCCAAGTGACCACCACCCACAACCTGTGCTCCAAGATCCTCCACCAGAGAAGCAAGTCGGATGCTGGCAGCCTCTGCTCAGGGGCCTCAGCCTCTGGTCCAGGGGCGTCTTTGAGAATCAGAGGCAAGAGTGGACTTTCACCTGGAAAGACCCAGAAACCATTCTCATTCTGCACACAGTTTCAGGAGCTTCCAGGGCCCTCTGACCTGAGCCCACCTGTCCCCAGTCTCAGACTGGAGACCTGCAGGGCCACCCCACAGCCGTGGGCTGCCAGGCTGAGGGCTGGTCATGTTCCCGCAGGACATAGAGGCAGACAGCCAAGCCACGGGAAACTGGTCAGGACTGTCCCAGGCCTGGCTCTGGAAAAGGAAACTCTTCCAGGTGTCCTTGGGGGAGGCAGACGGTCACAGACACCATCCATCTTCCTTGTTGTAATGGGGACACTGCCTTCCTGCCCCAAGTGGGGCTCCCCAAGAGCCAGCCCTGTTATTTCAGGCTTCGTCTCTACATGAGCAATAAATGCAGAGAGCCTGGGCCTGGGCAACTTAATTGGTACCATCATGGCTTTAATTCTAAGCTGCTTCGTGCCAGCGCCAGCCCAGAACTAGCCTTTGTGATTTCCACTTGGACGGAGCCCTCTGTAGGGAGGGCTGTCCTCGTGCAGAAAAGGGGCAGTGTGTGTCCTGGGCTGAAGGTCCGGCAGGTGAGGCTGCTGCTTGAAGGGGCTTCTCAGTGTGGTGCCCCCGCCCCAGGCATCCGGGTCTCAGCTGGAAGGGTTGGGTGTGAACATGGGTGCTGCCAGCACCCCAGGGGAACAGGAGGCATGGGGGACCTGCCCGACAGTGCTGGTTGTGTTCTCCAGAGATGGATGGGCAAGGAGAACACTGGGAATCTAACCCACCAATTAGGGGATGCTTACTAACGAGGTTGGACTCCCCAGGTGGTGCTAGGGGTGAAGAACCTGACTGCCAATGCAGGAGACTTAAGAGACGCAGGTTCAATTCCTGGGTCGAGCGGATCCCCTGGAGGAGGGCATGGCAACCCACTCCAGTATTCTTGCCTGGGAAATCCCATGGACAGAGGAGCCTAGCGGGCTACAGTCCGTGGAGTTGCACAGACTCAGACACTGAAGCATCTTAGCATGCTGCACACATTAATGAGGTTGGTGGAAGGCTCTCGGGATGGGGGGGGATCAGTGAGGGTCAGCAGACGGAGCATCAGTTACTGGACAACCCTCATCTGTGCTCCCGTCTTCTGGAGACAAGATTTGAGTCACAAGACCATTGTCTGTGCAGTGCTGTTCCATAACCACTCTTCCCACTTTGTGCTGGTTAAGGGACGGGGGCTTGTGCGCTGGAGTCCAAGGGTGACAGCGAGTGACACTCTGCAGAGCTGACACAGCACACAGCTCACCTCCCCCCGGCTCAGGCTCTGATGGGGAAAGTGCCAGGGCCACCTGACCACTGACTGACCGGAGCATTGCCAGATGGGGGCGTCGGGGACAAGCCTCGTGGATGCTAGGGGCCACGCCCAGCCTCCCTTCCTGGTGGATCCGAGGTGTGACCCTGGCGAGCCGTCACCTTGCAGCCCTGCTTTTCTCACCCACCACGCGTAGGATGGCCTGGGCCACCTCTAGGACCCACGCATTCCCGCACTCGCAGGCTGAGGAGAAGCCCTGTCTCCCGCCTCCCTCAACACTGTGCATCCCTCACCCCAGCCCCTGGGAGAGTAAAATTCTCAAGGTCAAACGCTTTTCCCACTTGTGCGAACACGTGGGAGGGGTGGGGACAGTCGCTCCCGACTCCTCTAAAGGCTGCAGGAGCTAAATAAAGACTTCTGATCATCAGCCCAGGACAACCTATCATCACACTCCGCGGACAAATTGTACTGCGTGTCAGAGCACATGGGAGACGCACGCTAATTCACCAGTCAGGACCCAGAAAATTGTAGAGTACGGGCACCTCTGCCGCTCCTCGCGTCCTGCTAGGCTGGCCCGCCCTCCATCTGCTTAAAAGGACACGCCTGCCAAAGAGAAGCCCTGGATGGAGGCTGTGGTTTAAAAAAAGCACTTTGTGAAGACCCCAGTTGAATAGGCACAGCTCCGTGACATTTATACGTAAATAACCAAAAGAGGAAAACGATGTTTTCCTTGCCTGGTCTCGTGGGGTTCCCCAGCATTCTAGAGGCGACCACAAAACCCCTAAGTTCATGTAGTGAACACAGAACTGACCAAGAAGACATGAAACTGACCAGAGGCCTGAAGGCTGGAAAAGAAACTGACCCAACAGACAAATCCATGAACAGCCCACTTGCAGGCTCCCTAGCTCTCCTAATGCTGGTGGTGGTGGCAGGGGGCATCCTGCCCATGGGAGGGGTTTTCATCATGTTATGTTATGGTTATTTAGAATCACCAGGGCAGGATGGCCACAAAAAGCAGACCGACTTTTCACCTGTGTACTATTACTGTTGAAATCTTGGTGCGCGATTATCACTCGCAGCCCGCTGCCTAGATTGTTCAGCCCTGTACACATTGGTCAGCCTAAGTGTGCCTGAGTTTAACAGCCTGAGGGGCCACAGGGGGTGTCCTCCAGCCTGGGATGTCCTGTGGGAAAGAGCTTGTAAAGGCCTGCAGGCGGGAGAGGCCGTGGGGGTTTCTGAACCTGTCCCCCCTACCAGGCTCATGGCACTGGGTCCCCTCCACCTGTGGGGCTGGCACCCTCAGGGCACCCAGAGCCCTTCTCGCAGGCTGGTTTCTACTTTCCCGACTGTGTTTCTCCCTCTAGGATCGTCCACCAGACCCGGTGCTTCACTCCTTCTGCAGAGTCACTAACCCACTGCGATGCTCAGCTGCACAGTTCCTAGTCTCATTGTTACAACTGGAAAGAACGCAAGTGCAGAGACTGGCAGATGCTATCAATGAATGTTGGCTGCCTGGAGGTCACAGCCCAGCTCAGCCAAGGACCGCCCCGCCCCACCTTCTTCTCGGCTCAGACCAGGACACCCAGCCAGTTAGGCGCCCCGGCCCCTGAGCTTAGACGCTTGTCTGGAGGCTCCCAGATGGTCTCTTGGCCAGGGTCCCCCAAGGAGGAGAGCTCCAGACCCTGTTCTGAGGGTGGTGTGGAGAGGCGGAAAGGCAGACACCTTGTTCTGCATCCTTCCTCCTGCACGGGGGCTGCGAGACCCTGGGTGCTCATGGCGTTACATGAACCTCACTTTGCTCAGCGGTGACGTGGGGGACACGGCCTCTCTCGTGGGTGTGAGCTCAGGACCACAGACAGTGCTCGGGGCACGGAGCCGGGATGTAATTTTCCAGTCATTCCTAGCTGTCTCCCCACAATCAGAAGGGCACTTAGAATGATACAGATGATAAATGACATAAAACCCTAATTCCCTTGAGTCGGAGCCTGGGGAGCGGGGTCAGAAGGTGCTGGGCAGGGTTATTCCTGGAGGCCGCCTGGAGGCTGCGTGCAGGTCGGGGCCCTGCGGTCAGCACCAGGCTCATCTGCCCCTGTCCCCCTGCTGTCCTCACCCTGCGTGGGGCTCCCTGAGCCTCGGGCACGGCCACAGCCACATCCCATCTCAATGGCTCTGCTGAGAACGCCCCCAACTTGCCAGGGTGAACTGGACTCAGATAGAAGGGGGGCGCTGAAGGGCACCTGCGGGGTCCCCCAGGCCGCGTCATTCCTCCTCTTGTTGGCTGGGCCCCAGGCCCCTCCTCAAGCAGCACACCAGCTGGGGAGCGGCCCCCCTAATTGTTACCTGGGCTGCCAGGCACAGGCCCCACCAGCGCCCGGCGTGTGAGAGCCGGGGCAGCAGGGGGCCCCGCAGAAAAGGCCAGGTGAGTCCTGCGACTGCTGTCACCCATCTCCAGGGAGGCGGGCAGGCTGCAGGCAGGGGTACCTGGGGCACCCTCTCCTGGGGATGGCATAGCCCAGAGCACAGGATCCCAGTGGACCCTGGCTCTGCCCAGCGTTTGGCGGTCGGCCCAGCCCTCCTTGGGTCTCCCCACAAGTGGACGCATGCACTGCCTGAGTGGGGTGCTTGTGACCTGCAAACCACCCTCGAGCACAGGAAGGGGGCAAAGGCTCTCCTCCATCACACCCATGTCCTTGGGCAGAGGCAAGAGGAACATGGGCTGGGGAGTGACTTGGAGAAAGTGAGTCTGACTCTGTCACCTGCTGAACTACTACCCACGGCTCCCACAGTTGTCCCCCACAGTCCTCTCCCCAGGGTACACGGCCCACTGCCTGCCTTCCAGTGTACATGGCCCACCGCCTGCCTCCCACTGTACATGACCCATCACCATCCTCCCAGTGTACACAGCCCACCACGATCTTCCCAGTGTACACGGCCCACCACTTCCCTCCCAGTGTACACAGCCCACCGCCTGCCTCCCAGTGTACACGGCCCACCACTTCCCTCCCAGTGTACATGGCCCAGCACCTGCCTCCCAGTGTACACGGCCCACCGCCTGCCTCCTACTCCCACCACCATCCTCCCAGTGTACACGGCCCACCACTTCCCTCCCAGTGTACACAGCCCACCACCTGCCTCCCAGTGTACACAGCCCACCACTTCCCTCCCAATGTACCCAGCCCACCACCTGCCTCCCAGTGTACACAGCCCACCACGATCTTCCCAGTGTACACGGCCCACCACTTCCCTCCCAGTGTACACAGCCCACCACGATCTTCCCAGTGTACACGGCCCACCACTTCCCTCCCAGTGTACACAGCCCACCACGATCCTCCCAGTGTACACGGCCCACCACTTCCCTCCCAATGTACCCAGCCCACCACCTGCCTCCCAGTGTACACGGCCCACCGCCTGCCTCCTACTGTACATGACCCACCACCATCCTCCCAGTGTACACGGCCCACCTCTTCCCTCCCAGTGTACATGGCCCAGCACCTGCCTCCCAGTGTACATGGCCCACCGCCTGCCTCCCAGTGTACACGGCCCACTGCCAGTCTCCAGGCTCTGCCCGGGTCACCCTTTCTGCAGCTCATCCCAGGACAGGCTCCTTCCTGCCACCAGGCTCATGGTCACTGAAGAAATCCCACCCCCATCACATCACGCTATTTTATTTACATTCCTGGTATTTCCGTCGCTCACTGTCTGTTATGATGAAGGTAGATGCCAGGAGAGAAGAAGCCCCTTTCTGTTACTCAGGATGAGCGCAGAGCTGGCCCGTGGAGACTGAATAGATAGACAGTGACAGGCTTGTCACTGAAGCGGGAAGCGCGATGCACTCAGGTGAACGGTGGGGTCATAGACCCGCCCCCGCTGAAAGCCTCTAGAAAACAGCGGGTGTCCTTCCCATGGGGCAGGGTCTGGGCTAACGTCCCACGTTGCCCTCCATGTGCCCCAGGCCAGGTCCCCATGCCCCGCAGGCCAGGACCACATGTCATTTCTTCGAAGGACAAGCCAGGAGGGCCCTCAGATGACTCGCTGTCTCTTCCAGGCTATTTCTCCGTCAGGGGTTCACGCTGCTCACAGGCCTCTGGGGCCTGCTCAGCACTATGAGCACATGTCCCACATGGGTCTCTGTGGCTAATGGGACTGTCCCCTGCAGCATGCAGGCCTGGTGGACACTGTGCCAAGGGCGGCTGGTCCTAGAAGGGGGATAGGAATGGAGCCTCCACGTACACCTTCATCTGATGAAACCATTAAAGTAATATAACAGTGCATTGTTTACGTTAAAGAAAGTGCATGTCTAACTGTCATTATTTTGGTGACATGTTGGAAGGAGGGCAGGTGGGAAGGACTGGGTGGGTCGTGGGGAAATGGGATGTTTTTCAGTTCTGCTCGTGTCCCCTCCCAGATTAACGCCAGATCACAGAAGCTACCACTGGGGGAATCTGCCAGCCTCTTAAGGTAAGAAGTCAACCTTATGTTGCTATAGGAACCGGATTCCTCCCGGCGCCATGGCAACCGACTCCAGAGAGTGTTGGGCACACAGTTTGCACTCACTCCACCTCAGAGCTGGGAAGAGGGCAGCAGAGGCAGGAGAGGGAGGGGTGGGCGGGTCCTTCCTAAACCAGTAAGCGGCCAGCTCAGCTCAGTGAGGCTCCCTTCAAACTGAGAAGATCACGGAAGTTAGGCACCTCCATCTGAATGGTTCAGAGACACTGGGGCACCCTTAGACTTCTGGGACTCGTCTTTGGTTTTCCACGTTGTAAACTGTCTGTTGAAATCACAGTGAGGTGTCACTGAGGAAGGTATCCTCCTTGGGCAAAGAAGACAACCAACCAACCAACAAAACAAACCCAGAAACTCACCGCGGGCCATTCTGAGGCCAAAGACCATTTCCTTCTGAATTTCCATCATGAGATTCTAAGTGACAATTAACTGCCCCCACCCCATCCCCAAATATGAGCAGCTGAAAATGGATAGAAAGAAATTGCAGGCCCTGCTTCCTTAGTGACTTAACGACCTGGATCAAGTTACCTGGTCAGGTGATGGAGCTGTCTTGCCACCGGTCCTAACAGCTTGTAATTTAATTCCATGAACGTCAACAGTACAGCCCAAGGTTGTAGGTAAGAGAGTCGGCACCTGGCATGTGCCTTCCACATGCTATGGGTTCACGGTTGCTGGCCTTCTACGCCATCAAGTCACAGGCTCAGTAAAACCTCCTGATGCCTTGCTGTTGACCTAAAGCAGTGGCTCTCCCAGCATGACCTGGACCAGCACTTCAGCATCACCAGGAGCTTGTCAGGAATGCAGAATCCCAGGCCTCCCCCCCAGACTGTCCCCATCAGAAATGGGGTGAGGCCTGGTCTGTCCTGGCAAGCTCCTCACCACCTCCTGCTCAGCCCAGGTTGAGAACCTCTGACCTCACAGCTGCCTCACCTCGACGCAGCAGACCCAACCGGCACCCAAGGCTGCTTCTTACAGCGCAGCTCCTAGCCTATGGGCAACGGATGCTCTGGTTTCTTTTCTCTTTAAATGCAATCGTTAATCAGTCCCCCTCCATTTCTATTTTTTGAGTCTGAACACAGAAGTTTGCATTTCTAATAATAAATTTATCTCATTAGTTTTGGTCCAGAACATTTACTCAAGCTATTGAATGTATTTTTGTGTCATACAGAAAATGTGATATTATGCATTTATATTTTCCTTTTAAATTTTGTTATTATGCTGTCCATATGTTTTATATCCTACTATTAATGTAAAATGAGCATCTTGACTTGTAAGCTTTAAAAACATATTTTTATTAGCCCATCACATGAATTATAACACCATTTATTTAAACACTCCCCCTTTGATCTTAGGTTATTTTCAAATTTTTTGCTGTTATACATAATGCTGTAATGAACATTGCACATAAATATAAATCTTTCCATAATTATTTTCTAGCCTAGATTCCTAGGAGGAAAACAATTGGTAAAAGCCTAAGAACATTTCAAAGGCCTTAATATGTATTACCAAACTGTTTCTAGAAAGGCTATACATTTTCCTATTTCTACAATAGTATATAAGAGTTCATGTCACCAAAACTTTTGCTAATATCTTGTTTTTTAAATAAATCTTTGTTAACAAGTGAAAAATGGTATCTTGTTTTAACATGCAATTCTTTTTTTTACCAGTGAAGCTGATTTTTAAAATATATGTGTTGATGAGCATGCAGTTTATGTTTGTTTAAACATAAAGTTTATGCAGTTTAAACATAAAATAAATCGTTTATGCCCTCCGTCCAGTTTTCTAACGGAGGTGTGAATGTTTATGTTACTGATTTCTAAAGCTCTCCTTCTAAAACAGAAATATTAACTATGCTCTATCATTTTTTAAAAAAATAAATATTTTCTCAGTTTGTTTTTGTCTTCTTAAGTTTTCTGTCATTTTTCTGTGTGTAAAAGTTTTATATTTTTATGAGTTGAATCTTCTAATCTTTTACTTTGTGTTTTCTCCTATTACTTTGTGTTTTCTCCTATTACTTTGGTATTTTACAAGTCCTCTCTAACTGTGAGATCAGTTAATTATTCTCATTTTCCCCTAGTTTTGATGGATGATTATTATTTTATATGTATTAGTAACTCTTTAATTCATAGTAGTTTGTTTTGGCTAAATGCGTAAGGTAGGCATTTGTGTGTGTGCACTCAGTCACTTCAGTCGTGTCTGACTCTTTGCAACCCCATGGACTGTAGCCTACCAGGCTCCTCTGTCCATGGGATTTTCCAGACAAGAATACTGGAGTGGGTTGCCAGGCCTTCCTTCAGGGGATCTTCCCAACCCAGGGATTGCAGGTCTGCATTGCAGGAAACTGCAATGCAGGCAGTTTCTTGACCACTAAGCCACCACACGTGAATTCTTTTCAAGCTAACTGAATAGAGGAGCAGGTCTCTTTTTCTGGCGCATGGTATCTGCCACACTGAAGATACAGCAGGATGGTGCAAACTTTCTTCTGTCTCTGAACCAATGCGCTGTTTTAGGGTTCTGGCCTTCTGACATTTAAATGCTGCTACTGCATACAAGGTTATTTTGGACACATTTCTTTCCAAAACTCTCCTTCTGTACACCAGCAAATATCATGACTAGACTTTGTTTCTAGATGTTTGGTTTCACTGCTGTGTCTACTGGTTCCTTTAGGCATAAGACTTGTCTAACTACAGGGATAGATACATTGTCTCGTACAAGAAACAACCCTCTCCTCACTGGAATTCTCATGTTTTTCTGCCCATTTATCCTCCCAATCAGTACTTCTGCCAAGTATCCTTCTTCTTCCCAGTTCCCTCCCCTGCAAAAAAAAAAAAAAAAAAAAGAAATTACCCTGGGCTGTTGATTGGATTTAAAGTTATGAATTAATTTGGAAAGAGTTGGCATCTGCACAGTATTCAGTCTTTCCTATAGAAATATGACTCATTTTTATTTATTCAAACTGTCCTTCTATGTCTTTCAGTTAACTTTAATTATGTCATGTATTCTGATGCATTTAATTTTGGGTACATAAAAAAGACACTGATTTTTGAAAATATTTATGTCATATCCAGCCACTTTTCTGAGTGCCTTTAAGTTCTTACCATTTCCAGTTAGATTTTCTAAGACTATAAGCACATTGTTTGCAAATTCTGACAATTTTCTCTCTTCTTTTCCACTTCCCACTCTGCCGCATCTCTAGGGTTTCCATGGGGATGATTGTCACTGGTTCCAGTCCCTGTCCTCCCTTGGTTCTTGATTTTAAGGAAAGGCCTCCTGGTCTTCACCATTTAAGTGTTTGTTGTTGGTTTGAGATTATTGTTGTTCAGTTGTGTCTGACTCTTTGCAAACCCATGGACTGCAGCACACCAGGCTCCCTTATCCTTTACTATCTCCCAGAGCTTGCTCAAACTCATGTCCATTGAGTTTGTGATACCATCCAGCCGTCCCATCCTGTAATCCCCTTCTCCTCCTGCCTTCAACTTTGTTCTTTATCACATTAGAAATCATTCTATTTTTAGCATGTGTTATGTTTTGAGAAACATATTGGATCTTATCACATGTGGCATTAGTTTTTAGTTGATTTACTGATATGACATATTATAGTAATAAATTTCCCAATATCATATAGTCCTTAGGCTCTTTGGTTATACCCCAGCTAATTGTGAATCCACTGGATTCAATTACTTTTCATCTGTGTCCATCTGTAAGACTCATAAATGTGTGTGTGTGAGACGTCTTTGTTAGAACAATGTTACTTTTACTAAATAAGATTTTAACTTTAATCTTTTTATGCTTTTTGGAACAACTTCTCTAAAATTGAAGTTTGTATTTTTCCAGAAAATTGCCATGGAGCAATTTCTGAGCATTCATTCTTTTAACCTTGACATCTCTTTGTATATGTTATGTTTCATTATTAATTTTATTTTCTCTTTTTCATTTCTAATCTTTCCAGAGGTCACCTAGTTTTTACTTCCTAGCCCTGACTCCCTGACATATTTATCAAGTCTGCTGTTAAGACTGTTTCCTAAATTAACTAACATTAATTTTATTCTAGCCTTTCTGCATCACTTTGCTTTTTACTGTGTGTCTTGTGCAGAATATGATTGAGTTTTGGTTTTTAACTTAAATCTGAGAATCTTAGACTTTTAATAATAAGCACTTAACCTACTTACATATTTTACCATAGTTGATAGGTCTGTCCCCCTACTTTTGCTGTTTTATGTTTCTGGATATTTTTGTGCATGTTTATTTTCTCATTTTTTATTTCATAGACTATATTTTAGCCTCAATATTTTGAAAGTAGAAAACCTGATTTTTAACTTTTGTTTTTATTATATGCCTATGCTACAGAAACTTCTATAATTTAAGAAGTCCAAAAGAAAACCAAAGCTCATGGTGCCCCTCTTTAAGACAAATATATTTAATGTATTTCAAATGCTTCTGGCACCCACTATTTCCTTGTCATTATTAATTTAATCTTGTATCATATATACAGTTTCTTATCATGTGATTATTTCTCAATATAGTATTTAAAAATAACTTCTAATTTCTATTTTGTAACCAGAGTTAGCATAGTTTTTTTTATTAATAATATTAACAGTATTGATAAAAGCTATAATGTATTGGGTACTTGCTATGTGTCAGGAACCACATAAGGCACTTAACCGACTTTTCCTACATAATTCTATAGAAATCCCATTTTCAGTGAAGTTCATAAATGTTAAATAACTGTTGACAGCCCCACAGTCAACACGAGGCAGAGCTGGGATTCATCTGCTGGTCTCCAATCCCGAGCTTATGCTCTTCATTATTGCTCACTGACTTGGCTTCATCAGGTTCAGTTCACCACTGGTCCCTCTTATACCACCCCGAGTCCTTGATTCTGATTCATTCAGGAAACATTAAGGATTAATTGACTCACTATCCCAGGAAGACAGGAATGGTGTGTTTTCAGAGACCTTGTATCATCACATCTTTATAACATCTTTCTGTATTAATTACATCTTATTTAACAATCCAGTTCTTTGGGGCCTGTCAGGCAGCTCACATGTGGAACTCAGGCCAGGAATATGCCTCTCAATCCACCTGTTCTCGTGGTGAGAAGTCCACTTGTTCTTTGATGTGTGTTCTTTATTGATCTGTAATCTACAATGTGATTATTGCTGAGTCATGTCCAACTCTTTGTGACCCCATTGACTGCAGCACGCCAGGCTCCTATGTCCTTCACTGTCTCCCTGAGTTTGCTCAAATGCATGTCCATCGAGTCGGTGATGCCATCCAACCATCTCTTTCTCTACCGCCCCTTTTCCTCCTGCCTTCAATCTTTCCCAGCATTGGGGTCTTTTCCAATGAGTCGGCTCTTCGCATCAGGTGGCCAAAGTACTGGAGCTTCAGCTTCAGCATCAGTGCTTCCAATGAATATTCAAGGCTGATCTCTTTTAGGATTGACTGGTTTGATCTACAGTGTGATTGCCAATTTAAAACTCATTGGCATACTTATGGATGTTTTTTACTTGGAAGTTCTAAGGAAGCGCATCAAGCAGGTTTGGTCTGCTGTAATGTTAAGAAGCCAGTGGATCTTCTAAACACTTTTTTTCTATTCATGGCATCATTTATCTCTCCCAACTTTGCATCTTCCACAAATTGGACATATCCATTTTGCAGTATCAGTGTAGACTATTGACCAGGTACAAGCCCCTGGCATTGAATTACAGACTTCACTCCAGACTGACATCCATCTATTAACCCGCATTCTTTGATCAGAGTTTGCCAATTGATTATAAACCTATCTCTCTACATTTTTCACAAAGAAATCATGATAGATGTTACTAACTGCCTTATTGGAACCAATGCTATCTTAAGAATCCCTTTGAGCCAAGCCTAGTAACCCCACACAAAAAGAAAATCCTAAAATTACAGATTTCTTCCGAAAACACAGATGTGCCCTCTCCCAGGGAATCTGTTCCAAGTGTCTGCCAGGGAGTAGATTAAGCTCACTCTTGCTAAGCCTCTGGACCTCAGAAAATAAAAATGTCACCTCTCTGGTGCCTGCAGCTGTGCCATCGACTCACTGAGCTCACAGCAGAAGCTCTAAGGAAACAGGAAGAGATTCGTCCAATCTTTAGGGGAGGACCGGTTGAGACAGACGTGACCCCTTTAAAAGGGGCCAATCCTGAATGTGCGCCTGCCCAGCTCCTCCGTGTCATCCCTGCTGTGTTCTGGCCGGGGCATCCTCACTGTGGGAGGCTGAGCACCCCATCATCGCTGCAGGAGCCCCCACGGGTGTCTGCATTTCTTCAAGTCTCTGCTGGACTGGCTCCTCCCAAACCAGCATCCCTTCCAGAGACTCACGGTGTCACAAGACCGCTCTCTTCTCTGCACTCGTTGGAGCATCCCTTCCCGACATCCGTGGGCTGCGTTGTGAAGGCCCGTCTCTCCTGAGGGGAGCGGGAGCCAGAGACCACCGGCCACTCCCGCCGTGATGGTCTCACACCAGCCCTTCGTCCTTGCTCAGAGTCCACCACGGCCATCTGGCCCCACTCTCCTTTCTCTCTGAGGCTGAAACTCCAGGAATTCATGGTGGGAGGACATTAAACGCTCTGCTTTTGAACAGAATGATTCTTCTAGCAGAAGCAAGCCTATTCTCCTCTGCATCTATTTTATGAACTGTAGTAAAGAAATCATTATGCAGACCTTTGTGTACATGGGCAGACTGTGGAGCGTTCCCACCACATAACTCATGTTCTTTCCTCGCTGTTCCTCGCTAAGCTTGCATGGGGCCTCCATGCTCGGGTTCATGGGTTTACAAAACACTGCGGAACTCACTTCCATAGTCACTCCAACCGCTCCCACTGAGACGCACCTTGACCAACCCTCAATGCCCAGGCTTGAGGCACTGACCAGTCGTGCCTGTGAACGCTGCATCACCCCCCTTTGCATGAACATTTCTTACATGCGTTACTCTACCATAGATCTAACATCATTATTCTTAGGCATTCACCTAGAGACCTTCAGAATCACACCAATTATGGGAGGAAAAAGAGCTAAAAGGGGCCGTCTGCCTTCACTCTGATTTCACCTCTGACTGAGGTCTGAGGACTCACCCTGGAAGCACAGACTCTGGGGCGGGGGCTGGGACAGCTGGCTGACGAGTCAGGGTTGGCCTTAGAAGAGGCCAGGACTGGTCTGCACTCTCTGCTGACCCAGCTCTCAGTGCCCCGGGCCCTGTGTGGCCGGACTGCCAGCAGGCAGAGGGGCTGGCTGCTGTCAGCACCCTCTGCCCCTCTGCCCACCCCTTCAGTGGCCGCTCCCAGGAACACACAGACCCTATTTATCCGCATGACTCCCTAGCCTCGTCACCTGGAAACCCAGGAGGTTGATGAGTCCCCCAGGGTCGAGAGCCCTCAGAGTATTGTCTGCGACCTCCTACATACACATCACGGTCCTTCTTACTTAGAGGTCGCCTCCAGAAGGAAGGGACCCCAGAGGCCAGGAGAGTAGGGGTGGACCTGATGGATACTGGACGAGCGCAGTGGAAGGGAGAGGAGAGGGGTCACATCTCCTCTGACAGCTCTCACGGGTCCTGTGAGCACCGGTTGGTGATTTGTGCAGAACGGGCCTCGGCACTAGAGAGCCGGCTCACGAGAACGTGGGTTTTAGAAAACCAGGGGTATAGGAGTGAGACAGAGGCACAGGGTCAGATCATTCCCATGTTTCCTGAGATCCTGCGAGCTCATCATCGGAGCAGCCAGGGGGACTTCCAGGAGAGCTGGAGGCCTTCCAAGGTGGCTTGTACCCTAGTCCCATAGGAAGTCCTGGGGACAGATGGGGCTGGGAGTCAGCCAGTGAAGGGGCACGACCTGGAGGTGAGAAGTTGGGTGGCTCCTGGACTGAGGGCTGCAGCCCCTGGGGAGCTGAGGTGTGAAAAGAAAGGGTTTTAAGAGCTCGGCTCCCCCTGGAAGGAGACAGATCATCTCAGCGCCTGACACCTGCTCCCCAGCCATGACCACATGTGACTAACAGCATCTTCCACCACTGGGAGTGTTTTCAGGAAGGAACCTCTTTTATGCAGAGGTTTCCTGAGGGTGAGAAATCATCTCTTACCAACCGGTTCACACCTGGGGAGGAGGGAGCACCCCCCCCCCCATTCAAGTCTGCCTGGGCGGGTGACGTGCCCTGGCGAGCCGCCTGGCCCCAGTCACCCCTTCCGTCTGCCCATCACATCATCTGAGCCACAGGAGGGAGAGAAGGGCCAGAGGCTGGACACAGGTCACATGGAAACAAACAAGCTTAACCTGTGACACGCCACCTTCTCAAGAACAGGTAGAGTGCCCAACACATACTCCTCACAAAGCACCGTAAGACCGGAGTTTACCTTCCAGAAGGCAGCAGTCCAGCTGGGGAGGACTTGGGAACACTCACACACACACACATGTTCTCTCACACACATACTCACACACTCTCTCACACACACACACCAGGAGGAGACTAAATTAAGCCCTGAATGGGGCCATCTTGGAATACACTCAGTGACGTGTCAAGGAACGTCAGGAATAATGTGGATGTTTCCATGGAAGAGGAAGGATGTCAGTGGGCCATGAAGACAGAGGGATCCAGAGGACGAGGGAGGGGTGGGAACTCAGGCTCTGATCACCCAGACCCCGAGCCCGCACCACGACCAGAGACACGCACGTGCTCCATGCTCGGCCCAGATGTGACACTAAATGCCCCCAGCCAGCCTGCAGTGTCCTGTCCTCAGGTCCCCACCCCCAGAGCAAGTGCAGTGCCTGGCCGGATGCACACACACACACACACATACACACTCAGAGTCACCACTCTGAACACCCACACTGAGCAGACACTCAATAAGACACCTAGAATGTAGGACTTCTAGACCTATGAACAGTCTGTGAGAGAGATGACTATTCTAATTTACGAGTGAGGAAATGAAGACTGGGTCAAGGTAACGGTTAATCAGGCAGAGCTGGCTGTCACACCTTGTCCGTGTCCTTTTCTGTGCTGTCATGTCGAAGGTCTACTGCTCGAGAGTTCAGCCACAACATTGCTATCCAGACCGTCCGTTGTCCTGACCTTCACTCTGACCATATAATCCAGCTCACCTGCAACCCATGTGTGACCATCAGGGCTTGATTCAACTGCATAAATGAAATAATAATAATAGTAACTTTATTTTTCCTCCCAGTAAAGCCATTTTCTAAAGGGAGGTGGGCGGGGATGGCAGTTGCACAGCCATCAAGACCCAGGCTCTCACCGTTCTGCTTCACTGACCCCAAGGCTTGGCTTCCATCTTATGGTCTAATGTGGCTGCCAGATCTCCAGCCATTATGACTGCATTCCAGGAAGCAGGAAGGAGGAAGAAGGGAAGAAAAGGGGCTCACCTCTCCCCTGTAAAGAATGTTCATTAAATTATAGCATACAGTTTTTCTCTCTCATTGGCAAGAAATCGTCACCAAGCCTACAGGACATGGAAAAAGTCTAGTCCTTTTAGCTTATGTAGCAATGTGCCCAGATGGAAAGAAGGCTTCAGTTACTAAGGAGGAAGACTAGATCAAGTGCTGGGGCAGACAACTTGAAATTTTTTTATACTACAGTTCTATAAGTATCAGGGTGTGGTAAGTTTCCAACAGCTCAGAAGCAAAGTTAATAATTTCTCCTGGAGCCTTTCCTTCTGTTCTTCCCTCCCTCTCTCCCTCCCTCCTTCCTTCCCTCCCTCCCTGCCTCCCTTTCTAATACCTCTGTGGTCTGGAACTCAGCAGGGATAAAGCAAATAAGGCCACGAAACAAGGATCCCTCAACATTCCTAATTCTCCCCACAAACAGCAAGCTTTGAGTCCAGGCTCCACATCTAAAACACACCAAAAAACTGTTCCAAGGCCAAAGACCAGGCAAGCTATGTAGCTGGTACACAGCCGCCAAGCGCAGGAGAGCTTGCCAGTGGTCAGTGTGGCGAGTGGGAGGCTGCCATGTGGCTAAGCCAAAGGACACTGGCCCATGGTGTATCTTCCTACTCGTCCCAACTCCCAAGACGAGTGACACAAAGAGAAACATCACTGAATTTAAAATGCTCCTCTATGAACTTCCCAACAGTCTAAGTTCTCTCCAAGCATGGCAGTTCCTCAAACGGCCAGCAGGGGCAGAAAGGAGGGAGGAGGGGCTGGAGGCCCAGCTTGGTGGCTCTAGGAGCAGAGACTGGACTTCAGGCTCGTTCCCCTACTGCCCACCTCGAGCATCTTTCCTTGTCTGCTGGGCAAGGGGAGCCAGCTGACTGCCAGCCCCCAGACCCTAGCCCTCCACAGACGCCATGCCTATTACTGGGTCACCTGTCAGCCTGCTCTCTTCCCAGGACACCCCGACACCCGCTGTCCCTCCCCCAGCCCATCCCTCACATGCACGCTTTCTTTCAAATGCTGTCCAAGCCCCTCCCCCCGGCCCTCCCCACTTGTCTTTGTTCCCAGTTCTTCCCTTGAACAGTTTGTGTCTTGTGAGATTAGAAAAAAAAAAATCCATGCTCCAAAAGAATTCGAAGGCTATTTTGACAGGATTAATTTAAGAAACCTCCCTGCAGCTTCCCAGCGATCCAGAAAGAGGGCAGGTTGCTCAAGAAAGTCTAAGGGATGGGACTGCAAGGACAACTCCATCATCTCCATGGCAACACACCCCAAAAGTTTCTGGGTGCTTGCTAATAAACAAGAAGGCAGGTCTACGGGGCTAGCCCACCAGTGAGTCAGGAAGGACTGCCCAAGCAGCAGGTCCCAGGGGTGGGACCCAGGGCAGGTGGGGACGCAAGGACTCAGCCACGGAGCCAGAGGGAAGGAGAGATGCGAGAGGCAGGAGGGTCATCCGTAACCCTGGTGACCGCGACACCACTCGCCAGCAGCACCGAGCCCCTCTGGAGTGGACGTTTAGGGGTGCAGCACTTTCTCGAGGCTACGACAGGAAAAATCAACCGTTGGGTGGAAGGAGAAGAAGTGACGGCTTAGAAGTCAGGGAAGACCTATTTCTCCTGAGGATGGTGGGGCAGGACAGCCGCCCAGGGAGGAGAGGGCGGCAGATGAGGCTAGGAAACATGGAAGGGTTTACCTGGCAGCCTCCAGGGGCCAGAAGGATGGTCACCCTCCACCTGTCCCAGAGGGGGCTGGGCGCTTTGCTGAGGAAGCTGGGAGGTAGGCATCAGGCTCTAAACTATTCCCAAGAGGTGGCCTCACCAAGCCGCCAGGTGGGCGAGGGTGTCGCTCATTCCCCTACCTACCCGCCCACCCCCCGTGGTCGCCCCGAAGGTGCAGCTTCCAGAAACTTTCCCTTAATTTAGCTCTTCTCTCTTTCTGAACACTTTCCTACATGCTATTTTGGTCTTCCCGGCGAAACTGGCGTTTCTCAGTTTTACATTCCTAAGTCTTTGGGTGTTGAACGTGGAGACTGCACACGGCGTGTTCCTGGGACAGCTTCTCCCTCGTCAGATGTGGCTCTGAGAATCTGAGCCTTGATCTGTGGGTCCAGTAAATGGAAAGGGCTGTAATGAGATCTGAGACAGATGATGTAATTACGAGCCAAGAAATGTCAGCTGGATACGAGTGGCTCTCTCTCTGCACTGGCTGAAGATGAGGGAAAGACAGACAGACAGGGGCGGGGAGGAGGGAGCCCCCCCAGCCCCATCGACTGCAGAGGGTTAGGACGACCCCTGCCCCACTGCGCGTGGTGGCTCCTCCTTTTCACCCTCCCATGAAGCCGGGCAGCTTGTGGGAAAGCCCCAGGTGGCATCACCTGCCACCTTGGCTCATGGGCACGTGTTCATCCGTGCACACGCGGGTGTGGACATCTCAGGTGTGACTAGGGTAACGTCCGCGGGGGCCGTGCAGTGTTTAGTTGTGTTTCCTTCTTAAGGAGAAAAAAACACAGGCTGCCTCCTTCCTCCTCCCTTTGGCTCAGCCCCCAATCGCGGCCAGGCAGCTAACTTGGTTTGCTGGCCTCTCTGCTCCCTGGTGAGTCGCTAGAGCAGCTGGAGGGGCTGGCCCACCTTGAGAGGAGGAAAGAACCTCTCCAGACACAAACATGCCAAGCTGAACAGGCCCCAACTTAGGCACAGCCTTCACACGGCCAAGAAAAGAAGACGGCTTTATTTGCCTCCCGGGTGGGGACACGCCGCCCCTGCTTTCAGGGTAGTTCCACGCGCTGATGTATACTTTTATCAGAAATACCAGCTGCCTTGGAGCAGGTACTTCTTTGGTAATTTTAGGTCCTCTCAGCCCAGGGAAGGGAGCTGGGAACAGCAGGATCTTCCAGACAGAACGGAGAAGCTGATCTTACAGGAAGGAAAGCTCCTGTTCCAGTCTTGTCCATTTTGGGTTCTAGTCAGTGAGGAAAAGGGATCTTATCTCACAGATGCTTAAACACCCAGCCAGATGGCCTCGTGTTCTCCAGACCCCACAGACAGGACGGCAGGATGGGTAGAAGCTGAGGTGTTAAGAAGGAAGGTGGGGAAGGGGCAGGTCTCTCTGCGTTAGGTTCAGCACTGACTGGGTTCTCGGTCCCTCTAAGCACAGTTCTGTGCCCCCCACATCTGGTAAGGACCACCCCATGCGGCTGCATCCCTGGCTAGTGGCTGTGCTTGCTCTTCTGTAGTCATGCTGGGCTCATCCAAGTTCAGGCAGGGGGCCTGGAGACACCCCACCACCACTCCGAGATGCTGGAGGAGGCACAAGGGGTCTGCTCTGCTTTCCCTGCTTGGCCGGGTCAGGCAAGGGGGGCAGAGACGTGAGGGCTGCAGCCCTGGGGGGCCGCGCCCCTGCCCAGCTCTGCTCCAGCCCGGCGGGCCTCCTCACACCCACCATCCAGGCCTGCCATCCAGCCCTGCGTCTGCTTCATCTCTCTTCCCTTCAAATCCTGCTGTGGCGCTTCCTCCAGGAAGCCCTCCAGACCAGACCACTGGAGGCCGTCAGCATATCCAGGGGCAGATGGTCGGACTGCCTCCTCCTGGGGACCCAAGAGCTTTGCTGTGCTCAGAGCGGGCCCCCTGCACACCTGCCCTTCCCAGAGGTCCAGGCCCTGTGCTGAGCGAGGGGCCCACTTCCAGGAGAGTCATCAAGGTGGCAGTGCAGGCATGTTCCAGCAAGGGACGGGGTGGGGGGGGGGGGCTCAGGGAGACCCAGGCCCCCTGCCCTGAGGCGCCCCCTGTTTCTGAATTTCCTGAAACCGGGGCCGCTCCCCAGGCCGACTGAGGATAGAGGGCTCCGGGCTGGGTGTCGGTGCGGGGTTCTTGCCCTCTCCTTCTGAGATCCCGCTCACCTACCGGGGCTCAGCCCCTCCATCTCCTCCAGGACCACACCCACCCATCCTGGCCTTGGGAGCTGGTCCTCACTCTCCCTGCCTCCAGGGGACCTCCTGCAGCACCCAGCACCCCACCCCGCCGTCCCTTCCGTACATGGAAAAGGCACTTGTCTCACAGTCTCACTGGACCCTGGCCGCTGGTGGGAGACAGGCAGAGGGGCTGTGGTCACCCAGTTCTACCAACAGGCGACAGTGAGGGTCAGAGAGGCCCTCGGCCCTCAGGGCTCACAGGTCACCGGAGGCCAGGCCAACACCCGTGGGTGTCCACAGGCTCTGTCCCCCCAGCAAACAGTCTGGTGCCTGTGTGGTGGCTCTGGGGGTACCCAGCCCCTCCTAGGCTAGGGAGAGGGGCTCCTGATGGCCCTGGAGGTACCCAGCCCCTCCTAGGACAGGGAGAGGGGCTCTTGGTGGCCCTGGGGGTACCCAGCACCCCTCCCCAGGATGGGGAATGAGACTCCTGGTGGCAGAGGTGGGGAACTGTCTGTAGGACAGGGAATCCCATGTCCTGCCGGTCCCCAGACCTTTTACAAAACTTCCCGCTGCCCACACACATCAAGTGCAGGCAGCTTGCTTTGTGTGATTGATGAAGACTTTTTTTAACCTAAGAATTTAATTACAGGGGAGCTGCGTTCCCAGAGGGCCTGTCAAATGAGTTCTCACCACGCAGACCTCTGACAGCCTCAGGGAGCCAGAATGAGGGGGGAGATAGGCCCGCACGGTGCTCAGGAGGGTCTCCCACAAAGGCCTGCCAGTGTCATGGGCATCAGGGGAGCGTCTGACTGGGGTGCCCACGCTGCCCCCAGTCAGATCACAGGGAGGGACTCATGTGGCTCTGGGGACATGGGCGGCCATGCTGCCCTGGGGTAAAAGCCACACGTTTCAGCCAATGCATCTGTGAGTCAGGCCACACTGAACAGGCAGGTCACACGCTGGGCCAGGCACTCTCCCCTGGGGTAGCTGGCTAGAGCACTGCCAGGCATGTTGGCCCAGGTTCCGCAGCTCGGGCTGGAATGGGCAGGGGTTGGCCTGGCCCAGGTGGGCTTGGGGCTTAGGAGGAGCTGTGAGACCGGCCCTGGGCTCCTGGGCCCTTCCTCTGGATTGTCTTGTCCTAGGGGCAAGACCCTGATGCAGGGAAAAGACCCTCATGCTAGGAAAGATTGAAGGTGGGAGGAGAAGGCGACGACAGAGGATGAGATGGTTGAACGGCATCACCAACGTGATGGACGTGAGTTTGAATAGGCTCTGGGAGTTGGTGATGGTCGGGGAAACTTGGCATGCTGCAGTCCATGGGGTTGCAAAGAGTCGGACACAGCTGACCAACGGAACTGAACTGGGGGCACCTGACCTAGGCAGGGGGTGTCAGGCCAGAGCTCTGGCATTGGCGGCAGCAGGCCACAGGTGGGTCTGTGGTTCTGCTCCCTCTCACCATCGACTCCCAGAGACAAGGCTCAGTGGCCCACAGAGAGGCCTTCAGGATGAAATAAAATGAATTCCGTGAGTGTGCCCAGCACCCACACATGGCCAAGGCAGAAGTGACAAGAAAGGACCTCGACGGTGGCGGCCACGGTGCCGGCCCCTCGCCGTGTCAGGGGAGGGCCACGGTCCTCCCGCGGCCCATCGCACACCCCACAGGGCCCCCCGCCAGAGAGGAGGCGGCCAGGCTGGGTCTCTGTCCTGAAGGACCCGGGGGCAACGAGCACGAGGGAGGAAGGCCAGGGTGGGGGATGCCCACATGGGGACCCCAATAGCTGGGAGGGGCCATGGTGCTGACCACAGGGAAGGGCCACTTGGGACCAGCACTCCAGAAACAGGCTGACCAGGGCAGAAATCCAGAGGTGAGATGACTTAAACCAGGGACCCTGAGTGAGCGAGAGATGAAGATGAGTATCGCACACAAGTTGTAGGAACCTGTGTGCCAGTGTGTGTGTACTTGTGTGTACCTGTGAGTACCTGTGTATCTGTGTGTGTACTTGTGTGTACCTGTGAGTACCTGTGTATCTGTGTGTGTACTTGTGTGTACCTGTGAGTACCTGTGTATCTGTGTGTGTACTTGTGTGCACCTGTGTGTTCCTGTGTATATTTCTGCGTGTATACTTGTGTGCACCTGTGTGTACCTGTGAATATCTCTGTGTGTACCTGTGAACATCTGTATGTGTATTTGTGTGCACCTGTGTGTGTATACTTCTGTGCACCTGTGTGTACTTGTATATATCTGTGTGTGTGCCTATGTGTATTGGTGTGTGTACCTATGTGTGTGTATGCGTACATCTATGTGCATCTGTATACCTGTGCACCTGTGTGCATGTGTGTCCCTTGTGTACCTGTTGCACCTGTGTGTGTGTATGTGTGCATCTGTGTGTACCTGTGTATATTTGTGTGTGTACCTGTGTTTGTATGTATGTGTGCATGTATGTGCATCTGTGTATCTGTGCACCTGTACATATCTGTGTGTGTGTCTGTATCCATCTGTGTACATCTGTGTCCAAGGGTGCACACCTATACACCCTTGTCAGGGCGTGGTCAGGAAATCAAGGCTTATCAGAAATACACTGAATGCTTATTTCCAAGTGTTCCCTTGGGCAGCCCTCCCCCACCCCTGCTGAGACTGGCCAGCCTGTGTCATGTCCCGTTGAAGGTGACAGAGTTGTCCCCAGGCACCTTCAGCAGGCTGTGAAGGGAGCGGGCATTCGGGGAAGCCACGGTGCTGGGCTGCGCCCCAACCCTACATGTGCTGGTCTCTCCTCTTGGGGTCACAGATTTTAAACACAGCAAGCCCGTTGGTGGGAACATCTCCTTTAGGACCTGGAAATGGGAGCTGTCCCAGGACAGGGTCGGGTAGAAGCTCAGGCAAAAAGTATTTCTTTCTTTATAAGTATGTCCCAGGTATCACATGGGAAATATGCACCCTAAAAATCATTTTTTAAACTAAAATTAGAGGTGCCATATGATCCAGTCATCCCAATCCTGCGCATAAGTCTAAACAAAACCATAATTCAAAGAGATACACGCACACCTACATTCATACCACTGCTGTTTACAATAGGCGAGGCACAGAAGCAGCCTAAGTGTCCATCGACAGGTGAATGGATAAAGAAGATATGATATATATATTAATATATGTGATATATACAATGGAATATTACTCAGCCATAAAAAGAATGAAATAATGCCATTTGCAGCAAGATAGAGGGACCTAGGGACTAGGGACTGTCAAGCTTGCATGCACATTCAGTCGCTCAGTTGTGTCCAACTCTTGTGACCCCATGGACTGTAGCTTGCCAGGCTCCTCCGTCCATGGAATTTTCCAGGCAAGAATACTGGAGTGGGTTGCCATTTCCCACTCAAGGGGATCTTTCCAACCCAGGGCTCGAACCTGCGTCTCCTGAGTTGGCAGGCGGATTCTTTACCACTGAGTCACCAGAGACAAGAGAGATTGCCATACTAAGTGAAGTAAGTCAGACAGAGAAAGACAAATACCATATGATATCACTTATGTGTGGAACCTAAAATATGACACAAATGAACTCATCTACAAAAGAGAAACAGACTCACAGACAGAGAACAGGCTTGTGGCTGCCAAGGGGTAGGGGAGGTGGCGGAAGGATAGATTGGGAGTTTGGGGGTAGCAGATGCAAACTATTATATACACTATGGAGAAACAACAAGGTATGATGGTATAACAGGGAATTATACTCAGTATCCTACAATAAACCATAATAGAAAAGAATATGAAAAGGAATGCATCTATAAGTATAACCGAACCACGCAACACTATAGCAGAGATTAACACAGCATTGTTAACTCTATTTCAACAAAATTAAAAAAAATTCTTCTTTATCTGAAATTCTAATTTAAGTGGGCATATTATTATCATTACTTTGTTCTTTTTTGGCTTTTATTTTTTGCTAAACCTGGCAGCCCTACCTGCTACCCATCCTCTTTACTGATATAGCAGAAAAAAAGAAGAAAAAGCCTGTGAACAGCCACTAAGGAGAGGTCACACAGCCCACGTGTTGCCTCTCAGCCATGTCCTCGCAGGGCCTCTGCCTGTCATTCTGCACCCCATGTCCACCAGCCCCAGGAGCAGGTGCAAGAGGCTGGTGCAGGAAGAGCCCAGGCCGGCGGCCAGAGGACCCCCCGTCTGAGTCCCGCTGCCCCCTCACTATCCATGTGGCCTTCGACTTAACTTTTAAAGCGTCCGGATTTTTCTTCTTCTCTTTAATCAACAAATTGGAGATGATCCTATCTAACCTGCAGAGTTGATGTAAGGACTAAATAAAACAGTGCATGTGAAATACGCTAAATGAATGTAAGACCCTTATCATCATAAAGAGACATGATGACAGAAAAGGAAAGAAGCACCCTGTCATTTCGCTGCCAGGAAGGAAATCTGCCAGGAAGGAAATTATGAAAGTCAAACACAGGAGCCACAAAGGCAGCTTCTGAAACTATTTCATGCAAAGACCCCCGTCCGTCCCAGTAAAATGGAGGTGACACTCATTCCACAGGCAGTGATGCTCAACATGACGGCTTTGAGATATTAGAAAAAGATTAAGTTATATTCCACATATTCTACTTAAGAAAGCAGCCAAGTACTTCATCCAGGCAAGCCTGTGTGGGTCCCAAGGTGTCAGAATGTGACCCAGCCCCACGGAGAACAGTGGGTGTCTTTTTTAAAAAACTGAGCACCTACTGTGTTCACACACACGAGCTCTGGGCGGGCGGATCTTTGTTCCAAGCAACTGGCTCTCATGCCCCTAGTAAATATATATGGAATGAATGAGGAAACGGGTGGGCGAATCACCGGGGTGACACATAAAGTGCTGGAAACCTAAAAGGACGCGGGATCCACCCGTGGCCGGATGAACTCTCATATACGACGGGTAAGGGTGCAGGGCAGGGAAAAGGCGACTGTAGGTGCATGAGGTGAGGCTCCAGAGGTTTGCTCCATCATGAGGACTTGGCGAGTGTGGAGGCTGGGATCACAGCTCATGATCACGCGTGTTTGGGGATCTGTTAGAGCCGGCTGCATGATGGACCAGAGAGAAGACATTTCTAAGATAATACCACAGTGGTTGACACTTCATGACTCATCCTTTGTTGCTTAGTTGCTTAGTCGTGTCCAGCTCTTCTGCGACCCCATGGACTGTAGCCCACCAGTCTCCTCTGTCCATGGAATTCTCCAGGCAAGAATACTGGAGTGGGTTACCATTCCCTTCTTCAGGGGATCTTCCCAACCCAGGGATCGAACCCAGGTCTCCTGCATTGTATGCAAATTCTTTACCGTCTGAGCCACCAGGAAAGCTCCCTGCTTCTCTGATATTCAGAAATAACCTGTGTTGTTCTCCTAACACATGCTGGGTCCTTATCACTCCCATTGTTCTAACCCAGGGCCAGGGCCACTGGGAGTCAAGTCCTGTGGGAAGTACATGCATCTAGGGGCTGCACAGGGGCCTTGGGGACGTGCACATGGGCTGAAATGGGCCAAAGTCAGTCCGCAAAGACTAGGACATCACAGCCAGGACCAGGGAGGCTGACCCACTGAAATAAATCCCCTGCCAGTTTAACTCCCCCTCAACCAACTCGTTAATAAGACCGAACGTGGTCCATCCTGCAGGTAGTGGTGGGGATGGGAGGGGTTGTCAAAGGAGGAGAGATCCCTCTTTTAAGCTGGAGAGCGAGACCCACGAAGGCAGGAAGACAGGTGCAGACATCTGCTAAAGCAACATGAGGGCGATGCCCTGCGAGGGTGCCTGGCAGGCTAGGGCGCAGACAACCCAGGCGGAACCAACATCAGTGAGAGCACCAGCACCTGAGTTGAGCCTCAGCTGCTTGAAATCTGGGCTCAAAGAGGCAGGACCTCACTCAGGCTGACTTGAAACCTTCAGGAAATCAGATCTAAGAAGGTTTGGGGATTGGGTGACCGAATCTCTCATTTGAACAGATGATAAAGCGGAAGGGCAGAGGAGAAATGATGGCTGTGCGCAGAGCTCAGTGCTCATTACTGAACTGGCACAGGGGTTCTGTATGCAGGTCAAGAAGCAACAGTTGGAACTGGACATGGAAAAACAGACTGGTTCCGAATTGGGAAAGGAGTACATCAAGGCTGTATATTGTCACCCTGTTTATTTAACTTACATGCAGAGTACATCATGAGAAATGCTGGGCTGGATGAAGCACAAGCTGGAATCAAGATTGCTGGGAGAAATATCAATAACCTCAGATATGCAGATGACACCACCCTTATGGCAGAAAGTGAAGAAGAACTAAACAGCCTCTTGATGAAAGTGAAAGAGGAGAGTGAAAAAGTTGACTTAAAACTCAACATTCAAAAAACTAAAATCATGGCATCCGGTCCCATCACTTCATGGCAAATAGATGGGGAAACAATGGAAACAGTGAAAGACTTTATTTTTTTGGGCTCCAAAATCACTGCAGATGGTGATTGCAGCCATGACATTAAAAGACGCTTGCTTCTTGGAAGGAAAGCTGTGACCAACCTAGACAGCATAATAAAAAGCAGAGACATTACTTTGCCAACAAAGGTTCGTCTAGTCAAAGCTATGGTTTTTCCAATAGTCATGTATGGATGTGAGAGTTGGACTATAAAGAAGGCTGAGCACCGAAGAATTGATGCTTTTGAACTGTGGTGTTGAAGAAGACTCTTGAGAGTCCCTTGGACTGCAAGGAGATCCAACCAGTCCATCCTAAGGGAAATCAGTCCTGAATATTCATTGGAAGGACTGATGCTGAAGCTGAAACTCCAATACTTTGGCCACCTGGTGCAAAGAACTGACTCATTGGAAAGACCCTGATGCTGCGAAAGATTGGAGGCAGGAGGAGAAGGGGATGACAGAGGATGAGATGGTTGGATGACATCACCGACTCTATGGACATGAGTTTGAGTAAGCTCTGGGACTTGGTGATGGACAGGGAAGCCTGGCATGCTGCAGTCCATGGGGTCACAAAGAGTCATACACGACTGAGTAACTGAACTGACTAACTGACTGACAGGGGTTCTGTTAGGTGGACGCACGGGCAGACCCCTCTCGGTCACATGGCCAGCACATGGGCGAGACCCCCAGTGGTGCTGAGCAGGGCCCAGGCTCTGGCCCCACAGGCGAGGGACGGGGGGCCAGTCCAGGCCCAGGTTCTGGGTGCACAGCAGCCCCCTCACTTCACACCTGCTTCTCCCGACCCACCCTCCGAGGCGTGGATGCTGGCACATCATCCTAAGTGCCTTGCAGGTGGGAAACAAAGGCCTGGGGCATAAATCAAACTCCACTATGATCGCTCTTCTCAAGGAAACTTCAGATATGATCAAATCGACCCCATCTCACCTCATTTCTAGGGACTATCCAGAGTCCTTTCTTTTTTTTTTTTTTTGATCATTCTGTTGTTTTTTTTGTTTGTTTGTTTGTTTTTTTCCATTTATTTTTATTGGTTGGAGGCTAATTACTTTACAATATTGTAGTGGTTTTTGTCATACATTGACATGAATCAGCCATGAATTCAGAGTCCTTTCTTAATAGCAGTTGGGAATAAGAGACCCCTGGCTGGGGTCCGACCATATTTTGTTGGAGGTTTTACAGGTGCATCGTGGGCTGTGTTTTAAATGAATGAGGGTCGGTTCAGAGAACTTTTTCCAGGGCCACATCATGTTGATTTGTTATTTCCTTCCAGGTTAGTAAAGATAATGTTTGGCCAGTTGGTGTGGATCTGAGGAACCAGAAATGCTTACCACTGCTGTTGAGAAGCTAGAGTTGGACAAGCTTGTAAGTACCTCTTGCGTTTAGAGGCATTACCTTTATCCGTGGTTCCCACTGTTGGAATTCATCATCAGGGGAAAGCACATGCAGCAAGTGATGTATGTAGAATACGGATATGTATTTATCTTATCCACTCTATATTGTATATGTGATAAAGGTGTACAGAGAAGAACAGTTGACAACAGTGAAGACAGCCTTGGTGATGTCCAAACAGGGACTTGACTAAATACATCATGGCGGGGTGGTGGTTCAGTCACTAAGTCATGTCTGACTCTTTGTGACCCCATGGACCCGCCAGGCTCCTCTGTCCATGGGATTTCCCAGGCAAGAACACTGGAAGGGGTTGCCATGCCCTCCTCCAGGGGATCGTCCCCACCCACTGGCAGGCGGGTTCTTTACCCTCTGAGCCACAAGGGAAGTCCAAAGACATCATGGTACCTTTCTGTATTTCTCCATTGAAGTGAAGTGAAAGTTGCTCAGTTGTGTCCGACTCTTTGTGACCTCATCGACTATACAGTCCATGGAATTCTCCAGGCCAGAATACTGGAGTGGGTAGCCTTTCCTTTCTCCAGGAGATCTTCCCAGCCCCAGGGTCAAACCCAGGTCTCCCGCATTGCAGGAGGATTCTTTACCAGCTGAACACCAGGGAAGCCCAGAAAGTCGCTCAATTGTGTCTGACTCTTTGCAACCCCATGGACTGTAGCCCACCAGTCTCCTCTGTCCGTGGGATTCTCCAAGCAAGGATACTGGAGTGGGTACCCATTTCCTTCTTGAGGGTATCTTCCCAACTTAGGGATCAAACCCAGGTCTCCTGCATTGCAGGCAGATTCTTTACTTTTTGAGCCACCAGAGAAGCTCTAATTCTCTACTAGGTAAACATTAAAGTGACGCTTTAGCGTCACACGCAACGCCATAGAAGCACAGTCACGGCGTATAATTAAAGACAGACCAGGTTACACAGTACTCTGTGTAGCAGGATTCTTCTTTGAAAATTACATATTTCTGCTCTTGTGTGGTTACCGCTGGAAGGATACACACATCAAAGACCGTGTGTCCCTGAGGTCTGAGATTCTGGAGGATTTTTTTTTTTCCTACTTTTTAAATCCGTCTTTTGTCTACGGTTATTTTGTGCTACTTGTGTCATTATAATTTTAAAATTATTCCTTGAATTAAAACAAAGACTGATTCTGAAATTTGAAAAACAGGGGGAAAGCATTTTTCCTATGAGACAATGCTATAACTCACAGTGGGGTGGGTTAAGCCAGTTATCAGTGCTCTCAGAGCCACTCTGTCTGCAGGTGTGCGGGAAGAGGATGCGTCTGGTGGAGGAGGGGATGCGGAGGAGAGGAGTCCTCTCAGTTCTGAGGCCTCACACGCCTCTATTCCATGTCCAGGGCCCCCACCCCCAGGCCTCACCCAGCCTTGGGGACCAACCAGTCTGCTGAGATGAGCCTCTGTGCTCACTGGCTGGAGGGTGGCCACGGCCTTGGTGGGGCAGAGCCTCTCTGGCTCAGAGTGGAAACGTCTTTCGTTTGCAGGCACTTTGGGCTCCAACACACCCTGAGCAACACACTGGGTCCGAGGACAGCTAGGGCCCACCGGCCTTGGACAGACACCCCTCTCCTCCTTGGCACCTACTGCAGGCAGCCCCTTGCCTACAAGGAGCCTGTCCTGCAGCCTCATCTGCTCTCAAACCCCCACCCCCACCGCAGAGATGCCCACTTCATTCAGATTCTCTGACTTACTGACTCAGAAGGGGTTGCTGCTGGTTAACCAGCCCCTTGCCAGACACCAAAGAGACTACTTCAGAAAAAAATCAAGTTACCGCTCTCTCACAAGGCCAAGCCTGGGCTCTAAAGCTGGCCACGGCCACGGTCCAGAGCCTGGGGAAGGTCGGGCTGTTTGCAGGTGACACAGCTAGTAGTGTTGGGCCAGGAGGACAGGGAGAGGGACCGGACTGTGTACAGAGTGGGGCCCAGTCCTGAGAGCTGGACCTGCTCCGGGTTGAGTTGTTCCAGGTGCTGAAGTAGGGGAATGGCTCAGTGAAGGGGAGTCAGGGTAGATGAACCAGCGGCAGCCCGGGTGCGTGGCCGGGGCTGAGGCCAGACCTGCATACTGGACCGGGGTCAGAGGAGGGTGTGGTCCTGAGGCTTTCAGAGGGATCAGAAAGCTGGCACCCACCCCTCCAGCATCTTCCCTGGGTTCCATGCACATGACAGCCCTGCCCTCGGGTGGTGCAGGGTGCTTTGTTAAGCAGCATGGCCCTATGCAAATGTTGGCTGTTGTGATTAAACGGCCGAGACAGTATTTTGTCAGCAGCTTAGTTCTGCTCAGCTGAACACTGCATGCAGACGTTTCACCAAACGGGACTTTGTTGTTTAGGGAAGAGATTCAGCAGCTTTCATGGAACACTGGAAAGTCTAAACAGTGGCTGAAAACCCTACCATCCCAGCTTTCAGGAGAAGCCTCCTCCCTCAGGTGGGGCAGGGGGCTTCTGATCACTGGGACCCTTGATTCTATACCCAGAGAGAGTCTGTGGGCACTGTCCCCTAGGTCTGGGGACAGCTAGAAGGAAGGATGCTCACATGACCAAAGCCAAGGTCCCTGCCCTCCTCTGGGTTTGTTTATCCTGTGATGACCCCAGAACTCCATCTGCTCTACACGAGCAAAACCTCAGCAGAGCCCAGCCTGAGCGTCAGCGTGCCCAATGGCCAGGACTGATGAGACCGCTCGGTGGATGGGGTCCTGGGGCAGGAAGCCCTCTCCTGTCCCCCTCCACCTTCTCCAGGGGACCATTCCCCTGTCTCAGCAAAAGGTCCGGGATGCAGTCAGCTTCCAGTGCACTATGTATACTGGAAGCCTGCATGATCGGGTGGACGGACAGATGGACAGACGGACAGACGGTGATGGTAAGTGAGTCCTGTGGCATTTCTGGTCCAACAGGAAGAGACCAATCTACGCTGACCCTCTTTCACAGGGGCCAGGTTTTCCTTCCAGTTGTTTTCCTATTAAAAGAGGAAGCTTTCCAACCTAGATGCCCATCAGCAGACGAATGGATAAGGAAGCTGTGGTACATATACACCATGGAATATTACTCAGCCATTAAAAAGAATTCATTTGAATCAGTTCTAATGAGATGGATGAAACGAGCCCATCATACAGGGTGAAGTAAGCCAGAAAGATAAAGACCAATACAGTATGCTAACACATATATATGGAATTTAGAAAGATGGTAATGATAACCCTATATGCAAAACAGAAAAAGAGACACAGATGTGCAGAACAGACTTTTGGACTCTGTGGGAGAAGGCAAGGGTGGGATGTTTCGAGAGATCAGCATCGAAACATGTATATTATCTAGGGTGAAACAGATCACCAGCCCAGGTTGGATTCATGAGACAAGTGCTCGGGCCTGGTGCACTGGGAAGACCCAGAGGGATCGGGTAGGGAGGGAGGTGGGAGGGGGGATTGGGATGGGGAATACATGTAAATCCATGGCTGATTCATGTCAATGTATGGCAAAAACCACTACAATATTGTAAAGTAATTAGCCTCCAACTAATAAAAATAAGTGGAAAAATAAATAAATAAATAAAAAGTTAGAGGCATCAAAAAAAAAAATAAAAAAGAAAGCTTTCCTCCTGGGGACCCTCACCTGCCTGACACCTGCTCTCCAACCCACCTCCCCCCTCCTCGTCTGCCGGCAGGAGGCTGCTCTGCTGACTCTGATGCAACCAGGAGCCTCCTCAAAGGGAGGACATGGCCCAGGAGTCAGCTGCTCTTCCCGCTCTTTCTCTTCCTGGGATGAGAGCCTGCTGGGAGGATGAGGGGAAGCACCTTCCGGAAGGGCACAGATTTCCATGTAAACATGATGTTTTCACCAAGCACCAGAGCCCCCTGCACTCCATCTCCTGGTGAACAGACTCTTCCTGCCCATCTGAGTCATGAATCTCAGGGCAGCCAGGCCCTCTGACTCACTGGTAGTTGAAATCCTAGATTCACAACATCACAGAGCTGCTAAAAATAGGAACTGTGTACCTGGGCCCCAAAATAGGAAAGAGACAAACGCGACTGCCCTGTCTAACGGAAAAGTCAACCAGGGCTATAATTGTGCTCTTTTGTGAGGCTTTAAATGTGTTAATGTCACCGAGAACTCTTTGGAGATCAGTGGGCTATGTGGACAGGGGCCACAGACAGGAAGACAGAGGGGGAGAGCTGGAATAATTATACCTAACACAGTCTGGTTGCTTTTATCAGAAGATTCTAGTTCTCTAAATTGGCACTGGGGTGTTTTCACAGCAGTGGCAGGGGAATGAAACTTCTCCATCCATGCTTTGATGGTGGATTCTCCCTTGAGAACCGATGTAGCTTAAAATAGTTTGGCAAATTGTCAGAGATGCAGAGAGGGTGGGAGGGCTTTCTGGAGGGTTTTATACTTCCTTTCAAGGCCTCTGAGATCTCCCCGTGTAAAAGTCTTACAGCTTTCCCCACTGCTTACAAACCATTTGAACTTGAAGGACCAGCCTTCATTTTATTTCAGCCGTACTCTTTTGGGGAAAGATACCTAACACCACGGTCAAGTGTTCTTTCGGGCTAACGTTGTGATGCATTATTTCATTCTGAATCTCCACTCTAGAATTTACTCTGGGCTTTCACCTGCTCTGCCTCATTTGACCTCACAGCGACAGGTGACCCAGCTGCCGTGATGGAACTGGTCTCTGGGCCAGGAACCCACTGCTTCCTGTGATGCACGCGGAGAACGTCTAGGAGGCGAGGGGGCTGCAGGCCTGCCCTCCAGGGACCAGTGGAGGCCAACAAAGGGGCATCATGTTCCGTCTGACGGGCTGCCACACGGAAAAATGCCACTCCCTCTCTGGATCTGCCCATCATTTCACATGCCAGGTCCTTTCTCAGCCGACACGTTCAACACAGAGGGGGTGACCTAAAGAGAATCACCTCTGGAGACTCTTCCAGCGGAAGGAAATGGCTCCTGACACACACATTGCAGCTGCTTGTTTTACGGATCTTTTAAATCCCCAACGATTTCTGGCGGGTGGGAGGCTGCAGGCCTGGGGGCCCTGCATGTGCTGGGTTACGGGGCCGCTTGTGGGGCCCAGTTCTGGGCTCTGACAAGTGAGATGAGGCTGCTGGGCACGTGGGGGGTGGGTGCAGTGATGGTGGTCATAGTCACACTGGCTCACAGGGGCTGAAATATGGTGACTGCCAGCCCACAGGTCACCCTGAGGGCTGCCACCAGCTCAGGAATGTGTTTCTGCATCTCCAAGTTGGGCCCCTGGAGGCCTCATCCTTGACTCGCTCACGGAGGTCATGCGGCACAGCATGGGGATAAGCTGGGGACATTGAAGAAGGAACGATGGCCTTGTCTTTCTGGAACACACAGTGGGAAGCCTGGAGCGAGACTTGGCCACTTTATTTAGGAGCGGAACAGCACTGCCAGAGTCACTGTGGAGGCCTGCGGGGTGCGCCATCACCCGAGTCCTTACAATCACACCTTTGCTTTACAACCGAGGAGACCAAGACTCAACGAGGTCCAAGAATTCACTGGGAGTCACAGAGGAAGGCGTGAAGGTAGCACAGAACCTGACTGGTCAGACGTCAAAGCCCAGGTCTGCCGCCCAACAGCACACGCGCCCTCTGGAAAAATGCTGCCCAGGCCACCAGATGAAGCAGAACTCCGAGCGAACCAGCACCGCTGTCCTCTGAGCCCCGAGCGGGTCCTCACGATTGGCCCTGCCAGCTCTCCTCTGTCTCCCACCTGCCTCCCACACTGGACGGCAGGCTGCCCGGATGCCTCAGGAACAGGAGGGGTTAAGAGTAGCCTTTCTATCGTGGATGAATCTTTTCTACAGGTTAGGGTGACCTGGAGGCCCGCCCAGTGGGGATAAGTTAAGCCGTCGAGGAGGGAGCGGCATTAGAGATGATGCAGCTCACCTCTCTGCCCCCCACTCCCTGGGGAGGAGCTAATAATGGGAATCCTAGAGGAAGACCAGGGTCCACCGACCAGGAGGCACGTCACCTCTCTGAGCCTTGGTTTCCCTCCTGAAGGTGACGGTCCTGCCCACCCACTCCTGCTGAGGCGACGCATACCATCAAAGGAGTTGCAGCTGCTTCTCACAGCTCCCTGCCAGCGAGGCTCAGCGTCTCCCTGTGGTTCATTTCTGTGCCTTTCCTCTGACCGCTAGGAAGTCTTTTGGATGCCCGACTCCGCCTCCCCACAGGTCCCTGAAGTGACACCTGGTGAGGTGTGCACGTCACCTGGGGGCCTGGGCTGGAGGGGTTGGGACACTCCTGACACTTAAACAGTCCCCGTGCCCTTCAGGTTTAGACAAAGTAACAGATACCCCTTATATCTAAATACTTCAGTGTGTATTTTATACGAACAAAGTCATTTTCACATAGTATGATAAGCAAAATCAGAAAGCTTACTTTGGTAAATACTGTACCTAACCTGAAGACCTTAATTTTCACCCGATGTCTTCAAAAGAAAAGTCCAGGATTCCACTAAGATCATATGTTACACCTTGTTGTCACTTCTGTTTAGTCTCTTTAACATGGAACTGTCTTCTCCATTTTTGTCTTTCATCACCTGACAGTTTTTGAAAAGGACAAGCAACGATGTCTGGAAAGTGCGTCTCAATTCCTGGCATTTACTCCCAGTTAGGTTGAGGCTCTGCATTTGGGGCAGGAACACACAGAAGTGACTCTGTGTGCATCTCTGGTGGTTTGGGACGTAGGCTTGTCCCACCAATGGTGAGGTTAACTAGACCACTGGTTGAGGAGGTATCTGAGTTCTCCACGGTAAGGTTTCTATTGAACCAAAGAGTAATTTATGGGGAAGATATCTTGTCCCTCTTTAATAGATCACATACTGGTTTTGGCCTGATTCCTGCTAGAAGCAACAGGACCCTGGCTGAGTGGTAACTTTCTAACACTGTCATCTGCCCACATCCATTAGGAAGCATTTTGTTACAAGACAAAGTTGTCTCATTCTTGCCCATGTATTTGCTCATTAACTTTTATCAGTATACACTCCTCTGTGTGTGTGTGTGTGTGTGTGTGTGTGTGTGTGTGTGTGTGTGTGGGCTCAGCTGCTCAGTCATATCTGACTCTGCATTCCCATGGACTGTAACCCCCCAAGCTCCTCTGTCCATGAGGATTCTCCAGGCAAGAATACTGGAGTGAGTTGCCATGTCTTCCTGCAGGGGATCTTCCCAACCCAGGGATCGAACCTGCATCTCCTGAGTCTCCTGCATTAGTGGGTGGATTTTTTACCACTGAGTCACCTGGAAGCGCAACAGACTCGTGGCTTCTTACCTTCTGTTAACACCATTTATTTGGAAGTCACTTATTTCAGATTTAGCTAGAGGAAGTCCCCTCAAGTTGGCTCCTGTGTCCCCATCAACCCGTGAGCGCTACTTTCTGGCACCAGATGTTGCAGGATCCTTTTATGCTTCTCTGCCTTCGATTCCTTTATAGGAGGAGAGCTTTATAGAGACCAAGATCTGAATGCCACATGTGCTCATCGCTGCTGGGTTTTCCTTCCTGAGTCCTTTCTGCAGCTATAGAGCCAGGAAGTATGTGTGTGTATAAAGATCATGTGTGATGTAAAAGAGAGAGCTAATGGGAAGCTGCTATATAACACGGGGAGCTCTGCAACAACCTAGAGGGGTGGGATGGGGTAAGGGATGGGAGGGCAGTTCAAGAAGGAGGGGATATATGTATACTTATGGTTGAATCATTATTAAACACAGATAGCAGGCAAAATGTTACACCTGCAGTAAATCTTTTCTCAGATTCATTGACTTTTTATTCCTGAAGGAGAGATTTCCGACTTCTTTGAAAATCAGAAGAACTACTATCTACTCTTATGATTTCTACCATTGTTTTGAGCTGTTACGCTCTTCCCCCTGTCAGAGAATTGATATGTACTTCTATTTTGTTCTTCTTTTTCCATTAATCTATTTAATCAACCTGGAACATATTGTGGCAAACTGTATGAGATGGGGATCTAAATTGCTTGGATATTTTTTTCCAAGTAGCTAAACAATTGTCCCAGCACCATTTATTATATAATCCTTCCTTTCATCACTGATTTATCATTGTTGTTTTTAGAAATTGCTTTTTGTAGCTCCATCTGGCCAAGTGGTTTTTTATAAAGGTTGCAGGGTAAACTGTTTTTCTCTCCTAATCTCACATAATTTAGGTCTTTCAAAAAGAAGCACAGTGGCTATGCATTTGGTGTCTGCACAGAAGCCAGGCTGCCGGACTTAAACCCAGGCCCCCAGCTTCCCCACCTGTGAGATGGAGAGAGTTGTACCTACCACGTGGGATATTGTGAGGCTAAATGAGTCAAAACACTTAAAACGCTGAAAACAGTACTTAACACGTGGGAGAGCCCAGTATATTACTCACTGTTATTTTTTATAAATTGTTTTTTTTTTAAATGTTACTGTCTTAATTTTTTAGATGGGGACTGGGGCTCAGAGATGCGTGATGACCTTCCCAAGGTCACATCCTGGCCCGGGTACATCTCCCACAAGGAAAGCGGGTTCTCTCTGCATCACCTACCCAGGCGGAGTCCTATCACCTGCGGTTTTTAGCTGGAACAAATTCTACTCAAGTAGAGAGGGGAGAGGGAACTCAAACAGTGCTCGTGATCCGGCCACCCTGGCACTCAGCACGTGCGTCCCCTGGAAGTGTGGGGACACCCGGGAGCTAGCCACCTTGTCCTTCTCTGCTCTGGCGAGCCTTTCCAAGAGGCAGCATCTCCCCACACGGGGTGGGTGGCCTGTGTTTAAAGATACACATTTTTTCCAAATAGTTTGGCCCCTAAATGCAAACCAACTACTGTGTTCCCATCTGGGCTCAGCTGCCGGCACAGTCGTCTGATCTGTATAGAGCAAAACCAGCTGCTGCGTGGCCTCAAACCGAGAGTGGTCTGCCACGCTGCACTCTGCTGTGGGATTTGGAGGGGAATCTCCATACACCACAAAGCCTGAGACGGTCACGCCACTCCCACCTGCCTCCTCCCTCTCTGCCTTGGTCCCCCATCCCCACCGGTTCTCCAAAGTAAATGTCACAGACGCACATGGACCACAGCTTCCCCAGGCCTAAGACCTCTCACACAGCCCACCTTCACACACCACACAGCATCCAGATGGTAAACAAAATGGTTTCCTTTTGCCAAGATGCAGAAAACAAGACTATTTAAGATTCAAAGAGTCTAAGGTGACAAAGTCAGGGGAGATCACGGGGCACATGCAGAATGGGACCACTGATGATGCCCAGCCTGAAGGCACCATGTCTGTTCCCGAGGTGTCATGAGGGGGCCGTCAGTGACTCACTGTCTCTAGGGGTGCCCGGCACCAGCAGACGGACGAACCCTTGCTCGCGAGCAAGCCTCCCCACTTGGCGTGAGTGTGGCAAATGGCCAATGTGATACCAAGACAGTGCCTAATTCTGCCTAATATCTTACAGAGTTCTGTGGGTTTGATATAGTACAATAATTAAATAGTATAAAAAATGTTGGCGCTGTTACTGTGCTGATCAAGACCATTCTGCAACCTTGCACAGAAAAAGGACATGATTCCAGTGGAAAAAATAGGTGGAAACTCGATGCTGTCGTCAGAACAGCGCCTGTCAAAGGTTGTGGTGTCTGCACTGTCCCCGTGGCCAGGGGGGTGGCTGGGGGGTGGCCAGGGTCCCGGAAGCCACCAGGTGCTGCTGTAATTCTCCGTCACAAAGCCAGGGGGCGCTCACGGCAGATGCTGCTGACAGTCATACTGTTGCTCCTGAACAAACCAAAGGTGGGTAATGACAAGCCGCTGTCACTTCAGCTGGCAGATCTGCAGACAGGGTGCATGTGGTTCCCATGAGACCCTGCACTGCCCCTCAGCCATCCCATGGAGGCTGCCCTGAGGGCCCTGGCCCCCTGTCCTGCTGTGTGCAGCAGGCGGTCAGGGGCACAGGATTAGGAGATGCCTTTTCCATCGGGCTGACATGGGGAAAGCTTGTCTCATCCTCAGTGTCTCATCGCACCAAGATGGCAAATGCATGGCTGCGAGGTGGTGGTGTGGTTCACGCAGGCGCCTGCCCCTGCTCTCCACACTGAAGCTGTTCACACCGGCTGGAAGGGTCTCAGCCACTAGGGTCACTCGGGGCCCTACCGTATTTCCGGGGACACATGGATGGAGCAGATATTTGTGGGACAACCTGGCTTGCATCTGGACCTTGGTTTGACTGCCCCATCCACCTCCACCTTCGGTTCATTTCAACACCCATTCTGGACACAGAACGAAGGGACAAATTTGGACGAACTTTAAAAACTGGATAAAAATACTGGAATCACGGCGACTGTCCTGCTGAGACAACATCCAGAGAATGTGTGTTAGACCTCTATCCACGGTGGCAGCCATCTGGAGAGACTCAGCCTCTTATGTGGACCCTCAGAACTCAGGGGTCTGAAGAACCGCTAGTAAACACGCACACACGTGTGCTGGCCTCGGTGCCCCCCACCCAGGTTGAACGGTCTCTCAGTCAAGCCCTGTCAATAGATGAGTTTTGGCTACTGAATAAAATGTGATCCTGTGGCCAAGTCAGGGCAACCTCCCCCCCATCCCCCTAGGGACGCAGCCAGTCATTGCAAGGGGACTCTGGTTTCAGGCCCAGGTGGCCTCAATATTCACCCCAAGCCAGGTCCACATTGGTTCCCAGAGCAGGAACTGGGTCCTGTCCTGACACAGTCTGCTCTGCATCAGGGGTCCCGCTGCCTAGAACGCCCCTCCTGTGTGACACCTGCTCCCTTCTCCTCCCCCAGCCCCCAGGATCCACTCTCTTCTCAGCACACTTCACTGTCTGAAATCACCTGGCTTGTTTACTGTCTGTTCCCTCCTCAGTCCCTGAATGCCACTTCATCCCCAGTACCCAGAGCAGTTCATACCTGACACCCACGGTGCTCACCGGAACTCTTTAATCTCAACATGAAGCCAAGCAGGACTGCACTCAGCCACTCCGTCAGTCCAGTGAGATGGGGATGGTCCCCACTTACAGGCTAGGACCTGGCTGAAATCCTGACCCAGGTCAGCGTGAGCTGCTGGATACAAGACCCCATGGCTTCAATTGGGGACAGAAGGCAGAACCCGCCCTGTGGGACCCAGGGGTCAAGGAGGTGCCTGCTCCTCCCCCAACATGCCCCTGGAAGCTAGAGTTCCCCAAAGGTGGGAGGCGGGAAGAGCCAGTGGCTGGTGTCCACTTGGGCCTGAACAGAGTCATCGGCGGGACGGTGAGGCTGTCTCACACACCTTGAACTTGTGGAAATGTGGCAGCTATAAATGTGATTCCGCCTGCAGCCTTGCCAACCCCCACCCCATAGCCTCGGGCAGCTGCATGGCCCAGTCTTGATGCCCCTCCCGCGGCCCAAGGCTTCTGGGGACCTGGTTCATGAGCGGTGGGGGGATGGTTTCCAAGCACGTTGTCCATCTTTTGCTCCTGCTCCAGGTGCTTTGACCCCAGAGTTGGGCCAATTTAATACCCTGCTGCTCTGGAGGGAAGCTGGGTCCTGACTGTGGGTAATGGCAAAAGGCCGCCTTAGCGGGGGGAAGGGGGCAACCCAGGGGTAAGGATCCAGGGGTCCAGCCCCCTCCTCCCCCTCTGCACCCCTCACAGCATCCTTAACGCCCAGGACGATAAATGGATGGGGCCCAAGGTCAATGAACCGCGGGTATGACCCGCCACTTGCAAGGACTGCATTTAATGCTTTGTGTACATTTCCTCAGACCCAGACAGCGGACGCAGCGCCTGGCCAAACAGGTCATGCTGGTATTTGGGTTCTTTTTCATTTTTTACTAAAAATACATATTCCATGGGCATGGGGAATGAATGGGAGCAAGGAGAGGGTGGAGGGACCAAGTGGGGGCGGGGAGGAGGGAGGAGGGAGCAGGGAGGAGGGGGCAGGGAGGAGGGGCAGGGAGGAGGGGCAGGGAGGAGGGGGCAGGGAGGAGGGAGCAGGGAGGAGGGGGAGGCAGGAGGGAGCAGGGGGAGGGACTGGAGCCCACAGGGCCAGAGTCCAGGCCTGGACTGCAGCCACCTGCCGACCACTGGAAGTCTGAGTTTTCTGCTCCGCTTGAGGTCAGCAGCGGGGTGGCTAGTCCTCCAGCAGGGAATGCACCCGTGGCCTGAGCCCCAGCCAGTTGGTAGAAGCCCCAGAGGGCAGGGGTGTAGGGCACCGGCAGTCTGAGAAGGAAAGGAAATGTGGACGCAGAGTGGAGACCGTCCTGCTGCAAAGCCCGAGGGACCGGGCTTTAGACAGCACATCGGTGCCAAGACCAGAACGGCCAGCCGTGGGCCTCCTCGGCTCTGGGAAGCTGCCTGCACTTTCTCTGAAGCGTTGGAGCGACTCGAGCATAAGGAGCTTGTGTCCAGCCGAAATTCCGCCAGCCCTCCGCCATAAGGGGTGTCAGGCACTCCCCGCCTTCCTCTCCCCCCGTGAGACCCATCTCCCTGATGTCAGGTCGACCAGACCCACAGCAAGAGCAAAGTGCAAAGTGAAAGAAAGGCCCACGCTTGGAGCATCCGACTGGTCGGGGGGAGGAGGACACACCTCGTCCACGCCTCAGGCTCACTTCAGGGCCCTGTATGGGGGCGGACCCTGGGGTCTGCTCCCATCAAGGCACTGCCAGGCCCTGTCCCCCATCAGAAGAGCGGGTGGGAAGCAAGCGTGTCAGGACCTGGGTTCCCCTGGATGGCTGGGGTAGGAGGGATGCCGGCCCTGGGGTGCCCAGGCCCCTGCTCCTCACCCAGGAGGGAGGCCTCAGCTGGAAGCGGTGCTGAGGGCCAGGGGCCAGCTGTGGCCATCTCCTTGGGCAGGGGCGTCCCCGCCGTCACCGCGTGGGCCTCACTGTCAGTGTCTGTGGAGTGAGACATCTCCCCACCAGTCAGGGCTGCAATCACAACTTGCAGCTCTAACAGAACCTTTCGCGGTGGTGCTGCTCCCGCTCCAGGAGCAGAAAGACGAGCCCCGGGGCTATACAGATCATTTATAAACACCTCATGAGTCTGACTTGGGGAAGGTCATTTAGGCTCTGACAACCGGGCACTTCCCTGACTGCAGGCCAGTGATAGCCAGGGCCCCTCCAGGCGGGGGCACCTCCCAGCCCCAAGTAGCCTTCTCGAGGGTCAGGACCGCGTGGCCACCGGCTTCCAGCCCAGCAGCTCCTGGAGACGGGCCGCTGCGTCAGGCCTCCCGCGCCTCCGCTAATTAAAACGGGATGTCAGATATCTCTTCCTTCAGTGCGTTCAGGTCTCTGCGTCACCACCTCTCCTGGGCTGCTTTCAGTTTGCTTATGAAACCAGAGGAGACTGTGCCTCTCCTGAGATCTCTCTGTCTAGACCCAGACAGCCCAAGGGCCCCCGCCTCCTCGGGAACCACCTCCAGCCTCTCTGAGTCCCCAAAGCAGGGCCCTCCTGGCCGCCCTCCACCACGTTTCTCTGGTTCAGCTGGACTCCAACGTTTCAAGTTTTTTAAAAATTTAAAAAAACACTTTAAAAACTTGTAGTAAAATACACATAAACATAGGAGGACATAGCTACCCACTCCGATATTCTTGCCTGGGAACTCCCATGGACAGAGGAGTCTGGGGGGCTGTAGTCCACGGGGCCCCAAAGAGTCGGACATGACTGAGCGATTGAGCACACACGCACACATAAACATAAAATTTACCGTCTTAACCATTTTTAAAGTGCACAGCTTGGTAGCATTAGGTACTTCCACAATCTCCTGAACTCACCATCGTGCAAAAGAAGAAACTCTGTCCCCACTAACCACTCACTCCCCAGTCCCCTGGTAACCACCACCCTAACTCTCTATGCATCTGACTCCTCTAGGGACCTCAGATAAGTGAACTTGAACAGTATCGGTTCTTTCGTGACGGCTCGTTTCACTGAGCACCGTGTGTCCTCAAAGTTCACCCACGGCACAGGAGTCAGAATCCCCTTCCCTTTCAGGTAGGTACAGACCACGTCCTGCACTCCTTCTTCCATCGGTGGACACCCAGGTTGCTTCTGCTCCTTCCCTATTGTGAGTCACGCTGCTACAAACATAGCGGTATAAATATCTTTTTGAGACCCTGCCTTCAGTTCTTCTGGATAAACACCCAGAAGTGGAACTGCTGGATCAATGGTGGTTCTGTTTTGAATTCTTGAGAAACTGCCGTCCTGTTTTGCACAGCGGCTGCTGTGCCCTCTAGCAGCGCCTGAGGGCTCCAGATCCTCTGCCCCATCGCCATCACGTGTGGTTTTCTGTCTGTCCCGGTCTGGTCTGGGTTTTGACAGCAGCCATCCTGTAGGCGTGAGGCAGGGATTTGCCCTCCTGTTTAGGCTCTGAATGGTCTCATTTAATTTGCTCATCGATGGTGGCCACTTTCTCCCCTCCTCACCAGTCATCTTTTCACATGTGTGTATTTCGCACCACAGGCACACCTACCCTCTACGTAGCCATGTGGGAGCCAGCTACTGGGCTTGCTGAACCAGGGTGGGCATGGGGCTCTGTCTCCAGGGACCTGAGCTTGTAGCCGCCTCTCCAGCTGAGCTCAGGCCGGTGCCCACCATTGCATCCAGGGCTTCCTGTCCAGCCAAGGTGGGAAGAACTGGCCCTGTTGGAGCACTGACTTGGCAGGCATGGGAATCAGATGCCCGCAGGCACGTTCTGGAGCAGGTGTCTCAAAACATCTCCTCGGACAACAGTGACAACAACTGGCACCCTGCACTGTTTACCACGTGCCCTATGTACACACATGGACCGATTTAAGCCTCCTAACAGCCCGACGAGAGTGCTAGGATCACCCCATTTTACAGAGGAGGACACTGAGGTCTCCGGGGAGCATAGGAACTTCCTCGAGGTCACACAGCTGAGAGGCTGAGAACCAGGCTTTGACCACAGAACTGTGCTCCTGACTTCTCTGGCCGGCTTGGGGGTCAGGCCCCCAGGTTAGTGGACAGTGAGCAGGCCCAGACCCTGTTCTCTCAGAGGAGCTGGTGACCTCCTGGGTCAGGGCGCCTGGTCCCCATCACTCGTTCTCTTGTCCACAGAAGTCTTTCCTCTGACGGCAGCCTGTGGTCAGAACCCACTCCCAGAGCCAAGGAGAGTCACGTGCAAAGAGCTGTGACACCACCCTCCTGTTGATGACAACAAGCTCCCAGGGTCAGCGGACACTGAGATTTTGGTCAAAAAGCCATGCATCTCTGACTTCTCGATCTAAATAAGTGCGCAAGATCTCTGTTCTGGGGAAGCAGAGAGAGCCCTTTTACTTGTTTTATAGCAAAAATTATGCATTCGTTCTCTCAGTCAGCTGTGTCCACGTGCCTAAATAATGCCCAGAATGTCCTCTTGGCTCGACAAATAGATTTTCTTCCCTCTCACACCCTTGCCAAGCCCTCCTCTGGACAGTGGATGATGACTTGGAGCACCTGCAGCTCTGATGGGCCTGGGAAGCACAGTAGTGCAGGCCTCTTTGAGTTTACACAACCCCAAAGAGCCTTTACCTGATCATCCTGCTTTAGCATTTGAGGTAAAGTACACAAACATGGGATTTCCTGGAGACTCAGTGGTAAAGAATCTGCCTGCTAATGCAGGTGATGTGGATTCGATCCCTGGGTCAGGAACACCCCCTGGAGAAGGAAACGGCAACCCACTCCAGTATTCTTGCCTGGGAAATCCCATGAATAGAGGGTCCATGGGGTCTCAAATCAGACATGTCTTAGCGACCAAGCGACAATAACAACTCATAAACATAAAATTGACCATTTTTGAGCAAAGTTCAGTAGCACTAAGTACATTCACACTAAGAAGTTCCCAGCTTCATCTTCAGAACTTTCATCCTACGTTTCAGTGTCATCATGAAATTAAAAAATGAGTCCCCAAAGCTGTTTCTCACTTTACCAGCCTTGGACAAGATCTGCGGATTTCTCTGCAGGCCCCCAAAGACATGGCTGTCGCCCCACGTACATTCCTGCTCTCTGAGTTAAACAAGCTCCTGCCTGTGGACATTTGGTGCCCAGGTCTGCTGCCTTCTGTTTGCTGGGGCAGAGGCAATGGCTGAAAAGGCCCCCTCTTATGTCAGGACTGATGACCGCCCCAGGGAAATGGGTCAGCCTGGGTCCAATTTCACTGTTTTCCCAAGGTAAAGGGGGAAAGTAGTCATCATGGGTCCACGTACACTGGTTGATTTGCTGGCTTGGTGTCTGTGTAAACAGTTAATTGCAGGCTTCAGGCCTTTGGAGAATACAGGGGAGCTGTAATTAATTCCAGTATATGCCTTGCAATGTTTACATTCCAAATTACCTTCAAGTCAGAAGTATGTGTCCCAGAACCACAGTTTGGGGGCAATAAAATTCCACTGGCCGCTGCTTCCAGCATCTGGAAGTCATTTGCTAGAAGAGACAGAGTTGGCCATTTGGGAAAGTCAGATGTGCTTCGGGAGAGAGATCTTCGAGGTGACACTGGCCTCTACCCAAGTCGCTGACATCAGGGAAGAACCAGGCACGCTCTGAGCAAGGGCCATGCCCGTGGGCCCAAAGTGGAGGCAGGGGGCAGGCACACCCTTGGCTGCCATTGGCCGGAAGGAAGCCTCGGATAAGAGCGTGGGGAAAGACATGACCCCAACAACTGGGATCAGATTTCTGGAGATTATTTCATGCCGTTACAGACGCCAGCCCTGGGTCTGCCAAAGCTGGGGGTGTCCTCCTTCTGCCGCTCCTTATCCCCTCACCCCAGGGGCCCCCTTCCAGGGTTCACAGGAAACTCCGTCTGCAGGAGGAAGGGTGATGCAGGAAGGAGTTGCTTTTCTGATGCTGGACTTGAGAACATTGTGGGCTGGATGTACGATCTCTGCACATGGGGAGCCGGGACCCACGGAGGAAGGCCCCACCACTGGCCAGCCCTGTAGGCCCCCTTGGCCCCCCTCCTGGGCCCTCCCCACTGCAGGCACAGCTCACTCTGCTTCCAGTACCGGTTCCTCTTCGGGTGGAAGGCTGGAGGACCGGGTCAGGAAGCATACTTTGAATTGGCTCCTTTGGAAGTCAAATGAGTCAACCCCGCCACCGCTTTCAGGATTTCTCTAAACAAATCAAAGCTACACATCAGTCCTCTTGTCTGTCACTGTCTCTGCCTCCCTCCCGTCCAGAACCAAGTCGGGTTCTCTGGAGACATGCTTCAGGAGTTCTCGTCTCGTCTTGGTCTCTCTCACCCGGGGGCGGGGGAAAGGGTGTGGCCCGTCTTCCCGGCTCTGGGGACAGAAGGGGAGGGAAGTGGGCCCTGTGGTCCAGCAGATGTGGACTAGGACTCCACCACTATGAGCTCCGTTTCCTGCGTATGACGTGGAGGTGGAAGCACGGCTTTACCCATGGATGTCCTGAATGGTCAGGTGAGCAGAGAGGCCCCTGCGTACTCTGGACGGGGTGGCCGGGGTGGCCAGAGTGGCCTGAGCGATGAGCTGAGTGTCTCCAGAGATGGAGCAGCAAGACGCACGTGTGGATCTCAAGGACCCTGGCCACCCCATCTGCTACAGAGAGCGCTGGGCGTGCCCAGAAACTGGAGACCCAGCCACCTCCCACACACCATGCCCCTCCAATCCCGCTCCATGGCCCTGTCCCTTCCTCCCTGGATTGTAAGTTGCCAGAAGAAGGGACCGCCTCTGTGTGGATCGGGGGCAGTGGTGCCTGCAACGCCAACCTGCACATCTGTGCCTCACGAGTGCTTTTCAGAACGACCATTGGGATGGCATCGCTGGGGTACATGTTCTGCACGTTCAAAACTGAATGCCGGCCACTCCTGCTGACCCACTTGGACAGTGGTGCACCCAAGCTCCTCGCCCACGACCCGGCGTATGGGTGTTAGGAGGGTTCCTGTCATTAAGCAGTTTGGGTTCATTACCTTGTGCGTCAGCATCTCACCAAGTGGCGTCTGAGGATGAGCCGCATGGAAACCACATGGGGTGGGATGGGGGTGGGGGCAAGAGCAGATCCCTGGCTTCCACCCTGGACCTTCTGGACCGTCATCCCTGCAGACAGAGCCAGGGACCTTCCCCGAAACAACCCCCCTTCCCTGGCGGCACCTCTGGGTTCTGGAAGCTTCCGTTTCTGCCTGTGCTTTTCAGAGTTTGCAAAACCGCAGGCGTTTGTGTTGGTCTTTGGAGCAGGCGGGTGGAGGGGTGGTGAGGAGGGGTGGGCAGTGAGCTATACTTGTGGGCTCAAGCCGGATGGATGTAACCCCTGCCTGTCACGAGGTGGCACAGGAAGGCCCCTTGGTGCACCAGGGTCAGTGGTGCAGAGGGGACCTCTGTCCAGGGCTTTGTAGGTGAAACATCTTTCTGGGTGACATACCTGGGTCCGTCCCGTGCAGTCCTGGTGCTACAGGATGGACAGCTCTGCACATGCCCTGGGCAGATGTGCTTGCTGCCCTGGATGGCTCTGTATGTGCCCTGGACCGCTGTGCAGTCCAAGAAAACCAAGGGGCAGAGCTCCAGGCCCTGTACCCCTGCTTCAGTGGGCTCTGCGGGGAGGCACAGCCATGCAGTTGTGAGCCTGGGGCCGCGGGGCTCTGGGATATGTCACCCTGCATTGGTCCCCGAGCATCCTGGAGCCTCACTTTGTCTCAATATTAAACAAAGGGAGTCAAACTACATCGGCGGCTTTTAGATTTTGTTTTGGCAATGAAATCATTTTTACCAAAGACCAGAACCTGGATACAAGAAACAGGTTAAACCACAGTGGTGGTCACCACCTATGGCAGCCGAGCCTCTGTGTCAGGACCTGGGAGGCTTTCATCCGGCTGAGCCAGTGCCCAGGCCAGATCCCAGGAGTGGGAGCCTGAATCTGCAGAGAGCACTTGCCCCAGGGCTGGACCAGGGGCTCTGGGGCACCTCTGTGCCTCTCCTGTGTGGGGGACCGGACTTGGGGCTCTGGGGCACCTCTGTGCCTCTCCTGTGTGGGGGACTGCACTCAGGGCCCCAGGGCGCCTCTGTGCCTCTCCTGTGTGAGGGGCAGTGGTGGGGGCGGGACACAGGGCTTGCTCCTCTGGATGCTTGCTTACTCTTCCAGCTTCGAGGAGTCACTCTGGCCCTGCTCACAGGTGGGGTGGTGATAGTCTGGGGACGGGTATGTCACGGTGGGTGATTACTCACGTTGGAGACTTCCCATAGCATCCCTGCTCAGTGTAGCCAGACTCAGAGGGGGAAGTTCCCAATCCCCAAGGGTCTTCTGGGCTGGGTCATGCTCTGGGCTCCTTCTAGGGCCCTGTGCCTCCCCAGACGCCCCTCAGCCTCCTCAGACAGACACAAACATGCATGCATGCATATGCACGCACACACACATGCACATGCACACACTCAAGTCTGACTGCTGGTGACTCTCTTCCCCTCGGGAGCTCAGAGCCCTGCAGACACTCCGTCTGTCCTCATCTGAACCCTCAATGCTCTGACAGCACAGGTGACAAATGCTACCCACTTCCCACCCGCATCCAGCAGCCGAGGGGGCCGAGCTCCCGCCCAGGCCCGAGTTTCAGCTCTTGTACAAATGGAGGCCCCCGCTGGGGGTAGGGGGCAGGGATACCTTGAGGATGGCCACCACGGTCCAGTGTCATGCTCACAGGCATAGGCCACTATGGTACTTGGACCCAGGCTTGGCTTCTGCGTGGGCACATGTGTTCGGGTCCATTCAGACAAACCCACCCACGATTCAGCCCCAAATTTACACAATGAAGACTGAAACCCCAGGAGCTCGCAGTCAGGTAGAAAGATGCAGTTTCCATAGAGTAATTGGGCTAGAATGAGGTCGGGAGGACCCTGGTCCAATCTGACTGGTGTCCTGATGAGAGGAAGTTTGGCCACAGGGAAGAGATAGTCGTATACCAGCCAAGGAGAGAGGCCTCAGGAGGACCAGCCCTGTCAACCACTGACCTCAGACCCTGGGCTCCAATAGGAGGGAACACACTCTGCTGTTTACGCTGCTAGGTCTGCCTTAGCAAACTCTTCAGTCTGTGGGACCCTGACAGGTGAGGAGCCACGGCCCAGGATCATTCCTGAAGCCCCTGCTGCCTGCCTCCGGCCCTGTCCTAGGGGAGAGGAGGCATGTGTCTCGGGGGCAGAAGAAGAGAGAGGGTTCTGGCCACATCCCCACGAGGCCAGCCCACGTCTCGCTCTGTGTCCCACGTTCTGCACCCACCAGGCCCCAAGGAGAGGGCAGTGGGCCTGGCCAGCGCTTGGGCCGAAGGCGGCGAGTCGGCCCGGAGCCAGGCAGTGCCCTCCTAAATTAGAACGCGAGGGCAGGGGAGCAACGCAGACCAGATACTGTCCTTCTCACGAGCGAACAGCCCCTGCAGAGTTTATAGACACCGACGAGTCTTATGTAAGAGGCAACATGCTCAGAGCACTAAGAATAGGCCTGCACACATTCTAGTGGACAGGCTATCGATGTGTTAGACCTTCCTGAAGAAGGGGTGCACGTGGAGATGGGGGCCACAGCTCGCTTGCACCCCCACCCTCCTGCAGACACGGGAGGGCAGTGCCCGCCCAGCAGAGCACCAAGTCCTCAGGCTCCCAGGAGGGCAGATATGAAGGGAGGACCTCCAGGGAAGGGCGGCTTCCTGCTCACCTTTGGGGGGCAGGGGGCATGGAGGAGACTCGAGGCAAGGTTTCTACAGCCCCCGCCCCACCTCAAGAAGACGTATGGTACATAGGAGCCTCTGCATCCAGCACTGGGCGGCCTGGCACCGATGGGGGCAGGGGAGGGAACCACGCACCAGCCCAGCCCCACACCTCCCTCCACTCCCCGCAAGATGCAGGCCTGGCCTCCACGTCCTAGCGTCCCAGTCATGGGAGAGGCCCCCAGCGAGGGCTGAGGACAGTGAGTGGATTAAACAGCTACAAGGGGCCTTGGGAAGGAATTCGCGGGGCTTCGTGAGGAGCAAAGGCAGCCAGATTTCAGTTCGTAAACACTTGTCATTCAAGAAAATCATCCAACCTCAAAAGCAGCACCCTTTTCAGAAACCCAAACACTTCTTCTTGTAAGAGAACCAAAGTTTACAATTCTTTCCCTAATAAATCAGCTGGATCATACTCTTTATATAAAATCACTGACCCAGAAACAAATCTAAAACAAATCTTCAAAATAGCCTCCAATCACACAGAGAGCTCCCAGTCCGCTCTCATCCTTGTTTCTGCCTGGTTTTAATGCCAGAGGAGCATTAGGGTGGGAGCATGGCCAGGGCTCCCACCTCTGCCACCGCCAGGGTGGGGACTCCTGGGAAACTACTCAGGACCCAGGGCCTCTGTGCGTCTCATGTGGAAAACGAAAGGGAGATGTATCTCTAAGGCCTCTTCAGTATCTGACTCACTGGACCTTCCTTTCCAGCTTTTCCAAAGGAGAAGAGCCAGGGACACTGGTATCTTAGAAGGTCATCAGAGCTTGTGGGAAGAAGCATCCTAGGATTGAGAGGTCCTTTACTATAAGATGTTTCTGAACCTCGACAAGGCTCATCTGTGTGATTCTACAGGAGGGATCAGGGCTGCAGCATTTCTAACCTGAGGTATAAAATCTATCTAATCTTTTATAGTCAAAGCTATGGGTTTTCCAGTAGTCATGTACGGATGTGAGAGTTGGACCATAAAGAAGGCCGAGTGCTGAAGAATTGATGCTTTTAAACTGTGGTGCTGGAGAAGACTCTTGAGAGTCCCTTGGATGGCAAGGGGATCCAACCAGTCAATCCTAAAGGAAAGCAACCCTGAATATTCACTGGAAGGACTGATACTAAAGTTGAAGCTCCAATACTTTGGCCAACTCATTGGAAAAGACCGTGATTCTGGGAAATGAGAGATGAGATGGTTAGAAGGCATCACTGACTCAATGGATATGAATTTGAGCAAACTCGGGGAAATAGTGGCAGGCAGAGGAGCCTGGCATGCTCATGGGGTTGCAAGAGTTGGACACGACTTAGTGACTGAACAACAACAAGAAAACATTTCTGTAAGATTGGAAAGCTTTAAGACTCACAGGCAGGACAGCAGAGTGTAGAGCTGGCCTTCAGGGACACAGGGTTCTATCCTCTGCCCTGAGTCAGCCCAGCCCTGGGCCTGAGCACCTCCCCAGGCTGTGCCCACAGCTCCAGGCAGGCCCAGAAGGAAGAAGGTGGATGTCCCTGGACCCTTGGGAGCTATCTGAGGCAAAAGAGTGGAACAACCGTGAGTTGTAGGAAGCCCTGCCAGTGGCCCTGTGCCCCGCCTTGGCCCGTCACACTTGTCCCAGGCGGCTTCCCCACGGCCTCTCCTTGGACTTTTCTTGCCTTTGGACTTTCCCTGGCTCCCTGGCTTGGGCTCTGCCAATGAATTCTGCCAATGTTCTTAAGTGACCCACACATTCAGTTTATTCTTCCGCCTATAGGAAGAACCACACGTCCGTTCACACGTCACAGTCAGAGGAGAGCCTCTTGTCGAAAGCTCACTGCTAACAAGCAAAGGGGCATTTACTTGTGTCAGGAAAGCTATTCTGTCTGCCCCTGTGCAGAGCCGGAGCCCATTTCTCTCACTTTTGGTCTTCAGGTGACACGTGAAAAGTAGTGCTGTTTCTATTTACAACAATCAAGACACTAAAACAACCTAATGTGCCCTGACAGAGGAACGGGTAAAGAAGATGTGATGCATTTAAACAATGGAATATTTTCAACCATAAAAATGAATGAAATAATGCCACTGCAGCAACATGGATGAAGCTAGGGATGATCATACTAAGTGAAGTAAGTCAGACAGAGAAAGACAAATACCATATGACATCACTTACATGTGGAATCTAAAATGAGATACAAATGAACTTATCTATGAAACAGAAAGAGACTCATGGACATACAGAACAGACTTGTGGCTACCAAGGGAAGGAAGGCAGGGAGAGGAAAGTTTTGGGAGTTTGGGGTTAGCAGATGCAAATTTTTATATACATGATGGATAAACAACAAAGTCCTACTGTACAGCACAGGGAACCATATACCCTATCCTGTGATAAACTATAATGTAAAGAAAATGAAAAATGATGTGTATATATATGTATATAACTGAGTCACCTTGCTGTACAGAAGAAATTAACACAACAGTGTAAATCAATTATACATCAATTAAAAAAAACAATAGTACTATCTCCTTGCAAGAGACCTTCCCAGGCAGGAAGCTGTCACATCACCTCTGACCCTCCACTGTTGGGACAGATGGGCCGATGAGTGGCCAAAGCGACCCTCGACCCTAACCCTAGCCTTCAGTGTCCAGGTGTCCCCTCTGCTCCCCTCCAGCTGCACTGTCCTCCCAGGGCCCCCAAGAAAAACCAAGTAACACAGACAGACAGGTATCTGTACCTGGCACAGCCCCAAAAGGTGCAAAGGAGCTGCTGTGGGAGGCGCCGAGGACTTTTCATACCAACAGATACGCCTGGAAACAAAAGACAGGAGGCAGGTACGGAAGCTCCTCGCAGGGCCCTGAGCCAGAGCAGCCCCCCAGCACTCAGCTCAGGTCCAGCACCACGGGGCACGGTGGACTGCAGTGGGGAGCCAGGCGGGAGGGGACCCTGAGACACGGGGAACCAGGGGCTGCTGCTTGGGGCGGGGACTTGTGAGGGGCTGAATCATGTTTCCGATGTCAGGGGCCTGTGTCTCCATCTCCAAGATTCCAGAGGAGGGTGGACCCGGCTCCCAGCCCCTCACTCACCTACACCTGCCGTCTCAACCCCAAACCACTGTCTTCCTGAGGATGAAGCCAGGCCTCTCCAGGAGCCAGCACCAGGCCTGGCACTTAGGATGCTTAGTGGGCCTCTATCCCCTTACTCCCACCCTGGTGATGCCCTCCTGGGGTCTCACTGACCCAGTCCCCAGTAGGTCATCAACCCAGCAGATCATCAACCCGGCTGAGCAGTAAGAAGTTGAAACAGTCATGTCCTGCCTTTTTGGTTGAAAGCTCTTCCCAACCAAAACATAAGACAAAACATAAAAAAACATTAAAAAAAAAAACAAGACAAAAGATAAGGCTTGGCTCCCTCATGCATCTCTCTTCCTCTGGCTCACCGAGTTTCCTGGAAAAAGCTCTTCCTTTTGCCTAGAAAACAGAGGTGACACTGCCAGCGAACGCATGCTCCAGTGCCTTGTAACCTCTTCCCCTCACTTCTCAGAAGGGATGGACAGTGGTCCGAGGTGCCCCGCACACCAGCCCCTCTCCCAGGCTGCCCCAGGTGGCGGCCTCCAGCTCAGTCACTGCCGAATTCTGCCCCCCACCCCTCAATCACAGGTTGTTGCCGTGACAAGTTTTAATAAAACTACAAATATGCTGAACTTAAGACCAGACAAAACCTCCAGCCTTTAACATCTTATTTGCAAACATCTCAAGCTGAAGTAATCAAAACAGTTGCAAAACCACTACCTTCCCTTCCTCCCCCTCCCTTGGGGTCCTGCTCACCCGGGACCCAGACTCTGGCAAAGGAGGGTTTCTGCAGTTTGTAGGAAGCCCCGGTAGGTGGTGCAGGGGTCCCTCCATCCTGGGCTCAGGGCTGGGCTGTGGGGCAGGCGCGCTAAGGCCTCAGGGAGGCACCCGCTTGGGTTCCATTTTGAGTGTTTCTGCTGGCGGTTCTGAATGTTGAGGCTCCCTCATTAAAAGACTGCTCCATTTCCAAATAACAATTATTCCCCCCCTGCTTCAAAGAAAGGAGCTTTTACTGTTCTGTTTTAATAAGGGCTACCATTTTTAGGGCTTCCCATGAGCCAGACCCACTGCTAGGTGGTTAGATAGGATTAGTCCTTGCCACAGGCCTAAGATGTATGAGTTATCATCTCATGTTACAAAGGATCCAGGACTCAGTGAGGCTAAGTGACCTGGCCACGTGGTTGGAGGTTGGGAGAACCGAGGATTTAAATCCAGGCAACAGAAACCTAATCCAAGCCTCCACTCATTCTCCGAAACACCAAGCTCAACAGCCCTGGTCCAGCGGGAGGGAGCCAGGCGGGGCGGCCTGAGCGTGTCCCCCTAACACAGCTCAGGCGAGTCCCTCTGGGCACTGGTCACGGACAGGACAGCCAGTCAGGTCCCACCCTACTGTCTGGTCACCTTATGGGTCTTCAAGGCTGGGGAAGGAAGCTCCTTGACACAGAGAATTCCTTTCCCCAGAGAGAACACTCCCCCCACCTCGGACAGCGCGTTCTTCTCATCTTACACTCTTCTAGCCCTTCATGGCTTCACTGGGGGCGGGCTGCACCCTGTGGGGCTTCCTGGGGCAGGAGGGAACTGGCACCACCCCCTCCAGAGACCTGCCCTGCCCTGCTGAGCTGGTGGGGGTGGGGGGCAGCAGTGTCCCGAACTCATCCGCCTCCTGGTGCTCCACCCTCGACCACCAGGACACCTGCCGAGGACCAGGTGCCGGCCAGAAGGCCCACTTCTGCTGCTGCTCCTCCACCTGCTCACGCTTACCCACCTGCAGACTTGGGCACTGCTGTGCCAACTGAAACATTCGCTCTTCAGAGTGAGCACAGCCAGCCCGTGGCGCCCGGGGACGTCGCCTGCACGGGCTTCATTTTTGCAGAGGTGACACGAGGCAGAGACTCAGAGCAGCACTGAGCTGGGAGTTGGGAAAGCATCTGGACCCCAAGCTTTATCGCTGACTAGGCGCCACTTTGGGGCAATTTCCTTAATGTCTCCGGCTCCAGCGTCCTCAGGTTTCAAGTGGGAGGCGTGGCTAGGTGCCCCTCCAAGTGCAAATATTTGATGGATCCTTTGTGACACAAAGCTTCTCTTATCAGGAGAGTAACTCAGTGACATGAGCGTGAGCATGGACATGAGGGAGCGGGGGAGGGCGGTGAGGGGGGTGGGCCTTTTGTAAGCAAAAAAATAAAGAGGATATTCGGGTTTGATCCCCAAGGACCCCCAAAAGTCACTTCAGATCTGGTATCCCCGCTTTGCTCTGCACGCAAGCCCCTGACACGGGTACCATGATGGCCTGCTTGCGTCTGTGTCCTCCGACGGCACAGTGACCTCGGGGGCCCAGCCGCGTCTCTTCCCCTACGGCCCCTGAGCCAGCACATGGCAGATGCACAGTTCCTTGTGACCTGAAGGAACTTGCTCTGCACACAGCTGACCCCTGAACCCACCAGAACCAGGTGGCAGACATGAATGGGCTCTGCACCTCTTGTCTACCCCCTTTCTGGAGATTTCTACAGGAAAGAGTTCTTCCTCTGTTCTCTGGGGACAGGGTTCCCCCCCCCGGCCCACCCCTCTGGGCTCCAGCAAATGGGGTGCCTGTGGGCCCAGCACCCTGATAGCCACATCCAGGCCTCACGCTGTGAACCTCACCATACCTCCGTTCTCCACCCCCTGTGCCCCCAGCACATACCCAAGAGGGGGCCTTGGCTCCCCCAGCCCTGATCATCACCCACCCGTCTCCCATCTGGGCTACAGGTGGTGCTAACTGATCAAAGGCCCCTGGTGTCAGCGAGGCCCCAGTCCTTCCCTCCGTCCGCTCTGCACAAAGGGCCCTCTCTGCCCGCTGGGCAGCCTGAGTGGGGCATTCTACGGCCTCACAGGCAGGCTGAGCCAGGGGACAGACCCTTAATTAAAGGCCACCTCCCACACGTGCTGTCCCACCGTTCACCTTGTCATTCCCAGGTCCCACGTGCACACTGGCTGCTGGCAGCGGCCCCTGGCACACGAGGCTGCACCAGAGAATTGGCTGACCAGGGCTGCCGGACCACAGGGCCACTCACAGTGTGGACACCCGAGCCTGGGGCAGGGAGGGGCCCTGGGAGACCAGGCCAGGGAGGCTCAGGCCCGCCAAGGACACAACACACGGCACACGAGGCCAGGCTCTCTGCCTGGCACCCAAACTGGGCAGAAAACTGGTCAAGTATTACATACAGCCCATGGCCGAAGGGCTAGAGAGGAGGCTGCCACTGCAGACCCATTGGGTGGGGACCGCAGGGTGGGTGCAGCCTGGGAGCACACAGCCACCCTGGAGCAGCTGGCTGTGTTTCTGGGCCACGAGGGCCACTGGGTGACTGGTCTGTACACTGCCCAGGGGGGATCTGCACGGAAGCCTCTGAACTCCAGAGTGAGGTCAACGACCCTGGGTTGGCAGGAAATGATCAGACCTCAGGGGGAAGCCGACTGGAGGAGAGGGAGGCTCAGGGCAGAGGTCACCGCCATTTGCCTCGTCCTGAACACCCCTGCTCACAGGGCAGGGCTGGGGGACAGACGTTTACCTCCCTTCTCTGAAGGACACGGATGCCCACCATACGCCAGGCAGGGCTGTGCCCCCTGACGGCTCAGGAGTCAGAGGTCCCCAAAAGGACCTTCCACCTCCACATGGTGCCTGGCACAGGCTGAGCAGTGACACAGTCACCCCAGAGTTGGAGGCAGACTTTAGCTGCGGCTGCACATCAGAGTCACCCGGGGAGTCTGATAAAGTCCCACGGCCCGGTCACACCAGTAGAGAGCCCATGTCATCGCTGAGACCACAGCATGATCCTCAACTGTGGTCCAGACCGGCCCATCAGCAGCATCCAGAGCTTATTAGAAACTCAAAATATCACCTCAGTTCCAGAGTCACTGAAGCTCTGTGGACGGAGCCCAGGGTGTGTGTTCTTGCCTGCCCTCCCCGTGAGCCAGATGCCCACTGCAGCTGGAGAACCAAGAGGCTAAATGAACATGCAGTGTCCAGTTTCTGCTATTGTTCAGTCGCTCAGTCGTGTCTGACTCTGCAACCCTGTGGGCTTCAGCACAACAGGCTTCCCTGTCCATCACCAACACCCGGAGCTTGCTCAAATTCATGACCATTAAGTCGGTGATGCCATCCAACCATCTCATCCTCTGTCATCCCCTTCTCCTCCTGTCTTCAATCTTTCCCAGCATAAGGATCTTTTCCAATGAGTTGACTCTTTGCATCAGGTGGCCAAAGTATTGGAGCTTCACTTTCAGCATCAGTCCTTCCAAAGAACACTCAGGACTGATTTCCTCTAGGATTGACTGGTTGGATCTCCTTGCAGTCCAAGGGATTCTCAAGAGTCTTCTCCAACACCATAGCTTAAAAGCATCCATTCTTTGGTGCTCAGCCTTCTTTATGGTCCAACTTGCACATCCATACAAGATTACTGTTGTTTTTGTTCATTGCAGGCAATTCTGACGTGTGGCCGCAGATGACAATTAACGATTTCATGGTCATTCCCAATGGTGCATGAGTCCTTCATCCAGAATCACAGAATTAGAGGTGGGTTATCATGCACAAGGCCGTGTCCAGACCATGCAGGCTGGAGCCGCCCTTCAGGGTGCTGATTTCAACACCCACCTTCCTGTGTAACCCTCCCTGCCCACCCCATTCCTCTGGGATTGACAGCATTGCCTGGGGGACACTGGTCCAGGGACATGGCAGGAGGGAGTGTGTGTGGGGACCACAGTCAGGAGGGGCAGGGGTGAGTCCATGCTGCCCCCATCCCCTCAGGAGACTTATTTATGAGGTTGATGTTTCATTGCTGTATCTCCTATTAAAACGTAAACCCACATGGGGTGGATACAGGTTAATGAGAAATGTATATCCCCTGATACATCCCCCGTGCCTGGCTCGCAAGGGGGAGCAAATATTTATGCTAAATAAATATTTGCTCAATAAACATATGAAGAGATACATAGAGGATCTACTTACAGCCCAGGATGGATCTCTGGGTTATCTCTAGGAACTGGTACATTTGGTCCAAATAAATGGACTTGTAAAGAAAGGCACTTCTATCTTGACTGGGCCATGTGGGCACTGGCCCCATAAGCCAGACAGAAATCTAAACTCCAATATATGGATTTATGCTAGCTTTTAGGACGCTTTTCACAAGACCTTTGTTTTGGAATTTGGAGAGGAATGGCTGAATTTCAAATACAGAAAGTCCCCATAACCCAGGCCAGCACCTGAGACACAATCTATTGGAAAAATGACGAATTCCGTGATCCTGTGATGAGATCCCTCAGTAAGAAAAACACCTAGACTGTGAGAAGGAGCCCCAACTCCATCTGCCTCTCCCCAGAGGAGAGCAGCCTGTAAGAGCTTGAACACTCAAGTCACCCCACTATTTCTTCTCAGTTTGCCCCCCACCATCCAGCGGGCCGTCCAGAGCAGGGACATCACCCATGTCCATCAGCACGGACTGATGAAGGAACTCACAAGCCTGGTTTTTCACCGGCCAGAGGTGCCTTGAGGCAAGGGAACCTTTGGGGCCAGGCCGCCGTGTGGCTCCCAGGATGGTGGCAGGGAGGGGGCCAGGGGCATCGAGAAAAATGAAGCTTATGGGTCACCAGTGGACGTGAATCTTCCCTGCCCTGGTTGCGGGGGGGTGGGTGGGGTGACTGCAGCCTCATGCTGAGCGAGGCTGACAGAGAGCCTCATAGCTTGGGGCCAGGACGACTGTCTGGTCCAGCTGCCATCAGTCGGGACCGGAACAAAGCCAGGCCCCCCGGAGAGAGGCTGAGTTACGGTAAATCAGACGTGACAATCACGGTAATCGCTCACATGTGGACACGTCTCACAGTGGACACAGCACTTGCCCAGATCCCTCCTGCTTGCTTACTCTGATCCTGGGGGAAGGAATGTCCAGGTCATTCCTCTCCTAAAAGCTGACAGTACAGAGCTGGCAGTGAGCTCGTCGGGGAGGGTGGTTCTACAGCCCTGGCCCCTCATGCAGACCCCCACCCCAGCCTCTTCCAGCCCCCCACCCCAGTCTCTTCCCAGCCTCTCCCCTCAGCAGCTCTTATTCATTCTATCTTGGCAGCAGCCTCTTGTGTAACTGAAACCGCAAGAAAACTTTTTGTTTGGCTTCTAACTCAGAAGAAATTCCAGTAACTTGGTTCCCGCTACTTAAAAAAAAAAAAAAAAGCCTGGAGCCCAGTTCTGGAGAACTCAGCGTTCTCTCCCACCCCCCAAAATGGAGGGACTTCTCCCTCCCCTGCTCCCTCCTGAGTCCCGGAGTTTCAAGCATCTGAGCCCTGGTCTCCTGCAATTGCCCATGGTCCTTGCACCCCCCGGAGGCCAGGCTGGGATGGAGCCAAGCAAGTTAAGAGCTGTTGAAAGATTAGCTTGGCTGGTCTCTCCTCTCACCCGGGTATGACGCTCACTTTTGTTTTCAGCACGCGGGGCCTGGGGGGCAGGAATGAGATCGGCAGGCATCCAGGCCTCCTGCCTTGGAGACACAAGGAGGCCGCTCCCCCGACTCCCCTCAACCCCTCTCCACACCCCAGGCTCTGTAACCAAGACCTGCCCACGTCTTCACACACAGCCACTCGCCCTGGTGAGTCAGGAAGAAGGCCCTGACTTTGCATGTTCTGGGCCCTTTCTATTCAAAGTGGGATCCCCTGGAAGTTTGTTTAAGCAGCAGCACCCTGGGTGGAGAAAAGGGAATGCTCTTCCACTGTTGAGAGGAATATACATTGGTGTAGCCACTATGGACAACAGTATGGAGGTCCCTTAAGAAACTAAACATAGAGCTGCCGTATGAGCCTGCAATCACACTCCTGGGCATACATACATCTGGAGAAAACTATACTTTGAAAAGACACATTCACCCTAGGGTTCATCGCAGCCCTATTTACCATAGCCAGGACATGGAAGCAACCTAAAATATCCATCAGCAGAAGAATGGATAAAGAAGATGTGGTCCACATGTACAGCGGAGTATTACTCAACCCTAGAAAAGAATGAAATAATGCCATTTGCAGCAGCATGGACCTAGAGATGTCACAGTAGGTGAAGTAAGTCAGGCAAAGAGAAAAATGTTATACGATATCACTTTTATGTGGAATCTAAAAAAACAATACAAGTCAACTTATTTACAAAACAAAAACAGACTCACAGACATAGAAAACAAACTTACAGTTCCCAAAGGGGAAAGGAGAGCTGTTTGGGGTTGGCAGACATACATTACTATATATAAAATAGATAAACAGCAAGGTCCTACTGCATAGCATGGGGAACTGTATTCCATATCTTATAATCATCTATAATGGAAAAAACTCTGAAGCTATACATCTGAAACTGATACAATATTGTAAATCAACTATATTTAAACTTACAAAAATAAAAGAAGGACGAGGATTTGAAAAAATTAAAAAAGCAGCACCCTGGATCCCCATCCTGATGCACTAGATCAGAATCTGCATTTTAACAAGAGTCCCGTGTTCAGCTGGGCATGCTGCACCCACAAGAAGCAGCGCTGTGATAAGAGGACTCGCCAGGGACATTCCAACTCATCAGACACCTCGGGGTGCCTACCGTGTACTGGTCACCAGGCTTGGTACAGAGCCCCTGGCACACAGGCTGAGCATTCTTGGAGGTGCCCATGGACCCAGCGAAGTAGGTCCATAGCTCCCTCATGGAGGCAAAAACTCCTCCTTGTCCCAAGTCCACCTGAATCCTCAGAGCTCCACATCTGCATTTTCAATAGAACCTGAGCTGGTGGTCTGCTACCAAGATTCTCTCCATCTGCCTTCTCTTCTGTCTCCTTCCCCAGGGAAGGCTGAAAACACAGCCACCTCTCAAGCCTCCCTTGCAGCTAGCTGTAACCAGCCCACTGATCCTGGTGAAAAGATAAAGGGAAAACAGCCTGGTCCCTGGCCCCCACCATGCAGTGGCCAGGAGCACCAATACTACCTGGGAGCTTGGGCCACGTGTAGAATCTCAGGCTCTACCCCAGATCTAAGTATCCAAATCTGTTTTAACAAGATCCCTGGCTGACATGCATATTTAATTCAAGATGTGTTGTCGTGGGGGGAGGGGACTGGGAAAACCTCTGTCTCCTGTTAAAAGACACGAATGTTGCCGGCGCCACACCTCCCTCACCCCCCCTGCCTTGAATGCAGGTGTGAGGCCTGGGTCTGCAGAACCACCAGCAAGAACGAGAAAAGGAGCTGAGTATGAACAGACTGGAGCGACGCAGCAGGAAGTGGTAAAGCGTCTGGGTCCTTGTGGCACCTGAAACCGCTGGACCAACCCTGAGGCTGTTCCAGGCTTCCTGTATCCTGTCACTTGAAGCTGAAGACATTCCTAATTAACAGGAGCTCTAAGGTCTGAGCATGAGGAAGGTCTACAAGGACATGGGCAACCCCGAGAGCTGAATCTCCCTGGAGGGGACCTGCTGGCCCTCTGCTTCACCCTTGTGTCTGGCAGGAAACGGGTGAGCACCCCTCTCCTGACAGCTCACTCAGTGGGCATGGTTGGCTCCGACACCACATGTGGGTAAGTGGTACACCTGCTCCTCGTCCTTCTGAACGCCTGCACAGCCATGGGGAAGACGTGGCCATGTGACCTCCTCCTGGAGTCACCGCCCTGCCACGGGACTTCAGGTGGTAACTCAACTCTTGGTTTCCATGGAGCATCCAGTCTCGTCTCACCCCTCATGAAGTTCTCTGGGCTCTCCTGGTGGAGAAGAAATCCAAGCACTAAGACCCACAAGCCAGGGATGCACTCGGGCCGGCCGGCACTTCTGAGCTCACAGGACTGTCCTTCCTGTGAAGGGACAGGACAGGAGGAGGGGGAGGAAGCAGGAGGAACTGGATGATCCCAAGGCAGCCTCCAAAGAGAGCTATCATGCCAAGTCCACGAACTTCAGAAATGTTACTCTGGATTTCCTTCTCCATCATCTCCACCAGGAGTCTGGCTCTAGGGACAGAGGGCGACATCTCAGCCTGCAGAGTATGGGCTGAAAGGCTCTGGGTTGGTTTTCAGATAACAATCATTATCACATGATTAGGCAAGTCATGGTTCTGCTAAAGGAAGGCAGGAGGGCGGTGGAAAGGAGGGTGGGTGGGCAAGAAAGTAGGAAGGGAGAAGGAAGGAGAGCAGAGACCTGGGCTTTGACCTCCTCCCCTGGTGTCTGTGGCTCACTAGACTAATGACTTCAGAGTCACTGAAAGGACTGTGATTCATCTATACAACAGGATGCTTCTTGGCAATAAGAAGGAATGAGTGGCAGGTACGGGTGGTAACATGGAAGACTTGTGAAAGCATCTTGTGCAAGCATCGTGTGCACTGAAAGAAGCCAGACCCCAAAGGCTGCGTATTGAATGACCCATTTATATGATGTCCTGGGGAAAGCAAAACTATAGGAATGGAAACCAGCTCAGTGGTTGCCATGTGTTAGCACGGGGAAGGGTAGCTCTAAGGATGCTTCGGGGGCCAAGAGAAACATTTTCTATCTTGATTGCAATAGTGATTTTACAATTACAGAATATGACAAGACTCACAGAGCTGAGGACTTCTGGCCAAGATGGATTAATAAGGACCAGATCTACCCTCTTGCCATGAACACCCAAAACCAAAATAACAAAAATGGTTGAAATGACAGTTTTCAAGATCCTGGACATCAACCAGCAAAGGAAGAGCCCTGAGAAATGGGAAACCAACCAGGTGGACCCAGGCACTGCCCATCTGCTGCCTTGTTAGTTTTCAGACCAGAACATACACAGGGGACCACCTGGGTGTGGTCTGGCAGATGACTCAAGAGACAGAGCTGAGAGTCCAAGGAGACCGAAGCTGCTGGATCTCAAAGATGGAGCAGACAAGAAAGCGCCGCCCTGCAAGAGGGTCGCTTTGGATGATGGACGTATGTGAGTAAGGGAGCCACCTGGGCCCGAGGGAAGAACTGTACTCACTTGCTATTACTAGGAAACAAATAACCACAACCTCAGTGGTTAAACAACCCACCCTTAATATCTCGCAGTGTCTGTGGGTCAGGAGCCCAGGCACAGTGTGGCCTGACCCTCTGTCCACTCCCACAGGCTGTACTCAAGAGGTTGACCTGGGTACAACATCATCTGGATAAGCATCTGTTCCCAACCTGAACTGATGGAGGGCAGGATCCATCTCCCATGGCTGCATGCAGCCTGGGTTCTAGAGGCCACCTAGCACCTAGGTCCTCTGGCATAGCCTCTAGCTTCTCCAGGCCCCTAGGGGGCCTTCCAGCTCCAAGTGGCTAAAGTCGGGTCTTGCACACTGTAACCTGGTCATGCCATCTGCATCTCATCATCTTTCATGTGACACAGCCTGCTCACGGAAGAGGCCTCCCATTACCCTGTCATAGTTCATCCGTTAGAAACAAGCCTCAGGTCCCTCTCACCCTCAAGGAGGGGGCTATACAAAGGTCCGAACAACAGAGGCAGGGGGTCACCCTAGGGTCCTTCTGCCGCAGACCCCCTCAAGAGGACTATTAAGAACAGCTCCCAGTACACACACAGAGCTGGGGGTAATGCCTGCAAGCCAGACTTTAAAATCTCATGACTCAGAGGGCAGAAGACCCAAGAGGTTCTCCCTCAGTCGTGGGCAGTATTCATCTTACAATAAATGCTGTACTGATTCTGTCTAAAATTTTTTAAAACAAGACAAAAAAGGATCAAACTGCTTCCAAGTAGCTTAACTGAGTCCCAGTATAAACTTCAAGAATATTTATATAACTATTTTGAATTAATTGAATTCAAAAGAATTCAAAATTATCCAAGGTGAAATTTATAATGTCTTGTATCCAATGCAAGAGATCTGGTAAATACAACCTGTAGTGAGGAGAAAAATCACCTAAATGGACCCAGAACCACACAGATGTTAGAATTAGCAGACAAGGATATTAAAACTGTAGTCTTAACTGTATCCCATATGGTCAAAAATTTAAGAAGAGACATGAAAAACATTTCAAAGACCCAAAAAGTCCTTCTAGAGATGAAAACTACAATGCCTGAGATAAAAAATATGTTTGAGAGGATTAACATTAGATTATTCATGGCAAAAAAAAAAAATAGTAAACTTGAAGACATAATAACAGAAACCATCCAAAATGAAAGACACATTAAAAAAAATAAAAGAGCATTGGTGAGCTGTGTGAAAATGTCAAGTAATTTAATACATGTATAATTAGAATTCCCAAAGGAGTAGGGAAGTGGGAGATATAGCAATTTATAGAATTAACAGCCAAAACTTTACCGAATTTAATTTTGAAAGCACAAACTCACAGATTCAAGAAGCTCAATGAATACCAAGCATAAGAAATTTGAAAAAAAATGTACACACCAAGACACATCATAATCGAATTGCTCAAAGCCAGTGATAAAGAGGAAACACTAGAAGTTGCCAGAGCAGAAAGACATAGTTTATCTGGAGAAACAAAGGCAAGGTTGATGGCAGATTTCTTGTTGGAAACAATGTAAGCAAGAGGGCAGTGGAACAACAGCTTTAAAATTCCTGAAAGAAGGCAAGAGTACTGGAGTGGGTTGCCATTTCCTTCTCCAGAGGATCTTCCCAACCCAGGGATGGAACCTGGGTCTCCTGCATTGTAGGCAGACGCTTTACCATTTGATCCACCAGGGAAGTCCATAAAGTTCTATACTAAGTCAAAATAGCTCTCAAAAATTAAGGTGAAAAAGCGAGACTTACTTCAGAGATAGGAAAACCAAAAGATTTCATCTCCAGGATAGCTTCAGTACAAGAACTGTTAAAGGATGTCCTTAAAGCAGAAGGAAAATGATGCAAGATGGAAAGAAATGTGGATCTACATAAATAATTAGGAGCTCTAGAGATTGAGATACAGTTTTCCCTCAAAGGACTGCATAAAAAAGATAATAACAGTGTATTATGAACAAACATGATAAACAATGTAAATGTTTATAACAAATGACGGCAGGAACACAAAGGCCATGAAGGGAGACATGTAAGGAGACCATCCTAAGGTTCCTAAACTACATGTCAAGTCATATAATAACACTTGAAGGTAGGGTATGATGAATTAAGAACATATACAGTAAGCACTAAAGCAACTGCTAAAATGACAAGACAGTGAATTTTAACTAGTAAGTCAACAATAGAGATTAAATAGAATAAAATATATGAGTATTGTTTTTTCAAAAGAAAGCAGTTAAGAAAGACAAGAGAACAAAGAACACATGGGAAACAATAGCAAGATGATAAACTTAAATCTAACGTCACATGTCGATGATCACATTAAATAAAAATGATCTGAACACCCCAGTTAGAAGTCAGAGACCATCAGGATAGATAAAAAAGCAAGACCCAACTATTTGCTGTTTATACAAGAAATTCATTTCAAATACAAAGACATACATGGGTTAAACATAAAAGTATGGGAAAAGATACACAATGCTAACATGAATTTTAAAATAAGAAAAACTAGAGCAGCTATATTAATATCAGGAAATGCAGAGCTCAGAGCAAAAACTACACCAGAGAGAAAGAAGGTTTTCTCATAACAACAAGGGGTCAGTTCTTCCAGGGCATGTAACAATCACACTGTTTACACACCTTTAACAGAGCCTCAAAATACACAAGGCAAAAAAATGCTTTTTCTAAAAAAGAAATTGGCAAACTGATTCTAAAATTCATATGGAAATGCAAAAGACCTAGAATAATCCAAACAACTTTGATAAAAGAAGAAATAAGTTACCCTTTGAGTAACTAACACACTTGACTTCAAGACTTATCATAAAGCTATAATAATCAAAACAGTGTTCTTGGTGTAAAGACAGACAAATGGGTCCATGGAACAGAGGAGCCAGAAATAAATCCACACATAGATGGAAACTGATTTCCAACAAATATGAGAGACGAAATATTTTTGTCAGATGAAAGAGAACATATTTGCACAGCACATATCTAATCAAGAACTAGTCTCTGGGACAGGGTGCTCAGGGCTGGTGCACTGGGATGACCCTGAGGGATGGGATGGGGAGGGCGGTGGGAGGGGGGTTCAGGATGGGGAACACATGTACACCCATAGCTGATTCATGTCAATGTATGGCAAAAACCACAACAATATTGTAAAGTAATTACCCTCCAATTAAAATAAATAATTAAAAAAAAAAACTATTCTTTGGAACATACAAAGATCTCTCAATGCAGTATTAGGAAAACAACTCAACTGCAAAATGGACAGAAGTCATGAATAGACTCTTCTCTGGTGAAGTGCTTGCAGGTAAGCACATGAAAAGTGCTCAACGTCATTAGCCGTTGCTGCTCAGTCATGTCCGAATCTTTGCGACCCTCTCCCCCAGTGGAATGCAGGACTGGTGGCTTCCCTGTCCTTCACTATCTCCCAGAGTTTGCTCAAACTCATGTCCATTGAGTTGATGACACTGTCCAACCATCTCAACCCCTGTTGCTCCCTTGTCCTCCTGCTCTCAATCTTTCCCAGCATCAGGGACTTTTCCAACGAGTATACTATGCTGGGGTGTAGAGGTGGGAATGTCTTCATCCCCTTAGCCTGGTTACAGGGACCTGAAATGTTTTCTCACTATAGTCCATGGGGCCCCTTCTCCTCCCAGCCTGACCTGGGAGAAAGGCCGCTACACAGCTGGACTGAGGCGGCCACCTTCCCACGGATAGTGTACAGAGAGCTGGCGGGTCTGTGAGCAGAAGGAGCTGGTTTTCTGGGTTCCTGGATATAAGCTCCATGAGTGGGTGCAGGGTCTGCAAGCAGACGGAGGCAGCGGGTCAAGGGTGGGTCTGGGACTGTGGGGGCTTTGGGTTGGTGTGGAACAGGTGCGGAGCCGTCTGTGGGCTGGAGGAGAGGGTGGGGTCCTGGAGGAAGCTGGGGCAGACGGGTCCAAGGACAGTCGTGTAGGTGTGAATCTTCTGGGAGGTCATAGCCTGCAAGGCATTCCCCTCTCAGGGTCATGGTGAGGAGCCAGGGATGGACGCAGACAGAGGCACAGCACTGTCCTGACGCAGAGACGGTGACACTGATAGGAAAAGGAGAGGAAAACTGTCTTTTCCGGGCGTCCGCTACTGCCACCTGCTAACTGGCAGGACCACGATTACACGCCAAAGGCACCGCAGCAACTAATTTCCAAGTAGATCAAAATAAATCAGAAAACAAAACCTTTCTGACAGCAGAGAAATGTGGCAACGTGTTAAGGGGTAATTACAGTCTTTCCCCTTGTTTCACTGTGTTTTTGCTGCCACGAGTGCAGGCGCTGAATTGCAGCCGTCACTCCAGGTCGAGTCGGCTGGCTGAAGGTACCGAGTGGGGCTGGATGCACCAGTGAGCTGGCGCCTGGGGACCCACCTTCTGATGGAGACCTCACGCCGGGGGGTCGCAGCCCAGCCCAGCCCAGAAGCCCCATGCTGGCCATCTATGGAGTCTTCCCCACCTGTTGCTCCTTTAGAGCGAATCGTGGCCTCTTGCTCCACCCATGGTCCGGGGCAGGGGAAGAACACAGCCTGGGAATCAGAGCCAGCTTGACCTCAGCTCCTAGTTCAGTGGCCGGGAAATGGACCAGAGCTCCCCGGCCTTTGTCTCCCTGCTTGAAAATGGGACACACAGGTGCCTACGTTATGCAGCCGTGGTGAGAACTGGAAATCATCACCACGCTGAGATATCACCTTGCACCTGTCAGAATGGCCACCACCAAAGGAACAAAAATAATGAATGTGGGGGAGGATGCTAAGAAATGGGAACCCTTTTACACGGATGGTGGGAATGTATATTGGCAGAGCCACTGTAGAGAATAATTTAGAGATTCTTTAAAAAACTAAAAATAGAACTAATGTATGAACCAGCAATCCCACTCCTGGGTATATATCAGAATGAAATGAAAACAATAATTTAAAAAGATACATGCACCCCAATGTTCATAGCAGTATTATTTACAATAACAAAATATGGAAATGACCTAAGTGTCCTTCAACAGATGAATGAATAAAGAAGTGGTACTTATATACACAATGGAATATTACTCAGCCATAAAAAGGAACGAAAATTTGTCATGGTTGGACCTGGGTGCATAATATTTAGTAAAGTAAGTCAGACTGAGAAAAACAAATACTGTATGATATCACTTCTATGTAGAATCTAAAAAAAACAAAGCAAATGAAGGAATATAACAAAACAGAAACAGACTCACAGATATAGAGAACAAACCTGTGGTTACCAAAAGGGAGAGGGAAGGGGGAGGGACAAAATAGGGGTACGGGATTAAGAGATATAAACTACTTGCATAAAATAGAGGGGACTTCCCTGGCAGTCCAGACGTTAGGACTCCTCACTTCCACTGTAGGGGTTGAGGGTTCGATCCCTGGTCGGGAAGTGAAGATCCCACATGCCACAGGTGTGGGAAAAAATAAAATATTATTTTATAATAACTTTAAATGGAGTACAATCTATAAAAATGTTGACTCCCTGTGTTACACACCTGAAGCTAAAATAATACTGTAAATCAGCTATACTTAAAAAAAGAAACAGAAATTGTGCATGTGAGACGCCCATCCCTGGCAAAGGTCGTTGTGTCCATCCTTATTGCTCTGACGGTTTTCTCAAGTCTGCACTGAGCCCTCTGACCCCACCCTGATGAGGACGCGGGAGGGGCTGGTGGCTGGCGGGAATGGGGTTCCTCTCAGGGAGGCAAAGGTGCCTCTGCCTTTTCCAGAGCCGCCGCCTCTGTCACCTGGCGGGAACGCCCACAGCTCGGGAGAATCGGCAGAGACTTCATAGCTGAGCGGATGAAGCAAATGGGCTGAGGGGTGCCACCTCTAGATGGCTGCCGGGTGTCCAGGTTAGAAACGGGCCAGATGGAGGACCTGCTTCTGCGGGGAGGAGGAGGAGCACATGGCCTTGGAGCATCCGCCTCTGCTCACTGGTTCAGCCCCGTCCAGGGCCAAGACACCTCCTGAGGCCGGAAGCCTCCATAAACCCACGTCCCCTGCGCTGGGAGTCCATCAGCACCTGCCCTCCCTGTGCTGACCGGGGTCAAGGACGGAGCCTGCACACTCGGGATGCCCAGGCCCTGGTGCCCAGGGAGCATCTCCTTGCCACCTGCCCACCCTGACCACCCAGATTCACCTTTAGTTTGGAAGCCCACCCCGCTTCAAGCTTGTTCAAAAGGAGAGTCTGGAGCACCCCCAGGGCAGAGCAGGGCTCATTCCAGCCAGTGTCCCCGTCCCCACCAGTTCTACCTCCTGTTCCGTTCCCAGCCACTTAGAACCCGCCCAGCTCCTGCAGGGACCCAGATGAACCACAGCGAGAGGGGCGTGGGGTTGTTCCATGAGCATTCCCACCACAGAACCCTGTCTGCTGCAGCCAAAGACGGCCCTGCATAGTGATCACCAGCTCCGCTCTCACCCAGGGCTGGGGAACAATGTTCTCGGGATCCTGGGGCCCCGGGACAAGGCCCAGTGCTGGGGCAGGAAATCAGTTGAGGCAGCAAAGTGAATGGAGAGGCTGGGCTCCCCTCGGTCACTGGAAGGTGGGATTTTCTTTGATTAACTCTGAACAACACTAATAACATGTAATGATGATTATGAGGATGGTTGTTATCAGAAATTCCTGGGCTCTTTGCAGGGGCCAGGTTCTGTCCTAAGCTCCTAACACGCCTCAGCTCACATGACCCTTCCATCAACCCCTGGAGGTGGAGCCATTGTCCCCAACCTGCCCAAGGACACATGACTAGAAGGTGACAGGGCCGGCTTCCTAGGCAGGCAGGCTGGCCACCCCCCAGGACACAGCCCCTCCCCGGGCCTTCCATCCGTGTCCACCTTTGCTATCGCCTCCAGAACTCAGCCCTCCCTCCCCTGCAGGTTTGCACCCTTGGTGCTGCCAGCGGTGTGTGTCTACCTGGCCCACGGGCACCCTGGGGAGCTCCACACACAGCCCTGCATGGTCTGAGCTTCCTCTGCTGAGTGACTCCGAGGAGTCTACCTTCTTCCTCTGGTTTTACTTCGATCTGACTCCCAGATAAAGAGCAAGGCCTCCCCCCAGAGAGAAAAAAATGCCAAAGAAATGCCCACATGCCCAGGGGTCCCAGCTGATCCTGCTTCAGCCCCTCAAGGAGCTGCCTGGCTGCAAACAGAGCCAGCCTTCAGAGCCACAGCTTTCCCTACCACTTCTATCTCTTCCCATAATGTCATTATGGGCTCCTGGGTCCCCACTTTGAGCTACTGACGTTTAGATTGAGATGATCAAAAAGTCATCTGGGTAAGTAACCCTCGACAGTTAAGCTCCGAGTTAACAGGACAAGGTGCCATGGAGACTTTCTCCTTCCAACAGGGACAGAATCAGTGTCTACATAACACAAGCAAGTTCTTGCCCAGTGTCAGTCTGACTTCTCTGTGAATTGATTCCTCTTCACTGTGGACTTATTTGATTCAGGTCCTGGGCCCCGTAGAACAGATAAGTACTTTGTCACGATGGCTGTACCTCTGTTTCCGGGAAAGACAGAGGCCAAGACAGCAGCCATAGCCCCGGCCTTGCCATCTCTCAGGCGTTGGACATGCATTATAATAACCACGTATCTGGAGAAACGAGAGGTCGACAGCCTCGGGGTGGACACTCCCTGCAAATCCAGCTGCACACATTTCCGTATCGCCAGGCTCTAGGGAGAATACCTGCTAGCAGATCCTTCCTCCGCGTTCTTGCGTGTGTGTGTGTGCCAAATCTCTTCAGTCATGCCTGACTCTTTGCAACCCTATGGACCATAGCCTGCCAGGCTCCTCTGTCCATGGGATTTCCCAGGCAAGAATATTGGAGTGGGTTGCCATGTCCTCCTCCAGGGGATCTTCCTGACCCCAGGGATCAAACCCACATCTCTTACTTCTCCTGCATTGGCAGGTGGGTTCTTTACCACTAGCGCCATCTGGGAAGCCCCCTCTGTGTTCTAAAGAAAATGTTAAAGCACAGATGTGAGTCCAGAGGAAAAGGCAATTGTGGGGTGGGGTCTGACATCCCCGGGGAGGCCAAGGATCTGCAGCATAGAGCAGGTAAGGCTGGAGCCACACGTGGGGAGGCCCAGTCTGCACCCCAAGCAGGCAGACCCATTGAAGGCTTCCTGATGAAAGACACGCCTGGGGGATGCTGAAGGCCCTCGGTGGCCTTGTGGATGCCTCGGAGCCCCAGGAGGAGGCTCCGGAGCCTCAGGAGGAGGCTCTGCCCGGGGTCTGCCTGGGGAGAACTTTTCCTTGCTCCTCCAGGGCTGGGCAGTGCATGGCCCATGCTCTAACCCGCCCCCCACCCCCAGCCCTCATATCAATGTCCCCAGGTGGACACAACGACTGTCCGCATTTGTAGATCAGGACACTGGGGAACTGGCCCCCAGCTACTGGGCAGCACCAGCAGCTCTGACCTCAGGGCTGGGCTCAAGGCCCAAAGCCTCACTGCCTCGAGGGGGAGCCTCTCCGGGGCCCCTCCCGAGGCCCGAGCTGTCTCCACGTCTGTTGTGTGCCAGAAGGAAAATACCAGCCCCAGGGCTGTGCCTTGGACTTAGACCCACAGACATTTTTCCATTCGGGACAGAACTGGGAATGAGGAGCAAGAGCAGAGGGAAACTTGCATTTCACCCAAACGGGCTCTGGAAGCACACACTGGATTCCACACACCACCTGCCTGGGCGCTTCCAGCCACTCAAGAGGTCAGACAGCGTCCAGTGAGATGCTGTGTCCTCGGGGGTCCTCGTCGTCGTCCTGGAGAGCAGGCCCCAGGTCACCAGCCCTCAGGGCCTGGAGACCACTCTGTCCCTGTCATCCACACCCAGTCGGGGCCTGGCCAGGGAGGGGTGACTGCAGGAAGGTGCTAAAGACTCCACACGCCACCCGCTGACCAGGGCCACTTGGACCTCATGGCCTCAGGAGGGTGGACGTGGTTGGCCGTTAGCCGGAGGACACTGCTGATTCCCCGGCTTGTGCTGGGCTGTGGGGCTGGTCTTCCACCAGGGATACTGTGTCATCACCTGTGGAGAGCCTGTGGTCTCATGGAGCCAGGCTGGCCCCACTTTCTCTCGCTGGAGACCTAAGCCATCTGGTCAGCCTCGATGTGTCCACCCTGTTCTATAAAGTACAGGGCACACGGGGCTGTCCCATCCCCACCCCCAGAGAGCTGACATTTCAGAGAAAGGACATGTGGGGTGCTTGCAGAGTTCTGTTACGCTTTGTCTTACAAGCGTAAAATGTGCTCATCTTGGGGACAGAACAACCCAGAAGTGGGTACCCTCTGTGAGCACCCCCTTCTCAGGAAGAGCTTCCAGAGTCGGCTACATGGGCTGGGCTGACATCACAAGGAGGCTCTTGCTCCCTGCTGACCCCTCCCCTCCCTGGTCTGCTCCCAGACTGAGGCCTGTGGACCGAGTCTCCCCAACTGTAGGCTTCTGGTTGGTTTGGCCAATGAAGAAGGAAAGGGAAGTGGGGGCCCTTCTTTCCAGGCCCACCTGATCCTGGGGTAGTCACGCCCCTGCACGGCCAGTTTCTAGCCCACGGTGACCCCAGGGCTCCGGGAACAGGACGTCCCCTTAAACCCAGGAGGTAACAGCCCCCTCTGTTGCCAGTCCCTGTGTAAACAGCCCCTCAATGAGGCCTTTTCAGCAGAATCATTGGTGTGGTTCCATCTGCCATGGTGATGCATGACCCTTAGAGCCGAAGAAGGTTTACGGAGAAAGGAGTGCTTCGGGGGCTAGAGGTCGAGTCCGTGCCCCCAAGGGCAGTTGGGTCCACACCCGTCCAAACAGGCAACCTTTCTCCCTTTCCAAATTCCCACAAGTCAGCCGGTTTCCACTGTCCGCAGGACTGTGTGTGACCTTGGATCCAGAACCCAGGGCCCCCGATTCTCCACCCGCAACCTCAGTCGTGGGCTTTACTCTCTGTCAGCAGAGAGCAGACAGCGGATTCTGCAAGCCGACCAGGTCCGTCTCCTCCAGCACGCATACGGAGAGGATTCAGGTAGGCTTGGCCCAAGCATCCCCTTCGGGCAGATGATAGATCAAGCACTAAGCCTGTTCCTGCTCTGGGATCCGTACTCTCTCCTGGCCTCCATGGACCGACCGCCTTCTGCATATTCAAGTCCCCGCTCAGAGCTCACCCTCCCAAGTAGATGTGGAGGCTCCTTGTAACTGACAGTGTTTTGACCAAGTGTGAGTATTTAATCCTCTGCCCATTATGCCCCCTCCCCAGGAGGCTGGGGCGGGATGGGGTGCAGAGTGGGGAGCCCCAGGCCCCCGGCCCCATGTGGAGACAGCCTCGTCCCACTTGGACACTTAGCTCTCCCAGAGCTTCAGCGCCTCCTGGTCCACTCGCGGAAGGAACGCTGGCCCAGGCAATAGAACCAAGGTTAACTGGGACAGAGAGAACCTCTCGTTCTTCCGCCGCCTGTTCCGGGACTCAAGCATCCTCAGCAGATGGCGTTTCCAGCCCCGTCTCCCTGGGAAACCTACCCCAGCGCCTAGCAACCTCCAGCCCAACGCCCGCCCAGATGCTCCTGCTCTGGGCACCCAAGTCCCCCCTCCAGACGTGGCTCTTCCTGGAGGAGGCCTCGCAGGGACCCGCAGAGGCCTCAGCAGCCCCCCAAGGGCCCCCAGCCTCCCACTGACAGTACAGATCTGGGCCCCCGCTGACACGTCCACAGTCCCCAGCCTGCCAGGAGCATTTCCTCTCAGCCACCTCCAAACTTCCCTTTCTTAAAAAGAAACAATTGTCTGAAGCCCAGGGAATGAATCCATGAAATCTCCTAGAACAAAAGCAGCTGGCCTGACCCCGGGTAGTCGATCAACAAACGAGGCGGAGCGGCGCCTCCTCTGCCCCTGGCACTCTGATCCTGCCAGGGACCCTGGTCTCCGGGCTCCTTGCCCGCTCCTGCCAGACCCTGCAAGCCTCGCTGTCCTCGGGGGGACCCAGTGGTCACCCCCACGGTCCTCTCTCTTTCAGGACCACCTGACGCAAAGTTTCCAAAGCAAGTCAGGCCCGACGTCAATTGAAAACGAAGTGACCTCTTGCAAAAGGCACGGCTGTTCAGTGTGATTCTGGGAGAGAATCAAAGCCCTAAAAATCTGTGTCTTGGATGACCACGGGGAAAAATCCCCGTTCCCCCTCTCTGCACTTTACGTGCAATCGATCCTGAGCGGAGTCAGATGTTTGGCGGGAGCCCCGGGAACAAAAGAACAGTCGGAGACACAGGCTGGAGGCCCGCCAGGCGGCAAGATTTCCCAAGAACCTCGGAGGGGCCCCTCCCGGCTTCGGGGAAGGGAGGAAGGAATTCAGCCTGGCCCCTCCCCTGCCACCCGGCTCAGCCCCTTCTTGGGAGCAGATCCCATCCGAGATGAAAGATGAATTTGCTCCGTCCTCAGGGGCCCCATCGAGTTGGGACTGAGAAGCCTTCGGGTCTTTTCTTGGAGCCTCAGTTTTCTGCTTGTGAAAAGGGCGTGAAACCGCCTCTCCCACCAGCTGTCCAGAGGGACCCAGGGCACAGCGGACAGTGTATCCAGCCAGGGCCCAGCTGCTTCCTCTTGGCCCAGCCCTGCCCACATCTGGTCCTGAAAAGGCACTGAGATCAGCTGGGCTCCTAGCTGTGTGACCCCAGGCAAGTCACTTAGCCTCTCTGGTCCTCATTCTGTTCACATTTAAAATGGGGACAAGGACTGTGTGTACCTGACAGGTGTGCTGGAGGAATTAAAGGAAGGTCTCCCCTCTTGGACGAGCATTTCTTGGGCACCTAGCGGGGGCCCAGGTGCCACAGTGGTTTAGACACCCCAGTGGAGCACAGAGTGGCTCCCACCCCACTCATCTTCTCAGGGGGATGTCACACTAGTCAGTAAAAACCCACACAGAGTTGTAGCAACGGAGCTTTGATGAGGAAAGGAAAGGAGGGTCCCGACACGTGATAAAGTTCAATAAATAGCCGATGCTCTTCTTCTGTTGTCAGAAACTGGGTGGTGGAGTTCATTATCCTTTGGTTTACAGGGGAGTGAGAGAAACCAATCCAGAACAGCTGAGCATGGGTGCCTGGGTTGTGTGGGTTTCGAACTCAGGCCCGCCAGCCCCAGACACCTGCCCTTTCCCCTGAGCCCATAGCCCATGCATGTGGCACTGAGTGGGAACCCCGTCACCAGACCCTCATGGCCTCCGGAGACCCCTCTACCCCTCCTTCCCAAACACAGGGAGACGGAGGCCAAGGTCATCCCCTCCCACCAGGCTGGTCTGTGTGCACCATGCCAGGAAACCGCTGTGCCTTCCTGGCTCCTGGGGCCAGAAAGGGAGCAGCTGCTCAAACACATCACGGCAGCCAGCCCAGGCCTGCTGATCCGGTGGGTCCCACTGACCCGGTGGGTCCCACTGTCTACATTTCAGGTGAGCCCCGGGCATAGGAGGGGCCCGAGAAGGAGCAGGGCAGTCGGTGTTTGAGGCCTCCGGCCACCCAGGATGCATGCACACGGCCTTGTTCCTTTCAGGGCACAGCCGGGCACTTGGAGCCCAATGTAGGTAAGGCGGCCACACGCCCCCGACGCCCATTCTCCCAGCAGAGCCTCCAAAGCCAGCAAGTCCTGGAGCACAGTCTGGAGGCAGAGGGAGGGAAAGAGTGAGGCAGCATGGGGAAACGAGGGCTCGGGGGCTGGGAGAATGCACTCTGCCTAATGACATGCACGTGGCTGTCTGCGTGCAGCCTGCGCTCCCCGGGCTCTTGGTAGTGGGAAGGAGGTGTTCCTCTGTGTCCACGGAGCCCGAGAACGAGGCGCGCGTTTCATCAGACGGCGGAGCCTCAGTGTGGGTGTTCTGATGTCAGTACTGCGTGGAGGGGGCAGGGATGCGGAGATAAACAACACAGATCCTTCACAGATCCACCACGAACCACAGGACCACAGAGAAACGTACAATGCCCAAGCTGGATGCCTGTCTGCACCCCTTCCGTGGGAGATGAGGTCCAGGGTGCCTGGCGTCTCCTCTTCCCAGGCCCGTCCCCTGCCCCTCAGGGTGGTGCTCCTGAGTCTCTCACAGAGAAAGGGTGCTGGGGGAAGCACTGCTTTCCCTGTGGCAGCTGCAGGAATGGGCCCCGAGGTGCCCCCTGCAGCCACAGAAGACATAGGCTGAGTCCCTGCAGAGAAGGGACAGAATATATCCTCAGCTCTGCTGACCTCCGTCTCCCTGACAGGCAGCAAGCAAGGGAGCCGAGGGGGGAGACGGCACAAGACAGAGGGGCTCCTCCTGCCTTGGCTGGGATGGACATTAAGCACCTATGGGCTCAGAGAGGCCAGGCCTGGGTGTGCACAGGAAACAGGAGTGGAATGGCACCTACAAGTTCCGAACCGCCGGCCCAGGTGCGGGCCGGGGTGTCTCACCAGGAGAGGCAGGCATCCAGGGTCAGCGATCCCCAGGACTCAGGACCCTCTGCCTGCTTCCAGAGGGCCAAGGGCCTCTAGCACGTCTGCTGGGACCCTGATCCTCAAACTCACTGTCCCTGTTGCTTAGTTTACAGGTGATCTGAGGGTAGGAATGACCTCAGTTCATCAGTCAGGCAGGCTGGAGCTGATCTTGAAGCAGAAATCCAGGGGCTCAAGTCATGATCAAGAAAAAGGCCACTGGGACAGTCAGAGGACAGCGGTTTGCAAAGAACAAAAGGGATGAATGTGGGTTTGGGCAGAACAGAGGAAATGGCTCGGGGCAGGGCGGGGCGACTGGCAGACGGGGAACACTTCGGTCAGAGCAAAGCCAACAAGGCACCAGACTTTTAAGACACTTATTTCTTGAGGAAGCATCGGCTGCCAAGGAATCAATGTCCCATCCGCCCGGGATAGTCCAGTTGCCAAGAGGGCTGGGTGACCTCGGGCTGCCAGTCACCCTCCAGATGGCCCTGGCAACGAAAGCCCGTGTGGAGGAGGGGCAGGAACAGGAGGGACTGGGCGCACGCGGCCGTCTCTGGGCCAGCATTTGGGAAGAGGCGCTGCTTGGCGCGGCTGCAGGGTTAAGCGATTCGCCCCAGGCCGCTTCTGGCTCTGGTGGGTCATGTGACCCCCCCGGGCACTCGGCTCCCGTGTCTGTGAGCAGAGAGTGCTGGACAGGGTGCACTGTCAGTCCAGACGTTCCACAGTCCTAATCAGGGGCTCTGACCTGCCAACTCTGTCTCCCCGGATGACCGCTGTCACCTGAAGCCAGGCCCAGGGGAGCAGCAGGGCCAGAGGACGAGTCTGGGAAAATCGGAGCCTGGATCCTCTCCCGAAGGCTCCCTGGGGCCCCTGCAGAGGCAGCCTCCACTTCAGAGACACCGGATCCCTGGCTCTGACATCTAATCCTGGCAGACCCTCGCCCTCCTGCACTCTTTGCGTTGGGAGGGAGGCTTTGAGCACCATCCCCTGCTGCCCACGAGGGAGCCCCAGGGTAGAGTGGACACCTCGCTGCTCTCGGGTTTAAGCCCAGGGCTCGAGGCTGGTCTGAGCTCCCCTCTCTTTTGTCATCTGATCGGGGCAGGACTCCAGAGCTACAACTGGGTGTTTCTTCTCCTCCTCCGCCCTCCTAGGTCATATTAACTGCTCTCCCTGCTCCAGATTGACCCTCTTGCCATCTCCACATCTCTGTTTGGATGTCTTCACTGGCACCTGGTCCAAACCCCACCTAAACTCCCTGTGGCCTCCAGCCCTCTCCTGCCCACTCAGGTACCTGCCTCCCAGCTGCTCAGGCTACGCAGACCTAATGTCCACCTACGTCAGTAAGTGGCTTCTGCTGAGCTTCTGAACACTGACCCATCTGCACCCCGTCCTGGGATGCCCCTGGGTCTCTTCTACTACCCGATGGACATGCTCTGACTCTGACACCACAGACTCCGATCTGCTAGGATGGCATTGGAGCCACCCACCTGCCACCGACACCCCTGCCCCAGCCCTAGAGCTCAACCTATGTCCACAGACGCCCACCCCTCAGGACCAGAGATGCGGGTGTTGCTATGGTAACTGCAGGTACAAGTCTTTAGCCCAGCAGGTCACTGTCCTGAGCTCCCCCAGGGAGGAGCAGGCTGGAGGACTTGGAAGCACAGCAGGCGAAGTGGAAGGATGTCAAGCTCTGTGCCAACACAGCAGCTGGCTGTGACATGTAGCCCATGCCCAAGTTATGGCTTCTGGACTCAAAGAAAGGCCGCAGGAAGTGACTGGGAGGCCCAGCTGCTGGTCACGTCCATGGAGCCTCAAGGCGGAGGGCAGGGTGGGGGACTCCACCCTCGTCTCAGAGTGGCTGACCACCCGCTTAAGCATTCACAATGGTGACTGCCATGCTGCACGGACTCCAGGACTGGCCTGTGGCCCCTGGACACAAGTAGGTCACCTCCCGTGCGGGGCTGGGCTGTCCACACCCCTGCTCCAGGCTGTGTCAGCCACACGCCGCCTCATCCGGCACAGGCGCCCAGCACAGCGGGGTCAGCGCTTCCCTCTGGGCGGGGTGAGGTTGCTAGGCCAGTACCACTGAGGACCGAAGGATGCCATCTTTCCTGGACACAGTATGCGTCCTGGGGAAGGAGGACTCTCTGAGCCTGACTGTGAGAAAATCTGAGGAAGCTGGAATTAAACTTATAGTGCCATTACTTAGGATATTTCCACCAGTTTTTTAAAAAATCCCTAAATTGAACAACTGTTAATGATACAAATTTTAATGAGAACAATTCTTGCTCTAATTATATAAAGTCACACACTTGGACCTGAGGCAACCCTTAACCCAACACTGCCAGGCCCCCAATCATCTCCTCCCGCCTGGAGACTCTGGAAAATTCCATATCCGGCTCTCAATCAGCTCTTCAGAGCAACTTCTGGCCCTTAGCCACGAAATCCTAAGGTTTGGGGGGATTCTTTTAGGACAAAGGTATTAATTTTCCTCGTTAGTGTTTTTAATTCGCTCAGAGCCATCTTAAGGACCCAGCTCATATCCGAATGAAGAAGTGGCTTCCGGCTGGTCTCAGAGGTCAATTTAAGGACAGTCCCAAGCTCTGTTACATGGAAATGGTCATGTTGACAGAAAGTTGCTCTCATGTCAATATTTACGGATTATCCTATTATCAATCAAAGTTGTTTCTTGCAGAATTCCGATCTAAGGATTATAAATATAGTACGAAAATAAACAGGGCTTCCTTGGTGGCTCAGTGGTAAAGAACTCGCCTGTAAATGCAGGAGATGCAGGTTTGATCCCTGGGTTGGGAAGGTTCCCTGGAGAAGGAAATGGCAACCCACTCCAGTATTCTTGCCTGGGAAGCCCCATCACAGAGAAGCCTGGTGGGTCTCAAAGAGTCAGATAGGACTCAGCAATTGAACAACAACACAAACTCTAGGGAGTGTGAGGAAAACCTGGTGGGCTCCTCAGAACAAATGATGGGGGGCCCCCCTGGGGGAGGGGTGTTAGTCTGCCATCAGGTAGGAGTCCCAGCACTTGCAGCTTTAAGAGATTCCCAGGTGATTTTCAACATTATTAGTTTAAAACCACATTTTGAAAACAGCTGCTTGAAAGATACCTTTTGGCATTTTTGTGGCCCCTAAAATTTTTTTTCCCTTCATATGGAAAAGAAAAAACAAGAAAGTAAAGGAGATACTGAGCTATCTGATTCCCCCAGGCCCACATAGAACAGTTCCAGGTAGAACCCATCATTAGCCGTTGGCAATCACACTCAGGCACTAGTGTAAAGCCATCTTCTCCACAGAGTTCTGGGACTTAAAAGCAGGCAGAAGCTAATTTATGTTGAATTCCTAACATTATTAATCCATCTCCCAAATCTACTTTCTAAAAAGGCTTTTGCCTCTATTCCTCTCCTCTGAAAACTTAAAATTTCATTTTAATGAAATAAATCTCGCCAGAATTTGATAAAAAATATACAGTGACTTCCTTTTAATTAGAGGGTGCTCATGCAGCTATAGGGCTTCCCTGTGGTGGCTCAGACAGTAAAGAGCCCGCCTGCAATGCAGAAGTCCTGGGTTCGATCCCTGGGTCAGGCAGAGCCCCTGGAGGAGGGCGTGGCAACCCACTCCAGTACTCTTGCCTGGAGAATCCCATGGACAGAGGAACCTGGCGTGCTGCAGTTCATGGGGTCACAAAGAGTTGGTCACGACATAGCGACTGAATAACAACCACATTGCTCATTCATGTGTGGGACAGGGTGGACCCCAAACCCGTCAGGGGATAGGATTTCATGCAGAGGAACTGGCTCTACCTTCTCTTTCCTCGGGTCTGATTCTCAGGGGAGTCTGTGTGCCATGAACCAGGAGTGCATTTTCATCCAGGGTTCTTGCAGGAGAAAGTTTGAGACTATAATGTTCCCTTGAGCCCCATGAAAATGCCAGGTTAGCAGGTCAAGTTTCAAATGGTTTCACCCGAAAGGAAGCCAGAATGAAGTGGAGGACAGGAAGAGACATGGGGCAGGTGTGGACACAAAAGTTCAAGGCTCTCTTTGCAGTTCTGACAAGTAGGAAAGTCTGAAGACCACAGAGCCCTAACTGTCTGTGACCCTCGCTGCTGCTGGAGGAGGGGGTGCCAGGGACGGTCACCACACCAGCCCTCCTCCTGGGGCCCAGAGCGCCCGCACTCCCAGCCGTCTGGTGGACAGTGTAGCCACAAGGTGACCCCTGGCCACTTCCAGGCCTGGCCCTGAAAAGCCACGACCAACCTCGCTGCACATCCTCTGTCAGGCTGGCCCTGAGTGCCAGCTCCTGGCCACATACAAGCAGAGCCTCGGCCCCTGAATAACACAGACCGGAGTCCCCCAGCCCCTGAGTGCACTTCCATGAGGGATCACACAGATCACTGTGATTTCAGGGCTCAGGTGATTGAGGAGCGGGCAGAGGAGCTGAGGTCCTAGGCTCAGCGGAGAGTTGGACTCAGGGAAAGAGTGCTGCCCATTACTGAAACAGGTGGCATTCTGGTCCACACACCGGGCAGCACCTCACACCCACAGCGGAGTTTCCCGGGCAGCACAGACCCCTACCTCCCACTTTGACCTCTGGGCTTCTCCAGCAGGTGACGACTGGTCATGAGATCAGAATCAAGGGATGGCGGGACAGGAGGGGGCTGGACTCTACCCGCACCAGCATCCTCACTGCTAGTAGCCCAGCGGGACCCTCACCAGGTCTGCATCTCAGTGCTAGTCCTGCAGCGTCTCCTCCTTGTCTCTAGCCGGTGAACTGGTGAGTCTTACCAACCTGAGAACCACGCACTCTCGTCAGGGGCCGAGACGTCAGCTTGCACGTCTCTTTTCTGAACAGCATGGAATGAGGCAGGTAATAAAAGCTCCATCAACGCTTCAGTCCATCTGATTTGAGTGGTTATTTTCCACATAACCAGACAAAGTAGATGAAACGGCTTGTCTGGACAACTAGACACAGGGGGCTGGACTTGGCAAAACTGTTCCAAGCGGACACGGAATTCATATTTAGGGCCAGTGGTGGAGGAAGCGGCTGGTCACTCTTCTCTTTGGTGGAGAAGTGGCTGGTTCTCAAACTTGAATGCACAGGAATCAACGATGCAGTTTATTAAAAATGTAGGTTCTGGGGCTTAACCTCCCCCCATATTCTGATCTAGTAGTTCTGGGTGGAACCCAAGAACCTGCATTTGTGATGTCCCTCCTGTACCCACCCCAATTCCCATGCAAGTGGCAGGAAACTGTGGGGGAGGTGGAGGCCCAGGTCCGTCCTGTCTAACGTCCCATCACAGGACTGCCCACATCTGCTGAAGGGGATGCTCACCTGTCAGATTTGCCCAGATGCTATCCTTCCTCCATGAGACGAGAGGGGCCAGGTGACCCCTCTGTCTTCTGAAGATCACCAGCTCGCCGTCACACCCGCACACACTGTGGCGGGGCCGGCTGCCTCAGACCCATCTGCTCCAAGCCCTGACCGAGCGGCCTGCCTCCTGTGATTGGCAGGTCTGCTGGCTCTGCCAGGACCATCTGCACCCAGAGCTCCCTTCTCTTCGCTGGCCGGCGGGAGTCTGCTGTGCCCTGGGCCAGCCCTGCACCTGGGGAAGCTGCCCTGAGAACGGGCACCTCTCTGAGCCTCCGGTCTGTGAGCTCATCCTCCTTCTCCGTGTCTGGGAAGAGTGGCGGGGGGCTGCCATCCTCATCCATGTTTGCAGATGGCAAACGGAGAGGAGACGTGACTTGCCCAAGGTCACACGGCAGGTTGGCCGTGACGCCAGGGAGGGCAGCCAGGCTGTGCAGCCAAGCTCCTCAGGTGGACACAGAGTCGCAACCGCTCTGACTCAGGCTGTGGCCCCATCAGGACAGAAATGCCTCTGCAGGATCAGAGTGGAGGGGGAAGGAGGGGGATGGGGTATGAAGAGGGGATGAAGGGAGGGAGGGGGAGGGAATGAGAGGGAGGCAGGAGGCGGGGAAGGGGGATGAAAGGGGATGGAGAGGGGATGAAGGGAGGAAGGGGAGAGGGAGGGAGGGAAGAAGAGGGAGGGGGAGGGGATGAAAGGAGAGAGGGGCAGGGGGGCAGGGAGTGAAGAGGGGAGGGGGTGAAGGAAGGAGGGGTGAAGGGAGGGGGGATGAAAGGAGGGAGGCAGAGGGAGGGGGTAGGGAGGGAGGGATGAAGGGGGAGGAGAGAGGAAGGGGGAGGGAGGGAGGGGGAGAGGGCAGAGGGAAGGGGACAGGGGAGAGGAAGGGAAGGGGAGGAAGGAAGACTCTACAAGAAAGTAAAGCGGTGGACAGCCTGCCCTGGATGCTGAGGCACAGAGACGAGGAGATTCAGGCCACGTGCTCCAGGCCCTGCCGCTGATCAGCGTCCCTGCTGCTCTCAGCCCCTGTCTGTGCTGACTTGGGGGCCCCGGGTACAGGGGTGCCTGCCCAGAGGTCCCACAGCTGAGCTTGTGCTGGACACGCACAGTGAAGCTCCAGGGGAATGAGCGGGTCCTGACTCCACGCTAGTGAGAGAAAGCTGTGTGTTAACCTTTTCTGGCCCGCTATGGTCTTTGCTCTCAACCAGGCACAGCCCAGGGCTGCCCAGGTGAGGCTGGCTGACGCCCCAGGGTACATCCTGGTATCAGCGACCCAACCCCTCACCCAGGCCGCCCTCTCGATCTCCTGCCCCTCAGCCCAGATCCCTGGCTTCTGCTGGGCTGTTTTCTCTCTCCGATGGTCTTATAAATCAGGGATATGGGATGTGAGGTTTTCCCATCAGGTTTTAGTTTATGAGCAGCTCTCAATGGGAAAAAAGAATGTCCTTTAATCGCGAGCAAGAGAGGCATGTGGTAGACATCAGAGTGAGCTTCGTGACAGAAGCACTGTTTAGCCAGGACATAGGAAATGGCAACTCCAGTATTCTTGGCTGGAGAATCCCGTGGAGAGAGGAGCATGTGGGGCTACAGTCCATGGGGTCGCGAAGAGTCAGACACGACTGAGCGACTAAAGCGCAGCAACCGTAACAGTAGGCAACTGCGTGGCGGTGAAGGGTCGTCAGGGTTTCCAAGCTGTGTGGGTGCACTGATGGGGCGGGGGTGGTGTGAGCCTCAGCCAGGATGCCCCTGGAGGCCTTGGAAGGACCCGGCAAGGCCTTGGGGAGCAAACAATAGACGAGCTGAGAAAGGAGAGAGTGGAGAGGGGCCACCCCACAGGCCTGTCACGCGGCACGCCGCTGCCCGAGCCCACACCTGGACCACATGCAGCCTCAGCTCCAGGAGGAGCCCAAATGACCTGCAGGACGGAGTGCGCTTGGCCAGCCACAGAGACAGCCTTGCCACCCAGGATCACCTCACTTGTCCCCACTGTCCACAGGCAGTGAGGTCACATGAGGACAGGCCACGGGCCACGCAGAAGCCCACCCCTGCCTGTGGCTCTCAGGCAGTTTCCTCCGCCACCCCCGCCCTGCCCACCCCCCCTCACACCCACCATCCCCCTCACACCCACCATCTCTGTCAGCGCTAAAGACAGGAAGGGGCCCTTGATTGCGGCCAGATTGCTGAGGCCATCCCGACTAACCAACCCTTTTTTGGACTTTCTCTCGAAGGCGGCCAGAGTGTTTACACCCAGGACAGGCCTGCCTGGCTCCCAGCAGTGGAAGACAGCCATGAGAGCAGCCATCGCTGGTGGAAAACATCCCCACGAACGGGGTCATGGCAGCCGTTCTGACCGTGCAGGAGGCTCAGACCTTGCTGGATTCCAGCGGCTCCTCCACAGAACACAACGCAGATCCTGGGGTGGGGGGACAGCTGTGGGGTGGCCTCCATGGCCCCCTCCCAACGCCACCTCCACACAGCTCCCCGGGCTGGTCTGCAGCTCATGAGGGTGGGTTTCCACGGCATGGGGTCTCAGCGAGATGGCATCTTTAGTCTGTTTCACAGATGCACAAACCAGAGACCAGACAGAGGCCAGGCTGGGGGCCCAAGGGAGGGGGGCCCTGAGACCATCGCAGCCCCACATCTCACCCCAACCCTGAATTCATCTGAGGCCCAAGGTGTTTCCGCTCCACGGAGGCCGGGAAGATCCCAGCCTCTGGAGCACCACGGGGCAGCTGTTTCTGGTTATTTGTGTGAGAAAGACACAGACCAGAGGAGCTCTCTGCTGTAAAGCCATCTCTCATCCTACCCACCAGAAGTGGGGCGTGCTCGGTCCTGTGGCCGGGCCGGGGCTGGGGAATTGGGAAGGTCAGTGACAGGGTCGGGGTCACGGTGGTCCACCTGGGTCCACCTGGGTCGGGGCCTCGCCAGCTACCTCCCCTTCCTGATCCGGAGCCCCTGCTGGGAAGCCCCCAGGATGGAGAGCCCCCTTAGCACACATGCTTCTCATTACGAGGGGTTTTGCCTTGGTCTGGCTGTGTCCCCCCCGTTGCTGAAGCCGGGGTGGCTCTTCTAGCCTCCCTGCATTGGACAGTCAGAGGAACCACCACGTTCTCCCCTGAAAGTCGACTTCCCTTACCCTTTACCCATGACCTCGTGATGCTATAAACTGTTCTCTCCTCTGCTCGTTAGAAGTTCAGGGCTGACCCCGTCGCCCCGACATAGATGAGATGGAACCAAGTGATCACAGGGCATTCACGCTCACACACACACCCACACACCCGGCCAGACACACACACACCCCAGACACTGGCCTTCACAGGGTGACATGACTGTGGACAGAGGTACATACTGGCCCAGCACAGAGCCCCGCCACACTCACATGGGCAGCGGCTCTGGGTGCAGGACACAGCAGGTGCCCCACAGTCCCTGAAGTGGTAGGAAACCCCAGAGGACAGAAACAGCCTGGACGGGTCAGGTGAGGCAGCTTTAAGGCTGGAGACTTTTTCAGACTTTACTCAGGGCCCAGCACCATCTCAACCTCCCAGGATCAGGGCAAATGTCTCCCGTAAGGGGGAGGGGTGATGTAGACCTCAGGATTGCAGACGAGACGGCATGTATCACAACCATTCAGCTCTGCTGCAGACAAGCAGCCACAGACAGCATGCAATGCATGGGAGTGGCCGTGTGTCAATAAAGCTTTATTTACAACATGGTGGGGGGAGGGAGTGTTTTCGAACTCCTGCTTCACCTGTATTCTCCTGCCAGAGCCCAATGAGTATTCATCTCACAGATGAGAAGAGCAAGGTCCAGAGATGTCAGTGGACTTGCTCAAGTTTGCACAGCTAGTGAGTGTCAGAGCTGGGATTCAAACAGAGGCAAGCTGGATTTAGGCTTCCCTTGTGGCTCAGATACTACAGAATCTGCCTGCAATGCAGGAGACCCGAGTTGGATTCCTGGGTCAGGAAGACCCCATGGAGAAGGGAACAGCAACCCACTCCAGTATTCTTGCCTGAAGAATCCCAAGAACAGAGGAGACTGGCAGGCTGTGTCCTGGGGGCAAAGAGTCAGACACGACTGAGTGACTAACACTTTCACTTTTCAACTTGGGTCCAGTGTCTGTGTTCCTGGCCTCTCTGCTGATGCCCCCCAACCCTGGCACACTCGTGCGGGTGCATAATCACTACTAAATAAAGAAAGAGGCCGGTCAAATGTGACATTACAACAGCACACATTTACTGAGAGCTCGGCTCTGTGCCTGGGCTCCTGGGACCTCCTTTACAGACGGAGAAACTGAGGTCAGAGTTGCAGTAACTTGCTCAGGGCTGCAGAGTGGGTGACCCTCAGGCGTCACTGAGCTGGCCCATCCGCTCCACCCCCGAAGAGCCTGTGTCTCTCCCTTCCCTGGTCCACTTCTCCCCGAGCGCCTCTCCACAGTGGAGGTGGGCGTCACTGTCCTCAGGAGCTCACACCCACCAAGGCTGTGGTCTGTGAGCGCCCGTCAGCCCCCAGAGAGGAGGGACCGCTCCGTTCCAGTGGCAGCCGTCCCCTCTGCACATCTCCCCGGCGTCACTTAGCAACGCACACCACCTGTCAGTCTCCATGGCGCCACGGGCTTAGCGCCTCACTGCAGCCCCCTCACTAGAAACACGCAGCATGGGCCCCGCTCCCTCCCCAGGGAGAGAGGTTCCCCTGGGGCCTCAGCCCAGCTGCCAAGGGACATTTCTGGGAGGGGGCGGCTCGGAGACCCCAGCCTCCCTGCCATGGCCGAGGCTCCTGGGTCCTCCCCTTGGCTAGTGGGGGGCTGGGCAGGGGAAGACTCGGCTCACCCGCGTATCTGTAAGCAAGGTCCCTCCTCCAGGATGTGAGCATCAGGCATTGTGTCCCACCCCCTGTACTTCCCATGTCACGGTCCCAGGAAATGCGACTGTGGGAGGTGATCATGTTTACATGAGCTCACGGGGGCGGGAGCCCACTGGGGGGTTAGTGACCTTGGAGGTTGAGGATGCCACAGCACCAGAAGAGGCCCTGGGTGCACGGCGATGGGGGGGCGGTGGGGGCAAGCCAGGAAGTGGGTCCTTGCCAGGGGCTGAGACGGAGGGCACCTTGAGCTTGGACATCCTGCCTCCAGAGGTGGGGAGGTGGGAGAACGGAAGGTCTGCGGTCAAGTCCCGTCTGTGCATTTTGTCACAGTGGCCAAAGCAGGCAGAGACTCGGCGAAGGAGGCACAGGGTACATAGAACAGGGGTGGGGGCTGACGGCTCTACACGGGGTGTTTCGGCCAAGGTTCCCCCCGACCCGTGACCTACACTGTGTCATTTCCCCTTCAATTAAAGAAACACACACCCTGATACACACACGTGTAGAACTTAGCTTAAAAAGTCTCAGTGGACGAAGATACCCCATAAACCAGCTCAGTTTTAGAAATAACTATTTTTTTTGAGGATGGAGAGAATAGAAGCTTTTTCCCCCCTGGCTTACCAAGGTCCCCAACCATCTGCCCACTCTCTGCTGGGGTCACAGCGCTTCTTCCTCCCCAATGAGGTTTTTCACTTTGTTCCCAAAATCCAAGTTGCTTCTCCCTTGGGGGACCAAGAGGAACAGCCGCAGGTGAGACAAGGGCGAGTGAAGGTGACAGAGAAATAAAGGAAGGTGGACAAAGAGGCTCAGAATTGAAGAAAAGAGAACGAGGGATTAAAGCCCTAAAAACATCTCAGCAAAGAGTTCCTTTGTCCCTTTGCACAGTCTTGCAGTCAGATCCCACAGGGAACCAAGGAACAGCTGGGGAGCCTGGAGCTGGGGCACGGGGGCTTCGGTCACGTCCTGTCACTGGGGATGGTCCATCAGACGGAGCATCATCATGCTCCCCCCACCCTGGAAATCCCGAAGAGTTTCCCTGAAGGTTCTAACTTGTCTGGCACATGCAGATTGAGCTAATTAACCCCACACCTAGGAAAATAGGGTCCAAGAACAAGGAACCTCAGACGGGGAGAAGGCTCCTTGGGACTGACGGGGGGCCACAGGGGTTGCATGCGTGACCTTCCAGGACACCGCTAGGGGCTCCCATGGCCATGGCCATGGAATACAAACCAGGGCATGAAAGGCCACCCCACCAGCCACCCAGCACTGTTTCAAGAAAAGAATAACCACAGTTGGGGGTGCCCCGAGCCCAGGATGCAGCCGTTTCTGGGGTTTATGGGAGGCAGGGGTGAGACCAGGGCAGCAGGGAAAGCGTAGACACAGCTGTCACACCGCTGGGCTCTCGTCACAGCCCCTGCCCTCCCTACACAACCCACGGAACCACCCAAGGCCCTCCCCTCGGCTTCCTCATCTGTAAAGTGGGGATAAGATCAGCATCTCACAGAGCTGTCCTGGGCTCAACTGCTGAGCACCAGGGAGGGGTCGTCCTGCACAGACAGGGAGGAAGGAGCGGGGGATCCGACCGGCTGCTCCGAAGCCCGAGGAAGCGCCAGTGGCAGTGCTCAGGCCTCTGACACCAGGCGGGGCACCGCTCTGGGCTCGGCTGGGCCGTCTGCGCCTGGTCACTCCCTTTCAACAGTCCTGCTTCCAAAGACCTCAAACACATAAACACAGCCAGGCCGCCATCTCGGCGCTGAACCGTCTACAGCCACGAGAGGAGTCCAGCCCGATCATTGGGATGGGGACAAGATAAAGCCTCGGGTGTGATGAGTCTGGGTTTACAGTCCCCTCTGTTTGTTTTTGTTGATGGGAGTAGAGTTGTGCCCCACTGTCCATTTCGAGGAGATCTCCTTTTCACATAAATGAACCTAATCCCCCTGTTTATTAACATGAAACTTGACATTTATGGCCTGAGTGCTTTACTGGCTTTAACCCGTAATCCTCAGCGTGTTTCTGAAGGGGCACCACGTGGGGCCCCAGGCACAGCCCATGGTAGGCAGCCCCCATGGGCTCTCTGCACCCCTCTGCCAACCAGGACAGAGGGGGAGAGGGGGGCACAGGTGGTGGACAAGACAATCCTGACCCATGGTTGGCCTGGGTGGCACTGGGAGGGGACAGCTGCCGGGTCCAGAGTGATGGACAGACCCTAGAGGAGCAGACTTCCCTGCCTGTCAGTGTCCACACCACGTCCCAGGCGGGTGGTGATGGGCAAAGGGCACGCACCACTCCCCCACTTCTGCAAATCGGCCTGGGCAGTGAGGTTCCTTCACGACTCAATTGATGAGGACCACGCAAGAGGCATCTGGGAGCAAGGGCCCAGATGAAAGGGATGTGGCCCGGCTCCAAAACAGGAACAGGGACACCAGCCGAGAGCAGCCAGTGGTTCAGGGCTGGGCCGCCCCTACAGCTCTGCACTGACTACCCATCTCCTTGCTGGCGCTGCTCCGTGGTGCAGTGACTCTGGGGCTTCACTGGGACTCAGGGCCACAGCCCCGGACAGTTTCCGCCTTAAGTTCAAGTAAATGGAAAACTGCTCTCTCTCCCTTACATAGATCTTGTCGTTTTCTGCTTTCTTTTATTGTCTTCATAAAATCTCGAGCTGAAAGTCTCCTCCAGGGCCTGTGATAAAGGAATGCCTGCATGCAGTGACTCCCACTGACCACGGCCGTGAGGGACTCAGCATCTTGCCTGGCAAGACCGACACACGGCGCCCTTGTGAGCGCGGCTCGGGAGGACTCCAGACGTGGCGTCTGGGCCCCTGGTCTGTGTCTGGCACTGGGCGGACTCACATACGCCCGGTCCTGCATCCACACGAGGCTACTTTGTCACCCTCACACTGTGCCGAGGACACCGCCTGCAGCCAGGACGGGAGTGGGCTGCCATCGGCTGCCATAGTTTAAAAAAATTTTTAAAGCCACATTCAAGAAGCAGTAGGTTTCACCTAAAATCCAGATTTCCTGTCTTGAAAGACCCAAAGGGCTCGCAACGCTGGGTGGACCCCCCTCGCAGTGACAATCTATGGGTGCAGCACCTTCACGGGACACGTGCTCCTGAGTCTGCACTGACTCTGGCCCTGTTTCTTCTCCAGCTCGGAGGCCACACGTCCATAGCTGTGACCACTTTTCCTGCATCGCTGGGGCAATGTGAGCCCCCCTCCTGCTCTGGCCTCATCTGGGTACCTTCCTCACCCGCTCCCAAGGCACATGAGTTTACAGTCTCCGACTTGAGGACAAAGAGATGCCCAGGAGGCTCTGTAGCAAGAACCAAATGGGGCTGGGGACATGCCTGGGGGGTGCAGAGCCACTGGAAGGAGAGGTGTGCCGCGAGGGTGGAGGGCAGCTGCAGGACTGGGAGAAGCTGGGCTCAAGGATGAGGCTGCGTCTGGAGCCAGGACCTCGAGTGAGAAACGGGATTCCAGGGACAGGAGACTGGGCTTGGTGACATCCCTTTGGGCAGAGAGGAGATGGAGGTGCTGACGGCTGAGAAGTAGGTGAAATACTTTGCAAACTCAGGTGTCCAGTAACACTTTATCTAGAACCACTGTGACCCAGGAGGGATAAAATAAGATGCAACATCCCTGCTCCTATGGCGTACACAGCAGGTAGGGAGGGACTGCGACGAAGCCTTGTAACGTGTCCACCTGTTAGCCCAGAGCCCGGATCCATGTTTCTGAGCAAGGGCAGACAGACAAATGGCCGAGTCGGTGGTTCCCCTGCAGGGCTGTTGAGCAGGGAGGGTGGAGGAAGGTGGGGTTAAAAACGAGCCACCTGGCTCTGCTCTGCCCCTGAAAGCACAGAGCAGCTCAAAACCCCACTCATTAATCTCCTCAGACGTTGGACCAACTTCAGAATTACAGCACAGACGGCGGCCCTGCCGCTCCTCTGACCTGTTTTTCCAGGCTTCTCACATTGTGTGATTGATCACATACATATCCCCCCACTCCAGCTCTCTCCTGCCTGCCTGCTCACTGGCTTGTGTGTGCGTACACCTGCGTGCCACATGCAGGTGTGCACACACACACAGACGTGCATGCACAAGCATGCACATATACCCGGGTGCACACATGTACGGCACACACCTGCACACTCAGACATTCCCACTATCATTTAGCTTTTTCAAAGGGTCACCTTGACAACAAGACAACCCAGGTAGCAGGGACTCCGTGTTTGGAAAAAGAGGGAAACACACAGTACAGCTCAAGTCCCCTCGTGGTGATTCTCTCTGTCCCACTGATGGAGAAGACAGAAAAGAGATGGTTGGGCACGTGAGGCAGCAGGCCTGAGTGTTTCCATGTACGACGGAGGCGTGATGACAGCCTTCTTCCCCTGGACAGGGGCCAAGGGGCCCGCAGAGAAGAGGGATGTCTGTGGGATTTCTGCCCGTAAGTACAACCCATCAGCAGTATACTCGCGGGTTCTTTTCTGGCCGAACATTCTGCACCTGCTCTGCTCACCAGCCCCCAGGCAATCACAGCCGAGTTGGAAGGGCTAGTGGGGAAAGGGCAGTAGGTGAGAGCTAGGGTGGGAAGAAGGGACACCCAGGGGCCAGGTGGGGCGGCGAGGGCATCACAGGTTAACCTTTGCCATAAATCTCCACTGGGTACCTGGCAGTGGGCTGGCCACCAGGGCCAAGGGGGTGACATGCAGAGGGGGGTCCAGGGCAGAACAGTGCAGGTGGCAGCCCACGGGAGAGGGGCCGGGGCAGCACACAGCTTGGAGAGGGGAGGTGGACGTGGAGTACAAGGAGGAGGTCCTGCAGACGGAGGAAATGACGTGGAGCAGAGGCTGGAGCTGGCAGAGAGCAGAGCTGTGGACCAAGTGGGAGGAGTCGTGTGCCTCTGTGTGTTCATGCATGGGTATGTGTGTGCACGCATGGGTGTGCATGCATGCGTGTGTGTGCACATGTGTGGCTAGGGCTTGACAGGCAAGGGAGACACAGGTGAACTGTGTGGTATATGGGAACCCCTCAGCCCTGCACCGGGTGGCCAGGCTGTTCGACTGGCTTGCAAGTGTGAGATGAAGCCACTAGGAACTTACAAACACCATGCGCCTGGGAGAGTCACCCAGCCAGCTGCGGCCAGACCTCGGTGTCAAGCCTGCAGCCCAGTCACAGGCCCTGCCTCGCATCCCCCGCTCAGACCAAGAGCTTCTGATGGGTGCTGCCTGTTTCGGTGAAGCTCCAGATACATCCTCACATAGGACGGAGCCCACCCGAAGATTTGCAAAACACAGTGCAAATTCTCATCTGACTTCTTGCTTGTCAAGGTTCTTCAGTAGCATGGATTTCAAAAAGTCTTATTTTTCAGTCGAAGGAAATTTCCACACCGCCTACCTGACTCCAGAGAGGTGCCCGTCAGGGGGCAGGCAGGCTCACTGCTCCTTTGAGGACCAGACCCAACAGGGCCAGGACGTAGCATCCTGGGCTGCTGGCCTCTTGGGTGATGATGCCCTAATGATTCAATTAGCATTGATTCTGCAGCAGCAGCAGCATTTCCCAGCCGACCCAGCAATTTAGCACTCACTGTGGATGGACACTATTCCTGGGAGTAATTGAGCCGTTTGAAAGAAGGGTGTCCAATTCTTCACAGATCACTTTTCAGAACATTTCAATTTTAACATGATCTCATTTTCCACTTTCCTGAGGCCCCTCTGGTGGGCGTCTCCTGCTAGGAGAGGTCAGCACGTGGCCGGGTCCTCCCTGCCCCCCATCTGGACACCATCAGGCTCCCCACCCCCACCCTCACACAGATGCTCAGTGGCTGCAGCCAAGGAACAGACGGGGCACAGGGCTGAGCTCGGCCAGCAGTGGACACAGCCCCTGAGAGAGAACCAGTCTTCCTGCAAACCTACCCAGGTGCCTCTGCTAAGATGGGAAACGAGGCAGGCATGTACGGGGCAGAGAGGGTGGCTGGCAGGAGAGGAGAGGGACGATCAAAAACAGATGGTGGGGTGAAGTCCCCCACCAGTTAGAAACAGGGTTGCCCAGGAAGGAGCTGAAACCCCAAGGAAGTGAGAGCAACCCTGGGATGAATGTGACCTCTGGGACCTCCGGAATGTAGCAGCTGCCCCCAGAGGGCCATGTGGGACCTCTGCCCAACCGATCCCCCAACCCCACACCCAGCTGTGGCCTCTCCCCGCCACAGCCCTTCTGGGGTGAACGGGCGTGGGACAGATGTGTGCAGCATCTCCTGGGAGTCAGTTGCCCCCTGCAGTCAGTGGTCTCCAGCGTATGGACCCAAGCCGGGCACTCCAAAGGCAGCTCCCCTAGAAGGTTCTACACTGTCCTGTCCACACTGCAAGGTCTCCGTCCTACCCAGCTTGGCCGCCTGCTCTTGCCCTGCTGACCTCGCCCAGACGCTGCAACATGACTAGAAGCCCCAACCATGATTTGTAGACGTGATGAACGCTTGCGGGGGGCATGCCATTTCATGCTGGTCTCTTACCAACCTCGGGACAAGCATCTACACTGACAGGCAAGGAAACTGAGGTCCAGGGGTTCCCCAGTTGACCAGAGACACAGTAGAAGCCGAGGGGCCAAAAACGAGACACTCTGCCCCCAAAGCGGGTCAGGGCCCCAGAGCCGCTCTGGATCATCACTCCAGGAGCTACATCTTGGTTTCCATGCTCATCATGCTCACTGCACATGTCGGGGGTCCTGGGGGGTGGGCGTTGTAAATGCTCCTCTTACATCAGAGTTCCCCAGGGTCAGCCTTGCTCCCAAACCTGATTCTGTTGGCTTCAAGGCTGAGGACTGAACAAAGACTCTCTGGAGGCAGCAGCATCATCTGGCTTCTAAAAAAAAACCCCATAAAATAACTCATGGACTGGAGCAGCCATCCAAACTGCATTTATTAACTTTGTGTTTCCGATATTAAAACCAGGGATGTCACTTTTATTCCCCTGAATGTCATCTGGGGCCAGTGTTTCACAGCAGAGAGTGGGAGGGCAGAGGGCAGGTCTTAACATAGGCTGACAGCAAACATGTTCACTAAAGTTCTGCTGGAGACGCTCTCCTGTAGCTTCGCTGAGTGTTAGAGCAATACCGCTGTGCACACTGGTTTCCTGAAGCTTAGACATAAATGAAGAGTGAGGTGAATGCAGCTGAAATCACCGTCTGCAGCCACCTCTTCCCCAGCTCACGTCGTGGCAAAGCAGCATCATTGAAAATGAGACTCCACAGGAGGCAGGGAGGCCTGCCTCTCCTTTCCAGTTGGAAATGTCTCTAAAGAGGTTACCCAGTGACTGCTGGGCACCACCCGTGAGGTGTGTCCGTACCTGACAGAAGCCTTCCAGGGAGTCCTGTGGACAATCTAGTGCTACTGAGTCCACTGCCTCCTCTCGACCCGATGGTGACCACTGGAACCAGCGTTCATGATCCACGGGGCCATCTTGGTTTCTTTTGTCTCAGCCCCATCAGACATTAGGTCACCTCCTGGGTCTCAGCTGGGGGAAGTACAGAGTGCTTCTCCAACGACATCATCCAAACGAGAAGGACACAGTGGACCCACACCATTGTCCCCATCATTCGATGGAGGTGTGGGAACAGGCAGGAGCAGGGACACTGTTCCAAGTGACAGAAAGCAGCATTGGGCCTTAACTTACAAGCTAAACCCCTGATCCAGAAAGCCATGCTTTCACCAGCTCTACACACTGGGATCAAGATTCCTCTCACGGTCGCTATGTGGGGGGGGTCCCATCTGCCGGCCCCTCCCTACTGGATCTGCCATAGGCCCCACACCACCAGTAAGCAGATGAACCAAAATATTGACACATTAACACAGCAAGACTCAGAGATGGTGAGCCACCAAAACTCAAGCCAGAAGAACATGAGTATCGCCAAGCACTGCAGCATCCTCGTGGGACTGGACATTTTGGAAAAACCCGGAAGCCAACGGCAAGATTACAGGGAGTGGGGCAGGTTCCGAGTGTCTGGAATCTTCAGAGCTAAGGGAAGCCCCCTTGTGCAGGGGTGAATATCCCACGGCCCAGCGTGGGCAGGGTGCCATGTACCCCCATCTCCCCAGGGGAACAACCGGGGTCACCTCAAGGATCAGCTCTGCTCAGGCTTCTGGGTGCACTCGTGAAGCCCAGGATGTGGTTGCCATGGAGATCCTGCTTTTGTGATGGAGTCTGACTGAGTTTCTGATCCCTGGTACACTGCTGGGGTGTGGCTGGGAGACCCATGCATCAAGGTGACTCAGAAGAATGAGGGCTGAAACTAGCCTGGAAGTGCTGGGTTGAGCCTCAAAACAGGAGAAAGATCCCTGGCTGAGACATGAGAAGAGGACATACTCTCTATTTTCCATTAATGTCTAAGAGAATTAGCTTTTATTTAAAACTTGATTACTTCTGACACTGTGGCCCTTTTCTTTTCCAACAGATCACTCGTTAAGTTTGTGTTGGTGTTGCCCTGTTGCTGAAAATGTCTCTATTTAAATGCCAGGGGTTTCCACCACAGCTGCTTAAGTACAAGCTTTTTTTAAAAAAATTTTTTTTGATGTGGACTGTCTTTAAAATCATTATTGGATTTGTCACAATACTGCTTTTGTGTTATGCTTTGGTTTTTTGGCCACAAGGCATGTGAGATCTTAGCTCCCCAACCAGGGATTGAACCTGCAGCCCCTGCATTGGAAGGCAAAGTCTTAACCACTGGACCACCAGGGAAATCCCATAAGTACAGTTTGGCAGCAAATGCCAGACAGGATGGTCCAGGGCTTCACTCCTCCACATGTGGACCACAGGTCAGCCACAGGGACGGGCATCACCCAGGAGCTTGTTGGGAATGAGAGACAGGCCCGCCCCCAAGCATTGGACCTGAATGGACATTTTACCAATGTCCCTGATGGGCCATGTGCCAAGGCAGGTTTGAGAGGCACAGGCTGGAGGGACAGAGATTCTCCGTCTCTGAAAGCCCAGGGTGCTGGAGTAGGAGGGGACTCGGGCGGCCGACAAGCGCCTCTGCTCAGCAGACCAAATGCCTGGGTGTGAAGCTTCCCTGCAGAAGCAGATTTACGAACCTCTCACTGCCTCCGAGTTCTCCTCTGTAAGACGGGATGACAGCGATGCTGACCTCACTGGGTGCTAAGTGCCCTGAGTGAGTAAATCCATGTAAAGAGCTGAGGACAGTGCCCGTCCCGTGGTGAGCACTGCCCACAGCCAGTGAGAGGATAGATGGCAGAATGCGGCACAGAGCCGGACCTGCAGAGTGGAGCCCAGGGTAGCTTCTACATCCGCTGTGCACCCACCGCCTCCTTCCGAACTGATACAAACAGTCCTTTATTTGTCACTCCATCCCTGTCCCCTCCCCACCCCCACCTGACATGTCCCCGCTCTGTACCCAACACCAGAGGAGCCGTGGGGACTGAATCTGAAGAGTTTAATGCTTCAGCCAGTAGTAGCCCTACGTGAGCCCGGTCATTGCATAGGAGCATCGCACAGACAGCACGCGTGGACTTCAATGATTGCACCACCTCCCCCACTCCCACCAGAAAAAAACACAGCTCCAAAACAAGCCAGCAATTTAAAAAATATCTAACCCATGGTTTTCTGGGTGAAACCATCAGCCCTGAGTTGCTCCAGCCCCTGGCACCCCCTCCCCCTGTTCCCCCACCGAGTGTCAGGTTGGTGCGGCGCCTGGCCAAGGAGCTGGCACGAAGAGGAGAAAATTGGCCGGATGCAGGCAGAGCTGTTCTCTTGCCTCCATAGCTCCAGATGTGCGCTTGTCGTCCTGGTAGAGCAACTGAGCTAATTAGGAATTTCTGCAGAATCAGTAGGGAAAGTGGAAAGTAAGAATGCCAGAAAGGCTGCCCTGTGCCAGGAGCAGCATCTCTTCCCCACGTCTCCCCGACCCAGGACCGGGCTGGAGGGGGTGAGCACTGCCCGCCGTCAAGTGCAGAGATGCAGGAACGGTGCTACCTGACCCTCCCTCAGGACAGAGGGGGGCCAGCCCCAATCCCACAAAGATGAGGGGTCTACGGCCAGGGCCACCGAGAAGCCATGTGCACAGGGACCTCAGCCCCGCCAGGGTGTCGAGGAGTCCGGGCGTCCCATCCACAACCTCCCGTCCCCTCTGTCGCTCTGCCTTCCTCCTGGGACGGATCTTTTCCTCCCTGCCCCGCACCTCTTGCCAGGCTACGCTTTCCGTCACTTTTAATTGAAATAGGCTATGTAGGTCAGCTCATTTAAAATTCTCAAGGGCAGAGCACTGCATACATGCAGGATGGAGCACACAAAGGTATTCTCTAAACTGGATTTCCTGTATTCACACACACACACACACACACACACACGGAAAATGTCTGGGAAAAGCACCAAACAGAAATGGAGATGGGCACTACGATGCCTAGGCCCCAGTCACCTGCCAGGCTCGAGGCTGGGAGAGCGGCGGGGGGAAGGCTTCATGGCTGGGGGGTGTCTGCCCAGTTGCCCATCTCAGGCGCCTCTGACAGATGCTCTTGGATGCCTGAGTCCCACGTTACTTCCTGAGGCAGACACTGAAAGCCTGCTGCCCTCAGGCTTCCAACCCGAATGCATGGCAACTGACCTGCCCACAGCCCGCGGGTCCCCTTCTCCTGAGAACAGGCAATGAGCCGGCCAACGTGTGTACACTTTGCATCAGTCCAGCGACACAGAAGACACGTGATTACCTGGTACCAGAGGGGACCAAAGGGAAGGGCAGCCAGGATTCAGCATGAGTCTTCAGCATCCTCACCTCTCCAAACTAAAGGGGACCAAAGATGCCTCCAGACACCCAACTTGTATGAAAGGACTGTGCCATCTGGCCAGCAGAATCCTCCTTGTGAGGACCTATTTCTGAGCTATGCTGGGGATTCTTGGTCCATCCGGGCTCACAAAGTTCAAGGAAATACTAAGAACCAGCCTGTGTGGGAAGCTCTGGAATAATGCCAGATTCTGGAGGCCAGATGGGAAACAGAAGAAGTGGGAGTAGGGGAAGACAGGGCCCGGTGACCTAATCCACATTCCTGTCCATCAGTCTCCTTCAACCTGAACCCGGATCCAATTCCATGTGGCGGTGGGTTACAGTCAAGCCGCACAATCTCTGATAACGCACTTCTGCTGAAGGGGTGCTTTGACTGTCAGTGTTATTGGAAGAGGCCGCCCACCCCTGAGGCCCAGCCCCACGGGAAGGCCCTGGAGGCGGAGCCCCACGCCGGCAGCAAGTTCCATCTTCTCAGCCGCAGACGTCCGCCCACCTGCAGACGCCGGTTCACACGACGCTCAGAGGGAGCAGTTAGGCTCCAGAGTTCTTCTCAGGTCAGAGAACACACCCCTGGCTTCCTCGCATGGGGCCTGAAGGAGTCAGAGCCTACACGTCAGAACCGAGTTGTGGGCAAAGGCCTTCACGGCGCCAGGAGGCCCTAGGCTGGGGAACAGCCTCTTCACAGTCTAACAGCCTCTGAATCTGAAATCAAAATGAACTGCCCCCGCAAGGCTGAATTTGCAAGGCTTTAGAATGCTGAATAATCTGAAATGAGTTCTAATTTTCAGTGACCGAAAAAGAAGTCCTGTCTCCTAGACTGAACAGAAGATATTATTATAAACTCCCTGGGAGCAGGACTTTCCCACCACTGTAGTGAAAGAGCCACACGGACTCGTGACTTGAACTCAGTAGAACTTAAATTGCCACCAGATGGGCCATATGAACACGGTGACAGATTCTTAAGATTCCACGTGGCGGGGTCGCTGGTGTCCCTGGTTCACAAGACAGGATGCTGGCTGATTCCCATTCACCGTGTGGACGGACACACTGCTTCCTTTAAGACGGAAGCACCGCCGTAAACAAGTCGCAGACAGCAATGAGCACAGCTCATTTAAAAGCCAGGTCTTGGCTTTTAAACACCCTTCTCCAGACAGAGGAACCAGGAAGAGGCATTTGACTCCAGGGCTCGGGCAGGGAAGATTCAAGATGCACCTGGAGCACTTTGTGGTCTGAAAGCAAGAAAATGCTGGAAAGAGGCGGGGAGCCATAGGAGGGTCAGAGTCAGTCCCGAAAGACCTTGGACGGGCTGAAGCTGGAACAACGTGGGCAACGAGATATGTAGAGCAAGATAAGCAGGATCATGATGCAAATTAGGGGTTGAACAAAGAAAGGATACAGAGGAAGGGGGCGACAGAGGATGAGATAGTTGGATGGTATCATCGACTCAATGGGCATGATGACCAGACATGTGGGAGCCCCATTAGACCCCAGGCCAGAAAAAGGATGCAAGTGGGAAAACTGGTGAAGTCAATGGAGCCAGAATTTAATTGTAAGTATTGTACCAATACTTACTGGGTCGGGAAGACCCCCTGGAGGAGGGCATGGCAACCCACTCCAGTACTCTTGCCTGGAGAATGCCCATGGACAGAGGAGCCTGGCGAGCTACAGTCCATGGGGTCACAAAGAGTCAGACATGACTGGGCAACTCAGCATATCTTACCAATGGTGGGCTTCCCTGATGGCTCAGCAGGTAAAGAATCTGCCTGCAATGCAGGAGACACAGGAGACGTGGGTTCAATCCCTGGGTCGGGAAGAAGCCTTGGAGGAGGAAATGGCTACCCACTCCAGTATTCTTGCCTGGACTTTCTTGTCCCATGGACAGAGGAGCCTGGCAGGCTATGGTCCATGGTGTCCTAAAGAGTCGGACAGGACTGAAGGGATTGTGTATGTACACACACACATTGTACCGATGGTAATTTCTCTGTTTGAACTCTTATATTATAATTCTGTGAGAAGCTGACACTAGAGGAAGCTGCATGAAGGATCTGTGGGAACTCTCCCTACCACTTTTCAACTCTGATGTAAGCCTAAGATTATTTCCAAATAACTGTAAAAAGGAAAAAAAAAAAAAAGCATCAGGGCAACTAGACCGCATTTACAGACAAAGTTGATGTGCATTCCGTCAGGAGCTCTCGTCTCGCCCTGGACTGGTCTGCTTGATGGGGACTGCATGGTGCAGAGCACTGTGCTAGACAATCTTATTGACCAAAAAGACAGGAACCGAAACACTTGCTGCTCAAGCCTAGGGCTCGTTATCGGGCCCTGCGGCCCAGCTCGGAACCCAGCAGATCTGTGGCCTGATTGCTTGTGAAACAGGAAACCAGGAGATGGTGGTTCTCAACTCTGCTCTGATTTTAAAAGCGAAATAAAAAATAATCCCCACCCCCACCCCAAAGAAACATTGTTTGTGACCTTGGGCAGATCTCCCATCTCTGACCTCGATTTTCTCATAATTAAATTGGGAAAACAACATGTCCTGCACCTCATAGGGCTGGCAGGGAGGCGAGATGAGACGGCTGCGTGGAAGGAATTTGAAAACCATCAAAGGCTGATTCAACTGTAACCCTGGCTTATGATTCACGTATTTAAATGTTCTCCTCTTCATTGTTTTTAGAAATGAATAGCTTCAGTGAGATCTGGTTACCAAATGCATCCATCAACTTTAGAAATGATTTCATGTTTTTGTGAAAATATGAAATTATGAGCACCTACTGTGTTTAAGGATCGGCTTAGAGACTACAGTGAATATAAAAATGAATTCCACACAGGTCCTGCCTGAATGCATGTGCAGGCTTGGGAGAGGGGTGACATTCATGCCAATGAATCACCCACGTAGACATGAGAGAGAAAAACACGTAAGCCAGTTCCCTTCTCCCCTCATGAGCACACGGCTCTTGTGCGTGTATTTGCCCAAATGATTTCCAAAAACACCCTCGCAGAATTTCACACAATGATGAACAAATGATTATAATGCTGATCATGGGGAAGTAAGAGGCTTCTGGAGTCAGAAACTGGAGGCAGAATGACGGCCCAACACCTCTTTGCTATGGGTCTTTGGATGAGGTCCTTAACCTCAGTTTCTTCCTCTGCAAAATGGGGATATTCACGAACCTTCCTGGCAGGGTTGTTCTGAGGATTAAAGGTGTTATTACAAATCAAATACTCAGAAGAGGACTTAACTCCACACAGGAGTCACTCGTTACTTTCTTCTTGTCGTGGGGAACCATATTAGTGGCTTGGTGACTGACGATGGGGGGAAAAGAACCACACAAATCAAAATGGAACATTCTAGTTACAAAGTCCCCTCTGATTCAGAAAAGCACAGATGCCCCAAGTGATCAGGAGGGAAAGAGGACAGGTCAGGTGTGCTTGGACAAGCTGGGCTGGAGGCTGCCTGAGGTCAGGGTGGGTGTAACGTTCAAGCCACCCTTGCCACCATGGCGGCCTCCTGGATCCTCAAGTGGTCTCTCAGTCTCAGATCCACAGCTTCTTCTGCTCAGACGTGCCCCTGTCCTTTGTCTCGTCCCGGGTTTTCACTCCCACCCCTCCTCATCGTCACAGCCCAGGTGTAAAGCCACAATGGCCCACCTGCCCTTGGGGTGTGCCGTCTCCCACACTCCTGCTGCAGCCGCATCAGTGCAGGCCCTCCTGGCCTGGACCACTTGGGCCAACTCGGCCTGGAGGAGAGGCCAATAGCCTCTGTGCTGCCCAGGGGTCGCGCCAATAAAGGACAGAGGTGGAGAGACGGGATGGGGCAGCCAGATGAGAGGGATGAAGCCACCTGCAGAGGCTCAAAGTCTGGCCTGAGCATCCCTTTCCACCCCTGACCTCCAGGGTCCACAGCCTGCCACCCCCAGCACGTGGCTTCTTGTAAACTCAAGCCCTGGTGTCACTGCTGTGTCACCAACACACTGGCCAAAGTGGGGGAGCGGGCAAGGTCTACGCTGGTGGCTTAGGGTGGGAGAAAGGAGCCGGCAGGGGTCCACACCATGAGTGCCGAGTTGGACAGACCTGAGTTCAAGGCCTGGGAAGGGGAGCTCCCTCTTAAGCCTACTTTCTCACCTGTGAGAACAAGACAGAGCAGCGCTGACTTCCAGCAGATTTACATTTATTAATAGGTTGCTAACGATCCGTTCCAGCGCTTGACCCCATGCCTGGTACACAACCATGCTCACTAAGCCCAAGCAAGCCCCGCCTAACTGTGACACGGGATGGGGGAGGGGAGGACTCCCTTTGGAAGGTGTTAGAAAGACGTCTCAGAGGCCAAACAGACACAGAGTTGTTGCAGCCGCTTGGGCTTCGACACAGATGAATCCTGAGGGTCACTTACACCCTCGCCGCGTCCCCAACACCCGGAAACCCTTCCTCCGCTGCTCCCTCACCCAGACAGATCCTGTGCCGGGGGACACCGGACTGGTGCCCAGGCAGGAGCCCGGGAAGCGCCCTCATAGAGATTCCCAGACCCGAGTGACTGTTTGATATCTGAGTTGAAGGGATCTAAACTCAGATTTTAAAAAATCACTAGTGCATTTCACCAAATTCAGGAAGTTACAGATTGTAACACAAGCCCATCACCTTCAGGACCACTAAGCAAGAAAAGATGGTGCCGGCTGTTCTCAACACCCCCTCCGGTGTAAAATGCACCCTGATTTTCGAGACAGTCAACTTCAAGGGGAAAATGCCTGCCTCAGAATCAACCCATCAATACAACATAGTGAATCAACTCCAAACAAACGAGAGGGGTCCCCTCTCAGGCGGCAGGGACACTGCTGGTGAAAGGACTCTGGCTTCTCCTGCCTGGCCAGCACTTCATCCAGTGGCCTGGGATGGAAGAGGCCTCGTGGGGCTGTCAGGAGGGGCAGATGGAGCTGGGATGTGGGGGGAGTCCAGGCTCAGGCGAGAGAATTCGTGTGAACCCAAGAGCAGGAGGGCAGCATCGAGCTCTCTGCTCTGCAGACTCAGAAAGGCAAAGCTGCCAAGCGTTGGTAAAAAGTGGACCCGGGACTCAGACTCAGGCCATCCGACCACAAATCGCAGGGGCTGAGTCACTGCGCGACACCGCCCATCTGGGAAATCCCTTTAGCCCCAGAGATTCCACATTTAGCAGTGTTCTTGGGAAAAACTGATACTGAAGGGTAGGAAGCTTCTCTCCAGGAAGTGGTCTTGGAGCAGGGGAGGGGAGCTAGAAGGACATCCTGGCTGGAGGGAGGGAGGGGGACAGGGCGAAGAGGAGGCGGCACGGTGGCTGGGCCAGGGTCTAGGAGGAACACGTGCTCAGCGCCTCCCTGTAGGCAGGCAGGGTGCGCAGTGAATACGGCAGCACGATCTGTCTCACCAATCATTGACTGTCAGTCTCGGGTACATTTTCAGATCTGGGGCAGGTTGAGCATCTTTCACCGGGACAGGGATCCAGGGGCAGCCCTCAGACCTCGCCTCACACACACACTCACTAGACAGAAGTCTGTGCTGTGCCGGCCATTTTTAAGAGCCCTTGAAATGGCAGAAGCACGCTTGAAACATGGGGAGGGAGTCAGGAACAGCATGGGGATGGGGGGGTGGCGGGGGGTAGTCAAGCTCCATGCATTGAATTGCTGCTCAAGACCCAAGTCCAGCAAAGGGCCATCCGGGCTCCTGGCTTCTAGCCAGAGCCTCCTTGGGACAAACAATGACAATTGTGGAATTACTAGCAGCCATGAGTTAGGTTTTAACCACACTGTGTGTTACGGTGACTAATAATAATACTTTAAACCTGTGAGATAGTGACAGGAAATCCAGATTTCTAGATATAGCTTGAACTCTTCCTTGGAAAAGTCGTCCCCGGCAAGTATCCTTAGATACAGGAGCTCTGGAATGCTGATGCTCTCCCAGAGAGAAAGGCAAGTGCAGCTCAGAGAGCTGGTCCCTGTCTCCTAGAGTCCCAGCTTCTACGTCTGTGTAAGGGCGACCCTCAGGCTCAACCACCCACCATCAACCTCACCAACCATCCATCATCAAATCACCTACATGAGAGCTACTTTGTGATGTTAGTCGAGATCAAACCGGGCACAGGATGCTGTAAACTATGAAGAGAATCACAAATAACAGCTAATTTAATTCCTTTCCTGGCAGCATTACTACTCCTCTGAAGAAACCTGTGTGTGTGTATGTATGTGTGTGTGTGTGTGTATGTGTGTGTGTGTGAGATACCTTGAGGGTGCAGCTCCTCTAAGAAGAAGCTGAAACAATTTTGTCAGCAGCCTACAAAACATCACCACCTTCTCGAGCACTCGGGGAGCGAAGGGCATTCTCCTCCTTGGGGCCAACCTTTCAGAGCGTTTAATTGCCGGGGAGTCAGATGGACACACACTCACGAGTCCGCAGGATGACTCACACACAGATGGACTGGCGGCGGGCTTCTGTACGGTGGCCTCACTCCCTGGGGCTCCATCCACGCCCAGCTTGGCTTGGATCTTTCTCACAAAGGCCCACAATGCTCTGACCACTATGTTCAGGACGGGATGCCGGCTGCCTGCTCCTCGGAGCAGTCCCTGACTTCTTGCAGGGTTGGGGACTTGGGGTGTGTCTGAGTAGCAGTGGAAAGAAGAGACAGTGACGGGAACCCAAATACCAGGATCGTAAGCAACACCCCCCAGAGAATCATGCCCTGGGGTCTCCCTCCTGCGTGGGTCCCAGGGGGTCAGATGTGTGGCAATTTCATTTACAGAAAACAAGGTTCCTGTAGGACTTAGTTCCAGATAAGTGAGGAAGTTCCAATCATTTATCGGTATTTTTTAAAAGTTCTTTTTTTTATGTGGACTATTCTTAAAGTCTTTATTGAATCAGTTACAATATTGCTTCTGTTTTTATGGTGTGGTTTTTCGGCCTTGAGGCATATGGGATTTTAGCCCCTTAACCAGAGATCTAACCCGTATCCCTTGCATTGGAAGGCGAAGTCCTAACACTGGACCCCCAGGGAAGTCCCTGTTTATCTGTGTTTTTGACGTGCACTCCATTTTGATGACTGGACTTCCTGCCACATCAGTTCTTATTCATTACTTTTGCTGTTGTTCTGTGTGTCACTTAACAGAAGCTAACTTCTGAGTGGTGGCTTCCCTTAGCTGCCGAGTTTCTGCCTTTCTAAGAAAATGTTAGAATATAATCTCTCAGGCAGGGCCGGGTCTTTATAATTCTCTTTGTGCCACACTATGTAAGTGCTGAATAAATGCTTTTTTAATGACGAAGCAGCTGAAAGGACTCCACACATGACCGTATTCAGACTGAAGATATCTTGGCAAAGTGACGGCAGCTCCCAGATGGAGACAGAAAGGCAGAGGGGTGAGGGGACTCACAGGTGAACAAAAAGCAAACCAGAGACGGGGGCTCAACAGCCCTCCCGGTCCTCTGGAGACACTGCTCGTTCTAAAAGGCCACAGCCTTCAACACACATGTCCTCTGGGCCTGCACATCTTGGGTGCTGGAGGAAAGACAGCCCTCAGCTGGTTCAGGTACAGTTCTCTCCTTTGGCCAAACATCAGGAAGCCGGTTTGTAAGCACACACTACCTTATTATTCCCCGAGACAGCACGGCGACACGGCGGTGCTCATGGGAGACTCCTGTCTCGGGCCCCACGTCTTGATAACTGAATCATCTCCAGCAGCGATCAGCCCACTCACACAGAGGAAGACAAGGTGTCTTTCCTTCATCAGGAAATTGATGGCAAATCATGCCGCTGCCCACGGTCCCATAGGGAAACAACAAAAGAGACCCCTCCACAAAGCACCTATCACCTCAGACTCTGCACCCATCGGCCACCCTTTCTTTAATATGAGAATACTGAGTAGCTGACCAACCTTGCTCCCGCCAGGAGGCAGCTGGGGAGTCAGGGCTCCTGTGGACAGAAGGAGGGGAAGGCAGGATATCCTGCTTTAGCCTAAAGTCCAAGAAAGTTCAGACAACCATGCTTCCATGCCAACCAGGTGGGTCAGAGGTATGGAAGAAAGCTCTAGAATAAAGACAAAGTCTGTGACCCAAAAATAGAGCTACCATATGATCAAGCAATCCCACTCCTGGGCATATATCTGGAGAAAGCCACACTTGGAAAACACAGGCACCCGTATCCCGTATGATCATCACAGCACTGTTTACCATAGCCAGGACATGGAGGCAACATAAATGTCCACTAATAGAGGAACAGATAAAGATGTGGTACGTATATACCATAGAATATTACTCAGCCATAAAAAGAATGAAATCATGCCACTCGCAGAGACATGGACGGACCTAAAGATTGTCATAGTAAGTCAGAGAAGGAGAAGTAGCATACGATGTCATTTCTATGTGGAATCTTTAAAAAAAAAAAATGGTACAAATGAACTTATTTACAAAATAGAAATAGAGTCACAGCCTGAGAGAACAAACCTATGGTTACCGGGGGCAAAGGAGGAAGGGATAAACTGGGAGACTGGCATTGACACTCACACACTGTCATATACAGAATAGGTAACTAGGACGAACATACCGTATAGCACAGGTAACTCTACCCAGTACTCTGTAATGACCTACGTGGGAAAAGCATTTTAGGAAGAGTGCTGTGCTGTTCTAAGGCACTCCGGCTGCATCGTGACTCCTTGCCACCCTGTGGACTGTAGCCCTCCAGGTTCCTCTGTCCGTGGGAGTGCTCTAGGCAAGAACACTGGAGTGGGTTGCCATGTCCTCCTCCAGGGGATCTTCCCGACCGACCCGGGGATTGAACCCTCATCTCTTACATCTTCTGCTTTGGTAGGCAGGTTCTTTACCACAAGTGCCACCTGGGAAGCCCCTTAAAAAGGAATGGATAAATGTACACGTGCAAATGAATCACTCTGCTCTACAGCAGAGATGAATACAACATTGTACATCAACTATACTCCAATAAAATTTTTTTTTAAAATGTATCCCCCCAAACGCCATGACTGTAACCCATTCACAAACAGGTAATGAAGGGAAGACTAGGAATCACCCTTGTTCATGGGGATCTCCAGAGATCAGCCACATTCATTGTAATAAAACCTCCATCTCTGAGTTCTCAGCAATGAACAGCTTTGAGAAGTGGAATTGGAAAAAGAAACAAGTCAGGGGCACAGTGTCCATGAGCAGAACCAGCCGCAGTGGAGGGTTTGGTTCACAAGCCCAAGGGCAACACAAGCTGGGAACCAACCTCCCCATCTGTGTGTCCCGTCCCCGCTTCTGTAAGCTCCACGTCGAATGTTCCCCTCAACTCGTTCTCTTTCTACTTTGTCCAGACAGACATCTTCTCTCCGTCTTTACACTCTGGAAGGGTCTGATGTGGGCACGCTTTCTGAAATGTATCAAATTTGGCTGGGGTTGTACTTATATGCGATTGTCTATTTGATAAGCAGGGCAGCATCTAGTAACAACACACTTAGGGCGACTGTGGAAACCAGACTCCACTGGGCTGGTTTTGAAAGCAGATGGTCAGACATGTCCTCATTGGACGGGCTGAACTTGGCACAGGCGCAGACTCGGGTCTTCCCCCGGCATGGCCAGCACACGGTGCAGGCCACTCCCCTCCGAGTCCCTTGTGTGAAACAGCTATAGGCAACCAATCACACGGCGATGCAGAGGCCCCTGGACATGGACTGGCCAGCCCAAGGTCAGCATCTGCCACGACAAAACCAAACTGAGACACCCACGAGCTGTAGCAGCCCTCCCCACCCCGCCCTCAGCCCCTGCTTTCCTATTATTTCAACTAAACAGATCTTCTTAAATCTATTCTGCAAATCACAGCAGTCCATACACCAAATGTTGCCCAGAGTGAAATTGAATACAGCGTTTTATTTGGAACAAGCCAGCCTAACTCAGTTTCCCCCAGTACGCCCGCAGAGACCTTCCCCTGGTGGTTCCGAGCTGGACTCAGCGCCTCTCCCAGACTCATGAGGACTGTCCGTTCCTCTGTGCTGGGGAGGTGTCGCCACTCTGCCGTCCCTGCCTGGAGGGAAACCCCCCATGAGCGCAGCTGCGGTGACTGCCAAGCCTCAAGTCCTGATGTTCCGAGGCCCCCTCCTCGGCTCAGAGGAGGGAGTAAGGGGAGCTGGAATGCCTCTGACCTGGAGGTCCAGGCAGGCGGTGCCCGGGGCTCCTCAATATCAGCACCATGTCCCAGGGGCTCCAGTGGGACTGGGCATCATCGCGTTTCTAAGACAACCTGCAAAGAGGGAGCCGGTCCAGGTCACAAGGCTACAGGTGTGTCGAGGCTGTAACTCAGATTCCAAACTCGGCTGTTCTGTGTGGCTCAGTGAACAAGTGGTTCGATCCACCTCCCTGAAAGAGTTTCGCTGAGAGTCAGTGTGAAACTGTCCAAGCAAAACCCAGGGAGAGCAAGATCACTCTGTGTGTGTGTGTGTGTGTGTGTGTGTGTGCATGTGCATTCATGTTTACAGCCACATTGGGAAGAGAACATGTCTCAATACCACGTGGTAATTTTTAAACTTTCTTCTTTATAAATTTGTTTTTGTTTAAACTATTAAAACAAACAGATGATTCTTATTAATCTGAAATTAAATGTTTTTAAGTCTGGTAAAATACACAAGACATGGTCTTCCCTGGTGGAATCCACCCACCAAGCAGGAGATGAGGGTTCAATCTCTGGGTCGGGAAGATCCGCTGGAGGAGGAAATGGCAACCCACTCCAGTATTCTTACCTGGGACATCCCATGGACAGAAGTGCCTGGTGGGATACAGTCTAGGGGGTGGTAAAAGAGTTGGACACGAGTGAGCAACTGAACAACAACAATAACAACACACGACATAACCTTGACCATCTCAGTCCTTCCTGAGTGCACAGTACAGGCACTAACTGCGCTCCCATCACCATGCAGCCATCACCAACACCATCCTCAAACTCTAAGCTTTTCCTCTTGCAAAACAGAAACTCTGTCCCATTAGACTGCTCCTCACTCCCCTCCCCCAGCCCCTGTAACCACCCTTCCACTTTGTGGATCTGGATCTGCCTCTTCGAAGGACCTCCTGTAAGTGGAGTCACACAGCGTTTGTCTGGTTTTGTGTGGCTTCTCTCACTGAACACGGCGTCTTCCAGGTTCATCCGGGTTGCAGCAGGTGTCAGAACCTCCTTCCTCTTTAAGGCTGAGTCACCTGCTATTGCAGGTCCAGATCGCATTGTGCTTGCCCACTGTCCTTTGGTGGACACTTGGCTTCCTTCTGTTCAGGGCTGTTGTGATTACTGCTGCTGTGAATGTGGGTGCACAGATAGTTTTTTTAAAAAAGCACCTAAACTTCCTTAAGTCAGACAGAGAAAGAGAAATAGTGTATGACACCCCTTATAGGCAGAATCTAAAAAGAAATGATACAAATGAACTTATTTGTAAAACAGAAACAGACTCACAAACTCAGAAGACAAGTTTATGGTTGTTGGGGGGAAGGATGAAGTGAACGGATAGTTAGGGAGTTTGGGATGGACATGTAACACACTGCTATATTTAAAATGGATAACCAACAAGGACCTACTATAGAGCACATGGAACTCTGCTCAAAGTTATGTGGCAGCCTGGATGGGAGGGGAGTTTGGGAGGGAACGGACACATGTATATGAATGGCTGAGTCCCTTTGTTGTTCACCTGAAACTATCCCAATATTGTTGATTGGCTATACTCTATATGAAATACAAAGTTGCTTTTTTGAAGGAAAAAAAAAAGCACCTAAACTTCTTAATTCCTGAAGCACATTTCAGAAGGTCTCACTGCAAATTGAAATCAGAACAAGTCTTCCCTAGGTCCCTGCCTGGAAAACTGCAAACTCTATGCTGGTATTTGCGAGTGAGCTTCTGTCTTTAAACCAGCGGTTCAGCCTGGCCATGCACGGCTGTCACACAGAGGTGCTTGTGAAAACACCGGGGGCCAAGGCCCCATGGGTGACCCTGAACTCCAGCTTCTAAAGCCCCTCCCAGACAGTTGTGCAGGCGTGCGCCTCGCTGCTCACCCTCTCCTTTTTCCGGGGCCCGTCTCTTTATGTACAACATCTCTGTCCTGCAAATAGCTTCTCCCCTGTTCTCCCATCGAAAGCAAAAAGAGTCTGATGACCAGTCAATTGCCCTGGCAGTTGGACTTATTACATTTCAACTGAGAAACACCCACTGGAGCATCACCTCCTTTGGGTTCAGCCTTTCATCTCTAATTGTGCATTAAGAGCCCGCTTCTTTCTTGGAAGGAGTGTGGCTATGAGTAAGCAGGTAGGAAAGCATTTCCAGGCCCGCTCCATCTTTAACGGAATAACAGTCCCGTCCTTCGAAGTGCAGAGACAGGGAGGAGGCACCGATGGTGTGGTCCAGCACCTTCAGGACTCACTGGGGAAGATGAGGATGGGTCCTCCCCACACTGCTCTGACCCCGAGCCTGGCCTCTGACCCCCACGCCTGGCCTCCCTTGCTCCTACCCACCACCTCCTGTGACCAGGACAGCAGTTCAGTGCCTCAGTTTACTTATTTGTAATTAGAGAAAAACAATGGTATTTATCTCACAAGATTCCTGTGAAAATTAATAATGACCAAACTGAAGGATTAATATGCATCCAACCATCATCCTTTTAAGCTAGACACTGCTCTAAGTTCTGACACACAGTCATATGACTATTATCCTTAATTTATAGGTGAAGAGACAGAAGCACATAGCCGGGGGGGGGGCTGGGGTGGGGTGCCAGGAAGCCACCCACACAACGGGCTTGGGGAGCGGAGCCCTGGGGCCTCACCTGCATCGCTCGGCCGGCTGGTGCAAGGACTTGGGGTGCTGGCCTCAAGCCACCTTCGGGATGGGAAGCACAAACCCCCAAGAGGCTGCAGCGACCCTGTCTGCCCCCTCCCACCCAGGACAGCAGCCTGTAGCACAGGTCGGTGGGGTCACTGCCTCCCACCTCTGACCGGACTCTCACCTCCCCCAGATCAGCAGCAAACGCCTCTCCCTTCAGGGCTCAGGGTTCAGGGCCCTACTGGCCAGCTGCAGGAAAGCTGCCCTAAACCCAGGCAGGCGCAAACCGAGAAGAAGTCAGACATGTGTGAGCAAAACCACCCCTCCCTCCAGCCCTCTCCTGATGCTCTGGGCCTGATGTCAGGCGCCCAGCCTCCAGGGGCTGGACAGATCCTGGCAGAGCTGCTGTCCTTGTCCTGGCCCGGGTGGAACAGACACACCGAGAACCTCACTCATTAACATGGGGGTTGCCATGACAACGAGCTGTTGCCAGGGAGCCGCGAACCGGGAGGAGAGCGAGAATTAGCGAAGCCTAAAAATAAAGCCGTGATGTCTCCACGTCCGCGAGTAACAGGCAGAGATCTCGCCGCCGCCTCCTCAGGCAGCCCCGATGGCTGCCCACCGCCAGGAGAGCAAGGAGGGGTACCGGCCAGGGTGCTGGCTATAGCCCAAAGGCAGGGGGGACCAGCAGCACCTGGACACTGCCTTGCAGAGCCTGGGGGGTGCTTCCTCCACCCTGGGAGGGGCTGACCTCGAGGGTCAACCTCAGCACACACCTCCAGAGGCCGCCTTGGGCTGTTGGTGCTCGCCCAGACCCTCAGCTCTCAGAGGATGGGCAGCTGAGAGCACTCTCTCCTGAGGACCACTTTCCTCCCAGAAAACACATCAGGAGGCCCCCAGCCCTAAGGGGTCCCTGGGAGTCAGGAGCGTGGATCAGGCAGCACGGGTTCTCCACAGTTCCTTCCTTGATTCTGACACCAGCAGAGCCAGCATGATGCTAATTCCCCAAAGTAAGGTATCCTAACAATAAAAATCAAAGAGAGACTGTAAATGCCTCCAAGGGGCAGCCATGGGGTCATTGCCAGGGTCTCTCAAGGTCGTTCTGAGGCCAGAGCATCAGAGGGGACAATGCCTGGTGCCCAGCAGTTCTGTGAGTCCTCTGTACAGCTCCCCTGACAGCCTCTGGGCCCCACGAAGGCAGGAATCACGTCTAACTTTGCCCTCAGAACCTCGGCGTCCACACCACCCCAGACACGGCACACGACAAACTCAATGAAGGAAAGTGGGGCAACAACTGACAAGCACAGCAGAGACCGCACCCCGGTGAACAGCAGGATATAAACAGTGAGAATATCTGACCAGGACAAATACCCCTCCCTCTAAAATGCCAAGCTCTGTGTTCCAAGCACTAGGTCCTTCTCCCTAGCCAGGTCTCTACTCTTGACAAAATGACTTATCATCTGTACAGGTGCATCATGCTTTACGCAGATCAAGTTAATTAAAATCCAGAACTGTGTCGGGAATGATTTCCTCTATGAGCAGTCATAACAGGATTCCGTCAAATGTAGAGCTGCCTGATTTCTTTCAAGTATGATTTGTTTAGAGTTTATGGTCATTAGAACCAATGCTTCCAGTGAAGCCTTAGCAACACCTGAATTCCTAGCTTCCTCCTCGCTGTCACACTTACCCTTGAGATCTCGCCCCATCACCCACCATGGCCAATGTGCATTCAGCAAATGCAAACAGTAGCTGATGTTAATATCGGTGCAAGAAGTATGGACTTAAGAAATTATAAAGTCGTTATTTCTCTCACCATCACCCCATAAAAATAAATAATGCAGAACAAAACGTGTTTTATTTTCTGGTTCTTTGACTGTTCTGGACCATCCAGTCATTAATCTAAATGCCAGTTCCTGCCTCCAATCCCCTGAGCTGGTGCAAATAACCAGAAGAAACACAGAAAGGGGATGACAAGTGAAAAAGCTTCAGAAGGACTGGGAGTTTGAGTGCAAGTCTGGCTGATGGTACCTGGAATCTCACCCTCTTAAGCAAGACCAAAGCCCTGTAAATTGATTTACATTCTCAAGAGAAGGAGCATCAGGGGTGGGGTCCTCCTGAGTTGCAGAGAGGCACGCATTGGGGTTTTCCAACAAGACTCCACAGAGGTTCTTGTTTTTACAAAAACAAGCAACAATAGCCATCAAGTCTGCTTTTAGCATCATCTCTAGAGAAGTTCAGGGGCTTCCCTGGTGGCTCAGATGGTAAAGAATCTGCCTGCAATGCAGGAGACCTAGGCTCAACCCCTGGGTTGGGAAGATCCCCTGGAGAAGGGAATGGCTACCTGCTCCAGGGTTCTTGCCTGGAGAATCCCATGGACAGTGCATGGGGTCACAAAGAGCTGAACACGACTGAATGACCAACACTTCTCCTTTCACTTTCTAGAGAAGTTCAAGGTCGCAGATGCAAAGTCAGATCCTAGACCTACTGGAGGGCCCATGTATTGGTGACATGGGACATTCCTAGGGCCAGGACACTGGGACCAACCCAATGGTTGTTACTGGGCAGCGGTTACTATGAGCGTTAGGAATAGCGGTAGCACCCTGGAAATGACAGAACTCCAAGTTACGCGTGCGCCTGAGCAACGGCCGTAGGAGGACTCCTGATTCAGCTAGACCGCCTGATTACCGCTCTTGGAGCCGAGGCTGAGTGCCTACATCCAGGCTCCCCAGGAACCTGGGCTTGCAGCAGGGCCCTCAGTTGACCACAAACCAAATGGAACAGTCAGTCCTGGCATCGCCCACAACAGGGCTCTTCTGAAAGCACTGTGAGCCTTTCTCCTAAGATGCACTCTGAGAGAGGGCTCCGGGCATCAGCCCACAGCCCCTGGGAGACACAGAATCCCGGCCTGATCTCACTGCCCATCAGGAGACGCCCTTCCTTCTCTGTGCTGTGGACCTCAGGGTGGGGTTACTCCAGAGGAGGGGCTTCAACCCGTCCCAGGAATGTCTCCAGTGCCCAAGGGTGACCCAGACATGCACATGGATGACCGAATGAACTTCCTGTTTTTCCTTCTAAGACACCAGCACAGACGGCATGCTTCATCTTTAGGAACCTGGGCCATTGCCCCGGGATGCCACCGGCCTCAAGTGGGTCACGTCCGCCTTGTCGCAGACTCTGAGATCACCTACCAGCATGTGGGGACTGGGTTGAAATCCACCTCTACTCTGAAGTCAGCCAGCCTCCCAGACTTCAGAAGGGAGGCCCCCCCCACCAAATCCAGGCTTCCTTGAGGGTTAGGGAAGGGGGCTGCCTAGATCCCACACCTGCCATTAGCACCTTCATCGTGTCCCCCAGGACACCCCACTTCATGCCACCGCACCATCAGTTCCCAGCTCCACAGAGTTCACGTGTCCTGTTCCTCCTGGAAGATCAGTCTCTAACTGTGACCCCTGTGAAGTTGCTGACACCCAGCCCTGCACGAGCCCTTGGGTGTTCTGATGCAAAAGCGAAAGATAAAAATAAAATCACACCAAGCAAAGATCTGACTCGTCTCCCTCTGCCTGCCTTCTTGCAATGGATAAACTTGTTTTCTTACTTTGCATTTGCCATTTTTAGAAACCGGTTGAAAGTAAAATGCAAGTGTCTCCTGGAGAGAAGGACAGGTTATCAGTCCCCCAGCCCCGGCCCCTCTCGGGTGCTCGGTACCTGATTATACGCAGCCTGACTTGCTGTGTCTTTGATACCAGCTGCTTACGCACAGCACAGACAGACACACCCTGAAGGCCACGGGGCGCTCACAGCACTGGATTTTAAACCTGGTCTCAGTCGAGAATTTGACGGGGGATTGGATGGGCCCCAGCTCTTGAGAAACCAGGCATCACTGTCACAAAGAAACGCACGAGGAACCTTCCAGGAGGCCACTGCCTGAAACACAGACAATCTTCCCTGCTTTTTGCCCCTGAGACCCTCTCGGAATACAAATATCCTTCCATGGATGGTTTCCAGAGAAGAGCTCACTGGAGCTCAAGACAGTTATTTTAAACTCCAGCTCCTTAAACTGTATTTCTAACATATAATTAGGGATCCTTTATTCTTGGCCAAACGACTGCTAATAGGGCCCTGTGTACACAGTGGGGTGAGCCAGTCACACCCTACGAGGCAACAGCCACACCCTACACCCCACACGGCAGCTTCAACTCACTTCCCTGTCTCTCCCTCTCGATCTCTGTCTGTCTGTCTCCCTCTCTGTCTGTCTCCCTGTCTGTCTCTGTCTGTCTCCCCCTCTCTCTCACCGTCTCTTGTCTCTCTGTCTCTGTCTTCCTCTCTGTCTCACACAGATGGGACACCGTTTGTCTTGAGATCCATCACATCTCAGGCATGTGACAACCTACCTCCCAGTGAATTCCTTAGCATCACAACCACCAGACAGGCCACTTCTGACTATTTCATTCGTTTGTTTGTTCACGAGGATCGTCGTTGTCTGTTCCCCTTTGGTTTGCTTTTGAACCCTACCGATACTCAGAGTGACCCAAGTTTTTAAAGGCATTTGATTATTGTTTTATGAAAGCAAGTCCAATCACAACACACCTCCCTGAAAACCAAGACAGCAGGGAGGCCCGGGTGACATTCGGAATCACCCATCGTCAGGATGGACGCCACCGACCAGGAGGACCATCCTGGCTCTGAGCCCTCTGCCCTGCTCCGCCTGGGTCTGTGGAAGGGATGGGGGAGGTCTGGGGGGCAGGGGCTAGGGGTACGTGGATTTGGGTAACTAGAGCACTTAAGTGGCTGCAGACACCAGGTTCCCCACTGTTTCTATGTGGGGTTCACAGGCCAGGAAGAATGACCCCAGAGAAAGACCAAACCTCTGTTACAGGGCAAAGCACCTTTTCCGGGCTGAGGCGATGGACGGCGGGTGACCTGTGCCCCTGGGTTCTCTGCTCACCCTCCTCCTAGTCTGTGCTGACCCCTCAACTGCTGGAAGGCAAGTAGAACCGATCGTTAGACATGAAGATAGATCTCTACTGGTTGGTAAACAGCCACTGCCCCTCACTTCCCAAAAGCCCCTTCCTCAGGCCCCTGGACCCTCCCTGGAAGCAGCAGAGGGTCCCAGCCTGGACGGGCAGAGGCTCTTCTGGCAGTGAGGATGACATGGGCAGTTCTGGGCAAGGTCTCACTGAAAGCATCTCAGCTGACAGCACAGTCCCCGCCCAGCGCAGTCATCCCAGGGTCCCCACACCACCCTTTTCCGCTCTGTCTGCTGTCCTTCTCGGCACCTAGAGTCTGTTCTGCCCTAACTGTGTTGTGTGCTCAACGTTTCAATGCCTGAAATCTCTCTTAGATGGAAAGAGTCTGATGACCTTTCATGCTTCTTTGCTTATTTGTTGTTGTTGCTCACTCATGTCTGACTCTTTGCGACCCCGCGGACTGCAGCACACAAGGCCTCCCTGTCCCTCACTATTTCCCAGAGTTTGCTCAAACTCGTGTCCATTGAATCAGTGATGCCTTCCAACCGTCTTGCCCTCTGTGGCCCCTTTTCCCCTTCATTTACTGCTTTACACTTAACACGGCACCCAGGGACCGAGGCACTGAAGGGAAGTCCGTGGGAAGCAACTTCTAAAACCTGAGGTTCTGACAGCTGCAACCTCTGACCTGGCTGCCCCCAACCTCCTCGGGCCTTGAGGGATCCGGTCCGTCTGTGAAGGGACTCACTCCCGCCCAGAGACTCAGCTTTTCCTCATCCCCTGAGAACCTAGAGACGGACGGCTGCCCGTCCACACCTCATCCACGTTCCTCAGGTGAAAGTTCGGTTCTCGTTGTGTGTCCCGTCACCCCCACGACTTCACATTCCCTCGAGACGGGAACCATGTGTGAAAAGCACATGTCCGAAACCCAGTCCTGAAAGTGGGGTGTCCAGTGACAGATGCTAACCTACTTCCCAGTATTTCAAGTGGGAAAAATTATCATTGTCCACCCCCTGCCTCCTGCCTCCCTAGACACCCTCAAATCAGGGTTAACCTCCAAGGAGGTCCATGGACACTATTTCCCACTCAAACAGCAACCCAGGGGGTGGCGCCATCACCACCTGCCCGGCCCACAGCCGTTTCCTTCCTGCAGCTTCCAGCTGAACCCCAGGGGCTCCCCCTCAGAGACACATGAGGCCCTCAGCCTCACACACCTGATGGTCCGCCGGGGTGACAACCACACGGGCAGACGTGATGACAGAGGGTTTTGGGTTTGGAGTTTTGACCCTTAACTGGCGACATGTTTAATGATGATCCCATGGAGTAGACGTCCCTGCGGCTGGAGTGGAGCTGGTGGGGGAACTAAAGGAGGGTAGGCCAGGGGTCTAGACAGCCCCTCTGAGGGAGAACCAGCCCCAGAGAAGGACAGCCCCAGCCGGAATGCCAACAGCTCCCAAATGAGAGCCCCTGGGAGAGGGAGCCAGAACTGTGAGGCCGCATCCTGTGAGTGGTCCTGGGTGGGGGGGACAGAAGCGGGCAGCAGATGTGACACCTGGTTCTCTGCCCTAACGCTGCTCCTCCGTCTGAGCAGGTCAGAGGCTCGGCCCTTTGTGGGACAGCTACACACGCTTCACTGCAAACCACCCTCGGTGTGGACATCAAGTCACTTCCTGAGCACTCCAGGAGTCTGTAATGGGGTTTCCAAGATGCTATCTACACAGAAAAAGAGGAAACTTGTGGAGCACAAACAGCCACTCCCCAGGTCTCTGCATTCGCGCACTTTGATTTCAAGAAACAAAGCCCTTCTATGTGGAGCAGAGAAGACTGTCCCAGGTGGGGCACATGGGGACTCATCACAGATGCGTCACAGGTGGGCTTGGCGCCTTTCCAAGGGGCTGAGGCCCTTCACCCACCAGCAGAGCTCCAGGCTCACTCACAAGACACCTCCAGAGAGGGGAGGGTCTGGGGGTATCGGCAGGACACTCTTGCCCTCTCTCCTCTGAGCGGCGGCTCTGGAGACAGTTAAGCGGGCCCTCCCCCAGGAGACAGCGCAGAAGGGACAGCTCCCCAGTGGCGAGTTCGGAAAGACCCACAAGAGAATTCAAGGCCTCCCACCCCCAAAGTAATCCCCATGCCTCTTAATAAAGCTTGAAACGTCTTTAAATGATTCCAGAGAAGACTTAAGAGATGAAACGGCTCATACTCATGCTGGGCTATGAATGACTGCTATTAGTGCTTCAGTTCTTGTGCAGGTTTGGACAGAGATAAAACTTTAAAGAGCACAATAGAATTGATTGCCTGGGTGAGGGTAGGAGGGGGGTCAGGCATCATGAGAGTGGGAAAAAAGCCACAAGACAAGGCTTCGGCTAAATGAGCTACTGCGTCCTGGCCGCCTCCCCTGACCCCTTCCTGGCAACTTGAGCCTCAATTTCTCTATTAGTCAAATGAAAGGATGGAAATTTAAGGCCTTCAAACTCTAAGACCCTGTGCGTGTGTGTGTACTCTCAGTCGTGTCCGACTCTTTGCAACCCCATGGATTGTAGCCCGCCAGGCTCCTCTGCCCATGGAATTTTCCAGGCAACCGTACTGGAGTGGGTTGCCATTTCCTCCTTCACTAAGACCCTGTAAGTCAACCCAGTTTATCAAACACTGTGCTTGTGCATTGTCCTGGTCCAGCTCAGAAGAGGGGAAACAGAGGCCCAAGGTCATCAATGATCATTTCCCTACTCATCATAACATAGAAAGAAAAATACACATATTTTTGCATGTGGCGAAGGATTAGAAAAGTACAGATGATCAGCGTTCTTTGAGCCCTTGCTAGGAAGACCAAGGACAGAATTGGGATCGTTGCCCCCTGCCCCCAGGAAACAATGGCTCCCTCCCCCAGTTGGCAGGGCCGGGTCCTGTTGGGCGTGCATCCCTCTCCCAGCAAGCAAGTTAAATTTTGATCCATCTAAACTGCTTGAGACAATCCATTCTCCTTGCTAAACAGACACTCGACTACCTCCTGGCCAAGCAGCCAGCATCAGCTGGATGCTTCTGGGAAAGGTCTTCTCGCTCTCAACAGACCCTCAGGACCTTCCCCAAACGCTGCTGCTGCCCCGTGATGCCCTGACCAGCTACAGCAGTCCAGTGATTTCCAGGGAGCTCTCTGAAGAATGGGCTTCCCAGGTGGTGCTAGTGGTAAAGAACCTGCCTGCCAATGCAGGAGACATAAGAGACACTGGTTCGATTGGTGGGGTCGGGAAGGTCCCCTAGAAGAGGTCATGGCAACCCACTCCAGTATTCTTGCCTGGAGAATCCCATGGACAGAGGAGCCTGGTGGGCTACAGTCCATGGGGTCGCACAGACTTGGACACGACTGAAGCTACTTAGCGGGCAGGCTCTAAAGAACAGTGAGACCACCCTGAATCTGGCAGAAAACAGAGACCAGGAGGACCATGCCTCAAGGTCCACTAGGACATGAGGGGCATGACAAGAACAACTTGGAGCCACGTGAGAGGGACAAGGTGGCCACACGTGTCGGGAGGGAGGAGTTCACGCTGCTGGGACCTGACCTACAGACGCTGCAGGGAAAGTTAAGAGAGATTCTTGGATCGTAGACACATCACGTGATTAAACACAATTGATGCTGTTGTTTAGTCGCGCAGTCGTGTCTGACTCTTTGCAACCCCGTGGGCTATAGCACACCAGGCTTCCCTGTCCTTCACCATCTCCTGGAGTTCGTTCACACTCATATCCCCTCACTGAAAACTGAAAATCACAAAAAGTCAATATGCTGCTCTGGGCTTGGCCTCTGAGGGGCCTGAGCAGCTGTGCTCCCCATCCATCGGCTCCCCGTCCGGCACCGACACCAGGACCCCCATCCGATCCTTCCTCCACAACCTGCACAGGCTTCATCTGGTGTAGCCTGAGGACCGCAGGGGAGGAAATAAAAAGACTTTTTACCAAGGACACTGTAGGAATTTGCCTTTTCCTCAAATGTGGTTCCATTTCTGTTTTTAAAACTGAAGTCCCCACAATCCGGTAACGTGGAGAAGCTCACGGCCCCCCACATATACATCTCAGGAGCTGCAGAGAATGGCTAAAGACCGTCATCCTTGCACCCAGGACCATCTCAGAGTCCCCAAGGAGAGGGGTCCCAGGCCACGCACTACGGGGCCTTGCAGGAGCCGGTCTGGGGGAGGCAGAGACAGAGGCCCCAACCCTGGCCTGGGCTCCAGTCCAAAGGCCACCTCGGCCGCTGGAGCAGGCAACCACAATGACAGAGGGTCATTTCCATGCACCAGCCTTCCGGTAGTGAAAACTCATTTAGGAGGAAATAAATTTGAATTGAATTTACTAAACCCAGAAAATGTAAATCAGGCCCATTCTCTGTGAACCTACACTGTGGTTTTCAAATGATCTGAATGTTGCATTTCAAGACAGGGTTCATTTCTGCAGCAAACCGATACCCTGGGAGGTTATTTACAGAAGCCCTGGCCCTTTTAAAGGGGTCTCAAAATGTCAGATTTTGAAATTAATAAAATTCACTTCAGGTTGGTGCTTCCTGTTCAAAAACCAGTTATCCTCCAGTGTAGTCCTATTCAATCACTGATTTAAATGAAGGAAAACCTCACTTATCTGAATGTTTTTGGATGAAAAGGAGGGAGGGAAGTCTGGTCTAAATTGATGAGAAAATTCCAAATGGATGATTTTTAAAGAAAAATGTTTGTAGTCCCTGTTGTACTGAACATACAATAAGCTAAGATTTAAATGAACACTAATAAATAAAATAAAGTTAGTCACTGCAGAATTACAATCCATAATAGGCCTTTATTGCATAATCATGAATTATACTACATCACTGAGTCTTAATTTTTTTTAATCAATGAGAAATACAGACTCGGGTTGATTTGTTGGGGTATAGTCTGAATTTAGGTCTCACAGCACTCAGGATTTAACTGGGCACTTTCAGTGGTCCAGGGAGCAGCTTTAGTGGAATTCTCCAGGCAAGAATACTGGAATGGGTTGCCTTTCCTCCTCTAGGGGATCCTACCGACCGAAAGGTCGAACCAGCATTGCAGGTGGATTCTTTACCATCTGAGCCACTGCGGAAGCCCCTAAGACACAGGGATGCAGGAGAGGGGTCCCCAGAGGAAGAGCAGACACACTCCTAAGTTTGGAATCTCAGTTTACAAGCAGCCAAAGGGGTGCTGGGATCTACCTGTCCACCTCTGTTCTGGCAGCTACGGCCCCCACCACAGAAGAATGGGACGGGGCACCCGGAGGAAGGCACAACTCGGGACCCACCACTGGGCAGGGGCTGGTAGGAAGGGTCAGACTGAGTCCTGCTGGGCAGCTCCTGTCAGTCCATCCTCAGCCAGAAGGCAAGCTGCCAACAGGCTCAGAGCTCTAGCCGCCGGGGTCTTCCCTGCCCCCTATCCACCTGGCTCCCATTAGCTCTGGACGGGCTGGTCCACGTGGTATCTGAAACACCGAGGAAGAAACCTGTACAGGAACCATCAGGACTGCACCTAAACCGGGCCGCTCTCTGCTGCCTCCCCGGGGCTGCACTGCAGACCCCAAGAGTCTCAGAGTAACCTGACATCTTTCTCAGCCTTCAGTGTGGATGTGTCTACATCCTGGCTGGAGTGGCTGAAGGCCTGCCTTCCAAAGTGGTTCACAGCATGGGGAGCCCATAACAGCAGTTCTGGATTACTCACCCGCACGCATATTATTTTCCAGTATGATTCATAGCAACTGTACCGTGTTTCAGCTACGCTATGGGTTAAACAGGCCAGCCTGGAAATCTAAATGCCATTTCTGATGTCTAAGTCTGAAACACCAACCTGACAATGAATAAAAGAGCAGTTGAAACATTGGAGATTTTCTAGAAATCACTTTTTCATGAAAAGCTCAAAATACCTTAGCAATGGGACCTCATCCAGGTTCTCTCGACCCCTAGGAAGACTTGCCAGGAAATCGTGACTGTACTGTATCACAGCAAATCACCTGAGAAGTAACAGAGCCCTGGATTCATTAATGCCCACTATGAAGGGGATTACCTGGTAAATCCCAGGCGTTCAGGACGGATGGATGAGAGGGGCTTCCCAAACCAAGAGGAGGGTCCACACTCCTCATCCAGGGAACCCTGCGTTAAACCAGCCAAGCATCGTCAGCACACAAACCCGTCAGTCTCAGGAGTTTCCATCAGTGAGTTCACAATCTCCAAAGCAGAAGCCACTGGAGGCTCCCCATTCCTGGAGAAAGCCCTGCTTTTCTCTACCAGGGTCCACTCTGGAAGATATACTTCAATAAGAGCACACTTGGGGATGGGCATGGCCTGGGAGCCCATAGCATCTCAGGGAACTTGGACCAACGGCCTCAGAGGTCTCTTTCCTACAAGGGCTGGGAGCTCCACTGACACCAAACACAATGGTCTGAATGGTCACTGCAGTCCCTTCTGGGATCCAACCTTAAGGTCTGAGTTGGGGCTGAGAGGGAGATTACGGGTTGGACGGTCGCCAGCTCCAGCCGGCTCCAAGAAGCCGGGCAGTGTCAGGACGTGAGGTCCTATTCAGCCTTGGCCACTGGTCCATCTGCCCCCTCCTGCCCATCCCTACTTCCTTTAGAGACATCCCCTCCCTCTGGCACCTCCACCTTCCCTCCTCTACCCCACCCCGCCCCTCTGACCACGGGCCAGCGTGACTCTGAGGGCAGCAGGGAGAGACCTGGAGGGCTGCCTTTCCACCGAGGATCCTCGAGGTGCTGGGCCCCATCTACACACTTCCATAGATTATTTTACATAATCCTCACAGCAACCTGCAGTTCTGGCAGCAACACTCCCATCTGAACCTCAGTGAAATTAAACATGAGACAAACAAAAAGTTACTTAAAACAAAAGTTGAGCCTTCAAAATGACAGGACACAAACCTCTCCGTCTTCCCTGCCACAGGAGAGGGTCCCTCGTGGGGGGAAGCTCATGCGGGACACACAGAGCGGGGGTCTCAGCTGAGGCTGCAGGTGGGGGCCAGAAGGAGCTGAACTGCTCTGTGCAGGGACAGTGGGCAGGGGTGTTTGTTCAGGCCACAAAGGTGGAGAAAGTGAGAAAGCAAGAAAGCAAGAAATACATCAAAACACTGAAGCCCAGGCTGGAAAAATGCCTGAAGGACTCTTCAGGCCTAGAAGTATCAAATGTTCAATACTCATTACCGTGGTGTGAACTCCCCTGATCTTCCCAAAACTTGGCGCAGATTGTTGCACCCACAAAATCCCGTGTGTGTGTGTGTGTGTGTGTGTGTGTCTGAGTCAGTACAAGGGTCCATGTCAGAGTGCATCCAGAGCAGAGGGCAGGGGCTGACCAGAGAAAGTGGTTCTTGGTGAGACTCGAGCTGGTGCTGACTGCAGAGGGCGGGTCCCCAGGTCACACCCACATCTCAGAGACGACCTGTGAGGAGGGCTGGAGGTGACACCAGGCCCAAGGTCATGCCACCGGCAGTTGTGAGCCAAGTCCTCAATCCACTTCTTCAAGTCACACCCAAGCTAATGTCCACTCCCTTTGTCCAGAATGTCTCCCATGCTCTGCTGACTTCCTACTGGCACCCAGCACCCCACATCATCACTGGCAAACTCTACCCTTACCAACACTCTGATGGAGCGGCTCCTGCCCTCCTTGCCCCAACCCCCCAGCAACCACCACCCCGCCCCCACCTCCATGGGAGACACCTGCTTGCCTCAGCCAGTCTGCATTTCCCAGTCTCACCTGCAGGAGGCAGCAATGTGCACAGTGTCCAGACGGTGGGACAGATATGAAAAGGGGCAAGGGTGGTACCACTTCTTGGCTGGGCCCTAAAACTCACGGTGCACCCCTCCATGCCCTCTTTCTCATCACGTATCTGTCAGTTAGAGTTAGGGGATCCAGAGGAAAAGCCCCAGGTCCACGGAGGTGGCATCACCTCTAAAGAAAAGAAGCCTGTGTTCCTGAGTAACCCCTGTGGCTGCCCTCCAATCCATACTGGGCTGTGATGGAAGCAATAAATAAGCTTTCATCCCATTAAACCACCAGGAATTGAGGTTATGTTTGTCACAGCAGACTGGCTGCTCTGACTACTACACTTTTTTTCAAGGAGGCCATGAAAATGTATTCCCCTCTCTACCACCCTCCTCGCCCACCAGGGTGGATCTTGATTTTCTCACAGAACGCCTGTTCCCCTCCCACCCCACCCTGGGCTGGCCTCCTGGGGGAAAGGAGTTGTGTTACACTCATTCTGTGCCCTCGGCTCCTAGAACACAGTTGACATCCATCTTGTCAGGTGTATAATGTATCAGTGAGAGAATGAATGAATCACAGGGCCCAGCTGAGCCCAACGTACGTCTCCAACACCCTAACAATTCATTAAAACCAATACCCCAGGACCAGCTCAGCCCTGGGCAAAGGTAACATAGGCCAGAAAATACAGCAGGATGGGGAACAACCTTCCTCCTCGGTGAGGTCCCCCCAAGAGCAGGCACCCCAGGAGGTGACAACACGTACCCTCAGAGATGTTACCTGACAGCAAGTGTTTGCTATGCTCCTTCCGACAGCATTTTGAAATCCTTTGTTTAAATCGATTGGCAATGTTTAAACACACCATTTCACACAGAAGTGAAATATTACTAATTAGGCAATAAGAGTGAGGCTGTGTCATTTTACAGTAATGCATCATGCTAGAAAAGGCCTCCCTTTTCCAAACATATTTTCAGGGGCTTCAGGTCATCTCATTTTCAGGGTAGAAAGGGGATCCAGTTCCACAGACAAAGGACTGGTTCTGGGTGAATGCATTAGTCCCTTAAAGGAGAAACACCAGGCGGGACCCAAAAGATGCTCCTCTGGGGTTTCAGAAGTGCCAGTGCCCAACCCTGACCTTGATCCAGGCAGCCACTCCCAGACCCCTGTGTTCTCTGAGACCACGGATCTGAAAGGATCTGTACTTCATTTTCCTGAAGAAGACCTCCCTGAGTCTTTTTGTGTTTTCCTTCTCTTCTTTAATGACCACTAGTTATCAGAGCTCTTAATGGTCCCAGTTTCCCGCTTTGGGTGTTCTTACATGGGGTAAGTCTCCGTGGTCAAGGGGAGCTTTCCCCACGGGTTCCACTCAGCTTTCTAACACATGGTCAGCAGCCCTCTCCTTGAACCTGGCCCCTGGAAGCCAGAGCTAGCCCCCCGTCTTGGGCAGTACAGCTCAGTCCCCACAGCCTGAGCAGTACAAGGAGCACCCTGTTTCCATGGATGGGACCCTCCAGCCTTCCTCTCCTTGTACAGACCTAGTTCTCTCTCTGCTCAGTTAGACCCCGGGTGCTCAATATTTGCACACACAGCCCCGGAGCACCCATGTCAGGACTGCACCAACGCAAGGCTCCTTGTGGAGCCAGGTAGAAGTCCAGGGTCCACGTGAAACCAGAGTCACATGAAGGTGCCTGTCAGAGTCTTCAGAGGAGCTAGCCCTCTCGAGGCCCTTGCCCTAACCCTTCTGGTACTTGACCTTCATGTTCAGAATCCACACCCCTCCCTTGGCGTCAGAGTCTCAGGTAATTGATGACATGTCACCTGCTTAGGATGCTTAGAAAGATTCCATGTTTCCCAGAGAAGGCATCTTACATTTCATTGTCATAAAAGCAAGAGCCAAGAGGAGATGGGAAAACTAGAGGCTGAACATCAGCCCACTGCAGCCATCTCTGTCTTTCTTCCTGTCTCTGGGGGTGAGGGTGGGAGGGACAGAGGAGGTTTTATCCATCAGACCTAAGAGACACAATGTCTATACCCCATGAGCTTTCCGCTGACCCACAAAAACATTTGAAATGTAAAAGCAAAGCAAAACCAGACTGGGTCCAAAATATAAAAGAAAATTGCAAAATCAGAATGAAACTTTAACTCCATGCCTACAAAACTTAACAATGTGTCAGCTAGTAAAATGCAGCTCAATGCATACTTATCCATCAGAATAACAGAGTTTATGACGCAAGACCAAGATGAATAATTTATCCTTAATAAAAGTCGACAGCATACAAAATACAACTGCTCTCTCTAATTTTGTTACAGTAAAAACAGTCTATTCGGTGTGGTCCGTAGATACATTTTAAGACGGTTGAGATGCTAAAGGACAGAGGGACCAGATTTGGGGAGAGGGGCCCTTGGTACCACACTGATGATAACTTTCTCTGTTTTTGTCTTTAATTCTGAGTATGATGACACTTTTGCTATCTTAGCTATTCCTCTTTAAAGGAGGGGAACCCACAGGACAGGGAGGCATTCTGCCCCTGGGGATGCTGCTCCCCATAGGGGCCTCTGATCCCGCTGCGCAGTCCTTGGGCCTGTCGGTCACCAGCACAAGCATTGAAGGGAGGCTCTCTCCCACCTGCCTGAAGAACCTTCGCTGGGCTCTGTTAGTGCGGAGCCTTCCCAGGAGCCCCGGGAATGAACTGGGCCACCATCCAGGCCTCGCCTTTCCAGCTACCCCCAGGAAGGCGCGCGTGCCCACTCTGTCCCTCATGGCCTCCCCGTCCCATCTCAGTCCCAATGCACATCGACTCCTGAGATGCAGCAGCTGCCATGGAAGGGACGGCTCCTCAGAGGGGCGGCCAGCCCCGGGGGGGAAGGTGCTGAGGCCCACCCCTCGCCAGGCCTCAGGGTCCCTCCTGCAGAATGCAGACCTCACTGTCCACTCACAGAGCGATGGCCAGGGGAGGCTCTGGACACGTGCAGATATGGGACACACTATCACAGGGAGTCTGTGACACAGGGGAGGGAGGGGAGGGGGCAGTCCCAGGAGGAGGGGGAGGTGGCACGCGTGTCCGAGTCCAGCTCTCCTCCTCGCTGCCTGCGTCCTGGACCAGTGGGGCCAGATACCTCCCACATGGATGGTCCCCAGGACTGAGGGGGTCATGTCCACAGGGCAGGTGTCATCACCCACAAAGCCCTCTCACTACCACGTGGATGTTCTTCCTCCCAAGGAGGCACTTGATCCCACCCAGTCAAGGCTTAATCATCATGGCAACGTCACCACTGCCCCTTCCAGACCCATCCCTCCTCCTCCGGCTCCTCTGTCCCCATCCCCCCGCCTCCCTCTTTCTTCGATGGTGTTTCTGCTCTGACTCTGTCTCCACCTCAGTCTCTCCCAGTCACTGAGCCCTAGGGCCCTTTGTCTCTCTTTTCTTTCCTTCCATCCTTAACTAAATAATTAAGAACAAATCTTGAGTGGGCAGAAGGAGCCCTGCTGCCTGCTGGCTGCCCAAGGGGAGGCAGGGACACTCCCCGTCCTGGTCCCTGGCCACCCTGGCAGGAGCCTGACTCCAGTCCCACGTGGGCCAAGGAAACCAGGCAGCCCCGCCTCGACCAGCACCATGGGTGCCAACTCCAGCTGCCCAAGGCCCCGGTGTGCACCGAGTATCTTAGGAGATGTACCAAGTTTCCAGGAAACGAAAAAAAAAAGTCCTGGTCTCCTAAGCTCAGAAGATGAAAAACAAGTCCCCCCCCCGCAGCTGCCAAACCCGGAGTTCCACATTGCCCTCCAGCCTGCGTTTCCCGTCACACACCTGAAATCTTGGGAAAGACCATGTTCATGCCAGGAAGCCAGGAGCTGTGGGCCCTGGGGGAGGGGACAGGGAACAGGGAGGACATTCGTTACAGAAAAGGAGCAGGCCAATTAGGAAAAATTGCAAAAGCTTTCAGACGGAGCAGGGACTGGCTCTCCTGCAAACACCAAATCTCTGTCTCTCTCTCTCAGATGCATGTAATTCATAACAGATTTTACGTTTACGGGAACCAGAGGGAAACATTTTCCACGTCAACTTCTCAGGCTGGTTACAACCGAGTATCTTAAGGACCTCCAGACACAACTGAGGCGATGCTCCACACACTTTGCTACCTGTCAGTTAGCCAGATGATCTGCCACTTGTCCTGGGCACCTGGGGCTGGGGAGTGAGGGGCTGGGTGGCGGGGGGTTGGGGGACCCTGGCACTGCCAGCCTCCGAAGGGCCCTGCACTCACATTCCTCAGACTCACTTGCCTTTTTCTTTTCTGGACTCCCGTACAGCATGTGGGATCTAGTTCTCTGATCAGGGATCGAATCTGCGCCCCTTGCATTTGGAAGTACATAGTCTTAGCCACTGGACCACACTGGGTACACAAGAGCGGTTCTTGATTTTTGTGGGAGGCTGAAGCACTTTGAGACTATGAGCAAAGCCAAGGAGCCTTTCTCTGGAAACACATACACATTTTTTTGCACATACTCTCAGCAGGTCTCCAAACCCGGCTGTGCCTCAGATTCGCTTGGGGTACTTTCCAGACCCTTGGGCAGCACCACACCCACCGAGACAGATCCTCCAGGGAAGGCGCGAAAGTTTGTACTGAAGTTACAAGGACGGCTGGGCACCAGCCTGTGACCAGGATGTGGGCGCCACAGACCTCAGGTTCAGTGGAAATGGAAGTGTTAAATCGCTCAGTCTGTCCAGCTCTTTTCGACCCTGTGAACTGTAGCCCGCCAGGTTCCTCTATCCATGGGATTCTCCAGGCCAGGATATTGGAGTGGGTTGCCATTTCCTTCTCCAGGGAATCGTCCCAACCAGGGATCGAACCCAGGTCTCCTGCATTGCAGGGTCTCCCCCAAAGTCAAGAGAGAAAGGGAACACTCTTCTATTGAGCCAGGTGCTAGGCCAAGTGGTTTCCCCAAATGAACTCATGTATTTACCTTGATTTTCATAGAAATCCTGAAGGAAGTAATATCAGACCATTTAACAAGTGGAGCACCAGAGGCCCCAGAAGACTGAGGTCCCAGCCTGACAACAGAGCACGTGGCAGGCTGAGGACCTCTCTTCATGAGGACGCTGCCAGCAAAACCTGCTGGTGACCGCCGGTGAGATCCCCCAACCAAACTGCAACCTGTTGCCCTCCCTACTCCCCCTGCACCAGGGACACAGGGGGGCTCACCCTAGTTGTAAGTCTCAGCCCAGCTCTGCTGTATTCACCGTTGGATGCTAGACAAACCGTTCCCAAATAAATGAGACCAAGGAAGGGAGAAAGTGTGTGGTGGGAAGAGGTGGGCTGATCAGCCTCCCTATAAACTGTGCATGGAGATGCCATTTCCCAGAATGCCGCCAGCCCCCGTACTAGCTACTGACCAAGCACTCAGCGAGGCGACGGGCTGGATGACCTCCAAAGTCCTCCTGACCTTCAGGAGTCTCTGGGTCTAAGGTGCTGAGCTCACCAATAGGTTTTAACGTTTTCATTCATCAGACAACTCGCACGATCAAGAGTCTGGCCTAAATCACCAATTCACTAGCTGACCCCCAGCAGGCCCAGCGGAGCTCTCTGAATCCTTGGTAACGCACCACCCCCTGAGTTCTGCACTGTACCCCAGCTCCAGCCGGCAGGATGCCTGGAACGGTCACGGGTGTTTGGAGAGACCAGAGAACATGAAAAGCATCAGAAAAGACCGGATTCCACGTCCTCAGACGTTCATTCTGATGCTTGTTTAATCTGTTAGACAAGCCTTAGGTTGTTCCAGCCATAGAAAAGACCCCCGTTGCATCCACATTTTTGTTTTCCTCTCGGAACCTGGGGAATTCATCTGAAAAAAGAGCACAGCCACAGGCTCTTCTAAGAATCTGGTACCAGCAGCCCCACAGGCTCCGTGGGGGGAAGCAGGTCATGAAGGAAGTGGCCGGGCCAACCCTGGGCCCAGAGTGGGGGGCGGGGGAGAAAAGGGCATTTCCAGGAGCTGAGAGATGTTTGTAGCCTTTTGTGACAACCCAGGGGGGCCAAAATTCCAGGTCTGAGCATCCAGCCCACCCAGGCACAGATACCCTGACACCACGAGTCAGGGGTGCAGAGTTGATTCCATCTCAGACCCACCACCAAGCCTCTGCGGACCTGCACCGTCTGCAGACGCAGCTCAGGGAGCACCACCCATTTGGCATCGTGCCTCCCACAGGTGTTTCTAAGAAAAACACTGAACTGCGCCCGACCCCTGGTGACACAGTAAAGGCGGCAGCTCGCTCTTCCCACCAGCCTCTGCCCCTCGCGATGTCTCCTGATGCGAGGGCTCTGCATGTCTGTCCCGTTACCTTGACAGTATTGGCCGCCACTGAGGACCGTCCACCTGACATGCCTGCTCCACCCGCAGCCAGCAGGGTTCTCCTAATGAGAGGCAGGGAGACTTTAAGTCATGAGGTCCCTTCTTGGGAAAACCTGCTTCCCCCATTATGTCCTTTTTTTCTCTGCAAACCCACAGCTGGAGAAGAACTGTGCCATGTGCAGTGACCTGGCCTCCTCCACCTCCTCACTTCTCTTGGCCTGTCCCCCGCTTCAAGTCAGATCTGTGGAAAAGATCTTAGAAGGTCACAGTGGAGCATCCAAGGTAACGACAGGGGAGGATGAGAAGGGAGGCTTGTGAGCTTTCTTTGTGGCAAGATCTGCTTGAACTAGATTCAGTTTAAATGTTTTTTTTATTTATTTAAAAAGTCACTATTTAAGTTGAGGTTGGGTTCCTCTCCGGCTGCTTTCGCTGCAGATACAAACCCAGAGGAGAAGATGAGAGAGGGGAGCAGCTACTTGACAGGCATGCCGGCTGCCTGCATCCTTGCCTCTCCTGGTTGCTAAGCACCCAGAAATTCATAAGCAGCCTATAACGGGCAGGAGTCACAGGCAGACAGATGCTCATCCACAAAAAGGCTCTCTGGATGGCTGAAAAGGTAGCACATATGAAAAGGTGTGCTCCACGCTGCCTGGGGAAATCTGGATGGAAGAAAAAAGGTGCCCAGCCTACATTGTTAAGTCAACCCTTACCATGATTGCAGTGGTGACCCTGGATGGATGGGTGATGGGTGGATGGATGGGTGATGAGTGGATGGATGGGTGGGTGGGTAAATGGATGGATGGATGGGTGGATGGATGGGTGGTGTATGGATGGATGGGTGGATGGATGGGTGGGTGGGTAGATGGATGGATGGATGGGTGTGTGGCAGGGTGGGTGGGTGTGTGTGTATATGGATAGATGGGTGGGTAGATGAATGGGTGGATGTGTGTATGGATGGATGGGTGGGTGGATGAATGGGTGGGTGTGTATGAATGTACGGACGGGTGAATAGGTGGATGGATGGGTGGGTAGGTGGATGGATGGATGGGTGGATGGGTGGATGGATGGGTGAATGGGTGGGTGATGGGTAGATGGACGGGTGGATGGATGGGTGGGTGGGTGGGTGTATGAATGTACAGCCCGTGGCACCTCAAATGCTGGCCTAGCCCTGGACTCATAGGAAAGTCTCACTGGATATCCCTGGCTGGTTAATACCAGCCCTTCAGCCATGGTGAGGATGTCCTGACAGACTCACCACCAAGCAAATGAGGAGATGGGTCAAGGGGAGGCACAGCCCCACGGATCCCACCTTTAGAGTGGATGGAATGCCATTTCTCTGAGATGATGGATGGATAGTTGTTCTGTTAGGAGTCCGGGGAGGAAGGTTTCTTTCCTGGGATTTGATGATACAAAGCAGTCAAACTGCCGAAGAGAATGCTACCCCTCGGGACATGTAAGGATGGATTGAGAAGCATTTCTTGTAGTCCAGTTGTCAGTGTGATGCTCAGAGCTTACCGGGAAGGAAGGACCCTCTCTGCTTTCAATCTGAACTCAGTTCTGCTCTTGCCTACTTCTGCTCCATAAGCCAGGTCATGCCTTACCTCTGCCCACATCCTCCACGGATGCCCAGCTCTTTCAGGGGGAAACCCATGCCCGTAAGTGGTCTGGAAAACCCCACATGATCTGCCCCTCCCCGCGCCCACCCCCGACCTCCTGTCCTGCCAACCCCCACTCCCATCTCTTCATGGCCACGCCAGCCACACCAGCCATGCTGGCTCTGTCATTCCCCTGTTATTCCTCCAGCCCCTCTGCCTGGAGGGCTCCTCTCCAGCATGCAGATGGCTCATTTGCCACCTTTATCAGGTTTTGGCTTAAATGTCACCTTCTCCTGGGCTTTCATGACCCTGTTTAAATGTGAACCCAGTTCCCACTCTCCAGCACTTCCATGCCCTGTCCTGTTTCCCTCTGTCATCACCTCTCACAGCATGTAAACAGGTTCCTTTAGTGTCTGTCTTCCCACTGGAAGGTGAGTTCCAATAAAGCAGCGACTTCTACCTTCTGTCACTGCTGAATCATCAGGATTTAGGGAAATGTTATCACACTGGAAGAACTCAATAATATATGCTTAATTAATTAATGACAGATCTAGCCTCCTTTGCGAGGGCACCAAGTTATGATTCTGAAAACAGGTCAATGAAAGATAAGCAGGTGTCCTGCTAAAAAGCATATCAAGGTAACCAAGAAGCTGATGAGGGACTGTTCTGTCCAGAAGACTTCCGGGTGCTAGATGCAAAGGGAACAATGGGATAAAATATGGATGTTTCACAAGCTCCAATGAAATAATGAAAAACGGTCATCGACAGATGCTGAAAATGTGAGATGAGAGGTTAAGGGAGATCTCTATGGCGGAGGGGCCAAGATGACACCCCCAAGTCTACTCCCCGGGCTCAGCATCGCTGAAAGCACTTTCTCATGTAGCCCCAGTGGATGTACTGGGCCCCAAAACCCTTGACCCTACAAAACAAATGAAGCCAGAATCTAAGTTCTAGGTTACAGACAATAAGGAGGATAACGGAATTTTAAAAAAGACAAAATGAGGAGGTAGTCAGCCAAATCGAAATATGAGACAGTCCACAGGACAACTGACCCAGTTTTCTTCAAAAAAAAAAAAATGACATTCAAAGTGGAAGAAGGAACATTTGTAGATAAAAAGAGATTCAGGAGACATACAAGCAAATCTAACATCTGGACCTTATGAGGCTCGATTCAAATCAACCAAGAATAAAAGGCATTTTGATAATAATGGGAAATAAGGGAAATTTAAATATAAACTGAATGTTAGGGGATATTAAGGATTTACTGGGGTTATTTTTGCTGTTGGTATTGTTGTCTGGGTAGTACACGCATTTGGTTACATTTTTTAAAAAGTCCTGTCTGTAAGGGATGTGTCCCAAAGTATTTACAGATAAATTGGAATTTGCTTTCAAACATCTCAGGGGAAAAAAGTCTTGAGGGAAAGAGATAAAACTGAATTGGCAAGCGTTGATCATGGCTGAAGCTGGAGCTGGGAGATACGTACGTGGGAACTCACTGCACAAGTAAGTCTAGCTACTTTGATTATGTTTCAAATTTTCCATTATAAAACCATTCTTTAAAAATATATAACATCCTATTTTGTGGATGAACTTAATGAAGTTTTTTTTTAAAAAAGAGAGCGAAAACAAAACCCAGTAAACTAGCTGGAATAGTTGAGTGCTCTTCTCGTTGTAGCCGTGGGTGGAGGTCAAACCCTGGGAGCTGAAGAGCTGGTCTTATCTGGCGGCAGAGGTACCCAGGTTTAGAGAAAGGCCTTCTGGTTTTCATCCTGAAATGAAGGCCAGGCCATCCCATGCCTCCTAGAGCCTTGGCCTGGCCCGGGAGTGTGGTGCAGCCTGGCCACCCATCCCTCTGGTCCCCGCTCACCTCTCTTCCATGTAAGGCCACGCATCCATGCTCCCTTCCCCATGGGCTCCTCCTCTGTCCCCTCCTGAGATGTTCTTGAACCACCTCTAAATATATTAGGTCATAAATCTGTGAACTGGTGTGGAAAGTATTAAGCTCACACTTTGATGTCAGCTGCAGGGGAGGGGGACTAACGTGCCCTGAATTCCAGACCCATAAAAGGCCGGTGTGCAGTCTCCGTTTCCCGGACGAGGAGCCCGACCGTAGTGCAGACACGCCAGGCTCCCCTGGTAACAGCGGCTTGCCTGCAGTGGCCGGCCCTGCTCTGGCCAACCTGCAGGGACCCACGTCATCCTCACCATGACCCTGCCAGGCAGGTACGGGCTCCGGGGTGCAGGAAGGTTAGGTAACCTCCAGAGGCCATAAACGCAGTCTGTGGCTACAGTGGCGGTGGGGTGGGTGGAGGGGCTCGAGCAGGGTTCTGACGGGAGGATGAACCCATGGATGCAGGCACCGTCTACACACCGTCCACATGGCCCGCATCTCCTGCACTGGTCTTGAGTGGGTGGGGTTCCACGGTGGGGTCACCACGCATCCCAGTTTGCCCAGGCCAGTCTCCGTGTGTGTCTGTCACCCCCACGTAGACATTAGCAGTGACCCTCTTCTTTCTCAAATGTGTCCCAGTTTGGATGATAAATGATACAGTCACCTTAATTACAAGCTCCTCCAGAGTAAGAAAAGCATGTAATAGCCAATTGATTAATACCTGTTGAATAAAAGGTTAATGAACATTTTTATGGTGGTGGACCTTCCTGGAAGTGGACGAATGACCAGGTCATGGTCTCCATGGTTTCCTCGATACTTGTGACCCCTGTGACTCAGCTCTTTTTAACTCCTCCCCTCAGACATCAATGCCCCGCCCCGCAGATGGCCTGGGTTCTATGAAGCATCTCGGGGTTCTGGGAGGACTCCCACATTTAACCCTCTGATGAGGCTGGTCTCTGGTCCTCAACATCCCCGCCCCCTCAGAACTCAGTCCATCTGCTCCTCACCAGATGCAAAGTTACTGCTGTTCCCAGGCCAGTGGGGCCCCTTCCAGCTCCCGTGCCCAGCCCATCAGCCTGTCCCCACCCCACACCCTCTCTCCGTGAACAAGGTACGTTGGGCAAGTCTCTGTTAGATGTCCCAAACCAGGCATTCTATGGCGGCTGATTAACTCCAGTCCCTTCTTTGTGTTTCATTTCCTCACCGTGACATTAAAATAATCCCATTTCCCTAATTCTATCTCACTCTTCCCGTTTATTGCCAGGAAAGAAGATCGGTCCTTATGGGATAAAGACAGGGGGAAGATGTGAGCCTCGTCTTCAAGAACGCAGTTGTCCCCCCAACGTCCCATTCCTTCCTAAGACACAGCTGGTGGGCTGCGTGGACACATACGTTAATGCTTGCATTTTGAGCCCTTTAGGAGAAAAGCATGGCATAAAACTGGGAGCTTTCATTATCATCATTAATAATATTAATTTTTAAAGCTGAGAGAATGTGGTCTTGACTCATCACAGCCATATGGGGCTTATTGGACAAGCACATTACTGCTTAATTTGGGGACCTGGTGACGTGACGAGCTGGCTCTGAGTTGGCATTAGAGGCGGACAGAGCCTCCAGCACGACCACGCGGGGAGGGGGCACATGTATCTCCCCCACCCACCATGTGCCCTGGCCGCTCACGGGTGGTCCTTTCTGCACCCGGGTCCTTGTGCTGCGTCCCGCGTGGAGACACTGGTGCTAACCCTGCAACAAATAAACACCAACACGGAGGTGGCTTAACACAATCCAAGTTTACTGCTTGCTCGCTGTCCAAAGCATGAACAAGTCCGGGGAGCATTCCTCCACCCGGGGACACAGACACCAGCCTCCAGGCTCCCTCAGGCATCGTGGCCGCCTGCCCCACCGGATATCCCCACCCAGAGCCAGGGGGCCAGCCGCCCTATTGCTTAGAATGATGCTTCCCCAGACCTGACAGGAAGGGGTCATAGCCCAGACCCACGGCCCCAGGGAGGCTTTCCCACCTCTGTGAACACAGTCACATCCCAGGCCTCTCCATCACGTCACTACGCTGCCCAGGGTTGCAAATAACCTGACTTACCTAGCTGTTCACCCATTTCTGTTGTTCCGCTCCCAAAATGTCAGCTTGTTGATTTTCCAATGGATTTTTAGCACTTAACAGCCCCTGAGAGGCACTAAAAGATAGCCGTGGAGGAAAGGAAAGGGGTGAGAGAAGGCCGAGCAGAAAGAAGGCCCAAAGGTGAAGTGATGCCCAGAAGCTCCTGTGCCAGGAAGCAGCAGGGTCCGCCCAATCTACTCCCCCATCTGGACTTTTCCACCCAGACTCCTCCCGAACCTCCTCCATCCCCCCTTGTCCCGGGAGGAAGGCTCCTGTCCTGCCTGCACCTCCGAGGCACTTAGGTTGGGCGGGCAGCCACACACTCTCTTCCCAGCCTCCCTTTAGTGAGTTGGTTGGAACGGGGGCCTTGTGAGGACGAAAACCAAGGGTCAGCTTCTGGGAATCGACCTTCTTGGTTCCAAGAGGAGCTGTGTCTGGTTACACACACCCCGACTGTCACCAGGTAACTACAGAACATCTGGCCTCAATGGCTGCGCTGCCATGGCCTGGCTTCTGGGAACCACATCCATTCACTTCCAGACCATGCATACCCTGCCCATAGGGGGATGCTCCAGGGCAAAGATGTGCTCAGAAACTTGCCCGACCCTAAGAAGCCTCTGCCACGAGCTGGCACAGGGCGGCCTGGGCCACATGGCAGAAGGTCACAGAGACTCCAGCCCCTTCCTGCTTCCCATGGAGGGATGGTCCCACTCCCACCAGGAAGCCAGGACCACCAGTCACCCCGGGGCAGATACAGCAGCCCTGGAATTCCATGGGTCCAGCCTGAATTCTGCCCACAATCCTCCCATTTCCACCCTGCTCAGCCTTGAACCTGGTGGATCCCACATCCCTTCCTGCTGAAGGCAGAAGGAGGGAGCAAAAGCAGGGGCAGTGGACGTGAACAGAGGCCCCTGGGCCCCACGTGGCTTCTGTGCATCCCCCGGGAACCGTGCCAGGCGTCTTCTGCCCCAGCTCCTAACTCTTAGGTTGGAACGCAGTGTCTCCAGGAGGGTGACTCACTGTAGCAGTGAGAACTGACTAATTATTCCAATCTTCCTGAAGTCACTGGCTCCTTAGTAGGCTCTCTCCCTCCGGGGCCAAGACCCAGCCCTGTGGTCAAGGTCGGCTGAGCCGATGGCACACCCAGGGCCAGGACAGCCTGACCCTCTGCTTTCCTGAGGCCATGCCCGATCCTCTGTCTGTCTCCTGCTGTAAAAGGGGACTTTTCCCTCTTAAAACAGTGTGTGACCGAAACCACCACAGGTCCATCAGAGCAGAGGGCTCACCTCCATACAGGAAGGACACCTCTTTCCTCAAGAGTCCCTGTTGTGTCAAAGCTGCATTAAAAAGAATGAGTCTGAGCAAAAATTCCTCTCTCTAAAGATGCAGAGAATCCTCTGGTGTCTCAGCCCTGGCCAGGCTGAAAGTCCCAGTTGTATCTGCCAGCCAAGGCTGGGCCTGAGGTCTCTTGCACATCCACCGTGTGCCCACACTGGGTGAATGCTGGGGACAAACCCCCAGCGGGATGCACCCGCCTCCTCCTGCCCTCTGCCTGTCCATAGCTCTCATTCGACCCCTGAAACTCACTCCAGCCCCCACGACTGCTGTCTGCGGTTCCTGTACAGAACACAGCAGATACGTCCCCAGTCAGCTCCTCCCCATACAAAAAGCCTCCCCAGGACATCCCGTGTGTCATCTGCGGTTCAACACAAAGGAGCTTTTTGCTTCCAGGAAGTCTGGGAAGGCGCAGCGCATCCTGAGGCTTGGGGAAGCCTCACTTTCCTGTTGGTCCAGAACCAGGAAATGATGAAGTCAACACACCCACACCATCTCCTGAGCCTTTCAGGGGACCAAAGCAAATATATCTTCTCATCCTTCCCAGTTTGAGTACCCTACTGCCAAGGGTCCCCTTCGTGGATCACAACCTTGTCATGGCAAAGGGACTTGTGTAACTCAATGAAGCTATGAGCCATGCTGTGCAAGGCCACCCAAGACAGACGGGTCAGAGTGAAGAGTTCTGAGACAACACAGCCCACTGGAGGAGAGAATGGCAACCCACTCCAGTATTCTTGCCCCAAGAACCCCATGAACAGTATGAAAAGGCAGAAAGATATGACGCGAGAAGAGGAGTCCCTTAGACAGCAAGGAGATCAAACCCATCAACCCTAAAGGAAATCAACCTTGAATATCCATTGGAAGGACTGATGCTGAAGCTGAAGACCCAATACTTCAGCCACCTGATGCGAAGAGTTGACTCATTGGAAAAAGACCCTGATGCTGGGAAAGATTGAGGGCAGGAGGAGAAGAGGGTAGCAGAGGATAAGACGGTTGGATGGCATCACCAACTCAGTGGACATGTGTCTGAGCAAACTCAGGGAGACGGTGAAGGAGAGGGAAGCCTGGCGTGCTGCAGTCCACGGGATCACAAAGAGTCAGACACAACTTAGCGACTGAACAACTGCAAAGGGTCCATATCACCGGGCCCATACCAAACCTATCTCCTTCTCTTGGAGGACTAAAAAACTCAGAGCCAGATTAGCCATAGGCCCTTTAAGATCACATGGAATTAACCATATACCTGTTGTGATACGGGAGGTCTGAAAGGAGAGCCAGGGACACCTTGGGAGGCTGTTTCTACCTGTGGTTCATCCACGTGCATTGCCTTGTCCCCTCTGTACCTTAAACTATTCATAGACCATGGAACACCATCAATGTATTTTCCTCTAATTGCGTGATCTACAGTCTGAACTCAAAAGCTGTGTGCAGTGCTCTGCAAAACACAGCCCTGCAGGAACTCGTGGCTCCAGGAGGCCAAGTGAGGGCATCAGTGGGAAGCACAGGCTGTTAAACCCACAGGAGATGCTAATAGTCAGCGAGTTCAACTCCTCGTCTCACGGAGGAGACAACTGAACTCTATTCTACCCACAAACTTCCTAACTATCTTCCTACCCCTTCTGGTTCATCCCTCACACAGATGCTAAGAAATGTTTCTGAGACACAAGTCTGATCATTTTACACTTCTGATTAAAGTTCTCCAACACAGCCTTTGGGATAAAGCTCAAATTCCTTAGCATAACACACGGCCTTTGCCTTTCTCTAAGCTGCATGTCCTTCTAGTTCTCTCCAACACACACACACACTGTCCTCTGAGCATATTAAACTGCTTGGAGTTCTTGAAATATCTACTGTGGACTTTAATCCCTGACTGCTGCGTGACGTAGATTCCAAGCAACTCAGCTAAGATTAATAAAACTGATCATAGATTTCAGTTTCTGCCCCCAGGGGAGGTGGGTCTTGGTGTTTGAGTTCAATCAAAGTCAGTGCCTGCTAAAATAAAAAATTAGCACTCTTCTTAGGAACATAATAGAATTCATAGGCTCTACAAGAGATCACTGACAATATCCAGAATATAATCCAAGATAGCCAGACATGTGAAAATACGATCCATGCTTCAGAGAACAGGCAGACAGTGGAGACCAACTCTGAAATGAGTAGATGTGGGAATTAGCAGACAAGGATTGTCAGACATTCTGTCATCCGTTGTCATCCATGACTTTCCCCATGCAGCAACCTCCACCTGAGAAGCCCTCTCCCCTCTCTAGGTGATTCTTACTCACCTAATCACAGGTGTAGCTCCTCCTAGAACCCTTCCCAGTGTACCTCATTCCTCCTGATCACTCACGAATTTATTGTCCAATTGTCTGGTGACTTCCCTGCCCCCTCCTTCATCTTCCTTAAGGGTGGGGAGTGAATAATTTTTGTCAATAACATCAGTGCACAGCACAGGTTGAATGATAAATGTGGGTTGAGTGAAAAAAGCAATGAACACAGTAACTGAGAATGGTAGTGAAGGTGTGAGCATCACTGAAACCTGGGTGGCCCCTCTGTACCACACTCACAGTCTTGACGCTGCTTGCGTCCTTCTTTTCTTGCTTTGTCTGATGCAGGTCACTTCTGTGCAAGGAGGTCACGGACACCACCCCGCCTATTCCCACTTCCAGAAGTCTGCCTGCCAGTCTTCCCCCTGAACCCCACTTTTCCCAATATGAGTCTTCTTCCTTCTTAGTATCAATTCCCAACATGTCTACTGACCTTTTCCCTTAGACTAGTTCATGTCATCTTAGCTAACGTTCACAGAGTGCCTTCTACAATGTCAGGCGGGCACATTCACCGAATACCAACCCATGCAACTGTCCTAACCTAGAAAGAAGGAGGGCATTATCATTACTATTGCCATTTGACATACGACAGCACAGACTGAGAAGGTTTTTGTAAGCTTAGAAACTGGCAAACTCTGTCCATTATGTATGCATGCATGCTCAGTGGCTTCAGTCATGTCCGACTCTTTGCAAACCCCATGGACTGCCGCCCACCAGACTCTTCTGTCCATAGGATTTTCCAGGCAAGAATACTGGAGTAGGTTGCCATGCCCCAACCTGCCCTAGGGATCTTTCTGACCCAGGGACTGAACCTTCATCTCCTGCATCTCTTGCATTGGCAGGTGAATTCTTTACCTGCTGAGCCATCGGGGAAGCCCTTTTGCCCATCATACTAGACAAAGAAAGACTTCAAGAGAAGCAATTCTGCCTTTCATTTTTGACACACCTTAGGTATCTCACTTAGAATTTAATGAGGCATTTTGAATGGAAACAGTGTGTCTACCCACCATGAAAATCCTACGTAAACACCAAAGTCCGATGCAGAATTGGTCAGCTCACCTACATATAACCCGAGCACTTGTCACGTCCCATCCCACCTGGGTTCCTCTCACCTTCCAAAGGGGTGTGACAGAGAGTCAGTCCCATAGATGAGAGCAGAGGCATCCCTCTGCCCCCAATGGGACTGCTGAGAGTGGGACAAGCCCGTAGATGTGGGTAAACATGGCTCCAAAGCCCATTAACCCAGCAATACAGAACGTTTGCTGGGCCTAATGGGGTTGGGACCATGGCTTGCGGGCTGATGTAACACAGCTCCTCACGATAATCCACCTCTGAGGAAGCAGAGCTGGAATGCTAAAGGGATTAATGGACAGAAGACACTTCGAAGCTGTTCCCCCATGAGCCACATGCCCTCTGCCAGGTACACCACTTCCATTATTTATTTCTGCTCGCTGAGGCTTCACTGACATTTGGCATAATGGTTCTCCTTTATCTTCTGGAATTCTCTCTGTCTCTGGGAGCGAATGTCGAAACTCAGCCAAACATTAATCGTCGAGATAAAACATGAGCGATCTGGAAGTCCAAACCTAGCTCACCCGATGAAGAGACATTATTTTGATCAAACTCTTTCCTTTGTTTCTGAAAGTCATAGTGTGCTGGAAATCTTTGCAAATACTTGAACTTCAGGCTAACACACACACACACATATCAGATTGAAAGGTAATACTCAACATAGGTTTTTTTTTTTTTTTTCACTTAAACAGAAAGAAATCATTTAGCATTTAATTTCCCCACTAACACTCTCTAAATCCAGGTCATGTTCATCATGCCGATGTTGCAGTTGGTAAGAGGAAATATCCAAGGTTATTAAGTAACTTTCCCAGCATCTTGGGGCAACACAGTTAGAAAATTTTGATTTATGCCCAAAGTCTTTTTCAGTCTCTATTGCTTGGATCACTGAGCTACCCTCCAATTTTAATATTTGAGAAGCTCCAGTTACTTAAACCCAAAACTGCTGGGGAAAGAAAAAAAGAGCATATACGATTGTGGTCTGTTGCTTTTGGTAGGTCAGTGACAAACTGGAGAATCTCCTGTTAGTAAATCCCCTCAAGAATGAATTGTCTCATTCGAATAGGTTTTCATCATTGAATTTGTTCCATTTTCCACAATTTGGTTGAAAAGCAAAGGTTTACACTTGATTTATTTGCGCTGGCAGGAAGAGTCATCTGTTTGAATCACTCACCAGAAATCTGAGACTCCAGAGAGTCAGCGCATGCTTTTGTAAGTCTCTCCAATTCCATAAATTACGGGACTCTATTCAAACACCATCGTGCATCATTAGTACTGCTAGTGTTCCTATTAGAACTGAAATGATTCTCTGCAAATCATTATACTGCTTATTAAAATGATAAAGGCATCGTCTTAAAGTACAACCAAGAGTGTACAGAGAGAATGTGCTCACGGAAGGATTAGAAGACACACCCTTTGCTTCCCAAATGCAAGAAGTATTAAGCACGCCTTTGTTTACTGAGCTGTGTGTGCCCCACACCTGCTCCATCTCCCTTAACCCCCTCTCCTGGAGAGGCTGGTCTCATGAACTCTGTTTCTGACGAGAAGGTGGTGTTTACAGAGGTAACCTGCTCAAGAACACACACCTATAAATGATGGAACTAGGATTTTTTTCAGGCTTGTCTGACTCCAAGTGCAAGTGTGCATGCTCAGTGGTATCCGGCTCTTTGCAACCCCATGGACTGTAACCCAACAGACTCCTCTGTCCATGGAATTTTCCAGGCAGGAATACTCCAAGTCTCCATTTCTAAACACTCCTCAATGTTCCCCCGTTCTCACCGGGACCTCCCTGTGAGATAAAAAGAGGATCTTTTTTTAAAGTTCCATGCAACCAAGTCACAGATGCCAATGACAAGCCAAAGATATCCCAACAGGCTACAGTACGGGGTATGAGTGCAGCCATAGCCAGGAGGCTCTCGGCGGATCCATCACTGGTCCTAGAACTTCAGGTCTGGGCCTTTGAGATCATCTGTTCACCTCTTCCCTCTCACAGGGAAGGACAGAAACCCACGGAGGTGGGGAATTCTTCCAGGTAACAAAACCATGTCCCTGGGCTCCCAGAGCTGTACTTGGCCTGTAACCCCTGCCACATTTCATCAAGACCAATCTGTTATCACTCAGTGGTGCCCACCACCCAGGCATGGGGAGACAGAGGAAGGACAAGGCAGACTCCGCGTCTGGCCCCAAGAAATGCAGCTAGGATAACCGTGCGCAAAGACGTCCAAAAACAGCACAAGGGGGGATTGAACAAAGTAGCACCATGAGCGACCACAGCAGGGACCTGAGCACGTGGGCATGGAAACTCCAGGGAGGAAGCAGGGAGACTCCAGGGAGGAAAGGACAGACAAAGAGATGGACCTTCCAGGTCCCGAGCAGGAAGGAGAAACCAGTGGGCCTGGCCGAACATCTCCTTCCAGCTGGTTCCAGCCCCAAAGCCTGAGAAGCCAGCCCTGCAAGCAGGTGGCTCCAGTTATGTTTTCCATCAGCCACAAATAGCCATGCTTTGTACCAGGGCCATGACCCCGACAAGCCGTCATCATCACTGGAATGCCTGCGAGGCCGAGGGAGACGCGCGGGGCTGCCAGAGTCATTGCAACATCCTCCCAAAGTCTGGGGCCAGGGGAACAGCCTGACTCAGCGTGGCAAATGCACTGGCCAGATTCTGCTGGCACCTGGGCCAGACTCGAAGACATTTCTGGATCCCACTTCTCTGTGGACCTTCACCAAAGCCGAAAGCCATTTTCCCTGCCCCGTTGGAAGACGGAAGAAGGTGCGCAGGACGCCTTCCATGTGGAAGCGATGAGAACATAGCCAGGCTTGTAACAGGCCTGGGACGGCGGGCAGAAGCAGCTTAGAGGTTACAGAAGGGAGTCCGGTTGCGGACGTGAGGACCGCATCCTGTCCTGCCAAGCACTTGCTGGGTGAACATGTCTTCTCATCTCTAGTGAGGACACTCAGACCACCGCCAACAGGTCACAGGCTCTTAGGAGGCTCAAATGGTATATGAGGAAATCACTGTAAACTTAAAGCACTGCACAAACTTCAGTGGTCATATTTTTAAATGCGGAAGGCACACTCATGGGTTTTCCAGACCCACGTGAGGCAAGTGAGGGACAGAAATGTTTCTAGTTTTAATGACGCTGCTCAACAAGATTGTTTGCTTTGTACTGGTTCTGAGGAAAGTGGTCCCCAAAAGCACAGACAGGGAAACCTCATGTCAGCATGGACGTGCACTCTGGGCATGGCAGAGCCCTGCTAAAGACAACAGCTCCCCTCTGAGAGGCCCCTCCCCCAGGCGGGTCAGTGAGCCAGGGGTTCTAGAGTCATCATTTCCAACTCTCCTCCTGGGAGAGTGATCCCTCCTCCACCCCAGTCCTCTCGTTTCCTCCTCTGCTATAATGCCAGGCACCCACATTGCATTTCTAGGGCTCCCCACAAACCTAGACAGCACATTAAAAAGCAGAGACATCACTTTGCCAACAAAGGTACATATAGTCAAAGCTGTGGTTTTTCCAGTAGTCATGTACAGATGTGAGAGTGGGACCATAAAGAAGGCTGAACATCGAAGAACTGATGCTTTCCAACTGTGGTGCTGGAGTAGACTCTAGAGGGTCCCTTGGACAGTAGGGAGATCAAATCAGTCAATCCTAAAGGAAACCAACCCTGAATATTCATTGGAAGGACTGACACCGAAATGGAAGCTCCAAGATTTTGGCCACCTGACGTAAAGAGCTGACTCATTGGAAAAGACCCTGATACTGGGAAAGATTGAAGGCAGGAGGAGAAGGGGATGACAGAGGATGAGATGGTTGGATGGCATCACCGACTCAATGGACATGAGTTTGAGCAAACTCTGGGAGATAATGAAGGACAGGGAAGTCTGGCATGCTGCAGTCCACGGGGTCACAAAGAGACAGACACGACTTAGCCACTGAACAACAACGACGGATGAGTGACGACGCTAGTTGGCCGCATTCGGGGACTAACTCCACAGGCAGGGTTAAAGGACCACAAAGGCAAGCCCTCTCCTCTCGTGTCTGGTTTTTGTTTCATTTCCTCCAGCCTTCTCTTGCGCTCCCAGCCTCCACGTGGCACACACTGAGTGGGGCTCAGGGCTCGTCTCTCCGTGGAGCTGGGCTGAGCATCGCCATCCTGCTGCACACGTGGGCTCTCACACTGCTCCTCGGAGCCTGGTTTGGACGTGGTGGGAGGAAACCAGAGTACCCAGTGAGGGGGTGCCTCTTGGGACCTTGCTGGGCTCTGGAAGGAGGTGGTCACCCCTCACCCAGATCTCGCTCCTTGGAAGTAATACCCTTCCTGTGAGAGCCTAGGAAGGAAGAAGGGTGGACAGGTTCGGTGAAACCGAACTTGAGCCCCGAAACCCCTAATACTCACAGCAGACCTGCAGGAAGTCATGAGTAGCCCTTTTTTATAGACGAGAAACTGATACACAGAGGTCAGCAGCCTCCCAATCTGGCTGGAGACACAAGATCAGAGGACATCAAAGGGCGTGGTGGCGGAGGCCCCACAGCACCAGAGTCCAAGTGTGTTTATCCAGTGCCTGATTCCAAAGAAAACAAAACAAAAACAAAAATCCCCAAGCCATTTCCACCCCTGAGTCACCAGCCAGGAAACTGACCAGCAAAGATTCGCACAGTCTCCAGAGGGGCTTCCTCTGCTCTGGGCTCAGAAGCCAGAACCGCAGGGAGCCAGAGCACAGTCACTGCTGCCAGCAGCATCCTCGGCCACCCCTGCCCCCACCCAGGGACTGGCTGTGTCTGGATGGAGCCAGGACTCGTGCAGGGCAAGAAGGAGGCCACCAGCTTCATCATTTTTCACATCACGAGGCTCCCATCCTCTCTGGTCCTGATCACCTTAGAGAATTTATCTGGTTGCAGTCTCAGCTGCAACCAGGCCAAGTAACGGAGTCTGAGTTGTGAGGAGAGGGGACACTCAGACCCCTTGCGCTGCCCTTGGCCAGCAATGACTCAGATCTGCAGGTCTTCAGCCCCACGCCCCCTCCTCTGCCCTCGGCCCCACCAGCCACAAATCCTCTGAGGAAGGAGCATGAGGTGACCCCCACTCTTCTCTCCCGAAGACCCCTTCCATATCCCACCACCCAGCAGTGCCTCTGCCAGGGTTTTGTCAACGAAACACACGGCACTGGTAACTCCAATCTCCCCTTCCGTTTCTCATCGGAGACAGACGGCCACGAATCCAGGCCCCTTGTCTGCATGGAGCGGCCACGCCAGGTCAGCTCAGGCTCTGTCCACTGAGACCACAGGACCCTGACGTTTTAGTGACTCTTTATAGCCTTATCTGGAATAATGGGCAGTTTCCATTAGGAGTGTTGAAATATTAACAAGAGCCATCATTATGCCCTTTATGAGCTGCTAGAGTGTGAGGACGCTGGGCTGGAAATGACCACAAGAGTGGCTCAGGGTACTTTTCCTCTTAGACTCACTTGCACTTTCCTTAAATTCCAAACTCAAAGAATTGGGTCTCAACTAATGAGATTTCAGGGAGCAAAAGTGTAAATATCAGGGGCCATGAGGGCTGCAGTGGGCTTTCCCTAACGGCCCTGATCTGCCTACACTATGCGGTGTTCTGGGGAAGCAGGAGGTGAAGAATTGGTCAACATGGAGGATGGAGACAGGGAGAGCACAGGTCAGAACATTGTGTCCATCACCTCTAAGGACCCCCCCCCGGAATGTGTGGGATTCTCCCCTGGCTGCTTCTCCCCTTCAGAAGAAAAAGCAAAATGCATCACCCTGATAACCTGTTGTTCAAGAGCAGGAAGAAGGCAAGCCTGACTCTCTGGACATGACATGAGAGCTGCAGCCTCACCCTGCAGAGATCCAGGGACAGAGCGGAGGGACAGGCCGCCAGCAGGACTGTCCAGATGGCAGCAGTGAAAAGACTGACAAACTCTGAAGAAAGAAATTGCCACCATGCCTGGCACGTTACAGAGGATCAGGAAGAGAAGTGTTGAGTAAACGAATGAATTGTACAGGATTCCAGGGATCCCCACGTCTCAGCAACAAGCTGGGGGGTTCTTCCAGTTTTCATTCTTATCTGTTGTACATCCACATAGGTTAAAGTCAAATAGCTCTCAAAGGCTCATTGCAAAGCAAACAGAGACAAACGAATCCACAGTTCTCTTTCTGACTGCCCTATTTCCTCCTCCCTAACAAACACCACTTTCAGTTACTTAGCTGTATCTTTGGGTAGTTAATTCCATATTTTTAAATCATGTGCTTCTATAACTTCTTACCAAGTTTTAACTTCTTTCCCAATATGAGAAGTGAGGCTTTCTCTCTCTGATCCTTCTCCAGCATCCTAAATAGCATGGCAATTTGTTGGGATCAGTGTCTGATCCTGCATCGTGATGACTAGGAAGGGATCCCCTTCACAGATGCTCTTTGCCTTTCTCTGAGCTGGATTCTATGTTCCGAATCCCATGTTTCCCTTGGTTTAATCCCACTTCATGATGGAGAACTTCCTCCAATGGCTTTGCTGCACTGGAGCTAACTTTGTTTTAGTTTGGGGTTTTTCTTTTAGCTGTTTTTGTTGTTGTTGAGGTTTTTATTCACCTGAAAATGTCTTTGTTCTACTTGTTGCTTGGGCAATAATTTGGTTGGGTATAAAATTCACAACTGGAAATCCTATTCATTCAGGATTTTGAGGGCACTGCCCCAGTCTTCTTGCTTCTCATGTTAAAACACCTGAAACCAGGCTAACTCCTGATCCTTTGTAATGCATTTTTTTTCTCTCTAGAAACTTGTAAGACTATCCAATTGTTCTCACTTTCCTGATATTTTCATAGTGATGTGCCCATCTGTGTGAGCACTCTGTGAGCCCTACTCACAGAGTAGACTGCTAATGCCCTTTAGTTGTAGGCAGTGTTCTGGACTGTATCCATGAGAGTCATCTCTCACTGCATATTCAGTTACCTCTTTCTGGAACTTCAAGCTCTCAGATGCTGTACTTCTTGGACTGGTCATCTCACTGTCATATTTTTTCCCTCCTAATTTCCAGCTCTGATTTTTTGCCCTGCGTCTCTGGAGATCCATTAATTTTGTTTGTCAATGATTCATAGCCCTCAGCTACAACATTTTGAATTTCCAAGAGTTCCTTTTTGTTTCGTGGATATTCCTTTTTCACAGAAATTAGTTTCTGTCTCAGGGAAGTAGCATCTTGTTGCTTCTCTCTAAAGACAGAAAAGGATGCTCTTGTTGGTGGTTTTTGTTTGTTTTTTTTTAAGGTTTCTCCTTTCATTTTCTGTTTTAAATATCCATCCTTTGCTTGTTTGTTTGGTTTCTATTTTCACTTTAAGGGAGTTCCAAATATTTAAGTGTCCTTAACTGACGGATTATATTTAAGAGTTAAACAACAGAAAACTGACAGGAGTGGTGAGTGGGCTTGTCAGCTGGAGGGGCTGTGGCTGAGTCGTCCTGCAGGGTGGTCTCTGATGTGTCCTCCGTGCTTTCTTCTCCAGGCTGGCTGCCTCTGCCAGCCTGAAAGATGCTGGGGGATGTTCAGATCTCCAGCCTAGAGAGGACTGGAGGCTGCACCGTGAAAGCAAGTGAGGGACAGCTGGGGAGTCTCAGCCGTCCTTCCCTGGGTTGTGCCAGCCACGCCCCCATCCAAAGAGTGTCTCCTTGGTCGTCAATAGAGGACAAACCTCCACCTGTCTCAGCCTGGGTGGCAGGGAGGCAGGCTGGGTTGCCTGGAGGTAGGGCCTCTCCAGCAAGCTCTGGATTCAGCTCCGACCTTCACCCAGCACCAGGGCCTAGGAAGGCATTGCTTCTGTGGTGCAGCAGACATTAACGCTGCTTTAAAAGAGGTGCTGAAGCCACCTGCGCCCATCAGAGCTGAGTTAAGCAACACGTGTATGCTCACATCCAACTGAGATGTGTCTACAGAGAAAGACCTGGTCGGGGCTCTGTGTGCTGATCACCATCAACTTTCCTAGGGCTGGAAAACATAACAGAACCTAGAAGACCTGGGAAGGTGAAAGTGAAAATAACCGCTCAGTCGTGTCCAACTCTCTGCAGCCCCATGGACTGTAACCTGTCAGGCTCCTCTGTCCTTGGGAGTCTCCAGGCAAGAATATTGGAGTGGGTAGCCATTCCCTTCTCCAGGGGATTGTCTCAACCTGGGAGGCCTCCACGAAAGTGTTGGAAAGCCAAGCTCCATGATGTGGCTGGCTGCAGCTGTTTGGTCGTTAAGGACCATGGCATTAATAAGACATCAAAGAATATTTCAAACATAAAAATGAACAAATGAGAACAACCCTCAGATATACACATGTGTATACACACACACATATGGTTGCTGTTGTCTTCTTTTCCATTCATTTTATCTCTGCAGTTTATGCATTTTTTAAAGATTCTTTCATCATAATTTCAGCATGGTTTGGGAGGAGGGCATTCAGTCACAATTTCTAAACTGCTGTGCTTTTTCCCTCATTACCATATCACTTTATTCTATTTTTATAAAACATAACATCGATTCAGAAGAGTGCATAAAACGTATTTTTACAGATTAATGAAAAATTGTAAAGCAAACTCTCCTGTGAGGAAACAGCACAGAGTGAGCTAGACTCTGGATGGACCTCCCAGGCCTCAGGGCCGGGGAGGGCTGGGGCCCCAGGGAGTGGGATCTGCTGGTTTTGGTTTCTCCTGTGTGGGAACCTCGGGGACCTCTCTGACCCTGCCTGAGACCCCTCTGCCCAGTGGATCCAGGGCATCACAGCCACAATAGAAAATACCAACTCCAGAATCAAACCCGGGCTCCCAGCTGGAAAACAAGGTCCTTCCAGGAGTCTGTCATGCCCACGCTCGCCTCCCTGCTCTGACTCCTCGCTGCCCGGACATGGCCAGTGTAGCCCTGAGGTGTGTTCTGTATCCACCTGCCCCATCCACTCCCACCTCCAGCCCCCGATGGCAGCCTGGCCAGGAGGATGTTCAGTCCAGGCTGTCACTGGGGGAGGTGACTAAGCATCCAGTAGTCAGGAAGAACCAAGACTCTCAAATGGAGAACCTATGGGAAAACCCTCTGGGGAGGCCTGTTGTAGGGTTTTACGTGGAAAACATTCCTGGATGGAGAAGAGCCCTCAGGAGCATCCCTGGGGAAGGCAGAGTATTCCTTTTTTCTTGAATTTGGAAGAACTTCTGCCCAGCATCTTGGGAGGCAGGGACCATCTAAAGATGCAGAGAGGACAGCTGAAGTGGTGGACCTTGGAGGGGTCCAATGATTACTCAGCTCATCTGAGACAGTGAATATTCCCTGTTTGTTCCCAAACTGTCTTACTCATGGTCCATGCCTACCCACAAAGAAGATGGGCACCAGCCCCGCCCCGCCCTGTGGAAGGGAAATGGAAGGATAAGGCAGGACAGTCCAGCACGGGCTGCACCCCACTCCGGAGGGAGAAGCAGAACCACAGCCTGAAGCCTTCACATCCCCAGAGAACATAGTCCCTGGCCCTTCCTGGCAGAGCATCCATCCACCTCCTCCCACCGTAGTTGGGGGCCTCCAGACACAGCAGGAGAGGTGATTCCATTCTGAGGAACCAGAGACAGACAGTAGGAGGTGGGGGCCAGGCCTGGGGGAGGGGAGGGCCGTGCTTATGGGGATGGAGTGTCCATCTGGGAAGATGGCAGAGTCCTGGAGACCAGGGTGGTGATGGTCACATGACAGTGTGAGTGTCCTCACAGCTACCCAGGCAACACGGTACGTACGTACGCTCCAAAATGGGTAAAAGGGTGGATTTTTTTTTTTTAATGTTTCACCACAGTTTTTTCAAAAGAAGCCTCCATCCTAAAGTGGAGAGTCACATGGGCAGAGTGCCCCTCCACAGCTGCGCTGGGGCTCGCCACGCCCTGGAATGAGGGCCTGTCAGACAAGCAGCCAGAGGGTGTTTCAGGGCCAACCAATGCAGATCGCGTGACGGGGGCCGAGTCCTCCATCGACTCACAAGACATGGAAATTTATGCCCAAATTTCAGATGAGTAGTGAGTCTTCCTTCCGCCCTCCACTCTGCTGGCCTGGGCCACGCCGACCAGGTGGGGCGGGTGGACCCCAACACTGTTTTCTTCGGAACTAACCTCCTGTGGCTTCATCTTCCTTCCAGGGTTGATCTGTCTCACTTCCCGACACTGAGAGGATGCAGGTGGACCACAGCCCTCCAGTCACCCAACACGGAGGGCTGTGGGACCCAGCGCTGGCTAAGGCACAGGCGACTTCCATGTTATTTAGACCCCAGCAAAATCTTACTTTTAGTTTTTTAGTTTTTTTAGTTTAGTTTTTCTTTTAGTTCCACTGATTCATAAACTTGATCCATAAACTTGATTCCTGCCATACAAACTGTAGAGTCTGCTCTGAACAGAGCATGCGAGCTCAGTGGAATCCAGTGGAATCTGAGTCGGTTCCTACCCCTCCAATCCCTTCATCATTCAAGACAGACCAACAGTGAACTCAGGCATGAGAGCCAAACCAAAACCAACATTGGGACACTGGGACAAGGCTGCCTCAGGCCCTTGGCACCTGCCCTGGGGGAACAGTTACCACTGTTCTCCCAAGCCATTCTCCCAAGAGTGAACTCAAAGTACATCATCAACGATGAAAGCCTTCATGACGAGACCAAGGAAACCTATCAGGCTCTGGATCTGGACCAGAGCCTGGACCCACCTGGACCTTCCACGCCCCAGCCTGGACCCGCCATGCCTTGGGGGCTCAGCCTTCCAAGTCCAGGCCCTACCTGCTGCTCTCAGCAGACACCAGTCTCTGCCCCTGCCCTTTGGGCCACTCCTGTTCCCCAAGAGCAGCCCTGATTCCAGAAGCTTTCTGGTGTGGTGGAAGGTGCATAAACAGTCAGGAAAAATTAAGATCTTTTTGGAAATCAGAAAAGGCAACAGTCTGCTCGCTGCTCCCAGGAGATTCCTACGCTGGGCTTTTCCTAGAGGCCAGCTTTCCAAATGCCATCAGCAGAGAGAAGTCTTACAATGGAAACGTTAAATGCACTTTGGGCTTTCTAAGCGAGTCCAGGAGAAAGGACTGTGATGTTCTGTGTGTTCATCAGGGCTGTCTCCTCTCTCCTGGCCCTCTAGAGCCTGGGATGGATGCTCCCCCAGCCCACAGGTGTCTGAACATGAGCATCCCTCTGAGTGCTTCTGTGGGGTCCGGAGAACAAAGCACACGGTCCCACCCAGCCCAGACCCACCCTTTCCTCCTCAGCCTCAGACGCTCAAACATCTAGCAAACCCATCAGTTTCTGAGTTTATTCCACACAAGCCCCAAACATCATTGGCAAGATTTCTGCCGCTGCTCAGGTGGATGCCAAGACCACACCCTTCCAGGCTTGAATCACCACTGCCCAGAGGACCCCAGGAAAGCAAGTGTTCTGTGGCATCTTCCCTGGAGAGGCCAAGAACAACACCTTCAGTGTTGGTCCAGATGGGGGCCAAGTTCTGAGCCCCATGGACATAGCTGCCCCGCGACCAAGGGCGGGGAGAGTCACTGCTGGGCTCAGACACACACCCTCTCCCCTTTCAGGCCCCTTTGGGAACACATCCGGAGGGAGGTGGTCTCAAACCCTTCGCACACCGGAGAGAACAAGCACTCAGAGTCACTCGGAGCGTGCCTCACACCCTCACTTCACAGCATCCTCCCCCGGGTGGCCCTGGCTTGGTCACCTTGCCTCTGAACCCGCTTCACTGTTTGCACACAAGAGCTAGACACGGCAGAGCTGTAGAGTCGTGATCAAGATCTGGGTCCCTGGGACGGGACACCTGTTCCAGAATTGCAACAGTGGTGCCCATTGTTAGTCTGATTAAAGGGAGACGTGACTCAGAACACAGGGACTGGAATACATCCCTGAAAAGCAGAGCCCGGGCCTGGCCGTGGAGAGTCTGGGTAAACACGCCCACGGGAATGGCGGGGCTGATACAAAAACAGAGGCTAGATGACACTTGCGTCCCAATGCCCATAAGTGGGATCAGCGTCTCCATGGCAGGTCCTCTCAATGCAATATTTTAGGACGAAGGCAGAGCTGATGCTTCCCAGAGGCTGTCAGGCAGCAGGCAGTTCATTTCATAAGAGATTTCCCCGAGATCTCTGGGGCTGCGCAAGTGATGGGTTTCCTTCAGAGTGATGTATGTGGGCTGCCTCCCGCCCCTCTCGGCTCCAAAGGCCCTTCGGAGATTTCTTTATGATTTTATGATGCTAATTCCTCCGGAAAGTTTTGAAAAATTTGACAGGCTTCATGTAAGTGCGTGTATGAGTGTACATAGGCATGTGAACATACAGACAACAAAAAGCCCTAGAAGCTGCACAAATGTACCCCTCCCCCAGCATCCTCCAAACTGTGCCCATGCGCTGTGGCACCTTCTTTCCAAGGGGACCCCACATGACTGACACGGTAATCTGAGGACTGGGAATTGAGAGCATGGAAACCCGGGTGTTTAGGGTGAATTTTTCACAATGACTTACCTGGGAGAAAGCCTGCTGCCTGTTTAATTACTCAAAGTGGAAAAAAAACGAAAGTGTTAGTCGCTCAGTCATGTTTGACTCTGTGACCCCATGGACCATAGCCCACCAGGCTTCTCTGTCCATGGGATTTCCCAGGCAAGAATACTGGAGTGCGTTGCCATTCCCTTCTCCAGGGGATCTTCCTGACCCAGGGATCAAACATTGAGGGTTTGATTCTTTGATTCTGCAAACCCCAACCCAGGGTTTCCACATTGAGGGCAGATTCTTTACCATCTGAGCCACCAGGGAAGCCCCACTGATGCCCCCAAAAAGCCTGGGAAGGCAGTCAATGTCTCCCTTCACTCTGTAATCTACGTCTCCTTTCTTGCTGGCCAGCCATGCTGCTTTCACAGCTTCGTCTAGATTCCTCTGTCCTGAGATGTGGTTTCTCTCCTCAACTCTGCTCCCTTCCCATTTCTTCTGGGAACCCTGAGCCCCCTTCCACTTTTCTCTCCACCATCTCATCTTCCTGTCTTCTCAGCAACAAACCAATGGCAATGACCTAACACTCACCACAAAGAGGCAACGTTCCCAGGAAGCATTCACAGCACAGAACCTCAGTGGAGGCCAGACACCAAGAAAGCCAAGTCTGCAGGGCCCAGATCTGGGTTTCCCACCCCAAGCTTGCCCGAAGATGCTGTCAGGAACCCTCACATCAGATGCACATCACACAAATGAACGTGCCATCTGCAAGGAGCCAGTGGACAACAGATTCACCTGCATGTTTGAGAGAAGCTGACTCGATTTACAGAATTACAGACATTTGAGATGAAACAGCTTTAACATAGGCCACCAGAGTAGACAAAAAGTTTTATTATTTTGCTCCAAAAGGCCCAACTCAAGATGCCTACCTTGGAGAAAAGGAAAAGAATACAATTATTCGGAGGGACTTCCCTGGTGGTGCAGTGGTTAAGACCCGCGGTCCCAATGCACGACGCCTGGGTTCCACGCCTGGTCAGGGAACTAGATCCCACATAGTGCATGTTGCGGCCAAAAAATAAAAAATAATGCATGTTGTTGTCGTTCAGCCATTCAGTCATGTCCAACTCTTTTTGACCCTATGGACTACAGCACACCAGGCTTCCCTCTCCTCCACTATCTCCCAGAGTTTGATAAAGCAATGCACACTCCCATTAAAAAAAATTCAGGCAGTAATCCTCCTGATTACAGGAGGATAAAAATGAAATTTTTTTGTTACAAAAATTAACATTTACTAAAAATGCCTGGCTACAGGGAGAGAAAGATGACTTTGACACCTGTGGATTTCAAGTTGTCCTGAGAGGTAAGAAATGACATCAGATAGCATCTTCCCAACAGTAAGGCACCCTGAAAATGCAGAAACGTTTTGCATACAATTGAGTTTCCTGCTGAACAGTTTCCACAAAGTGGCAGAGAGGTCTGCTCAGTTCTGCTCGGCTCCGACTTCCGGGAACTCCCCTCCTTGTACCTGAGGACAGGTGTGACCATCCTTCTAGCAGCCATACCTGTCCCTTCCTCCTCACCCCTCATCCGTCTGATGCTGCAAGCCTCAAGTTACATGATCTAGGGGTTAAATTTCAGCAGGATTAAAAATCCCACCATCAACCCTAGAACATTTTTTTTCAATCACGATTTAAGAGATTTTGTGATATAGTCCTTCCTTCCAGGCCAGTAAGCGATCATTAGTTTGGGCTTTGTTCTTTCAGTAGCATAAGTAAAATATTAACTTACAACAAACGTAGTCTCATACCCAAACGTCAATATTTTAGAGGTCAATTACAATTGAATAATTCATTTTTTAATTAGGTGCTGTTACCTCTCTCCCTTAAAACGATGCCTCTTGAGGGCATCTGCCTTAAGTGGGGCTGCGCCATATACAGCAGGCGCCCAGTAAGGATTTTTGGTGAATGAATTCCCATCACCCCCAGAATGGTCCTAGACTGGGCTCTGGAACCCATGCTTACATGTCAAAGCGGTACCTTCTGTGTGGAGTCCCGCCTCCTCTTCTGACTCGGAATCTTCCTCCTCCCACCATCAGTCTAGCCGACTCCCCACAGGCTTCAGGCTTCACTCAAGAGCAGTTTCTCCAGGAAAACCTCTTCTATCGGTTTTCTACCCCAGTTCACACACATCACTGCTTTCAGGGCTTTTGCTAATCATCTTAGAATCTCAGATGCCTACGTTCAGCCCCTCACTGCCCCTGCCCCCCAGGGGCAACTAGGAGAAAGACTCCTAAGAAGCCAGGATCAAGGTCATCAGACCAACAAATCACAGGAAGGTACTTTATCACAATGAGCTCCTCCCACGCACACACCGTGAGGACCTGCTGCCCCAGCACCAAGCCCACGGGGTGGGCAGCCCACATTGAGGGCCAGCGCCCAGCAGACAGGTGTCCGCAGCTGCCGGGGTCCCTAGGAATCCCATGGGGCCACTCAAGACCCCAGCTGCAGGGACCCAGAGTCCCCCACCCTCCGACGGCCTGACAGCAGGCTCAACCCTTGACACGTCCAAGGGCACCACAGTCCCAAGAAATGACGCAACCTGCTCAGAATTTCCTTTGAAGGATCCAGGGGTTTGGATTTTATATTCGAGAAAGGCTTTCCTCAAATATATTTAAATTAAAAGGAGTTTGGTGCAGGAAGGGCTTCCATCACACAGAGTGTGAGTGTACATAGGGAGAGTTTTCCCCCCAAATGAATGCTGCTGCTGCTGCTAAGCCAAATGAATGCAGGTGGATAAAAACGGGGCAAGGGGTGTCACACACTTAGACTTCAAAGCTTCGGCCGCTGGCAAGCAGGCAGTAGGCAGTGCCCGTCTCTGAAAACTGAAGGGAGGAGGAGTCTCTGCACTCAGGGCTCTGTCCGGGAGCACTCTCCACCACTGGAGATGCCTGGTCCCCAGGGCAGCCGCCTGGCCACCCTGGCCTCCCTGCATGGCCCAGCCTCTCTCCCAAGGGCATAGTCCTCAGGACAAGCTTTCTATGCTGCAGGTGTTTCTAAACCTGCACCATTTGTGATGGGGAGGTGGGGTGGCACCCTCTGCCTGGTCCAGGGAACCCCCGCCTGATGAGCACACGAGGTAGCTGTCTCCTGACGGTTGAGGACAGGCGCCCGCATCCACGCCATGATGCCTGCATTTCCAGGGCAGACCATGTCCCTTCTCTGAACGCCAGTGTCCTCATCTGTGAAACAGGACGACAGAAGGCCTCACAGGGTCACCGCGATGCCCAAATCACCCTGACCCACACAACACTTCGGTGTCTGCACATGGAACAAAGACATTACTATTGAGTTAGAGACACCACGTCCTACGACAGTCATCTGTGTAACCCTGCTTACCCCAGCATTTACCATTTTTATTTTGCAACAGAACCAAGTTGATTTTTTAAAACACCATTTAATGCTGCTACGGGCGGGGTGAGGTGCGGGGACGGGTGCTTTGTCTCGGAGGATTCTTCCCACCCCTTCCTACGCTCACAGTCATGCACGTTCAGGGGAACAGGGGCCACCACCCCCACACGTGAGTCCATGTGACACTTGGCCCCCTCTCACCAGTCACTTCGCTTCTCTGAACTAAAGGGACGCCATCTGGCAGGCTCCGTCCACTCCCCGTCCACTCACTCAACAAATATTTATCAAGAGCCTGGCGGGTGCTGGTCCCTGCCCAAGGCACTGGGGACAGAGCAGCTTCCTGGGATGAATTCTCCACCCTGAAGTAAACAAGTAAACAGACAAGACCATTTACTGTAGTGGGGATTAGAAGCAGTGTTTGCAGAGCACTGGCGCCTGCTGGTCACTCGGAAAAGGGAATTGTTATGACTAAGCAGGTCTCCCGGCCCCACCTGCCGGAAGAGACACAAACAGAAAGGTTCAGTGACTGAGGGGAGAACCCCCACCCCACCCCTCACCCCGGTCCAGTCCCTCTCTCCCCCGGTCACTGCTGCAGGCCTGGCTCCAGAATGGCTCATAGGATGTAGCTGCACCGGGTCCCTCCCAGACCAACTCAGCAGACCCCAGGGCAGCGCTGGGGTGGGGGGCGGGGGTGGGCTGCCTCAGTGAAATGTTTCCCCAAGGCCCTGGTTAGGAGCCGGGCTGAGCTCTGAGCCACCCCATCCACACCCCCACCTTGAGTACCCACAGACAGGACCGGCGATGAGGGCCACCTGCCATCACCTGTCCGTGGGTTTCCCACGCCTGGGGACCACACACACCGGCCCCGACTCTGCTGCGATACACGCAGGCCCCATAGAAACATCTCACCCTTCAGCAGACCTGACGGTGCAAGAAGGCCCAGCTCACTGTGGGAGGACCAGGGTCTGAGCCCACATCTCTGCTTGCTTTCCAAACACACACCTTGATGCATCCTAAATACAGGCCGTGGGGTGTCCTCAGCCCAGCGCAGTCTGGAAGTGGACCCCACAGGCTCAGGCAAGATCTGGCTCCTGAGCTGACCAGCAGGGACAAACATGGTCCAAACATGGGCCCTGCAGGGTGAGTTGTGGTGGGGGGCTGCCCCTCAGGGACCCTTCTTTAGCCATGAGGCCTCTCTGCCTCTCTCCCTGTGTGATGAGACCTGTGAGTGGGCAGCCCAGATATCCTCCGTGGGTGAGGGTTCCAGAAACCAACAGCCTGTGTGTCTCCTCGCCCACAAAAGCTCTCCCAAAGGGCCCTGTGGGACCTGCATCCAGGACCAGACAAAGGGGCTCCAGGCTCAGGCTGTGAGCTCTCCGACCAGCACACACGGCCTCTGCCGGCACCTTGATGGCCCCCAGGCCTGAACTCACCATCCTTACAACCAGCCGGGGCCGCCCCATCTCACAGCATAAATGGGAAACTGGAAAGTCCCGCCTTCTCCCTGACACTTGGCCCCTTCTGCTGAGCCCATCCCCCCTGCCCCAGCCCCCATGTCTCCTCCTCTGGCCTCTCCTCTGCCCCTCGCCCCTCTGGAACCACCTGGTTCTGGCTTCAGAAAACCCAACACAGCTCTGTTGTCTGCACAGGGTCAGATGCCAAATATATTCTCTTAATATTTCAACCCAATCCAAGTCTGAGCCGACTTCAGGGTCTGTTGGGAGCTGGGAGTTTTCCACACGTGATGAGTCCACCCTGCCAGCAATAGAGCTCAGGAGACCTCGTCCAATTTACCTGCAGGGCAGCAGCCACCAGCAAGGGTGTGGGGGTGTTCACATACTATCTCTACAGGATGCTCTGCCTGGCAGGTCGCACTGCCAGCAACAAGGCCGTGAAAAATGCGGAAAGAAGTGCCGTGTTATGGGCCAGTTCATGTTTCCTTCTGCTTCACTAGCACCAGGAAAAGATAACAAAGATGACGGATTTGGGTGCAACGGCATATGTTAGATGGAGCATAAAACAAACAGACTTTTACTTAAATAATGAGAAAAAGACCATTAAAAAAAAATTCCATACTGAAACACTTTTCAACTCCTGGAAGGAGAAAAAAAGCAAAGTGCTAGGAAAATAAACAGGGGTTGTATCAAGCAGGTTGCAAGGAGAAGGAACCGGGCGGGAGGAAGGAAGGAAGTCGAGAGCAGGAGGGTGGCTATGGGCCCGCAGATGTCAGGGGGACCCCCTCCTTCTGGACAGTGAGGGTCTTTGCTAAGTGAGTTATTCTTGGACTCGACAGAGGACACACCTCTGGGCAGCTGATGTGTCTTCTCTTTCTGTCTGGACCCTAGAGAGAGCCATGGGGAGAGGGCAAGCTGACGGGGCCCCACTTGCAGGAGGGCGAACATTTGGGTCGCTTTTCCCAAAGAGCAGCCAGTGACTCCCAGCAGCAGGGGCGCCAGGGGGGCGAGTTAAACCCATGGACTCTGGGTCCCGTGGGCTCACACTGTAGCTGCTCCCCGCCGCACCCAAGGGGATCCACAGGCTCTGAGGTCCCAGGTCCTCTGCTGTGGGTGCAGTATTGCCTCCGTCTCTGAGCAGAACTCTGCGACTGCAGTTTCTTGTTCTAAAAAAGCCATGAGAGTCACAGGAGGTTGTCAAGCTTCCTTTCAGAGGCCCGTCAGTGATTTGGGGGCCACATTCTGGTGGGACAAGGGGACGGCTTTGGTCCTCAAAGCTCCATAAAGAGCCACATGCACTCCTGCTTCAGGGTTCCAGAGGCTATGGACCCAAAGCCCCCGCTCCGCGTGGCGCCCCAGCCCGCTCTCCGCACTGTCGGCCTGGAGCTGCCAGCCACGTAAGTGTGAACCACCCCCCACCGTCTCCTATGGGTTTAAGTCTCTGTTTCTCGAGCTTAGAAGACTCGGCGCTCGCCATCTCCCTCCGACTCTCAGGCGGAACCTCCCTGGTGGCCCCATCGCTCCTCCTGTCCACCTGCACCACCCTTCCCCTGCACCTGCCGCAGGTGCCCAGAGCCCGGCCTGGGGGTCCTTCCGCCCTCCCCCCCTCCCCCAGCAGGAAGTGTCTCTGGAGTCCTGCCTGACACCTGCCCACTGCATCTCCTCCTGCTCTGTCCACAGGCTCCTCGGTCACCGCCCCTCATCCCGTTAAAGCTCACCTTCTCCTGGCTGAAGGCATCTCTTGACCCCCCCCACCCACTGAGAGGAATTTTCAAAATGTGTGTCTGTGTAGGTGTGTGTCTCTGAGTGTCTGTGTACATGTACGTGTGTCTGTGTATATGTGTGACTGTGTGTATATGTGTGACTGCCTGTGTCTGTGTACATGTATGTGTGTCTCTGTGTGTATGCGTGCATCTGTGTATGTGCCTATGTGTGTATATGTGTGACTGTGTGTACATGTATGTGTGTCTGTGTCTGTATATATGTGTGACTGTGAGTATCTGTGTGTAGCGTGACTGTGTGTATATGTGCCTGTCTGTGTATATGATGTATATGTGTGACTGTGTGTGTACATGTGTGTCTGTGCGTCTGTATGTGTGTCTCTGTGTATATGTTTCTGTGAGTATATCTGTGTATATAAGTGATGTGTGTGTCTGTGTACATGTATGTGTGTCTGTGTCTGATATATGTGTGACTGTGTGTATCTGTGTATATGTGTATCTGTGTGACTATGTGTCTCTGTACATGTCTGTGTGTGTCTGTGTATATGTGTGTGTGTGTCTCTGTATATGTATTTAGGCTGGAGGAAACTCTCCATCATCCGAGCACACTTCCCTACTTTACGGTCACTGCCCAATCCAGAGCTTTAGAGAGGCAGCAACTGCCTTAGCAACCAGAACCCCCTCTCAGCCCCCACAGTCTCTGGTGTACCCCGATTCCTAGTGTAAGGTTCCCCAGGTCCTGGCTGCCCCCCACCACCTCCCCTCCACCACGTGGGCTAGCCCTCATGGGGGAAGATGGAAGACGGACCGGTGGTGCAGCCTGGACTAGCATGACCTTGTGCGGGGTCACCCTTTACTCAGAGCAGCTTAACTGAGGTATAACTTACATACCAGGAAATCTGCCCATTGTGAGGGTCCAACTTACATACAGTTGTATGACCATCACCACTGCTTAGTTTCAGAGCTTGTCCATCACCCTGTGAAGTGATCTTAAAACCACGGTCCCTCCGCTCCAGCCCGGAGGACATCCTAGGACCCCTTGCTCTCTAGCCCAGCATGAGGAGGTGCCAGCAAGCACTCAGCCACCCAGAGCGCCCACCTGTACACCCCCCACCCTCATGGACTCTGGGTGAGGGGCCGTCTCTGGGACCTAAGATGAGAGCAACCCCCTCTGAGCCTTGGCCCAGAGTCGACTCAAAGCATCACTGGCTGGCAAACAGGCCTCGGAGTCTTTTTCTAAGTTGCAGATTAACTGAGAGGCTGTAGGGTTTCACGGAGGATGGGTCGGTTGGCGGTGGGGGCAGTTACATGAAATGATACTCAGAGAAGAAGTGGCACCAAGGAAGGCCCTGCTCTTTCCGGGGGCCTGTGGGACACCCCTGGTGTGTTTCTTCTGCCACAGCGAAGAGTTCCTGCCTGCTGACACAAGGTCACACCTCGGCAGGCCACGTGGACTTGGGCCGAGGCTCTGCTTGCCCTGTCATCGCTCAGCTCGCCAGCCAGCTCTGGAGCCTGACCCCACACACAGCCCAGGCTCCCTGAGACAACCAGGCAGAGGCCGTGAAGTCCAAACAGGCATCAGACACACTAGCTGCAGGGGCCTAAGAAAATGTCAGACCAAAAAGCACAAGAATTGATACCCCGTGATATCAAGAGAGGCTGGCGACAGGAGAAGGAGGCCCGGGTACTCTCCTGCTTCTTGCAGAAACAACCACCAACTGTCCCCTGTCGCTAACTACAGGAAGCTGCCAATGACCCAGGAGACACTTTGTGGGGTCATGTGAGAAGCTCTGGAGTCCTGGCAGGGGAGGGGAGAGGCAGGACTTCCCCCCAGCCGGCGGGCGGCCCAGGATCGCGGGGTGCCTGGTCGGGCCAGCTGCATTCCACAGCCCCCTCTGTGCCCAGACGGCTTTGTGATGACTTCAGGCTCAGCACAGAGTAAACACTCTCCACGCTTTTTCCATGGACACGTTCTAACCCCAAACTGCCAGCACTGGCCTCCCGACCATCCAGAGGGAAAGCCGCCTTTCCCAAGAACATAAAACCTTCTTAACTAAATAGTCCATCTTGGCTGCAAAAGCAAACTTTCCTACAAGCTTCCTAGAAATTACTTCTCGAGCACCAAGCCTACGAATCACCTGAGCAAAGACTCCTCAGCGGAATGACGGCCCTGGGAGCAAACACGACAGAGGATCCAGAAGGCACACTCGCTCCAGCAGACACCTGCCCTTCCAGGATGCGGGTGGAAAGAGCACCCACGGGCCACTGCTCAGAACTCACACTCGCACGCACCCTGCTCACAATCGCCTGACTGCAACAGTCTTTCTCACAACAGGCCGAGATAAGACAGCTGATGTGAAAAAAGAGACCTTGACATCCAAGCTCGGTCAACTTTTGTAACATCAAGCATGTTCTGGCTTGCATCCGCATGGTCCAAGCTTAGCCCCCACTGCCCTTGTGCAGAGGCGGGCACGCGGCGGTGCACTTACCAGGTTGGAATTCGTGGCGTTGGAGTCGTCCTCTGGGAAGGGAATATAGATCGCTAAGGCCACACAATTGGCAAAAATAGTCAGTAAAATAATGATTTCAAATGGCCTGGGGAGAGGGGGTTAAGGAATTAATGCCACGGGAAGCACCAGTGAAACACACACACACACACACACACACACACACACATATATATATATATATATTTTTAATGAAGATTCATAAGAATTTTGTTTAAACAATACATTCCAAGCCCCTTGTGTTCTGAAAAGAAACATATGCCTTTTTAAGTGCTTCTAATGGGGCCCCGCCAAAATTTTTCCTAATATGTCAAAAGCAGTGGAGGCCAGTCGCGTGCCAGAGTAAACACAGATTTCTAAAACTTTTTTCCCTTCTTTTATTTATTTAGATTGCACTGGACTTCATTTTCCCTCATGTGTGCACAGGGTTGCTTTTAAAGATTGGGGCCTGCTCCAGCCGGGACTCGCCCCCGCCCACCCTTTCCCGGGCCGCCCTGCCCGTGGGTTCGCCCGACTGCACTGGGGGCCCGACAAGGCTTGGCTTGAAACAGGAAGACCCTGTGGGGCTCAAGGCAGAGACTTGACTTCGACTCTTCAGCGAAATTTGGAAATAATACTTTCAATCTTTTAAGTTGAAGTTCAGAGTCTTTTTTTTTTCTTCCTCCTTATTCTCTGACAGCTTCCAGAGAGCCTGAAGGTGGCTAGGGGCTCTGGACCCCAGCAGCAGAGCAGCATGATCTGTGCGGGTGGGGGATGGCAGCTGGGTGCAGGGGTCTCTTCCATCTACTGAGGTCCTGCTTTCGGGGTGGGGGTGGGGCAGCCTGCATCCCAGGGTCTCCTGACTTGCTGCAGGTTGTGCTGGGGTTTGGAGGGTGGGGGGTGTGGGGATAAGCCAAGCCTCACTCCCCAACCCTTAAGGAGGTCCCTGTGCCCGGATCTCTGCATCAAAATATCAGGCAGATGCAAAAATGAGCAACTGTGATCATACACCTTCTGCCCTACACCCTCGATGGAAGGCCATGGGGTGGGGGGTGGGGGTGCTTCAGAGGAAGGGCCTGGCTCACGCTCTTCCAGCCCCATGTCCCCTCCTCCCCAACACAGCCACGTTTCCAGCCCAGACCATGGAACCTCACCAGAGGAGGATGAGAAAGAGGAGGGACATTCGTGGAGGGAGGGACCGCCTCCATCTCCAGGGAAGCCTGGGCTTGCAGAGCTCACAAGTCCTGAAGCAGACAAAGGCCTTGGAGACGGCCTGGTCCAAACCCCTGAGGCCCAGGGATCCTGAGAAACTCCCAAGACCCACAGCAGGCATTGACCTGCTAGGCCAGAACCCAGACCCCTGTTTGCAGAGTCCACTGTCCACTCCCCTGCCATGGACGTCCCGGGATCTGAGTTCTCAGGGCAGCCTGGGGCCTGGAAGGAATTGGTGATCCTCCAGTTCAGGGCCCCCTGGACACTGTGCTGCCTACGGGTGGGTCCCCTCGGCCCTGAGGGTGGAGCTGGGCATCCGCTCACCCAGCATGCCCCCTCAACACTGTCAGTTTCTTGCTATTGAGAACACCTGCAGCAGGCACCCAGCCTCTCCACTGGACAGACCCAGAAAACAAAGCAGCGCCTCCCAGGGCCGAGCTGGCAAATAGCGGAGTCAGGTCTGAACCAGAGCTCCTGACTCATCTTTTCCAGCAGGCCGTGCTGCCTTTGAGCTTGTCAGGGATGCATGGGGAGTTGGGATGCTGGTGGGAGGAAGGCTGGATGCTGATGCTGACCAAAGGCTTGCCCGCCAGGCCCTGCTCTGACCGCCCTGCTCAAACCGCAGCGTGGTGGGCAGTTGTCACCCCATTCCTACATGAGGAAACAGAAGGTGATGGGATGCGTCAACTTGCCCAGAGTCACCCTCGCTGGGGTAGGATGGGGTTGGACCAGAAAGTCTGGCTCTGAAGTCTGAATTTGTCAGGAGTCTTCTACACTGATCCACTCTGAAATCATCCCAAGCAATTGTTGCTGTTAAAGTTTTGTGGGAACTTTTTTGGTGGACCATTTTTCAAGTCTTTATTGAATTTGTTGCATATTGCTTCTACTTTATGGTTCTGTTTTTTTTCGCTGGGAGGCATGTGGGATCTTAGTTCTCCGACCAAGGATTGAACCCGCACCACATGCGTTGGAAGGTGAGGTCTTAACCACTGGACCTCCAGGGAAGTCCCACCCTAAGTGTTTTTAGGAAATTGGCTCTTTCAGGCCCCCTCCCACGTGGCCTCTTCCCTCTCGCCCTGTCCCCACTTAGCCCAGGCTGGGCATCTTGGTCCCCCTCATCTGTCCTGGGGCTCCCCCAGGCAACCAGGACAAGAGCCAGGCCTCAAATGTCAACCTGTCCCCTCCCCGCAGGTGGGTGGCAGCTGAGTCCAGGTGTCTCCTGCTCTGACGGCCCCCAGCCTCCAAATTCAGACTATCCTTTCATCACCTTGTGTTAAAGCTCAGAAACCACTCAGGCCAGTAAGCAAGGCTGCATGGTGCAGAGAAGATGCCCACTGTAAGCTGGGAGTTCAGACCCAGGTCCAGTCCCCCTGGGGCCCCGCTGAGCTGCTGGCCTCCTCCTGGCCTCCCCCAACCACCCCCCCACCCCTCACCAGTGCCTTTCTCCTAAACTCAGGACTCATGGGGAGAGGGAGCGGGGATGTGAGTTCAGGGCACCTGGATCTGAATCTCTGGTGTGGTTAGAGCGAATTCAGCTCCTCCCGGCCCCCTGCCCCACCCTGGACACATGGCCCGGCTGCCCCTTCACAGCCCCGACCAAGCGGTGCTGACAGCAGCCTGATGGGGACCCACAGATCCAAGCTTCTGACCCAGGCAGCGGACGCCTCGGCCCCGGGACCCACTGCCCAGCTCTGCAGTTATGCCGGGCTTAGGCCACCTCCTCTCAAGTGATTTGGGACTTCAGGGGTTCAGGCTTTGACAGAACAAACATTTCTTGCTAAACAGAAATGTCCTTCTGTCTCGAGTCATCTCCTTATACCTTTCATCCACTCCCAAAACTTGTAAATCTTTCCATGGAAAGTCGTCAATGAAACCTAACACCCGCCCTAAACCCCAGGAGACGTGGCGGGCCTGCCCAGATGGCTTCTTCCTAGGAAAACGCCTGGCACTGAGTCCAGGGTCCTAGTCCTGTCTGTGCCAATCTGCAGGCTCCGTGTCCTCACTGGGAAAGTCGGAGGCACACGCACTCACCCTCAGGGGCCTTCCCATCTCCCCCACCCCATGATTCCTGGGTGGGATTGCTCCGTGAGAGCCCAGCCCTTCAAAGCCTCGTCCTCTGCAGCCTGCGCTCACCGGGTTCTATGCAGACACGGGGTCTGTGTCATCCCCCAGGCTGGTGGTCCCCAACCCAGCTGCATCTGGAGAGTTCAGCCAGGCCCAGGCAGAGCTCAGACACCTGCGCTTTGTCCCAACCCCCCAAGGAACGCTGATGGACTCCTCCAACCTCACGGGGAGGTCACACGGCTGTGCCAGCCCACAGATCAGGAGGAGGTGACATGTCAACCCTCACTGAGTGAGCCCTGAGCAAGCTCAGCCCGTCAAGCGAGGAGAAACAGCCCCTTAGTCTTGTTTCCTTAAACACTGCTTTTATGTACGGAGCAATCCCCGAGGAGCTGGCTCTACAGGCAGCTTCCCAGGCCCCGTCCACAGAGGCGCTGACTCAAGGCTGGGGAGGGCCTAGAACTCTGCATTCCAACCACGCCCGGTGACCGACCCAGGGGTCTGAGAACAACCCGCCGCAGGCAGGCCACACGGCCAAACCCAAAGGATACTTCCACTCGACGATGCTGATGCAGGCCCTCCGGATGGGGTTCTTTAGGGTCAGGCAGAGCAGGGCGCGGGGCGGGCGGGTGGCCGTCGTGCTGCCCTGCTTCTTGGGCTTCCCGTACTGCTGTCGCTTCCGCTGCGTGGAGCTGACGGTGGAGATGGTCGCGTTGCCAGCGCTGCCCATCAGCTTGGCCTGCCGGGCCGCATCTATGGCGGCCTGCCAGGACAGGGCGGCCCCCGGCGTGGGGATGTGCTCGGGCGCCAGCCCCGCGGCTGCATTGGCGTTCATGTTGGCGTGAGCCGGGCGCGGGCTCCCATAGCTGGGACCTGCAGGAGAAGACAGGGACAGTGGTCACTGCGGGGGGGACCCAGGAGCCCTGGCAATGCGATCTGGGCCCCAGACTCGCAAGTATCTTTTTAAAAATTTCATTTCAAACCACTGCAGGAGCCGGGGAGGCGACCTATGGAAACACCAGATTGTGACCCTGGGTCTGCTCTGGTCCGAGTTCAGCCCAGGTCATCTGTGTGACCCTGGACATGTCTCTCCCCTCATTTTAAGAGGAAAATATGCATTAAGCACTTGGGGATCTCAGAAACACAGCGAGGATGCAGAAAAGGAGAAATATGCTATGCAACACATGGCAGCTAAAATATATACTTATAAGCACACATACAAATAGAATAGAGTTGAATGGTTGTCTACAGAAGGTGAGGCACGAAATGAGAACAGGATACGGGGACAGGAAAAAGAGAATGAATGAATGAGAGCTGCTGCATGAATCAATGCTGACAAATGTATAGCAAATTGGAGGGTATAATTCACTCAAATCTCTGACCTGAGCTCCAAAATAAAAGTAAGAATCTTAAATGAAGGGGTTGGACCAAAGCAAGGTGACATCCAGGTACCGCAAACCCATCTGGCGATGGGTGTTGTTGAAAAGGAGAGCCGGCAGCTGTGAGGGTTTTAAATCACGACAGCATGTCCCATGGTGTCCCCCCAATTGAGCAATAGGATCTATGGGCCTTCCTGACATAAGTTGGCCTTCTGTGATTGTTTTCTCAGCAGAGGTGACACAGAGGCGACTTCTAAGGTAAGTGGAAAATCTGAAACACCAGCCCTGGGCCACCACGCTGTCAGGAAGCCCCACCAGCCTAGTGGGGGTGGGGAGTCCTGTCCAGCCCCCAGCGACTCCAGCTGTCATCTGACTGCAACCCCACGACAAGACCCCAAGCCAGAACGGCCCAGGGAGCCCTTCCTGAACTCCTGACCTGCAAAAACTGGAGCAGCCCAGTGTGCACTGCAGAGAGCCACTTGTTCGGGGTGACTCACTGTGTAGCATTTGGCGTCTGGGAAATGGCGCTGTGTAGTGGGTGTGGCCAGGAGGGGACAGAGGGACAGAAAACCTGGGCAGGACCCAGAGGAATCCAGCATAGACACCTCTGCATGGCTCTGGCTTGAAGGCAACACAAAGCTCCAAGACTGTCCCCACAACACGGCCCAGGCCTGGTGGGTTCTCCCCTGTCTGCCCACTGACACCTCCCCAGAGAAGCCTACAAGGTCCACCAAGAGACCAACCCAGTCCGGGCCCTGGGATGACCTGTGACCTTGAGACTGGCCACTGGCCAGGCTCCGTGGGATGAGGAGGTGCTGCGAGAATGGGGTGACATTGTGGGCAAAGAGCCTGGCATCTGGAGGCCACGTCAGTCGCCCCGGAGAGAGTGGCCAGAGCCAGGCCAGGGGTGTGGACATCACTTGCAAGCCTCCTTCAATAACTCTCTTCTCTGCGTCATGTGCACGGGGTTCTTCCAGGGAAGCTGCTGGCCGCCTCCTGGGGCCCCGTCCCCCTCCTCAGAACAGGCTGGACCCAGATGACCACGTGGTGCCTCGCCCAGTGCCCCTCCTTCCCACAGTCAACTTGGGCTCACCCTTCTAGGTTTGCCCTTCAAAGTTACTTTTGCTCCCAGCTGGCCCTCTCACCTTCACCACCGACCTTGTCCCCGACAAGGGCCAGTTCAGAGATGAGCACGTGACCCAGCTTAGCCTCAGATCCCAGAGACACTCCGTCCTGGAGACAGACTCTGACAACCGCTGGGCTCCTGTGTCCAGCCACACGTGATGCCAGCTCCACCTCTGAGCTCTCCAGCCTTACGCCTTAGGTAACTTCACTTAAGGTGATCTCAATTGGCTTTCTGGCTCCTGCAGACCTAATGCGCTTGCTCAAGTGCCTCAAAGCCCCTACCTGTCTGGACTGCCACTCCTGCCAGTTTCCCAAGTCTACGTCCTCCCACCATCACACCAGTGACACATGGAAGTTTCCAGTTTCACGCCACCTGACTGACGGGACCCCCACGCGCTGTGTTCCTTAAGGGCTCTGTGACTTTTCTGAGCACTACAGGAAGGCATATCGTGACAGGTCACTGATGGCTGTGCAGGCAGGAGAGGCGGGTGGGTGGCATTTTATCACAGAGGTACAGGTGCCCGTGACCCACCCGCTGGGCCCGAGAGGAGCCCTCCAGGTCCGCGTAGGTGACAGCTGGTCTGCACCTTCCCATCCATGGCAGCTGCTCCCGCACCGGTGCCATCTGGTCCCTGTGGCATCAGAACCCCACCCCCACTCCCGGCCTGGAGAGCAGCCTCTGAGCTCTCCTCAACACACGGCCTGTGCCCTGCAGACACGGGCTCCGCGTCTCCGTCAAGGACCCAGAGGAGCCAACCCCTTCCAGACAGGGGTCCTGCCCCTCACACGCTCACCGCTATCATCACTGTGGGGGGTCCCAAGCTTACAGCGAGGGACAGCCTGCTCGGCCAGGCCTCTGCCTTTCTTAGGAGGCCCCAGAGGAAGAGACTGGAAGACAGGACGTGATGCATCAAGGCACCTGCTGCACAAGGGCGCTGTGACAACCATCAGGTGTGGGTTCCCGTCACCCACGAGAGCAGAGGATGTGGAGTGAGGCTGGAGATACTGTGTCCACTCGCTCCGTGTGTGTGTGCTCACAGGGGGCCATGAACCCCCTGCCCAGTTCGTGGCCTCGGGGTGAAGGGCCTGCAGTTCTGACCCCAAGGAGACCCTTTGTGTTTGATGTGACCCTCATTAGGCACCATCCAGCATGGCATCAGCCCCGGGGCCCCCAGGGTGGAGGAGGGTGGACATGCCACCCTGGACCAAGCAGGTCCGACGTGGCCAGGTTCCATGTGTTTACCAGATTCACCAGCAGGGGCTGTGACCCTGTTTGCCAATTTGATCTGTGAGAAGCCACCTTCCTTCCTCGACCCCTGGCTTGGCCAGCCTCTTCCGGAGCTCCTGGATCAGCCACTCCTCTTCCCACAGGGCCATGGAAGCAGCCGTGAACCCCTCTGACACAAGGACCCGCTAGGCCACACTCTGTCCTGATGCGAGGCCTCGATGGTACCTGCCTCCCTGCTGCCCTCAGGTGTCCCCCAGCCCCCCAAGCTCTCTCACAGCACCAGCCACGTGCCAACCTGACCATCCCAGAGTCCACGGATGATGTCGGAAAGGAAGGCAGCAAGGCAGAGAAGATACCCATCACCCAGGGAGGCCGGCGTGGGTGCATCCTGGGCCCCAAGCCGTCAAAACCAGGGCCCCACGGAGCCCAGAGGCAGTTGGAAAGGCTGGTCTGGGTGGGCTGGCTTCGGAGCCACTCGAGCCTCGGTGACCTTATTTACACTGTGAACCGTTCCCAGAGCACTGGGACCTCTCGGGAGAGCACCATCTGGAGAAGCACACACGAACAGGCCCGCGGGGAAAAGAGGAATGACAGCCTCCCCAGCCAGAGGGCAAGAAAACAACCTTCAGTGTCTCAGTCCTGGGGCCCGAGCACAGCTGCAGCCCTGCAACCAGGATGGGGGTGGGAGGTGTGTGGACACATACACAGGCACACAGACACACAAGACACAGACACACACAGATACACATACATACAGATTCATAAGACACAGACAAACACGGACACACACAGATACACACACAGACGCACACACGGACACACAAGACACAGACACATACAGGGACACAGACACATGCACACACAGACGCAGACAGACACACAAACACACACGCAGACGCATGCACACACACAAACACACACACAAGAGACATGTGTGGCCCTGCAGGCTGGCCCCTGCCGAGGCTATACCTCAAGGCCCAGCTCAGCCTCCCCCACCCCACATGACTGTTTCCCACCCTAAGTGACTGTCCCCCATGCCCTGGGATGACTCCCCAGTCAGGTCTGAGGCTCCATCAGAACCCACGGGGCCCACGAAAAGAGGACACGGCGATCTGAGAATGAAAAGCTCCATCTCGGACCCCACATGGATGGCTCCAGAGCAGAGCGTGGAGGGAGGGAAGCGCTCTGTGTCTCTGACGGCTTCTGTTAGCAGGAAATAACCACCCAATGCAAAGAGACCAATTTTCAAATTACAAAGCTGATTCAAAGCTCAGTCTCCTGGCTGCCAGCTGAAAAGATGCCACTGTCTAAGTAAGCTCCAGCTCCTGCCTTCCCGGACGATCTGCCCAAGCCCAGGGCGGCAGCCCAGCCGACCAAGCTGTGTACACAGGTGGGCATTCATAGTGGACACCTTCCTTGTATAGGAGAAAGTGTCTCCCACTTGAGAAGGAGCCCAGCTGCCCTGGGCAGCACCTCTCACTGCACCCACGGCTCTGCTCCAAGGGACCAGGACAAGGCATCAGTCAGCCTCAGGACTGTCTGCTCTGCTAGGGTTCAAACAGGAGATGAGCTCAGGACTTGGGCTCCCCTGGGGGCCCTCAAAGAGCTGGGACCTGGAGCCTGGAGCCAAAAAACCAAGTGGTTTTCTTTAATCTGCCTGCCTGTATGCACCTGCCCCAGGGCCCCCATCCCAGAAGAGGCCCAGTCTCTGCTCACTGAGGCCCGTGATGACGACATCCTGGTGAGGACGACTTGGAAAACAGTGCTGGGACTGGCCATCCGCACCCGAGAGGACGAGCTTTCCCAGGCTCCCTGCTGTGACCACAGAGGAGCATTTCCAGGGAAGAGGCTGTGAGCAATGACTCCCCCCTCTGGTGCCCCAGCCTGGTCCAGGCCGCAACCCATTTCTTGCCTGAGATGCGGCGGCAGCTCTATTTCCCTCATCCTCCTGCCCGTCCCCAGTCCAATCTCCAGGCAGCAGGCAGAGTGACCTTTTAGAAATATCAATCATGAATCAGGCCCCATCATCCTCCCAGTTAAATCTCTTCAAAGTCAAGGCTCTGCCATGGGTTGTGAGCCCACAGCAGTGGCCCTGCCCACTTCTCTGCACTTCCTCCCTCAGCCTGGTCCACCCCTTTCCTGCCGTCACGGCCCCATTTCACTCAGACAAGCTCTGTCCTCACCTGCCCCAGGACCCTTGCATGTCCTCAGTATTCTGTTCCCTTTGCTCTCAGCTCAGGCAGTCCTTCTCAAATCCCCTCCCCGACCCCCCAGTGTAAACCCCAGTGGCCAGCATGCCTTCACATCAACCCTCAGAAGAGAAGCCCAAACCCCCGGTGCCAGAAGGGACCCCCAATTAGCCATGTGTGTGGAAGGAGTTCGGAGCCACTGACCAGCTTTGTGAACACGACCTCCCTCTCTGGCCTTGGCACCTTCAGCTGCACACAGAGGGGTCTCTCCCAATGGCCGGGCTTTGAACACACACAGTACAACCTCAGCTGATTTACGGAGATGGATGCATTCCTGTAACACAAAGGTGTGTGCTTTCTCTCTGGTCAGAAGCCACCCAAGGTCTTCGCAGAAGCCCGTGGTGACCCGGGGCCTCTGTTCCCTTTAAGAGCAGAGCAGCCGACCTGAAACAGAAACTGAGCTCTCTCTGCCCATTAAAGGCCAAATGAGCAGCAACCAGGAGGCCATTAATCTTCTCCATCGAGCGCGTTGCTGAGATAGCCGGGTGCTCGCACGGGGAGGACGGGACGCTGTCTGGGCTCAGCAGACAGTCCAGGCCGGCCTTCGCAGCTCGGGGTGCTCCCCATGGGGAGGCTGGGGTCCCTCTTGGCTCCAGATGGGCTGACTCAGCAGCCATCCACCCTCCTCCCCTGCGCCCTCCTGTCTCAAAGAGGCTGGACACACTTTCCGATCTCCCTGCAGCCAGATTGCTGTGGCCGTGGGGCTGACCAAGTCACGGCCTGAATTGAAACGAAGTTCAGTGGGGAGGGTGTTCATGTTACTACTCTTGCTCAGTAGAGACAGAAAGCTCTGGCGGTGGCTTCCTGGTCCCTGGACTGCAGATAACATGCTATGATCTGAAGCCAGCTCCAGGCAAGGCCATGTCCAAATCCCCCAGCTTCCCATCATCCCATGGCCCTAGTCCCCTTGGCAATCCAGCATGGTTCTGGGATCACTCCCAATGCATCCCCTGCCACCTGCTTCCCCAATCCTTCTAGCTGGTTTGTAAGCCCTTAAATTAAGTACCTTTCAGGGACTTCCCCAGTGGTCCAGTGGCTAAGACTCTGCCCTCCCAATGCAGGGGATCCGGGTTTGATCCTGGTCAGGGAACTAGATCCCACATGCTGCAACTAAGACCAGGCACAGCCAAATAAATAAAATTTTAAAAAAGGTATCTTTACTCTTAAAATGGCTATAGCAGTGTCTGTTGTAGGTCTGAAACTTGACCTCGACTGACCCAGCCAGGCTACAGTAGCATTGTCCTACAGAACTTCTACAATGATGGAGCTGCTCTGTAATTCTGGGTCGTCCAACGTGGTAGCCCCAGGCCCTGGCTTTAAGCACTTGACACGGCTAGTGCAACTGAGGAACTACATTTTGAATCATGTTTGATTGCAGTTCATTTGCATTTAAGTAGCCTCCCTTGGACAGCAAGGAGATCAAACCAGTCAGTCCTAAAGGAAATCAACCCTGCATGTTGACTGCAAGGACTGATGCTGAAGCTGAAGCTCCAATACTTTGGCCACAAAATGAAGAGCCGACTCACTGGAAAACACCCTGATGCTGAGAAAGACTGAGGGCAGGAGGAGAAGGGGGCAAAGAGGAGACGGTTGGACAGCATCACCGACTCAATGGACATGAGTTTGAGCAAACTCCAAAAGACAGCAAAGGACAGGGAAGCCTGGTGTGCTGCAGTCCATGGGGTCAAAAGAGTTGGACACGACTGAGCGACTGAACAACAACAAGCCTCCCATTCCTAGCAGCTACAGCGTGGACGGGGCCATCCATACCCAGAGAAAGTCGTGACGGGAAGAGCAGGATGAGGAGGGATAGGTGTGAGAAATGGGAGAGTCCTCCAGAGCACCGAATCCCAACTTGTGAAGGAACTTAAAAAAAGCAATCCAGCCCTGATCCAGACGCTGTTGGGTGGGTGGATTTTCTGATCAGGAAATAACCACCCTATGCAGGAAGATGCATCTTCAAAGCATACGAGATTCTAAGATCCAACAAAAAACTCAGAAACAAAAGGTCATTCTTCAGGGTTAACACACTAGACGAATGAGAAACTCGCTTTCCCAATGGGCAGACAGGGATGCTGATGTTTCCCAAACCCCAGCTGAGCCCACAGAACCCAGCCTAGGAGATCCTGGCCAGGATGGAAGCCCTCGTCCCAGTCGAGCCCCGAAGGTGTCTCCTGAGCCTGTCAACCATGAGCTGTGTGCCTGCTCCTTCTCTTACCTGAGCTGTCCCTGCACTATTTTCCAAGTCTCCTCGTGGTCCCTTTGCCCTCCTCTTCACTCGTCCTGGACCCCAATTTTATAAAAGCCACTAAATAATGAAAAACTTATAAAATAATTTATTATTTTTTAAAAACAGAAATGTTACTAGTGGTTATCTTCAGTGATGAGTGACATTCATTTGCGTGGGGCCGATCAGCCTGGCATTCAGGGCCCTGGACTCAGAACCAGGCTGGCCGGATTCCAGTCACATGACCTCCTGGTACCTGAGATTCCTCACCTGGGAAACGGAGATGATAACAGAAGCTAACACACACGAGTTAATAAATGTACAACCTTCAGAAGACTACTTTAGACGGAGACCCTTATAAGTACCAGCTATTTTTTCATTAGTTTGTTTTCCAAATTCTGTATAATAAATCATTCTTTGATAATGAAAGAGAAAAAAAAGTTACAGTTTTGTTTGACTGTGTTAAGTTAACCTTCCAGAAATTGCTGTGGCTGAACCAGCATCAGGTTCTTGTCCAATTTCATGTAATATCAGGTGGGTGCCATGAGGTCTGAACAGATATGGGCACAGGCCGGGAAAAGAGTCGGGTCAGGACACCTGGGGCCCTGTACACACGTACACGGCATGCACACACCACACATACAACACATGCAAATACATGCAAATACATGCAAACACACGCGCACACAGCTCCCTGTCCTCCCCCAGACATGGTTACTCCTCATCCAGGTGGGACACAAGCAGGATGGAGCCGACTCTATGCTCACGGGCCCCTCACAGATGTACTCTGCATGGAGCATGACGCTTCTTTCATTTAGAAAAGTCAATGCCGTTTATCTCATTTATCCCTGTGAAGCCTCTGCCAGACAGCAGGCAGACGAGATGTGGAAAAGCAACGAAAAATGAGCAAGTGGCCCTGAGGCCACTGCCCCTCTGTAAACACTAGGCTGCGAGTAGACATGAACCCACCGTGATGCTCTCCTGACTTTGGGGGGAAGAACCAAGCCAGAAGCCAACAGACATGAATCCCAGGCCCTGCTCTGTAGCCAATTTTTCGGGGTGCTCGGGAGGTTCGCTTTCCCTCTGTGGCTCTGAATTTCCCCTTCTTTAGAGTAAGGAGGCTCAGCGGCGACCATAAGAGTCCCTCCCAGCCCAGATATTCACATCTCAGAACCCTGTGGTCCAGCCCCTCACCCCTCCCAGGCTGGTGCAACTCCCACCAAGTTCCTCGCCGCCCAGGTCTCCTCCACACTGGCCTCAGGACAAGGGCCGAGAGGGTTCAGCCCACCACCCACACCCCTCTGCTCCCTGGCCTGGGAGGGGGTGCTCGACCTTGCTCAGTGGCTGCCCCCAGCCAGCCTGGGCAAGCCCCACCTCAGGCCCACATGGCCAAGAAGCCAGCAGAGAGGACAGCCTTCCAGCCCTCATTTCTTTTCTAGCTTATCATCCCACGGTCTCCCCAGGACTTCAGGGTCTCAACACAGTCTACCTGGAAGCCCTCAAAGACAAGAAGGGTGCTTCACACCCACTAGGATGGTGTCATCAGAACACCAGAAAGTAACGAGTGCCGACGAGGACATGGAGAAAGCAGAAGGCTTGGGTGAGGTTGGTAGGAAGGTAAAATGGTGCAAATGTGACGGAAAATAGGATGGTGGTTCCTCAAAAAATTAAACATAGAAATCACCATATGATCCAGCAATTCTGCTTCTGGATATTTATACAGAAGAAGAAAGTGGGGACACCCATGTTCACAGCAGCATTATACAGGACAGCCAAAAGCAGGGAACAGCCCCAGTGTCTGTCGACAGATGCACGGGACAGACGAAGGGATCAACACTCTGTCATACATACAATGGACTATCATTCAATCTTAAAAAGGAAAGAAATTCTGACGCAGTGTGTCAGACGCTTCAACACAAAACTTGAGGACAAAATGCACAGTGAGATAAGCCACAAAGACAAATATCACATGGTTCCACTTACAGGAGATACTCAGAGTAGTCAAATTCAGAGACACAGAAAGTACCATATAGGTTAGCAGGGGCTGGGGAGGGGGCGGGCAGAGCTCTGGAGACGACAGTGGTGCGGAGAGGACAACAGTGCAAATGTACTTGGTGCCACTGAATTACACACTTTATCAAAGTTACAATGGTAACTTGTGTTGTGTCCATTTTACATATTAATAATATTAAAAAATAAAAAGCTTTATTTAATTCAATTTTGTTTTAAAAGCCAAAGAGGGATGAGTGTTGGACTCAGAGACCTTGGAAGAACATCCCCAGACTCAGACACCTGTACAGACAGGTCCACCCTCTGTGGGAGAGAAAGCTCAGACCTGAGGGTCTGACCATCTCAGACTATCTCTGGCTCTGCCCAGGTTCTGGAGCATCCCTAGGTTCTGGAGCATCCCCAGATTCTGGAGCATCTCAAGGTGATGGAGCATTCCCAAGTGGAGAATCCCGGGACACTGGAACATCCCTAGGCACTGGAGCATCCATAGGTGATGGAGCATCCCCAGGTGATGGAGCATCCCCAGGTGGAGAATCTCTGGACACTGGAACATCCTTAGGCAAAGGAGCATCTACAGGCACTGGGACACCCCCAAGCAATGGAGTATCCCCAGGCACTGGAGCATCCCCAGATGATGGAGCATCCCCAGGTGATGAAGCATCCCCAGGCACTGGAGCATCCCCAGATGATGAAGAATCCCCAGGAGGAGCATCCCCAGGTGATGGAGCATCCCCAGGCACTGGAGGATCCCCAGGAGGAGCATCCGTAGGCAGCTGCAATGGCTTCTTTCCATAGCCCATACCCCACATAGCAGGTATAAAAAGATGTCTTTGCTGAGGGAATCTGCTTTCTCCTCCGCATCCTGAGAGTTCCCTTTGCCAATGACAATGCTGCATGGGACCCCGGCTGGAGTCGACTGATCCAGCTTCTCTGGATCTCAAGTTCCTGCTCTTCCCTCAGAACCTCCTGTGTCTCTCCCTTGCATGTGTTGCTTCTTGTCCTTCTGGAGCCCCAAGCAGCCATTTCCCTTCTTCCTTCTCAGGTTTCCTGAACATCTTCAAGACCAGGAGCCTCTGGGCCCTCCCTGGCTCCTCAATCCATCCTTTTCTCCAAGGAGGACGGAGGGGACAGTGGGTCCTAGTGGGGTGCAGGGACTGGGGGTCATTCTTGGTGCTTCCCAGACCCTTCCCAGGCCTCCAGTGCACCCACAGTCTGGGCCAGGAGGAAAAGTGGTAGTGGGGGGAGGGGACATGAGAAAGTCCATGTACAAGAATGCAGGGGAAGGCAGAGGTCAAAGCACTTTCATTTTTCTTCCCAGGAGGGAGCGACATTCACAGAGCAGAAACCAGGGCTGTAGAGATGCTGTGGAACTCCGTAGGTCTGCCGCTCTGGCCCCGTCTACGTGACTGTCCTCCAACTGAGTCCCTCTGGCAATCAGGAGGGTGACAACCTTTTGACAACTCAGATCTGGAGCTGGTCCGTGGAGACCGAGGGAGAGCAAAGGGGTGTGGAAACCCTGGACGCTAGGGAGAAACCCCAAGGGAACTGAGGGACTAAGGGAGCCGAGGAGGAAGCCTGGTGGTGGAGGCACCCATCTGGAGCCATGTCCCTCGTGAGCCCCCAGAGCCCGGGCGGGGGAGCCACACATCTGAGGCCTGGGCAGCTCTGAGCTGTTCCAAGGATTTCCAAAACTTTTACAAGCCCTTAGCAGGCGCAGCCATACACGAAGCTGCGGTTGTTCACTGGGGTTCTTTCACTGTTGACCTTGTCCATGTGAGTTGGCTCCGGGCCCACAGGAATGCAGGGGCCCACCAGGCAGGGTGCAGTCCTCAGCCCTCCCCCCTCCACCCCAGGTCAAGGAGACCAGGACGAGGTGTGCTGGTCCTGGGCGCATATCTGCTCCCCACTCCCAACTAGGGACTGTGTGACTCTGGACAAGTTCATCCCTGCTCTATGCTTCAGTCAAGTTGACCAAAGGACCTCTAAGGCCCTGTACACGGTTCTACATTCCCTGATTCCAGAATTTAGGTGTTAGTGGTGGAAGGATTTATCATTTGGAATGTGCTGGTGAACGTACCTTCTAGATGATGTCCCCCCTCACTCCTGAATTTCCCCTTTTACTGCTAATAAACTCTTAAATCTGAAAAGCACCACAGACCCAGTGGACGGATGGATGGATGAGTCTGCCGTGGCTCCAGAAGTGGGCTGTGTGGTGCCCGCTCCCCATAGCACCCAGCCTTGGGCACCTGCTGCCTCACCAGGCCGCTATTCCTGGCCCAACTGATGTGCTGGAGCTCGACAGTGCCCTCAAATGTCTGACTCGGTGGGAACCTCCCAACATTTGGCTTTTCCCATCTGTGAAATGGGGATATGACAGCTGGCTGACAGGGGCAGAGCGGACCTGGGTCCTGGATGGTGAGTACCTGTCTCCACACACATCCAGGAGGGGACGGGGTCCAGGGTCACCTGCTCGGCTCTGCTCTCCTCACTCAGCATCTCACCAAGAAGAGCATCCTCTCCTTAGAAAACAGGCTGCACCACACAAAGCTGTGTGATGGGTGGTACCCTGGCCGCTGGCACCTGACCTGAGACACTGTGCTGAGCACAGAGATGAAAGGCAGTTCTCCTGATAAAACTGTGGGCTTGGGGCTCCCAGTCAGGATGACCAGTGCCCTGTCCAACCTGCTGGTTGAGCCAAGGAACTATGAAGCCCCACCCACTGACCCCAAGTCATGGGGTATCAAGCAAGTATGGAAACAAGTCATGACCGGGAGAGGGAGGGATGCCTGCCTGGGATGTGGGGTTGGGACAGGAAGTTCCTTCCATGACTGGGCACATGCACACGCATACAAGCACATGCAAACATGTGTGTCCCGAGTGTGCACCATGGAGGTGTACAGTATCTACAGGAAGGGTGCATGCCAGCCCGGCAGATGGAGGATGGTACCTCTGACAGTTGGAAAAGGCAAAGAAACTGACTCTGGACTTCCCTGGTGGCAGAGTAGGTAAGAATCCACCTGCCAATGCAGGGGACATGGGATCGATCCCTGGTCTGAGAAGATCCCACATGGATTTGCAGGTGTGGTTGAGAATTCATTCATGTTTCTCACTTGCTTTAGGATACACTAAGACAAACATCCTGGACCATACGAACCGGACTGCCCTAGGGACCTCACTCAAGTAGAGTCAGACAGTAGTCGTCTTTTTGTGCCTGGAGTATTTCACTCAGTGTAACCCTCAAAGTTCATCCCTGTTGTAGCCTGTGACAAAACTTCCTTCCTTTCCAAGCTCAACCACACCTCCTGTGAATCCATCCCCACTTAATGGACAAGACCATCCAAGACCGAGTGGATGACAAAATAGGTCATGGAATTCAGGCATCTCAGCTCTTGAATCAAGAAGACAATAGCCCCTCCTGCTTATGAAATGGTTGGGAAATATCACCCACAGACAAATACTTTTCCTATGAGCATCTCTCAGAACAGGTATGAACTGGAAGCACAGCACCAGATTCTTTTGTTAAGAACCGCAGAGCAAGGGAAGACTCTGAGCTACCCATCTGCCTCAGGCACCAGCAGGTCACATCTAAGAGATGGGCTCTGCCTTCTCTGGCCCCCATCCCCAGATCCCAGCATTCTGGAATTCATTAATTCTTTCTTCGCCTCTTACCCAAACATCCCTCACTAAAATGTGAGACACTTTCTTCTTTTTCAGAGTAACAAAAGAATGTCTACTGTAACGCCATCCCCTTTAAAGCAATTTTTAAACCAATGTTGCACGTATATATAAAGACCGGCTCTACCCTTCAGGCTTGTCTCCTCCAAGACACACAGCCAGTTCCTTCGGTTTCCCAAAGCCATGTTTCCACTGTCTTCTTTTACGACTCTCATTGCTAGTCTTCACACTGTCTAATTGTCTCTAAAAATAGTCTCAATCCATAGCCAGCATCCCAGGAAGGACTTCAGAGCATGAGACATTTGAAAGGACTCTCTTCTGTCCTGTTGGGACTTGGACTCAGACAGGCTCCCATCCAGGCACACACATGGTGAGGGCCGGCAGCTGCCAAGGATCAGATGGTCCGGGCCCAGACACGTGAGCAGGGCAAGGAGGGTTGCTAGGAGACTGGAGAGATGGGGAGGCAAGTCCAGCCAAACCAGCCAGCAGAGAGGACTGGGGTTCGGAGAACGGGAAGGCAGAGAGCAAGGCGCAAAGCCCAGGCCCGGCGATGGGAGAGCCAGCGTGCTCTGAGCACAGAAAGAACCACCGGGGCCAGCAGGGCTCCAGGGTGCAGCCAGGGACACGCGGGGACGACAGCCGAGACTGAGTGAGGGTGTGGCAGGAAGTGTTAATGCCCCACTGTCTGTGTCCCTTTCCTCCTGGGCCACAGCGAGCCCACAGTGGCCAGCCTCCCTGGCAGCTGGACACGGTGGCCTGGAGACTAAGTTCTGGCCAATGAAGCGTGAACAGCAGCGATGGCGCTGCAGCCAGTCCCAGCTGGGAGAGCCTCCCACACACGAGCCCTGCTCCCCGTCTGCAACCCTCTCCACCCCCGTATCAGCTGGATGGAGAGCATTCTGACGGCCTGATCGCGGGCTGAGCACAGGATCAGAGGGGCCTGGGTGGTTGAAGCCCCTTGTGGGAAGCCACCTGGCAAGGAGTGCCTGCGTGGTGACATTGCCAAAAAGTATACCCTGTGTCCAACCAGGGACTTGTGGGGGGCAGGGGAAGAACCAGCTTCCAGACAGGAAAAATGGGGTTGAACTTGCCAAGAGGGGATGAGAAATCAGATGATTTGGAGCAAAACCTGATCGACGTCAAAGCACTTCTTTTGCTTTTTTAAATGAGATGACAAGGCCCGTGAACCAAGGAGAAGCCGCAGACACAGAATCTTGGAGGACTGACGGGCAGGGAAATTACCAGTCACTGGGTCATGATGCGCCAGGCCACCCACTCCCCCATGTGCTCAGCAAACTATGAGCACATGTCGCCAGGCCCTGCACTGGCTGCAGCTATGACAGTCAAGAGAATTCAGTCACTGAGTTCTCTGCGTAAGGGTGGGGGAGGCAGACAACAGCTATTAAACCACACAACCCAGTATCTCATGAGTCTGCCCGAGTGTGACTGCCGCCCAGAAGAGGGACCCCTGACCCTGGCTGGAGCGGTCAGCAGGGGAGCCCCAAATGAGGGAAGCTTGACCTGAGTTCTGAAGGAGGAGAAGTCGGTGACTATAAACTGTGAAAGGAAGAACGTGTGCAAAGCCCAAATGAACATGCTGTATCCGGGAACCAGCAGCAGGTGGTACGTGTGATGGGTGGGGCTGCCCAAGGGAGCAAGAAGCGATCCAGCTGACGGGACGAGTGAAGGCCAACGGTGAAAGCCTAGCGCCTTCAACGCGGCTTGAAGCAGCATAAGGACATAAACAGTCTGCTTCTGCTTCCTGGCAACGCAGTAAAGCAGGGGTCCCCAGCCTCCAGGATGTAATGCCTGATGATCTGAGGTGAAGCTGATGTAATAATAATAGAAATAAAGTGCACCATAAATGTAATTCTCCTGAATCACCCCAAAATCATTCCCCTGCCTGGTCTACAGTAAAACTGTGTTCCATGAAATCAGTCCCTGGTGTCAGAATGTTTGGGGACTGCTGCTAAAGGATAAACCAGGAGGGGTAAGACAGGATACACCAGGAGGGGTAAGACAGGATAGACTAGCTCTTCCAGGATGGACAAGCTCTTACAGTCACCAAGGCAAGACAGACCAGAGACCAAGGGTGGACGACGAAACGCTGAGGGAGGAGAAGCTCCAGGACCAGGAGACGGAAATGGCTGTGGAGTGAGAAGAAAAACGAAGATGTGAAGAAGGGAACCCTGCAGCTGGCTTAACCACCATGGTGGCACCGTCCCCGAAGCAGTGACCATGGAAAGGAAGAAAGGCTTTTGGGGGCAGACAGACAATGATCTGATGTGGAGGAGCTTGAACTATTCTAGGCTTGAGCAGCAGCAAATTAAAAACATGAACTTAAGACAGACATGTGGGTTGAAAAGGTAAATGTGGGCGTTGTCATCTTGCCAATGCTGGGAACAGAGCTCGCACCCCCAGTGTGGACATGCATCCCAGCGCTGGGTCTGCAGTTGGCTGACACGCAGACACACTGCCCCTGTGCACAGCTGTCTGGAGCACAGATTCACAGATGGGTTTAAACTCGGAAGGTCTCTACTGATGGGGCCCAAAGCTCCGTCCTTGGCTCTTGCTTTTTAAATGCTGAATTAAAAATTTGGATGAAGACAGATTTGTCAGTTGCGCTGCTGACACAAACCTGGGAGGAACGGCTGGTAAGCTGGAAGGTTGAACCAAGAGTCGAGTGACCTGAATCCGCTGAAACCACGCAAACTTCTTTGCAGACCTGTCCAAACTGACAAGATGAAATATAATAGGCACGCACACAGAGTCCTGCACTTACATGAAAAGACGTCACTGCCCAAACAGAAGGCGAGCGGCACCCCAGCTTATCAGGGATTTAGACGGCAGAGACCCTCGGGGTCGAGCAGACTGTAACTCACTGTGAGTCAGCAGTCAGCGCAGCTGCCAAAAGCAAAAGCGACCTTTTCCTCCTTAATCTGCTCTCAGGGCCCAGCAGGCAGGAATCAGCCCAAATCAGCCCACAGCTGGGCCAATGTCCCTCTGGGAGATGGACCCTTGAGGGACCTCTGGCAGGTGACCCAGAGAAGGTGAAGGGTGAGAATGAAGCCCTGGAGAACTGGGTGAAGAAAGTGGGGTGAGAACCCTGGAAAACAAGTTAGAAAGAACACATCAGAAATCCAGAGGGTAAATGCATTTTGTTCACTCCAGATGGAAGGAGTCAGGATCATGGGCAAAAGTCACAGGAAGGCAGATTTCTTTTAATATCTATTTATTTATTTGGCTTCACCAAGTCCTAGCTGCAGAACACTAGATCCTCGATCTCCCTTGCATCATGCAGGAGTTTTGGTTGCAGCTTGTGAGATCTAGCTCCCTGACCAGGGACAGAACCCAGGCCCCTTGCATCCAGAGTGCAGTATCTTAGCCACTGGACCACCAGGAAGTCCCAGGATGGCATACTTCAACTTTATCTTATTTCAAAAAAAACAAGGGCTCTCCCGAACCAGAATGACTGTTTTGTGAGTCTATGAGGCACCCCTTCCACGGAATCATCAGAGCAGAAGTCAGATGACCACCTGTTAGGAAGGGAAAGACCATCCACGATGGGCGGGAGGCTGGGTTGGACCTGCGGGTCCTAAGCTTTTGGATTTCAAGGACTGGTAACACCTTTTAAAGTGTGCTATCTGAACAACTTTTCAAAATTCAACTACCATCTTCTATCACCATCATTTCATAAAAGAGAAGACATTTGTCAACCAAAGCACAGGAGAGAGATATTACCGGCATAAGGGACAATCTTTTATATTGAATACACTTCAGTTTCTGAAAAATGCACCTGATTTTTCTGAATTTGGGAAGCTGGAGGGAACATGGCTCACAACTCCACCGGCCCATTCCCTCGTGGCTGTAAACACTGGCGATTAGCAGGTGCTCAATAAATACCTGCTCCTGAGTGACTGCATGATCGCATGCATTTATGACTAAAGACCTGGCCTCCATACCTCATCACTAATCAATATATATATATAGATGGCTCTCATGGTTCCTGGCACTGAAATATGGAACACCAGGGGCCATTAACCTCCCCAATCTATTCTCCAAGCACCAAGAGGAACGATAGCGTATATGAGTGCTGTGTGTTAGGGTTTACACAGCTTCTTCTCTTATTATCATCACACTCAATTTTCTTGACAACATGGAGATTGATCCCCTGAATTCACAGCTGGAGAAACTGAGGATTCGGGCTTTCCCAGGCTACACCTGAGAAGGGGTGAGGCAGACGGGAGACCAGGTCCCCACACTGCCAGGTGGACGCCGCCCCCCCCCCCAACCTCGAGCTGTCCCCTGAAGGAAGGGGTAATCCGACCCTCCAGGCCCTGGTACACTGTAATGCTGTCTCAGCTACAAGGGCACAGGACACAACTCGACATCACAGCTGCCCCAGGACCCACCGCCAGGGTCTCTCGTGGGGAAGCAGAGAGACGGGAGGAGACACAGTGCTCACTAGCAGGCATGAGCCTTCTTTGCCTCCGAGACACCACCTGTCCACCAGGCCTGCTAGCACAGGGAAGCCGCGTGGAGATGGACAGAACTCAGGTCCACCCAGACGCTGCACAGCCTCGAAACCTTCCTAGGATGACGGTGATGTGTGAGGAGCCAGAAACAAGCTACTAACATACGTTACATATCCGGGCACCTCCGGTGACTCACAGATCCCCTTCTTCTTACGTGCCAGCCAGGTGGGGCGGCCAGCTGAGGGCTGCGGCAGCCTGAGAGCAGCAGGTGACTCGGGAGCCACATAGCAAGTCCAGACTAAACAAACCCAAACACAAACCCACTACAGTGTATTCTCACAGGCTTCACCAGTTAATCTGGCATATTCTATACATACATACAGGCTTCCCAGGTGGCGCTAGTGGTAAAGAACCTGCCTGCCAATGCAGAAGATGTAAGCAACATGGGTTTGATCCCTAGGTCAGGGAGATCCTCTGGAGGAGAGCATGTCAACCCACTCCAGTACTCTTGCCTGGAGAATCCCCTGGACAGAGGAGCCCGGCCGGGCTACAGTCCATGGGGTCGCAAAGAGTCGGACACAACCAAAGTGACTCAGCACAGCACATACATACATATAAATATACAGAGAGACAGAGACTCTCGAGTAGACCTGAGAAGAAGGAGCCTTCTGTTGGATGCAGAGATGCTGACCAAGCCTCCACGAAGGAGGATATTTGGGCACTCACCCCCAGCGTGTAACTGAACAGGGTCCCAGGCAGCTTAGCAGCTCGTTTCCAGTTGGTGTCACCCAGATGCTAGTGTCCTTGCCGCTAATTCCTCATAAAGAAATCTGAGCTCTGAGACCACAGCGAGCCGGCCTGGGGGGGCAGGCCGGCGGGGCAGGTGGCCAGGCAGGTATGGAGGGGCGGGTGCTCAGATGCTCCGGTCTCACTGCACTCCTGGCAACACGGGGCCACGACGGCGTCCAGCACCTCGCAGGCACCTTGAGAAGCCACAACAAAGGCCTGGGAGGCTCTGCTGGATTGTGACCCATGGTGGAAGCACAGCCAGGGCATCAGGGCTGAAGGGCACCTGTCACCTAGGAGACTAGAGAGGTCATCTGCCCAGGGAGGTAAACGGTGGGGGCAGGGCCCTGTGGATGGCAGGGACTGAGGCTGGATAGTTCGGGTAGCACTTTCCTGATGCTGTGACCACACGCTGACTTCTGCTGGGTCACCAGGTCCCATTTCTGGAGCGCACTTGTAGCCGTGCAGTCCTTGGAGGGCTGGGGGTACAAAGGTAAACACACCGCCTGTTTTCTCCCCTTGCAAAATGGGAGCGATCATCTGTTTCATATGGTTGCTGTGAGATGAAATGAAATAACATAAACGAAAGAATTCAGGACACATAAACTGTGGTTCTAGTGATCGTAATGGGGGTCCCAAGGCAACATCTGAATATTTCTCTTCTTTGTTCTGAAATATGAAGGATTTTAGATGAGAGCTCACAGTTCCTCTGCAAAACACGAAGACCTAAGAACACATTAAATTCTGATCTCTGCACCACCCCATCCATCACTAATCTTACTATTGCTCAATGTTTACAACTCCTTTGTTTTCAAATCATCCTAAATCTTAGCCTTCTTTCAAAGAAAAGAAACAATGAATGCTTCTTTTTTTCACGTGTCTCCTGGTAGCTCTCTCAGCCACGACCACTTTAGAGGTAAACGCGCTCAGTCTTTGTTGATATGAAAAATGCCTTTTCATCCTAACTCTTGAAAGATACTCTGGCTTTGTGTAGAATTCTACTTTCTTATCCACTGAGCACTTGGAAGACAGTGTTGCATTGTCTTCTAACCTCTGTTGTGGTTTTGATGAAGTCTGCTATTTGCAGATAATCTGTCTTTTCTCCCTGCTTGCTTTTAATATTTTCTCACTCTCTTTGACTTTCCAGCAGTTTTCCACGCTGAGTGTCCAGATGCCGATGGGTGCCACATCCCCCTACCCAATCCTCAGTGCACTACTACAACCTACACAGCAGTATCTTCCTTCAGTTTTGGAAAGTCCTTGGCATTAGCTTCTGAAATAATGTCTTTTCAGCATTTTCTTTCTCTTATCTCCTGGAATACCATCTAGACATATATTGAATTTTTGGTTCCAACCCTGACTCTTCTATCTTCTCTTTCATAGAATCAGCACTTAATCTCTCGGCACTGAATTCTGGGCAATTTCCTCAGGTCTAACCTCTAGTCCCAGACTTTATCTTCAGCTGTGTCTACTCTGATGTTTCATCCATTCCATTAACTTATTTACCTCAATGACCATTTTTCAGTTCCAAAAGTACTATCGGGCTCTTTGTTCAAACCTTCTCTTTTCTCATAAAGAGCTGTTCTTTTATTAGGCTTCTTATTTCTTCTTTTATCTCCTCACCTGTTTTAAGCAATTTGTTCTATGGGTCCTTCAAACCACCCTGTCACTTTAGTTCTCAGGGCACTAACTCTGCTGCTCATTATACCTGCTGGCTCTTGTACGTGGAGTTTTATTCTTCATGAAGTTTGTGTTTTATATTGTTAATTGTATATATTGTGTTTTATACTATATTGTTTTATATTGTTGTGTTTATATTGTTAGCACTATATATATATATTGTGTTATATATATTGTTTTATATTGTACAGTTATATTGTGACACATATTGTATATATGTCCTCAGCCAAGATTGCTTATCTTAGGAGGGCACTGAGGACGCTGAGATGTAGACGTTTCTTCAAAGTCATCTGTGTTTATTTTTATGTATTGGCTGTGCTGGGTATTTGTGGTGGTGCGAAGGGGCTACTCTCTAGTTGCAGTGTACGGGCTTCTCACTGTGGTAACTTCTCTCGTTGCAGAGCACATGCTCTGGGCACTCGGGCTTTCAGGAGTTCAGGCACATGGGCTTGAGAGTTGTGGTACACGGGCTTAGTTGCTCCGAGGCACGTGGGACCCCCCAGATCAGGAATCGAACCCATGTCCCCTACATTGGCATGCAGATTCTCTACCACCAAGCCACCAGGGAAGTCCCGTTTGTGTTTATTTTTGAAGGATCATTTGGGCATCAATTATCCTAAACCTAGTTTGTGTGTGTGGTAAAAAACACAAAACACAGTGTTGGCAGAAACCAACACAACATCGTGAAGCAATTATTCTCCAATTAAAAACAAAATCACAAAACATAAAAAGTACCATTTTAACCATTTTTCAACCACCATTCTAGTTTCTGAGTGATTGCTTTATACACCTCTTACAAGTAGAATCATATAGGATTTGTCTTTTTGTTGCTCAGTCACTAAGTCATGTCCAACACTTTGCAACCCCATGGACTGCATCACACCAGGCTTCCCTGTCCTTCACCATCTCCCAGAATTTGTCTTTTTGTGTCTGGTTTATTTCACATAGTATAAAGCTCTCAAGGTTCATCCCTATTATAATATATGACAGGGTTCCCTTTTCTTTTAGAGCTGAGTCATATTCTATTGTGGCTTCCTGGTGGCTCAGTAGGAAAGAATCTGCCTTCAATGTAGGAGACACAGGTTTGATCTCTGGGTCAGGAAGATCCCCTAGGGGAGTGCATGGCAACCCACTCCAGTATTCCTGCCTGGAGAATCCCATGGACAGAGGAGTCTGGTGAGCTACAGTCACGGGGTTGCAATGATTCAGACACGACTGAGTGAGCATACACACACATTCTGTGAGGGTACAGGTCAGGGGGCAGAAGGAGCCCCAGACTCATCTCTCTTTCTTTACCAGGAATTTATTTTAGGTTTCCATCCTCACGAAAGAGCTTCATTCCTGCTCCCCTGAATCTCAGAGGCCTAAGACCAGAAGTCACTCTCTACCTCCAACCCTACACTCGACATCCAGATCCCAACTTGTATGGAGCACCACAGCATTAGCCATGGGGAACCGATTCCTTTCCTGGTACAGTTAAAATATGCATATCTATGGCACACAACTGTTTTGAGACTTAAAATACACAATTCACATAGAGATCTTGATTTAAAGCTTAGCATACACTAGACACTCAATGGATCATGGCTATTAATATTTCTAAACTCGACTCAGTCCAGTCGAGCCCAAAGCACTAATTTTTCTCTTTAAAAAGATAATAAAAATTAAAAAGCTATAATCTATAACATGATGTACTTTGCATCACCCATACATAAATCTCTCCCCACTCTCTTGAAAAAGACAGGAGAAGAAAAAGTGAAATAAAAGAGACATCTATTAATACAATGAATTGCAAGTTGGAACCCCAATGTCAAATATGAGACATCCCCAACATGAAACATTGCTGAGAAGATTAGCTAAGGTTCAAATTCAAACAAAATGCATGAAACCCTCACCAAACTACCACGCAAACACAGACACACACACTCACACACACATAGCCAGCACGCATGCATGCAACATTGTGTCCAACTCTTTGCCACCCTATGGATTGTAGCCCTCCAGACTCCTCCAGTCAAGGGATTTTCCAGGCAAGAATACTGAAGTGGGTTGCCATTTCCTTCTCCAAGCTAGTGAAAGTGAACGTTGCTCAGTCGTGTCCAGCTCTTTGCAACCCCATGGACCATACAGTCCATGGAATTCTCTGGGCCAGAATACTGGAATGGGTACCCTTTCCCTTCTCCAGGCAATATTCCCATCCCAGGGATAGAACCCAGGTCTCCTGCATTGCAGGCGGATTCTTTACCAGCTGAGCCACAAGGGAAGCCCTCTCCAAGCCAGTAGGTGTACCTAGATCAAATTCCCCACTGACCATTACGGACACAAATGTCTGCTCACCCCTCAGCTGGGTGTGGGCAGTACGATGAAGACTGTTCAGCGTCGTGGCTGCACAAGAAGCTTCACCTGGTTCCTGTAACACCCACACCTGGCTCGGAACCTGCTCCCCATCATGGTGCTGTTTCCACCCCATCCTGGCCTCCGTGGTGGACAGTCCATTTTCATTTCTCCATTTTCCTTTCAGCGAAAAGCACTGCAGAGCACAACCCTGGATCAGGAGGCTTCCCGGGCCTTTCCAACAGGCAGCCCACTTTAGACGTCCCATTACATAAAGTAGGAGTTGGTCTGAACTGTGTCATCCTATAGAACTCAGCAGTGGCCCAAGACGGGTGTGTCTGACTCAAGAATAGATGGGGATCAAACTGGGAAGAAAAGCCAGAGGCAGATAATTTTATGGCTGCAAAATACCTGGTGCTAGAGATGCAATCGCGTGCCCTTTCTACCCCTGGAAGACTGTTTTGTCTAATGTATGAAAAGTATATTTGAAGGAAGGGAGGGGGAGGGGAAAAGAAGGGGAAAGAAATGTGGTTTATCCCCCAAAGCAGGCAGCTCCCCGTGAGGCTGGCTGCCGCCACGATGGATGTGTGCACAGCTTTATTTATTATATCCTCTTGGAGCCTATTCAAAGCAAGAACATTAAGCGTGTGTAAAATCCAGAAGTGAAAACAGCCCCTCTTGACACTGCTCTGCAAGTTTCTGCCCTAAATTAGACAGTGAATCAGGAGGCTATGTCTGCGGGCCAGCAGGGAGAGCATGCAGGGCCCAGACACGTGAGCCCGCTGGGGAAGAAGGCAAGCCTGTGTGATGGTGCTTTCTTAAGGCAGGGAAGGCAAATCCAGGCTAGTCTCGTCTGACTGCAGTGCAGACAGTGACAATTCCAAACCGATAAAGGAAGTCCCTAAAATAGGCCCCTTGTATCCGGCCGCCCTAAGTCCCTGGGAAAATAGCCGCTGTGTCAAGTGGACGTCAACCCAAGCATTTCTTACTGACCCACCTCCCTGAGTTTTATCTCTGAGCCTGCAGATAAACACCCACAATAGTCCCTAGAGATTAGTTCAAAGCATACCAACTGTGCTTAGGCCAGGATGCACCCTCTGCCTGTGAGCGCTCCGTGGATGCCAACAGCATCCCAGCTCAGACTGGGTGTGCCCACTCCCCGGAGGAACCCAGGCAGAGCAGAAACTGGACATGATACCCGGGACCCTGCCGTCTTGCATCTGAGGTCTGGACCCGGCCACTGTACTGATGCTGCTGCCGTGACGACGCCTGTTCCTCACTCCACACCTCTCCCCGGAGGGAGGTCTGAGCAGATTCACAGGCTGGTGCTGCCTGCGTATGGGTTGCAGTTGAAACTACCAAGAAAAATCTCAAAAGTCCAACGACAGGCTATCCAGATTAGAAGAGAAACAACATAATCACGGCAGGGCTTTTCCAGAGTAAACGCTCGGAAAACAGCTGCTAGGTTCAAATTCCAGCTCCATCATTTATTAGCTGTGTGACCTTAGGCAAATTCCCTAAGCTCTTTGAGGCTTTTTCTCCTTTTCTGTGAAATGGAGATGAGATGAGTTCCTACCTCAATGAGACAGTGGGTGAGACGTACTTTGCAAAGTTGGGGAGGAAAGGAATACTCTGGAGGAAAGAGGGAACCCCTTGTGATCCTCAAAGCGCCTGGTTGCAGAAATAAATCCAGTGGTGGTCTGGGCTGGGGAGAGCAGGGGAAGAAGACATGGCTGTTATGAGGCTAAACTGTTCACAACCGAAGGAATGCAAGGCCCAGCCGAGAACTGATTTATGTTCAGTAAACGGCCCCATATCCCTGGACATCTCTACTGCCTGCCACTTAAACGCAAGGCTGGATCTGGGTCCCCACTCGGGTGTTGGCAGGTTGAAAGACATGTCCAAAGCCAACCAGCTCAAGAAAGCCAAATATGGCCAAGCTCAGACCACTGTAGGTGGACCAGGAGGCCGCGGGCGCCAGGAGACGGTGCGGGTGACTCAGACGCTCAGCTGACAACTCCGGGGCGCGGATGACTATGGGCTGTGCTCATTTCCAAACAGAATTTTCCATCCTACAAACCCCGAAGCATTCTATCAGGGCAGTGGGGTCTAACGCATCAGCTGCTGGGGAAACGGGCCTCTCGAGCCAGTGTGGATGCTACCCTGAGTCCCTGCACCAGGCTACAGGCCCTGGCCCCCAGACAGCAGAGCAACAGTAACCAGCTGGATGAAAGTCTCCTCCAGACCCCAGAGGACACTCAGAAAGTTCACAGAACCACAGAAGGAGCCAAGATCAGGGCCAGCCCCTCGCCTACTCGTGCCAACTGGTCAGATCACCACTGAGCATCCCCGGGATCCAATGAGAACAAAATCACATACTCAATGTGAAACGTTTTGAAAAATGTTTACAAAGACAGTGTAATAAAACCATAAAGTCTCATAGAGTGACTCCTCCAGCAAAGTCAGACCAGCAGTTAGAAGCTCTCGGATTTAATTCAACTCTTAAAGTATGTCCATGATTTACCAACCCGGCTGAATAAAAAGTGAGAAACAGAATTTATAAAATGGGTACTTTTTTTTCCTTTCTTTCCTATCTTATACTAAACACATTTCAGCTGATATTTTACCCCACTGAACTGGCTACTGGTTTGACAGAACCGAATGAATCAGCCCGCTGAATAAAGAGCCTGGGCAACTCTCCGACTTCCCCAGGCACAGCCAAAACAGTAGGTCGTGCTGGGCACCACCCCCTGCCTGCGACTGGGGCAGACATCACTAGTCAAGCCCTGCACTCTCTGCCCTGAGCTTTTGCCGCACCCAGAATCCTTTCCTGGGCAGCACTTCAGGCCCCTTGACCAGTCCCAGATCCACAGGGGACCCAGAATCATTTGTCATCTTAGGCATGCCCTTCGTCTGATTTAAGCTGAAGCCACCAGCTCAGTGATTTCAGTCTTACTAATTCCTCCTGAACTTGCTTGCTGACTCCTGGAATTCCTGGAAAAAAAGAAGATGAAGTCTTTTATCTCACAATTAGACAAAAGGCTGAACACACAGATACATCAGAGAGGACACAAAATGACTTAAATCTGTACAAAAATGGGACTAGCTGACTCCAACCTCCGTCTGAGCAGGGCCCAGGTAGCCCTGCTCCTCCTGGAACAAGTCTTGACTGCACCTCCACACCCTCTGGAGGCTCTGGCCTCCAGGGACAGCAGCAGTCACTCGAGTCACCCCACGACTGCCAGGAAGCGTGTGGACCATGCTGCACGGCTCTGCGGGGTCCAAGCCCCTTCCTAGGCACAGAGGAGGAGAGCCCTGGGTCCCTGAGGGTGACATGGACAGTCCACAGCCTGGCAGGAGCTCAGGAAAGAGGGGGACAAGCAGAGATAAAGCCCAGTGACACAGAGAGAGCTACTGCGCCCCACAAAGTCATCATTCACACCAGTCCACCCTCATCCCCAGGGCTGCTCCTCTCCTGGCCTGGTCTGCATCTCACATGGTCCTTGATGGGTCAGCTCTGTGAAGGCCGAGAGAGACTTCCAGAGTCTGGAGGACCCACTTCCTCTTCATGCAAATGAGCTGCCACATCGCACCATGCGGCCACCACCGAGGAGGCTCCAGGCAATGCAGCCAGAGGCCCTGCTGAGAGCGCTGAGGGGGGCAGGCGCCCATCTGTTTCACTCATCACTGCGTCCTCACCGACTCTCTGGCATCCAGTGGACACTTAATGCACGGCTGTCAGAATTGGTTCTGCTCGCTTATGCCTGCTGCCAAGAGGCTGCTACAGAGCCAGTTCACGGGAAGCGCTCATAAACAGTGACTGATTGATCGATCAATGACTGATAAGTCTGTCCTGACTCTAGTTCCCCAAGGGAAGACAGAACAGTGAGCCACCTGACACACCTGGTCTGGACCTAACGGAGTGCTAGTCCCGGGAAAGTCTTGGCCGGTGTCTTCTCGAGTCTGGGAACGCACACACTGAGGGATGGAGTGTGCTTCCTGCCTGGGATTCTCCGGGGGCAGCTCTGCAGACAGGGTGGCAAAAGAAAGCAGCCTGCAGCCCCAAATGCTGACCAAACACCTTCGTCCTGATGGGCTGAGTGGACGACCGGTAAGTGGTGGGATTCAAGCCCCAGCAGAAAGAGGCAGAGATTCCCAACAGGTCTGGCAGAGACCACATGGCCTGCACCAAGGACCCTACGGGGACCTTCCAAGAACTCCCAGAGGTGCCCTAGGAAACAGTTGGCACTCAGGCAGCTGCCAGAGCAGAGAGTAAGACAGTGGCTGACAGCCGACAGCCCAGCATTAAGGAGAAAGTCGTGAGCCCTGCGTCCTCTGAGCCCCTCTCCTCTGCCCCAAGCCTAGAAGCCCAGCAGTGGGGGGAAGAGGGGACTGAAGAAGGGGAAAACTAGGTCATGACTCTCTTCCCCTGCACAATCTGAAAGCACAGGTAAGGCCTGAAGTAGGCCATGGGCTTCTGAACGATCAAACCAGTCCATCCTAAAGGAAATCTATCCTGAACATTCATTGGAAGGACTGGTGCTGAAGCTGAAGCTCCAATACTCTGGCCACCTGATGTGAAGAGCCAACTCATCGGAAAAGACACTGATGTTAGGAAAGATTGAAAGCAGAAGGGGATGACAGAGGATGAGATGGTTGGAGGGCATCACCAACTCAACGGACATGAGTTTGAGCAAGCTCTGGGAGTTAGCGAAGGACAGAGGAGCCTGGCGTGCTGCAGTCCATGGGGTCGCAAAGAGTCGGACGCAAATGAGCACCTGAACAACAACAAAAATGAGGCCTAAGTATTGCAATGAGGCTGTTTTAACAACAAGGCTAAGAGGGGCTGTGATGATGGAGAGCAGGAATCGGGGACAGCACAGCAGGGCTGACCACAGCCGTGATGGGCTGTAAAGCTTCCTGCTTATACGAGTCAGTCCATCCTATAAGCAAGGCCCCTGCCTCTGACTGAGATTCTGGGTGTGAGAATAATTTCTCATGGCAAATCAAAGCACCAGGGTGCTCTGGGCCAAGTCAACGAGCAAATACTAAAAACTGTTTCTAGATCAGTGAAACCACCAAGATTACCCACTGGAGGCAAATGTAAAATGACACTGTAGCATCACTTCCACAATTCATGTGCTTAGAACCCACAAGAGAAAAAAATTCGCAACGGAGATGGGCTCCCACTCAAAATTTATATCACAGGAGGAAGTGATCCACTATCAGGGAAAGTCAGCAGATATAAGAAACAGGAGAGCCATTCCACAGGGTTGAAATCAATAAAACAATGTGAAAATGAACTATAAATATTACATATCTATTTAGAATTATTAAAAATACAAAATACAGAAGAGAAATCATAAATTGACAAAATACATTATTAAAAAATAAAAGGTCTGAAAAAGAACAAAATAGAACTTTAATAAATAAAATAGTCATTAAAAATAAAAATATATTTAAAGGTAAAACAGTAGACTAGATACAAATGAAGAAAAAACTGGTGAATTGGAAAACAGAGCTAAAGAAATTCCCTAGAGTGTAGCAAAGGAAAATAATGAAATATAAGATATGAAAGAGCATCTAGGAGAAACAGTAAAATGAGAAAAATCAGTACATGTTTTAATAGCAGAGTTCCAGAAGCATAAAATAGATAGTCTAGGGGAGAAACAATAGTTGAAAATGACTGAGAATTTTCCAGAACTGGGAATGATACAAATCCTTGGGTTGAAGTATCTCACCAAGTCACAAGTAAGATTTTAAAAAAAATTAATGTAATAACACAATATCGTGAAACTGCCTAATACTAAAGACAAAGTGGGTATCTTTTAAAAATCAAAATTATGACATAGACCAACAGCAGACCTCTCATCAGCAACAATAGAGTCCAGAAGACAATGGAAGATCTTCCAATTGCTGAAGGACAACAGCTTGCATAGAATTGTGTACCATGAAACCATCATTCTTGAATGAGGGAGGGAGGAAGAAAGAAAGAAAAAGAAAGAACTTCAAATAGAGACTGAGGAAGTTTACCACTATAGACCACCACCCAAAAAACTACAAAACATAAGCTTCACTGTTAAGGAAAGAATCCAGAAGGAAGGAAAAGAATGCAAGATGCAGTAAGGATTCTTTGCAAAGACTTTCTTGGAAGCAGGTGTGCCTCCTTAGTCACATCTACTGTGTGGGGTGTAAAGCACCCCAATTCTACCCCATCCAGTCACTTCATACACAGCGCTAAGAAGACTCAAGACACCCTCATGTCTTTAAAACCCAAAACCTCTTTTCTTTGCTACTATTTTTGAAATCGTGAGGCTGTTCCACACTCTTCTTGCCCCTCCCCCAAGACATTTTTTCTTAGAAAAAAACTTAAGCTCAGAAGTACTCTTGCTGCATTTGAGCCTCCACTACTATCTCTCCATGCAGCTGACAGTATGCACAGGAGCACACTCACGTTTTCTCCTGCTGTACTTCACTTACTGCTTTTGCAATATTTAACTCACAGTCATTTATAAATGGGGTTAAAAGAATAAATGGATTCTGAGTCAAGGGGTTGGAGGTAGTGGATACAGATTCCCAGACATGAGGAAGTGAATCGAGTCCACCAAATACCAAAGCAAGAGGCAGAGGTACCTGTACACATAAGTCTCCTGGCACCTGGACACACCTGCAGCCCATGAAAGTCACTGTCTTCAAGCTGAGTCCACTGCTGTCTCTCTCCGGCTCCTTCTCTCCCTGACACACGTGCACACACCACATACCAAGGAACTTTTAGCATTTGGTCCCCGAGTGCTAGGGGAAACTTTCCCTAAAAGTCTATGGTCTAGAGTTTCTGTTCACTTACTTCTAGGTCTGAAAATACTACTAGATGACCTTTATTGCCATTTTCCCCCTCTGCCTTTCAAATGCACCATGACCTAATTAAACCACTGGGAGGTGCTGGCCTGTGGCCGTCCACAGCCAAATGGGTGTGAACAATACTTCACGCTGTGATATCTGTGGGCATCCCCACCACCCGCCTCCAGAATGCCACCAGGCCCACCCAACTCCACAGCATTTCTGTTCTGGTCATGTTCTCTCGTGGATTTTCTTCTCTCCTCTTCCACTCTACCAGAGCCAAGCCAGACTCAACAGGTCCAGGCCTGGGATCCATTGTCTGGAAAGTGACACGGCTAGCACTGGGAAGACTCCTACATCAGACTCAGAGCTCCCTCTGCAGCCAAAACCCTGCCCGGGTCCCCTGGAGAGGGAAAGGGGAACCAGAGGATCCTGCAGCCCAGCCCAGCTGGGATCAGCAGTGACCTCGAGATTCACCAGAATAAGGCTGGACTCTGCAGGTGGCTTTCCAGATGGGACCACACAGGGTGACAGGGCACCAGGCCCCAGAGGGCCATCATGGCACACTGCTTCTGGGCAGGCAGACAGCAGCTGGGCCACTTCCCTAGCCTAGAAGGGCAGTGAAAATGGCATCCAGGTAAAGGCCTCTCCCCTCCCAAGGTATCCCTCCCTGTGGTCAGGCCCATCTCAAGTGGACCCACTCTCAAGGTCCCCTGAGAGCAGATTCAAATCCAGTGGACTGCCTCAGTTCCCATCTCCTCTCCTCTCTCCCACATCCCACCTGACGCTGACAGTGATGGCCTCCCCCTGCTCTCTGTGGCCCTGCAGGAGCAAGGCTCTCCTCCACCACCCTGGCCCCGCTGGCTGTTTTACCTGCTTCCTAACCTTTAAACACATGGGCTCCGTCCTCAGCCCTGCATCCTCCCCTTCTCTCTGTTCGCTTTCCCTAATAATTCCATCCACTTCCACAGCTTCAAATATCACTTTTAAGTGGACTTTAATCCTGCATGCTTGCTGGGTATCTTCCACTAGCCCTCCAAATCCACCCTCTACCCTTCTCACCCAGAAAGTTCTCCACCTAGATAGAGTTTCCCATGGAGATAGCTCCGATGTAGCCCCACCCACCTAGATTCACACCCCCCGCCCCCCCCCCCCCCCCCCCCCCCCCGCCGTGGAGATAACCCCACCCACCCATTAGCCCCATCCTTCACTTCCTGGCAACCAGATAGGAAAACAATGGAAACAGTGACAGATTTTATTTTATTGGGCTCCAAAATCACTGCAGATGGTGACTACAGCCATGAAATTAAAAGACACTTGCTCCTTGGAGGAAAAGCTATGACAAACCCAGACCACATATTAAAAAGCAGAGACGTTACTTGGCAACAAAGATCTGTATAGTCAAAGCTATGATTTTTCCAGTAGATAGATATGAATGTGAGAGTTGGAACATAAAGAAAACTGAGCACCAAAGAAGTGATGCTTTTGAACTAAGTGTTGGAGAAGACTCTTGCGAGTACCTTGGACTGCAAGGTGATCAAACCAGTCAGTCCTAAAAGAAATCAAACCTGAATATTCATTGGAAGGACTGATGCTGAAGCTGAAGCTCTAATACTTTGGTCACCTGATGTGAAGGACTGACTCACTGGAAAAGACCCTGATGCTGGGAAAGATTGAAGGCAGGAGGAGAAGGGGATGACAGAGGATGAGATGGTTAGATGGCATCACTGACTCAATGGATATGAGTTTGAGTAAACTCCATGAGATGGTGAAGGACCAGTAAGCCTGGCATGCAGACATCAATGGGGTTGGAAAGAGTTGGAGACGACTGAGCGACTGGAAAGGGTCAGTTTTCATTCCAGTCCCAAAGAATGCTCAAACTACCACACAACTGCACTCATCTCACACGCTAGTAAAGTAATGCTCAAAATTCTCCAAGCCAGACTTCAACAGTACGTGAACCATGAACTTCCAGATGTTCAAGCTGGATTTAGAAAAGGCAAAGGAACCAGAGATCAAATTGCCAACATCTGTTGAATCATCAAAAAAGCAAGAGTTACAGAAAAACATCTACTTCTGCTTTATTAACTATGCCAAAGCCTCTGACTGTGTGAATCACAACAAACTGTGGAAAATTCTTAAAAAGATGGGAATACCAGACCACCTGACCTGCTTCTTGAGAAATCTGTATGCAGGTCAGGAAGCAACAGTTAGATCTGAACATGGAACAACAGACTGGTTCCAAATCAGGAAAGGAGTATGTCAAGGCTGTATATTATCACCCTGCTTATTTAACTTATATGCAGCAGAGTACATCATGAGAAATGCTGGGCTGGATGAAGCACAAGCTGGAATCAAGACTGCAGGGAGAAATAACCTCAGATATGCAGATGACACCATCCTTATGGTAGAAAGCAAAAAAGAACTAAAGAGCCTCTTGATGAAAGTGAAAGAGGAGAGTGAAAAAGTTGGTTTAAAACTCAACATTCAGAAAACCAACATCATGGCATCTGGTCCCATCACTTCATGGCAAATAGATGGGGAAACAGTGACAGACTTTATTTTGTGGGGGGGCCAAAATCACTGCAGATGGTGACTGCAGCCATGAAATTAAAAGATGCTTGCTCCTTGGAAGAAAAGATATGACCAACCTATACAGCATATTAAAAGTAGAGACATTACTTTGCCAACAAAGGTCCATCTAGTCAAAGCTCTGATTTTTCCAGTAGTTGTGTATAGATGTGAGAGTTGGACTATAAAGAAAGCTGAGCACCGAACAGTGGATGCTTTTGAACTGGAGAGTTGGAGAAGACTCTTCAGAGTCCCTTGAACTGGAAGGAGATCCAACCAGTCCATCCTAAAGGAAATCAGTCCTGAATATTCATTGGAAGGACTGATGCTCAAGCTGAAACGCCAATAATTTGGCCACCTGATGCGAAGAACTGACTCATTTGAAAAGACCCTGATGCTGGGAAAGATTGAGGGCAGGAGGAGGAGGGGATGACAGAGGATGAGATGGCTGGATGGCATCATTGACTCAATGGACATGAGTTTGAGTAAACTATGGGAGTTCGTGATGGACAGGGAGGCCTGGTGTGCTGCAGTCCATGGGATCACAAAGAGCTGGACACGACTGAGTGACTGAACTGCACTGAACTGGGTGACTGAACAACAACCACCTAGATAGCTGTTTCCAGGTAGACAGCCCCACCCACCCATATAGCCCCACCCACCTAGATAGCCCCACCCACTGGATAAAGGACTTTGTTGAGAAAACCCCTTCTTCCCTCTTCCCCTGGACTTGACAGCAGCCTCAGAACTGTCCCTCCACCTGTGCTCTTAGGCCCCAATTCACACTCTACCATGCCACCTAACTAGGCTCCTGGAAGGCTCTGGTCACCCCTTACCCTTGCTCAAACACTCCAGAGAGCCTTGCACAACTTCCAGAATGAGAGGCAGACTCCACCCCAAGGCAAGGGCTCTCCGTGTATGCCAGCCTTCCCTCCACTTCTCCCCGGACAGGGCTGTGCTCTAAGCAAACTCAACTCCCCACTCCTCTAAACTCCAGTGCCTGAGCCTGTCAACACTGCTCTTCCTGCTGGGACCCACCTACATCTGCCCGCCCTTCAAGGTCCAGCTCTGTCACCTATGCTTTCCCTGTTTACTCCATTTGACCGTACATCTCCTTCTTTAAGCCTGTGAGCCCTTCATCTTCATCTCTTTGGAACGCCAGGCACACTCTGCCCGTCGTGGGTGTCTGCATCTTCCCTCCCTCTGGACTACATGCCCACCACCCCCCCCCCCACCCACAGAGGAAGGGACAACCAAGGGGCTGTAACCAAAGGTCACAGGAGCAGACCACCTTACAGACAGCAGGTGCCCAACAACACAGTGAGAATGACGGACCACACCAAATCTGGGAGAGGAAAAGCAACTTTTAGGATTGTTTTCACCAAAATTGGAATGAGATTCTCCGTTTTCAGGGCATTTCACAGTCAATTTATCCTGAGAAAAGGCTCCTTGTCACTTGGTCGTTTAGACAGCCAGGCACAGGTCAAAAATTTTGCCTTTTAAATAATTGAAACACAGAGCCACAGGATCTTATCCACTGCAGACCAAATATGACATCTGAGTCACTATAATCCCCTCAGATGTGCAGCTCAGATCCCCAGGAGGTCTTGGGCAGCCAGACACGGTGACAGAGGCTCTGACCTTGGAGAAACGCTGTGCAACCTTTCAGCTCTGGATAGCAGCCAAGACACACCTGTGCACAGGACCAGAGAGGGGATGCAAAGGCAGAGCCCGTAAGATGGGGATTTACTAAGAGTCGGATTAAAGTAAGTATCAGACTGCCAAAGGTCTGACCTGCATTCTGACTTAGCATGCTCAACTCTGCTAATCTGAAAAAGAGCGCACACACTTATGCCCCAGCTGAACCTGCCAATCGGGGAGCTGGGCGTGGGGCTGGAGGTCAGCCTGCGTCAGGACAAGAAGCCCTGATGGATGATCAATACGGTCAAGCTACAGGAGGAGCTGAGACCAAGAGTCAACAAGCCATTGTAGCACAGAAAGCTGTCTGGCTCTAATAGGGCTCCAGCAGGAATAAATGGGAGAACATATATGAGCCCACAAAGATAAAGATAAGATAAAGTCTACCATCTGATCTTCTCTCTCGCTCTCAAAAAAAACCCAAAACTGATTCTTTTTTTCCTTCCTTAATAAGTCAAGTTGTTCAGATTTTCTAAGCCCAGGTTTCCTTATCTGAAAAAATAGAAATCATAAAACTTGTCCCATTACTTCAAAACAATTTTTTTAAGGATAGTTGATAGTAGACAAGAGCAAGATTGAAAAGGTATTCTAGAGCAACCAAAAAGTAAAGTGATGTTATTACTTTTAGGCAAAACAATTATGGAAAAAAATAGCCATCCCAAGAATGAAAGGGTTTCCTGAGTCAGTAACTGGCCACTGGTCCCCGCATGGGGCCGCCATGTCTTACTGTCTCCTCCCCTCCTCCCTCTGTTCCTGACTCTTTTCCCTGAGTGCTCCTTTTTCCTTGAGTGTCTTTCCCTCCCTCGCCTAGACTGCAGTTGTGCAAGGTGCAGGCAAGAGCCCCGGGCACAGCAGCACCCCCAGGCAAGCCCCCAGGCTGGAGATAGAGCCCTCTACCAGTGCAGATGTGGGGCCACAGAGCATGGCTCAGCCTAGCCACACAAGACCCATCCTCTCCCAAGGTCCTCATGGTTCCCAGAGTGGATGCTCCTGGACTATACACAGGCAGATGGGGACACACAAACTATCTCTGTCTTACCTAACACCCGCTTCCTGCCGTTCCAGAGCCCTGCTGGCAGGAAGGGGAGGGCTGAGCTGAGTCTGGAGACCTTCTTTGTTTTTTGGAAGGGAAGCAGCATCAGTCACTCCTCATTGCTGGATTGTTAAACACCTAGTTAAAGTAAAAATTCTGATACAAGCCCAGGGAGCCTCAGGAACACACTAACCCTCATGACCGTCACAGTGGAATTCCCTGATACAATATCCTTGTGTACACAGGATGGCGTGTTCTGACATGGTGGAGCCACATGAGGAAATGGGCTCTTCTAACAAAAAAGCCATAATTCAGACCCAGAAATTCCATTTCTAAGTCTGTACCCTAAAGAACTGAAAGCAAGAACTCAGATACTTGTACACTGATATTCACAGCAGCATTATTCACTGTAGCCTAAAGGCAGAAACAGTCCAAGTGTCCATCAGTTGACAAATGGATAAGCAGAATGTGGTTGGTTCATACAGTGGAATATTATTCAGCCATGAAAAGGAATGAAGTTCTGACACCCATGATATAACATGGATGAGCCTCGGAAACATCACATAAAATAAGCTAGACACAAACAGACAAATATAGTATGATTCTACGTAAATAAAATACCTAGAATAGAAAAATTCACAGACAAACAGATTAGATGCTACCAGAGGCTGGGAGAAGGAGGAATGGGGAGTTGTTACTTAGAGCTTACAGAGTTTCTGTTTAGAGTGAGGAAAGAGTTTTGGAAATAGTCTGGTGATGGTTGTACAATGCTGTGCATATACTTCACGCCACTGGACTGTATACTTAAGACTGGTTAAAGTGAAAAACTTTGTTATATATATTTTATAATAAAACATTTTTAAAGGTCATAATTCACATCTTCAGCTATCAGTAGATGTGCCTTACAGACTTAGCTTTGCTGAGTTAAAAGAAATAAACCTTAAAATCACTTTTTGTGTAACTGAAAGAAAGTGCTCGATCTCACCTCCAAGTGATACCTGGGTCCCCAACTGACCTCCTGTGCTTCCTTTTAACTGCATCATTTATCAGGTGGGTCGTTTATCAGATGGGTCGTCACAAGTGACCTAGATCTGAATTCAGGGGATGTGCCACCTGCAGTGGGATGGCACAGGTGAGCCCCAGTGACTGGATTAACATCACAGTCAATGATGCTTGAGAATCCACAGTCACACGGAGATGCAGGGGACAGAAGCAGGGATGGGGAGTGACTATCAGTGGGTGCGGGTTCTGTCTCTGGGGTGATGAATATGTGCAGGCTTTGCACAACCCTGTAAACATACTAAAAAACACCAAACTGTACATTTTAAAGGTATATGAAATGTATCTTTTATGGTAAGTGACATATCTCCACCAACATGTTCTTTAAAAATAAATAAATGGATAACGCATGCGGTCTGGGAGCTCAGCCTGCAAGGATGGGCCCTAAACTCATCAGACCCGGGTTGGAGAATGGAGGGCCTATTTCCAGGGGGAGATTACCGGGGAGACGTTCCAAGAAGGCGGGGAAGCTAGGCCCTGCCACGAAGCAGTCATCTCAAAGCCAAAGCTGGACAGATGGAGTCCCCACTGGGATCTGAGGACCAAGCAGGGTCCAGGCAGGAAGCTCGGGAACAAATGCACAGCTCGGAGAGGGAATGGCAAGCGGAGGCGTGTGGAGTGACCATAGGGCAGCACAAGCACTCAGATGTCTGTCCACCGCCATGACCGGCGGAAGACGCAGCTTCCACAGGGCACATCCAAGCCATGCGACACAAGGCTGGCCAAGGTCGTCTCTCCTCGGCCCCAGGTGGGGAGAGGAGAGAGACAGCACGTGCTTGGGAAGTCCAAGAGACCTGAACTTAATTCCTGGCTCCAACAGCATCAGGATGACCTTGACCCCGTTATCAAGACCACTGCTCCTGAGTTCCCTCATGTGAAAAATGTCATTAACACCCTCCCATAGGATGCACGGGGCTTCCCAGGTGGTGCTAGTGGTAAAGAACCCACCTGCCACTGAAGGAGACACAGGGGACTCAGGTTTGTTCCCTGGGTCAGGAAGATCCCCTGAAGGAGGGGCATGGCAACCCACTCCAGTATTGTTTCCTGGAGAATCCCATGGGGAGAGGAACCTGCTGGGCTACAGTCCATAGGGCCGCAAAGAGTCAGGCTCGACTGAAGCGACTTAGCATGCAACACCTAGGATGGACATAGGATGTAACGGTAGGAAGACAGTACAAAGCATACTGCTCCTGCCCCATCTACAAACACAGAACAATGGATGCTACAACATATTATTTTAAAAATAAAAATGTAGACATGGATGCCCCAGAGATCACAGGCCCAGAGGCTGGGAGGCAGGTGGCGAGCGGTGCAAGGCACAAAGTTAAACGCACGTTTCCCAGCACACATTTTGACGATGAGATTATTTTTGCTTCAGTAAACTAAAGGCTAGTCTGTCACTTCCCATGTAAAATTAAAGCCCTTTCCTATTTGATGAGTGTCTCAAGATGCCGCATGGAATTGCTCCCGCCCCTTACCTATAAACCGCCAGCACGTTTGCTATATGTTTGTTTTTTTTTTAATGCTTATTTTCCAAAGCCAAGGTTGACATTTGAAGCAAAGTTTTGTTTGCCAGACGGCCTGTCCTCTGGGGCTAAAGAGTGGTTGTTTAGCTTTGGGGAGTTCACATGGACAGTGAGGACAGGTTGATTGCCCAACCTCCTGCTCTCAAGGTCTGGACTAGCAGAGGACTTCCGTCCAGTTCAGAAGGCAGAACCTCAACCTCAGGCCACACACGGGGACCATGGTCATGAGGAAGCCTGGCCTCCCTGGGTCCTGACCCTCTAGCTCGTCCCACAGTCCTGAGAGCCCACAGGCTCAGGTTGGTTGCCACGTGCCAAGAAAACCAGAAGACCAGCCCTCTCCGAATGGTCTTTCCCTTCTCCTTCGATTATTCGGTATTGTCCAGGCAGCCTCAGATTCTATTTCTCTTTGTTTCACGTTTCCATCCTTGAAGTTTTAAATAATGTCAGCCACCCAACACCACCTTCAACGCTTCTTGAATGCTACGGAAGTTCCATGGCCCTGCTTCCTCACAGGCTGGTGTCCTGTGATTTGCTAAAGCCAGCTGCCACCACACAGCGATGTACACCCAGCCTCCATTCGGAGCCTCGGGGCTGCCCTGCAAAGCCGACTGGCTAAGGATTACTGTCTCCGTCCCACAGATGAAAAATGGGGACCTGATTCTTTCAAACATCTCAGAGAAAGACATCAAGTCAAAAAATGTGACCCAAGTCATTTTTCTAGGTGTAGGCTTATTTATTTTTCTTTCTTTCTCTTCTTTACTTTTGCTAACTAACATCTATGAAAGGTTTTAGCCCAACATGGATTATTTTGGAAGGAGAAAAGTATAAAAATGACTGAACATGACACAATGGTTACAAAGTAAATAGAGCTTAATTGAGTAATCAAATCAACATTTCTCAACATTTCTGCCCACAGGCAATACGGAGAAGAACATTCATTTACTGTCTGGGTTTTGGCTTGCTTCTCTAAAGGACAGGAGACAAGATTATTTTATTTTCTTTTCAGCTAGGTTCCAGCAGGCAGCACCATGAGTAGCCGAGTGTATTAAAAGAAAGCCCTGTTGGCAAATGGGCAGCTTGAATATTTCATGAAATGATGGCAACACTGTGTTCTGAAATGGTGGCTTCCTCCCGGGACCTCAGAGGCCACACCTCTGAGGGTGAGCAGGGCTTAGGCCTGGTCCTAAAGCTGAAGACCAGCTCAGCCTCCAAGGTCTTCCAGTCTCTGGGAGCATCAGGTCAGCCACCAAAGGCTCAGAGATTCTGGGGATCGTGGAGGCAGGCCCCAAATGACCCCCTTCCCATAGACCTCTCCTTCTTTAAATGTCTCCTGGGAAGAGGAGGGGTCCTGGGAGTTGAGCCCTGACAAGGGAGCAGGGGGGCCTTTGTTCGCCCAGCTCAGTAGACTCAGGGGCACCCTGGCCTCTGACAGCTGCAGCCTGACCGCCCCATGCTTTCTACCTGTTCTGCCTGTAGCTCACCTGCATGGCCACCCTGCCCTGTGGTTTGTACACACAACAAAGCTAGCCGGTCCATGAACAGCTGCCAACTCCTTGCCAAGGGAGCCTGGCAACACAGGCTCGTCGCTCCCTCAGGGGAGCCCCGATTGGGGCAGAAAGGTGGGGAGCACACAAAAAGGCTTGGAGGCATGTCCGTTCACAAAACAGTGATCTGAGTTTTGCAGGAGCTTCTTGTGGACACGCACAAACTTTTACTCTGTCGTCTAAGAAATGTTTAAACCTTTCCAATGAAAGATAGCCCCAAGTCTGTTTCTAAATCTACTATCTCAGAAAAGACTTGAGCCAGAACAAAAGCAGGGTCGGGAGAGGGATGGGGGAGGGCAAGAGGTTTATTAAGCCAAGTCTAACCAGAAACCTTGAGCGATGCTCTGAGAGCATCGGCGGGCACCGAGTAGGTCCAGAGATGGCAGGAGGATGGAGAATGGAGGTGGGTTCCAGGCCCAACTCTCCTGAGTGACGCTGCAGGGGCCTGTTTGCTCAGCTGGAAACGGCGTTGGTTCCTACCGTTTCTCTTGCCCCTAAAATCTTCTGATCCTGGAAAGTAAATTCCCGAAGAGACTTGAGTTTATTCTAGGTCTGCTTGATAACCCTTCAGAAAACACGAGTGTGGAACCGCCCCCTCCCTGTCCCTACACACTCACACACACACCAGAGGACAACCGGGAAGTGGCCCTGTGATGAAGAGCTGTCTGGGGCCTGTGGACGGGACTGTGGGGTTTCGGTTCCGGCTAGTTAGACCTCTGACCTCCGTTCAGAGCGAGGTCACCCAGGGCTCCGGGGAGGTGAGGGCCTGTTTTCAACCTCTCTTTGTCTCCTGAGCTGCAGGCCCAAACCGCCCTCCTCTGTCCTGTAAATCCCCACCTAGGTGAATTCAGTCCCACAAGTAGCAGCTGTGTGCCCCACATGCTCCCAGACACCCCGGGAAGCTGGGCCTCTTCCTGCAGCCCCTGAGGCCAAGTCCCCTCCCAGCTCTACCCTCCAGGGCTCCCACCCCGTCTCACACGGCAAAGAAGTGGCGAGGCCCCAGGGGCCCCAGGTCAAGGCCTGGCCTCAAGTAACGGATACCCATCTGGGACCTGGGCCCCACAACACAGGAGTCCTGCCAGCCCCCACCCTGCTTCCTGCCCCCGTGGATTCCAGGGAGCCCCTGCACCCGACTTTGAAACAGCGCTGAAGGCCCTCCATTTCCCCAGAGGGATCCTGTCACTTCCACTTGTTTGGTACAGTATGTAACCTTGAGGTTCACCAAAACAGGTGTTTACTAAATTATTTTAATAATGACAGTCGTGGCTGGGAGTGTTGCTTCATTATCAGAACGCTTAGCACTTATGTCACTAAATATTTAGCACCTGATATTTTGCAAAAACAATTCCCCATGCCATTTAAAAATTTTTTTTCTAATCAGTCTTCGGCTCTCATCCTCAGAGCCCACGATAGACTCAGGCAACTGTGAGGACAGAACCTAGAAACAGACTCAATCAGGGCGATTATCTCACTAATTAGTCTTGTTGTTAAGTCTCCAGGTGTTTCCCAAACAATCCATCTGATTCCTTTTTTTTTTTAAGATTTTTTTTTTTTTGATGTGCACCATTCTTAAAGTCTTCTTTGAATCTGTTACAATATTGCTTCTGTTTTTCATTTTGGATTTTTGGCCCCAAGGCATGTAGCTCCTTAGCTCCCTGACCAGGGATTGAACCTGCACCCCCCCTGCACTGGAAGGTGACGTCTTAACCACAGGACTGCCAGGAAAGTCCCTCACGGGTATCCTTTAGTCCACACTGGAAAATAAAATTGTCTCCCGATTTTGAACGCAGAGCACGAACTCCAGAGTCTCCGTGAGGCGGTGTCGGCTGACAGGTCACCACCGAGTGACCTCCGACCCCAGCCGGAGGGTCTTGGGCCAGGAGGGGTGGGTGCTTCAGCTCCTCAGGCACTGTCAGAGCATCCCTGGGGCTCCTGGGCCCTAGGAACTTGCCTCAACAGCCGAGGAAGTTCATTCATCCCCCAGGGTCAATGCTATGCTAGGAGGTGGAGCAAAGAAAGGGATGGGAATGAGAACACGGTGGGGAGGAGGGGAGGGGGGCAGGGACCCAGTGCTGAGAAGCAGAACAGACCTCAGTCACTTCCTACCCGAGGTCTCAGGAGCTTTGCTGCCATTCCAGACACCAGGACACCAGCCAGACTCATAAACGGAGATGAGCTGTGAAGTGTCTACCCAGTTGTTTCTAAGGGGAACGTCTTCTTGCCTTTGAGCAACCCCACAGGCCAGCCCCTCCCGGCCCCACACTCAGCAGGGCCTCAGGCCAGGCCTGGGACCCACCAGCCCCTCTGGTCACCAAGCCCTGGGGAGATTAATCTGGGGAGGAAATACATACAGGGAGGATATTAATGCAGGGCCATGACAGGTTCAGCCTAGCGGATGCTGCCTGTGCTAGAGGTCATTGCAGGGCTGGGGCAGGAGGGATGATGGGGTGGGAGAAATCCAAAGTGGGTTCAGTACTGGAGAGGGAAGGGGGTCGTGAGGGCATGTCACGTGCACGGCGGGGCACCCCAGTCTTCGGGGCCTCTGCCCTGGGGCAGGTATGCCTACGAGGCATAGCAGCCAGGTTGCCCTCACCTGTGCCCCCCACCGCAGGTGCCCCTCCTGACGCCCAGGCCCTGGAGCGCCATCTCCTGGAGGAGGCAGGAAGCATAGCCCCTCTGGTCTGGGAGCTGCTTTCATCCCCCCAGGGTCAAGGCTGTGCTAGGAGGTGGGGGACACAAAGATCAGCAGGCCCTCAGACCCTGACCCGAGACACCCCTGGGTCTCCTTCTGCATCCAGCTTACACCCAGAAGAACCCATCTCGGGCAGTTCTAAGTCACAGAGAAAACTGAAGGAAGAGTCCCAAGTCATCTCCAAGACTCATGGGCCAATGGCTCACCATCTCCTGTACCTGTAGCATCAACTTGTGGAGAACCATTCACCCAAGGAGAGGCACAGGTGTGCAACAGTGCAAGGACTACATCACCAGTCTTCCTGTCTGCCATGTACCACGTCCCCAGAGGGCATTAGGCTCTTGTGTAATCTATTTAAAATAGCTCTTCTTTATTCAGTGTGTGTGTGTATGTGTGTGTGTGATTGCATGCGCGCATACACGCGCGCACATTTAAATACTGTTAGCATGTGCTCTGTGGAAATAATGAATAATTGATTCTTGTAATAGATTCGATTGTCTAGTACTCTGATACACTGGAAAGTGTCTGAACGGTACTAGGAACGGTATTTGGAACCTTAAAAGCCCTTTTCTCCAGGTTCCTCCACGCAGATTCTGAGAAAGAGAAGCTAATGTCACCCCTTCTTCAACCTGCACAAGCTGGGGTGAAGGTAACAATGCCCTCCGACCCCTCACTGTGATTGCTATCACTTTACTACGATGAGGACTGTCCTGCCGCATCACTAAGTCCCGCTTTGAAAAGAAAAGCACGGTGTGTCTTTCACTCCCAGAACACGCCTCCCCCTCTGCCTCATCTCCAGCAGATAAGGGACATTCTGATGTTTTATTTGTTAAATGGTTGACTATTAAGAAACTCATTTGCTAGCTGGAGCCTGCAATGGAAAATCAGCCCAGAAAAGTGGGAGGCTGGCAAGCGACCAGAGCAGATGGGAGATGGAGGTGAGGGGAGGCCCACAAGCCCCTTCCAGCCTGGACCTGGGGTCAGGGGCCAGCCCTCGGGGAACCTGTGGGCTGTACCAACGTGCTGACCCCCTTCTCCACACCCTGACCGCCCCCCTACACACACACAGCACTGCAAACCAGGGCGAAAGGACCCATGCACTAAGCGATGGGAAGAGGAGGGTGTAACCCCCAGCCCCGGCAACTTCTCCAGCCCTCCACTCTGCCTGTCACCACCCGCCCGACGTCATCATCCGCTCCTCAGGCCTCTCGGGTCCTGAAACCCTGACCCCGGGCATGTTCCATCGCCCCGTTAGTTCCGAAGCCACAGCCAGCCCTTCCTGGCAGACACTCCTGCTCCTCCAGGTCTGCCCCTCCTCCTCGCCTCCTGCCCCAGGAAGACCCCAACAATGCCAAGGATGGGGGGGAGGAGGGGGAAGGCAGCAGGGAGACAGGGGTCCTGGTGCTCTCACACCTGAGAACCACGTCCAGGAAAGGAGGCAAAACTGCTCCGAGAATTATATAATCACTGCGGCTTCAAGGGAGAGGACTGGGATCCAGGTTGCCATAGCGTTTGTGGCGTGTGGCTGGGAAGGCAGCGCGCCCGGCCACGCGCCCTGCTGCCTGCCGGCCCCTCCATCTTCCTCGCAGACCTCACAGGGCCTCGGCTCCTACTTTGAATGTCTGCTCTCCGCAGATGGGAGGGGAGGAGGCGCTGGGGGACGGGGCGGGGCGGGGGGCAAAAGGAAGGGGGAAAAGGGCCAAGAAGGATTTGTGCTGCACAGAAAGGGGACCCTAGGAACTGCTGAGGATTATCGCCATGTGAATAACAATCATGACTACAGGTCACTGCCATTGTGGGTGACAGCCAGGACGTGGCCACTGGGCGCTCCGCTTCAAGGCTGCCTGGACTGAGCCGGGATCCCCGAGGGCAGAAACCTACCCTCCTCCGCTCTTCACAGACATCACCCTTTCTTCTGTGTCTCTCCCGCCTCCCTCTGAATCCGTCCAGGACTCCATCAGGAGGGGCGCAGGGAAACAGGTGAGGGGTGGGACATGGGGACAGAGCTGCCCTCCTGACCCGAAAGCCATGGCTCATCCTAGAACCCATGGCCCTTGACACAATCCTTTCTACCAAAAGAGGCCACAGTCTCCCCATGGCCACCCAAGCTGGAGATCAGTTTCAGGTTGGACCGAGCCCAGGGAAGCTGCCCGGCGGCCTCTGGCTCCAAAAGGGTAGGGACTCTGCCTGCTAAGGGTGAGGCTGGGGGCAAAGGAGAGAGGAGGCTGGAAAGGAGAGACACGGAGACAATCCCTCCACCAGGCTGTCCTCACAGGAGCACCTGATGTGCCCAGGAAGTAGCAGGACCAACAGCGACAGGTACTGAGAAGGAAGAGGTTGGAAGGAAGCATGTAAACAGGGAGGCTTGGGAAACTGGGAGAGGCGAGGCAGAGCCTGCACCCAGAGGCAGAGGAAGCCATGGGGGAGGCCCAGCCGGAGCTGGAGGCGGCCACACTCCAGCAAGACCAGCCCTCTCCGCTCCATCTTGACCTTAATTGCTGAGCAGTGCCAAAAAATAATAACTTGTTAATATGGGCGGGGGTGGGGGGGTGTGAGGGAGAAAGTTTCCAGGAAGTGGGGAGTTGCCTGAAAGCCTTCCCCCCTCGCAGGGGGAGCGGCTGCCACTTGATGCCAAGGATGGAGACGCTGGAAAACACTGGGCGACAGTGTACAGCCGCGTGAGCTCGGCACACCCTTTATTATTGCCTTAAAACATGAGAAAGCAGAGCCCACACACCGCCCGATTTCTAACCCCCGCTGACATCCTCAGGTGCTAGCCCGCATGTGGGTGCGAATAAGAACACCCGGGGCGTGGGCGCGCGGGGTCAGTGGCTGCAGAGAGGTGGGAGGGTGTAGGTGAGCCGAGAAGAGGGACACAGGGAGAGGGAGAGATGGAGGGGGACACAGCGGGAGGGAAAGAGAGGGAGAAGGAAAGGGAGAGGCGCCGAGAGACTCACAACCGTCTTTCGGGCCCCACCCGCCCCCTGGAGCGCGCTGCCCGGGCCGGGGCGCAGGGCCGGGGCGCCGGGCAGCGGGCGGGGGCGCCGGCCGGCCTGGTGCGGGGCGCGCGCCCGCGCGCGCTCCCAGCCGCGCCCGGGCGAGGCGAGGACCCCGGCCCGCGGGGCCGGGGGCGTCGCCGGCCGGGCAGTCGGGCTCCCCTGGCGAGCGCGAGCCAGCGAGGCCGGAGCAGACACTTGGGAACTTTTCCCCTCGCCCGGAATTTCTCCGGACGCGCGGCTCGGGGGGCCCGCGGGCGCAGGCGGGGGAGGGGCGGGGATTTTCCGCTCGGTTCGGCCCGGGTCCCGCGGGCCCCCGGCCGCTCTGGGAGAAGGACGCGCGGGCGAGGCCGACGGGCGCGGCGGCGGGATCCAGCCTTACCTTGGTGGTTCTCCTCCGGAATGTACATCCTCGTGTTTTCATTGACCATGGACCAAGAATCGTGTGAGCAGGAGAAGAAGCCACGAAGAGGAGGAAATGTCAAACACCCCCGAGCGGGTCTGCCCTGATCCCTGCTCCGGGCCGGCGGTTCTCGTGCAGAATCGAGGAAGCCGTGGGTCTGCAGCAGCTCTTCTTTCCCTCTGACGATTACCTGATCCCCATCATTGCATCAAACACCAGAAAGCGTTCCTTTCCACTCCTGCCTCCTTCAGCGGGGCTGTAACGCATCCTCAGCACATCCGGGCCCCTTTCAAGAATTCAGCGCCGCACCTCTGGCGGCCACAGCATTTGAGAAAATAAATCAGGAGGCAGAGCTAGAGGAGGCGGAAGGGGAGAGGGGCGCGCGGACCCCAGGACGGGGGGAGGGCCCGCCGGCCGCTAGCCCGAACCGTCTCCGCCTGCTCTCGGCGCGTCCTGCCCGGCCCGGCTCCGCTTTCTCTGCCCGAAGGTCCGGCGAGTCCCGAGGGCTAGGAGGCAGGAAGGCGCCGCCGCTCCGGGCCGCGCCGCGCGCCGCTCTGGCAGGAGCTGTTTCTGCAGAGGCGGCGAGAGGGAGCCGCGGGCAGGAGCGCGGAGCGCGGCGCTCACCCCGCGGCCCGCCGCCCCGCCCGCCCGCCCGGCGCGCCCCAGGCGGACGCGCTGAACGCTTCCAGATGTGGCGGCGGCGCGCGGGGCTGGGCGCACGGCGCGGGGCGCACAGCGCGGGGCGCGCGGAGCCGACTCGAGTCCGGCTAGAGCCCCAGCTCGCCGGATCGCCCGCGCCTCGGCCCACATGCCGTCCAGACACACCCCTCGCGCCCCGCCCCGGCCCCCACGTCCTGCGCGGGCGCCAAGGCGGAGAGGCCTCGGGCGCGCAATTCCAGGAGGGGCTGCCATCAGCCCTCCTAGAGTCTCGGAGGGTCGGGCCACTGAGCAAAAGGAGTCGCGATGCCAAGGCTCTGTTTGATCCATTAGGACCAGGGCGGTTGCACGAGTGGCGTGGAGAGGCGAGGATGGGGAGAGACAGGGCAGGGAGAGAGGGCCCGAGGGGCGGAGCCTCCTGGCGAGGCAGCGGTGCCCAGATGTCTGAGCAGATTAATAGACCGAGGTTTCTTAATTCCTCCGAGGCACCGGAGCACGTGTGCTACTCGAGATCCTTACCTTCTCCTCTTAATTATTTCTGCCACTCCGGCGGGAATCCACGGAGCTCTTTCCTTCCGGAGCGGCGGACCTTTCTCCCCGTCCTCAGGCAGCCACGGAAGGTCCATGGCACCCCCTGCAGGCCCGGGCTCCTGACTTTGGGCTGCCTGGGCCCTGGCAGGGGCGCCTACAGCTCCCACTTGGGAAAACGCCCCGCTTCCTACTTTCAGACCCTACTCCCCAGCCGCCCTCCTCCCCGCGGGGGGAGCCCATCCATCTCCTGAGTCCGTGGTGTGACCAGATTTGTGTGTCCGGCCCAGACCCGTCTTCCTGAACGCCAGGCTACATGGCCAACTCAGTCTCCGCTCGGGCATCTCAAAACCCAACAGATTCAATGCGGAATTCCTTGTTTTCGGTGCAAAACCTGCTCCTCAGCAGGCTCCCCGTCTCTCGGTTGATGGGACCAAAGATCTGGAGTGGTTCTTGATTGCTTTCTCTGATCCGGTCCTTCGGGGAAATCCCGAAGACTCTTGAATGTGACCACTTCTTAGTTCCCCCGCTGCAACCCCAGCCCAAGCCCACATGCCCCTCACTCGAGCTCCTGCAGAGGGTCTGTCCCCTTTCGAACCCCTCCTGTCCTTGGGTATCTTCTCAATACACCACCTAAAGGGTCACATGTCAGCACCTCTCTGCAACCGCGCCTACCCACCCCCCACCCCCCGCAGGGCTCCCTGTTCACTTAGTAAAAGCCAGGCCCTCAGGGCAGCCTCCAGGGACCCGCGGCTGGTGAGTCCAGGTGCCCTCACGGCCTCTCCTCTGGTGTCCCTGATCCAGCCTCACCCGCCCAGCTCTGTGCCCCCAGGCTCTCCAGGACACCCCTCCTTCTCCTCACTCACACACCCCGGGAGCCCTTTGCTGTAGCTGCCCGCCCTGCCTGCAATCCCCGCCTCAGCTATCTACCTGATGAACCCCCTCATCTTCTTCAAGACTTTGCTCAAATCACACTTTCTCAGCGAGATTCAGCCTGACCACCCCACTTAGTATAGTGGATCCGCGGATGGATCTATGGTTCATTGAGTCCGCGCCTGTGGAACCGCGAATACGGAACGCCAATATGCAATCGCAGATACCGGGAACAGCCAAACACCTTTTTATAAAAGGAGTTTGAAAACTCGTGGATTTCAGCATATGCAGAGGTCCTGAGTCACTCTCCCACTGCACCTAGCAGCCCCTCCAGGGCCCTCAGTCTCCCCTTCCTCCACTTTGAATTTTTTTGTTTAATCCGTGTGTAACATACCATATAGTCTACTTATTCATCTATTGTATGGTTTATTGACTGTTTCCCCCACTAAACTGTAAACCCCTTGAGGGCAGGGATCTCTGTCCTTTTTGCACTCCACTTTATCTCAAGTGTGCAGACCGACGTCTGGCAGAGGGTCGTTAACTTAATAAAAGTGTGGAAGGAGTCCCTAAGATGCCACCACAGTATGCATCAAAATGCCTCCCTAGGCACCCGGATTCGTGTCTGAATCCTCACCGGTTCAGCCCCGTTCCTTGGGCCAAGGGTTTGGGCCCCAGCTTACAATGCCAAGGCCCCTGTGAGAGGTATTAAGCTTTATCCATCTTCTTCATTCTACCGTGAACAGTGGTCTAGATTTGGTTGGTTAGGAGAGAAATCTGGCTTCTTTACCATTCTGGTGTGTTCACACTCAATTTTCAAGCTAAGAGAAAAATCAGAAATGACACAAATCTGAAGATCCCTTCCATTTAGCTTTAGAGTGCACCATCATAGACTGTGTTTCAGAGGTCCGTGCACCTGTTTATTTGTTTAAACTAATACTAAAATTGTTTTGCACCCCTCTACACACTGCAGAGCACCGAAAAAATGATGCTTTTGAACTGTGGTGTTGGAGAAGACTCTTGAGAGTCCCTTGGACTGCAAGGAGAGCCACCCAATCCATCCTAAAGGAGATCAGTCCTGGGTGTTCATTGGAAGGACTGATGCTGAAGTTGAAACTCCAGTACTTTGGCCACCTGATGTGAAGAGTTGACTCATTGGAAAAGACCCTGATGCTGGGAGGGATTGGGGGCAGGAGGAGAAGGGGACGACAGAGGATGAGATGGCTGGATGGCATCACCGACTTGATGGGCATGAGTTTGAGTAAACTCCGGGAGTTTGTGGTGGACAGGGAGGCCTGGCGTGCTGCGATTCATGGGGTCGCAAAGAGTCGGACACGACTGAGCAACTGAACTGAACTGAACACACTGCAATAAAGGAATAATGACAATATCGGACAGTGCTCAGTGGGCTGGGCTGTGACAGGTGTTCCATCACGTTATTTCCTTTCATCCTCAGTGCAAGGATAATGCTGGTGCTACTGTTGTGATTGCCATCCCCATTTTACAGATACAGAAACTGAGACTTAGAGACTTTGTGTGTCCAGAATCATCCGGTTGGTAAGTTGTGGAGCCTGCTTCTTGAGAGAAAAGCTATGACAGACCTAGACAGCTCATTAAAAAGCAGAGACATTACTTTGCCTACAAAGGTCCATGTAGTCAAAGGTATGGTTTTTCCAGTAGCCATGTATGGATATGAGAGTTGGACCATAAAAAAGGCTGAACACAAAGAAGAATTGTTGCTTTCAAATTGTGGCACTGGAGAAGACTCTTGAGAGTCTCTTGAACAGCAGGGAGATCAAACCAGTCAACCCTAAAGGAAATCAACCCTGATATTCATTGGAAGGACTGATGCTGAAGCTGAAGCTCTAATACTTTGGCCGCCTGATGTGAAGAGCTGACTCATTGCAAAAGACCCTGATGCTGGGAAAGATTGAGGGCAGGAGGAGAAGGGGATGACAGAGGATGAGATGGTTGGATGGCATCATCAACAGAGTGGGCATGAGTTTGAGCAAACTTTGGGAGATAGTGAAGGACAGGGAAGCCTGGCTCGCTGCAGTCCATGGGGTCGCAAAGAGTCAGATACTACTGAGTGACTAAACAACAACACAGTAGCTAGAAGTTGAGAATTAAAGATGAAAACCTATCTTTGGGTTTCGGAATAAATGATAGCCCACTCACTCTGTGAACTCTTTTTTTTCTTATTATTTGTCTCTTATTTATTTTTATTTATCTTTATTGTTGCCTGTGGGGTCACAAAGAATCAGACATGACTTAGCGACTGAACAACCACAACAAAATGATTGCAAAGTATGCCTTAGGGGGTTCACAGGGAGCTGGGTGACTGAGAGCTGGTGCCCCGTGTCAGGGGCACCGGCAGGATTTACAGCCAGGCTTTTCTCCAGGTAGGCGCCATGTAAATCTAGCAAGTAAATATTACCTTCATGCCTCTCCAGTTTCGTTTTTCACTTCTCTTTTCAGCTGTGAAACGTGTTCTTTGCCTTCCAGAAAAAGGTACTTTCTAAATATTTGGTCTTCCAACGAGCACCCATATCTCAGCTTCTCATTTTGGAACACATCCCTGGGTGCTCCCTTTCCAAGGAACAGATTCTCAATGTGTCAAACAGAAGCCATCCCGAATTCCTACTGAGGTTTGGGAGGTGGTGGGAGCCAAGGAGGGATCTTTCTGTCTTTCGTGACCTGACTGTACCCCCCGGTGAGGCTCTCGCCTCTGCTCTCCTGGGCGGGGTGCTACAGACAAGCACTCTTCCGGTGTTGTGTATGGTGTAATATCTGGATGCGAAGGTGCCTTTTCTCCAGCCCTCTTCCCACTACATCTTAAATGTCTTCAGAAAGAGAACTGTGTTCATTTTTCTTTGTGTGAGTCTAATGCTTGGTGTACAGGGACACTCACTGTATGTTGAGTGCATGATTCATTCTGGAAAATATTCCTTAAAGTGATCACAAAATTTTTTTTTGGAAGCAATTAAGAGTGCACTGAATTTGTTAATTACAATACATTTGTAAGAGTGAAAAACTTGGAAAAAAATCTAAATACCCAACATAAAAGGTTGGTTAGGTGAAAATAGTAAGACATTATTGTAGCAGCCACTATTGAAAACAGTATACTGAGTGCTCAGTGGTGTCCGACTCTTTGCAACCCCATGGACTGTAGCCCACCAGGCTCCTCCATCCATGGGATTCTCCAGGCAAGAATATGGGAGTGGGTTGCCATTTCCTGCTCCAGGGGAATCTTCCCAACCTAGGGATCAAACCTGCCCATCTTGCATCTCCTGCATTGGCAAGCAGATTCTTTACCACTGTGCCACCCGGGAAGCCCGGAAAACAGTATGGAGGTTCCCAAAAAACTAAAAACAGAGTTACCATATGATCCAGCAATCCGACTCCTAGGCATATATCCAGAAAAGATGAAAACTCTAATTCAAAAAGATACATGCACCCCAATGTTCAAAGCAGCACTGTTTGTAATAGCCAAGACATGGAAGAAAACTAAATGTCCATCAACAGAATGGATAAGGAAGATGTGGTGTATTTATACAGTTTACACAATGGAATATTACTCACCCATAAAAAAGAATGAGATAAAGGCATTTGCCGTGATGTGAATGGACCTAGAAACTATCCTCCTTAGTGAAGTAAGTCAGACAGAGAAGGAGAAATATCATATAATATCACTTATATGTGGAAGCTTAAAAAGGGTACAAATGAACTTATTTACAAAACAGAAATAGAGTCACAGCCTGAGAGAATAAGCTTATGGTTACCAGGGGCAAGGAGGGAAGAGGTAAATTGGGAGGTTAAGATTAACACATATACACTATCATACACAAAACAGGTAACTAATAAGAACCTGCTGTGTAGCACAGGTAGCTATAGGCAATATCCTGTAATAAACCATAAATGGAAAAGAGTATGAAAAAGAATAGATACATACATATATATGTATATAATGAAATCACTTTCTGTACCCCTGAAACTAACACAGTATTGTGAATTAACTATAGTTCAGTTTTTTAAAAAGGATTTTTGGTCATTTGCTCCTCAGAACAACCCTATGAGGGAAGCACCATTACTCCTGTTTTACAGACTATTGTGGACATGGAGAGCTGGCTATGCTGTGCTATATGAGGGTCACTTCACAGCTGATGAATGCTGGAAAACCTGTGATCTGAACCCAGCTGTCTGTCCTCAGAGTCTCTGCTGTCACCCGTCTCGTGGATAAACCAGGGAGCACCCATACAGAGATGTGAACCACAACAAGGAATTATACCAGTGATATGGACAAAGACTATTTACACTGTAAGAAAACAGGCTATAAAGTTTTATGTGTGTTATGATTCCATTTTTCTTTTAAAGGCAAGAGTGTATTTGAACTAGGAAAAAGGCTAAAAAGTGTTCATCCTGAAATGTTGACAGTAACTTTCTTTGGGAGGTGGGATGACGGGTACGTTTCTCTTCTCCTTTCTTCCTGTCTGGCCCACAGCTTCGGAAGCCAGACCGCTGGGCAGAACCACACCCCCACTAGCCCCCTGCAGCCAGGAATACCTCTGAGGAGTCAGCCTGGATTAACCCTTCCATCAAAGCCCCACGGGTCCCTTCCCATCCATCTCCCTCTGTCCACCCTGACCACCTCTCAACACTAAATGCTGCCGCCGCCTCCTGCAGAAATAACCTGTCCAGGATCTTTGCTCAAACGCTCACCGTCTGAGGTGATAACTTAGAGTGTCAGTCATTTTGTGCAGAGGAGAGAGGCCAGGAGCTCCAGGTAACAGTGACCTTCTGGGAATACATTTCAGTCTTTAATTTCTAATCCGCAGGATTGTCCATGTGAAAGTATTGATAAGGGTGGGCGTTTCAGACCAGGTAAAGGTGATAGGCAAATAATATGTGCCCTCCAAACCTCTTTACCTCCATGAAGGACCACATAGGACCATGTAGGGCCATTCTTCCTCAGAGGCTAGACTGGAACCTGATTTTACAGCCATGTTATCTATGCACATTGCATTGAACGAAAATGCTCCTGGCAACTCAGCCCCATCTCAGCCCCAAGGGGAGGCCAGAGTGTTTGGAGGCGAAGGGGCTCAGCCCTCATTCACAGCATCCTCACATCACAGGAGGAACACCAGGGAGGACAGGCCCACCCTTGTGATCTCCAGCAACTCAACTCTAAGACTTATAGCGGCAGGATGGTGGCCGGCCTGCCCCTGGCGACTGGCTCTCCACATCTGGGTCTCGTTCTGTATCAGCAGGACACCAGTCCAGGCCAAGGCACCCAGCCAGCTGGGACCCCTCCTGTGAAAAACCAAGTAATGGGGACCCATGGCCTACAGCTTTTTGCAAAGAGAAGCTGATGCATGAAAACCGATTAATGGTTGAAATGATTTTCTTAGCTTCTCGTCAAGGCCCCCGGGAAGTCAGTTTCCTGTGGGTGACCTGCTGACTCCAGAAGAAACCCCGCAGACCCCTTCATCCCCAGCTGCCCACTTCTGAGGGCCTTAAAGGCCACCATGGACACAGGTTCCCACATGTGTTACAGTCTTGTGTCTCGCTAAGTCACTTCAGTCGTGTCGGACTCTTTTCAACCCCATGGACTGTAGCCCACCAGGCTCCTCTGTCCATGGGATTCTCCAAGCAATAATACTGGAGTGGGTTGCCATTTCCTTCTCCAGGGAATCTCCCAGACCCAGGGATTGAACCTGCATTTCTAAAGTCTCCTGCGTTGGCAGCTGAGTTCTTTACCACTAGTACCACCTGGGAAGTTAATGTCTTAAGGCTGCCGAAAACTGACAGCTTGCTGGGTGGTTTAAGATGACAGATATGTTTCTGTCTCTCACTTTTGGAGGCTAAAAGTCTCAAATCCGGTAAGGTCACGAATATGAAAACAGGCCACACAGAATGGAATCTCTCCAAATATTTACATCCTCAGGAAGGAAACCCAAATGCCCTCAGACTGATCCCACGGAGTACTAGATCTGGCTTAGTCACTGTCTCTGGGAAGCTGTTGGAAGGCGATTCTCCAAGCCCCGGGGGCAGAAGCATTATCACTGATCACCACCACCCTCACAGAAGTTCAGTGCCCCATCACACATCTGAGGCAGGCAGAGCTGAGTCTGGGGGGCTTACAGGGCACACAGAAAGGATGCCTCCTGGGAGGCGAGCATTGTTAACTTGCCAAATCACTTCCATTCAACAGCCTGGTGGAGCCTGGTGCAACCAAGAACCTGGCGGCCTTCAGTCATGGCAGAGCACTCCCAACTGTCTCCTCACATGACCCTGTAGAATCATCACTGCCCTAGGGAGGTCTTGTGTCACCAGCATCCTTGACGACCAATGACATTCCTTCACAGTTTACCAGTTTTGCCATATTGCCGTATTTCATATCAGATTAAAATTTTCTGCCCTGCTCATGTTCAGTCCTATTTCTATAGTCATTGTTTGCATTGAATAGAACCTCATTATTTCATTATTAACCACCAAACCTTGGTGATCACTTTTTTCCCCAAATTGACTAATGCTGCTTATCAAGTGACACCTATATAAACTTCTACTGCAGTTTAGTCCCAAAGCTATTCTGTTTTCCTCCACTCTGGCCACATGGAAACATTCACTTCTCTCCTGTATCTGGACACACTATTCGGCTGGTTCTGACCAAAAGCACTTGAGTAGAGGGATGTGTCCCTTGCAGGTTGAGATCATGAGAGGCCCATCGTGATGCCCCTTTGTTCTCTTCTGCCCTGAAATCCAGATGGACTAGCTGCGAGATAAAGAAGAATGAACTGGCCAGGATGTCCCAATGCCTTTGTGAAGGAGAGCCTTTGCACTGACCCCATCTGGACATGTAGCATGAGAGAGAAGTAAGCTATTATTATATTAATCCCCCAAAATCTGGAAGTCTCTGCCGATGTATACCATTGCCTGTCCTGACTAACAGACTGACGGAAGTCAACAACTCTGAGCGTGACCTACGGGTGATCAGAGATGTGCCAAGTTCCAATCAGCTGAATCGGTTTCCATTCCAATCATCGTAAAATCAGTCAATGGTTCTAATTCATAAGAGGGAAGGTTGTAACCATAATGACCTTGTGATGGGAGAATATTGAGAGCATCTGTAATTTGTGTAGTATATTATTGTTTTTATTTGTTTCAGATATATCAATGACAGTATCCATTTTGACTGATTTTACAGACAAAATACCTCCAAACTCATTTCCTTCTTTAAGCCTGCTGAAGGTACAGGTGTATTTATGCCTATATTTATATTGACGAACTGATGAAAACTATCCTTATGTGGGTGAATCAGTACACATTGACACTTCCCCAAGTGGGCTCCAAGTGTTTGCAGTGGTTTATGGCATCTTCAAATGTGTTCAAGGAACCCACATGGTATCTGGATGGGTTTTAATGGAATCAGTTTCCAGACCCTCAAATTTCCTATGTGCTCAACCTTAACACTGGACAAAGGACAACCTGGGGCAGAGGCTGTCCTTTCTTTTCTGACCCTTCTCAGCCATCCCTCCCCCCAACTACAGAGGAGAGACAGACCTGTCACCCCAACTCACCCCCCTCCATCCTTCTGGGTCCATCTGCCTGTGATGTGACTCCCTCCAGGCACCAAAGACAGAGGCATTTGAAACACTCATGTCTATCTAGAAAGGCTCCTTTAATCAGGTCCCATACCCCCCCAATCACACATCTCTTTAAGAGATACACTTCTGATACTATTTAAATTTTATATTGATAGCTACTTTTAAAGCTCATCATGTAATTATGTTGTTTATTGTTGTGGTTGTTTAGTCGCTAAGTCACATCTGACTCTGCAACCCCATGGACTGTAGCCCACCAGGCTCCGCTGTCCATGGGGAGTCTCCAGGCAAGAATACTGGAGTGAGTTGCCATTTCCTCCTCCAGAGGATCTTCCTGACTCAGAGATTGAACCTGTGTTTCCTGCATTGGCAGGCAGATTCTTTACCACTTGAGCCACTAGGGAAGCCCTTGCTCAATTGTACACTAATAATATTTGCAACGATAGTTCAACCTGGAAGAAATCTGTGGCACTGAGCTTTATAGTCACAGGAACTTTATTTTAAATATAATTTATATATCTCTTTTTCTGGCAAGGTAGTATGATCAATGAAAGACTTTCAAGCACAAAATTATCTTGCATCAGGGTAAAGCTTTATGGAGGAAATGGAATGGAACTATGTTTCCAAGGAGAAAAAGAAGTGATGTGAAATCTTTGTTTTCTGTTTTTTTTTTTTTAAAGAGCTTTCATGTATTTCTGAATGGATAATAGAAGGTTTCAAATAGCTCGGTGTTTATATTTCATTGGAAACTTTTTAAAGAGTGATGCAACGATTTTATTTTACTTTTAACTGTCAAGAGTTACAAAGCAGTAGAAATTGCATCATTTACAACCATTTAAACTTATCATGAAAATGTGGGGATGTCAACTTGAAATGTATGATGAGACACATAATTTTTCAAAACTCATTTTGGAAGCTATGCGAGCAAAATGGTGTGGAGACTCTGGAATTGGCACAGTTCGAGGTCCATGGAGGCCCGAGCTGGCCTGACCTCTGAGGCTGTATTTATATGGAATGACGGTGGGCTTCTGGCAGCAAACATGTGCCAGGTAAGTATACGCGTGGGCAATATGTAAAAAGCCCTGGTTCCCCTTCTCATTCTATCTTCCACCCCCAACATGATCTTGAAGGACCTACCTCTCTTCATGAGGTTTTTATACTGAACTTCTCGGAGAAAAGAAAGCAGTGTCACATGATCACAATATCCCAGAAACTATGGTGGCCCTAGTGGTAGAGAATCCGCCTGCCGGTATAGGAGACATAACAGATTCAGATTCGATCCCTGGGTGCGGAAGATCCCCTGAAGGAGGTCATGGCAACCCACTCCAGTATTCTTGCCTGGAGGATACCATGGAGAGAGGAGCCTGGCCGGCTAACATAGACGAGGTTGCAAAGCGTCAGACATAACTGAAGCGACTTAGCACACACTCATGTGGCCCTGGGGGCTTCCTTGGGGGCTCAGTGGTAAAGAACCCGCCTGCCAATGCTGGAGACTTGAGTTTGATCCCTGGGTTGGGAAGATCCCCTAGAGAAGGAAATGGAAACCCACTCCAGTATTCTTGCCTGGGAAATCCCATGGAAAGAGGAGCCTGGAGGGCTACAGTCCATGGGGTGGCAAAGAGTTAGACACAACTTAGAGACTGAACAACAATTACCTGACCCTGAAAATACTCCTGAGCGATCTTTCCGACCTCTGATTATTTGTACTTCACTCCAAGACATAATCGTTCCATTTGTCAGTGTGGTTTCCATCGGGAAAGTTAAACAGAACAGACTCTGGGGCTTCACTGCCTGTATTTGCTCTTTCAATGATTGGAGATTGAATTTTCTCATTCTCTCCATTCTGCAGTCCAGCTGGGCCTCGTCGGGAGAACCTGAACCTATCATGTTCTCGGTCACTGTCTTGGGGCCATGATGGTCAGGTATGGGAATGAACTCTGGGTTCAAAGCCTGCATCTGCTCATGCCCAGCTGTGTGACTTTGGCCAAGGCTCTCCTGGCCTTTGAATATCAGCCATGGTGCCAATCTCAGAAACCAACTGACAAACCCCCCAGGAGAGGAGTCTGAGCATAAGAGAAGCATTAATGTGAAAATGTGACATGAGGGACTTCCCTGTGGGGTCCAGTGGCTGAGACTCTGTGCTCCCAATGCAGGGGGCCCAGGTTCAATCCCTGTTTGGGGAACTGGATCCCACCTGCCGCAACTATCACCCAGTGCAGCCAAATAAATAAATATTTAAAAAAAAAGAAGAAAGAAAATGTGCAGAGAATAGACATATAGACACAGCAGGGTATTTACTACTGGGAAGGTGGGATTTTATATCATCTGTGACCCTCTGTAGCAGCACCAGGACCCTTGCTTGGTCCAACCTAAACATCATCAACTGCAATTTCAGCCCTCTTTTTGTCTTCTTTCCTGCTTTGGAAAAAGAGAGTGGTTGGCCTCCATCTTTTGCATAAGAGCCTATTATCTGTTTGAAGCAATTCTTCAGAAAGTCAAGAGCACTCAGTGTCTCCACGTCACCCAGCCCACACCAGACCCTGAGAACCATCCCTGCAATAAAATTTCAGTAATTTTATCTAAGTAACCACTTTCCGCTGGAAAATTTCCCTTGAAACCCTGAAAACAAATCCCAGAGGGGTAGGAGTTGGATTAGCTAAATTGTTTGCTGTCAAGTCTATATGCATTTAGCAAAGGTCCCAGTGAGATGGATTGTTCAGCAAAGCAAACTCCCTTTCCGGGGATTCATCACCGTTACTCCCATTTGGTGAGTGCGAGGCTAAAGCATTCCCATTGTACATTATCAATAAATGCCCACATTATAAATGATTTTAAAAAAAAAACAGAGTTTTATGGTCCAACCTCAAAAATCTGCTGGCTAACCTTCTCATGGCTGAGGTCCTGGTGAGCCTCCACTGGCCAGGGCAGCTGCGTTTGGGGAGCAAAATGTTGAATGAAGAGGGGACGACTTGAAAGAAAAATCTAGTGTTGTCGTACTTTCAACAAAGTGACCAAGCAGACAAATGGGTCTCTACCTTCCTCTAGCTCTGTGCATAAACACTACCCCCCAAGCAGCATCTCTCAATACGCTCCGGAACTCATGGCCCACAAGATGCCCTGTGGGATGCAAGGCCGGTAATCCCCTGGCCCAGCACAGGAATGCTCCCTGCTACCCATGGGGCCCCGTGGTCCAAAATGACCCCGCATTTCTTCTCTCCTTCATCCTGGTTTCCAACCTCCACCTGTGGCACCTCTCTGGCATCCTTTGGCTCCTGCTCAGGTGGGTGAGGCCCCCACTCTGTCCCCCATAGAGCTTTATAGTCATCTGTCTTGAAGCACCAGTTATACTACTTATTTTTTAAATATTTTTATTTGTTTATTTATCTGATTGTGCCAGGTCTTAGCTGTGGCGTGTGGGATCTAGTTCCCTGACCAGGAATCAAACCCGGTTCCCCCGTACTGGAAACTTGGAGTCTTAGCCACTGGACTACCAGGGAAGCCCCTATACCACTTAGTACTATTTGTTTATTTGGTCATTTCTTTACCTCCCATCTCTTCGAGTGGACTTTGAGCATCTCAGGGGTGAGAACCATATTCTACTTGCCTTTAAATTTCCTGTTCCTAGAATAGTGTTTGTGTGTGTGTGTTAGTCACTCACTTGTGTCTGACTCTCTGCGACCCCATGGACTGTAGCCCACCAGACTCTTCTGTCCATAGAATTCTCTAGGCAAGAACACTGGAGTGGGTTGCCATGCCCTCCTCCAGGGAATCTTCCCAACACAGGGATCAAACCAGTGTCTCTTATGTTTCCTGTATTGGCAGGGACATCTTTACCTCTGGTGCCACCTGGGAAGCCCTATTTAGGGGCTACTTAACTAAAAAGACCCTCTTTGGGGGCTAGGTCTCTTTGTGAAAGATTTGGCTCTTATTTTTCTAGTCAGAGGCCCACGTTATGTGTGAGGGACTAATTCTGGCCCACAGACCATCACGCACAGTGTCTGCCTTTTGCAATTTCCTACCCACACACACTGTGTTTCTTTACATAATATGTGTAATCCTTGCCTTTGCCCATGTCCCATCTGTAATACCTGGATTTATCTGTTTGCCCTCCCTAGCATCTGTCTCTACAAGCTCTCATTGACAAAATTCACGTTTACGGATTTTGTCTACGAAAACACCTGGGCCTGGGACAATCAGGAATTGGACCTCCGGGAAGTGACTTGAACAGCAAGAAAAAGGAGACACTCCATGCAGGCCAGATCTGACCCTACGATGAGAGGAAAGGAAAATGATGGTTGAAGACCTATGAGTGTTCCTTACAAGTTAAACACTGCTGCTGCTAAGTCACTTCAGTCGTGTCCGACTCTGTGCGACCCCATAGACGGCAGCCCACCAGGCTCCTCCGTCCCTGGGATTCTCCAGGCAAGAATACTGGAGTGGGTTGCCATTTCCTTCTCCAAAGTCAAACGCTAGCCCCCCCCCTCCCCAAACACAGGTCCAGCTATCTCCTGCAATAGTTCCGGTATCACATCTCAACAATTCTCCTTTTTTATGTGCTTGGCTTATCACAAACCCTCCAAAATCCTCAGCTTATTTTTAAATCTGGACTCTGTGTCCTAAGTGGCCGAGAATTCCAAAATAACACAGATAAGAAAAAAGTGTCTGTGATGCAGAGCCGAGAACTGGGTGTCTGCGAGCAATGTTGAAGACTTCGGGGTCTGAGGAGTGTCAGGGGTCACCTTTCTGGGAGGGGCCAGCCTGCCATGGCATAAGATTAAAAGTCTGCCCACAGAGTTTGTGATGTGTATATAAGGAAACCAGCCTGTCCCCCAGACACCCAGGGCCCCACCTGTTGACCCAGGGACTCAGTCTCTAGGAGCAGAGTCATAATCTTCAGGTAAGGCCATGATTCAAGTGTCCTGTTTCTCAGCAGAGTATCCCCGCAGGAAAGAACTCTTCCAGCTTCGAGGTCACTAATACATTAACGGGGATGCTCTTCTCAGGTCTCTCTTCTCCTGCAAGGAAGTGAGACCCCATCGGGGAGGAGTGCTCTGCTTTTTCTCTCCCCTCTGGGGGGCCCTAGGCTATTTCTGGTGCACCAACAACTATTTTGTTGTTTTCCTTTGTTTTGTTTTGTTTTTTAGGGCAATTTTAGTTCAGTCACTCAGTCATGTCTGACCCTTTGCGACCCCATGGACTGCAGCATGCCAGGCTTCCCTGTCTATCACCAACTCCCAGAGCTTGTTCAAACCATCTCCATCAAGTCGGTGATGCCATCTAACCATCTCATCCTCTGTTGTCCCCTTTTCCTTCTGCCTGCAATCTTTCCCAGCATCAGGGTCTTTTCCAATGAGTCGGCTCTTCGAATCAGGTGGCCAAAGTATTGGAGCTTCAGTACCAGTCCTTCCAATGAATATTCAGGACTGATTTCCTTTAGGATTGACTGCTTTGATCTCCTTGCAGTCCAAGGGACTCTCAAGAGTCTTCTCCAACACCACAATTCAAAAGCATCCATTCTTCGGTGCTCAGCTTTCTTTATAGTCCAACTCTCACATCCATACATGACTGTTGGAAAAGCCGTAGCTTTGACTAGACAGGCCTTTGTCAGTGAAGTAATGTCTCTGCTTTTTAATACGCTGTCTAGGTTGGTGATAGCTTTTCTTCCAAGGAGCAAATGAAGCGAAGGGGAATTTTAAGTTTACAATAAAATCGAGAGGAAGGAGCAGAGATTTCCCACACACACCTCACCTATTATCAATATCCCCTGACAGAATGGTGCCTGTCTTAACAGGGATGAACCTATGCCAACCACCACAATCACCCAGACTCCATCATCTAAGAGCTCATTCTCAGTACTGTACATCCAGGGGTTTTGGACAAACATGTGATGACTTTAAGCATCAAAATAACAGCATGCAGAGAATTTTCACTGCCCTAAAAAATCCTCTGGACTTCATCCCCAACCCCCACCTTGCCCCCAGCCCACCATTGATCTTTGTACAGCCTCTGTAGTTTTGCCTTTTCTGGGATGTCATATCATTGCAATCATACAGTGTGTACCCTTCTCAGCACCCTGCAACTTCTAACAAACAATTTCAAGGGTAAGTTCGGTCTCCTACAACCCCACTCCTAGGCATAAATCTGGAGAAAAACATGATCTGAAAAGATACAACAGCATTGTTTACAACCACCAAGACTTGGAAGCAACCTAAATGTCCATCAGCAGAGGAATGGATAAAGAAGATGCAGTACATGTATATATATGATTGGAATATTTAGTTCAGTTCAGTTCCGTTGGTCAGCTGTGTCCGACTCTTTGCAATCCCATGGACTGCAGCATGCCAAGTTTCCCTGACCATCACCAACTCCCAGAGATTACTCAAACTCATGTCCATTCAGCTGGTGATGCCATCTAACCATCTCATTCTCTGTTGTCCCCTTCTCCTCCTGCCTTCAATCTTTCCCAGCATCAGGGTCTTTTCAAATGAGTCAGTTCTTTGCATCAGGAGGCTAAACTATTAGAGCTTCAGCTTCAGAATCAGTCCTTCCAATGAATATTTAGGACTGATTTCCTTTAGGATGGACTGGTTGGATCTCCTTGCAGTTCAAGGGACTCTCAAGAGTCTTCTTCAACACCACAGTTCAAAAGCATCAATTCTTCGGTGGTCAGTTGTCTTTATAGTCCAACTCTCACATCCATACATGACTACTGGAAAAACCTCAGCTTTGACTAGATGGACTTTTGTTGGCAAAGTAATGTCTCTACTTTTTATTATGCTGTCTAGGTTGGTCATAACTTTTCTTCCAAGGAGCGAGCATCTTTTAATTTCATGGCTGTAGTCACCATCTGCAGTGATTTTGGAGCCCCAAAAAATAAAGTCTGACACTGTTTCCATTGTTTCCTCATCTATTTGCTGTGAAGTGATGGGACCAGATGCCATGATCTTAGTTTTTTGAATATTGAGTTTTAAGCCAACTTTTTCACTCTCCTCTTTCACTTTCATCAAGAGGCTGTTTAGTTCTTCTTCACTTTCTGCCATAAGGGTGGTGTCATCTGCATATCTGAGGTTATTGATATTTCTCCCGGCAATCTTGATTCCAGTTTGTGCTTAATCTAGTCCAGCATTTCTCATGATGTACTCTGCATATAAGTTAAATAATCAGGGTGACAATATACAGCCTTGACATACTCCTTTTCCTATTCGGAACTAGTCTGTTGTTCCATGTCCAGTTCTAATTGTTGCTTCTTGACCTGCATACAGATTTAGCAAGAGACAAGTCAGGTGGTCTGGTATTCCCATCTCTTTAAGAATTTTCCACAGTTTCTTGTGATCCACACAGTGAAAGGCTTTGGCATAGTCAATAAAGCAGAAGTAGATGTTTTTCTGGAACTCTCTCACTTTTTCAATGCTCCAATTGATGTTGGCAATTTGATCTCTGGTTCCTCTGCCTTTTCTAAATCCAGCTTGAACATCTGGAAGTTGTTGAAGCCTGGCTTGGAGAATTTTGAGCATTACTTTACTAGCGAGTGAGATGAGCAACTGTGTGGTAGTTTGACGGTTCTTTGGCATTCCCTTTCTTTGGGATTGGAATGAAAACTGACCTTTTCCAGTCCTGTGGCCACTGCTGAGTTTTCCGAATTTGCAGGCATATTAAGTGCAACACTTTCACAGCATCATCTTTTAGGATTTGAAATAGTTCAACTGGAATTCCATTACTTCCACTAGCTTTGTTCATAGTGATGCCTCCTAAGGCCCACTTGACTTTGCATTCCAGGATGTCTGGCTCTGAGTGATCACACCATCGTGATTATCTGGGTCATGAAGATCCTTTTTGTATAGTGCTTCTGTGTATTCTTGCCATCTCTTCTTAATATCTTCTGCTTCTATTAGATCTATACCATTTCTGTCCTTTATTGTGCCCATCTTTGCATGAAATGTTCCCTTGGTATCTCTAATTTTTCTTGAAGAGATCTCTGGTCTTTCCCATTCTATTGTTTTCCTCTATTTCTTTGCATTGATCACTGAGGAAGGCTTTCTTATCTCTCCTTGCTCTTCTTTGGAACTCTGCATTCAAATGGGTATATCTTTCCTTTTCTCCTTTGCTTCTCTTCTTTTCACAGCTATTTATAAAGCCTCTTCAGACAACCATTTTGCCTTTTAGCATTTTTTTTTCTTGGGGATGGTCTTGATCACTGCCTCCTATACAATGTCATGAACCTCCATCCATAGTTCTTCAGGCACTCTGTCTATCAGATCTAATCCCTTGAATCTATTTGTCACTTCCACTGTATAATCATAAGGGATTTGATTTAGGTCATACCTGAATGGTATAGTGGTTTTATCTACTTTCTTCAGTTTAAGTCTGAATTTGGCAATAAGGAATATTACTCAGTCATTAAAAAGAATGAAATAATGTCATTTGCAGCAACATGGATGGACCTAGAGAGTGGCATACTGAGAGAAGCAATATCATATGACATCCTTTATATGTGGAATCCAAGAAGAAATGGTACGATGAGCTTACTTACAAAACAGAAACAGACTCACAGACTTCAAGAATGAGCGTATGGTTTCCGGGGGGAAGGGGGAGGGGAAGGGGTCATAGGGAGTTTGTGATGAGCATGTACACACTGCTCTATTTAAAATGGATCACCAACAAGGACCTATTGTACCACACAGGGAACTCTACTTGGTGTCATTCGGTAGCCCAGATGGGAGGGGAGTTTGGGGGAGAATCAATCCACGTATATGATGGCTGAGTTCCTTTGCTGGTCACCTGAAACCATCACAGTATTGTTAATCAGCTATTGTTATGTATTTGCTAAGTCTTGTCTGACTCTTTAGGCATCCCAGGGACTGTAGCCCGCCAGACTGCTCTGTCCAAGGGATTTTCCAGGCAAAATACTAGAATGGATTGCCAATTCCTTCTCCAGGGGATCTTCTCAACCCAGGGATCAAATTCACGTCTCCTGCATTACTGGCATTACATCCTGCGTTACAGATTCTTTACCATTGAGCCACCAGGGAAGCCCTAATCAGCTACAAAATAATACAAAATAAAATCACAATACAAAATAAAAGGGTTTTAAAAAAAAGAGTAAGCTGGGTCCCACATACACTCTAACTCCCAGCTAACTAGGGCGTCATCATTCAAGAATGGCTGTGGGCAGACGGGAAGTCCAGGGTCATGTTGGATGATTCAGGTAATAAATGCAAGAGAAAGACTCCGATCCCACACTCACATGTGCAGAAGATTAACATTCCTTGCATGCCTGCCCAACAACGAATTCTTTATTTCTGTCTCCTTTAGGGGCTCGCGGAGGTAGAGCATCCCAGTGAAGGGCAGGTTAATCTGTCCCAGGACGCGATCCAGGTGAGGCGGATGCTGGCGAGCATGGCTGGGGAAACCCCGCCTGGCCTCCAGGGAGCCACGCTGCCAACTGCCTCTACAGCAATGTGCCAAAGGCCGGCATGGAGCTGGCTCCTAGGGACACGCATACCAAAGGCAGCAGACGAGGATGAGTTTTAAAAACTGGGGAATAAATGCACTTTGTCTTCAGCATCTTCTTGCTTCTTCTGTGGAGCCTTTGTCTCTGGTCCTGGCAAACATCCCTCAGCAGGTCCCCGAATCTTCCCCCTGCCCTGATGTCTGCAGAGCAAGGGGCCACTGTGCCCCTTCTCGGGTCATTACTGACTTCTGTGAAAATGCCTCCCTGGGGCACTGGCTGTAAAGGTAGGGAAGGGTGGGGAGTCCCCCACAAGGACCTTCCTCTGGGTGTCACCTTCTCAGTTGTCAGGAGCTGGAGGCTGAGGCAGCGCCCACAGAATGGACTGTCCCTTCTCTGTGTGACTCTGAAAGGTCCAGCTCTGAGGGACTGCGGCCGCCCTGCCCTTCCTCCTCCCCAGGGTCCCCCAGGGTTATCACGAGGAAAGATGTCGTTATCACATTATCCCTCGTTATCATGAGGGAAAGACGGCTTTCCAGGCTGGGTCTCTGCAGCATCACTTCAAATTGCAGCTCCAAGCTCACCATGAGACAAAGCGTGATTATTTCCGTGGGCTACTGAATGGCCGGGACACCTAGGCAGCACTTTTAATGTGGGTAGTCACAGCTCTTAGAGCTGGAGAATCTTGGGAATCACCCCCAGTCAACCCCCACAATTACCAATAAAGGAAATAAACCCCAGAAAAGAAGGGTGTTCGGACAGAGAGGGTGATTCCCAAGGCAGCAAGATTAAGACCAGAACCTCCCTTCCCCGGAAGAAGGGGACCCACACCATCTACCCTCAGGAACGAGACTGAAGTCACCACCAAAGGGTTTTAGATGTGGCATCAAGGAGACCTCACTGGTAATGAAGATGATTAAATACTAGAACAGACAGCCACAGGGATTGTGAAATCGTCCTCCCTGGAGATCTTTTAAAATAGGACAGTTAACCATCTGTCTGAGATGGTTTAAGTACAGCCCTGCCTTGGAGGTAGGAACATGATGGATGACTCCGCCATCATGTTTGGGGTTCTGTGATCACACCTGGATGCATGTGCACCCTGGGGACCCAGGGGGGTCTGGGCTGCCCCCCAGGATTTGGATGCCCAGAAGATGGGAGGGGCAGTGCTCTCTATGGATGAGGGGAGATTGGGGCTGCTCAGAGGAAGTTTTGTGGGGGCTTCTGGGGAAGAAGAGGCTGCAGGAACCAGAGACATCTATATCCCAGGACTCCTCCTCAGCCTCTAGCCCCTTCTAATGCCCACCCCCAGCCAATCCCCGCCAGCCAAGTCCAGTGGTCTATAGCCCAGGCCAGTGGAGTCAAGGGACCCCAAGAAGCACACAAGCGATACAGCAGCCCTGCTCTGTTTCCAAGAGACAAAGCATAAAGCCCCAGGGATGAAAGAACAGTCTCCCTATTTCTTTTTAAACATCCAGTATGGTTCCAGACTCATGAGAATTCCAGGGGGAATGGCTCCTGTTCAGGACTCCAACGGGGAATTCTGGAGCAGCAGGAGCCTCCCGGCCAAGGTCAAACCTGCCCTGCTGGGCACTCAGTCCTTCTGTGCCACTGGGGGGGTTGGCACCTGAGCTGCACAACGGGGCTATGGAGCCTTGGGTCCGAGCACCCAGGGCTCCCCCGTGGGCTGTCTCTTTCACCCTTTCTGCTCACCAGCTCCTGAGTCTCCCCTTCTCTGAGAAGCTAGGTTGGGCATCTCCTAGCACCCTGTACCTCCCTAATTACTCCCACATGTGGAATTAAAACTGCATGTTCCCACATCTCGGGCCCTGCTGGTCTACAGACTCCTTGAGAATAGGAACTGTGTCCCCCACCACTACCTCTCCAGGGCCTGGCACATAGCAGGCACTCAGAAAAATCCTTGTTTAATACATGAATGGATGGAAGGATGAAGGGATGGATGGATGAATGAAGGGATGGTGAAGGGGTGGGTGGATAGATGGAGGGAGGGATAGACAGATGGATGGGTGGATGGATGGGTGGGAGGATGGATGGAGGAATGGCTAGAGAGAAGGATTGAAGGGGTGGATGGATGGGTGGATGGATGAAGGGATGGGTGGATGAAGGGATGGATGGAAAACCATGAGATCTAACACACTGGAGGACACCATTTACCTTTGAATGTTTCCAAAGTGACCAGATGCCAGCCCCATGAGTTTTTTTACTTTCTTCCTGAACTTGTGTGCCGAAGTTACATTGGGAAGAGCAATAAAACAGGAAGCTTCACTAGATTCATCTGGTGGCTCCTTCCTATGACAGTAAACAGCCCCACTACACCCTCACCCTTAGCCCCGCAGCCTCTGCCAGAGACCTCAGGTTATAGGACATTCAGGTCCTGCTGGGTCATTCCTTCCATCTCTGGACAGCTCTGGCCAGGAGAAAGTTCCCCATTAGGCAGAGTTCAGTCTCTCCCTGTGCTGTCTTCCCTGTGGATCTCACTCAGCTCCCGGCTTCACATGGACACCGTGCACCCTCTTCCATACTCCAGGGAGACCCAGGAGATGGCACGTGGCCTTTGGACAAGAAGGACCACGGCAAAGGGAGGTGAGGCTCCCTTTGCCGCTTGCCAAGTGAAAGCTTGGGTGAGTCCAGGCCTCTCCAGGCCTTGGGCTTGTTGTCCTGTATAACAGGAATCACCGACGCCCATGCCCCATGGGGCTGTTGTGAGGGCTGCATGAATCCAGTGAACAAGTGAAGTTGCTCAGTCGTATCCAACTCTTAGTGACCTGTGGACTATATAGCCTACCAGGCTCTTCCATCCATGGAATTTTCCAGGCAAGAGTACTGGAGTGGGTTTCCATTTCCTTCTCTAGGGGATATTTCTGACCCAGGGATCAAACCCAGGGCTCCCATATTGCAGGCAGACACTTTACCATCTGAGCCACCAGGGAAGCCCAATTATTACAATGAATCAGTACATTCCAAATGTCAAAGACGTTTAGATGCTAGTATTACTATTAAATAAATGTTCTAATAGAGATACTAAAGATATATTAAATAACATATTGAAATTCTTCCTCCCTCTCCATGAATCTTCTCTTCTCCAGGCCAAAACATGAGTGACTGTCACCTCCTCCGGCACCCTCGTCTGTTTCTCTATCAGCGGTCCTCGTTAAAGGACTGCGCCGTCCGCCGGGCCGGTGTGACTAGCTCAGAGCAGCTGTTCCCACTTCGTTTTGGATGCCATGCTTCTGTTCATGGAGCCTATGGTACCCTTAGCCACATTGGCAGCTTCTTCTGTCCCTCTCGTCTCCATAATGACACGGATGCTGGAGATTTTACCCTGGGGGTGATTCAGTGAGAGGAGCTGGGATGTTGTTGTTTTTTTTTTCATGCATTTTCGTGTGAGATTGCTGGGGAATCTTTGCCCTTGGGATTACAGTAGGAGTCATTGTTCAAGGCCCTGAAGATCAGTCCCAAACCCCACAAGGTCAGTGTCAGGCCCCAGGAGACTTTTGGCCTGGAAGAATGGGGGCAATGCCGATTTTCTGGGAAAGAAGGTCGAGTTAAACTCTTTTGTTTCGATGGTGAGAGAGCAGCTTGGGGCGGGGATAAAAAGGGAGTTCGGGATGGATGTACACACTGCTATATGTATAACAGATAAACGAGGACCTCTACTCAATACTCTGTAATGACCTCTATGGGAATAGAATCTAATAAAGAGTGGATAGACGCATACCTATAACTGATGCACTTTGCTATACAGCAGTAAATCGACTATACTCCAATGAGAAAATTAATCTAAAAATATAAATAAATAAAAGCACCTGGGTGTGGAGGGGAAAGGGGACCTGTGTTCTGGGTTCCTGAGCCCGTGCACCACCCAGGGTAGGTCTGCAGCGGGGCCACTGGGAGTGGGCATCACATAGCAGGTGCTGAGGTGCCAGGAGGAGGGGCAGCTGGACACAGCGATGAGCCCACATGTGGGGAGCGCCTGCCTACACCTTCCCCGGGTTCCCTGTGCTTTCAGGAGCCAGGAGCCCACACACCCGCCCCCCTCCAGGACAGCAGGACCCCAGGGATGCTTCAACTGCGTCTATGAGAGCATTTCCCTGCAGCCCACCCAACCTCAATTTAAAAACCTTTGGATAAGACTGGCCAACCCTCGGCTTTTCACAAAGCAGGCTGCCCAGGAGCCAGCACCGTGGGGGCGTTTCTGGAGGGGGAAGATTCTCTCTGTCTCCTGATTTGTGTTATTATTTCCAGCGCCAGGGCTTCAGCAATCGTGAAGTCAGAACCTAGTTCTATAAATACTTCTGACTTGAAAAGCCACGTTCCCTTTCTCTACTTCAGAATCTGAGCCCGAGATGGCAGCACCTCCCTCACGTCCCGCCCGCCGTCCAGAGGACGAGCAAGGTCGCTAATAAACACCACCAAACTGCATCTCCTTTCACGCGTCGTGCATGAAAACATCGCAGCCCCTTGAACAGCAGACAAGGGTAAGGGCTGGTCTGATGAACAACTAAACGCCTGCAAACCCCGCAGCCCTGAAACGTGGCGTCTCCAGCAGCTTTCCTCTGAAACATCGACTGTCCTGACTTTACTCCAGTTGAAGTGAAGGCACACTTGGAACGTTTCGTTAGTAAGGGAAGGGAAACCCAGAGGCTAACTCCATTCTTTAAAAAAAAAAAATCCTTTCAAGAGCAGCAGAGCCTAGGGGACTCCCCTGGTGGTCCAGTAGTGAAGATTTGGCCTTCCAATGCAGGGGACGTGAGTTTGATTCCTGGTTGGAGAGCTGAGATCTCACACGCCTCACAGCCAGAAAGCAAAACTTAAAACAGAAGCACTGTTGTAAGAAATTCAATAAAGACTTTTAAAAAAAAATCCACATTAAAAAAAAATCTTAAAAAACAACAGAAAAAGAGCAACAGAACCTCTTCTCAGCATGTGCACTGAACCTCCCAGGTGGAGGAGGAGAGGTATTGGCAGGCATGAGCAGGTATGCCGGAATGAAGCAGTATTCTTGCTAGGAGCTCAGTGACTCTGAGGCCAACAGAAGTCACGATGATACAACCACTCAGACAAAACTTAACACTGGGAAAGACTTCCAGCAGAGATGGGCAGGGGGTGGGACCACAGGAAGGTCCATGCTGTGCCCAGGCGTGCTCTCCATCTCTGGGGCCCAGTCTCCAGTGGGGGAGCCCCCCACTCACATTCAGGTCAACCTGCACACTCTTTGTCACATGGAGGGGTTCAGGTAGCAGCGTAGGGCCACCCTCTTGCTACCCTCAACACACACACAAGCACAAGCGCACACACACAGAAGGAGCAAACGGCTGTCTCAGGATGGAGAAAGAACAGACAAACTTAAGGGTGACACGCTCACAGTCAGACTGATGGCAGGCTGTTGCCCTTGACCCCACCTCTGTCGTTTGGAGGTGACGCTCTCAGAACATCCGGAGAAGGGCCAAGTGGGACCAGAGAGCTCTTCATGGAAACAGAAATAAAGGCCTCACAGAAACCCCTTTGCTCTTCTTGGGCTCTGAGGACATTCCCCGCAACATGAGAGCTGGCGCCCCGCACAGATAGAATCTGCCTCCACCTCTCCCGGAGCCTGTGTGACCGGGAAAGGTGAAAGGTCAGTGGGCACTTTGATGGGGAAACAGATGCTAAGACAGAAGAGAAGCCAGTTAAATTTATTCCAGCAAAAAGGTTGCATGAGAACAAATTACTGTATTACAGGTAACAAGCCTCAGCCAACCCTTTGTGGGCAGTGCCTAACTTTACATCTTTCCCAAGGTAACTCAAGGATGAGGAAATGCGCGCTGGGAGGGGAAGCATCCTTTAGCCAGTTGGGGTCTCTCCACCCCTGTGCTGCCTCACTTACAGAGATGGATCTGTGCCTGTGACCCCAGACAGGAAAGGGAGGGCAGGCCCAGGTCTGCTCAGGCTGGTCCATTGCAGGTAAGTTTCAGCAGGGTGATCCCGAGGGGGCTGTCGCTGGGGGAGCTTGAACACACGCCTGGGTCCCAACCCAGAGGTGCTGACCCAGTCGACCAGGAATGCAGCCTGGCTTCAGGATTTTAAGTCAGACCTTTGATGTATTCTTGGGCTTCCCTGGTGGCTCAGATGGTAAAGAATCCGCCTGCAACACAGGAGACCCAGGTTTGATCCCTGGGTCAGGAAGATCCCCTGGAGAAGGGAATGGCAACCCACTCCAGTATTCCACTTTTTTTTCCCACTCCAGTATTCTTGCCTGGAGAATTCCATGATAGAGGAGGCTGGTGGGCTACAGTCCATGGAGTTGCAAAGAGTCAGACACTACTGAGCGACTAACACGTTCACTTTTCACTTTGCTGCAGAGCAAGGGGAAATGGGAGAGAAGAGAACTGAGCATTCTGACTTTCAAACTTCATTTCCAGAGAAAATAAGGGTGGAAATGAAAGCGGAACTTTCTTCAGGCCCTGGCATGGGGCCAGAAAGAGGGAATGAGACAGGTGGAAGACTCAGACCTGGTCCACAGGTAGCAGCCCAAACCCATCTGGATGGCAGGGGAGCAGGACAGGCCTTTGAGTTTCCTGTGCTGAGACCACACTGATGAGAAAGGAGACAGGCTGGACCCCTAGGAGACTGAGGGTGTCTGACCCTTTGGCTCGTCCGGTTTTGAGGATGAGGAGAGGGTCTGCCTGGTAAGGAGAGCCAAGGTCACCAGGGGCGGGTGAGCAGCGGACTCCATATGGATGTGGGACCACAGAATGACATTAGGTGACCTCTGAAGGTTCTCTGCAGATGGTGACTGCAGCCATGAAATTAAAAGATGCTTGCTCCTTAGAAGAAAAGCTATGACCAACCTAGACAGCATATTAAAAAGCAGAGACATTACTTTGTCAACAAAAGTCCATCTAGTCAAAGCTATGGTTTTTCCAGTAGTCATGTATGGATGTGAGAGTTGGACTATAAAGAAAGCTGAGCGCTGAAGCATTCATGGTTTTGAACTGTGGTGTTGGAGAAGACTCTTGAGAGTCCCTTGGACTGCAAGGAGATCAAACCAGTCCACCCTAAAGGAAATCAGTCCTGAGCATTCATTAGAAGGACTGATGCTGAAGCTGAAACTTCAATACTTTAGCCACCTGATGTGAAGAACTGACTCATTTGAAAAGACCCTGATGCTGGGAAAGATTGAAGGCAGGAGGAGAAGGGGACAACAGAGGATGAGATGGTTGGAGGGCATCACCAACTCAATGGATACGAGTTTGAGTAAACTCCGGAAGTTGGCGATGGACAGGGAGGCCTGGTATGCTGCAGTCCATGGGGTTGCAAAGAGTCGGACATGAAAGCCACTGAACTGAACTGAACTGAAGGTTCTCCATCCTCCATCAGGGCTGAGATGCAGCTGTGGGGACCTGGCTGGACTTCCAGCCTCTGACACACACCTGTGGGGCCTTGGCTGACACAGGAACCAAAGCAGAGGTGGAAGAGCTGAGCCTGGAGCTTGCCTCTGCCCTGGGATCTAGCATCACCTAGGGTCCCCAGCATGCCATCCTCCCACTGACCATCCACCTGCTACCGACCTCCTGTCTGGTACAAAAGTCCATGTCGGGTCTTTTCTGCCTTGGCTGCTCTCGTTCAAGCCCATGCTGCCTGGATACCCAGCCCTGCCTATCCACAGGGTCAGCCCTGTGGACCGTAGACTCCTGCCCACTGGAGCCCTGCTCCTGTCAGATCCCTGGCTGCCTTCCCTGACCTCACTGAGCCCGTGTGGGCAGCTCTGCCTTGCTGTGGCCCATGCCTGGGCCCCGAGTTCAGCACCAATAACCCCATCAACAAGGCAGACTCGGCTTCACCAGCACCCCAGGGACCAGGATGCAGGCCCTAGCATACAGACGAAATGCAGCTGCCAGGGCCACCTGACAACCATGGGGGACGTCCAGCCCCGTACAGCCGCCCAGCATGGGATCACAGCCCAGATAAAAACCCAACCTGTGAAACCTGGCTTGAAAAGTACATTTTTGGCAAAATAATCTATGAAATTCTTGGTTTGCGAGAGTCAGGAAATTTTTTTTAAAAATCAAAACTATGTTGGACAAGATTTTATCTTGACAGTGTTCCTTTAACTGACGTAAAATGTGAAGAAATGGACCTTAATTGACTCCAAGGGAGGGTGCAGAGATTCCTCAGCACTGGATCCAAGCTTAAAATAGGGATTAGTGGGCCTGATGAGAATGCCCATATGATTTTTTTTTAATCTCTCCTCTGCAGTTCAGACGTTCGTCTTTACAGACCAGGAACTCACCCATTAACAAACGGATCACCCCACCATCAGGACATGATGACAGCTCAGTGCTCTGTAACCTGCTTTGTGATGTAATGACTGAGGCCCAGTGACCCTGTGTGCCAGCAAGGGCTCCCCTTCCGGGCTGGGGATGTGACAACCAGCCGGCAGAGGTGGTCGATACAGCAAGATGCTCCATTTCCAGGTGAAAGTGAAAGTCACTCAGTCGTGTCTGACTCTTTGCAACCCCATGGACTATACAGTCCATGGAATTCTCCAGGCCAGAATCCTGGAGTGGGTAGCCTTTCCCTTCTCCAGGGGATCTTCCCAACCCAGGGATCGAACCGGGGTCTCCTACACTGCAGGCGAATTTTTTATCAGCTGAGCCACCAGGGAAGCCACTTCTAGGTGGGTCTGTGCAAATCCAGGAAACCCCCAGGGGCCGAACTGTCCCCTCCCTTCTTCCTGCCCCAGAGGTCAGCCCACAAATACCTGGGCACCCGCACAGGCCTGAGCAGCAGGAAGGGACTCCCTCTATCCTTGGTCTCCTGCCCCGAGAGACGGGGAGCAGATTTGTAGAAAGGAATGGAGCCACAGCAGGGCCCCTCTTCAAAGACCAGAGTGGATAGAGGGAGAAAGCATGAACAGAAAACCGAAGGACAGCCAGTTTGCCCCACTTCATGGAGTACATGGAGATGGGGGGAGGATAGAATCCTTTAACTAAGAGGCGACATAAAATGTATGAAAAGGAATAAGGTGCTAGCCTGAGCTGCAGTTGGACAAACCTGCAAACACCATGCTTAGTGGACAAGCCGGAAACAGAAGTCCACAGACTGTGATTCCATGACATGAAAAATCCAGAACAGGCAGAGAGACAGTACATCCAGTACAGAGACAGAGGGAGATCAGAGGTGGACAGGGGTTGGTCATCGGGGGACGGAGACTGTGGCCGCCAAAGGCACAGGGGTCCCTCCAGGAAGGATGAGAGCACCTGGGGTCTGGAGAGAAGGATGGTCCCACACCGCAAATGTCCTTAATGCCACTGAATTGGACACTGTAAGCTCTCTCATTTTATGTTAAGTGGATTTTGCCACAATAAAGTAATAAGATGTTTTAAGTGCAATACAAACACGTCAGTCCCAAGAACAAGCAGTGGTTTCCGGGTAGACTGGGTCCCCAGGGCTGTGTCTCCTTCCTGCCCTGTGTTTGGAAAACCCCTGGAGACAGAGCAAGTCATTTCCAATCTCGGGGCCTCAGCCTGGGCTCCTGTCCCTCCCGCCACACGATGACGGTGCTAAAAAGTGGGAAATCTCTACAAACATGCTCATCACAGCCCCAGACGTCAGAGGATCGACAGGCAGCAGCACGTCTAAGGGCAAGTTACAGGAAGCTGGGCTTCAAAAAGCCTGAAGGTACCAAGTTTTAAATAAGTGAATGCTTGTCAGGTATTTATCTCTGGCCACGCCACTGGCGGGCAGATTGCCTTGATGTATTTCACCGTCATAGGTGCTAACATGTGATCAGAAGCTGAAGAGGTGGATGACGGGCCGCAGCCCAGAGTGGCCATGTCCAGAGCCGGCTGGTCCCACCTCTCCATGGACAGGACCCACTTTCTCTTAGGTTCTGTTTTAATTCTCAGATTGTGCTAATATGTCTGTGCTGGTCCTGGCCAGACGGAGGGATCCAATGGTCACTGGGGAAATTTAAAAGCATTGAACTGATGGATAGGAGGTCAGTGTTCTAGACCCATCTTGATCATTCGTGTGTGACTTCAGGCAGATTATAAACCTCTCTGGCCAGCAATACCCGCTTCTGTAATAAAGGGAAGTTGAACTAAAGCAATGGTTTTCCAACTATTTAAGGTGGCTCAGATGATAAAGAATCTGCCTGCAATGCGGGTTCAATCCCTGGGTCAGGAAGATCTACCAGAGAAGGGAATGGCTACCCACTCTGGGATTCTTGCCTGGAGAATCCCCTGGACAGAGAAGCCCATGGGGTCCCAAGAGTCAGACACGACTGAGCAACTAACACTGCCTTTTCAAGTAGCAGAATTCATTCTTTTTAAAAAATTTATTTTATTATATATTTATTATATAGTTGTGCTATACAACTTACTGTATCATACCAATTTCTGCTAGTTAGCAGTGACTCAGTTATACACATATAGACATTCTTTTTTACACATTCTTTTCCATGGTGGTTTATCATGGGAAATTAAATATAGTTCCCTATGCTTTACAGTAGGACCTTGTTGCTTTCCCATCCTGTATATGATAGTCTGCATCAGCTAATCCCAAACTCCCAGTCCATCCGTCTTCTACTCCCCCTCCCTGCTGGCAACCGTACGTCTGTCTTCTAAGTCTGTGAGTCTATTTCTATTTCATAGCTATGTTCATTTGTATCATTTCTTTAGATTCCACATATAAGTATATATGGTATTCTTCTTTCTCTGTCTGACTTACTTCACTTGGTACGATCACCTCTAGGTCTATCCATGTTGTTGCAAATGGCGTTATTTCACTCCTTTTTATGACCAAGTAATACTCCATTGTTCATGTGTACCACGTCTTCTTTATCCAGTCATCTGTCCATGGACATTTAGGTTGCTTCCATGTCTTGGCTTTTGTACCATTCTTAAAATGAAGCTTGACTCAGAAGCCCAATCTATAAAACAGATGAAATCAAGGAGCAGTTCCGGCTTCAGGTGGAGGAGGGAGGGAGCAGACCCCCTCCCCACAACCTGAGCAGTTTCTGGAACAGTTCCCTGGAACCCCGGGACTCCGTGGAACACAGTTTGAAAACCACTTGAACAGATATTCACAAAGTTCTTTTGCAACTGAAACCTGAAAGCCTTCATTCCAAGCACCACCCCTGAGACATCCTTTAACACCGAGGGGTGACTTAGAATCCTCTGTCCCTTTGCTCAAAGCTGCTCCTCTGTGTCGGTGGCCTTGTTCTGAGTCAGCAAAGGTTTCAGGGAAGAATTCCTCTAAACCAACTTCTGAGCGCCACCAGCCCAGCAGAGCCCTCTTAGGGGACAAGCTGTCCAATGCTGAACATGTGTGTTTTCTCTAAAGAGCCCTGACATGATGAGGCTGGATGATCTATTAGGATTTTCCATCAACCACGATAGCACCACTTCATTCTTCATAGACTTGATACTGTTGTCTTACTGGGTCCCTATAATTAAACTTGGTCAATAAATAACTGGGCAAGAAATGTCAGGGAGAATATGAGTCTCTCACTCTCGTTCTGGAAAGATCAACCAACAGAGACCTCCCCCAGGAAAGGAAACCTGTGTTTTGAACACCCAGGCTCAGGTCAACACCATTCTCCCTGCTCACTCTCCGGGCATTTAGAAATTCAAGTTTGCTGCAGTGTTGGGAAGAGGTTATACAACTGCTATGATGCAACATTCAAGGCAGCCGACAACCCGTAACTCAGAGGCCCAGACGAACAGGAATATATAAATAGCGGCCACAGCATAATTTATTTTCAGTATCTGGGAGTCAAGGGGATCCGCAAATCGGCTGTGAAGCATTTAGGCATTAAAGCCGAGGTGCTTAACAAACAGGAAAGACGCAGAAGAGAGGTGGAGGGGAGACAGATTGGTCTCCTTCAGAGAAGAAGGAGCATCTGAACCAATTAATTTACAATTATGTGGTATGGGCAACGCCATACAATAGGGAAAGAATATTTTCCCCAGCCCCTCGCTGTGCTGTTTGGATGGTGTGTACCCCCCGGGGGTGAGGCAGTCCTCTAGGGCTGGTCTCAAGCTGGAAGAGAGATTAAACGGGAGACACTGTCCCGAACTTCACCCCCAGCCCCTATCGTCATTTTGCAGATTGCTGGCCTGACATCAGTAAACAAACAGAAAAACTCAGTTTGAATTTAGTCAAGCATTACGGTACCTTTCTTTGGGGAATGGCAAGAACACATTAGAAAGCTCTTTCTCCACTTTTTTTAAACCCATAAAACCTGAAGGAAAAGAATCATTTTGCAGTTTCAGTTTTTCTTTTAAAATGTAGCAGCAAACACATTTTAATGGCGTTCTCCCAGAATGTATATTATATGGTACACACCCCCCAGATGTCACAAGTAGTTCTTTTTTTCCACTTTTGAGTGATTTGTTAGTCCAATTAGAAAAGTTAAAAACAGGAACCAAAAAAAAAACAAAAAATTACAGAAGAACCTCAGTTTGTAACAAAAATAAAATATATTGATATGTGTGCATGTTAAGCTTCTTCAGTTGTGTCAGACTCTTTGCAATCCCATGGACTGTAGCCCACCAGGATCCTCTGTCCATGGGATTCTCCAGGTGAGAATACTGAAGTGGGCTGCCATTTCCTACTCTTGGGGATCTTCCCAACCCAGGGATCGAATCCACGTTTCCTGCACTGGCAGGCGGGTTCTTAACACTGAGCAACCAGGGAAACCCCAGTTCCTATCTACAGAAAATTTAAAAAAACATGAGAAATAAGTAGACTTTAGAGATATGGTAGGTTCTGTCTGAGACCACTGCAATAAATTGAATATCACAATAAAGCAAGTCACATGAACATTTTGGTTTCTCAGCGCGTATAAATTATGTCTACACTTTCGTCTGTTGAGTGTGCAATCACACTGTATCTAAAAGAACATGTTCATACATTAATTAAAAATACTTTATTGCTGAAGCATGTTCACCATCATCTGAGCCTTCAGCAAGTCGTAATTTTTTGGCAGTAGTAACAGCAAAGATCACTGATCACAGGTCACCGTAATAAATAGAATAGTATTGAGAAAGTCTGAAATTTTGCAGGAATTACTGAAGTGACATGAGACACAAAGTGAGCAAATGCTGGTGGGAAAAAAGTCTTCTCGACACAGGGATGCTACAAACCTTCATTTGTAATGTCTGTGAAGTGCAGTAAAGTAACATCTACATGTAGGAACGGGCTTCCCAGATGGCTCAGTGGCTAAAGAATCCACCTGCAAGGCAGGAGACACAGGAGATAGGAGTTTGATCCCTGGGTCAGGAAGTTCCCCAGGAGGAGTAAATGGCAACCCACTCCACTATTATCACCTGAAAAATCCCATGGATAGAGGAGCCTGGCGGGCGACAGTCCATGAAGTCACAAAGAGTCGGACGTGAATGAGCAGCTAAGCAAGCCTGTAGAAACAGAAAACCATCTACCACTGAGATCTTACAGACAAATTAAGTGGGAACTATTAAAGATGTGTAGGTACATATTTCATTTTAAATATTATTTCACACATTAAGGGCACAGTCAAACCGAAAAAAACCTGTGAGCAGATCAATCATGCTCTGGCTAGTGGGTCCCCTTGCACAAAGAACATGCCCCCTAGAGGTCATCCCACTCCAGCCCGCTCCTCAACATTTCCACCTGAGGACTCCCATTCCGTCTTTCCCACAAGCCCTCCAAGCTGCCCCATCCAGCCTCACACCATTAGCAGCCAAAGTGACAGCTCCATGAAGTCACCGTCTGGCCTGTCTTCTGTGCCAACAGTGCATTAGCACTTAGTCGTGTCTGTCTTGAGACCCCATGGACTGCAGCCCACCAGGGTCCTCTGTCCCTAGGATTCTCCAGCAAGAATAGTACAGTGGGTAGGTAGCCATTCCCTTCCGCAGGGGAATCTTCCCAACCCGGGGATCAAACCCACGTCTCCTGAGTCTCCTGCATTGCAGGCGGATTCTTTACCCACTGCACCACCTGGGAAGGCATGCCTTCAGTAGCATCCACAGACAACAGGTTCGTACCTCTCAGTGGAGGAGATGGAGCTCACTCCCTCCTTAGGCAACATTCAAGGGAGGGTTAAATTTTTTTTTTTTTTAATGGACTTGGGACTGCAGCTTGCAGGTTGGTAAGAGAGCAGATTAGGACAGAAACCCCAGCCTGATGGTGAGCAGAAGGCTCTACTGCTGTTTCACTTGATGGTTCTGCTCAAATGGACATTCGAGCGCTGTCTGTTTAGAATCAGATTTGCCATATCTTAAGTCAAGTTCTCTGTCCCCTTTAAGGTAAGGGTCAAACTGAACTGAGTTTTTTAAATAATTTTATTCTATTTATATTTTACTTCTGTCTGTGCTGAGTCTTTGTTGCTGCACAGGCTTTTCTCTTGTTGCAGCAAGCAGGGGCCACTCTCTGGTTGCAGTGCATGGGCTTCTCACTGCAGGAGCTTCTCTTGTTGCAGAGCGCAGGCTCTAGGGCACAGGCTGAATAAATTTTGGCGCGCAGGCCTAGTTGCTCCGAGGCATGTGGGATCTTCCTGAACCAGAAACTGGACCTGTGTCTTCTGTGTTGGCAGGATTCTTCACCACTGAGCCTCCAGGGAAGCCCCTGAACTGAGTTTTCTTCCCAAGTTCTCTGAATCACGCTGGTTTAGACAGGGGACCGAATTTACCCTGCAACAGCACCGCTGTCTGTTCAATGCCAGGCCTGGCTCATCCCAGCTGACGGCAAGGCTGTTTGTCCACAGCCTTGAACTTCACAGTTGGGGGCCCCTTCGCTTTAACCCCCAACACCTCTTGATACCCTGACTCCCCTTTTCCCAGCAGAGGCGTGTGGGGCCGGCTTGAACCAGCTCAGAGAAGAGAGTGCTCCATTTTCAGAAATTGTGTGAACCAATTGTCAGATAGAGCCAGCATTAAAACTGAGTTCTGTCCTCCTACAACTAAACAGATGATGACATTCAAAACAAAGGGAAGAAATACTCAGAAGCTCATCACTTCCCAACCGTTTTACTGCGTTTAGTGTCATGTCTGCTCTTGGAGTTCACGCCATCATGTCTGTGTGGCAGAAACACCTCCTGCAGTGGACCTCCACATCTCCCCCAGGCCCACGTCCAGCCAGGATAGTGCTGCTATGCAAAATCAAGTCCCGGCGAGGGTATTTACAGCAGGAGAACCAGCAAATGCCACCTGTCTGCCCTTGATGCGTTATTTTGGGGTCTGTAGACTGGCCAGTGGCTTGGTTTTTCAGTCCCTCGAGCTCAGAATGCTCTTTATATATGAAGGGCTGTGTAGAGTGCTCACGACCTCACTCTGATGGGACATGAGTCTTGTGTCCATTTGGAAAGTAGCTGATGCTTTGTCTAAGTCGGCTGAGTCTCCCAGCCAAGAGGGGCTCTCCTGCCGGGCTCGTCCTAAGAGGCTTCTTATCCCCGCACTGAGTCAGTGTCAGCACTCGACTGACAGCTGAACCTGATGCAGCTCGAGGGGAATGAATCCCGACGTCACCAGCAGAGACGTGTGAGCGCCACAGACCCAACAACAGCAAAATTGTGTTTTGATGACTGGAAGCAGTAGATAAAGAAGAAAACACAGAACAACAGCCATCTCCGAATCACAATGTTAAGTGGGTGCTTGGCCATCATCCAGGTAATTGAATCAGCCACCCCACCCCTTCTCTGCCCTCCCTCTGAAAGGTCTGTTTGGGAGCATAATGATTGCCAAGATTACCCAAGTAATTACAAAATCTATCTGTGTCCTTTTATTTTTATGAGAGTGGTAATTCATCTCCATGTCATTCTGAAACCCATACATGGCTGAGGGCTCTTGAAGGAGCCACCCTCATTTAAAAACCAACCTTCTAAATATCAGCAGAATTCCCTAGATGTTTAGCGAGAAGGTAGTGATTAAATCTCAAAGCTGAAAACCAACAGAAGCAAACATCTCAGTCACTCTGACTCCCTATACTCTGTTTCCGGCCCTGTCCCTTCCCACATTACAGCCAGATACATCTTTCTGAGACTTAGGTGTCACTTCTTCTTTAAAAACCTTCAAGTGCAACCCACTGTCAAGTCCCAAAGGCCCAGTCAGATGCTCTCTCTGCTCTGTGGTACCTAAGTTCTATTCTTTCTTACTTTCTTAACGAGCAGGAAGCTTCTAAATCAAAGGTTCCCACACTCTGATGCACATTTAAATCACCCTGGAGCTTGAAAAATTCCCCACGCTCAGGTCACATCCCATATCAATTAAATCAGAGTCTGCTCACCTTTGTTGATGTTCAGTTGTTCAGTCGTATCCGACTCTTTGCAACCCCATGGACTGCAGCTCACCAGGCTTTCCTGTCCTCCACCATCCCCCAGAGTTTGTTCAGACTCATGTCCATTGGGTTATCTGTCACCTTAGTTAATAGCAAAACTGGAATAATTTTTCGTTTCTCCAGATTGCCTGGAGAACTGGAAACTGTTCTTAGAACTATTTTTTTTTTAACAAATCTACTGTCATAATAAACACATGGTACAATCATTTGTTTTAGTGGTTTTCCTCCATTAAACTTTAAACTCCTGGAAAGCAGGATCCATATTTAATTTATTTGTTATATTGATGATATTTAAATAGTACTTGGCACCTAAGAGACACCCAATAGATATTTGTCAAATCAGAGAACTGAATGAACAGATAAACAAATGAATTATATTAAGCGGGAGACACCGAAATACAGTGAAGCTTAAGAGGCCTTAAAAATAAGGGATAAGAAACAAGGCCATCGGCATCACTGTAAAGGACAAAGCGCCCCATTTTACACTAAATTGATCACCATAGGCCTTGATAAATGACCACATTGGAAAGAGCATTAACCTGGAAATCAGGAGGCCTGAGGTCTCACTGTGTTCTGCTATTAACAAATAACATCTCAGTCATTTATTTTTATTAAGGACTTGATATGTTTTGGCTCTTGCATTTTTTGCTTGGCTCTCAACAAAAATCCTACAAAGTCAGGACCATTAAAAACCTCATTTCACAGGGAAGGTAGCTGATGTCTACACGGAATAGTAAATCGCCCACGTCCCCTTCCAGCTGAGCCAGATTTGAACCTAGGGGGCTCATCTTTTGACACAGGGGCTACAGTGAGGACCACTCTGAGGACACTCCCAATTTATGCTAAAGGTGGCTAACTCAAGCTAATTAAAGGTGTTTGCTTTTTCTGACGGTTTCTTACTTTCTTACCAAGCCCATGTCATCCTTTGTAAGAGCAAACAAAATCAAACAGTGACTTCAGTGTCTGAGGTTCTTAAGAAATTTACTTTAGGGACTTCCCAGGTGGGCCAATGGTTAGGACTCCATGCTCCCAGTGCTGGGGGCACCGGTTCCATCCCTGGTCAGGGAACTAGGATCCTGCTTGCTGCACAGTATGGCAAAAAAGAAAAAGGAAAAAGAAATGTATTTTAAGATAGATAAACAATAAGGACCTACTGTATAGCACAGGAAACTATACTCAATATCTTGTAATAACTACAATGGAAAAGAATCTGAAAAAGAGTATACATGTGCATATAACTGAATCACTTTGCTTGTACATGTGAAACTAACATGACGTTGTAAGCCAACTATGCTTGCTAAGCTGCTTCAGTCCCATCCGACTCTTTGTGACCCCATAGACTGCAGCCTGCCAGGCTCCTCTGTCCATGGGATTCTCCAGGCAAGAATACTGGAATGAGTTGCCATTTCCTTCTCCAAAATCAACCATATTTCAATTTTTAAAAACTTAGTGTATTAGTCTGAAAGGACTCAGAGGCAGCCCCCCACTGCCTCGTCCCTCCTTGAGCAGGCCCCCCGAGTGTCCACAATCAGCAGTGAAGGTCGAGCACGGCAGAGGCCGTTTGTCACCAACAGAAAATGCAGTGATCACCCTGCCCTTTCATCTTCGGGTTACCTCCAGGGAGACAGGTAAGGCTGCTATCAGGCTTTGTCCACAGGGGAAGCAGAGCCGGCCCTGAACACTCAGACCCTGGTTTAAAGCCTCGTGTTCTGTGATGACATCAGAGTGTCTCAGAGGGCTCATTCAGCAAGGCTCACAACAGTCACAAAAGTAAGTGCTAGCATCTCATTATACATCAGGAAAACCCGTCTGCTTTCGATGTAATTCCGTCCACAACAGAAGACATGGGTGAAGATGCAGGAAAGCACCCGCCACCATCCACGAGACCATCACACTGCCAACCCTCCTGGCCTCTGAAGGGAGCGGGCACCCCGAGAACACCTGCCATGATTCCTGCAGGTCTAGACCCGAGTCCCGTCCCAGGATCCCCAGGACACCACAGAAGTGAGTTGGGGGCCTGGCAGTGGCCATCATGTGGAAAATTAAGACTCAAGCCCATCAGTAACCTAAACAGCGGGGAGAGGTCATTTGCACTTTGCACTAATGTACTTTGTTCTCTGCTCAAAGTGCCTTTATAAACAGTGCAGCACCCGTTTTTGTTCTGGAAGCAAGGATGGCTCTCTTGTCCAGGACAGACGTAAACCCTGCTGTCACCCAGAGCAGTGGCCAGTGGCGGACCATCCACGGAGCCGTGCCTCATATAGTCAACTTCACGTGCCTTTGCTGTTCTCACGACCACGTGAAGAGGCAGACATTATCGTTGTCCCTACTCTGCAGATGCAGAAACTGAGGTCCAGAATGCTCGAGTCCTCAAGGCTCCACAGTGTAAAGGGGACCAGAACCTGGCCTCCGACCCCAAGCTCACAGCAGTGTACTGTCTCCAAAAAAGAACGACATCATGCCACTGTAATGAGATTAAATCCTCTGAAGTTTAGGAAGTCTGTGTGCCTGCTCAGTCGAGTCTGACTCTTTGTGACCCCATGGACTGTAGCCCACCAGGCTCCTCTGTCCATGAGATTCTCCAGGCAAGAATACTGGAGTAGGTTGCCATGCCCTTCTCCAGGGCATCTTCCCGACCCCAGGATAGAACCTGACTCTCCTGCATTAGCAGGTGGATTCTTTACCACTGAGCCACCTAGGAAGCCATTAGGGAGATTGAAGGAATCCCATATTCTAGAAAAATCAGTCAGTTCAAGGGACTCAGATATATTTCTGGTCATTAAAGTATCCCATAAACATGAGGCCAAAAGCCTCAGTGACTTAGATGACAGAGTGGGAATAGAGGCTGAGTCCAATCCCGGGGGATCCCAAGTGGCGTCCATTTTGCTTTTGTCCTAGAACTTCATTCCATTCAGTATCACCTTCTCCAGTCACTGGGGCTCTTGCCAACCCTCCCTTCTTTTCTGCAAACCCTAGTGCTTATCTGTGTGTCACAAGTTTACCCTTGATTATATGTTGTCTTTTACTACCCCCATCTTTCCACATATGCTAATCGTTGTCTACTTGACCAGATTATTATTCCTTGGGCAGAGTAACAAGGCTTCGTCCTGTCTCCTTTCCAATCCATCGTGTGTTTATAACAGACACCAAGGGTGCCTACTGACATGTAGAGGGTCCTTGATGCAAGCTACTCACTGATTTGTTAAATAACATAGACCAGGGGGTCAGCAGACTTTGTCAAGGACCAGAGAGCCACCGTTTCAGGCACTGAAGTTTGTCTGGTTTCATCACATCCACCGTTGCGGGCTGAAAGCGCCCCAGACAATACAGTGGGCATGGCCGTGTCCCAGTGAAACTGGGACCAGACTCAGCCTGCAGGCCCAGCAGAGACTATATTTGCCCGGACTGCGGGACACAGCCCTACAGCGGCAGGTTCTGTCCCCACCTTGGGCCTCCAGTCCCTTCCAGGGTCCCTGCTCCCCACCAAGGCATGTGTTTTTCCAAAGCCTCTCACCTTGAACTTTGGTGTAGCTCAGCCCAACATTGCACAGTTCATTTTCCTCTGGGGGTTCATACACTAGTTCAGAAAGAGAAAAATCAACCACAAAGTGATAAGCTGCTGTGGTCAGTTGTAACAATAACAAGTTATTAGAAAATTCTTTAAATGCATTCCACCCATCCCTGATACTTCTTCCTGACCGCTTCCTTCAAACCTCTGTGGAAGGCATCTCAAAGAGTTAAAAACCTGCCTTTCACCTGAACTAAAAGTCCACAGCGAGCACTGATCACCCTGGCAGGAGACCATTGGAAAGATGGTGAGGATAAGCATTCCTTCCTCCTAACGCCCTCCCAACACCTCTGAGAACAAGAAACACAACCAAAAAAAGATGAAAAAAATCTTCCTTTTTTTTTTTTTTTTCTTTTTGGCTAAAGTATTCCACCCTCACCCTTGATAGGGCATAACATTTCAGAGTCCGTAATGGGCTGCTCCCTTGAACTAATTTCAATGCATATTAAATAGATTGTTTATTATTGCTTCTGGGTTTTTCTCCGTGATGGCAAAGATTGCTGTACCTGACCTGGACGGTTCAACAACAGAGTCTGCAAGCACCGTCCAGACCCTTTACTCCACAAGTGTGAGGAGACTCGCCCAGAACTGTGGACTCCGCTCAAATCAGAAGGCCATCATGCCATCCCTAGATGACTCTGCGCCACTGCGATGAACCGGCCAGGACCACGCCGCCCACTTCATGTGACAGGCAGCTCAGAGTCCAGCAGACGAGCCACTAACAGCCCACACAAGCCACTCTGCCCTGAAGTCAGCCCCATTGAACAGCAGCTTCCTCTCTTACAGGACACAGAGCTGCCTGTGTTTCCACAGACCCAGCAGCTAGTCTCTGCATGGCTTCCGCCATCCCCTCCTCGGGGCAGTCATGAAGCAGGCAGAGTGTCCACTGCCTCCGTCTGTCTCTTCCACACCCCACTGCCCTGAGTAACCGGGGACTGGGCCCATGCATGTCAGCCACCAGTCAGCTCTTAGGGTGTTAAGCCTGTTTTCTCTTCATGAGGACTCAAGGCCCTTCTTCTTCGCAGCCTGCTCTGGGCTCTGGGCAGCAACTGAAAAGATGCTATCATAGACGCCCTCCAGGCCCATGAAGCCATCACCTGACCCCTGACGATAGGTGTGGAAGGACTAGATTTTTTGAGAGTGGTAGAGAGAGGCAAAGAGGCACCGGAAGAGAACACGCAAGAATGGTCCTCACTCCAAAGAACCCCGGTTGCCCCAGGCCCTTTCTGGGTCGGGCAAGCAGAGGCTCAGTCCAAGCAGCTGCTGGGTCCAGACTGGAGATGTTCTGACTCTTTCTCCAGGCCACTCTCTCCTCCCCATCAGGCCTCTTCCCTCCCCACTTCTGCCCCTTCTTACTCTGTTTCAAGACCTGATGACTGTTGTCAGTCTTAACCCCTGGGACTTCCCTGGTGGTCCAATGTTTAAGAATCTGCCTGCCAATGCAGGAGACACAGGTTCGGTCCCTGGTTTGGGAAGATCCCACATGCTGCCGAGTAACCGTGTAACGAAGTCCATGAGCCACAACTATTGAGGCTGCCTGCCACAATTCCTGAAGCCTGCATGTCCTAGGGCTTATGCTCTGCAACAAGAGGAGTCTGTGTACATCAGCTGTAGAGTAGCCCCTGTTGGCCACAACTAGAGAAAACCCGCATGCAGCTACAAAGACCCAGCGCATCCAAAAAAAAATCTTAACCCCTTTGCCATCTCATGGGACATTGAGCTACATCTCCTACATCATTTCTTCCTCTAATTGTGAACTTCCTGATAAATATGTCTCAGTTCACATCCTCTATCACATAAAAATATTGGGATGAACTGCCTTGGGATTTAATGTATCCATTGTCACTTATGGTGAACTTTGTTGAGATGATCTGAGCCCTGGCTGGGTAATTAGACAAGAAGAATCCCTTCCAGGCTTCTACTAGAAATAATGGTGAGGATAATTATAACAGTAATAGTGTTTTCATTTGCAGAACATTTTACACATTGCAAATCTTTTCCAGGGACATTTTCTTCTCATCTCATCTACCCTGTGAAGTTGTGATATGATCATCCCCAAGTTCCAGTACCCGAAGTACATGAACTGTGAACTTCCAGATGTTCAAGCTGGATTTAGAAAAGGCAGAGGAACCAGAGATCAAATTGCCAATATCCGTTGTATCATCAAAAAAGCAAGAGAGTTCCAGAAAAAACATCTACTTCTGCTTAATTGACTATGCCAAAGCCTTTATCTGTGTGGATCACAACAAACTGTGGAATATTCTTAAAGAGATGGGAATACCAGACCACCTGACCTGTCTCCTGAGAAATCTGTACGTAGGTCAAGAAGCAACAGTTAGAACAGGACATGGAACAACAGCTGCTGCTGCTAAATCACGTCAATCATGTCCGACTCTGTGCGACCCCATAGACGGCAGCCCACCAGGCTCCTGTCCCTGGGATTCTCCAGGCAAGAATACTGGGGTGGGGTGCCATTGCCTTCTCCAATGGAACAACAGACTGGTTCCAAATCGGGAAAGGAGTACATCAAGGCTGTATATTGTCACCCTGCTTATTTAACTTACATGCAGAGTACATCATGAGAAATGCTGGACTGGAGGAAGCACAAGCTGGAATCAAGATTGCCGGGAGAAAAAAAAAAAAAAAGAAGATTGCCGGGAGAAATATCAATAACCTCAGATAAGCAGATGACACCACCCTTATGGCAGAAAACAAAGAACTTAAAGAGCTTCTTGATGAAAGTGAAAGAAGAGAGTGAAAAAGTTGACTTAAAACTCAACATTCAGAAAACTAACATCATGGCATCCCATCACTTCATGGCAAATAGATGGGGAGACATTGGAAATAGCGACAGACTTTATTTTGGGGGCTCCAAAATCACTGCAGATGGTGACTGCAGCCATGAAATTAAAAGATGCTCGCTCCTTGGAAGAAAAGCTATGACCAACCTAGACAGCATATTAAAAAGCAGAGACATTACTTTGCCAACAAAAGTCTATCTAGTCAAAGCTGTGGTTTTTCCAGTAGTTGTGTATGGATGTGAGAGTTGGACTATAAAGAAAGCTGAGCACAGAAGAATTGATGCTTTTGAAATGTGGTGTTGAAGAAGATTCCTGAGAGTTCCTTAGACTGCAAGGAGATCCAACCAGTCCCTTCTAAAGGAAATCAGTCCTGAATATTCATTGGAAGAACTGATGCTGAAGCTGAAACTCCAATACTTTGGCCACCTGATGCAAAGAACTGACTAATTGGAAAGTCCCTGATGCTGGGAAAGATTGAAGGTGGGAGGAGAAGGGAATGACAGAGGATGAAATGGTTGGATGGCATCACAGACTCAATGGACATGAGTTTGAGTAAACTCCAGGAGTTGGTGATGGACAGGGAGGACTGGAGTGAGTGTTGCAATCCATGGGGTTGCAAAGAGTCGGACACGACTAAATTGAACTGAAGTACCAGGTGAGGTTAAAAATAAGTAAAACTAGTTTCCCTTTCCAAGGGGGTACCTTTCTTGCTGTGCTCTGCTGCTTCAAAAAGAAACGGACCATGAATTGAGAACAACTGATAACACACACAGCTTCAGACCGTCTTCTTCCACTGGGAGAAAAGAGGGCATTCACTGCTCACTCGTGTCACCCTTTGGTATAAAATGTCCAGCATGAAGAGCTGGGAATCCATACAGGCAGCACCAGCAAGGTATCAGAGGGTATTTAAGTCATTTTAGGATCACAAACTCTTAGGGGTATCCTGGAAGCTCCTCTTTCCCCTCCAATACATTCTACAACCTGACAAATGCACAACTTAGAGGTTCTTTACACAGTTAGAGCTTCCCAGGTGGCACAGTGGTAAAGAATCTGCCTACCCTTGTAGGAGACATAGGAGACACAGGTTTGATCCCTGGGTGGGGAAGATCCCATGGGGTTGCAGAGAGTCAGACACGACTGAGCACACACACACACAAACACAAACAAAACACAGTAAGGAGTACTGATGGAGCAGACTGTGTATGTTTCTAGACTAGCAAGCTGTAAAACATCAGTTTACATTTGTATACAAACATCAATACGTGGCTAGAAAACCAAACATTTTCCAGTTTCATATCTATTTCTAAATAATTTAAGCATACTGTGTTCTTACAATTACCTTAAGTGGTGAATTTTATGTTAGTCTTCGCAAAGGTATAAACAACCTAAACCCAGACATTATTTTTTTAATCATACTGTAACTTGTTTTAAGTTGTGGTTTACAACTTTGTAACACCAAATGTTAACACAGATCTTATCTCATAACAACAATTATAAAATAATCAAAGACTCCAATATTCGTCCAAGGTGCCATGATGAGGGACTTCCCCGGTGGCTCCGCAGTAAAGAATCCGCCTGCCAATGTAGGAGCTGCAGGAGATGCGGATTCAATCCCTGGTTCGGGAAGATCCTCTGGAGGAGGGCGTGGCAACCCATTCCAGTATTCTTGCCTGTAGAATCCCATGGACAGAGGAGCTTTGGCGGGCTACAGTCCATGGGGTTGCAAAGAGTCAGACACGACTGAAACAACTCAGCACACACGGATGCACCATGATGAGGTTTCTGAAAACACAGGGTAAGTGTGACCACACTATGGAAGGCAGTGGAAGTTGAAGTTACATGAATTTTAAAAGAATTTGCCCATTTAAAATGGCCTTTTACTAACCTGGAGCCTGTAACTTAGTATATTTGGATAAATGATGGTGACCCAAATTTACAAACACAGATTATTCAAGTAGAAATTAGACAAAAGTCTGTGTTCTTCCTAGAAGCTTAGATATTTAAGCTTTGGTGGGGGTGGGGGGCCGCGGATAGAGAATAAAGCTCTCAGACTAGGAGATAAACAACACAGCAATGCTCAAGTCAGTGCAGCATTATATATCTTCTTTCTCTGAGTGTGATCTCTAATCTTCAAGGTCTTTCACCTTTTCTTTCTTGTTTTCTTTATAATATGGAAAATTAAATAAACCTTTCAAGTTTTTAATCTTCCTTAGGATGTAAACTCTGGAAGTTCAGGACTTGTTATTGTATTCTTTTTCATGCCAACTTAGATCTCAGTGTTCTGTAAATCATGGGCTCTTATAGAAAGCTGATATTTAATGAGTACATTCTACCCACTTACGACTGAGTAAAACAGAATCAGCATTTACAAATCTCCATTCAGCACAAAGCACTGGACCAAGAACTAGAGAGACAACTATACTACCTGAAATTATCAGAAGGTAGACCTTGCCCAAAGACCCCCAAGACTCAAAGGCAAATTTCTTTATAAAAGAAATGTTGAAACTTTATTGAAACATTTTAACAAAAAATGTACATCCAGTTACACATATACCACAGTGATCAACAGTTCACCTTTCTCTCAAGTTTTTAAAAGCAAATCCCTCATCACAGGCTTTCCAAGCACTCAGCCATCTTATCAGAAAACACTTAGTGTATTGAGAAGCTGTCAGGCTCATGGCAGTGGGTACACATGTTGTAAACTTCTCAATCTTGCTTGAAAGCTCAAAAATTATCACTGGCGACAATAATTATCCCCTTGTTTTCCTGGAAGTGACAGGTGCACGTTATTTATTTTCTAAAAGTGTCTGTCAAATGCCTTCCTGAATAACCATACTTTGTCCATCTTCCTTTCAAGTAAAAATAGCGCTTGGTGAAAATAAAAATAAAATAGCTCAGCTTGCAACTCAAGCATCCAAGTGTTTTCCTGGAAGTAAATATGGCAGCTTGGCGCACGTGCTTTACGCATTCTTCCTATTTTTTTCACACAGAATTTTAAAAGTGTACCGAAGAGTTGAAATGCAATAAAAGTAATGGTTTTTCTGCCTTATTGCGTATACTGTCTAGCGATACTGGCCTGTAAAGCGCGGTGCCTCCCAGGATTCCTGCTAAGACACCTGCACTTTCTCCCACCATTCTTTGCAGCATTCGTGCAAAGCAAGCACAGGGCATGAGTCACGTGAGTCTCAGGATTGTCGCGAAAATGGTTCTGACCCGCAGACCCCCTGAAAGGGCCTCAGAGCCCCCCCCCCCCCCCCCCCCCCCCACCCCCGGAGTCGAGGACCACATTTTGCGAACCACCCGGCGTCCGAACACAAGAAATCGCAGTATTCCCTCCCTGTTCAGTTACGCACGCTCGAGGCGTGTGTATCATTACAGGTTCTGACCGCGGAGCGCCAGGAACAGAAGTGCCAGGCGTCCAGCTAAGCTCGGGTACCCGGGATGTTCACAGCATCGCGCGGGGGCAGCCTGGCGGTTACCGTGGCAACGATCTTGGGCCCTCGCGGGGTGGCCATCTACCAGTGACGCCTGCGCGTTCAGCGCTCCGCCCAGAGGGCTGCGGCGCCCCGCGGGCCGACGGGAAGATGGCGGCGGCGGGTGGCCCGGCGGGGAAGGGGCGCGACATCAGCCTGGCGGCCCTGCGGCGCCACGACCCCTACATCAGCCGCATTGTGGACGTGGCCAGCCAGGTCGCCCTGTACACCTTCGGCCACCGGGCCAACGAGTGGGTACGTGCGGGCGGACGGGGCCGGGGAGAGGCTGGGGGCGGGGCGGGCGAGGACGACCCTCCCGCAGTCCTTCGGTCCGGCGACCCTGACCGCCCGTCCCCGGGCCCCTCCCGTGGCGTTGACCAGACTCACGGAGCGGGTTGGACACCTCCCTCGGCATGTCCCAGCCGGCCGCTAGGAGAGCCCCGACGAGACACAGCCCAGCGCGTTCACGTCGCCTCGCCACCTCTCTCCCGCAGACGGTCATTGCAGCCCCCCCGAAAGCCACTCACAAAAGCGAAAACACTAAGTGGGTCCTGACGTGAGAGAGAAGAGAACTGCTTTGCTCCAAGTTCGTAACCGAGGAAATTCACCGAAAAGGGCAGGAATGGAGGGACGCGGGTCCCGCGTGGTCCCGGGGTAGGAAGCTGGCTGTGTGTCCCGTTTTCGGAGGAGAGTGTCGGCTGTGTTTGTGTAAAGGACTTTGACCGACATGGTGGACAGTTTCAAAGGCATCTTTTCAAACGCAGATATTCTACAAGTAGCTCTTTTCCTGCTGTGTGGAAAAGTGCCAGAGGCATAGTGTCTTTCTTCTGCCGAGGAAATCCCAAAGTAGAGATGAGGGCCTTAGGTGTCGTTCCCTGGAGTGACTTGACAGCAGGGCGAGAGTCTGGGGATTCAGAGAAGTTAACGTGTACAGAAAGGGGTCCCCCTTGAATAGCGGTGGTTTCCTACAGGCTCTGGACAGGGTCAGTGAGTCAGGCACGTGTTACCACAGTTACCGAGTAACTAACAATACTGGGTACCTGGCAAGGCTTTTCTATAGCCTCATCGGAAAGCCCAGGTGTCACAATGCATTATTTACAGGAGTTATGTTTTCCTGCTTCCTGGACTTGTTGCCTTCAGACAGTGCATAATTCATCCCACAAAAGGTCTTTATTTCAGAGTACTCATCTTCAAGGCTGTGGTGGCAGGGGAAAAAAGACTGAGACCTGCTTTAGCTGCAGGGCAGTTGCTGGGGGCAAAAGAACTGTCACCCTGTCTCCATCTGCCTCCACAGTGGGGGCTTTTAGAAACCTGATGAAAGTGTGTGGGACGTTCTTGAGATAGAGGAGACAGTACTTGGAGGTGGACATAAAGGAGTATGGTTCTTACGACACTGGTTATGGATGAAGAATGACTTCAGGCATTCAACAGGAGGAATATGGAATGAAGAAGGGACGGAAAATGAGCTGCTGTAAGGAAAGTTAGGGCTTCCCTGGTGGCATGGTGGTGGAGAACCCGTCTGCCAATGAGGAGACCCAGATTCGATCTCTGGGTCAGGAAGATCCCCTGGAGAAAGAAATGGCAACCTACTCCGGTGTTCTTGCCCGGAGAATACTATGGACAGAGGAGCCTGGCACTAGAGAGGGGGCATCTAGAGAGCCCTTGCATCACAGCTGCTGAGCCCACTCCCCCTCAAGACCCCTCACCCTCAAGCCTGTGCTCCACAACTAATGAAGTGCCCAAATGCCACAGCGAAGACCCAGTGCTGCCGAAAAGGAAGTACAGCCCACCAGATCAGAGTCTCTGGGTATGAGGCCCAGGCGTTTGTTACTCGTTGAAAGCTGCTTAGGTGACTCAGATGCTGCATATGTGATTGAGAAAAGCAGATTTAGAGGGTAAATGGAGATTGACTTTTCATTATTTTAACAGAATAATCAGATATAGATTATGTTGTTTCAAAAGTGTCCACGAGTCTGACAAGCCCCAGTAGTTTGTGGACTAGCATTATTTTACATTCTACTTTATTATTTTAAATTTTGAACTGCTGAATTGTTTTAGCACTTCTTAGTTTTTATAATATAGTATCAAATCATTAGATTGTACTTTTAAAATTTAAGCTAAAATCCCTCAGAACTGTAAACTAATACTTTAACATAAAAGTCTTCTTTACTTGCAGGACGTAAGAAGGATCTAATAACATTTTGCTTTCACTGTCTCTCAAACCCCCAAACCTGGCTTTGCCTAGAAAGAAAAAAAAATCTGGTTACCCTGGATAACTGTGGAGGGAACAAGAAAATGCATGAATATGAGCTGTTTCAGCCATAATAAACCAGAAATTTACACCCAAAGGCCTTTTTCTAAGTGTTATAGAGCCTTTGATGAAAAATATGTTTTTAATAAAAAAAAATCTAGGTGATGTAAGCTGGTCATCCCTTTTCAGTGGAGAAACTGAGACAAAGAACATAAATCAATTCAGAATTGCATGTTTTGAGTCAGAATAATTTCAGGAGAAACATGCCTTTTATAATTCTCATTTTGAATTTCCAAAACTAAAATTGGACATTAAAGCCCTTTTTTTTCCCCTTAAGGAAAAGGTTATTTCTGTTACTGCTTCATTAAGGAAAAAACAAACAAGTCAAAGGCTATTAGCATTGTCTACACTGATCTGTATGAACAGCCTGCCTAGGATATGGGATGAAATAGTCCAGAGTCAAATACTGAAAGACAGAAAAGTGTTCTGTCTTCATAGCAAGTGGTCACTTTACTTAATCCATTTAAGGATGATGAAATTACTTGAGCATGGAGAAGCTTGTGCTTCCAATTTCTTGTGTGCCTCTTCAGAATTATCATTTTAATATTACACTTTTGTTTCCTAAAGAATGTATTTTTCACCAAAAAGACAAGAGTACTTAAATTTTGAATGACACTGCTAATGGACATAAAAAAATAACAAAATATTGAGAGGTTTAATAGAATGTTGAGATTAAGCCATGTAAATAGCAAAAGTATATTTAAAATTCTGAGTTACATAGTCTGATTACTAGTTAATCAGACAAATGCATACCTAAGTTTTTTTTTTTAGTAAGAGCATTTTCATCAGGGCCTGGAGAGTTGGAAAAGAGCCCTTCCCAGGGAACTGAAATGATCACTTCTCATTTTCACTTTACAAGTTTCCCACTTCCTCTGAGGCAGATTTCTTGTGCCCTAGCTGGGTGATGTTTCCGTCTTACTTTATTTCAATATTCTGCACCAGATAGGTGATCAGTTTGTCTGAGAACCACAGCTGCGTTGCTGTCTTCTGTGTGGTAGATGAGGTAGAGTTACAGGCAGGTCCTCTGTTCTAGGTGACAGGACATGACGAGAGAAAAGGAAACCAGAAAACAGAGGAGGAGAGAGACGTGTGAAAATAGTGGTTTCTGCCGCTGGCTGTGCCCCCAGCCCAGAGACAGAGGGGTGGACAGCACATTTACTACCATCCCTTCTTTCTTAGGAGGCTGCGGAGCATGTTTGTTTCCTTTTGTCCAACCAGAGGTGTTGTGGCCCCTGTGCTCGGTAAAGAGAGGCATCAACGGTTTGTTTGTAAATGGCAATAGGAGGGCACTTCCTGCTGCTTAAGCAGCAAAGTCACCACTGGCAAAGTCTGCTTTTTGCCTTTCCCTAAGAATTACCCCCACTTGAAACAGGATCAAATTCCTGTTCTCTAAGATGTTTGTGTTCTCTGACCTCTGTGACTGTTTCCCATTAGTGAAGAGAATATGCTTATGTTACTGTTTGTTTTATTTCTTAGGAAAAGACTGATGTGGAGGGAACCTTATTTGTTTACACAAGGTAAGAGTCCTTCACTTTTATGAAGAAGCTGACAGCCTTTGAGTCATGTCTTTAGCTCTGTGTGTCTCCCTTCCTCAAGTGGAGTTTTATTATAGTTCAGAGAAGTACAGGCACTGAGTCTGAGTTTGAAGTAACTAGTTGACATACGGAAGGAAATACTGAATAATGTCATCTGTCTAGTGTGGTGAATACAAATTACAGAATATAATGTGAACTGCAGTATAGCTGAACTTAAATCTTTGTGTTCTTTTTAAAACAGAATTAAATATTTATTCTTTAGCTCAAGTGAGTGGTACAAAGTACTTGAATACAGTGAACTGATGAGGAACTAGGAATACACTGTTGAGAATGTTAGATCATTTAATCAGTGTCTGGAAGAGAATGTTGTTGGCCACCCCTGCCTCTGACTCTTTAAAGAAGCATGATCCAAGATTAAAGTTGTCTCTGAGTCCTCTGTCATATAACTAACAAAATAAGTTTTAGGAAAGATGTAATAAATTCATGTTTTAGGGTAATTTTTTATCAGATATTGTTAATATCTGTATAGTTAACACATATACACAGAGATATGTAGTGTGAATACTGTCTTAACAGCTAAACTTCTTGTTCACATAAACATTCACATAAAATGTCATAGCTGAGTCCCGTCACCATCAGCAGGTTTCAGAGATACAGGACAGAGGCCTGGTGCAGACTCTTCTCATACACGCACACACTCTCTCTGTCATCTGTGTTTATACGCCCATTCACCTTTGAAGATAAACCATGGTGTGACTAGACCATCCCTGGGATCAAGTGACAGGCAGTGCCTCTACAGCCACAGAGGCTTTGCAGAGCTGCCAAAATACTGGAACAATCAAATTCTGATTCTGTAAAAACACCTAATCCATTTTAAAAACCATGTCTTTGCTTCCCCCCATGTCTGTCTGTCTGTAACAGAGTTATGCCCCATGGTGGTTTTCAGAGCACCCTCTGTTGAGAGCTTTGGGAGTCACTCTTCACACTGCCCCAGAATTTAACTTGAAATGATGGTCGTGATTACATCTGGTACTGCCTTTATGCCCAGCACCACTCTACCACTAAGTAAAATAAATTAGGCAAGGATGGCCTTCCATCAGTTTTAAAATAAATCTCAAAGGAGAACTGTGGTCAGTAGGTCAGATGGTTGGAGGTGAAGTAGAACTTGAGATGTAGACCCCGTCTCTCCCGGTTGCGCACAGCATCCCTCTGGGCGTGTCCCCGGCCCCAGGGTGAGTCTGCAGCCTGCACGTGTGCCTTGTTTTGTTACGGAAGTTGCACACTGGGCTGGTGTCTGGCTACCCTCCAAGGGTAGACAGATGCACTTGTAGTTGTTAGTTTCTTTGTGATCAGGGTTCTCCCTGCCTGACAGTAGGCACTGCAGGTTTATTGAACAAAATTAAAACTAAAAAGTCACTAAATGCACAGTTCTGTGGACAGAAAATGTTATAGTAGCTTATCTGTAAGACTGTTGGCTTTATCTTGAAGAAAAGTCGATATCTGCTCTTTGCTTTAAATTGTATAAAGTTTTAATTGTACTGTGTATCCTCACTAGTTCATTGACCAGAGTTGCATTGTTTCTGTAAGAAATTATGCAGCTTTCAATTTCAGACCAACACTAACATTTCCTGTAACTGTGATATACACTCTATATCAACAGTCAAGCTTCTTTAAAAGTATGTGCCAGTATTTTTTTTTAAAGTGGTTACCATGTCTGCCTTAAAGAAGCTTGCAGCCTTGGTAGGGAAACCAGCTATGTGTCTGTGCCCCCCCAACCCCTGCCCTTAGATTTGTAGGGCTGGACTTCACCGTACACGTCCGCATGTTGGTGCGGCCCACGGTGAAGGGGCAGGAAGGCTGAAGGTGCGATGGCTGCCCCTGTCCTGGAAGCGCTCTGCTCTGAACGCCCCCTCTCCATGTCCCCTGCCCTGGCGACCTCTAGGTCTGCGTCTCCAAAGCACGGCTTCACCATCATGAACAGGCTGAGCATGGAGAACAGGACGGAGCCCATCACCAAAGACCTGGACTTCCTGCTACAGGACCCCTTCCTTCTCTACAGAAATGCCAGATGTGAGTCTGCACGTGTGAGGGACCGTGGTGACTGTCGTGGTGTTTGGTGTCCGTGACTGGGGTCAGCACGGGTGGCCTGGGAGGTGCAAGGCTCGGCGGGGGATGGCATCTTCCTCGGGAGAGTTTAGACGGAGACAGTGTGACTGTGAAGCTGTGAGTGTTTAAAGCTCATCCTCCACAGCTGGGCTGCTTTGTGTGTGAGCCTGAGCAGGGCCGGGAGAGGTGAGTCCTGGGCTGGGAGTCCACAGAGGACCTCGACTAGCGATTCAGCTTGTGGGTCCCTATGGCTGAGCATCCGACGAGATGCTCGAGGGAGGGGCCTGTCTTCCAGAAGCACCATCTTTTGAGTGCACAGTAAATAGACATTAAAGTCCAGTGAGTTTTGGTTGTTAAGAACTTCCTAACACTTGGTAAAGCTGAAGTCCTGTTAACTAAATGGTCCCTGTCAGGCTTGAAATGGGTAGCATAGCACCCACAGTCCTATGTCCATTTCACTCTTGTGTCTCATCTGACCACTTGCGCTGCACTGTGGGGCGGCCCACAAAAGTGATGAGAGTGATATGACTCAGGAGTTTCTCCACACAGGAAATGAGTGCAAACTCGGAGCTGCAGAAACACGGGTGCATGTGCTTTGCTCTGTGATGACTTTGCAGCTCAGAAACGGTTTCTGTTCATCTTCCACCCTATTCTTTGAGCTCAGGATACAAGAATTTGCCTACTGTGTACTACCCAGTGTTACCTTAGTAACAAATGTAACACAAGTCGTATTTTGTGCTTCATCCCCATTGACTTGTTCTGAAGTAAGTATAGCATCACTTTAATACTATATTTACTTAAAATTATATTCACATGTAACTGAGTTGTCATAATAGGTGGTCATCCTATTTAGAGAATGCAGTTAACCTTTTATAAGAAAAAAATTACAAGAAAGCTATTAAACATGACTTTCTAATGGTAGGTCCTGTGAAGTGAAAAGTTTAGTAAAATAGAGAAATATTTTGTTTCCTATTCCTGTTTCTTTGCCAGAAGGTGTAGTTTAATCAATTGTAACTTGTAGTTCAAATTTTTTGTGTACTTATTCTTATGTCAGGTTATATTCTTTTTTTGAGATTATTAGATTCTATGTGAGATTGGTATGTAATTCAAATCCTAATAAACAAAATTAACCACAAAAATAAATATAAAATGAATGACTATTAGTGGCTTATAATAATTTTGGGTTGCTCTTATTTTGGATAAATACTGAGTCTAGTCAGTATAGATGATACTGACCAATTCTTGCTGCAGTATTACCTATTAGGTATTATATACTATACCAAAGATAGGAAAATACAAGCTCTGTTTGATGTGGTTGATCTCCTTAGCCCCGCAGGGTTTGTCTGCTAGGGTCTGATAAACATGCTCAGCCCCTCCTGGGCTCCACACTGCGCCATCCCGTGCGTTCCTGTGGGCGGCTGGTCTGAATTGAGCTGATCTGTGAGTGTCAGAAACACGCTGATTTTCACAGACTTCAGTACCAAAAAAAAAAAATGTAAAAAAAAAAATCTCAGTATGATATCAGTTTACCTGTTGAAATGGTAATCTTTTTTAGTATATTGCGTTAAATAAAAAGTATTATTAAACTTAATTTCACCTGCTTTTTATTTTTTTATTTAAAATTCCATTTGTGGCTCTCCTCCGTGGTTCACCCATGTTTCTATCGGATGCACCGTCCCAGGTGTTTTCCTTCGTTCTCCCACGTTTCCTCGTCCCAGCTCTGAGGGGCAGACTGCTCCCCACTGCTTTGCAGCCGAGAGAACTGAGTGTCCTGGGGCCTCAGCCCTGCCAGACTCACACGTTCTGACGCCAGGCCCGCTGCTTTCCCTGCACCTGCTGGGCTGCCCTCGCCTCTGTCCCGCACGAGCGCAAATCGAAGGCAGCCTTCTCGGTGCACGTTCAAGTGTCTCTAATGAGCTTCCATAGGGAAGACATGAAGTCAGTTGAACATCAGGGAATGGAAGGCAGTGAATCTGTTTACCTTCCTGAATTTATTTTGCTTTTTGTCTTTATTATCTGGTGCATCTTGACTGTGCAGTCAGTCACTTGGTTTTAGTTTATTTACAAAAGCCCCTTCAGCCTCTGACGTCAAGAGTTTCCCAGAAGGGTTTGCTCCAGGTGCTCTCAGAGTATCAGTACCTTGCTGATGTTTTTAAGTAACTCTGATACTCCATATGATAAATTGCCCCAGGTTTGTATATTCTCTGATGATGTATAGATTGATTCATCAGCCTTTGGAAAATGAACCCAGCTTCCCTCAGGACTGTTTTTTAGACTGTACCTCTCGAGTTCTGTTGAGACAGGGTTCTCTGGTTAGTTCTAAGGTTTCACTTGGACCGATGTGTGTCACAGGCCAGGTTGGGACATGTCGAGAGGCAGCACTGAGAAAGGGTTCTGGTGAGTTTTTCAGACTCTAGGTTTTTAAACGCTAGGTTTAAAAAAATTAGTACCTGAGGAGGTAACTGTCCCTTTATAGAAGTGTATGGATTTAGAAGAGCAAAATAAAGAGGTAGAAATCTCAAACTTTCATTTAATTAAAAAAAAAAAAGTTTAATGAATAAGTAACTTTGGATTTTGGCCAAATACAACTTGTATGGTTTTATTACAGTAAAGCATTCATGATATTTAAGCCTGGCTGTCAAAAAGCTTGACCTCTGTAAGCTTTCAAGGTACATAGGGTAGCTGCTGTATTAGGACAGAAATTTTATTTTCTCAACACACTTTCACTGGGCATTTCCTGCCTCCCAGGCATGACGTCATGGCTTTCTATGGGTTATTTAATTCTCATCACTTTTCCTTAGAAATCCTCCTGTTTCTGTTTTGTAAATGAGGAAACTGAGATTCGAGGGATTACATAATTTATAGAGTCTGTAACTTTTTTAAGATGGAAAGAGCATCTGAACTGAGTAAGCCCAGCCTCAGACATGCAGGCCCACGCAGCTGAAGCGCCAGCAGAGGAGTGAGGGGTCTGAGCCAGGTTTACCTTTTGGTTTTGCAGTGTACACTCCAGAGATAAAAAAGCGAGTTTCTTTTTTTTAGGTTGAGAATCTACTATATCTCAGTTGTTAGAAAAGAGAATATCAAATAAAAATAATGTAACATAAAGCTGAATTTGACCATTTCTTGTGTATCACTATCCTCTAGTAACTTTTTACTGTCTTTGCCATTTCAAAACTAAAGATTCTGGTATAGGGAGATGTATTTTAGAACCATATTTTTCTGACTATATCATCTTATTTAAGATAAGTTACAGACAACAATGACAGGTAGATTTCAGAGCTTGGCCAGCATGTTCAATATAGTATTGTCTGTGGTGACAGAATCAGAATGAAATTCTTTTGAGCTGGTTGATTTTATTGCAAACATAAGCTTGGCGCTTACAGCAGATCAGAAAAGGCAGAAGTCAAGATACTTGGGATCAAAGCTGTTTTTGAAAACTGCTCAGTTTTAAAGAATTCACCATATTGGGTAGTTTTGTTCTCATAAAGCAGCACAATTTGAACGCTTCATTGACATTTTAAGATCTGAGAAAAGCTGCCTCAAATGGTGGAAAAGGGTGGAAGTGATAGTTCAGACAGTCCTCGTCTTTCAGTTAGACTACATCCTACAAGTTCCCTTTTAAAGTGATTGGTTGGTAGACTTTTGGCTCAACGTGGTAGATTGAACACATTCCTGAAACAACTGAAATGACAATAAAGGAGTAAAAAGGAGATACAAACCCATGAAGATGGAGGGTGGATTTCATGAACAAGATGGAATGAACAGGAAAGAGGAAGACTCAAAGTGACTGCTTTGTTCTTCATGACCACTAACCGTTGCCCTGTAGGGGGCGGTACCTCTGGTCTATTGACAGCAGACAGTGTGGTCTGGTTCCTCTCCACTCACCCCTCCGGGAGGCTCTTGTATAATTGTCTCTCTCCCCTCCCCCTGGCCCCCACCCCGCCTGCCCCAGGCCTCAAGTATGGTTGTGTGAGTCACTTTGGCCAGAGAGATGTGGGTAGAAGTGAGCAGATATGTGCGAACCAACTCCCGACTGACCACATCTCTCCCTTCTGCTGTGAGGACTCAGGTTGTTTAGGCAGAAGCTGCTCTGTCAGCCTGGGTCCTGGAATGATGGTGACACGGTACAGAGGTGGCCCATGACAGACGTGTGCTGTGTAAGCCATTGACATTCGAGTGTTGTTTGTTAGTGCAGCGTGACCTGGGCTATTGTGACAGATACACAAGCCACGCAGGAAAGTGGGGGAATCCAAGCACAAGTTGGAGGTAGAGGAATTCGGAGAACAGTGGTAAAGAGTCCATGGTGACCCCCTGTGCATCTGAACTAAAGAAAAGTCTGTTTTAATTAGAGTAGGAAGATGAAAAGCTTTAGGAAGTGTGTCTAAGAAAAAGTTTACACCTAAGAGTTTGACTCTCTTGGGATATTTACAGTTCCTTTTTCAGTGACTTTGGTTAATGATGTAGGAACATTGAAAGCTAAGGGCATGGAAAACAACAAATGAAGCAATTCTTAATTCCTGGGAAAACAAAACATTGTACAGAAAAGGAAATAGAGTCATAGTACACCATTTGGCTCTCCTGATCATGAAGACAAACACCAAATGTGAGATAGTGTTATACTTACATTGAAAGTATGGGGAAAAAAGTGTGTGTGTTTCTAGATGAGAGTGTGCATGTATTGTCAGAAAACTAAATTCTCTTCAGTGGATTTTTTTTTTTTAAGAATCGAAAAGTAGTGTAGGGACCTCCCTGGCGGTCCAGTGGTTAAGACTTCACCTTCCAACACGGAGAGTATGGGTTCGACCCCTGGGAGCTAAGATCCCACGTGCTGCACAGCCAAAAAGCAAAAACATGAGACAGAAGCAATACTGGAACAAAGTCAGTAAAAGGCTTTAAAAATATTCCACATCAAGAAAAAAAATCTTAAAAAAAAAAAAAAAGCGTATACATGATATATAGGAAAAGAGATCGACACACCAGAAAAATCGCTGGATGAGAAAAGAATTGGAGAGCAGAAGTAACTGTCATGGAGAAGGTTGCTTTTGGGCAACAGTAGTCAGGCCCATCATGGCTAGAGCAGAACTCTGCTATCGGTCATAAAACCTCACAGCGTCTGATATTTAAAATTATATATATATGTGTGTGTGTGTGTGTGTTATTTTTATGAGAATTTAAATTAAAAATACAACTGGAGAGGGCTTCCCTGGTGGCTCAGTGGGGCTGCATAGCAGCCAGCAGGGGACATCTCATGCCCCTGTCTGTAGAGCTCGGTCTCCACGGGAGGGGCTTTAGTTGTGGTGATGGCAAAGTGAGCTCGAGGCCTTCACGGCTCATGGCCGGATCTCAGCCCTTTTCTCCTTCTAGTCCTGCATCCGTCCCCAGGCCAGGCTTCTGTTACCTGGGCTGGTTCATAAGTCCTTAGAGTGAGAGATAAGCTTCCAACACCAGCCAAAATAGAGCAGGTTCACACTGACACTCCTCTCACTGGCTACAGTGAAAGTTGTGGACAGAACAGAAAACCAGAGAGCCTGTGGATTATGAGAGTAAACAACAGCAGGCATATCAAAAGGGAAGTGAGAACTTGAAGAACAGCCAGTGTGGTGGCAAGTCTCCTGGTTTATTCGCTCCTGCTTTATCTCCTGAGTGTGACTCGAGAGCGAGCCATGTCCCAGGACTGTGGACAGAAGCAGCAGAAACCAGGGGGAGCCTCTCTGTGGAGGCCTGGAGAGTGGGCTGCTGTGAGCTCAGAGTGTGAAGAGTCTCCCCTCCCCTCCCAGCCTGGCCCAAAGCCGGCTGCCCTGCAAACCCAAGCTGCCACCTTGGCAGTGAGGGGTGACAGGCACATGACATCCCACAGAAAGCCTGTTTCTGCCTGAGGGGCTGGAGAAGGGGCCCCTGTGGCCTCAAGCGTGTAGGGAACTCCTAGGAGATATATATACATAAAGGCTTCCCAGGTGGCACTAGCAGTAAAGAATCTGCCTGCCAATGCAGGAGACATTCAATCCCTGGGTTGGGAAGATCTCCTGGAGGAGAGCTTGGCAACACACTGCAGTGTTCTTGCCTGGAGCCTGGTGGACTACAGACCATAGAGTCACAGAGTCAGACACAACTGAAGCAACTTAGCATGTGTATATGTACACACATATATATACACATATGTCTTCTCTGGTGGCTCAGACAGTAAAGAGTCCACCTGTAATGCAGGAGACGCAGATTCAGTCCCTGGGTTGGGAAGATCTCTGAAGTAGGGAACAGCTACCCACTCCAGTATTCTGACCTGGAGAATCCCATGGACTGTGTAGACATTGGGGTCTCAAAGAGTCAGACGTGGCTGAGCGACTTTCAGTTGTTTATATATATATATATATATATATATGGGCTTTTTTATTGATATTTCTTTGCTTTACCCTGCAAGCTGCCCGGCTACGGGGACTACCTGACAGTGTGAGAAGTTAGACCTCTTGAGAGATACCCTGACTTTGGGGCCAGAAGACTGGGGAGAAGGCTGGACAGTGCTGGAGAGTGCGCTGGACAAAGAGACCCCCTGATTCTGTCCCGATCTCACCTGTGAGCATCACACACACACCAGAGCCACAGAACCACAGCCGATCTCACCTGTGAGCATCACACACGCACACACACACACACACACACACACACACACCAGAGCCACAGAACCACAGCCGATCTCACCTGTGAGCATCACACACACACACACACACACACACACACACACACACACCCCAGAGCCACAGAACCACAGCCGATCTCACCTGTGAGCATCACACACACACACACACACACACCCCAGAGCCACAGAACCACAGCCGATCTCACCTGTGAGCATCACACACACACACACACACACACACCAGAGCCACAGAACCACAGCCAGAGAACTAATCCACCACGTCCACCACCACCACGCACCAGGCCAGCCCCTGAGTGGCGTCTGCAAGGGGCAGACACACCTCTGAAAATAGAGCTGACATGGGAACCATCATCTACAGAAGGCAGGATGGGACTTCCTGTCTGTTGTTCAGTCACTCAGACATGTCCGACTCTTTGCGATCCCATGGACTGCCGCATGCCAGGCTTCCCTTGTCCTTCATCATCTCCCCGAGTTTACTCAGATTCATGTCCAGTGAGTCTGTGATGCTGTCTAACCATCTTCCTGTCTAAACTTGAACAAGTCGATCACCCTCTTGACACTCTTTGAAGAGTTTTCAGAAGACTCAGAGTCTCACAGTCTCAACAAGACGTCCAAATGCAACGCAGGATTATCCATCACACAGAGAGCCAGGAAAATCTGACAGCTCTCATGGGGAAGGTCGGTCGGCAGATGGCTGCCCCAAGATGACCCACATGCTGGCGTGGTAGGCCAGTGGCTGGCTGTAAGGCAGTTACTGTGCCCTGTGAGGTGGGACAGGTCCTCAGAGATGAGTGGAAAGATGGAAATTCTCAGCAGAGAAGCAGTGTGAGAACTCAGAAGGAACATTTGGGACAGAATAGGGTGTCCAGTGAATGGCCTTACTAGCAGTACAGAGATGGCAGAGGAAAGAAAAGTCAGTGAACATGAAACACATCAGTAGATACTATCCGACCTGAAAAATATACAGGAAAGAGGTTAAAAACCAAAAAAACAGGGCCTCGCAGCACCTGTTGGTCAATACCAAAAAGTCTGAATTTGTGTCGTTGGAGTCCCATGAAAGGAGAAAGGCTGCTGTAGAAAAAGTATTTGAAGAAAGTATGGCTGGAATTTTTCCAAATTTCGTGATGCACAAATGTATGGATTCAAGAAACTCAGGAAACCCCAAACAGGATAAACTCAGAGAAAATCATGCCCATAAACATCATCAAACTGGTGAAAAACAGACTTTAACAAACAAAAAGCCTTGAACCAGAAATGGTACATACAGAACAGTAAATTTCTCTTAAGAAACCATGGAGTCTGGAAGACAGTGCTGAAATAACAACTGTCAACCTAGAATTCTATCTCCAGTGAAAATGTTCCTCGGGAAGGAAAGTAAAACAAAAAGATACTCTCAGATAAAGGAAAACCTTCAATACTTTCCTGTCAGCAGACCTGCTGTGAAGTAGAGGCTGAAAGAAGTTGTTCAGACTGAAGGGAAGAGTTGCCGAGGGAAGGTCGGGGCCTCGGGGTAAAGGAGGAGCAACATAAATAGTAAAAAAAATGGTCAGTGGAACAGATGTTTTTCTGCCCTCAGATTCTTTAAAATGCAAATGACTACCAAAAGCAAAAGTTACAGCAGTATCAGGAGGGGGCTTCATTGTGTGTAGATGTAACTCACAGGACAGCTGTAAGGTTGAGGGTGGTGGGGGACAGGAGCTGTGTAGTTGTAAAGCCTTTACATTTTGCTTGAAGTGGTGAAATAGCTGGGTAAACTGAAAAGTTAGATATGTATAGTGTGATTCCTAGAGCAGCCACTTAAAAAGAGAACCAATAGATAGATGAAAACCGAATGCTAAAACATTTTAATAATCCAAAAGAAGGCAAGAAAGGAGGTACCAACAGAGCAGAAGAGAGGAGAGACAAACCATGGGAATGCTAATTAAAAGAAGGCCACTTGGGAGTAATATATGTGCACTACTGTGCACAAGAAAAACAACAGGGACCAATGGTATACCACAGGGGACTCTACTCAATACTTTGTAATAACCTATATGGGAAATGAACCTGAAAAAAGAATATATATGTGGCTAAATCATTTGTATACCTGAAATGAGCACAAAATTGTAAGTCAACTGTACTTAATTTTTAAAAATAGATTTTTTAAAAACTTGAAGAAAGCCAGAGATGCTATATTAATATCAAAATAGACATCAGAACAAAGAAAATTACCAGGGGTAAAGAGATACATTACATAATCATAAAAGGATCAATTCACCCGAAATACTTAGCCTGACGACAGAACTTCAGGATACTCAAAGTGACAAATGATAGAACTGAAAGAAGTTAAAACCCGCAGTTGTGCTTGGAGACTTGAGCTCCGCTTTCCATGATTGGCAGAACAAATAGCAGCAGCACGTCTGTAGGAGACTTGAATAACGCTATCAACTCACTTGAGGTAATCGACGTTTATCAGACATTGCACCAACCACAGCAGGAGACAGCCTCTTCTGAGGTGCTCATGGGCCAGCACCCAAGGTCAGCTTTATCATGGGGCATAAAGCAAGCCTAAAGATTTTTAAAGAAATAGGAACCATACCGAGTATGCTCTCTGACCACAGCGGAATTGAACTAGAAACCAGTAACTGATACCTGAAATACCCGCAGAAGTTTTCAGATAAGACAACACACATCTAAATAACTGATGTGTCAGAGAGGCAAGAAAATTAGAAAACAAGCTGAATAAAGATGAAGAGACGTGTCAGATGTGAGTGAATTGGGCTGGTAGGGAAATTTATAGCGTCAGATACTTCTATTAGGAAAGAAGAAAGGTCTCAAATGGGTAATTCAGGTTCCACCTTAAGAAACTAGAAAGAAGAGCAAATTAAGCCCAAAGCAAGCAGAAGGAAGGAAAAATAGCAGAAATCAATGAAATAAAACACCGAAAAACAGAAAATCAGCAAAACCCAGAACTGGTTCTTTGAAAAAAGTAAAACTGATAAACCTAAACTCCTTGCCAGACTGATCCAGTTTACCTGTCTGTACAGGTCAATCATGACTGCCATACACGTTCCCTTCTTCTGTTCTAACTAAATATGTACATTCCCAAAAGACTTCTCCACAAATCCTCGTAGTAACTTTATTCATAAGAGGATAATAGCAGTGAGACGGTCAGATTTGCACAGATAAGTCAGAATTTGGAAGCAGCCTCTTGTGAGACCTCTTGGTTCTCGGTGCCAGGTCACCATGAAAGAGCTAGCCGTTGACCACCTGCACTATGCTTAAAGCAGTGGCGTGAGTCATAAATTACAGGCCCCTTGTGGGCAGAGACCTAATCTTATATTTTATTTGCATTCTGTGGTACCAAATAAACACAGCAAATGACCAGATCTGGATAAGTAGATAGGTATAATGTACTTAAAGTAACTCCCAGATACTTGTATATTAACCCGAGTCATTACACACCTACATATGTCTGATGTTTCTGTCCAGTTTAATGATGTTCTGCTCGGGGTGATTGAGAAGGAGCCACAGAGTGGCCCCGCTTTCCCAAAATTCCTCCCTCTTTCCAACTTCATGATGGAGATTGACACAAAGATCCTGCCTTGAGCTCAGGTCACAGCGTGCCTGAACCTGGGCAGGTGGCCGAAGATGCCGGGGGTTCCCGTGGAGAGGTTCAACCTCTCTTTGGCCTCAGGCCGCCGGGAGGAGCATAGGCTCTCCCAATCCAGCAGATTCTAAGACCTTGAGGCTTTATCTTCTGTTGTCTTAACCTTGGAATCAGTTCAGGCAGTTACTACAAAAGCAATTTGAAAGGTTAAAAGTGAGCCCTGTGTAAATTTATTACTAGGGAAATGAAAGCCGCCTTATCTGCCTGCAGATAATGGCGAGTTTATTTTTCCATTCTGAGATCCTTACTGGTATGTCTGTAGCCTCGGATAGTACTTCCTAACCTTTTGGGGGTCACAGAGCCCTTTGAGAATCTGATGGGCTTCCTGCCTGCCTGCCTCCCCCATGCCCTCAGATGTCAGCTGTTTTCCTGCTGTGGGCCAGGCCTTGTTCTGGGGGACTGTGATTTGTGCCGCCCCACCTCCAAAAGCACCTATCTGCATATGTACACACCGTCTCCCATAGAAACTTCAGGGGTTGAGTATTGAACCGCTGACGTTGTCTAGAGTCCAGAAATCCCTTCAAAGTAATTGTACGGGACCTCCCTGGTGGCACGGTGGACAAGAATCCGCCCGCCAATGCAGGGGACATAGGTTCGATCCCTGGTCCAGGGAGATCCCACAGGCCACGGAGCAACTAAGCCCGCACAGCACCAGCACTACTCAGCCTGTGCCGTAGAGCCCGCGAGCCGCAACCCCTGAGCCGAGTGCTGCAAGTACTGAAGCCCCTGCACCCTGGAGCCTCCGCAGTGAGAAGCCCACACGCCCCACCTAGAGAGTAGTGCCTGCTTGCTGCAACTAGGGGAAAGCCCGCCCAGCAACGAAAGACTCAAATACAGAATCTTAGTGTTTGCAGGAATGACAACAGAATGTTGTTCTATTCAGGACCTGGGCAGAGAGACAAAGATCCTTAAACTCGTTCAGACCGTGTTGGCAGGGACGGGGTGGGGGGTGGGGACAGGAGTTTGACCTTTCATGCCGGTCAGAAGAGGTGCCCTGTCCCATCAGTGGGCTCATTGCTATGCATGAGTGCAGTGGCCAGGGCAGCCTTCAAGGACACTCTCCCCCACCCCCCACCCCCAGCCTGTGCTTCTTAAAAAGAAGCAATTTTAAATTTACACTGTGGTCAACTAATCTTACTCATTGTCTGTAGCCTCCTCTGCCATTCTAACTGAAAAATTGATCTCTTTCCTACAAACCACAGCTCCGGAGCTAATGTGTTTTCATACGTGATTAAGGGGCGCACATCTGTGGGGACCTGACTGATGACACTTGTCACTCCAACCTTAAACCCAGAGTTGCTTTTTTGTTCTCTTGCCGGTGTTCAGCACATGAACAGGTTATCTCAAGAACTGGCCCGCTCTGAAAAGCCTGACGGACAGCAGAGCCTCACTGTGGGTTCTCGTGTTTCCGCTGTTGCCTTGTGATACCCGCGGCTCCCTGGGTTACACACTCTGTGCGGGTCCTCAGTGCTCCTCTCGCCTGGCCAGCCAGTCCACGCGGACTTCACGCCTCATCCTTTGGGACCAGGGGACTCACTGCAGACAGGACCTCACACAGAGTTCAGGGAAAAACTCTCCTCTCAGAACTTAACAGTCTGGCACGCGTAGACGAGGACGCCCGTGTGACAGCACTGTGTGAGTGACGCACAGACTCGACCTGAGAGGAGAGTCAGAGAGAGGTCACTTTGGGGAGATTTCCCTGGTGGCCCAGTGGCTAAGACCGCGCGCTCCCAATGCAGGGGGCCCTGGTCAGGGAGCTGGATCCCACATGCCGCAACTGCAAGATCCTGCATGCCACAACTAAGAACCCAGCGTGGCCAAATAAATAAATAAATATTTTTAAAAAGAGAGGTCACTTTTATTTTATCTGAACCACAGAGACTTAACATCCTCGACTTTACCGAGAAACATCTGTGTAGCAGTGCCGTCTGGATTTATGCGCTGCTCTTACGGCTCGGCAATGACTGTATTTTATCATTTGTTTTTGAAAGCCCAGTCTGACATGCTAGAATCCTGAATCTCGGCAGAGAGTAACTGGATTCTAAAATGTTTTCTGAAATTAACAAGCGAAGAGTCTTTTGGTTTCCCCTAACACAGTGCTTTGCACATGGCAATCACTCAGGACGGCTGCATCGAGTGTTTGTGTCTATTCTTGTCCAAAAATCACTTAGAAAGGAGTCTCAGATAATCAATTTGAAGCTATTGGGATGTTATTTTTAACCCACAGAAGGAAAAAATTACAATTTTTTCATGTCCTGATGGGTTTTGGAGAAAGGAAATTTTAGGCAAGAACTGGTGTTAGAATTATCCTCTATGTCAACCATAGGACCCTAATTTAACAAGGGCACCAAACCATAATTTAACTGCTTATAACCGAAAGGGCTCTGGGTTAAGTGGGGTCTGCTATTTCCATAATTATAGATTAAGGTTGAAACGAAAGATGTACAGAAACTCCAGCTTATTTTCCCTCAGTCACAAACTGGCATGAGGCCCCATTACTAAACCACTGCTGTGTGAAATCTTAGAAATTTTTCATTGATTATATATTTTTATGGTTAGTGTATTTCAGCAAAGCTATTCCTATCACTGGTAAACACTTAATTCAGTAATCTGATTTCAACATGAGGAAGTCTGTTTTTCATCAAAGCAAGTTTCTGACCTGTAAAAAATACTGTTTTATGTTTGCCTTAAACATATATTTCCCACAAACTATAATTCTATGAGACAAGACTTATTTTGCTATATCGAGATTCACTCTGGATAACACAGTTTCAGTGTGTTTTGGAAAGAATTGACGGTTTTAAGATAATGTAGGTGCTTGTCTATGTAAGCTTCAGAATACTACCATCAGATTTGACCGGAATATGCTATCTGTGTTTTCTACGACACCAAAGCACTGTTGCTTGTACACCAAGAGAAACACTTGTAAACCTGCAGATTAATTGCATTATTTGAGCTCAGAGTTGCCGGTGCCTGACAGATAGTCCATCGGGGGACTGGTGTATGATAGCCTTGTTGTAATAATAAATACACAGGAGATGAGAACATTGGTGCCCACGCAGTGTTGGGCTGTGAGAATTCACAGCTGTAGGGAGCTGATGGCAAATGCCCAGCAGCATAAGTTATGCAGAAGATCAAAGATGACCAGGTGTTTGATGCAAAATAAACTGAGGGCAGGAGCATGAGAGGGTTGGTGGAGGAGAGCCCCATGCTCTGAGTCCTGGGGAAGGTGTGGTCGGCCATGGGGAGGACCTGCCATGTCCAGACTACTACGTATAAGCCGGGATGGAGGCACCTGTCGTGAAGATGATGGTTCAAGATCTAACGTCTTGGATTTCAGTTCAACTCAACAAACTGTTGGATACACCACACTGCTCGTGATTCGGTGGAGGCAGCAATAAACACTTATGACATGGGCTTTTTTTTGTTTAGTCCAAGGATCTGTGAGAAACTATAGGAGCAAAGAAGCAGGAGTCTCGAGGAGTCTTGAAGGACAAGGCCTCAGGAGGGAAGACACATCAGAGAGCCCATACCTGTCTTCTGGGAGATTTAGGGGTTAATCAGCCAGTTTATGGGCAGAATTAAACTATAAATTTAAATGGCCAACAAAACAGAAGAAGTTGTTCCTATTTATATTTATTATCACCCGTGACTATTTCTGCTTCTTATTTTTGTGTTTATTTACTCTGTTAAATCTCCCAGACTAAAGCAAATTTTTCCTGAAATAAATAAAATTAGGAAGTTAGTATATAATTGAGAAGATTCCATGTGACTGTTCATGAACCTGAGGGCAGAGACAAGACCTCAGATTCCCCATTAGGGGAGCATAAAGACCTCTGTAGAGATTTGGAAGGTCTAATGACATAACATGCATTTGTTAGAAATGAAACCTTTGGAAGATTAACGCATCTTTTTCTCTGAAGACACTGAATTCTCATTTACAGTTGGGAAATCCATATAATTTGATCCAAATTAGTGTACCAGTTTAGTCGAGAGGCTGATTCTTTGTCATTTTTTATGGCCTTAACTTTGTAAGGAAGTTATTTAGAAAGAGGAAGATTGTTTTCACTTCACAGCATTTGTCTAGGCTTTCTCCTGTTTCTCCCAAAATGTGTGTGTGTCAGTCACTCATAAAATAGAAGCTGCTTCTCACCCACTGGAAACCTCCAGTGTTTGGAGATCATGGGACCCCTGATTTGTGAGGTGCAATAAAACCATGTCACGTGAAAAGAACCAGACCAGGGGCCAAAGATAACAGTGCTATGTGGACTCTTGGGGCCAGTGAAGGTTCTGTCCGGGTTTGGTCAGTGGAGCTGAAGCAGAGGGTGAATGAAAGAATGTGACTTTACAGGCATTAAAGAGCATGCAGATGGAATGCGTCTTTAGTGCAGAGTCCGAATGGGGTGGAAGGGCCGGTCAGCACAAAGCAGCCATGCAGCCCGTTACCCAGCCGTGAATACAGAGCCCCCGTCTCAACCCCTGCCCTCAGACACCCCGCTTCCTGCACCCCCTTCTCCTTCCTCCCTCCACCCTCCCTTGGGTCCTTGTGAGAGTTCACATGAACCTTAGTTTAAACAAGATGAATTCCCATCCCTTATAACCAAGTCTCCAAGTCATTCAAACATAAACATTGTTTTTATACTCTATGTATTTTGTTTGTAAAGCCGGAGGAGGGGCATATTTTACGCAAACATTGAACCGGAAACAGGACTGTGGCCGCGGGAGTCTACCCCCCCTCCAGTGTGTCAGGCGTGTGAACTGCCCACCTGCACCCACCTGCAGCTCTGGCGGTTCATGACCCTCACTTTCTGACTGTTTAACTATCCTCTGGTCTTTTGGAAGGACAGTAGCTGTGTATGTGTGCATGTGCACGCACACGCACACTTAGGAACAAATGCCAGTAATCAGTCACCATCTTTGGGGTCCAGCTACAAAAACTATAAAGGGAAAATCAGGACAAGAAATCAAGCAATTCTATATTCGAGCAAAGCCTCAACAACAAGTGTTTACACCAAGTATGTGATTAGATGTTCTTGGTCCTTCCACTGGGATTATTCTTCCACTCATTTGAGAAAGACTTACTGAAGGGAATGGGGTTTGAAGGAATTTTAAGATTTTGGGCTTATCCTTAAGTGCCCAGAAGAGGTTTGTGTAATTCACACTCCCTGGTTTCCATGGCTTTTCCCAGTGCAAAGAGAGGACTTAAATGCCTTCTTTCCTGCCTACTGACCTATCCTTTTGAGACAAATTTGTGAGATTACTTTGAAAGGGAATGAGAGGGGGTGGGAGGGGCGGGAGCAGTACCACATCCGACGTCCTATCCTGCCTTCCCAGACGTCACCGTCGCAGTTCCAGCTTACCTACTGAGTAACCATATGGAAATACGGCTTGTATTTTAAAGTTGCACACATTAGCATGAATATTGCTAAAAGATCACAAACCACCTTCATGATTTGGAGTTGAAAGATTTTTGAGGCCAACTATGAAACAAATGACAAATGTCTTCAAAGAAGCGATTTAGAGAAATATTTGTTAAAACATAAACTAGATGAGTTAATCCCCAGGGAGGTTGCAGAATAACCTCACGCACCATGCTAATGAGGATCGGAGGTCCCCTAATGCAGGTGCGCTCAAGGACATCTGCTTTTCCCTCTGCGACCCTTTCAACCAGCCTCTTCAAATATCAACTTTAGACTTTTCTGCTGGAGAAATTTAAAAAGAAGAAAACACCACCATCAGATCCCATCAGCTTGTTCTCTCTCCTGTCTGTTGTACCCTCAACATTCAGATGTGAAATCTAATACAGAAATTCTGCTTTGCTCATCTTTCTTGCAGAATTAGAAGGAAAATAGAAGGCGTAAATAGATGGCATTTTAACAGACAGGTCCCAGTGGTGATAACTTGCCTGCTGCCTCAAACATTTCTCTTTTCAACCAAGAATCCCCAAAGCATGACATAAACCAGGCCAAGGCAGTTTTTAGGCAGAATTTCACAGCTGTGTTGTTAAAGGCCTGCATTCATCAACAGGAAGAAGACTGCACCCAAAATGTGTTCATGGCATGGGGGGGCCCATCCTGGGCATCATTAACTGGTTTAGAGTGAATATCAACAGGATCTTCCTAGTCCTCCCCCCACCTTGGAGTCTCTTACCTCCAGGAGAGACATAGGAGCAGCTGAGCTGAGCCTCATGCACCAGCGTACCCCTGGAGCCCGCCTGGGTGTCGGCGGGGCGGCGGGGCAGCGGCTGGTACCCGGGCGTGGAGTGGGGGAAGAAGGCTCGCAGCATGGTGGGTCTGGGGCCCCGGAGCGCTCAGAGCATCTCCTGCTGACCGCTTAGCACCCCGTGTCCCAGGCTCGAGCTAGGCTGCAGCGACCACTCCCAAGTCTGAGAATGCCAGGAGTACACCTTCTCCCTCGGTCCTGTTCAGCTTGTCTTCTTTCCTCCCTGTGGCGCCCACTGCCCACCCCAGGCTGGCCTCGTCCTGTGGCCGCCCGGGAAGAAGGGACGCGAGATGTGATGGATCTATCAGCCCATCAGCTCGGCACCTCCCGGCTGGTGACAGGCTCTGGTTTGCGTGGGTCACCACCAGCCGCTGGGACACAGGACAGCGATAGGCCTGCCCAGCTGGGAACGCGGGCCCGAGAGGCGGGGGCTCCCGTGGAATGTGGCCCAGGCTGGGAAACTATTTTAAGGAGAAGAAAGTTAGGCCCAGTTCTGTGTGTTATCTCATGCTCTCTCTCGGGAGCGAGGACTTGGTAAATCTGTTTTTCCTCCTCGACTGTTTTAAGCTGTACATTCAAATAGCACATTAACTGGGATGAAAAGAGTTGTTTCAATATGACCCCCTTATAATCTTAAAGCCATGCTGCTTTAGAGATAAGCGGTCAGTCGGGTCCTCAGGAAACCTCTACGGTGTCCCTCCATCGCTTCAGGCCTGGCCCCCTCTCCGTTCCCCCATCAGCATCTGAAACATGTTCCCACGGATATCTTCCCCTCCGTCTGCATTTCGGGTTTCTCATAGTAATAACATAGACCGCTTTTCCATTTATGTCAATGGTTTGCTTGGCATCCGATCCTTATGAGAACCTGGTTCCTTAAGTGTCACAAGTGTGTAACATCCCCCCCCAAAATGGCAACTGATATATTTCTACTTTCATGTTCTCCTGACGAGACATAAATGGCTGCTGTTTCCTGGCTACCGGGCTTCCACTTCCTTGGTGTGTTTTTCTCTGCTGCTACCACTTTCCTCCTTTGGTAGTTTTGGAAAATTCCATCTCCACGGAGAGGAAGTTTTCACTGTAACCAGAGAACAGAGCAGGATCCTGGGTTTGTAACGAGGACTGAAGCCTCGTTGCGTGTTTTACGCAACGCCTTCAGGTTTCTCAGTCGCTGTGATCGTAGTGTCGGTGGTCCAATCCACTCTCGCTCAGGGGAGCACACGGCGATGGGTTGGCCTGTGGGACTCTGTACGGACAGCTAGCACCGGGGATCAGTGTCCATGGGCCAGGAAGAGTCCAGAGTCAAGTCCTGAGAGACTCACTTAATGATCTTGGGGCGAAAGACTTTCTTTTGGCTACCAAGGCTCTCAGCGCGTAGGCTTCAAAACTCAGACTCTTTTTCCAGAGTGTCCATGTATCAGAGAGCAGTATGTGTGTGTATTTCAAAGAACGCGCAGTGGTCCGATCAAGAGAAAGCTGGGTTTTTTCTTCCATTTGCCCCGCCCCTGCACTCACAGGTAAGATAAAGATTCCTGGTGCACGGACCACAAAAATTACCCCCATTTATAGGGGTCAGATTTATAGAGTCCTTTTAAAGACATCTGCTTAACACAGCACTAAAACAACACTTCCTGTACCTTTCGCTGAGTCTTTACCGACAAGAAAGAGAAAGACCCACAGGGCCACTGGTAGGTGAGTTGGGGTGGGACAGGGGCAGTGATTAAAATATCACAAATGTTTTAATGACCAAATAATACCCATGTAATTAAATACTTTGGAAATTTAAATTAAGAAAAGTATTTTTTTAAGTATATTTTGTTGACTCTCATTGCCCTGTTGTAACTTAGCAGCTGTTTTCAGTGAAGATTTTTTAAGTGTGTATGTAGTTAATGTGTTATTGGTGTGATTAATATTACCAGATCCTCGACTAGATCTTTATAAACTTATTTTAGACCTGTTTGTGTCGTTGTTGAGTTGCTAACTAGTGTCCAACTCTTTTGAGACCCCATGGACTGTAGCCTGCCAGGCTCCTCTGTCCATGGGATTCTCCAGGCAAGAATACTGGAGCGGGTTGCCATTTCCTCCTCCAGGAGATCTTCCTGATCCAGGGACTGAACCCGAGTCTCCCACATCTCCTGCACTGGCAAGTGGATTTTTTACTGCTGAGCCGCCTGGGGAGCCTTTGGACCTGTTTGGCCTTTACTATAAAAATGACATAGATTGTACATACTAATATATGCGACTTACTTGAAAATTAACTGAATCAATAGCAACTGTATTATGCCACATTGTTCTTTGATCACTAAATCATTAAGTCATGGTTGTATCTAGTCTTTCAAAAGTTGTAAATATTCTGTGCAGACACTTAGGAGTTGCAGATTCATTACTGAATTTTATTTTCCCAGCACTGTATTCTCACTTAAGGCCTCCAAAACCAATCTTTCAGTTAATAATACCTTTCTGGGAAAAAGGAGAAGGGAGAGAAGCTTCCAGGCCTAATATGTGTGTCAGGTGTCCAACAGTTATAGAAGATGGAGCGTGTGTGTGTGTGTGTGTGTGTGTGAATGTGTTTGTATGTGTGAGAGCTCTGTGTGAGCGTGTGTATATGAGATTTGTGTGTGTGTGAACGTGTTTGTATGCGTGAGTGTTCTCTCTGTATGTGAGAATGTGTGTGTGTGGTGAGTGTGTGTGTGAACATGTTTGTGTGCGTGAGCGTTCTCTGTAAGCATGTGTATGTGAGGTGGTGTGTGTGTGAACGTGTTTGTGTTCATGAGCGTTCTCTCTGTGTGTATGTGAGAAGGTGTGTGTGTGGCAAGTGTGTGTGAACGTGTTTGTATGTGTGAGAGCTCTGTGTGAGCATGTGTATATGGGAATTGTGTGTGTGTGGTGAGTGAGTGTGTGTGAACATGTTTGTGTGCGTGAGTGTTCTCTATGAGCATGTGTATATGAGAATTGTGTGTGTGGTGTGTGTGTGTGTGAACGTGTTTGTGTGCATGAGCGTTCTCTGAGCGTGTGTATGTGAGAATGTATGTGTGTGGGGAGTGTGTGTGAACGTGTTTGTGTACGTGAGCGTTCTCTGTGAGCGTGTGTATGTGAGAATGTGTGTGTGGTGAGTGTGTGTGAATGTGTTTGTATGTGTGAGTGAGAGCTCTGTGTGAGCATGTGTATGTGAGAATGTGTATGTGTGAACGTGTTGTTTGTGTGAGAGTTCTGTGTGATCGTGTGTGATCGTGTGTGAAGGCATGTGAGGCAGTGACGCTGCAGAGCCGAAGGGTAGAGAGTTGGGGCTCGTCTTCAGTCTGCTCATCCGTCTAAGCATTCGCCACGTGCCTGTCGTGTCCAGGTGCTGTATTTGTAAGGACAGGACACTTCAGTGTGTGTCTCTGCATGCATGTGTGTGTGCATACCTTCTCTTTGGGCTTAAAAAGCCCCAGCTCAAGGTTTTCAAGCTTCGACTCCAGCGACTAGTTCATTTATTCTACGAGTATGTACTCCCCTCATGGTGGAAAGGGGATTTGTTTCCCCTTCTTGAAGACACTGATTCACTGGTCCTCTGTGTTTCTTGCAGTGTCCATCTATGGAATTTGGTTTTATGACAAGGAAGAGTGCCAAAGAATTGCAGAGCTTATGAAGAAGTAAGTGCTGTGGGATGTGTTCTATGTTTCTGAGTGTGTGGGACTGCACCACGGGGTAAACAGAGCCCGTCTCTGACAGCAGCCCCTTCACCGTGCTTAGGAACACCTTCACCATTACTCACCAGATGAAAAATAAGCGTAAATGACAATGTCTCACGCTTCCACATGGTAAGATTTATTGTGTAGGGTAGTCCTCTTCTTTTTTTTACTGTGCATGTGATCTGTAATATCAGTTTTTCTGGATAACAGTTTTCCTTAATACCATCCTCGTTTATAAATTAGCAGCTTTTTCCTCTGAAAAGCTATTGGTATATCTCAGTGAGGAGAGCATTCAGAGTGTTTCTGAAAGGCTGCCCCACCTCCTCTGGGGTCCCCGTGCCCTCCTGCCCCAAGGACTCCCCTCCATCTGCCTGTGGGTCTTGAACCCCCCTCCCATGTAACTCTTCGAGGGCTTTGCTGAGTCTTTGTTTTCAATATCTTCAGAAATATCTGAGCTAATACTAGTTTAGTGATCAGCAGATGGACTCTCTCTCTCTCTTTTGTGTTCCTAGTCTTTTTTCTATTAATCTTGCGAGGCCTTGTTGACTGGTGCCGGTCGGCATGAGGCTGGGGGGTACTTACATGACTGTCTCCTGGTCCCGCTCTTGCTCCCCTGATGACCTGAGAGGACTCCCAGGTCAGCACGCTCTATCAGCACGCTCTATCTATAGACTCCCAGGTCTATCAACCCTCTGAGGTTCTCGAGCCGCAGGGCCACTCACGGGAAGGGAGTTATTTCCCTGCATTCCTGTGGCTGGTTCAGAGCTTGGGAGCGAGTGAGCTTCCTGCATGCCATGACCCTGGGCCGGGACTGGGCTCAGCCATACATGGAATCCAGCTGCCTCCCACACAGGCTCAAGTGAGCAGCTCCATCTGCAACAGAACCAACCGTTTGTCAGTTTTAAATCCTAGGTCAATGAAATGGCCAAAGTAGCAGGGAAGCATATATACTACCATCTGTAAAGTAGACGGCCAGTGGGCATTTGCTTGTATGGCTCAGGGACCTCAAGCCAGTGCCCTGTGAGAACTGGGGGTGGAAGGTGGGAGGGAGGCTCAAGAAGGGGGGCCACATGCAAACCTGTGGCTGGTTCCTGTTGATGTATGGCTCAAAAGTGGCCCTGAAATGTGGGCTGTGGGGAGCACTTTTTTATGGATAAGACTGATTTCTAAAAAGCCGAGCTGGTGAGAGCTAATTTTAGGTAAGCAGCTCAGGCTGCAGATGGTGATTAAGTGTGTTCAAACTGGTATTTACCACCGTAACAGCTAGTTCCTAGAACATTCCTGTGATTGTAAACTGTGCGGTGGATAATAATAGCAGGGCTTCATATAGATTAAAAGGTATCGTGTCCCCCAGCCGGGAGGCCGTGTGAAGACACTCAGGTTCTGTGGCGATTCCTCAGCAGCTGGGGCAGGACCTGCTTGGTGACGAGCAATTAGCCAAGTGCAATGCATGTGGACTCCCCACCCATCCTGAGTTGAGCCTCAGCGAACACGCAGCTTTCTTTCCCCGCAAACTTCATGGCAGTGATGGGGAAGTGTGAGCTATGGTCAGAGCCCTCCTATAGGAGGGAGACGTGTCCCCATGCCAGCGGGGAAGCGGTCTGGCCTCCCCTCTGCAAGGTTTTCAGGAGAACAGAAGGTGCTTCCCAGTGCTGTGTTTTCACGCCCCCTCTTCTGGGGTGGGACCTTCGCTGTGCTTCTAAACCACCCGGGACACAGGGGCTGGGCTCAGCTGTGCTTCAACTCCCAGGCACTTTGGAAGAAGGGGGAGACTGGATCTGCCGTGTTGGGAACCCAGTCTCCAGGTTGAGAACCCTGAATTGGGTTCCCCAGCAGTTCAGGGGTCCCTCCAAACGCTCACAATAAGGAGTCACAGACTTTTTCTGAGAAGGACCCAATAGAGAATACTTTCAGCCTTGCAGGGCCACCTGGCCTCTGTCCCAGCCCCTCAACCCTGCCCTGGCTGGGTGACAGCTGCCACAGGACACTGGGCAGGGTGGAGGCCACCCCCCTCCAGATGCAGTCCTGTGGTCAGTGAGCTTGGGATCTCGACTCCCATGTCTCTCCCATCAGTTCCAGCAGTCTTTTTTCTAATATGACTGTAGCAAGATAAAAACAACTGGGTGAGAACTGGCTGGTTGTGTTGAGCTGTCTTTTCTGGTGTGGATCTCCCCTCTATTTTTCTAGCCTCACTCAGTACGAACAGCTGAAAGCCCACCACGGAGCGGGAGCCGGGGCCTCACCTGTGAGCCTTGGCTCAGGAGAGGGCAAGGAGGCCGACATCTTGCGGATGCTGACCAAGGCCAAAGACGAGTACACGAAGGTGAGTCCCATCCCCACGGTGACGCAGACTCCGATTCCAGCTGGGGACCTGCCCGCTGAGGCAGACTTGGTGCCATTCCTTCTGCCAAACAGAACTGTATGAGAAATGCCATCTTTGTTGACTTTTAGTAGACTGAAGACTGTTTGCTTTTAAGTGGATTAAAACGCAGCCCCAGGGGCTTCCCTGGTGGCTCTGTGGTAAAGAATCCACCTGCCAATGCAAGAGATGCAGGTTCGATTCCTGGGTCAGGAAGATCCCCTGGAGGAGGAAATGGAACCCACTCCAGTGTTCTTGCCTGGAGAATCCCATGGAGGGCTACGGTCTACAGGGTCGCAAAGAGTTGGATGTGACTTAGCAACTGAAAAACAGCAACAAAAACACATCATGTGCATAGTGTTCATCGCTCAGCTGAGAGATAAGTAACAGAAGACGCTCTTCTTCCTGCCGTCACCAGCCAGGTCGTGTCCAGAAGCACCTGCACAGTCACACTGTCCTTGCTCCGTATCCTTCTCGCCTTCTCACTGCCCAGGTGTGACACCTGGGCCGCTCCGGGGCACCCACCATGTGACCTGGGCAGTCCAGCCTCGCCGCCTCTGGGGGAGCCGCTTCTCCCTCTGCTCATCCATCAGCAGAGGACATCTTTGAAGGCTCTCTCCACGTGTTCTCTGTCCCTCATGTGGCTTCTGACCCACCCACCGGGGGTACCTGCGCTGAGAGCCCCCAAGTGGGGCAGGTCTGCTCACGTCTGTGTCACCCACTCTTCCGACACACAGAGTGTGGGCATCAGAAGCGGCCCGGGCCTGGGTATGGGAAGGTGGGCGTGGAAACACTGCCCTTTCTCAGGAGTCTTGCTGTGAGAGCGTGGATCTCCAGTGACCACAAGTCTTCAGGACGACAGAGTGCTGGATGTTGGGCACATCCCAGGAGCTCTGATTGAGTCTTACACTGACTGAGCGCTAAGGCCTCTGCAACTCCAAACCTCTGACACGTGTGATAATCCCGGAAAGTGAGAGAGGAAATGCTTTGAGCTGGAGGAAGGTGATATTGATAAAACAAAGCCTGGCAGCACTACAAATGACTTTTTACATGAAGTTAATAGAGTAATTTGAAAAACTTGTTTTGGACAGTATTTTATGTTTTCTCCCTGAAGAAGCAAATGCCTGTGAATCTGCTATGAAGTAGCCGCACCGTGACCTTGAGCTTCCTCCTCCATTAGACTTGGTTGGAGGGCAGGTGAGGTGCGGGGAGTGGCTGGACCACGGGGGCCAAGGGCTGTGGGGCTACATGCCGAGTCTTCAGAAGTGGCCTGTTTTGAAGAACATCTGTGCACACGTATAACTGAACCACTTTTCTGAACACCTAAAGCTAGTACAATTTTATAGGTCAACTATACTGCAATAAAAAAATTAAATAATCAGTGGACTGTTCTGTATTTAAGACTGTTTTGTGGTTTAAGGCAAAAAGGAAGATTTGTCCTCTGGATATAGCTCTGACTTAGCTATGAAATTAAAGAAAGTATTGATGTTCAACTAGAAGATTTAGTGGAGAAAGGGAGATCAGTGGAGAAATAACTCCAGAAAGAATGAAGAGAGCCAAAGCAAAAACAGCACCCAGCTGTGGGTGTGACTGGTGATGGAAGCAAGGTCCAATGCTGTAAAGAGCAGTATTGCATAGGAACCTGGAATATTAGGTCCATGAATCAAGGCAATTTGGAAGTGGTCAAACAGGAGATGGCAAGAGTGAACATCGACATTTTAGGAATCAGCAAACTAAAATGGACTGGAATGGGTGAATTTAACTCAGATGACCATTATATCTACTACTGTGGGCAATAATCCCTTAGAAGAAATGGAGTAGCCATCGTAGTCAACAAAAAAGTCCGAAATGCAGTACTTGGATGCAATCTGAAAAACAACAGAATGATCTGTTTGTTTCCAAGGCAAACCATTCAAGATCACAGCAACTCAAGTCTATGCCTCAACCAATAACGCTGAAGAAGCTGAAGTTGAACGGTTCTATGAAGATCTACAAGACCTTCTAGAACTAACACCCAAAAAAGATGTCCTTTTCATTATAGGGGACTGGAATGCAAAAGCAGGAAGTCAAGAGATACCTGGAAAATTGTAGTCGCTCAGTCGTGTCCGACTCTTTTCGATCCCATGGACTGTAGCCCACCAGGCTTCTCTGTCCATGGGATTTTCCAGGCAAGAGTACTGGAGGGATTGCCATTTCCTTCTCCAGGGGGTCTTCCTGACCCAGGGATCAAACCCAGGTCTCCCACATTGCAGGCAGACGCTTTACCCTCTGAGCCTGGAGTAACAGGCAAATCTGGCCTTGGAGCACAAAACGAAGCAGGTCAAAGGCTAACAGAGTTTTGCCAAGAGAACGCATTGATCATAGCAAACACGCTCTTCCAACAACACAACAGAAGACTCTATATATGGCCATCACCAGATGGTCAGTACCAAAATCAAAGATTGATTATATTCTTTGCAACCTAAGATGGAGAAGGTCTATACAGTCAGCAAAAACAAGACCGGGAGCTGACTGTGGCTCAGATCATGGACTCCTTATTGCCAAATTCAGACTTAAATTGAACAAAGTAGGGAAAACCACTAGACCATTCAGGTATGACCTAAGTCAAATCCCTTACAATTATACAGTGGAAGAGACTAAAAGATTCAAGAGGTTAGATCTGATAGACAGTGTGCCTGAAGAACTATAGATGGAGGTTAGTGACATTGTACAAGAGGCAGTGATCAAGACCCAAGAAAAAGAAATGCAAAAAGGCAAAATGGTTGTCTGAGGAGGTCTTACAAATAGCTGATCCATGGCTGATTCATGTCAATGTATAACAAAAACCACTACAATATTGTAAAGTAATTAGCCTCCAACTAATAAAAATAAATGGAAAAAAAATAGCTGAGAAAAGAGAAGCTAAAGGCAAAGGAGAAAAGGAAAGATATACCCATTTGAATGCAGAGTTCCAAAGAATATCAAGGAGAGATAAGAAAGCCTTCCTCAGTGATCAATGCAAAGAAATAGAGGAAAATAATAGAATGGGAAAGACTAGAGATCTCTTCAAGAAAATTAGAGATACCAAGGGAACATTTCATGCAAAGATGGGCACAGTAAAGGACAGAAATGGTATAGACCTAACAGAAGCAGAAGATATTAAAAAGAGGTGGCAAGAATACACAGAACTATACAAAAAAGATCTTCATGACCCAGATAATCACAATGGTGTGATCACTCACCTAGAGCCAGACATCCTGGACTGCAAAGTGAAGTGGGCCTTAGGAAGCATTACTATGAACAAAGCTAGTGGAGGTGATGAAATTCCAGTTGAGCTATTTCAAATCCTAAAAGATGATGCTGTGAAAGTGCTGCACTCAATATGCCAGCAAATTTGGAAAACTCAGCAGTGGCCACAGGACTGGGAGAGGTCAGTTTTCATTCCAATCCCAAAGAAACAGAATGCCAAAGAATGTTCAAACCACCGCACAATTGCACTCATCTCACACGCTAGCAAAGTAATGCTCAAAATTCTCCAAGCCAGGCTTCAGCAATACGTGAACCGTGAACTTACAGATGTTCAAGCTGGATTTAGAAAAGACAGAGGAACCAGAAATCAAGTTGCCAGCATCCGCTGGATCATCAAAAAAGCAGGAGAGTTCCAGAAAAACATCTACTTCTGCTTTATTGACTACGCCAAAGTCTTTGACTGTGTGGATCACAACCAAACTGTGGAAAATTCTTAAAGAGATGGGAACACCAGACCACCTGACCTGTGTCCTGAGAAATCTATATGCAGGTCAAGAAGCAACAGTTAGAACTGGACAAAGAATAACAGGCTGGTTCCAAATTGGGAAAGGAGTACATCAAGGCTATATATTGTCACCCTGCTTATTTAACTTATATGCAGAGTACATCATGTGAAATGCTGGGCTGGATGAAGCACAAGCTGGAATCAAAGATTGCCGGGAGAAATATCAATAACCTCAGATATGCAGAAAGTGAAGAAAAACTAAAGAGCCTCTTGATAAAAGTGAAAAAGTTGGCTTAAAACTCAACATTCAGAAAACTAAGATCTTGGCATCCAGTCCCATCACTTCATGGGAAATAGATGGGGAAACAATGCAAGTAGTGAGAGACTATTTTCTTGGGCTCCAAAATCACTGCAGATGGTGACTGCAGCCATGAAATTAAAAGACGCTTGCTCCTTGGAAGAAAAGCTATGACCAACCTAGACAGCATATTAAAAAGCAGAGACATTACTTTGCCAACAAAAGTCTATCTAGTCAAAGCTATGGTTTTTCCAGTAGTCATGTGTGGATATGATAGTTGGACTATAAAAAAAGCTGAGTGCCGAAGAATTGATGCTTTTGAACTGTGATGTTGGAGAAGACTCTTGAGAGTCTCTTGAACTGCAAAGAGATCCAACTAGTCCATCCTAAAGGAAATCAGTCCTGAATATTCATTGGAAGGACTGATGCTGAAGCTGAAACTCCAGTATTCTGGCCACCTGATGGGAAGAACTGACTCATTGGAAAAGTCCCTGATGCTTGGAAAGATGAAAGCCAGGAGGAGAAGGGGACAATGGAGGATGAGATGATTAGATGGCATCACCAACTCGATGGACATGAATTTGAGTAAGCTCCGGGAGTTGGTTATGGACAGGGAAGCCTGTCATGCTACAGACCATGGGGTCGCAGAGAGTTGGACATGACTGAGCAACTGAACTGAACTGAGAAGATTTAAAAGTAGAAGAAAGAAAATGAAATTACCCATAACCCTACCACCCAACAATGTCTGCCTTTAGCACTTCAGGTATATTTTCCCCCAGGTTTCTCCGCCTCGTGGATACTCATATCTGTGTGATAAACAGGCTCATGTGATGTAGCTGTTAAGGCCTTGGGTTCTCTGCAAAGAATCCTTTATACACTTTTGCCAACTCTGTGTGTTTTTCCAAGTAGGGAAAGGCATAGAAGCTTTGGGTAGGGAGAGACATAGAAGCTTCAACCACTGGATAATGAGCTGCAAGCCGTGGAAGTCAGTGGTGTCTTGTTCTGAGCACTTTTTACATGAAAATGAAGCTTCATTGGTAGATGGCCTGTGGTGGTGACTCAGGAAGCAGCTGCTGGCGGCTTGCCCTGGGGGGTGCTGTCCACGGCCCACCCCGGTGTGTGCAGAGTAAAGCAGTTGGCAACCCAGGGGCCCTGAGTGCAGACGGGAGCACTCGCAGAAGTGAGCCGAGCTCCACTGTCTTCGGCCGGCCAGCAGGCTGTCAAGCCTTTTCACGCCAGCATTCTATCAGTGACTCTGTCAGGGACCACACTCTGGTCTCATGTTGCTGATCCATATCTCAGAAGCCAGGCCAGTGGTCCTGTGGCTATAACTCACCTGAGAATTAGAAATAACATTTTATGATTCAGAAAGTGATTCCATGTGCCCTTTAATACTAGTGCCAAATATGCAAATGGTGAACGGAATTCTTGGCTGGAAAAAGTCCTTTGTGCAGTGAACTTTCCAAACCGAAGCAAGCACAGTGGTGATCAGCCCCAGCCCCGACATCCTCGGATAGAAAGTGCAGCCAACAGCCATGAAGCTTATGGGAACGAATCAGGGTCCAGGGGGGTTGAGGCGGGGGGGAGATTGTATTCACGGCCACTCCATGCTGGGGACAGAGAAATGTGTCCTGGCCCAAGGGCACAACTGTGCCATTGAAACGAATGACACCACAAAGCCCACCTTGCAGAAGACCACGCTTTACAGTTTTATTTGCTGTTTCAGCAAGGGAGACACAGACAACACTGCCCTACCCTCCCTGCTATGAATCCCAGTGTGTGAGCAATTGCATAGTTGATTAGATTAATGGGCGGTGATGACTCAGTATCCGAAATGACGAGGCTTGTCTCTCCTCTCTTTCTCTGTGAAATTCTAATTTGTAGTGAGCGGTTCAGAACACTCGGATTTGAATTATTCTGTTTATGCAAAAATCACTCATTAAATAAGGATGATGTTAGTAATTTTTAAATCAGTTGTTTGAGTCAGCTTTACCCTTTGATTTATAGACCAAAGAGGGTCAGTCACTCTAAGGATGCAGCTCTCCAGTCTTAAGTGAGCTGCCAGCTGGGCTCGGAGCCCTCCCCCGACCCAGACGAGGCGCCAGGGAAGCCTTTGTACTGCTGATTACCACAGGAGAGCCGGAGACTTTGTTAAAGCTGCTGCTTCTCAGGCAGACCCACAGACTGTCACACCTCCGGGTGTCTCTGGGCCTCTGGATCCTGCGGGCCGATGGAGTACCGCTGAATTGTGCCACTGAGACACACTCAATCTGAATTTGATTTAGACTCAAACATAGCTTGGGCTTCCCAGGTAGCACTAGTGGTAGAGAACCCACCTACCAATGTAGGAGATGTAAGAGACCTCGGGTTTGATCCCTGGGTCGGGAAGATCCCCTGGAATAGTAAATGGCTACCCACTCCATTATTCTTGCCTGGAAAATTCCATGAACAGAGGAGCCTGGCAGGCTACCATTCGTGGTGTTGCCAAGAGCCGGACACAACTTAGCAACTGAGCACACAGATACGGTAAAGAGCATGAAGGTGCGTTCTTTTTAAGAGATTAAAGTTTCTTTTACACCAAAAATGAGGTTCTTTTTTCCATTTCAGTGTAAAACCTGCTCTGAGCCCAAACAGATCAGCAGCTCGTCCGCCATCCACGACAACCCCAACCTCATCAAGCCGATTCCAGTGAAACCCAGTGGGAGCCGGCAGCAGCGGGGCCCTCGGCCCAGCCAGGTGCATGGTCCTTGCTCTCCACCTGGTCCCAGTGATTCCTGAGGGACTTTGGCCCTGAGGCTGGTCAGGGGCGAGGGGGTGGGGGGCTGTGCTCTGGAGGTGCCCTAGAGTTGATCCAGGAAAGAGAGATTTCAAAGTGGAGATTTTGTCATTATGTATGATTTGCTCTTCCTACAAAGGGTTGCTGTTTTTACATTTGGCATTTCCCTTACTCTGTGCTAATCCCTGTGAACTTGACTCCTTAGAGGTTAATGTGTTCCAAAAAGACAGCAACCTAATACCCCGTCGGAGCCGATAAGACTATTACCCATTGGGCCATATCCTTCTGAGGTTGGCCACTGACAAGAGGCAGCCCTCCCCTTGGCACCCAGTCCTGGGCCATGTGCCCTGTGTGGGTGGGACTCCTGGTCTAAGGACTGGTATCAAGTCCCCCTTTAGACCCCATGACCCGTCACTGTGTTTTCGTCTAAGATACAAACATGAAACATGACATCAGTTTTTGTATGAGTATATATATTTTTCAGAATACCCCAGCATTAGCAAAATAGCTAATCTGCAAATTCCATCACTTGAGTGTGGGTATAACCAGTACCTATGGTTATTCCTCATCAAAAAAATTTTTATAAGGGAATTGTTGGTTTAAATCCACTTTAAAGATGAACTTGGAGCCAAAAGACATAAAGACTGGCTCATGCAAGTCTTGCATTCAATTTTTTTTTAAATATCTTTTCTAATTAACTTTTAGCTTTTATTATAAGTTTGCTTTTCGTGGAAATTGTTTACAAGAGAAACTGGAATATGTAACTAAGATACGCTCGTGTTCTCCTAGCCCAACCGCAGGGAGCAGCAGCCTCGAGGCACCAGGGCACAGGCAGGAAGGAAGAAGGCCTGTCGCCAGCCACAGGGGCGTTTACGCCTCTGACGGGCTGTTAGACCGACTGCTGTGTATTTGGATCAAGTTAGAGAGAGTGATGACTTACAACTTGCCAGCCCTTAATTTCTGTCATTCTGTGGAAAACTATCAGGAATTCTGAAACCCTTGTGTTTCTGCAATTGCTCGGTGTCTCCCAGCACTTTGCAGGGGGAGGTGTACTTCCTGTTGAGGAGATGATCTTCCGTCTGTGTCTGTGATTTTGCACACAGTCGTCCCCAGGCCCAGCAAGCATCTCCTGATTGCTCATCAGTCAGCAGACAGTGAGGAACTTCCACGGTGGTCCAACCACTAGGGCTCCAGGCTTCTGCTTGCAAAGGGTCCGAGTTCTATCCCTGGTTAGGGATCTGGATTCCACATGTGGCTCGGCCCAAAGAAAAAAAAAAATTCAACAGATACTGAAATATGACAGCCATCTTGGGGTGGGAGGGAGAAGCCTATGACAAAATTTGACGTTAGAAAGGTGGTCCCAGATGTGTAAAGTTTATGATCATTAGGCTTTTCTATCCTCTAATCGACCCCTTGTAAATAGAAATCATTGGGTGGGTAAGTTAGGTTTCATTCCCCTCATCACACATAACCAGATCACACATGGACACGCTATCAGATGTGTGTGTTTGTTCCAGACCTCAGACCCGGAACCCCAGCACCTGTCCTTGACCGCACTCTTTGGGAAGCAGGACAAAGCCCCGTGTCAGGAGGCCACAGGGCCTCCCCAGACCCTCCCCCTGCAGCAGCAGCAGCCAGAGACGCTCCCAACGCGGCAGGGGGTCGTCCGATCCCTATCCTATGAGGAGCCCCGGAGACCCTCGCCCCCCGTCGACAAGCAGCTCTGCCCTGCCATTCAAAAGCTCATGATCAGGAGCGTGGACCTACAGCCGCTGGCGGAGCTGCCAGAGAACCGGCCCTGCACAGACGCCCTCAGGGCAGCCTGCGCTGGGCCTGCCCGGACAGGGTCTCCCTGCAGCCGCGCACTCGCAGCCCCCGGGACTCAGAACCCGCTCCCGCTGCAGAGCATCCCCGGGGCCGAGAACAGGTGTGAGCCGGGGGCGCCAGCACCTGCCAGCTCGACCACCACCCACGCGGCCCCGGCCCAGCCCACCTGTCTCAGCAGTGCCCTCCCGCCCCAGACTCCAGGGCCCCGGGCCCTCCCCAGACCGGCGCCCCCTGGCCCCAGCCCTGGCCATCAGCCAGTGGGGCCAGGCGAAGTCTCCCCACGGGAGCTGCTACGGAGGCTCCAGGCGGTACAGCAGGACCAGCAGCTGCCTGTGCCCGGCCGCCCGGCCCTGGCGGCCAAGTTCCCCGCGGCCACCCCGAGCACCCGAGCGCGGAACCCCCTGGAGCCCTGGAGGGACCCGCCCCCCAGCACAGAGCAGCCGGCTCCCCTCCTTCAGGTGAGTGTCCTCCTGCTGGGGAGCACCGGGCAGGGCCACGCGGGACACGGCGTCTGCATCCACCTCCTGCCAGGAAGGGGTCTGCTCTCTGCCCGGTGGTCTCACGGCGTCTGCCTCCACCTCCTGCCAGGAAGGGGTCTGCTCTCTGCCCAGCGGTCTCACGGCGTCTGCCTCCAACTCCTGCCAGGAAGGGGTCTGCTCTCTGCCGGGCGGTCTGGGAGCCCTCCTTTCAAACACACTTCATTCCCAGAGAGAAGTCTTCTTGTTTCCAGGTCTGACATGGATACAAGAAAACCCTAGGTCTCTGTGGTTGGAAACTTAGTGTCTGAAGTTGTTCAGGATGTCAGACCTCTGGCCCCCCGCTGGTTATGTCGCCCACAGTAAACTGTTGTGTGTTCATGATCCCGTGCATGCTTCTGGGCACTGGCTGCGGGCCAGGCCCCTCTGCACGTGCTGCGTGGAGGTGAGCCAGGAGCCCTGTCCCTGGGATGCCACAGCCCGTGGGCTCTTGAGGTCAGCTGAAAAGCGGGTCACCGACCCTGGAAGGCATAGCCTCCCTGCCCGTCTCTGCAGGTGTAGCTTAATGAGGGTCAGGGGAAGGCAGAAGCTGCTCCCTGCCCCCGCCCACGACGTGCACACTGACTGCCCGAGAGGAAACGTCATTCTTAGAAATGCTCCGTCCTCCAGGGAAGCTGATTCTCTGTGGTCACTAATAACTCAGGACAGTGAGAAAGCTGAAAGCTCCTCCATTTCTTCACTGCCCATGCACGGGCAGCATCTGGAGATCTGAGGGTCTTTTTCCATTTGGATTGGTACAGATTCATTGACAGTGCCTCAGCGTTCAAGTTTAGGAAATTCCTGCTGTGTATTATGTGTGTCCTCGTTGGTCCTTCCATCCTATTTCGGCAAGCGGCTTACAGCAGGACCCCAGAATCGTTCACTTTTAGGAACCAAGCCAGCAGGCGTGGAGCACAGTCTTCATGTTGTCAGACTGTGGGTCAAAGTGCTCTTGTTGGCCGTTGATGGAAATCTCACCTCTGAGCACCTGCCGTCCTGAGACAGTGGCTGCTCCCCACCCGCATCCTCGCCCCAGTGTGACCATGCCCCCCTTCTCTGCTTGTCCCCGAGGATCCAGACCAGACACTAGGAAGCTGGAGTTAATGGTTGGTGGTCACCCTGACGGGCACGTCCCCCCTCCGTGCTCACGGGCCCCAGAGCCTGTGCTCTACTAGCCGCCCGTGGAGTCACCTCTGCTTCAAATGACGACTGGCGACAGTTAAACAAACCACCCGCCCCCTCCGCCTGCTTTCTGCCCAGGACAGTGCCAAGAGAGTGACTGAGGTCACAGCAGCTCCTGAGGGGCCAGAAGACACTACCGGAAAACCTGGTTTTCGGTCTGGTAGCCAAGAGAGGCAGGCAGACAGGTCACTTGCAGGGCCTGCAGGAGTAGCCCCCTGGTTGCTGCACTCCCCCCGGCCCTGGACCCAAATGCAGAGAATCAGGAGGTGGAGGGTGAAGATGTGACCCTGTGACCCTTCCCTCACAGTGGGAAGATGGGCCCCAACAGGCAGGGGCATGGACAGCCAGCCCCAAGGGAAGGGCCAGGTCCTAGATGCCGTCAAGTGGTGACTGGAAGTGGGGAAGTGAGGTGCTACTCAGAGGACGAGCCTTCCTGCTGAGGGGACCGTGGTCACAACAGCAAATGCCAGGCCGATGGGTACCCGGGGTGGGGTGGCGGGGAGGTGGACATGCAGGTGGAGCCGGCCTCCTGTGGGCTGCCCTGGCGCTCGGAGCTGTGGACGGTTAACCTTGGAACCTGCTGTGTCCGCCTCGCTGTCCGCACCCTCGCGCGCCAGCCGCCCTCACCTGCCCGCCTGTCTCTGTATCCCCCGGCAGGTCCTCTCGCCCCAGCGCATCCCGGCCGCCGCAACCCCGTCTCCACTCATGTCGCCCCTGGTGTTTGCGCAGCCCAGCTGGGCCCCGCCGCAGGAGAGGAGCCGTGCGCCCTTACCCCCAGGAAACCAGGACCCTGCTGCCACCCCCGCCGGCCTCCTCCTGCCCCTGCGGACTCCTGAGCCCCCGGGGACCCCTGGCAGCGCCCTGAGCAAGCCGCAGCTCCAGGAGGCCCTGCTGCACCTCATCCAGGTAGGCGGGCACCGCCCCCTACTCGGCCTCACCCGAGACCCTCAGGGAGCCCGGCCCACTTCCTGCTCCCCAAGAACCAGAGGGTGATGCAGCAGCTCAGCGCTTCTAGGTGGATGTGTCCACTCCTCCAGGTGCTGTCCTTGGAGGAGGGACTCAGTCCTCCAGTGCAGGAAAGGAGGAGGCAGGCGCCAGTGGATCCTGCAGCCACTGGGAGGGTCCTTGGTCTGGGGGTGTTGGGAACCAGCAGGAGTTGGAGAGAGGCTGCCCTGAGCCCCGGGGAGGGGGCAGCGAGGACAGCAGGAGCGGCTATGACAGCCCAGGCGTGTTTTACAGAGATCCTTGAAGCCTGCAGTGAGGATGGGGTGGGATGACTTCCTGTGCATGCTCATCCCTGTGCAATAACGAGAACAAGGACACTTGCGCAGAGCTGTGCCGGGCTGGGCCTCCGAGACCAGGAGATGGAGGCTGAGGGACAGGCCTGAGGGCACCTGCCAGCAAAGAGCAAGCTGGGGCCGCAGCCTCACTGTCCAGCACCTCTGCCCACCCCATGGACCAGCCACAAGGTGGCTGGGCGGCCCAGACAGAGCATACCTCAGGACTCGGGGCAGGCCCTGAAAAGAGCAGGCATTTGCCGGCAGACCCAGGCAGCTCAGCTCTCATGTTCAGGGGTCTTTTGGGTAAATAGTCTTTTAGGGTAAAAAGATTTTCGAGTTATTTTGCTTGAGTGTCAGGAGATCTTGAGAGAGTGGCCAGCACTTCTGTGCTGTCTAGTCTGGCTCAAAAAGGTGGAAGTCTCCTCTAGTCAGACTGTTTAGTTTGAAGGTAACGCATTTTAGAAAGGAGAGGAAGGGGCCAGGAGGCAGCTGAGCGTGAAAGTGGAGCAGACGGGAGATGCCTGCACCTCCCTGATTCACAGGAAGGGGATCCCCCTCCTTTTCCAGGAGCTGCTCGTGGTAAGTTCATGAAGACTTGGGGATGACATCTATACACTTCTGTGAGCAATAGACAAAAACCCCTTAAATGTGAATGTACAGGCACTTATTCCATCTAATAACACTGTCCAAAGTTCCCTGTGCAAGGGCAGAGACACTGCGGCCCCAGACACAGGGGCTGCAGCAGCCCTTCCCCCGGGCCTCGCTAGTTAGAGGTCACACATTTGTCCTCTGCACCAGCTGCTCCCCCGTGAGCCCCTGGGATTGAGCGGGCATGTGAGCTGTGGGTGGATCACCAGAGCACCACAGAGCCAGGTGGGAGGGAGTCTCCAGCATCAGAAACAGAGAAAACCTCCATGGGTCCCTCGGCCCCTGGAGCCCCTGGTCTCACCACTGCCCACCAGCCAAGGCCAGAGCCCTCAGCTAACCGGGCCAGGGCAGGAGTGCACTGGCTCTGGCTTCACCAAGCACATTGCCTTGAAGTCTTAACTTCGGCCCACAGCAAAGGCCGGCCTCCGTGGTGGTTCAGTGGAAAAGAATCCTCCTGCCAATACAGGAGACCCAAGTTTGATCCCTGGGCCAGGAAGATCCCAAGGAGAAGGAAGTGGCAACCCACTCCAGTATTCTTGCCTGGGAAATCCCATGGACAGAGGAGCCTGGTGGGCTCCTGCCCACAGGGTCGTAAAGAGTCGGACACAACTAAACAGCAACAGCCACCCCTTGTGGGCAACTTGGGGGACCTTTCGGAGCCACTAGTGACTTCGCAGCCAGGCGGGCAGGATCGAGTGGGTCTTGTCCTCCCCGCACAGTCTCCAGATGCCCCGTGTCTCTGCAGGCAGCGACTGACCAGGCCTCTCTGGAGCCAGCCTCACTCCGTGCTTCCCCAAGGCTGCTGCCCCGCACTGCAGGCCACGAGCAGCTGCTGCCCTCCCAGCTGACCACTGAGGACCCACAGCTGATTCACCCCCCCCCAACCTCCACAGCCTGGCCTGCAGCCCCCCTGTTCACACAGGCGCTTAGAAGCCAGGCACTGTGAGCACACAGGTGGGGAGGAGCAGCTGAGGATCCAGGTGCCAGCCCAGCCCCAAGACAGACAAAGCCTCTGGTTGCGAGTCTCACCCCCTTGGGGCTTCTGATTCTGTTTTCCAGAATGATGACAACTTCTTAAATATCATCTACGAGGCTTATCTCTTCAGCTTGACACAAGCGGCTGTAAAGAAGACTCTGTGAAAGCAAGACGTTTCAAAACCCATGTCCGAGGCCCTCCGGCTCAAGGCTCTTTCTTGTCAAATGTTGTTTCCCTAAATGTTTCTGCCTTTTTTTACCAAAAAAAAAAAAAAAGATGTATAATATGAAGTAAAATGTTTCAGACTTTTTCAGTCACGCGTCTTTTTACATCCCATCCTTCAAGGCACCTGGTGCCAAGGATTGTGTGTGTGGGAAAAGCCCTTTGCTCACGTCACGTCACAGCGAACGGTAAGCTTCAGCAGTGTTTGCTTATCCATCCTCAGCCATTTCTGGAGTATTCTCCCCGTGGAAAAGGGCCCTTCTGGGAACGCGGTTTCTTTTTCATCAGCAGCTGCAGTTATTTCGGGACCTCAGAGAACATGCCAACCGCCAGGTGGCAGTGTAGGCCCGCAACCACCGATGTGCCCCACCAGCCTCGCCAGTAACAAGGGGAGCGATTTTCCAGACAAAGTCAACCTGTTTGTCAACATCCATTGGCACCGATCGCTGGGCCCTTGATGGGAAATGCTTGCTGAAAGTATTCACCGCTGGTTTCTATGGGGATCGTCCCAGGACTCCCACACACGTCCCAGGCTTCCAGCAACACAGCATCTGTCCAGCCCCTTCGGCAGAAGCCAGCCTCTGCTCCCAGGGGAGCACTGTGCAATCTTCAGCGAATAGAGCTGAGAGGAAGGCCACAGATCGTGAAGCCAGTTCTCGGCCTCTGCAGGGAGGCCGTGGCCCAGACGGGCTTGTGTTCACAGAGTCAAGGGGCCCGCCCTTGGAAGGAGGCAGGAGAGTGCTCTCCAGGTTGACCTAGTCCCTGCCTCGCATCGGAGATGAAGTGAGCTTTTCGTTTCTACAGCCCTGTTTGTTCTCGGCCGGTAAAAAGATCTCCAGACGCCCACACGGAAGCCAGGCCTCGCCCTCCTTTTAGGGTCAGAAAAGAGGTGGGGGAAGTAGGTTTCCTCACAGCTTCTGCCGCCTGGACATGGACCAGGAGCACAGGCCTGGGGCAGGCACGTGGCCAGACTGGATCTTAGGGCACCTCCCCGCCCGCCCCCCAGGAAAGGAGCTAAACTTGCCGGGCCCCTCAAGTACACCCTGAGTCCAGGGATCTGCTGTCACCCCCTGACTCAGGGAGGGACAGGTCCTTCTGCTTCTCCAACACTCACAACGGCTGACGCAACGACAGACCCTTAGGGCACTTGAAGCTCACCGCTTACCTGTGCAGGATCTGTGTTCTTACGGGGCAGGAGGGCAGGGGGAGACACGCGGACCTGCTGCCTCCACACCAGGAACTACTCCCCTCAGCCCCACACCCCCCATACTCAACCAGGAGCAAAATCAAGCTTCTCCCGAACTGCAGGCCGACCTCTAAAACAAGCCTGCATATCCTTGATCAGTGTTCAGGGTCGCTTCTCCAGCTGGGGGAAATGAATGCCACCGAAAAATTTCCCAATATATTTGTGGTAGCAAATGGCTGATTTCTGAAATAAGCATTTTTTAACTTGATTTGGATAAATAAAATAGAAAGCCCAGTCAGAGCACAGACTGTGCAAAGACAGCTGGAAGGACGCTCCCCCCCAGCACCCCACCCCCTCGCAGTGTGGTTGGAAGGACGCCCCCGCCCGACATGATCCGACCCTCACCACAGGCTTCACTGGTCCTTTCTAGGTCAGCACCGCGGTGATCGGGTTTGAAAACGAATTCTCCATTCTTTCCTGGAATGAATCGCTTTGGAAGTGACAGGTCCAGTTTGTTCAGAACAAACACAGAGCCCCCTTCAAAGGGCTCTTGGAGGCAGGGAGCCGAGTCCCTCTGTGTTTGGGGGGTGGGGGCTGCTTTGTCCAAAGGCCTTTCTCTGGAGGGTTCAGGAGGTGAACTGCAGGGCCACCTACACATAAACTCACTTTCCTTTTTCCTACCTCACCCCAATTCCGAGACCATTGCAGACAGCCCCCCTTTGCGTCATCGGCTCCCGACAGCCCCTTGAGGCTGACGGAATCCCACAGGAGGAAGGTGAGATGGGTCCCCGGGCTCTGGACTTTAACCCTGGAGATGGGACCCAAGTCAGTTCTGCCTGGTGTGGGGACAACAAAGGGCCTTGGTCAGACAGCCTTGCCCTCAAGTCCTGGATGAGGGACCCCGTCTCAGACGCTGCTTTTTGATTTATAAAGAGAAAGCTGTACGCACCTCTCAGGTCCTCACAGGGATTAAATAGTGACTCAGGGAACTGCTGCCTCAGGCCATGAAGGCTGGAGGCATGGACTCCATCCTGCCAGACGGAGGGCCCAGCTGGGACTCCCGTGACCTCGCCTACCGCCCCGAGGGGCACCACAGTGCCCTCTTCTCCCCTACTCCTCTATGGATGATGGGGGACAGTTCCCCTCACCCCTCTCTTCAGAGGAGAAGCCCTGACCTTCAAGGCACAGCACCCCCATCCCCATGACCCAGCTGCTGCTGCTGCCACCACCCTACCCTCATTGTGAGGCCAGAAGAAAAAGAAAGTGTCAGTTGCTCAGTCATGTCCGACTCTTTGTGACCCCACGGACTGTAGCCCTCCAGGCTCCTCTGTCCATGGGATTCTCCATTCAAGATTACTGGAGTGGGTTGCCATTCCCTTCTCCAGGGGATCTTCCCGAGCCAGGGATCGAACCTGGGTCTCCTGCATTGCAGGCAGATTCTTTACCGTCCGAGCCACCAGGGAAACCCTCATTGTGAGGCTGGAGGAGGAGACGCTGAAGGGATCTCCTTTCCTGAACCGTCTTTGCAGAGACCTCACTCTGCTCTCCCCGTTCATCAGCATCCTCAGGAACGTCCCGAGCCTGGCCCTGCGAGGACTAGAGAACGGGGCCACCTCTGCATGACCCCCCGGCGCCGGCAGGGGCTCCAGGCCAGGGGCCACATCCCTGGTACCAGGTGACCACCTCTCCCTCAGACACTGGTCACAGCCCGCGGGTCCTGACCACCTCCCAGTGACCGCCTCTCCCTCAGACACTGGTCACAGCCTGCGGGTCCTGTCCCAGGACAGGCAGGAGGACGTGTGTCCTGCACAGGAAGATCCAGCCGCAGGCCAGCCCAGCCAAAGGACACATCGGCCCACACCATGAAGGCCGGTGTCCCTGGCGCGGAGTCCCCGGGGCAGGTGCTGTCACGTCAGGTTCAGGCCCCGATGCCAGTGTGCAGGTGGTCTGGCTGGATGTCACCCAGACACAGGTGGGAGGGGGAGCCTAGAACTGACTCGCGGATACTGTGTCGTCTCTACAACCCAGCTGCTCGCTCCCGCCAGCAGAGCAGCCGCCTGCCTTTCCACCTGCCTGCTCTGTTCAGAGGGCTTCCCAAGTGGCTCAGTGATTAAAAGATCCGATGCCTGCCAATGCAGGAGACCTGAGTTCAATCCCTGGTCTGGGAAGAGCCCCCGGGAAAGGAAATGGCAACCCACTCTAGTATTCTTGCCTGGAAAATCCCATGGACAGAGGAGCCTGGTGGGCTACAGCTCATGGGGTTGCAAAGAGTCAGACATACCTGCCCCCTGTGTCCTGAGTGAGTGAGTACGCGCACACACTCCATGCAGACCTATGCCACCACCTCCTCTTCAGAGAAGCCGGGCGCGTCCTCGGCTTTGGTGCACAGAGCCGTCTCCAAGGTCTTATGTTGTCAGCAGCCAGCAGGCTCAGCAGCTCTGCTTCGTGGAATCGCCTGGCTGCACAGGGCGGGTGGGTCCCCAGCATTTGCTGAGTGCCTGGTTTTCTGGTTTCCGATGCTCAGAAACTTTTTTTTGATTTCCAGTTACAATTGGGGGGGGGGGGCGGGGGTGAGAGAGGTGATTACAAACACTTGGTATATTTACCTCAAGCGTGAGTATCCAGATAGATTTTCACCAAACTGAGTTATGAGTAATGCCTCCCAACAGAGCCTTGCGAAAAGCACACAAATAAAAACTGTGCAGACTGTGGTCCTAAAACACCAGGGGTAGGCTGAAAGCCACACATGGCCGACCAGCCCCCTGGTGGCAGCTCTGATCACCATGCAACCAGCCCTCTGGGGAAGTTAACTGGAGCACTGTGGGAGGGAGGAGAGAATGTTCTGGATGGTGAGAGGGGTGGGAGCCAGCAGTTGTGAGCCAGAGGCTGCAGCAAATCAAGGTGGGCTTCCCCGAGATGGGCAGGCGCTGGATGGACATGCAAGGGGGCGGTGGGACCTCTCAGGTCTGGAAGACGAGGTCCCAGCTAGCTGAGCCCGCATGCGACCCTGGAAGACATAACCCGATGCCTGGGTGGGGATGATGTTCTGAGGACCAGGGTGCCGCCTGGCAGCCAGGTGGCCAGACTCTATGTGTCCTGTGATGGTAAGCCCGGGGGTTCCAGGAGATCTCTCCTCCCAGCCCTGTATCCTCCCTTAACCGGGAGCCCCTGATAAGCCGTCTCTGTGTGTCTGCCGCAGGGAGAGTGAAGTCGTCACTGGAGCAGGGCAATGTTTCCTGGGAGGGCCCCCGCCTCCTTGGGCAGAGGGGCTATATCCCCGTGTGTTTCCTGGACAGGCCCCTGGCAAGCACGCTGCCCACCCAGGGTCCCCAGGGTCCTCCTGAGGGACGAGCAACCACTTTGAAGTGGCCCCGCCAGTGGGCACCAGGTTTAATCGGTAGAAATGGGGCAGCAAGAGGCCTGGGACCACCCCCCACCACTCCCCACTGCCCAGGCCCAGACGCCATCGGGGCCCTGCCTGACGTGAGTGCCCAGAGATGGGCGGCAGAGGACGGAGCAGGGCCTGGGAGACCCACTTCTCGGGGGCACTGGGCTGTCAACTGTCTACAGACCTCACCCTGCTCTGGACATCAGCGTCCCCAGTGAGAAACTGCGGGGGTGGGCTTGGTAACAGAAGGTAATCAACGCCCTGGGGCGCGCTCTGCTGTTCCTGGCCCAGCGACCCAACATCCAGGCATCGTTGTGGCTACTTGGTACATGAGTGTCTGTTCAGAACTCACGGGTCCTGGGGAACTTCCCTCCCTGCTCGCCCAGGGAGCAGAGTCATCATGTCCACAGCATGACAGGTTTAGCCCCCAGACTTTGGGGAGTGGGAGTTTGCAGCGGACAGAGGTCCTTTCTGAGCTGAGGCCAAGGGTCCCAGACCTCAGTCCTCTCTGTTGTCCATCCGTGTCCATCAGCGGGGGGACCGCATGAACCAGGCTGCTCTGAGCCTGAGCTGTCCAGTCACCATCCAGACAGGGGCCAGACATGGGCGTCCTAGGCTCATTGGACCGGTGATCTCTGCCCACATCGCCGTGAACACGCGCCGGTCACCCAGGAGGCTTGGGGCTGCGAGTGAGCAGCTCCTCAGGTCAGGAGGCTGAGCCCAGGCCTGGCTCTGTGGTTCGTCTGCTCATCTCTGGGTGAAACTGACCCAGGCCCCCAGCCACAGCATCCCAGTCAGTGAGGGTTTGAAGCAAACGTGGCCTCGTCCACCCCACCCACCTGCCCCCTGTGTCCTCCGAGGGCCTTCCTTTCTGGTGAAGATGTAAGGTCAGGAAAGGTCAGGCCCAAGCTGACCAGGGTGCCGCTTGTGACACGGCCCCCACCACCTCTGCCTCTGCCCCGGGACAGGGCTCTTTGAAGGACACTCAAAGACCGGTGGCTTTGCTGCCCGTGTTACCTCTGAGGGGGTCACTGGGTGGGTCACAGGCCTTTTCCCGGCCTCCCTCAAGGAGCAGCCAGGTCGTGTGTGGACCAGGCCAGCCACATGGCCCTGCCTGCTTCTCCCAAAGGCCCTGGGGCTGAACTGGAGGCCGCTTTGCAACCCTGGCCAAAGGCTGGATAGGAAAGAAGAGAGAGGACCTTGTGAAGATAAAGATCCAGTCTTGATTTTACTGCTAGGGACACAGCCCCAGGAGGAGTCCCGACCTTGTCTGGGATGCCACTTCATGCTCTGGGGACCTCCTCTGCTGCCCCTCCCCCATCCCCAGGCTCTCCCCGCACCCAAGGGTGCGGGCATTAGTCAACCTTCAGAAGTCAGTGTTATTTATAAAGCTGCTACTGCTGCTTCTAACATCTGAGAGCATCTTACAGGCATTAATTAAGGAAGGTTCCCGAAAGCCTGGGAGGGAAGGGAAGAGGGGCCTGGGGTCGACAGGGACCAGTTCCCCAGCTGGGGGCCCTTCCTGTGTTTCCCTATAGCTTCTCAGTCTCCTCAGGACATACATATGTGCACACACATGCACACATGTGCGCGCACAAGTACATGTATGCACATGCACAAACATGCACGCACACATGCCACAAACATGCCCACCATGTTTGCGTGCATGCCCATCAGCCCACTGGCATCCTTCCTAACTGCCCATCCTACCCTTAGCTGAATCTCCTGTGCCTCCCTGAGCAGTGATCCCTGTAGTCTGACCCCACTGCCCAGGGGGACGCCCCACAGTCATCCCACACCCCTTCCAAAACCCACTCTGGAAGCCCCTTTCAGTTCCAGTCCCCTCCCTCGTGGTGGGGAGGTTTTCCTTGAGGCCAGAGGGTTGGGAGTGGAAGCCCAGGACTAGAAGGGGGTTCAGAACCCGGCAGCCACTGGACTGGCTCCTGGAGTGCACGGCAAAGTGCCCCAGGATTAACAGCAGGGATGGATTGTCTGGGGTCTGGAGGCCGGAAGTCAGGCTAAGATGCCAGCAGCTCTGGCTCCTTCTGAGGGACAACTGGTCCACACCTCTACTCACCCCCAGTGACTTCCGGCCATCGACGGGAGTTGGGGGAGGATGGGAGGGGGGCTTCTCAGGGCTCAGAGGCACCACCTGGGCTCTGCTTCCCCCTCACGTAGTGTTCCCCCTCCCCATGCCTCTGCCCCAGTGTCCCCTCCAGAAGGACATCTGTCGTGGAGGATGAGGGCCCATGCTGCTCCACGAACTCCGAGTGAGGTCATGTCCGCAGGTCCTGGGGGTTAGGACCTCGGCTTGCAGACCTGGGTGGGGGGCACCATTCAACCCTCACCGCTGTGTTTCTCTCCCAAATTTCACACAAATGGGTCACGTGGCCCATGGTCCTGGTGGCCTTCCCCAGCTCCCGTGCTCCACTCCACGCTCGCTTCTTGTCTGAGAGGTTGGTTTCGAGGGCCCCTGAACTGCTGGACCTGGGGCGGGCCTTCGAGGGCGTCCGGGCAGCGCTGCTGTGAGCACTTCTGTGCGTGGCTCCCGGTGCAGGTCTGGGCTTGTTCCTGAGAGCAGTGGGGTCACCGGGAAGCAGCCCCCGCCGCGACAGGCTGCCGATGGTGTCCCTGTGACCCCTGTCCTCAACAGCAGTCCCTCCAGTTCTAACCCGTCCCCTCTGACGTGGTGCATGGTGTCTGGTGGTCTAGCCTGTGCTTCCCAGGTAACTCCAGGTGTGGAGCACAGATTCTGCACATGTGGTCCTGGCCGTGCACACGTGGTCTTGGGGCCACGCTCCAGCACTTTCTTGCCCTCTTTTCAGTGTGGGTTTGTCCCCATCCTATTTGCGTCCCCGTGGAGTCTTTTGCTGGAGAGAGAGACTCCTTCTCAGTCCATTGCCTTTTGATCTTCTAATGGTGCATTTTGACACAATTATAAATGCTCTTAATCTTAAAGAACCCCAAGTTATTAAATTTTCTCTTACAACTTAGTGCTTTTTTATGTTTTAAGAAATCCTTGCCAAGCCCAGGGTGTGTATTTTTAATTTACGTCAGTACGATCATGTTACAAATCCTTTCTTCCCACAAGAACTGTTTACACTTTTCATCCTTCGCCGTCTGCACAGGGAATCTGCCGTTTCCAGTCAACTGTTTGTCCCCACAGCCCTTCAATCTGCACGCTCCCTATGGTCACTCCTATGTCGCCCTGGACGGTGCTGCTGGGGGTGGAAGTGCCCGGTCCAGGGAACCTCTGTCCTCACTCTGGGCGGCTGCTCAGAACTTGGTCCCCAGGCTGACCTGTCCTTTGCTCTGCGGAGGGCAGCACTGCCAAGGGGGTGCTCCAGGTGCGGGACTGCCAGGCAGAGACCTGGACCCGCAGGCCTGGGACACAGCCTAGGGACCTGCATATCCGGCAGGCTCCCTACAGGGCTCTGATCTGCAACCAGATTTCTTCTACTCCAGGAGCATTGATTGGGCACTTGCTGTATGCCTGTACTGATCCAGTGCCAGGAATAGTGAACAAAGTAAACAGGATTCCTCGGAGAGGCGAAGATGAGTAACTGATGAGAGAGATGAGAGTGATGTTCAGACAGCCACACTCCCCTCGGGTCAGAAGTTTCTTGTGTGTCCACCTCCTTGGCAGCCTGTGGGCTTCCCCCACCCCTAGGGAGCCCTTCTATCCTCGTGGCTCCAAGCTCCCAGCCCCCACAGAGCCGGTGTATGGCAGGAGGGTTTGCTGGGTCCTGACAAGAAGAGAAAATGAGAAATGGATGGGGAGTGGGGACGCAGGGGTAACAGATGGGGAAAGTGAGAAGGGTCCCGGATGGCTCACAGACAAAGTTGCATGGGATGTGGCTTCTCCAGGGGACCAGGCGCAGTAAGTTGCTTAGTCATGTCCGGCTCTTTGCAACCCCATGGACTGCAGCCCACCAGGCTCCTCTGTCCATGGGATTCTCCAGGCAAGAATACCGGAGTGGGTTGCCACGCTCTCCTCCAGGGTATCTTCCCAACCCAGGGATCGAACCTGTGTCTCATGTCTCCTGCATTGGCAGGCAGGTTCTTTACCACTGTGCCATCTGGGAGGCCTCCAGGGGACCAGGAGGCCCCACGAAAGGAGAGATCAAGGCAGTGAGCCAGAAGGACAGAGAGCACAGGACCCAGAGGCCAGTGGTCACGGTCGAGTGAGCCTGCAAACACCTGGCTGCAGAGGCCCTGGGCGCCCCCCTCTCGCTGCCCTCTGCCTCCCGCCCCCGCATGCTCCCCCTCCCGCTCAGGGGAAATGAGGACACGGCTTAAGCTAAGAGGGATGAGCCTCTTGCTGTACTTCCCAAAATTGCCAAGAGGCTCCCCCGGCACCAATAGCTGCCTATGCTTGTTCACGTGTGGCTCCCACACAGCTGCTGATGCCTGGGGCGGGCAGAGGAGCTGCACGGCCACCCCCCCAGGCCTCCCCGCTACCCACCAGGGATGTGCCACGGCACCCTCCCCATCGAGGGCGACTGGCCTGCCGATCGGCCGTGGTGTGAGGACAGTGACAGGACAGGACGGGCCAGGGTGGCTGCAGGACCCCGTGATGAGGGGACTCTGCAGAGCTCGGGCAGTGAGCAGGGATGAGCCATACACAGACCTCCAGGCCTCGGGCCTCATCCTCTGTGGGGGGTGGAACTGAGAGCCAAAAAAACGAGGGGTGTTACTCGCCCTTCCCACTAGAACCTCTGCCACTCTTTCTCCAGGTAGAATCAGGAATCCCTTCCTCGGAGGCACTCAAGGGCATCGTGGACTGAAACTTCAGTCCCCTCACCCCCAGGCAAGACCTGGGACACCCCGCTGGAGGACAGTGGCCAGTAAAGGCGCCTCCTCCTGCCTTCCCGGAGCACAGGGTCTCCTCCTCAAGGAGCAGGCGCGCCAGCTCCCCTGAAGGCACCCTGGGCTGGAGGGCTGCCGGTCAGTCCCTGCACAGGAAGAGTACTTACGTGTGGACAGTAACAGGCCATTTCTCAGCGCCAGCTCCTGCACTGAGAGCTTGGGCAGAAACTTGTCCACACTCAGGAGTGAGGCAGGAACTCTGCTCGAGCAACACCTGGCCTCCTGGTCTTCCTTGGTACCAATGCCAGCCCTGGGTGAGACCCTGGGACTCATGAGACCCGGAGATGGTGTCTGTCCCCCTCCCATCTCTCCAGCCCATCTTATACCTTCCTGTGATGGTGTTGCTCACTTCTGGCCGGTATGTCAGAGCTAAAGTCTGCCAGCAGAGGGGGCCAGTGAGACTCTAGCGAGAATGTGTGCCTTCCTGCTAAGAAGAATAGAAACATGTAGCAAGGCCCTTCTCCTTTCTCCTGCCTTGAACTCACATGTGATGTCTGGAAGCGCAGCAGCCATCTTGTGACAATGAGGTAACAAGCATGAGGATGAACACAACATACAAAGGAAGGGAGAGTGGAGAGATGGAGCACCCAGACCCTGGCCCTGTGCTGACAGGTCTCGTTTGTAAGCTGGGCTTCCTGTTACCTGCACTGAATACATACTTGCCCCGCACAGACAGGGAATGTCATCTCTGTTCCACAGACAAGAAAAATGGGGTGCCCTGCATGACAGAATGCTAAAGAAATGAGCTAAATTTCAGACCCAGAACCCAGACACCAGAGCCTGAGCTCTTATTGTCTGTGAAGTCTGTTAAACAAATGAGTCGTTTAAGTAAGATTGCAAGGAAAATGTTTGTTCTATTTAAAAGGATAATTACAGGTTAATTACCAATGAGTCCTGCCTTCCTATTAAATTCAGTGCTGGGGCCCCAGCTCTAAGGACCGATGCATCCTTTCCCAGCGGTGGTCACTGGGATCACTCCTCCCCAGAGGATCTGGGACTTACCAGGCTGAGCACATGCAAACCATGTTGTGATTCAGGCCATGTGCAGTGGGGCCAGAGCTCAGGGCAGCCTGGGCGGACACCATGCCCCAGCCCAGTCCAAGCCACCCAGTCCAAGAAGGAGCCGAGGCCACCAAGGGAGCCTCTGCTCTGAGTCCCACCTGCAGTTACAGGCAGAGACCATGCACCAGCCCCCCAGAACTTTCTGGAGCCCTCTCCTCTAGCTGCCACTCAAGCCCACTCAGTCAAGGTTGGCAGTGGCTGGGAGACAGAGGCTTTGGGTTCCCTCTGTGTCCCCTCAGTGAAGCGTGGTCCTGTCCGGCCCCCATGGTGCTGCTCAGCCTCTGCCCTGGACCACATTACATCCCCATGTGTCACCCACAGCCCAGCTCTGAGCCAGCCCTCACTTATGGGTGCGGGAGGGACTCAACGGCTGGCAGCTGGTCTTGTTTCCCCTTGTGGTCTCCCTGTGCTGCTCCTGGGGCTGAGAGAGCATGGAAATTCACCAAGTTCTTTTCCACCAAGTCCCCCCAGCTTCTCAGGCCCCTCGGGGCCTCCCCTTCTCCTTTCCCTCCCCCCAAACACACTCACTTCCTCTAACAGGTATTTATAGACCCAGCAGGTCCCCAAGGGGCCTCTTTGGGCAACTGGCTGCCTGCCTGGCTAGGCTCTAATGAGCCCACACCTGCTGACCCAGGCTTTGAAGGGTCCAAGACTCTACAGGCAGAAGGCAGGGGCCTGGTGTCCCACAGCGCCAGCGCCAGCAAATCCAGCTTGACACCAGGGTGATGCTGGGCCTGTCACCTGCATCCCAGGCATGGTTCCTGTACCCGGAGGGTGGTATGTGGCTGGAGGAGGTTCATGGCAGTTAGACACACAGCACCCTGCTTGCTGGCCTTATTTCTCTGTCCCTCCTCCCGGGTTAAGAGTAGGATTGGCCACGTGTGATTAAAGGCACTGGGAATCTGAGCCCGAACTCTCTGCTCAAATCTCCAGGAGCCAGAACCAGTGCCTTGTAGCAGTGAATGTTTTAAGTGAGAAGCGGTCTTTGGGGGCCCGAGCAGGGGTCCAGACACATGGCCCTGCCCAGGGCAACTGCAGATTCCCCCTATCTTCAGCTTTTTAAAAACTGTGATTTAAAAATCCCACTCACCATCTTAATCGTTTCTAAGTATGCAGTTCAGTACCACTAAGTACCCTCCAGTATTCTTGCCTGGAGAACTCCATGGACAGAGGATCCTAGTGGGCTACAGTCTGTGGGGTTGCAGGAGTCAGCCACGACTGAGTGACTATCACACACACACACATACACATTCATACCACCACACGAGCATCTCCAGAACTCTGCATCTTACAAGACTGAAACACCGCCCTCACCAACATGAACCCCCCAGCCCCTGATATCACCCTTCTACTTCCTGTCTCTATGACTCTGACTCCTCCAGGGACCTCTTACAAGCAGAATCACACGATACACATCCTTCTGTGTCTGGCTTATTTCACTGAGCACAGTGTCCTCAAGTCCCCTCCATGGTGTAGCAGGTGTCAGAGCTTCCTTCCTTAAGGCTGAAGCACATCCCACTGTGTGCACAGACTGCTCTGTTTACCCTTCAGCTGTTGGTGGGCACCTGGGCCCCCCCAGCTCGTGGTGATTGTGACTGAAGCTGCTCTGAGTGACAGCTCTTCCTGTAGGACAGCTCAGTCCATCCAGGTTCTTAGGCCTGGGGATCAGCACCCACTGTGTCCTGCTGGCGAGACTGCAGTGCCCGAGGTTTCCCCAGTACCCTATTCACCCCTTTGTAAATGTTGTTGTTCAGTTGCTTAGTTGTGTCTGACTCTGTGACCCCATGGCCTGCAGCACGCCAGGCCTCCCTGTCCATCACCAACTCCCAGAGTTTGCTCAAACTCATGTCCATCGAGTCAGTGATGCCATCCAACCATCTCATCCTCTGTCGCCCTCTTCTCCTCCTGCCTTCAGTCTTTCCCAGCATCAGGGGCTTTTCCAATGAGTCAGCTCTTTACATCAAGTGGCCAAAGTACTGGAACTTCAGCTTCAGCACCAGTCCTTCCAATGAATATTCAGAGTTGATTTTCTTTAGGATGGACTGATATGATCTCTTAGCTGTCCAAGGGACTCTCAAGAGTCCTCCCCAGAACCACAATTCGAAAGCATCAATTCTTCGGTGCTCAGCCTTCTTTATGGTCCAGCTCTCACATCTATACATGACTACTGGAAAAACCATAGCTTTGACTATTTGGACTTTGTTGCCAAAGTGATGTCTCTGCTTTTTAATACACTCTCTAGGTTTGTCATAGCTTTTCTTCCAAGGAGCAAGCGTCTTTTAATTGTAAATAGTCCATTTAATAAATGCTTCCCAAGTCAATTCAATTGTCGTCCGTCCCTTCCAGGGCCTGTCTGATAGAAACAGGGGCAGAGGCCAGGCAGGGCCATGGAGGGGGCTCAGGCCCCTCGTGGAGCCGCTGTGGGCCTGCGGTGCAGCAGCTGGCAAGACACGGGCTTGGGAGGAAGCTGGGTCAGCTGGCAATGGGCCTGGGACTGTGGAATAAGCGTTGGCTTTTACTATCATCGAGGTGGGCGGCCGCTGGGGCCTCTGAGCAGACTGACATAGTCTGACTTACGTTTTTAAAGTGCTTCCAGGGATTTCCCTGGCAGTCCAGTGGTTAAGAGTCTGCGGTTCCACTGCAGGGGACACAGGTTCAATCCCTGGTTGTAGAACTAAGATCCTACATGCCAGAAGACATGGCCAAAAAAATAAATAAAAATTTAAAAGCAAAAAAGTAAAATGACTCAGTTTCTGGGTTAGAAATGGACTGAATGGGGCTGAAGGCAGAGTTTCACTGTCAGAGGCCATGCACTCACGATGGGGTAATTGGAGGAAAGTTTCTTTTCCAAAGAAACCCGGAGTCCAGCCACTGTGCTGTAGGAAAACCAAGCAACCTGTGAGGAGGGAAGCAGGTCTCCCAGCCTCAGCCCTTGCTGAGGTTCCAGCCGACAGCCAACACCGACCTGCGGGACGTGAGCAAACCCTCCCGTAGGTGGACCCTCCAGCCCCCACTGAGCTGCCTCAGCTGACAACATGTGGGATACCAATGAGCCTTTTCTGTGGAGCCTTGCCCAAAATACACACTCAGGAGCTAAACAGATAATTGCTTTTATTTTTAAGCCACTGAGTATAACTTTGCAGTAATAAATAATGAGAGTCTCACTACTTACCAAAAAGTGTTTACAGCCTTATATACCCATGGTTCCCTGGTTTTGCTCCTTCTGTTTCTCCTATCCCATCTGTTCTGTATAACAACCCCTTCAAGAGTCTCCAACTGGTGAACTCCTGTTCATCCTTTAAAGCCCAATTTAAACGTCCCTTTCACTATGGAGGCCTTCCCTAAAATTGCTCCCCACCTTCTCCCCACCACAAGGAGAGAATAAATGTCTCTTCTATCCATACTATGCTGCTAAATACTTCACTTAGACATGACAGCATTCACCCGAGTGGTGGCTTTGAGACCAAGGTCCCGGTATAGACTCTAAGCATTTATCTCAAGCATCATGTCCACCCTTCCTTCCAATCTGTGCCTCACATCTCCAGGGCATGGTGAGGGGCTGACACCAGGAAGATTCCCTAGAAAAGAGGGTTAAATTTAGGGAAGTTGAGATGAAAGACTGGAATACTCTTCCCGTTGTGGGAATAAAAGCTGGATGTAAGAATAAAGCCAGATGTAAGTTCCTTCCTTCCTGGCTGACAGCTGAGGGCTGAGCCCTGAGGTCTGAAGGTCAGAGGTCTCTCTGAGTTTGGTGATGCCCTTAAGCTATTGCTCTGGTCATTTTATTCCTGCTAGGAAATGCCCCCTCTGAAGGACTCAACTCTGAAGTCCTCTGCCCTCCCCACCGAGCCCCTGCAGCCCTGGGGAGTCACAAGTGGTGCAGTAAGGGGACCCATAGCTGGAGCGGGCCAGAGTAGACAATGTGTGCACAGCGAGTTGTGTCTTAGAGATGCTGGAAAGGCGTGTTTCTTTGCACAGCTTGTGGCGGCAGCACCCAGTGCTTTTCCCACCACCCTACCATCAGCCTGTTTCTTCGCAGGAAGTCTGCGGACTTCCCAGCAGATCTGAGGGGCTGGGGAACCAAGTCACCCCCGTGTCTGTGACGTGGACAGAACTTCCTAGCAGCTCCAGGGCTTAGAGTGTCAGAGTCAGGCAGTGGCCGCAGCGAGCAGGTGCTAGAACGGGGCAGGGCGGGCCAGGGGATCATGGCTCCCGTCACGTGGGGGGGTCACCCACAGCAGACCCAGAACACGGGGTGCAGAGGGAGGCATAAAAGGGAGCATTTATTTAAAATAACAGAGTCTGGGGGAGGGAGTAATTAGGAGTTTGGGATTAACAGACAAACACTACTACATATAAAATAGATAAACCAGGCCCTAGATAAATAGATAAACCATTTCCCTGTGTAGCACAGGGAAATATATTCATGGAAATTATTATAATATTAATGGAAAAGAATCAAAAAAAGTGGTCTATGTGTATGCATAACTGAATCACTTTGCTATACACCTGAGACATTATAAATCAACTATAATTTTTTTAATTGAAAAAACAAAAAATTAAATTAAAAAATAAAATGAAAGAGTCACTCCAAATGACAAACTTTAAGAAGTAGATGAATACCACAAAACCTAGAAAAGTCACACATTCTTTTTATTTGCTAACTGACCAATACCCCTCTGTGGTACTTTTTCTAAATTTGTTATGATTTGTGATGAAAAGTATGCAGAATTGACCTGAAAACCAGCATTCCCAGGAACTGAATTCCAGCGTCTGTAGCAATCACGGCCCCTCCAGACACGCAGCACTGACCTCCCACCAGGGATGCACCGGAGTTTGTCTTGGGAACTCATGTTTCTCCAGGCATTTCTCCACTTTTGTGGCAGCCCCATGCCCCGTTTTGCAGGAACCAGTGAGTTTGATCAGGACAAGATGCACCAAGAAGCACTCTGACCGGTGGCAGAGGTGGATGTGGCCTCACGTGGCATCATTGCCAGGTTGGACCCACAGACACCAGAATTTTAATCAAATCCTGCTGTGTGTGATTCCCGTCGGAAGAGAAGACAGTGTATGTCATGTTTATAATTATGGGCGATCAGTGTCAACTGCTTCCTAACAGGAGCTCCAGGCCTAGTGAGAACCAGATTCTCCACTGACCACTTTGTTCCATCGTGGGTAGAATCTTCTGCAGATGAGCTTGTGGTCTTGTTTCCCTCCCCTCCCGCATGCTGCCAGCACGGGACGCTGTGGGGTGGTGACGCTGCTGCTGGGGGCTGGTCCTGCTGTGGGGCAGCCTCCCTGAGGGCAGGCAGGGAGTGTCTCTGGAGCCACCCTGCCGGGATGGCTGGAGACAACAGTCTAGGTGGCTACACAAGCCAGACTCATTGTCTCCCCACTCGGCTTCCTCTTGGCTGCACCCCTGTGGCCCACAGTCCCTCCAGCTCCACCTAGGATGGGGAAAATCAGACAAGAGGGCCTGAGATGCAGATGGACGTAGGCCTTGACCAGCGGCGGCGGGACATGCGTTAGGGGCTGGATCTGTGCAAAGGGTGGGGCGGGCAGGGGGAGCTGGAGCTTCCCGGAAAATGGGTCCCGGAAAATGGGTCTCACCAGGTGAGACGTGGGGGACATGGGGCCACTGACTGTGGACATTACCTGTGACCTGTCCGAAGGCAGAGGGCTGGACATGGGAGCCCAGGAAGAGGCACCCTGTCCCCTCGGCTCCCTGAGCAAACGGGGGTGCTCACACGGACCCCAGGATGACTCTGAGGTTTCAGGAGCAGGTTTGTCATGGGGTCAGGGTCGCTGCGTCATCTCCTGTGTCCAGGGACTGACTGGTCTGCCTCTGTGACGTGGGAGGCTGAGGCTCACACGCGGTGAGCGGGCCCCCACTTCTGAAACCAGGATAATCCCACTGAGGTCCCTGTCACCGCCCTCCTGCTGCCGGGCGGGGATTAGAGAAGAGGCCGGCAGATTAACCGGCTCATTCTGTCCCAGCCTCTCCAGTCAGCCCCTCTCCTGGGAGCCTGCTGCTCAGTGGGGCCGCCCCTCTGCAGGACAGACAGGGGCGCCCCCTCCTCATGCATAGACACTGCAGCCAGGACCCCACTGGAAGCTGGGGAACCCCAGGCTTGTCCAGACCCGGAAGCAGAAGGTGTGGGGCCGTGCGAGGGGTCTGGGCAGGCAGAGCTCAGGGTCTGAGGCTGCTCCCCAGCCTCATCCCACATGGGGACGCTGCCCGGGCCCCCCAGCATCCACGCAGACCCCAGCCCCACCCCTGCGGCCTGGGCCTCCCTGCGGAAGACGGCGATCCTCCTCTGCCTGCTGTCCAGCACATCCCTGTCCCCCACACGGGGGCAGGTCAAGATCCCTGTGGAGACGTAAGCCTCGAGGCCAGCCCCCCACCACCACTGACCCTCTCCTCCCTCCCCTCCCTGGCCCATCTCAGTCCTTGCCCCCCTCCCCCAGCTCCCCTGGGGCTCGGCCACCCAGTCCCCCTGTCCACTGCCCCTGTGAACCTCTTCTCTTCCCCAAACCTCTGCCATTTGTGGCCCCACTCTCATCCTCTCCCCAGACCTGATCGTGGAGGCCCCCACAACTCCTGGCACCCCCAGCACCTGCGGGGCAGGCCTCCTTCCAGGGTGATTGCAGGATGAGCAGTTGGAGTGGGAGCCGAGTTGCTGGAAGTGACCATCATGGCCCCCTAAGGATTTGCTAGGAAACCCACATCTTGACATTATGAGGGTAAACGGGCCTAAACTGACCACCAGCTTATGCAGCCAGGAGTCAGGGGGAGTGAAAGAGCATTCTCCATTCCCTTTTTATGACTGTCTGCCTCCCTCCTGGCCCCAGTCCTACATTCTGTCACTAAGACAAGCTCCAGGGAAGCTTCCAGTCATTCACAACTGTGTATAAACTACTGTGTGACTCCCTGGGGGTGTCTGGTCTTTAGCGATTAGTTCTGGTGGTTCCGTTAAATAGTTCTGATTAGGATGGGTGCAGAGCACCCTGCACTAAAGGGGCTACCTGTTCATCACACCTGAGCCCAGCACGAGTCAGACTACTGTCAGCCTTGGTCTTATAGAAGGGGGCCCTGCAGCCCACAGATGCCCAGGGTTTGTGTGGGGCTGAGCCGAGTATGAGGTTTGAGGTTCACTGTCCCCACGGAGGGGGTCCCACCTCTACTTTGTCACCTGCTTGTGGCCCCAACCTCCCAGACAGCTCAGAGGCTCGGCCTCTCTGCCTCACACCCCCCACACCGAGCATTTAGAAGAGGAGTCGTGGCCCCGGAGTGACCCCGCAAGGGGCAGCTGGAGGACAGCTGGCTGAGGCGCTCCATCTGTGCACATCCTCAGGGTCTCCCGGCCAGCCTGCCCACCCCCAGCCTTGTTCCCTCTCTCTAGCCCTCGGGGTGTAGGGTTAGGGCTTGGCTCCGGGTGGTCAGCTCAGCCCCTCAGCAGGGTCCTAGCCAAGGTGTTCTGATCATAGTTTAACTGTTGAGTCCTGACGGGTCCTCTAGGTCCCTGCCCTACAGAGGGTAGACTGTATCTGTTGGTGTGTTATCCTGGGTGTATGTCAGTGTGTAATTGTGTGTGTGCCTGTGTGTGTCCATGTCTACGTGTATGTCCATGTTATGTGTGTCCCTGCATGATTGTGCAGGTTTGTGTATGTGCAGCAGTAGGTGTCTCTGCGTGTAGTCACAGGCTTCCTGTGTACATGCATCTGTGTGCATCTGTCTCAGTGTGTGTGCATGTGTGTGTACATGTGTGCGCATGGGTGTGCATCTTTGTGTCTCCGTGTGTATGTGTGTGTATGCGTGTGCATGAGTGAATCTTTATGTCTCCCTGTGTGTACATGTGTGCGCCTGTATGCATGCATGTGTGTGCATGGGTGTGTGAATGTGTGCGTGCATGTGTGTGCATGTATACATGCACATGTGTGTCTGCACATGTGTGTCTTTGTGTCTCAGCGTGTACATGCATGTGTGTATGCGTGCATGCGTGTGTGTATGCGTGCATGCACACATGTACTCCTTCTGTCCGGCAGAGTGAAGCTGTGGGCAGACACCTTTGGCCGGGACCTGTATGACACAGTCACCAAGTACTCGGGCTCCCTCCTGCTGCAGAAGGTCAGTGCCACCCAGGGCAGCCAGACAGTCAGCCAGGCGGTCAGCCAGGAACTCTGTCCTGGTGGGCAAGCAGGATGTCCGTGCTTATGAGGGGCCCTGGGGACCATCTAGTCCAATCCCCATTTCAGATGGTGAAACTGAGGCCCAGAGAGGGGAACGATTTGCCTGAGACACAGAGCAAGTTGGTGGGATGTCAGCTCAGGGGCCGGGAAGCCAACGCTGAGATGGGATCAGGGAACAAGAGGTCGTGGGGGTGAGGGACCAATGGGAGAGGCAGTGGGTGGGCCAGATGCAGGCCCCACACTGGGGAGCGGGGAGGGGCCAGCGGAGAGCCGCCCACTCGGTGCTCCAACCTCCCTGCCGCGGTGTCCTGGCTGCAGGGCCCTGGGCAGGAGCTGGCCACCACCCCCATGAGCAGTTCACTGCTCTGTCGATTAAAGACGACCCACCGGCTTCTCACTAGACCCCTCAAGCTCCAGTCCCCCTGGCATCGCAACTTCCAGACCATCACAAAGAAGGGTGCTGCTGTCCCACTGCCCATGGCCGAGTGTCCATGTTCTCTATCTTATCCCCTCGGCAGCTTCAGATTGTTTCCTAAGCACTGCTGAAAGGGGCCCATGGCTTTTAAGGTCATGCCTGTCCCCTCCAGCTGTTCTGACCCCGGGCAGGTAGCAATGCCAGCTCCCCCGACTCCCCTTACTCTCCTGACCACCACACCAGCCCCTCAGCCAAGCAAGTTTTCTCTGATTTTCTCCTTCCTCTGACTCATGAGGAAGCTGGAGCCGTGGCTGTCTGGGGTAAAAGCCGTTGACTTGCAGTTTGGGGAATTAAGTAACTCATCCCCAGGTGGCTTCCCAGGGCCTAGACAGTGACTCAGTGGCCCTCTTAGTGCCCAGGCTCACAGGCCGAAGGTCAGGCCATGTCCAGCCCTGCAGCTCACAGGATGTGAGGGGGCACCGAAGATCTCAGGCCTTACAGCCCCTGAGAGCCATCTCTGGAGGCAGCATGTGGAGGTCCAGCCCCTGAGCAGCTGTGTGACCTCAGCTGAGTTTCATAACCTCTCTGGGCCTCAGCCTCTCCCTCTGACAGATGTGAATCAAAGGACGTCTGATAAGAGAAGTCACTTGTCATCTGCAGGGGAGGTTTTGGAGGAGACAGGGCCATCCTGGCCCCAGTGTGAATATCCAGTGGGAGGGCAGAGGCTGCTAGCCATCCAGGTGGACTTATGGGTCCCAGAAAACAGGTGTACATCTCCATGTATCTCCTGAACAGAAATACAAGGACGTGGAGTCCAGTCTGAAGATCAAGGAGGTGGACGGCTTGGAGCTAGTGAAGAAGTTCTCAGAAGACATGGAGACCATGCTCCGCAGGAAAGTGGAGGCAGTCCAGGTGCTCAGCCTGGGGGCTGGGGGTCCGCCCACCCCAGACACTGAACACCTGCCCTGGGCCCATAGCTCTGAGAGCCACCAGACCCTTGTAAAGAGAAGGTGGGGTGGGGGCAAAGGGAGAGGGGGAGGGCTAGGGTGGGTGCCCTGCCTTAGGGAACAGTGTCCGGGGCTGGAGGGTCAGCCCATGGTGTCAAGAAGGACCTGCATCATGATCTCAGGTTCAGTGGTAGGACGGGGTGCAGAGTGAGGACCCAGGAGTCACCATTGAGTGAATGGTGGGTGGGAGGGCTGCGGGGTGACTGCTGGTGAAGTGAACCCCCTCCCTCTCCTCCCGTCTTCCTCCCATCCTCCTCCCTTCCTCCCCTCCTCCCTCATATATACTCCTCCTCCCCACCCTCCCCCTTATCCCCTCCTCCCCTTCCCCCCTCATCCCCTCTCCCCTGCTTCCCTCCTCCCCTCCTCCCCCCTCCCTCCTCCCTTCCTCCCCTCCTCCCCCTTCCCTCCATGGTCACAGCCACAGACCCTCCATGAGGGTGCCCGTGGGGAATCTCCTGCAGAGCAGTACTAAATAACCTTTGCCCCGTGGAACCTCTTCATCTTGCCCTCAGCCACAGGGGTTGGGTGCAGGGCAGCAAGGATTGCTCTGCCCAGTTCACAGGAGGATAAACATAGACCCAGAGGGTCGCAGATGATATAAAATCCCATCTTCCTGGTAATAAATGCCCTGCTGTGTCTCTACTTCTATTTACTGCGCCTTTTCTTTCCTTTATCTTTTTTTTTTTAAGTTATTTCCTTATTTATTTGGCTGCACTGGGTCTTAGTTGCAGCATGTGAGATCTAGTTCCCTACCAGGGATCAAACCCACGGCCCCCTCCACTGGAAGCTTGGAGTCTTTACCACTGGATCACCAGGGAACTCCTCTTTCTTTTATATATATATTTTATTTATTTATTTTTTTTGGCTGCTCCATGAAGCATGTGGGATCTTAGTTCCCCAACCAGAGATCAACCCCAAATCCCTTGCAGTAGAAGCACAGTCTTAACGACTGAACCCCCAGGGAAGTCCCAATGACTTGAATTTTTAAAGCCGTTTTAGGTTGACAGCAAAATTGTGAAGAAAGCTCAGAGTCCCTATTTACTCCCCCTGCTCTCACAAACACAGCCTTCCCAGCTACCAACACTCCCACCAGATGGTACATTTGTACACCCAACGAACTAACACTGACACGTCATTGTCACCTGAAGGCCGTAGTCTGCTTGAGGGTTCACTCTTGGTGTGCATCACAAGGGTTTGGATGAACGTGTAATGACATGTACCCACTGCCATAGATTACAGGGTAGTTTCACTGCCTTGAGAAGTCCTGCTTGCCCCTGGCCACGGCTGACCTTTGGGCTGTTTCCCCAGGTGTCTGTGTCCGACCCTCCCCGGAACAGTGCCTGTGTCGGACCCTCCCCTGAACACTGTGCAGTTGAGAGGACCCTGTGTGTCGCCTTGCAGGCTGGTTTCCTGTCCTCTGACCTGTCTGCCTTTTGGCCACCGTGACTAGCGCTGTTGTGCACGTTCGTGTGCAGGCGCTGGTCTGAGTGTCTGTCCCCGGTTCTCGTGGGTGGACCCCGGGAGTGGACCTTACACGGCCACTGGCCTCCTTTCCCCGCTCACTCTCCTCCTCGTGTCCCTGCCGCAGAATCTGGTGGAGGCTGCCGAGGAGGCCGACCTGAACCACGAATTCAACGAGTCCCTGGTGGTGAGTCCTCCTGCCCCCACAGCCCTGGGAGGTACGACAACTAATATTCCGAAGCCCTTTGACTCGGGTCCCCTGAGGACGGGACGCAGGGCGGGGGTAGGGGGGAAGAGGCCCAGCATCGCCTTTCAATGCATGCAAGTGTGTGTGAACCTGAGGGGTTGGTTCTGAACCGCACAGGTATGAATGAATGTGAGGGTCCGTTCTGAACCGCACAGGTTATGTGTGAACCTGAGAGTTGGTTCTGAACCGCACTGGTGTGAATGAACCTGAGGGCTGGTTCTAAACCGCTCTGAGTCCTTGAGGAGCCATTTGCGGCCCAGTCCAGGGCCAGACTGCAGGCTGTCTCTTCAGAGGGAAGCCCCCGTGCAGGGACCCCATTCTGGGTCCCAGGAGCCTTCCCACTCCCATTAGAGCTCAGGCTGCTGATGAAGGCACCTCCATTTGCCCACCTCCCCTGACTTTGTGTCTGCCTGTCTGTCCCAACGCTGTCTGTGTCCACACACCAAACAAAGTGGGGACTGAAGCCATAATCCAGACAGTTTTTTCAAAACCCGAAGAATCAACCATCAGGCCCAACTGTTTGGAACTTGCCCCGAATCAGTGGTGGCTGGAATCCTTGGCTCATGCTGACGCCCCCCCATGCCTGGCCCTCTCTCTCCGCCTGTCCCTCTCGGTCACCCTAGTTCAACTATTACAACTCCGTCCTCCTCAACGAGAAGGACTCGAGCGGGGCATACGTGGAGCTGGGGGCCGAGTTCCTCCTAGAGGCCAACGCGCACTTCAGCGACCTGCTGGTGAACACGACCCTGAGCAGCGTGCAGCTGCCCACCAATGTCTACAACAAAGGTGCCCGCCGGACCCCCACCCCGGGGAGCAAACGGGGCCCCCGGGTCAGGGGAGAGTGAGTTTGGGTGTGGATGGCCTCACTGCAGGCATTGAGCTTTCAAGTGTGCGCATGTGTGTGTGCACATATATTCAGCAGGTGAAGGCTGATATCTCCCCTGCATTCCCCCCACAACCTCACCTTTAGACCCAGATATCTTGAATGGAATCTACATGTCCGAAGCTCTGAACGCTGTCTTCGTGGAGAACTTCCAGAGAGACCCGACGCTGACCTGGCAGTACTTCGGCAGCTCCACGGGGTTCTTCCGCATCTACCCAGGTGAGGACTTGCGGAGGCATCTCCACAGTCCTCCAGGCTCTGTCTCTGGGAACAAGGCGACATTGCAACCCAATAAGCACACTTTCAAGTGATAACTGATGAAGGAATGAACCAACGATGCCGTTGGACCCCTCGGTAAATAGCCAGTCAATGCCCACCCGGACTCTGGTCCTGCAAGAAGCATGTGGGAGGTGGAAAGGAGGGCCAAAGAGTTCTGACCTTCAGAAGGCTGCATCCTCGCTGGAGAAATGGAGCAAAGTCCATGTTCAACAGCAGGAAGGAGGTTGAACGGTCTAGTGGCCAGCCCAGCAGACAGCGGGGGACTCCCCCTGTTCTACTGACCAAACAGAAAACAGAAGCCCATCTATAAGGTCTCCAAGAGCTCTGCCTTCTTTTACTTCTCATTTAAAAGGATTCACCTCCACAGCTCACACCCACTCTTATTTTAGCCCCCTCTCCAGAAAGCCTTAACATGGCCCTCTTTTCTGAGACAAGTGTTACTCCCTTAATCAACAGTAATTGACTAGAAGACAGACAAGAAATTCAGGCAAGGCTTTAAAGTTGGGGCCCCTGCTGCAGCAGTGAGGAACAAGGGCAAAACCCAGTTTCCCTTGCTGGCTGCCATGGGGGATGAGCTGGTTCCTTTTATCAGGGTGATGGTAGGAGTGTGGCCCAGGGTTGGGCTGGAGGGGTGCCTATATGGTCTGCCCACACCTTGGTGGTGTTGAGTGCATGGGACACGCGCAGTGCCCTGCTTTTGCTCCCAGTTCTTCAGAAGTGGCAGTTGTGTTTTTGGTGTTTGTATATCTATTGTCCATAATTTGCCTCAACTGCACACACGTGCAGTTATTTTTAGTCTATAGTTTCTTTGTATTTTATTGCTCAAGGAGACATTCGTCTGGGTATAAGCACTGCAGCCAAGGGTCCCAGGTCCCCAGCCCCAGCCTGTCCTGGAGGGTCCTAAGGATGGTTCAGTGTCCCCCAGTGTTTCTCTTAGGAGGAGTACAAAACAACCTCAGAGCTCACAGGTTCCCCAGGGTGGACCCTCCTGTGAAAAAAGTGTGTGAAATTGTTAGTTGCTCAGTCATGTCCAAGTCTTTGCAGTCCCTGGACCGTAGCCCGCCAGGCTCCTCTGTCCATGGGATTCTCCAGGCAAGAATACTGGAGTGGGTTGTCATTCCCTTCTCCAGGGGATCTTCCCAACCCAGGGATCAAACTCGAGCCTCCTGCATTGCAGGCGGATTTATTTACCGTCTAAGCCGGGGGACGCTCCTGTCTCACTACCCAAATCCACAGCAAGTCATTGGTTCTTTTCTGTCCGCTGGAGCCTCAATGGGCAAGTTCATCCCTCTTTCATGCAACACCCTTCAAAGGCTTGAAGACAACTCTCATGTCCCTCAGGCCTTCCCCAGGGCGGAATTCCTGCTGCATCAGGGCTCCCAGAGCTGTCAACTTGTGTGCGGACACAAAGCTTGCCCATTTTTGTCCTGGGTTGCTTGCTCTTGTTGTCACTGAGTTCTCTTTACAGTCTGGCTATTTCCTTGCATTCCATGGACTCCCTTTGCACTCTATTCACTGTGACTTTAGACCTGCAAAAGTCTTTGTGCTTCCTGGTGTCAGGGTAGTGTTTTAATGTTGTTTGCTTCTAAATATTTTTGAATTCCCCTGTGAGTTCTTCTTTGAACTTTTAGTAATTTAACAGTGTGTTTTGTAATTTCCAAATATATGGGGATTTTATCTTTATCTTTTTATTAAAAATTTCTAATTCAGTTGTTTGCAGCCAGAGAACATGGTGTATATTGGTGCTGATTGTATGAAATTAGTTGGGAGCTAGTTTAACAGCTTAATATGTCGTTAACATTTGTAAATATTCTACATGTGCTTGAGCAGAATATGGGTGCTTTAATTGTTGGATAGAAATTCTGCTCACATCATTAGATGAAGCTTGTCAATCGTATTATTTAAATTTTCCATGCCTTTACTGATTTTATGTCTGCTTGCTCCTCATTAACGTTTACAACACACTTTTTAAGTCTATTTCATCTGATATTCATAGAGATATTAGTGTGCTCTTGGTTGGTATATGCCTGATATCTATATATTTTCCATCCTTTTACTTCCAATCTTCTATGTCACTTTGTTTTAGCCGTATCTGTTGAAAATAGCATATAGCTTTTTAATTTTTATTCAAACTGACAATCTCTTTTACTATTTGGCAAGTTAAGCACATTTTCATGTATTATATTGATACATTTGGACATGCTATAATCTTATTTTTTAGATTTCTTCTCCTTTTTTTATGTTTCCTTTTTGCTTCTTTCTTTCTTTTTTAATGATTTACCTTTTTTTCATAAATTTTCCCCCTCCGATTCTCTTTTTTTTTCCTATCACTTCTGAACTTATTCCTCTGTTTCTGTTTAGTCATTAGTCCTGCATGGGTAACAGGGATTTATCAGGCACGTGTAACACAAGGTTTTACAATTAAATCATATTTTACCTTCCTCGCAGTCAAAAAGGCACCTGAGAACTCTCCTGCTTACATCTCTGCCCCCACCCTGACTTCTTAATCTCCCCAAATTAGATGCCTTTACTGTTATCTGATACAAATATCTGGTGTGTGTTCCCGAGACTTTCCAGATTCTAAGAAAGCAAGGCCATAGAAATGAACATCTCCCCCTCAAGACGTGTGGGCGAGCAGAGCTCTTTATTGAAGAGGGACTGTGTGCACCAGGGCGAAGGCAGGAAGGGTTCCAGCTCCCCGAGGATGTTCAGGGAAGGGGGTTAAAGGCCACATGGGGGAGGGGCCTCGGGAGCCCACTCATCTCCTGCTCAGTTCTCAGATTGGTTGGCATCCAAGTGAGGTTTTGAGCATCACCAGTCTAGTTTCCTCCTGGTGCGCTCATGGAGTCAACTGCAACCTGCAACCTTGGCCCAGCCTGTATACCTGTGGGCTGTGAGCCCTGAAGGGGGTTGTACAGTGTGAAAAAAAATAATATATATATATATATATATATATATATATATATATATATATATAAAAGAAAGGAAAAAGGGGGAAAGAAAAAGGGAAAAAAAGGGAGCGAAATGAAAAAGAAAATCTGGTTTCAACTAGTCCGAGGCCCACGTGCTTGCAGTCAGAGGTTTTCACCTGTGGGGAAACCACTTGGGAACATGCGTCAGGCCTCACCCGTGTCTCTCGGGGCACTGGGAGCTCAGGAGTTTGGGGGGTCCGACCTGTGAAGTGAACCCAGCTCTGGATCTGTGCAGTTGGGGGTGAGTGTCCATCCATCAGCTGCCTGCCACCTTGCTGCCCCCTCAGTTTACAGGGTGTGATGACTGGTCCCACACACACTGCCCACATCCCCAGCTGGCCCTGCCCCAGGGATTCTGGCCATCCCGGGGTCAGCACCCATCCCAGGACTCTGGAGCAGCCTCGCTGAGTGAGGCCTTCTTTTCCTCAGGCATCAAGTGGACGCCGGATGAGAACGGAGTCATCACCTTCGACTGCCGGAACCGTGGCTGGTAAGCGACCCCAGGGGCCTGGCCTCTGGGGCTGGCATTTCTGTGCAGCCTCCGGGTTTTGCCTAGCTCTCCCCCAGGGCCTGTTCTGCACCCATCCTGGGGCCACGGGTGTGCAGAACTGACCCAGAATAAGAGAAGAAGAGTCTGTCTGCATCACCCCACAGCTGCTCTGCCCCAGGACTGACCACACCTGTCCTGCCGCCCGACACCTTCTTCCAGGGCCCTGAGCCAACAGCACATTCACCCTAGGCCAGATCCCCTCTCCCCCCACACCCTTCCTCTGGCAGATCTATAACCAGGTCTGGGGGCATCCGGCTCCCTCCCTTCCCACTGTCAGATCCCCTTGGGACCCAGGCTGACCCGAACCAAAGAGGACAAGGGTCACTACCAAGACTTGACCACCCCCACCTGACAAGCTTGCTCAGTGGGCACGATCCCAACCGTTCCCTCCGCAATGGCTGCCAAACAGCTGGGTGGTTCCAGACACGAGCAAGCCTGGGCATTGACTTGAACTTCGAGCCAGAGTCTGAATGGAAACAAGGGAGACCTGGCTGATGGTGGTTCTGACTCCAGCTATCCCACCTCTGACCTGTCCCTCCCTCTCTGCTAAAGGTACATACAAGCTGCCACCTCCCCGAAGGACATCGTGATCGTGGTGGACACAAGCGGCAGCATGAAGGGGCTGCGGATGACCATCGCCAAGCACACGGTCTCCACCATCCTGGACACGCTGGGGGAGAACGACTTCGTGAATATCATTGCGGTAAACATGCCTCCCATTCGAGAAATACCTCCACCTGCACTAGAGTGACCTGTACTTACGGGCACTCGACGCTTCATCCCCTGTATCTGGGGGCCCCCACCTAGGATGGGCTTCCAGGGGTCCACAGTTTCTGAGATCATGTGGGAAGTGCGTATGTCCATTTCTCTGAGGCAGTAGCTCTCCTTGGTCTCTCAGATGAGTCTGGGGTCCGATCTAGATGAAGGAGATTCTAAGTAGGTCTCTAACTCGGCCCTACCCCTGTGCCCTTGGTGGTGTCACCCTGGGAAGACCCTCCTTTCTGCAGGGTGGGAGACCCCCAGCCCCCACTTCCTTCGTCCCTGAATCCAGACACGTTGGGAGGGAAGGACCAGCAGTCCCCCGTCCTGGTTCTCCTGAGGACCGCTCCACCTGCCCAAGAAAGGGATGAAGTGGAGGGACAGACAGACAGAAATGGAGAGAAGAGTTGGGTGACTCCTGGACTCTGTGAGCTCCAGGGCTGGATGGCACCCAGACGGCCTCCCCAGAAGATGCCCAGGCTAGGACTCGGGGGAGAATGTTCAGAGTCAAGGTCATGCTGTTCCTTGTACTTCCTTCCCTCTACTCAGAGAAACTGCCAAAAGCTTAGGGTCCCCGATATCATATTACACTGGGACCCCGGTGAGCCCACCCTGACTCTCCGTGAGTTGTGAGCAAGTCACTGGGCCCTGTCTTGCCAAACTGACCTTGTGTGTTCTGCCCTCTGACCTTTGGCCTCCACCCTCCGCCCTCTGCAGTATAACGACTACATCCACTACATCGAGCCTTGTTTTAAGGGGATCTTGGTCCAGGCAGATCGGGACAACCGAGAGGTAGGTGTACCTGGAACCCGTCCGGCTTCTCCTTCCAGGGATAGGGGGTGGTCTTGCCCCCGGCCACTCACAGCCTCTCAGCTTCACCTGGGGGCATCTGAGAAACCTCTGCTGCAGGTGCCCAGCTGTGAAATTAGGGGATGGGGCCTGCAGTCTTGCTCTTCCCGGCAAGTAGCTCTGCACAGCCTCTGAGGGCACCGCCAACAGTGAAGGTTCCCAGGGTCAGTGACCACTGAGCCTCCTCTGACTTCTTACCTCCAACAGCACTTCAAACAGCTGGTGGACGAGTTGATGGTCAAAGGTGTGGGGGTCGTGGACCGAGCCCTCCGTGAAGCCTTCCAGATCCTGCAGCAGGTCTGATGTGGGTTGGGGAGCACTGGGCAGGGATGGGGCAGGGGAGCAGGGGAGTCACGACCACGTCTCCCGCAGTTCCAAGAGGCTGGGCAAGGAAGCCTGTGCAACCAGGCCATCATGCTGATCACCGACGGGGCCGTGGAAGACTATGAGCCGGTGCTGGAGAAGTACAACTGGCCGGACCGCAAGGTTCTTCTCGGGGAGTGGTGTCGGGGAAGGTGGGGGGGACCGGGGGAGTGCTTCCTCCTGCTGTGTCTGCAGGCTCAGCCCATGAGACCCAGGGTGACATTCCAACATCAGGGTGACGGCAGAGCCCCACTCAAGGGCACAGAATATGGTGGGGATGGAAAACTGCAGGCTGTGAGCCTCACCAGGCAGACCCCCACACCAGGCAGGCATCCCCCCTGCCATAAGCCCAGGCCCTGGGCCCTTCCCCATTAGAAGCGCTGAAAGTGCACAGTCCAAAGCCCAGACCTAGACCCAGATGCAGCCAGGCCCCTAGCGGCCAGGACTCAAGCCTACTGGGTCTCATCCACCAGGTCCGGGTCTTCACCTACCTGATTGGGAGGGAAGTGAGTTTTGCTGACCGCTTGAAGTGGATCGCCTGCAACAACAAAGGTGGGTGATGCCACGTGAGCCAGAGTGTCCGGGGCCTCACCTGAGCACAGATGCTGAGCCAAGGCTCCGGTGCAAAACTCAAAGCGGAGGTGACTGCATACACCCCCTTCCTCCTCAGACAATCAAGGCGGGTATCGATTGCTCCCTGTGGGGCTCTCACCCCACGACACACCCCCCCGAGACACACCCAGAGGTGGTGACCTCAGGTCTGCAGAAGGGAGACCCATCTCTTCAAATGAGGTTTTACCCAAACTGCCACACAGAAAACCAGGCAGACAAGGGGGACAACATTTCAACGTCAGTGCTCTCTGGTGTCTGGCCTCCATTCCTGCTGCTGCAGATGAAGCCCGTGGGCTTGGTTCTGCTCTAGACTCAGGGCACAGGCCATCGCTTTCTTTAGAATAAGGCTTTGTGTGTAGCAGCCCGCATCTCTGGGCCGGAACCCAATACCCAGGCTTCACGGTGCTGACTCAGGCCCCTAGACCCCAACCGGATGTCCGAGCACCTGCTGTGGGCTGGCAGATGGTCCCAGCCCTGGGGAATGGATGTGGTCAGGATGACTGGGACGGCCCTGATTCTGTCCGGAGGACGGGGAGGTGGGGCGGGGAGACACACACATGAGCCGTCAGTGAGAGGACAATCTGAACTGAACTGTGGGCAGAGGGGCACAGGCTGCCCAAAGTGTGGGTGAGGGGGCAGCCCTCCTGCATTTGGGGGCTCAGGGCAGGCCTCCTGAAGGATGTGTGTCTAAGGTGAGACATAAAGAAGTGGTAGGAGTGAGTCAGATGCAGAGAGCGAGGAAGGGCATCAAAGTGTCTGAGACAGGAGGCGTCCTGGGAGTAAAAGTGGCCAGGCTCCCCAGAGCTGGGGAGAGCGTCCTGTGGGTGATGGTGAGCAGACACATGCTAAACCAGTCACAGCCTGTATGGCATTTGCCTCAGCTGCAGCCCCCTCCCCATGACTGATGGAGGACTGTAGTTAGAGAAAGGAGGAGGGAGGCTCTCTGCAAATAGACCTGAGGGGTGGGGGTGGGGGGCAGGTGGTGAGGAGTTCCAATATAAAATCAAAAATTAAATTTTGAAAAATGCTATACACTTGAAACTAAAACAGCCTATCCCTCTTCCAGCGGATCTTCCTGACCCAGGAATCAAACCGGGGTCTCCCACATTGCAGGCAGATTCTTTACCAACTGAGCAATCAGGGAAGACATAAATCAACTAGACTCCAATATAAAATAAAAAATTAAAAGACCCAGGACAGAGCTGTTTGCCATGGGGTGCATCCCTGCAGGACAGCCCTGCAGGGGGTGAGGGGCAGCCTTGTGCCCTGACTTGAGGCCCTGCTGCTCCCAGGGCAACTCTAGATCTTGGGGGGAATGGAGGTTCTCCCAAATCCAGGCAGGGCCAGGCCTTCATGTCCTTGCAGCACCACCAGCCTCCGGGTGCCTTGGGAGTGGGTGGCCTCGGGAGAAGCAGCACCCAGTGCCTGACCCAGGGCAGCTTCCAGCCAAGAGCCGTCGGTGGCTGGGAGTGTGCACCTTGCATCCACAGCCACTCTCTCCCCAACCAGGCTACTACACACAGATCTCCACACTGGCAGATGCCCAGGAGAACGTGATGGAATACCTGCATGTGCTCAGCCGGCCCATGGTCATCAACCATGACCATGACATTACCTGGACAGAAGCCTACATGGACAGCAAGGTGGGGCCCCAGGGAGCAAGTGGGGGCTCCTGGGTGGGGGAGGGGTGGGCAGAGCACCTCCTGGGGAGGCATTGTGGAGTGACCTCCACACCCAGGGCCGTCCCCCATGTACAGAGCCTTCGGCCCCAGACTGTCCCTCCTCCATGGTCCTTGCCTGCCTCCCTGTCCTCTCCCACCCACTCCAGGAGGAAAGGGGACTGACCAATGGTTTAGATACTGCAGCTTAACCCGACATCCTCCCTTGGACCCTGGTGTCCAATGAGACACTTGTAGGTCCCACCCATGTAGTACCAGACTTGGAAGGTAGACAGTCAGATGAGATGTCTGGGAAAGGGGACCATCCTGATGCTCCTCAAACCCCATCATGAGCACAGACCCCTGTGTCTGGTTGGGATTAAGAGAGACCTGGGAACGGTGGCTTCCACAGGAGGGACGTGTGTTTCCCTCTCCCGTACAAGAAGCCTGGACATGGACGACGAGCTCCCTGGCCCCTCCCGCTGCCCCCTCCCCTGCCATCCCTGGGGTCCTCCTGGTGCATGTGGCTACAGGGGCTCAGAATGGTGGCAGCCACGTTCCAGGCTTCCGGTGGAGGAGGGGAGGGGTGCACACCCCAACTCTAAGGGAAACATCCTCAGAGTCTTACCGGACACTTAACCCGGCATCTCAGTGGCCAGAACTTGTGCCCTGGTGGCTCCTTGACCCATCCTCTTGCTGTCTGAGCCTTTGTTCCTGGGGTCTTGCACAGATGGACCTGTCCTGTGGGTGGGCCCGCCTCCTGGGCGTGGCCGAGACAAGAGGCCTGGGTGAGCAGGCTCGGGGCAGGGCCATGGGCCCAGGGCTCTGAGACCCGCCCTGGCTTAGGGCTTTGCTTGCTGTGGTGTCTGCCCCAGCCCCCCTCCAGCCCCCTCCCCTCCGTCCTTTCTGCCAACTCTCCTCCTCATGCAGAGAAGGCAAGCCTCCTTGGGGACAGTCGTGGTGACTCAGGTCCCCATCTGCAGACTCTGTCCCGTCGCCCACCCTCCCTGACAGTTCTCCACCCACAGGCACAGAGCCTGGCACTGCTGACCACCGTGGCCATGCCTGTCTTCAGCAAGAAGAATGAGACGGTGAGTGGCCGCTCATGAGCAGCTGCCCAGGTTAGAGCTGGGGCCGCGGCATCTTTAGACCCAGGGTTCTTGACACGGGTTCTTGACAGGGTCATCATGGGCAGGTGTGTGCCCAGGAACTCACATCTCTGGGTCGGGAGAGGCAGGGCGGGATCCTCACTTCCAGAAGCTGCCCTGTGATTCTGCTCACCCAGCCGGGTTCTGGCCAGCTGCTCTGGATGTGGGACCCTGCCTGGGGATCCTGGGCCAGAGGGGTCACCTACCCGGCGTCCAGCAAAGCCACTCTGACCCTGCGGGTGTGGGCAGGGTTTGACTTATCTGTGAAGGCTCTGGTGGGGGAGTTCAAGAGCCTCCCCTCCTCCGTCTGGCCAGAAAAACTTTCCTTACAGGCCCCATGTGCTTCAGAGCCCCCAAACCCCCAGATTAGGGTCTCCCCGGATGCCAATACTTCAGCCTCTGCTGTGAAGGCTGATATTTCATTCAATTCTGTATTTCATTTAAATATTACAACTTCAGTGTTAATACAGGACAGTAATCTTCTCAGCTTGAGGTTACTCCTGGGGCCTCTTCTGCTAAGTTCTAGGTTTTTATTCCAGGATCTCAGCCTAAACTCTAACTGCAGAGGAAGGACTACCTGAGGTGCAAGTGGCTTCCTCTTGCGGGTCTGGGAGGGCCGGGGGTCCAGCCTGGCCTCACACATGGGAAGCCAGGTCCCCTGACACCGGCATTTCCTTCCAGCGGTCCCACGGCATCCTCCTGGGCGTAGTGGGCTCTGACGTGGCCCTGAGGGAGCTGATGAAGCTGGCGCCCCGGTACAAGGTGAGCCTGGATCAGCCCCTGAGTGGGGTCACAGGCCCCCCAGGAGCTACTTCAGTCTCCCTGAAGGGAGGTCACAGACCCTGAGTGGGGTCACAGCCTCCCCCAGGAACCTCCCTGCAGACAAGGTGGCCAAGACCAGAGCTGGGACGGGGTCTGCATTCCTCCTCCTAATGCCCCCTGCCCAGACACCCTACCCCTGACATCCTGCCTTCCTGTCCCACACCCACGCATGACCCCCAGACATCACACCCCACATCCTGCCTTGCTGTCCCACACCCAGACACCCCCCAGACATCACACACACACACACACACACACACCGTCGATGTGCAGGCTCAGAGCAGACGGGACGGAGGCTGGGGCCCCTGGGATCCTTGGCCACGTCAGCTGCTTCCTGCTCTGTGGTCTCCGGCACTTCTCCCCATCCTGGTCCTCCTCCCTGCCCAGTCCCAGTTTTCCTGCACAAAGGCCCCTTGATACTCCCTCAATCCCTGTCTCCCCAGCTCGGGGTGCACGGCTATGCCTTTCTGAACACCAACAATGGCTACATCCTCTCGCATCCTGACCTCCGACCCCTGGTAGGTGCCAACCCTATTTGCCTTGGGGTCTTTTTTTTTTTTTGCCTTGGGGTCTTAATCGTATGGGATTTGGGGGTAGTTCATGTGTGTGTGTTCAGTCATGTCCGACTCTCTGCGACCACATGCACTGTAGCCCGCCAGGCTCCTCTGTCCATGGGATTCTCCAGGCAAGAATACTGGAATGGGTAGCCATGCCCTCCTCCAGGGGATCTTCCTGACTCAGGGTTGAACCTGGGTCTTCCACATTCTGGGCAGCTCCTTTACCATCTGAGCCACCACACCCAGATTTGGGGGTAGTTTATAGAAACAGTTGAAACAGTGAATGGGTTCCATTTAAGAACCCAAAATAGGGACATCCCTGGTGGTCCAGCAGTAAAAGTCACAGGGAGACAGATTTCCGCCCTGGATGAAGAACTTTCTAACAATTAGAGTCCAAAACCAGGACAAGCTCCTCGTAAGAGGAGATCTCCCTCCAAGGCCGGGAACCATCTGTCATGAATGCTGGCCAGGGCCCCTCTGCCTCGGGTGGAGGAATGGCTGAGATGCTCTGGTTTATGGCTCTGCCCCACGGGCCTTCTGGAAGGGCTGGGCTTGAGCAGGGCCTTGTGTTAACCTCGTGTCTCTCCCCTGCCTGGCCTACTCAGTACCGAGAGGGGAAGAAACTGAAGCCCAAGCCCAACTACAACAGCGTGGACCTCTCGGAAGTGGAGTGGGAGGACCAGGCCGGAATGGTGAGTGGCGCAGGGGGAGAGGGTGGGTGGCTGGACAGCAGGGCCCGGGGGTGAGGGGTGCGTAGGCGCTGAGCTCACCCCGCTCCCTCAGCGGAGACTTTTCAGGCTCAAAGCAGAAGTGGTGCTGCTAACAGACGGTTCTCCCTATGGCCCCAGAGAGATAACAGCTGCTTCCTCCGAGGTTGAAGGAGCTCACGTCTGTAGCCACAGAGGTTGGGTTCGTGTGGCTGTAGGCCAGCCTTGGCGTCAGGAGCTCCTCCTGGAGGAACTTGTGTCTGGAGGGTTGGCCGCAGTGTCCCTCACTCGTCAGCCCACTGGGAACCTTATCTTGGTGAATTCTAGAATTCCAGCTAAAGGGAATAGAGCCCTAGAAGCAGATCTCTTTTCCTACCCGGGCTCTGCTCGCAGGGGAAAGAGGAAAACCTAGCGTGTTCCCAGGGTTGACCTCTGAGCCAAGGCTCAGAGCACACTCCAGTGTGTGCCAAGCAACTGATTTCGTTCTCTTTCTCCTTGAAGCTGAGAACATCAATGATCAACGGGGAGACCGGGTCTCTCTCCATGGACGTCAAAGTCCCGCTGGACAAAGGGGTAAGCGCTCCAGGAAAAGACTGAGGTCTGGTCCCAGGATGTGGCATCCTGGTTAATTAAGGTTGGCGGTGGTAACAAGGGACCTGGCTGAATCAGAGTGTAAATCTGGAGAACTTGCTGGAGTCTGGAGAGCCCAAGCGAGGGGCCCAGCCCAGCCGGCATCAGACCCACAGAGCTTTGGCCAGTGAGTGACCCCTCTCCAGGGCTTGCCTCTCAGGGACCTGGGGTGAAGCAGCAGCAAGCCCAGCCCTTCAAAGATCTTCTTTATGCCTTGCATGGATGCTAAGTTGCTCAGTTGTATCCGACTCTTTGTGACCTTCCCAGACAAGAATACTGGAGTGGGTTGCCACGCCCTCCTCTAGGGAATCTTCCCAACCCAGGAGTCAAACCTGCATCTCTTATGTCTCCTACATTGGCAGGTGGGTTCTTTACCACTAGCATCACCTGGGAAGCCCTCTTTCTGCCTCACCTGCCTGCTATGTGGCCCTTTTATTGTTAATGGTGGAAAGGGGGAAGGTGTTAGTTGCTCAGTCGTGTCCGGCTGTGGACTATGGACTGTAGCCTACCGGGCTCCGCTGTCCATGGAATTCTCCAGGCAAGAATACTGGAGTGGGTTGCCATTACCTTCTCCAGGGGACCTTCCCAATCCAGGGATCAAACCTAGGTCTCCTGCTTTGCAGGCAGACTCTTTACTGTCTGAGACACCAGGGAAGCCCCTGGAAACAGGGAAAGTGACAGTTAATTTTGCAAACTGTTAGCAGCTCTTGTAAAGCATGTCATCTGTGAATAAGATGAAAATCACTGCTGCTCCTCAGAGCTGATTTTCAGGAATGGGTCCACCCAGCGATGCCTTCCTGTCCCCACAGACTCGCTTGTCACTTACAAGGAACGGCTTCCTCTTTCTGTGTAAAAGGCCCCTCTGGCTGGCACTGACTCTGCATTGTCCCTTGACATATTTACAAATGTCACCTCCTACCTCCCACTACCGCTGCCCTTTCGCCTCCAAGGGAAGAAAGTGGGCATCCGTCGGCAACAATTAGACCCAGGTTCTTTCACAGACACGGACTTTCCTGGAAGCCAAGCATGGAAGCCCTGGGAAGGAAAGTAACTCTCTGCATTCCTTTTAGATGTACAGGCTGTTTCTCACTGGGACCTGCATCAGTTCTGTGGCCTCTGCTTGTTGTTTTCAAGCTCTGGGCTGAGAGGGCCTCCCTCGGGCAGGCTGCTCAGCATCTCTGATGACCCACCAGGCCCACAAGGTCCTTCTCGTGAACCAGAAAAGGCAGAGGTGGCTTCCAGACACCTCCACCCTTATCTCAACCAGACTCCCACTCACAGGTGTCGGGGTGCTCCCATCTCAAAAAGAGGTGAAATAAAGACAGTTTCAGATAGAGAATATCAGAGTTCATCCCTAAGAGAAATACTTAAAGAAATTCTTCAGGCAGAAGAAAAATGACACAGATGGAAACTTAGATCGACACAAAGAAAAATGGGCAGCATTGGAAACGATAAGTGCATGGGTTAGGATAGGATTTCATCCGTTCTTTTAACTTCTCAAAAAGACAGCTGTTTAAAGGAAAAATGTTGACATTGTGTTGTGGGGTTTGTCATGTGAGCAAGTGTAAGATACAGCCACACAGAGTGAAGTTATCCCACTGCATTAACACACCAGAGGAAGCCACCACTTGGCCACCCCAAAGCATGCTGAACACACATGACAAAACTTCACTGGGAGCAGAAGGAAACGTCCTCAATCTGATTAAAAAAAAAAAAAAAAAAAAAGGCATGTGTGGAAAAGCTCACTTTCAGTGGTGAATGACTGAACACTTTCTAAGATTGTGAACTTGGTGAGGGTATCTGGTTTTCACCACTTACGTTCAACATTGCCCTGGACCTAGCAAAGACCTATCTTTGCAACAGGGCCAGGAAATGAAATAAAAGGCATGAAAATTAGAAAGGAGAGGCTAAAGCTATCTTTGTTCACAGCAAGATAATTGTTCACATAGAAAATCCCCCAAATTTGCAAAACAGCTGCTGGAACTAATAGATAAATTTAGCCAGTTCACAGAACACAGAGTCACTGTTATAAAAATCAATTATACTTTTATATATAGCCAGAAACATTTGCAAAATGAAAATACTTTTAAGTTCCAATTTCCATAGCACAAATAATATAAAATAGGAATAAATTTCACATATATGACCTCTACACTGGAAGCTACATAACACTGCAGAAAGAATGTCAAATAAAAAAACTAAATAGGAAAGTATAACCATGTTTATGGGTTGTAAGATCAATACTTCTAAGATGTCTACTCTCCCCCAAATTATTCTATAGATTCAACACAATCCCAATAAAAAATCTAACAGACTTCTCCTAGACATAGAAGAAGAAGGTGATTCTAAAATTTATATGAATGTGCAAAAGACCTAACATGGCCAAAACTTTCTTGAAAAAGAACAGATTCCTTTTGTTGAATGAGATGGATGAATCACAGTACCTGATTCCAAAACTTACTTCAAAGCTGCAGTAACCAAGCAGAGTGGTATTGACATATGAATAGACAAATGGATCCATGGAGTAGGGACTACAGAAATGAAACACACAGAAAAACACACAAGTTGCCAGCATATTTTCGATAAAGACACCTTGGCAAATCAATGGAGAAAGGAAAGTGTTTTCAACAAATGGTGCCGGAACAACTGAATAAATGTATGAAAAGTCATTGAGATATACTCATACCATACACAAAAATTAATTTGAATGTCGCTCAATTATAAAACTCTCAACGTAAAAGCTAAAACTATAAGGCTTCTAGGAGAAAAAGCAGGTGAAAATCTTTACAGCCTAAGGTTACTTAGTTTTCTTTGACTAAATTCCAAAGGCATTAAATGTAAAATAACTTTTGAAAAATTGAATTTCATCAAAAAACAGTTCTGTTCATCCAGAGACACAATTAAGAAAATGAAAATCCAGACATAGACTGTGTCTAGACCATAAAGAACTTCTCCAGATTACTAACAAAAAGTCTAACAATGTAATAAAAAAAATGTGGGCAAGACACTTTAGCAGAACTTTTAGAAATGAAGAAACAGACATGATCAACAAGCCCAACCAGCAACTTTAGTTGTCAGGGAAATGCAAATTAAAACTACTTCCATACCCTCTAATATAACTACAATTTGAAAGACTGATAATACCAAATTCTGCCAAAGATGTGGAGAAATTGGAGTTCATACATTGCTAGTGGAAGTATAATAAAATAATTTGGGGAAGTTGGCAGTGTTTTATAAAGGCAAACATAATTTGCATATTTTGCAAAGGAATTCCTTCCCTGGTACTTATCAAGAGAAATGAAGACACACGTCCACAAGAAGAAGGTTCACAGCAGCTTTATTCAAAACAGCCTTAAACTGGAAACACCCTGGATGACCACCCATGGAGGGCAAACCTGGAAGTAAACCGTGGTGTGCCCTCCCTGAAGTACTTAGAACTCGGCAGGGAAAGGACCACAACGCTGACACACCCAACAACACGGGTGGGTCGCAGGGACACTATGTGGAGCAAAAGTGGACACGAAAGAGCTTGCGCTGTGAAAACAGCAAACCTAACCTGTGGGGATGGAGGTCAGAACAGAGCTCGCCCAGGAAGGTGGGGGGCTGACCGGAAGAAGGCAGAGCAATTTCAGGGGCTGCACGCAATCCGTATCTCACCCCGGGAGGTAATCCCACAGCAACGTACATTTATCAAAACTGCTGAAATGATACATTTAGATGTGTGCATTTCAACGTTTTCTTCAATTAAAAAAGAGAGACAGAAAGAAAAAAATTGTTAATGCTCCCCAGTTTCAGACTCAAACCAGACCCGCTTGGAGCCCATCAATGCCCTGGCTGGCCCCCAGCTGCCCCCATGGCTCCCAGACCCCCCCACCCAACTGGGAGAGGGTTTGCCTGAAGCAGAGGGGGCCAGAGGGCATCAGGCAGGACAAGGCCCAAGCTGGGAACTGTCCTTTCTGGTTTGGTCCACGGCTGGTTTCCTATTGAAACAAACCTTTTTTGCTACCTTCTCACTCTGCGTCCCATGCAACATCTTACTCCAGTTTCCAACCCGGAAGAAAAGCCTGAAAAAAAGGCAAAGCGGCTAAGAACAGTCTCGTGGCCAAGTGCAGTGTGCAGCTTTCCCAGAGGCATCCAAGTGTATGCAGATGGTACAGCCTACGGGGCTCCAGAGCCCAAGTCAGCCCTGCCCTTCCCACCCACTACAAACACCCTCACCACCTCCCAGCAATCCACAGGGGATGCTCTCATCGATTCTGCTTCACAAATGGAACTGCGATGCCCAAAAGCATGAGATCACTCACCCAAGCTCACCAGCCCACGAGTGGCCAGTGGGGCTTAGACCAGGGCTGTCTGACACCTGTGCCCATCTTAGCCACTGTGCATACCCCTCAATGCCCTGACTTGTGCAAATTCAACTCAACCTCAACATAGCAGCTTTGAAAGGAAAGAGAAGCTGTGAAGGGCAGCAAGGCCTGGAGGGGTCTGGACTCCAGAGGCAGGCGGTTCCTGGTGGGACGTATAAGTGTGAGCTCCAGCCAGCAGCCTGCGCTGGTCCCTCCTGAACCACGGCCACTGGCCAGCACAGGGTCCACAAGCCAGTCAGGCTTTCTAGGTTTCCATTTCTGTTAACTGACAGTAACTGAGATTTCACGTTTTCATTCCTGAGTTGTGGTACACGTGGTAACTCATGGGCCCATAGGGACAGTGCAGTCTGGACTATGGCCCTCAGTCAGGCACACCTTCCCCGGGGCTGCAGTATGCTGGTGGGAGAAGGCCTTCAGGGCACCAGGCAGCACATGGGGAGGGAGAGAGGGGTGGTTGGCACTTCCCCCCCAGCCAGCACCCTTCCCTGGTGCCTCTTTCAGAAGCGAGTTCTTTTCCTGACCAACGACTACTTCTTCACGGACATCAATGACACACCTTTCAGGTGAGGGGCCTGGATCTTATTTGGGGGGGAGGAGAGGGTACAAGGTGAGGGCCAACCGCTCAGGTGGGACTTTCAGGTCTGGGACGGGATTCACTCATAAGTAGTTGGCAATTTTGTGATAACTGAAAAAGACCCAGGTCTGCACTTGGGAAAACTGAGATCTACACCCGCTTTACTATGTGATTCGGTGTGCAGTGTGGCCCAGGGTGCAGGGCCAGGAGCTAAACTAAGCTGGAATCCCAGCTCCGCCACTCACAGGCTGTGTGATCTTAGGCAAGTTACTTAACCTCTCTGTGCCTTAGACATCTCATCTGTAAAATGGGAGTGATAATAGTAGCTGCTTCTCTGCAGTACTGAAAGAATTATTAATAAATATCATTATCTACCTGGAGGTCTTAAAGCAGAGCAATTGTAAGTAGTTGTAAGATGAAAGGTAAGCCTTGAATGTCTTTCAGTTTCCCTCCCATCATATAAATGTTCAGCTCTAGCATCATACAGTGCAAGGAGCAAAGGCCCCTTCTCTCTGAATTCCGCATCGCTCCACGAAGGGTGGTCCCCAGTCCCGACTGGTCCCTGGGGTGCCTACAGGAACTTGTGACATTGTGTCCAGGTCCTTCCTTCGTTACTCGGGATTCCTGGGGTGGGGCCCAGGCGCTAGGACCCTATAAACCCCCTAGGTAGTTCAGGTATCAGCCAAGCCTCAAAAGATGATCTTCCAGGAGGGAGAGGTAGGCGAGGTGGGTTCTCCAGGCGGGAGGGGCTTCCCTGACCACGGGACATGTGGGACCCTGAGACCCTTCTCCATCCTCAGAGCATGGAGGTCCAGGGTGAATCCAACAGGACGGGAGCGGAGGGGGCCTTCCCCTCTCTTGTCCAGGTCCTTCTCAGGAAAGAGACTGATGACAAAGCAGAAGTCTTTGCCAGGGTTCAGGGAGGGGGGCACTGAGAGCCTGGGGCAGGCGGGGTGTACTCACTGTCGTAGGCTGTGTGCTCAGGGGGTCCGAGGTTGGGGGGCCCATATCAGGCCCCAGCTGACCTCTAGCCTGTGTCCTCTGCTCTGCCTGCAGTTTGGGGGTGGTGCTGTCCCGAGGTCACGGAGAATACATCCTCCTGGGGAACACGTCAGTGGAAGAAGGTGGGTCGGCCGGTGCCCAAGACCCCTGCTCAGTTCCGAGGAAAACTAGGTTCTCCGGGGACACAGAGCAGGGCCAGCCCAGGCGGGGCTCTGTGAGCCGGGCCGTGCAGCCAGAGGGGCCTGTGCGTCCCGGTGCGGCCCGTGTGCTGAGGGTGTGGCCCTGGACACTCACGGCCCTGGGCTCAGCTGGGCACGATGAAGCCAGGCAAGCCGAAGCTTCCTTGAGGTCAATCCGAAGGGGCAGGGTGCGGACAGGAGGTGTTGGGATGGAAGGCATTTAGGGAGCAACATGACCATGACACCATTGGGCTCCATGCTGAGCCCACCTCTGCCTGAGAACCCGGCAGGATGCGGCTGGCCCTCCCGGCCCCTGACACTGCTTCTAGAGTGCCGGGTCCATGAGCCCCGGACCAAACACAGACTCTGCTTTCAGGCCTGCACGACCTGCTTCACCCAGACCTGAGCCTGGCTGGCGACTGGTGAGGACCTGGGGGCTGGCGCGGTGCAGAGCGGGGATGGGGGGCGGTGGGGACTCGGGGCAACGGGCTCCGCTGGGTTTCCAGGATCTATTGCATCACGGATGTCGACCCAGAGCACCGCAAGCTGAGCCAGCTGGAGGCTGTGGTGCGCTTCCTGACCCAGGAGGACCCTGCCCTGGAGTGTGAGTGTCCCCTGGCCCGAGCTCGGGACTCCGTGGGGACGGAGGGCTGGGTGGGTGCTGGAGTACCATGCTTGCAGAGCTCACAGACGGCTCAGGGAGACCAGAGAGACCCCCTCGAAAGAGAGGACACAGCCAGCCCCCCAGGGCCACACCAGTGACGAGGGCTCTGAGACCTGCAAGGGCACAGTTGTGTCCCAACGGCGGTACTAGGGTCCCTTTAAGCCTCTGTCCCCCGGGGACTGTTAAGGGCCTACAATAACGGGCACTGGCCTGCCCATCAGATCTGTCCCTGTCACCAAGTAGGGCCCCCCGCCCCTGCTCCCCAGCCAGCAGGCAAGGTGAGGCTCCCTCAAATCCTCATCTCCTGCAGCCTGTGATCCGTGAGTGTTCCCTTAGCTGGGTCCAGGTAACCCCAAGTCCCTTCATGAATGCGGGACCACCCTCCACGGGGTCCCACCTCTTCGTCTTCAGAAAGAGGTACGGATCATCCTGCCACATCAGTGTCCTGCCGGGAGAAGTCGCCACATCCTGTGCCATCCCAACAAGGCCTCATTCATTCATTCATTCCACCCACAAGTCTGTGCCAGACACGTTCTCCAGCCAGCCAGGCGGGGTGGGGGTGATGGTGTTTATCAGTGAAGCTTCTGATGACCACAGACCAGGCCGTGCAATTACGGAGTCTGTGGTTGGGGGAAGAAGCCAGGTGACAAGACCAGCACTTGAGTTGAGGTAGGCTAGTCATTGCAGGGGTGATGAGGCCGTAAGTAGGTATTGTGTGGGGAAGGGGGGCCCTCATCAGGGGCGTCACTCAAGCTGAGGGTAAAAGGAGCCGCCTCATGGCTCTCCTTCGGGGCCATGAGAACTGGGTGTTGTGGAGGGGGGCTGCCGGTCTCTGTGCAAGTGTAAATGCCAGGTTGCATGCCATCCGTAGGGTGTCCGTTGTGTGGATTTCACCTCAATAAGCATCAATAAACGTTTTAGAGGAAGGGAGGGAAAGAAAGGGCCACCCAGGCAGAGACAGGGTGGAAACAATCAGACCAGGGTATGCAGAGGCCCCGAGGCCAGTTCTTGGGGAGAGGGAGGCAGGGGTGGCTGGCAGGTAGGCCTCCTGACTTCACGGAGCCAAGAGCTGGAGAGGCCTGGGAATCGCTGAGTTGTGCCCACACACCGGGACAGAGGACACGGCCTCCCTGGCCTCTGGAGACAGCAGAGAGCATGGGCTCTGAGTGTTTCAAACCTTCTCTGAGGCACCTCTAGGCCCTGAGGGTCAGGGCTCCTGGGTAGGGGGTGGGAGCTGAGCCCACATGATTGTGGGGGAGTAAGCAGGTGGTTTCTGGACTTTGCCCCAGGTGACGAGGAGCTGCTGCAGGAAGCGCTGTTTGACGCGGTGGTCACAGCCCCCATGGAGGCATACTGGACGGCGCTGGCCCTCAACAGCTCTGAGTAGGTCCTGGTGCGGCTGGGGTCCCACCCCCAGTGTCCCTGGGTCAAGGCAGGGCCTCCCACAACCTGGTGGGCAGCTCAGGAGACCACCCAGGTCCTCTGGCCTAAGAAGAGGGGAGGGTGGAAAGAAGTGGAGGGTCACACTCATAGATGTGGGAAGACCGTGACCTTCACAGCCCCCCAGGACAGCAGGAACTTGGCAAAGCTTCCACCGAGAAAACACCCACACCATACCCCGTAGCCCAGTTCCCAGAACCCCTCCCTTGGTGCCAGGCTCCAACTGGTGGGGGTAGGGTTGGGGGGTGGGCATCAGCCAAAGTGCCCCCAGACAGCGTAGCTCAAGCCCTTGGGGCCCCCTTTCCAGCAGGTGAGGTCAAGGCTGCGTGTGGTACAAACATGACCTCGGTGAGTCCTCTCTCCCTCTGCTCCTCTTCACCTGGGGGGCTGGTGTCTCACGGGAAGGTGGAAAGAAGAGACAGATGTGAGTGTGTGAGTGCACACATGAGTACCAGGAAGGGGTTAGGCACTTCTGAGCTGAAGAACGCAGGGGCCACACCCGTTCTTGAACAGTAAGAGTCAACATCCACATCCCAGCAATGTCAGACCTCTCCTAGACATTTAATAATCAGTGCTTCCTCTTGAAAACACCAACAGAATCTTACAGGAACAAGCACTTAATTAAAAAAGCAAGACGTTGGACAGTGCATGGTGATATGCTCCTGTTTCTGTTAAAGGGGCAGAAACATAATAGGGAGGGGGTATGTGTACATATATAAATCTGTGGAAGCCTATGTAGGACTGGCTGCTCCAGGTAAAAGCACAGACAACTGACCCCAGGACAGAGAGATTTTCTCTATGTAATTTTTGGTACCGTGTTGAGCCCATGTGAACGTGTGTGCATGCTCAGTCCCTCAGTTGTGTCCTACTCTGCAACCTCATGGACTGTAGCCCACCAGGCTCCTCTGTCCTTGGGATTCTTTAGACAAGAATAACTGGAGTGAGTTGCCACGCCCTCCTCCAGGAGATCTTCCTGACCCGGGGATTGAGCCCCCATCTCCTGCATTGGCAGGCAGATTACTTTACCATCTGAGCCACCTGGGAAGCCCTGTGTTACTTATTCAAAGTTAAATGAAACTAAAGAATGAAGAATACGGTGGGCCAGTGCTGTTCCAAGTACTGAGTGTACATGAAACCATTTGATCCTCACAACAACCTGACAAAATAGATCCTTTCATTATCCCCATTATACAGATGAGGAAACCAAGGCTGAGTGAGATAAGCAACTTGCCCAAGGTCATTTGCCTCATTAGTGGCAGAGCCAGAGTCAAAACTAGACAGCCTGTTATCAGAGTCTGGACTCTTGGCACCCTATACTGTCCTGCCTTCTACCATGGGGCGGGGGGGTGGGGGTGGAGGTGGTCACTGGGTTTGGTGAGAAGAGGCACAGTCTTTATGTTTCCAAGTTCAGAAATTAGCTGATGTTTTTAATGTCGGGGGGACATTGAGGAGCAAATATTCTTAACTAGGGAGTGCATCAGGAAAGATGACCTGGGGTAATCAAAAGAGCATGGTATTGGCAGAAAAACAGACATGGATCAATGGAATGGAATTGAGAGCCCAGAAATACGTGGATAACTCCAACTTGACAAAGGAGCAAATAATATACACTGGAGAAAGGATAGATTCTTTAACAAATGGTGTCGGGAAAACCAGACAGCCACACACACAAAAAAAAAAGAAAGAAAAGAAAAGAAATGATAGACCACTGTCTCACACCATAAACAAAAATCAACTTAGAATGCATTAAAGACTTAAATATAAGACCTGGAACCATAAAACTCCTGGAAGAAAACATAGGCAGTGTGCTTCTTGACATCAGCCTTTAAAAAAAAAAATAATAATGGTATTTATTTATTTATTTTTGGATAAACTGGGTCTCCGCTGCTGCGCGGGCTTTCCTCTGGTTGCGGAGAGAGGGTGCTGCTCTCCGTTTATGGTGCTCAGGGCTTCCCATGGTGGTGGCCTCCCTTGTGCTCTAGGGTGCTCAGGCTTCAGTAGTTGTGGCTGCCGGGCTCTGGAGCACAGGCTCAACAGCCCTGGAGCACAGGCTTAGTTGCCCCACAGTGTATGGAAACTTCCTGGATCGGGGATCGAACCCATGTCTCCTGGACTGGCAGGCGGATTCTTTACCACTGAGTCACCAGGGAAGCCCAGACATCAGTCCTGACACGATCTTTCTAGATCTGTCTCCGCAGGCAAGCACAACAAAAGCAAAAACCGACAACTGGGATTACATCGAACTCCATATAGAAACATGCACGTGCGCGTGCTTACATATATATGCTCACATACTTTTAATGGAACAATAAACAAGCAAGCAAAAAGCTTACTAAAAAGAATGAAGGAACAGAGGGATGGAGACAGAAACAGATTCTTCTGAATGTGTCTTACTTTGCATATTTGACTCTGGGACTGTGTAAATCATGTCACTATAAAATGAAATTAAATTTAAAAAATAAACGCTGAAAATTTGAAAGCAAGTGAAATAAACCTGGTTATGAATCAATAACCACACAACAGGGACTTCTGTCGAGGGACTTGAAAACATGGAACTGTAAACACTCAATAAAATGAAAATCTTAAAACTGTGTTCCATTAAGCACACTTCTAGAAACTATATTTATTGGCACCGTTATTCCAAACTACATGGATAGACAGAGCAAATAGTGTTGCTAATGTCGTTAGGAACAAGATTTTTAGCGGGCGAGAAAAGAGGCACAAACATTTTTTAAGCTTTTTTCGATGTGGACCCTTTTTAAAGTCTTTACTGAATTTGTTACAATATTGCTTCTGTTTTTTGTGTTTTGGTTTTTTGGCCCGGAGGCATGTGGGATCTTAGCTCTCTGACTAGAGATCAAACCTGCAGCCCCTGCACTGGAAGATGAAGTCTTAACCACTGGACCATCAGGGAAGCCCCACGGTGCATATTTTTTAAATCAAAGAAGTTTAGATGGAACACTAAATATGGATTGGAAATATTGATGAACTCACGATGTATTTTCCCTGAAAGAAACAAAGAGGAGATCCTTGTCCGCTGAAAGGACCAACCTCAATGAGCACCCCAGACCCAACCATGTGGAGCTTCAATGTCCACTCTAAGAAGCCCTCACTGAAATGAGCCAGTGACCCCTAGAGAAGTGTCTGCTTCCAGGACTGGGGCAGGGGTGGGCAGAATGAGCCGGGAGCATCTCGTCATCCCAGGTGCAAGTCAGTAAAGACTAAGGAGGTAGTGCTAACAGGACATTGGGGACAAACTGAAGAGGCTCTCACCGGCCAGACGAGGGGCAGTCGGACAGCATGGGTGGACTCACCAGACGAGAGGCAGCAGATGTGATAACAACAGCCGTGGATCAGAACACAGTAAACACGTTAAAGTCCTGGGTTCACTGTAATACTAGAGAAAAAAAACTCGATCATCTTTGGAAGATGGCTATTATAAAAAAGACAAGTAATAACAAGTGTTTGTGAGGATATGGAGAAAAGGAAACCATTGTGCACAGTTAGTGGGAATGTAAACTGATTTTGCCACTGTGGAAAATAATGTGAAGCTTCCTCCAAAAATTTAAACAGCACTATCACATGATCCAGAAATCCCGCTTCTGGGTATTTATCCAAAGGAAACAAAGACAGACTACTGAAGAGATGTCTACATGCTCCTGTTCGCAGCAGCCAAGACATGGAAACAACCTGAGGATCAGGTTGAACGGATCGAGAGGAGATGTGGTGTATGTACTCAATGGACTGTTACTCGGCCTTTAAGAAGAAGGAAATCTTGCCATTTGCAATGGCATGGATGAACCCAGAGGGCATTATGTTAAATGAAATAAGCCAGACAGAGACACACGAATACTGTGTAGTATCACTTACACATGGAATCTTTTTTAAAAAGGTAACTAACTCAGAAACAGTGAAAAGGTAATTGCTGCGGGCTGGAGGGATGGTGGGGGTGGAGACGGGGGAAGGGCACAGACCTTCAGCTGTAAGATGAGTAAGGACTAAGGGTGGTGATTCTATTCAGAACACTGGGTTTTGTAACTAACATGAGCTAAGAAAGTGGAACGTAAATGTTCACACACGCACACACACACATACACACACACATATGCACACACAATGGAGGGAATCCTTTCACAATAGATACATATATCAAATCACCATGATACATGCTTAAACTACCTTACAATTTTATATCAGTTATACATCAGTAAAGCTGAAATCTGGCACTTCCCTGGTGGTCCAGTCGTTAAGCCTCCGCACTTCCAATGCAGGGGACATGGGTTTGAACGCTTGTCAATGTAGGATCCCATGTGCTGCACAATGTGGCCAAAAAATAAAAGGTAAGTTTTTAAAAAACAGCTGACATTTTTTAAAAGGTGACGACCTCCTGTGTGGCATGGTCCCCATAGGGCCGCTCTGGGCCTGTGAGAAGGCGCAGGGCCCTCCAGCCCGCGGGCCCTCCCCAGATCTTGTTGGTCCACCCAGATTTCTCTGGGTAGACGTGGAAGTCTGCGCCTTCCCAATCTCAGGAATAAGGCAGATATATGAAACCAGCTTCATGGGACACGGTGCTGAGCATGTACTGGGTATGAGAAGTTACTTTCCTTATGTCCTGGGGCTAAAACCTCCCTTCCTGAGTTCTTTCTGTCTGCCAGAGCCAACCGCCGCCCCAAAGCTGAGTGCATGCAGTGGGTCGAGGCCCAGGGGACCCCAAGCAAGGGCCGGTGATGCTCAGGGATCTCACAACAGCAAAAGCCAGTGCCCGGCAGCCCCCAAGAGACCAGCCACAGGGCCTGGCTCTAGGAGGGGCCTGTGGGTCCTCCCTGGCACCCACCCTGGCCCAGTGTGATGACACCTGCTTTGTCTGCCCACAGTGAGTCCGAGCAAGTGGTGGACATGGCCTTCCTGGGCACCCGGGCCGGCCTCCTCAGAAGCAGCCTGTTTGTGGGCTCCGAGAAGGTCTCTGACAAGTGAGTGCCGCCGGGCACCGGGAGAAGAGTCCCTGGGGTGTCGCTGTAGTTAGTGAGCAGACTGATGCTGGACTCCAGGAGTGCGGGGGGAAAAAGGATTGGGGCCTACAGACTGGGGAGCCAGAGAAGCCCACCTGCCACCCAGGCTCAGACCATCCTGGACAGGTCCCCAGCAGAGGAGGGAGACAGTCACCCCAAGAGGGGAGCAGACGTGGGCTCCCACTGGGATGGGTCTCTGAGTGACCGGCTGGATCTGGCCATGCCATCCTTGTTGACAACATTCCCCTGCCCTGAGCCCATGATTCTGCCTGCCATTCCTACCCCAGGTTCACCGGGCAATGTCCAGAGACATTTCTGTTGTCACAGCTGGGGGAGAGGGGCTTTCTACCAGCATCCAGCGGGTAGAGACCAGGGCTGCGGCTGTGCACCCACAGTGCAGGGGGCGGCCCGCGACCGTGTCTGCCCCAAACGTCCACGGTGCTGAGTCTGAGGAGCTCCACTCCTAGCAAAGCCTGAATTCCGGGCAAATCCCAGCCCACCTAGGACCAGCCCGCCAGCGTGTCGTAAAGAGCAGAGTCAGACACGACTGACTGCATATGCCCCTCTGTGACTATACGGTTTCCTCCCGCAGACACGCTAATTAGCCCAACAGAAGAATTAGGGTGTCTATCCAGAAGAAACACAAAGAGTTTACAGGAAGATGAAGGTCTTTCATTAGGCAGAACCCCCGCTCTTCCTACAGTGTGCCTGCTGGTGCACCAGCATCTGATTCTGGAAAAGGCGGGAATTGCCAGGGAGTGTCATCTGGGACAATGCCCACTCAGGGGTTAATCTTTCCTGACTACACCTCCGCCAAGGCAGAGGGGAGTCATTCCCCTGGCCCGGCCACGGTGACCTTGTAAGAACAAGAAGACAGGGAAGACCATGCTCCCAGATCTAGGGGATGTGCCAGGTCTTTGTCCTTGCAGGAAGTTCCTGACTCCGGCAGATGAGGACAGCATGTTCACCCTGGACCACTTCCCTCTGTGGTACCGCCAGGCCGCCGAGCATCCTCCTGGCAGCATGGTCTTCAACCTCCGCTCAGCAGAAGGACCAGGTAAGCCACTCCCAGAGCTCCATGGCCAGGGCATCCCCTCTCCCCCCAGGAATACAAGACAACCATCCAGACCTCGGGGTCCACTCCCCACTGGCCTTCACCTGCACCCAGGGAAGGTCATTTCATTCCCTGGTCATCAGTCAACAATGCCATTTAAAAGTTCAGCTAGAACAAAGGAGAGAGGTTTGACCCAAAAGTCAGAGTGCTGGATTCCAGCCCAGATTCTGCATAAGAGGCTATTGGGACAGTTGGCCTCTAAGAATTTTCTATTTCTAAACCTCTGAGTGTCTCTGACAGATGTTCATACCATGAAAGGAATAGACTTTATTCCACAGTGGGGATGAGAGGTCTGGGCTGTTGGCATCTCCCAGGAGGGCAACCCCGAGACCTGGCCAGCCCCATGGCCACTCCCAGTAATAACAGGGTGCCTCCCGGCTGCCAGGTCATCGAGGGCTGAAGGGCCTGAGGAGGGTGGAGAATGGGCCTCAGGCCCCAGCCAACACAGGCCTGCTAGTCCAAGGGCTGCAGCGGTGGGTTCAGAGCTGCAGCCCCCAACCCCTAACCCAGCCCCCACTGCAAGAGTTGGCCCAGAAAAGAAGCCAAGCAGCTTCAACAGAGCCCCAAGCAAGCTGCACAATGTTCAGGACAGCCTGGACCTCAGAAGCACAAAACATTACTCTCTCAATTCACACTTGAAGAGCCTGTGGTCCAGAGAGGGTCCACGAGTCCCCTCTGGGGCTCTGAGCCTGCACAGTGAGCAAGAGGGCCTGGAAGTATCACGTCCATCAGGCCGAGTGAGCTGAGGGGACAGGAGTGGAGGAAGGAGAGGAGGGTGGCTGAGGGTCAACTTGGGGTGGAGGCTTGTCCTCCCTCCAAGGTGCCTGTCCACCACCGCCACCACAACCACCCTCAGGCAGCCCAGCGAGAGCCACCCCCAAATGAGCTGAGGGCGGGGGAGGCCCAGGCCCCTCCCACGGCCATCCTGCAGATGCCTTCCCGTCCAACCTCTGATCGCGTTACTGAACGCTTATCCACACGTAGCTCATCTGGTGTGCATGGCCTCTTCTTACACAGGGAGAGTCTGAGGCTCACCAGGACCACACAGCTGGGGGGAGGGGGGCACAGGGCCAGGCTCTCACCACACTTCACTGTGTGTAAGGCAGTGGTGGGGAGAGGAGGGAGGCTGTGACCCCAGCATGCGCCCACGAGAAGCCTCTTCCCACATGGAGCCCAAGCCTCAGGGGCACCTCCTCCTCCCCGTATGTCTAGGAGGTCCATGAGGTCCTCAGAGGTTCTGGGGTGACACCCTGCCCCCCCCAGGATGACAGGCTCCCTCCTGCCCACACTGTCACCAGAATGAGCCTGCTGGTAGCTTTGAAGAGAGGGGGGTGGTGGGCAGGAGGGCAGTGGGCAGAGCTGAGTGCAAGGCAAGGAGGGAGAGTTGGGGACCAGCAAGGGGACCTGCATACATTCCCCACCCCCCACTGCAGAGACAGAAAACAACTGGTTTAATGGGTGACCCCGAGGAGGTGGGAGGGGTTCAGCTGTAGGGTGAGGGGAGGCTCGCCTCCCCAGGCTGACTCTCAGCCCTCCGCCTGGCCCTGGAGCAAGCCCGGCCCGAGCTGAGCTGTCTCTTGCAGTTGGTGCTAAGACTGCCAGCACGGAGCAGGGTCTCGCCAGAGCCCTGGCGGCTCGGGCCTGTGGCCTCCGTACCCACAGCCCCCCTGCTGGGGCCAGCCCCAGGCCCTGTCTCCACCCCCTGGTAGCTGGCTCATGCAGCCAGGTGTGGGGCTGGGTAGCTGCCCGATGACCCAGGTGCTAAGACCCTCAACATCCCCAGAGACCATGTCATCAGGGCCCCACCCCTCACACAGGTGTCCCCTTCCAAGCCCGTGGAGAACATACAGTGAGTCTATCCTGGAAGCAGACTGCAGCCGGGGGACACTACGGGGGTACCCCATCAGTATCCTCCAGACATTTCTAGAAGCAAGTGAGGGAAGCCGGCTTCCGTTTTAGAAAAAGGGAGGGAGAGAAAGGGTCACCCATGCAGAGACATGTGTTCCCTTGTGTCTTCCTCATAGCAAATTCCTAGACCCCATGACAACCTTCCATAGAGTCAATTCCTAGAATCAGAGTTATTTTCTGTTTCAGTTGAGATACTTGGTCCCAGCAAGGTGTGATGGGTGGTGCTGGCATGGAAACAGCAAATAGGAGAAACCAGTGGTTGATTTAAATTTCCTCACGGCTGACACTAGGAGTCTCATGACCTATTTGTTTCTAGCAGTGTCTGATGAAATACATTCTAACAGGAGAGCACATGATAAAACTGTACGTCTTTCTTGGGAATTTTAGTGAGGAACTTGACCCCGTGGACAAGAGCACCCTGAAGAGCAGGTCCAGGGACATGAAGTCCAGGAGCCACGGGTGCACTTGTCCACACCCCTCAGTGCAGAAGCTCTGTGCGGATGCAGAGCTCAAGCTGGTGCCGCGCCTAGCAACCTGGCTCTCTTTGGAGCTGGGGCTGCACCTCCAGGTGGGCCCCGGAGCCTGGCCGAGTCCCCAGAGCACAGCTGCCAGGCGGGCAGTGACGTGGAGGCCCCCAGGGTTTATGGGGGCTCCGTGGATGTGTCAGACGCCAGCCGGCCTTCTGGGCCCCATGCAGCCCTGGCATCTGGCTTCCCGAAGGGGCTGTCATTGTCACCTTGACTCACGTGACTGATGAAGGACAACCCAGGGTCAGCCAGCACCTTGTCGGGGAACACACTCCACCTCCCACTCAATAGGGCACTGAGATGCCACAAGAGTCCCTGGGTGGGCTCCAGCGGGATCCCTGAGCTCCAGCGGGCAGCTGCAAGCAGGCCAGTCTGCAGTTGGGGACCTGGCGATGCTACACCGTTCAGAGGGGCAGGGACCACCTGGCAGCTTCAGAGCTGCACAGAGAGGTAGGCGGCACCCCGCCTTTAGGGCACATGTAGGAGACACTCAACAAAAACAGAGTTTCGTAGTACCAGGCAGTCCCCTGGAAGCCCCTCATTCTCTTGGGGAACATGGTGTTTACCGGGCTCCCCTGCCCGCCCCACCCTCAGCTCCTCCTCAGGTGCTGAAAATGTGACTTGGCAATTTGTCCCCCCAGAAAGTCCCGGCGAGCCTGCGGTGGTGACGGTGAGCACAGCTGTAGCCGTGAGCGTGGACAACAGGACGGCCATTGCTGCAGGTAGGGGCTGCCCCAGGGCCACAAGCCCGGGCGGCGGGGAGACAGAGTTGAGAGCAAGGCTCAGGTGTTGCAGGAGGCCCTGCGTGTGGTCTGCAAGGCCACAGTCTGTACAAATAAAATGGGGGGCCAGGGAGTGAGGAGAGTCTTCCTCAGTCATTTTGTTTATAAAACCGTGACGCCTCAGATCTAACAGTATTCATGCATAAAGTGAAGCCCAGAGAGGTGAAGAGATCTGCTCAAGGTCACCCAGGACAGAGACCACCCAGACCTCCTTCCCACCCTCTGTGTGCTGTTCCCACCCCCACTGTCCACCAAAGGGAAGAGGGGGCTTATGACTCGGACCCTGAAGTCCAAGCCCCTAGGCAAGTCCAGTGTTCCCAAGCCCCTTCTCATCCAGCCCTGGGGTGATCTGGTTTGGCTCCATTTTACAGATGAGGAAACTGAGACCCAGAAACATCATTTGCCCAAAGCCTCACAGCTAATAGTTAATGAACTAGAATTTGAGCTCAGATCACCTCTTGAAGGTGTGGGATCAGAACCCTGTGTTGCAATTGGCGACAGAATCCGCGAGAGCACCCAGGGAGATTCCTAGGCTGCCCCAGCTTCTTGGAGCCTAGGAAAGTCCTTGGCTCCTTTGACCGTTGTCCAAGAGCCTTGAGGCCTGTGTGATGAGGGTCCTGCATCCAACCTCCAAGGCTCAGACTTGCCAGGCCCTCGGGGTCTCACCACTGAGTGCTGGGGTTGGGCACCTGCCTTATGGGGGACTCCGCAGCTGTTGGGGGCCAGCACTGGGGGTCGGGACCCTCGCTTCTTCTCCCCCAAGCTGGGTGTAGGGTGAAGCGCAGGCAGGAGCCACCAGGCAGGCAGACTGCCCGCCCCAGCGAGGGCACAGTGTCACCCACGTCTGGATGAAGCAGGAGCGAGTGGCTGGGTCTGGTTGCTTGGCACCGTCGTTCACAAATACGTGGGTCACAGGTGTCCTGAGGCTGTGCAGCAGGGCATTCAGGAGGGACTTGCTCTGTCCCTTTCTGTCCTTCACCTGGGCTGCTGATCCCAGGCCCTAGAGACCATCCCGGGGCCCCGGCTGAGTCTGTGGCCCATCTGCCCCTTGACCAGTTGTGACGTGATCATCTCGGCTCCCGCACACCTGAACGCCCAGTGAAGGGAAGGCACAGGGGGTCAGGCTGCTGGCTGTGCTCTCCTGCTCTCTCCAATTATTTGATATCATTTTTAACTCAGTGCTGAATTAGAGCCGGGAGGGGTTGCCATGGAAACCATGTCCGGGTGCCTGTGGTTTAACTCGCTGCAGACAGTCGCTCTGACGCTCCCGAGGAGGGAGGGCACAGATGCAATAGGACGGGGCTGGGGTGCTGGAGACCTTTCTCCTTCGATTATGTTTCTTTCAGTCTCCTTTTGTAATTTCCTCTTCCTGGCCTGTGGTTCAGCCTCCCTGACCCCTTGAGTGCTGTCCTGGTGGTTCCTTCCCTTGTGTACATGTGAGCATACACACGCTCACAGGCAGGCCGCACGCCCCACGTCTGTGCAGGGGAGGAGGAGGAAGGACAGCCTCAAGGCCAGCCAAGGGCCAGGCAGGTGGACAAGGAGGGATCCTTTGACCGCTGAGCAGCTGCTTCTCAAGAGTTTATGCAAAATTTCTAGGAATGTATCATTCTGATCAGGACCCACTATCAAGTCTCTGTGAGTGCCAGGTCTGCTTGGGGAATATCGAGAGCATCATGTGCGGCTGCCATCATCTGCAGCTGTGTCCCCAGCACAGTGGCTGTGGTCGGAGGATGTCTGTCTACATCTGCGCCTGCGTGAGCCCGGCAGGCCTTCAGACCTCATGTGCCCAGAACAGCGCACCTGTGTGTTACCCACACCTGTGCAGGCTGCAGGGGCCTGTCCTCTGCCCCCACAAGCACTGGTCTCCCAGCTCTGCTGTACCCGTCAGGGTTACAGGGGGACACCGCCCTCTGGTTATCCCAACCCAGGCAGAGGTCCAGCTGGGTCCTCCCCCAGTTACCCCCCACCCAGGAAGGGGTCCAGCTAGGACTTCCCCCCAGTTATCCCCTCCCCAGAAGGGGTCCAGCTAAATTCCTGGAACAGGGGCCTACTAGTTCTCTTCTCCCTAGGGTTTGCTCCTGTCTCACTGGGCTGGGGAGTTGCGGGGTGGGGGGGCGGTCATCCAATGGAGGGCTCCCAGTTAGGAGAGAATTCCATCTTGGTCTGAAGACTGTGACCTGTGTAGGCCAGGCCCAGTCAGCCAGAGGCCAGTCAGGCAAGGTGGGTCACTCGGGCAGCAGGTGGACGACCCACCCAGAGCCCTTCTTGTCCTCCTGCCCACCTCCTCTCCTGGCCACTATCCCCAGGTCTCCAGTCCATAATTCTGATCCTGTACCTGCTGAACCCTTAGGAGAGGTCGTCTGTGTGAGCCCCAAGTCCTGTTGGCCTGTCCCTGGAGTCAGTCTTAAAAGCACAGGACGTTAAATGGGGCACCTCCTGCAAACCCAGAGACCTCCCCTGAGGCTGGTGAAACCCGGCCCCCTAAAGTGCCCTTGGGGAGCCCCTCTTCCATCACACAGCAGGGTCCCTGGGGCATAGGTGCACCTCCTACCTCACAGTGTCAGCCCTTGGCTGCAAGGTGGCCAGGCTCACGGCAGGGCTGATGCAGACCTGGGTCTCTGTGCTCCTCCACTGCCCTTCCAGGGGTGCCCCAAAGCCAGGCCTCGGGTGGGAGTTTCCATCCACCTTAGGGGACTGGGGACACCCCATGCCCCTGCCTGGGGACGCTGTCCCAGCTCCCAGTTCCAGGCTCACCTCCCGCCCAAGGAAACCAGGAGGCACGTAGGAAAATACAGTCTTTATTGGTCATCTGAAACAACAAACCAGAAATATAATTTTGCCTTTAAAAATCTTCTGTCTCAGGCTAAGACTCCACCACTGACAACGCCCAGCCTTCCCCCACTCCCCGAATCCCCAGATCCGGTGTCAGCCAGCACCTCAAAAGAAGGAAGACTGTGGCCAGCCGGGTGGGCAGCCTGCGATCGGCACCCCCATCCTTGTCCTGCCTCAGACCCGTGTTCTGGGTACCCACCCCCCCAAAACCTCCCGTCTCAGAGCCAGAAACCAGCCTGATGGCACCCGACCCTTCATAAGCTTGGGGAGGCTGGTGTCCTGCAGAGAGAGCCCCAGACTCACCTCAGATCACACTGACCAAGGGGGTAGACCTGGGCAAGGAGAGCCTGCACTGCCCCCTCTCGCCCCCGCCCCCAGCCTCGGTCCCTGTGGTGGCTTGGGGGTTACGGGTAGAGAGAGACGGGCTCCCAGGGCCGTGCTCTGGTTTGGGCCCCAGTCCAGGGGCTGTGAGGATTGTGGGAAGCCAGATGGAGCGGACAGAACGCTGGGAAAGGGACCCCCCCTAATGACACCACTGAGCAGAACGCAGGTGGCTTTCCCTGCTCCCGGCATCTGCTTGGGATATGCTGGCAGGGCAGTCACAGAGTATGAGCCAGTCCCCCGCCCCGAGGTCACAGGCCCAGGGATGCTGAAGGTGGAGGCCGGGGGATGAAGGTGCAGAGCAACAGTTCTGGGGCTGCAGGCTGAGGGAGTTGCGGTGGGGGTCCCCATAGGGCCTGGCAGGGATGTACTTCAGCAGCTCTGAGGACAAGCCCAGTCGGTGGTCTGTAGCTGGACCCCCCAAGGGCCCGCCGTCCACACACACTGCAGCCTCGAGGCTTCTGGACCAGCGGTGTCCCCAGAAAGCCCAGCAGGAGAGGTGTGAGTGGGTTACCATGGTAACGAGCAGCCTCATCCAGCAGCTCCACCTTGGCCCCTGGAGAGGATCTGAAAGGAATCCTCGTGCCATGGGTTTGGGCTTCTCCCTGTCAGCTGTGGGAGGTTGCATCAGCAAGCAGGAGGTTGCGTGGTCTGGGTGCCAAAACCAAGGGGGAGGCTTGGCTCTGCTCTCCGAGGTCCTACGACCTCTGTCCCCATGCGACTGTGAGTGCAACGCCAAGCAACTGGGAAAGTGACCAGTGAGCAGGGCAGGGAGGTCGGTAATGCAGGGCCTGGTGGTGTCAGCCAGGGCCTGGTGCTGGGTTTCCAAGCACCGGTCCCAATGGCAGGGCTGGTCTGACAACATGTTGGTACCAGCCGCTGGAAGCTGGGCCCAACATCGGCCCAGCTCAGAAGAGAGTCCCAGAAACCGGCCCCGCACCCCGGATGCAGGCGAGATGAGTCGAGCCAGAGGTGGGGAGCATCACAGGCTGTGAGCTGTGACTGCAGGGAAGGCTGAAGGGGCATGGGGGCACCAGGCCCAGGAGCCTCTGTGGCACACCTGTCCTTTCTGCCCGCGGTCCAGAGCTCTGGGGGGCCCTGGAGGAGCTGGTCACGCTGGTGACTTCCGGAGGCTCAGAGTCCGCGGAGGCTGGGAGGAAGGTGGAAAGGGGACAGCAGAGGGAGAGCCAGCATGCTCCCCCACCCTCTTTGGCGGGCTCTCAGGCCACGGAGGAGATCTGCTTCTGGTCCTCGTGCTCACCCTCCGGGTCGCCCATGAGAGGCTGGCGCTTCTTGAGCTCACGGTGGTACTTGGCCATGAGGGAGGCGTAGATGCAGCCGTAGGCGGCGGCCACCACCATCATGATGCAGACCACGCCGCAGACCACGCCCGCAATGATCACTGTGCCGATGGCCCGCCTCACGCTCACAGGCCGCGGCCTCTGCTTCTGGGGGCAGGCGGTGCTGGGCTCGGGCTCGGGCTCGGGGCCCGGCTTGGGCTTGGCAGGCTCCGGGCTGGCCTTGGTGCAGGGCGGCCCGAGGACCTCCTGCCCGGCTGAGCTATTCTGATCCTCCAGCTGGGAGCAGTAGTTGAACATCTCCATGGGGACCATGCGCATGTCCTTCCCCCTCAGCTCCTTGGGCAGGGTGCAGGCCAGCTGGTCCAGGCGCCCCCCTGCATCGGGAGAGAGAAAAGGTAGGATGAGAACCAGCAGTCCCTCTCCCAGCCCCAGGTTCCACGTGGAGGGCGCAGGAGGACCAGTTTCCACCAGCAAGGCGGTGAGTCCTGCAGCCATGGCGATAGGAGAGGAAAGCGGGGGACTAGCGTGTATGAAGCCCAGAGCCGGTGAGGCAGGTACACATGATGGCATTTAATCCATGCAGAAGCCTTGTAACGTGGACAATGTTCCTGTTCCTATTTGACAGAGAAGCACACAGACATCCCCACCTTGCCTGCTCCCCAGAGTCAAACCGGCCACTCCCCGCCCAGTGCTCAGGAAGGAGGGGCAGAGAGCCAAATGTAGTCCATACTCCTCCTTGCCTGATCCTTGCTGACCCATCTGTAACCCAGACACTGTCCTGATCCCTGCTGACCCGTCTGTAACCCCCGGCACCGTTCTCCCCAGCATCTCATGCCCCCGGGCTCCTCCCACTAACATCAAGGGCAGAAGTCGGAGCCACGCTCCTCCAAGAGGGACCTTGGTCCCTAAGGTACCTCCTTGGAGAAGGGAGAGGAGAAACCACAAGGGTGGTGTCCTTCTTAGAGCAACTGTGGCCCCATCAGCGCCCTGGCCGCAGCACCCTGAGCCCAGAGGCATCTTGTTAGGGGACTCCGAAGACCCCCAGAGCAGAGGAGGGGCCAGAGTCAACGAGGGCGTGAGGGCCACAAAGGCTGCCTAGGCTCGTCCAAACGATGGCCGGGCCAGACTTGACCTGGGGGAGGCGGGTGCAGAACACAGGTGGGGCGAGAGGAGGGGAGCTGCCCAGACACCCCCTTTGGGCCTCTTTCAGTGTCCGGAGACCGAGATGCAGGCACTGCCTGCCCTCCTGGAAGAGCCTGGGCTCCTGTCCCCTCATCCCTGCCGGCGCCCAACCCAACCCAGCCCAGCTGCCGCAGACTCCCCACACAATAGACATCAGTCTTTCCCGTGTGCAAGAAAAGCCTACGTTCTTTGTTTTGGTTTGGTTGGTGTCTTTTGGAGGAATGCAGGGTGGAAAATAGCTCCAACAGTGAAAAGTTCCTAAAATGTACATTCCCCTCCGTGCTCTTTACTTCCCTGTGACCGGTGACCGTCTGGAGGGGCAAGGACGTCCCCTGCAGGTCACACATCAGTCTGGTTGTCCAATCCTCTGTGCCACCAACCGCCTGTGCAAGGCTTACACCCCGTGAAATGTGTCCAGGGCCTTTGTGCCGGCGGGAACTGGCCATGGAGATGGGGCGACCTCACCTTCCTGCTCCAAAAACCTGAGGCCAACTCCTTCCCAGCCACGTCATCTTATGCAAAGGACCTAAGTCACGTAATCACTCACGAGGCTCGATTTTCGTGGCTGTCATAAGAATGACCATCTCAGCTGCTCTAAGGGGTCAAGCAGGTCATGGGTATGGAAAGATACTCGGAAACTGGAAACTATACAAATGTTCATTATTATTTCTCCTCTCACAAAAAATGGGAGAAATTACCACAGTGACTAATATTTTATGGCACTTCATCATTTGTAAAATGTTTTTAATTAACTAATGTATGAGAATATTAAGCAAATAATGAGATTGTGGAAACACTTTGAAACAAAAGGAGTCAGCCTGATGAAAGCATTAGAGTCCTTTTCACATCAATTCATTCATTTAGCAAATATTCTTGGAGCCCTACTTCGTGCTGGTCATGTGTCTAGTTAAGCCTGGTTAAATATTATGACTTCCACCAGCAAGCATGTGGACATATAAATGAGCAAGCTTTACTGCAGACCCACTTTACACTGAGCACTTTTCCAGCTACTTTCCATGTGTTTCCGATTTAATCTGCACAGAGATTCTCTGAAGCAGATATTGTTATTTGCCCCATTTCACTGATGGGGGCACAGCCACAGAGGCTAGCCTACTTTCTCAAGATCACACAGCTAGTAAGTGGCAGAGCCATGAAGCCAACCCAGATCTGGTGCTTTTAACCAGGCTTACATCTTTGCCCTCCTGTCCATTTCATTTAATCATTTTGAAGCTTTTTCTAGGACTTGCCTGGGGTTAACGAAAGGAGGAAGGGAAGGAACTGGAAACCAGAGGCTTTGGGCTTCTTAGCCAAAGCTTTGATAACAGAACTTCTTGGGAGGAGGAGTTGAGATCAGTGTCAAAATGCAAATGGGATTGCATCTGTGGATCTGAATTCTACTCTACCTCCCAAAACTGTGGGTGTGTAAGAGGTGGCTGCATTATTCAGAGGAGCGAAGGTGTTTTTAATTCATCCCCTCTTCCCCGGGCCCAGGGATGCCCAGGGGTCAATTATGCTGTGTGTTCAAGTCCGTCCTGAAAATCCACAGAAGGGAGAGCACGTGGCAGGGAGTCAGTCTGGAGAGAGAGAGGGCAGAGAAGGGCGGCCGGAGCGGAGGGGACGCAGGAGGAAGGGGCAGCACCAGCCCCTCTGCCTGCTGCTGGCCCATCCAGCCTCCCCTGCACTCACCTCGGTAGGAGAACCACTCAAGCCAGCGCTTGAAGTCCCGCAGGTGGCAGTCGCACTCCCAGGGGTTGTCTGCCACCTGCAGCAGCTGCAGGCCGGCCAGGGGCTCGAAGGTCCGGCGGTCCAGGCTCTGCAGGCGGTTGGCGCGCAGAGACAGGGAGCGCAGGGCGGGCAGCCCGTCGAAGAGGCCGGGCGGGAGCCGGGCCAGCCCGTTGAGGGACAGGTCCAGGTGGCGCAGGCGCGGCAGGGGCCGCAGCAGCGCGGCGTCCAGGGCCCGGAGGCTGTTGTTACGGAGCTGCAGCTCCGTCAGGTTGGCCAGGTCCCCAAAGGCCGCACGCGGCAGCCGGTCCAGGAAGTTGTTGGAGAGGTCCAGCCGCTGCAGGCCCGACAGGTTGGCGAAGGCCCCGCCAGGCAGGGAGCTCAGCCTGTTGTTGAGGAGCAGGAGGCTGCGCGTGGCAGCCGGCAGGTCCGGGGGTGGCGCAGTCAGGCCCAGGCCGCTGCAGTCCACCTGCAGGCCGCGGCTGTCGCACGTGCAGGGGAAGGGGCAGGCGGGAACGGCCTCCGCCGCGCACAGGGCGATCCAGCAGGCGAGCCCTGGGGGATGGACGGGGGACAGAGGGACAGATGGTCACCACCTCTTCCTGCTGTCCCCTTCGTGCAAATCCCACAACAGGGCCTTGCCAGGATCCCCATGGCCCACCCACAAGCGTGCACTAGCGTGTCCTGACCACGTGAGACAGAACTCAGTACCTGCAGCACCCTCACGTGAACAGATCCCCTGTGGCGGGTCCCCTCAGGCGCCTGGACCCCCGACATGATAGACGTTGACACGACAGAGGATGTGGGGCTGTGAGGGGACCCTCCACATCCCTCTCCAGGGGCACTGCCGTGGGAAGGATTCTCTTCCCTTCTCTCGGTGCCCACCCCCGACATGCATCTAGAGCTGCACAGAGAGTGGGTGGGGGCTGTGCTGTATGCACCAAGGGGCACACCAAGCCCCCCCACCCCGGCCTGCAGTAATCCCACATCCAAGACGGGCCAGCACCTCAGGGTGAGGAGGGAGCCCTGGCACCCAGTTCCCATCCCGAGACCACTGTGGAAATGACGGGGTGAGACGCCAGCTCCCCCTCCACGCAGAGGACATTGGGGTGCGAGCCACAGAAATCTTGGGCCCGGACACGCCCCACATCTGTTCTCGCTCTAGGCCTTGCCCTCAGCGGGCGGCTCCGTCCCCAGTTTCTGCAGGAGGAATCCGGTGGCAGCGTTCCTCTCGTGGTCTCATGGTTTGCCCAGAGCCCTTGTGGCGGGGCTGCAGGGGGTCACTCAGAGAAGACCGCCTCAGGGCAGCTCACTCCGGGGTCCACCCTTCTAAGAGTGAACGCAAAGCCCCCTCTGCTGTCCTCCTGGGTATCCCCACGGAGAGGAAGGGACGCTGGCCAAGCCCAGAGGAAGGCCCCAGCCAAGGAGTGATGGAAAAGTTCAGACCCACTCTGACCACTTGGCTCCACTGGGAGAGGCAACACCTCCCTGACCAGGTCCAGGAGGGGGTGGCTCTGAATCTATGTCCAGCAGGGGTCTGGTGTCTGGTGTCCCGAAGGGCAGAGCCTGAGGGAACAGGACAGGACTGCACCCCCTTTCCTGGAGGGTCAGTGACACCTGAGAGGCCTGACCAGGCTGACACCTGAGCCTCTCTGTTCTCAGTGGGGAAATGAGCACCGGTAGGGCCAGGGATGCCAACTGGAGGCCCTTCCGTCCACCTGAGGTCACCTGCTGGACCGCTGACCTATCGTCCTCTGAGCTGACTGCAGTCAAGGCAGCCTGCCCAACTCCCCCCGCCCTGCCACTCGGAAGTCAGCCTCCCTTCCTTCAGGCCCCACTTTGCCCAGAGAAACACTCAGCCCATCCGGCCTCCCCATTCAGAAGGACCAACGGGACTAGAGGTCACCGTCCCCCTGCCCTGAGAAATTCAGGCCGGCGTGAAAGCTCTGGTGACAAGAAAACAGAGCCATGTGTTGCGAGGTGTTGAGTGATTCTAGAAGGAGGCTGAAAGGGGAGCTGGGCATCTCGGAGCTCAGCCACTCTGCGTGGTGAATAATTCAGCTCGCCTATGTCGTGGGGCGGTGGCATCTCAGGGCTGACCAGGCGCCGGCAGGTCAGGTGGAGGGACGTGCCCCCGGGACGGTTCTTACCTCTAACCCTGTAGCCTTGACCCGTCAGCTGTGCGAGAATTCCCAGGGCTTCCTTCACCCGACCGCTCACTAGTCTCCCTTGTGGGAAGTGGGCGGCCCGGGTTCCCCATATACAGGGGAGGGCCTGGACCACACCCCGAAAGCCCTTCCAGCGCCGTGTTCCAGCGCTGGTTCCCTCCATCTTGGGGCCCTAACAGCAGGCTCCAGGCCCACTCAGCCTGCAGCCAAGCAGGACAAGAGATTTGCCATTAAGAGATGGAACTGGGGCCCCTGGGCTCAGGAGCAGTCCCGTCTAAGGGGACAGAACTGCATGTGGGACCCCGCTCCCGATCCGCCCACCAGAGAGCTCAGAGGTGGCTCTTCCCCTGGAACCAAGGGCAGGGCTGGTGACGGACACCCGGGCAGATGGTCCCTGCACCCCCGCTAGCCCTGATGCCCGACCCTGCTCCCCCTCCACCGACTCACAAGAGATCTGCCTCCACAGAGTGAGCCAGGTCCTCGGCTCAGGGCGGCCGCCCGGGGCCAGCATGGTGGCTGCACAGCTGCCAGGCCCCGCACCTCCGGGGAGAGGAGCCCCCGTCTGTCTGCTCGGTCAGTCCTGAGAGAGTGGGAGAGAGAGCTGAGCAAAACGGGCATCGGGTGTTCCAGCCCAGGGCTTGTGGAGGTGGCCGGTGTCTCTTTACACCCCTCTCCTGTTCTTCTCAGCTCTGATTCCCTGGCTGGAGGAGAAGGGGAGGGAGGGGGCTGAGAACCCAGGAACCTCAGCCTCCCTGGATGAGTCAGGATGCGTGCAGGTGCAGGCGGGCATCCCGGGAGCCCTCAGATGGAGCCCAGACGGCACTGAGCTCCGGGCTAGGAGATACAGGAGACGTCCATCCCCCCCCCGCCGCCCCAGCCCCCATCCTCTGCCTGCCCCTTCTCCTTATCTCCCTGCATGATCTCCTGAACGTGTCTGGAGTCATGTGGCCTCCTCTGTGAACAGGTCTCCCCCCCCACCGTCCCAGGTGCTGAAAGCCAGGGCTACCTGGCTCCCCACCCCACTGCACTCTTACCATGGCCCCCGGGGAGGCAGAGACCAGGCCCAGCACAGGGGCAGTCGGTGGGTCAGCCGGTGGGTGGGTCGCGGGAGAGGCCCAGGTCCGCTTTCGCCGCGGGGCAGCCCCCTGCTTTCCCTCCACGGTCTCCTAGTGGGGGAGCGGCTGTGCTCCGTCCTCCGCCTCCAGCAGATCTGGGGAAAAACTCATCAGCTCAGGGGCTCGTGCTGCAGTGGGGAGACAGGCCGGGCAGAGGGTGAGCTTGCTGGGCCAAGGACAAGGAGGGGGGCTCCGCCTCCCAGGGGACCCACTCCCGCCCCAACCCAATGGCACAGGCGCTCCCTGCTTCCCTCCCGATGTGGCCAAGGGCCCCATCACAGCTGGGCCTGGCACCAGGTGGGGAAGGCCAGCCGGGAGGGGGGCTGTGATGCTGCTCGCAGAGGGCGGCCACATGGGTCCCCCCGGTGGCTCTAGGTTGCAGCCTCCCGCTCCCCCTCCCACAGCCGGTTTAATTCTGGGAGCCCAGGAGCCAATGGCAGAGCCGAGCAGACGCTGAGGAGGTGGGAGGAGCTGCTGGGGGCCTGCTGAGCCCTGGAATCTCATCACCGAGCAGGGCTTCCCTCGGGCACCAGGGGCTTCTCCTGCCTCCTCCCCCACCCCCTCCACACAGCTGCCAAGCTGCCTCCTGGCCCTGCAAGCCCAGTCGGAGCACAGCACCCACGGGTCCTCAGCAGTGGCCAGGCAGGGGCATCTGCTTAGCGTGGGGGCCGCTCAGGATGGAGGGCAGTAGGGAGGGGACCACTGTTGTTGGGGGGGGCACCTGGCTCTGGACTTCAGCCCCCATCCCCTGCTCTGGAGGGCTCACAGCCTCTTAGGGGCTGCAGAGTAGGCACGCTGGGCAGATGTGGGGTGAGGGAGCAGCCTTGAGGATGGACCAGGGTCCTGGACTCGGCGGTGGAGGAGCAGCTCAGGGGTCGTCTCTGGATGCCCCCCTACCTTCCAGGGCCAGACCCCATGGGCTCCTGGCTGAAACACCCAGGTCAGGGTGGGCTCTGGGTTCAAGTCCCTGTCAGCCGCTCTGTAAGTTAAACCCCATCAACTGTCTGTGTCTCAGTCTCCTTATCTCGAAGACGATGAGCAAAACACGGTGTCCCCCATGAGATCAGTCTAATCGTGGGAGGCGAGTTCATGTCTGCTGAACTCAGGACGTGTTGTCTTGGAAGACAGTCTAGGTGACCTCAGGTAGATGCAGGGAGACAGCGGGGCCCCCATCCTCCCCAGGGAGGGGTCAGCAGCTTACAAGCCTGGCTGCTGACTGCTCTTTCCTGCCCCCAGCATCACACCTCTGCTCCCGAGCCTGTGCCAGGCCAGCAGTCGTCACATGGTGGTCGCCATGGGCCGGGCTCACACACAGCCTCCAGACCGCCATCACCGAGGTCACTGTCCACCCTCTCAGCCCCGACCCTCAGAACAGTCCCTCACTGCTCCCGCCAGCAAGGACCTTCATGTCAGCAGCTTGCAGCACTCACCCGGTACCGGGTGGGTCAGCGGCCACCCAGGCTCAGAGACCAAGAGCAGCTAGCCTGGTCACACGGCCGGCCAGAGACAGAGGCCTAGTCCCTGGTGACGGTCCCCGGCAGTGGCCCCAGCAGGGAGACATGTAGGTGTGGGCTGAGAAGGGTGCACACACGCTCCCAACACAGCACGTGGTGAGACAACCCCAGAGAGTGTGCAGCCAGGGCACGTGCAGACACACGCACACGCATGCACTCACGCACCTTCAGATGCCGCCCCTCCGGCAGTTCCCGAGTGCCCCCAGCAGACAGGTGCATGGGGCAGCGGGAGAGGGACGGCCAGCCTAGAAGCAAGGTCGAGAGAGACCCCTAGGGGTCCGCCTCGGACCCACACACCCACGGGCCTTTCCAGCTGCCATGGAGAGGCAGGTGGCAGAGCACCCTCTCCCCCAAGCCCAGGCCCCATGCCCATCTGGGCTCATCCCCACCTCCCCACCCCATCCCCAGAGTGAGCACCTGTCGGTGAAGGTGACTTGAGTGCAGGTCCTGACACCCCGCCCCCCAGCGTGAGGTGCATTAAAGCCAGCCAGGTCCATTAAAGCCACTGTCTGGGGGAGGAGACGCTGGTGGCCCTGGGATCTCCAGAGAAGCCTGACAAGAACAAACCCCTCCCCAGGTCCACAGGCTGCAGACTGTGCTCCTTGGGGAGTGGTCCTGCCTGCCTGGAGACCCCAGAAGCTCCCCTCAGGGACCCCGGGGCCCAGCACTCTGCCCTCCAGCCCACCTCCAACCTGAGGACCCCCTTCCCCACCTCCCCCAAATTCGGAAGCCTTCAGCCTCGTTAGGAAAGTGTGACCTACATCAGGAAGCTAGGGGCACAGCTGCTAAGGAAGGCGCTGGCCGCTGAGGAATAAATTCACACCATCTGGGAGGGGAGACCCCACCCAGGTGGAGAACGGAAACAAGTGAGGGTGGGCGGGGTCTCCAGGCTCCAAGCCCCTCAGCCCTGTGGGCATTTTTGTCCAGTCCAGGGACAGGGGCACAGAGCAGAGGGCAGACCAGGCCCTGCTGAGAGAATCTGGGTGGAGATAGGTCAGGAGCTGAGGGCCGAGCGCCCTGAGTGCACCCCGCCCCAGAGCAGAAACGGGCCTTTCTGCCCCACCCAGCCCCCTGATACTCAAGGCCAGTCCGGGGGTCAACAGCACCAGCCTCCCCAGGGACTTTCTAGACCCAGGCCAGGCTGACAGGGTTGGAACCTGTCTCTTACAAGATCCCAGGCAATTCATGTATCTGGTCAAGTCTGAAGGGCCCTGGGCTAGGTCACTCCTCTCCTGGGGGGCCGTGTCAGGGGCCCAGGCAGCAGGGGGCGGTGGAGGAGTGGTAGGGGTGCTGGAAGCATCACCTCCTGCAGGAAGGCTCTGGACCGGGGAGACGCGTTACCATAGCCACAAGCAGCTGTGCGTGGTCCCTGGTCCCCCAGCTATTCCCCAGGCTGAGATGCGCTGTCAGCCCCACTTGCAAATGGGGGAACGGAGACTCTGGAGATTCAGTATCTTGTCTCAGGTCAGGCAGTGGAAGGTGGCAGGCTTGCATCGGAGCAGTCCAGTGGCAAGGCTGCTAACCCGGCTGTCTTTGCAGGCCTCTGGGCCAGTTCTGCTCTGCCCTGCCTGCACATGGAGGCTGCCGGAGCGGGAGGCAGGGAGCAGGGACGGGCTGCACCCTCTCAGCTGCCCAGCTTCACAGCTGACCCCGTGTCTCCTTGTCCACAGTCTGAGTACCTGACGCAGTTGTTCTTATCAAACTGGTTGCCCCCTCCCCGACGCCCTCCTTCCCAGGGATGCCCACAGATGCTATGGGGAGAGTCCTGGGGGTCAGGAGTCTTCCTGGGTGGGGGTGGGGAGGATGCTTTCTACAACCCCTGCAGCAGGGGCTGTGCACTGAGGTGAATAAGTGGGCTGGGAGCTCCAGGGAAGCTGGGGCGGAAGGTGCTGACGGGCAGGAGGCGGCAGCTGGAGCAGAAGGGCCCACGTGCTCCCTCCCAGCTGCGTGGGGGGCCGTGTCCCCTGGAGACTCGAGGGCCAGAGTCCCCTGGAGACCCAGGGGCGGCCGCCTCGCCTGGCCCCAGGAAGGAGCGGCCTGCCGTGTTCCTGTCTCCCGCAGACACCCAGCTAGGGGGGCCTCAGATCTCTCTGTGATTCTGCACCCACCCGCCTCCTCCTCCAGGCAGGGCTGGCTCAGTCTCCAGTTAGAAACCTCCAGCAAACCCCACAGGCCTGGCGTCCACGCCCCTCCTCCCTGCTGCCCAGTCACGTCCATCCCCCTAAGTCCATCCCCCTGAGACCTGTCCATCCTGGGTCCACGCCCCATAGCCAACAACGTCCACTGTGCCTTGACCGGCACGCCTGCCCCTGGGACATCATGCCAACCAGCTGCACACCCTCTCCCCTGGATCTCCACCCCAGAATGAGACTTCTGCACCCTGCGTTCTTCGGAGAGGTGAAGGTCACAGAGGCGAGAGGCAGGGCTGAGGCCAATGCCTAGGGCCCTGAGGGCAGCGCCTCCTTCCCGCCCACCCAAGCCCAAAGGCCCCCCGTAGGCAGGACCAGGGTGCCCACGCTGAGCCCTGGGGGTGGCACAGGGCTGTGCCCTCCACCTGCGACCACCGGCCTGGCCTTCCGGGCCCTTCCCACCTCTTCCCTGCCCAGCACCCGGAACACAAGCGGCTCAAGCAGTGCGGAAACAGGTTTTTTTAAATCTCTAAATTTGTTCTTGGAGGAGACAGCCTCCTGGTTCATTTTTAAATGCGAGTCCCGTTTTCATCCCCAACTTCCTGCAGTCTGGCTTTCTTGTCAGACACTCCCAATCTCAAGCAGACCCTCTGGGAAGACGGACATAAAGTACCCCCACCCCTGTCACTTCTCACAGGAGTTGCTCTTGGGCAGGCTCTGGACCAGGCTCAGTGGTGGCCTCGGGCAGGCAGGGGATGAGGTCTGATCTGTGTAGTGGAGGGGAGAGACCTCCCCTGGCACCCCAACCTTTACAAACCCCCTCCCAGCTCCTCAGCTTGGGGATTGAAATGCGGGCAGGGTTTGCTCGCTTGGCCCCAGACACAGCTTCCAGGCAAACGCAAAAGAGCCAGATCGGATCTTAAGAAGCCTCCCCCTCCTCCTTCCGCCACCCCCGGCTGGCTTCCCTGGTCTCCCTCTCTTGGCAGAGCCGAGCCTGTGCAGTGGGGAGGGGGGATCACTGCGGGTTTCCCTCCCGGCTAGACTCCTCCGCCGTCTCCATGTGCTCAGCCTGCCCCCCAGCACCCCAGCCTGTGTAGTTATCTAAGCTGCCGGGTGTCAATCTGAGTCAGACCAGGTGATGCCCAGCCATGGCCTGACAGCCAGGTGCCAGCCTGCCCCCCACCCACCCCAGGCAGGAGACAACAGCTCAGGGGGAGGACAAGGAGGCCCAGACGCCTGGTTAGGGGGCCTCTGACTTGCACTGTCCTGTCCTGGCCGCCCCTAAGCTAAGTCCACCACCCCTCCCAAGGCTTCCTGACCCCTTTGTAGGTAGAGGGGGTGTGCATATGGGGGACTCCAGCCTCAGCTTGGATCCCGGGGCCCCCACCGGGCCTGGGTGGGCTGAGAGCTGATCCAGCGCCTCGAGGAAGGGCAGGAGGAAGGGCTGGGAGGCACCCCTCCCTCGTCCACTCCCAGCCACGCCCCCCAGGGAGGATCCGCTGGAGCCTGGGGACTCAGGCTCCCCTGCACCCCGTCCAAGGGCAGCCTCCTGGGAGCCAGCGCCCCACGCTGAGGGTGTCCTGTAGAGACGTCAGACAGGCCCCCGAGGTCCAGTGCCCCAGGCTGCCCCCTACCCCACAGACGTCCGCTGTGCCCCCTTCCCATGGCACCCAGATTCCGGGGCTGTCTGTGCCGAGCTGGGCATGCAGGTGGCCCAGGGCCCCCGGCTGGCACCCCGCATGCTGCAGGGATGGTTTCTATGCCACCGGGCCTGTCGTCTGGCCCCGTGGCTGCCTCCTCCCTCCTCCTCTGCCAGAATCCTGGCTCCTGTCCCCAACACCGGGAGGTCAGAGTTCCCTGTGCCCTTCAGCCGCCCAGATGTCCGGTCCTGAGTCCAGCCCCAGCCATTGCCCCCAGGTAGGAGGCAGAGCAGCTGTCCCTGCAGGCACAGAACCCAGCAAGGATGGGCTCGGGCCCCAAGCCCAGCTCCTGCAACGCCCCCCCCCCGCCCCCACCGCACCCCTGCCGAGCGCTCAGCACTCACCTTTGGCGCGAACAAGCCCCTTGAATCAGAGGTCTGAGCCGTCCAGCCAGCCCCTCCTGGAATTCCTGGAGGAATCAGACAGCGGCACAGCCCGATCCCCAGCAGGACCTGGGTCCCCAGCAGGACCCGGCAGCAGCGCACCGGCGGGAGGGACGCCTGCGGCCGGCCGCCTCCTCCTGGGGCCAGGGCTGCCGGGTCAATGACACCCGGAGGAGGAGAGGGAGGGACAGAGGGAGCCGCGGAGAGGGGCAGGCGGGGAGGGGCGCGTGTGTGCGAGCCGAGAGCAGCGGAGTGACAGCGGGGGAACATCCGCGATGACAGCGACAGGCGCGCACACGGGAGGCGGGCGCACGGGCGGGCGGGCGCACACACACCGCAGGCGCTCACCCTTGAAACGCTCCCGTTTCAGGGGGAGATGCGGCCGACCCTGAGCTCCAGGGGCAGGATTGCTGTTTACCAGCGCTCCCCACCACCACCTTCCCTCCCCGCCAACGCAGGCTTTCCCGCCCTGGCCGCCCCCCACACAGCATCCTCAGGCTCTGTCCCCTCTCCCCTTCCCTTTGGGGACTGAGCGGCAGGACCCAGAGCACAGAGGCCCCGGGGAAGCGGGAAGCTGCTCTGAATCTGTTCTGGGGTGGGGGCCGCGTATCTCCCACCGTGCCTGCAGGAGGGGAAAGCGGAACCCGGTCTTGGTCAAAGGGAGATCTTCTGGATGGGTGCACGAGGGCCCATCTGCCTGAAGTCCTCCAGGGAGGGGCCCCAGGCCACACAGAGCCAGGAGCATGCAGACATACAGAGGTCACTGAGCCTCATGACCCCAGACCAGGGCTATCTGGGGAGGGAGACGCAGGCAGGCTGAGCCGGGGCCTGGGGGCAGGTTGTCTGGAGAGCCCTGGGTGAGCCCGGAGGAGCGCAGGGGCGGGGGGCTGGGGGGGGGGAGTGGCGGGCAAACCCAGCCCCCTCCCCAGCCTGGACCTCTGGCTGGATGGGGACAGAGTGACATCAAGAGCTCAGAGGCCTCTCTACCAGCCAGTCAGGATGGAGGCGTTAAGAGAAATCGATATTCCAAGGGAAGGCAGGGGTTGACCTGAAGGAAAGGACGTCAGGGACCAGTCGGGGAGGAGCCTCCGGCCAGAGCTGGACCCTGGTGAACTTCCTGGCACCTCTCAAAACCTGCCTGATGGCTGGATCCATGGCGTGTTTGTCAGGGGTATCCAACGTCTCTCTTCCATTTCGCCTGCTTGCGGGGGGTCTGTGGTCAGCACTGGGTGCAAGCTGAGAGAGCCCTTGACGCTCCTGCACCCTCTGTCTCTGTCTGCTATGCTGGGCAACAGCAGGAGCATTGGAGGGAAAGCAGCCTTCCCTCCCAGGATCCCAGCCTCCCACCCTGCATTGTGAGACTGGCCCCCACCCGCCCCCCACATCCCCTGGTCCCCTGGCTGCTCCCAGGACAGCACGTCCTTCCCATCATCTGGAACCCTCTCCTTACCCGCAGGACACCTCCCCCTCCTTGAAAACTCAACCAGAACTCCTGTCCTGGTGCATGTGCCCAGCTGGACCATCTCCTCTGACCTGTATCACAGAGGACAGCTGTCTGTGGGTGGGTGGGTCACCCCAGGCCTACAACGGAGGGCCCTTCCAGAAGAGGGGTCCGCCTCCCCTGGCTGAGTGAGGAATGGGCAGGGATGGAAGAGCCCAGCCAGGTGTTGGGGTCCAGAGGCTGGACTCCACTGCTCACTGAAAACCAGCCATTAGCTGTTTGTTAACAGGACTGCAGGGTTACTCACTGCCCCAGAGTGGGCAGGTGGATGACGAGGTCTCAGGTCCTTGAGCTCCGGCTCCCCAGCTGCTATGTAAAGGATGGGCCCTGCCGACCTGCAGCCGCGCCCCCCCACCCCAGGTCAGCACAGCCTGCTGCTGGGTTTCAAGGACACAGTCGACAGGAGAGCGAGGGAGGGATGATGGAGTTTCCGACTCCCGGGGCACGGCGGCTCTGGTGGGGCGGATTTGTGCGTGTACCGCACGGCTGTTTTGTTTTGCCGTCTGTGATGACAAAGCAACGCGGAGGTGACAGCCAGGACGCAGAGCAAAGAGGAGCATCTTGATAAGCTGTCTGCCGCCTGTGGCCTTATTGAGGCTCTTTGTCTGCCAGCCGTGCGAGCGAGTGGGTCTTAAAGAAAAACTGCTTTGCAGGAAGCAGGCAGAGGAGGGCAGGAGGCGGCGTGGAGCCGGGGACAGGCTGGGAAGGGGCAGGAGGAAGGGGGTCCGATCGCTCCCCCTCCGACAGGTTGTGGCAGGTCCCCCTAGGGACCAAGGTCGGGCTCTGATGCAAGGACCTGCCAAGCACAGGCCTGGGGGAGTGAGGACAGCAGCCTGGGAGGATGGAGGCCTCACCCGCCCTTGGCCTCGGCCAGGGACCAACTCTCTCTTCACCACTCCGTCTGCTAACCCTGACTGAGGGGTGGTCCCACCTGCATGCACACAGCAGACTTCCGGGCGGTGGCGGGGGCGGTGGGGTGCAGTGCCAGGCAGGGGCAGCCAACCTGGGGCCCACCGTAGTGGGGGATGAGGTCTGAGAGCCACCCTGGAGTCTCCCCGGGGGGAGGCTGGGCTCTTTGATGGGGTGGAAAAGCATGATTCGGGTTGTGAAAGTGAAATCACTCAGTCGTGTCTGACTCTTTGCAACCCCACGGATGGTAGCCTGCCAGGCTCCTCTGTCCATGGGATTTTCCAGGCAAGAATCCTAGAGTGGGTTGCCATTCCCTTCTCCAGGGGATCTTCCCAACCCAGGGAATGAACTCGGGTCTCCCACACTGCAAGCAGACTCTTTACCATCTGAGCCACCACGGAAGCCCTGCCTCGGGTTGTGAGGCAGGCATTGAACAAAAGGGCTTGAAATGATTCGAGCCCCAGGTAAGGCGTGGCAGAGCACAGTGAGTGAGTTGTCCTTAAATCCTTGAAGATGCCCACTTCCTGCCCCCTTGTCCCCCTGCCCCCGCACCCTGCCTTTCTCACTCCGAACCAAGCCCTGCTCTCAGCATCTAACCGTTCCTCCCTAGGAAATTCTTCTTTGTGTCTCACCTGAACTCCCCATCTCTTAGTGGGTTCCCCTGGGTCCTCGAGGGCACCAGGCCCAGCACCCAGCACCCAGCACCCCCATCTCTAGGAAGGCGGGGCTCCAAATGGAGGGAGGAGTTCTGTGAGCCCCCCCCCCAAGGGAAGGGGAGGCCTTGCAGAACTGGCTCTCCAGTCAGGGGGCCGACTGCAGAAATCAGAAGCATTTGTTTCATTTAGCTCAAAAAGTTATTTATCAAGAGCCTCGCTATGTGCTAAGTGTTATTCTCTGGGCTAGGGAATTCCAGCCCCCTGCCCGCTGTTAGCCCCCATTCTAGGTGGGGCAAGACAGATTATGGATGAGGAAAGTAAATGTCATGCTTCCTAGAAAATAAAGAGTGATGAGATAGAGTGTGAATGGCCAGTCGAGGGGAGGACCGCGTTATCCGGGAGGTCAGGACACGGCCCCAGGAGATGCTGTTTGCACTGAGATCCAGTCGTGAGAAGGAGTGCTTCATTAATTCTAGGGAAGTGCATTCTGGGGAGGTGGGGGTGGTGGAAGGGAACGGGCAGCTGGTGCAAAGGCCCTGAGTTGGGAGCAGACTTGTTCAAGGGAGTTGGAGATTCGGGCTGAAAGCAGAGAGATCGGCAGGGCCTTGGATGCCAAACCACAGAGAAGTTTCTATTTTATTCTGAGGGCAGTGGGAAGGCCTTGGGAGGTTTTGAGCAAGGGAGAGACGCAATTTAACCTTCAGGAAGGTCACTCTCAATGCTCCGTGGGGAAGGATCCGTTCAGGGGTCTGGGGCATTAATTAAGGTGGATTGGGGTAGTGGTGGGGGTGGAGAGAGCAGGAAGGTTCATGAAGTTTGGGAACAAGGGCGGCAGCACTCTGGCGGGATGTAGCAAGATGGTGACCATTAGGTGGGTGACGTGGCCTCATTTGGGGAGGGGTCTCAAGGAGGCTCAGGTTTGGGGAGAAAGAGCCACAGTCGGGTTTTGACCATGTGAAGTCTGAAATGCCTACTGGTGACCAGGGTGGACTGACGGCAAGCAGAAAGATGTCCCAAGTCCTAGGACCAGGGCCTAGGGCCTGGGGGGCTCGTGGACCTACTGTGAGATGGACCCTTGTTCCGGAAAACAGGCTTGGGGCCTTGCTCCTCCATCTCCACCCACAAGCCTCAAAACCCTGTCTCATTAGGGAAACCTTGGCCCCGCACTCTCGAGACGCCAGAATTAGAATCCCAGAATTTCTCCCAGTTTGGAAATGCCATACCTCCAGGAGACCCGGCCCTGAGCGGTGGAGTTGCGAGGTTGAGTCTAGCTCTAGAAAGAGTCTGAGAGCTTGGACCCAGAGGCCGAGGTCAGGGTTTCTTGAATCCCGAACCATTCACGCTGCTCCCCTCTGGCTGTTGTGAGAAGGTGCCTCCTCTTTCGCTCAGCTTCTTCCTACAGGTGAGAGAAGTCTGTCTAAATGAAGGGCAAGGGGACTTCCCCGGTGGCCCAGTGGTTAGGACCATGCTGCCAGTACAAGGCTCCATCCCCAGCCAGGGAACTGAGATCCTGCATGCTCTGCGGCACAGCCAAGATTAAAAATGAATAAATAAAAAGGGCATCAGGGGAGGTTGTAATAGGAAAAATGACGGGCAGGGCTGAGGGGCCTCCTGCGGCTGTAGGGAGACATGGGGGACGGGAGCATCATGTCTCCTTCCCACCCACTCCTCTCACACACCCCCACCCCCGGACCCAACAGCAGCAACGAAGCCCCCGATTGTGGTGGGAAACCTCCCCATTGGGATGACGTGGTCTCGTGAACATGGCAGAATGCTGCGGACCCCAACCCATCCCTGTTTCACAGAAGAGGGAGCCACAGACCTCAAGGGGGGCTTGCCCTGGTTTATCAGCGCCCTCCCGGCAGGGGCTCACGTCAGGCCCAGAGGAGAGCGTGGTCACGGGCCTTAGAGACCCCGGGCGGTAGGTCTTCTTCATGTTTAGGGGCTGGTAACTTGGGCATGGAACCCCGCAAGCCGTCTGCCGTGTGGACTCACGCTCGGGATTTGAGCTGTCTGACACCAAGGGCATTTTATCTTATCCTCGTTCCTGATGGTAGGAAGCGGCCTCATTTCCTTATGCTTTCTCTTTCTCTATGACTTGCCTGTCTTCCTATTCTCCAGGCCCAGGTTTCTTCTAGCCTCTGGGCACCACCTCGCATTCTCCCAGCCTGTCTGGGGACCAGAGAGGCATGGTGGCTCTTGGAAGCAGCAGCATCGAGCCGGGTTTTCTGGGGCTGGGAGCCTCCTGCAGGCCTGCTCACCAGGTCCTGCCTTGTAAGGAGGAGCCTCTTATGTGGGGGCCTGAGCGGGTGTTGGAGGGGTGTCGCCTCCCACAGCACCCTGGACTCCAGCCTGGGTCTCAGTGGGAAAGTGGGACCGCCTCCCCAGGCACCCACCTCGAGCTCCTGGCTCCTAGACCTCATCATCACATCTTGGGGTATTTTCTGGTGTTGTCGGCTCTGGAGAGACAGAGGCACGCGCCCCCTCACCAGGCTGCCAGGTGCCCCCACCCCTCTGTGGATGCACCCCTTCTCTTGGACTAGGATCTAACACCTCTCTCACCATCTCTTTGCCATGCCCCCGCCCCGCTCCTCGGCAGCCGTGGGCATCCAGATGAGGATGGAGTTCCTGCAGCGCAGCTTCTGGGCCGCCACCCAGCAGGTGGGTGTGAGGGTGCGGGCAGGACACTCAGCGTGAGGACCCCGACCTGTGCACTGAGCTGCTGCCACCGGCGAGGTCCTGCCCGCATCTCAGCCGCGGACCCCGCGTGCACACACATGGGGCACACAGGGCAGGAACATGCCATAGGTGCACACACACGTCATACCACACACCTCCCCCGTGTGTACACACCACATAGGATGTGACACACCCCTGCATGCACACCACAGGTGTCCTGTGGGCTCCATTCCCCACACACATCACACACATGCGTACCATGCACACACGCATCACACACACACACACACACACCACACATCACACACATCACATGCATCATGCACACATCACATACACATCACACACATCACACACATCACATACATCACACACACATCACATGCATCATGCACACATCACACACACCACACACATATGTACCATGCACACACACATCACACACACACACATCACACACATCACATACATCATACACACATCATACACATCATACACACATCACATCACACACACAATCACACACACATCACACATATCACATACATCATACACACACATCACACATATCACACACACATCACATACATCACACACACATCACACACATCACACACATCACACATCACATCACACAATCACACACATCACACACACATCACACACATCATACACACATCACATCACATCACACAATCACACACATCACACAATCACACACATCACAAATACATCACACACATCACATACACCATACACACATCACATCACACACACATCACACACATCATACACACACATCACACACATCACACACACATCACATCATATACACATCACATACATCATAGGCACATCACACACACATCACACATCACATCACACACACATCACACACATCACACATCACACACATCACACATCCACATCACACACATATACAGCACACACACATCAAATACATCACACACGTCACACATCACATATACATCACACATATCACACACACATCACATAAATCACACACATCACACACATCACATCACACACACATCACACACATGTCACACACATCACACATCACATGTCACACACACAACACGTCACACACCACGCATGTCACACATCACATGTCACACACATAACATGTGTCACACGTGTCACACACATCACACACACATGCATGCACACGGATACACAACTCACGGCTCTGTCCTTCCCTCCAGTGTGGTGCTGCGGAGGGGCCATGCCCGGAGAGCTGCCAGGACAGTGTGAGTGCCTCCCCAGTGGGAAGGGGGAGGCGTCCCCCTGATGGGCCAGCCCCTCCTTCCCCAGCCTGAGCTCCACACGGAGGCCTCCCCACATGGTCCAGCGGGCAGGCAGCAGGACCAGAAGTCAGTGTTAGGGCCTGGCCTTGACCTCCTTCTGGGCTTCTCCCCAGGACCTGGACTGCTTCATCGTTGACAACAATGGGTTCATCCTGATCTCAGAGAGGCCCCAGGAGGTAAGATGCTAAGGAGGCGGAACTAGGGGGGGCAGGTCACATCATCCAATGACCTCGACGGTCAGAAAAAGGCCAGAAGCAATAATCCTGGCCCAGAGACAAGAAGTAGAGAGTCTGAAACCACAGCTGGCACTGAGAGACCCCAGAATCCAGCCTTTTCACCTCAGATGCCCATAGGTGATCTTCTGTCTGTTTTGTCTCCCCCCTCTATTGGTGGGGGGTTCCCCGAGGCCCCCGGGTTTTGTCTGCAGCCTTGCCCTGGGGGCCCACCCCAGAGTCCTGAGCCCCCTCCTGCCACCCACCACCTACTCCCATCTGCCTCCCCGCCCCCCACCTTAGTCCATTCAGACATCCGGAGCAGAGCCCACAGCCAGGGCGGCTCACGAACCACAAAGATGCTCACAGTTGTAGGGGCTCAGCCCGAGGGGCCCCCCGGGGGGCAGGGTTCTCAGTGTGTTCCCAGCGGCACAAGGGGCAGGAAGCCCCCTGGGGTCTCTTCTGAGAGCACCAACCCCATCAGGTGGGCCCGTCGCCTTGGGGGCACCTTTCTGCATGTGAATTCCAGGCACAAGCTCAGACCTCAGCGCCCACCCTCCCACCTCCATGAGGCCGGGCTCTGGACTCCCCTCTTCACGCTCTCTCCCCTCGTCTGGACCTCCCGGGTGGGAAAGTCCATCCTCACCAGTCAGCCTGGCCTGGAGGTGCCCCATCACACTGCCTGGCCACATGCCCAGGACCCCCTTGGACCCAGAGCGGCCGAGGAGAAAGTACAACCCCACACACACACACTTAATGAGGCCCAGGAGGGGAAGTCCAGATGCAGGTGAAGTCTGGAGCTTGGAGCGACCCCCTGTCCCTCCCTCTCCCCCTCTTCCTGCCCTCACAGGTGGGCCGATTCCTGGGGGAGGTGGATGGTGCGCTCATGACCCAGCTGCTCAGCATGGGGGTGTTCAGCCAGTAAGTGGGGCAGGCGCCCCCCCACCCCCGACCCAAAACACATACAGAGGAGGCGGGGTCAGATGCTAAACAGACCAGACGCGTCTTAGATCCCAACCTCAGAACCCCACAGGGACCCCCAGGGCTGCAGAAGCAACCTCCTTAAGCCCGAGACCTGCGGGGGTGGGAAGGGCTGAGGTCTGCCTGAGAGGGAAAACTAGGTTTGCTGTCCCTTCTCTTTGAGCAGCCCAAGCCCAGAAATGTCATTTTCTGACCTGCTGACGAAAACCCTGCTGCAAAGTCTCCCAGGGCGGGGTGGGGGTGGAATACGGGTGGGGTCTGGACTCACCCTGTCCCGTTTCTGGCTTCAGAGTGACCATGTACGACTACCAGGCCATGTGCAGACCCCCGACCCACCACCACAGCGCCTCCCAGCCCCTGGTCAGCGTGAGTGTCCCCCCAGGGCTTCCCTCCACCAGATGGCGGCCTGTCCCTTTCTCTCCAGGAACCAGGGCCCACCTTGGCCCTCTCCCAGGCCCCCGCCGCCCACAGACCGCTCCCTCCCCGGTCTTATCTGGCAGGGAGTGGGGGTGGGGTGGGGGGTGTCAGGGCAACTCCTCCAGCAGAGGGACAGCTGCAGCCCCCTCCTTGCCTGGTTCCCACCCTCACCCCCGCACCGTCCACAACCCGTCAGGGATCCCATAGATGCCACCCAGGGTGATGACGGGCATCACCTGCTCTACAGCAGGAACTTCCCAGAACAGCTTTCCGCTGATCCCGCTGCTGGGAGGAGGTGGGGGGAGCCCGGGGGCATGGTCTCTGATGGAGTGAGGGGGCCCCAGGGCTCACAGTGTATTCCCTCTCCCCCCAGCCCATCTCTGCCCTCCTGACGGCTACCAGGTGGCTGGTGAATGAGCTCCTGCTGTGAGTGAGGAACTGGGGGCTTCAGGCAGGGGTGGGTTATGAGGGGGCCCTTTGAAGGGAGCTGCTTGAGGTCCCCATGACCCCAGAGGAGGAGGCTGAGGTCCGGGGTGGAACCAGCCAGGCACATATGGTGCCCTCTCCTGCACGCAGCTGCCAGGGGAGGGCCTCTGCCCCCCAGGAGCATCTGGACAAGGGTTCCCTGGGGGAAGGGGCAGACAGCCTGGGGACCGGTGAGGTGGGCAAGCAGATCTCTGATCACTTCTATCCGACAGGCTCCTGCTGGAGTGGAGGGCCTGGGGCTCCTGGCGTGGGGACCACGGGGCCGAGGGTGAGTGCTCGGGTGTGGGAGCCCAGAGCCCGGCATCATTCCAGCCGCCACCTGGGGGGAGGGGACTGCAGAGGGCCCACCACTCACGTCCATCCTGTCGGCCCCTCCATCACCTTCCCTCACCTCTGTGTGATGTCACGCCATCTTGGGACACCACACACCTGTGTGACATCATCCATGTGCCGTCATCCATCCTGTGTGACATCACTCATCCCATGCGACATCATCCATCCCATGTGACATCATCCATCCCATGTGATGTCATCCATCATGTGTGACATCATCCATGTGACATCATTCATCCCATGTGATGTTGACCATTCCTGTGTGACATCATCTGCTCCATGTGACATCATGCCCACACCATGTGACACCACCATCATCACCATCATCGCCACCCCGTGCTGGGCCACACATCCTGGACAGCCAAGACCGTCTTCCATCATTGTAAGTAGAGTGGCCGAGGAGCCCCAGTGCTGGGCTGGGAGGGTCCCAGGAACCTCTCTCTTTCCAGGACTCCTCAATAACGAAGGCCCCTCCCAACTTAGAGCCTCGCTCCTTAGGGGTGGGTTTGTAGCCCAGACCTCATCCCACACGATCACAGCCCTGCCCTGGGGAAAACGGAACCCTCCAGCCCTCCCCTGGGCAATAGCTCTGACGACACCAAAAGGCAGTGTCTGTGGTCCAGAGGCCAAGGCGCCACACAGGGAACAGCTATCTGCTCACCCAGGAGTGGACGTGGGTCCCCCAGGGCGGCTGCCAGGCCTCTGAGTTTGCCAAGTCCTCTCTGAGCCCGCTCGAGTGACCACACAGGCCCCACTGAGGAGTCCAGCAAGTCTGGGCTTTGCCCCCCGCCCACCTCTAAGTGACCGTGGGGTCAGTGAGGGGGGAGGCCCAGGGCTTGTCTGGGAGCTGTGTCTGCAGAGGGCCCACTGGACCGTCCACAGGGAGCAGGGCTGTCGTCTCCCAGGCCCCCCACGCCCCGCTTGCTGCCCCTGACCTCCTCCCAGCCCCTGGACCTCACCGCTGACGGTGAGGAGAGAGCCAGGCGTCCCCAGGGTCACCCAGGGCGTCACTCACGCACAGCCGCTCCCTCCCCTCCGGACCCCCAAGTCCTGATGGCTTGCCATGTGCCAGCGGACTGAACGTCTTCCCCCCGGCGCAGTGACCGCACTGCCCAGGCTGCCGAGGCCCGCCCCCACGGGGGTGACCAAGGCCCCACATCCGTGCCCTTCTGTGTCCCTGCAGCCCACAAGCACAAGAAGCAGGACCTGCTGCAGCCCTGCGACACCGCCTACCCTGTGTTCGTCCACCAGACGGCCGTGCGGGAGGCCAGCGGCACCGTGGAGTGCCGCGCCTGCCAGAAGTGAGCGGGGAGGGGAGGAAGCCGGGAGGGGTCCCCACGGCAAGGCCTCTGTGCCCGTGTCCTGGGCGGAGGGACCACAGGCCTCGGCCCAGAGCATGGCAGCCAAGTGGGGATGGGGCCGGCATAGTGTCCGTGTTGGCAGACAGGAGAGATGGCCCTGAGGCCAGGGCAGACTCGGGGAAGGAGGGCCAGCTCTCGCTTAGGCGTCTGTCCACGCAGAGGACCGGGAGGCTGGAGGATGTTCCAGGAGTGGCTGGGGCACCTGGCACCTTGGGTGCGTCACTTTACCCAGAAGGCGTCAGCTTTCCCATCAGCAAAACAGGGATAATACCAACTTCATATGGTGTGAAGAAAGTTGAATATGTACATATGAGTCTGTTGTGCACGTGTGTATGGGCACGTGGGTGTGCTGCGTGTGTGTGCATGTGCACGTATGAAATCCTCTACCCCGTAGGAAATGCCTACGGGCAGTGTCTGTGGCCAACACACCGGCTGAGCCAGTGACCACAACCGGCTTGCACTCACCAGGCTCCTAATCGGGCAGCGTGCGGGCCTGGGGCGCCACCTTGTGGCCAAGCCTGAGCACTGTATCACCGATGGGGGCCGGCCCCTCCACACAGGCCTGTTTACTTGACTCGGTCTTGACTTAGGCCTGTGTTCCCCAAAGACGTCAAGAGCGACTCCTATCCCCCTAGATGTCTGGGCTTCCTTCCCTCCAATCTGTTAGGAAAGGAGCAAGGCAGCTGCAAAGGCTTGTGGGCGACGTAAACCAGGTTGCCTCCCACCAGGGAGCTGACCTGGGCCCCCAAGCCTTCGTGCCATCTCCAGAAGAGCCTCCCTGAAGCCCAGCGTCCGGCTGCTCGGAGCCTCCATGCGCCAACCGCTCTCGTGTCCGCAGGTCGTTTGTGATGCAGCAGGTCCCCAGCAGTAACCTCCTGCTCCTGGTGACGGACCGCACCTGTGACTGCAGCATCTTCCCGCCAGTGCTGCGGGAGGCGGAGGAGGTCAAATATATCCTCTGGGGCTCCAGTCTGGGGGGGGACGGGGTGGACGGGGGAGCAGGGAGGGCGGGTCATCACTGAGGGGCTCAGATCTAGAGAGGTGGGGACAGCCACCCTCACCACCAACACCCTGCCCTTCCCACGGCTCTAAGGGCTGACCTCTGACCCCGGAAGACAGTGAGGCAGTCAGTCCCACCAGGGGTTCCAGAACTGAGTCCCCAGAGGTTCCCGGGTGGCTCTGACAGTAAAGAATCCACCTGCAATGTGGCAGACCTGAGTTCGATCCCTGGGTCAGGAAGATCCCCTGGAGAAGGGAAAGGCAACCCACTCCAGTACTCTTGCCTGGAGAATCCTATAGACGTCTGGAGGAGCCTGGCGGGCTACAGTCCTTGGGGTCGCAGAGTCAGACAGGACCGAGTGACTGTCACGCACAGGCTCCAGCGTCAGCTCCGCCTCAGCTGTGTTCACCTTAACAGTGACCTCTGCACATAACGCCTCCGTCAAGTGCAACAGGATGCGTTCCCAGAAGCTCCGCCGGCGCCCGGACACCTGCCACGCCTTCCATCCAGAGGTAGGGGCTTGGGCGGGGGGGCGGGGGGGGGGGTCTTCATCCCCAAACCTTTGACCTGTGCCCTTCAGACATGAGAGCGCTGGACACACAGTGTGCAGCTGTGAGGGCACCTGCTGGAACCGCCATCAGGGTGCATTCATGCAGGGAGGGACCCGGCAGTGTTTTTATGATGAGAGCTGGTCTCCCAGGGGCTAGGAAACACAGCTTCTCCACATCGCCCCCATCGCACTTGGATCCACAGGGTCCGGGCGGGTAGGAGGAAATGGTTAGACACATAACACTGTGGTGACCAGCCCTGAACACCAGAGTTGGGCTCTTTGTACTAGAGTGGTCCTTGCTGGACACGCTGCCTCCACAGCCAGGATGCTCCCAGAGTGCCAGGCTTCTCTGCAGTCACTCTGAGAGGATGACTCCACAGTCCTTCCACCTTCCTTCCCCTAGAAGTCGGGGGGTGTCTAAGAAAGGGGACTCCCACCACTTGCTGGAACTCCCCTCTCCCTCAGCCCTCGGTCCCTCTTAGCCCCAGAACCTCCCTCCCGACTCCCAGTCTCCCGGTCGCCTCTGCCTGGACGGGTACCTCACCAGGAGCGCTCTGGGTCCGCAGGAGAACGCCCAGGACTGCGGAGGTGCCTCAGACATCTCGGCCTCGCTCCCCCTGCTCCTGCTGCCTCTGTGGGCCTGGGTGCTGCCATCCCGGCTGCTGCGGTGACCCCGCCCCCTTGGGCCTGCTTTGACGCTGGAAGAGTCAGCAGTCCACCGTGCTGTCTGGCGCTCTACAGCTGGGTTCTCTCGCCCAAGGCCATGCTCATCACAGTCGTGGGCCTCCTGAGATTGCTGGAAGAGTCAGAAACCCGTCCTGAAGACCTTCTAGGGTGCTGGGTACCCTCCAGCCTGCATCTCAGTGGGCAGTTTCCCCCACCTCCTCTTGGGGAGTCCAGCATGAGCTCAACCTGGACCAAGACCAGAGAGCTTTAGTTCCATCTATTCCCCCAGAAATCCAGACCCAGCCAGAGACAGGGGCAGCTCTTTCTAATGAGCCTGGCTGGTCTTCAGTAGAATCCAAGGACTTAAATGTCCTGAGAAGGAGGAGAGGAATGAGGCTGAGGGCAGAGAGGGCAGGAGGGCAGGAACGCTTCCCACTGGAGATGTAGCTGCCCCAGGGTGAGGTGTACAGCGAGGCAGCTCAGTCTCACAGTTGAAGCTCAAAAAAGGTGTGTGTGTGTGTGTGTGTGTGTGTCTGAGAGAGAGAGAGAGAAGGACACATGGCTTCGTGTGATGCCCACAAACTATTGCTATTAAAAAAATTTCTATAAATGTCTTTGCAAAGCCCTAGCTTACCATTTGCCTCTCTCTAAGATAAAGCTAGTAGGTTAGCAATACAGCTGCTGCACTGGAGAAGGATGTAAGTCCAGGGCAGGGGGCAGGACCAGTTGCAGCCAGAGGGGTCCTAGCAAAAGACTGGTCTTCAGAGAGGCATAGTCAGGGGGGTCCTGAAGGTTCCAGACCCCCCGGAGGCCCAAGGACCCAGGGTGGTCTTTTTTTGGCTGCTGATCTACAGGAGAGAGCACCTGACTCTGACCTTGGAGCTGGAGCTTTGGGGAGCTTTCCCATTTGCAAACTGGAGTCCAGTGGGGGAGACGGATGCATCTGGGCACGTCCCTCCACCCAGGGATCTCGGGGCCACGGCTTCCTCCCACGCAGACCTGGTTCCCTAGGAACTGCGGTCCCCACTGCAGGAGCAACGCTGAAGGCAGAACCGCGCAGAAACCCTGGGGTGGCCTCCGATCTCTACCTTCAGCTGGCCTCCCTGGAAGAGGTGAACGTGATGTGTGAGGCATGCACGTGGTGTCCGTATCCTGAACCTGAAACCACATGGCCTACGGCCGGCACCCACAGCGTGTCACCTGCTGTCCTCTGAAGCACCTGCTTTCCTGGTGGAGGTGAGGGAGAAAGGACATTGGAACAACAGGCAAGGTCACAGGTGCCCGCCAGGTACAGGTGGGTGAGGAGGCAGCAGGGGGCCTGTCTCCCACCCCCTCAGCTCGACTCCCCACCTTCATGTCACAGAGCCCTCGAGGTGACAGCCCCTCCCTCACCATACCCTTCGGGGGCATCGGTGTGTGTCCAGACCCTGACTTCTAACCTCTCTCCAGGACAGCATCCTGTCCCCCCCGCCGCCCACTCCTGCCGCAACCGGGAAGAGTCTTTTCAGGCAATTTATCGACGCTCTTGGCCACACAATTTTAAAACCACACTTAGGAAGTACTGGGGCAGCTCCCAGCCTCAGCCCTGTCTCTGTGTGGCCAGGAGGGGGCTATGGGGCCAGGACTCCGTCAGAACCAATGGAAGCAAAAGCCATTGATACAATAAAGCTGCCCTTCACCTGGGAGAAGAGAACGTAAGTCCTGCCTTTGGAGGTCAGAGCTGTTCTTGCCCTTTTCTATTTTGGTGGTTCTAACCCTCCGCCACCCCCACCACCACCAACACGGCCCAGAGGACAGCAGGTGGCAGCCTAGCTCACGCTAAAGAGCCGTCACCTTGGTTTCAGACCAACAAGTGAAGTTGCTCACTCATGTCCGACTCTTTGCAACCGCATGGACTGTAGCCTACCAGGCTCCTCAGTCCGTGGAATTTGCCAGGCAAGAATACTGGAGTGGGTTGCCATTTCCTTCTCCGGGGGGAACTTCCCGACCCTGGGATTGAACCCAGGTCTCCCACATCGCAGGCGGACGTCTTACCGTCTGAGCCACTAGGGAAGCTCAGACCAACAAAGTTAAAACCAAAGTCACTGAATAGATGACAAGATTCTGGGGGAGAGAGTCCTTAAGTCCCTTTTCCTAAAGAACCTGTGGATGCCCGAGGGTGCCAGGGCTACCAGCTCTGTCCTCAGGGCAGGGGGGGGTGCCAGCTCCTAAGCCACCTCTGAGCGTGTTTTAATGCAAGCGCTGCTGAGGCGAAAAGGCCTGAGCACCGCTCCACAATGTCAAAGGGGAGTTCAGTCCAGAGGGCAAGGGAGCGGACATCTCCAAATCAAAGACACAAACTTGGGGAAGAATAAGGGCAAGAGCTTGGCATAGACGCCAGCCCATCCCTGCGGCTCAAGTGAGGGATGCTGACTTGGGGCGGGGTGGGGCGGGGACGAGTTCACAGAGGAGGAAGCAGCTGTCTCGGCAGGCCCGGGTGCTGTCTCCAGAGCACTGTCCCCAGGCCAGGGTGGCAGGGGTGGTGGTGACAGGCCATTCTTCCAGCCCGGCTAGACTCCCGCCATCACCACCGAAGGCAGAGTCACACTAGACCAGTTTGCCACAAGTCACGGGGCTGGAGGCAGGAAAACCCGTCCAGCAGGACACAGGGTGTGGGGTCAGCGCTTGAGCTCCGACAGAGCAGAACACTGGGAGATCAGGGGTTATTCCTGGGTGCAGTGGTGCCTGCAGGCGTCTCCAGGCCGCAGAGCCCTAGCAACTGTCAGGCCAGGATTCAAATGCGTCCTTATCCACTTCCTTTCCTGCACCACAGATATCACCATGAAAGGGATGCCTACAGACAGCTCAGCAAAGGACTTGGGAAAGCCAGGGGCTATCTGTAGGCCTCGAGGACGGTCACCCAGAGGAGGGCAGGAGGGACTCCCTTGGCAGTTAAGACCTGGCCTTCCAATGCAGATTCAACCCCTGGCTGGGGACTAAGATGCCACATGCCTTGCATCCAAAAAAATCAAAACATAAAAAAGCAATGCTGTAACAAACTCAATAGACTTTTTAAATGGCCCACATTAAAAACAAAAACAAAAACAGGACACAACCCAGTGTCCCACCCTCCAGGTTCCCTATGCAAAAAACCTATTCCTACACTTAAAATGAGAATTCATCCAAATGCTGGAAATTCCCCTGAAAAAAACTAAATATACCCAAGGCAAAAAGGGCTGGGACCTCCTCTCTTCTCTTAAATTACATAGAAGGGTTAACAAACCCCCAAAACCTTTCAGTCAAAATACATGAGGCTTTTATTTTTGGCCGTGCCATGCAGCAAGGGGATCTCAGTTCCCCAACCAGGGATCAAACCTGCAAACTCTGCAGTGGAAGCCAGAGTCCTAACCATGACCACCAGGGAAGTCCCTACATGAGACCATTCAATCTGAATTTTCGTCTTAGTGTAAACTGTGTCACAAGTCAGACTTACCTCTTCTGATCTCACCTACAAAACACAAGTGAAACAACAGATCTGTTCATTGGGTGTTGGTTACAATTACGTGACGCGTCGAGTGCTTTAACACACCCCCTTGCATGATGCGTTCTTCAGGTATTATTTACCTCTAATGATAAATTAGTAACTGCCGCTTGGAGCTGGCTCTCCCCTCTTTTCGGTGCCTGGGACTCCAGTTATGATGAAAGTGTAAGGAAGGCCGGGAAGGCTTGGGTTGGGCATGAGCACTGGTTTTTATACTGCACCCTCTTTATTAACTCATCATCATCCTGCCTGCCATCATTAACACGTTAAGGAACATTAAATGGAAATGTGAAATATACAAATTACAAGATTATCTAATTAAAACTGCCAGAGAACATTTTCAACTTTCGCAGACTCTCAACACTACACTATGAAAATGACAGTATACAACATGACTTTCAAAAAATTGGTAGCCCAATGAGTAACAAACCCCTAAGTGTCCTGAGATATTCTGTTCGGTATAGAAAATACCTTTGTGGCCAAAGAATCCTGAATGTTAATAATTTCACAAGAGCTTAGCTTGTTGAACAGTCAATCCATGGAGAGCTTTTTCAGAATGGTCTCCAGCACTCAGAGTGGGATGGTTCCAGAAATTTAAGCTTCAGTATCTAAATGAAGGCTTCAAGCTAAGAAGTACCAAAAGCTATGGAGAAGGAAGCTGAGGCAGTTTTTTCTTTAAAAAAAAAAAAAAAAAAAAAGGGCACAAAAAAAAACACATTCATATTCCACTTGGTTTTTTTATTAGAAGTTTGAGAATACAGCAAGGAGGGACATCCCATGATGAATGGGGCCATCACACAAATGCCCTTCTGAAATCCCAGCCCTCTATGATCCCCAAAAATGTGCTTTGTGGCTTTGACAATTTATAAACGGGAAGGGGGAAATACTGAGAAGGCCACTCTTCAATGGGTGAGAGTATGAAGCTGCAGAGGTCCGAAATGGCCAAGGGCCCGAAAAGAAAACGAACATCTGCTGCACAGAGCAAGCGAGCCTCTGACTGCTGAGAGTAAGGCATCCAGGCGCCGACCTGTGGGGTTCCCAGCAGGCGGAGGCGTGCGTGAGGCGGCCGGGGCTTCGAGGACACACGGAGGTGGGTGCCCACCCGCTTCCCAGGGAGGGGCCGTCACGGGGTGGGGGAAGTCTGGTTGGTGATCACGTCACTTTCTAAGGGGTTGTGCTATGTTGAGCCAGGTGCAGCTCCTCTTTGGGGAGTGGGGGGGGGCGGGGGCGGCTGGGCCCCGGACTGCTGGAGGTGTCCCAGGGGCCGCACCCCACACCCCGCTTCCCCAGGCAGGTGACCGGACGCAAGGCTGGCTTCTGGGGTACACCCTGAAGCCCAGGGAGACTGTCCCGGGTGGGGGGTACGGGGACTGTGGGCCGTGCTCCCGGAGGGGTAACACTGTTCTGCCACCGTCCAGACGGCACCAGCGCACCTGGCACCGCAGGCAGTGCCCTCACTCAGGACCAGAACACTCCCGAGCTCTACAGAGGCTTCCTGCTCCCCGGTTCCCAGGTTTTGCTGGAGACACGGGGGAAAGGAGACACCTAACCAAGAAAAAAACCCACACTGAGTAAACGGGAGACCTTCCCATGTTCCCAACACTGGTGGGAGGTGGCCAGCCGGGCTTGGGACCTTGTTCACGTCTGACGCCTGCCGTCCTGGGTGCGATTCAACCACCTGAAGCCTTTGCTGAGAGTAAAAATGGACTCGGGGCTACGTGGGCAGGTGCAGGCCTCCCAGGAGCCAGACCCTCTACACTGGCCTCTGACACCCCCGCAGGACGTCCACCTCTGGGGCTCAAGCAGCCTTATTTGAGCAGCTCCTCAAAGACACGGCTTCAATGAGCCAACCAGACTCCCTGGCAGTCATGTTTCACTTCCTTCTAAACCTTCCTACCACACCACCCCTAGAAAACTGGGCTCCGGGGGTGGGTAATGGGCTCTGGCCTCAGGGGCGTGCTGCTGGCTTCCCTGTCCCTGGAGACCTGACCGGGGTGGCAGGGGTGAAGGGGGTTGGGTTGGGGTTCGCGTGCCCAGCCCCCAGGCACCAGGCACCAGGACAGCACCACAGGGAGACTCCCACCATAGCTGGCGGGCCCTGGGCCCCTGTGCGGCTAGCCTCAGGCCAGGAGCTGTGGTGCCAGGGAAGGTGGTCTCTACTCCTGGGGGCGGGGGGGGGGGGGGGGGGGGGGGAGGGGAGGGGGAGGTAAGGCAGTGATTCTCCTGGAGGGACTCATACGGAGTGGTCCAGAGCTCCACTGCAGACACCCCATCCCCACCCCTGCAACCAGCTGAGTCTCCACCGCATTGAAAAGGATGCAGGAAGCCCTGTGGGTGCTCCCCCAATGCCCGCCAGCCTCAGTGATGTTTCTGGGTAGGTGGCAGAAACAAGTCACTCAAACTCTGACACCGTCACTACTGCCTCGATCTCACACACCCCACGTCCCCCAGCAAACACGCCGTCCCCGCCTCGGGCTCTCCAGGGCCGCCAGGCGGCGGGACGCTGCCGCCCCGGGGCCCGAGGTGTCCCCCCCGGCAGAAGGCACCCAGGGCGCCGGGCGTCATACATTCTGGGGCTGTCGCCTGATCCTCCGGCGGTCACGTGTGCAAAATTGGAACAGTGTGTGGCTCTTGCGTGTTTCGTTCTGTACAAAAGCCTCCCTCCCTCCCCTAGCCCTGTGGTTTAAACATTTATATAAATTTTTATTTAAACAGTAAGTTAGAAATCTTATTTACATTAATTTCTTTGTTCTCCCAAAAGGGCATCTAAAATCACACTGCCACCCCTCGGAGGACATAATAAATGTTCGCCAACACTGGTCGGTGTCACCATTTCTAAGGAGAGATGGAGGGAGGAGGAGGCACCTCCAGCTGACGGCCCCGCCGGCTACAAGCATGGAGACCAGCGTGCCCAGGGCGCGAGCGCCCTCCGTCGGCCAGACCCAAGAACGAGGCAGGGCTGGGCCATCTTGCCTCTTCTCCACCTGTGAGGTGTGATTTATTTTTGTTTTCTCTTCCCAGTTGCGGACCACGTGGAGCCCTGGGGCATCACGAAGCCCCACGCTGTGGGGCTCCTCTGGCGCTGGCGTCATGGCCAGTGGGGGTCACCGTCCCCGGCCTCTGGCCGCTGTCACAGTGCGTCCTCTTCGCTGCAGCCTCCGCCGACCATGAAACGGAACTCCTGGAGGTTTGAGACCCCGTGGAAATGGACGAATGCGCCAGCCACCACGAAGATGTGAAACAGCTGATGCGAGTGAAACTGGAGGCAGAAGCGGGGAGGGCGAGACATCACTAAGTCGGCAGAAGACCCTTAAGACTGTCTGTGCGGAGCCGGGGCGGGGGTGGGTGCGGCGGCTCAAATTCGAGGCATCCCTGATCTCAGAGCACCCAGCAGGCGTATCACATTCTGCTGAGGTGAAGGCAAGCTGTCCCCACAGAAATAGAGCTGCGGCCCCAAGCTCGGGACGCAGTGCACCCCTGACGCCGGGAGACCAGCAACGCACTGCCTTTACTGTGCACCTATTCCTCCTCTGTGGCCATCTCAGGATACCACCTTAACTTTAGGGCCAGGGTGCTCGCCGCTGTGAGACTCTGAAGGGGCCGCTGACCTGACAGAAGGCAGGGCTCAGGCAGTAATGAGGGTGATGGGGGGCAGCTGTGAATACAGGTGAAGCTTCGCTTGCTCCCACCACTCACCTCCTGCAGTGCAGTCTTGATTCCTGACAGGCCACGGGCCGGTACCAGTGTGAGGACCAGTACCAGGCTGCCCACTGGTCCCCTGCACTTTTCTACCCCCACCACCCTTTCCTCCTCTTGGTTTACCTTTAACAACCGGCTGGTTATCCCACCTCCCTTCCAACCACACACACAGATCAGTCTCCTGTTGCTAATCACTGAATGCTGGTACTGAAAAGGACCCGGGTAAAAAGCGAGTCTGTCCCTCTCCTCCCACACACAAGGAGACCAGACAGAGGCGGCCTGAAAACCTGCCGCCCGGCACGGGGATGGGGAACAATGACCACACCTGCCCTGAAGGGCAGGGCGCTGAGTAAGGAGCACCTGAGCTCCCGGGCCGGTCCCGAGAAGGCACTGACTGCGGCTGCGGCCCATCATGGGGCGGCGGGTCTCACGGCGGGGCCGTCCCTGCAGGGCGCGCCCTCAGCCCCGCACTCACCACGCTGACGCAGCTCAGAGGGAAGCTGGGGCAAGGGTACTTCCTCAATCATACATGCACACTTCCCTGGGTGCCAGTAACTAACTCACAGATGGACAGATAAGACAGTGAACCCTGCCCGCCCCCAGCCACCAACCACACTTACCCAGATGTCACACTTGCCGGGGAAGAAGCGCTCGGGGATGCGGGCGGCGTACAGGGCCGCCCCCGTGATGTACAGGCCGGCCATGAGCAACAGCCAGCCGATCTGCCCAATGGTGGCGGCCTTCAGGAAGCCCTCCGAGATGACGTAGTGCAAGGCGGGGATGATCCCACTCAGGCCGAGGCCCAGAAACACTCCTGGGAATCACAAGGACACAATGGAGACAAGGAGAAGGAGGAGGAACAACTTGGCACAGTACCAGTGACTCTGTAAACTGAGTATCTCAAAAGCAAGATGCAACATTAGCTTCTGGTTTGAAAGGAAAAAGAAGGTTCTTCAAACTCTGGGATTCTGCCATGCAATTCAGCACAGCTACATTCTAAAAAGAGATCTATTTACAAAGGCAAAGAGAGAGCTTCCTGCTGAAAAAGCCTTAGCTCCACAAATCAGAAGTCTTCAAGGGGCTTGGAGTGATGTGTTGATGAATGCCTCAGGAACCAACAATTCGAGTAGCTGGCTTACAACACCCTATATGCGCTTCTTTATAAGACGCAGATTACAGTACAGAGCAGTTCTACATAGTTTATCTTCCCTTGAGACAATGGACACCCCCGGGTGAGAGTGAGGTGGGGCAGGCGATGAGAGAGGGAGGGGTCTCAGGGCACCAGTCAGACACCCAAGTCCACCAGCATGGCCCCCCCACAGCCAGACTGTCTTTGAACCCTCTACAGCAGTGATTTGCAAACTTCTGGACATGCCCTAGGTTATAAGACTAAGCTGAGTCTGGATCACCATTTTTTTTTTAATGAACTGAAATAAAACATATCAGATTGTGTCAAGTTGAAGGTTAAGTACCATTTTGTCCAAGTTTTGTAATTTATGTTACTTATGTATTATTAACACATGTCTAGGGTTGTAAAAGAAAACGTCACAATCAGAAACAGCCTAAAGGTAACTGGGCTCTAAAGCCACTGTGAAGTGTGTGCCTCAACCAAGCACCACATGGACAGGAACTGCAGATTAACTGTGGCTTGGGCTTTAATACAAAATGGTCTAAAGCAAAAAGGCTGAAAGGAAGAATACTCCTTTTAGTACTTCCTGTTCATTCTCAGCAGGCACTGGGGTGTGGCACTAGAGGCAAACACTGGGGGCACAGCCCTGGCTCCAGCCCTCGCACCAGAAGAAGGGGCTTTTGGTTGGTTTCCAACCAAATAGGCATGATCCTGAACATAAAACCCTCTTCATCCTGTACCAGAGAAGGTGTGTGCTATCTCTATAACACCATCAGTTTGGGAGTAAAGACTCTTTTTTTCACACATTTTAAAATGAAAATACATAGAAAGGAACCATCATTTCACAAAAGTTATGGTGCCACAGCTGGAAGGACCACACGTAAACTGTACTACCAGATGCATCAGCTCAGCACCCACCCCCACTGACGCTGTGAGACGAGCAGGGACACCCCAACATTACAAGCCCCTCAAGAACAGGAACTGTGACTTCTCCGTCTCTGCATCACAAGTACCTAGCCTGACGCCTGGCCAGCGGCGGCCCTCTCGTGCAGACTGGCAGCACAGAACGCCGGTCTGGGCTTCTTACCTGCTCTCACGCCCCGGTACTGGGGGGTGGCAAACATGTCCCACTGGGAGACGATGATGGCTGCGATGCCCAGAACACAGATAACAATCAAGTAGACGAAGCAAGGTTGCGGGTTACAGTAGAAGGAGTAATAAAGCCAAGGAACAAAACTTCCCATAATCAGAAGAGCAATACCAGAGTAATCCAGTCTAGGATAGGAAAAAAAAAAAAAATCCATTTACTGCTGAACATCACTGCCCACTACAGGTTCCAGTCAAGAGTGCCTGGTAGGCAGTATCAAGGATTCTGCCAACTCTGCTGGATGCTCTCCCTGAGCCCACAGGCTTGGGATCACTGATCCAAACAGGGACTCTGCAGATACTTACTTAGAGAAGATCCGGGAGACCCCTTCTGAGTGGCAGTAGACTGTGTGGAACAGCCACGAGAAAGAAAGGCAGAGAATGGCCCCCAGGAAGAATAATCCAAAGACCACCTTCTCCTGCAGGGGGGCCACAAAGGAGATGTTGGGGCGAAACATATAAAAGATCCCCAGGCACAAGAAGAAGACACAACCTAGAGAAGAGGATGGAAGAAAGCCAGGGTTACTACCTTCTGAAGAGAGTGTATCAATTAAGTTTTCAGTCCTGACATCTGAATCAAAATTCTTCCAAACAACTAAACCTTATCTAAAACGCTGGTCTGCTCCAGACACTGTTGGTATCACACGCCCCTCAGCTTCACAAGCTAGGTATAATAGGGAAACTTGTGATTAATCCAAAAAGAAAACAGACAAGGCCTGCTAACTAAGCCCACCGCTACCACTAGATCCCTAAGAAATCCCATTTATAATGTTTTTGGCACATGTGCCGCAGCCAGGCTTCAAAGGCCCACTTGGCAGTTTCTTTTCAATGAACGCTGACCCCTCCAAACTCTGCTAGGAAATACAGCTTGTCTCCAACTGCTCTACGGAAACACCTGCGGCTCTGGTCCTCACCAGCTGGCCCCCAGAGTCAGGAGTTAGGGACAGTGAAATGCCATTTGGGCAATTTCAAACCAGTTTTTAAACTGTTCTTCACAGTAAGATACCACATTCTTATTGCTTGGGCAAAGGCTACTTAACACAAGACAAACACAGAAATTAAGAAGTTAAAACATTTGCTAAGTGATTCTGCGTGATCATTTAGTAAAGTCAGAAGTCAGCAACAAACTCGATCTGATTCTCTACTCTGATCTACTCTCTGATTCTGGAAAACTTGGAGGCACAGAGGAAATCAAATGTGTGATAAGATATGTACATCAAACAGGGAAAGGCCAGACTACTCCATACATTCACCAGGTTGTGTGATAGTCACTATGTCATTGCAGAACATTTTCACTGCCCCCAAAAGAAGTCCCACACCTGCTCAGCCATCGCCCCCCTACGCCCCCCAACAACCCTAACAAGCACTGATCTACTGGACTTTCTAGCTCTATGGATTTCCCCATTTTGGGTACTTCGTGTATATGGATCGTACAGTACCTGGCCTTTGTGTCCAGCTCCTTTCACTTCACACAAGGTTTTCATGGCTAGCCCGTGCTGTAGCCCATTCTCAGCAGTCCAGCCCTTTTAAGGCTATATAATACTCCACTGTATCCATATACTACACTTTATTTATAGGTCAGGTGATAGATACTTGGTTGTTCCCACTTTCCCCTTAAGATGAATAAAGCTGCTAAAAACATTCATGTACACACCTTTGTGGGAATATGTCTTCAATACTCTTGGGTATATACCTAGAATTGCTGGTAACTCCGTTTAATTTTCTGAGGAACTGTTAAACCGTTTTCCAAACAGATTGTGCCATTTTCCATTTCACCAGCAATGACCAGAGTTCTAATCTTTCCATATCCGGGCAAAGACTTGTCACTTTCTATTTTCTTGATAACAGCCATTCTTGTGAGTGTGAAGTGGTATCTCACTGCACTTCCTCAAATGACTCACAATGTCATTAAGCACCTTTCTCATATGTTCACTGGCCATTCGTAATGACTTTTAAAAATCAACTTACTTCTGTGAAATAACTACTTTCCTCTTCGTGCTCGTTAAAATATTACAGCCAATTCTGCATAGTGCCTTTTCCTTGGCCTGGTTTAAGGACATGTCTGAAAACCTAGTGTAAACTGGGACAACCAGAGACAACCACAGAGGAACTGCATCACTAGAAATCCAGCAAACAAAAACAGCAAATTCAAAACACACTTTTTAAGTTCTGTCCTTACCCTTAAATATAGCGGTGGGGGGAGGAACAGAATGGTCACATTAACCATTACTACTCAACATACCCAGCAGATGTGTCCAGATGTTGCCTGTCTCGGTGTGTATTCTGAAAATGCTCTTAAAACAGGCCCGGAAAGAAGGCATTGGGGGCCGGTGTCCATGCAGGAGGAAGTCGTTATCCTTGAGCCACTCAGGCAGCACGTCGTGAGGGATCACTCGCCATCGACCTTCCCAGACCTGGAAGAGTATCAGCAAATACCTCTGCGGGTTTAACTGTTGATTCAGCAACACTGACAGCTATCTCTTACTGAACTGCCTTACAATGAGATAAAGTAAACTATCTTTAGGAAGACAGATGCATTCAAAGGCATAATGTCCTATATTCTGAAAAAACTGAGGAAAAAATACATTCTTTTTATTGGGGTAGGGGAGCTTTTCTAAGGAAAAGGAGAGAGCAAATGAAGTCACAGAAAATATCCAGGTGACTTCCCTGGTGGCCTAATGGTTAGGATTCTGTGCTTTCACTGCTGAGGGCCTGGGTTCAGTCCCGAGTCGAGGAATTGACATGGGCAAGCCACAAGACACAGCCAAGAAGAAAAAAAAGTGCTTTCCAGCTCTGTTTCGGTCTGGCCAAGGCAAGATGAGGGGCTGAAGTCCCGCCCGTACAGATGCCCCTCCTTCATCCTTCACTACAGACTTCGTGTTAATCGCTCAGTAGTGTCTGATTCTTTGCAACCCCACCGGGGGGGGCGGGGACTGTACCCCACCAGGCTGCTCTGTCCATGGAATTCTCCAGGCACAAACACTGGAGTGGGTTGCCATTCCCTTCTCCATAAAGTCGCTCAGTCATGTCCGCTTCTTTGTGACCCCATGGACTATACAGTCCATGGAATTCTCCACACCAGAATACTGTAGTGGGTAGCCTTTCCCCTCTCCAGGGGATCTTCCCGACCCAGGGATCCGACCCAGGCCTCCCGCACTGCAGGCGGACTCTTTACCAGCTAAGCCACCAGCGGAGCCCAAGAACACTGGAGTGGGCAGCCTAGCCCTTCTTCAGCAAATCTTCACAACCCAAGAATCGAACTGGGGTCTCCTGCATTGCAGGTGGATTCTTTACCAACTGAACTACCAGGGAAGCCCCTAATATATACCAGGAAAAATCCCTGTTGTATTAAGTAAGACCATTTTTATACTTAATATTCCTGTTGGTGGGGAAAAAACATAGACTCACACTTAGATGCCTTTTGTTAAAATTGCCTCCCTCTCCTTTGGTTTCTCGTCTAATCACAACAAATATAATGAAGCAGAAAGAAGCAGCAAAGGGGTCAGAAAACCTTGGATCTCTGCCATTACCCAGTTGAAGGAGCTTTCATTAACTACAAAAATCCTCAAGCCTCAGTTTCCTTGTTTATAAAATGAGGACAAGAGTGTGGGAACTTACGAGGATCCACAGAAATGACCCATGGCACCCTCACCCCAAAGGTGGTGTGCAATCCTGCTGTCCCCACAGGCGGACCACCAGAGAGCTAGTGCCTGGGGAGCCAGCAAAGGAGCGCAGCCTCCCACCCTTCCTCTTCCTCACTGTCATTCCCCAGTCAGGCTCTAAAGGAAAGGGATGGGGGGTGGGGGAGCCCCTCCTAAAAACCACGTCAGCCTCAGCGCTCCACTCTTTTCATGTGTCTCAGACCAGTGAGCTCACACTGTAAGACCACTTCCACCTAAATTATCCTGCCCCTGCTGAGTCAAACAGACGCCAAGGAGGTAGGAGAATGTCCACCTAGGGCTTCTCCTCGGGCCCCACCTGCCGGCCACCGTGCCCACCCCAGCCCTCCCCTCCCTGCACTCCACTGGGGTGGGACGAAAAACCAAAGAACAGCAGTGACCCCCTCACAATGGCACTGAAGCTCCGTTTCCACCCTCCTCCCGACCCTGGGCCTGTGCTCACCCGCCTTCCCCCTGCCGGTTCCTAACGTGCAACAAAATAAACTCATTTGTCACCAGATGCGGCTACTCAGCTTCACTTGGGGAGAACTTTATTTTCTAAGATGGAAACCAATCTTCGCCTCCCTCCAGGCAGTTCACAGCCTGCGAACAGCTCTGCTGTGATCGTATGAGAAGAGCTACTGTGTTATCACACGAGCAGTTACTAGCTCTTACCAGTGACACCGGTACACAGTGTCAGAGCGACTTTCCCCGACGTTTCTAAACACACACTCTGGCTTCTGAAGACTGGGGCCCAGGTGCTGTGCCTCCATCACTACACTGCACCCACCACTCAACTGCAGGGCAGCCAGATGCCGACCCAAACAGGTGTTCCCCCCCCTCAACTCCAGGCAGGAAGAACAAGGTCAGGGCTTAGTCAAAGGCACCTTTGTTTACAAGCTTGAAAAGGGCAATGCCTAAATCAAACATCTTAGCAAGGGCTCACTAGGTCGGTATTAGACCATATGATACACAAAACATATTTTTAAAAAAATGACCCACAGAAGGCCTCTATGTCCACGTGGGCCAGACTATGCTGGTAGACTAGCAACGACTGAAGGCTGGAATAAAAGAGATGCCAAACACAAACACTCTCTAAAGCCTAGATGACTTTATTTACTCCCCCTATGCCTGTAGGAAAGCCTTCTCCACAAGGGAAAGCACACAGGCAAGAGGGCAGGACACCGCATTCTCAACTGTCTGTTTACTTGCTTCCAAGAAACAGAATCCGGTGTCACCAAGTACAGGCAGGCGGGTTTATCAAGGACAGTCAGGAGCTCGGCCTCGGTGGGTGGGGTGACTCAGGAAGCCTGCCCCTTCCGCACAGACACACTTCTAGGGGATAACAGGGGCTCATAATAATTTTATGACCCACTCCTTTTCCTTCAGTAAATCATAGTCTACAGCAAACAAGTGTCCTATTTATTCACCACCTGTTAGCTCTTAAACTGCAAAGTTTTATTTGCCTTACTCTCTTGGTTCAGAAGGGAGAACAAAAAGTCAAGTTACCTACAGCACCCCACTGATCCATAAATATAAAAATCCCTAGTGAGTGACTGAACACTCAACTCTGAGATTTAAGGGAAAAATTTGCTTTTGAAAACCAAAGTGTATCTTTTGTATCCCTTTGCTCTAACTCTACTGAGACAGTGATTACTAGAATGGGTTTAATGTTTCGATTGGCTTTTTCTTCACCAGTTTTCAAACACTGATTAAAATTTTCTGGGCTCTAAAAGTAGATCCATAAATGTTTAGACTTTGCCACCCTCTCCCCGAAATCCCTCTGGTCTTGAAAGAGATGTCTATATTCAGATTATAATGTTTTCTTCTCAGCTCTGGTCCAAAGTACCGGACTCTAAGTCAACTGGCCCCAATTATTTCTAGCATCATTGTAAATGTAGAAAAACCTAAATTTAGTTTTTAGGATCTAAGACTATATACATAAAAAGTCTTGGTTTCACAAAACTCATGAAAAATCAAAGTGTCAGAAAAAATTTTCTCCAAATGATCAAGAGTTCTTCAAAAACGTTTAATAATAAATTTACACACACAGGTTGAACTGTGTTGACCTGAGGTCACACCTGCCAGGATCAGATGGATCAAGTGGCTAAACCCATACATACCAGTGTCCCTGATCGTGTTTTCGAAACAAGCAACCCCAATTCCAGATGCCATTTTAGGAGAACGGAGGCCCACAGGGATCCTAATGACTCAGAAAACACAGCAGCCACACTGGCAACACTGGATGCGTGTGAAGACTAGGCAAGTCCCACCTGAGGAGGAGTCCATCACCCGCTGGACCCGGAGAGGAGCGGCATGCTGCAGAGCAGACTCAGGGTCTCAGGCATCGAGCACCCCCAGTTCTGTCTCCTTCTGTGTGTCTAACTGGTCAACAAGACGTCTACTCTGTGAGCCGGTTTCCCGGCCAGATGATCTAGTTTTCCCAAACCTTTATCAGGGCTGCTGCAGGCACGCAAGGACTGGTGCACTGCACGGGCTCATGTCCTGACGCTGCTCCTACCGACTGGGACACACACTCGCCCCAGAGGCGACACCCCCGCGCTCCTAACTTGCAGACTTCTGTTTGGGAAGGACTAAACACACAGCATGGAACTGACCAGGAACGGCCACCTTACCTTACAAACAAACTCTTCCATCCTCTCCATGGCATGGTGGGCTTGCAGCAGGGGGGACATGCCCATGAACCCCTCGTCTTCCTGAGATGCTCCATCATCATCATCACACTCACGCTCCTCCACGCTCTGCAAGGCAATCACAGAGACAGTCGGGGACAGAAATCAGGAGCCAGAGAAAGCAAACAATACTTTTACCTTGAAAAAAATACAGTGAAAACTCTCTTAAGGTTAAATCAAGGCCTCAGACAAGTTAACAATATAGGAAGTAAGGTCTGTTTATTACAGAGTTACTATGAGCACTAAAAATAAGAGGTGCCTGATTCTTCTCTGCGGACAACTGAACTACGGCAGCAGCATTCCTGTTTGTTTCAGTAGCAAGGTTCAGGAGTGGCCTTGGACGCTTTGTTTTTTGTTGTAAGAATTATACTCATGGACCACAAAATACCATTACACATACAAAGCTCAGAGAGTACTGACGGGAAAATCTCCAAGAATCCCACCCGGAACGTGTAAAATAAATACAATGCAGGAAGTGCTCTAGGGGAAAAGACGGAAAGGAGGAAAAAACACTGCAAAACTATTTACTAAATCTTTAAAACACACCAAGTACAAAAGGCAGGCCAGTTAATTTAATCCTGACAACCACCTTACTGTGATAGTATTCTTGTCTAAACCTATAAGCACAGTGGGCAGGGACTTCCCTGGTGGTATGGTGGATGAGAATCCATCTGCCAGTGCAGGGGACCTGGGTTCGATCCCTGGTCTGAGAGGGAAGGCCACCACACGCTCTGGGGCAGCTAAGCCCACGCGCCACAACTACAGCCTGCGCTCTAGAGCCCAGAACTGCAACGATGGAGCCCACATGCCACAAGTACTGAGCCCCTGTGCCTGAAGCCAGCAAGGCACAACTACTGAGCCTGTCTGCTGCAACTACTGAAGCCGTGCACCTAGCACCTGTGCGCCACAGCAGGAAAAGCCACCACAGTGAGAAGCCTGACACCACAACTAGAGAAAGCTCACATGCAGCAAAAAAGACCCAGCACAACCAAAAATATTAGTAAAATAATCCCGTGCACCACAACTACTGAGCCCTCTTATAACAGAATACTCACAAACATGGCCTCAAAAAACAAATGTCTAAAACACAACATCGTAAATAGTTATTTATTATGGTCAAGGATTGCAGAGTTGCTAATCAGAGTTCTTCACAGAGTGGGTGGTGGTAAATGTAGTTTCCTTGGCTAAACAGAGGATAACACAGTAGGAATTAAGTGGCCAGAACAAAGACAAAAATGCTTTCTCCACGACACACAGGCAAGTTTATAGCTCTGCCACATGATGAAGGTCTGGAAAGTCTGCGCTGGGAACGATATACATTATATATAAAAGCCTCTGTCTTCCAATATGAACTCTAAAGAATGACCCTGTCAGGAGTGGAAATTACTTTCAATTCCCCTTCCAGTAGCCACTAAACCATAGACCCAAAGATTTGTTTCAACAACGAACTTCATCTAAGATGATCACACATGGGGGCTAAATGCACGCTATGTTCTGCTCCTATCGTCACACCTCTAACTGTCATCAACACGAATTATGAAGAGAAACAGGGCAGTGTGAATGGTGAATGACGAAAACCCAAGCTGCCTAAAGTAAAGGCAGAAACCGTAATGCTCTAAGGCTTCCTATGAATAAATCACTATATCTACACTTAAAGAGACGTCAGTGCTCTGAAGTGAGTACAAAGACGCTTTCAAATCTTTTTTTCCTGCTCCCGTCATCTGTGAGATAAGTTAAAGTGGGTTATCTCTCAAAACACAATAATATCCAACTGATGACCCATACAAAGTACAAGCTAAAATGTTAATTCACCGGGGTGTACTTTACCTCTGGAAAGAGAACCAGAGTGATAAAGACCAAATTCCTTAAAGATCAGTCTAACAAAATGACAATAACCCATCAGTCTACTGGGGGTTTGTCTGCTTCAGCCCAGCTCAGCTCAATTCAGTTTAATAAATATTTATTAAAAGGACGTTTTCTATAAAGTGAGTAAGATACAGTCTCTGCCTTCCATGGGTGTACAATCTAATAAGGGACCAAATTAGCCACAAAGATAACTGTAACAAAAATAAGGTACAGTCAGTTTAGAAACGGAATGTGGAGCTCAGGAAAGGCTGCATGAGGAATTAGAATTTTGGAAAGATAAAAGAACTGTCGAGAGGGGAAAGCAAAAGCACTATTTTGAAGAAAAGAGACTAGTTCAGTTCAGCTGAAATTTAGGGGAAGAGCTGGACATAAATCACATATTTACATACTAGAAGTCAGTAGACAAGTGCCACAGGCTACAGTCGTTGTTCAGTTGCTCAGTCGAGTCCAACTCTTTGCAACCCTATGGACTGCAGCATGCTAGGCTTCCCTGTCCTTCATCTCAAGAAGTTTGCTCAAACTCATGTCCATTGAATCAGTGATGCCGTCCGACCATCTCATCCTCTATCGCCCCCTTCTCCTCCTGCCCTCAACCTTTCCCAGCATCAGGGTCTTTTTCAATGAATTGGCTCTTGCAATCAGGAGCCAAAGTTCTGGAGCTTCAGCTTCAGCATCAGTCGTTGCAATGAATATTCAGGGTTGATTTCCTTCAGGACTGACTGGTTTGATCTCCGTGTTGTCCAAGGGACTCTCTAGAGTCTTCTCCAGCACCACAGTTCAAAAGCATCAATTCTGTGGTGCTCAGCCTTCCTTATGGTCCACATCCATACATGACTATTAGAAAAACCATAGCTTTGACTATATATACTTTTGTCCACAAAGTGAAGTCTCTGCTTTTTAATACACTGCCTAAGTTTATCACAGCTTTTCTTCCAAGGAGCAAGCATCTTTTAATTTCATGGCTGCAGTCACCATCAGCAGTGACTTTGGAGCCCAAGAAAATAAAATTTGTCACTGTTTCCACTTTTTGCTCTTCTATTTGCCATGAAGCAATGGGACTGGATGCCAGGATTTTAGTTTTTTGAATGTTGAATTTTTCACTCTCCTCTTTCACCCTCATCAAGAGTCTCTTTAGTTTCTCTTTACTTTATGCCATTAGAGTGGTATCATCTACATATCTGATGTTGATATTTCCCCCAGCAATCTTGATTCCAGCTTGTGATTCATCTAGCCTGGCATTTCACATGTCGTCACTCTGCATATAAGTTAAATAAGCAGGGTGACAATATACAGCCTTGATGTACTCCTTTCCCAATTTTGAATCAGTCCATTGTTCCATGTCCAGTTCTAACTGCTGCTTCTTGACCTGCATCCAGGTTTCTCAAGAGACAGGTAAGGTGGTCTGGTATTTCCATCTCTTTAAGAATTTTCCACAGTGTGTTGTGATTCACACAGTCAAAGGCTTTCATATAGCCAATGAAGCAGATGTTTTTCTGGAATTCCCTTGCTTTCTCTATGATCCAACGGACGTTGACAATTTGATTTCTGGTTCCTCAGCCTTTTCTAAAGTCAAACTTGTACATCTGGAAGCTCTTGGTTCACGTACGGCTGAAGCTAGCTTGAAGGAATTTGAACAGAACCTTGCTAGCATGTGAAGTGAGTGCAAGTGTATGGTAATTTGAACATTCTTTGGCATTACTGTTTGTTGGGAGTGGAATAAAAACTGACCTTTTCTGGTCCTGTGGCCACTGCTAAGTTTTTCAAATTTGCTGACATTTAAGTGCAGCACTTTAAAAGCGTAGTCTTTTAAGATTTTGAATAGCTCAGCTAGAATTCTATCACCTCCACTAGCTTTGCTTGTAGTAATGCTTCCTAAGGCCCACTGGACTTCACACTCCAGTATGTCTGGTCCTAGGTCAGTGACCACATCATCATGGTTATCCAAGTCATTAGGACTTTTTTGCACAATATTCTTGCCACTTGTTCTTAATCACAATCATAATGCTGTCCACGACAAGAATATAAAGGTCAAGGAAACGGAAAGGTATCCGGGGCCAGGACACCAAACCTGGGTCAAAGTGTGTGTGCTCCTCCAGAAGTCTGAGAACTGAGGCCTGCTGCATCCATATAATCACAAGGACTACAAGCTAAGGCCCCCATACAGTATGACTTCGTGTGTTCAGAAAATACCTGCCCAGGAAGAGTAAGGATACAAACCACTAGGTACCTTTATTATGAGCTTCAGAACTTCTCAAAAATTCAGTAACATTAGACTGCTCAACTAGCTCTTAGTACAGCTGCTGAACTGGGCAGATCTGCTCCCTTATCAAGTATCTGCTCACTAGACTTGCTCCAACTACCAAAACCATCATAAACTCTGTGCAATGTCAACATGATCTCGGGACTGAAAGACCTGCCATAAACCACGACAGTAAGGCCCCAAAGCACACACACAGCTATCCGCAAACTCTCCTTTCTAAACAAGACCCTTAGGGTGCTGCTCACTCTTATTGCAGTAAGAAACTTCGCTTCATCTCATCAACAAGTTATTGTGTGCTTGCTTGCTTGCCTTTTTTGATTAACCATTTCTTTAACTGAAGTACAGTGAACTTACAATGCTGTGTTAGTTTCACGTGTACTGCAAAGTGATTCAGTTATACATCAACGGGCTATCCTGATAGTCTTTTTGGAAAGTTGACAGGTTGAATCCAGCCTTAAATTTAGAAATCTGCAGTGTGTAGTAAGGGCACTAGCAAGCTGATATATATAGCCCATACACACACAGGGGTCAGCAGAAACTAAGGTGTCCACAAAAACAGGAGCTGAAAGAGTTAAGCGATGATCACTGAGTCTCTGGTATCATCCAACACAGTAAGTACAACAGCTAGTCTACATGAACATTCATTCTGGTCTGCCTAGAAATATACATACTCTTAACCTTAAAGACTAGTTCTCTCTTATCAGTTTGATGGAAAAGATCTTTAAAATCATCTAATTTTTTAAAAAATCATCTAATTTTTTTTTTAATTCTCACAAAGCAACTGTTTTCTAATCTTTATTGAGTTTCCTAAGTAGACCTCAAGAAAAGAAAACGAAGTGACTGGCAGACAGGAGTCTAAGTACAAATCAGCTTTCTTATGATAAACTAACAAACTGTGGCATTCTTATGAGTTTGGTTAAAGCAAATCAGTCCAATAAATCCTAGGTTGAATGAATCAAGAGTTGGCTCCAGCCCCCACTTAGGAAGAATCTGGAGCAGAGGAAAAGTAGGACAACCATAAAGGCTGCTCTCTTTATTTAACTTTATACCTTAAAAACTCAGAGATATGAAATAAAGCCATAAAACTAAAGATCAGGGTAACCTGGTTTGAAATGGTTTGAAATGTCTCTTTTGTGTTATCTATAGATGCTTATGAAACACAAACTATAAACTTCAGCAAATACAGCTGAAAGAGCCAAGGCTTTAGAGTCAGAGACCTAGAAGTAATAGTCTATGCCCTTCAACCAATACATAACACTACACATTTCAGAAAGAATTTTGGCTGATAAAATACTGGGACAAGGGTTAAAGATCTGGATTTTAGGCTCCACTGTCTAGGCTTACTTGTTAACAAACTGACACCCTGTACCCTCTGTCCTTCGTTCCAGCCATACCGAACATTCTGCAGGTTCACACTTCAGCATACACCAGTGTGCACTGGACACACTTAGCTACGATCATTTCTGCTATTCCCTAAAAGCACTGTGCCGTTTCTGAGTCTGCACATCTGCTACTCCCTTTGCCTGGAATGCTTTCCAGTTCTTTAGGAACCAAGTCAAGCCTCATCTAGTTTCGCTTAATATATGTCCACTTCCTTTTATATAACCCCAGTCATAGAAAAAGCAATCCTAAAATTCATATAGAATGACAAAGGACTCTTTGTTCAGACACCTCTGAACAGTCGAATCAGTCTTGAGAAAGAACAACAAAGTGGGAGGCATCACATTTCCAGACATATTACAAAGCTACAGTCATGGACACGGTATGGTACTGGCATAAAGACAGCCATGCAGACCAGTGGCCCTGCTCACAGACATCTATACCTTTGCTCTCCAGGCAGAGTTGTTTGAGTCACCCAAAAGGTGGTCTTTCCTCTGGAAGGTAAAAGAAAAGACTAGGTTCTTTTCCCAGAAGCCTACTGTCTCCCACGATATGCACTGGAGACAAAGCATCTAGAGAAGCAGTTTCAGCATACACTCAGAATTTCTCCAAAAATAGAAACGATAATGCCCTCACTAAAGCATGGTCAAACTATAAGGGATGTATGGTAACTACAAAACCCATTTCATTCAACAAGATAGGGCAGCTTAAGTGTGGTTTTACATGTCAACAGAAAAGGTGTCTAGATAACTTAAGAGACTTCAAAATCTTACAAATGTGCTCGAGATTCCTTTTCAAAACGCCATCCTCTCTCCAGCAGAGTCCCCATAATTTTTAACACTCTTCCTCCAGGCACATTCTCATAAATCTGTTTTTACTCACCATTCTTTCACTTTAACTTACTTTTCTATGATAGGAAGAAAGGACAGATGCCTCTACAAGAGGCCCCCGCCCTCCGGGGCGGACGTCACTGTCACCGCTCCTCGCGCCATCGAGCTGGTGCCCTTTCCTGAGCCTGAGGGCTGGCTCTGGAGTCTTGCTGTGCTCCAGCCGGTTTTCCTCTGCCTCGTTCATGGGACACCCCAGGCTTTCTGACAAAGGAGTCTTTCTTTCTGTCCCTTCTTCTTGGGAGGGTGGATATTTAGGATACTGAGTTGACTCTACAGGAGAGAAAGCTCTGTATTAACATATTTGCATGAGTGATGTGGGAAGACACAGGTTGTATTATTATACACTAAAACTAAAATTTTCTGTACTCATTAAGAAAAATAAATAACGTATGAAAAAAAAACCTATTTTGTTGAAAAAAGGACTGCCAAGATCTACTTTTAGATGAAAAAATCAGAATACAAAAGATACGTGTATAATATTCCCACTTACATATTCTAATAAAAGAATATAATCATAAACACATATACTTCTGTACACAGGATAACTATTTAAATATTCAAAACTGTGTTTTCGGTGCACAAGTATATACACAAGGAAGAACCTAGAGTTAGGAGGGAGGCAGCTTACTTTTCACTTTATTCTGCCTGCATTTTTTTCCCCATATGCCATGTACTACTCTTTCAGTTAAAAAATACCTAATATAGAAAGAATATATGTGGATTTTATGTACTACAACTAGGTTTTACATTTTCAATTTCATTTACATCATCACAACGATTCTTCAGGGTATTCTAACTTCTACTTCATAAGTAAAGAAATCAAAATTCACCACACTTTTATGAAATAAAACAATGCCTCTGACTGGCAGGGCATATATTAATGGTAGTGTTTTGCATTTAAGTTGCTTAATGTCTGATATTTCAGTATTTTTAGCTGTTTCGAACTCTAACTGGACTACCCTGGAAGGTAAAACCTCAGGGCCAGAGCACACTTTCATACCCCTCTGAGCTCCCAGAAAGTGCTGTGCACATAAATGTTTAATGAATAGGATGACATTTAAATGTTCTTAAGTGGTAAAAACACTTTCAGAAGTCATCAATATTTCTCTAAACTGGATCACATAAGTTTCCTAGGAGTTCAATAATTCCAAGTCCTTGGCCCTCTAACTCATAAACTCGTAGGACAAAAGCTTATTTTAGAGATTTAAGTTACATATCCAAATAAGGAGATTATCATAGCCAATCCAACTAAAAAAATTGAAAACAGGAAGAAGCCAAGGTACATGTTATGCTCATAAATCCCAGGAGATGCAAAATTCTTACGGGGGAAAGGAGGAGTGGGCCAAGTGGGAGGGCCTAGCCAGCATGCAGAGAGGGTGAAAGGTACACTTAGCGTATGTGGTGGACACACAAGACTAAGCATTAGCTCAAGAGTTCAAATTAGACTAAGAATTAGCCAGCTGTTAGTTTCATGAACCATCTGAGTTTGTTGCAAGAGTTCTCTCAAGTTTTTAGAACAAGAACAAACACAATCTTTAAACATCACCAAAACTGGACCTGTGCCTATCACATAAAGGCCTAAGCAAGCACATTCTAGTAGTGAGATTATAAACTATGCTATAAATGTCCACTTCTGAAAGAACAAACAATGTTAGTGGCTTATACATACTTATTTACAAAGCTGTTTCACACCCACCATTTCACTCTGTTTCAGGGAAGAGGGATCTAACATTTACTGTGGATTGGCAAAGTTAAATTCTGTATCACAGGACCTCACACAATTCTTACGGATGGCCCTCTAGGGTATTTTACCCCCCATTATATAGACGTGGAAGCTGAGGCTCAGAGATCAGGTTACTTAGCAGCTGAACTATGGTCCAACAGTACTTGCATAAATGATTTTCTTGCTAAGAAGAATAAAAACACGGGAAGTATCTGGAATTAGGCTTTAATTTGCTCTAAGATTTTTAACAGGAAAAGGGAGTGAGATGGAGATGGAAAGTAAGACTTCAGAGCACCATTATCTGTTAATCCAAAGAGTTATTCTAAGGGAATAGTTAGCATATTCTAAGTTATTCAAAGAGAAATTTTTCATTCATCAAGATTCTATGAATGCTCCGCTTGCCGTATTACACACAAGTTGAGAGAGAGAGAAAGAGAGGGAAAAGAAAGAAAGGAACCCAATACATAACACCTGGCAAGAAAAAGCAAGTTAACTGAGAGGTGCTCTGAGTCTATGAACAGATGTAGAAATCCTACACAAGTCAAACTGGGTAACTCCCAGCAAGCAGAGCAGATCTAAGGTCTTTGAAAAGTTGCCTCATGTGTTCTAGGAGCAGACTCAAGCGTCACTAACTCTGACCAAAAGCAATGGGGGTTTGCCAAGCAGAGTAGAGGAAAGGTACTCTGTGAGGAGAAAACAGCATATGCAAGGCAAGGAGTCCAGGGTCTGCCCAAAAATCAGAGAACAGGGACAAACTCAAGATATGCTCAGTACAGAAAAATCGACATTTGGATAACTGAATGAGGGTCCATGAAGACTAGACAGAAAGAAATCAGATGACTCAGGCTTTTTGCTCAGGCAGCCAACTGCACAGAACACTACTCACTGAGATGAAGAGATGATATGGGGAGAAGTAAATTCATAGTAGGAGAATGAATTAGTTTTCAGAAATGGGGTCTGAAGTTCAAGAAATGTTCAGCTGGCACCAGGAAACACAAGTCTGGAATTCAGAACAGAGAATGAGCTTGAAAACAGAACTAGGTATTACTAGGATTAAAAGTGATACTAGCATATTAGTTAACAACACTAGACAAAATCCTTTTTAAAAAAGTTATGAATTGTAGTGCTAGAGAAGATTCTTGAGAGCTCCCTGGATTGGAAGGAGATCAAACAGTCAACCCTAAAGGAAATCAACCCTGAATATTCACTGGAAGGACTGATGCTGAAGCTCCAATACTTTGGCCACTTGATGCAAAGAGCTGATTCACTGGAAAAGACCCTGATGCTGGGAAAGATTGAGGGCACAAGGAGAAAGGGATGACAGAGGATAAGATGGTTGTTTGGCATCACCGACTCAACGGACATGGGTTTGAACAAACTCTGGGAGACAGTGAAGGGCAGGGACGTGTGCTGCAGTCTAAGGGGGTCACAAAGAATCAGACAGGACTTAGTGACTGAACAACAAAAGGAGTTTGACGGGGTAAAAATCAAAGTAAAAAATCCAGAAGAATGAATACCAAATAGTAGATTGTACAGTCAGGACTGGAACCTACTAATCTCTCGACTGTCAGTCAACTGTACTCACACTGGGTTTCCTTCCCAATGAGAAAACCATGAAAAATTTAAAACTCTACTTCTTAAGACTTCATTTTCCCTTCAAATAATACTGTACAAGGTAAACTTATGTTGCTTAAAAGCAACAAGGTTGCTTAAATGGTTACCTATAAAGCAATTTTTTTCTACCCAAAGAAACTGCTAACTTAATGGTTTGATACTTGTGGTCTAAAAATCTAATTCTATTCCAGGAAAGGTACTTTCTAAAAACCAATAGTTGTCTGCATGTTCCATGAGGCAAGCATGTGCTCACTGCTGAGAATCAACCTGCAACAGATACACAGGTTTCTTGAATGAATGTTTCATTCTCCAGGGGAAAAAGAGAAGTACTTAATCATAGTTACACTGGATTCTTGCCAAGGTAGACTACAGTGCAATGTATTACTTCACCTATTTCATACTGTTCACTTTTATGTTGCCCCCAATTTTAAAAGAGCAAGCAAGCTGTGGAAAACAGTATGGCAGTTCCTCAAATAAATTAAAAATATATTTACTATACGATCCCACCAACTCCACTTCTGGGTATGTATGTACTCAAAAGAACTGAAAGCAGGGTCTTGAAGAGACATTTACACACTCACGTCCATATTCACAACAGGTAGAAGAGAGCAGCCCGAGAGTCCATCAGTGGATAAACAAGCACCACGTGCTGTCTATACACCATATCACCATATGGTAAGTGAGATAAGTACAAAACACAAATACTGCATGATTCCACTTACCATGGGTGCTTAGGGAAGTCATACCCACAGAAAGAATGGTGGCTGCCAGGGGCTGGGGGAGGACGGAATGGGAGTCACTGTTTAATGGGTACAGTTTCCGTTTTTGCAAGATGAAAAAAAGCTTTGTGGATGAATGGTGGTGATGCCTGCACAGCAACATGGGTGTACAACACGGTGACTACACACTTAAAAATAGTTAAAGTAACTTTCATGTTATGTGTATTTTACGCATTTTTTAATAGGGGGGTAGAAATACACTGTAGCACTGTATCATATTGCCTCTTTGTCCAGTAAATTTTTTATTGATGTAAAAAATACACTCAGAAAAGCACACGGAGGACACACAGTGGACGAAGCATAAATGCGGTGCGCCCACGAACACCAGCACCCAGAGGGCCTCACTCCCTCACCACTGTAAAGCGCTCATTTTAAGGGGTCCAACCCCTTTCATGGCCAGTTAATGGTCACAGAAATCTTCAAGCAAGGTTCTCTGAAGACTGGCCAACTGTCATGGACCTAAGTCTTCCAGTGCTGAGGGCCGGCGGTGTAATGTCCCTCTGTATAAACTGGGACACAGAGAGTGGGGTGCGCAGGCTAAGACTGGTGGCATATCTTTCCAGTTCTATAATTAGATTCTTCAGTAGTGGAAGACAGGCTGTAAAGTATGTCCCATGATTTTGTTGGCTCCCCCTAAGGTGAAAGTAGCCAATTTCAAAGTGACTTGAAAGTTGTACACTGAAATCACTCCAGTGTGATCTGTCATTCCACACTGGGGTATGTGTTTGAAGTTAGTACATGGTTAAAATGACATTTCTGGTATCAAGTTGACGCTCTTCTTGTTGGGAAACCTGAGTGGTACAGAATGTTCTACGTGAAAGTACCAGTAGGTTATGCCCCTCATGATCTCTTTACGATGCAAATCTAAACTTCTAATAATGAAACGGGATTATTTTTTAGGACGGAATGATTTATTTCAATAATGGAACCAGCAGGGATATTAAAGGTACAAGATTTTCTTTTGAAAACTAGCTATTTTTTCTCTTTTTAAATCATCATTAAAAGTAAATACTAGATGTGTTACCTTGGCTGGCTTTCAAGTCTTCAAAGAACCTTGCTGGAAGATTTCTATCATGTTAACTGGCAAGGAAAAGAGCTAGACCTCTTACAATTAACCTTTTTAAAAGCTTTATAGTGGGAATTCCCTGGCAGTCCAGTGATTAACACCCAGGTTCAATCCCTGGTTGGGGAACTAAGATCCCACAAGCTGTGAGGTATGACCAAAAATAAAATAAAAACATAAAAACTGTTACAGTGATGGGGGAGAGGGGTCTTCAAACACCCCAATCTACTATTTCTCTCCACTAACTTTCTGATTCAAGCCACCGCCATGTCTTACTTGTCCTAATACAAGAGCCAGTTACCCACCCACCCAGCCCACTCCTGATCCTCAGGACCCAGTTCCCACACGGCAGTCACAGGGTAACTTTATCAAAAGGCACTCCCTTGCTTTCTGAGCCCTCCAATGGCTTCTCTTCACACCTAAGGAAGCTCTTATCCTGGCTTACAAAATCTTAAATGGCTTAGCCCCTAACTCTGGCCTCACCCTGTATCCCTTTCCCCCTTGCCACTACGTTCCAGCCTCAATGACCTCCCATCTACTCCCCAAATACTCCAAATGCTCAAAGGGCTCCTCTATGTCACTGGTTCCCACAGCCTGGAATGTTCATTGCTCAGATCCTCCCATGGCTGGGCTCCTCCTTCACATGCGAATCTCAATTTAAAGGTCACCTACTCAAAGAATCCTTCTCTGACCACATAATCTCAGTCTTTCCTTATCATATCACCTTTTAATCTCACAGCACTTGTCTCTGTTATTTTTATTTCTTTATTTACTACTAGTCTTCTCTCACTAGACTGAAAATTCCTCCAAGAAGAGACATTATGTATCTTCTTTACTCCTATATTCCAAGTACCTAAAATTGCTCCTGGCACACAGCAAGTGTATTCACTAAATATATGCTGAATAAATAAGTGGGGAATCACGACCCACACTTCAAGGATAAGTTAGGCAGAAACTAACTTCCCTGACTTCCCAGGTCCCTGACACTAACTCCTTCACTCTTCTCATTTACTAATGTTTCTATTACAGTAGCTGTCAAAATTGACTGCATTTCTCTGTTCACTGGTCTGTCTTCCCCTCTTCAACTGCAAACTTCGCAAGGTCAGGGAGCCTTTTGTGGAATCCACTTTTGTATCCACAACCCCAAGCTTGGTCTGGGATGCAAAGAAGGACCTCACAATCTTTTCCTGTATGATGTGGAGGAGGGAGAAGACAGGGACAGCTAACATGCAATCAGCGCTGACTAAGTGCAAAGAACCCTGGATTCTCTCTTGAAATCCTTACAACAGTTTTGGGAGATTGGCACAACTGTTTCCTCTACTCTGGAGATGACAAACACCCAGAGAGGTTATAAATAACGTGTCTTAAACAACAGTAATAAGGGGCAACCTAATCTGCCCAATCAATCTAGTCCGCCTAACACCCCAGTTAATGCTCTTATCCACAACCCTCTATGTTAGCATGAACCATAAGCTGTTCTCAAATAAACGCACGGTAGCACTTAAATGACAAAACCAGGCGGTAACACTGACAGAATGCTACACTTCACAGAAACGCTGAAAATATTAAGAAACAGGCAAGAAATGGGGTGGAGCACAGAGCCTTGCCACATACCAGAAACAATAAAATGACTCGTTAAAACTGGAATTCTTTCCAAACACTCAGAACATTTCTGAGTAGGAAAAAAAAAAGTTAATTAAAAAAAAAAAAACGGTAACTGGAAAAAGAATAACTGATAAAATGGGAAAAGTTCCCAACATATGTTACTGACACAGCCCTTAACAAATGGCACAGCTGATAACTGAGACGGAGCAACAGTTAGATTTCTAAGACAGGCAGTATTATGCATTCATGTTCACAAAATCTCAACTGTTGGAAGCACAAAGAAACATTTCAAATCAAATGCAGCTATTTCTTAAAGATGATCTTGAAGCTATGAAGACAGGCAACACTCCTATCATTTACACTACTTTCCTTCTTAGCATGAAGTAGGGTAACTTTTGAGTAATATCACAAGGAACCTCACTCTTCTAACTTACTGCCCCACCCACTGACCAACTTTGCTGAGAAGAAATCAGGCAAAGCTGCTCCTGTGCAGCAGAGCTGGGGCAAAGCCAGTGAGAGCTGCCCTCTCAGGCTTGAGGCCTACTTCCCAAGTACAGTGTTACTGTCCATCACTACACAAGTTCAGAGGCTAATTCAGAGGGCCATCAAGTGCCAGAGAAGGTGAGCTTTTACACATACTCTCATTTTAACTTTAAAACCTGCCTGCTACAGACAGTACGAGCTCTATTTACAAACAAGAGGACTAGGGGTAAGACCACCCTAGGTTACACAAGTCACAAAATAGAGAAGTGAGAACTGCCCAGTTAGGCCCCCTCCACGGTACAACACTGCCTCCCACAAAGGGAAGTGGTTCCAGTTTTCCTAGTCATGATGTTATCTCTTTGAAGGGAGGTGAACTGTTGCTCAACACTTAACGGAGCCAACTCTAATAGCTGACCTTTCACCCATTATCTCATTTAACCCTCTAACAATCCTTATAAAATGGGGTCCTATTTTACAGATGAAGAAATTGACACTAAAGGAGATCAAGTAACTCAATGACACAAACTGAAGTGGAAGACTACAAATTCAAATCTGTATCTGACTCCAAAGACCAGATCTTAACTCCACCTTGTTATTGTTCAGTCGCTGAGCCATGTCTGACTCTGTGACCCCATGGACTGTAGCCCGCCAGGCTCCCGAGTCCATGGAATCCTCCAGGCAAGAATACTGGAGTGGGTAGCGAATCCCTTCTCCAGGGGATCTTTCCAACCCAGGGATCGAACCCAGGTCTGCTACACTGCAGGCAGATTCTTTACCATCTGAGCCACCAGGGAAGCCCATAACTCCACATTACAGGGCTTCATTTAAGGTACAAACACTGCTTTATAGTGACTGGTCATGGTAATGAATAAAAAATATTTTTATAAAAAGGACTTTCTATAACTCTTATGGTCGTGTTACAATGTCATTTCTATTTCCCAAGACCTATAAGCAACTCTGAGCTTCTAAAACAAAGAACAGTGCACAAAAATCCAAGTGTAGATGAGAAGAACAACAGTTCTAAGCGTAATTAGTCAGGGAAATCCTGAGAAGTCCAGGGTATATAAACTGTCATACCTACAATGAACCAAAATATGTAAATTATGCAAAGACTTCCAGAAATCATCTGCCCTACAATACCACATGTTGCGCTTAGTCGCTCAGTCATGTCCAACTCTTTGCGACCCCATGGACTGTAGCCGGCCAGGCCCCTCTGTCCATGGGGATTCTCCAGACCAGAATACTGCAGTGGGTTGCTACGCTCCCCCTCCAGGGGACCTTCCCAACACAGGGATCAAACCCAAGTCTCCCAGATTGCAAGCAGATTATCTTACCACATAACCATACTCGTGTTCCAACTATGTCAGAAATAAAATCTTTCCAGGTCTATCTGGATATCTGGCCTGTAGAGTCAATGTTTCAGGCAAAATCAAAATCCCTACACTTCAGTAGAGAGCTGTCTGTGTAAGTAAGGAACCATTACTCAGGGCCCCTCTCACCCTGCATAACACCTCTACAACACAAGTTTGTTGGGGGTACAGGGGAGGGTTACAATGCTGCAGATGGAGAAACCAAGAAGTGTTTAATTATCTTTCTCAGTATCACAATCAGAAATTTAGAAATAAAACTTGTGTCTATAACTTTTCCCAGCATCACTGAATTCCACTAAACCACAGGGTTTTCTTTCAATCACCAATTTAAAAAAAGGAATAGGGAAAAAGAAAAAAGAAAGACAGAATATATAACTATCTGCAGACCTCACAGCAACTCTTCTCAGACTAAACACTCATTTCAAGTGGAAACAAAAATAGTTTTCATTCTTAAATTGATTTGTAGAAGTTTCTATTAGACATTTCAGAAAGACTCAGATTTATATGTATTAATTCTCCTAAAACCAAAACTGAAAGTCTCAAACTTCAGAACGTATACATAACAGCAACTGGATGACTAAATACACGTAAGGATTCTGAAGTTTCAAGTATCAAGGAGTCGATCTAACACCTGCTTGTCTAGTTTCCAAAGTCTGTGGGTATTAACCAACAAGGCAAAGACACCAGCAACCTGTCCCCTCCACGGAAGTTTACCATCACACCGTCTGCAACCTTGCTGCTGTTTTCAGTCACCCAGTTGTGTCCGACTCTTTGCGGCCCCACAGACTACAGCATGCTAGGCTCCTCTGTCCTCCATTATCTCCCAGAGTTTGCTCACATTCATGTCCACTAAGTCAGTGATGCAAACGAGCTTCTATTTAAGAAGTGGTTGAGAGAAATGACATCTGGATGAGATCTACAAAATGTGCTGTATCTATCTACTCCTCCAGGTTCTGTTTCTGGATCAAGTAATGCACTAATGGATCAAACCTGAACAAGTAAAGCAGCCTGATAAAAGACAAAGCGGCTGTTATTGCGTTGAACCAGAAAATACTTAAAAGATTTACAATTCAAATTTTAAAACACACTGTATTTTAAACAGACAAACAAGTGCTGTGGTGATTGGCTGTGTATATATAAAAAAAAAATTAGATCCCTGACTTATACACACAAAAAAATTCTTTTCAGGCAAGATCAAGACCTAAATATAAAAAACCAAACTTCTAAAGCTTTTAGAAAGAAATGCGGAGACCTTAATGCCCTTGGAGTACAGAACAGATTTCTTAGATAAAGCACAAAGAATACAAATCAACAAGGAAAATGATGATAGTCTGATAATCATTTCCATTCAACAAAACAAACCACATAAAAAAGACAGATAAACCACACAAACTAAATGATACCTGCAGGTCACTTCACAAATATAAACAGGATATGCAATAAACTGCTAAAAGCAATTTTAAAAGTCAACCCAATTAGGGGTAGGGGAGATGGACAAGGACAGACTCAGCCAAGAAATGGAAATCTGAATGGTCACTCAACATTTCAACATGCTCAATCTCACACACAATCAAGAAAAAATTTAAGGTAATATCATTTCACACTCATCTGACTTGTAAACATGTAAAAAATCTGACAATGCCATGGATCTATAAGGATTTAGTTAGTTAAAGCAAATTCTCTTTCTCATACTAAAAAAAGCCAAGGGACACAATTCTGGAGAACAATTTGGCAATGTCTGATAGAATTTTAAATTCTCATAATCTCCAAAATCTCAAACCAGGTAAATACCACTTCTGGGTAATTTACACCAAAGAACTTCATTTCAAAGTTAGTAACCATACACCAAAGACACACACACACACACACACACACACACACTCTCATAAAACATTTTATCTGGGTAATTTACACCAAAGAACTTCATTTCAAAGTTAGTAACCATACACCAAAGACACACACACACACACACACACACACACACACACACTCTCTCATAAAACATTTTATCTGGGTAATTTACACCAAAGAACTTCATTTCAAAGTTAGTAACCATACACCACACACACACACACACACAATCACAAAACATTTTATCCTTGCTGCCTGCAAAACCACCTGATACTTCGCTAACCTATTTTAATTCCTAAAGTCATTTTTTTTTTTCTAAAGTCATTTCACAACCAATTTATGGCTCCCAACCTGTAATCTGAAAAACCTGCCAATGATTTCACATATGTGCACAAGGATTTCTAACCAGTAATGTCCACTATAGCACTGTTTTTAAAACAGGAAAAGTGGAAACAACCTAAATACCTTATCAACATGAAAAACAAACTTAAACTGGCTGCATTCATATAATACAAAACACAGCTATAAGAAGATAAAGGTGATGACTAATTAAGATGAACGATATCAAAGTGCCATTTTTGTAGGTCAAAACAGGCAAAAAATCAGCATTTTCAGGAGTCTAAAAAACATGTTTCATGAAAAACAAGTTACAGAATATGTAGAATATTGTTTTACATAAAGTATGAAAATACCCCAAACATAATATTGATTTATGAATAGACTCCAATGTAATAATTACACAAAAACAGGCATTAGAAATGATCAACACTAAATTCTAGATAGCAATAATTCTGCAAAGTGAAATGTAACCTAAGAAGGTGCTTCACCTGTATGTGGGAAAATGTTAAGATTTTGAGAGAAAGGACACGTTTGGTGGGTATGTGAGTGTTAATTATATTGGTCTCTGTATTTTCCCATGTATCTGAAATGTTAATGAAAAAAATTTTTATTAGCCAAATACAATACACAAGTGCAACCTAAATTCAAACCAACTGCCCTATACAAAACTTCTTTCATTGGTTTGAAATGTTAATGCATCATCCTTCCCCTTTTCTAAACTCAGGCTTCTAGCCAAAAAAAAAAAAAAAGGGCTTTATGTAATGCCCAATTTCCTTAAAATCTGTCAAGGGAAGATTTATCCCTAGAAAACTGGTCTAGTTCCTTCTTCCAGTTCAGTGCTATGTATTTTACCATATTTTCACTTTTATCTAGGCTGCCAAGAAAATTCAAATCCAAATTTTATTCTTAGTCATTGAATTAAGCTGCCACTTGGAAAAAGAATATATGCTTCCTCCTTTTCCTTATATATATATATATAAATATATAATACATGTATTATATATATAATTATACTTCCAGATCTTTTAAGTTACAGAAATTCTGGAATGAAATAAAATGAAAATAAATCTGAAGAAAATAAAAATAACCCTTCTGCTCCACCAGGCTATGGAGGTTTCACCATCATCGCTTATTTCCTGACCAAAGGAATGGGTATGTGGATAGAACTATGCATACATATTCACTACACTGAAATTTCAGGACATACAATATTAAAGTCAACATGCTACCAATGAAAAATAATTAGGTAATATACTAACAAAAAAATGTATACAAAAGAAAGTGAAGTTGGTCAAAATTTAATAGGGTAATTATTTCTTTCTCTTCAAGACCGTTATGCTTTATATGCTTTGTTTTCCTGTGCATGGACTTTGCAGAAAACTTGTAAGTGCAGTAAGAATATGTAACTTAGAAGCCATATATAAAGAAAGTTCTGTATTTTGCGGGGGGGGGGGGGGGGGGGGGGGGCGGGGCGGCTGTCTTCAAATGAAAAACTTGAAGTGTCCTTCAGGTATTTTCCCCATTCCTTAAGATATTCTGGCAGCTTCCTGACTTTGGCTAGCCTTCGCCTTCTGACTGGACACTTACAAGGTCTACTGAAGCCAAGATACCATTTAGGCGGTACACATGCCCTCTACCACACAGCAAACTCCAAACCAGGGGTTACATGAAACAAACCCCCTAACTAACCTAGTCCTTTACCTTCCAAAACGGAATACATATGTACTTACTAAATAGGTTTGGTTAATTATTTCCTTACCAATAGGTCCTAGGATATTAACCAGTCTTATTTACCTCATTTTAGAAACAAAGGATGATATAGATAATATACACCAAGATGACCATTTTATGCTGTAATTTTTCAAGTTTACATTACACAAAGACTTGGAAAAGGTTATTTTTTAACAAAATTAAAACACTTCACTCAGCAGTAGCCCAGAAGAACACAGTCTAATTTAGGTTTTAAAAAGAACATAACATTTACTCACCACCAGGACTGCAACAGACATGAAGAAGTTATATACGCCTATCCTCAACAAGTATATTGTCTACTGGGCAGTCACCCAGATTCTTTTAGCAGGGTTGGCAAGATTACGCTGCCTTTCAGGGCTAGACAGGGAATCTAAGCAGGTGAGCAGCTCTATCTAAGGGAGAACATACTAGAAAGAACTACTGCAGAAAGCTGGTCTTGCCTAAAGTAACTCTAAACCAACTTCAAACAAAATATATCTCCCAGTAAGAGAGACAAAATACACTGCCAGATATGTTTAACTGCCAATCAGGTAAGGATTGAAAAAAAATTCAAAATGGTATAAAGAATCTAGACCTCAGCCACAGTTCTGACAAGAGCTTACACTGCTGTGACCTTTCTGGGTAGCAGTCTAGTAATATACATCAAAACGAAAAATATGTATTTCCTTCAACCCAGTAACTAGACTCAGAAAGTCACCCTAGGGACTTCCCTAGCAGTCCAGTGGCTAAGACTCCATGCTCCCAATGCAGGGGGCCCAGGTTTGATCCCTAGTCAGGGAACTAGATCCCACATGCCGTAACTAAGAGTTCACATGTTGCAACTAAGACCCAGCAGAGTCAAATCGATAAATATTGAAGAAAAAAAAGAAGAAAGCTACAGAAAGTTGGCCTAAAGAGCCACCAGCATGCGACATTGTACATACAATGCATACATATTAACTTTAAACACTAGACAAACAATTTAAACAATCTAAATACTCAACAATAGTAAAAACTATTAAATTATGGTACACACATTCAATAAAATACCAAGAAACTAAAGGATGGAGTAAATGCAAAAGTATTGACCTGGAAAGCCATCACGGACCTTGGTTTTTAAGCACACTGCGTGTCTTCAGTCGCTAAGTCGTGTCCAACTCTTGCGACCCCATGGACTGCAGCCCACCAAGCTCCTCTGTGCATGGGATTTCCCAGACAAGAATACTGGAGTGGGTTGCCATTTCCTTTTCTGGGGGATCTTCCCGACTCAGTGATCGAACCCATGTCTCCTGCATTGGCAGGCAGATTTTTTTTTTTTTAATCACTGAGCCACCTGGGAAGCCCCTTAAACATATTACTACGACCAAAAGGCCGCCATCAGCCAAGCTCCCAGTGCTACTTCTGGTCACACCTGGAAGAAGGACTCCAAGACCCAGCCTAAGAAGGGCTGGCTGCTATCAGTGGTGTGGGTCTTCTGAGAAACGCTCAAAGTCAGTCTACAGTCAAGCTGTCAAGCAGAAATAAACACAAGCTGCCCAGTTACCTATGGCAGTTACAGGATTAATAAAGTAGACCCTCTGGTCTACACTGAGGAGCTTACACAGCAGAATATTCACTGCAAATCCAATATGGGAGATTTTCAAATTGCAACCAAATAAATCTGGAGAAAGGAATGGCAACCCACTCCAGTATTCTTGCCCTGGAGAATTCCATGGACAAAGGAGCCTGGTGAGCTACAGTCCATGGGGTCACAAACAGTCGGACATGACTCATGACTGAGTGACTAACACACAAACCCAGCAAAGAACTGGCAACGCTGGTGATGTTTATGGCACAGACTGGTCACTGCCACCCAGAACATCTAGACAACTTTCCTCAAGAACCAAAACACCTTCTCTCCTACACTGCCCTGAATGTAGACCTCCCAATAACACTTTGCAAAGCTCTGACCTCACCAGAACCTCATCAATCCATCAAGGCTGCCAGAGTTCTTTTTTGAACCTCTACATTGCCATGTAAGCTTCTAAGACTCTGTACACTCATTTTGTGACTGATGAGAATAAAGGTGCAAAAAACAAGAATAAAGTGAATATGTAATTGCAGAACTGCACACACACATGTTAAGGGACAGCAGCGCCACTGCAGCCAAGATATCTCTGGAAGTGATGACTAAATTACAGAAGAAACAAGTGAAATGATGCCAGGACCATCAGTCAGTGTTATCACAACTGTATGTTTCTCTAAGGTCACCGAAGTATGAGTCACTGCCTTGACATTCTTCCACCAAGGGCAAGATGAAGAAGAACAGGGCAAGGACTTAGAGTGCTAATGTTGCATGCCTTGGGGGAGAGGCTCCAAACACAGGACAAGAATGTTACCAAAGTACTTCAAAAACAGTAGAAAAAATTTACAAGTGTTAACTTCTCAATGATCCATTCAGTTCATGAGCCCCAAGAATTTGCAGAAAAACCACTAAAGCAGCTGAAGAGTTATAAGGAAACTTCTGAAGTGAAGATATTGCTCATGAACTTCATCTCCAGACTGGCAAGAATTCACAAGCTCTTTCTGTCCCACTGTGCACAGGTTTCTGCAGCAGCACCAAGAGGAGGAACAAGACGCTTCTGTTTGCATTACCTACTTCTCTGCACCTGGTAGTCCCAGAGACCACTGAGGTGCTGCTCAGGACCACGCCACCCATTCTGTCATGACAAGAACTCTGGGGAAGTCATGACAGGAGGAAGCAATGCCCTGAGAGAGATAACAGCTCAATGACTGAAAAACTTCCTGAAAACTTGGCCCAGTGTAAAAAACACTCTTGACCTCTCCTAAGACTCTGATTCAGTTCTTCCAAAAACTGAATCCTCAGATATCACAGAAGGAACTCCAGGGTAAGCCTACAGAGGCCTCAATAAAATCAAGGGTGCAAGAATATGGAGACTTAGATGCTAAAGATTACATTCCAGGAACTGCACTTCTGAAAGCTGAGGAACAGAACACTGAGAACCATCCAGATAGGTGGGGAAATACCAGGCTCAGTGAGAAGGAACCTGATGTAAATGGGGGGGTGTGCACCATTCCTTTGATGAAGAACAGCTAGAAATCTCCAAGAAACTGAACAAGCTTCACAGAGGAGCCAAAATGTCCAGTCCAAAATAAGTGCTTCTTCAGAAAAGAGCAGCTGGTGCTATGGGACAAACTTCTGAAAAACGGAAAAAGCAGTAACTTCCCAGCAAATTTTCCATTCCAGGGAAAATGCTAAACTTGTGTTATTAATCTGAATATTAGTGAATTAAGACTGCTGATTTGCATTTAAAAGTCCAGAAGCACTATTTTTTGAAAATCACCCCAAAAAAAGCACACTTGCTGAACAATGACTGGTTTGATCCCACTCCAAAAACTCTGCAATACAAAAATGAATCCTAATATGCAGGTTTAAATTAACAATGAAGCAACATTGGTTTATCAATTGTAACAAACATAGTGTGTTAATACAAGATGTTATTAATAAAGGAAAATGGAGTGTGGGTGATATGAGAACTTTCTCTACTAGCCACACAATTTCTATAAATCTAAAACTGCTCTAATGAAGTCTGTTAATTTTTGTAAAACCTGCATGTGTTAGATGGATTTGCAAATAAACATTTGCATATGCAAAGAGAGAGGGAAAGCTCTATATCAAACTTGTTGCAGTGGTTTCCTACAGAGAGTGAGGAGCATAAGGAAGAATTTTTACATTATGTATCTCTCAACTGTCTAACAACTTACTACACTGAGCAAGTAGCACACTGAGGGCCTGGGTGTTGAAACCAGACTGTGTGTGCTTAGTCACTCAGTCGTGTCCAACTCTATGTGACCCCATAGACTACAGCCCGCCGGCTCCTCTGTCCATGGGGATTTTCCAAGGAATTCTCTTGGAGTGGGTTGCCAGGCCCTCCTCCAGGGGATATTCCCAACCCAGGGATCGAACTCAGGTCTCCTGTATTGCAGGAGGATTCTTTATTGACTGAGCCACCAGGAAACCAGACTGCATGGACTGAACCCCAGCTCCATCATTATCTAGCTGACCAACTCGGGCAGCTAATCTCTCAAGGCCTCCAGTCCCCTCATGTGCAAGTAGGGACAACAGTTTGTGTACCTGTACTGAGCCGCTGCAGGCATTAAATGACTCACTACCTGTAACACGTAGACAGGAAAACTATCTGGTCCATAAAGTGTTCAATAAATAGTGTCCACCACCAATAAGCATCTATTATGCCTCATTTTAAAAAAAAAAACCTTGATTGGTAAGACAAACAAGGAAAACTTGGTTCATCAAGCCCCTTCTAGTGAAACCTTCAATACAGAAAATACAATGTATTCAACTGCCAAATAAAAATAATATGAGTATTTAACAGACTGCAAACCAATATTTGGCAATATAAGCCCAATTACATAGAAATAATCACTAATACATTCTACAAGGGTAATCATAAAAACAAATCCCTGATTTGTGTTGTGATTTTTGCTGTGATCCTATTTACTTTTTTCTTAACATTTTTCTGACTCATTTTAACTTTCTACATTGAATATGTGTTGTTTTTAATAAAGTAAAGGAGTGGCAAACATTTTCTTTTGAAGGCCAGATAGTAAATATGTTTCCAGTTTACAGGCCATAAAGGTCTCTGTCCTAACTACTCAACTCACACCACAAAAGCAACCAGCTAAATGAGAGCATATGGCTATGTCCCATTGAAAATTTAATTTACATAAACAGGCAGCAGGTAGGACATTGCCCACAAGCTGTCAAGTTTACCCACCCCTGAAATAAAGAGAGAAAGAAAACTGTGCTCATTTTGGAAAACAAAAAGAAACTGCATCTGCTAAATTGACACTATTGATTGGGGGGAAGGTACTTGTTCATTTATTAATATATACAAGAGTAGGGACCAAAAAAAACCAACTTTTTTATTTAGGCTCTGGAAATCCTCCTCTCATCCTTAGTGCCCCAGTAAGAAAACGCTTGCTAAGGAGCCTAAAGTCTGAATGGGAACACACACTAGTAGCTAGGCAATTACAAACACAGGCAAAAAGAAATACCTTTCGTATTTAAATCGATTTGAAATTTCTTCAAATGTCATAATTCACGACCAGTGGCTGCCACCACAGGGCCTGAAGTCCCAACTAACTGATGAAAGGATTTTGGTTTTGGATCAGGACAGCATGGGAAAATTTATGAGAAGAGATGAAAACATCTATGGACAACTACCAGCACTAGAAGTAAAATTTCTATGAAATAAACATGAGGAGTGAAAAGAATCAGGAATGAACCATCTAGAAAGTCTAACAGAATTAGAGTCAGAGGGTGGTAAAACGAGACACGCAAGTGGCCTTTGGTAGGACACTTCAAACTTCAAAAAGTTTCTGATCTCCGTCCCAAAAATAAAGCTTTGGGTTGGAAGAAACTATTCTCAACATTTCACTTGGGACGCAATTTGAAATGTTATGACAGATTTCTCGGAGTTTTAAATGGTTTCTTCGGAGGATGGATGAAGGGCTGCTTTGGGAGGAGATGCGAGGGGAACAACCCAGGGCTGAGGAGTCCAGAGTCTAAATATAAAGACGTTAGCAGACCCCTCTGCTTAAAAAACACGCCGACCCTGCACGACAGTCCCCGTGCCGGGTACCAACCCGGCGGGACCCGTCCACCTTTCTATCCCGCGACCGCGCCAAATTGTCAAGCCCCAGCGGCGAACGAAAACAAGGTCCACAGCCAGGGGCGCCCACAGCGAGCTCCGGCACAAACGCCCAGGCCCGGAGCCGGTGAGCAGCCGCCTCGAGGGGCGACACCGACACACCGGGCCCAGGACCGGGTCCGACCAAGCCGCCTGCGAGCGGGCAAGCGCCGGTGAGGGGTCTCCCCGCCGCAAAAGCCGGATCCGGGCCCGAGCGGAGCCCACCTCGGAGTGCGGCAGGCAGAGACTCGGAGGGGTGACCCGGGGCCGAGGGGACCCGGGGCTGGGGATGGAGGGGGACCTGGACCGAAGGAAGCCGGGACCCTGGGCCGGGGGAGCCGTGGCTGAAGGGGACCCGGGGCGGCGGGACTCGGGACTGAGGAGATCGGAGGCTATGGGAACCAGACTGCAGGAAGCGAAGGCTGAGAAGATCCCGGGGCTGAGAGGGTCTCGGCGGAGGGGGCCGGGAACTGAGGGGCGCCGGCCCAGGGGTCGGAGCAGAGGACCGAATAGTGCGCTCCTCGCCTGCCGCGCTGCCGGGACACCTGCCCTCAGCCCTCGCCCCCGCCAGCCCAGCCTCCCTCCCCAGTACCGCGCTCCCACTCGAGAACCTCACCAGAGCTCGCCGCCGCCTCGCCGCACGTCTCGAACTCCTCGGAACCGCGGCCGCTGGGAGCCCAGAGGAGCGGAGGTGGCGCCCGCTGCCGCCGCCGCCGCCGCCGCCGCGACCCAGCGTCCGGGAGGCTCCTTCAGCTGCCGCCGCCGTGACGCTAATCACACGAGGCGGCCCTAGCCAATGATAAGGCGCCTCGTGCGCAGCCGCGCTCGTCGAAGCCGGAAGCGCCCCCTGGCCGCTCCCGGACCGGAGCAGTTTGGGTGGGTCGGGAATCTAGCGGGAGGCGCCGAGCACCCGGAGACACGGAAGTCCCTTAGCTGTCCTCCCACCGGAAACGGGAGCGTGTGCAGCGGAAGAGGCGTGGCCGGCCGGCTAGGGACGCTTCCCGGTTTCTATGGATACGGCCCGCAAACCGCGGGGGGAACCGAAACAAGGGATTGCTAGACACAGTCCGAGGCGGCTTCAGACCTAAACGCGAAGCGTCTTCCCACAAGATAACAGCGATTGCTTTTTATTACCTCACGGAGACACTCCCATTTATGCCTTACGACTTCCAGAAAACGAATGTGAGCCCGCTCCTCTTAAAAGTATAAAATTCAGAGCCATTCTAAAAATGTTTCAGTGTAATAGCAGGTCAGAAACTAACTCAGCAATACTGTGTCCATTTGCCCAAAACGATTTATTTTCTACTTGTTTCAACTGAGCTTTAACTTCTTTAAACCCAAAATCTGCCTACATACTTATTCTATAAGAAAACAAAGTGTAGAAGTTGGCCAGTGTAGAAAATGTTTTCTTCACATTCAGTGCTCTGAAGAGGTTATATTGCCTTAACTGTCAAAAAATCTTGTTATACTAATTAAGGGAAAGCCATAAGCTTTCAAGGACGCCCATGCCCCAGGCTTTTCCATCTTGAAACTGAGTGGCACCTTGTGAGGCTCCCAGGCATGGAGGCCTCGTTTTTATGTCCCCCATTTCTTGTAAGCAAGACTCTACCCTCCACGTCCTTCCCTGAGTTCCAAAGGGCAGATTTGAACAGTTGCTAATCAAGGGAGGAGACGCCAAGAAACCACCTGAGGCAAGATTAAAGGGACCAGCGGAGTTTAGCTAGATTAGGAGGCCACGTGAGACCCTGCCGGGCTTCCCTCCTAGCTCAATCGGCAAAGAATCTGCCTGCAATGCAAGAGACCCAGGTTCGATTCCTGGGTCAGGAAGATCCCCTGGAGACGGAAAGGGCAAGCCATTCCAGTATTCTTGCCTGGAGAATCCCATGGACAGAGAAGCCTGGCAGGCTACAGTCCATGGGGTTGCAAGAGTTGGACACACTTAACAACTAAACCACCACCACCATGAGATCCTGTACACACCCTAATCTTATCAACAACCCCCACCCTTGGGAAATATTGCTGTATGAATGCATGCATGCTCAGTCATATCTGACTCTTTGTGGCCCCCTTGACTGTACCCTGCCAGGCTCTTCTAAAACTCCTTATCAAATCCTCCTGGGTAAGAGGGCTCTCACCCAACAATGCTGGCACCCTGATCTTGAACTTCTAGCCTTCAGAACTATGAGAAATAAACTTAACATTGTTTATAAGCTTTAAAAAAAAAAAAAAGTTTCCTGGGTGGGGACACATTTTTTCAAGGCCTACTATATCCGCCTTTGCCTGGCAAAATAATAAAGCTATCCTTTTCTACTTCACCCAAAACTCTGCCTCTGAGATTCAACTCCCCACTGGCGTACAGAGAAGCTGAGCTTTCAGCATCACTCCCTGGGACCACACCAAAAGAAAAAACAAAGGAAGCTGGAAAAGCGTCACAGATCTCATATCAAAAGACCTAGGGTCTGATACATAAGGAAAAATGTGTATAATAGAGAACTCTTCAGCCTGGAAGTGTAAAATCTGAGAAGTGATTAAAGTTACTAAAATCAGAAAAAGCATGAATAAGATGGTCTTAATACTAGTATTTTAGAATGCTGGTATTAAGTCCACCCAGGTAAGCTTGAAAAAAGCCGACAAGCACTTCCCTGGTGGCGCAGTGGTAAAGAATCTGCCTGCCAATGCAGGAGATACAGATTCGATCCCTGGTCTGGAAAGACCCCCCCACACACCAAGAAACAACTGGGCCCATGTGCCACAACTACTGAGACTGTGCTCTGGAGCCCAGGGGCGGCAACTACTGAGCCCTGGAGCCCATACTCTGCAGTGAGAGAAGCCAGCACAATGAGAAGTGTGTGCAGCACAACTAGAGTAGCCCCTGCTCTCCACAGCTAGAGAAAGAGCTCCTGAGGCAAGGAAGAGCCAGCACAGCCAATAATAAAATACATAAATAAATAAATTTTTTTTTTAAAAAAGCAGACAACCTTGTACTTCTACAGCACCTCAGAAACAACGCCAGTGTGTCTGCACAGCGAATTTGACTTACAGAAGGCAAAGAGAACTGGGGCCTCAGGCTTAATGAGAGGTCTACTGAGGACGACAGAGCTACATAAAGACGAGATTGTTCAAAGACTTCAAACTTTATCTGCATCCTTCTCTAGGTGATTTTGTTTTGACAAACCAAAGCACTTTACTCTGGAGCAGTCCTTGCCCTGATGAAACACATGAGAGAGAGCCTTATCATTTTCCCCCCAAGATTTACCTCCCATTCTGTCATGATGGTCCCACCCCCAGATCACTGCTGCTAGTTCCTGATGCCCCCCCAAAGGTGAAACAAACCCCACCATTTCTTCAGAATGCTCACACCTTTTCAGTCAATGAAGACATTGTCACCATCCCCAACCTGAGGGACTGTCTGTGAATGGCCTCACCCATATCTCTTACCTAAAGGTCACCATTAAATGTCCCAAAGCAGATTTTTCAGGTCTCTCTTGCCAAATGTCCTTCAGTTCCTAATCTTTGTATATTGTCTTCTAAGTAGCCGTGCAAAAACCAAGGGGAATTCAGTCAAATTCTGCATCCTCCAGTGTCAGCTGGATCTTTAGAATGTGGGTTCCCTCCATCCTGAAGGTGCCCCACTTCTCCACAGGAGGGTGGAGTACTTCCTCTCAGCAGCACCCAGAAAAGAGTCCCTTCCACCCCACTCGCCATCCTAGTCACCGGTGACCCAACACTGCCCAGCAGCATAGCTAGTCGGATGTGGTCATCGGTACAATGACCAGATGCTGCTGACAGAGAGGTGCATCACTGGGTAACATTCATAATCCAGGTGCGGTCACTCCATGATGAGGCATCAGGGGCACTATAGGGTGCAGCTGAAATGGTGACAATGGACTTGCTCTGAGGACAGTCTCAGCCTGCATTGTGATCTGCAGGTCAACAGCCAATGAGAACTGAGGAGGTCCCCAAAGTGAGCAGCAAGTGAAGGTGCAGCTTTCAAATTCTGAAGCATAAAGAAAATACTCTAGACCTCATAGTGAATTTAACTTTGGGATCCCAATTGGTTTTTTTTTTTGGGGGGGGGGCAGTGGGGGGGAGCAAAGTTTGTTTCCTTCTCCAATAAAGAAAAGAGAAATTATTTCATTTATTATTTTTTAATCAAAACAATTGCTATTTTTAAGAGGAAAAAAGAAATTATTCTACTAGTAACAATCAAAATGATCAGTGTTCTTTGAAAGAACTTTTCAAAGTCTACAGCTTTTCCAAAAAAATTACAAAAGGAAATTTACAGCTTCATTATTACAAAATACCTAAAAACAACCTAAACTTTTCTTTTCTCTTCCAATATCTCTAAGTGTTTGAAAGATAAACATCCGAAGTAAGGGGGGGAAAATCTGGACAAAGTGGGAAATGGACCATAAAAAAGAGAAACCAAGAAAAAAAGAGCAAGAAATGTCAAACCAGCCCTTGTGTTTGTCTCATATACATGTTGTAGAAAAGGGGGAAATTTATCTATACCCTCTTAAGTTTTGTGGTGGGCCTAAGGAGCAAACAGAGATAAGACATTCACAAGAGAAAAACTTATAAATTTAATATTTTTACACAGGAGCCTTCAGAAAGAAAATGAAGATGTGAAAAATTCATTAGAGCCAAAAGCTTGTATTCCTTTTTACACAACAAAAAATTGTGGTGATGCTACAAGATAAAGGGGCTTTGGTGAGGGGTAGTAAATTGGGGTGACCCAACAGTGCCCTGGAGTACAGCTAGTTGGATGTGGTCATCTGTACAAACTGGACAGATGATTGTCCAGATTGTCCTAGGACAATACCTAGGAAATATGCTGCAGGCATTCATGAAAGATCAGGCTCACTCTAGTGGGGTTCTCAGTACAGGTCCATTTTGGTTTAGGTCAGCTCCCAGTCTAAGGAGATTCTTCAGAGTCATCACACTGTATACCATAAACTTATACAAAGTTTAATGTCAATATCTCTCAAGAAAACTGGGAGACAAAAATAAAAGAATGTTCTCTTCCTGTTGTAAGGAGGTAACCTTTTCATGGGAACTGTTAGCCCCTGCTTTTAGGTAGAAAGGGGGAGGGTTGGGACTTCCCTGGCTGTCCAGCAGTTAAGATTCCTCACTCCCAATGCAGGAGGCATGAGTCCGATCCCCGGTCAGGGAACTAAGATCCCACATGCCAAGCAGTGTGGACAAACAATTTTTAAAAATAAATTTTTTTAAGAAGAAGAAGAAAAGAAAGGGGGAGGAAGCATAAAGAGCCCTTCCTGTATCCCAATTGTCCTCAGCTCACAATAATAAATACACCAAAGAGGCATACTTTGGGGTTATGTATTCAGGACCTCTTCAGTGTAGCTCAGACAGTAAAGTGTCTGCCTACAATGCAGGAGACCCAGGTTCAATCCCCAGGTCGGAAAGATCCCCTGGAAAAGGAAATGGCAACCCACTCCAGTATTCTTGCCTGGAAAATCCCATGGACTGAGGAGACTGGTAGGCTACAGTTCATGGGGTCGCAAAGAGTCGGACACAACTGAGTGACTTCACTTTCTTTCTTCTTTCACTTTCAGTGTAGAACCAACATCAAAAGCAGCCAGCTAATCGGACTTTGAAGCATTGGGATTCAATGCTGTTAACCGCTTTGAAACTAATTTACAGCAGAATTAGAGAGAAATACATCAATATCTGTATTCTGGCTTATTGTTCAGTCTCTGAGTCATGTCCAACTCTTTGTGACTCCGTGGACTGAAGCACACCAGGCTTCTGAGTTCTTCACTGTCTCCCAGAGTTTGCTCAATAAACTCATGTCCATCGAGTTGGTGATGCTATCCAACCATCTCATCCTCTGTCGTCCCCTTCTCCTTTTGCCATCTTCTCCTTTTCTAGAATCAGGGTCTTTTCCAATGAGTCAGCATCAGGTGGCCAAAGTATTGGAGCTTCAGCTTCAGCATCACTTGTTATTATGGTTAATTGTGATTAAACTGATCTCAAATACATATTATGATAAAAAAAAAACATACATTCATCTTAGATTTCCAAGGAGTCCATTTCAAATGCTCAGGAAAACATCACAACACCCTAAACTCTCATTTGTGCCACATGGTGGTCATGTTTAAAACTGAGGATAAATCGCAGTATAAACATTTTGATAATCATGTAAATTACATTAGTGACTTCTCAAGCAGGGGTTAGGTAATATGGCTCTGGGGAAGCAGCATCATTACCAGTGAGCTGCTGACTCACCGCTCGGCTATGGCCCGTGTGTTAGCTCTTGCTAAGCTTTGTATCATCACCAATGAAAAGAAGATGCTTGCTACTACATTTTTTTTAATGGACAGAAAGAAAACACACAGCTTTGTGGATGTGCTTGACACTGGGGAGAGGTAGAAGATAGGTCTGAGGACTAAGAAGGCTTCATCTTTATCAGTAATATTTCATTTCTGCCACGTGAAGAAAGCTAAAGCAAATGACAAAAGTGTTTAACATTTATTAATCCTGGGTGCTGTGGTTGTCTATTAGCATCCTGTCAGAATATCTTTTATAGTTTGTTAAAATAGGCTTTTAAAATAAAATGTTAAGATAGGGAAAGATTAAAGGCCGAGGGAGAAGAGGGCGGTGGAGGGTGAGACGGTTATGTAGTGTCACCGACTCAGTGTCCCTGAACTTGAGCAAACTGGGGGAGAGAGTGGAGGATGGGGGAGCCTGGCATGCTGCAGTCCATGGGGTTCCAAAGAGTTGGACATGTCTTAGCAACTGAACAACAACAAAATAGGCTTTATTGAAATATATTTTACATACAATAAGATGCACCAATTTTTTGTGTATAAAAGGATTCCTCCATAAAGTTAATGAACATACCAAAACCTCATTTATTTACTTTCTTTTTTGTGTGTATGAGAACCTTTAAGCTCTCCTCTCTAATTAAATTTCGATTATACAATTCAGGGACTTTGCTGTTTGATCCAGTCGTTAAGATTCTGCCCTTCCAATGCAGGAGACAGTGGAAGGGAAACTAAGATCACACATGCCACAGGGTGCGACCAAAATAAAATAAAATAGTGTCCTCGGATTTTGGTAATGTTGATGAAAACTTAATCAGTCGATCTAAGAAAAAAATTGGAAAATTTATTCCAGACAAATTTGAGGATTATAACCTGGGAAGAGCATCTCAGAAAGCTCTGAGAACTGTCCATCCCACTAGAAGTCAAGACATAGCTTATTTAAGACATTTTTGAGACAGAGGGCTGTACATTAAATGACATACTATTGACAGCTTACCTAATCCAGATTGAAGTGCCATCGTGGTGGCTCATGTGACCCTTTACAAGATCAAGAAGGAATGTTATCTCTTAAGGAGTTGTCTGTTGGTTCAGGGAGAATGTTGCTGTTTATGGCTGAGCAGGTATTTCTGCTTATAGGGGAGGTTCAGTTGATGCCTGATGCAGACACATAATGCACAGTGGGGAGAGGGGAGGTCAAGGAGCAGATCATTTTATGTTTAAATTTTTTCTTATCTTGTCATAAATATGAATTCTATTTTTACTGTAACTTGAAACTTCAATCTTGCAAAATTTAATTAAATTATGGGAATTCATCGAGAAGCCATCTCCCGGGCTGTAATTCTCACTGGAACACTGAACAAATGCTACTGTACTCACAGTTCTTACGTTTTGCGCTTGTTTCCAGTCCACAGTTAGAACCATCTCATAATACTTTTAATTTGCTTTTTCCTGATGACAAATGACATAGAAACTTTATCACATACTTATTGGCCATTCTTTTCTTTCTCAATGTGTCCGTTCAAATTCAAATCTTTTGCCTGTTTAAAAAAAATAGATTGTTTCCCTCCTTATTATTGAATTGTAACAGTTCTTTGCTTACAAGTCCTTTGCTAAAATAAAAAGCAAACAGAAAAAAAAATTTTAAGACCTCTAGGGTTACATAATATTTCAGTTACAAAGGGCTGTTTACATGTGGTCTCTCATTTGCTGTGAGACTGCAAATAGAAACAAAAAAGTTTTAATTACCATAAACACACCATAACAAAATTTTGTGTTAGAAGGTACAGAAACTGAAAAAAAAAAAAAAAACAGGAAATGGAGGTGAAAATCAATAAAGAAAAAATTAGTTTCATAAGTAATTTAGAAGCAGCCGTTGGTTTAAAGTCTGTTTTTTCTTAAGGAAAAATTCAAGACGGCATCTGTTCTGCTTAGCAGCTCCTTAAGCAATCATCCCCCACGCAGAAAGCTGTGAGCCAAAAAAAAGAGCATTTGTTGCGCTAAACTTTAAAACTTGTAATACAAAGTAGTTCATGTGCTATATGCGAACTATGTGCTAAGTCACTTCAGTTATGTCCAACTCTTTTGACTCCATAGATTGTAGCCCGCCAGGCTTCTCTGTCATTTGATTTCCTTAGGCAAGAATGGAGTGGGTTGCCATGCCCTCCTACAGCGGATCTTCCCAACCCACACCTCTTATGTCTCCTGCATTGGCAGGCAGGTTCTTTACCACTAGAGCCACAAAGAAGTTTATTAACCTTTAAATGTCTTGACTTTAAATGTTTGACTGTGTAGATCACAACAAACTGGGGAAAATTCTTCAAGAGATGGGAATACCTGACCACCTGACTTGCCTCCTGAGAAATCTGTATGCAGGTCGAGAAGCAACAGTTAGAACCAGACATGGAACAACAGACTGGCTCCAAATTGGGAAAGGAGTACATCAAGGCTGTATATTGTCACCCTGCTTATTTAGCTTATATGCAGAGTACATCATGCTAAATGCTGAGCTGAATGAAGCACAAACTGGAATCAAGATTACCAAGAGAAATATCAATAACCTCAGATATGCAGATGACACCACCCTTATGGCAGAAAGGGAAGTGGAATTAAAGAGCCTCTTGATGAAAGTGAAAGAGGAGAGTGAAAAAGCTGGCTTAAAACTCAACATTCAAAAAACTAAGATCATGGCATCTGGCCCCACCACTTCATGGCAAATAGATGGAGAAACAATGGAAACAGTGAGAGACTTTGTTTTCTTGGACTCTGAAGTCACTGCAGATGGTGACTGCAGCCATGAAATTAAAAGACGCTTACTCCTTAGAAGAAAAGCTATGACCAACCTAGACAGCATACTACAAAGTAGAGACATTACTTTGCTGACAAAGGTCCATCTAGTCAAATTTATGGTTTTTCCAGTAGTCACATATGGGTGTGAGAGCTAGACTATAAAGAAAGCTGAGCAACACGACCGAGTGACTGAACTGAACAGAAATGTCTTAATGTACAGTTAAAATCAGAACTTATACCCAGGAGCTTATCAGGGTCATTTGATAAGAATTTTCTCATCAGCTTACAAGGATGAACCCTGGGACCTGGGGCTTGCACTTTGGTAAAGTGACAACTTGCAGAAATAAGTTCCAAGAACTGGCATTTACTGAAGAGGGAACAGGACTGACCTGGAATTGAATTCCAATGCATGTGACCTGAGAGTCACTGAGGATGGAACTGTGTGGTTGGGGCTGTTCTCAGAGCTTGTTTCGCTGGCTCTTGTCCCTTTTCTGTTGCTTTAGGTTAGAAGTTAAAGCAAGCTGGGAGGAGAAGAGGGATGTGGCAGAAAGATAAGATTCCTGCAGGACAAATCTCCAGGCCCTGCAACGTCTCAGCCTCTCCCCTCCAACTTTCTCTGTTGAGTGATTTTATCAGCCCTGCCTGCGGTGCCTCTGACAGGCCCAAACCAGAAGGGAACAGAAGAGGAAAGGGTGAAAGAAGGTTGAAGAAGGTGTGAGTATTAGGAAGGCTGAAAGTGGTACAAGGTGACCATCTCAACTCATCACTCACTGATGAAGAATCACTGCTTCTTCTTCCCAAGCAAATGGGGGGAAAGAGTCAGAGGTTTTCAATCTTTCGTGCACAAAATCAACACCTGGAGGGCGTGTTAAGAATGTGGATTCCCAGGTGGTATAAATTAGGTGGCTGGGATTAACATATACAAACTACTGTATATAACACAGATAACCAACAGAGACCTGCTATATAGGACAGGGAACTCTATTCAATGTGCTGTAATAATCTAAATGGAAAAAGAATTTGAAAAGAAATGAATATATATATATACACACATACACAAAATTGAATCACTTTATTGTACGCCTGAAACCAACACAACATTGCAAATCTATACTATACTCCAATATAAAAAAAAAAATTTAATTTAACCATATGTAAAACAGATAGCCAGCAGGAATTTGAGGTATGACTCACGGAACTCAAAGAGGGGCTCTGTATCAACCTAGCGTGGTGGGATACGGAGGGAAATGGGAGGGGGGTTCAAGAGAGAGGGGACATATGTATACCTATAGTGGATTCATGTTGATGTTTGACAGAAAAACAAAATTCTGTAAAGAAATTATCCTTCAAAAATAAAAATTAATAAATTAAAAAAATTTATTTTCAATAAATAGATAACCTTTGCCTGTACAAGATCTTAAATGAATTTTTAATTTAAAAAAAGATCAAAGACTCTCAGGTGAAAAATGGCTTACATACCTCTAGAAACTATAAAAATAAAAATATTAGCTATATAGAAAATATCAGCAATATGACCATTGCTGATTTCTGTAAATGTACTTAGTCTTAATAAGAAAACTAGAAAACAGAAAGTGAAATAAAAAATCAAAGTTTTGGGGGCTTTTTGTTCCAGGCATACATTTATTTTATTAAATCAGGTGTCAACCAACTTTCTCTTAAAGGCCATAGAATAAATACTTTAGCTCTTGTTGACTATAGAGTTTCAGTTCCAACTATTTGACTATTGTGGTGCAAAAATGCCCATAAACAATATGAAAACAAAGGAGGATGTTTATGTTCAAGATAGTTCTTTTTTTCTTTTTTCAATATAGTTCTACTTATAAACATTGGGTGGGTAGGGAAGACGAATCACTGTTCCCAGAGATTCTGATTCATTAACACAGTAGGCTTCAGAAATCAAGATTTCTCTCTCTCTCTCTCTTTTTTTTTTTTTCTTTCGACTGTACTATGTGGCATGTAAAATCTTAGTTCCCCAACTATGGATGGAACGAGAGCCCCTGCAGAGGAAGCTTGGAGCAGTAACCACTGGACCACCAGGGAATTCCCAGAAATCAGATTTTTGCCTGTCGGAATCTGGCAATTCTGATACCCTGGTCTCCTGCAGACTCAGTTTCCCTGCATCCCTCTGTGTACTCAAAAGGACCCAGACATAGTTTCATGTTCTCTTGTCCCTGTCCTGAAATTCTCAACAGGAGGCCCACACTTCCATCCGACGCTGGGTCTTACAGATTACTTAGCTGGTGCCATCTGCACCCATGGACGACGTTTTGATAAACATAGCAATGGAGGTTAGCTCTTAGCCTTCAATCTCCCACTCCTGAATATATTCAGGCAATTATGTATAGACCTATTGGATTTTAAGTCTCATGGACAACCAGCATCTGAATAAAGTTCCTTTGCACAATTTCTTACTTGGCACTCTTGGATCACGGTTTCCAGGAATGTCTGTTTCCAAAGGGAGAGCCCAGGGAGAGAGGCGGCCATTACTGCAGGAAGTGAACTCCTGGGGGTGGTTGTGGCAGAGATTGGTAATTACTTGTGCAAGAAAGGAATAAAGAAAAAAAAGAGAGAGAGAGAGAGACTTCCTTCCTAGTGGTCCAGTGGTTAAGGCTCCTCGCTTCCACTACAAGGGACTTGGGTTCAATCCCTGGCTGTGGAACTAAGATCCCACATGCTGTGGGTGGCACAGACAAAAAAAAAAAAGGAGAGACCTCAAAAATAGTACATGGGAAAAATATCACTGTCAGGCATTTGAGAAGGCCAAATCAGCCAACAAAGGTAAATAGATAAGCCTGAAATTCAACACTCTGGGGAAAACTGGTCATTGAAAGCTGGACAAAGGTGATGTTTGGAACAAATTCTAATCTGATCTAATTTGATGAATCCATTCAGCAGTGTATGTCAAAGGGTAGAGGTGTGGACTCAGGTTGTCATAGTATTCTATGGGAGAACCAGGAGAGAGGAGCTTTAGGACAGCTCATCCAAAGTTCACGTTTCCCAGGGACTTCCCTGGTGGTCCAGTGGTTAAGACTCTGCCTTCCAATGCAGGGGACACAGGTTTGATCCCTGGTGGGGAACTGATGCCTTGGGGCAACAGGCCTCGAGAGTCCACATGCCACAAATAGGGAAAAGCCTGTGCACTGCAAGGAAGACCCAGAGTAGCCAAAAAAAAAAAAAAAAAAGAGTTTACATTTCCCAGTCCATCATTTACTCCTGGTACAGCATCAAGGATGCTCACTCCACAGGTTGAGAAACCAGAACCATGGCCATGAGTCAGTTCCACCCCAGGTTGGAAAATAAAATCAGTACACGTTTTAGTTATATCTAAAAAGCAAATTGTTTTTCCACTATAATTGCCATTATAATTGAGTATACTCATCTCCACAGTCAAGTCCGGTTACCCAGGCTTGAGAGACTGGCTGGCCTTAAAGGGAAAGGTTGTGTTGTTAGTTTTATCCAGAAGAGTCAGCTGGTTATTCAACAGTGCTTGTGGGTTTCCTTCTCATTCACTCATAAGTGGCTTCAGGAAGGTATCAGTCATCAGGATTTTCAGCATCATTGTCATCAGCACCACATCTATGCAATAATTATAGTAATAATAGCTAATACATTTATAGAATCTTTACTATGTGCTGAGCATTTTCTAAGCTATATATACACTCATGTAATCCTTAGCACAACTCCTAACATATGACATATTACGATTGCTATCTCCAGTTTACAGATGAGGAAACTGAGGCCCAGAGAGGTTCCTTATTGTTTAAGGTCACACAGCTATGAAATAGCAGAGCCAGGATTCAAACACAGGGGCTATGACTATGTAACCCAAGCACTTAACCTCCAGATTATGTTACAAAGGGCACCGGGCAGGGAACTTAATGAAGCAAGGCAAACAGAGTCTCCTCAACATTTGGGGAGTTACAGACTCTTTGGAGAAGCTATAGCCTTCAGAAAAATATATACACACATATTTACAAATTTCCAGAGGACTTCCCCCCTTCCTCCAGGACCACATGTTGAGCTTTAGGACTCAATCCCAGGTTAAGAAAGCCTGTTCCAGACACTAGTTGCTTCAAAGTATACAATGGTTATTGCTACCAAAAGACAAAAGGATTGCTTAAAAGCTAATGGCTCCAGGGACTTCCCTGGTGGTCCAGTAGTTAAGACTCTGCTCTTCTATTGTTAAGGGTTTGATCCCTGGTCAGGAAGCAAAGATCTCATATGCCAACGTGGCAAAAAAAAAAAAAAGCTAATAGCTCTGTGCATTGTAAACTCAGCAATAGTCAGACTATAAGCCTGACACTCGCACCACGTCACCAAGTCCAACAACTGGCTATTTTTAAATAACAAAGTTCAAGGCTTTTCATCAACTGCCAAATAATTTCAAGATGGAAGAACAGATCACTGCAATTTTTAGCATAGACCGTGATGCCTGGCCTGCACTGAGTCCTCAAGAGATGTAGATAGAGAAGAAAAGCAGACAGGGAGGACACAGCGAACTTGACACTTCTTAGTGGTGAACGCAATGTGACTGTAAAAATATCATTCAACTGTTCTTTCTTTGTTTCTTTTTTTTCATTCCACTTCTTTTTAATGGCATTCACTTGTTTGTTCCCTTATTTTCTAGACTCGTTGAGTATTTCCTTTGAAGCAACAATGCTAGGGCATCAAGGGTGTGAATTTAAAAGTTACTGTGGGGGCTCTCCTGGTGGTCCTAGGTTAGGACATGGTGTTTTCACTGCCAAGGGCCTGGTTCGATTCCTGGTCAAGAAACTAAGGTCCCACAAGCCTTGGAGCCAAAAAAAAAGTTTTTCAAGAAAAACATAGCTGGAATATCTCAGTTAGGAGAGCTTAGACTGAAAATCTAAAGGTCTCCGGTTAAAAAAAGAAAAAAAAAGAAAAAAGAAAGAAAAGTTACTGTGGAGCAAACACAGCAAAAATGTGAAATAGGAGGAATGCCGATTGTCATGTGACAAACAAAACCAGCTATTTAAGAAGCACATCAAGGAACTGTTTTTGTTGTTGTTTAGTCACTAAGATGTGTCCAAGTCTTTGGAACCCCATGGACTACAGCCTGCAAGTCTCCTCTGTCCATGGGACTTCCCAGGAAAGAACACTGGAGTGGATTGCTATTTCCTTCTCCAGGGAATCTTCCCGACCCAGGGACTGAACTGGCATCTCCTGCATTGGCAGGTGGATTCTTTACCACTGAGCCACCTGATATTTGAGTGACGTAAGGGTCTCATGTATAGCAATGTTCAACGACCGGCCTCTGTGATGGCAAGAGGCCTGGATACAACAGAACTACGTGTCAGAGGAGAATGGATATATAAAATATGGTATGTACATACGTTGTACTACTACGTGTCACTAAAAGGAAAAAACTCCATCCACACAGATCTCAAAAACACACGGGCTAACACCAAGTTGCAGAACAACACGAAAGGTAAAATGGCATTCATCTGAATTAAAAAGAAAAACGTACCAGCTCATAGGATGGAGAGAGAGAGGGAATAGGGCTGAGAGCACTGGATAAAGGGATTTTTAGACATTAGACATTTGTAATGTTTTATTTCTTTGCAGGAAAAAAGGACAACCCACATAGGACAAAGGTATAACCGTTCTAAATCTTGGGCTGTGAGAACAATGGTGTTGGTTATATTGTTTATGTTTTATATGCTATTATCTGTGCTTAAATTTTTAAACCACCTTCTAAATTTATGAAGATTTTACATATATATTTTATAAGAACAATTATGGAGTCTGAAGAACAATGTACAATTTTGGCCTAATATCATCTGAGTTGTCTAAATAATCCTGCTAAGACATGAGGTTTACCGGGGCTGTACCCCAGCTCCATGGAGTTTGCCCCACCAAGTTTGCTTTACATGCTACCCTTTCTAGATTCTGACGAAGTGGACGCACGTGTTCAAATCTTCTGTCCTCATGAATTTAACTCCACCATGGAATTCAGGGTAAGTTAGAAAGGAGCATTCTGTTGTAATAATATCATGAATTAAGGAGAAATGTTTATCTTGCATTCATCTTTGCTGTTTACCGTGTCACCAGCGTCTGGTAGGAGTGGCTTCTGAGAGACACAGTTTTGTGGGCAAGGCTGCAGCCAGATAAGAAATGGACCTTTCTCCAGGCCCCAGGGGTTGTGGCTGACCTGGACTCCTGACTCAGGACGCTCTCCCCCAGGGAGTACATCTGATAACCCATGAGCCTCACATGGTGAGAAAAAAGTGTACATAGCTGAAGTGAGGACGCTAAATGAGTAAAGTCTTTTGCAAAAGACCCTGATGCTGGGAAAGACTGAGGCCAAGAGGAGAAGGGGGCGACAGATTATGAGATGACTGGATGACATCACTGACTCAATGGACATGAGTCTGAAGCTCCGGGAGATAGTGGAGGACAGGGAAGCCTGGCGTGCTGCAGTCCATGGGGTCGCGCAAAGAGTCCGACACGACTGAGCGACTGAACAACAACAAAAGTCTTTTCAAGTGAGATGAAAATTATGTCATCTCTTTAGGGAAACATGTAGTGAGAGGGATACATTAGGAGCTTGAGATTAATATATACACACTCATATATAAAATAGATAACCAGCAAGGACCTACTGTATAGCACAGGGAACTCTACTCAATATTCAGCAATAACCTGTATAGAAAAAAACCTATTCTATTTCCATATATATATATATATATATATATATACACACACAGACACATAACTGAATAACTTGGCTGTATACCTGAAAATAATACAACTTTGAACATCAACTATACTCTAATATTAAAGAAAAAATTAAATTAAAAAATAAATTATGTTATCTCTTCAATTAATGGAAGGAAGTCTAAACTTTTAGTGATTTTAGATTTTATGGTCAGAATATACATGGTGGGACTTCTCTGGGGGTCCAGAGCCTAAGACTCGGTGCATTCATTGCAAGGGACACAGGTTTGATCTGGGGTCCAGAAACTAAGATCCCACCTGCTGTGGGGCATAGCCCCCAAAAAAGAATATCTGTGGTGAATCCATGATTTAATCATTGGGATTTCCTCCACTGACTAGTTTTGTAAGACGTGTACCATTGATGTCGGGATGGGAGGGTGTGAACAGAGGAGAATGAATGAGGGAAGGGTGCAGCCGGTGGGACCGCGCAGACGGCTACCCAACAGTGACACAAAGTTCAGCACTCAGAGCCGAAAGCCAAGGAAGAGAAAGTGATGACTTTTGGTTCCCCCAGGAGAAGACACCTCTGCACCCCAGCAGGCTCTCCAGGGAAAACAGTGGAGCAGCCTGCACCCCTTCTGTCTCATTTCACTCTCACCCCTCCAGGAGCTGGTCCTCCTCCACCCTCAGAGTCTCAGCCTTCAGAAGCGTGTGTGACTTTAGCACCTGCCTTTCCACATCTTTCCAGAAAGAGGGTCAGACTGGAGTGTGGGAGATGTGAAGGAGGCCAAGTGTCCCCTCCAGCCTAAGTCCCAGAGCTAATGCGAGGCTGCACAGTGAACCCTGCGTTTTCCTTTCCTTTTTATTTTTTTTTTAAATGTATTTATTTATTTATTTGGTTGCACTGGGCCTTAGCTACAGCACTCTGGATCCTTAGTTGCAGCCCGTGGGATCTAGTTCTCCAACCAGGGAGAGAACTCAGACCCCCTGCATTGGGAACTCAAAGTCTTAACTGCTGGACCAGCAATGAAGTCCTGAGTCCTGCTTCTTCTAACACCGGGAGAAACAAACTGTGTTGATGGGTTCTTCAATCCGGGAAAGGGTAATATCCCAACAGAAGCTTAGGATGTTTCTGACAAATTATTAGAGATCATTTGATACAGAAAAACCCCCAAACAAAAACGTGTCAAGAATTTCAATTGAACCCACTTATTATAATCCATTTTCCCTAGCTCTTCTTTGGCAGCCAAATAAACTGAAGTGAAAGGTCTTTGAGGACAAAGATCAGCCAGATTAGGGTTATTTCAGCTGTTTCCCAACTGTCTGGGGTGTTTCCATTTCTCCCTAGTCTGAGTCTGATGGCAGTGATGTTCCTGCCAGACCCCATGGCACTGAGTAAGAGGTTTAAGGACCAGAGCACAGGCCTCTGAGGGACCCCGAGGGGCCCTCTCGTTGGTGGAGGCGATGTGGGGTGACAGGTCACTGCCACTCAGACGGTTATTTCAAAATCAAGAACAGGGTGAAGCAGGCTGCTGAGAGCTGGGACCAGCTGGGTTGGGCCATCGCCACATAAAGTTACAAAACCAACATTGGGCTGGCGTCAGGCATCCAAGGTATGTCTTCCAGATCCCCGATTCCCTCTGCCCTAGACTCCTTCTGCCCTACTTCTGCTCCACATCCAAAGGTCGGGGCTCGCCCTAACGCCTGGAGCTGCAGATAGACTCGCTCACATGGATTATGACACTGTCTTTGGACAGAAAGCCAAGTGGGCACTGGTGGAAAGGTCAGAGAGCAGTGAGATGCTGTTCTCGGAGGGAGAGTAGTCTTTTCTTTTGCTGTTGTTAATGTTTGGTTATTTCTTTGGCCACACAGGAGTATTCATTGTAGCATACGGGATCTTTCGTTGAGGCCTGTGGGGATCTGGTTCCCTGACCAGCAACCAAACTCAGGCCCCCTGCCTTGGGAGCGCAGTGTCTTGGCCACGGGACCACCAGGGAAATCCTGGGACAGTAGTCTTGAATCAAGATCTTCTTTTCCCTGTCCAGGGTTTGAACCTAGCCACCAGCCCACCAGGAGCTAAAGGCTAGAAGCAAAGTTCCCTGATTCTTACCCCTTCTGAAACTAAGAATGTTTCAAGGAGGCAAAACTGTAAAACAAATACAAAGTTTGTAATTAGGGACACAGCACATGTATGGGAGAGCACACAGTGAAACAGTTTATTCTTTTCTGTCAGAGGCGAGGCAGAGACACACACCCAGACAGGAGCGCCAGCATCCTGAATAAGGAGCCCAGCAAAGAGGTGACACAACACTCTGTATAGGGCAGTCCTTGCAGGTTTTTGCCTACATGTGGCCAATTAACTTGTTTCTTTCTCCATACCTGACTGGTCCTAGGACCCTCGTCAAGACGTGCGTGCAACCATTTTCTAAGATGGATCCCACCGCAGAGGCCTATGGGTGCATGTCCAGACTTATTATGGGATGGGAGCCCCTCCCCTTCCCACCCCCAAGAAGCCTTCCTGTGCATGTGCAGACACGGAAGTCTCCCTTGACCTCAAGCATGGGCACTTCTTCTCTGTACTTTAGCAGAGCTCAGTTTCTGCCACTAGCTTTGTCCTTGGAGTGTCTAGGTGAGAACAAAGCTAGGATTTTATTCCACTTGATGAACACCAGGTGTCCAGCCCAGGGGTCCATCTGTCTCCTACCTCGATGCCAGCCTGGGAGCAAGGGCAGCTGTCGGGGGACTTGTGGGGAAGGGGCTCTCCACTGCAGCTCTGCTCTCTAGGCCAGAAAACAGTGGGCTGTTCCCGCCCTGTGGGGAGGACTCTGAAGGCTCACTGGACGCTTCTTTGTTGCTTTTAGTTTAGTTTTGTTGTTTTATTAGTTTTACACATACATGTTGTTATGTTGTTGTTCAGTCACACAGCTGTATCCAACTCTGCAATCCCATGGACTGCAGGCTTCCCTGTCCTTCACTTCACAGAGCTCTAACTCATGTCCATTGAGTCCATGATGCCATCCAGCCATCTCATCCTCTGTCGTCCCCTTCTCCTCCTGCCTTCAATCTTTCCCAGCATCAGGGTATTTTCCAGCGAGTCAGCTCTTCGAATCAAGTGGTCAAAGGATTGGAGCTTCAGCATCAGTCCTTCCAGTGAATATTCAGGGTTGATTTCCTTTGGGATTGACTGGTTTGATCTCCTTGCAGTCCAAGGGACTCTCAAGAGTCTTCTCCAACACCACAGTTTGAAAGTGTCAGTTCTTAGGCACTCAGCCTTCTTTCTGGCCCAGCTCTCACATCTGTACATGACTACTGGGAAAACCATAGCTTTGACTGTATAGACTTTTGTCGGCAAAGTGATATCTCTGCTTTTTAAAAATATGCTATCTAGGTTTGTCATGTTGCATATGTATTACAGTAACATATATTTGTGTGTGTATATGTATATATTTATATATGAATGTCAAAGTTGCATTTCACACTCTTGTCAGAAAATTTATAGGAAAAAAATATCAATTGGTTTGGTTAAAGATCATGAGGCAACACACTGGTTACACCCTGCACCTTTGAAAGTCAGTTAAGGGAGGTGGGAGGGGGGATCAGGATGGGGAATACATGTAAATCCATGGCTGATTCATGTCAATGTATGACAAAAACCACCACAATATTGTAAAGTAATTAGCCTCCAACTAATAAAAATAAGTGGAAAAAAAAAAACTGGAAAAAAAAAAAAAAGTCAGTTAAGCCAGATGGGCAGCTTTTTTAAACATTCTGCTCAAGGAAGATAACATTTGGGGCTTCCCTTGGTGGCTAAGTAGTAAAGAATCCACCTGCAATGCAGGAGATGCAGTTTTGATCCCTAGGTTCAGAAGATCCCCTGGAGAAGGAAATGGCAACCCACTCCAGTATTCTTGCCTGGAAGATCCCCTGGACAGAGGTGTCAGGCAGGCTACAGTCCATGGGGTCGCACAGAGTTGAGCAAGACTGAGGGATGAACATGCAGGCATGTGAGATAACATTTACCGTTTTAACATCTATAAGTGCAGAGCTTGGCTGCATCAGGAACACTCAAGGGTTTTACAGCCATCACCACCGTCCACCCCCAGAACCTTTTCATCGTCTTGAAACTGAAACTCTGTCCACATTAAGCACCGACCTCAGCCCCGGGACCCCCCCTCCACTTTCTGCCTTTGTGAAGGTGACTCCTCTGGGGACCTGGGAGAGGCGGACACCCTCAGACCTGCCTGCTGGGACTGCCTTCTCAGCACAGTCGCTGCAGGGCTCCTCTGTGTTTGTTGTTCGATTCACAGCTCACTCTTTTGTTTTCCTGCTGGGGACTCTGACACTGAAAACAGACAACCAACTAAGCTTGCTTGGCCCAGAGGCTTCCCTCTCACCACCCTAAGGTATACTTAAATACCTTTGCCAGGGTGGACATTTTCCAGTGTTTTTTCCTGCCTGTCCACCTCATGATTAGAGTGTTAACAGCTACTCCTGGGGATTTCCTGGTGGTCTAGTGGTTAGGACTCTGTGCTTCCATCGCAGGGGGCACGGGTTCCATCCCTGGTTGGGGAACTGAGACCCCATCTGCCTTGCGGTGTGGCCAAAAAATAAAAGAAAACAAAAAACCAGCTGCTCGTGGCTCTCACTGCTAAGGGCTTCCCAGGTGGTGCTAGCGGTGAAGAACCCATCTGCTAATGCAGGAGGCATAAGAGATTCGGGTTCCATGCCCAGGGCGGGAAGAAACCCTGGAGGAGGGCAAGGCAATCCACTCCAGTATTCTTCTTGCCTGGAGAATCCCAAGGACAGAGGAGCCTTGCAGGCTATAGTCGGTAGGGTCGAAAAGAGTTGGACACAATTGAAGTGACTTAGCACACACAGTTCTCAGAGGGCCCGAGCTGTGGCTAATGAGGATGGAGGGTGTGTGCTGTCTTCCCCCATCAGGCCTCTGCTCACCTTCCTCTCCAAGTACAACAGACTCTTAAAACATGCTGTCTGTTTGCTTGCTCTTTGTAATTATTATTTTTTAAGTAGTATGATCAAATGGTTAAATACACACACGGTAACATCGTGAGGTGAAAATAAGCCCCTCCCCACCCTGAGCCCACATTCTGGTCCCCTCCCAGCCATCGTCTGTCCAGAGACGTTCACAGGTAACAAGCATGTACGTGTCTTTTTACAGGAAAGATTTCACCTCATGCCCAGTGCTCTGAATTGTGCTCTTTGAAAAAAATACATAAAAGTCAGAGTGTAATACAAAAAGCTCCCACCACCCAGCCCTGATAAAAACTCATCTTTGCTGTTTCCTTTTTTCCCTTATATAAAAGAAGTAAAATGTTACAGATAAAATTGAAATATTCTGTAACCTTCACAGACAATCCTCTTCCCAGCTTCTTACCCCAGAGCTGAGCACTGTCACTTATTTATTTCTTTCAGTAATTTTGTATGTTTTCACAGCAAATTTATATATGGCTGTGAGCCACTACCGACATAGTGTCATTTTGTGTGATTTTCCAGTTCACATAATAACCATGTTTAATACCCATTCCCATTGACAGGCACTTAGGTTCTTTCAGATTTTTACTCCCCAAATAATGCCACAGGAAACTTCTTGCACATACATCTTTGTACACACATGTGAACATATGAATAGGATTAACTTGTAAAAGTGTGTCCACTGGATCAAAGCATATGAGCATCTTATTTTTAACTTACCTTTAAAATTTTAATTTATATAAATTTATTTTTGGCAGCCCCAGCACATGTAGGATCTTTGTTTCCCATCCAGGAACTGAACCTGTTGCCCTCTTCATTGGAAGCATGGAGTCTTAACCACTGTGCACCATGGAAGTCCCGGGATATGTGCCTTTTACATTTTGATAGATTGTCCTGAGGAAGTGTTGCTGCTTTTTACTCCCAATAGCAATGCGTGGAGTACCTGTTTCTTCCCTTCCTTTCCCATACAGCAGCACATCAAATCTGCTCATCTTTACTCATCTATTAAGAATTTCCCAGGGGGTTCAGTGGTAAAGAATCCACCTGCCAATGCCAGAGACGCGAATTCAATCCCTGGGTTGGGAAGATCCCCTGGGGAGGGGCATGGCAACCTGCCCCAGTATTTTTGCCTGGAGAATCCTATAGATAGAGAAGCCTGGCGGGGTACAGTCTGTGGGGTCACAAAAGAGTTGAACACAACTGAGCAACGAAGAGGAGCCTGGTAGGCTGCAGTCCGTGGGGTCACTAAGAGTCTGACACGACTGAGTGACTTCACTTTCACTTTTCACTTTCATGCATTGGAGAAGGAAAAGGCAACCCACTCCAGTATTCTTGCCTGGAGAATCCCAGGGACGGGGGAGCCTGGTGGGCTGCCGTCTATGGGGTCGCACAGAGCTGGACACGACTGACGTGACTTAGCAGCAAGCAACTAAACAACAACAAACTCATCTATTAGGTGAAAAAATTATATCTCCTATTTAGTTTGACCTAACATTTCATTTGCTATAAATGAGGTTAATCACCTCTTCATGAGTTTGACCACCACTCTTCCGAGGTGGCTGGAGGACAACAACCAAAATGGGGGAGGGGATGGTCTGGCTGGAGCCACTACCGAGCCAGGTCTTTAACCGTGGGGTTAAACCGTGGGATGTGGCAACTCCCGCCACCAGGCCAGACGGCCATACCTGGGGGCTGGGAGAAAAGAGGGCCTTTACCCCAGAGGGCTCTAACCTAAATGGCTTTGTCAGGAAAAATGCAGATTTCCATCAAGGCAAGAAAGGAGTGAGAATGTTTTCTGTTTGTTGAATTCTCCAGGCCAGAATACTGGAGTGGGCAGCCTTTCCCTTCTCCAGGGGATCTTCCTGACCCAGGGGTTGAACCCATGTCTCCCGCATTGCAGGTAGACTCTTTACCATGTAAGCTACCCGGGAAGCCGGAGAATGCTTTGGGAAAAGCCACTCACAGCTGTGTAAGACTGTGTTTCCATGGAATCTTCTGGGTGCTTTCCTTAGTTTTCCAAAGTTGGGTTTTCTGTAAGTGAATGAATCTTAGGCTTCATGGTCTCTTTCTTGTATTACAAGGCCTTGTATGTCATTTGTAATTTTTAAAATTGCCGTGCCCCCCGCCCCCCTCCCCCGCCACCTGCCGCTCTGACTGCATAAGCTTTCAGCCCCATGAACCTCTTTCTACCTTTGCTTAGAATTCTACTGGTCCCAAGAGGTCATGTCCAGCCTTCAGACTGTGGTTAACACTGTTGCATGGAATGTCTAGAGACTGCTAAGAAGGTAGGTCCTAAATGTCCTCTTCACAAGGAGAAAGGATTTTTCTTTTTAAAGTCTCTAGGAGGTGATGGATTCTTTTTTTGTTTGTTTGTTTTGCTGCACTGCTCAGCTTGTGGGATCTTTGTTCCCCGACCAGGGATCAAACCTGAGCACCAGCAGCGGATTGTGACATTCTAACCACTGGACCCCCACGGAATCTTGAGGTGATGGATTTACACTAAACTCATCGTGGTCATCATCTCGGAATATGTGTAAGTCAGGTGCTGTTCCCCTAAAACTCAGTGCGTCAATTATATTTCAAAAAAATAAATAAATAAAACTGAAAGAAAAAATAAATAAAGCACTTCTCTACATGCAATGCAAAACCAAGACAAAACAAAACAAAAACCCCAAACGAAAACCTCCATGTTCTGATTTCTAAACAATTTCACGTCCCCTGTTCTGTTCAGAGATGAGCAGACACAGTAAGAGGTCCCTACCCAGCCTTGGGTGTGAAGTTTGTTCTCAATGTTTCTGTCCTAGATGGTATCTGAAGGCATGGATGTGACCTCAGCAGAGGACACAAGCACCCAGTATTCTTCAGCTCAGAAAGAAGAGCAGGTGCATGCGGGCAGGACGTGTCGGGGCCAGGGCAGGTTCGGTCCAGCCCGCCCTGCGTGCTCCTGTTCTGAGCAAGCGCTGGGACGCTTGCACAGTGTCTGCTGACTTGCAGGGTGACACCCCGCCCACTCCCTCTCCCAGGGAACAGAATGTCCCCGTCTGATGAATGGGCATTGTTCTCGGGGAGTTGGTAAGTCAATTGTTTAGAGTTATAAGGCATTTCCCCAGATAAACAAGGGAATGTGTGAGCTTTGCTGCTCAGGGCGACTCTAGACAACTGCCTGCCTCACGGAAATCAAGGTCAGGGATGATGGTAGCAGAACCCCCACCCTGAGTAAAGACCTGCTTCTCAACTTGTATCCTCTGTGACTGCGGAGCAGTCCCAGGTCTGGGCCTTCCAAGTGGCTGAGTGCCCCAGGCTGCAGGCAGCGAGGAGACAGGGCTCCAAGTGGGTGGCCAGACCCCGTGGAGGGTGGAGTAAGGGCCTAGCTCAGCTCCTTGGCCACATCTTCCAGAGGCCCAGGGTTGGGCCTGCTTCCCTGCCGCTTCTGTCCAAGGTTTCTTTGCCCTTTTGAAGTTCCCTAAGGTCCAGAAACAGCAGAAAAGAGACTTAAAAAGTGGTTTCCCAATTTTCCTGAGGTCCAGTGGTTAAGATTTCACCTTCCAATGCAGAGAATTCAGGTTTGATCCCTGGAGGAGGAACTAGGGTCCCACTTGCCACACACTGCAGCCAAAAAAAAATTTTTTAATATATTTTTAAAATGACTTCTTTTGGAGTAGCACAGCCGTCCCCTTCTCAAGAAAGACCAAAGTCAACCTAGAGAAGAACAGTGAATTTCTCAGTGTACGAAAGGCCAAACGAATCCAGGTTAGATTCCTTGCGTTTGCGATTGGCTCTGATTAAGTGCGTGCATGCATGCCCAGTCATGTCTGACTCTTTTCAAACCCTGGACTGTGGCCCACCAGGCTCCTCTGTCCATGGGATTCTCCAGGCAAGCATACTGGAGTGGGTTGCCATTTCCTCCTCCTGGGGATCTTCCTGACCCAGGGATCAAACCCTAATCTCCTGCATTGGCAGGTAGGTTCTTTACCACTCAGCCACCTGCGAAGCCCCGACTTTGAGAGATGATTCCAAAGATCTTATGTGTCATAATTGTGTGCTTTTTAAAACCATGTTTCCAAAAATAAAAAATAAAAAAAAATAAAACCATGTTTCCTTTGATCTTGCCTTGATACAAGTTCAATGTACCAATATCTCAGTCTTTAAAAAGACCTTATGGGACTTCCCTGGGAGTCCAGTGGTTAAGACTTTGCACTTCAACCACAGCAGGCATGGGTTTGATCCCTGATCCGGGAATTAAGATCCCACATGCCACACTGTGAAGCCCAAATGTATAGAGAAAAAAACAAACTAGGCCTCAGTGAACTTTCTCCACATGTATTTAAAAAAATCATAAAATTTAAAAAAATAAGACAATGCTTTACAAAAAGCTTTCACAGCCTTTATCTTATCTGAAGGAAATATATTATGGTGTCTCAGATGGTAAAAAATCTACCTGCAAAGTGGGAGACCCAGGTACGATCCCTGGGTCGGGAAGATCTCCTGGAGAAGGGAATGGCAACCCACTCCACTATTCTTGCCTGGAGAATCCCATGGACAGAGAAGTCTGAAGGGACACAGTCCATGGGGTCCTGAAGAGTCAGACATGACTGAACAACTAACACGTATTATGATCCCTGTTTCATTGTTAAGGGAACGGCCTGAGATCGTCTAGCCCATCCTCTGCACCGAACCTGAGCCCTTTGCTGATGTGTGTGGTTAGTTCCCCTGAGGGAGGCAGGCCTCACAGTCCTGTAGCTGAAACGAGTCTCCAGGGAGAATCTGGTTTTTGACCTGTCTCCAGACGCTACTAAAGTTCCCCAAACATCTCAATGTCCCTTATTTTCTTAAACTTCTCTGGGGAGTGAAATCTATAACTCTCAGTTACCTATCCTGGTGACAGATAGCCTCTTTCTGCTTAGAAAGATATCCTTTATTTCCACTTTGGTTCTTCTTGTTACCAAAAAAAAAGTCTATTTGGCCAAGAGAGTGGTTTTTTTTTTTGGTTGTTGTTTGTTTTTACCACTTTGTTGGGAATACACAATAAGGGGCTCAGAAAACAAGCCAGGGGTCACTGGGTCAGTCCATAGCAGAGATAACATCTAAGAGTGGGAGTGGGCACACTGTTCAAAGTTCTTGCCTGTCTTCTGTGGCAGCTGAGCTTCACAAAGCCCCCGGAAGGGCAGGAAGTACTGGATAACAAACCAAAGCCTGGAAGCCTGGTGCTGCATCCAGGGCTCTCACACAAGCCGAGAGCAGAGACAGAAATTCTGGTGTCTGACTCTGGGGTTAAGGAGCAAGTCCCTGTCTTACAGGGTCACGCTGACTTGTAGCTTAACAGAATTTTTATCTAGGAGAGCCCTCAATTTGTGGCCAGACTCAGGACTGATGGAGGCAGAAGCAGAGGTGACCGCAGGGACTCTCCATAGAACATGAAGTCCATGTGCTGGCTGGTGGCCTCTGCTGGCTGGTCCCTGGCCAGGGTGGGCGGAGGGCATGCAGTGGCCAGCTCTGCCTTGCCCAGACCTGTGTGGGTACTGGCATCAGCAGAGTCTCCTCTCGGGCTGCTGTCCCTGGCCTGGGACCATCTGAGCACCCCTTTGGTGCACACTGTGTCCTCTGCGTTTCTCCAAAGCTAGATAGGCCAATGATGAAGTCAAGTTCAAGGCTGAGGTCTGCCTCCAAGAAATGCACTCCTTATCTAGTCATCCAAAGTAGTCCAACTGACCACAGCAGAGATTAGAAACAAGCCTAGGAAATTATTATACGTTCACACATCTTACGAAGGAGGCGGCTTTGGGGACAGACTGTACTGATTTTAATTTCTTGTGTGTATGTGTGTGTGTATGAGCTCAGCTGTGCCTGACTCTTTGCAACCCCATGGACTGTAGCCCACCAGGCTCCTCTGTCCATGGGATTTCCCAGGCAAGAATACTGGAGTGGGTTGCCATTTCCTTCTCCAGGGTATATTCCTGACCTGGGGATCGAACCTGTGTCTCTTATGTCTCCTGCATCGGCAGGTGGGTTCCTTACCACTAGTGCCACCTGGGGAGATGCTATCAGGAAGGCCCACTGTCCGCTCATGCAGAGTCAGTTTTGAGTGCTTAGACACTGACTTCTAGCAGGCTGACGCCCTTCACACATTAAACCCAGCTCTTCTGCAAACAGCCGTCTACCGTGTGTGCAAGGCAGATTCTCTGAACCCGCAGCCCTGCACAGCTGGTCCTCTTACCTTAGATGGAGGACAGCCTTGTGCCTCCATCAGAAGAAATTTCCCCGCTCACCCTCCTCATCCTAAATTCACTCGGCCAGAGTGGCAGATCAGTGGGCACATCTGAGGCTCAGAAGGAAATGGGCCCCTCTTACTTCACATCCTGGGATCATTCAGAAACCCACCAGGGAGACAGAAGGGCCCCTGGAGTCAGTCAGCACCGGCTAGCAGCTGTGTGAGTCAGAGGGTGTTGCTTGGCTTCTCTGAGTCTTTCCTCCCATCTGGAACTTGTGGATAATAACACCAACCTTGCGGAGGTACCGAGGGAATGCTAGATGATGTATGCAAAGCAGCTGGTACAGTCAGTCCTCTGTGGAAACTACAGTGACTCCCCACCTCTGGGATGATGACCATCTGGCTGCCGGCTCAGAGGCTGACCCAGGCCACTTCCGAACCCGAGCGCCACTGTCCTCACCCATGTCTCGGTGGCCCATCCCAGCCAGGCTGGGCACTCCCCTCATCTTCCTTCCACGCTCAATTTTTAACAAATTAGTAAAATGTGGGAGTTCCCTGGCGGTCCAGTGGTTGGGACTCTGAGCTCTCACTGCCGAGGGGCTGGGCTCGATCCCTGGTTGGGGAATTAGAACACAGTCATGTCCGACTTTTTGTGACCCTGTGGACTGTACCCCACCAGGCTCCTCTGTCCATGGGATTCTCCAGGCAAGCATCTGGAGTGGGTTGCCACGTCCTCCTCCAGGGGATCTTCCCAACCCAGGAACAGACAGCTGTTTGCAGAAGAGCTGGGTTTAATGTGTGAAGGGCATTGGCCTGCTACAGGTCTCGCAGTGTGGAAAAAAAATTAGTAAAATTACACTGACCTAAGCATCTAAAACTCAGCTGTGCTTCTGCCGGGAGTCTGTTTTCTGGCACAAGGACCCCATGTCCAGCTTTTGAACTAAAGTGTGAGCGGCGGACACTGGGCTGGAGCTGGTGAAACAGCGACACCCTGTGGCCAGACGGGAGGGCAGCCAGGCGAGGAGCCGGCGCTGGGGACCTGGCCGTGGCTCGGGGAGATGGAGGTCAGGTCCCCCCTGAGGAAGGAACGCAGCCCCTTACATGTGCGAGTGGACTCATGTCCTCGTCCACAAACGCTCTTCTCGTCCACAACCCAAGACGGGAAAGCAGGACCATGCGTGCTCTCCAATCAGGACACAAGCAGGCGGCCGCAGGGCACTTGTGAAGTCTCCACGTTTGCCATCTCTGCTCCCAAGGGTCCTGGGAGATTTACAGGAACATCTGGCCACCCCCGTCCCTCCTGGACATTTCTTCTTGGTGAGGACTCTGGCCCTGCCGGCCAGGCGGGTGCAAAGGAAGCAGCTGGCACTGTAGTCATTACCCTCAAAGGGCAATATCTTTATTTAGTTGTTGTTGTTGTTGCTTTTTGTCTAATTGTTTAAAAAAATCTTTTTCTTCTTTCTCAAAGGGACGTATCTTTACAACTTGGTTTTGGCCATGCAGCATGCAGGACCTGATCCCCAACCAGGGATAGAACCCAAACCCCCTGCAGTGGGAGCACCCATCCCTAATCATTGGACTGCCAGGGATGTCCCAAAGGGAAGTATATTTAAATCATTAGCAGGAACTCCTGACCCTTCAAATCGAGCTCAGAATAAAACAGTACTACATTCTGGAATGGAATGGCAGCAGGTTTGTCAACATCTGGGGACACCCAGACAGTGTCCAGTCTGGGGACACCTCTTAGCAGTTTTACCCCCTCAACCCTGTGAGACAGAGAATGGCTTCACCTCACCCCTGAAGGTTTTGAGGGAGCAGGAGCACCCCCCTCACACTCGGCCAGGGCTCAGGTTTTCACTCCTTTGAGGAAAGTCTCAGGACCGGCCCCACAATTACACGATGTCACGGATAAGGGACTTTGCTCAAGCAAGTCCAGAGTAAACAGTCAGGGGTCTGCACGGGACAAGGAGCTGGAGTGTGTCCTCCCATCCAAATACCAGCAAAGAAGCCCCTCTCATCTCCATGAACTCTGAACCCCCCGCTGAGGTCCTGGGGAAGAGGAGGGCACTGGCCAGGGGTCCTCCCGGGAACTTGGCTCAAGGACCAGGGAGGGAGTCAGAGTGATTTCCAGTGGCTGTCAATTCAGACCCTATGGGTCCCCAACACGAGGGGCCGGATGCAGATGAAGGGAAGCCCAGTCCGGTAGGTCTTGAGTGTCTGGAGCAGGGGGGATCCCTCTGAACCCCGATGTTACCTTCCTCTTTTAAGCTGGCTCAGATTAGTCTCTGTCACTTGCAGCTTTGAGAGAACAAACCACACAGACTGAAGCCAGGGACATGGTTTTAATCTTTTGTAGGCCAGTTGGTTTAAACATTTTCTCTCATGGACCATTCCTCTTAAAATGTCTACCAAAGGAATCTGAGTGACCGTGTGAGGAGCTGTTAGGGGTAACACAGCCGGATGTTCCCTGGTGAAGGGAGGTGCTTCTCTAGGTACTGAAGACACAGCAGGAGACGGGACCACATATGCCCTTAGGCAGAACCTGCAGTGTTATTTGCTCTTTATGACCAAGTTAATTCTGCAACCTCATCCCTTCCCTAGAAACAAACGTTTCTAACATGAAACCAGTGTCTTGAGTGGCTACTGGTTCAACATCTTTCCCAGAAACTGCCTCCCTTTCTAGAGTCTCTGAGCTCTACCTTATCCTCCCCAGTCCCAGATACTTGCTCCTTAGAAGAAAAGCTATGACAAACCTAGACAACGTATTAAAAAACAGAGACATTACTTTGCCGACAAAGGTGTATAGTCAAAGCTATGGCTTTTCCAGTAGTCATATATGGATGAAAGCTATGGATTTTCCAGTAGTCTGTATGGATGTGAGAGTTGGACCATAAAGAAGGCTGAGTGCCAAAAATTTGATGCTTTTGAACTGTGGTGTTGGAGAAGACTCTTGAGAGTCCCTTGGACTGCAAGGAGATCAAACCAATCAATCCCAAAGGAAATCAACCCTGACTATTCATTGGAAGGACCAATATTGAAGCTGAAGCTCCAATATTGTGGCCACCTGAGCCAAAGAGCTGACTCACTGGAAAAGACCTTGATGCTGGGAAAGACTGAAGGCAGGAGAAGGGGGCGACAGCGGATGGTATCATCAACTCAACTGACATGAGTTTGATCAAACTCATGGAGATAGTGAAGGACAGGGAAGCCTGGCATGCTGCAGTTCTTGTGGGTTGCAGAGAGTTGGACACGACTGAGCGACTGAACAAAAACAACAAGCAGATACTCCAAAGCTGGAGTTCTGGCCCCTGGACCAGACATGGTGACACAGAGAAGCCAGCAGAGAGCATCCCCATCACCCGTGCAAATCTAAGAGCCCAGGAGGACGGATGGAAGGTAAAATGGGGAAGAGGGGCCAAACGTGAGGTTTAACCTCCAATCTCTGAGTTCTGCTCAGAACAGCAGAGTTAACAGCCATGGTTGATCCCTGAGTTGCCTTTGGGGGGCAGGCATACATGCGTCACCTTATTAATTCTCATGACATTCCCCCATCCCTCTCACCCAGACCAGGGCTCTGAATGATCCCCATCCCCTCACCCTCTTGTGTGTGTGTGTACCGTGCAGCAGGTTTCCGAGGACCGGATCAAAACTAAAAAGGAGCCACGTGTCCAAATAAGGAAAGAGATAGAAGCTTCAGTGGAGGGTGTTTAATGTTGGAGGGAACTATATCCGGGGCAGAGCCGAGCCCATGCCAGGAGCAGGCCCCGGCCTGCCCCAGGCCTCCCTGGACAGGCAGGGCCAAGGGAAGTATCAGAGCGTCCGCTCCCGGTGGTGCGGGAGCCCAGTGCGAGCACCTGACTGGGCACCACCTGGCTTTCTGCAGCTCGGGCACGGATGCTGTGGGAGCCAAGGTGGGATCCCGTGAACCCTGTGGTGAGAAAATCTCTCGCGGGATAGATGGGTCCCGGAGTCAGGGGAGGAGCTGGCCCGCCATCAGAGGTGACAAGGGGCCTGTCCTCTTTCCTGAAACTGTGGATTCTGCAAGCACACACAGACGAATACGTGAGAAGGCGCTGGGCCTCTCATGGAAGCGTTCGGTGTTCTGCTGGAGACCCAGAAGATGCCAGGGGTGAAGTTGTGTTCCCATCACCATCCAAGGGGCTGCCTGGCTTGGCAACCAGGGTCACAGGGCCATCACCCACCCAACAAGGAATCCAGATGCCATCCACTTCTCCCTCCAAGCACTCTCTTTGTCCTCAAGGCCTCGTTGGGTAGACTGTGGACATTCCCAAGTCCCCACCTCTAGAGAGGCCCAGCCAGGGCAGGAGACAAAGCCCGCGTCCCAGCCAGGGCAGGAGACAAAGCCCGCGTCCCACCCACTGGAAGCAGAGACCCCAATCCTCAAAGATCTCCAGCGTCTCTTAAATAAGCTTCTCCTTTCTGTTGTCTTCTTTTAATTATTTACCGTCCAGCCTTTCCTTTATACAAATATAAAATATATTTATATAGATCTATATCCCGTAGACTTCCGGGCCCGGCTCGGAGGAGCGGGCGGCGGCCCCGGCTACTTGCAGACGAACTGGTCCACGACCTGCGTGCACTTCTTGCAGCGGACAAAGCAGCACCAGTGGAACTTGCAGTGGCAGCGCTCGGTCCGCACGCTCTTGAACTGGTCGTAGCCGCGGCCGCAGCACATGAGCGCGCAGCCGTCCAGGCCCTCGGACGTCTTGTTGCACAGGCGGCCCCGCGTGCCCAGCGAGCCTGTGCTCTCGTCGCGCAGGCAGTAGTCCGGGCTGGGGTCCACGTACACCAGGTCCTCGGGGGTGGGCGGCTTGAAGCGGCTGTTGACCAGCTCCAGCTTGCCGCGGCGGGTGATCCGCATGGCGGCCGCGCTGTCGTACTTCTCCTTCAGCTGGTCCCCCACCTTGCGGAACTCGGCCAGCTGCAGCCAGCAGGTCTTGAGGCTGCAGGACCCCGAGACGCCGTGGCATTTGCAGGCCACGTCTGCCGTCTTGTACACAGCCTGCGGAGGGGAGAGAGGAAAAGATGAGAAGAACGTCCCGACAAGAGATGCCCCGGAGGCCGGCTGGGGTCACCACAGGCCGAGTCCAGGTGGGGGCTGGCGGGGTGGGTGCATGCAGAGGCGCGGGTTCTCCAGCCGCTTTCAAAGGTCTCTCCAAACTGAAAGCACAGGGAAGGAGCGGCACATAGAAAAGCGCGGGGAGGTGATGCCCACGTCTGATGCGCTTCTGAACAGCACTCACCCTTTCTACTTTGTCGTTGTTTAGTCACTGACCCCATGTCTGACCCCATGGACTGCAGCCAGCCAGGCTCCTCTGTCCATGGGGTTTCCCAGGCAAGAATACTGGAGCGGGTTGCCATTTTCTCGTCCAAGGGATCTCCCCAACCCAGGGATCGAACCCGCGTCTCCTACACTGGCAGGGGGGGGCCACCAGGGAAGCTCCTTTCTGTGTTATCCAGTTGGGATTGAAATGTGTCATTGTTACCATCAGGGGAAGAAAAAAGGTTATTTCTATCTTGATCAATGTCTCAAACAAATAAAAACCAACAAAATGAGTCCAGCTTCTACGCAATACAGAGTCCAAGACAGAAAAAAAGAATCAGCTGTACCAGGAGCCTACAACAGAAACCCTGTCTGGCCACAAGCTCTCCCCGATCCTGCCAAGTCCCCCAGGAATTAAACGTTCCCCTTTTCTGGGTTAAGTGGGTCATTAGCTCTGCAGAGCCGTCGGGCACCTCCCCATAAACCACAGCACACTTGTGACAAGACGCCCCCTGGGAGTGGCTGTGATGGGGGGAGATGGGGCAGGCCCTCTGCCACAGGACAACGGATCCGGGAGGGTGATGCTGGGAAAACAAACCCACCCAGAAGTCACTGAACCACAGCAGCGGGAGGGGACTGAACGTGGGCTACCCCAGACCCAAATGAAAAAGCAGGAGCGGACCAGAAAGCTGCTCACAAAGTGCTTTTCAGCGAAAGCATACGGACGCATTGTGTCCAGCGGCCCTGGCAGCCATCCCAGAAGTGCAGATGGTGGGATAAAGATGCAGGTCCGCCGCCCAACATTTTCTTCTGCCACGGCTATTGTCACCGACGCAGGCAGGACTCATTTGTCAAGGGCTCCTCTCAGCTTTCTTTTCAAGGGTCCCCAGATTGTGTCTTTATTCAGCAGGGACCACTGCAGGTGCAAGCAAGAGCTTCCACACCATCAGCTCGTATTACGACTACCAGGACTCCTCCCAATTTTTTTCTGGTGTGGGACTACCCCCCCTATCTTAGGGTGGAGACACTGAGGACCACCCAGGAGGGAGTACACCCCAACCTTGGGGCTTAAAAAGGGTTTAGGATGGAGAAGGTGAGCAGGCCCCTCCCCGAGCACTTGGCTGGCGGCTTGAAGGCAGAAGTGACCCCCCATTCCTACACGCACTTCAAAGACAGCGCCTGCAGTCACCCTATGGCTCTGATCCCCCGGGGTCTGAGCTGGAGCCTGACATTCCCTGGAAATGGTCCTCGGTTTGGAGAGGGACTTCCAGCACCCAGCACTGTTAGGAGAAGGAGGAAACATTAAGAGCCTAAAGCTGTGTACCTACCCTAAGTGACTGGGGGAGGAGGCCGGATAGCATCTATCTCCGCGGGGAGCAAACACTCAGGGGGATTTGGGGAAAGAGAGTCGGGGAGGCTCTGGGGAAGGGACAGGAATTTCAGTAAAACAAATCCGGAAGGGAGAGTACCACTGAGCCTCGCTATTTCAACGTTCATTCTCATTCCTGTAGGAAGAAAGACATCACAGAGGCAGTAATGCCTGTATTTTAGATATTTCACCATTGCTCATATAGAAGGGGGAGGGGATTTTGGCCTTGCTGGTAACTGAAAAAGCAATAGCATGTGTGACAGTTTTTCTTCTTCTCTATCTTGCCCCCAGCAGAGCACCCCCCGCCCCTTCCACATGTAACAGTGTGGCTGAGCTGGGTCACTGGCAGGATGTCACAAGGATAGGGCAGTTTTCATCTAGAAAATGCTCAGAGGCCCTGCAGTAACAAGGTGGTATCAACCCACTGCTCTGGACTTCAGTATGTAAAATGGGGTCACTGGCGGCTCTCAAAGGCAAGAGAAATTTCTCGCTAAGTGTCCCCAAGGTTTACTCTGCATCAAGATGTCAGAGCTTAGATAACCTACTTGAAAAAAAAATCCAGTTGTAAAATAGCAGTCCGGGGACTTTCCCATCCCTGCCAGTACTCAGTCCTTCCCGAGGAAGGTTCTGTGTAGGTGTGAGGAAGTGGGAGGTGATTGATGGAGGAGGCCTGCTCCTTGGAGGTGGGATGAGAACACAGGAGAGACAGAAGGTCCCCACCTGGAGCAGATGGAGGCCGGGGAGAGATAAAGGGCTGTGAAGAGGTATGGAGCCTACAAGACGGGGGCCCAAAGACGGGGAGCAGACGGAGGAAGCCGGGGAGGGTGTGGGAAGCGCAGATGGAGGGCGAAGCAGAGATAAGGGCTGGAAAAAGCAAACAAACAATTAAGGGTGATGAAATGAGGAGCCAGCAGAAGTGGGGTCAAGATGCGACTGACAAGGCCGGATGAGGGCAGACGCCTGGTCCCCTCTGCCTCTGCAACAGAGTCACAGAAGGAAAACCTTCCTTCCTGTGACCTCTTGCTAGGAGGCCCAGGGGAGTTTCCTCTGCGATGTCACATGCGCCCACCCACTAAAGTGCACAGCAGAGGGCCCAGGGCCCCCGGGTCCTCGGGAACTGCAGCTGAGAAGGCGAGGAACTGGAAGCACGTCTGAAAGGCTCGACCGCCCTCCAGACACAAATACCACGGACCACAAGGGATGCAAAGATGGTGGGAGGCATCTGGGCTTCCCTGGTGCCTCAGACAGTAAAGAATCTATTTGCAATGCAGGAGACCGGGGTTCGATCCCTGGGTCAGGAAGATCCCCTAGAGAAGGGATTAGCAACCCACTCCAGTACTCTTGCCTGGAGAATCAATCCTATGGACAGACGAGCCCGGTGGGCTATAGCCCACGGGGTCGAAAAGAATCAGATATGACTGAGCAACTAACACAACACTTGCAGGTGGTATTTACTGGGATCTTGAAAAATGGGTAGAATTGGGGCATTTAGGAGACAAAGTGAAGACTGAACATTTTTTTTGTTTGTTTCTTTTTATCAACCAGGTTAGATGCCCAAAGACTGGCAGAGAGGAGGTGGAACAGACGGAAGAAGCTTCACAAATGACGGGTGGAGCAGAACAGCACTGGTCTCTAAGCCCAGGTTCACAGATCAGAGCCATGGCCTGGACTCCGGACTCACCACAGATGGACATCCACACCTGGCTAAACAACACTAGCCTCTGAACACGGACTCTGCAGACATGATGCTGGGCAATGACCAAGTCTAATCCTGACCTGATGTCAGATCGTGACCGTGCTAAGTGTACACACGGGTACTTCATCCTACCAACACCAGGGACCCCAAGTCATATGAGAGGCGATTCCAGTCCCTCTGTTTGACATGTGCTCCTGTGAAACATGAATTAACTTTTTTAAAAAAATTTAATACAGAAACACTTTTTAAGAAGTATATCCATATCCTATTACTGAATCACCAATGAACCAACATTAAATTTCTGAATTTATTTCTCCTTCAAAAACTGCTGTTTCTGTTTTTTTTCACTGGCTCATCTTTGGTCTCGTGAAGTACCTTGCCTGGGCTTGACATGGACCTGGGTGTGGACAGCTCTCCCGGAGAGAGAGGTCTGTGTGCTTTCCCGAGAGGTCGGGGACCAGAAGGATCTCCCGCCACCCAGCACAGGGGCCTCACACCTCTCTCCAGGGGGACCTGGATGCACAATGGACACCTGACCACCAAAAGACAGAGCTTCCAGCTGAGCAAGCCCTCTAGCCCCTGGCAGAGCAGACCCTGCCCGGGAAAGAGGAGCAGGCCGTGTGCTTGGAGCCTGGGGGCTCCCTGAGCAGGTAACGCAGATGGGCACAGAGCTCTCCAGCAGCCATTCAGGAAGCCTAGCACCCCAGAGCACTCCGCACATAGGATAAAGCCAGCTCCCCAAAACCTATCTGTTACTTTCCACTGAAATTGAGGCTCGGAAGCCCTTACATCCTATATGAGATTGATGAGCCTGGGCCTTCAAAGGCCACCTTCTGCGCTTCCACTCAGGTTAAAGCACACACACAGGTAAGAATCTCTGTGGTCAGACTCCTCTCTTCCTGGACCAGCCGGCAGCAGGCAGCACAGCCCAGGAACAGCCAATGTTGTAGGTGTGTGTGGGGCAGGTAGGGTCCTCCGTCTGGGTGTGTATGGGGGTGGGGGAGTCTACAGTTTGGGTGCATGTGGGGAGGGGGATTACATGGTCACTGCCTATGTCCTGGTGGCCAGCAAGCCACTGAGGTGAGCGGGGCGGGCAGAGTCCACCCTCCAGGTACACGTGGGGCGGGGATCGCTTACCCTCCGGCCCGCCTCGTTATTCTGCAGGTTCATGAGCACGCGGCCCTGCTCCTCCGAGCCCTTGGCGAAGTTCTTCTCCCGCTCGCGGGCGTCCACGAACTCCTTGGCGAAGCGGTAGCCGTAGTCCACGTTGTCGCCGCAGCCGCCCCACAGCCAGTCCCGGGGCAGGTCCTTGGGCCGCGCGGCCCGGCTGCAGCCGCAGGTGGACAGCTCGCCCTCACGGCAGGCGCGGCTGATGGCATTCACCACCCCGGCCGCGCTCACGGCATAGGTGAAGGCCGTCTCCCGGCTCCCTGCGGACAGGGACAGACAGACAAGGGGACAGGTGAGGCTCCCCGCTGCTGCCCGGGCCCGCACCAGGAGCGGGGCATCTCCCACTGCCGAGGCTCCAGGGTTAGAAAGCAACTGGACCAAGAACCCAAGTGTTCCTTCAGCCCCAGCCAGCACCTCATCCCATCAGAAGAAATTTACCCACCGGCACCTTCCTATATAGGCCGGCCTGAATGGACCGGAGAGTGGGATTAACACGTTTGTGGACCAGCTGGAAGGAGACTGGGTAGGGATCATGGGACCTGCAGTGTGACTCCAACCTGGCATTCATCTCTCCCTCACAGACCTGCTTCTAACCCTCCACGAGTCACACATCTGTCTGTCTGTGGCTGCATCACCTAGTTAAACTCACACACCTGTCTACGGCTGCATCACCTAGGTAAACTCACACATCTGTCTATCGCTGCATCACCAAGCTAAACTCACCCACCTGTCTACAGGTGCATGCCCTAGCTCAACAGTGGCCAAGACCAGGAGTAGAAATGAGCCAGATCACAATGACGAGAATCATCCCAGTCGCTTCCCTCTGTCTCCCAAGGTCCCTGCTGCCTCCCACCCGACAGCGCTGGGGTACCATCTCCACAGACCCTCCGCACAGTCTCTCTAAACGTCCAGATCATTCCCTGTAGAGAATGCATCGCTATAGCAAGCCACTTAAAGGGCCGTATGATGTATGCTCTACTTCAATAAAAACGCTTATAAAAATAATCCTCGGCCACCAGGGACATGCAAATCAAAATCACAGGACATCACTTCACACCCGCGAGGAAGGCTGTCATCCAAAAGGCGACTAGTGACAAGTTGATGAGGACATGGAAAAACCGGAACCCTCACGTGCTGCTGGTGAGAACGTTTGATGGTGCAGCTGCTTTGGAGAACAGTCTGGCAGCTCCTCAAAAGGTTAAACATAGAATTACCACGTGACCCAGCAACTTCAACTCCTAAGAATATAACCAAGATAAACGAAAACATGTGTGCACAGAAAAACTTATACGTGAATGTTCATCACAGCATTATTGATACTATCTAAAAAGGTGGAAACAACCCATAATGACCATCAGCGACACAGATGAATGGGTAAACGGAAGGTGGTATTGTACATGCAGTAAAATAGCATTCAGCCATAAAAAGTAACGAGGTACTGGGGACAGGCTATAGCATGGATGAACCTTGAGGTATTAACGGGAAGTGAGCCCTTCACATTTTGTATCCTGCATTGGACAGACACAAAAGGCCACATGTTATATGGCCCCATTTATATGAATGGGGCTTCCCTCATAGCTCAGTCAGTAAAGAATCTGCCTGCAGTGCAGGAGACCCGGGTTGGATTCCTGGGTCGGGAAGATCCTCTGGAGAAGGAAAAGGCAACCCACTCCAGTATTCTTGCCTGGAGAATCCCATGGACAGAAGAGCCGGGCAGGCTACAGTCCAAGGGGTTGCAAGAGTCGGACACAACTTAGCGACTTAACTACAACTACTATTTATATGAAATGTCCACAGTATAAAAATTCATACAGACAGAAAGATTAGTGTTGTCTGGGGTTTGGGGAGGAGGGAGAAGACATGGAGCACGCCTAGGAACAGGAGTGCGGTGTCTCCATAGGGCTGTGACAACATCCTGGCTGGCTGCACAGCCTGCTGAATACACACTGAACTGTACGCTTTAAAATGCTGCATTGTATGGAATGTGCATTATATTCAGTAAAGTCATTATGAGAAATAACAAATCATACTCGTATGGACTCAGATATGGAGACAGGGAAGATGTTCTTAGCAAGGATCTGAGATTCAGTTAGGAAACTGGGCAGAATCTTCTTTTTTGGAAAATTAAATAAAATTTTCAACTTTTTAAAAATTTTTTTAGAAAATTAAAAAATTTAAACATTAAAACAATCAACATTTCTGGAAATTTAAAAAAATTTTTCTTCTTTTTGGCTGCTCTGCATTTCATGCAGGATCTTAGTTCCCCAACCAGGGATCAAACCTGTGCCCCCTGCAGTGGAAGCATGAAGCCCTAACCACTGGATCACCAAGGAAGTCCCTTTTTTAAAAAAAATGTTTTTTAATTGGGCAGACTCTTCTGCTCCCCATGTCCCCCTCTTCTGAGCCTCCAGGGTCAAAGGTGGCCATCCCACAACCTTGTCTTAGCAGGTGGTGAGGCAGGCAGTCTGAAGTCACTGCTAGATCCAGTGCGATCTCCCACCTGACCTTACTTCTGGATGGTCGGGCAGGACACAGCGAAGTTTGCCACCAGAACACACAGGGCGAATCAGTTTTGCTTCTTTAAGCAGGGGCCGACTTCTGGTCAGATATGGAGTAGAACAGCACCAGGAAAGCCAGGTGATACAGGAAGCCACACGGGGACCAGCCTTTGGGACTGACATTGGAGCCCCTGTGAACTGCGGCCAGAGTCAGGATCTATGGGACCGGGGAGTCAGACTGTGAGAGCTCCCAGGATGGTAAGATGGCCAAGAGGTCTTTGGGAGGGGTCCTGGATCCCACTTTGAGGGAGTCATGTCTGAGAAATCTTCTTAAAACGGGCCTTGACACCCTACCTGGCATCCCGGGACAGATACCATCTGAAGCTGGACCAGACCTACACTCGCTCCGTCAGGAGCATTGCTTTTACAACCTGCCTTGGAGAATCGGGGCCTTCCCTGGTTGAGATGGTAAAGAATCTGCCTGCAATGCAGGAGACCCGGGTTCCATCCCTGGGTCAGGAAAATCCCCTGGAAAATGGAACAGCAACCCATTCTAGTATTCTTGCCTGGAGAATCCCCTGGACAGAGGAGCCTGGCAGGCTATAGTCCATGGGGCCACAAAGAGTTCGGACAAGACTGAGCATCTAACACTAACACTTGAAGAATTGGGTTGGGTTCCCAAGGCCACCCAGTCTGTCTTTGTTAAATGACACTGATCACCAGAATGTTCTTTCCCAGAACAAGCTGAAAGATGCCTTCCTACCACTTCCCTCTGCTGGAGCTAATCCCTCCTCCATCTGACAGCCCTTCAGTATTTGAAAACAATGAATATGCCTTTTATGTTTTCTCTTTTCTAAGTTACATATGTCTGATTTCCTTTTTTTTTTTTTTAGCAAACGCACTTTGCAGAGCTGAGTCACCCTTCTCAGAACTGCCTTTAAAAACAATGTTTTCTGCAGCTGGGCGTTTACTGCAGACACCAGGGCCCTGAGGGTCCCAGCCCAACATGTAGCTGGTGAATCACCCACCAGTGATTCCACTTGGCATCTCCCCCGGTCACTCTGCCTCCTTTGTTTTGGAGCATCACTGGCCCTGGAGTGCAGGCAACTCCACCCTAATGGGGCAGCACACCAGTCTCAAGTGAGCCTCGGAACAGACCTCGTGCTGCCTCTCAGCAAGCAGGTAACTGGGGACCTCGGAGTGGATGAGCAGTGTGGGGACAGCTCTATGTGTGTGCTTAGCTGCTCAGGTGTGTCTGACTTTTTTCGACCCCTGTGGACCGTAGCCCACCACGCTCCTCTGTCCACGGGATTCTCCTGGTTCTCCTGCACTGCAGGCAGATTCTTTACCATCTGAGACACCAAGGAAGCCCATGTGTGAAACAATTCAGAGGATAAAGGCTGATAAACCAGCAGCCATGGAGCTCCTGAGAGACGGTGCATCTCCGCTCAACAGGGAGACAGCAGGACAATATCACGCCCTCTGTCCCACAGCTGCCCGGCCACCCAGTAGGTGCCTCCAGGTGAGGGGCCAGGCGCCCTCCAGGGCGCTCTGCTGCCCTCTGGTGGTGGATGCTTGCAGTGGCTCTAAGGGGAGGTTCCACCACGCCAGACTCACGGAGAGGACCCGTCAGAACCCAGCCTCGGCCCACCTTCCCAGGCAGCATAAGCCTGCAGGGAAGGTGCAGAAGGGGACGGTGACAACAAGGACAACAGAAGGGTTCTGTCTGTGACAGAACAGGGCACAGAGACTGGTGTCTGCTTTCACTGGCGAAAGCGTGTGTGCTAAGTCGCTCAGTTGTGTCTCTGCTCTTTGCGACCTCATGGACTGTAGCCCGCCAGGCTCCTCTGTCAGTGGGTTTCTCCAGGCAAGAATACTGGAGTGGGTAGCCGTTTCTTTCTCCAGGTATCTTCCTGACCCAGGGGTCAAACTCATGTCCTTTACCTCTCGGGCACTGGCAGGTGGGTTCTTTATCACTAGTACCACCTGGGAAGCCCTCTCCACGCAAACTGCACACTCCACGGAGACTGTGATCCCGACACCCCTTCTCCCCTAAAGCAAAGCCTCACTTTTTTGGTCTTCACATGACAAAACTACATGAACTGAACAGAATCTGGCCAATGTCAGGCATTCACTCCGTCCCAAAGAGATACTAGTTCCCTGGCAGTGACTACGGGGTGCCTCTCTCTATACCTTTGGCGAGGAAATGAATTGATGGGTGGGCATAATTCTTGAGGTATGAGCCTACCATGTTCCCCTCTCTGCCGGCTGAGAATTAAAGCCTCTTTTCTATTTCCTCCAAATTCTGTCTCCGTATTTTTTATACAGCTTTGGTGGGCAGAGAAAGCCAAGATTTTTGCCTGCAACATACCTGGGCCATTCTAGTTTCCTCACCTGAGATGCAGTGGGCAGGGAGAATGGCTGACCCAGATACCCACCAGGAAGAAATGACTATTTGAGAAGAACTGATAAAGAGTCCCTTGGACTGCAAGGAGATCAAACCACTCAATCCTAACGGAACTCAGTCCTGAATATTCAATGGAAGGACTGATGCTGAAGCTGATGGCATCACTGACTCAATGGACATGAGTTTGAGCAAACTCTGGGAGATAGTGAAGGACAGAGAAGCCTGGTGTGCTACAATTGATGGGGTAGCAAAGAGTCACACAAAGGAGTGACTGAACAAGGATAAACTATGAATGAAGCCCGCCTGACCCCCAGGTGCATTCTTTTGGGAAAGTTGCCCAGTAGGAGGGTTACAGGAATTCAGGAGCATTCCGTTCACAGACCTCAAGCTGATATTCAAAGGAGAGAAGCAACGTTCCAAGTGTGCTTCCCAACCTCACTTTTTCCACGTGGGCCAGATGCAGGGGCTCCACAACAGAGGCACAGAGAAGCCTGAGCTGCCCTGCTCACTGCCTGCCAGAAACACAGCCTAGGGGGACTCCAGAATGTCACTTTTAGAGGGAAGCTGTTCTGGGAGAATGTGAGCCGGGACCTGAAGCTCTAACACCTTTCTTTTATGGCCCTGGGGATAAGGCCCAGTAGAATAGGGCCGGATTTCTCAATTTCTTGCCAGGGAGGGGAGGACTGCATTTCAAAAGGACCTAAAACAATTAGACCCCAGATCACACCTCCATCTAAGCAATAGGGCAGCCAAAGAATCTTGGGCCAGGAGCTGGAGAGGGAGATCTGGGAATCCAGGTCGGGGGGGAGGCAGAGGGCTTCGGGGAGGGGTAGGTGGGCGCTCATCTTCCTCCTTCAGTCTGCCCATCCCCCACTTTCACACACATTCTCTTTCAAATGAAAAGGCCAGGACTAGATCTGGGTTGGGTTAATGACAGCCATCACCAAACTGACCCAAAGTCTCTCTCTCTGAGTCCAAAAGGAAGAGAGACACTCCGTAGACACTCAGGGCTGCAATTCTGTGTTCTCTGCCCACAGCTCCAGAGGAGGCCCTGGAGCTGAAACTGGGACACTGGTGGTGGGTGGGCTTCTCAACGTGCTCGAACTCAACGCGGACCCTGACCCCTAGATCAAGGCCTTGCCCGCCGGCTGCCTGCTGGAGCTGGGTGGGAAACTGGGGTCCAGCCAACCACCCGCCACTGGAGACCCCCTCCTTGCCCACGGGTCCCAGCCCACCCCACTCACCAATCTGCAGGACTCTCCCGAAGACGGAGGCGTCGTCCACGGTGCTGCAGTTCCACCGGCGCTGCCGGAACTGATGCTGGCATTCCCTGATGCCCGTCCTGGCACCCTCCCCGATGTAGGCCATGTGCTCCTGGTAGAGTTGGCACAGCTTCCTCTGGCCAGCGGACAGCCCCGGGAGCTGGCTGCACACGGGCTGGGCTCCGATGATGAACATCTCAGGTCTCTGCACTGGGCTCATCGCCAAGGACCTGCAGCCAGAGGGAGGGCCGGGGTGAGCACGCTGGCCGGGGCAGCAGCAGGCCCAGAGCTCCACCCCCTCCCAGAGGATGGACCCTGAGCCAAGGGCTTGGGAAGGAAAGTCAGTGCAAACAGAGTCCTTGCTTTCAAAGGGAAACCGAGGCACAGATGCAGGCGACACGCAAGACACGGAATGCCTGAGACCGCCTTGAGCATCTGGATCCAAGTGACCAGAGGGGGAAGGGTGCTCAGCGACGGGAGCAGCCTTTAGGAGAGTGGGGCAAATATGCAGGGCGGGCACAGGGTTCTGTGCAGGAGTGTTGAGGCCACTGTGGCCCAAGTGTGCGATGTGTGTGGAAAGCAACCGAGGCCTTCAAAGAGAATTCCCCTTAGGCTTTAAAGTCGAATCTGATTTACATACAGGGCCAGACACTCTCAAAGTTCTCACTTCCCGCTCACCCCCACAGCCCCTGAGCCCACCCTCTAGGGCTCTCCCCTGGCTCATAGAATAAAATGCTGAGCTATGGATCTGCCAGCTGAGCAAGAAGAGAGCAGAGCCCAGACCAAACAGCGGCGGGGGGTGGGGTGGGGGGGGGGTGCCTGCCGTTTCCCTGTGCGCCTAGCAATGACAGTCATCTTAAAAACACAAAAGGAAGCCACATGTGGTCCCGTCAATCCCTCATGCGGTTTTTCAGACTTAAAAACCGGGAATCCTAGTCTCCTTTTCCTCACCAGCCGAAGGAAAAAAAAAAATCAATATTCTTATTGATCCTTTAACAACAAAAGAGCTATTTCTAACAAGCCATGGAGATGGGGGCGGAGAGGGGGGGAACAGGGAGAAAGGACTGTAGCCAGGACCAGAGAAGCCAGATGAACTATTCCTTCATCCTCTGGGAGCCATCATGTTAACTCTGGGGCTGGAGAGAGAGAGGAAGAGCTGTCTGGTGTTCTGGGGTTCTATAAAGGAATGGCCCCTTCTCCCCACCTCCATCGCCCAGAGGAGCCAGGCTGGGAAGGGCTCCGGCCCCGCACTCACCACCAGGAGCTGGCTGTGGCTCGGAGCGGGGCCCAGCAGATGAACAGCAAGGCGAGCAGGGCCGGCAGGCTGGGCATGGTCCGCCTGCGCCCCGCCCCCCCCAGGGCCGAGGATGACCCCGGGGACCGACGGCTTCCGAGACGGGGCTCCCTGGAGGGAACAGATGGAAGGGGGAATCAGTGTGGGATGGACCAGGAGACCCCGCTCCCCCGAAAGGTCTGCCTCCCCCCAGCCTCACTCCCACCCTGGCCTTCTCACCCGAGGGTCACCCCCAGCCAGGGGGAGCCCTGCTCAGGACCGCTCCCTAAGGCAACAGGGAGCCAAGAGACCAGGAAAGAGGAAAATGAGACATTCCCACATCAGGCCGGAGATGCTCGGGATGCTGCATGAGCACCTGCCCTTCTCCAGAGATGGGGCCATCCCCTCTGCACCCCTACTCAGGGATGCAAATGTTGTATGGAGCTAAAAACACCTGGCAAGTCCATTCCCTACAGGCTCACGGGAGCCTTCCCTTTCAGTCTGCACCTTCTCCCTCAAACCCGTCTTCCACATCCTAGCCCACGTCTACCAGGACAGACAGGAGACGGCAAGGACATTTCAGTTTCTCAAGCCCACTCCTCTGGGAGATGTAAAAGCCTTCCCGGGCTGTGCGGAGGTACCCTCCCCTCCAGTGGCTGTGCTTCCTCTATGCCCTCCAGGGGCCCCAGCAGCCCCCCAGCAGGGATGCTGGACGAACTCTCTGGAAATGCACCCCTCCCCCCGCTCCCCCCTAAGCGCCCATCCAGGGCACGACCCACACCTCAAGGCCCCTCAGCACCCCAAGCTTCACGAAACATTGGCTCCCACACTCTGAGCCCCCACTTCACACACACATCTCACCGCTCAGCGCAGGGCTTCCTGGCTCTCTGGGAGGGGGCGGCAGGGCTTCTGGGTCATCAGCCCAGGAGGTATTTCTGCTCTGGGGCCACCGGGAGAGGAAGGTGGCCGAGCAGGGCCCGGGGGTGCTGGGCCACAGCTGTCCCCACCCCCTCCAGGCTTTTCTTCGGGAGGTCCCAGCTGGGGCGGGGACACCAACAGGCAGGTGGCCAGCGGTGTGGGGTGGGGGGCAGATCAAAGCCAGGACTCGCTCCAGCCCCTTTGTCATGCAGAGCCGGCTCGGAAATGATCCGGCCTGGCCGGCCACTAACAGCTCCCCCACACCCAGCTTTCCTAACAGACCTCGCGCCCTCCCCGACCCTCCCCCCGCCCCCATAAATCCTCCCGTCCCCCAGGGCAGGAGGTCTGTGAATGCCCGCCTGGGACCAGAGATGGAGCAGAGATAGGGCCGGCACCAGAAGCTAATGGCTTTATGGAGGGGAGGGCACCAGGGCCGGAGCAGGACGGGAGGGAAGTTTCAAAGAGTTTCCTTGTCCAAACACCCTGGACCCCACCACGAGCCCTTCTGGGGGACTGGAGGGCCGGGCGCCTCTCCCTGGGGTCCTCTCCCTCCACGCCCACCCCGCAGCAGGCCTGTCCCCACACCTGAGAGCCGACTTCTCTCTCCCAGCGGGTGACACTCTCTCTCAAGCCTGTCCCCCCCACCACCATCAGGCCCCTGTGAAACCCCTAGGGGTCTGCAGGCCCCAGGTTCAGGCCACACTGGGGCCCTGTCTCTGCGGACAGGAGGCAGGGCCGCCCTGACCACCGGCAACAGGCGCTAAGGCCAAACTTCCCTGGAGCTGCTAATCTTGGCTCATAAAAATCACCCAGGGCAGGAATCACCGAGCAGATGTTTGGCCACCCTGTGCTCTCCAGCAAACTCTCGGCTCATTAAAATATATACATATGTATGTTTTATTTTACGTACGGTAATGTATATGCTTCCGGTGCTCTGTGACAACCTGGAGGGGTGGGATGGGATGGGAGATGAGAGGGAGGTTTGAGAGAGAGGGGGGATATATGTATACCTGTGGCTGATTCACGATGATGTATAGCAGAAAGGAGCAATTATCCTTCAATAAAAAGTTTAATGTATATAGATATAGATATTAAAAATTGGGGGAAAAAAGACCCTACCACGTGTGCTAGCATCTTTCTGTACCTTCCAGATAGGCGGCACCTGAAATTGAACACTTCCCCCCCCACCAAAAACACACACAGCATCTCTCAGGACACATTCTTTCCTCAGGACAGAGGTGACACCAACCCCAGAGGTCACAGCTGGCTCATCTCCCCTGCCTTCCCAGGGTAGCGAGGCAGGAAAGGCGGGCGCTGATGACTGGCCTCCTGAGTCTTGCCCTGCCCGGCTGGAACAGAAGGAGGCTCTGAGGCCCAAGGCTTGGCCAGGGGTGCAGACAGAGCACAGTTAAGTAGGAGGGGTCCAGGGCAGGATGCCAACCCCCCACCCCACCCTGCCCAGAGAGCCAGGTCAGATAGCTGCTCTGCCCTCCTGACTCAGGGTTTCATTCACTCAACACAGTCATCCACCAGATGTGCCCTGGGGGCCTGCTATGTACCTGTTACACCCTAAGTGCCAGAGACACAGCCAGAACAGGCAAGGACATGCTACGTCAGGTCCAGTGAACCTCGAGGAAGGACTGAATGGGGACAAAGACCCAGAATGAGGGTGTCAGCTCATCCTGAGTAGGGCCCTCGGGGGAAGCCTCCCCCAGACCCCCAAGTAGACAGATGGAGTGCAGCCCTGGGCCCCTCTGGGCACATCTAGGGTCCTTACTGAGACCTCTTTACTGTCGCAGCCAAAAGGGCGCATAATTGAATTGGGACTTTGCCAGCCACCAGTTTTCATTCCCTAAGAGGCCGCGTCTACCCCGTGCAGTCAGGGATGCAGAGAGGGACTCCGGTGGGTGGAGCTGACCCAACAGCCCTGCCCTGGAAGGGGCGACTCGGTGCTGTCCACACACAGAGCATGACGCCTGGGGACCCCAACCCACAGGACAAGCACCTGCCACGGTCACTGCTGCTCACGGAACCCCCACTGGGCTGCCCCCAGAGCCTGAGGGCTGGAGCAGCTTAGGTGCCCCCTAGGAAGTGTTGTCACCTCCCATACCTGCCCGGGGCCCCAGACGGGCACCGCCCCCCCCCCCACCCATGCCTGGAAACCTACCCAGAAAGAAAGCCTTTCTGAAGGTCGACACTGGTCACTGTGTGAGCCAGCGAGGAGTCGTGTCATTCAAAGGCACATGACGGTTTTGTCAGCGGTCCTGGCCCGGCTGGCAGATAGCCTCAGCGTTTGGGAGGGGAGCGCCTCCCCCTGTGACCTCCCAGCTGCTGTCCAAATGCTGCCCTTGGTCCCCAGATTTCTGCGGCTGGGGGAGGGGAGGGTGGGGGAGCGGAGGGGGGTGGTCCCAGCGCCTCAGGCCAGTGCCTTCCGTCCCCCAGCCACTCCATCCATATCCGCCACCATGGAGAAGGCTCTTCATGGACCTCAGGACTCCTGACAACCCCTCCTGGAGTGCAGTCTCCTTTACCTCCGTTGTGCTTTCCAGAAGTGCTCTCGGCTCTGTAAGCCCCAGAGCCCAGGCACCAGCTCTCCTGCAGCAGCATCATGCCCTCCCTGCCAGCCCACGACCCCCCTTCATTTGAAAACTCTCAAAAGTTCCCAGCCATGGAGCCCCCCGAAACTTTCCCACCTGGCCTCACTCTGCCTCCGCTCTTCGCCTGAAGTTCCCACCGCAGGGTCTCCTTCCCAGTCCCCCTCCTGCTCTCGGACAAGCCCTGCTCCCCTCAGGAAGGATCTTGTTCCAAGCCTCTTCCTCTCCAGCAATCGAGCCTCAAACCACTCTCAAGTCCACAGTCAAGGTTCACTTCCTCCATAAAGCTGCCTTTGATTAATCTAACGCCAGGCTTTTTCCACTGACCTTGGCGCCTGGAGGGCGGTGTCCATCCTGCCCTGCACAGTCCATGGGCACTGCCTGGGGACCTGTGTGTTCCTACCTCTCCGGCAGGTGCCACGTTTCCTGAAGGTACAAGCGTGCCCCACCCCGCCTTATCCCCTGGGTCCCCCATCCTGCCCGCTGAACGTGTACCTGACAATAAACAGCTCCTGACTGATGACCGGTGACAACACCTAATACTAGTGAGCATTTATTAAGTACTGTCTACATGCACTGAGCCAGATATTTTGCATCCATTTTTCTCATTTAACCATCACTAAAATTCTATGGTTTAGGCCATTTTTATTCTCACTTTGAGCAGGGAACTGAGGCATGGAGAGCCCAGGTAACTTGGTCTCACAGCTATTGAATGGGAGACCCTGGCTTGGCAACGAGGCCTTTCCCCTCTCCCCCAAACACAGGTGCCACCCCCTGGAGCAAACATTTTCTCTGCTCTGCCTCCTGGGTGTTCACCACTGTCCTACCAAGGCTGTCCCAGGACAACATCCTGACTTAGGAAGTGGCCCCAAAGCAAATGTTGATTAAAAACCTGCTGATCGTGGGCTTTCTTAGTGGTACAGTGGATAGGTATCTGCCTGCCAGAGCAGGGGACATGGGTTTGATCCCTAGTCTGGGAAGATTCCACAGGTCTTGAAGCAACTCAGCTTTAAGAAGTCACAACTTCTGAGCCTGCACACCTAGAGCCGGTGCTCTACAACAAGAGAAGCCATCACAGAGAAAAGCCCGAGCATTGCAACAAAGAGTAGGCCTCGCTTGCCACAACCACAGAAAGCCCACAAGCAACAGTGAAGACCTAGGGTGACCAAAAAAAAAATAAAAAATGCTGATTGCAAAGTAACTGGTATAAACACACACACATACACACACACACACACACACACACGAGTCTGTGGTAGGAGGAAAAAAAAGCCAGACTTGTCCTCAACTAGAATGATACGCAGATTAAGAATAGGTCAGGATATTTAAAGCTGGAGAAATTAAAATAGAATAAAAAGAAATTTTCTTTCATTTTTTCACTGAAGTATAGTTGATGTACAAGAAATAGAATGATAGTTTTAAGGAGCTAGTGTTTATGTTGCAATGGGGGAGCCCAACCAAGCTGAGAGATGAGGGCCTGGGGAGACTGACTGTAGTGTGTTGTAAGGGTTGAGGGGAGATGCAGGCAGAGGGGAGGAGCAGCATGGTTTTAACAAGCAATGCAAGGTTTGGGAGAAGGTGGAATGAAGTTTCAGATTGTTTATAACAGTGGTGCTGAGCAAGGGACTGTGCCCCCAGCTGGAGTCGCTACTCTGATAGCGAAATCGTATTGCTTTTCAATGAATACAACTGTCAAGGAGTTCTTTTTATTTTTTAAAATTAATTAATTATTTTTTTGGCCATGCAGCTTGGTATGTGGGATCTGAGTTCCCTGGCCAGAGATCAAACATGTGCCCCCTGCAGTGGAAGCTCGGAGTCTTAACCGTTGGACCAGCAGGTGAGTCCCTAAAATCTGCTTCTTGATGCTTCAGAGGTACAGGAGTCCCCAGGTCCCGGGGCCTCAGGAAGTGTGAAGCGCCCTCTGGACCTGCTGGAATGAGCAGGTGAGTAAGTCCCCAGACCCCGATCCATCCCTGTGCGGTCACCAGAAGGGCTGATCCCTACCGGGTCCTCCTCATCTCACTTGGGAAAGCAGAGTTTTCTCCTCATGAAAAAGTGAACGTGTTAGTTGCTCAGTCATGTCTGACTCTTTGTGACCCCACCAACTGCAGCCTCTGTCCATGGAATTCTCCAGGTAAGAATACTGGAGTGGGTTGTCATTTCCTTATCCAGAGGATCTTCCCGACCCAGGGATCAAATTCAGGTCTCCTGCACTGCAGGCAGATTCTTTACCATCTGAGCCATCCAGGTGCCAAGCAAAAGTTCCTCAGAAGATAAGAAAGAGGAACTTTTCCTCCTCCTGAATCCTGATAAATTCATTTACAAAAATGCTCTAGAGAAGAAGGTAGAACCATACAGCCAGAGGTGAGTGTGGTTCTGGAAACAGGGCAGCCACACCTGTGGACTTTGTTACCAGGGGAGCTGAGAGGAGAGAGGAAAATAGCCTGAGGGCTCCCAGCTTCCCCATTGTCTGCATTCACTGGGTCTGCTGCTCTGGGGGAAAGCACTTACCTGGACAGGTGCCACCCACGTCTGTGCATTGCTTGGTTGGAATACAGTGAACTAGGCAAAAGAATGAAGGTATGGATCTCCACTGCTGGCAGGCGGATGCCCTCTCTCCATAATGGGCTGATTAGAATTTAAATGTTTGTTGTGTGCTACCAAGTAAATGTGTTCCTGTTTTTGCAAACCTAATCATATTTTAAAAGGACCTGGGGAAATCTTACTATTTAAAAAAGCAGGACTTGGGACTTCCCTGGCAGTCCAGCGGTTGGTCCACTGCAGGGGGCAAGGGCTCCATCCCTGGTTGGGGAACTAAGATCCCACAGGCCACTCCATGTGGCCAAAAATTAAAAAAAAAAAAAGGCGGGAATCACCAACCATCAGACAATCAAGTCTCTTTGACTAATATAAGGTTCTGATATATGAATGCTTCATGGGTGGGGGAGGGGACACAGGCTGATTTTCCAAACTCCCCACCATTCTCTACCGCCTCTCTCCTGGCTGCTTCATGAATTCATTTTGCTTGCCAGTTTCCTAAAAGCTTTTAAGCATGTGACTCTGTTATTTATTTTTTTGTGACTCTGTTATTTAAAGGAATCTTAATATGTGTTGTGGTGGTGGTTTAGTTGCTAAGTCATGTCTGATTTTTGCAACCCCATAGACAGTAGCCTGCCAGGCTCCTCCATCCATGGGATTTCCCAGGCAAAAATACTAAAGTGGGTTGCCATGTCCTTTTCCAGGGGATCTTCCTGACTCAGGGATCAAACCCACTGCTTCGTAGGCTGAGTCTTTATCACTGAACCACCTGGAAGCCTACTATGTGTATTAAATATTATATTTTTATATATTACTTATAATAGTCATTTTACCATGTGAATAGTCATTCTGAACTATTTATAATTCTGGATTTGCACACATGGGGTTTTCTGAAAGCGTTTACATATACCGGTTCTTTTTCCTAAACAACTCTGTTATTTCTTCCCAGAAACAGAGAGTTTGGATAAGTTATTGCCTCATCTTACTCTGATCTTCTTGCTCACTTAAAATCTTACTGAAGTTGCCAACTTCCTGCTTCAAAAATGAGTGGTTTCCATTTGGAAAAATAAGATAGGCATTTTCTTCATGTTTATAAACACATGAGATGCCTACTGCAGTTAAAAGAACCATGTGAGCAGCAGCCTGGACCCACAGAGTTGGAATAGGGATGTGGGACACTGGGCGTCCACCAGCCAGGCACTGGGGATGCGGTTGAGGAAGAACCAGCCAGAGAGACCTCCAGGGCAGAGCAGAGAGGATGGGGCGGCTGACTGTCCTAAGACTGACCACCCACACCGACATGCGCCCTGGCTGCCACGAACTCTAGATGATGCCTGTTGTCGTCTCCAGCTGGTCCGCTGGTCTGGACCGACCCTTGGGCTGTGCTGCAGAAAAGGCAGGTCCTCAGAACGAAGAAGGGCCAAGCATCCTTCTAATGACACCAGAAGCAGGAAGAGCTCATCCCGGGCAAGAGCCCCTACTTCTCAGCTTCCCTCGCCAGCTCTACACCCACATTTCCTTCCCCCAAACCAGAGTAAGACAGGCGCCTTCGGGTCAGGTCTGGGGGTCTCACAGGTTCTGGCTTTGGGGATTAAATGACTCGTGTGGCTGCTTCTGGGAAAAGCAAGATTCCCGTCCCCCACCCCAGGCAGGTTGAGGGGGCTCTTGGTTCACCACCGAGATTTTTCTGTCTCTTTCGTGGCTCTGCCAGGCCCCTTCACAGGCTCCCAGCCCTCCTAAGGCTCCCAATGAAGGCTGCAAGGACAGAGGCCCAGCTGGGTGGCCGGGTGGCCAGGGTTGCCTCATTGGGGTCCACAGAGAATGCAGGGGACACACAGACGCCTGCAGGCTCCTCAAATTCTGCAGCCCCTGCTAAGCATCCAGTGTCCAGCCTGTGACAGATACTGACTGTGGGCCCACTGAGCACCACGGAGGGGCAGACAACAGATGAGGGAGGGGTCACTCCTCCTAAGAAGACAGCCTCGCTGCCCTGCCCGATATGGTAGGCCACCAGCTACTCATGACTGCTGAGAGCTAAAATGACTCAGCATTTCCCTGGGGTTCCAGTGGTTAGGGCTTGACCCTTCCACTGCAGGGGACCCGGCTCAATCACTGGTCAGGGTTAGTTTTAAGATGAGGACCCTTGTAGCAGGACCAGGGGAGAAGTGGCCAACCGCTGCAGGCCCAAGGATCCGGCCCAAGACTGTCACCAGCGGCGGGGACAGAGCTATAGGACTCCTGGCTGTGGTTCAGCTCTGCGCCTCCCAGAGAACAGCCGACTTGCATTATGTGTTGAATCCCATGGAAGCACCGCCTGGGGCGGGGAGGAGGTGTCCATATTTATTCTCTTTCTGTGACAGCCGCATCCAGTGAAGAAAAGGGCTACAGGGTCCACCCAGGATCTGGAAAGCCAGCTGGGCTATTGGAGCTTGTCTCCACTTCTCCATGAATAAACATTCGGCAGAGGAACCCTGAGCAAACAATGTCGCTAATGATGTACGAAGCAGATGGGTCCCCAAACCCCACTGGCCAGGGCGACACCGGCTCCGCCCGGCTAACTCTAGCGCAGAAATGTGTTTTTGCTGAGGAAGGCCAATGACTCTGTAACTGGACAGGCGCTGAAGTCACACGGGGCGGAAGTGTTGAATCAGGGGGCATCTTTTGACTCCATAGCTTTCCAAAGCTGACCATGCTCTGTGGCCACAGCCCATGTCTAGGTGATGCAGCAGTTCAGGTCGCAGAAAAGAAAACAACTCTCTCCTGCCATCTGGGTTCCATCAGCAAAATAAAACAGCACTGTGGGTTTCAAGAGCTGTCGGAAATTCTAGAAAACTGATGTAAGAGCCTGAGGCCTGCCGCAGCAGCACTACTAACATCCTGGAAGATGCAAAAGAGAGGTGTGTCTTCTCTGCATTCCTTCCACACTAGCCTCTGCACCAAGGTGATGCGCGTTCGTGATAAGCTCCCTCCATAATTTATATGTCAGTTGTATTTCAATAAAACAAATAGATTTAGAAAACTAACAGAGAGGGAAATTTTAACGAAGACCCTCTGCAAAAAATGCCCAGAAGCCAGTGTCTCCAAGTTCAAATCAAGGACACATTTGCAGGAGCAAGAACGAGGCAGAAGCGGTTTTTTTTTTTTTTTTTTTAATTATATATTTTTCGCTGTGCTGGGTCTTCATTGCTGTGAGTAGGCTTTCTCTAGGTGTGGTGTGCGGGGGCTACTCTAGTTGCGATGCACAGGCCTCTCACTGCAGTGGCTTCTCTTGTTTCAGAGCACGGGCTCTGGGTGCTCGGGCTTCAGTAGTTGCGGCACAGGGGCTGAGCTGTCCCATGGCACCTGAGATCTTCCTGGACCAGGGATCAAACCCATGTTCCCTGCGTTAGCAGGCAGAATCTTTACTACTGAGCCACCAGGGAATCCCTGGCAAGAGCGTTCTTGATCTTCTGCGAAGGGCCTCACCCTTGCAGATGCCACTGTCTGGGGGGCAGGAACAGACAAGACAGGTGGGTCTGGACCTCTTATGTGTATGACAACAGTCAGCTTCCGTTAGGCTCCCTGGTCCGCTGGGCAGCACAGGGCCGACTGTAACCCCTTAATCTGCAGAGAGGCCTGAGCTTTTCACCCACAGGAACGAGAAAAAGCATCCTGATGACAATTTCCAGCTTCAAATGGTCAGACTCCTAGAAAAATCTCAGCACTAAAAGGTGTTTGCATCGAGAGAAACCACACACCCAACTTGAAAAGCCAGTATCAACAACCAAAGAGTCAGTGGAAAACCTCCCAGCACAGCCCAGAAGTATAATGGGACCTATTGGGCTCCACGAGGAAAGCAGGGAACAGGGTACAGAAATGGTGAAACGGTTGTATTTATCCAACATTCAGAAAATATCCTGAAAGAGAGAGGCAGATCCAGAAAAGTCTGCGTTCTCACCCAGTCCTGGGATGCTCCCCATGACACAGTCTCTGCTCTAGGCTGTAAAAGACAGCTTCCTTCTCCCTCTCTACTCCCCACCCAAGACACATATTAATCAAAAAAAAAAAAAATCAGATAAAAGAATATTTGTTGTTGTTGTTCAGTGGCTCAGTCATGTCTGACTCTTTGCAGTCTGCAAGTCCATGGACTGCAGCACGCCAGGCTTCCCTGTCCTTCACCATCTCCCAGAGCTTGTTCAAACTCATGTCCATCGAGTCGGTGATGCCATCCAACCATCTCATCTTTTGTCAGCCCCTCCTCAGCATCAGGGTCTTTTCTAATGAGTCAGCTCTTCACATCAGGTGGCCAAAGTAATGGAGCTTCAGCATCAGTCCTTCTAGCGAATATTGAGGGTTGATAAAAGAATATTTATTGGGTGCCAACTGCATACACTGTACCAGGGGCTGCAGGAAGTCAATGAGAAAGACAAACTTCTTGTCCTGGTTCAGCGAGTGCAGCCAGGCTGGAAATGTCCAGGGAGGGTGTGGCAGTCACAGGGGGTGGTACAAGGGTTAGGGACACGTTCCCAGCCCTTTTCAATTCCAGGCAGCTGCTGCCAGCGAATCTCTAGCTGTTTGGTTCGCTGAGCAAACAGAACTTGTGATGATTTGTAAGCATAGAAGTAAACCTCCTGTGACCTGTTAAGGCCCCTTTGACTTAAACAAACAAGCAACTTAGAAAAAAAAAAAACTGGAAACAAATATACACAGAATAAAATGAACAAATAAATAAATATACAGCTCGATGAATTTTGACATTTGTGTACACCCACGAAACCACCACCAAATCCAGGTGCATCTAACCATGAAGCAAACCAAACTGGGAAAAATGGGGGAAAGAATCTCTGATACGCCTCTCTGAAGTTATTATATTGCTGTTGTCAAGTTTATTTTGATGTTTAGAGATAGTTTACTCTTTTGGGGGGTGAGGTGGAGGTGCGGGAGGTCCACTCAAGCAGGATCTAGAAACACTCTAACAGGCACTAGGCGACCCTCCCCCAGGATGGAATAGTCTGCTTGTTTAATTTTTCAGGATCCCTAACGACTAAGAGATGTTCACGAAAACACTCCGGCTCCAACCTACTGCCATCATGTGTTTGCACCCCTCCTGTTTACAAAGGGGTGAGAAGCAACTCAACTTTCATGTGGGACTGGGTGCTTTCTCATGCAGAACACCACAGATGTAATCCCTTTAGCTTTTTTTTTGCCAGCCATTGCTTTTCATGGTAGAACAGAAAACAGCAGACAAAGTTTTCAGGTCTTCAAGTCTCCCTTTTCTAGCTTTGTCTTAGAATTTAAATGAATGGAATTTAAAAGATGAAAAAAAAAAAGGGGGGGACTTCCCTGGCAGTCCAGTGGTTAACACTCAACATTCTCAGTGCCAGGGACCCAGGATCGATCCCCGGTCAGGGAACTAAGTTTTCACAAGCCCAAGCTCTACACCATGGCCAAACAAGGAAATAAAACAACCCCCCACCTGCCGTTTGGAACACAATCCATGCATCAGAATGGAACAACCAGCTCTCTCCAAGGACAATTTAAGATGATCAAATTTTAAGATCTTTTTCTATTTATTTTTTTGATGTGGACCACTTTAAAAGTCTTTATTGAATTTGTTACAATATTATTTCTGCTTTATGTGTTTTGGTGTTTGGGCATGTGGGATCTTTTTAGCTCCCTGACAGGGATCAAACCTGCACCCCCTGCATTGGAAGGCAGATTCTCAACCACTAGACCATCAGGGAAGTCCCTAAGATGATCTAAACTAAACCATGGATTCTTTTTTTTTTTCCCTTCAAATTAAAGTACAGTTGATTTACAATATTGTGTTAGATGTACAGCATATCGATTGAGTATTTTCGCTGATTATATTTTATTATATGTTATTACAGGGTAATGGGTATAATTCCCTCTGCTGTACAGTATATCCTTGTGGCTCATCTATTTTATACATAGCAGCTTGTATCCGTTAATCCTGTATGCCTAATTTGTCCCTCCCCTCTTTAATCATGAGATTCCTTATGTTGCTTAAGGATGAAGAAATGCTCAAATCTTAGCACTTCCTATTTTATACTATATAACACAAAAATATTAGCACATTAATTCACATAGTACTCACAGCTTTCCATTGGTGTAGGACACCTCTTCTTAGTAAATGCTACATTTATATTGGACACACTAATGGTCAAGCCTTAGCCCAAGGAAGCAGGTACACCATCTCTACCATGAAGCATAAGACAGGCTGCGGCTGAGGTTACACTGCAGCTCGCCCACCTCTTTGTCCACTAGAACGGCTTCTTAGCTTATATATTATTTTTCAACATATACCAAATGTTTAGCATTTATATATAAAATCAAGAGAATGGAGAACCAAGCAAAAAGAAGACCGCAAAGGTGGGGATTTCCATTTCCCCAGAGCATGTTTTCTAATTTTATTTGTTATTTATTTATTGATTTTTGGCTGTGCTGACTTTAGTTGCTGCACAAACTTTTCTCTAGTCCTATGAGTGGGGGCTACTCTCTAGTTGCAGAGTGCAGGCTTCTCATTGCAGCAGCTTCTCTTGCTGCAGAGCATGGGCTCTAGGCCACGCGGGCTTCAGCAGTGATGGTGCACAGGTTTAGTTGCTCTGTGGCGTGTGGGATCTTCCTGAACCAGGGATCGAACCTGTGTCTACTGCACTGGCAGGAGGATTCTTTACGACTAAGCCACCAGAGAAGCCCAGTGCTTTTTCTTTTAATATACTCAATAATATGTTTATTATTTATTTGTTTATCCCCCCACCCAACCCTCAGCACATTTAACAATTGCTCACATCATTGTTTGAAGTAGCTATTTTTTCTCCCCTGCTGCAGTTTATTACCATCCTCCTCACTTAGTGGGGGAAGTGAGCCCACTTTTGTGGACTTCTGCCCACGCCTGACTATCCTTCCAGATTCACAGTTCTTGGATTTTTTTGATATTTGTTTATGCATTGGGCTGTGCTGAGTCCTACTTGCAGCAGATCTTAAGTTGCAGCATGTGGGATTTTTTTTTTTTTTGAGGATAATTGCTTTATAATGTTGTTAGTTTCTGTGTACAACAATGTGAATCTGCTCTAAGTACACAAAATCCCCTCCCTCGTGAGCCTCCCTCCCACCCCTCCATCCCAGCCCTCTAGGTCATCACAGAGCTCTGAGCTGAGCTTCCTGTGCTGTATACCAACTTCCCACTAGGAACCTATCTTACACATGGTAGCGTATATATAGGGCTTCCCTGGTGGCTCAGATGGTAAAAAATCTGCCTGCAATGCAGGAGACCCAGGTTCCACCCCTGGGTCAGGAAGATCCCCTGGAGAAGGGCATGGCAAACCACTCCAGTATTCTTGCCTGGAGAATCTCAGGGACAGAGGAGCCTGGTGGGCTACAGTCCATGGGGTCGCAAAGAGTTGGACATGACTGAAGCAACTTAGCAGAGTGTCAATATGTCAATGCTACTGTCTCAATTTGTCCCACCCTATCCTTCCCCTGCTGTGTCCACAAATCCATTCCCTATGTCTGCATCTCTATTCCTGCCCTGCAAATAGGTTCATCTGTGCCATTTTTTTCTAGATTCTATACGTATGGCATTCAGGATCTTTGGTTGCAGCATGTAAACTCTAATGTGACATGTGGAATCTAGCTCCCTGACCAGGGATCGAACCCGGGCCCCTGCATTGGGAGCGCAGAGTCTTAGCCACTGGACCACCAGGGAAGTCTCCAGACACAGAGTTCACGTAAAACATCTCATACAAGGGCAAGCCTCCGTGAGAGGTTCGCAGAGGCTCTGCAGTCCCAGGAGTGACCCTGTGACCCTGAGAAGGTCACTTCTCACTCTCCGCCTTGTTTTATCCGTTTGTAAAACCCAGCGCTGTCCTCATGTGTCCTCACCACGCCCTCAAAGCTTCAAAGGGAACCATCATCCAGTCTCTAGTTCCCCTCTTCTCCCCAAATGCTGACAGCTTAGTCCCCCCAGACAACTAAATCAATGAATTCTGGATGGTCAACAGCAGGCATGGACCACTCCGGTCAGTTACTTTAACTTTGTGGCTTTAAACGGCACATAACATTTGGAAATCAATAGTAAACAACAAAGAACCTCACTGAGTTCAGCACTGAGACAAGTTGTTCCAACTTTAGGAAAGCTGGGACAGGGTTTCTGTGCTGTTTTCACACCTTGAGACAGCAGGGAATCCACGCTTGGTCCTAGTGGCCCCTTGGGAATAACTGTTTATCAAGAAAGCGACAGACCCCATGATGATGTAAAGATGTGATTTTATCCTTCCTGGGTTGTGAAGAGTTAACACCAACAAGGCTAGATTGTGCTTTTTTACCCCTTGAGATTCTGGGGTTTTTTTGTTTTTTTTTTAAAAACCTTTAACCCTATCCTCTTGGCAGAAAAGAAGATGTGACCGTGTGCGAGCTCGGCGTCAGAGGCAACCCCTAGTCCTCCTGTGGGTCTGACATCATGCAAGAGATGTAAATGCCCAGGTCCATCCACAGAGGACTTTCCAGCAAGGCCTGGCTCAGTGCCAGCACTTATCCAAAAGGAAACAACCTTCAGACTCCGGTCTGTAAGGCTGCAGACAGCAGCGTCCTAGGATCTCGAGGAGTTACAAACCAGTGCTGAGTAAGATTGATCTCAGTCCCCTCCCTGCGTTTGCAATATTTATCAGGATTTGGCAAACAAATATTCCAATGAATATTCACTGGAAGGACTGATGCTGAAGCTGAAGCTCCACTACTCTGGCCACCTGAGGCGAAGGGCCGACTCATTGGAAAAGACCCTGATGCTGGGAAAGACTGAGGGCAGGAGGAGAAGGGGATGGCAGGGGATGAGACGGCTGGATAGCATCACCGACACAGTGGACATGAGTTTGAGCAAACTCGAGGAGATGGTGAAGGACAGGGAAGCCTGGCATGCTGCAGTCCATGGGGTCGCCAAGAGTCAGACATAACTGAGTGACTGAACAACAACAGGACAAATCCGTGAGGATCCTGAAAAAAATGACCTTGCCCGGCAGAGAGAAGACGGCCCCAGGCTGGGGAGAAGCAGCCTAGCTAGCTGTCTACTCAGGTGGTGAAAGTTTGGAATTTACTCGACCCTGGGAGCTCATGGCCAATGTCTACTTCTCTTGGAAAAGGGAACTGAAATGGGTTAAAAACAGTCCTTCTCTACCCCCGTCAGTCCTCCAGAGAGAGAGTCCAGGGTGCAGCACCCAAGCCTGCAAACATGAAATGGCACTCACGAAAGGTGGATATGCACTCTGTTCCTGTAAATGAGTCCATTTATGTCATTGTTTGAGACTCCACACAGGAGTGATGTCATGTGCTATTTGTCCTTCTCCATCTGACTTACTTCACTCAATATGATAACCTCTAGGTCCGTCTATGTTGCCGCAGAAACAGACTCACAGACACAGAAAACATGATAATTACCAGAGGATATGAGGGGTGGGGGGGAGGATAAAATAGGAGTTTAAGATTAACAGAAACACAGTACTATGTATACAATAGATAAACAACAAGGACCTGCTATATAGCACAGGGGATTATCTGTGATGTCTTGTAGTAACTTGTAATGGAAAAGAATCTGAAAAAAAAAGTATATATTGTGTACATATATATACACGTGCACATGTGAACATATGTGTATATATATACACATATATACATACATGGGGCTTCCCACGTGGCTCAGTGGTAAAGAATCCACCTGCCAATGCAGGAGCTGAAAGAGATGCATGTTTAATCCCTGGGTCAGGAAAAGTCCCTGCAGGAGGAAATGGCAACCCACTCCAGTATTCTTGCCTGGGAAATCCCATGGACAGAGGAGCCTGGAGGGCTACAGTCCATGGGGTGGCAGAGTCAGACACAACTGAGCGACTTAGCACACAGACCCTACACCCATATGTGTATACATGTATAGCTGCATCACATGCTGTACAATCGAAACTAACACAATATCGCAAGTCAACAGTACTTCAGTTAAAAACAAATGATTGAAAATGTCTGAAACGCAGGGGCCTCCCTCCTCTCCAGATGTTCTGCCTAATCTTCGCTCCTGGAGCACACTGACCTCTCCAGACCCCACCTCTCCTGCAGCCCAGGGCCACACTCCTCTTTTCCTAGCACTGCCCGCCCCCCGAACCCCTGTCCCTACCCCCTCACCTCCCCCCATTCTCCCCCACTCCCAGGCTCCCGGAGGGTCTGCTCACCCCAGGTCACCTGCACCGAGAGGGGGCTGTTTCCTAGAAAGCGGGCTAATAGGGAAGCAACCACTAGAGGGTGACATGATTACACATAAGCGTGCTCCTGGGGACCAAGCAGGGCCAGAGCTGGCCAGGCGTCCAGCTGGAGGCCAGGAGAGGCAGCGGGCCTCAGCACAGGTGACCCACTGTGACGAGCACACTCACAGCTGTGTCTGTCCTCAGACTTCGGTCATGTCTGTCTGTCTGCCTCTGTGTGTGTGTCTCTCTCACACACACACACTGACCCATACTGCCTAGCTAACCAACCAGGGCCTTGGGTGTTCTGCACAAAAGCCACTCCTGGCCGTGGTCCACGCCCGTGAATGGCAGAGTGCACATCTCAGCCGCCGCTTTCACCGCCCTCCCTGCAGCCCAGCCAGGTGGGAGGGCAAGCTGATGTGCCTCTGCAGGGCAGTGGGGCTCGGGGGCTTAGAAAGTGGCTTGAGACCTGGACTATGGAGCTCAAGTTCCAGTTCTGTGGGCCTGTTGGTCCTGAGCACTCACCTGTCTGTGCCACGGCTTCTACCTGTAAATGGAGGTGAGAAGATGTGAGGAACAGCTAAGTACATACTCGTAAAGAACTCTGAAGAACGTCTAACACGCAGTACAAGCTCAGTAAATAGCAGCGGTTTTCTGACAGCCAGGAGCTGTGCTAGAAGGTTTTGTGCATTATTCTACTCAATCCTCACAAGCCCCCAAGATACAAAAGTCACTAGTCCCATTTCACAGATGGAAACACCAAGGCTCCAAGTGGTTAAATAGCTTGTCCAGAGTCACAGAGCTGATAAGAGACAGACTCCAGGTTTTTTTTTGTTTTTTTGTTTTTTTTCTTTTTTTTGCGAGGAGGGAGACTCCAGGTTTTAACTCAGAATCTGTCTGACTGAAAACCCATGTTCTGGGACTTGCCTGGAGGTCCGGTGGTTAGGACTCCTCGCTTCTACTACAGGAAGCATGGTTTCGATCCCTGGTTGGGGGACTTAAGATCCCACATGCCACGTGATGCAAAGTAACTCAATAAAAATTAAATAAAAGCCCACGTTCTTTCACTACATCATGGGGAAAACTTCGGACTTTGCACCAGAAGACTCAAAGGCAACAGATGGGGGCAAGGCGGGGAACAAAATTTTTTAAACATTATTTGTGTTTTGCTAAAAAAGGAGAGCCTTCAAGGAATATAATTTAGCAAAAGTTTTACAGCAGAAGTGAAACCAGAGAATGAGAGGTTCTGGCAGCAGCAGTACCGGGGAACCTGCTGGACATGTGAGTTCTCAGCAGCTCCCCAGACCTCTGACCCAAGGCCTTCCAAGTTACTCAGATGCAAACGCAGGCTTGAGAGGCACAAGAAAGCCCAAGAGCTGGTGCTGAAAACCTAGGTCAGAGGCAAAAGGCGGGACGTCTGTCTGGCAGACACTGAGTCTGGGACTGACTCTTCCTGCCTGGGGGAGGAGAAAATGAGGGGCACAGAGCCAGGGCCACCCCCACGTGAACGCCCACCTCATGACGCTCTTGTGAGTCGGCTGCTCGGTTCCTTTGACCTGCACATTACTCAGAAACAGGAAATAACATTTTTTAAATGTTTAACTGTCAGTAAGAATGCATCTGTGTAATTTGGGGGCACATCTGTGGGGGCTTTTTTTTTTTTTTTTGATGGTACATTTATAAAACAAAAGAAAACCACAACAGCATTTGTTAGGTCCCTTCCAGGGGCCAAGTTCTGCACAAGGACCCTCCCTCTCCACTGGTCCTCTAAACAGAGGACGTTTTATTTATAACCATCAGCCGTTGGCACTTCCACCACTGACTTCCATCACTATTTTGCAGTGCACTTCTGAGTCCTTAGGAGCAGACACACCCTCTGCGTCTCTGTCTACTCCAGGGCACAGAGCCGTGCACACCAGCTGTATGTACCTCCCCTGAACCATCAAATGATTGAAAACCCTGCCCAAGTGTGCAGTGCTTAGAAATGGCTATGTTTACAACACGGCTTATTCTTATTTTAGGGTTGTCATAGCTACCTACTTGGTAACAAGCAACCAAGGTGTTTGTTACTATTACCAAATATTAGCTGCTATTTGGGGTTTTTCGATCCAAGTAATTCTAATCCTTTGGTCGGGTGTTGGAATACATGAAAATAGGTAAGAGTTAACACGCAAAAGTTGAAAACGACAAATTTCAAGTGGCAGCCACATTTCCAGAGTAGATGGGGGGAGTGTCCATCCATCTGGGGGTGACTCTCAACAGTCACTCTTTCTGCATGAGTTTTTCCAGTTAGGACACAAAAGGGTACAGTCATTCTGAAGTGAGGGCTCCAGTCAACCAGACCCCAAACCCTTATTTTTCTTGGGGTGGATAAAGCCCTTGTCTACAGGATATAGTGAACTAATAATTTGGGAGTCAGTAAACAAGTGGTTTGGGGGTGTCCCAAGCAATTTGTCAATGTGAGAACAATTCTCACCTATTTTTTCCTATTTATTTACGTCTTCATTTCACATTGTTTGCTGTTTCTTTCATTTTCACATTTACTATATCTTCTATATTTTCCTATAATTTCATTTTTAATTGTTGCAAAATACATATACAGTAAAACTTACCATCATAGCCATCTTAAAGCGTAGAATTCCATAGTGTTAAGTACATTCACATGGTGCAACAAATTCCCAGAACTTGTTCATCTTGCAAAACTGAAACTCTATGCAAATAAACAGACCCTCCCCCTCAGCCTCTGGCAACCACCCTTCCAGATTCTGGGATTTTTCACCACTCTGCACACTTCACATAAGTGAAATAATACCCTATTATCTTTTTGCGATTGGTTTATTCCACTCAGAATAAAGTCCCCAAGTTTCCTCCATGCTGTGGTATATGATAGCATTTCCTTCCTTTTTCAGGCTAAATAATATTCCATTGTATAGATAGACCGCATTGTGTTTATCCATCATCTGTGAGGGACACTTAGGTAGCTCCTACTCAAACCACGCATCTCAGATTGGGGCTTGAACCCATGTGCTGAAACTTAAACCTGGCCAAAATCTAGTTTGCGACTCAAACCCACGTGGCCAGTACTTGGTGGTGGTGGTGTAGTCCTAAGTCGTGTCTGACACTTGCAATACCATGCACTGTAGCCCACCAGGCTCTTTTGTCCATGGGATTCTCCAGGCAAGAATACTGGAGTGGGTTGCCATTTCCTTCTCTAAGCGGATCTTGCCAACCCAGGAATCAAACCCAGGTCTCCTGCATTGCAGGCAGATTCTTTACTGACTGAGCTACGGGGCCAGGACTTGAACCTGCCCCAAACCCATGGTCCTCCAACTGAGATCATACACCTGGTTTCAGGACCTAATGAAGCTCAAGATCTGGATGTCTCAGGGCGGAAAGAATTCAGTGAGAGACAAAGTGATAGGTAAGGAGTGGATTTATTTAAAGAGAAACACACTCCACGGACAGAGTGTGGGCCATCTCAGAAGGCGAGCATGCATGCTAAGCCACTTCAGTCGTGTCCGATTCTTTGCAATCCCATGGACTATAGCCCGCCAGGCTCCTCTGTCCATGGGGATTATCCAGGCAAGAATGCTGGAGTGGGTGACTGTGCCCTCCTCCAGGTGAATCTTCCCAACCCAGGGTTTGAACCCGTGTCTCTTATGTCTACCTGCATTGGCAGGCAGGTTTTTTACCACTAGCGTGAGAAGAGCCTCAAAAAGTGGTGTGGTTAGTTTTTATGGGTGAGGTAATTTCACACGCTAATGAGTGGGAGGATTACTTAAACTATTTGGGGGAAGGGGAGGAGTTTTCCAGGAATTAGGCCACCACCCACTTTTTGGCCTTTGATGACTGGCCTCAGGAATGGTCAGGGTGCCTGTAGTTGGATCACTTAGCTTGCTGATGTCACAACGAGTGTATACTAAGGCTCAAGGTCAAGTCGATTCATCCACAATCTTGGACCTATTTGCTTCTAATCAGCTTATGTCGTGTCCTCTGGCTATGTCATTCTTTTAAAGGTTGTGCCCTGCCCTCTTCCCTCCTGTTTCACTATCTTCTGGTTGATGCAACCAGAACTTGGGTGTACAAATGTTTCCTCTAGACTCTGCTTTTCTTTATTTTTGATATATACCCAGAAGTGGAACTGCTGGATCATAGGGTAGTTGTATTTTTAAGTTTTCGAGGACCTGCCATGCTCTTCCCTACAGCAGGTATACCATTTTACATTCCCACCAACAGGACACCAGAACTCCAATTTCTCTACCTCTTCACCAACCCTTATCATTTTCTATTTTATTAACTGCAGCCATCCTAATGGGCATGAGGTAATGCCTTATTTGGTTTTGCTTAGTATTTCTCTAATGATTAACCATGTCGAGCATCTTTTCATGTGCTCGTAGGCCATTTGTATGTCTTCAACCATATTACGGAGTGCCTCCTACACAAGCATGTGATGTGCCATGGATACGATAGAGTTAATATAAAACACACACGACAGAGTTCACAACATAGTTTAACTCCTTTGATCCAAGGCCTGCCAGCTAGACTCTGGGTCACCGTTTCTGGATACTTATATATATATATATATAAGTATACTTATATATATATTATATTTATATTATACTTATAAGTATATATATTATATACTTATATATATTTACTTATATAATATATACTTATATTATATATAATATATACTTATATTATATATATATATAATTCTCAGTCACCTAGTCTCTGGACCATAATGCTCTCTATTTTTGTGTCTCAAATCATAGCCTAAACTGAAACCCCCATGAAAAACTTTTTCTTGAGTTGCACTCAAGTTTTTTGAGAACTAACAGCAGGTGGTCAGCTTCTCGAGAAAGCATTACCAGGTACCACCAAATGACTTTTCAGAGTTGAGAGCAGGAGTGAGCAGAAAGTCACTCAGTTGTGTCTGACTCTTTGAGACAGCCCATGGAATTCTCCAGGCCAGAATACTGGAGTGGGTAGCCTTTCCCTTCTCCAGGGGATCTTCCCAACCCAGGGATAGAACCCAGGTCTCCCTCAATGCAGGTGGATTCTTTACCAACTGAGCTATCAGCAAAGCTAATAGAAGAGCAGGAGAAACAGAGTTAACTTAAGCTCCTTCACTCCAGGTCAGGCAACCCCCAGCCCCAACTCCATCTCCAAGCAAATCTCCTCTCCCTCCTATTTGTGGTTGAAGACTTTGTTTTGTGTTAGGGAGGTTTAAGGTGTTTTTGATTAGGACCTTGATAACAACAGGGCTTCCCTGATGGCTCAGAGGTTAAAGCGTCTGCCTGCAATGTGGGAGACCTGCGTTCGATCCCTGGGTCGGGAAGATCCCCTGGAGAAGGAAATGGCAACCCACTCCAGTATTCTTGCCTGGAGAATCTCACGGACGGAGGAGCCTGGTGGGTCCATGGGGTCGCAAAGAGTCGGACACAACTGAGCGACTTCACTTCACTTTGATGACAACATAAACAAGTCTGCACCCACAGACCAACAAGAAAAGTCACTTTACAGGGCGTGTAAGGTGAAAGTTTAGGCAGCAGTGGTGGGAGACCACCATAAGCCTAGATATACCCCCAGGACAAGAGTTCCAGCCCAGGTGCGCCCCAGATTTGTGACTCTATTGGACAGCACATTTGGAATCCTCTAGATGACCAGCATAACCCTCTATTATTCCACGTACCTGCACGTGCTTCAGTTGCATCCAACTCTTTGCAACCCTGTGGACTATAGCCAGTGAGACTCCTCTCACAGGGGATTTCCCAGGCAAGAAGACGAGAGTGGGTTGCCATTTCCTCCTCCAGGGGATCCCATCGCCTGCACTGGCTGGCAGGTTTTTCACCACTAGAGCTACCTGGGAAGCCCATTATCCCAGGAGGGTTATACAAATCTATGGGCCTCATACCTGGTGCAACTCGAGGGTGGGGTGGGGGTATTGCGGAGCGGGGCGGGGGGAGAAAGGATTTTGCTCTGCATTTCCAGATCGAAGAACGAGAGAGGTAGGTGGTAAAGTCTAAAACGTATGATGCCTATTACCAGTCTGTATGTACTTAGCCCACTACTGGTCTCCTGGGCAAAACATAACTGGCCAAAAGTGAACCTCATATACTAAATACTGAACGCAGTAAAAATCGTGTTCATTCCCTTAACGAACCAATTGAACCATTCCCCAACCCACGCGAGATCTTAGCACCCTAGTTCCTCAACTAGGAATAGAACCAGGACCCCTTGCATTGGGAGCCCAGTCTCGCACTGGATTGCGAGAGAAGTACCCCCAATTTCCTTTTTTGATAGCTGAATCAGGTTTGTGTGGATCCACAAATTCATTAAAAACACAGAGGTTCATTTTCTGATTGCGGAATTCTTGGTTAGAGGAAGTTAAAATGAAACTGAAATCCTATCCTCTGAGTGGTTATTTAAAACCCGGGAGCCACTTCTAGACTACAGCATTTCATGATTCCAGCAAACACAGTTTATAAACGAACAGACATTTGCTGAAGCACTTTAAATCAAGTCCAATCGTCACTCTGTTTTATCCAAAGGCAAAACTGTGAAGGCACACACGAATTCACTGTCAGTACAACTGGGCCCTTCACCGTCTAACACGCTGACAAAGAAGGCGACGGAAAGAAGGGCTTGGGGAGGCAGGAGGAGGCGACGCGGCGCAGCCCGGGGTTCCCGGCCGAGTGCGGAAGCGGAGGAAGTTGCGATGCGCAGGGACCCAAGGAGCGCACAGGCGGCGGTGTCTGGAAACACCCGGAACATGCTAGAAGGAAGTGGTAATGCCTAGATCCCCAGTGCGCACCGGGGGGCCGAGCTCGGCTAAGGGACGCGCGGACAGAGCGGAGTTTCTTCCCAGTTTACCGCACAAGGCTGGAGAGAAAGGAACCGTGGGAAGCTGCCCACTGGGGAGAACCGAGGGGGGTGGCCGCACAGACGCGCCGCGGGGCCCCAGGGACGCAGGCAAGGAGGGGAGCGGGGCGGCCCCCAGCGGGATCTGGGGAGGAGAGTCTTGAGGGAGGATAAAGGGAGCCAGCGGGAGGCTGGGCAGGGGGCGCGCGGGGCAGCCTTGGGCCGGAGGCGCAGAGTCCAGACGCGGGCCGGGCGTGGCCGGCAGCTCCCCGCGGGCGGCAGCGGCGGCGGAAGCGGCTGCGGGCTCGGCCCACGTCCCGACGGCTAGCACAGGGTTAACCCGCGGCAGGCCGGCGCTCGGTTTCCAGGGCAACGCCGGCAGTTCCGGCGCGCAGGCTCGTACCATCGCGCGCGCGCGGGGGAGCGCGGGGGGCGGGGGCGCGGAGGCGTGGAGAGCAGCGGGTCCGGCCCGGACGCCCCCGGCGCGGCCGCCGCTCGCCCCGGGTCGGCTCCGCGCGCGCGCTCCGTGCCGGCCGGCGCTGCCCCGCGCGCTGACGCGGGGGCCGAGCGCGCGCCGGCTCAAGGTCCCCCCGCTGGGGCGGCCGAGTGCGGGCGGCCCGCTGGCAGCTTTGAAAAGCGGGCGAGGACAAAGGCGGCCGCAGCCTCCCGGCGCCCAGCCCGAGCGCGCAGCCCGGCCCGCGCGGCGCCGGAGGATGCGGCCGGGGGCGCGGCGGCGGCGGCGGGGCGGCGCGGGCCGGGCGCGGCGGGGCTGAGCCCAGCGAGGGCCGGGCCGCGGGGGCGCCCGCCCGGGATGTGAGCGCCGGGCGGGGAGGGCGGGTAGGGCGGCAGGAAGGACGCGCGGACGGGAGGAGGAGCGGCGCCGAGCCGGAAGGCGGGAGGCGCGTCCGTTGGGCCCGCGGCGCGGCCGGCCAGCCGCCTCGTCGCTCGGGCGGGAGCGGGGCCCGCGCCTCCTCCCCGGCGCCGCGGGGAGGAAGATGGAGACGCACATCTCGTGCCTGTTCCCGGAGCTGCTGGCCATGATCTTCGGCTACCTGGACGTGCGCGACAAGGGGCGCGCGGCGCAGGTGTGCACGGCCTGGCGGGACGCCGCCTACCACAAGTCGGTGTGGCGGGGGGTGGAGGCCAAGCTGCACCTGCGCCGGGCCAACCCGTCGCTGTTCCCCAGCCTGCAGGCCCGGGGCATCCGCCGGGTGCAGATCCTGAGCTTGCGCCGCAGCCTCAGCTACGTGATCCAGGGCATGGCCAACATCGAGAGCCTCAACCTCAGCGGCTGCTACAACCTCACCGACAACGGGCTGGGCCACGCGTTCGTGCAGGAGATCGGCTCGCTGCGCGCGCTCAACCTGAGCCTCTGCAAGCAGATCACCGACAGTAGCCTGGGCCGCATCGCCCAGTACCTCAAGGGCCTGGAGGTGCTGGAGCTGGGCGGCTGCAGCAACATCACCAACACTGGCCTCCTGCTCATCGCTTGGGGCCTGCAGCGCCTCAAGAGCCTCAACCTCCGCAGCTGCCGCCACCTCTCGGACGTGGGCATCGGGCACCTGGCCGGCATGACGCGCAGTGCGGCCGAGGGCTGCCTGGGCCTGGAGCAGCTCACGCTGCAGGACTGCCAGAAGCTCACGGACCTGTCCCTGAAGCACATCTCTCGGGGACTGACGGGCCTAAGGCTCCTCAACCTCAGCTTCTGCGGGGGCATCTCGGACGCCGGCCTCCTGCACCTGTCGCACATGGGCAGCCTGCGCAGCCTCAACCTGCGCTCGTGCGACAACATCAGCGACACGGGCATCATGCACCTGGCCATGGGCAGCCTGCGCCTCTCGGGGCTGGACGTATCCTTCTGCGACAAGGTGGGGGACCAGAGCCTGGCTTACATCGCGCAGGGGCTGGACGGCCTCAAGTCCCTGTCCCTCTGCTCCTGCCACATCAGCGACGACGGCATCAACCGCATGGTGCGGCAGATGCACGGGCTGCGCACGCTCAACATCGGCCAGTGCGTGCGCATCACGGACAAGGGCCTGGAGCTGATCGCGGAGCACCTGAGCCAACTCACCGGCATCGACCTGTACGGCTGCACCCGCATCACCAAGCGCGGCCTGGAGCGCATCACGCAGCTGCCCTGCCTCAAGGTACTCAACCTGGGCCTCTGGCAGATGACGGACAGTGAGAAGGTCAGGTGAGGGCGGCAGCACCCATCCCCCCCCGCGCCCCGCCCCAGTCCTGCCCTGTTCGCCCTCCGGCCGCGGACGCGGGGCTGGGGGCGATGACCGGAAGCCCCCAGGCTCCCCTCCCCTCTTCCCTTCTCGTGTGTCGGGGGGGGGGGGTCCCTCCACCGCACCCCCACCTCCCCTCTCCTGTTCCCGGAGGGTGTGGAGATGGACCTGCCGCCCACCACCCACTCCTCCCGGCGGGGGTCCAGAGGAGGGACTGAGCTACTGTGTCCGTGCTGCGCCTGCAAGTGGGGATGGGGGTGGGAGTGAGCAATCCTTCCAGCCCTAGGGAGTTGAGGAAAATGTCTGCCTTCACTTAAGCTTTCATTTGAATACTGTGATCTGGTTTTTATTTCGAAATGTATAAAAGCAAACCCAACTACAACGGCCTTTTCACCCTTCTTCCACTTTGTAACTAATCCCAGTCTCGCCTCATCGCTCCTCTGACAGCACTCTGCTGCTCACGCTCATTTCATCCTTATTGTCTCTCTTTTTTTTATTTTTTGAAGAAACTTGACATCAACTTGTCTCTTTTTTTTCTGCTGAGTATATTCTATATATTATATATATATAAGTTATATATATATATATATATATACACACACACACACATATATATGTCTGGCTACCTCGTTTTAGTTTACTTTTTTCTCTGAAGCCCTGGAATTCTACAAGAGAGATATTTTGAGACTGAAACATTTTTGTGCCTGGACTGGAAAGATGCCCATTGGGTTTGTTCGTCTTTTTTCGTTTTGGCTTCTTCCCAAGCCCCATCCATCCAGTGTTTCCCACTTCACATTTCTGGCTCTTATTTTTCTTTTTCTCCTTGTCCGTAAGCATTTGAGGACCCAGCCCATGCTCCTAAATCTTGACTTAATTTATAGCACAAATGTGTGGGAGACATGAGAGTTGGACTTTTTTTTTTTTTTTTGGGGTCTGTCTGAGATGCAGATTGTGTCTTGAAAATGACGATTATATATGCAAAGTCTGCCCTGCCCTCCCTCTCTTCCACATTTCCCCACGAAAAGGTCACAGTGAGGCTTCCTGTAGGGAGCAGAGGAGCTGGAACTGGCACTGGCTTAGAGAGGCCCCGGGCCCTGGTGTGAAGGGGAGGAGACTGAAATTCATGTCTTATCTCTATTCTGTTAATAAAAACAGGTGTTGGTGGGTTTTTAAAAATTCTGTTTCTAAATGGAGGAGTAAACGCCTTGCTTTATTTTGGTGGGGGTTGGGACTTGTGGCTTTAAAAAAAAAAAAATCACTTCTGAGTAGGATGTATATTTTTCTGTTGGAGTTTTTTGTTCGTTTTGTTTATTTTTTTAGAATCCTCCACAGCAACATGCGAGACCATGGAGTTAAAGAAACCCAGAGACCTTTATCAATTAATTGTACTGTTTGTGAATTTGTATAAATAATAACAAAGATCCTCTTAAAACGTTTATATTCTTACAGTAAAAGGTTAAACTGATATTTATATAATAAAAGAGGAAATATGAAGTATGTTTTTTGAAAAAAGAAAAAAGGAAAAAAACCAAAAGCCTTGTATCTGTGAATTATTTTTAAGGCAGTGTGTGTGTTTGGGTCCAGGCCAAGGAGGAGGTGGGTTTGCATCTCTGAAGTACAAGTATAAGATGCAGGGTTCGGTGGAGTCTGTGTGGTGTGAGTAAGCTTGTGGTGAAAAATTTATCCTGTATAAAGTTTACTGCTGACATCTAAATGTTCTGTTGCTAGAAATGTGATTAGAATGGAGATTTATAGCATTTCTGAACTGTCAACAACATGGAAATTTAAAGAAACTGAACAAAATGAAACTTTTGTAAGAGTCACAATTCCACCAGGGTGGCCAGTTTTTCTCCACAAGGACATGAGACCTAGGGGAGATGTTCAGAAATGGGTCATGAGATGTGGAAGTGGGAAGAAGCATGGGTTTCTTGGCCCCTAGAGGGTGTGGGGGAGGCTGCGAGAGGGCGGGGCGGGCACCGGGGCCATTGTTGTTGGGAAAGTTAAGGGCACTCAGGCGAGCGAACTGAGCCTCAGAGGGAGCCGTGGGCAGGGGAGGGGGGCACCGGGGCCCTCCTTAGCATTCTCCACCAGCGCCACTGAATCGGTAGGGAGGCGGGCCTGGAGTTATTGCCCATTTGCATTTTAAGAAGGAGGCGGGCCTGGAATTTTCTTGTCCATTTGCATTTTAAGAAGGCGGTCACTCCATCCACTCTGGTGGGTTCTTACCCTGCACTGGGGCAGAATACCAACAATTCCAGCAAGGAGCTCCCTTTGGTAGACAATAACTAAATCATCTGACACCCTGTGGTTGCGCTGTGGAAACAGGAGTGGATATAGTGAGGCTGTTCATATTCCTGGTTTCACATAGGTCGGTCTGGTTTTAATACTGATCTCAGAAAACGCTGGTCAGAGCAGCACAGCACTTTCCTGGATCCACACCTCTTTCCAGGAAGAGAGCGAGAACCAGGTTTCTCTTGGGGAAGATTGTTTTGTAAAGTTTCCAAGCTCGCTGCTCTGGCTGATCACAAAAGCGGCATTGTTCCTTTTTGGAGAGCCTTCACAAGTGGGTCTAATGGAGCCTGACACTAGATCCATCTTCCTTTTCTTTGGGGAAGGTGTGGATCTATCCCTTTCCTCTTAGGTTACAGTGCTTACTGCCTAGGGAAAAAAATGTGTGAACCCTGGTGAGGACGAACTCTGAATCAGGGTCAGCTTTCTGATTCAGCATTTGTCTCTACAGCTCCCACAAGCAGTTGAGTTCTCAGACTGGTTTTCTTCTCCCAAGAGACTGCAGGGCTGTGCAGATTCAGCCAGTAAAAATCTGGGCACCTCCTAAGTCTTAGACTCTGTGGTCACCTCTCATTTAATATAAAAAGTAATCTGCCAACTATAACCGGAAGGTTTTTCTGCTTCTCCATTTGTTTTTCACTTTCAAAGTTAAATATAAGCTTGATTCAAGGCTGGTAAGTTAATGTTTGGACGTTAAGATCGGGGGCCTAGTTCCTCATCCCAAGCTGGGCATAGTTCAGAATCCATCTGGAGCGTCTCTGGCAAACAATGAACAAACCTCCTTCTTCCATCAGAGGCGACTGTCATCCCTCAACGTTTTGGGACGGAAAGAAAGGAATTGGGGTTGAGAACCTGTGCTGTGCTTTGCCTGGTGCTTGTACACATCTAGTCCTCAAAGTGGCCTGCTGAAAGGTACCCTCTTTTCCAGGTAAGAATACTGCTCGCTTTAAGTCAGCCAGCCACTGAGTCCAGGCCCTTTCTGCTCCCCAAGAAGGATCAACTACTGATTGCACCTTGGTTTCATGGAGGGCGACCTCCCAGAAGTGAGTGCTGGCTGCCTGAATCCAGGATGGACAAGCTCAGGCCACAGGGCACCACTTGAAAGGGAGAAGTGGGTTTGGCCTCACCATACTAACAGGAATAGAAGGGGATGCTTTTAAAGAAGAGCAGCACTTAAAACTCGAGTGGATACATCATTTGTGGGTGGTACACACATTAAGAGGCACTGCAGGGCAATTTTTAGAATAACAGAAAAAAACCTGGCTGGGTGTTTGCTGAAACTTCAGAACTGACAAACCAAAATAGGAACTTGATGTCAACCTTATCGTCTAGAAGCAACAAACCTCAGTAGGAACTGTCTGGGTAGCAGTCAGGAAAGGGTTCCCCCTGCTTATCCACAGCTCATGGGGCAAGAGCAAACGTCTGCTTAAAAGATGACCTAAGCGAGGGCGGGGTTCAGGCAGCACCTGCAGCCCCTCCAGGACCAGGACAGGCCCCTAGCTAAGAGTGCTGGGTATCCCGGAATAACTCCCCTCCTCGGATTCCTTCCTGCCCAATTCATCCTAAGGTGCAGGGGTGGGGGTCGGGGGGGGGGCCCCACTTGATTCATTCTGAGTTTGGCAGCAATGACAAGGATGCTTGCTCAACTTAACGGTACAACCTTAAATAGTTCAGAAAATTCAAACTGATCATATGCTTTCATGATTCAAATCAGCCAACAGAGATCTGAAAAAGCAAAGGTTCCTTTTATGGAAGTTTTTTTTTTTTTTTTTTTAACGTTTATTAGGCTACGTCGGGTCTTACTTGCACCATACATGCGCTTAGTTGCTCCGAAGCATGTGGGATCTTAGTTCCCTGACCAGGGAGACCAGGGATTGAACCCACATTCCATGCATTAGCAAGGCAGATTCTTAACCACTGGACCAGCAGGGAGGTCTCAGCAGTTTCTTTTTAAAGCTAAGAGCCTTCTCTTAAACGGAGACATATGCAAACTAAAGTGCGGCCTTTCCCCCTCACCCGTCCACTTTCCCACAGTGGCTACTAGACAGGTACTGATCTCCAAATAGTAGTAAAATCTTTTCCTTCTGACTTAGAGAATTTGAACTCAGGTTTTCAAAGCTGGAGAAGAGGGTCAAGGACCCCAGGGAACACCGTGTTCACAAAAAATCTGTGCTGAGTCGTGTCCAACTCTTTGCAACCCCATGGACTCTAGCCCTCCAGACTCCTCTGTCCATGGGATTTCCCAGGCAAGAATACTGGAGTGGTTGCCATTTCCTCCTCCAGGGGATCTTCCCAACCCAGAGATAGAACCCCCATCTCCTGCAATGGCAGGCAAAGCCATTTTGAAGCCCAAAGAATTTTGTTGTTTTTCAATCACTAAGTTATGTCCAACTCTTGGTGACCCCATGGACTGTGGCATGCCAGGCTTCCCTGTCCTTTACCATCTCACAGAGTTTGCACAAATTCATGTCCACTGAGTCCCTGATGCTAGCTAACCATCTCCTCCTCTGCTGCCCTCTTCTCCATCTGCTTTCAATCTTTCCCAGCATCAGGGTCTTTTCTAATGAGTTGGCTCTTCACATCAGGTGGCCAAAGTATTGGCACTTCAGCATCAATCCTTCCAATGAATATTCAGGGTTGATTTCCTTTAGGACTGAGGAGTTTGATCTCCTTGCAGTCTAAGGGACTCTCAAGAATCTTCTCCAGCACCACAGTTCAAAAGCATCAATTCTTCGGTGCTCAGCCTTCTATATGGTCTCACATCCATACATGATTACTGTAAAAACCATAGCTTTGACTGTAAGGACCTTTGTTGGCCAAGAGATGTCTCTGATTTTTAATACGCTGTCTAGGTTTGTCATAGCTTTCCTTCCAAGGAGCAAGCGTCTTTTAATTTCATGGCGGCAGTCACCGTCTGCAGTGATTTTGGAGCCCGAGAAAATGAAATCTGTCACTGTTTCCACTTTTTCCCTTTCTATTTGCCATGAAGTGATGGGGCCAGATGCCATAAATAACACCCTCTTATTAAGAGATCAGATTTGTAGCCAAAACCCAGACCGCACACAGCTTCTGACAGCAGCCCCTCTGCTCCCAGGGCCCTGCTGTGGCCACGGGGCCAGTGGTCACCTCTCTGCTGCCCCTCCCCCTGCATCAGTTGTCACCCCCTTTAAAAAGCTAATTCTGTGCCTTTACTAGAGGGTAAGACCTAAACTGTGTTTAGGGCCACCATGGCCCATGAGGAGTCAGGGCTGGGGCTTTGTGGATCCTGGGAAGCACAGGATTAGAAATCAAAAAAGCCAGTGCCCAGGCCACACCTCTGTCTCATCTTGTCGAGGTCCTTGTTCAGAGTGGGGAGCAAGTGACAGTTTTTGAAAAGTGAATGTCAGACAGAGAAGACCTCATATTTGGATCCGTGCCAACTATTAACAATTTAGAATGTCTCCAGGGTGAGCGCACAGCCGGGAGAAGAGTGGACACTTAGGTCTCGGATAGAAGACGGGTGTTTCCCAACATCGCACCTTTAGATGTCCACACCGGGTCAGTGTCAGCCCTTTCCTCTTTTCCGGGAGTGGCTCTGACATTGCCTGCTGGAGCTGCCTGTACCGAGTGCTGGGTACCACACTCAGCCGCTCCTCCAATCTAGGGGCAAGACGGAGTTGGCCAAGAGCAGGAGACACAGCCCCAGATGGGGTATGTTAACACCACCCCCTGCAAGGAAAACAGAATCCACGTGGAATTCCTCTACCTCCTGTACGTTAACACAGAAATGTGCACATACTTTCTTAAAAGAAGACTTAAAAGCGTTTTATGAGCTCGTCACCCTTCCACTCTGTGTAAACGACAAATGCCCCTTGTCCTTGTGTGTTCACTTTCATCTGTGAGTGTGAACAGCCTCTGGGTCACACATGCCAGGCAGAGTCGGGTGGGATGTGGATGCCACCCCCGGATGCACGGAATCGGGACCGTGTGTTGCTTCCCAGTCTCACAATTCCTGTTTTCCCAAATCTGGTAGATACTGAACATTTCATTTTAGAAATGGGGAAGGAGGCTTGACAAGGGTGAAAGACCGTGCCCAGGTGACCGCCCCAGGCGTTCCCCATCAGCGAGGAGGCCTGTCCCCAGCCAGCAGGAGCCAGATCCTGGTTGTTGAACTGTTGCTAAGCAACACCAGACACCCCCGTCCCACTTCTGAAGGAGCTGAGCTAGGGAACATTATTTTCACCTGAAGGAAGTGCTCTGAATGCTGAAGGTTTTGTGTTTTGGTTTTTGGGCCCCTCCACATGGCATGTGGGATCTAAATTTCCTCCAGCAGGGATCGAACCCATGCCCCTTGCAATGGAAGCATGGAGTCCTAACCATGGGGCCACCAGGAAAGCCCCCTGAAAGTTATTATTACTAGTTAATAAGTATTACACTGTGCAGACTCAAATGCTGTGTCCGGCGTTTTGCAAGGAGCTGGAAAGCTCGTGTAAGGAGTTGGTCCACGGGTTTGGGGTACCCGGTCCCCCAGTCAGTCCCCCGCTGTCCTTCAGCACATGAGCCAGCCCCCCAGCACTGCTGCGTCACAGACACTGCAAACACCTCACTGAGAAGTCACAGCCCAACACACCACACACTCCCGGGCAGCCCGACTCACAAAGAACTGAGCTGTGGGAACATGGCTGTGTTCTCACTACTCAAGGATCAATGTCTTGACTTTCCAGGTATTTTACCTACAGATCCCTTTTGTCTTGAAAGAGTAAAAGGGCCTAGCATGCATGCTCCCATTGACAACCACTTCTGTCTCCCACTCCTTGGTGGACATAATCAGGCTCACAGTGCTGGTGGAGACCATCTCCACCCCAACTCCCACCCCACCCCATATCAGGGTCCGAGCAATGGGAATGGCACCTCAGGGAAAGAGTTGAGTCCAGATTCATTTTTTATAACTAGCGTGAAGTTATTCCACATGGTTTGGGAAGCATTGTTTTCCTGGTCTAAAAAGATCAGGAAACTATCTACTACAAATGCCTTAATAACGTTTCTCCTTAGGAAATCTTTACCCCAAACTGGCAGCTTTATATGGACACTTGTGCACAATTGTGTTGGAATAGCTACTGACTTCCATTCTGCTTTTTGAGAAGCAGTCTCTAAATAGAGAGGAACCCCCAAACTAGTACTGATACTCCTCAGAATCTTTAGTAAAATCACTGAGGCCAAAATTGGACAGATGGGTAAGATAGGGGAATTGTAACAGCTAAAATTCTTAGCCTTCTCAGATGGAAGACAAGCTAACTATGGCTTTCAGGAGACATAAGAGACTTGGGTTCGATCCCTGAGTCAGGAAAATCTCCTGGAGTAGGAAATGGCAACCCACTCCAGTATTTTTGCCTGGAATATCCCCATGGAAAGAGGAGCCTGGTGGGCTACAGTCCGTGGGGTCGTAAAGAGTTGGACACGACTGAAACAAGTTAGCACAGAACATTTTAAACTTTAACTTCATGGCTCAAACCCTACTGCTGTGAACTACCAAAAAGAAAAAAAAAAAAAAAAAAAAAAGGGCCAGCAAGTGTGCCTTGAGCAAACTATATGAAAATACCTAATTAAGGTGACAACTTCTAGCTCTTCTAATTTGTTTCAAACGGACAACCTTTAGACTCTTTAAGAGATCTGTGAAAACAGGAAGGCTGAGTTCCACGGTCTGAACTTTGTCAAGCTCCCAGTTTGCTGCCATTAGAAACAGAGAAAGGCCTTGGGGAGTTTTGAGCCCAGACAGGATGAATGACTGGGCTTTCCAGCTCCCTGAAGTCCAGACACATGGTGTCAAGGGGCGACAGAGCAGCGTTTGACCCACGGGAGAGGCAGCTGGTCTATCTTTCCGCCACACAGGAGGGTCTAATTCTCAACAGGATCACACGAGGACCATTGGAAATGCAGTCCAGTAAGCAAGCACAGAGTTGAGCAGCAACAGCCTCGCCCCTTCTTGTTTCAGAATCAAAACCATGTCCATACAAATTAGGAGACAGGTCACAGGTGGCCCCTTGTGAAACGCAGGGGTGGAAAGTCATTCTCTCCTCCTGGGTTGCTCCTGGACCTCCACCCCCCAACCCAAACCCTCTCCCACCCGTTCACCCTCCCCCCCACTGGGGTGCGGCCCTGGGCCGTGTCCACACCAGTGTCAGAGCCGGAGATCTGACCTCATGCTTTCCTTTTCCCCAAGTTCACTAGGATTCACTGGAGGGCAGAAAAGTAAAGTACCCGTCATACAAAATTCTATGTATTTGTTTTCCACGTGGAGACTCCGACCGTCTCCTGTGAGCTCTGCATCCCGCCAGCAGGTGGCAGCGTTGTCTGTGAACTGCGGCCGGGGCCCAGTTCCGAGCACCCCACAGAGAACTTCAGAGCGGGAGAACCTCAAGCCTCCGGAAAGAGGAAAAGGAATTTTCCAGTTTCAGCGGGGTCAGGGATCCCCGTCCTGGGCACGCCGTTCGGAAGCAGGTATCAGATGCGCCCTGAGGACGGTTCCCTGATGTCGCTGGTGGGAACCAAACATCACTGTCTAACTTCAGTTTAAGACCATCGCATACAAATCCTGTACATTGGCGTATTCAAGGGGGTGGGGAGAACAACTTGGGAAAATGTTTACTCTCATACGTGGAAATATCCATTTTAACAGGAGGAGCAAAGGTGCTGGCTTTTTTCAGCTACAAAAATAGAAAAAAATAGAAGTGTACTGTTTGTGATGAAAAATTCTAGCGCTCCTTGGAAAAGAAACAATTGTTTTAAAATTTGGGGAGTGTCAATTCTTAGGTTTTTTTGTTTTTGTTTTAATTAAAATAAGTATCTTCTAAAGGAACCCATGAACGTGAGAACGATTAAAAGCCCTGATAAAGCAGTGAGGGTCTCGCATTCCTAGATTCCTCCTGGGGAAAACAGGCATTAGGAAAAGGCAGCAGAAATTAAGACAAGGAGAAAAAACTTCTGAGTCAACCTGGCCAGATTCCATAAAATGCCACACGAGGGACAGGCTGGGGCTCCTGCCATTTTGGTCTTGATCGTCTGGCCGCAGCATTGGAAACGAGGCTCCGAAGGGCAGCTGGTGCAGACGTGGAATAAAAGCGTGGAAGGCGGGAGGTGGCCATGCTTCGCCAGGCTAGCCCAATGAGACTCGGCCCCCAGCATGGTGACATCAAGGTGGTTTTTGGTTAGGAAATGGGAGAAGAGAAAGGAGAAGTTTCTGGAGCTCAGGGTCCAGGCCTGCAGCTAATTACCACTCCTGCCAGCGAGAAGGCTAAACGAAAGCAGAAGCCCTCTGGGCAGCTCCATGGACTCTCAGGCTGAAATACATCACTGTCAGCGACCCGCAGACACATAGATTCAGGGAAAGAACTCAGATAGAGAAAAGAGGACACAGATCACTCACGTCAAGCAGAGGGGATGAAGTGAGGTAAGGGGGGGGACTACCAGCCTGGTCCCCAAGAGGGGCTGGGGGTGCTCAGGGTCACCATCTCCCCAGAAGAGGCTGGAAGCTCGGGTTTTCAAGAAGAGACCTTCTTCTCTGGATGTCAAATCAGACCCCAGACAAAAATTCCAGCTACCAGTTCTCAGGCTAGGAGTTAAGTGATAGGTCCCCCTGTGAGGTCGTGGGTCTCCTTGTAAGGTGGGGGGCCCCCGCTGTGAGGTGAGGGGTCCCTCTGTAACGTGTCAAGAGTGAAGTCGCTCAGTCGTGTCCAACTCTTTGTGACCCCATGGACTGTAGCCTACCAGGTTTCTCTGTCCATGGGATTTTCCCGGCAAGGGTACTGGAGTGGGTTGCTATTTCCTTCTCCAGGGGATCTTCCCAACCCAGGAATCGAACCCGAGTTTCCCGCATTGCAGGCAGACGCTTTACCCTCTGAGCCAAAGGTGTTGGGTCTCCTTATAAGCTGGGGGGTCCTCCCTATGAGGTGTCAGGACCCCTGTGAGTTGAGGGGTCCCCCGAGAGGTGTTGGGTCCCCCTGTGAGGTGAGGGGTCCTCCTTGTAAGGTGTTGTGTCTGCCTGTGAGGTGAGGGGTCTCCCTGTAAGGTATTGGGTCCCCCTGTGAGGTGGGGGGGGTCCCCCTGTGAGGCGTTAGGTCCCCCTCCCAGACCTCAGTCATTGCTGTCCCCCTCCAGGCCGTCACTGTCATCAGGACGGAGGTCGCCCCATCCTGCAGGGAAAATCAGCCGGCCCGACAGCATCCTAGGGATGTTGTGATGGCCCCTTGCATGCTGAGGCTCCGCTGGCCTGGACTCTGACCCTCAACCCCCAGGAATGGGGCCTCTATGCTCTGTCCTGCCTGCAAAGGTCTGGCCGGCACGCAAGTCATCCTTCCATCCCTGGCCCGGAGACCCCGGCACAGTGAGCAAAGCCAGGCGGCCGCACCCACTGTGCACACATCCCTCCGCTCCCTCTGTCTGCTCCCTCCTCCCCACAAAACACAGGGGCCACGCGGCCAGCACTGGCCCTTTGAAGTGGTCCGGCGGGCCGCCTGCTCCCTGACTCCGTGGAGATGGTGACGGGGGTGCGGGGCACACAGTGGGCAAGACCTGGAGCAGGCAGGTCCCTCCGTGCAAGTGCCACAGCCTCTTGCCACCCCCTGACCCTGATGCCTGGAGGGAGAGCCCCACAAGGACCCCCCACGCCCAGGGGTCGGTCCCCTCTCCCCCATCCGCTCCTCCCCCTGCACCTGCTGGGGACCTCACGGGGCTGCCGAGGAGGCCCTGTGGATAAGTGGCCGCCAACACCTTCCCGCCCTCCCGGAGCCCAGCCCGGCCCGCTGGTGCTAATCCACGTGCAGCGCGGCTCAGCGGCTCCGCTCCCCTAAGCCCCTGATAACGGTTTTACTAAAATCCTCTTTTGATGGAAAAAAACCCCAGCTGGACATTTCAGGCCTCGCACAATGTCCAGGCCTGCGGGTCCCCTTCCCACTTCACAAAGGCCTCTAATCAAGTGGAAAATGTGCTGGAGGCCAGAGGTTGGCTCTGCAATTATTTTTGAAGGGATTACGGAGAAGAATAGGGGCAGCGGGGCCCTCCCCCGCTTTGTTTTCCACTGGGTCCCCGCTGGAGACGCAGGGGGCCGGTGGCAGCCGCCCAGGGTCTCACCTCTCCTTCCCCGGAGGGAGGAGGGCAGCTTTGAACACCATGACTTCAGGGAGACGGGGAGAGGCTGGAAGCAACATGCAGGCCCTATTCTGACCCCCGTTTAAGCCCCTATTTATAAAGCCACGGTGGGGTGGGCTCCCGTGTGCGGGGAGAGCCCTCATTCATTAACCTCTAACCCCACTCTGTGTGCAGAGGGGAGGGTCCATACACCGCGGGGATTGCGAGCATTCAGGGGGCTTCTCAGGCTTTGCAGGGCAGAGGTCATGTTCCCAGTCTTGCCGGGTCTCCTCCCCCTTATTTATATACATTGACCCTTCCCCTCACTCTGAGCAAATATCCAAGAAACTCCTAATGCACAACACGGATAAGAATGCAAGATGCCCACCGTTCTTATCAGCCTACTTGGGATCTTTGTTGAGAAATGCATGCTACGGAAGGGGATGTGCCCTCCCTGTGCGCTGGGAAGGACCTTTTCTAATGTCCTTCGTACAGGAATATTCCTTACGGATTAACTGCTGAAGATGAGCATCTCCAGTTGGCCCTCTGTGTCCATCCTTCTATTTCAGCCTAGAGAAACCTCATCCCTCCAGACCAGCTGGTTAGTGATGTATGCAGATCCCCAGTCAAAAGGACATGATCGCAAATTCCTAAACTCACCCTGGGATGGTCAAGGATTAGGCTGTTTGGCTCTGAGAGGTAGAGGTCAGCATATATTTCAAAATAAATACCAGGCTGAGTGATCATTTTCAGATGATCACTCTCTTCAAAGTCACGGAAATGACTTTGGTCAAAAAAAAAACACAACAAAGCAAAACAACTACTAACAGCAAGACAACAACCCTGGCCTGTTTTCATCAGTATAAACGACTTGCCGACATATTCTGCCTCACTGATTTTCCAATGCCCCTGCAGAAAGACCTTAAACCGTCAAAAAGTAGATGGGGAGAAACATGACGATTACATTTAGGATATTACACCTAACACGGTGCAGATTCGACCCCAGTATTTGATGCTGGCTCTCCTAGTGCCTTTGGTGGATATGGCAGGAGGAGGGGACCACAGTCAGTCTGGACCTGCTGGGGCCCTTGACCCAGATCGTGACAAACAGGCTTGCAGAATCACTGCTACTTGTTATCAAAACTCAACAGCCTTCTCCAGGAATGAATGAGTAATCTTCACCCTGCTGAAGATGAACTTTGAAAAAGTGCGCGGCAGGAGACAGTGGACCACCTCTGAAGCAGAGCTTGAGGGGGCCTGACTCCCGAAATAAAAGCAAATCACAGTGGAAGCCTGCCTTTCAAGGGATGGCTCCCAAAGCCTCCTCCCCTGATACACTTCCTCAGTCACTGCCCAGAATGCCGGTTCACTGTAGTCCTGGGCTTATCACCCTCATTTTCGGATTCATCGCTATCCTTACACTTCTCCATCCTTTTAACAAACTCTGTGGAACAAAAGATCAGTTGTTTTCAAAGTCACTCTTTCAAGACTTCCCTGGCGGTCCAGTGGCTAAGACCGCACACTCCTAGTGCAGGAAGCCTGGGTTCCATCCCTGATCAGGGAACTAGATCCCACATGCTGCGACTAAGAGTTCACATGCCTCAACTAAAGATTCTGGGTGCTGAAACTAAAATTCGGCACAGCCTGCACCCCCCCTCCCAAATATGTGTTAAAAAAAAATCATCCATGAGACTTTCCTGGTGGTCCAGTGGATAAGAATCTGCCCTGCAAGGCAGGGGACACAGTTCAATCTCTGGTCCAGGAACTGAGATCCCACACGCCGCAGGGCAACTAAGCCTGCGTGCCACAACTAAGGCCTGACAGCAACTGAATAAATGAATTTTTTTAAAAAAATCATCCAGAATAGAAAACTTTGGATGACAAAGCTGCCCTTCGACCTCCATCTGAAGCCTTGTCCCTCCCCTCAGGGGCTCTGGTGACAGTGGCCATATCCTTTAATCCAACTCCAGCTTTCAGAGTTGCCAACAGTAGTGAGGTGATAAATACCCCCAATTTGGGGCTGATAAATATTATCCTTGGGGCTTCCCCAGTGACTCAGGGGTAAAGAATCTGCCTGCAATGCAGGAGACGCAGGAGATGTGGGTTCAATCCCTGGGCCGGGAAGATCCCCCAGAGGAGGAAGTAGCAACCCATTCCAGTGTTCCTGTCTGAAGAATCCCATGGACAGAGGAGCCTGGCAAGCTACAGTCCATGAGGACACAAAGAGATGGACGGATTTGAGCAACTGAGCACTCAGTCTTATTCTTGGTCTGTATAAGATCTTGAAATTAAGCACTACCAGCCTGGGTGAGACCCCCAGAGGGTCCAGAGTAATTGGGCCACTGAAGCCCTCTCCCCCAGGCTCCTGCTCCAGAACCTCTCCCAGGTCCTCCCTGGAAGGACGATGAGTCTATCCATGTGGAGGTTACAGTCAAGCGCAGGGCCCATAATGCCTGAACCTGGCTTTATCACTTATGGAGCTAAACTCCGTTTAAGAGTCTATAGGACACTGACAAGTATCCCTTCTGACCAACCCATATAGCATGGGTACACATCACAGGAGCCTGCTGGTTTATTGGGATTAATTGCTAACTAATAGTTAAAATGCTAGAGTTTATGAATGACTTGTTAAAAATACAAATTAGTGTGGGCTCAAGGCTATCCTTTGCTTGGTAAATATTTGTTTGGCAGCGATGGTGATGGAGGCCCCTTCTCAGTGGGGGAGAAGGAAGAGGCTGAACTGGGAGCCGCCCCCCAACCCGCACCTGACTGCTCTGCGCTGCAGCCAGGACCTCGGGGTCCATGGGGGAGTGTCTCCTGTGTTTTCGGGGAAACAAAGTGTGTGTTGGGGGGGGGATCCCTGCTACCTGGAGGGCTCGCTGCAGGAGGCCGGGCTGCGGCCCAGGAAGGGAGCCGAGGTTCACGCGGTCCACCGCCAAGTTCCCTCCAGCCCCAGCTGCTCCCTCAGGTCAGCCAGGCCAGGCTGTACTTTGTCAGCAACGCACAAGCTAAAAGCTTTAGTGGGAGGCCAGGTCCCTGACGTCCAGAACGGTTTGCTTTGTCCCTGCTCTCCTCCGGTCATTCTGTTTTATTAGAGAAAGTGTTTGTGGGATGGAAAGGGACAATGTAAGGGTTCCTCCTGCCGTTGGAAGCCACCATCTCCACGGGCATCTTTGAGCGGATAGAAGCCCGGGGCACAGGCTCCCTGCGGCCAGGACCCCGTTGCCCCAAGATCCTGGAGAGGAAGAAGGTTCAGGGCTCGAGAACAGCCTGCAGCCCGGGCTCAGTGAGTCCCAGGATCTAAGATGCTGTCCCGAGGACCGCAGGCCTGCCCTCACCCTCCCTCCACATGCAGGGAACTCCATCCCGGGTCACTCACTGCTGCTCCCGGGGAAGGGGCCGCCAGGTGCCTTCATGGCCCCCAGGACCGCCTACCCAGAGGCAGACATGGCTGGACAGAAGACAACAGCAGCTCCAGGCGGGGCAAGGACCCCAGTGCTGGGGGTGGAGAGGGCCCACCGGATCTCATAGCATCTGGGAGCCGCGAGGGCAATGAGGAGGAAGACATGGTCCCAGTGCCCCTATGAGTGTTTATTCAAAGTGCCTTTAGGGACTACCCTGGTGGTCCACTGGCTAAGACTCCCAAGGCAGGGGTCCTGGATTCAATTCCTGGTCAGGGAACTAGATCCCACATGCTAAAGATCCTAAAGATCCTGCGTACCACAACTAAGAATCTTGTGTGGCCAAATAAATAAACAAATAAAAATTTTAAAAAAGCAAAGTGCCCCAGTCCTAAACAAAGACCTGTGCTTGTATCTGTGCTTGTATCAGGGACAGGCAGGCAGGCAGGCAGGCATGTAGGTAAGTATGTCTGTCTAGACTGACTTTCTTTTTGTTCAACTTTTAATCAGCATCTCCTGAGAAACTGAACTACTTTCATCTCAAAGTGGAATAAAGGAACTCTAAGGAGCAAAGGAGGTCAAAGCCATGGGGGATCTTTATTTTTATTTTAATAGAAGTTTTTTTCTCCCTCAAGGTTTTGCTTATCTGTCCATATATGTGCATAGAAAATATTATTCTTAGAGTCCAGAGTCTGTTCACATTTGTTTGTACAGATTCCTAAGGGCAGATAAAAGACAAACAGAGATATATACTTTGATACTAACTGTTGTACTTAGATGGTGTGTTTAGATCTTTCCCATCTAGTTCAGAAGTAATTTGTTTACCATGATGGACCTAAAAATACTTTTAAATACACTACTGAGTTCATCAAAGACAATTTGTAAAAGAGCCCCTAACTTCTCCAGCAGACTCCCAGCAAACCTCTTGATGGCCTTGACTTTGCTGGAATTAGACTGAAGTGCTCAGGGGAAACCCCGGGGCTGTGGCCAGTCAGGACCAAGGAGAATTGCTGGGGACCAAAGACATCAACAGCAGGTCAGATTGATCACGAGCAAACCCTGGCCCATCATTGCCGTTCTCGCTGCCTCTCTTCAAGTTACCTGGTCAGTTTGATCTGTCAAACTCTCCTGGTCCACATTTTATAGCCACAGGGCCTGGATTCCACAGGACACAACCGAGGAAGGTGCACCGTTCAGTAACATTCTCCTCCAAGCTCTCTGCGAGCTGTCAGTCCAGCTCCAATGGCCACAGGGTTGGAGAAACCTTGTCTCTTTCGATTGTTCCAGAAACTGCTGTTTAAGCACAGTCTAAGGACACTGAAAACTCTCCCCTTCCTGCTGCCCAGCGGGCCTTATTGATGTATTTGGTTGTATCACGTCTAGTTGCGGCATGCGGGACTTTTGTTACGTCATGCGGGGTTTCATTTGTGGTGCACGGACTCTCTAATTGTGGCATGCAGGCTCAGTTGCCCAATGGCATGTGGGATCTTAGTTTCCCGACCAGGGATCAAACCCGCTTCCCCTGCCTTGGAAAGCAGATTCTTAACCACTGGACCACCAGGGAAGTCCCCAGGGGGGCTCTTGGTTTGGTCTCTAGTGTAAGGGTCCCAGGGCATGAACTTCACTCATGCAAGCCTGGTGGGCTCCAACCTGTAGCGTAGGGAGCCTTCCTGAAAACATGAGGACACCATCCATCTTGGACAGTTTGATGGTAGACCTCATACTGAATCACCAGGATTTAGAGGTAGTGATTATCTAGTCCCCTGGCTTTAAACTTATTATTTATTTTTTTAAGAAATAGAAGCCAAAAAAAAAAAAATAAAATAAAAAAAAAAAAAAAAAGAAATAAAAGCCTACTTTTCTACAGAAAGCGTGTGGCAAAGCAAAAGAAATAAAAATTATGTGTAGTTGAAACTTGGGGAGGGGACGGGACCTCCAAACTGGCCCCTCAGTAAGAACTGTTTCATAAACTACTTGTCTAGCCCAGGCAGTCCTCTATGTTACAGACAAGAAAATGGGTCCACAGGGAGGTCAGGCCCGTTTCCAGGTCTCAGAGTTAGTGACCAGTCCAGTTCCCTGAGGTTAAATTCTCTGCCCTTTCCACGGGAACACCCTGTTTTTGAGAATCTATTCTGAACCTCCTGAATTCCATGTGGCAACATTAAGCCACAAAAATGACTGACTCTGTTCTCATTAGAGACTCTCCCCTGCTCATTCCCTGAGGATAACTTTTCAGTTCTTTGTGCCACATTAACTCTGATCGGTAACTGTGAATTCCTTTGGCAGAGGTAACATAGGTCAGATTCCATTAGACACATATCAGCAAAACAAAAAAAAAAATTTTTTTTCAAACCCAGTTCACGGTCTACAAACTCCAGTAAAATTTAATCAGCGAGAGTTTAGTACTAAACTACTAAAGAATCTGGATAGTGTTCTGAATTTTACTGTGAAGAGATTTGCCTCTGTTGTATCTGTTGGCCTGTGTTGGAAGATTTGATCATCCAGACAGCAGTGGACTTCCAAGCTCTCCACCAGAAACATGGCCAGACGTCACAGAATCCATCATGGGGACACCCCGGCCAGGACCCTGAGGAGTCCATCCCCTGCTCCACTTCCCTCCCCAGGCAGTCAGATAAGATATGCAGTTTGCTGCCCTGGCTCAGGGCCCCTAGAGTCCCCATGGCCCCCAGAGGGCCCCTCTGGCACGGGCTCTGAGACCCCAGCTTCATCAGTAAGGAGCTGGATTATTGACAAGACCGGAGGACTTGTTGTTTGAGTCACTAAGTCGTGTCCGACTCTTTTGTGACCCAGTGGACTGTGCCCTCCAGGCTCCTTTGTCCATGGAATTCTCCAGGCAAGAACACTGGAGTGGGTTGCCAGTTTCTCCTCCAGGGGATCTTCCCAACCCAGGGATTGAACCCGAGTCTCCTGCTTGGCAGGTGAATTCTTTACCACTGAGGCACCTGGGCAGCCCACTGGAAGACTTACTAAAGCAATACTGTCCAAGGCAGTTCAAAAGAAGAGAAGATATGAGAAGTGGAAAGAAATGTCCGTGCATATATGAAACAGGGGCAGGCAGAGGCAGGTGGAGGCAGGTATGGGATGGGGGGTCAGCACCCTGTGAGGGCGCCTGGGACCGGGGGTCCCTCTGACTCATCCCTGCATCCCTGGAGGGGGGTTGAGGGGAGGGGCGTGCTGCAGTTTCAGGAAGGACCGGTCGCGAGAACAACTACAATGAAAGGGAGGTTGCAGGAACGAGGAAACCGTCCATACAGGGTATAAACTCAGGCCAAGATCCAAGCAAAACATCGAACTGAAAAGAAAAAAAATAACAGAAACATTTCAGATGACAAAGTTGAGACTCTGAGGCGGCTCCTCAGATCTGCCTCTCACACTCGACAGCCAGAATCGGAGCCCTGTCATCTCCAGACGCCGCGTCGGGGACATGCCGGGTCCCCGGTGCAGAGGGGCGCCAGGCCCTGGGTACAGAGGGGTGCTGGGTTCAGAGGGACCCGGCCCTGGGTACAGAGGGGCCCCTGACTCCGTGTACAGAGGGACCCAGCCTGCCATGCAGGGGTCGGGGCAGGGACAAGGTGTGTGGAGGCCAGTGCACCCCCTACTCGGGTTTCTCAACCATCAGCTTGCACTTGGAACCTGGTACTAGAACAGTTTACGCTGGTTCGCTCCCTGAACTCTTGCCCTGGTCTCCTGGCACTTCTTACCTTGCAAAGGGAGGGAAATTTAACAGCACAGAGAAAACAAGGGAGAGAGGATGAAATAACTGTGAAAGCACTTGTTAGCACTGAGTCATGCTCACACACGCCTGGGAGTGGTAAGGGGACCGTGTGTTCTGTGACGCATCTGACCTCAAGGGGCGGCCAGGCTCAACCGAGGCTGAGAAGCTAGCCAGGGTCTAAGCATCAGGGGCTTTTCAACACCGCCATACCACATGGCGGTGGCTGTGGCTCAGTCACTCAGTCGTGTCTGACTCTGTGACCCCATGGACTGTAGCCCAACCAGGCTCCTCTGTCCATGGGATTCTCCAGGCAAGAACACTGGACTGGGTGCCATTTCCTTCTCCCGGGGATCTTTCTGATGCAGGGATCATACCCATGTCTCCTGCTTTGGCAAGCGGATTCCCAACCACTAGACCACCAGGGACGTGCCCCCTGAGGAGCGTTTACAAGTAAAAGTCGCTGGGTCCTTTTCCAGACCCGCTGATCAGAACCCCTGTGGGTGGGGCTCCAGGATCTGCTAGGATTCTCAAAACATCCCAAGGAATCAATCCAACACAGACATCTTGGTCTCGGTCCATCGTAAGATCCCTCTTAACGGTGAGGTCCCATGATAGATCGCTGTAACAGAAGCTGAAGCTAAGGCTCCACAGAAAAGGCCCCAGGCAGGGGCTGTCAGTGTTGGGAGCCGGGTGGGTGGGACCATCACGGAAGTGGAGCTGAGTGGGGACAAGGGGGGGGACTGGAACCTGAGCTTGAGGCTGAGAGAAGCCAAATGTCTGGCCAGAGGACAAAGCCCTTGAGTGGGAATGATGGGACGGAGGTCGGAGAGGTAGGTTGAGACCAGGTTCACACACTCATTCATTCATTCATTCACTGTGTGAACTTATTTGGAAATAGGATCTTTATAGAGGTGATCAAGTTAAAGTGAGATCATTAGGCTTTAATCCAATGTGACCGGTGTCCTTATGAAAAGGGGAAATCGGGACACAGACAGACATGCCTGGACAGGGGAGATGATGCAGAGACACGGGGGGATGCCAGGGGAAGGTGGGGGGATTGGAGTGTGAGTCTATAATCCAAGAACCTGCAGACTGCTGCCAACCACCGGGAGCTGGGACGGGGCCTGGACAGATCCCCCCTTTCCCTCCCAACCCCGTCCCCATGGCCTCAGAGGAGTCCATCCTGAAGACGCCTTGATCTCAGACCGCCAGCTTCTGGATTGGGAGATGATAGACAGAATCTGTGTCTATTTTAACCCCCAGCTTGGGGTTGGTGCTCAGTTGCTACAGCCCCTGGAAAGTGATGTGAGTGGTAATGGCAAGAGGAGCAGAGGGAGGTTGTGGAGTTGAGCCCTGCCTGCCCATTTTCTGGACGGTGGGGTTAACCAGCTAATTATGCACCCAGGGGTACCGGGAACCCCTTGCTGAGTATCATCCAGTGCCCATAAATATGTGCTGAGTAGTTCCTGAGATGTCGGGGGACGAGGAGGCATAAAGAGGGATTCTTGGGGAGCACAGTGGGACATGTGGTGGGACTGAAGTTCCCAGATGAGGGGACGTCTCAGGGAGAGACCCCCGAGAGGCAGCTGACACACCAGAGACCCTTGGGAGGGAAGTCTAGGCAGAGATAAAGCTTCAGGAATCGTCCATCCAGAGAGAACAGACCAGATAGTCAGAAAGAATTATATAGGAGAAGAAAAGACAGTAGTTTAGGGTCTCAGAAAAAAATAGAGGAAGGAGAGAGGAGGTGACCAGTGGCGTTCAGGAGGAGGACGCGGCTGCAGCGCACCTGGACCGGGATGCAGGTTTGACACGTGTCACATTATTTCCTGTCCAGGTAACTGGTTCTTTCTATTTTTTTTTTAATATTTATTTGGCTGCACTGGGTGTTACTTGAGGCATGAGGGATCTTCGATTTTAGTTGTGACAAGTGGGATTTAACTTCCAGACCAGAGATGGAACCTGAGCCCCTGCATCGAGAGTGAGGAGTCTTAGTCACTGGACCACCTGGGAAGTCCCTGGGTCTTTCTTTTCTTTCTTTTTTTATAATTTTATTTATTTATTTTAGTTATTTGGGCTGTGCTGGGTCTTCGTTGCTGCCTGCAGGCTTTCTTTAGTTGCAGAGAGTAGGGGCTACTCTCTCATTGTGGTGCACAGGCTTCTCACCGCAGTGGCTTCTCCTGTTGCAGAGCATGGGTTCTAGGACACTTGAGCTTCAGTAGCTACAGCCCATGGGCTCAGTAGTTGCAGCTCCTGGGCTCTGGAGCACAGGCTCGATGATTGTGGTGCACGGGCTGAGTTGCTTTACGGCGTGTAGGATCTTCCTGAACCAGGGATTGAACCTGTGTCCCCTGCATTGTGAGGCAGACTCAACCACTGGACCACCAGGGAAGCCCTCTTTCTTTTTTAAAAAAAAAAAAAACAACACATAAATCAATGGAACGTCTTGAATGGTTTTAAATGGAGGCAGCTTTTTAAATTCTTAAATTCATGAAAACATTCTAGGGGGAAAAAAGGTGCATGGTTAATCCTGACTGTTTCAACAACAACCCTAACCTGACAAGCTCAAAGAGCAAAGGATCAAGCAAAGAATCTAGTAGCAAACATTACCTCCCTCCTGTCACAGGTGAGAACACTCAGAGAAGTACTGATCTGTAGCCCAGAAAATGGGGTTCGGGTGAAGGGCTGGGTTCTGACTCCTGGGCAAATATTTGGATCAAAGCACCAGCGGGTTTATTTGTCTACTCACTCATTTGACACGTTGCTGACCGGCTGGCACTGCCCTAGAAACACAGAGATGAATCAGATCATCAAGGCACTTCAGACAGGCACACGGTCGGGTAATTTTTTAAAAATGTTGAAGACCTTAACTAGAGAAACTTTAAAAAACAATGCTCTTCCATTGACGGATGACTGCATAAACAAAATATTGTACAAGCACACAGTGACACATGGATGAGCCTTGAGGACCTTGTGTTGAGAGAAACAAGCTAGGCACAAAAGGACAAGCACCGCACGATCCCACTGATCTGAGGTCCCAAGCACAGGCGAGTTCACGGCGCCAGAAAGCAGAGGGTGGTTACCTTGGGCTGGGGGAGGGGAGGGGGAGCGCGTGTTGAACGGAGACTGAGTCTCAGCTTGGGAAGATGAGAAAGTTCTGGAGATGATGGTGGTGACAGTGCATGACAATGTGAGTGTACTTCCAGCCACAGAACTGTTCCCTGAAAAGTGGTTACAAAGGTAAACCTTACATCATGTGCATGTTGCTGCAAAAAATGTCTGTGAACCTATCAGGTAGCTGAATATATTGAAGGAGTTTTTCTACCCCCCCCCCCCCCCACCGCCCCAGGAGACTCTATAAGAACACAAGCTTTTCAGCGCCACAAGCTGCTAAGTTCTTATGCTTCCAGATTCCATGCTGAAAGGAAAGCATTCTGCTTTCTCCTACCCAGTTTGAGAGTCTCCCAGGTGGCGCTAGCAGTAAAGAATCCAATGCAGAAGATGCAAGATACACGGGTTCTATTCCTGGGTCAGGAAGATCCCCTGGAGGAGGAAATGGCAACCCACTCCAGTATTCTTGCCTGGGAAGTCCCATGGACAGAGGAGCCTGGTGGGCTACAGTTCATAGGGTCGTAGCGACCAGGGACGCTGCCCTTTTATTTAGATTATCTGTCACCACTAACAGTAACTATTAACATTGGTCTAACAACTGGCATTCCAAGCTTCCTTTCAATACACCGAGAAAAGCACAAGAAACAAAAGCAAACAAACAAAAATCAATACACCGAGAAGGTGTGATTGACCAAATTCAAGTAAGAAATCTGTTATTCTAGGACATACCACATATTTTAAAGTTTTTACCACAATTAATTAGCACTTGCATCATTAAAAGTAACTTTTGGGTTTTACTTTATTACATGCTCACTGCCAGGAATGTTAGAAAGTAAGAATTAGAAATGGGAAGAAACAGCACTTCAAATTCTATCACGTGGAACTTCCCTGGTGGTCCAGTGGCTAAGACTCTGCACTCCCACTGCAGGGGGCCTGGGTTCCATCCCTGGTGAGGGAACTGGATCCCACATGCTGTGTCTAAAACCTGGCACAGCCAAATAAATAAGTAAATACTTTTCAAAACTCTATCACCTAGAAACTAACACAACTTTGCAAATCAACTATACTTCAACGAAAACAAACAAAACCCATCACCCAGAGAGAACCACGACTCCCACTTGGCCACAGCACTTTTAGCTGAGCTTGTCCTCTGTTCAACTTTCTGAAGCTCAACCCCCTGTGTGGAATCTACCATCCTCCCCAGTTACAACTGGCAAGTGCAGTCCAGAAGGAAGGGTGAGGTGACTCCCAGCATCTCACAGTCTGGAGGGAAGTCAGAATCAGCCTTCGATCCTCCTTGGCTGTCTGTGCCTCCTGCCTGTCCAGTAACTATCTGGACTGTCAGAGCCATTGCCGACCTCAGCCAGAGCCACTGGCTGAAAACACAGCCTCCTCTGAGATGGTTTCCGTTATTGGGATGTTTGAGAGTCAGCCAGAGCCTGGCCTGGGTGCTGAGCAAACATCTGGGTGAGGGACTCGCCAGAGAGCCACCCAGCAGCTGGGGGCCATATGAGCAAGGAGCCTCCCAGCCAGCAGGGCCTCCCTCCTCCTGCCTGCACCCCCCCCCTCCTCCCTGCAACCCCCTCCTCCCTGCACCCCTCCCCCTGCACCCCCCTCCTCCCTTCACCCTCCTCCTCCTTGCACCCCTTCTGTGGACAGAGAGTGGTGGCCAGCCTTCTCAGTCCTTCTGCACAAAGCACACGGTTCTAGGAAGCCACCGTCCGTCAAAGTCAATATTCCAGGACATTCTATCACAGTCAGACAACTCTGAAATCAAATGCAAATTTCAATGCTGTCAGCCAAGCACACTTCAGTGACAGAACTGTCACCGCTTCTGAATTAGAGAATCTGGTCACCATTGTTCACGCTGTTGTCACTTCAGCTGAGCAGGGTCCACTGTTGGTGCCGCGGCGCTGAGGCTCACTGAAGTTTATATTGTTTCCAAAAAGATGACACGCCAAATCAGAGATCGCGGTCCCCAGAGGGTCTCGAGAATAGCACAACAGGATATATTAGCACAGTTCACACTAGTAAACACAATGTCATTGGAGGACTGACCAGCGTTCCATACTTTATTGCAAAGTGATAACCAAAGGGCTCATGGGACCTAAGACAGGAAGGCACCCTGGTGAAGTTGGGCCATTTCCTGCTGAGATGCTCATCACAGGCCAAACAAGGCACTCGGGGCGAGAGGAAGGGACAGCTCCCTTGGAACAGACAGAAGACACCACGAAGCAAGAGAGGTATACATCTATCCTTTCTTGGGACTGTCTAAAAGGCCCCATGTCACAGGAGTATTCACTGGAAGGACTGATGATGAAACTGAAGCTCCAATATTTGGCCACCTGCTGTGAAGAGCCGACTCATTGGAAAAGACTGGTGCTGGGCAAGATCGAAGGCAGGAGCAGAAGAGGACAGCAGAGGATGAGATGGTTGGATGGCATCACCGACTCAATGGACATGAGTTTGAGCAACTTCTGGGAGATGGTGAAGGACAGAGAAGCCTGGTGTCCTGCAGTCCACTGGGTCGCAAAGAGTAGGACAGAATTAGCCACCACTGAACAACAACAACAATTTTCTCACAGAGCCCCCAGGCTCCAAGAAATACCAGATCATTCCACTGCGAGAGTAGCTAAGTCCAAACAGCACAATAAAGTTTATATTCCAACGTCCTAGGAGCCGTTAGAGAAGATGAAACAAATAAATTCACAGGAAACTAGTTGTACTTCATTCTTAAACAACCTCACAATGACCCCTCAAGGTGAGCTCTCAACCTCCTTCAGAAACAAGGAAGTTGAAGTTCAGAGAAGTTCAATGCCACTCCCGAGGTATCTGTGCTAATAAATGCCTCTGCCCCGTAACAAATGTCTTTGCTTTCTTTGTTTCTCCTTCGAGGCAGGGATTGTCTTAGCCATGTCTGCTTCCGCAGCACCTAGGATAGCATTTTGCCACAAAGTAGAATAAAGAGTTCTCGAATTAAGTCACCTGTTCCAAAGAACCCCTTGGGCTACAGAATCTTTGGCATTTTGAGTAGCTAACTCCACCACGTTGAACAGCATGGTAAGAAAAAGGTGCCAAAAGAAATTAGGGGAAGGAAGCACGCTTGGTTGCGGAGCCTGGATAGGGGTGGCCAAGAGTGACCAAGGGGAGACCCTCGTGGGTCCCTGAATCTGTGTCATGAAGCATTTCTTCTCACCTGCCTCCCATACCCTGAGCCTGAGCACAGGATGTGTGGTTACCACGGAGCTGGCGGAAACTGTCCCCGGGACACACACCGAAAACGTGACATGAGAGGTGCCCACAGGCTCCTGCATCTCAGAAATGACCACACGTGGAGAAGCAGGGGTCAGAGACCTCCAAAGACCAGGGGACCCATCCACGGGGAGGCACGCGTGGAGAAAAGATCAGGGAACAGAACTGAATGAAAACATCCCCAGCGGGGCCACCGTTAGGTGGCCTGGACACTGTGCAGAAGCCCCAGAATCATTCCTGCTCCCAGGCCCTGGGTGTCCCCCTGCCCCTTGAGTAAGACCTCTTCTAAACACAGTCTAATAAAATCTGAAACTGAACTTCCCAGAGCACAGATTCCGACAACAGGAAATTAACACCGCTAGGGCATTAGTAAGTAATTATAAATTGGTGGTTGAGTGGTTAAGAATCTCCCGGCCAATGCAGGGGACACGGGTTGAATCCCTGGTCCAGGAAGATCCCACATACTGCCGCAGCACCTAAGCCTGTGCACCCTACTACTGAAGACCGGGCTCTAGGACCCGGGAGCCACAACTAGTGAACCCATGAGCCGCAACTACTGACGCTGGGATGCCCTCGAGCCTGTGCGCCACAACAGGAGAAGCCAGTGCAGCGAGAAGCCCTTGCACCACAATGAAGAGCAGCCCCCGGCTCGTCGCAACTAGAGAAAAGCCTGCATGCAGCAAATAAGACTCAGCACAGCCAAAAATAAATAAATAAATATCTTTTAAAATGGAAAAAAAAAAAAGAAAGAAAACCAAGTCCTAACAAGACCTACAGGACAGATGGCGTTTGAGTCCTGCCAAGTTAAAGTCTGTGCTGTGGACAGACCCACGCTAAGTGCCGCACCACTAACACTGGCACCAGTGATTAGCCAGTAATTTAACTGTCTACCAGAACAAGACACAACACACTTGAGACAGCACCCCCCAACACACACACACAAAGCAGGGAGGGAATGCACAGAAAACAAATATCAACATGGCAGACTCCAACCAAACCATAACAAGAACTGCATTAACTGATCCAAAGTTAACATCCCCAGTGGTAGGAAAGCTGACATCACGTACCCCCGCGAGGACGACACAGCATCCCCTCTGAGTACTCCTGTCCGACATGCACAACCACCACCTGCTCAAGAGAAAAAAAGGAGTAATCCACTCCTTTTGGGGGTTGGGGGGGTGGGGGAGACAGTCTGCAAGTGCACACACCTAACTGTCAAGGTCAAGGAGGACAAAAGGGACAGTGTTACTGACTGGAGGGCACTGAGGGGACATGACAACTAAATTTCATGTGAGACTCAGGGCTGGACTGGACCAGGGGCCAGAAAAAGACATTAGGGAAAAGCTGGTGAAATTGGAAGCAGATCTGTGAGGCACTTAATAATACTGTAGCAATGTTAATTTCCTGCAGTTGGAATCTGTGCTATGGTTATGTGAAAAGGTTAACACCTGGGAAACAATTATTTCTGCAACATTTCTATAAGTCTAAAATGATTTCAAAACAAAAAGTTGAAAGGCTATATTAAATTAAATGTAAATAGACTAAGCAGGACAATTAAAAGACAGGGACTGTCACATTAACCAACGTCTAGAACAATGGAAACAGTGACAAACTTTATTTTCTTGGGCTCCAAAATCACTGCAGATGGTGACTGCAGCCATGAAATTAAAAGATGCAAAAATAAATAAATAAAAATAAAAAAATAAAAGATGCTTGCTCCTTGGAAGAAAAGCTATCACCAACCTAGACAGCATATTAAAAAGCAGAGACATTACTTTGCTGATAAAGGTGACTTTTCCAGTAGTCATGTATGGATGTGAGAGTTGGACCATAAAGAAAGCTGAGCGCCAAAAAACTGACGCTTTTGCACTGTGGTATTGGAGAAGAGTCTTAAGAGTCCCTTGGACTGCAAGGAGATCCAACCAGCCCATTCTAAAGAAAAGCAGTGCTGAATATTCATTGGAAGGACTGATGTGAAGCTGAAGCTCCAATACTTTGGCCACCTGATGCAAAGAACTGATTCATTGGAAAAGACTCTGATGCTGGGAAAGACTGAAGGCAGGAGGAGAAGGGGACAACAGAGGATGAGATGGTTGGATGGCATCACTGACTCGATGCACATGAGTTTGAGTAAGCTCCAGGAATTCGTTATGGACAGGGAAGCCTGGTGTGCTGCAGTCCATAAGGTCACAGAGAGCTGGACACGACTGAGCAACTGAATTGAACTGAGAATAACCTAAATGTCTATCCAAAGTGAATTCAATGGTATAGGTATAATACAGCAATCAAAAGAAATGAGCTATTAATAACCTCAGCAACAAGGAAAAATCTCACAGATACTACACCAAGCAAAAGAAGCTGAACACCAAAGAGCTGAAACAAAAACCCAAATAATTCTGGTACAATTCTGTTTTTGTGAAATTTTGTGCTCACCCAGTTGTGTCTGACTCTTTGCTACCCCATGGACTGTAGCCTGCCAGGCTCCCCTGTCCATTGGATTCTCTAAGCAAGAATACTGGAGTGGGTTGCCATTTCCTATTCCAGGGGATCTTCCCAATCCTGGGATCGAACCCGAGGCTCCTGCATCTCCTGCTTGGCAGGTGGATTCTTTACCACTAAGCCACCTGGGAAGCCCCTATGTGAAATTCTAGAACAGGCAAAACTAGAATGACATCAATCAGATCAGTGTTTGCCTGATTGTCAGTGGGTGTTAGCATGGAGAGACTAGGGGACCAGGGGATTTTCCAGGAAAACAGAAATCTCTTGTTTGGTGATGCAGTTGCATGAGTTTGTCCAAATTCGTTAATCTATACTCTTAATAAGGTATGAATTTTATTGCATGCAAATGATACTTCAATTAAATTGAAAGAAAAAGTAAGGGACTTCCCTGGTGGTTCAGTGGTTAACACTCTGCACTTGCACTGCAGGGGCCACTGGTTTGATCCCTGGTCAGGGAAGTAGGGTCCTACATGCCATTCAGTGCAGACAGAGAATAAATAAATTTAAAAATAAAATAAAAATTAAGCCCCCCCTCCATCATACAGTTATGGCAATACAGGGCAGCAAGTAAAGAAACAGAAGCCTGAATGAAAGAAGCTTATGAGTTTTGACACCGCCAAGACTTTCCCCAGCCTCCAGATACAAACAGCTCAGGACGTTTCTTCAAAAGCAGCCTTGCAGGTTTCACCAATAAAACCGAGAGACCAATTAAGGCTCTTCCTGAGCGCCTGGCATAGTCAGCCGTGCACCTCCACAATCTCACTCGAAAGAAAACACCCCCAATCTGTCTGGCAAGGTTGAGACCAGGATTCTACTGTCTTGGTCACTGTAGAGCAAGCGACACCTGAAAATGCAAAGTCTCTGCAGTCAGATTACTGTGGAGCTGACATGTTTGTATAGTTTACTGATGCCACACCTAAGTGTGAAAATAACACCAACAGGACCCCTTCTCTCCAGACACAACCTGGCTTCTGATGATGTCAGCAGAGCTAGTCCCTGGCAACTGCACAGGAGTGATTCATGTGGTTGTCCTTCCCCGGTGGCTCAGACTGTAAAGAATCCGCCTAAATGTAGGAGACCTGGGTTCAATCCCTGGAGAAGGAAACGGCAACCCACTCCAGTATTCTTGCCTGGAGAAACCCATGGATAGAGGAGCCTGGCAGGCTACAGTCCACGGGGTTACAAAGAGTCAGACATGACTGAGGGGCTGACACATTTTCACTAGAAGCATAACTGGGCTTCGCAGGTGTCACTAGTGGTAAAGAACCTGCATACCAAGCAAGAGACATGAGAGACTCAGGTTCGATCCTTGGGTTGGGAAGATCCCCTGCAGGAGGGCTGGCAACCCACTCCAGTATTCTTGCCTGGAAAATCCCATGGACAGAGGAGTCTGGCAGGCTGCAGTCCTTGGGGTCACAAAGAGTCAGACACGACTGAACAACTGAGCACACACGAGGAGCATAATTAGTGTGAACATCTGCCTGGCAGGATTCTCTACAGGCAATGCCTGCTAGGTAGGTGCTTTCCATGCATTTAGTTTAATCCTCATAATGTCCTCTATGGACTCTCTTAAATTGAGGTTGGTTAAAAAAATGATTTATTTATTATTCTTTTTGACTGCGCTGAGTCTTGGTTGGAGTGGGGGCTGCTGTCCAGCGGCTGCGTGCAGGCTTCTCACTGTGGTGGCTTCTCTTGTTGCAGAGCACCGGTTCTAGGGCCTGTGGACTCAGGGATCAAACCCATGTCCCCTGCATTGGCAGGTGGATTCTAAACCACGGGACCCCCAGGGTAGTACTCTAAGGATGTTAACATTTATTTTTATTTATTTGGCTGTGCCAGGTCTTAGATGTGGCACACCGGACCTTCAGTTGTGGCATGTAGGATCTAGTTCCCTAATCAGGGACGGAACCTGTGCTCCCTGCATTGGAAGCGTGGGGTCCTAACCAGTGGACCGCCTGGGAAGTCCCACTGCTGCTGAGTTTTGAGGCCACAGTCGGGCTCCTATTGGGCTGCAGAAGTTGATTTAAATGCTGCATGTAGAGATTAGATTTACTCATTCATGATAAACACATTCGTGTTAATGTTGATGATTTTTTTTTTTCAGAAATACTTTCCAGTGCCAAGACAGTGAAACAGGAAAATATAAAATGGAAAAAAAAAAAAAAAAAAAAAGCCTAGCTCTCTAGTTATAGGGTGTAACTTCTTACTGAAACTTTGGGATAGGGTTTAGCCTCACCAGACAAGCTCCTACAAAGTTTTCAAAGACTCTTAGACACAGAGAAACGAGAAGCCCATTGCCAGGTGGGAGTCACTGTTGAGTCACCTGGGGCTGTCTCTGGGTCACCTTCCCATTCTGATGAACAGAGCCTCATGGTGGGTGGAAGCCACTTTCATGCACACGGTCTCACTTAATTCCACAGCTGTGTGAAGTAGGCATGAAGGGCACATTGTGAACCCATCGGCTTATTAATTTATCAATACTGTTGAGTAGTAACAATGCTGATTTCGGGGACTTCTCAGAGAATCCACTCAGATCAGGTCCCTCAAGGGAAATTCGCAGAGCCTGGAGCCCGGAGCTCTTGGGAAGAGCTCCTTGTGAAGGCAGCTGTCACGGAGGTGTATTTTCATATCTCCTTTGTCTCCTCACTGTCAAAGCAAACCAAGTTACAAATACGCGGTTCTTGTGGCTCAAACCCTGATCGGGTACTGAAGCATCTGGGTGACAACCCCCTGACACCTTCACTTTGTTCAGTGAAGAGTTAAAGAAGGGGGCTGACCCTGGATGGCCCTAATTCACACAAACCATCACAATGGATTTTCAGGATAAATAACCTAGGAGATGGCCTCTATTATTCCCATCTACAGGACAAAGAACGGGGAGCTCAGAAAAGCTCAGGAGTTGGGGTGAGGTCCTCGGGTGTGAACGGCCAAGTCGGGGTTCTAACTCAGGTCCATCCACTTGCCCCCAGAGGCTGTGTGCTCCCCACTGCTCAGGGGACAGGAAGCTGGGGCAGGGGGCAAAGGCTTTACATGCCTGAAGGTCACAGCTGTGCTGCCCTGAAGCCTGGAAGGCCGACATCCAGGCTGACACTGTCTAAACAACTGCTCGGCACACAGTGGCCCCTCTGCTGACACCCCACTCTCAGGGGACCCGCTCTCAGCCGGGCACCTCCCTGAGGTGGCTCCCAGCACAGTCCTGGCAGAACGCAGGGCCTCATCTAAGATGTGATGAGAACGTGGTGTAACCAGCCATGTGGCTGGGAGCGAGGATGAGATGCAAACACAAGTGATCACAATGTAAGATCAAGTGTGAAAAGGACCCCATGGGTGAGCTTTGAACAGAAGCAGCCCTTTCGAGCCAGCTCCCAGCCAGAGGGGTCCTTTCCGACAGAGGTGGGCAGGGGGCTGGCATCTGAGGTGTCCACAGGAAGAGGGTGGGGTAGGCAGGACTCTGGCTTGGCTGAAGCACAGGGGAGCAGAGAGAGGACTCTGGGAAGGTCATTAGGGGCAGGATTGAATGTATTGAACCCGGAGTAAAGATACTCTGTGAGCTGAGTAGGGACAGGAGGAGTCACTCAAGAATGCTGAGCAGGGGGACTTCCCTGGTGGTCCAGTGGTTAAGAATCCACTTGTTAATGCACAGGGCACTGGTAGGATTCCTGGTCCAGGAAGATCCCCCATGCTGCGGGATAGCTGGGCCCTTGCACCACAACTATTGACCCTATGCTCCAAAACGACCGAGCCCACACCCCACAACTACTGAAGCCCAGACACCTACAGCCCATTCTCTGCCACAAGAGAAGCCACCGCAATGAGAAGCCCGGCCTGTGCCCCACAGATAGACAGTAGCTCCCCTCGCCATAACTTGAGAAAGCTCGAGAGCATCGAGGAAGACCCAGCACAGCCAAAAATAAATAAATACTAAAAAAGAAAAGAATGCTGAGCAGGGGAGGGATGTGGGGCAGCAGGGCGACCATCCAGGAGCTGGTGAGCGATGTCCCTGGGGAGTGGACCAGGGACGAACAGCGGGTGGGAGAGCTGGGGCTATAATTCACATCCCGCCCGGCAGGAGCACCAAGACAGGATGCAAAATGCACAATCGTTCCAAAGGATTCGGGGGAACTGGACACAAGAAAAGATTCTCTGAAAGTCACAGAAATACTTTAGAACAGTGGTTCTCAGACAGGGTCAGTTTTGCCCCCTGGGGACAAATGGCTGTGTCTGGGGACACTTTTGTCTGTGGTCACTGGGAGGCAATGCTGCTGGCATCTAGCAGGTAGAGCTCAGGGATGCTGCTCAACAGCCCACAGTAGACAGGACAGCCCCTACAGCAGAGAATTACCAGGTCCAAAATAAATAGTGTCGAGGTTTGGAAACATGGTTTGGGGACCATAAGCAAAGAAAAGTGGTACCGATGTTCCTCTCACCAGGAGGCTCGTGAGCCTGAGAGGCGAAGGAACCACCAGACCTTCTCTGCAGAGACACAGCTACACGCCAGGACCCACACACAACTGTGCCCCCAGGACTTTCGTCCACACTCCCAGGCACCTGCTACGGCCAGGCCGGACAGGCACCAAAGGCGAGGACAGGCCCGGCACCTGCCCTCCAAGCACTGCCGTCCAGAAGGAAGACAAGCTGGTAAGAAGTACACACATGTGTTTGAAAATGCATACATGCTTGCACATGTCTGTGCAGTAAAGACTGAACAAGGGGACGTCCCTGGTGGTGCAGTGGTTAAGACTCTGCACTTCCACTGCAGGGGCCGTGGGTGTGTCCACCATCCACTGCATCACCAAACCACCAGTGACGTGTGTGTGTGTACTGTCACAGATGGGGTCTTCACCACAGGAGATGTTGTTGTTTAGTTGCTCAATCGTGTCCAACTCTTTGCGACCCCGTGGACTGTAGCCCCCCAGGCTCCTCTGTCCATAACATTCTCCAGGCAAGAATATTGGAGTGGGTTGCCACTCCCTTCTCCAGGGGATCTTTCTGACCCAGGGATCAAACCCGCCTCTCCTGCACTGGCAGGCGGGTTCTTTACCATGGAGCCACCAGTGAAGCCCCTAAGCAAAGATGGGAGGATAGAAGACTCAAGAGGTTTTAGAATTCTGCACACTTACTGTTTGTACAAAGAAGGAATTACTAGAACAAAATCTAGGAACTGTATCTTATGTCTTCAGCACTTGGGACATGCCTGGACCAATATTTATTACATGAATAATGCAATCCAACTCAGTCCACAGAAAATTATTAAGGGTGGCATTTTTTTTAAAGGCAAAATAGGCCTCTTTCTAGCAAAGAACATACTACACAATTACGAAGCTCATTGCCATAAGATCAACAGTCAAGAGCTATTCTGGGAAGGCTTTTAAGCTCAGGCACCCTCAGCAGGGTTTCAGCTCCGAGGACTCCATGGAGAACATGACAGACGTGGGGCGGCAGATGTTGAACAGGAACTAGCAAACCAGAGTTAGAGGCAGTGATGGGTGCTCTAGAGCAGAGAGCCAGGAATAGAGAGTTGGGGGGTGGGCAGGGGGCAAAGCTGCCGCTGAGACCTGAGGGCAGGGGTCCAGCACAGGGAGAACAGCATCACGTGTGCCCACGTGGACAGGATGGCAGGACCAGGCCACGGGGGAGCCTGCGACCACAGCCGTGGAGGTAAGAAGGGTGTTCGCGTTGGGAAAGGCACAGAGAATCTGCAGGAAAGCTCTGAACCTGACACTCGGAGGTGGGACTCTCGAGCAGCTGGAGGCTCGGTCAGGAGCAGGGCTGGGGATTGTGGACTCCGTGCTTTGACATTTAAAGACTCAACCCATCTGCCACCCCCTCCCCAACCAGGTGAGGCATCACCTCCATCCTGGAGAAGGACTGGTCGCCCAGAAAGCCAGTGGGGCCCCGCTTGTCAGCCCAAGGTCCCCTGAGGCCACCAGGAAGGTCTCGGCCAGCGTCCAGCCAGCAGAGGGGTTTGGTGGGGCTGAGTGGGTGAATTTAAATGCTTTGAGGTGGGAAAGCCTCTCCAGTGTGCATGCGAGCCTCCCCCAGTGCCGGCGACCACCCCCTCCTCCCCCATGTCCCCCCTGCAGGTCGGTTCTGCTGGTTCCTGGACACACCTGATGGCGAGGCCCTTCATAGGTGCTGCACCCCGTCTCACGGGGTGGATGGCCCTGGCCTGGGAAGAAGGGAGACACCCACGTGGTAACTCCCTCTGTGCATTTAAAGCTTACTTCAGATGTGATTTCACAGGGGTTACCCTTTTAAGAAAAAGACAACACGTCAAGATACTGAGTGGTTTCCAAACACAGGGGCTGTCCGGGCATCTGCTGAGTTGAAAGGACAGACGTGTTTGAGATGGGGGTCCGTGAGACCCCTTCTCTCCCGCCAGGGCCCTGCTCAACCCCCAACCCTACAGCTCTGATCAGCATCCCAAGGGGGTTCTACTTTTCCTTCCCTACATGACAGCCGACCCCAAATACCCGCCCCTGCTGCTGGAAGCTCTGTCCCTTGGATGTCGTGCCTGACAGGACATAGTCGACACCCGTGAGAGTCACTCCCTTCCAGGACTGACTCAGGCTGACCTAAACAGTGGCTGTTCTGCTCATGGGAACAAGGGGTGGTGGGGCTGGGCTGAGGGTTCTAGGTGCCTCCCCAACATCATCACAGTCAACAATACGTACCCCCCCATAATACCTCCAGCCCCGCAGAGCCTAGAGCTTTACAAACGCTGATCCTTTGCAGCCCTGATCCTCACCACCAGCTACTCCACCAGCTACCACAGGAGAGGAACAGGAAGTTACTGTTTCCACCTACAAGTGAGGACATCAAGGCACAGAGAAGCCCGGCAGGTGGCGGGCTCCAGCCTCCACTCCCTAAGCTGCCCACAGCCTGTGGACTCAGGGCAAAGCCCACAGAACCATCTAGAACCCCCACCCCATCCACCAGCTCCTGCCCCTCAGTGGGCTAGGACATTTCTAGCCCTACACTTAAACACAAAAGCTCTTCAAAGGTTTTATCACTTTGAATGCAGGTCTTATACCCCAAACAAGATCTGTATGAAGTATTTAGTAATGATTGCTCAAAGTTTCCCAGGAGAAACTTCCCAACGAGCATCTCAGAGATGATTCCACGAATGGGGCTTGACTTCCATCAGCCTCCCTCAGTGACGGGAAACCTGACATCTCCAGGTATCTCCTGGGAGGAGAAATGGCAGGGGCCGGGGGGGGGGGGGGGCGGCAGCAGGAACAGAGCCCGGGGTGCTCTGCAGCTCCTCCCCCAAAGCCTCCCCACAAAAGGAGAGCAGAGTGAGACTCAGGAGGGAACAGGGTCACCCCAAGTTCGTATCAGAAAAGCTTTGTCCGCGTTTCTTTTAAATATAAAGTGATTTTTATTATATTTTTATTATATACTGTGTAATCTGTGTGTGTGTGTGTCTTTTAGCTGTGTCGAGTCTTAGTTGTGGCATGTGGGATCCTGGGATGTTTCATTGTGGCGTGGCTCTCTAGTTGCAGCACGCAGGCTTGGTTGCCCTGCGGCACGTGGGATCTTAGTCTGACCAGGGATCAAACCCATGTCCCCTGCTTTGCAAGGCAGATTCTTAACCATCTGACCATCAGGGGAGTCTCTCCTTTCTTTTTATTTAAATGGTGCACTTTCTGTTTTATTTTTGTCTGTGCTGGGTCTCTGTTGCTGCACGGGCTTTCTCTAGTCTCGGCGAGTGGGGGCTACTCTCTAGTTGCAGTGCAAGGGCTTCTCTTCCTGAGGAGCTTGGGCTCTGGGGTGCGGGCTTTAGTAGTTGGGGCTCCCGGGCTTACTTGCCCCATGGCAAGTGGGATCTTCCTGGACCAGGGATCGAACCAGTGTCCCCTGCACTGGCAGGCAGATTCTTAACCACTGCACCACCAGGGAAGTCCTGTTCTCATGTCTTTTGCTCCCCTAGTAATGCTCAGAGGGAAGTTATGTTCTTGTGTCTTTTGCTCCCCTAATAATCCTGAGAGCAAACTTACTCATTGGATGTTCCAGATCACTCAGATGTGACTCGGGGCCTACAGTCTGTAAACCAAGAACTTCTCAAACTGAAGCCCAGTTTAGTTCAGTCACTCAGTTGTGTCCAACTCTTTGCGACTCCATGGACTGCAGCACTCCAGGCTTCCCTGTCCATCACCAACTCCCGGAGCTTACTCAAATTCATGTCCATCAAGTTGGTGATGCCATCCAGCCATCTCATCCTTTGTCGTCCCCTTCTCCTCCTGCCCTCAATCTTTCCCAGCAGCAGGGTCTTTTCAAGTGAGTCAGTTCTTTGTATCAGGTGGCCAAAGTATTAGAGCTTCAGTTTCAATATCAGTCCTTCCAATGAATATTCAGGACTGATTTCCTTTAGGATGGACTGGTTTGATCTCCTTGTAGTCCAAAGGACTCTCAAGAGTCTTCTCTAACACCACAGTTCAAAAGCATCAATTCTTCAGTGCTCAGCTTTCTTTATGGTCCAACTCTCACATCCATACGTGAGTACTCAAAAAACCATAGCTTTGACTAGATGGAAGCCCAGACCTCAGGAAATCCCCGACCGTATTAGTCAAACGGGAGTGACCTTCGAGGGTTAGCATTTCTGTGGTTCAAGGAAGCCACAGAAGAGAAGGGACCCTGGGCCCTGGCCCCCAGGTCTCCAGCAGCTGGAGACAGGGCCTCCGCACTTCATCTTGGGATGCTGACTAACCACAGGGGCCCTTGAGGCCAGAGCCAGGAGCACAACCTAGTCCCTGGCTGGACCACAAGCCCTGCCTGAAGCCATGGGGGGTGAAACAGGAACCGTGTGAGACGCGTGCCACCCTTGGTGGGGACGGCCCTCCTTTCATTGGTGGCCACCCACCCCCAGGCCTGGGCCACAGCAGAGGGATTTCCAAAATGGAACCAGCCAAAGCTGTTGGAAACAACTGTCTATTAGAACTGAAAAAGGCATCCAGGGCAATCCAAAACCCCACGTGACAGGAGAGACAACTGAGCCCCCAGAGGAGATGCTACAATGCACCCCAATAAACCTCTCCCAGAAACTTCATGCAAGAACAGGACACACAGGCGGGCTGGGTTTTCTTGGGGTATGGAGGGTTAAGAAACACCTCTGTGTCTTTAGGGCCCTGGGCTGGGCTGGAGACAGTTACAGTCAACATGAGGGTCTCAGTCAAGGCTGGAGTCGAGGGTCCCTGTGCCTGATATTTGGGGGGGTGGTCAGAGGAGAGCCTTCCCCAGTACTGATCAGCTTCCACAAAGAGGTGAGAAGAAAGCCCCGAGGGGAGACCCAGGAAGGAGAGAGGCCGACTTTAGAAAGTCTGGAAGAGAACTTCAGCTGCACAGCTGGGAAAGACCCAGCTGCAACCACAAGGGCCAGCAAGCCTGGAAATGCTGCCCAGTGGCCAGGAGGGTGAGACCCAGAGCCAGTGGGTCAGACTGGAATGAGGGGGTGGATGCTTAAATTTAGCCAGGTAAATAGTCCCAGCAGAGGGGCTGGGAGGAGTGGGCCACCATTGCCAAGGCTGGCCAGACTGGACCAAATGTTGGGTCCGCTTTCTGGGCTCCACCAGCTCGCTGCCTGGAGCGGGCAGTCTGTCCTCCTCAGAGATGGGGAGAGGGTGATTTGTACTGTAAAAGGTGGCTCAGGTGGAAAACCGTAGGGATTTCACCTTCACCAAGTGTCCATCCCCAAGCCCTCTCCTGGGTTTCTCTGAACTGCTGGATGCAGTTTGAAGATGCTTAATAGACACATCACCGACTCAACGGACATGAATTTGAGCAAACTCCGGGAGATAGTGAAGGACAGGGGAGTGTGGTGTGCTGTAGTCCATGGGATCACAAAGAGTGTGACATGACTGAGCAACTGAACAACAATAGGAACTAGCTAGGGATGCCCCGAGGTGAGACTCGCAGGACTTCCCTGCGCCCTGTCCTCTCCCCACTGGGGACTTCTAGATCTCTCTGCTGTTGTGAGGCTCAAGAGACTTGAAGGAGCCCCCAAAACAGCAACCAACGAACTACTGAAAACTCTACGGACTGTGTTCAGGTGTGGGGAAGGAACAGGGGGACCTGTGTGGAAGACGAAGGGGATTAATGGCAGGCTATTTGGAACAGAGCTCGGAGCAGAGAACAGCAAACAGGACAGCTCTGTGGGCTTACTGGTGTCTATTTTAGAGACGGTGAGGAGCAGCACGTCACGTAAAGCCTCCTACCCTACTAGACAGGCCAGCATGGCCATCCAGAAGCCGCAGAGACACCAGGAGCGAAAATTAGAACAGGCTAGCCTGGGCTCTGGTCCTCCTTGAGGAAGAGCAAACAAGAAACTCTTTGAGCTGCCACTAGAGTAACAGCAGGGTGAAATACCCAGGTGAAGAGCAAGCCCAAATTTTTTCTTTTCATAGCATATGGCTCCCAGCAATTTGGCTTAGACTTTGGGCATAGAAAAAAAAAATTTTTTTTTTGTTTTAGAAAAGGGTTGTTTTCAAGCCAATCAGACCCCTTGGAGGCAACGGCTCCATAGAAAGGACCCAAAGAGGGCTCTTCTCAGACTGAGCAGATGTCTGTTCACACATCTGTACTTGAATACTCGAGAAGTTGGGGCCTGGGACTGCAGGGCCTGCAGACCCTAGCAAGTCCCACACCCAAGGGGCAATTTTCTCTAGGAAAGGAAGGGGACTGCCCTCAGGTACTTATCCACATTCCACCTCGGTAGGTCCTTGGCTCGACAAACGTCCTCCCCTGTGCCTGCTCCACCTCTGATGGTGCAGAAACCTCTGTCCTCAGGTTTGGGACTGGACCTCCCCACAAACGCCCTGGGGCATCACAGCGACCTCAGCATGCAGAGGTCTCTGAGCACCGCCTGTCCTTCCCAGTAGAGGTATCTCCTTCCTTGTGCTATTTATAGCCACAAACCTTCTGTGTGAAGACAGAACAGACACTATTTTGAAATGGAGGAAACCACCACTCAGCCTTCCACATCTCATGGGTCAGCAGGTCTGCCGGGACTGAGTGTGCGCCTAGCAGGCCTGTGGGCGCAAACGCAGGCTGGGTATCACTCCTCCATGCCTGAGAGCAGAGCCTTGCGCTTGATAAGTGAACAGCACACGTTAATCCACACCGGAGGGGCGGCCTCCAGGAGAGGGTCCCCGGCTCTCCCAGGGTGTGCCCACTGTCTCCAGCCCCTGTGTTACCTTAGGGCTAGCCTCAGGAGGGGCCACCCTGAGCTTCCACCGCTGCCCCTGGCTGGGTGCTGGTAATCTGGCCAGGAGCGTGACTCTGCCCACTGGAGATTACTGCACTCATGCTGATGGCACGCATCACATTGCTGTCAATGGGTACTTCTTCGGCCACTAGACTGGTAACAGGATTCTCCTCCAGGTACCAGGCTGAAGCTCTGCCCGGGTGGTGGTAACTGAAGGCGGTGGCCAAGCAGCCAGGTGGCAAAAGGGCCGGGGGGCAAGCGGAGAGCAAGTCCCCCAGCACAGCCAGGTCACCCCTCAGCGCCTCACTCTGTCGAAGAAGCAATCCTGCCCCAAGCAAAGGCAACGAAAACATCCAGGAAAGGGCGCTCTGTGTGAGTGCGCGGCCAAGTATTCCCCGAGGCTCCAGGAGAGGGTGGAGAAAGGCCACCCCGCACCTCTCACGGCCGGCGGGGAAGAGGCAGGGCGAGCGGAGGCGCAATGAAAGAAAACAGAAAACTCAGGAGAACCAGCCTGAGACCTGCTCGGGCTTCGGCAGGAATCCAGGCACCAAACTAACACTGCTCGAGGGGGTTAAAAGAATCCAGATGGAGCCTCGCCACAGTCTGGCGGGCGCGGGGCGCAGAGCCCACCGCGGAGCCCAGCTGGGCCCGAGCGAGCCGGGAAAAGAGCGCGGGAAGCTGGGGGCTCGCGGCGCGGGGACTGCCCGGGTCTGAGCCTGTGCGCCCGGGGGCGGCTCCCCGCAGCTCCTGGGGCCCGAAAGCGGCGACACCCTCCTCCCGGAGGCGGGGACCCTTGCTACCTGCCGGCTGGGGGCGGCCCGGGCGCGGCGAGAGCCAGCGGCCCCAGCTTTGTTCGGCGGCGGGGACCCCTTCCCCTGCGGGCCCCCCGGCCCCGCAGACCCGCCCCGCTCCGAGCTCTGGGTCCCTGGGGATGCGGTGGGGTGGGGCCCCTCCTGGACCGCGCCTCTCTGCTCCCGACCCTGGCACCCAGACTGGCCCGCGGGCGAGGGGCGCGGGGAAGTTGGGCGGCGGGGCGGGGGCTTACCTGCGCGTCCGCGGCTTGTCAGGCCCGCGGGCTCCCGCTCGCTGTCCGGTGGTCCGGCCCTTCCAGAGCCCGCGGGGCCCGGGTGGCCGGGGGCGCCGACTCTCCGCGCTGCGGTTCGGTCTCGCCGAGCGTCCGCCCGGCCCCAGGGGTCCACCACTCGCTCCCGCGGAGCCCGAGCTCTCTACCCGGAGGGCGCCTGTGTCCGAGCCGGCGGGCGGAGGCGGGGCGCGGCCGGCGGTCGAGAGGAGGAGGCCGGGCGCTGCGCAGGGCTCGGGCCGGGGGCTGCGCGCTCCTCTCCCGCCTCGGTTGGGAACTTGGGCCCGAGTTGGCTGCGGCGGTGGCGGCCGCGGCTCCGAGTGCAGGGCCGGCGCCGGCCGGCGGGTCCCGGGCCCCGCGCTCCGCCCCGCGCCTCCTCCCCGCCCCCGCCCTGCCGTGACAACCCGCCCCCGGGGCTCCTCCCGGGCGGGACCGGGCCTCGCACCTGCCTCCGCGCCCCGCGCGCCCGCTCTTTCTCGAGCCAGACTCCGCGGCGCGCGTGGGGAGCAACCCCCTCCCCGGACATCCAGCACATCTACCGCCCACTTCGCCGGAACTCTGCCGGGTCCTCCGGGAGCACCTAAGGACTCACTGGGCAGCAGCCCCCGGTGCAGCCAGCGCTCCTGCCGGGAGCCCCCAGCTCACATCAAATACTCGCACGCGCCTTATCCTCCTCTGGGTCCCCCCAAGGAAGAGAGGACCTGTCATTTCTGGCTCACAAACCCGAGACATTCCCTCTGGTCCTGGATCCCTGGACAGCACCCAGCAAAGCCATCCCTCGGGTGAGGACGGCCCCTGCGGCAGGGATCGCAAGAAACGCGTTTCCAAAAGGAAAATGTGCGCCCTCATCACTTCTGGGACACCATTAGGGCTGAATTACTCCGGTAGTCACTGAAGGGAGTTAGAGCCCAAACAGTCACTAGAGCCTCCGCTGGGACCCATGACCCAACACTGATTGCAGCCCCCAAATCTGGGGAGCGTGGTACCTGCTGGTACCCCTGGGCGAGCTGCCCCAGAAGGAGTAGCCAAGGTCCCACCAGGGCAGAGCTCCAACTCCAGCCCTGGAGCCTAGTCCAGACCCCAACCAAGAGGGCCAGCATGGTGTGAGGCCCACCCTACAAGGGCTTTTTTTTTTTTTTTTTTTTAATATTCTGCACCTCCTTCCCTTCCCTTAGTAAATAGAAGGTTGCTCTGATAAAGAAATTATCTTTGAATGCAGTAGGTGAGGGGAAAAGTGGTAGCAATAATTGAAGCCTTGGGCTTTTTAAAATTAGTATCAAAACAGAGTGACAGCCTTCCCCTTTCAGTGGGGGAAGGGGCTGCAGGGGGTGGTCAGAGACTAAGGGCCCAGGAACCCACCACAGTGGGCTGGCAGTAAGGATCTATTGTGCTCTGGGTTTTACAATAAGGAAAGTAAGCGTAGTTTTAGCAAATACCACGCTAATTAGGGGGAAAGTCTTCCCTGGAATTGTGCTGGTCTGGCCGGAGGTGCCCCAGGACTCTTCTCACCTCACAGTAAATGGGGTTTACGAGACCAGGTCCAGCAGCCTGAAATGAATAGCCTGTAACTGCCATGGGGCGGTGGGGGGCGGGGGGGCGCCTTCCCCAAGGGGAGCTAGTTCAAGGCTCTATCTGTGGGGACAGATGAGACCTGCAGGGAGTTGGTCTAACGCAGGACAAAAGCTTTGAATTCACCTTGTCAGATTACAAACAGGCTCACCTTCTCCTCACAAGAAATGGATTCTGGGGTTAGGGTCTTTGTGCGAGCAAAGGAAGGCCTCATGCAGAAGAGAAGTGGCATGCAGCCTGGCAGAAGCTGGGGATTCACTTCATACTCTCGTTTATGGAGCCCTAAACACACAGAGATGGCTAAGTGCAGCTCCCAGCCTCGGGAGGTTAAACGTCTAAAGGAATAACCACAAGAATGAGCAAGTTTGCTTGGGCCCCAGCTGACCACCCAGGGGGAGGGCAGGTGACAGATGACAGCCACCCCAGCTGAATGTCCCCCGTGTGTTCCTGCACCTCCCGCCTCTATCTTGGTCCAAGATGAGTCAACGCCTGTGGTCCAGCGAGGGAAGCTGCAGCCCCCCAGGAAAGGAGTTTGTGGCTGAGTAGCTGGGAAAGCATTCGAACGAGGAGCCCCGAGTCCTGGGCCAGGTTCCCAGGGGAAGTGGTGAGCGCCCCACTGCTTGAGTCAGCCCAGAGGCCAGCGCTGTGGGACTGCGGACGAGGCTTGCCCATGTTTTGTCTGTGATGGCTGGGTGGGGTCTCCTGCCTTCTCCCCCAGATAAAACATACCCTGACTTGGCACTTGTGGTTTAAACACAGAGAAAGCAAGTTTCTGGACCTATGGAAAAGGGTAATGGTTCCTGCTTTGTTTATTGGCGACGCTGTTCCTCCTTCCTGGTCATGCACCCACAGGCTGCCAGCCACCCTCAGAGGCTTCCTTCAAGGCAGAACGGCTAACAAAACCCCATCAGAGGGAGACAGGAGGAGCCAGCCTCCTCCGTTTCCTTAGTTCTCTGTGGCTCTCTGTCGAGGCCCCTTTAAGGCTGACCTCTGCCCCTTGGGCTGTGCACGCTGAGGGCAGCGGTCCCCTTTCCCATCGCAGCACGGGGAGGAAGAGTTTCATGGACCACGGCCGCTCTGGCGCCAGCGTCCTGATGTGAGAAAGTCTTCCACCCCACCCCAACCCAGTCTGCTTCTCTGCCGCTTCCTAAGGGTTTATTTGGGATGCACAGAGAATTTCTTGGGGGCACCAGCCTGACGAGCCTTCGAAGCCGGGAGAAGATGGAGAAACACAGCTATAGCGCTAGTAGCCGTTTTGCCAACAGCTACTCCATGGTCTGAGCTGGACAGTGTTCACCTTGTGCTTGTTGTCTGGATGCTCTTCTGAAAACAGGGGCTTGAAAAGTTGGTAGATTCTGACCCAAATATCAAGCTGCCATCCATAGATCCCCATAGATTACCCCCTCCAATCCCCTGCCTGCCTCAGACTCACAGTAGCTGAGACATTCTGGGATGTGTGGGTCGGGGGGATACTAAACACTAGTGGCACCAGGGTTGGAAAGAGGAGAACTCTGCTGTCATGGGCTTGAATCTGCCTCTGCAGTGACTTGTCGAGAAAAGTTCACAGGAGGAGGCCAGCAGCTCGAGGGAGGCCGAAGGAGGCAAGAGGATGGACAGTCTCAACGCTGATATGTGCAGTTACGTTTCCTCTCGATTGAGATCCATCTGGTGAAGACAGCCCTGCTCACTGCCCTTGGAGGGTCTCCTGTAACCACTTCTCCCCAGAGAGACTAATGTCCTCCAGGGAAAGATCTAGCGAGGATGCTGAGCAGGGGGCTCTACATCAATACCCCCGCCCCACTGACCCCGGACATCCGGACTCACTGCCTGTGTACGTGATCTTGGGCAGGAAGGGCTGTCTCTCAGCCACTGTTTCCTCATCTGTCAGGGAGTGGCGGTGAGACAGCCTGCCTCAGGGGGTGAGTACTACGTGGGGTGAAACAGGTGAGGAAACCGAGAACCACCTCTTGCAGACGGTGTGCGCTGTCTGCTCAGTCGCTCAGTCGTGTTTGACTCTGTGTGACCCCATGGACTGTAGCCCTCCAGGCTCCTCTGTCCATGGGATGCTCCAGGCAAGAATACTGGGATGGGTCGCCATTTCCTCCTCCAGGGGAGCTTCCTAAGCCAGGGATCAAACCCCCGTCTCCTGTGGCTCCTGTATTGGCAGGCAGGTTTTTTTACCACGGAGTCACCTAGGAAACCCCTCACATTTGGCACACACTCAATAAAAACTACACTTGATCTTAGCCAAAAGGCCGAGAAGCGATAATAAAAACTGATAACAGTGTTACTCCTCTAAAGCAGACAGGACCTGAGTTCCTACGTGGATGGTCTAATGTGGCTCTCAGCCTCTAAACTCCTGGATTTTCATCCCCATATTTTCTCCCACGAAAAGACAGACAGAGTCCTAGAATGTTCCTTGAATGAATTACTGCTTCACAAATATCTAGAATGAGTCAGCTGAAGGTGTCATTGAAGTGAAGTGAAGTTGCTCAGTCGTGTCCAACTCTTTGCAACCCCATGGACTATAGCCTACCAGGTTCCTCCATCCATGCAATTTTCCAGGCAAGAGTACTGGAGTGGGCTGCCATTTCCTTCTCCAGGGGGTCTTCCTGACCCAGGTCTCCCACATTACAGACAGACGATTTACCTCCTGAGCCACCAGAGAAAGTGTCACTAAAACGTGGCAAAATCCAGAGATCCCAGCATCACAGTCAGCATTCCCCGTAAAGACCTCGGGGAGCATGGGAGGGAAGCTCTCCTGGCTGGAGGGAATGAACTGCTGCAGGCTGGGCCCATAGGGCAGTGCTGTTTGGAGTCACCGTGGACACGCAGTGCTCCATCCACCTTGACCTGTCAGGATCCTCGAGTTCTGTTTCCCCTTCTTGGCTTTGACTGAGGTCCTTCTGTGTGTGTTCTGTATGGATGGGTGTTAGGAGGGAATGGGGACGCAGCGCCTGTGTCAGGGGATCTGCCCTCATGGTGGGGCAGGGGCCCTCAGAGGCGCACACCCCCAGGTCAGGTGCCCTCAGGACGGAGTGAACCCCATGATGGTCACCTCCTCTGTTGGGGCTGCAGTGTCCTCATAAAACGAACCCACAATGGAGTCAAAGGGGGAAGGGAGGTGGATGGCAGTGTGGGGGGAAGACGAGACTCTGACTCCATGTCCATCTCATTTTGAGGGTCAACGGGAGCGGTCAAGTGTTGACAGCAAGAAATGGCAATGGGAGGGAGGCTGGAGGTCAGGGTGGCTGGAGACACAGCTCCAGCAAACAGAACTGGTAACGGCGAGGGTCTAGGTGGAAGGGGACTGAGCCTTGGGGATGATCCTGCAAGGTTAACTGTCAGGAAGTGGGGCTAGGGAGTGGGACTAGGGTCAAGTGATGCACTCTTCACAGTAAGGGAACCCTGCATATGCTTGAACTCAGAAGAAAAGTGAGGTGGGTGAGAAATTCCTGGTCTTGGAATGGGGAGGGGAGGAGGAAGCCAGGAGCTCCCGGGGGTGGGGAAGGGTTGTTGGTCCAGGCCTGAGGGACCTTCCTCCCTCCTCTCAGGAGCTGTGGAGTCTTGTGATCAGAGGGTGTCTCATGGTCACTGACTCTGAAACTGCAGGTTGGGAGGTTCCTGGGGTCCTGGTGGTTTGGATTGTGGGTTTATCAGCATCTCTCAGGAAAGACTGTCACAAACACAGACTCCCAGGCTGCACTGCAGGCCTTTTGAGCAGGTGTGTTTGTGGTCTGTAACTTTTAAGCTCCCACAGGTGATTCTGGTCTTCAGCCCTGTCTGAGACTTGGCCGTGTGTGGGTACATGTGTGCTCAGTTGCTCAGTTGTGTCAGACTCTTTGAGACCCCATGGACTCTAGCCCACCAGGCTCCTCTGTCCGTGGGATTCTCCAGGCAAGAATACTGGAGTGGGTTGCCATGTCCTCCTCCAGGGGATCTTCCCAACTCAGAGATAGAACCTGCATCTCTTGCATCTCCTACATTGGCAGGTGGGCTCCTTACCACTAGCACCATCTGCAAACCCCCTGAGACTTGGCCCCCAAGGTCCATATCCAGTAAGCCTGAGAGCAGGAAAGAGGTGCCCTGTCTCCAGGGACCCCGGGGAATCCACCCCTATCCCCTTGAGTGGAGGCAGAGGGCAGGGCAGCAGAGGGGAACCCACCTGGTACCCTAGCCTAACTCCTGCCCACCTTGGCCTTGGGAATGCGTCAGCTGAGACGGGGCCCCAGTTCTCTAAATGGTGCTAATGAGGATGAGAGAGGAAATCCGCAGGTAACCCAGACATCTCATGGTGAGTAATGGTTTGCCTAAGGACCTATAATTATCATCAAAAGCATTTCTAAACTCCCGAATTCCACCCTCTGAACTGGAATGCTTGGTTGGCAGTTTCCTGGGTGAAGTTTTTGTTTGACTTGAGAAAAAATGTTTGTACAACAGGCAGGCAAAGGGTGACACAGGGTGGGAATGCAGCATCGTAGTAGACAATAGCTATGTTGGACAGTGTGAAATTTAACACGTTTAACACAACACCCTCCCCTTTTCTCTGATCTTCTTCACTCTATCTAGTGGGATAAGCCTCTGGATCCTAAGATATAACTAAGTTCAGCACCTGAATTAACCCTAGATTTTTTAAAATGTATTGATCAATGAAAATGACTCACAGAAAATAGCAATCAGTTGCAAAGTTAATTAGACTTGAAAAATTCTTCCTTCCTAGAGGCTCTTTTTCTTCTTTCTAAAAATATTTTGGTTGCACTGCTCAGCATGTGGGAGCTAGTTTCCTGACCAGGGATTGAACCCATGTCTCCTTCAGTAGAAGCTCGGAGTCTTAACCACTGGACTGCCTGGGAAGTCCCCAGAGAAGCCCTTCTTGAGACTTCACACTCTGCCCAACGAAGACAATGAGAGAGAGATGATCAGCAAAGAGACCAAAATTCCATTCAGTATTTCAAGTTTCAAACGTGGGCCTTAAATACCGTCAGTACTAAGAGAAGATACAGATACATGCCGTTGGTTTGGAGAGGCCTGGTGGTGGGGTGTGGGGGCTGACCTGAGTTTCCCAAACCTGAGTGGAGAGATCCTGGGGAGAGGGGGCCGGCCAGGGAGGGGAAGGTTCTGGCCCATGACCTTACCCCCTCCTTTATCAAACTCCTAGCCACCCTCCCCTGTTTCATTTCCTTTCCGCCTTCCTGCAGCCTGGTAACCACACCTGTGTCCCGCCTGCTGCTTTTCGCATTCGCGGGCTGTCATCTGGGGTGTGTTTTAGGCAGGAATTTCTGGGAACAAAAAAGCTCCCGGGCCCACAGCAGATTCTCCAGTGGTGGGATTTCAGGCCCCAGAGCATTTGGATGGAGGAGATGATCCTGGGCCCCGGGGGTAGGAGGTGGGGACATGGGAGCCTTCCTAGTGCCTTTAGATCTTACCACCCAGGTGGCCACCAGCCTCCAGTCCACTTCCCAGGGCGCTTTCCAGGCTCCCCAGGCCCGGCCAGTGGCACGAGGCCTGGAGCTGCTTGCTCAGTTTTTAAGTTTAAATGTCCGCCTGGGTTGGTGGTGAGGGCCAGGGTCTCCAGAGTTGGCAGAGAAGGCCCAGGTCATCGAAACCCATGCAGGCAATCCAGGGTCCTAGGATTTTTGCTTTCTGTGAGGCGTTATGAATGTGTGTTTCAAAGACGCTTCATGCTAACAGTTAAAGGGTCAGAACCAACCAGGTCACAACCAGTATTTCATTAATAAAACCCTCTCTCTTTGCACTTAGAGAACCCTGAGCAGGGACGTGATGGCTGATGACAGAGACCTGGACAGACAGAGGACACTCGCTTGCTCCAGATACAGAGCACGAACGTGCTGACGTGGGGCCAAGCCCTGGCCCGAGAGCCTTTGATGTGGGGGAGACGGGAATGAATCAGGCGGCTGGCAGTTGGGCCAGAGCAGGGGTGAAGTTTCTCTCTGGGGAGCAGCTGGCTCAGAGCTTCCCGAGGAAGGGGGGCCGGAGCTGGGGGCCCCCGAGCAGGGTGGCCTGAGGGGGCCAGGGAGGGGAGCTTGTGGGCGCACTGGGAGGGCCTTGGGTCACCCTCTCGGCAGCCAAAGCCACTGGCTGGAGGAGCCCTCACTGAGCAGAGTCCTCACTGCTTGAAGCAAACAGTGCAATCTCTGCCTTGTACCCTGGGGGCGGAAGGCCAAGCCGGAAGAGAATCACCCCCAGTGAGGGAGGGGTGGCAAGGAGGCCCCTTGGCTGCCCAGGACTGGGTTCCAGACCTCTACCAGCAAGAGGTGGTCCTGAGGCTGACTGACTGGGGATGGCACGTCCTGTCCTGTCCCCATGGGAGGCCCCATTGCTGTGCCCAGCCCCCATGCTGAGACCCAGCTTTGACCGCAGGGCCTCAGTCTGACTTTCTTTCCCATCTTAGTGGGTTTGGGAGAGCCTAGCGGGCTGGGAGCAATAAAGGCTGTTTTTGAGCAGCTGAACCCACAGGCATAAACTCAACTCTGAACAGGCCGTGGGGCAGCCCCCCCTCCGCCGGCTCAGCCCTTACCGCCTGGGGCGGCGACAGGGAGAAGGAACCACCTGGGCCGTGTTCCTGACTTAGGGAGATGCTCACCTGCTCCCAAACCTGGCCAGCCCTCTTCCCCCTCCAGTAGCCCCTGGGTGTCCCTCCACCCAGGTGCAGTGGTTGGGTGGGGGAACACCCTCTCCACCTCTTGAACTGCTGTTTGGGAAGCAGAGATCCTGCAGCCCAACTCTTAGGAAAACCTTCCAGATTAGGGTAGTGACCATGGCGATGAGTAAAGCAGGGATAACTGTTAGTTTTCATGGATTTTCCACTGCTGTGTGGCACCAGGAATCATGTGAAGGGACACCAGCTCGGTCAGCGTCAGGCAGCATGGAACAGTCCTAACGGAGAGCGTACCATGAGCCAAGGAACAGGACCCTCACAACTGCACTCTGACGATGCCATCCCATCATGCCGGGGAGACCCAGCCAGGCCTCGGGGACCCAGGTCAGGCCTTACCTGTCCCCAGGTGTACAAGAGCCGCTGTGGAGCCAGAGCCTTCTCCAAACTCTGCCCCAACACACAGGGTCTCCATCCCAGCCCGACCATCACTCAGGGGCGGGAATCAAGCTGGCCAGGCTCTATAAATAGCAGTGGTGGTTGGGGTGGGGGTGGAGGGGCTGGGCTGGAGACCGTGGGAGAAATGCAGAAGATAAAGTGCTTTTCTTTGTAATCTGTTCAAGCTCACAAGGAGGCAGGAAAACAATTTCCCCGCAAACTAAGAATCAAGGAAAGTCCAGTTCTCTCGCCTCCGGTGGCTGGAGACTCGAGGCTTTTAATAAAACAATTCTGGAAAAAAAAAACCAAAAACAAAACAATTCTGGGACGATGCCTGTAGGTCCAGGAAAGACCCCTGAAGCTGCTCAAGCTGGGGGGCAAGAAGCTGGGTGAGTCCCTAAGCAGCATGGAGGCTGTTTCCTCTGCGGTGGTCTCGAGTCCCCCCACCCCCACTTCCACCAGCCAGAGGCTGCCAGGAAATCAGACCCATGGGATCCCAGGGTGGGGGGCTCCCTCTAGTGGCCCCTCGGACCCACTGGCAGCTGGCCCCTGGGGTCTTAACCCAAGGAGTGAAGGAAGCAGAGGTTTGGACACCTGGCAGAGGAGAGGCTGGTTCCCTCCCAGGCATGAAACCCGGGGATGGAGAAGATGCATCTGGACCCCGCGCTCACGGCAGCGTCCTTCACCAGAGCGCAGAGGTGGAAACAGCTCGGGCGCCCGCTGACGGATGGGTGGATAAACAGTGGTAGAAACACAGTGGAACGTTATTCAGTCTTAAAAAGGAAAGAAAGCTTGACTCAAGCTACAGAATGGATGAAACTTGAGGTCATTGTGCTCAGTGACATAAGCCAGACACAGAAGGACAAATGCTGTGTGACTCCATTTATGTGAGGCCCCGAGAACAGTCAACACGCAGAGAGGCAAGGAGCAGAGAGGTTACGGGGGCTGGGGCAGGGGCGGGGTTTCAGCCGGGACAGTGAACGTGTCTGGACCCAGATGGCTGGACAGCAGTGTGAATGCACTAAACACTACTGGATTGGACCCTTACAAATGGTTACAATGGTAAATTTCATGCTATTTATATTTTACCATAATAAGGAGAAAAAAAAAAAAACAGGAAAAAAAAAAAAAGAGAGAGGGAATATGTCCATCCACTCTTGTGGGAAAAAAACACACCTTCTTCCAGAGTCCTAAAAAGTTTGCCAAATGACCCAATTTGTGTTGAAATTTCCTGGGTTTGTCTCTGCCTAGAATGAAATCTAGAGTCTTAAAATTCACTCAGTTTGGAAGAATAAACTGGGAAGAATTTCTGTACTTGAATATAGTTGGAGTAATCAAGACAGCATGGCCTTAGCGGAAGCACACAGACCAATGGAACCTGGGAACAGACCCACACAGACACTCTCAAATGCTGTGACAAAGCTACTTCAATGGGAGACGAACAGTCCTCTCAACAAGAAGTGCTGGGGCCACTGGACGCCCACAGATTGAAAATGGCCTCAAGGTCATTCAAGAATCAGGATGTCATCCCCCCTGCCACTAGGAACACGCCAATGAATTCCATAGGGAGGTATCACGAGATACCTCGTAGAGACCCACGAGAACAGTTGAAATAGGAAGCTAGATCTCTCAGAAGTTGCTGGCAGGAATTCAAAATGGTGCAGCCACACTGGAGAAGAGTCTGGCAATTTCTTAAAAAACCAAACATACACTTACCATACAATCCAGCAATTGCACGCCTGGGCATTTACCCCAGAGAAATGAAAACTTGTGTTCCACAAAACCTGGAAGTTCACGGCAACTCTATTTGTAACAGCCCATAGCTGGAAATGGCCGACAGGTTCTTCAACATGTGAACAAAATGTGGTCCATTCAGACTACTTAGTGACAGGCACCACCTTGCAGGGCAACCTCATCAAGCCCTGGAACCCAGCCCGGGGCCGGAATTGTGACCAGGGGAAAATTCTGGTATTCCCAGGTCAGGGGTCAGCAGACCATACCTCAGGGGCAAATCCTGCTGCTGGCCCTTGCATGACCTGTGAGCTGAGAACAGCTTCTATATTTTTAAGTGGTTGGAAAAAACTGTTTGAAGAGAATAATATTACATGAGATATGAAAATTAGATGAAATTCAAATTTCAGCATCTATCGTTTCATCAGAAGACATACAGTCCACAGCTGAGCAGAGACTACGGGTGGCAAAGACTGCAATCAAGACTTCCTACAAAATGAAAGTGCGGGGCCCATATTTTAAAAAATGATTAAGGGACTTCCCTGGTGGTCCTGTGGGTAAGTTCCCCAATGCAGGAGAATTCTCCTGGAAGAATACTGGAGTGGGTTGTCATTTCCTCCTCCAGGGAATCTTCCCAACCCAAGGATCGAACCCTCATCTCTTGCATCTCCTGCATTGGCAGGCAGATATTTTACTGCTGAGCCACTAACTGGACTGGTCACCCCAAATTAGACTCATTTTCTTTCTTGATGGGATAATCTTTTGGAGTGGGGGGGGTGCCATGGATGTATGGGTGCACCAGCTCTTTCGTTCAGGCAGTCACCCCACACTCACCCCAAAATATCAGAGGCAGTCTGTGACATCCCTTTTCTTCGTGAGGAAGTCAAAGTTTTAAAGTGCTAATATTTTTGAGTTTTCTTACTTCTCAGATATCATGATAACTCCTTTGAAACTGCTCCATCAGCCTGGTAGTTGGGTTGAGAAGTTGTGTTTGAACGTTATCTCCAAGTTATTTGGACTTTTTTTCCCTCAAGTCCTTTAAAGGCTATGTGTGAAGTTCAGTACATAGTGGCACTGTTCTTGGATATAGTAATTCAATTTGGTACAAACCTAGGAAGCAGAAACAGTTCCACAACAGGGCGAATCTCTGAGGCTGACTTTTATGCTTTGCAATTGCTGGCAATTTGAGAATCCCAGTGAGCATCACCACTCTTCTGCTGTCTCCACTGGACACCAGCTTTTTAAATAAAATGCGAGATGCTGCCTCCACGGGTGGCATCAGTGGGGTATCCGCACCTGTTTGGATCTTTGCTGTTTCTGGTACCACAGATTTATTCCTGCTGTGGTAGGAAGGGCTCGAAGTGGATCCAGACACAGCCTGTGCCCGGCCTCTAGTGAGTAGACCTTGGGGAAGAAATGCTCTTCTCTGCCAGTGGACAAGGAGGCTCCTTGAGCAGGGGCCATGGCGGGAAAAGGCTCTAGGTGGCGTGTGATTCAGGTGGGGCTCGGACCCCAGCGTTGGAGGGAGCCCAGGCTGCAGGGCAGAGACAGGCACTGCCCCCAAGTGGCCGTGGACCCCTGACTCCCACGTTTAGGAATGTTTCCAGACTTCCTTCTGTTTAAAATGAAGAGATTGGACAGGCTTTTTTTTTTTTTTTAATATATACTTTATTTAGTTAGTTTTGCTTGCACTGAGTCTTGGTTGCTTTGTGCAGGCTTTCTCTAGCTGTGGCGAGTAGGGCTACTCTTTATTGCGGTGCATGGGCCTCTTATTGCAGTGGCTTCTCTTGTGCAGCACAGGCTCTAGGGCATGCAGTATTCAGTAGTTGCAGCAGTAGTTGTGGGCTCAGTAGCCGTGGTGTGCAGCTCTAGTGTGAGTGGGCTTCAGTAGTTGCGGCTCGAGGGCTCTAGAGTGTGGGTTCAGTGGTTGTGGCGCATGGGCTTAGTTGGTCTGCGTCATGTGGAATCCTCCTGGACCGGGGATCGAACCTGTGTCTGGTTCAGTTCAGTTGCTCAGTCACATCTGACTCTTTGTGACCCCATGGACTGCAGCACACCAGGCCTCCCTGTCCATCACCAACTCCTGGAGCTCGCTCAAACTCATGTCCATCGAGTTGGTGATGCCATCCAACCATCCCATCCTCTTTCGCCCCTTCTCCTGCCTTCAATCTTTCCCAGCATCAGGGTCTTTTCCAGAGAGTCAGCTCTTCACATCAGGTGGCCAAAGTTTTGGAGTTTCAGCCTTTCTAGTGAATATTCAGGACTGATTTCCTTTAGGATTGACTGGTTTGATCTCCTTGCAGTCCAAGGGACTCTCAAGAGTCTTCTCCAACACCACAGTTCAAGAGCACCAATTCTTCAGCACTCAGCCTTCTTTATGGTCCAACTCTCAACATCCATACATGACTACTGGAAAAACCACAGCTTTGACTAGACAGACCTTTATCGGCAAAGGCAGATTCTTATCCATTGCGCCACCAGAGAAGTCCTGGACAGGACTGTTTTCAAGATCCTTTCCAGCTGTAATCACCTACAAGTCTATAAGGAAGAATTTTCTAACATAAAAATCTACTCAAACTGGCAGCCTGAGAGGGTAAGGGGAGCTGTGTGTAGTCCAGGGGGCCCTGTAAGAAGAGGGGCATTTGGGTGACCCCTTAATAGAAAGCAGGCTCTCTCTACTTCCTATATGAAGTGAATTCCTCAGAGGGTTTCTGCTCTAAACTAAATAAATCTAATAAAAGGTAGTTTACTCAACCTCCTTATGCCCTCGTCCCTGTTTGGAAAGTGGAGGGAGCAGGCAGGTGTCCTTTAGGGCAAACAAGAGGGGGCAAAAGACTGGCTGGGCAGCCTGGGGCTGGGTGGGGGGAGTCTTGGGGATGGGCCAGTAGGTGCTGCCAGGACACTGTCAATATTCCAGAGACCTTGGTTCAAACTGGGGCCAGGGCTGAGCAAGGGAGAGGGGAGTCCCAGGGTTGCTGGGCCCGGGGAGCAGTGATTAGGCGGTAGATGGGCCTTGGTGCCTGGTGGACCAGCTAGGGCTTCATTCTGAGTTAAGAGGAAACTTGAAAGCCTAGAGAACAACAGTGCCCAAGACAGCAGGTGTTTGCTGTGGATCAGCCTTTAAAATTAAAAGAAAAAAAAAATTTGTGTGTGGTTAAAAAATATGTAAATAACATCTATACTTTTAACTATCGGTAAGTATACAACGTGGGCTTCCCAGGTAGTGCTAGTGGTAAGTGCCACCCTCCTGCCAATGCAGGAGACCTGAGAGACATGGGTTCAATCTCTGGGTCGGGAAAATACCTGGACTGGGAATGGCAACCCACTCCAGTATTCTTGCCTAGATAACCCCATGGACAGAGGAGTCTGATGGGCTACAGTCCACGGGGTTGCAAAAGAGTCGGACACAACTGAAGCGACTAACAACACAAGAAGCTCCAGCTGCTCTTGTTAGCACAGGGTACGCTGAAGAGAGAATGGATGTGGGCCGTGGTCTCACTCAACGTCCGTCTGAAACGTGGACAGGCCCTGGTCATCGCGTAAAGGGCGGGCTTGGTGTCTGGCAAGCCCTTCACCAGGAGCCCCTCCTGTCCTCCACTCGTGGGCTGGGTGACCGAGGGCACTGCACATTCTCTGTAAATCACTCCCCTCTCAGTCTTGTTTATTAAACTCACAGAGGGCCACGGGGGCAGGACAGCCACAAGCCCTGGGGTGCTTCGGTGGGGGGCTGGTGGGTGGACACAGGGGAGTTGGCGCCCACCCTGGGGCCTTGAGTCACCCCCAGCCGTGGCGACTGACGCAGACCTGCAAACAGAAGGTGCCCCAGGAAGCGCTGGTGAGATGAAGACAGAAAACCCGGCGTCTGGCGGGAGAGCTGCCCACCAGCCCGCCCGGCTGCCAACAGCTGGGGTTCTGTGTCCAGGACACTCAGGAAATGCTCCTCTCTAGACCTGCTGGAACAGGAGACCCTGACCATCCCTGATCCCTGCAAACTGGGCAGTACCCAGCCCTGGGTCTCCTGCACGTAGAGGAGGAGGAGATTTGGTGGAGGTGGGGGAGGGGCAGGAATCTTGTTAAGCAAAGAGGAAAAACAGAAGGAAAGAAGGTGGCTGCTGCGAAAGGCCTGTCAGGCTCAGGGGAGCAGCCGCCGTGGGGCAGGGGCAGTCTCGTCTCCTCCCCACCCCAGGGTGACTGCCGCCCTCACTGCAGCCAGTGTGGCCCCGGCAGGCCTTGCTTCCCCACCGGGCCGTCATGCCCCTCCACGGCCCCCCAACCCCAGGGGGCGGGGGGAGAATCGCAGAAGCTCCAGAAGGAAGTGATTACACTCAGAAGCCCTGGTTTGCAGACACAGGTATCCAGCTGAGAATATTAAATCGCTGTTCACAGAATCACCTACATACACATAGGTGGGAAGTCATCACCAGGGGGATTCTATGGCCCCGCCCTGCTCCTGGGAGCTTTGAGGGGTCCAGAGGTTCTGGGTGGAGACCCCTGCACTCCCCGACAACACTGGGAGGCTTGGAAGATGTTGTGGCTGGTTCCAAGCCATGCTGGTGATTTTTAACACCTTATAATAAAACCAACGTTTTAGTAAAGACAGGAAGTCTGACTGGCCGGACAGATCCAGGGTCCCGGTCCACGGCGGAGGCCCCCTGGGTCCAGCTCAGGGGTGGGGGCTTCAGAACCCCCTCCCGAGATGCTGCAGAGCTGTGCTCCCACCCTTGGCAAGTGGGCTGGAGAGCTCAAGGCGCAAAGTCACGGTGACCCTTGTGACGCTGAGCTCCCCTCAGAGCTGACACAGAGCCGGGGCAAGGGTCGGGCTGGGGCCTGGGAGGTGTCCGGGAGCGGCTTGGGTTGGAGGCGAGGCTGTTTTGGGGGAGCCCCTCTGCTCAATCTCTGCACCCTGACCCTATCCGTCCTGGGAGGTGCTGCTTCCCAGGTCAGAGGATCTCACATAGCTTCCTGTGTCTCGTGAGAGGCCGGCTAGGGCCCCCATCCTGGGAAAGAGTGGGGTCTCCCATTCTAGCAGGTCTGGGGAGGGGCATTTCCTGGGTGTCCTGGACACAGAACCTCAGCTGTTGCAGGAGGGTGGGGAGGATGGGAGGTCAGCTGGGGCTCCGTGTCCTGCGTGTCTCCCAAATGGCACTCAGGGGGCACCTGTGGCCAGTTCTGGGCCAGCTGGAGTGGACGCTCCTCCTCCTTACCTGGAGTCCTGGTGGCTTGAGGCTCCACTGGTTGAAGAAGGAGCGTGAGGGAGGGTGGAGGGAAGGATCCCGGGGTGCGGGCCTCCCCACTCCTGCTGGCTGAGGCTCCACCCGCTTCCCCCTCTGATTCCTTCTGGATTAGCTCAGGGCAGCTTCACCCCAAAGACCGTCCAAGTTGGCAACAGCCACATGTTGGGCTGCTTGGCTTTTAATAAAATTTATGATTTAAATCTTGTGCTCTTAACACCTTCTTTGCAGGCCTCCAAGGGGAACAAAAATGTTGAAGCTTTTTACTCATTTCCTTCATCGCAGGGAGACCCTCACACTGGGCCAAAGCCTGTATGGGGGTGCATGAACCCGGAGTGCACACATGTGCACACATGCACACGCACACATTCTGGGGAGGGGAGGGAACTTTACAAAGACCAGTTGCATCTCAGTCCCTGGCAAGTTCCCAGAACATCCATCGAGCCTTCAGTATGGAGATTCTTTTCTGAAGCAGCAGCACCTGCTTTAGATGCGAGGTCTCTGTCCCCTGGCCGTGAGGTAGGAAGGAGCCTCGTTAGTCAGCTCAGGGCCACTGAAGGAAATCCCACGACCCCGAGGACCTAAGCTGAGGGTGTGTGGATGGTGAGGCCTTGCACAGTGAAGATCCCGAGCTCCAGGGTCAGGCCCAGATTGCCCTCTCCCAGCCGACCTGGCCCTGAGCAGGGGGCAGCCAGGGCCCCGCAGGCTGGCTCTGAGGTCTGGCTCGCAGGGGAGGCCACCTTCTAGCAGATGCCCAGCTAAGGCATGTCCAGCGACACAGCTGTGGGACCGTCTTGGAGTTAAAGCTCTTGGGAGACCTGACGAGAGCAGGCCCGTTCCAGTGCCTGGTGGGTTCTGCTGTGAGCCTGAGTATGCACGACTGCATTCGGGGCCAAAGGAGCAGACGCCCGCCCCCAGGGACTTTCCAGCTGCCGGCCTGGGCGGGGAGCTGGGGTCAGAGCGTCCCCGCAGCGTCTGCAGGTTCCAGTCCACGCTGGGGGCCGCAGGCTGGGCTCCGCAGCGTTGACGTCCTGGCTCAAGAATCTGGCGTCGGGTTCCCGTCTCCCGGGTGTCCTTTGTCACCGGGACTAAGAGGCAGGCGGACAAAGCCCGCATTCAGGAGCCCATCTCCGGGAGATCGGCGCGGCCCAGCCGATGAAACAGCACATTGGCATCTGGGCTTTGCCCTCTAAAGCAGAAGCCATGTGACTGCTGGCATCTGACGCCCCCGGGTGAGGGCACCGTGGCCAAAGTCTGGCAGGGGGTCAGGGCAGGTGCTGGAGCAGGGTAGGCGAAGAGGCTGGTGACCCCCACTGGAGAATCCCCCTCTCCAGGCCTCGTGTCTCTACCTGTGGGAGCAGGCATCCTTATCTGTTTTAAAATGAGGAAACTGAAGAGGAGAGAAGCCAGGTGAATTCCCGAGGCCACAGCCTGCCACACAGCATAGACCAGAAGGCGATCCCATCATCTGATCCCTGGACCCTTGCATTTGCACGCACGGCCGAGGTTACCACAGGCCAAGCCCTGCTCTGCCCTGGCTCCCCGCCCGTCCAGCCGGGTGGGCATCCTGCTCCTCACACCCCTGCAAGCCCCACGCTGGCCTGGCCTCTCCTGGACAGCCGCCCGTCAGGTTCCCCGGGGACATTTCACAGTGGCCCCACAGACAGAGGCCGAGTGGTTACTCGTGTTCTCTTCTCTCCTGAAGTGTCAGGAGGATCCTGAAGCCGTGGCTCATCCTGACTCCGCACTGCAGTGACAATCCAAGGAGAGCTAGATGGAGCCCCCAGCTCCCACTCACTGCCCACCCACAGCTCTGGAGCGGGGACGGACACCACAGCTTCCCAGCAAAGTCCGAAAGGAGCCCTGAGGAATAAAGTCACAAGAAGAGGAAACTGGAGCCTGAGCTGACCCGGCAGGAGCCGCTGGCTTCAGCGACACTCACGGGCCGGTCTCCGTGTCCACGTCCTGCTGGGGGCCGCCTCCTGGTGCACCTGCTGGGTGGTCTTAGAGCAGCTGCAGACCTGAAGAATGCAGGTCTCCGCTCTCAAGCAGGAGAAACACAATTGCCCATTGTCCTCATTGTGGCCTGTGACCTGGAGAACGTAGCAGGGCTGAGGTCAAGGGCAGCCGAGGCTCTGGGCTGTGAATCCGGGGCCCTCTCCCACACTCCCCCAACACCTGGGAAAGCGTGTGGCTCTCAAGCCAGCTTCCTTGGAATGCTCCCTCAGGGTCTAACCAGCACCTAATCGTTTTCGAACCAGCCCAAGAGGCTCCAAATCATAGCAGTCATCTCCCAGTCCAGGGAAGAAACCAAGTTCACGGACGGAATTCTCCACTGCAAGTTCTCCTCTCACGTATTCTCCTTACACCTCGTGGCCTCTGCGTCCCTCTTTCTGCACCTGAGCAGGAGACCACGGGGCAAATCAGCAAGCAACAAGGCAGGATGAATGGGAGACCCTGGGGACAGCGACCCGTGTCACCCAGCAGCTGTGTGGTGGACACATTGGCGCGTGGTGGCGATTTCATTTATGCAGCAAAACACACATCCTGCAGTGAGACTGTGCCCACCCCAGGCCTTCCCTGCTGGAGGGAGCGAGGCTGGGCAGAGCCGGGCATGGGCAGGGCTACAGGAGGGTGGTGTTTGGTCCATGTGCCAACGTCAGTGGGCTTCAGAACCTGTGTGGAGAGGGAGGGAACGCAGCGAGCGGGCGGAGTCCCTTGTGCGGGAGACAAAGTAACAAAATGAAGCAGAAAAAACCAACTCTCACCAAAGTCCCCAGAAAAACTTCTGGACATCAGGCTCAGAGCTGCCGACCTTCCCAGCAGATGGTCTTGGCAACCCCCTGTTCCCGACCCCCGTTCTGTCCATTTATGCAGCTCATGTGGTCCAGGGTATACATGCCACCACACATCCCAGGGTCGGGGGAGGGGGTGGCTCCAGCCATCTGAATCAGACCTATGGGCACTGCTCTGAGACAGAGTGAAGTGGGGACCTCAGCTCGGGCCTCGGTGTGCAAACCGTGACGCACAGTAAGGGGGGCGGCCAGCCTCGAGTCCAGGTGGATGTCCAGAGGGGCTCCCCCTTTTCAGAGAGCCACTGTCAGCCTGTCAGGGCCAGGGTGCTGTCCACTCCTCTGCCCTCCCGTGACCTGGGCACCCCTGCTTCCCAGGGACTCCTGGTGGGGCTGACTGCACGGGGACTGCCTGCTCTCCTGCCTTTCTAGCATCTGAGGACACATTCTACCTGGATGAGCAGACTGCATGAGGCTCAAAGAAAAACAGCACGCAATTTTTAAATAACTTTATAATTTCCTGATGGATTTAGTTTGTGAATAAAAAAGAAAAAAAAATGAACAAAGTGTTTACAATAGTTATCAAGGCAAAGTCGACTCTAACACAGTTTCTCTGTAACGTCATGATCGTGTCAGCGACACTGCCAGGCCGGCGTGCAGTGGACGGCAGTGGTGGGCCCGCTCAGACACCACCCCCTCGGCCGCTACTGTCGCCAAAAGGACTCAAGCTGCAGGGTCAGTGTCCAGGGCCCCGGCTCCTCAGCAGGGGCGGCTCTCCCTCCTGAAGCCCAGCCGGGGGGGGGGGGCGGGGGGGGGCAAGGGAACCCTAGGAAACCCCAGTCTACGACCCACACACCCGCTGGCCTCGAGCGCCTTGGGCTGCCCCTGGGGGCCCAGGGTGTGTGCAATACTGCTGAGTGTGTGGGGGGGAGGCAGCCCCACCAGGGCCGGGCTCTCTGGCTCAGTGGAGGTCACCTCCTTTCCTGGCCAGGCCATTGCTGGGGCCCACACGGGCAGCCTGGGGGGTCTCCAAAGCTTTCAGGGAAAGGCTGCAGGGACTGAAGCCAGAGGGGCTGGGCTCTGAGCCCGCCCCCCACCCAGACCGCAAACTCCAGACTGGCCGGGGCTTGGCCCATCCTGGATGGGCCCCGGAGAGTATAGCACCAAGTGGGTAGGAGGAGGCTCTGTGGCTGGTGCAGGGCTCAGGGACCAGCGCCAGGCTCAGGTGACCACACGGGACCCTGCACGCTGGGCGGGGGCCAGTGTCGGGGTGAGGGCAGCTACAGGGTCAAGGATCTGGGAGCCTCTGGCAGAGGCCCTGAGGGTGGAAAGGCAAGCTGGGCCCCAGGAGCCCCTCCTGAGCTCAGCGGGTGGTCGCCTGCCTGGACCTGGACCTGGTGTCTCCCCAGCGGCCGGCCCGGCTGCCACCTCAGCCACCTTATGGGGAGAGGGGCGGTGTCTGGCTGCCCCAGAGCTTGAATTCCTTTGTTAACATGATATTGGTTGGATTTTTTTTTTTTAAGAAACACAGCTCTTTAATTTTTCAGTTCTACAACTACTCTGTAATATCTTAATAATCTCAACAATGGACACAATGGAACCGCCCCGATTCTCTGAACCACACGGACAATATCGACAAGCAGAGAAACGAAAGAGGAGGTGGGGTGGGAGAGGAACCCACTCCCTGTAAATCAATCCCTAATCCACCGCTCCCCCGGGGTCGGGAGGAGAAACACCTACGATGGGGGTCACAGCACTCGCCACACACGCTGGGAAAAACCAGGAGACACTTGGTTACAGTTTTGACACTAAAAAGTTTGGAAAGTTTTTGCTTAAAAAGCACAGGACAGCCATTTTGTTCAGAAGGATTTCCCGTTTTCTTCTTGCACAAATGTTAAATATTCCCTTAGTTTCCGGGGAGGAAACACCAGATTCCTCTCAAAACCTTGCTTTGATGGTTGCGCCCCTGCTGAGGGGTCAGGGATGGCAGTGGTGGGTGGGCCTCAGTCTGCATGGCTGACTGCCCCCCCTCTCCTCCCCCGACCCCCCCGCAGCCCTGCGCTCCGCCGCGGATGGAAGATGAGGCTGGGGTGGGGTTGGGGGCCCACACAGGGTCCATGGGGACTCAGGAAGAGCCATTTGAGCCCAAGTCCACCCTTGCTCTTTCCCCGCCCTGGGGCCTTTGCTCACATGGTGGAGTCCATGGGGGGGGGAGGGAAGGGCACGCGGGTTGGGTCAGCAGCAAATCCTGACCATCAGCAGTCACCGACACCTGGAGACGACTTCCTCTCCTCCTCTCGCTCCGGGGGGCGGGCGAGCTGCTGGAAAACCCAACAGACCTTTCTGGACACAAAGGGCGGGCCGAGCTGTCGCCGTCCACGCTGGAAACGCCTTGGGTCCCATCTGCTTCACTTGTGTTCCTAAGACGAAGTTAGGAAGAGCGAAGCTCTCAGGCCACCTTCAGATGGTCAGGTACACGGTCAAGGTACAAGGTCAGAGCCGAGATGGAGTTGCAGAGCCCCACTCCCTTCTTCACACGTGAGAGCCCACCTGACGACTTTTCCATTTCAAACGGTGCCCACACCCTTGCAGACCTGCACCCAGACGCTTCATCACAAGCCCAGCAAGTGCCTGCAGCGGAGGGGCAGGACCCAGGAAGAGGAGACGGGCACTGCATGAAGCTTCTGCCCTGCGCCCCAGGTTGGGGCCACTCACTCTCCTCGCTGCCGCCCGTGACAACTGTTACCTGGGGACAGAGCTCAAATGCTCAGGGCAACAAGACATGACGATGGGATGGAGGGTTTGGTGGGCATCCTAGGTGGCCTGCAGTGCGTCCCCAAGGTCACAGACCTTCGGGAGCAGCTTGTGACCTCATACAACCACGAAGCCAGGTAAGGTCAGGGGACACAAGGCTCGTGTGATAGGAACTGCGCCTTCAGCAAACGTTGGCTCAGTGAGAGACCTACACTCAGTAAGATGCTAAATGCTGGAGATTACATTCGCTTTGCCCTTGTGGTATAGGCAGGTCCTTGCTCACTATTAAACTTCAGGCAGAGTTGACCCTCATCCAGGACCAAACAGCCCCCAGAACCACTGAGGTGCGAGGAGGACCACCCAGGAGACAGAGGAGAGTCCTGCCTGGTTCAGGGACAGACAGATGGTGTCCGCCCAGAGTAACCCTACAGGTATCTACAGGCAGGCAGCAGGGACCGTATCTGACGGGGAAGGTGGACCTGGCGGACCACCAGAAGAGCCAGCTGGGCCGCTGCCCTGCATGGGGCCCCTCCTTTCTGCAGGCCAGGGAGGAGGTCCTTCTACCTTGGTTCTCCCACTGTGGCGGATAATGTAAGATTCCAGGACTCCGGCCCTAAAACACAGGGGCTTTCTACGTGATTTATGGGCAGTGCAATAAATAAATGGGGTTGAGGTAATTGACCACGAACAGCCACCACTTACTGTCTGAGCCCTGCGGCAGCCCCGCTCTGGCCAGCCCAGCTATCAGGAAGCATCTCACTAAGAAATTTATGAACAGAGTCCATTTAAACCTTCGATAAGGAGCACTCGACAACTTCTCACAGGGGGAAGCTGGTTTATGGAGGGGAGTGGGGGCTGCTGGAGATGTGACCATATAAGTTAATGGGACCGTCACGGACTGCTGGCGGGAAGATACGGGACTGACGACTGTGACGACCTGACAGGCAGCCTCGGATTCTCTGGGTGAGTAACTGGGGAAGGGGAAGGAGAAAACCCATTTAGCCCAGCAACTCTTTATCAGAGGATGTGAGCGTCTGCTGGGTGTCTGGCCGGAGAGGTGATCAAAGGGCGAGATTCGGGTTAAGTGGTCTGTTTCTCGGTGCCTGATGTTTATGACTGCCACCGTCTATGCTTGGGGAAGACGTCAGTACTCTCAACTGGATTTGCAACTTTGGGGTCGATTTTCTGATTTGCAACATGGAGCTGGCCAAGTTCATCGAGAAGCACGTGGATGTGCAGAGAAGACACCGTCCACCGTCACAGCCCTTTACACAGCACGCTCCTTCGGGGGAATCCCCAAATTCTGAGTTATCAGATGGGATCCTATCCTACAGGCTAGTAACTGATGCAGCCTCCTGCCCCCCAAAACCCATAAATTCCACTATAATGAGAAACGCTGATTTGTGGAAGATTTTTCTGGAAAAGTTGCCCTCTATTAAGACTTAAGATTGGACCAGGTGCATCTCACAGAATCCTCGACCCTGCCCCTCCCAGAGACTGTCTTCACGGCTGGTGCCTGGCAGCCTCGTGCACACCACAGGCACTTCATAAACACGGTCTGAGCAGAAGGGAAGGAGTACATGTGTGATGAGCGACATCCATGTGCAGCAGAGGTCAGGATGAAGGCTGCAGGGGTGGGGAGGGGGTGCCCGAGCCTGGAGTGCAGGGTGGGGGTGGGGTGGGGGGAGGCAGAAGCACTCTTCAGGGGTGAGACGGAGACGTTCTGGGGAAGCCAGCCTGACCCAGAGGACTGGTCATATTCTACAGAAGCAGAGCTGTGGGCGTGGCCACACTGCCTTCTTCTCTTTCAGCAACGGATGTGATCCAATGCACCAAGCAAGAGGGACTCACCCAGAGGCTGAGGACAAGCATGAGGACCAGGAGGCAGGGAGGCCGGGTCCCCGAGCGCCCGCCCACAGGCCTGCCTAGATGCCCCTCGTGGACAGTCACCAGCATGGACAGGAGAGGAGAAGAGTTGGTCGGCTCGGTCCCTGGTCCCTCTCCCCCTTCTTTCTGTTAATACTCTTTTGGGGATTTCTTTTTTACCCTCTTAGGGGAAAGCACCTGTCCTGGTATCAGAACACGCAGCTCTTGGGTCCGCAGTGAGGCACCCCCCAGAAAGCTGAGCTCCGCAGCGTCCAGACTCCATCCTCGTGCCACGGACTGGGGGGCGGGTCTCTCCCCATGTCCCCATCAGGGCATAGCCGCCAGCGTCCACAGTGTCACTGCTGATGGCCGGAGGGCAGCTCTCCACGGAGGCCTGGCTGCTCGCCCGACCGGGACGGCAGGACAGTTAGTGTGGGGACGACACCCGAAGAAGGAAGCAGGTTAGAAGACAGACGAGAAACGGTGCTGGCGCCTCGCTGGAGGGACTAAGCGAGATGGGACGGGGTCTGTAGTGTGTCTGGTGCCAGAAGCCTAGGGCCCGGTTCCTTGCACGCCTCCTCTCCTGGCTCCTGGGTTCAGCGCTCGGGCTGCTGGGCTGGCCGCTTCCGCGAGGGGTCAGGATGACTCTTCCAGGGCGTTGACCACCTGCTCCAGGATGTCGGGGCAGTGATCCGCGATCTGCTGCAGGACGGCGTTGGCAAACTCCTGCAACTCGGTGTTGTCCCGCTCACCTTTCTCCTGCTCACTCTGAAGCTGAAAGGAGAGAGGGATTCAGGTGAAATAAATCAAGCCCGTTTGCACTGAGTTCAGAATTACCCTTCATCAACAAAGGAAGGATGCTGGCAAACACGTGGATGAGCCTGGAGGGCATCGCGCTCAGTGAGATGAGCCAGACCGAGAAAGACAAACACTGCGTGGTGTCACCTACACATGGAACCTGGAGGGAGAAACGTCGAGTCAAATTCGAAAAGCAGAGAGAGGAACAGTGGCTGCCAGGGGCTGGAAGCATGAGAAACAGAAGCGGGCAGTAAAAAGGCACAAACTTTCAGTTCCGAGATGAATGAGGTCTGAGGTCTAATGTACAACCTGGTGACCACCATCAATGATTCTGTGTCACACACTGAAATCTGCTAGAAGAGCAGGGCTTAGGGGTTCTCATACAGAAAAGGAGGAAATCATGACATGATGTGTGTTAATAACTTGACCGAAAGGCTGAAGAAACCATTCACGATGTCTGCGTGCATCATACCATCGGGTGTACCCCTTAAAGATATTATAATTTTGTTGATTTTAGCTCAGTGAAGCTAAAAAAAAAAAGTGATGAAGAAGAGTCAGTTTCTATACGAAGTCTTCCTGTATCAGAATTAACAATCAGGAAAGTATGGGAGTATCGAATGTCTCCTCTTGAAGATGAAGGTTAGAGGCTGGCCCAAGGCCCCCAGAGGGTGACCTGCAGAGCTGGGATCCCACCCAGGTGCTCTCACTCCGGGTGTCCTCCCACTGGGCCACGCTGTCACACTCAGGCCCAGGAGGGGGCGGCGCGCATGCGTGATCAGACAGGGTCGTGCACACTGGTCCCTGCCTCAGGGAGGGCCCCACGCCCCGCCATGGGCTTCTCCGGCTCAGTGCACGAGACTCCCTACCTCAGGCCCACTGCCTGAGCCAAAGAGAAACTGAGCTTGTTTAGAAGTGTATCTCCTATTGTTTAAACACTCTCTGACATTCCTCCATGCACTGCACCAGTGTGTATGAGCGCCTACTCTGTGCTCGGTGCTGAAATGTGACTGACTTGGCCCTTGCCCTGGAGCCCTCCCAGGAGACGAGCAGGTACACAGATGACTATGACCCAGCCAAGAAAGGGCGGTGACCGAGGCCTGAACACGCGGCGGGGCAGATAGGAGGGTGCCCAGGTCACCCCAGGGCGGGGAGTCCCGGATGCTCCTGAAGGCTGAACAGGAGTGCATCCGGGAGGTCAGAAACAGAAGTGGTCGAGCGGATAGAACAGGTACAGATGTGCAAAGCCATCGAGGGGTACGGGTCTAGGGACGGTGAGACACACCCCTCCCCCAGCAGCTGAGTATCAGGCAGGGGACGGAGTGCAGAATGGCAGAGGTGAGGCTGGAGGGACAGACTGGGGCCAAGCAGCGTACACAGAGCCAAGGGTTCAGGTTTCATCTGGTGAGAACCACAAGGGTGACAGCGGCAACTGGAAGCCCAAGAGCTTTAAGACAGCACAGTGATGTGATCGGTGTCGTGTTCTCAGAAGACAGTATGAAGTTCAAGCAGGTCACATGTGTGGACGGAACAGCATGTCCAGGGAGGTCATTGTCACGAGCCCAGGGGAGAATGGAGGAGGAATACAGGCTGGGTGGGTGGGAACAAAGACGGGCAGGTGGGTGGGAGAATTTCCTAAGGCTGGACTGGTGGGAGGTGGGGTTACACGAGAGAGGACAGAGAACAAGGCAGATGAGCCTGAAAATACAGGAGGCAGAGCAAGTTTTAGGGAAGGAAGGAAACTGAAAATTGAGTTTAAAGTGTGGTTAAACACACAGACTTTGGAGTGAGGCTGGCTGGGACTCAAGCTCCGCTCTGCCAATGGCTGGTCTGCGTGACCCGGACCCCTTGGAGCCTCAGTTTCCTCGTCTGTAAAAAGGAGCAATGAAAAAAAAAAAAAAGGAGCAATGATATTACAGGGTGGTTTTAATGCCTTAATATTTGTATAAAGTACAGCACAATGTCTGACACACAGAAAGTGCTTGGGAAATGTTAGATGTTGTTATCAAAACTGTTACTGCTGTTTTTTATGAAGCAGATAAGATAACCCAGAAAGAGCATGTGTATTAAAATGCAAAAAAGAAGCAAAGTTTCAGTTACACTGTTGACAGAATCTAGATGCTCTGAGCCAAGAAGGAGCAGGCTTTTTCAAATATATCAAAGAGCCGGGGACAGATTCAGAGCTGGTGATATTCTGTCAAATGCTGAAAAAAGACCAGGACGTCTGGTCCCAAGTGTCTGGCAAGGGCCAGGTTTAGACCGGGCGAAGTCGGGTGTCTCCCGAGCTCTGGCTGTGTCACGTAACTGCGAGTTTCCTAAACGGGGAAAGCAAGGGGTCGGGTGCCTTGTGAACACAGCAGCCTGGGCAAGAGCCCTGGGCTGCGATGCTTAGCTCTCTCCCATCACGCAGGGTGAGAGAGGAGGTTATGAGGTTGTGCTGCTGCTTCAGCTTATCTTGGGCTGGGGATAGATAAATGCTCTTTATCTTATTCTTTGTGGGCTGTGATGACTGACTGTGTGTCCCCCCTCAGATCCTTATGTTGAAATTCTCATCTCATCGCAGCGATGGTCTGAGGTGGGGGCCTTCTGGAGATGCTTGGACGTGAGGGTGGAGCCCTCGTGAATGAGGAGAGCTCAGAGACCGGTCTCCCTCCCACTCGTGAGGACCTGAGGAGAAGCGGGCCATCTGTAGCTTGGAGCAGAGCCCCAGGTAGAACCAGCCTGTGTGCCAGGATCCTGGACCTGCAGCCTCCAGAATGTTGGGGAACAAACTGTTGCTGATAAGCCACCCCCAGCTTATGGCACTTTGTTATAGCAGCCTGACTAACATAGCGAGCAGTGCTTTTAAAGAAAGCTATGAAAGGGAAAAAAAGGGGGAGGATTTGGCTAGTCGAACATTTAAAACATTTGTATGGAGACAGAAAAGATGTAAGTAAAAATACAAATTTTTGCTCGGGAAACATTTAGAATAAATAAAACAAAACAAAGGATTGCTATCAATATATTAGGAAAGTGATAACAATACTCCTAATAATCTAATAGAAAAAATGGGCAGAGGATATGAACCAAAAACTCACAGAAGGAATGTAAATGGTTAATAAGCACATTAAATGAGTCAGCTGTCATTAATAATTAAAGAATAACAAATTAAGCAAGATAGGGTTTTGTTTTTTCCCCTCTCCCATCATATTGGCAACAAAAGCTTCAAAGATTGTTAACAATCAGTTGTTGGTAAAGACCTGAGGAAGTGGGCCCTCATATATACCACTGATGAGAATATAGACTGGGGAGCACTCTGGTCTCTTCAACCAAATTTAATTGCACGCATACTTTATCTAAATAATTCCACTTTCTAGAGTATATTCTAGAGAAAATACCAGTAAGAAATTCAAGAAGGTATGCACAGGTATGTTTACCGAGGCAATTTGTAAGAATGAAACTTTTTTTTTACCGACCTCAGTGTCAAACAAGAGGTGAGAGAGGTCTGTATGTTTGGGCTTATGTATAGAAAAATGTATGGACAAAGAAACACAGAACTGTGAAGAGTGGTTAGTCTGAGTGGATGGAATGATTTGTATTTTACTCTGTATACTTCTGTACTGTTTAATACCCATAAGCACTGTCGATTTTACTAAAAGAAATACGAATAAAAATATGTAATATAAATATTCAAAGCCACATGTATTTTTCAAATGTGTAACTGTTATATATTCTAAGACTAAGAGAAGAAACCAACAGAAATGTATAAAACATTCATTAAAAAAGTACTGATTGATTTGCCCATGAAAAGGAATGGAATTCTGATCCAGGCTACCACACGAACCCTGAAAACACTATGCAGAGTGAAAGAAGCCAGTCATAGAAGGCCGCATTCTAGACGGTTCCATTTTTAGGAAATGTCCAGACAAGGCAAACTCAGTGAGGGGGCGGCCAGTGCTGCCCAGGGCGAGGGCGGGATGGGGTGGTGGGAGGGCCTGAGGACTGATGAACACGTTGAAAGCTGGCTGTGGTGATGGCCACACAACTCTTGAGAATCATGCCTTTTAAATGAGTGGATTGCATGATGTGTGAATTCTGTCTCAATGAAACTGTAAGGACACAGAGTCCTGCTTGCAAAGTGCTGCAGAGCAAATGCCCGCTGCGAGGGAGAAAGTACTACGGCTTCAGCCAGGGTGGAAAAGAGGAGAAGAGGGGAGAGTCCCTTGAGAAGGTGGAGGGAGATGTTCAAAGACAGAGAAGGCTCGTTCCAGACAGAACACCAGCAAGAGCGAAGGAGGCGCGGCGCAGGAGGAGATGCGCTCCGCTGGGCCCCGGGGTTTGGGGACATGGAAACTACTAGGTCTTGGCAGAAGTAACGCAGGTCTCCCTAGGCTGACCGGGCATGGGCACTGCCCCCAGGACCCCCCAGACCTCTCCACGCTCTCTGTGATGCCCACTGAGGGCTCTGGCCTTCACTGTGGGCACCTCATTGTCGGAACAGTGGGGACAGACTGGAGCGAGCTGAGAGGGCGATGCAGGTGCGACTGAGATGCAGGGTGAGAGGACACGTGATCGTGACCCGCCATCATCAGGGCTGGAAGCGGAGGGGGGAGGGGTAACAGAACTGGAGGAGGACCAGAGAGAGTCAGGAGTGATGGAAGAGATCAGGGGGAAAACCAGAGGTCAGCCACAAAGGCTACGCTTTCCCAACATCTAATGAATGGTCTGCCTGGGGAAAGGTGCTCAGACACAGAGGGGTGAGAATACAGGAGGCAGTGCTCCTTCACCGGCAGGTCCCTCTCCGTCTCCGGGGATCGAGGCTGGCTTGCACCTGATCTGAAGCAGCACCACGCGTCGGCACAGCGGGGCAGAGAGAGATTCCACTGGCACGCGATCCATTACACGCTAGTTATTTCCTGTCTTGAAAAAAAATCTCAAAGATCGACCTTTCCTGTGAAATGGCAACTGCTTCTCAAATGAGGATTTCTGTTTTGACTCTGAAATGCAAAGCTTTAGTCATCTGAGGTCCGAAGAGTGCTGAGTGTTGGGAAAAGTGTCGTTAAAACTTCAGACCACTTAGGGAAGAAAGGCAACGTGAAGAAACCAAACGAAGACTTGAGACAGCTGTGCTCTTGAAGCACAGGTGTGAGAACAAACCTTGAGGGGGATTAGTACCTCGTTATTTAACAGTATTTCATTAGCATGCACAGCACATGCAAAAAAGGGAAAAAAAAGGCAGTTTCTGTGTGGTTTCAGCATATAGTAGACACCGTGGACGAATCAGAGAAGATGTGTTCTGGCTTCCGAAACTGAACTTACCATCTTGTCTCTCCATCCTTTGCCTCCTCCCCAAAGAAAAGTCCCTTAGTCTTAGCTCAGAGAAGGATTTCCCAAAACATACAGACATGCAATATTGGGGATTTAATGAAAAAGCTTATTCCAACCTAGCTGCAATGCTCCTCTGTCCCTCTTCCCTTCCTTGTTAAAGTGACAAATCCCAATTTAGTGGATATAAACTCAGCCGAGTAAGCCAACAACATCTACCATTTCCTACTCTCTTCTTTCTAATACTGGCAGGCCAGTTCTATCCTCACAAGTACTACAGTGAAAAAACACTACCGTCTTGTTTATTTTCTTAAAAATACCATAATCATATGCAGTATGTAGGTTCACAGAATATCCCTCTCTAGGTCCAGAGATGCAATTTTCTGGGTATGTGCTGAGAGCTTTGCATCTAAAGACAGACAACAACAACCCTAAGAATATTTCCAAATACATTTAAAAAACAAACGTGTTCCCATGAATCCCATAAGCTCCTGTAACAGCAACATCAAATCCCATACCTCAGCATCTCTGCTTTCTCCATAAATAAACACCTAACATGAAATCTTCCCCAAGCGCCTTGGGCCTCTTCCTACTTAACCTTAAGAGACCTAAGATACTCTGGAGGAAGGGAATCTTGGAGTAAGAGGTGTACAGCCATCTGCCTCTAGTAGAGAAGATATAAAATAGGGTTGGCTAAAAGAAATGGGGGGGATTTCTCTGGTCCAGTGGCTAAGACTCTCCGCTCCCAATGCAGGGGGCCCGGGTTACATCCCTGGTCAGGGAACTAGATCCCACGTGCCTCAACTAACAAAGACCTGGTGCAGCCAAATAAATAGCTTTTAAAAATTAAAAAAAAAAAAGAAAAAAGAAAAAAGAAAGAAAGAAACAGGGACTTGGAAATGTGGCTGAGGATGACTGGAAGGGTGGCATCCTGCATGTGGGTGCTACTGGTGTCCATGGCGAAGGACAGACCGCTCAGGGGGCTGGGAGCTGTGAGCCTGCGGTTGTTCAGTTGCTCAGTCCTATCTGACTCCCTGACCACATGGACTGCAGCCCGCCAGGCTTCCCCGTCCTTCATCTTCTGGAGTTTGCTTAAACTCATGTCCATTGAATCACTGACGCCATCCAGCCATCTCATCCTCTGTCGTCCCCTTCTCCTCCTGCCTTCAATCTTTCCCAGCATCAGGGTCTTTTCCAATGAATCGGCTCTTTGAATCAGGTAGCCAGAGTATTAGAGCTTCAGCATCAGTCCTTACAATGAATATTCAGGGTTGATTTCCTTTAGGATTGACTGGTTAGATCCCCTGGAGAAGGAAATGGCAACCCACTCCAGTACTCTTGCCTAGAAAATTCCATGGATGGAGGAGCCTGGTGGGCTACAGTCCATGGGGTCACAAAGAGTTGGACATGACTGAGCAACTTGTTGTTGATTTGATCTCCGTGCTGTCCAAGGGACTCTCAAGAGTCTTCTCCAGTAACAGTTTGAAAGCATCAATTCTTCGGTGCTCGGCCTTCTTTATGGTCCAACACTCACATCCGTATGTGACTACTGGAAAAACTATAGCTTTGACTATATGGACCTCTGTTGGCAAGGAGATGGGAGCCTGAGGAACTCATTACTAAGGTAACACAGACGTGACACATCCGATCTCAAAACAACCCCATGATGCTCCTATTCCTCCTCCTCCAGGTCACCTGGAGCCATTTCCCACGGCCCTGGCCCATCAACTAACTCTGTTCCCAACCTCTCCCCTCCCCGGCCTCTGACCACGGCCTCCGGGGGCTCTTTCACCCCAAGCTTTCTGAACCTGCCTCTGTCATGTGCATGTGTGCTAAGTTGTTTTCCTTTCATTCACCATCAAATATCTAAAATAACGCTACATTTCCTACCTCTGTTTCCCATTTTCCTCCTTAACATCTAAGAATTTAGCTTTTTGTCATTTCACCAAAATTGCTCTCTCAAAAGTTGACCAAACGAAGACCTGTGTGCTGAAAAGCCACATGGCACTGTGTGCAGAAGGACCACATACCTTAAATGGAGATACAACACAATCCCAGATGGGAAGGCTCAACATTCTAAGGGTGTTAATTCTGCCCAAACCACCTGCCAATACAGTGCACTCGGATCACAGCTGCGGCAGGTGTGTGTGTGTGAGTGCGTGTGACTGACACGCTGATTCAGGGCACGAGAGGAAACGTAAAGAGCTCGGAGGAGCAGAACGACCGTGGAGAAACAGTGCTACAAAATAGTTCTTCACATGATTCAATATTCCTCTAGAACCCAGATTTTAAAAGGGCTGCATTGTAATCCTTTTTACGGATGTATTATAATTTATTTCACTAATTCAATTATTAGAAATGTAGTCTGTAGTTTTCACTACTATTAATATTAGTGTGTTGAAATTTTCTAAACATAAATCTGTGCGAATCTATGGCTGTCTTCTTAGAACCCTGCATCAAAGGGTATACACCTTCTTAAAGCTCTGGACATGTCACCAAACTGTTCAGAACAGCAGCACTAACTTTTAGTCAACAAATAAGGGTGACCATTTCCCATCCTTCTGGTCCTCTGGGGTCACACCCACCTCCCCCACAACCTTGCCAGTGCGACAGGGCTGTTTTCATTCACAGTTCTGTGTAGTGAAGCTAAAAACAGAGGCGAAGTATTTAAAAATATGTTTATAAGGCCATTTCCTCTTTTGAGGAATTCCTGTGAACGCCCTTTTCAGGCCACGTTTCTTTTGGTTTAGTTTCTCCCTCTCTGATCTCCTGGTCACAAACCTGACACTGGCTCTTGGATCTTAGCATCTTCTGCTTATTGCAATAGCTTCACAACCATCTCTGGAGAAGGAAATGGCAACCCACTCCAGTATTCTTGCCTAGAGAATCCCATGGACACAGCAGCCTGGTGGGCTATGGTCCATAGGGTTGCAAAGAACTGGACACAACTGAAGTGACTGAGCATACAGAACCATCTCAACCCTTTCTAAGATGGGTTGGGTTAAGTTTGCTCCTCCTCTTCCAAGATCTTACATGATTTCCTTCTTATAAACAGAGTCCAGTCCCTCTGGTACGGTGGCCACCATCCGTCCCGTCCTACTTTCCCAGTTTCGTCTCCCAGTATATCCGGGTCATCCTCTGTGTTTTCGCTCTGATGCGGTTCCCTCACCCTGGGACATGGACCATCTTACCTCCAACACCCCTGCTTCCCATCTAACTTATCCTTCGTCAATGGAGACGCCCCGTGTCAGAAGTGAACACTGCTGTTGAAGTATTCATTTTGTCTCCTGTCTGAGGAGTTGGCTACATGTTTAATTCCCCAATGCTTTGGCAAGTTCCTCAATGAATTCTTTTTTACATACCAAGGCTGCCGAGCAAAGCGGCCTGCACAGAGCAGACAACTGAAAAACAACTGGAGGAGGAACTGAAGGAACAGATGCTAATGTCGGGGGAGGGGGAACACCCGCAACTTTTCCAAGAGCTCTTAAAGATAAACTTGAAGCATCTCCAAGTCAAGACTGTCTGATGGCAAAGGCCTTGTAGCAGGACGTGTCAACCGATCACTGAGACACCCACGCTGTTAAAGTTCTCAAAAGATGGACCGTGGGACCAGTACAGGATACCAAGCTGGCCTCTGGCACGAATTTTCTGGCTTTGTCTGCTGAATGTTATGATAATGTATTCTGTTCTTAGTAGCTATTCCAGCCCTCGTTGAATTCATAGTAGTAATATGATTTCTAGAGGGACTCGGGCCAAGAATCACAAATGCAACAGCAACTCAATCTGGATTCTCAAAGCAACACGCACGGGATGGAGCAGGGAAGGGCAGGGAGAAGATGCCCCACAACCCACAAAAACACGTCACGACAGGCTGGCTGTGAGGGAGACCGTGCGGGCTCCGAAGCTGCCTTCCATGTCAGAGAGCAGAGCTGATGGGGGGGAGACGGATCAGGACCCTGTGGGTGGGATGCAGAGGCAGAGGGGCAGCGGAGGACAGGCTGGAGGCCCTGGAAGCAGCCCAGAACCTCCACCGCCCAGCATGGGTCAGGGAGTCAGGGCGGGGACGGCTTCTCTCCACAGCCCAGTCAAGGCCAAGGGAGAGCTAACAGAGACCCACGAAACAGGACGGTCTTAAATGAGAGGAAAAACCTTATTTCAAGGCAAATAGCCCTGTGTTTGCAGACACAGGATAGGGGAGAGAGAAGAGGGTGGAGGGGTGGGTATAAAGGCAGAAGGGATGGTTATAAGAGAAGTGACTGGACAAATACTGCTGTCCCTGGCAGTGACTCAGATTCATTCGTGTTTGTAGCTGGGTTGGTGGTGGGCGGGAAAATCACACAGAGATGCTTGGTTTGGTTTTAGCAGACAGGAATCTGAACTTGAGGTTTCTAACAGCGAGGTCCCAGGATGCAGAGGCCGTGAGGTTTGAGCTGTCAATGGACATGATGACTGGAGCCTTGTAGAGGTGATGGTCTTCTATCGGAGTGGTCCTCTATCCTGGTCAGATCTAGGCTATAGCGCCCAGTCCCAATTCGCAAGCTGTTTAAGCTACACTGACCCAGGAGACATGAAGACATGAAACAATCCAAGTTTGGATTTTTGAACAACTAGAATAAACTGCTATGTATTCTGCCATAATTATTTGCTGCTGCTGTTGTTTAGTCACTAAGTCATGTCCGACTCTTTGTGACCCCATGGACTGCAGCCTGCCAGGCTCCTCTGTCCATGGGATTTTCCAGGCAAGAATACTGGAGTGGGTTGCCACTTCCTTCTCCAGTGGATCTTCCTGGTCCACGGATTGAACCCAAGTCTCCTGCATTGGCAGGCGGGTTCTTTACCATCTGGGCCATCAGGGACACCCAATTATCTGCTGAATGAAACATGAAGCTTACGTGGTCAGAGGGACCTGACAGCATAGTGCACAATTCATGTCCAGGCAGTAAATACTTCATTTACTTTTCCACAGGAGTTTGGTCACCTTTGTGCTTTGTGGCATCCCCCTGGCATTTGCTAACAGGGAAAATGGAAGGTGACCTTGAAGGACGTGCCTACAGTCACTTCCCATGGATTACAGTAAACTGCGAAGCCCTTTCTTCCTTCTCTCTCAAGCCTGAGCGTGCGGCTTGAACCTTCCGGGTTCCTTCCCAAGGTCTCCCTAACCCCAGCTGCTGGCCACCCTGCCCTGGACTCTGCAAACTGACTGGCCATGCTGGTGGCTGGGACGTTGCTGCTGGGCCTTCTCCTCGCCCTTCCCTGACTCGCAATAAACCCTCTGCCCGGCAACGCTGGGTCTGTCTTCCTGAGGAGGAGAGGCTGCTGCTGCTTAGGCCAGAAGTGAACAGGGTGTCATGGCTCCTCCAGAATGAATCTGGCAAGAGTCCGCTCACTCCACCATCAGGATCCATCACCGTTGGTTGCCCAGTGATAACACATGACTGCACGGTGACCTTCTTGAGGTGCGCCTGGGGACTTAAAGGACTGTCCTCCTCTTCTTCCCTCATGTCAGGTGACAAGGAGGGAGCAAAGCCCAGCCCTGAAACCTCTTGAAGCATGAATATCACAAATGCCATCTCAGGACTGTCAAGAGCACATTAAGTTAAGCCCTGCATAGGGGAGGTGCTCCCTACACAGTCTCTGGATGAACACTTGCCATGTGCCCTGGGGGAGGAGCTAGGCTTTTCAATGGTTAAAAACTGAGCAAAGATAAAAACAAACCAAAGGCGTCTTTGCTGCCCAGCATTGAAAACCCTGTGGCAACTTTGCAGCCTGAAGAGAATAAAGCACATCAGGTTTGTGGTGACCCTGTATCTGTACAGAGCACACAGTTTAGTTTTCTACACTAACCCCCTCCCCGACAAAACATCCAATGGTGGACCCACCAGACCTAAAAGCAGGCCGATTCCAAAACTGAGACTCATACGCCTGGAAGGGAGCTAACAGGACTCGCAGTTCAGTTCTCTAACCTTCAGGGAAGGTGCGTGAGGCCCGAGGAGGCTGAGTGGCCAATGTCGTGTAGACTGACGGAGCCTGAGTCCCAGGAAACCCAGGGCTCGTCCTCCATGTCCTGGCAGCCAGCAGCCAGGGGGTCAAACTCTGCTGTCTTCAGACACAAGTGCTCCGGAGAGAAACAGAGGGCCTGTCCCCACCTCAGAGGCCAGTTTCACAGGACATCTGGTCTTGCCCGCTAAACACCCAGTGCCTCAGAGCCCCCATGTCACTCACAGCCGCTTATCGTCTTCTGAAGGCTACAGTCAGTCGTCGTTCTTTGAGAGTCAACAACTTGGAGTCAAACAACCCATGTGAACTGGGGTCAATGGACGTACGGGACTGAAACACAGCTGCTGACACCTGTTCCTCCAAAGTAAGCTCCCTGGGGACAGCAGGGGCTGGACCCAGGCACGGACAGTGATGGGACAGCCCGGGTTTAGACAGTCATCCGCCATAAACCACCACCAACTCCTGCTTCCTGATAATTCTCTGCTGGACTTGCAGATGTCACTAACGTACTAATGTCTTCATCTCCAGCCTACTTAAGTCTGGACACTTCTAAAGTATTTCCTGCCTGAAGTATTCACCTCTGACTGAGATAATCTGGATTCTTCTATGTGATATCTGACCTCCCAGGTTACTCTCTTTCCTGAGAGATTCCATCCTGACACAGGTGGTCCACTTTCTCTGAACGAGCTGGGGAAGGGAGTGAACAGAGAAATAGATGGAAGACATGCTGATGAAAGATGGAAGTGGGAACGGACACCCCTCCACACACAGCGGGGCATTAATGTCCATCTGACTGGCTCCCAAGATACTGAATTTTAAGAGTCAGGAGAAGGTGGAATCCTCTCATGTAAAAATGTCCCAGAACACCAAAGACTGATGTATCGTCCTGTTCAAAAAACAAGCCAGTTGTGACTACAGTTGTTAACACTGTCTTGTGTAACTGAAATTGCTAAGAACATAGAACTTTAAAAAAGGGAGGTAATGAGAGGTGATAAATGTGCTCATTAACTTGATGAGGGGAACACTTTCACAAAGTCAGCAATCACCACCCTGCCCACTTGAAACATCTTACAATTTTATCTGTCAACTGTCTCCCTGTGAATCTGAAAAAACAAGCCAGGTACCCAATGGGTGGGGCGTTCAGATGCAGCGCATCCTTAGGCAGAGACGGACCTTGGCCTGTGCCAGGCCTCCCTGTCCCCACTTGCTGGCACAGCGCTGGGAGCTTGAGAACGTGTGGAAGCATTTTTCCTTTGTAAGTCTTAGGGCACAGATTTTGTTAAAACACATTTTCTATAATATGTCAATGTTATTGCCTGTTTCTCCATGCTTCTTGTATACCTTCGAAGACAATACTATCCAACACTGATATCTATGGTTCTTCAGCACCATAGAATGTGAGCATTGTACAGCTCTAGGAATTAATTTTATACTTTGTTATGCAATCTTTTAGTGCTGTAATATTTATAACATTGGACTCAGTTCCAAAATGGATAAAATATATGTATGCCATGACCCATTCTTTAAAAACGTTTCCTCATTCTGAAAGGAGTTTATGCAGCACCCCAAACACTACAGTGTGGAAGTTTAAGCAGGATTCTTGCCCGGCAGAATCTCAATGGGTAACATGTCACACCATCTCCTACAAGACTGTTAACTAACGTGAGCAGAGACATTCATGCTGAGAGCCGGCTTTGCCTACGGAGGACAACGTCTCTCTCTGCCACAGGGGTCGAAGGGCAGCAGCTGGGAACCACAGACACGGCCGGCCAGTCCAGCGGGTTTGGTTTGGCTCTCAGAATTGAGCATGTCAGAGGGGGAGGATCAGAAACAGATAACAAACCACCCAGACAACTAGTGAGACCTCTAACGCTGAAGCCTTCGGGACGGCAAGAGCAAGGCTCTGCCGTGGCTGAGGTTTAAGTGCTAAACCAGCACACGGCTCACCCTCGCCCACGAGTCCCTGGCCAAGCAGGAGAGAGGGCCGTGGCCCTGGCGGCAGTGGCGTGTGGTCAGGGCACTCTCTCCATCCAGCACGTGGCCCCCACTCCAGGGCTTTGTGACAGGGAGGGAGGAGGGCCAGGCTCCCTCCCTTGCTTGATTTTGCCTTCTTAGTACCCACTCGACACCTCCCCTGGGTGGTCTCCTGGCTCCCTGGTGAGACGACAGAATGACCTTTTACAAGCTCCTGGCCCAGCAATTCAGAGGGGCTACAGAAGGGGCTCCAGTACTGACCAAAGTTCTGGGGTCACGTGGGCTGCTGGGGGACCTCGGGGACCCACGACCATTGTGGAGAGGACCACGCACAGTGGTGGAGGGCAGGCACAACGCGATAATACAGCAGCTGTACTGATGCAGAGAGGGCTGCAGCGGGCCAGACAGTCATTCATTTGGGATTGTTAAAGGGAAGTGTGTGTGATGTGATTTGAAAGCTCTTGGGAAACGTTGGGTTTGAAAGGAAAACGTTCCCACAGCCACTAGAGCTCAAGATGGGAGACCCCAGGGACCCTCCAGTCCAGTCTGGCTCAGTGGATGCTCAAGGGTCAGCACACGGGGAGTCCAGGTCCCCGAAAACGTGGGTGAAGCCACACTTTATGCCCTGATGTCTGTGAAGCAGCTTTAGGGAAAGGCTCAGCTACTAAGTTCTGTTCAGAACACTCTGCACCGATGTCACCAGCAGATCCTGCAGCCTCTGGGGAGGATGCCATAATCAATGAATGTGAGCAGGGCTCTCCAGCACCCCCTTCTCCAACAGGCAGGCCCCGGGATTCATGTGGAGGGCCATTTCCAGAGTCGGTCTGGAAGCTAGTTGTTCGAAGGCCTGAAACAATCACCTAAGGGGCAATTAGGGCCCCAGGAGCCCCCTGGGCTACTGTTGTTCACTCAGTTGTGTCTGGCTCTTTGTGACTCCATGGACTGCAGCATGCCAGACTTCCTGTCCATCACCAGCTCCTGGAGTTTGCCCAAACTCATGGCCATTGAGTCAGTGATGCCATTCAACCATCTCATCCTCTGTTGCACCCTTCTCCTCCTGCCCTCAGTCTTTCTCAACATCAGGGCCATTCTAAACACTCAACACAGTGAGCAAGAGTTCTGTGTCCTCATGGACACTTGGTGAATTTTAGCCACCTTTGTGGGACTGCTGTGGTATTTCCTTGTGGCTTTCGCTTGCATGTGGGCACTCTGTTCATGTGCTAGGTTTGTGTATTTTCTGTTGTGAAGTGTCGGTTGATGTCTTCTGCCCATTCAAAAGCTATGCTGTTTTGTCTTTTTGTTCCCGATTTTAAAAATATCTCCTTGATTGAAGTCCTTAGTTTGATATATATACTGTGAAAATTTCCTCCCAGTATTCTGATGAACAGAAATTTAAAGTTTTGATGAAGTACAACCTTTCATTTTCTCCTTTCATGTTTATTGTTTTATGTCTCTCTCTATGTCTGCTGAACTGGGGGTAATCTCAGCATTTTGCTAATATCTAGAACTTCATTTCTTTAGTAAGGCTTGAAAACAACCACCCATTGCTAATCCTTGGTTTGTGTTTAGTCGCTCAGTCTTATCTGACTCTGCGACCCCATGTACTGCAGCTCGCCAGGTTCCTCTGTCCATGGGATTCTCCAGGCAAGAATATTGGAGTGGGTTGCCATTTCCTTCTCCAGGGGATCTTCCTGACCCAGGGATAGAAACCAGGGCTCTTGCATTGACAGGTGGATTCTTTACCACTGAGCCACCTGGGAAGTCTTGGTTTACAAACGCTCAATTTTAGAACCCAAAACACTGACTTTGCCTAAAATTCCAGGGCTACTAAGGTTTTAAAAACAAAAAGTGCCCTTTAAAAAATATTTACTCATTCAGCATGTAGGTAACACATGTCTGCTGGCAGGATGAGATGATCTGTATCAATCAGGCACAGTGCTGACAGGTATGCCAGGGCTGGGGAGGACCACAGAGTGTCTGGGGCTCAATCGTAGTTTCTAAATCTCTCTGAAAGGAAATTCTATTAACACACTTCTTTGCAATTTGTCCCAGGGTCACAATTCTACATTCAGATTCTTTTTTATGTCTAACTGAAATATTTATAATTGAATATACCCTCATCTTGGAGAAGGAAATGGTAACCCACTCCAGTATTCTTGTCTGGAGAACCCCATGGACAGAGGAGTCTGGAGGGCTACAGTCCATGAGGTCACAAAGAGCTGGACACAACTGAAGCGACTTAGCATGCACGTATACTCTCATCTTCTGTCCTCAGGAGAAAATGAAAAGAGAAACACAGGCTTCCTCACCATTGAGACAAAAACCTCCATCCGGTAACTGAGCTCCATGCTTTTTCTTTTAAATTTTTCTAAGTAATGCACCCTTTAAAAATGTTTATTTTTTAATACTCCAATCTTCTTCATCTTCTTCAAGTCTTTTACCAAGTTTTTTTCTTTTGGTGAAGTCTGGGCTAGGAGGTCACATTCGAATACAGCCCTAAACGGAGGGGTTAGTGTACATCCCTTTTACACTTGAATAACCGACAACCAGGGTTGGAAAAGAGCCAGGAACTAATCTGACTGCGATCACCTCCTGGTGCTGGTCCCTTGCACAACCTTCTCCTCCAGGGAAGAAGTTATCCCACACGTGCTGTCCAGTCTTCCTGTGGACAGACCTGTATGTTCTTTCTGCCGAAGTCTGCCTTCTCATGATGTCTACTCACGGATGTGGGGTAAACAGGCTGTCTACAGGGAGTTCATCTCCTCACCTGTCATCGACTGTATGGGGCTTCCCTGGCAGCTCAGTGGTAAAGAATCCGCCTGCCAAAGCAGGAGACCCGGGTTTGATCCCTGGGTCAGGAAGATCCCCTGGAGAAGGAAATGACAACCCACTCCAGTATTCTTCCCTGGGAAATCCCATAGATTGAGCAGCCTGGTGGGCTACAGTCCATGGGGTTGAAAACAATTGGACACAACTTAGCGACTAAAAAACAACAACAAACTTTGATACATCACTGTTCCTGCTTTGAGATGCCCTATCTCTGCAAGATTTTGAAGTAAAGTTTCTAAAATTAACTAGCCATGTGCTCTGTTTTCAGTGGGCTTCCAGTGGTATTTTAACTACATAGTTACTAATATCAAAAGAACCTATCAGAAATTAAATTTAAATCTGTCCTGTAGAATTTTCCCTCTTTCAAGAAGAAAGTAAAATTTCCATGGTAACACCTTAAATTTGAGAGGGAGGCCTTGCCTTTTCCATCACACCAATCAGGTGGGTGGCTGACAGGCCCTTAAATGTGCTTGGTCTTAGGTAACGTCCACAGCTGGGAGTCAGTCCCACCGTGACCCCACAGCATACTTAGCGACCACCGCTGCTGTGTCATCGCTGCCCACAACCCTGAACCACAGAAGTGTCCTATTTGACACAGCCTCCCCTCGCGCATTACCGGTGAACAAACAGGATGCACTCAGCTGGGAGACAAAGCACGGCTGCAACCCTCTGGGGCCGAGGCGCGGCCGACTGACAACACGACCACCGTCTACGAGGGGCTGGACACCATGACCCCGGCTCTGCAGCCAGGAGCGAAAGCAGCTGAAGATAAACATGCGAACACTACTCCAGTTCTTTTTCTATTTTTATTTCTCAGTGTTGATTCAACTTTTCTTTCCTTCACTTTCCACAGCTGCTCTCTACCTCTGTCCTCATCCTGTTTTCTCCTTGGTTCTTTTATTCATGGTTTTTGTCTCTGGACTAGCCGTCTCATTTCTCTACTGAACTCAAAAAATCATAACATGGAAAAAAGAGAACTGATGGATTTTACGGGCAACACTAAACAGAAAATGTAGTGACGGGGGGGCAAGGGGAGGGGAATCACCTAAATTCATTCATCTCATGGTTCTCTTATTTGAAAAACTCAGTAGGTCATGACCCACAGTTCCTGAGAGACAGCTGACCTGTCAGGGGTCCTGCAGGTCAGACTTCCCGTCCGTGGCCACCATCACACGCCCCTTAACTGTCTCCCTTCTTTTTTTGGGAGAGAAGAAAGAAAAATTTATTTTCTTTCTTTTTTGGAGCATAATTGCTTTATAATGTTGTGTTAGTCCCTGCTATACAATGAAGTGTATCAGCCATATGTAAACACATATGCTCGCTCTTGAGCTTCCCTCCCCCTGCCATCCCACCCCTCTAGGTCATCTCAGAGCACCGAGTTGGGCTCCCTGTGTTATATATCAGCTTCCCACTAGCTCTCTGTTTTACACGTGGTTGTGTATATATGTCAGTGCTACTTGTTCCACCCTCCCTTGCCCCCCACCCCCGCACAACCTTCTGCCTTCTCAACCAGCCCTTTCGGATTCTTTAGCAAGTTACACTAGAGGAAGAACAAAATGGGACTTACTTCAAATGGTGGCTCCTAATTGCTCTGAAGAACCAACCCCTGTTAAGAATCTTGATTCTGAACCCTGAATTCCCCAAGGCAGCTTTTGCTGCATCAACTTACAGAGCAGCTGGCTTCTGTGAGGCTGTCGTCCGAACCCAGGTGGGGGTCTTACCTGTTCCTGGGTCATCTTCTGCAGCTCATTCTCCCACGCTGCCTGGTCGTCGTCCAGCTTATAGGCGGCTGGTGGAGTGAGTCCTCGGAGGATCAGGGGGTCTCGGTCATGGCAGAGGGCGGTCAGGTGTCTGATGTACAACTTGAGCTTGCTTCTGTTTTGGTCAAGTTCTAGGAGGGACTGGATGATCTGAGGCAAAAAAAAAAAATGAGGAAAGTCAAGGCCAGTCTGAAACGAGAAGCTCCAGTCTCTTCGTGCCTCTGAAGGCAAAGAGACAGAGTGAGACTGGAGCTCTGGTACCCACTAACCGCCCTCTCTGCCCGCCTGCCTGCGTGTCTACGAAGCCACCCCCACCCACCACCGCGCTGGGAGCCACGTGGGGACACGGGCATGTACATCAGCGTGAGACGGAAGTCCATGTTCAGGCGGGGGCTAAGCACAGGACTGGCCTGTTTTTGCAGAGATGACATTCCTGCTACAGAAAGACTGCAGTCCCCTCACAGCTGCTCATCCACCTATTTACGGGCAGCTACAAAAACCCTAGCTACTCTGTGAGTTCCCAAAGCTGGGTTGGAAGGGAAAAAGGATGACAGTGACCAGACTTCCCCTGTCCCCTTGTCTTTTCCTTCCAACCCAGCTTTGGGAACTCAAAGAATACCTAGTCCACCCTCTGTCCCTTCCCCCCTCCTCAAGAGTCCTGCTCATACACTGCACTCCATGCACAGTGGTCACGATTATCCATCGGGAAGCAACATTCATGGCTTTCCTGTGAATGATCCTGTTATCTACCTGGTAATGCTCTGTTCCCACCACCTCCATGCCACAGCACTGCACTGGGTTTAGGGCAGCCAAGAGCAGAGAAGAGACGTGTACGATCCTGTATGACATCTCTTATGTGCAATTTAAAAATAATACAAATGACACTGGGATGACCCAGAGGGATGGGATGGGGAGGGAGGTGGGAGGGGGGCTCAGGATGGGGAACACATGTAAATCCATGGCTGGTTCATGTCAATGTATGGCAAAAACCACTACAATATTGTAAAGTAATTAGCCTCCAACTAATCAAAATAATTGGGGGAAAAAAAAAAGAAAAACATACAAATGAATAGACACGAAAAACAGAAACAAACTCAGGTTTAGGGGCTTCACTGGTGGCTCACTGATAAAGAACCTGCCTGCCAATGCAGGAGATGTGGGTTCGATCCTGGGTCAGGATGATCCCCTGGAGGAGGAAATGGCAGCCCACTCCAGTGTTCTTGCCTGGAGAATCCCATGAACAGAAGAGCCTGGCAGGCTACAGTCCATGGGGTCGCAAAGAGTCGGACACGACTTAGCAACTACACAACTACACACACACACACAAACACTGCAAGTGAAACATGCTCATCTGAAAGCCTGATGCACACACGTGTCCTTCCACCTCCTGGAACAAAGGATGCCTCTGTCCCTGGAGGGAGTGTAATCCTCTCGGCTACAGGAAGGGTGACGAGTGAACTCACGACGGGATCTGCCTTGTCCTGGCTGGAGCCCCCGCGCTCGTCTCACAGAGGCATCGACCCTCCTTTTAGACGGTGACGGACGAATCCTCGCACAGCCCTGACACCTGAGCCCCAGCCGGGCGGGACCAGCTCCACGCTGGGTCAGCCTCTCTCCAGAGACGGGCCAGCGCTGTCTCGCATTCCCTTCACTCTAGGAACGACCACCCCCTCAGCTCCCTCGGAGAGCACATCGCACGACACACAACCCCATCGGACAGCTCTCGGGACAGCTTTGGCCAGGTCCCCGGTGCTGCGTGAACCTGGGGGTGGAGGGGGAGCTGGGTGGGCCCCCCGTCTCCGATTCTGAACCGCAGGCACAGCGTCTGCCTGACACCCAGCCCCCGTGGGGGCTGCCAATCCAGCAGATGCTGGCACATACCCGACGCTCCCTGGGCTCAGGGCAGAGTCTGTACCTGCTGGTGTCGCCGGGCTGGCATTTTTCATCAGTAGGACGCCCTGACAAGGAGCTCGCTAATCTTCAAGTCAGGAGAAATGATGTCTGGTATGCTGAATTCTGCCACCCCCCTCTCTCCAGAGGACTCCCCTGCTGCTTTCCTTATTTCCTTTTAAGAGTTTCTAAAATACAGTTTTATATATATTTTTTATTAAGAAATCAATGCAGATTTTACTCTGAAAAGTATGGGGGAAAACAGGAAAGAAATAATAAACAGTCTATAGGTTTTCCATCAAGAATGGCACTTGCAACATTTTGCTGATTTTCTTCCAAGTCTTTTTATAAACTTACATAAATCAACTTTTAACTGTATCATACTTCACATTTTGCTTAAGACCCTGTTTATCCATTTAATGTTACATTGTCAGTCCTATTCATGACATTACGTATTCCTGGAAAACATGATTTTTAATGGTTGCTTTATAAATATATCACATTTCCTGTTTCTAATGCTATTTCCGTGAAATAATTAAGACAGGCAAAAGCCTCGGCTTAGTGGCTAAAACAATCTCTAACTTACTAGACAGATCAGAGTGCAGACCCACGTGGCATATAATAGAGAAGCTGGAGCCTAGCTAGGAAAACCAGAGCAAGTGAATCAATTTAGCATTATTATTTTTGAAACACACACACTCACACAACTGTCTGGGAACAAAGGTGATACACTCAGGGGCTGGGGGTGGGGGGAAGGCTCTGGGCTCTTAAGGGACCCCTCCAGGTCCGAGCCCTGTGTTGCCTGTGGTGTCAACACTGCCAACTGCAGAAGGAAGGGCTGTTTCAATAAAGCAGAAGGTCTGGAGAGTGGGGAAATCGGACAGCTTTTCACAAACAACGGTAATCTCTCAGAAAAAGACTCGGGTTTTCTTTCTGGCCACAAATGCATATTCACACTGTAGAAAGCTCAGAAACTGAGTTTCAAAGGAGCATCTTTTTTTTTTTTTTTTTTTTTTTAAAGCAGCATCTTTAAAGGCAAGTTCCAGGCCGTACTTCTTTAAGTGCGTGCCCACCGTGCACGTCAACAAGCCAACTGTCCGGTCGTCCCTTCCACACCCCTCACGCCGCCATGCACTGCAGCCGTGTTTCCAGCCTGGCCTCCTCCAGCCTGTTTCATGGACACACTGATTTAAAAAAAAAAATCACTCTCGGGATTTTCAGTGGATTTGTGCAACTTACTCCCATTTCATGTGTGTGTGTGTGTCTGCATATAGTTGCCATCACATTTGGGCTACAAGGCAGAAAGAGCTGATACCCTGGGTAATTACTGTTTGAGCTGGAAAACTGACATTAAAAAAGCATGAAGACAATCTGATAAATGGTGGTAAGGGGAAGGTCAAATTTCTTATAGTAAAATGGAATCTGGAAACATGCTAGCTCACTGCTCTATGGCTGGGAATGAAAAAGCGGACTCTCAGGCCTCTGTTCTTAATCAGAGATGAACTTCACACTGACTTAAATATATTTCATGCTCAGGTGCTAACTGATAACAAAATACGTAGTGTTCTGCACTCTGTAATTTTTCAAAGTCCAACTGAAAAGTTACAAAAATAACAGAATTTGAAAATTTTTTTCCAGGATAAAAATTCTTTCTATGCAATGGCCGAGACACCCTTTTTTTCTCATGTTAAAGGGAACTGCTTTTTAAAATCAAAACAAAAAACTAGAGCGCTTACTCCATGAAAGCATATGAAACTGCCCAACCAGCATAGTCTCTGAATGTGTCCATTAAAAGAAAAGTCACTGTAGCCTCTCTGAGACACATTTAGCCATGTCCATCATGGGGAAAACGCCCTTATCTCTCCCCTCCCCCTCCAAGTCTAACTTGGGCTGACCACTCAGAAAAGAAACTGTGTTTCCCACAAGGAAGAACTGTGACTGCCTAACCTCAGGAGGGAAGAGGGACACTTGCCAAGTAGGAAGAGCATGCTCACAGGACCCAGAAGTTAAGTCTTTGGTCCACACAAACTTCAGAGGATTGGTAAGAAGTCCCACCAAAAGCAAGGTGGTCAGGCCACATCACAGTTCTACAGCTGTGCAGAACTAGAGTTATTTATTTTTCTTCTTTTGGCAAAAAGAAGTTAAAAAATGAACTTGTCGAGATAACCTCTGCTTCTATCAAACAGAATGCCAAAATGGTGCAACATTCTCCGAATCCTACATTTACCAAGTTGTTAAGAAAAATCATTTAAATTAAAAGAATGGATGAGAGCTTTTCAGCTGACGTCCTGAAAGCTTTGTTTCTTCTGGCAAGGATTTACTTGCTTATGAATCAGATCCTCAAATTGGCTTCAGAAGCCAGTGTGTGATGACATAAAGTGACCTCTGGAAGGGGTTTATCTTAACCTCCCCTCCACTTGAGTATGGCTGGATGGCCAGAGGTGTTTTAGAAGACAGGCAAGTTGCTCCTGCATTATGTGATACAGATTGTAATGGAAAACTCTATAGCATCCCGTTTCTGCAGCCTGTTCGTCTAAGAGATGGGGACACACCTGCCTACGCCAGGATGGGACATGTGATCAAGTCCACGGCCTGCTCTCCTCTCCCCACTGTTTCTGTATTAGACCTTCATAAGTACATGGTGGCTGGTTGTGACACATTCTGGGAGCTCATTTTGAGAGCATAGGTTTTATACCTTGTACTGAACATTATGTGGGACTTAATGCATTTGCCCTTGTGGTATTAATGTTTTACTGTTCAAAAGATGCCACTATTTTTTAAGCTAATTAACACTTACTTATCATTTACTGTGTTCCTGGCAAAGTATTTTTGTACTGATGACTTCTCTGTCACTAAAAGATCCTCTTGTTCTTCCTTCTGTCTGCTGACATCCTGGAAGGCACATTCAGATGTACCTGAATTACTGCATAAACACCAGAGGCAGTTCTGATTTCTCACTGGGTCACCATCACACTGCTGTCCCCCAAGGTAGGCTCATCAAGAAAGTCCCAGAACAACCAACACACTGACTTCCCAGAAACATTATTCTCTTAACGATGCTCCTGTCCAGAGGCCCCAGCAGAAAGCTGAACTTTGAAAAGTAAAAAAGGAGGCAAGCAAAAGGGAGCAGGTACATGAAAAGATGTTCAACATCACTAGTTATTAGATAAATGCAAATCAAAACCACAATGAGGTATCACCTCACATCAGGCAGAAAGGCCATCATCAAAAAATCCACAAACAACAAATGCTGGAGAGGGTATGGAGAGCAGAGAATGCTCCTACACAGTTGGTGGGAATGTAAATTGGTACAGCCACTGTGGAGAACAGTATGGAAGTCCCTTTAAAAACAGAGATACCATATCACCTTGCAACCCCACTCCTGGGCAAAAATCTGGAGAAAAACATGATTTGAAAGGATATGTGGACCCCAATGTTCACTGCAGCACTATTTACAGTAGCCAAGACATGCGAGCAGCATAAATGTCCATTGACAGAGGGATGGATAAAGAAGATGTTGTACATATACACAACAGAATATTACTCAGCCATGAAAAAGAATGAAATAATGCCATCTGCAGCAACATGGGGGTTTCTAGTTAGAACCAGACATAGAAAAACGGACTGGTTCCAAATTGGGAAAGGAGCACGTCAAGGCTGTATACTGTCACCCTGCTTATTTAACTTATATGCAGAGTGAAAGTGAAAAGAAAGTGAAGTCGCTCAGTCGTGTCCGACTCTTTGCGACCCCATTGACTGTAGCCTACCAGGCTCCCCTGTCCATGGAATTTTCCAGGCAAGAGTACTGGAGTGGGTCGCCATTTCCTTCTCCAGGGGTTCTTCCGAACCCAGGGATCTAACCTGGGTCTCCTGCATTGCAGGCAGACGCTTTACCATCTGAGCCACCAGGGACCTTGTGAAATGCCAGGCTAGATGAAGCACAAGGGGGAAACAGGTTTGCACAAGATTGCAGGGAGAAATATCAATAACCTCAGATACGCAGATGACGCTACCCTTATGGCAGGAAGTGAAGAGGAACTAAAGAGCCTCTTGATGAAAGTGAGGAGAGTGAAAAAGTTGGCTTAAAACTCAACATTCAAAAAACAAAGATCATGGCTTCTGGTCCCATCACTTCATGGCAAATAGGGAAACAATGGAAGCAGTGACTTTATTTTCTTGGGCTCCAAAATCACTGCAGATGGTGACTGTAACCATAAAATTAAAAGACACTTGCTCCTTGGAAGAAAAGCTATGACAAACCTAGACAGTATATTAAAAAGCAGAGACATCACTTTGCTGACAAAGGTCCATCTAGTTAAAGTAATGGTTTTTCCAGGAGTCATGTATGGATATGAGAGTTGGACTATAAAGAAAGTGGAGCACTGAAGAATTGATGCTTTTGAACTGTGGTGCTGGAGAAGAGTCTTGAGAGTCCCTTGGACTGCAAAGAGATCCAACCAGTCAATCCTAAAGGAAATCGGTCCTGAATATTCATTGGAAGGACTGATGCTGAAGCTCTAATACTTTGGCAACCTGATGCAAAGAACTGAATTCATTAGAAAAGACCCTGACGCTAGGAAAGACTGAAGGTAGTAGGAGAAGGGGACGACAAAGGATGAGATGGTTGGATGGCATCACCAACTCGATGGACATGAGTATGAGCAAGCTCTGGGAACTGGTGATGGACAGGGAAGCCTGGCATGCTGCAGTCCATGGGCTCGAAGAATCGTACATGAATGAATGACTGAACTGGGGGACTTCCTTGGTGACTCAGATGGTAAAGAATATGCCTGAAATGAGGGAGACCTGGGTTTGATCTCTGGGTTGGGAAGATCCCCTGGAGGAGGGCATGGCAACCCACTCCAGTATTCTTGCCTGGAGAATCCCCATGGAGAGAGGAGTCCGGTGGGCTACAGTCCATGGGGTTGCAAAGAGTCTGACATGACTGAGTGACTAAGCACAGCACAGCACCAGAAACATAGAGGGTCCTAGAGAGTGTCATACTGAGTGAAGTAAGTCAGACAGAGAGGGAGAAATACCGTATGACATCCCTTTTAGGTGGAATCTAAAAATAACTGATACCAATGAATTTACATACAAAAGAAACAGAAAGAGACTCACAGACTTAGAGAACGAACTTATCATTACCAGGGTGAAGGGACAGTTAGTGACTTTGGAAAGGTCATGTACACACTTGGATAATTAAAATGGATCACCAACAAGGACCTTACCAGACAGCACAGGGAACTCTGCTCAACGTTACGTGGCAGCCTGGATGGCAGGCGGGTTTGCGGGAGAATGGATACGTGTCTGTGTATGGCTGAGTCCCTTCCATATTCACTTGAAACTACCACAACATTGTTCATCGGCTATTCCCCATTACAAAATAAGAAGTTTTAAAAGTCTGGGGGTAAAAAAAGAGAGGCACAGGAATAAAATTCGGCAGCCTGGCCTCAAAGTCCTTTTTCGTGTCAAGAACTGAGCTTATCTTCTTGGTTATAATGTGCATCAGGACCAGGAAGATGAAGGATGGTACCAGGTCTCTTCACAAAGGTTTGGAGCAGGTGTTAACTTTCTCACTTAAATGCAGCTACTTTGGGAAACAATGCAGTTCTTCAAAGAAACAGAGTGAAAAGAAATGACATTTTTGCTACATTAATTAGATATACTGCATATTAACTCACACGTATTATTGACACTAAAAAAATTATATATTTGACTTAACAAACATTTAGGGAGTGCCTCTATACCGGGCCACACACAGCTTTTGCTGGCAGGAATATTAAGAATGACATGTGGTCCCGCATGCATGCACGCTAAATCGCTTCAGTCGTGTCAGACTCTCTGCGATCCCATGGACTGTAGCCCACCAGGCTCCTCTGTCCATGTGATTCTCCAGGCAAGAACACTGGAGGGGATTGCCACACCCTCCTCCAGGGAGATGTGGTCCTATTTTGCATTGAAAAAAATCATGAGATAATGGAGCTAATGTGTTGAGTGTATATGAGAATTAAAATGTGTTAATTCAGGATTTATCTCTGTTCTAACTTTAGTTTTGAGGTTTCCTTCAGGCAAACCTTCAAACTGCTAAATAAACCTCTTAATCTTAATTCGAGGCTTGGTTTGACTTGTTCTTCACAGATAAGGTTATAAAATTCAACAACTTTTTTATTTTTAATGTTCTCTGAGATCCAACCTTTTATTTAGCCTTCCTATCTGCAGCACAAACAAGACACTCAGTGGATCCCCTGCATGTTTTTGGTGTGGTGGTCCTTAGTCATCTTTAATCCTAACAAACTGAAGACAATTGTGCATTCCAGAACAGCCTTCTGTCTTATGTATCCCCAAGAGAGACGCTGGGCAAACACAAGCCTCGTGGGGCTGCACCCTCACAATAACCAATAAAGCCAAACTAAGAAGGGTTCATGCTGTACACCCGCATGACCTTCATCAAAAACCAAACTTCACTGTTAACAATGAAAACCAGGAACGTTTCAGCAGCATTAGCCTGAGTTTGTGCCTAGCTAGAGGACTACAGTGATTGAAAACAAAAAAAAATTTCTTTTAGGGGAAAGTCAATAAACTTCTAAAAATTTCATGAAAAGTTAAAAGGTAACCTAGAGTTAAATGCAAACAAGTTCAGAGCTCTAAGTCCTGACCCCCAACGTCACAACCATTTTTCATGTGTGTCTACTTCACTCCCCACACAAACTTTACAGAATGGGAAACTGTCTTGCATTCCTCTTTTCAAAACAGAAAGTCATGACAAATACAAAAGCCAGAATGACATTGAAAGTGTCAGTTGCTCAGCTGTGTCTGACTCTTTGTGACCCCTGCCAAGCTCCTCCGTCTATGGGATTTCCCAGGCAAGAATACTAGAGTGGGTAGCCATTCCCTTCTCCAGGAGATCTTTCCGACCCAGGGATCCAACCCAGGTCTCCTTCATAGAAGGCAGATTCTTTACCATCTGAGCCACCAAGGAAGCCAGGATGACGTTACTTCTACTATAAATATTCACTGCGGGTTTTGAGCATGAGTTGTCCATTCTCCTTGCTTGGCCCTGTAATAAACACTCCTCTTGCCTCACCACAAACTGGTGTCAGTAGATTGGCTTTGCTGCATGCGGGTGAGCAGACCCAAGTTTGGTTTGGTGACACGTGGTCACTGATATGAATAAATGTTAATCAGAAAACTTACTATATACAAAAATACCTGGTTCTAAGAGTAAAAACTCTCTCCAAAGGTTTCATATTTAAAGGGTTTCATGGCTTGTTAAAGTGTCAGTGTGTTTAGGAAAACTGGAAAAGGTTATAGGTTTGAAACATGAAAAAAAGAAACAAAAACAAAAACCAGTGGGAATCTTATACAAACTAAAATGTAATCATTTCTTCTCAGTTTTACAGCTCAGAAATCTGTTGTCAATTTTCCTTTAAGCGCACATTACCACTCCAGCAGAACAAAACAGAACCTCCCCTATTTCCTGATCCAGATATTCTGTACTCAGAGTCGTATGGAGATGGGGAGTGCGGTTCAGAATAAGATGAATCTTGGAATCTGAACCACAGGACTGCTAACTGCATTGTGCCGATTTATTCCTTATTCAGTTAAAACCATCATATCTTATTCAGATCCAGAAATTCCACTTTAACAGAGAGCAGTGTGAGGGAAGGAGGCTCCGGCTGAGCCCACCTCCCCGCAGCCAAGAGGGCAGGTTTTCTAAGTTCTTGCTTCAGTACTTGGAAACTTGCAAAATACATGAAAATGAGGTGACTCACCAACAAGAGGGCAGACAGTACATCCAGATGAAGACGGGGCAGATTAAAGGGCAGCAAGTGGACAGAATGCTGCAGGAGGCAGAGAAGCCGGACAAGCTAACCCCTGGAGGCGACACCAGGGGATGCACGGCGGGCACCCTAAAGGGGTGCTCAGACGGGACACAGAGTCAAGGGAGCACCCCACTCTGTGAGACAGAGCTGCTAGGAGCAGGTATGCGTTCCAAGATTCCTCTTCCCTGCTCTTTAAATAAAGATGGGAAAGAAGCATCTTCAATTTAGTTCTTGGCTTGAGGCTTGCCTCTTCACAATAAATTATTTATTGCATTCTAGTAAACAGCGTAGGGGTTAAATACTTGTGTGTGTGTGTGTGTGTGTGTGTGTGTGCATGCACATCAATATATATATATTTTACATAACTTTCCCACAGCAAAGTTCCAGGGCTGTATACTAATGAATGTCAAATTATGGGGAAAATGTCTGGGCACAGGAGAGAAAATGAGGCAAAAGAGGGAGAAGCTCACACTTTTTGAGCGGCGGACCAGCTGAAGGTGGATACTGAATTTCACAGGAAAAACCAGGTAGGCAGCTGGCCACAGGCAAGAACAGCGGCCTCAGCTCTGTGCATACACCGTGTGCCACATCAGCTCCCACCCCGCCGGTCCTCTGGGGCCTGAAGTCCAGCTCCTGCTGGACTGCTGCTGCGGTCAATCACTTCTTGGCTTATCACATGTTTACAAGACAGAAAAATGGATCTGAGAAGACAGCAACATGCTTGTTGCTTGCTGGGCGGAACCCAGTGCCGACCTCATCAGGACACTTTGTTTTCTTCTCTAACCTTTGGGAGTGAAGGGAAGGCATGAAAGGCTGACCTAGCTAGGATCTCAATGAGTCACCGGAGAGGAGCCTCTAGGTCACTGGGCACCCAGCCACTCCGTCTGCCTCACGGTCCACGGGAAGACAGAGGAGGAAAGAGGCAAGCGCGGTTATCTAGTGACTAGGAGATGTGACGGCTGACCTGTCAAGGGCTCCCAAGTGGAGGCCAGCCTCTGGAGGAGACTCTTCTGTGATGGGCAGTTATTTAGAGGCTGTATGTGTGTGTGTGTGTGTGTGTGTGTGTGTACATGCGGAGGAGCCAGAGGGGAGACAAGCGATTTCACCACCAGTCCCATGTGACGGCAGCACCAGTGTTGACGCCAGTGTCTCCAGCTGAAAGCTCCTGACCACCCGGGCCCCCGAAGGTCACTGTGCCCTCTGGTGCCTCATCAGACAGGAAGCTGGGCTGGGAGGGTATAGAAGGGAGGGGGGGGTTCCTATAGCCTGGAAGGCAGTGGAAGACGAAAATGTATCTGCATCCCTGTGTACACATCAGAGACGAGTAACCGAGGTGTCAGAGACGAGCTACATACAGGCATTGAATCTCCTGATGCTGAAGCTGGAGACAGCCAGGGCATGTCCTGTGACAGGTCAGAAGCATCTGTGACTCGGCGTGTGTAAGGACACACCTGTATACAACCTGTAGGGGCAACGGGGGGCCAGGGGGCAAGATGGGGAGAAAGACCTGTGCACAATGGCCCTGAGCTCATATTTAAGCTCAAGGACAGCTCAGGACCTGCTTGACTGAGAGGCAGGAAATGCTCCAGGACATCACCCATCAGCCCTTCAGGGACAGAGAACAGCACGGGGGTGGGGTGGGGTGGGGGGCAGGAGCATCAGGGTGGGGCCTCCACCCCTCCAGGTTGAACCAGTACCCCGCCTCCACCCTCTGCTCTGCCTGGGTCCTCGTCCCCTCCCCCCCACATGAAGAATCTCCTCTCCGTCCACACACACCGGAAGTGTCATGAATCTGAGAACCCAAGCAGGATCTTGGCTGCTCTGAGCGGTCCTGCCTGGATTTAGGTCTGCCACAGTCAATCAGGAAATCATCCTGAAAAAGCAAATGCTTTCTGAAAATTTTATACACCATGAACAAATCCCATGGATTAACGATTTCCAGACATCACCCCCTTCACCTTGGGAGTCATCCAGGCTTTGGGTGGAAGAAAAAGATTTGGGAAAAACAAAAATTAGGAAGACTGCTTTCCGTTATGTTTTTCCCTACCCAGTTTTTCTATTTGAGAATAAAACCTCCCGCACAGTCACTGAATTAATCTCTCCTCCCCCTAGTCTCTTAAAATTCTTTGGCATAACACAAACTCTGATAGACATCACCATTTCAATTACTAGTTGCTAAGGTTTAAGCAAAGCTTTATTATCTGAGGATACACAAGTGACTATGACAAAAGAGGCTCAGCATAGAAACCTGCAAGTTGTGACTGATATTTTACAAGGTAACAGCCAGGGTTACCTTTATTTTCTTGGGCTCCAAAATCACTGATACGGTAACTGCAGGTATGAAATTAAAAGACACTTGCTGCTTGGAAGAAAAGCAATGACAAATAGATATCATATTAAAAAGCAGAGACATCACTTTCCGACAAAGGTCCGTCTAGTCGAAGCTATGTTTTTTCCCAGTAGTCATGAATGGATGAGAGAGCTGGACCATAAAGAAGGCTGAGCACTGAAGAATTGATGCTTTTGAACTATGGTGTTGGAGAAGACTCTTGAGAGTCCCTTGGACTGCAAGGAGATCAAACCAGTCAATCCTAAAGGAAAACAGTCCTGAATATTCATTGGAACTACTGATGCTGAAGCTGAAGCTCCAATACTTTGGCCACCTGAAGCAAAGAGCTGACCATTGGAGAAGACCCTAATGCTGAGAAGGATTGAGGGCAAGAGAAGAAGGGGACAACAGAGGATGAGATGATTGGATGGCATCACCAACTCAACAGACATGAGTTTGAGCAAACCCTGGGATATAGTAAAGGACAGAGAAGCCTGGCATGCTGCAGTCCATGGGGTTGCAAAGAGCCGGATACGACTTAGTGACTGAATAACAATGATATTAACCTTCATTATTTGCATGTTGTCTGTGGTGGGTTCCCTACTTCATGAGCAGAGCTGGCTATATCTGACAAAGAGTATAGATCACAAAGGATAAAACATTTACCCTCTGTACCTTTACAAAAAGGTCTGCCAATCCCTAAAGCAGACCTATTCCAGATAACGGGTGAATATAATATCAGAGAGGAAATGCTTACAATCTTCTCAGATCATTTAAGAAGTAAATAATTACAGTTAAAATTTCAATTCATAATGAATATCACTGCTATCAATAGTAATATCAGGGGCTCCTCAGGGGGCACAGTGGTAAAGAATCTGCCTGCCAATGCAGGAGATGCAAGAGATGTGGGTTTGATCTCTGGGTCGGGAAGATCCCCCGGAGAAGGGAATGGCAACCCACTCCAGTCTTCTTGCCTGGAGAATTCCATGGACAGAGGAGCCTGGCGGGCTAGAGTCCAAGGGGGTCACAAAAGAGTCGGACACGATGGAGCACAAGCACAACAGCAGTTTTGTTGGTTGGTTGGTTGTTTTAAAGAAACATACAATTTGCTTCCTATCTCCCAATGCCTATAAACTTCTGTGGCGTCCTCCTTTTCAAAAAATAGTAATATCAACACAAAATAAAACACTGGTTGAATAGAGAATTGGATGTGGCAATGGGTATAAGCAGAAAATTCAGAGGCTGGTGTGTCTCTGGCTTGCTCCCCTCCCGCCCACTGTCTACCGGTTGCCACAGCACATGAAGGCCATGGAGATTCACCCCCTGAGGGCAGCCCCAGGCTCGCGGCTTGTCACCTGCCCCGACACCTGTGGAGGGTGACGGTGAGTCCACCTATTCTTTGACATTCCTGCCCTCAGAAAGTGAAGCCTGAGATGCTCTGCCCTACTCCGCGACAGAAGGTCTCGGTGACTCGCCCTGAAGGAACAGGATGCAGTAGAGGTGGGCGTGTGTGACTTCCGACTGCAGGTCCTAAGAGTCACGGTGGCTCCTTGCCGCCTTCTCTTCATTGCTCACTTTGGGTCCACATGGAGGGGCACTGAAGGTACCCGCCAGCAGCTGGCATGCCGTGAGTGAATGTGTACCCACGTGGGCTCTGGCTCCGTCGAGCTTTAAACCACAGGCCCAGCTGACATCCTGCCTGCAGACCCAGAGACGCTCGGGCAAGAGCTACCAAGCCAAGCTGCTCCCAAATTCATGACCCGAAGAAAACACCGAGATAACAGAGGTGTACTGTTTTTTAATGCTGCCAGGTTCTGGGGCAATGCATTATGCAGAAATAGAGAATTAATCCAGTAAGATGGATGAACCTAGAGCCTATTATACAGAGTGAAGTGAACTAATTCATTAACAGAGAAATAGAGACACCCCCTCTGCAGCACCCACAGGGAACCACCGAGAGGTCCCCAGATTCACATGACGACTGCTTGGCGCACGCCTGCCGTGCTTAGCCGCTCAGTCATGTCCGACTCTCTGCGACCCCATGGCCTGTAGCCCGCCACTACCCGCCCCTTCCTCTGTGACCCTCGAGTCTCTGGTGCAGACCTGGGTTTTTCTACTGCACCTCGGATAATCATTTTTTCTGTTGGAGAAAATCTGTTGTTCAGTATTTGTTTCATAGTCCTGAGACGTGTATTTCAACCCACCTACCTAGTGCAGTGTAGGTACACGGGAAGACTCCCAGTAAAGAGTTCTGAGCTAATTTTCTCATTTCAGTCCATTTTAAACCAAACGATAAGAACCTCAGACCACACTTATGGACTTGTTCTGTGTACCTTTGGACCCAGGAGTCAGTTGCAGGAGAGTGGATGGAGAATGTGTATTTTAATTTGTAAAAACGTGACGTCAAGGATAAACAGCCTGGTTCAATTCTGGAGGATGTCACAGTGTGAACACTGGATTTTAAATAGTGACCCACCAACAAATGACTATGAGATATAAACATTTAAGAGGCTTTCGTTTAATACCCAAGATGCCTTAAGAAAAAGCTGAGTAACTTACAGTCACATGAAAAGGAACCCAGACAGTGTCAGAGTTTTCTGGGCTTGCCAAATCCCTCCTCAGGCAGAAAGTCTGTGATTCTAGTCTTGAAACTGAGGAACAGAGGGAGGTACATGGTCCGTGCTATCTTTCAATGAGAAGACATGAAGTCTCACTAACAAGTGGTTTGCCTTAAAACCTGAATTTTCACCAAAAAGAACCAGCCATCTGTTTTGAATATTTTAAAGACTAAGCCTCTATTTGAGCTGTGCTTTGATCTCCTAGGATAATAGGAAGACAGTGATACAGTCCAGCTACACCTCAATCAAGTGTGTGCATTTAATTCATCCCAGAAACGCCGACCGCCAGGTCCAGCTGCAAGCTTCAACCTCGTCATCACAGGACCAGGAGGAAGGACAGAGACATCAAGAGGGAATGGCTTTTTTGTTTTGGTTGATGATGCATTTTTGGGTTCAAGAAAATAGTCCTTTAACCCAAAACAGACAGTAATCCTAAAGACAGAGAGAAATGTACAGAAAATAACAAATTAGGGAGAAGTTGAGGACAAGTTAATGAAAGAAATACTGCAGAACCCTATTGTAACACGACTGTTGTTTAATAGCTCAGATAAGATGCGAGTCAGATCACATCCTCCAAAACATAACTCTATAAAATAAAAACATGATGTAATAGGCAAGCATGAGGGCTGTCTCCTGGAACTGGTATTAAAAGGGGTCTTATCACATGTTAGATGAGGAGTAGGTGATAAATTTGACAGTGTATCCTAGAAGGTGGGCTAGGAACTGACTGGGACCCCCACACATGAACTGTGTCAGATCACAGGATGACCTGTCAGGGTACAGAACTGTTGTTCAGTCGTTAAGTCATGTCCGCCTCTGTGACCCTGTGGACTGCAGGTTTCCCTGTCCATCACCATCTCCCACAGTTTACTCAAACTCATGTCCACTGAGTCAGTGATACCATCCACCTCATCCTCTGTTGCCCCCTTCTCCTCCAGCCCTCAATCTTTCCCAGCATCAGCATCTTTCCAGGGTACAGAATAAATTAAAAGATTAAAAATACCTATTACACATGCATGAAACTTCCAATACATGCAACTTCTCTTTAGGGCAAAAGCTCCCCTGTTTTTTCTTTCAAAAACTATTTATTGAGCTCCGCAGGGTCTACCCAGAGGACTGTGAAAAACAATTAGGATGTGAAGGATTTTATTTTGCATGAAGTACAAGAATATTTTTATTATCCAGGGAGAATGTCTGAGTTACAAATAAGGCCACAAACAGGAAGAAGAGGGCATGTTCTCATTAGTCAAATGCTCCTAATTGTTAAGGAACCATGTTCCAGAGATGTTTAAAACACTGCAATTTTCAGTTTAAGAAATAAATCAAGTAAGTCTCAGGACAACGTCACCTTAAATCATTCAGCAGAAACTATAAAAATGTAGGGGGGATCCTGTGGAACACTGTATAATATGTCTTAAAACTACACTGAAAGGTCTCTCCCCAGAGTAGTTACAACTTGATCACGTGGCCCGAGAGGCCCCTGCCTCACTGAGCTCACGTGATCACCAAGTCTCTCAAGAATTACTCAGAGCCTCTGTGTCGGGGCAGCCTGTAAACCATCCTCAGGTGAGAAAACTTTAGCAGGAAAAGGCGCCTGCCACCGTGGTTGCTTCTTAGAAGGCGATGGGGTCTGACTTAAGGTCTGCGGCTGACCTCCTGCAGGGACACCTGGTGGAGGAAGGGTCTGCGCTGCTGCTCAGGCAAGACGGGTGACGTCATCAGCAATTCAGAGATTCCGAAAAGAAGGCGTTTCTCTTGCTGCAGGAAAAATGAATTACTAGGACTGTGCGTGACTTGTGCAATGAGAGGAATGCTACTGTATTAGGAGAAATCTATGAAGGAAACAGTAGCATCAGAGGATCCTGTGAATCCTAGAGGGTTTTAAGCACTATCACTACCAACATCACACAGCCCTTGACTGAGGACTTCCTGGGTGCCGGGCCAAGGGCTAAGTGCGCTGAGCACGTTTGTACTTGTAACCCCACCAGGACCTTCGCTGTAGGTTTCATCGCTGCCACTTAGCAGATGGGAACCTGACGTTTGGAGGAGAGGTGAAGTGACTTGAGGGAAATTCCACAGCTACTCAGCTCAAATTAGTTTGAGAGGCAAAGCATGTTATTTAACACCAAACTAAACAGCCATAAAATAATATACCTGCCATACAAGGGACACAAAAGAAAACATGTTTTGTCAGTTTCACAGGTGGGATATAACAGAGAAACTACAAAAGGCAGGATAAATAAAATCAGAAATGAAAAAAGAGGGACTTCCCCGTTGGTCCAGTGGTTCAGACTCTGCGCTCCCAAAGGCCTGGGTTGGATCCCTGGGTCAGGGAACTAGATCCTAAATGCTGCAAAGACGAGGTCACATGCTGCTACTAAAGATCCTGCGTGCCACAATGAAGATGGAGGAGCTTGAATGCTGCACTTAAGACCTGGCTAAGCTAAATACATAAATAAATATTAAAAAAAAAAAAAGAAATGAGAAAAGTGACGTTATAACTGATACTAAATACAAAGAATTATGAGGCTACTATGAACAATTATATTTCAACAAACTGGACAACCTAGAAACAAATTAATTCCTAGAAACATACAACCTACCACATCTGTATCACAAAGAAATAGAAAATGTGAACAGACCAATGACAAGTAAGGGAAATGAATCAGTAATTAAAAACCTCTCAAGAAATAAAAGCTGAGAACTAGCTTGTTTCACTAGTGAACTCTATGAAACATTTAAAGAAAAATACACACCAATCCTTTGAAAACTTTTCCCAAAAAATACAAGACCAGAGAACTGTTCAACATTCATTTTATAATCCGGCATCACCTGATACCTAAACCAGAAAAAGATGTTGTAAGAAAAGAAAATGACATGCCAATATCTCTGCTGAACACAGATGGAAAAGTTCTCAACAAAATGTTAGCAAACTAAATTCAACAACACATTAAAAGGACCATTTGCCACGATCAAGTGGGGTTTATTCTAGGGATGCAAGGATGGTTTAACACCTGCATTGATGGTTGAAATCAGTCTGTGTGAACCACCACGTGAACAAAATGAAGGAAAAAAGCTATATAATCATCTCAATAGTGCAGAAGAAACATTTGACAGAATAACATCCCCTTACTAAAAAGCAAAACAAAACAAAACAAACTCTCAATAAAGCAGAGAGGGAAATGGAAAGATAGTCTGCTCTCATAGATTTAATGAACTAATATTGTTAAAATGTTCCTACTACCCAAAGCAATTTGCAGATTCAATGCAGTCCCTACCAAAATTCCAGTGGTATCTTTCACAGAAACAGAGCAGAGAATTCTAAAATTCGTATGAAACTGCACTGGGGCCTTTTAAGACCCCAAATGTGGTGGGGTCTGTAAATGTGTGAAAATGTGGTATACATGCAGCTGACCCTTTGACAATGCAGGGGTTAGGGGCACTGACCTTCTGCATGGTCAAAAATCCATGTTTAACCCAAGAGTTGGCCTTTTGTACCTGCGGAGCCTGTGTGTCCCTCATTCCGTACCTGTAGATTCAGCCAATGGTGACGATGCAGTACTGTAGTACTTACGATTGTAAAAATTCCATGCATAGGTGGACCTGTGCAGCTCAAACCTGTGCTATTCAAGGGCCAACTGTACACACACACACACACACACACATACACACACACACTAATACACTCAGCCATAAAAAAGAAGAAAATCCTGCCATTTGTGACCACACGAATGGACCTTGAGGCCATTATGCTTAGTGAAATGACTCAGAGAAAGACAAGCACTGCACAATCGCACTTACATATGGAATCTAAAAAAAAAAAAGGCCAAACTCATAGATATAGGGAACAGATTTGGTGGTTGACTGTGGTAGGGTTCGGGAGTGGGCGAAACAGTCAACAGCAGGTCAAAAAGTGTAAACTTCCAGTTTAAGATGATAAACATGTCCTGGGGATATAAAGCATGGTGTGTACGGTTAGTAATACTCCACTGTATATTTACATGCATGCTCAGTTGTGTCTGACTCTTTGCAAGCCCATGGACTGTAGCCCACCAAGCTCCTTTGTCCATGGGGATTCTCCAGGTAAGAATATTGGAGTGGATTCCTCCTCTAGGAGATGCCTTCCTCCAGGGGATCTTCCTGACCTAGGGATCAAACCCGCGCCTCTTATGTCTCCTGCACTGGCAGGCAGGTTCTTTACCACTAGTGCCACCTGGGAAGCCCCACTTGCTAGGAGTTAGATTCTCCCGTGGGAGGAGACAGGGAGGATGGAGGCTCAGGACCTATGGGCCCTATTTCCTCTGACACCATCAGGTCTTCTTCTATGGCTGGATAAAGGGTCAGCAATCCAAACCCAGCCTCCTTCCCGCATGTGGGGAGTGGTGCCCTGCTCGGGTGGCACGGAAGCCCGTGTTCTCCCAGCCCGTGTTCTCCCAGAGCAAAGCAAAGGCGGCTTTGCTCTAGGTGAGGGGCCTGGTGATCTCCGCCCTACTCCGGCAAGGTCCCCAAGGCGCCACGGTGACAATCCCGCCCCTCGCGGGGCGCAGTGTAGACTAAGAGAACTAGCGCGCTGACTCGCTCAGCCTCAGCTCTGGTTGGCATGCAGCATTCCAGCCCCAAGAGCTTCCTGACTGGCAGCGTGTGTTTCAGCTTCTTCCATAGCCTCAGGGTGAAGCCACGTGGAAGGTTTCCCATCTTCACAATGCACGCTCCTTGCCATGACTTACCTCATCGTTCTCCTCGGCTGTGTCTGCCACGAGAGCTCTACACCACCCGTGTGATTTTAAGGGGGGCGGGTAATATCGAGACACAGACTTCTCAGGGAGAACTGACCTCAGCAGAGCGAGATGGCCAATAAGCATGGGCAGTGAATCCAAGGGGTGCGAGGCCATCAGGATGTGTGAACTTATTCATCATCATTATTATTTTTTCTAAGCAAAGGATTTCCTCAGTCAAACCTCCAGGGCATCAGATCAAAGAGAGAGGCTGACACAGCTGGACCGCATTTTCTAGCCAATTGGCCGGTATAGCAGAATCTAGACAGTGTCCTGGCAACTGTTTGACACGGCAGCAATCCACAGAGGAGGGGAGAGGAACTCTGGAGACTGACTCTTTATTCAAAAAGTCTTGTATCGCTTCTTCACTTCTCTTTCTGCTTAAGACAGTTTGGGAGCAATGTCCAAGCCCCAGGGGACTGTCCCGGGTGGGCACTGTGGAAGAAGCACTGACCCTGAGAATCCAGAGCATTCTTCTACACACAGAAACTACAGCTTTTAGTCCATAGTGCAGGTTCGTTTTTTTTTTTTAAGACTATATAGTATTAATTATCATAAAAAGTACATCCCAAACCTACTGGCAGAGTATCTGATTGATTTCTTCTATTTGATGTGAGTCACTATAAACCTTACCAGGACACTGTAAAATCATGCCAGAGTGGGTAGTTTATAAACAAAATAACAACGGGGGAAATTTAGCTACATGCCCTGGAAGTTCTTCCAAAATGTACAAAAAGAAATGACAAAAGTGACTATTAACATACAACGAGGAAAAAGAAAAAAAGCCACAGAACCCAAACCCCGCTATGTCACAAGCGAGCGATACACACGGGAACCAGGTGAGATGAGAAAGCAGAGAGCAATCCAAGGATTCAGTGAATTACAGAGAAACAGGACGTGAAATGATTGTGTGGAAGGAAGAAAAAAAAAAAGTGAAGGCAAACAGAACACATTTCTGTAGTTCAGGAAAGCTGTTCTCACCGTTCTGAACAAAATGGCTGCACTAAGAGCACGTGGGGTCTACGCCCAGATGCCCTCCTCCTCATCCTACGGGGAGGACGCAGGGCCCAGAGCAGCGTGGGGACGAAAAAGAGCTGGTTAGTACTCAAGACAGAGACACAGGCACGATGCAGCCGCAGAGAATGGTCTCTCGGCTCCCGACCCCCCACACCAAGCGCTGACTTGCCCTCACTTTGTCCCCGCACTTCCAACCTCCCCACTTCCTTGACACGCTCTTGTCTATTGGGCAAAACGACCAAGCTGGAGCCTTTTCTTTATTCTTCCTCAACCCTTCCCCATTCCTGTTTGCCTCCCGCTCCTCCCAGGCATCCAATCCTGGTATTTATTAGCAAAACCTGTTTCAAGGGACGGCTGTGATCCTCACCCTACGTGTGTGCTCAGTTGCTCAGTCGTGTCTGACTCTGTGCGACCCCATGGACTCTAGCCCGCCAGGCTCCTCTATCCATGGGGTTTCCCAGGCAAGAATACTGGAGTGGGTTGCCATGCCCTCCTCCAGGGGATCTTCCTAACCCAGGGATCAAACCCAAATCTCCTGCATTGCAGGCGGGTTCTTTACCACTGAGCCACCAGGGAAGCCCCCTAAAATCCTCATCCTACATAAATTGGCATAAACTTAGTTCCAGGTATCAAGAAACAGTCAGAGAAAAGCAAATGGCTTCTTGGCAAGGACAGATTGCTGCCATTGGGCAGACAGTTCTCTGCTTTGCCTACATTAAAGACTGCACTTTTTCCCTCTAAAGTCTAAGCCGCCTCTACGGGCTTAGTGAATGTCATCATACAATGTTTATAACCTTCTAAACCTTAGGAAAAAAATCGCATTTTCGATATTATTGTGCTTTCATGCGCAATGTTTCTTCTTTGTCTCCTAAGTCGGAGCTATGCTATCATCTAGAGGAGGGGCTTAGTGGGGGAGTTCCTCTGGACTCTTCGATCATATGGATGTAATTACTTAACTATTATTTTTCTCCCTCAGCTGTATATGTTAAGATTGAGTGTGATGGAGATGTTGAAATCTGATTTTTGGCAATGGGATATGAGGTAATCTGTTCACTACTCTCTCCCATCCATCATACTCAAGATCTTGGGAGAGTTCCCTTCTTCCAGAAGAACTGACGCTGGATATGGCTCCCTTCAGGCTGACTCAGTGCCTCCTTTGCACTCATGAGGAGCTGAAGGCAACAGTTTGAGAAGGACATAGATGGAGAGGTCCACCAAGGAGCCAGGAATGAAGAAACTAAGTTTCAACCTTCCCGTTTAACAGGTGATGAGCAGAGATTTTCAAATCTGCAGTTAAATATTGATTACTGCTACATTGAGCTGTCTGTGCCTCACTGAGCTTACATGGAAAGTTTTCTTTTTCTACGGAAGCAGGACACATACAAATTAGTGAGTTTCTCTGAGAAGATTAATTTTTTTTCTCATCTCAATTTAAGGATTCTTTATAGTGTTCCTTTCAAACCTGTTGGGTAACTCCTCTGAAAATACTCAGCATCAGGCACCACCTACCTATACAGAAATGGACTCCGTATTTAGAAAAAAAAGTTTTCAGAAACTGATTCTTTTTATTTTTCTAACTTGTACCCCAGAGTCTGTAACACGCTACTACAAAATACATCAAAACAAAAGCACGCTGGTTTTTTAGAAGACAACTGAAAGCAGCCTTACCTGGTCTGGGGAGGGTTTGTGATTGGTTTGACCGGAATGGGAGGATCTGAAGTGGTCGTCCTCGTAATTGTCGGCCATTAACTTCATTCGATTTTGTGTCTAGGAGGAAAACAATCCACAAGGTCAAGCTCAGGCAAAATCTCTAGGACACACTGTACAGTAACAAACACTTTAAAAATGTACCGAGAAAGCGTCTAACGAATCCTGTCTGAAATGAGTTAAACATGGGATTTCTGAGGATACCGGGTGGTGGTGGGGGGGAAGCTCAGGCACTGCCACGCACTGAACTGTGCCCCCTCAAAACCCATGCTGAGGTCGTAAGCCTCACCCGCCTCCACGCGTATGGAGGTAGTCTTCGGGAGGTGATTAGGGTGAAGTGAGGTCATCAGGGTGGGGCCCTGATGTGATGGGACTGTGGCCTTCTATGAAGGGGGAAGGACACAGTGGGGAGGGGGCTTCCGAGAGCCAGGAGGAGGGCTCTCATGGGAACTGGGTCAGCTGGCACCTTGACCTTGGATTTCCCAGCCTCCAGATGGGTAAGAAAACAAATTTCTGCTGTTGAAGTGACTCAGTCTGTGGTATTCTGTTACAGCAGCCCAAGCAGGCTACGACAGGTGCCTGAACTGGCACGGGAATTCTGGACGGAAGAGTAATTTCCTTAAATTAAGCACTTTATGCAGTGCCTGTTTTTACTTTTTAAAATAAAGAGTGGATGACACCACACTTGGGAGAGAATGCTGTGACCCTATTTTTTCACCTCGTGCTGGGCAGGACCCATCTTGCCAGGTTACTGTGAGAGTTACTCATCCTTTTTAACAACTATTCCATTTCGGGGAGATGTTATTTAACACACAGACCATAAATACCAGAGGAAAAGTTATCCTTATCTGTAAATGAAACGATTATATACCGAGAAAAATCCAGAGAATCATCTGAAAAATGATTACAACTTACGATAGAGTTCAGTAAGGTGATCGGACAGAAGTGACATATTAAAACTCAATGACATCACCACTTTCTTTATACCATCAATAAACAATTCAGACTTTGGAAATGAGTTGAAGATTCTGAAATCCTTTGCTTCAGTCCTAAGACTGGAAGAGGATTATTCTCTCATGGCCTCTCCTCCAAGTTCACCAGAATGGAGGAGCAGATTGGATTCTGTGTGGTTGGTTAACTTAAGCCCTAAGTGAATGTATGTATGTGTACACACACACACACACACACATCTATAAAACATTTTAGAGAATTTACTTTGCAGAGCAAGCAATTTAGAAAATCTACAGAACCCTGTGCATATGATCAAACAGCAATATTGTTAAAAATCTGAGGTTCTGAAAGCATTAAAAATATATTTGCTAATGTTATATGATTCAAAAATGTTCATTGTAGATAATTTAAAACATACAGAGAAAAAAAAATTACTCCTAAGTCCCTCTAACCAGTGATAATCATTGTTAATATCTACATGAATCTGTTCAGTCTCTTTCCTGTTAACAAAAATAGTAGTATGTTCCGATTTATTCTTTGCTTTTGCTATAATGCAGTATTTTAAAATTGTGATTATCATGTAGTATATTTTGACATCTGATAGGACATGGCCTTCTTCACCAATTCTGCTTTGTCAAAATCTGATTGGGTATCTTTAAAACATTTTACTTTCTTGGTAAATGTAAGACATTTTGTCTAGTTCCATAAAAAAGCTTGCAGAGATTTTTCTTTGGTGTTTTTTTCACATAATGATGCCTAAGCAGGAGCTTTAGAGCCAAACTGCCCAGGCCTGGATTATAGTTTTGCCTTTAACCAGCCAACTCAGCTGGGGCAAGCTGCTCATGTTCTCTGAGCCTCAGTTTCCTCTCCTTTAAAATGTGCATAGCAATACCTTCTCCCCATAAGACTGTTGTGAGGCTTAACCAACTGCGTTACTAACATCAGCTCTTACAAAGGCACCTGGCACAAAATCAATACCCAACTAATTTTAGCTATCCCCATTATTATGAAAATTCCATGTCATTAAATATTATTCTAAAAATCTACTCTTGAGAGTCCCTTGGACTGTAAGGAGATCAAACCAGTCAATCCTAAAGGAAATCAACACTGAATATTCTCCGGAAGGACTGTGAATTCACTGGAAGGATGCTGAAGCTCCAATACTTTGCCCATCTGATGTGAAGAGCCAGCACATCGGAAAAGACGCTGACGCACCCTGACGCTGGGAAAGATTGAGGGCAGGAGGAGAAGGGGACAGCAGAGAATGAGGTGGCTGGATGGCATCAACAACTCAAAGGACATGAATTTGAACAAACTCCAGGAGATAGTGGAGGATAGGAAAGCCTGGCGTGCTGTGGTCCATGAGGCCCCCAGACAGTCAGACACGACTGAGAGACTGAACAACAACAAACTCTAATTTTAACTGGCTGCACGGTGTTCAGTTGAATGGATGCTTAATGAGCCCCATACTGTTGGGCACTTGGACTCTCCAGACTTTTACTGAATAACAATACACATACATTTGTAGCCAATTCCTCCCTCCAGGATATAATGACAGCAGAGAAAATCCTTATCAAAAAATTGCCTGTGATATCAAATTTCTTTTCTGAGATGACTTAGAGAACCTTGAAAACACGCAGGGGAACATTTCTCACGTCACGTGGTGCTGCGTGACCGAGGGAGAGCCTTCTGTAGTGAGGGAGGGAAGAGCAAAGGGCAGGGGCACACCAGAAACACCTCCACGGCAACTTTAACAGGAACGTGCGGCAGCAGCACACTTGAACAGTTACTATCTTAGAACGTGACACACAATCTCGAAGGCCTGATACCCAGTGCGAGTTTAGAAACTTAGAGAAGAACGGATAAAGCACATGCAAATCCCCTTTCAGGGCAGGATGTATCTCAAGTATCTCTGAGGCATGAGACTGAAAGCCTCCAAGAAGAACTGATCATAGGAGATAGATAAGACCAAAGGTTACTTATTTCATGTAAGCGAATGAAGAAGTAGATGCAAGAACGTCTCCATCTCTAAAAGACTCGCAGTGTATCCAAGTTGAGCCAGGGTTCCCAGGCCTAAGGTTCATTAATTTGGTGTGAAGTCTGTTCCCTGCTCAGACAGAGGCTGAACGCTAAGCACCCGACAGCTCACAGAGTAGTAGATGTTACACAGACCCTATAAACAACACTGTTCTCAAGGAGCTCTTGTACCGCTCTTCTTAAGATAAGCCAGCAAGCATGAAAGCTGCTTTATAGCCAAATATCTTCCCTCCTGAACCATGCCACGTGCCTGTGCAGACAGCTGGACGCCCTTGGTCCCTGACATGAAGAGTAAGATTGTTTGAAGGAGTAAAGAGAGGGAATTAAAAAAAGAAAAGATGGGAAGAAACTTGCTGAAATAAACTTTGTAAGCCATAAACGTGTACCTCTGTATACAGTTATACATACCCTTCCAGGGAATTCCCTGGTAGCTCAGTCAGTAAAAAATCTGCCTGCAGTGCAGGAGACCTGGGTTCGATCCCTGGGCTGGGAAGATTCCCTGGAGAAGGAAATGGCAACCCACTCCAGTATTCTTGCCTGGAGAATCCCATGGACAGAGGAGCCTGGCGGGCTATAGCCCATGGAGTCACAAGAGTCGGACACGACTGAGCGACTAAACCACCACCACCCTCCCAGAGGAAAAGGAGCTCCTCCTTTAGACGGCTAACCTTTTCTTCTGAGACTGAGATGTCAGTGCTCAGACACAGTAGTTCAGAAACAACACTTCACAGAAAAGTATGTTAGGCTCAGAAACAGTGTATGTTGGTGATCCAAACCCAGGTACTAAAAAATGTTTGAATTCTGATCAGTTATCTGATTGTTCACTAATCTTTGCTTTTTGGCTTGTGAGAATGCTATTAACTTACCTAAATGAGCTTTAGAAAGAATAATACTTAGAAATACTCTGAGATATTTTAGAAAACATATAAATAAAACTTAACCTTACTAATTAGGGTTATTTCCAGTTATAATTATCTTGAAAAAAGCAATACAATGATTTCTGCCTACATTTGTTGAACCTTGGAAATCATTTTATTAATATTATAGTGAATTTCAGTTAAACTTTGTTATATTGGTACTTGATATATAAAATGAAAAAAGCATAATCTCCATTATTTTCAGGTGGGTCAGACTCAACACTGGCTATAAATTTTACAAAATTTCAACAAATTACCTTTGAGTGTTATTTTAAGCTTCATTATATTAAAAAGTATAAATTAGTTATTCTTCTTCTTAAATTTTTAAATTCATTTTTGGCTGTGCTGGGTCTTCACTGCTGTGAGGGCTTTTCTCTAGTTGCAGTGTGTTGGCTTTTCATTGCAGGGGCCTCTCTTCTTGTGGGGCCAGGCTCAAGAGTGTGTGGGCTTGGTAGTTGCAACTCCTGGGCTCTAGAGCACAAGCTCAGTACTTGTGGTGCATGGGTTTAGTTGTTCTGGGGCAAGTGAGATCCTCTTGGACCAAGGATCAAACCAGTGTCTCCTGCACTGGCAGGCGGATTCTTTACCACTGAGCCACCAGGGAAGCCCTGTGAATTATTCTTGAGTTGTTCATTTATCTTTCCAGCTGGGAAAGTTCCTCTTCCGCTGGTTGGACAGCTCTGGGGGCTCCCTTGGAAGAGTGCAGGAGGCAGAGGACAAGAGCTGGATCAGAAGAGAGAATTGTACTGAATTCAGCCCAACAGCTGTCACTGTCAGGCTACCTTCATATCCTATTTTATTTTCTCAACTAGAGGGCAAGGTCTAGAATAGAAAAATGCATTTCTCACTGATTGTAAGATCTTTTTTCAAGTGGACCATTTTTAAAGTCTTTAGTCAATTTGTTATAGCATGGCTTCTGTTGTTTACATTCTGGCTTTTTGGCCATGGGGCATGTGGGATCCCAACTCCCTGACCAGGGATGGAAACTGCACCCCTGTATTGGGCGGTGAAGTCTTAACCCCTGGACCAGCAGGGAAGTCCCCTGAACGATCCTGTTTTGCTTTTTAGAGAAATGAGTTTGGTAGCTTAATCGTGGTCCTGGTTAGGATCACAACAGGAAAGGAGAACCATCCTGCGCACTTTCTATGTGGCAGACTTTCTGTGTCCTTGGATGTGACATCACTCCTGCATTCTGGCAAATATGTGCTAAGCTCATCTTGTCTGTCCATTTCTTGCTCCAGATCTAGAATCAGCCACTTTACCAAAGAGCTCATTTGGTCAGCGGGACACCAGCAGGTTAGGATGCTCAGGGCTGCAGGATTATCGCTGCTTCCAGGCTGTTTCAGTTCAGAGCTGGGAAAAACTTTTTTTTGTAAAGATGAAGAAGATTATGAATGAACAGTAGTATTTTCAATTTAGATTTGAGTCTAGATCTGACCCTTAAAGAAGAAGTTTTTACTTAACTTCTTTTATTTTATACTTCATATATCCTTTTTCCTGTTAAGCTGAAAAACCTTGGTTCCTCACAATAATGATGTGATTGGCTTTTATTGGCTTTATCCATCAGAATAATTCTTCGAAAATACCAATACCAATGTAACCACTATCAATATGCCTTCAGGATGAGCTTTAAAATTTCTTTGTGTTATTTTTCTTCTCATTGGCGTGTATCTTATTGAGAATGTACAGAGAAAGATACGTAATATATAAAGTTAGCTGAAATAATCCTAGGCTCTATGTGGCTATGTCAACAATTTAACAAATAACTAGATTCATCTGTTTACAAAACTCAAGAATTGCTTTCCCCGCTTTCTGATATGACTTTATTTTTATTTATGTAAAACATCCATATGATTCTAGGGTCAAAACTATATATATAAAACTAGGTCCCTTCAGGGAAGACTTGCTTTCAACCCTGCTTCTCCATTCTACTCATTTCCTCTTTTCATAGGAAACTTTGGGGGTAAATTTTAAATTCATCTTTAAATCTTTCTTTATGTACTGTAAGCAGGCATTCACTCTCACAAACATTTCTGCATTCACCCACCTTTCTTACATGAAAAGTAGAATACTGGGGACTTCCCTGCTAGTCCAGTGGCTAAGACTCTGTGCTCCTAGTGCAGGGGGCCTAGGTCCCACCCCTAATCAGGGAACTACAAGCGAACTATATCCCAGGAGCTGCAAGTAAGACACAGGATGGCCAAATAAATAATATTCTTAAAAGAAGAACATTAAATACACTATTCTGCATCTTGCCTTTTCATTTACCAATGTACTCGAGAGATGGCTCCACCTCTCCCTCCATTCTGTTAGATGTACCATAACTGATTCAACCAGCACCCACTGCGGGACACCTGGGTTACCTCCACTCTACTGCTCTTATAATCAACCGGCACCCACTGTCGGTCACCGGGTTATTCCCACCCTACTGCTATTACAAACACTGTCGCAAACACTGCAGTAGCAGTGCTGAGTTACTCTGTGTAATGTCACTCTGTAATTGTGAAAATGTATCTGTATTTCAGGTAGGAACTTCCCACACCCAGCGGTACTCTAAATCTGCTGGAAATTCTGGCATCTTCCCAGGGTCACAGCAGAGGAAAGCTTTTCTCATTCACTGGCAGTAAAAGTTTGGCTGAATTGGCCTTGCTTTCCTTCCCCCTGAACAGCGCTCCTCTGATGTCCCAGCCCCGGCAGAGGTTCTGTTTCAGCTCCCGGCTCATGTCATCCTCATGTTCCATCTCCATTCGCCGTGCGGACCTGATCACAGCCGGTCACAGCACCCTAGGGCTGCTGCTGCTTTCGTGTACACCGTCTTTGCTTCTGACACCTGCGGATTTCCTCTTCTGCCAATAAGTTCAATCACACACATCACAGACTCTGAGAGGGGGTTAAAGCGTATCCAGTATCTTTAGGTTGGGAACAAAAGCATTTCAGATTATCTGAATCAGTCAGATTCTAACAACCTGTCTGCATGTCTTTTCTTCCCATGGATTGAGTCTGTGAGGGTTGGGACAAGCACTCCTTCAGCTATGTGTCAACCTAGTGCCTAGTAAAACCGCTAGTACATGTGTGTGTGTACACACATATGTATCTATATAGTCCTTTTAACACATGTTTGTCAAATTCAAGAATCTATTTCCTAAGGTTGGTACATTTGGGATTGTATTTTACTATTGTTCCAGCAATGAGTTTTATATTTTGAAAGCATTTTCTATGAAATTATCTTTATTAAATAATTCTGTCTCCCCATTTGTATTAATTAAAAATAGACATGCTTACCAAACAGAATTTCTCAAAACTATAAAAAATCTAGCATTATTACCACAATGAGTTGTCTCAGCCAAAAGAAAATGGACATTTTAACTAACCAGCAAAGTTTTATCTCAAATAAAAACATAACTGCTGCTACTTACAATAGCTTCAAAAAGAACCCCAGAATCCAGGCGCTCTGGTTTTCCTAGCTTCACAAAGTTTTTTCCTTTGATTTCCTCGTATACAAATTGATTTATGTAAGAAAAAGGAGAACTTTTGATTATGGATATTCAGGTATTTGTTTTGGTATTTAGGGGATTTTTTTCCTTAAGGCTTCATGTAATCTTCCTCTCTCATCTCAAGGGTATTCTTGGATATGTCACCATTTATGGCTTTAGGTTCATAGGATGTCTGTTCTTTCTACATATTCTGTGTTTCCTATCAAAACCCTACTTTTTTCCCCACTCTCGGTAGAAAGCAAAGAAAACAAACACACAGCAAACTTTCTATTTTCCTTTAAAAAAAAAAAAAAAAGGAGCTTAGGTGTTTTCATCTTATTATAATAATTCCTTAGTTCTCAGAAAGGTTTGTGCGGGACTCCTTGCCTTCCCAACAGACAATCACATATTCCTTCCTCTTTAGCCACCAGAAAGTATTTATTAATCTTAATACATAGTCCTGCTTATTAGGTACGTCTAACTCTTTCCTATATGCCATGCAGACTTTAACTTTGAACTCTGGAGGGACAGCAGCCTATACTTTCTCTTTTTCAATGAACATTAACATGAAGATAAAGATATATCCAGTGTTTAAAAATTAAAAGATACTTTGTAAGAATTTCTAAGTTTTGAGTGCTGTCCTGTTTCTGGCAGGGCTGTGGTGTGGAAGCAGTACACCAAGGTAAAAACTCAGAGCCAGATCCACAAAGCCACAGCGTTCCAGGAATGAAATAGCTCGTAGGCCAACTTGCTAAACTGACCCAAACCAGTGTCTGAAATGAGACTGTTTAAAACAAAGTGCGACTGAAACTTTATTCCTGATCACTGCCTCACTTTCGAGCACACACTTCTCATCTTTGCAGTAAACCTGAAGCAACCCTATTCCAGTTTTAACGTTACCAGCATCATTTCTTCCAGCTCTGTGTGTCCTTAAAGAAACAGAAGCCCCACCTTTTGCAAAATATTTAAGGGAATGCTAGCCAGATACAGTGAGACTCACCGTCACATCTAAGGAAAGACGACAATGTAGGCAGGTGTTTTCTGTTATTCTAGAAACCAGTGAACAGAGGCCAGGGTCCGAGAGCATTTCCCATAGAGTTTTGTCTACGGATCAGGCCATCTGGGTGGCTAAGCACACAGTTAAAATTTTACAGATATGGGGGCCACAAAAAAAGAGAAGTGACACTAAATTCCTTCACATGTAACAGAAAAGACAGATCCCTCCGTTAAAAAAGAAATCTTAGATGGTGTCAAACAGAATCTTAAAAAAATCACTTTCTCAAGAATGGTGGCACAAACCACAGGTATCAATTACAATGCATTTTAACCCAACAATTTCGTGCTGCAAAGCAGAAAAGTTCAGTATTCTCCTTTCAAACAAGACACCCTTTCCTTTAGTAAACATTTATTTAATGCTTTTCATTAAAAACAAAAAAAAAAAAACATTTCCCGTCTGAGAAATAGCTAAGCAGGCAACGGGGTAATCTTCAAAAATTCTAAGCATTTTAAACACACACACACACACACAAGAAAAAAGATGCATTTTAGATAAGAAGGATCAAAATTCTTAAAGTGAGAAGGTCTGAGGGAATTTTATGCTTTCTTTTTACAAAATCATGGTCCATGTATGGAAAAGGAATGAATGGAACTGACTCAGAGTTAACTATAAATCGTACACTCACATGCACGTACACTGAAGTACCTTCAAACAAACCTGGGGATGTGAACGCATTTGGGTTCTTAATGGAAACCACCCACGCTGAGAGCAACTGACATAGGGCCAGACCCTCAGCTCCAGCTTGTCTTCCTGTTCTGAGACCTCACCACAAAAGGATTTCTCTGTACCTGTGGGCTCTCACAAACTTTTATACGTGGTTAAGTTGTTGGAATCAACAAACACTGACCAACGCATTCTAGGTATCTTCTCTAGTCTCCAAAGTTACTTTTTTGTGTGTGTGTGAAATTGAGCTAAATAGCTTTTAGTCTTTTGTGTAAAGGAAAATAATCCTGACATTTATTAAAATCAGGCCTTTCTTAAAAAAAAAAATCTTAATTTAAAAAAGTATCTTAAATGATCTCCTATACTTAAAACTGTAGAAATACTTCACTGATCATTTCAATTAACTCAAGTATTTGAAAAACTTTGATTTCTAGAAGTAAACAAGAAGTACTCGGCATAGATTTGATTCTAGTAAGGAATGAATACTCATTAAGGATCATTTAAAAGGAATTAGTGGCTGAATAAATTAGTGAAACTTGACAGCAAACCAGTCAATCCTAAAGGAAAACCCTGAATACTCATTGGAAGGACTGATGCTGAAGCTCCAATACTTTGGCCACCTGATGAGAAGAGTCGACCCATTGGAAAAGACCCTGATGCTAGGAAAGACTGCAGCGGGTAGGAGGAGAAGGGGGCGACAGAGGATGAGATGGTTGGATGGCATCACTGACTCAATGGACATGAGTCTGGGCAAACGCCAGGAGATGGTGAAGGACTGGGACACCTGATGTGCTGCAGCCCATGGGGTTCCAAAGAGTCAGACACGACTGAGTGAATGAACAACAAGAAGACAGCAAAACACACCTGCTACTGGAGGCATCATTTTCTAAAACACATCAATAAGGAACTGGGGCTGGGGGATAGAGTAAACGTGAAGAGGAAGTTTACACAGGATCCAGAGTCACACAGCGTGAAACTCCAAACGTCTAGGAGTCAATAAAAAAGTACACATCAAAGTAAGAACCAGCAACGAGCTGGTTCTCGAACTGAATGAGCAAAGACAACTGTGGTTAAAGGCACGGGGGACCGGAAAATTCCTCCCAACAGCTATTTGGAAGTAGCTGATTAGTGACCACAGCTGGGCTGTGAGGGTCAGAAGTTGGAAGGTGCCCTGGAAGCCCTGCCATAGAGCACCTCTCTTCCACCAGCAAGTCCTGGTCCATCTCCTCTCAGTCCCAGGACAGACTGGGAACTCAGGCTGGGGCAGGGGCGTAGGGACTAGGAAGTGGGCCCTGCATGTGTCCAAAGGTGACCCAACTCTTAGCAACAGCTTCTAGGACATTCTGGGTCAGAACAGCCTATCCAGTTCACATCTCTGCAGCCACATCACCATGGGTACCCGTGTCTGCAACTGGGTTCATCTAATCACCCCAAACTGTAGCTCTATTTTGGTGGCAGTCACACTCCACCCGAGGACCGAAGTCACCTCTGGACTGCCTACACATGTGCATGTAGGTTTCACTTTCTTAAATCATGTAGAAAACAAAAACTACAGTTACAAAACACTGTTACAACAATACTAGCTTTTATAATTGCCCAAGTATTTACCTCTGTTGAGGTCTTTATTTCTCCATGCCAGTTTCAGACTACTGTCTAGTGTCTTTTCATTTCACCTTGCAGGACGCCTGTCAGTATTTCTTGTTGGGCAGATCTAGTGGTCACGATCTCCCGCAGCTTTTGCCTAACTCAGAATGTCTTAATTTCTCCCTCGTTTTTCAAGGATAGCTCTACTGGATATAGGATTCTTGGTTTCTTTTAGTTCTTTGAATATATCAGCCTCCCCAAAGAAGTCTTCGTCTTCTGGATTCCAAAGATTCTGATAAGAAATCTGCTGAAAATCCTATTGAGGATCCCTTGTATGTGATGATTTCTCTCCTCATCTTTTCAAAGTCTGACTACAATGTGTCTCATTTTGAATTCACGTAACTTGGAATCTGCTTTCAGCAAATATGGGACGTTTTCACTATTATGTCTTCAGATATTCTCCCTGCCCCTTCCCCGCACCTCCTCCTTCCCATGATGTGCATGCTGGTCCACATGATTCTGCCCCAGGGGTCTCTAGGCTCTGTTCACTTTTCTTAAGTCATTTTTCTTTCTGTTCCTCAGCCCTGATAATTCCCATTATCCTATCCTCAAGTGCACGGATTCTTCTGCCTGCTCAAATTTGTTCTGAACACCTCTAAGTGAATTTTTCATTTTGGCTAGTGTACTTTTCAACTCCAGAATTTCTTTCTTGGTTTCTCTTTAGATTTTCTCTCTTTATTGATATTTCCATTTTTTCACACACCATTTTCTTGACACACCCATTCCATTTCTCTGCCCATGTACATATATGATAATAACAGTATTTTATTACCAGAGTTATTGTGATGGTAATTTAGGGTTGTAAGCACATAGCTTTTCAAATTTGGCTGCTTAAGAATCAGTCTATCTGATTTCAGATACTGAGTTCTCTCAATTAGACTTCTCTCTCATTCAGTCAACAATTTCTAAAATAATTGTTGAAATGAGAAGATATCTTTTGATATAAGGTGGGGAAGAGATTTTGGCCTGTTGAGATTCTGAATTTTTCAGACTGAGCACAGTCCTTTATGCAAATATATTTTCACTGTAATTTAGGAAAGAATTTATTAAAGTGCTATTTATCACGAGACAGAATTACTGGGTTATGTGGATCACAATAAACTGTGGAAAATTCTGAAAGAGATGGGAATACCAGACCACCTGACCTGCCTCTTGATAAACCCTATATGCAGGTCAGGAAGCAACAGTTAGAACTGGACATGGAACAACAGACTGGTTCCAAATAGGAAACGGAGTACTTGGTCAAGGCTGTATATTGTCACCCTGCTTATTTAACTTATTTGCAGAGTACATCATGAGAAACGCTGGGCTGGAAGAAGCACAAGCTGGAATCAAGATTGCCGGGAGAAATATCAATAACCTCAGATATGCAGATGACACCACCCTTATGGCAGAAAGTGAAGAGGAACTAAAGGGCCTCTTGATCAAAGTGAAAGAGGAGAGTGAAAAGGTTGGCTTAAAGCTCAACATTCAGAAAACTAACATCATGGCATCTGGTCCCATCACTTCATGGGAAATGGATGGGGAAACAGTGAACAGTGTCAGACTTTATGTTTTTGGGCTCCAAAATCACTGCAGATGGTGATTGCAGCCATGAAATTAAAAGACGGTTACTCCTTGGAAGGAAAGTTATGACCAACCTAGACAGCATATTAAAAAGCAGAGACATTACTTTGCCAACAAAGGTCCATCTCGTCAAGGCTATGGTTTTTCCAGTGGTCATGTACGGATGTGAGAGTTGGACTGTAAAGAAAGCTGAGCGCCGAAGAATTGATGCCTTTGAACTGTGGTGCTGGAGAAGACTCTTGAGAGTCTCTTGGACTGCAAGGAGATCCAACCAGTCTATCTTAAAGGAGATCAGTCCTGGGTGTTCATTGGAAGGACTGATGCTGAAGCTGAAACTCCAATACTTTGGCCACCTCATGCGAAGAGCTGACTCATTGGAAAACACTCTGATGCTGGGAGGGACTGGGGGCAGGAGGAGAAGGGGACGACAGAGGATGAGATGGCTGGATGGCATCACCAACTTGATGGACATGAGTTTGGGTAAACTCTGGGAGTTGGTGATGGACAGGGAGGCCTGGCATGCTGCGATTCACGGGGTTGCAAAGAGTTGGACACGACTGAGCGACTGAACTGAACTGAATGATATAGCTAAATGCTACTGAGTGGCTCAGACGGTAAAGAATCTGCCTGCAATGCAGGAGACCTGGGTTTGATCCCTGGGTCAGGAAGACCCCCTGGAGAAGGAAATGGCAACCCACTCCAGTACTCTTGCCTGGAAAATCCCATGGACAGAGAAGCCTGGTGGGCTACGGTCCATAGGGTCGCAAAGAGTCGGACACGACTGAGCGACTTCACTTTCACTTTCCTCTAAGTGAATTTTTCATTTTGGCTACTGTACTTTTCAGCTCCAGAATTTCTTTACGGTTTCTCTTGAGATTTTTCTCTATTGATATTTCCATTTTTTCCACACACCATTTTCTTGACACATCCATTCCATTTCTCTGTCCATGTACATATATGATAGTAACAGTATTTTATTACCAGAGTTATTTGTAATGGTAATTTAGGGTTTTAAGTACATAGCTTTTCAAATTTGGCTGCTTAGAATCAATCAGTCTAACTGATTTCAGATACTGAGTTCTTAATTAGAATTCTCTCTCATTCAGTCAACAATTTCTCGGATAATTGTTGAAATGAGAAGATATCTTTTGATATAAGGTGGGGAAGAGATTTAATCTGTCGAGATTCTGAATTTTTCAGACTGAGCACAGTCCTTTATGCAAATTTATTGTCACTGTAATTTAGGAAAGAATTTATTAAAGTGTTATTTATCATGAGACAGAATTACTGGGTTATTAATGATATAGCTAAATGCTACTGAGTAGCTCAGATGGTAAAGAATCTGCCTGCAAGGCAGGAGATCTGGGTTTGATCCCTGAGTCAAGAAGATTCCTTGGAGGAGGAAATGTCAACCCATTCCAGTATACTTGCCTGAAGAATTCCATTGACAGAGGAGACCGGTGGGCTATAGTTCATGGGGTCACAAAGAGTCGGACATGACTGAGCAACTAATACACACAAAGGATACTGAAATCTCTAACCAAAAGCCCGTGATGATGGCAACACATTTTGGTGTAGCAATCATCAACGCTGGCAGTGGAGTAACACGGTTTGTTCTGAATCCTAGCTCTGTCACTTACCAGCCATGTGACTCTGGGCAAATTTCTCGCTCTCTCAGCATCTCCTCTGTACAATAAGGATAACTGTACTCCACAGGGTGGTTTCTGTGAAATTATATGACTTAATTTGTGTGAAGCACTCAAAACAAGCTTTAATTCAATAAAATTTGGACATTCGTATCTGTGAATGCTTTTTCAAGAAAGCCAGACAGTAGTACAGATGGTTTAATTTGGTCATGTGGGCTGTCCATGGGAAGGGTACTCTGTGACGGTTAGTGCTGCCGTTTATCTAACATCACTCCTCTTGTTTCCTTGATTACAAGTATCACTTAATTCCATAATCGATTTTAATAAGTATTCACATTCTTTCAAAGAGACCAAAAGCAGCAGGAACAGATTCTCTGGCGAGTACTGATTTGATTCCTACCAAGAGAAGCTGAGTGGGAGAAAGGTGAACCACCCTGAACCTGTCTTCTTACTCACACTTAATGAGATCCTCAGACCAAGGTCAAGGGGCTCAGGAAGCAGCTATAAATCATGCCACCTGACAGACAGCGAGGGGGCAGGAACAGGAGGGGCACATGCAGAGGGGCAGGAAATCGAGGCTGATTTATTTGCATTGAGACAATTCAGGAGGGATCAGAAAGATTTATAAATTCCCTGCGGCATCACAGAAGGCGGCAGTCTGACAATAGGAACGGCAAGCGAGATGTGATGCTCGAAATGAGGGGAAGAGAGGGTCTTATCAAATTTTGTGAAGAATCTGCCTACATCTGGAACTGATGACAAAAGAGACGGAACAGATGGAGGGAAGGAGACTGGGAGGAATTCAGATTTCCCCGTGTCTCCCAGCCTCTGGACTTCACCAAACTCCAGGCAGGCAGAACTCATCAAAATGGGATCCATTTCTTTGTAGGATATGAAAAAGGTTTCAGAGGGATAGTGAGTAACCAGGATTTTTTTTCAAACTTTAAAATGCAATATTTACTACTTTCGTAAGATAAGCAAATGTCTATAGACAGATTTATACAATCCTTACATATTGTTTCCTTACGCTTTACAACTGCTTCTTTTAAAACTGTTCCTAATTTCAGCAGTTAGCAGATAATACAGCTATAGGTAAATATACCGACTTGTCAAAAATTGGAAAATACAGACTTTAGACCTCAAAATCAGTTTCATCTATCCATCCAATATTACAGATGAGGAAGATAAGACCCAGAAAGGTTAAGTGAAGAAGCTTGTGACTTGATTAAGAAAACCAAAAGAATAAATTTGTGTCCAACACTTAGATATCAAGAGATTTATAAATGAAGGGGGTCAAAGAGTAGAGACTTCCAGTTATTAAATCCTGGGGCTGTGATATACAGCATGGTGATAACGGTTAACAACACTGCCTTGTATATTTGAAAGCCGCTGAGAGTCAAGATCTTAAAAGTTTTCATCACAAGAAAAAACTGTGGTGATAGATGTACACTGACCACAATACACACATAAATACAATTACTATGTTGCACACTGAAAACTAACATGATGCTGTATGTTGATTACATCTCGGTTTTTAAAAAAGAGTGTCACGTGTGGATTCGAGGTGTGGGGGGAATGGGTGCTGGGTAACAGGGGCTCATGTCTTGCACGGTCACAACGAGCTGGAAGTAGATGATCTTATTTGAAAAGCAGAAACACAGAGACAGAAATAGAGAGCAAATGTAGGGACACCAAGAGGGGCGGTGGGGTGTGTGTGGGGGATGAATTTGCAGACTGGGATTGACACAAATGTGCTACTATACATAAAACAGGTAACTGATGAGAACCTACTGCACAGCACAGGGGACGCCACTCACTGCTCCTTGGTGACATGAGTGGGCAGGAAGTACAAAAAGAAGGAGACAGACGTGTACACACAGCTGATCCACTTTGCTGCACGGCAGACACTAATACTGTAAAGCAAATGTACTCCAATCAAAAATAAAACAAAGCGCCTGCCTCCCTGGACAGCTTTTGCCCAAGAGAGGGCAAATGTGTGAGGGCAAATAAGCAAAGGATGGCTTTCCAAAGGCAAGGAAGAAAACTGATTCCATGGCTAGGAAATTCCAAACTACAAAGATGAGTCTTGAAGTGAAGATTAAAGCAGAGATTAAGCTGAGGAAGTAGGAGGCAATTCCAGGGGGGAGGATGGGGAACGGAAAACGCTTTGCATCCAGTTCCTTTCAAATAAATCTGGATGCCATTGGCAGGAAACATGGAGCTGATCCTAATGTTTGTGGTGGTTTAAGAGGAAGAAGTATGTATACTGAAGACTTTATGTAAGACTTAATATGTAAGAATCTAGGACTGAACGGAGGCAGGATAATTAAAACGAGATGAGCACGTTTATCTGACCAAGTCAGCACAGGCAGTTGAGCCATGAAATAGGGATTGACCTGTAATTGTCTACGCTGTCAACTTCTGGATGCAGTATATCCTAACCAGACAGGTTTCACTCTCCACAGAGGGGATAAGGGCTCACAGGATAGCTGGGAGGGTGGCTTGTGGACACAGCAGGTCCAGGACAGAGCAGGCAGGCCAGAGCCGCACATGGAGGAGGGTCCTTCGGCCATGCTGGGCACCGTGTGTCCTCCGAGGAATGACTGCCCTGGCCAAGCACCTGACTTCAGCAACATGTGGGGAGTGGATACACGGACGGTCCCAAGGCTGGCCTCGTCATCAGGAGGAGGTGCTGGGTAAGAGGGACACACGTCCAGAGTGCCTGCTACAGCACTCATGCTCCCTCTGCACTTGCTGCTTGCTTGCTTTCTTTGTTCACTGACATTGTAGCTTTCCTGTTTCTGTTCTCTTCTCATAGAACAAAAAATCATTTTATTGTTCTCCCTTCAACATCAGAGGTCACTTTTAAAAAAATTAATTAATTGTAATTGGGGGATAATTTCTTTATAGTATTGTGGTGGTTTCTGCCACACATGAATCACCCACAGGTGCACGTGTACCCCCATCCTGAATCCCCCTCCCACCTCCCTCCCCATCCCATCCCTCTGCGTTGTCCCAGAGCACCGACTTTGAGTGCCCTGCCTCATGCATTGAACTCACACTGGCCATCTATTGCACATATGGTAATATACATGTTTCAATGCTATTCTCTCAAATCATCCCACCCTCCCCTTCTCCCACAGAGTCCAAAAGCTTGTTCTTTACATCTGTGTCTCTTTTGCTGTCTTGCATATAGGGTTGCTGTTACCATCTTTCTAAATTCCATACATATGCATTAATATACTATATTGGTGTTTCTCTTTCTGACTTACTTCACTCTGTATAATAGGCTCCAGTTTTGTCCACAGAGGTCACTTTTTTAAAAAAAAATTTATTAATTGTGTTGGGTCTTAGTTGCAGCACTCAGGCTTAGTTGCCCCATGGCATGTGGGATCTTAGTTCCCGTACCAGGGGTGGAACCTGTGTCCCCTGCACTGGAAGGAGGATTCTCAACTACTGGACTGCCAGGGAAGGCCCTAGATGTCACTCTTAAGCTAGTTTAATACTCAGATGAATGGCTTTCCCAGCTGCTCCAGAGCTGGTGGCCAGGGCCCAACGCTGGGGACAACGGAGTGCCCAGGAGGTCGCATCCCAGACAGAGCCTGCTCAGGGGCACCACTGTCTGCTAGGTCGGCCCTGGGCACACACCTCCTCTGGCCTGAGACTGGTGTGTGGGTGATGCTGAGTCTGGCAGAAGGAATCTTGATGTCATGGGGAGCAAACAGTCACGCATGAGGGCCCCTTGCTCAGAGAGGGAGCGCTCAGAGCGTTCAGTCCTAAGTCCTAGAGTCTTCAGTCCTGAGGATGTGGGGGTGAGTGAGGGAACGGAGATGAGCACATACTCAGGGGTCAGACCTACTGATCTGACAAGGAGCAAGGCCCTGAACACAGAGGAAGAGGGCGACAGGCCTGGTGAGGACACACCTGTCCGCCCCCACAGGCCTCTTGGGGGCGGAGGCGGCAGGAGACAAGCGGGCTCTGCTGTGACGTCTCATCTGCTTTCTGAGGTTATAGCAGTCTTCCCGAGACCTGAGCAGACACTTGAAATCACACAGCACGTATTTCTCCACGTCTCAGTGTTTCCGAGCCGTGCCCCCTCTGTCACATGTGTTCCTGTCCAGGGCTGAGCAGTGTCTCACGCAGGAAGACACTGCTATTTGCTGCTCACTCACTGCTCAGGGTGGCCAGCCTGCAATGACCCTGACGCTGTAGGGCAGGTGGACATGGTCCACAGGATGAGGGGAGTGGTGGTGGCCCCACTGAGACGGGTTATAACATCCTGGCTGCTCTCTCCCCTCCCTGGATTGCTTGCCTAAGGGGGATCCAACCCCACATACTGAGCCACCCCATAGAGGAGCCCAAATGGAACAGAGCCCAGGGCCATGGGAGTAACTCTGGGAGGAAGCCCTGTGGCCCCAGCCACGAGCCAGGTAAGTGCAGGCCTGGCCAAGAGCTGGACTGCGTGTTCATGGGGGTGCCGGGTGAGAATAGCCAGCCTGAGCCGGTATCCTGGGCCTGCGTGGCGGCTGTCAGAGCCCTCAGTTCTGCCTGATGAAGCCACAAGTTGGGGGAGCACCGTGAAGCTGGCCCACGGGTCACAGCAGCTCCCTGGGACGGGTCACCTGGTAACCAGGTGGCAGACACAACGTGGTAACAGACAGTTACTTAATGTATGACTCACCGAATTCAGATGCTTTTCCATGCTGGATCTACTGAAAATACTTGGGGCAACAGTAAAGTACCTCTTTTCCATTGAGAACTTCAAGAGATCAGGGAAATTAAGCGGCCTTGTAATGCTTGACAAGTAAAACACACACACCACAACAGAAAACTAAGGATGCTTACGGAAATACCCGACTGAAGAGGACAGGGTCTCCAACTTCTGAAAGGACCCTGTGAGTGGCCGGGGGGCGGGGTGGGGGGGCGGGATGCAAGGAAGGAGAGTGAAAACCACTGTGAAAAGACTGTAGGGACAGAAGGTGATGTTTGGCCTGGGAGAGCCCGAGGAGGCTTGGCATCAGCTCGCTTCCCCCGGGGGAGACACCTTTCTGCAGGACACGCACCGGGACACCTCAGCTTACCACACAGCTGTGTGGGACGCACTGCCTGTCTGGAGATCTTGGTTCTCTCTGGAGACACTAACTGATCTCCACTAGCTGTCCCCTGATAAAATGGGGGCGGGGTGCGGCAGGGATGAATAACATATAAACATACAGACACAGGGCAGCTCACTTGAGTTTTCTGCAGCCGCTGCAGAAGCACAGGTATGTTATCTACCACCCCTCAGACTCCTCAGTCAGCTGAGCAGGCTCATTCATTTGAAATTCTTCTACTGAGTGTAACAGAAACTGATCATTTGTTCAGAAAATATGACATAAGGACCAATTAGAATCAATCATGGCTCTTAAAATGAGACAGAATGAGCAACGTGGGACTGAGTGACAAAGCAATATTTTCTTTGTTCAGTTTCCTGCTGTACTATGAAAGAAGTCTTTTTGGTCAGACGAGGTGATATGAAAATGCTTATGTGTCAGAATTCTTAGAAATGCTGAATAAAATAGGTGAACCTTCCACAAAGGGGAAGCTTTCCTGATCCTGCATCACCAGCACCCAGAAGAGGACAGAAGTTCACGTGACTCCGTCTCTTAAAGGGGTGATGATCCAGGGGTCCCAGTGCTTAAGTGGGTATTACCTACATAAAAGTGAAAGTTGCTCAGTCATGTCTGACTCTTTGAAACCCCACGCTCTATACAGTCTCCAGACCAGAATACAAGAGTGGGTAGCCTTTCCCTTCTCCAGGGGATCTTTCCAACCCAGGGATTGAACCCAGATCTCCCGCATTACAGGCAGATTCTTTATCAGCTGAGCTGCAGGTATTACCTGCGTAAGCGGCAAATATTTTTGTTCATGAGACTGGGTTGTTTTTGCTGGTCACCCTTCCATCTTGTAGAAGGGGACACCTTCTTGTGTTTTCTCAGCAAAATCAGTCACACAAATAAAGTCTATTGATAAGCAATTTTAATGTCTACAAATAGAGAAAATTTCCTTATTATGTAAATACTGATTTCTGCTAATTCGAATGTTAAATATTATGCTATCAACTGACGACTGATCCTCGAGAAGTAGAAAAGAAGAAATTCCTTAACTTGACAAACTCTTTTCTACTCCGATCACTTCAGGCAGAAGAGCAATCGTGGGCAGCCAAAGTGCACATGAAGAGTGATGGAGCAGCAGGGGAGGAAGTGAGCAGGTGGGAGCGGACCCTGCCAGCGGTGCAGGACTGGCCCCTGAAGTGGGAGCAGCACAGATAAAGAGGACTCGGATTTCAACAGTCAGCTTTCTCCTTACTTTCAAAGGGGAAAACATTCCCCCCCACCCAGTTTTAAAGTTGTGGTAAAGTATACATAAAATTTACCATTTTAACCCTGTTTAAAGCAGTGTATAGTTATGTCTGTTAAGTATATTTATATCGTTGTGCAACCATCATCAAAGAGGAGATTTCTAGTTTTTATTTTCACAAATAAATGGGCTCACAAAGTATCCAGCATTAAATCTGGGGAAGGTTTTGGGTGGAAGAGAAAAGGGCAAGACGTTTCTCTCCCTGTCAGAGCCCTGAAGAACAGGAAATCAGCTAAATGAAAATATACTTGGTGCCATCTGATGAGATGCAAAAAACAAACCTTCTCGCCAGTCGGTGGTATGAGCGCATCTGCTCCACTTCACTGCCGCCTGCCCTGACATGTGTGGCCTCTGGACCTGGAGGCACGTCTCAGGACTCTGACAACCCTTGAAGATACCCCACAGCGCTCGCCAAGGCCATACAGTGGCCAGTGCTGTGGACCCCTGGGGCCTGACCCAGAGAGACGTGCAGAAATGAATAAAAACCACCACCAACCAAAAACACCCTTTTCAATTCAAGTGGGCAGAACTGCACTAATTTCCCCCAGCCACTGCAAAAGTTAAGAAACATTCTCCTAAGATGTGTGACACCTCCTCAACCAGTCCTCTTACCGAGAAGGCTCTGTGCTTCCTGGACGGAGCCAGAGGCTTGAAGGCTGAGGGCTCTGCTGGGGAAGACGAACTGGACATGGGTCAGACGTCTGACCTGCGGGCACAGCTGGCAAAGATGCGGGCAGCCCCCACCCCCTGCCCCCCATCAGTCATACCTGCTGCTTTAGCTGCTGTACCAGCCGATCCTTCTCCCGCTTCAGGGCAGCCACTTCCTCCTGAGTCTTCTTCTTCGAGGACGACAGTTCCAAGAGAGCTATGTTGGCATCTTTTTCACTGATGGCGGCCAGAAGGGCTTCCTGCCTGCATGAGAGAGAACGCGCCCAGACTTCAGCCCTCACGGCCATCCTCTTGGCTAACTACCATCATCACCCCATTTATGGGGGTAGAAGCTAGGTCTCAGCTGCCCAAGTTCACACCTGAGCTTGGGGTCTGGGCAGGAATCCCATTCAGGTCCTCTTGACTCTAAATGTTTTTATCAGATCGTTACACTGACATCTGAATAAAGAGTTCCTTAGATCCAGTTGTAGTTAAACTTGGAAAAGTATACAACATTAACAACTTTTTTTTTTCCCCAGGTAAGAACTATCCTGTCATTTACATGTTTTACTGATTTGACTCATCCTTTTGATAAGTATTCTGTGGCTTCCAGAGAAACCAGGTACCACTAAAACTGAACACATTTTTATGTACAGAATGTATAACAAACCGCAAACATTAGTAAACAGGATTTAGGAACCCAGTCAGCTGTTCCTGGGGCATCTATGGATCTCTTTATCTCATCAATACAAAGAAGTTTCCAGTCAGAGCTGTATTTTTCATACTGTTCATGGTGTTCTCAAGGCAAGAACATTGAAGTGGTATGCATTTCCCAATTTCAAAATTGGGAAATCAGTACATCAAGGCTGTATACTGTTACCCTGCTTATTTAACTTCTGTGCAGAGTACATCATGTGAAATGCTGGGCTGGATCAATCACAAGCTGGAATCAAGACTGCTGGGAAAAATACCAACAACCTCTGATATGCAGATGATACCACCTTTATGAAAGAAAGCAAAGAACTGAAGAGTCTCTTGATAAAGGTGAAAGAGGAGAGTGAAAAAGCTGGCTTAAAACTCAATATTCAAAAAATGAAGATCATGGCATCCGATCCCATCACTTCATGGCATATAGATGGGGAAACAATAGAAACAGTGACAGATTTTATGTTCTTGGGCTCCAAAAATCACTGTAGATGGTGACTGCAGCCATGAAATTAAAAGACGCTTGCTCCTTGGAAGGAAAGCTATGACAAACCTAGACAGCATATTAAAGAGCAGAGACATCACTTTGCCAACAAAGGTCCATCTAGCCAAAACTATAGTTTTTTCAGTAGGCAGTTACAGATGTGACAGTTGGACCATAAAGAAGGCTGAGCGCCAAAGAACTGATGCTTTTGAGCAGCTGTGGTGCTGGAGAAGACCCTTGGGAGTCCCTTGGACTGCAAGGAGATCAAACCAGTCAATCCTAAAGGAAATCAACTCTGAACATTCATTGGAAGGACTGATACTGAAGCTCCAATACTTTGGTCACTTGATGCAGAGAGCCAATTCATTGAAAAAGACCATATGCTGGGAAAGACTGAGGGCAGGAGGAGAAGGGGACTGACAGAGGATGAGATGGTTGGATGGCATCATCGACTCAATGGACATGAGTCTGAGCAAACTCCGGGAGACAGTGAAGGACATGGAAGCCTGGTGTGCTGCAGTTCATGGTGGTCGCAAAAAGATACGACTTAGTGATTGAACAACAACGGGGCTTTATTTGGCAATGATCTGCACACTTTGAAACAACAATTTAAACTCTACTGATTCCACGTGGTTTAGCTAAAAACTATTTTTGGTTCATATCCAGAAGGAAAAGAAGGTGGGATTTTAGGGTGGGGGTGGGATGTTGAACTAAGAAATTTACAAAATAATCAGAAGGAAGCTGGTGAACAATTAGTCTCATAGTCCAAATGAATTCCTCTGGAGCTCATCTTTTATGGAACAAGTCATCTGGAAGAAGACAGCTTTGATTTACAGGAACTATATAAGTGGCCTGAGCTTTTGACCCGAGGAAGTGCTGAATCTGAGAAGGCACTGCCCAAGTTTAACCTTGCTTCTGTCTCTTGTTAAGATAATTAGGCTTCAATAGCAGTCATATGGAAGAGTTTTAGTTCAGCCACAAACTGGAAGGCTCTCTTTTGAATGTTCTGACAAGGATATTCCGTATTTGGATGGGGAGGTCTGGGGAACTCTGAACAAGCGGTCCTAACAAATGGAAGATGTAGGTCAGTTTACGTCACGGAAATGAAGATTTGTTTAATGAGTCTTTGCTGTTGGAAGGGAAGATTCACTGACCCCAGGATAACTTTCCACTGTCCCTACTTTCTGTGACTCTAAGAAATGGCAGATGGCTTATCCCATGAAGCTCTAGTCGACACCAAAGGGATAACGACAGTCTAAATATATCCACTGACCACTTGAAAAAAATATGTTAAGTGGTGAAATGAGCTTAAAGGTGAAGGAGTTCAAGATGGTCTCGCTCTGCGGTTTCCTGCTGATTGCTGTCATCTGTTCCCTTTCGGGGAGCACGGAGACTGACAAGCTGGAATGAGAAATGCACTTTTTCAAGAAGGGGGCTGCGTTTCTGTGCATCCAAGTCAGAATCACACATTTAGCAACAGGCAAGTAACAGAAGACGAGTGAAAGAGAAATTATTCTGTCCAGTTAGACCAAGTCATGAGAATGCTTGCTCAATGCCAGACAAAAGGCCACGGGATCTGAGTTCCATTCTGTGCTTAAGGAAAGAAGCATGACAATATGAAATACTAATAAGCAGCCTATGTTGTTGAAGCATCTTGACTGAATTCAAGCATCTTGACTCTTATAAACGATATGCTTGGCCAGCTAATATGGTAGAGTTATTCTCTGGGGTAAAATGTCACATTCTCCAAATGCAATATAACAGATGACAACTCAGACTCTAAATTTTAAAATAAAGGATGTGGCATTGGCGTCTGGGCCATTGGAATGGTGCCTCCTTAATAAGATACATGTTTTGTAGACTTTTTCCTTTTTCTATATGATTCAAATAGAAATTTTATGTCATGGATGCTATTTATTTCTTATTGAGTGTTCATTATATAGCTCATTGATAATATGCTATGAACTGCACAGAATCAAAATTTCTCTCCCAATACCCAAGGCTCTCACCCTCTAAAAATTCCCTAGCAGATTAACATACCACTGTCCTTTCCATTTTAAAAGTACACTCTTGATATTGATTTCTTACATGTGTATGTGCCTAAAAAGGGCAATTCAAGGTCAAGAGAATAAAAGGTTTTGATCACACATTGTACATATGATGATGTTAACTTGGTAATGTCAGTATCTTTTGTGGGTTTATTAGTTTTTGGGTTTTTCTCTTGCTTTTGGAAGAAGACAGAGATAGTATCAATCTATCTAGATTTTGGTAAATTTGCAACAGACACCACAGGGGAGAACTTCTTGAGAATAATTTGGGGGATGGGCACAAAATGTAAAGGTGATAAACCATAATTCATCTAACTTTTGGGGAATAAGAAAAAGTCCTGTTCCCTCAGTACAAGTGATAGTAAAGACAATATCAGTAGGTAAACTTACAGGGCTAAGCTTTACAGGGAGCATTCAAGTGTCTAAATTAAAATTTTAAGAATACCCTGCATTTCAGAGGAACGGAATTTAGACTGAAAAAAAAAAAAGACAAACAGCAAAAAATTTTATTTTAGTAGCCATCTATTCTTAATATTGGAGAAGGAAATGGCAACCCACTCCAGTATCCTTCCCTAGAGAATCCTGTGGATGGAGGAGCCTGGTGGGCTGCCGTCTATGGGGTAGCACAGAGTCAGACATGACTGAAGCGACTTAGCATGCATGCATGCATTCTTAATATAATTGTTTCTTTGAAAAACAAGATACTTTCTGACAATGAAGTCACATCCATTCATTGGAGAAAAATGGAAAGGTACAGAAAAGTATGAAGACGAAAAAAATAAACAGTTCCTTTCTAATCAGAGTCAATGACTTGTGATCTTAAGGTCAGCTATTCTAATACTACTAAGGCTTATTTCAGAGAAAATGAGGCTTGGTGGGGACGGATAATTGACCTCAGCAGCTTTGCTAACTGAAGGCTCTCTACAGAAAAGAGCACTTGCTGGTGGGACACCTTCCGACTTCAGCCTCCATAAGCCCACAGCAGTAACACATAAAACAGAAAAGGGAAAGTACACAGACCACAGAGAAAACAGGAACCAAAACGCTCTCCCACCCAAATTACTCCCCTTGTTCTGTTAGTGGCTTTTCCTAGTTATAAAGCAAAAACTGAAAAATGTGCACACGAAACCCTTCAAGGTGATTAGTGACCTCCCACTGCATGACCAACAGGCCACCTGACCTGCATAATGAGGAGGCAGTAACAGAAATCTAACTTTAAGTCATTAGTCTGGTCACTCCATCCCTGGGGCTTTAACTACCCGAACAGCTGAACCTGCCCTTTGACCTGTGAATGCTAACAGAATCAATATGTCTCAATAAGTTCAGCTGTGGCAACTCAGCTTCAAGAAATGGTAAGACCACCTCCTCTGTCCCCTCCCTCTTCCAGCAGATTTCATAAGCAAAAGGCAAAAATCCACGGCAAGTGAGGCTCAAAATCCTCCGGTGATTCCTGAACCTTTGAGGATGATCCATGAGCCCTCTCTCACTAGTGACTGAGAGAAATAACCGCAGTGTTGGAATGACGGTGACTAGTAATTTAAGAGTCCTAGATAAGCCTGTGGGTGTAACAGAAACGCAAGACAGAAATGGAGTAAGACTGAAGGCATGTTAGAAGGGTTTGTTTCTCCCTCTTCCTCCAACTGGGTATTTCAAATGGCCTGATTATATCATCATGTTTCATAAATTCCATAATCCAGAAAACCTCCGGAGAGCGAGCAGATGAAGCAACAATGAGATTGGTGGCTCTGGACGGACCTCTGTCAAGGATGTGCACGCAGAGTCTAAATCTACCCCAATGTTAAGGTAAATCTGAAGTCCTGGTTCTCTCACAAAGGCCCCCTTGACTCAAATTTAACCAATTAACTATCCAGAGTGAAATCCTTCGCTCTTCATTTCACTTGGTGAGCAGGTCCCCTTCAGGACTTGCTTCCTCCAGCCTCCCTTGACGGAAGTCTCGGGGAGCAGGGCAGACACACCACCTGCGAAAGCTCAGTGAGTGTGGCTGTCGGTGGGCCTGGGAGGGTGAGCCTGGCTGAAATGCCTGATCTTCCAAACTCTGGTTCCTGAGCGTCTTCTGTCCTCTCCAGCCGCCTTTACTAAGATACCCAGAACTACCTTTAATGTAAATGTCACATTTTCCAGCCATTATAACGAAACTCTCATTCAATGTTAACTGAATCTGAGGCCCACAGACTGCCAACACTGAAATGATTTGACTTCCTCTTGTTCCCCAGAACCAATACACAAGTTTGGTTGGATCCTCCTTTTGAACAGTTTTTAATTAGCCCACTGCTGTGTATCTGGCATGCTCACTACTGTGGTCCCACCTGCCTTTTATCACCAGCCTGCGAGATTCTTAAAATGCCTGCTTTGACTTCGCCCCCTTCCTACTGTCCAGCCTCATCAGGTTTTTTTACTCCACATCAAACACCTGGGCCTAATACCGGACCAGCGACGATTTTCAACCCACTTTTTCATGAATGTCCTCCAGGACCGTGTGTTTCCACGTGGGGTCATGCTCCACCTGAAAGGCCTGGGCTCTCTCCTGGGCTGCTGATTTCTCTCTGTTCTGCACTCCTCTCCAGGGCATTCATGGTTCAGGTGAATGGGTAGTTGCACTGTGGGTGTCCTTCAACCCATCTCCACATACGGGGTCTTTAAAGTTTCCTTTTAATGTTTCTACGAGTTTATTGATCTCTAAATTTATTTGGCTTGCTAATTTTTTGTACTTTTTTTAAAAAGTCTGTCCTTTTAGGGCTTCCCTGGAGGCTCAGCAGGTAAAGCGTCTGCTTGCAATGTTGGGAGACCCAGGTTCGATCCCCAGGTCAGGAAGATCCCCTGGAGAAGGGAATGGCAACACACTCCAGTACTCTTACCTGGAAAATTCCATGGACGGGGGAGCCTGGCAAGCTACAGTCCATGGAATCGCAAAGAGTCGCACACGACTGAGCAACTTCACTTCTTTTAACTGTGAGATTTCAGTACAATGAGTGAGATGAAACAAAAATGGTAAGTGCCAATAAATCGTATGGGCTGTTAAGTACTGAAGTAGGTAATACCCCAGACAGAGAAAACTGCCTTGGGCTGAAGACACGGCAATTCAGTGGGCCTATTTTGGCAGAGATAATAATAAAGACAGAGAAAGTGACATCCATAGAAGCAGTCACGTGAGGACACACTACATGACTGGATGAATGGGTTTCTACAAGGAAGGACGGACTGAGGGGGATGCTGAAGGTAGCTTTGAACTGGAGCACAGATGGTCTGGGATAGCAGGAAGGAGTAAACACAGGCTGTGAAATTCTTGAGGGTTCTAACCAGAACCCGGCAGACAGAGGGTACTCAAGATGCTGAAGAAGAAATGATCTGATTTTGAATATAATACAGAAGCATCAAGAGTTCCAGAAAAGTACAGTGAGGTCTAGAGAAACAGACTCAGAGGCAAGGAGAGAGATGCTTCTGGAAGCAGAAGGGTCAGGAGGCTGTTGCTAGAGATGCGCCAACTCTCATGTTACAGATGTGGAGAACTCTCACGTTACAAACAAACATGGTTTAAAGGACAAGGAACAGAATGCTGCTGACTCTGCATTCCTGAACCAACAGGAGGACTGCGACGAATCACTACTCTATTCAAAGAATATGGGACATAGAATCAGTACTGCATTTCTGTTTTGCCACTGGAAAGAAACTTGCAAACATCACTGAACACAGACTGTCTTAGGACACTTGGGTCCAGCAGCGTGTGCGGGGGTCCCGGCTCCTGTGACCTGCTCCCAGCTAGTGGCCAGGCCTCTGCCCACACAGCTGTGGTGCGTGTCCCAGGTCTCCACTCCTGAAACAAGGGGAAGAGACTGATCTCTGCTGAGAGACACACTGGTGAGGGAAAGGGGAAGAGACGTCATTCTGGTGTGGATGGACTTCATCCAGTATTTCAGAAGTCTCTGAGAAGAATCAAAATTAACACAAAGGCAGAAACTGCTGGCAGGTGGAGCTCAGTAAGATCACCTAGAGGAGGGCATGGCAACCCACTCCAGTATTCCTGCCTGGAGAATCCCCGTGGACAGAGGAGCCTGGCGGGCTGCAGTCCACGGGGTAGAAAAGAGTTGGACGCGACTGAGCAACTAAACACGGCACCCAGGGCTCAGTCCAGGAGGCTAACTGAACACTATTCTGTGCAGGAAAGCGGAGTTCAGGTTTTCTTCTCACTTTTTTTTTTCTGAAAAATAAACATTTTGATATATCCAACCCACCACAGATTATGACAATTTTGGAAAACCCGACTTTTGTTGTGATACCGACACTTCGGTTATAGAGCTTTCTGCCTGCTTCTGAAAAGGGCAAGAACTTGATGACTGTATCTCCAATTTGTATGTGTGTGTGTGGGGGGGGGGGCACAAAACCCAGAAGCCTGTACCTTTACCATTTGTTTAAATATAAAAACTGTAATCTAATGCACAAAGAGGTAGAAAGCAGATCAGTAAGCGCCTGGGACTGCGGGTGGGGGCTGCCGAATACCTGGAAAGGGACATGGGGACCTTCGGAAGTGGAGTCCAGCTTGACTATGGTGGCAACTACACAGTGTACACATTTGTCAAAACTCACCATACTGTACACACGGGCACCATAAATACGGCATAAACTACATTCCATGATTAAGTCTTCCTGCTCCAAAATAAATGTCCTCGATTCCAGCTCTCCTGAGACCACTGAAAGTTTAGTATTACCAGTATCTAAAGATGATCCTTTTTATCCTGTATTTCCTTAAAATACAGCAAACATTATCCATTTGCTTCCTTCATAAAATATACCTGTACTTAAACTTCAAGTGAGAGATAAGTTCTTCAAAGAATTCATTTTAGGAAGTTATTAATACATAAAAACATTTATTTAATAATGCTGCCAAATTTTTCTTTAAAACTGGCTGCAAAATCTGTTACATTATTCAAGTATTTGGAATTATGGCAAACGTTCTTTTTATTACACTGAATTTAAGTTCTGATCTCAAATCTGGGCACTGAAGTTAGACAACAAATCAAGACGTTATGTTTTTAGGACCACAGTGAGGTCTAAGAATATGTTTATTTTCAGAGGCACCTAGTACACTGGCTCTGGAAGCAACCCTCGAGAAAAGAATTACAAATATATTTTTAGCAACGACGGCACTAAGGGAATAAGTGTGAAACTGTCCAGACGACTGTTCTGAGGCTCAGCTGGATCCTCTGTTCCAACATTCTTTTTTTTTTTAAAGCTTATTTATTTACTTTTGGCTGTGCTGGGTCTTCGTCCCTGCACGTGGGCTGTTCTCTAGCTGCAGACAGCGGGGACTACTCTCTGGCTTCGGTGCGTGGGCTTCTCATTGTGGCGGCTTCTCCTGCTGCAGAACATGGGCTCTAGGGAACACCGGCGTCAGCAGTTGCGCCTCCTGGGATCTACAGCACAGGCTCCGTAATTGTGCAGCATGGGGCTTAGTCGCCCTATGGCACGCGGGAATCTTAGGTCTCTGACCAGGGATCAAACCCGCGTCCCCTGTATCGGCAGGTGGATTCTTAATTAAAGACCAGACCACCAGGAAAGCTCGCAACATTCTTACTTTAAAAAAAAAAAAAAAATTCTCACCACTTCTTCACAACAGATCAGGATAACTCAAATCTCCTCTAAACAGTACTGTACCTAGAGATTCCCTTCTCTAGGTAGGACATCCATATTCTTGTTTCTGATATTCTAAGTTTCCTTACTTTTGAATTTTACTTAAAGGAGCTTGCTCCTCGTGTGTAGTTCAGCATGGCCCCCTGCCCCCCGCCCCACGGCTGCTGGGGTGTCACGCTGCCGTGAGCCACTGTGGATCATGTGGATGAAGGTAAAACTGCAGGAATGGCAGGGCAACGAGAGGATGATTCTGAACCCCTAAATGACTTTACAGAATTAATATCCCAGTCTGGACTCTCAAATGGAAATGAGACAAAATTCTCCGTTAATTTTGTTGGAGCAGATGACCATATGTCCTAACTACTTTAATTAAATGTTTCAAATCCACTTAGCATTTTGTATACATGAGGGATAATCTATGAAAAACCTGCAAATAGCAGAACACACATATAACTGGCATCTAAAAATTAGAAAAGAAATTAAGAGACAAGAATTAGCCTCAGAATACAGCCCTAAGGGGGGGGGGGGCGGTGGGGAAAGGCTAGAGGAGGAGGGAATACCTTGTTAAGATATAATATCTGCTCATTTAATAGGTCATTTTGCTTACAGATATGGATGTGATCACATGGGACTGCAGCCCACCAGGCTTCCCTGTCCATGGGATTCTCCAAGTAAGAATACTGGAGTGGGTTGCCATTCCCTTCTCCAGAGGGATCTTTCCAACCCAGGGATCGAACCCTTGTCTCCGGCATTGCAGGTGGATTCTTTACTGTCTGAGCTACCAGGTAAGCCCCTTTTGATAACATTAAGCTGGGAATTTATGGTGAAACATTACACCACGAAGGAAGACAGTACATTCAGGTGAGAGTCCCAGGCTTGGTTCTCTACACAGATTTTGCTTGTTAGTGAGCTTTCTCTCGGGTTCAGTGTAGATGTGATTCCCGAATTCCACCTAATGTTCACCTGTTTCCAGAGAGAACACATAAAAATGAAGAACGTGTTTTACCTGATCTAAAATGAATTGTTCATACCACAACTATGGATGGTCGTCTTAAAAGAAAAACAAGCCTCCACTGACTGACTTTCCCCTAAAGCTGCTGTGCCTTCCTTCTCCCCATCCTGGTCACAATTTTTCAGACTTTCAATACAATACTGGAGCCCTGATTTCAAGATGGCAGAACTAAGACCTGTCAGCCCCCCACCGCTCCTCTGGAAAACCATCCCAGAACATCAGGACAACAAAATGCAGAGACAAACCCTACCTTTGATGATACAAGGTTTACGACATACCGAAGTACAGCACATACAGAGAAAACAGACATGCAAATTCTCAGCACCTGAAAGTTGACCCAAAGTGTCTGCTGAGAAGGAAGCGGGTTTACCTGTAGAACCCAAGAAGACCTCAAAGATACTCAAGTCCACAGCAGTGGAAAGGTGTGTGAGCCAAAGAAGTATACTGGGCTTGCTTTACAAATAGTGGTTCTCAAACATAACAGAAATGACTATGAACAGAAGGCTGTTCTCTGCTCCTGACCCATGGGATCTGAATCTCAGAGGATGGCTTTCTATACTTTTGAGAATCTTTCAAGAAGGTACTTGAGACACACTACTTTACAGAAAGAACTGACTTAAAAGACCAACAGTAGACCCACACTCTTGCCAAGACTGCATTTTTAATATTTGTATTTGCTTTTCCAAATTCACTAAGTACATCAAAACCTTCCAATTCCATTGTAAAAACAATCAGTTATTTTACTCTAAAATTCTGACGACACTGCAGATCCTCATAAAATGGACCATCACTGGGCTTGAAAATATTGTGGACTCCTGTGGTGTGGCTCCAGCCAACAGACGGTTTGGAAGGCAAGCATCTTATAACGTATTTACAGGCAAATTTCCTCCTTGCCATTTTCATGGCAAGGGCCATCACAGGACAGGTGAACTTGAGGATCTTCTGCTTTCTAATCTCTGCCTTTAAAAATAGCTGGCAAGCCCAGGGATTTTTTTGTTGGGGATTTACTCAAATCCTACCAAAATCCCTAGTGAATTATGTCTTAAACCCAATGATTTGTGTTGGAAATCTGGGGTTGGGGGGTAAAAACAGCTTAGCATGAGCCTCAAGAGATGAAGTTAAGTAGTGGGCTCATAGTAACATCTGGGGATGATGTGTACAAAAAGATTTATATGGCCTTTTCCTTCATTTTGTCTTTACTGTTTTATAATAGTATGTCCTTTAGGCCTGCCGCATGTTTGATGGTATAATGCGAACAGAACATTCCAGAACACGAACCTCCCTTATAAAGATACAGTCCCTTCAAAATAACAGTCTGCTGGTTATCGTCACATTCTTACTTTGGGCTGGATCATTTACTGTGTCTTCTTTTCTTAGGAAGTTTCTGCTTCCAAAGGAAAATAAAGTCTTCTTACACTGTGCCTCAGAACTCAAATACCAGAACCCTTCCGTTTATTTAGATGTCTGTTTTAAGAATCACTGAATGCTTTAAGCAATTAATCCCTGCACTTTGTCACTGTCCCCCTGTTTACTTAACCTTTTCCAGTTGGAGATGGATAACATGTCCATGCCAGCTGTCCACACGATGCTACCGTGGGGCTGCCTGCCTTGCCTTTAGCTCACACGGCACTCCAATCTGCCTGCTGGGACACTGGCTAGAAGAATGCCAGGGTACATGGCCCTCACTCTCCATCTCAGGCACAACTGAGGACTAAGTGTGCCTCAGTTTCATAAAGCAGCAGACATTACACAGAACATCTCATGTCTGGATTTGGGTACACTGTCTGAAAAAAAAAAAAAAAAAGAGTAGGAAGAGTTCCAATGAGTAAACATCCCAGATACTCTTCAAGCTGCCTATGAAGCCTTGAAAGCTCTAGGGACACATTTGCGTGACTGCTAGGGTGCTGGAGATGCTGGGGCTTCGGAGATGCTGAAGATCACCAAGGCGTTTGTTGACCAAAACAGATGAAGACAAACTCTGCAATTTGTTCCCTTCCTGTATTAATGATTCAACAATTCCATCACTCATCTGCTATCAAGAGGTTGGTGAAAATCATAAGACCAACTCCTCTTCTACATGGGTTTGGAATGAAACATCTGGTGGGGAAATTCCATAGGAAAAGAAAAGGCAAGTGGCTTGCTTGCATGTTAGATGAATCGTTACTCCCATCAGCTAGAATCTCGTCTTCTCTGCATCCTCCCTCACGTTCCAGCCACTTGTCAAGTGCCAGACATAAATTAGGAAGTGGGTTCCTACACCCATCCTTCCGTTGTGTGTGTATATATAAATGTACATATATATATATATATATATACACACATATATATATGTAAGGTGTATATGGTGATGGAAGGCAATGAAGGAGGGGGAGACGTAGAATCTTCTGATAAAATTTTTTTAAAAATTTTGACATTTTCCTGCATTAGCAACGGTAGTGTTTATAATATTGGAAATACGTTTGAAACTAATAAAGCAACAACTATCACTGTACTTCTCAAAGATACAGGAAAAGGATAATTGGAAATATTCTTTCAAAAGAAGTTTTAGAATTTACTATAAAGTGTAAGTGAAGTCGCTCAGTTGTGTCCGACTCTTTGTGACCCCGTGGACTGTAGCCTACCAGGCTCCTCCGTCCATGGGATTTTCCAGGTGAGAGTACTGGAGTGGGTTGCCATTTCCTTCTCCAAGGGATCTTCCCGACCCAGGGATCGAACCCAAGTCTCCCACATTGTAGTCAGACGCTTTACCGTCTGAGCCACCAGGGAAGCCCCCATGGAAACTAAAAAAGTTTTTAAACTTTGCTTATTTCAACAAGAGAAGTAAAGATTTTATTTTCTTAAAGTTTTTTTTTTTTTTTTTGATGTGGACCATTTTTAAAGTCTTTATTGAATTTGTTACAATATTGCTTCTGGGTATTTTTCTTTTTTTTTTTCAGTCCAGGTCTTTATTTTTACACCCTTCAGGCCATGATCATAGGGAACGGGTTCCAACAGCTCAGGTTCCTTTCCATTGGTCCTCTCAAAGTGTGCTTCTCTGGGTGGAGCAGGCTGGCGCTTCAGCTGAACCCAAGTCCCTTTCTCTTTGGCTTCCTTCTTTTTCTGATCATTTTCCTTCACACGTTTTAGGAAGCTATCTCGGCTCTTAGAGTGCTTAATATGCTCAATAGGCACATTAATTCTCTTGGCAAGAATCTTGCCCTTGTTTGTTTACAATGATACCAATAGCATGCTGGGTAACATTGTAGACTCTCCCAGTTTTGCCATGGTAACATTTGTGGGGCATTCCTTTTTGAACACTACCCATTCCCTTGATATCTACAATATCACCCTTCTTGTAGATTCGCATGTATGTGGCCAAAGGAACAACTCCATGTTTTTTAAAAGGCCTAGAGAACATGTAGTGGGTGCCTCTCCTCTTTCCCTTTGTGTTGGTCATTTTGGCAAATTACTGGAAGATGGCGGTTCCGGCCGAAAAGCTTCTGGGTGTTTTTTCATGTTTTTGTTTTTTTGGCTCTGAGTCACGTGGGATCTTAGCCCCCTGACCAGGGATCAAACCCATACCCCCTACTTTGGAAGGCAAAGTCTTAACCACCGGATCTCCAGGGAAGTACCTAGAGCAGTAAAGATGCTAAAACTATAGAAGATGGTAGCAATGAGTGTTCCTATTCTGACACGGCCCCTGGATCTCTTTCTCTTCAACTGAGTATTACTCATACAAATCAAGCGCAATTCTAACAGAACCTCTTTATCAGAGGTGGGGAATTAAATGAAGCTCATAAAGCTAGGTAGGACTTTAAGCTTACTGCAACACTGGCAATCACAAACTTAGATGCAAAGAAGGATGACTGATCATGGCTTAGCAGTCCAATGAAGAATTTTCTAAGCAAAAATTTCTTGAAAAGCCTATGAGCAAATATTCAAGTCAGGTCTACTTTATAGAAGACAAAATATTAGTAACAACTACTTTTCAGAGCTGTTTTTTAGGTTTGTAAGCAACGGATCAAAGACTGTTGATCGACAGACTGAAACAGCACACGAAAAGCCCAGGGACACATTCCAAGGATGCTGAACTTCACCAGGTCTGGAATGAACATCCCCATCAAACAGGAAGAGATCTCCTGGACATGATATGAGCTGTGGCTGGCTCTGCCTCATTTCACTTTATGGATTTATGGCCCCTCCCCAGTTAAAGACCCATCCCAGGAACCACGTGTGGCTCATATATTTGTCATTCCTACTATGGCATGGCATGAATAAATCATGGGCTTGGGTCTGCGTGGCCAGCCTGTGATTCACGGAGCTGAAGCACTACCCCCCAGGACTGTGTGCTTTATGACAGTAAACCTCGGAACAAGACACAATTTCCTGACTCAAAAAGCAGCCTTTAAATCAGGACACCTGGACAGCCCTGGAAATCACTTAAAAAATGCACTAGGTCTCAACTCATCTTGGTTCCTCAGGGCTGGCCTACACTTGCCCCAGGCCAGCTCCTTTTAAAACTGTTCAAAATCGATCATTTCTGAGTGAATCACTGTGGTGAGAGAACTACAAAACAAACCAAAATGTATCCAGGCCTCTGATCTCCTTTGTCCTTTGTTTTTTCCTGACTTAATTATCCATTCAAGAAAACCATATTCCCCAAGTCAAATTTGGCTTCCCAGGTGGCGCAGTGGTAAAGAATCCATCTGCCAATACAGGAGATGCAAGAGACAGGGGTTTGATCCCTGGGTCAGGAAGATCCTCTGCAGGAGGGTTCAGCAACCCACTCCAGAATTCTTGCCTGGAAAATTCCACAGACACAGGAGCCTGGTGGGATACATTCCATGGGGTTGCAAAGAGATGACCACAACAGCACACATGCACTTCGAGTCAAATCTCTCTCAAGCCTTTTTGCAGCTTTTAAAACTCAAACCAAGAAGGCCACCTTTTGCTGCTTAAGATAAAAAAGCAAGGGACTGAGAGCCTGGCTTCCATCTAGGTAAGGCAGTGAGCTGGAGTGATGCTGGGGATGAACCTGCCAGGGCGTCCCTTGCTTGGAGACCTGCACTGCCATCAGTGTGACCCGTGCAGACAGTACAGATACTTCAAACCGAGACTGGCCTCAGTACCAGCCTCCCGTCTAGGAAACAGAGGAGATAATAACCGGTTGTAAAGGTTATGTGTTGGTGGAAAAGGGCTTTTGACATTAAGCGCCAAGTATAATCACCAAGCTAGCTTTGTTGTTCTGAACTCTTTGCAAACAATGCTTAAAGCCACTAAGGAAACAACTCTTCTCACAGTCACGTGGGGCAGGCACTGTGGCCAGAGCTCCTGAAGCCACAAGCACGCCTCAGAGGACTGCAGCCCAGGGCGCACCTGAGCGGCACCTTCATGAGAGGACCTGGGCCAGAAGCTCACAACCGAATGGTTCCTGAACACCGGGCCATCAGAAACTGAGATGATAACTGCTTTAAGCCACCACATTTGGGATAATTTGTTGACGAATACAGAGGATAAAGGCCAAATTCCATAGGATAGTACAGAAGGCCCTTCGCGAGCCAGAACACTGCCTGTCTTCTTCCCATGATCCATTATAATTTATGCTCCAACATTACTGAAGCACTTGTAATTCTCCATGTCTTGTCAGCAGCTTTTCACAACCCTTTCCTGATATTGTAGCTGCCGAGAAGTCGCCCTGATCATCAGCTCCCATCTCCCTGATGTCTCATATAACTTGAGCACGGCTGCAACTCTGCTACCTTCACCCCCGGCAACACCCAGGGCCAGCTGCAGGGCGCAACTGGAGCTGGAGACGGCATGTGAACCAAGCACACAGCATCTTTGTGTACGTGCTCCCGTTTTTGAACTTGATCATTCTTCTATGTATTTGTTTATGTACCTCTCCTTAGCACCTAAAATAGGTATTCAATAAACACTTGAATGAACAGACTTGTGTTAAAATTTCAACATAACCATAGTACACAAACACTTAAAATATACAACTGTAAAGAACAAGAACTGTAGAACTAGCAATATTAGCAATTAAAAACTTTCATCTCCTATTTTAAATTCTAACTCCAGACACAAACTTTTCATTCACAGGAAAAAGAACAGATTGTAGAGATGCAGTCAGTATATACTAGGCAATTCATGTCCCGAACAGAAAAGGATTTTGTGGTCAATGGAAAAAAATATGTAAACTTTAGGTCCCTTTTCACGTCGTGAAGCACGTGTGTTTTGCTGTGTGTGCTTAGTCACTCAGTCGTGTCCGACTCTGTGTGACCCCACGGACTGTAGCCTGCCAGGCTCCTCTATCCATGGGATTCTCCAGGCAAGAATACTGGAGTGGGTTGCCATGTACTTGTCCAGGGGATCTTCCCAACCCAGGGATTATACCCAGATCTCCCACATTGCAGGCGGATTCTTTACCATCTGAGGCACCAGGTAAGCCCCGTGAAGCACATGGAAAGTGATAATATTTGCAGAGAAAACTAGCGAAAGGCTGAGGCTGCTTGTGGCCCAGCACTGAAGCCTGTCTGGGACATGGCAGTGAGCTGGGGCTACGTGGTGCACGGACCCGGTCTTCTCTCAGATCACCTTTGTAATTAAACACGGCAAATTTACCTAAAAGTGGCAGATTTCAGAATCTCCCTCCAACCCCTGCCAATACTGGGAAGAAATAATGAAAACATTGCAAAAGTCTGCAGAACATTCACCCGCGGGAACCAAACAACACAAAGGTCACAACCTTGGAGGAAAAAAGATTGAAAACATACATTAACAGTTCAAGAGAAGAAAGTCAGGAGGAACACTTATCTCTGGAAACCTCGGTGGAGGCAAGAGAAACTACTAGGATAAGCTATTTTCTAGGGAACACTAACGTGAGTGTGTGCTCAGCTGTGTCTGACTCTTAATGACCCCATGGACTGTAGCCCACTGGGCACCTCTGTCCATGGGATTTCCCAGACAAGAATACCAGGCAGGGTTGCCATGCCATCCACCAGGGCATCTTTCTGACCCAGGGATCAAATCCATCTTTCCTGAATCTTGGCAGGAGGATTCTTTACCACTGAGTGGCCTGAGACAAACAGGGAGCACTAAAGAATTTAGCAAATGATCTGAACCCTACTCACTTTTACCAGGATGAACGTACGCCCTTTATCAAAATTCCAGAAGAAAAAGAACAAGCCCAGGTCTTCTGACAAAGACTCTGCACTGCCCCAGTGGAGGCACTGTCCTTTCTCCACACACCCTAAGACCCAGAAGAGCAGACTAAAGGCGGCTTCCAGCTCTCACACCACTCTCAGAGGAGGAAGCAACGAGGTTTCAGACAAGGTAGGTAGCAAAGCTATCAGGCAGCAGTCATTCCACTCCATATCAGGAGCATCAGACCCGGGAATTTCATGATTACCTAGATCTTCAAGTACAATGGCAGGATAAACATTATCAAGTGTGCAAAAACAAAAAAATGAAAAAAAAAATTCAATATCTATAAGTCTTAGCTGAAAAAGCCAATTAAAGATAAACATTCAATAAACAAAATAAGACAAAAACCCCCAAAGAATTCAGGAAAGTAAAGAGAAAATTCAGGAAAGGGCAGGTGTTAAAGCACAGAATTTAGATGCAAAACCGACACTAAGTAAAAATTGGAAATTACAGCTATAAATAAAAATACTGTAAACCTCCATGAAGCTGAAATTAAAAAGTAACTTTAAAAACTGGTGAGAGGGACTTCCCTGGCAGTCAAGGGGTTAAGAATCTGTGCTTCCAATGCAGGGGATGCGGGTTCAATCCCTGGTCAGGGAACTAAGATCCCACATACCACAAAGCAAGGCCAAAAAATAAATAAAAATATTTTTTAAAAAAATTGGTGAGAAACGGTAACTCCCTCATTTTTGAGAGCATGATTACATGCCGCTGAAAAACATGACTTAATCTCTTAGTCTTTTCTTATCCTTGGGAAGATGTCTCAGGAATTCTTCTCCTGGAAAGAAACAGTCAGCTGAAACTCCATTTGTTCATTCTATTACAATCAAATAAAATTAAACTCAACTTTTATCTAAAATGGCATGTTCTGATGAACCCATTAATTTCTCTCATCTTTTTCTATCTGTATATATGCTTAGGAATGACTGGTTTGAAATCTCCCTGCTGTCCAAGGGACTCTTCTCAAGAGTTTTCTCCAATCTAGCACCTCAATTCGAAGCATCAATTCTTTGGCGCTCAGCCTTCTTTATGGCCCACGTCTCACATCCATACATGACTACTGGAAAATCATAGCTTTGACTGGATGGACCTTTGTCGACAAAGTGATGTCTCTGCTTTTTAATATGTTGTCTAGGTTTGTCATAGCTTTCCTGAAATCAACCCTGAATATTCACTGGAAAGACTGATGCTAAGGCTCCAAATCTTTGGTCACCTGAGGTGAAGAGCTGACTCATTGGAAAAGATGCTGATGCTGGGAAAGATTGAGGGCAAAAGGAGAAGACAGTAGCAGAGGATGAGATGGTTGGATGGCATCACTGACTTAAAGGAGATAAGTTTTGGCAAACTCCAGGAGATCGTGAAGGACCGGAAAGTCTGGTGTGCTGCAGTCCATGGGGCTGCAAAGAGTCAGACGTGACTTAGTGACTGAACAACAATATATGTTTAGAAATACGATAGGAATCAATATCTACTACAAATGATTACTTCCCAAACAGCTGAGTTTGGGGCTATTTTTTACTTTCTTCTACTTTTGCTATTGCAAAAAATGTTTTAAAATAAAAGGATAATAATAAATACGTAATTAAAAACCTGACTTAAGACACAGTATGACAAGAAAAAGCAAGTGTCTGGACTTCAACTCTGCCATATGCTTGCTCTGTGGTCTGAGACAATAACTTCTCTAACCTCATTTTTCTTATCGATGAAGTGGTAAAAAAAAAAAAAAAGAAAAGAAAAAGAAATGGTAACACAAATGTCTAAACTTCCCAGAGGAGTCAAGATTTTGACAGTTTAAAATACAGCACCTCTACTACAGCTGTGAATCTGGCACGTGGAAGGCACTTCACAAGTGTTAGATTTCCTAGAAAGCTCAGGCTGTGATAACAGAAGTAGAAAGAAGAAACCCACTTATACTCTTGGTCTTGTATTTCTCTTCAATTATACTTTTTAACCTTTAGTCAAGAGCCAAATGGATATGAGTTTTATCTCCGAAGATTAGTGTGGCTGAGGGCTGTTAGTTTTATTACAACATGATGATGAAAATGTACTAGAACGAGTTTTCAATGTAAACAACATAAACCTCCATGTGGTTCCAGTCTTTCCTTTCCTCCCTCTTGAGAAATCTGTATCTTCTTGACTCAATGCAAAGAGAATATCACATTTAAAGTGTATTAAAAATATCTTTTTCTCCACAGAGAGTTTGACAGGATCTACTGGATTCTGAGAGTAAAGGTCATGATTAGCAAAGAGAAACCACCACCACAAAACTGATCACGTTATCTTAAAAAAAAAAAAAAAAAAAAAGTCCTTATCCAAACTGGACAATCTCCCCACCTTGAGGTCCATAAAACAACTAACATGTCAGAGGTTTTATTTATAAGCAAAGATGAAAATAGTTGAACATATGAAATCTGTAATTTAGAAAAGAAGTCTCAGACAACAGCTCATTTCAGCACACAGCCGGGAAGCGCTAGGAGATGGAGGCGCCTGGACAGAGCCAGAGCTGAGCGGAAGGAAAGGGGAGGTGCTGAGACCCAAGTCAGGTGGGTGGGGACGGAGAAGATTCCCGACACCCGTGTGCAGAGGGGAGAAGGAGCGGCTAGGTGACTGAGAGGTGAGTCAGTATCAGTGATGTGACTTCCTTTAAAAAACGACTCAATACCAAGTCAGTTGTACTGAGATGGATGAACCTAGAGTCTGCCATACAGTGAAGTCGGTCAGAAAGAGAAAAGCAAAGATGACAAGATGTTTGGATGGCGTCGACTCAACGGACATGAGTTTGAGCAAGCTCCGGAAGGTGGTGAAGGATGAGAAAGCCTGGCGTGCTGCAGTCCACGGGGTCGTGAAGAGTTGGACATGACTGAGCAACAACCAACAACACATGTATATAGAATCTAGAAAAACGGTACTGATGAACCCATCTGCAGGGCAGGAATAGAGATGCAGATGTTGAGAATGGACTTGTGGACCCAGGGAGGGAAGGAAAGTGTGGGATGAATTGAGAGGGTAGCGCTGACATTAAGTGAAATGTATCACTGATTTCACTTAAATTCATTAAGTGAAAGTCGCTCAGTCACATCCGACTCTCTGCAACCCCAAGGACTGTAGCCTGCCAGGCTCCTCTGTTCAATGGAATTCTTCAGGCAAGAATACTGGAGTAGGTGGCCATTCCCTTCTCCAGGGGACCTTCCCATATGTACACTACCACGTATAAAATAGATAGATAGTGGGAAGCTGTTGTATAGCATAGGGAGCTCAGCTCCATGTTCTGTGATGACCTAGAGCGGTGGGATGGGATGGGGAGTGGGAGGGAGGCTCACGAAGGAGGGGACATATGTATATTTCTGGCTGATTACCGTTGTACGGCGGAAACTAACCCAACACTGTAAAGCAATTATTCTCCAATTTTAAAAAAATGACTCAGTATCAGTATCAACATAGCTAAACTCCAAAGTTACAACACAACCTGCTTTAAGGAAGACTAGACAGGTAATTTCCATGGTAGACACAGTTTTCCTGAAGAAACCTTTTAAATCGCAAGCAGCATGATGACTGGGTGGGATATTTTCATGCCAAAATAATGAGAAGCAGTTATTTCCCAAACTGTAAAATACCAAGATTCATACCAAAACTGCTGTCATCTGAATGTGCCGTGAAATATTTTAAAATCAGTGATACAGCTTAAAGGGGGGAAATGAAGTGTAACAAACGGTTCTCTCCTTGGGGTGATGGACTGGGCTGTGATGGGAGAGAACCGTCCTCTGCTTTGGATGCTGGTCTGCACCGGGCCCCGTGGGTCTCCTGGCACCGACGTGAGAAAACCCGGAACAGTGGCAATATCTGCTCGAGCCAGGAGCTCCCATGCTTGTCTGTACAAACAGGGATGTTTCTGAATAAACACTTTAAAGTTGCTGAGGGCCAGGACTGGCTAGTTCAGGGGCTGTCAGGAGGTGTGGACAGCATGAGTGGCAGGTAAAAAAGATAGATTACCTAGAAATTTATTTCATTGAAGTTCGAGTGTGCTTGATTCTTAAATGTAGAAGAGTATTCCTGTCTGCATTCATCCAATGGATTCCTTACTGGTCTTCTGCTCTGGTCTCTCCCCTTTCCAACCCATCCCAGATAGAACCAGCACTGCCTTCCTGAAATGTGGATCGGATCATGTCGCATCCCCGTTCCCTGTAGCTACAGAATAAAATTTTCAACGTGTAGCACAGCTCATATGACCCTTTTAGCACTGTCCTTCAGAATTTGCCTCTAAAACCTCAGATATGCAGATGATACCACCCTTATGGCAGAAAGCAACGAGGAAGTGAAGAGCCTCTTGATGAAAGTTAAAGAAGAGAGTGAAAAGCTGGCTTAAAACTCAACATTCAAAAAACTAAGATCATGGCATCTGATTCCATTACTTTATGGCAAACAGATAAGGAAACAATAGAAACAGTGATGGACTTTATTTTCTTGGGATCCAAAATCACTGCAAATGGTAACTGCAGCCATGAAATTAAAAGACACTTGCTCCTTGGAAGAAAAGCTATGCCAAACCTAGACAGCATATTAAAAAGCAGAGATAATACTTTACTGACAAGGCCCGTCTAGTCAAAGCTACAGTTTTTCCTGTAGTCATGTACGGATGTGAGAGTTGGACTATAAAGAAAGTTGAGCACTGAAGAATGGATGCTTTTGAACTGTGGTGTTGGAGAAGAGTCTTGAGAGTCCCTTGGACTGCAAGGAGATCAAATGAGCCAATCCTGAAAGAAATCAGTCCTGAATATTCATTGGAACGACTGACGCTGAAGCTGAAACCCCAATATTTTGGCCACCTGATGCGAAGAACTGACTCATTGGAAAAGACCCTGATGCCGGGAAAGATTGAAGGCAGGAGGAGAAGGGGACGACAGAGGATGAGATGGTTGGATGGCATCACCAACTCGATCAACCTGAGTTTGAGCAAGTCGGAAGTTGGTGATGGACAGGGAGGCCTGGCATGCTGCAGTCCATGGGGTTGCAAAGAGTCAGACAGAACCGAGGGACTGAACTGAACTGAGACTTTGCTCCAGCAATACTAAATTTTTCATAGTTCCTCAAAAACACCTTAGTATTCACACCCCTGTGACTTTTCATATTCTATCTTGTCTATCAAGACTCCTTTCAATGTTCTCTTCTTGTATTCTGCTTGAGAGATAGCTAATGGGTCCCTGACAAGTCTCAACAATCCCAGGTAGACTGGGTCCCGCCCTTGCTTCAAGTTCCCACTGAGGGACTTCCCTTGTGGTCCAGTGGTTAAGATTGTGTGCTCCCACTGCATGGGGAACAGGTTCAATCCGTGGTCAGGGAAATAAGATACCACATGCCAGGATGTGGCCAAAAAAAATAAAATAAACAGCTTATCACCTGTTTCTAGAGAAGTCCCATAATTCTTAAGGGACCTACCTAGGTTAAAAACAAAAAGAACTGCCACTGAACCCAGCTCTTATCTCATTTGTATCTATTAACATAATATATTGTGATTTCCTGCTTTTCATATGTGAATTACCAAAACAAACCAGTAACAGGCACAAACTGTTTACCTTTCTGTGAAATACAAGAAGAAACTCTTATAAATATTTTTCTAAAGTTCAAAGTTTTGAATATCCATTCAGTGGTTCAGAAACAAACCTGTCCACAGAATTGCCTTAAGAACGCCAGGCTAATCTTGGAGCCTCAAATTGCTCCTGACACACGCTACAACATGAATGACACCTGAGTTCATCATGCTATGTGATAAAAGCAGCTCAAAAAACTGTATGCTATGCAAGTTTTTAACTGCATAAACTATTTATTAACCAACAACCTCCACACACTTATTTCTTCCTGGACACACCCGTGGTGTGGCCACAGCAACCTGGAGTGCTGGCCTCGGACATGAAGTCCCCTGGACTTCAGTCTGGGGGCCTGAGTCTTCTCTGATCAGTCTGGGTCTTCCCAGGGCTTTCCTCCAGACCCTTGGCCAGGACCTGGCTGTGTTTTCCACCTGTCAGGTCCTCTGTCTGTCTAAGAATCAGTCTGGGGTCCTGTACTGGTGTGGATTCTGCATGATGGTGACCACCCGTTGCACCTAGTCCCAGGATGAGCTGTCTCGCTCCCCTGGTGAGGTCCAGTCCGCTTTCCTCAGCAGCACACGGTAGATCTTTGCCCCACACCCTTAACTGTAGTGATGGCTAAAGCAATTTTCCGCTGGGCCCTGAGCACATCTCCCCGCCTCAGCTCTTATAACTTGCTTCCGTTGGGAACTGTTAAGCTAGCCTCCAGAATTTCTTTAAGGAGAAACCAAACATATTAGAAGGCTTCCCAGGTGGTTCAGTGGCAAAGAATCTGCCTGCAATGAGGAAGACACAGGTTGGATCCCTGGGTTGGGAAGATCTCTGGAAAAGGAAATGGCAACACACTCCAGTATTCTTGGTGGGAAATCCCATGGACAGAGGAGCCTGGGAGGCTACAGTCCATGAGGTCACAAAGAGAGGGGCACGGCTTAGTGACTAAAAAACAACAAGCATACTAGAAAACTTGAGGTCAAAAGTCTTGGGAGCTTTTCGCTTAAATCATCTTTGATCATCCCTTTCCTTCAAATGCCACATATTCTCATCATAGAATCTTCTGTTCTTTCTACTTCCTCATATTTTGCTCATCCTCTGCCTATACCTATCTATCTATTGAAACTCACTCTGTTGTGTCCAGCTCTTTGTGACCCCATGGACTGCAACCCGCCAGGCTCCTCTGACCATGGGATTCTCCAGGCAAGAATACTGGAGTGGGTAGCCATTCCCTTCTCCAGGGGGTCTTCCCAACCCAGGGATCGAACCCTCTGTCTACAAAATAATGCTAATTCATGATTTCATGCCTGAATTACTTTAAGGTGTCCTCTTTTAGTATCTTAATTACTCACACATTTTCTCACTTTCCTCAATGAGGTAGGATTTAGGCAAAAGGAAACCAAGGTGTTAGATCTGTTCCTTGTCACTTATCAGGAAAAATGGTAAAATTACTCCTGTACTGTGGCCTCCATAGCCTCCACCCTGAAATGAGAAGCTTGAAGGCAGCTCTCACTCAGGGTCCTGAGTGAGACCTGCAAGGGTTCCCGAAATTCATTCAACATAATACATACTTGCACAATATGAAACAATGCAATGATTTATTATTACTGTACTTATCACATCTTTTTGCATACCAAAATGGATTTCATCTATAGAGAGCTATCATTAAGCATTCGTGATGTGTGGCTGATTTGTTTTAGGTGCATGTAAAATTATTTTTGTGATACTAAATGAGTCTATATTGAAGAATTGAGGGAAAATACAACTTATTTTGAAGATTAAAAAAAAAACCTTAATTTTTTTTTAACACCTTAATTTTTAAACAGACATTTATTTGTTTATGAAACAAACTCTTAAGGAGTTCTAAGAATGAAAAACACAAGAAACTCTCCCTTCTTCCTTAAGATGAGAGACTGATCTTCACATTTATACTGCCAGGATGCAAAGCAGTTCCTAACACTGACTCAAGATGCTAATAACAGAAAACATGCCACAGATCACTTCAGCCGTGGCGGAAAATAGTAGGAAACAAGAGAGGTTCCTGTCACACTCAGAGAAAGTGGTGATCAGGTCCTGCTGTGGCACCAGCCTGACGGAAAAGGGGGTGGGAGGAGAGAAAGAAACAGGGGAGCGAGGGAGGAAAGGGAGACGCAGAGAGGCTGAGGTACTCGGGGCCAGGAAATGTGGACAAAAGGAAGGGGACAGACGAGAGCCTTGAACAACCTGCTAAGGAGCCTGAATTTTACCCTGAAAGCAAAGCCTTCAGAAAAGTTCAACAGATATAATGTGATGCCTGTGTGTTTTAGTAAGTATTCATCTAGAAGTAACAGTGAGAAAGGGCTAGGAAAGAGCAACATGAATTAGAAGGTCAATTAAGATTCTGCTGCAAATACGAAAGTGATAAAATATCAGAAATACGATTATGGGGAAAATAAAACGATGTGGAAATATAATTCAGAGGAGCCGAGTCTCTAGGATTACAACTGAAAAAGCTGTGTGGGGGGCACAGAAGAAAGAAAGTTAGGGATTATTTACTAGTGTCTATCTCAGTGAGTGAGCAGATTACATTTACTGATGTTGAAAATATGGAGGAAGAGTGTTTTTGTAAAATAAATGGTGGGCATAATTTTAGACATATTGGGACTGTCTGTGAAGCATTTAAGAGGTCACTTCCAGTTGGCAGCTAACCTGAGGTCCAAAGCTTGGGAGTGAGACATGGGCTAGAGAGTCTATTTTTACTTGGATGTCATTAGCAGTTATAGATGGTAGCAGAAGCCATTAAATAGCTAAGTTGCTTGGTGGGGGCGGATGAAGGTGGACGAAGTACAGAAAGAGGACAGAGCTGACAATGGACTCTTTGCGAGAGGCAACCACAATGGGGAGAAAAATGAGTCCTTTGAATAAAGGTCAAAGAGACGGCAGGGAAACCAGTAATTAAAAGAACCAAAGATCAATTTTCCAGCAATGGAAAGAATTTTCAACATAAGAACTTATTTAGAGGCTGGCTATCATTAAACACGTTATACTCACTAGGGTAAAAGGCCTCTAAATGTTACTCTAAGTAACTAAAATGCTTCTGTAAATACACATTTATCTTGCTAAAAGAAACTTATAAGAAGTTCATTGTTAGAACATAAAGATATGAGAAATGACTCTAAAGGGATGGGTCCCCAAAGACGTAAGAGAAGAGTGATTTTCACAGGAACGTCCTATACTTTACTTCTCCAGAGAAACTGGCCCCTAAAACATAAAGGGGTTGTAACTCTGCATAAACGGAGTGATTAGTAAACGGAGCACACAAGGTTTAAAACTACAGCCAGGCCATTAGATGTGAAATGATTTTAAATGGTGTTGATTTTCAGTAATAGATATAAAAAGTAAAAAAAAGCTGGGAAGACCCAGAGGGATCGGGTGGAGAGTGAGGTGGGAGGGGGGATCGGGATGGGGAACACATGTAAATCCATGGCTGATTCATGTCAATGTATGGCAAAAACCACTACAGTATTGTAAAGTAATTAGCCTCCAACTAATAAAAATAAATGGAAAAAAAATAAAAATAAAACAACACAGAGACAACTATACATGAGCTAGCAAGCTATCTGCTACACATTCAGCACCAACTAAAACATTTTGGTTCTAGTAGAATGTAGGTCAACTTGTCATAGCATATCCACAGACTTCTGAAATCAGTATTATTTTTAAACAGCATGGTAAAAGTTTACATCAAGTTGAGCCTGGAGTAATGTGAGTGATTATGCCACACTCTTCATTTGGGAGAAAGGCATGTAGAAACAGGAAGTTCTACTTCCTGTTGGCAATGTCAAGCCTTTCCAAGAGGGAGAAATAATGAATTTTAAATAACTGAAGAAATTACCCTGTGAACTATTCATAAACAGGAAACAACAACAACAAATACTTAGTTTTTAATTTAAAACATTTGTCCTTCTGAGCAGTTCCTAGTAAAACTAAAGGGACAGCTTTTTCTTTGTCTCAAGAATCAGCTGCAAACATCAAGAATTAGGGCACGGAATCTGTCCCAAGTTCTTCTTGTATGTAATCATTTTGGTTTTGATAAAGAAGGTTTAACCAAGTTTAGTCTGGAAACAGTGCTATCATGCAGGACCAAAACTGAGTCTGCATCCTTCTGAGAAACAGATGAACTTCTTTTCTGCATCAGAGGCCTGATCCTGATGAATACCTTCAGCTTCAGGATTATCCAAGACTAACTAGAGTCCAGCACCTGACAGTCAGGGAATTTAGGTGGAATGACAGGACATAATACAGTGAGCTATTCAGTCTAGTTGTCAGGTCAAGGACCATTTGGCCGGACTCTGGCTTACCCCTTTTCAATGAACGGGTTTTGAGAAAAATGCCTTGCATCTAACCTTGTTCCACTTTGCAACAGGCTGCAAATCAGTATAGTGAGAATCTTTCTAACTTCCTGTCACAAAGTAAAGATTCAGATATAAATCAACCTGTAAAAGATTCAGAAAAGAAATCCAAGTGTATTTCTAGGACTATTGATGCCACACTGATGGCTCATTTTCTCCAAAAGAATGAGAAGTTTTCGAATCATGATTTTCAAAGTAGAAGCCTGGTGGTTTTATATCACAGGCGGGTCACTGAAACCAATGGGCTAATCTGACTCCATATGAGTCTGCATGCTGTTAAATCAAAGCAACGTCAAATTGAAGTAACCGTATACAGTGGTAACGATTAATGACCAAGTAAAGAAACAACACAAAGAAGCAAGCAGGTGTGAGGAAGTGGAGACGGATGAGCAGATAAGGCAATCTGTACCTTTGTTAGGAAAGAAATGAAAGATGCACTACACTCATGAGCGATAAATGATGCTTTGGAACCCTTGTGCTGTGCTTAGTCGCTCAGTCGTGTCTGACTCTGTGCGACCCCATGGACTGTAGCCCGCCAGGCTCCTCTGTCCATGGGATTCGCCAGGCAAGAGTACTGGAGTGGGCTGCCATGCCCTCCTCCAAATCTTCCCTATCCAGGAATCGAACCCAGGTCTCCCACATTGCAGGCAGATACTCTAACCCTTATTCTTTAATGTCTACACAATTTTTTACTTATTTTTGCTTTTTTCCCTCAAGAAAGAGGAATGGGTGATTAGTGTGGTCAATTATAAGAACCTCAGTCCTTAAAAATCTAATCTAGGGACTTTTCTGGCAGGAGACACCGGTTTGATCCTTTCAATGCAGGACAGACCGGTTTAATAGCTGGTAGGGTAGACCCCAGAGAAGGCAACGGCCCCCACTCCAGTACTCTTGCCTGGAGAATCCCAGGGATGGGGGAGCCTGGTGGGCTGCCGTCTATGGGGTCGCACAGAGTCGGACACGACTGAAGCTACTTAGCAGCAGCAGCAGCAGGGTAAGATTCGGTAACTAAAAAATCCCCAAAACAACAACAAAAAAGCTAATCTGAAAAGCAAATGGAATCGAAAAAAGTTCAAATATACACAATATTCCCTTTATGGAACAAGCTGTCCTCTCCAATTTCTGTCCTTCTAATATTTACCAAATTTTATGAAATGGGCTTTCATTTACATGCTGAACAATAAAATCAGTCGTCTTGGATTCTGTGGGTTGTTTTACTACAGCAGAGAAAATGCGATTAAGCAGAATAAGAAACAAAGCCAAACTCAACGCTTACTGGACAAGACTGGCAAATCTGACTTAACCTTTGGATCCACAACCACTTAGCATTTTTCAACCTTTAATCTAGTTAAAAACAGCACACTATGGGTTCCTTGAAATTACTAAGGGAAGCTAAACAAGAAAGGCCCTGACTTGACTGTATAACAGACTATTCTTTAATGTCTAATAGTATAGAGATGCACATTAATACATAAATTGCTTTTGTTTGTAAAATTTTGTCTTAAAATGTGATTTTCTGGTCTTATCAAGTCTCCTTGCTGGACCACTATGAAAATCAAAGACAAAGGGAAACTGATGGATACAATAAAATAATTTTTTAAAAAGTTCCCAAAGTTCATGCTGTAAAATCAAAGAAGAGAAGCTTTAGAGCCTCTCTATAAACACCAAAAACAAAAAACTGTTTCATTAAATAGGGAGTAGGAAATGGTCTATCAAATATTTCTTGAAATTAGTGCTTGAAATCAATTTCAAGCCACTGATCAATCTTTTGATTATTATGATCACAATCATGACTGATACTGATAATGATTTAATTCTCACAACAACCCAAAGAGGTGCTATAATTATTTTCATCTCAGAGACGGGAAAGACAAAGATAAATTAACTTATTCGAACTGTCATAGTTAAAAAATGGCTGAGGTTTTAACTTTCATTTTGACCTATATCACTAAATTTCAATACTACCAGCAAGAACAGGATTACTGAAAACAATTTAATCTGACAAACCTGTAAATCTAAGAATCAACTTATTAAAAAAAATTAAGGGAGGAGTAGTAGTAGCCTTATTCGCCTAGTTGCATCCAACTATTTGCGACCCCATGGACTATAGCCCTGCTAAGCTCCTCTGTCCATGGGACTTCCCAGGTAAGAATGCTGGAGTGGGTTGCCATTTCCTCCTCCAGGGGATCCACCCAACCCAGGGATGGAACCCGTGTCTTCTGCATTGGCAGGCTGGTTCTTTACTGATGAGCCATCAGTGAAGTCCCATGGATGGATGGAGAGGGAGCAAATATTTCATTGTTGTGAAACCTGAAAAAAAATGCTCAGTGGAAACTGAATTTAGAATAATGAGAGGTTCACTAGCATTTGAAACTGAAAACAACACTGGAAAGTTTACTTTTAAGTTCTGACGTTGTTTTCAATTGGGTTTGGGATGGTTTGAAAACATTTCCAGAAATCAGATAAACAGGAGTACCTAATAATTCTGGAATGTCTCATTTGGCATATTGTATACAGTATCAATATAGTTTTTAAATACATGCATCTCCCCCATCCTCACCCTGGGCAAAAGGTGGCCACAGTTATTTAATTAACTGTAAGAAACTCATTCTCATTCTCATTCCCTCTCTCTCTCTCTCTCACACACACACACCCTCCTTCCAGTGTTTCCACTGCCTGGATTACAGTCACTGCGACTTAAGACCTCTGACTTGGCACATTAAGAGTAACACAACATATGTTCTTCTTTGGTTTCCATGAGTGACAGGTACCTGGAAAAGTCCACCTGTTAACCTCCTTGAGATGCATCCTATGAAGAAGTAAAAATACTGGCAGGCTCCGAGTGAGGCCAGCACCCTGCGTGGGTTACGCTCCTGGTTGGCCAGGAGGGCAGACTCTCGGGTTCATCATCTCCTCACCAGTACATCTGTCTGCTGCCAAGGGTGAGAGGAGACCAGGCCTCTCACGGCATCCTGGACTTTCTGACTTCTCGAAAGCAAAAGCAAATCCGGAACAGATGGATACATTTTAAACCTACTGCACCCATTTATCCACGTTATTGGATCAGTTAACTCAGCTCAGAGTTGGAAATGACTAACAGTGGTTCTGTCATTACATGGGCACCATTCGAATACACTATGGTCAGGACTAAGGACAGGAAAGCTGACAGGGGAGCTGGGGGGAGAGAGAAGCGCGACTAACAGCGTGGGCTCAAGCCTGACAGAGACTCAGAGCTTAGAAGGTGACAGAGCAGAAGTGAAATCGTGGTAGAGAAAGAAGAACAGTGGGAGGGAGAAACAGCTGACAACTCGTGTTGCACATTTAAGAGCAGAAATGTGGGGTTTTGCTTTTTTTTTTTTTTTAAAGAAGACAAAAACAAAAAGCAATTATTCCTTCTAAGCAAAAATTTTCCCAGAGTCTTTTCTATTTTAGAATGTGGGTTAAGTCTTTAATTTTTCTCTGGGTAAAACATGGCCACACAATTTCTCTGTAACTAACTACTATTCTTTCTGCCCACACTCAGACTTTAAAATTAGAATTATTCAGGTTTCAGACACTATACACTCAAGCCCTATTGTCAAAAGTATCCAGAATATTCACATTCCTCACAAAACACATACTATACACCAACTTGGACTCTCTTTTTTAAGACAAAAGATTACTTTAGAAATGTAATTTTTTCCCAGTCTGATGTTGAAGAAGCCTAGCAATAGAGAGGTGGAAGAAACAGAAGTTCTCTCAATTCCCAGACTAGAATTCTACCAGTCCACTATGAAGGCACACAAATTCTTATTAGTGTTTAATCAACAAGAGTAAAGAAAATCATGTGTGAAAAAGCAAGTCTGCAAGAGGTTAACTGAATTTATGCAATAAAATCTAAAAGGGACAAGTTAGGCTGGCAAACTGGAAAACGATGTTAGAGATCAAAAGTTTAGAAAATACAAACATGCCCCAAATGGGAAAACGACTACTGAAGCAAGTCACAGAGGTTTTCAATAAGGATAAAAGTGCAGAACTGGAAAACTCTGTCAGCTGGGAAGAGATGAACCTAAAAGAAATTGCTGAGAACTGTGGAATTACCATTCCTGGAGATTTTCACAGGTTGGAATTCAGCACCCATCTCTCTGGAATGGGGTTAGTGTAATGAATGCTTAATCCATAGCAATTTCTATAAGCACCAGATCTCATCAAGAGAGCAAAGAAAAAAAGAGGAATCAATAGCTTTTGTTTGTTTCTCACTGAAAATCATACACACGAGAATAAACAAACACGGATGTTTCCTGGGATAGTGGGAAGAATCTGGTGGCAACCAAAGTGGGCGCTTGTGCCAGTCCTGTCACTAAGCTGGCTCTGACTGTGTGTGAATCACCCAGCCATTCCGAGCACCAGTGGCCCTGCCTGCAAACGAAGAGACGGGAAGACAGGACAGCACCCTGTCCAGGAGCCGACAGCACCCGGGACGGGGGCAACCGCGCGGTTCCTCCTTGGAAGCTGGCTCCAAGGGCCACTCGCCTGTGGTCACACCTAGAGTGGGCAGCAGAGCCAGGCTGTGTGTCCAGCTCTGTTTGGCTCTGAAGTCCATAATGTAAAAAACACCGTCCTGCCCCTTGGCAGCCTCAGAAGCTGCCAGCGACCTTGACTTTCTATGTTTTTCTTCTGATCTCGCCGCTGGCCCTCCCGCCGATTCCTCACTGCAGGCGCCTCTTCTGGGAACCTGTACCCACTGCTGACAGGCTCTTGCTGCCCTGTCCCCATCCTTCCTCGCCTGGTGCCCACTAGTGACCAGAGGGTCCTCTAAGAGATACAGACTCCTTACAGTAAAGGCTCAAAGTACAGGGGAAATGCCCAAAGCTTTGGAGACATGCACCAGTGTCTTTGTAGAATGCTTCTAAGTCTCCGATCATCCCAGTAACACGGGCCGCCTGCCGCGGCCCAAACACATCTCTGCCTGTCGTGCTGCACACTACCTGGGAACGCGCTTCCCTCCATCTGTGGGGCTACCGTGCTGGCCAGTCCAGAAAGAACATCATCCTCCTCCTCCTCCTCGTGGCAGAGATCTTTGAACTGCAGCTCAGCTGTCGCTCATCCCCTCCTCAACCTCCTCGCATCAAATCCCCAATGAGCGGATTCTTGCCTTGAGCTTCCACACCTTGGTAAGGTACCATCTGACACGCACGGTGAGACTATCTTCTCTACTGGGAACCCTCGGGGTTTTATTTACTTTAGTCTCACTGCCCCCTCTTCCTCTTACCACCTGTCACAGTGTCTGGAAAGCAGTCTTGACTTAAAGTCTGTTGAGATTAATCAGTAAATCTGAGGGGGGGAAATGCCTTCCTCATCAGTAAATACCTCTGCTTCCTCATCGACACTGCAGTGGCCCATCTCCAGCAGAACATCAAACCAAGAAAGGGCACACATCATCCTACCTAGGGTGTTTCCATGCGTGGGGCAAGGGACAGGGAGGAGGAAAGGGGGCAGAACGAGCTAAGGAGACAGCTTGGACTAGACTGTGCCGGGCCTGCAACCAGCTGAGGCTGACCCTACAGGAGGTTTTAAGTTGGGGAACGACATGGCCACATTTCCGATGCGGAAAGCTGCTGGGCAGCAGACTGAAGTCAGAATTCAAAGGTGGAAACAGGCTGAAGACAGAGGGCTCCCCTTCTTCAGCAGAACCTCTCAGCAGTGAAGGGAGGGAGCCTGATCAGAGCAAGAGAAGACGGGAGATGGGCAAGCTCCGGCCACACGAAGGGAGCACCAGCATCTCTGGGTGAAGACAGTTCACCCCAACAGGTACTCACTACCTACCAGCTACAGAACATTTAACATGCACTAGGTGTTGAGATGTGCAGAGATAAACAAGCAGCAATCCACAGTTAAGCAGGGAAAACAGATTACAAACAAATAACTAACACACCGAATCACGGCTCAACAACAACAGAGGTCATTATCAGAGACAAGACGTAGAGAGAGCAAGGTACCAGAGTCAGAGGGAAGAAACAGCTTCCAGGACAAACGGTGGGGCTGATTAGTAGGGGACCATATATTACACAGCATCCACAGAGAAGGAGGACGGAAAAGGTAATAGTTTGCTTCTTAACTGTTGTTAAGGAAACAAATTCTGAAATTTCATAGTGAAGAAGGTGGCGTCTCTACTTAGGTATTTTCCCGAGGTGTAATTAGAGACGCCACCTTTTTCACTATGAAATTTCAGAATTTGTTTACTTAACAAAACCCAGGTGTAAGGACTTCGCTGGTGGCTCATCTGGTAAAGAATCCACCTGCAATGCAGGTGACCTGGTTCGATCTCTGGGTTGGGAAGATCCCCTGGAAAGGGGACTGGCAACCCACCCCAGTATTCTTGCCTGGAGAATTCCATGGACAGAGAAGCCTGGCGGGCTACAGTCTACGGGGTTGCAAAGAGTCGGACATGACTGAGTGACTAACACTCTCACTATTCCCCCGCAGGTGTAGATCAGAAATTCCCATAATTCTAAACACTGCATATGACTAGACTAACTCAACGTCAAGTACTCTAACAATGGGACTTTAAGTCCCTCACTGCATCAAGCAGGCAGATATCAATTTGGGTATATAATCGTGCAACAGCACAAGGACATTTGTGCACTCCCCTTTCACAAACTTGGAAGCAGATGACTACTTCTCAATGCATTAAAACCCAGAAAATGATCTGATCATTGCTTCTAAAAGGACTGGTGTGGAAAAAAACTTAATTCCTTATTTCTAGGAATACGCTATTAACGTGGGAGTGAATTCCTAGCCTTTATTTCATTTTATTAGCATGAAAGCAGAGAAGTGTCCATGCTGTGTAGTTGGGTACAATGAATTCAATGAGCTTATGGGAGCAGGGAACAGTAAAGGAAGACAAACATTTTTTTATGTGAACACCCAAGTGTTCTTTATAAAGATTTCTAAAGCAACTGCCTGCCTTCACACTATAGCACCTGAAACCACGAGTAAGAAATACCCCATCCGAAGTGCCCACAGAGAATCTTCACTGGGAGAAGAGCAACCTTTAAAGGTTTCAAGTTTCCGGGAATGAAGCCAGTTTGCCTTTAAACTACACTCAGAAGTAAAACAGATCATTCAAAGCAGAAGCTGTATTTCCTAAGCTAAGTCAACACACAATCGATGACTTAAAAACACCACTGACAATCAGGCTCCATGGTGCATGAGTAGCAGGCAAGTGCTACTTTCCCAAGGGGCACTTGTGTCTCCAGGAGAAGATGCAGCAAAGGAAATCTCAGCTTGAAATAGTTACATAATGTGTGTAGCAAAGTGAAGGTCAACTGATTTTGTAACAGGTGGTAGAGGAAAGAGACTGGGAAAATAGGAGTAAATCTACTTTGTTACCAGCAGAAGTAAAAGGTAGTCAAGCACAGACAATGCTCCTTATTCGTGGTGGTGATGATCTATAAAGCAGGTGTGGCCACTGAATTAGCAAATCCTGGACTGCTGCTCCTAAGGGAGATATAGGATGAGGTTCCCATGAGCTTCTGATTACAACATTTACATCAACCAATCCACACCGAACTGTTTTCTGTGTGTTTTCGTTAAAGGCACTGTATTCAATGGGCTTCACTGGTGGCCCAGTGGTAAAGAATTCACCTGCAATGCAGGAGATGAGGGTTCAATCCCAGGGTCGGGAAGATATGCTGAAGGAGGAAATCGCAACTCATTCCAGTATTCTTGCCGGGAGAATCCCATGGACAGAGGAACCTGGCAGGCTATAGTCCCTGGAGTTGCAAAGAGTCGGACATGACTGAGCGACTAAATAATCACAACTGCATTTAACGTGTGTTGCTGACTCATGAACACTGAACTCATGGCCAACGGCACTACTGCTTGCCCCTGAATGGAGCTTAGCCAGCACACAGGCTTCTTCCATAAGATGCATCACAGGGATGCCAGGCTGCACAGCCCTCCGTGCAAAGAAGGGGAGCAAGGGGCCCCCACAGGCCGCGAGGAGGACCTGTGTTGAGCATGAGTGCCAGAAAGAGCAGGCAGACAGCGCTTGGCTCAGCCCCATTGGGATGTGCATGGAGGTGAGTCTCAAAGCCCGGCCGCCCTCCCAGGTTCATGAACGGCTGTGTCTGAGAACCGCATGTGCAGTTATGAATAAATGTCAGCAGCAGGTGAACTGGCACATACGGAACACCCACAGATCATGGTGGTTGACTTCACTTGTTTCAAATGCATTAAAAGAAAACAAACCTGTAGTTTCCACCCCATTAATCAATCCTGCTTCCTATTAGAGTGACTGAGTTAACGGGTGGGGGAGGCATCTCTTTTTGCTTCAGTTTTGCTTCTAGTTTAGAAAAGAAACAAAGCAGTTGCACATGAAGAAACTAAGCTAAACCCAGGACAAAATACCTGAGGGTTTCCCATGCCTCAGTCACAACATTATAACTTCCTGAATGAGAACACGTAAAGAAAATTGTGGATGAACTCAGTCAAGACCGGATCTGAACAAAACAGATCCGTTTATGAACGGATCTGAACAAAAACCTGGAACTCTCAATTCTTTATCTCCTCGGATTACACTTCCTCCTCCCTCTCTCCATTTTTTCAAAAAACACTCACATGCCATGTAACATGCGAGAAGGTACAAGATTAAAATGAGAGCCTCAATAAATTCAGAACCTACTGGAAGAGACTGCAAGTAAAGAGGTAAATAAAATCTCATGTGGTCTTTCTCTAAGGTACCCAAACTGGAAACAACCCAAATTTCTATCTATGATTGAAGTGTATAAAGAAAGTAAAGCCACAGACTGGAATACTACAAAGCAACGAGAATAAATGAACCACAACCACCTGTGGGGGTAGCAGAAAGCAGGAGAGAGCTCACAGGGAGCTGCACACACCATACTAAGCAAGTAAGTCTTTTGTGGGGACATAAAGGGAGGAGATGTGGACACCGAAAGATATTAAGTTGAAGATTCAGGAGATCTGAATTTTACACCAATCATTACGTCAGGCGATGTGATGCATGTATTACAATAAGACAAGAAGACCACACAGGAGACAATAAAGGAAATTCCAGCAAGAATCAGCGTGAAGGTACAAGTTATGGTAGAAAGATGAGAGAAGTCAAGTACACATAATCAAAAGGCAAGTGAGCAGGAGAGTCAGAGGTGTCCCGGAATCATTCTGGAAGGAGTGCATGGCATTTTTTTTTCCTCTTCTTTAATTAACATCTTTATTTTTACTAGAAATACAGCATATACAGAAAAGTGCATAAAATATAAATATGTAAACTGACACATCATAAAACAAACACCCATATAACTACCAAGAAAGGGGCAAGTAAGTGCCTAGAAGTCCTCATGCCTTTTTCCATCCCTTATCCTAATACATTTCCTCAAGAAGTAACTACTGATCTGCTTGCTTTTCCTTGCTTTTACGCTCTAAATATGCACCCCTAAATTGGCAATTTTTTTAAGAATAAGACTTAATCGCTAGCTAAGCTTTGCACACACAAAAAATTTTTAAATGAAAACTGCAAAAGTTACCCCCCCCCCAAAATATTTTTGTATGTTGTATACATTGGATGGTTCTTCTATATTACATAGGTAGAATGGAATACAAACTGCAGACCTGGGGCATAACTGTGCATGCTGTAGTCCACACGTAGAAACTGTAATGTTTCTAGATAAGGCAGCCCATGTGGAGGCTGACCTCCTAAGGAAAATATGTGAAAACCCTCAAGCACTGCAACATCTTCAAAGACTTAGAAATCGTGGACACCAGAATGCTTGATAAACAAAGTGAAGAACACAGGAGTATCCGTTAACTTAGTGCTGTTCTAACTGCTGAAATAAGTGAAACAGAAATAAAATATCAAAATGTTCTATATGTACGATAGAAAGGAAAGTATTATTAAGTGAGACTTCCTTCAGTAATACAGAATTCAGTGTGTGTGCCTATACATATGACATGTTTAGATACTTCACTGAATTTAAGCAAAGGTCATCTAGAGACTTGCAGGAAAAATAGATAGCGTATTAACTTCAGAATGAGTTACCGCCTTTGAGCATGCTTCTGAATATGAATTCTTACAACATCCCAGAAGGAAGTCTAGAGAGTAATTAGATTAATATTCTATGAAGTCATTTTAAGTCACTTAAAATCACATTCTGTTAAGAAGTAAATATAAAAAGAAGGACTTTCATAGCTACTTTGTGTCAGTAAATAGTTTATCTTTTATAATTGCTGACCATCTGAAGTGACGAAGAGATTGAACTGGATAAACTGAAACACTCCCAAATAATGTACCAGATGCAAAATTTTGGGAAGAAAATAAAAGAAAAACCACAAAGAATCACACTTAACATCACTTCAGTTCTCTGGAGTTGGAGACCAATACTCAAGGCAGCTGACTCACTGGGAAAGACCCCAATGCTGGGAAAGATTGAGGGCAGGAGAAGAAGAGGGTGGCAGAGGATGAGACGGTTGGATGGCATCACTGACTCAAAGGACATGAGTTTGAGCAAGCTCCAGAAGCTGGTGATAGACAGGGAAGCCTGGCGTGCTTCAGTCCATGGAGTTGCAAAGAGTCTGACATGACTAAGCAACTGAACAACAATAACAATAAAGCAAGCATCAGTCAGGTCAAAAGTCAGAAACATGAAAGAAATACAGACTGCAAGTTCTCTTCTTTGGGAACTTTTCCCTTTTTCTTGGGTTTGACATACTCCAAACACTTAATGACTCCCACAGAGGAAATGCTTTTCCAGGAACTCTTCTTCACAATTACTGAGAGCTGAGAATCACACAGTACATTTTTGGCAGTGAACCTGGGTGAGACTGTTGCCTGGAGCTGCTAGCCCCAAACACGAAGCTTCCCAGCAAATGGTGCTCGTCTCAGTAGAAGGCCCCCTCCCCAGAGCCCTACAGGTTCTCCAGCCCCTGCCAACAGCCCATTCAATCTTCCACAGGCTCACTTGCAACCCTGCATAAGTTGCCAGTGTCTCTCAGCCCCTTCACCTGCAGGGTTTCATTTTTCTGTTTGACGCCTAATGTGGACTTTCCTGCGGACTACAAAAGAGCCCTCTCCGGCTGTTTCTCACACGCCGACACAATCGCTCCTCTGTAACTCGGGAGAGGATTAATGATTGGGTTTTATTTGATTGTAGTTTTGATTAATCCTGACTTTGTTTAATTTGTGACCTTTGCCGGACTCCCGAGGGCTGGGAATTAGAAGGCGCACACTGCACCGCTGTGTTCGGAGCGGGCTGAGCCTGCCAATTTACTGCATGCCTCATTAGCCACAAAAGCGATGAAATTTTAGTCCAAAAACAGCTTCACATTTTTTTTTTTCAGGGTATGGGTACAAAATTCCTCTATGAGCTTTTCTTTCTGACTTAAATATAGCAAGCCAATAATTAAGTCTATCCTGGTTAAGCTCGGAGGGTTCTAATTGCAATTGGCAGGTTATCTCAGTAAATTACCAAACCCAGGCAAGTCATGTCCCAACGCAGCTGTCCTGACTTCCTGGGTTTAGAATTAGTGTTTGTGAAAGGCTGGGAAAAACCTGACTTTTCAAACTGCAAGAAATTACAATATTCTTTAATACAACGGTCCCCAACATTTTTGGCACCACAGACCGGTTTCGTGGAAGACAATTTTTCCATGGACCGGGGAGGAGGAGGTTTTCAGGATGATTCAAGCACATGACATTTACCGTGCACTTTATTACATCAGCTCCACTCAGATCATCAGGCATTAGATCCCAGAGGTTGGGGACCCCTGCTTTAAGAAATTTGTCTTTGGAATTAAAACCAAATTTATATGAATAAATTTAACCTAGTTTGTGTTTAAGATTTAACACATTGTGAGTATACTAACGCATATATATGGAATTTAGAAAGATGGTAACGATAATCCCATATGCAAAACAGAAAAAGAGACACAGATGTACAGAACAGACTTTTGGACTCTGTGGGAGAAGGCGAGGGTGGGATGTTTCGAGAGAACAGCATCGAAACATGTGTATTATCTAGGGTGAAACAGATCACCAGCCCAGGCTGGATGCATGAGACAAATGCTCAGGCCTGGTGCACTGGGAAGACCCAGAGGGATGGGATGGGGAGGGAGGCAGGAGGGGGGATCGGGATGGGGAATACATGTAAATCCATGGCTGATTCATGTCAATGTATGACAAAAACCACTACAATACTGCAAAGTAATTAGCCTCCAACTAATAAAAATAAGTGAAAAAAAAAGAAACAATTATTGAATAAATGATGTGACAGCAATGGAAAAAAAAGATTTAACACATTGTGGAAAAGTTGCTGTAGCTTTTCATTATTTACTATTTGAGAATCAGCTATTTACAATGTTTCTATAGATCATTTGTAAGACAATATTCTATATAAAAATTGTACCTCCTGGAGCTGCCAGAATCAACAAATTATAGGAAACTGCACAAGCTGCCCCTTTGTGATAACTCAATTCTGCTGATTAAAAAAGGTTCATTAAAGAATGAACAAACGTACATGCATGTGTACTAAGTCACTTCTGTTGTGTCTGACTCTGTGTGACCCTGTGTACAGTAGCCCACCAGGGTCCTCTGTCCATGGGATTCTCCAGGCGAGAATACTGGAGTGGGTTGCCATGCCCTCCTCCAGGGGATCTTCTCGACCCAGGGATTGAACCTGCATTCCTTACATCTCCTGCACTGGCAGGCGGGTTCTTTACTGCTAGCATTTTTGATGCAGGAAAGGTCCAAAGCTCACTGTGTGATCCAATGCCTTAAGCCCTGCATTGTAGAGAAAGCACCCTCTCAAGTCCCAGTTCTGTTAAAGAAGGGTTGGTACTTAAAGACATTTGAAACCAATTTCAATTTCAAACGTTTTTATATTAAAAAAAAAAATTTCCTCCTTAGTCAACAATTACCTCACTTTTACCTAATTCAGCAACGATTTTTAAACAATGATTTTTACTTTTATCTTCTTTCCAAAACATTCAGCTTTAGTTTCACAAAAACATTTTTTTTCTTACAAGAATATCATTGGTTTCATAAAAGATAAAACAGCATGATTACAATATCCTGAGTAAGTGGAATAAACAAGAATGGAAACTAACTTTAGTAGTCACTCAGCAAGTCAGCTGCAATGCTTGAGGGTGTGTGAGGAGTGGTCTCACAGCTGTCCTAGCTATTAGTCCCTGTCTGGAACAGAGAGAAAATACAGCCTCAATTAACCTGGCAAGCAGGTTAAGAGTTAAGGGGAAGCTGGTCCCAAAGGCTTCTCATATATTTAATATTAACAGTAGTGCTCAGTTACCCTAACAGTGCCCACTAGGGTAAAAAAAAAAGTTACTATTCCAAACTGTGGGTCTGTGCTTCTAGAGATAAAATAATTGCTATCAGTTTTATGAAGTGATGAGAGGAGAAGCCATGATTCATGTTCTTGTCTTCCTGTAAACTTCATTACACCATCTTGTCTCCTATCTATTTCTATCATTCAATGTGCCAAATAAAGAATAAATGAACAGGCTATTTTACAGGTAGACCAGCACACAGAAAGGAAAAAGTCTGAGGATAAATTTGGGACGGGCCACAGCTTCAAGTTTTAAAAACTTAAAGAAAACCCTCTGAGTATGCTGCTTACTCTAAAAACCAAAGAAGAAACAGAAGACAGAGGCATAAGGCTCTCATGGAACCAGACAGTTAGGCAAGTTTCATCTGGAAAAATGTGGAGGCTTCACAAGAGGTAAAACTGACAACACCAGTGGACAGATTAAAGCAAAAATAGATGAATGAACAAAGAAATCCGCCACAATTACTTTTTTTAAGTTACACATCTGAATCTAATTAGAGATGGTTGCCATTATCCTTCTAACATGAATGTGAAAATAAACTAAATGCTCACGGCTTACATGTTCTCTAGAAGGAGAAACGTTTGACCGTAAATTATATATTTATGTCTTATAATAACGCTCCATGTGATTTAATTACTACATGAAAGAAAAAAAAAAAACTAGTTTAAAATACTTGTTATCAGTCCAGTAGGCCAGTCATTGTGCACTTGTCTACATTTTTAAGGACAAGTTCCTTGAAGTAGAGTTGCAAAGTCAAAAGGTCTGCTTTTAAAGCTTCTGATAAATAAACCCAACTTCACTGCAGAAATACTTACTAGCTTGGTCAGACTCATAACTTAACTGTATACACTTTAAAACATATTCTTACTGTAATGGGGATATTATCACATCTGTCCTTTTGTGTGAGATATTTGAGAAAGACATCTTTTAATTTTCTTTTGTCATACGTGACACAATATTTTCCCATAGTGTTACCAGCCATCTGCATTCATATTTTGTTAATGACTCATTCATATTCTTTGCCCAGTTTTCTATTAAGCACTGGTATTCTCATCTCACAGATGAAGAAACAGAGGCCCAAAGAGGTTAAATAACTTTCTGAAGGCTCTTACAGTGAATGACTCATATTCCTGGAGTTAAAGTTCTGGTATCCTTCTCATCTTTCTAACAGAGTGTGTGCAGGAAGCAGGCTGAAGTCCTGATGGGTGATAATCTCAGCACCAGCCTGAGTGAAGGATGCTCACCACCCCCTTAGGTCTACGACCACCACTACAACCAAGGAGGCAGAGCAATACCTGAAAAGAATATTTGATATTTTGGCAAAAGACTGAAACAGTCATGGGAAAAAAGTCTACTTTTTTGTTTAGGATCCTCTTCACACATATCCTGCTCAATTTTGTATAAAGTTTGAATTAGGAATGGGAGGTGAGTTGGGGATGCCTCTGAAGGCCTGATGCTGGTCCTATAAACCCGTCTAAGCCGAGGAGTAGAACTGCTGGGCACAGTGGAGCTGTGACTCAGTTCTCAACAGGAGGGCTGGCTGCCTGTTCAAACCCACTCCCTCACCCTAGTTTACTAATGGGATCTGGACTGTGAATGGGAAAGAACAGTGAAAAGCTTAAAACCAAATTCAATTCCTGTGAAAGAATGGAACAACTCAAAAAGAGGGTGGATGATTCAAGCCTAAAAATACACATAATTTAACAGACAGGGGGTACTTTTTTAAGGAGTAATGAAACAATCAGCCAAAGTCAACATATTCAATTACGTATTTAAATAGATTAAAATGTATTTTTAAAAACAACCACTTTTCTTCTCTGAGAAACAAACACATTTTAAAATCACCCGAAATGGTTTAGGAGGTCCATAAGCAAACATACCACCTTCCTTTACTTGTTTCTAACATCCTTCCTGCTTAAAACCAGAGGTCAAGCAAAAGGCACCGAAGGGCATTCACTAGTACTAAATTCAGAACAAAAACTCTACTGCTGTATGCCACCACAGCCCTATCACAGATATACAGTCCCGCTTACGCCCATGACTGAGGGAACCATAAAAATGGTAGCCACAGACAGAAGAAAATGCACTGCTAACGGAAGAAATTATGCTATCCAACATCCAAGCTGAGACACAAAAGACAAAATGCAATTATGTAACCCTGGGTAGCATAACCAATAACTGGTTTAATTTTCCATACTACAAATCCAATCACAAAGTCAATGGAAACATTTTTATATTACTCAAATATAATCAAATTCCAGTCCACTCAGCTGTTGAAAACACTTTTGGTTATATAATGTATCTCCACAGGAAGGAAGAAAGGCATGATTAGTTCAAGAGAAACAGCCAGAAAGATAACTGATAACTCTATACAAAGCAACTACTCTTTTTTTTTTTGAGCAAAAATTAAAAAAAAAACAAAAACACAAAACCAGAATAGTGCTTATATAGTCCCACTCCAAGAAATTCCTAGTCTAAAATAAGTTGTACACATTAAATTCTGGTAACCCAGAACCCATATGGGAAAAAAAGTCTGATACGTGCAGGCAAAAGAAAGGCTCCTTTTCAGGTAATTTCACTGAAATAAACTCCATTGCTTTAAAAAAAAAAAAGAAAGAAAGACTCCTTTTAATAAAGCAACAATGGATTTAGATTACAAGTGACAATAAAAGTTGTACTGATAAACTATTTTCCTAGACATATCTAGAAAGACCAAAGGTATGTCCCTCTTGTTCTCTAAGTTCATAAGGCCTTTAGTATCTCACGACCAGAAAAAATTCCTTATACCTGATCATCTCAGCTCTACTATCTGAGGTTTCTGCAACTGACTCTATGAACCAAGAAACACTGCCACCTTAGATTTCTAATGACAGTTACCAACCTACTTCACATGATGCAGCTGAAACAGTAATCCAAGGGGTCTGGTTCATTCATTACAAATGAGACCAAAGACTGTCTCAATGGGAAAATAAGAAAGCAGCGTATCCATGTCAATCACTACATTATACGAAGTCATATCATAAAATTTAACACCAAAGATGGCGAAGATTACAATTTAAGCAAATTACCTCAGGATTCACACGTAACATCCTTGACATCGGCTCGGAGGCCCTGTATGATGTAAACCTTGCCCTCCTCATGAGTCCTGAATACTCCACCCCACCTTGCACATTGACCTCACTGGCCTCCATCAGACCCTAGAGCACTCTCAGCCCACCCACCACTGGGCCTCTCCTTATGCCGACTCCAACGCCTAGGAAGTTCTGTTCTTCTCCAATACCTCTCCATCAGACAGCACTCCTACCCATGCCTCGGGTCCTTCTTCAATGTAGATCTTTCAATGATTTCCAGTGGTTTTCCAGCTTACTGAGCTATTACTAATGTATTAAGACTCCTTTGCTCCTCAATGCACTGTTATTTCTGTGCTTCATTCACATAGAGGCTGGATCCCTCAACGTGAGTCCTCGACTCTTGTGACGGTACTTTTGTGCAGGGACAGTCGTTCAAGCTGACGTTTCTGGCAGAGACAAGAGTGCTAGGGAGCCCCGGGTCACCACTGTGCTGACACCATTTCCGGTCTTAAATGCCACCTCACCCGGAAGATCACTGCAGAGGAGCTCAGATTCCTTGTTAAGAATTTTAATTTAATACTAAACATTGTTAATTAGATATTACAATCATAACTAAACTCCTACCTGCTTAACATGCCCTCTTATCAATAGAGTATTAGATAAAGGGACTGAATATATCTTGTTCAAAATTACACTGATTCAGTACGATCCCTGAAACACAGGTACTACTATAGATGTTTATTAAAACAGAAGAAAGAAACAAAGACTAGGAAGGAAGAAGAGAGAGGGAGGGAGGGAGAGAAGAGGATGGGAGAAGTAGGAACTAACTAAAACACTTCCTGGAAAAACTGTTCCACTGTTGAGTATGTTTATGAAAAATAAGCCAAGATATTGCACCACTTTTTGTAATGAAAAAGATGGGCTGTATATATACTAACATGGCAAAATTTAATAAGCTGGACTAAGCATTATGTACCACTCTTTGGACTACAATGAGATCCAACCAGTCAATCCTAAAGGAAGTCAACCCTGAATATTCATTGGAAGGGCTGATGCTGAAGCTCCAATATTTTGGCCACCTGATATGAAGAGCTGACTCATTGGAAAAGGCCCTGATGCTGGGAAAGACTGAAGGCAGGAGGAGAATGGGGCGACAGGGGATGAGATGGCTAGATAGCATCACCGACTCAATGGACATGAATTTGAGGAAACTCTGGGAGACAGTGGAGGACAGAGGAGCCTGGCATGCTATAGTCCACGGGTTCACAAAGAGCTGGACGAGATTTAGCAACTGACAACAACCACTCTACTAGCTACATCTTCCCAGAAACCATCAAATGCAGGGACAGACTGATAGAAATACACTATCAGAGTAACTACTGCTCAACCAAGGTAGGTCTCATGCCCCTAACTCCACTGCAGTTTGAGAAGAGCAAACATGAATATATTTAACACTGTATGAATAGAACAGGGAAGAGAAGTTAGTGGTCCCTTTCTCTTGGAATGCAGTTGTATCTGTTTTAGGGCTCCTGGAAATCCCAGGTTGCCCAAGTGAGCACACTTAAGTGAGAAGGCAGGATTCAGACCCTGTGTGTCTATTCGCAAAGTTCACATCAGGAAAGATACCTGGCTGCTACAAGTTATGAAACACCAACTTGATTATGAGCCTCCTGAATCCCTGTGAAACATTCCCCCTCCTCTCAGGATAACATTCCTCATTCTCCACGTCTGCCCCTCAGCTCCCAGCCTCACTCCCATGAGACTTATCTGATTGGCAAGTTTTGAAGAGGGAGATAAACAGGCTCCTTTCAGTCCTGCTTTCCTGCCTTCTACACAGAATGTACGTCCTGTTCTCTCTGCCTGCAGTCATCGGCTGTGCTCTAATTCAGGAGAGAAACATCACGAAGGCTTGGTCTTGGCCGCAAACATAGTCACGTATTCTAATCAGCTCTATCAGTATGAATGCTGTTGTCGTTGAGTCGCTTAGTTGCGTCCAACCCTTTGCCACCCCAAGGACGTTAGCCCGCCAGGCTCCTCTGACCATGGAATTCTCCAGGCAAGAATACTGGAGTGGGTTGCCATTTCCTTCTCCAGGGGATCTTCCTGACCCAGGGATCAAACCTGTGGCCGCATTTCCTGCACAGCAAGCAGATTCTTTACCTCTGAGCCACCTGGGAAGGCCAGAATGCAATAGGATACCACAGTAATTTCACCTGGTACTTTTTATTAGCCTACGGTTCGGTTCCGATTGAACCCATGAAATGCACGGGTCGAAGTTAAAAGCCTCTATTTACAGCACTTCTTTAAGAAGCTGAGGAGAAGGAATCCCAGAGAGGATATGATCCCTCTGACCTAAAGAGCAAGTAAAAATGCTCAGTTTTAAATAAAAACTCTTGGGAAGCATAAAAGAATCATTGACGTAACTAACCAATGACTGGTGACTGAAAGGCTGCTCTGGTCTTAGTTTAAAATAAAAACAAAGCACAGCTCTGGAATCTTTCTTATGCTTTAAAAGTGAAAACTAAGACGAGATGGGGAAGCCCCCAATGCTAAAACGTGTTAGGAAGAGAAGATGCTGCTGTGGCCAAGACATGCCTTCACACCAACACCCCAGGTGAACTAAAGCGAAGAGTCAGTTCATTCAAAGTCCAACGTGTAGGGCCTCCCTGGTGTCCAGGGCTTGGGAACCTGCCTGCCGAGGCAGGGAACATGGCTTTAATTCCTGGTTCAGGAAGATCCCACATGCCAGGGAACAACTAAGCCCGTGCTCCCCAACTCCTGAGCACTAAAAAGCAACAGATACCTTAGCTAATATGATTCTACAGTCTCACTAAAGCATTCTGTTCAAAACTTCAGAGAAGGGGTATGGAGGTGGGGTAAGGTTGGGGTGGTGTCTCACACAAAGACACGGACCACCTCTGACACTGGTAATATAGCCCTTGTCTCCATGACAACAGAGATGGGTGTGAGTGACCCCTGGTGGGTGACACACAGGCTTGGGGGCTGCTCTTCCTCTGGACCCATCCGGGAGTCCCAGAATGGTGCCTGGTAAGAAGGATCTGCCCACTGTCCTTGGATGAACTGTCCTCAAAACAAGCATGCTGAAGCACTTCCACTGTTTGCATGTAATGGATACATCAAAGTCTGCATGTGTTGTGCAATTATCTGGATACTTTCTAACAGATGGAGCAATAATAAGAGGGGAAGAAAACACTCCCTTAAGTAGCACAGGCCCAGCTGGATGTGTACATCTGTTCTGGTGAAGAAGCCCTCTGATGAGATCCTCTTCCACATCCGGAGCCACTGATAGCCTGAGCCATGGGGCTTCATCGCAGTGGGGCTTCATCCCCAGCAGAAGGGGCTGGAGGACCCACTTAATAACACAACGACTTGACCCTGGTGTCTTAGGGTCTTCAAACTGAGGGGTTTAGTCACATTAAGCTCGCCTATAAAATAAAAATAAAACAACTTAAAAAAATCAGACCTAGAAATAAAAAGAAATGTCCTCCAGCACAATTGCACGTGGAGAAATGGAAACATATGAGCACAGTGTGACTGTCTTATCTCTCCAAGAGATTAGTGGCCAGAAAGCGTCACTCCTCTAGTTTCTGCTTTGGTACAAATGGGTTGTGCAATTACCACATGGAACTAGCCCCCTGAATACCACCTGGTCTACTTCCCAGCAGTGAATTCCACTCCCATGCTTGTCATGGCTCATTTGGACAGCACAGTGAGTCTCCTCTGTGGGTCTGCTCCCAGAGCCCACAGAGTCTAAGACAGAATAAGATACGAAGGTGTTTATCATGAGGCAGAATGGAACTTGGAGCCAAAGCAACAGGAGCTCCGTATCATGAGCAGACTGGGAACAGAAAGGTTTTTTTCTTTACAGTATACTGGAAAAATAAACTATTCCACAGGACACACAGAGTTTGGGTAAAGGTGAAAATTCTTAAGCAGAATCAACTCCCCACCTCACAGAAACTTAAGAGAACAAAACAACATTTCAGAAACAGAGATGAAGAAGGGCTGGCACATCTTTCATCACTCCCTCTTGCTGCCTTTCCACATAAAATTTTGGTTTAAGAGCGTTGTAATTTACCCCATCCCTGAAGAAATGGCAAAAACTTTGCAACAGATGTTCTGTCTAAAAAGTAGCAATCAAAGTCCTTGCTATGGATTTTGAAGACTTCAAGAAGGGAAAATATGTAAATATATAAAAAATAAAAGGCAAAAAAAAATTGACAGAAGGAAAAAACCAAAATTTTGAAAATAAATTTGGTTTAAATGGGAGCTTAAATTTCTGATAAATATTATGAACCAAGCCAACATGTAAGGACCCTTACCTCTTGCTCCAGACTCATGAAAACACTCCATAAAATAGAAAATGACAATGAGGGATCAAGCATGAGCTAAAATAAACCAGAAGTGCCCATATTCATGATAGCAGCAAATGAGCTATTTAGAAATAAATCTAATAGAGACGTGTGAGAATTTTGCTGGCAAAATGCACAAAATACCAATGAAGGTCATAGAAGAAAATGTAAATGGATAAATAGGCTATGTAAGTAGATGGCAAGACTTGCTGTTATAAAAATATCTAATTTTGCCTATTACGTCTATAAAAAACGCGAATCCTTATCAAAGTCCCAAAAGGAATTTTTTTCAAGAAGAACCTAGTCAGTGTCACTATAAAATTTCTATGAAAGAGTAAAGTTCCAGGTGATTCTGACTGAAGAACACTGAGGAGACTTCTGTCCAGGTATTTAACCAGGGTCTCCTGTATTGCAGGCAGATTCTTTACCATCTGACCATCTTTCCATTCTTTACTTTCTGCTACCGCAGAAGCCCTGTCCTGTCATACACCAGAACTTAAAGAACAGTATATAAAACAGTGACCAACTAACACGGCCATACAGGTGAATGGAAAACTGTACAGAGTCCAGAAGAGACTCAGGCACACACAGGTACCTACCATATTACATGGATGATACTACATGCTTTCCACAGAGAAAAACTGAAATGAAAAATTCTCTTCACCTAATACATTTCAGGTATTTTAGGCTTTCAGGAAACAAAACCTTAACACAAATACAATTCTATAAATCTGCCTTTCACACACACACGCACACACACACACACACACACACACGACAATGCATAGAGAGCTTGATTCTTTTTCTAAAAAGTAAATAAATAATATCCATACACGCATCTGAATCAACCATACTACCCCTGTTCTGTCCCAACGGAGAGCCATATTTTATCTAAGACTAATACATGCTTATTATGGAAAAATTAGAAAATGCAACGAGTATGAGAAAGAAAGAAGAGAAAGATCCATATTTCCACCATTCAAAGATGAGTACTTTTAACATTTTGATGATTATTCTTCTCAGTTTTTATTATTATTTTTGTTAAAGATACACCCATATATGCACAGAAAAATCAGTTTTATGGTGTGGGTTCTGCCTTTTCTTTCACTTAACATTGTATCATGAATATTTCCCCAATGTGTAAGATTTTTTTTGAATGAATCAATCACACTTTTATGAGAGAACTGTCCTGTTTTAACTGTCTCTTTTGATAATGTTAACCATCAATTCCAGATTTGGAACACTGGATAAAGGCAATTAAGACACATTCGAGGATTATAAATATTTTATAAGTGAGCTAAGAAAATGCAAATACATAGAAAATATAAACAAGCAAGACAGGATGATAAAAACAAGAAATGGTGAGAGAGGAGGAAGGTGTGCAGGGAGGATGTGGCTGAAGACAAGGAAGACCAATGAGACTGCGGTCTGTCTGGAATGCTGCGAGCCTGAGACAATACCAAAGTGATCCCAACCCCTGGGCCCAAGCGGGCAGCCGTGCTCTGGTAGGCTCACTGCAGATGTGTATGCTGTCCCCTCCGTGAAGCTAAGCTTAACTTCAAGATCAAACTGCTGCCTCTGCTAGGCAGTAACCACCCTGCTCTGGAGACCAACAGTATCTCTAATCAAACATGCATGGCCACAAACGTTGAGAATAAATAACTTAATTCTTTGTGAAAAATTATACCAACGTCCACGGGTCCTGGGAGAATGTCATTATGTGGAAGAAAATGCAAAGAAGCAACAGAATGAAGCCAGACATAACTGCTTTCGCACACACAGCAAAGACATCCTCTGCTAAGAGGAGGGGTTCACCTGTTCCCCAACAGTGACTCCAGTATAAAACTTGAGGTGTACGTTACAGACGTTTTCTCGGCAACTGTTCCTATCCTAACAGGCACCCTAACCAAATAGCATCCTAGAATATTAAGCCGGGGAGAAAAGAAGAACTCTGGATCTAAACAACGTTCCATCTGTCTTGAAGGTTTAATGTGCAGAAAGGACAAACAATATGAAAGCTGTTTAAAACCATCAGTGATCTGGTTACAAATCCTCTTAGAACACATAATGGAAAAGTAATTCGGCACAATTCAAAGAATATTTACTGAGTGCCAACGTGCTGGGTACTGTGCTTGCTGCTCAGAATTCAAGATAAGCAACACTGCCGAATGTCAGGAGTATAGAGGAAGGTGACAAAGTTTACAAATCAATGACTAACACAATAGGGTAAATCCTACAGAAACAGACAGCATAGAAATTTAACAATCATCTGCAAAGTTACATACGAAAATTCTTTATGTAAATACCTTATACCTTTATCATTCATTTTCTTAATGGTATCTGTTGAAGAACAACCTTTAATTTTGAAGATGTACAACTCATCAATTTTTTTCTTTTATGGTTAGTATATTATGTGTACTAAAGAAAAGTCTTTGCCTGTTTCAAAGTTTCCCACTTTCTTCCAGAAGTCTATGGTTTTTCCTTTTATGTTTAGGTCTATGATTCACTTTGAATTAATTTCTGCATATGTATGAGGCCCCTACCTCACTTTACCCTACAGACATTCAGTTGTTTCTGCATCATTTATTTTTTTAACTTTTTATTTTGTATTGGACAATGGCTGATTAACAGTGTTGTGATAGTTTCAAGTGAACACCCAGGGGACTCAGCCACACATACACATGTATCCATTCTCCCCCCAAACCCCCTCCTATCCAGGCTGCCACGTAGCACTGAACTGTATCTGCACCATTTAGTGCTCCCCGCTAAATTACATTGGTGCCTGTGACTGTGTACCTGTGGGTCTGTAATATATTCTCTATTCTGCTCCACTCTTCCATGTGTCAGCCTTCACACCCCTCCATACTTTTTATTACTGACTGTATACCAAGACTACAAGTCAGGCAGTAAAAGTCTTCTGACTCTGTTCTTTTTGGCTAGATCCACTGCAATTCAATGCAAATCTAAAATTCCAGTTGTGTGAGTTTCTACAAAAAGCTCCCTGTGACACTGGATGGGACTGTGCTGCAATAATAAATGAACTTGGGGGAAATGGGCAGCTTAAACTCTGAATAATTCAAATCGTGAACTAGGTATATCCTTATATTTGTTTAGATATTTTTTATTTTCTCTCAGTAATATTTTGTGGTTTTCTATGTAGACATCTCGTGCCACTTCTGTTAAATTTATTCTGCAGTGCTTTACACATTTTGATGTCATCGTAAATAACATTTCCTGAGATTTCAGTTTCCATTTGCTGGTTGTGAACACAGAGAAAAACAACTGATTTTTATGTGTTGCTTGATGATCATACTGTCAGTGAATAAGGACAATTCTGCTACTTCCTTCTGAATTTTATTATTTCCTGATGTACTAAAAAACTAAGCTCTCCAATGTAATAATAAACAAGGGACTGAAGTGGGTATCTTTGGGTCCTTTCCTTTACAATGGGAAAGTGTTCAACTTTCATCATCTGTTTCCTCAACTCCTGGTCCCTGTCATGACATCACAACAATCACGCCCCACGAAAATGCACACTGAGGTATCACAGCAGACCCTCACTCCTCTGAACTCTCACCATCAACCTTCACTTATGGTTCAAAGGAGGAGGAAAGAAGAGATGATGTCAGCTTTAAGCACTGGCTGGGCTCAGAACCTCTATTTATTTTAGGTCAAGGAGACTGTGGATTTAGGCAGAGAAGGAACCAACAGCAAGCAAAGGCTATGTGAAAGAAAATGAACAGAGAAGGACTGCAGAAGAGGGAACCGGAGTTTAAACCTGAGATAGAGGCAGGCAGGCAGCCTACTCAAGGACAGTGTCTCCCCTGGGTCAGAAGAGAAGACAACAAGATCACGGGCAACTGCAGAGGTCAGAGGTCACGAAGGTGGCCGAGAGGTCCCAGAAAAGCCTTGGTTTTGGGAAAATGAGAGCAGGACAATCACCCAGGGCCGGGGGCTGGGAACAGTGATAGAGAAAGTCTTAAAGGGACTCAAAAGAGACACACCAGTTCTAGACAGTAGGAAACCAAGACTCTTTAGAATCATAGAGCAACAGCAGCTGTACCCCATGTAGCAAAGGTCTGCAGCTTCACACAGACCATCTCAGAAAGCCACAAGAGGAGGGGAAAAGTAGGTAAAGAAAGGTTTTGTTAAAATTGACAATTTGGGGGACATCCTTGGCATTCCAGTGGTTAACAGTTCAGGCTTCCACTGCAGGGGGCATAAGTTTGATCCCTGGTTGGGGAACTAAGATCCTGCATGCCACCTGACGTGGCCAAACTGACTGGAGACTGGCAAATATTAATGATTACATATCGGGGTGGTATGAGGAGGTTCATGACACTACTGTCTCTACTTCTGTGAACCTCTGGAAATGTTTACAATAAAAAATAGTTTTAAAATCGCGCAGCCGTCAAGAGACCTCAGGAACAACAACTTGTCTGAACTTTGCAGAAGGTTTTAGGAATTTCAGAGGTACAATTGGACACAGATACTTACTCTAGAGGACTTATTTTTCAACGAGAAGGAAGCAAAACCTGTTTCTATTTGACCAGGATTTGTCCCAAATCTAAGGAGCAGGTTAGCCTTAAGGGGGTCGGGGTAGCCAACGGTCAGAAGATGAAAGTGATGAGGACCAGCACTGCTAGCGAGTGGAGAACATGGTAAAAATACTTACTTCATCTCCAGAACTTCCTCCAAGTGCTTCCTTCTCTCAGCCCGGAGGTTGGTCAGATGCGTTTCCTTCTCAGCCAGCGACTGCTGAGTGGAGGACAGCTTCGCCTTCATGGACTCCAGCTCCTGCTTCACCTTCTCCATGGCCATCAGTAACTCCTCCACCTGCGAGAGATACGGAAAAGACAGAACTGAGCGCCCAGGTTGGAGACAGTCAGAGGAGCTGGGCGGCGGGCAACACCTGGGCCAACAACATTGAAGACACATATGTCGGAAATCCTGCTCTCCCGCTGTATCACACACACACGGCAGGTAAAGAACTACATCTCTCACGCCTGCTCTTAATCGTTTTCACTTCAGGACAGAAAGAACTTCATTTTCTTTTTGATAAATGCAAGGGTATCAGTTCAAGAAGTAACACCCTGCCACAGACAACCCCTTTAAAGGAACTTACTTGGAAATAGTCCAGAAACTTCCATGGAAATAACACTATAATGCAGATAAAAATATAAGGCCCAAAATCATAATAAACATTTCTAGAAGGGTTTTAGGACATAAAAGCCATAAACTTGACTAATACCAGATGCAGAATAAACATAAATGAGTCACTTTTATTTGTTCAAACTGAGGTTCTTCTGTTTACACCATCACCAAGAATTTTGAGTTAAAAAAACAGCTAGAATTCAATCAGATAATTTCTTGCTCTAAAGCCAGGTAGGTAGAGTTTTCTCAAGAAAGGCAGGAAGAAAAGAAGAAATATATCTCTATGGCCAGATGGAGAAGAGACAGGATGCTTGAGAAAGACCTGTAAACACACCAGAGAGAAAGAGGACAGATGCTGAGAAGAAAGAAGAAACTAGGAGAGCAAGGTAAGCACTTTATCAGTTATTTCCACATGTGGTTCCAAAAATTAGAATTATTTAAATAAACAAGTCCACCTTAATTCAGAGGCCAAAATATGCAGACAAAAAGTATCTGTTATCACCTAAAAGCAACCTCAGCAAGATAACCAAACAGCCAAGTATACCAATCAGAAGATTACTGACAAGAAATAATCTTGGTTATTAATACAATCCTTTTCAGAGGTAGAGGTGAGTGTAAGTAGTTTGGTAACAGCAGACTCACTGGAAAAGACCCTGATGCTGGGAAAGACTGAGGACAAGAGCAGAAGGGGACGACAGAGGATGAGACAGTTGGATGGCATCACTGACTCAACAGACATGAGTTTGATGAAGCTCTGGGAGATGGTGAAGGACAGGGAAGCCTGGCGTGAGCAGTCCATAGGGTCACAAGGAGTCGGACACGAATGAGTGACTGAACAACAACAAATATAGCTGTTAAAAACTAACAGTAAACAGATACATTTAGTTTGCTGGCGCTTGAATTACTTTGAGTATCTTTTCAGAAGTGGTCAAGTTACTGTTCTCAGCTAATAGCATCCTGACTGTCCCACCTGCTCTGAGACTTCTGTTATTATGCAGATCTCCTCGGATATGCACTTACATATCTGCAAGCTTTACAACAAAAAAGCTTTGCCTTTTTGAAGACTGTCAATAAAGATGACTCCGCATTATCAGTTTAATTCATATTCTGTCTTTCACTGCTCTAGGCAAGCTATGGTATCAGTTTCTTAGGTAACTTGAAGGGATACCTTATACATACACAGCATGTATAGTACATTATTCCTCCTCTTTCTATACAAAGGTAAGCCCACTCTGAAAAGTGAAAGCTATAGTCGCTCAGTCATGTCTGACTCTTTGCAACCCCATGGACTGTAGCCTACCAGGCTCCTCTGTCCATGGGATTCTCCAGGCAAGAATACTGGAGTGGGTTGCCATTCTCTTCCCCAGGGGATCTTCCCAACCCAGGGATCAAACCCAGGTCTCCTGCATTGCAGAAGGATTCTTTACCGACTGAGCCACCAGGAAAGCCCCAAGCCCACTCTACACATACTCTTATGTATCTATAAATTTTAGTAAACCTTCATTGAGCTAAAAACACACAAATAATAAATGTACAATCTGAAGAGTTCTAAGTGAACAAATCTATGTAAAGAGCTCACAAACCAACAACCAGAATATCATCAGAACCCCCACCCTCATATCCCTTTTCTAGGTAAAGTGTAACCATTATTGCAACACTAGTTTAGTCTATTTGTTTTAACATTATACAAATGGAATTACATAGTATATACTTTAAAGCACTGGTGTTATATCTGTGAGATTCATCTACATTGCTGGGTAAAACTGTAGTTCTGTAGTTCTCATGACTGTATGATATTCCACTGTGTGAAAATAGTGAAATTTATTGTGCCAAACTACAGCAATTCATCTTCTGATGATACCAGTATTGTAACCGTGGAATAAACCTCACTTCAAGCATTTCTTTTTCACATATACTACTTGTGGACTGGCAATATTTTGTTTAGGAATTTTTATATTTATGTTCATGGTTGAGACAGGCCTAAACTTTTCCTTTCCCGCATTAGCTTTGTCAAGTTTTAACGGGAAATTATGCTGGCCTTATAAAACATGTCCCTCCTTTTTTAGTTTCTGGAATTGTTACTGTAAGAATGAAACTATCTGCTCCTTTATGTTTATTAAAAATCACCAATATAACTCTCTGGGCTTGAAATTTGTTGGAAAAAATTTTATTACCAATTCTTTATTTTCAGGTTTTCTTTTTCATATTTAGCTAGTTTTGCTAAAGTTTCATTTTTCTTGGCATTTGTTCATTTAGCCTAAGCCTTCAAATATACTGGCAATGATATCCCTGTTCTTTTTAATACCTGCAGGACTTATGAGCCCTGTATCATTCCAACAGTTGCTCACTGAGCCTTCTTTCTTTTTCTCTTTAGTCTCACCAAAGGCCAGTTAATTTTCTTAGTGTTTTCATAGGACCAATTTTGGGCATCATGGACCCTTTTTAGAAAAATGGAGAACTGATTGTCTGTTAGACTCTTCACCTTGGGCTACCATGGACCTTTTCTTCCATCCTGCCAAGACATGAAAACCCAGCATTTAAGTTCAACAGCTTAACAATAACTTATCTTTGAATTCCCTCTCAATTCACCCCCTGGCCTGAGAATTTCCCACATTCTTAACAATGTATGAATGCATATTTTATTAGCCATCCTCAATTGTTTCTCTGGAATTATTTTCCCAGCATCTAGTCTGCCATGGTTACAGACATGTGTTACCTTTCATTCCAAAGTTAAACTTACAGAATTCTGCTTGTTAGTAAAACATCGCTTTCTTAAGGATCGCTTAATTTCCCATCCATTTGAGTGCCAGACCCTCAAGGTAGTTCCACCTCAGATCATACATTTATCCAAAAGCATTTTGGCATCTAATGCAAGAATGGTCCCGTAAACCAGGACTTCCAACTAATCACCTGATTTATACTCTGGCTCCAAGCCAGGGAAACAGCTTCAAAGCCAAACTGAAATTCTTCACTTTCTGTTATTTTTCCACAGTCGCAGAGAACACAGTCAGCTGTCTCCACTCGGACATTCATACCGTTTCATGCCCACCTTACAACAGTTGTTCTGTAGTTTTGGATACAGACACCGTACAGTAGTCATGTATGGATGTGAGAGTTGGATCATAAAGAAGTCTGAGTGCCAGAGAATTGACACTTCTGAACTGTGGTGCTGGAGAAGACTCTTGAGAGTCCCATGGACTGCAAGGAGATCAAACCAGTCAATCCTAAAAGAAATCAGTCCTGAGTATTCTTGGAAGGACTGATGCTGAAGCTCCAATACTTTGGCCATCTGATGCAAAGGGCTGACTCATTGGAAAAGACCTTGATAGTGGGAAAGATTGACGGCAGGAGGAGAAGAGAGTGACAGAGGATGAGATGGCTGGATGCCATTACCAACTCAATGGGTATGAGTCTGAGCAAGCTTCAGGAGATAGTGAAGGACAGGGGAGCCTGGCATGTTGCAGTCCATGGAGTCACAACTTAGCGACTGAACAACAATTGAGACATGAAGGTAATGAAAGCTGAGTAGAAGAAAAGAAGTGATACACACCACACCAAACAATGAAGAAATTCTCCACAATTTTAAAATGTGCTTCGGGTCACAGTACAATTTTCAAAAGCACATATTTTAAGACATTAAAAAAAAAAAAGCCCAGACCAGAGCAGGGATTCAAGTATGTAACCTAAACTGCCTCCACTAAGACATTAAGGAGGGAGCTCCAGGCAGACAGTGTGCATTGCCAGCAGCACCAGATGGTTTGCTTAAATCACAAGCTAATAAACTTCGATTCAGAATCAGAAGGGAACAAGTTATGGCTTCAGCACGGGCCAGTTTCCCTAGGACAGCAAAGAGCCTGGGTGCTGCAGGGCTGGCAAAGCTGTGTCTCCATGTTTCCCACAACCAAGAGCAAAACGTGGTCTGCAGTTTTCAGGACGCTTCTGGAAAATCTTGTTAGAATTTCTTGGGAAGATAAGCGGCCTAAGTCTCCAAAGAGAAAAAGAAAACAATCAGAAAAAAAAGGAAGGGCACAAAAAGAAGATTATTTAGAGGTTAGGCATTCACTCGCAAGTCAGATTTTCACACGGCAAGTCCACTTGTTTTTCCTGATTTCAACAAAATTCTAGATTAAGACTCACTCTGCCACACAATCACCAAAAAGAAAAAAAAAAGAAAAAGTCACCTAGCTCCTGAGTTGAGAAGCTTGACTGAAGCATGAATCAGCACAGACACACATACCTACACATACACATTCCACTACCTTCTCCTAACAAACTGTTGTAGGTGTCTTACAATCAGTAACTCATATGAGAATTTGAATTTAGAGAATTCCCAAGAGATTTATGCTAGTATTTATATAATAAATATTCTCTTTATCCCAGTATGCTCTTCTGGCTAATGCATGGTACTTCTTTGGTAAGATATACACCAGCAGCACACTCTTTTATGAACATGGAAGAGTTACAGCTATTACAGTAAGAATAAAAGTGACTGATACTATCTGAGTCCTTTGAAATATTCTAAGCACTTTGCATGTGCTGTATCATTAAATTCTCACAAGGATCCTATGAGGTGGTATTAATATTATCCTCAATTCTACAGAAGAGGGAATGGGGTTTAGTGGGTTTAAGTGCCTTATTCTGGGTCACACGGCCAGAGGAGGCAGAGCTGGGATTCCAAGAGGCAGTGAGGCGCTCCTGCGTGCACAGCTGATGCTGCTCTGCCGGGTGGGGGGCGGGCATCAGCGTCCAAAAAAGTCCTAAGACAGTTTTCCATGACTGCACCTAACGATTCCTCCGGGGAGTGTTCCCAGGCCCACTTCTGCATCTTTCTATCCTTCTTTTCTCCCCCTTTCTTCCCCCATCCAGATACTTAATTCTCCCCCATGTGCCGGGCACTGTGTTATACTGCCAGGGCTTAACAGAAATACACACTTCCCGACTGCCCTTGCGCTCAGAGTCCACACAGAGATACAATCATTCATTAATCACATTCAGCAATGTGTAATCATGAATAGATTCATGTAAGGAAGCACAGGATGCCATGAGGATAAGCAGTATGTGGCCTTCATCTATGCTGTGGGGGACCGAGGGAAAGATCCCCCAAGGAAGTCAAGCAGCCGGTGGGGAGGATAACTGCACTCCAGCCCCTGGGCCTGGTGTGTTTAGAAGCCCTGAAGTGCGAAAGTGCATGCCTATCTGAGAAGATAAAAAAGATGAAAGCAAAGCCCTGAGAATATGGGGAGAAGGGAGGCCACATGCAGGAGAAGCAGGAAGCGGTCAGACGCAGAAGGATCAAGAAGGCCCTACGAGGGGTTTGGGCTTTTCTCCCCAAAGCAACAAGAAGGTACCAAAGGACGGGACAAAACGGAGGAACAGGAGGATTTACAGTTAAAATCAGAATGACTAAAACAATGGACCAAGGAATCTAAGCTGAACAGAGAGGGGCTAGTATAAAGTGAAAAAAGACACAGGGGCTCTAACGACGCACAAAGACAGCTGTCGTGGGACCTCGAAAGCTGAGATGACAGCAAAGTGTGATCTGAGAGGAAGGCGCTGTCATGAGGTGGCTGGAGGTGGACTACGGTAATAAGGTCAAGGATGTCAGATGTGGGATGAAGAAAGGCCATGGAGGCAGTGACCTCTCGGGCCAGGAATTGGGGAGGACAGACAGATGGGTCATCCATGTGGGTGCTCAAGTCAGTGAGGCAGGAAACACTTCACGGAAAAGCTTCACACGACAGCTGAACAGCCTGAGCCCTGAGGAAGCAGAGGTTCCCGTAAGGCTGTGATGGACAGCGGTATAAAGGGCAACAGGAAACAGGACAGCTGACAGTCCGTCCTCCAACCCCAAGGTGCAGAATAAACATCTACTGATCACCAGAAGGGCTTGCCAGGTGGCTCAGAGACAAAGCTCAGGAGACACAGGTTTGATCCCCGGGTTGCGAAGATCCCCTGGAGAAGGACATGGCAACCCACTCCAGCATTCTTGCCTGGAGAATCCCACGGTTGGAGGAGCCTGGTGGGCTGTTGTCCACAGGGTCGCAAAGCATTAGACACAACTTAGCAACTAAACAGCGACAATGATCACCAGAAAGGGCTGTCGGGAGATCCCAGGGGAGAGACGATTATATTTCAGGGAAAAAAGGTGAAAGTGGTTCCAGAGGTAAAGTAAGAATGTAAGTGCCAGGGCCTGGAGCAGAGTAGGTACTCAGTGAATATTTGTTGAAGGGGTGAAGAAAGAGACATGAATCTGTAAACTCTGGTGATCTAGTAGGAAACATAAAAGGGAAAAGAGGATCTGAAGAGCTAGGTTAAGGCAAGAAAGCCCTCAACAGTGTGGGGGTGATGGAGCAAAGCTCAGATTATCAGGGGCTGAGGGGGGTGGGGTTTAGTAAAATCCAAGATGAGAGGAACAGTAAAACTAACTCCACTAGGTTCCCTGAAGAGATTGGGCACGTCAAAATGAATGAGATGCTACCAAAATAGGAACTTAAAAGTTTTGTTTGTTTAGTTTCCATTTTAATGCACATGACTTATATGATAGCATTAGTTTTAACTTCCTATTCTGTTTATTGAAAATAAGATATAAGTGATTCTTGAAGTGACCTAATGGTAACAAAGAGCACTGAATTAAGCAGTGTGTTAAATCTGGGAACTGTCAGATGCCAGTGCTGTCTGTTACTCTCCTGACACTATGAGGAACCCAAACCTTAGCACAAGTCGCAAAGAAGAAACTGCAGAAACTACCGTTTGGCTCGGGGAATCCCTTGATTTCTTGCCTTCTGATACACTGTTGGATTTCTCCAACATTCAACAGTGCCAAATAAAATCAGCAAATGATGAGACTCCCCTGGTGGTCCAGTGGCTTAGACCCCATGCTCCCAATGCAGTAAACCTGGGTTTGATCCTTGGCCAGAGGGCTAGAGCTCACATGTCCCAACTACAACCTGGTGCCATGACATGTGTTTAAAAATATATATATATTTTTAAAAAATCAGCAAATGACACTTTAAATAATTAATGTGCTCCCATGGGTGAGAAATGTACAAAAAAAGTTTTTTTTAATGTCCTTCAAAATAGGCTTCACATTCCCCTAGAATGCTCCATAATGTCTGATTCTGCATGTGGCTCCCGAACACCCATACAGTTAAGGCCAACTTGCCAAGGAGCTAGATTCACACTGACTGGCTGTGCCCCTCCGCTGGCGGCTGCCTTTACGTTTCCAGGAATAGCATGCTGTGGCTGACACATCTTCAACTGGAGATGAATTTGAAAAGAGTGGAAATATAACGTGAAAGAAATGGTTCTTTTTCAAGCCGTCTTACTTTTCGCAGAGGGCGTGGGTAGATAAATCCTATAATAAGTACTCAATACTCCACTGTGGAGCCTGAAAACTCAGGCATCAATAAAATGTGGGTGCATGTTATCAAAGCAAAGTGAAAACACCCCCCTGCTGGGAGGACTTTCATCATCTGAGTCACAGAGGCTGGAAAGAGGCTGTGGAGGGGCCAATGTTTATCTCATGATCGATTCTATTTAGGTGATTTCCTGGTAACACATCAAAACTAAGAGCTCAAAATCTGAAGTGAAAACTATTTTTTTTGCGGAGACCATTACTTGATTAATTTCTCCTATAAACTGCTTATTTTAGCAACAAATAACTTGTACCAGAATCAAGTAAAATACAAAATTAATAATTTCCTGGGTCCATATAAACTGCATGGCTCCTCTTCTACTAGAACCTGTGAGAAAGGAGGGCAGAAATAATCTAGATGACATTACATTTTCCTCTCCAGTGAAGAAGATGTAGCAACCGTCATTTTACCTCTTCTGCACCTGGGTGAGTTAACTCAGGAAGAGAAACACAAAAAGAAGCAGGACAAGACTTTTCCTTGAACTTCAAGCTCTGGTAAGTTCTCTCCTGAAAAAAAAAAATTTTGTGCATTGCTGGAAAGTCAAAGTGAAAATGTCAGTCACTCAGTCAAGTCAGACTCTTTGCGATCCCATGGACTGTAACCCGCCAGGCTCCTCTGTCCATGGAATTCTCCAGGCAAGGATACTGGAGTGGGTAGCCATTCCCTTCTCCAGGGGCTCTTTCCGACCCAGGGATTGAACCCGGGTCTGCTGCATTGCAAGTGGATTCTTTACCACTTGAACCACCAGGGTATAGATACAGAACACACCAGGATACAGAAGATGCTAGGAGGGCTGTGCAAGCTGTCTAGGTTTTGGGAAGACATTTCCTTAAAGTTAGTTGGCTACACATATCTATAGCATCTAGAAAAATGATACTGATGAACTTATCTGCAGAGCAGGAATAGAGACACAGACACAGGGAAGAGACCTGTAGACCCAGTGGGGGACGGGGAGGATGGAACGAACTGGGAGAGCAACACTGACATGTATACACTATCTTGTGCAGAAAGACGGCTAGTGGGGGGTCGCTCTACAGCACAGGGAGCTTAGCCCGGGGCTCTGCGATGACCCAGAGGGCTGGGATGAGGGGTGGGCGGGAGGCTCACGAGGGAGGGGATACACGTACATGGACAGCTGATTTACTTTGCTCTACAGCAGAGACTAACATGACATTGTAAAGCAATTATCCTCAAATTAAAAAGAAATTTAAAAATTTATATGGTCACTTCACAAGGAGAAAACCTTAATTCAACTTTATTACAGAAAACAGCAGTCCTCTTCCCAGCACGAAGTCAGGGCATTTAGGGCTAGAGCCCCTCCTCTAAGGTCAAATGGACAATCTGCATCAAACAGTTTCAGACTGTTTCCTTAAGTTTTCACCAATAAAAACAAAAAACTACTGACATTTTAACTGGAAATTTTAATCCTTATCATTTGCACAGCTTAAAAAAAAAAAAATCAAACAGCTACCTAGAAGTAAAAAGCACTACACTTCATTAATTAGAGATACATGTTGTGGAGAAAACATTATTTCAATATAACCCTTGAAAAATGGTTACAAAGAAAATATTGGCAAAAGACAGCTGCTTGTCTGTATAAAAAGTTTATTATTAGCTAAAGGAGAAAAGTAAAAGTGTGAGATTTAGTATCTGGCAACCCAAGGACACAAAGAGGGAACTCACACGTGAGCATACACACACACACACACACTACACAGGATTGTTCTGGTCTGGCCATAATAAATGAGGCTCAACATCTGTGCCTTGCCTTTACAGAAAACCAGAACACCTGTGGGGGTGATAACTGACTCCACACAGGTGAGAGCACAGAGGCCTAGAGGCACTAGGGGCCTCACCCTCCATCACAGCTAATAAACAGAAGACACACAGCACCCATGTCACCTGATTCTAGTTCAGTGCCCTGCACACCTTCATTCCCTTAAGAGGGTGGAGGCCATAGGAAGAGACCCGTGAGCACCGAGGCAGAGCCTGGGCCACGCCACACACACATACATGAGAACTCTCTGCTATGCAAGACCAGCCCTGCTGTGCGGATTTCTCTAGGAAAATAGGTTTCATTAAAAACATCCAGGAAGGCGCAGCCAAGGGGAACATAAACTGCATATAAACACCAGCGGGAAGCCATCTGGCTCCCAAGACTGTACCTTTGTCTGCATTTTGGATGACTGCCTCTGTCGTCAATAACTCGGGTTATCAGACTGCTCAGGAGAAGAGCCCAGGGTAAGGGCCAAACACCCCGAGAACGCAGTACGAGCAAACAGATCATCATCTGTCACAGACCTGCCAGGAAGATTCCACAAGCGCCTCCCAGTACAGCAGCAGTCACATGTGGTGGACACAAGCGTTAAAAACTGCCTGCTTGGAAATCCAGTATCTACAGACTGCGGCCCTCAACTCTGGGCTCAACGTGAGGCATGCCAAAGTTTTAGTCCGTCTCCACTGCAGTCACTATTTTCATTTAACTTCTGAAAACGCAGATGTGGTCTTTTTGTTGAATAAAAGGAAAAAAAACAAGCTGAAATTCAGAAACAGATATTTCCTGAAGTTCCAGGATAATATAAGCATGCACTATTTTATCAGAAAGTTTCTAAAAGGAAGACAGGAACAGAGAAAGATAAACAGAAGTTGTCTTTTAAAGAATTACTTCATGAATTAAAGTGATTCTTAATTTCTTTTTAAGAATTACTTTACAAATTACTGATGAATATAGGGATTTTGCAGGGGGCAGGGGGGAGGAATCATAACCATCACATGTGGTTATTTCCTGGGGGATTCAGTTTTCCTTTCTAATTTCTTTAGCTGTTGTCTACTGACCCCATCTGGCAAAACTAGAGAGGAAGTTACACTGGCCCAAGCTTCTGACAAGTCTAAATTATTCATTTTATGTAGGAAGAAACTAAGAAAACAGAAGCTCAGGGTGGAAGAATTTGAGGGTTTCTTAGCTTAACCCTTCTACAATACATATGGTAAGAGGGGAACTCCGTAAATAACAAAAGGTCACGGTATTCCAGTAATAACTGGAAGAATTCACGTTGCTGCCTTTTCCTTGTTATCATAAAGATGCTTGTTAGGATTCTGATCTGCTATTACAAGTTTTATTAAAACTGAGATCTCTGCTTGCTTGCTTGTTCAATAGTGATACAAAGATTAATTATTTCAAAAGTGTATCCAGCATAACTGGGTAAGATTTTAAATAGAACAAACTTAGGTTTTTAAGTACAGAGTTGCTAAATACAGAGAAATGTCAGTTTAAACTATGCAAATCAGCCTTGATTGCTGTCTCTCATTCTTACTATCAACATTCAGAACTAGTTTCTAACTAAAGGGGGATAAAAATTACAAGGAGAGACTGAAGGACAGTTTTTAAAACACACTGAGAGTTTCATTTTAATTTACATCTGACTTATTCCGCATTTGTGAAGGTGACTACAGCATTCAAACAGTTTCAACTCTTTTTTGAATGTTCTCTGTCTGAGACACCTGAGTCTTTAGACTTGCTGTTATTTGAACATATTTGGGTGATTTCCACTAATAAGTGGATTGAAATGCAGAATAATATTGGGTTGCCATCACTGCAGACTGTATCATTCCTTTAACTTAACATGCATTTCATACATCTCTCTAAGATCAAAAGGAGAAGTCTAAACACAGAGATTTCTGCTACTGCTGGGCACGGCCGTTTAACTGCTTCTTTCAACCAGCCAGAGATGGCAGGACCCCCCTTTGAAGTGGCAGCACTGGTGTCCTTTGAAGCCCCCTGTCAATTGCAGAGAGGCTCTGGTGGGGCTTGTCTTGTAGCCAGCTGTCACCATGAAGGCAGACATGACGTATTTGCAGCAGTCTCACTTCAGTCTGTCAAGTGCCTCATTTCATAACCAGTCACCATAACAAAGGAGACCCGAACTCTCTGACACCAGAGCAACCATCTACAATGAACTTACTAGGTGCATCTTGAAGGAGCCTGATTTAAATATTGGAATGATTACACACGGCAAAGAGATCAGGGCTGCGAATTTAACTATCACATCTCCTCAGACCCTTGAATGTTAAACATGCAGCTTCCATATGTTTATCAATAAAATGTTTCATGACAACAGCATCTTCAATCTTTGCACTGATGAAAAGTGATGAAGGCTGCAGAAATCAGTGAACTACTTTAAAAGCAGAGCTTACGTTGCTGACAACCAAACTTCCTTCCATTGCTGCTGTTCAGCTGCTCAGTTGTGCCCAACTCTTTGCAGCACGCCAGGCTTCCCTGTCCTTCACTTCACACACCCCTATCCTGGAGTTTGTTCAAACTCATATCCATTGAGTCAGTGATGCTATCTAACTATCTCATCCTCTGCTGCTCCCTTCTCCTTTTGCCTTCCATCTTGCCCAGCATCAGAGTCTTCCAATGAGTCGGCTCTTCCCACGAGGTGGCCAAAGCACTGCAGCTTCAGCATCAGTCCTTCCAATGAGTATTCAGGGTCGATCTCCCTTAGGACTGACTGCCCTTGCTGTCCAAGGGACTCTCAAGAGTCTTCTCTAGCACCACAGTCTGAAAGCACCAATTCAGATGACATCTCATATTTTCCCATTATTTCACAGCACATGTTTCTCGTCATTTACTAAAGCTGTCCAAACTATCTCCAAGAGGAAAACCTGAAAGTAAATTGGAAAATTATGGACAGACTACGCTCCTGCACTGACCTAAGACATGCTCTCAGAGAAAGAAGAATCTGGTGGCTGGAATGATGCCCACACGGCCTGCCTGTTAGTAGGCTGTGGCAGCCTCGGCTGATGAAGATGCTACAGATTCCAGGCCAGGTGAGGGGAGGGGACAAGTATTTTCTCAAGTGACAAGGATGAAAACTTGTATGAAGCATACGTATGAAAATGAGGCATGTCATCACTGTTGCCAGATCAACCAGGTAGGGTCTATGGATTCTGAGCTTCTTTGGGGCCCTGGACTGGTGGGACTAGCCCTCCCTGTGGGGCTGTCAAGGGCCATGGTGGAGACAAGAGAAGTGTCAAAGCTGCTGATGTCTACGGACTACCTGTCTTTAAGGGTTGTATACACACAGCCTCTCCTGATGTGGCAGGTGCACCACATCACGCCAGCGGTCCTTCTCTGACCGCTCAAGGAGCTGAGGCAAAGCAGCTCGCCTCAGGTCACAACCTGTAAGTGATGGATCTGTAATTCCAACCAAGGCGTCTAGCTCGAGAGCCCACTTCTTAAAGCACCAGGCACGACGGTTTCCCCGCAGCTCTGGAGGGGCCTCTGAACCAGAGTCACAGCACAGAGTCTCAGCACCTGAGCCGTCAATCCTGCCTTTCTTGGACTTGACTCCCCTCCCACCAAAGGCGCCTGAGTTCTGCAGGATGAGAGCGCTTTCTCAGATGAGATGAAAAAGCCTGAGGGAAAGACTGGTTGGAGGGTGAGAAACCAAGAGCTCTGAATTTGGACGGTTTCTAGTTGAGATGGTAGTGAAATACTGGAGTAAAGATACATGGCTGATATGAAGGAGACTTCGCTTGGATCTCAGAGAGAACTGGGCTGAAAATATAAACCTGAGGTGGTCACAATTCTACTACCATATAATACAGCTAACATTCTTCAGCAAAGCCTAAAGAATAACCTAGAATAGATAAATAAACAAAACCTCTTCTTTGCATGACACTAAATAAGACTGAGCGCGTGCATAAGCCACCTCCTCCAGGAAGCCTTCTGTGGATCTCTCTGCACTGGATTACATGCTGCCCTTCCGCTTCTAGTTTTTTTTGTTTTTTAAGTGACAGCAGGTTTATTTAAAGAGACACACACATTCCACGGGCACAATGCTGATCCTCTCAGAAGGCGAGAGTGGCCCTTCCTCTTCTACTTGTAAAGCCCTCTATTCAGATCCTGACCAGTGGCACTTACAAACGGAACCATGATTAAAGACAGGTTCATTCTCCAGTCCTTCCCAATAAACGTGAACTTCCTGAGGCACAGGCTGTATCCCATACCTTCTTGTTTTCAATGCTCAGTATCTGGAAAAATACATGGTATTCAATAAATGCTTATGGAAAAGGCAGCATAAGTGAAAGGATTTTATTTTCTGAGCATGACTGTCAATTTAAAAATGAGGAAAATATAATTTGCTATAAATACTCAGATCAGTACAGGATTAGGTTTATAAAACCAGACTACAAGCTGCTACAAGCTGTCCATTTTGGCAGCAGCTGAAAGAAGGTGATGGGAAGGCTGGGGAGTCCAGTTACAGGCCTGTTGCCACACGGTCTTCTTCAGGCCGCCCGGCTACCAGTCCTGCTTCGTGGTGCTGCCTGGTCCGTGTGAAACAGTGCTCACCGTGTCACGGTGATAATTGCTCTGAAACTGACTGGGTAGACTCACAGCCACAGGGGATTCAATAAGACCCTAAGAATAAAAAGAGGACACCCGGCGGCAGCCACTCTGCAGACCCCACCCGCCTGCGTCCAGCGCCACTTCCTCTGCAGTCATACCTGACAAACCAGTGAGGAAGACAGAACCGCAGAGGAACGTTTACTGCCTTCAGAAGCAACAGTCGAGCAGGCGAAGCAAGCAGGTGAGTTGTAATGAGGCGTGTGCTGTCCATTCACGCCAGGCAATCCACAAAAGGAAGCTGCATCACGTTTAAGGGACTGTGCTGCCCATTTTCACGTCAAAGAACCAAAAATTACTGGCAAGGAGGTGCGCCTGCCTCTCCCTTCTGCCTGCCTGGCTGACCGGGAAGGGAGAGGACTTGCAAGCGGAAGGGAGCACCTCGGGGGATAACAGGGAGACCTGGAGTGGAGACGACACTGGTCCAAGGTGGCCTGCAGGCTGTAAAACGCACTTCAGTCAACTGTCACTTCTTAGTTCAAATAATTTTTAAAATCTGCACAATTTTAATACACAAATAAAATTTTTTTAAAAATCTGTGTTAAAAATAAAAAAGATATCTAGCAAACCATTGGTAAAACCTCATTATCTTCTAGGTCAAGAATTTACATTTAACATACATGCCAAACAATGGCAAAATGGCAATTTGAGAAAAAAAAAAAGAATACTGCTGTTAAAAATGAGCTTTGAAACTAAAATAGGTAGTACTGACACATATACACTACCACGTGTAAAACAGCTAGTGAGAAGCCGTTATATAGCACAGGAAGCTCACCTTGGTGCTCTGTGATGACCTAGATGGGTGGGACGAGAGAGGACGGGGATGGGATGGGGGGGCGGGTCCAAGAGGACAGGTGTATACATATAGCCAAGTCACGTCATTGTACAGCATTGCTATATATCACACGAACTGCACTGCTATACATCACAACATTGTAAAGCAATTATACTCCCCCCCAAAAAAGACAAAGCGATTTTAAAAAAAGTAAAACTCAGAACTCGTGCACATTAGTCATGTTGAGAGTAGATCTTTTCATTGTTCAAAATATTAAAAAATATACTTCAGGAACAGATATAAACCCACCTTACTGAGTGACAAGGAAAAAGTCTTGCTATTTTAGAGGTGTTCTTTAACATTTAGTTAGCAATGTGCTCTTTCAGAAAATAAATTCACTCTGGAAGAATACTAGCAAAGATATTTACAACATTCAAGAACTAAAAAACAAAAACAAAACCATGTCCAAAATTTTAACTTCATAGCAACACTGCTGAAGGCAGACATTGCTTCTAACCCCTGGCAACTCTGAAACTGGTTTACAAGAGAGCAATTTTTTACTCTGTGTTCGTACAGACTCTCGAATTGAACAAAACACAAAACCTGCCACAAGTTGAGCAGAGTGAAGTTTCAGAGAAGAAAACCATGTGAAAGAGAACAAAGCGAAGGTGAGAGGACTCCCTGAGTTTTCCCCTCAGAATGATTCCCTTCATCCTCTCCATCTGCAGACACAGGTGAGGGGAGGTTTTCCTTCCCTGGATCATCGCCCCACCTCCCTAATTGTGAGGCGTGGTCTCCATATAGGGCAGCAAGTAGCAGGAACACGGGTAAGTAAGGGGGTCCTGTAAGAACCCAGTAAAGGCGGAAGGATCATCTTCCTTTGATGGGTTTCCTCTGTTCGTGCTTTAAAAGGTTCTGTATTTTGTTTTAATGAGAGAGACGGTTCCCAATTTCCCATTGCTCCTTGAGAAATTCAAGATGCACATATCTTCCTTCTATCAGGAGGGGCATTTCTTGTCAGAGGCTAAATTGAGGTAAGAGACAGAGATGCTGGACCTGAGGAAGATAATGAGCACTGGGGCTGACCAAAAAGTTTGTTCGGTTAGGGAATACGTTCTTTGATACAGTTCTTGGTGAAAATGAAATGTAGGCCTTTTATTTGTACTTAAAACCAAAAGAACTTTTTGGCCAACCCAACAGAATGTCCCTAGCCAAAAAAGCCATTTTAAGATATTTCAAACAAATACTTGTAGATTACTTTGGTGCATACAATTAATACATTCAGGCAAATTAACAGCAGGAGTAAAAGACAGATTTAAAAAAAAAAAAGGACAGATGATGAAAGCTGAAGGACAGTGGATGAGGGTTATGAGGTCCAGAACAGACATAAAAGTGGTGTCTTCATACCTTAAACCACTTAAAGCCCAAATGACGGGTCTCATGCAATATTTCACTGAACAGCTTCAGACAGGCAGTGAGAAGCAAAATGGTGGAAAGGATAAACAAGAAAGAGAGAAAGAAAAAGGCATGCAATTAAAAGCAAATTATTTACAACCACTTCAAAAGATATTTCCAGTTTCTTACAAAGCTCAATATAGTCTTCCCTACAATCTAGCAATCACACTCCCAGGTATTTACCTAGATGAGTTGAAAACTGATGTCCATACAGAAACCATGGATGTTAACTGCAGCTTTATTCACAATTGGCAAAACACTGGAAGCAACCAAGGTGTTATTCAATAGGTGAAGGAATAAGAAAACGTGACACATCCATGTAGTGGAATATATTCAGAGAAAAAACAAAATAATCTCTCAGACCACAAAAAGATGTGGGATAACTTTCAATGCAGAGGCTGAAGGAAAGAATCCAGTCAGAAAAGGCTACAGGAAAAAGATTAGGGAGCAGGGATGTAGGGGGAAGGATGAAGCGGAGGAGCGTGGGGAATTTTTAGGGACTGAATCTACTCTGTAGGATCCTGAGATGATGGATACATGCCATTAAGGACTCAGTAAAACCTGTAACAGGTGTAACAGAGAGTGAGCCAAGATGTCACCTATGGACTAGTTAATAAATATCAATACTGGCCCATCAATTTTAAAAACTGCATCACATCAAGGCAAGATGTTAACAGAAATGGAAACTGAGGTTTAGGAAAGCAGATGTGGAAACTCTCTGTACGTTGCTCAACTTCTCTCTAAACTAAAAAACTGATCTAATTATCAATCAGCCCCAGAAAGCAAATTACAAGCAGCTCACACAGTAGCCTAAAAAAGAACATGTAACAGTGGTCTTTATACATGATTTATTACTAATTGTCAACATTTCTACATGATCTTTGGTACAAAAGTTGTTTAGTCACTAAGTTATGTTTGATTCTTGCGACCCCATGGACTATATAACCTGCCAGGCTCCTCTGTCCATAGGATTTCCCAGGCATGAATACTAGAGTGGGTTGCCATTTCTTTCTCCCGGGGATCTTCCCGGCCCAGAGATTGAACCCACATCTCCTGCACTGCAGGTGGATTCTTTATCATCTGAGCCCCCAGGGGAAGCCCCTGGTGTGGAAGACTAGTCACTAAATAATGATCCCAAGGCAGAAAAAAAATCTTGATAGGAAAACAAACAAACCAGGGGCGGGGGGGGGGGGGCATTCTGAAAAGAAAAGGGAAGAATGTAAAAAAGGTAATACCCAAGAAAATCCCTCCTTGCCCTGGAACAATGGCTGACACCACTCCCTTCTCTGAGGTTCTCCACTACCCCAGGATCTGTTTAATAGTACATTAATAAATACTCAAATAGAAAGCGGACCACGGCATTTATCTAAGAATAGGGCGCTAAAAGAAACTCATTCTGGAAAGACAGATTTTCTGTCAACCTTGCTAATAAATGTCAGTCTTTCTACACTTGACACTAAAGACGCCACATGCCTGTGTCTAACATATGAGGGGATTGCCTGGTGGACACTATGACATGTCTGCTTTGCAAGGCACCCTTCTTCCCAGCTATGAGCTACCCTAGTTCATAAAGAGCCATGGTGGTCTGAGCAAAGGGCTCCCCAAAGATTCACATTACCCTCTCAGTGAACACTTTTCACCCAGTTTAGCACTTGTGTTTCTCCAACAAAGAGACGGAAACAACACTGAGAGCAGAATTCTTTACCAAGTCACCTCGAGGTGGAGACATGCTGATCTGGGACTCCAGGTGTCATGACACCTATGTCCCTCACACCTGTCATCAACCTCAACTTGCTACAACTTTTAACTGCTCCTGTGGACAAGACAGACTACAAAAGAAACTTTTTGCTCTCTGAATCAATATGTCTGACTCAGAAACGTGTATGTGTTCCCATCCCATTTAAAAGCAGAGTTGTGCTTAGTCTGGTAACAAACAGGCAAATTCCATTTCATCTCATCAGATGTATGTGTCTACATACACATCAATATACACAAGTCAGCCCCAGACACTTAGAGCAGAGACCTCTGCATGAACATGAATCAATTCTCACACGACTGTATTTCAATGCTTATTTAAGTCTGAATACTTACACTCGATGACACGTATTTGAAACCCTGCGAACACATGTTATGTACAGTTCACCTACACTACACTGGTTGGGTTTTACCTTTCCTTTACCCAGCAGCATGGCCTGTAACTGCACAGAATCGCAGACCTGTTTCTCAGCACTGGTCCTGGCTGACTCCTCCTGCGCCAGCACCATCTCTCGCTCTGCGGTTATCTGCACACTCTCTCTTAGGGCTTCTTCCAGCTCTTCAATCCTGTCATCCTTCTTACGGAGACTGTCCTGGAAAACGATGGAAGACTCGGTGAAGGAGGCTAATTGGTTAACCCCAAAGAGAGCCTATTTATCAAGAAAAGGGCTATCTACTGATAAAATGTTCTTCCCTTCAGACGTAAATCTAGGGCAGAAAGATGTGGACACAAAAGAGAGAGTAAGACAAGGGAAGAAACAGTAAAGAAGCTCAAGAAGTATATTGTTATTGAAAGCAAAGCGTCAAGTGAATTAAGCAAGAGAAACCTGTGATGGACTTTCTCCATCGACAGACAGAAGAATATTGTGTTAGGCAGATAGGTAGATACGGCTTGATTAGGTAAAAACACAAAGCTGTTTTTGAACTACTCTCTAAACTGGGCTCAAGGCCAGCTTTGATGAAGCCAAAGTAATAAGACTCAATAGCAAAACATTCTCTTTCCCTCTGAAGTTAAGCCTAGATGAAAAAAGTTAAGTAAACAGCATGATCAGTCAGATTATATTCTACATACAGATTATATTCTACATACATACTGTTGGCAAACTAATTTCTAAAAGAAAGAAATGAAAAAGATTTTTTTCCCTAATGAATTCAATAGAGCAAAGATTTTTCTCAATCTCATACAAGAAAACTACAAATGATAACTGGATGTAGGTAACTGGTCTGGCTAAGGATGAGTAATTTGGTTAGCCAACCAAAACCACTAGCCCTGATAATCTATACAAATTAAGAAGGAAGTTTTGGGTAGGTAAATATGGATTTCTATCAGAAAGGCAAATATAGCCTATTACACACAAATATGAATTACTAGCTGAGAATTCTTATGGCAAACACTGTCCAAAGCTCTAACAAGTGACTGAAAATTACTGCAATGGTAACATTAACAAATTCAAATAGCACTTATTCTTCTACCAATAGAGAAGACCAAACTGTGAATTGCAAGGAAAAAGAATTCAGGTTTGTGGTGGATCACTTTAATACCTAGGATATAAAGTGCTTATTTTTTATTTATTGTTCTATAACAAGCTACCACAACACTTGGCAGCTTATAATAATGGAGAACAAATTGTTTGTCTACACAGTTTCTGTGGGTCAGGAGCAGTTTAACCTAACAGCTCTGGCTCCAGGTTCTCTGATGGGGAACAGCTGAGATGTCAGCCAGGGTTCAGCCTTCTGCTTCCCCATACATGGGGGCAAGGTGGTGATGACCGCTGGCAAAGGGCCTCTGAGGCTCCTCTCCCCATGGTGCCTGGCATTCCTCAGAGCAGGTGACCCAGGAAGGCAGGGCGTCCATGTCTCTTGTTCCAGCTTCAGAAGTCACATGTTGTCCTTTCTGACACTTTCTACTATGCACGAGGGCTGACCCTGACACAAGGCTACACAAGGGCCTGAGAACCAAAAGGTGAGGATGCTCTGGGGCCATCTTGGAAGACAGTTTTCATGGTACCCAAGGATAAGGCTCCAGTATAAGAAAAGTGGATTACTAATGAAGAATGAAGACAGAGATTATCAAAAGTGCTTCTGAGAGAAACCTAACAGTTTGGACAACAGAGCCCTTACTGAAAAGACAGCTTTGGTTAGGAGATTATTTTAGCGTGGAAACCAAACAACACTAAATTAAAATGAAATCCAAATATACCGAAATTGTGAAAGGCAGATATTCAGAAGACTTCATAAAACTGAGTTATATATCAGCATATCATTGGATATGAGATTAGCAAAATACACATTCTGTCAAGATTTAGAAGAAAACCTGCAATTGGCTTGAGTTCTAATGAGAGGTGTTGTGGCTATGGTAAAAAATAGAGTAATCCAACTTAATTCAATGACAGTTCAGTCCTAGGAATACACAACAATATGCCAATCATAGTTCAACTAAAAAAAAAACTACTGGGTCACTGTCTAGATAGCTATACAATAGAGGTTTATTAATAAGTTGTTGTTGCTCAGTCACTAAGTCGTGTCTGACCCTTTGTCACCTTATGGACTGTAGCATGCTGGGCTCCTCCATCCTCCACATTTCAGTGAAGTTCCTTTCTTTGGGGAATGGACCCATTTTTTAAAGAAAACACGAGAATGAAATATTCAGAGTTTTGTTGACCCCCCCTAGGTATTGCCCTCTGTAATCTCCTGATCCCTCATGAATTTTCAGCATAAAGTCTATCTACTCTTTAGGCAGACAGGAGGTAAAGTCACAAAATTCAGCCAAAAACAAATCTAATTGGAAACTGCAAAAAGAGGGCTGATTTGTCCTGTTTGGAGTTAATCGACTTTTTAGCATTCACTATCTGGAAGAAAAATATGAAACTGGCAGCCTGGGGTCAGGGAAGCTAAGCAGAGAAAGCAATGTACATTCACTGGCTCTCAAACTGACTTTTCACATGGTTAAACTGATCCGTGAAATCCTAAACTTAAGACGTGTCCTGTGCGCTACAGACAACTCAGGAAAGAGCCAGGTGGAGACAGTAAAGGAACACGCTTTACCATTTTAAGTAGCTGCTGTCACTTCAAATGAAAGCGGAACCTGTATGGTACCTGTAGAATTTTATGTCAGCTGCTACAGATGACGTGTATGCTCATCAATACTAACACAGGCTAGTTCTCTGGCTCTGGATTAGGCACTGTGGCCTGCTGTTATGCCAGCTCTCCTTACTAGCGGGGATCCAGTGCGGCCCCTTCATGCATAGAGGAAAGGGTTGGAGGAGGAGGTTTCTGTGATTAGTTGGGTGGGGTGGGGGGGCGGTGGTTGGAGATGGGAGAGGGAGAAAGAAGAACAGAACCTTAAACAGCAAGCCTCCTACACTCACACAAGATTAGGCACAAGCTGCCACAGCTGTAACTTTGCTCAGGCAATTCCACAAGAAGACAGGGCGGACCCGCTGGCAAATCGCATAATCCCACCCCCCTGCCTCCCTCCTCTGAACTTTGCTTCTTGACATCAGTTCTGTCAACATCAGCTTTGTGCCAGCTGTGAGACTACTCCCCACTGCCTGGCCTTCAGATCAAACGTTCAGAAAGAAAAACAAAGGAAAAAGGAAAAAAAAAAAAAGGAACAGCGGCAATTAAAAATTAATTTTTTGCTCCCTTCAAACATCTCCTTCAAAATTAAAAGAAAAGACTCAGTAATACAGTAACATAAAAAGAGATCACTTGATACGGACGGATCTCATTAAACTTTTCTCATCAGCAGAAGGAAGGGCAGTGCAGACTTCATGAAGGACACTGGAGGTAACAGCCCCACGCACTCATCACCCTGTCCCTGGTCCTGCCGGTGGAGGTCACTCACTCGGGTAAACGGGTAATCGTTGAGAGCCGCTTCCTCTGGGGTGAACGGCACTCACCAGAGAGTTTAACTTGCGCTGAGAGATACTAATGTTAACCGCTATCCATCATCCTTAATGTGAAGAGACGGCACTTCTTTATCGTCCTCCACCCCACTGCTTACCCTTCCTTCCTCCTTCTCAACCCCCAAGCACAAATACACATGAGGAAGATTTCATTAAAATCATTCAACATGTCAGAATTCAATGGCCAACTTCTCAGATGTTTAGTGGGGGGCGGGGGGGTGTAAAAAATTGAAGCCAGATGCACTGATGAAGTCAATTTTAAGAAAGGAACGCTAGCCTAACACAGGGACAGAATTTGGTTTCACACAGACTACTTTTTATTTTAAGGAAATGCCTTGGGTTAAAACAAAAGATATGTTCTTCTCCGCTCTCTTTAAAGTCACTCAAATATCTCCCACCGTTCAATTTGTTGAAAATCAAAGTCAAAACAAAAGTAGGTGCATTTCATTAAAGAAATGGAAACATATACATGAAAAGCAATGCTTTATATATATATATATATAATGTGTATAGAACATCTAGGACAAACAGCCCCCATGGATGGCCAGGTTCTCATCTTGAAAATTCTGGTAGCTGACTATCAGAAGCTTGGGCAAGGACGTGTGGTTTACTTAATCGTAGGACATCTCCTCTGATCAATAATGCTTATAAAAAGAACAAGCACACCTTTTCCAAGTCTTCACCAAAAACCCCAAAGACAACCTTTTACTTAACGTAATAAACAACTGATGTCAAAAAAAAAAAATAAAAAACTGATGTCATCTGTAAGAGGGTGTCTCTTGTCTCTGAGGTCTTGGCAAAGGGGCTGCATAGACACTGGCTTCTGCTGTTAAGGGCTCTCCTTGGAGATTTCACCTTCAAAATTCAGAGGAAGAGCTTCCACAATAACACAAAGGAAAGGATTAAACCATTTGTTTCACTGAAGGAGACCCCAGTACTTTTCAGAATTTTCCTGCCAAATGTAACGTTAACCACTCATCGTTTTATGGGGCACATTCCTGAAATAAGCTCAAATGATGTGACTAAAAGTTCCCATAGAATAGGGCTAAACTTAACTAAAGGAAACAGCTTAGCAGGCCACACAACTGTACTATCAGTAAACATTCTTTCAGTAAATTCCACTGGCTATCAGATGGAACTGAATTCTGTCCAGGGGGAAATGTATCTATTGAGGATATTTCAGACATGGCAGAATTTCTTTAAATAATTTTAAGACTTGTTTTTTTTTCCTTAAATGTAAGAAAGGGCACAGTTTGAGCTAAAAGCTTTAAAAAGTTACACACGTGTCAACAGTATGAGTAGGTGCTTCACCTGCAGGAAAACACAATTTTCGGATTAATTTCAGCAACTATCCACCCATGTGTAAAAACAGATGCTGATTTGTATTACACTTTTCCTGTGTAATCCCTAATTCCATTTAATATGTATTGAGAACTCCATAAAACCCACCTATGCTCACATTCTAGACAGAAGAAGCCCTAAGAGGAAAATTAACCAAAATGGAAGAAATGATGTAGAATTAAATCTTTAAATAGGTTGAGAAGATCTGTTAAGAAGAAGCCAAAATTTATTTTTACAAAAACAAGAAGAACAGTAACATCTGGCATGTGACACATCATGTACTGTTTCTAGAAAGATGTTTATCTTAATTTTTTAAATGGTTTTCTTAAATAATTATCCCCATGACCAACGTTCAAACCAAGGATAAGTAGTCTTCATAAAAAAAAAAAAAAAACTCTTACCAAAATGGAGGGAAAAAAAATTTTGTAGGTAGAGCAAATAAAACATAATTTTGAAGAAAAACACAGATGCTTCACTGATTCTGCACCAAGAGGAGAAAAGGCCTAAATACATGAAAAACTGCTTTTTCCTATCTCCATCTCTACTTTCTCTGAACTTTGTCCTTAATATTCCCTGGTCTCAGGAGAGCTGGTTGTGGAAGCCGCCATGTCTTTTCAGCAGGCCCATCAGTCTCCCTGACAGTGCCCTCTCTCAAGGTTAAATCCAGATACCCACCTTTGTTATAAATAAAAACAGAGCACCAAATGCTATTGACGTGAGCCCCCTGCCCCCAGTTCAGTCTGCCCTGCCATATTAGAATGTGGCTAAAACCTGCAGTTCTGTCAAAAGACAAAGTAAGTGTCATGGCTGAAAGAATAAAAATACGTAAGGTGACCGACCATTCTGAACCAAGGGAGGATGGATGGTGTGTCCTTCGTTAAAATATGAGAGGCTCATAACGGGTAACCTATGAAATTTTCAAGAATATTAGGATGCTAAATATAAGATCATTATACATGATTTTTAAAATCTGTAACTAAAATTTAAATTTAATATTTATAATAACTATAGCTGTAATTAATGAACAGCTTGGGGCTTCCCTAGTGGCTCAGATGGTAAAGCATCTGTCTGCAATGCAGGAGACGTGGGTTCAATCCTTGGGTCGAGAAGATCCCTTGGAGAAGGAAATAGAAACCCGCTCCAGTATTCTTGCCTGGGAAATCCTATGGTTGCAAAAAGTCGGACACGATTGAGCCACTAACATTTTCAGTTTTTTTTTTTTAACATATGCAAAACATTAAGAAAGGCTAAAAAGAAATTTTAAAAAATAGCCCTTAACCTAAGGCAGATATAAACTAGACAAAACGGGGGAAGGGAAGGGAGGATTAAATCACCAAGGAAGATTTCTAAAACAGGGTATTGAAAAATAAAAAGCAATAAAATATAATTAAACACACAGGCTGAGGAACAACAGGGAAGACAGTAACAAGAATAGAGTTCACCAACAAAAGTTCATTTTAAGCCAGACCTTTAGGTGGTAAAACTAGAAAACCACAGAAAGACTGTGCCTAAGCAAAAAAGTGTACATCAGAAAACCAGTAAACTATATTTAAGGAAGACCAACACCATCAGGTTGTATAGAATAGGGTAGCTATGCTGGTGAGTATCTCACCTAAAAATGAGCTAGAAAATACTTAAAAGACTGAAGCTCCCAAGGCCAGGCTAAGATGCTTGTGAATGAACAGTTCTTGACATCTATTGATGAAACCGAAATCAGTGAACAGTTTTCTGTAAAGAACAACGTGCAAAGTACAAAGACAGGGTTCCCAAACTCAAATATGCAAAAGAGAGCACACACACTAACAGCATGTAATAAATACAAGGTAAGAAAACGAGCTCTGAATTAAAGCAGAAACTGTAATGGAACTGCAACACAGTGTGATTAATTCCCACTGCGAGGAGTTAGGCAGGCTTTACCAGGCAGGGGACATTTGATCTGAACTTTAAAAGATGGGTAGGCTTTCAATACAAAGCTTTTCTAATCCCAAAATGACTATCGGTCAAATCAGCTAAGACCTGCTTCCCTATACTGTTTATCTGGGAGGTTTCCATTGCTGGGGTTTATGTAATTCCAGCTCTTCACTTGGCAATTACTCATGAATTGCACTGTGTCACATCTTTTCACATATCCAGCACACAAAAATGTGCTTTTAATAAGCATATCTAATATTCACAGGGAGTAAAATAATTCTTATTTATCTCTCTCCTCACAGCACTCAGAGAAATGATAATTCCATAACGGGCTCTCAGTAAACACTTACTGAGGATGACGACAGGTGTCGTTTAGTCACTAAGTCATGTCCAACTCTTGTGACCCCCATGGGCCAGCCTCCTCTGTCCATGGGACTTTCCAGGCAAGAATACTGGAGTGGGTTTCCATTTTCCATAGCCAATTACAGGGAAACATGGCTTACAGAAATGAATGAAACAACTTAGAACTGACTTTAACTAATACAGAGCTAAATTCCTGAGTAGTGGAAAGTTTGGCGAAACTCATTGCAGAATGTCAACAGGAGCAATGATCAAAAAACATGACAGAGGGAAAGGCTCATCTCCAGGCTGTGCTCAATGTTTTATCATCCATGCCTGGCATCTGTGAGTACCGACTGGAAACACAAAACGGTTTAAATGTTAGTATGCATGGGTTGTGGCAGAGAGCCTTTAAAGATCCATTGTGTAACCATGTCTTAGAACAGTCACATATATTCAATACATCTAAGCAGATACTCCAAAGATCTTGGAAGGTGCAGTGAATCTAGGTGAGCGTCCGACAGAAAACTGGTCAAGGCAAGTGTCTGGATGGATGCGGGACCATCTATGACACCCAAGGTCAAGAGGTCAGAATGGAAGGCACCCCCTTGCCAAGCCCCGAGGGTTTGCTGAGTACCCTCTCTTGACCATCCTGCACACGGTGGACCAGAGCGTGCATGGATGCTGCCCTCCTTCTCAGCCTCCCAGAAGCATCCCCAGTCTTCCCCTGACCTCAGGGATGCCGTACCTCCTCTTCCTCTCCTGCCTCGTCTGGCCTCCTCATTTTCGTTTGCTTTGAGCGCCTCTCCTAATTACTCTGGCTCTAAACAGTAAGGATGCCAAGGGTTCAGCTCTAACTCCATGTTTTTCTGTCAGTATTTTATCTCTAGAAGCTGTCTGATTCTTACAGGTCAAAATACGATTTCTGAGCTCAAGTCTCCAAAATTAACTTGACACCAGGCTTCTCTAAACTTCAAATCTGCACACCCCACCGCTGGCTCAAACCTCCATTAGGAAAGCTCTCAGACAGCTTCACTTGTTGGAAATGGACTTGTTCTCTTTCCCTGGAGAACCTGGTGATCTCAGCCTTGGGGTTAACCCATCTTATCACTGAGCATCGGCACACACAAAGTTCCCCACACCAAGAGCCTATGAGCCTTTCCCGTTCCTGCCTCTCCCTTAGTGCCCACATTCCAATCTGTAAGACAGTCTTGCCTTTTGACCTAAAAGTAACACATCTCAAATTCGCTCTCTCTTCTTTCCTCTCTTCACTACCAGAATGCTCTCTCAACTCCCACCTTCATTCTTACTACGGGGCCTCCTACTGTGATCTGAGCTCCTTCAGAGCTGAGACCTTGATCATCTTACATCATCACTATTTACACAAAGCACATGTGCAATACATATTTATTCACATATACTTTCTTTTTAAAAAATATTTTATTGACTGCACCGGATCTTAGTTGCAGCCTGGGTGATCTAGTTCCCTGACCAGGGATCAAACAACCCAGGATCCCTGCTTTGGGAGCATGGAGTTGTACCCACTGGACCACCAGGGAAGTCCTGGTATATAAATTCTTCATAACCACACTTATTCTAATCTATATCCAAATACTGCAAAAAACAGTACTGTCAAAATGCAAAGCAGATCCTGTTCAACTTTACTTACATGGGCACAGACTCATGGATATTTATTTCATAGGATGGATTAAATTAAAAAACTACCATTGCTTGTTCTTGACTCAGCTTATTTCAGCACAGGACATATTCCTCCAGGTTGGCTGCATGGTCTTCCCACAGCCATCATCCTTCAGCTGAGCTCATTCCCACGCTCTGAAACCACAAGGTGGTCAAGACTCACGTGTCTTTCCCTACCCCAGCCCTGCAATCGATTGCTTCTGTAAGATGCCTCAGTTCATTTTACTGGAGGAAGGAACGCAGAAACCAAAATCTGGGTGTTGGGTGTACTTACGGCTTCTCAAGTACAGAGGCAGGAAATACATGGATTTATAATAACCCTGTGCAGACACACACCAGCATCTCTGTACTTCTTTGTCTGCACATAAATTTAACACTGTGAGTTCTTACAAGTACTTCTAATTCCAGCGCTTTATGTCTTCCCACTTTACTCACTTGCAACTTCCTTCTTGAATAATGAAAAAACCCAGCCTTCATTGTCTACAATGTATTTCTTTATCACAACATTTATATTCTAATAATGCTCTTTTGTCTTGAGCTTCACAGTATTCAGGAAAATGGCTCCCAAAGCTCCTTAGGTTCGTTCCTGCCTTCCCCACTCCTGTGAGGGTGGTTATGTTGCTCATTTATAAAACTGGTCCATTGGGTAGTGTTTGTCCTCCCCCGTGGGGTTCCCCCAACCCCACATCTCGACTGGTTTTGTTTCTCTAGTTTTTAAGAGGATGGGAAACAATTTCGGCTGTTAAGAGTCAGAACTACACAGAGATACGTGAAGAGTCACTTTCTCCTTCAACTGACTGCCCATCCCTTTTTCCTCCTTTTCTACTAATCCTCTAACCACTCCCCCTTAGGCAACTGATCCCTTTAGTTTCTAGTTTACTGTTCCTGTTTTCTTTTGCGAAACCAACCTATACTTTCAAAAATACATACACAGATTGTAAAGAATGGCAAAGAGCAATCAAAGTCAATGATGAAGGAAGGGAATAAATGATGACTGGGAAGGAATATACATATGACTTCTTGGATGTCAGTCGTGTTCCAATTCCTTGAGACAGTTACTTTACATGTATTACTCACACTGTGCATGTGTGTGTTTTATGTACTTTTAAAAATGTGTATTATTCTTCAGAATAAAGAAAGTTAAATGGAAAACTAATAGCATTGCTTTGTGGCAAAATGTAGCCAGAAAGAGTGAGGACACCAATGAACTTAAGACCATAACTGACAGTCGCTGAATAAGGAAAGGCAAAAACCAACCTTCTAGTTTAAATCAAGCTTTCCTCTTCGCGAACAACAACAAAAATACTATGAGTTTATTAACATGATTAGCAGAATTAATCTCTAGAAGCCAAGGTGGCATCTGATAAAAATTAATCATTAATCATCAAAGTTCAAAACATTAGTCATTACTATAAAGGATGTCTTTTTAACATGATGAAGAATATTTTGTAATACTAGAATTATGATACCTACACTGCAAACACTAAAATAATTCCGTCCCTCCATCTCACCTATTTCGTGAAAATATCAATAGATGGACCTGTATGTATATTCAGAAACTTAAAAACAAATTCAGGTAACGAGAACTTTGTACAACACAAACCTTCCATCAACTGCTTTCCTACCCCTTGGTCCCCGCCAAGGGTTCTACCCTCAGTCGCTTCTCCAAGAGTCCTCAGGGTCCCTCAGTGGGGACTTCCATTTAGAGGTGACCTTAGGGTGCAAGTGATACTCACCACCACTGGGGTGTTACCTGCAATGACATGGTTAAGAAACAAGCAGCAGAGCTCATTAGCAGAAGAGCTGAGATCAGAACTGCAGGACCCCACTTCAGTCCAGCGCTCTTGTCACATGTTCGAATGAACTGCATGCACGTGCATCCCACAAATGGCCATCAGTTATCATTTTTCATAACCTTAACATCTGCCACTTACCGAGAACCTTGGAAAGTCCTCATCCACTATAAATTAGTCTTATCTGTATGTAATACATAAACAGATAATCTGACTTACTTATCTTGCCCAGTTATATAAAGAGGAAATAATAGATGACACATGAGGGCACTTTTGGTGTTATCGTACCACCTAACAGATGATGAACAGGGCACATTTTGGTTTACAAAGACAGGATGGTAGCAGAGAACAGTAGGTAGGAGTATGGAAGGGGAGAATGAGACATGAAACAGGTAAGGGGCTGCCATAAAGAAGGGCTTGTCTTACGAAACGAACAAATATTCTCTACAGTTAAAAACAATGTGATCCTAGTCCAGAAATGAGGTTAAACTGAAATCCAGAAACAACCTAATTATTAAACAATTTCATAAAACACAAAGATATCAATTCAAACTTAGGAGCAGTGAAATAACTTTCTATAAATACTCTAGTGAAATTGTTAGCAAAGAAGAAAAACATAAGATCCTCACCACACAAAATAACCTAAAATTATTTAAATTAAAAGGTTAGAAATGAAAGACAGAAACAACTTAAAAATATTCATAGGTAAATATATATCTGTTCTCAAAACAGGGATAAACTAAGTAAAAAACCCACATGGAAAAAGCCATCATGAAAAAGAGAGATTTTAACTATATTAGTTAAACAAATGAAAATATAAGACATGAAAAAACACTCAGCCCTCACTGGTAAATCAGATAAATATAAAACAAAAATTAAATATTTTCCACCCATCAGATTGGCACTAAAAAATAAAAAAAGAGGAAAAAGTTTATAGTACCAACTGTTGCTGGCAAGAGTGAGGGAAAACTGGTAGTGGCTTTTTTCAAAAGTTGGTACATTGGAGGAAATTCATACTGTTTCTATAAGGAGTATGTTATCAGTAAAAGCTATATAAAAGAAGAATGAAAAAAGGAATTAAAAAGTCAGATTTTGATGTCTGAAGTGAATTTGTTATAAAGCCTAAAAATGGCTTCTACATAACAGATAACTCCTCCAAATCCTCCAGTAAAGATTTTGTGACTATGCAGTGTGGCATAAACATTCTATCATACCAATTAGAGAAACACAAACTGGCAGTGGCTAGTGGTCTCGGCAGGAGCTTTAGAGATCTCCACTGTCCACGGCATGCTCTAAACCTTAAACCTTCATTCAGACAGGCTAGAGATCCTGGAAGTCTCAATTCAAATCTCAGTTCAAGTCTCAGCTGAGCTGTAAGTGGCTGTGTGCATGTGGGTAAGTAATTTGATTTCTCTGAGACAGTTTCCTCATCTATAAAAAGTGCAAAACACCCCGACACACACCAGATGAATGATGTGCTTTACTGAAGGAAAAGGCCAATTGATGCTGACCACCTGAAGACCCCGTTGAGCCCGTGGACACTGAACTCACCAAGCAGGCAGATTCCCTCCAGGAGATGATTTTCTCCCTTGCTCAGGTTTCCTCAACAAAGCTGTGCAATAAAACTGGCCTTTTCTATTGAAAGCCTCTCCTTTACTGTTAAACAGCTGGACTGAGAGGAAGGTAGCAGGCAGAAGGAAAAAGAGGTTAGAAGGAAAAAGCGCGGAAGGTGAGGATGCAGAGAGCCGCTTTGCCAGTGGAGAGGGCCCCGCCAGGCCTGGTCCCCTGCCCAGTCCCCCGCCTGGCCCCTCGCCCACCTGCAGCTGCTGGGAGCTGTCACTGAGGGTGTCCTCCCGCCGTCGGGCCTCCTCCAGCATCTGGGCGCTCTTCTTCTTCTCCACCTGCTCCTTGTGCTTCAGGCTGGCCACTTTCTTATTCTGGTCCTTCACCTGCCTGTGGATAAGGGGAGAAAACCCAAACTCTTCGTATACATGCACAGGAAAGGTGTTTATTAATTGACACCACGATGCAAGGAAGAGCTGAGAAGCAGCAAGAGTTCCTGATGTGAAATCCTCCCAACCTGGCCAAGCTCTCCATGCCAACAGCAGCTAGCTGTTAACCAGAGTGCTCCGGGAGCACCTGCGCAAGTGAGTACTTTGTGATGAAACACAGAACGGAAAGAGGCCTGGGACAGAGTGAGATGGCAGAAGAAGGAAACCAATTCAGAGATTTTTGCTGGCATATGAAAACAGGCTCTTGACATCAATGCGATGAAACTGCAGAATGGCTGATGAAGAAAGGTTTGTAACACAACTCTAATTTTACTCTTATTAAATATTTTCAACTTTCAAAAGCTATATGTAACATTGTTTAGTCGCTCAGTTGTATCCGACTCTTTGCAACCCCGTGGACTGCAGCACGCCAGGCTTCCCTGTCCTTTGATGTCTCCTGGAGTTTGCTCAAACTCATGCTCATTGAGTTGGTGATGCCATGCAACCATCTTATGTAACATATATGTATATAAACTTATGGCATAAAGATCTAAGGCCACAGCTTAAGCAACAGGTCATTCCATCTACTTCTGAAGCCCCCTATTGGACTCCACTGCCTCCACACTAGATAAGAAGACCAGACCAAACTCCAGGTCATAGGTAGAGATTAATCTCATTCAAGAGTGGAATCATGACTAACGATCAAGAAATACATGTAAGGCGCAGCCCAAGAGAACCTGGGCTCTGCAATGCAAGAGGACCTACATCTACCTGAGCTCTGACACTCTGCTAAGCCCATCACATTTTCCTTACTCATTAAGGAGACGAGTGGAACTACATTCTCACGTATCAAACACTAGGAATATCAATCCATGTATAAAAACAGTTTCTGCTCTCAAATATCTCCCAGGCATCCGAGCAAATACAGGATATGCTAAGTGCTAGGAAAGGACCCCGGGAAGGGGGCAGGGGAGGCAGTGGGGATCAGGAAAAGCTTCCTGGAAAATGACCTGCCTCTGAACTTCCTGAGGGATTGGTCCAGGCTACTAGGCAGAGAGAAGAGCAGTGATAAAGCCCTGAAAAAAGGAGAGTGTGTCCCTCTGGGGGAAGCCACACTCAGTGTGACTGCGGCATAAAGTTGGACCAGCAGAACAAAGAAAAAGGAAGCCGAAAGTAAACAAAGGCCATATAACTGTATCCTGCTGAGCAAGGAAGCTGCAGTTCATCCTAAGTGTGAAAGACTTAAAGAAGGGAAATGATACAATCAGATTTCCAAACTTCTGGAAACAAATCGAAGGGGGGATGAAGTGGGGAGGATGTGACAATTAGAAAAATCCACTCAACTCTGCCCAAAAGCTGCATCAATAAACTGAACTAACAATGAGAAAACAAGCCACCGTGGTTTATACCTAATTAACATCCTTTAAAATCAGGTAATGACAGCCTGTGGCACGTTCTCTCACACTCATTGCTTAATCTCCAAACTAGATCTCCACGGTTTCTCAGATAAAGTACAAGACGTTCAGGCAAATTCATATTTCAGATAAATGACAAATAATATTCTAGATAAGAATATCTCAATATTCATAGGATATATTAATACAAAAAATGTATTCATTCCATCTCTGAAATTCAATTTTAACTGGACATCTCAAATTTTTATTTGCTAAATCTGGCCCCCCTACAGGAACTCAGTTCAGTTCAGTTCAGTTGCTCAGTCGTGTCCGACTCTTTGCGACCCCATGAACTGAAGCACACCAGACCTCCCTGTCCATCACAGGAACTCAAATCGTGACCAAATGAAAATTAGTCTTTCCTCCCTTCTCTACTGGATTCACCAGCTTTAGCTCACCTACAGAACACCAGGTAGATATCTACAACTGCGATCTAGAAAAACAACGTTTACCACTTCTCAATGTGTGATGGCGTGAAACTCAACTCTTTTCAGTGGAAGACTTTGGTGGATCAGCACAGGTCTATGTTCACACGCTTATTTCTACCAATGTATCATTCAAAACAGTAAGACTATGTTATTTAACTTTTATTACATAACAAAATAGGGATTCTGGGCTTAACACAGTAGGAAGCATCCCACAGATTGCAAACATTTGTTGTGAACAGAGGTCTGCAGAGGTCACAGCTAAATAAAGCATGAGTAATAATAATATTGAGCCCAATCTGTTTAGATCTAAGAGTGACAGAGACGACATTTACAGGCTTCACTTTCTCAATGTCTTGCCTTTAGCTGAAGCTGCTGTTATACAATAGAAAGTAAAGATGAATTGTGGACTGAATCCTATCTTTTCGTCAATACATGGAATCTGTTCTTTGTATTCATTCTCTGGGGTTAATGTCACTGAACAGGAACTAACGAGATGTGTATCTAAGGATTCTGAGTGTAAACCTTGAGTCGTCATCTCTCTAAATAAAATCTTTCTGCTCTGTACTGAATGGAAAGGTGGACAGAGGAGGGCAGGGTAGGACAAGCGAGGAAGAGCAGAAACAAACCAACCCATTCAAACTGGAAAAGCTTAGCAGAGACACAAAAACACAAACACTACAGGTAACTCACTATTAACACAAACAGGCTAAAACAAACAGTGGAGGGTTAAGCATCTTGCCCAAAGTCATATAATAGAGTAATCTAAACATCTAATCCATCAATAAATTAAGACTCTCTTGATGGCCTATTCACCTGGACTTAACCAAACCGTAATTAAAATGCCTCTATGTAGAAAAAAAAATACTGCACTAAATTCTACTCTGAAGTGAAAAGAGGATTTTTAATATACTATACAGCCAAAATGACCCTTGCCACTGGAAGAACAAAACTTGTTGCGTTTTTTATTACTTGGAAGAAACTTATTTCGGAATAAGTATAGTTTAATGGCTTTTACCACCAAATAAAAATGAACAGCTAACAATATTATAATTAACATACACTTGTTAACTCAGAGAATTATGTCTACACCAATGACTTCCATGGAAAGATTCTCCTGGAGCCTTTCATAATTTAGGTTTGTTTAGTAACATTTAGATCAAAACATGCAAAAGACAAAATGTGGGACAAAGCAATAAAACTTCCCAGTAAAAATACGAGCACACTTGAAGCTTAATTTAGAAAGTCCTCACACACAAAGCAAAAACCTTCATGATATTTTCCTACTAAAGCTGACTTGTGTTTAGATTTGGAATTACTTATGTGGTACCCTAACTGATTTACTACAACGTGGAGAAAATGTTTAAAGCAGAAAATTGGAAAATCACTTTTAAAATGCACCATTTGTGCTTGCTACTTTTATTGCAAACACTTAGGATTTCTTCTATAATGAAAACGGTTTATTCACGGACACTTCCGTAAAAATGTTTCCACAAGTTTTATTTTTTTTAACAAACTCATCATACTAACAAAGCTGCTTATTTTTAAAAAGAGTCAAAGGTGGTTAACAAGTCTTTGATGGTTAACAAGTCAAGTGACAGATAACTTAGATGAAAAAAGGAATTTTTTTTACAGAACATTAAGAAATGTGTAAAAGATGAAAAGCAAAATAGGCTAAAAACTGTCAAGGAGGTGGTAACAGAGCTGGCAGAAAACAATGTCACATAAACTATAGAAGCACAGTTACAAAAAGAAGGGAGATGGTCACTAACCTAACCTAACCTAACCGACAGGTTTTAGACAGGTTCAAGACAAACAAGGCTACTCAATCTGGCAAAGAGTACATCACTGAGGAAATTTTAGCCTGGCAATGAGAGAAGATCCCAAATTATATTGCTCTGGAAAATGAATGGGAAGTGTGAACGTGGAGGCATCAAGCATAAATGATTCTTTCAAAAACTGTGCAAATGGGAAAGAAAAAGTAAAAGGTAAAAGTAAGACACTGTGGTGAACTGAAACCAAGAGAATGATGATGGAATGCTTGCTCACACGTCTCCTTAAGGATGGGGAAGACTAGATTATGCTTTATGTTTGGGAGTCTGTGGGAAGGAAAGAAGAGAAACAAAGGAAATGAGGAGGAGGAAGAGGAGGATCCAATTTATGGAACAAAGATTTGAAAACTGGTCAGAGGGAAGGAGTGAACAGGAAGTTTAGCCTCAGAACAGAGCTGGGACGTGAGTACCTCTGACAAAAGCAGGAGGAGGAGGAGCACAGACAGACCTTCTGAGACTGCTACCGTGCAGAGAGAAAGCAGAGGGTGGTGGAAGTGACTGGAGAACCCCTTCCTGAACCAGATTCCGATAAGTAATTACAAAACAAAGATTTGATTTTATTAACAAACTCATCATACCCTAAACAAACTCTTTATTTTTTAAAAGAGTCAAAGGTAAGGGGACTTTTTCAAAAATATCGTTAAGACTTGAGAATAAATATCAGGGAACAGAAATGGGAAAGACAACCTTTTTCCCCCAAAAAAGCCTCAACTTCATCTTTCTACCTATAACAGAAATTTCAGCACCTGAAAATATCATTACAGAAGAAACAAGGCTTCTTTCCTCAGCTTCTGCACATATACAACTCTGCGGCGGGCTCTCCTCTGTACCTGCTATCAATCCTGACAGGAATCAAGGGCAGCGTGTGGTGTTTCACAAACCTGGAGTGTATGGCACCATGTGGTGGTACCCCGGACCAAACAGGACTCTGAGAAAAGCACAAAGGAGTGATCACAACAGCTCCGTTTACTGCCTGCTCAGCCTGTGCCAGATGCTGGTCCAAGGGCTATTTGTGTTAACTCATTCAACACTCACAACAGCCCTTCAGACTGGAGAGAACCACCCCAACTTTACAGATGGGAAAATCACAGTGAGAAAAGTGCCTAAGAACCTCTGAGCAGTATGGGACCCCAGAGCTCAGATTAATTCCTAGGCTAGACTGTGTATCACATGAGACGCCCTGAGGCTGAAGTGAGAATATCTGGCTTCAAATCTGAGGACTACTACCAAGTAGTCAGCTGACCCTAGATGTAGAAATCATGTTCCCTAGTCTCAGATCCTCATCAGAATAATGATCTGATCTGTGTAATCCATATGCTATTTGTGAGAATCAGAGACAAGTGCTTTTATAAACAGCAAACATATTAGAAAACTGCTGCTAGGAGAAAGGTAAAAGACTGAATGCCAAAGAATTGATGCTTTTGAACGGTGGTGCTGGAGAAGACTCTTGAGAGTCCCCAGACTGCAAAGAGATCAAACCAGTCAACCCTTAAGGAAATCAACCCTGAATACTCATTGGAAGGACTGATGCTCAAGTTGAAGCTCCAATACTTTGGTCACCTGATGCGAAGAGCTGACTCACTGGAAAGACCCTGATGCTGGGAAAGATTGAGGGCAGGAGAAGGGGGTGACAGAGGATGAGATGTTTGGATGACACAATCGACTCAAAGGACATGAGTTTCAGCAAACTCTGGGAGATAGTGAAGGACAGGGAAGCCTGGTGTGCTGCAGTCCATGCAGTCGCAAAGAGTTGGGCACAACTGAATGATTGAACACCAAGGTAAAATGCATGTGGTATTAACAATATCATGTCCTGAACCTGATCAGAAATTCTCATACCACGATTTACACTGCCATGGCTCACAGGCAGAATAAACAACTTTTAAAATGAAGATTTATGATTGTTTTCTGCCAGCTTCTGTTACTAATTCACTTAGTAATAAAGATGGTTGAGTTACTTAATGGGCACTGTAATTGTGTTACTCACCTGAAAAGTGGAAATCACAAACCATGCTACACGACTGCTGGGAAGATCAACGGAAATAAAACCTGTGAAGCCTCCACCACAAGCCCCTGACACATGAACAGCAGCACTGGGGGCTGTTTCTGTGGCCAGCATTCGGCAGTAACAAAACAACTCCCAAACTGAAAGGGTATGCGTAGGTCTGTGCAGTGCAATCACTCCAAGGCTCTTACACACATCTAGACTGTGGCTACTCTCCCTCCCGTGTCCATGCTGCACTTTACCTGCTAGTGTAAGAGCCATAATGTCTCTGATGAAACTGTAACAAAGTTAAAGCAGTATGTTCCCCTCCTTGTTCCCCCAGTGACTGCTTTTCACCTTCATTTCTCTCAGTCAAAACCCAGCTGGTCTGATTCTTGCTCTCTGACCACTCTCACGACCTTGAACGGTAGAACTGTAATGCCACTCTTCCAATCAATCTAACACTCATGACGTTTTCTACACTCATACCTGAATTTCTAGACATCTTGTTCCTGGGGTAACTTTTATCACTTCAGCTGCTTACGAGGATTCAAGACAATGCCAATATACAACGTTCTGTTACATATCTTTGTTTTAGGACAAGCATACTGACCTTGAGGTGAGACTGAAGGAAACGGCCAATCCAGGAAGGAAATGTGAAAGAGAAAAGTTAGAAAGTGTCAATGAGGGCAGTATTCAGAATTCGCATTATTCACAGACACAGAGGAAACATACAGCACAGGGTTAGAGAAAGGAAGGGAGCCACGCAGATTCGGCACAGACACCAAAAGTGAGTAACCTCAGACTTTCAACAAGTGTATTTTCATATTAGATTACACCATTGTACCTTAATGTAAGTTTCTAAAGGGATGAATTTTGTCTAAAATTTACCATTTCCTGGGGCAGGAAAAAGAAAAAATAATTTCTCAAACACAAAGGAAAAGAAGGGAAGGCCAGCTGTCGTTCCCCTTCCTGTTTGAGTATTAATAGCCACCTGTGATCTAACAACGTTAGTCAGCTTGGGTTTACACACACCCAAGTTGTCTTAGAACTGACAACTCCTTTACTCACCCCAGCCCATTTCTTAGACCCAACTTACCTAGGAGCAAAAGCAGAAAAACACAGAAATGATTCTGTAGAATACAGAACTCTCATTCATTTGGAAAATTTGACATAATTTTCTCAAATGTGAAAATAATGTTTTGCTAATTACACCCATTATGTCTCACTTCAAATCGATCAAATCTGTCCCCAAATGGTGCAATCTAACAGCAATAATGAAGAAGAAATGGCTCTACAAATACCAGTTCGTTTCTGATACTGCTCAGCAGACAGAGATGCAAAGTAGTCATGCTTCGTATTCCTTACCGAGCACAAACCCCTGAGGTTCATTATTGCTTTCATATTCATAGTAACAGGCAGCTTTCCCTTTTTAACAATTAATCAATTTCACTGAAAGTGGTCTTCTCCAAACACTTATAGACTCCTAAGAACCAGGGCCATCCAGCTTGTCTTCAGGACTGAAATTTTACTTTAAGAATCTAAAACAAGAGGTTTATTTCTTGAATGCCAGCACCATTTCAACTTGTACTTTAATGTTTTCTAACATTTCAATACTAAAATGAGTTTTTTCAAAACTCATTGTTAGAATAATGGGAAGTCAAGGATAAAATGTATGACTGCCATTATAAAAGAGAAAAAGAGAAAAACAAAAAATGAAAACAAAATTCCTCGCAACCACACAGCGAGTACTCGGTGAATCCCGGAGAGGAATGCAGGTCTGCAAACACACCTCCTGGACGTACTTTTAGCTGTTCTCTGATGCTTACAGGTTCTTGAAAGGAATCTATTAAAAATCCATGCATCTCTAGCAGAACGCAGACAATGTTCAAAGTCAAAGTGAGGTCAATCATTTATCTAAATGACTGTTCCCAATGATCTTTTTTATTTTTGTTGGTTATGACAGATTAAGTTAGAATAATTTTAAATCAACAATGACACTCACTGAGATCTCATACAGATGCAAGGCTTTATATGAAACATGGGAAAATCCCTGAAAAAAAATTAAGTTTATTCTTGTCAAGAGTAAGCAACTTTAAGGATCTTTTTACCTATTTTATACTTCAGGAGTCATAGTTTATGTTGGCATGTTTAGCTCTTGGGAAATAAATTTAGGAGGAAAAAAATCTGCATATAGAGTAATTATATATAATTCTAATGTTTACATTTTAAACTGTAACACCAAAATTTCTATCGAGACTGTAATAAATTATAAGGTGCTGTGCCCACAAGAAACTGTGGAAAGATGGCGTAGTGGAATTGACTATGTAAAGCTGTATAATTTATTCTTCTTTAAAACGAAAATCAGTGAAATTCATCAAGAAGGAGGAAGAAGAAAGCAGGCTAAAGCAAGCAGGATCAGATAAAGAACAGTCGTTTCCAGTTATGCCACTCAAAGCATCTTGCTTTTCCTCTTTCATTTTTTAAAAACACCATCCATTCTCCCTCAAGAAAGAACATACAGCCACCATGCTCATTTTTCCTCTTTTCCAACTACATCAAGACCCAATACTGTCCTTCATGGATCAAAGATACACAACTGCAAACTTTAAGGAAATTCTTTAATGAATCTTTTCCCTCATGAATTGTATACTAATTTATGCCAAATCTACATATAGCTTAATTTCCTTATGGGAGATTTCTGAAGACATTAAGCTGCATGATCAATTCAGGATTTCTTTACAGAGAACATATTTACAAATATGAAGACTAAAGATGTAGGTTTATACTTCCAGGTTACACTGTGCCATAGAGGCCTGAATACACCGTGATACCAAAATAAATCACAAACATGAAACCCACTTTCCCAAGGAAAATGTCAAAAAATTTTAGGTCAGCCTAAACAAACAAACTTTCAGGATGCAGTCACAAAAGTCAAATACCTAATTATAACAGTAAACACATTCCTTTGGCTACATACATTTAAAATGGAATACATGAGAAAATAATGTTGATTTGGAAATACTGTCTTTCATCCCCACACTCACTGAAACAATTTTATTCACTCTCATTGCAGACACCTTCAATTCACCAGAGAGAGAAGATGACCAGTATGATTAAGAAATAAAAAATATATACCAATTAAATCATGCCATTATTTAGTCATGTATCCCGGTTTCAGAGATATTAAAATATAAAAATAAAACTTAGAAGTGGTATTTTATTGTGACAGAAGAGTTTATCTACATGTTTGTTTAACCTGAAGAAAGAAAAGTAACCCTACTGAATTATATTAAATAAGACTATTTAATGCATATGGGTTTACTTATATTTTTACAGAAAAAAAGTATATGTGCAATGGTAAACATATTACAAACATATACAGGAAATGAACATAAGATTATTTTCAATATAACAAACAGGGAAGAAGACTAGTATCTATTTAATGAAAGGTCTGAATGTTCAGGGAATGGGAAGATAAAATGTGGGATGATTAGAGAGTGAAATGAGAAAGGAGCCACATCTCTGTTTTAACATATATCTTCATTGGGTCCTCAACAATGTACAGTGCTGGGAGAGACTGAGAAAGATGCTATCAGAAAGGCATAGAAGAAGGAAAGAAATTACTACCTAAGGGAGGTTTTTAAAGCTTCCCCTCCAGAAAAAGGTAACAGTTACAAAGCGTCAGATTCCCACAAATGAATAAGGGGAAAGAAAATTTTACTCCACTTTCATTACATGAAATTCAGGTATTGGTAGGTTTTAAAAGCAAATAAAAAACCACAAAAGACCACATCCTCAAGTCACAAGGTTTAAGGGTGGTGTGATGGGAAAACAACCCCATTCTCTGGGTTCAAGCTCAGTTCATCATGTTGATCTTGATCTACAGAAGCATAGACTCTTCTCACCAAAATGAGGTTAAAAATGACTGCTTCAGCCATTTAGACTGTTAATTTGAGGGGCTACCTTGAGCCTGAACTCTGAGCAAACAGGAAACACTCTTGCTTTAAAAAAAAAAAAAAATCAAGGGACTTCCCTGGTGGTCCAGTGGTTAAGATTTCGCCTTCTAATGCAGGGGGTGCAGGGTTGCTCCCTCTCCCTGGTCAGGGAGCTAAGACCCCACATGCCTCAGGGCCAAAAAACTGAACAGTAGCAATAGTGTAACAAATTCAATAAGGACTAAAAAAATGATAAAATTAAAAAAAAAATCAAGTAGCTCCAAATCTTATGAACAGATCATATATCAATTTTTAAATAAAGCCAGTTGTTTATAAATTAGAATGTATTAACAGTTCCCTTAGAAACATTATAAACACAAGTATTCTTGCTAGTCCACAAAATCTAAGTTTAATCATGATGCAAAAGCCTAGAATTAATAATAGTTCTAGATGAGGTCTGGAAAAGACAATTAGCAAAGGAAATAAAATTAACCATCACAAATAGAAAAAGTAAGTTTCCTCCTAACAGTAAAACTACTCACAAGCCTGGCCCAAAATGTGTGTGTGTGTGTGTGTGTGTGTGTGTCAATAACACACCACCAACCCCTGGTTCTCTTGTCTTTGTCAGAACAGTTACAGCAGTGGTACACCATCTTGCCTTTTCCTCTCCGTTTCACATCTCTATGTACACTGAAGTTCTAGGACCTAAGATGAGCAGTCTAGGATCCAAAATAACCTACTAGCCTTCCATTTAAACATCCCCTCAAGCCATCATCATTTAGTATTGGCCACAAAAATTAAAAGACCAGACTTGAGCCCGAAGGTCAACAAGAAGTCTTTTCTATAGTAATGCTGTACCCTGTATAACATGTCAATCTCCAGGTTTGTTTTTATTCTCTTCTTACCTAAATTGATCTAGGCAGACTACCCAGAACCACCAGGTGATGACTTTCTGGAAGTGTCAACCTGGCTAGGTTATAGCGTTCCATTAATTTAATCCAACGCTAATCTAGATGCTGTTATGAAAGTATTTTATAAATATAATTAAAGCCTATAATCCATTTAAGTAAAAGAAATTATCCCAGATAATCGAAGTGGGCATATCTGAATCCTTTGGAAGGCCCTAAAAGCAGGCTTCCCAAGGAAAGAGAAGAAATTCTGCCTGTGGACCACAGTATGGCCCAGGCCTATGGAGTCTATTCTGCAGGGGTCTCCTCCTCCTAACAGCTTTCCTGTATAGGTCTTAGACCTGCTTAACCAGCTGCTGACAGTCACACTAGACAATTCCTTGTAATAAATCAGATATATATATATGCATATATCTTGCTGGTGGTTTAGTCGCTCAGTCGTGTCTGACTCTTTGTGACCCTATGGACTGTAGCCCACCAGGCCCCTCTGTCCATGGAATTCTCCAGGCAAGAATACTGGAGTGGGTTGCCATTTCCTTCTCCAGGGAATCTTCCCCACTCAGGGACTGAATCTGGGTCTCTTGCACTGAAGGCGGATTCTTTACCAACTGAGCCACCAGGGAAGCCCATATGTACCTTAAATAAATAAATATATGTATGTGTCTCTTCTACTGGCTGCCTCTTTGGTTGAACTCCAACTGATACACAGCATAGGACAGAATATAAATTTAGAAACAGTACTTCTTAGATTTAATTGGGAAAAACATTTTATATCTGAGGATGTATGGGTAGGCTTACTTAATCCTCAGTAGCTCAAGACACTGGTACAACACTAGATCATCTGACAGAAGCTCCTGTTGTTCTGTACGAGCAGTGAAAGGGGCTATTTTTTCCAAGACCACAAAGAATACGTCTGGGAATTCTTTATGACTTAATCTAAACCTTTCGATGTTAGAGAATCTTATATAAGTACGAGAAAATTTTAAAAGAATAATAAGAATTTTCTTTAGTCCAATGATTCTAACAGCCTGTGTTCATTTTTGCACTTAGGAGGTTGCTGAATGCCCTGTAAAAATGCATCTGCTTCCCAAATGAATTGGCGTTTGGCATCACAGCCACACTGGCTAAGAGGCTACTCCTTAACGGGCACTCCAGCAAAAGAACCACCACACAAAAGACGGGCTTCAAGCCAAGAATGAGACAATTACAACCAGCAATATCTGAACCTTACCAGAGAGGACACATACTTAATCCACAAGTGGTGGACCTAACAGGTACTGTTCAGCTGGACATACAACGGGCTGGTCTTTATTTCTGATCAAGCAGACTCCCCAGCAAGCCCCCCGAGGCAGCAGAGCGGCAGCAGCAACTCCTCAAGTCCAGAATTGTCACCTTACTCGACACTCACTTTCCCAGGAAGTCCCAAACCAAGCCCCCCGACGATGCAGGGACAGAAGCCTGGCGTGGAAGCCACAAAGGGCGGGAGACTGGCGTTCTGAGGGGCGTGGACACAGACAGACACAGAGACCAAAACCCCAATGGTAAGCCAAATCAAGAGGACGGTGAAGAAACTCAAATGATAAGTGACAGGGAGACGGACACCCACACACAGGAAAACAGTGGAAATGGCAACACGAGAAGCAAAATTGTTAGTAAGACACGCGGGAGCCAAACACATGCACTAAATCTGGGAACAAAAGGCAGAAAATAGTTTCAATCATCTTTTATTCCTGTCTTGAACTGTGCTGCTCAGTAAACAAATTACAAAGCCAGGAGCAACTGAGTTTTTTAGGACTGTATCTTTTCTTGGTAGCCAAGAAATTATGTGTCAAATCTTAAAACAAGATTATGACACTGCATGACCCGAAGACAAAACTCTATAGTATATTATATTCTGTGGAAAGAGCAGATCATTAACAACTCTTTCCCAAAATGTGAAAAATGCAGTGACTAATAAAAGCTATTTGGCGTGCTCTGCATATAAGATAAAGATTTAATCCTATTTCTCACTCTCACTGAAATCACATTCTCTCCCAAATCAGTACTGGGTCCCAAAATGAATTGAAACATTTTTCAAGAAAACTATCTTGAATAGCCAGTGATAATTTCAATGTATAATTCTAATTTTTAAAAAATCAAACAAAAATAAAAGTTTATCAAGGAATTTCTTTTCTGAAATATTGAAATACATTTAGTGGATTTAGTGGAAAGTCATCATCCATAAAAAGTACTGCATTTTAAAATCTATGAAGATGAAGTACTGCTGTTGATTTCAGGCTGATACAAAGGCAAAGAGAGACAAGTATGCAAGGGGCATGTGTGTCCATTTGGGGGGCAAAGATACAAGGCAAACATGGGAGAAGACACACAGAAATGTATAAAATCTAATCTTGAGACTCTGATAATTTATTAATTCTGACTTAAAGAACGTTATCCACCCATTTTCTCCAGACTTACTATCAAAATAAGAAGAAACAAATGAGTAAGTGATCAGCTCATGTTATTCATACTTTAAACCTTACTGAAGAAGAACCGTGAGGGTTGGACTTATAGTTTCTTGAAAAATCAAAATCCTACATGTACAGAACAAAAGGAAAAAATGACTTCCAGGGGAAAATATCAAATCTACCCTAACCCTAAAATTTAAAACTGAATAAACAACTTATGAAAGTAGTCTATTACCTCTTGACATTCCAGAGCACAAAAATATTAAAACGGGCTCAAAGGAGCCTCAGGATTAGTGAGTTCACACTGTCCTGCTAGTCTCTCTGTTTAGAATACAGTGATTAGCTCTACTGGAAGAACTATTTCTATGCACTCATGAATTTATGTCAAATACATGGTGTAAAGGAAGAGGCCAAGAGGCATAAGCTTTATCTTTGGTACAAAATACCCTAACAAGAAAAAAAAGAGGCAAAGAAAACTCCCAGAGAGCGGTCTGGCTGGCTCTGTTCAAAGAGAGGTCACTTTCAAGTAGTCAAAGGTAGAGCTCAGCAAACACATCCATGTCTCACAAACTGTCCTCAAAATGTCTCTCCTTCTAAGCTTGAGCTGCTTTAACAGCTTGCTTCTCCACAACACAGAGTCTAAAAATTCATGGCCCAAAAGACCATCGGCTCAGAAAAAGGCCTGAATGAACTAAAAAATGCTAGCTGCTTGAACTTGAGGCTCCTTTGCTCCTGAAATAGATAAAATAAAGGGATACTTTCTCTGTCCAATCAATGATATTGAAGTCCACAGCTTTCCCATCTACTCCCACTCTGTGTGGCCTTTTAGAGACTCACACTGACTTGGAATAAAATGGAGGCAATGAAGACACTAGGCACTCAAGAATGTAAACTTGGAGAGGCAGACATACTGGAAAAACATGACCCCAAATTACACGGTTTTAAAACCATGCTTCACCCTTCCTAACACAGTGAATCCCCGTTCAGCCTTCCCCTCCTTACCTTTCCAACTCAGCAATCTTCTTATCTTTGTCATTCTTCTCATTTTCCACCTCCTTTAAGATTTCCAAGAGGCGGTCAACTTCTGCCTGGGCCTTGCTGGATTCATCTTTGTACCTGGCAATCTCTCTCTCGAGTTGCTGTATTCGATCACTCATCTCGGGACTGGCTCTGGCTTCCAATGTTGCCTCATGTGCCTATGAAGAAAATGTCCAAATTCTATGAGACAAGCAGAGAGTGGGAGAGGACAAACGAAGTCCCTGGAAGCCACCTATACTCCAGTGTAAACAGGACATCATCAAATCCCTAATAGCTAGTCTTTAATTTATAAGGTTTTTCTCTGCTTAAACATTACACAGACAAAACATTCATAATACAGAGAGAAATAATTATATTAGAATCTGAACAAATTTGTTATTTAAAACAGTACACCTCTGAAACCTAAACAGCATATTAAAAACCAGAGACATTGCTTTGCTGACAAAGGTCCGTACAGTCAGAGCTACGGTTTTTCCAGTAGTCATGTACGGATGTGAGAGTTGGGCCATAAAGAAGGCTAAGTGCTAAAGAATTTCAACAATAAGCACAGCCTTCTGAATAAATATAAACACCAACCTTACACCAGATATGGTTTTCAGCAAAAAGAAAATATGCCAATACTACTTCCAGTAAACCTACAAATTAGCTACAAAGTAAATGAAACAAGGGAAAACATGAAAAGAAAAACAGCAATGGCAGAAAAACAACTAATAAATCAAAGAAGGGAGAAGTCACCAACTCCTCTACCCAAAGATAACTTTAATTTTTCTTATGAACCTAAACACAAAGTGTAAGAGATCATCAGAAATAACCAGCTGTAGAACTACCATGGTAACAAGGAGATTAAAAGTAAACAAACAGAAAACGTGGGATTGTCATACACAGGTGAGTTTGGATTATTAGTGAACAACAATTACTGCTCTTGATAGTTACTGCTTAGTTTTATAATCCTAAATATATCTAACAGTTTTACCTTCAATATTCCGGTATTAAATAGAAAATTATCTCCACTTGTTTTGTGATGGGGGAGGGGGAAGTCAATTATCAAGTCTGAATTAGTTAATCTCAAAAAAAAAAAAGGATTTTTCTTCTTATTCAAAAGTAACTTTAAAATGAAACTCCAATACTTTGGCTACCTGATGCAAAGAGCTGACTCATTTGAAAAGACCCTGATGCTTGGAAAGATTGAGGGCAGGAGGAGAAGGGGATGACAGAGGATGAGATGGCTGGATGGCATCACCGACTCAATGGACATGAGTTTGGGTGAACTCTGGGAGTTGGTGATGGACAGGGAGGCCTGGTGTGCTGCGGTTCAATGGGGTGCAAAGAGTCGGACACAGCGGAGTGACTGAACTGAAATGAACTTTAAAATAATGGCTTTTCTTCTTTTCTTTAGCTTAAAAATATGACTTTATTTTTGGCATATCCTAAAAAATGACTCATTATGAGTTTCATGCTGAATACAACCAATACATGGGAAGAGTGAGTAAATGAAAGTCGCCTGGCTGTGTCCAACTCTTTGCGACCCCATGGACTGCAGCCTGCCAGGCTCCTCTGTCCATGGGGATTCTCCAGGCAAGAATACTGGAGTGGGTTGCCATTTCCTCCTCCAGGGGATCTTCCCACCCTGGGGATTGAACCCAGGTCTCCTCCACTGCAAGCGGATTATGGAAAAAGAACATCACCCAAAGTGTCAACACTAGGCTTGATCCCCCTTTCATCAGTAGTCATATGAAGTGGACCCAGTTAATCAGAGTTGATAACTCAAGAGATAACAAATATGCAAGTGTTTTGAAAACTACAAATGGCTGTATAAATATTACAGAGGAATAAGTCAATGAAATGGATAGTAAGTATCCCTACCATATTCTAATATTCACCATATGGGTGATTATCACTGTAAAATTACCTTTTTCCAGGAAGCCTAAAGCTAATGGGAGAAAAATATCAACTGAGACTTTTACATGGTGGTCTTTTACATTTGTTTCTCTACAAAGGAGCTGCATATTTGAATCTTACTCTGAATTATTAATTTTCTAAGAGTTTGAGGACTCTAAGGAGTAAAGATATTAATGCTGCAAAAATTAATCAAGGTATAAATAGTATTATTACTCCATTAGTAAGTTATTCCATCCAAATACTATAAAGTTTTCTACTATGTTCTTATTTAAAAGCAGAGCAAGAAAATGGATATGTATTCTTTAACCTTTTTCAACTGTGATTCCATCTTCAGACACTCTTCCTTCTTCTGCTCCAAAGCAATTTCTAGAGTCTTAAGCCGTGAGTCCTTTTTCAGTCCTGAGGAAGCCAGGGACGAGGCGTGTTCTTTCAGATCCAACAGTGAAGCCTAAAAGAGGCAACGCATATCTACAATAAACACTATTTATTAACCAAAAGGAGGCTGAACTTCTTAAATTTATTTTCCTGGTGGTTTCTAGTTTCTTTCCATTACCATATACTGACATATTTCCAAGAACACAAAATATAAAACAGCCGCATTACTACTGGCTTTCAAGTCCTAACTGAAACAAAATGAATCCCCCAGAAAGGCCAACTGAATAATGACTTAAGGAGTTCTAGCAATACATATCCATTTTCACAAAATAAATGGAAGAAGGTCAAGCTCTGTGAATATAAGCAGTCAACCTTAGTGGCTACACTGTTCCTTCTCTTTTAGAAATATTCTGGGTCTTCCCAGTGCACCAGGCCCGAGCACTTGTCTCATGCATCCCACCTGGGCTGGTGATCTGTTTCACCATAAATAGTATACATGCTGTTCTTTTGAAATATCCCACCCTCACATTCTCCCACAGAGTTCAAAAGTCTGTTCTGTATTTCTGTGTCTCTTTTTCCGTTTTGCATATAGGGTTATCGTTACCATCTTTCTAAATTCCATATGTATGTGTTAGTATGCTGTAATGTTCTTTATCTTTCTGGCTTACTTCACTCTGTATAAGGGGCTCCAGTTTCATCCATCTCATTAGGACTGATTCAAATGAATTCTTTTTAACGGCTGAGTAATATTCCATGGTGTATATGTACCACAGCTTCCTTATCCATTCATCTGCTGATGGGCATCTAGGTTGCTTCCATGTCCTGGCTATTATAAACAGTGCTGCGATGAACATTGGGGTGCACGTGTCTCTTTCAGATCTGGTTTCCTCAGTGTGTTTGCCCAGAAGTGGGATTGCTGGGCCATATGGCAGTTCTATTTCCAGTTTTTTAAGAAATCTCCACACTGTTTTCCATAGCGGCTGTACTAGTTTGCATTCCCACCAACAGTGTAAGAGGGTTCCCTTTTCTCCACACCCTCTCCAGCATTTATTGCTTGTAGACTTTTGGATAGCAGCCATCCTGACTGGTGTGTAATGGTACCTCATTGTGGTTTTGATTTGCATTTCTCTAATAATGAGTGATGTGGAGCATCTTTTCATGTGTTTGTTAGCCATCTGTATGTCTTCTTTGGAGAAATGTCTGTTTAGTTCTTTGGCCCATTTTTTGATTGGGTCATTTATTTTTCTGGAATTGAGCTGCAGGAGTTGCTTGTATATTTTTGAGATTAATCCTTTGTCTGTTTCTTCATTTGCTATTATTTTCTCCCAATCTGAGGGCTGTCTTTTCACCTTGCTTATAGTTTCCTTTGTAGTGCAAAAGCTTTTAAGTTTCATTAGGTCCCATTTGTTTAGTTTTGCTTTTATTTCCAATATTCTGGGAGGTGGGTCATAGAGGATCTTGCCGTGATTTATGTCAGAGAGTGTTTTGCCTATGTTCTCCTCTAGGAGTTTTATAGTTTCTGGTCTTACATTTAGATCTTTAATCCATTTTGAGTTTATTTTTGTGTATGGTGTTAGAAAGTGTTCTAGTTTCATTCTTTTACAAGTGGTTGACCAGTTATCCCAGCACCACTTGTTAAAGAGGTTGTCTTTTTTCCATTGTATATCCTTGCCTCCTTTGTCAAAGATAAGGTGTCCATAGGTCCGTGGATTTCTCTCTGGGCTTTCTATTCTGTTCCATTGATCTATATTTCTGTCTTTGTGCCAGTACCATACTGTCTTGATGACTGTGGCTTTGTAGTAGAGTCTGAAGTCAGGCAGGTTGATTCCTCCAGTTCCATTCTTCTTTCTCAAGATTACTTTGGCTATTCGAGGTTTTTTGTATTTCCATACAAATTGTGAAATTCTTTGGTCTAGTTCTGTGAAAAATACCGTTGGTAACTTGATAGGGATTGCATTGAATCTATGGATTGCTTTAGGTAGAATAGCCATTTTGACAATATTGATTCTTCCAATCCATGAACACGGTATGTTTCTCCATCTGTTTGTGTCCTCTTTGATTTCTTTCATCAGTGTTTTATAGTTTTCTATGTATAGGTCTTTTGTTTCTTTAGGTAGATATACTCCTAAGTATTTTATTCTTTTTGTTGCAATGGTGAATGGTATTGTTTCTTTAATTTCTCTGTTTTTTCATTGTTAGTATACAGGAATGCAAGGGATTTCTGTGTGTTAATTTTATATCCTGCAACTTTACTATATTCATTGATTAGCTCTAGTAATTTTCTGGTAGAGTCTTTAGGGTTTTCTATGTAGAGGATCATGTCATCTGCAAACAGTGAGAGTTTCACTTCTTCTTTTCCTATCTGGATTCCTTTTACTTCTTTTTCTGCTCTGATTGCTGTGGCCAAAACTTCCAACACTATGTTGAATAGTAGTGGTGAGAGTGGGCACCCTTGTCTTGTTCCTGATTTCAGGGGAAATGCTTTCAATTTTTCACCATTGAGGGTGATGCTTGCTGTGGGTTTGTCATATATAGCTTTTATTATGTTGAGGTATGTTCCTTCTATTCCTGCTTTTTGGAGAGTTTTAATCATAAATGAGTGTTGAATTTTGTCAAAGGCTTTCTCTGCATCTATTGAGATAATATGATTTTTATCTTTCAATTTGTTAATGTGGTGTATTACATTGATTGATTTGCGGATATTAAAGAATCCTTGCATTCCTGGGATAAAGCCCACTTGGTCATGGTGTATGATTTTTTTAATATGTTGTTGGATTCTGTTTGCTAGAATTTTGTTGAGGATTTTTGCATCTATGTTCATCAGTGATATTGGCCTGTAGTTTTCTTTTTTTGTGGCATCTTTGTCTGGTTTTGGAATTAGGGTGATGGTGGCCTCATAGAATGAGTTTGGAAGCTTACCTTCATCTGCAATTTTCTGGAAGAGTTTGAGTAAGATAGGTGTTAGCTCTTCTCTAAATTTTTGGTAGAATTCAGCTGTGAAGCCATCTGGTCCTGGGCTTTTGTTTGCTGGAAGATTTTTGATTACAGTTTCGATTTCCTTGCTTGTGATGGGTCTGTTAAGATCTTCTATTTCTTCCTGGTTCAGTTTTGGAAAGTTATACTTTTCTAAGAATTTGTCCATTTCATCCAAGTTGTCCATTTTATTGGCATAGAGCTGCTGGTAGTAGTCTCTTATGATCCTTTGTATTTCAGTGTTGTCTGTTGTGATCTCTCCACTTTCATTTCTAATTTTGTTAATTTGGTTCTTCTCTCTTTGTTTCTTAATGAGTCTTGCTAATGGCTTGTCATTTTGTTTATTTTTTCAAAAACCAGCTTTTAGCTTTGTTGATTTTTGCTATGGTTTCTTTAGTTTCTTTTGCATTTATTTCTGCCCTGATTTTTAAGATTTCTTTCCTTCTGCTAACCCTGGGGTTCTTCATTTCTTCCTTCTCTAGTTGCTTTAGGTGTAGAGTTAGGTTATTTATTTGGTTTTTTTCTTGTTTCTTGATGTAAGCCTGTAATGCTATGAACCTTCCCCTTAGCACTGCTTTTACAGTGTCCCATAGGTTTTGGGTTGTTGTGTTTTCATTTTCATTCATTTCTATGGCTGATTCATATCAATGTATGACCAAAAAAATTAATTAATTAATTAATTAAAAAAAAAAAAAGAAATATTCTATTAGAAACTTCAATTTCTATACATGTTACCAAAGGTATTAGAAAGAAAACCCTGAGAATGTCCTTAAAGCTCATGATTATCTGATCATGAGGCATTAGGCACTTTTGCTGTTCAGGTGGCATACATCAGGTTCTCCAGAAGTGAGATGGAAATATATGCAGGCACCTATCTGGTCAAGAGTTGTCTAAGGTTTCCCTGCTGGTGTTGAGGTGATCCCTAAGACTGTTTGTAAACAGACTCCTCCTGGTGCATATTCCTTCCATCTGTCACCTTTCTTACCACTGGCACAATAATTCTCCAAATGTACCTGGAGAAGTACTATTATTTTGGAATCTACAAAGTGTCATTAACAACTAAGAAACCAACTCCTAATAGCTGGAAGAGGCAGGAGGTAAGGCTTAGGAAATGAATCATTTCATCCATGCTTCCTGAAATAGCCTTGGCTCTAAGAAGATTCTGTAAACCTTCCATCAGACCCTTTTCTGCATGCGTTACGTCCACACCAACAACATACACACAGCACACTGACTAAGCAGATTACGCAATCCTCTGGATGTGATCCCGACCTCTTTCTCTGAGAGGTCGCCCTGCAGCACGCTGACTTTCTCTTTCAGGTCTTTAAGGTCTTTCTTGTAGTTGTCAATTTCCTCCTGCTTTTCCCGCTCATCTCGGTCGCGCTGCTCCTTCAAGCGTTCAATCGTCCGCTCCTGTTAAGAGAGGACATCAGTGCATAGAAAATTCCTTTCTACTTCTACCTCATGACTACAATTCAGGTCTGAGCTCACGCAGTTTCACACTTCCATCCTCCACTTAAAAAAGCGTATGTTAAGAATTTACTTTTTAAAGAATTCATCCTTCCTGCCTATCTTGCTGTAACATACATCTGGCTTTGTTCTTTTGATTCCCTTAGGTTTCTTTCCCTATAATCTTAGTATTAGATACCGCTAAAGTATTCTTTTTGAATAATTTCGTTTATTCAATTTCTAAGTAACAAAAAACTTACATGTATATATACCCTAAGGACAGTAAGTACCAAATATTTCTTCTCTATATATAATTCACATGTTGCTACAAAATAATGGAAACAATTCCCACACCAAAGAGGAGGAGGTTGGAGAGATTATGATTTGTTGAGTTTAAAGCATCAAGAAAGATAAAGAAAAAAGAAACCATTAAAACTTCTGTCAACAGATACTCAGGAAGTTTGAAAGCTGAAGCAATTAAGTATATTTCTGGGTATTATTTCTGAATAGATTTGAGGATCAAGCTATGATCCCTGGGCAGGCAGCCTGAAGCATTCTGCATCCAAGAGGCTTAAGAACAGTAACTCTATTCCTTAAATTAAAAAAAAAAAAATTCCAATTCCAATGTCCCACCAAGAGTCTTTAAACCTTTTCCAAGACATTAATACTTGTCACACTGGGTTACTTCTTTATTTACTCAATCATACCTGAAAAAACTAGGTTTGCTCACAAAGGCAAAATGAAATGGCAAGGCCACAACTTGAAAAACAGCAAGTACACTGTATTAAAAACTAAAGCCCATAAAGATAAGAGGTCCCAATGTGGCACAGTAAGAGGACCAACGATGCCTCTCAATGGTCAGTGTCTGACATGCCCACCTGACCAAGTCCAGCTGATCTTCAAACACAAGGACGTTTCTGAGAGAGCAGCACTGACATGGATACACGACCACGTGTAACACAGACAGCTAGTGGGAAGCTGCCGTGCAGCACAGGGAGCTCAGCTCGGAGCTGTGATGACCTGGAGGGGCGGGATGGGGAGTGGGGATGGCGGGCGTGGGAGGAGGCTCAGGGGGCGGAAGTGTATGTATGCATTTAGCTGTTTCACTTTGTTGCACAGCAGAAACCACTGTAAAGCAATTATACTCCATCCTGTAATTAAAATATTATTCAAATAAAAAAAAGTTTGCCTTCAGAAGAGAGTCAACAGGTAGCACATGGCTGATTCTCTAGAAACTTTAGCCCCTGCCCTCCAGTATGGACTCCACTCTGCCCAGCAACAGATGCTTAAACCGCCAACGATAAAATCGATCTTCTCTCCCTCACACTGTCAGCAGTACGGGCAGCTGTTCTCCCTTCTGCCAAAGCGCCTTCCTCTGTCTTCTCCACCCAAGTCTCATCACCCGAGTGACTTCTGGATTCACAAGGAGGCAGACGTGCGTGTGTGTGTGAGGAACCTGGGCCGGTCACCCACCTTCTCGGCAAGGGCCTCCTCCAGAGTGGTCAAGGCGGTGTCGGTGTTGGTCGTGTCCGCCTGCAAGGACTTGACTCGCTCCTTCAAGCTGCTCATCTGCTTCTCCTTGTCTCTAAGCTGCTCCTGGAGGTTTTCGATCTGAGTTGTGAATAAAAGTCATTTTAAGTTGGAAACAGACAGGTCAGGGTTGTTTGTGTGTGTTCTATAGAAATAATTTAATCCTAAGGGTTTCAGAATTTCATGCAAACCTTTAAGCCGAGAATTTATAGCCGATAGAGAAGACACACACATTGGCAAGGGGGAGGACAGAGGGGGAGTTAGTGGGCACACATGTAGAGTCATGACTCTCTCAAGAAGTAACTAGGGAGGAAAGACCGCACATATAGGGATGCGGAGAAGGAGAAGACCTAAAGAGAAGAGCCATGAGCAGTAACTGGATTACTTCCAGCAATGGAGTGGATGCCCAGAGGGACTCCTCTAAAAAGTGCTGAGAGAGGACAGCGAATGGAACAGCGGGACAGTAAGAAAAACAAACCAGCGTGTAAAGGAGCAATTGTTCTTAAGTGATAGTGTTCCAGTTGGATTTTTGTATCACCTTTTATCTAAACAGCAAGGATTTTCAATGAAATTTATTATGGTAGTTACTCATTCTTTCATATACACTTACACGTATTCATTTAATCAAAACAAGTAGTGCTGAATTCTCTACTATATGCCAGGTACAGGTGACATGAAGAAAAGTGAACAGACCCATTTTCCTTAGAAGACGGGAAGAGGACTTTCCGAAGCTGAACCCAGGGCATGGACATGGATAGTCACACGGGAACTATGAGGGACTTTTAAGCAAAGAAATGGTCTAGTCGAGTTTTCTGTTTTAGACTGATTAATTCTGATGGCTGTGGAGAAGATATCTAAGGGGACTTATGTAGAGACATGACAACAATTAGGAGACTGTATCAATGCAGGTAACAGAGTCTGGAAACTAAATGAGCTAAGAGAGATGGAAAAGATGGGATGGGCTTGTGAAAGTGTGGAAACAGCATGTTATCAGTAAGGAGACAGGTGTAGGTACAGTGAAAAAACAGTAAGAAAAGATACGGAGGAACTTAGATGTTCTTGATAAGCTAAAGGAAAATAATAAATAAGGCGACTCCTAAAACTCATACATGTCATTCTTTTGTTCAGCATATATTTGCACTCCTGCTACAGGACAGGCACTTATCCAGGTGCCGAGAATTAATTAAAACAGACAACCCCATCCTCAAAGAGCTTACATCCTACCTACATGGTAGACAGTGGATGAATAAATGAAATGAACATAGTCCTCAGGACGGCGGGTAAGTCCTATAGAGAACAATGAAGCAGGAGAATACAGTCGTCGTGTGTTGCTGAACTAGCTGGTTTATCTCACACAGCTTTCAAAATGCAACATGTCTTACCCCCATGAACAAGATGACCAGTCTACACTCCTCCACACATGAACATATTTACACACATACACGTTCTTTGTCTATCTATACTTTTATCACATTTATCCCCATTAATCCATGGATCTATACATTGTAATGCTAATCTCCAACCACAATTATTCATTTTATGCACATCTCCACAAGTAGACTGAATCTTACTTCTCCACTCCAGTTTTGTACCTTCATATCTGGCATACGCCATGTCCATGATAAATCTGGCTCATTAAACAGTAAATAATACGTAAGGTTTTGAACTGTGGTGTTGGAGAAGACTCTTGAGAGTCTCTTGGACTTCAAGGAGATCAAACCAGTCCATCCTAAAGGAAATCAGTCCTGAATATTCATTGGAAGGACTGATGTTGAAGCTGAAACTCCAATACTTTGGCCACCTGATGCGAAGAGCTGACTCATTTGAAAAGACCCTGATGCTGGGAAAGATTGAGAGCAGGAGGAGAAGGGGACGACAGAGGATGAGATGGTTGGATGGCATCAACGACTCAATGGACATGAGTTTTAGTAAACTCTGGGAGTTAGTGATGGACAGGGAGGCCTGGCGTGCTGTAGTCCATGGGGTCACAAAGAGTCAGATACGACTGAGAGACTGAATTGAATACATAAGCTTGGACTTTTATAAACTGTATTTAGGCATATGCATAAACTTTTGCCAAGAAAGGAACAACAAAAGAACCCTAGATCCAACCTTAAAATAATTTCCTACCTCAATCAACTTAATACTGTATTATAAGCTCTTTAAGGGTCTGCTTCATTCCGAAGGGGAAGAAAAGCAAAGGCCCCTCTCTAGAGTCAACGAGAATTTCACAGCAGAAGAAATAAGCTAAGCAAAAAACATTCAGTGAACTTACAATAGGGAACCATGAATACTGTAAGGCTTGAATTTTTATTCTTTAACAAGGAAATAATCCTACAGGTGAACCACTGAAATTGGTTCCAGTCTTTTCAACGCCAATAAAGTCCCAAGCCTATTGTCTGAGAAAAGTATATCACATATGAAGAAGCATTAGTTTCCTTTAGTTTAATCAGATCCTCCTACTGGAATCTCATATGGATCAATATTCAGGTAAACTCACAACCACTAAACAGTTTTGCCACTTAAAAATCTAGAGTACGTCATATACACAGAGAACGCAAAGCCCTAGTGTTTATATGTTTAACCAGCTGTGCACGTCATTCTAGTTGCTAACGTATTAACCCTACTCATAATAAAAAGATACAATCATGCTGCCGATTAGACTTTCTTACCAAGAAAGCTAACATATTAACCCTAATCAAATAAAACGGAATAATCATGGTATCGATTAGACCTTCTTACCAAGAAAGAGCAATACGACAGCTTTTCTTACAAAATGAAATTTTCCAAAACCAACTAAGTTTTACATGTAAGAAAACAAGAGGTCTGTTTTATGAGCCTGCCTAATATGTAAACAGCCCTTACATGCCTAATAAGGACAGTACCCTTCGTTCTCCTCCATCATCAACATCTAAGAAATTAAAACGTTAATGGCTAACAAGTTCACTTGTATAATTATATGTAGTCCAACTATTAAAGGAATCCATTTATTCTCTGCTGGTAAAAAACAAACAAACAAACAAACCTTTCCTGATATACTCGGGTACAGAAGCTGCTAAACTAGGTAAAATACCCATTAACAAGTTCCCCCTAAGCTGCTTTCTTATTCAATCACTCAGCTGTCTAAACAGATTGTTGAGTTGGAGGGAAGGAAAAGGATGGCTATTCTTGGACTCCTATTTACTTCTAAAGAGCAGAAATAAACATTCCATGGTGAAAGGAACTGACAAAATGAAGAAAGGACAGTGGTCACTAAAACTGCCTTCTTTGGGCAAGTTGCCATCTGTGAGGAAGACTTGAAACAGACTTGAAATAGACGCAGATATGTGCAAACTAGCTGCACAGGCATTAATCAAACTCCCTCCTAGGCGGGAGGAGGGTGTATACAAAACATTTTTAGTTATCCAGCATCGGGATGGACAATAGTTAATCCTACTAAGAACTCCTCTTATATATCCTTGCTTTGTTTGTTGTTTAGTTGCTAAGTCCTGTCCGACTCTTTGTGGCCCCATGGACTGTAGCCCGTCAGGCTCCCCAATCCAGGGAACTCTGCAGGCAAGAATACTGGAGGGAGTGGGTAGCCATGCCCTTCTCTGGGGGATCTTCCCAACCCAGGGATCAAACCCAGGTCTCAAGCACTGCAGGCAGATTCTTTACTGTCTGAGCACCAGGGAAGCTGTGGACCTGATGATTAATGGGGAGGTCCAATTAGGTAATACAAACAGTCTAATATCATAGGAAAGAACTAACAATGAAGAATTCAAGAAGGAAATATTTTTTAAATAATTATTTAGAGAAAGAAGACATTTTCCTTAAAATGATCCCTCTAATTAAAGTATATCCCTGGTAACCAGGCTGGAAAGAAAAGAGAAATAATATAACTATTATATAGAGCCTTTCTTTTCCTTACACAATTTCTATTTTACAAAGAGAGAAGAAAATTGATGGAGGAGGATGAAGACTGATGTTGAATGCAGGTCGCACGTGAATCCATCGATCTGCACAGCAGCTCCATATTGGCACAGATTTCTTAACATCTTTTGTTTTGGCTTTTATCAGCATTGCCAGTTGTCAGAAACTATCATGTTTCAACATGGGTGATTTATTCCTAGTCGAGTGGAACTGATTACTCTGCCAGGCCCTAATCACTGAGGGAAGGTAGAGGAGACTCTCTATAGGTTGTAGCACGAAGGATAAGAAATCCCCAAATACTTCTCGCAGTCACCTACCTACTCTGAGCATCATCTGAAGGAAAAGAATTTTTCAATGATGCCTCCACACTTATTCTAAGCAGTCATCAGTGTCAATTTTATTGTGTGAAGCAGGTTCAGGAATCTTAGGCTCTTCCTTTCTTTTTTTAATCATGTATTTACTTGGTGCTTTTCTCTGACATTAATTATCAGCATATCCTGGGTTTATTCTAATTATCCTTCTGTACCTGTATTTGCTAGGTTTCCGTGGTAGCTCAGTGGTAAAGAATCCCCCTGCCAATGAAGGAGACGCAGTTTCAATCCCTGGGTTGGGAAGATCCCCTGCAGTAGGAAATGGTAACCTACTCCGATATTCCTGCCTGGAGAATTCCACGGACAGAGGAGCCTGGTGGGCTACAGTTCATGGAGTTGCAAAGAGTCAGACACCACTGAGCAACTGAGCAGATGCACACAGGAACCCTTGTATCCCAACTTGTTTGTTTCACAAATTCTGGGTATTTGAAGCAGGAGTTCAGTGATGACCTTAAGGTATGTCTCACATTCCAGTCCACACAAATGAGCCATGGGCATTTTTACATGAAGAGCACCAACTGCTTTCCTGAGATTGTCAAAACGGGTAGAAGAAAAGTTAAAAACCATTAATCGGTGGCATTCTTTTCAAATGCCCACAATACTGTCTACAATGAACAGTCACTTCACTTAGAACTGCCTGCTTAGGTGCTATGTCAGACTCTGGTCTGGCTGGGATGCTGGGAGGACAGAACAACAGGAACAGCAGGTCCTCACTATAAGCAACGGAAACCCAAGAACCTCATCAAATTTAGTGAATTTTCCTTGGTCAACTTGAATCATTTTTCTAAGCTGAAAAGCCCCTGCAGGAAAAGAAGAAGTGTTAGAGGAGAAAAAAGTAAGGAGGTCTGGCAATCACAGGAAGATGAAACAGATAAAGGATAAAATACATGTCTGATGCTAGAAGCTATTTTCTGGTAAGGGTATGAGAAGGGTATTTTCTGGTGTGGCAGAGAGAAGGAAGGGCACAGTAAGTGACTTCAGCAAAGTTTGATTTCATACTAGCTTCTTCAGGCGGTTCATTATTTCGGCTTCTCAACTAGAGTTGACAGGCACCCAGGCATCTATCCAAACCGGGATTCCCACAGGTGAGAAGGCAATGTGAGTTAATTCATGTCAAACGAGAGGCAGTTTTAAGCAGAATATTAACTGTGCTTTGAAACTTTGATCAAGTGTTTTTTTTTTGTTTGTTTTTTCCCCAAATCCTTTGTCCCTTTCCAGATACCTATCTATGTCTTTATACTCTGACTAGTTCCTCCTACCAGGTCTCCTGAGAGACTACTAAGAACCTTTGTCCCGAAAGGGACCTGACCCTTTTCTATTGACTTGTTAATTACCATTTTTCAAGTTTAAAATGTGTGTTCAGTCAAAACAGAATTCAGGATACTTCAAACTAGAGCCTGCAAGAATCTGAGGATATTTATATGGCACACGATCAACTGAAAATGGACACATTCCATAAATCCTCAAATTATTTACTAAGCTGCTCAAAAGTCCAAAGAAATGATGTTTTAATAAGGGTCAAAATTACTTCTATGTTGTAGGAAGCATTACAATATAAGCCTTGGAGTGGTTCTTATTTACATTATGCCTTAGCCATTGAAAATATACAGAATTTATCCAAAGGCCACATTCTCTCAGGTCCACCCTTAGTGCCTCCACGATAATGCTGGGAGAACAGGGCTCCACATTTCCCCAAATGAAAAATACAAAGCTCTTCAAAAACGCATCCACTCTTATCCCAGAAATGCAAGACTGATTCAACATACAAAAATCAATCAACAGAAGAGTCAGACATGACTGAGCACACACATAGATGATGCTGACAAAAACGAAGTTAAATCAGACTTTGCAAGTTCAACTATCTACCCTCCTTAAAGGTTTACTTGAAAAGGTGAGGTGAAAAAAGTTACATAAGCAAAATAAATCCACATGGAGCACACTCCCCAGCAAAAATACCAACGTCAATCAGATTTCATTGACTATGTATTTTCAATAAAATACTGCAAGAATTTAGCTATATATATATTCCGCTGAGAAAAAAATTTTAATTTTTTAAAAAAATAAGTAAAAGAAAGAAAAGGGAAAATCTTAATGCCTAAGTATATTAAGCTTTCAACTTAAATGCAATTAGGGCCTGACCTTGTTTTCTTCTAACTTAGCTAATAGCTTGTGACTTTAAAACAATATTTAGAAAACACTGCAAGTAATTCTTATTAAAAATCATTCTTGCTGTTTAGTCACTGAGTCATGCTCGACTCTTTTGTGACCCCATGGACTGTAGCTCCTGCAGACTCCTGTGTCCATGAAATTTCCCAGGCAAGAATACTGGAGTGGGTTGTCATTTCCTTCTACAGGGGATCTTTCCAATCCAGGGATTGGACCTGCATCTCCTGCATTGGCAGGTGGATTCTTCACCACTGAGCCACCAGGGAATCCCTTGTTAAAGACAAGGCAGCACAATCTTTAAAATATTAATTTTCCTAGAATAAATTAGTAAATGTTGTTTTCAATGATAAAACATATCTTTTCAGTTTATGATATGGAAAAACTGAAGAAACTAACATAGTCTTAAGACTCCACAGAAAACAAAGTATATAAAGAACATGTTCTTCCTGACTTCCTACTGAAAACAAAATAATAGGAGACTTAAAGAACCAATCTAGAACCAAGAAAGGGGAAACCTTCTAATTCTACACATCAGTAGCTTTCCGTTACTGTTAGATCTGAACTCTAAATACTGAAACTTAGGACACTGGAGATGCAGGCCAGGCGAAAAAAACAGACGTTACCGGGCAGAGACGGGAGAGATGATAACACCTGCGTCAGCAAATTAAACTCCAAGCTCCATTACCATTTATAATCCATCAAGCAAGGGGCGGTACAATTTTAACACACATTCTGAATGCAGCTCACATGCAAATGCTCAGTTACATTTTCCAGGTCAGTGGTTTATTATAAAAATAAGGGATCTACTGTAACACAAAACTACTTTAAACCATTGGGGAGAGCCCTGCAAAGGAGGGGCCGACGCTAATCCCGTTGTACAGCACGCCTGGCCATCTGCTATTGTCTCATTTCACTCTTGGGGCACAAGGCTATCACCATGCATACAAATACGTTCATTGCCTAGAAAGCGAGAGATGGTGGGCAGGCAGGGATAGCCCAGTTCAGTTCAGTCACTCAGTCATGTTCAATTCTTTGTGACCCCATGGACTACAGCACACCAGGCCTCCCTGTCCATCACCAACTCCCGGAGCTTGCTCAAACTCATGTCCATTGAGTCAGTGATGCCATCCAACCATCTCCTGTCGTCCCCTTCCCCTCCTGCCCTCAATCTTTCCCAGCATCAGGGTCTTTTCCAATGAGTCAGTTCTTCACATCAGGTGGCCAAAGTATTGGAGTTTCAGCTTCAGCATCAGTTCTTCTAATGAATATTCAGTACTGATTTCCTTTAGGATGGGCTGGTTGGATCTCCTTGCAATCCAAGGGACTCTCAAGAGTCTTCTCCAACACAACAGTTCAAAACCATCAATTCTTCGGCACTCAGCTTTCTTTATAGTCCAACTCTCACATCCATACATGACTACTGGAAAAGCCATAGCTTTGACTAGATGGACCTTTGTTGGCAAAGTAATGTCTCTGCTTTTTAATATGCTGTCTAGGTTGGTCATAGCTTTTCTTCCAAGGAGCAAATATCTTTTAATTTCATGGCTGCAGTCACCACCTGCAGTGATTCATTCTGGAGCCCGAGAATTTAAAGTCTCTCACTGTTTCCATTGTTTCCTCATCTATTTGCCATGAGGTGATGGGATCGGATGCCATGATCTTAGTTTTCCAAATGTTGAATTTTAAGTCAACTTTTTCACTCTCTTCTTTCACTTTCATCAAGAAGCTCTTTAGTTCGTTGCTTTCTGCCATAAGGGTGGTGTCATCTTCCTATCCGACATTATTGATATTTCTCTTAGCAATCTTGATTCCAGCTTGTGCCTCATCCAGCCTGGCATTTCACATGATGTACTCTGCACAGAAGTTAAATAAGCAGGGTGACAATATACAGCCTTGATATACTCCTTTCCAAATTTTGAACCAGTCCATTGTTCCATGGCCAATTCTAACTATTGCTTCCTTACCTGCATACAGACTTCTCAGGAGGCAGGTAAGGTGGACTGGTATTCCCATCTCTTTAAGAATTTTCCAGTTTGTTGTGATTCACACAGTCAAAGGCTTTGGCATAGTCAAGAAAGCAGAAGCAGATGCTTTTTCTGGAACTCTCTTGCTTTTTTGATGATCCAGTGGATGTTGGCAATTTGATCTCTGGTTCCTCTGCCTTTTCTAAATCCAGCTTGAACATCTGCAAGTTCTCGGTTCATGTACTGTTGAAGCCTGGCTTGGAGAATTTTGAGCATTACTTTGCTAGCGTGTGAACTGAGTGCAATTGTGCAGTAGTTTGAACATTCTTTGGCATTGCCTTTCTTTGGGATTGGAATGAAAACTGACCTTTTCCAGTCCTGTGGCCACTGCTGAGTTTTACAAATTTGCTGGCATATTGAGTGCAGCACTTTAACAGCATCATCTTTTAGGATCTGAAATAGTTCAACTGGAATTCCATCACCTCCACTAGCTTTGTTCGTAGTGATGCTTCCTAAGGCCCACTTGACTTCACATTCCAGGATGCCTGGCTTTAGGTGAGTGATCACACCACTGTTAACATCTGGGTCATGAAGATGTTTTTCTGTATAGTTCTTCTGTATATTCTTGGAGAATATACTGGAGAAGGGAATGGCAAACCACTTCAGTATTCCTGCCTTGAGAACCCAATGAACAGGGATGGTCCAGACAGAGCCCAAACGAGTCCAGAGTGCGGGGCAATCCAGCCATTACCACAGCTGCTACTATTCTCAAAAAACAAAGTTTAACACATATTTAACAGGCCAAAGTAACAGGCCAAACAGTACATTATTTCCTGGTATTCTCCTTAAATATTAAAATAGCTAAGATATTACTTAAATAAATGGTTATAAGTAATATTTGTGAAAAGATGATCAGAGAATGCAGATGCCAAGAACAAGAAGAAGATGAAAGCAGAGTTACCATCTCCCTCTTCCTTATGGAGTAAGTGTCTAAATCAAGAAGCCAAGCAGGTTAAGTGTTGTGTAGAATTAAGACATGTCTTCAGGAATATCGCAAGTTCCATGGGTTGGCTTAAAAGCTCAATTTGCATTTTCCTTAAGATCCTATGGAAAAACCAAAGTAAACTTTTTGGCCAACCCAATACCTAAAATGTTATGCTTAATATCCCACTGCAGTTCAATTTCTAAAGTTTCTAACGGAAAATCTTCAGGGCCAGGGGAAAGGAAAGTTGAACTCTACTTACTAGTTTCCTAAATAAAGTAACAGGATAATAAAGATGAGTGCATTCACTGAAAAGCTTCTCATGATGTAAGAAGTGGGAATAACTTTGCCAGAGACCTCTCTAGAGAGTTCATAAGGCGGGGAGAAGAAAGGCATTCAGAGATAGAGATACGTCAGGAATTTTTAAGAATCTGTATTACAAATGAATGAAGGAGGGAGGTGCAATTCCGGGACATGACCCTCTCGGCAAGGACACGACCCGCCTTTTTCACTCACAGCGCTCCCTCAGCCTGGGACATCTCACCCCTTCCCCATCTGCTGAGCAACCTTCACGCATCTTCAAGACTCGGCCGCTGTGACTTCTCTCAGACACCTGACACGCAAGGTCAAATGTGAAATGCTCGGCGTTGCGCCCACACATGCCGTCCGTGGAGCAGCCTCTGTAACCCCCACGGCTCTGAGGGCCTGCGAGCAGGGGCCTGTCTGGTCTGCGTCCTCCTCAGCGCAGCACCAGGCGCTATGTTGTCGGCATGAGTGAAGACGGCTGAGGATGCCTGGGACGCCCAGAAGCCCAACAGAACAGAGAGTGACGGTGTGACTACAGATGTCCTCAGGAAGGAGAGGAGCCAAGGAGACACCCGTGTCCACAAATGCTCCCTGCCCTGAAACGAATGGTATCGTTCCACCGTGTGACCCTGCCACAACTCACTCACTTCTGTCAGTGAGTATCTGCGCAGTGTTTCCTCAGTTTTGTATTTTTCCTCAACCCAAACAAGGTTACTATGAGCATTCCTATATATACCTTGGGGTTCATCTAAAGTATATGTATATGGCAGGGTACCTTTACATTTAATACGCGCTTTCCAAAATATCTGCATCTAATTTAAAACCCCAACAGCACTGCATGAAAAAGAAATCCAGTTGCCATATTTACCAATACCTGATACTGTCAGACTTCTTCATTTTTGCCAATATAGCTTAAAATGATAAGTATAAAATGATTTCTTAAATCTTTTACTTTACATTCCCCTGATGACAGTGTAGGTAAATGGGTAAATAACTGTTCATATTTATTTGCCATGTGTATATCCTCTTACATGTATTTTCTTAGTACATACATAAGTTGCACAAAAACACATTATCCTGGCCTAAGGTATGGGTGCATGCATAAACACCAAAGCAAGTATTTATTTCTGGGAGATAACAGAGGGGAATACTATCAAGAAAAGGTATGCCAAAGAACTTGGACTGTATTTGAAATTTTACTTCCCAAGTCGAATAACTATAATTACTTATTATGTTATTCTCTATGCTTTTTGTATCTCTCAAATAACTAAATTATGAAATGTAAAAAATAATATAAATGCATGGTCAACAAGCAAGCACTCATGACCACTCTGGGAAAGGCATTCAAAGGATTTCTTGGGGAACCAAGAATTAAATGAAATGTAAACCTTGGAAACAAGGCAGGCTGTGGTGCAACAACTAGAGGTAAACATTAAATTCACTAAAACACAGAAATGAAGGCTACACAATGTGAATTACCATGATAGCAAAGACTGATCTTTCCCCTCAACAAGAGACACAATATAAATATGAAAAGTACCATAGACACAGCGAAAGACAACAAAGCTTACCAGCAAAAATCAGGAAGGGTGATTATAAATACACTAAGTATTTTTCACAGAAAGTAGTCAACAGACATTGCTTCACTTTAAAATGTGCTAAATTTGGACATAAAAATTAAATACATTGCTAAAAGTAATATGAAGATTAGGAAAACTAGACACAAATTATACTTTCCCTACTCCATGAAACTGCTGTAATCAAGGTTACAAGGGACCTTTGCAGTATTAAACCCAATGGTAAATTCTCAGTTTTCATCTTATTTAACTCATCAGAAGTATCTGACAAGGCTAATCATCACCCCCTTGAAACTTCCTTAACTTGATTTCTGAGACATCACATTCCAGTGAAAAGTCATTAACTTATTCTTTGAAGAGAGGAATTTGACAAAATGATGCTCAAGTTCATGTGGAGAAAGATACAAGTGAGAAAAGTCAGAAATTGCTACAAAAAAAGGAAAAGAATAAAGCAGAACAACCTTACTGAACACTAAATGCATGAGGAAGGTACAATAATTAATAAAACTTGCTACTGGGACAGACAGACAGGCAGATACATGGAACAGGCCAGAAACAGGCCCAGATTTACAGGACAATATTTGTGGCATCTCAAGTCAGAAGAAAAAAGATAGATTACTTAATAAACATTATAATGATGGCTGTCTGGCCACATATAAGAACAAAAAGCTGAATCATTACAGCCAATACATAAATTTTATAAAATAACTTTTAGATGTAAAGAAAAAAGAAACTTTAAACAACCGGAAGAAAGCATGTGTGAGTTACTTAATAACCTTGGCGGGCATAAGGGCTTTTTGAGCACGACCAAAAATTCAGAGGACACAGAGGAAAGGACTACTAAGTCTGAAGTGTAAATTCTAAGACAAACACTACCAAGGAAACAAAGAAGAAAAAGACAAACAAAACATATTTTGCAAAGCATGAGGGAAGAGGCCAATTCAACATGGGAAAAAATTAAACCATGTGATAGAAAATGTAAAAGTGACAGGAACATGTAGGTTCCCAAAGAAAACTGTGAAATGCACTCAGATTTAAACAAATATTAAGCAGGAAGGTAGACATTTTTAACTATCTACCAGGTCAATGGAAATTTTTAGAGGTTTGGCAACAATTGTCTGATAAAGCTGTGAAGAAAGTCATCCGAATATAAAAAAGCCACAGGCTTTGTACAGAACAACTGGGCATCCTGTTTTTTTTTTTGATTCATAGTGTCATTCTTGAATGAGGTATACTTATGTCGCTATCTGTTATGCTGTCAAGACAAATATGTAAATAAGGAAAAAAATCTATAAATATCTACTGACACAGCTATAGGACATCAGTTAATTATGGTGTAAGACACTGAAGGCTATGCAGACATTAAAAACAATGAGAAAAAGATACATATAAAAAGACACAAACATGTTTACTTTTAAACGAATAAAAAAGTATGATCCCATTGTCTTTTTTAAAAAAGGTGTGTGACACATACAGGCCTACATATATGCCCAGATTTTTAATAAAAGAGTATACACTAATTAACAGCAAGTTACATCTAAGGAGCTACACTGAAAGGGCCAAAGAATGAGAAAAAATAATTTCGTTTCCAATGTTTTTGTACTTCTTGAATTTTTTTACCTTGAACATATATTACTTTCATAATTTAAAACTAGCAAAAACGTACAACAAATTAGCATCCACTAACAAGATATCATAGCCAACTATTTAGGGTGATCTAACTTTTATGTTTACTTGAAAGCAGATGAAAACCAAACTAATGTAACAGAGGACAAATACTAAACACGGTCCTCTGTACACCAAGGAAAAGCTGAGTTTGAAGTTTAATAAGGTGAGTTATCTTTCCTGGCTATCGTTAGAGGTTAAAAATGAATGGGGACAACATCAAATACTTCTCATCCATCCCCTCAATGGAAAGGAACAATAAACAGCAGTGCCTACTCTGTCACCTCAAAGGCAGCCTTAATGAAGGTAAATGTGGGAGGGGCAGATGATCAATAGTACTTTCCTGACTGATTATAAACTGTCAGCCTCTTCCCAGGAGTGATGAAGGTAAAAAAAAGAAAGAAAGTCTTCTTTTCCTTGAGACATGCACATTACATGTCAGGACACTAGCACGTGTCTCTATTCAAAACTGTAGTCCTCTTAACCCCAAGGATGGAGCAGCAAGCACCCGGCCCACGCGCTACACTAACATGTCACCACAGTTGTCATACGAAGACCAGGAGGGGCAGAGGGATGTCAGTGCAAACGCTCGGGCCATTTACAAGCCACTGTGCACAAATAGTAACACGAAGAACATGCCTGAAGATACCAGACAGTGTTTACTTGGAAATTTTAAGAACCGAATCTGCAGAGCAGTTTTAACAACCTACCTCCTTCAACAACAGTTTTTAATTCCTACCTGCAAAAGCATCAGCAGAGGAATGAGACAGACTTGGACAGCATGCGGGTACAACGCAGAGGGCCCTGGATCCAGAACACCTGCACCTCACCTTCTTCTGAAGAACGTTGACCTTCCGCTCCTTCACGTCCAGCATGTCCTTGAGGTCATGGATCTCCCCAGCCTGCGTCCCCTTCTCTTCAGCCATGTCCTGGATTTGCTTTGTCTTCTTATTCAGCATGGTTTCCTTCTCTTCCAAACGCAACCGCAGAGCGTCCACCTACGAGTGTGGAGATTTTTACAAGTGATTAACTGAAAAGAAGGACTTCCCAGGTGGCTCAGGGGTGAAGAACCCTCCTGCCAATGCAGGAGACTCCAACTCGATCCCTGGGCTGGGAAGATCCCTGAGAAGGGCATGGCAACCCAGCCGAGTATTCTTGCCTGGAGAATCCCCATGGACAGAAGAGCCTGGCGGGCTACAGTCCACGGGGGTCGCAAAGAGTCGGACATGACTTAGTGACTAAACAACAACAACTGAAAAGAAAGGAATGTAATTCCTTCCCAATAGATGTGCGCTGTTGACTAAGTGATATTTTTGTAGCAAGCTTACATTAGAATCAAATAACGGGGCTTCCCTGACAGCTCAGTTGGTAAAGAATCTGCCTGCAATGCAGAAGACCCCGGTTCAATTCCTGGGTTGGGAAGATCTGCTGGAGAAGGGAAAAAGCTACCTACTCCAGTATTCTGGCCTGGAGAACTAGTCCATGGGGGTTGCAAAGAGCCAGACAAGACTGAGTGACTTTCACTTTCTGCAGAAGGGAAAGGCTACATACCACTGTAAATATAAACATGACTACTTAGAAATTAAATTCTAAAATTTTGTGAACTCTTTCATAATGAAATAAATATTTCACATCAGTTAAATTACGATGGTATCAAGATAAATAGATCTGAATAAACGGGACAAAATAGAGAATTGTTATATACAGGCCGAGCTTTGCTACTTCTACAAAAGCAGGTATGATCTATTATGTTTCTCAAATTTTACGTGCATTAGAATCCTTCAGAAGATTTGAAAAGAATGCCAGGTCAAGCCATCAGAGTTTCTAATCCAGCAAGGTTGGGGCTCAAGGATCAGTATTTCTAACAAGTGCCCAAGTGATGCCACACTGCTTTAGAAAATTTAAAAATTACAAAGAAAACTGTAACTGCCATCAAACATGACACTTGCTGTATCAGATACTACCATCCACCTGCAGCTGACAATGTTATCACACACTTATAGATCTGTGAGGCAAAGCAACTCTACTACCAGTTCCTCAGACTAGACAGCCAAAGTTTGCTGTCCAGGTACCAAAACATCTGCAAATAATAGTATTATAACTATAATGTTAATAATATATCAAAACTATATCATATCAAAAGGATATGGAGGGAGGTTCAAGAGGGAGGGGACATATGCTTACCTATGGCTGATTCATATTGATGTATGGCAGAAACCAACACCCCACTGTAAAGCAATTATCCTCCAATTAAAAATAAATTAAATAAATAACCAGTATTAGCAAAAAAAAAAAAAAAAAACAAAGAAAATAAGAGAGAGAGACCATAAATAAGGCTGAACGTCCAAGAATTGATGTTTTCCAATTGTGGTGCTACAGAAGACTCTTGAAAGTCCCTTGGACAGCAAGGAGATCAAACCAGTCAATCCTAAGGGAAATCAACCCTGAATACTCATTGGAAGGACTGATGCTGAAGCTGAAGCTCCAATACTTTGGCCACCTGATATGAACAGCCAACTCACTGGAAAAGACCCTGATGCTGGAAAAGACCCTGGGCAAGGCTGAAGGCAAAAGGAGAAGAGGGTGGCAGAGGATGAGATGGTCGGATGACACCACCGATTCAATGGATATGAACTTGGGTGAACTCCGGGAGATAGTGAGGGGCAGGGAGGCCTGGTGTGCTGCAGTTCATGGGGTCACTAAGAGTCAGACATGATTTAGCAACTGAACAACAAAGCAAAAAAAAAAATCTAACATTATATAAAAATAATATGGAAAAAAAAAAAAAAAATAATAATATGGTATCTGAGTATCAATACTGTGTGTGCAATACTGTGTGTAGTGGCATTTACTGTGCAACAGATATTTAGGAAATTTTCCTCGGAAACTAGTCTCATTGAAACTGCTATAGATAAGCCATCATGCACTTACGAATTATCTTAAACTATGCTAGAGAGGAAAAACGTATAAACGAAAAGATTTCACTCTGCTAATCTCTATTTCTCTCAACCAGTTCAATGCCACCAGTGTCGCCAAGCCAGATATTGGGGAGCCATCTTTTCAGGCTCATTTATAATTCTTCACCACAAGTTCCACTGTCCCCTCAATAAACATTCCTACATCTGTTACTTTCCTCTGGTTTAATAAATGACACATGGCAAGCTTTCTTATATTCTGCAAAGATTCACCTAAGAACTTTCAAACTCTGAAAATCTTATTTCTGAAACTCAGCTCTTTCCTTTCTTCTATGCCTGCTAAGCCTATTCACTGTTCATAGCATAACCCCTGACCCATCACCCTTTTTGTTATCCACCTCCATTGTGGTTTTATTCTCTCCCAGCCTGAGCAATCATTTCAAATACAGCTTCACATCATTTTGTTTTGTTTTTTGCAGTCATGTTTATTGCACAAATCTTTACTTCTAAATTAACCAGTTTTCTTCATTCTACCCTCACACTTCTGAACCTTCTTGCATGGGGTCATGTATGTGCTTGTCAACCACATATAGAGTATTATCGAAAGCCCTCAGAATTCTGAGGACAGTAACTGTGAGACCTCAGAGTGCTGCTGCTTTGCGAAAAGCACCTAGATGCCCTGCTGCACTTTTGCATCAGATCCCTGACTCCGCTAAGTGACCTGGAGGTGGGCCTGTGCTAACCACTCATTAAAGCTTGCGTGCTGTTCTGAGGGAATGTCAGGTATGAGACCCACAGGAACTGGTGACTGAAAAAGGTAATGAGTGAAAACTCTTGTTATAGACACATAAACTTTTGGTGTTACTGCAGTGGGAAATGCCAGCTTTGATATTCAAAATATTTTATATCCCAAAGATTAGGCACAAACTACCCGCGCCCACATTTACCCTAATCACTAAATGATCTTTTCAAGTCAAGTCACCTGTGTACACTTTTTCTTGGTCTGCTTTTTCGTGCAACGCAGAATTTAAATGTGCTGGTCTGGAGATCTAAGATAAAAAATAACCACAAAAACCACTTTGCTACTACTAGATTAATCGCTCTGAATTCTACACTGATCTTTTGGTTTGAACTAAATTCATAGTGTAATTTTGCGTGAGGTCTGTATTTCACAAACCACACACACACACAAAAAAAGCATATTCAGGGAAACCCCTCAGAGATTAGCAGGATACACAGTCATCACCCTAACACCATTCTTGGCAGGGGGAATAATGCCTTGTTTATTCATGTCCGCTGGGCTGGAGGAACAGCATCTATCCAGCTTGCCAAGCATCAAGGTCTGTGGCAAGCAGGTTATGCCAACTTCAACAAAAGTAGGAGGCTTTTCCTCTGCAGGGCTTTCTCTACCAATGGACATGAACAGAAAAACGGCTATCCTGTTGTTCTGGTCTTTTACTTCTGATCGCAAAACTATTAATAAGCTCAACTCCCTTCCCACCAAAAAAAACAATAATAATAATCGAAACCCATCTTATCCTTCTTCTGTTTTTTTTTTTTTTTCCTTCTTCTGTTTTATATCAATAAATAGATCTACCTAAGAGCACAGTAGTATTTGCATGGAAACAATGGTGTATTTCCTATAATTCCTCTCTTGGAGTTACAGAACTCACTCTGCTTCCAACTCTCTGACCACGCCTTTTCCATGTTCTTCACTGGTGCGTGATAAGTCACTTCAGTCATGTCTGACTCTTTGCAACCCCATGGACTGTAATCCACCAGGCTCCTCTGCCCACAGGATTCTCCAGGCAGAGTACTGAAGTGGGTTGCCATGCCCTTCTCCAGGGGGTCTTCCCAACCCAGGGATTGAACCCAGGTCTCTTATGTTAACCCAGGTCCTACATTAACAGGTGAGTTCTTTACCACTAGCGCCACCTGGGAAGCCTGTTCTTCACTGGACCCTCTGTCATTTCCCTCTATGTCTCACTCCCTTCAACTTCCTCTGGAGAAACCACTTCATTCCTAAGGCTTTAGCCACTACCCCCATAACAACAGCGCCCATATATTTATTCCTGGTCCCAACCAGTTTTAAAAACCGGAGATTCTAACAAAAGTTTCTGCTTAAATCAGATATTCCACTGAATATTCTGCTTAGAATGAGGTTTTTTTTTTTTAAGAATCTTTGCTTTTAAAGGACCTTTAAAAGTGGTCAAACATTAACGCAGATTAAATCTTAATGATGTCTATTACGTTATTTTCTGCATTTTTCCTGTATTTGACAGTATTTTGCAAGGTTTTTAAAAATTAAATAAACTACTATACAGTGTACTAACACATATATATGGAATTTAGAAAGATGGTAACGATAACCCTATATGCAGAACAGAAAAAGAAACACAGATGTACAGAACAGAATTTTGGACTCTGTGGGAGAAGGCAAGGGTGGGATGTTTAGAGAGAACAGCACCGAAACATGTATATTATCTAGGGTGAAACAGATCACCAGCCCAGGTTGGATGCATGAGACAAGTGCTCGGGCCTGGTGCACCGGGAAGACCCAGAGGAATCGGGTGGAGAGGGAGGTGGGAGGGGGGATCGGGATGGGGAATACATGTTAAATCCATGGCTGATTCATGTCAATGTATGACAAAAACCACTACAATATTGTAAAGTAATTAGCTTCCAACTAATAAAAATAAATGAAAAAAAATTAAATAAACTACTCCTAATTTTAAGAATGCAAAAAAAGCAAAGCCCACACTAAGTGACCTACCCAAGATCATAGCATAACCTCCTGTCACCACATCTCCCACTGTCTCCACCTAGAAAGAAGGATGAACGAAGGGCACTGGGCCAGGAGACCAATACCATACACAAGCAGACCTTTTAAAAAGTCTATTTCAACAAACTCAGTGAGTTCGTTTGACACCTCATCCCAATGAAAAGCTGAAGAGCTCAGAGAAACTTCAATAAGACCACAGGCAGAGATGTGTCATTCCACAGTTTATTTGTACAAGGGTAGGAGGGGGTTGCAAATGTATAGTCTAAAACAAAAAACCAATGGCAATACTTTAACCCAGTGATATTTAATATTAACCTCCAAATTCAGATGAGAGCATCATAATTAAAAAACTATTCTAGCCACATTAAACGTCTATATCAACCTTAAGAAGCTGGCATTATTATTAATTTCATGGAACGATGTAAAAATGGAAGAGGAAAGAGGTAAAATAACTCATCCTAGGCCACATAACTAATAAATGCAGGACGCTGTGTTTCAAGCCAAGGTTTGACTTCAAAGCCCAGGCTTTTGACCACAATGCTACTAAATCCAGACCAGCTCTGTGGAGGTTACCAGATCAACAGAGGTGTTCACAAAACAGGAACAATTCCATGGGTATTATTAATACACACTGCTCCCAAAGACCTCAATCCCTGGCTTAATTTAGTGATTTGAGAGCCAGATGAAAGTCCAAGATAGCTTCAGAGAGGAAGACGAGATCAATTAAGAGCAAGAGAAATATTAGTAATTACAGAAATAGATGAGAACTTCTCAAGAGTTGGTTCAAACTGACTTTTAGGGGATCCAACAGGAGAAAGCTGTTGTCAAGTGTCATCAAAGTAATTTACGAAAAAAAGGAAATCCTAATAAACAGGCATGTAACATTCATAAAATCACCCCAATTCAAAAGGAAGCTAGCTTTCCTACTGTTATTGTTCAGAATGAGACACTTATATTCGGGCAGTTGTCCTGATAACTTGTGGGGGTAAATTGATGAAACTCAGTTATTCCCACATGGCTAAAAGCAAATATAAAAACCATTCAAGAATGACCACAAATACAGTCTTTGTTCTCTACGGTACAAGAAGCCAATCACAAGCCCATCTGTGTGAGACCCAGTTAATGAGAACATTATTTGAGAGGGGTACAAAGAGAAGGATGAATTGCCAAGGGGAAGAAGTCATCTATTAGACTGTGACAAGCTTTTAAGTGTTTGCATCATCACTAACCAACTGCCTGGGACTCTGGTTCGCGCACCTGCCACCTCCATCCAAAGCCATCACAGCAGCAAGCCTGGAAGCAGGCTCACTTCTAAAGCGAGGGCGCCCTCTTCTGACTCTTTCGTAGAACTGCATGCAACCAGGTACTGATGTGAAAAACTCTTTAATAAAGCTCTAAGTTAATACATTTACAGGTTACATTTTCCAGGTAGTTCTGCATCTGCAATTCTGTGAGTAAACCTTAATTTTGCTTGATAAAATAGTAAACAGCAGAACTTCCACATAAAATTTATGCCAATGAAAAGTGACCACGTTCTCTCACTGTTTTAGCAGTTTACATACATGAGCTGACAGTATCCTAAGAACTATGCTGATGCCGACAGCTGACGTACGAAGACTTTACTATGTGACAGGAACCAGGGGTGAATAAACTGGCTTAATGCTAACAACCTAACGAGGCCGGCAGTCCTCTTCACCTTACAGATGTGAAACGAGGCACAATGAACTTCAGCAACAGGTCAGAATCTGCACCTGCTGGCCAGTGGTCAAACTCGGTAACGCTGACGCCAGAGCTGTATTCACACCCAAAACATGCTTCTGAGGTAGGAAGCTGATGCCATGATTAAATGAAACATGATCAAAATAGAAAAGGCCTAAGTAAGCCGTAAGGAAAATTATAAACACACCATCTAAATCGCTCATTTTCAACAAAATCTCACAGTATAAAAATAATATGTGAAATATTTTGGTCATTTTTCTCTTCCTCCTCACTTGAAGATACCGAACTTCTGGGTCTGTGATGTTTTTCTGCATTCTTTTTACTACCCGTTCCTTTTTCTCATTAAACTATACCTCTGTCGATTATCCAGTTCTTTAAAAGAAAACCTTAATCCACATTACTGCTTTTTCTTCTGTAAAGCACAACTGCAAGAAGATCAAACCTGTCCATCCGAAAGGAAATCAGTCCTGAATATTCCTTGGACTGATGCTGAAGCTGAAACTCCAATACTTTGGCCACCTGATGTGAAGAACTGACTCATTGGAAAAGACCCTGATGCTGGGAAAGATTGAGGGCAGCAGGAAAAGGGGACATCAGAGGATAAGATGGTTGGATGGCATCACCGACTCGATGGACATGAGTTTGAGCGAGCTCTGGGAGTTGGTGATGGACAGGGAAGCCTGGAGTGCTACAATCCATGGGGTGGCAAAGAGTCAGTCATGACTGACTGAAATGAACTGAAAGCAGAACTGCTTACCTACTCCTACCTAAATTCTCTACATCATTGAGCTCTTTAGAAAATACTTTCCTTTAGACAGTAAATCCAAACAGATCAATGCAAATATGACAGATTCTCATCTGTATGAAATTATTCAGTATGTTCTTAGCTAAATCTAGGCTGAGAGCCTAGATCATCTTCTAAGATTTCTAAAAACGCTAACCCTATTTTCAAAAAGGACGTGAAGGCACGTATCTAACAATCTGCAGTTCAAAACAAGATGAATCTTGAACATTTCTGTATTCCGCAGTTTGCATACTTAAAGCTATTCATAGTACCAAAAATTAAGGACACTTAATCACCCAACACAGGCAGCCCAAGCTCATGGTCATTAATGACTGCAAGATTTACCATGGGTGAGAACAAATGCTTTTACAACTATCTTTTCATTTCTTAATGTTAGTTTAAAGTATACTCGCGTGTGTGCATGCTTAGTCAGGTCTGATTCTTTCTGACCCCATGGACTACAGCCCGCCAGGCTCCTCTCTGTCCTTGGAATTCTCCAGACAAGAATATTAGAGTGTGCTGCTATTCCCTTATCCAGGGAAACTTCCCAACCCAAGGATCAAACCTGCGTCTCCTGTTTCCAGCATCGGCAAGCAGGTTCTTTACCAGAGTCACCTGGGAAGTCCTAAAGTATACTTATCAGAAATATATGTAAACTGCACTGGTTTTTAATTTCTTAGATCCAAGAATGACAGAAACAAGATGATTATAGTTTAGTACAATAACTGATCACACTGCTATAGAAACCCTCATAACAGTATCCATGGCTCCCATATCTCAACACAACAAAAAGTGTACAAGTAACACAAGTGCCAAGGTGCCCAGGAACGGTGACCCTGCAGACCCCAGCACGCCTTTACCTCGGTCTGCAGGATGGCAGCCCTCTGCTCCTTAGCCGTCAAGGACTCCTTTAGCACTTCGATGTGCTGCTTGCTGTCTGAGAACTGGTTGGTGAGGGTTTCCAGCTTTGTCTGCAGGGCTAGTAGTTCCGTGTCCTTTCTGGACAGCTCCTGCTTCACCTGACCAATCTAGAGAAGAAAAATAAAACAGTGTAAGGAAAAAAGGAATAAAACCAAGAACCTCTGATCTGGATCTCGGACAGATCCAGGTCAAAATATGCAGCATTAATTTTAGGACAGGGCACAAATCATCTTTTTGCATCATCTAATCTTAGATGACCACCCCCCCCCCAAAAAAAATCAAAGCTTACTCAACTAATAGGAAAATTCCCAGCTTTCATTTATTGTCTCCTAAACTTTTGAAATCCTTTAGAAAAGGAATGAATGATGAAAAATCCCAATTCACTTAGATGATGATGAGATAACAATAAGCATCTGATCATGACTAAACCAGTTTTAATTTTATTAAGTCATAATAAACTTCAAATCGTAAATAAAGCAGGATTAGTATAGATGTAATACAGAGAGAAAAAAGAAACTTCCTAGCACTGCTATTTAAACTCAAAAGCTGCTATCGCAGTTCTTTTATCTTTTCATTCTGAAATGAAAGTTTACATGAAGTCTCTGTCTCAAAAAGCCACTTTTAGTGTTATAAGGCATTATAAACATGCTTTAAAAAAAAATCATATCATTTTGAGGAGTTAGGGATACTGATCTAAAAAAAAGACTCCACCTACAAAGTTGTATCACCTACAACATGTCATATCAACTAAATGGATAAAAGTATATAACCTAAATAAAGAATGCATAAAATCTCATTCTGTTAGAGTCTATATGTGTAAACTGAAGTTGAATTACTCTGACAGAGTAATCCATAAATCAACAGGTGCCACTCACCCCCTCCCACAAATTTTTCTCATCTTGACATGTTTATTGCTTAGTTGCTAATTTCTGTCCAACTCCTCGCGACCCCGTGGACTGTAGCCTGCCAGGCTCCTCTGTCCATGAGATTCTCCAAGCAAGAATACTGGAGTGTGGGTTGCCACTTCCTCCTCTAGGGGATCCTCCTGACCCAGGGATCAAACCTGTGTCTACAGCACTGGCAGGCAGGTTCCTTAATACCGAGCCACCAGCAAAGTCCAAAGATTTGATTAACTGACAGAATGGTGAACAATTTTGCTTTTTTTTTTTTTTGGCTGTGCTGCATGGCACGTGGGATCTCAACTCCCTGACCAGAAATTGAACTTGTGCTCCGTCCACTGGAAGTCAGTCTAACCACTGAACCACCAGAGAAGTCCCACCTTGACTTAGAAAACATTTCAATTCAAACATCTCCTTTACATTCTACTGTGTTTCTAAGAATTTTTAGTCTTTTATTCTAAATGTAAGCCAACCTAACAGTAATGACATCTGCTTTTACATTATGTCTACTGCCTGGCAAGGCATTCATGCACCAAAATAGAGACTAATTACTGGAAGTATACACTTGGTAAGAAGTCAATAACCACAGTATCACTGAGGAAACAAAAAATACTTTTTTTTAAAGTTGAATGTATCTAAACTATTTTGGCTGCAATAATCTTAGGCACTAGGACCAAAGCCGGAGAAGGCAATGGCGCCCCACTCCAGCACTCTTGCCTGGAAAATCCCATGGACAGAGGAGCCTGGCAGGCTGCAATCCATCGGGTCACTGCAAGTCGGACACGACTGAGCGACTTCACTTTCACTTTTCACTTTGACACATTGGAGAAGGAAATGGCAACCCACTCCAGTGTTCTTGCCTTGAGAATCCCAGGGACGGGGGAGCCTGGTGGGCTGCCGTCTATGGGGTCGCACAGAGTCGGACATGACTGAAGCGACTTAGCAGCAGCAGCAGCAGGGCCAAAGCACTTGAGAACAACTGCCCATGAGAAAGTATGAAATAAATTTTACTGTAATTAAAATTAGACTTTTTTAAGGGGCACTAAAAATAAATTTCTGACTTGCTCTTCTGTTTCAGCAGGAAGTCAAGCATTTTCCTCATATGCATGAAATCTCTATTTATAAATCTAATTATTCATTCATTCAACAAGTATTCCTGTGAGCTTACTGAATGCAAAGTACTGGCTGATACTATTGACATCAGAGAAAGATAACAGCAGCTGTCTCCACCCTGGAATACAGAAAGGTGCCCAGGAGTCACCACGTACTGGTGGTGTAGCATCTTTCACGACATCCCTTTACCGACAAAAAACACACACTGTGTTATCCCATCCCTAACAAACAGAAGGCATGAAAAACGCACTTGTTGTATGAATGAATATACAGAAGGAACGTTCCCACCTCATCAGCTAAAGAACCCACGGCTTAATTACAATACAAAAACAAAAAAACAAAAAAAAAGGTAACAACAACAAAAAGAACCCATGGCTTACAGATTACTCAAATTTCCAGCTACCTCTGACCATGTGATCAAAAATAAACATAAAATTTCAGTTTCCTCCTCATCTGCATTATTAAGTAATCCTCAAATAATGCTATACTGACCATCAAGACTGAGAAAGAGAAGAAAATATTCTAAACAGAGGAGTTTGGAAGCACAAAATTTCCTTAGAAGTTAACAGCATACAACGTTATGTGGCAGCCTGGATGGGAGGAGGATCTGGGGGAGAAAGGATAATGACACCTATGACTGCACCCCTCGCTGTTGACCCGAAACTATCGCAACAGTGTTCATCAGCTATACACCAATATAAGATAAGAAGTAAAAAAAAAAAAGTTAAGAGTACAAGGCTTTGCAGTCAATCCCAAGTAAGGATAAATGTGTCCTCTAGAATAATTTCCTCTCTAAGCCTTGGTTCCTAATCAGTAAGATAAGGAGAAACCAAATCTGTGCCACTGTACTGTGTACAGATTAAACAAACAAGAAAAAAATGTATGGAATGTTCAGCCTTTTGTTTGACACAAAAAGATATTAAAAATAATAGCTGAGGGAAAAAAAGTTACAGACCAACTTTTCCTCTGGACAATTCATGGTTACCACAAACCAAATTGGACCCTTTTAGACAAAATATCTCACTTTTCTGTCTACACTATAAAGGGGTCAATAAGGAAATAGCAAACACACGAAATTAGTACAAGTGTTTTGTTTTTGTTTCTTTAAATGCTGCATTCCAGCCTTATCCCACCATTATTTTCAGATGCGTTTTTTCCCCTGACACTTGTGAGATAAACGTGTGCCTGACGAGCTCAGAGCAGTGGCGCGCGGGCCCTGCTGGCACAGATCCTGGCACCAGAGGGCTGGTGTAAAAATCAAACTGCCTCTTATAGCTGAGTCTCCTGAGCATCCCTGTGTGCCCTCAGCTTCTTCATCTATAGAGTGGGTTGATAATGTATCTACCTATACCTAGCTTAGCAGGTTACAAAATGCTTATAATAAGTACTCGAGTGTTAGCTATTTTTTAATAATCATTTTATCACAGTTTGAAGTGGAATTCCAACTTCTCTAGACAGGAGATGGAACTAGATTTGGAGACTAATTTACTAGATAATTATAAATTAAGCTAACTACTTCCTAGACATCTGTTCCACAGAAAAGTATAATGTGTTGCGAAAATCACCTATCAGGGACTTAGGAGGTGATGTCTACCTAGGAGGGTAAAGCACTTCACTCAAGAAGTGAGATTCAAACAAATCCTGGGTCATGGACCTAGAACATGTGCACATCCTTTGTACCTAAGAAGAGAAAGAGACCATCCACATACATCAAGTGTCTGATGACAGGAAAGAAGCCGAGGGAAAAAAAAAACAAGCTTTGAAGCGCCATCCACGCAGTGACAGAGCAACGATGGAGAACCAAGGACAGGCCCTTCGGAGCGCGCACGGCTGACTGCACACAGGGGGAGAAGAGGAGTTGGTTAAAGAGCAGAGCGGGCTGGTTAGTGCAGCGCCGGGCAGAAATGCCGACCGCAGAGGGAGAGGGGAGCACCCAGAGCCAGCCGCGGGTCCCGCCGCGGGACCACGGCACGCAAAGGGTAAATCTTACGGCAAAGACCTCAGCCTGCAGACCAGCCGCTCTCTTTTTCAGCTCCTCCCCTTGGGCCTCTTTGGAACTTAGCTCCTCCTTCAGTTGCTCTACCTGTCACGACATCGTTATTCCTTTTCACTCAGGTGTCAACCTGGGTCGTCTTCTTACCTGCTTTTGAGCCAGAGCAGGAACTGGAAGCAACAATAACTCATAGAACACAATCAGATTGGTTCCCCTAATTCCCTCTTCAGAGGACCCCTGGATGGGTTTGCTCTTTTCACAGGGCATTTTTCAGGGACTGGAATGTGCTAACCGGCAAATGGGAAGCAGAGACGATATTTTATTTTGTTCTCAAGTGAGAGGGACAAATCAAGCTAACAGAAAGTTGGATGTGTGGATTTTTCAGTTCTGGAAGTTATATGAAACTGGCTGTGGTCACACGTAACAGATTCTGAAGATAACAGAGGAATATTCTACTGACTTATATGCAGGTATGGGGATCACAGCAAGAAGCCAGAAACTGGACCATTAGAGGAACAGTTTTCACTTCTGAGAAACTGGGGAACTGACACAATTGGCATATTGGGGCATTGGGGGGGAGGTTGGAACAGTTTCCACTTCTGAGAAATTGAGGAACTGACACAATTGGCATATTGGGGGGGTGTTGGGGGGATACTTATTTTCTAGCTAATATTTTGTCATTGAAATTATGATCTTTAATTAAAATACCACAAACCTGATAAACTGATAACGGTAATAAACTAAATCCTCCAACTTGCCTAAAATAGTTGAGAAAATCAAACTAAGTGCCTTTGGATCTAAGGAAGGAATACTGTGATGGAGGTTATAACGCAGACTGATGTGTCTCAGCGCCTTCCTTACTGTACATATAGCCAAGTGCACGTGGCAAACAATAAACCTGATATACACGGCTCTTCCCCAAGGAGAAGCGCAAAGGACTTTCCTTTAAGGAGCTGTGTTTGAAGGGAAGGTGCGATTTTATTTAAGCCATTTCAGGGGGGAAAAAAGAGGTGTGGGTTCAGCCTTTTGGTGTTCTGACTTTTAAACTGTTTCACAAGAGAATGTGACGTTTCATACAGGGAGAAAAACTCATCTGGATGTAATTCTGCTTGCCTCAGAAGTACTGACAGACATGAAGAGCTAAATCATGATAATACACACCTAGCCTCACACAAGTAATTTTAAGTGAAATCTGAAATATCCATACAACATCAGTAATTCTGATGTTAATACTGGGAAAGTTTTATCTGAAAGAATTATGTTTCAAGTATTCTTCCCTGAAGCCTGATAAAGCAGCGTGAGGTCCATCATCACTAAAGAGGCAGGAATACACATCAGTTTTTCAACCCCCTCCCCTTTAAAAATCAGGTATCTCACACCATTACCTTGTTCTTCATAAATTTAGAATGGCTCCGGTAGACTTCCATTTGCTTCATCTCCTCCTCTCGCTCTTCAGTACTCAAAGCCCCGTTGGATTTCAGCATCTGGATCTCCTCTTCCAAGTCTCGGAGCCCACGCTCCATAGAGGAGATTTTTGAATCCTGAGAGCAACGCAAGATTTGAGACATTAAAGTATTCGTGAAAAATCAGCAAGGCTGAACAAGCCGGCCTTTACAGTGTGAAATTTAATAAAGATCAACACATATGTAGAAAAACTACAAGAGGTGCCCTGCTTCTGAAATATATCCTTCCTGACCATAGTATGTTTTTCCTTTAATTCCTTCCTCTGTGCCCTTCTGATTAAAGCTAACAGTATTAATCAAAGAGGCAGAAGCAATGGACAACTAGTTCAAGTTTCTGAGCACTTTATGGCCAACAAACTTCTGGTGAAAACATCTGTAATATTAACGGGAAAACCTTTCCAGGTTATAATACTTTATCATTTTACTTGGCAACCTTAAAAGGTTTATTTCTGCCCCCAGTGGAGTAGGGAGAAGAGTAAGAAGGTTTTGAAGACTTACAGTAATATGTCCAACTATCTACAATCACAAAGACCTGATTTTATCCCACTGCAGAAAAGCAAAGGGATGAATTGTTAATTACATCAAAAGTTGCAGTTTACCCTACAGTGGTTCTGCCTTATCCACAGTTATATTTTCTGTGGTTTGGCTTTCCATGGTTTCAGTTACCCGAGATCAACTGTGGTCTGAAAATATCAAATGGAAAATTCCAGAAAGAAACGATTCATCAGTTTTAAACTGCATGCTGCTGTTCGGATCAACACGACGAAGTCTCACACCTCTGTCGCCCCAGGACGTGAGTCATCTCTTCGTCCACTGTATCCCTGCCCATTGGTCACCCAGTGGGAGCCTTGGTCATCAGACGGACTGTCCTGGCATCACAGTGCTTGTGTTCAAGTGACCCACAGCACAAGCATAGTGATGCTGGCAGCTCAGACTAGCGAAAGGGAAGCCATAAGATGCTTCTTTTAACTGAAAAAATGGAAGTTCTCAATAAGGAAAAAAAATCATATGCTGAGGTTGCTAAGATCTATAGTACAAATGAATCTTCCATCAGTGAAACTGTGATGAAGGAAAAAGAAATTCGTGCCAGCTTTGCTGCTGCACCTCAAACTGCCAAAGTTAAGGGTACTGTGCATGATAAGCACTTAGTTCAGATGGAGACAGCATCAGAGTTGTTCAGTAAGATACCAAGAGAGAGCATGAGACTACTCACCTTTTCATAAGTATACTGTTATAACTGTTCTATTTTATTAATTATTGTTAATCCCTTACACTGTGCCTAGTTTATAAAATGTATCCAAGGAATGTACAGGGGAAAATACAGAATATACAGGGTGTGGTATTACACTATCTGTGGCTTCAGGCATGCACTGAGGGTCTTGGATCATACCCCCCATAGACAAGGGGGAGTGCTAATATGTTAGTAATCTTACTTATTCTCTATACTTTACCATGAGTTTGAAATATTTCATAGTCATTTTTAAGAAGAAACATCACTGTTGTAAATCAGCCTCACCACAAATACCTCCCAGTACAATACCTTCTATACCATTTTCTTGGTTTTGTCTGTCACAGTACCTAACTTATCCCCAGATTACTTTAGATGACATAAGTTACGGAAAAACTCCAACAAATAACAGATATTTTTACATCGATAGTTGCATATGCTTATTCACCTATGAAATAAAAACCTTAAAGAGCATTAAATTCAGTAGAACTTTATTTTATCTGGAAATTCAGAGAAACCACTCCTTTAGGAAGAAATTTTGAGACTGACTTGTTTTTTCACTTTACCTCCAGGCTGTCGTGACTGACTTTTCTTGCTCTCTGAATGCATGCAGATAAGAGTTAAAAAACTTATCATTAGACAGTTGTAACTAGCTATTTTTAGGTTCAGGGGAGAGGTAAGGGCTCAATTCCTTCGACTTGCATTGAATTACCTTTAAAAATAATACAACAAACATTTTCTTTTATAAAACTATTCAAATAAAACTTATATTTGGTTCAAAATTAAACATATTGTATTAATACAGTCAGAGACATTCTAAATCTGAACTAGGATTTTTTTTAATATTTGCCTGACATATGGAACACTGCCATTACTTTTTGGATTCTATTTATATTTGGCTGTGCTGGCTCCACTGCCGCTCAGGCTTTTCTCCAGTTGTGGCCAGCACGGGCTATTCTCTAGCTACGACGTGTGGGCTTCTCACTGCAGCGGCTTCTCTTGCAGAGCCTGGGCTCCACGCGCAAAGGCTTCAGTAGCTGTGGCACAGGGTCAGTTTCTCCATGGCGTGTGGGGTCTTCTCGGACCAGGGACTGCACCCACGCCTCCTGCCTCGGCAGGCAGATTCTTTACTACTGAGCCACCAGGGGAACCCCCTTGAACTAGGATTTTGATTTACTTGCTTACAATTATCTCAGCTCACAGAGAATAAATAAATGACTTCAAATGCACTATCTGAAAATTAAGATGACTATAAATCTTCCTGGATAGATCAAAATGTTGTCCCTCAAGAAAAGACTAAAATAATAGACACAGGCATGTAATTAACTTGCCAATGAAGAAAGGGATACATGGCTCTCCTGACAGTAGCCTAGGCAGCAATGAAAGGGGAAGCAGGGGGCGGGGGGTATTTCTAGCACCGCTGGGTGCCACACAAGTGAAACAGCCTCCAGCTAAGAACTCCGGCCCCATACATCAGCAGCCCCTTCCTCTATGAAGCCCCGCAAGGCCCTGGCCAGGACACATTTCCCGTCTTCTCCCTGAATCCCAACACACACTGGGGGGGGGGGGGGGGGGCAGCTGTGGACTGGATCAGCACCGTTGCTGCCATTTCACGCACCATAAGATCACGCAGAAGGGACCAGATTCCAGCTCTGACTGCCCGGAAAGAGATCCTGCCATACCTGATAAGCTGGACTAGTTTTGGCACCAATGCAACTGGTCCTCAGGCTGGGCTTATTTGAGGACAGTCCTTCCAAAGGAGGTTTTAGAACAGATGATAACTAGATAAATAAATTCTCTACCATCTTACTACTCTGTTCTTCCCTAGTCCTGGATCTCCCAACAATAATCAACTGAGCCCACTGAAATCCTCCACTCCTTGTTAAATTTCTCAAATCCTCAACCTTTTTTCAAAAGGTGTCTAAGCTGCATCTCAGCTTCTTCAGTCGTGATTTCAACATAACATCCACCTGACCCCACTGGGCCACCGGAATCTCCGTCTCTTGCTTCTTAGCAACATGGCTGGAGGTTAACACAACTTAAAATAGATCCACTGCACTTCCATGCTGTCAAAAGCAAGCAAAATGATTCTGTGAACATGGGCACTCTCGTGTGCTTTACTTTTAGGTTCCAACTCAGTAAATAATATGCACAAATAACCGTGTGGGGAACGTGAGCGTGCAGTCCATCCCTCCTAAAGGCTCTTATCAAGATTATGTTCAGGACTATTAATTGTCTGACTACAAAGAACCCAGAATCCACTAATTTGGAATTTGTCTGGAAAACCCTTTCCCCAACAAGAATACAGATGTATACAATATAAGTTTTAAGAGGAAATCATCTAAGAAAACAGCTATCATAACTGTACTTAAGAAGCATCTATTTACACAGAACTATTTATATACCAAAGGCTAAATATTCGTGTCACATCAACAAATATTAAATGAAGGTGCACAATGCAAAACATTGTATCAAACTATTTAAGGGACATGAAGAAGGTGAAAGGAGAATCAGACATGGGGGAAAGGAGAGGAGGGAAGGTCCCTGTCTAAAAGAGTCTTCAGTTCTTGTAAGAAAGAATATGCTGTTAATAAAAACTATAATAGCAGCAGCAGCTAGCACTAACTGAATGTTTACTATGTACCAGGCCCTGTTCAAAGTGTTTTAGTTGTTTTAACTAATTTAAATGACAAAACAACCCATGGGATAGGTACTAGTATCATCACCACTTATCAATAAAGAAATTGAGCTATAGAGAAGTTAGGTTACCTGTTCTACATCATTTGGCTGATTACATAAAGCCAGGTTTTTAATACAGGGAATTTCATACAGAAGGCAAGCTCTTTGTCACCAAGCACCATAACGTTCAGCCTAAAGATTTCTAACTACTCAGTAACTTAAAGCAGAGGTCCATGGAACCCCAGGGGTGCTTCCCAACCCTTTTGAAAAGCTGAAAGTCTTTTCATACTAATTCTCTGACTTGCGGGCCTTTTCCACTGTGCTAATAGGTGCAATGGAGGTAGAGGACAGGCAACAGACTGGGTGCCTTAGGACAATGGCAACAGCACGAAACCGCGCTAGCAGGCAGCGTGTTCTCAGGGTCACAGCTCTCAGAAGAGAGACAAAGAAAGAAAGAACATTTTCAGAACACTGGCTCACTTAGATGTCCCGGATTGTTACTTTTCATACGCTTAACCCTTAAGTATGTATCTTTTCATCATTCTGTGTGAGGAAATGGGAAGGGGCCAGGTCCGCCTGCTGTGTCCTGAGTATGACACGGCTCCCAGGACACTCGATGGGCTGCAACTGAATCAGGTACTTTTTTTTCATGAAACCCTATGCTTCCCTGATGGCTTAGATGGTAAAGAATCTGCCTGTGATGTGGGAGACCTGGGTTTGATCCCTGGGTTGGGAAGATCCCCTAGAGAAGGGCATGGCAACCCACTCCAGTATTCTTGCCTGGAGAATCCAATGGACAGAAGAGCCCGGTGGGCTACAGTCCACGGGGAGGCAAAGAGTCGGTCACGACTGAGCGACTAAGCACAGCACAGCCTTACTTGAGAGAAGAACATTTTCCTTTCTTTTTTTCTTTTGGCTGCGCCTCTTAGCATGCAGAATCTTGGTTCCCCAACCAGGGATCCAAACCAGGTACCCTGCAGTGTCTTAACCACTGGGCCGCCAGGGAAGTCCCTGGCAGACAATTTCTTAAAAACAAGCAAAATGAGTCATTTTAAGAGAATAAGGGGGGACTTCCCTGGTGGTTCAGTGGCTAAGACTCTGTGCTTCCAATGCAGGGGGCCCAGGTTCAAACCCTGGTCAGGGAACAGGATCCCATGTGCTGTAACTAAGACCTCATGCAGTCAAATAAATAAATAAACATATATTTTTTTTAAAAAAGAGAGAGAATAAGGGACCTTGAGATTAAAAGGTTTGAGAAGAGCTCATTCCAAGAAATGCTGGGCAAGAGGAAATGAAACTGAAGGTCTTTTCATGTGTCGTGTTCATGAAGTCTCACTATTTTTTCGTCTACAATGTGAGTGAACTAAGTACCACTTTCTAAAACTCACACATCAAAGTGTGATCACTGGAAAGTGCGAACTGATACAGTAAGGTTCCTCATTAGGTTCCCACTTACCTTCATTTCAATAACAGTTTGCAGAGCTTTAGTTTTGGCAGAATCAGGGGCGTTCTCAAATCTCCGATGCATCTCCTACACACAAAAAGCAAGAAAGAGAGTAAGCGTCCTCCTCTTCACTCCCATTTTCTCAAAAGAAGGTAGGGGTGGCGAGGGAGTAGTAGTTTCATGCAGAGATGACTTCCCCAGGCTTGTGAGACACTGATCACTTCCTGTCTCCCTGCCGTTTCCCTGCGGACCAGGAAGCCCACAGACTGCTCTCAGCTAAGGGGAGCAGGAGGGCCCCCATCTCTGAGCACCTGGTTACACACAATGCGTCCCAGAGGCCTCAGTCATCATAACAGGTGATACTCTGGCATGCCTCCAGGTTGCCGTATCACTCTTCCACACGACTCGGCAGCATATTTCAGGACGCCAAGCAATCTAACAAGGGGATCAGAAACAGTCCCTTTTCAGAAGGGGAAGTCACAGCAGTCCAGTACGCACGGCACGAGCTACTGAGAGCATCTGTGTTGATAGCATCCTCTGCATAACATCTGCCCGAGAACCACAGGCCCCTGGCCGACCATGATGGACGTCTCCTGTTTTGTAGGGGCCACAGTCAGAAAGAAAAAGAGAGTAAGGCTGCTGAATGAGTGTCCGAAGTAGTCTATGGTTAGCTAGTGTCAAAAAACAGAGTTATTTTTTTAATCCAAATTTCCTTGAGTTCAGGATCAGAAAAGAAGTAAGGAGGCAGAAGAACATCACAGTTACGATCTTCAAGAGATTCCCCCTGGGGTTACGGACCTTTCCTGTCAGACTCTGAGATTGTCTCTGAGTCAGCTGGTACTTCCCAGGTCCCCTGAGATAGCCCAAGTGACCACAGGGAAGGTAAATGGGTGCCTTCCATCTCAACAGTGTTGTTGAATGCCCAGACCTGCCCTCTGCTCTGCCCGTTTGACATCGCTATATAGATGTCTACCAGGTCACTCAAACTTACTTCATCCAAAACAAAACTTCTGATTTCCTCCTACTTAACCCGGTCCCTCTTCGGAAGACTGGTGAGTCTTGCCCATCTCCTTAAAGGGCACTAGCCTCCTGGTGGCTCAAGCCAAACACCAGAGGGTCCTCCCAGATCCTCATCTCCTACCACCTTCCAGAGCAGATCCTAACTGTTCCATCATCAAAATACTCCTCAAATTTACCATTTCACTTCATTTCCAGTCTAGTTTGAACCTAGATTACTACAACAGCCTCAAGTTAAGCTTCTTTCCATTTCTTCTGTCCATTTTAAAGAAAGCCATGGGGTAATCTTGATAAAGCATCAACAGATGATGGCACTTGACATTAAATCCTTCAATGAGTTTCCCATTTTCTTATCACTCTCTACAAGGTCAACACAATCTGACCGTAACGGACAGAGGACTGGCCTCCTGGTGTAAACTATGTTAAAATTAGACAAAAAAGCATGAAGCAACTGTTTTCAGACATTGAGAAGACAAGCAGCAGAGGACCATGATCCTTGAGAGAAGAGAAACTAACGAGGTTATGATCCAGACTTGCTATCTGATGTGTGATGTGCAGAGAAGAAGGCAAATGGAAAACAGCAGTCCTGCAGGGCTTGGAACACAGACCAGTGGGTCCAAGTCTCCAAGATGCTGGCAATGTGCAAAGCAGAGTAACAGAGAGGAAGAAGCTAGCTGGTAAAGCGTCTGATCCGACAGGGTCCCCTGGAGTCTTCAGGTATAAGCTAAGTATTGGTACACAGGGAAAGACTCCATGATGTCAGACAAAGAGCGACTGTTGGGGGCAGAACAATGATCAGAGAGTGATGAGTGAGCAACCGCCTGAGTTCACAGGGGTTGGCGAGAGTCAAGCTCCAAACAGCCCAGTGGGGAGGTCAGTGGCGCTGAGCAGAGACATTCTAGCCCTGGAGAGACAACCACCTGGGCCAGCCCCAACAGAGTGTAAAAGTAAGTCTCATTAACAGTCAAGTTCATCCACAATTAACTCTTGCCAGGCAAAACATTCCACTAAGAAAGACAGAAAAATCCACAACACGTTAATCCAGGACAAAATCTGAACCCTTGAGTTCAGATCATAATCACCTGTCACCTGCATTAAGACAACAAACTCATCAGTGACCTCCCGGCTTCCAGTCTGTCCACACGCCCTACACCATCAACAGGTGATAAAGTGGGCGCATGGATATTTAATAACATATGTTCAATAAATGAGCACAGAACTTTAAAATGTATTAACAAAAAGAAAATGAATCCTGCTAATTGTTAACTAATCTTCACCTATTAATAAAGTCTTCTAAGGGCTTCCCTGGGGGCTCAGATGGTAAAGAATCCACCGTGCAATGCAGGAGACCCAAGTTCAATCCCTGGGTTGGGAAGATCCCCTGAGAAGGAAATAGCAACCCACTCCAGTATTCTTGCCTGGAGAATCCCATGGACAGAGAAGCCTGGCGGGCTACAGTCCATGGGGTCCCAAAGAGTTGGACACAAATGAGCGACTAACACTGACTGACTGACCCTACACTTTACATTTATCTACTTGAAATATTAAAACTGCATTTCTTAGAAATATCTCACAATTCAGACACTGAATTAATTTTATCTGACCTTTTCCCCACAACCGACTTCCAATTTTGGGAAATTTCCAAATGCTTTAAGGTGAAACTATTACAATTTCATTTTAAACTCCAGCAAGCATACCTGTAGTATATAAAGAAAAAAACCCATTTGAATAAAAAGAAACCCTCGTCTAACAAGGAACTTAGGTGTACTTTAAACCATTTGCAGGCATAAAACCTTCCAACTAAGACATTTTAAAACCTATCGGTTGTAACAGATTTCCGTTCAACAGCCTGCACATTAACGCTCATTGTGAACATGTCCTGCAGTCCATAGACTCATCAACTCCCCTTCCCACTGACACATCAACCCTCTGACAGGGGCACTGTCAGTAGAGAGAGACGGCTCTGGAAATAAAAGTGAAAGTACTATTCAGACAAATGTAAAAAGCAGAATATGCTATGTGCTTGCTTTATTTCACTCTCTTTAGCCTGAAAATTTTCATTCAAAACAAATTCAAGTACAGGTAGAATTATCTGGATCCTGTCATACTGTCAACTGTGGTGCACACCAGAAAATGCCTTCAATTCCTCTCATTCATGCCCTAAAGAATAATAACTAGACAAAGAAAACAAATAAGGTAGAAACAAAATCTCTCTTTTGTTAGTAGTTTTCTTTCTTTTTCAAAGTCAGTCAACACTTGCTTACACAGCTGAGAGAAAGGAGTATTCGGGGCTGAAAAGCAGCACTTATGTCTGAACTTTCTTTTTTTTCAACATTCAGGTTTTAGCCTCCAGCACCCCTGGTTCTCGGGTAGATGTCCCTTCACCAGATTTAATTCTCCACACAAGTTCAGGGCTGACTGTATTCAACACAGACACGTGGGAAAGAACCCTCAGTACTCTGCCTGCACCTGAACTCCAGATGTCAGGCGGGGGCACTGCACTGCAACCCCTCACCATCTCGACCGACAGCATCATTTTGAGAAAACACACCCTCCTGCCAAAATGAGGCAAAGTCACACACACACACACACACACACACACACACACACACAAAATGAGACAGGATAAGCTGAATCACAAAGGTGAGCAACGTAGCTGTTTGCAGTTTCCAAAATTACTAGGGAAGCACATGCTCACCGGGGACCCTTTTCCTTTTTTAATTCTCCCTACTCCTTGTCCATTGTTTCCATCTTTTCTCTATGTGTATTTGTTTCTCTTTCTTCCCTCTCAAGTCCTCTGTTTTTACCTTATAATTGCCAGTAATACAGACAGGCATTCCTCAGATGTGCTAGTCAGTCAGTCAGAATTCCTACCTAGAATTAGGCACACAATAGGTCTTTTAACCTCAAATACTTTAGAACAATACAATTGTTCTAAACAAGATTTGCTGACTGAAATATTATACAGACAAAAATTGGCATACATGTAAATAAATGTTTTTATACAAACCAGTATTTTATTCATCACAATAGGATCTACATTAAAAAAAAAAACAAACCCGCACGCATAGAACTGAAATATTTATTCCATTTATAGACAATGCACAGAATGCATATGGGTTGCTGATCCAAGAATTCCATAGCCAGATTAGGTACGGTCTGCCAACAGATTGAGAACCAGACTTTGGTGTGTCACAGAACCACCTGGAAAGTCTGTTAAAACCCCACATGCCCAGGCCCCAGGCCCTAACCACATCTGGGCTGTAGTTCAGTATTTGTCCAATAGATGTCTTCACTCTTCTACCCATCAAAGGAAAGACACTCCAGTAAACAATACAAAATCTAACCATAAGTCACCTAACAATGTAATTCCACTACAAACAGAAAATACAGGATTAAATTTTATTTTTCCTTCTTTAGCTTTTATTTGGGGGAATTATTTACCTGCTATTGACGGAATCATGGTCACGAACAAAATGGAAAACTAATCACAAATATTTCTGGATGGGAAAACCATTTTAATATTACTGTATCTCAAATCTAAGACGTCACCAATTGTATGGCAAACTACTGTTCAATGTGCTGGAGAGAAAAGAAGGGAATGCCTCCAAATAAATCGTGACTCAAAGATTCATTTAGAATTTTTATTTTATATTGATTGCAAGATTCTTATTTACTTATTTAACCATAAAAGTTTAACCATATACAACCCTAAACTGTTTTTACAACTTTCCTCATACCAATAACTTTTTGTTTCAGTGCAGATTCACACCACAGTATTACTGAGGGGGCACTGAACATCAATTAAAGTTAACAAGAAAAATAGCAACAATGCTCAGGACATGGGCTTCAGTGGTGACAAAATGAGCAGCTGTGACCGTGTGAGGGCCCAGTTCCAGCAGGACTGCAGCCTTGCTGACAGGGACTCCAAGATACCACCAAGGGAAAGTGAGAGGGAAAGTCACTCAGTCACGTCTGACTCTGCGACCGCACGGACTGTAGCCCACCAGGCTCCTCTGTCCATGTGGATTCTCCAGGCAAGAGTTCTGGAGTGGGTAGACATTTCCTTCTCCAGGGGATGTTCCCGACCCAGGGATTGAACATGGGTCTCCTGCATGGCAAGCAGACCCTTAACTGTCTGAGCCACCAGGGAAGCCCCATCAAAGGTAAGACTTAATTTCACGATGTTAAAATGGGGAAAACTGAGTCTTGGAATTGATGAATTAATGGTGTTTTTCAGAGGTGGATGATAATCTAATAAGAATAAAACCTATGGATGTCTCAGTGTTGTCAACTTATAATTCTTTCTACCTTTCTTCACACACTGGTGCTATAATGTACAACAGTCGTTTCAAGTCACCACTCTTCAACAGATTAAAGCCATTAAGAGTCTTTACTAGACTTCCTTGATCACTTGTAACACGCTCTCCCCCATCTATGCTCAAAACAACCAGAGTAAATTTTAAAAGCTAAACCAGATCTTATCACTACCTTGATTAAACACTGTGGCAGTTTTCCCTTGGACTTTGAATAAAACTGTTGCATTACCTGCAAAGATCATGGAGACCAGCACTTTGTCTCCAGAGGGCAGGGACTGTGTTCACTGTGGCTTCCCCGTGCTCTGCACCGGGTGAGCACCCAATGGACACCTGATGAGTGGAAGGAACGGACCTGGCCCCGGCGACCTCTTCAACATCCAATCTCATGCCCACCTCCCAGAGACAATATGGTTTTTGCCTTCTCGTCTCCTCACTGTCTCTTCAAACTCCTTCCCCTCAGGCCATTGAAACCGTTAACCTTCTCTGGGTTAGTGTTAGGGTTAGGACATGATTTTTACACAAATGCTCATAAAGACCGTTTCATCTTTCTTCAGTGTTCCCTTAAAGGGCACCTCCTCAAAGATGCTTGCGTACCCTGTTAATCCCTTCTCTCGACATAATCAGACTCAACTAGTTTATGTCATCTCATAATTATCAGTTCACTGTCTCTCACCAGATTTTTAAGTTCTGGGATGGCACAGACCATGTGTTCTGACATGAAAAATGTTAAGAAGTGTATACCCAGTGCCTATCCCAGGACTGAATATAAACTAGAGGCTCCATGGACACCTGCTGAGTAAATGGGAACAGAAAGGTGATGCTAAGTGCCTCTAGCACCTTACTATTTTGGAAACAATCTTTATGTAACAGTCGAGCCACAAATTGCAAAACTCCACCCCAAACAATCATTTTAACTTTTGTTAATTGTTTTTTCTAACATATACACATTTAATTATTCAAGTGTCTTGCCATGGCAATAAAGACTTTTTCCTATTTCAAGATTATATTAAAAGCTTTTTACTTACATTTTCTTCTAGCTGTTTTCATTTTTTAAAAAGTAACTGTTTATTTCATCTAGAATTGAATTTGATGTGACTATGTAAACTATTTTCCAATGGCCATTATTCCAAAACATACATCATAACTTAAAAACTACATTATTTTTTAGAATAGAATAGAAATTCTGTCTCATCAATTTAGCTATCTATTACTGTGCCAGTACCACACATTTTAATATCATTGAATATAAAATACATTTGCTTAAACAAGTGTTCCACAATGTATGACAAAAAAATAATAATAAATTAAAAAATAAAAATAAAAATGGGAAGTAAAAAAAAAAAACAAAACAAAAAAAACAAGTGTTCCAATACTGAAGAAACTATGTTTCTTCAAATTGTTCACAATGTGAAAGTTAGCTGAAGTCTCTGACCTCATAGAGAGAATCAGAGCTGTCAATTTTTTTTTAATTCGACGTAAGATGAATTCTTCAGTTATGATTTCTTAAAATGAAGTATTACATAGAAAAGTGAAACATTACCAGTAGTCACAGTGGTCAGCTAAAGCCCAAGTTTCCTCTCTAGAAAATAAGTGATAGTTTGCCTCTATGTCATTCCTCCCGCTGTGCCTCCATGGCAGCAGATGATTTTTATCACGTATCTTTTACAGCAAGGCAACAGTTTCCATAGAAACCACAGGGCAAACATCCATTACTGCTGCCCAGGACTTTACAGGCATACTTAAAACTGAGGTCATTGCTCACTTTCAAAGATTAATACATTTAAAAATTGAGCAATAGTTAGCTACTCTGATTCTGATTTTGTTGTGTGTGTCTCTATGAACAAATCAAGAGATGAGTAGCCAATCAAGAATATTCTGTGCCCCTCTAAGCAACAAAATAAGTCTACAAGAGGGGAAAAGAAAAACCCAGAAAGTCATTAAGCTGGTATACATGGTATACAAGCTGGTATACGTCAGCTCATACAAGACAGCAAATCAGAACAGAAATCGGTGCAGAATGTAAGTACCAAAGAAGGAGTTCCCCTTCCACTAGCTCAAGAGAGCACATAAATTCTTCTAGGCCAAGATGCTAACTAATCAGGGAAAAAAGACAGAGTGTCATTACGGCTGAGAAAGTGGCCCCTCACCTCTCTCAGCAGAGCGTTCTCCTTCTCCTTCTGCTCCAGCAGGCTTTCAAGGTGGTGCACGTGCATCTCCGCCTCCGCCAGCCTGCGTGTCCTCTCGTGGTCCTCCTCGGTGGCCTTGGCAGACAGCCCCTTGCTCTGCAGCATCTCCAGCAGCTTCTTGATGGACTCGTCGCGTGCGTTCAGGGTCTGCTTCTGAGTCTCGATCCGCAGCTCCATCTCCTCCAGCGTCTTGCGCAGCAGGAACAGCTCCTTGGCCTGCCGCTCGTGCTCCGCGTGCAGCCTCTGGAAGTTCTCCTCCGTCAGCTCCGCCACGCAGGGCTCGCCGGTCCTACTGCTGCTGTCTTGCTGGAACAGCTGGTTCAGGTCCCTCTGGATCCGCAGCTCGTCCTGGAGAGCCTGGATGGTCATCTGCATGTGCTGGGTCCAGACAGAAAAGAAGACCCAGGTCAGCTCTCCTCCTCCAGGAGCACAAACAGAGCGGGATCAGGGGAGGCAGGAGGCGGCTACCACAGCTCTGAGAACCCCGCACTGAACAAACCAGAAATCGCCTTATTCTGTTCCACACTGTCTTTCCTATCTGTAGTGTTTGTCACTCGGTCATGCCTGACTCTTTGTGACCTCATGAATTGTAGCCCACCAGGCTCCTCTGTCCATGGCATTCTCCAGGCAAGAATACTGGAGTGGGTTGCCATGCCCTGCTCCAGAGGATCTTTCCAACCCAGGGACTGAACCCAGGTCTCCCACGTTGCAGGCAGATTCTTTACCATCTGAGCCACCAGGGAAGCCCTTACAGTCTGTAAAATGTCAGTAATTTAACTTGTGTTTATCATCAACAGGAAACAAGGTGACTCCAGCAACTCTTCACTGTGCTTAAGCTACGACTAAATGAAGATACTCTTCAAAATTAACAGAGTGTATCAGCTAGAACTGAAGGAAAGGAAAGGGAGAAGACAGGGGAAATCTATAGGAATGCAAACATACCATAAAAAAGTTTCACCAGACACCACAAGGGATACCAAAATACAAAATGACTCTTAAGTGCTTTACAATTAAATTTCCACAGTAAATAATAAATGTAAGAGTGCATGCCAGCATGGCTGAGTCACTTCACTGTTCACCTGAAACTATCACAACATTATCCCAATAGAAAATAAGAAAAGTTTTTAAAAAGTACATGTCAGAATGTGCTTAGCACTCTAAATGTTCATTCATTTAATCCTCACTGTAACACACGCACTATAATTTGAATTTTATTGATGAGGACACCAATCATACAGAGACTTAAATAACTCACCCCAAGATCACACAGCAACAGGGCTGGCATCGAATTAAAGCGACCCTCCCAGCCCGTGGATGCCAGTACCCACAAGTACCAAGATAACTTGAAGCTTTAACCACAAAAAACAAAACACAAAATAACGAGACTGTGGGAGCTATTGATTCAGAAGAGGGTAACAATATAGGTGAGTAATTATATGAAGATGTCTGTGCAGATGAACTCCTAAAACGTTGCAGAGGGTGTATCTTTAGCTATATCCCTAAAGACAGTATGTGAACCTCTAATCTGAATTGATAAATTCTAGAACGTTATGCTGCTGCTGCTGTTTAATCGCTAAGTCGTGTCCAACGCTTTGCGACCCGATGAAACGTAGGCCACCGGGCTCCTCTGTGCTTGGGATTCCCCAGGCAAGAATACTGGAGTGGATTGCCACTTCCTCCTTCAGGGGATCTCACTGACCCAGGGATCAAACCTGCGTCTTCTGCATCTCCTGAATTAGCAGGCGGAGTCTTTACCACTGGGCCACCTGGGAAGCCCCTAGAACACTATACAAAGAATTCAAAAGGAAGTTACATCGAGAACCCTATTTTTAGAAATGAAGAAGCAACAAGAGAAAATCACTCTTTGTAGGCAGGTATTCAAGCCTGGCAGTGTGCCATGTTGGACGGAAACTAGCCCCAAATCAGAAGACACCAGCTTCAGTTCCAGCTCTCGTACCAAACAGCTACCTAATTTGGGCATATGGTCATCTTTTATAGTTTCAGATTTCTCGTATTTAAAATGAGGATAGAAATACCTGCACCATGTTTTCACAGAGCTAATAACATCATGGAAACCAGTGTACGTTAAAACATACATTGTTCAGTATTTTTGGCAAACTCTAAAACAGTAGAAATAGCTCAAGGAAATGATCTGGCAAGTGTACAAAGATGCTCATTGTTGTTTAAACCACTGACAAAATTAGAAACAACCTAAAGGGATATTAATAGGTGATGAGTTGAGTAAATGAGAAATGACCACCCAGTTTAATACCATGCATCAATGTTTTAAAATGCAGGTTTATATTTACTGATAAAAACTAAAATCACAACATATTAAGTATTAAAAAAAAAAAAAGCAGACTACATAATAGCAAGTATAGGATGATCTCAATTCTAATTTTTATAAAAGTATATACATGCACAGAGAAAAAGACTTCAGAGATGCCTGCTTCTCTGTGTTCAATTTACTACCACTTTGGTGAAACGGGACAGACAATAAGTATTTACTGTAAGTAAAAAATAAAATATTCATAAGAAATAAAAATACCTCTGGAATTTCACACAATTTAGTTGTTATTTTGGGGACAGAAGGCAAGGAGGGAGAGAGAGAAGGAGGGAAGGAAGGCGGAAGGGACTGGAACGACAGGAACAACCTGTAAGGAACTTTATTCTACTCTGCATAAAAATGTTTTTAACTGAGGTAAAGTTGAGATTGAAAAAATTTTAATGATAGCTTTGTGCATGTGTGCTAATGTGCTTTAGCCATGTCTGACCCTTTGAGACACCATGGACTGTAGCCCACCAGGTTCCTTGAATACTGATGTGGGTTGCCATTTCCTCCTCCAGGGGATCTTCCCAACCTAGGGATCGAACCCTCATCTCTGATGTCTCCTGCATTGGCAGGCAGGTTCTTTACCACTAGCACCACCTGGGTATTGAGACATAATTCACATATACCATAAAATTCCCTGGTTTAAAGTGTGTATATAAATCAGCAGTTTTCAGGGTATTAAAAGTTCTACATCAATCACTACTATCTAATTCGAGAACACTGCCATCACGTGACCCTTAAGAGACAGACATTTGCAGTCACTTCCCATCTTTCTTGCCTCCTAACCCTCCTCTTCAATTTGAAGGGTTCAAGAGAACGGAAGGATGTACTACATAGATGGATGTACTAGCCACTCAAAAGTTAAATTTTAAAAAAAAATGCCTACTAATACTTTTCAGCCTCAGATAGGAATGAAATTCTGACACATGCTACAGCATGGGTGAACCCTGAGGATATTATGTCAAATGAAATAAGCCAGTCACAGAAGACAAATATTATACAATTCCACTTACATGAGGGATCTGGGGCAGTCAGATTTAAAGAAACAGAAAGTACAGGAGTGGCTGCCAGGGGCTGGGAAGGAGGAGGGAGGCGCCAGACAGGAAGTGACTGCTTGATGGGCACAGAGATTCAGTTTTACAGGATGACAAGAGCTCCGGGGGTAGACGGTGGTGACGGCTGCACACCAGTGTGGATGCACCTATTAACTGTGCACCTGAAAACCGGTTAAGATGGTAAATTCAAGACGGTTAATGTAAGATGTGTGTGTGCGCGTGTGCGCACGCACGTGAGTGCACTCAGTTGTGTCCGACTCTTTGCGACCCCGTGGACTGTAGCCCACCAGGCTGCTCTGTCCATGGGATCTTCCAACCTAGGGATGGAACTCAAGTGTCCTGCATCTCTGACACTGGCAGGCAGATTCTTCACAACTGAGCCACCAGGAAAGCCTGAAGTACTTTATGGCAGTTTAAAACCTGGGGAAAAAATATGCTTGTCACAGAATTCCAATGTGTTGATATTAATAATTTACTTGTAACTACTGATAATTAGGTTGGTCCTCCTTCTTCACTATTGTAACAGGCACCTTCATATGTACATTCTATGCACATAAATCCAGATTTTTATTGGAGATGAATTCTGAAAAGTGGAAATGCTGGATCAGAGGGTATAAACAGTTATAATTTTAACACAGACAACAAATTATCTCTAAAAAGGTTTGTATCAGCTTCTGCCAAACAATGTCTGAGCACTTTCCCATATTTTTGACAGCAGGGTATTTTCTTCCTTCTCTTTCTTTTTCGGGCTTTTCTTTGATTACAAGTGAGACTGAACATCTATTCATCTATCTACAGGTGCCTTTGTGACTCACCTGTTCCTGTTCTTTCCCATTTTGTTTGGGGACATTTAACCTTTCTCCTAACCCACTTCAAGAGGTTTTTATATTTGGAAAATAACGTTCCACGTGCTGTGCATGTTACAAATATATTTCCAAATCTGTTTTTCTTTTAACATAGTTTATGGCAAGTTTAAATGGATCATTTTTTTAATGCCAAGAGCCTTTTCTTTTATAATTTCTGATTTGAGTATTATGCTTAGCAAGTAGTAAAGATTCAATTATGGTAGTCTTCAAACTCTTGAAAAGCACTGCTTTTTCTTGTGAAAAATGAATTAACAAAAAAATTATTGGTATCTGAATTCAGGAATATCATTTTTAAATACATTTAACTGCCTATATCACACTGTAAAGATTCTTCAACAGTTGCTGGAGTCAAATCAATTCCTAGTTTCATCATCTTTGGAAGTCAAAAAAATCCAAATTCTGACCAAATTTACCCCAAAGGGATGTACCAGAAGTTAAATTTAACAACGAAATTGATTCCTAGTTACAGCTGTTTGTCTGTTCTGAACATCCATCATCGAATTCATTTAATTCAGGAGAAACAGACGTTGACCACAGCTCATGGAGTCACGTACCCACTTGTGATTAAACTAGCATGGCAACCACTATTCTGGTGAAGGAAGAAAATACAATTGCCAGTGCGCCCTGCTTCTTCAGCTCTGCTTCGCCCACCCCACTGGGATACAGAATGAAAACGATGCTCTGAACTGGTGACCTCGAAGGCTATGCAGCAATTTTCTCCACTGAAATGGGAATCAACACCCCTTCTTCTTCGGGCTACATTCAAGCTAGCTTCATTTTGTAAGAATCCCTGCCAACAACCTTGGAGGAGAAAGCGGCAGAGGCGAGAAGCCAGGCTGCTCTAGCACGTGACACAGAAGACGAAGTGAGCACAGCTACACACAGCACAGACATTTACCACAATCAACCAAAAAGAGACGTGCTGGATTCCGGAGGAGGATGTCACGTGTCAGGTAATAGGAGACGTGCTAGTTGACAACTCCGCTCAGGACACTCTCCAAAGTGATCTCACACTTCTCACCTTCCAGACTTTATACCGACCCTCACAGGCCTGCTTCTGTTCACTCTCATACTCAGCTTGATCTGGAAGATGGGAAGACTGCTTAAAGTTTGCTCTACGGCAAGAAAAGCTTTTTTTCTTTTTAAAGAAAAGAAAAAAATTTCAACCCATAGGATCTTCTCTCTCTGAAAGAAGCAATGAGAGAAAGGATAGAAAAGACTGAGAAGAATCCTAACTTCTCTCCTCTCATCCTACATCCTGAAATGGCATCTTTCCCTGAGAATTCCCACAAAATACAACTACCTCTATCTTCCTACCAAAAATTTGATGTCAAAGATTCCTATAAAAATTATATTGGAGATAAGGACACTGAAAATCTGAAAGCAACAATAACCAGTACTTTCAAGAGTCTCCTTTCTGTCCTCTTCCTATTTACTGAAAAACTAAATAAGCAAGTTTCTTTTTTCTATCAGGTATCTAAAAAACAAAAAAGTCATACAGGGATACCTGATTCATAATCAATGTTTAAATTATTTTTAAACTAAATTATGAACTGGGATAGATGCTTATGTAATTTTTTTTCTGACAACTTTTAAGAACAAATTCTTTGATCTCCGTATTATAAGCAAAATTGACTTTTTGAAATAACACTTGATCCAAGGTTATCTAAACTGAAACAAGAAAGAGGTTCACAAAGGAATATCTGATGACATTAGTGAACCTAAAATATTTCATATTTCTAACACAGATTTAAGCAGAAGAAAATTTGAATCCAAACCTACAGACAAGTGCCACAAAAACATGAAACCTACGGGAACCCAAGAAGAGTGTTTTCTCCTAAGAGGAAAAACTAACCCCGAGTGTGTTTCAGTACCAGAAGAAAAACGGATTTTAAGAGGACTCTGGCCACCCTGGGAGTTCTCTCCATCAACAAGAGCTAGTAATTAACTTGAAAGAGTCCATTTCAGACAATTCTGCCCACAGAGGCGGTGCTGTTGAAAAATAAACTTAACCAAACACTGAAGAACAGAGAAGAAAATAAAAGTGTAACTAACCCCTTTCTGATGGAAGAAAGATCTTTATCAGCTACCATGCAGTAGGCATTACGCTCCCTACCAGAGACACAATGGCAGATGGGCATAACAAACACAGCCTGTGTCCACATCAAGGTAGATAAGGTAGTTTTTAATCCCAGCAACAACAAACATACACATGCACACAATTATAACTGCAAACAGGGATAAAAGCTATAAATTCAAGGTAGTAAGAGATAAGAGAAGATTTGGGGCTGGGTGAGATCTGAAGAAGTTAACTTCTGTTAACTATTTAAAGACACAACAGGTATCCTTACTTAGGTAAAGACTCTGAAGGAGGAGGGGGCAGAGGAACGAAGGAGGATGAGCACCAGGGAAGTGTGGCAAGAGGTGTAATGGCTTTTAAGGGCAACAGGAAGCCCTGAGAAAGTTCTGAGCAGAGAATGACCATCTCCACCATCGTCACTAATAGTCACCACGTGCCAGCCACGTGCCAGGCACACAGAGTCACATGAGGTAAGACTGAATATCCATTTTACAGATGAGGAAACTGAGGTTTGGAGAGACTCAGCAGCCTGTGAAGGTCACATAACTAGTGAGCGAGCCAGGATTCACACATCACAAGTGCATTTTCTAAAGCTCCAGCTGGCTGCGATGAGGCTGCACACTTGGGGAACGAAAGACTGGATAAAATCGGGAGACCTCAGCCAACAGTGACAGGACCGAAATATGACAGTACTCTGGGGGTGGGAAACGGATGATTTACAGAAATACTTCAGAGGAAAAAAATATCAGGATTTGACTGGCAGGGTGGGAAAGGAGGGTGGTTGCAATCAAGGAAGATTCTGAAGTTTCTGACTTAAACACCACGGACAAGCTGGTGGAACCATAAACAAAAATGGGGGAAAATAAGCAAGGACCAGAACTGAGACGAGATCTTGAGCTGAATGTGAGGTGCTTCTGAGATGCTGAGAAAAGGTTTAGGGAGCAACTGTGCACGTGGGTCTAGAGCTTCGAGGAATGAAATGAGCTAAAGATACAGGTGTGTATGGCTGCGTCGCTTTGCTTTGCACCTGAAACTATCACAACAGTGTTAACGGCTCTACTCCAATGTAAAATAAAAAGTTTTTTTTTTTAAATGAATTAAACTAATTATTAAAATTCTTGGGAAAAAAAAATAAAGATAAAAGTTGTGGAAGCTCTGATACACAGATTTGTCAACTGAGGCCAAAGTAGTGAAGGAGCCTCCCTAGGAAAAGAAAACAGAGTAAGAGGAGATAGTCACGGGCCTGATTCAACACTATACGCAGGCAGACGAGGGGCTGGCAAAGGAGACAAGAAGAGCAGTTTGGAAAGTGAGCAGAAATCAGGAACACAGCATCACAGAAGGTGAAGGACATGAATAAGGACCCTTCCTCAAGGTTAGGGGAGAACACGAAGCAAGAAGGATTTGGCTTCAATTGGGTTGAAGCCAATTTGGGCTTCTTTGGGTTCGATTCCTGGTTCCAACAGGACAAGCTGAGTGAAGTTCCTTAAACACTCTGAGCCCTACTTGAGTGACCTACACTATGAGCACTACAGGTTTATACAATAATCAGCAGTAAGAGAGAACACCTATCCCACTGCCAACTGTCAATAAGTGGCAGCTGCTGCTGCTGTTTGTTCTAATAAAATCAAAAGGTCTGGTTAGCGGCTCATAGAACCCGGCCCTAAGAAGCCCCAGGGGTTCTAAAGACCATCTTCAAGGACAGCCTGGCAGGGCCACACCCAGGCACCTGGGCCCCCAGTCCTGCCTCAATACGAGCAGTCTGCTTTCTTTCTCATTTTACTCCTTCAGAGAAGTTTTATTTCCATACCTGAATAATATCCATTTGAAAACATGGGTCTGTGGCTTAAAATGTTTTTCCCAAAGCACTGACTGGATCATCTCAATAGTCCTTTCAAGTTATCTACACTATTAGCTTATAACACTTCACACCAAAGTAAAATATGCAAGAAATAACAACAAAACAACTTGTCTGGTAGCATAATCCCTAACATGAACCTTTTAATTTATGATAATTACTTAATGAGAATAAAGGTTATAAATCAACTAGCTCTGTGTATCTACTGAAAACTGTACTGGGGTCAGTGCCATTCCTGTCACTGAAGCACCACAGTCTTAAAATCAGCAATTTTTTTGTTTGTTTGCTTAAGATTACAACTGCCATGAAGAGTGAGGAAAAGAGTTAAAAGAGTTAAGCACCACTAAAATCACATAGGGCTTTCTCTTCCATGAAAAGTAATGTTGGCTAGTGTGTGCAAATGACTTGTTTTCTTTTCGATAAGCCCTGTGTGAAGGAACCGCTTAAGAGAGCGTCAGAACATCTGCCTGGACTTTTCTCACTGAAATCGGTACCTCTAAAAACTCAGTGTCCTTTTCTTGTGCTGTTGATGGTTTTTAACTCATCACTTTCTCTGTCATTGCTGTGTCTGGTCCTCTTGGCTAATTACCCCACACTCCTCAGTTTATTCTGTTGAGCAATGGCTGCTCTGGTGCAGCTGAAAATTCTCAGGGAAGCTCCATGACACAGACGTCCTAATACTTCGTCTTCAAGTGGGACAAACGTTTTACAGAGCCTTGTTGATCTTTGTCCCAGACACTGGTTGCCTTTTTTCATCTAGAACATGATCAAAAGTGTACTATATTTTTAAAAATGTACTGTATAACATCATTTTTAAACTACAACTTTAGAATTTATATAGTAAAAGTCAGTTCTCTTAAATGACAGAATTTGCTAGTGGTTAGAATTTTCAGTGGCAGATTAAACAGCAAATATTAAGACAGGCTGTACCTTTTTTTTTAAAGGCCTTAGTTACAGCTTTCTTTTTATGTATTTTAAAACTATGCTTTTGAAATATTCTTGATATTCTTACGACATAGTGCCTAAAGGAAATTCTGAGCAATTAAATAGGAGCTGATGATGATCAACAGCTGTCTTCATTTTAACAGCTCACCTAATGATGAAGAACAAGAGAAGTGCATCTAGAAGATTTGGTATAAAATGAAATGACCTCTGAAAGGGTGGTTGATTTACTTGTGCTTATACTGGTGCAGGCTGCCCTATTTTAGACAGGGAAGGTCTCTTTGAAGAACCATTTAAGCTGACACCTGAGGCAGCCAGCATATAAGAAGAGTGTGGTAAGAATGTCTGACAGCACATAAGAATAGAGTTGAGAATGGCAATATATATACATATATGCATGTGTGTATATATATGTATGTGTGTATACATGTGTATGTGTGTATATGTGTGTGCATGTGTGTATACATATGTGTGTGTGTGCACATGTCTGTGTGTGTATAAAGGAAAATTTTTTCAATGCCCAATCAGTCATTAATACAAATTATAAACCTGTTATAATCCATCAATATGGTCCTGGGAAAAATATCAACAAAGAGATCAATGGAACAAATCTCACAATAATTAAGCCCTTAAGAAAAAGGAAATGCCACACAAAAAGGAAAGAGACTGATCACAGTATTAGAAAGCTTTTCAATTATCAGAAAAAATAAAATAAGTATGTTCTCCCCATATGCAATAAAAAATAAGTTCCAGGAAGATTAAAGAACTAGGTATAAAATGTAAATTAATCAGCAAATAAAAAGAAGAAAATATAAACATTTAATGATACTCAGAGAAGGGATTTCTAAACAAAAAAATAAATGTAAGAAATTACCAAAAAATTACAAATACAAATGTAAGAAAAGGATGTTACGCTTTACTGCTTAGAGATCGGGATGGAGAATACGTGTAAATCTATGGCTGATTCATATCAATGTATGACAAAACCCACTGAAATGTTGTGAAGTAATTAGCCTCCAACTAATAAAAAAAAAATAAAAAATAAAAATAAAAAAAGAAACCTAGAACTACATACATCAAAAATCAAAAACTAAGGAGCAAATGACAAAACTAAAAATTATTCACAACGGTGAAAGAACCTTATCTTCACTGTTGACAAAGCCCATATAAGTCAATGAAATACTAAGACCTTCCTGTCCCCAAGAGAGATTAACAAATAAGAATGTACCAATCACAGCAAACTGTCAATAAACACATGAAAATGTAAACAAAGAATTGCAAAGGAAAACAATATGTTTAACCTAGTCCTAAATAGCTAATTTTTTTCCAGGCAGAAAGTTTTTGAACATTATGACCAGGTAAGGTAAAACATGCATTCTTTATACACCTGCTGGTGATCATCTAAAGTGGTCCAATCCTTCTGGGAAGTGTGTCAGTACTCATCTCTTGCATTTTACAAGCACAACAGTGTCACCCTTAGGAAGCAGAACCTATCTGCTAGCAATGTTGTTTTTCTCTCCAAATATAAGGCAGATAATATAGTAATTTGTAGGGTCATTTTCATAACATTTTCTCACTACAAAGTTAATAAATACATGTGTTAAACATTTTAAGAATACATAAATTTATATGGGAAAAACTCTCCTATAATTACATCAATCCTCTGATTAATGGTTCCATTTTTTTTAACCTATCACAGGAAAATAATCAGAAATGCGAAAATGTGTTGATAAAGATGACCATCACAGTAATACATATAACAAAAAAATTGAAAAGGCCTAAACATCTTACAGTAGAATGGCTAAAAATATGATGATTTTATGTAGTCATTTAAAATAATGCTCCTGAAGAATATGTACTAACAGAAGAGAAATGCTTATTTACCTCACATTAAATTTTAAAGATAGTACAGAGAGAGAGAGAGAGTGTGTGTGTGTGTACACATATAGACAAGTACACACATAAATACAATCCCAACTAGGTATGTAATTACAGGAGTTTATTTTTTCCTACACACGTTTATGTATTCTTAAAATGTGTATCGTATGTATTTATTACTTTGTAATGAGAAAAAATGTTCTAAAAATGACTTTGTACAAATCACTGTATTATCTACCCTGTGTTTGGAGAAAGAAGCAACACTGCAAAAATACAGTATCTGCTTGCTAAAGATGACATAATTGTGTTTCATAAAAGAGACTGAATTAAAGAACACAAAGAGCAATATTCTTAACAGCACTTCTCTGATAATATGCCTGCCATATACTCTAAAGTCAGTCTCCAGTCAAGAAACTGATTATAACCACATAAACTATGCAATTCACTGACCTTTCAAATACACACTAATGAAGGACATTTAGAAGCTATTAAGGTACAGTTTTCCTTGAGATTTGGCCTATATGTACAATCTGCCTGCTAGGAAGTCCTTTCCCCATTGAGTGTCATCAAGGTCCTAATCAAGTTCAAAGTTCACAGAAGTTTAAAACTTAGGCAGCAAACAACATGAGATCAATATATAAAAGCTTCATTAGGCAAAATCAATGGGATCCACAGACTCAAGAGAAATTCTCACTTAAGCAATATTCAGAGTTTACAGACACAGACAGAAACAAAGAAACTGTGAAATCATCTTCTGCTCCTAACAAAAGCACTGTGGAGAGTTTATGCCTATCATTCAGAAAGTCTGAAGTCCCTGTGTGACATTTGGAAAAAGACTATAATAGGATCTTTGAAATCAAAATGTCAAGCTGACACAACCAGCTAGAGAAATTCCTGCAAAAAGCAGTAGCTACGATGGAACACGCTGAGTGTGGCAGGCTCCATAGGACACACACAGTCTGTTCTGCCATAAAGCGTGTTTTTATGTTGTGAATCAGCTCATACACAATCATGGTAAACAGACGACTGTCATTACATCAAAGCTCGTCTGGTTCATAAGCAGTGTTTCCAGAGCAAAGGGCCAACAGGGAACAGACGCAGAGTCACACCCCCCAGCAGGACCCGCAGACAGGAATCCTTCCAGCTTTCTCTTGGGACAGCCACAGCAGGGCTCTCTTTGGACAGGAACGCACCCCAAGCACCCTCAACTCTCTGTTCCCGCCAGGCTGCACTTGGTCTTATGCTCAGAGATCCGTCTCCACCTCCACTTGCTTATTTTTAAGAGTTTTCAGTACCCACCGGAGCAGTCTCCAGCCACAAGGACCTGCAATCCTGGGGCCACTGGAAATGTCTCCTGAGGTACCATTTATTATTATCTCTGCTAACTGTTGTGGCTGCAAAGTTGCACAGATTTCTGAGGAGTCTCCCCCAAACTTTAACTACTTTCCTACAGAAAAATTTCAGAGACACTGGTGACTTTTCAACCTGCCTTATTAATCATGAGCTGTAAAATCAATCTGGTAGTTGACAACCTACGTATTTTTCAGTTAAACAATAAAATTTAAAAATACCTAAGTACATCTCCCACAGAGACAGCCAATGTTTTATCATGAAACTTATGCTTTGATAATTAAGGCATACATATTTTATTACATGATATAAATACAAATATTTCTATAGTGCATTATGATTTTAAAAATGCTTGTATATACGTATGTTAGTCACTAAGTCCTGTCTGACTCTTTGTGACCCCATGGGCTGCAGCCCTCCAAGTTCTTCAGTCCATGGAATTCTCCAGGCAAGAGTACCAGAATGGGTTGCCATTTCGTTCTCCAGGGGATCTTCCTGACCCAGGAATCAAACTCAACTCTCCTGCACGGCAGGCAGATTCTTTACTGTCTGAGCCACCAGGGACGTCTTAAAAGTGCTTAGCTAATGCCAAATATACATTGCTAAAGTAATTCAAAATACTAGCTATAACTAAACAGCTTAAAAAGGAAGATTAACTACTGCAAGTTACTAAAAGTTTTCATAAAATGACCCAGTTTTTAAACTCTAAGTGCTACTGAATAAGGCAAGCATTCATTCATATAATGCTCTCAATGGACCAGTCATGTCTAAAATATCGACATCTGACAAACCTGCAAATAATATATTTAACCAGGAGTTAGAACTGTGTGCCAAAAAAGGAAAAAAGAAAATAAACTATCAAAATGGAAATTCCTTTCAGAGATAAAAAAAAAATTACTATTTCTTTTAAACAAATCAGCCATTTAAAGTATTTAATACAACATATATGTAGTTTTGCTAAAATTTTAATTTTAATTTTCATAATTTCTTTTAAATTAAAAAAATCTTTTCAACTACAATACTGAAAACTTGAAGGTAAAAAAAGAATTTAAACAGTGTATATTCATGATCAGATGCTTCAAACTGGCCATTTCCAAAGTATCAAATTAACACAACAGGTGTAAATTTATGACTTAAGATGCTCTAAACATACCAGAGCCAGGTAAGGAACAACACTGCTCCCTACTGGCCAGTCTCTGGTTAGATTTCAAGCTCACTCTTCAATTTGATTGATAAACTAGGGTTAAAGTGATTCAAGTCAGTATCTTAAAGAACTTTTTAAGCCCAAGATATAGTTCTTTGTTTCTCCTTTCCTAATACCTATTTTGCAGTGCTGCCATAAAGGTTAGAATAAATAATGTGAAGACTCTAGCCTTTACTAAATACTCAACAAATGACAGTTATCATCTTTGTAAGAACATGTCTTATTAATGGCTGTTTGTAAACTTAAAAAAAAATAATCTATTCACGTGAAATTCACATCACATAAAATTAACCATTTTAAAGTGAATAATTCAGACATTTAATGTACCTGCAATGTTGTGCAACCATCCCCTTTATCTAGTTCCAAAATATTTCCAACACATCAACATTAACATTCCTTCCTTACCCACTAAGTACTATCTCCCTATCGCACCCTTCCCCAGCCCCTGGTAAGCACCAACTGGTGCTCTATCTCTCTAGATTAATCTATTGTGGACATTTCATGTACATGGGATCATATAATCGGTGACCTTTTATATCCGGCTTCTTTCACTTAACAGAATATTTTGGAGTTACACCCACATCACTGATGGCTTCCCTGGTGGCTCAGTCGGTAAAGAATCTGCCTGCAGTGTGGGAGACCTGGGTTCGATCCCTTGGTTGGGAAGATCCCCTGGGGGAGGGCATGGCAACCCTCTCCAGTATTCTGGCCTCGAGAATCCCCATGGATAGAGGAGCCTGGCGGGCTGCAGTCCACGGGGCCACAGAGAGTCAGACGTGACTGAGCGACTGAGCACAGTACAGCCACATCACAGTATGTATCAGAACTTAATTTCTTTTTATGAATAACATTCTGTTGTATATACCCACTTTATTTATCCATTCATCCACAATAAATATGTGAATTATGGTTACCGGTTTTTGTGAATTATCCTGCTATAAACATGCATATACATGTACTTGTCCTTCAATTCTCAGTTCTTCTGAGTATATATTAATACTTAGGAGTGAAACTGCAAAGTTATATCATAACTCTATATTTAACTTTTGGAGGAACTGTCACACTGTTTTCTGAAACATTTTATTTACATTCCCACCAGGAGGGTACCAGGGTTCCAGTTTCTAAACATACTCACCAACACTAGTGCTTTTCCTTTTTTAAAAAATCATTATTATAGCCAAGCTAGGGGGTGTGAAGTGGTACCTCACTGGGTTTCGACTTGCATCTCCCTAATGACCAGTGGGGCTTCCCTGGTGGCACAGTGGTAAAGAATCCACCTGCCAAGCAAGAGACAGAGGTTCAGTCCCTGGGTCAGGAAGATCCCCCAGAGAAGGAAAGGGCAACCCACTCCAATATCCTTGCCTGGGAAATCCCATGAACAGAGGAGCCTGATGGGCTACAGTCCATTGAGTCACAAAAGAGTTAGTCACAACTCAGCAACTGAATAACAACTGACTAGTAATGCTGAACATCTTTTCACATGTTTGTGTTCGTAATCGTCTAAGTAGTCTTTCTACGTGTGAAGAAATCCCTTCATTTTGAGGTCTGCTTCCCATCAAGAGTGAAGACTCAAACCCCCACACTGCCTTGTAGCCAGACCCAGGCAGAGGACCCAGACTATGCCAGTTGGATATGTGCACAAAGACTGAGGTGGAACTGAGTAACAAGAGTCAAGAGGCTCTAACTTCCGTTTTTACTGATACAGATGGTGACAGGTGAAGCTGGCTCTGGGAGATGGGAACAGAGCAGTTTCCCAGGGATCACAAGGTCGATTCTTGGCTCTGAAGTGGCATCTGCCATCACTTGAAAGGTTCGGTAAAGCAGCAGGAATAGTGGGAGGTCCCTCATCAGCACGTGTAGCCATGTTGTAAAAGCTAAGCTTCAAGCCTAATTCTCCAGCCCTACCAGTAATTCTCTGAGTTATTCAATATTCATTTGATAAACTCCTTTTCTATTATATCACTGTTCTGGAAGAAGCATCGAATTTATCCCACCTAGCTCCAAAGAGAAATCGAAGATAAATGTCACGTTGAGTTACACAGGGGCAGGTCTAGTTTGATCTAAGAAAATTTCTAACACTTAGATGTCCACCAAACAAATTTTTTTAAATTGAATACATTACTGTAAACAACCAAATTTTACGTTAGTATGACATCTGTCACAGACCGTGGAGAAGGTGGACGGACAGCAGAAGAGCTGGCCTTCGGGACTTTCACCTCTGTATTTCTACCATGTTTCCTGAGCCACACTGTGGACAACTGAAGGATAAAACCACAGGTCTGTAGCCTGTTCAGTATCACTCAGTTACTAGTTTACTAGCAACTGATTCTAGCTTTTGTCTTGTAACAATTCCCTTAAATGCTCAGACTAAATCTTACTCTTCCTTCTCTTTTACTTTATTATATAATGAATGCATGTCCCTGTAAGAAAAAGAAAGAATTAGAGATAAACAGTAAGAAAAAAAATCCATAATACTCCATCTGAGAAAAATCACTGAAAATATTCTGCTGGGTATCCTTCAAAACATTTTTCCTAAGCTGAAATTCACCTTTTAAGAAAAAAAAAAAAAAAGATTATAATGCTTACCACATAAATGCACTGTGTATTTTCATTCATAAAGTCCTCATATCTCCCCCTGATGCACTATTTTCATTTTATAAATGAGGAAACCAAGACACAGAGAAGAAAATTAACCTGCCCTAGGTCACCTGATTGGAGAAGGAAATGGTAACCCACTCCAGTGTTCTTGCCTGGAGAATCCCAGGGACAGAGGAGCCTGGTGGGCTTCCGTTTATGGGGTCGCACAGAGTCGGACACGACTGAAGTGACTTAGCAGCAGCAGCAGCAGGTCACCTGAATCATAAGTGGCACATCACCCAGCAGTCTGACCCAACAGTTTTGGGCTTGTAATACTACATGACAATGACTCTACACTGCCTCAAAAAAACTGACCACAGTATACCTATATACCATTTGTATTGCCTAATATATTATGAATAGTTTTCCAATCCAATAATGTTCTTAAATCCTGAAATTGTGGGACATACACTACATATTTTGATATGCTAATTTTTTAAAGTTGTATATAGATATTAATTTTAAGAAACCTTTACCATTAAGTAATACTTATCCTTATGAATAATTCAATTCTTAAAAATAGCCTAGGCCAAAATACACTAGAATTCTGGACCCTCCAAAACTTCATCTTTATGAAACCCCAGAGCATATCTATTTTATAACATGCTTTTAAAAGTCCTCAAATGCTGTCACTGTTTCTCCTTCTCCTCCCTTCTCTTTCTTAAGAAAACTCTCAAAGCACCAGCATACACTGGGCATTCATGGTAGGCACTCAATAAACACTTATTGATGGACTAGCTGGACAATGCCCTGCTGGACAGAGAACAGGCAGAAACAAAGGTCATCTTGTGATAGTGAAGGCGGCTGAACCTCCTTTCTCTCATCGGGAAACCACATGGACCCCGTGGACAAGAGTCCATCCCAGCGGACGCGCAGGGACACACCACGAGGAAAACCGCCAACCTGCCCCTCACTTGGAGTAAATGCTGAACTTTGACCACACAATCTAAGGTCAGTCAATACTCACACAGGCAAGGTACAGACTAGAAGAGTTTTTTTCAAAGGCGGGTGGTGGAGGGGGGATGGAGTGGTGGTGTGAGGTGACAGTCCTAGTCACACACAAGCGATGGGCAAAGGCTTGCAATATGCAGTCCTCGCCAATCCAGGCGCTCCGTGATGTCTGTCACACGGCAGGGCATGGCGGGGTCCTGGAGAACCACATGGCCTGGAAGCAGCCCTCTGCAACGAGGGAAGGCAAGTTCCTGATGATTCAAGTCTGGCTAATCCTCTGGAACTGAGAAGTAGCACAGTTCAAACTTTGAATATGGAATTTTTATAGCATGTAACATTTAAATAATTTTCTCTCTCTGAATTTTCAGATCCTTATCCATGAACACAGGGAATTCTCTCTTTAAGAAAATAGCCTGTTTTTTTCCTGAATGTAGAAGGCCAGGGCACTAGAGAAAACACAGCAAATTACTGGAAACATAATGAGAGCAAATACTGCCTAGAAGGGCAGGGTAGCTTAAAGACCACACTCTCATTTCCAAGGGGGGAAAAAAAAGGGTTTCCAGAGAAAAGAGACCAATCTCCCAGACTATGTAGTAACTGGAGCAAACACCTCTGTAACTTGCAAAGACTCTACTTTTGTCTTCTACTACCTACAAATACTCAGAATGGGAGCTGCAAATACGAGCTTGCCTCCTTGTTAAAAGGAAAATGTCAAGGGTCATTTTCCTAAGGTCTACTCTATGAAGAAGATACAGACTTTCAGCAAGAGGGAACAAATATTCCAAGAAGAAGAACAAACACAAAGAGTGTGGAAAGTAGAAAGAAACAAGAGTGTACACAGGATAATTACAGGAAATATGTGACATTCAGAAAGAATCAACAGAAAAGTGGGTGGATGGGAAGGAGGAAGAGGAACTGAAGCCATACAAAGCTTTTCCTCAAGGTAGTAATCCCGTATTTTCCAAAGCCACATACAAATCCTCACTTCAAAGAATGGTGAGGAGAACTGATAGAACCTAGCAAGTTCAGGGAATCCTGTTACTAACTCCAAGATGAAAGAAAACACACACACACAGAGAGGCGATCAATAATGCTTCTTCTGATCAAGAAGAACAGCATTATTTCAATCTAGCAAAACTAACTTGGCTGGGAAGGTCTCTACCAAAATGAGCCATCTATTTAAAGCAGGACAAAAAAAGGTAGGTTAGACTAACCAAAACCACTCTAATTATTCCAGAATCAAGCTGACAGCACTGATTATGAATTCAGAGATTTTTTTCCTCTTGTTTTTTTTCCCCTTATTTGGCACAGAATGTCAGTTATATTTAAGGAAGAACAAACTGTTTCAGAACTGAACAAATGATACATCCCAGAACCCAGGGTTCTGGGTTCCTATGTTTTCACAACTGTCACATTTTTATACCACCATACATAGCAGGTTACTCTTTCTGCTCCTGGGTTTCTAAACATACAAATAAATTTGGCTTATTAATTCTGTGAACCATTCAAATAAATTATGTAAGTGTAAAATACGATAAAATGATTGTATATGACAATTTCACTTTTAAATATATAATGCTTTTTCATGTTTTTCTCAGATTGAGCATAATGATTCTGACTGCACTTTTCCCCTGTCCTTATCTCACTCTTGCCTACAAGACCGATCGAACAAGTTAACAGCACAGTTACCTCTCCCAGATCGTGACAGTTTACCCGAAGGAACACTGACCTCAAGCCCAGGGAACCTGCCATACTTAACTCCTTGGAAAGTTGTGAAATACGGTGAAATTGTGAAATAAACTGGAAAAGTGTGAAATAAGATACAGCAGCTTATTAAGAACCAAAAAGAGAATACTAATTCATAAGGACTATATCTCCACACACCATTAACATCTGCTAATTCTACATAATGTATACATGGGTTTGTGCCGGGTTTTTTTGTTTTTCAAGTTTTCTAGACACACACAGAGAAAACAAACCTAAGTTAATGCGCTCGGTTTCCGGCTCAGTTGACTAGTTCACAGTTTCTTCAAGTGTGATGCCTGGTCCAGCAGCATGAGCATCACCTGGGACATCGTCTGCTCCAGGTTCATTCAATCAGAAACCCAGAGGGTGGGGCCCAGCAATTCATGTTTTAACAAACTCTCAACCAGTCAGTGCTAAAGGAAATCAACCCTGAATATTCATTGGAAGGACTGATGCTGAGGCTGAAGCTCCAATACTTTGGCCACCTGACAAGAAGAGCCAAATCACTGGAAAAGACCCTGATGCTGGGAAAGACTGAGGGTGGGAGGAGAGAGAGGCAACAGAGATGGTTGGATAGCACCACTGACTCAAAAGACATGAGTCTGAGCAAACTCTGGGGGATGGTGAAGGACAGGGAAGCCTGGGGTGCTACAGTCCATGGGGTCACAGAGAGTCAGACACAACTTGGCGACTGAACAACTGTGTAGTTCTGATGCACACTTAAGTCTGAGCACCATCTGATTAGATAAAACACCTTAACATTCACCCAGAACAGAGAACAAGGGAAGCAGGCTGGGGCAGAGGAGATATTGAGGATAAATACAGATAAATAATGTGTGCCTTACCAACTCACCTTCTTTCTCTCCTTCCTGCCACACCCCCAGGTGGCCAGCGTCTTCCTTCTAACTCTACCAGACAAATTTATTTAGGACTCATAAATTTATGCTTAAGTCTATTTACATCCTACTTCTGTTTTAATCTCTAAATTCTCAGCACAAAATCTATATTATGATGACCTGGGAGAGTGTTTCAAAGATACTGATGCCCACTGCTTCTATCACGTGAGGACAAGCAAAGAGAAAGAACCCCAAAGAGGGTCCTTGCCAGAACCGACCCTGCCATGCAGCATCCTGACCTCCAACCTCCAGAACTGTGAAAAGTAGAGTGTCTGCTGCTTATTTAAAAAACAAACAACAAAGCTGATGCCCAGGTCCTAGCCCATGCCAATTAAGTCAGATCTTCTGTGGCTGGGGCCTGGCCAAAAGTATTTAAAAGCTCCTCAGGCAATTCTAGTGTACAGTCAGCAGAAAAACCACTCAGTCTAAATAAACGTTTTTTTGTCTCTATTTGATGTATTTCCAAGTATGATGAGCAAAGTACTTGCATCAGAATCACCAGGGGCACATTTCTCAAAATGATAATTAAGATGATCTTCAATGATACATACGTTTGACTTTTTTTTTCCCCCAAATAGCTATGCATTTACTTTTATAGGGGGGTTTTGGGGTTGTTTTTTTTTTTTTTTTTGCACGTGATATGATTTCCACATAGAGCAGTGAGAATTTCACTTTAAAATAAGATTCCACTTTTTAAAGTGTGCCAACTTAAAAAAAAAACTAAAAGAATAACACAAGGGATAGGGCAAACATGGTGAAGATGCTAAGGAAACCAAAAAAAAAAGTTTGTTAACCTTAACCAAGGTGCTTGTTAAAGATGGATTCCTAAGTCATACCCCAGCAGTCCTAAACCAGAAACTTGGGAGTTTGGTCCAAAATTTACATTTTTATCAAGTGCTCCCTCATGATTCTTATTCACTAAAGCTTAGCAACACTCTAGTAAGAGGTATTTGAGCCTTGTGTCACTAGGCAGAAAACAAGTTTGGATGTATAAAGGACCCTCTCACTCCATTCATTTCACTACTGTCCCTTCCTGGCCTCACAGAAGGATGAGCCCCAGATACACCTGCTGGGTGAGGAAGAAGCAGTTTCTACTTGAAGACCCATCCTGACTTTCCACTTCATCCCTTTATCGCAAGTCTCACAGAAGCCAGAGCTCTGTAAGAGCTTCTAACTTTGCTCTCTTCTTTTCATTCCCTCATCCTCCTTAACAACAGCCCTATGCATTGAGCAGTTCCACTCCAATCAGACCTCTTGTCTCCTCCCACTCACCCACGTCTCCCAGTACCCTGTGAAGCTAATGCTTTTAAAATGTTGAAAAATACTAACATCATCTAATCACCTCCAGGTTATATCTGTGTCTCAAATTCCAGTGATAAACATTCTCTATCCATCCAAACTGAAATTGGTTTTGACTATCTGTGTATTGTTGCTTGGTAACCTACTAGACAGAGGACAAAGAAGAGGTTTCAGATCACCCACCAGCTCTTATCCATTAGAAGCAGCTAGTGGTTCTAGCCTTGACAGCACATTAGAACTACCTGGGGAGCTTTTAAAACTCCCTACATGGAAGCCCCTGCCCCAACTAAATCAGAATCTCCAGGGATGAGGGTGAGACCAGGCATCTCTTCCCCCGGCCCCCACTTAAGTTTCTCAGGTGACGTGGACATGCAGCCAAAGTTGATAGTCACTGACCTGGGTTCATCTAGCAAGATTACAAGACAGATTTAGAGGCTGCCCATGGGAAGGCAACACTTTTGACATTACTGCATGAGGTTCTTTGTTGCTTAGTTGCTCAGTCATGTCTGAATCTTTGCGACCCCACGGACTGTAGCCCGCCAGGCTTCTCTGTCCATGGGATTTCCCAGGAAAGAATACTGGAGTGGGTTGCCACTTCCTTCTCCAAGAGATCCTCCTGACCCAGGGACTGAATCTGAGTCTCCTGCATTGCAGGTGGATCCTTTACCACTGAGCCACTAGGGAGACCTACAAAGAGAGTCACTCAGCCGAATACAGGACATCGACAGAACAGGGACTTCTGAGGACAAAAATCCCAAGTCCCAACACGAATGAAGGTAATATGCACAAATCTGTTTTATATTTATCTAACCTTCTTCTGGTCAGGAATGCCCTCCATTGTTTACTCTGACGTGGCAGGCGCTTTTCTAAAGTCAAACACCAGACCTCCAAATAAAAACAGAATTTTTATAGAATTAAATTGGCTCAGGTTTAGGCTTAAGATTATCTTCAGTGCCTAACACAATTTCATTCACACCCACCAATGGACAACAGAGACTGAGCAGGAAGGTTAAAACAACCAGACAGGACTGTCCACGTGGACCACAAAGTGTCTTTAAACAGAAGTTCAAAGTTCGATACCATACTCACAAACAATTTCCACTGTTTTTGGAGTGTCTGTGATACAAATCCATTTCATGTTTATGCTCATTATACTCAGTACAACTAGATCTAGTCATTCAATAGCCTGGACAAACAGACTGCAGTCTCATATACTATAAATCTTTTGAGTATGTGAAATTTAGACTTTAAAATCTGATTAATAAGTTAGCCACAAAAAATATTTACTATACAACATCAAATGAAAAGCATATTCTTAAAGTAATAAAGCTCATTTAACTCTTGATAGGACAAAGAAATGATGTTTAATTTTAGGAAGCTACAATGCTTCTAACAAATGAACACTTGGCAGAGAGAGTCACAGTTGTATCTACTTCCTGCCATAAATGCCAAGAGCAAGTACATCCAATTTCAAGTTCCTCTGAAACCAATGAGTGGGCAGGAAAAAAAAATCATAGCCAACATGGGGAACACATGGCATTCATTCTTTGAAAAAAAAAGTCAGCAGTGGATTACAACCAGGAGGGGAAGCCATCTGTCACAAGAAAAAGAGGTGGTGGCAGCTCTCAAGGACTGAAACATTCCAACCCAACCTGGGCAGCGTTGAGTTTTAGACTCCAATTCCAGCTAACTCGTGTAATAAGCAACAGTTTTCAAAATGATTAGTGTCAAATTATGGATGGTCTAATAAGGGCTTCCCCCCATAGCTCAGTTGGTAAAGAATCTGCCTGCAATGCAGGAGACCCCGGTTTGATTCCCGGGTCAGGAAGATCTGCTGGAGAAGGGATAGGCTACCCATTCTGGTATTTTTGAGCTTTCCTGGTGGCTCAGCTGGTAAGGAATCCATCTGCAATGCGGAAGACCTGGGTTCGATCCCTGGGTTGGGAAGATCCCCTGAAGAAGGGAAAGGCTACCCACTCAAGTATTCTGGACTGGAGAATTCCATGGACTGCATAGTCCGTGTGGTCACAGTCAGACACGACTGAGCGACTTTCACTTTCACTTCATGTATGGAATGGCTAAGAGGAAGAAAACCCACCAACACTGGAACACTTGCCTTGTTATGAGGAAGAGCAACAACACAGTAGAGAGAAACCACCCACACCCAAACATCAGGAACAAGTCAACACTTGGACAAATTCAATGTCCCCCAGTATAAAAGTGACTGGAAGTTTTATTTGCATTATAGTTCTAGCCAATAAACATTGGCCCAAAATGAAAAAAGAAAGCAAATTTCCAAATATGAGAGTAAAAGTCAACCCCAAGTCAAAGATCAACCTTCACGACTGCCCCACCCACCACCTAACCCCCTCTGAAGACCCCAGTCACACCCCAAGCCCTGCAGAGCACCAGGATCCCTACTTTGGAACACCAGTTGTATCACTGGGCAATTTAAAAGATTTGGAAAAATGACCTTATTCAAGTGTCAGGCCTATCTTCCCTATGGTCCGAAAGCCCACTAAAATTGATCTTGGACACAGGAGGTTTCTAGGCTGCAGGGGATCACAACACTGAGTGTGTTACCATCATCTTAAAATCTCGAAATACAGGTGACATTTAACTTAAGTGTAGCCACTAGATCTCAACTCACTTAGAGTCCACCTGCAAAGCAGAAGCCACAGGAGACTCAGGTTCAATCCATGGATCAGGAAGATCCCCTGGAGGAGGAAATGGCAATCCTCTCCAGTATTCTTACCTGGAGAATCCCATGGACAGAGAAGCCTGGTGGGCTACAGTCCACAGGGTCACAGAAGAGTCAGACACTACTGAGCATGATGCATGACAGAATGCTGCTTTTGAATATAATACAGTATTTGTGAAATTACAACTGGTCACACTAACTCCAGTCTAGTCCCTTGCTTGTTAATATTCCTTTCCTCATTCAAGTGACTCTTCAAAATTCACTTCCTCCCTTCAGACCTTCTTACCTAAAAGGAAAATAGTTACTTCCTCTAGAATAGATTCACCTAAATATCCACCTGCTGGTGGATTCAATTTTTTCCCAGACTTTGGCTTGCAAAGCCATATTTATTCTATTTTTAAAAAGTCACTACACAACTAAGAGTTCTCATACCACAACTAAGACCCAGCACAGCCAAATAAATAAATAATTAAAGAATATCACTAGTTTTTAATTAGAATATATCTGCATATGTCAACAAAAGTTTATCTTTTAATATAATCAGTGGCTTGGGGGGTATACCTTCTCTCAAGAACAAAATAACAAATATTTATGATGATGAAGAACATAGTTACTCTCCACGTTAATAGTTATTATTCTAATTATACCAAAAATTGGACAATATGGTCCAGAAATGACCTTCACTTGCTCAAAAGTTCATTAAGTAGGATGTCAGCTAAGTAGATCATCTCAATCAACAAACCTATGGAAAAAATCTACTGAGTCAAACCAAAAAGTTCATGAATAATGAAGCCATCAGTGTTGACTTCACTCTGCTCCTCATTGATAACGTTTGATCAGCTACAGCACAAGGTTACTCCCCTCTGTTCCTGAAAAAATTAAAGTAAATGTGAAGCATGCATCCAGTGTCCTGAAGTGCCGTTTGCTTCTTTTTTGTGACCACCTAGTTTAGCAGGAAGGAGCATAGACGTGGAGCATACCTGGGCTTGAATCCTGCCTTTGACACTCTACAGCTGTGTGACCTTGGCCGAGTTCAGTGTTCCTTCTAAGCCTCTTTGTTTCCACATCAGTAAAATAAAGATAACAGTACCAGGGACTTCTCTGGTGGTCCGAGCTCCCAATGCAGGGTGCTAGGGTTCGATCTCTGGTCAGGTGCGGCAACTAAGAACCGGCATAAATAGATAGACAGATAACAGTAGCTACCTCCAAAAGGTTGTTATGATGATAATGCTGGCAGAGCACATAAAACAGGGCCTGCTTTTAGCAAACACCACACAACTATTACTACTTTGAGTGGCAGTAGCTGCAAGTTATCACTACTTATCCTGCTATGTAGACCAGATGTTGGCAAACTTTCCCTGTGAATGGCGAGATGAAATACCTCACGTTTACCAGAACACATGGGCTCTGTTTAAAACTACTCAGCTACACCGCTGTAGTGGGAAAGTGGCCGGAGACAACAGGCAAATAAATAAGCACGGCTGTGTGCCCATCAATCTTTGTTTATGAACACTGAGGTTTAGATTTCATGTAATTTTTCACATTAACAAAACATCACTCTTCTTTTGATTTTTTTTTTATTTCAATCACTTAAAAATGTAAAAACCATTCTCGGCTTGCAGGGGATATAAGAATCCTGTGGGCAAGATTTGGCCCACAGGCTGTGATATGAAACTCCTGGTGTAAATCAGTGCCTTTTAAATGCACATCCATTACCAGGTTTCCACCAATCCTTCATAAAGTCATCACGGTAAACTTACAAGCTGTATTTTCTTGGGGAGGACTGTCCTCTGCTTTGTGATGACGCAATTTCAACTCCTTTGGTTTCACAATGTTTTTCATCTTATAAAATGATGCTAAGAGTATCGGGTCATTTAAGTTTTTTTAATTGTCTTTATTTGACAATCCCAAGCCAAGTCTGCCCCCTTCCCACGTTTTTGCAGGGAGGGTAGCTGTTGTTCATTTCTTATTTTACTGGTGTATGAGACCCAAGTCTAGGAATTGTTAACCTAAAGCTTTCTGCCTAGTTGAAGCAAGAGTAGTGATTGGTATCACTGGCACCTGCTGATATGTAAGCTAATCAAGTCAATCTTCAGCATCTGCTAAGCTGGCCACCTGTGTCTCTCTCCTCGGTCCCTTCTCTTAATGTTAACTCCTTCCCAGAGCCTTCAGATCCTCTACTGACGTCCATTCTTGTATTTCCTCCTCCAACTAAAACAGACAGGAATTTTAATGTAGTTTTTCACATTTAATGGGCTTCCCTGGTGGCTCAAACAGAAAAGGGTCTGCCTGCAGCGTGGGAGACCCAGGCACGATCCCTTGGTCAGGAAAATCCCCTGGAGTAGGAAATGGCAACTCATTCCAGTATCCTTGCCTGGAAAAGTCTAGGGACAGAGGAGCCTGGTGGGCTACAGTCTATGAGGTCTCAAAGAGTCGGACATGACTGAGCAACTAACACTTTTACTTTCACATTTAATAAATGACTGCACACGTGTTAATTTTTCAATAAATATTTTAAATGAGTATTTGGATTTCACTCAGCTGTTCTTAGTTGAAAATGCCACTACGACATTTTACTGGGCTTTGTAACCAGAGAGATGAAGCTATGTCACTTCCCAGATGTGAGATGTGAACAGAGTACTTTCCTGATTTTTAGTTTCCTCACCTATCAATGAGCACGGTATCACTTCCCTAGAGAAGGGCTGACAGAATTAGAAATAACATACAAAAGAAGCTAGTATGGTATTTGTAAATGCTCTATTTGTTTAGTCGCTAAATCATCTCCAACTCTTTTGTGAAGCCATGAACTATACAGCCCTCCAGGCTCCTTGGTCCATGGGATTTCCCTGGCAAGACTACTGGAATGGGTTGCCATTTCCTCCTCCAGAGGATCTTCCCAACCCAGGGACCGAACCCTCATCTCCTGCATTGGCAGGCAGATTCTTTACAGCTGAGCCACCAGGGAAGCCCAAATGCTCTACAAAAGCAGTTATTATTAACATGTTCACCGGGTTTCTAGAAATACTCAGAGACGTATTTGACAACAGTGTCACTGTAAGACTTCATTTTCACTGACAAACCTACTACACTACTTTTAAAGGTACAACAGATGACACCCAGAAACCAAAGAGAACATCAGATGCAATGTGACATTTTTTATGTCAGTGAGGTAACAACAGAGATAATGTAAGCAAAGAGCACTTTTTCGTGACATAGTTACATAAAAATTTCAGCTAGAAGAAAGGTGACAGCACAGAAATAGTTTTAAATAAACACAATGAGTAAATATAAACATTCTATGTGGCCCATTCTCAAGAATTCTCCATCGTTTCGTAATGGTTAAGTCTTCTTCATACAAAGGCACATAGTTTAAATTATTTACAGAGGGTTTTAGGTCCAACTAACCAGCCAGAAACTCCTTACCACAGAGAGAAAATAGAGTGGTAAAAAAAAATTATTTCCAGCAATATTACATTCCTTTTGGGAAAGCACTCTATAATTCACGGATGAGTCACTGTGGAAATAAAAATCTTAAATAATGGATAAGACTGTAACTGAAAATCCTGAGAGCTAATTACCCTATTCAACGTTTCTGGTAACTCCTTCAGGAATATTAAGGTTACATCGGTTGTGATGAGTTATCCAAAGGAGACTTCTTATCTATTGTGACCCACTTTCTAGCAACACTGTACAGGTCCCAGGCTACCACTTCCCTCCTTGCAGCAGACTGTAAGATACATGCCACACTTCAAAAATGTTCTACAGTATTCTCTGAAGTTAAGAAATATTTGACTTGATTCTAAGTAACATTTATTGCTCTGTATACCTATTACGGGGTTTCCCAGGTGGCTCAGTGGTAAAGAATCTGCCTGCCAAGGAAGAGATGCAGGTTCGACCCCTGGGTTGGGAAGATTCCCTGGAGAAGGAAATGGCAACTCACTCCAGTAATCTTACCTGGAGAATCCCATGGATAGAGAAGCCTGGCAGGCTACAGTCCGTAGGATCACAAAGAGGCAGACACAACTTAGCCAGTCAACAACAAATACCTACTGTGCCATTTAGCCTTATCCATAATTTTATACATATTATTTCCTTTAATCTCATTTAATTATCACAACAATCATAAAAGCCTTTCTCCCTGTGACAACTGATGAAACTCCATGAAAACTCTTTGCACTTTATATACAAGCACTGGTTTTGAAAAGGAGATCTACTGTCAAGTACTTCTCATTCCCAGAAAAGCCTAACTCAGTTATGTGAGTCAAACTCGAACTAGGGCATTAAAATCAAAATGAAGAGATTCTTGAAGAGAATTCCATTAGGAAAACTGGTCAAAACAAGTCAGATACCTGTACAAGAAAGAAAGAATCCCTAGAGACCACCATGTCCAACCCTCCGGGGATCACAGATGAGAAAACGGGCCCCAAAAGATTACACAATGAACCCACGGTCACACAGCTACTTACTGACTGGCAGAGCCAGGACAGAAATGAGAACACAGAAGTCTCCTTTTCTAGAACAGGTATCCTATCCACTACACCAGCAACTCTCAAGCTCATCAGACCCAATGCCACCCGTCCCCCTTCTTCTAACAAATATTTTGTAATGTGTCCTTTATTATCTCAAAATAAAATTCATAGATAATAAGCCTACTCTCATAGGCAATCCAAAAAATTAATATAATGCTCTGTGAAAGAAAAAAGAAAAGTTTTATAAGAAACTAACATGTATGTTAACAGGTGAAATGCTGAGACATGGCCACACCAAAAGACACGGGCACATGCACAGAGAGACTGTCTGGCGGACATCCTGGTCAACAATGCAATGCTGAAGTCATTTTCTAAAATGACAAAACTCTACGTCAAGTTCCAAACAAAACAAAGTAAATTTTTTTTTTTTAATTAACAGCAAACATCACATTTACTGTAAAAGAAAAAAAAAAAGTACTATCTGCCATCAACTTACACAGTAGTTCTGATGCTGGAAAGTTCAGTGTATAATGAAGTTATTCCAAAAATGCTAATGTATTTACACACACTTGTGTAGTTAGAAATGGGTTCAGGTCATTAAAAACAGATTTCTCATCTACACACATTTCTGGGTGAGATGTTTGAAAACCACCTGCAATGAGGGAGACTTTTTCAGAGCAGGACTGCCTTAAGCATCGCAGGGTACCTAGCAATCCCAGGCCCTCTCTACCCTAAATCTAAAAAATGCCTTCTGCCTCGAAACTATGCTGACAGCCAATGTGCCCATGACTTTCGAACAACTGAGAACCAACGTGCTACTCTTGAAAACAAGCACCTGTCACCAAAAACGCCAAGAGAAATTCAGGAATCCATCCAATACAACTTAAACAGATTATCTTCTGCCTGCCTCATTTCTTGAAAATGCTCTGTACCATGGGCAGCATGTTTACACAGAGAAATAAGAAATACACTTCATGAAATCACAAGACAGAGAAGACTGGAGCTCGTTAAAGTATGCTTCTCTCTTAGGAACTTGGCACCTATTCTAAGTTCCTGTGCCCATGATGAGCCATGTGGCAACAATACGTTACTAATTACTCAGATTATCAAATCTACGAAAGAGAATTGAAACTGGGAACATTTTCTGAACATATTCTTCTACTTTCTCAGTAGATTTTATATCCTACACAAGTTTTCACATAGCTCCCAAAGAATGCTGTCCTTTGAAATAGAGTGAATACTATAGGATATTGATAATGTAAATAGTGCAGCTGTGTAATAAAAAATTTTAAATACTATGCTTAAACAAAGATTTATCTGTGAACAGCTAATCAAAGCAATTTTGCTTTCATTTTAATACCACTATCTCAGATGAACAACAGGAATGATACTAGTGCACAGAGAATAACACATATATAAATACCTGTCCAAAACTCTTTACCTCAAACAGATCAACAACAATGTACCGTTATTGATATTTTTTAACAATGAGTATACCTGAGTTACAGACACATATCTCTTCTTGATCACAGAATTTTACAGCATGGAGGAAAACTTAAGAGATTAACCTTATCCGAAGTATGATAAACTGGTGGGCAACAACCTCTCTTCATATCTTATGCTGGCAGTATCAGAAAATAAAAGTATGTATTTTCTCTTTTTTACCATTCAGAGAATTTAAAAACCAAGTCAAGATGAAACACACAAAACAACAGGTCTACAGATACACCATGGAACTTCCGCAGAAAAAGCACATATCCTGGGCTCTGTACTCAACAGCAGTTCCCCATCTTAAGCTTAATGGGTATGCCTCAAGCACAAAGTAGGTAATAGAAAGTTATACAAACTTCTCCATGAGGATGGCTTCATATGCACTGCCTGGCAATATTCTTAGTCTTTAAAGTTGAGCTCTCTCTCTTCCAGAATTTTACACTGCCTTCTAATAGTTAAGCAATAGGAATATAGATTCCCACTGTCAAGGAATTCTTGATGATCTGCTCTCTTTTTCTGAGCAACAAATTATAACGTGCAAGCACTGCTTACAAGACAGTTTTTAAAGTATGCAGTGATTCTTGAAGACGTTAAGTCCTCCTTTATTTAGTTAGGGTTATGGATATTAAAAAGCTCCCACAGAGTGAACAAATTTAAAAATCACAGTTTCAATCAAAAATCTTCACTAGTGATTCCTAAGTCACTAAGTGATTCCTAAGTCACATCACTAAGTGCATCCTAGTCTTCTCTCATGGCTCACTGTTGTTGTTCAGTTGCTAAGTTGTGTCTGACTTTGTGACTCCATGGACTGCACGCAGCATGTCAGGCTTCCCTGTCCCCTTCACCATCTCCTGGAGTTTGCTCAAACTCATGTCCACTGAGTCAGTGATGCCACCCAACCATCTCATCCTCTGTTGCCTCCTCCTCCTCTTGCCCTCAATCTTTCCCAGCATCAGGGTTTTTCCCAAGGAGTTGGTTCAGTGCATCAGGTGGCCAAAGGATTGGCGCTTCAGCATCAGTCCTTCCAGTGAATGTTCAGGGTTTATTTCCTTTAGGATTGACTGGTTTGATCTCCTTGCAGTCCAAGGGACTCTCAAAGAGTCCTCTCTTGCCTCATCATCTATATTCAAAGATTTCTTTGAAAACATCTCATGGATGTGCACCTTCTTCTCCAGTCCTATAACCCAAATAACTCCAGACTTTCTGCTGCAAACTCACTCGCTCTTCCTGCCTGCCTGCCTGCCTGCCTTCAGTCCTCTCTGCTGATCAGCAATAAAGGCTGCTCCTAAACAATTTTTTGGTTATGTTCTAGGGCAACTTTCCTCCCTCCCTCCCTAGGGCAACTTTCTGTTCCTTTCCTCAAATTCTTCTCTGAATAAGCCATATTAAGAAAGAAAGAAGTTATATACTTTTAAAGGATCAATTAAATTTTACCTCAATAAAGTTGTCACAAAGGCAGAGAGGCAGGGAGCGAGGCAGGGAGCGAGGCAGGGAGCAGCAACAGAGGGTAGGAGGAGTCACCCTGCAGAGCTGAAAGACCCAGCGCGCCGACACCACTGTCAGCGGCAATCTGGCCTCCCAGGAACCAGGACCAGCGGTGGTCAAGCACTGTTCTGTGAAGCTGACTCATCCATCAAATGGATATAGCTCTGGGAGAAAATACATTCCTCCACGAAGCCAGAACCTAAAACCTTCATATTTGCACTCATTTTTCCAGTACTGACCTTCCAAAAAAATGCCAAAAAAGAAAGAAAGGCTGGGGGAAAAAAAACTTCCTTCCTCACAGCTGCCTGTTGAAAACACAGAGCATAAGTAAAATGTCACAAGTCTCTTAAGAGTTCCCCCCGACCCCCATCACTTGTTAGAAAGCAGGGTCTCTGGGCCCCTCCAATACTCTTACAGGCAAATAGAGGACCCGTGGCATGATATCAAAGTAAAATGGAACTATGACCTCCCTTGATCAACAGTAGTGTTCTTGATCAACAACTCAGTGCATTTTCTGGTTTCTTTGGCACAAAAGAATAAAAAATGGGTTTCCCAACTAGTATTTAAGCTGCCACCTGCAAAGACTGTGTAAATAAGCAGACACGTAAAACCAATTCCATCACTGAGATGAAATCCCCATGACACTGCACTGTGAACTGTAACAGAGAAAGGGAAAGAGAGACTGCAGTCCTCCAGCAAATTCTATTTCCTCACAGATAAGCCTTATCAGGCATTTGTACATACTTTTTTTTTTATTAGATTCACTGGATCGTTTTTCATAACAGTCCACTACAACCCAGGTAAGCAAATTTACCAGCTCTACAAGAAACCAATTTGCCATCCCATTCATGTATCTTTGCACAAGACAAAGTCCAGTGGATGGGTAGCTTCTATATCTATAAGCTGGACAAATTCCGCTTCCCAAAAGGATTGTTAATTCCCCAAAAGGAGCATATCTATCTTACATTTAATTTTCTCAGGGCATCCCACACAGTGCCTCTAACACATCTCATTTCTGGAACACCAGAAAAGATCAAATCTATCTGAAAAAATAGACTGTAATACAGATCTATCCACAGTACTCTGAAAAATCATTCATAATTCATCTCTATGTTACAACAGGATGAGCAGAAAGAAAAGTTAAACAAACAGTCCAAGACAGAGATCCCATATTTTCAAATCAGACTTTAAATGACAGGGAAACAATTAGCAACCTCATGGAAAAACTGATTTAAATTCAAATAATGGCTTTCCCCATGTGAAAAATCAAGGCAGAACCTAAAATTATTAAAATGCTAATAGTCACCAGGGTCCAAAGAGTGAGAACAAATGACAAAGCAAAGATTTACAGATAGTAAGTTTCTCTTGCTGTCTACACAAATAAAATCAAACTCCAAAAGCAAAAAAATACACAGAACAAAACATTAAACTCACCTGCTACATTGTAATTTTTTAAAAATTACTCTGATCACACAAAATGCCAATGAAAGTGATTTAAAACAATTATTTTTTTTCTTTCTTCTTTTTTTTTTTTTCTTTTTTTTAAAAATATGGAACGCTTCACGAATTTGCGTGTCATCCTTGCGCAGGGGCCATGCTAATCTTCTCTGTATCGTTCCAATTTTAGTATATGTGCTGCCGAAGCGAGCACTAAAACAATTATTTTTAAAATAAACTTCCAACTCAACTCAGTATGCAGGAATATTACAAGGAAGGCATTATAAGCAAAAAAGGAGTATGACAATATCTTATTAGATACTGATTAGAACAAAATTAAAAAATATAAATCATCCAAAGTCTTAGTTTTGTAGTTCAGCCAAGCTCACAGCTGGATTTTTATTTTATTCTCCATCAAATAAACACACCAAAACCCTTCCCCATTCTCAATTTAAGAAAAAGAAAAGACTTCTCCTGTGAAAACATATATTGTTCCATTTCTCCAATCACCAGTACTTGAAAGTTCAGTAACAAGAGGAGTATGAAACATAGCAACAACTGGATATACATTTTTGAACCAATCTTCTAAAAGGACTTCATAATAATGAACTGTACACATCAGGCAATTCTAAGCAATGTGTTTTTTCCATTTGATAGGATTCTAGACCAAGATCTCTGTGGTCCAATCAGATCAAACATCGAGAATGTATCTAAATCCCCAATCTCAAACTGAAATGGGGAAATTTGTTTAATTACTGTAAATCCTATTAAACCAATCTTCTTTGTAAAGTGGAAATCTCCGACCTCTGAGGGCTGCAGAGGGTGTGATGAATGCAGAGTTTAATTAGGGCCCAGACTGGCTCACTGTAATCTATTCATTAGCATTCTCAATTCTCTATATCTCATTGCTGTGTTTCACTTTACTTTAAAATTGCACCCTTCGTTTTTTGGAGCAAAGTTATACAATTTTAGGATTGTGTGGTAATTATAGTGGGTGCAGGAAGAATCTGTTCCTGCCAACACGGGTGTTTAATTAGGGCAAGGGGCGGAATCCAGATAAGGCAGTGTTCACCCTCCTTCAGCGCATATGGTATTTTTGGCACCAGAGCCCTGTGGACTGTTTCACGTCCACTGGACTCGAGTGCTAAGTTCCCACCATAGTCATTTCGAAAGACTTGAATATTTTCCCTTTGAATGTAGCTTGATAATTAAAAAGGTTACTGTTATTTGCTTTTTATCCACACAGCTTTTAAATACAGGCATAATTAGCTGCCTGAATTATTGGAAAATAAAGAAGCTGATAATTTTTTTCCTCGTAAATATGGACTTTTTCAGGTTGGTTAATGATAAAAACCATCTTGGTGATGGGCATATTTTCAGCACCAACAGAAAGGTATATTGATGGCTAGTTAACTCAGTGATAAATTCAATAATATCAATTTAACTTCAACTTCTATCAAAGTGTAATTTATATCTCATACATAACCAATCACACCAAGCTGTCTTTCTTCCACCTAAAATCCTCAAATTTGACTAATTAAAGAATCTTTCTTTAAAAAAGATTCAGAAGTTAAACTTTCTTATAAATGTCAACAGAAAGAACTGCTACTCCGTGTTGGTACTTAACAAACATTTACATCATCAACTTTTAAAATTAATTTCCGTCCTCCAGTACTGTCAACACAGATTTGCCTTGTGGTGGTTTTATTAAGACTGACTTTCTGTGGCTCAGCTGGTAAAGAATCCACCTGCAATGTGGGAGACCTGGATTTGATCCCTGGATTGGGAAGATCCCCTGGAGAAGGGAACAGCTACTCACTCCAGTATTCTGGCCTGGAGAATTCCATGGACTGTATAGTCCATGGGGTCATAAAGAGTCGGACACACTGAGCGACTTTCACTTTTTTTTTTAAACATTTGCTATGGTAAATCTTGGGCTTTCCTGGTAGCCCAGCTGGTAAAGAATCTGCCTGCAATGCAGGAGACCTGTTTGATTCTTGGGTCAGGAAGGTCCCCGGGAGAAGGGATAGGCTACACACTCCAGTATTCTTGGGCTACCCTCGTGGCTCAGATGGTAAAGAATCCACCTGCCATACAGGAGACCTGGGTTTGATCCCTGGGTAGGGAAGATATCCTGGAGGAGGGCATGGTAACCCACTCCAGTATTCCGGCCTATAGAATCCCTACGGACAGAGGGCCTGGCAGACTCATGGGGTCACAAAGAGTCAGACATGATGGAGTAATAAGCATGCACACACACGGTAAATCTTAGAGCATGTGGCAAAAGTACATCCTCACAAGAACGGAAAAAAGAAAATATGTGCTGATAGAAAAGACAGGAAGAGAAAGAGAAGCAAAATGAGAAAGAATGATGAGCAAGCAGACATGGTAACCAGAAAAAAGTTAAGGCACAGAACCAGTCTGGAAAAGGCCAAGAATGGGGGTGCAAAATATAGTGCTAAGAAAAACAGGAAAAATGAAAATAAATGAACCAAGAAGAGAAAAATCGTTTCATTTGCATGAACTCTGATTCATTTATACCAGAACACATGCGCACTAACCTGGTTCTCCTCCTGCACGACTCTGTACTGCTCCTTCCAGACGGTGATTTTGGAAGCTTCATCCTTCCTCAGGGCTCGCTCCTTCTTCAGCTCCGGGCTCCAGAAGGTCTTGATGCTGTTCATTGAGGAACTTAACTTGCTCTCCTTGACCTCCACGTCCTTCCGTAAAAGGTCATTTTCCCTTAGCACCTCCTTGAGCTGCGTCTGCAGATCCATGATGGTGTTGTCTCTGGCCTGACGGAGGGAGTGAGGAACAGTGGAGGCCATGCTCACTGGAGGCAGGTGGTGCTCCCCAAACGCTATGGTGTCGCTGGCGACCCCACTGCTCGCTATGTTGGGGCTACTGCCCATAGCGGTCATCCGCACGCCATAAGGCAGACGGCCCCCAGATCGGCCGAGGGTCATGGTGCTCTTGGGTGTCTCTGAACCCACGTTCTCGTGGTCACTTAGGTACATGGGGCCGGAAGTGGCATAGGCAGCATTGAGGGACTGGATGTTCTCCATGGAGAGGGTCTTCCCGCCGCCTCCTCCAACACTGCTTCCAGAACTCCCTCCGGTGCTATTGGTTCGCCGATGACCCAGGCGAGGGGAACGTGGAAGTCGAGGGGACCGCCCCGGGCTCTGGGTGCTCGGTTCCACCTTCCCCACTGAGCGGGCACTTCCATACATGGCTGCAAGATGAGTTCAGGGGCCGGGAAAGGTGTGCAGCAGGAAGCAAAACACAGAACTCTGGGAGGCTGCGCTGTGGCTCTAAGTCGGCTTAAGGCTCATCGGAAGTATCAGGTCCTCGCTGTCCAACCCTGAAGGAACAGCTCATGCCATTATCTGTAATGGAAGGTACTGCACGTTAGCTCTTGCAGGAGGAAACATCTCCCCTCGAAGACACTTTCACTGCCCCCACTTGAGGATTTCCCCTTTTATCATCTGCTGACGGGTGCGTCTGTTCACAGCACAACTTACTTCTCAGTAAGCACCATTCCTAAAACATCCAACACGTCTCAGAACGGAACACCGAAACCACACCAAGCAAATGGAAAAGGAAATGAAATAAGGGGCATAAAGACTGGCAAAAAGAAGATAAAACTCAATGTTTCAACATATCGTTTTCTAACTGGAAAATCCAAGGTCATCAACTGACAAAGACAGGACTCAACAAACTACTTACGCACAGATCAATATATAAATATCGAGACTTTACTGTCCATTAGCAATAAAAGTTAGAAAACACAGTTTTGTTTTTTTTTTAGAAAACACAATTTTTAAATTCCATTCACAATAGCAGCAAAACCATAAAAATGCTCTGACATAAATCTAACAAAAATGTGCAAGAAATTTTTGGAAAAACTCTAAAACTTTCCTGAACAAAAGGAAAGTTATCCATGTTCACAGATGAGAAGACAAACACTGCCGAGGTGTCGTTTCTTCTCCAACTCCTCCTTTCAAGTCAATGAAAATCCCTGCAGGATTCCTCACATAACCTGACAAACTCTATAATTCAAATGGGAGAGTAAGGCACAACCACCACCAAAACAATCTGAAACAGAAGAACAAAGGAAGATGTCCCCTAAATGGCAAGATGTTGATACACTATAGGTCCATGATCCTTTCTTTACAATGCAAAAATTTTTTAAACTCTGAAAATAATTTTTTTCCCCTCTTTAACTCATTTAGGAGCAATATCTGGCATGATCTTATATGAGGTCACTTATCATTTATAGGTACCTCACCTAGTGTAATTATTCATACACTTCACTGAGAAAACAACATGATTACACGACACTGCATAACGCCCACTGGACATTGTGGAGAAAAAACCTGGACTCCAAAACCACATCTGAACCCTGGGATTTCTCATAAGGACTCGAAGCCTTTTAAAGCTATAGTGATTAAAACTGTACAGAACTGGCCCAAGAATAGAATCTAAATTATACATGAAAGTACAGTACATGCTAAAAGTAACATTTCAAAACAGTAAGGAAAGGATAAATCATTCAATAAATGGAGTTTGAACAACTGGTGCCTGAAAAAAAAAAAAATAAGTTACATCTTTACTTCACACAGTACACAGAAATAAATTCTATGTACTTTAAAGATAGAAAATTTTAAACTATTAAAAGTACTAGAAGAAAACTTACAGGAATCCCTGTGAATCTGAGTAAAGGTAGGGATTCTTAATTAAGAAACAAAAGGCAAAAATACATAAAGAAAAACAACTAATACATTCAATTATGTCAAAATGACAAAGTATACCAAAAATGAAAAGAAAACCCAAACTCTTGGTGGAAAAAAAATCTAGCATATGTATAAAGATTTGTATACAAAATATATACAAAATACCTACATGTGAAATGCCAAATCTGAACATCAGTGGTTAGAGGCAAGGGGAAATTCAAAGGGTTGGGGGGAAATGTCTGTGGAGGCTCTTAGCTTCACTTGTAAAGCTTTATACCCATAATGCACAAATACTTGAATTTTTTAATAGGAAAATATGTTCAAATTCTAAAGTATAGTAATTAAGACAAAATTTAAACACACATAGCATAGCCATCTATTGTACACTTCTCTCAAACATAAAACAATACAGATCTAAACTAGATCTCTGTCATTTCCTAATAGCTTTCTATCAAAGAACTGGCTTAAATCAAGTAACAGACTTCAACATATTAAATAATATTTTAATAAGCAACTGAAAATACAATCCAAGTAAATCACATGGTCAAAAATAAGATTTTAAAGTGTCTATATAGTCCAGCCAAACTCAAACGAGTTAAAGATCTTCAGAAATGTGAATACACTGGCAATCCCATCTCCACTTTGGTGATCCAGTAAAGACAGCCCTGAGGTAACAATAAGCAGGACAGGAAACACACAGTCTTGTCTCAGAAATAGCAACAGGACACCAAGTTCAGACACTGCAATACTCTGCTAGTAATGTTAGGAAATTCCTTCCCAGGAGGAATCTAGCTCAGGAAGCAACAATCTGGACTGTAAGGTAGGTAACAAGCAGTAATCTACATACTACTGCTCAAGCAAATTCATCTTCAAGATCAAAGAGGTTTGCAAAGTTTTTTCTCTTTAAAGTAATCTGAATATTGCTTAAAACAAGAGAGCTACTCATTACCCAGAGCCCCTTAAATGATAACAAAAGCTGACGTACAGTAAATGTTTACCATATGTCAGGCACTGTGCTAAGAATTTTATAAGATTTAATATTTATAAGCCCCCTCGCTGTTGTTGATTAGTCACTAAGTCGTGTCTGACTCTTTGCACCCCCATGGACTGCAGCATGCCAGGCTCCTCTGTCCATGGGATTTCCCAGGCAAGAACACTGGAGTAGGTTTTCATTTCCTTCTCCAGATCTTCCCGACACAGGGACTGAACCCACACCTCCTGCGTTTGCAGGCGGATTCTTTATCACTGAGCCACCGGGGAAGCCTCCTACAACACAGGTGTTACCATCATCTCCATTTTACAGATGAAGATGGTGATGCCTATGGGTGTTGAGTGACTCATCTAAAGCTACACAGCTTTTAAGAGGTAGGGCCAAGATCTGAATTTAGGGCATCTAATTCCAGAGCCCTGGGAGCTCCCAACTATTACACTGTGCTTATCTGCCATCATCTGCTCATCTCAACTGTCCAGTTTCAAGGCAGTGTGTCCTGCTAATCTAGGACGCTAAACCTAAAATTTAAGGCATACCTTAGGTATTCTCGGGTATAATGCTTAAATAATCATACGTATCCCTCTATTAAGGAGAAAGTCTTTTTTAAAAGATGGTGGGTAGAAGAACAGAGTCAGGAAAACTAACAAAATAAAGAGCAGTAATTCAGTCTCAGGAATCGTGCCACCAGAACTCTGAAGTTGTCATGCTCAAGAAAAAAATTCCCAGCTGTGCTTTGCTGCAAAACTCTATTGTCCTGTAGTCGAGTAACTAAATCACACTAAAGAGGCTGAGATCAGGAGCACAAATCCACGTCGAGTGTTCAACGTGAGCAGGTGCACTCCAGAGTTTCAAGCCACTTTCAGACCCAAAACGGCATTTGCACGTGGAGTCTTTGTTACTATTAGAATCGTGTTCATTTCTAGTAACACCACAAAAGAAGAAAACCCACTAGCTCTATCCAAAGGCTTCATCCTGGCTTTCTAATATGAGCTTCAGGGAAGACAGTGTTTAAAAAATTCAAATTTCTTTTAAAAATATGCCAGATCCACAACCACAAGATAATAATCCTTGTACTTTTTAACAAACAACTGACACACACATTAAAAAAAAAAAGTGACCAAAAAAAAAAAAAAAAGTAAGCCATATGATCCCATTTATATAAAATTCCAGAAGCAATCTATTAGGACAGAAAGCGAATCAGTATGTGCCTGGGGCTGGGGGTTGAGCAATGGATCATGAAGACGGATCAGGGATCAAGGAGGGATAGAAGGAAACTTCTGTGGTGACAAAAATGTTCACTATCTTGACTGGAGTGAGCCTTCCCAGGGGTACACAGGTCAAAATTCAAACTGCACACTTTAAATGTGTTCAGGGTATTGCACATAAATTATACCACAAAAGCTTGAAAAAAATACTTTCACGTTCCAAACTCCCCTGCCCTGAATTAATCCAAAGAAACACCTTCTCTGACTACCTACCTGGCTTCCTGACTGCTGCTGGGGAAAAAAAAAAAAAAAACAACACACGTGCAGCTGTTCAGTTTGAGCTCATGATAAACTGGCCCCAGAGTTCTCCAAGCCCCTCAGCTGGCTTCCTATCCAACATGTTGTTAGCTCCCTAACCCGTATCTGCTGTGGTTACTTCACACCTCCTCACTGCTCATCAGACAGCACACATGAGCCTCCCAGGTCAGAGAGGAAGAACTTTGTTACTCACAGCACAGCCAGCACTTTGAGCATCTTACCCACCCACTCGAGGTCCCACAAGGTGGCACCGCGGGGCCTGGGCAGACACTACGCATGCAGTGGGTCTGCAGAGGAACACCGAGTTCAGGGAGCCCGCCCCCGGACAGTAAGCAGGAAGCAAGCCTGATCTCTCCCAGTGGGAGGCATTACCTCACCCCTCAAGGTGGCTTGCTGCAAACACGATGCTGAGACATGCTTTTTCTGAATCCAGTAAGTTTTTAGATAACTTTATAAGAGATAACTAACATGGTATTGTTTCCTGAAACTTTTGTTTCAGGCGTGCACAGACAGGAACACACATGAACCATTGTGGATCACAATTTAAAGCGCTTGCTGTAAACCACTGCCAGAATGATCGTCTAGCAATGGCCCAGATGAAGACAGTCAGGGCCTTGCACTCAGGGCATGCAGGGAAGAAGAGACCCGTGGAGGACACGCCCTCCTGACAAGTACCCCGTGGTGTTTTAAGGTACCTGCCTAAATCATCTGCTACTCCTCCCTTCAAGAGGGGAGGCAAAATTCCTCTGTGTACCACCAGTCTTAAAGGATTTGCTTCTGACAATGTATCACTTCCAAAATGTACTCATAAAGACACAGCGGCTTCTGTCTTGGTCCCTTTCTTGGATCTCTGGCTCTGGGGGGAGTTAGCCACCACGCTGTAAGGGTATTCCAGCTCCCCTACAGAGAGCACCAACAGCCACGTGAGCAGGCCTGGAAAGGGACCCTCTGACTCCAGTCAAGCCTTCAGACGACGGCAACCTCACCAAACACCTTAAGCCAGGACCACCCAGCTGTGCTCCTCATAAAAACTGTGTTGTTGTTTAGTCGCTAAGTTGGAGCCTACTCTTTTGTGTAGCCACCAGGCTCCTCTGTCCATAGGATTTCCCAGGAAAAATACTGGAGTGGGGTGCCATTTCCTTCTCCAAAAACTGTGAGATGACGTGTATTTTCTTAATCCAGCTAAGTTTTTAGATAACTTTTTACCTAAGAGATAACTAACACAGACAGTATTGTTTCCTGAAACTTGTTTGGGGTGTGCATGAACACACATGTGCACGTTGGATCACAACTGAAAGTGCTTGCTGTACACCACTGCCAGAATGGTCCTCTAACGCGATGATTTCCCAAGCGAGTCAGCCTCCCTGCTCCCCCCAAGCCCACAGGGTGACACAGAGGGGCCCAAACAGGAGATGCGTGCGTGCAGAACTATTTTCACACATTACTTGCTTTTCCATTGTGCATTCTCACAAAGGTATAGTAGTGTTTGTTTTCCAGAGGCTACATGACGGCTAATGGAATGTGTAGTCCTATGCTTTTAAATTTTCTCAGTTTTACTGTCTAATATGGTAGACAGTAATGGATACAGCCCACATAAAAAAAGCTATTTAGAGTCTGCATAATTTATGAGTGCAAACAGATGCTGGAACAAAAAAAAAACTAGGAACCACTGCTCTAAAATTTAAATATGACATAATCACACACACCTACATACTTCCTGCAATGGCATCCCAAAATAAGAATCTAAACTCCTTGGCACTGCAGACAAAACGTTTCACGATCTGGGCCCTGCCTGCCTCTCTAAAGATGGGTCACTTCTTAACCACTCTCCTTTTCCGTGTAACAACCATGCTCAGGTACCTGCGATTTCTTGAAATACCATCCTCTCTTTTGTTTCCATGAGCTGCTTCTTCCCCATCAACTAGCCTCTTGCAACTCATTCTTCCAAAGTAAGCTTAGTCATCACAATCCTACACAAACCCTTAACCCCGGTCTAATTTAGGCGCCCCTCTTAAAGTACCAGGGACTTTTAAAACAATACATTTACTGTGTTTCAGTTAATTAACTACTTTCCTTACAGGCAAAGGAGTCTTATCTTCAAAACCCAGCAACGTGCCTAAAACAAGACAGCAAAAGTGTCTGCTAACTCCACAAGTTAACCTAAATTCTAGTAAATTCATTAAGATAGTTCTTATACATTCAGGAGGTAGTGGTAACCTTGAAATGAATTTATGGAAACGGCAAATAAAAGCAATTAAGACAACTGTAAAGAAAACTTGTCATTTCCTTCATATTAACAAACTTCATTTTTAATTTTAACCAAATTCCATAAACTGACAACCTTCTTCTCTGTGTGCACTGTGATATATTTTTGTCCTCTCATATTATGCCCTGAAAATCACAAACATCAAACATCTGAAAGAATGAACTTAATTTTTAAAACAATGAACTCACCTTTTATTTATTTATTTTGGGGCTATGCTGGGTCTTCATATCCTATGAGATCTCTCAATCAAGCAAACGGCAACTAAAGGTTAAATCAGAATAAAAAATGTGGTACCCTGCTTCTGTAATTATAAAAGTTTTACAACTTTCATTGGTTTTAATAACTCATTTCTATTCTAAAAACCCTTCTACACATGGGGGGCAGGATTTGAGATTTACTCCCGTAGCTCTTTCGTACAGTTCCTTCTAAAAAACGTCCACCTTAACTGCCAAGAAGAAAACTGCTTTTTCTCTCCCTTAACCAGAATATATAGATGGCCATAAAGCAGCAGTGATAGAATAATCCACTCTGATACCCCAAAAGGAATGAGGGGAATAAATGCTGCTGAGACAAAGCAGAACATGGAAGGCACAAGAGGTCGATTCTTTGTCATCGAAGATTTTTCTTAACATTTTAAATCCTACTTCTCATAGTCACTACTATGTTTCTGTGAGTTCTTAAAACAGCAGCAACAAAATGGAGTTCAGACCTGGCCACTCCTATATATTCACACCACGAAGCTTGTCATCTAGGTCAGGAAAACCATAAAGAGAAGAATACTGGAAAATTCCAGGATCATTTCTCCCTACAAGAAAAGCATTGGTTCAAAAATCTATATACATGCTGATAAAGAACACCTACCCTCCAAGCCCGGCTCCGGCCCACATACAAATACATACCCACTGAGAATCCTGGAGTCCAACCAGGGGCCTGAAAGTAAAACACACTAACACACACGACGGTCGTGTCCTAGCCTTCCACGCTCACTCTTCCTGCAAACAGTGTGGGCATCACAGCCGCCCTCACCCTCTCCTTGCAGATTAAAGGATAGTAACAGCGCTCCACATTCTGAGTCCCCAGCGGAGCACCAAGTACTCATAAATCAAAGGAGGGCAGAAAACCCTCTAACACAACACAGTAACCTACTTCCAGTTAATGACAGCTGGAAAGGCTGACACACACATGCTAGCAGATATTTATAAGGGGAACTAGAAAACACAGCGCCCGTTGGCTAGTTAAAGCTTTACATATGGAATTCTGACCCAAATCCTAAAATTACTATTCCAACCTGCTGTGATGAGTCACACTATTACTAAGTAGCATCAACTATCAGAAAATGAGTATTTTAAAAGACATTTTAAAGACATTTCAACATTTTTTAAAATGATGTATAGTTGATTTACAATGTTGTGTTAGTTTCATGTACAGCACAGTGATTCAGTTACACATACTCTTTTTCAGATTCTTTTCCCTTCCAGGTTATTACAAAATATTGAGTAGAGTTCCTGTACTATACAGTTGGTCCTTGTTGATTATTTATTTTATACATAGTATTGTGTATATGTTAATCCCAAACTAATTTATTCCTCCTCTGCAACTTTTAAGATTCTGTTCATTTTGTTCAAGGGTTAAAAATGTCACTAGGGACTAGAAATGTGCTGCTATATTAAGCCCTCTATTAAAAGACTAACAATAGACCAAAATTTTAAAATCCAATTCAAGTACAATTTGGTGGAATCTATCAAATTTTAAATGTGCATACCCTCTGACCTAGAAGTGTTGCTTTTAAAGTTATTCTCTGCAAAACATATTTTACAAGTTTAAGGATACAAGTGCAATGATATTCAATTACTGTATTATTTTGTACCATCAAGAAGAGAGAACTTAAATTTCCACCACCAAGAGACTGGTTAGATAGATAATCCTATTTCCACACTATAAAATACTGCTGTGGAAAAAAAACCAAACAAACATATAAGTAAATCTCTATATTTGACAATTTCTATAAAGACATCTATGATGTATTGTGAAGTGTGGGGTAGGGATCATGTTACAGAAGAATTGTAAAATACAATCCCAACAGCAGACAAAAGGAGACATGTATGTTCGCATATATACAGCAATGATTTGGATGGCAAGGAGCTATTTCTCAAAGGTCAAATAGAGCCACTCTTTCCCTTGTACACATGCATTTCTTTTTCTTTTCTTTTTCAATTGTTTTAACAGAGAGCATATATTACTTTTACTCACAGTCTCACCACAACTAAGGGCTTCAATAAGGCCCTCGACCATTCAACACTATAATATGGTAATTAATGGGCTAGGCCCTAAGCTGACAAGGTCTCTGCGGTGAGTAAGAGGTTAAAGACAGACCCACAAGTTAAAGAAGCACAGATGTCTCTGCTTCCACCCCCGGCATGGGGCCTAACAGTTCTGCTAACACCAGACATCAGGCTGTATGATCTTGATCTGATCCTCCTGGAGACCAAAAATTACAGACCTGTGAGGCCGGGCATGTTGTGATCACACACGGATGGGAAGAGAGGACCCTTGCTAACGGCAGCCATCACCACATCCGTCACAGGTGTCACTTCACTCTTTTTTATGGAAGGGTGAGAAGGTTGAGTGACTCAGCTACGGTCAACTTAATGATGGCTTTTAATAATTCTTATCAATCAGTTAAGCTAATTGTAAGGTCTATCAAAGCTCTCACCATGACAAATATCTTGTCAAGCAGACACTTGGAGTAAACACAGTGTTATTAATCATGGCTGTTCTCTACTTAAGTGAGCGACCTGAACTACTTACTTAGTTCAAAAGAGCCAAGTTCTAGGTTGTGTAGCCTTCCCCAGTGACTCCAGTCCTCACTGCTATTTGATTTCTACAAATCCTAAAATACTAAACGGTTTAGACAGCAGTTACTTTCCATTTTATAGCACATCTCATACTACGTTACGATGAGTTCAACAAATGCTACCAGACCAATCACACTGAACAAGTATATTGGAGAGACACACATGTTCACGACCATGTGTCTCAATTCTAAAAACCTTTGAAAACCACCAAATTCTTTAAGTAATTTCATGACAAAAATCACACCTGAACTGATATCGAAATACTAATGTGTTTGATGAAGGAACTGGAGGGTGCCCCCTGACCTTGCTTGGAAAGTTAGATAATACATAGTAGACGCAGCCGATCACCTTTCTGAAACCTAAGAAATTCTGAATTCTGGCCCAAAAGGTCTGGATATAGACCTGTGTTATGGGATAAGGTTAAACAGTCACATCACTGTTGGTAAAAACACATTTATAACCAGGGAGAACTAAACACAAAGTTTTTAACTATATAATTATATATTAAACTAGGTGGTGAGTACACAGGTATTTATTAGACAACTCAATCTTTTTTGTATGTCTGAAAAGAAACATTTCATAAATTTAAAAGTTTAGGTGAAAAACTGTAAGTATCCAATGTTTTATTTTCTTCCTTAAAATAATAAAAGTATTTGTATTCTAAGTGCTTGCTTTCATCCTCAAAAAAATAAAGAGCATTTGGGAAGCAATAAGTTTGAAAATGGTTAAGTGTCTTAAAAACATTCATCCTTTGATCCAGTAATTCCAAAACCAGGAAATCCTATATACTTAAATGATCCAAAATGTAGGAAAAAACACTACATTATGATATACCAACTTTATTAGTACTTGTTCAATTGGGAAATGTTTAAGTGAAATCTTTATGATTACATGCCATCTACAAAACACATTTATAACCAATGTCTCATGAAAAATGTTTATAATACAGTAAATAAAAGTGAACATACATTTGCACATATACTCTCCATTTTGCAAATACAGTTTATCCATGAACTCAACAGGTTTGAACCTCACGCATCCAATTATACATGGATTTTTTTTTCAACGGTAAATCCTACAGTATTACACAATACCCAGATGGCTGAATCTGTGGACATGGAGCAACCCCTGTTACAGAGGACCAGCTATAAGTTATACACAGATTTTCGACTGCAGGGAGGGTCAGAGCCCCTCATATCCACCCCCATTGGTTCAAGGGTCAACTGCATACACATAAGCTCATCCCAAAGAATGGTAGGCAATCTGTTCGCTTTCTTCTTAACAGTTGTCAGATGTTTCCAAATGGGCATATAGGGCTTTTTTAAAAGGAAAAAAATGTTCAAAATATTTAAACAGAAACGAAAGGGAAAGGCCACTGTCATTTAGGGTGAGCATTTCTTCCTTTGGGATCTGGGCTCAAAAACCCATCCCATACAGCACTTCCAGCTGCCACCACAAAATGCGGTTGGCACGTAACAGCAAACCTATCTGCTAGCCCGAAATGCGTCATTAAAATGTTTCATTATTTACAACACAGATACAGATGCCTAACATCAGATGTAAGGAAGTACACAGGACATGATATGAAAAAGACAGCAAGACTTTCCAGCAGACACTAGGTCTGCAGTACACGGGGGTACTGTAAAAATGTTTGTCATCTTATCCAACACACTCGAGAAATGGTACACTGCCAGATATAATGTGCAAGCTGGGAGCAGAGGGACAGACCAGAGGAAGTAATCTGCAGAGCCGTTAAAAAAAATCACAGTTCCTTCCTCTTTGACCCAGTAGAGTCCATTTTTCTCCTCTCATTACCATGCCTCTCTAAATACCATGAATGACGTGGGGATTTTTTCATCATAATTTTTTACATGTTTATACCCATATGTAGAATTAGAGACTCTATAGATTTAGCCCAGAATACAATCAAATCATAATTTTAAAAATATCCAAAAAGATTCAAGCAGAATACAGTGGCTCCTGGAATAACTAAGAAAAAGAATGAGACCATGATACATTCCAAAGTTCCAGAATGAAAACAGATTTTCTATTACAAACTCTACTTAAGTGAAACTTTACAAAAGAAATATCATGTTACATCGCACATTACAGGGAAAAAAAAAAACCTTTCACAGCATCATATAAAGCATTTAACATAGAGTGTAGACCATAATGAGCATTCATCCATGTGAATAATAAGTATATTTCCTTTAAGATATACTTTTCTTCATAATTTAAAGCTTCAGAAATTGGGATTCAGCTCATAACAATGTGCATAATGAAAATGTTTTTTTCCCTAAAAAAAGAATGAAGTTTCAAACAGATAAAGAATAAAGTATTAAACAGAGGAGCCTGACGGGCTGCAGTCCATGGGGGTCACAGAGTCAGACACGACTGAGCACATGATCACATTCCACAAGAAACGTCAACTAAGAAGTGGGGAGACGCAGCGCTATACATAGGTAATACCTGCCATGAAGGCTACCTTTAAAACTCCCAAGAAACCTTTTAGGCAGAGACTGTATTATTCCATTTCTAGATGAGGAAACTAAGGCTCAGAAAGGCTCAGTGAGTTGCCCAAGATGACACATCTGACTCAACCACTGCAATATGCCACACACTCATCAACCACCTTACTCTCACCAGACAGACTTCCAGATTTTTTTAAGGGAGTACCCAGAACTAGGGCTTCCCTGGTGGCTCAGATGGTAAAGTGTCTGCCTACAACACAGGAGACCTGGGTTCGATCCCCTGGAGAAGGAAATGGCAACTCCACTTCCAGGATTCTTACCTGGAAAATCCCGTGGATGGAGAAAGCCTGGCAGGCTACAGTCCATGTAGTTGCAAAGAGTTGGACACGACTGAGCAACTAACACACAGAGAACTTAATATGGTTTGTCCAAAATCAAGCTTGTTTTTTTCATTTCCACATTCCTCACAGTCCCTACCATCCACCTGTCTGTCCCTGCACCTCTCTTCTGAGCTCCAGACCTGAATTTCCAACTATCAAGTGAATGTCACTGGTCGTTACAGAGTTGCACTGTCCAATATAGTGGCCACTAGTCACTCATGGCTGTTTACTTGAAAAGAGCTAGTGAGACTGAGGAACTGAATTTGTTATTTCATTGTTAATTAAAAGTTAAATTTAAAAACCTGATAATTACGGGGAAAACTTTTAAGCATGTTTGGAATGGGCTGGGCGTGTGAACCTACTTTTCCAACTGTAGATGTTATGAACTCTAAGTACAGATCAAGTTATTTCTGATAAATCACAGCATCTGAATTAATTTATGCTAAAGTATGCAATTGATTTTAAATACTCAGTACTCAGTATGAAGAAAGAATGTAAAGTTGCTCATTTTAAATATGACATGTTTCAACGTGTTGAAAATGGCATTTTGGATGCACTGGGTTAAATAAAATACATTGTAAGATTATGAACTCTAACCATTATTTTTTAACTCTGTAATGTGACTACTCAAATTTTAATCACATAAGTGGCTCACACGATTGTCTACTGGACAGCAGTCTTCCCAGAGGTTCCTGCTGCCCCGCCACAGTCACCAACAGCCTACTGAACAGCATCACCATCCCTCTGGCTCCTTATCTGATCATCAAAGTGTTGTGTATCTGCCAATGACTGGATGATGGTGGTGGTGGTAGTAATTGTGTCTGACTCACAGAATCCGTTAGGTTACTCTGGAGCCAGAGCTCTTTGGAGACTGGCAAACACCACCTATTATTTTGACTTTCCTCTGGGGGAAGAGCTGCTGCTGCTGCTGCTGCTAAGTCACTTCAGTCGTGTCCGACTCTGTGCGACCCCATAGACGGCAGCCCACCAGGCTCCCCCGTCCCTGGGATTCTCCAGGCAAGAACACTGGAGTGGGTTGCCACTTCCTTCTTCAATGCATGAAAGTGAAAAGTGAAAGTGAAGTCGCCCAGTCGTGTCCGACTCTTAGCGACCCCCTGGACTGCAGCCTACCAGGCTCCTCTGTCCATGGGATTTTCCAGGCAAGAGTACTGGAGTGGCGTGCCATTGCCTTCTCTGGGGGAAAGAGCTAGTTGCTACCAAAAATTGCAGCAGACCTTTCTGTGCCAATGAGAATATTCTCTATCTGTACTGTCTGATACAGATATCATGACTCCCGTTTGGCTACTGGCCACATGAGATACAGCTAGTGTGCCTGAAAAACTAAACTTCAAATCTTAATTCATTTAAATCAGTTTAAATGTAAATACCCATATATAGTGACTACTGTATTAAGACGGCACAGCTGCTAACCTATCTGCTTCATCCAAAAGTCTGGGCGTCACCTGTCTCCTCCCTCCCCACCAACTGCCCTTTCTTCCCCAAAAGTACATGTACGTACACGTACATATACACACACACATAGACACTCAGCCAGCCAGTCCTGTGTTCTTTAAAGCTTTCAATTCCAGATGCTTCTCTATCCTCACTGTCACTACTTTCTGTTTCAAGCTTTAACAAGATTAAAGCCCAGCCTCTTAATCGGCCTCTCCACTTAGCCTCCTCCTACCCACTCTTTGTAAAATGTAAATAAAGTTTGCTATTTCCTTTACTCAAAAGTCTCCAAAGTCCTGCCATTGCCCCAAGGTCAAACTCTAGACTCTAACATGATTGACAAAGCCCATCGTATAGGTGATTCACTCGGCTGTATCGCAGAAAACACCACAACACTGTAAACCAACTATACTCCAATGCAAAAAAAAAAAATAGATAACCAAAAAAAAGACTATCCTTTCCTCCACTGAATTACCCTCCCACCTGTGTTGAAAATTAATTAACTATAAATAGGTGTCCATAGTTGGACATTTCCATTGATGTCTACATCTATCCCTATGTTGATACCATTCCTGATCACTGACCATGATGGTCACTGACGATGCCTGTCAAGACATTCTTGGGAAAAGACAAGGTGGGAACACTTTAACAGGCATGAAGACTTACTATAAAACTACAGTAACTAAGTCTGGCCCTGAACCAAGACAGGGAAACGAGTGGAACAGAACAGAGCCTCGAATTATTACAATGCAGTTGAAAAAGGAAGGAACTGGCGATAAATGATGCTGAGAATATCAGGAACCATATCAGAAAAACAAAAATAAACTTTGAAGCTTTTGCAAAAATCAATTATAGGCAGATCATGGAGCTATATGGGAAAGGTATAGTTAACATTTCCAAGAAAATAACAAATGAGTAACTTCAGGACCATGGGGTAGGGAAAGATTCCTTACACAGGAAAAGCACTAACCAGGGGCTTCCCTGGCGGTCCAGGGGTTAAGATTTTGCTTCCAGTGCAGAGGGTGCAGGTTCAGTCTCTGACTGGGGAGCTACGATCCCACATACCTCGTGGCCAGAAAACCAAAACATAAAACAGAAATGATATTGTAACAAATTCAATAAAGAATTTAAAAATGATCCACATCAAAAAAAAATTTTTTTTAAGCACTAACCACATAAACACTAACTGGATTACACTAAAATTAAGAACCTTGTTCAAAAGACACTGTCAGGGGCTTCCCTGGTGGCTCAGACAGTAAAGAATCTGCCTGCAATGCAGGAGATGTGGGTTTGATCCCTGGGACAGGAAGATCCCCTGGAGGAGGGCATGGCAACCCACTCCGGATTTCTTGCCTGGAGAATCCCATGGACGGAGGAGCCTGATGGGCTACAGTCCACGGGGTGATGAAGATTCGGACACGACTGAGTGACTAACAGTTACACTTATTGGTGGTCCAGTGGTTAAGAATCCACCTTCTGATGCAGGAGATGTGGGTTCAATACCTGTTTAGGGAACTAAGATCCCACATGCCGCAAGGTGACTAACACTACACATATTTCTGGTAGTGTCATTTAACAAATTAAGGAACCCCAGAGAAGAGCAGGAATCACACACATTTAGTTTTGGATCTGTTGAGTATAAGAGGCATTCGAGTGGAAACACTGGACAACAGCTCTTTGACACGAGAGAGAGGTAAAGCAACAGGAATACTCAGCACACACATGAAAAATGAATAGGTGATGAGATCACCCAGAGAAATTCAAACATTTAATGACTGTGAGAAAAAGGTTCAACAAAGATGACTGGAAAGACAGCCCAGAGAACCAGAAAGGAAAACAGAAGTGTGATCTAAAGGCTCTGAAAAAAGTGAGAGTTCTACCCAAGAAGGAGAAGTTGACCGTGTCAAATGCAGCTGTAGTACGCAATTCTGAAAATGGCTCTGAATGACATCTACCTTTCAGTTTCTTGCTGTTGTGTAATCTTCGCTTGCCTGTGCTTGACCTAGGACTCCTTCAGTGAACAGGATACAGCAGAAGTGATACAATGTCACTTCCCAGGTTAGGTTACAAAAAGAAGGACTAGTACCTCCCTCCTCCTCCACAGACCCCTCAATCAAGGAGAAACTGGTACCAAGTTGCTAGAGTAATGTTACACAGAGACCCAAATGGCAGAGAGACTGACTTCTCCCTCAAACATCCAGCAAGGACCTCAGGCCAGCCAACAGTCACACAACTGAGGTGGAAGCAGACCCTCCCCCAAGTGGAGTGCTGAGATAACCAGTCCTAGTCAACACCTGATTGCAGCCTCCTGAGTGACCCTGAATCAGACACATGAAACCCAGATGCCTGACCCAAAGAAATTATGAAACAATAAATATTTGTTGTTTTAAGTTTGGGGGTAATTCATTGCATACCAATGGACTATTAGTAAGGCTGCTAAGAGGTTAAATAAATGGATAGAAAAACAGCCAGTGCATTTAAAGAAAGACACTGGTAATTCAAGCAACACAGTTTCAGTGAAACTGTGGAGACAGAAGCCAGACAGAAACAGAGAAGAAAACTGCAGGTGAAGAAATGGAAACATAAAGCAAAGGCAGACAACTCTCTCAACAAAGTCTGGCTGTAAAGCAAAGAGCAAAAGTCAACTTAAAGCAAGAGACAGAGAAAGTATGAGCTGAAGAATCTGTTTAAGATGAGAGAGGCTTCTCTTAAAGTTTAAGTGATGATTTAAAAAGAAAAAAAAGAAGCCACTCGGGTGGGGAAGTACACTCTCAAGGAACTTCACTCTATTACCAAAGAACTCCTCTGAAGGTGCTCAGTACCTCTGCCTTCACGGAGAACTGGCTCTTCCAGGATGCTCTTCCCACGCAGTCCTCTCAAGTGGAGGCTGTGAAGACACCCACGTGCCACGCCCGATACTGGGCAATGAGGCTGGTACCCTCCTTTCTTCCACTGCCACCTCCAGACCACTATTTCTGAACCCTTGTATAAAAATCCTGTGAGTCTACCTTCCATGCTACTCAGCAACACAGTCTTTTCCACCGCCGCCTCTTCACCATCAGCTAGTGATGACCTGGACATCCTCCAGGCTCAGTAAGGGTAGGCTGGCCACTGGTTCTCATGGCCACTACCTCCTGTGCCACTGCTCCTGGATCATTCCAACACTATACACACGGATGAGGTGCCATCTAACACCAGCTCCCCTAATCCATCATCTTCAGTGAGCTACTCTTTGTTCTCTGGGGAGGGCCATTTACAGCCAGTTGGGACTTCGCTTAAGTGTACCATTATCCATTCAGTCATCAAATATTTAGTAAGCATCTATTATTTGCTCAGTAGAGAACACATGACAGATAGTTCCTATTCTCATGAAATCTCCGACTTAATTTTTCATATTTGCCACAAAGACAACATGAAAAGATCTAGCTGAAGTCTAGACACATTACAACTACTACATTTCCTTTATCAGTCTAGGAGCCATGTCAATTCTAGGAAACTACAGCATTATTGTCTGATGTGACCTAGTTCACCCATGCTGTAATCCACTCCCCTGGTGAGGCTTCTAAAACTACTTTTTAACTTTTAGAATTATCGACTCTATAATACTGCCACAATTCAATATGAGATTCCTCATCCTTTAAGTGTATAACTGTGCTGCCCAGTATAGTGGCCAATAGTCACAGTAGCTATTTAAATTAATTGTAATATAATTAACAATACAGGCTGTCAGTCACACTAGCCACATTTCAAGTGTTCAAAAGGCCCATAAGGGGACTTTCCTGGTGTTAAGACTTCACCCTGCAATATAGGGGATGCAGGTTCTATTCCTGTTGGGGAAACTAAGATCCCATATGCCTCGGGGCCAAAAAACCAAAACATAAAAAACAGAAGCACTGTTGTAACAAATTCAATGAAGACTTTAAAAATGGTTCACACCAAAAAAAAAAATAAATAAAATAAAATAAAAATGGTTCACACCAAATAATCTTTACAAAAGAAGGGCACGTGTGACTAGTGGCTACTGTATTTGATGGTGAATAAGAGAACATTCCTACCATCACACAAAGTTCCGCTAAACGGTGCTAGTCTCAAGTTTTGGGTAGTCACTTCTTTCTTCCCAGGAAAAAAAAAAAAATTTTAATGACAGGTCATCTTCCAGTCTCCCGAGCACTCTGTGAGGCTCCAAAATACCCTAAGGAATTCCATTTTTCAGGATCAGTGTCACGATATCATCAAAACCACCACCCCAATGTCATTATCAGGGCAGCTGGATTTAGAGTACTCACTATATTCCAAGCTTTATGAGCACTATCTCATTTATTCTTCACAACAGTCACATCGGATAGGACTACTATTCTCATCCTACAGATGAGAAAATTAACTGAGTTTTAGACAATAAAGTAACTCACCCAAAGTTCTATAGCTAAGAAGTGACAGCAATCCACAGGTTAAGCAAATTAATACTATAATTATTTTGCTTTTTTTAAGACAGCACACCTTTTCATAGAAAGGAAAAGTGATGCCCACAACATTCCAGCCCGGTCAAACCATCTTCATATCACTCACCTGCCTTATCGCTTTCTTGCCTTTGGGTCCTGCACATGTTGTTTCCTCCACGTGCATCCTTTTCATCTAGCCAAATCGTACTTATCCTTAGGAGATCTCATCTTAGATCTTCCTACAATCCTATTAGGGATCCATCCTATAAGCTGATGTAGAAACCTGTATGTCACCTATCAAAGCACTTAACATAGCAGACCACAAAAGCCTGTTAACTTTTCCTCTTTTCCCACTACAACGAAACTCTTGCTGAGGTTCGATCCCTATTCAGGGAACCAGATCCCACCTAAAAGACCCGCAACCAAGTTAATAGATATTTTAAAAAATTGCTTTTAAAAAGAGAATTTTAAAAGTAAACACTAAATGGCTTCACTGCCACTTAACTGAAAATAAAGTAATTCACAAACATTTTTCCCACATACTATGCAAAACAATACTTAAAAACCAAACGTCAGGGAATGACCACTAATGGGTTTGGGACTTCTTTTGGAGAGGATGAAAATGTTCTAAAATTGATCATGGTGATGAATGTATCAAAAAAAAAAAAAAACTTAACTGTACACTTTAATGGGTGAATTCTGTGGTATGTGGATTATCCCTCAATAAAGCCATTATATTTAAAAAAGATCTGTGGGTAGTTAAGACTTAAATTATAAAAACAAATATTAAGCCTGTGAAAAAAAAATACCTAGAGGATAAAATACTTGTTATTTTTATGCAATTTTAAAATAGCTTAATGCCATATTATTGCACAAAATTTCACTGGTTAGGAAAAACAAGAAACTGAAAACAGTGTCTGCCTTCAGGAACAACTGAATGGAGAAGAGACTTATTTTTTTCCCTGTGTATTTTTATAACTTCTGATTTGATATATGTGTTTAAAAAAATAAGGGTATATATGACCAATAACAATAACATCATACCTCTCCTTGAAGTGAAGTGAAGGTTGCTCAGTCGTGTCTGACTCTCTGTGACCCCATGGACTATACAGTTCATGGAACTCTCCAGGCCAGAATACTGGAGTGGGTAGCCTTGCCCTTCTCCAGGGGATCTTCCCAACCCAGGGAGAGAACGCAGGTCTCCCCCATTGCAGGCAGATTCTCTACCAGCTGAGCCATAAGGGAAGCCCTCTCCTTAGTACAAGTACTAAACTCCCAGGATGCATATTTTGTTCTGAAAAGAATAAAGTGTGAAATATATATTTTTTAAATATATATATGATTTTATTTTTAAATATAAAATATACATTTTATATTATTTATTTTATCATATATAAATCATAAAATATATGATTTATATATAATTTAAATATATATACATATATTTATTTTAAATCAATCCAAGGAAGTAAAAAACTGATTCTTCCATTTGCCTCCATCTCACACTAAAAAGCATTTAGTCATCTCTCTGTTATTAGACATCAGTCAGAATTCTTTCCTGCCCAACAGTCTGACACATCTTTAAACAATGACACAGTTGATCATTCCCTCCTCCTTGAAAACTTCCTTTCCTTCATTTCCAGTACATCATACTCTCCTGATTTTCCTTCTACCTCAATGGTCTCTTATTAATTTCCTTATTAATCTCCTTTGCTGAGTTCCTCTTCATTTCCCTAGAAGGTATCCAGAAGGTAAGCTCTATGAAGGTTAGAATTTTCATCAGTGTTGTTCACTACTATATTTCCAATGGCTAAAAAATGTACCCAGAACCATACTTAAAAAATAACTGTTGAATGAATAAATGAATAAGGCAGCACCCCAAAGGCTCACATTTTGAAAAAGCAAGTTATAGAAATAAACTGTATTACACATACCTTTAAGCTTAATTTACTTTATTACACTGTATGTCTGAAAATCCATAATCAATCCACTGCTTGTAATTAGCCAAAATACTCCATTCCCTCATCTTTCTCCATTTTTGTCATAGTATGTGCAAAACACATGTAATATCTCTTATACTGCTTCTAAAAGCATAAATGTAGCATAGAAAAAGAGCAGTTGTTGCTTTAAGAATCTTCGCTTTTCATTTCAGTATTAAAGTTGACCTCACGGACTGACATACTTATCTGACTTTAGTAATTCAAAAAAGGGTGGGGGGGGCGGGGAATACCCCAGTAGACTCAACAAAGATATCACAGTAATGACTAGTAAATGACATTTCTTAAAAATAAAACATACTGATTTTCTCAGGCATAAGAAATCCTAAAGAGAAATAGATCACCCTACACTTTTCTGAAATTATATGACTGCATTCCAACAAGGAGAACTACCTCCCACTGTCAGCCATGGAAATGTCATTTTAGCAAAATACACACATAATTTCACCTGGTATCTCAGTTCACATCTGTCCCCATATATACTCAATTAAGTCAAAATATAAGACAAAAGCCAAAACCAGGTATGTGAATGTTAATCTTTCCAAGTAACTAATCCAGTATCAAAATCATTATTCTATCAACTTGTAATTTGACTTGTCTGAATATTTAATTACATCTTTTGTTTATAATTACAAGTGGACCACACCTATTTTCACTTAATAGCTATTATGTCATCTGTTTCCTATAAGTTTCTTCAAGCAGAAGTATTTGCTGGAGGGTAACAGTCTGCTTATTAAGTAGACATATTAAAAAAGGCAACCACTGACACTCACCCTGTATATTTCTCTCTTGGGTTACAGGAAAGCACTTCTCTGGCTATGTTCCCAAATAAATTGAATAAGCCTTGGGAGAGTCACTGCTTAAATTCCATTTCATGACGGTTTCTCTTCCTCCATAAATCAATTATAGAGAGTCATACCTACTTCCATCCATTACATAATACATGTCCATCTCAGGGCCTGTTTTCCCAGCAAGAAATAGCTTAAATGATATTAACTGACAGGTAAGGACAGGGAGTTCTGTAATCTGATGGGGAGCAGAAATCCAGAAAAGGAGATTCTGATTTAATGTGCTAAGTTGTGAAACACTGCTGTGAAGAACCTTTACTCTTAGTAACCTCTCCCTATGCAGTGACAGACACATGCTCCCAAAAACATTTTAGGAGCACCTGACTTTAAGAATGTTTCTCAAAAATGGAGGGACCTACCAAAAATTTTTATTCCACTTCATTTTAAGTGTCTAATAAAGACATGCAATTGAGAAACTTCAGAAATCTCCAGTAATTATCAAACACAGAATAGCTAACTGTCAAGATCTACTAAAAACTGAGTTGCAAAAGACAGCAGTGCTTTAAAACATTTAAGTATGTTTCAAGTAATTAGCGCCAACAGGAATGTGCAAATTGTTCATTTCATCCATCCAAAGCAGTCAACCACAACCACCTGCAACTACTCCTCAGAAACGTGACTTCCAAAGGAACCACCAGATCCTCGGGCCTTCTCTTAAGGGGCCAGGATAAAACTTGAAGATGAGGTACACAGATCGTTTAGGGACCAAAATAAATAAAAGACTGGAAGATAACGCCTTTTAGGAATTAAGTGTAAAGGGACCTATCACCTAATGTTGCTGCCAGAATGAAGTTGTCTAACCCAAGATCTCTGCTCCTCTTCAAGGCTGTAAAACTCCAAACCCGTCCACGCTCCACAATTTCCCCACCCTGAGCCAAAAGCTGAGGGAGTCGCTTCCTTCCTCGACCCCCACCCCGCCTAAAGGGGGGTAAAAAAAGACCCCAAGCCCTAAGTAGAAACGTGAGACCTAGTGCAATAGCTTCTCCAACTGCCTAAAAGGCAACATCCACAGCTCATCTCCTTTCTGGAAGCCAACCCTCCATCTCCTATCTTACTACTTCACAGGAGAGACCAGAATCCTCGTCTCTTTCAACGCTGCACATCGGTACCCAAACCTCAGACCCACCCGACCGCACCCCAGCCTCCCGGGGCTCCCCGAGGCGTGCACGTCCCCACCTCGCCCGCAACATCACGCCTCTGAAGCCGGCCGCCCGCAGCCCCCGCGGGTCCCCGCCGTCGCCGCCCCTCCAGCCGGTCCACGGGCACCCGCCGGTGGGCTGGGTGGGGCCGCCCTCTCGGACGTCCCATCCCCCCCGGCAGGGCGCGGAGGGGGAGGGGTCCCCGCGCCTCACCTACGACTCCGCCCTCCCCGGGGGCGCGCTGCCCGGACCCAGCCAGGGCCGTGGGGAGGAGCGGGCGCAGGAGAGACGAGGGCCCTGGCGCCAGCGACGGGCGGGAAGCTCCAGGCGCCGCCCGATCCCGAGCTGCCGCCACCGCGGCCGTCTCACCCTCCTCTGGGCTGCCGATGCCGCTGCCCGCCCGGGCGCCGCCGCCGCCACTACCGCCGCCGCCACAGCTCGGCCCGGGCGCCCGACGTCACCGCGCCCCGCCCCCTGCGCGAGTCCTCAGCCCCGCCCCGGGCCGACGTCAGCGCGAGCCCCGCCCCCGCCCGGCCGCGCCCGCTGGCCGTCCCGCAGCCTCCTGGGAGGGCGACTCGGCCGTGCGCGGGCCTCGGGCCCCTTCTAAGGGGCCGGTGGGCTGGGGGCTGGCGGGTGCGGGTGCACACGCGTACACACTCCCTGCGCGGGGCGCTCGGCGTCTGTCTCCTCCCGCTTGCCGTAGGAGGCGGCGCGGCACCGACAGTGGGCAACCACCACCGCCTCGGCGGACCGGTGCCGCGGAACCAGGGCCCAGGTCTCTCGGGGCAGGTGGGTTTCCCGCCCCGAGGCCCTCGGACTATCCGCACCGCCCGGGAGACACTGCCGGCGGCCTGTCCGCGGTTCACCTCGGCGGCCTTCCCTGTCCTCGCGAGTGGCAGGCGGCCCCGCGTCGGGCGCCCCCGATTGTGGTGCCGAAGCGCTGGCAGGTTTCGTAGTCTGAGGCGCGCACCGTTACTGTGAGGCTGTAGGTAAGCTGTCGCCGCCCCAAGAGTGATGATGTGGGTTGTTTGCAGCCCCTGCCAGCGAGTGTTTTATCAGTAACTAAACACCCTGAGAGCAGTTGAGTCACAGCAGCGAGTTCTCTCGTGGTCCCACCGCCACCTTCGCGCCCCTCCTCGGGGTCCTCGCTCGTCACCGCGTCCCCCTCCGCCCAGCGTCGCCGCCCTCGGGTTCCCCCGGCCCGGGTCCTGCTACACAGTCGCCCCCTTCTGTACGGTCAGGACCGCGGCCGGGGGACAGCGCGGTCCTGCCAAACGAAGCGTCCTAAAGTATTTGATTTTGTCAGACTCTTCACTCAGGAAAAGCCTATCCCCCTGTGACCGTTTCTCACGGTCCTCCTCACCTGACTACCGATCCGCTCCTCTTGTAAGCTCCCTAGCAGTGTGAGGAGGCGGAAGGAAAGCAAAGTGGACTTGATGCTATCTACTTGGTTTCCCCTCGCCCATCCTCTACTTGTGTGACCTTGGGAAGATCACAGGACTTCTGGGTCTTGATTTTCTTAACTGTAAAGTGGGGTGTGGACGAGATGTCTCAGGTTTATCTTCAAACCCTGAAATGTGTGGGTTTGAAGAGTGGAAGATGCTAAGTTAAGCATTGTTCTGACTACACAGGAATACTGTCCACATCACAGGCTTAGAAAATTTTTTGGTTTCTCTTTTTTGTCATTCCACTGTTCTTGTTTCTTATTCCCTACTCTGCCCTACATGTCTTTTTTTTTTAAATCTACATTTAAGGTTTTTTTTTTTTTTTGGCCACCTCACACAGCATTCAGAATCTTAGTTCCCTGACCAGGGATGGAACCCATTCCCCCTGCACTGGAAACTTGGTGTCTTAACCACTGGACCACCAGGAAAGTCCCAGGGTTTGTTTTTGTTTTTTTTTTTAATTAAAGCTGGCTGAGTAAGTTCTTTAATTGCCTCCTCTTCCTAAAACCCTGTTAAAATGCTCATAAAGAAATGAAAAATGATACAAACCAGTACAGGACAGAAAATGGGAAGGGAGCCACCAAAATTTTTTTTTTTAATTTTACACTGAGAGAGTGTGGTCTGATTAAACAAAATGGAAGAAACCATAGTTTGGAATAGGTGTAGGGAATGGGTACTGCAGTTGTGGAAGGAGGCCTAGCAGCAAGAAGTGATTTAAAGAAACTGAAATTTGGAGACATCAGCACAACAGACCAAGAGGGAGAAGCAGGGATGAAAACAAGGAAACTAAATAAAGGTTTCTATGTAGAACAGCAGTACCCCAGCCCTCCCCACCCCATGCCTCAGATACAATAGCTAGGCATTTATCCCGAGCTAAAAGTCAAGTTCTTATAATCTCTGGGGAGCATTTAATGACTAAGAGTAAAGCATTCTTTATTCTGGCACAATAGCCAGCTTCCTACCCACTCACCCTAGAGTGAAGTTGGCAAGACCCTCCCAGGTTCTAAAGATTAGTCATCAGCGTCCAGCTATTTCATCTTAAATACGAACAGATAACCAAGGGCTTTTAGGTGTTTAAGGGAAGTCTCCAACTTGGGGCTGACAGAGGAGAAATTGTGACCATAGAGGAAAAAGAAACTTCAGAGAACTTAAAAAAATATAGCATGCTCCCAAACTTATTACAGCTATGAAACAAGGATAATATACTCATATAAGTTAACACACCAGGAACAAAAAGTAAATCTTAAATTAGAAATAAGAAATTGCCAAAATGTAAATTCACTTTTATTGAAAGGTAAAGTCCATGAAGTTTTAAGGAAAATAGAATGTGCAAAGAGATGGAAGTTGCAAGAGAAAATATTTTAAAAAGTCAATCCAACAGGACTAATATTACAAGAGAAAGAGAAAACCATAAGTAAAAGATGGAAAAGTATCCCAAAAATAATGGAAGAAACTTTCCCAGAGCTAAAAAATGTCCATTGGTGGAGAGCAAAAACAGAAAACAACCTTATGAAATGTTAAAACGCTGAAGATACAGGAAGGTCCTGAATTTCCCAGGAAAAAAGTGACCCATAAAAGAGTAAGACTGTGATTAGAATTCTTACCAGCAACAATAGATATGAGAAGATAAAAAAGACCTTCAAGTTTCTGAGGGAAATACTTCTTGAGCTTGAAATTCTAGGCATTTTTTAAATTAAAACAACAACAACAACTATTCCTAGCTGAACTATCATTAAAAGATCAGAATGAGAACATTCTCAGATATGCAGAGATTGAAAACGTCAAGCGCCCACATAGGCTTTTTTTTTCAAAGTTACTTAACAATGAGGTAGAAATGAGGTATCTGACAACACTACTGACCAGGAATCAGGGGATCTAATTCAGAAGTAAAGGGATGTCCCAAGAGCTAGGCTAGGGCTTCCCTGGTGGTCCAGTGGTTGAGAATCTGCCTTCCAACACAGGGCACATGAGTGTGATATCTAGTCAGAACTATGTCCAACAAGCCACAGGGCAGCTGAGCCCTTGTGCCATAACTACTCAGCCTGCGCCTTCTACAGCTGGTGCTCTGCGGCAAGGGAAGCCCCCTTGTGCTGCAGTGAAGACCCAGCGCAGCCAAAATTAATAAATAAATAGCTAGGCTGGATTGGAGTGGAAGGATAGGCATTTTGGGAGAGAAATCTGAAAAAGAGTTGAACTGAATAATTACTCGATAGAAAGTTTAGTGCAGGTTTCTAATCTTGCTGTAGTTAAAGCATACTGATGTTGACAATGTAAAGGTAAAAAATATGACTGGCAGTTGAAGATGTGAAACAGAGAGAGGAAAGGTAGAGGTAAAGGTAAAAGCACTCCAGAGATGTCTGTAGTTGGCAGAATCAGAAACAGTTACTAAAATGTACTGTAAGAAGTAGGAAAAGTGGCCAGTGAAGGAGTGAGGAATTATTTGGCTTATTGAGAGGATGGGAAGACACAAAGTATAGGGTTTATAATTAAGCTAAATTGTGATCAAGAAATAGAAGACTTGATATTGTTATAATAAGCAGTACTCCTTTATTTGTTCTACAGGGTCTATGCAATCCTATCAAAAATCCCAGTTGCTTTTTTCCCCCAGAAATTGACAAGCAGATTCTAAAATTCACATGGCAGTGCAAGGGACTCAGAAAAGCCGAAAGAATCATGAAGAAAAAAGTTGAAACATTCATTCTTCCTGATTTCAAAGCTGACTACAGAGCTACAATCATCAAGGTAATATGTGGTACTGGAATAATAATAGAAGTATATATTGTGGAAAAGAATTGAGAGTTCAAAAATAACCCACACATCTGTGGGCATTTGATTCACTGGGGAACTAATAGTCTTCTCAACAAAGGGTGCTGGGACAATTGTATAACCACATGCAAAAAAAATGAAATCGGACCCCTCCCTCATAACACAAAAACTAATTCACAATGGATCACAGGCCTAAATATAAATGCTGGAACTATAGTAATTTTAGATAAAAGCAGGTATAAATCCTTATGACCTTGGATTAGGCAATAGTTTCTTAACTATGAAACCAAAACTATGACAAAATTTTAAAACTGGACTCCATCAAAATGGAATATTCAAAACTTTTGTATGTTCAGCTTTAAAAAGGAAGGATATTCTGACACATGCTACAATATGGTGAACTTTGGGGACATTATGCCAAATGAAATAACCCAATCACAAAGGGACTGTACGTGGGATGTACATGAGGTACTGGTAATAGTAAAAGTCATAGAGACAGAAGGCATAAGAGTGGTTGCCATAGGTTGAGGAAAGGCAGATGGCCATTTGCAAACCAAGCAAACCTGCCAACACCTTGATCTTGGATATCCAGCCTCCAGAAATGTGTAAAATACTTTACTGTTACTTAAGCTGCCCAGTCTGTGATGTTACGTCAGCCCTACCAGGCTAATAACAGATTTTGGTACTGAGAAGTGGGGTACCACTATAACAAATACCTTAAAAATGTGGAAAGGGCTTTGCTAGTGAGGAATGAATAGAGGCTTTCCAGGTGGCACTAGTGATAAAGAACCCGCCTGCCATCACAGGAGACGCAGAAGACTCAGGCTCGATCCCTGGGTAGGAAAGATCCCCTGGAGGAGGCCATGGCAACCCACTCCAGTATTCTTGCCTTGAGAATCCCAAAGAGTTGGACATGACTGAAGCAACTTAGCACAACACAGCACGCAATGAGCAGAAGCTGAAAGGTTTTTGAGATGCGTTTTGGGAAGAACCTAGATTACCTTGAAGAGACACTCTTGGTAGAATTAATGCAAGTTAAAAGGTGACTGGGATGAGATCTCAGGAATGAGGAGCATGCTATTGGAAACCGGAGGAAAGGTGACTCTATAAAGTGGCAGAGAAGGCCAAACTGTTTCCTCGTGGTTCTGTGGAAGGTAGAAATTAAAAGTAATAAACTTTGATATTTAGCTGCAGGGATTTCTGAGCAGTGTTTGTGGTGCAGCCAAATTTCTTCTTACTCCTTAGAGTATACAGGAGGTGAGAGAGAAATTAAAGGAGTTGTTAAGCAAAAATGAACCAGAAGTTGAAGATTTGGAAAATTCTTAGCTTATCTGCAATACTGTAATTTGCAAGAAAAATATATTGGTGAACATTTTGTAACATGTTTAAATGTCAAATCACTATGTTGTACACCTGAAACTAACATGATAATGTACATCAACTATACTTCAGTTTTAAAAAAAGAAATACACATTTGGTCAGACAACTAAAATATATCTCTCATATATATTTGGTCTTCATCCAGGGTTCTTGACACAGCTCCCAAAACCCTTGGAATTTCCGGAGGGACAAGAGCAATAGGAACTTCTCTTGTAGTGTTCAGTCCTTGCTCCTCAGTTCCTGAAATCACTTTCAGAGCCATAAAGGTGAAATGGATATCCTGTTATTTAAGTGTTTATGTTAATGAGGTGACTTTTGGAAAGCCCTAAGAATGGAGATCGCTAGCAAAGGACCCAACCAGGGAATACAGGGTTGGAACTTCAGCCCCACCCCCTTACCTCCACAGAGGGGAGAGAAACTAGAGGCTGAATCAGTTGCCAATGACCAGTGATTTGATCAATCATATCTAAGTAATGAAGCCTCCACAACCCTCCGCAAGGACAGGGTTCAGAGAGCTGCCTGTTGGTGACTGCCTGGAGAAGTGGGGAGAGGCAAGCTGGAGGGGGCTTGTTATCTCTGCGCCCTCTCCCCACGCCTTGCCATGTGCGTCTCTTCCATCTGGCTGTTCTTTTTATAATAAACCAGTCATCCAGTGTGTAAAAATTTTTCTCTGAATTCTGTGAGCCACTCTGGCAAATTAATCAAACACAAGAAGGCAGTTGTGACAATCTCTGATTAATAACCCAGTGAGTCAGAAGTACAGGTCACAGCCTGGAGTTACAGTTGGCATCCTGAGTTGGGAGAGATTGTTGGAACCTATAGTTTGTGGCCAGTGGGTCAGAAGCACAGGTAACAACCTAGCTTGCACCTGGCATCCTGAGATGGGGGAGAGTGGTGTACAGCAGTCTGTGACCTGCACAGCCTGATGCTGTCTCTGTGTAGATAATGTCAAAATTGAGTCGAGATGTAGGACACCCAGCTGGTACCTGAGACTTGCTCCTTGTTGGTATGGGGAACCACCCCACTCCTCACATGTTGGAATTATGCACAGAACCCAGTTACTATCCATATTACACAAAAAGAAAATGTCCTGGGAAACATGTCAAGGGTATAGCTGGACAACCATTAGATAAAGAGATCATGGGTCCAATTCATGGATTTCATCAGTTATCTCATAAGTAGCCAGGAATAGAACTAAGATTATACTGGCAGAAACGCTGCCAATTTGGACGAAGGGCATAGAAACAAGAAAATGGAGGGATGCTGTCAGACTTCTGAGATTCTTAGGATAGGACACTAGAGCTATCTGGCTGCCAGTTACATTATCCATCAAGAAAACAGGAAAATGACAAGAAACGGGATTCAGAGATCAACACAGCTGCTACTCCAGCCACCAGCCCACAGAATACAAGTCTGGGGGGCAAGGCTGTCTCCTTGGTTTTAGTGGAGCCCGCTATCAACCAGTGCCTCAGGAATAAAACTGCTGCCCAGGGCTGAGCGGATGGAGCCACCACTCCCAACCAAGAGGATAAGGTTGCCACCCCAGTGGGCCCAGAGGGCAGAGCATTAAGCCCAAAAGGGTTCTTCTTGAGCCTTAAAAGAGGCTGTTTGGGGTATGCTTTGGACCCATTCCCTTTTCTGATTTCTCTCTTGCAGAATGGAATATCTCTGTATGCCTGTCTCAGCATTGTATTTTGGAAGCACTTAGCTTGTATCACAGGCTCACAGCTAGGGAGGAATTTTGCCTTAGAATGAATCATATCTCAAGTCTCAACCATACCCAAGGATCAGATGAGACTTTGTGCTTAGAGTCAATGCTGGAATGGGTTAAGGCTTGGGATTGGGGTGAATGTGTTTTGCATGTGAGAAGGACAAGAATTTGGGGTATCCAGAGGACAGAGTGTTTTGGACTGAACTGCGTTCTCTGAAAATTTATGTGTGGAAGCCCTAACCCACATGTGTCTGTATTTGGCGACAGGGTTGTTAAAGAGCCAATTGAGGTTAAATGAGGTCATATACAGTCTGTGGTATTTAGTTATGTCAGCCCTAGTAGACTGATTCAGACAGTACCAGGAAAAAACAGACAACTCACAGAATGAGAAGAAAATTTTGCAAACCATATACCTAATATTTTATCTAGAACATTTAAATAATTCTTAAAACTCAACAATAAAATATAACGCTTTAAAAAATAGGTACAGGATTTGAATAGATATTTCTCTAAAGAAGTTATATAAATAGCCAATAAGTACATATAAAAATGCTCAACATCATCAGTTATTAGGGAAATGCAGTGGAAACCACTTCACACCCATTCAGTTCAGTTCAGTCACTCAGTCGTGTCCGACTCTTTGCAACCCCATGAATTGCAGCACGCCAGGCCTCCCTGTCCATCACCAACTCCCGGAGTTTACTCAAACTCATGTCCATCAGGTCGGTGATGCCATCCAGCCATCTCATCCTCTGTCGTCCCCTTCTCCTCCTGCCCCCAATCCCTCCCAGCATCAGGGTCTTTTACAATGAGACAACTCTTTGCATGAGGTGGCCAAAGTATTGGAGTTTCAGCTTCAGCATCAGTCCTTCCAATGAACACCCAGGACTGATCTCCTTTAGGATGAACTAGTTGGATCTCCTTGCAGTCCAAGGGACTCTCAAGAGTCTTCTCCAATACCACAGTTCAAAAGCATCAATTTTTCGGCGCTCAGCTTTCTTCACAGTCCAGCTCTCACATCCATACATGACCACTGGAAAAACCATGGCCTTGACTAGATGGACCTTTGTTGGCAAAGTAATGTCTCTGCTTTTTAATATGCTGCCTAGGTTGGTCATAACTTTCCTTCCAAGGAGTAAGCATCTTTTAATTTCACGGCTGCACTCACCATCTGCAGTGATTTTGTAGCCCAAAAGAATAAAGTCTGACACAGCTTCCACTGTTTCCCCATCTATTTCCCATGAAGTGATGGGACCAGATGCCATGATCTTAGTTTTCTGAATGTTAAGCTTTAAGCCAACTTTTTCACTCTCCTCTTTCACTTTCATCAAGAGGCTTTTTACTTCTTCACTTTCTGCCAGAAGGGTGGTGTCACACCCATTAGGATGGCCGTAACCAAAAAGGTGTGTAACTGTCAGTGAGAAATCAGAACCCTCATAGACACCTGGTGGAAATGTAAAATGGTGCAGTCACTTTGTGAAACAGTCTGACCCTTGTCTTCTAGGGACTTCCCAGACAGTCCAGTGGTTAAGACTGACCTTCTGCTGCAGGGAGCACCGGTTTGATCCCTGCTCCAGGAACTAAGATCTCACATGCCACATGGTGTGGCAAAAAAAAAAAAAAATGAACCAGCAATTCTACACCTAGCTGTATACATAATAGAATTTAAAATATCCACACAAAACCACAATATTTTGTATATGAATGCTATAGCATCATTATTCACAGTCACTGAGCAGTGGAAACTAAATCATGAATAAATTACCAAAAAGTATAATTTTTAATTTCTGGCCTGCAAGAAAGTAAAGGAATTGTTCTCAAAGACTCAGTAGCTTATAAGAAAGCAAATATTTATTTCTAACTTAGCTGGAATTTGACAGCTGGAGGGAGGGGCAGTCAGCTGCTGTGCTGTACCAGATCCACCTGCCTCCCATTCAAGGAGCCAGGCTAAAGGAGTAGTAGTCACCTGCATTTCGTTTTCCTCGTGATGGAAAACAAGCACACAGGAGGTAAGCCGAGGAAACTCACTGTCACCTCCGCTCAGGTGTGTCGTATGTCCTGTGTGCTCACACATCATTAGCCAGAGTAAGTCACTCAGCAAGGTCCAGCGTAGTGGTGTAGGAAAGTATATGCCTTTCCCCTTCAGAAAACTGCCTAAAAAATTGTGCACACCACTTCTGTTTATATCCCATGGTAAGAGCTTAGCTCATGGTCATTCCTTGCTGAAGGGCAAATTGGAAAAACAGATTTTGTTGTGGATGGGCATGTATCCAGTTAAAATTAAGAAGTTATATTACTGAAATAGTATAGAGACTACTCTCTAACAACAATAATATAGATTGCGAGACAACTATCAATCTGCCAGAAACTTCTAAAACAATTGTTTAGTTGCTCACTCATGTCCAACTCTTTGTGACCCCATGGACTATAGCTCACCAGGCTCTTGATGGGATTTTCCAAGCAAGAATACTAGAGTGGGTTGCCATTTCCTTCTCCAGGGGATCTTCCTGACGCAGGGATCAAACCCATGTCTCCTGCACTGGCAGGCAGATTCTTTACCAAAGAGCCACAAGGGAAGCCTCTAAAACAATTAATGATATTTAAAAACTGTAAATAAAAAAAAAAACTGTAAATAGACATTAGATGCATCTGAAGAACAAAATGAGGTAGAAGATGCAATGGAAAAATTAAACTGCTTAATAAACTCTCAAACTGCTTAGGATGCAGCACAGAGAGACAAGGAGATGAAAATATGATGAGTTTAAAGAGGGGGTAGAAAAGGCAGTCTCCTACTTCAAGCCTACTAAGAGTACTTTAAGGAGATTATAATGGAAGGAGGTGAGTGTCTGTTCATATAATAGGTGAGGATTTTCCAAACCAATAAGCAAAATAAATCTACAGATCAGGAGTTGCTAAGAACGGAATCAGTCAAAAGAAATCCAACCTAGATACAATGCAATGGAACTGAGAACCTAAAGGACAACAAGTCTTAAATTCACTTGTGTTGGTTTCCCAGGACTACTGGAACAGAATGCCACAGCTGAGTGGCTTAACTTCATAGGAATTAAGAGTCACAGTTCTCGAGGCTCAGTTCAGTTCAGTTCAGCCCCTCACTCGTGTCCAACTCTGTGACCCCATGGACTGCAGTACACCAGGCTTCCTGTCCATCACCAACTTCAGGAGCTTGCTCAAACTCCTATCCATCGAGTCAGTGATGCCATCCAACCATCTCGTCCTCTGTCATACCCTTCTCCTTCCTCCAGTCTTTCCCAGCATCAGGGTCTTTTCCAATGAGTCAGTTCTTCGCTTCAGGTGGCCAGAGTATTGGAGCTTCAACATCAGTCCTTCCAATGAATATTCAGGACTGATTTCCTTTAGGATTGACTGGTTGGATCTCCTTGCAGTCCAAGGCACTTTCAAGTCTTCTCCAACACCACAGTTCAAAAGCATCAATTCTTTGGTGCTCAGCTTTCTTTATGGTCCAACTCACATCCTTACATGACTACTGGAAAAACCACAGCTTTGACTGTACGAACCTTCGTCGGCAAAATAATGTCTCTGCTTTTTAATATGCTGTCTAGGTTTGTGATAGCTTTTCTTCCAAGAAGCAAACATCTTTTAATTTCATGGCTGCAGTCACCATCTGCAGTGATTTTGGAGCCCAAGAAAATAAAGTCTGTCACTGTTTCCATTGTTTACCCATCTCTTTGCCATGAAGTGATGGGATCGGATGCCATGATCTTTGTTTTTTGAATGTTGAGTTTTAAGCCAGCTTTTTCAGTCTTTTACTTTTATCAAGAAGCTCTTTAGTTCTTCACTTTCTGCCATAATGGTGGTGTCATCTGCATATCTGAGGTTATTGTTATTTCTCCCGGCAATCTTGATTCCAGCTTGTGCTTTATCCAGCTCGGCATTTCACATGATGTACTCTGCATAGAAGTTAAAAAAGCAGGGTGACAGTATACGGCCTTGACGAATTCCTTTCCCAATTAGGAACCAGTCGGTTCTTCCATGTCCAGTTCTAACTGTTGCTTCTTGACCCGCATACAGGTTTCTGAGGAGTCAGGTGAGGTAGTCCGGTATTCCCATCTCTTTAAGAATTTTCCACAGTTTGTTGTGATCCACACAGTCAAAGGCTTTAGCATAGTCAATGAAGCAGATATTTTTTCTGGAATTTTCTTGCTTTTTCTATGATCCAGTGGATGTTAGCAATTTGATTTCTGGTTCCTCTGCCTTAGAGGTGTGTGGTCTAAAATCAAGGTGACAGCAGGGCCTTGCTCCCGCTAAACAGGAGGGGAAGTCCCTTCTGCCCCTCCCTTGTTTCTGGTAATCTGCAGGCAGTCCTTGGCATTCCATGGCTTGCATCTGCAGCACTGTCTGCCTCCCATCTGTGTATCTGTCTCTTTTCCTCTTCTGATAAGGAACCCAGTTATATTGGATTAAGGACCCATCCTCCTCCAGTACAACCTTACCTTAACTAATTGTGTCCAAAATAAGGTCGCATTCTTAAACACTGGAGGTTAGGACTTTAACCTGTCTTTTTGAGGAATACAGTTCAACCTATAACAGGAGATCAAATAAAAGATTGACTCACTTACAAAGGAATAGTAATTAGACTGATGGCAGACTTATGAACACACAAGGGAAGCCAGAAGATAGTAGAATAATGCCTCCAAGTGCTGACAGAAAATAACTGTCATCAGAATTGTGTCCCCAGTAACACTGATGGACGAGATCAAGGACAGAATAATGACAGTTCCTAATAAACAAAAGCACATGGTTTATTACCAACTGATCTTCATTAAAGGAAAATCTAAATGATACTTCAGAGAAAAATAATCCTAGAAAAGGGTTTGAAAGACAGCAAGATGGTGATCAGAAAAATTCGTGAACATGGATGTATCTAACCAGACACTATTTGTCTGTAACTTCCCAAAACTGACTGAAGAAGTAGTAGAAGTCTAAATGTTCCTTTAGAAAAGAAATTTGGTTGGTAGTAAATCAATCAAAAATCTTCCACTCAAAAAAATGTCCAGAATGTTTTATAGATCTGTTTCTTGGAAATATTCAAGGAAAAGTTCATTTTAAACTTATTCCAAGTCTTCTAGAGAATTTACGCCCCTCCAAAAAAATAGAGTGAGAGAAAATTCTCCACTCCAGCTCATTTAGTGAAGTTATCAAATATTGATGCAAAAGCCAGACAGAGATAGTATAAGAACATTAAATTACAATGCAATCATATGAAGAAAGGTGCAAAGATGTTAGTAGCAAACTGATAAAATGTATTTAAAAAACAGTATTTTATAACTAAGTTGAGTTTACCCAAGTGTACAAACGTGAATTAATATTAGAAAATCAATGCAATTTACCATAATATATTGAAGAAATCATATCAATAGATGCAGAAGAAATATTTTTATGACAAAGAAAACTTAGCAAAATGATTATGAAGGAAAGCTATAATAAAAAGCTATTTATAAATGTGTATAGCAAACTTTTTTTTTATGGAAAAACACAAAAAAAGCATTTCTTTAAATTTAGGGATAAGACAAAGCCACTTCTGTCACTTCCATCAGTGGTCTATCCTCATCCTAACTAGCACACTAACACAGGAAAGGAAATTTATAAGGATAATAAAGGAAGAGATATAACTATTATTATTCACAGATGATATGATTGTCATCTTAGGGTTTTTTTGCATTAAAAAATTGACAGACTAGGAACTTCCCTGTCAGTCCGGTGATTAAGACTTCATGCTTGCACTACAGATTCAGTCCCTGGTTGGGGATGTAAGATTCCATACGCTGGGTGCTATGGCCAAAAAAACACACAAAATTGACAGACTGAAATCAGACTTACTAAAATAATTTAGTACTGTATAAAAGATAAATATACAGAATCAAGCATATTCTACACCCTAATTAGAAAATCTAGTTTTAAAAAATGATAACCTGAGAAAAATACATATGCATGACCCATAAACATATTACTGCAGATGGTGACTGCAGCCATGAAATTAAAAGACACTTTCTCCTTGGAGAAAGCTGTGACAAACCTAGGCAGTGTATTAAAAAGCAGAAACAGCACTTTGTCAACAAAGGTCCATATAGTCAAAGCTATGGTTTTTCCAATAGTCATGTATCGATGTGAGAATTGGACCACTAAGAAGTCTTGGTGATGAAAAATTGATGCTTTCAAATTGTGGCATTGGAGAAGACTCTTGAGAATCCCTTGGACAGGAAGAAGATAAAACGAGTCAATCCTAAAGGAAATCAACTCTTAATATTCATTGGAAGGACTGATGCTGAAGCTGAAGCTCCAGTACTTTGGCTACCTGATGTAAAGGGTTGACTCATTGGAAAAAAACTCTGATAGTAGGAAATGGTAACCCACTCCGGTATTCTTGCCTGTAAAATCCCATGGATGGAGAAGCCTAGTAGGCTTATAGTCCATGGGGTCGCAAAGAGTCAGACACAACTCAGCAACTTCACTTCACTAGGAAAGATTGAGGGCAGAAGAATGGGACAACAGAGGATGAGATGGTTTGGATGGCATCACCAACTCAATGGACATGAGTTTGAGCAAATTCTGGGAGATAGTGAAGGACAGGGAAGCCTGGCGTGCTGCAGTCCATGGGATTGTAAAGAGTAGGACACGACTGAGAACTGAACAACACAAACATATGACAAGCTGCAACTTATGATAGAAGAAATGTAAATTAGAAGCACAGTGAAATATCTCTAATTAGTAGATTGGGAAAAATTCAAAATCTTAACAACACTCTGTGGGTGTGGCAGTAAGGAAAAAAACAAAAGAGAGAGACCCTCATAAACAGCTGGTAAGGATATAGAATGGTGCAGCCCCTCAAAGGGGTCGTTAAGAATTATCAAACAAAACTACCTGTGTGCACCTTTTAACTCCTCTATCCATTTTCTAGGGATTTACCCTGAATAGGCACCTCCACAAACATTACACAACATACACATAAGGTTACCCACTCAGGCATTATTTGTAGTAGTAAAACATTGGAAACATAGTATGAACTATGATAAATATACACAATAAAGAAATGCAAATATAATAAACCTATAATGGAAAAGGATCTGGAAAAATATACATACACATGTGTATAAATATATATTAACTTTTACTGTACATCTGAAACATTGTAAGTCAACTGTACTTCAATTTGTAAAAATACAGGGGTAAAAACAAATGAGAGATTTCTGTAGACTGATAAAAGAGTGCTGTATAGGATACACTGTTAAGTGCAAAAGAGCATGTAGTATATTACCTTTTGTGTAAGAAAAAAAAGGAAGTGTTTGCTTATTTTCCTGAAAAGAAACACAGGAGGGATAAACCATATATTAATTGTTAATTATTTAGTATGATAAACCATATATAAATTATCTCCTATATAAGCCTGCTAGGGCTGCCATAACATACCACAGCCTGAGTGGCTTAAACAACAGAAACTTTCTTGAAGTTCTGAGGTTGGAAGCCCAGGACAAGGTGCCAGAAAACTTTGGGTTCTGGTCAGGCGTCCTTTCCTGGCTTGCAGATGGCCTCCTTGCTGTGTCCTCACTTGGCCCTTTCCCCGTGCAAGTGTACAAGGAGGGAGAGAGTCTCAGATGTCTCTTCTCTTAAGGACACCAGCCTTCTCTGATCAGAGACTCACCCGTATGAGCTCATTTAACCTTAGTTTCCTCTGTAAAAGCCCAGTTTCCAGATAGAGTCACATTAGGGATTCCTGCTTCACCATACACATTTTGGTGGTGGTTTAGTCACTAAGTCGTGTCCGACTCTTGTGACCCCATGGACAGTAGCCTGCCAGGCTCTTCTGTCCATGGGATTCTCTAGGCAAGAATACTGGAGTGGGTTGCCATTTCCTTCTCCAGGTGATCTTCCCAACCCAGGAATCGAAGCCAGGTCTCCTGCATTGCAGGCAGATTTTTACCAACTGAGCTATGAGGGAAGCCCAACTCATTCTGGAAGCCCAATACACATTTTGGAGGAACACAAATCCGTAAGTTACCTCTGGGATTTGAGTGGAATGGATGGATACAGGAATGAGATTTCTAGGAGCGTATCATTATTTATAAGTTTTACATTTTTAGTAACATAAATGGTTTACATATTTTAAATGTATGACTTCAAAAAACAATGAAGCAAATGAACCTAATTTTATCAAATTGATATGTAACCACATTGACAAAAGTTTCATTTAAGTCACTTTTGAACATAGGTGTTCTCATGTACACCCTGGTAGATAGTCTAACAACTACAAAGAAATTTTGAAAGTTACTTCGGTTTGTTATTGGTAGCATCGGTGGAATAGCAGTTCTGGGACTAGTTCATCTTTTTTTTGTAGAACAGAGCAAACGAGTGACTATACTGATGTCATTATGTGAGGTAGGAAGTTCACATGTGGAATGGGGGAAGAGGAAGAGGAACCCTGCAGTGGGATTTGGATTGAAGGTGTCCGTGTGAACTGATTTTCCCCCGGACCTGTCCACTCAAAGGGTCTGCAAGCAGAGAAGTTCCAGTAGCAGGGACAACACAGCAAGAGCCGGGTGATACCTGCACACACTGTGGGGTGGGTCGCAGACGAGGAATCCCGAGTTAGGGGGCTCCAGGTTTTTATAACAGGCTGCATGCAGACATGCCTGACTTTTGCCTTATGCCTTATAGATATTGTCTTATTATACTGAATAATAATAATCTTGTTCTGGTGGGGTACATTACCTCTGAACTCCAAGGCTACTCACTGTCAACTTTTTTTTTTTCTTTTCTTTTTTTTTTTTTTCACGTCAGTCGTGTCCGACTCTGTGTGACCCCATAGACGGCAGCCCACCATGCTCCCCCGTCCCTGGGATTCTCCAGGCAAGAATACTGGAGTAGGTTGCCATTTCCTTCTCCAATGCATGAAAGTGAAAAATGAAAGTGAAGTCGCCCAGTCGTGTCCGACTCTTAGCGACCCCATGGACTGCAGCCTATTGGGCTCCTCTGTCCTTGGGATTTTCCAGGCAAGAGTACTGGAGTAGGGTGCCATTGCCTTCTCCACTGTCAACTTTAAGAATAAGATAGGTCATTATGTCACCAGCAAAATGGGTTTATTTGGGAATAGCTAGAGGAATTGCAATTCAGGAATACAAGCTCTGGCAGACCATGGGCATCAGAGAACAAAGGTGGGGAACCTGCTTTATAGAGAAATTGGGGTTTAGGAGGGGCTGTTCTAAATGAAAGCTCACTGGAGGAAAGTAAGAGTTCATGGTGGCGCTAATGCCTCATTGACTGAGCTGCAGAGTGTCCCATTGGATGGGCTTGTTGCTGGGCGAGAAGAAAACCTTCCTTCCTCCTGCTGGCTTGTAGAGGGACCTTCTTGCTGGAGATGCAAACAGATCTGTCCTATTTGGGGTAGTTGACAAGGAGTGTTGGGGCACGAGAGTTCCCTCTAAAGAACTTCCTGACTTTAGTTGTAGTTGAGGTTTCCTGTGTTAATTTTCACATCATTATTCAAATACTTTGAAAAGATAATTCAAAACAAAAGGACAATTTGTGGCTTTCCACTCACAAGTCATGAAGAAACATTCAGTCATGGAGAACTATCTCCCAGTAGCCAGTTTGTGGGTCATTCTAAGCAACCAGTCATAGTTTATAAGAATCTACCTGCCAATTCAGGAGACATGGGTTCAATCCCTGGTCTGGGAAGATCCCACATGTTGCAGAGCAACTAAGGCCATCTGCCACAAGTAGAGAAAGCCCACACAGCAACAAAGACCCACTGCAGTCAAAAATAATAATAATGAAGTAAAAGCATTTTAAAAATATTAATGTCCAAGCAAACCTTGTTAGTGTCCTGCCCACATTCCCTCAACGTTTCCACCTCAGTGTGCTCTCTTGGTGTCTCTCTTCCAGATTTTGCATTTCTTTGCCTGAGTGTTTTATGCCTGAGCTGCTGTGTAAGGCTGGTGGGGAGTCAGCTTCTTTAGGAGCAGCATGACCAATGACTGATAAAAGTTAGAACATAGATTACCCCAGGTCCCTTGCCTTCTGTGTGGGTGACTCTGAGGCACAGGTTGTAACTAACTCCGTGAGTTCCCCAACAGTAGAAAGCAACTTCCTTCCATCATAACTGGCTTGATGACACACCCTGTTGTTTGGTCTCTTTCCCTGTCTCTCTTCCCTGTGACATTACTGGTGTTTCCTGAGTTTACCTCTCAAATAAGCTACTTCTAGTTGAATCCTTGTCTCAGGTCCATTCTAGTAGAACTCAAAATAAGACATGTCCCTGTGGAAATGTCAAACATGCAGTCAGATATGAGTCTGGAATTCAGAGGAGAGGTTCACACAATTTGTGAGACATCAGCAGAAAGATGGTATTTGTTCCAGTTATCTGTTGCAACGAGAGATTACCCTAAAATTTCATGGCTGAAAACACCACTTTTTTTTTTTTTTTTTGTAACTCACACTTTTGTGGATCAGAAATTCAAGCCTGTCAGCCAGGCAATTCTTCTGTTCCACAGGACATCACCTGAGGTCAGTCATTCCATGGTATTCAGCTGCCTCTGCAGGTAAAACTGTGAGCAGAGATAGGAAACCAAAGGTGTCAACGGGGATGAGCTAAAAGCTCTGAAACTTCCAATAGTAAGAGGCCATCGAGCTGAGGAAGAGCCAGCAGCAGAGACTGGGCACTGCCTGTATCATATGCTGCTGATAAATCAACACACATTAAAAACTGACATTGTGAACATCTGTTGGGACCCAAAGATATTGAATAATGTCCTCCAATCTGAGAAGGAGCTTTGTGACCAAAACACGAAGGAGGCAACCCCATGAAATGCAGTCGGAAAGTTTATGTTTGCCACTTACAGGCATGATTCTGTGGACCAGCATCCAGGGGCATTCACAGCTGCAGTCTGTGTCACCAGAAGGGATACTGGGCCTGGAAGGGGCCAGGCTAAAAATAGAACCTGCTACCAAGTGGGAAGCACGTCCATAGTGATGGGAACCCAGGGTTTTTCTTCCCCCAGGGGTGTCTCGTGATCATTAACCACCTGCATCAGAACAAGGCATTCTTCCAGCTTCCATATCAGATGAAGGCAAGGGTAAATGTTGATAGGAAACTTAGAGGACTTAGATGCATGCCTGTGAGTGAACTGCAGCTCAATCACATGGAAAGGGGAGGGTTGGACTGGGGGCCTAAGATGGGGCTGACAAAATGGAGTCAGTATGGTCCAGCCACATGGCATCACATGGACCATGACAAGAGCAGATATTTAGGTGAGTCAGTCGAAACTTTGATTAATTGGTTCAAGGGAGGCTGGAATGGGTGGAAATAGAATTGTGAGTATTAGCAGTTCTTCAGAGAATTTCTGTTATAAACAGGAATGGGGAGATGGGAGGTCAGCATTGTGCTCCCATGTCCCTTTCTCCTCTTCCAAGATCCATCTGACATCATCCACTTCTACACTTCTGGTTTGGGACTTGTACATGGAGGCATACTGGCTGGTGTGATAGCTTGGGATCCCCCTTTATTACCTATTTTATTTGCATAATAAGATGATAACTAAACTTTAGTAATAAGTATCTCCTACAGCACTTTTTAACTCCAAAGCTGCAGGGAGGAGTATGAGTATGGTTTTTTTTAATCCTTATTTCACCATACACAGTATTACCTAACTTTACCCATTATATTTGAAGTTTTTATACCTGATAAATGTCTGTATTTATGTGTATGTGAAAAAGGATTTGCCACAGTGAGGTTAATAGTTAACAGTTTTATGTCAAATTAAGCAGGCACAAATAATAGAAGGCATTAATAGCAGTCTCAGGGGCAACACATTTCAGTTCAGTCGCTCAGTCATTTCTGACTCTTTGCGACCCCATGGACTGTAGTGGGCCAGGCTTCCCTGTCTATCAACAACTCGCGGAGCTTGCTCAAACTCATGTCCATCGAGTCGGTGATGCCATTCAATCATCTCATCCTCTGTTGTCCCCTTTTCTGAGGGTCTTTCCGAGCATCAGGGTCTTTTCCAGTGATTCAGTTCTTTGCTTCAGGTGGCCAAAGGATTAGAGCTTCAGCTTCAGCATCAGTCCTTCCAATGAATAATCAGGACTGATTTTCTTTAGGATTGACTGGTTTGATCTCCTTGCAGTCCAAGGCACTTTCAAGTCTTCTCCAACACCACAGTTCAAAAGCATCAATTCTTTGGTGCTCAGCTTTCTTAATGGTCCAACTCTCACATCCATACATGACTACTGGAAAAACCATAGCTTTGACTAGACAACCCTTTATCAGCAAAGTAATGTCTCTGCTTTTTTAATATGCTGTCTAGGTTTGTCATAGCTTTCCTTTCAAGGAGCAAGCGTCTTTTAATTTCATGGCTGCAGTCACCATCTGCAGTGATTTTGAAGCCCAAGAAAATAAAGTCTGTCACTGTTTCCATTGTTTACCCATCTACTTGCCATGAAGCAACCAGATGCCATTATCTTAGTTATTTGAATGTTGAGTTTTAAGCTAGCTTTATCACTCTCTTCTTTCACCTTCATCAAGAGGCTCTTTAGTTCCTCTTCACTTTCTACCATAAGGGTGGTGTCATCTGTATATCTGAGGTTATTGATATTTCTCCCGGCAGTCTTGATTCCAGCTTGTGCTTCACCCAGTCCAGCATTTTGCTTGACATACTCTTCATAGAAGTTAAATAAGCAGGGTAACAATATACAGCCTCGATGTACTCCTTTCCCAATTTGGAACCAGTCCATTGTTCCATGTCCAGTTCTAACTGTTGCTTTTTGACCTGCATACAGGTTTCTCAGGAGGCAGGTCAGGTGGTCTGGTATTCCCATCTCTATCAGAATTTTCCACAGTTTGTTGTGATCCACACAAAGGCTTTAGCTTAGTCAATGAAGCGGAAGTAGATGTTTTTCTGGAGTTCTTTTGCTTTTTCTGTGATCCAAACGGATGTTGAGAATTTGATTTCTCTGGTTCGTCTGCATTTTCTAAATCCAGCTTGAACATCTGGAAGTTCTCAGTTCACATACTGTTGAAGCCTAGCTTGGAGAATTTTGAGCATTACATTCCTAGTGTGTAAGATGAGTGCTGGGGTCCATATTGTGTCTTAATCTATCCTTGCCCAGTTTCTTTATTGAAACTGGAGACAAAAATAGTAAAGGTGTTATAAAGATTAAATAGGAAAAGATCAATGCATGTAAAGTACTCAGACTAGTGCATGTGACTCTTTGTGACTCTATGGACTAGTAAACTCTTCCTGAGTACATAGTGGAGCTTCCCCGGGTGGCGCTCGTGGTAAAGAATCCTCCTGCCAATGCAGGAGATGAGGCTTCAATCCCTGGGTCAGGAAGATCCTCTGGAGAAGGACATGGCAACCTGCTGCAGTATTCTTTCTTGGGAAATCCATGGACAAAGGAGCCTGGCGGGCTACAGTCCATGGGGCTGCAAAGAGTCAGACACAACTGAGCAACTGAGGCACACACGTACACAAGTATATAGTAAGTCCTTGATAAAGTTAGCCAGTGTGTTATTACTGAGCAGTGAATCGACTGTCAGTAGGAGAAGGCATGACTTACAGTGGCTTAAATAAGAAGAGATTGTTCAGATGACCAGCAGGCACCCTGGAGCTAGGTGGTGCTAAAACCAGCTCATCTCTACAATGCCAGGGCTTTGCCCCATGTCAGTTCCCTTAAACTTTCCCTTGTGATTACACTCCCGCCAATCACCGCAGTCTCAAACAGAGGCATTCAAAGGCAGAAAGCAGAAGGCAAGGAAATAATTTCTGCTCTGGTGCCTTTCTCTTACTAGGAAGGAAACCACTTCTCGGTGAGTTGTGTTCTGTTTTGAAGACTGTCTTAGTTTGAGAAAGCCCTCTGACTAAGAAATGGAAGTGCTGGCTGTTGATGGTCCTAAGTGCACTGATATGGTCCATGTAAGGGGCAAGATGCACGAGGCACCCACTTGCCACTGAAAGGGCATCTGGTGTTGGGCGTGTACTCGCTGGAATACTACTCAGCCACAAAGCAAGAAATGATGCCATTTGCAGCAACATGGATAGACCTAGAGATTGTCATACTTTGTGAAATAAATCAAGACAAAGACAAATGTCATGTGATATAACCCACATGTGAAATCTACAATATAACAGAAATGAACATATCTTCGAAACAGAAACAGCCTCAGAGACAGAGAACAGACTTGTGGTTTCCAAAGGGGAAAGGGAGTGGGGGAGGGATAAATTAGGAGCCTCAGATTAGCAGATACACACTGCTATATATAAAACAGATGAACGACAAGGTCCAACTGTATAGCACAGAGAACTATATTCAGTATCTTATAATGAACTATAATGTGGAAACATGTTTTAAATAAAGGGCATCTGAAATCTTACAGATTCAAGAACAAACTTCTAATTTCTACCGCCAGATCTGCTCTTCCCCATCTCAGTAGCTGACACTCCATCCTTCCAGTTACTCAGACCAAATGCTGGAGTCCTCCTTAACTCCTCTTTCTTAAACGTCACATTCAACTAGTTAATTAATGCTGTCAGACCTACCTTCAGATTCTATCCAGAATCCAGTCACTCCCATCACCCCTGTCATTACCGTGCTGACCCAACCCACCATCATGCCTCACCTCCATTATTTCCGTCCTTTTCTGACTGCTCTCTGCTTTCTCCCTACCCCCACTGTCTTTTTAAAAGCTAGATCATAATTATGTCACCTTCTGGTTCAAAACTCTCCAATCTCACTCAGTAAAACCTGGTTTCTTCTCATGGCCTACAATTCCTCTAAGAGAGTCAGTCCTCCTGACTCTGACCTCACCTGCTCCTCAACTTCTAGCTCATTCTGCCCAGCTGCACTGACTTCCTTGCTGTTCTTCAGTCTTGCTGAGCATTGTCCCACCTCAAGACCCGCTCCTCCTGATAAGCACACAAAGCTTGACCCCTTCCCCCGCTTCCTTCAGGCCCCCTTGTCCCCACTATTGCCACCTTCCCTGACCTTTTCCTGTCCTCCCTGCCTCCCCTCTGTTTTATTTTTCTCCATCTGACTTGCTGTGTATGTATATTTATATACAAGGATGTAGTGTGCTTCTTGGAGAAGGCAATGGCAACCCACTCCAGTACTCTTGCCTGGAAAATCCCATTGTTGGAGGAGCCTAGTATGCTGCAGTCCATGGGGTCGCTAAGAGTTGGACACGACTGAGCGACTTCACTTTCACTTTTCACTTTCACACATTGGAGAAGGAAATGGCAACCCACTCCAGTGTTCTTGCCTGGAGAATCCCAGGGACGGGGGAGCCTGGTGGGCTGCCATCTATGGGGTCGCACAGAGTCGGACATGACTGAAACGACTTAGCAGCAGCAGCAGCAGTGTGCTTCCTTACTTTTTTCCTATCTCTCCCACAGAAATGTAAGTTCTGTGAGGGAAGGAACTTTCTTTTATTACCTGTTTTAACCCTAGTGCTTGAAACCTGGTAGGCACTTGGGGGAAAACATTGCTAAATGAATGAACAAACAATGCTGAACATTCGGGTTATTTAAGCTTTGTACAAAGATTTGTGCATATTCTTTCCATATTTTATGGTTGATACCTTTTGTGAATAATTCTCAAAATGAGAAGGTAAAGACATTTTTTGGCTTCTAGTAAAAGTTATCAGACTGCTTTTCAAAATATTTAAGCCAGTTAAGTAGAAGATGGGGGCTTCCCAGGTGGTGCAGTGGTAAATAATCCACCCGTCAATGCAAGAGATGTGGATTTGATCCCTGGGTCAGGGAGATCCCCTGGAGTAGGAAATGGCAACGCATTCCAGTATGCTTGCCTGGGAAATTCCATGGACAGAGGGGCCTGGCGGGCTGCAGTCCATGGAATCACAAAGAGTTGGACACGACTGAGCCCAAGCAGAAGGAACCAGTTATGTAATGCTCCTGATAGACACTCTTGGTTGAAACTTTTCCATATGTTTTGTAGGAAAGACTAGCAAAATTGATTATTTTTCCATATTTATCTGTAGCCATCAACAGTGCTGTTGTTTTTTTTCCCTTCAGTTTTATTGAGATGTAGTTGACATACAGCAGTATGTAAGTTTAGAGTGTTCAGCCTAATGATTTGACTTACATACATCATGAAATGATAATCACAGTAAGTCTAGTGAACACCCATCACCGAAAGCAGATAGAAAAATTAAAGACAAACTGGTTTCCTTTTGATGAGAACATCAATAGTATACTTAAATAAATTAATATAATATTACTTTAAAAAATTAAAATCTCACCCACAGGCTTTCTCATGTTCATTCACCTTTTTGGTTCTGACCTATCCTTGTTGTTGTTCAGTCGCTTAGTCGTGTCGGACTCTGTGACCCCGTGGACTGCAGCACGCCAGGCTTCCCTGTGCTTCACCGTCTCCCGGAGCTTGCTCAAACTCATGTCCATCGAGTCAGTGGTGCCATCCAACCATCTCGTCCTCTGTTGTCCCCTTCTCCTCCTATCCGTAGTGACTTTAATTAAAGGTGAACTTGTCAACCTACTTTAAACACTCCTTCCTGTTTTCCTGCACTAAAGGTCATATTGGCCTCACAAGCTCTGGATTCTAAGTCCTGTTTATTAGCATTTATCTTACTTATAGAATTCTCACACTGGAAGGAAAGGCATTTTTTTCTGCCTCCTTGACTATGCCCTTTAAAAAAATACCAGGTCCCTCCCCACGATATTTTCTTTTTCCTGTTAATATGAACATATGTATAGATTATATATGACCACTTGAGTATACTTTATACAGTTGTATTTTTTCTGTCTTTGGCTGTGCTGGGTTTTAGTTGCAGAATCTTTAGCTGTGGCATGTAAACTCTTAGTTGCAGCACATGGGATCTAGTTCCCTGACCAGGGATGGAACCCCAGGCTCCTGCATTGGGAGCAGGGAGTCTTAACCACTGGACCACCATAGAAGTCCCACAGCCCTGGATTTTTTTGGCCATACCGTGAGAAAAATGTATGAATATATATTGGTCTCTGTCCCTACCTCCTTGTATCTTGCTCAGTGGTAAGAGTGTCAGAGCATCTTTTGTTCTAATATTTGATCTTTGATCTTGGTTCCTGACACAGAGACTTAGGAATCCTTTGGCATTTCTTGTGTGACAGGAGTGTCTTTTGTTCTAGTGAGGCGACTGTGGTGGGCTTCTCAATAACTTCAGGATGGGGCAAGGGCGGTGCTGGGTACCAGGAAGACCAAACCATGATTAGAAGTTCACCCCCCACCCCTTCTGAGAAGGGGAGAGGGGCTGAGGACGGAGCTAATGACTGATCATGACTCTGTGATGAAGCCTCCACAAAACCCGCAAAACTAGGGTTTAGAGAGCTTCTGGTTGGTGAACACATCCACATATTGGGAGGGAGGGATGCTCCAACTCCTCAGGGACAGAAGCACTCATGCTTGGGGCCCCGTGTATCTTCTTATCCGGCTGTTCATATGTGTCCTTTGTTACATAATACATTGGTAAATGTAGGTAACTGTCTCCCTGCATTCTGTGACCTGTTCTAGGAAATAATCAAGGAGGTGGGCAATAGGAACCTCTGATTTGTAGCCAGCTCAGACAGCTTTTTTGGGTAACCTGGGGACCTATTACTTGCAAATGGCATTTGAAGTGAGGGGCAGTCTTGTGAGACTGAACCCTTAACCCATAGAGCCTGCCTAACTCCAGTTAGTGTCAGGATTGAATGGAATTGTAGTGTCAGCCAGCAGTGTAGAGAATTGCATGATCTGTGGGAAACCCACACACTTGATGCTGGAAGAGTGAGTGTGTCAGTATTATGAGAATAAAGGAGAAATGCACAGGAGGAGAAGGGTAGGTTTTCTCATGTACCTTCTCACTCATTTCATTTACTTGTTTGCAAAGTCACTTTATCAGAGACGCCTTCCCCGCATCATCCCTCGATCTAAACAGCACCACCGTTCTCATTACTCTGGCTTCTGCCTCAGTCTTGGTCATGGCACCTCCTTCTACCAGCCAGACTTTATAACTTTGCTTGCTCATCCTCTCTCTGCCTTCTAGGATACAAGTTCCAGGCGAGCCCAGGCTTTGTTCTTTGCTCCATCCTCAGCTCTTGGATTAGTGCCTCTCACATAGGAATGGTTTAATAAATATTTATTTGATGAAAGATGAATAAATGAATGAATAATAAGTACTACCCATTTACTATACTATGGGAGCCTTTGACTGGTAATATATTTGGAAGTGACATATTACACAGCACTCTACACAAAACAGAAGAAACCTGCACATCTCATGTGTGCGTGCGTGATGTTACTTCAGTCATGTCTGACTCTGTGAGACTATGGACCATAGTGCTCCAGGCTCCTCTATCTGTGGGATTCTCCAGGCAAGAATACTTGAGTGGGTTGCCATGCCCTCTTTCAGGGGATCTTCCCAATCCAGGGACTGAACCTGAGTCTCCTGTGTCTCCTGCACTGGCAGGCAGGTTCTTTACAACTGTGCCACCTGCAAAGCCCCACACATCTCACATGGAAGCTTAAGACCATTTAAACTACATAAATGAGCACTTTTCTTTTAAAACCTTTTTCTTCTATGCACAGCAAAGGAAACCGTCAACAAAATGAAAAGACAACCTATGGAATGGGAGAAAGTATTGTAAATGATGCAACTGACAAGGGGTTAATATCCAAAATATGCAAAGAGTTCATGCAGTTCAACATCAAAAAGCAAACAAGCCAATCAAAAATTAGGCAGAAGACCTAAATAGACACTTTTCCAAAGAAGATATACAGATGGCTAACAGGCACATGAAAGGATACTCTCAACATTGCTCATTAGAGAAATGCCAACTCAAAAACCACAGTGAGGACAAAATGACCATCTCAAAAAGTCTCCAAGTAATGCTAGAGAGGGTGTGGAGGAAAGGTGGTGGTGGGAGTGTAAATTGACGCAGCCACTATGGAGAGCAGGATGGAGGTTCCTTATAAAACAAAACATAGAGCTACCATATGATCCAGCAGTCCCACTCCTGGGTATATCTGGAAAAAATGAAAACTCTAATTCAAAAAGATACATTCACCACAACATTCATGGCAGCACTATTTACAGTAGCCAAGATATGAGATCAGCCTAAGTGTCCATCAACAGATAAATGGATAAAGAAGATGAAATATATATACATATATGTACACAATTAAATATTACTCTGCCATAAAAATAATGAAATAATGCCATTTGCAGCAATGCAGATGGACCTTGAGAATATTATGCTTTGTGAAATAAATCAGAAAGACAAATACTGTATGACTTTACTTATATGTGGAATCCAAAGAATAATGCCAGTTAATGTATATGCAAAAAAACAGACTCACAGATGTGGAAAACAAGCTAGTGGTTACCAGAGGTGGGTGGGAGGAAGAGACAAATTAGGGGTATGGGATTAATAATACAAACTACCACACATAAAATAGATAAGCAACAAAAATTTATAGCACCAGGAATTATTTGTCTTGCTTCCCTGGTGGCTCAGTGGTAAAAAATCTCCATGCCAAGCAGGAGTTTGATCCGTGGATCGGGAAGATCCCCTAGAGTAAACCCACTCCAGTATTCTTTTTTTTTTCCACTCCAGTATTCTTGCCCTGGAAATCCCATGGAGAGAGGAGCCTGGCATCCATGGAGGAGTTACATCCATGAGGTCGCAAAGAGTCAGATACAACTTAGCAACTAAACAGCAACCAAGAAAGGTATGATGGAATACAATCTGCAAAAAAAAGCAAACCATGCCATACACCTGAACCTAATCCAACATTGTAAATCAATTATACTTCAGTGAAAAGTAAAATTGCTCTATTTTTGTTCCAGTCTCTCATTACTCTAGTCTGGCTTCTTACAGCTTACATATAGTGCTCCTCACATCTAGTGTGGCTTCTCCTGAGGCCTCTTCCCTCTTCCCTTGGCTTCCAGGTGGCCACCTCCTCTCTGTCTTCACGTGGTCTCTGTGCTCCTGTATCCCGCCTTGGTGTCTCTGTTTCCTCCTCTTGCAAAGACACCAGACAGATTGAATCAAGACCCACCCTAACAGCCTCATTGTGTCCTCTTAGCACAGTAGGGAGCGCATCAGTCTCATAATCTGAAGGTCTTGAGTTCGTGCCTCAGAGAGGACACATCATACCTTTGGACTTCTCTGGGGACTCAGATGGTAAAGTGTCGGCCTACAATGCAGGAAACCTGGGTTCGATTCCTGGGTTGGGAGGATCCCCTGGAGAAGGAATGGCAACCCACTCCAGTACTCTTGCCTGGAAAATCCCATGGACGGAGGATCCTGGTAGGCTACAGTTCATGGGGTCACAAAGAGTAGGACACGACTGAGCGACTGAACTTTCACCTTTCACCTGTTTACAGGCCTTATCTCCAGTTACAGTGACACTCTGAGGTACTGGGGTGCAGGCTTCAACATGAATTTTGGCGCAACACAAATCAGTTCACAACAAGTAGCTTCTGGGCTTCCCTCCTTACCTCACTGGCCATTCCCTTTGAGCTTTCTTTGTTCCTTCTCTTGTTTTGCCTCTAATGTTGCAGTGCTCAGGACTCAGTCTTTGGGGGCCCTTCTCCTTGTTATCTACACTTTATTCTTATGTTATCTCATCTACTCTCATGGCTCTAAATATTATTGGGTTGGCCAGAATGCTTGTTTCCCTTTTTCTGTAAGATGGCTCTGGTAGCCCTTAGGTGTCTTTAACTTCATTTGAAACAACTTTGTTAGATTGTATTGTGACAGCTATCAGATCAGCATGCATTTTTTAAAAAAAAATCAAAATTGATGAATTTTTGTGTAGCTATTTTAATATTGAAAATGGAAGAGAAAAAGCAACATTTTTGACATGTTATGCTTTATTGTTTCAAGAAAGGTAAAAACACAACTGAAATGCAAAACAAGATTTTGTGTAGTGTATAAAGATTGAACCTGTCAAACCTGATTTGTGACGTTTCATGCTGAGCTTTCTCACTGGATGTTGCTCTACCGTGGGATAGACCAATTGACGTTTATAATGTCAAATTGAAAAACTAGTTGAGAAAGTCAACAATCTGTCATGCAGGAGATAGCTGACATACTCTAAATATCCAAATCAAGCATTGAAAATCATTTGCACCAGCTTGGTTATGTTCATTGTTTTCGTGTTTGGGTTCAATGAAAGTTAAGTGAGAAAAATCTTGACTGTAATTCCACATATGATTCTCTACTTAAGCTAATGAAAATGTTCCATTTTTAAAACAAACTATGAGCAATGAAAAGTGGATACTGTGCAGTAATATGGAATGGAAGAGATCATAAGGCAAGCAAAATGAACCACCAACAACCACATCAAAGGCTAGTCTTCATCTTAAAAAAGTGATGTTGCGTATATGGTGGGATTGGAAGGGAGTCCTCTCTTACGAGTTCCTTCTGGAAAACCAAACTGTTAATTCCAACAAGTACGGCTCCCAGTTAGACCAACCGAAAGCAACACTTGATGAAAACCATGCAGAATTAGTCAGCAGAAAACTCATAGTCTTCCATCAGGATAAGGCAAGGCTGCATGTTTTTGTTTTTGTTTTTTTAATTTTTTAATTTATTTTTATTAGTTGGAGGCTAATTACTTTACAATATTGTAGTGGTTTTTGCCATACATTGACATGAATCAGCTATGGATTTACATGTGTTCCCCATCCTGATCCCCACTCCCACCTCCCTCCCCATCCCATCCCTCTGGGTCTTCCCAGTGCACCAGCCCTGAGCACTGGTCTCATGCATCCAACCTGGGCTGGCGATCTGTTTCACACTTGATAATATACATGTTTCAATGCTATTCTCTCAAATCATCCCACCCTCGCCTTCTCCCACAGAGTCGAAAAGTCTGTTCTATACATCTGTGTCTCTTTTTCTGTCCTGCATATAGGGTTATCGTTACCATCTTTCTAAATTCCATATATATGCATTAGCATACTGTATTGGTGTTTTTCTTTCTGGCTTACTTCGCTCTGTATAATGGGCTCCAGTTTCATCCATCTCATTAGAACTGATTCAAATGTATTCTTTTTAATGGCTGAGTAATATTCCATGGTGTATATGTACCACAGTTTTCTTATCCATTCATCTGCTGATGGGCATCTAGGTTGCTTCCATGTCCTGGCTATTATAAACAGTGCTGTGATGAACATTGGGGTACACGTGTCTCTTTCAGATCTGGTTTCCTCGGTGTGTATGCCCAGGAGTGGGATTGCTGGGTCATATAGCAGTTCTGTTTCCAGTTTTTTAAAGAATCTCCACACTGTTCTCCATAGTGGCTATACTAGTTTGCATTCTCACCAACAGTGTAAGAGGATTCCCTTTTCTCCACACCCTCTCCAGCATTTACTGCTTGTAGACTTTTGGATAGCAGCCATTCTGACTGGCGTGTAGTGGTACCTCATTGTGGTTTTGATTTGCATTTCTCTGATAATGAGTGATGTTGAGCATCTTTTCACGTGTTTGTTATCAATCTGTATTTCTTCTTTGGAGAAATGTCTGTTTAGTTCTTTGGCCCATTATTTGATTGGATCATTTATTTTTCTGGAATTGAGCTTCAGGAGTTGTTTGTATATTTTTGAGATTAATCCTTTGTCTGTTTCTTCATTTGCTATTATTTTCTCCCATTCTGAAGGCTGTCTTTTCACTTTGCTTATACTTTCCTTTGTTGTCCAAAAGCTTTTAAGTTTAATTAGGTCCCATTTGTTTATTTTTGCTTTTATTTCCAATATTCTAGGAAGTGGGTCATAGAGGATCTTGCTGTGATTTATGTTGGAGAGTCTTTTGCCTATGTTCTCCTCTAGGAGTTTTATAGTTTCTGGTCTTACATTTAGATCTTTAATCTATTTTGAGTTTACTCTTGTGTATGGTGTTAGAAAGTGTTCTAGTTTCATTCTTTTACAAGTGGTTGACCAGTTATCCCAGCACCACTTGTTAAAGAGGTTGTCTTTTTTCCCTTGTATATTCTTGCCTCCTTTGTTGAAAATAAGGTCCATAGGTACATGGATTTATCTCTGGGCTTTCTATTTTGTTCCATTGATCTATATTTCTGTCTTTGTGCCAGTACCATACTGTCTTGATGACTGTGGCTTTGTAGTAGAGCCTGAAGTCTGGCAGGTTGATTCCTCCAGTTCCATTCTTCTTTCTGAAGATTGCTTTGGCTATTCAAGGTTTTTTGTATTTCCATACAAATTGTGAAATTATTTGTTCTAGTTCTGTGAAAAATACCGTTGGTAGCTTGACAGGGAATGCATTGAATCTATAGATTGCTTTGGGTTGTATAGTCATTTTCACAATATTGATTCTTCCAGCCCATGAACACGATATATTTCTCCATCTATTTGTGTCCTCTTTGATTTCTTTCATCAGTGTTTTATAGTTTTCTGTATATAGGTCTTTTGTTTCTTTAGGTAGATATACTCCTAATATTTTATTCTTTTTGTTGCAATGGTGAATGGTATTGTTTCCTTAATTTCTTTCTGTTTTCTCATTGTTAGTGTATAGGAATGCAAGGGATTTCTGTGTGTGTTTCCCTTGTGGCTCAGCTGATAAAGGCTGAATGTTTCTTTGATGACCAGGCAAAGCTGTTACAGCTTGGCTGGGAAGTTCTGATTCATCCACCATTTTCACCAGACATTGCACCCTTGGATTTCCAATTTGTTTTGGTCTTTACAAAATTCTCTTAAAGGAAAAAAATTTCAGTTCCCCAGAAGGCTGTAAAAGTCACCTGTAACAGGTCTTTGCTCAAAAAGATAAAAAGTTTTGGGAAGATGGAATTATGAAGTTGCCTGAGAAATGGCAGAAAGTAGTGGAACAAAATGGTGAATATGTTGTTCAATAAAGTTCTTGGTGAAAATGAAAATGTGTCTTTTAATTTACCTAAAAACTGAAGGAACTTTTTGGCCAGTCTGACACCTACATACCAGCAACACCTGTGTGTATGTTTCTAGCTCTGACCTCTCTCCTGACTTCTACTCTGATGCTTTCTAGCCTTGCCAGTTACCTCACCTCTCTGAAATGCACTTTTCTTAACTATGAATAGCAGTAACAGTGCCTAATTCTTAGAGTATTTTGAAAATTTAGCATGACAGTGCATATTAAGCACAGCATACTGTTGAGTTAACAATTAATGTCAACGTTATTTTTATGTCTTTGGAATTTCTCCGTGTAGGTGTTAAACCATATGCCTAAATGCTTCTTTCTCTGGCGAGAGGAGTGGCAGTGACTTGGTAAGCAGTGGAGCTGCCATCATACAATAGACAAGGACAGGAAATGAAAGAACTCCCTATCCCCTGGGGATCATGGCTGTATTCAGAGGGGCAGAATGTTATTACTGGATTGGGAACCTAGCTGAGTCATGCACACTAACACAGTGATGCTTGAGAAAGCCGCCTCCCAGCCTCCAGCAGCCAGACTCCACCCAGTCACTGAAGCACTGCCCTCTCCCATTTCACGTAAAACAGAAGAAACTGTGAATCACCATGTCAGCTCCACACCACCCAGATGCTTCCAACTGCAGCCTGCATTAAATGTGAAGTCCATAATAGGCCAGCCACCGGCCAACCACGTCATGTCCTGGCCCAAGTCTGCTATGGCAGATGTTACCAAAAAAAAAAAAAAAAAAATTCAAGAGGTGGAACACTTCCCAGCTAATGTTATGAGACAAATTTTAACCTGATGTCAAAACTAGACAAATATAAGAAAACTTTAGACCAATATCTCCCATGTATATACTGCAGAGGTCTCTAGAAAATTGAAGCAAAATAAAAACCTTTATGACCAAGTGAGTTTTTTCCCCAGGGATGCAAAGTTGATATAACGTTAGATTAGAACAGGACAGAAAGCCAAGAAAGAAACCCACTAACCTGTAGTCATCAGTCTGTGACAAAGGAGTCAAGATGACACAATGATGGAAAGACAGTCTCTTCAACAAGTGGTGCTGGGAAAGCTGGACGGCTACATGTAAAAAAATGAATTTAGATTATTCTTTAACACCATACGCAAAAGTAAGCTCAAAATGGATTAAACACTAAATGTGAACCTGGACACTATGAAATTCTCAGAGGAAAACACAGGCAGATCACTCTTTGACATGAATTGCAGCAATATCTTTTTCAGTCCATCTCCCAGAACAATGGAAATAAAAGCAAAAACAAATGGGACCTACTTAAATTCAGAAGCTTTTACACAGCAAAGGAAAGAATCAGTTCAGTCACTCAGTCGTTTCCGACTCTTTGTGACCCCATGGACTGCAGCACGCCAGGCTTCCCTGTCCATCACAAACTCCTGGGGCCTACTCAAACTCATGTCCATCGAGGTGGTGATGCCATCCAATCATCTCATCCTCTGTCATCCCCTTCTCCTCGCACCTTCAATCTTTCCCAGCATGAGGGTCTTTTCAAATGAGTTGGTTCTTGACATCAGGTGGCCAAAGTACTGGAGCTTCAGCTTCAGCCTCAGTCCTTCCAATGAATATTCAGGACTGACTTCCTTCAAGATGGACTGGTTGGATCTCCTTTCAGTCCAAGGGACTCTCAAGAGTCTTCTCCAACACCACAGTTCGAAAGCATCAATTCTTCAGCACTAGACTTTCTTTATAGTCCAACTGTCACATCCATACATGACTACTGGAAAAACCATAGCTTTGACTAGATGGACCCTTGTTGGTAAAGTAATGTCTCTACTTTTTAATATGCTGTCTAGGTTAGTCATAGCTTTTCTTCTAAGCATCTTTTAATTTCATGGCTGCAGTCACCATCTGCAGTGATTTTGGAGCCCAAAAAAATAGTCTCTCACTGTTTCCACTGTTTCGCCATCTTTTTGCCATGAAGTGATGGGACTATGCCATGATCTTAGTTTTCTGAATGTTGAGTTTTAAGCCAACTTTTCCACTCTCCTCTTTCACTTTCATCAAGAGTCTCTTTAGTTCTTCTTCACTTTCTGCTATAATGGTGGTGTCATCTGCATATCTGAGGTTATTGATATTTCTCCTGGCAATCTTGATTCCAACTTGTGCTTCACCCAGCCTGGCATTTTGCATGATGTACTCTGCATGTAAGTTAAATAAGCAGGGTGACAATATACAGCCTTGATGTACTCCTTTCCCGATTTGGAACCAGTCTATCATTCCATGTCCAGTTCTAACTCTTGCTTCTTGACCTGCATACAGGTTTCTCAAGAGGCAGGTCAGGTGGTCTGGTATTCCCATCTCTTGAAGAATTTTCCACAGTTTGTTGTGATCCACACAGTCAAAGGCTTTGGCATATTTAAGAAAGCAGATGTTTTTCTGAAACTCTCTTCCTTTTTCAGTGATCCAGCGGATGTTGGCAATTTGATCTCTGGTTCCTCTGCCTTTTCTAAATCCAGCTTGAACATCTAGAAGTTCACAGTTCACATACTGTTGAAGCCTGGCTTGGAGATTTTTGAGCATTACTTTGCTAGTGTGTGAGATGAGTGCAATTGTGAGGTAGTTTGAACATTCTTTGGCATTGCCTTTCTTAGGGATTGGAATGAAAACTGACCTTTTCCAGTCCTGTGGCCACTGCTGAGTTTTCCAGATTTGCCGGCATATTGAGTGCAGCACTTTCTCAGCATCATCTTTTAGGATTTGAAATAGCTCAACTGGAATTCCATCACCTCCACTAGCTTTTTTCATGGTGATGCTTCCTAAGGCCCACTTGACTTTGCATTCCAGGATATCTAGCCCTAGGTGAGTGATCACACCATCATGGTTATCTGGGTCATGAAGATCTTTTTTGTATAGTTCTTCTGTATATTCTTGTCACTTCTTAATATCTTCTGTTTCTGTTAGGCCCATACCATTTCTGTACTTTATTGTGCTCATCTTTGCATGAAATGTTCCCTTGGTGTCTCTAATTTTCTGGAAGAGATCGCTAGTCTTTTTCATTCTATTGTTTTCCTCTATTTCTTTGCATTAATCACAGAGGAAGGCTTTCTTATTTCTCCTTGCTATTCTTTGGGACTCTGCATTCAAATGGGTATATCTTTCCTTTTCTCCTTTGCCTTTGGCTTCTCTTCTTTTCTCAGATATTTGTAAGGCCTCCTCAGTCAACCATTTTGCCTTTTTGCATTTCTTTTTCTTGGGGCTGGTCTTGATCACTGCCTCCTGTACAATGTCACAAACCTCCACCCATAGTTCTTCAGGCACTCTGTCTATCAGATCTAATCCCTTGAATCTATTTGTCACTTCCACTGTATAATCATAAGGGATTTGATTTAGGTCATACCTGAATGGCCTAGTGGTTTTCCCTGCTTTCTTCAATTTAAATCTGAATTTGGCAATAGGGAGCTCATGATCTGAGCCACAGTCAGCTCCTGGTCTTGTTTTTGTTGACTGTATAGAGCTTCTCCATCTTTGGCTGCAAATAATATAATCAATCTGATTTCAGTATTGACCATCTGATGATGCCATAAAGAGCAATATTGCCTAGGAACCTGGAATGTTAGGTCCATGAATCAAGGCACATTGGAAGTGGTCAAACAGGAGATGGCAAGAGTGAACATTGACATTTTAGGAATCAGTGAAATAAAATAGACTGGAATGGGTGAATTTAACTCAGATGACCATTATAGCTACTACTGTTGCCAAGAGTCCTTTACAAGAAATGGAGTAGCCATCATAGTCAACAGAAGAGTCCAAAATGCAGTACTTGGATGCAATCTCAAAAACAACAGAATGATCTCTGTTCATTTCCAAGGCAAACCATTCAATATTACTGTAATCCAAGTCTATGCCCTGACCAGTAATGCTGAAGAAGCTGAAGTTGAACAGTTCTATGAAGAACTACAAGACCTTCTAGAAATAACACCCAAAAAAGTTGTCCTTTTCATTATAGGGGACTAGAATGCAAAAGTAGGAAGTTAAGAGCTGCCTGGAGTAACAGGCAAATTTGGCCTTGAAGTACAAAATGAAGCAGGTCAAAGGCTAACAGAGTTTTGCCAAGACAACACACTGGTCATAGCAAACACCCTCTTCCAACAAAGGAAAGAATAAACAAAATGAAAAGACAACCCACATTCAGGAGAAAATACTTGCAAATGCTGTGACCAACAAGGGATGTCTCCAAAATTTACAAACAGTTCATGAGGCTTAATATCATCAAAACAAACAACCTAATTAAAAACTGGCCAAAGACCTAAATAGGTATTTCTCCAAAGAAGACATACAGATGGTGAAGAGGTACATGAAAAGATGTTCAGCATCTCTGGTTATTAGAGAAATGCAAATCAGAACTACAATGAGGTACCACCTCACACCAGTCAAAATGTCTATCACCAAGAAATCCATAAACAATAGGGATGGTCCAGTGGCTAAAACCCAGAGCTCCCAATGTAGGGCACCCGGGTTCCATCCCTGGTCAGGTAACTAGATCCCACATGCCACAGAGAAGGTTGGAGATTATGAGAACTGCCACTAAGACCCAGTGCAGCCAAATAAATAGTTAAAAAAAAAAAAAAAGAATTCCACAAAAAATAAATTCTGGAGAAGAGAGCAGGGAACTCTCCTATACTGTTGGTGGGAATGCAAAATGGTACAGCCACTGTGGAGAACAGTGTGGAACTCTTCTGCTTAATAAACTAAAAATAGAACTACCATATGACCCTGCAACCCTACTCCTGGACATAAATCCAGAGAAAAATGGTTCAAAAGGATACATGCACCCCAGTGTTCATCATAGCATTGTTTACAATAGCCAAGACATGGAAGCAACCTAAATGTTCATCTTAAGAAAATGGTATTATATATAATATGGTTGGATTGGACAGAGGAGTGGGTAAAGATATGGTGCATATATACAGTGGATTATTACTCAGCTATTAGAAAGAATGAAGTAATGCCATTTGCAGCAACATGGGTGGATCTAGAGATTGTCATACTGAGTGAAGTAAGACAGAGAAGGAGATATATTAGATGATATCTCTTACATGTGGAATCTAAAAAGAAATCATACAAATGAACTTATTTACGAAACAGAAACAGACTCACAGAGAACAAACTTACAGTTTCCGGCAGGAAGGATGGGAGAAAGATAGTTATGGAGTTTGGGATTGACTTGTACATCTGCTATATTTAAATTGGATAAACAACAAGAACCCACTGTAGAGCACAGGGAACTCAGGTCAATGCTGTTGGCAGCCTAGATGGGAGGGGATTCTAGGGGAGAATCAGTTTAGTTCAGTTCAGTCGTATCCGACTCTTTGTGACCCCATGGACTGCAGCATGCCGGGCCTCCTTGTCCATCACCAACTCCCAGAGTTTACTCAAACTCATGTCCATTGGGTCAGTGATGCCATCCAACCATCTCATCCTCTGTCGTCCACTTCTCCTCGCACCTTCAATCTTTCCCAGCATCAGGGTCTTTTCAAATGAGTCAGCTCTTCGCATCAGGTGGCCAAAGTATTGGAGTTTCAGCTTCAACATCAGTCCTTCCAATGAACACCCAGGACTGATCTCCTTAAGGATGGACTGGTTGGATCTTCTTGCAGTCCAAGGGACTCTCAAGAGTCTTCTCCAACACCACAGTTCAAAAGCATCAATTCTTCGGCGCTCAGCTTTCTTTATAGTCCAACTCTCACATCCATACATGACTACTGGAAAAACCATAGCTTTGACTAGACGTACCTTTGTTGGTAAAGTAATGTCTCTGCTTTTTAATATGCTGTCTAGGTTTGACATTGCTTTTCTTCCAAGGAGTAAGTGTCTTTTAATTTCATGGCTGCAGTCACCATCTGCAGTGATTTTGGAGCCCCCCAAAATAAAATCTGTCACTGTTTCCACTGTTTCCCCATCTATTTGCCATGAAGTGGTGGGACCAGATGCCATGATCTTAGTTTTCTGAATGTTGAATTTTAAGCCAACTTTTCCACTCTCCTCTTTCACTTTCATCAAGAGGCTCTTTAGTTCTTCTTCGCTTTCTGCTATAAGGGTGGTGTCATCTGCATATCTGAGGTTATTGATATTTCTCCTGGCAATCTTGATTCCAACTCGTGCTTCATCCAGCCCTGCGTTTCTCATGATGTACTCTGCATGGTGGAGAGTTCTGACAAAATGTGGTCCACTGGAGAAGGGAATGGCAAACCACTTCAGTATTTTTGCCTTGAGAACCCCATGGGGGAGAATGGATACATGTATATTTATGTCTGAGCCCCTTTGATGTTCACCTGAAACTTTCTCAACATTGTTGATCGACTGTACCCCAATGTAGAATTTAAAAATTTTTTAAAAACACACACCAAAAATACAAGTACTTTTTTTTTTTCAAAAATACAAGTACTTTTATTGATAAAAAATGCTAACCATCATCTGAGCCTTCAGCAGATTGTAAACTTTTTGCTGGTGGAGTGTCTTGCCTCTGTGTCGGTGGCTACTAACTGATTAAGGTGGTGGTTGCTGCAGGCTGGGTGGCTGTGGCAAGTTCTTAAAATAAGACAAGAGTGATGTTTGCCACATTGATTGACTCTTCCATTTGTGAACAATTTCTATGTAGCAGCAATGCCGTTGGTTTGCATTTTACCTACAGTAAGATTTCTTTCAAAATTGGATCGACCTCCAACTAATAAAAAAATTAAAAAAAAAAAAAACAAAAAAAAACAAAAAAAACAAAATTGGATCCAGTTCTCTCAAATCCTGCTGCTGCTTTGTCAACCAAGTTTTTTCTAAATACTTTGTTATCATTTCAACAGACTTCACAGCCTCTTTACCAGGAGTAGATTCCATCTCAAGAAATCACTGTTTTTGTTCATCCACAAGAAGCAACTCCTCATTCCTTGAAGTTTAATTGTGAGACTGTGACAATTCAGTCCTATCTTCAGGTTCCACTTCTAATTCTACTTCTCCTGCTATTGCCACCAAGTCTTCAGTGCCTTCCTCCACTAGTCTTGAACCCCTCAAAGTCATCCATGAGGGCTGGAACCAGCTCTTCCAAGTTCTTGTTCATGCTGATATTTTGACCTTTTCCCATGAGTCACAAGTGTTCTTGATGGCATCTAGAATGGTGAACCCTTTCCAAAAGCTTTTCAGTTTATTTTGCCCACATCTATCAGAGGATTCACTGTTGGGTCTTAGCCACCAGCTGGTCTATGCTCCCAAGACAGGGGGCCCGGGGTTCAATCCCTGGTCGGGGAGCTAGATCCCATATGCCACAACAAAGATCAAAGATCTCAAGTACCACAGCTGAGACCTATACAGCCAAATAAATTTAAATAAATAAATTTTAAAAATAAGAATCACTGTCTATGGCAGTTATAGCTTTACAAAATACATTTCTTAAATAATAAGACTTGAGAGTTTAAATTACCCCTTGATCCATGGGCTGCAGAATGGATGTCATGCTAGCAGGCATCTAAACACTATTAATCTCGTTGCCCATCTTCCATCAGAGCTCTTGGGTGACCAGGTGCATTGTCAATGAGCAGTAATATTTTAAAAGGAATCTTTTTCTTTTTTCCTGAGTAGTAGGTCTCAACAGTGGCATTAAAATATTTAGTAAACCATATTGTCAAAAGATGTGCTAGTTTCTTTTATCCAGACCCCTCAGACTTTCTCCATATCAACAATAAGGTTGTTTTACTTTCTTATCATTCTTGTGTTCACTGGAGTAGCACTTTTAATTTCCTTCAAGAACTTTCCCTTTGGACTCACAACCTGGCTATCTCTTTGGTGCAAGAAGTCTAGCTTTTCTATCTCGGCTTCCAACATGCCTTCCTCACTAAGCTTAGTTCATTTCTAGCTTTTGATTTAAAAAAGAGTGTGACTCTTCCTCTCACTTGAACACTTAGAGGCCATTGTAGGGGTCTTAATTGTGTCTCAGGGGATCTCTAGGGAGGCTCAGGGAGAGGGAGCAAGATGCGGAAGGGTGGGTCAGTGGAGCAGTCAGAACATGTATAACATTTATGCGTTAAGTTCACTGTCTTACACGGGTGCAGTCCACGCTGTCCCAAAACAACTACAACAGTAACGTCAAAGACCACTGCTCACAGTTCACCATCACAGATATACTGACAGTGAACATTTTTGAAATATTGTGAGAGTTACCAAAGTGACACAGAGACACAAAATGTAACAGCAAATGCTGTTGGACAAATGGATTAATAGACTTGCTCTATGCAAGGTTGCCACAGTTCTTCAATTTATAAAAACAAACCTGCAGTGTCTGCAAACTACAGATAAGTGAAGAGCAATAAACAAGTAGTTCCCTGCACAGTATTTTGTACCTACTAAGTGATCAATAAATATTTGCTGAATGAATGCAGTACAATCCGTTCACTTTTTATTTGGGAAAACGAAACCACTGTCTCGTGAAAGAGACATTCAGCTTGTTCTGTGTGGTCCCGAAGGACGGATCAGGAAGTACAGAACTCTGATAGAGAAGCTCTGTTTTTCCAGTTCCGGTTGTCCAAAGATAGATTTACCATGAAGTGAGGTCTCCACCAGCAGAAACTGGGAGATCACTGAAGATGCAGAGAGTTGAATGTTTCTCAGCTCTGAGGCCGGACCACCCCAGTTCAAAGTCCGGCTCAGCCACCTACTATCTGGGAGGTTTTGGGGCAAATCACTAAATCTGGCTGTGCCAGGCTCTGTGTCTACAAAGTGGGAATGCTTTCTTTGATGCTAAGATGCAGTTATTTCAACATTTCTAAGTCAGGATGCTGATCACAGTCATTGTCAGCCAGATGGTAGCAGTGGCATAGTTGTCTACCCGTGTCGGGCATACTTGGAATGAGCTGTGTGCAGTTGTAGGAATCCATGTGTACTGAGCTTGACTGTCTTTTAAAAAAGGTCTTTGAAAAGACTGTGGCATAGATCGGTATTGAAAATTAACATTTTTTTGTGTGTGTATGCAGAAAGATAAGGGAACAGCAGTGGGGTGTAAATTTCAGATTAGTGAATGCTGTTTACTGTTGACTAGATTTTTTTCTTTTCTTCAGGGTTAATAACCTAATGATAAGTCTCGAACTTGACAGCATCTGAGATTCAGTGAATGTGGCATCTCACTAGTTACCTCCTGAGGTTATTATAAAGGTTGTAAAGTTGTAAGGATTAACACCTATCTGTAAATGGCCTAGAATGGGGCCTGGTGCAAAGTCAGCACCATGCAAGTACTGTGTTGTTTTATTTTTAAATACTTAGTCATCATTGATTTCAACAGTTGCTGCCTCTCATCTAGCTTCTGAAGGGGTGCCATAAGCATTAAATGGAGATTGCGAAAGGACAGTCAGGGTTTCTCTAAAATAGAGTCTCAGAAATTCAGAGTTGATGCCGCTGAAGTTGAGGAAAGCCTCTGACAATACAGGAAGTTCTTACAGAACCAGACATTTTAAACTCAACGAGACTGATCGAAAAAGAAGACTCTGGAAATAAAAAATCGAGGTTGGGGCCTCCCTGGTGGCTCAGTGTTTAAGAATCCACCTGCCAATGCCAGGGGACACAGGTTCCATCCCTGATCTGGGAAGATCCCACATGCTGCTGAGCAACTAAGCCTAAGCACCGTAACCGCTGAAGCTCATGAGCCCTAGAGCCCGTGCTCCACAACAAGAGAAGCCACCACAACAAGAAGCCCGTGCACCACATCTAGAGAGTGGCCCCTGCTCTGTAACTAGAGAAAGCCCGGGCACAGCAACGAAGACCCAGCCCAACCAAAATTAAATTTTAAAAATCAGGGTTATGGCAGCACCGGCCTTCTCTCTCTCATTCTCAGCAGCTTCTGTGCTGACCCACATTTCCCTCTACCACGTCACAGCCTGGCAAGGATTCCACCATTCCAAAGATTTACCGCTTATAAAAGACTCAATTTCACTCTAAACACCGACTGACCCTGCAGCAACAGGAGAAAGCCAGTGCTTCTCCACACTTCCTTGCCTGCCCCTGCCTCAGACCCAGCAAAGCTACCTGTTCCCAGGAAGTAGCTTAGTTGGGAAAAGATGATTTGCATTGAAACAGAGTGGTTCTGATACCAGCCGGCTCCATCTCAGAACACCTGTTTGGGTGTGAAATGATAATTATTGAAAGAACACAATATGGAGATTTCCCTTTGACAGCTGCTCTTGTGTTCTTAAAGCCTCTTACTTCCTTGTTAAGAAATAGGCAGTAGAATGCATAGGGAACCAGGGCTCATTATGTGTACCGCCTGGGCTGAGACTCACACCTGTATATTGCGTCTTCTAGCGTGTCAGCCCCTGCTTTGCAGCACACAGCAGTTAGCCAGTCATTGGTTAAAATGTCCCTTGTCTTATTCCAAGCACTAAGTTCACTTCTGCCAGAGCTTCATGAGGGTCAAGCAACGGGGGAAGGCTCCAAGGTTTGGGGAAGAAGTCGAGGGTCTCGGGAGACCTGCCAGCTCTATCATCCCAGGATACCAGTGAAATAAAGACATGAAGGACCAGTAAGCTCTGAAAGTATTTTAGATTGCCATCCACCCTTCTCCAGCTCCTTCATTTCTGGCTCGAAAAGTATGAAGATTCTGTCATTTACACCAGATTGACAACCCAGATAAGGAAAATCAATTTTCATTATGGCTGGTTTAAGTGTGTGCTTGCAGGCAGGTTCACAAAAACAATCAGTGGTACTGGGAAGCAGAGAATTTACACAACTTGCCAGAGTGGGCTCCAAGTTGATAAAATAATCCTCTTGTTTTCAGGTATGATTCAATGTGGCCTGTCTCTTACTACGAAGAATCAGGCTCAGGATAAAGTGTAATTATAAAATCCTGGAGCATCTTAGAAGGAAGTTGCTCGATAAACACCAGGTGCGTTAATATCGCTGACTCAGTCATTGTGAGAAGACTTGCAGAAGGGTCAGGCTCCAGGTGTGGAGGTGGCACTGAAAACGTGAATGCCTCCACTACCATAAAACTATATTTTTATTATTATAAAAATAATACCCGCTTATTATGGGAGGATACAGAAATGTGTAAGTTTAAAGAGAAATAATGTCACCTATATAGTCCCATGAAATTAAAAGACGCTTGCTCCTTGGAAGAAAAGCTATGACCAACCTAGACAGCATATTAAAAAGCAGAAACATTACTTTACCAATAAAGGTATGTCTAGTCAAAGCTATGGTTTTTTCAGTAGTCATGTATGGATGTGAGAGTTGGACCATAAAGAAAACCGAGTGCCAAAGAATTGAGGCTTTTGAACTGTGGTGTTGGAGAAGACCCTTGAGAGTCCCTTGGACTGCAAGGAGATCAAACCAGTCCATCCTAAAGGAAATCAGTCCTGAATATTCATTGGAAGGACTGATGCTGAAGCTGCAACTCCAATACTTTGGCCACCTGATTCGAAGAACTGACTCATTGGAAAAGGCCCCAATGCTGGGAAAGATTGAAGGCAGGAAGAGAAGGGGACAAGAGGATGAGATGGTTGGATGGCATCACTGACTTGAAGGATATGAGTTTGAGTGAGCTCCGGGAGTTGGTGATGGACAGGGAAGCCTGGCGTGCTGCAGTCCATGGGGTCACAAACAGTAGGACGTGACTGAGTGAACTGAACTGATATAGTCCCATCCCCCAGAAAAGTTTGATGTTTCCTTTTCATCTTATAAAGGTAAGTAATACATAATACATATGATACAAAACTAGTATCATATTGTATTACCAGTATTTTAAAACTTTTACTTGAAATAGTTTCAAGCGACACAAAGTTGCAAAAATAAAACAGCACAAAGAATACCTGTGTACCCTTACCTCATCTGCCTTATCTGTGTTGTCTCCAGCTAGCCATCCATCATATATTCATCTATCTGTAATTAAAGGGTGAGTTTCATCTATCAAGGCTCTCTTACCCCTAAACACTTCAGTGTGTATTTCCTAAGGAAAAGGATTTTTCTCCTGACCACAGTTGTCAGCCTAACAAATTCATAAGCTTATGTTGATTTAATAATTTAATCTATCATCCATATCCCAATGTAATCAATTAAGTGAAAAATGTCCTTTATGGCAGTTTTCCCTCCAGCACAGGATCCAGTCAAGGGTCAGGTACTACATTTGATTGTCAGATCTCTTTAGCCTTCCTGATCCTGGGACATTTTCATGTTGTTGTTAGTCCCTCAGTCGTGTCCAGCTCTTTGTGACCCTGTGGACTGTAGCCCGCCAGGCTCCTCTGTCCATGGGGGAGAGGAGCCTCCATTCTTGCCTCTTTCCCAGGCAAGAATACTGGAATGGGTTGCCATTTCCTCCTCCAGAGAATCTTCCCAACCCAGAAATCGAACCTGCATCTCCTGCATTGGCAGGCGGATTCTTTACCACTGTGCCACCAGGGAAGCCAGGACATTCACATATTTACCTTTTGTGACACTGACATTTGAAGAAAGCAGTGTCTCCACCGCTGCCCCCTAACACACAGCTTTTCCCTTGTAACTGAATGTTCCTTATTCTGCATTTGTCTGGGGTTTCTTTGTGATTCGACTGAGGCCATGCATTCTCCATTGGATACCGAGTAGGTGAAGCTGTGTCCTCCTTGGGGTGACACACCTGGAGACACTGTCCTGCTATCCTCACTGATGACGTTAATCTGATCACCTAGTCAGGGCTCGTGTTTGCCCAGTTTCTCCACTGTGCCGTTACTGTTTGTGTGTTTTCCAATCCTCCTTTGCAGTTTATGTCTGTGGGGAGACAGTTTGCTGCTGCTGCTGCTGCTAAGTCGCCCAGTCGTGTCCGACTCTGTGCGACCCCCTGGACTGCAGCCTACCAGGCTCCTCTGTCCATGGGATTTTCCAGGCAAGAGTACTGGAGTGGGTTGCCATTGCCTTCTCCGGGGGAGACAGTTTAGGATCATGCAAATATTCTGCTCCTCACCAAAATCTCCCCTGAGATTTAGCATCTATTGATGATGCTTGCCTGCTTCAACCTTGACCATGATAGTTGCCAGATCCACTCTTGCGCCTTTTCAACATTTGCCAGTTGGCCCTTATCACTCTATTTTTTTTTAATTGGTAAGGACTCATTAGTTCTGTTCAACACAATTCTCAGACATCCAAAACAGTCAGATAATCTCTCAGCACCACATCCCCCTATGGATCCTTCACCTGGAGGGAGCTCTTCCTCTCTTCTCCACTTCAGACCCGTGGTCTGCTGGCTGCCGCAAAGCTGCCTCCCTGGGATTCTCACTTCTTACTTTCTAAGGAAGTTCAGGCCTCTTTTTTTTTTTTTCTCCTGTATTGGATCATGCTTCCTGAAACCTGCACCTTCTTCTTTCATAGTTTCTTTCTATGTTTTGAAGAGAAGACATTTTTCTCTAACCTTCTGAGAAAGGCAGGCAACATTTTTTGTTTTTTGGCGCATATGTGTGTCTCAAAATGTCTTTGCTTTTTCTCTCACTTTATTGATAATTTGGGTATTCTGCGTTTGAAGTCATTTTCCCCGAGACTCCTGAAGACATTGCTTCAGTGTGTTTTAGCTTCTACTATTTGCTGCACAGGAAGCCCAAAGCCAGTCTGATTCCTGGTTCTTTTGAGTAAACTGAGACTTTGTATATCAAGTTTTTGTTTTCATTCTGCATATTTTCATTTAAGATTCTTGTTTCCTCTACTTCTTATGATCTAAAATTTCTCAGTGTAGCTCCTTGTTAATTCATCCCACTGAACTCTGGGGTGGGAACTTTCAGTTTGAAGACCTATGTCTTTCAGGTCGTAAGAGGTTTTTTGTTTTCTCTTTGTTCATTTCTTCCAAGCGTTTTCTTACTCTCTTTCTGAAACACATATTCAGATGTTGGACTTCCTTGATTAATGCTTTAATTTTCATATTGTTTCTTTTTTATTATCCATCTCAACCAACTTTCTGGGAGTTGTTTTTTTTAACTTTATCTTCCAAACTTGTTAGTGACATTTTTATGTTGGGTATTGTATTTTAAGTTTCTAAATGCCTTCTTCATCTAATATATTTTTTCTTTTCTTTCTTTTTTTTAGAGCATACTGTCTTGTGAACAGAATACATATATCTCCTTATCCTAGAATGTTATTTATGTTTTCTTTGGAAAAATATTTTTGTTTTCCTTCTCGCTTGGGTTCTTTTTTCATTTGTTTTAATAGCTTTTATCTCAAAGATATTCCTTGTGATCCTTTACTGTCTTCATAGTTAAGAACAAGGTAGTCAATCAGTTCATATGGAAGCTCTCTGATTTGCCTCACTGTAGGCAAACTTTTAAAAAAATATTTTAATTTAAAAATTTGAAACTGCAATAAGATACACATAATATTTACCATGATAATATTTTCAAGTGTACATCTCAGAAGTGTGAAGGACACTCACACGGTTGTACAGTCAAGCTCCAGCTCTTCTCCTCTTGCAGAATTGAAGTTCAGTATTCACTTAACAGCAACTGTCCGTTTCCCCCTCCCTCCAGACCCTGGCAACCACTCTTCCACTTTCTGTTTTTACGAATCTGACTTCTTCCGGTCCTATAAGTGTAATCGTACTATGTCTCTCTTTTTCGACGGGCTTCATAATGGCCTCAAGGTTCATCCATATTGTCCAACGTGTCAGAATTTACTTCCTTTTTAAGGCTGTGAAACATAGTCCTTTGTGTATACACACTACATTTTGTCTGTCCATCATCTGTCAGTGACACAGACACTGGGGCTGCTTCCGTCTTTTGACAACTGTGAATAATGCTGCTATGGACATGATGTGCAAATACCTCTTGAAGACTCCACTCAGTTCTTCTAGGTATATAGGTAGAAGTGGAATTGTCAAGTCATATGGTAATTCTATTTTTAATTTTTTGAAGGCCTACCATTGTATTTGCACCATTTTATATTCCTATCAGTAGTGCACAGTATTCCAGTTTTCGTACATCCTTGTCAACATTTGGTGTTTTTTGTTTTTTTTACATAGTAGCCATCCTAATGAGTGTAGGCAAGCAGTTATATGTGTATAGTTTTAGGCCCTGCTTTTTCCACAGAAAATGATCTTGAGCATTTTTTTTTCCATGTCAATAGGCATTTTTTAAAACCTGGTTTTTAATGGCTGTCCTATTTAACAGATTTCATAATGATAACATTTTGTGTTCAGTCATTTTTCAGGTATAAATAATGTTATATAGAATATTCTTATAAAGAAATCTTTGTGTACATCCCTGCTAGCTACATTTTCTTTAGTGGCTAACATTCTAGAGGTTGAATTCCTGGATGAGAGGGTATGTTTTTGATACGTATTGCAGGATTGCTTTTCTGAAAACCTCCATCAGTTTATATTCTTACTAGCAGTATGAAAGTATCATCTGTACTGCATATTATCAGACAAAAGTATTTCAATGTATGATCATAAATACAAGGTCAGAAAGACTATATATATCAATAGATAACAGTGGTCAACTGTGAGAATAATTTTGGTTTTGCCATACAAGTGGTTATGTAAAATGCTAGATGAATTTTTATCATTTGTATTTTTCAGTAAGAATTTATTAATGTAAATTTATATAAAACATTTTAATTTCCTAATTTAAAAAGAAATGGTTGAAATTGTACACTTATTTCAACATGTATTCTTTTGGTTTTATTAAACATTTTTTCCTATTTATTATCTTTCTCCTTTTGCAAAATATCCACTCAACTTCATTTGTCTAATTTCTTGAGTTTAGAACTTTTTATATATGAATTCACTTCATCATACATGTCAATTGTATTTCCCCCTTTTTCTTGTTTATTCTTCAGAAGCTAAAGAAGTTAAATATAGGCAGCTACATTTATTCATCTTTTACTTTATGATTAATTTATCAGCTTTTACAGTTAGAAAGCTTTTCTTCATTTGGAGTTCAGATATTCATCTGCCTATTTTTATATGTTTTATGTGTTATTGTTGTTGTTATTGTATATGTTTTATGTGTTATTGAGCTCATGTCCAACTCTGTGACTCCATGGACTGCAGCATGCCAGGCTCCCCTGTCCTTCACTATCTCCTGGAGTTTATTCAAATTTATGTCTATTGAGTCAGTGATGCTATTTAACCATCTCATTTTCTGCCCTCTCCTTCGCTTTTTGCCTTCAACCTTTCCCAGCATCAGGGTTTTCTTCCATTGAGTAGACTCTTCACATCAGGTGGCCAAAGTATTGGAGCTTCAGCATCAGTCCTTCCAATGAATATTCAGGACTGATTTCCTTTAGGATGGACTGGTTTGATCTCCTTACAGTCCAAGGGACTCTCAAGGGTCTTCTCCAACACCACAGTTTGAAAGCATCAATTCTTTGGCGCTCAGCTTTCTTAATGGTCCAACTCTCACATCCATACATGACTACTGGAAAAACCATAGCTTTGACTAGATGGACCTTTGTCTGCAAAGTTATGTCTCTGCTTTTTAATATGCTGTCAAGGTTGGTCATAGCTTCTCTTCCAAGGAGCAAGCGTCTTTAATTTCATGGCTGCAGTCACCATCTGCAGTGATTTTTGGAGCCCAAGAAAATAAAATCTGTCACTGTTTCCCTTGTTTGCCTATTTGCCATGAAGTGATGGGATCGGATGCCATCATCTTCGTTTTCTTAATGTTGAGTTTTAAGCCAGCTTTTTCACTCTTTTTCACTTCCATGAAGAGGCCCTTCAGTTCCTCTTTGCTGAAGGAAGGAAGGAAGGAAGGAAAGAAAAAGAAAGAAATGAAGTCACTCAGTCGTGTCTGACGCTTTGCGACCCCATCCATGGATAGTAGCCTACCAGGCTTCTCTGTCCATGGGATTTTCCAGGCAAGAGTACTGGAGTGGGTTGCCATTTCCTTCTCCAGGGGATCTTCCCAACTCAGGGATCGAACCCAGGGCTCCTGCATTGTAGGCAGACGCTTTTACCGTCTGAGCCACCAGGGAAGTCATTCTGCTATAAGGGTGGCGTCATCTGCATGTCGAGGTTATTGACATTTCTCCTGGCAATCTGGATTCCAGCTTATGCTTCATCCAGCCTGGCATTCCACATGATGTACTTTGCATATAAGTTAAATAAGCAGGGTGACAGTATACATCCTTGACGGACTCCTTTCCCAATTTGAAACCAGTCCGTTGGCCTGGGGACCGAGCGGCAAGGGGCATGTTCCGGAGGGCCCGTCCCCCTGCAGTCCCTGCCGGGCTCTGATGACCATAGCAGCCTCGAAGCACCGGGGGCGCCAAGCAACCGGGCAGTCCTTGCAGGGCTTGGGGCGCAGAGGGCGGTGCGGCGAGCTCGCTGGGCGCCAGGGGGCAGCAGAGGTCACGGCGACGTAGGGCTTGCGGGAGCCGAGCGGCGGGCACGGAGGTCCGGCTCGTACTGCCACCTTGTTTTACGGCTCTCAACAGACGGCTCTGCTCCCATCTGCCGACTTGACTTGCGGCTTCTCTTCCTATGCCCCGCAGTGGTCCGGCGCGAGTTCAGCTGGACCTACTCCTTTCCCACGGTCCTCCGCTCAGCCATCCTAAGCAGGGTGGGGTTCGGGCCGCCCCGCCCCGGGGCGTTGTCGCTCAGACCTTCTCCCAATGGTCCTCTGCGTGCCCTTCAGGCCTCCTCGTCCGTCGCGGTGTTTCCGAAACCTTCTTCCCAGGATCCTCTGCGCGGCCGTTCAAGCGCCCTGCTGCGTATTGGGGCCGTCACTGCTGGCGCGATTTCTTCCAGACCTTCTTCCCAAGATCCTCTGCGGGTCGTGCCTAGTGCCCTTCCGCGCGTTCAGACCGCATCCGCTGGTGTGGTCTCGCCCAGACCTTCTTCCCAGAGTCCTCTTGGCGGCCGTGCCTAGTGCCGGTCCGCAAGTTCAGGTCCCCTCCGCCCGCGCGTTCTTGCCCAGACCTTCTTCCCAGGGTTCTCCAGGCGGCCGTGCCCCAGGGAGTTTCTGTGCGTTCAGTCTGGACAGATCTCTGTCCGCCCTGCGCGGCTGAGGCGCGTAAGTGGAGTCGCCGCCGGGTGGGAGTTCGCGTCGCTGGTCCCGGCTTAGCAGTTCTGCGCCCAGCGGTGTGTGATGTGCCGTGAGGGCGCCGGGCCGGGCGAGCGGGCGGGCGGCCGGGGCCGGGGTCGCGGGCTCAGTGATGCCCGGGGCGGGGACCGAGGGCTGATACGCCGACGGGCCCCAGGCGGGAGCGGCTGCGGCGGGAAATGCGTTGGCGTTTCGGCGGAGTTTGACAGGTCAGCGCGTAGTCAGCTCTTGTGGCGCTTTCAAACAACCGAGCCGGAATCCACACATGGTGGAATCCCTCAGTCTGAAGAGATCGGCTGCGTGGCTTCGGCGCGTTCTCCGGGCCGGGCCGCGCCGCAGTCGCCGCTAGTGTGGAGCGTGTTGGGCACCCGGAGCCCCGCGAGCTCGTTAGCTGACGCGGCTCACCTGGTCCGGCCGGGGTCAGCGCTCCTTGGTCCACGGCCGCTGGGCGGCGTTTCGTCGAGGCGGGGGAACCTTGCTTTCTTTCTCCGTTAACTGATGGGCATTTGGGCTTTTGCGCTTTCTGGTCTCCGAGTCCGTTTAAGGTCTGTTCCTCCCGGGGACTCACAGACCGAGGCACAAACCTCTGAAATCTAAATTCTCCCCCAGCCTGGAGCTCTGGGTCCGGGTCAGGTGTTTTGGCGGCATCGGGTCTGGTTTCTTCGGAAAGGTTTGTACAGTTTTCTTTTCTCAGTACAGCACTCCTGGACCCTTGGCTTGGTGGTCACGGGTGGAGCAGCGTTCGTGTGCGGGGCTCGCTGGAGACGCCGCCAGGCCGGCCGTCCAGTGATGGGCACTGGGTGGGCTGGACAGGAGCGGACGGATGTAGTAGAGTCGGGGGTCGGGGGCGGGGGGGCTCCTCTCCGAGCAGACCTAGCGCGCCTTCGTTGTTTGTGGGTTCACGGACCGGCCCCCGAACAGAACCAGCACTCAGGGCGCGGGGTGACCCTCGCGCTGTCCCTGCCGAAGTCTGGCGGACCGCCCCTCTGCCTGCTTATTTCAGACTGTAAACCAGCGGCCTCGTTGTCCTTCAGTGCCACAGTTTAAGCTTTTTATTCGTGATTCCACTGTTTCTTTAGCACATTTCTAAAAAATTGATTCAAAGATTCTTTAAATTCTGTAATTCTTTACAATTTTCCAGTTTCGCTCGCACGAGATCGTGCACAGAAGGTTGTGTAACAACCCTCTTTTTCCCACTACCCCTGCCTTGCCCCTCCCTCCTTCCCTCCCGCACTGGTACCACCACTGAGTTCACTAGTGAGCCTGCTTCTCTTTTGTTGACTAGTGTGTTGTGTTGTTTCAGTTCCACCTGTGAGTGACATCACATGGTGTTTGTCGTTCTCTCTCTGAATGACTTAGTATAACGCCCTCCCAAGTCCATCCCTGTCTAGAAGGTCCTCCAAGCTTGTTGGTGCAGGAAGGCAGGCTTCTTTCTGATGAGCTTTGTTCAGGTGTGAGTTAGGTGCTGTCGGCTGTGAGTTCAGTGTTAAGGAATCAGCAGTGTCTTACTTCAATAGGGTGCCTTTGATAGAAACATGAAGAGCAAGGCTTTGTACTGACTGGTTGATGGAAATGAAGCAGCCGGAGGCTCGAGGGAACCTAGCCCAGTGTTTCTGCAGGAGCAGTGGCTGGGTCTTGAATCAGTCAGTGCTCAGGGTACCTGTAGAACAGACCACCACCAACAGTGAGAGCGGACTACGTGACCAGTTTAATTACTCAGAAAGCTTTGTGGGGATATTTATTCCATTTCTGTGACTTCTAACATTTTTCCACACAAGATATTCATTTTTAGTAAAGTCCTGGCAGTTTTGAAGTGGAAAAGAGCTAAAAATAAAGCTACCATTCTCTTTATTCTACAAGTTGGGTAGGGACTATGCTAAGTCCTAGAGATCCAGTCAGTAGTTGGTATACGGCCCCTGTGTTCTCAGCGGTAGAATGGATTATAGTGTTACCTGTGCTGTGTGCTCAGTTGTGTCTGACTCTGTGGCCCACCAGGCCGTCTGTCCATGGGATTCTTCAGGCAAGAATACTGGAGTGGGGTGCTATTTCCTCCTCCAGGGAATCTTGCTAACCCAGGGATCGAACCCATGTGTCTTGCATCTCCTGCATTTGCAGGCCAGTTCTTTATCGCTGGGCTACCTGGGAAACCCATGTGCTGTGATGTCTGTCTAAATGCTATGGGAATTTAGGATTAATTCTGTTTAGAGTGTAGTGAGGTGTGTCAGGTTTCAAGGAGGAGAGGACATTTTGAGATCTTTTTTCCTCTTACTTAAATAATGCTTTTTCTACTCTTGCTAAATTTAAAAAAGTTTTACAAACATGTGAGCAGCATGTACGTAAATGAAAATAAAGAATTTTGGTTTCTAGTCTTGGTGGTCTTGAGCCTCATAGTCAGCACTTCACAGGTCACTGAGCTTGGTCAGCTCTGCCTCAGTGACGCACATACAGAATCCATGCTTGTCATCTGTGGCTGTCGCTTTGGTCGAGCCTCTGTGGTTTCCTCTGCCGACTGTTGTAGACTCCACCTGTGCTCTCCTGCAGTTATTCACTGCTGACAAGGAATATTTCCAGGCGAAAATATTGTATCATTCTCAACTTAAAATTTCCACTGCTCTCCCATGTTTATAAACTAAAGTTTTAAGCTTTTAAAGGTGGCTTATTCATGATAATGTTATCGGAAGGGTGTGTGTGACGGGAGGTCCATCTGCTCACCACTCAAAAGCCAATTAACAGGCCAGGTTGGTGGAAAGGAAAGTTTGCTTTGTTTCAGATGCTGGCAACTGAGGGGGAGTGTGGTGGACATCTGTCCAAAGACTGACTCTGCACCCCCTGCCCCCACAAGCAGGGGATGAGAGCTTTTATAGCTAGAGCTGGGCGCGGGGGGAGGCTACATGCAAAAACAGCACAGTCATCTCTAAGTCATCTTCACATTGGTCATCACTGGTCTTCCTAGCATCATCTCGGTTGTTTTGTGTACAGTTAATCTTCAGTTCTGGGGTGCACATGTTCCCATTTCTTTGCAGTCAGTTCTCAGAATTGTGGCAGCTCAAGTCCTGGGTTCAGTCTGGTCATCAAGAAGTTAACTTCTCAGCCTGGTGTTTTAGTATCTGTAAGACAGCTCACAGGATATGGCTCAGAGTATTACCTATAGTCCTTGAGAAAAAACTAAAGGTCCTTGACTATGCTTCATGACTACATCATTATTTAGTCTCCTTCGACTGTTTTCCTTTGTTTCCACATTTTTCACTTTTCTGATTAAACTTATTATTTGAAATTTTCCACAGACAAAAAGCAAGCAGAGGACATGGGTGGGGGGCAAGGACCATATGGTCCTGCTCCATTTCAATTCCGCCCCCCCGCCCCCGCCCCCAAGCATTAAACTTAAAGCCAGCAGTCCTACACATCATGAGTAGTTATATCCTGGGACAATATTTGGTTCAGTCCCTCAGTTGTGTCCGACTCTTTGCGACCCCATGGACTGCAGCATGCCAGGCTTCCCTGTCCATCACCAACTCCCGGAGTTTACTCAAACTCATGTCCATTGAGTCCGTGATGCCATCCAACCATCTCATCCTCTGTCATCCCCTTCTCCTCCAGCCTTCAATCTTTCCTAGCATCAGGGTCTTTTCAGATGATTTAGTTCTTCACATCAGGTGGACAAAGTATTGGAGTTTCAGCTTCAGCATCAGTCCTTCCAATGAATATTGAGGATTGATTTCCTTTAGGATGGTCTGGTTGGATCTCCTTTCAGTCCAAGGGACTCTCAAGAGTCTTCTCCAACAACACAGTTCAAAAGCATCAATTCTTCGGCGGTCAGCTTTCTTTATAATCCAACTCTCACATCCATACATGACTACTGGAAAAACCATAGCTTTGACTAGACAGATCTTTGTTGGCAAAGTAATGTCTCTGCTTTTTAATATGCTGTCTAGGTTGGTCATAACTTTTTTTCCAAGGAGCAAGCGTCTTTTAATTTCATGGCTACAGTCACCATCTGCAGTGATTTTGTGACAACATTACTGGACAGTTTTTCTATCCCGAACATTAGTTCAAAAATATCATTAGAAACAAAGCAGTTACTTTCCATTGGGTGTCTCTGTTACCAAAATCAGATCAATATTCCAGGAGAACTTTGTTTTTTTAACAGAGGGGAAGAGAAAGAAAGTTAGTCTTCTATCAGTTTACTGTTAATAGCAAAATTTATATACCTAATTAAATTTAGTCTAATCTTAATCTTGACAACATAAATTTTTTTCAAAAAAATTTTTTAATAAACCTTTTATCACTTTTTGGATTTGAATAAATTACTCCTGTATTTTCCCCATCCAGAAACAGCTGTAGGACAAAATTACTATCATCTTTGTTTTCAATAAAAATTATTTTTGTATACCTTTTTTTGCCAACAACACGTCCTACTTGTTTTTACATACCGAAATGCTTTCCTTATTATTTTTACATGTTACAATTTTTAAGCCTTGAAACTGTAACAAAACCAAGAAACAAGTGATTGAAATGTTATACCAGCATTTTCTGATTGGCAAACTTAAGAACATACTCCATAACCTCAAAAAACATACACTTTTAATAGCATAATTTTTTAAAATAGTACATGTATATTTAATGAACCCAAACATCTTTAGTTTTCCTCTTGGTTTTATAAGAAGACAAAAGTAGGTAAATTTAGAGTTGTTTGATTTGTAAGCGCTTATACTTTTTTAAACCTATTATGTAGAGCTTCTTTACAAATTAACCTCAGCAGTATCATCTAAAGACAAAAACACATACTGAGACATGGAAACATCCAAACAGAGATCTCCTTGTTTTATCTTTTTACATTTTATGAATTAGGCATTGCAATTAATCTCACCAGTTTATGGATAATAGAATAGCCAAGTTTACATACTCAATTTTAAAGAGTTTTTTTCCTTTTTTTTCTTCTTAGCTTTAAATTTTACAATTAATCCAAGGCTGGAGTTCCAAGCAACATGGATTATGTTTGTATTTTAGGGACGTGTTCCCCTAGGCTTACTTTTGTTTCCTCAGGGTCTGAAAAAAGCATTTTATCAAGCCAGCTTTTCCTAACTGTATATGTAAAAAAAACTGGCTTTTACTGAATTTTAAGAGTTCCATTTTAACCAATCTTCTCTGGAGTCTAAAGAATACTGTTGCCATACATGGTCCAAAAAATAATCATCTTTCTTTAGTCATAATTTTCCAGCTAAAATTTTTCTTAATGAATTGAACCTGAATTTCCATTTCACACAAGGCAACAAGAATACCAGTCACACAGATGCAATACACACTCACACACCGATTGACAGATCTGTCAAAAACCCTCTTTGAGGGTGACCAGTACGGAGTCACAAACAAATACTTCCCCAGAACAAACTGTACTCAGTGGTAGTCAGACATCAGAACCAATTGTCAAGAATGCCCAAGTAGCACTGTGTGTGTTAGTTACACAAGTAACCAACTGTCTATAAACAGGCCAGGTTTGGTGGAAAGTTTGCTTTATTTCAGATGCCGGCAACTGGGGCGGGTGGTGGAGGACATCTGTCTGAAGGCCATCTCCCCCTCCCCCGGCACACAAGTAGGGGTGAGAGCTTTTATAGACAGAGTGTGTGTGTTACGCAAGTAACACTGTGTGTGTTAGTCGCTCAGTCGTGTCCGACTCTGCAACCCCATGAACTGTAGTCCACCAGACTCCTCTGTCCATGGGATTCTCCAGGCAAGAATACTGGTGTGGTTGCCATTTTCTTCTCCAGAGGATCTTCCTGACCCAGGGATCGAACCTGGATTTCTTGCATTGCAGGCTGATGGTTTACCGTCTAAGTTACTAGCACTCACAAATGGAAGGTTGCCCATGTACACACCGGTGGACTTACCCAGTCTTGGAGATCATCAGCTTGTCCCAAATGTAAGTTTTTATTCCACCAAAGAAAAGCGTACATTGGCAACCAGTGCTGAGCAGGGGAGAAACAGGGAGGATCCTCAAAGCAAAAGGTTTTGGCAGCTGCTGGGAATATCCCCCAAATGCCTTACTTGGCTCGCTTACCACGAGCAGGTGTATACACCGTCATGGCCACAGCTCTCCCCTGGAAGACCCAGGAGAGCCTGGTGCCGTGATAGCACAAGAGGCAACCAGAGCCAGCCCTGCACTGGGTGCCAAAAATCTGTACCCGAAAGGGTGTGGAAGGTGGGGTTTGGCTGCTCACCACTCAAAAGGTCAATAAACAGGCCAGGTTTGGTGGAAAGTTTGCTTTATTTCAGATGCCGACAACTGGGGTGGGTGGCGGAGGACATCTGTCTGAAGGCCATCCCCCCTCCCCTGGCACACAAGTAGTGGGTGAGAGCTTTTATAGACAGAGTTGGGGGGGGGGCCTCCATGTAGAAACAGCACAGTCAGCTCTGACAGTCATCTTCAGTTGGTCATCAGTGGTCTGACGAGCATCATCTTGATTGTTTTAGGTACAGTTCCAGGATCCATTTGTTCCCATTTCTTGGCGTTCTCATGATGTACTCTGCATATAAGTTAAATAATCAGGGTGACAATATACAGCCTTGACGTACTCCTTTTCCTATTTGGAACAAAGGTCCGTCTAGTCAAGGCTATGGTTTTTCCAGTGGTCGTGTATGGATGTGAGAGTTGGACTATAAAGAAAGCTGAGTGCAGAAGAGTTGATGCTTTTGAACTGTGGTGTTGGAGAAGACTCTCGAGAGTCCCTTGGACTGAAAGGAGATCCAACCAGTCCATCCTAAAGGAGATCAGTCCTGGGTGTTCATTGGAAGGACTGATGTTGAAGCTGAAACCCCAGTATTTTGCCCACCTGATGTGAAGAGCTGACTCATTTGAAAAGACCCTGATATTGGGAAAGATTGAAGGTAGGAGGAGAAGGTGATGACAGAGGATGAGATGGTTAGATGGCATCACCGACTCAATGGACATGAGTTTCGGTAATCTCTGGGAGTAGGTAATGGACAGGGAGGCCTAGTGTGCTGTGGTTCACGGGGTCGCAAAGAGTCGGACACGACTGAGCGACTGAACTGAACTTGGTGTTCAATTCCTGGAATTGTGGCAGCTCATGTCCTGGGTACAGTCTGGTCATCATATAGTTAACTTCTCCACCTGGTGTTTTAGTATTTATAAGACAGCTCATAGGATATGCCTCAGAATAGTATCTATAACCCTTGAAAAAGAGATAAAGGTCTTTGACTATGCTTAATGACCACATTATTATTCTTTAGTCTCCTTTGACTGTTTCATTTGTTTCCTCATTTTTCACTTTTCTGATTAAACTTAGTCTTTGACCGAAGTTTGACCGAAGTTTTCCCCAGACAAAAGTCAGGCAGAGGACATAGTGGGGGGCAAGGACCATAGGGTTCTGCTCTGTTTCAGTAATGCCCTGTCTTGTTTTTAATAAAGATGAGAAGAAGTCAGACAAAAGAGTGTGCTCAGTCACTCAGTTGTGTCTGACTCTTTGTGACTCCATGCACAAAGCCTCCTGCGAGGCTTCTCTGTCCATGGGATTTCCCAGGCAAGAACACTGGAGTGGGTTGTCATTTCCTTCTCTAGGGGATCTTTCCGACCCAGGGATCAAAGCTGTGTCTCCTGTGTCTCCTGCATTGGTAGGTGGCTTCTTCACCACTGAGCCACTTGGGAAGCCCAGACAAAAGAGAAAACCATCCTTATGTGGCATGTCTCCTTCCCACCTTCCTTCCTCCCTCCACCATTAATTGGAAGTGCTTTTAGGTGATAAGGAAATAGATAAGAATAAAAGCATTTGGGGCAGTCTTAGTTCGGTTCAGTTGTTCTCTAGTGTCCGACTCTTTGCAACCCCATGGACTGCAGCATGTGAGGCTTCCCTGTCCGTCACCAACTCCCAGAGCTTGCTCAAACTCATGTCCATCAAGTCAGTAATGCCATCCAACCATCTCATCCTCTGTCATCCCCTTCTCTTCCTGCCTGACAGTGAGTCAGTTCTTCGTATCAGGTGGCCAAAGTATTGGAGTTTCAGCTTCAGCGTCAGTCCTTCCAGTGAATACTCAGGACTGATTTCCTTTAGGATTGACTGGTTTGATCTCCTTGCAGTCCAAGGGACTCTCAAGGGTCTTCTCCAGCACCACAGTTCGAAAGCATCAAATTCTTAAGTGCTTAGCTTTCTTTATAGTCCAGCTCTCACATCCATACATGACTACTGGAAAAACCATAGCTTTGGCTAGATGAACCTTTGTTGGTAAAGTAATGTCTCTGCTTTTTAATATGCTGTCTAGGTTGGTCATAGCTTTTCATCCAAGGAGCAAGTGTCTTTTAATTTCATGGCTGCAGTTACCATCTGCAGTGATGTTGGAGCCCAAGAAAGCAAAGTCTGTCACTGTTTCCATTGTTGCTCCATCTATTTGCCATGAAGTGTTGGGATCAGATGCCATGATCTTCATTTTTTGAATGTTGAGTTTTAAGCCAGCTTTTTCACTCTCCTCTTTCACTTTCATGAAGAGGCTCTTCAGTTCCTCTTCGATTCTGCCATAAGGGTGGTGTCATCTGCATATCTGAGGTTATTGATATTTCTCCCTGCAATCGTGATTCCAGTTTGTGCTTCATCCAGCCTGGCATTTTGCATGATGTACTCTTCATATAACTTAAATAAGCAGAGTGACAGTATACAGCCTTGACGTACTCCTTTTCTTCTTAATATCACTTGAATTCATCGATTTCTTGCTTACAACCACTGTCCTAGTTAAGGCTCTTACCCACCAGCCCCAAAATTCTTTTTTTTTGGTCATATGTTTTTATTTTTTTTGGAAAATACCTATCAGAAGAAAATACTTGGGTCATATGGCAAATTCAAGTTTAATTTCTATAGAAATCATCAGATTTGTTTGCAAAATTATAAAACCATCAGGCTTCTAGAAAAAAATAAAAAAACAAGATAGCTTCATGATCTGGAGGAGTGCAAAGGTTTCTTAGACAAGATTGAGAAAGCAATAACCGCTTAAAAAAAGATAGGCTGGATAACATCAAAAGTGACAACTTCTCATTGAAGGTAAGGAACTCTACGAATGAGTGGGCACTGACACTGTTTGACAAAGCGCTGATATCCAGGGTATGGAGAGAGCCTCTGGGCTCAAGGCCTGGAGCCAGGACTCTCTGGGGCGCTGGCTCCGTCTCCCAGCCACGCTCTTCCTGGGAAGGGCGTCCTGTGTTTACAGCGGTCAGCGCTGCGTGGGGGTTCGGGCTGCTTCACATCCTTGCCAGCTTTTGGTGTTGTCAGCCTTTATTTTTACCCATTCTGGTGGGTGAAAAGTGGTGTGGAATTATGTTTGGTTTTAATTTTAGTCCTTGATTACCAACAATGTTGAGCACTTTTTCCTGTGTTCGTTGACATTTTATAGCTTCCTTTGTGAAGTGCCTGCGCAGATCTTTTGCCCATTTAAAATTGGGTTAATTGTCTTTATTTTTGAGTTGTAGGAGTTTTTTATGTGTCCTTTTTATATCCTGGATATCAGTCTTTGCGGTTGCCTATTCATTCTCTTAGAGTTGTTTTGATAAGTAGAATTTTACATTTTGATGTAGTCATATTTGTCTTTTTTTTTCTTTTCATAATTATTGGTTTCTAGGTCGTAAGTAAGAAAACTTCCTACCTCCAGGTTGTGAAGATATCCTGTATTTTCTTGTAGAAGTTTTAGTTTTAGCTTTTATGTCTAGTCTAAAATCCATCTCCAGTTTTTGTGGATGATATAAAAATTATTTTGTGAAAAATATTAAATGTTCTTCCCATACAGATCTTCAGTTGTTCCAGCATCGCTTGTCGAAAATGCCATTGTACTGCACTGGTACCTTTGCTGGAATTTAGATGACGGTTGATTTTTGGACCCTCTTTTCTGTTCCAGTTTTCCAGTCCTCACCACGGTTTTTTTTCTTTTTGCTTTTTGTTCTGTTACTTATTTTTGGCTGTGCTGGTCTTCGCTGCTTCTCGAGCCTTTCTCTAGTTGTGGTGAGTGGGGCTGCTCTCAATTTCAGTGTGCAGGCTTCTCATTGCGGTGGCTTCTCCCATCGGGGAGCACAGGCCTAGGCGTGTGGGCTTCAGTAGTTGCGGCTCCCAGGCTTCACAGCACAGGCTCAGTTGTGGGCCACAGGCTTAGTTACTCTATGGCATGTGGGATCTTCCCAGATAAGGGATCGGATCTGTATCTCCTGTATTGGCAGGCAGATTCTTTACCATTGAGGTAGTGGGAAGGCCTCCCTGCCCCACTGTTTTAAGTATAGTAAATCTTGAAGTCATGCATTGTAGGTCAGCAACTTCATTGGTTTTCAAATTTGATTTGGTTAGTTTAGATCCTTTGCATTTTCCACATACATGTTTGAATCATCGTCCTAGCAGTTTCCGCAAAACAGTCTGGTAGGATTATGATTATGCTGTTATTGCCACATCATTTAATAAGGTACATTTTTGAGGGTGGTTTTATTAATATTCCCTTTTGCAGATGAGAAAATTGGGGCCCAAAGAGGTTAAGTAAGTGTCCTGTTTAAGCCCTTGGAGCTCAGTCCTGAGCCACATTGGACTGTGACCTTCATAGCTTGCTTTACCACAGGGGATGGCACACTGTGACCTGCGGGCCGCAGCTGCCGCCTCTTCTGTGGTAAAGTTTCTGTTTGTTTCTTTTTGGTTTTCATTGTTTTTTTTAATTTTTATTTTATATTGGAGCATAGTTGATTTACAATATTGTGTTAGTTTAAGGTGGACAGCAAAGGGATTCAGTTATACATATACATGTATTTGTTCTTTTTCAAATTGTTTTGAAATAATCAAATCAAATAATCATTTAGGTTATTAAAGAATATTGAGCAACATTCCCTCTGCTGTACAGTAACTGGTCCTTGTTGGTTTTCTGTCTTAATAGATACCTATCAGTGTAGCAGCGTGTACATGTCAGTCCCAATCTATCCCTTTCCTCCACCCTTCCACCCAACCATATGTTTGTTCTATAAGTCTGTGATGTGAATCTGTTTCTGTTTTGTAAATAAGTTCATTTGTGTAATCAAGTTTTATTGGGACACAACCACACTCATTCATATACATATTGACGGTGGCTTGTTGTTCACTCACTCAGTCATGTCCAACTCTTTGCGACCGCATGCTCTGCAGCACACCAGGCTTCCCTGCCCTTCATCTCCCGGAGCTTACTCAGACTCATGTCCATTGAGTCAATGATGCCATCCAACCGTCTCATCCTCTGTCATCTCCTTCTCCTCCCGCCTTCAGTCTTTCTGAGCATCAAGGTCTTTTCCAGTGAGTCGGCTCTTCACATCAGGTTTCCAAAGTACTGTAACTTCAGCATCAGTCCTTCCAATAAATATTCAGGACTGATTTCCTTTAGGATTGACTGGTTGGATCTCCTTGCAGTCCAAGGCACTCTGAAGAGTCTTCTCCATCACCACAGTTCAAAAGCATCAGTTCTTCAGTGCTCAGCCTTCTTTATGGTTCAACTCTCACATCCATACATGACTACTGGAAAAACCATAGCTTTGACTATATGGACCTTTGTTGGTAAAGTAGTGTATCTGCTTTTTAATATGCTGTCTAGGTTTGTCATAGCTTTTCTTCCAAGGAGCAAGTGTCTTTTAATTTCATGGCTGCAGTCACCATCTACAGTGATTTTTGGAGCCCAAGAAAATAAAGTCTGTCACTGTTTCCATTGTTTCCCCATCTATTTGCCATGAAGTGATGGGACCAGATGCCATGATCTTTGTTTTTGAATGTTGAGTTTTTGTTTTTGTTTTTTTTTTTAATATAGTAGCTTTATTGATGTATGTTTTAAATACCATACAGTTCACCCACTTTAAGTGTATAATTCAATAGCTTTTATACTTGCACAGTTGTGGAACTATCACCATCATTGATTTTAGAACATTTTCATCACCCTGAGAAGTAACCCTGTATCCAGTAGCAGTTACTCCCCATTTGCTCTGTTGCATCTCCTGCCCCAGCTTCTGGCAGCACTGATAAATTTTCTATAGTGGTTTAGTTGCTAAGTTATATCTGACTCTTGCGACCCCAGGGACTGTAGCTCAAAAGGCTCCTCTGTCCACAGAATGTTTTCAGGCAAGAATACTGAAATAGGTTGCCATTTCCTTCTCCAAGGAATGTTGAGTTTTAAGCCAGCTTTTTCACTCTCCTCTTTCATCTTCATCCAGAGGCTCTTTAGTTCCTCTTCACTTTCTGCCATTAGAGTAGTATCATCTCCATATCTGAGGTTGTTGATATTTGTCCCAGGAATCTTGATTCCAGCTTGTGAGTCATCCAGCCTGGCATTTCACATGATGTTCTCTGCATATAAGTTAAATAAGCAGGGTGACAATATATAGCCTTGACATACTCCTTTCCCAAATTTGGAACCGGTCCATTATTCCATGTCCAGTTCTAACTGTTGCTTCTTGACCTGCATACAGGTTTCTCAGGAGGCAGGTAAGGTGGTCAGGTATTTCCCATCTCTTGAAGAATTTTCCACAGTTTGTTGTGATCCACACAGTAAAGGCTTTAGCATAGTCAATGAAGCAGAAGTAGATGTTTTTCTGGAATTCCCTTGCTTTTTATGTGATCCAGTAGATATTGGCAGTTTGATTTCTGGTTCCTCTGCATTTTTTAAATCCAGCTTGTACATGTGGAAGTTCTTGGTTCATGTATTGTTGAAGCCTAGCTTGGAGAATTTTGAGCATTACCTTGCTAACTTGTGAAATGAATGCAGTTGTGCAGTAGTTTGAAGATTCTTTGGCATTGCCTTTCTTTGGGATTGGAATAAAAACTGACCTTTCCTAGTCTTGTGGCCACTGCCAAGTTTTCCACATTTGTTGGCATATTGAGTGCAGCACTTTCACGGAATCATCTTTTAGGATTTGAAATAGCTCAGCTGGAATTCTGTCACCTCTACTAGCTTTGTTCATAGTGATGCTTCCTAAAGTCCACTTGACTTTGCACACCAGGATGTCTGGCTGTGGGTGAGTGATCACACCATCGTGGCTATCTGGTTCATTAAGACATTTTTTTGTACAGTTCTTCTGTGTATTCTTGCCACCTCCTCTTATTCTCTTCTGCTTCTATGAGATCCTTGCAGTTTCTGTCCTTTATTGTGCCCTTCTTTGCATGAAATGTTCCCTTGGAATCTCCAATTTTCTTGAAGATATTTCTAGTCTTTTCTGTTGTACTGTTTTCCTCTATTTCTTTGCTTTGCTCACTTAAGAAGGCTTTCTTATCTCTCCTTGCTGTTCTCTGGAATTCTGCATTCAGATGGATATATCTTTCTTTTTCTCCCTTGTCTTTCACCTCTCTTCTCTTCTGAGCTATTTGTAAGGCCTCCTCAGACAACCACTTTACCTTCTTGCATTTCTTTTTCTTTGGGATGGTTTTGGTCACCGCCTCCTGTACAGTGTTATGAACCTCCACCCGTAGTTCTTCAGGCATTCTGTCTACCAAATCGAATCCCTTGAATCTTTTGTCACCTCCACTGTAAATCATAAGGGATTTGATTTAGGTCATACCTGAATGGCATGGTGGTTTCCCTACTTTCTTTACGTCTGAATTTTGCAATAAGGAGCTGATCGTCTGAGCCACAGTCAGCTCCATGTCTTGTTTTTGTTGACTGTATAGAGCTTCTTCATCTTTGGCTATAAAGACTATAATCTGATTTCACTATTGACTCTCTGTTCATGTCCATGTGTAGAGTTATCTCTTGTGTTGTTGGAAAAGGGTGTTTGCTATGACCAGTGTGTTCTCTTGACACAACTCTGTTAATCTTTGCCGTGCTTCATTGTGTTCTCTAAGGCCAAACTTGCCTGTTACTCCAGTATCTCTTGACTTCCTACTTTTGCATTCCAGTCCCCAATGATGAAAAGGGCATCTTTTTTTGGTGTTAGTTCTAGAAGGTCTTGTAGGTCTTCATCAGTTCAATTCAGTCGCTCAGTCGTGTCCGACTCTTTGCGACCCCATGAATCGCAGCACGCCAGGTCTCCCTGTCCATCACCAGCTCCCGAAGTTTACTCAAACTCATGCCCATCGAGTTGGTGATGCCATCCAACCATTTCATCCTATGTCGTCCCCTTCTCCTCCTGCCCCCAATCCCTCCCAGCATTAGGGTCTTTTCCAGTGAGTCAACTCTTCGCATGAGGTGGCCAAAGTACTGGAGTTTCAGCTTCAGCGTCAGTCCTTCCAATGAACACCCAGGACTGATCTCCTTTAGGATGGACTGGTTGGATCTCCTTGCAGTCCAAGGGACTCTTAAGAGTCTTCTCCAACACCACAGTTTAAAAGCATCAATTCTTCGGCACTCAGCTTTCTTCACTAGAACTGTTCAATTTCAGCTTCTTTGGCATTAGTGGTTGGGCATAGACTTGGATTACTGTGATGTTGAGTGGTTTTGCCTTGGAAACAAACCAAAATCATTCTGTCATTTTTGAGATTGCACTCAAGTACTGCATTTGACTCTGGTTGACAATGAGTGCTACTCCATTTCTTCTAAGGAATTCTTGCTGATGGTCATCGAATTAAATTCTCCCATTCTTGTCCATTTTAGTTCACTGATTCCTAAAATGTCGATGTTCACTCTTGCCGTCTCCTTTGGCCACATCCAATTTACCTTGATTCAGGGACCTAACATTCCACGTTCCTGTGCAGTATTGTTCTCTACAGCATCAGACTTTACTTTCATCACAGACATATCCACAACTGGGTATCCTTTCCATTTTGGCTCAACGTCTTCATTCTTTCTGAAGTTTTGTCTTCGCTTCCCCAGTAGCATATTGGACACTACTGACTTGGGAAGCTCATCTTTCAGTTTTGTATCTTTTTGCCATTTCATAGTGTTCACGGGGTTCTCAAGGCAAAAATACTGGAGTGGTTTGCCATTCCCTTCTACGGACCACATTTTGTCAGAACTCTCCACCATGACCCAACATTATGCCTGCTTTCATGCTAAAATGTCAAAGAAGTAGTGACAGAGACTGTATAACCTGTCAAACCTAACATATTTTTACTTCCTGACCCTTTATGGAAAAAGTTTGCTGACCCCTGCTTTTTAAATTTTTAAGTAATACATGTATGTATTTGATAGAAAATAATAGCAAATGAAGCAACAGACAAAGGATTAATCTCAAAAATATACAAGCAACTCCTGAAGCTTAATTCCAGAAAAATAAATGACCCAATCAAATAATGGGCCAAAGAACTAAACAGACATTTCTCCAAAGAAGACATACAGATGGCTAACAAACACGTGAAAGATGCTCAACATCACTCATTATCAGAGAAATGCAAATCAAAACCACAATGAGGTACCATTACACTCCAGTCAGGATGGCTGCTATCCAAAAGTCTACAAGCAATAAATGCTGGAGAGGGTGTGGAGAAAAGGGAACCCTCTTTACCACTTCTGGGCATACACACCGAGGAAACCAGATCTGAAAGAGATACCTGCACCCCAGTGTTCATCGCAGCACTGTTTATAATAGCCAGGACATGGAAGCAACCTAGATGCCCATCAGCAGACGAATGGATAAGGAAGCTGTGGTACATATACACCATGGAATATTACTCAGCCATTAAAAAGAATTCATTTGAATCAGTTCTAATGAGATGGATGAAACTGGAGCCCATTATACAGAGTGAAGTAAGCCAGAAAGATAAAGAACATTACAGCATACTAACATATATATGGAATTTAGAAAGATGGTAATGATAACCCTATATGCAAAACAGAAAAAGAGACACAGAAGTACAGAACAGACTTTTGGACTCTGTGGGAGAAGGCGAGGGTGGGATGTTTCGAGAGAACAGCATGTATATTATCTATAGTGAAACAGATCACCAGCCCAGGTGGGATGCATGAGACAAGTGCTCGGGCCTGGTGCACTGGGAAGACCCAGAGGAATCGTGTGGAGAGGGAGGTGGGAGGGGGGATCGGGATGGGGAATACATGTAATCCATGGCTGATTCATGTCAATGTATGACAAAACCCACTGCAATGTTGTGAAGTAATTAGTCTCCAACTAATAAAAATAAATGAAAAATAAATAAATAAAAAGACGAGCCTTGATGCACTGTTGTTCACACTGGCACCACCTCTCAGGGACGTTTCATTCTTTTAACTGTCTTTTTTGGCATTTACAGTTACATTCTAATAATATTCTCACTGCACTATTTTTTGATTTAATAATTTTAGACACTAATTATTGACTAGTATAGGCCACTCTTTACTTTTTAGTGCAAGATTATAAATAAATTTACCATTTCTTAGCTGAAAGGTAATGTTTTATGATCATTTAAATAGTTTTCTGCATTTTCATAATTACATAAAGAAATTAACAACCACTCAGCAATAGTTAACGTTTATTTAATACTTCATATGTGCTAGGCACTCTTCTAACGCAGGTTTTAAAACTGAAGTGTAGTGGCTTTACAGTGTTAATGAGTGCTGTGCTACAGAGTGATGCACTGACACATATACAAACATTTAAAAAATGTTGTCTTCCATTATGGTTTATCATAGGATATTGAATATAGTTCTCTGTGCTGTGCAGTAGGACCTTGTTGCTATCGAGTCTGTTTGGAGAATCTTACATCTGCTAACCTCAGCCTCCTACTCCCCCCCCCCACCCCGTTGGCAACTACCAGTCAGGTCTCTGTGTCCCTGATTCAGTTTGAGATAGGTTCATTTGTGTCATATGTTAGGTTCCACATGTGAGTGATACCATATGGTATTTATCTTTCTCTTTCTGACTGACTTCACTTGGTATGATCATCTCTAGTTGCATTGATGCAGTTTTGTTCAGTTTCACAATCTTTACAGAACCCCTAGGAAGTGTAGGTACTATTGTTACCTCCATCTTCCAGATGATGAAATGTCATTGGAGAGCTTATGTGAAACTTCTCTTGGTCAAGACCTCATGGGTGATGGGGCCAGAAGTCAGCAGTAGGAATGTGAGCTCTGAAACACGGTGCTGTAATGCCATGTGTGGAATCATGTGCTATTTGATGGTCACAGATGTGTGCTTTTATAGGTAATCTGAGGATTTACATGCAGAGATTCACGCGCAGGTCGGCTGAGGCCCCACGTGGGATCTGCTGGGTGTGCGGCGGGCGCCGGGCCTCAGAGAGCAGCTGACTCTCCTGAGGCGAGGCTGTGCGCTACCAGCCTGCACACTGGCCCTCAGACTGGAGCTGGTGGCAGAATCGCTGGGTGGGCTTGGACCTCGCCTCTGGCTTCTGATTCAGTCGGTCTGGGGTGGGGCCTGAGCACGGTCCCAGGAGATAGTGAAGCTGCGGGGACCATGAGGGCTCAGTGCTGTGTCCTTTGTGAACACGGGGTCTTCTGTGCCACGCGACTCTCCCATGGCATCATGTCTCCATGACAGTTCAGCTGCTGTGGCATGTGTTTCCTCTTTGACCCCACAGAGGTCAAGGTCATGATGCTCATACAGTAGGTGATCATAAGCTGGTTATTGGCTCTTCCCTGGCATGCTTTTGTAGTTTTGACTTTTTCTATTACAGACATTGTAATTATACCATATAACACATTCTTACTGCAAAAATCACCTTTAGTAGCAGCACCACGCTGGAAGAACTCAGCAGAAAGGTAGACTAGGCCCTGAGGGATTCAGAGGCCTATTTGGTGACAGCCAGGCACTGAGGAGCTGTGCCCCTGACCTGTGTTTAAGGTCCGTGGAGAAAGTGACTTCATCTGATTGTAGCGGAGACTTGCCTTTCACCATTAGCATCCTTTGAAATCTCTGTCTTGCTCTTCTGTTTATTTAGAGTCCACCTGCATCAGCATGTCCGGGACTGAGGAAGCAGTCCTTGGAGGCCGTGGCAGCCAGCCTGCTGGGGGCAGCCCCGTGCTATGCTTTGGTCAGGTGAGTGTGTCCCCCTCTTCCCTGGAAGGGATGAGGGTAAGTGGAAACCAAGACGGTCTGGGGAAGCAGTAAGTAAGCGCCATCATGTATGGAAGCTGCTGTTTTCATCTAGAGACATTATTTGGGCGTTTCTGTTGAGCTCTGAGCGTGTATGGGAGCTTTAGCAGTGCTGGGGGCTACATTTAGATATAAACTGTTTTTGGATAGGTTGCATTTTCATATGCTTTTAACATTCCAAGTGGAACAGACTCTATGTGAAAAGTCTCAGTGTTTCCTGTCACTCCTGTCCCCATGACACTTGGATCTCTCTTTTTGGAGGCATCAAGTTTCTGGGGTTTATGGAGATACTCTGTGCTTATAAGGGAGATTCTTGCTTTGTCCACCCACATTCTATCTGTCTTACCAGAGATCTGTGTGTATTTGTTCTACTTTAATAGGGCCAGGGGAAAACTACCAAGGGAATGAAAATCTAATCAAACAGTGGTGCAGTTCACTGTGTGCAGGATGGGAAATGGCTGAATTGGAGGACACATGGAAGCAAGGCTTCCTGTCCTGTTTTCTCCTCTTGCACGTCTACATAAATGTCACGAGAGACTCTTGAGACAAGAAGTCTTAGTTTCCTAGTTTTGGCTGGAGAGAGTTGTGGTAGCACACTAGTCACATCTAAGGCAGTGATTCTCACAATGTGGTCCAGTGACCCCTGGGGTCCACAGGACCTTCCAGAGCCTGTGAAATCAAAGTTATTTTCATAATACTACTGAAGTACTGTGCCTTTTTCACTCTCATTCTTTCATGAGTGAGGGTGGAGTTTTCTAGAGACTGCATAGCATGTGCCGATGTCATTGCTCTGGTAGTTACTGGAATGTGTTCCTGTGAAGTTTTAATTCCTTGTATCGATAGACAACCCACATGAACAACAGCTCATAGGATCCTCAGTAGATCTGAGCGTAGGGATGGCAGAAATGTCGGTTCAGTTTCCCCTTTCTGGTTCCAGTACCAGTACACAGTGGAAGAACACCAGGCCATCCAGAACGCCCTGAGGCAGAGGCTGGGCCCAGAGTACATCAGTAGCCGCATAGCTGGAGGAGGCCAGAAGGTAGGCGAGTTTACTGCCTGAAAAGTGGGGGCCCATGATGCTGACTATTGGACGAACTTGCCGGCTCCCTCTCTGGTCCTCATGGATTCAGTAGGTCTTTCATTCACTATCACTTCTCATCTCTGGAAAGGGATGGGATCCATCCTTCATTGTCCTCTGAAGTGGCCGAGCCACAGCCTTGAGACTCTAGTCTCAGACCCTAGTTCTCTGAGGTAAGTTCACTGGGAATTTCCCTGGAGTGTTTAGGGTGATTTTGACAAAAGAGCTGGTAAGGAATAAGTAAATTCTGATCCACAGTTAGGTATGGCGAGGAATTTTAACAAGGTGTTTTTTCTTCTTTATTTTTTCCAGGTGTGTTACATTGAGGGTCACAGGGTCATTAATCTGGCCAATGAGATGTTCGGCTACAATGGCTGGGCGCATTCCATCACCCAGCAGAACGTGGGTGAGTGTGCGTCCCTTCTTGGCATCGGCCAGCTTCCAGCCGGATGGGCTGCGGGTGAGGGCCTGGTGGGTGTGCTCCGTCTCTGGCAGGAGGAACACGGGTGAGGCAGGATCAGCACACCCTCACCTGGCTGTCTTTCCCACCCTAGATTTTGTTGACCTTAACAATGGCAAGTTCTACGTGGGCGTCTGTGCGTTTGTGCGAGTCCAGCTGAAGGTGAGGGTGATGGAGGAGACGTGCGGGGGGAGAGTGAGCGCGTGCGGAGGCTCTGGGCCAGAGCAGGCTGTGCATTCACTCGGCTTTACTCAGGCGCCCGAGAAAATTTTGAGGAGCTCGTTCTCCTGCACATTTTTAAGTGACTAAGAATTTTCACCATATAGACAAATATTTGCAAGGGTGCATTTTTTGGCATATTGTAAAATTCTACGTTCTAAAATAAATCTGCTACATCTTTTTAAAATGTACCAATGGATTCTAAATATTAATACCATAGATTACATGCTGTCATCTATTTTAAAAAATATGTATACAAGCTACTTTTCTTTTGAGCAAGTTACTCTAGTCATTAGAAATTTTATGTTGTTTCTTCTCGAACACATATTTCCATTCCATTTCCCCACTGGCTTTTTTTTTTTTTTTTTAAATAATGCAAAGTGATGCTTTTTTTTTGGCTGCGTTGGGTCTTCATTGCTTTGCAAGGGCTTTTCTCTGGTTGCAGTGAGTGGGGGCTGCTCTTGGTTACCGTACTTGGGCTTCTCACTGCAGTGGCTTCTCTTGTTGTGGAGCACAGGCTCGCAGTTACGGCTGTGGGCTCTAGAGCTCAGGCTCAGTTGTGGCAAATGGGGTTAGTTGCTCCAGGGCATGTGGGATCTTCCTGGACCAGGGATCAAACCCGTGTCCCCTGCACTGGCAGGCGGATTCTTATCCACCACGCCACCAGGGAAGTCCCCTACTGGCTTATATTATATGGTTGAAAATCTTTTATTAGTAACTATTACGCTTTTCTGCCTGTGTCCGTCTGTGTATGTGTAAAAATTTGGAGGGGGGAGTAAATTTCCAGTGACTTTAAGGCTCTCTATTAAAACATTTCTTTTGGATTGAGATACTGTTAATATTACAGGTATTATTAACACACAATAGAGTCAATTGTGTTTATTTTGAAGACAGCAAAACTGCATCAAAATATAAAATTTTATGGAAAACGCATTTCTTAATAAGATGGATGAAGCTTTTTTTCTATTGTTAATATATGTATAGTTAATATTACTTATTCCTAAACATCTAGCATTAATTCTGTTCTGACTTATTTTTGTAAATAGTACTGAAAACCTTGGGCTTCCCGGGTGGTGCAGTGGTAAAGAAACCCGCCTGCCAATGCAGGAGACGCAAGAGACACAGGTTCGATCCCTGGGTCGGGAGGATCCCCTGGAGAAGGAAATGGCAACCCACTCCAGTATCCTTGCCTGGGAAGTCCCACGGACAGAGGAGCCTGGTGGGCTATGGTCCATGGGGTCGCAAAGAGTTGGACATGACTGAGCGCACACACACACAGATTGAAATCCTTATTCACATACACTGGGACTGGAAAGAGTTTCATTTTAGTGTTATTCATTGACTGCTTCTGAGTTATATTTCAGAATCACAGTGTTATCATCAGAAGTTATATTCAGCTCTTTGTCAGCTAACAGCTTGATCAGGCCTACCTTTGCTTTTTGGTGGAAGCCGAGAAGCAGATTCCACCTGACTTGTGAGAGGATTTGCTATCCAGTCGTTAGAATCAGTTAAATATAATATTTCAAATGGTATCCCAAAGGTTTTCTCTTTAACTTTCTCATATGGAGTGTGGTTGACCAGTAATGGTGTCCATTTCAGGGGTGCAGCAGAGGGGACTCAGTTATACGTGCATCCCTGCTTCTTCCAGTTGTTCTCCTGTTTGGGCTGTTACAGGATGCTGTGCTGCGCTCCCTCTGCTGGACAGTACCTCTTTGTTGATTAAACACAGCAGCGTGTATATGTCCGTCCCGAACTCTAACTATCCCTCCCCCACAAGGTTTTCCTGCTGTGGGTAGTGCATCTTAGTGAGACTTGGGCTGGGTTAGACTCGTGCCTTTTTAGGTAAAGAGGAAGAGAGGGGAGAACGCAGATCCAGTCCAGGAGGCGGCCCTGGAGGACTGTCCCTGTCTGAGCATGGCTGCCTGGAGACGAAGAGAGCCGTGAGGGATGGGCTCTAACTCCTCACGGTGGGGCCTGACCGCCTTTTCTGCCCCCAGGACGGCTCGTATCATGAAGATGTGGGCTACGGTGTCAGCGAGGGCCTCAAGTCAAAAGCCTTGTCCTTGGAAAAGGCCAGGAAGGAGGCAGTAACAGATGGGCTGAAGCGGGCGCTGAGGTAGGCAGGCACCATTCATTTCAGAGCTGTCCCCAGCCCCGCCCCACCCTTAGCCCCAGGCAGCCTGTTTCCCTGTCTTTCCCTGCTGCGCCTTTACTCCAAGGCCCTCTTTGGGGAATACATGGTAGGATCCCGTTCTGTGCGGGACTTTGCCTCCGCCCCCACCCTCCCCTCCCCGCCACAGGTTGCTTCCTCCTTGTAGCGCACCTGTGTGGTTCTTTGTTATGTGCATGTAACATAGTTAACTTAGTTACACAGAGCAGGGTTTTAACCTTTTTGGTGGTTAAAGATGCCTTTGAGAATTGAATTACCAGAAAAAAATACAGGTAAAACTTGCTTTAAAAATTCGCAGTGCCACAGCCTGTAGGGGATCCTAGCCTCCCAGTACAGAAGTCTAGTCGTGACGGTTGTGCCCCCGAGCACATGTGCTCACGCACTGGGGGTCGCAGCAGTCCCTGGGAAGGGATCTCGGCCCTGGAGCTTGTGTTCCGCGGCAGGGAGGACCAGTGGGCTTTGTGAGTGGCTGACTCACGCCCTATGCTCTGGGGCAGGGACCTACGACTGTCCCGCTCACTGCTGTCTTCTCAGAACATCAGCGAGAAGCAGCCTGAACAGAGGCTGTAGCCCTGCTCTCCGCTGTGTACACAAAACTGTTCTCAACCCGGTTCCACTCTGTCTTACCCTTAGAAGTTTTGGGAACGCACTTGGAAACTGTATTCTGGACAAAGACTATCTGAGGTCACTGAACAAGCTTCCATGCCAGGTATGTTGGAAGTGGGGATGGTGACTCTGCTGCCCTTGTGTCTGAGTACGTGGTGACGGAAAGGGACGTGAAGACACGGCCAACTCTGGAGAGGGTCGGGAATGTGCACTTCCACCGTCTTTGAACATAAGAGCTAGCAGGGACCAGTGGGCTCGTTTACAGCCGAGGACGATGAGGCCCAGAGTCCAAGGTGCAGAGGAGCGTGCTTGGCAGAGGTCCGGGATGGGAGCACAGGGCCCTCTCAGCCCACTGCCACTTCTTACAGACCTCTAGAGCTTCAGCGGCCCAGCCTTCTGCTCTTCCGCAGCTCTCTGTCTGGAAGGGCTGGATTCCTGTTTGTGTAGGTGCGTGCCACGTGATCTGCACGCTTGCCTTCGGAGAGTGGGGTCTGGAGCCCAGCGTGACCTGGGCCGGTCAGGCGCGGGAATGCCCCTGATGCTGCTGAGTGTGGCTGTGGTTCTTCGGGCCCCTGCAGGGCCACCACCCGCCCGGGCAGCCTCCCTCTGCTGTCCTTGGGGGCCTTTTTCTTGTGCTGCCCCTCACAGAGGTGTCAATTGGCAGAACTTCGTTTGTTTCTTTCCTTTTTTAAAATCTTTTTTATGTATCATTGGACTCAGTTTGCTATTAATAATGTTTAGGGTGTCTGCATCTGTATTCATGAGGGATATTGTAGTTTTGTTTTGTAACCGTAGTAAGAAACAAATAGGAGCTTCCCTGGTGGAGTAGTGGTAAAGAATCCACTGCATAAGCAGGTTTGATCCCTGGGTCGGGAAGATCCCTGGAGAAATGAATGGCAACCCACTCCACTTCTGCTCTGTGCCAGGCCGTGGCTGGGGGCGAGTGGCATGAACATCCCACCTGCTTGCTGTAACTTTGTTTCAGTTTCACATTGGCCTGAGTGCTGGTCTTAGCTGGTCACTGGAGCTCTTAAAGGGGGATTCTAGTCTGTTTACTGTTACCTTGGTGTCTCCGTGAGGGAGGGCGTGGAGCTTCCTAGTCGGCCGTTTTGTTGACATGACTGTATTTTTTCACTTTTTTTAAAATGAAGTATAACATATACACACAAAGCTGCGAAAGTCATAATGGCACAGCCTGGTGAATTTTTGGAAGTGAACATAGCTGTTTACACCTCAGATTAGGGAAACAGGACATAGCCAGCTCTCTAGAACTTTTTTGCTCCCCCCACTCCATTCAGTTTTCTCTTTTTTTTTAAACCTTTGGCCATGCTGTAGCTTCGTTGCTGTGCTCAGCATTTCTCCAGTTGCAGCAAGCGGGGGACCCCCGCGGTTTTTGTGCACAGGCTTCTCACTGCGGGTGGTTTCTCTTGTGGAGCACAGGCTCAGTAGTTGTGGCGCTCAGGCTTACTTGCTCCATGGGGTGTCTTTCCGGACCAGGGATTGAACCCATGTCCCCTGTATTGCAAGAGTTCATAGTTTAACTACTCAACCACCAGGGAAGTCTATTTTTTTTGAAAGTAACTTTTTTTTTTTTAGTCTTTTAGTCAGGTTTATTCCTGCTTTTAAACTTTATATAAATGGAATTGTTTGGTTTGCACTTTATAAAAAGGGTTGTGTTAAAAAGTACAGCAGATATATAGACAATGGACACGTGATAAATGTTCAGCTGGATGAATTCTGAGGCAGACACCGCCGTAGCCAGCACCTGCCATCAGGTCGAGCATCCCCGCTTCCCAGAGTCTCCGGGTGTGCCACCCCCTCCCTTGTCACTGCTGAGGAAACCACGTGCACCACAGGCTAGTTCTGATTGTTCTTTACTTTTTGGACTCACATTATGAACTGTTTTGTGTCTGGCTTTCATTCTACCTGTGTGATACATTTGTGTTGAATGTAGTGGTGTTTTATGTGACGCAAGTCTACAGTTGGTTTTCCCATTCTGACTTAATAGACGCTGGAGATCTTCATAGCTTTTGGTTGTTGAATAGGGCTGCCGTTAGCATTCTTAAGCATGCCTCGGTGCTCCCACACCCATTTACTGTGGAAATTATTAGCGAAGCTCAGAGGGTTCGGCATATGCTTGGTTTTAGTAGGTTCTACTTCCAGTTGTTCAGTACGGCACATAGCAGTATGTGAGTTCCAATTATTCTGTATATTCAACAGCATTTAGCTTTATCAGTCTTAAAATTTTTTTCAGTGCTCATTTTCAGGTTTTTTTTGTGGTGGTAAAATAAACATAAAATTTACCTTCTCAGACATTTTAAGGGTGCAGTTCAGTTGTACAAGCCACATTCCTAACGTGGGGTACTCACCACTACCATCTGTATCTGTAGCTCTTTGCTGTTATAAAACAACTCGTACCCACTGTCCAGTCACCCCAGCTCCCTCTCCATACAGCCCGGCACCACCGTCTGCCTCGTCTCTGCTGCTCGCTACCCTCGGTGCCTCTTGTCAGTGGAGTCATCTGTTTGTTCCTGGCCTGTTCACTGAGCGCATCATCCTCAAGGTTCCTGGCATGAGCTCATTTGCCCTTGAGTTTCTTTTATTTTTTGGCAGCACCATGTGGCGTGTGGGGGCTCAGTTCCCTGACCAGGGATTGAAACCAGGCCTTTGGCATGAAAGCCTGGAGTCGTAACCACTAGGTCACCAGGGAACTCCCTGCAGAAGCTCATTTTTTTTTGACTGACTGACTTCCCAGTGTAGATAAGAAATTTCACAGTGTAATGTTCATTTTCAGGTTATCTTTACCAAAATGTAGTCATCTCCACCCAATACTCTGTTCTTCCGTGAGCCTCACATTACTGAGTGAGACTTCGCTTGTGGAGCACAGGCTCTGGGTTTCTGTACTGTGATGATGCACGATCATTTCCATAGAAAAGTGTGTCAGGCCCAGTTGCCAAGGAAAGATTGAAGTTAGATTTTACAGAGTATTTTGCCCTAAATAAAAACTTAAGTGTGATTCCTTCATATGAAAACCCCGTTAACACAGAATGGCGCAGGTGGGAAATGGAGCTGTTTTACTCTACACAGAGTTGGAGTTACTTGCGCTTGTGGATCCTTTGTCTCAGCTTCTTAGGACCTTGAAGGAATGAGGGCAGAGAAATGCGGAAGGGGCAGGAGCAACTGAAGGAAATTATTCTCTCTCCTTATTAGCCGCCTCTTGAAGTGGATTTAACTAATGCAAAGAGACAAGATTTTGAACCATCTGTTGAACAAGCCAGATACAGCAGCTGCCAGCAGAATGTGACTCTGGAACCCCCTAAAGCCCGGGAGGTGACCTCACCGTGCAGACTGAGCCACTCAGCTGGCCCCCACGGTGTGACGCAGGGGGAGAAGGAGAGCAGCTCCCGGTACGGCCGCCTGCCCTCACCTCTGCTCCTCCCTCCACTTGCACCTTCTGAGCAGCACGTGGGGCCGTGAGCCCCCTTGGGAACTGTGTGCTGTTGACCAGGTAACTCGGAACTCCCCCAACACCCCACTGGTCTCCTGCTGCAGAAGCCTGGCCCCCGGCACCACGGAGAGCGAAGCCACGCTCCAGCGGAAGCTCCGGCAGAAGCAGCTGCAGCAGCAGTTCCGGGAACAGATGGAGAGACAGCAGCAGGCTGCCACCTCTGCCCTGTCCGCCGGAAGGACGGACCAGGGTGAGAGACTGGGGGCACCTCTGCCTGGAGTGGCAGGTTAGGTCCAGACCAGGGCTCGGCACACATGGGGCCACGGCTTCAGAGCGCCGGGTCCTGCCCTGCGTTTCCCCGTGGGTGAAGACAGTGGTCCCCGGGGGAAGGAAACAGACAGCCCGTGACGTCACCAGAGCTGGACCGCTCCGGTGCCAGAGCTTCTTCGGGCTTCAGTTCCTCTGGCCACATGGACATGAGCTCTTTGACTGTAAGGCAGGAAGTTGGGTGTGCAGGTGATGGGGCTTCTGGCAGTTCTTTCTTCATGAACTTGTGTTTATTTCAGAGTCCAGATTCATTGGGAGTAGTAGATACAGATTGCTTTGAAGTCTTTTCCAGAGACTAGAAACAAAGACAAAACGGATTTTTCCCAGCGTCTCCTTAAAAATTAGTAAGATTCTGACGACCTGGTTCCTGTTAGTTCTTTAAAACTCCCCTCAGCACTGGCCAGCCGAAATTAATGAAAGGAAAAGCCAACAATGGATTGTGCTGGGGCTCTTCTTAGACTTATTATTCTGAGTCTCTAGCTTCCAACCCAGACTTCAGTTTTTTCTCTAGTTTGATGAGAACATGGTGTTTTCAGCTCTAGTTTATACAGATGAGTAGGTGGGACTGGGACATAGGGCCCTGAGCTTGATGTGGCTGTGCGGCTGCGGGGGGGGTAGCCGGGCAGTTCTGCACGCACCCCTGAGGCTGCCCAGCCCCCCGATGATGAGGGAGCTCAGCCTGCCGCCCCTCTGCAGCGCAGCCGCCACCGGTGCCTCCTGCCAAGCCCAGCCTCCCCAGGACCCGCTCACCTTCGGAGCCACTCACCCAGAGAGACCTGCTCCCAGGTAGGCGGAGCTAGAGGACTAAGGCCTAGTCAGCAAACAGGTCAGGGGCCTGTGAGTCCCTGGCCGTCACGCACACATCTCAAAAGAGGCACAGGGATCTTCACTTCTGTCGGTTCTGTTCCACGGGGATGCGAGCGGCCCGGTGCTGGGTTGAGTGCTAGCGCGTGTGCAGCTCCTCTGCGGCACCGTGGAGGCCTGGTGTACTTCCACAGGACGGGCAGAGGAGTTCAGATGCCGTCACGGGGCCCTCATGACACAGAACTTCTCATGACCTGCTCTTTTCTCTCGTTTGTGTTACGTTTTCCCGTGACCGCCGTCCTTGCAGACAGTCTTGAAATGTGGGACATGGCTATGGATGCAGAGGACAGCGTGCTCAAGCCCTTGTTGAAACCAGAACCACTGCAGACCCCTACCATCTCGGTCCTGAAGAACCACATGGAGACCCAGAACAGGATTCCACAAAGCCTCTGCCACCAGACTCCACAGGCACAGTCTGGACCCTGGCACCTCCAAACTTCCAGCCTTAAACAACACGCCACAGGTAGCCGAGTGTTCTAGGAGCTAACACCAAAGGGAACCTGGGTGTGTGTGATTGATTCACTGAATCTTAAAAGCAGGATGACATTCCATTTGAAGATGTCCGGTGGACTCCTGCCAGAGGGGCAGCAGTGTAAGAACGTGGAGGACAACTAGTTTAAGAGCCAGAAGCTCCCCTGGGGTAACTCCTCAACTATATTTAACAGCTGTGGTTAAACGTAGGCCCATCTTGATTTCTCCTGCAACTTGGTCTCGTGTTAATGGAGGGATCTGTCCTCATGTAACAATTCTCATTCTTGGGCTTTTGTGGTTAAAAGTAGGTAAACTAGGACTGTTAGCTAATGACTTCTGGATTCTATCAGTTGTTATTTACTCCTCATTTTAAAGTCACCGCAGTTATGTTTGAACAGTTTCCTCTTCCACAGGGGACTGTGATTCCTCTAGGAAGAATCAGGACATGAAGAAGAGGAAACTGGATCCACCTTAACCAAGGCTCAGGTCACCTCCTGAACTCGGTCCTGATGGGACTTCATTTTGGTCCTGAAATGACTGCTCCTGCCTGAGGAGGAGAGGGCCCTGCCTGCTTCATCCTGAACTCTGCCGGAGGACTTGGCACCTGCTCACATCAAGTCGGGCAGTTGGGAAGCTCTGCAGAGACTCAGTGCCTTTTCTTGGGCTCCTCACTCCCTTTATTCCTAAGCTATTATGTTAATGAAGACAGAAATCACCTCGGCCTGTGGTAAATCCCTGAGTGACCTCTGACCTCTTGCTATGGGGCCCCCGTTTTCTAATGCTGCCACGCAAGATTGCAGTCTTCATCACTATCGTTCATCAGCTAATCATGAAACAACTTCCTTTTTCTCCTAAGACCAAAGAAAAGGCATTTGTAAGAAAGCAAAATTAAATCCTACCCTGTAACAATATAACAGGCATATCTCTTCTTATTGCACTTCACATTGTTTTTTAAAAACAAACGGAAGGTTTTTGGCCACCCCATGTCGAGCATTTTAAAGATTCTTTTTTAAAGATACAGTGCTAGTGCATTCAACTACAGTGTCATGTCAACAGTGTTCATATGTAGCCGAAAACCAAAAATCTGATGTAAGCAGCTGTTTACATTTACCTGTTTCAGATGCAAAGGGGCCTCATATCCAGTCCAGAGGCAGCTGGAGCCATGGCCTTGGCCACGCCAGCACCCCCGACCCCTCACCTGAGCTGCAGAGATTTTTTTTTTCTGGTTTTGGTATCGTTACCACGATCTTCCTCATCTGCAACATCTTAGTTCGGGTCAGAATTGCTGTTTGAAAAAGTTTCTGGAGATAGGAATCCAGTTATAAATTGCACATAAGTCATATCAGAGCTAATGTGATCACGAAAAGGCACCTGCTGAAAATGAATCCCCACAGCTCAACAAAACCAAGTTCGGTTTATTCGAATGGCTTCATCACATGTCCACAAGCAGAAAGTGCAACCCACAGTTAGTGCCAAACAGGAGTGACAGCTGCCAAGAATCCCTAAGGTTTGAATTCAGTTTATTTTTTGTTTAAACAGTGTACATTGTTAAATAATGTAAGGAAAACATTTATAATTCAGAAAGATTTTTTTAATGTGGAAAAAGATACTCAAAGTGTACTATTAACACGAAAATAATTTAAACAGTTCAGTAGCACTGGTTCATTCCTCTAGGCTTGTTATTTCATCCACAGGAGGGGAAAAAAAATCAACAGTAAGTAAAACCAGTTCTTACTCTCCATGTGCGTGAAGAGACCTCAAAATCATTAAACCAAAGTGACAAGACAGTCGTGCTGCATTTGGCTCCCTCCTTTGGTACAAAGTCCTGTCTCCTCTGTCCGGGTGTCCGTTTCCCACTTCCTCGGCACTTCTTGTTCTGTCCTTACTCTTACCATTTCCCGAGGATTATAGGCAGAGAAAAAGTAAAGTTTCAAAGCAAAGCTTGGAGCACCTGCCCTTCTCATCTCTTACCTTCCTAAAACCTCAGCTTTCGTTTGTATCTTTGGGGCCTTGCTAACTTAATAAAGAAAATGGCCAATGAAGGACGGGACAGCCAGGCTCTTCCTGGGGTGGGCCACTGAGGTGGCTGAGAGTCAAGAGAAGCAGCACCCCAAGATTAAGAGTCCTGGCTTCTTGCCCCATCTGCTGGGAGAACAGAGATCCCCAAAACAGGCAATTGGGAGAGTATTTCCTGAAGTTTCTGAAAATAGAACTGCCCATCACAACTAGACATAGCACTAAATAATACTGGCTGGTTGCAGTTATTACTTGAGGGGAGTCTCTCTTTATATGAATAGAGTATCCGTTGTCATTCTAGAAACACAGGTAGCCAGGAGATTATGACCCTGCAGCCCTCTGGACATCACACAGAAGTGAGGAGGAACAAGCAGCCATTCCTGCAGTGCTTATTTCAGATGTGGGACCACCTCCCACAAACTGCAGGACCCCTCAGTGAGAATACACGGCACGTTTGCACCAAGAGGAAAGCAAGCAAACAGTTTTTCTTAGAGCGACTTTCTCCATGTGAGACGTTTCACTATCACACCTCCCAACTTAAAAACTAGCCCCCACCCCCTTCCTTTCTCTTCAGCCATTTCTTCTCAATCTTCTGTGTTCAAGCCCAGCGCAGGTTAAGTAAGGCTTAGGGCAGCCGCTGGCCAAGCACCAAGTCTTCAGAACATGTCTGTTCTCCAGCCTCCAGCCTCTCAGCACCTATCGCACACCACACTCAGTCTGTTAACTGCCCGATCTGGTGACAGCATCCCTCCTCACTTGTCCTGAAACAGTTTTCTACTTTAACCACTGATGTCAACTTAACTTCTCATCCTGCTCATCTTACAAAATTGTTAAATGACTTGAAAAAAAATACCCTTCCAGTTTCCTTACAACATAGTCCACTGCTGGGTCACACGGACCCACGCTGTCCTTCCACACGCCCTCGCGGACCACGGTCTGACGAGAAGCTGATGCAACGGCAGAAGCGACAGAAGTCCAAGGCACTAAGCGTCCAGCAAGCGGCACTGGGAGGACGGAAGGATTCAAGTCGAGTGACTTTACAAGTGTACATTCACATTTATTTATCTAGTACAATGGAGATACAAAGGGGAAAAGTGAAACCTCAGTAAGTAAGGACAGAGCTAGCCTTTTTAAGCCTTTCATATTTTACTCTTAAACTACTGTTGTCCAACAACATTTATACATCACAGTGTTTCCACATCAAAACTGATGGCAAAGTTACATGTCCGCAGGGAACTTAATTTTTTTCCTAATTGCTAATGCTGCAGTCAAAGCTGCGAGTATCATTTGCTTAAAGCACTAATGACCTATTGTAAGAAAGGGCTGAAACCTCCATCCCTCCCCTGGTGTCTTCACTGGGTTCTAAAGTTTGGTTGGATTGAGGTGGGGGGTAGGGGGAGACAGGAGAAAAAAAAACAGTGGGGGCAACAGGGTAGGAGAGAGCCCGATAGTTTAAATTTTTTGTCTTGTGGTTTATATTCTTGAGGGAGTAAGTAAGGGGTTGGGGTGGCTCCCAAAATGAAGAGCCCCACCACATGAAAATGCAGATGGCTCTGCTTTTCCAGAGCTCTCTAGGAGCCTTCTGACCAACCCGACTTCCCAAGCGCTCACTGCTGGGTCTGGGCGACGACAAAGCACACAAGACAGCTGCCCTCTCTCCTCCTCCCACTCCAGGCGGCGGTGAGGGCAGGGTAGAGTCCACTCCAAGGGCTCTAAGCGGGATTAAAACATTCCTTTCTGGCAAGAAATGACCAGTTAAATGCAGCACTAGTAGTTAGCATACAGGCTATTCCCCCCCACCCCCCACATTCCATCTCCTGCCCCCAAACCTGCCCCAGGATCGCCTCAGGTCTACGTGGTCCGCAGGTTGGAACCTGGGGGGTTGCTGATGGATTTCTGCAAGTTGCTGATGTTGAAATTCTGTAAGGAGGCTGTTCCCACAGGCTGGAACTGGCTAAGCGGCTGGGGTGCCGGGCCACCCGTCCCACTCCACTGCGTGCCAAATGGGGGGGCAGGGAAACCGTACTGCTGAGGGGGGCACATGGACTTGGGGAAGTGTCCTAGAGAGGTAGCTGACGCTGCAGAGCCGGGGGCAGAGCCGCCCAGGTTTGAGGTCATGGAGACGCACAGCTGACCGGGCGCGGAGAACTTCCTTGCCATGCCAGGGCCCTGGGGAGAGAATAGGCCGGTGAAGCCGTGCGGGTGGGACAGGCACAGGGTGAGGGAGAGTTCTAGGACTGGGCTGCTCTGACCTTCCAGAGTCGGGGGAACAACTCCCAGACAGCCTTCGGTCACCATCACTGGCTCCTGACACTCACCACATACCTGTTCTGACTGGAAGGGGGTGGCGTCGCATGCCTCGTGTGAGTGGTGCGAGCACACGCCATTCAGTTAAGGAAAGGGGAAGAAAGGCTGGGCTGACTCGGTTCAGAGAAAGGAATCCAGGGAAAGAAACTAAGGGACCTGGCTGATTTCTTTCTTGCCGGAAGTGCTAGAACTCAGGAGCCCCTGGAGGTGGTCATGGCAGGGTCCCGTGTGCCCAGCGACACTTGGACAGGCAGGAGGAAGCACGAGGGGCGCGCTGACCTCATAGCTCACGTGTCCTTTGCTTCCCCGCCTGCCTGAGAGACTCATGGCGTCCCGGGCCCAGTTGTCCACCAGCTTGTGCAGGTCATCCGTGAACGTGCCCTTCCTGCTGGACGTCACGGCAGGAGGCGGAGCCGGGGCGGCCTGGCTGCTCACAGCTCCCCCGACGGCGTTGGTGCTGCTGGTCCCTGAGGTCAGAAGAAGCAACAAGGCACGCCCGTTAGCAGGGACTTGGGTGGTGACTTCAGGGAGAGGAGAAACCTCCCACGATGATGAACGGCAAGCCCAGGATGGGGGATGAACCAGGGAGCCATGCAGAAAGGAGGTTTCAGGGTCTCAGGAGCCAAACGCCGCGGCGGAGCAGGGCCGGGGGAGGCTCTCCTCAGGAGCTGCCGGGGAGGGATGAGGGCGGGGGGCCTCGCTGCGCCCGTCCCCGCGGTGTCGGGAGCACGGACACTTGCTCTGGGCCTCTGTGCCCAGCACCCGCTGAGGAGAGCTGTGTGCTGTAGCCGCCAAGCCCGGCTGCTCTGGACGCTGCAGGACAGGGCACGCGACGAGGGCCCCCCGAGTACAGGCAGGGTCCCCGCGGGAGCCGAAGCACTGTGAGCACAGGCCTGAGGGGGGCTGGGCTCCCCAGCCACGGGGGGCCGGGGTCTGGGACGCGTTCAGCCGTTCTTCCACATAGAGGGAGACGAGAGAACGCGTGCTCTGTTCAGAAAGCTTCTTCACCTGGGCCCATAAACATGAACGCAAACATGAACTTGGGAGAGTGAAGGCTCAACCTCTCCCAGCTCCCCATGAATGAAGCAGCACGAGGACACGAAGGTTCTCTCTGCTGCGCCCGAGCCTCTTGGCTCCAGGAAGCCGCGGCATCCCCGAGGACGACTCCGGCTGCACCGTGGCTGGCTTCTCCCACCCTGCCCCTTCGCAAAGAGCAGGCACTCTCTGTGCACCCAGGGAGGTGGGGGGTGCGGGGAGCAGGAGGCTCTGGGGCTGTGATGAAGGGACTCTATGGTTTGATGAGGAAGAAAGGAGTCTGTGTCCTGCCTGATTTCGGCTCTGCTGGAGGGCACACTGGCGATTATTCGAGAGGCAGGTTTGAGGGAAGAGGGAAAGAAGAGTCAGGGTCTCGTGTATTCCCCGCACCCCCACTTTCTTACCAGATCTCACATGTGCTGCGGAGTAACTGTAAGCGGCCACTGTAAGGTGTGAGCCAAGAGGACTTCAGATCCCCAGTCAAAGCCAGGGCTGAATGTCTAAACGCGGACACTGCCCGCTGTCACAGTCCAGCAGTGCCAGAAGCAACTCCACCCCCACCCCCAGGCCCCACGACGGGGAGGCTCACCCGCCTGGGCTGGGCACCCAAGCCCAAGTGCGGGAGGAACAGCTGTCGTGAGGTGAGGCTGCCCGGCGCAGAGGTCCCGTGCTTCTCAGCACCCAGGCAACACGGGGGCAGGGGGTGGGGGCTGAGTTCCCTACAAAGCAGAACCCAGGAGGAAAAGTGGGACGCACAGGACACAGGCTTCCGGGAAGGCAGGAGGGAGACAGCATAGGCGGGGGACAGGAGTGGGGATGGGTGTCGCAGCACATGCATGGGGACCATCTCACCCCCCGCCCCCGGGGTGAGTGACCACGGCGGCGTGAGCTTGGTGGCGAGTGAGACGATGAGGACGACACAAAGGATCACAAGTGAGCATAGCTGTCAGCAGCCCGCGGAGGGGAGTGCTGCTGGTCACAGGCTGGGCTCAGCTGGGTGCCGAGGCCCCTCGACATGGCGCGGGGTGGACACCGGGGGAGCGTCAGCCACACAGGCAACCTTCTCATTCTGGCTTCTGAAAACCGCCTTCCCGTGAGACGATGACACACACACACCCCTTTCCAAGCAGAAATTAACTCTGGGAAAAGCTGGCTTGGCTACTAAACTCAGGAGAATGGAGGTGCATGTGGTCCGTGGCAGCAGGAAAGCGGTGACGAGACCGGCAGAGCAGGCGTTTCCGAGACACGGCCAGCCTTCAGAGGACACTCATTGTCCTTTAAACCCTTCTCAGTTCTGCTCGAAAATTCTAAAAGCAGTGCATGCTTTCCCACCAAAATGTTCTCCTGCCATAGTCTGCCCCCCACCCCTGCCCCCTCCTAGTAACAAGAGCCCACTATGAGCCACGCTTATTGCTGCCTCCCAAGCACCGTTTTCTGGAAGAGTCCCTTGGCGGCAGCTGCTACTATTCGCACCGTCTACACAGCTGGCTGACTCCTCGGGGGGCGCGAGGCAGCCCCACTCACCCTATACACCCCCGTGGGCGCCCCCACCCACAGCGGTCACAGGGCTGGGTGCGGGCTGCCACCGAGAGCATGGACTGTGAGGGGACTCAGAATCTGGAAGGACAGCCAGTGGCTCAGCCACTGAGCGTGTTGAAGACGACACCAGAAAAGGGTGCAGGGCTGGGGTCGGGGAGTCGAGAGGCTGCGGGGCGCAAAGAGCTCAGGGTGACACGCTTCACAGTCAGGGACCAGAAGTAACAGAAAGAAAGGATAATTACTACAGAGCTGGTTGCAAGGGCAGACTTTTTTCACCATCTTCCCTGAAGCACAAAGAGAGAGCAGTGTGTTAAAGATAAGGAAACAGAAGTATAAAATAATTAGACTCTCCAAACAGCACACCAGGGCCCAGCAGGAGAGAGCAGGAGGGGAGAGGACGGGGACTGGCACAGGCGCCAGGCTGTGCAGGGGGCCCCCTCCCAGCCCACAGCCCCACCCCACTCTCTGTCTGCAGGAGCGACCCTGCACCAGGCCTCTGGGGCTCTGGCCTCACTACTGGAACCTCAAGTACCCAGGCAGTCTCTCCACGCCCAGGCCCCTTCCTGCTTCTCCTGCTGGGCTGTTAAGACGCACTGCATTAAATGCATTAGCAATTCTACCACAGGAGGCTGACAGATGGTACCATTGTTACAGTTCTCATTTAAACTGGCTAACACACTATTTCCAAACCCTAGACATACATACTAACCCCGTCCCCCCTAGAAAAATCTTTTTTAAAAAGTATGTGGAAAACGAGCAACTTTTGAACAAAAATAAAGCATGAAGCCAAGCCGTGCTTCCAAACCATTATCTATTTTGAGCATTGAGTGAAGCACCCCAGACTAGTTAAGACCCCATGCCCGAGAGCCCGATCTCCGTCCATATTTGCTGTTTCGCCTTTTTTCTTCTTTTTGGCCACACCGCACTGCTTGTGGCCTTTAGTTCCCCGACAGGGACTGAACCAGGGCTCGGCAGTCCTAAACCACTGGGTTTGTTTGCTTTAAATCTGCATCTTGCCATCTGCTCACAAAGGCTTACATGATGGACGCTGATGTGCCGCCAACGGAGGCAGGGCCTCTCATTTTAGACCTAAGGGAGCGATCAGATTTAATACTTCAAACCACTTTCATCTGAACAACACTGTAACACCACCTACCTTTCAGAGTGTGATGAGAATGTTCTGAGCTAACAGAAGAGGTCCCTATCACATGACACATCCCTCACAAAAATGCCCTGGTGCTCTTCCTTCCCCGAGACACTACAGGCTACATAACACAGACTGACACCTCCAAACACTTGTCTCCTGCTATTACTGTCTCTTCAGTCATCTTTCTAACTGGACACAGGACTTAAATGCTTACTTAAGTGTCGAGGACATAACATTCTTGGTTCAACCTAGCCTTGCCAGGCCCTGATAGCTCAGTTGGTAAACAATCTGCCTGCAATGCAGGAGACAATGGTTCAATTCCTGGGTCCAGAAGACACCCCTGGAGAAGGGATAGGCTACCCACTCCAGTATTCTTGGGCTTCCCTTGTGGCTCAGCTGGTAAAGAATCCGCCTGCAATGCGGGAGATCTGGGTTCGATCCCTGGGTTGGGAAGATCCCCTGGAGAAGGGCAAGGCTACCCACTCGAGTATTCTGGCTGGAGAATTCCATGGACTTTGTGTAGTCCATGGGGTCACAAATAGCTGGGCATCACTGAGCGACTTTCACTCACCCACTCAGCCTTGCCAGGAAAGCTGTCGACCTACCAAGCGGGGCAGGCCTTCTACCTCCCTCTTGGCCACACAGTCCTGGACTAGTGTTGCATGAGGCCCAAGGATCTCTGAACCACACTCAAGAAACGACGACAGTCCAGAACACATGCACTTAAAAAGTATGTCAACAACCACATCAGAAGTTTGAGGCCTTAACAGAGAAGATCTTTCAGCTCGAATGAAGGTTTTCTATTTAAACCTCAGTTTTGTTTTTAAAATTCTCATTTCAACATACATTTATCAACTACCAGAACGTGCCAGGCTCATCAGAGAGCAATGATGTGTGCTTCCCTGGGCTCCTGTCTTGCGCCCATGATCTCACCGGGTCTGTGCAGGACCGCCCTCACTCCTCACACAGGGAGGTGGGCTGGAGAGGCAGATGCCTTGTTTTGGGGAAGAAAGCTGAGAAGTCCCAGCAATTTTGTTAAAAAGCCCATCTTTGCTTGCAGGTGCTGGCCCTCGGTCTTAATGAGCATAATTTATAAGACGAACTGCACTGAAACCCTCTTTGAAATACTGACTTTATGGAATCAGAGGGCAGTGGTGGTGAAAGCATCCAGTGAAGAAATTCCAGCATCTTTACAATTGATAAGATGGTTATGCTTAACTGACATTACAAAAAAAAAAAAAACAACTTTCAATCTACTCTGAAAAATAATACAAAAACAGGGTTTCAGTTTTCCCTGCACCAGTGATCAGGAAGCTTTCTGTGACTTCTAATGCCAGATCAGCGGGCAGCACTATGCATGGCTGGGTGCACAGACATCACTATGCTGAGTGACCCAGCAGTCCCTTGCCCTGGACACCAGGCTGCCCTCTGGCACAGGCTGAGGAAGAGACAGTTCTATCAGAAAATTCATTTTGACGTTTATAGAAACCTATGATCAGTTCTCCATCTTTTATCATAATTAACAGAGGCCCAAACTTCTGAGGGCGATACTAGTTCAGCCAAGCCACTGCGGAGATGACGCACAGACACAGATGAAAATGGAGTGCGTGAAACAGACCCAGCGCAGACACAAGGACGAGGAAGGAGTAAAGGTGTTACACACAAAGAGCCAAGCAGGGCGTACTCAGAAATCGCGTCCTCCTGCCGCCAGCTTTGAACGTCACCTGCTCGGACGCACAGTTAAACTTGGCACAGCCTGTGAGAGGGGAAGAACGGGGAGAACAGGGAGAGAAGAGACAGAACACAGCTACGAGACGTTAGAACCCGAGCTGAGAGCCAGATGTGCTAGGACGGCACACAGAGGGACGAGCTTGCAGGACAGGCCTGCACGCCAGTGGCAGGGGTCAGGCCTGTCCCCCACCGGCCCAGACTGCACCACCCGCCAGCACGCGCGTCCTGCGAGAGACAGGCTAACCTCTAGCCTCCGCAAAGCTGCGGCAAAAGCACCTCCATTTGCCATTTGGTCCCCTTCATTCTCTTCCACCCAGATGCCCAACACCTTTTAAGTTCTGTCTAATGTTACTAAAAGGTCTTTCCTCTACAGGAATGTTCTGAGTAATCATTTTATTAAATCTCGGTTTAGTAAACGACCTACACTTGGGAAGCAGGTTAAAGGAAGCAACTTGAATTTTAGGGCTATTCACTTTAGTATGTCTCTCTCACACTTGGAAATTATTAAAGTCTACACTGGCTGAACAAATGCATTAACTTTCAGCAAGGGCTAAAACACCTAAGAATCTGGTTGCAGGAAACCCTAGTCCAGTATTAAATCATAAGTTCCAAATCCCAAAGGAGTCCTGCACTGCACTGAGGCATCACAGAGGCACTTTCTGCTATAATCCCTTGAAGAAAACCTACTTCCACCAGAAGGAAGCAGTGATCTCACTCAAGCGGGTTGCCACCCACCCCCCTGATAGCCCAAAGAACCGTGTGGGCAGCAGGCGGCTGGTACTAGGTCCACTGCTCCCCCAAGCCACCCGCCTGTCCCAGGCTTCTGTCCTGCGTGTGGCTGTGTCTCCATTTCAAGGCTCTCAGAGGATGGTGGCTGCTCGTGGCTCTCACCTTGACCTGGAGCAGAAAGGCTTGGTACTGAAATGGCACCATCACTGGTGAAGGCCGAATACAGGTTGTCACTGGAAGGAGATGGCTTCACGGGCTGTAACAGCTGGTTGGGCCCTGTCTCCGGGACGCTGCCAGGAGCAGGGAGGGTCTGCTGAGGATGCAAGACTGAAGCTGCGCTCTGACCAGACAGGGTACCTGTCAGAAGATACCGTGGTGTGAGGGAGGTGCGCCGCTTTCCCCCTGCACGGGACAACTACTGTCCACTGCTTGTCCCACTGAGGGAGTGATGATGGGTCAAAAGCTATAGACCAAAGGGCAAAGGCCTCCGGACGGGATGGGAAGTAAGAGACGGAGGAGAGGCAACAGGGCTGCAGGGCCCCATCCCTGAAGCTGCTGAGCTGCAGATAACCTGGGGGACTCAGGAGGCCAAGTTGGGTAAGATGACGGCACATGTACGAGACATGAGAACTCCCCTGTGCAGCCTCAGCCCTGCCCTTACCCTCTTATAGCTGAGACTGGTCCAGAGACAGTCTCTCCTCAATCTTTCTGGTACATGTGTCAAACCAAGTACAAAGAGGTGTCAGAAATGATACAGGGATTGTAGAGTAATGCATATTTAGAGTTATTTTTGATAAGTGGCTTTCACTCATTAGCCAGATGTCCTAAAGTGTGGACACCTGGCTATTCCTTAGAGCAACTAGTGGAACAGAAAGAAGTGCACTCCAAAAGAAGGTTTAAATTGGGATCAGAATCTAAATTACCTGCTGTGACTTATGAGCTCACATCTCATAATGAATTGGCTCTAACACCCCAGAGGAAAGGTTTGGGCCCCTGAAAACTTGCCGAGAGTGGGAAACTGTCAAGCCTGCAAGTGCTTTCCAATACAGTTCCATGAGGACTGAAGAGCCAGTGTGAAGTGAAAGTGTGTTCCAGCTGCTTTTACTTACAACTGTTATCTAACATTACCATTAACTTCACCAAAGGGTAGAAACTCTCTACATAATTAAAAAAATAGGCAAATCACAATTCAAGAAATTATGATTTAACTATTTTTTAACTATAAATACTAGCGTGTTCTTTATTCCAATATAGCTAAATAAAACACAACTTTAATCAAGGACATTACCACATGACATACCCAAACACCTATATGAAATTTACATTCATCCCAACTTGTGATTATGACCACTTCACTCATTAAAAAGAGAACTGACCTGGACTTTACTAAATAGAGAACAGCGTGTTTTCTTCCGGCCGCCTAGGAGTTTGGGGACATGTGAGTTCTGTGAGTCAAGAACAACTACACGTGAAGGCAACCACAAGACAGCGATGTGGACAACCCAGGAAAAGGTCACAGCACTACCCTGTCTCCCAGGCTCAAAAAGAGGTGCTATAAATATGGGGAGCAGAAGGCAAGGAAGTGAGAGTACGGGAAAGTCAATCTCCTTCACAATTAAGTCAACTTAAGTAGCCAATATTCAAAAGACTGTATACACAGATGGAGACAGAAACATAAGACAGGATGTCCACGGCTGACCTGGTCCAGGGCTTTTATTCCCCAAAGAGCTGCTGCGACTGGACTTGCTCCCTTTGCTTTTGGTAGGTCGCCTCCTTCTCCCTGCAAGGGGGGCTGCCGGGGGAACGATGACAGCGGGAGGAACCTTGCCCAGTCTGGTGTATAAAGACTCAATTTCATGCTTCTGGCGACTCTGCAGGTCCTGAATCTCTTTAAGATGTCTACAAAAGATAACCAAACAATTTAAAAATAAAATAACCAACTCTGTTCCAACAAAAATTAACATTATTTCACCTTTACCCACATTTTTACTTACTAATGAATCTGTCCCTCAAATGCACTTAATCTAATTTCTACTAGCTTGCGATTCTAGTTTTTCAGCTCTTCTTGCTGGCCTCCATCACCCAAGCCAAATTCCAACAAGCTCCTAGCCAACCACAAATGGATGATGATGTTCCAGAAGGATTTCCTGACTTTGAGGCTCTATACAGGATACTACATTGGCAACTCAAATCCAGTTTTTCAACTGTGACCAAGAAAACCTGCTAAGGTAATCTACACCCCAGTGCCATTACCAGATTCATTCAGTAGGCCAGGAAATGGTTAAGATTAGGTTAATAACGCTAAAGTGCTATTGTTAAAAACCACACGGTAGCAGTCATGCACAGGTGCTGAGGCAGTTCTGTAACTAGGGATGCCCCGAGTCCTCCCGAGAACTACATCCAGAGGCCCCGCTCCTGCGTCACCTCTCCAGCACCAGGAGCTGGGTCCTCACACAGCTCTGTCGCCACCCTCATGGGAGAAACACACTCACTTTTCCCGTAGTCGGCGAAGCTCTAACTTTAAGTCCTCGTCTTCAATGTCTGACTCATTGTCGCTGCTCATGTAGGAGGAGTTGAAGGAGTTGCTGAGGCTCTGACTGAGGCTCTGGGCAGGAAGGCTCTTGGAGCTCAGCTGTGGAGGGGAGTGTGGGCTCCCTGAGCCGGCATCCGCATCCCGGCTGAGGAAGGCAGCCTCCAGGTCGGAAGACGGCCCGTTCAGATGCGAAGGCTCCGACAGTTCGGGTTTCTCTTTCTTTGGCGTCACGGTGGGAGGAAGGTCGTGTTCCGAGTCCACGAGAGGAGGAGAGGCCACTGGCTCCTCTCCCTTCACCTCAGCCATCTTGTCTTCGGTTCTGGACACAGAGAAGCGGCCCACTCTGCTCGCTGTGGTGGTCACCTGGAAGCGGCCAACCCTGCTAGGCTGCCCGGCTTCTGAGGTGGGTGGCGGGCGGGCGCTGTCCAGCACATCTGCAGAGGTGCCCTGGATGGCCAGCCCATTGGGCTCTGCCTTCACCACGGTGCTCTCGGGGCTGCTGCTTGACAGAACTGAGGACTCTGACGTGCTAGATTCGAAGTGGACAGACTTGACGTCCTCTGACTTACTTTTACCCTCCTTCTGGGGATCATCCATTGCAACGGAAACCTGACATAAATAGACCAAAGTGAGATTAAAAAACTCCCGAACACTCCATTTTTACAATGGATGATAAAAAAAAGTGAATCACTTTACGTCCCAGTCTGAGTAGGCGGATTATTTGTTTGCACAGGCCCTCCACCTCGGACTGTGAAAACACAAGGAACCGCACTGTAGAGCAAGACATGTCTGCACTGAGATGTACGATCAGATGCAGATTCTGAGCGGCTGGCTAAGCCGAGTAAATTTGCTACTTCCATTATCTCCCATTGTGCACAGGACTCAGATCACATCTTGTGAAAATATAAATAACAACAGGTCACAGAATATTGATTGCTTGTGAACAAGAGAAACTACAAAGATTAAATCCAATAAATGTTAAAGGCCAGCTGAGCTTCAAGAAACAACACAACTAGTTAGTGCTAAAGGAAGGATCCATATTTCTGTCTAGTTTGACAATGTATTATAAATACAAACTCAGGGCAACCACAAACTCTTAGAACACTTTACAAATGAGAAGAACATGACCTAATACTCCCAGCTTCAAGTGCTATCCTGAGAATAATTAGAAAGTAGCTAAGAAAACAGAAAAAGATCTTTACAGCCTGCACTGTTTCCTATCACTAACCCAGAAAATATTCATTTGTTTCCCAACTGGGAAAACATAATTACACAGTGTCATTTGATGCTGACTCAGTATTTTCACTATGGAAATCAAACTTAAGAAAGTTATCCTAAACATGAAAACTGTTTTTATACAAAGATGTTTACTGTTACTTACTAAAAAATTAGAAACAGCCTAATGACTGACAACAGGAGAATGGCTGGATAACCCTAGCCCTCAATGGGAAAAGCCACAGAGAGCCATCAGAAAGCAGCAGGGTCAACGCCAGGCCCACACAGCACAGAGCAGAGGGCAAAGAGGAGGACAGGCAGAGGCACAACCGTCCACTGTTTCTCTGCCACTCTAAGTAGTCTTCGTTTTCCTTAATCAGCAGCTATTATTTTAAGAGAGAAAAATGATAAACAGCTCTTAAGTGCTCCCTATAAAAAAGACATGTCATTGATGGCAATTCGGTTCCCAAAGACAGATGTGTTTCTTATATACACACTCCCACCCCGAAATGGGAAATTCCTTTTTCATCATACATACACCACTACCCCCCGTATTGGGGATCCTTTTTTCATTACACACACACTACCCTCTAAAAGCGAGAGTCTCACCTGAAATCGCCCCATCTTCAGAACACCAGCTGTGGAAGTGGGTGCAAGGACAGGAGCTTCTGTCACTTGAGAGACTGAAACAACTACACGGAGGAGGAAAGGAACGAATGTCAGCATCTTTTTAGCAGCTTCCTTTCCCTAGCCAGAAACACAGCAAATAGAAACTGTGCATTCCAAGAAAAAACTCATTAGAGGAGAGGAACACTTCCTTGTATCTGTCCCCCCTCACTGCGCCCAACAAGGGGAAACGGTTACTGCTCGGCTTCCTACCAGACACCTTCTGTGTAACCCTCTGCCTCCCCGTATACCACACACAGGACAGCGTACCACGTGGGGGAATAAAAGCCACACAGCAGCAATGCGGCTTCCCGGCTTAACTCACACAAGAAGAGATACTAAGGCTGACAGGCAGGGACACTGTAGCTCTGTCCTGTAACTTAACGATGTAAATAAATGAAGCAAACCATGAGAGTCTGTTGAGGACACTAAAGACCCATTTTAAATGGGAACTAGCTGTAGCAGATTTTTATAGCAGCAACTGCTCTAATATGTATATTCTTATATTAAAAATCCATGGAGTAAATTAAGAATGGGTGTACTGAATCTCTGCCATTTAAAACTCTGACAGACATAAACTGATCTCCAAAAAGGCTATATATATACCAAGTCACCAGTGGTTATTAACTTCTGAATTTACTAAGGACAGGGGAAAAATATTATGACTTGTAGTTTTATTCTACTGTTCTGTTTCATGAAGGAAGTCAAATTTTTTCATGTCTATGTTTTTTTTCCCCCCGTTATCTTTTTTAAAATTTGGGTCTATGCCAAATTTACAGAAATTCTTTTTCCTGGCAAAACTAAGTCCTTTTTGTGACAGGCATATACAACACACACATTTCCCAGGTTTTCATTTATCTTTATCTTTGGACATAACAGTCCTTTTCCCCCCATGCAGAAATTGAAAATCTATAAATGCTTCTGGGTTGGGTATTAAACATAATAATAACATCTTTCTCTGTATCAGGGAGTAACAAACTATGATCTGTGAACCAAATCTAGCCCACAGATTGTTTTTATAAATAAATTTTATTGAAACATAGCTCATTCATTTATTATCTATTATTTCTTTGGGGCTACAATAGGTTAGATATTTGAGTAGTTGTGACAGAGACTGTATGGCCAGCAACACCTGAAATATCTCCTTCTCTGGCCTCTTACAGAACAAGTTTGTCAGCTCTGCTCTAGATAGTTGAAAAAAATAAAGAAAGATCCACTTTGAATTTATTTTGGCCTAGGCTAGTGATACATCTTTACTTTCTTCCAGATGGCTGTCCAGTTGTCCAAACCACTTACTGAAATACCCCATCTCATTTCATCGATTTGAAAGGCTACCTTTTTCATATTCTACATTCCATTTTAGTTTGTCCATTTCTAGACTTTCTAGTCTATTCCACTCATTTTCAAGTCACTTCTTAGTCTATTCCACTCATTTTCAAGTCACTTCTTTTACAATAAGAGCCAATTCATAGTGTGACTGTCTTGAAAATAATTTAATTTAGAAAGGTCTTAAGTGAAACTTAGCACTTTTAAGGAAGACAGGAAGTAGTAAGAGCATTCAGGCAATCTTACTAATAGTAATACGGGGAATTACACTTATGTCAGGTGGTGTTGAGGAGGCAACAAAAAAAGGTGTTAAATTTCCCATGTTCTGTGGGACTGATGGTGAAGAGAGATTTACAGCAAAACTTTACAGCAACAATAGCTGATATGAACTTACAAGTAACATCATGATAAAAGTTCTAATAAAACATTTAAGCTGTTGGTATGGATAATTTTTACAGAACTAAAGTTTTTTGGAAATGTACCTTTTTAAAACAGATTATTTTATGGACATGCCAATTCTAAACAATTCAGAAATAGATAAAAATAATGTTTAAAACTGAGAATCTGAACTCTTACATGTGCATTTTCACCATCCATGCTGTTTAAGCTTCTATATTTCTATACATCTCAAAAGCCAAGAGGCTGCGAATAAATTAACTTTTATAAATATGCTTGAATTTCTTTGTCATGTTTTAGCAAGGATCTGGCCTAGCTAAAAACAAAGAGTCTTATGCTAAGAAACTATCATTACCCCCTGGCAAGCGACTGCTCTAAAAGAAGTAAAAACCTCATGACCCTACTGACACTATTGCTCTAGATGTTAGTATCGGTTCTTGTCAATCAGGAAATACATAAGAATGTCCTCTGACAGGCTCAAGTACACCTGCAAACTCTCAAGAACGTGTACCTCCCACCATCAACTACAGGAAGGCCTGGCATGGGAACAGGGAGGAAGAAGGGTGCTCTCACCATCCTTCGGAAGCTGGGCTCCTGTCTCCACAACTGCTGCTGGAGCCACCACAGACACGGGCTGCAAGACACACACAGACACCACGACGGCTTTAGTGTCAGAGGCTCGGTAAGAGGGTCTTTTCCCTGCTGCCTTTCCGCTGGTCAGAAAGAGCAGAAAGACAGGATATGTAAAGAAACACTTTTGTCTAAGGCAATTTTTCTTTAATAACCTAAAAACTAGTCTGATGTAAAGAAAGACAGATGTTTTAGAGATTTTTTAAAGAGATTTTGAGTCTTCACCTTTCCAAATTGCTTTCTTAATTTTTCTCATGGAATGCTTAAACATGGAGATTCACAGAAAGGTAATTTGATTCAGAACATTATTTTGTCACAAGCCTAAAAGGAAGACGTTAAGATTTCAAACTTAAAAGTGTGGCCTCCTGCCAGGCATAAACACAGCATCCACAGGGCTGGTCTGTGGGAGAGCTCTAACTACAGGGAAGATAAGAAAATCAAAACTAATGTCTTGCTTGGTTACGCTGCTAGGTCAGTGTTACTCCTTCATTAACCATCTCATTTCTGTTGACTGGAACAAAAGCAAAGACTCTGCTTTGGTGCTAAAGGTATTCAAAGTGGTCAAGGTCACAGCTTACATCCCAGAAATGTTAAGACATGAGGGTTATGGGGAGATTATATCAAGGTTGTCAGAACTCACACCAACGGCAGATGTCAGCACACCAGTCTCGGGACTGAGGGTTCTTCTCAGCTGAGCGTCCAGGTCTCCCAGGGGCTGCGGGGGCTGAAGGACACAGCATGGTGAGCATACTCTCGGGCACGGCCAGTGCCAACACACACGGGACACACTGCTTCCTGCTCAGACCACACGCGTGACCTTCTCTGCTCACTCAGTACTGAACCCAATAATCTACACTCACCTTAACTTTCCTGCTTGAATGATTAACCAAGCTCTCAAAACAGTATCATCAAGTTCTCAAGCCACACAAAAACCCATTTACATTTATATTTTTACAGTTTTGAGGTCTTCTTTCTTATATCTGTCCTCTCCGTAAAAATATATTTTAAAACATGTATCAAGATTGATGGGCAGATTAGCCGTATGGTCCCCTATTTTCTTCTTCAGTTTGGTCCACCTCCCCGAGGACCTGTCCTTGTGAATAACAGGAGGCAGCAGCACACTGTCACTGCCTCGGCTTCCATCAACCGTGCGCCTCTCTAGCGTTCGTCCCCTTAGCCTCACTCCCATAGGTCTAATTTGCTGTTTCTCATTTCACATTTTGGGCCTTCTGAGGAATTGGAATACATGTTTTTAATGATAATAGGTTCAAGACTTTCACATTCATTTTCAAAGTTTAGCAGCTGATGGAGTGGGTTCTCTATTGGAGTTATTACTTATTTAGCAAGTTGCTTAAATTATGTTTTACTGTGTATCTGGGATTAAAGAAGTAAGGATAAACTCAGACTTCAAGTTAGCAATTTATCATATTTTTTCTTACATCTTATTCTAAAGTAAGTCCCTAATTTAGTTTCACTGTTTACTAGCTTGTCCCGTGTCACAAGCTCTTACATAGTTATAATGGGCTCATGCCAAGTACTTTATTTATAGGAATTTGACTCATGTGTGGGATTGGGGGTAGATTGGGAAAAGCCATATTAATTCACAGACTGCAGGTGATTCTGACCCCAAGTGAGCAGAATGGGTGTGAGATGGGATCTCATTGTTGCATCACTGGTCTCACTTATCTCTGAGCAATCTCATGTTAGCTGAGCTCTGTTGGGTTTTGGATTTTAAGATTAGTATCTATTTTTCGTAACCATGACCCTCTCATACCCAATTACTTCATGAAGAGGTCACTGAGAGAAATGTCAAAATTCAAGAAAAAACAGGCCATTATCAGTTATCAGGGTGGCACCCTTTTCTTAGGAAATTTCACCATTAATTTTGATTACATAAAAATTTTTCACTTGCCCAATGGTGTAATCTTTTCAGTATTCTACAGAAGTATGAATGACAAAGCAATTATATCTTTTCTGGCAAAATGTCACGTTTACTATTTTTTTTCCGTAAGATATGAAAAAATATTAACATCAAATGATTTCTAGATGATTTACTTCTGACTTTAAGTAGGACCTATATTGTCAGCTACGGTGTTTTAAAAGCAAGTTGTTACTAAGTCAAAACCAAACGGCAGCCAGAGGCAAGTTCATGCAGTGGAGAACTGCAATAAGCTTTGAGAAAGAAAGGAGAGGCACAAACAGAAATCTGCCAAGTTGAAGGGCACCTGAGTTAGTGAAGGTCCCGGAAAAGGTGGCAGCTGCTCGCTGGGCGGAGTACCAGCTGGAAGTTCAGTGCCCACGGGCAGCACCTACAGACAATGAAGGCAAATTCAAGTCCGTGAGATGCTGAGCAGAGACAGCATACAGAGAGCAAACCAACTAATTCAAATGCAGAAGCGTAGGAACAGGACGCATTGGTTAAGGGAAGTTTGTTGCCTGGGTCACAATCTGGTATCTATCATAAATAAAGGACATTATAACCATGGCACTCGTAGAGGGGTTACCATGATATACCAACACAAGGAACAGAACTTAGTAAAAGGCTGTTCCTGAGGGAAAGCAGAGCGGATGAAGGCTGTCGGACACGAGGCACAGACAGGCCCTCGCAAGCCTGTTGGCACAGTGTCATCAGGGTGTCTGAGGGCACAGCACAGTTCAGAAATAACCATGGGGCAGGTCTGACAGCAAAAGGCATCAGAAATCTAATGCTATCAAGTCATCTGTATGCTGTCTGAGTGAAGCCGCTGTACTACCCCACTGTACAAGAGATCTCACACGGAAGGCAAGGCAGAAAGAGGGGGAGGCATACAACAGGAGAAACACAGCCTTGTTGGAGAAGAGCAGAGACTGGAGATGGCAGAATCAGAGGAAGGCACCACAGCAGAACCAGCAAACACATTCTAGTAATCGTATCCTTCACATTAGATTCCCTTCTCCTTCCATCAAATTTACCACCAACTTCCAGCTTTTTATAAACTCCAAATTGTGTGTCTATGGAATCTGAGCAAAGCAGAAAACCTGCTTCATTCTCATGGAAACAAAGACTGTGAACTGCTGTCACCAGGTGCAGCTGCCAGCAGGAGCATCCCACGCCCTGTGGGATATGGGTTTCTTCAGTACCAGTCTGTACCGATTCAGAAACAATGCCTGTATTTTACCTACTATACATTCTTAGAAAATCTTACAGGTAACCCCAAATCCTGCCACATTTCAAAAGAGAAAAATCTCAAGTTCAAGGAACATATATTCTAAAATTACCTTCAATTAATTTAATAAGTATCTACTATAAGGAAGCCAAGCATCATTATAACTATACTGCAAGGCTGAACCGAAAAAGTGTACTTTGGGGTGGGGGTAGGGAAGAGCAGTATTCTCCAGACTATCTCAAAATAAGAATCTTACTGGAGGCTTAGTTAAAGGTGGCTTTGCTGGAGGAGTTTCCAGTTTCACTCCTGGCGCAGAGCTGACTGGGGTGGAAACTTGCCCAGGAGTGACCGTTGGTATAACTGGTAAGCCAGCTGCTCCTAAGGGCAGACTGGCCGGCGGCAAGCAAGTACTGGCAGAGGAAGTCAGAGGCTTGCTTGGTGCAACAGCAGCGGTCGGGAGGCCTGCTGTGACCGCGGTCTCCACAGCGAGCGAGGTCTCCAGCGAGACGGGGGCATGTTGGGCTCCAGATGAGCCATGCTCACTGAAGAGAGATCGCAGCTTTTCCTCCAAAGTCTTGATATCGTCGATCCCGGGAGCTTTGGGTTGAGTGTCGGTGTCTATCTCAGGACAGTGAGTGTGGGGCTGGTTGGGGAGTGGAGCGGGCTGAGGCTGACTATGAACCAGGGTCTGCTGCACGGCAGGCACGCTGACAGCAGGCTGTACCAGGGGTGGGATGCCGGGTACCTGGGGCAGCAGGGGTGTTGACACGGGTCCTGCCTGGGAGAGTACGGGAGTAGAGGCTATGACTGAGGGGAGAACCAAAGGGTGAGCCGCAGCAGCAGGCTGAGAAACAGCACTGGACACTCCTGCTCCAGGGGCGGGAGAGGACGAGGTGGCAGGAAGGGGCAGAGCCAGTCCAGTGGTGCTGCTGTGAGCCGTCTTATCCAGGGCGTGGGCACTGACCAGCACTGTTTCCGCCAGAGCCGGGGCGGAGGTGCTGCTGCTGAGAGCAAGGGACGGCGGTGCCATGAGGCTGGGGCCCAGAGCGGCAGCGGGCACGGCTGTCAGCGTGGCCACCCCGGCCGAGCTGCCTGCTGTGGGCTGAGACGGCACAGGTGGAAGCTGAGCAGCAGAGGCGACAGCACTGCCCACAGCAGAGGCTGGTGCCAGGGATGCAGGTGCAGAGGGGAAAGTGCCTGCACTGGAGGCCCCGCCGCCGGGGGTGGGAGCCTGCGCTGCCTGGGGCACCGGCAGTGCCGAGAGAACCGCAGGGATGGTGATGCTGGGGGCCACGCTGGAAGGTGCCAGGGACTCAGATGCAGGGGGTACAGGGAGACCACTGGGAGGCATGACACCTGTTCCAGGCGCCACTGTCACCTCAGCCTGAATGACCGACGTGGCCACGTCACTAAGAGGGTGGCTCGGGGCAGGGGCTGACATTGAGGCTGCAGCTGCTGCGGCCGGGGCTCCAGGGGCGCTGCTCAGTGCGGGAGGCACTGCTGGAAACACGGGGCCTGTCTGACCAAAGTGGGGAGGAGCCGTGCTCGGCCCTTCTGCCATCCGAGCGTGTCTAAGTTCAGAAAAGGCCTGCTGCAGACTAAGGGACGAGGCAGAGTGAGACAAGTTCATTCCAGGGCCCGCAGATGTGGAAGCAGCAACTGCAAATGAAAAGGAAAATTCAGACTCAGTCCGTTGTAAAAAGCCAATTCAGAAGGGTGCCCTCACCTATCTTTGGGCTTCTTAACAGTGCCACACACCCACAAGGTGCACGAGCTCTCCCAAGCAGGTGTCAGCATGTGACAGGGGAGCTCGGGCAGAGTAGGTCATCTCGTATGAATGTGTACTTCTGAAAGAGACACGGAGGGACTGCAAGCCATCCATGGTAGCGCTAAATGGAGACACACATGGTGCTGATCCCACGCAGCATAGGTCACACAGGCTGTGTCTGGTGCGGCCACCCTTCCGGGCCCATTTGCTTAAATCCACTCTATTCATCATCTATTTCCCTTCTCCATATGTTTATCTGTTGGTTAGTCTCAATTTTCTACTCTTCTGTACTGTCTATGTCATCATTTGACCAAGCTTCCAATCTATGAGGGAGAGACATGTATGTGGGAGAAACAATTTCTTACCCGTATCTGAAATTTCAGTGAAAAGTTTTGATTCTCGTAATCGACTTTCTGGCACAGGACTTACTATAAACCGTCTTCCAGCAGAATGAACAACTTGAGTTAAAGAACTGGCAGGAACGCCTGCTTAAAAAGAAACAAACCACTTAACTGTGCTATTATTACATACACTGTCACCAACACAAAGCTTCAAAATTTCATCATTAGCACACAACTTCTTAGGTAAAAGGTAAGAAAAATAAAAAGAAAAGAAATTCACCTATCTGTTGTGGCATGGAAGATGCAGGAATCGGTTGTTTGAACTCTCCTTCCAATTTCTACAACAAACAAAAGGGATTAAATGTGTTCTCTAACTCAATCTTAATGATCAAGCAAAGCAAACAGCCACATGCAAAAAGAATATAAATGCTGATCATCTCAGTTACAGGTGTGATGTGGTATCACCAGACACTCGCAAAGTGTCAGACTAGATGGCTCAGACTCTGCAAGGCAAATACGGCATACTTTTACCGTAAACAGAGCTTCACCATGGGAATGATGAACCTACTTGGGCGCCTGAGAAGCCATAGTCATCCTTGCCATGGAGACTCTCCAAGCTCTGGTCACCCTCTGGCTCCACGCTGACATCCTCACTGAGCATCTCGTCAGCTTTCTCAATGATCTCCCGCACCTGCTCCACAAACGCATCTCTCTCCAGTGCCAGAATAAAGTCATTGTTCACCTGTAAAAGGAACGTGACGTCCGCCTTTCGTATAGTGCTGGAGCTTTAGTCATCCCATCACCACTTCTGCCCATCTGTGTAACACCCATACTGTGATTTGATTACTACGTGAGTCAGTTCTTCAATACCTAGTTACACACGCCCTAGGAAAAAAACACCTGTACATCACAGGTTTGGTGTGCTGGTTAAATTCACACTGAAATAAATTCGTTACTGTCAAAATAGTTCACAGAATACTGCACATGCGCCTAAGGCAGTGGATATGAAGATCAAGGACACAGGAAAAGTCTGGAACTCCAGACAGAGACATACCATAATTGTCGCTATCTCCTCAGGGTTGTCACCATCTAAATCGAATTTGAATGTAACCATCTTCCGATTGTGAGTCTCTAACTGACATTCTACCACCCGATCTCCTTTATTTGAAACCTAAAAAGAAAAAAGGAAAGGTACTTCATATCTCAGAACACCACACTCAGCTCTGGGACTTAATGTGACAGGTAACACAGGCCAAGCACTGCCTCTTATGGAGAAGGAAATGGCACCACACTCCAGTATTCTTGCCTGCAGAATCCCATGGACAGATGAACCTACTGGGCTAGTCTATAGGGTGCAAAGAGTTGGATACAATTGTAGCAACTTAGCATGCACTTGTATACATCTTTCACTAAAGGGTCTGGAAGAAATGTAAGGTCTTTGTTCTACAAATAAAACCCTATTTTTTTCCTAAAAGATAAGACAGTGCCTTCTCATAGAAATATCGAATTTAACAATATCATCTGGGTGATTAAAAAAAAGATCCCAAACTTTCATCAATATACACAAGCTTTAGAAATATTTAAACGTTATTAATCAACTGCATGAAGCCAGAAGTCAGCAACACTTACATTGAGAATTCTCAGTTTGGGGCGGGAAGGCTTCTCGTGACGAGAGCGGCTCCTTATAGACTTCCGATGCAGCCGCTTCGTCGTCCTGCCCTCGTGCCTCCCGCTGGACGAGGGGACGTTCTCGTTGCCATCACTCATGCCTGAAGCCACATCTGAGTGTGCGCTGCAAAACCAAAGTTTACGGTGCGATTTCAACCTTCCTTCTATTCCATCCTCCCATCAAGAATGGACAACTGCCCTGTCACATACCTGTCTATAGAAGAGACCACCGTGGCTGGCTGGGCAGGCTGTGGCTGAGCCCCGGGAGCTGGCTCTGAAGGAGCCACCTGAGAGACGACCTGAGTGCTCTGTGAACAGAAAGGGAAATTCACACCTCGGCCGTAAAGCAGTTTATTACTGACCATCCCCAACTAGCTAGTCTTTTTTTTTTCCTTATCCCTCCCCGAAGTCCTAGAAGCACTACATTTACTAATAACTCTCAAAATCAGCACCTACAGACAGTTGTCTTAAATTGCGAAGGAAATTTCTAAAGCTAGTCTCTGGTACAGACTGCATGGTGTGTCATCAGCCAGAGGAGCGGCTAGGTAGTGAGGAACTACAACCTGCCATGCAGCCAGCATCTCACCACAAGGTGCAACAGGGCAGGCAGAGCAAAGCGCAGAAGACGGCTCAGAGCTCTCTCGGAGTGGGGCAGAAAAGGCCACTGGGAGCATAGCAGGGGAAGCTATTCTGGTGACTGCCCATGGCAGGAACTTGTGAAAGAAAGGGTTAAGAACGACGGCTAGAGGGCCAGCTAGAGAAGTGAAGTGCTAACGAGGTTAATCTTCTCAAGGCACACTCACTTCCCAACAGAACAGCCAGTGGCAACAAGGCCCCCACACTGGCATTTCATTCTGCTGTAAGAAAAAGTCATTCACAAGTTAGTTTGAAATAGTTTCCAAATGAATCCTACGTCAGGGAACCTATGTTTCTCCTTTGTCATTTCTATCCCATTGTGCGTACGCTTCAGACGTAAACATGCAGGAACTCCATTTACCTCCAGAGCTGCTTGCTGGGAGGATGTGGTGGGGGCTTGTGCTAAGCTCACTGCCGGCTGGGACACCTGGACCTGTCCTCCTACACTGCCCACAGGAACCAAGAGACTGGACTCCACATAGGACTGCACCATTGCAGGAAAGTAACCAGGGGCAGCCAGCGCCTCTGTTGGCATGGGAGGGGACAGGACTGCAGAAGGCAGGCACACAGAAGCTGCGCTGGAGGAGGGAGCAATGTTTGAGTCTCCTGGGTACTGTGATGGCAGTCGAGGTGGGAAGCCCTGTGACAGAAACGAGGAAGGGAAATTAGTGCAGGTTGGGTCATCAAATGAGCAAAACAGCAAGACATGCAAGGGAAAAAGAAAAAGAAAGGAAAGCACACAGCAAAGAAAAGTAGCCCAATCTCTAATAGTTTAAACATTTTCAAACGAAATGACTGACTGATTTCGATTTAGAGGATAGGACTGCACGTAACTGAACTTTTAAACTGCTGCTTTTTTTCCCTTCTGGAGATGATTTTAAATAGGAAGAACAAACATAATTCCTCCAAAAAAACATCTACTTTCCAGGCAGTCCAACACGAAAATGCAAAAACTCTTGAAGGTATCAGTCATGCCAGTCACATAACGACTTGCTAGTATTCTAAATCTAAACCCTGAAGGTTTCCATCGACACCATGTTGGCTACCCAACCATTACTCCTCCCATAAAAAAATGCAGCCTGATACAATGTACTGTGAGTCATACCAAGCTCTCACTCACAGTGAATGTGGAGAGCCATTTTTCTCTCAAGGAGGGGTCTTGGAGAAGATGCAAATGAACCAGACATCTCTACCCAGTCCTTTCTCAGATGTGGACTGTTTTGGCATGTCTGGTTGAGAACAGCAACCTGTGTTATTGCTGGTTATTATGATATTCAGTTATTCATTTTTTAAGTCCCTGATGTTCTGTCATTATGACCAAACCCTCCGTGGCCCTTCTTCTGCCAGCCAGCACAATACCTGGTAGAGAATATCTCCAGGGGGAAGTGGCACCTCGGCAGTCTGTCCAAGGCTGGCGGGGATCCCCATGGACTGAACTGCTGGCTGCAGGAGCTGCGGGTGAGCCTGACTCGGCAGCTGGGTCACAGGCTGCAGGAGGGCAGGAAGCTGACTAGGGACCACAGCGGGTGCACCTGGGACGGCGGCCGCCACAGCAGATGAGGCCAAGGTGAGCAGAGGCTGACTAACGCCAGCTGCCATCGTGACGGGCAGGGGTGGGAAGCCTGGCTGAGCCACGGACACGTGAGGAGGAGCAGAGGGGAGCTGAGAGACGGGCGGCAGCTGAGAGGTGGGGTACTGGGGCAGTAAAGAGGGGGGGAGCGGCTGTCCCACAGGAAGGAAGTGAGCCCCAGCACGGACGGGAACGACTGAGGGCTGTGTTGCAACTGGGATCTGAGGTTCGCCTTGGAGAGCTGGTACTGGCTGGGAAACTGGAAGCTGGGAAGGTAAAGAAAAACAAAACAGATAGACTTAAAAAAAAAAAAGAAAAAAAGCAAGGCTGCCAAAAGCAAGACTTGTTTATTAGCCAAAAAGAAAGAAAATTAAAACAAACACCAATCCCTGCATACATTAGTGTAAGTTAACGTGCCAACAGGAGCAGGGAGAGGCAGCTGCAGACGGGCGGCTGATGGACTGCTGCTGTTCTAAATCTGCGCTAGAAAACTCCGCTCACACTTTACCATCAACAACAGACAGCTCTTGCATAGGAAACGTCTCCTTCACATCCTGAATGAGGCATGTTTCACAAGCCATGATCCACTGGCACGTCTGCTGTCACTAAACTTACAACTGCTGTTATGGTAATGGCTGAAATTCAAAGGACTTCCTCCCCAGTGGACTTATAGCTCATCCATATTGCTTCCACAGTTCTCATGTCCCACCCAAGCCTGTAAGAGTAGGTCTATGACCATATTCCACTAATTGCAGGATGCAATCATGCCTTTCCACATGGTCATTTTAACATTTATGAAATTAAGATATACCTTACAATTAACGGTGCGTCAGCTCTCAGTGTTACCTAAAATAATGGTGCATTTTACAACTGACAAGAGTCTCAGATGTGACCAAATATGACAGAAACAATACATTGTATCAAAATACAAGCCCAAGTCCCAAGGTTAAAGTTGAAAAAATGTCCTTCAGAAAGGTGTATCTTCAACAGGGCTACTTTTCAAGTGACTAGAAGGATTATTTAGGAAAAAAAAAAAAATCATATAGTGTTTTTTTTTATGACTGTCAGAAGACAATAAGGGCAGGGAATAACACATAAGTCTACATGAAAACAGCATAATTGCAAACCTGGAACAGATACAACTGACAATTCTAGAAAATGTCATCACTGCAGCACCCTTATCAGTTCTACATCTGTCAAACTTATTTTCTGTTCAACCTAAAAGCTGAACATTCTTGGATTACCACTGCTGTATAAACACCCATTTATATTAACCAATTCATATATACAAAAGACACACCATGGACAGAGGAGCCTGGCGGGCTGTGGTCTGAGCGACTGAACGGGAACAATGCACAGAAGTAATGTTCATTCCACTTAGCAGTTTTACCACCAGGGAAGCAAAAGTCATGTGGTGCTCCTTCCAGAAATGTGGCACTCACCTGTTTTCCCGCGGACACGTGTGGCAAGGCCTGTGGAGGTGGAGGCTGACTCACGGGCTGAGCAATCGCGGCCTCGCTGGGGGCCGATGCCTGAGGGAGCGGATACTGCGCCGCCTGCTGAGAGGGGGCTGTCGGCTGCACTCCTTGCTGCTGAGAAGAAAACCACCACTCAGTTTTATTTCAAGTCGTTAATAGCACGTTTCTAAGGCAGTACATCTGCTTATCAGTGTCTGTAAGAGATGGCAATTTTAGTAATCAAGACATGCACAAAGTCAAACTCACCAATTCCCCTTTATACATCTTCATTTTTCCTCTGCTGCTCTGTGTGATGGGACAACCAAGAACTAACCCATGTTTCCAGTCTGAGTCACCACTGGTTCTTCACCTGACATGCTCCTTACCCCAGGAACAGCTCAGATACAGGTTCAAATAGATGTTCTCTCCTCCAAATGCCCTCCCCTCTTTGCTCCCATTTCTCGATAGCAGCTCTCACTGCGGTTCATATTAAACCAACCCAATGGGCTTCCCTGGTAGCACAGATGGTAAAGAATCTGCCTGCAATGCAGGAGATGCAGGTTTGATCCCTGGGCCAGGAAGATCTCCTCGAGAAAGGGATGGCAGCCCACTCCAGTATTCTTGACTGGAGAATTCCATGGACAGACCATGGAGTCACAAAGAGTCAGGCACGACTGAGCGACTAATGCTGACGCTGAATCTCTTCCTGTAATCTCTTAGTGTAGTTTCTCAACTGTATAATTAATTTGCTTAAAGAACAGCTCTGACAATAGCTACAAAATAGAAAAAAAGCACTGAATTTTGAACTCCACCATAGACTAGCTCTGATACCTTTGTGATTGCTCATTTTACTGACAAAATGAGGTTTCTTTCTTTGAAAACAAGGGCACAATCACTCAATTTGAAGTGAAGCAAAGTGAATGACATCTGGGAATCCAGCATGTGCTGGACACTCTGGTATAATACATCTACACTCAACGCTGCCATGTAACTGTACCCAAATACTAAATTTTGCAGTAAAATTAATGGCTCCCTCTAGCTGAAACTCTGTACTTCACAGCTGACTTTCAAGATTCTCTAATACCTATCAGTGATTTAAAAATTAATTTTTAAATACAAAACAAACACTTGTTTGTAATAAAATTTTAACCATTATATTACATTAATAGAGTTAAATGATTAATTAAATAGGGTTAAAACCCAACCTCATTTCTCCAGATATAACCACAATTAGTGGTCCGGTGCACTTGCTTTATGGATTTTCTGCTATGCATAAGTGGTCACTTACACACATTGATTTAAAAAAAAAAAAAAAGCCCATTTTTATAAATACTATTCTCTGACCTACCATTTTCATTTCATTTATCTATGGTACCAATATCCTAATGATGAACATTTCAGTTGACTCAATATTTTGTTACTTAAAATAACGCTACAAACAATAACAGATTTTCACGTATTTCCTGGTCCATACAACTAATTAGTTATTGCTGGTATAAAGATAAGCTATCTGTGTGTATGTGTTTGTGTATATGTACCTAATTGAGATACAACTGACAGGTAACAAAAATTTGATATATGTACATACTGCAAAATACTCACCACAATAAGTCTAGTTAACATTCATCACGACATATAAATCATATTTTTTTCCTGTGATGAGAACTTTTACAATCTTCTCTTAGCAGCCTTCAAACATATAATACAGTATTATCAACTATAGTCACGATGCTATATACTGCACTTCCAAGATTTTTGTTTTTATATTATGCATCTGGACACCTCAATAAGCATCCTAGATTTTGTTAGGTAATAATCGGTAAATAATATTTCTGTTCTCCATGATATTTATTTCTTATTTCTTATTATACCAATTAAAACCTTCAAAAGAATTCTGAAGTGTAGTAGTGACAGTAATCATGTTTTATTTTTATTTAATTATCTCTGATAATGTATTCTTATTAACTTTAAAAAATAAGGAACCAATGGCTGTTGAATTATAAAAAATTTATTTTCAGCAACTAAGATATATCATTATACCCAACTATAAGGCAACTCGGAATATAAGACAATTATGCCCATTTTCGCACTAAAAACTAAAAAAGTAGAAAATGCTTTTGGTTAACCTGAATATATTGAAACTTTAAGGAACTCACATGGAACTATCTAAGTTACCTAAGTCATTAATTTACATAGCTAAATAAGACTGCGTATTATATAAGCAGAGTAATTCAGAAATACTGCTCCCCTTGCCTCATTCTAGTTCTCCACAAGTAGGACATCAGCGCCTTTATCCTCAGGAGACCTGCACTGGGAATGGTCTTGCTTTTCTGGCACACAACACAGTGCCTTTCCTTTAAGTTGTGTCTTGAGGTGAAATTTGCAGTGATAGCAGATTTGTCTGACATCTGTTTGGTTAATATTAGGATAGCTATAGTGTTCTGCAACTGCTTCACAGGAGCATATTCATGTAACCTTTAAGTGATCTGTAAGCTATTTACAGTGAACCTGGAATAGTGAGGTTGTTCCCCTAAGAATAAGATGTATGATGTCTTGGCTTATATAAAACCAACTCTGTTAGACATTGCCTACAAACATTCCCAACCATACACATACCATTTAAGGTCCTTACAGGCACATCTGTTCTCAACAGTTTTACTTTAGTCCATTCATATTTTTTATGTTATTTTTCAAAAAAGACCAGTGAGAGCCCTCTGATATGAACACTGGCTCAAGGTCTGATTATCTGGTGGTCCCCTTTGTTATAAGGGGTAAATTTGAGGAAAACCTCCGCCTTATATTTGTATGTATGATTTACCTCTCCCCCGACCTCCATCAGTGCAGAACCTTGCTTACATCAAGGTTTGGACTTAATTAGCTCTTCTTAAAACTTACATCTTCACCCCCCCCACCATGTTTTAGGCAGTATGTGGGATCTTAGTTCCCTGACCAGGCATTGAGCCCCTGCCCTGGTCTGCACTGGGAGTGCTGAGTCCTAATCACTGGACTGCCAGGGAAGTCCTGACTTATCTGTATTTTGGTTACACTGAAGCCAAGGTTTGTTTGTCTCACAGCTGTCTACCTTTTTGCCTTTTACCTTGCTTATACTGCCCCCTAGCCCACTCTTTGGGCCTAGACTCCTTATATCCTTCATCTGAATCTAACTCATAATGACAGTCCAGTTCAAAGGCTTTCATAAACCTACTGATATCCCCCCTCTCTGCTCAGAAGAGATATAATTTCCTCCTTTCATGGAGCCAGACCGCTTGGGTTTAAATACCCTCTCTGAGAAGCTGCGTACATCTGGGTAAAGCACTCAGCCTCTCCTCTCCAGCTCTCGTCTCAGCTTTCCCATCTGTACAATGGAAATGACAGTACTTGGAGGGTTCATATAAGGACCAAATAAAAACCCAGGTAGAGTGCTTCACGCATTATGTATAATGTTACTATTATCCTCAATCCTTTTGTAGAAGCTGACATACATGTTTACCAGATGACTCAGGCTCCCTGAAACTAACCTTCCACAGGCCATCTTGCTATCCATCACTGCCCCCTCAGCACATGGTCCTTCAGAGCATGAACTCAGTTTGGAAAAAAACTGTTTAATTAGTTGCTGTGTGTGTGTGTGTGGACTGTCAAAAATAAGCAGTTTTACAGACATACCCTCACTCCTTGCTTAAAGTAACTGAGAGGCATGTATGCCAGTTAACCCTTAAAGCATTTATAGAAAAGTGGCACCTCTGAATAAGCCAGGAGTATATAGGGTGTTTTTTTTGCACAATCACTCTGGCTAGTAATCAACACTTTAGCCAAACAAATATTGTTTTAGCATAACAGCTTGATATCATGCTTTGCATAAAACTGCCTCATGAAACCAGTTCACATAACCTATACAGACTGTACTATCTGTCAGACAAGGGTGCTTGAAAAAAAAAAAAATACTCCTACACCCGAGTTGAACAGAAAGTAAGAAATACCTAAGTCTCTACATGTGTTCTGCTGGATGAAATTATTAAGTCAGTAGTGTAGCTCATGACCCTTCTTGGCAGCAAAATACTGTTTTCCAGGAGAAATCTATTTTTGGTACCGCATTAAGACACAACATACCATTAGAAGAGATTCCTGAGGAAAACCTGAAAAGAAGCAATGCCTTATTCATTTTATTTCAGAAACACAGAAATAAAGAAAATTTCAGCTAAAGTTCATCTCTTTCCTTACACTAATAAAATTAGAGATATGGTTTCCTAAGGAGGCACTGGGTCCTGACAGTATGTAAAACATAAATCACATCTAAAAAGACACTCTAATTGAATACTACAGAAGATTTACCATCTTTCTTTTCTATATATGGAATCCCAGAAGATAAAACTAACTGAATGCAGCTTCTTGGGCACCTCTGCATAATTGTGAGTCCCTGTGGAAGTTTAGTATGGGGGGGGGGGGCTGGGGAATACTGGAAGAAACCTTAGGTTCTGGTTTGTAACATTTCATTCTATCTACCTATTGGCTGTGCAACCCTGGAAAAGTTAGTCCATACTGCATACCTTCATGCAGACTGTGATTCTACTTAATTTATCCTATATTTAAAATAAAAGTGTCTGAAGAAAGCATCACTGAAACAGGCACTTTCGTCTGTACTGCAGAGATAGTCACACCTTTTCCCAGAGTCAACCACCTAATTCCTTTCAGCTGACAGGGTTTGCGGAGCTGCCCACCTAACTGAGCACACTCTTATCACTGCTACACTCAAGGGCTTCCTGCACTGTCTGCTTCATTGCATGCCTGAATATAAGACATCTACCAAACTCCTTTGAAAAGGAGAAACAGCATACACTGACACCTGTACATTTTACTGGTATTGGTAGGAAACTGGTACCAACGACAGTGTCTGTTCTCATCCAGCTTTATGGAACTTTAAATCTGTGTTCTTATCAGAGGTTGTTATTATAATTAGACCTGTTAAGGGTGGCAAAAATGTGACTACTTGAATTTAACTATAATTACATACAGATTAAGATACTTGTCTGGAAGAAAGGACAGGAGCAAGACAAAACAAGTTATTTCCAGCCCTTCCATTCTATAAGACAGAGATGTTGGTCACAGAGAAAATGGATTACATAGGTATCTCAGAGATAATACAGATCACTGGCTCCAGATCACTGCAATATAGTGAATATTACAATAAAGTGAGTCACATGAATTCTTTGGACTGAATTCCCTGCGCATTTAAGTTATGTTTATACCTTACTGTAGTCTATTAAGTGTGAAATAGCAGTATGGCTAAAGAGACAATGTACGTACCTTAATTTAAGAATACTTTATTGCTAAAAAAAAAAAAAATACTTTATTGCTAACAGATGATCACCATCATCTGAACCGTCAGCAAATCGTAATCTTTTTGCAATAGTAACAAAGATCACTGATCACAGATCACCATAACAAATAGAACAGTAATGAAAAAGCTTGAAATACTGTGGGTATTACCACAATGTAATACCCACAGAGGCACAAAGTGAGCAAATGCCGCTGTAAAAGTGGTGCCAACAGACTTGCCTGAAGCAGGGTTAACACAAACCTTCAATTTTTTGTTTAAAAAAAAAAAAAAAAGTGGTACCTACGAGCACAATAAAACAAGGCTTGGCTGTACAGCCAAGTTAATCTTGTGCAAAGAATGCCTCATCTTAAGCCAGCATCATGACTACATGGTCACATGCTAAGGTAAGCAGGCCATTTATAATGAGAATTAAAAACTTACGTTTCAAAAATTAATAAAAACAAGCCAATTCAGAATTTGGTGGTTTGAAAACACACTTTGTAGGGAACTATCAACAATATAATTCATCGGGAAGTTTTTATGACACACGTAGTGACTATAAATTTTATTTGTAATGGATAATAAATATTCAATTGTGCCCCTAAAGCATTATTTCCTTATAATTAACTATTGTTAACTAATAGCAATGATGATCTACAGACTCTTAATTTTAGAATCAGCAGTTTTGCTGTTGAATACTTTAGCACTGTACCAATCTCTTAAGCTCTCTGAACCTTTGGGAACAAACTCCCCCAATCAGAAGTTTAGAACATGTTATAAAAGTTTCTGAAAATGGTTCCTTAGGCTTGCATTCATTTTAGCATAAAATCTGACACCTCATCCCACAGATTAGAAATAATTAAAAAGGTGTGTAGAATCATTAGTGTCAAGCACAAGGAAAGCAATGGTAAAATGCTCATAAAAGGACAAATCATGAAATATACAGAAATAAAACTGATATTCTTTGTACAGTTGATCCTTGAATAACATGGATTAGAATGGCACGGATTCACTTATACGTGAATTTCTTTCAGTACTATATAATCCAAGATTAATGAATCCATGGATATGTAACCATGAACAGGGAAGACCTACTATAAAGTTACACACAGATTTTCAACTGAACAGAAGGCCTGTGCCCCTAACCCCCTGTTGTTGCTCAAGGGTCAACCACATTGTTAAAATAGCATAGAATCATCTGTTTAAGAAGGCACATAAATTATTTCAGGAAAAATTCTTTTGAATATCAATATATGTCTAATCTAATAGACTGTTCAAAAATACATTAAACGAAAGATTCTTTAAAATGTTACCGAAGACAAGAAATGTTATGCTTCTTGATTTTCCTTTCAAAAACTTAGCAAGCCACTTACATCAGGAACCCAGTTCATGAAAGATGTAAACAGGGCTCTGGATAAAGCGCAGCAATGAGTTGCTCTCACCTGCTGAGAAAGCTGCATGGGTTGGGAAGATGGAACCCCTGTTAAACTACTTGAAGATGGCTGACCCTGGCTCTGCCCCTGTGCCTGAAGGAAAGAAGTGAATACAAAAAATTAGAGCAGCCCAAAGGTACCCGTATACAGAGGTCAGGGTTCTGCAATAAACATATGAGTTCCTGAGAGTCTGACTGAGCAAGATGAAACATTAGCTTGATCAAGTATGGAGGGAGAGATGGCTGGGGAAGGTTTTTAAAGAGAAGGGTAGAGAAGGATCATATTATAGAACATACCATGCAAAAAACCACTGATGGTTAAAACCTAACCTATCCCATTGCTCAGACTATAACTTTGACCTAAATAGTAAGATTCATAATAAAATTGTTACTGAAAATGAGGAAAAAAGTAACCAGACTATCAATATGAAAAACCTATCTGAACAAAGAAAAGGGGTTATTTGGATAATGTGACTTTGGTTCCTTTTGCTATTTCTTATAGTGATATAGTGACTTTTGTCAAAAATGTAAAAAACAAAAAACAAAAACCTGTTACTATTAACTGCCAAGTACCTAGAGCAATGGTTCTCAACCAGGGTCACTTTGGGTGCCCCACACCCTTCCCAGGGACATTCGGCAATATCTGAATGTGTCTTTGGCTGGCACAACTGGGAGAGGTAGCTGCTCCTGGTGTTTATAGTGAGTAGAGGCCACAGATGCTGCTAACATCTGACAAACGCAGAGAATAGCCCCCACAACTCAGCATCACCTAACCTAAAATGTCAATAAGGGTGAATCTGAGGAACTCTCACCTAGAAGAGATCTTAAGTTAACCGGGAAGGTGAGAGTGAAAGAAGAACTTGACAGAGGTGAGTTATGAAGATGAGAAGTCCCACCTCTGCTGTCTCATCTCAGTTCAGAGGCACTTCTTTGAAGCCTACTTGGATAGGACATCCAATCCAACTGCATCTTAACCACCTGAGCATACATTCCTGCTGCACCTTTCCTGTAGAGTACTTGATGTTTAAAATTTCATTTTGGAAGTTTCCAGAGTGAAAGTGGCAGTGCACACATTTACAGTACAGCTGGCAACCAGTGTGTCAACGTGAGCATATCACACTGCATGTGCTCGCAGTACAAATTCTCAAGCTCTGCATCTTTCTGCTGCTTAGTATTGCTCTAAGTAACTAATATTTGATGCATATTTTGGGGGATACTTTTGCCTCAGATGAGGGAAGAACATAGGAAGAAAGTATGAAGAACATATAGTAATTTATATAAGAGTGAGATGAGATCATTTAAAACATCTAAATAACATCCTGAATACATAACTGCAAAGTTTCCTAATTAACTGCAAAGTCTCCTACAAAGATTTCATAAGACTTATACATTTGACATAATGTATCAAGGGAATATATGAAACAGTCAATACTGATTCCACTTCTTGAATCCTATTATGTCCATCACTTTGTCTTTACTTGTAAGAGGCTGCGTATGTTCACATACATAAACAACATTTAATTTGTTGAGGAAAAATCTAAGAACTGAGGTATCTCATGTTCCTTACCTTGCAACATATATCACAAATTCTTAAGACAAAAGAAGCCCCATCACCCACACTAGATTCTAATTTAGTTACTAAAAATTAGAATTAGTCAATTTTATGGATTAACATTTTATTTGAACATATAACACATGGTGACTTGTTGGATGCCATTTTTAAAAGGCATCTTCATTTGTTAAGACAAATTCCTAAGGTGTTTCCTGTTTTTTAAGATCCTTTCATACTAGTGGAAACTCTATATATTCCTAACACTACTTCAAAAAAAAAAAAAAGATTCCCTATTTTCCATTCTTTTCATTTTAGGGGAAAAAAAATTATCTCCTCCAAGTTTTAAAAACTAGCCATGTTTGTTTCTAGGGAGAAAGAAACATTTTACAATACTGTTTGTAAATAATCAATGCTCTGTCAACTTTATAGACACTAACATGTTCATAACTAGTTGAAAACTCCATCCATTCTATTGAGCTGACCAAAAAGTTTGTTCGGGTTTTCACATACCATCATACAGAAAAACTCAAATGAACTTTCTGGCCAACCCAATACGTATGGACAGAAATAACTGATTCTGACAAGCAATTAAAATTCTAAGTTTTTGTGTTCTTTTTTCCAAGGGTTTGTACACATTATAGGTAAATCAAGAAGCTCTGGTCTCATATTTTGGTCTTAAATACAAGTAGTTTAAAATCACCCTCCCCACTCAATGGAGAAACTCCACAATAAATTAAACAATATCCCTGATGAATGGAAAAGAGGGACAGAAAACTTAAATGTAACTGTCACAGCAGGGTAGTGTAAAAGAACCGTGAAGTTTTCCTGTAACCTGTGGATGGAGTGCAGATCCTCCTGAAGAAAATGAGGCGGATAAAACCTGCGGAGAGGTGGCTCCTTGGGGGAAACAGAAGAAGAGTGGGGATTCTTGCAACACTGTCTGAGGCAGGCGGATAAAGGGTAATGAGACGTCAGAGCCAAAAGGAGCAGCTGCTCCCCCTGTAGGGGGAGGTGACTGAAATTCACTGGGGTCTGAAGAAGTGACCTGGGAGGAATCACTGGAGTACTCTGGGCTTCCTATGGGCCAGGTCTGTCCGGTGGGCTCCACCACAGAGATGGTCAACTCTGGGGCCTGGGGCGTCTGCTGCTCTTCAGTCACAGGCTGCAGGCGGCTGTGTAATCCTGCAGGTTGAGGAGGTGGTTCTTCCTGGTTCGAGTCCACAGCAACCTGCCGATTTCGGTAAATGCGCTGAGGTAAAACTCCTCCCTCTCCTTCTCCTGAAGAGGAGCTTGGAGTATGAATGTGAAACTCAAACACACAACTGCTTCTGCTTTCGTTGTTATGAGTTAACACAGCAGGTGCAGAATGAGGAACAAAGACAGGGTGAAACTTCAAGTGTGTGGCATCTGTACTGACAGGTGCAGAAACGCTAGACAGGGGAGAGCCTGGGCTCAGTCCCGAATCTAATCTTACATTTTGGAGGTGTCCTACCAGGAGAGCCTGTCCCGATGGAAATTCAAAGACAGAACTGGAGGTGGGGCCCCCGTGCACTGGCTTCTGCTCAGGTGTCTGCTTCATAGGACTTGACAGGACTGGTGAGCTGTATGGAATACCCTCAAACTGTTCTGCCACCTGGGCCTGGTAATGTACCCCGGCTAGATACACTGCTTCCGGAGGGAGGAAGTAGTGAGCTTCTTCTGGAAGCACCAGTCCAGCTCTGTAGTCACTGTAAACTGGAGCTGGCTCAAACACAGGATGGGCCTGCACCTCACACAGCTCTCCAGCGACTCCACTGGCTGCAGGGCTCCACATGACTACAGTCTCTGGAGTCCAGTTAGGTGGGCTGCCACCAGGTGGAAGAAGACTCTGGCCGACAGTCCTCAGCAGGGGTTGGAACTGGTGAGTTTGGGCTTCCAAGAAGGAGGTGCTCTTACGCCGCTGGGCAATGGCCACCTTCGGTGGACAGGTGGGAGGTGGTGAAAAAGAAACTGGACGTTCATGAATAGTTGGGAAAAATATCTGTGATTCTGGGTATGTTGGGGTCCCCCCACGCGGATGCGCCATGGACTGAGGCTGTATCAACATGAATAAGACAAGTAATTCATACATTCATATGTGAAATTACATCAGACATGCACAACTGGGCAGCTCTGTGTAACCCTACAAAATGGTTACACCAAATTTATAATTAATAAAGAAATATAATGCTTTTGGAAATTATGTGCATAGTAAAAACCCATTAAATACATCCAGGGTTAATAAAACTATTCTGTGGGCATCTTTGCATTAGATAAGAGCTGCTTTTCCACAACACTCCCCTCCTCAAAGGAAATGAAGAATTTAACCTTCCGAGTGACTATTCTGCTTTTACCCACAAGTAACATGCTCACTTATGACTGTACCAAATCTTCCTACCCTGAAGCCTTATCATCTTCTGCTGTGTTAAGAGGCTCCAGGGTTCATTTCTGATTAACTAACGTCATGTCTTCTAACTAGAAATCAGAAGAGATTTCTGATGGGTAATAAAAGATACACAGCTTGGCTAGTGACCATCATTTGGTTTGGGAAACCAAACCATACACAGTTAGTTTTACTACATGAAACATGTTAGAGATGCCAAACCACTGAATGTCCACTTTTCTGATACCATTTTAAGGATCGACTAATTTGCTATTCAAATCAGGTGAAAAGGGTAATGTAAACAGCCACCCTGATCTGACAGCATTTTTTGGTCATAGAAGCAGTTCTAGGTTAAACACTCTAAAATTAGAATTCTACCCTGTCAAATGCAAATGGTACACACTGTAATAGTTCACTTTCATGGGCCCTTTTTTTAAAGGGTAGATCAGTTTCACTTTTTCAATAGGAAAGATCCTATCAAAATTGCAAAACGGCTCCACTGTTACTTCTTCACAACAGTTTAAAAGGAGGTTTCTATTTTGAATCAGAATGTTCTGGTTTACTGTTGTTTATTCAACAGTATCCCGAGGCCACAAGACACTATACAGTTAATCACTCTCCCAGGTACAAATCTGAAGTTTTGGGATTTCTAGATCAGAATGCTAACCAAATCCTCTATCTGGAAAAGCAGCAGCAAAGTCCCACAGTGTTTGAAATAACCTTAAGAGATAAACACATCTACAGACATTAATGGGGCCAAGACAAACTGCAAGTATTTTATGTGCGCCTTAATGTACTGCATTACAGTCAAGGTCCACTATTCAATCTAAAAAAAAAAAAAAAAAAAATTTTGCCAAGAGGGAACATTATGTGGCCTTTTAGGTTGTTGATCCCTCATTTTAAATAGGTAACAAATTAAAAGCAACTTTCTCTCTTCAATTATTCCTCACTGACTACGGGAAAAAATGGACTCAAGCAGTATTATTGGTATCTATCTAGAACAAAGTGAAAACATATTTGGATAACTTCTGATAAAGAGAAAGTTTGCTTTCAAAAAAGCCAACGAGTTTAAATAATACACATACTCTTTGCTAAGATGAAAATGCAAGGAGTTGAATACACTGGTGGGGATAGGAGATTATAATAAAGGCTAAATTTTTCTGCTCACAGACTGCTATGTGCCAAGGGTGTTATAAGCATTCTCTCTCATTACCTCCTTGCTTTTCTCCCCATTACAGTCTTATAACAAACAAATTACAAGAAAAACCTATTTCCTAAAAGCGTACTATATTACTAAGTTCAGTCCTGTTCTTTAATCATTATTACAACTCCTGATGCCTGGATGTATTCATTGGTGATAAATGCTCATCTGTCAGGAAGTTGGTGTTACATACAGCACTGACAAAGAGGGAAGGCAGGCTGGAGCGTCGGCACTTGCGCTGAGAGGCAGAGTACATAGGCAGGACCCTCTCCAATGCTTTAGAAAGCTTTTCGGCAAAAGTTTCCTCGGGGGCAGTCCGGAGGAGGGAAGGAGAAAGAGGTGCGGACAGCACTGGTGGTGGGGTGGAAGGAGCACTGGGAGAGATGCGGGACAGAGAGGGGACAGCAGGAAGATGGGGGACACAAACCGACATGCTACGGCCACGACGAGGCTAAACAGAAAACAAACACACACGTGAAAAACACAGCACTCTGAAAACAAAACAAAATGTACAATGGTAACAGGGCACAGCTGACATAAAGAAATGTTCCATCCTCCCCCCATTCCACGAAGTCATTTTCTGAGGAGACAGAACTCCACAAAGAGCACTTGGCAGACCATGCTATTCTCTCTACACTGTTGGTCAAGTGCAGGTTTTTAAAAATTAACCACCAAAATAATGATCAAGTACCTTCCTAAACATTCTGAAATAACATTAACTGTTATGAGTGTATGAGTAAGAATGACCGACTGAGGCAGCAAAGCAGACTGGGAAAACGATGAATACTGGCTTGTAGTCTCTGCAAACTTGTTAATAAATTCTATCAGTTTAATGCACATTACAAGATACAGAAGATCTTAAGACTGAATTGCTCTTCTGGAGCTCTGGGAACCTCAGACATACAGGATTTCTCAGTCCTATTTTAGAAGGCAGTAAACAAAAAGTTGTTGGCTGATAGAATAGTTTATCACATTTGCCTATCTTTGTCAATAAAGCTAAAAGTCATATTCCAGGAAAAGCATTAGTTTTCTAGACATAATTCATAGTAGATACAGGAAATATTCTGTATTTTTACTAAAGTAGTCAATGGAAAAATATCTAAACTGTGAATCTCTAAAGAATAACGTTAAATTTTTTTCAGCCACAACAAAGTTGACTTTGGTTTAAAAGTTTAAAGCATCTTAATATAAAGGCTTCAATATAGCCACAAAGCAGCAAATCTAAAGCTCTAAGGCTGTCCTGAGCATGTCTGTTGTTTCCTTTTAGAAACTGTGAACTGTGTAATTAATTACATTTTTTCCCCACTCTTGCTTCTCTTGTATTTTTAAATTTTACTTGTAATTGATATCCTATTGCAAGCCATGGTAAATACTTTCTGGAATTAGAAAGGACTGATTATAAAAGCTTTGAAAAATCCTCAATATTTAGTAATTCTTCATGAGACTTCCATAGAATATTATCATTAAAAGGCAAGAATGTCTGCCTTTTTTCATTTCATTTAATTAATGGTATGCTTTTAGAACATTAATAAATATAGCTATATTTGTGGCTCAAATATTTAACATCTTCATAAATGGTCAGTCCTTTTCCATTTCTAAAATAGAGACCCAAAGTTCATATCCTGTGATGTGGGAAGCCAAGAGATTAAAAAGTTTTTAAGAAATCTATAGTTATGATGATCCAGAAGAAATCAACAAGAGTAGAAACTGATAAGAAATGCTGACAAATAATATTTGTTACATCACAGAAATACACCTGTACAGTCTGTATAAAGCTCTTCTACCCTACCTACTTATTTTAAAGGTCAGAGAAGTAGATTGCTATTACACTGGAAGTTTTCTTTCTGTAACTGTGGCCATTCATCTTAACATGTAGCCAATGGAGAACTAACTAATGGACTCTAAAACAAGCAAACATCTTTTATTCCAAGCTGTAGGATAAGAGACCAGAACAAGCAGAAGTATTTTCTTACCAGAGAAAGGGTTTCATTCAATGAAGAACAAGAGTTCCACAAATTCAAAGTTTCTGAGACAGAGGGGCAAGCTATCTGCCTAAAGATCTCACTAAACAAGAGCACTGTAGTGACCAGTAATTCTCAATTCCGTCCTGAGGCAGAAGATGCATCTTGTTCACTTCTGAAGACTTCATGGAAGGTTGACCAAAGAAATGGGGTATTATCTACTGGTCTATTTGAATATTCTCTGTATGAGAAGCAAGAGTGGCTAATGTAAAACATGGGTAATAATGTGTGTGTGTGTGTGTATATATGCATAGGTACAAATGTACAATATATACATCAGGATATAATTGCTACAAATTGAATCTGAAAATAAATCAGTCATAAAACAGATACCAAAATAAAGGGAAGAAGCAAATGAACATATACTGGGGAAAGAACTTGTGTCCAACACAGACTTTAAGGCAAGAACACGCATAGCAACTGATGATTAAACACAAGCGCTAAATTAAATGGTCATTCCTTTTCTCTGGTGTACTCACATGCAGCATTCTATAATGGTTTGAAGGTCTTACCTGTGTTTTATACAATAAGATGTCTTACAGAAAATGTTTAGTAATTCTTTCAAGTAACTTCTGAAAAACTCTCCTTGCCCCCAACTCCCAAACCATCTGTATGTCTAACTTAGACTGCTTTGAACAGTTTCAACTTTAAAGTGCTAGAGAGCATTATCTTTAATCAAACGCTGATGAGTTTAAATCCTGTGAACAGTGTCTTCACAGAGTAAGGCACGTACCCCACCCTGCCTGAATCACTCTGACGGTTCTATAATAAACAACCTGCCTCCTCTGGAAAGGCACCACTTGCACTTTTTACTCTGGACTCGTGCTGTCACTCATTCAGTGGCAGAGTGTGCCCTGAGCATGTTACAGGTGTGCGCGCTCTTGCACAGTTACTCACCAAACTTGAGGGTGGATATACTGCATGGGGCTGAGCCTGTGCTTGGACAACAGATGCTGTGTGCCCTGGGGGGGCGCCAGTGGAAGGTGCCTGCTCATGCTGGGACCCGTACGAAACTGTCTGTTGGCTGCTCACTCGAGATTCCGTGAAGACAGAAGACCCTTGACCACTGTCAACTGTCCCGTCAGCTGAAGGAGACGTTGCCAAAATACAAGACAGAGAGACAAATCATGAAAAGGAGATTCATCTTTTCCCATCACAAACCCCTGATTTTAGAGTTAATTGGTCTTATCTTTGCACAGACCTGAACTAAATAAAGAATGACTAGTTTTACTAAGCAGATTTCTATGTTTAACTGACGAATCCATATAGAAAAGTTTCATCTTAAAAAAAAAAAAAAAATCCCCTGGCCATCACAGAATTTACCACCCAATGAACAAGGGGGAATAAAACAGAAAGTTGTTAATAGGCCTGAAGTTTGACACAGCTTCCAAAGTCTTAACCATGGAGACCAGTGGGCTCTATTAAGATGGCTCAATTAGTAACTAGTGGCCTCATTAATTTCTAGTTTATATGTTATTCAGCTTTGCTAAAAGAGCTGAACCAGATTAACAGGTTCAATATTAAGTAGCTAAGATAAACTTGTCACATTTCACTATTAATTTAAGAAACTGTAAAAGGTAGGAATCTACAAATAGAACATCCAAGATGCTGGAACCTGCAGAATTTCTCACATCCTAATCCCATTTCCTCACTGTCCCATTCTTCTATGCTATTAGCTGTGAACATAAGAACCAAAAGGAAAAGGAGACAGCAAACATTTCAAACCTCTTATTTATATGTTAGATTCACAATTCAAAACCAAGAGGCCAGTGCAAAATGATGACCAGGAAGACAGAGCATCAGCTAAGAGCGTGCCTAGCAACCTCACTGGGCCCCTGATACTCACATATCACAGACACACCAGGCTGCTGGTACTGCAGCTGCTGGTGCTGGTCGGCCTCAGGCTCTTCTGGCTCTACCTGCGTGGAGACGGATGCAGACACAGCAGAGGCAGCGGGTCCGCCAGTGCTGGTGGCAGGGGGCTGCTGGACTCCGGCCTGGGAGGCGCTGGGCTGCTGCTCCACCTGCTGCTTGAGGCTGCTCTCCTCCTGCTTCCTTTTTTCTTGCTCCTCCCGCACTAATTGACGCTGTTCTCGTTTTCTCTTAATTAACGATACTCTATCTTTGATGGCTTTTGCCATGGTCTTGTGGTCACCTTCACAGACATACCCAGAATCTACCTACAGGATGAAAGGGTACATCAGGAAACAGCAGGATAGCGAAAGAAAACAAACCAAACACAAACAATAGTCTTTGGAGAAAGAAAAACAGAGAAGGAGAGGAAGAAAGAACTGTCCGAGCACTGACCTTAACCAAACAGTGAAACTACTGGTCTGCACTATGCACGTGCCCACCATTTTTGCAGATACTCATGGGGTGGATGCTATTATCTTTATACGAACTCATCAAGTACATGTACTTTCACTAATTATAACAAATCAATAGGGAACCTAAGCATCCAAGTGGTAAAACCAAAAGGCTTATTTTATTATACTCAATTTCCCACTCACATGTAACCATCAATATGAACCTGTGCTGCTTTTACTTCTCTTCACTAGAAAGAAAGAAAAGAAAAGAGTAAAGTAGCCCACCAGGCTCCTCCATCCATGGAATTTTCTAGGCAAGAGTACTGGAGTGGGTTGCCATTTCCTTCTCCAGGGGATCTTCCTGTTACAGGGATCGAACCCAGGTCTCCCGCACTGTGGGCTGACGCTTTACCGTCTTTTCACTAGACAACCACTTAACCAAACAAAACAACTGTGGTAAATATGTGAAGGTTAAAAATAAAAACTCAAATAATATAAAAACCTGACAGTTAAAAATAAGTACCTCTCTCATGCTGAACCCTTCTCAAATGTAAGTACTGAATGGCTCTGACACATTCGGGCAGAGACTGTCTCCATCTCTGCACAGTAAATGGCTATTAAGGCACCATGAAAAGCCTAAGCTTGGCGAAGTGTTTCCCTGAAAACGACAGGCCAAAAGCTGCCTACTAACGAGTGATCCTGAAAATTTCCTTTAAAGTAAAAACAATGTGTGAACTGATTATTGGGTTTATTACCCAGATGAGTGACCAAAGGCTAATGTATCAGTATGTAGAAACAATTTTTCATTCTAACTAAATAGGTTACACTAATTAGAAGTCAGTCAATCCTACAGACTTTGAAAATGACTTCAAAATGTCCTCCAGTTCACTCCTTCTCTGTATATCTGCCTGCCTGCCTGCCTGTCCATCCATCTATCACTATACATATCTATGCATATACATGTCTTCTAAAATAAGAATAAATCTTGGGACCATTAATGGAATTTTATATCAATAGAATATGTCATACACACTGCTTCATAAACTGCTTTTCTGCTCAACAGTATCAATGTATATCAACAGTATCAACGTACATAAATCAGCATAAAATTTAAATGGCTTGATCGGTGCTAATTTACCATTTCTTGAGCAACGTCTTCTGGCACATCTTTCTCCAAGTCAAAGGAAAACTCGATAGCTTCATTGTCTTTGTATTTCCCCTTTAGTTTCTTAATATCTTCAATACGTAGCCATAATTTAATGGCTATCTTTTCTCCATCATCTTCTTCTGCTAATTCTACCCGTACCCCTGTTTCCTCCTGGAAGAAGGCATGGTTCAAAAGGTCTTTGATAGAGTATCTTCAAAAGAGAAGGGAAAGAAACAAAAAACAAAATGCCATTAGATTTAAAAGATACTTCTCAAGTATGTTATGTTTAGAATAATGAAAAAGGACTGCAAAAAGAAGAACAGGAATTTTCTAATTCATCTCTACACTGCTTCATTTAAGCAGTGATTATAGTTTTATTCAAGTTATGGAACATCAAAACAATCTCAATTATGAATAAGGGCTGAAAGTGATACTTCTTATTACTGGAGTATAATTGCTTTAAAACGTTGTGCTAGTTTCTGTTGGACAACAAAGGGAACCAGCTGCATGTACACGTGCGGCCCCTTCCCTCTTGAGCCTCCCGCCCCTCCAGGTCATCACAGAGAACCCAGCTGAATTCCCTGTGCCACACAGCAGCTTCCTCCTAGGCACCTATTTCACACATGGTAGTGTATACATGTCAGTGCTACTCTCCCTGGAAGTGATACTTTTAAATGTGTTTATATAGTGCTTATATTAATAGTTAACCAAATTCTTGTATGTATGATCTCATCTGATTTCTGGTATCCAATGAGATACCATTTCCTGATCAGCAGGAAATGGATGGATTCTCAGAGAGACTGACCATCTTGCTCAATTATAAAAGTCATAAATCATGGAATCAAAACTCAAAAACCTTTTTATTTCTATAGTACATTACCTTCTAATATAGCAATTTTTCTTTACACAATAAATCCTCTCAATTCTTGGTTCAGCACCTAGTGTACTAGGCAAGCAGAAGTCTGATTATGGAACAGTTTTCTCTAGATAAATCCTCTCAAAATACCAGTAATCTAGTAAACTGTTCCATCAAGACAAGAAACAAGAGTACCACATTCTATGACTGGAGACAAATATTCCTTTATAGTTTTTTTAAAAAATGTTCTTAAAGAGATTAAGGTGTCTCTTTTTCAATCAGTGTATATAAAAACAGAAACCCAAACTAAATTTCTACTAAAAAGCTTTAAAGATCAAGATCTTAAGCTCTTCCAAATAACAAAGTTATGAAAAGAACATGAGACTGGAGAAGAGAAGATATGGAATTCTTTAATTTGGCTGAAATACCTGATCACTCATATTCTTCAAGAGGTAGATTATGTTCAATTTACACTTTGTACTAGTGGGTCTACTTTTTCTTTTGTGGATGGTGACGGGGGATGGTGAAGGTAGATTATTTTTCAAAAACAGACACTGGACCTTTGCCATGCCTAACGGGTGATGAATCAGCTATATGGCAGATCAGATACTTGCCACTCCTCTGAGAAAAGCCCTCTGTTAGCATAATGACTAAGCCAGATCTCCTCCCAAGCTCTGGGTGAAGTTGTCTCTTCTTACTCAAAGGAATTTTGACATTTTGCTCTTCTTCAATTCTGGCATAGCAACAGTAAATCAATACCTGCATAGCTGAGTTGATTTTAAAGAGCCAAAAATTTTACTTCATCTTTAGAATTCAACTGGTAAACAGCTAAGGAAGAGATCTGTTGTGTCAGGATAGAACCTAGTGAGTTTTACAAATCAGGTAGATGGTATAAGTAGCCCTTACTGAATGCAGCAGCTACATTTAAGGTGGTTCTGGATTATTCAAAGTCTACCAAACCACACTTTTACAATATTTCAGTATACTAAATCTGAATACTACCTCGAGTGGACAGAAGTTCACTTTCAAAGATATTAAATGACATAAACAGAGAAACTAAGTATTAGAAAACTAATACTTTTACAAGTAAAGTATTACATACACCTTAGGTTGAGGGTTCTATTCAGAGCATATTATACTTGAAGTTTTTGTTTAAGCAATATCCAGGTCAAAAGAGGCAACTTACCTTTCATCTTTGTTTTGCCGTATGCATCCTTCAATAATTTCCTTCACTTCTGGAATTGCTACTTTGTCAAAACTGGCTGGCTTCACTCCCTGAAAATCATAAAAATAGCAACAGGAACACATTAATGAAGGCAGGGACTTTGAACCTGAATTTGAACTTGCCTCCTAAGGTTCTACTCAACTGCCTTCTCACCATCCTGGCTTTTTCCTGGTTTGCCTGCAGGATCTAGTTCATGCAGGGTCAGAGCTGGTAGTAGCTATTTAGCCCCTACAAGGTAACAATAGGGAATAGTTAAGACAGCGGAGTCACTTACTTCCATGGCCACCACACTGTTAGTGATAAAAGTAGGCTATCATTAGCATCTTTTGCTGTGTTTCAGGTAATGGAAATTTTGGCTAAAACAAAGCCCAAAGTTCTAATTGGTTAGATCTTCTGTTCAACCTTGTTCCCTAACACATTAATCAACGTAACATGCAACTCTTTTGAACAGAGGACCCATGTGTGGGCATGAATTCACATGCTTAGTCTGGCAGGTATTCTATCAATATAGTACTCCTTAACAAACTCAGTAAGAAGTGAAGAATTTAGACTGGTTTGGCATGGTAACTGAAGAGCGAATTGTCTTGTACATACGAAAACATAAAATGACAAATAACATATCAGATACATCTGAAAGACAAACTTTCCAATTAATTTCAGAAAAAAATTTAACATCACTATTACATAAAACAGCACCATTGTAATATTTTAGAATTTTCACAAAAGGTAAATTCTTTGCAAATGAAAATTTCAGCAGTGTGTAGAAAATGTATACAAGATAGAAGAATAACAATCTACTCCTGTCTGAGAGATGGTGTGGAGAAGAACATCTCATTATCTATTCCTGCCTCTTCTAAGTCACACAGACTGAGCTGAAGTAGCAACACGATATACTTTCCAAGAGGCAAGGTAAGTCTATGACCACCTAACACACAGCGAGGAGGAGACAGGGACTAGAAATAATCACCCAATGTCTCGGTGACAATACATATTATTTGAATTTTTCCTCAATCTTCTTATTTTTCAAGTCTAGCTAAGTCTTCTCAACCAGTCCTTGTCATCACATAATCATTCTAATAAAAACAAAAAACAATGTCACTGAAGGAAAAGCCTGCTTTAATTGAGCAAGCTGGTATGGTATGGCATGATATTTTAAATTAAAGCTAAAGAAAACAGGAACTGATTTTTGTTTTTTTTTTAAAAGGATGATGCTCACTAAAAGTTCTCTGGTAGCAGAAACACTGGAGATTTTTATATTTGCTTTTAATTTTTACAATAAACATGTAAAAGTATAAAAGCAAACTTTTAAGATGCCATTTACAAATATAATGGGAAGAACAGTCTAAAATACTTAAAAAAAATAAAATAAGACACTGTATAAGTTCCTAGAACATTCACTATTGGCAGAAAACTATCTGAAAGATTGTTCTTTGGTAAAATTAGACAGTAATACACAGCTGGCCTTTCATGTAAGGACACTTCAAATGTACAGGAAAGAAGCTAAAGAGGCTACAGAATAGGATTAGAAAACATGTTCCCACGTTCATAAACACACACATTTTAGAGGAATGAGTCTGACCTTCTGGCAACTCTACATATTGAGTTAATAAATCACACATATACTGACTATATTAAGACTTCTCCATTTCAATTTAGCACAGGCATACTGGAAAGATGAAAGGATGGAGCATAAGACTTGAATTCAGTGCGACCTGGACAAGCAGAAGCAGCTCTGAGCTTCATTTCCCTGTCTAGCAAAGGGGGATAATACCTGTTTAACTATATTCATGGGAACTAGACTCATGTGTGACTGTCCAGGTTGAAAGCTCTTTGAATTATTAAGTTTGCTGACCTAAGGCACCTTTGACTTCAAAAGTAATCACCAATGGTAATAAGGCTTAGAGTTAAAAAGAAAGCATAAAATTCTCTTTGAAAAATAATCACCAAGATCCACAGTGAACATGCTTTCAGCTTTGCTTATCCTTAAAAACAATCCTCTTGTTAATCCAACCTATGCAGACAAACACATTCACAAACAGGAATTTCTATTTACAGGTAAAAAAGCTAGTTGAACAATCAAGATTCCAGATCACAGTTGCAAAACCAGCAACTATGCATCATATAACACACTGACTCTACTAGGGTAAGCTCTTTCTCAACGTATAGCCAAGATTCAAGTTTTCTGCACCGGCGCTGTACAACTGCAACCACCACCGCCAGGCTCAGCTGCTACTGCCGCCTTAGAGAGCACCGCAGGCGCCGAGACAGCCAGTGCACGAGACAGCCCAGCGGCTGGTATTCAACCATCACCCACTGAGACAGTGAGAAAGACAAGACATTTCACCAAGCATCAAGAAGCCAGGATTATCCACATATCTTATCAAACTATCAAACAGAGGTATTCTGAATCATTTGGAAAGAAGCAAGGATATACAGGAATTGTATATTAAAAGTGACCCCCCCCCAAAAAAGTAAAAATAAGCATAAAACATCAATGACCTGGAATGTGACCTACTGAAGTCATCTGGGGCACCTGATGGAAAGCCACTTAAAATTAACAAACACATGTTTCAATACATAAGACGTATCATACTCAGAAGCTTCTTGTTCTACGAGAACTGTTTTTTTAATAATTGATAAATTTTTAAATTAAAAAGTTGATTTAAGATTACTCTAAAACATCATTTAAGCACCAAACAGAACAATGATAAGAAAATGTTTTCATGATGATATTTCATCTCTTTTCCTTGAATTTGTTTATTTCAAAAAAGATGATGAAGAGTCTAAAAATCCTTCAAATGACACCTCTTTTCTATACTCTCTGATTTAGCCCCACACAGTCTTTTTTCACTCCTGTTTTGAACAGCAGAAGCAAAGTTTTGCTCATCTATTCTGAATGAGGTTCAAGAACACAAAACATAAAAGAGTACTAAGGAAGATAAATTGGGCTAATGTTTTACACATTAGAAAACCTAAGTTAAAGACTGGTGCCTTGTCCCTTCACCCTTCCAGAGTCAGCAAGCTGCCAACTCCAGAAACACTCTTCCTCACTGCTGTGATTCACAAGACCTCTCTTCAGGCAGAAGTGCCGTAAAATGTTTCTTTGACATGAAACAGCAGCTTGTTATTCTGCATTACACAAAAGTACTTCTTCAACAGCTAATGTATATCCATTTAAGACACCTCTGGGATTAAAATTATATATACTCATAAACGAAACAAAAAAGGTGACTTTTATGCAATCTTAAATGGAGAACAAAAAGAAAAAAACAATAGTTGTGATTCTCCAAGGGTACATCAGAGTTGATACTTAAAAAAAAAACTGACATAAATCTTTATAAAATATGTTGCTTTATTTAAACTAAGAAAAACTCCAAACATATACGCATCTCACAGACTGAGTTTTCTGTCAATTCTATATACTCATAGTTTGCAGCTAATCTGCTGGAAAAATAAAAGTGAGTCATAATAAAAAATAAAAGTGAGTCATAATGTAGTATCCTCCGGTTCAGTCTTCTGGCTCTTAAAAACTGTCAGCACTTGAATTCTTAAAAACTTAAGCTGTAGTGTGTCAGGGTAACATTTTTCTCTTCCTAAGAGTAAAAATTTTCCTAACCACTCAGAATTGAGAAAAGTCTCCTTCCTCCTCATAGAAAATGCTGTGTAAGTTAACTAAATTGCAGAACTATTTTGAAAAGCATTCTGAATTAACAATCCCAATACTTTAACTGAAACCTTCCATACATAAATATCACAACACACCTTTGGTATATATTGGAAATTCTTACCCACCTCATTTACACAATCCTTTTGAGAGCAGCAGCAGCAATGAGAATTTACGAAGACAAACACTGAGCAAAAATCTCTCTTTGTAAAATCCATCAGAAAAGGCAAAACAGACTTGTTAGAGGAAAATGGAGGGGGGAGGGGATCATATAAGATGTAAGTTAACAGAATAACTTAGCCCACAGCATAAGCAAGGCAGACGTCAAAATCAGGCTGAAGTTGAATTTCCTGTTTAACACTAGCCATGCTTCCACGACTCTCAAACATGGGTTTGCTCTGCTCAGCCAACAATCTCCTTATTACTTACTGATCAGCCCTTTAAACACAACTACATGCTGAATAGCAGGCAAACTTATTCTGCTACTCCTCCTCCTGCCTCTCCTCCAACAGCAGCAGGTCCCTAGACAAACAAGATTCTTCACTTGCTCAAAGCTCCACCCCTGCCATGTCCACAGGTTCTGCCTCCTTGACACCAATACCTACACTAGAAATCTGTTTATCTAAACACCCCTCTTCCCCTTCCTCATGTTGAAACTAAGCTTCAAAAGAAAATGGGGAATGAATTCAGTGACCAAAATGTAAACTCAGAATATACAGCCTAAAGAACACTGGACAAGAAAACCCCAATACCGGGGTTGAGCTCCCCGTACATAAAGTTCAGCCTATAGATACCAAGTCTGTGTGACTGGAGCCATATTCTTTAAACTCACTTGAAAAGTGAGCCTAACAGTTCCTGTTTACCTAATTTAGAAAGTGGTGACATTAAGGTAAACTGTCTTACCACGGTCTCATGGTACATTAAAAAAATTTAAACAGCTGCGAATTAGTACACAGAAGTGATAAGAATTTATTCTTCTGCTTTTCTTCCCTAAAAGCCTTAACATATAGATCTACCTAAAGACATCTCCATTTGCCAGGAAGAGCTCTTGGACCCAATGACTACTGCTTTAATCCTGGTGATTAAGGAAAGGTTTTTCCTCATGGAATTTAACAAAGATGATAGAAAAATCACTGCTCATGGCAGTGTTAGGTTGGGTAACATAACAAAGTGCCGTCCCTTGTAATGTGGTAAGCCTGAATCCCCATCAAGACAGTGGATACTAAGGCTTCAATCACTCAAGAACAGTAACGTAACAGCTTAGAAGTTATTTGATAGGAAGATCTCTATTCTAAAGGCTGGAAATGACTTAATTCTAACAATTTTCCTGCTCAACATAACTCATCACTATCAAGCACACCAAGTAGGTAGTGCAGAAGGCCAATACTGGTCCTAACTATAGCATGCAGTTCACCACTACCTTTAACTTTGGTGTTTGAGCAAGCCTGCTCAAGACTATGCTTAGATAATGAAAACGAAACAGAGGACTACAGGTATGTTCTCTGCTTCATAGGTTTATATATAAGTATGTGAGAATGTTTTTAAACTTTACTGTGCAACAAACAAAACCAAAACTGAGGCAGCTTTTGGACAGAGGTAAAATGTAGGCACAAATATCTAATTCTGTGAAGACCAGCATTTTTAATATACCAAAATTGAGTTTTCACTATGTACAATAAAATACCATTCACATACATGTAACAGTTTATAGGTCTAAATCGTCCTTCTCTTTAACTCTGCCTTTCTCTGGACTTCACCAATTTCTTTCAAAGCCATCATTATTTCCATGATCCAGAACAGAAAACCTTACTTATTCTCAGATGCTTCTTCACAACACTTAAGTGCTATTATTCTCTGGGAGCTCCTTAAACAAAGAGAAACATTTACAACAGCAGGTAACAGCTAGCTGTTAGTACTCCTACTTTCCCTCCAACGGCTAAAGGTGTCTGGCTGGACAAAAGTGAGATTTTTACTGGCTTCTTTGTTACTTCTCAACATCATTGCTTTTTCTGCATAACAACTGTGACCACCAATCCAGACTGACAACATCAGTTCAGTTTTTCAGTCATGTCCAACTCTTTGCAACCCCATGAACTGCAGTACGCCAGGCTTCCTTGTCCATTACCAACTCCCACAGCTTGCTCAAACACATGTTCATTGAGTCAGTGATGCCATCCAACCATCCCATCCTCTGTTGCCCCTTCTCCTCCTGCCTTCAATCTTTCCCAGCATCAGGGTCTTTTCCAGAGAGTCAGTTGTCAGTTCTTAACACAGGTGGCCAAAGTATTGGAGTTCCAGTCCTTCCAATGAATATTCAGGACTGATTTCCTTCAGAATTGACTGGGTATCCCCTTCTCCTGCCTCAGTCTTTCCCAGCATCGGGGTCTTTTCCAATGAGTCAGTTCTTCCCATCGGGTGGCCAGAGTATTGGAATTTCAGCTTCAACATCGGTCCTTCCAATGACTATTCAGGACTGATTTCCTTTAGGATTGACTGGTTTGATCTTGCAGTCCAAGGGACTCTCAAGAGTATTCTCCAACACTCCAGTTCAGAAGCATCAATTCTTTGGTGCTCGGCTTTCTTTATGGTGCAACTCTCATATCCATAGCTGACTACTGGAAAAACCATAGCTTTGACTAGATGGACCTTAGTCAGCAAAGTAATGTCTCTGCTTTTTATTACACTGTCTAGGTTTGTCATAGCTTTTCTTCTAAGGAGCAAATGTCTTTTAATTTCATGGCTGCAGTCACCATCTGCAGTGATTTTGGAGCCCAAGAAAATAAAGTCTTTCACTGTTTCCATTGTTTCCCCATCTATTTGCCATGAAGTGATGGGGCAAGATGCCATGAGCTTCGTTTTTTGCATGTTGAGTTTTAGGCCAACTTTTCCACTCTCCTCTTTCACTTTCATCAAGAGACTCTTTAGTTCTTCTTTGCTTTCTGCCATAATGGTAGTGTCATCTACATATCTGAGGTTATTGATATTCTCCTGGCAATCTTGATTCTAGCTTGTGCTTCATCCAGCCCAGCATTTTGCACGATGTACTCTGTATATAAGTTAAACAGGCAGGTTGACAGTATACAGCCTTGAAGTACTCCTTTCCCAGTTTTGAACCAGTCCATTGTTCCACATCCAGTTCTAACTGTTGCTTCCTGACCTGCATACAGGTTTCTCAGGAAGTAGGTCAGGTGGTCTGGTATTCCCATCTCTTGAAGAATTTTCCACAGTTTGTGGTGATTCACACAGTAAAGGCATTAGCATAGTCAATGAAGCAGAAGTAGATGTTTTTCTGGAATTCCCTTGCTTTTTCTATGATCCAACGGATGTTGGCAATTTGATCTCTGGTTCCTCAGCCTTTTCTAAATTCAGCTTGAACACCAGGAAGTTCTCAGTTTACATACTGTTGAAGCCTAGCTTGGAGAATTTTGAGCATTATTTTGCTAGCATGTGAGATTGAGTGCAACTGTGTGGTAGTTTGAACATTCTTTGGCATTGCCTTCCTTTGGGATTGGAATGAAAACTGACCTTTTCCAGTCCTCTGGCCACTGCTGAGTCTTCCAAATTTGCTGGCATATTGAGTGCAGCACTTTCACAGCAGCATCTTTTAGGATCTGAAATAGCTCAGCTGGAATTCCATCACCTTCACTAGCTTTGTACAGTGATGCATCCTAAGGCCCACTTGACTTCACACTCCAGGATTTCTGGCTCCAGATGAGTGATCACACCACCGTGGTTATCTGGGTCATTAAGATCTTTCTTGCATAGCTCTTCTGTGTATTCTTGCCACCTCTTCTTAATATCTTCTGCTTTTGTCGGTATTCCATCCCATTTCTGTCCTTTATTGAGCCCATCTTTGCATGAAATGTTCCCTTGGTATCTCTAATTTTCTTGAAGAGATCTTTAGTCTTTCCCATTCTATTGTTTTCCTCTATTTCTTTGCATTGATCACTTAGAAGTCTTTCTTATCTCTCCTTGCTATTCTTTGGAACTCTGCATTCAGATGGATATATCTTTTCTTTTCTCTTTTGCCTTTAGTTTGTCTTCTTTTCTCAGCTATTTGTAAGCCCTCCTCAGACAACCATTTTGCCTTTTTGCATTTCTTTTTCTCGGGGATGGTTTTGATCACTGCCTTCTGTACAACGCTACGAACCTACATAGTTCTTCAGGCACTATGTCTATCAGATCTAATCCCTTGAATCTATTTGTCACTTTCACTGTATAATCCTAAGGGATTTGATTTAGGTCATACATGAATAGTCTACAAGTTTTCCCTACTTTCTTCAATTTAAGTCTGATTTTTGCAACAAGGAGTTCACAATTTGAGCCACTGTCAGCTCTCAGTCTTGTTTTTGCTGACTGTATAGAGCTTCTCCATCTTCGACTGCAAAGAATATATCAATGTGATTTCACTATTGAGTCCCCAGTTACATCCATGTGTAGTCGTCTCGTGTTGTTGGAAGAGGGTGTTTGCTATAACCAGTGCTTTCTCTTGGCAAAACTCTGTTAGCCTTTGCCCTGCTTCATTTTGTACTCCAAGGCAAAACTTGCCTGTTAGAGGTATCTCTTGACTTTCTACTTTTGCATTCCAGTCCCCTAGGATGAAAAGGGACATCCTTTTTGGTGTTGGTTCTAGAAGGTCTTGTAGATCTTCATCTACATCTGTCAACATCTCACTTCCTTAAACTAAGACCAAGTTAAGATGGGCCTCACTGCTGCTTTTCTCTCCAGTATTTATTTTACACTATGGCCTATTCAATCACCTAGCTTCATCCAATCATCTGACACTTAACCATTCCCAACTGTCTGATATCATTTAATTCGTATCACATGACTCAAATGTGGTTAATAATTCCCCACACTTACAAGATGGCCATAGGATCAGAGAACTAGAAAGAATCTGAGCTAGAGTCCCTACCTGCTCACACAGACAACTAATTGTAGGCCAGAGAGATTAATGCCATGTCAAGGGCAGAATTCAGTACCTCCTGGAACCTATGAGGAGTCATGTCCAGTTCAGTCTGGTATGTATCAGACACCTACTAAATATATTGCATCAGCAGCAGCACCTAGAATACAACAGAATATATTCTAGAGGCTAAGGGCTTAGTCCATGGTAAAGTAAAAACGAGAATCCAGATTCAATAATGTCTAGTTCAATGTTTCAGTCCATATTACAGTACTTTTAACTAACTTAACCTGGGGCAGAAAGCCCTCACAAGCCAACTTCTTACCTACTCCTATCTCCCCAAGTAAATCCAGTCAAACTGGTTACTTTTTCACTGAATACTGCACATTTTCACAAGCATATTCTTTCTACTGCCCCTCTTTTTAGTCAACTGAATCCTACCTCAGTATTCAAGGTACACCTCAAACCACCCAGAGACAAGGAACAACTACAACGTAATTGTATCAACCTTCTGGCACATAGATTATCTACAAGATCCCAGGAAGCTCAACACTCTATATACTGCACTTAAAACACAGCAGCAACCATCTTTCTACATCCTATCACTTTTTATTTGCAGTCTAATGCTGTGAGAATTACAGATCAACATTTAGCTGGGAGAAGTAAAGTTACTTTTTCTGAGAAATTCTCAAACAAGGATTTCACAACTATTGTTTAGCATCTAAAATGTTGGCAATGACTTCCAACTCTGTGGTTTAAGGTTAATGGTCTGATCTATTACATCTGAATACTAAGACCCTTTAATACTAATCAAATCACAGGAGAGTATTAGAATGACTTTGAAAATGATGCAAAATGTTCCCAGGATACACCAGATGATACACAAAGTTTTTGCCTATGTGTGTAATCTAAATTTACTGGATGGAAATAGGAATAAAATTTATAAAGCAATCATTTCAGCTAATTTCAAGCAGATCTAGATCTCTGGGATTTACATCTTTGGGATATCACCAAAAAAATTCCAACTGCTAAAGAAAAAAATACAAAGTTTTCCTCAACTTTTCAATCCCTATCTAATCAGGAATCAGCTTCACGTGTTTCTGTAAAAAAGTAGGCTGAAATGCAATCTGTTATATAAAGACCAAAAGGCATTTCACTCCAACTGCTTTAATTTTGTTTTTCCTAGACAGAATGTTCGAATCTTGCAATCCAAAGGCTAATGGAATCAGTGACAAAGTCAAATTACACAAAGCAATTAAAAATCCCCATTATTTCTACCTTGGTTGTCAGAAGGCTGGATTCAGCCAGATTCTCACTGGTATGAGCCATTAATTTACAGGAATTTGAACCAACCTTATGATCCCACTGGAAAACAAGCCCTTCAAGCTCCCGACCGAATCTGACTGGCTCTATCCAAGGGAAGTAGCTGACCTCCTGGTTCCCTGAGGCTGATTCCTCTCTGGATCCACGGGAGCCTGTGCACTGCTCCAAACACAGATGCACTCTCCTCCACATCAAAAACTGATGCCACTGCGACTCCTTTACTTGCAGACAAAAATTGTGCTAAGTACATCAGCACTCTTATTTGGATCTTTTCATTGCCAGTAGTGGGAAATTTCAAGATAACTTAACTTTTTCTCTTTTGAATAGGGGCTCAAACCGATGACACCAATGTTAGACTCACCAATCTTAGACTCAAGGCTGTACATTGTCACCCTGCTTATTTAGTGTCTATGCAGAGCACATCATGTGAAACGCTGGGCTGGATGAAGCACAAACTGGAGACAAGATTGCTGGGAGAAATATCAGTAACCTCAGATATGCAAATACCACCACCCTTATGGCAGAAAGCAAAGAACTAAAGAGCCTCTTGATCAAAGTGAAAGAGGAGAGTGGAAAAGTTGGCCTAAAACTCAACATGCAAAAAACGAAGCTCATGGCATCTTGCCCCATCACTTCATGGCAAATAGATGGGGAAACAATGGAAACAGTGAAAGACTTTATTTTCTTGGGCTCCAAAATCACTGCAGATGGTGACTGCAGCCATGAAATTAAAAGACATTTGCTCCTTAGAAGAAAAGCTATGACAAACCTAGACAGTGTAATAAAAAGCAGAGACATTACTTTGCTGACTAAGGTCCATCTAGTCAAAGCTATGGTTTTTCCAGTAGTCAGCTATGGATATGAGAGTTGCACCATAAAGAAAGCCGAGCACCAAAGAATTGATGCTTCTGAACTGGAGTGCTGGAGAATACTCTTGAGAGTCCCTTGGACTGCAAGATCAAACCAGTCAATCCTAAAGGAAATCAGTCCTGAATAGTCATTGGAAGGACCGATGCTGAAGCTGAAATTCCAATACTCTGGCCACCCGATGGGAAGAACTGACTCATTGGAAAAGACCCTGATGCTGGGAAAGAATAAAGGCGGGAGGAGAAGGGCACAACAGGATGAGATGGTTGGATGGCATCACGGACTCAATGGACATGAGTTTGAGCAAGCTCTAGGAGTTCGTGATGGACAGGGAAGCCTGGCGTGCTACATTCCATGGAGTCACAAAGAGTCGGACACAACTAAGTGACTGAACTGAACCGAACCCATGTACTCTCAGGTGAGAAAACCTGAGAGTTTAAAAACAAAGGCAAGCAAAGGAATAAATTCTAAGGTTTGTATTAGTTAACAGATGTTTAAAATGGATTTTAAGATTAAATCTTAAATGGATTAAATTCCATTTAACATGGATTTTATGCATGCATTAAACATGCATAACATTAAGGATTTCTGATCCTACAGTTAGTATTTCTCCTTCATTTCCCTGGGCAAAATGCTTAACCCCTGAATCTATTTTCTTACCCATGAAATGAAAGTATTATCTACTTATCAGAATATAAAAGATGAAAATAAGATAGTATATGTAAAGCACTTTGCAAGGTGATTGGCAAGAGGCAAGATAATAAATGCTAGCTCATTTGCACTCATTTAAAACTTAGTTCATTAAACACATTTTAAACACTGCTGTTTGTTGAATGTCACTAGATAAAAGAATTGAACAAGAGACAGCTTATTTCGCTACCTGCCATAATGATGCTAATGCTAATAATAATGGTAATACTTAGTTCAGTTCACTCACTCAGTCGTGTCCGACTCTTCGTAATCCCATGAACTGCAGCACACCACGCCTCCCTGTCTATCACCAACTCCTGGAATTTACCCAAATTCATGTCCACTGAGTTGGTGATGCCATCCAATCATCTCATCCTCTGTCATTCTCTTCTCCTCCCACTTTCAATCTTTCCCAGCATCAGGGTCTTTTTAAATGAGTTAGCTCTTCACATCAGGTGGCCAAAGTATCAGAGCATAATCTTCAGCATCAGTCCTTCCAGTGAATATTCAGGACTGATTTCCTTTAGGATGGACTGGTTGGATATCCTTGCAATCCAAGGGACTCTCAAGAGTCTTCTCCACCACAGTTCAAAAGAGCATCAATTCTTTGGCACTCAGCTTTCTTTACAGTCCAACTCTCACATCCATACATGACTACTGGAAAAACCATAGCTTTGACTAGATGGATCTTTGTTGGCAAAGTAATGTCTCTGTTTTTTAATATCCTGTCTAGGTTGGTCATAGCTTTTCTTCCAAGGAGTGTCTTAATTCCATGGCTGCAGTCACCATCTGCAGCGATTTTGGAACCCCCAAAGATAAAGTCTGCCACTGTTTCCCCATCTATTTGCCATGAAGCAATAGGACCAGATGCCATGATCTTAGTTTTCTGAATGTTGACTTTTAAGCCAACTTTTTCACTCTCCTCTTGCACTTTCATCAAGAAGCTCTTCAGTTCTTCTTTGCTTTCTGCCATAAGGATGCTGTCATCTGCACATCTGAGATTATTGGTATTTCTCCCAGCAATCTTGACTCCAGCTTGTGCTTCTTCCAGCCCAACGTTTCTCATGATGCACTCTGCATATAAGTTGAATAAGCAGGGTGACAATATACAGCCTTGACATACTCCTTTTCCTATCTGGAAACAGTCTGTTTTTCCATATCCAGTTCTAACAGTTGCTTCCTGACCTGCACACAGATTTCTCAAGAGGCAGGTCAGGTGGTCTGGTGTTCCCATCTCTTGAAGATTTTCCACAGTTTGTGGTGATCCACACAGTCAAAGGCTTTGGCGTAGTCAATAAAGCAGAAGTAGATGTTTCCAGAGTTCTGGAACTCTCTTGCTTTTTTGATGATCCAACAGATGCTGGCAATTTGATCTCTGGTTCCTCTACCTTTTCTAAATCCAGCTTGAACATCTGGAAGTTCATGACTCACGTACTGTTAAAGCCTGGCTTGGAAAATTTTGAGCATTACTTTACTAGCGTGTGAGTTAGGTACTGACTGCTAACTGTATTTAGGCACTTCTCTCATTTATCCTCACTACCAATTTAGGCTCAGAGAAGTTAATTAACTTGCCCCAGGTATCACAGCCAGGAAATGACAGTGGTGGGATCTGATCACAAGTAGACCCACCTCCAGAGCCCACTTCCTCCACAGCAACACTGTGTTTCACTCCCTGTAGTTCTGTATTCATGCATTCATCTCACCAATACTGAGTGCCTTGTATCCGCTGGCTCTAAACACTAGGAATATAGCCAAGAATAAGCCAAATAACAGCGCCAGCCCCAGAATGTGTTCTAATTGGGGCTTTAGGTAAACACGGTAAGGTTGTGACAAAGGTCATGAAGAAAAAGAAAATCATAAGGAGACAGAAGTAAAGTGTGTGCACATGTAAGGTCATTTTAGATGGATGGACAGGTAAGGCCTCTCTGAGCAAGCCCGGAGAATAGAACCTGAATGAAATGCACGTGTACAACAATGACACGCAACAGTTTATCATCAGTGCACCACAGAATATAATCACTCAACTGGTCAATAACACGTCTCCACCCTTCAAGCTGGCAGTTACAGACAGGTTTAAAGGCCCTCAGGTCACAGACTGACACTGCCCTAGACATTTATGGATTCAGTACAGAACTTTGATATGAGCAGGGGACCTGGAATAACAGAGTAACAAATAACCCTGTTATATTCTAGATATGTAATCATGGGCTATCCATTCTGAGCTTCAGACTATTTATTTACAAAATGTAGATAATACTACTAGCAAATCGCTCCTGTCCAGGGTTGTTGGAAGAATTAAATTACATAATACATGCAAAGTGCTTAATGCAATGTCTAAGACTAGCATGTACATGCGTTAATATTTACACTGCTAACATCTGCTATTTACATGGCAGTTGTACCACTGCAAGGTCAGACATGTAGTATACTATTTCAAGGTGTATTTCAGTAGAGTCATCACTATCGCTTATATAATCATATAAATCACTGTATAGCCTAGGTACTTAAAAACTCCCCACACATTTATCTCAGCACCCAAAACATGGAAAAAAAAAAAAAACCACTAGAAAATTAAAAAAGGACTAATAAAAATTGCCCCTTTTATTTCTCCAATGAAAGTCAGAAAATGGGAATGGAGGTTGGTGAAACCAAGACAGCACTTCCCAGATAAGAAATATAATAATTGACAGTACAGAATAATGAACTGTAGGTAATATGGAACTCAATTTTCACAGCTAAGAGAAAAATAAAGAACAAATAAATGCTTTCAGTATCCTTAGAAATTAAGGATTCCAACAGTTCTAACTGACTTAATGCCTCAAGCTTTTTATTCCAACTTTTCTGCAGCTTGACTTATTTACTATTTTGCATTTTTAAAAAGCAACTCCTGAATAACACAGGAAAAAAAGCAATTAAATAGGGTTAGATTTCAAAGTCAATTTGGTTACTTATGTTAGTAAAAATGTTCCATGAACAATGGAACAAAAATTTATTCAAATAATGTTTGCTATTACAATAATCTTTTTTTTTTTTTAACCAAAAATAAGGTATATAGTCCTGGAAGGGACCTGTGGTGATCACTGTTCCAGCTCACACTTCTCAAACTTTAACATACACCCAAAGTATCTTTGGATCTTGTGAAATGCTGGTTTTGATCCAATCAGTCTGGGATAGGGCCAAAATTTTACATTTTTGGGGACTGTACATTGCAGAGCAAAGATCTAAATAGTGATGTGAGAACTGATGGAAGAACACATGAACAGACGACTTTATCAAATGCCTTTCTAATGCTGGAATTCTGACTCTATCAAAGTTACTGTTTTCTGCTTGATTTATACCAAATAGTTCTTCCCATTTTACAGAATAAATTGTGTATGTACATATAGAAAGTGTATCGGTTTCTAAGCCACTACTTGATTTCACATCAGTCGGATAAAGTTAATATTTCTAAGGTGACCTTATTTTGCAGGGTAAATTCAACTCCTCGATACTTACTAGTGTCTGACTTGACTGTATCTGGGATTCCTTTAACTGAATCATTTATTTTTAAAAATATCACTGAGTACCTACAACACGCTGAATACTATGCTACAAACACAACATTGTAAGCAAAGGTTTAATAAATCAGGCTCTAGAACAGTACCTTTTAAAACACTGTACATTTCATCCCTTCTGTTCCCAACTCCTCTCCAGGTGAGGGTGGCTATAGGTTCAAACAGTTTAAACAATGAGAAAAGAAGGAAGAAACTACAGAAATGTAAAGGACATGCATACAATGCAATATTATTCAGCCATAAAAAGGACTGAAGAACCAATTCATGCTAAAACATGGATAAACCCTGAAAACACTATGCTATATCAATGCATAACACAAAAACAAAGTGTAACACAAAAGGCCATATATTTAATGATTCTATTTGTCTGAAATGTGCATAACAGGTAAGTCAAATCCAGAGACAGAAAGCACATTAGTGGTTGTCAGAGGAACAACTGCTAATGGGTATAGGGCTTCTTTCTTGAGGTGACAGAAAGGTTCTGGCATTAGTGGTAATGACTGCAGAACACTGAATACACTAAAACCCACTGAATTTTACACCTTAAAATGATTTAAACAGTTAATTTTATGGTATGTAAATTTTTATCTTAAAAAAAAAAAAACCCACACAACCCATTGAAAGACTGAAAAAAGATTGAATACCATACTAAGACTATGGAAACTGTAATGTTGGTCTTCCTACGGTCTATTAAGCTAACACCAGACTTTTTCATTTGAGAAGGGGATTCTCCTCTCAACTGAGCTAGAGCTCGAATTTGCAAATAAAGATTCATCTGTTAATTGATTACAGTGTTTCAAATGCATTATCCTAAAATCAAATTAATTTTTTTTCTTTACACTTACCAAATAACCGCTCATATAAACTTTTACTTAATTTTATGGCAGTGCTATCTGTGCCTGACAGTCTGAAGTCAAAGAGCTCAAACCACTGGTTTCAGCCCTGAGCCTAGTCAACAGGTTTTTACCCAATAGGGCTGACTACATCCGTCACGTACTCATCTTACACAGTCATTATTTTAACTAGGTAAGCATATTTGGTGGGTAAATATGGAACAGGGTAGAATTTAATACAGGTCATTTTTTCATTCTGCATTAAAAAAAAATTGGTACTACCATGTAATTGATAACTTAATTTCTTTACATAGCAGAGTTATCTTTTGGACTTCATTTAACAAAAAAAAAAAACAAACCCCTAAAATTCCATGACCCCTTGAGATATTTTAAGTACCAACCTGTATTTGTTTAGAGAAATAATCAGGAGTTGAATTCAAAAGATTAATCAGAGACACCTACCCCTAGACCACCCAGTTATACCTGGGCAGTGTCTCTGACAGCAAAGCACTATCTGTTAATTATTAACAAAATCTACCAAGTTTCAAGTTAGAATACTGCAAGATCCACAAAGAAGGGCAGTAGCTGAAAGAGACAGTAGAGAATGTTTAAGTATATGGCTAGCTTATGTGTACTTCACTCTTCTGGTCTGTTCACTATCAAAACATTCGGCATTGCTGGAAGGTAAACAAAGTATTTCTGTGAATAGGTCTTTGTGTTTAAAATCTAGAATGATCACCTCAAGCAGTAATACTAGGTTTAAGATGCTATTTATTCTTCGGCAATAGAAAGAATAAATATGGCCAGTGAAAAATGGTTATTACATTAAAATCTCTTATGTTCTCACCACTGAAGTGATCATTCTACTCTTAAGAGAAAAGACTGCCTACAAATTATCAGAGCTAATTACTGAAGTAACTACTTGTGCACATTGAGATTCTCCTGTCTACTCCAAGTATAGAAGCTAACGGCATTCTAACAGAACATTACCACTACTTCAGCAGATTGGTAATTATTTACAGAACTCTTCAGAGAACTTTTTAAGTTTTGGTGGCATATGTTTAGGAGTTGGCAACTTTCTGTTAAGAGCCAAAGAGTACATAATTTAGGCTTTTGGAACTAAACAGTCTGTTGCAATTACTCGACTCTACTAATTGTAATATGTGAAAACAGACATAGAAAATACAGAAACAAATGAGTGGCTGTCTTTACTTTCTTCATGGATACTGAAATTTGAATTTCATATAATTTTCACATGTCATCACATATTATTCTTCTTTTGATTCCAGCCTCAATCATTTAGGAATGCAAAACGCACTCTTAGCTCATGGGCTGTACAAAAATGGGTAACAGGATGGATTTGGCCCACGAACCTTTGCTAATTCCTGGTTTAGAGTATAATGGAATGAAGAAAAGTTACAGATGGTTTAAGTGAGTAAATATATTACACTAACCATTCTACATACAAACTGTAAATTTCACAGCCCTAAAATTAAGATATTTAACCTTATAATCAAGTTCAATATTTAGTTTGATCTCCGTTCAGAGGATATGTATTTACAAAGGGTATTTTCATATTATTCTTTGTTTTCATAAAGATTAAGTGGAAAACAACACCTTAGGTTAACTGAATTCTAATCTATAAAGAAAACTGATCTCTCATCCATCCGCTCTGGCCACCTCTAATCCTTTATTTCAGTCTGTTAGTTATTCCTTCAGAATACTGCAATACCTCTTAACTGGGTTTTCAGCTTTTATTAGAGTTTCCTCATATACCCATCCTCTATCCTGCAGTCAAAATAATCTTTTAAAAATTTAGGTCTGATATTACAACACCTACCAAATGTCGGATTTTCTTTTCTCGGCTGTACCAAGTGGCTTGTGGAGTCTTAGTACCCAGTCCAGGGAATGAACTTATGCTCTCAGTAGTGAAGACGCAGAGTCCTAACCACTGGACCGCCAGGGAAGTCCCATGACAACTACCACGTCTTATATTGGCTGCAGTGGTTCTCCCAGCGCTCAAGCACAGTCTCAACTTTCCTTTCCTCCCTTATTCCTTGTCTCTTCTTTTTCCTATTTCCAAACTGCAGACACACAAATTATAATTCTTCACATGCAGTATTATCTTAGTCTCTCCCTATTTCACATAATTTTCCTAATCTGATCAAACTCAATCAGGCACAACTACTACATGCTTTGTTACATACTGACCCTAGGAAAACTGTTTTTATACCCTATGGTAGCTGTCTGGTTTACTTATTTTTTCTCCTTCACTGAGTAGTAAGCTCTTGGTAGACAGGTTTGTCTTACTTAGCAATAATATTCAATACCTAGGACCTAAAAAGAAGTCTGGACTATAACAGAGACTTAAATATTTGTTGGATGAACTCATGAGCTATTATGGGTTGAACAGTGTCACCCCCACAAAAGATAAGTTAAAATTCTAACCCTCAGTATCTCAGAATGTGATCTTATCTGGAAACAGGATCACTGCAGGTGCAATTAGTTAGAAGAGCCAGTCTGGAGTGGGCTGGACACAACGCAATCTGACCAGTGTCCTTATAAAAAGAGGAGACACAGAGAGATGAGGGATGAACACCATGTGATGCTTTCTACTATTGTTCCCTTCTGCATGGTTTGACATTACCCAGCTTCTTAGATATGGCCTAAGATCACCAGTCACTTCTGACAGGACTTACGCTAGTCACTCGACGGTAGATCTGTGCAGCGTTCTGGCACTCTGAGTACGGGTATTCAGACGTGGCCATCTCGAGCATGCACATTCCAAAAGCATAAACATCAACGGATTCATCATACTTCTCTTCATACATCTCAGGGGCCATGAACTCTGGGGTACCTTAAATTAAAAGAAGGATTCAGACTCAATGTGAGGAGAAACTGCAGATGTATTCATGGTGGGGGGGTGGGCGGTGCGCAGCAGAGGGGCTGCCCTGTGAGAGAGAAGAAAGTGGAAGGGGTAAAGATAAAAGAAAGACAGGGAGGAAGTGGGGGGAGAGGAGAGAAATCACATTAGTTTGCTCCATCAAATCTGCTACAGACCTCTCACAGCAATTCCTTTATAAAAAGTAAGAAGAGGACCAAGCATCTGTTTATTTACTGTTTCAAGTGGATTACTGTTATACAATGTCAAAATAGAGCCTCACATAAAAGATAAACTGATATAACTCATGTGAAAACAAATGGAAGAAAAAGGTGAGAACAGCAAAGAGTAAACTAGAGAAAATGGCATCTATCTGTAAGACAGGATGATAGGTTAAAAAGACAAAAATACTTGTCTGCCCCCTACTGTATGAGAGCTGTAAGGTTAACATTTAGAGCTAGTCTCTTGCCAATAACAGTCCATTGATCAATTTCACTTAACACAGCTGTGCAGTAACAAAAACCTGACATTCAGTGCATTTTTTAAAATAACATAGTGTAAACGTCTGTGAGGCCACTCACCCTCCCCATAGTTCGCAAATCTACTGCAGATGTAAGAAATGTAGTGAGGGACACCCTATAGACACACAACACACCATTCAGTCTGCATTTGTGTTCTCATGCTGAATTAAGAGTGTGGAGTGTGTGATTCCACACACCAAGTTTCCAATGTTTCCAAAGAAATTAAGCCCAGATACCTCAAATTACAGAACATTTCTAAGAACAGGCTTGCATAATACAGTTTAAACAAGAAAAAAGAAAAAACTCTTGGGCCAGAGATTAACATACCAAAGACAAAGAACTGTTTCCTTTATAGGCAACAGGGAAGGCAGAAGGGAAATACAGCTTTAAATAACTCCCCAGAACACTATTTTATAAGGATGTGCAAATTACTGGTATTCTATGTTCTTTCTTATTAAAACACAGGATTCTAGCCCACTTAAAAATGAGTAGTTTTCTTGCTGTTGTCATCGTCACCTTTTGAGAGAATAGAGTTCATGAGAATTTCAAGCTTTCTAACTGTCGCACGCTCTTCAGAAGGGAAAGTTTATAAAACAATAGGCACTGAACTATATTTCCAGCTGCAATGCCCTAACACACAGCCTTGTCCTGTAAATCAATGACTGTCGAGGAGGGCAATTTGCCCCACAGGGGACATATTTGGCTGTCATGACAGGAGGGAGATGGACAAGTGGGCATGCTACCAGCATCTACAGAGCAGAGACCAGGGATGCTGTTAAGTCATCTTACAACGCACAAGACAGTCCTTACAACAAAGAACTGTCCAAACCAAAGTGTAAACAGTACTGAGACTGAAAACTGTTTTAAGTACATCTTTTGAAGAGTAGAAGAAAAAGTTGATAATGAACCATTATATTTTTACATTTTAAAAGTTTTAAAAGGCAGATTTTTTGAATACAAATATATGCAACAGACCTTTTCAGAAACTAAATTATATATAAACTCAATTTCTTTCATGGGGAAAGTTAACACAGTTTATCTATTATATAACTAAGTGTATGATACTAAGCATCAACAAAATGACCCAGGAAGGTGATAGTTCTATTACGTAAGGTTTTGTCGACAAAGTTCACCTTACTTCTCTTCATATAACTTCACAAAACAACAATTGTCTTCAGGATGCTTCTAAAGGCATAAACACAGAGAACTCTGTATCACTTCCTGGGTTCAAGCTATGAATTTTTGAAGGTTTATTTCACATTATAAAAGCTCTGACAGAGTCAGGTTTCTAAATACAGTGAATGTCAGAAAGCCAGTTAGACTTTCACAAGGTACCTGTGAAACATACCTATCACACTCTTGGCAAAAGAAGCCCGCTTCAGGGTGGCCAGACCTAGGTCTCCAATCTTGACTGAGCCTGTGGGGCCAGTGATAAAGATGTTGTCACACTTAAGATCCCGGTGAATAATAGGTGGAGTTCGAGTATGAAGAAACTGAAGTCCTTTAAGAATCTGACGGCACCAGCTTCTCAAAACTTTGATCTTCATCACCTTAAACCTTTTCAGGTACCTAGAGAAGGCAAGGTACACCAAACGGTTATCGATGATACGTGTTTACTGCTTTGAAGAGTTCCATTAAATTCTAGCATATCTGAGATGGGAATATCAAATTTAGAATATTAAGATTCAGTAACCTAAGGTTAGTACTACTTTTAGCAAGGTAAAAGAGGATAGGATAACAAGTAGTTGGCAAGCAAATTCTGATAACAAAGCACAAAAAACAAATCCCTTAAAATTAGATCACTGCCAAGATGACTGACAAGAGGTAGAGTTTGACTTCTGGTAAATGGTGGTGCAACCGTTACTGGATGCAGATATAAACTCCAGTGAATACATGTGCATGAGCAAACACACACACACACCCCTGAAGATTCTACAGACCAATCAGAATCAGGCACAAACTGGAAGGGAGGACACATGAGAAAAAAGGGTAAGCACTAGTCTGTGCAGGTTGCTCAAACCTGTACACAACCCTGTTGCTTTATTGGCTGAGGAAGAAATACGAGGACAGAGTTCAAGATGACCGCAGCATCTAAAACACTGTGTTCAATACAACTTTCTACAACAAAAGTTCGTCCAATACAATATCCACTAGATAAATGAGAATATTTATATTTAAATGAATTAGATACATTAAACTTAAAAAGGTCATCTCCCAGCTGCACCAGTCACATTTCAAGTGTTCAACAACCGCACATGGCAAGTGGCTATCATTCTGGATGGTGCAGATTATAGAACATTCCATCACCAGACAGTTCTGCTGGACAGCAGAGACCTAGAAAGGTGGCCGGGGTGGGGGGTCCAGAAAGGAGGCACAGAAGGGGCGCTCCAAAGTTCTGCATATTCACTCTGCCCACATCTCTGGCTACCCTCTGAAATATGTGTGTATGCAGATTACAAGCAACCCAGCTGACGCTAAAGGAACAGAGTTTTCTGATGAACTGAGGCCAGATGCTATTTCATCTGAAAATACTCAGGGGAAAAAATGAAGCACACAAATGGTAAATATAAAAGAATACACTTTCCTAGCACTATCTTTATGTTACATGTGACTACCTAAAGGAAAATTTATAACACTGTGTTACCAGATCTATACAATAGACATATATAACATAAAGCTTATAGTAAATTATAAGTACTATGGATAAATGGGCCTGTATTTGTGCAAGTTTTATTTTACATGAAATTATACTGTATCAACCATAAACATGCTGTGAAAAGATAAAGATTTAAATTTAAATAAAGATTTGAAGATTTAAACTGTGAAAACAATACCTAAAATGTACACATACACACAAGGAAGTTTAACTAAAAAGCTAATAAAGAAACTAATACGAAATTTTAAAAACAAATTTAAAAAATGAAATTCTGCTTCACTTGGGGGGGGATATGAGATAATTAAAGAAAACTTATGATGAAAGTTGGTTTTATGGTCTAAAAATATATAAAGAGTTAATCCTGGAGAATGAGGAAAAGACTGTCAAAGAAAAAGAGTAAGGCATTTACTGAAATGAAGGAAATGTTCTGTATGTTAACAGTTGGTGTTTTTTTAAAGTTTTGACCAAAACTCATCAAATGATAGAACTATGATTAATATTTTCACTGCCTGTAAATTTCATTATAAGGAAAAATCAAGCATACAAATATTGGAACTTTGATGAAATGTGTACTCAAGTGTTTATGGATGTCTGCAACTTAATCTGGAATGAAAAAAGAGGGGAATGACTAGATGAACATATTTGGTAAAGCAGACACAACAGAGGTTAACTAAATTAAAGAATCTAGGGAGAGACCATGTATGTGTTCACTATGTAATTCTTTCAACATTTCTGTACAATTGAATAATTTTTAGATAAAATGTTGGGAAATGTCAATTATTTCTCATTACAACTGGAAGAAAAAACAAAGAATGCACACATATATAAATACGTACATTTAAGCTTGTATATGCATGAAGAAAACAATGAAAGATAAGAATTAAAATTATGACTTTTTAAGAGAAAAACTATTGGGAAAAAGATGAGGCTAGCTTGTATCTCTTTCACATCTATAAAATGATAAAATATAATAGATTGTCTATTAACCTTCTATCTTATAACCTTATTAAACCTGTTTAGAATCACTAGAATATTCTAGGTAAACAATTACATAATCTGCAAACAGGAGCAGTTTTATTTCTTCCTTTCCCATCTTTTTGCTTTCTCCGGGTTTCCCCATTCTTGCTCTGGGCAGGCCCTCTAGAACAGTACGAAATATAAGCAGTGAAAGCAGGCATTTGTGCTTTGTTCCTCATCTCCCAGAAATCAGTGATGTATAAAGATTTTTCATGGATGCTCTTATTTAGTCTGAGGAAGTTTCCTACCACCCCTAGTCTACTAAGAGTTTTTAGTAAGGAATAGATTCTGATTTGTCAAATACTTTTCCCACATATACTTAAATGATCATATAGTTTTTATTCTGTTTATGTGCTGAAAAACATTAATTCATTCTATGTCAAACCAACTTTGCGATCCTGGGATAAACCCTATTTGTCACTGACATACTGAAAGTCCCATGGATAGCAAGGAGATCAAACCAGTTAATCCTAAAGGAAATCAGTCCTGAATATTCATTGGAAGGACTGATACTGAAGCTCCAATACTGTGGCCACCTGATTCGAAGAGACGACTCACTGGAAAACACCCTGATGCTGGGAAAGATTGAGGGCAAGGCGAGAAGGGGGCGACAGAGAATGAGATGGTTGGATGGCATCACTGACTCGACGGACATGAGTTTGAGCAAACTCTGGGAGACAGTGAAGGACAGGGAAGCCTGGTGTGCTGCAGTCCATGGGGTTGCACAGAGTCGACTATGACCGAGCGACTGAATAACAGTGTGATGGCTAGAATCCAATTTGCTGTTATTTTGTAAAGGAATTTGGTACCTATATTCATGGGGGATACAGCTCTATAAAGTTCTTGTGCTGTGTCTTAGGATTTTGGTTTTGGGGTTATGCTGGCTTCAAAAAAACTGGACACTATTCTTGCACTGTCTTTTTGAGAAAAGTCAACACACTTGTTTCCCCTCCACTAAAATAAAGTATGATAAATACATAGAACAAAAAATGTACCACCTGAAGTGTTGAAGTATTAGTCACTCAGTTGTGTCCAACTCTGTGACCCCATGGACTGCAGCCCACAAGGCTCCTCTGTCCATGGGATACTCCAGGCAAGAATACTGGAGTGGGTTGCCGTTCCCTTCTCCAGGGGATCTTCTCAATCCAGTGATTGAACCTGGGTCTCCACATTGCAGGCATTCTTTACTATCTGAGCTATGTTCATATTATTATGTACAAACATCACCACCATCCATCTCCAGAACTCATCCTGTGAAACTGAAACGCTATACCCTTTAAACAATGACACTCCACTTCCCCTCCCTCTGAGGCCATGCAACTACCACCCAACTTTCTGTCTCTATGAATTAGCCTACTCTAAGTATCTCATGTAAATGGAATTATACAGTATTTATCTTTTTGTGACTGGCTTATATCAGGTAGCACAACGCCCTTAAAGTTCATTCCTGTTGTAGCATATACCATAAACTTCCTTCTCTTTTAAAAAGGCTGAAAAATATTCCATTGTACATATACACCACACTTTGCTTATCCATTCTTCCACTGATGAACACATGGGTTGCTTCTACTTTGGGTCCATTGTGAATACTGCTGCTATGAACACGGGTGTACAAGTATCTCTTTAAGACCCTGCTTTTAATCCTTCTGTGTATATACCAAGAAGTGGAATTGTTGAACCATATACTAATTCTATTTTTTTTTTAATTTTATTGAAGTACAGTTGATAACTTGCTTTGATTTTTGCTACACAGCAAAGTGACTCAGTTATACATATATATATATTCCTTTTCATATTCTTTTCCATTTTTTATTTTTTTATTGAGATGTAATTAACATATATTGGTTTAAGGTATACAACATAATGATTCAAATATGTACATATTGTGAAATGATGGCCACAGTAAATATAGTTAAAATCCATTACAAAACTCCAGCTTTTTTTTTTTTTACTGTGATGAGAACTTTTAAGATCTACTCTCTTAGCAACTTTCAAATATACAGTACAGTATTATTAACTGTAGTCACCATGCTGTACATTACATTCTTAAGACTTTTATTATTTACAACTGGAAGTTCACACCTTTTGTCCACCCACCCATTTCATACTCCCATGCCCTTGCCCCTGCCTCAGGCAGTCACCAATCTGTTCTCTGTTACCTATGAGTTTGGCTTTTTGGTGTTGTTCATATGGTATTTGTCTTTCTCATTTCACTTAACACAAACCCCTCAAGAGTCCATCGATGTTTTGGGCAAGATTTTCTTCTTCATGGCTGAATAGTATTTCATTGCAGATATACATACCATATTTTCTTTATCCATTTATCCATCAGTAGACATGTAGGTTGCTTCCATGACTTAGCTAGTATAAATAATGCTGCAATGAACATGGGGGTGCATATTATCTTTTTAAGTCCGTGTTTCAGTTTCTTTGGATAAATACTCAGAAACTGAATTGTGGGGTCATACAGTAGTCCTGTTTTTAATTTTTTGAGGAGCCTCTGTACTGTTTTCCATAGTGCTTATACCAATTTAATCCCCACCGACAATGCACAACAGATTTTCCTTTTCTCCACAGTACTTGTTACCTGTCTTTTTGATAACAGCCATTCTTTAAAAAAAAAAAGAATTTATTTATTTTTGGTTGCTGGGTCTTTGTTATGCACGTGGCCTTTCTTTAGCTGTGGTGAGCAGGGGTTACTCTAGTTGCAGTGTACAGGCTTCTCATTGCTGTAGCTTCTCTTGTTGCAAAGCACAGGCTCTAGGGCATGCTGGCTTTACTAACTGCAGCTCGTGGGCTCAGGAGTTGCAGCCCATGCGCTCCAGAGTACTGGCTCATTAGTTGTGGCACACAGGGTCAGTCGCCAACGGCATGTGGGATTTTACGAAACCAGGCGTTGAACCAGTATTCCTCGTATTGCAAGGGCGATTCTTAACCACTGGATCCTCAGGGAAGCCCTGATAATAGCTATCCTAACAGGTTATCACACTGTGGTTTTGATTTGTGTTTCCTTAATGACAGGACATTAAACATCTTTTCATGTGTGTATTGGCTATTTTTGTATCTTCTTTGGAGAAATATATATTCAAATTACTTGCCCATTTTTGAACTGAATGTCAGCAGGAATGTAAAATTGTGGAAAACAGTTTGGTGGTTCCTCAGAAAGGTAACGAATTACCATATGACTCAGCAATTCTACTCACAGGAACATAGATCTAAAAGAAATAAAACCAGGTACTAGAACACTTGTACACAAATATTCAGAGCAGCATTATTCCCAATAGCCAAAAGGTACAAACAGCCCAAATATCTATCAGCAAGTAAAAGGATAAACAGATTGTGGTTTATCCACAAAACATTATTTAGTCATAAAAAGGAATAAAGCATAGATATACGCCACAACATGAACCTTGACAAGATGCTAAATGAACATAGCCAAGAACAGACACATATTTTTTATTCCATTTATATGAAATATCTTGATCAGATAAACCCTTAGAGACAAAATAGTTGGTAGGGAGAATGGAGAGCTCTTTGATGGGTTTTAGTTTCAGAAGATGAAGAATTCACCTTCATGAGATTTGTTTACATAGCAACATGAATGTATCTAACAGTACTAAACTATATACACTTAAAAATGATGAAGACAGTAAATTTTATGTGTTTTTACCACAGTAAAAAAAAAAAAAATTCCCATCCATAAATCCTAGAGATCAGCTAGTCCAACCATGCATTTTACACATGGAGAACTGAGGCCCAAAGAAGGGGCTCTCAATGCCCTAAATCACAGCTGGCCGAAGTCAGAGCAGGGAGCAGACTCCAACTATGGTCCAGAGCTCTTTCTACTTTACCTCTTGCTGCCTTTGCTATGAGGCTCAGAAACTGAAAGAGATGATGATGGGAAAAGAGAATGTTAAACTTAAAAGAAAAATGCCTAAACACTTAATTGTGTGCAATTAAAGAGAAAATATACTGCGTGTGAAGTGGGATGGGGTGTTCTTTTAGGGTGACAAAAATGTTTAGGAACTTGACAGATGTGGTTATACAACACTGTAAATGTAATAAATACCAATGAGTTGTACACCTTAAACAGGACAATTTTATGAAAATTAAAAAAACTACTGTGTACTGACAGAATGACAACCCACTAAGTATTCAAACCAGAAAAAGAATCTCAAGATGAAGATATACATAACTATTACCACACAATTTTCCTTATTTTCCTTAATTCATTCAAATATTCATCAAGTCTCACGTACAGCACCAGGAGCACAGTCTAAGAAAAGAAATAGACATGTGACTAAGAAGAATTCTGGACAACTTAGAATAAAGATGTTGCCATAAATATTAGAAAAGTTGGAAGGGAAATTAGAATCTGCAGGGGGAGACAATCTGTTGGCTTTCCACATGTCACTCTTATGCATCCACAAGCACGAGCACAGGGGCACACCCAGGAGATACAGGATGCCCACACCTGACCTACATATTCCCGGGAGAGGCGATAGGTCTAGCTGTTTGGCTTCAATTTTGATGCTCCTGTGGGAAACTGAATTATTTGTATAAATGTGCCAACACAATTGGCATTCAATACAAAATTGCAAGGACATAGCAAAAACTGCCCAATATGAAGTGATAAAATAAATCGGTAAAAGTTGTCAATAAGCTTCAGCTTCATTTCAACCACTAGAGGGCTACCTTGTCACTTGATTTCTGATCTCTCAGCCACTCAACTTTAGAAACGCCAATCACCATGACTTAAAAGTAACTAGGCTTACTCTGCGACGTCTCAGTTCATACTTACCAACACATAATTACCAGACCACTTTATACACCAGAGGACCCTGTGAGCAGGGACTGTGCTCCCTTACTAATGTTTCCTCCTTAGGATGCTGGGCAACAACAAGAACTGATAAGGCCTGAAATAAGAGATTCAAGTTCTCTTCTATTTCCTGGTCAGCTTTTCTAACAGTGATAAACTTACGTTTTAAGAGTTCCAGATGTCATCAGTTCAGTCACCAACACAATGCACTTCTTTCCCTTTACTGTGGATTCCCAGGAGTCATAGAATCGAACAATATTGGGATGCTGAAGACCCTTTAGCATTTCAGCCTCTTCTTTAAATCGCTGCCTCTCAGACTTTGTTAACTTCCGATCCTATAATCAAAAAGCAAAAGAGAATATGGTTTAAGGTTAGGAGTTTGGGACTAATAGGTATACTACCATATTTAAAACAGATAACCAACAAGGACCTACTGTATAACACAGGGAACTCTGCTCAATATTCTGCAATAAACCAAAAGGGTAAAGAACATGAAAATGAATACATACATGTATATGTATAACTGAATCACTTTGCTGTATATCTGAAACTAAAAAACAAAAAACAAAAAAACAAAACAGAATATGATTTAAAATAAAAAAACCACACCAAGCCACATAGTCACACTTATATGCTAAACATGTACTATATTATGACCAACAATGTTAAAATAAAACATCCTAACACTGAAGTTACTAATAATAACTTCATTAGCCTGTTACAAGGAGTGTGAGAACAGGCTAAAGTGTATTTAAGAAAACTCTCGATTATAAAGTCATGCTTGAGATTATTTTGGTATCTTTACGGTTATTGTGTGCTTCAGATACACAGTTCTTAGGTACAGTTAACTTACCAATTCTAATGTAAGCCACCTATTGACAGAGACATGCAATTTAATAATGAAACAAGACTGTATTTTAGAAGTGGTGAGATCTAAATTTCTCCCCTCTCCCCACCAAGAAAATTGAGGGATGACTGTATATGCCTTCACCTCATAGGACTGTTTTAAGAAGTAATCTACTAGGCATATTTCTATCACATATTTAAAGTGCCTGGCACCTTACAGGTTAATTCACTTCTTATCTGAGATAAATGGAGAAAAGCACTTAATCTGATGTTCTTCCCTTGACAAAACAAAGCACCATACACACAAACTCTGCACTGCCCTGTAAATTAAAGTTGAAACTGTCAACTACCAAAGCACGTAATACATATTTTAGCAAACTATTCCAGGCATACAATAACATCATGTGTCTAAACACTAAAGACTTAATGTAAACTCTCCTGTGTAACCAGATGGCCTTTCCCATTGCTACCCTTGAATAACTCTTGGTAAAGAATCTGCCTGCAATGCAGGAGACCCCAGTTTGATTCCTGGGTCGGGAAGATCCATTGGAAAAGGAATAGGCTACCCACTCCAGTCTTCTTGGGCTTCTCTTGTGACTCAGATGGTCAAGAATCTGACTGCAATGCAGGAGACCTGGGTTCGATCCAGCAGCACTAGTACCAACTTTCACCACTACTACTACTATTACTACTACCCTGATTAGATATTACTATTCCTATCTCAAAATACCACACCAGGCATTCTTTGAAACTATGCTAGTCATTAGATCTTATAGGAGATCTTATAAATATATACATTAATAATGCATACTATATATCACAAATTCAAATGGTTTAATAACTATTTTAATACAATTTGTTTTCAATATACTATGTATTTTATTATATGAACTTAAAACATTATTCTAGCTTTCATTATTTAGCCTTCTGGGGCATAAAAAACTCTGTAAGTACATCTCTTAGGCTAAGCTAGCAGTAGACTTGCTGGATCACAGGGAACAGGTATTAAGAGACTGCTTTTCAAAGGGGCCATGCCTGGCACTGCAGTGCTATCACTAGTCTTGGCCATGACTCCACTTAAAAGTGAAAAGTGACACTGTCAGTTGCTCGGTCTTGCTGGACTCTGTGACTTCCAAGTAATTCAAGTTCAAATCCTTATCTCATACTTGCATGAACACAGCTCCCAGACCATGAACTCTGAGGGTAAACTTTCTTTCACGTGACTTGGGAAAAACTGTCGTTTCCCTGACTCAGAAACTGAAATTTTCTCTAGTCTGTCTTTATATTAAAGGTGTTGTTCCTCTTTAGGGCTTCCCAGGTGGCACTAGCGGTAAAGAACCCCCTGTCAAGGCAGGAAATGAAAGACATGGGTTTGATCCCTGGGTCAGGAAGATCCCCTGGAGGAGGGCATGGCAACCCACTCCAGTATTCATGCCTGGAGAATCCTAAAGACAGAAAAGCCTGGTGGGCTACAATCCATGGGGTCACAAAGTCAGACACGACTGAAGTGACTTAGCACATATGTACCTCTTTAAGCAATAAGTTTACTGGATCTCAGTTCCAATAACCTGCTTGGAACTGAGATTTATCTGCTCTTGGGGAGATGATAAAACCATCAGTTCAGTTCAGTCATTCAGTCATGTCCAACTCTTTCTGATCCCATGGACTGTAGCATGCCAGGCCTCCCTGTCCATCACCAACTCCTGGAGTTTACTCAAACTCATGTCCATTGAGTTGATGATACCATCCAACCACCTCATCCTCTGTCGTCCCCTTCTCCTCCCACCTTCAATCTTTCCCAGCATCAGGGTCTTTTCAAATGAGTCACTTCTTCACATCAGGTGGCCAAAGTATTGGAGTTTCAGCTTCACCATCAGTCCTTCCAATGAATATTCAGGACTGATTTCCTTCAGGATTGACTGGCTGGATCTCCCTATAGTCCAAGGGACTCTCAAGAGTCTTCTCCACCACAGTTCAAAAGCATCAATTCTTTGGCACTCAGCTTTCTTTATAGTCTAACTCTCTCTTGCATCCATACATGACTACTGGAAAAACCATAGTCTTGACTAGATGGACCTTTGTTGGCAAAGTAATGTCTCTGCTTTCTAATATGCTGTCTAGGTTTGACATTGCTTTTCTTCCAAGGAGTGCCTTTTAATTTCATGGCTGCACTCACCACCTGCAGTGATTTTGGAGCCCTTCAAAATAGTCTGCCACTATTTCCCCATCTATTTCCCATGAAGGGATGGGACCAGATGCCATGATCTTAGTTTTCTGAATGTTGAGCTTTAAGCCAACTTTTTCACTCTCCTCTTTCACTTTCATCAAGAGGCTCTTTAGTTCTTCTTTGCTTTCTGCCATAAGGGTGGTGTCATCTGCATATCTGAGGTTATTTGTATTTCTCCCGGCAATCTTGGCTCCAGCTTGTGCTTCATCCAGCCCAGCGTTTCTCATGATGTACTCTGCATATAAGTTGAATAAGGAGGGTGACAGACAATACACAGCCTTGACGTGCTCCTTTTCCTATTTGGAACCATGTCCAGTTCTAACTATTGCTTTCTGACCTGCACACAGATTTCTCAAGAGGCAGGTCAGGTAATCCGGTATTCCCAGCTCTTTCAGAATTTTTCACAGTTTACTGGGATGCACACAGTCAAAGGCCTTGGCATAGTCAATAAAGCAGAAATAGGTGTTTTTCTAGAACTCTCCTGCTTTTTCAATGATCCAACAGATGTTGGCAATTTGATCTCTGGTTTCTCTGCCTTTTCTAAAACCAGCTTGAACCTCTGGAAGTTCATGGTTCACGTACTGTTGGAGCCTGGCTTGGAGAATTTTGAGCATTACTTTGCTAGTGTGTGAGATGAGTGCAATTGTGTGGTAGTTGGAACATTCTTTGGCATTGCCTTTCTTTGGGATTGGAATGAAACCTGACCTTTTCCAGTCCTGTGGCCACTGCTGAGTTTTCCAAATTTGGTGGCATATTGAGTGCAGCACTTTCACAGCATCATCTTTCAGGATTTGAAATAGCTCAACTGGAATTCCATCGCCTCCACTAGCTTTGTTTGTGGTGATGCTTCCTAAGGCCCACTTGACTTCACATTCCAGGATGTCTGGCTCTAGGTGAATGATCACACCATCATGATTACCTGAGTCGTGAAGATCTTTTTTGTATAGTTTTTCTGTGTATTCTTGCCACCTCTTCTTAATATCTTCTGCTTCTGTTAGGTCCATCTCATTTCTGTCCTTTATTGATCCCATCTTTGCATGAAATGTTCCCTTGGTATTTCTAATTTTCTTGAAGAGATCTCTAGTCTTTCCCGTTCTACTGTTTTCCTCTATTTCTTTGCACTGATCACTGAGGAAGGCTTTTTTATCTCTCTTGGCTATTCTTTGGAACTCTGCACTCAAATGGGTATATCTTTCCTTTTAAACCATGCCTCTTTGTCAACAAGACTGGCAACTATCCCAGAAAAAACCCAGTGTCAATTCACACTTTTCCTACTCTGGTTTCTAGTTTCTTCTTAGTTTTTAAACCCTGGAAATCATCCTGACATCCCCACAAGCTCAACTATGCATTTAAAAGGATAGGATTTTTAGTTTTTAAAGGATAGGATTTAGTTTTTCTCATTAAAATGTTCAAAGTATCTGGTATTATACAGTAGGAAGAATTTTCAGCTTGTTTCGTTTTCCATTACTGACAATAGGGTTTCTTAATGTATGTTTTATTAAAAAAATATTGTTTACTATATATTCTTACACGTCCTCATTTCAAGAAACTATTCAAAAAAGAAAACCTAGATCCCCTGTTGCCATTACTGCTGAATTATGAAAACTGAAAGAGATTGTAACGTTAATCTACTCTCAGAACAATCAGAAGACTAATCACACATGAGCCAAATTAATTATAATATTCTAACTACCATTAAGTGATATTTAATTTTTATACTTTTTTTTTCATATATAGTCTACTACTTGTCTTGATAAGTACTCTTATTTTCTGAGGCATGCAACATTCACTTCAGTTTTAGCAATTATTCCATCTCTTCATAAATGGTTAATTAAATTTTAAATACTTGAGCACCCTGTGTCAGGCAACAGGATACAACAAACATAAGAGACAAGTGTCCTGCTAATAGACCTTCCAATGTAAGAGGAAAAGGCGCTAACTTTATTAGATATTAAAAAGAGAAGATATTTTTATTTATAAAACGAGCACTTCAAGAGCAAGTACTCGATATAAGACCCAACTCTGTGTGCACAAGCTAGTGTTGGCCCCCACCATCAGCAGGCTACCCTAAGGACTGAAATCATGGGCATGAAGCTCTAGTTTTATAATACTTGAAATGCTTAAGACTGAAAGAGTCTGCAGAAAGTGCTAAAGGCAAGCTTGGAAATGCAGGATACAGACTGGAGGCAAGGAGGCTCAGAACTTTAATAACAGTGAGCTACGCAATTTAAACTTATTTACTTAAATTTGTTTATTCAACCAGAGTTTAGAGCTTCTGGAAAGTGTATCACTTACAGTAGACCACTGCAGCTGAAACTTGGAATTTACATTGTACAGGATAAGGTAGTTTACAGTACTTAATAGTAAACAAAATGTTTTCTCTCAACTGGTATAGCCAGAAACTCACTAGAGGTTAACCAAGACTGTAGCATAATCACTCTACATTGTTACTTAAATTTTAATTTAAAATCTACATAAAGATTGTTTCTATGATATTCACAAGTGTTTTAACCTATACAAGGTTTGCAAACCTTTTCTGCAGAAAACTCAAACCAAAGTAATTTATTCATGTCTTTCTCTACTGCCACCATCCTATTTCATTCAAGCCATCAGGATCTCTGCCTGGATTTCTGCAGTAAACCTACTAGCTGTTTCCACACGCCTAATCTTGTTACCCCTGTACAATGTGTTTTCCACTCTGTCCAAATGCAGTCAGAATATCTTAACGTCAATTTAATCAATTCTATGGTATGCCCACTTCATTGATTCTTAGAAATGTCATTTTCCACACTTTTAACATCTCTGAAATTAGAGTGCATCATATAATTGGAATCTTAGACTCAGTGAAGTACTATATGTCATAATCCTGTTTAAAACTCTCCAATAGCTTTCTGCAGCCTTTAGGATAAAGGTGGAAAACCCCTATGACCTAAGAGGTCCCACACAATACAATCCTTGCCCACTCGTAGAGCCTTATTTCTTGTCACTCTCATGTCTCCTTTCTCAAGCATGGCATGCTTCTTCCCATTCGGGTCCCTCACACATGCTTCCTTTATAAAGGATGCCCTTCCATGGACCTTTCATGCCTGGTTAATGTCCAGCCATTCCCACAGGGATAGAATTGTTGACTGCCCCGCACTCTAGGTTAAATCATCCCCTCCCACCTATCTGTACAGTGACATGAACTATGTATATGCCTCTTTCAGAGCTCTTAGTCACAAAGTAATATTATAGTGAGGCTTATTCTAAAAGCAGTGACAAAATGTTTTTTCAGTGTTCTATCTTTAGCATCTGATAACCTAGCATTGTTCAACTGCCATGTGTTAAATGAATTCATGAAAGTGCTTTCCAAAAAAAAAAAGTGTGTGTGCTTCCCCCCCCCCAAAAAAAGTGTGTGTACATTCTTAACAAGTAGTTAGCATTTCCTAAGGAATAAAAGAAATTCTTACGACTTAAAAGAAAGGTAAGGATTAAATTTGGGCCTCTGAGACTCAGTAACTTAACACAACTCAAACATTACAGCCAATCTGCAAAGGTCAAGGCTGCCACCATTTTGATTTTTAAAAGGATTTGTTAAAAGCCATTGTAAAGTCTGCCAACTACTCATTTATAGGAAAATATAAAAGAGGGGCAGGCGTGCTAGTAACCAAACAGGGACTTCTTCCTCGACAAAAATCTACAATCAATTTTCTTCTACAGAATAAAAACACTGAATGCAACTTTTACCTAATTTTGCCTCAAAGTCATCTATACTGTAAATGGAGACTATTTTATGTGTCTGTTATAGATTTTTATCCTCCCTGAAAGCTATTGATGACTTATTTTAAGGGAACCTTGCTTTAAGTCTTTAACATTAGAAATATGAGTACAGGACTTCCCTGGTGATCTAGAGGTTAAGAATCCACCTTGCAATGCAGGGAACATTGGTATGATTCCTGGTCCAGGAAGATTTCTACATCCCGTGGAGCAACTAAGCCCGTAAGCCACAATTACTGAGAGCACCTGCAGCAACTACTGAGCCAGCACCTAATAACTACTAAAGCCCTCAGGCCCTAGAGCCTGTGCTCTGCAATAAGAGAAGCCACCACAATGAGAAGACCACACACCATAAAGCAGCCCCTACTTGCTGCAACTAGAGAAAAGCTCATGTGCAGCAATGTAACACTCACTACACCCAAAAATTAGTATCAATTCAGTTCAGTCACTCAGTTGTGTCCGACTCCTTGCGACCCCATGAACCGTAGCACGCCAGGCCTCCCTGTCCATCACCAAGTCCCAGAGTCCCAAACCCATGTCCATTGAGTCGGTGATGCCATCCAACCATCTCATCCTCTATCGTCCCCTTTTCCTCCTGCCCTCAATCTTTCCCAGGATCAGGGTCTTTTCAAATCAGTCAGCTCTTCGCATCAGGTGGCCAAAGTATTGAAGTTTCAGTTTCAGCATCAGTCCTTCCAATGAACACCCAGGGCTGATCTCCTTTAGGATGGACTGGTTGGATATCCTCGCAGTCCAAGGGACTCGCAAGAGTCTTCTTCAACACCACAGTTCAAAAGCATCAATAAATACAGAGTAAATCAAAACAACAACAACAACAACTATGAAAACAGATCACCAACCAAGTAGGGAAAAAGCCCTACCAGGTAATTTGGTGTTTCTTTAAATCATCTGTTAACTTGTTCTATCTATAAGACTTCTTAATCTAGGACAATTTCATATCTCAGAGAATTACACTATTTTAGCACCCACAAGAATTTGTAAAACAATGTAAAAGAGATCAAAACTAACATAAGCACACAGACCATAAGAACACCTGGGGCTTTTTAATTAATATTTGTCAAGTGTTTGCTATTTACACTAACTGAAGAGTAAAACTGGTTGTTTTACTTCTGTTCCCATTCTCAGAAAACCCATAGATATTAGGAAATACTTTAAACAGATGAACAGACTCAGAAATTTAGTGTCTTCTTCAAATTCACAATGAGATGCAGAAGCACAAATTAAATGAAGATTTGATTCATAGCTCATGTTCCATTCACTAAACTAGACAAATATATCTTAATTTTTATATAGCTCCTAGAACATTTATCTTCTCAGAAGAGCCATGTTGATATTTGTTATTAACTAGGGATCATTAAAAAGAACTAGGAACTTTACTAAATTATAAAGTATAGTTGAAGGCAAAATAAGAGTATATATTGTTTAAATACTATCATTTGTCAAACATAACAAAAAAGAAGTAGACTCACAGATACAGAGAACACACTCATGGTTACCAGTGGGGGAGGGGGCCAATATGGCATGGGGGGGGTGGGAAGTACAAACTACTGGGTATATGACAGGCTACATAGATGTGTTGTACAACACAGGAAACAGTCAATATTTTGTAATAACTGTAAGTGGACTGTAACCTTTAAAAGTTGTATTAAAAAAAAAAGACTTGGACACTTAAAAAAAACATTGCTAAGTGACAATCAAATTATCATGAAGTCAATGGTAAAATTTATTTTTTATTTTATTTTTTGGCCACACCATGCAGCATGTGACATCTTAGTTCCCTGACCAGGGATTGAACTCAAGGCCCCTGCATTAGGAGCAGAGTCTTAACCACTGGGGAAGTCCCTCTTTTTAACTTTAAGTATCAAAGAAAATTTTGAGCAGATTACCACAGCTGTTGCTTTTTGGCATCTTCTTCTCCAACATTATCAAACTGGGTATTTCTGGGAGCTTGATACACTATCCCTACTGCAACACTCATTACCTTCGGTGTAAATGAGAGCTGATGCAGCTAACCCACTCTATTCATTTCATTCATTTCTTTCCACCTACATAAAATTGTTTTGACAGGCTAAATGAACAAAACCAAGGATCACTGTCACATGACCTCCCATAACATGCACAGTTCCAGGCAGCTAAGGGGCGGAGGTGGGGAGCCTAACAACAACTGAAACAATTGTTCATCTCAGTGCCATCCAAATAACAGTGCTCAGGAGATTTGCTGATGCAATTTCTTCTTGGGTGAGAAATGCAATGTATAATGGCTTAAAGCAATTTGACATCTTCAGTTCCTTGCTTTGTATATTTTAAACATCCTCTGGGGGCATTTTCTCATCCCTAAATTTCAGTATTCTCTAAAATGGCAATCCTATGCCTTCCTATTGATTATTTTATCAGCCCCAGAAACAAACCTTCCAAACAAATTGCTTAACTGAAACAGTGAGCTTGATTTTCATAAAATCAAATCAGAAATATTTCTTTTATTAGTTAATTAACATCTGTACCCCCAGAAAATTTGACACTTGAGACTTATTAACATTTAAACTTCTATTGCATTTTATTTTTAGCAATATTCAAAATTTTACTACTAAAATAAGAACACATATGATAAGTCTACACATCAAAATATGGGTGGAGAGTAGTGTCTGGAACTCCTTGATTAGAATATTTGAGGTCAATATTGGAGTCCTCCCTCTTTATCATTATCTGCACCACACTGACTTCGCAAAGACCTGAGCACGTATTCCATCTTTTACAGTGATACTAATTGCTGGGTGCTGGAATACGGAAATGAAAACTTGTTTTCAGGCATAGAGAACAGCAGTTTGAACCACTGTTTGGGCCCACGCAGCATGGGTTCCAGTAACTATTTACCAAAAATTTAAAAGAATTATTCTGTATTTTGAAAGAAAGTTATCACATAAAGTTTTCATGCAAATGACTAAGTCCAGATTCTTCTCTCTTATAGGCCTTCATGGTCTAAAATAACAATTCAAAGATAGTAGAAAAGTATTTTGTACTCCTAAAGACGTCTATCTACTAAATACTTTGCTTTTTAACTACAGGTAACATATTCTTCTTCTTGAAAATCCCCAAATAATCAGACTTGAGGCTTGAAGGCTTGAGGAAAGGTGGGGAAAATAACTAATAGAAGCAAAATAAGGATGCTCATGCAAAAACTCTTAACTGTTAACAACAACAAAGATTAATAGGGCTTTTAAAGTGTTGTGAAATACCATGTGAAAATTAAACCTGAGTTTTACATGGCCAAATCTACAGAGTAAAGCCATGGTGGCTCAGTGGTAAAGAACCTGCCTGCAATGCAGGAGACACGGGTTTGATCCCTGGGTCGGAAAGATCCCCTGGAGGAGGAAATGACAACCTACTCCAGTATTCTTGTCTACGAAATCTCATAGCCAGAGAAGCCTGGCTGACTACAGTTCATGGAGTCGCAAGAGTCAGACACGACTGAGCAACTAAACAACAAACTCCTTCTACAAATTTCATTATGACCTTCCAATATGATACCCTTAGGAACAGGGTCTATCCTGTAGAGAAGAGAGTCTATTTGAATTTTCCTCAATAGGTCAACAGCTAGATTTAAAAAAAAAAAAAAAAAAAGGTCATCAAAAGAAGAGCAGAAAAGAACCTAGCTGTTCTAACTCCTCCTCCACCGCTCCCTTCTCCCTCTGGCTCATCTTAATTAGCATTTTATTTTCTTACAAAACATTCTCTGTTTCAAAGCAGGAAGAAAAACTAATCTACTTACACAAGAAAGTCTAGAGTGCTCTCTCAAACCAGACTTGTGCTAATTTATTTAGTTCTACCACTAAGCATCCTCCACTTCACCCCAAATCTGGGCCACAAATAAGTAAATGTGGGGCTTCAGATTCTCACCACCCTTCTCTTTTCAGAGGCACAAAACCAAAAGGAAATTAAAAATATCTAAAGCCTGGTACATATAGAAAGCTTTATGTTAAGGCTAAAAAATATAGCAGATACTTGTAATAGCTGAACCACAAAAGAGTAAACATATTTAGTCCTATCAGAAAATAGCTGTTTTCACTAAATGACTTACAATATCTATTGTTCATAATACAGCAAAATTCAGAACACTACCTAGTCTCATAAAAAGATTTCATTGAGATAAATCATATTTATCTGAATGTGAATGCAGTTAACTGAGAGGGCTAAATTCCAACTGTTGTAGGGTAGGAACTTATTCTAAAACTTTCTAAGCAAAGAAAAGAAGGCCAAGGGGGGTCAAGGAGAGTTGAAGGTGGATGCCAAGATCAAAAAACTCTTGATTATTTACAGGAAGAAAATTTTACACTTCAGAGACAGAAGTTACTCTGCAATGGATATCGAAAACAAAGTCCAAATGAAATAGGGTTGACGAATGGTCACCAAGGGAGAGACCAACAAAACAAAAACTTAGTGGGTCATCCTGGTAAGAACTGACCAGCATGGGAACTTAAATGTGGTAGGTACACATCACAAAACAGCCAGAGTCGCATCACAGAATTCAGAGTCTGATATCCGAACTGTTTTGTTTTGTTCAGGAAAGAAGTCAATAAAATAAAGTCCAATATATAAGAACATGGGCTTCCCTGATGGCTTAGTGATAAAGAATCTACCTGCAATGCAAGAAACCCGGGTTCCATCCCTGGGTTGGGAAGATCCCCTGGAGAAGGAAATGGCAACCCACTCCAGTATTCTTGCCTGGTAGATCCCATGGAGAGAGGAGCCTGGTACAGTCCATGGGGTCACAAAGAGCCAGACACAACTAAGCATATAAGAATACAATGCAAGAGCTTTTCTGTGTTCCTGACAAGATATTAACCCAAGAAAATAAGAACAAAGAAAAAAAACTTTTAATTAAAAAAAAGGAGAGAAGACTCTTTAACATAGCCATTCATATGAACTTTTAAATACTTATACCCCCTCTTTTCTTCTAAATTCTTCTCATTAGCTCAGCCTTAACCTTTCTCTTTACCATACCCACTTCAGGGGCAGTGAATAAATATTTCAGCTTTCCAAGGAAACTCAAAAGTACAGACAGCAGTAAGATTTGAAGAGTAAGGAATGAAAAACAAAATCAGAAAGCCTGATTTGCACAGGTACATCCAGCTTTAGAGTTTTATATGGAGAATGAATACTTGATATCCTCATGCTTCTCAAGGTCAGACTATTTTAATGTACTGTTTTACTAATTCTGGAGTACAAATTATTATTTACAAACGTCTACTGCACATTTTACCGTCAAAAACTCAATGTATCTCCTACTCTACAAAGTTTCTTCCACAAATCAGCTTATCCACTTTAATTTCCCTGTTTCTCTTTGTCTTTCCAAGTAGTAAAGGTGGAATCTCCTGTAATCTCTGAAATTTCATCATTTTCCACATTTCATTTACATTATTGTAACCCAGTAAAAGGTACAACTATGTCCTATCAAAATAACTATTGCCTAATTACACATTTTTCCACCTCATTCTATTCTCCAGATTCACATGTTCTCCAAAACACTTTTTAATCACACCAAGCCCCCTGCTCTGAAATAGTGAGTGTAAAATTAGCCAATTTTGCCTCATTACAAGAATCTTCTGTGGTATTCATAGCCAAGAATTTTCAGGCACTGCCCTCACCCTAGTGAATCAATCAACAGGGGAAAGAATTTCTTAACGACCACTAAGTTTGGGAAACCCTCAGGTACATCAAATCCATATTCCAAAGCCACTCAGATCCAACTTTTCTTCCACCCTTTCCAAAACAACCCATACAGGTAGGAATGAATCCTGTAATCTCACACAGCATACTCCTCTCTTTTTCTGCACTTCTGTAACTAAAGAAACTGCCATGAATTTTCTTGCTGTAAAACGCAAACATCCTTCTTGACTAAGTTATTCTGAGGAATCAACGTACTGCATGCAAACTTTTAAAACTGTGAAAATCATTATACAAAAGAACAGAAACTTTATGTCAGATACTCCATTCATAGGGATTTACCCCTCTCTATATAGTCCTGAATATAATTCACATTTGGCCAGTTTTACACTGCAGTGGAACAGACTACTGAAGAAGTCATCTGGAGAAGTTAGCATTTCCTTAATTTGGGACCACAAGAAATATCAGGAATGGGTAAAAGAATTCTGGAATCTGAAGTCAAGTAGACCCTAAGAAGCATCACGACGAACAAAGCTAGTGGAGGTGATGGAACTGAATTCCAGCTGAGCTATTTCAAATCCTAAAAGATGGTGCTGTGAAAGTGCTGCACTCAATATGCCAGCAAATTTGGAAAACTCAGCAGTGGCCACGGGACTGGAAAAGGTCAGTTTTCATTCCAATCTCAAAGAAAGGCAATGCCAAAGAGTGTTCCAACTACCACACAATTGCACTCATCTCACACACTAACAAAGTAATGCTCAAAATTCTCCAAGTCAGGCTTCAACAGTACGTGAACTGTGAACTTCCAGAGGTTCAAGCTGGATTTAGAAAAGGCAGAAGAACCAAACTGTCAACATCCGTTGGATCACTGAAAAAGCAAGAGAGTTCCAGAAAAATATCTACTTCTTTACTGACTACACCAAAGCCTTTGACTGTGTGGATCACAACAAACTGTGGATTATTCTTCAAGAGATGGGAATACCAGACCACCTGACCTGCCTCCTGAGAAATCTGTATGCAGGTCAAGAAACAACAGTGAGAACTGGACATGGAACAACAGACTGGTTCAAAATTGGGAAAGGAGTACGTCAAAGCTGTATATTGTCACCATGCTTACTTAACTTACATGCAGAGTACATTATGTGAAATGCTGGGCTGGATGAAGCACGGGCTGGATGAAGCACAAGCTGGGGTCAAGATTGCCGGGAGAAATATCAATAACCTCAGATACGCAGATGACACCACCCTTATGGCAGAAAGCAAAGAAGAACTAAAGAGCCTCTCGATGAAAGTGAAAGAGGAGAGTGAAAAAGTTAGCTTAAAAGTCAACATTCAGAAAACTAAGATCACAGCATCTGGTCCCATCACTTCAAGGCAAATAGATGGGGAAACAATGGAAACAGTGACAGACTTTATTTTGGGGGGCTCCAAAATCACTGCAGATGGTGACTGCAGCCATGAAATTAAAAGGTGCTTGCTCCTTGGAAGAAAAGCTATGACCAAACTAGACAGCATATTAAAAGGTCTGTCTAGTCAAAGCTATGGTTTTTCCAGTAGTCATGTATGATGTGACGATTGGACTATAAGGAAAGCTGAACATTGGAGAACTGATGCTTTTGAACAGGAGCGTTGGAGAAGACTCTTGAGAGTCTCTTGGACTGCAAGGAGATCAAACCAGTCCACCCTAAAGGAAATCAGTCCTGAATATTCACTAGAAGGATTGATGCCGAAGCTGAAACTCCATCCAATACTTTGGCTACCTGATGCAAAGAACTGATTCATTTGAAAAAGACTCTGATTCTGGGAAAGAGTGAAGGCAGGAGGAGAAGGGGACAACAGAGGATGAGCTGGTTGGATGGTATCACTGACTCGATGGACATAAGTTTGAGCAAGCTCCAGGAGTTGGTGAAGGACAGGGAAACCTGGCATACTGCAGTCATGGGATCATGAAGAGTCGGACACGACTGAGTGACTGAAGAGAACTGAAAAGAATTCTGTGCTCTGACTTAAGACAATGAATTACAAATTTATATACATATGAGAGTGAAAGTGTCAGTCGGACTCTTGGTGACCCCATGGACTGTAGCCCACCAGACTCCTCTGTCCATGGGATTCTCCAGACAAAACACTGGAGTGGGTTGCCATTTCCTTCTCCAGGGGATCGTCCTGATCCAGGGATCAATCCCAGGTCTCCTGCATTGCAGGCAGATTCTTTACTGTCTGAGCTATGGGTTTCCCAAGTTATATATGTATATTCTGGCTCAACTAGTTGAACAAAAGATTTCTAAAGGCAGTTTGCTTTTTTAATTACATTAGCAACCAGATGATAACTAAGTGGCAATTTATAAATTCAAGTCATTGTTAATTTTGTTAATAAATTAAGTTTGGCTGTTAGCAGGTTGGCATGCCCTAAAATGTCAGCAAATTTCCCAATGAGTTACTCTGAATTCCTCTGGCAGTTAAAGGGAGTATTTCTGCAGTTATCATTTGTAATTAAAAAGACATTCTCATAGGAATAAAGTATTTATCAAGTAAGACTGCAACAATAAACATTAATTTTATTTCAGTTTAATTTGCAAAACTGAAAGTATATTTTGATTTTATAGTTGTATAAGATCTATAAAGCACAAGGAATATATATAGTTTTCTACTTATGCAAATAATATGTTAACAATTTAAGTTAACTTCAAACCCATTTGGAGGCTACCATAGAAACAAAAAACAAAAACAACTTAGAAATTTAAGTGTTAGCAAAAATACAGAGAAATTGGAACCTTTGGGTATTATTGATAGAAATGTAAAATGGTACAGCCACTGTGGAAAAGTCTGGCAAGTTTACTCAAAAATCTAAACACAGAATTACCATATAATCCAGCAATTCCACCTCTAGGTTTATACCCAAAGAAACTGAAGTTGAGACTCACACAGATAACAACTTTTATACCACTATTCACTGCAACAGTATTCACAGTAGACAAAATGTGAAAACCCAACTGCCCATCAACAGTGTAATGGAAAACAAAACCTGGTAAACATGTAAAATGGAATACTATTGAACCAAATAAAACTGTCAGATTTGTCAGTCATAATGGCTGAATACAGACAGTCGTATGAGTCAATCTAATGTATGACTGAATTATTTTCCTTTTCGTGTCTTCTCCCAGCAGTTTGGTAGGTACCTTATTTAATTCTATCAGAGTTTCCTTTTACTTGTCCAACAACATTCTTCACCTTACATCTAGAGTCAGGCTCTCTGGAGTGCCTTACAGTGAGTTTAAACCATGTTTACCACCTTCCTTACCTCTTCTTGCTACAGTTATCTGGAGATTGACTAGTGCTTCCTTTTTGATTCCATAGATTATTCATCACAAATTCCCTTTACAGCCATGTTTACATTTTTAACAACTTCATTTATACTGTCAGTCATTATAAAATGGCTTCAATTCTTGATGCCTTAAGTCCTGTTTCAATACTCTACTTCCTTTAAATAGTACATGCCATGGTCTTCTGGGAGTCTGACTTTGGATCTTTAGTATTAATAAATAACTGTATTTTTCCACATAGACATTTATAAGCTGCCCTTCTTCCAAATCTTTAGAGTTCAATTATTTTGCTAGATTCTGTCTAAGATGTGTATGTGTTGGTTTTTTATGAGAATGAAGTAATGAGTTCTGTCTGTATGCAAAGAACTTTTTTAACTCAGAAAAATCATCTTCTAGGCTATCAATTATTGGTCCCTTTAGAAACACAATTATCCATAAATTGTTTCTCTCTTCTTTGAATTCACTTCTCGTTACTGACTTTTTATGGCATCAGCTTTTTTTTTTTAATGATATTCAATGTAGATTTAAATTCTGCTACTGTTGTCTTAAATTGTGTTCTCAAGCCCTCCTTAAAGTAGTCTGATCTTCTTTCTCTCATGCCAGAAACCCAAGTCTCCATGCATCTTACTGAATACATTAGCATTTTAATTTATATTTTTGAATCCCGCATGATTCTTCCGAATTCTCTTCTTATACCCATGCTTTTTTCTAATTTTTTTCCCCATGCTTTTTTCTTTTGGCTTTTTCTTGAACGAAGACAGATCTTCCAAACTTCTGTTTATAGCCCCACTGTGAGCCACACATGTGGAAGGCAGGTGATTGGGTGGGAAAAAAAGTTGACAGCCAGGCAGCAGGAAACCTGAATGCTAGAGAAAAGCTCAATGATGTTATTTTTTCTCTTTAAAATATTATAAACTCACTGCCAAATTGCAAGGTGATCAAGAAAGATGAAGCCAAAAACGTGGGGTGGGAGAGGAAGGCAGGAGAGAGAAAAGGATTTAGAACTGTCAGTTCAGTTCAGTTCAGTTGAGTCACTCAGTCATTGCGTCCGACCCCATGGACTGCAGCACATCAGGCCTGCCTGTCCATCACCAACTCCCGGAGTTGATTCAAACTCATGTCCATTGTGTTGGTGATGCCATCCAACCATCTCATCCTCTATCGTCCTCCTCTCCTCCCGCCTTCAATCTTTCCCAGCATCAGGGTAACTTTTCAAATGAGTTAGTTCTTCCCATCAGGTGGTCAAAGTACTGGAGTTCTGGCTTCAGCATCAGTCCTTCCACCATACAAATAAATATGCCCCAGGAAAAAAAGAGAATAGGGAAAAAAACAGGAGTAAAAATGAGAACATTCCCCAAAGCAGGAAAACATTTACAAGGGTCCATTAACAAACAGCCCAACACAACAGATGGCAGAGAAAAGGTAAAAACAAAAAGGACGCTCATGAGAACCAATTATTCCAAGTTAGTAGAGGCTGATAACAGATTTTTAAAGGATTTACATGAGTGATATTATGGTTTTAGGATGCTTTCCATAATCTTTTCTAAAGGAAATCGACCATTTTTTCTTAGTGTATTATATGACAGTAACCTTATTTTTATCCTAAATTTACTATTTAGTTCTCTTGTACATGTCTCATTTTAACAAACAACAGGGAGACCAATATAATAACACATTTTCCTTCATAATTTTATAGATTTTTCTGGTCATCCAACTTTGCTAAGCTCTGCCTTAAATAGTTCTTCCATAGACAGCTGACAATCTGGTATCTTAATGATTCTAAAAACCACAAAGAAAAGGTCTGATTTGTTCTTCATGACACAGCCCTTTAATCACTTGGCAACAGCCATCATTGCTAGACCCCAGAGATTTTATTCTTTAGATGGAGAGGGCTGGCTGCCCTCTGCCCTGCTACAAGTTTATTCCTTAGTTATAGGAGGATGACACAAAAGTGTTCTGGCCTTATTTCTTTATAACAGTAGCTACCATGTGTTACTCACCAAGAACTAGTTACCATACTGAAGAGTCCATTTAATCTGTGTATCAACCCTAAAAGGTAGATGCTATCATTATCTTCATCTTACAAATGAAGAAAATGGAGGCTTTTAATGACCTAGCTGGAATCTGAATCCAAATCATGTCTCTTTTCCTCCGACTTTCATAAAAACTCTGCAAGTTAAGGACAGAAAAGTCACAGAAAAATGGTTACAATTTTTTAAAAATGAATACGTATTTGTGCAAAGGCGTGGAGAACTGGAAGCACATGAAAATGTACAAAATACATGGTTGCCTCTGGGAAAAGCAGTGAAAGCAGGATGGAACAGACAAGGAGAAACTTTCAGGTTCTGTTGTAAACATTTGCATATAGCTTTATTATTAAACAACTCAAATTTATTCCTATTTGTATGGTTTTCTCTTACAAGAGTCACAGATTAAAAAAATAATAATAAAAAAAAAGTCTCATTAACCAGAAGTAAAATTACTATGGTTCTGTGCTAAGCTTTTTCACCTTTATATCTTTGCTCTTCCTCAGCCTGTAACACATGTATTTCCCTCCCTGCTTTCATGTGGCTAATTTATTCCGCCAGAAAACGTCCTTGACAAACTCTTGCACTTTGAGGGGGAGGTAGGAAGTAGCAGTGTTTCGGATTTACCCACATGGTTAAGAAAGTTCCTGTCCTTAGGAAGACAGACAGTTCAGTATAATGGGAAATCCCACAATTCTTCTCTTCCATTGTGGGCATTCTGGCTCCAAGTCTGAGTAAAATCAAACTGCTATTCCCAACTGAAGCCCAGAAGTGGGACATTATAACATGCATTTAAACCTGGACTAACAAATGACTCCTGTATCACCACATGTATAAAAATACAAAGACTAAAAACAGCCAACACTCTTCCAATTTAAGATTAGAAATGGAGAGAAAATTATCAGGAAGGGACACATCAGTCATATTATTGTGTGTTAGTTGCTCAGTCATTTACAACTCTTTGCAATGCCAAAGACTGTAGCCTGCCAGGCTCCTCTGTCCATGATTGCCATTTCCTTCTCCAGGGGGTCTTCCCAACCCAGGGATTGAACCTGGGTCTCCTGCACTGCAGGCAGATTCTTTATCATCTGAGCCATCAGGGAAGCCCAATCATATTAATAGTTAACATTATATACTTTAGTACAATGTTCTGTGCTAAATAAGCTACAAAACAGACAACTTTATCTGCCCTACTCAATATTTTTCACAAAGTAAATAATAAATACCTGAAAACTAAAATGGCTCACCATTTTGTGACAAGTTATGGTGACAGAACCATCAAGAAATGCAAGAAGACAAAGTGGTTGTCTGAGGAGGTCTTAAAATAGCTAAGAAGAGAAGCAAAAAGGCAAAGGAGAAAGGGAAAGATATACTCAACTGAAGGCAGAGTTTCAGCAAATAGCAAGGAGAGATAAGAAAGCCTTCTTAAGTGACGAACACAAAGAAATAAAGAAAACAATGGAATAAGACTAGAGATCTCCTTAAGAAAATTGGAGATACCAAGGGAACAAACATTTCATACAAAGATAGGTGCAACAAAGGACAAAAACAGAAGGACCTAACAGAAGCAGAAGAGATTTTAAAAAGGCGGCAAGAATACACAAAAGAACTATACAAAAAAGCTCTTAATGATCCAGTTAACCACAATGGTGTGATCATTCACCTAGAGCCAGACATCCTTGAGTGTGAAGTCACGTGGGCTTTAGGAAGCATCACTACAAACAAAACTAGTGGAGGTGATGGAATTCCACCTGAGCTATTTCAAATCTTAAAAGATGATGCTGTTCAAGTGCTGCACTCAATATGCCAGCAAATTTGGAAAACTCAGCAGTGGCCAGAGGACTGGAAAAGATCAGTTTTCATTCCAATCCCAGAGAAAGGCAATGCCAAAGAATGTACAATTGCACTCATTTCACATGTCAGCAAGATTATGCTCAAAATCCTTCAAGCTAGGCTTCAACAGTACATGAAGCAAGAACTCCCAGATGTACCAGTTGGGTTTAGAAAAGGCAGAGGAACCAGAAATAAAATTGCCAACATACAGTGGATCACAGAAAAAGCAAGGGAATTCCAAAAAAACATCTGCTTCATTGACTATGCTAAAAGCCTTTGTCTGTGTGGATCACAACAAACTGTGGAATATTCTTCAAGAGATAAGAATACCAGACCACATTACTTTCCTCCTGAAAAACCTGTATGCAGGACAAAAACCAACAGTTAAAACTGGACATGGAACAACAGAGTGGTTCCAAATTGGGAAAGAACATGTCAAGGCTATATACCGTTATCTTCTATGCGGAGTACATCATGTGAAATGCCAAGCTGGATGAATCACAAGCTGGAATCAAGACTGCTGGGAGAAATATCAATAACCTCAAATATGTAGATGACACCACCCTTATGGCAGAAAGCAAAGAAGAACTAAAGGGCCTCTTCATGAAAGTGAAAGAGGAGAGTGAAAAAGTTGGCTTAAAACTCAACATTCAAAAAACTAAGATCAAAGCATCCAGTCCTATCACTTCATGGCAAACAGATGGGGAAAATGTGGAAACAGTGTCAGATTTCATTTTCCTGGGCTCCAAAATCAATACAGAGGGTGACTGCAACCATGAAATTAAAAGATGCTTGCTCCTTGGTAGAATAGCTATGACAAACCTAGACAGTGTATTAAAATGCAGAGACATCACTTTACCAACAAAAGTCTGTATAGTCAAAGCTATGGTTTTTCCAGTAGTCATGTATGGATGTGAGAGTTGGACCATAAAGACGACTGAGTGCCAAAGAACTGACACTTTCGAACTGTGGTGTTGGAAAAGACTCTCAAGAGTCCCTTGGACAACAAGATCAAACCAGTCAATGCTAAAGGAAATCAACACTGAATATTCATTGGAAGGACTGATGCTGAAGCTCCAATACTTTGACCACCTGATGCAAAGAGGTGACTCCTTAGAAAAGACCCTGATGCTGGGAAAGACTCAAGGCAGGAGGAAAAGGGGGTGACAGAGGATGAAATGGCTGGATGGCATCATGACGTGAGTTTGAGCAAACTCAGGCAAATAGTGAAGGACAGAAAAGCCTGGCACGCTATAGTTCACAGGGATGCAAAAAGTCGGACATGACTTAGTGACTGAACAACAACAACATGGTGGCTCAGACAATAAAGAATCCACCTGCAATGCAGGAGACTCAGATTCAATCCCTGGGCTGGAGGAACTCCCCTGGAGAAGGGGATGGCTACCCACTCCAGTATTCTTGCCTGGGAAATTGCATGGATAGAGGAACCTGGTAGGCTACAGTCCATGGGGTTGCAAAGAGTCAGACACGATTGAGTGACTAACACTGCATGCATGAAGTGTACTCCCCCTCCTCCTTTTGCTTTTTTCTTTAAAAAAAAAAAAAAGAACCTCTTTCAAGCAAAGTACCTCTTGGCCAAATATAAACTTGAACCAGAATTACAGAAAAGCACAGATCTAGATTTTGGATAAATTAAGGACTGTGTTGTACAAGAAGTTCTTACCACATAAGTTTTACAAACAACTAACATTTGTAACAGCATTCTGATATGGCTAAATTTTTGAGTATATACATGAAAATTTCCATTTAAGCCTATTTGTGCAGTAATTGCCTCTTTTTCTTAGTTACAAGAAAGACATTTTTTAATATGTTTCATAATTAAAAACAGTAAAATTCTATTACTGACATTTCTACGTTTCTTTTCCAAGTTTGCCACTTCATAACGATATACTGTGGTATTATGCCGTCCACAAAATTTATAATACCCCACCAACCCTAACAGAAACAATTTTATGTCCCTTTTTAAAATATTAGCTCTCTGTAATTTAAAAAGATCGAAAGACAATCATCTTTCGCATCTTAACAGCACATTTTCCTTAGTTTTCCACTGCAGCTGCAATTCATCTCCCTAAACACCACAGTTTCTAAACCTAGCTCTACTCGCCAAATAATATCAAGCAAGTCATTTAATCTTTTGGGATTTCTACATCTTCACCTCTAAAATTAGAAGGACAAGATCAGGCAGAGCCAAAGATGTACTTAAGCTGCATTCCAAAAAAAGAGAGAAAGGAAGAAAATGAAGAGAAGGGAAGAGAAAGAGGGAAGGAAGGGAGTGAGGGAGGGAAGGAAGAAAGAGACAAAGTAACATTCAGGCTATAAACTGGAATCTCCCAAAGTTTAAAAAAAAAAAGTTAATACTAAGGTATGGGACATCGAAAGATTTTTGTCACTTTAAAACAGTGATCAGCAGTTTCCTATAAGGCCTCTATCTCACAGAAGACATTTCATTCAACTAAACCAGTTGCTACATGTTCCTTTTAAAGCCCACCACACAGCTTTTAGACACACAAACATAGAAAGTGAAGACAGATTCACAGGGAAATATATTAAGCATGTTTACCATTCTTAACAAAGAAAAGACAAACAGCAAAGAGGATGGCTTAGAAGGCTAAGGTGAAGTCTCTCTACCAACCTCCCCTGTTCACAAAACTTCAGTTTAGAAACCACTTTATCCACAAGCGGTCTGTCTCCTCCTACTCGAAGTTCCTTCCCATCCCTCAAGACTAAGTAGCAGGCATTGCCCACTGCCTACTCACCATTCCTTCTCCTTGCTAACAGTGTTCACTTACTTGGTTCAACATCCGCCTTGTGACAGAAGAGAAGCAGGTCCTACCTCCAGTCCAAGGAAAGGAATCACGACTGGCCTAAACCAGTCAAGAGTCCCATTTCTGGGATTTGAATTAGGCATGGGCACATGACCACAACTCTGGACAGTGAAACAAAAGACAATCTGAAAGAAATGGTTTCTTCTGCTGCTAAATACCATCCAGGACACATGTGATGCCTGAGACTGGCGCCATAATGGGCACTGGCCCGAGAACGTCAAAGATACTGCTGATGACGTGACTGAATCAACCTATCTGGAAATGCCCTATCTTTTGTTAAAGATTATAAATCTTTATTCACTAAAGCTGGCCTTTTGGCTACTTGCTGCCAGAAACATCCTGAAAACTCTCAGCACTTTCAGAAGACACTTTATCGTACTTTCAGAAGACACTTTTATCAAAGTTCAGTTCAGTTGCTCAGTCGTGTCTGACTCTTTGCGACGCCATGAACCGCAGCACGCCAGGCCTCCCTGTCCATCACCAACTCCCGGAGTCTACCCAAACCCATGGCATCGAGTCGGTGACGCCATCCAACCATCTCATCCTCTATCCCCTTTTCCTCCTGCCCTCAATCTTTCCCGGCATCAGGGTCTTTTCCAATGAGTCAGCTCTTCGCATGAGGTGGCCAAAGTATTGGAGTTTCAGCTTCAACATCAGTCCTTCCAATGAACACCCAGGACTGATCTCCTTTAGGATGGACTGGTTGGATCTCCTTGCAGTCCAAGGGACTCTCAAGAGTCTTCTCCAACACCATAGTTCAAAAGCATCAATTCTTCGGTGCTCAGCTTTCTTTAGAGTCCAACTCTCAGATCCGTACATGACCACTGGAAAAACCATAGCCTTGACTAGATGGACCTTTGTTGGCAAAGTAACGTCTCTGCTTTTTAATATGCTGTCTAGTTTGGTCATAACTTTCCTTCCAAAGAGTAAGCGTCTTTTAATTTCATGGCTGCCGTCACCATCTGCAGTGATTTTGGAGCCCAAAAAAATAGTCAGCCATTGTTTCCACCATTTCCCCATCTATCTGCCATGAAGTGGTGGGACCGGATGCCATGATCTTAGTTTTCTGAATGTTGAGCTTTAAGCCAACTTTTTCACTCTCCTCTTTCACTTTCATCAAAAGGCTCTTTAGCTCTTCTTCACTTTCTGCCATAAGGGTGGTGTCATCTGCATATTTGAGGATATTAATATTTCTCCCGGCAATCTTGATTCCAGCTTGTGCTTCCTCCAGCCCAGCGTTTCTCATGATGTACTCTGCATATAAGTTAAATAAGCAGGGTGACAATATACAGCCTTGACGTACTCCTTTTCCTATTTGGAACCAGTCTGTTGTTCCATGCCCAGTTCTTAACTGTTGCTTCCTGACCTGCATACAGGTTTCTCAAGAGGCAGGTCAGGTGGTCTGGTATCTCTTTCAGAATTTTCCACAGTTTATTGTGATCCACAGTACGTGTATCTAAAAACACTATCACAGGACTTATCACAGACTATTTGCAACTTAGAATGGCTTCTTGATTTTCTCAGTGTCTGAGCTAAGAATATAATCTCAATACATGTTCCGTGAATAACTGTGCTAGTGCACGTGTGTAAGGTATATGTCTGACATATTACAAAACATACCAAGAAAGAGTACCAAATACATTTGGGAAATGTTGGCAAAAACTAAGTTAAACAGGCTTCTTTAATGCAGGACTTGTAATGAATCTACAATACACAATATCCACTCAACTCCCAAATGTTAGGAAAAAGCAATTTCAGGCAACGGAAAGTAACGTGAACATCAAGTTGTTTCATAAAAACACATCGTGGCAGCACAGTAACAGAAGATTTTTATGTATGATTGGGTGGGGAAATATGGTGGGTATATGCAAGGGTTAACGCAGCCAAATGCAGGAGTCAGTCAGATTATCCAAACATCATGATAAGATGGCAGCCCACATGAAGACAGTGGCTGACACATGATCCTCAAACATTAGCTAATCAAGTAGTCTAACAAGGCTAAGAATATATGGATTTAAGCAATATGATGAACAAATGCAGAATATTTTCCTCTAATAAATAACAGAGCACATGATCATAGAACTTCAACTTCCTCTAAAGCAGATGACAGAAACCAACCATAAGTTATTCTCTGGCCATATGCAATAAACCTAGGATTCTGACTTGCCTAAATGAAAACATCTAAATACTAACATCTGCGTTTCAAAAGATTCTCCAACAGCCCAGTCAGATCACAGTGAGGCCCATAGTAAACAAGCCCCAGCCATTTAACTGCTTATTCATTTTTCAATGCCTAATTCCAATGCCGGCAAGCACCTTAAGGCTCATCAACTTGAAGAAAACATTTAAAATTAAGGAGCAACTAAACTCAATAAAAAAAAGTAACTGGAAAAAAGTAAAAGCTAGGAAAAGAGTTGAAAACGTCAAGTAAAAAGGAGAGAAAATTCTCAAATGAGAAAATCTTGTATATATGATACAAGATGACTTTTGTTTAAATAAAACCCTTTGGAAGTTAAAAAATATGACAGCAAAAGTGAAATGCAATAGCATGGTCAAGCCAAGATTTTCTAAGAAGCAAACTAGAGAACAAAAGACATTAAAATACAAGAGGAAAAAAGACAAGGAAATTATTAGACCACTGTTTTAGAAGAACCAACATACATATGTAATAACAGGGGTTCAGAAGGAGCAACAGGGAAAATCAGTTCAGTTCAGTTGCTCAGTCATGTCCAACTCTTTGCAACCCCAAGAACTGCAGCATGCCAGGCTTCCCTGTCCTTCAACAACTTCATGGAAAATAAAGGGTAAGAAATAAAGCAACAAAGTGAAAATTATCTGCTGATGGCCAAGGAATTTTCAGACACAAAGAGACACATGGACAAATTAGGCCCACACCAAGGCACATCACTGAGGACAAGCAGAGAAAGCTAAAATCTTTGCTAGAGAAAAAGCATGTTACACGGGACAGAGAATCCTACCAGTATCAGACTTCACAGCAACACTGGAAGTTAGAACAAATTAGAGATTCTTTAGGAAAACTATTTCCAATCTAGAATTTGGTATCTAAATTGCCAATTAAGGAAGGGAGGAAAAGAAAAGTAAAGTACTCTCAGAAATACAAGGTTTCAAAAATATATGTATCTCCCAAATACCCTTTCTCAGACAAATATTAAGGTACACTTCAAAAATGAGGGAAGAGACCAAGAGAAAGAAATGGAATTCTGGAAACAGGACCCACCATTAGCTAGAGATAAACAAATTGAGTGAACGAGCGAAAGGAGACCCCTAACTCGGGCATCAACCTGGAAAGCAAGCAATGTGGATTGGTGAACGTTGTTAAGTCTCCAAATGAGGAATCTCCAAAATGGAAGACTATCTAGAAGATTCAACACACTGACAGGAGATTTAAATAGCCAGGAGAAGAACTTGGGGGAAAAAATGTAATACACAGAAACTAAACAAAAACCCAGACATTTAACTCCAGAGAAAGCAAAAGTTGTACAATACATGAAAACTAATCATATATTACTAGGCTCAACTTTGCAGAGCATTTCCATAGTCATAAGGATGTAAACAAAGAGTCGGACACAACTGGGCAACTGAACAAGGATGTAAACACTAAATATTTCAACTTCTTTGCAGGAGATGACAGAAAAGGATGCATGACAGATGTGAGAGTAACCCATGGTGAGAATCAAAAAGATGGTATCAAAAATTGAAAAAAACAACAACTGTAGTATGTTAAGTAGATATATGGAGGTAAATATCTAAAGAAATAACTTAAAAAAAAAAAAAAAAGGAAAAAAAAGAACCCTGAAAGTAGGTACCTCTGAGGACTAGGAAATAGGAAGAGGAAGGTGGAAAGAGAATGGTGGCTGCTTTTTCCGCAATAAGCCTCACAGAACTATTTATCTCTACCAATTATGTAAGCAAGCAACCTATCATAAAATTAAACATGCGTCCCCAGTTATATATGTTTGTTACAGTTATAATCTGAATACATCGACTAAATGTTCCCTCAAAGTGATGAAGTAATTTATGATATGGTTATACTATTATACAATAAAAGCTGTAAAACTGTCAGTGTGATACAGAAAATTATCAAGTTTTAAATTTAAGCAGGAAGGTGTAGGGGTGGTAACAATATTTCAACTTTTGCAGAAAGTTGTTAATTTATAGAAAAATTCATTGGTGACTGCTATAATGTGTACAGGGTTTCTTTCTGGAGTGGTAAAAATGTTGTAAAATTGCTTGCGGTGTAAGCCGCACGACTCTGTGAATATACTGAAAGCAAAGTTGTACACTGTGGATGGGCGAATTTATGCTATATTAGTATCTCAGTAAAGCTACCGAAAAAACGAATGAGGAACACAGGTACAAAAGCAATTTAGTGAAGGACAGTCTTTTCACCAAATGGTGCTATCACAATTAGATAGCCACATGCAAAATAGTGAACTTCACTCTATACCTCTTACCATATTCAAATAGACCTAAAGGCAAAACCTAAAATTACAAAATCTCTAACACTGGGTTAGGTGAAGCTTTCTTAGACATGACACCAAAAGGATAATCTAAAAAAACCAAACTGACTTCACCAAAATTAATAACTATTGATTCTTTAAAGACATGTTAAGTAAATGAGAAAAGCCACAGACTGTAAGAAAACACTTATAAATTCTTACACCTATTAAAAGACTTGCATTTAGAATACATAAAAAACTCAAAAAAAAAAAAAAAAAACCGATTTTTTAAAAGGTGGGCAAAAATTTTAACAAGACATGTCACCAAAGATACACAGATGGCAAAGCAGCACAAGAAAAAGATGCTCAACGACATTAGTCATTAGGGAAACACAAATAAAAACCATGTCATACCACTATACACCTATCAAAATACCTACAATTAAAGACTGACCATACCATGTCTTAGTGAGAATGCGATATCAACTGAATTCCCATATCCTGCAGGCATAAATGTAAAATAACACACTTAAAAAATGGCTTGACGATATTTCAAAAAATATATATATAACATATACCTAACATATAACCCCACCTTTCCATTCACAGTATTTATTCAAGGAAAATGAAGGCACATAACAGTACAAAAAACTTGAACACAAACATACATATCAGCTTTATGTGAAACAGCAAAGACTGTAGAAACCCAAATATTCATCAACAAGTAAATGGATAAGCAAACTGTGATACAGCCATTCAAAATACTACTCAGTCATAAAAAAAAGAATGAACTACGGTTCCACACAACATTGATAGTACTCTAAACAGTTACAGAGAATGAAAGGAAAAAAAAAAAAAACCAACAGAGAGGCACAAGGAAACTTTTGGAGGTGACACGTATGTTCATTACCCTGAATGCTGAGATGATTTCATGGATCTACACATACATCAAAACTTGTTAAAGTATACACTTTAAGCATGTGCAGTTTACTGTATGTCATATAAAACTTTTAAAATGAAAACATCATAGCAGAAATATTCTTGTTAAGTGATGAATTATATGACATTCATAACACATGAAAAGCAAATACAAACAAAACTGTAGGAAAAACTGACACAGACAATATGTTGTTCAGTTGTTAAGTCGAGTCTGACTCTTTTTCGACCCCATGGATTCTAGTCCGCCAGGCTCCTCTGGGATTTCCCAGGCAAGAACACTGGAGTGGGTTGCCATTTCCTCCTCCAGAGAATCTTCCTGACTCAGGGATCGAACCCGTGTCTCCTGTATTAGCAGGTGGATTCTTCACTACTGAGCCACCTGGAAGTGGCTCACAAAGATAAACAACATAATGATTTGATACTTGTATAAACTGACAAATGATCGCCATCGTAAATCTACTTAATACCTATCACCAAACACAAGAAAATTTTTTTCCTCTGACAAGAATCTTTAAGATCTACTTTCTTAGTAATACTCAAACATGCAATGCAATATTATTCATTATAATCACCATGCTGTACATTAAATCCCATGACTTTTTTATAACTGGAAGTCAGTACCTTTTGATCCCCTTTATCTGTTTTACCCACTCCCCTGACCCTGACTCTTGTCACTACCAATCTGTTCTATATACAAGTTCAATCTCTGTTATTCTTTTTAAGACTCTACATGCAAATGAGGTCATATGGTGTTTCACTTTCTCTATTTCATTTAGTATAATGCCTGCAAGGTCCATCCATGGTGCCGCAAATCGCAAGATTTCATTCTTTTTTATGAATAATATTTCATTCTATATAAATAACACAAGTGCTTTTCTTTTCATCTCTAGATCTTCCAAAACGTGTACACAGAGTATTACTATTCTAATAATGAAAATATTTAAAAACATTTTCTTCAACTTGAAAATGAGGAGAACTCAGGAGAATCAGATTTCATCTATGCTTGCAATCACAGCCCATCATATGGGATAATCTAAAACTTTTATCACGAACGTCTTGAGATGGTGGGGAAACTTCGCTCAAGAACAATTTAACAAGAGGTCCTTAACATTCAGAAGATAAAAAAGAAAAACTTAGACTATCAGAACTGAGTTGTCCAGTGATGGTAGCCACTAGCCAAACATGGCTAGTAAAATACTTCTTTGAAATGTTGCTGGCAAGGAATTATACTCAGTATCTTATAATGACCTATAATGGAAGAGAATGTAAAAAAAGAATACATATCTGTGTGTGTGCTGTGCTTAGTCGCTCAGTGATGTCCAACTCTTTGCCATCCCAGGACTGTAGCCCGGCAGGCTCCTCTGCCCATGGGGATTCTCCAGGCAAGAATACTGGAGTGGGTTGCCATGCCCACCTCCATGGACTTCTCAAACCAGGGATCAAACCCAGGTCTCCTGCATTGCAGGCGGATTCTTTTCCAGCTGAGCTACCAGGGAAGCCCACTTGTGTGTGTATGCATAACTGAATCGCTTCTGCTATACACAAGATACTAACACAACACTGTAAATCAACTTATATTTCAACAAAAACTCTTTTTAAAAACTCAGATATTGAAAAGAATGCATTTGAATCAGTTCTAATGAGGTTGATGAAACTGGAGCCTATTATACAGAGCGAAGTCAGTCAAAAAGAAAAACACCAATACAGTATACTAACGCATATATATGGAATTTAGAAAGATGGTAATGATGACCCTATATGCGAGACAGCAAAAGAGACACAGATATAAAGAACAGACTTTTGGACCCTCTGGGAGAAGGCGAGGGTGGGATGATTTGAGAGAATAGCTTTGAAACGTGTATATTATATGTGAAATAGATCGCCAGTCCAGGTTCGATGCATGGGACAGGGTGCTCAGGGCTGGTGCACTGGGATGACCCTGACGGATGGGGTGGGGGGGCCGGGAGGGAGGTGGGAGGGAGGGTCAGGATGAGGAACACATGTACACCCATGGCTGATTCATGTGAATGTATGGCAAAAACCACCACAATACTGTAAAGTAATTAGCCTCCAATTAAAATAAAAAATGAAACAAAAATTTTTTAAAAATAGGATTATTCCATTTCTTAAGGGGAAAAAAAAAAGAGCCTTCTCCAACACTGCAGTTCAAAAACATCAATTCTTCAGCGCTCAGCTTTCTTTATATATAGTCCAACTCTCACAGCCATACATGACTACTGGAAAAACCATAGCTTTGACTAGATGGACCTTAGTCAGCAAAGTAATGTCTCTGCTTTTTAATATGCTGTCTAGGCTGGTCATAACTTCTCTTCCAAGTAGCAAGCATCTTTTAATTTCATGGCTGCAGTCACCATCTGCAGTGATTTTGGAGCCCAAAAAATAAAGTCTACCACTGTTTCCCCATCTATTTGCCATGAAGTGATGAGACCAGATGCCATGATCTTAGTTTTCTGAATGTTGAGTTTTAAGCCAACTTTTTCGCTCTCCTCTTTCACTTTCATCAAGAGGCTCTTTAGTTCTTCTTTGCTTTCTGCCATAAGGGTGGTGTCATCTGCATATCTGAAGTTATTGGTATTTCTCCCAGCAATCTTGATTCCAGCTTGTGTTTCTTCCAGCCCAGCGTTTCTCAGATAAGTTAAGCAGGGTGACAATATACAGCCTTGACGTACTCTTTTTCCAATTTGGAACCAGTCTGTTGTTCCATGCCCAATTCTAACTGTTGCTTCCTGACCTGCGTACAGGTTTCTTAAGAGGCAGGTCAGGTGGTCTGGTATGCCCATCTCTTAAGAATTTTCCACAATTTGTGGTGATTCACACAGTCAAAGGCTTTGGCATAGTCAATAAAGCAGAAATAGATTTTTTTTCTGGAACTCTACTACTGCTTTTTCGATGATCCAATGGATGTTGGCAATTTGATCTCTAGTTCCTCTGGTTTCTAAAACCAGCTTGAACATCTGGAAGTTCATGGTTCACGTACTATTAAAGCCTGGCTTGGAGAATTTTGAGCATTACTTTAATGGCATGTGAGATGAGTGTAATTTGTTATACATAAATATAATTAATATGAAGTCTCTCACTACAATTTTACTTCCACCTTGTTTTCCTTGAATTTCACTTCCATGATGTTTTCCTTGAATTTTACTTCGATGTCTTATTTTCCTTGAATTTCACTTCAACATCTAAATTCTAATCAATTTCACTGACTTAGGAATCCCACAGCGATATACTCAATGACATACACCAAAGCCCCATAGGAGGATCCTCAATTTTATAAACATTATTCCACCAAATATTTTCCTTGGTTTTCTCAGCTATAAAATAGAAATGACAAGATACTACATACAGGGTTACTTAGAGAACTGAATGAAATGATGTACTACAGAACATGTAAAGTAGTACTGTTACAGAGCTACTAGATTAAACAGTTATCTATGTTAACTGATACTATACAATTTTCTCTCAGGATTCAAATCCAAGACTCAGTGAAATGAAAATCAGGTCATGAAAAAACCTCAGAAGTTAATTTCCAAAGTCTAACCTCAGAAGTTAATTTCCATATTGTGTGTGTGTTAAGTCTCTCAGTTGTATCCAACTCTTTGCGACCCCACGGACTGTACTTGCCAGGCTCCTCTGTCCATGGAATTCTCCAGGCAAGAATACTGGAGTGGGTTGCCATTCCCTTCTCCAGGGGATCTTCCCAACCTGGGGGCTCCCATATTGCAGGCAGATTCTTTACTGTCTGAGCCACCAGAGAAGCATATGATTATGACTTTAAATTACATAAAATATCACACTGTACTATGAGTATATTGCCATTTTTAAATTATTTCATTGATATTTAAAATAACCCAGTCCAAAAAAAAAAAAAAAAACCCAGTCAAGTACACAAATTATCATTTTGAGATGAGGAAAAAGACTTAGAATTTAAGGAAATGAGAGGTCCAGAGTCACCAATAGTCAGTATATTCCAAGAGAAGTTCATTTTAATCCTTACATTAAAAAAGTAAGCCACAAATTCCATAAAAATGCAAACCTGGGAGCAGAAGGATGGGGAGAGAAGGAATCTGACAGGACTAAAAGACTGGCAAGTTTGAGTTAAATCTCTCTACCTATCTTGAGGGTTAGAACCCAAAAGGAAAGAACTTATTTAAAATAGCAGCACATGTATGCATTAAAATTGTATATGTTTTCTACAAAATACCTTTAAAAACTCAAATGCAAAAAGGTGCTTAAGGGTTTTCGTGCCACCAGTTTCTGTCACAGCTAATGCCAATCTATTAATAAGGGACTAAAGAAAATGCAGAAATAAAACTAACATCATTAAATTATCTATACTGAAGACTAAGCAACTATAGGTTTTACATATGCCTAACTTCAGATGTTATTAAAAATCATTATCATCTGTTCCTCACTAAGAATGAACACTATGTTCAGAGCTTGTGTTACCGGCAGGGCTAAAATTCATATGGCCACTATATTTTTAATTTTGGGGAAAATATTTATCAACAACTTACTGCTTGATTTAACTAATTCAGTTTATTAAGGAAAAAAAGAACCCAGTTTCAAGTTTATACTTTAAATAAAGTGTTTTCAAAGAGTAGACTGTAAATCACACACACACACACAAATGAAACTGAAGAGATACATAACTCTTCACTGGTAAGGTAATTTGTCAAACTTCTGTCATTTAAAATGTGTATACGCCTGGTCTAAATGTAAAATGTATTTCTTAGAATAGGGCTCAGTTAAAAAGGTTTGAAATCTTTAAAAGTTAAAAAGGAATCTTCCCTGGTGGCTCAGACAGTTAAGAGTCTGTCTCCAATGAGGGAGACCCAGGTTCAATCCCTGGGTTGGGAAGATCCTCTGGAGAAGGAAACGGCAACCCAATCCTGTATTCTTGTCTGGAAAATCTCATGGACAGAGGAGCCTGGGGGGCTACAGTCCACGGGGTCGCAAAGAGTAAGACATGACTGAGTGACTAACACACAAAAAAGGTTTGAAAGCACTGCAATGCAGTCTGTGTATATCAAACCTTCTAGGCATCAAGTGACTAGAGGAAATCAGGCTGAATCAAAGTAAAAATCTTCCTTTTTGATTGTTCATGCGGAAACAAAGCATATTTAAGGCAACAAACGAAAGCTGAAAGGACCCTTAAACAATTTCTCCACTCATTTCATCAGTAAGACAACATACTCACCCAAGGTCATTCTTCTATAGTTAGCATTAGGACCAAGTTTCCCATTTTAATTCTCTTTGCACTGTATTAGGCAGCAGAAAAAATGTTATCAGTATGTAAGTGCTAATTCTGAATTTCCTATTTTGGTTTCTAATAACCAAAAGAAACTGCAGTTTAACACATGCAGCCGTTTCCTCAAGCACTCTTCTAGTGGATTAATGACCACACCAGCTCTCCCATTAAGAGTTTTTCCCAGCTAGTTACCTGGTACTTAGCTTTTTATGGCACTTTCCTTTTCCCATTATGCTCAGCAGTGCATGCAACACACTAAGGTTAGGAATGCAACTCACTGCTTTGGAAAATGCATGACCAGGGCCACAATACAAATGAAAATTTCCTAAACTTCTACATTCTGTCCCAATTTTAGAAGCAAAGTACTACAAAATTCAAATGGGGGGTTTTGGTAATCTGTGTATCTCACTCAGTATGAAACATTATAAATATTTTAAGTGGTCTCGTTCAGAACAATAAACCTGGATGTAAATACAAAAGACTTCATTCCCATCTACTAACAAATCTTCATCAATTAACTGAGTCAGTAAGAAAAGAAATGTGCAAGGACTGCAGTCTAAACAAGGGTGACCTCTCTACAAAGAGCAAGAAACACTAAACCCTGCCCGTGGTGGGCGTATCATCACCACTCCATACTGGAGTGGTCATACAAGCAGTGACTGGTCTCCACATTCTTTCTCCTAACAGCCATAAAGTCATAATATCATCTGCAAGGAATCCCAAAAAAAGATACCTCAAAATTATTTCTATAAAGAATATTAACTGCTCACCCTTAAACAATTCTATTAATGATTACCATCAAAATTCCAGATTTAAAAAATTGCTAAACACTGGGAATGGTTGAGATATGGAAGTTATTTCTTCTGATTTCTGAGCCTTATGTTGAGTAGTCAAATTAGTGTAGTACATAGAATATTTCAAACAAATGCAGGGAAGAGGAAATGGGAGTTGACTGAGATAGTGTCCTTCACACTCAAACAAAAGAAAATGTCTTAGTTATTCTTTACTTCTCAAACTTCCAGGGTAATGGTAGAGATATTTTTAAAAACAGTATTTTTATTCCAGTCCATTCAATTCACAAGACTGTATATGGATTTTTCTCTTAGAATACTAAGTGAAAGAGAATTTATAAATAAAGATATGTATGTGTATATTTTAAAATTATATTCACAGCAACATATCTTATTTTCCCAGCAGGGGATTCCTCATATGCAAATACAAAGAGTTGCCAAAGTTCACATACTAATTCTTCTAAAATATAACAATAAATACAGTGTTCAACTCTTTTGAGAGAGTTGACAATATGATCATCACTGTCAGGAGAAATATATAATCAGTGGCAGTTTTAACAGAAAAGAATGCTATCCTCCTGAATGTGGGGGTAGGGCAGGAGCAAGAGGAATCAATTCATTTTTCCATTTTACAGTAGTGAAATCAGCAGAGCTGCCCATGTCCATTCCTCCAACGATATTCCCCGCTGCTGCTTACTCCTCTCTCATGTTTATTCCTCCCTCAGTTCCAAGATTTTCCTAAGTTTTAATTTCCTGGCAATATGTGACTTTGACAGTAATATTTTTTGAACCCCACCCTGGCCCTCTGGTGGGGTTCACCATGTTACCAGGGAGATGTTATACCTGTTACTAGACTACTACCAGTTTACTAAGAATTTAAAATTTTTGTTCTGCAGTTTAGAATATATATTCCTATTGGGTTTTTTTTTTAATCTTTTATTTTTCCATAGTTTGGTTATGTTAATCTCTTTACAAAATGGGTATGTCCTATCCTACATTATTAAATCATTCATAATCCTAAACCCTAATCACATAGAGTGTTTCCTTCCAATTTCAAGAAATCACTTTTTAACAAATTACTCACCTGATATGATAATCTAGTCACAATATGTCAACTTTTCTAGGTTTATGTTATATTTGTGTGCAGGCATGCTCAGTTGTTCAGCCACGTCTGACTCTTGTGACCCTATGGACTGTAGCCCGTCAGGATCCTCTGTGCATGGGATTTCCCAGGCAAGAGTACTGGAGTGGGTTGCCACTTCCTCCTCCAGGGGATCTCCCTGACCCAGGGATGGAACCCTTGTGTCCTGCATTGGCAGGCCAATTCTTTACTGCTGAGCCATCTATGGTCATGTAATCCAAGCCTTTACCTTCCACATTTCTTCTGAATGAGCACGTACTTTGTATAGTAGGTCTCTGCATTCTAGTCAACAATTACGACTCTCAAATAGAGGATTACCAATTAATTTTCTATAGTCCATATTCTTTTCTAAATCCCATTTTCTTTTACTGCCTTTGGAAATCCTTGGAAAACAAGTAATTTCTCTCCCAAAGCACCTGCCCTGTTACAAATTTCATACAAAGCAAGAACAATACATTGAGATTCAACTTTGACCTCATGTACCTAAGACACAACATCAAATGCCAGATTAAAAACTGAAAAATTACCAATTTGGCTTTTGGGTCACACACAGACTACCTACATTATCCATTTTAATGTGCACTGCTAGATAATTATAAAGTTTGAAGAGAAGCATACTGGCTTTTAAAACAAGAACAAAAAGAAAAAACAGAAACAAGAATGACTTGGACTCAACTCCTACTTCCATCACTTGCCAGTTGTGATTTGGGCCAATTATTTAATTTCCAGTCTCTTCACCTGCAAATGGTGACTGATCTCTATGTGTCACAAGAACTAAATGAGACTGTATATAAAACATAGTGCCTGGTCGATAAAAAGTAGGTCCTAGAAGGAGATGCTAATGAAAACTCAACTTTGTCATAAAAACACAGAAATCTAAAGCAAACTGAATTAAAAATCACTGTGTCACAAAAAAACAGTATTACCTGACATGCCATTTAACTCATCACATTAAGTAATGTCTTAATTTACTCTCTGAAACTATTTGAAAGAAAACAGAAATGAGGAAATAACCACTAATGTGATTGCAAAAGTAAAATTTTAAACAGTGACAAGAAGCTATACATTCATCAAAAATCTGTGTATAAATTAAAATTTGAATCAATACTATAGCATAAATATGCCCACAACAACACAATAAATTTTAATACTAAGAATAGAAAAATAAGAAATTAGAAATAGTTACCTAACTTCAGAGGGAAGACTTGCTACAATCAAAAAGTAATGAAGAAAACAGAATAAAGTTCTGGAGACATAAAATATAAAGCAATGAGAGTTTCATGATAATAAGGGCAGTGAAGTCTCACTGAGGTCACCAAATCTCTTTTGGAAAATAATCTCACTATGTGTAGAAAGTACATAAATGTTCATACTCTCAGAACCAGTAATTCCATTTCTGAATTTAATACTAAGAAAATAGTTCTGAACAGTGAAATCTGAGGTATTAATTCATGTTTTGTTCACAAAGCAATAGGTAAATTCTTTGCCTCAATTCCCAGCCTTTGAAGTCCCTAGCCTCCAGGTCTTTTGTGTTATTTTAGAACCAGCAATTAGAAGGCAATCCCTTCAACTGGGTTCTGTTTGAGAAAGCACAGCCCAAAGAGAGACACCAGAAGCAGGGGTGGTGAAAGCACTGAGGAGTTTGAGGAGGTAGAGACGGGAGGGAAAGAAGGGGACAGGAGGATTCACCAGACCATTATCGGTACCCTTACACTGACTGGGAGGTGAGCTGGTAAGGGGAGAGAAAATGATGGTAACTTTGCTTCAGAAAATTCTAGAGAAGATCCTATTACCCAACAGTCCCTATAACTTGGCCTTCAAAAGAACCTTCCAGGCTTAACATAAAGGAGCATGTCATTCAAGTGTTGTACATACTAACTTAAGATCAAAATGTCAGTTCTGAAACTGACATCACAAAAGCATATGCAGCAGTAAAAAGCAATTATACCAGTGAATAGGATGCGCGCGCGCACACACACCCTCCCCCCTCCATGATCCCACACACACCCCTATGATCCCAGCAGAACATAAGTTCCACGAGGGCAGGGTTTTTCCTCTATTTGCCAACTAAGTACCTGGCACAAAGAGTTTATCAGTAAATATTTGTTGAATAAATATAAAACCCACCTTGGGCAGAAACAAAAGGAAAGTATTCCAAAATGATACATCAGCATTACTTTTTTAGTGATAGAATTTCAGCAGGATTTAGTTCCAATTTTTCCCTGTCCTCTAAGATGTCTTTGAGCATACACAACTTGTATAATGGAAAAAACAATTAGGAAGCAGTGCACTTTAAAGGCATTAAGAATTTCCTGTACTTTTAAAACTTCTCTGTAGAGCTCTACAGTAGCTTGGGAGTAGACTTTGCTAAAAATTTAAATAAAGGAAGCAGATTTAAGTTATCTGAAGTGGATAGGAAGAAAAAAAAAAAAGCACACTAAGGCTTTTTCCCCTGCAATTTAGTCAATGTACAAAACTAAACTTCCTCAAAAAACTTTCAATGTACTGTTATTAAAGCCCCTAATACTCAACTTTTACAAACTTCTCAACCACAGTAACTGTTCTAGAAGCAAATGACTGATTTAAAATAATACTCTGACCATTCCCAAAATCATAAGAGGCAGTGAATGAACTCTGCTCATCTCTTGACAAAGGCTAAAGGTGAAAAACTAATCAGCTTTGCAATGTATCAACCATGACTTTTAAACTTCTGTTGAGTGATCAAATGCATCAGTGATCGGTTTCCAAGATTTAGCCGCCACTTAATGTAGGTATTTGTGAGACAAACATTCTGATTTTCTCTTATTGAAAATTAAGGAGAATTATTAATACACACTCAAGTAGGAATTCAAGTGTTTTACATACTAACTTATTATTAAAATATGAGTTCCGAAACTGATGTCATAACTGCATGTAGTGGTTAAAAAGTATCAAAAACAATTTTAACAGTGCACAAATAATATTTTTATCTAAATATTTAGTACTTTTTAATCTAAAATTTCAAATTTTTAACATAAGAAATGCTCTTTTCTATATAAATCATGAAAATTGTGTGACCTTAACAGTATATTAACAGCGACATTAACACACATGCCAATTATAACTTTGAACAGAATTTGTTGGTTTTGATCTAAAGACCTCAAATGTTTAAGGAAAACGTTTCTGCTATGCAATGAAACCAGCAAACTGTAGGACCATACAATATGATCACCACTATAAAAACAAAAATCAAACACATAAAAATTAGACTGTTACAAATCCTAACAATGCTTATCTGTAGAGGAAGTGACACATTCCAGGTAATTTATATTTTCTCTTTGCCCTCTAATTTACTAATTTTTATGAGAATGCATTACTTTTATAAAATTTTCTTATAAACCTTTTTTTGTCTGTGCCTTAAGGAAGGTTGTAAAATCTATGGTGGAAATAAATGAAGCTTATAATTCAGATAACTGAGTCAAAATCAAATTAACGGGTAGCTCTAAAAAGTGACTACCAAAATGTCCTTATACAAAAAGAAAAACTGTTTTCCATGGTCATTAAACTACCATACAGAGTTTGAAAAGCTTTGTCTTGGTATCTCAAATATTTTACAACTTCATTAAAGCAGGTAGCTACATCTTCACTAATCTTTTCAACCTTCTTTACTGTACAGGAACAGTTAGTCAAAACATTAACTATTTTGGAGAAACTTAATGCAAATAAGTTGAACTATAAATAATGTCTCTTTTTACAAGCAAAAGATACCAATACATCAATGTAACCTATTTATCAATATCATTAAACTAGGAATATGGACACCAAATTAGCCAACAACTTTAAGAAACCACAGTGGCTATTAATGATGAAAGAATATAAATAAAGCAGCAAGTTTACACATTCAATATACATCCAGACATGCACTTTATTTGAAATAAAATATTTACAGAAAATATTTCAAGATATTTGCTGAAAGACTGACTTCTAACATTCTCCTGGCAACAACTAAATAAAGTATTCAAAGAGTAAGATCACAAGAAATATTTCTGATATAGACATGTTGGTAAATAACAAAAGATAAAATTTTAATGAACTGGATGCCAATTTTCATAATAATCAGGTATTAAAAGCACCACAAGCCAAAAAGAAAAGACATTTAAAAACCCAAATTTCTGTGTTCAGCAACAGCAAAAGAATTATGCTTTGCAAAGGGTGCTAATGAAAGAAACCACAAAAAGGAAGGTGCTAAGATATTTTTTTAAAAGGAAGTAGTAAACTTAATTTACTGCAGCATCAGCTCTCTTACAACATTTTAACAGAACAGTCTAGGTCAGTGGTAGCCAACAGAAATATAACGTGAACTATGCTGCAATTTTTCAATTTTAAATTTTCAGGTAGCCATATTTTAAAAAGAAAAAAAATTAACATTTATTTCCTCAATATACCCAAACATTATCATTTTAACATGTAATCAATTTTTTAAATTGGAATCTTTTAACTTTAAAAAAAAATACAAAGTCTTCAAAATCCAATGAGTCTTTATTTTAATACACAGCCACCAGGGAAGCTCTTTTTAATACTCAGAATATATTAATTCGGATGCTAAATTTTCATCAGAAAAAGACTGAAAAAAAACCCACTAATTATTAGGTCGATACAAATGTAATTGCCATTTTCTGCATTGTTGAAATTAGCCATTTGATACTGGAATACATTCTTAAATAAATGTGGTTATGTTATACATTAATACACATCTCTCGTTTTGTTTTTTTTGCTAAAGACTTTTTTACTTGCTGTTTATTTTAGACTATGGAAATGATGTTAAACAAAAAGTGATTTCGAGCAATTTTCTTACTCAAGTTCAAAATAGGTCATAAAGCAGCAGAGACAACTCACAACATCAAGAACACATCTGACCCAGGAACTGCTAAGAAAGGTGCAGTACAGTGGTGGTTCAAGAAGTTTTGCAAAGGACACAAGAGCCTTGAAGATGAGAAGCACAGTGGCTGGCTATGGGAAGTTAACAATGAACAATTAAGAGCTGTCATTGAAGCTGATCCTCTTAAAACTACAAGAGAAGTTGCCCAAGAACTCAACCATTCTATGGTCATTTGGCATTTGAAGCAAATTGGAAACATGAAAAAGCTTGATAAGTGGGTGTCTCGTGAGCTGACCGGAAATTGAAAAAGTCAGCATTCTGAAGTGTCATCTTCTCTTAATCTACACAATGAACCATTTCTCTATTGGATAGTGACGTGCGACAAAAAGTGGATTGTATACAACAATTGATGATGACCAGCTCAGTGGCTGGACCAAGAAGCAGCTCCAAAGCACTTCCCAAAGCCAAACGTGCACCAAAAAAAGGTCGTGGTCACTGTTTGGTGGTCTGCTGCCCAACTGATCCACTATAGCTCTCTGAATCCTGGTGAAACCATAACATCTGAGACATATGCTCAGGAAATTTAATAAGATGCACTGAAAACTGCAACACCTGCAGCCAACACTGGTCAACAGAAAAGGCCCAATTCTTCTCCACACCACCACCAACCACACATGGCACACCCAACACTTCAAAAGTTGAATGACCTCGGCTACATCTGCCATATTAACCTGACCTCTTGCCAATCAACTACCACTTCTTCAAGAATCTCAACAACTTTCTTCCATGAAAATGCTTCCACAACCAGCAGGAGGCAAAAAATGCTTTCCTGAATTAGCTGAATCCTGAAGCATGGACTTTTACGCTACAGTTCAGTTCAGTCGCTCAGTTGTGTCCGACTCTTTGTGACCCCATGAACTGCAGCACGCCAGGCGTCCCTGTCCATAACCAGCTCCCGGTGTTTACCCAAACTCATGTCCATTGAGTCGGTGATGCCATCCAACCAGCTCATCCTCTGTCGTCCCGTTCTCCTCCTGCCCTCAATCTTTCCCAGCATCAGGGTCTTTTCCAATGAGTCAGCTCTTCACATCAGGTGGCCAAAGTATTGGGAGTTTCAGCTTCAACATCAGTCCTTCCAATGAACACCCAGGACTGATCTCCTTTAGGATGAACTGGTTGGATCACCTTGCAGTCCAAGGGACTCTCAAGAGTCTTCTCCAACATCACAGTTCAAAAGCATCAATTCTTCAGTGCTCAGCTTTCTTTATAGTCCAACTCTCAGATCCATACATGACTACTGGAAAAACCACACCTTTGACTAGACGGACCCTTGTTGGCAAAGTAATGTCTCTGCTTTTTAATATGCTGTCTAGTTTGGTCATAACTTTCCTTCCAAGGAGTATGCATCTTTTAATTTCATGGCAGCAGCCACCATCTGCAGTGATTTTGGAGCCCAAAAAAATATAGTCTGCCACTGTTTCCCCATCTATCTGCCATGAAGTGACGGGACCAGATGCCATGATCTTAGTTTTCTGAATGCTGAGCATTAAAATTAAGCCAACCTTTTCACTCTCCTCTTTCACTTTAATCAAGAGGCTCTTTAGTTCTTCTTCACTTTCTGCCCTAAGAGTGGTGTCATCTGCATATCTGAGGTTACTGATATTTCTCCTGGCAATCTTGACTCCAGCTTGTGCTTCCTCCAGCCCAGCGTTTCTCATGATGTACTCTGCATATAAGTTAAATAAGCAGGGTGACAATATACAGCCTTGATGTACTCCTTCTCCTATTTGGAACCAGTCTGTTGTTCCATGTCCAGTTCTTGCCGTTGTTTCCGGACCTGCATACAGGTTTCTCAAGAGGCATGTCAGGTGGTCTGGTATGCCCATCTCTTTCAGAATGTTCCACAGTTTGTGGTGATTCACACGGTCAAAGGCTTTGGCATAGTCAATAAAGCAGAAAGATATTTTTCTGGAACTTTCTTGCTTTTTTGATGATCCAGCAGATGTTGGCAATTTGATCTCTAGTTCCTCTGCCTTTTCTAAAACCAGCTTGAACATCTGGAAGTTCACGGTTCATGAATTGCTGAAGCCTGGCTTGGAGAATTTTGAGCATTACTTTACTAGCGTGTGAGATGAGTGCAATTGTGCAGTAGTTTGAACATTCTTTGGCATTGCCTTTCTTTGGGAGTGGAATGGAAACTGACCTTTTCCAGTCCTGTGGCCACTGCTGAGTTTTCCAAATTTGGTGGCATACTGAGTACAGCACTTTCTCAGCATCATCTTTTAGGATCTGAAATAGCTCAACTGGAATTCCATCACATCCACTAGCTTTTTTTGTGGTGATGCTTCCTAAGGCCCACTTGACTTCACATTCCAGGATGTCTGGGTCTAGGTGAGTGATCACACCATCGTGATTATCTGGGTCGTGAAGATCTTTTTTGTACAGTTCTTCTGTGTATTCTTGCCATCTTTTCTTAATATCTTCTGCTTCTGTTAGGTCCAGCCCATTTCTGTCCTTTATTGAGCCCATCTTTGCATGAAATGTTCCCTTGGTATCTCTAATTTTCTTGAAGAGATCTCTAGTCTTTCCCCTTCTACTGTTTTCTTCTATTTCTTTGCATTGATCGCTGAGGAAGGTTTTCTTATCTCTCCTTGCTATTCTTTGGAACTCTGCATTCAAATGGGTATATTTTTCCTTTTCTCCTTTGCTTTTCCCTTCCCTTCTTTTCACAGCTATTTGTATGGCCTCCTCAGACAGTCATTTTGCTTTTTTGCATTTTTCTTGGGGATGGTCTTGAACCCTGTCTCCTGTACAATGTCACAAACCTCTGTCCATATTCATCAGGCACTCTATCACATCTAGTCCCTTAAATCTATTTCTCACTTCCACTGTATAATCATAAGGGATTTGATTTAGGTCATACCTGAATGGTCTAGTGGGTTTTCCCACTTTCTTCAATTTAAGTCTGAATTTGGCAATAAGGAGTTCATGATCTGAGCCACAGTCAGCTCCTGGTCTTGCTCTGTTTTTATGCTACAGGAATAAACTTACTTCTTACTGGCAAAAACGTGCTGATTGTAATGGTTCCTATTTAGATTAATAAAGATGTGTTTGAGCCCAGTTATAATGATTTAAAATTCATGTTTGAAACTGCAATGACTTTTGCACCAACCTAATAGGAATTAATAATTAATGTAATTAATTCCTGGTAGAAATTAAATATAGATGTTATCTGTATTTATAGGAAATGATTATGAATGTGGGTGAGGGAAAAACTCTCCTGGATTACTGCAATATTCTCCTACAATTACAAAGCAAATTCATAGCAATTTATGTCACCTGATTTACTGCAGGCTTAAAAAAAAAAGGCAGTACCATATCCCCAAAAGCAGCAGCAGATATAATATAAAAGGACAGAAAGTGAATTAATTTTCAAAGAGCCTTGCTGGAGTGAGAAGGGTGCCTGAGGGACCTCTGCCCAGAGGAGCTAAGAGACTGGCTATTCTGAACTGTTCTATTCTCAACTCCCTGACACCAACTGTATGGTGTTTTTCACACCACCAACAAATGTTTCAGCTCTTTGGTCACCAACTGGGTGTCCTACTGATTCAATTCATTTCTGACACTAACCACCTGGAGTCAGCAGGGACCCGTGCAGATGCTCAGTCCCACAACACCGCCTTCACTTCAGACACTAGCTGCAAGTCCCCAGGTTGCCACCTACACTTCTGACCAACCAATAAATGCAGGGTTTCTATAACCCCCTCCTCAGGTTTGAGAACTTGCCAGAGTGGCTCAGAGAACTCAGGAACAGCCAAACAGAAGAGATCCACAGGGCAAGGTGTAGCCTCTGAGAAGGGTCACACTGCTTCCATGCTCTCCCTCTAGTGTGCCACCCTCCTGGCACCTGAAGTGGTCATGAACCAAGAAGCTCTCTAAACTCTGTAAATCAGGGGGTTTTGTGGAGGTTTTACTACTTAGGCATGGTTGAATAAATCATTGGCCATTGGTGAGTAGCTCAGTCTCCAGCTCCTCTCCTCCTCCACTCCCAGAAGTTGGGGGTGGAAGAAGGGCTGAAAGCTCCAACCCTCTAATCATGGCATGGTCTTCCTGGTGACTAGTACCTACCCTAAAGCTATCTCTGAGCCAGTCAGTCAAGAGTCACCTCATTAGAACAAGATACTCCCATCCCTCTGGAACTTTCAAGGCTTTTAGGAGCTCTGTCAGGAATCAGGAATAAAGACCACATATGTATTTCTAGATTATGCCAATTCATCCAGACATTTAGGATAATAAGAAGTAAGTCTGTCACTCTCAGAAGTAGGGTGTATATATAGATGGAAAAGGGTAAAGCTAGAAAGAAGTCTAGAACTGGAGATATGAATGTGAACTCATGGCTTTCAACAGACAGACAGATCTTACCAACACTATAGGGGTTTCCCAGGTGGCTCAGTGGTAAAGAACCCACCTAACAAGCAAGAGATTTGGGTTCAATCCCTGGGTCCAGAAGATCCCCTAGGGAAGGAAATGGCAATCCACTCCAGTATTCCTGCCTAAGAGTTGGACATGACTGCATAACTGAGCACACACCAACACTATAACCACTCAATTTGTCTATATTAGGTGGAAATTTGATACACAGAGGCCACTAAAAATAACATCCCTTCTCAAAGATTTAAGTCTAAAACAGACGTTCAAGGGACTTCTCTGGTGATACAGTGGTTAAGACTCCACACTTTCACTGCAGAGGCTGTGGTTTTGATACGAGGTTAGAAAACTAGGATCCAGCATATCGCAGGGAGTCGCCAAAAAATTAAAAATAAACAAAAGTAATCAAAGATAAACAGAACGTTCTATATCATAACCAATGTAAATAATATCTAAAAAACTTAGAACACACCAAGAAGTTAATAAACACACCACCTCCCTCCTTATAGCATCTACATATGTAAACTGGTTAAAAGGCTATTGAAATGGAGATTTACTTCATGAACTCAAAGTATAAAAGGTGTAAGTTGCTCAATAACAAATTGTAATCGCTAAACAGAACAAAAAAATTCAATTCCACTATAACTCAAACTTCTTCCTAGTTTAACTGAAGTATTTTGCAGTGGAAAAAACAAGGACTCAGATGCCATATGATCTTAAACATGTTATTAAGCCTGTGTTTGTTTCCTCAAATATAAAATGTTTAAAAATCTGCCTTGTACTGTTCCTCTGAGAATTACAAATAATATGCTATGGGCATATGACTATGCTTATCACCAAAAAAGTCCTAATAGCTAAGTATTAGTAATTATTAATACTTTTCCAGATTAATTAGCAAGGAACAATCTTTAAAAAGACAAGGGTTTAAAGAAGTTCACACAGTTATTTAGGCTTTTTGTTGTAGATATGTCCATTTCAACCATATTCTAGAAATAGTACAATAATTAAGATATCTTTCTTGTAATAGTTTCATGTCAAATCTGCTTCCTCAAATGACACACAAAGACGGTCATTTCAGAGATGCCCCACTAATAAAGTCTGTATCACCAGATTAACACGCAAATGCAGCATTAATGCCAGCGACTAACTATAGAGAGAAATGAGCTGTTTTAAGAATCAGCACATCACACCCAACAATTGAGTATTACAGTAAGTTGCATATGAAGTATGAAAACTATTTTGCATTGAATTTATCCATAAAGAATAACCAAAACTAAAACAGTAACTGGCTTAGAACAGACTCTCATCTGTTCTAAGGCAGAGAAAGCAGACAAAATATTATATTTCAATGCTTTAACTTTTAAAGAGCTTTCCCTGCTCATCTATTGTGTTCTCCACGATCATGCCTTCTACTTACCCAATCTTTCTTGCTCCATGTTTGTTCAAACTTGTCTAAAGAAATAGCCTACTCTTCTCGTCTCTACTTCTTAACCTCCCTCGCGCCTGCGTGCTCAGTCACTTCATTCATGTCCAGCTCTTTGCGACCCCATGGACCATGCCCCACCAGGCTCCTCTGTTCATGGGATTTTCCCAGGCAACAATACTGCAGTGGGCGGCCATGCCCGTCTTCCTCAGCCACTCTTTAAACTCACTGCAATCTTCTGAAACTGTAAGATCACCAAATATCTGGAGCGAATGTGACATAACATTAGTTATTGTTAATTCTGCATGTGTATGTGAATTTGTGGTAATATCCTTTGTGTATCTTTTCCAAAAAAGGAAATACTGTTTTATTAATAGAATACAGCTTTTTAAAATGTATAACTTCAGTTATAAAAGCATCACACTGTATATTCTTTGTGCTGTGAATTGTATCTCAATAAAGCTATTTTGCTTTTTAAAGCACAACTTAACCCACAATTTTTTCTGCCATGATAGAAATGTTCTATATGTGCCATCCAATATGGCAGCCACATATGGCTTTGATCACTTGAAATATGGCCAGTAAAACTGAAGGATTAAGTTTAAAGTTTTTGTTTCATTCTAACTAGTTTAAATTTAATGTTGAAGCTGAAACTCCAATACTTTGGCCACCTGATGCAAAGAGCTGACTCATTTGAAAAGACCCTGATGCTGGGAAAGATTGAGGGCAGTAGGAGAAGAGGACGACAGAGGGGGATGAGATGGTTGGATGGCATCACCGACTCAATGGATATGAGTTTGGGTAAACCCCGGGAGTTGGTGATGGACAGGGAGGCCTGGCTTGCTGCGGTTCATGGGGTCACAAAGAGTCCGACACAACTGAGCGACCGAACTGAAATTTAAATAGCCACATAAGGCTTTATGGATAAAGAACTTTATTGGACATTACCAGAGACTTAGAGATACTTATGTGCGCCCCCCCTTATGCAACCTCCCCTCTCATTTAGGTACCATCCAGAATATTGTGAATGACTTAATAGCCAAAAACAATAAACAATTTCAACAGCCTAAATTTATCTCCACACTTTTTCCCTACATTTCCTAACATCCACTCTCCACAACTACTACTATGCTAATTGGACTTCTCTGCTATATTCCTTCCTGGAAATTTTATTCTTTCTGTTCTGTTCTCCTGCTGTTTTGTTTAGTCTCCCTGGGCTCCTTTTTCCTTTACCCACCCTTTAATTATTCCTATTTTGTCGTAGGCCCATTCTTCCCTGTCTTTTCCTCTGTTTCTCTTCATATATATCCTTTCCTTAGATAACTGCATTTACTTCCATTATTTCAGCTATGACTAATACAGACAGCCTCTATTTCTACCTCAGATCCATTCTTTTGAGCTTCAGGAATGTATCCAGTGGCCTGGTTGAACTTCCTCCTGGAGGTATCACAAGCACCTCACACTCATCATGTCAACTGAATACATCTCCACACCCCTTCCCCTCAAAGGCCAACCCTCCATTCTTTCCTATTCCCTCCCTCAGTTGACAGTACCATTTTCTATTACCACCCTCTCACCTGCGCTTCATTTTTCCTCCAAATTCCACTTCATCAATAAACCCTGCCCTCATTTTCTCTACTAAATATTTAAAAATTCCACTCCTCTTCTATTGTCTTAGTTCAGGCCCTAGAAATCTCACATTCATACATAAAACTAAACCCTACATATTCGTACTCCTTAAATAATTCTCCACAATTAATTTTATGCAAATCTACTTCTCTGCTTCAAATTCTCTCCACTGCCTACAACTGAGTATTTGTGTGGGAAGGGTGTGTGGAAAGTTCAAAGAGTATGTAAATACGATAATGTCTAGGAACTCTTTAGCATGTTAAAGAGATGTTATGTTGCATTTCCCAAGTCTACCATAACCCAGGATGCTTAGACCGTAACCCAGTCCAAGCAGAGAGAAAATCCACAGAGATGAATACAGTCACCCCTCAAGGTCCTCAGGGGGCTGGTTCCAGGGACACTCCCCAGCCTCCACCCCATGGATAACAAAATCCACAGATGCACAAGTCCCGTCTATAGAATGGTGCATTACTTGCATTTAATCTATACACATATTCCATATACTTTAAATCATCTCTAGATCACTTGTAATACCTAACACAATGCGAACACTACATAAAGAGTTGTAAACACGATATAATACACACAGTTGCTACAAGTGCAGAAAATTCAACTTTTGCTTTTTGGAACTTTTTGGTATTTCTCTTTTCCAGTATATTTTCCATCTACAATTAGTTGAATCTGTGAATGCAGAACCTGCAGATATGGAGGGTGAGTGCACATCATGTTGTCTGGCTCAAAACCATTAACCATGAAGAGAATCCTATCATTACCTCAAACAACATGTTTACTTCTATCAACTAATAGAGACAATGCACAACAGTAATGATGTGCTTCACTACTTCATTTCACTTATCACTGTTTGGCTTATATATTAGTGCTCGATTAACTCAACACCATTCACCAGGTACATAATGACCAAAACACAGATCATCTGTGTCTGAGAAACTGCAACCTAGCTGCACAAAAGGCATCTACAAAAACAGTGGATTTTTTAAACTAATCTGAATACGATTATACCAAGCAGATTTCCAAATATTTTCTTAAATTATTCTTAAAATCTTAATTTCTTAATACTTCTTAAATTTCAAGGAAAACTGTATTTGTTTGTGATGACAAAGCTTATCTGATGATTCTTTTCTAAAAATCATTAAGCACATTAATTTAGCACAGCACATTTAATATGTCAATCTTACAATGCCAAGACTCAACTCAGAACATCAAAAACTAAATTCTTTATGAAAGCCCACCTGAAAAGCTAAATTAATACAAATTAAGGTAGAGATTTTCTACAATCAAGTCAACCACAAAACCAAGCAAATACTAAAGTTTCTTCTCTCCTGTAGAACATATCAATAACTAATCTTTTTAGAGCCACACACAAAATTAAGCCTGCCAGTTGTCAAAGGCATAATCCTCTTCCAAGCAAAAAAACTCTTAAGAAAAGCTTCTGGCAATTTCTTCTCAGTCCAAAAGTTGCTCTTCAGTCTAAAAGCTGTCTTAAGATTTAATGAAACCCTTAAACTGAACAAAATGCTCCTAAAACCCAACTAACTACGAAGTTTAAAATAATTCATCTGTAACAAATGATAATAGCCTTCGAAATGGATTTTTCTTTGAAGTATCATACTTTACATTTTTCAAAGTACCTTCACATAGTATTTCAGTTGCTCCTCAGCAATCCTGTGAAGTCAGTAAGACATGTTGCTAATAAATCACTCTTACAGAGTTAAATTCCTTACTCAGGATCAGATAATTGGGTAACACAGAACCCAAGTTTTCTGCCTCAGAGCTGGTTTCTGCTATATGTGTTGTATTATACCAGAGTGAAATCTCAAGATACAAGATTAGAGAATCTGCTGTGGACCAATGAAAGGCAAGGAATATGGATGAAAAACTCCTGAGATCTACAACTATTTCTAACTTAATAACAGAAAAAATTTAGTACTTACCAAAGTATATGGAGCATCTACTTATGTCTAGCTCAAAGACTAATGGAGTAGACAAAGAATGTAAATGATTTTTAATCAATGTGAAGAAAACTGTAAGAATGATCCCAAGAGCAAAGATCTCAGCAAATTCTGGAAACTAGTCATTCAGAAAGACTGCCATTTGGGAGCAACAAGTTATGAAATTAGCAAGAGGAAGTTAGGCAGAGGACAGGTAAAGCTAAAGGATGTGAAAACACTGATGACGCCACATTCAATTCCAACATTTCTCCTGTAAGAAAGGAGTTTTGCTATATTTTTCAGGTATAAATGTAAACAAATCGAAATTTTCATCAGTACCCTCAAAAAGGCAGCCTAAAAAAAGATGCTGCATCATCACAGTTAATATGTATGTGCCATGCTCGGTCCTAAAGGTTTTTTATATATACTAATTCATTTAATCATCACAACAACTCTGTAAAATAGGCACTCATTACATTTCACTTTACAGGTAAGGAACTAACACAGAAGTTTATCCAAGGTTACATACACAATCATTAGCTGAGCCAGGATTTGAATGGAAAGTCATGCTTTCCTTAGTTCTTAATCACTGTGTTACACTGCAGAAAAAGAGTGCCTTTTCCAAATCCAAGTGCAGGTCATGCTAAGTCTCACCTAATCCTGCACACTTGATTTTTAATACGGGACCAAACAAAATGCAAAATGTGAACAATAAGTAAATATAAAGAACTGGCATAGCAAAACCCACTAACCAATTATTGTGAATTTTTCACAGTATATGAACATTTTCAGAAATTATACTTTGAACATAACCATTCTTGCAGCTTTTACAGCTTTATCTAAAACACTAACTTGTCAGGAAACACAAACAACACACTTAGGGTGATTTCTGAAAATGAGAGCCCAGTTTTAGTTGAATGTTTCCACAGGGATTAACCAAGATGACTTTAAACAACCAGGATCTTGCACTAGAATCTGAATGTCAAGAAATGAACTCAGTCACCAGGCAACAATAGATTCCCAATTTGTTTTACACAAAAACAATCTCTCTTTCCATGTTCTTACACTACAAGCAATTGTGATACTAAGGGTCTGAAAAAAGGTAAAAAAGAAAAATGGAAAACATTTAGGCCCCTAAGACAAAGAACTATATTAAAAAAAAAAAAAACAAAAACTAAATATAACTTTCTCCTGTACAAAGGTTACTCTTAAAACAATAAATATACATGTATTTTAAATTAACTCTTACCTAGTCAAAATTATCCTGTCTTTAATTCTTATTCTGCCTGTTGAGAAGGGACAAAGGATTCCTTCAAACAAGTCACCAATCATTCTTTAATTTGCACAGCAGCTACCCTTGAGCTACCTGAATTTTGCTCATACTCCAACAGATCAGTGGCTCTGAGAATTAAAAAACAAAAAGACTCCGAAGACTATTCTCTGAAATTTAGTTTCTGAGACTAAAAGTTAGTACAGATTCCTAAAAACCAAGGAATGTGGAACAAATTTAAAAAGTTAAGGTAAGAAAAATCCTCACTATTCAAAACAGGAATAACAGTATTCAATGAATTAAGAACAAAGAATAAGTTATGGTTTCTTAATCACAGAACCACAACAATTTTCTACACCATTGAAAAACTTGTCATAAAGCACTGATATCATATACTCATGATGAGACATGAGCCTTAACTTGCTAAAAGCCAGAAAAAAGTACACACTAAGTATTTTGGAGTTTAATCAAAATTTATGATTTGACTTCTTTCATGCAGATCTGGAAACGATCTTATCAATATATCCAATGAACTCTGTATTTAGAAGCAGCATGGGCAGAAAAGTGCTTAAAGTAAATGAATCATTCTTGAATCGCAGTGTGTAATTATGTTTTATTAAAGCAACTATACTATGTTTCTTTAAAACAAAAAACAAACCCTCCCTAAAATAGGCAATGTAAATTCTGTAAAGTCCAGCAGTAACAACATTTTCTGATCAAGCCAAAAGAGAAGTAATATTAAGGCACATCACCTGCCTAGTAAAACCGGGTAAGGAAATATGCATCTTAATAAATCTCTGTTATCACTTAAGATCCTGTAGTATCAAAGTACTACCCACATATTAAGAGTCAGTATTTGTTTTAACAGATAACTATGGCTATTGTGACTCTAAAAATAGGCTTGATGGAAACAAATTTGACTTGCATACCACACTCACCCATCCTTCATCCCCAAAAGCCTATTTATTTCTCCATTTGAAGTGATAAAATCACTACCCATAAGTCTGGAATCTGCCAGGGTTACAGGATCAGATTTCTCCAAAAATCTGACAGTAACTTCCACATCAAAACAGGACTGCTTGATTTGAGATTTACTAATTAACCATCTACTAGACTACAAATACTTCAACATTTCTCAAATTATTAGATCCTAACCAGTTAATTTTATTCCTTATCAACCGAAGCAAGTCATTTACAAGTAACTCTATAACTTCAGGTTCTTCATTTATCAAATAAGAAGCTGGGCAGAATAGCCTAAGATTTCTTCCAGTTTTATAAATACATGATATTTTTAAGTCAACAACTTAACACAATATTCCTCCAATCTTCCTACAGAAAAATTTGTAGTAAGTATACCTTTAGTGGAAAAAGTGTTTTTTCCCCCAATGATTTAGTAATCCTTTGGCTTGTCCTTTAATTTAGATCCAAAGACAATAACTCAAACACTAACCTACTGAGTAGGTTGTTAGGCAAGTGTTTTGGCCAAAACATCATAAATACTGTCCAACTACTGCTATAAAAGATCTTGGGACTAAGATAATCACATTTTAAAAACAAAAATGAAAAACTGTAGAAGTAGGATCATATAAGGAAGGTTCCAAAGCAGGGTACCACTCAATGCATTTTCATTCGGTTCTCCAGTCAAATTCCAAACTAGCATAAAAATAATACGGCAATGGTACACATAGAAGATATTCTTTTGTTTAACCATGACCATGCCTAGAGAACAAAAATCATAAATTCATGAGTTCCAGGAAAAAAATGAGAAGCTCAGACAAAATTATTGTGACATTAGACAAATTGAGGTTTTTTCCCCTACTGTATCATTAGTTTCAAGATAATAAACTATCTGAAGATTCCAGGTGACAAAAAAAAATACACATTCTGAGAAGTCTTAAAAGTTAAAAATTGAAACTAACAAAATTAATCCATAAAGTGCTCAACATTTACTTGGGTCTAGTCTTGAGAGTAAGGTAACTAATTGAGGGGAAAAAATTATTAAAAAGCACCTATTCAAATATGAAACTATAAAAAATACAATCCAGGATCAGTAGCAATAAGCACCTTAGGTATTAAAAAAGTAACAGGTGTTTGTTTGCTTGTAACTAAAACTCTGCCTGTAAACCAAAACAAATCAGACCTAAATTTCTAAGTAAGAATGACCAAGGAATAAAGTTATAATTTGACAATTAAAAAAAAGTCTACCACCTTCCCAACTCTAAAACACTACAAAATTGAGTAGTTTTTATTTCACAATGCCTTTAGAAGTTCTGTATCACTAACTATAAAACTTAAGAAATTATATTCCTAAAAAACTTATCAGTTTTTTAAGTTTACTTCCTTCCACATGTTAATTTTCCTTCACACTTGATATGACCTTGGTCATTTGGAAGGTGACATTCAAAAGGTTAAATGTTAACATATTGGTTCACGGATAATAGATAAATTCCTAGATCACTCAGGTATTTTCATATCCTATTTCAGCTTGGTTCATTTCCTTTGCCAGAAGAATATGGATACTGGCATTTTTCACATATAATATCAGCGGTTTTTTCATTCAGTTCAATTCCGCTTCTTCCAATAACCTATGGGAGGACAACTTCAGTCAAGCTGCTACAGATCAAGCAACAAGTAGCCCAAACCCCGTTATATCCTTGTCAACCAGGATGACACACCATTAATTTACACCATGAAAATCTCCTAGAGGTTAAAATTGAAGCCTTTGTCACTCTTTTGTACCCTTGAGAAAGTTTAGCTTAAAAATCTTTCACAAGATTAAAACAATGATAATGATATTACAACTCTCAAAGCACACATACAATTTTACATAAGCTCCTGTATTACCCACAGTACAGCTGAGTGGGCTAAAGACACACTAGTTTTAATAACAACGTCAGCTCACGGCTATCAAAAACTTGCTTCAACATCGTTAGGAGGAACGATATCAAACACCCAACTGTAACTCTCTAGTCTCAAAACTATTCAGAGAAGGAAGCCTTTTTTAGTTTATTAGATGCCGGTGAGACCACCAACTAAGATACGTCGAAAAGGTCATTCGTGAACAAGGTCGTTCTTAATTTAAAAAGACAGCCTGTTCTCCGGAATGGAAACAGGCATCGAACACACCAGCAGCTCATCGCTGCAGACCTCTGATGAACACAAGGCAGGAGGACTGTACTTTCCGAACTCAAAAACTTCCCCGCTCTTTTCGTTTCCTGCCAGACGCTAAAACAATGACGAGGAGGCAGTGCGCTGGTATCCGGATGACTTTCACCACTCCTTCCCTAGAAGCGAATCTCTGGCTACAAATACTAACGCCTCACCTGTCCCAACACCCCAAATCCTGGTGACTCTTTCGAAAGTTGGCCTCCCCCCCCACTCGCAGGGAACAGTTAAGAGGAAGACACGTAAAGGGAGAATTCGGCCAAGTGGCCGAACCAAATGTGGGACCCACAGCACTGTAAGAGAAAGGTGGGGGTATACCTGCAGCTCACACCAGGCGACCTCCACGGTGGTCTCGGTGTCCAGACCCTTGTAGACCGTCTTAAAGGAGCCCCTGCCAATCTCGATGTCAAACTTGAGAAAGCGGCCGTCGTTGGACATGCCCACGGCCTTGGTCTCCAGCTCCTCGATGTCATCCTGCTGCTGGCTCCGTTCCTCCTGGGGCTCCTTGGCGCTGCCGCCGCCGCTGCCACTTCTAGACGACGGAGGCTCCTCTCGGCTCCCCACGGGGCCGGGCTGGACAGCCTGGCGGTCTCTGCCCGCGCTACCCGGGGCCGAAGAGGTGGCCGGGCCCGCGGCGACCGGCTCTTCGGGGGCGGCGGCGGCGGCGGGCGGCTGCTGGGCCACCTGGGCGGCGGCAGCGGGGGTCAAGGTCTCCTCACGCGGGGGCTCCGGGGGGCTCCGCTGCGGGGCCACTGCAGCCGCGCCGGGCTGGGGCAGCGGCAGAGGGAGGCCGGGCAGCTCCAGCGCCGTAGCGTTGGAGTCGCAGATGACGCTGCGGCGGAAGAAGCGGTGCTCCGTGGTGGTGGTCGCGGCCGCCCCCCGGCTGTCCTTGTCCATGGTATGGCGGCGACGCCGGTACTCCTCCGTCCGTCCGGCTGCGGCGTCGGCCGCCGCGGCGCCCAGTTTCTCCCCCACCGAGGAGTCCGAGCTGGAGCCATTCTTGGGGGCAGGCGCCGGCGGCGAGAGGAACAGCGAGCCCGGCGCGCTGCTCTGCTGGTCGGCGGCGCCGCCAGACATGGTGGGAGCGGGAGCGAGGCGGGCGGCTCGAGTTCGAGGAAGAAGGGGGCCGGCCCGGGGCGGCGGGGCGACGGCCCCTCACTCGGCACTGACTCGGCGGCCCGAGCGGGAGGCGGGCCCGCGGGCCCGGCTGCGGCGGCCGCTGCGGCTCTCGAGGCGCGCTTGTCGGGGGCGGCGGCGGGGCGGAGGCACGGGGGCTGGCGCCTCACGGCCCGCACCCATCGTGCGGCAAGCGGCGGACGGGCGGGCTGGAGCGCCGAGGGCGCGCGGTCATGGGGGCGGCGCGGCGGCCCGCACCGAGTCAAGGAGGCGGCGGCCGGCTCTCCACCGCCGCGGCCCGAGGCGGGTTGGACCCCCGAGCGGCGGCCGCTCGGCGCGGAGGCGGACGAGGCCGCGCTGGGGCTCGCGGCCAGGCGGGAGGCCGCTCCTCCTCTCCGCCCTGCTGGACGGCCTCAGAGGCCGCCCATTGCCCGACGCGAGGGGCCGAAGCGCGACACGGAGGAGCGGCCCCCGGCCCCGGGCCTCACCGCCCGCCCCGGGCCGGGCGGACCCCTTCCTCTCCGGGCCGGGGCCGGGGGCTAACGGAGGGAGAGCCGGTAGGGGAGGGCCCGAGCCCGGTGCTCCTCCGGGCCGAGGAGGGCCGGGAGAAGTAAGGCCAGTCACCCGGTCGGGCGCCTTCTGTCACGGAGATAAGTGCAGAGAGGCCGCGGAAGAAGAGCCGCGTCCGCCGGCGAAACTCCGCGCTAAATGGCGCCGGGAATCTGAAGCCTCCACACAGCCCGCTCGTGCCCCGCCCCCCGCCGCCCGGGGCGCCCCACCCCCACTCCGCTCTCCGGGCTCTCGCGCAGGCTGTCTCGTCCCGAGACCCTCTGGGACTTGTAGTTAACACCTTGAGTAATGAAGGGGACTGAGCAGGAAGGCGCCTACGACTCCCGTGATGCCCTGCGGTGGCTTAGCCTGAGGCCCCACGGGAGCTGTAGTTCCTTTTCAAACCGCCTCTTCTGGAAGGCGGATGGGAGCGTCACCGCGGGTCGCTAAGCCTCATCCTTTAGTGGGCGCTAGCTAGGAAAAGCATGACTTAGGCATTAATTGTGGAAGAAGGGAAGAGAAAACAGGAGAAGGACTCAGAAAGAGGGGAGAGGCTCCCACCATGCTGTGCTGAGGCGAGAGCGAGCTCTTGGGACTGCTATGGATGGAAAACGAGCTGCTGTTCCTATTTAAATACGGTGTCGCGACCGGAGCGTGGACGGAGAGCCGGGTGGTGCCGGACCCCTCCGCTCGGGCCACAGACTTTGTGCATAACACTGATTGTCTGGGGGAGGGGGGAAGCTTCCTTCCATGGCACTTAAGGCCGCATCCTGGGCTCGAAGCCCAGGACAGATCCTCTGACTCGCAGAGACGGGCCGCCCCACTGCAGTCAAGGGTCACAGCGAACTCCGCCCGGAAAAAGCGCACAGCGCTCGGGAGGGGGTGGCTTCGAGAAGAAACGAGGTCTACGTATCTTTGCGGCTTTTACCACAAACTTGAGGGAGCTGAGTTGACTTGGATGAAACTTAATGTGCTCCTGTCTCTCTTGGTGCTTAGTAAAAACAGCCTCCCTCTTCCTCTGGAGGTGCCTGAGTATGCCCGTGTGATCGACACCTCGGCTTTGGACGTGCGGCTTTCTCGAAAGCATCCTCAGTCTCCCTGGACCCCTTGCTCCGCGCAGCCGCCACTCAAGATGGTGCAGGTGATGAGCACCAGGGGGCACCCGACGGAGCAGGAAGCCGGACCCAGACGGCGGTTGAAAGTCTTAAGCCCAACGGTACGAGCGGGAAGCGCTGAAACGTGCGCAACCGCTCCGAGCGCGCGTGCGCTCCGCCCGGGCTCCAGCTCCGGCCCCGAGCCCACCGCGGACCGGCTCCGGAGCGCACGGGCCGCGCGGCCGCATTGGAAAAGCAGCGGTTGGAAGCAGCCGGACGGAAGATTCGTTAGCGCTTCGTTTCCTAGCAAATGCCCAAAGCTAGCTGAATGAGCTCCACTTAAGAGAGAGAAGTCTGGCTCTACAATCCAGAGCGATTTATCTGATACGTAGAACAGTTACACTATTTTTTAAATGTTTTTAATCAAAAGCTACCCTGTAGGTATACAAAAAAGTTTAAAACCAGGGGTTGTTAGGTTTCATGAAGCTAGCAGATTATCAGCATTTTAAAACACAGTTCAGTAGGGGCCACTGAAGTCTTAGTGTTCGAATTCCATTGTTTCAGAGACTATCCCCTTCTCTCGTTTGCTGTGGTAATAGTAAATATCATTACGGTGTATTAAGTGGTTTGTCTTCATTTGTAAACTTGGTGCAAAGGGGAGAAATGCCTCTTGCATGGGACTTCTTGAGGCAGCTCCTTAGAACTTGACGCAGTTGTTGCTTTTTACTAGGGAAAATAGCCTACTTTAAAACATGAGACAATTGATTATAAAATCGATGAGTTAAAAGAAGATCAGTAACTAACAATGTTCGTGTTTTGGCACCATAAAAAATGAGGATGTTTCTATGTGAACGGCCATTGAAAGCCTTTGTTACTACCTGGTCGTACTTACTGGACCGTGAAGCTCTGGCCACACTGCATTGAGCACAAGCCCTATGACAACCACCAGGCCCTATCGACAGTCAGGAACAGCTAAATTCATTGTAAATAATTTAACTGTTAACTCAAAACCCATGTGACGGCTTTTCTGACTTGTGTAATGGTAGCTTCACCGGGAAAACAGGTACAGTGTTAGATTTGAAGATTAAAGTGTTTATGTGAATATTTTACTACCACACTTGTTTGTTGGGCTCCCTTTTTAACACCTACCCACTTTCAGTGGTGTTTGCTATGAGTCATTACTATTATATCCCAAATCGTTCTTTTCCTTTCTCTGTAACGTCAGGTGTCCAGTAAAGAATCGATCTCTCTGTAATCCATATATAAAAAGCATCAAGAGGTAGCAGAAAGAACCCAGTGGATGCTCTAAGCAGACACTGGACTGCCTGGCAGATGGGTCCATAATACAAATATTTTATTTTCTCTCACCATGTTCTTTACTCATTTAGTCTCTGTTCATTTTCTCACCCTGATTCATGTTTCTTTCTAGTTCCCATCCATTCCCATTTGATGTTTATGTGGTCCCTGCCATTGGTAACTGGACAGCAATGAAAACCACCTATGACTCCGACAGTGGCTTAACACACAAACTTATTTCATGTTTATCTGGCATATTCATAGGGTAGCATCTTGAAGTGTAGAGGAACAAAAAAAATACCAACTTAAGAGAATTGTGCTTTTTTGTCTCTCTCTCTCCCCATTTTTCATGCTCCCTTGTCTTGCCTATGGTAATTCTTATTTCACCTCTTTGTCACTTGCAACCCAAGGAAGAAGGGAGAATCAGGCAGTTAAACAATGAAGAACAGATTTTGAAACCTTTTTTTCTTATAAAGGAAATAAAGGGGGGGTGGGACTTGCCCTATATCAGAGCATATTGGAAAACCATAAGATTAAATCTGCTTATTGTGATAAGCACCGATAATGGAGAGAATACAGAAACTGGGTGCATGGGAGGTCCATAAATGAGGAAGATGGCGATTCAGGTCAGTGGAAAAGGTTAATAAACAGTGTTTGAACAGTTAGTTACTCCTTTGAAAAAGAAATTAGATATCTACCTCACACCATTTACAAATTGATATCCACACAGGGAGCTATTTTTTTTTAAAAGAACTCTGAATTTTTAAAACATAGGGAAACATGGGATAGGAAAGGACTTCAAAGAAAAAGCCAAGAGCCATAAAGAAAAACATTTGACTATGTTAGAATTGACAGTGCTGATGGATAAAGCACAAGGATGAGCTGGCAGAAAAACTTGGAACCTGTATACCAGAAGCCTAATAGCCAAAATACATAAATAACACCTTAAATATAAAGAAAAAGATAGCTGTATAGAAAAGGGGGAGAAATTAACTGAGGCAGGAAGAAATGAATATGACCAAAAAAAACACAAATCCAGTAACTAGGGAAGTGCAAGTTAAAATAAGATATAAATTTTTCCCTCAAAGAAATTGGCAAAATTTTTACGGATTTATAATATCAAGCTTTGACAGAGGTGTGGAGAAACTCATGCACTACTAATGATAACATAAGTTAGTACGACTATTTTTGAGGGCCGTTTGTTAGTGCCTATTAAAATGTGCAGTGTGCATAGCCATTGACCCAGTAGTCTTCCTTCTTGGTACCCACCTTAAATGCTTGCACATATGCACTAAAAATAACTCTAAGAAGGTCCACTACAGCTTTGTCTATAACCAAGAAGTGAAACAATCTGCATGTATGTTGACAAGAAAATAAAGTACGGTATAAATTTTGATACCATACAGCCATAGAAGAGCACAAAATAAATAGATATGTAGTCACATAAAAATAGTAAGTAAAGAACTCAAGTTTCAGAATAATTATAAGATCATATATATTTTAAAATTATGTTTCTGTATGTATTAAAGTCTGGGCAATACCCAAAGAGAAAAGATTCAGCTAACTAATAGCAGGACCACAAGAGAGGCCATCATATTAAATCCTACAGAAATTAAAAGGATAATTGGAGAACATGCTGAACTACTTTATGTTGATATATTGACAAATAAGATGAACAAGTATGTTGAAGCACAAACTATCAAAGTTCACTTAAGGAAGAAAAAAGAAAACTTAGTGGCCCTATATCAAAGAAACTGAATTTATGGTTAATCTTCTCACAAAGAAAACTCCAGACCTGATGACTTAATTGGTGAATTATATCAAGCACATAAGGAAATATAGCCATATAATACAAATTCTACACAAACTTTTCCAAAACAGAAGCATAGAAGCAATTGTGAGCTCATACTATAAGGCTAGCATTATCTAGTTAGCAAAACCAGACAAAAATATTACACAAAAAGAAAACTACAGTTCAATACCTACCGTGAACAAAATTTTAGTAAATAAAATCTAGAGATATTTTTTTAAAAGGGTAATACATCATGTCCAAGTTGGGTTTATCTCAAGATTTAACAGTAAACATAAAACAAAAGTAATCAGTGTGATTTGCCATTTTTTGTTTTTTTTTTATTGTGATTGGTTCATTTAACTTAGCATAATGTCCTCAAGTTTCACCCATCTTGTAGCATATAACAGGATCTCCTTCTTCTTTAAGGATGAAAATACTTAATTTTTTTGCTTAGTCACTAAGTCATGTCCGACTCATTGGAGGCCCCATGGATTGTAGCCTGCCAGGCTCTTCTGTTCATGGGATTCTCCAGGCAAAATACTGGAATGGACTGCCATTTCCTTCAGGGGATCTTCCCAACCCAGGAATCAAACCGGTGTCTCCTGCATTGCGGGCGTATTCTTTATCACTGAGCCACCAGGGAAGCCCTATCAACAAACAAAAAAGAGAAAAATCATACGATCACCTCAAGAGATGCATAAAAATCACTTGACAAAACTCAACTACTAGGAATTTCTGGTGGTGCAGTGGTTAGGACTCAGGTTTGCACTACCATGGCTTGAGGGTTTAAGCTCTAATTGGGGAACTAAGAGCCCTGCAAGCCACATGGCATAGCCAAAACAAAACAAAAAACCCAACAACTGTTCATTATATATATATATATAAAATCCTTCAGCTGACTATAAATAAAAGGGAACTTTTTCAACATGATAAAGTATATCTACAAAAAACCTAGAGCTAACATCATGCTTAAAGGTGGAAGAACAAATGCTTTCTAGGATGGCAGATAAGGTAAGAATATTCATTCCCACCACTTTATATAACATGGTACTGGCAGTCCTACCCAATGTGCTGAGAGGAAAAAAGATGAGATACATGCAGACTAAAGAAACAGCCCAAGGAATGTAAAAAAAAAAAAAAAAGCCCTACTAGAACTAAGTGATTTAACATGGATAGTGGATACAAGGCCAATATACAAAAACCAATTGCATTTCTATATACAAGCAATGGACAATTGAAAATTAAAAATTTTAAAACATGTCATTTGACTTTCAGACTTCAACAAGTTTCCAATGACTGCTACCTCACAGAAATATCAATTTGAATGAATATCCACATGCAAAAATACCTTCACAAGAGCTAAGGATTTTAAGTGGCAATTAGAGCACCCAGGAGCTTGATTATATCCTTTGCAGCCAATCCGTATAGTCAAGGCTATGGTTTTTCCGGTGGTCATGTATGGATGTGAGAGTTGGACTATAAAGAAAGCTGAGTGCTGAAGAATTGATGCTTTTGAACTGTGGTATTGGAGAAGACTCTTGAGAGTCCCTTGGACTGCAAGATCATCCAACCAGTCCATCCTAAAGGAAATCAGTCCTGAATAGTCATTGGAAGGACTGATGCTGAAGCTGAAACTCCAATACTTTGGCCACCTGATGCGAAGAGCTGACTCATTGGGAAAGACCCTGATGCTGGGAAAGATTGAGGGCAGGAGGAGAAGGGGACGACAGAGGATAAGATGGTTGGATGGCATCACTGACTCGATGGACATGGGTTTGGGTGGACTTGGGGAGTTGGTGATGGACAGGGAGGCCTGGCGTGCTGCAGTTCATGGGGTCACAAAGAGTCGGACACGACTGAGTGACTGAACTCAACTGAACTAGAATGGCTAAAATTAAAAAGAGAGAATACCAAGTGGTGGCGAAAATGCAAAGCATCTGTTTCTATCACACATCCAATGGTACAGCCAGTATGGAAAATAGTGTGACTTTGTAATAAAGTTGAATGTACACTTAACCATATAATCCAACAAATCCACTGCTGGGTACTCACCCAAGAGAAATGGAAATGTGTGTCTACACAAAGACATTTCAGAGAAATTTTATTTATGATAGCCCAAAACTGGAAATACACCAAATATCTATTGAATTGAATGGATAAGTAAACTGTGGTATTTCCATGTACTGGAATGCTTTACAAACAAACCACTGATGAGTACGGTAATATGGATGAATCTCAAGAGCATGATGCTAGCTGAAAGAAGTCAGACGTGAAAGGTGACTGATTTCACTTACATGTCAATCTAGAAAACGTAAAATTATAGAAACTGATCTATTCCTGGGTCAGGGGTGAGAAGGGGCAAAGGGGACTGACTGCAAAGGAACACAGAACTTTTAAAGTAAAGGAAATATTTTCTATCTTGATTTTGGTGGTTGTACGGGCTGTATTCATTCAAAACTCATTAAACAGTACACCTTAAACAGGTGAATTTTAACTGTACATAAATTATACCTCAAAAAGCAGAAAATAAATAACAAAGTGGAAAATTCTTAAAGAGACAGGAATATCAGACCACCTTACCTGTCTCCTAAGAAACCTGTATGCAGGTCAAGAAGCAACAGTGAGAACTGGACATGGAATAACCTTATGGGTTCAAAATTGAGAAAGGAGTACGTCAAGGCTGTATACTGAAACCCTACTTATTTAACTTATATGCAGAATACATCGTGTGAAATGCCAGGCTGGATGAATGAATCACAAGCTGGAATCAAGACTGTTGGGAGAAATATCAACAACCTCAGATATGCAGATAATACCACTCTAATGGCAGGAAGTAAAGAGGAACTAAAGAACCTCTTGATGAAGGTGAAAGAGTGAAAAAAAAACCTGGCTTAAAACTCAACATTCAAAAAACAAAGATCATGTCATCTGGTCCCATAACTTCATGGCAAAAAGATGGGGAAAAAGTGGAAACAGTTACAGATTTTGTTTTACTGGGCTCCAAAATCACTTCAGACAGGGACTGTAGCCATGAAATTAAAAGACACTTGCTCTTTGGAAGGAAAGTTATGACAAACCTAGAAAGCATATTAAAAAGCAGAGATACCACTTTGCCACTAAAGGTGTGTATAGTCAAAGCTATGGTTTTTCCTGTAGTCATGTATGGATGTAAGAGTTGAACCATAAAGAAGGCTGAGCACTGAAGAATTGATGCCTTCGAATTGTGGTGCTGAAGACTCTTGAGTGTCCCTTGGACTGCAAAGAGATCAAACCAGTCAATCCTAAAGGAAATCAATCCTGAATATTTGTTGGAAGGACTGATGCTGAAGCTGAAGCTCCAATCCTTTGGCCACCTGATGCAAAGAGCTGACTCACTGGAAAAGACCCTGATGCTGGGAAAGACTGAAGGCAGGAGGAGAAAGGGACAACAGAGGATGAGATGGTTAGATAGCATCACCAACTCAATGGACATGAACCTGAATAAACTCTGGGAGATAGTGAAGGATAGGAAAGCCTAGAGTGCTGTAGTCCATGGGGTCCCAAAGAATGGGACATGACTTAGTGACTGAACAACAACAAAAACTACACAAAGAAGATTTTTTCAGTGGCATATAATAATGCCAAACCAGTCATTTATGATCAAGGAAAAGTATATGTGCTACTTTAACATTCATAATTTAATAACATTTCTCTTAAGATGATGATTTTACTGAACATAATTTGCTTATTAATCTCCACAGTCAGATTAACTCTGTAACTAGAAAGAATATTTAGCAAGTTCAGTAACAACAGCAATAATAGTTCATCTTCCAAATGTCTGTATGCGTTTAGACCAATTGAAGACATTGTAAATTTGCTCTCTTAGGATGGCTGAGAATTAGGAAAAGAGCTCCAAGTTCTACACTGAGTAATGATCTACAGTAGACAAAAGTATACATTATTTTTAGACAATACTAATAGTCCTTAGGTAGTAGTCTCATCTTTCTCCAGTTTAATCACAAAGCTCCTAAAATTATACACAGTACAAGGATCCCAAGGTGGCGCTAGTGGTAGAGAACATACCTGCCAATGCAAGAGACGCAGGGTCAACCCCTCGGTCAGGAAGATCCCCTGGAGGAGAGCATGGCAATCCACTCCAGTATTACTGCATAGAGATTCCATCGACAGAAAAGCCTGGCGGGCTATAGTCCATAGGGTCGTACAGAATCAGACACAAATGAAGCGACTTAGTACACACACATGCACAAGGCAACAATAGGGAAAGATGAAGGGAGAGGAACCTGGACCACCTAGGGCTACAGTGGATGAGACTCTAGCAGAGCTGGACTCTTCATTGAACTGAATTCATAACAAGTTGGTTTTCCTTTGTCAGAGTGGCAAGTTACTTCAGCCTATTTCCTTTTGGACTTCCAGTGAAGTTTATAATTTCTCTTAAGAAAATCCTAAAATGATTATTTCTTTCCCCTTCCAAGACTCCCCCTCCATCACACTCCCCCTAAAGCACTTGCCAGTTTCTTTTATGTGCATCTCCTGATAAGCTTCCCACTGGAGAGAGAGTATGTCTGATTTCACACTTTATGTGCAATATGATTTTAATTATTGAATAAGGGTGCTAAACAGTAACAAAAGTCATGGTGCTACTAAGGGCCGGGTTAGGGATGTGCATGTGGTATCTAAATTTGGATGTAGGGCTTTCCTAGAAAAAGACAAGACAGTATTGCTTCATAGCTTAGCACATGTTGGGAGCAGCTTGTCAAAACAGACCTTTTCAACTGCTAGGCTGATTTTAGCTCTCTATCTGCGCATCTCTGCAGCCCTGATCACCGAGCTTCAACAGAGGTATTAAGTTATGACAGAACAGGACTGGGCAATCTTATCACTTGTCTCTGCCTATAACAAACCAGGACAGATTGAAGTGTTGGATTAGCTACCCAAGAATCAGGACATAAGTGCTAGGCCCTGGTTAGAAAAAAATTGTCACAGGTAGTAATTAGAAGGAGGCCCAGAGGCTGAACCTGGCCCGAAGAGAAATTTAAAACCCTTGTAAAGACTTAGCCCCTATCTTATTGCCAAATCAATTTTAGTTCAATTTTTTATAAATGGGGGAAAATGTCTTACCTCAGCAAATTCCTGTGACACATGGTTATTACCTAAAGACAGATAACATCCCAAAAAACACTGACTAAGATGTTTTCAAGTGGACACGTTCTCTCAAGAAGTATCTTCTAAAAAAAAAAAAAAAAGCATCTTCTGCTCATCAAATTACATGAACAGAACATCATGTAACAACTGGCAGAAGAACCCATAAGCTTGCTATGGGGATTGTTACTGACTTTCCCACATATTTAAGCCTTTTTTCCACATCAGGTGTCGGCCTTCTGTAAACAAGGTATGTGCTTCCTAACAACTGTATCCTGTACAATACCTGGGAAGGGGCCCTGGTCATAGCAGATGTCAACTGTGTGGTTAATTTGAAAGGTTAAATTTAACTCTGTGTATCCAAGATCACCCCCACAACACACACACATTTATAGACACTCACACATTTATACACACACAGACACATTTATACACACTTATACACATTTATACACACACATATTTACACACACATTTATACATACTCACACATAACAAACCAGGTTTATAATAAATTCTATTCAATTGGAACAGCAAAGGACATATATTTTAAAATTACATTATCTCTTTAAAGAATGGAAAACCATTTTATTTATCTGTTAATACTCTTTAAAAACCAAGCTTCACTTTTATTATTCCAGGAGTATACATGTTATTTTTAGAAAATTTACAAAATAGATATAAGGGGGGGGGGAGTAAAAACCATTCATAATTCTACCATAGAGAAATAACCACATTAATGTTTTGATATATTTGCTTCCAATATTTTATCTGTGCTTTTATTTGTTGGTATATTTCTTACTTTTCGTTTTTAAAATGTATGTGTTGTTTTATTTTTAACCTAACACTAATCATATTTCCATCAAAATTATCACTAATTTTTAAATATACAATATTATTTTAAGTGTCAGAATAATCTTTCATCACATGGCTGAACTTCAGTTTTGGACTTTGAAGTTGTTACCAACATTTAACCCCCATATACAAGCATAAACAAGATGCCTTTGGAGGGTCTGTCACTATCCCCAGTCCCATAGGGGAAGCTACCTGTGGTGGGGAATAGAGAGAGGGTAAAATGTGAGCTGACCCCACTGTGACAGAGACCTCCTTCCTCTCTTCCAGGACTAGCACATCAACAGACTTCCCTTAAGACAGCTTTTAAAATTATTATTATTTAAGTACTACCTATAGGACATAAAGCTTCAATTTATTTGCCTTTCTAACCTCACTTGTCCACTTTGCCCTACATCTTTATATTCATTCCTCCTTCCCCAAAACTGGTTTCTCTCTCCACTAATACTAATGCCAATTTCCTTCATGAAAAGAACACTTCAAACTTAATGCAATCTGATAGTACTGTTGCATTGTAATTACACATAGAAAATACATAGTATTTTCACTGGATATTATTTCACTGGATATCATCACTAGCACATTCTCTTGAGTTGGGGAGAGAACTAAAGTGAACTTCTTCCTGAGATTGTGTTTGTCAGTACAAGCTTGTGTCGGAGCCTTTGATTCTTACTGTTAGAAGCTCTGTAATGAGTCTAATTAGAAATAGCTCTTAAAAGATGTTAGCTAGACTTACTGCCCTGATCACTTTGAAATATATACAGATACCAAATCATTATGTTGGACACCTGAAGCTGATATAATGTTGTATGTCAGTTATATTTTAAAAGAAAGAAAGAAAATAGTTCAGTAAAGGAAGAGAGAGAACCTGCCAGCCTATGTTGTTTTCATCACATTAAGGCCTTCAAACTAATATATTTCTTTTTCCATGACCACTGAGAATAACAAAAGTTGACAATGGGGAAAAAGTAGGGAAGGAAATAAGTAGGAAATTGTGACAGACATGTGGGCCAAACTCCATTTAAAGGTCAATAAATTCATTTAGATATTATGATATTTGCCAGCTTCTAACACACTGTAATCTTTCAGTATTTATTATTAACTGGAGTTTTTATTTAAAGACCTTTATTTTTTTTTTCAGGTAAAAATACAGGCACCAGGAATAGTCAATGTTGTGTCCAGTAAAGTCTGACCTGCCTAATCCTGACAAGAGTCCACTGGACAGTTAAAATTGACAGTAGTCACCAAACTTGCAGGGGCAATCCATGTGACTCAACCTGAATACAGTCCTAATCCTCACATTTAATTTAGGATGAGATGGTTTTCCAGCTGGGTTTGCATGTCTGTGTGTTTCTTTCAAACTCAAAGCTTTTCACATAGTCATACTATTATTTTTATTTTCCTGAACTTCCTCTGAGGAGGGGTGAGGGGTGCAGATAAAACAGGTGAGAAAACGAATACACAGAAAGGAAAGCGTGATGCCCTGGTCACCCAGTCAGTGACCAGTGGGTTCTCTTATGTCCAAATTATAACATCTAGCTAGACCAAGGCATTGGATCTTAGTGTATCTTATGAATTTTTTTTTTCCCTTTGTATTTGCTAGTGAGAAAGACACTCACCTACCTGAAAACAAAACTTTTCTGGGCAAATAGGAAGTGCCAAGTTTGCTCTTTCATTCTCCTTGACTGATATGCAATCTGGAACCAGAGCCGAAATCCTGAGAGAGAAAACTACATCTGCAGATGATGATCCAAGACTTTTCCTTAACACTGAATTTGGGATTTTTAAGACACAAGGCTGGGGGACTTCCCCAGCCATCCAGTGGTTGAGACTCTGTGCTTCCACTGCAGGGGGCATGGGTTTGATCCCTGATCGGGGACAAAGATCTTGCATGCCACATGGTGCAGTCAAATACATAACAACAACAAAAGCCCCACAAGGTTGTTTAAGCACATGCATTCTCCAGGCAAATGAACTGGCTGTCTCCAAAGGCCAGACTGGTAGGTGGTACAAGGAGACATATTTCAGCTTAACATAAGCAAGAATTTGCTAATAATTAAAACTGCCCTAAATTGGGATCAACTGTCCTGTGAGCCAGTGAACTCCCTGCTATAGGAAACATTCAGGCAGAAGCTAGATGACTGATCTGTACATGACATTGAAGGGAATTCCCACAATGGATGGTAGATTGATTTGGATGACCATTAGTTCAGTTCAGTTCAGTGGCTCAGTCATGTCTGACTCTTTGCGACCCCATGAATTGCAGCACGCCAGGCCTCCCTGTCCATCACAAAGTCCCAGAGTTTACTCAAACTCATGCCCATCGAGTCAGTGATGCCATCCAGCCATCTCATCCTCTGTCGTCCCCTTCTCCTCCTGCCCTCAATCCCTCCCAGCATCAGGGTCTTTTCCAATGAGTCAGCTCTTCGCATGAGGTGGCCAAAGTATTAGAGTTTCAGCTTCAGCATCAGTCCTTCCAATGAACACCCAGGACTGATCTCCTTTAGGATGGACTGGTTGGATCTCCTTGCAGTCCAAGGGACTCTCAAGAGTCTTCTCCAACACCATAGTTCAAAAGCATCAATTTTTCGGTGCTCAGCTTTCTTCACAGTCCAACTCTCACATCCATACATGACCACTGGAGAAACCATAGCCTTGACTAAATGGACCTTTGTTGGCAAAGTAATGTCTCTGCTTTTTAATATGCTATCTAGGTTGGTCATAACTTTCCTTCCAAAGAGTAAGTGTCTTTTAATTTCATGGCTGCCATCACCATCTGCAGTGATTTTGGAGCTCAAAAAAATAAAGTCTGACACTGTTTCCACTGTATCCCCATCTATTTGCCATGAGGTGATGGGACCAGATGCCATGATCTTAGTTTTCTGAATGTTAAACTTTAAGCCAACTTTTTCACTCTCCTCTTTCACTTTAATCAAGAGGATTTTTAGTTCCTCTTCACTTTGTGCCATAAAGGTGGTGTCATCTGCATATCTGAGGTTATTGATATTTCTCCTGGCAATCTTGATTCCAGCTTGTGCTTCTTCCAGCCCAGCGTTTCTCATGATGTACTCTGCATATAAGTTAAATAAGCAGGGTGACAATATACAGCCTTGACGTACTCCTTCTCCTATTTGGATCCAGTCTGTTGTTCCACGTCCAGTTCTCACTGTTGCTTCCTGACCTGCATACAGGTTTCTCAAGAGGCAGGTCAGGTGGTCTGGTATTCCCATCTCCTTCAGAATTTTCCACAGTTTATTGTGATCCACACAGTTGAAGGCTTTGGCGTAGTCAATAAAGCAGAAATAGATGCCTTTCTGGAACTCTCTTGCTTTTTCAATGATCCAGTGGATATTGGCAATTTGATCTCTGGTTCCTCTGCCTTTTCTAAAACCAGCTTGAACATCTGGAATTTCTCGGTTCATGTATTGTTGAAGCCTGGCTTGGAGAATTTTGAGCATTACCTTACTAGCATGTGAGATGAGTGCAATTGTGTGGTAGTTTGAGCATTCTTTGGGATTGCCTTTCTTTGGGATTGAAATGAAAACTGACCTTTTCCAGTCCTGTGGCCACTGCTGAGTTTTCCAAATTTGGTGGCATATTGAGTGCAGCACTTTCACAGCATCATCTTTCAGGATTTGAAATAGCTCAACTGGAATTCCATCACATCCACTAGCTTTGTTCATAGTGATGCCTTCTAAGGCCCACTTGACTTCACATTCCAGGATGTCTGGCTCTAGGTGAGTGATCACACCATTGTGATTATCTGGGTCGTGAAGATCTTTTTTGTACAGTTCTTCTGTGTATTCTTGCCACCTCTTCTTAATCTCTTCTACTTCTGTTAGGTCCATACCATTTCTGTCCTTTATTGAGCCCATCTTTGCATGAAATGTTCCCTTGGTATCTCTAATTTTCTTGTAGAGATCTCTAGTCTTTCCCATTCTGTTGTTTTCCTCTATTTCTTTGCATTGATCGAAGGACTCTCAACTCTTAACATTCTTTTCATTCCCTGATCCTTGACAATGTCAGGCAGATTTCCTTAGCACCCCTTTGCACCACCCCCAAATAAGAATGAGAAGTGTTTTTATCTACCTGGTGTTTTTTGGTTACAATTAATGGAGCATATAAAGCAGTAGCTTCCAAGAAAGAAAGATGACTTAAATAGAATTTTAAAATAGGGTCTTAGAAGAAAATTGAAAAACCCTTAGAGATAATCTGGTCCTATTCCCCACCCCGTGTGTGTGTGGTAAGTCATTTCAGTCGTGTTTGACTCTTTGTGACCTTTTGGACTGTTGCCCACCAGGCTCCTCTGTCCATGGGATTCTCCAGGCAAGAATATTGAAGTGGGTTGCCATGCCCTCCTTTGAGGGATCTTCCCCACCCAGGAATCAAACCCACATCTCTTGTGGCTCCTGCATCAGCAAGCGGGTTCTTTACCACTAGTGCCACTCGGGAAGCCCATCCGCCACCACACCACACCCTACCCTACCCCACCCCACTCTAAAAAGTAGAAACTATGGCCTAAGGAAACTGTCATCCCAAGAATTCGTCTGCTATCCAGGTATATTAAATCTAGAATATTACTTTTTAAACTGCCAAATATTTGTTGAGTGCCAAATCCTGATAATAAGGATTTGTTTTAAGATCACAGATTTGTGTACAAACCCCTTTTCATAACTCATTCGAATTGGAGTGTCTGTGGATTAATCAGAACTTTCTCCTCTCTTCTCAGAGTGTCTATCTTCTAGGCTACTTATACATTCGATAAAGGGCACAAAAGGATATAGACGTTTAGAGGGGAAATTGGAGCGCGATGTTGGGATAAAAATTAGTGGCTAAAATTTGAATATTGGATTATCTTTGGGTTTTATTTTTCCATGTTATCCCTTCCCCTATGATCAATTAACTCCCAACAATATATCAATATTTATCAAGAACCTATTGTGCACAGAGCATTGTGATCATCCACAGAGCCATTAAAGGGATTATAAAAATTAACTATCAACTACACCAAATTAGCATCAGGCTTAAGACAGCCTCGAGGATTGTTAATGTAAGGTCAGATATCTTTTTTCTTTGGTTACTGCCAGCACCAAATAGAAACAAATCTGCAGAAGGGCTCACGTGTTTGTAAGTCACATTCAGAAGATAAAACTAGCTCTGTTCATTCTCAATAGGTAATTGAGAGATTAGTAAATGTCAAAACTGTGTGTAAAATATTGGATGAATTTACCAAAATGCTTAATTAAAAGTAAACATAATTCAAATCCACAGCAAACACTATACTCGATGGTGAGAGACAATGCTTTCCTCTAAGATCCGGAACAAGACAAAAATGTCTGCTCTTGTCAGTTCTGTTCAACATTGTACTGAAGTTTCAAGCTAGAGCAATTAAATAAGAACAGATTAGAAAAGAAGTAAAACTATGCTTATTTGCAAGTGATATGATATAGATAATCCTAAGGAATCTACTAAAAAATGATAAGAACTAATATCGAATTTAGCAAGTTTGCAGGATACACAAACAACATACAAAAATCAATTGTATTTCTATATACTAGCAATGAACAAACTGAATTCAGAAAACAACTCCATTTACAATAGCATCAAAAAGAATAAAGTAATTAGAATTTAGCAAAAGAAGTGTAAAACTTGTCCTCATATTACAAAAAGAAATTAAGGAAGACCTCAATAAACAGAAAGATGTCCTGTGTTCATTGATTGGAAGAATTAATATTGTTAAGCTGGCAATACTCTCCAATTAAGCTACAGATTATCACAGTCCTTATCAAAATCCCAGCTTGCTTCTTTGCAAACACTGACAAGCTGATCCTAAAACGTGTATAGAATTTCAAGGGAATAGCAAACACAATCTTGAAAAACAAGAATAAAATTAAAACAAGCTTTCTGGTTGCAAAAACATACTACAAAACTACAGTAATCAAGGTAGGGTGGAACTGACATACAGATAAACATACAGCTCAATAGAATTGAGAGACTAGAAATAATCCCTCCCATTTGTGATCAGTTCATTTTCAACAAGAATGCCAAGACCACTCAATGGGGAAGAATGGTTTTTCAACAAATGGTGCTGGGACAACAAGATAGCCACAGGCAAACAAACAAACAAAAAAGAAAGTGAATACCACACACAAAGATTAACTCGGAATGGATCATAGATCCAAATGTAAAAGAAAACAGGAGAAAACCTAGGAGTGAGTCTTTATGAGCTGTAGCTAGGCAATGGTTTCTTAGATATGACACCAAAAGCACAAGCAGCAACAGCAAAAAATAGATTCACTGGACTTCACTGCTGTTAGGAATGTAAAGTGGTGCAGCTGCTCCCTCAAAAGGTTAAACAGGGTTACCGTGTAATTCCAGCAATTCCAGCTGGAATTGGACTATTTATGTACTTGATAAATGGGACTGAGGATAAAGAAGCTTAGGAAAATTCCACTCCAAGGTATATCCCCAAGAGAAACAAAACATGCCTACACAAAAACTTGTATATGAGCTTTCATAGCAGTGTTGTTTATAACAGCCAAGAGGTAGTAACAGATGTCCATCAACCAATGAATCAATAAATAAATTGTGGTATATCCATACAATGGAATATTATTCGGGCATAAAAATGAAGTACTAATACATGCTACAACATGGACAAACTTTGAAAACATTATGAATAATCTGCCATTAATTCCACCCAATATACCCATTATCTCAGACACTATTGTTTGTACTTCTGTAAGCTGAATTTGGATCTTTTAAAAATATCATCCATGTTTCTACTTAACATATTCAATCTTTTCTCTAGCCTTTTGAACCTATGGAACAGAGTTACAATAACTATTTTAATGTCCTTCCCTGCTAATTCTAACATCTGCATCAGTTCTTAGTCAGTTTGATTATTTACTTCTCTCATTACCAGCCATATTCCCCACTTATCTGTGTGTATGCCCAGTAATTTTTCATTAATGCCATTCATCATGAACTTACCTTGATGAGTGCTGGATATTTTTGTAGTTTTAATTTTTGAGTATGTTCTGGAGCACGGTTATTTGGAAACAATCTGATCCTTTCATCTTATTTTTAAAAATCTGTTAGGCAGGACCAGACCTGCATTTAATTGAGAGCCAACTTTGCCCCTACAACTGAGGTAAAATCCTTCTGAGTACTTTGCTTAATGATCCGTGAGTTATAAGATTTCCAGTCTGGTTGGCGGGAACAGGCACTCTGCAGGCCCTGGATGAGTTCCTGTTCCTACAATACCTTCAGGTGGTTCTTTCCTAGTCTTGAACAGTTCCCTCGCATTCATGTGCTGGTGACAATTTTGCTGAACAGCTGAGGGGGACCCTCTGCAGATCTCTAGACTTTGGTGGTGGTTGTCATTTTTCTGTGTGTGTGTGTGTAGTGCTCTCCTCTCTGATATTCTGCCCTGCAAACTCTGGCTGTCTTGGTCTCCCTGGACTCTAGCTCAGCTTCTCAACTCAGGGAATCTGCCAGGCTCTACCCAGATTCCACCTTTCCATGTCACCATCTGGAAAATCTCTCAAGGCAGTAGGCTGCGCGCGCATAGGGCTTAACTCATTCTTTTCCCCTTTCATCAGGTCTGATGTCCAATATCTTTTTTTTTTTTTTCAAACTTTAAACGTTCTATTTCATATTGGGGTACAGCCGATTAACAATGTTGTGGTAGTTTCAGGTGGACAGTGAAGGGACTCAGCCCTACATATACATGTATTCATTTTTCCCTTAAACCTGCCTCCCATCCAGTCTGCCACATAACATTGAGCAGAGCTCCATGTGTTAAACAATAGGTCCTTGTTGGTTTTCCATTTTGAATATAGCAGTGTGTTGATATCCAATATCTTGAAAATGGCTACTTAAAAAAATACTTTCTCCAGATTTTCTTGTTGCTTCTGGCGGGAGGGTAATTTTGGTCCCTTTGACCACCATCTTGATAGGAAGTGGAAGTCCAAGCTCATGCTAAATTTAGGAAAAAAAAAAAAGTAGAATTAACTGGTTCACAAAACCACAGAAAGGAAGAAAGTACACTAGCCTTAAAGCTGACTGGATATATCGACTCAAGTTTCACCAGAGCACTTTCTCTTTCTCTCTCCCTCTGTTTTTCCGTCTCATTTCTACTTCTATATTTTGGCCACATTCAAGTGGGGGTTACAGCCACTGTTGGCTCTAGAGCTCACCCTGACAGCCAGCATGCCAAAGACAAAGACAGACCTCCTTTTCCTTCTCCAACTAGGAAAATTCGGTGTGAGAAAGGGCTTGATGTGGATTCATCCCATGTCTGTGTATGGCTTCCCAGGTGGTGCTAGTGGTAAAGAACACACTCACCAAGGCAGGAGACACAGGGGATGTGGGTTCGATCCCTGGGTCGGGAAGATGCCCTAGAGGAGGAAATGGCAACCCACTCCAGTATTTCTTGCCTGGAGAATCCCATGGACAGAGGAGCCTGGTGGGCTATAGTCTATGGCGTCACAGAGTCAGACACAACTGTGTGACTGAGCATGCATGCACATGTCTAGATACCAACCACTAAGCCCTGGAGGGTACATTAAAAGACTGACCCAACAAGCAACAACCAATGATATTTCACTGTCATTTTAATTTGCAGTTTTTTATTTTTCCTGAAATCAAGCATTTTTCATAGACATTCATTCATCCAGTGGGTATTTACTGAGTGTCCACTGTGTGACAGTCACTATCCTAGACACTAAACTTTTGTATTTATTTTGTATTGTATTTATTTATTTGTATTTATTTTGTATTATTTTTTTATTTTTGTATTATTTTGTATTGTATTTATTTGTATTTATTTTGTATTGTAACTTTTGTATTTATTTTGTGACTTTCCAATCATTTGGTCATTTTTCTACTGAGGTATTTGTCTTCTGCTTATTGATCTATGAGAATTTCTCATATATAGACGGCATCAACTCTGTGACACATGTAGCAATATTTTGAAACTTAAGTCATTTGTCTTCAATTTTGTTTTTTATAATATTTTGGTGTACAACTGTTGACTATGTAAAATCCTTTAGATTCCTGACCTTTATGTTGATATAGTCTTCTCACTTTTAAGTTGGTCACATTTGGCATGTTGGCCAGTTTCTACTTAAGATCCACCGAGTCATATGTGAAAAATCAACTTTTGGCAAGTGTCTCTTATGAAGTTTAATTGACTCCTGCTCCTTGTAAGACTCCCAGCACTTCAGGCAGCAGTGCAAAACAGGTTTTCTCCCAAAAGGCTAATTAAGGGAGGGACGACTTCTGTGTTTTCCAAGCTCATCTCAGACTTGGGTTATAAACAGATAATCTAGGTGATGATGTCATCTGATTATCAATTTAAGAAAAATCTGTGAGTGAGGAGACTGATAAGTCAAATAACAACACATTCATTTTTTCATTTAGGACACTTTAAATTTTGATCTGCTCTGATCTGAGAGCTGACTTAGTTCCTGGTAGTCCCAGGAGAAAAGCAGGATGCCTGCCTCCACAAAAGTCAGTGTACGGGAACTGCTTCAGTCATAGAGACCCACTTGTTGGGAATAAATAAATACCCTGCATGTTCAGTAAAAGTAACAAATGGAGACTGAGGCTTCTTGGCTATGTTACAAGGGGTCCTCCTCTAGGCTCCAAATACAACTTTTTTTAAGTGTGTAAAAAGAAACCTTTCCTGTGATCTTTTGCTTGGCAAATTAGGGTCCAATAAAACCTTCTGCAATGACAGAAATTTCTTATATCTGTGCTATTCAAGATGGCTATTGAGCTCTTGAAATATAGCGAGCAAGGCTGAGAAAATACATTTTAAAATTTTATGCACTTCAATTAATTTAAGTTTAGCTAGCCACCTGTGTAGGGTTACCAGACTTCAGTTCAGTTGCTCAGTCGTGTCCAACTCTTTGCGATCCCATGGACTGCAGCATGCCAGGCTTCACTGTTCATCACCATCTCCCAGAATTTACTCGAACTCATGTCCATTGAGTCGGTGATGCCATCCAACCATCCTGTCCTCTGCATCCCTTTCTCCTCCTGCCTTCAATCTTTCCCATCATCAGGGTCTTTTCCAATGAGTCAGTTCTTCACATCAGGTGGCCAAAGTATTGGAGATTAAGCTTCAACATCGGTCCTTCCAATGAATATTCAGGACTGATTTCCTTTAGGATGGACTGGTTGGATCTCCTTGCTCTCCAAGGGACTCTCAAGAGCCTTCTCCAACACCACAGTTCAAAAGCATCAATTCTTTGGTGCTCAGCTTTCTTTATAGCCCAACTCTCATCCATACATGACTGCTGGAAAAACCATAGCTTTGACTAGATGGACCTTTGTCGCCAAAGTAATGTCTCTGCTTTTTAATATGCTGTCTAGGTTGGTCATAACTTTTCTTCCAAGGAGCAAGCGTCTTTTAATTTCATGGCTGCAGTCACCATCTGCAGTGATTTTGGAGCCCCCCCCCCAAATAAAGTCTCTCACTGTTCCATTGTTTCCTATCTATTTGCCATGAAGTGATGGGACCTGATGCCCATCACTTAGTTTTCTTAGTTTTCTGAATGTTGAGTTTTAAGCCGTTTTCCACTCTCCTCTTTCACTTTCATCAGGAGGCTCTTTAATTCTTCTTCGCTTTCTGCCATAAGAGTGGTGTCATCTGCGTATCTGAGGTTATTGATATTTCTCCCAGCAATCTTGATTCCAGCTTGTGCTTTATCCAGTCCAGCATTTCTCATGATGTATTCTGCATACAAGTTAAATAAGCAAGGTGGACAATATACAGCCTTGATGTACTCCTTTCCCTATTTTGAACCAGTCTGTTGTTCCATGTCCAGTTCTCACTGTTGCTTCTTGACCTACATACAGATTTCTCAGGAGGCAGGTCAGGTGGTCTGGTATACCCATCTCTTGAAGAATTTTCCACAGTTTGCTTTGATCCACACGGTCAAAGGCTTTGGTGTAGTCAATAAAGCAGAGGCAGATGTTTTTCTGGAACTCTCTCGCTTTTTCGAAGATCCAATGGATGTTGGCATTTTGGTCTCTGGTTCCTCTGCCTTTTCTAAAACCAGCTTGAACATCTGGAAGTTCACAGCTCACATACTATTGAAGCCTGGCTTGGAGAATTTTGAGCATTACTTTGCTAGCGTGTGAGATGAGTGCAATTGTGCAATAGTTTGAGCATTCTTTGGCATTACCTTTCTTTGGGATTGGAATGAAAAAGCAAATCAAAACATAGGATGCAGAGTTAATTATTAATTTCAGGTAGGCGACCAATAATTTTGTAGTATAAGTATAACCCAAATATTGCATGGGGCACATTTACACTAAAAATTTAGTCTTTAATTATCTGAAATTCAAATGTAACTGGTGTCCTGTTTTTTATTCAGCAACCTTAAATGTGTGGCTAGTGACATTGGACAATGCAGGTAAGAATGGATTGCCCTAAATTTCTTTAAAATTACAGGACGACTCCCATTGGATTATTTTAAGGAGGAAAAATGGTCATGGTCATATTTTGGCAAGAAAAAGTAACCTGACTTCTGAAAGAAAGCCATCAGATGCCAAGGCCAGGGCTACCAAAGCAATGAAATTCAATCCAACAATCATTTACTGGAAGCCTTCAGTGTGCAGAAGAGATACTCAGCCATATGCACCAGCATAGCTGAACAATTGCCGAGATGCATGTCCATTGGATTTGGCTGGTGCCTGTTTTGGGGCATGTAAAGGGTCAGTCTCAGAGGGAGCCATTGGATGGATAAGGTTGTTTGTTCAGTTGTGGTTTTTTGTTTTCCTTTGTCAAGATCTAACAAACTCTCATCTTCTTACCTTTTCTTCCTAGGGCTTGACACGTGTCATGAATAGGACTTTTAAATCCCTATACAGTTAAATCAAGGTGAGCATACTGGTGCATCCACACTCTGGGAAAAAACCCCACACTTTCCACTAAGAGCACCAATGGATTCCTCAGACAGAAACTCCAAACCAGTGAAACGCTATTCAATTCAAAAAGACATCTGTTGAGTGACTACTCTGATTCTAGGCTACGGGATAAGTTCCCAGGTGTAGGAGTCCATTGATTCTGCTTCCTTAATTGGCAAGGAACATGCAGATTTCTCCATCACACCCCAGACCTCGCTGGCCTGTAGTCAGGCCACCTGGGCCAGGCTCTAGCCCGTCAGCACTCTGGAAAGCTGCCAGTTACACAATGGCCCTTTCTCCTCCCCTTCCCAAATCTTCGCTCCTAAGTGGGCTTCTCTTCATTTTTCCTTCATGACTACTCTCTAAAATCTTGACAGTTTGACATGTTCCCTAGATTTTGAACTTTGAACGTGGCTCACCACCTCACAGTGGGTTAGAGAAGGTTCCAGCCGCTGAGGTGTTAGCTGCTGATGGTTCACAGCTGAGCCCTCTCCGAAGGGTCAGGGAGGGTGAGGGCACTGCCTCGCACAAGGCTCTACCCCTCTCTGGGGCGGCCAGCATGCAATGGCTGGTCACTGGGGATGCAAGGCCACACCGTGTTTTTACTGGGGACAACTCTGCACTGTTGTCCAGCCACCGTGGGCTCAGCAGAGGCCCTGGTGCTGTAGCATGCAAACTCACCTCCTCCCTCTGCCCAAACCTGCTTCCCTTACCGCCATTCATGTGTCGTTCCTGAGAGGACACTCCACCTCCCAAACAACAACAAGAACAACAAAAATAACTGGGACTTCCCTGGTGGTCCAGTGGCTGGGACTTCACCTTCCAGCGCAGGGTGTACAGGTTTAATCCCTGGTCGGAGGACTAAGATTCCACATGTCTCATGGCCAAAAAAATAAAACAGAAGCAATATTGTAATAGATTCAATGAAGACTTTAAAAAATAGTCCACATCAAAGAAAAAAACTTCAAAAATAAAGACAACCCCAACACCCTGCATGCATGTCTCCTCCTAGGAGTCTGTTTCAGGGGAGACTTACCAAAGACATAAGTTGTTGAAATATCTCTTAAGTAAACTTCCAGTTTCTTAGGACAAACTTCTTCCTTTGTTCAGCCTGGCTTTTTCTACTGCTTGGGAAAAACATGGCCTGGACTGCCTACTTCCAGACAGATGGACACACTTCACAGAGGCTGGAGACTGAGCAGTTCTGGAATGAGAGCAACCATCCAGGGTTGGTTGGTTTATGTGGGATGAGCAGACCGGCAGGTGCCTGCAATTAATCTTCCTGTTGTTCCTCACTAAGGTACCGAGGACCCAGCGAGAGGTGTAGATGGCTAAACATGCCTGACCTAATCCAGTCCTGGATAACAAACCAGTCACTTGTTACAGGGAAGACATCCCAGGAACCAATTTTACCCTCTGCCAGGAGAAAACTGCCCCCACTTTCCTCCAGCAGACCTCTCCCTCACCCCTCTCCTGACAGACCTTTCTCACAAGAATAAAAGCTGCTCTATGGGGTCTTGGCAGTGGACCCCACCACCTTTGATTCACATCCACTGAGTCCTGTGGAGCTGGACCAGCATCTCTCTTATCACTAGCTGTCCTCATCTGTTTTATCACCAGCACCCATCTCTCCCCGGCTGTGTGCCTTCCTGCATCCTAGCTGGGAAATGAGGGTGGAGCGGAGGGCAGGGCTCATAGGTGTGCAGTTCCTCTGTATACCACACTCTGTTCTGGGCCCTTCACATGCTCTCATTAAACCTCACTATATGTGTGTGTGTGTGTGTGCACGTGTGTGTGTATAGTGTATGCTCAGTTGTGTCTGACTCTTTGAAACCCTGTGGACTGTAGCCTTCCAGGCTCCTCTGTCCATGGGACTCTCCAGGCAAGAATGTTTTCTACTCCAGTATGTGTGTATAACATGTACAATATATATGCCCTCCCCCGACCCCCAACACACAGTCAACACCAAGGTTCAAAGAGTGACATAATTTAGTTCTCTGAGATATGTAACCTCTCCTCTTTAGGAAGTTACTGGCTTAGCTAGGTTTCCGTATGATTGTGAAGCAGTGCCCTAGGTTAATGCAACTCATGTCCACATTGGTCAGACTTGGTCTAATGGTGGTCTGGAGGCAGATCTAGCCCTTTAGTATTCCCTGACTTTATTCTGAAATTCTTTACTGTCTAAAGTGTCCTAACGCTGGCCACCAGAGGAGGTGTGGGAAATTGGAAGGGTCTCCCACCAGCTGCCCAGTCTTCTTGTTGTATCACGGAATAATGAACTCCTTGGACGAGTGTCTATTGTACTGTGGCTGCCTGCGGTGCAGGGAGCGTGGCAGCAGGATGCTGAGGCCCAGGAAGGAAGGGCACGGACTCGGGTCAGACAACCTGAACGTGAGTCCAGCCTCCATCACTCAGGAGCAGCGTGACCTACTGAAGATCTATTATGTGTGTGCTGTGTGTGCTCAGTCCAACTCTTGTGACCCCATGGACCATAGCCCGCCAGGCTCCTCTGTCCATGGGATTCTCCAGGCAAGAATGTTGGAGTGGGTTGTCATGCCCTTCTCCAGGGGATCTTTCTGACCCAGGGATCAAACTCATGTCTCTTGCATTTCCTGCATCAGCAGATGGATTCTTTACCACTGTGCCACCTGGGAAGCCCAAAGACCTACTATACTAGATACTAGATATTAATCTACTGCACTAGATGTTGTTAACCTTCTGGGTCCTCAGGTTTCTCACGTATAAAGTGAAGATAACACACCCACCTCATAGAGTGGTGTCCTTGTAAAGAGAAGGATGGATCCTGATTCAAGAAACACATCATTTGGGAGAGGAGATAAGATGTGTGTGTACATGACTTGACACAAATTTAGAAGGTGATGGATGCTATGGTGGTAGGAATCACATGTGATGAAACTTAAGAGGAAGGAACGATTACTTCTCTGTGAGGAAATCAGAGAAGACATGTTGCATAAAATAGCATTCAAGTTGATGAATGATATTCACACCAACCAGTCTTAAACCTGTGAGTGGCAAACTTCTAATGGACCAGGAAGTACCACCCAAAGTTTAAAACTACACCAGACTTCCCTGGTGGCTCAGTTTTAACAAATCCACCTGCCAATGCAGGGGACACAGGTTTGATCCTTGGTCCAGGAAGATTCCACATGCTGCAGGGCAACTAAACCTATGCACCACGACTGCTGAGGCCGCATGCTGCTACTTAGCCTATGCTCTAATGCCCTCCAGCCACAACTACTGAGCCCATAGTGCTGCAACTACTGAAGCCCACACTCAGCAACAAGAGAAGCCACTGCAATGAGAAGCCCATGCACCCCAACAAAGAGCAGCCCCCGCTCCTGCTTGTCACAACTAGAGAAAACCTGCACATAGCAACAAAGACCCAGCACAGACAAAAGTAAATAAAATAAAATAAAACAAAAAACACCACCAAGTAACGGAGCCCTGCAACACTGCACCATGAGGCCAGGTGCACACTGGGCATGATGACATGCCTCTGAGATCAGAAGCAGGTAACACACACCCAGTCCCCCGATCCTGCTGCCCAGATGGCTCCATGGGTCATTCTGACCCCGGGCAAGGCATCTTCTGTCCAAGTGACTTCAGTCTGGGAAACAGTCAAGACTTTACGGAGTTTATATGGTCTAGTTAGGAAGGTAAGATTCACATACAAAACGATTTTTATAACATTTATTGTTCTTTCTCATGTTAGAAAAGCAATCCAATTTTACCCTAGAAAATACAGAAAATTAAAAAGAAGAAAATCAAAATCATTCCAAGTTTCCCTGCCTGAGATTAACCACAGTTAACTGTGTGAAGTATGCATTTTTACCCACTCATCCTCCCTGCCCCCCACAGACAGCACACTGCCCCTCCCCTCCCCTCACGTTTGTTCAGGGGAGGGGGATCCTGGGGATCACAGATTCTCCTGCTTCCTCTTTCCCTTCTGGAGACTTCTGCCTGGGAGTGTGATTCGGCCTAAAGCACAGAGAAGGGGTTTTTTTTAGAGCCTCTTCAGGCTCTCTCTGCAGCCATCCATCAACCACAGCTCCACAAAGGCTGCTTCCCAGGCAGGTGGGCCTCTCGTAGGTGAGAGCAAAGGAAGTGGCTGACTCGGCTCTGCTCCGCGACTCGGGGGCTACTCCCACCCAGGTGAGTAAGCATCACGGTGCTTATAAGAAAATGGTTTCTTCAGTATAAGGCTGCTCCAAAGAGCACTGTATTGGAGAGTTAATATTCGTGGTGTGTGTGTGCACACGCGTACGTATGATTCTGGGTGTCTAGGAAGAAACCCCAATTCTCCATCTCTTAATGGCATGAGAACTTACAAGGATGTAGGTCCACGGATCTGCTAAAGATCCACCACCCTATGGTGGGTGTCTAGACTACAGGTTCTAAACTAGGAGCCCCACAGTGTCAGGTTGTACAGGGTGCTTACAACTGAAATTAGGATTCAACAGGAAACCATCAAGAAGGAAGGAAAGAAGGAAGAAAACGAAAGAAAGGAAGGAAGATCTGGCAATCAAGGGCTCTTTTTTTTAATAAAAGAAATTAGCCCTTGGGTGTCTTTTTAATTTGGGGAGGCTTTTCATTGTTGTCATAGGTTTTTATTTCTGTGTGCAGAAATTTTAAACTGTTATGTAGCCAAATTTTTCAAGCATTTCTTCTATAGCTTCCGAATGTCATACACCACTTAGAAGATTTTAGTCACCTGTACGAGCTTGCAAGGCTGCCATAACAAAGTACCATGGACAAGGTGGCTTAAATAACAGAAATTTATCTCCTCACAGTTGTGGAGGCTGGAGGTCCAAGAACAAGGTATTATCAGGGTTGGTTTCTTCTAAAGTCTCTCTCCTTGGCTGTAAACAGCTGCCTTCTTCCTGTGTCTTGTCTCTATGAGTGTCTATGTCCTAATCTCTTCTTACATGGATACCGGTTATATCAGATTGGGCTTCCCTGGTGGCTCAGTGGTAAAGAGTCTGCCTGCAGTGCGGGAGACCAGGGTTTGATCTCTGGGTTGGGAAGATCCCCTGGAGGAGGGCATGGCAACCTACTCCAGTACTCTTGCCTGAAGACTCCCCATGGACAGAGGAGCCTGGCGGGCTACAGTCGACGGGGTTGCACAGAGTCGGACACTACTGAGGACCGAGTAGCAGCAGCAGCAGCAACATATTGGATTAGAGCCCACTGCCTCGACCTTATTTTAAATTTAATTACCTTCCCTATCTCCCCAAACAGTCACATTCTGAGATCCTGGGGGTCAGGACTTCAAGATACAAATACTGAGGAAATACAGTTCAGCCCATGATATCACCCAAGATTATTTTCTTAAATTCTCCCAGTGTTTTACTTTTATGGTTTTATTTTTAACATCTAAGGATTTGAAAAAGTATTTGAAGGAGAAATGGCAACCCACTCCAGTATTCTTGCCTGGAGAATCCCATGGACAGAGGACCCTGGCAAGCTATAGTCCATAGGGTCTCAAAGAGTAGGACACAACTGAAGCAATTTAACACTAACACATTTGATACATCTGGAATTTGTTTTGGTATATGAGGAATGAGGTAGGGATCCAGTTTTGTTTTTCTAGATAGTATGTTAAATGTTTCAACTCCATTTATTAGTAATCTCCCCACCACCCAAATCCTGAAATTCTATCTTTAGATAGAAATATCTACGTTTATCTTATACACATACAGCCCACACGTATGTTTGGATCTATTTCTGAATAGCTAGTTTATACCACTAATCTGTCTATACCTGTGTCACTTGCAAACTTTTAATAATGGTAATTTTATAATATATTTCAATCTTCTAGGGCTAACTTTACCCTATTTTTCTTTTTCAGAATTTTATCACAATTTTTGCACCTTTACCCTTCAACATTTACTTTGGCATCACCTTGTCTAGCTGTAAAAATGTTCTGAAGGCATTTTCATTGGAATAGCGTTCAGTGGCTCAGCAGTAAAGAATCCACCTACAACACGGGAGACATGGGTTTGATCCCTGGGTCAGGAAGATCCCCAGGAGAAGCAAATGGCAACCCACTCCAGTATTCTTGCCTGGGAAATCCCATGGACAGAGGATCCTGGTGGGCTATTAAACTAAATAGCCAGACATGACTTAGCTATTAAACTAAACACCAAATATATAGATGAATGAGCAAGACTGTACATGTTTGTATAATGGACACTCTCTGCATCCATAACATTGCTTAGCATTGCTTACCCTTCTGTACTGCTTGAATTTTAAACCTTATACGTCTTATTTTTTTAATGACCAGGAAAATGTGTATTTCCACTCAAATAAAAAAAGTGAAAAATGCAGTGGAGTAAATAATGACTAGCAAAGATAAATTTATCTGGAGGAGCCATTCTGGAACTCTTTAAGTTCTCAACCCTACAATTATGTCTTCTGTTCATGGCTGAGCTGAGCCTTGCTTTCTCAAGGTTGGAGCAACACAGATGCAGCAACACGTTTTGACACAGTCTGCACATTGCAACCATGAGAAACGTTGGTTCTCCCCTCTGCTGCAGCTCATTTCTGCAAATTCAAGAGAGACACGCCTCTCTCAAAGGTTGTCCAGGCTGAGGGAGGCTGATTGTGAACTTGGCTGGTTTCTGCACATCCCCAGCCAAGGCCATCCTCGTGTGACTGCTCCCAAGAGGCTCAGGTTCCCAGCGACAAAGGAGTTGCTCCAGGCCTTCCTCCAGCCTCACCAGCAACCAGCTGTCCTTCTCCCCCGAGCTCCAGTGTCCTGCCCGCTCCTGCCAAAGCCCAGCACGGGCCTGGTACACAGAGCCTCCTGTCTCTAACGCAGTGAGGAGGTCAACAAGGAGCCACGTTTCTCTTGAGAGGGTGGTTTCCTAGATGGTGGCTTGGTTGCCAAGTAAAGGCCCGCTGGTTCTCCTCGTTTCTTTCCTGCCCCCTCTTTCTTTCATTCATTCACTCCCGTTCCCCTTTCCGGTGGGTGGTGGGACGAGGAGTGTGAGTTCCATGGGCTCCTCTGACCCGTCGAGCTCCTGGTCGCTGCCACACTTCCCAGGATTTATGTCAAAGAGACAGTGAGCAGCAGAGGGAGCTTCCAGGGGACGACGTACTGCCAGGGAAAGAATCTTTCTGAGAATAAAGTCAAGAGAGAAGAAAACAGAGCCCACAGACTCAGGGGGACAGTGGACATGAGCAATCCATCTGACGATGGCGGACTCAGCTTCACTGAAGACGGTAACTCTGAGACCTACAGCCAAGAAACTGCTCCTCTGCTTTTGTCTTTTCTCACGAGGAAGTTGAAGTTGGTTTTTTTTGTCACGTGCCAATGAAAGAGTCCTGCCTGATTAACGCCTGGGGTGAGGCTCTGAGATGTGCATGAATGGAGAGCTGAGATGAGCTGATGGTACGGGGAAGATACTGCCAAACATGAGTACAGTAGAACTGGACACATCACTTTGGTTTTTGTTGTTTGTTTTGTTGTTGGGTTTTTTTTTGCTTTTACCATTCCATGTCCTTTTATTACAATCCTGTCCTTGTGTTTCAAAATGAATGGCTATTTAACACACAACCCGAAACACTCCTAGAGTGGATCTGACCTTCCCATTTCTTTCTCAATATATTGAATCAAAAGGAAAAAAAAAAATCTTCAAAAAAATCACCAGGTTTGGTACATCCCAGAAAAAGCACCTTTACTAAACAACAGGAAACAAAAATGTCCCAGGAATATGACCAAACAGACAAAGCAGCAGGTGAGATTCCTGACAGGAAAGGATGACTCCCGGTGGAACATAAATAGATCCCCTCAAAGTACACATATTTCACATGAGTGTACACATCACTTTGAGTGAGAACTGATCAACATTCTCTGGGGTCTGAACAAGCACGTGAACTAAAGAAGCCACTCTTTCTAATCCCACTTCCTCTTAAGTAAGTGTTAATGTTAGTCGTGCCTGACTCTTTATGTGACCCCATGGATTGCAGCCCACCAGGCTTCTCTGTCCATGAGATTTTCCAGGCATGGATACTGGAGTGGGTTGCCATTTCCTTCTCCAGGGATCTTCCCAACCCAAGGATTGAACCCGGGTCTCTTGCACTGCAGGCAGATTCTTTACCCACTGAGCTACAAAGGAAGCCCACTCCCTCTTAACCACCATCCAAATACCATCACCACACTCTGACCGTTTCCACAACATACACACACCAACCGTTGCCTGCATTCCTCCACCATGGAGAGCAAGGAAGCAAAGAAAGCCATGTGTATGTCCACCAACCCGCTGGTAGTAAGACTGGTGTTGCTCCTGAATCTGAGCAAGCTCCGGGAGATGGTGAAGGGCGGGCAAGCTGGGCGTGCTGCAGCCCAGGCGGTCACAAAGAGCCGGACACAACTGAGCAACAACAACCAAGGTGAAGGAAACACTGTCCTAAGAAAATGATCACACACAAATACTGAGGTGTTAGGATAAAAGATGGTGGGTTCAGGAGAGTGGAAAACACTGATCCTTCTTTCAAAGAGTTTATAAGGTTCATGGGAAGATAAAGCCTAAACAGTGTGTGCTCAGGCGCTTCAGTCGCGTCAGACTCTTTGTGGCCCATAGCCCGCTGGCTCCTCTGTCCATGGGATTTCCCAGGCAAGAATACTTCAGTGGTTTGTTATTTCCTTCTCCAAAAGATCTTCCCGACCTGGGATCGAACCCACATCTCCTGCATTTCCTGAACTGCAGACAGATTCTTTACTGCTAAGCCACTGGGAAAGCCCAAAATAATGTATATAGAGAGTTATTATTAAAAATATATATATATAAGTGTTTGGGAAACCACTTAGGAGTTCCTGAAAAAGTTAAACATGGGAGTTACCATTCTATTCCTAGGTATTTACCCAAGAGAAAAGAAAACATAAAACTTACATATAAATGTTCTGCGCTGCTGCTGCTGCTGCTAAGTCGCTTCAGTTGTGTCCGACTCTGTGCGACCCCATAGACGGCAGCCCACCAGGCTCCGCCGTCCCTATTTGCGATAGCCAGAAGGTAGAAACAAACCAAATGTCTCTCAACTGAGGAATGGATAAACAAATGGAATACTATTCAGCCATAACAAGGAATAAAGTATTATGGAACAATAGTAAATATGTCTGGTCTCTGTCCCTGGCTCCTGGCACAGAGCTCCTAAAGTCCTTGGGATTTCCTAAGTGATAGGAGAGTCTTCTGTTATTGATAACCATCCTCTTTCAACCACATCTGAGTCTATGCTAATGAGCTGACTCTTGGTGGCTCTTAGATGGCTTCAGGATGGGAGCTGGCAGCAGGAAAGACCAACCTATTGTGAGAGGGTTGGAGCTTTCAGGTCCATGCCCAACATCAAGGAGGGAAGAGGGGCAGGAGATTGAGTTCAATGACCAATGGCTAATGATTGAATCAATCGCATCATCAACTCCCCCAAACCCTCTAAATAACAGGGTTCAGAGAGCTTCTGGGTTGATGGACACATCAAAGTGCTGGCAGGAGGTATGCCCTGAGAGGCCTACCACACTTCACCGCCTGAACCTCTTCCATGTGTGTGCTGAGCTGTGGTCTCTACAACAAACTAGTAAGTCAAGCACTCTCCCGATCTGTGAGCTGGAGTCATCCCAGTGAAGTATCAAACTTAAGTGGGGGAGGGGATCACAGGAACCTCTGAATTTGTAGCTGCCTGGGCAGAAATGTGGGTAGCCTGGGCACCCCATGTGCAGCTGGTTTCTCATGTGGGGGCAGTCTTGTGGGACTGAGTACTTCGTCTGTGGGGTCTGAGCTAACTCCAGGGGTTAGTTCAATAACTGAATAAAATTGTTGGGCAACCAGCTGGTGGCAAAGAATTGGCTGGTGTCAGGAAGAAAGAACCCAGAAGTACTGACCCAGGCTACGACATGGATGAATCCTGAAACCATTATGCTAAGTGAAAGAATCCAGACACAAAAGGTCACATATGATTCCACTAATATTAGGCATCTAGAATGGGCCAATTTATGAGACAGAAAGTGGCCAAGTGGTTGGCGGGGATCTGAGAGTGATGGGTTATGGACACAGGTTTCTGTTCGGAGAGATGAGAAGATTTGGGAGTTAGATGGTGGAGACGATTACACAACTTTGTGAATATACTGAAAACCACTAAATTTTACATTTTAGAAAAAATAAGGAATGGGACTGCCCTGGCAGTCCAGTGGTTAGGACTCTAAGCTTCCACTGCAGGGGCATGGGTTTGATCCCTGGTCAGGGAACTAAGATCCTGCATGCCGCATGGCATGGCCACCAAGTAAGAAATAAATAAATAAGGAAATAAACCTTTGATTAGAAAACCAAAAGGCTGGTATGTAACCAAGTTACACAAGAGAAGTTATCACACCGGCGGCCTCTGCACAGAACAATGCCCTGGGCGGAGGCGCTGTAAGGACAGACCAGGGAAATTACAGCTTCCGGTCAACTGACAGTGTCTTCAGAACAGCTGATTCCATAAAAGTGGCTATTTTCAGGCTATTGCCTTTGCTGAGCCTGATACAGAAACCAAGTATTTCTATCTTGATCACAGAGCCATACCCTTCCTTGCTGACTCTTAACAGTTACTTTACTTTTGTCTTGTATCACTGTTTACAAGAAATCATTTGTTTCTGACTGAAAAAAAAAAAAAAAAGAAGAAGAGCTATCAGAAGACTAGGGCTACTGTGTTAGCCTGTGTTCTTCCTGGAAAGCAAGGATTGAGACCAAAGTTTGAGTAGAAGCTTTGGTGGTAGGGGGTGGGAGTAGGTGGGTAGGAACTGGGGAGGGTGAGACAGGAAAGGAGGAAACCCAACACAAAGGTGTGTTTTCGGGAAGACTGTTGTAGGGAACTGAGGCTGCATGTCCTTAGCACTTTCCAAGGAGCTGAGCTAAAGGGCCTCAGAATCATCTACCCCTTTCGCTCAGGAAGGACTGGTTCCTGATCCCATGGGACAAGGTTCACCCCACGGGGCACCAACTCACCTGCATTCCCAGGCGGTGTGTGCCTGAGCGCCGAGGTGATTCTGTGGGTATCCCCCACCTTGGTCCCCAAGAACTGTGCCCAAGAAGAGCCAGTGGATTCTCCACAGGACTCAAACCATTGGCCCCCCTAGTTCTCGGGAATTCAAATTTAGATGGAGCTGTTGCACCAGCTCTCCAGGGCCTCCATCTTGCAGATGGCAGACGGTGAGCCTTCTCGGCCTGACCTTGCATTAGAGGACATTGGATGCATGCAAAGTCATGCCTAACATGGATCCTCAGCCTGACATTCAGTGAGTCATAATGAACTGTCTAAGAGATCATGGGAGCCTCTTCCTTGGTCTCCTAGATCGCTCCTCTGGGGACAGCTGGGTACCACATTGTGAGGACACTTGAGAATCCTTATAGAGAAAACCGGAGAAGAGCTAGGGTTTCCTGCCAGCATCAGTCTGCCAGCTACAGAGAAGGTGTAGTCTAGGAAGTGAGTCCTCATCAAACACTGTGAAAAATAAACTTCTGGAGTTTGTGAGAAAAATAATTGGGGTCCTGGAGTAATAAGTGGCCAATTGATAATTTTTTACAAATTAAAACACCTTAACATTACACAGTGCTAATGTCAAATACATTTCAATTTAAAATTCACACAAGGGACTTCCCCAGTGGTCCAGTGGCTAAGACTCCACACTCTCAATGCAGGGGGGCCTGGGTTCAACCCCTGGTCAGGGAACTAGATCCCACATGCTGCAACCAGAAAAAAAAAAAGATCTCGCAAACTGCAGCAAAGATCTGGTTCAGCCAAATAAGTAAGTAACTAGATAAAACATTAAAATAATAATAGTAATGATGACTCTTTAAAAAATAAAAATTCATGCAAAAAAATATAGGCCATGAAAGCTAAGAGTCTGATACAGAATGGAATTGCTTTAGGTTGAAGAAGTAGGGCATCATGGAAGAGGTGAGACTTAGATCTGTAATATTAACACAGATCCACAGAAGAGTTATCTGGTTTCAATATTGTATTTACGTAAATGTAATATATTTTGCTCACCGACTGCTTACAGTTTAAGTAATCCCCACTTTCCTTACCTTAGCAGGGAACTTAAAAATATGTAAACATAAAAGAAAATAAGAAATGGGAAGGATAGTCTTTTCAACAAATGGTGCTGGGAAGTCTAGATATTCACATGCCTGAAACTGGCTCCTCTCCTTACTCCATACACAAAAACTAACTCAAAATAGATGAAAGACCTAAACATAAGTGCTGAAACTGTAAACCTCTTAGAAGAAAACATAAGGGAAGTTCTCATGACATTGGATCTGACAGTGACTTGGCACCTGACAACAAAAGCACAGACAACAAAAGAAATTAATAAATTGGACTTGATCAAAATTAAGAACATTTGTGCGTGCTCACTTCGGCAGCACATATACTAAAATTTGGAATGATACAGAGAAGATTAGCATGGCACCCGCACAAGGATGACAGGCAAATTCATGAAGCGTTCCATATTTTTTTGTAGAAAAAAACAGTTCAGTGTTTCAAAGGAGAGATGTCAACATAACTGTGACTTGAAATAGTGGCAGATGAATATGTAGCTTATCACTGATTCAGAATAAAAGTTATTTTTCAGAAACAAACAAACAAAAGAACATTTGTGCATTTGAGAATACTATCAAGAGAATGAAAAGACAGCCTACAGAATAGGGGGAAGGACTTCCCTGGGGGTCCAGTAGCTAAGACTCTGAGCTCCCAGTGCAGGGGCCCCGGCTTTGAACCCTGATCAGGGAACTATATTCCACATGCTGCAACTAAGAGTCTCATGCCCCTACTAAAGATTTCACTTACTGCAACTAGGACCCAGTGCAGCCAAACAAATAAACATTAAAAAAAAAAAAAAAAGAATGGGGGGAGATATTTTCACATCATATATCAGATAAGGAATCAGTATCCAGAAGATATAAAGAATGCCTACAATTCAATAACCAAAAAAAAAAAAAAAAACAAACCACTCAATATAAAAATGGGCAGAAGGCTTGAATAGATATTTCTTCAAAGTATATACTCAGATGACTAGTAAGCACATAAAAAGATGATCAAATCACCAGTCATTAGGGAAAAGCAAATCAAGGCCACAGTCAGATATCACTTCACAGCCACTGGAATGGCTATTATACATAACATATTCTTTTAAAAAACGAAAGTAACAAATGTTGGTAAGGACGTGGAGAAATTAAAACACTTGCTCATTGCTGATGGGAATGTAAAATAGTGCAGCCATCATGGAAAACAGTTTGACAGTTCCTCAAAAGCTAAACATAGTACGACCATATGATCCAGTAATTCCACTTCTGGGTAAACACCCAAAGGAATTGAAAGCAGGAACTCAAACAGATATTTGGCACCCATGTTCATGGCAGCATCACTCACCACAGTCAAAAGGAACTCCACAGACAGAGGGATAAACAAAATGTGGTCCATCCATACACAGGAATATTATTCAGTCCTAAATAGGAGGGAGATCCTGGTGCTGGCAACAACAGGGATGAACCCTGAAGAAGTTACTCTATGTAAACTAAGCCAGACGCAAAAGAGTGAACGTGCTTATGTGACTTACCTGAAGCAGACACACTCCTAGAGATGGAAAGCAGACCAGAGGTTATACCAAGGTCTGGGGAGGGAGGGAGATGGTTACTGTTTAGTGGGTACAGAGTGTCCATGCTGGGTCACAAAAATGTTTTGGAAATAGATATTAGTGATGGTTGTAGAATATGATGAAGGTAATTAATGTCACTGAATTACATACTTAAAAATGGTTAAGACAGGGACTTCCCTGGTGGTCCAGTGGCTAAGACTCTGTGCTCCCAAAGCAGGGTCCCCAGGTTCAATTCCTGGTCCGGGAATTAGATTCCACATTCTGCAGATAAATAAGATTCTGCATGCTTCAATTAAGACACAGTGCAGCCAAATAAATATTTTTTTTAAAAATTACTAAAATGGCAAATTTTATGCTTTATGTATTTTGCCACAATTTGAAAAAAAGGGAAAAGTGCCAAAAGAAAGGAAGGAAGGAAGAAAGAGAAAAATGTCAAAAGCCCTTCAAAGGAACCCCTTCAGTAACATCCAGGGCACCCAGATAACGTCTTTAATAAAGCAATTTTTACAGGCCTCTGGAATAGGCGATAAGGCCAAGTGATGAGCAGGACAGGTGTGTGATGAGCAGGACAGGTGTGTGATGAGCAGGACAGGTGTGTGATGAGTACATACCTGTGTGTCAGGTGGGGGCATCTGCAGCTACCATCCGTGCCTGGTGACGATGATGCTTTGAGAAAAGCAGCTTCAGGCTGGGTGGTTGGCTCCGGTTACTCTGAAATCCAACTCTTTCAAGGTTGAGCTCCCCTCTTGACCTCCTTGTTTGGCTGCTCTTTCATTGTAATGAGCCAAGGCCAAGGCCAGCTTACCGCCTGATTCAGGAGACACTCAGATGCACCATCGAGGTGTCTCTTCAGCTTCCACCGCAGGTGACTGAGTGATCCTCAGTCTCACACTTGACTATCCATCCTGCTCTGTCATCTTTGCTTTTATTTGTATATTTTTGTATTATTTTATTTGTGTCATTTTGTTTGCTTTTACTAATTTTATTGGTGTATGGTTGCTTTACAATGTTATTATTTTCTGCTGTGCAGCAAAGTGAATCAGTTATATGTACACATATATCCCCCCTTTTTTTTTTTGGATTTTCATCCCATTTAGGTCAGGCTTCCCTGGCTCAGATGGTGAAGAATCTGCCTGCAATACAGGAGCCACAGGAGACCTGGTTCGATTTCTGGGTTGGGAAGATCCCCTGGAGAAGGAAATGGCAACCCACTCCAAGAATATTCTTGCCTGGAGAACTCCACGGACAGAGGAGCCTGGCGGGCTACAGTCCATGGGGTCGCAAAGAGTCAGACACCACTGAGCGACTCACACCAAGTCCATGTAGGACCCATGGAGCCCTGAGTAGGGTTCCCTGTGCTGCAGAGCAGGTTCTCACTTCACTTCAGTCCGTCATTTGGGTCCAACTCTGCGACCCCATGGACTACAGCACGCCAGGCTTCCCTGTCCATCACCAACTCCTGTTAACTAATGAGGTTCTCGTTAGTTATCTATTTTACATATAGTAGTGTATCTACGTCAATCCCAGTCTCTCCATTCATCCCACCCCCACACCCCCTGTCACCTCTGCCTTTAAAACCTCACTCTTTGAGCCCTTCTAGGTGCTGAATGGACTTCAAAACTGTTGTTCTGGTTCTTCCTGTTTAGCACCTGCTGTTGTGACTGCCCTCCTGCAAGAGGCACGGAAAATGACTCTTCCTGGCTGTTTCCTTTGACCATGGTGCATCCCCTGCCCCAGTGGGAGTGCAGCCAGGAACCCAGGTGCTCTCCCCGCTCTATTCCTGCCTTCAGATCGTCTTCGCTGGACACAAGAAGTGCCTGTCTCTGCAGCCACCGCACGGCCAACCCTGTGGCGGGCCCTCCTGCACTTGGCCCTGTTTCCCCTGAGAACTTCCTGCTTGTTCTTTTCCGTGATTCTTCAGGGCTTTGTCTTTCTCCGGCCGTATCCTGTGGGGGGATTCACCTCTCTCCTTCAAAGGCTTACGCCAGGCAGGATCTCAGATCGTGACCATTTTCAGAGAACTGTGTACACAGGAAAAAGTCTGAGACATGCTCTCTAAAATGCTCCCTTGCTGAAATTTAATTTTGACATCTTGCCACATGAAAGTTTTTCCTTTTTTTTTTGAATTGCGGTAAAATAGACCAAACGTAAAATCTGCCATCTTAAGCATTTTTAAGTGTGCAGTTGGGTAGTATCGAGTATATTCACACTATTGTGCAACCAATCCCCAGAACCCTCTGCGTCTTGTAAAACTGAAGTTCTGCCCCCATTAAACAGCAACTCCCCTCCCCCCACCCAGCTCCTGGCACACCATTCTTCTTTCGGTCTCTGTGAATCTGACTGGTCTATACCTCATTTGAGGGCAATCATACAATAGCTGTCTTTCTGTGTGTGGCCTGTTTCACTTGACATAATACCTTCACAGTCCATCCATGTTGCAGCATGTGTCAGAATCTCCTTCCTTTTGAACGCTGAATAATACTCCAGCATGCACATACACCACATTTTGCTTACCTATTCATCTGCTGATGGATTTGGGGTTGCTTCCACCTTTCGGCTACAGTGAATTATGCTGCTGTGAACATGGGTGTATTAAATATTTTTTCACTTCCTTCGGGTACATACCCAGAAGCAGGATTGCTGGATCATATGGTAATTCTAATTTTATTTTTTTTTGAGGAACTGCCATACTGTTACATAAAAGTTTCAGAGGATAACAAAATCACCCAGAAATGATCAGTGGAGGAGACTGGATTAAAGTGACACAAGGTGATAAGTCTGGCATCTTTAAAACTCATCATCAATATTTCCTTTGGCCTTGGCTTTTCCTTAGATCTGTCCCTTTCCTTTAATTCAGGCTACAGAGTGAAGATGGTACTCTTCTCCAAGTGCCCGAGGCCCATGGTAACAGTCTCAGTTTATTGGAGAATGCCTTTGGGGGCCATAGTGGAGGAGGAAGCAGGATTGAGCAGAAGGAGGAATTGAGCTGCCAAGCAGGCGTTGATGGCAGTCTCGCCCAGCCCGGCAGGGCACTCAGGAACCAAAATACCTTGTCACATAATTCTGTGTTGGGCCGAAACAGCAGTCTACACACCCTCCTTGGTCACTGGATGTGGGCTGTCTAGGAAAGAACATGACCTTGAGCTTGGGGACCCTCTGCAGCTGAGATGGGTTCTGAAGCCAGCAGCTGGGGCCACATCTCCATCCTTGAAGCAGAGTCTGTGCGGCAGATCACCATGTCCACCATAGTAGTTTCTGAGAAAGACTGCTGACCACAAGCACCAACGAGAAGGTGGCCAGGCTACCATATGATACCACTTATATGTGGAATCTAAAACATGACCAAATGAGCTTGTCTATGGAACAGACACAGAGTGGGTGTGTGACTGCCAAGCCGAGGGAAAGGACTGATGCTGAAGCTGAAGCTCTAATACTTTGGCCACCTCATGCAAAGAGCTGACTCATTGGAAAAGACCCTGATGCTGGGAAAGATTGAAGGCAAAAGGAGGAGGGGGCGAAAGAGGATGAGATGGTTAGACAGCATCCCTGACTCAATGGACATGAGTTTGAGCAAACTCCAGGAGATGGTGGAGGATAGAGGAGCCTGGTGTGCTGCAGTCCATGGGGTCACAAAAAGTCGGACACTACTTAGCGACTGAAAAACAACAATGAAACAGACTCACAGCTACAGACAGCAAACTTGTGGTTGCCAAGCAGGGGGTGGGGTTAGGGGTTGAGGGAAGGATGGATTGGGAATTTGGGATTACCAGGTGCAAACTATTACACACAAAATGGAAGAACAACAAGGTCCTACTATATAGCCAGGGAATCATATTCAACATCCTGTGATAAACCATAATGGGAAAGACTATGAAAGAGAAAGAATATATATGTATAACTGAATCATTTTGCTGTACAGAAAAAATTGATACATTGTAAATCAACTATACTTTAGTACAATAAATTTTAAATGTGGCCATGTTAGTACAAAGCAGGTCATTTGCTGGAAGAGGGTCTGTGTGGGTTGGTGAAGAGCACAGAGCACTAGGTAGGAACCCTCGGCTTTGTCCTCCTCAGCTGGGTGACCTTGATCAGGTTACTGACCCCCGCTGTGCTCCGGTTTCCTCCTATGACAAGGGTCATGCTAGAATCTGCCTCATATAAGCACTCACCGTCACATGACACCCATCACCAGCTCTGTATGTGTAATATCACCACAGATGCTTGGAGTGAAGGTGGGGTTCTAGAACCTGTGGAAGCAGCGGGAAACTAGGAGGGTGAGGATTCAGAGAGTGAGGCTAAAATGAACAATGAAAGATGAGCAAGGCAGCACAGAGGTAAGAAATGAGACACTCAGAAAATAACACAAATGGCTGGGTAGAATATCCGATTGAACTTTAAAATCAAAGGGCAACAAACAAAACAGTTTGGAAACATGACCTGGGAGCTGGTTCTCTGAATATTTCCAGGATCTTACTTGTAGCAAAATCACTTCTTACTCCGGCTCCCTCTCCTCTTTCCAGTGACCCCACTACTTTTCTCCTTCCTCCTCCTGGCTTTGCAAGTCCCAACCCCTACGGATCCACATGGGGGACTGCCTTTGTAGGCACATCTATTACAAGTTGTAGTAGGACTTGGAAGATGCCATGCAAAGGGTCAGCGAGAGGTGGGACAAGAAGATCGATGCACCAAAGAAGAGACTAAGACATCATTCCATCTAGCAGGGGCTCCAGGCAAAGCCGAACACATGGGCATCAGGTGCCCATAACGGTGGGAGTAAGGGAACAGTCAGGAGCTTGGTCAGCATTGGTGCTGGGACCGATCAGAGACGGACAATGTGTATAAAAGTCACAAACCCTTCAAGATAGAACACAGACAAAATAAAAGGAAGGAGTGAGAGCACTCGTGTACACTGAACTGACAGGTGAGCTTTCCTTGTCCTGACTCGAAGGAGTCTGCTCCATCCCATCCACGTGAGCAGGGCCATTCCCTGCAGACGCCTCACCCCTGCGCAGCAAGCCCACCCACGCCTGCGAGAGGGGCTCCTCTGGGCTAAGCGTGCTCCGAGTTCTAGACTGTGTTCCTAGCGCCTGTGTGGTTCAGCATTGCACTGGACAGTCGATTTCTCCTCTGAGTTTCCAGCATGATAGCACATCTCTGAAAAGCGGCTGAGCTCCTGAGAGAACGCGGGATGGGAGGAGAGGAACATGCAGAGATCCCCACGCCCAGAGCCCCGCTTTCCACTGCGCCAACAATGGAGCGCTCCTCTCCTCCCTCCACCAGCAGGTCCATTGTCCTCCGGCTGCAAATGCAAGTGGGATAAACAGCAGCTGTGAGGCCCCTGCCCTTCCTCCTCGGAGGCCCGGGTATGGAATGTGAGAAGCCCGGCCTTAGTACAGCCGGTTCTGACTGCTCTCCAAAGAGAGCTGAGGAGGTGGGGACAGCAGACCACTCGTTCAACACAGAACATCCTCTGCAGGGAAAGGCTGGGCAGTCACAACAGCCGTCATCACTAATATTTTCCTATATTCTGCACACGCAGTAACTAGAGGAACGACATAGTTCTGCATAATTTATATATGTGTATTTGCATCTGCCTGGCTCAGATGATAAAGAATCTGCATGTAATGCAGGAGATCTGGGTTCGATCCCTGGGTCGGGACGATCCCCTGGAGGAGGGCACAGCAACCCACTCCAGTGTTCTCACCTGTAAAATCCCAAGGACAGAGGAGCCTGGTGAGCTCCACAGGATCTGTAGGGCTGCGAAGAGTCAGACATGGCTGAAGGACCAAAACACACACACACACACACACACACACACACAAAGCCTTATGTAGTCTCTGAGTCAATGGTTAAGTTTTTCTCCATTTCTAATTAACTTTCGTGGCCCCCTACCCCTCGGATTCCTCAGATACATAGTAAATCTGCACTTCCTGGGGTCCACATGCTCTGTGAAGTCGCTCCACATGAGGGACCTGCAAGTCTCTTGCCACAGCATTTCTGTCAACTGACCAACTGTGTGTGTTTCTGTTTAAAGACATCTTCTTAGACACGTGTTGCTGGGTCATTAACACTGAACCTAGGGCCCACAGCACACAACTGGAGTTTACCAGGGACACAGATTTTCTCCGAGAGGCCTGGCCCAACCTTTCTGCACTTGAGAACCCCAGGCAGCACTTTCTCACGACGCCCATTCTCGACAGCAGAAACATCAATGACCAGAATACAACTACGAAAACATGGCACCGAGGAGACACGGAATAGGACACTTGTTTCCAGAAGCGGCTGAACTGAGAAGGTGAGCATCACCACCACCCCCCCTACACTGCAACTGGGAACACGCATGTGTTTGGGCAGCACTTATGTGCATCTGCATATATCCTCAGAAGCCCTGCCAGGGTGCTGTGACTCTGGGGTCACAAGTACATTTTAACAAGGAGACAAATTCACAGGTACAGAATCCTGGAACTGCATGAAGTAGAGAATGTCCTGTGGGCAAACCCATGAGTGAAGTCGCTCAATCGTGTCCGACTCTTGGCTACCCCGTGGACTGTAGCCCACCAGGCTCCTCTGTCCATGGGATTTTCCAGGCAAGAATACTGGAGTGGGTTGCCATTTCCTTCTCCAGGGGAATCTTCCCAACCCAGGGATCAAACCCAGGTCTTCTGCATTGCAGGCAGATGCTTTAACCTCTGTGCCACCAGGAAAGCCCGTGGGCAAACCTGTATGGAACCTGAAATCAAGAAATCCTGGTCCTATCAGCTTTCAGAATATGGAGAATTCTATTCCAGGGCCACTTTGGAGGCACTGGCCACTGTACACAGAAGTGACACTGCCACGTTCCCTGACTCCACAGCCACTAGACCACCTACGCGGGGAGATGCTTTCCTGTTACTGGCCATGCACTGGTTCAAAGTTAACGATTCTCAAACTATGGCCCTGGATGCAACTGTTAGAAATTCAGATGCAAACTGTTATAAGATAAACACAATGTCCTACTGTGGGTTTCCCTGGTGTCTCAGACAGTAAAGAATCTGCCTGCAATGCAGGAGATCCAGGTTCGATTCCTGGGTCAGCAAGATCCCCTGGAGAAGGGAATGACAACCCACTCCAGTATTCTTGCCTAAAGAACCCCATGGCCCGAGGAGCCTGGTGGGCTATACTGTACAGTATAGCCATACTGTACAGCAAAGGGAACTATATTCAATATGCCGTGATATACCACAATGGAAAAGACTATGAAAAAACAAAAATATGGCTTCCCTGGTGGTCCCATGTTAAGAATCCACCTGCCAATGCAGGAGACATGGGATCGATTCCTGGTCCAGGAAGATTCCACCTGCGTCACAGCAGCTAAGCCCGTGTGCCACCACGACTAAGCCTGTGCTCCAGAGCTGGAGAGCTACAACTACTGAAGCCTATGCACCGCGGAGTCTGTGCTCCCCAACTAGAGAAAAGCCTAGGAAGCAACGAAGACCCAGCACAGCCAAAAATAACAAGTAAGTAAATTAAAAAAAAAAAAATATATATATATATATATACACACACACATATGCATAACTAAATCACTTTGCTGTAGAGGAGAAATAAACACAACACTGAAAACCAACTCTACTCCAACTAAAACATTTTTAAAATAAGAACATGTGGATTCCCGGGCCCCACTCAGATCTATAGGATCAGAATCTCTGGAGATGGGCTCAGCAATCTGGGTTTTAAGAAGCCCTCCAGGAGACCCTGCTGTATGCGCAAGTTTGAGAACAGTGCTCTCTAAGTCAGGCAGCTTCCTCTGGTCCCCAGTGGCTCCTGGCCTGCAGTGGGCCTGACTCATTCTCCTTCCGTGTGGAAAGAGTCATGGCTTAAAAGTCAGAACAGAGGTCACATCCCACTTCTGCATTTTACAACGGGGAGACCTTAAAGGACTGAAATACCCTGACCCTGCAGCTTCTTCATCGATGAAAACATGGAGATGAAAAGAAATACAGTAGATGAGAAAAAGTGCTCAGCACACACGAGGCCCTCAGTAAATGCTAGCTTTCTTTTCTTTCCCTCCCTTTCAGTATTCATCCCTGAACAAAACATGAAGGGTGAAGGAAAAAAAGAAAGAAAGAAAGAAAAAAAAAAAACCAGAGAGACAGTGTTCTTTCTTTAGAATAGAATAGAGCTTGGGGCTTATCTCAGAGAAAACAATTACTATGTTCATCTCTCTCCCTCCACTCCACGGCTCCCCTTATTCCCCCACTACCCCGTGTGTGTGTGTGTGTGTGTGTGTGTGTGTGTGTGCGTGTGTGTGGTGTGTGTGTGTGTGTGTGTGTGTGTGTGTGTGTGTGTGTATGTTTGGAAAGCTGAGACTCTGGTGTCAGTGTGGCTAGAGGGGCGAAAACACACTGAGGTCCTTTAAAGAGAACTCACACTATTTTACTGAGCTCCTTGACCTTCATAAACAGTGAAAAAGCCGGTCCCTAGACTCCTTACATCCTTCCGGTTTCCCTCCTGTCTGCTGCCTCCACCAGGCAATTCCTCATTCTGCTTTCCTTCCGCCTAAGGAACTAGAAACTCCTTTCAGCTGGCTTGCTAGGATCTTCAAAGACTTTGACCAATGGGTGACTGCAGACTACTGCCAACCACCCCTGCGACCCCCCAGACAGAGCTGAGGGAGAATCCAGGTTTCAACTCACCAGCCCTTCCTTCATCCTGAGTTTGAAGTCACTAAAATCAAAGGAGGGGCTTCCCAGGTGGCGCTAGTGGTAAAGAACCCGCCTGCCAGTGCAGGAGACATAGGAGACACAGGTTCGATCTCTGGGTCAGGAAGATTCCCTAGGGAAGGAAATGATAACCCACTCCAGTGTTCTTGCCTGGAGAATCCCATGGACAGAGGAGTCTGGTGGGCTACAGTCCATGGGGTCGCAAAGAGTCAGACACAACTGAAGTGACTTAGCACACAAAATCAAAGAGGAGCCTAGCAAGGTGTTATATTCAGAGAATCTAATTCTGCATGTTGGAAAAAAAATTTTTTAATTATTTATTTATTTGGCTGCACTGGGTCTTAGTTGCAGCAGACAGGCTCAGGCAGGCTCAGTTGCCCCATAACATGCAGGATCTTAGTTTTCTGACCAGGGATCAGACTGGCATCACCTGGATTGGAAGGCATATTTTTAACCACTACACCACAAGGGACTAAGGGAAGTCCCAGAAGTTGCCTCTTTTTTTGGTTCCTCCTAGGACTGCAGTCCCTCTTTGACTGCCTTCCCAGACACTATCTTCCTAGAGACCTGCTGCGGCTGCCAGTGTCTAAAATAGTTTATCACAGTCTTGATTCCTTGCCCCCGAGCAGTGGTAACACTCAGCAAACTAACCAATGTTTACAGTGAGGAAGAGATGGTTACGGTCCTGGAATTTTATTGGTAAAAACCAACAGGAATTTAGCAGTTAAAAACCAACTGCCCTGTTCTGAGCCAGGGAGATTCCTGAATGCAGGTTTCGAGATGTCTCATCAGCCTTCCTCACCTTAATTGTTTTATACGTCAACTCAGGCTCTGCTTCAGCTAGACAAGCCTAATAGTATTTCCTTCCTGATGCAGTTTCCTTCTCTGAAAACAGAGCTAGAGGCAGCTCAGACCCAGCAAAGAGAGGTGACTGATCCAGATCATGTTTGGGTCCAGGGCTCCTTCTCCATCCAGCATTATTCCTCTCTTCCCAACCCCTAAGCCATTGTCTTAAGCCTTCCCTGTAACCTTCCCTGGGTGTGCTTAGCTGCTCGGTTGTGTCTGACTCTGTGACCCCATGGATTGTAGCCCGCCAGGCTCCATGAGATTTTCCTGGCAAACATACTGGAGTGGGTTGCCATTTCCTTCTCCACCCTGAAACCCCAAACCTTGCTTTTTCCTTTCTACCAAAACCTGTCCTTAAACCTTTCAAATCTCTTGAAACTTTGGCTTTTCCGAGCAATCAGACCTTTCTGATCATCATCAGACTCTGTTCATCCCATTTACTCCAAGATTCTCTTTCTCTTCCAGGCAAAGAATGATACACAGTAGGACCATCAACATTTCTGACTTGGAGGATTATCCCAGTTTTTAATAGATAAGGACCCCAACTAGCTATGTCATTAGTCAGAGGTCCCTAAGCTGGGAACAAAGTCAAGTCTAAAACTCATGCCTCTAAGTCCACAGTTCAGGCTTTTGTTTTCATTACATGAAAGTGTCTATTTGTGTTTCTTTTCTCCATCAATATTCTAATGTCTTTTAAAATTTTTTCTTTATCTACTTATTTATTTGCCTGTGTCAGGTTTTAGTTGCCACACTCCGGATCTCTGTTGCCCACTGTGGGATCTTTTTTTTTTGTTTGTGTTTCGTCGCAGCACATGGGATCTTCTGGTTCCTTGACCAGGGATCGAACCCAGACCCTCTGCATTGGGAGCGCCGAGTCCTAGCCACCAGACCACTAGGGAAGTCCAAATATTCTTCTTCTTATATCTTTACATGAGGTTGTTTTTTCAAATTTCCTTTGTCACCATTACTGGTGACATGATAAATCTCAATCAATATCACAACTCAGCATTTCCCCAGAATACCCTACGTGGGACCCACAGTGGCACTGCTGATGGCCCACTCCCTAAATTCTTTCTCATGTCCCAAATGACTCTAGCTTTATCCTCCAAAGACGGTCCATCCCCCTCAAGCCTTAAGGAGGCCAGAGTTGGTACAACAAAAGAAACACTGCTACTGATGCAGGAAATCCACTCCTTTATCTGAAACATGAAATATCAAAATACAGCTGGTTGAACTGGAAGAGCCTGACAGATGGGGCTCACAGGGGACATCATATTGTGGATACTGACCCAAGGCTCCTCTAATAGGATTCACAGGACCCAATACCCACTAGTGTGAAGGCGCCAGACTTCAGAAGAACCATTATGACCCAGCTATAATGCACTGGGAGCAAGGAACTCCTGCCGAAAGCTGGGCCAATCAGACTCTCTCATGACAATTTAGAATTGAGGCTTCACACACTGGTACGTGTCCTTTGGAGGCTAGAATTATGCAGTAATGCAAAGTTAGGGCCCAGGTGGCCTTGCCTAATGATACTGTGAAAGAGGGAATGAAGCAGAACCTCAGAGAAGCAGAGGTGAGACACTCAAAGAAACAGACAGCCATTTGGGATTCTCATTCCTGGTTCCATCTCTTTGTGACTTGTATGCATGCATGCTCAGTTGTGTCCAGCTCTTCGCGACCCCATGGACTGCAGCCCACCAGGCTCCTATGTCCATGGGATTCTCCGGGCAAGAATACTGGAGTGGGTTGCCATTTCCTTCTCCAGGGGATCTTCCTGACCCAGAGATCAAACCTGCATCTCCTGTGTCTCCTGCATCGGTAGGTAGATTCTTTACCACTGAGCCACCTGGGAAGCCTGTTTGTGGTTTGCAGGAAACCCAATAAGTCCACCAAACCTGTTTATTCCCCTTTCTTTCTTTTTTTGCTGCTTTACCTGAACTAGTCGAGCGGGTTTCCTCTGCAACAGAGAAGTCTGGACTGAGACCCTTCCCTTCCAGAGCTGAAAGGTGAACCAGGCAGCCGACCCTGGCTAGGAAGTCAGGGCGATCTGGCCAAGGACTGGAAGGTGGTGACTGTTTCCTTCTCTGTAGGCAGAGGTGCTGGTCAGGCTTGGATTTTCTGTGCATCGGGGCTCTCAACCTGAGATATTCTCCTCTGTCCACTCCGAACCCCATCCAGGTAAACAGAGCAGCAGTCGCCAGCCCTCAGCATTCACAGAACTTAACTTCCCCTCATGCACTTCCTTCTGAAGCACCTAGAAGACACTTTTGCTTGTTTGGGGACAAAAGCAAGCCCAAAACCTTATTAAAGTGAATCCAGGGACTTCCCTGAAGGTCTGGTGGCTGGGAGTTCATGCTTCCAGTGCAGGGGGGCCCTGGATTCAATCCCTGGTTGGGGAACTACAGCCCACATGGCGAAACTAAAGTTAGCATGCTTTAAGTTAGCATGCTGCAACTTAAAGAGTCCACATGTTGCAACTAAAACAAGAAAGAAAATTAAAAAAAAAAGATCCTGAATGCTGCAACTAAGACCTTACACAGCCAAATAAATAAATAAACATGAAAAAAAGAAAAAAGGGAATCCAACTGGTTTTGGCTTTTTGCCTCTAACTTCTGTTGGGAGCAGAGATTCTCCACCTCAGTCACTAGCACTATTTTTATGATTTTTGATATTTCCACATACCACTGGTACTATTTCGTTACTATTTAAAATATATATACATAAATTTTTTTGTTTATCCTAACCTGTAATATTCATTGATAAAACCATGGGCTTATAAGGTATATTATATTTTTTCTAATAAATACCTAAATGCAAAACTATTACCAAAAAAAAATGTATTTTATTTTAACCACCTAAGATCATCTCATGTGTACCACCTTAGGAAACACTAGTATCATGTGGGTTTTGGATCAGCTAGGCTTGGTTCAGGTATTAGCTCTGCCATTTAATACCTGCATGGCCTTGGACCAGTCACTCAATCTCTGTAAACTTCAATTTTGTCACAATTTCCCAGGGGTCCATGGCTGAGAGTCGGCACTCCCAATGCAGGGGAGCTGGGTTCCACCCCTAGTCGGGGAACCCGATCCCACAGGCCGCAACTAAAGATCTCACATGCTGCAACTAAGACCTGGCGCAGACAAATAAAAACATAACTGAATAAACAAAACAAAATAAATAATAAAACAACAACAACAATAAAAGCGTAACTGTGTCCTCGTCAGGGTTTTGGTGAGGATGCAATGGGGTAGTGGTACACACAGCGTATTCAGCTTGCAGATGGTACCAGCATACAGGAAACGCTGGGTGGATGTTGCCTGGCACGGCTGCTGGCCCTGCACCTCCCACTTCTTCACTACATTCACTCCTCTTTCTTCCCTTTCTTCTGTTCTCAATCAAGGCACCAGCATGAAGTGGGTTTGTTTATTGAAGTGTAGGGAATTTATACAGATCCCTCCCAGAGGCCAGGATAGAAAGCTAAGTGTGCAGCCTCTGAGAGGTCCAGATTGGTGGCATCTAATGAGGTGACTTATTACTCTGCCTGCTGCAGTGGCCAAGATAATGACATTGCCTCCACAGAACCTTGTTCTGAAGGTTTTCAAAGCCTCGCGGACATAATTGAATGCAACCCCAGTAAGTGTGGACAAGCATTATCTTCCTCCTTTATCAGGTGTGGGAATCAAGACCCTAATGGGCCTGGTCTGGTTACTCAGCAACAGTGGCAGAGCCTCAAAGAGGAGTCCAGGACCCCCTTCAGAGGCCACCATACCGCCTTCCCATGTGACGTGGAAGGTCCTGTGAGCCTTCTGGAAGTGAGCAGGGAGGGGGTTCTGTGCACAAATAAGATATGAACACTGGGGACTTCCCTGGCGGTCCAGTCATTAAGACTCCACATGCCCAATGCAAGGCGACCTGGGTTCAATCCCTGGTCAGGGAACTAGATCCCAAATGCCTCAACTAAGACTTGATGTAGCCAAATTTTTAAAAATATACATGAACACTGACTCAAACACAGTTAAGACAGGTTTCTTTTCTGTGAGACTTCAATTGTTCATATGCTAATATGCATTACGATTCTCCAACAGAGAGACAGAGAGAACTTACTTTAGTGCATGTGACCACAACCCTGTGGCTGTTCAGTCGCTAAGTCATGTCCGACTCTTTTTGACCCATGGACTACAGCACATCAGCCTACTCTGACCTCTACTATCTCCCGGAGCTTGCTCAAATTCATGTCCATTAAGTCGGGGATGCTATCTAACCATCTCATCCTCTGTCACCCCCTTCTCCTCTTGCCTTCAATCTTTTCGAGCATCAGGGTCTTTCCCAATGAGTAGACTCTTCACATCAGGTGGCCAGAGTATTGGAGCTTCAGCTTCAGCATCAGTCCTTCCAATGACCACAACCCTACCTATTTAGCAATTCTTATGATACATACCCTCAGAGCTCTTGTTTGGAAACAGAGCTTGAGCTGATCTTACTGGCATGAATTCTACTCATGTGACTCCCTTATATGATTAAGCTGCTCTTAAAATGCTGAAAAATAGCCATGTCTGAAGCTATTCCACCCCCACACTCCCATGGTCCCACCTCAGAGACTATGGTCTCATTCCTGTATCATAATACACCCCATAATACACAGCCATTATACACCCTGGGAGCTGAGTCCCTCCACAGCTCACCTCACATGCTTGCTAATGTGCAATATTTCAACTCTTATTTGGTCCTTTTTAAAATCAAAAACAACCAACTTTAGGGACTTGCCTGGAAGTCCAGTGGTTAAGATTCCGAGCTTCCACTGCAAGGGGCATGGTTTATAGCTCTGATGGGAGATCTAAGATCCCACATAACGTGTAGCATGGCCAAAAAAATTAAAAAAGAAAAAGGAAAAAAAAAGACCAACTTAACAAAAATTTTTTCATTTTTTCAAAAAAGTTATTTTTTAAATAAACTAGACCAGATCTTATTTAATAAATAAGACCTGGCTGCACCAGCTCTTAGTTGCACCACGTGGAATCTTTGTTGAGGCATGCTAGTTCTTTAATTACAGCACACAGGATCTTTAGTTGTGGTTTGTGGGATCCAGTTTCCCGGTCAGGGATTAAACCTGGGCCCCCTGCATTGGGAGCACAGAGTTTTAGCCACTGGACAACCAAAAAAGTTCCCCAACTTTAAATTTTGTTAATTTTTTAAAGAACTTAAAATAATATAAGAAATTATTATTTAATATATATTAATTATATATTATATTACATTTATCAGCATGATTTTAGTATTTTAATAAAATTATTTCTAATTTTAAAAAATAAAATATTGATAGAAAGAGAGAGGAGATATGCCATTTTACAAGGAAATGATGCCAAATCCTAGGGAGACCAAGTCTCATAGCAAGACCACAGCATTCCTAGAAACAGAAGTGAAATACCCTGTCTCCAGGCACAAGGCTGCTTTACACAACTGAAATGATTCCTCAACTTAAACATGCAGGTCAGGGGTATGACCGAGCCCTCTGAATTACGGGGACTCTGTGTCTCTCATCTTATGCTTCATGTGAAGTACTGTGTGGGGAAGGAAAAAGAGACAGTTGTGGAAACATTTGCTTTAGAAATACAAATGGACCCCAAAATACATCTCTACAGGGGAACCCCCTTGTTATACTGCTGTGAAAGGTGAGCACGAGGCCCAGCAGAGAGTCACCGGGGCTGCGTCAGGCTCTTCCTTAGCCTAGTGGCTGGCCTAAGCGTCAGTGAGCAGTCCCCCACCTCCCGAAGCCGAGGCTCCCTCCCTGTAGAAGTGGGGCACAGTCAACAGACAGCGCCTGAAGCGGAGGTGGTGTGACAGAGGATTCATGCTCCATGCACTTCTGTTTTCTCAAGAGGTGTGAGACAGCTTTAGGAAAGGACAGTGAACACCATAACATTAGTATCAGGATTTCTGAAAGTACGAGGAAGTGAAGCAGGAAGGCTATCATACCTACTGAGGATACGTTTGTCTTTGAGCCTCCTGGCAACCACGGCAAAAAGGGAAACATGTCATAAACATAGGTGGATAGTTGGATAGTGGGGCTTCCTGGCAGTCCAGTGATTAAGACTCTGCACTCCCAATGAAGGGGGTATAGGTTCAATCCTTGGTAAGAGAATTAGATCCCACATGCCATGTCATGGGATGTGGGCTAAAATAAGTTTTTTTTTAAAGATAAAATAAATAATAACAATAATTTAAATAAATAAAAAAATAAAGAAAAGTGGATGCCTACTAATTACCCACAACAGAAAAAGATTTTCCTGGAGTTAAATTCTTAAAAAAAATTTTTTTTTACCTAAGATCTTATTTTACTGGCTACTATGCAATATAATGAACAATGTCCAGGACAGTAGCTTTATAATAAATGCAGAAAGTTTTCATAGGACTGTTTCCTATAACAAGTTTGGATTGGAGTTAAGATTCTTATATCAAAGTCGAGTGGCTATGGCATCAGACTGGTCTTTGATGAAGTTGTTATTGTTCAGTCACCAAGTCATGTCCATATGCTTCTCAAATCTTCCAACCAGACTTCCCTGGTGGTCCAGTGGCTAAGTCTCTGTGCTACCAATGCAGGGGGCCCAGCTTTGATCCCTGGTCAGGGAACCAGATCCCACGTGCCACAGCTAAGATCCAATGCAGCCAAAAAAAAAAAAAAGCTTCCACCCAGAAGTAGCACCTCTATTCACATTTTTCTAGCTAAGGTAAGTCATAGGATGATGCCTACCTGCTGAGAATGTGAGCAAGTGCGGTCCCCCTGTGCCTTGGAGGAAAACCAGAATATTCATGGACAGACCCACGATGAATATCCCCAGATCAAGCTTCCTCTCCATTCAGAGGCAGTCACTGCCATGAACTAGGGGGCACATCTAGACCCTATTTATGTTTTTACTACAAATAAGCATTTGTAAATAGTATAGCACCAGTTTATGTATTTTACAAAACATTGGTTGAAGACACACACTTTTATATAGCCCTGCAATTTTTAAAACCAACATTTTGCTTTCAGGATTTATTTCTGCTGAGTCATATAGATCTAGCTTATTTATTTAATCTGCTGCATTGAATTCCATATTATTATAGACTGTGACTTATTTATTCACTCCCCTACACACGAACACACTGTTTCTAACTTTCTATAATTACTGGTAGTGTGTATTGTAAACATACTTGGGATCATCCCCTGGCAGTCTTTCTCAGTTGGGTTTAACAAGACAAATGTCAAAATGCAATTGCTATGTGTAATGAGTTAACTTCTCTCTTAAGCATCCTGAATTTCATTGGAGGAACTGATGCTCAGGTTGAAGCTCCAATACTTTGGCCACCTGATGCAAAGAGCCTACTCACTGGAAAAGATCCTGATGCTGGGAAAGACTGAAGGCAGGAGGAGAAGGGAATGACAGAGGATGAAATGGTTGGATGGCATCACTGATTCAATGGACATGAGTTTGAGCAAACTCCAGGAGTTGGTGAAGGACAGGGAAACTTGGCGTGCTGCAGTCCATGGTTTCGAAAAGTCCATTTGCTTCTCACGACTGAACAACAATAGCAAGCATCTAGAATGATACCAGATAAATGTAATTCTTGGAAGAGTTGAGAAAACACTCAAATAACTGTGCTCCCTGGCTCACAGGAAGAACCCAGATTGGATTCCAACAGTTGCTAATAAAGGGAGGAGCAGCCAGCAAACACCTGAGGCAAAATTTAAGCAACCAGAGAAGCTCATCGGGATTAGGAGACTGAATAAAAAAAACAAATGAAAAAACAAGGAAACCAACCACCTAAGATTAAGGGACTGCAAGCCTTGCTCACATCCTGATCTTGTCAGACTCTACATGTGAAGTGTTATAACAAACTTCATCAAATCCTCTGATTGAGACACACGGTATGATAATCTCTATGTTCCGTCCATGCTGCTGCAAATGGCATTATTTCATTCTTTTTATGGCTGAGTAATATTCCATTGTATATAAGTACCACGTCTTCTTTATCTATTCACCTGTAGATGAACATTTAGCTTGTTTCCATATCTTGGCTACTGTAACTAGTGCTACTATGAACACTGGGGTCCAAATTATAGTTGTTGTCTGGATATATGACCAGGAGTGGGATTGCTGCATCCTAGGCCAACACTTGCTATTGTCAGACATTTTACTTTTGGCCAATCTCATGAGTGGGAAACAGCATCTCATTGTTGTTTTTAGTGAGCATTTTTTAATAATTTAGCAATTGCATTTCTTTTTTTGTGCATCACTGTTCAAGCTCTTTGCCCATTTATCTTTCGGGTGGTTTATGTTTTTCATGTGGATTTGTAGTATTTGTTATACATTTTGAATCTAATGATTCAACTGTTACTAAGTGGCATCTTGAGGCAATTCTAGTACATTCTCCACCTACATATAACCCATCACCACTAAAGTCATTTATAGCATTTTTTAAGTCATTTTCATCTCTAATACTTTATGTATCCATGTCATGACTTGATACAGATACATATATATACCCAAAGCTAAGTTATTTTAAACCAAATTGCAAACAGTTCTACTAAATACATAGATGCATTTTATATATATTCCTTCTATCCCTAAGCAATCTCTTCCCTCCACAGGGGACATATCTTGGATTTGCCTAAATTACAGAGAACTTTGGAATGGCCAGATCTGGACATGGCTGTGTTTGTTACAGTTATTGTTACCTGAAGATCAGCCAGTCCAAATGCCCTCTTCACGGAGGCTTTCTCTGCCCTACTGGACAATGGAACTGCTTAAAATGAGCAGACCAGGCCTTTAAATGAAACTGGATTTGTGGTTACTCTCTAACAGACCAACAGAGCAGTCAACAGTGCCCTGGGCTCATGCGTTGGCAATAGTATCTTGCAAAGGGAATATTAGCTTAAAAGACATTCTAAGAGCAAATAATAGTGTGGTAAAACTATAGAGAATGAAAAAGCTGCCTTGAAACTCAACATTTAAAAAGATCATGGTCCCATAACTTCATGGCAAATAGATGGGAAACAATGGACACAGTGACATGTTTTATTTTATTGGGCTCCAAAGTACTGCAGATGGTGACTGCAGCCATAAAAAAATATTTTAACATGTCAAACTTAAAAGTTTATTTTATTTTTTTCCCTTTATTTTTATTAGTTGGAGGCTAATTACTTTACAATATTGTAGTGGTTTTTGCCATACATGTTCATGAATCAGCCATGGATTTACATGTGTTCCCCATCCTGAACCCCCCTCCCACCTCCCTCCCCATCCCATCCCTCTGGGTCATCCCAGTGCACCAGCCCTGAGCACTTGTCGCATGCATCAAACCTGGACTGACGATCTGTTTCACACTTGATAATATACATGTTTCAATGCTATTCTCTCAGATCATCCCACCCTCACCTTCTCCCATAGAGTCCAAAAGTCTGTTCTATACATCTGTGTCTCTTTTTCTGTCTTGAATATAGGGTTATCGTTACCATCTTTCTAAATTCTATATATATGCGTTAGTATACTATATTGGTGTTTTTCTTTCTGGCTTACTTCACTCTGTATAATGGGCTCCAGTTTCATCCATCTCATTAGAACTGATTCAAATGTATTCTTTTTAATGGCTGAGTAATATTCCATTGTGTATATGTACCACAGTTTTCTTATCCATTTGTCTGCTGATGGGCATCTAGGTTGCTTCCATGTCCTGGCTATTAAAAACAGTGTGCAGCCATAAAATTAAAAGATGATTGCTCCTTGGAAGAAAAGCTATGACAAACCTAGACAGTGTATTAAAAAGCAGAGACATCTCTTTGCCAACAAAGTTCCATATAATCAAAGCTATGAGTTTTCCAGTAGTCAGGTACGGATGTGAGAGTTGGACCATAAAGAAGGCTGAGTGCCAAAGAATTTATGCTTTTTAATCATGGTGCTGGAAAAGACTCTTGAGAGTCCTTTGGACTACAAGGAGATTAAACCAGTCAATCCTAAAGGATATCAACCCTGAATATTCACTAAAAGTACTGATGCTGAAGCTGAAGCTCCAATACTTTGTCCACCTGATGTGAACAGTCAACTCATTGGAAAAGATCTTGATGCCAGGTAAGACTGAAAGCAAAAGGAGAAGGGGGCTGCAAAAGATGAGATAGTATACAGTATACTAATGCATATATATGGAATTTAGAAAGATGGTAATGATAACCCTATATGCAAAACAGAAAAAGAGACACAGATGTACAGAACAGACTTTTGGACTCTGTGGGAGAAGACGAGGGTGGGATGTTTTGAGAGAACAGCATTGAAACATGTATATTATCTAGGGTGAAACAGATCACCAGCCCAGGTTGGATGCATGAGACAAGTGCTCGGGGCTGGTGCACTGGGAAGACCCAGAGGGATGGGGTGGGGAGCGAGGTGGGAGAGGGGATTGGGATGGGGAATACATGTAAATCCATGGCTGATTCATGTCAATGTATGGCAAAAACCACTACAATATTGTAAAGTAATTAGCCTCCAACTAATAAAAATAAATGGGAAAACAAAACGAAACAAACAAAAAAAAAAGATGAGATAGTTAGATAGCATCACTGACTTGATGGACACGGATTTGAGCAAACTCCAGGAGATAGTGGAGGACAGAGGGAGCTGGCATGCCGCAGTCCATGGGGTTGCAGACAGTCGGACATGATTTAGTGACTGAACAATGACAACAAAATTATAGGAATAAGGAGAGTTTCAAATTTTACCTAAAACATCATCATTGTTAAAGTTGACTCTGTGCAGTCGTATGTTAGGATCATGATGTTTTTATGGCATTTTCTTTTCTTGTCTCTAGTCTCCAAATATCCTGTAATAGACCTGTGTGTGTCAGTCACTCAGTCCTGTCTGACTCATTAGGACCCCATGGACTGTAGCTCATCAGGCTCCTCTGTCCATGGGATTCTCCAGACAAGAATACTGGAGTGGGTTGCCATTCCATTCTCCAGGGGACCTTCCTGACCCAGGGATCAAACCCAGATCTCCTGCATCGGAAGCAGATTCTTTACTGTCTGAGCCTAGAGTGTGGATACAGTAGACCTATATTATATTAATAGTTAAAAAATCATAATGAGAAACGAAACCAAAATGTGACCCACTGTGATTACAAGGATTCTTGGTTTCTCATGTAGGTGTTCATCTCAAGAGGAGGCAGAAATCAAAGGCAGAAAAGTCTAAGGGCCTTTCCCATTTGTAAGTTTTTCAAAGTCAGTTTGAAAGTGCTAAAAACCTGCAGGCTCACCCAGGATGGGGCGGAAGTGGGCACATGCTATAACCGAAAGCGCAGAGAAAAAGTGCTGTGATAGAGGAGGGGGATCAGAATGGAGTGAGGGGGCCAGGTTCAGGGGGGTGCTGGAGGAGTTTTCACACCTGCCTGAGCAGGGCAGCATGTACAGAGAAAGAGGGCCAGGGGATTTGGTGCGCGAAGCCTCGACTGTAAGCCTGGGCTCTGACAGACTGTGGGTGGGTTGCTCAATCTCACTGTGAAATGCAGGTGACGTTCTGGGTTGTTGTGAGCCCCAAACGCAACAATGTCCTTGAAAGCACTTGGTAGACACTGAAGCTCCCTTTGATAACTCATGTGAGTTATTATTAGTGGGAAAAGGGCGCCAGTGCTAGCAAACAGCAAAGAGAAAAAAGCTGCAAGCCAGGGCCAGGACAGGAGGGCTGCACATGGCACAGAACGGCACACACGGCATGGGAACCAACCCATGCCTGTTCCACCTTCTTCACTGTGACTGACCCCGGGCCATCCTCCTGGGGGACACCCTTAGGACATGGCATTTTGGGGTAAGAATACTTTGTTCTTGTGTTGTGTCTAAAGTCTAATGATGCTATTCCTCATTAAATCTTTTTTTAAGATTTTTTTTAATGTGGACCATTACAATCTTTATTGAACTTGTTACAATACTGCTTCCATTTTATGTCTGGTTCTTTGCCCTGAGCATGTGGGAACTTAGCTCCCCAACCAGGGACTGAACCTGCATTGGAAGGTGAAGTCTTAACCACTGGACTGCCAGGGACGTCCCCTCATTAGATTTCTTTGTGCAACACTGGGTTAAAAGGGCACCATGTCATCTAGAAAGATGCATTTTGACAGGTGGAAACTTAAAACCAAACGAGGAAGGATTTTTTTCCTACCCCAATGCCTTCGGCTTCTGGAGGGGAGGGGTGACACCACCAGATATTGTTAACAAAGAAACTGGCCTCAGGCTGGTGTCCCTCATTCAGCTGCTCAGCTGCCCAAGATTCCACTGACCCCAGAGACAGACATGATGACCTGTGTTCTCTCTCTCACACACCCCTAAGGCTGCACTGGGTGATCTTTCTTTCCCCTAAAAGGTAACTATACACTGTCTCCCTTTAAACCACAGCTCATCAGCACACACACACACCAGATTGTAACATGTGAGAGGAAGTGTGTACAGTAACAGGCCTTACTTGCCACCCCACCCCCAATTCCTAATCCCAGGGACCACAAATATGGTGGCAGTTTTCAATGAAAAGTTAAGGCCTCCAAAGCAATTCTAATTTGCAGTGACTTCTGCTTGGCTCTTAGAAACCCCCTGCTTTGGGAAAAGGCTCATTACGCTGGTGGAGTAGCTCTTAAGAGCCCCAGGTTACATTTGTGGCTATTGAGACTCAGACTGAATTCCCCAGAGTCTGGAATGGTGTATGGTGAGACTTTTAATATGAGCTTCAGAACCAGTCCTTTTTACATGTATCTCTGTGATTGCCAAGGGGGGAGGATGAGTGCACACCACTTACAGGGATATTTGTGTGTGTGTGTGTGTGTAAGGGGAAGGCTGAAATCATATTCAATATAATAATTTAATGAGTGCTTGGAAAACAAACCCTACTGACTTCCTTTGCAAACTGTAGAAAATAAAGTCTGATAGAATTCTTCTTGGCTCTTGGGAACGTGCAAAGACATCTTCCTTACTATGGAGGGCATCCAGAGCAGAGACAGTGAGGTGTTCATGGTCTATTTATCAGATGGCGGGGGGGCGGGGGGTAGGTACTGTCTCCACTGGCCACGTGGTCCTGCTCTGGTTCACTAACACTTTGTATTTAACATCATCTTGCAATGGAATTGTTCTCAATGTTGTGTCATCTGGAACTATTGCCTACCAATAGCCACTATTTTTCTCCTACATCTAATGCCACCATCTGTGGTCTCAATGTCTGTGTCCCCTACCAGACTCACAGGCTGAAATCATAGTAACCCCCAAAGGTGATACCAGTAGGTGGAGTTTTGGCAGGTGATTAGTGCATGAGGATGGAGCTCTGCTGGGTGGGATCAGTGCTTTTATAAAAGAACATTGACCCTTTCCTGGTGATCCAGTGGTTAAGAATCCGCCTTGCGAGGCAGGGGACAGGGGTTCAATTCCTGGTCCGGGAACTAGATCCCAAATACCTCGGAGCAACTAGAAAGCCCGCACACCAATGAAAGGCCCTGCACGATGCAACGAAGATCCCGAGTGTGGCAACTAAGACCCCACACAGCCAGAAATAAACAAAAAAAGCACACAGGCCCCCAGCCCTTCTACCAGGTGAGGTTATGAAGCAAGGTCTCTGCACCCTGGAAGTCCACCCTCACCTGACCACTCTGGGGCCCTGATCTCAGACCTGCAGCGGCCAGAACAGACAGCAACAAATTTCAGTTGTTCATAAGCTACCCAGTCTGTGTTTTTTGCTTATAGCAGCTGGAATAGACTCAGACTCATTAGGAAAAAGGTACGGGTGGTATAAAAACAGAAAGAATACAAGGTTTTACATATAGTATATTCTCAATTTTATGAATTTTTTTTTTTTTACTAATTTATAAGTTAGTATGAGAAGCAGTGTGCTGTAGTTGGAGAAAGCATGGGCCTGCAGTCAGAAGAACTAAAGTGTGGATATGGTCTCTGCTACTTACTAGCTGCATAAACACTCTGCTCCCCTGTTGTCTTATCTGCAACATGGGAAGGGTGGGGAAAGAGCTACATTTATTTCTGGAAAGTTGAATTAAATTAGAACAAATTTAAGTAAAACACTTTGAGGATAGACAGCACTCAGTAACTGATCTTGTTATTATTCTGAGGAGGGACTAGATAGAGCCAGATTCATGGGTCACACAACGCCTGGTACCTGGCAAGGGCTCTGAACTTGGTTTAAAGCTGGGCTGCAGCCATCTTAAAATGCGTAACGATTTTTTAACAAGGGGCTCCACCTTTTCACATTGGGACTTACAAATTACATCACTGGTTCTGAGAAAATACACACACACACACACACACACACGGAAAAGACTGAAAAGCAATACATCAAAATGTTAACAGTTTATCTTTGGGTTATTTTAAAGGTGATTTCTGTTTCATTGCTTATTCTTCTGTATAGTCTACATTTTCCATTTTGAATGTCTATTACTTTGGTTTTGAGGGGAAAAAAAGTGAACACATGTTCTTTTATAAAACAGTTCTCCCCATTTTGCAGATGAGTGAAACCAAGGTAACAGATAAATAGGAAATGACTCACACCAGGGCACATTAAGACAAGGGCAGGGGAAGTGAACCCCTTCTGGTCCTGCTCCCTTCACCACGGTCTGAGTTACCCAGCGTTTCCAGCACGAATGTCTCTGGGCATCTGACCTGGTCTGGGGAACCAGCTCCACACTCTGCAGAGGGAGCCCCAGATCCCTGGCCTGTGAGCATGTGCACAGGCTGACTGCTCTCAGAGCTTTGAAAGCAGATGCCACGGTCCTGCTCCCAGAGGGCTTCCAGCTGAGTTGTGCATGAGGAGGCTGTGCACACTCTAGATGCTGTGAAAATAGCGGGGAGGACCTGGTTGAGCAACTGAGGGGCTTCCCTGGGGGTCCAGTGGCTAAAACTCTGTGCTTCCAAAGCAGGGGCCCCAGGTTCCAGTTGTGGTCGGGGAACTAGATCCCACATGTCACATGCCACAGTGAATATGGAGATCAAAGATCCCGCACGCCACAACTAAGACCAGTGCAGCCAAATAAATAATTAAAAAAAAAAAAAAAAAAAAGAGCAGCCGAGAGCACTGAGCACAGTCTTTTCGGTCAGGTTCTCCACAAGGAAAATATGAACCTCCCTTTGAACCTCCCTCCCCACCCGAAGGTGTCCAGAGGTGAGCAGTATGAAGGAGTAGGGGACGTGAACGCTGGGATAATCCCACTGTGTTCCCCACAGTTCACAGTATTAAACATCCGACAAATGCCACCAGGATGGTTTCTTTATTTCACGCTCACAGGAGCCCAGCCTCCCGTGTGCTCTGATTTTCCCTCCTGCACTTTCTCTTCCCCGCCTGTGTCTCTTGGCAAGCATCAAAATTAGATTTTTTGGTGCACTCCCCCACTCCCGCCCCATGAATGCCCCTTGAAGGTCCTTACAGTTCATTCCTACTTCACCCAACCCTTCCTCCTCCAAGAACCAAGCCTGCTCTCAGCAGCCCCCTGAATCTCCATAGACTAGCAATCTTTAAGGACCATTAGAACTCATCTCCGGTAGAATTTTCTAGGCTCAGACTCGAGGCTCTGGGCTGAGATCAAGAGAATAAGGGAAAGACTTGGGGGAGCTCAATAGCCAGGCTCACACTGGTGAGGGTCACACGAAAATTAACATTAGCTCCATTATGGAGTCCTTCTCACACCATCCAGGCAGGTAGTTGGCTTTACATCCATGATCTGACTTAGTTTAATCTTCACCATGATCTTGATAAATCAGGTACTAAGGCCCCCATTCTTACCGGATGAAAAGAGGCAAAGTGCTCAAAACACAGTGAGTCAAAACCCACAGAACATGCAACAGCAAGGCGGAACCCCATTTCACACCTGGGATGTTGGGTGATCATGACTTGTGACATAGGTTCATTATTTGTAACAAATGCACCCCAGCAGCAGGGATGTAACAACGGGGGAGATTGTGCTCTGTGTGTGTGGCGGGGGCAAGGGGCGGGGAGGTCTATGGGGACTCTCCACACTGTGTGTACTCAATTGTGCTGTGAACCTAAAGATGCTCTAAAAAATAAAGTCTATTAAACACAGACAGACACAACTGGTAAGCCCCAGGAGTTAAAACTAGGTCTGTCTCCTGCTCTATAGCACAGGGAATTCTGCTCAATGGTATGTGGCAGCCTGGATGGGAGGGGAGTTTAGGGGAGAATGGATCCATGTATCTGTATGGCTGAGTCCCTTCACTATTCACCTGAAACTATCATGGCATTGTTTGCTAATCAGTTATACCTCATTACAAAATAAAAAGTTTAAAAAAACAACAACAAAAGAAAGCTAGGTCTGTCTCCTTAGGTGATGGTGAAATACTGTCTTCAAAAACTCGTTGAGCTGCATTGCACAGGCAGAAATAATGATAGTGTGTGTGTGTGACATCCTATTATAGATTACACTGGTGTGTCTGTGTGCGTGTTAAGTAGTCACCACAGAGAAAAGAGAAAGAACTGGAAAGCAGAAATCTTAAACCGAGTCCTGCCTCCATCACCTGAAAGTAGAGTGATCCTGGGTTGGTCACTCTGATTTTGGTTTCTCCATCTGTAAATTGCAAGTGGGTCACTGGGAGGCTCAAATGAAATAAAGTGTGTATAGAGTACTCTGAAACCATAAGCAACTCTCCCCATATTGGTGCCCCCCGACACATACACACCCATACATACCCACGCACAATCACACGTACACATCCATGGGATTGAAGGGTAACCAGGAACCTCCACTTCCACCTTCCCCACTGAGCCCCCAGCCACCTGTAACATGGAGTGGCTGGACTGGCACTTCCATCTCAGCCTGTGAGCTCTGACCTCCAGTCTACTCAGAACCCGCAGCGGTACCGTCTGAGCCCCCGCCCCCGCCCTTCCCGCTGGTCCCCGGGCCGTGTGCGCAGCTCTTGTACCCTCGCCCCTGCTCCCTTGTGGCGCCTGCTGGCCTCACCCTCCCCACACCCTACCCAAGTCCTGGTATGACAGCGACACGCAGACGTCACTGTCTGGGGACCCTGTCAGCAACGAGGCCCTGTGGACCAGTATCCCACCTGCTGCTGGGGTAAACAGTCATAATTTTCACTGTGCTTTTACAATCGACTTCCTCCCATTCTCTCTCTCTCTTTTTTTCCCTAATGTGTCATTTCAAGACTTGAAAAACCCCACGTGATCCTGTGTGACTTGTGATTACACAGCCCCAACATACCCAGAGGTGCTTAGAGGTGTATAAACCACACTACCTGCCCAGAATTCGAGTGGTTCCCAGGAGGCACCTTAGGGATAACTTGAGAAACAGACGGTGGGTTAGCAGGGACAGGAGTGATATGATCCTAGGGTCCCACCAGCTTCCCTTTAAGCCGCTTGACAGTAATGTCTCTACAAGGTTTCATTTAAGGAAAGATCCCCTTGCTCTGAAGAGGCTGAAGTCTCTCTCTCCTATGACTAAGAAGAGATGAGCTATTCTCACCCCTGAGCCACCGAAAGAGTGCCAGGAGCCTTTTCATCATGAGTTGAGAGGTGTTTTGTGCCAGTGCAAGGAGAACCAGGTATTAATCATTCACAGAGCTCTGAGTCACAGTTAAAATCCCCGTACTCTGAATGCAAAAGAACAAAGGGGAATTTTACTGACCACAACCAAGAGCATCCCCAGGCCTCCTGGGGCATTCCTGCGAGACCTGCGTGCCCTGGGTTCCTATTCATGTCAAATCAGCCTTCACCTAATGAACATCCATTGCTAGATGCGTGTCCAGGATGGGAATGTTTAATAGTGGTGGCCATTGCTCAGCAAAGCTTTGAAAATGTGATTTTTGCTTCAGAAGCTCCTGGCTGTTGTACAATATGGTAGCTACCAGCTACTTGAATGTAAGCGGATTAAAATTAAACAAAATTTAAAATTCAGATTCTCAGTCACACTGGTCATATTTCATGTATGTTTCATATTTCGAGTCATATTTCAGTCCCTACATGTGGCTAATGGCTGCTTTCACAAAACACTGAAGATGTAAATGCTCTGTTGGATGGTGCCAGAGCCACCCGGCCTCATTCTTAATGACCCTTTTGGCCAGCTGGGCTCCTCATCAGTCCCTGCACTGGTGTGACTGCTCAATTGTTCAGTCGTGTCCAACTCTTTGTGACCCCATGGACTGTAGCCCACCAGGTTCCTCTGTCCATGGGATTCTCCAGGCAAGAATACTCGAGTGGGTTACCATTTCCTTCTCCAGGGGATCTTCCCAACCCAGGGATCGAACCTAGGTCTCTTATATCTCCGGCATTGGCAGGCAGATTCTTTACCGCTGAGCCACTGGGGAAGCCCTTAGAGATTCTTAACTTTTACTAAAATTCAGACTTGGATCTGAGATCGTATGCTGTTACACAGGAAGTGTTCGATAAAAATACACTTTAGACACAGAATTTAAGAGCTTTAGGGATGTTAGGAATCCTCTTTTGGGACAGCATTACTTTTCAAGAAGGAGAATGTTAAGATCCAGAGAGGTTCAGTGACGTGCCTGAGAACACACGGTGACTCAGCACACACGATCCCAGGTCACCCAGTTTTCACCCAGGGTTTGTCTCATCAACTCAACATTAAGGGGGTCTCCTCTCTGTGCCTCCTACATGGTAAGCTAGCCCTAGGGTCTCACTGTGGGCCTCCTACTCCATGACCACTTTCTGAGTTGCTCTGAGTATTTACTTACCTGTAAGTTCAAGCACATTAAAAAAAAAAATACATACTTTCCAAGAGGCAGTTTCCCTAAAAATGTCCCATGGGTTTCCCACTGCAGAAGTCACCCTGGCAGTAAAGAGAAACAGACTGAACAGCCTTCGTGTAGGTACAGTTTCAGTATTACAAACAAAGGTCAGAAGTACTCTTCACTACAGCTTAACTTGCCATGTGTGTCTCACAAGGGCATGTATTTTTATTTGATATCATATTATCTTTGCAGGGCTTCCCCAGTGGCTCAAATGGTAAAAAAAGATTTGCTTGCAATGCGGGAGATCCAGGTTCAATCCCTGGGTGGGGAAGATCTCACTGCAGTATTCTTGCCTGGAGAATTTCATGGACAGAGGAACCTGGTGGGCTACAGTCCATGGGGTCGCAAAGAGTCAGACATGACTGAGGGACTAACACTTTCACATCTTTGCAGTAGGGGCTCAGCTGGCACTTCTCAAGTGGGACTAAGACTTGAAAGGCCTGGTCTGGCATAGAAAACATACTTAGAGTAACCAAGGGGGATGGCCGGGGTGCGGGGGGGGCGGGAAGGAGAGATAAATGAGGAGCTTCGATTTAATATATGCACACTACTATATAAAAATAGATAAACAACAAGGACCTACTGTTTAGCACAGGGAACTATATTCAACATCTTGTAATGACCTATAATGGGAAAGAATCTGAAATAGAATATATGCATTCAATATCTTGTGATCACCCATCATGGAAAAGAATCTGAAAAGGAATGGATATATGTATAGTGTAACTGAATCACTTTCCTGTACCCCTGAAACTAACACAACACTGTAAATTAATTATGTTTCAATATTTTTAAGGTTATAGAAAATAAATAAGTTTTTCTTAAAAAAAAAGACATGGTCTGGGAACTTGGACCTAGTTGCGATGATGAAGACTCTAGATCCTCTTTCTGTTTAGAAACAGAAGTCAGCAGATTGTACAACCTGCGGGACCCAATCAGGTCCACTCTCTGTTTTTGTAAATAAAGTTTTATTGGAACATGGCAATAGTTCTTCATTTACATATTGTCTACGGCTGCTTTCAGGCTGCAATAGCAGAGCTGAGACATATGTACTAGGTGTAACAGAAACTGGAGGGCCTATAAGAGTAAAAAATATTTGTTCTCTGTCCCTTTTATCTCTTTACAGAAGTTTGCTGAGCCCTGGTCCAGTCAAAAGAGATAAACCATCTCCCAAATCCTGCTTGCTATTTACTTCCAAACGATGCTTATGAGGTGGGGAAAGTCCAAATCCAAGAAGATCTTGCCAAACCGAAACCATTACTGTAGCCAATTACAGCTGTTTCCTTTTAAAACCAATGTGCTTTTAATAGGGGTTTGGAGGGAAAATATCTTCAGGTGCTTTTCTCTTTTGCGTTTTTTTGTTATGATTTCCCCTCTATTGAGCCAGATGTATCATACTGTCTAAAGGATGACTGAGGTTGTTACAAACAGAACTGCAAGGAGAAAGGAATAATTAATATTTTGCTTCTTACATTCAAAATAAGGTTTTCCACTGAGACTGTATTTTTGATAGCCAGGTTTTGTTGAGAATAAGGATTTTTTAAAAAATATTAATTTATTTGGCTGCATTGGGTCTTTCTAGGTGGGGCTAGTAGTAAAGAATCCGCCTGCCAATGCAGGAGCCCCAGGAGATGTGGTTTCAGTCCCTGGGTGGGGACGATCCCCGGGAGGAGGGAGTGACAACCCACTCCAGTATTCTTGCCTGGAAAATTCCATGGACAGAGGAGCCTGGCGGGCTGCAGCCCATGGGGTCGCAAAGAGTCGGACATGACTGAGTGAGCACATGTACCCCATTAGGTCTTAATTTTGGCATGTGAGCTCAGTGGTTGCCCCATGGCATATGGAACTTAGTTCCCTGACCAGGGATGGAACCCATGACCCCTCCATTAGAAAGGGGATTCTTAACCACTGGGCCTCCAGGGAAGTCCCAAGAATGAGGATCTTCTAAATGTCTTTATTTCCTTTTTGAATTATTATCAAGGTGTTCCACATAAGGCAAGTCCCAATCAAACAGAAAGAGAAAGAAGAGAAAGCCCACCTTTTCTGACCCAAGGTTATGTGGGTTATGGGAAGAAGGGAAGCAGAGAAAGAGAAGGCAGGTGTTCAGACATGAGTCCCAATCTCCCCTCTCTGAGCTGAAATCATGGGTGGGAGCACGACTCTGAATCCAGATCTCCTGGGTTCAAATCTTGGTTCGATCCTTGGCAGCGTAACCTCTTTGTGCTTCTGTTTCCTCGGATGTGAAACAGGGGTCATGGTATCACCTGCCCCGCAGAATTGTAATGAGAACCGAGTGACTGAGTGAGTGCCGAAGTGCTTAGAATAGTGTTGGTCACTTAGTGGCCTTGTAGTGGAGATGTGGGGGGTGGGTGTTGCTGTAGATTTTGGAAAGAAGGCTCAGCAGATGGTGGGCTCTGTCTCTCACTCCCATTTTGGGGTCTGGAAGGAGGTCACCCTAAAGGCTGCCCCCGCACCAACCTGGAGCACCCCTGTCAAAGTAAATTCTTCACCAGAAGTGGGGCTGGGCCTGGCCTTCATCAGAAACTCAGGACTAAGAGCCAGGTAGGAGGGTTTCTAGAGGGAACCATCTTGGGGGCTGGGGAGAGGGGCGAGGAGACCACTAATCTGAGACCACCTGGAGAGGAGCTCATGGGAGTCATAGCAAGTCTCAGGTGGTCCAGTCACCACCAGAGTCCAGATGGGGAGAGTCAGCAAGGGAGCCCCTGGGGTCCGTAAGAGCAAAGAGAGAAGGACCAGGAGGTACTCTGGCCACAGACACCAGCCACCAAGGCTGTTCAGCAGAAGCAAGGAGCAGACCCAGTCGGGCTCTGCCTAGCAGCTCCAGAGTAGAAACTAGCAGAGATGGACAGGCCATCACCCCTCTGCCAACAAGCATACAGAAATCACACCCCTCCCCTGTGGGGGACAGGAGTGGAAACTGGAAAGACTGTGTATTCTCTTTTTAAAAATATTTATTTATGTATGTGGTTGTGCAAGGTCTCAGTTGTGGCAGGCAGACTCTTAGTTGCAGCAGGTGGGATCTAGGTCCCTGACCAGGGATCGAACCCGAGCCCTTTGCATTGGGAACGCGGATTCTTAGCTAGTGGACCACGAAGGAAGTCCCAAGACTGTGTATTCTATCTCGGCTGGACTGTTTGTCATTTAAATTAAATGCAAGTGTGTCTGTTAGATTAGCCCTCATCCCACGGTCCACCCTCCCTCTCAGCACCTGTCCAGCAGGATGGGGACTTATAAACACGTTACATCACTTCATACGAGCAGAGAAATTGCCCTTTTACTGCTGTGTTTGAGGGTGGTGGGAGTACACTTGTGACTCTGCCCTTCTCCCCCCACCATTAAACTGGGTTATACATTTCACGCGGCCTCTCACGCCCACACACGCACAAGCTGATGTCTAAAACCAGCTTTGGGAACAAACCAGAGGCGTTTCTGGCTCTAAGGTAAACAAGAGGAAGAAAATCTTTCCAAAAAAAGACTCATTCCTGGTAGCTTTATTTTAAAAACAGGGGAAATGCAACTCCTTGCATAAACAGAATTTAGAAGTACAACTTCTTCCTCCTCTCTTTCTAGCTAATCAAGGGAGAAAATGACAACTGAACTGTCAATACAAATGTATTGTTCACACACTTAGTAGAGTAAGGCTTATGCTTTGGCTCTATTAAGTAAACGACAATTTTTTTTAACGTTTAGGGGCAGAGGGAACTAAGGAAAGCGGAAATCCCTGAGCCTCAATCTTCGAAATAAGCTGGAGGCCCCCCGGCCTTGGTGACTGGGGACCCTATTTGGCTGCACCAGCAGGAAGCCAGATGGTGTCTTCAGGCTGTTTCTCAATTTCCGGGATAAACCCACAGGATTTCTCTGCCAGGAGTAAACGCTCTTGCTAAAAGCAGGATGAGTGACCTCAGACAGCGCCTCTGGGGCATTGGGGCCACTGGGGTCAACGGTGCTGTCGCCACCGACTCAAAAGGCCACCTGCCAATGTGCCACATGCCACTGCCAGGAGCGGACACACACACACACACACGTGTATGCACGTGTATGCTCCCCAGGGGCCGAGGCCAGCACAGCATCCCACATCAGACGGGCAGACAGCATGTCTGTCCTGCCGCTGGGAGATCTCTCCCACCCGGAGGAAATGGCAGAGACCAGACGGCAGGGCCTGGAGCCCACGCAGTCTGACCAGCACCCGGACGGTGAGAGCAGCAGGATGGAACCAGAAAGAGGGATCGTCGACCCTCAGGTAGGTCTTCCTGGGACAGAGGGGAGAGGGGCCGGGGGCAGAGGGGGGATGCTGGGGAGCAAGGATGGACATTCTGGTACTGGATACTTTCCCCTTGCGCCGGTTTATCCCTTTTCTCCCTGTCTCCCTGCCAGACTCTCCACTTGTTCTGAAATGTGTGAGAAAGGGACTGTTTGAATCCCTCTTGGGCTCTGCTTTCTCGCGCCAGTCAAAGTTAATTATGCTGCTGTTACCAGAAGACGATTGCACATCCCTCCTGGGGCCTTTCCCCAAACCCCAGAGCTTCTGTGAAGGCTGCGGGCCGTTCTGCTCCGGAGAAGAGGAAAGAGAGGAGTTTGGGGTTAGGGAGGGGGCAGTTGGCCAGCTCTCCATAGCACAGGTTGGAAGAAACTGGAGTCGTTCCCCCATCTCCGGGTAAAGCTCTCCGGCGTGGGACACAGCGTCTCCTTCCAACAGTGCAAGATCAGGAGGAGGGAGATACCTGAGTCCCTCCCCAGGGGGATGGGTGTGGGGGCATCAGCAAGTCCAGTCCAGCACCACAGGAGGAGGCAGAGGGGATTCCGATGAGGAGGGTCAGGTCCCTGGAACTTGTACTTTCTGGCTCTGTCTACTGAACAGAGTCGGACCGTAGAGGCTGGAGGAGGACTTTTCAGAGTCCAGCAACTGGAAGGATGGAGGAGTCTGGAGATCAGGAATTTGTGATCATGGAATCTGTTCTTTGAGCAAAATCTTAAGTAGCACCCAGTACATGCTTCACATTGAAGCAGAGCTGTAATGTGTGCCGGGCCAGGTAGGGGGGCCTCCGCCTTGGCTCCGCCACTCCTGGGACAAAACCGGGGACGTCCTAGGATTGCCTGGAAAACTGTGTCCAAACCACTGATGCAGCAGCATCTCATCTCTGTGTCTCCTTCTTTGTCGTCCATCCAGATGTGGTCCCATCTCGGGTGGGCTGCTCCCTCTGCCGGTAAGGCTCTTGCCCGCGACTGGTTTCCTAACACATTCAGGTCTCAGCTCAAATGTCACTGTGTTGGGGAGACCTTCCCTCCTCGCTCTCAGGAGAAACCTCCTCTGATTTGTCCTTGCGTGTACGTGTTTAGTCGCTCAGTCGTATCTGACTCTTTGCAACCCCATGGACCGCAGCCTGGAAGGCTCCTCTTGTCCATGGGATTCTCCAAGCAGAATACTGGAGTGGTTGCCATTCCCTTCTCCAGGGGATCTTCTTGATGCAGAGATTGAACCCGGGTTTCCTTGCATTGCAGGCAGATTCTTTACCATCTAAGCCACCAGGTAAGCAGTTACACTGCCTGTTTATTGCTTATTCAACCTAATCACTCTCATTAGGATGTGAAGTCCAGGCCAGCAGGACCTCCTGTTTATTCACTGCCGGATCCCTAGTGCCCAGGGCTGTACTGGGTACATAGCCTTTGCTCAGAAAATACCTGTTAAATGGTCTATAGCCATACAACTCTGAACATGCCCGATCTCATCTGATCTCAGAAGCTAAGCAGGTTAGTAACTTGGATAGGAGAAAATACCTTTTAAATGAACCATGAGTTAGAGGGGATCAACTCTAAGGTCATGAAAGACTCAGGGCTCCAACCCAGGTCTCTGACCCAGGGGTGTACTCTCTTTGTACTTCATCTGGTTCTTGCCTCCACTGGATCCTAAGTAGCTGGGGAAACAGTATTGCTCATTTTGAGTCTCTGAAGAACGAATTTCTTATGTGCGACTGGGCTAAGCTATCCTAACTTACAGGCTAAGGACTCCGCACTTGGGAGAGAGGTTCAGAAAGAAAGAGGCAAACAGGGCTACAGGGGAGGCAGGGTTGGCCAGACCCTGACAAATGTCTCCACCTCTTGCAGGTGACTGACACAAGGGTGCCCTTCTCTCCCTCTCTTAATACACTCTTTTATTCTGGAATCTTAGTCACACTTCCCTTTGGTCATCTTTGTTTATTTGGCTGGTCAGAAGGCTATCCACTAGTTTCCACAAATTCCTGACCTGCTTCTGGGTCACACTAAGTCTTGGATCTTTCAGGAAACTTCAGCCATCTGAGGTGGCAGGCAGTGGTGGGGCCTCTGTCACCTGTTGGCAGAATTTCACCTTCTCCTCCCATGTGGCTACCTCATGGGATCTAGAGGAGCAATGCGTATAAAGACCACGGCATGTCACGTACTGAGTAAACAGTTCTTGCTCTGTCTGAGGATGCTTTTCCAGGGGTAGTTAAGCTCTGCTGACTGTAGGTCAGCACCTTATCCATTCATCCAACTCGTGTCTTCTGATCAATGGCCATATACTGCACTCCGTGCTTTCAAGGTATGGAAAATTCCTCTTATTTCATGAGGTCAGTATAGTGGGTTCAATTTCTCCATGAGCTAAATGTTGCTCCAAGATTAATTCTTAAACGTGTAGAGGTGTTATTTATTCCAAGAAGGATAGATAGAATGTGAATGACTTACTGTTTTCCAGCCTGATCACTCCAGTCCAAATTATGATGACACAGTATTTAAATCAGGGTGACCTTTTTTTTTTTACCATTTTATTTACTTTTTATTTTTTAAATATTTATTTACATATTTATTTGGCTGCATTGGGTCTTAGTTGTGGCGTGTGGGATCTCTCACTGCAGCACATGGACTTTAGTAGTTGTGGTGTGTGGTGTTGGTTGCCCCGTGGCAGATGGGATCTAAGTTCCCTAACCAGGTATTGAACCTGAGTGCCCTGCATTCAAGGCTATTCTTAACCATTGGACCACCAGGGAAATCCCAGGGAAGCTTTTTTTTTTCATATTTATTCATTATTTTTTTCTTAATATTTATTTTTAGCTGTACTGGATGTGGGCTGCTTGTGGCTGCACATGGGCTTTCTTGAGTTTCGGTGAGCAGGGGCTACTTTCTAGTTGCAGTGCTTGGGCTTCTCATTGCGGTGGCTTCTCTTGTTGTGGAGCATGGGCTAGAGAGTGCAGGCTCAGTAGATGCAGCGCATGGGCTGAGCTGCTCTGAGGCATGTGGAACCTTCCTGGACCAGGGATCGAATTGGTATCCCTTGCACTGGAAGGTGGATTCTTAACCACTACACTACGAAGGAAGCCCCAGGGCAACTTCCTTGACCATATAAATGTTGCTCTCCTCTTTATAATCCTGACCTTGGAGGCTTCACTTATGTTAAGCACCTAGATTAACTCGTATTGCCCAATATCCCATCACCAAAACAAACCAAACTAGAGGAGGGAAAATATTTGTTGAGCCTCAACACTCAAAGCACCAAAGAAACCATGATACCTGACTTTGGAAAGCTTATGATTAAGTGAAGGAAATACACATAGTCAACTATAATATAAAGAAACTGTTTAGTTAAAACAGTTGTTTCCCAAAGATGTGGTGCAATTACCACCAGCTGGTAGTAAAAGTATTCGTAATGGCTGACAATTTTCTTTTGTCACAGCTTTCGTTATAGTTTTAGTGTGTGTTATAGAACATCTAACAAATCTACCAAACCTGTGATTTCAAAATTTTAACTGCTTAGGATGAGGCTAAAGCAAGTGGCATGATATGCTTTAAGGCAGACCTTGTGACTGACATGGGCACACCCTGAATGTTTCAGTCATCGTCTTAACTGTAGCGAAGTGTGATGGCTCGGGTGATATGAATCAGGGGGTGTGTGACTGTGCGTATTGCTGATTTCTTTTGCTAAAACCCGAAATCTTGAATAAAGTACAGCTAAAGTTTGGGAAATGCCGACCTAAAAATCAGAAATTTAAGCGTTTGCAATCAGCAATGCAGGTGCTTTCCGAAGTCAGGACCATGAGCATGGGATGGCTGCAGTGGGCCAGCTGCAAGGGAAAGGGTGACCGGGTCCTTAAGGCAGACTACCGCTATCCAGGCATCACAGGAACTGCCCCCTCACAGGCTCTGGACTTAACTTGTTTTCCATCTTCCCTGGCTCCCAGAGTCTGGATGCATGAACGGCTGAGGACCAGCCCTTTCTTCGCTTTGAACCAGTGATGCGTCCCCACCCAGAGTGTGGACACCAAGATGCTCTCCCTTCTCCTTCCCAAACTGAGCTCTTCTCCAGCTTGCATATTCCCCTAAATGGATTCAGTCCTCAGCCCCCTCTTTTCCACCTGTGCTGGAGGTGGAAGGAGACAGGAGGATGATAGGAGACAGTCTCCTAACGCCAAAGTTGCTCAGTTGTGTCCGACTGTTTGTGACCCCATGGACTGTATACAGTCCATGGAATTCTCGAGGCCAGGATATTGGAGCGGGTAGCCTTTCCCTTCTCCAGGGGATCTTCCCAACCCAGGAATTGAACCCAGGTCTCCCACATTGCTGGCGGGTTTTTTACCAACTGAGCCATAAGGAAAGCCCAAGAATACTGGAGTAGGTAGCCTATCCCTTCTCCAGCAGATCTTCCCCACCCAAGAATCGAACTGGGGTCTCCTGCATTGCAGGCGGATTCTTTACCAACTTAGCTATCAGGGAAGCCCTCAAGACTGGTACATATCAAATGCAAACTCAGTATAGAAGGAGTGTAGTACAGCAAGAGACAGAATATAATGGGAGTGGAGGTAAAAGTGACTCATGAACAGGAGGCCTAGAAAGTGCTTGGCAAGTATCTTGCAATCGACATCCAGAAAACAATTTGGTCTTACATATCAAGAGGCTTAAAAACAAGCCAGTAACCCCACTTCTAGAATCAGCCTAAGAAAATAATCAGACACATGTTCAGATGTCCAAGCATGTTCACTGAAATATTATTCATATAAAAAAATGGAGTAACCAAAAATGAAGGAATGGTTAAATAAATTTTAAAAGTGAAAAGTCAAAGTGAAAGTTGCTCAGTGTCCAACTCTTTGTGACCCCATGGACTAAACAGTCCATGGACTTCTCCAGGCCAGAATACTGGAGTGGGTAGCCTTTCTCTTCTCTAGGGGATCTTTCCAACCCATGGATCGAACCCAGGTCACCTGCATTGTGGGTAGATTCTTTACCAGCTGAGCCACAAGGGAAGCCCAAAATAAAATTTGACACATCTGTTAATAGATATCATGGATGTTGAAGTTTGACAGAAAACAACAAAATTCTGAAAGCAATTATCCTTCAATTAAAAATAAAAAAGTAGATATCATGGGATTTTTTTTTCAGTGTTTGGGAAGAATATTTCAACAAATACCAGCCTGAATGTGAGAGGGGTTTGGAGGGGAATGAATACGTGCATATGTATGGCTAAGTCCCTTTTCCGTCCACCTGAAACTATCACAACATTGTTAATCAGCTATACTCCAGGATGGGACTTCTCAGGTGGCACCTAAGTGATAAAGAACCTGCCTGCCAATGCAGGAGACGCAGGAGACATGGGTTCAGTCCCTGGGTTGGGAAGATCCCCTGGAGGAGGGCATGGCCACCCACTCCAGCATTCTTGCCTGGAGAATCCCATGGATGGAGGAGTCTGGTGGGCTACAGTCCAAAGAGTCGCAAAGAGTCGGACACAAATAAAGTGACTTAACATGCATGCACTCCAATATAAAACAAAAAGTTTAAAGGAAGAATAGCAAAATGCTAACTATATTTTAAGTCAAAAAATTAATTTATAGAGAATGTTTATACAGAACATTTATCCTAATTGACTTTAAAAATCATATAGGATAAATATGTACAGGAAAAGTATTAACAAGAAATATACCAAAATGTTAATACTGGCTACTTCTGACTTATAAATACTTATTTTCTTCTCTTGCTTTTATTTTTACTTTTTATTTCCTTTACACACTTTCTTCTAACCCATATATTATATTTAGAGTAGGAAAAAAACCCTGCAAGTTAAAAAAGAAAAATAAGAGAAGTAGCTGTGCCTACATGCAAATGAGATTTGTGAACATGAGCCACAGCAGATACATACATACATGGATATTTATTTCCCATCTCTGACTACCATGGAAATAAACAGCTGACTAATTTGTGTTAGCTGGTTTCTCCTTTGAAGTGGTTGTCCCACTTTTTAAAATTTTTATGTAGTATTAATATCTCAACTCTAGCTTTTCACATCTGAGAATGTTCTGAGAACAGACTTCAGAAATGTGAGGTCCAGGGACAGGCCTGCAGGCCACTAAACTCCTTCAGAGGAACACTATCAGACATAAACGGGGGGTGGGGGGTGGGGGCTGCATCCCTGATGGAATTACGTCTCATGCCTGACGACCACAGCAACACATCTGCTATCATCCACAGAAAAAAGCAAAAATCACTGCATTACATAGAGGGATACAGAGGTGATAGCTAGATAGAGAGACAGATGACAGAAAGATCTGGGATACCTTCTTAGAGGGGGCAGTCACTGGGTAGACTCAGAAGCATGAACAGGACTGAGCAGCAGAGAACATTCTAGCCGTGAGGACACTGTGAACAAAGGCAGGACATCATGGGGCATCTTTGGGGAAGGACAAGTAGCCCAGTTTGTCTAGACTACATGGTGAATGGAGAAAAGATAGTGAGAAATAAGATTATAAAGGTAGGCTGGAACCAGACCATGATGGACCTTGAAGGCCATGCCACCTTCCTCTGGGGTAAACTGACCAGTGACTCTGGTGACAGATGATGTTCTGAGCTCTGCAGAAGCACCCGGGCTTTCAGATGGAGGCCCTGGAGAGGGGTCGGCAAGGATGAAAAACGTGGCCATGCCTCCTAAAACCTAACTTCCTCCCAGAGCCAAGTTTGAAATGGCTACCTGCATTGAAATAGGGCAGACCTAGCAGACCCAGCAGAATGAAGGCCTTGTTTATAGAGGAAAAAAACTGAGGTCCAGAGACATGAGATATTCAGCTGGACCTTAGAATCCTCACACACACAGTCTGTCCACATCAGCCCCACATTGAGCCAAGTATCCAATGGACAGCAGACAACGCTTCAGTAAATACGGTGTCTGCTGACTAACGACATATTCAATTTGCAGGCACAGTGAAAGGGTCCTTCAAAAACACGAAGCAAATAATCCTCCCACCCACCTCCCACCCACCCATCAACCATGACTCCGCCTTTAACAGGGGACAAGCTGAAGCTCAGGGAGGCCAAACACCGCATCAGGGCAGGAGGGTGGCGGGGTCAGGACTCAAACCCAGGTTTTCTTTCTGCCCTGCTCTGGCTCAGTGGTTTTGAGATGCAGTCCTGGGGCAGCTGCCTCCGGTCACTTGGAAGCTTGTTAGAAATGCAAATTCAGTCTACTCCAGACCATCTGGTCAAAGCTATGGTTTTTCCAGTGGTCATGTATGGATGTGAGAGCTGGACCATAAAGAAGGCTGAGCTCCTTTTAATTGCAATACTGGAGAAGACTCTTGAGAGTCCCTTGGACTGCAAGGAGATCAAACCAGTCAATCCTAAAGGAAATCAACCCTGAATATACATTGGAAGGACTAATGCTGAAGCTGAAGCTCCAAAACTTTGGCCACCTGAAGGGTAGAATTGACTCTGGAAAAGACCCTGATGCTGGGAAAGAGTGAACACAGGAGAAGACGGCAACAGAAGATGAGATGGTTGGATGGCATCACCAACTTAACGGACATGAGTTTGAGCAAACTCCAAGAGATAGTGGAGGACAGAGGAGCCTGGTGTGCTGCAGTCCAGAGGGTCACAAAGAATAGGGACAAGACTTGGCGACTGAACACCTCCATATTTACATGATCAGAAGCCCTGGGCATGAGGCCCAGTAATCTGTATCCTAGCACATTCCCTGGTGATTCTGATGGACGTGAAGTTTCAGAGCCACTGTTTACAGATATGGCTGATTGATGTTGGGAGACCGGGGTGTGGGGGTGGGGGGCATGTGGGGAGGCGGCATGGAGGCTCCAAGACTGGCCTCTTTTCTCCAAGGTACTCCTAGATCCATGAAGGAGCACTTGCACCAGACCTGCAGGGAGCAGCCCACCCAAGGTCCAGAAGGGTTGGGGGCAAGGCCAGGGCCCAGGCTGGAGCAGATGCCAGGGAGGGGGGCTGTCAGTCGCCTTCTGAACCTTCTGAGAGCACAAAGGCCTCAGCCCCTCAGTCCAACCTTCTTGTTTTGAGGCGGATACCACTGCACTGTTACTGCTGGGGGATTCACACCCACTCTGATGAGAGACGCATCGGGGTACTGCAGTCCGGGAGGTGTCAGGCAGGCCAACCCCACTGGGAAGATTAAGTGTGAAGACACTGTGAAGACGGATGTCTCTCTTCTGTTACCCAGCCCTGCCTCTCACACCAAGAGGGCAACTCCGGGCAAGAGTAGGGACTTCCCACAGGGCAATCTGCATGGCCCTGAGTTGGGGGGCGCTTGCTTTTTCTTGGGGTGGGGAAAAAAAGCCCAGGGTCTTGGGGACAGGAGGAGGAAGGGCAGTCAGATGAGGTCATGCAACATGGAGTGTCTCTGCAAAAGGGCTGCAGTGTCCTGGACAGCCAGCCTCAGAGCTGGGCGCTTGCCAGGCCCCACGCCAGGAAAATGGAAAACCTGTGGGCCTGGCCGAGGTGAACTCCCTGTTTCCACAGCCCCCATCCAGGAACCAGGGGAGTTCCCCGCCCCAGGTGCGGGGTCAGGCTTCGGTCTTTGTTCTGTGTGCTTGCCTGGGCAGCAAGTCCAGGGACCCGAAGACTGCCCGGACACAGGTCCTCAGTCCTCTGCACGCAGCTAGCTAGTCTCAGTCACACAACTGGGAACTTTCTCCTTCAGCTGCAGTTTCCTAGAAATGTGGCCGCCCCGTGTTATGATTCAGACAGGGCTCAGTCCCTAGGGGTGCCAGGGCAGGGTGGGGCTGGCAGCCCTGGACCTTCAGGCCACTCCCTGTCTCTGCCTCTCTGGTTTTCACAGAAATCCACACAATTGAATGCTCATCCACACCCCTTGCTGTGAACGGTTTTCAACAGGGTGAGGGCTGGGAGTGGGGAACAGAGATCTTGCTAAACCCATGATCGCTCTGTTGCCACAACAGTCTCTGTGAACCGGATTCTGGCAGCAGCTCCAGGCAATCACTGGCCAGACAGCCAGTGCCCTCCCAGTCCCATGGGCCTCCAGGGGCTATGGGGCTCAAGGAGCAGACTTTGGACTTTCTGTGAAAGCTGAGCTTTCTCCTCTCCAGAATCTGGCAGTTGTGGGGGCAGGAAAGAGTGAAGAGGAGGCGGGGGTGGGGGTGGGGAAGGAGAGCAGAGGGTGGACAAGCTTCGTTCAATACAGTGTCCACTGGTGTCCTCAGACCCCAGGAGTCCAGGATTGCCTGTGCTGTCCCCACAGGCATTTCACAGTAATAGCAGCCTGCAGGAGACCATTCTTGTGAGGGACAGAGGGAAAGAGACACCGAGGGATGGAGAGACAGGGTGGAGGGGAGCCCTGTTGCTGCCTTTTCCATCCTCCATGGGAGGGACCTGCAGTATTTTTCCTCCTCCTGTAAGGAGTCAGCATCCTCCCCCGCCACCCCAGTGTGACCTACTTACCTACACCCTTTACAGGGAGGGACCCTGGACAGCATCCCAGTCCAGGGCAGGGCTGTCTGAGTGTCAAAAAGATGAGTTCTCTAATAAGGGAAATCAAGACACTGTAAGGGGGCTTCCCTGGTGGCTCAGATGGTAACGAATCTGCCTGCAATGTGGGAGACGTGGGTTCAATCCCTGGGTCGGGAAGATCCCCTGGAGAAGGGAATGGCAATCCAATCCAGTATTCTTGCCTGGGAAATCCTGTGGATAGAGGAGCCTGGCATGCAGGATAGAGAGCATGGGGTCACAAAAGAGTTGGACATGACTGAGCGATGAATGCTAGACCCGTAAGGTGTTAGGGAGGTCGGGCAAGGCTGGTAAGAAGGGGGATGGAGGCTCGTGGCTCCCAAGGACAGTGCTCATCTGTGGCTGCTGGCCATCAGGCCCGAGTCACAGCCTGACTAAGGAGAAGAGATATGGGGCCAGAAGGAGTGGCTGGAGCAGTCGAGGGAGTGCACAGACCCAAGGGAAATCACATAGAACTGCCAACTCCTGCAGGCTCTCCAACACACTGCCCCGAGAGCACTGACCTGAGGTATCTCACCTCTGAGCCCATATCCTTATCTGCAAAACAGGGATAATAATTTCTACTTCAGAAGATGATGAAAAGAGAAATTATGTACCCCACCCTCAGTTCCTTCCTAAAGAAAACTCGACTTGGGTCTCAGAACAATGGCACCCACAAGATAACAGCGACCCGGCACGGAATCTGAGGCTCAAAGAAGTTAAATCATTTATGCAAAGTCACACAGCCAGGAGCAGAGCTGAGGTTCACATTCCTGACTGTCCGCTCCAGACATGTGCTCTCAAATCCACCCCAACCCCCACTGGAATATCACTGGCCTTAATGAAAAAGGGTTTGGCAAAACCCATGTGCCCAAATCTTAAGTAAATTTAGAATGCTGAGTCAGATTGGGGCTGGAGGAATCAAAGACTAATTGGCTTGTATAATGCTGTGGCTTTATCCTCTTGCCTTCTGGAGGCTGTAAGTGACTATCTGCTCTCAAGCCGCCGGGCCTCCAGTCTGGCCCCCCTCCAGCCCTTTCTTCTCACTGCAGCCACAGAGAACACTGTCCTGCTTCTAGCCGTGGTTCCCGGCTGCCCTCAGGATCTCATCCAGACCTAGTGCGGCCAGGGCCTGACCTATCCTCAGTAGGTCCTAGGCCGGGGGGGCAGCCCTATCCTGTTTTTTATCAAATGTACGAAAATATACCCATACCATTCACTAAATACAAATGCTTTCATGTAAAAAAAAATCTTGAAAGGCTTTTTAATCATTTGAACGTTGAAAAATCAATTAAAATACTCAGTTTTCATACACAGGTGCTAATACATTTTTTTCATGCCTCAAATATTTGGGGTTTTTGGAAAGCACTTAATTACTACACGTACATGCTGGTCACCTCTGACTGCGACTCCAAGGACTGTAACCCGCCAGGTTCCTCTGTCCATGGGATTCTCCAGGCAAGAATACTGGAGTGGGTTGCCATTCCCTTCTCCAGGGGATCTTCCTAACCCAGAGATCGAACCCTCATCTCCTTTGGCTCCTGCATTGGCAGGCTAGTATAGTGCACATGATGCCTAAGGGGCGAAGGAGTGGTCTGTGCAGCGCTGGGGCCACGCCCCCCCCACCCCACATACCAGGCCTTTGTAAAGACTGTTTCCTCTGCTTTTGTTTTTCCTTCTATAGCTGTAAATGCTCACACCATTGTCCCCTGCCACACTGCTCTGTAGTTTATTTATTTTGACCCAAGTTCACAGATACTTAACCTCTCAGTTTCCTTGTATGTAAAACAAGAATTATAGTGACACCCACCTCATGGGGCTTTTAAGAGGACAAGTTCATACATAATAATGAGATTCAGGAATCATCACCTGGAAGCTTGTTAGAAATCTCAGGCCCCACCCCGATGGACTGAATCAGAACAAGATCCCCCTGAGATTCAAATGCCATTTCAGTTTGTGGAGCCCTGCGCTAAAGCACTGACCACAACGCCTGTTACATGATAAACACTCAGTGACAACTGTGTTGATCACTATCATCATGACTACTAAAGTAGTCAAGCTTTTACGGTTGTCTCCAGTTTCCCTGTTTGACTTACTTTTAACTTCCAAACTCTAGTTCAGTGGTTCTCAAATGGAGTTCCTGGGGAACACTGGCTTCCCTGGTGCATCCCAGCTAAACGCTGAGGCGCCATCAAGAGGTACTCCTGCTCTCTGGCAGCTTCCCTCCATCTGCAAGAGACACAAGGATAGAGGCAGCTGCAGCAGGGCAGCAGCTGGGGGTGAAAAGGGCTACCAAGGTGCTCCAGGAGGCAGCTGATCCAGGCGCGGGCCGGTGGGGGTTGAGGGGAGAGTCAAGGAAAGTTCTACTTAATCTAAGAGCTGAAAGATGAGCTAGTAACTCAGGATTCTCCCCAAAAGTGGCAATGTGGTCCCCACTTAAACAGTGGACTGACTGCTCCCACAGTGTGAGAGGAGCTTTAAAGACCCTCAACTTTGCTCCAAGGAGCAAAGCCCTATTGTGTGTGTGTGTGTGTGTGTGTGTGTACGTGTGCTCAGTCATGTCCAACTCTTTTCCAACCCCATGGACTGTAGCCTGCCAGACTCCTCTGTCCGTTGGATTTCTCAATCAAGAATACTGGAGTGGGTTGTCATTTCCTTCTCCAGGGGATCTTCCCAACCCAGAGATCAAAGAGGCATCTCCGGCTTGGCAGGTGAATTCTTTACCACTGCTCCACCTCAGAAGCCATAAGACATAAAGTGTAGATCTAGATCCACTGGCTTTGCGGTTTGCTCCCCCATGCAAACAAGGGAGCCCTGGGGGTTTGAGTCTGAACCCTACGTGGTGTGCCGGTATGAAGCCCAGTCACTTAGAATTAATTCTGGCTTCTTTGCAAACCAACCCTCAGTAGTAGAACTGTTGTTCTGGGCAGCTGGGGTTCCTCAATTGCAGGACGAAAACAATGATCCGCCCCTACAGCATTCCTGTCGGGATAAAGTGAAGGCCCAGAGGTCCACTCCCAGGCCACACAGCAAGACAGAGGCCAAGGTTCCCGAGTTCGGCTCGGGCCCGCGCAGCATCTGGGCCCGCGCGGGCTGGACCTCAGGGCTACAAGCATTTCTTCCGATGTGTACTTGCAAAGACCACGCCACCCCCACCCCAGTCCAGGCTGCGGGGCTGAGAGGCTGTTGGCGAGCAAGATGCGGGGCCGTCAGCTGGGGCCAGCCAGGGTCTCTGGTGGCTGGCTGATGTTGGAGAGAGGAGAATGGGCGGTGTTTCCCGTGCCTGGCAGTTCCTAACGAGTGTTCTGAGGGCTCCAGAGCAGACTAGGACCACTGCGGACTCCGGCACTGTGGAAACAGCAATATTCTTTACACGGACCCGACCGCCTCCTTTACAAGCAATGCACTACAGAGGGCCTTTCCCGCCCCAAGTGCCACGAGAGGCCCGCGCGCAGGGCCAGATTGGCTGAGAGGAGTAGAGCCGCCGCCGATTGGCTGAGAGGAGGCCGGACCGCCGCCGATTGGCTGCAAGGGGCCGAGCCGCCGCCGATTGGCTGAGAGGAGACCGCTGGACCACTGCGGGGCCCAGCATCGTGACAGCGAGGTCAGCTGACTCGGTTGAGCTTCGGGAGGAAGCGGCGGTGCTCCGCTGGGCGGGCGGTGGGTTTGGCCTTGAGCTTTTGTTACGTGGCTTTATCGCTTCCTTCCCCCGCTGAAGGCCGAGGCCAATCCTAACCCTTTTCTAGAGTGAAACACCCCCTCCCCACTCGGCGGCTCAAGCCCGATGGTAGAGGGCCTCTTCCCTTGGGGCGGGCGGACGCGCTGACCGTGGAACCGCCGGGGCTATTTCGGTTCCTTCTCCGCCCCGCGGCCTTGGCTTCCTGCTGAGTTTCCCTAGGCTTCCCTTAGCTCACCAGTGACCACAGACGCCGCTTTCAGAGAACTTGCTTTATGTCAAACAGACCATTTGCGTCTTGTTTGCGTCTTTTGGGGTGGGGGGGGTGCTGATTTTTTTAGGGCAACGGTGCGGATATCCTTACCCCCCCCCCCCCATTACAGGTGAGAAAACATGCAGTTCAGGGAACTTAATTTGCTGAATGTCACAGCTCGGAAGTGGTTCAGCTGAGGTTCACCTCCTTGGCTGGCTGGCTGCAGCACTGTACACTTTCCCCCTGCACTGCTCTCCCTCTGGGTGAGGCCAAGCCAGGACCCTGCTGAAGAATGGTTGTGGTTTGCCAGATTCTACCCTCGAGTCACACTGTCTTCAGAGACATTTGCGGGGGGCGGGGGCGGGGGGGGGGGGTGCGTGGGCCGAGCAGGCTAGGAAATAACCTAGCTCTAGGGAGTTGTTGAAAAAGATTTCCCCTGGAGCCTGTTTTCTTCAGCGCAGGGATCTAATCAAAGCGAGTGATCTGGAATTCTTTCCTGGCTTCTGTGAGGAGCATCCTGGCTTAAGGCACGTTCCTCCCCCCAGCCTCATGCCCCTTCCTGCCCCCTGACCCAGCAGAGAAAGGTAAGGCCCCGCATGTGTCCAAGACCTCTCCCACTGAAGCTCATCTGCAAATCAGGCATAAAGGTCGGGAACCCAGAGGAGGAGAAAGCGAGGCTTGGACACAATCACCCTCCAGTGCTCAGTGCCTGAGAAAGACAGCAGGGTCCTAGGTCCTCTCCTTGTCCCCTTGTAGTAGACACATCTCATGTCCCCTGGAGAAACCTCTTCCCAGTGGGAGGACAGAAAAGTGTGAGAAAGTGGCAGCTTTAAAAGTCAGACATGCTGTACACCGGGAAGACAGGGTTTTTGTGTTTTGATGGGACATCTGTAAGGCCATGGCTGGTCTTTACTACTTAAAAGTAGTACAAGCAAATCACCAAGTAATTCCACCTTGTAAACATAACTACATAAGAGAGAAGCCTGAAAACCACCTGGAGGACCCATACCTTCAGATCCCTAGACAAAGGGGATGCAGACAACTTATGCAGATCCCTTCTTATCTCATGTCCAACCTCCAGCCCTCCATCTAGCAGGGATGGGTGGGGGCATCTGCAACTTCAGAGCTACAGAGAGGGTGGGGTGGGGGGTGATTCTCCCTCTACATATGAGTAAAATGATATGAACAGAGTATTCAAAAGGTAAAAACACCGTTAAAAGGCAAGGAGGAACCAAAAAGTTATCAGGCACCTGAGATGAATTGATGGCTGTAGTTGAAGGCCCTGGAGCCAGAGAGGGGAAGATATGAGCCCATAGTGCTGGGGTCCAGGGGTACTGTACCCAAAAAAAACCAACAACAGTTTAACTTTTCTCAGGTGGGAAGCTAACCCCTACCCTTTTGTAAAGCTTCAGTTTCCACATTTGTAAAAGGACTTCAGATAAGATGGTTCCTAAGCTGCCACACATCTGGGGACTCCTGATTCTGCAGCACCCAGATATTTTCATTAAATGATGCTCGCCTCCTCCATCTCAATAATGTGTGAATCATCTGACTGACTGCTCAGCTTCCCTGCCTTATGAGATCACCCCTGCCTGTTCCAATGCATTTGGCTGCCAGAGAGCAAACATTCCATGTGTGAGCTGGGGCTACATGTTGTTGTGATGATAGATCTGGCAAATTTGAGGCATTTGAGTTTAATGTGAAACAGCACATAATGCAGGCTCCTGGGGGCCTGAGCCTGGGGCAAAGCCCCCTGATTCACTTGCCAGTGGTGTTGGTTGTCATGCCTCAGGGCTTGGAAGAGCCCAGAACCATACACCTAACTACCTACCATCCTCAAAAAGTTGTCCAGTCTACCCTCCCCTTCCATCGGGTAGGGTTCATTATACCCATAATCATCAACCTTGTCTGCTAAGCCGAGATTCTACTTAATAGAACCCTAGGTCTCTTCATTGCAGGCAGATTCTCTACTGTCTGAGCCACCAGGGAAGCCCCTTTAGAATCCACAGTTGGGGTTAAAGTTGTCCTCAGGAGGCACTTGCTAGAGAATCTGTGTACACCACACACGCAAACACAATCATACTTCCCAGATAGCACTAGAGATGAAGAATCCACCTGCCAACATTGGAGACGTACATTGGAGACGTAAGAGACTCAGGTTTGTTTCCTGGATTGGGAAGATCCCCTGGAGAAGGAAAGAGCAACCCACTCCAGTATTCTTGCCTGGGAAATCCCATGGATAGAGAAGCCTGGCGGGGTCCATGGGGTCACAAAGAGTCAGATGCAACTTAGCAACTAAACAACAAACACAATCGTGGTAGGTGGTCATGTTCTCTCAGTAACCACCCACACACAGTTTCCAGAAGGTACCAGGAGCTCCTTATGGGTACCTCACACCTTTAAATCCACAGATGAAGCCACAGGTTAGGGTGGGAAACAGGATTCTTCTTTTCAGTTAACTGTCACACAGTGTTTTGAGTGTCATCACTGAGCATACGAAGGAGAAGGAAGGGAAAGGGTGAGGAAGGGGCACACATTTTAACACGTTCAGCACAGTGGTCAAGAAAGCAGGCTCTGGCTCTGGAAGCCTTGGACTTGATCCTGGGTCTTCCATTTCCTTGCTGTGCTGTCTAACCTAAGGCAAATTACTTAACCTCTCTGTGCCTCAGTTTCTTATAGGATTGTTACGGGGGTGAAATGAATTAATTCTGGTGAAACACTAAGAAATGCCTGCCCCATGTAAGTGCTCTATGAGTGTGACCATTATCATGACAAGTCCTCTGCTAGCTACCTTACACATATTTTTTATTTAACATTAACAACAATTTCTTTTGAAAAGGAAAATCCAGGAAATAACTGCATTCTACACTAGTTATAACAATGTCTGTGACTGGGGGTGTACGTGAGAAAGGAAATAAACAGATATTTGGACCAAGCCCTTACTTCTGTTAGTCCTTTCTATATAAAGGGTTTCTTTCTTTTTTTTTTTTAATTTTTATTTTTGGCTGCACGGGGTCTTCATTGCTGTGCAAGGGCTTTTCTCTAGTTGTGGCAAGCGGGGGCTACTCTCTAGTAGGGGTGCAGGGGCTTCTCCTTACTTATGGGGGCTTCTACTTACTTACGGTGGCTTCTCCTGTTGCAGAGCACAGGCTCTAGGACACACGGGCTTCAGCAGTCACAAGTGCTTAGACTTGGTCGTGGTGATGCAGAGGTTCAGTTGCCCCTCAGCATGTGGGATCCTCCCAGACCAGAGATTGAACTGGTGACCCCTGTACTGCAAGGCAGATTCTCAAACCACTGGACCACCAGGGGAGCCCCCATAAAGGGTTTCATACAATGCCTGATTGCTTTTCATTTTTCTTCTGACATAATAATATGAATTGGAAATCCTTCCATATCAGAATGTGTAGGACCATCTCATTCTTTTGAAGTGCTGCACAGTATTACACAATATGGATATACAATAGATTATTTATCCATTCTCATATATTTATTGGGCCCCTAATATTTACTGTGTCCATACGGGATGTGAGAGGAGGCGTAGATGGCAAAGTCACACAGAGCATATTCCCCAAGAAGCTGGTAATTTTGTGGGGGAACCCAGGACTTGGATGAAATAATCAGAGACCAATACAAGAAGGCATGTAATAAAATATTCAACTGAATTTAAAATTTAAGTGTCCATGCTAGTGATTTAATAGGAATAACAATAGATTGTAACGATGCAGCTGAGGGCCTGCCTCCTGGAAGCCCTGGCTGGGAGGGACAGAGAGGAAATTTACCCATTAGTTCTTCCAGCCTCACTGAAAGATTACTCAGGGCAGGAAGGACACGCCTGCACTCCCTTACAAGCTGCAACACAGCAGCACTGGTGTCCCAGCCGGAGGTGGAATGCAGCAGGCCTGGTGGTTCCTGCAGCTCGAAGGCGTGGGCAGCCTTTTCTTGCCGACGTGCTGCTGGGGGTTGTCCTCCCCTCCACCTTCTGCTGGGGGCCCGTGCAGCTGTGCCTGAATCCCAGGGGGTGCAGACCCCTCCAGGCACAGCAAGTCTGTTCCAGGAGCCAGGATGACAGGCCCTCCGTCCCCTGTCTGGCCCTGCTTCCTGGGTCGTGAGAATAGCTGCCCCATAGGCCAGGCTGGGGACATTCTGTGCGTAGGTACTCGTAAGCTTTTGCCAAGGTTGTATTTCTTTTACTCCACCCCTGAGCTCAAGTCACTACCTAAATCAGTCACACTTGGCTGCCTCAGAGAATTAGGGGGTGTCAAAGCCTACACTTGACATTCCTTCTGCAAGGCCCTACCCAGCAGCCTTTTAATACCTTAGTGGCGGTAAATCTTTTAACCTCAGCCTTGACCACTTACACTTCCACACATGCCTCTGTGTTGACAAAGTCAATAGTCTATGAACAGAGAAATATTTACTAGGCACTTAATATGGATTTAGCTCTGTACAAAGCCTAGGGTTAGGGGTGTTGGGGGAGGGAGGGTTATAGGAAAAGAGAGAGGTGGTCCTGCCACAGGGGCTTACAACTTCGATGTGTAGAGGAGCACAACACAGTAGATACTCAAGTGACCAAAGTGGGCTGTGTGGACGGAATGCTGAGGGGGGCAGAGAAGCCACGCTGCTGGAGGTGGAGGGCCTCTGGCCAGGCCTCTGTTCTCACCTCCTAAAGAATTCACGCCATGGGACTTCCCTGGTGGTTCAGTGGCTAAGACTCCGAGCTCCTAATGCAGGGGGCTGGGGTTTGATCCCTGGGCAGGGAACTAGATCCTGCATGCTGCAACTAAGATGTGGCACAACCAAATAGATAGGTGAATGTTAAAAAGAAAGAAAGAGTTCACAGCAGCTCCTCCAGGGAGTGAGGTAAGACAGGATGGCCCAATGTGGCAAACATCCACATTCTGTTCTCTGGGTCACAGAGTCAGCGTTTCCCCCCGGGGTCACAGAGAGTCAGCGTTTCCCCCTCATCTGAATGACTATACCACTTTTTCCTCTAACTTTTAATTTTCCAGTACAGGAAAGTGGAAAGGCTTGTACAATAATATCATTAAACCCTTCACCTACATTCATCAGTGCTGTCATAAGTACTTTATCTCCTTCCATAGATACACATTTACTCCCTCAGTTGGAAGTAAGCTGCAGTTACCATCCCTAAACACTTCACATAGATCGGCTCTCATAAATATTCTCCTACACAGCCTCAGTGTCACGTTCATTCTAAAGAAATTCAACATTGATACACAGCTCATATTCACTTTTCCTAATTGTCCACACAATGACCTCTATTTGTAAATTAAAATGTAATCAAGGAAGGACTTCACTGGTAGTTCAGTGGCTACAACTCCGGGCTGCCAATGTAGTTGGCCTGGGTTCGGTCTCTGGTCAGGTAACTATTGATAGATCCCACATGCTGCAACAAAGACCAGGCACAGCCACATAAATAAATAAACATTATATATATAATCAAGGATTAGTCATTGCATTTGGGTGTCCTGTCTCTTACATCTCCTTCCATCTGTAACATTACCCAACTCCCCTTTGTTTCCCTTCCATCGTCTTGACATTTTTGAAGAGTATAGGTCAGTCACTCTGGTGAATGACCCCCAGTCTGGATTTGTCTGATTGTTTCCTCATGATAGAATTTATATTCTATTTCTTTTTCTTAAACATCTATACCACATAATTTACCATCTTAACCATGCTGAAGTGTCGATTCAGTGGCATTAAATACATTAATAACAGGGCACAACCATCACCACTCTGTTTTCAGAAGGCTTTCATCATCTCAAACAGAAATTCCATACCCATTCAACACTAACTCCCAGCTCCTGGCAACTGTCATTCTACTTTCTGTCTCTATGACTTTACCTTTCCTAGGGTCCCTCACATAAGTAGAATCATACGATGTTTGTCCTTTTGTGACTGACATTTCACTTAGCATGTTTTCAATGTTGTAGCATGAGTCAGAACTCCCTTCCTTTTCAAGGCTGAGTAATATTCCATTGTATGTATGGACCACATTTCGTTTGTCCATTCATCTGTTGACAGACAACTTGGGTATCCTCCAACTTCTGGCTGTTGTAAACACTGTTGGTATGACCACTGGGACACAAGCATCTGTTGAGTCCCTGCTTTGAATCCTTTGGGGTTGGGATTGAAATTCGACCTGGGAGAGGAATTGCTGGATTGTCTGTTGACTCTTTATCTTCTGCAGGGACTGCCTGACTGTTCTTCACAGCAACTGCATCATTTTAAATTCTTACCACTTTGCGATTCTCCTGAGGCTTGAGATTTCATGATTTCTCCACCTCCTTGCTCTTTTTTTGTATTTATTTTTTATAATAGTCATCCTTATGGGTAAGAGGTGGTATCTTTTTACCATTTTCATCTGCAGTTCCTTAATGACTAATAATTTTGAATGTCTTTTTATGTGCTTATTGGCCATTTGTGCATCTTTTTTGGAGAAATGCCTATTCAAGTCATTTGTCCAGTTTTGAATCGGGTTGTTTGTTTTTGTTTGTCCTTTAGTGCATAAAAGTTCTTAATTTTGATGGAGTTGAAATTACCTATTTTCTTTACTACCTATTTGTTTGTGTTTTTGGTATCATATCTTGGAAAGTATTGCCACATCCAATGTCACAAAGATTTCCTTCTGCGTTTTCTTCTAAGAGTTCTACAGTTATGGCTTAAGTTTAGGTCTTTGATTCATTCAGAGTTAATTTTTGTATGTGGTGTAAGGAAAGGGTCCAATTTCATTCTTTTACATGTGAGAATATCCGCTTTTTCCAGTTTGCTGAAAAGACTGCCCTCTCCCCATTGAATGGTCTCAGAATCTTTGTCAAAAATAAATTATTTCTGTCTCTCTACTCCACTGGTCTATATGCTTGCTCTGTTCTATTTTAAGACATATATAGTTTTTTCCAATCTCCTCCTAATACTTGCATCCACTCCCTCAAAGAGAAGGAGAATGAGGAGGAAAAGTCTTAACCTCAAAGGGATTTAATGTTAGGGGGCCCTGGATTTGAATGCCAGCATGAGTACCACATTCTCAAGGTGCCCAATTTTTGATAAGCATCCAAATTGTCAGTGTTGAGCAAGCTGTTTATACTATCTGAATCCATCCACTTACTATCTTGGGCACAAACATTCTCTACATTTTTTTGCCCTGTTACCAAACTTAGAGGACCCAAATATGCTTCAAGTTATGTTGTTTTGAAATTCCACACAACAGGGACAGGACTGGTGGTGTGTGTTTAGCCTTTAACTCACAGAAGTAGGAGGATGACAATGAACCAACAATTATTTACTTTGTGTGGAGTACTGTAACATTAAATTCATATTCGCGGTAGCTTACAGTATAGTTGGAGAGGCACTGTGTGTGTGTGTGTGTGTGTGTGTGTCTTGAAGAGTACTTGGAGATCGGAGAGATGAAAATGGAAATAGTTGGGAAAATCTCCAGAGGTGGGGTCTTCAGGGGATTGGCAAAGGGGAAAAGTAAATTAAGACTCAGGACTAAGGGTTTCCCTGGTGGCTCAGTGGTAAAGAATCTGCCTACCAATGCAGGAGACACAGGTTCAGTCCCTGGGTGGGGAAGATGCCACGAAGCAACAAAGCCCATGTGTCACAACTATTGAGCCTGTGCTCTAGAGTTCCGACTGCAAGTACTGAAACCCATGTGCCCTGGAGCCTGTGCTCCTCAACAAGAGAAGCCAGGCCAACGAGAAGCCCATCACCACAACTAGAGACAAGCCTCTGCGCCCCCCAGCTGGAGAAAAGCCCTCACAGCAACAAAGACCTAGCACAGCCAAAAATAAACAAATAAGTAAAATTTAAAAAAAAAAAAAAATGGGGGTTGAAAAGTGGCCAATATAACCAAAGAAGCAGACTCACAGATGTAGAGAAAAACCTAGGGGTTACCAGTGTGGAGGTGGGACAACATAGGGTGGGGGAGTGGTTGGTACAAACTACTGGGTGTACAATAGGTTCAAGGATGTATTGTACAACACGGGGAATATAGCCAACATTTTGTCATAAGTGTAAATGGAAAGTAACCTTTAAAATTGTATAAAAGTGAAAAGTTATTTGGAAAAAAAAAAAAAGATTCGAGGTTGAAAGTGAAGGATACTGGGTATTGAAACACAAAGGCAGGAAGGAGTGAGCCCTCCGGAGACGTGAGGAAGGCAGCTGGACTAGATGGGCAGGTATGTAGGAGAGAGCTCAAGTGGATGGCTGGGGCGGGGGTGGCGCGCTAAGTTATGTAGGATTTTAAATAACCAGGCAAAGGAATGTGCACTTGATTTATTTAGACAGTAGGTCAGCCTTAAAAGTTCTTAAAAGGTGTGACTAATTTTTTGAATAGGAGTGTGGGGCCCCTTATAGGTAGGTTGGTCCAGAAGGGGATGTGGGCGAAATTACTGGAGAAGAGGAACTGATTTATTTCTCATAGGGCTTCCTTGGAAAGAAACGCAGTCCATCTCTGCCCCAAGTCCGACTCTAGACTGAGGTGTATACACAGCCCTGCTTATTGAAATCTGCTGTTAGGAAACGTGCTTGACCTAAGATCCTATGACGCCTTGCCCACATTCAACCCAGCCCACTAGTCTTTTGTGTTAATGGCATAAAATTTCCACCGTCGGTCCTGCTGGCACCCTCCCAGATCGCCTCATTGCGGTGCCGTGCTCCCAGCACTTCCAAGCTATGGGGAGGGCTATAATTTTACAGACTGAAGCAAGGAAGAAACAACAAAGTTTCTTCATTTCTATAAAAGGTCAAGTTTTCTAAAGCTATTAGTGGGTCAGCTGGAACTTGTCTGTGTTGAGGTGAAAACTGGGGGACCCTACAGCTGACCTGAGAACCTTCTCCCCACTTCTCCTCCCTCCCCCCACCTCCTCCCGGCTCCCTTCCCAAGATGCTGCACCTCAACAGGACCTGGGGCTTCCTCTTCATCCAGTGCTTTCCCACAACAGCTGAGAACTACCTGGGACACACTCAAGGGGTTCAAGCTGCTCAGTCCCAGACAGGGAGGCTGAGTCTTGCCAGGTGACATTCTGGGGGATCACAGGAAGAAAGGCTAAGCAGGAAGTGTCCTGTGGGCTAGAATCGGGGAGATGCAAGGACACCAGTGACCATTCCAGAGCGCAGTGCATGGGGACGATGGCAGGGGGAGGGCCATCAGGCTGGCATCCCCCATGGTCAGAGGCTGGCTGCCCCTCCCCTCCCTGCCTGGACACTCCCGGCTCTGGCATCTCTTCACATGGCTACTGTGTTTGGTTTTCAACCAGGACAAACAAAGAAAAGAGATTTGTTTTCCTGTCTGCTTCTGCTGAATGGAATCTCTGACTCTACTTACTGGTCATGCCTCAGACACCCTGGGGCTCGTTAGGACTTTAAACCCTGAGCACACTCAACTCCTAGCTTTACTGAATCCTTTTCCATGTCCTGAACCTGGTACAAACTTCATCCACCCCCAACCTTCCTTCAATCTGTGGGTGATTCTGCAGCCAATTTCCTGGCTAATATTTCACCCACAAATTGCTATTTCAGCTGAACTCCCCTAACTTGAGCATCCTTACCAAATATTTTGGGCTTCGTCACAATGCAGTTATGTTATCTTCAAATCTGCAAGCTGTTCTGCTATGATTCTGAAGTGGTGAAAAATCTCCTCTAATTTTAAAGGGCATAGAGTAAGCTCAGTCCCCTAAGGGGTGTTGCAGAAATCTGGGGTTCTACCCTATTCATACCTAATTCCAGCCTTCCAGGAGTTTCAGTCAAAATGTCCTAGAAACCTTTGTGCTTTGGTGTTATTATTTTTACCACCTTTTCTCCTTAACTGAAGATGGAATCAGAATGATTAAAAAGCATCATGCACAACATGAGGAGTCTATATTTCCCACTTCTGCTCCCAGGGGTCAGGAGGCAGAGGCGACTGTCAGGTGAGTAAATTTGCAGATGCCCACGCATGTCCAGAACATTCCCCAGGGGTCATTAGAGACTGCACAGCGGGGGCGTGGGGGCTGGCCTTCCGTTTGGGGTTTCTTCCAGAACTTCTGTCCTGAGAGCATCCTGTTCTGTTATATACATACCTGTGGCCATCGCCAAATTGCTAGGCTGAGTACAGCAAGCGGTGCTCAAGGGCCTGGCGCTGGGTTAGAAATAGAAGCGGAGCTGAAAGCCCCGGGCCCCAAGCCTGAGACAGGAGCTATGGTTCCTTCCCACCAGACCCACATTTGCCTCCCTTCTCCTCCAGATCCCAAGCTTAACCCCTTCCTCGCTCAAAAGTTGAAGGCATCTCTGTTTTCAGATGCACCCTGGATCTGGACACCTACTTAAGCAGCAGCTCTTTCCTGTCCAGAGCCTCAGGCATGAGGCCGACCCCCTCCTCCCGCCCTTATGGGGGTTGGTAGCTCAGTTGCCGCCTGCCCAGGAGGGGAGAGGCTGAACTGGGGTCTCAGGCAAGAGGGCCCAAGGCCCAGGCACACAGCCGACCCCCCACCCCAAGCGAGGGCACCTACAAAGGGGAGGGTCAGCGTCCCACTATGTTTAGAATCAGCTTTCCTGCTTGTAGAGGGCAGCGGGCCACTCTAGTTATAATTATGACTGGAGAGTCACTTTCCTTCAAAAACTCTACTTTCAGGTGTTAAATCCTCACAGGCAGGCGGGCTCCATGCGCTCCATCTCTAGGAAGGAGCCTGGGAGGATTTGGTCTGGTTCAGTTTCCCTGAGCAGAGGTAAGGGGCCTGCAGGGCGCCAGGGACTGGGGTCTCGTTTCTGTCACCTGGACGGTCAGTGAGTCTCAGTTTGCTGGTGGGCGGACCAGGAAGACAGGCTGCTGCCCGCTGTGCGGACCTGCGCTGCCTCCAGCCGGGTGGCACGCCGGCCAGCAGAGCCAGACGGCCTGGGTTTAAACCCCATCTTGCTATTTGTGTGACCTGCTTACTAGCTGTGTGACCTGGTTACCAGTTGTGTGACCTGCTCACTAGTTGTGTGACTTCCTTACCAGCTGTGTGACCTGCTTACTAGCTGTGTGAACTCCTCCCCGGCAGCCCTGGCCTCATAGGGTCATTTTGATGACGACAGTGTGTAGGGCGGGCCTGGTCTGCAGCACATGAGCGTCACCGTGATGACGCGTTCTCTTTCCTGGTCAGTAAACTGAGGAGATGCCCTGTGTACAGACCCCTCAGAGAGATGCTCAGAGCATGTGCAGGAAGAGAAAACCCGCTCCCCACCCCTGGGGAAAGGGCTGTGACACAGAGGCTGGTCAGAGGCTCGGGCCCGAGGTCACTTCTCCACCCTGAGCAGGACACAGCTCAGCCCAGGATCGGAGCGAGTTGCGGACAGGTCACGCCCGGCCTTGGTGTGGGGTCTGCACCCCTGCCCTGCTGACAGCTGCTCCTCACGCCAGGCGGCCGGCTGTCTGGTGTGAAAGAGGAGCCAGACAGACAGAACTTGGCCTTGCCGACTGCCCAGGGCTCTGGCCAGGGTCTGCTGAGCAGCTGATGGGCTCTTGTTGCTGGGCCAGAAATCTGCCCCACAGAATTCTGGCTCCACCTCTGGGCCTGGCCCCACAGTCAGAGACCAGGCTCTAGGCTCACCACTGCCACCCTGTGTGTGTGTGTGTGGAGGGCCACAGCCGTGTGCCCCAAGTCTGCCCCACCTGTCCTGAATCCCGTCTCCTCTGGGCTTTTACAAGTGGAGTCCTCCTTGCTTTGCGTTGTCCATCCAAATCCTACCCACATCTGTCAAGTCTATGTCAGTCTCACCTCCTCCATGAAGCCCTCCCTGCCTGCCCAGCTCACACCACCAGTCTCACAGTCCTAAATTCCCTATTATCTGTGCCCATTCGTTTGGAAATTAGAAACAGGCTTCATTACATTTCCCCCAATGTTCGAGCACCTATTTGACTGCCAGGCCCTGGGTATGTGTTGGGGCAATCTCTAAAAGGAAAGGACAGGGCCATCTTCTATCAGGAAAATTAGACTATGGGGAATTCCCCAGTGGTCCAGTGGGACCACTGCCCACTCACTGCCGAGGGCCCAGGTTCAAACCCTGGTTGGGGAGCTGAGATCCACAGGCCATGCAGCATAGCCAAAACAAAAACAATTCAAACAAACAAAAAAACTTATACTCTAAAGGGATGGCCTGGAAAACTCCCTCGTGCCATATGTTTTCAGGTCTGATGTTATTATTTAACTCGGTAATAATAATAAACAATTGGGGGGGGTTCTCATGTGTGCTGGCCCTATACTAAGGACTTCACATGGTTTGGTTGACCTGCAGTAGCCCTCCTGTATGGTTAAGTGTTATTATCTTATAGATTAGGAGACTAAGATACTGAGTACCTTAGTCTCCTGATCTGTAAGACCGTCAGGTGATTGCCCAGCGTCAGCTCGTGAGACAGCCATACGTGAACCAGGCAGCCTCTGCTGTAGTGCTCGTAACTGCTGTGCCATGATTTTCTTGGGTTTCACCTTCTCTGTTCAACAAGAGTGAAACCCGTGGAGGCAGGCGCCTTGCCTCATCCCTCCACTCAGCACTGTAGCCCTTGGTGCACCTCAGCCTCTGTGAGCAGGAGGCCCGTACTTGTCATGAGCGCTCAGTGTCTGGGAAGCTGCGGCCAACAGGCCGAGCCTGCAGGGGAGAAGGGCTTGTCCACAGGTTCCTAGTCCTGGGGTGACAGAACTAGGAAAGGAGTCCAGGAGGCCAGAGCCCAGACACACTCTGTACTGACCCTTAGCTCACACTGCTTTCTTACACACCCGGTTCTCTCCTCCGGACCAGGCCACGGAGGTGACCAGCTCGGCCTTAGGAGGACTTTGTGTGACGAAGGCCCACTGGGTACAGGCCCAGAAGCTGTAGTGACTTCAGGTTAATGCCCCCCAGGCCCATGGAAACCCTAACAATGCCTGGCACTGAGAACAACGTTGTCTTGAGAACAGACTCAGCCACCCCAGGTGTCCAGCCTCCAGTAGCCTCGTGGTGTCTCACCAGAGTTGCCAAGTTATAGAGGGATTGTACGTCTGAGAACAGAGAGCACTTCAGGCAAGAAAATACCAGTCCTTATTCAAGGGGACAGGTTTTCTGACGTTAAATAAAAATCTTGCTCACACTCTAGCTACTCACTATCAGGTTATCTACTTCTTTCATATTCATTGATTGACTACTTGGTATAAGAAGCTATGTAAGTGCCAAGATTCTTGCGGCAAGAATACCGGAGTGGTTTGTCATTTCCTCCTCCAGTCAATCCTAAAGGAAATCAACCCTGAATACTCATTGGAAGGACTGCTATTGAAGCTGAAGCGCCAATACTTTGGCCACCTGATGTGAAGAGCCGACTCATTGGAAAAGACCCCAATGTTGGAAAATATTGAAGACAAAAGGAGAAGTGGGTGGCAGAGGATGAGATGGTTAGATATCATCACCAACTTAATGGATGTGAATCTGAGCAAACTCTAGGAGAAAGTGAAGGACAGAGGAGCCTGGTGTGCTGTAGTCCATGGGGGTCATAAAGAGTTGGACATGACTTAGCAACTGAACAACAACAACTTATTTAAGCATCTTATTTCCTCCAACAGACAGCTGGTTCTCTGAAAGCTGAACCCAAATCTCATTTGTTCTTATATTTGCCCACATCCTAGTATAGCTCTGTGTTCCTCGTATCCTAGCATCCTGACCTGATTAGCACTCAATAAGTATTTACTGGATAAATTAAATTTTCTAAATCAAAGAATAAAATAATCCAGGGGGGTGATTGGTATGTGGATCCCCCTGCCAATCTGCCCTTGAGGTGCTCCTGGCTTTACACAACCTGAAAAGATGTCTAGGCAACGATGCGATTAGGGTCCTAGAAGGCCCTGCAGGGTGAGACTGTGGAGAACAATGCGTCATTTGCACAGCTCACTGTAGAGGAAAAGGATGGGATCAGAGTTCAGGGAGGGGGGAGAGGAAGGGCTGCAATAGAAATGAAGTTCATTCTTTGCAATGTTGTCCAACATCCTGGCATTTGGGGAATGACCCTCCCCCGTGCAGTGTGAACCATGACACCCTCACCAAGCCCAGCAGCCCACACCCTCCCTGGTTGGTTTCCTCCAAGCCCCTCCAGGCCTCCTGCCCCTCCCTCACCCAGGGAACAAGATGGATGGAACCTAAGTCTGACAATGGGTGCTCCTGGGCCAACTGAGCTTGGGCCCAGGTTGATAAGTGACCACTGGACCTTCAGATTCAGAGCAATGTCTTGTGTGGATGGGAGAAGCCCCTCCCTGATTTTGGCTCATTCATTCGGGGTCTCACAGCACTGAGCAGGCTGTCTCAGCAGAACAGGTGTCTTCACCTGGATCTGAAGGCAAAAGGGGAGCTGCCCTGCGGAGTAGGGGCAGGAAGGGGCATGGGAGCTGGGGTCCTTCCTGGAGACAAGACCTTCTTGCTATTCCAGGGATCACAGCACTGCAGATCCATAGTTTCAAGCATAGAAATGTACAAAAACAGCACTGTCGGGGGTTCCTGGCTCTGGGGTGGATTCTGCTCCCAAGCCCCTGTCTTGACTCCATTCACCTCCCACCAGCCGCCCAGAGAGCCCGGCTCCAGGGGAGGCCGGTGTGTGCGAAACTCCATCTTGGAGCATGGGTCTGATAAGTCTCCCAAACCTAAGGAGCCTGTAATAACCAGTTTGGGAAAGGGGACACTTCGAGGTCCCATTAATAGCCTCTGAGGGATGGCCCTGGTAGTCCAGTTGCTGAGACTCTGTGCTTCCAATGCAGGGGGGCTGGGGTTCGATCCCTGGTTGGGGAACTAGATCCTGCATGCCACAACCAAGAGCACTCGTGCCCCAACTAAGGAGAGGTCGTGTACCACAAGGAAGGTCCCACAGGCTGCAACTAAAGATCCCTCACGCCTCAACTAATCCCGGCCCAGCCAAATAAACAAATAAATTTTTTAAATAAATAAATAAAATAAAAGTCCTCTGGGACTTTAGGGCTTGGATCTGTGGAAAACAAGGAGAAGGTAAATGCAAACATATTGAAAGCAGCCCATGTGAGAGCAGGACCCCCTCACCCCGGCGGGGGGCGGGGAGGGCCACGGGGGCTCCCACTGAGACAGTCAGAATGAACCCTGCACTGGTGGGTGTGGCTGCATACTTTCTGGAACAAGGGTCTGTAACCTTTATCAGATTCTTAATGGGCCTGTGACCTGAAAAGTTAAACAAAACAACACAAGGCATTTTTCTAGAGGATAAAGGTGGGAAACCGGGTGTCGGGGGAATTCGTAGGACATTCCAACCCCTCCCACTTCCCACGTGCTGCGGACATGTGCAGTGGGAAACAATGACAAATGCAGGGAAGTGACAGGTCGCCTTTTTTAAAAAGACCTTCACATGCGCAGCATCCTGAGGCTTCCTGGGTTTTCTTACAGAAGCTGTCCTCCTCTCCTCGCCTGTCCCCCTCCTTCCGTCCTGTCCTTACCGCCACACACCACCTGCTCCAGTCTCTGCTCCCTCTGCAGAGAGACGGAGGCCAGGAGGGGAGGGGGTCAGTGGTCAGGCTGGACTAGGAACCAGTCCAGGAGAGGCTGCGCTCACCCTTCATCTCATCCTGTAGGAGCCAAACTCTTCCAGCCTGTACCTCTTGAACACTTCAGAAACTCTTCTGGGGACTTCCCTGGGGGTCCAGTGGCTAAGACTCTGAGCTCCCAATGCAGGGGTGCCGGGTTCGATCCCTGGTCAAGAGAACTAGATCCCACATGCCACAACTAAAGATCCTACATGCCAGAACTAAGGCCTGGTTCAGCCAAATAAATAAATATTTTTTTAGAAACACTCTTTTGGATTCCTCCAAGTAGTTGTAATTGTACTTTTAGTGTCTGTGAACAAAAAGCTGCGTGATGATAGAAAGCCACAGGGCATTCAATAATTCTTCTAATGCGTCTTAAAATTACAGCAGCATCTGTGTGGTTGGAAAACAGCACAGCAGCTCTGTGTGAGGCGATCTATTTGTTCTAGAGACAATGCTTAGTGGGCATCGGGTTTCAAGGACCCTGTATGGTAACTGAGGACCCTCCCCTCTCACAGAGCAGGAATCATGGGTCTAATTTCAGCTCTTCATGTCACAGATGAGGAAACTGTGGGTTTGAGGAAACCTGGGTTGAGAACCCAGGCTGCTCTCTGTCCTAAGAGGCCCCCTCCCTCACTAACTCACTAACTAAAATGGACGGGCTCAGGTAAGACCCATAACTGGACCTCCCTGGGGGTCCGTTGGCTAAGGCTCAGCACTCCAATGCAGGGGGCCGGAGTCCATCCCTGGTTGGAGAACTAGACTCCACAGGCCACAACTAAAGCTCCCCATGCCCGTGCAGCTAAATGAATATTTTAAATAAATAAAAAAGCCCTCCCCTCACCTTTTTATTTTTCTTTTTGAAAAAAGCCTCTTTCCATGATGACTTTCAGAACCATGTGGTACCACACTGGTTTTCCACTCCTTCCAAAGCATTTTCTCTTTGGTCTTAAACACAGCACCTGCCTTTTGTCTCTTCTGACTCCCACGTGAGAGTCTTAAACCCCAGCGAGCTCCTTGGAAGCGGGCGCCAAGTCTTAGACATGTTCTGTCTCCCTTACCCCCAGCGCCCGGCTCAGGGCTGGACACACTGTGGCCTGCAAACAAGGACTTGCTGAATTAAACCCAACAGTCCTGAGAACAAACGTCCCCACTCCAGAGAGAAATGTCATTCAGGCTTCCCCTCTCTCCAAAGACACTACAGGACCCCATTCCCTGCCCTGTCCCCACAGGGCTCATGAGCCTGCTGGCATCTGTTTTTGTCAGAAAGAAACCTGACCTTTTTGAGGACCTCTTGTCTGTGGGCCCCCGGCTCTGCCTGGAGGGCATGAGACCTGCTTTTCTGCACCAGAATGGGTGGCTCAGGAGTCAGGGCGGCGACGGCAGGTCAGGCAGAGCCCAGAGAGGTGTGGGCAGTTAGCTCTTGTCACTTCTCAGGGGCTCTTGTGAACCGAGTGTGTTTGCCTTCTGCTCCCCTGGGAGGACAAGAGCCTCTTTTCCTCTGCAGACCAAGACGGAACGTCTCGGGTAAGAGGCAGTTCAGCGGCTGAGCCAACAGCCCCGTCTCCCCTGAGCCCACGCTCTGGTGCTACAGCTAGGCTGAGAAGGCCCTCGGCTGTGGGGTGCTGCCCCACGGACCTCACTGGGTCCACCCAGTCTGCTAACCAAGGCCTGGCAGAGTCTTGAGCCAGCCATAGGCCTCTCTGAACCTCAGTTTCTCCATCTGTAAAGTGGAGGGGCTGGGCACCACTGCACATGAGATTCCTCCTGCAGTGATGTTCTGGAGCCTAAAACTGTGAGGCCTTCTCAACACCAACCCCATTGCTACCCCCACTCTGACACTGACTTCCCCAGGATTTCTGACCACAGGGCAGTCAGGGCAAAACCTTGGCATTCTCCTGCTAGGGGTTCCGACACACTGGGACAGGCCCGTTGACAGAATAAGGCTGCTGTGGTCCAGCACCCTAAAGAACTTGGCAGTGGTGGGGCACGTGGGGCCTTCACTCAGTTGGACGTTGAATTAGTAAGTTAGATCCTCAGTTGCCTCTGGAAAGTGTTTTATTCCTTTCAGACGATTGCAGCACTGTTATTTGCTGAATAATTTTAATAATGATAACAGCTGGAACTTTTATCTCATCTTGACAGTTTATGAAATGATTTTACCTCTACTAACTCAACTTAAAATCCTCTTGACAACCTCATGTAGAAGACAGGGGTTTCCATTTTATAGGCCAGATGAATGGTCAGATTAACCCAAGTTACCCAACCAGAGTAACAGAGCTGAGAATGAGTATCCCAGTGACAACCACAAGTTCCTGGAAGCCAGGAACAAACACACACCCCTTTATGGGAGCTTACTGTGTCAGGGAGAAGTCAGCGGAGCATCTGAAGAACCAAGCTCAGCAATACATAAGCGCTATGCCAACAACACGAGGGGTGGCCCTGGAGGCACTGCAGAAGGACAGGGCGGCTCTCATTCTATCCTTTCCCCAGGTGGGACTCAGAGAAGCAGAGAGAGGATATGGGGCCATTTCCTGGCTGCCCTGTTCTTCCTCCTGACAGTTCTTGTTGGGGAGAGAGGCTGTGGGGAGGGAAGGAGGGAGGGATCTGGGCTGGTGAAGGCCGGGAAAAGAGAAAGGATCTCTTGTGACAGCTTTCTCGAAGCCACCCCCACCACAGGAAGTCAGGGAGGGAGGGAGGCTGGGCTGTGGCCCCTCCACGCTCCATCCACGTGCTCTGACTCTCCAGGACCAGGTGCTGGGACCAAGCCTCCTACCTGCACATGGCAAAGTCTAATCCTTCTCTCCAGAAAGACTTTGAAGATGGCGACTGAGTTAAACTATGTCATCACCCAAACTGGGCAAAGGAAAACAAGGTGACCCTTAAGAAGGTGACACAAGGACTTCGCTAGAGGTCCAGTGGCTAAGAATCCACCTGCCAATACAGGGGACATGGTTCGATTCCTGGTCCGGGAGGATCCCACGTGACTGAGGCAACTGAACCTGTGCACCACAACTGCTGAAAGCCCGCTGAGCTGCAACGACTGCAGCTCGCTCACCTAGAGCCCGTGCTCTGCAACAAGAGAAGCCACTGCAGTGAGAATCCCGTGCACCGCAACGAGACAGGAGACCCTGCTCGCCGCAACTGGAGTGAGCCCACACAGCAACAAGGGCCCAGCACAGCCGAAAAATAAAGAAAGAAATTGAGAAAGGTGACGCAAGACCTCCATACCCACAGCACGTCCCGTCTGGAGCGGGAGGTCAGTGACCCCGGGGCGGCTCTTCCGCATCTGTCTACACTGTCCCCGGGCCCAGGCAGGAAGTCAGCTGCTCTGCGGCAGGAAGGGCCCTGGGTCAGGCAGGGAAGGCCACTCGCCTGGGCCGTCCAAGGAAGACCTACTGACCAGAATCCATAGGGTGACCACAGGGCTAACATAGACAACATTTCTCAGAAAAGAAAACCACTGTGCTCGTCCTTACTGAAGGCTGACACTTTAACATTATCTCACTTAATCCTCAAACTATCTCTGTAAGAAGGAACTCTTTTGGGCCCCATTTTACAGCGGGTAAAAGTCAAGGTCGCTAGCCTGGGGTAGAGCCAGGGTTCATACTTGGAGCGGATGACCCCGGAGCCTGCACTGCCTCCACGTGGTGGTGGGGTCTTTGACTTGCAACACCAGAGGAGCGCCCAGAGTTGGGGACAGCAGGGCTTGGTGGTGACCGAGACCGCCCGTTGGACAGTGGTGGCTTCCGGTGGACTTGGGAAGCAGAAGCCAGTTCCTAGGGAGAAGGGCCTGGCTCTGCCACCCCATGGTAGTCGCCCACTTTCTGCAGTTCAACAGAGAGAGCTGGTGAGGAAATGAGAACATCCTGCTTGGGGAGCACGCGAGGAGCAGAGAATCCGTCGACACCATGGGGGTGGAGGACACCCTGCAAGCCTCTGCCTGCAGCCACCTACTGGGAGACTCGGGGACCCGGGAGAAAACCCCCAGGGCCAGGCTAGTCCTTTCATCTCGAGGAGCCGGAGAGCTTTACCAAAAGCCCTTAATGATACATCCGGGAGGGCAGGGCACAAGGACTGTGCTTGGGCAGGACTGGGGACTCTACAGCTGGTGTGAGGATAGGTCTGGAGGCCGAGGGACACTGGGCGGTGGGGATGGGGGTCAGGTGCTGGACTGGGCTTCTCAGCTCAGCAGGGCTTCGACTCCAAGGGGACGAGCCTGGGAGCCTCTGCCAGCATATGATGGTCCCCAGCCTCTTTCTTCTGATGCCATCAAAGCAGGTACCAGGCTTCCCGACAACCCCTCCCTAGGTCAGGGGACCTGGGACAACAGCGGCGGGGACCACACTCTTAATCAAACACAGGCGGCTTGAGAGCTGCGAGTGCCAGAGACTTGGCACGTTCACTTGGGAAGGTGAACGTTGAGGGATTTTTAGTCCTTTATCAACCTAACCAGGGATTCCTATCTTCAGAAGAGGTCACTGAAGAGGCTGCTGCATGGAAGGGTGTTCCGTGTGTACTCATCTTAAAGGTACGAGGAAGGAGGGCGCCATGCAGTTTCCCCAGAGTGTTCAGAAGTTGTGCTTCTAATTTTTTTTTTAATTTAAAAAATAGCTTTTAAAAAAATAATAAATAAATAATAGCTTTATTGGGGGTATTATCAACATAGGATGAAGTGCACATGTTGAGAAAGTGTACAATTTGATGAGTTTTGACATGTTTATATCTCCTGAGACCATCACTTCAACTGAGATAATGAATATATTTGTCACCCTCAAAAGTTTCCTTGTGATCCTTGGTAATTCCTCCCTTCCATTCTCCCTCCCTGTATCTCCCATTCCCTAGGCAGGCCCTCATCTGCTTTCTGTCACTTTATGTTAGTCTCTAGAAGTTTTTTTGTGGTCTGGCTTCTTTCACTCAGCCTGTTTTTTTTTTTCCTTCCCTCCCAAGATTCATGCATGTTGTAGCATATCTTAGACCTTCATGCCTTTTTATTGCTGAATAGTATTATGGGTATGCTACAATTTATTTATTCTTTTATTTATTGTTGAACATGTGGGTTGTTTCCAGTTTGGAGCTGTTACCTAAAAAACTGTGTAAAGTTTGTGTATAAATATGGACATATGCTGTTGTTTTTCTTTTTTTATACTCTTTTTTTTTTCATTTATTTATATTAGTTGGAGGCTAATTACTCTACAATATTGTAGTGGTTTTTGCCATACATTGACATGAATCAGCCATGGAATTACATGTGTTTCCCATCCTGAACCCCCCTCCCACCTCCCTCCCCATCCCATCCCTCTGGGTCATCCTAGTGCACCAGCCCTGAGCACTTGTCTCATGCATCCAACCTGGACTGACGATCTGTTTCACACTTGATAATATACATGTTTCAATGCTATTCTTTCAGATCATCCCACCCTCGCCTTCTCCCACAGAGTCGAAAAATCTGTTCTATACACCTGTGTCCCTTTTTCTGTCTTGCATATAGGGTTATTGTTACCATCTTTCTAAATTCCATATATATGCATTAGTATACTGTATTGGTGTTTTTCTTTCTGGATTACTTTGCTCTGTATAATGGGCTCCAGTTTCAACCATCTCATTAGAACTGATTCAAATGTATTCTTTTTAATGGCTGAGTAATATTCCATTGTGTATATGTACCACAGTTTTCTTATCCATTTGTCTGCTGATGGGCATCTAGGTTGCTTCCATGTCCTGGCTATTATAAACAGTGCTGCGATGAACATCGGGGTACATGTGTCTCTTTCAGTTCTGGTTTCCTTGGTGTGTATGCCTAGGAGTGGGATTGCTGGGTCATATGGCAGTTCTATTTTCAGTTTTTTAAGGAATCTCCACACTGTTCTCCATGGTGGCTGTACTAGTTTGCATTCCCACCAACCGTGTAAGAGGGTTCCCTTTTCTCCACACCCTCCAGCATTTATTGCTTGTAGACTTTTAGATAGCAGCCATTCTGACTGGCATGAAATGGTACCTCATTGTGGTTTTGATTTGCATTTCTCTAATAATGAGTGATGTTGAGCATCTTTTCATGTGTTTGTTAGCCATCTGTATGTCTTCTTTGGAGAAATGTCTGTTTAGTTCTTTGGCCCATTTTTTGATTGGGTCGTTTATTTTTCTGAAATTGAGCTTCAGGAGTTGCCTGTATATTTTTGAGATTAATTCTTTGTCTGTTGCTTTGTTAGCTATTATTTTCTCCCATTCTGAAGGCTGTCTTTTCACCTTGTTTATAGTTTCCTTTGTTATGCAAAAGCTTTTAAGTTTAATTAGGTCCCATTTGTTTATTTTTGCTTTTATTTCCAATATTCTGGGAGGTGGGTCATAGAGGATCTTGCTGTGATTTATGTCGGAGAGTGTTTTGCCTATGTTCTCCTCTAGGAGTTTTATAATTTCTGGTCTTACATTTAGATCTTTAATTCATTTTGAGTTTACTTTCGTGTATGGTGTTAGAAAGTGTTCTAGTTTCATTCTTTTACAAGTGGTTGACCAGTTTTCCCAGTACCACTTGTTAAAGAGGTTGTCTTTTCTCCATTGTATATTCTTGCCTCCTTTGTCAAAGATAAGGTGTCTATAGGTACGTGGATTTATCTCTGGGCTTTCTATTTTGTTCCATTGGTCTATATTTCTGTCTTTGTGCCAGTACCATACTGTCTTGATGACTGTGGCTTTGTAGTAGAGCCTGAAGTCTGGCAGGTTGATTCCTCCAGTTCCATTCTTCTTTCTGAAGATTGCTTTGGCTATTCAAGGTTTTTTGTATTTCCATACAAATTGTGAAATTATTTGTTCTAGTTCTGTGAAAAATACCATTGGTAGCTTGATAGGGATTGCATTGAATCTATAGGTTGCTTTGGGTAGTATACTCAGCTTCTAATTTAGATGCTGGGGGACAGGCTCACCTCATAATCAAGAGGCCCCAATCTATTTGGGGATGGGGGGGAGTGGGTTTCTTGGTGTAACTGTAACACTGTCGCTGTTGTTTGCTCTGGGACAGAGTGTACATGTTCACTGTCCTAAAGAGACGTATGGATGCCTTTTCGACATTCCCTCCCTGGAAACTTTGTGCTGCTATCAACCGAGGATCCGGGCTTCCCAGGCAGTGCTTGTGGTAAAGAACCCACCTGCCAATGCAGGAGACAGAAGAGATGTGGGTTAGATCCCTGGGTCGAGAGGATCCTCTGGAGGAGGGAATGGCAACCCACTCCAGTATTCTTGCCTGGAGAATCCCACGCAAGGAGGAGCCTGGTGGGCTACAGTCCACGAGGTTGCAAAGAGTCAGACACAACTGAAGCTACCGAACAGGCACGCACCCAAGGGTCTAGGGTCAGGCCCTTGAACACACACACACTTGTCTCCTCTGCAGCCCATAATCAATCAGTAGAATGTGTGGCACTGTGAGGCACAAACCAGAGGAGGTTAGTAATCTGTAAGTGCACCACCCAGCTGCTCAATGCAGCGTGACACAGTTGGCCCCAATGACCAGGTCATCATCATGGCCTCTGTTTCCTGCGTCCCTCCCACTCCTGGAGAAGTCCAAGTTTGCTCCTAGAGCTGTTCTGCCTATAGGACTCTGCCCCCATTCTGGCCAGGTAGCCACTCAGGATGGTGGTGTGGTTCTGGGTTTCCACATCTAGAAATCTGCTTGAACTAGTCCCTCACCTTCCTGAGATCTTCCTCTGTTTCTGGAAATTCTCATTACCTTTTGTACCAGTTTGCTTCTAGCACATCGTGTTAAAAGAGCTCTCTGTAACCTTTTACCCCGCTGGGATGGACAATGCGTGTCTCAGACAGTAGTCCTCACTTTTCAGCCCTGTCCCTCCCATGCTTCCTACACCCACACCACCTCTCTGTCAATCAGCAGGGCCTGCTCTTGCATGTCTGTGGATCCGGAATCAGGTACAGGAAGTCCTGTGGGGCACGCTTCCTGTGTTCCAGGAGCATGCAGCCCACAGGTGGCCCTCTGCACTACCGACAGGACATGCTGTCCCAGGGCGGGTGTGTGTGTGTGTGAACCCAATGCTCTGGGACGATTGAGAAAGAGGGAGAAATTTAGCCCATGGAGCTGAGAAAGGTTTCCTGGTTGAACTGGGCTCCAAGGGGTAAATGGAGTTTCTTCAAGTAGAGCAAAGAACAGGAACAGCTTCTGAAAGGGCAGGGTCAGTCCTTTAAAAAAATCATGCTCCTTTTGTTAAACATAGGTTTCCACTGGGCTTCCCCAGAGGTGCAGTGGCTGGGAATCTGTCTACCAATGCAGGGGACACGAGTTCAATCCCTGGTTCAGGAAGACCCCACATGCTGCAGGGCAACTAAGCCTGTGCTCCACAACTTCTGAGCCTGTGCTCTAGATCCTGCACTCCACAGCAAGAGAAGCCACAGCAGTGAGAAGCCCACTCACCCCAACTAGACAGCAGCTTGCACGGCAACGAAGACCTAGGGCAACAACAACAACTATATATATATTGTCATTTATCACTCTGACTTCTGAGATTCTGATGTCCTTTCATCATAAGACCTGCATCTCTCCTTTGAGATCACTCACTGAAGTCCGTCTAGTCAAAGTTATGGTTTTTCCAATAGTCATGTACGGGTGTGAGAGTTGGACCATAAAGAAGGCTGAATGCTGAAAAATTGACGCTTTTGAACTGTGGTGCTGGAGAAAGACTCTTCAGAGTCCCTTGGACTGCAAGGAGATCAAACCAGTCAATCCTAAAGGAAATCAACCCTGAATATTCATTGGAAGGACTGGTGCTGAAGCTGAAGCACCAATACTTTGGTCACCTGATGCGGAGAGTTGACTCACTGGAAAAGACCCTGATGCTGGGAAAGATTGAGGGCAGGAGGAGAAGGGGGCAACAGAGGATGAGATGGTTGGATGGCATCATTGACTCAATAGACAAGAGTTTGAGCAAACTCCCTGGAGATAGTGAAGGACATGGAAGCCTGGCGTGCTGCAGTCCATGGGGTTGCAAAGAGTTGGACACAATTGAGCAACTGAACAACGTTGAAATGGGAGACAACTAGAGACTGTCAGTTCTATTATCACAGTGAAACCAGAGAGGGTTCTTCCACACATATGCGCGCGCGTGCACACACACACACACACACACATGCCAGCAATGTCTAAACCTCCTGCTCTCTTAAGCTGTAGGGAGGAAGTGCCTCTTCCCCTCACTCCGGTGCAGAACAGGAAGTTCTTGAGCAGATTGCAGAAGCTGCTGCGATAACACGATAACACAGAGTTCTGTACAGAGATGGCTCCAGGGCTGCGGTTCTGGCAGCCCATGCAGGCTGCTCACCTGGGGGGCTGAAGTCACCTCCTGCAGGCGCGGGGCCCATCCTGCCGCTGTGATGGGAGCAGCGAATCCAGCAGTGAGGCTGTGCTGAGCGCCTTCTGCATGCAGGGCACATGCCATATGGGGGGGAGGCTGTGCCCGCTGATCCTCCTCTCAGCCTCCAGCCCGACCTTTTTTCAGCCACGCACTTCCGGCTCACCGGTCGGTCCTTACATGACGGGTGTGAGGCTTGGCTGGTATCAGCGGATGGATGTGTCAGGAGTGACGCTGCACAAGGTGGCTTTGTTGCCAAGCAGACACCACTTTGGGCAAGAAAGGAGCCGGGGGTGACGCCAGTTCTCAGGCAGCACTGATTCAGTGCAGGGGATAAAATGCCTGCAGGAGCAGGACCTGGGGGTGGACCTCGTAGCTCTCGGTCACAATGATGTCCACGGTGGGAGGAGAGCTGGTGGCATGGAGCTGGGCTGGAGGTCCACTCGGGGCCTCACCTACGTGGCTCCGACTGAACTGAGCAACCGTCCACATTCAAATACCACTTTCCCCGTTTTAAAAAATGGGACACTAACTGCCTTGCTGAATGCGGCCGGCAAAGGCGGGGTCTGTGCTCCCTGGTCCCTGTGTCCTTCCACACCTACAAGTGGACGCATCTCCCTGTGTGTAGTGACCCTGCCGTGCACGCTGTGTGGCCTGAATCCGCAGGATCGCCTACTCCACTTACAGTGCAAGGAAACTGGAAGTCAGTGAGGGATAGAGACAGGCCAGGTGTTACATGGGCCAGCGGGGATGCCTCTGCTCCCAGCCTCACCCCACTGCCTCAGGCTCAGCTGGCTAACACCATTCAGGCCAGAATGGCATTAGTGGACAGGAGCTGTCTTGGACCCCTGTCCACCAGGGGTTCTGGAGCCAGACTGCCTGGGTTTGCCAGTTCTACCACTTGTGAGTTCTGCCACTCACAAGCTGTGTGACCTTGTCACATCCCTTTATGCCTCAGTTTTCTCATCTGTAAAATGGGACCAAGACTGTATTTCAGCTCACAAGGAAGTCCTGACACTCAGGGCGCACGCAGCCTGTGTCCGCAGCTCCTTGAGGCTAATGTCAGGCCTCTATAGCTGCTGTCTATGCAGGTGGTGACCACAACAAGCCTGTACAGGGCAGACTTCTGCTGAGGACAGTTTGTTGTTTCCGAGGGTGAGATTCCTACAGGTGTTCTAAAGGCCTGGGGCTCTACTGTGCAAACACTGGGAGGGTTTGGGTGCTTCCTGGGTAGAGCTAGACAAGGACTGATATAGCACCGTCTGGTTGGTGGACAGTGGAAAGCCTGCCTGGTAACTCCGGATGAGGCAGGCCCCTGGGATGACGCCCTCTATCCACTCGTGCTGAGGGTTCACATGGGACTCCAGCTTCCCATGAGCACATCACCTTCTCCTTTAAAAATCTTTAAAATCCCAGCTCTATGTCACATTTGCTCAGTACTGGAAAATCAACAGAATCCCTAGCACAAAAAAGGTGGCTGAAAGCTAAAAGGACTGGAGCCAAGAAAACCATGTGCAAGGCTACCCTGCTCCTGCCAAGATGGGAAGGGATCCCCTGCCCCCGTAGGGCGATCCAGCCACCTCTCATTCCTAAACCCCTCCCCAGCCCTGCCGTCCCACGGGGCCATGAGTTTCGGCCTGAAGAGGCACTTAGGAGTTGCTCATTCAGGACACGTCCTCCTGACCCGCTTCCTGAGCGCTGGGCCAGGACGCCCGCCCACTCTGCTGAGAAAGTGGCCTAGCCAACATCTCCCCCCACCCCACCCCATCAGATGTCATCCCAGGTGCTGAGCCAGCCTGTCACTCACTCACGGCCAGCTGCCACACCTGAGAGGCGGTTTTCTTCATGGCTTCCCATGCTGACACTTGGTCTGACTAACCCGACAGGTTCCTGGAGTGGAGTTGAAACCCGTTTTCTGGTACAGACGTGCCTTCTGCCTTGTCTCTGTAATTAGGTGCTGAGCTCCCATGCGCCATGGTCCCAGGAATGCCTCCCTAGATTGTCATTCCAAGTGTTCTCAGCCCCGCCAACACCCTTGCCATCACCACCTACAGAACACCTCACAGAGGACCCGCTATGGGGTTAGGTATTTTACATACTATCTTTAATCTGCCCATCCTCGCAAGGTCGATCTACTAGGACAGTGCTGTCATCTGAGAATCTTGTTAAAATGCAGATCCTGTTGAGTGGGTCTTAGGGAGGGTTGTGAGCCTCCATCTCTAGCAAGCTCCTGGGTGATGCTGATGCTGCTGGTTCCAACTCTGAGGAGCTGAGGTATCAGGAGGAACATTTTGGTTGCAAGAGACTGAAATCTTGCGTGAACTGGTTAAGCAGGAAGGGGAACTCAATACGAGGATGTCAAGTGTCTCGCAAGGCCAGCTATGGATGAACACTGAGCCTTGGGAAGACGAGAAGCTGGGGAGGACTCTCCCAGCCTCTCTTTTTTTGGTGGGGGGGTGGGGGCACACACTGCATTGCATGCAGGATCTTAGTTTCCTGACCAGGGATTGAACCTGTGCCCACTGCAGTGGAAGCGTGGAGTCTTAACCACTGTACCACCACAGAAGCCCCTCTCCCAGCCTCCTGACTCTGCTTTCTCCATGCACCCACTTCCCGGCTTCATTCTTCCTCTATCCCTTCCCTCCTTCCCCTCTGCTCTGGCTAGTGCCAAGTAGCTCTCCCCACTTGTGGACTCCACATCTTCATCCTTGATCTACTCTTTGTTTTGATCATTCATACCTTCCAGGGACGTCCTAAGAAGGTGAGCAAAGGAAGTAAAACTTTTGCTACTAACATAACTGAAAATGTCTATGCACTTGATTGCAGTCTGCCTGAGTGTAGAAATTTAGCTTCCAGAGTGGCTGCTGAGATGACCCAGGCCATTTCAATTCTCTGTCCTTTTTTTATCTGGTCTCTCAAAGTGTTCAGATTCTTCTCTGGCTTCCTGTACTCTCAAGGTTCACAGGGATGTGTCCTGTGATGGTCTCGTTTCATTATCCTGGGCACTTGAGGAGTCCTTCTGATCTGAAAACTTACATGCTTCTGCTCTTAAAAAAAAAAAAAGTCGTTAATTATGTATCTGGTTATTTCTTTCCCCTCTCCTCTGTTCAGTCTTTCAGGAGCTCCTGTTACTAGGATGTTGCATCTTTTAACCAGATCCTTTAATCTTCTTATCTTCTGTATCTAACTTTCCATCTCTCTTTTTTTACTTTCTGTGAGATTTCATAAACCTTTTTTCCTAACTTTTCAAGTTGAGTTTTAAATATATTTATATCTCATATTTTTAATTCCTAAGAGTTCGCTCTCTCTCTCTTTTTTGTTTCTGGAATATTCCTTCTTTTAATAGGATACTGTTCTTATTTGATTGATGTAATAGCTTCTCTTCTGTCTCCAGGGATATTGTTTTCCTTTTTTGAACTTCTTAAATCTCTATATCCTTAAATCTTTTCTCTGAGTTTCTGATTTCTTTATTATGGTCTTTTTCATGTAACTTTATGTTAAAGGGTGAGTGAGTCACTAAAGAGTTTACTGGAAGGGGAAGTAAGTGGTGACATAGAGAAGCCCTCTTCATTATACCTTTTTGAATCTTTTGAATTCTGAGTTGTATCAGCAGAAAGACTATTCAAAAAACAAAAGTTCTTAGAGTTTAAGCTTCGTGTGTGTGAGTCTGGCTCGTCCATTGAAGAACATCACTGTAGGTAAATGGCGGGAACTTCTAAATGTCAGTGTTTAAGAGTCTTCTCTCTGGGTCATCAAGTCTTTTCTGATGAGAATTTTCTGGACTCCTGCCTGGGGACAGATGTTGGCGGAGGGTATACACTTGGCTGACAGTTTTCTTAAACGAGGGTGGAAGGAAGGCTGAATAGCCCACTGTTAAGAACACAGTTATTCAGCCAGGGACAACAGCCTTCTCCCAGCTACACAGACAACTGACCTGTCAGCCTCTAGAACATGCTTCTCAACCTATCTGTGCTGGACACTGATGGTTAATCTCCCAATCTGGCAGCACCAACAGTGGTCCTACAGGACGTGATGGTACATATGACCCACCACTACACATGACTCACAGTAGGAGGTCAAACATCCAAACCACACTATTCAGCAAGAGGAGACCACTGAGCAGGCACCTGAATGTGGAGGCAACTTCAAATTTCTCTAAAAATTCTAAACACTCTTATTTTTTTGTACATCTATACCTTACTGGGGCTACTAACAAAGTCCATGGACCTAAGCCAGTTCACAACCACACTCTACAAGCGCTGCCCTGGAAAAGAACAAATCTCTTGCCTGAAGGAGGAGCTGCCCCCAGGCTGAGAAGGGGAGGGGGAGGAAATCTGGAGGGCTGAGTCAGTTCAGTTCAGTTCAGTCGCTCAGTCATGTCTGACTCTGCGATCCCATGGACAGCAGCATGCCAGGCCTCCCTATCCATCACCAACTCCCGGAGTTTACCTAAACTCATATCCATTGAGTTGGTGATGCCATCCAACCATCTCATCCTCTGTCATCTTCTTCACCTCCTGCCTTCAATCTTTCCCAGCATCAGGGTCTTTTCAAATGAGTCAGTTCTTTGCATCAGGTGACCAAAGTATTGGAGTTTCAGCTTCAACAGCAGTCCTTCCAATGAATACTCAGGACTGATCTCCTTTAGGATGGACTGGTTGGATCTCCTTGCAGTCCAAGGGACTCTCAAGAGTCTTCTCCAACACCATAGTTCAAAAGCATCAATTCTTCGGTGCCCAGCTTTCTTTATAGTCCAACTCTTATATCCATACACAACTACTGGAAAAACCATAGCCTTGACTAGATGGATCTTTGTTGGCAAACTAATGTCTCTGCTTTTTCACATGCTGTCTAGGTTGATCATAACTTTCCTTCCAAGGAGTAAGCATCTTTTAATTTCATGGCTGCAGTCACCATCTGCAGTGATTTTGGAGCCCAAAAAAATAAAGTCTGCCACTGTTTCCACTGTCTCCCCATCTATTTGCCATGAAGTGATGGGACCAGATGCCATGATCTTAGTTTTCTGAATGTTGAGCTTTAAGCCAACTTTTTCACTCTCCTCTTTCACTTTCATCAAGAGGCTCTTTAGTTCTTCTTCACTTTCTGCCATAGGGTGGTGTTATCTACATATCTGAGGTTATTGATATTTCTCTCGGCAATCTTGATTCCAGCTTTTGCTTCATCCAGCCCAGTGTTTCTCATGATGTACTCTGCATATAAGTTAAATAAGCAGGGTGACAATATACAGCCTTGACGTACTTCTTTTCCTATTTGGAACCAGTCTGTTGTTCCATGGCCAGTTCTAACTGTGGCTTCCTGACCTGCATGCAGATGTCTCAAGAGGCAGGTCAGGTGGTCTGGTTTACCCATCTCGGCTGAATGGCTCTGTAAACAGACCTGAGGCCCATCCCCCGCCTCGGCTCGCATGTCACTCCCACTTGCCTTGGTACCTTGTGTTTCCAAACTTAGTGCCCTCCTGGAAGGCTCATGTCCCTTTATTGGGTCCTTTCTGCAGGCACCAGGACACAGCTTCTACTGCTCGGCCGAACTGTGTACTCCTCCTTTTTCTACTTGTTTCTGCTCCCAGTCTCTTTCTCCTTGTAGTTTTTTTTTTTTTTTTTTTCCCATTTATTTACATTAGTTGGAGGCTAATTACTTTACAATATTGTAGTGGTTTTTGCCATACATTGATATGAATCAGCCATGGATTTACATGTGTTCCCCATCCTGAACCCCCCTCCCACCTCCCTGCCCATCCCATCCCTCTGGGTCATCCTAGTGCACCAGCCCTGAGCACTTGTCTCATGCATCCAACCTGGACTGGCGATCTCCTTGTAGTTTAAACATTTAAAAATACCTTTACTGCTGCTAAGAGTGCAATGCTCCCCACATTGGTTTACCGATTTAAGGGATCCCTATCAATATCTCACCGAACTTCTTGGCAGAGTTGACTCTAAAATTCATATGGAATTTCAAGGGACCCAGGCTAGCCAAAATGCTCTTGAAAAAACAGAACAAGTTTGGAGAACTCATATCTGCCAACTTCAAAACTTACAACAAAGCTACAGTAATTGAGTAATCATGTGTGATAGTGGCCTACGGATAGACATATGGGTCAGTGGAATAGAATTGAGAGTTCAGAAATAAGTCCTCAGCTCTATGATCAATGGATCTTCAACAGTGGTCCCAAGACAATTCAGTTGGGGGGGGGGGCGGGGTGTGGAATACTCTTTTCAGTAAGTATTGCTGGGATGACCAGATACCCACATGCGAAAGAATGAAGTTGAACCCCTACCTCACACCATACACAAAAACTAACTCAAAATGCATCACAGACCTAAATGTAAGAGCTAAATTTAAAAACTCTTAGAAAAAAATATGAGTCAATCTTGGACTGGGAGGATTCCATATATGCAGGGCAACCAAGCCCGAGTGCCACAACTACTGAGCCTGCACTCTAGAGGCCAGGATCTGCAACTACTGAAACCCATGTACCTAGAACCCACGCTCCACAACAAGAGAAGCCACCGCATTGAGAGGCCCACTCGCCGCAATGAGAGAGTAACCCCTGCTTGCCACAACCACAGAAAAGCCCAAGCACAGCAACAAAGACCCAGCACAGCCACAATATAAATAAACAAATAATTTTAAAATAAATTAATTAATTAAATCAGAATTTAAAAAAGAACGTGAAAAAAGAACTGACACAGTGCAAGAAAATATTTGCAGATCATATACCTGACGAGAAACTGGTATGCAGAACATTTTTTAAAAAACTCTTATAACCTATAACAAAAAGACAAAACAACACAATATTTAAATAGGCAAAAGATCTAAATAGAACTTTTTTTTTTTTTTCCCCCAAATAAGATATACAACAAGCACACAAAAAGCTGCTCAACAGCATTAGCCATCAGGGAAACACAAATTGAAACCATAGTGAAATACTACTTCATACTCACTGGGAAGTGTCAGTTGCTCAGTCATGTCTGGCTCTTTGCAACCCCAGGGACCATAGCCTGCCACGCTCCTCTGTCCATTGGGATTTTCCAGGCAAGAATACTGGAGTGGGTTGCCATTTCCTTCTCCAGGACTCACTGGGAGGCTATTATCAGAAAGACATCATAACAGTCGTTGTTAAGGATATGGAGAAACTGAAACCACACATACTACTGGTGAGAATGTGAACCACTTTCCAAACCAGCCACTTTGGAAAACAGTCTGGCAGCTCCTCAGAATGTTAAACATAGACCATATGACCCAGCAATTCTACTCCTAGGTATACACATCCACACAGTGAATGACTGTAAAGCAATGTTATTCATAACAGCTAAAAAGTGGAGACAACTCAAATGCTCATTATCTGAAGAACAGACAAATAAAATATGGCAATATTGAGTACTATTACTCAACAGTGAAAAAGAAATGAAGCATTGATACATGCCACAACACGAATTTTGAAAACATATTAAGCAGAAGTCACAATGGATCACTTTTGTATGATTCCATTTATATAAAATGTCCAGAATAGGGAAATCTATACAGACACAAAAGTAGATTACTGGTTGCTTAGGCTGGAGCCTTGTGGGTGGGAGGAAATGGGCATGGGGTTTCTTTTGGGGGTGATAAAAATGTTCTAAAATTGACTGTGGCGATGGGTGCACAACTCTGTGGATATACTAAAAGCTACTGTAACTGCACCCTCTAAATAGGTAAATTATATGGCTTGTCAATAAAGCAGTTATAAAAGAGTCAGTCTACCACGTCTAACTGCAGGTCTCCAACACCATCAGCCATGACTGTAGGCATCTCCAGCATGTCTCACGCAAGGGTTTCTCAGTTACCACCCTGTTAGGGATCATATCTGAAGTCACATGCTCGTTCTTAATCTAATGGTAATTTACAGGGTTGCTATTAGGTTCATTAGGGGATGTATCTAAAAATGGTGTTTACAGAGTCAGACAAATCAATAAACTGTGCCTGACTTTTCTATCTCATTAGGCAGAAAATGGTTTCTTTTATTTTTAAGGAAGGTATCTCTTTTTATGAATAGCAACTAATACAAAAAGCGCCTGCCTACTTGCCAGCAGGGGAATGCATTCTGAATGAGGATACACACCCAGTTCATTCATTTATTCAACAAATATTTATCGAGCGATCACTGTGCACTGGCTGCTCTGCCAGATACCATGAAGGCAGTGATGAGCAAATTACAGAGAGGAAAAGGCTAAATAAACAAGCCTTCAGGTCGGTGTGGACACAGCTTTCAAAGGACAGCGGTCTCCCTGCCAGAGGACCTGGTGGTGTTTCTTAACTATCAAGAGGTTCAGAGAACTATCTACACGCTTTTTTTCCCTTTGAGAACTCAAGGTTGAGGTTTTCAAATTATATAAGTGTTAGAAGAAGACTAACAGCAATGGGAAAATGTTTACAATGATTCTGCCACCTGCCCCTCCCCACCCCGCCCATCCATCTAATTTCAAACCTTTTCTCCGCTCCACCTTATTTTCTTACAGCTTCAGCTCCATGTCCAACAGAGCTTTGGCCACCTTGTCTGCATGTCTCTCGGAGGACCCCCTTCAAAGTAACTCCTGAGATTCACTGAGAATTTCAGACCTGGGGCTTTGAGGCCTGGTGGCAGCCAAGACTCAGGAGGCTGTAAAGTTGAAGCCCAGCGCCAAATTGCTACTGGGCGCCTCCCTACCCACTCAGAAACCAGGACGTGGGGGGCGAGAGGAGGGGAATAGAGAGCTGCCATGCTTCCCCACCCTGGCGGTATCCAGGGCTTCCAGCACCCAGCTCTGTGGAGGCAGGATCTGCCTGGCAGGAGGTTCAAGGGTCAGAGACATGATGTAAATAAAGCCTGGTGCAGCCTCGGTTCTCAGGAATGGCAGCTTGTGCTGTGCTATGACCCTTACCCTGTTCTCAGGGGCTGTGAGCCCCGTAAATTTCTGGGAGTCAGCTTTGTTATTCTCAGCACTTTGGGACTGGGTTTTTTTTGGGTTTTGTTTATAATCTTAAAATGCTTATTTTACAATATGACTACAAAGTAATACATCCTTTTATAGACTCTTTGAAACTTTCAGAAAAACAACACAAAATCAAAATAATCTATAATCTGACCACTCAGAAACAACCAGTTAACACTGTCATGTAGACTGTCCCATTATTTGCTCTGTGTGCACAACATGATAAATTACGCATCTTTTAACATCCTACTTTGTATCCTAATGAAATTATTTGAACACTAATCATGTCATCATAAATTTCAGGGATCTCCCTGGTGGTACAGTGGATAGGAATCTGCCTGCCAATGCAGGGGACACAGGTTTGATCCCTGGTCCAGGAAGATTCCACATGCCACGGAGCAACTAAAGCCCGTGAGCCACCAGGACTAAGCCCCTGTACCACGACTACTGAAACCCACACCCTAGAGCCCACGAGCCGTAACTACTGAGCCCGTGTGATGCAACTACAGAAGCATGTACCCCTTAAAGCCTGTGCTCTGCAACAAGAGAAGCCAGCAAGAAGCCTGGGCGCCACAACGAAGAGTAGCCCCACTCACCGCAGCCAGAGAGAGCCCACGCACAGCAAGGAAGCCTCAGCAGAGCCAAAAATAAACAAACAAATATTTTTTAAACCTATATTAAAAATAAATCTTACATAAAAGCATTTTAAATAATTAGCATTTAAAATGCTATTATCCCACAGTATGATTAGAGCGTAATGACTTAACCAATCCAATACTATTAGCTATGTCCAATTTTCACTATTATAGATAGTACCGTCATGAACACTCTTTTTTTTTTCTTTATGAACACTCTTAAAGCTAAATCCTTGCACACATTTCTGATTATTTTCCCAGGATGAATTCCTAAAATGGAACAACTACCCTCAAGCTTTTGAGACCCACTCATGAATGAACTGGGGAGGAAATATTTTTTATGTTTGTGTTTTATCTGTTTAATATTATCTCTTTTTCTACTTATAAAAGAGTATGTTCTCATCCAAAATTTTCCTTCAATGCAGAAATATGTATTAAAAAGGATTTACACTTTCCCTGAATTCTACCATCTAGAGATAATGCTATTAATCATTTGGTGTATATTAGGAGTACCTCATATGATGGGCTTCCCAGGTGGTGCAATAGTAAAGAATCCGTCTGCAATGCAGGAGACGCAGGAGACACGGGTTCAATTCCTAAGATGGGAAGATCCTCTGGAGAAGGAAATGGCAATCCACTTCAGTATTCTTGCCTGGAGAATCCTATGAACAGAGGAGCCTGGTGGGTTACAGTCCATGAGGTCGCAAAGAATCAGACACGACTGAGCACGCACACTTACACGCACGCGCGCACACGCACACACACACACACACACACAACATCAAGTGGTTGGACTCAATGGATAGCCAGGTTTTAAACGTCTCCCCACCTTTTTCCTCATTTCTCAGAAGCCCAGGCTGAGTCATGAGTGAGCTCCTTCTTTGAAGGTGGCCTGTGGCCAGGGCCGTACCGTTCACATGCCCCGCACAGCCCAGGCCAGGAAGGGGCAGCAGGACAGAGCAGAGGAGACATCCCCCAGTAAACACAGGCTCTGGCACCTGCCCCCGCAGCCGGGAGTGGTGGGGAGTGAGCCAAAGCCCCTAAGATGCAGCCAAGTCTGCAATCCTCCTTGGGCACACCAGAAGCAGGTCACTGGAAAGTACCCGTCTGCACGTAACCACACGCACACAGGGTTCACAGCTCCAGGCTCACACACAGGGTCAGTGCCAGGATTCTGTGCCCCAAGCTCCCTACCTCCACCTGCCACCCCTGCCATCCATCAACACGTTTTCGTTTCTCTGCGGAAAACTTATCTGCAGATGCTTGTGAAATGTGTTTATATATGAGAGATTAATTTGTCTCTGGAGGGGACCTCACACCTACACAGAAGAGCCCAGAGTCATAAAGAAAACCCAAATGGTGATCAGAAGAGGTCCCTTATGCTGGAAGGGTCATTACACTAGAGGGGCAGCCAGGCAAAGGCCTTGGGGCCCTCTGGCGTGTAACAGTCCAGTGGCCTGGCAGACCAGCCACACCCCAGCCCATCCTCACCTTCCAGAATTCCCTCCATGTCCTAAGCTGCTTCCTAGTGCTAACTACTCCTGGTGGCACAGTGGTAAAGAATCCACCTGCCAATGCAGGAGACACAAGAGACATAGGTTCAATCCCCTGGTCAGGAAGGTCCCCTGGAGGAGGAAATGGCAATCCACTCCAGTTTTCTTGCCTGGAGAATCCCATGGACAGAAGAATCCATCAGTCTAAAGTCCATGAGGTCTCAGAGTCAGACATGGTTGAGTTACTGAGCACACACACAGGCACAATTCCAACTAAGAAACCCCCTTCTTTGTCTTCAAAAATCCTACCTCCTCCATGACATCTTCTTGGCCACTGGCAGGAAGTGGGAATTCCACTTGGCCATATTTTGCAGACAATCGCAACTTATCACAAGTATAAAACATCTCCTTGGCTGTATGTAATATAATATGCACTGCTGTTATTCCTTGATGTGCCTGACCTATTTTCACTTGTTCACTCCTTGTAACTTCTAAGTCTGTCAATGTCAATATTCTCACGTGTTACCAAGTTTTCAGTATAACCCTTAGTATCCTGGTCAACCAAAAAGAAGCCTGTATGTAAGAGAACATCGATTCTAGAGTCACTGAGCACTTACTACGTGCCAGGTGCCGTTTTTTATGTCCTTGACGTGCATGAACCCATTTAGTCCTCTCAACAACCCTACCAGGAAGGGACTATTGTTACTTTTGTTTCACCTGCGAGGAAATCAGGCACAGAGGTTAACTGCCCCCCTCAAGGTCACACAGGTGGTAAAACCAGACAGTACTAGTGAGCTCACAGCCTCCAACTGCACTTTTTACCTGTGTATGTAAACCACTTTATTTTAGAAAACTGGGATCATAAATATACTTAAAAGGTGTTAAGTGTGTTTCTTTGTTCAGAATATAAATCTGTACTATTCGCCTTTTAAGAAGTGTTTCATGTGGCAGAAGTTTTAACATTTTGATATCTATTAGTCTTCTTCTTAGTGATTTCTGCCACTTGGTTTAATGTTTGGAAAATCTTTCCCCCTTACAGGGTCACTGTCTTGTCTTCTGGGTTTGTGGGTTTTTTTTAAAAATAATTTTAATTATTTTTGGCTGTGCTGAGTCTTCGTTGCTACACGGGCCTTTCTCTAGTTGTGGCGAGCAGGAGCCACTCTTTGTGGCGGGGCCTTCTCATTGCGGCCGCTTCTCTTGATGAAGAGTACAGGCTCAACAGTCACAGTTCCTGGGCTCTAGAGCACAGGCTCAGTGGTTGTAGTTCATGGGCTTGGTTGCTCTGAGGCATGTGGGATCTTCCCGGATCAGGGATCGAACCCATGTCTTCTCCTGCATTGGCAGTCGGATTCTTTACCACTGAGCCACCAGGGAAGCCCTTGTCTTTTGGTTTTATTGTTTCTTTTTTTATCTTTAGCAATTTGAGCTATTTGACATTTATTTCATTAATAGTATATCTCTTTTCCTGTGGTAAGTTTGTGATACTTCCTTAACATTAAATTTGGTTCTTATTTATACTAAGACCTGTTTCAAAGTTGACTGATCTGTTTATTTAATAGATGTTATTTTGTAGGGCAAGTCTTCCCTCTTCAGTCTTTTTTTTTTCTCTAAGTGTTCTTAGCAATCATGCCTTACTATTTTGCCCAATGAACAATAGGATTATTATATCAAGTTGCTTTGGCTGGTGGACATGTGGGTGGTTCCTCCATGTACAAGTTTTCACATGGACAAATGTTTTCATTTCTCTTGGGTGTATATCTAGGAGTGGAATTACTGGGTCATATGGTAACTCACTTCCCTCGTAGCTCAGTTGGTAAAGAATCTGCCTGCAATGCAGATTCCTGGGTCAGGAAGATCCCCTGGAGAAGGAAATGGCATCCCACTCCAGTAGTGTTGCCTGGAGAATCCCATGGACAGAGGAGTCTGGCAGGCTACAGTCCATGGGGTTGCAAGAGTTGGACACGATTTAGCAACAAGAGAGAGAATGGTTAACTCTCCAGGGGATCTTCCTGCCCCAGGGATCAAACCCATGTCTCTTGCATCTCCTGTATTGTTATTGCCTGGAAAATTCCAAGGACAGAGGAGCCTGGTAGGCTACATGTAGTCCATGGGATCTCAAAGAGCCAGACACGACTGAGCAACTGAACGCACATGGTAACTCTATGTTTAGCTTTTTGAAGAACTGCCAAGCAGCCCGAAGTGCTCCCACCATTTCACATCCCTGCCAGCAATGAGAGTTCCAGTTTCTGCACTTCCTCATCAACAGCTGGTATCTCAACCTTTTTTATTGCAGTCATTCTAGTGGGTGTGACGTGGTGTCTCATTGATTTGCAATGATAACTAATGATGACTATGTCAGCATCAAGTGCTTATCAACTGTTTGTGCAGCTTTTTAAGAAAATGGCCATGTTCAATTGGGTTTTCGTCTCATCTATTGGGTTAGAAGAGTTCTTTATATATTCTGGATATTAACCCTTTGTCAGATATATGGTTTATAAATATTTTCTCCCATTCTATTCTCTTTTCATTTTCCTGATGGTGTCATTTGAAACACAAAAGTTTTTTTTGTTTTTTTTTTTACTTTTTAACGATTCATCTATTATTTAGGCCATGCAGCAAGGCAAATGGAATCTAAGTTCCCTGACCAGGGATCAAATCCATTCTCCCCTGCAGTGGAATCGCAGAGTCCTAACTCCTGGACTACCAGCGAATTCTCAAAAGTTTTTAATTTCAACAAAATCCAATTAATTTTTCTATTATCATTTATGCTTTTGGTGTCATATCTAAAAAAACACTGTCTAACCCAAGGTCACAAAGATTTACTTCTATATTTTCTTCAAAGTGTTTTATAGTTTCAACTCTTTAATGTAGGTCTATATCCTATTTTGAGTTAATTTTTTGTACGATGTGAGACCAGGGCCCAACTTCAGCCATTTGCATAAAACTATCCCATTGAGATGCGCTCCAAGCATAAAGCACACACTGAATTCTAGAGACTTAGAATTACTAACATGCTTGAAGGAACCGAGTTGAAGATTCAAAGGCGAGAGGAAGAACAGAGACTACCAAAATAACCTGGAAAGATTAACAAATTGACAAAACAGCTTCTGGAAATGGTGGGAAAAGCACAAAAAGCTCACCCCTGACTCCCTCCAACAATGACAGCAATCATCATTGGTATTGATATCTCCAGTGTTGCTCCAAGGGCACTGCAATCGTTTTACACGTATCTTCCCTTTTCACTGGCACGTAGCCCAGTGAGGTGAGGACCAGTTTGTCTCCATCAGGGAACGCAGCTTGTCCACAGTCACCAGGCCGGCGAGCAGGAAAGCCAGGCTTAGACACCACTCAGTTCAAAGTCCACATTTTTATTCACTGCAGATTTTGGGGGGGCTTCCCTGGTGGCTCAGTGGTAAAGAATCTGCCTGCCAATGCAGGAGACACAGGTTTGATCCTTGGGTCGGGAAGATCCCCTGGAGTAGGAAAGGGCAACGCACTCCAGTATTCTTGCCTGGGAAATCCCATGAACAGAGGAGCGTGGTAGGCTACAGTCCATGGGGTTACAATAGAGTCAGACACGACTAACTTTCACTTCTCTTCATAGATTCTTGCAAGAATGCAACAAGAATGCAAATAAGAAAAGCATTTTCCTACAGCCTGACCTAAATTTTAGACAGTTGGAGGGATGAGCAGAGCTGAGAATGGAGGAGGGCTCTCTCTGCCCAAAACTGACAGCTTATGTCACAGACCACACCTGCGGTTAGCTGCTTTGCTCTGAAACCTCTCCTGTTACATTGAGGCCCAGACCCCGCCCCCCACCCCTGGCCTTCAGAGGCAGCTCCCACGAAGTCTGGCAGTGCGGGCAGCCCAGCTGCATGATAAGACAAGACAGGAGGAGCGACCGGGGAGAGAAGCCAGCCTGGTGACGCCCCACAGCTCCCTCAGTGACGTCCGTCCGCTGCAGACACCATCCCCCTAGGGGCTCAGGGCTCAGCCAGGAGGCCTCTGTTTAGGACCAGCTCCTGGAGCTCCAATAGTGCTGCCCTTCCAGAGACTTCTGCAATCAGAGGTGCCCGAGCCTTTGGCCAAGGCGGCAGACCAGCCAGCCTTCGGTCCTGGGCTGGAAGAGAGCAGGGGCCTCGCATCAGGAGGCTCAGCACTCTGGCTGGCCGACGTATACAACATGTATGAGGCAGGCGCTGTGAACGTGCGGGGCTATTTCTGCCCCAGCAGATTGCTGTCAGCAGGCAGGAGGTGAGGGGTGAGACTGCAGGGAGTTGTGAAATCTAGACACAATCCTGCTGGGACCTTGCTGAGGGCTGGGGGCCCTTCAGCCTGCAGGACCTAAAGCTGGCTCCGCTGTGGGTTCACAGAAGCCGTGGGAAGAAGAGACGCTCCCATGACCCTGATATCCAGACAGGAGCCAGAGCGCCAGGACCACCACACGACCCTCACAACCCAGATCGCGGTGCACTATTCGCCACCTGCTTGGAAGTGGTACTGCCCGTGGATACCCTGCTAAAGTGTAAGGATGTCACTTTGCCAAGGAAAATCTTCTTACCGCTCCCCAGGGCTCTCAGGATAAAGTCTAAGTTCCTTACGGGCCCTGCCCCATCTGCCCCACCCCCAACCCACCAGCCTCACCTCCCACCGTCGGGCCACCTCCAAGGACCCTTCAGTCCTGGGCTGAGCCCTCTGCTGCCTCTCTGAAGGCAGACTGCTTAGTAATCCTGGTTTGTCTAATTTAGCAGCTCAGTGACCACGGGTTCAGCTACTGAACCTCAGATTCACAGGTTTTTATGAGAATAAAATGAGTTAATGTATAGAAAGGGTCGGGCACAGCACTTCGCATGAAAAAACCGCTGTGAGGGCATATGCTGTTGTTACTATGATCACGTGCGCTCTTAGTCACTCAGCCGTGTTCAACTCTACTGTGATCCCGTGGACTGTAGCCCACCAGGGCTATCCATGGGATTCTGTCCATGGGATTCTCCAGGCAAGAATCCTGGAGTGGGTAGCCGTTCTTTCCTCCATGAGATCTTGCCAACCCAGGGACTGGATTCCCGTCTCCCTGCAGGTGGGTTCTTTACCAGCTGAGCCACCAGGGAAGCCCTGTTATTACAATTATTTGTATTCAAATAGGTTTATTTTTTGACTTCCCTGGTGGCTCAGACGGTAAAGCGTCTGCCTACAATGTGGGAGACCTGGGTTCAATCCCTGGATCGGGAAGATCCCCTAAAGAAGGAAATGGCAACCCACTCCAGTACTGTTGCCTGGAAAATCCCAGGGACAGAGGAACTTGGTAGGCTATAGTCCATGGACTCGTAAAGAGTCGGACATGACTGAGTGACTTCACTTTCACTTTTCAGGTTTACTTTTTACATGATCACATTCACTGATATGTTATGACCTCTGGATTTCACATTATGTATACAAAGGTTTTCCTCAGTCTGAGATTAGAAAAATATCCAGGGGGCTTGACAATTAAAGGAGTCTGTGGGAGAGTGAAAAAGTTGGCTTAAAACTCAACATTCAGAAAACTAAGATCATGGCATCTGGTCCCATCACTTCAAGGCAAATAGATGGGGAAACAATGGAAATGGTGACAGGCTTTATTTTCTTGGGCTCCAACATCACTGCAGATGGTGACTGCAGCCATGAAATTAAAAGATGCTTGCTCCTTTGAAGAAAAGCTATGACCTACCTGAAAGTGAAAAGTATTAGTCACTCAGTTGTGTCCACCTCTTTGTGATCCCATGGACTGTAGGCCACCAGGCTCCTCTGTCCTTGGAATTCTCTAGGCAAGAATACTGGAGTGGGTTGCCATTTCCTTCTCCAGGGGATCTTCCCAAGCCAGGGATCGAACACGGCTTTCCCACACTGCAGACAGACTCTTTACCCACTGAGCCACCAGGGAAGCCCCAGACAGCATATTAAAAAGCAGAGACATTACTTTGCCAACAAAGGTCCATCTAGTCAAAGCTGTGGTTTTCCCAATAGTCATGTATGGATGTGAGAGTTGGACTGCAAAGAAAGCTGAGCACTAAAGAATTGATGCTTTTGAACTGTGGTATTGGAGAAGACTCTTGAGAGTCCCTTGGACTGCAAGGAGATCCAACCAGTCCAGCCTAAAGGAGATCAGTTCTGAATATTCACTGTAAGGACTGATGCTGAAGCTGAAACTCCAATACTTTGGCCACCTGATGTGAAGAACTGACTCATTTGCAAAGCCCCTGATGCTGGGAAAGATTGAAGGTGGGAAGAGAAGGGGACAACAGAGAATGAGATGGTTGGATGGCATCACTGACTTGATGGACATAAGTTTGAGTAAGCTCTGGGAGTTGGTGACGAACAGGGAAGCCTGGCGTGCTGCAATCCATGGGGTCGTAAAGAGTTGGACATGACTGAACGACTGAACTGAACTGAACTGTGGGGAGTCCATTGCCGTACAGATCACCCCTCTCCAGCCCTCCCTCACTGTGCTCCTTCTAAGTGAATTCAAGATGTTTTTAAAGGGGAGGCCTGCCTGTGTCTATTGTGTGCAAGGGCCAGGGAAGGAAGAACGCATGGCCCTTTGGGAAATGGATGACAAGTAGCTATTGTTTCCTGTCTGAAGCCATGGGGCCTAGGCAGGTCACCCTGCTTCATAAACTACAATGAGTCCCCTACACACGAACCTTCAGGCTGTGAACTTTCAAACATGCGAACGTGCGTTCACACGTCCAATCACATAAGTTAGTTCACATGTCTGGCGTACCTTTCAACATCCTGTCCTGTAAGATCAAAAGTGTTTATTTTTGCGTTTGTTTTTTATGTAGTTTTTGTGTGAGAAGTATTATAAACCTATTACAGGACAGCCTCCTGTGTTAGCTGGGTATCTAGGATCACTTTTTTGAACTTAACAAACACGCTCTTGGAGGAGAACGGGCGCGTTCAGGGTGTTATGGCCATGGAACACTCTTGGAATGGGACTCGTTCCTATGTCAGGAACTTACTGTAAACAGCTTTGTTTGTCTGTAATTTGTTGACCCTGAAGGAGTTCACGGTCCAATGAGAGAACAGACCAGTCAGCAGACCAAAGGTATCATCAAAGGCCTCCAGGGGGGGTGGGGGCCAACATCCTTGCTGGGAGGAGGTTCAGTGGGTGGTGGCGAGTCGGGGTACAGAGAACATTCTCAACGCAGGGACAGAAAGTGCCATCCTGATTCCACAAACACTTGCCAGCGTCTCCTGCCACCTCTGCCCACGGGCCCCAGGGCGCAGCGCTGGGAGGAGGTAGAGAGGTGGAGACCAGCCAGAGGCCAGGGCAGGGAGCTGGACCAAGGCAGCAAACCCAGCTTCTCTCCCAGTTCCAGGACTAAACTAGTCAGATGGTCTCTAGGAAGTGACTTCACTGCTCTGCGTTCATTGCCCATCCTTACAACACAGCCTCAGCTTGTGTCCTGAGGCGGCTGTGCAAATTCTATTCGATCACACATGTGCAAACATTCTGCCCTGTACAAGGTAAATATTTGATGCCCTTGGGCACTTTCTGCTGCTAATTGGAGACTGGAGTTGTTTCTGCCTGGGGGCCGTGTATGGGTTCAGCCTGGCTGCTTTCCCTAGGGCTCAGGTCTGAAGCGGGGGCAGCACCACAGGGACCCAGACCCCCATGTGTACACCCGCTCCTGTGTCCTGAGTCTCCACTCCTGGTTCTCCCAGTCTTGTTGTTGACCCACATTAGGCCTCTCCTCCGGCACCTTTAACCAGACACAGCAGGGCTCCTTCCCCCACAGGAAGGGCCCAGGCTCCGCCCCCGACAGGTTTTAGCAGCAGGACTATCTTTGGCTCAGGGCTCTCTCCTTCCCCGTCTGTTCTACTGTCTGCTCAAATTAAGGGTGAAAGGGTATGAGCCTAAGGGTGAAAAGGTCATGAGCCTCTTCCACCCAGATCTCAACTCCTCTCCACACCACTAGAGCCCCGTGAGCAGCGTCCTCCAGTGGGCAGCAGTGGTTTCTTCAGCCCTGGAGAGTCTGGAGGCCTGAAGACCACTGCCGAGGGCAGCCCCCACCTCCCGCCCCCACAGTCCAGGGCAGAGGGCTCCTTTAGGGGAAGGGCGCTTGGCAGGGCATTTGTAAAACCTGAGTTCTGGTTTCAGTGTTGGCGAGTCGTGTGACCTTGGACAGTCCCCCTGGCCTCTCCGGTCCTCAGTTTCTTCATTAGAAAGACGAGAGGGTGGGGCATAGGGCTGAAACAGATGCCCTGTTGGCAGACAGAAGTGTGCATCTTTTGAGGCCTTAACGTGAGGCCAGCACTTCCCTCAGAAGCATCTCTTGCCATGTCCACCCTTGAAGGCGTGTGTGCTTGTGTTCTTTGCTGCTCCCCAGTCCGGGCGCTTGGGAAGGGGGCCTGGTGCCTCCAGCTTTGTGGGCACCATTAGAGAAGAGAACACATCCCTAACCACCAACAGGAAGGGTTAAGTACAGAACCAGATCTGGTCGGGTTAGCTCGCCTCTGGAGCCCAACCTTAACCCGAGATGCTGTGAAGAGTTGCTGGGCTTCCCAAGGCTGGTGGTCCTCCCAATGAAAGAAATCCCTCAGCCTTTTCCCTGCACTTGCGAGCAGGCTGGGCATGGCAGCCCACTCCAGTACTCTTGCCTGGAGAATCCCATGGACAGAGGAGCCTGGTGGGCTACAGTCCATAGGGTCGCAAAGAGCTGGACACGACTGAAGTGACTTAGCACGCACGCAGGTGAGCAGGCTGGGCTGGCTTCAAGGGGCTGCTCAAAAGGGCCCCCCTTGATAAAAAAAAGAAAGGCCCTGTGCTTGGCTGAAGGCCATTGCCATCTTGAAATTCTTAATACATTTTGTACCAGGGGTCCCTCGGGGTTACATGAACACCACTTAAACAGTCCACTAGCCTCTCCCCCAGGAAGCCGTTTCCCAAGGCAGGGCTCTGTGACCCCTCCAGACAAAGGACATTCTGGAGGACTCTTCTCGTCCTTCATGATCCAACGGAGACAACCTTTAAGTCCACAAGAGTCCTCCAGGCTCCCCAGAGGGGTGGTCCCCTGCTTTCCCGCTTCGTTCCTCTCTCCCACCTGGCGCCCACCCCCCTCTGTAACCCGGCCCAGGCTCCCTACCTCCAGGCCACGCCCTCTGTACTCTGACTTCCTCAAAACAGAGAGATGCTCGATACACTTGTTGACCGAGGAAAGCAAACAGAGCTATCTTCTCAGGACAGGGCACAGGGCACTGCACACAGTGGGCGCTCAACCAGTGCTGCTGACTCACGCGCCGAGCAGGCTGGGGCACCCCACTCCATGGCCGTGCCCATCCTCAACCAGGGCGTCACACAAACCGGACCGTCATTCTCTCCCCTTCCAACCTGGTGAGGATGGGTAACCCTAGGGCGGCAGAGCTGATATATGGGGTTTCCTCGTGCAGAGTTGGAAGACTTAGTCCCTCCCCATACCTGGGGTCCCAGTTCCTAAATGCCCTGCAGGAAGGAGTGTTAAGAACCCCCAACACTGGAACTTCCCCGGTGTCCAGCCAGTGGCTAAGACTCCCAGTGCCAGGGCCCCGGGTTCTATCCCTGTTCAGGGAACTAGATCCCGCATGCTGCAATGAAGGTCAAAGATCCTGAGTGCCCCAACTAAGACCCAACACAGCCAAATAAATAAATAAAAATAAATATTAAGATAAGAACCCCCAACACTTGCAAAGCCCTTTAAAGCTTGCAACCTGCTTTCATTAACTTTCTCCTCAAACTGTCCTTTGGTGGTTTAGATGCTAAGTCGTGTCCAACTCTTGTGACCCCACGGACTGTAGCCTGCCAGGCTCCTCTGTCCATGGGATTCTCCAGGCAATACTGAAGTGGGTTGCCATTTCTTTCTCCAGGGGATCTTCCCAATCCAGGAATCAAACCCACCTTTCCTGCACTTCAGGTGTTTCTTTACCAACTGAGCCACCAGGGAAGCCCAAACTGTCCTTTTAAGTCAAGTTCAGTTCAGTTCAGTTCAATTCGGTCGCTCAGTCACATCTGACTCTTTGCAACCCCATGAACCGCAGGACACCAGGCCTCCCTGTCCATCACCAACTCCCAGAGTCCACCCAAACCCATGTCCATTGAGTTGGTGTTGCCATCCAACCATCTCATCCTCTGTCGTCCCCTTCTCCTCCCACCCTCAATCTTTCCCACCATCAGGATCATTTCCAATGACTCAGCTCTTCGAATCAGGTGGCCAAAGTATTGGAGTTTCAGCTTCAACATCAGTCCTTCCAATGAACACCCAGGACTGATTTCCTTTAGGATGGACTGGTTGGATCTCCTTGCAGTCCAAGGGACTCTCAAGAGTCTTCTCCAACACCACAGTTCAAAAGCATCGATTCTTCAGCGCTCAGCTTTCTTTATAGTCCAACTCTCACATCCATACATGACCATTGGAAAAATTATAGCCTTGACTAGATGGACCTTTGTTGGCAAAGAAATGTCTCTGCTTTTTAATATGCTATCTAGGTTGGTCATAACTTTCCTTCCAAGGAGTAAGTCAAGACAAACACTTAAATTTCAACTGTGGGGTTGTTGTTCTAACATTTTTCTCTTTTACTGCGTGTGTTCCTTGAGGAAGAACTTGGAAATACAGACAGAACCCAAAGAATATCTCAGTCTGAGAGCCCAGCAATGATGCTGTTAACATTTCAGTCCAAATCTCATGAGATTCATCTCCACACATGAAATATACCTTTCAAAACAGGATGACACTGTCACTGCTTTGTCGTCTTATTACTCCCAGTTGTATAGGAGGTTAACAGAGGTCACTGGTCCCGCAGATGCTGGGGGCAATGCTGGAGCCTGACTCCGGTGTACTGACTCTGAGGCCGGTGTCCTTATCTCTGAACCCAGCTGCTCCTAAGACTCCAAAGGGGCAGGAACGGAGCCCCAGCGAAGAAGGGTTTGCTCTGACTGGGCTTGGGGAAAAGACCCTGAAACCGCCCCGGTGTCCCACAGCTCAGCACAGGCCGCTCAGAGCTCCCACCTCCACACATCTGGACTTTGCCCGGCAGTAAACAGCTCCAGGGATACGGGGTCAGCTGTCAGGTGGGGCCCAGAGGGAGCGGGTGCCCGGTGGCAGGCACTGGCCCCAGAGGGCAGCTGGAGATCTGTTTGGTGGCCTCAGAGGGCTCATCTCTTTGTATTTTTAGAAAAAGTGAGGGCACAGCAGTGACCCAGCAACCGCCTCACGGCCTGCACATCACCCTGGGCAGTGGAAAGGGGCTTGAAGCCTGGGTCCCGGCTGGTGGTGAAGGGCAGGACCAGTCGCCCGCCTGCCTTTCCTCCCTCCTTCCTTCCATTCTCCCTCCTTTCCTCAGCACACACTACTGGCCAGATACTCAGCTGGGCACTAGAGGCAAGATTTACTCAGGGCTCTGGTCTTCCACTGTGGTCCATGGGGCCACAGAGTCGGACACGACTGAAGCGGCTTAGCATACACACACACTGGCCTTCCACGAAGGTGGTAAAAGGACAAGAGCTGACCAGAGGCTTACAGAACTTCCCAACGCAGGTTCAATCCCTGGTCAGGGAAACAAGATCCCACATATTGTGGAGTGACTCAGCCTGAGTGCCACAACTAAAGAGCCTGCAAGCTGCAGCTGAGACCCAAGACAACCAATAAATATTAAAAAAAAAAAAAAAAAAGAGGGGCATGTTTTCCTCATCGGCAGTAAGAGTCTCTGTAAAAATAAATAAATAACGTTAACAGCAGGAACTCCGGCATCAGACAGTTCTTATTGTTGATCAGTCACTAAGTTGTGTCCGAATCTGTGCAACCCCATGGTCTGCAGCACACCAGGCCCCTCTATGCTTCACTGTCTCCAAGAATTTGTTCAAACTCATGTCCATTGAGTCGGCAATGCTATCCAACCATCTCCTCTCCTGTAACCCTCTTCTCCTCCTGCTCTCAGTCTTTTCCAGCATCAGGGTCTTTTCCAATGAGTTAGCTCTTTGCATCAGGTGGCCAAAGTACTGGAGCTTCAGCTTCAGCATCAGTCCTTCCAATGAATATTCAGGGTTGATTTCCTCTAGGATTCACTGGTTTGATCTCCTTGCTGTCCAAGGGACTCTTAAGAGTCTTCTCCAGCACCAGAGTTCTTCAGCACTCAGGCTTCCTTAGGGTCCAACTCTCATATCCATACATGACTACTGGAAAAACCGTAGCTTTGACTATACAGACCTTTGTAGGCAAAATGATATCTCAGCTTTTTAATACGCTGTACAGCTTTGTCATAGCTTTCCTTCCAAGAAGCCAGCATCTTTTAATTTTGTGGCTGCAGTCACCAACTGCAGTGATTTGGGAGCCCAAGAAAATAAAATCTGTCACTGCTTCCACTTTTTCCAGACAGACCAGGGTTCAAATCTCGACTCCCCTGTCTCTAGCTGTGTGACCTCAGGCAAGTTGCTTAATTTCTCTAAACCTGCATGTCCCCTCTTAAGGTCTATGAGAAGGAATTGAGATAACACATAAACATGCTTAGAAGAGGGCCTGGAATGTGATAAGAGCTGGAGAAATGCAGTTATGGAAAGAGAGGCTGAACATGTTAAGTGTTCTGGAGCTCGGGCTGTCCCGCATGGGCAGTGACCCCAGTGGGTCATTCCCGAGGAGCCCGGGGGGTTGGGTGAGGACGGGCCTGGGGCTTCCATGGCCCCTTAGCCGAGGGTTTGACCAAGTTCAGCAGTGGCTCACTCTTTTAATCACACACTAGCTCCTCACAACAAAGGAGCTGAAGGGCTGGCATCCTCTCGTTTTGCCAAAGAGGAGGCCGGGAAGCAGAGGGTCTCGCGAGCTGCCTGAGGTCACCGGAGGAAGAGATGGCAGCCCTGGCTCCAAGTGCAGAACCGCCCATCCCCTGACCTTCATCTCTTTCAGACCCTGGCCCACGACACCAGAGCCTCTGCTCAGGCTGCAGGAGCTGGGGCCGGGAGCTGTGATCCTAAGGAGGGAAGATGGCTCAGCTCTGCTGGGCCTGGAGGGAGAGCTGATGATTCCTGGGGCTGGGGCAGTTAGGCGCTGGGCCCAAGGGGGCATATGACTCAGAGATGGCTGATTTTTTTTTTTTTTTCTTTTTTTACTCTTTGGCCACACTGTGCAGCCTCTAAGGGATCTTAGTTTCCCTGACCCCTGATGGAACCCTCGCTCCCTGCAGTGGAAGCATAGAGTCTTAACGGCTGGACCACCAGAGAAGTCCCAGGGCTGGCTGACCTTGAGGGCCGTGTGCACTGGCTTTGATTCATGGGCACCCAGTGCCCACTCTCTGGGTCTCACCCGCCTGGAGTGGCAGCTGGGTACAGCAGTGAGAACAATAGCATCTCCTGCCCTGCGCCTGCCTGTCCGGGGCCGGCACCAGGCACAGTTCACCCCAGAGACAGAGGACACACACACACTCACACACACACACACAGAGGCTGTGAAGTCATACCAGGGCCGCGTCAGGAGTGGACACGCCCGTGGAAGATGACCACCTCCTGTCCCCGTGGAGAGCTCCATGTGGGAGGTCCAGGGAGCGCTGCTCGGTGGTCCTGCCTCCTCAGCCCCTTCTGAATGAACACAGGGGTGACAGAGCCCTCATTCTGTCATTCAGCGCGCTGGGCTAGGTGCTGATTTCTGGGACACAGCAGTGAGCAAGACAGATAAGTCCTTGTTCCCGTGAAGCTTATCTACTGGGGTGGGACTAAAAGGCCCTGCTATCTCCCTTTCTGCTTCCCCCTTTAGGCACTTGATTCTCTGTTAAACCTTGTTATGTTAGGGGATGCGGGGAGCAGGGGTATATGGGAGAGGCAGGGATCTCTGGACATGCCAGGGAGCTGAGGACATGTTGGATCTTGGCAGGCTCTGCTTATGGCTGGGTGGGGTGGGAAATTCACCACCTTCCCTTTTCCCATCTCTGTGTCAGATATGATCTCCCGATGAGGTCTGCTCCCCTGGATGGCGGCCAGGGACTGTCGGCACTGCCCTCGCGGCTTCTAACTGCCTGAGGTTCCAAGGAAATAATTCTCACCTTCTGCAAACGTATCATCCAGTGGGAAGGGAAAAATTAAGGTGCACCATCATGTGGAATGTTGATATCTTGCTTTATGACTTTTTAAAATTGGAGGATAGCAGCTTTACAATGTTGTGTTGGTTTCTGCTGTACAACATGAATTAGCCACATTGAAGCCACGTGAAGCCCATATATATATACAGGTGGTTTATAATGGCTTCCCAGGTGGTGCTAGTGGTGAAGAATCCACCTGCCAATGCAGGAGATACAAGAGGCGTGGGTTCGACCCCTGGGTTGGGAAGATCCCTCTGGAGAAGGAAATGGCAACCCACTCCAGGGTTCTTGCCTGGAGAATCCCATGGAAAGAGGAGCCTGGTGGGCTACAGTCCATGGGGTCAAAGAGTCGGACACAACTGAGGGATTGAGCACACACACTCACACAAATATATGTATGTAAATATATCTCCCCTCCCTCCTGAGCCTTCATCCCCCTTCCCATCACTCTAGGTGAAGTAAGTCAGAAAGAGAAAAACAAATACTGTATATTAATGCACATATATGGAATCTACAAAATGGTACTGATGAACCTACTTGCTTTATGATTAATTGTTCTGAGAGTTGTTTTCTCTTACCTGTGTGCCGTCGCCCATCTGGACTCACGTTCCACCACAAAATCTAAGGTTCTACAAAACCAAGAAAGGTTCTGTAAACGTTTGAGTGAAGGCATGAAGACAGTCTGAGGGTGATCAGGTCAGGCTTTATAAACAGGGTGGGCAGCACCTGGCACTGGGAACTGGGGTTGGTTGTCTGTGCTGCCAGCTGGAGCCAAACGCAGGGTTGGGTTCACTCCCTGTTCCGTGAGAAGAGCTGGGAAGATTCCCTCTGCATCCTTCAGACTAGGGTACACCTCTGAGGGGTTTCCAGGGACTAAAGACTATAATGGGCTTCCCAGGTGGCTCAATGGTAAAGAACCCATCTGCCAATGCAGGAGACGCAAGTGACGTGGGTTCAAACCCTAAATCTGGAAGATCCCCTGGAGGAGGGCTTGACAACCTACTCCAGTATTCTTGCCTGGAAAAGTCCATGGACAGAGGACCTGGTGGACCACAGTCCATACAGTCACAAAGAGTCAGACAGGACTGAGCGACCGAGCATGCATGCAAAGACTATAGTGGTTAAGGACACAGGCTCCAGAGCCTGTCTGGGTTCAAATCCCAACTCTTAAGATCAACAGCTGGGTGATCCCAGGGCAAAAAGTACTGAACTGTTCTGAGCCTCACCCATCTCGTCTCTAAAATGGGTGTTGTTAAAAGAATTCACGGACAGTCAACGGAAGGAAGGGTCTAGCATAGAGCTTAGACGGTGGCAGGCATGTGAAGCGCCAGCTTCAGTGTGGTAGCGTGGAGTAGATGGATGGCACTCACACTTTAGCCGTGTTGGAATCCCCTGGAGGCTTGTGAAAACACAGATGGCTGGGTTCCAGCCTGCATTTCTGACTCAGAAGGTCTAGGGTGGTGTCTGAGAATCTGCGTTTCCAACAAGTGCCCAGGTGCTGCTGCTTCAGGGACCACACTTTCAGAACCACAGATGTGTAACAGAAAAGAGAATTCAGGTGTAGGGTTCTGGAGCTAGGACTGTCCCTTATTACCTGGTGACTTTGGGCAGCTAATCTCTGAGCCTCAATATCTTCACGTGTAAAACGAGTCTGTTAATACCCACTTCACAAGAATTCCCTAGCAGTCCAGTGATTAGGACTCCGGGCTTTCATTGCCAAGGGCCCAAATCCAATCCCTGGTCAGGGAACTAAGATCCTGCAAGTCGCTTGGTGTGGCCAAAAAAAAGAGAAAAACCCACTTCATGGGGGTCATGCCCGGTATACGGCATTCTCAGTATTCGGTTATCATTGTTTAAATTCTGGCCAGCGTGTTGGTCCTAGAAGGATGGGGCAGGGTTACCATGAGCAGAGGTGGGTCAGGCGGGCTTGGGGAATGCTGCCAAGAACGCCAAAGCCGGGAGCAAAGTGCTGGTCTCGAAGCCCCAGAGCAATGTGCTTATTCGGAAAGAACTCCTGCTGCATTTCTTTGGAAGTATCTGTGTGGCAAATCCACACAGAACCTTGGCAGGGTGGGGGAGTAATTTGGCTGCACTAGGTCTGAGCTGCGGCACGTGAGATCTGGTCCCCCGGCCAAGGATCGAACCCCGGCCCCCTGCATTGGGAACTCCGAGCCATACCCACTGAAGCGCTGAAGCGCTAGGAAGTCCCTCTAACCCCCTTTTGTCAGAGAGTCAGCTCACCTCAGCGGGATCAGCCGCCCTCCGGCCTGGCCGCGCGGTGCGCTGCCGCCCCCTGGCGGACGAGGAGGCGCTGCACACACTCCCGGGGCGGCTTCTCAGCGGCCCGAGTCCGGAGTGCCGGCAGCAAGGCCAGCGGGCACCTGGGGGAGGGCTGGCGCCTCGCAAGGCTGCGCCCCCGGCCTGAGAGGAGACTTCTGGACCAGTTGGGTGTTATTACGGGAACAGCCCGCGGACACCCCACCCGCGGTGGATTACAGACTGTTGACTTTTAAGGGCGAGACCCACTGTGCTTGGCACAGCAAGGCAGCAGGCTGAGTGCCGGCCCCAGACGCAGGCCTCGGGGCTCTAGGCCTGTGCGGGCTTTGGCCTGAAGGCCAGTGGCAGCGGCCAGCCTGAGTCATTGGTTCCCGGAGGCCAGGAAAAAGGGCTGCCCCTGGGCCAGGGGCTTCAGTTTGATATTCACTGTCCAAGCACCATGCCCCTCACCCAGCAGTTCTTGGGTCTGCAACACCACCTTCAGAGATCCCTTCTTTTTTTGCCTTTTCTGGAAAAATTCCTTGAAGTAAATCCTTCATATAAAAAAGATCAATGCTGTCATCATTTATTGTGCATTTAATGTGGGCAAGCCACTGAGCCGGGCACCCAGGAACATGGAAGATGCATTTCCCCCAGGAAAGCAAGCACTGGAGGGGCCTGTTGGAGAAGAGGGTCTAAGAAGGGAGGGCTGACCTGGGGGTGGGGTTGGGGGGTGGGCACCGGGAAGAAAAGCCTTCAGTCCTGGAGGGAGCAGAGCTGGCGGAAGGGTGGGGTGTGTTCAGGCTCCGTGAGTCATGTGGTATGGCCCAGGAGGGAGGGTGAGTCTCGGCCCCTCCCGGGAGGGAGGGCTGAAGAGGGAGGTGGGAGCCAGTCAGGCAGGGGGTAGGGGGGGGAGTCGGGTCTGCACAGCAGGGAACCCAGGGTAGGTGGGCTTGTCTGAGAACCCCCCACCCTGAAAGAGGCTCCCCTGGGTGAAGAGAAAGTTTTCCGATGGGATGGGCGTGTGTGAGTGTTAAGTGTTCTGACTCTTGGCAACCCTAGTGACCTCACAGACTGGAGCCCGCCAGGCTCCTCTGTCCACGGGCTTTGGCAGCGATACTGGAGTGGGTTGCCATGCCCTCCTCCAGGGGATCTTCCCCATCCAGGGATCGAACCCACGTCTCTTACATCTCCTGCATTGGCAGGTGGGTTCTTTACCCCTAGTGCCACCTGGGAAGCCCCCCTTGGGTGCGGAACCATTACAAAGATGGGTGTGAGGGGCTGCTGAGATGACAAAAGGGAATCTTGAAGTGTGGGCGGGGCCTGGCCAAGTCAGAACCCAGCACTCAGATGCCTCTCCGCCCACAGGTGGGAGTGTGGGCCTGTGTGGGAGGGACTTCCCTCTCATCTCCTTGCTCTAAGGCTTCAGTCTTCAAAGCACATTCACCCAGGTTATCTCACTGATCTTTTGGATAGCCCTCTGAGCTAACCAGGGCCTATTTTCCCCATTTTACATATGGAGAAGCTGGGGCCTGGGTGAGACAGAATTATAAATTCTGCTTTATATTAATTATTGGCCTCCTGGGGTCCATACTTCTTTTTCTGAAAATAATGTATTTACTTTTGGTTGTGCTGGGTCTCCAGTTACATTGAGCAGGGGGCTACTCTTTGTTGTGGTGAGCGGACTTTTCATTGCAGTGGCTTCTCTTGTTATGGAGCACAGGCTCTAGGCTCACAGGCTTCAAGAGTTGTGGTCCACGAGCTTCAGTTGCTCCAAAGCAGATAGAATCTTCCAGATTTGGGATGGAACCCATGTCCCCTGGGTTGGCAGGCAGATTCTTATCCACTGTACCACCAGGGAAGTCTTGCATACTGTGTTTTAATTTTTGCTGTTGTTTTATGATAGCTCAAACACTCAGAGGGATCAAAACCCAAAACATCCAGATGAAAGTTTTGTCAACCCTATTCTCCCAGCTGCCCGGGTCACCTCTTAGCAGTGTGAACTCTAGCCTTTTGATTATGGGTGTTGGGCCCTTTCTGCAGGGGCTCAGGACACAGCCGTGCTGTGACCAGGGGAGCCCAAGGCAAGTGTCGCCCCTGGAGGGGTATTATACCTCCCCTGAGTAAGTGTACATTCGGTCTTCTTTCATCTGAAGCCACATGAGTCTATCTTTAGATCCTAAACTCCTTGGAGGCTGGGAGTCTATCTTCTGGGAGGCTGAAGTGTAGGAGTTACAATTACAGACTCTGGCAAATAGAGAACTGGCGTAAAGCCTGTGTTGCCAAACCTTGAACAAGTTACCTAGGCTCTCGGAGACCCTCCGTTTCTTTCAACTACAATAATCATAGGTTCAATCCCTGGGTGGGGAAGATACCCTGGAGAAGGAAATGGCAACCCACTCCAGTATTCTTGTCTGGAGAATCCCATGGACAAAGGAGCCTGGCAGGCTACAGTCCATGGGGTCGCAGAGTCAGACACGACTGAGCGACTGACAGACCAACCAACCTAAGGGTGCCCTGACCAACTGCACTGGACTGTGTGAGGAATGGGTAAGATGACTCATGTCCTGTGTTTAGCTGAGTCAGGCACAAGGTCCGTAATCTGTAAGAGGAAACTGTGTCATCCCCAGTTCCGGGGCCTACTGTGCATGCCCACAGTAGGACAGACCCGGGCACCTTTTCACACTTAACCCTGACAGAGGCTGAGGGCTCACGGGTGATAGGGTCTACATGGGGGCTCATAGTTAAGATGGCTCATTATGTTGACCTTGCAAACAAAGAATAAATCACAGTGATCCTTGAGATTGACCAAATTGCCCAAATGGCAGACTGTTATCTTGCTGGTGCCTATATTCTCAAAGCTTCGAGACCACCAGATTCCAGACCTCCGGCTACATGACCATCCCTTCAGAGAATTTTTCATTGGCGGGGTATAAGAAGGACTCTGTCAGAAAGGGAGGACGCTGGTTCTCCTTAAGAGTCAGTCACCCTCTCTTTTCCCTCTAATGATTTTCCCTTTTCTTGCCTGACTGCCCGGATTGCTTTTTTCTGCACTCGCCTTACAGCACCTCATTAAAGGTGAGCTGGCATAGTAGGTCGCCCCAATCCACACACCTGAAGGAATCACTCTTCCTGGGCTAGGATCCGCCTTTCCCTTTTTTGAAACCAGCCTGGCTCTTTGCCATCTCCTGCCAGGTGGCTTTTCTGGGTAGTCAGGCATCTTGAGGCCAACAGCCCACGGCTCCTCTGGGCCTGTTGTGTCTGATGCCCTGTGTTATAGCTGATCCACAAGGAAACTGCCATGTGGCTTTTCTCAGGGTCGACTGACTCAATGGAGGGTCGTCCCTGCCCCGGAGCTGCCTAGAGTGAGTGACTCAGGGCCTCTGACCCTGACCTGGTGCCCAGCCACCTGAACTCTGCCTCTTGGAGGGTAAATCCCCGGCCCCTGAGACTCCACTCAGAGAAGGGACTTCCCTGCACCTAGACCGCCCTGGCTTGGAAGGGACACAAGAAATCATCTATCCTGTACACTGTGCATTATTATTTTATCAAGGCTTTAGGGACAGTTCAGTTCAGTCACTCAGTTGTGTCCGACTCTTTGCGACCCCATGGACTGTAGCCTGCCAGGCTCCTCTGTCCATGGGATTCTCTAGGCAAGAATACTGGAGTAGACTGCCATTTCCTTCGCCAGGGGATCTTCCCAACCCAGGAATCGAACCCAGGTCTCCTGCATTGCAGGCAAATTGTTTACCAACTGAGCTACGAGGGAAGCCCACCCAGGTACTGGGTCAATAAACAACTGCAAAACTGTGTTTACTTTTCTACTCAATAAGGCTTCCTTTCCTATCCAACCCAAGTTTCCTCAAGAAACAAAAATACAGGCCAGCAAGGATTAAGGGATAAATAACCGTCTGGAGGAACAATGGAGCAGTCCACGGTTTCAAGGGTTGGAACCCACACCAGCCTGGGGAGCTGGACTTGGCGAGCGGGCTGGGGACAGGGCAGTCTGAAACGGACCGAGGGCAGGGCGAGGAAGAGTGCGCGTCCGGCTGTGCCCGCCGGCGGCGGCGGCGGCGTGGGGCGCCCGCGACCCGGGGCGGGGTCTAACCACCCCCGCTCTCCACACCCACGTGCCCTTGCCGCCGAGAACGCCGAGCCCCCACTTCGTGTCCGCAGAACCGGCCTGGGTGCTCAGACGGCGCGGTGGGCAGGCTGGGGGCCGCGCATCTCTAAGGAGGACCCCGGGGTCTGGGGGGCCTGTCTGGAGGGACAGTGCGGGCGCGAGGGCGGAGGTGAGGGGGGCTGAGACAGACGCTGAGGGGCCGGGTTCCCGGTGATACAGACCTCAGATGGGAAAAACGAGACTCGGAGAACTCTTTCCGTCTCACTCGGACGCCTCCCGAATGGCTTTTGCCGCCCCCACCCCCGGTTGTGGGTGTGGAAACTGAGCCCCAAAGTGGGAGGTCCAGAGCCGGGGCAGGGGGCGCGCAGAGCGCCTAGGCCCCGGCCCCCGCTCAGAGGAGCCAGACAAATACAGGGGCCACAAATACAGCCTGCGCCCACCGCGCCGCCTCCTCAGACTCCTAGGTGCAGGAGGGGCAAGGAGGGGCCAGGCCGGGCGGGGGGGGCGCGGGCGCGGGCGCGAGCAGAGGAACTGAAGTGACTCAGGCCGGTGCGCGCAGGCCGGGCCTTTGTTCCCGCGACGCCCGGCCTTAAAGGACCAGCGCCCGGGGCAGGCGCGCGCCCTGCGGCCGTCCCCGCCCACCGGCCGCTGGGCGGGGCGGGGGAGGGGGGAAGGGGTCGCTCCTGGGCTCCCGGCTGTCAACAAAAGGGGGGCATCCATCAGGATTCGGGGGTTCATCCAATCGGATCCTCAGGCCATAGGGAGGGCACCCTCTGGTCATTTCAGCCATCCCTCTGCCTCAGGGCAAGGCTGCATCTAAACCGTCCAGAGGAATTTAAGAAAACCCTTCCCCCGCTTTGGGGGATTCCCCAGTGGTTCAGAGAGTAAAGCATCTGCCCGCAATGCGGGAGACCCGGGTCCAGTCCCTGGGTCGGGAAGATCCCCTGGAGAAGGAAATGGCCACCCACCCCAGTACTCTTTTACTCCTGGAAAATCCCACGGGTGGAGAAGCCTGGTACATGGGGTCACAAAGAGTTGGACATGACTGTCACGGGGACCCCTTTCTAGGCAGCGCCTCCCTGGGTCTCTCAGCCTTCTGTCCTCTAACCATAGTCCCTATCCTGCAGGGTGACCGGCCCACCCAAGTCAGCATTGGGTCATTTCTACCCCCTGTTTCACACCTTTGGTGGGTTTTAGGTCAGCCGAGGCAGACCTGTGAACCGGCTCCCATCCTAGCCTCCGTGGGTCCAGGTATCACACCAACCCTGCCTTGTCAGTGGATTCCTCCCGGAGAAACACCAACCTGTACCCTCCCCCCCAGCGCCCCCACCCCTGCTGCCCAAACTGCTTCTGACCGAGCGCCACCACGTGGACAGGGGGCAACGGTGCCCTGCAGGACCAGAACCTTTCAACGTGTCTCCTCTGCTCTGGGCCCTCATTAGGCCATGCATCCATCCCCAGCGCCATCCTAAATGAATCGCCTCAAAACGCACTCCAGTTCTTTTGAGTGACTGCAGGTTGCCTGCAGCATTCAGTTTGCCCCCTGACCCCACAGCCCTGCTTGTGACCCTCTCTTTCAGAGTAAGTGGCTTCCTGAGAATAAAACTTCATCTTAATATTTCAAAAGCAAATCAGATGTAAATTTCGCATCAATAAATTCTAGCTAAAAAGTAATAACAAACAAATGAAGAGCTTTTGACAGGCCTGCATTGCTGTGTGCATACATGCGTGCTCACAGACCTGTATATATGATGGGCCAGGTATGACAACTGGGGTGTGTGCCCCAGCAGGGCTGCGGCTCCAGGGGTCCCCACGAGGTCGAGTTGGAGCAGGACCCACTAGCACGCAGCTCCCATTCCATCTGTGGCACTCTGCACCCCGCCTTGGGTCCCACATCGTTCTGGGAGGAAAGATGCCTTTTCCTTTCCCACCCAGCCTCAGAACTCCTCGTCCTGTCTTCTGTGACCCTCTCCTCTCAGGGGAAAACTGAGGTGGTGAAAGTGGTAAAGAACCCACCTGCCAATGCAGAAGACTCAGGTTCAATCCCTGGGTTGAGAAGATCCCCTAGAGGAGGGATTAGCAACTCCACTCCAGTATTCTTGCCTGGAGAATCCCATGGACAGAGGATCCAGGGGGGCTTAAGTCCATGGGGTCACAAAGAGTCAGACACAACTGAAGCGACTTAGCACACCCCTTCCCAGCCTCTCAACCACTTCCCTTCTGGAGCCTTCCCGGTAAGCCTGTATTTTGTCCTCAACAGCCTGGGAGCCCCAGCCCAGGGAGGAACCGACCCATCAACCTGAACCGTTATGCCACCAAGAAGAGCCTGGCGGAGAGCTTGCTGGACATGGCACTCTTCATGTCCAACACTGCACAGCTGAAAGTGGTGCTAGATCAGGGTCCGTCCTCCCATCACTACTCCGCCCTCGTCACCCTCCTTAGCATCTCTCTGCTCCTGCAGGCGGTCATCGGAATCCTCCTCGTGGTCATGGGTGAGGGGCCTGGGTCTGGAGCTGGCCTCGGGGGGTGGGTGGGAAGGAAAGTCCCGAATGCCTCCCTGCCACAGTCATACACTCACCTGCTGTCAGCCCTTCAAGTGCCCAAGTAACAATGACACGGTGCGGGCAGGCACCCTGACCTACCTCCTGGCATCCCGTCTAGTAGCCAGTACAATGCCTGGTAAATGACTGCTCAAACTCGTAGCAGCATTCCTTAGAGCGTGCATTCCCCACTCTGAGAAGACCCAGTGTAAGTTTCCAAAGTCGGCTCTATTGAGTACTGACCCCACATGGGTGTGGGTGGCGTGGACACCCCACTTGGTCAGTGAGGGAGAAGGCATTTCAACACACTGGCCACCCACCAACTCCTGATCTCTGAGGGGCTGTGGTGGGGGAAGCTCCAGGCTGTCCCCACCTGGACGGGCTGTCCCCCCACCCCCCAGGCCCTCATTTGCTTCTCCCTCTTCTCCACAGCTGGACTGAACCTTAATGAGGTAGAAAGGCAGTGGCGACTCAATCAGCTCAACAATGCGGCCACCGCCTTGATCTTTATCACTGTCATCATCAACATCCTCATCACGGCCTTCGGGGCACAAAACACTGGGCTCCTGGCTGCCGGGACCGCTCTCTGAACACGGCCTGGAGCCCAGGTGAGGGAAGATGGGAGGTGCCCAGGTGGCCCTTCTCACCTCTGTGGGTTTGGGCTGAGAGAGATGCTTGCTAGGCAGAAGGGGAAGAGTGTAGACCTGGGACAGGGATGAGGTCCTGGAGCGGAGCGTGGGCTGGGACTCACCAAAGTCCTCTGTGCTCTGTCCTCCTAGGCTGAGCTTCTCTGCAGCCCGGGAGGGTGGAGGCTGCGGTTAGTGGGGGAAGAGGGAGACTCGGGTGTTCTTGACAGAGTCAACAGGACCACAGGGAGCCGGCCGGCAGCACAGAGCCACAGGCCCTGCTTCAGGTTCGCATCCGAACCCGCAGCTGCACCCTGGGAAGGCGCCAGGGGGATTGTATGACACTTGGGCCTGAGGTGCTGGTCTGGCCTGGCCTTCTCTTCATTTCTTTGCTTCCCCTACAGGTGCTGGGCCTGGAACTGCTTCCTTCTCTCCACCTTGGTCTGCCAGGCTGAAGGGCACAGCGTACAGCTTCAGGGAGAGCTCCTAGACTTGGAGGGCAGTGTAGACATCCCTGCTTACTACCCTCGGCACCGGAACAAAGACGGGCTCTTCTCCGGGCTTAAGTGGAGTCATCTCGGCCTGGAGTCCTGAGCTCAGACTCCAGTACCACCCACCTGTCTCCTGGGCCTTGGCGTGCCTACGGAAGGCTGTCTGCCCAGCTTAAGGACTCTGCTTCTGACCCCACCCTGTTCCTTCCCTCTGCTCCAGCCTGTTTTCTCTTTTCTGTAGGATGGAATGATTTCTCTCCATAAAGCTTTCTGCAGATCCACCGTGAGTCAATATTTGTGTCTTTGATTGTGAAGGTTCAAGCACCCGGGAGGGCGGCTGGCTGTCTCCATCTGTGTCTTGGAAATGGCTCAAAGGAGCAACCCCAAGCCTGGAGGGGGAAAAGGCTTTTAAGTCACTCCCTATCCTCTGGGTTCTGCTCTGAGTCAAGTTTCCCTGCCTAGGATAATTACCATCTGCTGCATTAGCAGCAGACTAGTCCGCTCTGTATGCTTTTTGAGAACCTCCAATTGGCTGCTCCTGGGCTTCGATGGTGGCTCCGACAGTAAAGAATCTGCCTGCAATGCAGGGGACCAGGGTTCTATCCCTGGGTCAGGAAGATCCCCTGGAGAAGGGCATGGCAACCCACTCCAGGATTCTTACCTGGAGAATCCCATGGACAGAGGAGCCTGGCGGGCTACAGTCCATGGGGCCACAAAGGGTTGGACATAACTGAGTGACTAACAACAAATTGGCCACCCCAGCTTTCACAGCAGCACCCTGTCTTGGGCATGTACTTAAGGAAAGAAACTAATTTCATTCTCTGCCTAGATCAGATATGACCAGGATGGTACCTTTGTACTGTAATGCATCAACAGGGCACGCCCAGCTCAAACACAGATACTTTTCGATTGTCTGCTCTCTTAGAATAAGCCACACCTCAGCTCCTCATCCAACCTTCCTGTGTCCACCAGCGTTTCTCAACTGAAAGCTCCAACCCGCATGAATCTATTGCACAAAAAATGCTCCTCAGACGGGAACATCGTGGTCCCATTCCTGAGTAAACCACAGTGCAGGGAAGGCTGCCCCCTCCAACACACAGACAGACAGGTGATGAAGAGTAATATGGAGCGTCCTTGGCATGTCCACCAGAGGCCTCAGAACTTAGGGATGGCCACGTGAGCCTGGGCCCTCTGCCCAGCCTCTCCCGCCCCGATGGGCAACAGGAAGACACAAGGGCATTTTGTTTTCTGAGAAGATGCTGTATTTAACGCTTTCCCTCCCCGCACCCTACACATTTCCCTACCGAGTAGGGGCCATGCCAAGCCCCCTCCATTAAGGCAGATGGTGTGGAGGTAATAAACACAGAATGCAAGGCACTGGCTGGGGCAGAGAGGGTGACAGGCCGGGGAGGGGAGGCTGGGCAGACACCTGTCCTCAGGAGGAGTGAAGCAGGAGGGCCTTCTGGGTGGACTCAGGCCTTGCTGGGCAACGCCCAGGGATAAAAGTAGCCCCAGAAAGAAACCTGGCCGCCCAGGCAGCCGCAGCTCTCACCTCCCCCCTACAGCCCTTCTCCGAAGGCACGGCGTGTGAGCCAGGACCATAAAAGGCCATAGCCTGAGGGCAGATGGAGCATCCACAAGCCACGATCTATTAACCAAAAAAATCCATGTCCTTCCTGATTTCTTAGGAGGGAGGCAGGGGTTCTCATCAACCTCCAGAAGGTTCCTGCGGGGCTCCATTCTCCCGGAGGCCAAGTTCATGCTCTGGGTGAGCGCGGGGCCCACCGGGCGGACTCTGCAGTTCCACACTCCGAGACCTGGACTCCTTCAGGACACCGAGCCTGGGCCCAGCGGGCTGGCCTCCCGGGCCCCGCCGCACCCGCTCTGGGCCCTTCCTCACAGATGCTGGGCTTTGCGAGGCCGCGTCCAGCACACCGGTGGTGAGTCAGAGCAGCGCAGAAGGCAGCAGCAGTAGAAACATCCCCAGCCTAGAGGCGCCTGGGATCATTAGTGCAAGAGAAATGTGCGATGTGATCTAGGTGACAGAAAAGGCGCCCCAGGCCACAGAGGCCGAGGGCTGTGCTCCCTGAAACGGCTTCACTTTTCAGTCCTGCTCCGGCTCTGTGGACACCCTCGCCTGACCTCCCCAGACCTCCCCCCCCACCCCGGGGCCCGTTCCCCAGTTCAGAGGGTCTTTCTCCTCTTCCTCCCTGCAGGCAGCAGGAAGAGCTGAGCTGTGAGGACTCAGGCTTCCCGCTTCCCTTCTCATCCCTCCCCCTGGACCTCACACCTCCCCTCATCCTCTCTCCGCTCTGCTTCATGTGGTCCCCAAGGCCCAGCTCACAGGTGGCTGGGACAGAAGGGGGCTTCTCGTCCCTGCCATTCCCCCCCCACCCTCCCTCACCTGTGATGCATGTGGGAGCCATGCCCTGCACAGGGGAGCCAGGAGCCCACCACCCCCTGTTGGTTCCCTGGCCCCAAACCCCTGAGGCACTGGGAGGAGTTGGTCCCCTCTGTGCTTCCAGCCAGCCTGGAGTCAGTGCGGCTGGAGGGTGAGGTTAATGCCCTGATCCGCGGCCAGCTGTCAGTTGGCTACCTGGGAGGGTGTGTGTGTCCTGGAGGCATGGATCTGCAGGGGAGCTGGGAACAGCTCCACGTGGGGCCAGCTCCCCAGGGCCCAGGGACGCACCTGTGGGTCTGAGGTATGCAGGGGAGGCGGGGTGCCCTTCCTAAATGCACAACTCCACCCCCCCTCACAGTCTATGCTGGGTCTGGACATGTGTGGTTTTGGTTTTCTGTTAAAAAAAAAAAGTAAAACCCCAATAAAATTCGCCCAATAGAAGAGCTTCCAGTCCATGGTCACTGCCCCCCTGAGGAGCCCCAGGTGGGCCCTGGAAGGCGCCTCCTGGTCAGTGTGGTCTGCCCAGGTTGGGCTCACCTCCCTCAACCTGGTCCCGCTGCCCTTCCTGAGAACTCTGCCACCTCTGTCTCGTCTCCTGGCCCCGGAGGCCCAGAGGTGGAGGACGGCCGCCGGGGCAAGGGTGACCGACTCGGAGGCTGCTCGGGCCCACCACGGCCCCTGCTCCCCTCCCTTCCCGCTCCGGCAGCGAGCGGGCACTGGCCGGGCCACCACGGTCCAGGTGCCCGAAGCCATCGGTCCAGCGGGCGCCCCACCCCTGCCGGGGTTATGGCGTCTTCATCTGGCGGCGGTTCCACATGCCCCGCTTGGAATGGAAGTGATGGAAGAAATTTCGGAGGGAGAGACGCTCCACTTCCAGGCCGGCTTGGAGGATCCTGGGTGGGAGGGGGGTGGGATGAGCCACAGAAGCACCGAGGGAAGTGGGGAGAGGGCCAGCCCCCCTTCCACGACCCCACCAGGCCCTGGCCGCTTCCCATGAGGCAGGGGTGGGACAAAGAGAGCCAAACGGCCTCGGCCGTGTCTCAGAGCCTCTCTCCCTAGAAAGAGTAAATGGATACAGTGGTGGATGCGGTGAGGACCAGAGAAGGACGCAAGTACTCAGCACACCTGTAGACTAGCCAGCAGGGGTCCCTCCACCCTGTCTGATGGAGGGAGGGGGAGTCCGGAAGCAGACCTTGTCCCAGCTCCCCCACCTCCCCATTTCCACCCGCACAGTGGCAAAGTCTGTTGGGAGGCCTGTGTTCCCAGCAGGTGGAAGTAACAGGAATTTGGAGCAGTTTCTCACTCCCTGGGCCTCAGAGGAGGCAGAACTGTGGAGGTCTGCCTTCCCCCAGGGGTGGAGGTAACACCAGGCTTCTCTCCGCTTTGGGATCTGACCGTGGAGCTTTATGGGAGCTGTATTATCTAACACAAGCTCCCTCACCCACCCTCGTTTGCACCTTAAATTCTCTTAGTATTGTCACCTTCCTGCCTGCCTGACTGCCCTCTAGGGGGAAAATCAAACAGATCCAATTTTCAAGTTTTCAGATCGGGTTTTCAAGACAGTCAGAGCTGAGAGATTTGGGGCAAGTCGTTAATTTCTCCTGGAGGCTCAGTTTTCTCATCTGGGAACCGGAGATGACCACACTTCCCTCCCGGGGTCTGGGGAGTGGAGGGTGTCCACTAAGAAGGGAGTGGAGGACGTCCATCACCTGCCCAGGCAGGTGCCCAGTGACTAGGCGGTGAGGAGGTGCCCAGTCTCCCAGGGAGAAGAGTGTCTCTTCCTCATCAGGGTCCCCTCCCCCTGGAGTCCCTGACCTTGCCCCATCTACCTCCTCTGGATGCGGCGTCAGCAATTACATCCTTTCTCTCTTGGAGTCTCCTCCTCTCTCTCCTTCACCCTCACTCCTAAAGCTCAAATCTCCAGGTGTCATCCACTTTCCCCCTCCTCCCCTTGGCAGCAAATTTCTTGAGAAATTTTGAGGAGGAATCTCAAACTAAGCCTCCAGTTCCTCACCACCCACACACTCTGAAATGCCCTCTCCCTGTGTCCTGCTAGCCTGTGCTCTTCCCCAAAGCTCCCTTCTCTCGGGGTTCCAGGGACCCAGAGCCTCCTGGATACTCGATGCTTTTAACGGTCCACACTGGCTGTTATGGTGACCCTGTGCTGTCTCTCTCATCAACCCCCCAAAACCCCGGCCTCCTCCCCAGCCGTGTTCTCCCAGGTGGGCAGGGAGGTACCCAGGGGACAACATTACCATTCACACCCTCACAGCTCAGAGTCTGTGCCCTTCCCTAACAGTCTGCCAAGCACCCTCCACGCCCGCCCTGCCACACAGGCAGAGGCAGGATACCCTCCAATAGCTCAGACTCAGCAGGGAAAGGAATCCAGTCCAGTGGGGCCAAGGGGGCTCGGCCTGGGGGGCTCTAGCCCCGCCCCTGCCCCAGGCCCCTCCCCAGTCACCTGTCCAGCAGCTCCCAGTCCTCTCCGCCCCAGCGGTCTCGGAACTCCTTGGTGTTCATGCCGCCGATCCTGTCCAGGTCTGACTTGTAGATGCCTAGCAGCCCGAATCCGTTCACCTCCCAGTAGCCTGCAGACAGACAAACCCCGGGGGAACTGAACCGGGGCCAGGAGGTGGACCGAGGGGGCTCCGGGGTCGCAGCCCTAGAGTATCTTCTGGGAGGCAGAAGATTCTCATCGGAATGAGCCCTTTTCCTGTTTGTAGGGAAAGCCCTCTGAGCTAAGTTTCCAGGTCCAGGGAAGGCAGCAGTCCCCCAGGGAGGGACCAAGCGCTGGTGACAGGGCCCAGGAGGCTCCGACAACAGCCGCCCCCAAGGGTGCAGCCATGTCCGGCTCCCTCTCCAGGCAGGAAACCTCCCATCCCTGCATCCTCCGCAGGCACACATTCTGGCACATAGAAAGTGCTTGGTAAATGTCTGATGAACAAATGAAGGGGAAGACACGGCAGGAAGGGTTCAGCCTTGCTGCTGCCGCTGCCGTCAGCTCAGCCCTGGGGCACTTCGTGGTCTGCCCAGGTGAGCAGGGCAGCCAGGTGAGCGGAGACAGGGAAGGGGAAGGGATGGACAGCGGGTGCTGCCGCCGTAGACAGGACTATCTCCAGCTCCGGGTTAAGCACCAAGGCACAGAGGTCTTTCCTACCCTCCCGAGCCCAGGGCAGGCTCACCCTCGGGCCACTGGGGGGTGGCCCCGCAGTGCAGCCTCATGACCATGGGGGCGAAGGCCATCTTGCCCTCCACGCAGTGCTTCCGGATGGTGTCGATGATGCCAGCTGGGAAGTGGATGTGGAGGTCGCAGAGGAAGATGATGCTGTGCGGGTCCTGAGGACAGATAGGGGCATCAGCAGTCCCCCTAGACCAGGGTGAGGAGCTCAGGACACTCTAGGACCATCCTCAGGCTCTCCCATTTCAGTGACTGACAAGCTTGCATGAAATAAAGTGCTGGACGGATTTCCACAGCCCTGGGCATTGGGGCACAGTTCTCGTGATCACAGAGGGAAGCCTGACTGTCTTCGTGGACGCTGGGGACTCTGGACAAGTGCTCCCATCCTGGCCCTGGCCCTGCAGAGTAGCAGAGAGGACCATGTGTCTTGTGCCTTTCTCCCGGAGGAGCTGAGGATCTCTTCACCAGCCTTCATTGTCTCCCAGGCCTCTCTCAGGCCGCTTACCTTCACCAGGTCCACACCAGCCTGGAGTCCAGCCGAGCGTTCAAAATTCCCACTTAGCTTCTTGTACTGGTAGCTGCGGGGAGAGCAAAAGAGAGGTTGAGCCTCAGGACCCAGCTGTGATGGTCCCAGGAGGAAGCTGGCGGGCAGCATAGAGGTGATGCAGGCTCCTGGGATGGGACTCTGGGTGGGTGAATCCTCTGGGAAAAGCTAGACTGGGAATCAGGGCACTGATGGGACTTCAGGAAGAGGTTGCTGAGGCTGCACCCCACCGGGAACACCCTCACCTCCGCAGTTTGGACTGTTTCAGGGCCATCTCGACATCCATGTCCTCACTGCTATAGTCGGTGATGATGATATTGAAGTGTGGGTCACTGGTGACCCGGGACAGGGTCTCCATGTCTCTGATAAATTGCTGCACCCAGCGCGCCTGGTTCTTCACTGCCCAGAGGGGTAGGCAGGGCGGGTGGGGAGAAAGAAGCAGAGTAATGCAAAGGAGTGCCCTCCACTCCTGGTCCTGCGTGCTCAGGAGTCCCACTGGACCTTTGCTTAGGGCAATGTGCCTATGAGAAGGGCCAGCAGGGCAATGGGGGTCGGAGGGCAGCGGGAGAGCTCCCAGTACAGGGGCCTCTCCACCCACTCCCTGCACAGCCTCCCAGGCAGGGCCCCTGCAGAAGGCCTGGAGCTGGGGCTTGTCATCTGCTCTCATAGTAACCCTCCTGGGCCCTGACAGTCCAACCCACCAGCTGTCCATCCCACGATCACCCTGCACTTCCTGTCTGACCCCCTCCAACCTGTTCTACTCCTGTGATCGGCTCCCCTCTCCCTCTCTCCTTGTGAAAACCAGCCAGCCCGCTCCCCAAGCCTCTCCCGGTCTCACTGCCCCAGGCCAGCAGCCCAGGCCCATTGTTCACACCCAACCCTGCATGCAGGTTCCATGGGAAGAGCTGCCGGTCAGCCGTCCTTCTCAGCTCCCCGCCCTGACGGCCCAGGTCACCTGAGACCAGTTACTTTTCTCCCGTGAGCCCCAGTTTCCCAAAGTAGCCTTTCCCCCAGGTTCTGTGAGATCACGTCGGGGAGCAGAGACCAGGTGCTCGCAATCTCACAAGGCCTTTGCTCAGCTGAAGGCGCCTAGGCAGTGGGAAGCTCACCCGGCACAATGAAGTGGACCACGGCGCGGTGGTTCCAGGAGAAGCCCTGGGGCCAGCACAGCTTGGGCTCCGGGGCCCGGGCACCCGGGACGTGCCCCTGGAAGTCATGTGGGCTCCACACCAGGCCCTGCAGGTTCCGGGCCTCAGCCTCCTTCCCGCCCGCGGTATCGGCGCCCTGCCAGCCGCGCGTGGACACGAACTCGGAGATCCGCACCAGGCGCTGGCCTTGATCCAGCAGCTCAAGCTCCAGGAGGTAGCGGCCCCCGCGGAGGTGGTCCTGCCGCTTCTCCACATTCACAATGCGCTGAAGCTGGTACCTCCTGGAAGGAAGGGTGGGGGGCTTCTGTCACTCCACCCCGTGTGTAAGGAGACCCAGGGCTCTGCCCAGCTTCACGGCTGGTTAACACACACACGATGCTTACCAGCTCCAGTAAGCACTGCCATCATCTTTAAAATAAGGATCCATAGAGATGGACGAGCTAGTCTCTTAGAGCTCTAAGACCCTAAGTATTCAGCACGTAAGGTAGAGCCATGAGTCATAGTGAAGAGATTCCTTCAGAAACTGACCCTCATTACTATACAACTCTGTTCAGTCAATAGTGCGAAAGATACAACGGGGACTTCCCTGGTGGTCCAGTGGTTAAGAATCCGCCTGCCCATGTGGGGGACACGCGTTCGATCCCTAGTCCTGGAAAATCTCACATACCGCAGAGCAACTAAGCTCATGCACCACAACTCTTGATCCTGCATGCCACTGCTAAAGAGTAGCCCCTGCTCACTGCAACTAGAGAAAGCCTGTGTGCAGCAACGAAGACCCAGAACAGCTAAAAAACAAATAAATTAAAAAAAATTTTTAATATATATGGCTAATAAAAGAATAATTTTAAAAGAAAAGACACAACAGACGATTGGAAATGCTGACTGGTTGACCCGACATCACCAGTCACTCAGTTCAGTTCAGTTCAGTTCAGTCGCTCAGTCGTGTCCGACTTTGCAACCCCATGAACCGGAGCACGCCAGGCCTCCCTGTCCATCACCAACTCCCGGAGTTTACTCAAACTCATGCCCATTGAGTCGGTGATGCCATCCAGCCATCTCATCCTCTGTCGTCCCCTTCTCCTCCTGCCCCCAATCCCTCCCAGCATCAGGGTCTTTTCCAATGAGTCAACTCTTCGCATCAGGTGGCTAAAGTATTAGTTTCACTAGGGAAATGCAAATCAAAACCACAGTGCAATACCACTTCACATCCACTAGCATGGCTATTTTTTAAAAAAAGGAAAATTAGAATTGATGAGAGTATGGAGAAACTGGAGCCTTTATAGACCGCTGATGGAATGTAAAATGGTACAGATGATTTGCAAAAGAGTTGGTAGTTCCTCAAAATGTTAAACCTAGAGTTACTCTATGACCCAGCCATTCAATCCCAAGGAATTTACCCAGGAGAACTGAAAACAGGGTCACGCAAATATCCTGTACATGAATGTTCATAGCAGCATCATTCATAAGAGCAAAAAGTGGAAACAACTCAAATGTCCATCAGCTGATGAATAAACAGACAACATGTAGTCTGCCCAGACAGTGGAATGTTACACAGCTGTACAAAGAAATGAAGCACTGATACATTCTACAATGTGCATGAGCCTTGGAAGCACTTGCTAAGTGAAAGAAGTCAGACACGTGTGAAATGTCTGGCATTGGCAAATCTACAGAGACCAAGCAGAGAAGTGCTTGCCAGAACCTGGGAGGAAGGAGGCAAACCGCTAACCAGGTTTCTTTTAAAAGTGATGAAAACATTCTGGAATCAGATAGGGGTGGTGGCTGCACAACATTCCTAAATATACTTAAAAACCACTCAACTGTACACTCCTAAATGGTGAATTTAATGATATATGCCTTTTATCCGAAGCAGAAAAATATCAGTGGGTTGAATGAATGAATGAATGAATGAAAAAAACCAAGTGCTCAGTCGTGCCTTCTGCCGCCGCTCTTCCAGCCCACATCTGGGGTCTCAGGGTGTCTTTTTAATGCCAGTTTTGCTAGTTCCACCTCTTTACCGGCTCCTTGCACGAGCGCCTTCCCAGAGCTCAGCCCGTGCCCAGGGCCAGGCCCTGAGGGTTTCAGACCTTGCCCGACGGTGGGACCAAGACCCAAAGGCACGCATCCTCCCAGGCGCCCCTCCCCGCCCAGCCCCAGAGAGCCCTTTACCTTACCCCCGGCTCCTCTGGTTGAGCTTCTTCAGGAAGACCCGCGTGACCTCGAGCGCCTCCTGCTCTGGAAGCAGCAGGTTGCCCGACGTGTTACAGCTCAGGTCGATCCAATCTGTCCGCAGTGCTTGGAAATCCAGGTCGTGGGCGCTGAAGGTCTGCTCCCAGTTCACCACCGGGTCGAACATGGACAGGTACTCCAACACCTCGCTCACATCCTCCTCGTCCTCCCCCTCGTCCTCCCCCTCGGCCTCGCCGTCCGTTTGTCCTTCTTGGCTGGCTACTGCCACCACCACATCCTGCTCTTCAGGCCAGTCCCTTCTGGGGGCTGGAGGCTCCATCCTATCGCCCCTTCTCTGCTCTGCGATGTACGACTCGACCTGGTTCAGCCACTGGGACCTCCCAAGCATCTTCCCAGTACTGGCACTGCGGGGCCTGGGCCTCTTAGCTGGAGGCGAGCGCCCGGCCTGGGGACCCGGGGGCCACTTGTCAGGATGCTGCGGAGCCTGGTGGGGCTCGAGGCTAGGCTTCCTCGCCTTCTTGTCTGCTGGCTGGGCAGGGGCGGCACTGGGCCTCACAGGGAGGGAGGCTGTGGAGTTCTGCCAGGGAGGGGGCGCTGCCAGGCCCTCCTGGGCCCGAGCCAGGAGTCTCCGCAGGTTTCGGAGGCGGCGGTCAGGGGTGTCCGACTTCCCCGCTGGCATCCTGGCATTCTGGCCATCAGGGGCAGGGGTGTCCTCTGCCACTTCTCCATACTGGGATTCTTCTAGAAGGCTGTCCTCAAAACCTGCTGTTAAAACCATCCCTCACATGGGCTTTTCAACCTCTCCCCAACAAGATCCAGAAGACAGCTGAGGACCAGGTAGGTGAGATGGGCAGGGGTCCCCGGCAAGACCCAGGGTGAGTTACTCAGCCTCAACTAACCCAGCGTCTCCATCGGCATAAAGGGCTGCTGTCAAGGGTGGTGACATGAGGGACAGAAAGTGCTAGCAGGGGCCCAGCGGATGGCCGGGGTCAGGCCCCAACCCTGCAAGGTGAGAGGCCGTGGGAGGACAGTGCTTCTGTAGGGCAGTTTCCTCAGTGCAGGGCAGGTGAGGCCCTCCGGCCTTCAGGGCACTTCCGCCAGGGCCCTGAATCTCCTCCTCTGGCCCACCCCACTTTTGAAACGTCCCTACTTGTGTCTTGGAAATTAAGGGGGCGAAGGGCTGCTCCCCATCTCTTAGGCCTGGGGGAAGGGGCTGCAGGGTTTGCACTCTAAGCTCCTGGGGGCGGTTCTGGCCCAGTCTGGACTGTCACCCTCCAATCTGGCCCAGAGGCTCGGCCATCACTCTGTACCTGGCTGCTCTGGGCCCTGCTTCTGAGGCTGGTCAATCTTGATGTAGTCTTGAAAGCTGAGCCTGCAGTGGGGAGGAGGGGAGCTCTGAGGTCACAGCTGGCGGGGGCTACAGGGGAGAGGGGTGTGAGTGTGTGTGCACATGTGTGCATATATGTGTGTATGCGCGCACGTGTGTGTGTGAAGCACCCAGGAAAAGCCAAGGCCCACGGTGGAGCGCCCTCGCAGCCCCCTTGGTCCAGGGAACTCTCCTGGCTCCCCCCACTCAGCGCCTCACCTGTCTTGGTAGTAGGCATTTTCCTGGTAGAAGCACTTATTCTGGGTCTCCATGTGACTCAGGCGGGTGTAGTCATTAGGGTAAACAAAAGACAGGTGAATCTGGGGTGGGGAGGAGGAAGGCATGGGGCTGCTGTGGACCAAGCCTCTGGATTCCGGCCACTCTTTACACCCCCTCCTGGGACCTGGGTGGCACGTGCCCCTGAGCCGGGCTCCCCAGTGCCCACTTCCCGTCTTCTGCCGCAGCTCATCCAGCTTCAGCTGAGACCACCCACCTCTCCTCCTGCGGCCTTTCCCGCCGCCTCCTGCACCCCGGGACCAACCCCCGCTACTCCCTACACTGCTTTTTGTGCCCCTTCAAACACAGCTCTAACATGGCCACCAAAACCCTCTCAACCCTGCCCCACAGCTGGCCCCGGCCCTCTGTCCTGCCTCCAGCCTCCCCCGCCGTCATCTCTGGGCCCAGGAGCCCAGAATCACCCCGTCTCTCGGCCTCCACACGGGCTCTGGGTTCTCTAAAGCCAAGCCCCTCCACAGTTCACCTCCCTAGTGCCTCGTCTATAGTTTAATAAATACCACGGCCCTCGGGCAGAGGGTAGGAGGCCTCGGCCAGGCCACACACAGCACCGGGCTCCGCAGGGCTGCCCGTCCAGGCTGGGCACCCACGGAACACCAGTGGCGTGGCATGGGGAGGAGGGGGTCAACCTCAGCCAGCCCCTCCCATTCCAGCCCCTGTCGCCCAGGCGAGACTTACAAACCGGAGTCCCTGGTAGCGCTGCAGGGGGAGCCCGTCCACCAGGTAGCTGGGCTTGTAGGGGCAGTCGGGCAAGACGTGTCGGAGCTGAGCCTTGGGGATCAGAGGCACTGGGGAGTGGAAGGAGGTGGCTGAGGGCTGCGGACTGCAGCCTGGAGCCTGCACGTGTCTGTATTTGCTCGTGAGAGAGCCCACATCCGATGGTTGAGGCTGCTAAACCAAGCTGGCCCCCCTTGAGGGTGGGGGTGGCATTCACGGGGCACCTTGGAGCTCGGACACGGCCCCTGGCTCAAGGAACAGTAGAACGCTGGGATCCCTGTATATGGCCAGTCTCAAAACAGTTTTCAAAACTTCCAAGAGGCCACAAAGCCTCACCTGAGTGCAGCGTCAGTAACTGAATTTCCTTCCACTTGTCATGGGTGGGGGGGTGCGTAATTGTTATTTTAAAGTATTTATTTATTTGGCTGCTCTGGGTCTTAGCTGCAGCATGTGAACTCTTTAGTTGTGGCATGTGGGATCTAGTTCCCTGACCAGGGATGAAACCCGGGCCCCCTGCATTGGGAGCGAGGAGTCTTAGCCACAGGACCCTCAGGGAAGTCCACGTCAACTTTTAAGATGTAAATGCCCCCGACAGTTTAAGATGTCAACGCCTTGGTGGAGACATACTTCTCTCAGCGGACAAGAGCTAGAATCCAGTAAGAAACTGATACCTGCGATTGCAGAGGCATGTCTGGATTCAGGCTCTACATCTTGTCCTGTCACGTTTGCTCTGTAATGATTGGTATGACTGTGAAGCGGTCCGTCTGTATTTCTGCACTGTTCTGTACATGTGTTCTATTTCACACATGTGAAGGGAAAGAGGCTCTGGTTTGGGGACACTGTGCAGGACAGAGGCCTCCCGAGTCTCCTCCCTGACACCATGGGCCTGGCAATACATCCCCAGACCGGAGGTCAAGTGCGTGGCAAGGTCTTACCTCTATAGAGAGTGTCCCGAGGGTCGGGCCGCAGCATATCGGCGGGTGGTTGTTCATCAGTGGGAAGTGGGTCTGGGGAGCCCATGTGGCTGGCTGCTGTATGCGGGATGTGGTCCACCTCGTCCATTCTCAGGAGGGTCTCATCTGGGCCCAGGGAGGAAAGAGCAGGACAGCTGTGACTCCCGGAGAAGCCAGACCAGAAGCCAGGCCTCTGCCTTCTTGAGGGGCCAGGAAGGGGCCAGGTCAAGGCTCCGGTACCAGCTGCCCCACAACCTGGTACCGTATGTGTGTGTATATATGTGTGCGTGTGTCTGTTTAGTTGTTCAGTTGTGTCTGACGCTGCAATCCTTTGGACTGTAGCCCTCCAGGCTCCTCTGTCTATGGGATTCTCCAGGCAAGACTATTGGAGTGGGTTACAATTTCCTCCACCAGGGAATCTTCCCGACCCAGGGATTGAACCTGCATCTCCTGTGTTTCCTGCATTGCAGGCATATTCTTTACCTGCTGAGACATCAGGGAGGCCTGATACTGTATAGGATGTGCCCAATCCCTGCCCGCCTGAGTCGTGCCCCCACAACTTGTGGTTTCAGCTGTTTATCTCCCCTGGACCCCTTCCACCAGCCCCATGGCTGGCACACACCACAGTTTTGTGTGAACTGGAAAAAGCCACCTCTTGCTCAAAATGTTTTACTGCCACCTGCTAGAAATCTGTCCTTAGAATTATGTTCAGTTTAACAAATACATGAAGAGCACTTACTACATAATAAACCAGACACTGTTCTTAAAATATTTGTAAGACAAAAAAATGTCTTGCAAATATCAACCCCTTTAATCCTCGTCATCACTGTGGCTTAAATACATCATGAGTCCTACCTGACAGACAAGGAACTCGCGCAAATGGAAGCAGTCTTGTGCCTGAGATCACACAGCTGACAGGCTGGCAAAGCTGAGTCTGAATGCAGGGTGTCTGCCTCAGGCTCCCCAGCAGGCTTAGGATAAGCCCATGCCCAGGTGAGCAGGGCGCCATGAGACTTCCAGCTCAGCACCTCCCTCTGGCCTCCAGGGGTGTTTGCTCTCTGTCTGAGGGTTCAATTGCCTTGGCCCACAGAGCGGTCTCCTTCTATGCTACAGGCTGGGAACCTCTGGCCCATTTATAGGTTTCCTACTTGAATTTGCTGTGGGCTTCTTTATTCTTGCTTCACACTGACTCCAACTCTCCCTTCTTCTGGCCCTTCTGCCTTGACCCTGTGGCCTCTTGCTTGGTCGCTGGCAGCCTCATCCACCCACCTTATCTTTTCCCCACGACCACCCTCTTCTGTCAGCCAAGTGTGCCATTTCTTACTCTCTCCTGCCTGCCACACACACACTGCCCGCCATCTCCTGGGCTCCTCCAGACCCGCCTTCCCTTCTTGCTAGGGCTTCTGGAGCGCCCACTCCTCCTACACCTGGGCCCACGCGGGTTACACTCGCTGATGGAGACTGCTCTGCGGGGCCTCCAGACAGGAAATCACAAGCCATGATGAGTGTGATCAGAGAGTCCACGGCTGCAGCCGGAACGCGGGTCAGCATGCTTTCTCTCCCCTGGCCACAGCTGTGCAAGAACCGTGACAGCTCATCTGCATAGAAGGGGCTTGGCCTCCCTCCGAGGTGTTTTCACCTGGACTGAGCCTCACAGTCTCTGGAGCCCCTTGGAATCATGCAGACAATGCTGTCTGGGGGTGGATGGGCATTGTTCTGGGGCGAGGACTCCGAGAGCGTGCAGAGGGTTCTCCCAGGTCACTGACCCCCGAGGGCTAAGGACCTCTGACCATGGTGTCCCTCTGGCCTCTGCTCCTCGTCCTGCACCCTTCACATCTGTGCTCTGGCCTCCCCATGCCAGGCCCCCCAGTGGGCAAAGCCCAGCAGGCTGGCCCACCTGGCCTCGTCCCCAGGCTGGGCAGGACACTCACTTGTGAAGAGGGACAAGGAAGCAGAGTCGATAATGCTGAACTTGGCCCCGGGGTCATTCCGCCGCCACTGGAAGAGGGGAGGGTGGACATGAAGGGTTGGAGGTGGCTGACTGGGAACATGGTTCAAAGGAGCAGGCAGAGGGGCGGCCAGTTGGGCGCTGAGGGGACAGCGAGCACTCACCGCGACTTCCACGTGGTCGGTGCCCTGGTCGTTCTGTTTGTGCAGCACCTCGAAGTAGTAGCGGCGGGCAGCTGCCAGGCTGGCGGGAGAGACGGTACAGGGCTTCCTCCCAGCACCGCACATGCCCCGTCCCTCCCTCCTTGCCCCTGGTCTCTCAGACCTGCCGCTGAGTGTCTGGGTCAGAATCCCCATCGCCACTTACTGACGGGGCAGCCTCAGTTTTCCCCTCCCATGAGATGGGATAATAACAGCACAAACCTCCCAGAACACTCGGGGAGTCATGTGAAATAACAGTGCTAACCCTCAGGGAGCTGTTCCTACGTGTAAGCACCGTGTGTGTGTGCACACTTCATTGTGTCCAACTCTGCAACCCTATGGACTGTAGCCCGCCAGGCTTCTCTGTCCACGGGATTTTCCAGGCAAGAATACTGGAGCGGGTTGCCATTTCCTACTTCAAAGGAGCTTCCCAACCCAGGGATCGAACCTGAGTCTCCTGTGTCTCCTGCATTGGTAGGAGGACTCTTCATCACTGAGCCACTTAGGGAGCCCATACTAAGTGCTTTATACATTCGAACTCACTTAACCCCTAACTGTAGATATGAATGCTATGTACAGAAATCTTGGGTAATCTGCCCAAAGTCACCAGGTAATAAGTGGCCACATTGGGGTTTGGACCCAGGCAGTTGGGTCTCAACCCCAGTTCTCAGTTACTCTCCTGAGCCGCATGGGCAGTGGTGACCATGGGGGCTGGCACGGCCAGTGCTCTGTGCAAGCTGGCCTGTTTCACCACCATCAACACCAGCACCAGCACCATCAAGCCCACACATGTTCTCGTGGGGGGTGGGGGTGGGGGGTGGTGCGCGCATACCACCAGGTGGCGCTCTGAGACTAGGCTAGTTCCGGCCCTAGCCACTCCAGGAACCATCAAGCCCACAAGAGTGTGTGTGTGTGTGTGTGTGTGTGTGTGTGTGTGTGTGCGCGTGTGTGTGTGTGTGTGTGCGCGCGCGCGCGCGTGCGCGCGGTCCTGCATGCGTGTGTGTGTGTGCAGACCACCAGGTGGCGCTCTGAGGCTGCGCTAGTTCCCGCCCCAGCCACTACGGGCCTTCCTTCCAGCCTGCCCAGGGGTCCCTGCCATCCAGAATTTTGTGCAGCACAGAAAACGCAGCGGGGCTCTGGGCTGCACAGCTGTAGATCTCTCCAGAGATGGAGAAAACGGGCAGAGACAAAGGAGACCCATTCTGTTTCCCAGCCCTGAGTGCCACCCAATACCTGTGTGACCCTCATTAAGTCACAGCCCTCTCTGGGCCTCAGGTCTTCATCTGTAAAGTGAAGAAGGATGGGCCAGAAGGTCTCTGTCATTCTCCGGAAATGCAGGGGGCCCTGGCTTGCTGGACCTCTGTGATGGTTGGTGGGTGGCAGAGGGGTCCGCCCAGGGGACAGCTCCCAGCCTGCCTCCATTCGGGAAGGAGGTTGAGGGATCTGCTGCTCACCATGACCCATACTCACCTGACCGGCTTAGAAATCTGACTCCGGAATTTTCCGAACTCTCCAGGGGCAGTCCACTCTTTTCCAGTCTGGAGATGTGGGGAGAGAGGCAGGGTGGGAGTGATGAGTGAGGAGACAAGGAGAAAGGAGGGAGGTGGGAGGAGGGGGGGAGGGGAGATGCTGAGGAATGGGAGGGGGCTCAGGACCACCCGAGAAGCAGCCGGCTTTCCTCGAAGTGTTCCCTCCAATGCAACCCGAGAAGCCACACAAATCCTTGGCACCAGGACTAGGACAGGTGTGGCCTAGACCTGAGTCTTCTCCAGGTCTGTTCCCGCCCACATCCCGTCCATCCCTCTGTAAGAATGTCCTGATGGAGGCCAGGTGACCTGGCTCCTGAGGGGATGAGAGGGTCTGTGGGGCTGAGCAGACCCTACCTTGCCCACGCTGGCCAGCAGCTGCAGGCCGGAGACCTGGTCATCCCGGCTCAGCCAGAATTCTGCGTTGTCGTCGGCAGCGATGGCAAACTGGATCTCCCCTGGGCATGGGGGGTGATTTCCCAGGTGAGAGCAGGACGAAACTTCCCCTAGCGGGCACTCACATCTCAGAAACTAAATTCTCTGTGGGGTCTTGTGCCCAGCCTGCCCACTTTGTAAAGCAGGGGTTTCTACACCTGGGAGACTCCATGGATAGGGCATGAGAGGGATAAGCTAGTTTTGGACCCTGCAAATCAAGGTGTGAAGTGGCCACCTGGGGGCATGCATGAGGCCTCACCATGTCCAAACCCTGCTCCCCTGAAAGTGGGCTAATGGTCCAGCCAGCCAGCACAGGGCAGGTGACATGCCCAGGTACCCTGAGAACTTCAGCAGGATGTGGGGCGGCCTCACCGTCCATGAAGGGATGCAGGTAGCCAAAGATGCGGAGGCCGTAGTTGGTCCACTTGGGAGACACGGCCAGCTTCCTTAGGGTTGTGCGGATCTATGCCAGGAAATCAGGGGATCGTTACCCAGGGAGGGAAGAGGAAAGTGAAGCGACGGGTCTGCTCAGGGCTGGCGGAAGGACAGGGAGGGAGTGAGGCAGGTGAAACCCGGGTACAGGTTCCCATGTGCTACTTTATCCAGACCTTGAACCTGCACAACTGGATGTGGTAGCCCCTGGGGAAACTGTATTGTGAGCCATGAGGAAGGTAGGGAAATGGACAGGATCTCTCAGGAGGGAACAAGGGAGATAGTGTGGGCAGACGAAGGGCGTCCATGGGATAAAGGAAAGGAAGTGAACCAGAAAAAGCAAGGGAAGAGGAGGAAGGCAGAAGTTGCGGGGGGAGAGGAGTCGTGAGAGCCAGGAGCCGGGCAGGAGGGGGCAGGAGGCACTCACGTGGGGGTACAGGGGGAAGTGGAGGTTCCTCCGCAGCTGCTGGATGGAGCTGCCGCACCAGTCCTCAAACACGTGCAGGTTGACGCGGCCGCGGAACTGCGGGGATGGGGCGGAGCGAGTGTGAGACAGAGGCCTGGCCCGCCCAGGCCAGCACACCTCACTGTTCCAGGTCACGGTCTGCGTCGGCCCCTTTCACATCCTCGGCCCCATGGCTGCGTGGCCTGGCCCTGAAGCCTGGGTCTCTTTATCTGGCCTTGCATGTGTTCACACGAAGATACACACATGCATGTACACACACACACACACACACACACACTCCAGGCTCTTCCCACACAGGAAGGGGGCTGGTCTGCATCCCCCAGGCAGGGGGAGTTACGGGCAGGACAGAGTGGCAGGTGGGAGGCGCCAGGCTGGGTTTTAGCCGGTTTGGCCCCTTCCCTTCAGTCTCATGGAGAAGGGCATGGCAACCCACTCCAGTATTCTTGCCTGGAGAATCCCATGGACAGAGGAGCCTGGTGGGCTACAGTCCATGGGGTCACAAAGAGTCGGACACGACTGAAGCGACATAGCATACGCACGCCTTCAGTCTCCAAAGAGGAAAGCCACGTGGCTGTCTGGCCTGGGTGAAACCTCACCTCCCTGGTCTTCGAGCTGCCCCCTCAGCTGGCAGAGGGTCCTGCAGCTGGCTCTCCCGAGAGTCAGAGCCTCTCATGGACCACCGCCCAGGTGCCTGGGGCTCAGGGGCAGCCAAGGGAAAGTAGGAGGGAGCAGGTCCCCTCCCCTCCTCGGCTGGGGGCTGGTGGGCATAGGGACCCCCGGGGGGAGAGGGGATGGCCGGGAAGCCAGGACCCCAGTGGGTGGAAGGGTGGGGAGCGGGGAGGGGAGGAGGGGAACCTGTGCCAAGTCATCTGGACACAGCGCTTCAGGTGACCCCATCTTACTCTCCCCTCTCCCCATGCCCCCCATCTCTAGAGTATGGGAGCTGAACCCCATCAGGCCACACGAACAGGCCCTCTCTTCCCCGCATCAGATACCAAATCCCAGTGGCCTTAGGGAGACAGAGGAGGGGGTACCAGAACTGGAAGGCCTTCCCACATAGAAGGCCTTCAGCAAGAGCTCTGGAGGGAGGGATGGTGGTGGGGGAGAGGGAAGGGGCTGGGCAGAACACCCCCCCCCCCACGCCCGATGGGACTGCCAAGACCTGAGGTGCAGCTGGAGGGGTCCCCCATCCCCACTTGGAGGGCCTGTCTCCCCATCCCCTCAGAACTTGGCTCTTCCTGGGCTCGGTGGCCTGGGGACCTTGGGGAGCAGCCATCGCTCCCTGGAATGTGAGTGGGGGGCTGGGGTGGGTGGGAGAGAGAATGTGGGCCTCGTAGGTTGGGGGTGGCCTGGGGCTGCTTGGAAGGAAAGAATGGGGACATTGTGCCACTTCTGGGGAAATTCCTGAGTCCAGTTTACAAGACTCAGTTGTCTCCTCCAAGCTGCCCCCCTCTTTGCCCCTCCCCGGGAGACTCGCGTCCACAGAAAACCGAGGGCGGGGGGACACCCCCGGAAGTCTGCTTGTTCAGCCAGGGGGCCAGAGGCCACAGGGGCTGGGACAGGGGAAGGACGAGGGAGGGTGGAGCTGGCTGCCCCCACCTGCCCCTCATGGCCTGAGCTGCAGGGGAAACCCAGGCAGGTGGACGGAACTGTCCACATCCCAGGGGGTAAAGCCCTGACTCAGTGCTGAGCCCACCCTCTAGCCACCCCTCACCCCTCTTGGGCTCTAGGCGGGGGTCCCCCGAGGGACTAGTCAGCACCTTCTTCCTCCCCAGGCCTTGATGGTGACCCCACCTTGGTTTGTGTCCCTCCACGCTTTGGAGACGTTGTGTCGGGCAGGGATGTAGGACTCAGGCTGGTCAGCACTGCCCTTTGCCCCCTTCTCACCGTCCAGCAGGGTTAAGGCCCAGGGAAGAGCACTGGTTACTGCCAGGGCCAGAGCACATCCATGGCCAAAGACGGACTTGAAATGTCCAGTCACAAGCAGCGGAGAAAATACCTGTTGAACCTTTTCCTTTCAGGGTTGACATTATTAAAGCCCAGAGAGGTAAACTGACAGCCCAAGGACACACAGCAATGAACCCTGTGGAAATGGGAGGGCATCGAGGGGTGCAAATACAGCCTGTGGGTGCTCACCCAGGAATGTCCACTGCCTTCTACCACGACAGGGCCTCTGCCAGGCCTCACAGAGCCTCCCAACAGGGTGGAGGTGTCTCCCATCACTGATTTCCTCACACAGCCTGCAGAACTCTCTTTCTAAAGACAGATCCAAGACAGATCCAGGGACTTGCCTCACGGTCTAATGGCTAAGACTCCACCACAACTAAAAGTTTGCACCCTGTTACTAAGGATCCTGCAGGCTGCAAAGATCTAAGACCCGGCGTGCTGCAACTGAGACCTGGTGCAGCCCAATAAATAAATAAAAACTGAAAAAAAAAGTTTCTAGAGACAGATCTGACCACGCCACTCTGCCGCTTCTGACAGTTCCCAGAAGCTTCTGGACAAAACCTGTCTTCCCCGCCTCGCCTCACCCCTCTCCCTCCAACCGCACACACTCCTCTCTGCCTTTGCAGACAGTTTCCTGGTTGGAAGGCCTTTTCCTTTCTTCCCCACCCAGCAAATTCCAGTTCATCCTTTAAGGCTCTTTTCAAATCTCTCTCTAGGCATCTACAATTTCTCCAGGCAGAGTTACGGCTCCCTCCTTGGGGCTCCTTGCACATCTTAATTATCCAAGGGAACAAGTGCTCAGAGACGCTAAACCTGGAGCCATATTTATGGCTTCATTTACCCTATAAGCACTAGAGATGTTTGTACCAGTGTTGATGCAAAGATGGAAAGGGGTCCTTGGAGGAGGAGATCTGCAGAAGTACGAGCCGCCTGTGCCAGGGTTACTACAGAGGCTGAGATGCAGAGGGCATGAAGGTTGTCCACCCCCCCGGGGGCTGTGGGGCAGCCCAGCACCGGTGTGAGCATGGACCAGGCTGCTGCTTAGCCAGATTCACGCTTACAAGACCAGCACACCTGGCAGGACCATGTGACCTCCACCCAACAGGACAATGAGGCCTGCACTCCGGACTCCTGTTTAGAGTCTCTACAGCCCCTTGATTCCTGCTCACACCTGCCCCTCAAGTGAGCTCCCCTTGGGAATCAAGGGGCTCCCACCTCTTATCTATGAGGATAAGAGACTGCTCTAGATGGAAGAAGGGACCAGAGCCCCATCTGGTGAAATCCTAGTGGGGGACATGACCCCCATTTGAATAGATGCTCTGTAACTGAACTGGGATGTCACTTGTGTCTCCCATGGTGACCACGTGTATGACGGTGGTGGTTCGGGGCCCTGAGAAAAGGCAGGTCTGATCTGCACACAAATGTCTACAGAAGCATTACTCCCAAGAGCTGAAAGCAGAAACAGCCCAAACACCTATTTCTGAGGATAAGATAATGAGGTCCATCCACACCGTGGAAGATTACTCAGCCAGAAAAAGGAACAAAGTTCTGATACAAATGCTGCCACATGGATGGGCCTTGAAAATGTAATGCTAAGTGAGAGAAGTCAGACAAAATGGCCACGTATAGTACAAGTCTCCCTATATGACGAGAGTCTTCACATAGAGAGAGTCTAACTGAACGGCAGATCCAGAGAGACAGTTTAGACTAACATTTCCTGGGAGCTGGGGACTGGGGGTAGTGAGGCTATCAGGTGAGGGGTTTCCCTTAGTGGTGACGAAAACCGATTAATACTAAATTGGTAGTTACGGATGACAACTCTATGGATATACTAAACGTTATTGAATTATACACATTAATTGGGTGAATTATAGGGACTTCCCTGGTGGTCCAGAGGTTAAGAATCTGCCTTCCAGTGCAGGGGACCCAGGTTCAATCCCTGGTTGGAAAACCAACATCCCACATGCAGTTGGAGCAACTAAGCCGGAGTGCTGCAGCTAAGACCCAGCACTGACATTAAATACACATTTTTAAAATTATGAATTATATGGTATGTGAACTATATCTCAATAAAACTGTTAGAGGACAAAAGATGGGGGGTGGAGCCTGAGAAGGGAAGTCAGGATCCCAGCCCTCGGGAGAGACACCAAGCCACCGAGCCAACGCTACATGACCCGCGGACTCCAACTTGCTTTGATCCGACTCCGTATCCACCACATTTCTTTCCTGTAACGATGTTGGCTTTGTAGGGGGAGCAGAGTAGCAGACAATGTTCGGTCAGTGGACCGAATACCGACGGTAAGTGAATGCACTGCCATTGAGGTTTGTTAATTAGTGGGGCTTGCTAGTCAGAGTCTCATGATTTGGGCTGACAGAGACGGTTTCTGAGGGCAGTTACCTCACGAAGCCCAGCCTGCCAGCCGTCCACTCCTCATCTGAACAGCAGAGCAATGACTAAGCCTGCTGCACTCGAGAGCCACTTCTGGCCTCTGAGACTCTGAGCTGCCAGCTGAAGGCTGGGCATGGGAGCTGGTCAAAGAAGAGACCACGGGCAGCCTTCCCGGGTTCTGTCCGTGCTCACCCACAGGGCAGGTTTGCAGGAGCTCTGCCACCTTGGGGAGTGACTGGTCAACCCCTTTGGAAGCCATTGCCCAGAAAGGGGTGATAATAGTGCAAGCTGACGGCCCCAACAGCTAGCAGAGGCTCAATAAAGCACTTCCTGCTGAAACTGTAGGTCCAAAGGCAGGAGACAGGTAAGGAGAAGGAACAGAAGTCCCCACGAAGGGCTGGAGGAGAGGGTACCACTGCAGCTGGGTGATTGCATATGTGAGCTATCTAAATTGTCAGGACCTAAGTGCCCTCAATGGTGAAATGAAAAGACTGGATTGGTGATTCCCTGAAGATTCATGAGGGTTGTGATGAGGATTTTATAAGCCACTTTCTTTTCTTCTTCTTTTTTTTTTTTTTGGCTGCTTTGCGTGGCTTGTAGGATCTTAGTTCCCCAACCACGGACTGAATCCCGGCCCTTGACAGTGAGAGCATGGAGTCCTGACCACTGGACTGCCAGGGAATTCACTGTAAAAAGCCACTTTTAATAATAAAATACCAAAGCCAATGGAAATCAGTCATTTACCACCAAAAGGCTAAACACACTACTAAAAGATCAACTATTTCTTTTAAAAGTTAATCACATTTTAATCACTGTTTACTATTTGTTACTGTTTTCATCGAGATATACATAGATATATCTCTGGAGTTTCCCTGATGGCTCAGTGATAAAGAATCTGCCTCCAATGCGAGAGATGGGGATTCGATCACTGGATTGGGAAGATCCCCTGGAGGAGGAAATGGCAACCCACTCCAGTATTTTTGCCTAGAAAATCCCATGGACAGATGAGCCTGGCAGGCTATAGACCATGGGGTCATAAAGAGTTGGACACTGCACTCAAGCAATTCATATATATCTCCATCCTTGACTGGCCAAGAAAAGTGGGAAAATTAATGATTAATAAATGCAGACTATGATGTAGTTACAATCTTTCAAAATAATTGGTTCAGTAAGAAAAATGATCCAAACTGGCCTCAAAGGAGAGAAGACGGAATTGCTGGACCAATGGTTTTCACAATACTATCTCCAGGTGGGGTGGGGCCTAATTACCCAATGATGTCACCTGGTACAGGTGTGCCAGTGATGTAATCCACTCTCTCTCAGGATTTAACCAGAGGCAATTTCACGGTAGATAACCTACCATCATATTTCGCATGAAACCACCTCCTTCACTCTCGCCCCACAGCAAATGGGCGGACTAGAAATGAAATCACCCAGGCAGTAGAGACCAACCCGTGATAGGTGTGGATGAAGACAACTGGCTGGCCGCCACCACCCGGCCAAGAAAGGCCTGGACAAGTTGCATGGTCCGACGCCCAAATTTAAAATGTTCACCCCCAAATCACCATGCTGCTCTGGAATGTCTGCACAAGCATTTACTCCAGGTAATCTTGTTGTCTGTAATAAACCTCCGAGCCTCTGTTTCTATACCAAGAGAAAAAGAATCTGTCCAGTTCAACATAAACAAAAGGTGTCATGATGGTTGTGACAATTTTTATTCACACGTTGGACAGCTTCCTATAAAAATTTTCTAAAGCAAGAGTTTCCTAGTATATAGTCCCTCAGAGCACTGGTTTCATAGAGCACTAAAGTTTAATGGAAAAAGGCAGTTCGGGAGGTGAATAAGTTTGGTATGTGTTGGGAGAAACCAAGTCAAATAGAGGATGGCAGAACTCAGCATCTTTCATGTGCTAACATGTATTTTCAGGAAGTGGATGTCTATAGATGTTAAACCATATTTCACAATGGATTATTTTCTGACTGGAATAGCTTATGGGACTTCATGGTCCAAGAAAGACAGTTTGGGAAGCCGAATTTTATGACTGGGGACTGGCATAGACATGAATGTCCCATAGCTTCCTTGAGCTTTACTTTTCTCACCCATAAAATGAGGACACGATGCTACCCTACATGGTCATAAAGCTGACAGGTTACACACAAAGCCTGGCACCCTATTTATGCTTGGTTGCTCACTCATGTCCCACTCTTTGTGACCCCAGGGACTGTAGCCCACCAGGTTCCTCTGTCCACAGGATTTCCCGGCAAGAATACTGGAGTGGATTCCAGGGGAATCTTTCCAACCCAGGGATTGAACCTCCTGCATTGACAGGTGGATTCTTTACCACTGAGCCACCTGGGAAGCCTCCCTGCAAATGTTAGCACTTCTCTATGTTAGTTAAGGAAGAAAATTCAGTGAGCCTGGAACTCTAATTTTTTTCTTCAAATTAGATGAGAAAAAAAATTTTTTTTTGGCCGCACTGAGCAGCATGTGGGATCTTAGTTCCCCAACCAGGGATTGAACCCAAACCCCTGCAGTGGAAGTGCAGAGTCTTAACCACTGGACCACCAGGGAAGCCCCTAGATGAAAAACTTTAATAATAACCACTAGAATACAATGCTCTGTGGCCTCTGGAGTTTCCTACTAATATCAACACTGTTCTTTTAACCCTGCCTTTCAAGGAGCAGCCTCACCTCTGAGAGCCAGGGCACCGGCTTGTTCCACTTCAGGTAGCTGCTGTTTCCACTCCCACCACGCGCTGAGCCTGGGTCCTGACAGAAAAGAGAAGAATGAACTTGGTGGAAATATAAAGGGGGCGATAGGACCAGGGCCCCTTAAACGTGCCTGAGGAGATGCAAAGGGTTCAAGAGACACAGTTCTGCCATCGGAAGCTTGTCAACTTAAGGACATTCCTTTTTCTGGTCCACACTCCGTCCCCCACCAACCTGCCTCCAATGTATATTCCTGGGATATTTCTGCTTTCCTGACTTTTCTCAGTCTTCCCATATCAAAATTATTTTTTTCTAATTAGACCAGGCTCTCCTGACCTGCCTCCCTCTTCCTCTACACCTGCTTAGGGTGCAACTCATTTATCCTAACATTTGTCCCCCTGGTGACACCCCAACTCTTCCCTACCCTGCAGGTTCACAGGCTCAGTTAGGCTCTGGTCCAGCGTTGCGGGCAGTGTTTGTTCTAGGCTCAGAAGTTCAATCTTAGGGCTCCAGGCTGAACTGGCCTCGAGTTCCCAAACCCCCACCCAGAGCTGCTTCTAGGGACCAGCAGCCCAGTAAACGCTATCAGGAAAATGCTCCATTATTTGCACCTATTTGCAGGGAGGGGTGTCTGTCTCCTGCATTATCTGTGACTCTTGGCTGCCAGCATCTGGGATAGTGACTGGAGGACCAACCCAGTCATCCCAGCGGGAGGCGAGATGTGCTGGTCCTTCCTCCAAGCCCCTGCTCTTGCAGAGATGGAGGCCACATCCATGGACAGCTCAGACTTGGGCATCTTGAAGACATGACATAGGCTTTGAGGAGGGAGAGCAGGATGGATATCTCTACCCACAAGGTAGGAGAGCTGGGAATGCCAGTCTGCCATCCAGGGCGTCCCTCAGCTCTGCCTCTCCTAACACGGGAAAGCGGAGGATGCCCTCAAGGCTATGTGTGTGGGCGTGGGGGGGGGGGGTACTGGAGTTAAGGCAGAAGCAAGGGGACGGCTGACCCTGCCATCTACCTTGGGGCCCAGCCTCTGGGGACGGTAGAACTGCAGATTCGGGTCCACAGCCGGAATGTTTCTGCTGGCCAGAGCCTTGGCCAGCTCCCTCCAGCTGCCGTACCCTGAGGAGGGGAAAGAGGAAGAGAGGAACAAGGTCAGTATGACCCGAAGGCCACATACATCCGTGAGACTCAGGGCGGGAGAACCGAGGGAATGGCGTTCCTTCTGCTGCTCCTCACGGCTGGCTGTGGGGTGGGGGTGTCAGGAGACAGTTACACCTCGGCCAAGGTCAACACGGCAGAGAGCGAGGACATGAGCTCATCTCCTGTTGGGATTTGCTGTCTTTCCTAAGTCAGAGAGGGAGCCAGGCTGGGTGAAAGCAGAGCTTTGTCCTGCCACGGTGACCACCGCAGGCCACCTCTCCAGGCCTATTTCGCCCAAAAACCATCATGGGGAAGGATGAGTCTCGCAGAACGGTGGAGCTTAGCTTTTCCCTCCACAACTTTCCCTCCTCCAAGCCAGAGAGCCTGCAGGGTTGTCTGACTGTGAGGCCCCCCCACCCACCCACCGCTAGTTGCTGGGTGGCTGGATGGACCAGAGCTTGGGGTGGGGGCAGGAAAGGGTGAGCCCGGTCATGGCACCCACCAATCGGATCTAGTAACAGCTGGAGATGTGAGATTCGAGGACCAGCTCCTCCTGGATTGACCTGGAGGCTATGAGCCAGCTGACGCCTGTGCCCTCACACGCAATCTGAGAAGGTAACAGCCACACCACAGTGAGAAGGGGACGCGCTTTTTTGCATTCACCATCACACAAAGGGGCTGCCAAGGGTGGGGTGGGAGAGTCAGAATTCAGCCGTCAGCACTGATGCCCACGGGGGGCTGCAGCCGCCCCCAGCTGAGGGGAACACTTGAGCAGGACAGAGACTTTGATATGTGGAAACATGAGCCAGAATCACAGGCTTCCAGGAACTGGGAGAGGCTTTCAAGACCACCTACATGGAACTTCCCTGGGGGTCCAGTGGCTGGGACCCTGCACGCCCAGTGCAGGGGCCCCGGGTTTGATCCCTGGTCAGGGAACTAGATCCCGCATTCCACAACTAAAACTCGGCACAGCCGAGAAAAAAAACAAGACCACCTAGTCCTCATTTCAGGTGAGGAAATGGAACCCCACTTATCTAGGCTCACTCAGCAAACACAGTCAACCTGCTGTCCATGAGGGGTACGTTTAAGAACCCCCCCCAACAGATATCCTGAAACCACACATAGTATCAAACTACATATATATGCTGTTTATCCCTACGTACCTATGATTAAGTTTAATTAGACACGGTGAGAGATTAATGATATGAAAAGTAAAATAGAACACTAATACAGTGTATCGTAATACAAGTTATATGAGTCACTGTCTCAAAATACTTTACTGTACAAAGTGAATGCCTTTGCCATCTTAACTGAGCACTTACTTCTCATGCACTGAAGCTATAACCTGAGCAGTTTCAGGTTTGACAGCAAAACCAGTACAAATTTCTTTTCCCTTCTTCACAATTTCAGGAGTAGAAGATTTGCTCTTGCTGTAGATCTTAGCAACCTTAGTATATGATTTTTTTTTAAGTTTCATTATTTTTATTAAGATTTCTATTAAGTTTCACCTCATCACTTAAAAGAAGCACCTTAAGGGACTTCCTTGGTGGTCCAGCGGTTACGACTTTGCACTTCCACTACGGGGAGCACAGGTTCGATCCCTGGTCTGGGGAACTAAGATCCCACATGCCACATGGCATGGTCAAAAAGAAGCAACATGTTACGGCTTCCCTTTGGCAAATTCACATTCCCAGTATTACTACTCTTGCACTTCAGGGACAGTATTAAGTAGAATAAGGGTCACTTGAACATAAGCAGTGCGATGCCAAGACAGTCTGATAATCGAGATGGCCACTAGGAGACCAACGGCAGGATGTGCGGGAGAAAGAGGGTGACCCACCTCCTGGGCAGGACGGAACTGGATGGTGAGAGATTTCATCACACTGATCAGAACGGTACACAACCGAAAGCTTATGAATTGTCCATTTCTGGAATTTTCAATTTAATATTTTCAGACTGTGGTTGACCTTGGGTAACGGGAACATGAAAAGTGAAATCAGTCATGGATTGGGGCGACCACTATAGTTCGGACGGAAGCCACTTTGCTGCAAAGGTGCAGGAACCTCTGCAACAACTTCCTCAAGATGCCCCTAGGAGAGCAACTTCCCTTGGGGGTCCAGTGGCTAAGACTCCACGCTCCCAATGCAGGGGGCCCGGGTTCTACCCCTGCTCAGGGAACTCGATCCCACCTACTGCAACGAGGAGTTCCCATGCTATAACTAAAGATCCCGTGTACCACAACTAAGACCCAGCACAGCCAAAGAAGCAAATACAAAAATGTTTTTAAATGATCCCCCCAGGACGCCATAGCGGGTGCTGCACTGGAGTGAGACTGGCATCACTGGCCACTAGGAGCCAAGAGCTGCCCGGAGGCCGAAGCGTCCTAGGACCCCAACACCAGCACTGGGAGAGACACTGCCAGCCAAGCAGACATAGAGGAAAGAGCACAACCCACAAACACAGGCCACAGCAGGTGGACACCAGCATTTTGCCCAGGTGTGTGTGTGAGTGACTCTGGGAGAGGGAGCTGGAAAGTGGGGTGCAGTGGACGCTTTTCTTGCCCTGGGGGTGGCCCTTCAGGGTTTCCTTTGCACCTCCCAGGCATGATCTCATCTGAGCCTTGCAGAACCTGGGGAGATGGGCCAGGTCTGTTTACTCCCACTGCACAGATGGGGAAAGAGACGCCGAGAGCTGAAGGTCACAGAGTCCACTGTTGTTGCAAAGCCGGGGTCAGACAGAGAGCCTGTCTGTCTCAACAGCCAGTGTTTCCTTATCCAGGCTACATTTTCTCCTGGGGATGCTGTTCAGGGCAGACTGTGCGGAATCCGGTGGGCAGAGGCCGTAGCTGGAAATCAGTGCCCCTGGGTTTCTATGCAGACATTAGCCGTCTGCTGGTGTTGTGTTTATCGAGACTTTTGCAGGTTTATCCCACCGCATCAAGGTCTCTGCTGTTTCCATGGCGGGCCAGCTGGCAGGCAGAAACAGGTCAGACTAGTTCAAACGCAGAGAGATGTTTTAGGGAAGCAGGATTCTGGGGCTGGTGATGTGAGGTGAGGACAGGGGAGCGGGGCGGAAGGAGGAAGAATGTTCCGGGATCTGCTCCTGACTTTCTGCACGAGCTCACAGGAGAGATGCTTGTCCCCCACTAACCCCACTCAGACACGGCTAATGATGGAGCCCCATTGCTGCCCAGGCCCTGGGGGCTCTGGGTTAGTGGCTGGGGCAGGGGGCCTAGGTGCCATGTGATTCACACCGTGAGAGGGGAGGGGTGGACAGGCACTGCCTTGTCGCTGCCTGGGGACAACTGGGTCATCTGTTCCTGGACTCTGTGTGGTGACTGAAGACCATCTCCTTGTAGACACAGGCGTGAGGACGCAACACTGAAAACACAACACACCCCATCCTCGGAGTTCCTGTGTGTCTCACACCCACATTCTTTGCCATGGACTTGTCTTCAGTTCCAGCCAAATTCTCTGGCTCCTGGAAGTCACGCAGAAGGCGAGATGACTCGCTCCATGGTCAACAGAGTTTCACCGTGGTCTCATCGTGCCCTGTCTTGCGTTTGCTGGGAAGGGACAAGGAACACCTGCTTCTGGACCAAACTCTGGATGGGCTCCTCTGAGCCCTCTCTTTGACTAGGCCTTGTCCTTGGGCCCTGTCTTTGGCCTGCCCAGCCCAGGTTTTAGGAAGAATACTGTTAAGTCTGCTTACAGAATTCCCCCTATCCTTGATAGTTGAACCTGATAGCCAGGGTCCTGTTAGGCTAGGCTGGCAGGAGTCCCCAAGCCTGATGGCTCCTCCTGGTCACTTCCCATCCACTGACCCTCACTCTGCCTATGCGCTGTGAATCCCCAGCTGCCTTTGCTGTCTTTGGAACTGAGCTTAGCTCTGTACCATGGTTTTTCTCCCAAACTGTGACAGTTCTGAGTTCAATCTGTCCGTCACCTTTAACTTGTGCCTGGCTCTACTTCTGTCTCTCTTTTTTTAAAAGTTATTTATTTATTTTAATTGGAGGATAATTACTTTACAATATTGTGATGGGTTTTGCCATACATCAGTTTGAATCATGTATGAATGTATGAATCATGTATGAATACACATACATATGTCTCCTCCATCCTGAACACCCCTCCCACCTCCCTCCCCACCCGATCCCTCTAGGTTTTCCCAGAACACTGGCTTTGGGTGTCCAGCATCATACACCAAACTCACATGGGTTATCTATTTTACATATGGTAATGTGCAGGGAGGAATATCAATAACCTCAGATATGCAGATGACACCACCCTTATGGCAGAAAGCAAAGAAGAACTAAAGAGCCTCTTGATGAAAGTGAAAGAGGAGAGTGAAAAAGTTGGCTTAAAGCTCAACATTGAGAAAACTAAGATCATGGCATATGGTCCCATCACTTCACGGTAAATAGATGGGGAAACAGTGGGAACAGTGGCTGACTTTATTTTTGGGGATCCAAAATCACTGCAGATGGTGACTGCTGCCATGAAATTAAAAGATGCTTGCTCCTTGGAAGGAAAGTTATGACCAAACTAGACAGCATATTAAAAAACAGAGACATTACTTTGCCAACAAAGGTCCATCTAGTCAAGGTATGGTTTTTCCAGTAGTCATGTATCGATGTGAAAGTTGGACTATAAAGAAAGCTGAGCACCAAAGAATTGATGCTTTTGAACTGTGGTGTTGGAGAAGACTCTTGAGAGTCCCTCGGACTGCAAGGAGATCAAACCATTCCATCCTAAAGGAGATCAGTCCTGGGTGTTCATTGGAAGGACTGATGTTGAAGCTGAAACTCCAATACTTTGGCCACCTCATGCGAAGAGTTGACTCGTTGGAAAAGACCCTGATGCTGGGAGGGATTGGGGGCAGGAGGAGAAGGGGACGACAGAGGATGAGATGGTTGGATGGCATCAACGACTCAATGGACATGAGTTTGGGTAGGCTCCAGGAGCTGGTGATGGACAGGGAGGCCTGGCATTCTGCAGTTTATGGGGTCGCAAAGAGTCGGACACGACTGAGTGACTGAACTGAACTGAATGTGTATATCTCAATGCTATTCGCTCAATCATCCCCACCATCTCCTCCCACTGAGTCCAAAAGTCTGTTGTTTATGCTGGTGTCTCCTTTGCTTCTCTCTCTCTCTCTTTTTTTTTGGTTGCACTGCATGGCATGCAGGATCTTAGTTCCCCAACCAGGGATTGAACCTGCATCCTCTGCAGTGGAAGTGTGGGGTCTTAACCACTGGACTACCAGGGAAGTCCTTTTATTTCTCTTTAAAAGAGGGTAAGAAAAAAAAGAAAAAATAATAAAATAAAAAATAAAAGAGGGTAAGAGGTGGGTTTCCCAGTGAACAAGGACAAATCCACTGAGTGGAGGGGAGGCCAGTGGTTAAACCTAACTGGGCCCTGCCTGGGTCACAGACGCAGGACCCAGTTAGGTACATGGCTTTGAAATACCTGGAGCGAGACAGTCAACAGCCCAGGTTAGCAATTCAAGGAGCAGGAAATGGTCTTTCCAGATGTCACAGTATGGAAAAGACAAGAAGGCTCTGGAGTCAGAAAGGTCTCTCTGGCTTTCCTCCATGAGAAATGGTGGCCGGACCTCGTGAGCAACTAGTTGAAGCTCTTTGGCCCGGTTTCCTCCTCCGGCTGGTAGGGGTGATGACGCCTGCCCCACAGGAATGCCACAAGGAGCCAGTGATGTCCGTCAGGCCTGGTGTGCAATCGGACACAGTTAGCACTCCTTCCTCCAACAATATCTGCTGAAGATGTGAACTCCAGCCACTTCAGAATGTTGCGAACCACAGATGGCCAGTAGCCACTGTTCTCCTCTCTGTGCAGAGCAGGCAGACTGCAGGCCAGCAGTGACTCCACGGTAGGGGTACAGACAGTCTCCTCTCTGCTGCCCGGCTGCTCCCTGCACCCCTCCCATTACCCACCTATTCCCCCCTACCCTCCGTCCCTTTAATATTCACTGAGTCCGTAGTAGGCATCCGGCACTGTGTGGGGCTTTTCCTGTGTTCACCCTGCCAGTGGAGACCCAGCCCTGATCAGCCTCTCTGCAGGGATCAGGAGCTAAAGAATGTGCCAATTCAACTACTGACACTTGTCACCTGCCCTCAGCTAAGTGAACTCCCACTCCTGGCCAGAGAGCCAGCTGCCAGGGCCTGTCTCTCCTTCACCAGGTGTCACATTTGTGCCAGGAGACAGACACCCCGATCTCAGGTGACAAAGCACCAGCAAAGGGCCTCACATTCTGCCCTCAGAGAACTGGGCTATCAAATTCACCATCAGCCCCCATGCTGCCAGCACCCCTCCTCTGCACAGCATGGACTCTTCAAAGGCCTAGAGACCATCTCTTCAGCTCTTTGGTGAAAACATGGCATATACACAGCCCATGGTGCTTTATTATCTTTTTTTTTTTTTCCCAAAAAACTCTTATGTGTATTATTTCACTGCATCCTCACCACCTCCCTGTGAACTGTCATCTTCCTTGGAGATGAGAGGACACAAAAGTGAAGTCACACAGTGAATAAGATCATCTGTGTAAAGGACTCGGTGTCTGGAACACAACAAGCAGTTAACACATTGCAGTTCAATATTTCAACATTGGTCATGTGTTGCTCAGTTGTGTCTGACTCTTTTCAACCCCATGGACCGTAGCCCTCCAGGCTCCTCTTGGACACAACTGAGGCGACTTAGCACACATGCACTTGTGGCAGATCTGAAACTTGCATTTGTTTCTCCTGGTCTCTGGTCTGAGTTTCTTGCTGGTATTGTCACGTGGTCCACAGAGATGTTCCCATGAGGGAGAGAGGCATCTTCTGGCTGCTTAGACAGATCTGGGGTCATTGGTGAAGGTTCAGCTGATGGACTGGACATGGGAAGAGGAATCAAGAATGACTCAGAGGGAACCCTCTTGCACCGTCGGTGGGAATGCAAACCACTATGGAGAACAGTATGGAGGTTCCCTAAAAAAAAACAACCACAGTACTCCCATAAGACCCAGCAATCCCACAACTGGGCATGTACTCTGAGAAAACCATGATTCAGAAGGACACATGTACCCCAGTGTTTACTGCAGCTTTATCTACAATAGCCAGGATATGGAAAGAACCTAAATGTCCAATGACAGACAAATAGTTAAAAAAGATGCGGTTCACATAGACAATGGAATAGTACCCAGCCACTGAAAGGAACGAAGTAGGGTCATTTGCAGAGACATGGATGGACCTAGAGTCTGTCATACAGAATGAAGTAAGTCTGAAAGAGAAAAACAAATATCCTACATTAATACATATACGAGGAATCTAGAGAAATGGCACAGATGAACTTACGTGCAGGGCAGGACTAGAGACACAGATGCAGAGGATGGTCTTGTGGACACAGCGGGGAGAGGGGAGGATGGGACACACGGACAGAGCAGCACTGACGTGTACACTACCAGGTGTAAAACAGAGCTAGCGGGAAGCTGCCTACGGCACAGGGAGCTCAGCCTGGTGCTCTGTGATGACCGAGATGGGTGGGAAGGGGGGTGGGGAGGGAGCGAGGCTCAGGCGGGAGCAGATTACAGGTATATATATATGGCTGATTCACTTCGTTGTACAGCAGAAACTAACATAATATTGTAAAGCAATTAAATTCCAATTTTAAAAACCGATTCTGGATTTGTACCCTGGCTGTTGGAAAACTGGAGTTGCCATCCCTGAGATGGGGAGGACGGGTGTCAAATGAGAGGGGCGAGCATGGCGGAGGGCGCGCCTCCGGCAGGCAGGGGCAACAGACCACCTCCGGCCTGGGCAGGGCTGCACTGCCAAGTGCTGGCGTCTGCCCTGAGCTGAGACGCACTTTGCAAGACGGGAAGGCCTGAGCCCTCGAGGGCCACAGGAAGGTGGGGCTGAAGGATGAGCCAAGAGGGCGGGTAAACGACCGAGAACCCGAGGTAAATGCAGACGATTTGCTAAGAAACTCAGCATCTGTACAGAGACAAGGTGATGAAGCCTGGAGGAGCCGAGCTGAGAAAGAGCCCTCGTCCCACCAGAGAAGAGCAGGCTGTCCAGGGGGCGAGAGGTTGTGACACCCGGGCACTGTTCCACCAAGGCTGGGAACCAGCACTGCGTCCTGCGACCAGAAAGCAAGACTGGCTCTGACCTTGACGTGCACCCGAGGGCCAGTCACATGGGCCCTGCAAAGCAAAGCTGCTGTGGCTGGACGCCAGCAGGCCCCGGGCGCCACCAGAAACCCAAGGTGGCACAGGCCGCCAGGGATGGAGCCGGGGACTGTCACCTGGGAGAGAGTCTCAGACGGCAAAGACAATACCTTTCCTTTCCAGTCGTGACACCCTGGGGACCTGATGCAAGAGAAACGATTATTACTGCAACTTTAGCATGTACGGGTCATACACATACTTATGTTTATGGTAAAAGAAACATAGATGATTGTATTCAGGACAACAAGCCTACAGGAAAACAAGGCTTAGAGGATAAAAAACCTCGCTGAAAGTCACAGGGATAGTAGGTGACAGATGGTTTGAACCCTCAGTCTTAAATTCCATGCTCTCTACGGGACACACTTGAGAACCTGATCCAACTCTGCCACCACCATCACCGTCACCTCCTACTCACCCCCCACACATCCCATACTAGCTCCCCGCCCCTCCAATTTGGCCAATAACACCTCCCCAAATAAGCTCCGGAACAGCCATACCTGCTTGCTTAGTCGCTCAGTCATGTCTGATTATTTGCGACCCGAGCCTCCTCTGTCCATGGGGATTCTCCAGGCATGAATATGGTAGTGGGTAGCCATTCCCTTCAGGGGATCTTCCCAACCCAGGGATCAAACCCAGGTCTCCCACATTGCAGGCAGATTCTTTACCATTGAGCCACCAGGGAAACCTAAGAATAATAGAGTGGGTGGCCTACCCCTTCTCCAGGGGCTCTTCCCAACCCAGGGATTGAACTGGGGTCTCCTGCATTGTAGGCAGATTCTTTACCATCTGAGCTACCAGGGAAGCCCAGAAAGACCCAAACACCCCCAAAGAGCTGGAAAACCAGACAGAAAGCCTCTGCGCACAGGCCTGCTACCCTTGCCCTGGTCTCTGAGCCTTGTCTGTTTCAACACAAGGGTGAACCATGCAGCAGCCACGGGTCACGCTCCCTCGGAGCTCAGGTGCATGGATGGGAGGGAAGGGGGTACGGGATGGGAGATGGGTGGGGCCCCAATGTCTGCCCAGACCCTCTGATTTGATAAGCAGAGATAGGAAGGACCCCAAAGAGCCTCTTCCCCCGCCGCCTGCCACCCACTGCCCCCCCAGCTGCTGCACTCAAACAGCCAGCTGCCCCCTCCTCCCTGCCAAGCTAGCTTCTCACCCCCCAGCACCCTGCCAAGCCACCCAGGAACTGCTGTGGGGCTTGGATGAGCAGGGCAAGCAGGGGCGTGCCAGTCAGATACCAGGGACTGTTCCTACCGCCCTGCCTGGGCCACCTGAGGGGACCCAAAGGGGGCAGGGAGCTGTGCAGGGCACTTGAGCCCTGCTGCCTGTGTCCTGCTCACCTGGACCCCCAGATCTGAGTGAAAGACTCTAAGGGGGTGGATGAGGCAAGGAGATGGAGGGAGGGGGCAAATGCCCTTTGTCTTCCGTGCTCCGCTTGGGGAGCACAGGATCTGCCAGCACACGGACCCGCCCTGTAACTTCCTGCCAGCCCTCAGCCGTGGTCTGACCCACATCAGCCCCCCTGAAGGTCTGACCAGGCCCCCAGGGCACCTCCAGGACATTGTCATCACCACCATCACCGTGACAAAGAACAAAACAGAACTGACAACCTTTCAGGCCCGGGGTACACGTCCAGATCAATATAGCACAGTCATAGCTACACACACAGTTCTGTCTGGGGGGAGTTTTGACAAAGACGCTTCATGAAATGAGATGGTTTCTGGAAAATCTAGAGGTAACAGGGTCCAGGGGGGCCTCCCAGGTGGTGCTAGCGGTAAAGAACCTGCCTGCCAATTCAGAAGACGTAAAAGACTCAGATTTGATCCCTGGGTCAGGAAGATCCCCTGGAGGAGGAAATGGCTACCCACTCCAGTATTCTTGCCTGGGAAATTCCATGGACAGAGGAAGCTGGTGGGCTACTATCTATGGGGTCGAAAAGAGTCAGACGCGACTGAAGCGACTTAGCACATGGACACAAAACAGGGTCCAGGATTTCTAAAACTGGCCCACATCAACTTAACCCTCAGGTGGGTGGACATGGATGAGGACCCCTCAGGTCAGACTGTCTTGTCCAGTCATCCCTCTGGACCGGGACACAGACAAGCTTCTAAACATGGAGGAGCAGAGGGACGACCCTTTCCTGTTTGGAGAAAAGCGGGAGTTCAGAGGTGGTAAAGGGTAAGCAGTCAGGGGACTGGGAAGAGCATGAATCAATGAACCAACCAATCCCCAGGCATTTACTGAGCACCTGTTATATCCCTGGAGCTCAGCTAAGTGTTGCAATGGAGAAAAAGGTAGAAGCGGAGTCTTTCCGCTCCCTCCACTCCGGGTGCACTTGGGGTGGGCATCGTGTGAATAAAGGGATCGACGTGTCTGTGGCCTCCTGTGCCTGCGCTGGACTCAGGCCCCACCCCATGCAGGGTGAGCACAAGCAGACACAGGTGCACAGCAGACGACACACAGGTACACCTCGGGCTGCTAGGTTCACAGGAGCTAAGGGCACAGCATTGTGACTATCTCCCAGACTTGCAGGAACCTCAGACAAAGTGCTCTACAAACATTTCTTGGGATCAGAGAACCAGTCTCTAGGATCCCAGTGTTCAAGAGAGGCAACACAGATGGAAGAAAACCCTGGAGTCAGTCCAGCAGACAGGACCCCCCTGAAGACCTGACGTGGCCCATGGAAGCCCTGGCGTTTGGAGCTACCATGGGCTCTAGGAACTCGGGCTTCTGTAGTTGTGGTGCATGGGCTTAACTGTGCCACGGCATGTAGATCTTCCCAGATCAGGGATTGAACCTCTGTCTCCTGCATTGGCAGGCAGATTCTTTACCACCGAACCACCAGGGAAGCCCCAGCTCATTTTTAAAAAATATTTCATAACAAGTATCCTTTGTTTGTTGAGTGGGAAAACAACAGAATCCAAAGGAAGGACGAAGAGAGAGGAACCCTGATGCTAAGACAGTTTCAAAGGTCCACAGAGGGATTCTGTTTGGTACCTGGAGCCACGGAACCGAAGGCCCCTCCCCCCGGATGTCTCCACTGAAAACAATATATTCTTTCAAACATCTTGCTTCTCCCTTCTCCATCAGCCTGAGGACAAGGAAGATGCAGGGTCTGATCTGAAGGGCTGCCAGCTGCCACGTGGGGAGGTCTGACGGAGCTAACTTGCCAAAGTCAAGCTGAGGTTGTTGTAACCTGTCCTGGGAAGGAAGGCAAAGAGTGGGGAAGAAGGGCATGCCCACAGCTGCTCTGATCTCCAACGGAGAACCTGGGGCCTGCATTCCTCGTGCCTGGAATATCACTCAAGGGTAAGACCACACTTAGGATGGAGGCCATCTCCATGTGCTACCCCCAGCCCCAAGTTGGCATCCCATACCATCCAGATGCATCTGTGGGATCCATCAGATCAGAGCTCTCTCTTATATGTGCATCCCGATCCTATTGAAGAGGGAAAGTTAAAATTTTACATAACCTCCTGCTCATTCTGCCTCTGTAACTCAGCTTGCTCCTTACAAAGTCTGGATCATGTAGGTTACCTAGTCTCAGAAAGTGGGGACTTACAATACTAGGAACTGGAGCTCATCTCAGTCACCCTTGTCCTGCTCTTTGAAATTGTCCAGCCCCGCAAGCCTGCTTAATCACACCTGTCTAGTTAAAGGTTAGGCATCCCCTTCCCCATCTTGACTGCTGTTCCCACACGTGAAACCCCTTAGTTTAAACCAATCTATTAGCAGCTAGTGTTGCCCGCTATGATAGGTCTATAAAAATTCTGTAACCCCTTTGTTCAGGGCTCAGAGCTTGGGGTGTTAACTCCTTTGGGCCCATTGGTGTAATAAACCTGAGTTTTCCAACTCTCCGAATGTGGTGCTTGGTTTCTTGATTACGGGTTTCTACACTATGAGTCGTGTCCACCTTGCTGACGGGTCATAGAGACCTAGTTAACGGACTTGCCTAACAATGTCAAAGAGGAGCCTGGGTAAGCCCAGGCTAGAGCCAAGGGCTCGATGCTCACCACATCACCGCACCATACTCACCTGAGGCTGTGGGATTCAGTGGGCTACAGAGAGCCTGGGTGGGGGAAGACCTGTCTGCACCCACTCTGGAAGAGAGCTGACCATTAGCACCATGCTGGCAGGAACTAGGTCTCATTATTATATTCCCACCATGTAAATCCGTTGGAATTAGAATCACCATGCTACTTCCTGTCTCTATGAATGTAACCGTTGGACATCTCATCTAAGTAGAATCATACAATATTTGACCTTTGTGTCCAGCTTCTTTCACTTAATGTTTTCAAGGTTCATCCACGTGGTATCATGTGTCAGAATTTCCTTCCTTGTGCAGGCTGGACCACATATCATCATATGGATGGACCACATTTTGTTTCTCTGTTCATCCATTGATGGACACATGGGTCATATCTACCTTCGGCCACTGTGCTGTGAACATGGGTGGGCGAGTGTCTGTTCCAATCCCTGCCTTCTTTTCAGAAGGCACTGTCTTTTAAACTGCTAAAAACAGACTCTCCTGGCGGCGCAGAGGATAAGAATCCACCTGCCAAGTCAGGGGACTCAGGGTCAATCCTTGGCCTGGGAAGATTCCACATGTTGAGTAGCAAATAAGTCCCTATGTCACAACTTCTGAGCCAGAGCTATAGAGCCTGCAAGCTGCAACTACTTAAGCCTGTACACTCTAGGGCCCACGAGCCACAACTACGGAAGCCCACGCTCCTAGAGCCCCATGCTCTGCAACGAGAGAAAACACGGTAATGAGAAACCCACGCACCACACCTAGAGATTAGCCCTCCACTCATCACAACTAGAGAAAGACCTCATGCAGCAGCAAAGACCCAGTGCAGCCAAAAATAAATAAATACTAAAAGAAAACCCACTCTCTTAAACTGCTTAAATCTTTGACATTCTTGCAGAGACAGGCCAGAGGGCGGGGATCAGGCTACCACCCTCATGGTAGAGACATGGTGGGAACCTCGTGTTCACCTGAGGATGCAGGTGGTCTGGGGACCGTTGGTGGGAGCAGAGAGCAGCCTCCCAGGTGACAGGTTAGGAGGGAGAACAGAACTGCCAAGTGGACCCAGGATGGGCCCTCCTCAGGGACAGTGACGTCCTAGTCCACCAGCCTGTGTGGAAACAAGCAGCTTCAACACAACCCAGCCTCAGAGAGAGGCGAAGTTGCCTGGGCCCCTGGAACTGCAGCCTGGTGCCAATACCAGTCCACAAACTGGTCCTCAGGGAGACAGGTACGGAGGCTCAGAGCAAGCATTAGGAACCCGTGAGTGCAAGCTGAGGTTTCTGTAACATCAACACAGTACAGGGGGGTGGAGGCCATCTGGGATGTCTTGAACTCCCCCGGAGAGTCGCGTGGGCTGCAAGCCACATACTGTAATGTGTAATGTGGCCACAACGGTGATGAGTCGGGAGCCAAAATCCAGAACTGGAAAAACCGGCTCTTCCTCAAGACAGTATGTCCAGTTAGCATCAGAGGCATGCCTGCCTGTCTTCCCTCCTTCTCTCTCTCCCTTCCTAACTTAGACGCGAGGTGACTTCAGGAAAGACTACAAGTGTGGCACACAGAATCAAGAAAAGCACACAAGCAGGCCAAACCAGGGCAGCGATGGAGTCCCCACCAGCTAACAATGCTCCAAACCCTGTGTGTCTCCGCTCGGAACACAGATTCCCAGGAAAGAGCCTCAGCTTGGGCCGGGTGTCCCTATGGTGTCAAAGGGGGTAAGACCCCTGTGGTTTCACTAGAACAACAGGTAGGGGGAGTGAGCAGTCTCATCATGGGGGATTTTCTGAATCTTCCATGTGAAAATAGCTTAACTCAATAATTGACCATGATTCCTAAAACAAAAGTATCTGAGACTTGTCTGAGAGGCATATTTTTTAAGCAGGGGCACATAAATGCAGATACAGCTGAAAGTATAGACATAGACACACCATGGAGTTAGTTCCATAATGCTTAAGAGACTTTACAGAATATGGGGAAGATGGGAGAGTGGATTATTTAGAATATCCTTAGGAGGAACTTCCCTGGTGGTTCAGTGGCTAAGACTCCACACTCCCAATGCAAGAGGCTCAGGTTCAATCCCTGGTCAGGGAACTAGATCCCTCATGCCACCGCTAAGACCCAGTGCAGCCAAATAAATAAATGCTGCTGCTGCTATTCACTTGCTCAGCCGTGTCCAACAATTTGCATCCTCATGGACTTGAGCCCGCCAGGCTCCTCCGTCCAGGGGAATTTTCACAGGCATGATACTGGAGTGGGTTGCTATTTCCTACTCCAGGGTATCTTCCCAACCCAGGGATTGAACCCCTGTCTCCTATATTGGCAGGAGGATTCTTCACCACTGCACCACTTGGGAAGCCCTCAAATAAATCAGTTCAGCTCAGTCGCTCTGTCGTGTCCGACTCTTTTTGACCCCATGGACTGCAGCATGCCAGGCTTCCCTGTCCATCACCAACTCCTGGAGCTTGCTCAAACTCATGTCCATTTGGTCAGTGATGCCATTCAACCATATCACCCTCTGTCATCCCCTTCTCCTCCTGCCTTCAATCTTTCCCAACATCAGGGTCTTTTCAAATGAGTCAGTTCTTCGCATCAGGTGGTCAAAGTATTGGAGCTTCAGCTTCAGCATCAGTCCTTCCAATGAATATTCAGGACTGATCTCCTTTAGGATGGACTGGTTGGATCTCCCTGCAGTCCAAGCGACTCTGAAGAGTCTTCTCCAACAACACAATTCAAAAGCATCAATTCCTCTGTGTTCAGCTTTCTTTGTAGTCCAACTCTCACAACCCTACATGATTACTGGAAAAACCACAGCTTTGATTAGATGGACCTTTGTTGGCAAAGTAATGTCTCTGCTTTTTAATATGCTGTCTAGGTTGGTAATAGCTTTTCTTCCAAGGAGCAAGCATCTTTTAATTAATTATTAATCAAATAAATAAATATAAATATTTTTAGTAAAAAATAAAATAAACTTGGTCTATTATAATGCATAATACTCAAATGTTTATTCAAACTTACTTTTGTATGATGTTTTCCAGTAGGTGATCTAAAAAGTGGTTGAAGTAAAGTGCAAAAGAAAGCAACTTTAAGGAACAAATCCAGCTGCACTAGATACACTTCTAAATAAACTAATGGCATAAAAAAAAACGAAGATGTTCAATGAATGACTGATGATTTTACTGAAATAACTTTCATCATTTTTACCATAGCTTGTCCTCTAAGCATCTTTATTAAAAAACATTTATCTATACATACAGGGCTTCCCTTGTGGCTTAGCTGGTAAGGAATCTACCCGCAATGCGGGAGACCTGGGTTCAATCCCTAGGTTGGGAAGATCTCCTGGAGAAGGGAAAGGCTACCCACTTCAGTATTCTGGCCTGGAGAATTCCATGGGCTGTATAGTTCATGGGATCCCAAAGAGCTGGACATGACTGAGAGACTTTCACTTTCACAGAAATATCCACAAGCACATTAAATATTCCTTTGCCAGGCTATCTATCTACATTCTATTGACAGATGGAAGGAAAAAATACCCTTTTCTCTGGGTTAACAACAACTTCTTAAAATAAATGAACAAAAAGACTTCCCTGGTGGTCCAGTGGCTAAGACTCTGTATGTTTTACTGCAGGGGGTGCCAGTTCAATCCCTGGTCAGGGAACTAAGGTTCCACACACTTCACGGCATGGCCAAATTTTTTTTTTAATTTTAAAATTTACAATAAATGAACAAATGTAAGTATACTTGATAATAAGGAGGAATATAGAATTGGTGGGAAAGGACTCAAGCAGAAACTTGAGTTTGTCTATTTTCTACCTTCACAAATAAGACTCTGCTCACTGGACTGCAGTGTAGTTATTAAAATATCTCCATAAGCACTGACACTACTGAACTAAATACCCCAAGAGAGTCTCTCCCACGCTACTCTCGGCTTCACAAATGCAATGAAACCCTCTACGATGGTTGATTAAATGGTTGATTCATGTTGATGTTTGACAGAAAACAACAAAATTCTGTAAAGCAATTATCCTTCAATTAAAAAATAAATGTACTAAAAAGCAAAGTATTAATATAGGGTTTTTATATCTCAAACAGTGAAAACACCAGCTCCAGGTCTACAGGGGAAAGGGCAATGAGTACAAGACTGAAAATCTGATGAAGTCCACTGATCATCTGATGTGTCAGTGACCAAACTTTCTGAACCCAAAGTCAGGCTCTGTGGTCTGACCAAGGCAACAGCACATCTGCCACAGTTCATCTTTCCTGGAAACCCAGGCCAAACAGCCACATTGTTTATCTGACACTAAGGTTTCACAGATTGTCATTGTCTTAGCCTCACCAAATTGGCTATGTTTGCTGTTGAAATGACCAGCAGGACCAATCTATACTACTCTGTCTAGCCTATGTATAGCCAGGATAACAGGAATGCTGGCCAGAGATGCGCAAATAGCTCCAGAGGATAAAGTTCATTTCAAGACCCTGTAGCCAGGCTGTGCCCTCAGCCTGCACCCCCTAGCTGTTCCCCACGCTCTCCTCCTCTGAGCCACAGACCGCAATGGACAGGACAGCCGGCCCCAGCAGGGCACAGAAGTGGGGGCAGCATGGAATTACTGAGAGGCTGGATGAGTTCTGAAATCCCCCCATGTCAAGGACACGTGAAGCGGGTGGAAAGCCAAGGGTGTCAAAGTGGCTCCCCTGGCAGCAAAGACTTCCAGGATAAACGTCCCCAGAGTGGCACTATGTAAGGGGGCGGGGGCTTCAGTCTGCCTGCTTTTTGCTGAGGATACTGAGCTCCATGGGGTCTCAAAGAATCAGACACAACCTAGCAACTGAACAACAACAGAGCTGAGAAGCACAGTCACCCAACCTGAATCCATCTGCCCAGTGTCTTAAAGAATCTCAGTGAGTGAGTTTCCTGGTGATCCAGTGGTTAAGACTCTGCCTTCCAATGCAGGGGGTACAGGTTTGATCACTGGTCAGGGAGCTACTTAAGAGATGCGGGTTAGATCCCTGGGTTGGGAAGATCCCCTGGAGGAGGGTATGGCAACCCACTGAAGTATTCTTGCCCGGAGAATCCCATGGACAGAGGAAACTGGAGGGCTACAGTCTACAGGGTCACAAAGAGTGGGACACAACTGAGCGACTTAGCTCATTCCCTCACTCCAGGAGCTAAGATCCCACTTTCCTGGAGGCCAAAAAACCAAAACATAAAACAGAAGCAATACTATAACAAACTCAATAAAGACTTTAAAAATGGTTCACATTAAAAAAAAAAAATCTTCAAAAGAAAAGAACCTCAGCAAGCCAAAACATCGAGGTCCAGCAGGGACCAAGGAGGAACTCAAGGGTTCGTGCTCCGAACTGGACAGAATGCGGATCCTTCCCGAAAAAGGAGAAAGTGAGAGAGAGAACTTTGGAGAGGAGCCAGGACCACAAGCACACTTCAAAGACTAGGAGAGGGGAGCTTGCGACCACCGAGCCAAGACCTGCTATGATCACAACCTCTTAGATCTTAGACTTTCGGTCCGAGCAACTCTCGTTTCACCTGCGTGATACTGAAATGGTTTCTAGAATATTCTCCCACTTGGGGTACTTGTGAAGACAAGCGAGGCACAGAGAACTTAGATTATTTTTTTTGGCCTCCTGAGCTTAAACTTTGATATTTAATGACCCATGATAGCGGTCGGTATCCTAGTAACACAGAAGACCCTTGGGGATCTATTAACTGTTTAGCATTCCCAGGTCTTAGGGGAATATGTTTTCCGTCTTTCAAAGAGCCTGTTGTAGGCAATTTGGAGAGTAAGATGCAAATATTCCCCTGAGCAGGCTGAGCACCGCACTAGGTTTCCTCGGAGCTCACCAGCACACAAAAACACATGCAGGCTTCACACAAAGAAGGCACAGTCTCATGTTTATTTTGAAGTGGCTTCTTGGATCAGCTTGTTAGAGTTGCAAGGGCTACACTAAATGGCTCACAGTGGGAAGGAAGCTTAAAAAGAGACCTGTGGAAGGAAAGTGAAAGCTGCATGGCGGTCACTTACTGGATTTATTAAGCATCTAGTATGTACACAGTAGCCGCTCTGCCCAGCTCTGCGTGAAGTACCAGTGCAGGAGCCGGGAAGATCTGGAATCGAATCGAGCCCCAGGCCCATCACTTCTAGCTGTGTGACCTTGGGCAAGTTCCTTAACCTCTCAGGGCCTCAGGCCACTCGCCTCGCCACCACCACTGATTGTTCACTTAGGGAAGATTATTAATAATTAGGTCTGTGAATGAATTAAAGCAACATTTCCTCCCTGTAGGCAGGATAAGAGACAGCTTCCTCAGCACCGGGGGCCCCAGCTGCTGTTTACTGATTGTTTACTCCACCCCCGCATATTTCATTCATTACCATCCAACACACACTAACCCCGTAAGGTTAATGTTTTTCTCCCCATTCTCCCAATAATAAAACTGAGGTTAAAGAGTTTACAAGATTTGCTCAAGATCCCGTAAATGGCCCAACTGGGATTCCAACTAGACTAGTCCTGTTTGGCTTCAAAGTTCACAGTCGTCCTGGTAGCCCCATGAGACCTGCTTCCTCAACCCCGGTCTGCCTCACACTCAGGGTACAGCGAGGCCCCTGGAGTTCACAGAGAAGGATCCTGGCAGTCCGGGAAGACCTCGTGGTGGAGGAGCATCCAGAGCAGGTGTTCTGGGAAGCAGGTGGAGCTGCTGGGCCTGGGAAGGGAAGGGAGTCACTGCTCCCAAGGAGTCACAACTTTTATGGGGCAACCTGGGTTGTCTCCAGCTCTAAGCCCCACCCAGGCACCTGCTTTGGTTTCCACCTGGAACACAGAAGCGTTTCACTAAAATGAAAGTGCCTATGAGCACCACCCTCTCCCAGTGCAGACATGTACCAGGTAGAAGCCGATGACCCCTGCCAGACCCACTGCCCCACTTCCAGCCACTGCCCAGTCCTATGGCTAATAGCACCCCTCGTTTCTCCTACTTTCACATCTGCACAACCCACCTTGGGGTTCAGTCTGGAACCCCTTGTTACCTGTCTACACACCCCTACTTTCCAATCTCATCCAGTCCTTGGAATCCCGTCTGAATGACGATGGCTTCCCTAGCTGCCCCCTGGACGCCCCCTGAAGTCCACCTTTGTGTCTCTGAGTGACGAATCCACTCCCCCACCTGGAGACCCAAGAGACATCTCCAACTCAACAGGCCTGAAATCAAACTCTTGATTTTTCCTGCCAAGCCTGCTCTTCCCCATCTTCCCCATTTCAGTAACTGCATTTCCAGACTTCTAACTGCCAGGATCACAAATCTTGGAATCATTCTGGATTCCTCTCCCCACATTTAATGCATCAGCAGGTCCCTTCATCTAAACCTTCAAAAACTACCCAAACCCAACTTCTTCTGACACCTCTACAGCCTCCACCTCGTCCTGGCCACCACACCTCTGTCTGGTCTGTGTGCCTCCACCCTCAGACCCTACAGTCCAGCAGCTGAGTGACCCCACTAAAAGGCATGCCACGTCAGCCTCCTGCTCAGAACACGCCAAGTCCTTCTCAGCTCACTCAGAGTACAATCCAAGGTCCTTTAGGTCCTATAGGTGAGGCTTGCCAGGGGCAGGCCCGGGCTACATTGTTTGTTCTGGCAGAGTTATTATCAGCATCCAGTTTCACTGTCAAAAGTGTCTCAAAGAATATAAGTTGGTGCAGCCGCTATGGAAAACAACACAGAGGCTCCTCAAAAGACTAAAAATAGGGACTTCCCTGGTGGTTCAGTGGTTAACAGTCTGCCTTGCAATTTAGGGAATGTGGGTTGGATCCCCAGTCAGGGAACAAAGATCCCATATGCCAAGGAGCAACTAAGCCCATGAACTGCTTCTAGAGAGTCCATATGCCTCAATGAAAAATATCACATGACCCAGCAAAGATCCCTCGAGCTGCAACTAAGACTCAACAAAACTAAATAAATACATAAATATTTTTAAAAATACTAAATATTTTTTAAAAGACTAAACATAAAGTTGCCATATGATCCTGCAATTCTACTCTTGGGCATATATCCAGACAAAACTATTATAATTTGAAAAGAAATAAACACCATGTTCAAAACAGCAATAGCCAAGACATGGAAGCAACCTAAATGTCCGTCGACAAATGAATGGATAAAGAAGATGTGGTACATATATACAATGGAATACTTATTTAACTTATATGCAGAGTACATCATGAGAAATGCCTGGCTGGATGAAGCACAAGCTGGAATCAAGACTGCCGGGAGAAATAGCAATAACCTCAGATATGCAGCTGACACCACCCTTATGGCAGAAAGTGAAGAACTAAAGAGCCTCTTGATGAAAGTGAAAGAGGAGAGTGAAAAAGTTGGCTTAAAACTCAGCTTCAAAAAACTAAGATCATGGCATCTGGTCCCATCACTTCAAGGCATATAGATGGGGAAACAATGGAAACAGTGACAGACTTTATTTTTTTGGGCTCCAAAATCACTGCAGATGGTGATTGCAGCCATTAAATTAAAAGATGTTTGCTCCTTGGAAGAAAAGCTATGACCAACCTAGACGGCACATTAAAAAGCAGACATTACTTTGCCGACAAAGGTCCATCTAGTCAAAGCTGTAGTTTTTCCAGTAGTCATGTATGGATGGATGTGAGAGTCGGACTATAAAGAAAGCTGAGCACCGAAGAATTGATGCTTTTGAACTGTGTTGTTGGAGAAGACTCTTGAGAGTCCCTTGGACTGCAAGGAGATCAAACCAGTCCATCCTAAAGGAAATCAACCCTGAATATTCATTGGAAGGACTGATGCTGAAGCTGAAACTCCAATACTTTGGCCACCTGATACAAAGAACTGACCCCTTGGAAAAGATCCTGATGCTGGGAAAGATTGAAGGCAGGAGGAGAAGGGAATGACAGAAGATGAGATGGTTGGATAGCATCACCGACTCGACGGACATGAATTTGAGCAAGCTCCGGGATTCAGTGATAGACAGGGAAGCCTGGCATGCTGCTGTCCATGGGGTCGCAAAGAGTTGGACACGACTGAGCGACTGAACTGAACTACTTGGACACAAAAAAAGAATGAAATAATGCCATTTGCAGCAATGCAGATTGAGCTAGAGATTATCATACAAAGTGAAGGAAGTCAGCCAGAGAAAGACAAATATCATATATCACATGTGGAATCTAAAATATGACCCAAACGAACTTATCTATGAAACAGAGAACAGACTTGTGGTTGCTAAGAGGGAAAGGGAAGGAGTGGGAGTCTGGGGCTAGCAGATGCAAACTATTATACATAGAATGGAAAAACAACAAAGACCTACTGTATACAACAGGGAATGTGTTCAATATCCTGTGATAAACCACAGTGGGAAAGAATCTGAAAAAGAATATAAATAATATATATATATACACACACACACACTTATGTATAACTGAGTCACTTTGCTGTACAGTAGAAATTGACACAACACTGTAAATTATACTCCAGTAAAATAAAATTTTTTAAAAAGTGTCCTACAGGGGACTTCCCTGGTGGTCCAGTGGTTAAGACTCTTGAGTTCTCAATGCAGGAGGTGTGGGTTTGATCTCTGGTCAGAGGACTAGATCCCACATGCCGTGAAATAGATTGAAGATCCCACATGCCACAACAAAAACCAGTGAACCAAATAAATTTTTTAAAGAAAAGGTCCAGAGTCAGATGCGATGGTATCTGGCTATGCGACCTCAATGTTTAAGCCTTGGTTTCCTTCTCTACAGTAATGACACTAGTAGGATTTACCTTATGGGGTTACTGATTATGAGGATCAAATGAGAGGAGCATATAAGTGCACCGAAATACTGGAGATAATAATAGAAAAAATGAGAGTCAATACATTTAGCATTTACTATGTACCAGGCAGTGTACTAAACATTTTATAAATATCATCTCATTTAATTCTCATAGAAACCCTTTGAGGTAGGCACTATTATTAGCTCCATTTTACAGATAAGGAAACTGAAATGCAGGGAGGTTAAGTAACTTGGCCAGAGCCACACAACTGATAAGGGGCAGAACCAGGATTTGAACCCAAGGTGGATTCAATTATCCTCCAGTTAAAGATAAATAATTAAAAATATGCAATCCATTTAAAAAAAATACTTGTAACAATATTTCATGTATACAGCTATAGCACAAGTTAGCGGACTGTTTTCCTACTGACAGATGTTAACTGGTTTCCAAATGATGCCTGTAGCTTGTGTGGCTGTTATAATTTTTACAGATCAAGTTTCAAAGTTAGACGTCGAGGTACAGCATTTTTTTTAAATTTTAGTAATTGTCATATTACTTTCCAATATGGTTTGAAAACAATCCATGCTGTCAGCTGTGTTATTTACAAGTGTGTGTTTCCAGGCAACTTCATCAGCACCACGTATTCATCTTTAATATTTCTGCCAATCTGATGGAAGTATGTGTTTTTGAAAACACAGATGGGTTTATGTATACAACATTATCCTGCAACTTGCCTTATTCCCCTCAACAATAATACCAAGGCCATCTTTTCCATTGTTTCTAAACGCTGCCGTTTATGTCACAGATTCACCTCTGTGACTTGGAACACATTTCTTTTCCACCTGGGACAGCTGATTTATGCATGAAATGGGGATGCTGCTGCTGACCTGCCTTAATTGGCAGGAGAAGGTAGAAATTATTTCAAAACAAGTACAGAATCACTTCACACTCACTGGGACGGCAGCCAGCAAAAAGATGGACAACAACAAGTGCCGGGGAAGAGGTGGAAGAAATCGAAACCCTCATACACCACTGGGGAGAATGCAAAATGGTGCAGACATTAGGGAAGACAGTCTGGCAGTTCCTCAAAAAGTTAAACATAAATACCATAACTTTACTCCTTGATGTATACCCAGGAGAAATAGAAACATCACAGCAGCATTACTCAGGTGGCCTACAAATGGAAACCACCCAAATGTCCATCAGTGATGAACAACAAACAGAATGCAGTAGTGTGTTCACTATGGAATATTATTCAGCCATAAAAAGCAATGAGATGCAGGTCCAGCCTACAACATGGATGGGCCTCCAATGATGCTACGTAAAAGCCAGCACAAAAGGTCATGTAACATGTGATCCCATTTATGTGAAATGTCCACAAGAGATAGAGAGTAGATGAGAGGTCTCCAGTGCTGGGGTGGGCAGGAGGGGAGTAAGGAGTGACCACTGACCGGTACTGCATTTCTTCTGAAAATGATGAAAATGTTCTGGGATTAGATAGTGGTGATGGTTGCACAATCTCGAGAATATACTAAAACCACAGAATTGTACACTTTAATGAGCAAATACACCCACAAGACCTCCACTTCTCTTTCCACCCAACATCTGGGGCTCCCCGCTGCCCTCCCTCCTTCCCTTCCACAGCATCTCCGCCACTGCCCCGCCCCCCCACCCCAGCATCTCCCCCCTGGCTCCGGATACTCATCCCTAGAGAGCTGGCAACAGGTTTCTTTTCAAAGCTGCGCAGTAGGGTTTGTAGATAACGCTGCCCGCCTCTCAGACGCACCCCCTCCTCTCTGTGCCCAGATCATTTACTTATTAAACCAATTAGATTAAATGACTCTTGCCGCACCCTTAGGCAGGAGGGAGGTAAACAGCTCACAAAGAGTCTGACTTGCACTGCTTGAAAGGGCCTGTTTCTGTCTCAGCCCAGACTCTCCTTACCAGCGCCTGCCCCCAACTCCCAGCAGCCCCCACAAAGAGCTTCTCAGATGGCGGGAGGAAACATGAGATGCCGCCCCCACCTAATGCTTTCTCTCCCCCTAGGAAGCCCACACCAACCCCTCAAAGAGCTGACACAACAGTCTTATCTCCACTGCTCACAAAGCCAGCAGGCCACCAGCTCAGCTTCTGGGCAAATGCACGTAGGATTCCCAGTTCTCCAAAACACTTGTCCTGGTGCAACGTGGCCAGGAGGGTACCTTGTCCTGCCGGCCTTCTGCTGCCACAGCTAGCCCCGCGCAGAGGGCACCCACTGCCCTGTCCACGGCTGCTCCGTGCCTGTCAAAATGTGCTTGGGCTGGATGGCATGCAGAGGTCCTGCAGCTGGCTGGCTAAGAAAGGAGCGGGGGACCCTCACTCACCTTACCTGAAAAACAAGGGTCGGGTGCTGGATTATTTCTCCGGCTTCTAAGACTCAGACTACACAGACTACATTCACCAGGTCCTGGACGGGACCACTGTCATAAAGTCTCCATCCTTGGGGAAGACAAGAGGGCTGATCCCTAAGGAGACTCTCTCAGGACAAGACACAGGCTCTCTGGAAGAGAGGACAAGAGGGTCTGGGGTCCCTTCTGCTCCTTGCTTCTACCATCTCAGCCCACAGCACCCTTCTCTGCCCTGTAGTCTAGGGCTCTGGTTGGGGACACGCACCATGGAGACCACAGTTAGAACCACCCAGTCCTGCTCTCAGCTGTTGCTGCTAAGTCGCTTCAGTCGTGTCTGACTCTGTGTGACCCTATTGACAGCAGCCCACCAGGCTCCTCTGTCCCTGGGATTCTCTAGGCAAGAATACTGGAGTGGGTTGCCATTTCCTTCTCCACCTGCTCTCAGCATCTCCTTCCAAACACCACCTCCTTCCAAACACCACCTCGGAGGCAGCCACCACCTCCCCCCCACCCCCAGTCTGGAATCCGGGAGGGAGGTGTGATTTGAGTCAGATCCTGTCCTAGAGTGAACCACATCCTCCTGCCCCCCACCCCGCCCTGATCCAGACATTTCCGCCTTTGTATATTTATAAGACTCTCTTAAAATAGGTCCCAGCAAACAGGAGCAGAGACCTGATTCGGGTCGATGAAATGAGCATTGGGGAAAGTAAAGACTCCTGGAGCAAAGCTGCTCTTAGTCCTCCCATTCCACATCCGGGTTTCAGGATCAGCCCAGTCCTCCAGGAGAGCTCCCTCCCAATCCAGGGCGGCTTCTCCTGTTGGCCAGCCCCCCCACCCCCGCCACTGTCCTCTCAATGCTGAGTTTCCTAAAACACAGTGGCCCCAGAAAGTGAAAGTCGCTCAGTTGTGACCGACTCTTTGCAACCCCATGGGCAGGGAAGCCAGACCAGAATACTGGAGTAGGTAGCTGATCCCTTCTCCAGGGGATCTTCCCAACCCAGGGATCAAACTCAGGTCTCCCACATTGCAGGTGGATTCTTTACCACCTGAGCCACCAGGGAAGCCCTCTAATGCTCATTTATTATTAAGCAAACACACTCTGCAAAGTACTTCTAGGCTGTCAGCCCTTTGCTAAAGGAGCCCACCCCCCCACCTAAATGGGGTCCTGGTTCCAGAAGGAGGGGGCGTAGAGGACCAAAGGGATCAGTAGGTACAAACATCCTCGGGACGAAGTGTCCTTCACCTGTGAAGGGCTGCAGAGCAGCATCCCGGGAGTGTGTCTGCCTCAGACATCTGCTTGGAGCTGGCAGAGACTCCCGGTCGGGTGAGAAAAACCAGTAGGGTCTCCACCTTTCCCAGTGGAGCCTGGCGCTTCCAACCAGCATGGGTCACACAATGTCCAGTCAGCCTTCCTGGGCTGCGTGGGAGAAAGGACTTCGGCTCCCTCACTCCCTTCTGAGAAAGAACTTGTTCTATTTTGCAGTGTGGGAAGCCTCCTGGGGGGATATTTGTGGAAGGAGACAGAGGGCTGTCTCTTTCTTCCCTTATGCTGGCTTGCCTAAGTCCCCAGCCGGAGAAGGTCAGGCCTAAATGGAGTCTGTGTGTAATCCCTGGTCAGGGGAGCAAGGACTGTGGAGCTCTGCTCTAGGGGACTGTGTAAAGGAGAGGTCAGAGGTCAGAGGGAAAAGGCCAGGGCTGAGGAGGTGGGAAAGACTGAAGGCAGGAGAAGGGGATGACGGAGGATGAGATGGTTAGATGGCATCATCGACTCAATGAACATGAGTTTGAGCAAGCTCCAGGAGTTGGTGATGGACAGGGAAGCCTGGCGTGCTGCAGTGCCTAGGGTCACAAAGAGTTGGACACGACTGAGCAACTGAACTGAGAACTGAGGAGGTGGGTATGGGACTTGGGATGGTGGAGAGGGTTTGAGGCAGATCAGAGTGACTCAGTGGTAGAGAACCCACCTGCCAATGCAGAAGACTCAGGTTCGATCCCCGGGTAGGGAAGATCCCCTGGAGGAGGGCATGGCAACCCACTCCAGTATTCTTGGCTGGAGAATCCCATGGACAGAGGAGCCTGGGGCAGCCACAGTCCAAGGAGTCAGAGAGTCATACATGACTGAGCACACACACAGAGGCTCTGATGCTCCAGGGGATGTCTGCAGAGAACCCAGCCTGGGCTCAACAGGTGAAATAGAAAATGTCTGAAGGTAAGTTTGGGCCCTTCTGAGGATCCAGAGACAATGTGAAAGATCTGGAAGCTTTCCATTTATCAACTAAGATTACTTGAACGCCCACCCTTGGACCAGCCTGGGGCTGCAGAGAAAGTGAGAAGTGACTGCAAGAGGAGACATTCTGGCCCCACTGCCTGGGACCTGGGCTACATAATTTTTCAGCTCTTTTCCACTTCATTTGAGAATCATCAGGGACTTCCCTGGAAATCCGGTGGTTAGGACTTTGTGCATCCACTGCAGGAGGTCAGGTTTGATTCCCTGGTTGGGAGATAGAATCCTGCATGCCATTTGGCACAACCAAAAAAACAAACAAAAACCACACCAAAAACTAAAAAATTTGGGCAGATTCTTACACTGTCTGAGCCACTAGGGAGGCCCATGCTCCCCGCCACCCCAAAAACTGATAATCATCAGAAATTCCTTTCACAGATCAATACCAAGCCTTTACTCAAGTGCTCCTGACAGGTGGCCACCAAGCCCCTGCTGGAGACGCCCAGGGCCAGTCAGGGGTGTTCTGCGTGCGTGGTTGGGTGGTGGTGGCCTCGTTGATGGGTGGTTCCCATTGTCAGCATCCCTTCCTTTTGAAGGACTTCCCAGAACAAGCCCAACCCTCTTATGGGGAAGCACTTCAACCAGCGGTGTAGACCTTCAAACTGGTGGAGCTAGTATGGGCAGGGGGTGCAGGTGGCTGCCTGGCAGCACTGCAGGCTCCTAGACCCTTTCCTCCAAGCTCCATCAGTCCATCTACACCCTGGGTCTCTGCTTCCTGTCATGTCAAAACTCCGAGGCAGCAGGAAGCGTCTAGTTCACTACCCAGGAGGAGGCCCCAGGACACTGCCAGTCGGGCTGTCTGCCAAGAGCAGATAAAGGGATGGGGAGGAGCCTTTCAGTAGAACACTGGTGACTTAGGAAGGCGTGGAAGGCCTCACTCACTCACCTGGAAAGATGCTCACATCTGAGTCATGTGGGAAAAAGTCATCTCATATATTACAGAAGTGAAGCTAGCCAAGCAACATTTACAACCGTCATAGCCTAAGGAGACATGGTGGGTAGATGGCGTGTGGTGATGTGGATGGGACCTTGGAACAGAAAAGGGCCCTCTGAAAGGAAACAGGAGTGAAGTGTGCCCTTCAGTTAGAAATGATGTACCCAGGACTTCCCTGGTGGGCCAGTGGCTAAGACTCCGCATTCCCAAAGCAGGGGGCCTGGGTTCAATCCCTGGTCAGGTAATTAGATCTCACAGGCCACAGCTAAGACCCAGTGCAGCCAAATAAAGTATTAAAAAGAAATGATGTACCCAAATTGGTTTATTGTAAAAAATGTACCGTAATAACTAACTTAAGATGTGAATAATAAAGGAAACTAGATGTGAGGTGCGTTTCCCTGGTGGCTCAGTGGAAAAGAACTTTTCTGCCGATGCGGGAGACACAGGTTGGATCCTTGGATTGGAAAGATCCCCTGGAGAAGGAAATGGCAACCCACTCCAGTATTCTTGCCTGGGAAATCCCAGGCACAGAGAAGGCTGGTGGGCTACAGTCCATGGGGTCGCAAAGAGTTGGACATGACTGAAGCGCCTTAGCATGGAGATGTGAGGTAAATTACAACTCCCTGTACTATCTATATTTTTTGTAAATATAAAACTATTCTGAAACAAAAGCTTTATTTAAAAATGCACTTTGTCTTTAAATAAAGGGGTTTGTATAGGCATAAACAAAACCAAGCAGAAGGCATGCCAGACCTCTGTGCTGGTTACTTCTCAGAAGACATTGTTTGCATTATATGCCTTCAAGTTTTTAAAAAATATAGCTTTTAAATAGATGGAAGGAGATAGAAATAAAATAGAGGAGAATCAAAATTAGAAACCGGTGCTGTATTCCACTGTCCTGTGATAGGATGGGCACTGGGATAGGAGTCCTTGTTCTCTCATGAGCTCTGTGACCTCTCTGACCCTTGCTTTTCTCCTCTATCAAATGATGACTTTCAAGGATATTCCAGGGACTTCCCTGGTGATCCAGTGGTTAAGAATTCGCCTTCCAATGCAGGGGACCGGGGTTTGCTCCCACATGCCGTGGGGCAACTAAACCCGAACGCTGCAATACTGAGTGCTTCTGTTGCAAGGAAACATCCTGCATGATGACCTGACGCAGCCAAATAAATGATAAATAAGCATTTTTAATAATAATCATCTTTACTACATATAAAATAGATAACTAAAAAAAAGACAGTTAACAAGAACCTACTGTACATACAGCACAGGGAACTCTACTCAACACTCTATAATGACCTATATGGGAATAGAATCTGAAAGAGTGGATCTATGCATATGTATAACTGATTCACGTTGATGTACAGCTGAAATTAACACAACGTAAATCCACTACACTCCAACCAAAATTAATTTTTTGGATGGGGAGGGAGATGGGAGGGAGGTTCAAAAGGGAGAGGGTATATGTATACCTATGGCTGATTCATGTTGAGGTTTGACAGAAAACAACAAAATTCTGTAAAGCAATTATCCTTCAATAAAAAAATTAATTAATTAAAAAAATAAATTTTAAAAAAAGGGATATTCCAAATGTTACCTTCTGAGATTCGGTGATAAACACACATAAATGAAAACTGCATTTTGTTGGCAGATCTATCATGGGTTCCATTAGATATTACAGATTACAGTCCCCCAATACATTTAATGGGCTTCCCTGGTGGCTCAGACAGAAAAGAATCCACCTGCAATGCAGGAGACATGGGTTCGATCCCTCAGGGGGAACATCCCCTGGAGAAGCGAATGACTACCCATTCCAGTATTCTTGCCTGGAGAATCCCATGGATAGAGGAGCCTGGCAGGTTACAGCCCATGGGGTCATAAAAGAAGTGGACATGACTTAGAGACTAAACAACAACAACAACACGATACGTTTAAAATAGTTTGGTCCCTAAAAAACATTCTGAACTACACAGAATTTTTCAGGGACAATTCTATAGGCACACTGTACCAGTATAGTTTTTGAGGTTAAAAAATGCAAGAGAAATTGGGTTACAATCTGATTTAAACGAAGAGTATTGGCTGAGGCTTAACTGGCTCAAATCTATGCAAATAGAAGACAAAAAACCATGGATGGAGTTGCAGGTGGCAGGCCTCCCGCTTGTCACTGATCTAGGGCTCTTCATGCGAGAGGAGTGAAAACGCTTGGCGGGCTCCACACAGCTTTGTTTCCAGCTCCCCACCCACCGCCCCCAACTCCTATCAGCTCCGGATGCCAGCGATTTGAGAGGCAGATCCATTCAGAGAGCTATCTCCTGGCAGACAGCAATCCTGGGCCAGGTGAAACGAGGGTCTTCGGGATCCTCCCCCAGAGACAAAGGAGGGTGGTGGGGAGACAGTATCTCATCCACTGGAACATTACAAAAATGGGGCGAGAAAGCGTGAGAAAGGCCAGAAATTGCAAAAGATCACCCCACGGATGGAGACAAATGTCTCTTCCTGGCAAATTTCAGCAAGAGCCAATTCTTAATCGATCTGGGGTTTATCCAAAGAAACTCTGTGATCCAAGGAGGATGGGGTTGGGGAGACAGTGTAGACAGGCCTTCCTTTCCCTCACTGGGCTCTCGGGGTCCCAGGTGGGAAAGAACACTGGGGTCAACGCTGGTTCCTGGGGACGGTCAGCATGGTGCTCATTCGTCCCCCACTTTACCCTTTCACTTGGTTTTTATTTATCCCAGACAGAGAGTCAAAGCAGAGCTACCAGATAACCAGCTAACTCACTGCTTAGGAGTGAATTAACTAGCGTAGAAGTCTGCTTAACCTTGTGAACACAAAGGGGAAAGATGTTACAAAAGCATCAATAGAGAGAAATTAACATAGTATGTACACAATACCGTGTACATACCAGGGAAGTACTGGGATGTACACAATACCGTGTACGTACCAGGGAAGTACTGGGATGTACACAATACCGTGTACATTCCAGGGAAGTACTGGGAAGTACTGGGATGTACACAATACCGTGTACATTCCAAGGAAGTACTGGGAAGTACTGGGATGTACACAATACCGTGTACATTCCAAGGAAGTACTGGGAAGTACTGGGATGTACACAATACCGTGTACATACCAGGGAAGTACTGGGACTTCCCTGGTGGTCCAGTGGCTAAGACTCCATGCTCCCAATGCAGGGGGCCCAAGTTCCATCCTCAGTCAGGGAACCAGATCTTGCATGCCGCAACTATAGACCCCGAATGCTGAAACTAAGACCCTCATAGCCAAATAAATAAATAAGTAGAAGACTTGGTGCAGCCAGATAAATAAATAAAAACATTTTTAAAATATCTTATCCTTGGTCCGGGAAGATTCCACGTGCCTCAGGGCAACTAAGCCCGTGATCCACAGCTAGAGCCCATGCTCTGCAACAAGAGGAGCCATCACAATGAGAAGCCCCTGCTCTCCGCAACTAGAGAAAGCCCAACTATAGCAACAAAGACTCAGTGCAGCCAAAAATGAATTAATTTAAATTAAAAAAACATATATATATATATATATATACAAAGGCAAACCGAATATAACAGTGGTCTCCATTACAAGGTCTACACTTCCAGCCCGTGCCGGTCAGCATGCATGATAATCTGATCAATGACCCGCGCTGTCTGGCACAAAGAAGAGGACAGACCAGCGTAGTAGGACACCAGTCCTGCTCACAGTCTCACTTGCTTTGCCCTTATCTCAACAGGGCACTCAGACCCCTCTCCCTCTGCCCGCCCATGATTTTACAGTTGTGACAGGACACCCCTTTAATCCCCTCCTTCTTCGTATAAAACTCACTGCCTTCCACGGGTTTAGGATTTCAGATACTAGAGGCCCATGGCCCATCTGTACTCCTGGTTTCCTCAGCTCTTTTCCTCCCAACTCATCTGTTCTTCTCTCCCTGCCTTTCCCCAGCTTTCCTTCTTTCCTTGGGGTAGCACAGGAGACCACCCCCTAATTTCTGAGTTAGGGGTTCCAAAGGAGGGGAAGAGAGTCATGAGGCCAGTGCTGTGGGCAGAGAGTGTTAGTCACTCAGGCATCGCCGACGCTTTGGGACGCCACGGACTGTAGCCCACTAGGCTCCTCTGTTCTTGGGATTCTTGAAGCAAGAATACTGGAGTGGGTTGCCTTCCCTTCTCCAGGGGAATCTTCCTAACCCAGGGATAAAACCCGGGTCTCCTGCATTGCAGGCAGATTCTTTACAGTCTGAGCCACCAGGGAAGCCCCAGTGGGAAGTGAAGACACGGTTTGATCCTGTTATATATGTTATATTTGGCTATGGGGCAGTAGGTTCATCTTACTGCACCTTTTCTCAATAACCAACTCTTGCATGTTGGTGGGGGTGGGGTATGTATTAAGACTTTGTTTCCTGAGGGCTGCTTGTTCAGTTTTAGGCTGAGTGGCACTTGATAATATACGGCAGGCTTAGCTGTCATCTCGGCCAAGCTTCCTGGGGCACAAAGAAATGGGCCACGTTGAATGTTCCTTGATCTGCAGTCCAGTGCAGGGCTGGCAGAACCCCCATGCAAAGTGTCAGAGAAAGGGACATGACCCGGTGGTGGGCTTTGGAGTCATATACCCCTGCATGTGACTCCTGGTTCTGCCACTTAGCTGGTGTACATCCCAGATAAATTCTGACCCTCTGTGAGCTGTGGGCTTCTCAGTTGAACACTGGAGATCAAGAACTCTGACAGAAAGGGACTGGAAGACAACCTCATATAGAACTGCTGAGCCAGGCAGTATATTCCGAGTTGAGGACCACCACACATAAGTGGTCCATGAAATCATTTTAGTGGGACACAAACAGTATCTGTACAGAAAGGAAAACATCACTGTCACCCCCTAACTTGTAGTTGGAGGAACTATTGTGCTGTTAGCTTGCTCCTGTTATATCTAGAACGTAGGTGTGTGTGTTTGTACTGGCAACGCAAAGTGTACTTTTTTGTGGATCATGGCAAAGTTTGAGACCTTGACACAGAAGGATCAGCTAAGATCTGGGGAAGACGTGGCAGGTGATGTCACACCTGGCTCCTACATGGAATATCCTGTCTGAATCTATAGGTGACGGCCTGACACTCATGTGTCCATTCTTCTGAAACTCCCTGGCCCATCACCCCAAGGCGCCCCTCCTCCCCCACCCTTGGGCTCAGGTTCAGCATCTGTATACCATTCCCCTGGCTGGGGCTTGCTTACCTCTCCCGAGCCCAACCATGAGCTCCCTGAGGGCAGCTGGCAGCTTCTTATCCTTTTTTTCAATAGCTGGCCTCACAGGCCCTACACTAGAAGGGGAGTGGCTGGCTGGATAGGGGACACTCAGTAGCGGGGGGCAGCCCAGGTTTGGGGAGGAAGGGCAACTGGGTCCCCTCACAATCGAATTCAATAGCACTTACTGAAGGCTCACGCTGTGCCAGGTACTGTGTTGGCACCATCATTGGCATTGTATTTAACTTCAAAAGAATATGAATTATTATCCCAATTTTAAGGGTGAAGAAACTGAGGTTCACTCAACAAGGAAGCAGCAGAGATTTGAATGCTAGATCTTCTCCTTATTCACTTGTTCCTTCATTCACTTATTCTTTCAAAAGATACTTAACAAATGCCCACAATACACTAGGCACTGTGCCCAGCACCGAAGACATAGAGAGAGACGACCAGTCCCTGACCTCAAAGACGAGCTAAAGACACTTGAATATGAGAATCTGGTAAATGCTGAGAGAAGCGGGTGGAGAGAGGGGGCTGGATTTGAGGCACATTTCATGATTCTACAAGAAGACGTGGGAGAAGTAGTGATTCTTACATTTTACTTAAACATAAGTCAACAATGTTGGATTTTTCTCCTTTTTCTTTCTCTCTTTTTTTAAACAGTGAGCATGTATTATTTGCATAATTTTAGCAAGAAGGACACAGGTGGTAAGCAGCATTCAGATGCTCTGGAGGTGAGCAGAGTGAGACCTGGAGAAGGGGAGACTGCTGAGGCTTGAGGCCCCCGGGGGCCCTGCCTCAGAGTCAGCGCTTGTCTGCATGGTAGGCGGTCAGGAAGGGAGGCAGGGCTGCTGGGGGACAGAAGCCGAGTTTGGCCAACCTCTGACAAGCTCCAAGCTCCTTAAAGACAGGAATTCACAGCTCCACACAGCAAGGAGGCGTGAGCAGTGAGCCCGAGGCTCATCTTACAGGTCAGAAATCCGAGACACAGACAGGAAAAGACGCTTTGTGCCAGAGCCGGGAGGATTTGACCCCGATGGCAGCAATGTCGGGGCTCCCAGGAAAGGCGGGCTTGTTGGGGGGTGGGGGTGAGCCAAAGTCACAGCCCTGGCAGGGGAGGCAGAGCTGGGAGGTGTGGCCACTGGGTAGGTGGAGGACCGGTGTGTAGTTAAAAGAAAGAGGTGGGCCAGGTGTGGCCATCCAACAGGGAGGCCCCGGGGCATGAGTCACACGCACTCCCCGCAGCACCCAGATCTCATGGGAAATGCCAGGGAGCAGTGGGTGAACCCCACAGGCCAACTGCTGGCCTCTGTTGAGTCACCCCATCCATTTAGGAGTTGTCCCTCGGGAACTTATTTAAACAAAAGGAAAGATGTCACCCATCCTGAAATCAGGCGAAGGGGTGGTCACACCCTCCATCCACGTCAGCACTGAGAACACCCCCATCCCAGACTCCCCCAGCTCCTTCCCAGGCCTGGCGTGGCCTCTCTTCCTGAGGCTCTTCTGTCCCTCTTGTCCTTCCTCCCACTGGCCCCTCCTCCCTCCTCTGAGTCCTCTGCAGCAGGGTCTCCACCCCACGACTCCTCTGCTACCTTCCATGTCCTGATTGTTGGGAACTAACAAGTTGTCCCCGCGGGCTGTGACAATATCCTCCATCCGGGAGGCCGGCCACGGGCAGGCGAGGGGCCCGGCAACAGCTGCTTCTCAGAACTCCGAGGGGGCAGGGGCACCAGGGTGCAGGAAGCCCTGTCGACAGGTGGCTTGCACAGGCCAGCCAACTGGGCCCATGCCCCATGAGAGGCAATGGCGAAACCGCCCATAAACGAGTTCCTCTGCCTGGACCGGATCTCCCCTCCAGGAAGAACACCCAATCCTCACCCTGAGTGTCTGGTTTATCCTGAAGCCCAAGATGCCCGGACTCCTCTCCTCGGGCCTTTGCTGTCAGCATTTAGGGGGCCTAGATCCCTTCCGGGGCTGGGGCAAATATGTGTGACAGGAGCGGCAAAGAGTGCAAGAAGGTCCTACCCTAGCTGGCTGAAACACCACCCACGCCACACCCAGTGTGTGCCTGCATCCACACAGGGCTAGCATCCTTACTTAAGTCACCTGCTTGGCCCTTAACTTTTTGACCACCCCAACCCCAGACCTAAACAAAGGTCAGAAGGGCCATAGCCAGACAGGAGACTCCCATGATGCTAGCTAGCCCATCCTGCTGCTAGTTCAAGCTTCCAGAGGGGGAAGACCAGCCTCTAGAAACCTCCCCAGGCCCCTCAGAGTATTGTCCCCAGATTTTATTAACACACTGTTGGGGTCTCTGGGCTCTGACCCAGAGCACCCCACCCCCCAAGATTTTGTATCTTCTAGTCAAAGCTCCACTGCTGGGTTCCTAGACTCACCAACTCACCACTGAACCGGTTTTCCCAATTGTACGTCCAGGGCAGGGCAGTGCCCCCATGGCCATCCAGATGCTGGAGGAGCCTATTTAAGGATGGACTTGGGAACATCCAGGAAGACAAAGTTATAAATGCAGACTTATCAATATCCATTCCTCAGCTCTGGTGTCCTAGGTCTTCTAACTCAGCCCCACACATCTGCTTTCCCTCAGTTTGTTGTTCCAGGCAGGAAACTTTCTTTCCTTGTAGGTTCCATTCCAGCCATACCTGCCAATCCCCCTACCCCGACCCATGATCCCACACATGCAGGAATCCTTCCTTCCTGAGTGTGTGTGCATGCTCAGTTGTGTCCGACTCTTTGTGACCCCATGGACTATAGCCTACCAGGCTCCTCTGTCCATGGAATTCTCCAGGCAAAGAATACTGGAGTGAGTAGCCATTTCCTCCTCCAGGGGATCTTCCCAACCCAGGGATCAAACCCGTGTCTTTTATGTCTCCTGCGTTGGCAGGCAGATGTTTTTACCAACTGTGCCACCTGGGAAGCCCTTTGCTTCCTAAGAGCTCATTGAAAACTGACATGGGAGGGGACCAAAACAAACAAAAACCCCCAAATAAGAAACATATCAAGAACAAACAGGAATCAGGAAATCAGCATCACATGGGTCCACAGATGTAACTATTAAACTTTATCTTGGGTCCAAGAACATCCCTCGAGTACACAGTCCAGGACACTGGTTTGAAGCATCCAAAGCCAGCAGTGTGTGACCACGTCGGGTGTGGGAGCTGAGGGTGGGGACACAGGATCTCATTCAAAACCACCTCTCAGGGACTTCCCGGAAGTCCAGTGGTTAAGACTTCACCTTCCAGTGCAGAGGGTGTGGGTTCAATACCTGGTTGGGGAGCTAAGATCCCAGGTGCCTTGTGGCCAGAGAACCAAAACATAAGAAAGACAGAAGCAATATTGTAACAAATTCAGTAAAGACTGTAAAAATGGTCCATATCAAAACACAACAAAACACCTTTCAGCGTTAAGAGGCATAAAGGTATAAAGGCAGGCCTCATGATACCCATCAGAGGCAGCATCAAGCGGGAAGAGGGAAAACAATCTCTCTTCGGGTCAACTGTGGGGCACTGCTAAGGTATTAATAAGCCCAGCAGAAAGCACAGAGGACCTGGCAAGTGGCCAGGGCAGGGGAGGGGCATTAAACCAGAGGAGCAGAGGGAGGTCTGTTTAGTGCTTAGCCGCTGCTCTGAAAATCTGGGGTGGGCATCCCAGTTGGGGGATAGGGGAGGGCAGGGACTAAGAAATTTGGCAGTCAGTGGTCAAGACTCCACGCTTCCAATGTAGAGGGCACGAGTTTGATCCCTGGTAGGGGAACTAAGATCCCACATGCTGCACAGAACAGCCAAAAAAAGAAAAGAAAAAAGAAAGCCAGAGGACACTGTACCCAGAAGGTGACTCAAGGATCACAATGGCAAGGAGGTGCTTAGGGCAGGAAACCCAGACTCCCTGGAGGATGGCCGTTCTACTGCACAAGAGAGGAGCAATGAGGAGATGACAGGCAGACCTCGTCAAGAACAGGATGTCTACCTCCCAGCACTGAGACAGGTGAAGGGGAAAGGATGGGGACGGGAAAGCTAAGCATGGCAGCTAAGCACTGGTTCAGTGCTCAGACAGAATGAACAAAGGAGATTCCTCCAGAAGAAAATGCAGTCACCACGTGACCCAGCAATTCCACTTCTAGAGTGCACACCCAAAAGACCTGAAAACTGGTGTCAAAACAAATATTTATGCACCAGTGTTCAGCACTATTCACAACAGACAAAGGTGGAAGCCACCCAAATGTCCCATCAGCAGATGAGTGGTCTGTCCCGCACAATGGAGTATGATTCAGCCATAGAAAGGAAACAGGTACTAATAACATGTTACAGTATGGATGAACCTTGAAACCATGATGCTAAGCGAAAGACGCCAATCATAACAGGTCACATACTCTATGAATACATTTATACGAAATATGCAGAACAGGTAAATCCACAGACAGGAAGCAGATTAGAAGGTGGCAGGGTTGGGAGAAAGAGGAGAGTGTCTGCCTGAGGCGTACAGAGTCTCCTTGCGGGGTGATGAAAACGTTTCAGAACCAGGCACAGGTGATGGTTACACAACATGGAGGGTGTACTGAATGCCATTGAACTGTACATTTTAAAAGGTCAGTGTTATATGAATTTCACTTCAGTTAAAGAAAGAAGAATGAATGAATGAATAGAGGCAGTAAGGGAGCCCAGGGAACAAGGCTGAGAGATGACAGAAGAGAAAACAGGAACTAGAGGTGGGCCAGAGACTGAGTCAACACGACTTGCTGTCTGAGTCCACAGCACTCAGCCTTCTCTCTGCCCCAGTCACAGACAGGGTACCTGGCTGTGAGCATAGCTGGGGCTCTCCTTGGTTCCCAAGGACCTAACAAATGCCATCCTTTTCTCCAGGCCTCAAGAAAAGGTATTGGAATACAAGTGAGGGAAAAGGACACAAAATAGCTTTTATCAATAATTTACAGATACACATGTAAACACTCACTGGGAAAGACCCTGACACTGGGAAAGATTGAAGGCAGGAGGAGAAGGGGACGACAGAAGATGAGATGGTTGGATGGCATCACCGACTCGATGGACATGAGGTTAAGCAAGCTCCAGGAGTTGGTGATGGACAGGGAAGCCTGACGTGCTGCAGTCCATGGGTCTGCATGCAAAGAGTCGGACATGACTGAGAGACTGAACTGAACTGAACTGAACTGAACTGATGCAAACAAAAAATATACACTACCAGCAAAGTATGTACTAATGTATACATACTTTTATGATATAAACCATTCATGGGGACTTCCATGGTGGTCCAGTGGTTAAGATTCCATCCTGCAATGCTGGGGATGCCGGTTCGATCCCTGATGAGGGAACTAAGATCCCACAAGCTACGGAGCAGCTAATCCCACGTGCCACAGCTCGAGAGTCTGTGCGTTGACACAAAGATCTTGAGTGCACCAACTAAGACCTGATGCAATCTAATCAACTAATTAATTAAAATAAATCATTCAAGAGCATTGATATTCTCGTCATTCTTAGTAACCATGAGTCCCCTGCTTCCATCATTTCCTTGGGACACAACTTTAAGAAAAAAGTGCTACCCGAAGGCAAGACTTAACCCTGAATGCTCCAACACAGTCAGGACCACCATTAGCCTAAGATCAAAGGGTGGGTCTCAGCCTCTGCTGCTACTCACAGGATCTCCGAGGCAAGGAAAGCCACATTCCTCGGGAAGCTGTCCCAAGTCAAACTAGTTTTACCTGAATGTGGGCCTCCCTGCCTTAAGCCACCATCCTTCCAATCCTTCAGGACTGCTGCAGAATGAGGAGGAGGGAGAAGAGACTTCGGAGGACTCACCTTGTGACCTCCTGGCTCTTAAAGTCAGGATCAGGATTGGGTAAGCACCTAGCCAGCGTATTTAAAAGCAGAGACATCACTTTGCCAACAAAAGTCCATATAGTCAAAGCTATGATTTTTCTAGTAGGCATGTACAGATGTGAGAGTTGGACCATAAAGACGGCTGAGAGCCAAAGAATTGATGCTTTCAAACTATGGTACTGGAGAAGACCGTTGAGAGTCCTTTGGACTGCAAAGAGATCAAATCATTCAATCCTAAAGGAAATCAAACCTGAATATTCATCAGAAGGACTGATGCTAAAGCTGAAGCTCCAATACTTTGGCCACCTGATGCGAAGAGTTGACTCAGAAAACACCCTGATGCTGGGAAAGACTGAAGGCAAAAGGAGAAGTGGGTGGCAGAGGATGAGATGCTTGGATGGCATCACCAACACAATGGACATGAGTTTAAGCAAACTCTGGGAGATAGTGAAGGACGGGGAAGCCTGGCATGCTGCAGTCCGTGAGGTCCCAAAGAGTCAGACATGGCTGTGACTGAACAACAAGCAGAGTTCAGTTTAACGTAAAGTCCTGGCTGTGTGAAATGCCAGAGCCTGCCTGCAATGTGGACTCTCTGACTGCTGGTGCATTTTGGAGAATGGGCATTAAGACCCTTTTCTAAAGTTGATCTATGCCCATGAAGATGAGAACTGCATTAAGAAGACTTTAGACTAAGTGACCAATGAGAAGCACTGTCAAACCTTTCCAGCAAGAACTCCATGGCCGCTGCGCCAGAAAACCCACCACCTACCTCGATGACTGCTGTTACTTTTATTAATTTTTAAAACCACCTCTCAATCTTCATGATTTATGTTTAAATGAGATAGAAAATGTACCTGAAGTGATGTTAAAGCTCATAGATAAAGGCAGGAACTACTGAGGAAATTGGTTGAGATACTGACAGTTTTTAAAGTCTTGATAAATACAGTGGTGAATTATTGAAAGCGTTCCTTCTAGGATCAAGACAACATTCATTGTAAAAAAAAAAAAAGACAACATTCATTGTATTTCAACATTGAAGGTCGTAGTCACCACAGTAAGGCGAGAAAAATAAATAAAAGGCATAATGACAGGAAAGGAATGAATAAAACTACATTTATTCTTAATTGAAAGATTATATACTTAGAAAACCTAAAGTAATTGACAAACTATTAAAATTAATGAATTAATGTAGTGGGATCGCAAGATACAGGGTCAATATACAAAAGTCAATAATTGTATTTTCTATATACTACCAATAAACAATTGAAAATGAAATTTAAAATACAATGTTTATGAGAATATCATAAAGCATTAAATGCATTGGAATACATTTAGTGAAAGATGGGCATGAGCTTAACATTGAAAACCACAAACCATTGTTGAGAGAAATTAAAGAAAACCTACAGGGAAATCCCTGGCAGCCTAATGGTTAGGACTTGGCCCTTTCACAGACAGAACCCAAGTTCAATCCCTGGTCAGGGAACTAAGACTGCAAGTCACAGGGTGCAGCCAAAATAAGAAAAAAAAAGAAAGAAAAAAGGGAAAGGAAGGAAAGTGTCATTAAGAAAAGAGAAAGCCTACGTAAGTAGAGAAATACTCCATTTTTGTGAGTTGGAAGGCTCAATATTACTCAGATGTCCATTCTCTCCCAATTTTATTTCATTCAACATCCCAGCAGACATTTTCTAGAACTTAATGAGCTGATTCTAAAAATTTCTGGAAAGCTAAAGGACCACAGATAGCTAGGACTATCATAAAGGAAAAGAAAAAAGTTGGAAGACTTATACTATAAGATTTCAAACTTAAAATAAAGAGGCAGCAATTAAGACAGCGTCATATGGGTATCAAATTTGGATAGTCCACGGACTTCCCTTCCCACATCCAGTGGTTAAGACGGGCTTCCACTGAAGGGGGTGTGGGCTCAATCTCTGGTCAGGAACTAAGATCCCACAGGCCACATGACACAACCAGAAAAAAAATTTTTTTGGATAGTCCAAAAGGGAGTCTATTGGTCACAGTTGGTTTTCAATAAGGATTCTAATGCAATTCAGTGGGGAAAGGAAAATATGAAAATATTTTAAAACAGAGTTAGAACATATAGATATTTGTATGGAAAAAATTAACCTTAATTCATATCTCACACCATACAGAAAAATTAATTCATAATGGACCACAGAACTAAAGTCAAGAGCTAAGTTTCTGGAAGAAAATATATCTAGAAAATCATATCTTCATAGCTTTGGGGCAGGAAAGGATTTATTACACAAGACATAAAAGGCATTAATGATAAAAGACAAAAAAATTAACTGGACCCCATCAAAACTAAAAACTTCTCATTAAAAGACAAAGAAAACACCAGCCCAGGTTGGATGCATGAGACAAGTGCTTGGGGCTGGTGCACTGGGAAGACCCAGAGGGATCGGGTGGAGAGGGAGGTGGCAGGGGGGATCGGGATGGGGAATACATGTAAATCCATGGCTGATTCATGTCAATGTATGGCAAAAACCACTACAATATTGTAAAGTAATTAGCCTCCAACTAATAAAAATAAATGGAAAAAAAAAAGACAAAGAAAAAGGCTGAAAGTGAGCAGGAAATGCGTAAAACATGACTGACAAAGGACTCATTTCCAGAAAATAAAAAGAACTCCTAAAAGTCAATGAGAAGACAATTCAATTTAAAAATGACCTAAGATTTAAATACTTCATGAAAGATACAGGAATAATCAACAGGTAATGGCAAAATCCTCAGCCTCACCGGTCATCTTAGAAATGCAAAGTAAAACCATAACGAGATACCACCTCATACCCACTTGAATTACTAAAATTAAAAGATTGATATTGCCCAACATTGCAGGGATGTGGACCAACTGTATTGCTTATACCTTGCTGGTGAGAGTATAAAATGATACAGATACTATAAAAAGAGTTTAGCAATTTCTTATGAAAACTAAACATATGCCTACCCTATGATCCAGCAATCCTATTCTTATATACCCAAGAGAAATAAGTGTGTCTACACAAAGTCTTATACAAGGAAGTTTATAGTAGTTTTATTTATAATAGCCCAAAATGGAAAGAACTAAAATTCCCATCAAGAGAAGAGTTGATAAACAAATTGTGGTTTAGCCAAAATTAGGAATGCTACTCATCAATTAAAAGACAAAACAAAACAAAACTGATGCAAGCAACAACATGGACAAATCTCAAAACCATTTCTAATGAGAGTACCAGACACAAGAGTCCATTACTGTATAACTCCATTCATGGACAGAACTTCCTCGACTAGTGATGGGGTCACATCCCAAAAAACCCATCTTAAGTTGAAAACACCATAAATCAGAAATGCATTTAATACACCTAACTTAACGAATATCACAGCTTAGCCAAGTGCAGAACACATATCAGCCAACAGTTGGGCAAAATCATCTAACACAAAGCCTAAGTGCTGAATATCTCATGTAATTTATTGGTTACTGTACTTAAAGTGAAGAACAGATGGCTGTCTGGGTCCAGAATCGTTTGAGTGTATCAGTGGTTCACGCTGAGATGGCAGGACTGCCGCTGCCAGCATCGCAAGAGTGTAGTGGACCACGTATCGCTACCGCTGGAAAAGATCAAAATTCAAAATGCAGAGTACAATCTACGGAATGCCTGTTGCGTTTGCACCCATCATGAAGTCAAAAAATTGTCGAACCATCGTAAGCTGGGGAATGTCTAACCAAAGTTCAAGAACAGACAGAGTAGATCTACTGGAGAAATCCGAACAGTGGTAGCCTGGGAGGAACTGATTGAAAAGAGGCTTTCTTCACTGTTCTAAGACGCCTCTGGGGATTTCCCTGGTGTTCTAGTGGTTAAGAATTCACCCACCAATACAGGGGACACCGGTTCGATCCCTGGTCCAGGAAGATTCCACATGCCAGAGAGCAACTGAGACTGTACTACAAAAACTACTGAAGCTTCTGTGCCTAGAGCCCATGCTTCAAAACAAGAGGAACCAGAGCACCCCAGCAAGAAAGTAGCTCCCGCTCTCTGCAACTAGAGAAAAGCCTGTGCAGGAGCAAAGACCCAGCACAGCCAAAAAAAATAAATAAACACTTTTTTTTTAAAGAGGCAACCAAAGGATAGGTTAAAAAAAAGAAAAAGGCTCCTCTCACTCTACTTACTCATCCCTCCCTTTGACTAATTCCAGACAACCAGTGACATTTTCAGTCTCCACAATTTCACCTTTTCCAGAATATCAAATATTTGGAATCATTCAGCACATGGCCTTTTCAGACTGGCTTCTTTCACTTAATAATTCACATTTAAGTTTCGTCCATGTCTTTCCATAGCTTGACAGCTCATTTCTTCCTAGTTCACTGCCTGGATATACCAGTTTATTTGAACCATTCACCTACTGAAGGACATCTTGGTTGCTTCCACGTTTTGGTCATTATGACTAAAGCTGCTATAAACATCTGTGACTAGGTTTTGGTGTGGACACAATCCTTTGGGTAAAAATCAAGGAGCATGACTGTTGGAGCAGATGGTAAAAGTAGATTTTGTTTTATAAGAAACAAACAAGCTGTCTTCCAAAGTGCTGCACCATGGTGCGTTCCCCCAGCAATGGCTGAGAGTTTCTGCTGTTCCATAGAATCACCCGCATCTGTGTTCTGAGTGTTCTTTTATTTTGGCTACTCTGACAGGTGTGTAGTGATACTTCACTGTCATTTTAACATGCAATTCCCTAATAAAAGATGTTGAACATATTTTTCATTTGCTTACTTGTCATCTGGATATCTTCTTTGATGAGGTAACTGCCTGGGTAATTTGCCCATTTTTAAAAAATTGAGCTATTCTTTTTCTTATTGTTGATTTTAAGAGTTCTTTGCATATTTTGGATAACTGTCCACTATCAGATATGTCTTTTGCAAATGTTTCTCCTAGTCTGTGGCTTGTGTTATCATTCTATTGACACTGATTTTTGCAGAGCAGAAGATTTTAATTGCAATGAAGTCTGAAAAGTGAAAGTGAAAGTCACTCAGTAGGGTCCAGCTCTTTGTGACCCCATGGACTATACAGTCCATGGAATTCTCCAGGTCAGAACACTGGAGTGGGTAGCTGTTCCCTTCTCCAGGGGATCTTCCCAACCCAGGGATGGAACCAGGTTTCCCACATTGCGGGTGGATTCTTTACCAGCTGAGCCACCAGGGAAGCCCTAGAATAATGGAGTGGGTAGCCATTCCCTTCTCCAGTGGATCTTCCCAACCCAGGAATCGAACCGGGATCTCCTGCATTGCAGGAAGATTCTTTACCAGCTGAGGAATTCCAGTTTATCAATTATTTCTTCCAGGGATTGTGCCTTTGGGGTCGTACTGAAAATCATTGTTATATCCAAGGTGAGATTCATCGAGCTTCTCACCATTAAGTACAATATTAGCTGCAGGTGTTTTGTCAATGTTCTTTATCAAGCTCACAAAGTTCATCTCTACTGCTGAGACTTTTTATCATGAATAGATGTTGAATTTTGTCAAATGCTTTTTCTGTGTGTATTCATATGATCATGTGATTTTTCTTCTTCACCCTGTTGATGTGATGGATAACACTGATTTTTTAAAATTTTATTTTATTTGGCTATGTTGGTTCTTAATTGCAGCACACAGGATCTTTGCTGGGTCATGTGGGATCTTTCGTTGTGGCTCACGGGCTCAGCTGTTGTGGCTATTTGCAGCTTGTGGGTTCAGCAGCCCCACAGTATGAGGGATCTTAGCTCCCCGACCAGAGATTGAACTCATGTCCCCTGCGTGGCAAGTTGGGTTGTTAACCCCTGGACAACCAGGGAAGTCTCCCATTAATGGATTTTTAAATACTCAACCAGCTTTGCATATCTAGGATAAATTCCACTTTACTACAGGTGTATAATTATTTTCATACACTGTAGATTTGTTTGCTAATATTTTGTTAAAGATTTTTGCACCTGATCATGCGAGATAATGGTCCGAAGTTTCCTTTTCTTATAATCCGCCCCTCTGCCCTGTTTTAGTAGTAGGGGAACGCTGGCCTCATAGAATGAATTTTAAATAAAGTTGACCCTTGAACAATACTAGTTTGAGCTGTGTGGGTCCACTTACACATGGATATTTTTCAGTAGTAAACACTACAATACCACATGATCTGTGGTTGGTTGGATCCATGGATGCATCCTTGGATACACAAGAACTGCAGATACAAGGGCCAACTAGAAGTTATACACCAATTAACCCCTGCATTGTTCAAGGGTCAATTGTGTTCCCTCTGCTTCTATCCTCTGAAAGAGATGTTGAGAACTGGTATACTTTCTTCATTTAATGTCTAGTTAGAATTCACCAGTAAGCCCATCTGAGTACTGTGTTTTCTGTTTTGGAAGGTTATTAATTATTGACTGAATTCCTTTAATAGATACATACCTATTCAGATCGTCTGTTTCTAGCTAGTATTAGCAGACTGGATCTCTCAAGGGATTGGTCTAGTTCCCCCATGTTATCAAATTTGTAGGCAGAGAGTTGTTCAAAATATTCCTTTATTATCCTCTTAATGTCCCATGGAATTTACAGTAATGCCCTCTCTTTCATTTCTGATACTAGTAATTTGTGTCTTCTGTTTTTTCTTAGTGACTTGGCTAGAGGCTTGTCAACCTTATTGATCTTTCCAAAGAACCAGCAGCTTTTGTTTTTGTAGATTTTCTCTACTGACTTCCTATTTTCAATTTCACTTATATTTCTGATGTAATTTTAAAAATTTATTCTCTTGCTTACTTTGGATTTAATTTGCTCTTCTTTCTCTAGTATCCTAAGGTGGAAGCTTAGATTATTGATTTTAGATCTTTTTTCTTTTCTAATAAATGTGTGTGTGTGTGTGTGTGTGTGTATGCGCTCAGTTGTGTCTGACTTTTTAAGACCCCGTGGACTGTAGCTTTGCAGGCTCCTCTGTCCATGGGATTTCCCAGGCAAGAATACTGGAGTGGGTTGCCAGTTCCTTCTCCAGGGGATCTTCCTAACCCGGGGATCAAACCCAAGTCTCCTGCATTGGCAGGCAGATTCTTCACCACTGCACCACCTGGGAAGTCCTTTTAAATACATACATTTCAACAATGCTAGAAATTCTCTAAGCACTGCTTTCAATGTACCCCACAAATTGCAATAGACTGTATTTTAACTTTCACTTAGTACAAAATACTTTTGAAATTTCTTCTTTGACTCTTTAGAAGTATGTTGTTTAATCTCGAAGTATTTGAGGTTTTCCAGCAATCTTTTTGTTATTAATTTCTAGTGTAATTCTACTGTGGTCCAAAAGCAGGCACTGTATGGTTTCCATTCTTTTAAATTTGTTAAAGTGTGCTTTATGACCCAGAAAGTAATTTTGGTGAATGTTTGGTGTAAGCGTAAGAAGAAAGTGTAATATGCTGTTGTTAACATTAAGGATTGTTATGTCTTCCTGTTGTATTAATATATAATGCCCCTCTTTATCCCTGATAATTTTCTTTGCTCTGAAATTTCTTCTCTGTCTGAAGTTAATACAGCTATTCCTGCTTCCTTTTGAGTGATGTTAGCATGATACATCTTTCTCCATTCTTTTACTTTTAATCTAAATATCTTTATATTCAAAGTTGGTTTCCTGTAGTTGGGTCTTGTTTTTGAATCCATGTGACTCTCCATCTTTTAATTGGTATATTTAGACCATTGATACTTAAAGCATACATAAACATTCACAGTCAAATACACTGTTGCTATTATTATTTTGAACAACTTATCTGTGAAACATAAAAGCTTTTATTTTATTTTTATGTATTCATTCTCCAATGCTCTTCCTTTCTTTATGTAGATTTGAGTTTCTCACCTATATAGTTTTCCTTCTGTCTGGAGAACTTTTTTAACAGTTCTTGCAAGGTAGGTATACTGGCAATAAATTCTTCAATTTTTGTCTGAGAAAGTATTTCTCTTTCCCTCGTGAAGGATAGTTTCACAGGGTACAGAATTCTAAGTTGGTGCTTTGCTTTTGTTTTTTCCTTTTAACACTTTAGAGACTTCACTGAACTCTCTTCTTGCTTGCTTGCATGGTTTCTGAGATGTCAGATGCAATTCTTACCTCTCTCCTTTATAAGTGAGGCGTTCCCCCCCCCATCTTCTTTCAGAATGTTTATATTTGACTTTCTAAAGTTTGAATATGATTGTGGGGAGGGGATTTATCCTGCTCGGTGTTTTCTGAGCTTCCTGGATCTGTACTTTGATGTCTGACATTAATCGGGGAAAACTCTCAGTCATTATTGCTTTAAACATGTCTTCTGTCCCTTTCTATCTTCTCCTCTGGTATTCCCATTACGCCTGTCATACCTGTGTAGTTGTCCCACAGTTCTTGGATAGTTTGTCCTGTTCTGTTTTGAGATTTTTTTCCTCAGTCTTTTTTCTCTTTATTTTTCAGTTTTGGAAGTTTCTAGCATCATACCCTCAAGCTCAAAGCTCTTTCCTCAGCATGTCCAGTCTACTAATGAGCCCATCAAAGGCACCCTTCATCTCTGTGACAGTGGTTTTGATCTCCAGCATTTCTTTTTCATTCTGTCTTAGAATTTCCATCTTTCTCTTTATATCATCTGATTTTGCATATTGTCTACTTTTCCCATTAAAGCTCTTAACATATTAACTGTAGGTTTCTAAATTCCTAATCTGATAATTCCCACATTTCCACCATATCTGGTTCTGAAGCTTAGTCTCCTCAAACTATGTTTTTGCCTTTCAGAATGCCTTGTAAACTTTTACTGAAAGGTAGACAAGATATACTAGGTAGACAGGCTACATTGCAGTCAACAGACCCTTAGTGATGTGAGAGTTAAGGTTTGGAGTAGGGAAGTGTTGCATAATCCTGCTATCAGGTCTCAATTTTTTGGTGAGCTGGTGGCCCTGGACCATGCCCTTCACTGCTGCTTCTCGGTTCTCACTCCCCACCCGTAGGTGGGACAGCATAGCTAGACTGGCCTGGAGTTGGTACTTCCCTTCCCCCAGGTAGGTCAGGCTCTGGGAAAATAGCTTCTCCTTGCAGCAGACCTTGTTGAGAAGAACAGAAGTCTCTGGCACATTTCAAAGTGGTCCTTTCCCTTCCTCCTGCTGGAAGCATTTTCCTCCAGTATTCACTGGAGGGGCTTCCCTGAGAGCTCAGTTGGTAAAGAATGCACCTGCAATGCAGGAGACCCTGGTTTGATTCCCCGCTGGAGAAGGGACAGGCTGCCCACTCCAGTATTCTTGGGCTTCCCTTGTGGCTCAGCTGGTAAAGAATCCACCTGCAATGCAGGAGACCTGGGCTCGATCCCTGGGTTGGGAAGATTCCCTGGAGAAGGAAAGGCTACCCACTCCAGTATTCTGGCCTGGAGAATTCCAAGGACTGTATAGTCCATAGGGTTGCAAAGAGTCAGACACGACTGAGCGACTTTCACTATTCACTGCAGATGAGTGAGGACCTGGTGGAGCTCCAGGAAATAAAAAACTCACAAAAGTGTAAGTTCCACCTCCAGTGACTGGGCACCCCTGAAGTTTAGAATGTGTTTTTGTTTTTTCTTACTGAGATTCAATTGTCATAATTAAGTGTACTGTATGTTGACTTGATACATTTATATGTTGCAATGTGATTATCACCGTGGTGTTCACTAACAGCTCTATCACGTCACATAATTATCATTCTTTTTTTTGCGGGGTGGGGGGAACAATTATGATCTAGTCTCTTAGCAACTCTGAAGTTTATGACTCAGTATTGTGGACCGTAATCACTATGTGATGCATTACCTCTCCTACCTGAAGTTTTCAGCTCTCAGGCTTGTCCACACTGAGCCTCCAGCAATTTGACAATTACAGGTTAGGTTTCCCTACACTGTCACTGGCTCCCATGGAGGTTTCTGCTACGCTATGTTTTGTTTTTAAATTAACTATATTACAGACTGGTTCCAAATAGGAAAAGGAGCACGTCAAGGCTGTAAATTGTCACCCTGCTTATTTAACTTACATGCAGGGTACATCACGAGAAATGCTGGGCTGGAGGAAGCACAAGCTGGAATCAAGATTGCCAAGAGAAATATCAATAACCTCAGATAGACAGATGACACCACCCTTATGGCAGAAAGTGAAGAAGAACTGAAGAGCCTCTTGATGAAGGTGAAAGAGGAGAGTGAAAAAGTTGGCTTAAAGCTCAACATTCAGAAAACTAAGATCATGGCATCCGGTCCCACCACTTCATGGCAAATAGATGGGGAAACAGTGGAAACAGTGGCTGGCTTTATTTTTCTGGGCTCCAAAATCACTGCAGATGGTGACTGCAGCCATGAAATTAAAAACCTTACTCCTTGGAAGGAAAGTTATGACCAACCTGGACAGCATATTAAAAAGCAGAGACATTACTTTGCCAAAAAAGATCCGTCTAGTCAAGGCTATGGTTTTTCCAGTGGTCATGTATGGATGTGAGAGTTGGACTATAAAGAAAGCTGAGCACTGAAGAATTGATGCTTTTGAACTGTGCTGTTGGAGAAGACTCTTGAGAGTCCCTTGGACTTCAAGGAGATCCAACCAGTCCATCCTAAAGATCAGTCCTGGGTGTTCATTGGAAGGACTGATGTTGAAGCTGAAACTCCAATACTTTGGCCACCTGATGTGAAGATTGGACTCATTTGAAAAGACCCTGATGCTAGGAAAGATTGAGGGCAGGAGAAGGGGATGACAGAGGATGAGATGGTTGGATGGCATCACCGACTCAATGGATGTGGGTTTGGGTGGACTCCGGGAGTTGGTGATGGACAGGGAGGCCTGGCGTGCTGCGGTTCATGGGGTTACAAAGAGTCGGACATGACTGAGCGACTGAACTGAACTGAATGTATAATTTATATACAATAAAATGTACCCATTTTAAGTAAACAGTTGCGTAAGTGCTGACAAACGTACATATGCCTGTGTAACCTCCACCCCTTTGCCTGGATTATTCAGCTTCCTGGATGGTTTAGTATGCAGCTAGGCCTGAGAACCACACTCTGTTACTCTCTGTCATTCATTGACAACTGAGGGCTTGGGATTACCACTTCTGAGGTTATTCACTTATTTCTGGAGCTTAGTTTCTTCATATCCTCTGAAATTGGATGGGACATCTGTGAGCACAAGCCCACCACAAGAGTACCAATTTGCTGATCCCTAATGTTATAGAATCAGGCTAAAAGTGAACACAGAAAATTTACTTACATGGTCAATTCATCAACCCTGGCACTTCCCTGGTGGTCCAGTGGCTAAGCCTCTGCACTCTCAACGCAGGCAGGGCCCGGGTTCGATCTCTGGTCAGGAAACTAGATCCCACGAACTTGAACTAAAAAATCCTGCATGGCTCAATGATGATCAAAGATCCTGCATGCTACAACTATGACCCAGTGAAGCCGAATAAATAAATATTTAAAGAGAGACAGACAAAAAAAAAAAATTCAACAGGGATTTCCTTAGTCCAGTGGCTAAGACTCCACACTTCAAATGCAGGGAGCACAGGTTCGATCCCTGGTTAGGGAACTAAAATACCACATACCATGTGGTGTGGCCAAAAAAAAAAACCAGTTCATCAGTCCTTCACACACGTGTTGAGCTTGTACCAATTTCCCATTGCTGGCTCCTGCCTCCCTACCTCTCAACTTTAGCTGCCTTTGGATTGTAAGAACTTCTTTCCTTTTCCTGCTCACCTTCCCTGGGGAATGCAGTCACCTCCTCTCCCATCAGGGCACAATGAACAGCCTGGGCTGACCCTCTGTCTTCATCTTCCCTCACCTCCCTTAATCTAAGTTCTCTGTCTCATGGAAGTCCCGTTTCAAATCCCACCTCCACCATGAAGCCTTCCTCCCCCAGCTAGAATCACTGGTACCAGGCACGTGAGCACATAATCACACTCCAGATGCCCTTGGCCTTCACCTTGCTCTAGTTGTTTTAAGTAATCAAATTCAATTAAACAAACATGGAATCAATTGAGGGCTTTCCTTGGACAAGGCATAATGCTGGGTTGTGGACAATAATAGAATGGGGACTAAGACACAAAATACACAGAGTTCCTGCTCTCACATGACAGACTCTAAACAAGAGTAATAAGCTTTGCCCAAGGTGAGGGGTTGCTGGGTGCTGGGGAGAACAAGTCAAAGGCATGCACTATTTCCGATGTTTATATCTGGCTGTGCAAAAACAGAGGTCCTGGGACACCAGCGGGGCTGGGTTCACCCTCTCTGTGCCTCCTGCGGCTCTCACACACTGCCTCATCGAAAGCTCACTGGCTGGACCTGAATTCACAGAACAGGCAGTGTTGCACAAGTACAAGGCCATTACAGGGGGCAACCTAGCATCCTCAATCACCAAGCTTTCTGAATTTTTTTCATTTTCTCTTTTCTTTCCTGCTCATGGTCTCCTTCCTTCCTTCCCTGTTCCTTGTCCCATTTCCAGTCCTCCCTGGCCTAACCCTGGACCAGTCTGGGGCCCGGGGGGAGCCTGATCATTGCTCAGCTGTGTTCTCCCTTCCTTCATCGCCGCCCTTTATTTCTTAGCTCTTTGCATCTGGAGAGGAAGCGCATATCTTAAGTGGTCTGCCTTGGCGGCTCGTTAGACTCACCAGGGAAGCTGATGCTCAGGTCCCACCCCGCCCCAAGCTGATTGACTTGAGGTGAGGTCTTAGTCAGAACAGTGCTTCAGGCTCCCAGGTGATTCAAACGTGCAGCCAGATTGAGAACCACTGCGACAGACTAAGGACTTCGAAAGCTCCACCTTCTCAGCTGAGGGTGACGGTCCCTTCCCACAGATAACCATAGAAATTGGCGTAGGCCAAAAAGACAGCAGCACTAGCTTAGGGGGTGGGCTAATGACAGAGCTTCAAACCCTCAGCAACTCAGCTCCAGAATGGATGTCAAGGCAAAGCTGAAGCTGCTCCCCCTAGAGAAGGCAGGAAGAAGAGAGATATAACAGAGGAAGGAGGAGGAGGAGGAGGCAGGAAAAAAGTGAAAGTGTAATCGCTTAGTCCTGTCCGACTCTTTGGGACCCTATAAACTGTTAGCCTGCCAAGCTCCTCTGTCCACAGGACTCTCCATGCCCTTTTCCAGGGGATCTTCCTGACCCAGGGATCAAACCCACGTCTCCCTCATTGCAGGCAGATTCTTTCTGAGCTGTCAGGCAGACTGCTCAGTAAAATAGGAATCCTGTGTTGCTCTGGGTGGGGGAAGGAGCGGGGAGAGGGGAGCCGGAAGATCAGAGGAGGTACCACTAGAGAAGCAGCTGGCACAGCTTTAGTTCTCAATAAATGTCAGCTTCACCCTGACACAGTGCTTTTATAGTCAAATTATTTGCACAAGAAGGAGCACCCAGTAAAATGAGTTCCATATCCTACACTGGGAGCACAAGCTTAGAGAGATTGAGATTATCCATCTTTCCAACCTCCATCCCACCCCACAGGCCAACTGACTAAGACATCAACCCAAGGAATGGCTAGGATATCTGCACTCAAACTTGACTGTGAAGAGGATTTGCCATGAAGCCCTGAACAAGGTAAGTAACCTCTGTGAACTTCAGTTTTCTCACCCATAAAATGGAATCTATATAAAGGCTCAAATCCCCTACAGAGCAATTGTGAACACGGAATGAGCTCGGTACAACATACACACAGTGGGCTCTTCTTACAACAGCACTTCTCACCTGCTAGGTGATAACATTTACCTCTCTCCTCCTTACCTAACTCTCTAAACATTTATCTAAACTCCCTGTAGTTTTTCAATGTTTTATAAGAATCATATCATACATATAAAGGGATAGAGATCAGGGGCTTCCCTCATAGTTCAGTTGTTAAAGAATCCACCTGCAATGCAGACCTCTGTTGGATTTCTGGGTTGGGAAGATCTGCTGGAGAAGGGAAAGGCTACCCACTCCAGTATTCTGGCCTGGAAAATTCCATGGACTGTATAGTCCATGGGGTTGCAAAGAGTTGGACACGACTGAGCGACTTTCACTTTCAGAAATGGTTTAGTTAACACCCATGTGTCCATCATTATACCAAAGAAATAGACATAATCAACTCCTGTGAAGCCCTTTGTGCCTCTGTTCATCTCCTCCCACAAAATAACCACCTTCCTGCAGGTTTCCTTGATTTTTCCTTTGAAGGTCAAAATCTTTAATTTTTGCCAACATGATGGTGGAAAAAACAGTATCTTTTTGTTGCTGTTGTTTTTTCCTTGATTTTCTTTAAAGAAAAATAGATTGTCTCCCAGCAACTATTTTTCATCTTTGTATCCCCAGAATATTGAACTTTACAGTATTCTATAAATATTGGATAAATGAAGGAATGTCCTAGCAGAAGTAGAACCAGAACAGGCTTTTTAAATTCTCATCTGGGTACTTCCCTGGTGGTCCAGTGGTTAAGACAAGGGGCCTGGGTTTGATCCCTGGTCGGGGAACTAAGATCCTGCATGCCACATGGCATGGCCAAAAGTAAGTAAACAAATTTTCATCTGTTTAACCTTGGGCAAGCTTCTCTGGTCCACGGTTTCCTTGCTCCTTGGCCTCCCTTCCAGCCTAAGTCATCAGTGAACCCAGCAGCTGTCTCCTAGGGCTGGGACTGAGCAAGCTGGAGATGACCTCACAGGTTCCAACCTCTGTGTTCTGGCCGCTAGTGGACTTTGCGTGGGTGACACAGGTGCCTGCTTAGTGTCAACCCCTTGGGTTCCTGGAGCAGCAGGACTTCAACCACAAATATGCTTCTCTCTTTACCCCATGTATGATGCAAATACATTTTCCCATCATTTTTTATGTGAGCCCATAGGGGGAAAAAAAAAAAGGAGAAGGGAATGACAACGCACTCCAGTATTCTTGCTTGGAGAATTCCATGGACAGAGGAGCCTGGTGGGCTACAGTCCATGGGGTCACAGAGTCAGACATGACTGAGTGACTAACACTTTCATAGGGAAAAGATTGAGAAGCACAATAGTAGACTATTAGGCTGGTGGCGAGCAGGAGGCTAGATTTAGCCCAAGATCAGGACAGTCTGGGGCTTCTCTCTCTTCTCCACGTTGCCCCCTATGCCCCACTCAGAGGCCCACTGGCCCACAATGCAGGTGCCCGTCAGTAGCTTGCGGGGTACAGAGCGACCTAGAAAGAGATGGAGGACTGAATTATCCTCCATTCCTTTGCAAAAAAAAAAAAAGTATTCAGCTGCGCTGAGTCTCATTTGCAGTACAAGGGATCTTCGATCTTCCTCCAGGCCTATGAGATCTTTAATTGCAGCGTGTGGGATCGAGCTCCCTGACCAGGAATCGAACCCCAGCCCCCCCACAGTGGAAGCACTGAGTCTCAGCCACTGGACCACCAGGGACGTCCCAAGGACTGAGCTATCTAAAGGCAAGGAGGAGAAAGGAAGACTTGGAGAAGGCCAGGGTTTCAGATCCTACCCCTGTGCAGAGGAACACTTGTCCCTGCCCCAGTGGTCCCTGCCACTGGGAGAGCAGACCTGGAGGGCCGTGTCCAGGGCTCCCCGCGGGCCGGCAGCCGCAGCTGTTGGCAGGGAGTCTCCAGGTCTAAAATTAGCCTCCTGCTCTCCACCCAGGCAGCTCGCTCTGGCAGGCGGGCCCTGCGGTGAGGTAATCACGGGGACAGCGAGCGGGTGGGGCGACAGCACGGGGTAGGGTCCTCCTCCCCAGTGGGCGCCCCCCACCCCCCACCAGGCTGGGGACCCAGGAGCATCTGTGCACAACCTCAGCCTCTCCTCGTGGGTACCTCTGCATCCACCCTGACCTGCACTGGAGGCCCACGAGGAGAGGAACACATGCTTTCCTGATGAACGTGCCAGGGCCTCAACTGACCAGTACAGTCCTGTGGGGTCAGAGACACTGTTCCCATCACACGGAAGCCTCAGAGATGGGATGTTCACTGTGTCCGCTGATCTGAGCCTGGGACCCTGGGAGGGGGAGTCCAGAAGCGCCCGCCCCCTTCTTGGGAAGGGGCATCTCTCAAGGCAGAGCCCAAGCCAGAGACCCCAAGACCCCCACCGCCAGGTCCCTGGCTTCTGACGGTCTGGTCAGGGAGCCTGTGGTTGGATTGGCCAAAACAAGTGACAGATCCTGGGCAGCAGGCCTGCCTCCCTGGGCGGAGCACACAGAGGCACTTAGTGAGGGCTGGGCCGAGGTGGAGAGGGGCAGGGTGAGGCTCCGAGGTGGGGCCTGGCCAGCAGGGCAGAGGCGGAGAGGGGGGCCACAACAGAGATATGCCCATGGTCACCAGGGCCTGTGAAAGGCCCTCAGGGTCACCAAGCCTCTCCATCCAGGAGCTTCCAAGACCACCTCCTAAAACATCATTGCCCAGGGTTCACCCAGCCTCACCCCTCCCTCATCAACTCCACCCAGGGAAGTGGGAGAGAATGCAGGAGGGGAGGTGGGGGACGGCCACTGTCTCCAGAGTGGGAACAGGACCCAGCACCCTCCTAGCCTTGCCTGCCTGGGAAGGCAAGATCACAGGGCCGGGAAGGGAGTGGAGATGGATCTGAGTCCAGGCAGCTTCCAGCTCCCCAATCTTTCTCCAGCCCCTTCCAGTGCAGAATCCCCAGTGCTGGTGCAAACACCGCTTCCTTTGGGAACAATGTCAGAGCAACAGGGCATCTCGTGGACCAAGGAGCCGAGTCTGCCCTACTTGAAGAAAAGGAAACTGAGGCCCAGGAGGTGAAACCAACTCGCTCAACATCACAGAGCCAGTTCATCTCAGAACTGAGGCTGGAGGCCAGGTCCCCTGACTCCAGCCCAGGGTCCTTCCCCTCCCAAGTCCTCATCCAGCCCAGATACTCTGGTTCTGTAACTTGGCTTCTCCTTTCCTTCTTCCGCTAGGACACACCCAGTCAATCATCCCACTCAGCAGTGACCTCCCACTCCTCGGCCAAGCATGTGAGGCCTCCCTTCTGCACCTGACACCCCTGCTCACCTTCTCCTTAGCAGTATGATGCCCCCACTCACAGTTCATTCTGTCTCCCTCACTGCCTGGCTGTTCACAGCCAGGCAGCCAGAACCCTGCCCCCCTACCCCCCAGGTGCAGCCCCTTTTCCTGAAGACCAGATTCCATGTCCTGCTCCCCTCCCCCCCAGCTCTGGCAGTCCAGGAAGCATCCATCAGCTGGTGGAGGGAACAGGTCTGGGCAGGAAAGGATGGTGACACCCTTAAGGCACAGCCAAAGGTCCTGAGCAGGAGCTGAGCTGCCCCTGGAGAGAGTCTGGACCACAGACTCCCGACCCATCCACACCTCTCACCTGATCTGAGAGTCAGAACCCTTCAGGGGCCTCGTGGGTCTCTGTGCCAGGCACCTCCTCCTCCCTTCTTCTCTAATAAAGGAGCAGCAGTCTTCCCCATTAACGCCAGGGCCCAGCATGCAAATGTCCCCTCACCTGGCCCCCACCCACAGGTTGCAGCCGAGGACACCTTCCCCGACAGGTGGGAAGGACCAACCTTCATTCAGGAGAAGGGGCAGCCTCTGGTCCTAAAGTTAGCCTGTGGCCGGAGTAGCTCCAAGCTCCCAGAGCAAAGTGCCTGGTGAAACAAGAGCCATTGTTCTGTGGGGCGGCCACTGCATCCCCCACGTGACCTATTCATGAGTGCCCTGCCAGTTAGGGAAAGTGTTGATCACTCTAGAACTTTCCAGACCTTCTCAGAGACATAAAGGAGAAGAAAAGTATAGAAAAACAACTCTTTCTGGGGGATTTTTTTCTCTCTTGGTTTTAGAAGAAACAACTTTAGGGTTTTTTTCTGCCTTTCAAGCTTTCCAATGTCTAAATATACCAAGCATAATCATTGAAGCAAACCAAGTTATGTACAATATATATTTATCTTGTTAAACTAACAGAAAACGACTTTGGGTCTGTAAGGGGTGCCAAAAGTATTTCATGGTTGTTTCCCTAAAAATATGACACTATATTCTCATTTCCCAGAAATCAAACCCCCACTAAGTTTTATATCAACAAGCACTGTGGACAGTGTGTGCCCACTTCTTTTCCTCAAAGTGGTAAATATCAACTTCCAATTGAATAGCGCTCTCTTCCATCAGTATTGCCCCCAAACAGGTAGTATTTCCTAAGTGTATAATGAAAGCTTCACTATTGTAAAATGTTCCCTATGCAAATATTTTTGCAATTTTCATGCATCAGAATAAAGTTGAATTCTTATTCAACATACTAAATCAAGCTTGAGTATTATTTTTTCCACCTCCTCTCTGAACTCTTTCAAAGGTGTTTGACCCCACTTATTGCTACCTATCTGCAATTTTTTCTTCAATGTGTCATCCATTTCATCTTTTAACACCACAAAGAATTGCCAGTTCCATAATCTTAAAATTAGGATTACAAAAATATCAGCCCGCATCAGCTAGGATCTTTCTACAGAAAAGAAAGAAGATAACATCTTTTTAAAACTTGTTACATACTTTCCTACCAAAGACTTTCGTGATTCAAGGGCTCCAGTTTCTTCTCATTTGGGCTTCCCTGGTACCTCAGTGGTGTTGGAGAAGACTCTTAAGAGTCCCTTGGACTGCAAGGAGATCCAACCAGTCCATCCTAAAGGAGATCAGTCCTGGGTGTTCATTGGAAGGACTGATGCTGAAGCTGAAACTCCAATACTTTGGTCACCTCATGCGAAGAGTTGACTTGTTGGAAAAGACCCTGATGCTGGGAGGGATTGGGGGCAGGAGGAGAAGGGGACGCCAGAGGATGAGATGGCCGGATGGCATCACCGACTCAATGGGCATGAGTTTGAGTAAACTCCAGGAGTTTGTGATGGACAGGCAGGCCTGGCATGCTGCGATTCATGGAGTCGCAGACAGTCGGACACGACTGAGCGACTGAACTGAACTGAACTGGTACCTCAGTGGTAAGGAATCCACCTGCAAAGGCAGGAGACATGGGTTCAATCCCTGATCCGGGAAGATCCCACACACTGTAGAGCAGCTAAGGCCTTGGGCCACGATACGGAGTCTGTGCTCTAGAACCCGGGAGCTGCAACTACCGAAGCCCAGTTGCCTTAGGCCTGTGCTTTGCAACAGGAGAAGCCACTGCAACAAACCTATGCACCACGACTGGAGAGCAGAGCAAAGCCTGCACAGCAATGAAGACCCAGCACAGCCAAAAGCAAATAAATACCTAAAGAAAATTTTAAAAATCAGCAAAATCAGCTTCATCTGTGTATTCCTATTCCCGTCCCTCCTCAACTCAAGGAGGTGAGATAGGAAGTCATAATTCCAATTGCTTCTTTTTGTTTTTAAAAGTCTATGCTTCTTTAGCAGAATGGGCTCTGTTCTGAGAACGGAAGGGTGCAGGGGACAAAGGGACCTGCTGGATGAGGAATGTCACATCATGTCTTGACCATCCTTTGCAATATGAGAATTTAACATCAATAGGAACTTCCTGGCAGCTGACTTTCAGGTAACAGTAGAGTATCAATATACAGCGTCACTGGAGAAAGTTCAGAAAAGCCACAGATTACCCACAACAGCCTCTGAGTCAGGCACATGACCACCCCCAGCCAAGTGGCAATAACTTCAAAGCAAGCTGACTGGCAAGAAAAGATAAACAGATCTGAGAACCAATTATATATATATACTTAGTGCACATTGGGGGGGAAAAGGACCGCATGAAACCCAGATATTAAAAGGAAGTTTCTTGACTTCCCTGGTGGCCTAGTGGTTAAGAATCTCTCTGCCAATACAGGGGACATGGGTTCGACCCTGGGACCGGGAAGATCCCACGTATGGCAGAGCAACGACCGTGCACCACAGCTGCTGAGCCCGGGATCGCCACAGCTAGAGAAAGCACAGGCGATAAGTAAATAAATAAATAAAAGTATTTTTAAGATAAAAAGAAGCTTCCCAGCAAACTAAAAGGGATGGTGAGAGCACTGCGTGAGCACCAGGATTTCTGGACCCAGCACTGCTCCTTGGGCAGGGGAGGAAAACACTCTCGGCCTTAAATCCTTCACTGGTAAAATCAGCTGTTCAGTTGCTCAGCTGCATCCTACTCTGTGACCCCATGGATTGTAGCCATCCAGGCTCCTCTGTCCATGGGATTTCCCATCAAGAATATTGGAGTGGGTTGTCATTTCCTTCTCCAAGGGATCTTCCCGACCCAGGGATCGAGCCCACGTCTCCTGCATTGGCAGGCAGGTTCTTTACCATTGAGCCACCTGTGAAGCCCTGGTAAAATCAGTAAGGCTGGGCAAACATTACACTTGAAGAAGCAACTCCAATCAGTTTGCAGTGACAGCCTGGTAAGCTGTGTTGAGAAAGGTTCTGAGTCTGCATCTGGGCTCAGGAAGAGAATTTCACATTCTACTGGAGATGTGTGCCACTGACCCCAAACATTTTCCATCTCAGAACTGAAAAATCTCTGAGGTCCATTCCTATCCTAGGACTCTATGATATGTGAGAGAACGCACCCAAAACCAATCAAAAGAGAGACGAAGGGGCTTTACAAACTGATCAAGTGATAAAAAAAATAGCATCTAACATTTAATAAGTGTTTGTTCTTAGTACTTTCTATGTGTTATTTCTCTTAATATTGTCACAACAAAACCCAATGAGGTGGGTACTACTCTTAATATTCCCATTTTATATATTAGGAATTGGGCACATTGAGGCTGAGTCATCTGCTCATGGATTTAAACTTGGGTAGTCTGACATCAGAGACTTGCTCTCAATCAGAAGGAAGGAAGGACGGGAAGGAGGAAAGGAGGGAGAAGGAGTAAAGACAGTAGCAGGTGGCATGCAGGACACCACAGCAACTTCAGAAGGCAGAGGGATGGCAGTGTCCACAGGGAGGAGAATTGGGCCTGATGAAGTCTGTGTGAGCTGAATTCTAACCTGACCACCTGCCTTGTCCCAGGATCCATCCATGCTCATGGGGAGCATGAAGCCAACTGTGGTACCCAGACACTTCAGAGCCACCTCCGGCTTCTCTGACAACCTAAGCCAGCATTCACAAGCCCAACCCAGATGAAGGAAAGGGATCAAAGAAAATCATCAGCTGTGAGTTTCAGATAGTTCAACTGACATTCCAGAAAGGGTGAGGTCAGTTGGTACCAAAACAATGAAACAACAAGGAAGGCTCAGGGAAAGGATGCGGCTGAAAGACCGGCAGGCAGAAGGGTAGCACGAGCCTAGAGAGCGGCAGTCAAGAGTCTAAGGGAAGGGACTTCCCTGCGGTCCAGTGGTTAAGCATTTGCCTTCCAATGCAGGGGATGCGGGTTTGATCCCTGGTCGGGGAACTAATATCCCTCACACTTTGGGGCAACTAAGCTTGGGCACCACAACTAGAGAGCCCAGGTGCTCTAGAGTCTGTGCTCCACAACAAGAGAAGCCCACACACCACAATGAAGACCCAGCACATCCAAAAAAAAGAGTCCAAGGGAAGACCAACTGGGGGAGAGGAGGCCCAGCTCCGTTCTTCACTCTTGAAGCTGCTGCTCTCCGGTGCTCGGCCCCAGAGTTTATACCCAATCCCTCACATCTCCCAGCAGCAGGGCTGCATCCCGGCTCTCTTTCTACCCTGACATGTGTCTCTGCAACTAGGGCTATTGTTGTTCAGTGACTAACTCATGTCCAACTCTTTGAGGCCCATGGACTGCGGCACACCAGGCCTCCCTGTCCTTCACTATCTCCAGAAGTTTGCTCAAACTGATGGCCATTGAGTCAGTGATGCCATCCAGCCATCTCATACTCTGCCACCCTCTTCTCCCCCTGCCCTCAATCTTTCCCAGCATCAGGGTCTTTTCCAATGAGTCAGCTCTTCTCAATCAGGTGACCAAAGTATTGCAGCTTCAGCTTCAGCATCAGTTCTTCCAATGAATATTCAGGGTTGACTTCCTCCGTGCAGTCCAAGGGGCTCTCAAGAATCCACACCACAGTCTGAAAGTGTCCATTCTTTAGCACTCAGCCTTCTTCAAGGTCCAACTCTCTCATAGGTGGATTTAATCGGGAGGATGTCTCCAAGCCAACCAGAGTCTGAGAACTTGTCACCCACAGGTATCAGGCAAGGCACACAGGCAGAGTTCTCAACTAGGGATCTATGGAGAGGGGCCAGGGGCCTGTGCACCTCCCATAAATAGCACTCAAAATATGAGGGGCAGACACATTTCTGGGGAGAGGGTCTCCAGGTCCTTTCCAAGATTCTTGCAAGTGTACACAAGCCACAAAAGATTAAAAGTCTCTGCACAAAGGAGACCAGGGGAAAGTGCCCAGGTCCGGCACTCGAGAAATTCAATCTCGTGGAGGAAGACAGACGGACAGAAATAACTCAGAGGCAAGGCAGCCTCTGATAAGTATGCTAACAGAGCACCAAACGTGCGGGGGGTGGGGGGGGGCGGGAGGGGCAGAGGTTCATTCCCATGGGGCTGTCTGTAGGATGTCCTCCCCTCATCCTGGTTTCAGGATCCAAGTTTGCAATGAGGGAAAAACAGCCATTACAGGAAGTCCCTACATATGAGCCGTCAAGTTGTGAACTTTCAAAGACATGAATGCGCATTCCATCAATGTTGGGCAGCTTGCCCTCCATCTCCTGTCACTGACAGTCCTTCAGCTCCACCATCTCCCACCTCCTCTCCCTTCTCCAGTCAGTAACTTTGCCCCTGGTTACTTGATGCTGGCCCCTGTATGCCAGTTGTTATACTGAACTACTGTACTTTGCAATGTACTGTACTGTAAGATTAAAAATTAAGAAAAAAATTTTTTTGTGCTTGCTTTTCATGTATTATTTGTGTGAAAAATATTATAAACCTATTACAGAGCAGTACTATATAGCTCCCCAGCTGGCTCAGTGGGCAAAGAATTCACCTGCAATGTAGGAGACATGGGTTGGATCACTGGGTCATGAAGATTCTCCTGAGGAGGAAATGGCAACCCACTCCAGTATTTTGAAGTCTTTATTGAATTTGTTTCAATATTGTTTCTGTTTTATTTATTTTATTTTTTTGATCACACATGAAGTATATGGGATCTTAGCTTCCTGACCAGGGATCGAACCTGTACCCCCTGCACTGGAAGGCAAAGTCTCAACCACTGGACTGTCAGAGAAGTCCCTAGAAGAACAGTTTTACAAAAGAAACCAAATCAGAAATAGAACCAAATAAAACTCACAGATATGAAAAACACAGTCACTGAATCAAATTTAAAAAATGGGTTAGATGCCTCTGCCTCCACTTCCCACTTGTGTCTGTCCAACTTCCCCTCCTTCTGCTGCTGGAAGTCCTTCATCTGAGATGTACTCCCAGCACTCTGCTCAGCTGATATAACAAAAGAGGACCCAGGACTGAGCGTTCGCCCTGACTCCCCAGGACCCCCTCCATGTCCTCGCTCTCCCTGCCAATCTTTGGCTCAGGGGTGATGATGAGGGATCTGGACACCAGCTGGCAGGTAGTTGGGGGGGCGTGTGTGTGTACAGGCCTGCACACATCCATTTGGACCCTGGTTGGCAGGAAGGGTGGAAAGGAAAGGATCAGAGGATTTGTAAGGAGATCTCAGCAGAGAGGCCTTTAATCTCTGAAGCAACTGCTTGTGTGGAGGCCACATTATCATGGGTGACCTTGGAGGCCAAATAGCCAGAAGCACTGGGACAGTGACCACCCCTCCACCAGGCAACTGAGTCTTGAAGGCCCGAAGGCCAAGGATGGACTGGCCCCCTGGACAGTGACCCAAGAGAGGTTCCAAACCTGCCCCTGAAACAGGCACCCCACTGAATGCAAGATTACCCAAGTGAAGCCCCCAAGAGACACAGGACCTGTGAAAGCGCCCGTGATAAGTCAGTTTCAAAGCTGGGATTAAAACTGAGATACAGTCCAGTGTTGCTTCCTCCAAGCCCCGGACATCCTCTGAGCATGCTCGGGGGCGGGCAGCTGAGCCACGGGCCATATTGCCCAACTGCAGAGCTTTGGTGCCCTGGTCCAGCCCCCAGATGACTCTCCTTCTCAGCAAAATCCTTGACTCCTAACCCACCCCGCCCCGCCCCATCAGCGCAGATGGAAAGAAGGAGGCGGCACCGATCATCAAAAACAGAAGACTGGTGGAAGGAGGTGGTGGCAGGTGCAGACGTGCAGGGTCTGGTGATGGTGAAGGGTTCTCGGCATGGCTGTGTCGTGGGCTGAGAAGCTGGAGAGGCAGCAGCAAGGGGCTGGCTGAGGACCATGTCCACACACTCCCGTCCAGCCTTTCTGTATGTAACTCCCATCAGACTGTGAACTCCAAAGGGGAAGAAATGGGAACCCACACTCTCCGAGCTCCTGACATATGCTGGGCTTATGTTGAGTCTCACTGGGCGCTTAACATGTGTGAGGGTCACTGAGTCTTACTTAATCATAACAGCTCTGCAGGGAGGTCACAGAAGCCCATTATCCAGACAAAGCATCTGAGGCTTGAGAAGGAATAAACACTTTATACAAAGTCCTGCAACAGGTGAAGGATAAAGCATGGATACGAACTCTGCCCTGTCTTCAAATTCCATACGTTTTTCCAAGAATTATCCATGCTTTTTATCCCAGTCAGCAGCCCCCCAGAAAAGTAAATACTCCAGAAATATTTTTACTTAAGTTTTAAAATAAATCACCTCTGCAGCCATTCAAGATTTGCAAAAGAAAAGAATTGAAAACTACACCTCACTCAATTTCCTAGCATTTATACAGGCATAACTTGCTTTAGTGCAGTTTGCAGATATTGCATTTTTTACAAATTGAAGGTTTATGGCAACCTTTGTTGAGTGTTGAGCCAGTCTGTCGGCACCATTTTTCCAACAGCATTTGTTCCCTTTGTGTCTCTATGTCACATTTTGGTGATTCCCGAAGTAGTTCAAGCTTTTTCATTATTATTTTATTTGTTATGGTGATCTGTGATCAGTGATCTTTGATGTTACTTTTTTTTTTAATGATGCTACTATTGCAAAAAAATTATGACTCACTGAAGACTCAGACAATGGTTAGCATTTTTTTTTTTTTTTTGGTTATGTCACATGGCATGTAGGATTTTAGTTCTCAGACCAGGTATCTGGTCCCCTGCAGTAAAAGCATGGAGTCTCAACTACTGGACCGCCAGAGAAGTCCCAGCACTTTTTAACTAGTAAAATTTATTTTTTTTTCCTCCTGAATTCAACCAATAAAGTATTTTTAATTAAGCTATATACGTAGGGGTTTTTAGACATAATACTACTGTGCACTTCAGTTCAGGTCAGTTGTCAGTCATGTCCAACTCTTTCCAACCCCATGGACTGCAGCATGCCATTACCATGTCCCGGTCCATCACCAACTCCTAGAGCTTGCTCAAACTCATGTCCATCAAGTTGGTGATGCCATCCAATTATCTAATCTTCTGTTGACCCCTTCTCCTCCTGCCGTCAATCTTTCCCAACATCAGGGTCTTTTCCAAGGAGTCAGTTCTTCGCATCAGGTAAACAAAGTATTGGAGTTTCAGCTTCAGCATCAGTCCTTCCAATGAATATTCAGGGTTGATTTCCTTTAGGATTGACTGGTTGGATCTCCTTGCAGTCCAAGAGACTCTCAAGAGTCTTCTCCAACACCACAGTTCAAAAGCATCAATTCTTTAGCACTCAGCTTCCTTTATGGTCCAATCCTCACATTCATACATGACCACTGGGAAAACTATACCTTTGACTAGATGAACCTCTGTCAGTAAAGTAATGTCTCTGCTTTTTAATACACTGTCTAGGTTGGTCATAGCTTTTCTTCCAAGGAGCAGGTGTCTTTTAATTTCATGGCTTCAGTCACCATCTGCAGTGATTTTGGCGCCCAAGAAAATAAAGTCTGTCACTGTTTCCATTGCTTCCCCATCTATGTGCTATAAAGTGATGGGACCAGATGCCATGATCTTAGTTTTCTGAATGTTGAGTTTTAAACCAGCTTCTTCACTCTCCTCTTTCACTTTCATCAAGAGGCTCTTTAGTTCCTCTTCACTTTCTGCCATAAGGGTGGTGTCATCTGCATATCTGAGGTTATTGATATTTCTCTTGGCAATCTTGATTCCAGCTTATGCTTCATCCAGCCCAGCATTTCACATTATGTATTCTGCATATACATTAAATAAGCAGGGTGACAATATATAGCCTTGAGGTATTCCTTCCACAATTTGGAACCAGTCCGTTGTTCCATGTCTGGTTCTAACTGTTGCTTCTTGACCTGCATACAGATTTCTCAGGATAGACTACAGTATAGTATAAACATAACTGTTACGTTGGAGTAGAAAATGGCAACCCACTCCAGCATTCTTGCCTGGAGAATTCCATGGACAGAGGAGCCTGACGGGCTACTGTCCAAGGGGTCACAGAGAATCAGATGCAAGTGAGCATAAATTCAACTGTTACATGCACTAGGAAACCAAAACCTTTGTGTGGGTCACTTTCTCGTAATATTCGCTTTATTTCAGGGGTCTGGATCTAAACTCGCAGTATCTCTGAGGCATGCCTGTATAAAATCCTTGGTCTTTCTGGAATGCCATTTCTCTATTCCCTCAGCCTCCCTTCTCCTTTTTCCACCCTGGGCCCTGTTCCCCAGTCTTGGTGCCATAAAGCACAACTCCACCTTTGATCACTTGCAGGATCTCAGTTCCCTCACCAGGGATCAAACCTGGATCCTGGCAATAAAAGCAATGAGTCCTAACTCACCATTGGACCGCCAGGGAACTCCCAAGAACAGTTTAAAAGAAGAGAAGAGATTGGTAGGAGGCAGATACCACCTCGTCCCCAGGCCTGTTTTCTCATGTTAGTAAAGGCGCTGGACCGCTGATGTCTGTGACATCCAGAAGCCACAGCTCTTCCCGCTCTTCCCTGGACTGGCCTCAGGGAGAGGGGCTAGACCCCCAGGACAGACGAGATTCTTGGCCTTCCTGTCCAGTCCCATGTGTTGTTTTAGTAGTATTGTCAGTGGTGCCCCAAGCTTTATTAAATTCCTTACATTTATGTCATTGTTTTCAAAGACAATCACTCAGGTCCCAGCATTTGTCAGTAAATTTCAAGCTTTTGATATCTTCTTCATATACAAGGAGGTAATTTTTTTTTAATTATTGATTTTTTGTTCATCGGGAGTTTCTTTTTTTGCACCAATTTTTATTTTTATTTATTTTTTGACCACTCCACATGGCATGTAGTATCTTAGTTCCCCAACCAGAAGTCAAATCCGTGTCCCCTGCATTGGTAATATGGAGTCTTAACCACTGGACTGCCAGGGAAGTCCCAAGAATTTATTTTTAAATGTAATTAAATTTTTCAATACCTAAATACACTAAAAAAGAAGAGAAAATAATTTTTCAGGTTCTAGGGGGTTTTAATCTAGAATTCTTTCCAGAATCAGGCATCTGGTTATCACACCTATTATACTTTATTTTTTCTTTTCAACAATCTTTATGTCAAAGTAGTGGGATTACAGGTGATGGTTAGTTTCTTCTTCATATTTTTATATATCCCATTGATTTACTGATTTCTTTAAAACCTGATTTAGTCTAGAAAAATACTGAAGTTTTTTATGGTTTTCAAGTACCACAGAAGATAAGATGACATAAATTAGAGTAGTTGCAGGGAAAAAAATGAAAAGATATAGGCATAAAATTGATGCCAAAATGCAGTTCATAAAATCTTTTACACATTTTTCCAAATGATCCAAAAACTGAAGCTTTCTAGTAACCAACACAAAGGGAGAAACCTGAGTGGTAGTACAACTTACATGGCCAATAAAAAGGAAAATGAATGGATTGCTCAAGAGAGCATGGCTAGTTCAGTTATCAAGACCAGAAGAAAAGATCTCATCACAAGAAAAAAAAATTGTAATTATGTGATGATGGATGTAAACTGAACTTATTGTAGTGATCATTTTGCAACATATACATATATCACACCATTATGTTGTGTTATTGTTGTTTAGCTGCTAAATCATGTCCCACTCTTCTGCGATCCCATGGACTACAGCCTGCCAGGCTCCTCTGTCCATGGGATTTCCCAGGCAAGAATACAGGAGTGTGTTGCCATTTCCTATTCCAAGGGATCTTCCCGACCCATGTCACCTGCACTGCAGGAGGATTCTTCACTACTGAGCCACCAGGGAAACCCATTAGATGTATACTTTAACATTTCAATTATATCTCTGAAACGGGAAGAAGAAAATAAAGACCAGAAGAAACATTTCTGGATGGCTCTCAATCCCATCCTTGGAGAATCTCACAGGGCTATACACATAGCACTGAGGTCCTGGTCTTCCTTGACCCCTCCTTAAGTTACTGGATCAGTTGTGTGGAAAGCTCAGCGCACAAAAAGATAATTTTATGGGGGTTAATGTGGTCCAGGCACACAGACATTATCTGGTATAATGAACATGTATCACTTTTATAATCATAAGGAAATACTATTTAAAAAATAAATCACACACTGTGTGATTCACTTCCATAAAGTATAAAAATTAACCTATGTTTATGGTAGTGACAAAAAGCGCTGGTCAGGTTGTTTCTTCCTTGGAGTGTTCCCTACAGGGGTATGTTCAGTCTGTGGAGATTCATCAAGCTGCTTCCTTACATGTGCCTTTTTCTGTACATGTAATATACTTCCATGAAAGGTCAAACAAAACAGGGACCACATGGACAATTCACATGCTTATTTTCTAAAAAAGTTGGTCAACAGTTAAGAAATTTAAAAGTTTAGCATAAAAAATTAATCACATACTAAAATATTACAGAGATTAAAAAAAAATATTCATGACTTCCCTGGTGGTCCAGTGGCTAAAACTCCAGGCCTCCAATGCAGAGGGCCCAGGTTCAATCCCTGGCCCAGAACTAGATCCTGCAAGTCACAACTATGATCAAAGATCCCACATGCCCAACTAAGATCCTGTACAGCCAAATAAATAATTTTTTTTTTTAAATTCATTTTTGTTCATCTCATGGATACTTCTAATACAATGTAGCACTTGTAGGAACCTAAGAGTCTGTAGAAAGGTAAAGATGTATCCATCATGCTTTGCTCAGATGCACTGACACTTTCAGTGCAATGGCCTTTATATACCCTGTCCAAACTGCTTCGGCTCTTCCAGGGGTCCTTTCTACATCAGATAACATTTAGACCCATTAACTGCGGGTCACAAGGTCCAAGAAGGATTGTCTGAAAGCTCAGAACGTGTGCTTGGCCTAGCTGATGCCTCATCATCCTCGGATAGAAGGAAATGTGCTCGTGGAAGCTTAAAGGGAAGGCCCTGAGACTGGTGGAACTCAGTGGAGAAGCAGGCAGTGAGAGGCCAAGTCCAAAAGCAGCCTCCAGGCCCCATTCCAAAGCAAGCCCTGTCCTGGCGGCTGTTCTGCTCCGCTCCATAAAGCCCAGGCTGGAGGGCAAGGCCAGGCTCTGGGGCCTGGAAAACTACTGCAGGCAGCCCAGCCCCTCTGCAAGCCAGCACAGGAGTGGCCACTGCAAAGATCTCATGCTGCTTGGACACATGACTCCCAGGACACAGTCGGCATCTACAGTACCACAGATCGGGGCTCAGCCCACCAGAGGGTCTCAGGTTGGCAGGAGGAGAGCAGGGCCTGCCAGGCTGGCAGGACTCTGCGCCCACGTCAAAGAGGACTACAGAACCCAGGGAAAGGAGTGGTCACAGCTGAGTCCCTGTCCTTGCTTCCCCCAGGCCTGCTGCAGACCGCACTGGTCCAAAGGAAACACACTTCTAATAAAAAAGCACTGAAGGCATCATTCTTATCCTTTCATTTGCGTTTAAAGGCTATTGTTGTTTCTATGTATTATGGACGAGGAGCAAGAATTCCTAGGTTCTATTCTTGGATCCATCACTGATAAACAAAGTATCTGCCAGTGGAAAATATCAGGTGCTTGGAAATTCAGAGCTTACCATCCATACCCAGGAGGTATCTGAGTGCCCAGTATTTTCCCTGAACTGAATACTGATCTGAAGTTGCACGCGGCAGCTGGATGGCCAGAATGGCAGCATAAAGAGACAGAGGACTTGTGTCCTTCAACGTAAGGACAGAGGGACAGGAGCCAGAGCGTCCAGGAGACAGAGGGACAGCCCAGCCCAGGGCGGCGTGGACAGGTTCCAGGGGCCACAAGGAGCCACGGAGCAGCTGGGCTTCCGTCCCCACTTGCCTCTGCTGCTCCGAGTCTCAGCATCCCGGCTCAGCCCACACATCCGTCTCTCCTGCTTCTCCCTCTCTCCCAGTCTGCGTCTCAGATTACTCTTCTACCCTGAGTTACCTCCATGACTGGAGGGTTTGCATCCCTTCCAAGTCGGAATGGCTGTGGTGACCCCAGGAGCTGCAGGGCCAGCCTGACCTCTGTGGCTGTACCTCCCCAGTCCGCTCAGAGTCCATTAGGAGTTGCAAGGCCAGCCAGAGAGAGGTGTTTTAGGTTTCAGGTGGTGGAAGCCAATGAATTCCTGAGCTTGTGGACACTCTGGATGGTTCGGCAGGTAAACTGGGCCTTTACATGGGGACATTGCAGACCCAGCCTTGTGAGATCTGGAAAGAGGCTGGTATGCACGACTGCTCGGCCCTGGCTCTGTGCCCAGAGATGACTGCTTGGTTCCAGCATCAAGTTGGTCACAGCAGCAGGTCAGTTACAGATCAGAGAACCTAGAAACCATTCTAGTCCAGACCTCTGCCCTCGGGCAGGACGAAGCTAAACCAATCTGAACAAATGGGTCTGGCTCGTTAAAACCTGCCAGAACGGACTCCTTAACTTCCAGTAATAGTCTGTGCCCAGCGTTGCTTTCAGCCAGTACACACCAGTACAGCTGTGCCAGTTCTCGAAACACTGGAACATTTATGAACATGTTGGTATATAGTGACTGCCCCAGACCCTCTGAATGTCCCACTAGAGCCCTGACCTGTCCCCAGTGGAGCTCCATGACCCAACAGCTAAAGGCCAATGCAGCCACAGCATGGAAACTTCCACCCCAACCCAGCACCACTGTCCACAGCAAAGTACAGTCTTCTTAAACAGTTTCACTATTTCCTTTCCTGCTCCTATTCTGTTATAAAACTTTGAAATGTTTTCTTATCTACTGAATAAACACCACCCTTTAAGGTTGTTAAAAGTCTTCCCTAATCTGGCACCATTCTCCTTCACTAAACCCAGACACCCAACACTCCCAAACGCGAACTTCTTGACTCTTGGTCTGGGCTTCTGCTGACCTCTCTGCCTGGAACATCGTTCTCTTTCTACATCTGCTAAAGTCTTACCAACTCCTCAAGTTCTCCTGAAATGTCACCACTTCCAAGAATTACTAGTTCAAAGAGCCATGTCTCATTTTCACAAGTGTCACAGCAACAGGTAGGTTCTACCCATGTAAAACATGATGGTTGTCTCATACTGTGATTATTTTCACACATGCACCCGAACTGCCCTCCAAGAGGGAAAGCTGTGAGAGACAGAAACCATAACGGAGTCATCACCACATCTAAGTGACTGAGCATAATGCCCTGCTCGAGCTATGTGCTGAACAAATATTTGTTTAAATGAGGAGTGAACAGCTCTCTGTCTTTTGTTTAAGGAACCCATTTTTATATTTGTGAACGATTTTGGATACTCCCCATGTGGCGTATCTTTTTCTAATATGAAGCTCAAATTGCACATCGCCCATGTCAAACTATGGGGTTACTCCGAGAAGCAGCAGGAAGCATGCTCCCTGTCATTACCTTACCACCCTGGAGTCTGTTAACTGCCATCTCTCCCCACACTTCTCCCAGTGCCAGATCAGGGCGGCAGCCACACGGGGACAGGCAAATGAAAGGTTCCTGGTAATGGAGGCTGGCCTTACAGATGACAGGAAGGCTGGTGGTGGGGTGAGTTGGCAGGACTGCTAGAGGGAGGCAGGGTGGTCAAGATGGGGTTCCGGTTGCTGCTGTGTGCCAGGGTATATAGCGAGGAAGGCCTGCAGCCCTCTTCCCACCCTTCTGCTTCCCAAGTCCTCCTCCCCCACTCTCCCTCCAGAGGAACAGCTGGGAGCAAGACCTAGAAGACAAGAGAAGACCTTAATGCCTGGTGTCTCGGCTTCTTAAAGACAAATGACGGGAGTCAGGGAGCCAGAAATCACAGCCACTGTCTAAAAATCTCATTCCAACAGGAAATCAGAAAAGAGTAGAGGACTTCCCTGGTGGTATACTTGATAGGAATCTGCCTGCCAGTGCAGGGGACACGGGTTCAATCCCTGGTCCGGGAAGATCCCACATGCCCCGGAGCAGCTAAGCCCAGGAGCCATAACTATTGAGCCTGCGCTGGTGCTCTAGAGCCTGAGAGCCACAACTACTGAGCTCCCTAGCCCTAGAGCCCATGCTCCGCAGCAAGAGAAGCCACTGCAAGGAGAAGCCTGTGCCCAACAACAGAGTAGCCCCTGCTCATCACAAATAGAGAAAGTCCTCACGCAGCAATGAAAACGCAGCATGGCCAAAAATAAATAAATAAATAACTTTTAAAAGAAGAAGAAAAGAGTAGAATATGATGGGACAGCCCGGAATGAAAAGCCACCCTGACAGCAGGTGGCCTTGAGGAGTTCCAAGAGGCTGAGAAGAGGCTCGATGTTCAGTGGCTAAGTCGTGTCCGACTCTTTGTGACCCCATGGACTGCAGCATGCCAGGCTTCCCTGTCCTTCACCTTCTCCCGGAGTTTGCTCAAACTCACGTCCACTGAGTCGGTAAGGAGAGGCTTGGACCCCCGAGGACCCTTAAAGACGAGGGTTAGAGAAGCGGAAAGCTGACTGTGGAGTAGGAAGCTGGGGACATTCCTTTGGAGAAGGGTCAGTTTGGAAAAGGAAACAAAGAATAAGGAAACCCAGGCAGAGAGTGACGGTGCATCGAGAAGGGAAAGCAAACAGACCCAGGAACTTCGGATGGCGAAGGATGAGGCAGCAGACAGGAGACAGAGGTTGGGAGCAGGTGTGAGAGAGTATGACTATGGCACCCCAGCTCTCTGAGGAGAAAGTGCTCTTGAGGGAAACAGGGTGGGGGAGCGGAAAGGGAGGCCATTCACCTCAGGTCACCAAGCAACAGCCTTCCCCTCTGGTTTTAATCTGTGCAGAGGACCCCACAGGCTCCCACGTTTGACAAGATGGTGGCCACACTAAGAGGGAGTGTCCCAAGGAGGAGAGAAGGCAGATCTCAACCGGACCTCCCACCCACCCACACTTCACCCGGGCTCACCCACGTGGGTTGGTCTGAGTGGCCATGGGTCTGGGAGTGTCCACCCACTCTGTCCTTCAGAGGGAAGAGCGAGGCTTGGGGAGGGAAGACCAGCTGCGGGACGGCAGACCGGTCTTCAGAGGGAAGCACCCTCCTCCTTAGAGCCATGGACCTGACTGGGAAGACCCTTCCTCATGCCGTTCGGAGCGCCCAGACCCCAGCAATGCTCAGGCGAGAGATCACACAATCTGACTGCCCACACGGAAAGGGACCAACTTCCCCGTTGGGCCTGAGCAGCAGCCACCTGCCCCTGGATTCCCCAACTCGTTAGCAGCAGAATCAGGGATGGAACCCCAGTCTCCTCACCACAGCCAGAAATATTTCCACAGCCACAGAGGCAGAGGTTCTGCCACAAGTATCTATCTCGATCCTGAAGCGGCTCAATTACTGACCCGAGTAATTCCCTGTCTTTGGCCACAAGAGGAGGCAAAGCACCACGCCCAACCCGGGGGAGAGCAGCTGACACAAGAACTCAGAGCATCTTCTCAGCAGAGCTTCAGAACCAGCGGCTCCTCTGGTTTCCTGAATGGGGGGAATGTTTATCTAGAATTCCAGACAACATTCTGGGATTATAAACCTCCACCCTTCAGCCCCGGGAAGGACACCTGGTAGTTCTGGAAGATTCTCTTTATCCCAACTGTGACAGTGACCTTTCACACAGTCCTGACACTGAGGATTTTTACTTCACTCCATCAGTAGTAAACTGAAAATCGCCTCGGCTAGCCATGCCTGTGGAAGCAAAGCTCTCTCTCAAGACAATCCTCTCCCGTTTTCCTAGGAAGAAGCCGAGGCACAGAAAAATTAAGTGGCTCTGGCTCCCTAGGAAGAGTAGGAATCCACCCACCGTCCGGTCCACGGAGCTGCCCACTGCGCCCTGACCGGGGTCCGGGGTTCAGCCCATTCTGCAGGGTGGTCTGGGGGCTGCAGACAACCCGCTGTGTGGGGACAGTGCGCGGTCAGGACTCCGAGAGGGGGCCACTCAGCGGGAGGTGGGCGACTGGAGGAAGAGGAAGGGGCTGGGAGGGGAGTGGCCTGTGGGAAGGTGGCGGGGGGAGGGGGGAGAGGAGGGTGGCTCTCGGCCTTATCGTTAAAGAACCCCCTCCCAACCGCCCCGAAAACGCACCTGGGGAGCGAACCCAGCGAGCCGTGGAGACACGGCAGGGAGCAAAGTCTGGGCCCCGCAGACAGGAGCGCGCGGCCTGGCGGAGGCGGCCGAGGGACCCAGAGGGACATGGACCCAGCCCGCGTGGACGCGTGTCTCCGGTAGCGGGTCTGCGAGCCCAGCGCCGCCGGGGTGACCCGGGTCCCACTGGCGCCCGGCACCTGGGGACCCCGCGAGTGGACACCCGGTCCGCGATGGGGGGGACGACTCCCAGGCGGGGGCCGCCGGCCCTGCCCCTCCCCACCGCGCGCCCCGGCGCTACTCACTGCGGTTCAGGGGGTTCCCGCCGACCTGGGCTGACGCCGCCAGTTCCAGATAAAGAGTCCAGAGCCCCACGGACACCAAGGCGAGCAGCAGCAGCAGCCGGAAGCGCCTCCGCAGCAGCTTGACCGGGCGCAGGAGCAGCCGGAGCCGCGCGGCCCGGGGGCCCCCCATGGCCCCGCGCCCCCGGCCCGCCTGCCCGCCCGCTCGCTCAGCGCCGCGCCGCGCCCCGGCCGCCCGCCCCGGCCCCCGGCTCCTGCCCACGCGGGCTGTGGGCTTGCAGCCGCCAGACCTCGCTCTGCCCACGAGGAGGTTCCCCAGGTGCGCCGCCCCGCCCCGCGCCCCCGCCCGCGACCCACCTGCCCCGCCCCCGACCCGGCCCCGCCCCCGGCCACAGGGGGGCCCCGCCCCCGAGAAGCGGCGGGAGGGGGACTGCTGCTCCCGCCTTGCTGGTCACTCCCCGGCGCCTCCGCAGATCGGGGTGCGTGGGGCGCAGCGGGCAGTTGTGATCCAAACTCTGCGCGGGACGGAGACCCGGCAGGTTTGCTCCCAAAGTGCAAGTGGTGTCGGACTGGGCACACGCGGGGCGCGGGGGCGCGCGGGGAGGCTTCGTCTGGGGGCGTTTCGTGGCCTGCAGCGACCCTGTTCCTGCCTTAGAGTGGACATCGGAGTGCGGGAGCCAGGGCCCCTTCGTTCAGCCGCGGTCCCCTCTCCCAGCACATCTCCAAGAGGCCCTAGGAGAGCTACACAGCCCCCAGGGTGACCCCAAGCAGTTCTGACTAGGATGACAGAGCTTGGTGTGAGAGTGGATGTTGGAGGGTTCTGAGGAAAAAATTACAAGTCAAAAAACAAAAAAGCAAAAGGAAACTCACTCCTTGAATTAAAAACTTCATCAAGATATTCCTCCAGGAAGGTAAAATTTTATCCTCTTATTTAAATGAGGGTTAAGAGTTCAGAGGGGCAGAGTGGACTATCTAAAGGAACAGTGCAGTTTTCTTTTTCCATTTTTCTCCTGGGGAGGACACTCAGGAGACTATAGAGAAAGTGGAGGATTACAAGCCTTCCTAGATATTTTAAAGCCAAATGAACTACATGCAAAATACTGCTCAAAGACAGAAGCTCACATAATTGAGTGCCGATCCCCTTCTCTAGGTTACTACTGAGAGTAGCTGGATGTCGCACTGTCCCACAGGCTTCACTGGACTATTGTAACTTTCTAACTAGCGCTTAACTCCAGATTCCCCACTTGCACCGCCCCCCCCCCCCCATCTTCTCCACTACCACCAGATCGTCCTTATAAAACTCCTTTACACCTGCTCAGAAATGTCTAACGGCTATGAATTAAAGTGCAGAATTCAAGGCCTTCCAAAATCTCGTCCAACTTCTTAAGACCATATGAAAGCTGCTCCAGCTAAAATTAGAGCCTATTCACTGCCTCCCAGACATTTTCTTTTCCAGTTGGTCAGGTCTGACTCCTACTCCAAGGTCCATTTCAGGTCTATGAAGTTTTCTTGGACCAGCCCAGTCCTGAGTAACCCCACCCTCCTTGGAGCTTTAACACAATTGCCTGCATGATACATAGCCATTCACTGATAGGTACACACTTCTTTTGAGTTTGAGTCTTGTCTTCCAAGATTGAGTCCTTGAATCATCGACTCAATGGATATGAGTTTGAGCAAACTCTGGAAGATAGTGAAGGGCAGGGAAGCCTGGTGTGCTACAGTCCAAGGGATCGCAAACAGTCGGACATGACTTAACGACTGATCAACAACAATTTGTCTTCCACCTTCGCTGTAAGCCTTCAAAAGTGGGAACTGTGCATGCTTAGGATACAGCACGGCATCCATTTAGCACTCAGTACCATTGGTACCATTTGAGGACCAAGGCAGCACCAGGAGCGAACATCCCCAGAACTCCATGTAGTTCTTTAGCCAAAGGTGAGTCTGGAGGACAATTCTGTACCAGTAGCCTCAGGGGAATGTCTCTGTGAAGGTCCAGACCACAGATACGGACACTTGCCACCCCTTCTTCCTCTCCAGGAGACCAAGACAGGAGCACCCAGAGTGTAGAAGCTTGGCCGAGGCAGGAGGGAGATGACCAGGATCCCTGCATGTGAAGTCTCTCTCTCACTGGGGCAACCGCCCTGGATATTAGGCTGAATCACTTTCAGGATTTTGTCATGAAAACTGGTGGCAGCCCCATGATTCTCTCCTTAAAGTTTGGCCCTCCAGAGAGACGGATGCAACTGCTTCAATGAACCAGAGCCTTGAAGTGTTTATTATGTGGGAACAAGGGGAGAAATAAAACACAGAGCATGCCATTTAAGAGAAAAAAATATTCCACCGAAAGAGACAGCTAACACTTTAAAGGTCAAGTTTCTAGTCCAAATAGTGAATTCCAGAGAAATTCAGAAAACAAGAAAGAAAAAGGAAAAAGACTGATCTTTTCTGCACCTCTCAATATTGTGCCCGCCTCTTCTCACTCCTTCTCTGTTCTTACACCTTGAATGGTGTCCTTGAAGAGGACGCAGGGTGGGGAGGGGTGAGGTGGTCAGGAAAACCCTGGGACTCTGCTTCCCTCTTCAGACTCAGCTTTCATTTTTATTTATTTTTTATATTTTTACTGTGCTGGGTCTTCGCTGCAGTGTATGGGCTCCTATAGTTGCTGCGCAGTTGCCCTGCAGTTTTGTGGGATTTTAGTTCCCCAACTGGGGGTTGAAACCCTGTCCCCTGCTTTGGAAGGCAGATTCTTAACCACTGGACTACCAGGGAAGTCCCAGAGCAGTTCTTATTCTAGACTACAGAGATGTCAGAATATACTAACTCCTGTAACCCCAGCACTAGCCTTCTCAGTTCCTGAAACCCGATGTCTATGTTATAATACAGCACCTGAGGTGGTTCCGTGTTTAGGACTCTGTGCTCTCACTGCTCAGGGCCTGGGTTTGATCCCTGTTTGGGGAACTAATATCCCACAGGCTATTTTGGTTGGCCAAGGAATAACAATAATAATGTAGCATGTTTGAGCTTATAGTATACCATACTTACTGGTATTTCAACCAGTAAGTGATGAAATCAGGACGAAAACCAGATCTTGGCCTCTGGCTTCTTTCTGTTGTACCCAGATTGTCCTCTCTCAGCCCGACCTTCCAAAGTCTTACGCCTATACAGACCTCCTTCTCCTCCTCACTTTTATTTTAGGAGCTTCCCTGCTATTCACATGTTATTTCTTGGAGATACCTTGGTTGGAAATTCCAACCATAAGTCCATGGGGAGCTCTGGGCCATCACTAAGCCAGTGGCTTAGACCGAGACATAGAGGCCTGAGTTCCTTGGAGAGAATTTCCGAGAGAGAGCTCTGAACAGTGCAATCCCCAAGGGCCATGACCAACTCACATAAATCATCCGTACCCAATGCTGCAGGTTTCTCTGATTCCATTTTGCACGTGGGAAATGGGCTCAGAAATGGTAAATAGCTTATTCAAGGCAATAAAGGTAACTCTGTCTCAGATGGGATTCAAACTCAGGCTTGCTAACCTCAGACCCAATGCTTTTTTTTTCCCCCCTTTGCACATATTGCTACCTTGGAAGTTCCCCTGGAGAAATATATTCACCCTGGAAACTGTGAGCTCACCCTCAGCACATCCGTAACTCACTCAGCCACATGATCCTTCTTCTCAACCTCTCCTCCCCACCCTCATCCTTGCCTCCTGGGCCACTCATTGCTAAAGACATCTTTTTTCCTGTCCCTTTCTTCCAGGAGTCCATCTTTCACAAATCTCTTTTTTCCTTAAAAAAATTTTTTTTAAATGTGGACCATTTTTAAAGTCTTTTTTTTTTAAATTTGTTACAATATTGCACCTGTTTTACATTTTGTTTTTTCTGCCTGAGGCATGTGGGATCTTAGCTACCTAACCTGCACCCCTTGCATTAGAAGGCAAAGTCTTAACCACTGGATCACCAGGGAAGTCCCCATCTTTCACACATATTTCTGCAGAGTTTGCTACCGCAGAGGCCACTCCCGGGAGAAGGTGGAGACCCTCACTGAATGCTTCTTCTTGTCCACTTCTGATTTCTAATGCAATTGAGCCCTTCTGTCTGGCTGGTAGAAAGAATCATATGAGCCCAGTTCAAGCTCCAAGCCTTAGCTCCACCGTCTGTGGTCCTAAATCATTCTACACACCAGAATAGGAAACAGATGAATATTTACCACCCCTGTAGAAGGATGGTGGTAAGACTGCATGGTGGTAAGACTGTAGAAGGATGAAGAAGACTGCACCACTGAGTCAAGGGAACCTGAAGAAGAGGACACAGACATGATGCTGAAGGGTCAGAACAAAGCTCATTGGCTGGGAAAGATCCCGGGCAGCTCACACTGAGTGCTTGTGACTTCATCTCCAGTCATGAATGCAGCCCTCAAAAGCAAGGCGTGACCCAGACCAGAGCTACATGCTTTGAGGCTTGTTTGGCATCGATGGCTGGGCCTGGCTCCCCTTTCAGGCACTGTGATCGCCTCCAAACGATTACAGATGCTCCTCCAGCAGTCTGCGCCCTGGGGAAGAGGATTCCCCAGCAAGTCAACAGACAATTATCCAAGTTGAAAAACGGACTTTGACTCATGGGGTTTTCACCTGAGTGATGCCAGTTGTTTCCCTCCACTCAGGTCTGCGTGGTTGCTGGGAAACTGAAGAGAGAAAGAGTGAGCAGTAGTCTTGGTTGCTGGTCAGCTGGTGCTGAAACAGAAGATAATCAGCACTTGCTGAAGCTCCACCCCATGTCTCTCTGACGCTAAACGCAGTGGAAAGATACTCTTTCACCTCTGCGAAGATGGTCTCTCCTGTCTGTGGCCTCCTATTTGCTGACGGACAACAGCCAGGCTTTGTACTGAACATGAGGGTGACAGCCCACAGCTCAGAGTACACGTGTGGTGTCTGGAAGGCACGTGGCTAGCCATGGCTCCAGACACACACAGGCTAACTCAGTCGTATCCGACTCTTTGCGACCCCATGGACTATAGCCCACCAGGATTCTCTGTCCATGGGATTTTCCAGGCAAGAATACTGGAGTGGATTGCCATTTCCTCCTCCAGGGGATCTTTCCCACCCAGAGATTGAACCTGTATCTCCTCCACTGGCAGGCAGATTCTTTACCACTAGGGCCACCTGGGAAGTCCCCACGTGTCTCTGAGCAAGCTTTCAGTCCTGCTTTCCTCCCCTCGGGACACATCCCACAGACTTGCTCCCCATGTGCACAAACACACAGGTGAATGCACAATCCTTGAGGATTGTGACACAGATGTCAGCTTGCTCTCATGCCTGAGCTCTCTGGCACCACCTCCTGCAGCGCTGAGGGTGTTCTCAGCATTTGCTGAGTAAGTTGTAGGTCTCCAGACCTCTGAGCAAAGTTGGATTTCCTGCTCTTATTCTTTCATCCTAGAAAGATAAACTCTTCCATGTGCGTCTCCCACTCTGGACCTCACACTTCTCCCCAACAGGGCTTGTCGGTGACCACGTCTGTCTTATGGTCTGTCATCTGGACTGCTTCTGAAGCATCCCACCTAGAAGTCATTCAGTAAACACTATAATCGCAGAAAATATTCTTAGTTCCTGTTCATGGAGGCTGCTGTCGTTCAGTTGCTAAGTAGTCTTCAAACTTTTCGATCCCATGGACTGCAACTTGCCAGGCTTCACGGTCCTTCTCTATCTCCCTGAGTTTGCTCAAACTCATGTCCTTTGAGTCAATGATACCATCCAACCATCTCATCCTCTGTCTCCCTTTCCTCCTTTGGCCCTGTCTTTTCCAGCATCAGGGTCTTTTCCAGTGAGTCAGTTCTTCGCATCAGGTGGCCAAAGTTTTGGACCTTCAGCTTCAGCATCAGCCCTTCCAATGAATGTTCAGGGTTGATTTCCTTTAGGACTGACTGGTTTGATCACCTTGCTGTCCAAGGGACTCTCAGCGCCAAGACGACCAAGGGTCTTCTCCAACACCACATTTGAAAGCATCAGTTCTTCAGTGCTCAGCCTTCTTTACGGTCCAACTCACATCCATACATAACTACCAGAAAAAACGTAGCTTTGACTATACAGACCTTTGTGCCTCCTCCAAAGTCCATTTGTGTAAGGACTTCTTCCTCTCATGAAGCAAAAATGGGAGTGTGGATGTTCCTCCTCTTGCCTCAAGTACCACTGAATCTGCTCTTCTGCTGGGGATGCTGCGGGCTCCCCAGGCAAGTGCTCAGCTTGGCCGTGTTAACCTACCTTATGGCTTTGCTGGGGAAGAACAATGATGCCAAAGCCTGGGACATGTTCAGGGTGCCACCAAACAGCTCAAGTGCTCAAGCCCCAGACAGACTTTCTGAAAACCTTCTTTGTGTAAGTTCACAGGTCCAGGCTATGAACCCTGGAGCGAGAACCCCAGCCGTGCCGCTTAGCGCTCAATCACAGCCGCATCTCAGAGGCCCAGCTCGGGTTCCAGACAGCGATGCTGGCCTCTGATGGGAGGCAGGCGAGCTGTGGGTTTCAGGTTTCTCAGCTGTGTTATCTAAGGACCGGCTGCTCAGGGTTTGATCAGGGCTGGCTTGAGAGAGAGGCAGACGCCGCCTTTTCCCCAGAACAGACTGCTCTTTGAGCTCTGCCGCCGCCCAGACTGGGGATGGAAGAAAGAAAACACAAATCCTCACTGTATGTGGTTCTCCGGAATTTAGCTTGGCCCTGGAGAGGGAAAGCTAAGAGCAATACCGCTCCCCTCTCCGCGCCCTCTGCAGGCGGCAAACTCCGTTAGCTGAGACTTTTTGGGACTGGGAAGGGTTAGGGTGGGGTGGAGAACCACGTCTGACCCTCAGTAGTGGCAGAAGCTCCCATCTCCTTCCAGAGACTGATTTAAAGTCCATTTTCGAGGACTGACTGACACAGAACATTCTCCTCTGGCCAAGCTCTGGAAAAAGGAGACCAGCCCAGTTTAGGAACTTGGAACAAGACAACGAAACAAGTCTGGGGGTGTGGTTTGGGTTCTGTTTTCCTGGCCTCTCATGTTCTCCCCACCTTCATCCCGTAGGTGAAGGTGATGGAGGGCTGTCAGGGAGGGTGTTCAGTGTAAGGTCCCGTCTTTGGAGAAAGTGATAGCCTTTAGAGCTAATGAGAAACTCTTCTGCCTTGACAAAGATTCTGTTCTTTATCCAGGCATCTTACCCTCTAAGGGCTTCCCTTTTGGCTCTGTGGTAAAGAATCTGCCTACCAGTGTAGGAGACACAGGTTCGATCTCTGGGTTGGAAAGATCCCCTGGAGAAGGAAATGGTGACCTGCTCCAGTATTCTTGCCTGGGAAACCCATGGATAGGGGAGCCTGGCAGGCCACAGTCCATGGGGTTGCAAAGGATTGGACATGACTGATCGACTGAGCACACTGGCAGGGAATATATAGGGAAAGAAGAGTTTTATAAGGTTATTTCTAGGGGGGTAGAGTTTGTTGTTTTGACATGAAGCAAGAAAGAGAACAGAGCTCTTTTCCCAAGGGAGTAGAGCTATTTTCTGCAGAAGCTTATCAGGTGCTAGCTGGGGCCGGGAGTGACAGGAGAAGCAGTGCTGCAGTGGGGAATCGCTCGAAATAAAAGAACCCTGAACAGACCAGTTCAGCCTCGACTTACCAGTGAGCTTGGTGCCAAAGGAAATCTTTTAACAATCTGCAAGACAACGCTATTACAGCATCCAGATTCTGGATCCCTCTAATATTTAGTTTTTATTGGAGTATAGTTGATTAACAATGTTGTGTTAGTTTCTGCTGTATTGCAAAGCTATACGTATACATATATCCACTCTTTTAAAAATCCCTTTCTCATATAGGTCATTTAATATTTAATTATCACTTTACACATGTCAAGATGAGGTGGTCAACTAAGAGACTCTGGAGCAGTCAACACGACAGTATCAAAATTGTGCTCATTTAAAATTAGCATGAACATTGCCAGATACTAAGGTGCTCAGTGGGTATGAGACAATTGGGAGCTGAAAAGGGAGGAAAATGTCACAAAACCAACGCAAGCTCAACACTGTGGTCTAATCTGGAGTTATTGGGATGCAAAAACTGCAGGCTAACCATGTCCAAATGGAGTAGCTGATTGGGGGGAGACCAGGAAAAATGTACACAGGATCACTCTGCTCTTTCTTACAATCACATGTGAATTCAGAATTATCTAAAACGTTTAGATAGATAATTCAAAATATTTTTTAAAAAATAGATAGATAGGTAAGTAAGTAGGTAGTAGATAGATAGAGGTAAGCTGACATTATTAAGCATATTATTTTGTAATAAATATTTGTCCAAAATAAAAAAATATGTATTTCAGACAAATATTTAGCTTGCCAACTTGAAATGCCTCTGTAACTCAAATTCCAGTGTTAATTGGCTCTGTTTCTTAACCTCATATTCTTCACCACTGACTAGTCAGTTTCTATGTCAATACAACACACAGTTAATTTTTTTAAAAAATGAGTGGTTGTTTTAATAAAGAGGCCACGCAGCCCAGGAAGCAAAGACATGCCAAGATGTGCAAACAGAAGCACTGACTCAAGGTTGAGCCGCCCTTGAGGTCACTTGCCCAGAGGGTTGTAAGGGCCATGGGTATCTCAGGGACCATCTTACTCCACACAGTACACACCACTTCAGACATGAGTTTTATCGTCTGGTAGCTCCAAAACAAAGGTGCGTCAAGTCCTAAATGAAGGACCGTCTCTACACTATGACGTGGGTAAACTGCATAGTTACCTTGGGAGGTGAGTAATTCTCCAGAAGTTCAGGCAGGGTCCACACCAGTCTTTTATAGGGCTAACTAGGCCACCAGCCAGTGCAGGAGGGGGAGACTTCACAGCTCAGAACCATGAAACCATGTTTTCATCAGTTCAGTTCAGTTCAGTTCAGTCGCTCAGTCATGTCCGACTCTTTGCGACCCCATGAATCACAGCATGCCAGGCCTGTCCATCACCACCTCCCGGAGTTTACTCAAACTCATGTCCATCGAGTCGGTGATGCCATCCAGCCATCTCATCCTCTGTCGTCCCCTTCTCTTCCTGCCCCCAATCCCTCCCAGCATCAGGGTCTTTTCCAATGAGTCAACTCTTCGCATGAGGTGGCCAAAGTATTGGAGTTTCAGCTTCAGCATCAGTCCTTCCAATGAACACCCAGGACTGATCTCCTTTAGGATGGACTGATTGGATCTCCTTGAAGTCCAAGGGACTCTCAAGAGTCTTCTCCAACACCACATTCAAAAACATCAATTTTTCGGCGCTCAGCTTTCTTCACCGTCCAGCTCTCACATCCACATGATCACTGGAAAAACCATAGCCTTGACTAGATGAACCTTTGTTGGCAAAGTAATGTCTCTGCTTTTTAATATGCTATCTAGGTTGGTCATAAGTTTCCTTCCAAGGAGTAAGCGTCTTTTAACTTCATAGCTGCAATCACCATCTGCAGTGATTTTGGAGCCCCAAAAAAATAAAGTCTGACACTGCTTCCACTGTTTCCCCATCTATTTGCCATGAAGTGATGGGACCAGATGCCAGGATCTTAGTTTTCTGAATGTTGAGCTTTAAGCCAACTTTTTCACTCTCTTCTTTCACTTTCATCAAGAGGCTTTTTAGTTCCTCTTCACTTTCTGCCATAACGATGGTGTCATCTGCATATCTGAGGTTATTGATATTTCTCCCAGCAATCTTGATTCCAGCTTGTGCTTCTTCCAGCCCAGTGTTTCTCATGATGTACTCTGCATATAAGTTAAATAAGCAGGGTGACAATAGAGAGACTTAAAAAATTTTTTCTCTTAGAGGAAAACATAGGCAGAACACTTGCTTTGACATAAATCAAAGCAAGATCCTCTATGACCCACCTCCTAGAGTAATGGAAATAAAAACAAAAGTAAACAAGTGGGACCTAATTAAACTTAAAAGCATTTGCACACCAAAGGAAACTATAAGCAAGGTGAAAAGACAACCCTCAGAATGGGAGAAAATAATAACAAATGAAACAACTGACAAAGGATTAATTTCCAAAATACAACTCAAAACCAGAAAAACAAACAACCCAATCAAAAAGTGGAGAAAAGGCCTAAACAGACATTTCTCCAAAGAAGACATACAGATGGCTAACAAACACATGAAAAGATGCTCAACATTGCTCATTATTAGAGAAATGCAAATCAAAACTACAATGAGATATCACCTTACATCAGTCAGAATGATGCTCATCAAAAAGTCTTACAAACAATAAATGCTGGAGAGGGTGTGGAGAAAAGAGAACGCTCTTGTACTATTGGTGGGAATGTAAAGTAATACAGCCACTCTGAAAGATGGTATAGAGATTCCTCAAAAAACTAGGAATAAAACCATCATATGACCCAGCAATCGCACTCCTAGGCATATATCCTGAGGAAACCAAAATTGAGAAAGACACATGTATCCCATTGTTCATAGCAGCACCATGTACAATAGCTAGAACAGAGAAGCAACCTAGATGTCCATCGACAGATGAATGGATAAAGATGTTGTGGTATATATACACAATGGAATATTACTCATCCATAAAAAGGAATGCATTTGAGTCAGTTCTAATGAGGTGGATGGACCTACAACCTATTGTACAGAGTGAAGTAAGTCAGAAAGAGAAAGATAAGTATCATATTCTAATGCATATATACGGAATCTAGAAAAATGGTACTGAAGAACTTATTTACAGGGCAGCAATGGAGAAACAGACATAGAGAATAGACTTAAGGACTTGGGGAAAGGGGAGCAGAGGGTGAGATGTATGGAAACTTACATTACCATATGTAAAGGAGCCAACGGGAATTTGCTGTATGGCTCAGGAAACTCAAACAGGGACTCTGCATCAACCTAGAGGGGTGGGATGGGGAGGGAGATGGGAGGGAGGTTCAAAAGGGAGGGGGTGTATGTGTACCTGTGGCTGATTCATGCTGAGGTTTGACGGAAAACAACAAAATTCTCTAAAGCCATTATCCTTCAACTAAAAAATAAATAAATTTTTTAAAAAAGAGGTTAAAAAAAAAACACCCATTTTCCAAACACCTTCTTTGCTGTGCCTCTCCCCTTGCTTGGCAGCCAAGCCCTCCCTGTAGCTCCATCTCCTCACTTGCCTTCTGTTCTGCTGGTCTGCCTAGTCTGATCCTCTGGGGGCTCTGTGTCCTCATCCTTGGGAAGCTGGACAGGGGTGAGGGTGGGGCGGCATGAGGGAAGAGGGAAGCTGACTGACATGCTGTCATCTGAGGCATTTTCCTATTGGCCATCAACTCAGCTCAACAGCCTTCACCAAGACCTGCTTCTAGGGACTTGCCTGGTGGTCCAATGACTAAGACTTCTCCTTCCAGTGCACGGGGTGTGAGTTCGGTCCCTGGTCCCGGAAGCTAAGACTCCACATGCCTTGCAGACAAAAACCAAAACGTAAAAGAGAAGCAATACTGTCACGGATTCAGTGAAGACTTTTAAAATGGTCCACATCAAGAAAAGAAAAATCTTTAAAAGAAACAAAGACCTACTCCTAACAATTCTATCGCTCGCCCCTCCTCCCTCCTTCTTGTCTTCCCAAGTAGTTTCACACTTCTTAAGCTCCCTGTCACATCCATGCCTCTTCTCACTCTCGATGGAGGGCTTTGATTTTATTTCCTATATGAGAATGAGGCAGCCACGCCTTAACAGTCCACCCACTTCTCTGCTCTGATCGCCTCCATCAGCACCAGCCCATACCCTCCAGCAGTGCCTTCCTCCACAAACACCCTCTCGCCCTCCATCCCTTTGTCTTCAACACCGTCCTCCGGCTTGTTCCTTTCAGCCTCTACATGTGGGCACGTCGTCCCCAACCTGAAACCATCACACTCCATTCCTTGGTTTTCTCATCTCTAAAGCTGTTTCACAGCTTCCTCGTTGTCTCACTCCTGAGCTGAACATGGGTCGACTCCTGTCTCCACTTCATTGGGATGGCTTTATTTATTTAATTTGGCTGTGCTAGGTCCTAGTCACAGCATGCAGGATCTTTAGTTATGGCATGTGGGATCTAGTTCCCTGACTAGGGATTGAACCCACATCCCCTGCATTGGCAGCTCAGAGTCTTAGCCATTGGACCACCACAGAAGTGCCCTGGAATTGCTTTGATTCCACCTGCTACTAACTTGCCAAATCCATTATCTCAATTCTAATTCACCTTATTTTTCTGCATCCTTTGACAATCCTGCCAAACTCTCACTTCTAGAAGTTCTCATTTCTCTAGGTTTATCTCCTCTAGCCATTAAGGTTTCCCTTCTTTGGCCTCCTTCTCATATTCTCTATGCTTCCCACCTCTGATCTCATCTGCATCCATGGTTTAGATACAAGACTTCAGTAATTTTCTATATGCTAATAATTCTCCATCTCTATCTTTAATCCTAACTTCTCTTTGAACCTCCATATCCCTTTTCTCAAGTTTATTGGAAAACTGCTACTTCTCATATGTGCTAAATCTAACTTAATAGTGTCATATATGCGTGGTGCCCCAAGCTGGAAACTTTGGAGTTAGAGAACTACTCTCCGGACTCCCTGGCAGCCCAGTGGTTAGGACTCTGTGCTTCCACTGCAGGGTGCCTGGGTTTGATCCCTGGTTGGGGAACTAGGATCTCTCATGCAGCTAGACAAACAAAAAAAGAACTCCCCTTAACTCTTTTCTAACACACTTCTCCATCACAAAGAAACGACGTCCTTTCTATTCCTGAATGGTCCTCAGACCTGCCCCTTCCTCTCCAGTCCTAATGTCTCCCTGGAAACCTGGCCTTGAATTCCTCTACTGGATCAGGGCTACAGCCGTCGATTTCCTTCTGTTCTTGTGTACAGTGAGTGGTGACAGGACCGTCTGCTATGCTGCAAATATTAAGGGTGAATCTTGGTAGCCAACCTAGTGTGGTGTGGGTGGAGAACAGTGGGAATCATAAGACTGAACCAAAAATAACATAGCCAGAGCTATTTTCTCTTGGGCAAAATCACATAAATTTCATGGATAAAAAAGGGATTTATGGAGAGGGAAATGGCAACCTACTCCAGTATTCATGCCAGGAGAACTCCATGTTATGAATGGCTGTAGCTGAGCAGGCTACAGTCCATGGGGTTGCAAAGAGGTGGATATGACTTAGCAACTAAACAATTGTATATATAGCACAGGGAACTATATTCAGTATGCTGATAAAGCACAAATAATATTTTAAAAATAATATATGTATGTATGTGAATCACTTTGCTGTACAGTAGAATTTAACACATTATAAATCAACTGTATTTCAATAAATTTTTAAAAGTGATTTATTCCTAAGCAGCTCTTTTACCTAGCTAAAAGAGAAACTTTAAAAGACAAAGCAGATAAGGCTTTTTTCTGAAGATCTAAAGACTATCTTTTGCTTGGTTGCTGTAGATACTGCAGCAAACCCTGATATTGACTGTACCTTGCTTGCTTGCTTGCTTGCTAAGGCGCTTCAGTCATGTCTGACTCTGTGCGACCCCATGGACAGCAGCCCACCAGGCTCCTCTGTCCACGGGGTTCTCTAGGCAAGAACACTGGACTGTAGCTTACCCTCAAAGATTTCCCAAGAAATAAATGTTTCATATATTATTGCATCATACTTACTTTTCACTCCTAATTTTTAAGAAAGTGAGTTTGCGTTTCAAATTCTTTCTTCATGCATGAATTGGTATCACTATGCTTCTGATTTTGGTTATTGGGTCTTTTTTCCCATTTTTAAGCAAAACCAAATGTTTCCAATTATTGAAAAAGATTTTGAAATATGTAACATTTATATTATTGTATCAAGTGAAATTTCATACTATGTTTTATGGCCTATGTTCTATGCCTCTGTCTCCCACATCGCACTTCCCCCAACTTTCCGTTCTCCCTGCCTTTGCTCTTGTTGTTTTTCCATCTGAAATACCCAGTTCTCTGCCTCCAAAATCACCGCTGATTCAGCTCAAACATTACCTCATTTGAGCCACTTTCTCTGCCTCCTGTCCTCGGCACCCACAGCGCTCACCTTCCGGCCAACCTTTGGAGCACAGTTTTTGTGTTCTCTACAAACTTAAGATCCAGCAGAATTTCTAGGACAAAGCACCTAAAAATGAAATGCTGAATGAAGGAATGAATGGTATTAAATACACCCTGCAATCTGAATGACAATGGCGAGAAATTCATAGGAAGTCAGTTGAAGCCAAAAAACAAGACAGTTGATTACAATTGGACATGGGTTCCTTTTACTTTTTAGCTACTATGAATAATGCTGCTTTGAACATTTCTGTACAATTTTTGTGGATGGGTACTTTATCTTGGGTGTACACCGAAGGAGTCAGAGTGCAGGATCACATAACTGTGTTTAACTTTCTTTTATTGAAGAAAGTTGATTCCCAATGTTAGCCTCAGGTGGACAGCACAGACTCAGTTAGACATACATACATATATACTCCACATACACACACACACACATATATATGTATATATATTTTTTCAAATTATTTTCCCATATAGGTTATTACAGGATATTGATTAGAGTTCTCTGTGCTATACAGTAAGTCCTTGTTGGTTATCTATTTCATGTATAGTAGTGTGCATATGTTAATCCCAAGCTCCTAATTTATCCCTCCTCCCGTTTCCTCCTTTGATAGGTGTTTAACTTTTGAGTAACTGTTAGACTGCCTTCCTAAGTGGCAGCACCGCTCTAGAATCCCACCAGCAATGCACGAAACCTGTAGTTTCTCCACACCCTTGCCAGCACCTATCTCGCTGTTTGATTAGCTGGAGTATTATTTACAATGTTGTGTTAGTTTCTGCTGTATAGCAAAGTGAATCAGCTGTATGTGTACCTATATCCACCCTTTTTTAGATTCTTTTCCCATAAAGGCCATCACAGAGTACTGAGGAGAGTTCCCTGTGCTATACAGTAGGTCCTCATTAGTTATCTATTTTATCTTACTATCTTGTTTATGATAACCATCCTATGGATGTGGTATCTCCTTTTTGACTCTACCTCTCAGTAACGAATGTCAAGCATCTTTCCATGTGCTTATTGGCCATTTGTATATTTTCTTGGAGAAATGCCATTTCAGACCCTTTGGCCACTTTTTGTCTTTTTATTGATAAGTTGTACTAGATTTCCTCTTTCTTAATACTTATGATCACCCAGCTAAAGCAGGTAGTTTCACCATGATTCTGTAGATGAAGAGACTAGAGCCTGGAGTTCCAGAGAGACATGGCAGAATCCACTACCGTGACTCTCTGTAGCCCGTGCTTTTCCACCACATTATACTGCTTTTTGGTGATGATGAGATTTAGTGTGTGGTTAATGTGAAGAACATCATTGGAATTGAGGCTAGGGTGTTAGAAACATTACTGACTGATTGCTCAAGTCAGTGGTGGCAGGCCTGATTTGCACATAAAATAAAAATGCTGGATCTCGACATGATCTCTGAGATTCCTTCTTACTCTGAAATTCTGTGATTTAATAAGCCTTTTTGTTTCGCCAGCATCAAAACAGCAACAATCACGGGCAGCCAAGGCCTTGAGTGTCAGGACAAAAGGAAGTACCACCCACTGACCAACATCCCTTGAAAGCCCAGGACTGGACCCTCTGGGAACCTGTCTCAGTTTATTAGTGTTGATCTGCTACCATCAGCTTTGGGAAAAAAATAAAAGGCAGCATCTCCTACTGACAGTTTTCTTTAACACAAATATGAAAACCTGAGTCCTTTCCTCTGTCGTGTGCACATTAGAATGATGCTATTCTAAGCCATTGTTGTTGTTCAGCCACTAAGTCGTGTCTGACTCTTTGTGACCCCATAAATAGTAGCACGCCAGACTTCCCTGTCCTTCGCTATCTCCTGGTTTGCTCAAAGTCATGTCCATTGGATCAATGATGCCATCCAACCATCCCATCCTCTGCTGCCCCCCTTTTACCTCCTGCTGTCAATCTTTCCCAGCATCAAGGTCTTTTCCAATGAGTTGGCTTTTCATATCAGGTACAGATACCTTTTTGTATCAAGGCTTTTTGTATCAAGTCTTTTCATATCAAGTACTGGAGCTCCAGCTTCAGCATCAGTCCTTCCAATGAATATTCTGGGCTGATTTCCTTTAAGATTGACTTGTTTGATCTCCGTGCTGTCCAAGGGACTCTTCAAGAGTATTTTCCAGCACTACAATTCGAAAGCATCAATTCTTTGGCACTTAGCCTTCTTTATGGTCCAGCATTCACATCTGTACATGACTACTGGAAAAATCATAGCTAAACCATACTAAGTCAAGACCAACTGAATTCTCAGAGGCTGTCTAGGTATGTTCACAATTACTTTGCTCTAGATGCACAGTTATTTGCTGAAAAAAGGACAGAGATGAAAAAAATGGGTATGATTTTAGTGCCATCATCTCATATTCTCTTTCCTGCTTCCTCTAAGACAATCTCAAGGGATGCATTTAGGAAACTTTTCATAAATGTATAGCACTGCAGAAACCATGAAAAGGTAAGTAAGCAGAGTCATCAACAAAGTATAAATGTGGTTTTAACAAGAAATTATAGAAAGCTCAAATAGAACATTTTCAATTATGTTTTATTGAAAAATAGCTAATTTAAAATATATACATTTAAAAAACAAAAACACATAGTACTGGTAAAATACTGAATTTTTCACTCACTCTTGCCAAAGTGGCATCTTTATGTTCCAGATGATTATTCTTCTTAAGAGGAGGGTCTCTGGTGCCCTCCGGTGACACTTTCTGAGACTGCTGTCCAGAAAGGAAGAAGGGCCCCTCAGCTCAGGGCTGAGAGAATGGAGGCCAGTTCATGTCTGACTGGCCTGTGTTCCGTGGCCTTTGCCCCCTGCCCAGGAGAAAGGCAATCTTAGAGGGCATCTTGACCTCCCGGGGGAAGTATTCCTCCCTTAACACTCAGCCAAACTGACAGCAAAAATAAACACTTTACTTATTGTCATTGCCTTCTTAAAAACACAAAAACAAGCAAACAAAAAACCCCTATTATTATAAACTCCCAAGTAATGTGGGAAAGTCTCTAAGTAATTCAGGTTGTAATCCAGACCAAAAAAAAAAAAAAAAAATCAAATAATAAAAAAAAACCCAAATCAGTTAACAGGACAGCAAAACCCATAAATCTTAGGATGCAAAAAAAAAAAAAAAAGTTGATTCTTCCCCCTGTCTTCATAACAACGGACACCACTACTCTGGACAACTCTGTGCTGGGAATAGATGACCTTCTTGAATTTCAGGAAGCAGACCTACTCCAGACCTGTGCCATTCCTTAAATGTAACATCAGCAGAGCCTAAGTTCGTTCTCTAGGCCAAACACTTTGGACTTGAGGTTCCTCAGTTCTCCCTGTATCTTGTGTGCCAGTCGATTGCTATCACGAACCTCACAGAGAATGGCAAGATCCTGGTTTGCCTGGGCGTTGAGTGTGGCCTAGAGATTAAAAAAAAAAAGAAGTGATTATGGCAGATGCCAAAGGAGAGAAACCTGGCATGAAGCCCCAACGACACCAGCTCCTTTCTCTGATACTCTTAGTTCACAGAGTAGATTCAATGCTTAGTCTAGAGACTTGCTGAGAGAAAGAAAATGTAGAGTTAGGGCAGAAAAGGCTCGAGACCATTGCTTCCCCACACAACAGGAGAGGAGCCTGAGTCAGAGGACAATCAACAATCACCAGTGAGTAAAAAGACACCAATATAGACATTATTAGTAAACGTGCCAAAGCATGAAAGGCAGCATCTCTTTGTTTCTGTATGAACCTGCCTGGCACAGAGTGACCGTTCAGGGTGTGTGGATGGACAGTTACATCTCTTTAAGATGACGCTGGAGGCACCTCGCATTCTATGTGAAGCGGTCTCTCACAGGGAAGAAGTACTTTCTAACCCAGTTACTCACTTTCTCCAGTTGTAAAATAGACAATTTTTTCTTCTTCTTCTTTTGGCCAGGCCATACAGCTTGTGGATCTTGGTTCCCTGAGCAGGGATTCTGGCAGTGAGAATGCAGAGTCCTAACCACGGGACCCCCAGGGACTCCCCACAGACACGGCTCTTTGAACCCACTCCTTGAGTTGGGAGGGATGAATACTTGTGCTGAGCTGACATCGTCCTTCAGTCGCTTCAGTCTGTCCTGTCTCCCTCTGGCACGCCCGCCCTGTTTACACTGATTTCAGCGAGACCAGGAGGATGGTGATGCGGCCCAGCCTCCCTCAGAGGGGCCCCATACCCTGTCTGCTCACCAACACCTCTTCTCCCTCCTGGTCATTCAGGATCAATTACCTTATAGAGTATCTGCTCCACATCTTTTAGTTTTTGCCGGAGAATCTTAATGTCTGTCTTAAAGCCTTCTACCTCCAAGACACGCCGGGTCTCCAAGGCCTCGTAGCGCTTAGTCATGGCCTGCAGGCGTCTCCCCATCTTGCTGGTGCGGTCCTATACATGGGGTACAGGAAGGCCTCTGTGAGCAGAAGGGGCACCCCTAGCCAGCTGCCCCCTCCATGACAGGCAGAGAACCCCACACCTTAAAGATCTCTCTCCTCACTCCTTCCTCCTCACGAATCCGGGCCAGCTCTTCTTCCAAGGAAATGCACTGCTCTTGGTACATGCTGGACAGCCTTCTCTCTTGTATGAGCTTATCCTTTAGGGACTGTGGGTCAGAAGGAGAGAAAAATTCATCTTTGTTCTTTAATTTGGGTAATCCAAATAGCACTGAGGTAAAGAAAGAAAGGATTTCTAGAAGTGCTAAATCAGTGAAGGAACAAGACATCAAGGAGAACATCTGAAAACCTACTTCTGGAGGATACTCGAGCTTTTTTATTAATGTGTACAGAGTAGGAAAATCTTATTTTTTCCTTTGTTTTTGTATTTTTAGAAGTTTTTAAAAATAAAACAAATATTTTTGGCTCTTGGAAGAGTCAGATAATGGAGTTCGTAATTGTACCAAATAAGACATCACAACCTATTTGGGGATACGCTTCTTAAGTTTTTCTTTGAAAAGAAAGAAACATCAACAGCACTTAAAACACATGTTCCACTGAGGAGCTAGGATTCAAAAGTCCCAGCTTGGATGTCACTTCCTTACACGGGATCCTTCAGACACGACAACGCTCAGAGCCACGCGTCCTCGGCAGGAGCGTGACGGCCGCCCTCCCTCCACCGTCCGTGCGCACCCCTCACGGCCACATGCTCCCTCACACCTGCTCTCCCCTGCCTGATGCTCCTCCCCGAGGTCTGCCTGGCAAGCTCCATTCTCCAGGTCTCAGCAAAAATGCCAGACTCCAGACGGTGTCCCAGTGCTTCTCGACAAAAGCAGACCTCCAATAGCAACATACAATCTTCACAGATCCCTTCTATTTCCGTAACACCACTTTTTTCCTCCCTAAATTTAATGTATTTTGGCTGCACCACCTGGCTTGTGGGATCCCAGCTCCCTGACCAGGGAATGAACCTGGGCCACAGCAGTGAGGCCCAAAATCTTAACCACTAGGCCACCAGAGAACTCCCAGGACCACTTTTCCTATAACCGATACTTGGTTATTTGTTAATGTTTCTGGTCTCTCTCACCTGTTAGAATGTAAATGCCATGAAGACAGACCTGGTTTAGCCTGTCTGCTGCCGTACACTGAGAGTCCCGCCCACTACAGGACTTCAACAAATATCTGTTGAATGAATCTATCAATCAGTCAACACTTTAATGTTCTAAATCCCCAAACACAGTAACAAAGAGCTACTCTTTGAGACCTATTTCTTGAGATCATTGCTACAACAGCTTCCTGGACTGGATCTTATATGACAATGATTAGGTTCTTTGAAATTCTCTGAGTTCTTTCAACAATTCCAGAATAAAAAAAAAATTCTGTAAGATAGAAGAAACTACCTTAATATATTCATTTTGGTTGTGATGACTCTCATGAACTAGCCACATTTTCCCCATTTTCTCTTCTTTCTTCTTACACTGCACCCTGTATTCCTTAATCTTTGACATCAAGTGATCCTTTTCAAGCATCCAGGACTTCTCCTTATTTTGGTTTTCAAATCTGAGTTGCAGAAAGTCTTTGGTGCTCTCGTAGAGCAGCTCCTGGGTGTGGTGTAGACTAGGGAAGAAAGTACAGACATGGACATGAAGATGCTTCCCCGGTACATGTGACAGTTACTCCAAACACAGCTAAGATGCAGTCCTTTAAAAACTGTGTAATATGTAGATTCTGTAAATACCACCAGCATTTTAAAAACACGCTTTATCTGATCACTGGCAGTCTTACACGTTTTACTGAACAACGTATAAAGTATCTACATTGGTTCATAGACCGGTCTTTACAGGTATTTTTCTGGGTGCTAATTTCAGGTTATATAATTAGAAGGACCACAGAAATATTTACACACAGCCTAAGTATGGACTTTTCCAAGGCACCAGACTTTACAATAAACTAAGTCATGGGGTTCTGACTGAAGGTTAACACAAGTTCTAAAATGTCAGCACAGCTTTGCTTCTGTCTGGGCCGAGCTCCCCCGTGAGCTATTGGGCCGAGCTGCCCCAGAGCAAGCCCTGTCCTTTTTCCGAGACAGGCTTCCTCGGTGGAGGCACCTCAGTGGCCTCGGCCCGTGTGGCCCCTCCACTCTCCGAAACCCGAGTGCTTTCACTCTACCCCCTGTGCGTAGTGCAACACTTCTTAACCTCATTTATCATTTATTTTTGCCAGATGCCATCAGATCATCAAGGACAGTACCAGCTACTAGACATACACAGGTACTAAATAGATTCCTGCTGAGATTTGGGAATAGACAAATGACGTTTCTGTCTTCAAAAAAAAAAATTTCCTTAAGAGTTAGCAACTCATCAGTTTAACATCAGCAGCTAGAAATATACTGTATCAAATGATCACACTGCTTGCAAAGGGTATTAAATACCAAACTGCAGTTTTCCACTCAACACATACGGTGAGATCCACTTAGTTCTTCTCATGAGTAACAGACTATATGGAGAAGGGGACAATGACTACATAATGTCAGAAGAGTAACCGTCATCAGATGAATACATTCAGGTACGTGTGTGTCTGTATAAACAGGGAGAGACTGACTCAGTTCCCACAAGGACCACTCTTGCTTCCAACAGATTATTTTACTCTATCTTGTGTTATGATCTCAGTTACAAAAAGGGAAAGCATGCTCTTGCAAATGGTCTCCAAGTGACACCTAACAGGCAGCCATTAATGGCCTTGGACTTCCTGCCATTCAACACCCTCAGGATGCCAATCTACTGGAAGGAGCACATCAAATGCTCAGATCTGCAGAATACGTTGAACTAGGGAGGTTATTAATAATCTGACAGATGTAAAATTATACTTTATTCTGACAATTTAAAAATACTGTCCCCTTAAAAACAATTCAAATCCAATACAAAGTGGAGATGCTATGCTTAAGCACAAAACACCAAAAATAAAGATGGAGAGGTACCAGCCAAACACAAACACGACATGATGTTGGAAGCAACAGAGCCTGCCAAGGGCCAAGGGCATCTACCTGCACTGGTCAGTGAGTTCAACTTGAGTATCATGTCTAGTTTAGTGACCACGCTTTAGAATGGAGGAAGAGACACTAAAAAAGTTTGCGAAGCAATAAAAAAACCAACAGGATGAAGATTGCAAGGTGAAAAAGAATATATACACACACACTCCAGGGGATCTTCCCAACCCAGAGATTGAAACTGAATGTGGAGGCAGATTCTTTACCATCTGAGCCACCAGGGAAGCCCATATACACACACAATTTTTTTTGGCCGCACCACATGGCTTATGGAATCCTAGTTCCACAACCAGGGATTGAAGCTGGGCTCTTGGCAGTGAAAGCTCCGAGTCCTAACCACTGGACCACCAGGGAATTCCTGTGAAAAAATATTTTAAAACGTAGGATGTTTAATGCAGGATAGAAAAGGTAAGATAAAGGTTATCAGGTAGTCAAGAATTATTTATTATGCACCTGTTCTGCACAAAGGAAAAGACCTTGGGGAAGAGACATCATTAAAATAGAAGGTGAAAAGGCCCATCACTGAGTCACGCTGGTCATCGCAGGCGATGGGGGGGAGACGTGTAAGGAACAGTGCACCCCTCCCTGGGAAGGTCAGAGAGGTGGTGACTGAAGGGCTGCTGCACCGGGAGTGCTGCATGAACCAAAGCCTCAGGAGTCCGGCGGAAGAATGAGGTGAGCTACGGCCAGAGGAGCAGAGACTGAGGGCCGAGACTCCCAAGGGCCAAGGCAGCAGGAGACACTCACAGGGAGGAAGCAAGCAGGGCACAAGGGGATGGGCGACAGGAAACACAGCTTGGTGACAGCAATGATTTAAACCAGAACACAGCTTGAGCCACTGTGGGAGGAATGAGAGGGCAGAGAACGGACAGGAGAGGCTTCTGGATTCACAGACGATGGGGTTTGGAATCAGAAATTGGAGAGTGGGGAGCAGAAAATGACCCTGAGTGTCCAAACTTGAGAAACCACATGGATGGGACGGCACTGGGCTAAATGGGAAAGAATGGAGCAGCAGGTCTGAGGTGGGGAGGGGTGCTTGTCAGGAAAGAGGAAGTTGAGTTTCAGTCGTGGTGAATTTGAGGTTTTCAAACATACTCTATTGAAGATGTCTCTACAGCCCAGCTCTGGTCACTGGAAGTGGACAAACAGTTGAGGGTGAAATGGGAAAGAACCAAGAAAGACAGGTGCTGCAGGAACCAAGGGAGATGGATTTCAAAGAGGGGGTGGTCAGAGGCCCAGACACACAGAAAGACATGAATGAACTCAGTGATGACTTTAGACGGCATGCTGAGCAAAACAGGGAACAAGAGCAGACTGCAGAAAGTGGGGGACAGGCAGGCAGGAATGGGGTAAAAACAGCAGTACAGATAGTTTCCATTTTCTGGTGTAGGTATGTAAAGTCAAAAAAGAGAAAAGGACTGTTATGCTGACTTAGATAACCCATCAGCAGAGAAAAGGACATTCCAGGACGGTAAGATCAGACTACAACCCTCAGAGGGGTTGAGGGGAGAGTGTAGAGCCCCCAGTCCTGTAGGAAAAGCATCACATGAGCACACCAGGGAACTGGGAGAGAGGCGGGGGGTGGAACTGCTGAGACAGTTCCTTCAGCACCAGGACCCTTGCTGCTACTAGACAGGACTGCCAGCTTGCAGGATCTTAGCTCCCCCACCAGGGATCGAACCTGTGACCTTGAAAGTGAGTGTGAGTGTCCTGACCCCTGGACCTTCCAAACCACATGGGAGACATGTGAAACCTGTCCAGTGTGGCTCGTGAGTATTCACCTTCTGGTGAGCTCTGTGATTCTGTCCCGGTTTCTCTGCTGATGAATCTCCACTTCCTCGATGCGGATCCGCCTCTCCTCCATGAGCCCTGCCACCTGCTCCCGCGAGAGCCGGGTCTGCTCCTCCAGCTGCGCCTGCAGGGCCTCCACCTGGACAGGCCGGAGGGGCGAGGCATCCATTTCCGCTCTACTCTTGCTCACTTCTCACCTCTAACAGTGAGCCTCTTTCCAGAAAAACAAAAATCCCACAAACAAAAAAAACAGATGTGCAGCAGCAAAACAAACAGGAGAAAAATCTGGACTGGACTCCTCTTTACGTCTTACATATGGTCTCACGCCACACAAGAGCATACTCCGTCCAACCAAGCAGAGCACCCATGTCACACCAGAAAGGCTGGACAAGCCCATCTCCCCTCTCCGAGATGCTCACCTTCTCACCATCTCTCTCTCTGGGCTTTTAAGACTGTCTCCCTTTTGGGACTTCCTAGTTGCATAGAGAAAGACTCATTTCTTCATTTTTAAATTTAAAAGGTGCAGCAAAATGAGTATAATGTGATTTCCTTGTCTGAGTCAGGCTGTCTTGACCCCACATGGCGACACTGGCCAAAGGTAGAAACTGTCCATTTACATCAACATGCCCTGTGACAAGGACAGGAACTTGAGTGCGGTTAGATGAAAAATCACGGTTGTAGGTGACATATGATGACTAGATGGTGAGAGGGTGACTCATTACTTTCCTAGACTTTGGAATACATGCACCAGACAAATGGATGTACCCCCAAAGGTCACCGTTTCGGGACAGACAGCTGCAGCTCTGCGTGTCCCTGGCCAGCTGCACAGGGAGTTCTGACAGTGACGACTCTGGTGGGAGGGTTCGGCCTATGAGCTGAATGAACTGCAGGTTCACACCAGCACTTCTAGAATGGTGCAGTACAGAGTAACGGTTGTAAAGACAGAGCTCTGGAAAATTAGGAACAACCTCAAATTTCCAATCCCAAAATGCCCAGAGGAAACACGTGTGCCAGGAGGCATGTGGCACAGGCTAATGAGGGCATAGGACCCGCTCCAGGCCCGTGTGCAGAGCGGCTGCAGTCATACCTGGAGGGTGAGGGTCTGGATGTCTCTCTGATGCAGCCCAATGCTGACCTCCTTTTCTCTCCCTGCTGATTTCCTCCTGCTGCCTTTAGAATCTAAAACAGAAAACAGTGGAGATCTTCACTTAGGTTTTCTTTCTGCTTTTCAAGCATCAACATTATCTTTGCAGAGAAGTTTGGTTTTCTTTATATGGAAGAGAAGGAAAGGAAGAAAAACGACAACATACAATAACTACAATGCTCAACTGTGCAAAGAGGTATCTCTTAACGGAATTCTGTTAGGATGTCACCTGGATCTTTCTGAAGAATAAACTACTAAATTTTCCTTTGGAGTTGTATCTAATTTCTTTGTAAAATCTTATTTAATGAAAAAGGGTAATGAATTAAAAAAACTAAATCTAAACATTTTAGCTATCATGTATAACCCAATTTTCAATGGACAAAATGATTTTAAAAACAAGCAATGCTAAAACTGCACTAAACATAATTTGATGATTTAGATGATTCAAGAAGCTTATTTATTCTTTTTATTGAGGTACAGTAATTTATATTTGTTTCATGTGTACAATATGGCAATTCAAAAATTTTATACTCTGTCTATACTTATTATAAAGTACCGGCTATATTCCCTGTCCTGTACAATATATCTTTGAGGCTTATTTATTTTATACATAGTAGTTTGTTCCTCTTAATCCCTTACCCTTATTCTGCCCCTTCTCTTCCTTCACCCTGCAGGTAACCACTAGTATGTTCTCTACATTTGTGAGTCTGTGTTTGTTCTATACTCACTAGTTTATTTTTTAGATTCCACATATAAGTGATACCATACAATATTTTTCTGACTTATTTCACTTAGCATTATGCCCTCTAAATCCATCCATGTTGCTGCAAATGGCAAGACTTCATTTTTTTTTATGCCTGAGTAGTAGTCCATTCATCTTCTTTAACCATTCATGGCATTGATGAACACTTGGGCTGCTTCCATATCTTGACTATTATAAACACTATTGCTATGAATACTAGGGTGCATGTTATTTCGAGTTAGAATTTTTGTTTCCTTTGTAAGAGCAGACCTCAAAAGTGCTTATCTCCACATGTGTAGTGACACATTAGCTAGACTTATTGTGGTGAATATTTTGTAGTATATACAAATATCAATTTACTATTTTGCACACTTAAAACTAACATTATATGTCAATTATATCTCAATTTTTTTAAAATTGGGCTTTCCATTAATAAAAGAGAAAAGGATAAGAAGACTGAGGGTTAGAGAGAATAATTAATAGGCTGTGATTCCATACATTATCCAAATATATTTTATGACTTATCACCATAAGCATATTAATTAGATATATTTTTTATTCTACTTTATTAAAACATCATACAAAGGTTTTTTAAAAAAAGCTCAGTAAGATCTGAGACCACTAGCAGCATGATTATGAATATTTATTATCACTGTATAGTAGGAAAAAATGTCTAATTATTTGCACTGTGCTTTTTAATTCTGCATCAATAAGAATTTCTAAAAATACAGTTGGGACCTGCTCTGAGAGCTGAAGATTCATTCTTTTCACATACTTCTACAGGCTGGACAGTCTTCTGGAGAATGCTGACCTGAAGAAGCAAAAACAACAAAAAGTACAGAAATAGTCTTCTTATAAATATAGCATTTCATTTTTTAGCTTTAGTTCTGCAGATCAAACACCATTCATAAATTAAACTAGTCAAAACTTATATAATCATATAAGGATGCCATGCATATGGGAGACCAGAGAAGACAAACTGGATAAAACCCACTAACAAACTGAATACACACTGACTAAAACCAGTGCTGGTGATATAAATGGAAAAATAAAATTTCAGGGTTATTTGGCAATATCTACCAAAAAAAAAAAAAAAAAGAAAAGTGGTCTTTGAAAAGGTCCTTTAGGAAAGTAACAGAAACACTGAAGCATGCATATATAGATATGTATATAAAGATGTTCACTGAAGCACTGTTTATAGTGTGAAAAAGTGGAAATCTCAATTATACACAGAAATATTTCTATATGAGTAGAAAAAAAGCTTTATCTCTAGGGTACAGGATTATGGGAAACTGTCACTTTTCTATTAGATTCCTGAAATCTGTGTTTGTTTTTAACAAAGACCACACATTACTTTTGTAATCGGTGTAAATGAAGACTTAAAAAGAACCTAGTATTGAAACTTGCTCCCACACTAAGTCTGTTCCTGCTGCTCTCTCTAGTCTCATCCAAGACACCTCCTCCTCTAAGCTTAAGGTTTCCAAATGGCAGAATGGGGTAAACAATGCTACTTTCCAAGGCTTTTGAAGAAAAAGAATGAAATCACAAACCTGTTTGTAATTGTAGAAAATGCTCTGAAAACTTAAGCAAACTGAGACCATGGTAGCTAATTCTCATTTGAGCTTCTTTAGCAAGGACCAAAGTTGTCTGATTATGGACCCCAGCCTGCATTTTGTAAAAGCCTTGTCTACTCTGCTATACAAAGGAGGACTTACTTTGTTGGGAGGCTCCTTATAAAAATAGGTCACTTCTCCAGTGTCTGTTCCCACAAGAGCCAAGAGATTCTGAATCTTCTTCTTGTCTTCTAGCTCCCTGCAATTCTCACAGAGAATAAACATACACTGTGTCCAGAGTAAGTAAATGTTTGTTTAAAGGATCTCCCTTCTGACTCATTTATTTTTAAAGCAATGATAACCTCAAATTAAAATTAAATCGGATTAACCTCCTACACTGTTGGTGGGAATGAAAACTGGTGAAGCCACTATGGAGATCATTATGGCGGTTCCTTAAAAAACTAAAAATAGAGCTACCATATGACCCTGCAATCCCACTCCTGTGCATATATTTGGAAAAGACGAAAACTATCTAATTCAAAATGATACATGTACCCCAATGTTCACAGAAGCACTATTTACAATAGTCAAGACATGAAAGCAACCTAAGTGTTCACCAACAGGTGAATAGATAAAGAAGATATACTATACACACAGGGCTTCCCTGATAGCTCAGTTGGTAAAGAATCTACCTGCAATGCAGGACACCCCAGTTCGATTCTTGGGTTGGGAAGATCTGCTGGAGAAGGAATAGACTATCCACTCCAGTACTCTTGGGCTTCCCTTGTGGCTCAGCTGGCAAAGAATCTGCCTGCAAATCAGGAGACCTGGGTTTGATCCCTAGGTTGGGAAGATGCCCTGGAGAAGGGAATACTTGAGTAATATACTCTAGAATACTCCAGTTTTCTGGCCTGGAGAATTCCATGGACTGTAGGCCATAGAGTCAGACCCAACTGAGTGACTTTCACTTCACTTTACTTCACTACACACACACAATGGGATGTTACTCAGTCATAAAAAAGAATGAAATAACGCTATTTGTGGCAACATGGATCGACCTAGAGATTATTATACTTAGTGAAGTCACACAAAGACAAATATCATGGTATCACTCATATGTAGAATCTAAAAAAATGATATAAATAAACTTATTTACAAAACAGAAACAGACTAATAGATGCAGAAAACAAACTCATGGTTAACAAAGAGGAAGGGGGGAGGGTGAACTGGGAGCTGGATCAACATATACACACTAGAGATAAAGCAGTCCTACTGTGTAGTGCCGGGACTCTACTCAGTATTCTATAATAACCTCTCTGGGAAAAAATCTGAAAAGTAAATATATATGTGTAGATAAATGTATGTGTATAGGTATATACACATACCTAGGCATAACTGAATCACTTTGCTGTATGTCTGAAACATTGAAAATCAAAAGTGTCAACAGAGAGGAGAGAGCATCAGCAATAGGCTCCAAAAAATTAACTACACTAAATTAAATTAAATAGGATTTATCTAGACTTCAGCTCTAATTTTAAGAGCATCAGGCATTTAGATTCAGGAATTCAGAGAACCCAGCAGAAAAAAACTCAATCAGGTGGTTGAAGAGCGTGAAGGCAGACACCATGGCATACTGTTCAAATCTGCCTCTTCAGCTATGTGGGAGCTGACAGCTCACAGCTGGATCTCTCCCCAGGCCTGCCCTGAGTCCAGGCAGCCTGCCTCCCCAACTGTATGCTCAAAGAGCAGCCTGCACCCGGGGCCTGGCTACTGAGGGGGTAGGAAGCCCAGTCCTCTTACCTCGTTTCAGGATCTGAGGACCATCTAGAAGGGCACCCTGTGGCAGGGGCTGAGGCCTGCTGTCACTGAATCGCCACTTAGCCTCTGCCCACTCAGACCTTCCTGAGTGCCTTGTAGTGGTTTACTCCTGAGCATACTCCCCGCAAAGCTCCTGCAAGCAAATCTCCATTGTGGAGTTCATTTTCCAGGAAACTGACCCCAGACAGTTGATACCACAAATGGATCAAGGAAGCAAACTTTAAGAGAGATGCCAGGGACTTCCCTGGTGGTCCAGTGGTTAAGACTTAAAGCAAGGGGAGCAGGTTTGATCCCTGGTCAGGGAGCTAAATCCCACATACCTTGCAGCCAAAAAACTAAAACATAAACCAGAAGTAATATTGTAACATGTTATAAATTCAATAAAGACTTTATTAAAAAATCTTTAAAAAACACAATGAGATTTCAGAGCCTGGGATGTGCAGACCTATTACAGTGTTCTTAGGAGCAAGACAGGTGAGTGGTCAACAGGGTAGAGCCTAAACAATCAAGTAAAAGTAAAGGTAGGAGGAGGGTTGGGCTGCATTCTACACAAACTCACAATCTCTGACCCATTTCCCACACCCCAGCCAGCTATCAAGACTACTACCTAAAGAAGAAGCTGAATCTCCGAGAGGTAAGACCTGGTGAGACCACAGCGAGAGTACATGGTCATGATCCCTCAGCCCTTCCTCCAAGGGCCTATGGCTATTTATTCAAGTAACTGTGCATTGTGGGGAAGGAAACACCCAGACATTTCAAGGACTGCTGGACAGTCTGAGCTGACTTTGACACCTAGTGACATGAAGCATTATCTAGGGCATACAGGAACCAGGTAATAAATAGAATTTTGGTTCCGGTCCAGCTCAAAGTGGGTCCACTGGATCCAAACCCAGTCAGGGGTCATTTCCCCATCTCCAAATGTATAACTGAAATGAACATAATTGGCAGTTGGCAAAATCTCCAAATTGTTTTCTTGGTTTCTGTGTTAAAGCAAGTGGAAGCGTCTGAAGCTGCCTCTCTGCACCCCAGCCACAATGGTAAACAAAGACTAAAGGACGTAAGGGTGAGGGTCCCCATCAAATCCCAATTAATTCACAAGTATGACCCTGCAAAACCAGACAGGCAACAACGCACTGCTACCAAGTAGGTACAACTTTGGTGACTGCGCCAGCTGCAGTAGCATTTTTGCTAGAGCAGGGAACCTGGTCTTGGGTACACAGCATGTGGCTATGGTTAAGCAAACATACTCCCTTCAAAAAGTTATAGGACCAGAGCAGTTCTCGTTCAGGTGAAGTGAACAAGAGGATACTTCTACAGGCTTTCTGAGGACCTTGTTAGCTCTTCTGTTCATTACCAAATTTGTCCAAAGGGACCTGGATCTGTTCACCACTGAACTATCAGATTAAATCAGATGGGACAAACAAAAAGTGCAAGTGGGTTAGAACCCTCATGCATGCTCCAAAGGGTTGGAGGCAACCCTACATAGCACGTCAGTGGTTTCAGGGGTCTGATCTAGGCATGCCAGGACACTCCCTTCAAAATGAAGGACAGATTATTGTACCTCATGCCTACCACCACCAAGAAGGACTCCTAATGCCAGAGGAACTGCTCAGTGTCTGAAGACAACATGTCTTTTCTCTGGGACACTGCACAGGCAACAGGTGATGTGGAAGGTGACCCGGGACACCGCGCTGACCCATGGAACAGGTGATGCGGAAGGTGACTCGGGACACCGCGCTGACCCATGGAACAGGTGATGCGGAAGGTGACTCGGGACACCGCGCTGACCCATGGAACAGGTGATGCGGAAGGTGACTCGGGACACCGCGCTGACCCATGGAACAGGTGATGCGGAAGGTAACACGGGACACCAGGCTGACCCATTGAACAGGTGATGCGGAAGGTGACTCGGGACACCGTGCTGACCCATGGAACAGGTGATGCGGAAGGTGACACAGGACACCGCGCTGACCCATGGAACAGGTGATGCGGAAGGTGACTCGGGACACCGCGCTGACCCATGGAACAGGTGACGCGGAAGGTGACCGGGGACACTGCACAGGCAACAGGTGATGCGGAAGGTGACCCGGGACACCGCGCTGACCCATGGAACAGGTGATGCGGGAGGTGACCCGGGACACCGCGCTGACCCATGGAACAGGTGATGCGGGAGGTGACCCGGGACACCGCGCTGACCCATGGAACAGGTGATGCGGGAGGTGACCCGGGACACCGCGCTGACCCATGGAACAGGTGATGCGGGAGGTGACCCGGGACACCGCGCTGACCCATGGAACAGGTGATGCGGGAGGTGACCCGGGACACCGCGCTGACCCATGGAACAGGTGATGCGGGAGGTGACCCGGGACACCGCGCTGACCCATGGAACAGGTGATGCGGACGGTGACCCGGGGGACACCGCACTGACCCATGGAACAGGTGTCGTGGACGGTGACCCGGGGGACACCGTGCTGACCCATGGAACAGGTGTCGTGGACGGTGACCTGGGACACCGTGCTGACCCATGGAACAGGTGTCGTGGAAGGTGACCTTTCATTGCATCCCAGAGCTGAAAGGAAGTGCTACATTAGGTCAAGGCTGAAACTATTAAGGAGATTGAGCCAGGAATCAAAAACCTCCCAACAAAGAAACACCCTGGACCTGATGGCTTCTGTGGTGAATTCCACTGAACACTTAAAGAACTAACAGCAATTATCCTCAAACTTTTCCAAAAACTGAAGAGGAGGCAACAGTTCCTTTTACTTTCTATGAGGCCAGCACTGCCCTGATGCAAAAGCTGGACAGACACTACATGAAAACCACTACAGACCTTACAGACTTCAATACAAAAATCCTCCACAGGACATTAGCAAACCTGCATTCAGCAGCATATTAAAAGGATACACCAGGATTAAGTGGAATTTATTCCTGGAATACAAGCATGGTTCAACATATGAAAGTTGATCAAAGTAATACATCACACTGACACAATGAAGGAGGAAAACACATGATCATCATCTGATACAGAAAAAGCATCTGACAACATTCAACACCCTTTTTAGATAAAAACACTCAACAAATTAAGAAGAGCAGGAAACAACCTCTGCACAATAAAAGCCACAAATGAAAAACCCACAGCTAAAGTCACACTCAATGGTGAAAAACTGCAAATTCTCTACTAAGATCAAGAACAAGGCTGCCCATTGTGAAACTTCTATTTAACTTAGTACTAAAGTCCTAGCCAGACCAAGTAGGCAAGAAAAAGGAAGAAAAGACACTCAAGTTGGAAAGCAAGAAATAAAATAATCCTTGTTCACAGATGACATGATCTTATACTCAGAAAACCCTAAGGATTCCACAAAAAATTTTTTTAAAAATTTTAAAAATTGTTAGAACTAGTAAAGGAATTCAGCAAAGGAGCACAACACAAATCCAACATGCATTTCTATACGCTGACAACGAAAAATCTGAAAAGAAAATTAGGAAAAGAATTTGATGCACAACAGCGTCAGAAAGAATATTCAGGAATTAACCAAGAAAAGGAAAGACTTGTATAGTGAAAACACTCTAGTAAGAAATTAAAGATGAAATAAACAAATGGAAAGATATCCTGTGTCCATGGATTGGAAGACATAATATTAAGATGTCAACATTGCTCAGAGCAATCTACAGATTCCATGCAAGTCCTAAAAAAATCCTCTGTGTGGCACAGTGAGAAAGTTCTGGAGATGGACAGGGGTGTGGCTGCACGATGACATGAATGCACTTAACTGAAGTGTATACTGAACTATACACTTAAAAATGGTTAAAATGGTAAATTTTAGGTTAAGTATATTTTACCAGAATTAAAAAAGAACTGTGCTATAGCGGGTGCCCTGGCACACTGCTCAGATGCCCACCACCAAGGGGCTCGGTCCTTCTCCAGCAACTGCCCTGGACTGAAGGGGGCCGCCTTTCCCAAGTTTATATCCCTCCCTGGTGGGAGCGCATCCAATGACAGATCACTCCCTGTGGGGCTGACTAAGACCTCTGTCCCTTGGCGGACTCTGGTGGTGGTGGTTTAGTCACTAAGTTGTGTCACCTCTTGCAAACCCATGGACTGTAGCCCACCAGGCTCCACTGTCCATGGCATTTACCAGGCAAGAATATTGGAGTGGGTTGCCGTTTTCTTCTCCAGGGGATCTTCCCAGCCCAGGGATCGAAACTGTGTCTCCTGCCACTACAGATGGATGCTTTACCACTGAACCACCAGGGAACTCCTTGGTGGACTCTATTGTAATTCAAATTCTCCCTCAACCCGAATCTGCTCAGAGCTGCTCCCCCTAAGAGTCTCCCTACTCACCATCGTCCAGGCAAACCCCTATCTCAGAGCCTGATCCCTGGGAATGCAGCCAAGAGGAGGACCACGGAAGAAATGCATCTCATTCCATGCGGTTTAGAAACATGCCCCCAGCATCTCCTTCCTCCCATTGGTACCTGATTCTTAGGCGGTCATTTTCCGAGTAGAGGCGTAGGACATGCTCTCGCTCCTGGAAGAGGCAGACTTGCATGTCACTCAGAGCTTTCTGTAGCTCGGCAATCTCTTCCTCCCTCTGCTGCAAATCCCACTGCAGTTTATGCTGGTGGGAAAAAAAAGGCAGCTGACAAGATATTGGGCTTCAGAGGAGTAGCTCTTATTGCATGCAGTGGCGTCAGTTTATGTAGAAATATTACAAAGTGGACAGTTTCAGCAATGCAGCCTCCAAATGACAACAGGCTGTGTACAGACGAGTTTAAACCCACAAGGTGAATGACATCAGAGCTCTCACATCACCTCCTCTTACAAACAACAGAACCCAGGACACCACATGATCCACCTGTTATAGTCACTCCTTTTTCTGGCTACAATGTGCAACTTGCAGGATCTCAGCTCCCTGACCAGGGATTGAACCAGTGCCCCCTGCAGAGGAAGCTCAAAGTTCTAATCACTGGAACACCAGGGAATTCCCAAGTCACACTTTAATGCTTTTTATGTAATACGCATTATAAAACTCTGGAAAACAAAGATGAAAGGTGTGATTCCTGCTTACAGAGCAGGAGGAATTGTGTGGGGAGACACATGCCAATGATTAAAAGGAACGAATGACTGAATGGAGGAGCACACATGGGGGAAGGGTAAGCACGGCACACGAAGAATCTCTGACAGCTGCTGGGGGATCAGAGACCACCAGAGAGCTGAAGCTTGAGAGGAAGACAGAGACGGAGGAAGGCAGTGCTCTTGGGAAACGGCTGGAAATGCAAGGACCTCAGTATCACTGATGGCTCAGACAGTAAAGAACCTGCCTGCAATACAGGAGACTCGGGTTTGATCTCTAGGTTGGGAAAATCCCCTGGAGAAGGGAACAGCTACCCACTCCAGTATTCTTAAAAATAGGCTTCCCTGGTCGCTCATATGGTAAAGAATCTGCCTCCAATGTGGGAGACCTAGGTTTCATCCCTGGGTCAGGAAGATGCCCTGGAGAAGGGAATGGCAACCCACTCCAGTATTCTTGCCTGGAGAATCCTATGGAGAGAGAAGCCTGGTGGGCTACAGTGCCTGGAGTCCCAAAGAGTCAGACAGGACTGAGGAACTAACACACAGCATCACTGGAGTGGAAAGTGAGAGGTCGATGGAGCAGGGTGACCCCAGGGGCTGGATCCGAGAAGCTGTTCAGGATGAACAGGAGTGTGAGAGTGCGGCCTGAGAGTCTGAGACGAGACAGGAGTTTGGACAGTGCGGCAGCAAGGACGCTGAGGTGGCGGGAAGGGACTGAGGGATGTCTGGGGGGCAGGATCAGCGGGTCTCAGCAAGCGACTGGGGGGAGGCTGGGCAGAACCATAGGCGCTGACGCCATCACAAAGAAGAAAGAAGCCTTAAGAGACAGGAGTGGAGGGAGGGGATGACAGGGGTCTACGTGTACGCACAGGCTGGGGGAAAGGGGGTTCTTGAATTTGGATACGGACACAGCACCATGGAGCTCAGCAGGAAGAGTCAGCCCTAGTTACCTGGGTGTCACCATCCCACTGAAAGAGGAAACACAACAGGCTCCATTTTGAAAGCAGGACTCCATTTTGAGCTGGACTATGGACTTTGAGCTATATGCCCAGTATCTATGGAAACGACATACCAACTGGAAAACCAGACCCCCCAGATGGAAAAGCCCCAGGGCTTTTACGGCTGGTCCCTAGACTCTCCCCTTAAAGAATACCCTAATTATCTGTGTAACTGAATAGAATCATAAATTCTATTATGCTTACTGGGGTATGACCACAGGCCTATTGATAACTGTCCACTGTTAACTACCTAGGCTTAAGGCATACGAATCATGGGTTAACTTTGATTGTATCTTTTTTTCCTTTGTTCAGACTAGTTTCAGAGAATTTGGGGAGGAGGGTTTGAGCACCTACACTTAGGGTATATAAAGTTTTCACAAACACTGGTTGGGGCCCTTGGCTAAGAGGAGACTCTGCCTTGGGCCCACTGGTGTAATAAACTGCACTCCATTATCTGCATTGTCCTTCTGAGTGAGTTTGTTTCCCGGAATGCGTGGCTACAACACCATAGGCAGGAGGACAACGCGTGGACAAAATGAGATCACTTACAGTAGAATCACAAAGAACTTTGACATTTAAGGTTAAGGAAGGAGAGGCCACTCTCACCTTCTGAGTGGCCCATACTCGTCTGTGGAGTTTCCCTCTAAATAAATCTACCTCTTGAGTCTCATTTTGTCTCTCACTGAATTTCTTCTGCAATGAGACATCAAGAACCTGAGTTTTACTAAGCCCTGAGACTGAAGACCAAAACCCCCTCCAGGTGGGAGAAGTTAGCAGTTAATGTATTGTATGCTAACAGTATGCTGCCCACAAGTACACAGACCCCAGACAGGCTGGAACTAGCAGGGGGATGATGCTGACTCCTGATGACCTCACCGCCAGCCAATCATAAGAATGTCCATGAGCTAGCCACGCCTTCTCTGAACCATTATGATAGAACTTCTTCCTACCTTCTCCAAAGGGACACAGTTTTGAGGGCAGTAACTTAAGTCTTTTTCACTTCACTCTCCCCGCCCCCCCCCCCCCCCCAAAAAAAAAGGTGTTAGGAAAGAAAGCTGTTAGTGAAGACTGAGAACTGGTCAGGGAGGCAAGCCAGACACTGGGAAAGAAAAACAACTCTGGAATCAAAACGGAAGCAGACCTCTCAGAGAGGTCAATAGGGAACATACTGCAGAAGTCACTGAGGCAACAGGTCCTGGAGCCATGGGAGGAGCAGCTGCAGTCAAGGAGTCGCTGAGCAGGTGACCGAGTCAAACCATTCTGGAAGGCTGGCTGGGAAAGAAAGCTACCCCTGCCCCAAGAGAAGAGTTAGGGAAGCTTGGCTAGAGGGGGACCTTTCTCTTTTGTTGGGAAAGACTTGAGTCTACCTGTATACTGAGGAGGAAAAGCTAATGTCAGAAGAGGTTAAAGACAAAGACAAAGGAGAGTTCCCCAGTGGCCTAGTGGTTAGGATTTGGGGCTTTCACAGCCATGGCCCGGGTTTAATTCCTAGTTAGAAATCAGATCCTGCAAGCTGCGTGGCATGGCCAAAAAATAAACAGAAACTGCTGGATCTGTTCAGCCTCACTATGCTCCCTGGAGCAGTGAGGAGGAGGGGACGGATATGGGTGCAGGTGACTGAGCGTGGTCAGGAGGAAAGTGAGGCTGCCAGAGGAGAGAGGGGCCTGTGGGCCAAAGAGGAGCAGGGAAGGCAGGGCCCGGGCCTGGAAGGGTGGGGGCCGGGACCGGGAGTCTACCACTAAAGGGTAAAACTTCCATGTGGTGTCTAAGAACACCATGATTTGTTTCCTGTGAATATATCTTCCAATGACCTTTCTAGGACAGTGGTTCTCAAGTTGGGTAACCACATTACCCAAGTTGGGGGTGGGGGGGGTGGGGTTTGCCTAAGCCCCCAGGAGAACTCTGGTGTTGTCTGGGGGCACTGCTGACTGTCACCAGTTGGGGGTGTGGGTGGGGACTACTGGTATCCAGCGAGCAGAGGCCAGGGATTCTGGTACCGGTCCTTTGTGCACAGGACAGTCTGTGTGACAAAGAACTGGCCAGCCCTCGCCGTGGATAAGGCCATGGCCGAGAGGCCCTGATCCAGGACAAAGGTGGTGGACGGGGTAAGCCACAGGGCGGGCTGTGCCAGCAAGGGGCACAGACCAGCAGGGCCACATGCAGGCAGTGCAGCGACTCCTAGAGTGAAGCCAAGGGGGTGCCGTTTAGAGAGGGACAGGGCGGCCAGGAGCTGACACACGGCACTTGGAAAACTGAGAAGTCAGGGAGCTGCGGAGGCAACACTGGAGTGAAGTCAGGCGTGGGGCGGGGAAAGAACCAGAGGCACAGGAAGGCTGAGGAAGAGTCACGACTTCAGAGACAGAGCGGTCTGGGGCATCACGATCCAGTGAGGCACTCGGGAGGAGGGCAGCTTGGCAAGGCGGGAGGGATCTACAGAGAACACGGACATGTGTGCTCTGACGCCAGCTGGCACTCGCGGGTGTTCTCAGCACTGGACGGGCTCGCTCAGCGTCCAGGATGGCCGCGCCGGGTCCTCCTTACCTGCCCCTCGCACGCTTCCCTGTACAGCTCCAGCTTCTTCAACAAGTCCTCATTCTCTGCCTCACACTCAGACATCTTCTTCTGATAATATTCCAGAAGCTCCTGAGAGGGGCAGAGGACAGCCAGACGATCCTCCACTGAAGGCAGGGGAGTCGACTGTACAGAATCGGAGAAGGACACGCCCTTCCACCTGGCGGGGCTGCTGAAGCTGCCGGCAGCCTCATGTTTGTGGATAGCTGCAGGCCTGTGAGAGTAGGGGAAGGATACATTCATAAAACTGTGTGAACATCTATGAGATGTTACAATTCCTCAAATTAAAAATAAGGCTTATGTTCTTAAAGTGCTCATAATGAAGGTGCTCACAAACCTGAGAGTTTGATATTACAGGTTCATGAATAATCAATCTTATGAACTGCTCTCCAGGTATTAAAGGCTTAAAGCTGGATTCAAATTACAAGTTAAACAGTAAAAAGAGATCATTTAAAAGAAAAAAAGGAATATCAACTAAGTAAGGCCAGAGAATGACAGTCAGAAAATTTGATACTATTAAGAAGACAGCAACAGGAACACTTATATGCTGTTGGTGGAGGGTAATGTGGTTAAACTACAGAAAGTAAATTGGTTAAATCTAGTAAAATGCAATTCTCTTGTCTACACATACGTATAATGTGACAACACAAAAATGTTCATAGAAACATTATTTGTGATAACAAAAACAGTAAACCTTCCAAATTTCTGTTCAATAGGATAATGGATAAACGGTGTATTCAGACAATGGAATATTTTCAAAATTAGAGAAAACATGAATTTGAGATACATGTATGACTGAGTGAATCATCTGAATATTAAATGGGAAAATGCATGTAGATGCATATACAGAAGATATTACCACTCATTTATAATCAGTACTTGCAAAATAAAAGTTTACTTTAAGGGATAGACATATAAGTGGAACAAGAGTTAAAGATTAGATAAGTTATTAAGTGGATCAAGATTCAGGATTAGAAAATAGAGCCTTGGAACTTCCCTGGTGATCCAGTGGGTAATTCCAAGCTCCAAATCAGGGAGCATGAGTTTGATTCCCGGTCAGGGAACTAGATCCCACATATAGCAACTAAGAGAGAGTTTGCATGCTGCAACTAAGACCCAGTGCAGCCAAGTAAATAAATATTTTTTAAAAACTAAAAAAAATAAAGCCTCATCAATAATCACACAACCAATCAGACCCCAACGTCTAACAACAGAGACCTGAATTATACAGACCAAAACCAGCCAAGAGCAAAGGCTAGATCAGAGGGTTTTCTTGGTTTGTTTGCTTTCAGCAAACAAGAGACAATGAAAGTTATAGAAAACAAATGATACAGAAGCAGAGAAATTCTCATGTGAAAATTAATTCACTTTAGCTAATTGCCTGCAGTTTACAACAAAATAGATCACAGAGCAGAGAAACTCTACCAGAGTTTCTAATACCAGAGTTTAAACAAGCCCAGAGTTGTAGTTAATGAAAGTTATGGGCAGCACTTTTAATAGATGAGCATGACGAAAAAAATACTACTTTATAAATCATTAAAAGCTCATGACAGAAATACTACTTAGTTTCATGTTTTAAAAAGGTGCTGCCTTCTGACACCTCTGGGAAATAGGTTAATGGATAAACTAACTAAATGGATTTCTGAAGTTCTATAAACAGGAGTGTGCTGATGACGAGGAGGGTGACGAAGAGGGGGGGTCATGCAGGCTGAGTCCACAGCCTCCTGTTTTTGTCTGTTGGTTGTTTCTCCTGTAATCGAGGCCCACTCAAACTGCCTGGATTCTGGTATTAACATTTACCATGTCCTAGTTCTTAATCTAAATTCCACATAACAAGAATAGAGAAGTGAGGTCTAACATAGTTCAAATCCAGAGTTGGGAAGTTCTCTTCCAAAACCCTTCTAGTTCTTAAGCCAGTGGGCACTGAGGTGCCAGACGTCTAAGTTTTTTATTTCAACAACTCAAAAATAAGCAAATGTCTTACTTTCTGCAGGCAGGGGAGTGCGTAGGGGTAAAGTTCATGCTGTCCTTTCACACCTGTCAAATACACAAAAGATCCAGAACCAGGGATCAGGAACAGAAAAACAGTACAGAATGTGCAGACCAGTCCACCCAACATCATCAGAATGTGATGTTTTAGAATGCAGTATTACTTAAAGCAGTTCCAAATCCTGGGATCCTACTCAGGCATTCTTCCTCATCATTGTTTTTAAATACAATCAGACTGACCTTTAACATTTCAATGGCAAGCACACAAAAGAAAAGCCCTAGTATGAAAGTTTTCTGCAATGAATTTACATGCAAAACAAATTGACAATTCTTTCCGTGAAATCATAGCATAGGGAAATATAGAAAACTTTCTAATAACCAAGAGAAATTAAGTGGAAATTCAGGTAGAGGACTCAACATGGTAAATTTCAGTTAAATACAAAGGCACTGATGTTATCTTTACTTGGTGTGCTGCATCTATTGTTTTATCTTTAAAAAGTTCATGCACAATTTCCATTTCAATTGATAATACAGATCAATCAAATTTCTTAATTGGATATTTACAATATTGGGATGGTTTCTGCCATACATCAATATGAATCGGCCATAGGTATACATGTGTCCCCCCAATCCTGAACCCCCCTCCCACCTCCCTCTCCACCCCATCCCTCTAGGTTGTCCAAGAGCACTGGTTTTGGGTGCCCTGCTTCACGCATGGAACTCACACAAGTCATCTACTTTACACATGGTAATGTATATGTCTCAATTATTCTCTCAAATCATCCCATCCTCTCCTCCTCCCACGGAGCCCAAAAGTCTATTCTTTATGTCTGTGTCTCCTTTGCTGTCCTGCAAGTAGGACTGTCAGTACCATCTTTCTACACAGATCAATCTTGTCACAGTAATTTTCAGGAAGATAAACTTCACTGTCAAAGAGGGAATGCCATGTTATGTGAAGGGGAGAGAGGGGAAGAGGGGGAGAGGGGAAGATGGGGCATGGGAAGGGTTCTTCGTAAACTTGGCTTTGGGGAAAGCTTTCTCATCAAGCCTGCTGTCACTCCACTGTGACTGTGAGCAGGCGAGAGGTGACATAACGGTCTATCCCAGCGCTCTTCTGCTTGATAAATGTCTGCCTATAATCTTCAGTCCCTTGGGAGGAATTCTGTGAAAAGGAGCGAAAGCACGCACCACTTTGGTTAATTCCAGGTGCCGTTTTCCTGCTCACAACCCTGTGCTCTCCCCCCTCCTCCCCCAACCTCCTTGAGCTTTCCTGCACTTAGCCTCCCAGACACCACGTGCTCCTCATTTCCCTCCCTCCTCACTGGCCACTGATCTTCAGTCACTCTAGTTCTCATCTTTACTGCCTTGGCGACCTCATGAAGCCTTGTGGAATAAGGCTAAATACCAGGAATACACCAGTGGTTCTCAAATGCAGCCTCTATTCCTGAGTGCCCTCAAGAGACTCATGCACCTCTGCCTGAGCAGGTCTCTCAAGCTTAACATGCCCCAAACTGAGCCCCCCAACACAGACCTCCCACCACCAAACCTGCCCTCTCAGGAGGTATGATCCACATTCCAAACAATTCACTCATTTCAATGTACAGCTCAGTGAGTTTAGTAGAGTTACAGACACATGCAACCATCACCATCAGGAGCTTTAGAACATCTTCAGCACTTCAAGAAACCCAGGTAACCTTCAGCTCTCCCCTAAGTTCCACTCCATTGCAGCCGTAAGCAAGCACCAATCTACTTCCTGTCTCCACAGAGCTTCCTGTTCTGGACTTGCATGCCCATGGAATTGTCAGGGGAGTGTATGCTCCTCAGTTTCTGTCTCATCACAACAAAGATTTGGAGCGACGGACATTAAAGCCCCCCTCGGTTGTCACAGCTCTTGGGTCTTGGACAGATCATGTTATAGCTCTCAGGTCTCGAACAGATCGTGTTATAGCTCTTAGATAAATCAGTGTTACAGCTCTAATTTATTTAGATAATAGCAGGAAAATCCATCTTCGAGGCATGAGGGCATGTCGACCCAAAAACGCCAAGAGAAGAGAGCCCCAGTGAGTAGGAGAGAGAGAGAGCTAGCTTTGGCTCCTCTTTTATATGTTTTTCTCTCCCTGGGCCTGTCCTATGTAAATTGGGCCAGCCAGGAGTGCTGTTTGTTTTATCTGAGGTTCTCACTCCGGTCCTCGGACCTTCCTTTGTTCTATTTTCGCGGGCTTCTCCCTTCCAGGTCTTTTAGGCACTGCCATTCTGGATTCCTTTTCCCTATTCTAACTACCTAACAGAATCGTATGGTATGTAGTCTTTCTGACTGACTGCTTTTATTTTGCCTAACGTTTTTAAGGCTCCTCTACGTTGCAGCACTCCATTCCTGTCTATGTATCTGGATGGTATCTGAAATGCCACTGTCCTCAAATCAGTGAAGAGCAAGTTGAGCTTTCTACGAACTTCTAACAACCTGCAACCTCTCACCTCCCTCTCTTCTTACTCCTTCCTGACCTATTGTACATCTACAAAAAGTTGCCTACACTCAGGTCTCATTTAGCTTTATAATCTCTAAGACCTCAACTCTGCTACTACATCTGAAGTTGCCTTCTTCATCAGCAGACATCCACATTCATAAGTCCAATTTTCTTTTGCTTCTGTCCTTCTCCATTCAATAAGTGCATTGATTGCGTGCCTGACAATGTTAACTTCTTTTTTAAAATATTGCTTTGTGGTTGAGAGCACAGGTTCTGAAATCAAGCAGACTTGGGTTTGAGCCAAAGTTCTGTCCCCTATTAGCTGTGTGGCCTTGAGGAAGTTTTTACTTAACCTCTTTAAAATTCAGTTACTCATTAGAAAATGGGGATAATAATAGCATATATGTCACAGGCTGGTGTAAGGATTAAATGAATAAAAGAGCAGAGCACATGTCCAACACATTTAAGCACTCAATAAATGCATACAATTACTATTTTCACTGAAAATTTTACTCCCTTGGTTCAAAAGGCTTTGTCTTCAACTTTCTTTACTACTTCCTCTCTCCATTTCTTTGGGAACATTAGTCCCACTTCTTTTTGATAATTACCTATATCATCTAAAACACGACCTGGAAAAGAATAACTTACAATGACTTCTAGAATGAATAAATGAGATCTTTCAATCTCCTGACTTGAATTTTCAATTATGTAACATATTTTCATCTATATATGTCCCATTGGAGCTTGAAATGTTTAACTCAAAAAAAGAAAAAACCAGAATGAAGCAGCTCACTCCTGGGTCATGAACCCAGAAATGTGGTCATAACTGACTGATGAAACTCCTTAATATTAAAAAAATCATTCAAGCCACATATTTTTTAGCATCTTAAAGCTAATGCTCCCCAAATACATCACCTTTGTCACCCAAACATGCTCCTTCTGACCTTCCTATTTCAGTTACCAATTCAGCATCTTTCAAGTAACCTGGATTTGAAAATGTACTCATTTCATTACTCCTTCTCTTGACCCTCTTCTGACAAGGACGGGTGTTAATTAGGGATCCTCCATGTCTTCTTACCTAACCTACTACAATGACTTAACTGTTCTACCCAACCCCTCACCTGACTAAAAAGTCGTTAAGATTCATCGGTGTTTCTCTTAGTCTAATGCTCCAAATCAAACTCTGCCTAACCCTCACGGCTTTTTAAATGTATGGCCCAAACCTACCTCTCCTGCCTTGTTTTCCTCCACTCCCCTAATGTACTCCGGCGTCAATATCTTTGTTCAGGAGCTTCCCTTCAGCTGGTCCACAGTTCCCTCCACTCATAACCTCACTTAATGAAATTCAATCTGCACACGATAAACTCAAGTACCACCTCCTCCATCTCTTCCCTGAGTCTCTCCATCCAAAACGAACTACCTGTAGAGGGAGCGCATTTGTCATTCTCTAAGAGGGGACGGAATAGGTTCTCTGGGGTTCCCACCTCTCCCACGACCGTGTGTACTATCTGCAGATGGAAGCATCGTCCCAGCTCCTGAAAGAACTTGGCCCTTGTTTATAACACAAATTACAGTGTTTCAATCAGCTTCTACCCATCCCTATTTTTATTTGGGTTTACATTTTCTATAGCTTGTCTACTTAAAACTAAAATCTGTTTAGCACTTGGGCATTTATTAGTTTAACCCCACAACTCCGTGAAGGATCTTATCCCTCAACTTCACAAATGAGGAACGTGAGGCTGAGCCCGGCGGGGACGATGAGGGAATCCCAGGAGCCTACGTTCCGTACTCCTTTCTCCATTTCGTCCTGTTTTGACCCCCTGGAGACCAGAGCCCCCATCCTCCCGCGCCACCTATCCTCCCCCTAAAGATGCTAACTGTCCGTTACGGCCCGGGCCTCCCGACGAGCCCTTTCAGGCTCCCACCCCTCCCCATCCGCACTGCTCACACAGTTAGTACCCCAGCCCCGGGCACAATCCCTCTTTTCCTCCCCAGACCCCTTCCCTGACCTCCCCCTCCTGGAACCCGGAACTCCACTCACCCTGCCGGGAGCCACAGACGCCAAGCACCCAACAGAAAAAAACACTCAAACCGGGGGGCGGCGCGGCGGGCATGAGCCCGCCCAATCGCCCATTGGCTTACACAGCCCCTGGATTGAGCACCAATAGGAAAGCTGTTCATACAAAGGCTCGCCCCCTTCCCGCCCTCTCTCGCGCTCCTTGCCCCGCAGAGGTTACTGGGAAATATAGTTTCACCTCTGCACACAGCACTCCTGGTGGAGGAGGTCCGGGGGGGTGTGATGTTTGAGGTCAGTCGTGCTAGTTCTGGCGCAGTTTAGGTCTCCCAGTTTAGGCTTGTTTTCATGAATGCAGTAAATAATCACAGGATTATTATGAGTTGTGATATACGAATTTATCTCTACGGAGGTGAAGAGTCTAAGACATTATAGCTTCTCCTTCAATGATCTGGTGGCTTAGAGCCAAGATAGGATTTGTTGGATCAGTTTGTACAGTCAGAAGATTATGTATATGAATGCGCTTTTTATCAGGTAGCAGACACTACCTCCTTTTCCTAAGAGGTGTGAGAAACTTCCTTAAATCATATAGTTAGTTAAAAGCCAATTGTGGTTTCATCTTTGCAGAAGAACAAGAAGTAGGGGGAAAGGCACTTTAGTCTCAGGGCTACAACTTTTGGAATGGGCTGGGACAGGGGACCCTTTACTGCTATGCTTGCACCTTGATAAATGACTCCTCCAGTAACAGAATACAAAGAAACTATAAGGGAATAAAAATAACTGTGCATGCAGGGTTGTGGAAAATAATGAACAGTAAGAAACAAAAAGGCCAAAACCCAACTGCTGCTTGCACACAGAACCATTAAGGTGGCAGACAGACCACATAAGCCACCCCTTTGGTCCAGAGGCAAGTCACTTGTTTTCACTCCCTCCTGCTGCAGAATGAGCCCCAATAAAGCCTTGCCTGAATTTCTTACCTGGCCTCAATTTCTATTGATTAGAGTCCAAGGACCCTGGTTGGTAACACTACTGCTAAGGAAAACCTGGGACTCTTCACTGGTCTGACACATAAGCATGTCTAAAAGGAACTTGCCATCTTCTAAATCTTCTTTTCCACCTCTTTTTTGATTTTCTGTTAGTTACAGTCAAGATATTCCCAGACACCTTAGCTCAGTATTTTTCTCTTTTGGCACCTGGGGTCTCCCAGGTAGCTCAGCTGGTAAATTCCACCTGCAATGCAGGAGACCCCAGTTCAATTTCTGGGTGGGGAAGATCTGCTGGAGAAGGGATAGGCTACCCACTCCAGTATTCCTGGGCTTCCCTTGTGGCTCAGCTGATAAAGAAGCTGCCTGCTAATGTGGGAGACCTGGGTTCGATCCCTGGGTTTGGAGGATCCCCTGGAGAAGGGAACACTCCAGTAATATACTCCAGAAGGGAAAGGCTACCCATTCCAGTATTCTAGTCTGGAGAATTCCATGGACTGTATAGGCCATGGGATCATAAAGTCAGACACAACTGAGCGACTTTCACTTTGGCACCCGCATTAAAAAAAAAAAAAAAAAATCATGGTGATCTTGTCATACTACTGGCTTTCAAATTTATATCTTACTACTTATTTCCACTCCATGTCGCATTATCTTTAGCTTGGACTATTTCCATAGATTTCTAACTGGCATTTTTGCCTAAAGATTCCCCTCCCCCCTTTTACAATCCATTCTATAAAAGATGATTTTTTTTTTTTTAAAGCATACTCTGGACAGGTCATACTATTACCTACCTGAGTTCCTGGACCCTTTAATCAATAGAAATTGAAAAGGGTCCAGAAGAAAAATTCCAGCAGGGCTTTATTGGGGCTCAATAAAGTGAAAACAAGTAACACTTTTCCTTGGCTCACTCAAAGCCACCCCTGCCCACCCACCCAGCAGGTCCTTTAAATAGGGTGAGGGTGAGGGTAGCGGTGGATGGGCCAGAGGGGTGGCTTAGGTGGTCGCCTGCCTCCTTGGTGGTACTGTGTCCAGGGATCATGGCAGTTGGGTTTTGGTCTTTTTGCATCTTAAAAAGTTGCATCTTAAAATTCATAATTTGCCCCAACTGCTGCATGCACCACAGTTATTTTTAGTCCCTTGTGGTTTCTTTGTATTCTGTTGCCCAGGAGACTTGTCCAGGTGCAAACACTGCAGAAAAGGGACCCAGGGCCCAGGCTGTCTCCTAACTTGTAGTGACTCCCCAGAGTAGAGGATGAAATCCAGATACTAACAGGGCATTTAAACTTTGCCATAATCTGACCCCACCTATCTCTATTACAATAAATAACCAGTTTTTTCCTAAATGCAGCATGCACTTTGCAGCTTTCGCTCACACTTTTTAAAAAAAATCTGAATTCACCCTTTCCATGAACCCTCACCCATAAAATTCTTACCAAGGCCAATGCAAATATCATCTCCTTAATTGGAAGTAACTCCTACCCCTTGATATTGAGGTAGTAAGTTGTCATTATATATAACATAGCTCTATTCAGATGTCATCAGCCTTGAGCACTTCTCTGGTCGCCCTATCCCCACTTAACACCCTTCCACACTCTACCTTCACTACTTTTCAAGACCTTATGGCCACCGAAAATAGTATATTTATTTGCTAGTACTCATGATTTTGTCTCCCTCCACCATCCGAATATAAGTGCTCTGTGAGGGAACATACATGCAGATGCTCAGTAACTTGCAGAAAGCATGAACCCACGTGTAACATTTCTCCCCCGCCCCGCCCCGCCCCGTGTGTGGCCCCTACAGTTAACAGCGCTCTGCTTCTTATATTCTAGCTCTAGGTCAAAGCGTTACCATCCATTCAAATGCCCCAGGGGCATTTTCAATCCATCCCTCTCTCGCAACCTCCTCAACATCAGATTATGCATAGTGAGGGAGGAGGAGTTAAGGATTATTTCTAGATTTCTGGCTCAGGCCAAATGAATAGATGAATGAAGTCATCCATGGAAACTGGAAATACTGGGGAAAAAAAAAAAAAAACCAGTGGGGAACTACAAGTTCATGGTTTACCAGAGTGGAGCTGTCTGGTAGGTAGGCAGATATATTGATTTGTAGCTTAGGAGAGGAGTCCAGGCCGGAAGTACAGATTTGAGAGTCATAGCTGCTAATTTAGTTCGTGGGGAAAGTTGAGATTGCACAAGGAGCATGAGAACAAGCCCTGGGAAATAAGTCTTCCTTCCAATAGATACAAGAACTGCCCTTTCACGGTTTCTTCTTTAGTCCTTCCTGTGTTACTCTCCACAACTTGCAGGAAGTGGAGATGGACTCTGGCGTAGAATGTTTGACAAGCAGGGCCGCAACAGCTGGCGTAGATGTTACAGAAAGCTGAGAAAGGCTTACGGCGCGTGGCTGCCAGAGAGCGATTGCTGTTGAAAAGCTGTGGGGGTTGTCAATGGTTGGAAAAGCAAAGTCAACAGCCTTTGCTTCTCTGTGAACGAAAATCAACTCCTGGATGGTGGCGAGGGCCGGTCGATGAGAGATTCGCCGGGATGGCTGAACCTGAAACTGTTGCCATGGAGATGGGGCGGGTTAAAGTGGCCGAGTGGGATGAGAAAGAGACAGTAACAATGAAAGGACTAAAAAAAACAGACGCTGGAAAGCGTAGTTATCTGGAAACAGGCGGACACGGAAGTTGAAACAGGCAGCCGGGCGAAGACAGGCAGCTTGTGTTCCGGTCCGTACATACACAAAGAGGGGCCCAGCTCGGCTTGACGGAAGCAGAACCTCTGCCCCCGGCGCATTACGCGTCCTCCGCGCCGGAAGAGCGCCCCGTGAGGCCGGCCGCTCCCCTACCGCCCAGTAGGAGGGGCCGCGGGGCTGTGCCGCCGGGAGTCGTGGACAGCGCGGAACTTCGGCACACGAGGAACTCAGGAGCGAGCCGAACTGCCGGGAGAGGGAAGGGGAAGGAAGGTCGCTCAGGAGAGAGCCACTGCGGAGGAATCCTGTTTTCTGTCGGCGGAGGGATTTGGTCGCACGCTTACTTCCGGCGAACGTCGTCCGGAGAGGGGGGGAAAAATTCTGAAGGAAACAATAACAAACGCCAGAGGAAGCGGGGTCGGTCTGCGAGTGTGGAGCGGGTCTCTCTCGAGAAGATGAGCTTCGGCCCCTGTCAGGGGACGTGAGCGCGACCGGCGGGGCCCCAGCCCAGCCCTTCTCCACCCGCCCCGCGGGCCCTGGTGCCGTCATGGCGGGCGTGGGGCCGGGGGGCTACGCGGCGGAGTTCGTGCCGCCGCCGGAGTGCCCGGTGTTTGAGCCCAGCTGGGAGGAGTTCACAGATCCGCTCAGCTTCATTGGCCGCATCCGGCCCATGGCGGAGAAAACCGGCATCTGCAAAATCCGACCTCCCAAGGTACCGGAGTCCTGATCGCCTCAGCGCGGTTTCCCGGTCCCCTGTGCTTTCACGTTCGCTCGCCCTGGTCTCTCGACACCTGGACGCTGAGTTTCTCTGTTTGTTTCCGTTTTGGTTTCTTTGGGGTTTTAATGCCGGCTGGTCCGGAGGGGAGAGAAGGATGTCCCCGGGGCCCTTCCGCCCAGAACTTGGGAACTGATACTCTCCTTCCCGTCTTGGGTTGTGGGCAAAGGCTTTTAGCCTTTCGTTTTTCTTGTGAGGTGATGGAAGTGTTGTGACGCGACAGCCCGGCCCGCGGGGGGTGGGGGGGTGGGGGTGGGGTGGGGTGTGTGTGTGTCTGTGTGTGTGTTGTACACTCGTTTCTGTGCGATAGGAAAAGCTGTGGTTCCGACGGCTGCTGCTTTTCTCCCAGCCCTGTTGACGCTTAATTGATTAAATGTTCGCAGGCCTCATCTCAGGGCTAAGATTTCTTTACTAAGTGGTAATCTGAGCTCTTAGGCCCTTGGGGTGGTGTCACCAAACTAGAACCCCAGACTGATTACTGCTGTAATGAAAAAAGTCTTCCCCGGGGAAGAGAAGGAGCAGCGTTTATTGTAAAAATTCGGAGGTTTAGAAAGAATTGGTCCATAATGGAGGTGGAAGAAAACGTTGAAATCTTAAAAGATATAGAGTCGCAGCTATTGCAGCTAGCTGGGTTTGCCCATAGGTTGGTTACAATCCTCAATCTTTCCGGTGAGAAAGCTGATACTGTGCCTTGTTTTGTGGGCCTCAGTGCCCCAAGAGGTTGAGGATTTGCTCAAGGTCAGAAGGTGTTTTGTTTTTTTTTTCCTCTGCCCGTTAGGTTCAGTGCTTTCCAGCTGGTGTTTCTGGTCTGCTTGCCCCAGGGGCACCCGAATGTTTGTTAAAATGCAGATTTCTGGGCCCCATTCCCAGTCTAGAACCAGTTTCTGGATATGGAAGTTCTAGAATTTGCATTTCTAGCAAGTACTCGCAGTGCTGGTGAAGGTCTGTGAGCCATGCCTGAGTGCTTCTTAAAGTGATACTTTGCTTTATGTTTTGTCTCCTAGTAGTTAAAATTTTGTTGTTTTTACACGTTGTATTTTAAAAAGTTTCGGTTTTTACTACCACAGAAGCATGTAGAGCAGTGAATAAAAAGAGGTTAGCTGAGAGGGAGGAGGAGGAGCAGCTAATGTAGCACTTACAGATTTTTTTGTTTAATATTCTTTGAAGCCCTAGTAGGTAAATAAGGTCTCATTTTACAAGATGAGGTGAGTCTGGATAAGTTAAATAACTTATCAGATGTGTGATCTTGGGCAAAGTAAATTTTTGAATCTGGATCACTCAGTTTGATTCTGAAACCCAGACAAGCTACTTCTCTTGTGCTCAGTCAGTTTGGTTAAGATTATTGACCATCACTCACAAGCAAAAGATTAAGAAATAAGTGCTGTCATGAATGATGTATGTGTATTGCCATCCTCTTAGGACTTCACTTTTATGAAAAATTTATTTTCATTTAATCCTTTGTTTTTCACGATTCCCTAATTGACAAAACCTTAAGCAGTGAAGCTTTTCCTGAACTATATGTTCATTTACTCTGTTGTCTTAATGAAATAGAAATTCTATTCAAGGCTCCTTTTGGTTCAAAAAAAATTGACTACTTTTCGTTACTTAAAAAAATTGAAATAATATACCTTCTCTTTGTGTCACATTACTGAAAATAAATGTTTACAAGCAGAATTTAATTTCAGTATTGTTGGATTTCTTTAGTTTCCAAGGTAAGATAATTTTTTGTAAACTTCTTTTCACATTTTAAAATAGATTTAGTATTATTTAGGCCAAGTCAAACTATGGTCTCTAGAACTCTACTTGAAATGTGCTATCTCATTTCAGTTATACCACGTCTCCAATCTGGAAATTGTCCTTGTTTTGTGGGTTTGCTTACTTTTTTTTTTATTTTCATTAAAAAAAAAAAAAAAATTTGGTTGCCCAGAAGCTGGGCTTTGAAGAGAACATTTATGTAACGTAGACTTTAAAGTGCTGTGTCACATTCCACATGAATGAAAAAACACATTGTCCAATTACATAAGTACTTTTAAAACGTTATCTTTTGGTCTTTAATTTTACTCTTTTTTCATTTCTTTCAAATTCTATTTTCTTTTTAATTTGATAAACTTGGATGATTATTCGATGCTGTATTGAGATGAGCTGATTGGATTCCACTTGAGTGATTGGGGAAAGCATAATTGTGCAGTATGGGAGTGGGAGATTTGAAGAGGAAACAGATAAGATAATTTTAGTATTAGAATGTTAGAGGTAAGTAATTGGAGATAGTAATAAATTATTTTATCTTAAAAATGTTCTGTCTCTCACTAGAGAAGACTGGTAAGTTGGTGTGTTGCCATCATGATTTGTGGCAACTCATCCCATAAATTAAGAGAATGAATTCCTTTCTTATTAACCAATATAAGAATGTGAAGAATTTTTTTTCCCCCTATTTAGGATTGGCAGCCTCCATTTGCATGTGAAGTCAAAAGCTTCCGTTTTACTCCCAGAGTCCAGCGCCTGAATGAACTTGAGGTGAGTATTGTCTTATCACTGTTTTGTCTCCTGATTTCTTCATATCAGGACTTCAGGTGGAGACCTTTGAGAAACTCATGAACTGAGGCTCAGAGTTAATGTGAATTGTGACTGAATGGAAGGATGCTTCTGATTTTTAAAAAAGTTGTTTATAATAGAGTTTTTTCTACTTAACTGGGGTTATGGGGAACTATCTGCTTTCCTCGGTGCTTATTATTCCACTAAATTTTTTTATTGTCGTTAGTGTTGGAAGATTCTGTATCCTGTAGTCTTTTGGGAAATAGTTTTAAAAATTCTTCTATTAAAACCTAGTTTCAGAGGGTTTTTTCCCCCCTCTGACAGAACTTTTCTAGGACTCTTAATCTGATTTATTAAGATCTTTTTTTAAATATTACTGATCTGTCTTAAATTTCCAACTTGAAATTTGTTTAAATAGTTGTTCCTTCCGCTTGCTAGATTTTCAGAGGATGCTTCAATGTGGATAAAAACTGTTCTAGAATACGAGAGAGATCTTAAAGATCGTTAAGGCTTAACGTGTTACCCTGTTTGTTTGTTTTCTATGATGCTCATAAAACATTGATAATTTTTTTCATTTTAATACCTATTGTTTTCCTTTAGGTTCTTATAATAAGATAGTTGATGAAGAGTCTCAATGTCAGTGAGGTAGAGAGTTGGTGTCCCTGAAGTGTGCATATTATCTACAGATGAAATGTCAGGCATGGAATGCTTAGAAACAGAATAATTTGATTTATTAAATTTTCTGATTAGCTTAAAGTTAACTTTTATAAAAAATTGCTTTGTTTAGATGAGAACCTTTCACATAAATTAACTTTTTTGCCTTAGTAAAGTTTAGCTAACCTAGTAAAGTTTGCTTTTTTTTTTTAAACTTATTTTATAAGGTTCGCCTAAGCAGTGCTGAAAAGTCTGAATTTTTTTTGAGAGATGAGTACCTTTGTTAAGTAAAACTCAATTTTTCAACCATAACTTAGTTCCTATTTTTGACTTTTCTATTTTATTAATCTTAGGCTATGACCAGAGTGAGGTTGGACTTCTTGGATCAACTAGCAAAATTTTGGGAACTTCAGGGATCTACTCTCAAGATCCCTGTGGTGGAGAGAAAAATTCTGGATCTGTATGCTTTGAGCAAGGTGAGGCTTGTAGTTGGTTAAGATACTAGAACAGAGGCTAGAAAATTTGTGAAATTAGAATTTCAGATATACTTGATGGCAAACATTGCTTGCTTTCTAGGTAGGATTTGATTGACCATAGAGGAGGGGCTACTGCTTATGAAGTACATCTTAATTAGCAAATATTTTGTGATAAGTTTGCTTGTCCTGGAGTTCATTGGAATTTCATCTTCAAGTTCCCATGGATGTCTCTTCCCTCTAACCTATGAAAATGCTTATAAATCTGAGATTTAAAGCTGAAAGGCAGACATTTTGACTTGTGGTTATCTTGTTTGTAGTTTATAATACTTTTCTTCCTTAAATGTCATAGTGAGATTGCTGCTTCTCTCCACATGAACTTTTTCCTTTACATTGAGGCTTGAGGTAAAAGTGTGATGCACAAGTCCTAAATGTCCAGCTGAGTTGATCTTTCTATAGGAGTGCATACTTGTCTCAACACCGCCCAGATCAAGACAGCGAGTGTTCCAAACACTTGTAGCTCCTTCCTCTCCCTCCCAGTCAGTACTTCTCCCCAAAGGTGACCATTGCTCTGCCCTCTGTCCCTTGGTGAATGTCTCATTAACAGGACATTTTACTTTCTAGCAAGAGGCAAAGGCTGAAAACTGCACAGAATACTGAGAGCTCTGATAATATTTTTAGGTTGTTCGGTATGCCCTTTACTTTGGGAAAAAAGTCATCTTTGGCTCACAACTGATGAACATCTCTTGAATTTTTGTTATTTTAGACATGATTTTAACATACTTTGATTCCCACTGTTTTTTAATGGGAAGCAGGTTTTAAGTTTCCTGAGACGTTAAATTGTCAGTGTGATTGTTTCCTGTTTTGATTAAATCACTTTGTCTTTTTCAGTGGTTATTTTTGATTGTAAAAAGTGTTACTTGGAATGCCTATAATTCAGTGGAATTTTTACATAAACAGTTATGGTTTATCATCAGTGCAGCAAGGAACATTGATTCTAGTCATTTTTAAGAGAAATTTTTGTTAAAGTAACACATTTTTAAAAAGGCTTATAGTAAAAACTAACATTCTCCCTTCTCCATCTCTCCACTCCTATTAGCGCTCTTTAGAGCTAATCACTTTCATTTCTTTTAGCTGTTTCTGATTTTGATCTCCATATTTCCAAATAACATGATCATGCTGTTTTTTCATTGTTTTAGTTTTAAAAATCCACACTGATTTTTTACTATAAGAGATGGGCAATGGGTATAAAAATTAAATCCTTATGTACTTCATACTTCAAGTGCCCTAGTCCCTTATAATGTAGTTAGATAAATTTTTTTTTAATTATTGCTGTGACTGCATAAATATAAATTTATTTGTCCTTGTGCTTAATAGCATGCTATGATTGTTTCCTTGAACCAATTTTTATTTTCCTTGGAGTTAATAGTCCCCTTATATTTTTTTATTTTGTAAGTTTTCTCTTTGAGTATCAAAGATTTATTTTCAGATCGTTCCAGAAGTATAAAATCTCTCAGTATGGTTTCACCCAGCAGAAAACCTGTCCGGTACATTTCCTTCTTGGAGTTACTCCTCTGGAGTTCTCTTTCCTACCCCAATCCAGATTGGTGGTTTTTTTAAGGTCAGCTGTCAGCTTAGAACTTTCACTAGCATCATTCTGGGAATTCCATTTGCCTTTCTCCTTGTTTTAAGTCTTCCTGTTACTGGGTTTATTCCTGTTTTGGTGAAACATTTCTTCTGCTAGTTTGATGGCAAGAAAGTAAACGAAATGTAAATTTTTTGCTTGTCTAGAAATGTTCTACTTTTAAATTTCATTGGTAGTTTGGTGAGTATAGCAGTCTAAATTGTTGATCATTTCACTTCAAAATTGTATTTTGAAAGCTGTACTCCATTATCTAGCTTCTAGTATTGTTATTGAGAAGAATGATGCCATGTTAATTTTTGTTCTTTGTACGTGACTTTTTCTAAGACACAAAGTCTGATCTTTATTCCCAGTACTTTGAGAATTCACAGTGATACGCACTGGTACGTGTTAATTTTCATTGCATATGTTTATTGCACTTGATAATCTTTCTAATCTGAACTCCCATCCTTGAGTTTTTGTAACTTGTGTTAATTCTTTGCCAATTTCTTCCATTTATCTTTTTTCTCTTTTTGAACTGCCATTAGTTGGATATGAGACTGTCAGACTGATTGTCTAGTTTACTAACCTGTTTCTTTCTTAGGTTCAAGTCCTTTCAGACTCTCCTGAGAGTAGATCTGTAGTCTTCTGCTGGGGTTGAAGAGGGATGGCTGCCTGAGTGTGCTGCCTGGGGGAGGCCTGACTGGTTTTATACAGGCTTTCAGTCAACACTGTTGTTTTTAAATTTAATTTTGAAGATATTGATGCTTCCATTTCTTAAGCCTTTCCAGGTTGTATGTTGCTGCTCTTTGGCTCACTTCTGTTGCTTGGGGCTTTTTTGGTTGTTGTTTCTGCTTGCTAGAGCGTCACTCAGACATCTGCTTTTTCCTTGGTCTTCTTGCCCTGTTGGGAGCATGGCTTTTTGTCCTTCAACTTTTTAGTGGAACGTTGAGAGGGAGCTTTTAAGTTGAATACTGCTGCTGCTTTTTTGTCTGTTAAAATTGTCCCCTGCTAACTGGACTTTGTTTTTCATTGGACTGAAATTTTGGCCTTGATTGACATTACTCTTGTTAAGTTTGACTAAGGGTTTGTATTCTTTGTGTTCAATTTAAGTGTGTGCCATGTATCTCTTTTTAGGGCATGGGTCATGTGATGTTTTCTAATGACAGTGGTGTGATACCTTGCATGGCAAGTGTTTGGAGTAAATGAAATTATGCGTGATAATCTCTGGATCTCTCAACTGCGGAATGCAAGTATTAAGGTTTTGTGTGTTTTTAAGTATTAGGCCTGCTTAGATTGTTGGAGTATTGCAAACATGAAGCCAGAGTCGTGGCTTTGATGTCTTTGTGAGTCAGTTCTGTCTTACTCTGGTCAACACCCTGATCATGCTGCTGTCAGAAATTGGCAGACCTGGGTGAGAAGCATGACTGGATCCATGGAGCTCTATCGTTACTGATGGAAATTTAGCTGGAAGTGCTTAGAATACAGAGCAGATTGTTATGTAATGGTGGTAATTGTGTTGGGTAACACACGTTACCGAGAAGGCTTCTCTTTCTTCTCTGTACTGCTTCTCCCTACTTGCTTCAGCCTCACTGGTTTCCTTCTTGTTTCTCAGTATGCTCTGCAGGCTTCTCATGTGGGCCTTGACTCTGGCTGTTTCCTGTGGATCAGCTTGGGTCACTGCTTTCCCCTCCTTCAGGTCTTTGCTCACACCTCATACCTTTATGATGAGGCTTTTGTGACTGTTTAATGATTCAGTTTACCCTCATTCTCCTACTGTGGAGGCTTTTAAACTACTCTCAGGTTTTTTCCACCGGCGCTGTCATTTCAAAATTGACATTTAGTCTCCCACTAGGATATAAACTCCAGCAGGGCAGAGGTCTTTATTTTATTCACAGCTGTAGCTCCAGCACCTGCAACGGAGCTGACAGTGTAGAGACCCTGGGAGCCGTGAATGAAAGACCTTCTCATCACCCATTTGCTTCCAGACAGCCCTCTATCCATGCCACCCTTGGTGTGTCTTCCTCCACACTACAGAATTTGAGAAATAAAAGTTTTTTCTTTAATTTTTCCCTGGTTGATTCTTATTAACAGACAAGAGCCTCTCTGAGGGTATGATAAAAAAAAAAGCTAAAGAATTGGAGATGGGTTTTACTCTTGTGCACGTGAACTTATTCATTTCTTCCATACTTTCAGATACTTCACTAGAGAAGTGTCTTGCTTGGGCTGTGGTTTCATCTTTGTTATAATAAAGTGCTAAGCACGAGAGCAGAAAATGCGTCCTTACTTATAGTCTGTACACTTCTCCTCCACCCCCAATTTGCCAGCTCACACAGACATTTGTAATACAGCCAGCATTGATACAGCTCTTACTTTATCCTGGTGCTTTTCATGTTTTATTTCATTTGTCTTCACAGCAGCCTCATAATGAGGTAAAGGTACTGCTATTATTTTAATAATATTTTAATAATACTGCTACTATGTTAATAGTAGGTATCTGAGATGCAAATTATGTAACTTACCCAAGGTCATACAGCTGTTAGCAGAGCTGGGGTATGAACTCAGGCAATCTGGCTCCAGAATCCATGTTCTTAGTCTTTGAAAAAAAAATGGTAAAATGCACATGATTGACTGTTTTTAAGTGTACAATTTTAATGGCATTACGTATTTTCAAAGTGTTGTACAGCCCATTGCTACTATCCATTTCCAGAACTTTCCCTATCCTTTTGCACCTGGTAAAACCTCTTTCTACGAATTTGCTTGTGTATGGTTATTTCATTTAAATGGGATCACACAATATTCATCTTCTTGTGTTTGTGTAATGTTTTCAAAGTTCATCCATGTTGTCACATGTATCAGAGTTTCATTAATTTTTAAGGTTGAATAATATTCCATGCATGTCTTTACCACATTTTGTTTATCTGCTCAACTCTTGATGGATATTTGGGTTGTTTCTACCTACCGTCTGTGTGTGAGTGATTGCTCCTGTGAACACTGGTGTGCGAATACTGTTTGAATCCTTGCTTTCAGTTCTTTTGGGTATATCACTAAATATGTGTAATTCCTGGATCCTATGGTAACTGTTTTTCTCTTTTAGCTGTTTGGTGTAGTAGAATATGATAGTGTATACTCAAAGAGGAAAATTTTTTCAATTTGGGTAACTTCATCACAGCCTTCTTTATTCTTTCATCAATGAAACTGAAAACTGTGTACATTTTATTTTTTTTTATTTTTTTTAAATTTTTTATTTTTTTATTTTTATTTTTTTTTATTAGTTGGAGGCTAATTACAACATTTCAGTGGGTTTTGTCATACATTAACATGAATCAGCCATGGAGTTACATGTATTCCCCATCCCGATCCTCCCTCCCACCTCCCTCTCCACACGATTCCTCTGGGTCTTCCCAGTGCACCAGGCCCGAGCACTTGTCTCATGCATCCCACCTGGGCTGGTGATCTGTTTCACTGTAGATAATATACATGCTGTTCTTTCGAAACATCCCACCCTCACCTTCTCCCACAGAGTTCAAAAGTCTGTTCTGTACTTCTGTGTCTCTTTTTCTGTTTTGCATATAGGGTTATCATTACCATCTTTCTAAATTCCATATATATGTGTTAGTATGCTGTAATGTTCTTTATCTTTCTGGCTTACTTCACTCTGTATAATGGGCTCCAGTTTCATCTATCTCAGTAGAACTGATTCAAATGAATTCTTTTTAACGGCTGAGTAATATTCCATGGTGTATATGTACCACAGCTTCCTTTTCCATTCGTCTGCTGATGGGCATCTAGGTTGCTTCCATGTCCTGGCTATAATAAACAGTGCTGCGATGAACATTGGAGTGCACGTGTCTCTTTCAGATCTGGTTTCCTCAGTGTGTATGCCCAGAAGTGGGATTGCTGGGTCATATGGCAGTTTCCAGTTTTTTAAGGAATCTTCACACTGTTCTCCATAGTGGCTGTACTAGTTTGCATTCCCACCAACAGTGTAAGAGGGTTCCCTTTTCTCCACAGCCTCTCCAGCATTTATTGCTTGTAGACTTTTGGATAGCAGCCATTCTGACTGGCGTGTAATGGTACCTCATTGTGGTTTTGATTTGCATTTCTCTAATAATGAGTGATGCTGAGCATCTTTTCATGTGTTTGTTAGCCATCTGTATGTCTTCTTTGGAGAAATGTCTGTTTAGTTCTTTGGCCCATTTTTTGATTGGGTCATTTATTTTTCTGGAATTGAGCTTCAGGAGTTGCTTGTATATTTTTGAGATTAATCCTTTGTTTCTTCATTTGCTATTATTTTCTCCCAATCTGAGGGCTGTCTTTTCACCTTACTTACAGTTTCCTTTGTTGTGCAAAAGCTTTTAAGTTTCATTAGGTCCCATTTGTTTATTTTTGCTTTTATTTCCAAAAACTGTGTACATTTTAGAAGTGTGAGAGATGTACAGTGTCAGCTTCTGGAAGGTGGAGGCCTTGGTACAGGTCTATTCTGTACTGCTCCTGGTTTGATGTGAAAGTTGCTCAGTTGTGTCCGACTCTTTGCGACCCTGTGCACTATACAGTCCATGAAATTTTCCAGGCCAGAATATTGGAATGGGTAGCCGTTCCCTTCTCCAGGGGATCTTCCCAACCCAGGGATTGAAGCCAGGTCTCCCGCATTGCCGGCGGATTTTTTACCAGCTGAGCTGCCAGTGAAGCCCTGGTTTGATATGAGCATTCAGCAAAAATTGGCCAATTTCTCCCATCACTTCTTACCTTAATACCTATGTTGTGGTATAGTTACTGCAGTTGAACTTTATCATTTCTTTATAATCTTTCTTGTAAAACTTCTCTCTTTTTTAAAAATGATGGCCTCTTTTTCAAAATATCCTCTGAAGCCACTGTTGGCTTGACATTTTTAAAAAATTCTCTTAAGTTGCTTATTTTCTAGTATCAGTATTTATGTTCATTTTGTATTATGTAACATTCTTATGTCTATATTTGGTCTGTTCTTAACTTTTATTTGTACTTTGAGTTCCCTGTGGATATAGAATACATACATGTGTTTAGAATTTCCATGGTGCATTATGTAAAGTGTATAAATTCATCAAATGTTTTTGAATGCTTGGTTCATTGAAGGTAGTCACAATAATGAATAATAGTGTTTAAAACTTAGCAAAATCATTGTTTCCGTTTCATACTTTAAATATTAAGGAGTTTCAATTTTGTCACATATTTCTTGAAAACAAATCTAAAATTGAGGCCCAGAATAATTTTTCCATTTAGCAGACAAGATGTCGAGTCAAAATACATGAATCTTCCTCTTTCCCTAAATAATTTTTACTTTCTTTTCAGATTGTTGCCAGCAAAGGTGGTTTTGAAATGGTCACCAAAGAGAAGAAATGGTCTAAAGTGGGTAGCCGCTTGGGATATCTGCCAGGAAAAGGAACTGGGTCCCTTTTGAAGTCGCATTATGAAAGAATTCTCTACCCGTATGAGCTTTTCCAGTCAGGGGTCAGCCTTATGGTGAGATGCATCACTTTTCTTAGGCGTGAATAAATGCAGTGTCTGCCAGATATAGAAACACACTTTAGACTGTTCATTGTAACAGGTTAGCTAGCAGTTGGCTGTGGTTTCTCCAGGTGCCAAAATTTGGGGGAGCAGGTTTAAAAAATCACAACTGTTTTTTTGATGGTTTACAAGATAAAGGCTAATGGGAGTGAAGAATGTCTTCTTACTTACATAAGATATTTACACTTAGGCAAGACTTAAGCTTTTAAAAAAATTCCTCCACTTGGATTCATGTTTTTTCTTTTAACGGCTTGATTGAGGTAGAATTTACATACTACAGAATTCACCCGTTGTAGGTACACAGTCAGTAAGCTGTGATAAATTATAAATTTATGCAGCTGTCATCACCATCCAGTTTTAGGACACTTCCATTAGCCCAAAAGATTTCTTTGTGTTTGTTTATAGTTGGTTCTTGCTTCTACCCTCAAACCTGGACAACTCCTAATCTGCTTTCTGATTCTATAGTTTTACCTTTTCTAGAAATTTCACATAGATGGAATCATACAGTGTGATTTTGTGTATGGTTTCTTTCACTGAGCCTAATGATTCTTAAGGTTTATCTGTATTTTAGTATCAGTACTTCATTCATTTTTATGGCTGAATAATATTCTGTTGTATGGTTATACCACATTTGTTTATTCATTTATCAGTTGATGGACATTTCAGTGTTTCCAGTTTATGGCTATTATTAATAATGCTATGAATATTCATGTACTAGTCTTTGTGTGGACATATGTTTTCATTTCTCTTGGGTAGATACCTAGGAGTGGAATTGCTGGGTTATACGGTAAGTTTGTGTTTAACTTTTTAAGAAACTGCCAAACTGTTTTCCAAAGTGGCTGAACCATCTTGCATTCCCACCAATAATGTAGAGGCTTCCAGTTTCTCCACATCTTTGCCAACACTTGGTATTGTCAGTTTTTTTGCTTACAGCCATTCTAGTGGGTGTGTAGTGGTATCTCATTGTGGTTTTAATTTTATTTCCCTAATGACTAATGGTGTTGTGCATCTTTTCATGTGTGTATTAGCCATTTGTATATCTTGATGAAGTGTCTGCTCAAATATTTTTTTTATTGGATTGTTTGCCATCTTATACTTGTTTTAAAATTTTGCTAAATATTCTGGATATAAGCTCTTTATCAGATGTATGATTTCATATAAGTATTTTCTTCTAGTCTGTGGTTCGATTTTCTGCCTCTTTTATGGATTGTGCTGTTATATCTAAGAAATCTTCTTTTAACCTAAGGCCAAAAGTTTGTTTTCATCTAGAAGTTTTATAGTTTTTTTTAGTTTTTATGTTTTGGTCTGTGACCCATTTTGGATTAATTTTTGTGTATAGTCTTAGGTAAAGCTATAAGTTTGTTTTGAGGGCATCAAGATGTAGGACTATCCAATAGTTCCAGCAGCATCTGTTTAAAAGATGGCCTTTTTCCCATTTACCTTGCCAAGGTGATTTACCTTGCCCAGGTGATTTTACCTTACCAAGGTGATTAACCTTGGCACCTTTGTTGAAAACAATTGACTGTAAATATATAGGTTTATTTCTAGTCCATTTTGTTTTTTGATCTGTATGTTTCATCCTAACAATACTATGCTATCTTGAGTACCATAGCTTTATAGTAAGTTTAGGTATCTTGTGGTAGTATAAGTCCTCCAACTTGGTTCTTTTTTCAAAATTTCCAAAAAATTTGCACTTCCACATAAATTTTAGAATCTACTCCATTTCTATGGCAAAAGCCTGCTAGGATTTTGATAGGGATTGTCTTGAGCTATAGATCAATTTGGCAGGAGAATTATCATCTGGTTTCATGTGTTAATAGTTTTAGGGATATATGAGAAATTTATTATTTTTCTCCTGATTCTCGAATCTGATTTCTTGTCAGTGAATCTGCCCTCTTCTTGTGCTCTCAATTCTTTAGGGCGTACAGATGCCTAATTTAGACCTTAAGGAAACAGTGGAGCCTGAGGTTCTTAGCACTGATGTCCAGACTTCGCCAGAACCAGGAACAAGAATGAACATTCTGCCGAAGAGAACAAGACGCGTCAAGTCTCAGGTATCAATTTCTATGGGCCATTTTGACAGGAATTTTAGCTCATTGACTGTGCAGAACACGTGCCTGGTTTTGGGAGTTCATTCACGTACTGTTCTTTAAAGCTTGAAAGACATATTTTTCATTCACTTTTGAGATAAATAAGGAGGAAATTGTAAAATTCGGTCTGATTTTATTTAGAGAGTTCTTTGTTAATATTAAACAACTTTGACAGAGATGGCAAATAAGAGTGACTCTGGATACTAGACCAATTTCACAGACATGCTGATGATTTCTAGTACATTTTATTTTCATGGTTACTGTAAATGAGAAGAGTAGGAAGGAGAGATTTTATTTTTCACACATCCTTCCTTTAAAAACCAGAATATAATTTTCTTAGTGTCTGAATCATTCCAGTGTAATTTCTATAGTGTTCTTGTGACCTAGAATAATTTTAAAGCCTAATGAAAGCATCAGAAGAAAAATGCCCATAATTTCTTTTTGTCTGCTCCTCTCCCACTTTCCTATTCCCATTTTTTTTGTGGTCCTTGAGGTTGTTTTTTGTTTTGGGGGTAATCTTAGTTCCTGGATCAGGGATAAGGTAGCAAGCCAATTTAGAGAGAATTAAAAATTTCTTTTATTTTTACCTGGCTCTTGAAACTTTTCTTAGGTAAGAAAGTAATGCATTACAAAATTAGACTAATGTGGCTTTTATTTATTTATTTTTTTAGTCGGAATCTGGAGAAGTGAATAGAAGTACGGAACTGAAGAAACTTCGGATTTTTGGGGCTGGGCCTAAGGTTGTGGGCTTGGCAATGGGAGTAAAAGAAAAGGAAGGTAAATCTGTTATTTGGTCATGGAAAGTATTAAGGTGCAGTGGTGTGGTTATAACAGATGCAGGTTGTGCTTGAATCGTAGTCTGCTCTGGGGTTTTCTAAGGATTGTATTGTAGACTTGCAGCATGATTCCCAGACAAATCACCTTTTTAATGGCAGATAATCTTAAGGTGTGAGAAGCCGTAGTATGTTAAATTTTTATACTATTTTCGGAGAAAATTTCCTCCTTCATTTCCTCCTTCCACTTGACACAAAAATTATTCTTTCTAAAGGCTAATTTATAAGTGAATGGCGAAATTAATGATTCTCACCTAGTGATCTAAAGCTTGCTGTTTTTAAATTTAAAAAGAAATAGAGGAGTCTCTCTGACCTTTAGAATCAGAATATACTAGGGAGAGCTAATAATTTAGATTCTAACTCTAATTATATTTTTCTGTAATTGCCATGATGTATTACTTCATTTAAGTGATTTATTTGAAGAATGGCTGGTGCTCCCAGCTTAGCATGTTAGAATTAGCATGTGAGTAGAATTGCTAATTGAGAGAGAAGTACATGTCAGTTTTAAGACTCAATTTAACAAAGATTGTGTTGGCTGTGTTTTTACTGTATAAGAATTTAATGGAATACTGTAATCACAAGTCATACTGATTTTTGTGCATTTTATGATATGACTTAAGTCATCATTCCAATTCTGGACTGAACTCTGGTTGATCAGATAATATTCTATCACCAAATACTCAGTGTGATCAGACTTACTTGATATATCATTACAGTGTTTACTATTACTCTTAAAAATTAAGCACCTCATCTTTTTTATGTTTGTAGTTCTATTGGCTGGCAGTGATCTTAATGCTAGTCTCAAATTAGTTCCTGATAAGTTCTACATGTGGGCAATACAGAATTAGTACTTAAACTCTCTGCAGCTCAATTGCCTGGACTAGAATCCCAAATCTGCTGCTGACTCACTGTGTGAGTTTGGGCAGGTTACCTAACTTCTCTGTTCTTCAGATTCTTTTATCTTCACTGGGGGATAATAGTTTATCTGCCTCATAGTGTTGTGAGATTTTAACTAATTTAAATAATTTAAAATAGTGTCTGGTCCATGGTAAGCTCTCAACATTAGTTTTTACTATTATTATATAATTATTTTTATTTCAAGATGAGGTCTCCCGAAGACGAAAAGTTACCAACAGGTCAGACGCATTTAACATGCAAATGAGACAACGGAAAGGAACTCTCTCTGTTAACTTTGTAAGTGTTCTGAGATGTGTTAGGAGGGAAAGGATTTATTTTTATTTTAGTTTTGCATTTTTACCTTGCTGTGTCCGGTATGTCGTTTAGTTAGTTCGTTTAGTCAGAAGACTTAGTGCATCTGAAGCTTCAGCTTTGGTGTATATCACATTAACCTTGCTTTGTGGCATACACACAGACAGTTCCTGAGTAATATACCTAGTGAATGAGTGAGTGAGAGGATGACTCTGTCAACCCTTAGCTGTATTAGACAGTGCTCAGTCCTCAGCCCTCTACCAGTGAAGAGCATTTGTGTGTAGGAAGAGTGACATGGTATGTTTTATTTATAGAAATTGACATTCAAGTACCCTAGATTTGTAGTGGTCATTTATTCTGATACCTTGATACACTTTTATTAACTTGCTTGTAGAAGCTCTGAGGAAATTCAGGAAGTTTTATGCAAAGCTGTTTATATACAGTTATTTAAAATAAGTATTCAGGACTTACGTTTATTTTTTAGTGTACAGTATTTTGTTTCAATTAAGGCATTCCTGGTAAAGATTTAGTACTGCTTTTTAATAAACTTATTAATAAACTTTCATGTTACTTTACTTTGTTGTTAACAGGTTGATCTCTATGTTTGTATGTTTTGTGGTCGGGGAAACAATGAAGATAAGCTGCTGCTGTGTGATGGGTGTGATGACAGCTACCATACGTTCTGTTTAATTCCCCCACTGCCCGATGTGCCCAAGGGCGACTGGAGGTGTCCTAAGTGTGTGGCCGAGGTACATGCCCAACCTTACCTTTTAAAATGAAGAAAACCTGCATACAGGTGTACAGTTAACACTTCCCATGAAGCTGCTTCTCCTCTTTGTTTTTCAGAGCTCTAAATTGCTAGGCTTTTTAAAAGAATGATAGTGACTGGAAATGTAACAATTCTGTTTTTTAAAGTGTCTCTTTCTGACTGGTTTGATAATTCTGTTTATTGCTGCAGATAAATGAGACTTTTGCTAGACTATTCATATTCTGGGAAAACAATAAAAGTGGAGAAAATCCATAGGTTATTTGTTTTTTCTTTTTTTTCTTATTTTTTTTGTGTTTTTTCTTTTTTAATTAGAAAAAAAAGTAAAAATCAGATATGAAGCTCTAGAACTTTGGATCTATGCATCCAGTTTTCATGTTCATGCTACCACATAAACTGGTGGTATCTATTACGTTGTTTAAATTTTAGCTTGATTGTACTAAATTTGTTACTGAAAGATTATAGTAATGTCACTGTAGATGTCACTGTCATGAAATGTCTGATGTGTTTGTTTATTTTAACAAAATCTGATAGAACATTGAAGGAAAAGAGTTGGCTGGGTGTATTTAGATACATTCAAAGCATATGTGTATGATCTTTTAATTATTTTTTATTATTTTCAATATTAAGTGATTCAGAAGCAGTTCCTTTCTAAGTTCTTGTGTTAAGACATTATTGTGATGATTGGTAGTAGAAATCATTATTCTCCCTGGGTGTCCTAGCAACCCAGTGACTGTCCCTTTCTCCGTTACCTTTCCTCCCTCCCTGAACGTTTGTTTTTTCCACCAAGGATGATAGACATCTCTGGGCTTGATTCCAGGTTGGTAGCCCTCCAGGTGTGTGTCTTGGTGCCAGAGCTTAATGCCAGCTCCAGAGCCTGAAGCTGTCCCATGGCCATCTTCCTCTGGAAGGCATGAAAATGCAATTGAGGTTTCAGAATGTTATTTCCTGTTTCCACACTGAAAGTAATTAATACATGTTTTGTGGTCTAGAGTTGACTGGATTTGCTTCACCTTGGAAAATGATCAAAGAAGGTCATACCTGAGAGCCTTATACTTTCTTCAGTTTCAGTAAGTTAATCTTAGATTTTTTTTTCTTCCTAGGAATGTAATAAACCTAGAGAAGCTTTTGGATTTGAACAAGCCGTACGAGAGTATACACTTCAGAGCTTTGGAGAGATGGCAGATAATTTTAAGTCTGACTATTTCAATATGCCAGTCCATGTGAGTATTTAGGTCACTTTGGGGAAGTATGAAAGATTTATCTGAGTCCAAAGCTTTTGCTTTGCTTTTTAAAAACTTCCATTATTTTGTGGAAAACAGAATCAGCATGAAAAAGATGACAGAACACTAGATCTGAGGATCAGGGGCCTGGGGTCTGCTTCTGTTTCTTCGACTTTCTCTTGTGACAGTATTCACTCTCCTGTTGAGAAATTGACTTCTGTCTTTCCCTTGTTTGTGAACCTCTGAGCGCAGTCCTTTTCACACAAGTGTGGAAAGTGTGGCAGTTTCTGCTTTTATTTAGTTATTTGTACTACGAGGTTTGCTTCTTTTCCTGGGGCTTCTTGGACTTAAAAAAATCTCCATCAAAATAATTTTCTAAAGCTATTAAAATGCAGCCTTGATTTTTTTATTTCCTTTTTCTTCATTATGTCCTGGGTCATCTTTATCTTTCTTAGTTGGAAACCCGCCTACAGAAGAAAGCAGTTCAAGTTTATTGTGTTTTTGGTGTTTTTTTAAATTTTCATTGTGTTTTTCATCTAAGTCATCTAAGTTGTCTTTAGCTTTTCCCTTCCCCATCCTCAATCAGAACAGCCAAGACTGCAGTCTTTTTTTCAACTCTGAGAATTTTGAGAGGGTTTTCTGTTTTTTCATGAGTTTTATTCAGTTGACCTGTGTATTATGTTACAGTAGGTTATGATTGTAGTGAGTTTGTAATCTGTCATCTCTGTTTTCCACATGTAGATGGTCCCCACAGAACTGGTAGAGAAGGAATTCTGGCGGCTGGTGAGCAGCATTGAAGAAGACGTTATTGTAGAGTATGGCGCTGACATCTCCTCAAAAGACTTCGGGAGCGGATTTCCTGTAAAGGATGGCCGGAGAAAGATGCTGCCGGAAGAAGAGGTGCAGAGCATGTAGTAGTATCCATACTTCTTACCTGTGGCCAAGTCAGCCTTTGCTAGTAGAAAACAGCCTTTCTTTAACCTTAGGGACCACATTCATTTACAACACTAAATGTGTAGAATTTGGACATTACAAATAATCTTCCGTTTGAAAACAGTAAATTCAAAGTACCTTTAAAAACCATTTAACTTTTCATTTTAAAACCAGTTTAATTAGTTTAAAACTTAACTCCAGTTAAAAGATTTTATGTAGCTCTCTCTGTTTGGAAATGTAGAAAATGATTTTAGAAAAAAATTACTACATTTCACCGGTAGGTCCACAATTATGTTTCCCTTCAACATCTGGGCAGGTAGGTTTTCAAATATGCATTTAAATTGTAACATATAATGAAGTACTGTCAGATGGGGGTGATCTTTATGTTTATGTGCAAAGCAGAATTAAGATGATTATTTATTTCTTTTTCTCTTACTTTGGTCTTTGTCACTTTCTTTTCCTTTATATTTGGCAATAGTTGAGAATTTTATTTCCTGTTTTCTTACACATGGTAAGGGAAAAAAAGGTACATAGTGGAGAAGGATACACAGTTAAAAATATGGCCCCTCTAGGTCTCTTGTTACCATTGCCATGGTATATCTCTTCCATTCTTTTACCTTGAAGCTGTTTGTATTTTGGAATCTGGCCTGTGTCTCTTATAGGCAGCATATTCTTGAATCTTGCTTTTTAAAAATCTAGTGTGAAGGTTGACTTTAGTTGGAGTGTCCAGTCCATATAAATTTAATGTGGTTGATTTATATCTGCCATCTTGCTGCTTTCTCTTTCCTGTTTCTGCGCCTCTCATTCTCCTTTACCGCCTTCTTTTGGTGTTAAAGAGGGATTTTTCATCATATCATTTTAATTGGCCTGAAATTTTGGGGGGAGAGATATATATTTTGAGTTATTTAGTGGTTCTCTAAGAATTACAGTATACAGCTTTTTTTAAAAAAAACAGCTTCATCAATGGTGTTCATCTTTAATCACATTCTACTTCATTTTAATAATGGCTTCTGGTAAATTAGAAACTTGGAAACTGTCTCTTCATTTGTTTTTCTCTTTTGTGTATTGTGTGTTGTATCTGCATATTGTATAATACACCAACACGGCAGTATAGTATTGCTTTAAACCATCTTATGGTCTTTAAGACAACTCAGAAAAAAGAATTTTACAGTCTTTTACATCATTACACATATATACCCTTTCTGGTACTCTTTTTCTCATTCCTTTGGGTCTAGGATACTTTTTATTTGAGCCTCCTGGACTGTTTCTATTTGTAGTGCAGTTCTGCTAGCAATGAATTCTTGTCTTTGCTTACGTGAGAATGTCTTCATTTAGCCTTCTTTTAGTTTCTTAAGACTAAATAAATACTTCTCAAGTTTTTGCTTTTGATTGTGTTCTAGTTTCTTTTTTTTTTTTTTTTTTAATAAATTTCGTTTTAATTGGAGGCTAATTACTTTACAGTATTGTAGTGGTTTTGCCATACATTGCCATGAATCAGCCATGGGTGTATATGTGTTCCCCATTCTGAACCCCCCCCTCCCACTTCCCTCCCCATCCCATCCCTCTCGGTCATCTCAGTGCACCAGCCCCGAGCACCCTGTCCCATGCATCGAACTTGGACTGGTGATCCATTTCACATATACTAATATACATGTTTCAACGCCATTCTCCCAAATCATCCCACCCTCGCCCTCCCACAGAGTCCAAAAGACTGTTCTATACATCTGTGTCTCTTTTGATGTCTCGCATATAGGGTTATGGTTACTATCTTTCTGAATTCCATATATATGCTGCATTAGTATACTGTATTGATGTTTTGTGTTCTAGTTTCTTGAAATGGTTGTTCTGATAATTTTGTTCAGTTCTATCCTTGTTTTCTGTGGAGGGAATTGCCCAACCTCCCCACATCACTGTTTCCAAAAGTTGTTCATGATTAGAAGTCTCCTTCCTACCTGGGTCTGTAGTTAGACAGAGGACACTGTTTGATCTTCTCTTGTATCCTTCCCTGTGTAGTGTGTCTCTGTGAACCAGGTAAGCATCATGCCTACAGAATCATGTTCTAAAACAGGAACCGGGAGTGTACGTGCTCATATCATTCCAACCCTGGCTTCCCTTGTTTGAGTCCCATCTTGCCCTGTCCAGTCCATTGTAACTCCTTACAGTATCACCAACCCAGTTTATTCATGGTACCGTTTCATTCTTTATCATGCCGACCATCCTCTCAGAAATATCTATTTAATATGTGCTGAATGGGGTTTTCATTTTGTTTTGTTTTCTTTATGATCAAAAGCTGTGTCTTTTGGCTGTCTTCTTATTTTAGCCTTATTATTGATTTTTCCCCTCCTGTCATAGTTGAGCACAGGTTAAGATAATCATGTTAGGAGAATGTTCATAGAGTCTCTCTTCAGCTTTGTCACTGGTTATTTAACCTCTTTACTTTGAGGGTTTTAATCTCTGTATTATAGAAATTTTCACATGTTTAAAAGTTAACATGGTAATGAATTTCTCTCCCTTCCTCCCTGGCATCCAGGTTCAACCATTACCAGCCTTCTAATGGAAGGCAGTTGGAGTCTCTTGTTTTTGCATTCAGACTTCTGCAGTATCACATCACATATCCTCTGGAAAACTCACACCACACTCCTGCAAGAATGACAGTGAAAAAGGCAGATAGCGTCTTAGAGTTATGAAAGTAGTTTGACTTTGTGGGTCTCCTGGGTTCTTTACACTTCTGTTGGGTTCCTTAGGCCCCACTTTGAGAACTGCTTGCCACAAGGATGATAGCATTTTAAGTCTCTGCCACATATAGCTTCAGAAGTGGGTGTTGGAAACACATTACAGAGCTTATATCCAGTTAGAAACTTCTGAAAACTCAGCACCTTTCCTTTTTCATTCTGACTGTGCTTTCTTTGTTTTTTTAGAAACTGCAATTTCTTTTTTCTTTTAAACTCATTTGTGAAACATTTTTTGGTGGTGTTAATAGATGTGTTTGTAGTGGGATTGCCCAGGATACTTGTCTGTAAAATCCCATGGACAGAGGAGCCTGATGGGCTACAGTCCATGGGGTTGCAAAGAATCAGACATGACTGAGCACATAGTTGGGGTTGGGCGTGCTGACTTTCTGCACCATCTTGGTCTTCACTGTTGCCACAGATTCAGGATTCTGTATCCTATTCTGTTTTGTCCTCACAGTATCTTGGCACCATAAATATACTGATAAACATTTTGGTAAGTTATGCTACCAGGGATAAAGTAGAAATACAGTATCGACCTATTAAAGTGAATCTCACAGTATTTTACTGGTAAGCTGTAGGGGTGGATGGGGAGTAATAATAAACTTTATATGCACAGAGTAAGCCAGAGATAGCTGAAATAATTAAAGGGAAATGTAAATATCACTTAGGAGATATGATTAAATATTTAGGAATATGAGTATGTGTGGAGAACAAGGAGCACAGATTCTGTGGACTAGATGATTGTGACTATTAACACAATTTTTACTTTTGTTTTTAAAGACTCTTCTTGAGATATCTGTTGGGCTCTTGTCATTCCTGCTCTCATCTACACTGTTCTCCTTCTGTAGGAATATGCGCTTTCTGGTTGGAACTTGAATAACATGCCTGTGCTAGAGCAGTCTGTTCTTGCACACATCAACGTGGACATCTCTGGCATGAAGGTGCCATGGCTCTATGTGGGGATGTGCTTCTCTTCCTTTTGCTGGCACATTGAAGATCACTGGAGCTATTCCATCAACTACCTGCACTGGTATGCAGTCTTTGTTAACAGCATGCACACTTGGTGACCTTTCTAAAGGTGTGATAATATTAGGTGATGTGTTGGAGAGAACTAACTTTAAAGCATGTCCTATCCAAAGTAGGATAAGGTACCGAGTAGAGGTCTCAGGGTACAGCATGTCTGACACTTCCACTCTTGACGTGTGTGCAGCCGAGCCCCGGGTTTTAGACCAGATGATTCTTAGTATTCAGTGTACATGAACATTTCTTTGGTTTAACTTTTGATATGCAAGGCAGCATATTTAAAGTTTATATAGTCAAGATCTGACTAACCTTTAGTATTTGAAATGAAATGTCTATGTTACATGTGTATTAAGTTTTTTTGTTGGTTTTTGTTTGTATTTCACCTACAGCTTTTATTTACTTACCCAGTTCCTTGTCCAGTATTCCAATCTTAACCAAATGGTATTTTTCTTTCCATTTGAAAGATACTGCTCAGATCAGACTGTGCAAACTAATGGTTTTCTTTCTTTCATTCCTGTGCTTTGCAATATGATAGCTTCTAGCCACATGTGGTTGTTTAAATTAGTTAAGATTAAGTAAAATTAAAAGTTTACTTCATCATTTGCATTAACCACATTTTAAGTGCTTTATTGTCACTTGTGACCGGTGGCCCTTGTATTGGCCAGCATAGATACAGAACATTTTCAGTCATTGCTGTAAGTTTCTATTAGAGACAGCACTGTGAATTGTATTACGATTAAGCTATTCTGTAGATGGCACGACTAATTAAATCAATTTCCTTGAGCTTCGATTTAGTATTACAAGTAAACTCTAGTCTACTGAAGTCTGATGTGTTAGTAACGCCAAGTGTTTGGTCTTTAAGATTCATAGATAGAACTCAGTTCAGTTCAGTCGGTCAGTCGTGTCTGACTCTTTGCAACGCCATAAACCGCAGCATGCCAGGCCTCCCTGTCCATCACCAACTCCCGGAGTTCACTCAAACCCATCTCATCCTCTTCTCCTCTTGCCCTCAATCTTTCCCAGCATGAGGGATAGAACTCAGGATTTCAACAGTTTGTAAGATTCTTAAGTAGTAGTCAGGATTTCAACAATGTCTCGCCTTGGCTTATTTCCTTGGTTAGTAAAGTTGAACTCCATGAAGTTCTACAGACAAATTTTACAGGGCATTGACTTTTACTTTGATCATGGTGCGGATAATTGGAATGTCCAGTGGACCTGTGAATCAGGCAATATGTCAGTATCCTTTGGTACAATGCTTGCTTTTCCTATAGCATCTTTTCTGTTTGAAGATGCTGTTTATTGCTCAACCTTAAAGAGTTCACTCGACTTGCCTTTCCGTAGTGAAAACTATGTACCCAGCTATCTGTATACTCTTGCCTTACCTCCTGCTGGAGCCTGCCGGCAAACGAACTGGTCAAGAACGCAATTACCAGAGTACCTAGGAAAAATAAGACTCAGAAAGAAGACTCAGAAAGAGAAAGATGGGGTTGAGAGGGACGGAGTCCGCTTGCGTCTGACTCCGCCCACTTTATTGAAGAATACCACGCCTAGATATATGCTAACAGGAGTTACTAAGAATAGATCGAGGGTTTGCATACGTGCAGAGCTACAGATGTTTTAAATTCCCACACTCAAGATCAGTAAAGCATTAATTACCCTAGCGCCCAACATGATTAAGATCAATAGAACATTAGATAGAAAACAGGCTTCATCAATCAGCACCAGAAAAACAGGCAAAAAGGTCACCGGTGTGTTTTTTCCCTGAAGGAGACAAATGCCAGTCTATACTTTTAACAAGAAGGGGTGGCAGGACAAAGAGAGACCTTTTGTTCTCTCTTAGGGCCGTAAGGGGCCTGTACATTCAGGCCGGCTCCCTGCAACCTCCTATTGTGAATAGTAGCACAGATTTTTGAAATGGTTGCTAGGATTCAGGGCCCATAATCTATGGCCATAGAGCAAGACAAAGTTAATTACAATTTAGTGGATTTGAGTCTGAGACCCTGGCTTCATGGGCACCGTGCTCTGCCTAGATAAACGGTTATTTCTATGCTAGGGGAGAGCCAAAGACATGGTATGGTGTGCCGTCTCATGCTGCAGAGCAGCTGGAGGAGGTGATGAGGGAGCTGGCCCCTGAGCTGTTTGAGTCCCAACCTGATCTCCTGCATCAGTTGGTCACCATCATGAACCCCAACGTGTTGATGGAGCATGGGGTACCGGTGAGTCTTTTTGCATCTCCCTTCAATATTTTAAAGTTAATGTATCTCATAATATATGCTTGGTTTTATAATGAATAAAATTGTGTCCTTTTCTAGCCAAATTAGAATTCATACTCTGAAGGGAACAACATTTATTTGATTAAGAATGGGTTGTTATAAAATGTGAATCATACCTTTATTACAGCAGCCTGTCCGAATAACCTTGTTTTCAGTATATCTTGGTTTTAGTAAACATCTTATTTTCTTTATTATCCCCATTTAATCAAAGTAGAAGTGTCTTAAGTGGTAGTTCTAATAACTGGTGTTTATTCTTGTGGAGATCATATTTCCATCTTTCATATAAAGATTTTATAGCCTTTTTTTGCATGACATAATGAAGTAAAAACACACAATAAATACCTCTTCTACTTTTAAATTTAGTTTTGAAAATGATTATTACATTTAAATTGTGCTAATATTTGATAAAGTATAAATTCAGTGTTTGCTGCATATAGTCAAATAGTTATCATAACCTTAATGAGAAAGAAGATCGGGCGATAGTAATGTTACCTTGTCTTTAAAGAGTTAATTTGCACAGACTCTGGAACTTTTCAACAGACATAGTATTATCATAAAACCAAGAGATTTAGGAAAACTGATTTGAGGATCTCTCCGTATGACATAGGAGCTAATCAGTTAGTTCCCCTCCCAAAATTATGCAAAAACAGAATGAAATTCATCCTTTCCCATTATGTACACCATAGGAATAAAAGAAAAATTCTCTTAATTGTAAAAATGTCATCAAGTTAGGAAACTAGTAGCTCAGTGAAAGGAATGTTTTCTCCTTGAAAATTTCTTTGGGCTGTGAATTCTTGTCATGAATTATTTTAATTTATTAGTGACATAATATTATAAGAAGGTGAAACTGACAGCTTCTTCAACCCTGATGTTATTTTTTGGTATGTGTAGCTTAATAATTTATCGTTGTCAAGTTTAAAAAACGCTTCTGAAACTGGTGAAATGTCTCCCTTTTTTGTTGTTTTCTTTTGCTTTCATATCCTGTTTCTGACTTGTGTTTAGGTGTACAGGACCAATCAGTGTGCTGGCGAGTTTGTTGTGACGTTCCCTCGGGCCTATCACTCTGGGTTTAACCAAGGCTACAACTTCGCTGAGGCGGTGAACTTCTGCACTGCTGACTGGGTCTGTTCTATAGCAAGTGGCTGTTGTACGTCTACTAACACCCCTGGAGACGCATTGTAATTGCTGTGTTTGCTTAGCTGGGAGGGGAGGGTTTATGCGTATTCAGTAGGGATTGGAATGTCTGCAGCAATTTAGAAAGTTCCAGGTAGTTTTTATTCGTAAGATTTTATAGTTCTTCTCATTCATTACTTTCTCATTCTGTTTGAATTTTAAATGAGCTGTTGATATTTTCTGAATCTTCTCTGAGAGAATGTAATTCCTCTAAAGTCTCTGGTTTCTCTGAGCACTTTTTGGATTTTATAAAGGTGACCAGATCTTTTTTGGAAATTAATTGTACCATATCAAATAGCTAGCTCTGACTTTTATTTTAAAATATCCAGTTCTGATTTTTATCTTAAAATATCCCTTTATTATTTTCCTTCTGATAGACAATTAGCTGATTTTATTCTTCCTGCCATTTTATGTTTTCTATATTCTTTTTAAAAAAGAATATTTTAAAGGGTAGCCATGATACTGAGATCTCTATGGGCTATACTTTTGTGTCGATGATGATGCCATTGATTGCTATTTTGCTTTTAAATGAAGTAGATATAAAAAAGTAATTAGTAGTTTTTACATCTTGTTGGTGGGGATGTAAAGCTGCAAACTTGTAATGTACTATTTGACTTCATTTTTCCTTTAGTGAGACTGTTCTGTTCTTTTGTCACCTCTCCTGACATTTGGGGGATTTTTTTTTTTTTAGTAATATTGGATCTTATGTTTTCTGTGGGCACCTTAGTTTGTTAAATTTCTTAATTGGGCTTCCCTGGTGGCTTAGTCAGCAAAGAATCTGCCTACTGTGGAGGAGACCCAGGTTCATCCCCTGGGTTGGAAAGATGCCCTGGAGAAGGAAATGGCCACCCACTCCAGTTTTCTCGCCTGGAGAATCCCATGGACAGAGAAGCCTGGCGGGCTAATTAGTCATATTGTTTCCTTGGCTAATGAATGAAATTGAATAATGAATAATGAACAATCTTACTCGACCTAGTCGTTTTAAACTTCTTATTTATTAGAAAGTAGCAAGAGCAAGACCGAGCTTAGGACTTTGTCTTGGACTTGCACTCTATTTCAGAAAACTTGGCTTACATTTATTAAGTGTTTATGATTTACTTGTTCTTGGCCAGGTAGATGTAGTGTGGAAATGTAGGTGATTCAGAGATGAATTGGAAATGATTCTGCCTTTAACATGCTCATTCATTATTACTGCTGTCTAATCTTGGGCAGCACTTTTAATTTCTCTGGTCCTAAACTCTTTTTTACCTATTATGTAAAAATGCTAAGATTCACTTAATGACCTCAGACAAGTGAGGTAATATATATGAAAGCCCTTGATACTCCTTAGGAGAAGGGTGTGATATAATTGAAAAGTAAAAGCAGCTTTATATCTGGAATAAAGTGATGGTACTAATTTTTATAAGCTTCAGTGGACAATCAGTTCTATTTTATGTGGCTTCCTTACTTGTGATAATTAAAAACTGCAAATCCTGAGTGGAAATCAGCCGCTTAGGCTAGAAGCTCAGTGTCACGAATTAGGGGGATTTTCTGTGGGAAGGCCTTCGTGAAATTCTTGCTGGGTGATAAAGGTTTAATATTTACAGTTACCTCTTATGTTCAAATGGATGTTCTTGTTCTAGGTTGTTTATAATAAAAAAGAGGATCTGGGGGTAAGCAGTGGTTCTGTTCTGGAATGTGTTATAAGCAAGTACTTTAATTTGAGACTCTTGTCTTGTTTTCAGTTGCCCATTGGACGTCAGTGTGTGAGTCACTACCGCCGGCTGAGGCGCCATTGTGTCTTCTCACATGAGGAGCTCATCTTCAAGATGGCAGCAGATCCAGAATGCTTAGACGTGGGGTTGGCTGCCATGGTGTGCAAGGAGTTGACGCTCCTGACTGAGGAGGAGACACGGTTAAGAGAGTCTGTGGTGCAGATGGTGAGTTTGCTGATTACACTGCTTACAGAATCCACTAAAAATTGAACCTGTGGTGGAAAGAATCCATTTTCATCTTCAATCCCCCTAGAAGTTGAACAAAGAAATTGCTTGTTTGGAGATTTCATACCTTTGTTTCTGCCATTTTGGTTTAAGTTGAAGTTTTAGGAATCTCGATGTCAGCATCTCCAGATTGTAAAAAATGCAGTCCTGTCAGGTAGAATTTCTTAGGTATATATTTATTTTTAAAATTTTCCTACGTATAGTATTTCTTTAGGTAAGAAAGATCAAGTTCTCCTCTCAACTTTGTAATTAAACAAAAGTTGTGTTTCTGGTGATTGCAGATTGTCCGAGTTAATCAATCTGCCTTTCCCTCCAATCTAAGTTTTTAATGATTATAAGAAGCACTGAATAACCCAGTGTTGGGATTTTGAATGCTTCAAATAAACTAAGCATCATATTGAAATGGGAACTAAATGAGAAAATATATGTCTTCAGACTAGTCTTAGCCCATTTTCCCTAACCCTCCCTACGTAGCTATAGCTAGCCTCACTGGGTGTGTACCATGCTCCCCCCTTTTCCATGTAGCTCACTTTATTTCCTGTGATACACAGTTCCCTGTGGGATCTTACTTCCCAGACCAGGGATTGAACCCGTGTTCCCTGTTATTAGCAGGTGGATTCTTAACCACTAGACCACCATGGAGGCCCCTTAGTGGAATTCTTTACTATAAAACTTACCTGATCCTTTAATATGCTGGTGTTTGTTAATTTCCAGTTGGAAGAGGTATAATGCATAGTATTTATCTCCGCCTAAATTTCCTTGTTTTTTTGTGGAATACCTTCTAGGGTTAGTGGTCCTTGGAGTATGCTTTGGGAAGAGGTGCAGAATTTCTTAAAGCAGCCAGGACTTAGTCAGTTGATGTATTAGCATTCTCTGTTTGCCAGCTGTTAACATGAGAAACACCTGCAATGCATTTTGGAACCATTTTTACATTAAAGTAACTTTTAAAGAAAATACGAAGTGCTGCTATGAGAAAATGAAAAGATAGAGTTCAGCCAGGAGATATCTAGACAAGAAAATACTGAAGGAATTGGGTTGTGTCTGCCAGTGAATAAACTATTAGATCACTACCTTGTTTAAGTGGGAAAAAAAAGATTGCTCTCATAGTGGAATTGGTTTGTAAATACCATGCTCAGGTAAGTAGAAACTATAAAGGGGACCCTGTTATTTATCAAATGGAAGCCTTTGTAAAATGTACTTCAGGTGCCCTTACTTTCTTAAAGTGGCATACCGAATTTGATAAGCTTTTTTTCCAGTTTTAATATTTTTTTTAAATTGACGTCTAGTTGATTTACAGTGTTTTAATTTCTGCTGTATATCAGAGTAATTCAGTCACATATACATATACATTCTTAATGTTCTTTTCCATTATGGTTTATCATAGGATATTGAATATAGTTTTTTGTGATATATATAATAGGGCTTTGTTGTTTATCCATCATATATACAAAAGATTAGCTTTCTTTTTGATGCCTTGTTGAAATAGATTATACTTTCATTTGCATAGTTTAAGTAATTTTACATTTCTTTATCCTTGCATATGTTTGTACCTATCAGTGTTATTTTCAGACTACTAAAATTTTTATTGGTATATTGTCCCTGGGGGTATATTGTCCCTGGGGACAGTACTTTTTGATTTATCTTTTTCTTATGTTAAATAGAAAACAAAACCATATAAAATATATATAAAATTTCATGAATTATTATATAGCAACCTTTGTTGTCATCTTCATATGATCAAGAAATAGAACTTTTTCAGCTAGCCAGTATTTTGTAATAACTGTAAATAGGGATAACTTTTCAAAATCGTATATTAAAAAAGGTTTTATAGCAAAATATGTTAGAAAAATAATACTAGCAAATAAAAGTCTTGGCTTACTGTGCCCAAAAAAAAACTTATCAGCCATCTTCAAAGTACTTCCCAATTACTGCTTCCTTTCCTTCCCTCAACAAATGACTTTTAATCTCTTTGTTGTAAGCATTTCCTGCATTTTAACAAGTTTTAGCAGTCATATGTGCATTCTTAGATACTAAGGTTAGTCTTGCTCATAAAAAATTAGCAATGTTTTTAGAAAATATTTTGAGGATGTGCCATTGTATCTCCCATGTTTATATCGTCAGAGTAGGAAAAAAATTAATAACTTAAGTTTGCTGATGCTTGAAAGACTGGAAAGACTTGATCAGGTGACATCAGTTGTATTTCAGGGTGTCCTGATGTCAGAGGAAGAGGTGTTTGAGCTTGTGCCTGATGATGAGCGACAGTGTTCGGCCTGCAGGACCACCTGCTTCCTCTCTGCTCTCACGTGCTCCTGTAATCCTGAACGGCTCGTGTGTCTCTACCATCCGACTGACCTGTGCCCCTGCCCCATGCAGAAAAAATGTCTTAGGTATCCAGATGTTTCTCGTAAAGCTTCCATTACCGTCTTTTAAAAATATTGTTAATACTCTTGTTCGTAATGCCCTTCCTTGTGTTTGTTCTGGTTACCTCTTACCCGTCCTCCTCCTTTCTTGAGGATCAGCCCGTTAAAGTTGGCCCTAAACTTACCAAATAAAATGAGTTGCTTTATCAAGTTTATGTCACACAGTCCTTGTCTGTCTCTGAATTAAAACTCTATGAGCTTCTTAGGTTTTTCTCTTTATGTGTACCTGTTAAGGTGATTGTATTTCAGTGTTAATTTATTTTCAAATTATTGTTGGGTTTTGAAAGTTTTTATTTTTGTATGTGATCTTCTTTTTAGATATCGCTACCCATTGGAGGACCTCCCTTCTCTGCTCTATGGTGTGAAGGTCAGGGCACAGTCCTATGACACGTGGGTCAGTCGTGTTACAGAAGCATTATCTGCCAACTTCAACCACAAGAAAGGTTGTTTCTTCCTTTTTTTTTTTTTTTAGTTTCTTCCTTTTTTAAGCAGACACTGAAATGGTTTTCACTTTGAAAGAGATCTTGTTTTGTTTCATGTGTTTTTCCTCTATTAAGGAAAAATCCTAGGCTTCATAAGAGATTTGAGACCAGTGGGGTTGACTGTAGACTTAATTTCCTGTGTGAGAATCTTTTGTTAAGTGATAAAAGTTGATATAAAATGAGACAGACCACTAACTCACAGCAGATGTATCATATATTTTAGGGAACCGTTGTTACCAGTAGACTCAGAGTAAAGGCTTACTGAGCAATTCTCTCTCGAAGAAAATTAGAATACCAAGGGAACATTTCATGTTAAGATGGGCACAGTAAAGGACAGAAATGGTATGGACCTAACGGAAGAAGATATTAAGAGGTGGCAAGAATAACTGCAAAAAAGATCTTCACGACCCAGATAATCACGATGGTGTGGTCACTCACCTAGAGCCAGACATCCTGGAATGCGAAGTGAAGTGGGCCTTAGGAAGCATCACTATGAACAAAGCTAGTGGAGGTGATGGGAATCTGGTTGAGCTCTTTCAAATCCTAAAAGATGATGCTGTGAAAGTGTTGCACTCAATATGCCAGCAAATTTGGAATACTCAGCAGTGGCCACATAACTGGTAAAGGTCAGTTTTCATTCCAATCCCTAAGAAAGGCAATGCCAAAGAATGCTCAAACTTCTGCACAATTGCACTCATCTCACACTAGCAAAGTAATGCTCAATATTCTCCAAGCCATGCTTCAACAGTACGTGAACTATGAACTTCCAGATGTTCAAGCTGGATTTAGAAAAGACAGAGGAACCAGAGATCAAATTGCCAATATCCGTTGGATCATCGAAAAAGAGAGTTCCAGAAAAACATCTACTTTAGCTTCATTGACTATGCCAAAGCCTTTGACTGTGTGGATCCCCACAAACTGTGGAAAATTCTGAAAGAGATGGGAATTCCAGACCACCTGACCTGCCTCCTGAGAAATCTGTGTACAGGTCAAGAAGCAACAGTTAGAACTGGACATGGAACAGACTGGTTCCAAATCGCGAAAGGAGTACGTCAAGACTGTATATTGTCACCCTACTTATTTAACTTATGTGCAGAGTACATCATGAGAAATGCTGGACTGGAGGAAGCACAAGCTAGAATCAAGATTGCCGGGAGAAACATCAGTAACCTCAGATATGCAGATGACACCACCCTTATGGCAGAAAGTGAGGAAGAACTAAAGAGCCTCTTGATGAAAGTGAAAGAGGAGAGAGACAAAGTTGGCTTAAAGCTCAACATTCAGAAAACTAAGATCATGGCATCTGGTCCCATCACTTCATGGGAAATAGATGGAGAAACAGTGGCTGACTTTATATTTGGGGGCTCCAAAATCAACTGCAGATGGTGACTGCCGCCATGAAATTAAAAGACACTTGCTCCTTGGAAGAAAAGCTATGACCAACCTGGACAGCATATTAAAAAGCAGAGACATTACCTTGCCCACAAAGGTCCATCTAGCCAAAGCTATGGTTTTTCCAGTAGTCATGTACGGGTATGAGAGTTGGACTATAAAGAAAGATGAACGCCGAAGAATTGATGCTTTTGAACTGTGGTGTTGGAGAAGACTCTTAAGAGTCCCTTGGACTGCAGGGAGATCCAACCAGTCTATCTTAAAGGAAATCGATCCTGAATATTGATTTGAAGGACTGATGCTGAAGCTGAAACTCCAGTACTTTTGCCACCTGATGCAAAGAGCTGACTCATCTGAAAAGAACTGATGCTGGGAAAAATTGAAGGTGGGAGGAGAAGGGGTTGACAGAGGATGTCATGGTTGGACGGCATCACCAACTCAGTGGACATGAGTTTGAGTAAACTCCGGGAGTAGTTGATGGACAGAGAGGCCTGGCGTGCTGCAGTCCATGAGTGCACAAAGAGTCAGACACGACTGTGTGAACTGAACTGAAAAACTCAGGATTAAAAAACAAGCCACCTGATTAGAAAACAAGTCATAAGCTTCAGTTGTATTGGCGGGATTTTCACAGCTGTGGTGTTTCTGCTAATTGTTCGGTGAGTGGCTTTTTGTTTTCTGTGGTGATGACATATGGCTCTCTTTGTTTTTACAGATTTGATTGAGCTACGAGTAATGCTGGAGGATGCTGAGGATAGGAAATACCCAGAGAATGATCTCTTTCGGAAACTCAGGGATGCTGTAAAAGAAGCTGAAACGTGTGCTTCTGTGGCTCAGCTGCTTCTGAGCAAAAAGCAGAAACACAGGTAAGACTGAGAATTCTTCAGTGGTTTTCTGTTTTATTTTGACCAGAGTATTGAGAGTCTTAGTTGTCTCTGAGGCCGTGTTATCCCTCCCCGAGTAATGCCCCAGCTTTGTCTCCTGCTGCTCCTGGTTCTCTTGCTCTGCCTGCACTCCCTCCCCCTGCCCGTCATCCTCACTTTGCTCCCCCTGCCGTTCATCCTCACCATGCTCTCTCTGCCCTTCACCCTCACCGTGTCCTCTGCTTAGGGCCTGCATGTTTGCTCTTGACCCTGCTTGGGGCTGTGTTGCCCGATACCCAGCTGGCTTATTCCCTCACTTCTTCCAAGTCTTTTTTAGATATCACATTCTTGGAGAGGCCTTCTCTGACAACCTTTGTAAAATTGCAGCCTTTTTATTCTTCTTTCCTGCTTTGATTTTCTCCTGGTAGACGAATTAACTTACTGTCTTTATCTCCTCCTCCTTTTCCTACCGCACTGGAAGGTATGCTAGAGTAGAATGTGGGATTTTCATCCTTCTCATTGCTGTGCTTTGAAGCATGTCTGGCACACAGTAGGTGTGTAATAGTTGTTTGTAAGTAGATGGTACTGCAGGCTAAAGGCAGGTGGCAGCAGAGAGTGACCTGGGTGCAGGGGAGGCTGTTAAGGAACATGGCAGTATATGCCCTGTATTTCACGTAATTCGCATTTGTTTCATTTTCTGTGGTGGTGTTTCATTCTAACACATGCCTTGTGTCTGAATGGTTTTTTCTATAGCAATTCACATTGGGTTTTTAATTACTTTGTACATTTTTTAATCTTTTGTTTTATGAGAGACCAATCATCAGTCAGGACTCTGCACCTGTCACTGGGTCTCTGACCCCCGCCTCCCCGCCTTGAAGAATCTGGCCAAAGCTTAGAGACCCTTTTCTTAGAAAAGTGTACGTACAGATGTAATCTAGAGTCAGTTTCACAGGGTTTATTACCTCCTAAGCCAGGTTAAAGGCCTTTGTTCTACATCTTAAGTTTCCTGAGATGGAGGATTTAGTTTTATCAGTGAACTTAACATTTTACTGTGAGATTTTATTAAATGTTTGAAATGTTTAATACTTGTAAGGTTGGAAGAACTGTAACTTAGAGAGTTGAATCTTTGAGTCATTAACTGAAGAGCTAAGAATCTCATTTGAAAATGAAATCCTTCAGACACTTGTATTCTGGGATTTCTTGGGGTAGAATCCTGAAGAGACTAGAAGCCCCCTTGGTGTTGGAGTGACTGAATTTTCTTACTTACGTCTCAATGTTGTCTGACACCAGGCAGAGCCCCGATGGTGGGAGGACGCGGACCAAGCTGACAGTGGAAGAGTTGAAGGCCTTTGTCCAGCAGCTCTTCAGTCTTCCGTGTGTCATCAGCCAAGCTCGACAAGTCAAGGTGGAGTATCACGTTCTTCTTGGGGTAATATCCTTCCTGTTTTGGGTAAAGAGAATAGTGTGTCTTGATTCATTTTTTTTTTTTGGTTCTGTTTCTTTTCTCAAATAAGTGCTGCTGTTTAAGGTTTTTCAGTAGGTAGTAAGAACGCTCTTGGTTTCATTCTTAGTCTTTAATTCCTCCTTTAAAATTCTGGAACTACAGCTAGTTTAGAAATATTTTTTTTCTCTGTTACTTTTAGGCCAGAACCTCCATTTAATGTAGATGTAATTGAAATGAAAAAAATTAGTTAAAGGAATCAGTGTATCAGTGAATTACTAGATCGTGAACTTTTGAAAATGCAGGGCTCTTCAAGGGTGAAACAGATCACCAGTCCAGGTTGGATGCATGAGACAAGTGCTCAGGGCTGGTGCACTGGGAAGAACCAGAGGGATGGGATGGAGAGGGAGGCAGGAGGGGGGATCGGGAAGGGGAACACATGTAAATCCATGGCTGATTCATGTCAATGTATGACAAAAACCAATACAATATTAAAAAAAAATAAATGAATAAATAAAAAAAAATGCAGAGCTCTGAAATTACCAGGGCCATTGTGGCTTAATGAATAAGTAAAAATCTCAGAAATGTCTCTCAGATACATTAATCTGCATAGTTAGCCATCTTTTGATAAGTTGTGGTGTCTTTTTGTGATTTGGCCAGGGCTGGATAGCTAAAATGGTTTTTGTCAAGGTTATCAACAGTGAAATCAGTGTCAGTTGTATTGTCTGAACCCCATGCCATAGAAGTGTTTTGATTGTTGACCATGCTTTCCTTCCTGAGAGACTTTTTTTCTAAACATCTGACACCACACTCTGTTTATCTCAGGTTCATGATTCACAGTTCCTTCCTCTTTAGGGAAGCTGTTTGTTTTCTCCTCAGCGTGGCTTCTGGGTTTGGAATATATTGGGAGTCTTGGCCCTTTCTTCTCGAGGTCCTGATGTCTTCTTGGTGACGTTAAATATCACCTGTATCCAGTTGATGCCCAACTCTGACTTCCTTTCTTCTTTTCTACAGACTCGTCCATCCAGTTGCAGCCATTCCATTTGCCTGTGGTGGGCTGAAAGGCATTTTAGATGAAATGAATCAAAATCCTTGATTGCCTTATTCCCCTTATATACCACATTCAGTTTCAAAACAAGTGCTGCTATTATATTGCCTCCAAAATGTCTTCCACAGTCGACTGCGGGTCATCATCTCCATCGCTTAAATTATGCCCTAAACCGTGGGACTCTGCTCTTTAGATTACTGCAGCAGCTCCTTAACTGGTCTCTCTTCTTTTACTCTTGTTCCTGACAGTTCATTTTTCATGCAGTAGCCAGGGTGATTATGTAAATAGAAACCAAGTCATATCACTTCCCCATGGTTAAGATCCTCTCGTGGTTCCCCAAAGCCATCAGAATGAAATGCAAAGTGACTGTAATTAAGCTACACGGCACTGTGTAATCTGACCTCTGTTTATTCCTTAACCATTTTTCTCCTGTATCCACTTTAATCTCCATCATCTACTTAGGACCAAGACACAAGCTCATTTCTCTTTAATAGCTTTTGCAGTTATTATTTGCCCTTCCTGAACTAGTCTTCCTCCTGTACCACCTCACTGTAGTTTTGGTTGTGATCATCATTGTGAAGTAACATGCTCCTCCCCACCACCTTATCACCTCTGATCACTTTTGCATTGAATTGCCCTGTTTTACTTTCATAGCAGTGAAAACTATCTGAAACATTATATTCATGTCTTCAGTGTCTGGCCACTTAGATTAAAACATGCATTCCTTGAAGACAAGGATGTTGTATTTTTTGTTTAATGCTGTGTGCCTAGACTAGTGCCTGCACCTAAGTTAGCAGTCATGAAATATTTTTGAGTGACCAGTTGAGTTGTTCAGTTGTGTCCGACTCTTTGTGACCCCATGAACCGCAGCATGCCAGGCCTCTCTGTCCATCACCAACTCCCAGGGTTTACTCAAACTCATGTCCATTGAGTCGGTGATGCCGTCCAACCATCTCATCCTCTGTTGTCCCCTTCTCCTCCTGCCTTCAGTCTTTCCCAGCATCAGGGTCTTTTCAAATGAGTCAGCTCTTTGCATCAGGTGGCCAAAGTATTGGAGTTTCTGCTTCAACATCAGTCCTTCCAATGAATATTCAGAACTGATTTCCTTTAGGATGGACTGGTTGGATCTTCTTGCAGTCCAAGAATCTCAAAACTCTCAAGAGTCTTCTCCAACACCAGTTCAAAAGCATCAGTTCTTCTTTCTTTATAGTCCAACTCTCACATCCATACATGACTACTGGAAAAACCGTAACCTTGCCTAGATGGACCTTTGTTGGCAAAGTAATGTCTCTGCTGTTTAATACACTCTCTAGGTTGGTCATAACTTTCCTTCCAAGGAGTAAGCGTCTTTCAATTTCATGGCTGCAGTCACCATCTGCAGTGATTTTGGAGCCCCAAAAAATAAAGTGACTTGATCATATTGAAAAGGCGTGTGTAAGTAAAGAGAAGCATATTTATGTCTTTATCATATGTCTGTTTGGTGCTATGATGGTGAGATTATTAAGTAGTCTAGAATTTGGTAGTTTGCCAGAACCATATGTATTCCATACTCATTTTGTATCTTCTAAGTTTGTTCTTCATTACTTTGACCTTTCAGAATCTGCTCGATGATGTGGAGGAGTTTCACGAGCGTGCTCAGGAGGCCATGATGGACGAGACCCCAGACTCGTCCAAACTCCAGATGTTGATCGATATGGGCTCTAGTCTGTATGTGGAGCTCCCAGAGTTAGCTCGACTAAAGCAAGAGCTGCAACAGGCTCGCTGGTTGGATGAAGTAAGACTGACGCTGTCGGACCCACAGCAGGTCACCTTGGATGTCATGAAGAAGTTGATAGACTCTGGGGTCGGCTTGGCACCCCATCATGCTGTGGAGAAAGCAATGGCCGAGCTTCAGGAGCTCCTCACAGTCTCTGAGCGGTGGGAAGAGAAGGCCAAGGTCTGCCTACAGGCAAGGTGAACACATCTATTGGTGACTGTCCCCTCTTTAAGATGTAGGTTAGAAAGTAGAGAGGAAGGAAGAACATAAAGGTCTGTTGAGTTGAATGTCTTGTGCCTTCCCCGAGGGGTCACTAGGTTATCAAGTGGGCCTGCACAGGGACAGTTTCAAATCTTGTGAGCACACTGTGTGCAGAGTCCTTTTTTAAGTACTTCAGTAAGTGATACAAAGTAGTGGTTTGTTTACAGCCTCACCATTACTGCTACTCTAGTTAGGATCTAAGAAATACAAAGCTCTGCTGCAATATGTTGTTAACTGAGAGGAACAGAAAAATGCTAGAATCGGGGGGAAAGGTCATTGTAGCTTGGATGGTCAGGAGAGACACTTAAGAGAAAGGTGTTGCGAGAAAGAGGACAATGTACGTACGTCAAGCCTTGAAGAATGAGTGGGACTGAAGTGGGAGGGGAGGTAAGAGAAATGTCCTAAGATCAGCTTAAGGAATGTGTCAGTGTGTGCCTAGGTGACAGAAGCTGAGTGGTGTTTTTTTTACGCCAGCAGGGGATTCACGCTGGGAAGTAGAGGGAGATGAGAGTCAGGCAGGAGACTGGGCGGCATTAGCATCAGCACCCAGTATACTTGCAAGATTGAAGTCAGGTGTCCGTCTGTTTGACTTCCATGCTCTGTATGAGAGTATTTTTCACCAAAAATTAGTATTAATATAATTTCCATTGGGATGCTTAGATCGCATAGTTGTTAAATAATGCAGCTCAAATTTAAAGCCTTTTCCACTTCATTCCAAAGTCTCCATGTGCTTAATTACTTTGCCAGTTACTTATTTTGGATTCATTTGATAGGAAAGTCTGTTCTAAAATTGACCAAGTGGGGAGAGACAGATGAAGAAATGAATGAAAAGTGAAAGTGTTAGTCACTCACTCCTGTCCAACTCTTTGTGATCCCATGGACTGTATGTAGCCTGCCAGGCTTCTCTGTCCATGGGATTCTCCAGGCAAGCATACTGGAGTGGGTTACCATTTCCTTCTCCAGGAGATCTTCCCAGAGTTTTAGCAAATTAGTGTCATGAAGAAAATGAAGTTGGTAGAGAGAGGACTGATGGAGTCAGTTTTCCAGCTCCTGTCAAAGCTCTTCTGAAATGCATCCTTCACATTCTGCATCCTGAGTGCTGGTTAGCTGCTGACTGCTCCTTTTTGGATCTCTTCCTCCTGGTTTTGGCCTCTCTCTCTGCCTCTTTTAGAGCACTTTCCCCAGGATTCTGACCTAGGCCACTTCTCTGCTCACTTTGTACCCTTCCTTGGAAATTTCATCTCACTTCTTGTCTCTGTTTACCACCTTTGTGCAGACTGACTCCAAATCCTCATCTAGAACACAAATTGGTTTTTTTTACCTGTAGCTATCATCTGCTTGTTAAATAATTCCAGAGGATGTCCTATAGGTGCCTCAGACTCCCCATATTCAAAATAACCTTCATCCACTGCTTCCCGTGTTCTCTTCCTTTGTTTCTATTTTCTTTGAATTAAATCCTCTTTCACTCATTTGAACAAACCAGAACTTTGGACATTAGTGTTGGCCCCGCCCTCCCATATCCTTCCCCTCTGACTCAGCTCCCGAGTCCTGCTGATGCTGTTTCCTTGGTGTTTTTCTCTTTCATTCTTTTTCTTTGGGCTGTTGTTACAGCTGTCTTAGCACACAGCACCAGGTTCTGTCTATAATCTCACCCCTCTGTCACCCATTCTTCACAGTGAAGTTAGTGTTTTCCTAAAGTGCAGAAGTGACAGTTTGACTTCCCTGCTTAAAGCCCATCACGGTTTCCCAATCCCCTTGGGGTGAAGTTCAGACTTCCTCAACCTGACTTTTTGTAATCTAGCCTCTTGCTTAAATACCTACCATCACCCCTTGCCATTCTTTCTCTTGTGTTCTGCGTTCCAGACATATTGACACCCCCCCCCCTCCCCGCGCCAACCCTGGGGTGTACCTTTCCCCTCTGTCTACCTGCTGTGGTGCACCTCCACCACCCCTCCCCTGGGCCTGGGCCTGATGTTCCTGACTATTTCCTATTCCGAAAGGAGAAACGAGCTTAGAGGTCACTTCTAGGAAGCCTTCCTTACTGCCAAGTCAGCAAAGTCCCCCTACTGTATATTCTGACAGCATCTTCCTTTTCCTTTATTATTGCAATTATGGTGTATTGTAACGTTTTATTGATAATCAACTCCCCCAAGATTAGAAGGTTTCATGATGGCAAGGATTATATCATCTTGTGCATTAATTGTCCCAAGGACATAGCCTAGTGCCTGGCACATAATAGGGTTCATGGGTGCTCAAACAGTTCCCACTCTCAGTAGTTTCCCATTTTTCACATAAGACCTAAATTCACAGCCCTGAAGACCTCTTAATCTACATCTTTCTTTTCTGCCAGATTCCTCTCCTTCTTGCTGTTACTCCCACCCCACCTCCCGTTCTCACTATCCCTCATCTTAAACTTGTTTTTAACAACTTCAGGTTTTTCTCCATGTCTTTGTTTGTTAAATTCCTGATGTTTTTCCTTTAACCCTTCACATGACCAAACCACACTTCTTATTTAAGGCCTAGTTCAGAACCCTTCTCAACTCTCCCAGGTCAGATTAATCACTATTTCCCTAGTAGTGAACCCATAGTCATTTGTTCTTAGTTCCCAGTACAAGTATATTTCTTAGGATGAGGTCTGTATTTTGGTCATCTTTGTGTAACGAGGTGTTAGTGCTTATAGTTGAATTAAATGTCAACGTCAGTGGATTTCTAGACTATTGCTTCCTACGTTGCTGTCTCTTACGCATCTCTTTGACAGTTTCAGATCCTGTGGAAACTGATACAGAGGTAGTTTCGTGTAGGAAAGAGTACAGGATCTGACACTGATTCTGAGTCAGTGCTTCGTGTGTGCCGTTTACTGCATTAAATGACTTTGAGGAAATAATTGATCTTGAGTTAAACTTATCTATAAAATGGAAATGAAGGTAATAGGTGTTTGCCTCTCCCATAGGCTTATGGTGAGAATTAAGTGAAGTCACATGTATGAAAGTTCTTTTACATGTTGTAAAGTTTTATTTAAGTGTTGGTAGTAGTTTGACTTATCCTCATGTGTCCTCCCTGTTTTTATGCTTATCAAGACCTCGGCACAGTGTGGCGAGTTTAGAAAGCATCGTGAATGAAGCTAAGAGCATTCCAGCCTTTCTGCCCAATGTATTGTCCCTAAAAGAAGCCTTACAGAAGGCCCGAGAATGGACGACTAAAGTGGAAGCTATTCAGGTAAAGAGCCTCTTGAGTTGTCCACTGTTCAGGGAATGCTATCTCACACCTGAATCCTTGAAGCCTTTAATTCTGTACTGAAATAATTGTGTACTTGAAATTCACTTGTTCTTTTATCCGATTTTTATTTCTAAACATGTATTACGTATTTAAACATTACTTACTTCTGTTGACTTCTTGCTATGAGAGATGACAGAATTAGCCATTTAATTAATGCTTAGCAGTAGGGAGTTTATTTCCTGCTGTATTCATTGACTGTCTTGGCATGTACATGAGTTACTTTTTTAAAATTGAAGTATAGTTAATTTACATTGTTGTGCTTATTTTAAGTGTACAGCAAAGTGGTTCGGTAATATATACATATATAAAATCTTTTTTAGATTCTTTCCTATTATAGGTTACTACAAGAGAGAGTATAGCTTCCTGTGCTATACAGTAGGCCCTTGCTGTTTACCTATTTTATATACATCGTGTGTACTTTTTAAAAATCATGCATTTCTTGCTGTTGCGGGTCTCTGTTGCTTTGTGCAGTCTTCGTGTAGCCACAGCACTGGGGCCTGCTCTCTGTCGCCCTGCTTGGGCTTCTCGTTGCAGTGGCTTCTCTTGTTGCAGAGCAAGGACTCTAGGGTGTGTGGACTCAGTAGTTGTAGCACACAGGTCACATGGAGTCGTCCCAGGCCAGGGATTGAACCCACATCCCCTGCATTAGCAGGTGGATTCTTATCCACTAAACCACCAGGAAAGTACAGTAGTGGGTATATGTTAATCCCAAACTCCTAATTTAGCCCCTGCCCCAGATCATGAACTTCTTATTGCCAAATTCAGACTGAAATTGAAGAAAGTGGAGAAAACCACTACACCATTCAGGTATGACCTAAATCAAATCCCTTATGACTATACAGTAGAAGTGAGAAATAGATTTAAGGGACTAGATCTGATAGACAGACTGCCTGATGAACTATGGATGGAGGTTCGTGACATTGTACAAGAGTCAGGAATCAAGACCATCCCCAAGAAAAAAATGCAAAAAAGCAAAATGGCTGTCTGAAGAGGCCTTACAAATAGCTGTGAAAAGAAGAGAAGTGAAAAGCAAAGGAGAAAAGTAAAGATATACCCATTTGAATGCAGAATAGCAAGGAGAAATAAGAAAGCCTTCCTCAGTGATCAGTACAAAAAATTGAGGAAAACAATAGAATGGGAAAGACTAGAGATCTCTTCAAGATAATTAGAGATACCAAGGGAACATTTCATGCAAAGATGGGCTCAATAAAGGACAGAAATGGTAGGGACCTAACAGAAACAGAAGATATTAAGAGGTGGCAAGAATACACAGAAGAACTGTACAAAAAAGATCTTCACGACCCAGATAATCATGATATTGTGATCACTCACCTAGAGCCAGACATCCTGGAATGCAAAGTCAAGTGGGCCTTAAGAAGCATTACTATGAATCAAGCTAGTGGAGGTGATGGAATTCCAGTTGAGCTATTTCAAATCCTGGAACATGATGCTGTGAAAGTGCTGCACTCAGTATGCCAGCAAATTTGGAAAACTCAGCAGTGGCCACAGGACTGGAAAAGGTCGATTTTCATTCCAGTTCCTAAGAAAGGCAGTGCCAAAGAATGCTCAAACTACCACACAGTTGCACTCATCTCACACGCTAGTAAAGTAATGCTCAAAATTCTCCAAGCCAGGCTTCAGCAATACGTGAACCGTGAACTTCCAGATGTTCAAGCTGATTTTAGAAAAGGCAGAGGAACAAGAGATCAAATTGCCAACATCCGCTGGATCATTGAAAAAGCAAGAGAGTTCCAGAAAAACATCTATTTCTGCTTCATTGACTGTGCCAAAGCCTTTGACTGTGTGGATCACAATAAACTGTGGGAAATTCTTCAAGAGATGGGAATACCAGACCATCTGACCTGCCTCTTGAGAAACCTGTGCAGGTCAGGAAGCAATAGTTAGAACAACATGGAACAACAGACTGGTTCCAAATAGGAAAAGGAGTATGTCAAGGCTGTTTATTGTCACCCTGCTCATTTAACTTATATGCAGAGTACATCATGAGAAATGCTGGGCTGGAGGAAGCACAAGCTGGAATCAAGATTGCCAGGAGAAATATCAATAACCTCAGATGTGCAGATGACACCACCCTTATGGCAGAAAGTGAAGAAGAACTAAAAAGCCCCTTGATGAAGGTGAAAGAGGAGAGTGACAAAGTTGGCTTAAAGCTCAACATTCAGAAAACTAAGATCATGGCATCCGGTCCCATCACTTCATGGCAAATAGATGGGGAAACAGTGGGAACAGTGGCTGACTTTATTTTTGGGGACTCCAAAATCACTGCAGATGGTGACTGCTGCCATGAAATTAAAAGATGCTTGCTCCTTGGAAGGAAAGCTATGACCAACCTGGACAGCGTATTAAAAAGCAGAGACATTACTTTGCCAACAAAGGTCCATCTAGTCAAGGCTATGGTTTTTCCAGTAGTCATGTATGGATGTGAGAGTTGGACTATAAAGAAAGATGAACACCGAAGAATTGATGCTTTTGAACTGTGGTGTTGGAGAAGACTCTTGAGAGTCCCTTGGACTGCAAGGAGATCCAACCAATCCATCCTAAAGGAGATCAGTCCTGGATGTTCATTGGAAGGACTGATTGTTGAAGCTGAAACTCCAATACTTTGGCCACCTAATGAGAAGAGCTGACTCATTTGAAAAGACCCTGATGCTGGGAACGATTGAGGGCAGGAGGATAAAGGGATGACAGAAGGTAAGTTTGTTGGATGGCATCACCGACTCAATGGACATGGGTTTGGGTGAACTCCGGGAGTTGGTGATGGACAGGGAGGCCTGGGGTGCTGTGGTTCATGGGGTCGCAAAGAGTCAGACAGGAGTGAGCGACTGAACTGGAACTGTGCCTTAGACTTTCTTCGACCATGTTATTTTACAACTGTCAATTATTTAAAAATGATAGTAATATGAATGAATTAGTCTGTGGGAAAGCAGTTAAATTTGTAAGAAACAAATGATTCTCCACACTGTAGAAAAGGTGATTCCACTGACCTGGATGATATCAAATGTCTGTTTTCATCAATTAGCAAATTCCTTTTCTCATTCCTGACTTCCTTGGTGATTCAGACAATAAAGTGTCTGCCTACAATGTGGGAGACCTGGGTTCGATCCCTGGGTCAGGAAGATCCCCTGGAGAAGGAAATGGCAACCCATTCCAGTACTCTTGCCTGGAAAATCTCATGGACGGGGGAGCCTGGTAGCCTACAGGTCCATGGGGTCACAAAGAGTTGTACACAACTGAGCAACTTCAATTTCACTTTTCCTCATTCGTAATTGCATTTATACATTTGTTTTTAGATTGTCCTTTGAACTAGTTTTTACATCTTATTGGGTCCCTTGTTAATTCATTTTTAAAAACCTTTGACATGAATTTATACAAACATTTTTTAAAGGACATTGGAAGACTTTTAAGAGATACAATTAGGTTTAAAGACTAATCGTTAATGGAAGAAGTTAGCACTAAACTCTTTATAAGATCTACCAACAGTGTATTGCCAGACTCTATGAGAGATCACAGATTATGTAAGGCTGTACTTCTGTTTCCCAGAGTGGCAGCAATTATGCTTACTTGGAGCAGCTGGAGAGCTTATCTGCTAAAGGCCGTCCTATCCCCGTGCGTCTGGATGCACTGCCCCAGGTGGAGTCTCAAGTGGCAGCAGCTCGGGCCTGGAGAGAACGGACAGGGAGGACCTTTCTCAAGAAGAATTCCAGCCACACACTGCTACAGGTGAGGAGTGGTTTATTTTTATGTATGTGCCCTTCAGTGCCCTCCCCAGAAGTAGGTGATTCATTACTTAAGGTGAGGGTTGTTGTCAGTTTATCTGGTCGTGGTTATACAAGTTCATTCCTACTGGGTAGTATCAGATATTGGCTAGTAATCTGGAACCTTGAACAGACTTACTTCCAGTTCACCTTACACTGTGTCAGCCTGCATCTTATCTCTGTTGTTATCGTGGCCTCTATTACCGAAAGATCATCTTATTCTCAGAAGCACAAATTTTAAAAACAAATTTTTTTTTTACCTTGAAGTACAGTTGATTTACAATGTTGTATTAGTTTCTCATGTACAGCAAAGTGGTTCAGTTATACATTTTCTTTTTCAGATTCTTTTCCATTATAGGTTATTACAAAGTATTGAATATAGTTCCCTGTGCTATACAGTAGGGCCTTGTTTATCTATTTTTTATATAGGTATTGTGTGTCTGTTAACCACAAACTTCTTTTTTAAATTTTATTTATTTATTTATTTATTTTTTTTAACAAACTTCTAATTTATCCCTCTCCCTACCTTTTCCCTTTGGTAACCATGTTTGTTTTCTATGTCTGTGAAGCTGTTTCTGTTTTATAAATAAGTTCATAAGTATTTCTTTTTTTAGATTCCACATGGAAGTGGTGTCATATGATATTTGTTGTTCTGACTTCACTTAGTATAATCATCTCTTGGTCCATCTATATTGCTGCAAATGGCATTATTTCATTCTTTTTTTTGCAGCTGAGTAGTATTCCATTGTATATATGCACCACATCTGTATCCATTCCTCTTGTCAGTGGACACTTAGGTTGCTTCCGTGTCTTGGTGGTTGTAAATAATGAGAAGCACAAATTCAAATGCTCATTACCCTTTTCATGTTCAACAGTTTGAACATAGTTAAGAGCATAGACTTTGGAATCGTTTCATGTTTGAAGACCAATTCCTGGTGTTAACCCTGTGTCTGTGGGCAACTTGTTGCCTTTTTGAACCTGTTCCCCTTGTTTGTGAAGATAATACCACCTGCTTCAGAGGCTTGTTGGGAGGTTTGAGTTCGATAATGCATGTGAAGTTTGTAAAAAATATGTCTGGGACATGTGAGTGGTCAATAAATGGTTACTTTTATTTTCAGTTTTGAGATTTTTTAAAACCAGAGCTGAATGTTTGGTTTTATTTTTGTAGGTGCTTAGTCCCCGGACTGACATTGGTATTTATGGGAGTGGAAAAAATAGAAGGAAAAAAGTAAAAGAACTGATAGAAAAGGAGAAAGAAAAGGATCTGGACCTTGAGCCTCTGAGTGATCTGGAGGAGGGACTGGAGGAAACCAGGGATACAGCCACAGTGGTAAGAGTTATAGAGTGCATCTTGAATTTGCTTGGTGAATGCAGCGTTCTGTGAAGCAATCATTTTTATGTTCCTGACTTTTTATTTTTGTATAGTTTATCTTTGACTTCATGGTTGTACATATTTCACACCTTTTTAATATTTAGAGTCAAAAGTGTATAAAAACTGTTCTCTGTCCCTAAAATTGCCCTTACCATCTCTCTCTTTATTGTTGTTTTAATAGTTGTCCAGTAGTCCATCAGACTGTCCATAATTTACTAAACACATTTCTGATACTGATCATTTTTGTTGTTACTCTGTGTTCAGTATTACAGATAACCGGAAAGTGGACTTAGCCTTTTCCTTTTTTCAGATTGTTTTCCTACACTTGACTCTTAGTAATGGGATTACCAGGCTAGGATTTTAGAGTGTTTAATGGTGCTTAATGCTGTTGTGCTCTTCAAAGGAATGGTACCAGCTGACTGACTGCAGCTGCTGTTTGCAGTCTCTGCCTCTCTCGGTAGCATTCAGTAATATAGTGAGTATGCAAAAAAGTGTTTGTCGATAATTAAAATTATGGGTTTTATTGTAGAGTAGGAGGGATATGTTATGATTACAAGGAGCCTGAGGAAGTAGAAAATAAAAATGAGCTTGGGCAATATGTAATATTTGCATTCACTAAGTGACTTCATATGGCCGTTCCTGCCTGCAAATGATCCTGTTTTGAGGCTGATGGAAATAATTTCTTGTTAGCCTGCCTGGTGAGTCAGTCTTGTCAGACAAATAGCATTGGAAATTGCCTCAGAATTGTTTCAAAGCTACCAGAGTTTAAAAAGAAAATGCCCTGACTATATTCATGATAATTAAGTTTTGTTTTTATATATTTTTTTGAAATGAGTTACGTAAACCTTACTATAATTAGTCATCAGCCTCTGCTACTCTTCTCCATAAACTGGAAATTCCAAGAAAGAAATAAAATTGATTTGTATTGAACTTCCTCCAGAGAAGGAATTACAAGGAGGTAGGGAGTCAGTACTGATGAAATGTTTATCTTGTGCCAGGTGTCAAGTTAGGCACTGTCACATGTTATCGTATTTAATCCTTAAAACAGCAAATTGAGGTTACTAGTAGTCTCATTTTTTTGGAAAACTGAGATTCAGAAAACCTGTATCCTGGATCAGGAGTCTTGTTAAGTACAAGAGCCAGGCCTGATACCAAGGTGGCTTGATCACAAGGCATGCTGTTTTTCTCCTGCCCCTTATGAAAGAATTAACTACTCGACTGCTGGACATTGTCATATATGACAGCAATTTGCTTATCTCACAGATGAGGAGTATTTGCATAGAAACTGTCAGGCTGCCCCAAATTTTAGGAAATGATGGATATTTTTTTTTTTTTTTTTTAAGGACAGTGCTTCGGATTTCCCTAGTGGTCCAGTGGTTAAGATTCTGCGCTTCCAATGGAGGTGCTGTGGGTTCAATCCCTTGTTGGGAAACTAAAATCCCACATACTATAAGGTGTGGCCAAAAAAAAAGATAGTACTTTGTCAACATGAATCTGCAATGTGGAGATGTTCCCTACCCTTGAAGATTTGGTATTTTGGGAGCATTTAGCAGCAACTCCCTTCAGTTAAATGTTTATTGTACGCAGGTGGCAGTTTTCAAAGAGCGGGAGCAGAAGGAGCTGGAAGCCATGCATTCCCTCAGGGCAGCCAACCTTGCCAAGATGAGCATGGTGGACCGCATAGAGGACGTCAAGTTTTGCATTTGCCGCAAGACAGCAAGTGGGTTTATGCTCCAGTGTGAGCTCTGCAAAGACTGGTTTCACAACAGCTGTGTTCCTCTTCCTAAGTCAAGTTCCCAGAAGAAGGGGTCCAGCTGGCAGGCTAAGGAAGTAAAATTCCTTTGTCCTCTCTGCATGCGGTCTCGAAGGCCGCGGCTGGAGACGATTCTGTCCCTCCTGGTGTCCCTTCAGAAGTTGCCAGTGCGGCTGCCTGAGGGGGAGGCCCTTCAGTGTTTGACGGAACGTGCCATGAGCTGGCAGGACAGGGCCCGGCAAGCCCTGGCCACAGATGAGCTGTCCTCTGCCCTGGCCAAGCTGTCCGTGTTGAGCCAGCGGATGGTGGAGCAGGCAGCTCGGGAGAAAACTGAAAAGATCATCAGTGCAGAACTCCAGAAAGCCGCAGCCAACCCAGACTTGCAGGCAAGTTGAGAATTTTTTCTTTTTTTCCCTGTTTCATGGGGTAATATCTGTCAGTGTGTAAGCAGTAAATCAAGTTTCTTACCAGTATTAGGAAAATAACAGTAAGTTGCCAGCAACTAGATTATGCATGAGTTCTTCTTTTCCATAGACTCCCATAGAATTTTCTTTGGGTTTGTACTAGGTCATTTTAGTGAAATATTACCTGGAAATAGCACTCAGGTGGACCTTGGCGTTATAATCAGATACTGATCTGTACTGTTAAACTCTGTTAGCCACTTTGCAAGTTCATTACAGTTTGATGGACTTAGGCATGCATTAACACTCGTGTGTATTTAGTGCCCCTCTTCATCTCTGGGTTGCTCGTTGTTTAGGGACACTTGCCTAGTTTCCAGCAGTCTGCTTTCAACCGGGTGGCGAGCAGTGTGTCTTCTTCCCCTCGACAAACAGCGGACTATGACGATGAAGAGACAGATTCTGATGAAGACATTCGGGAGACCTATGGCTATGATATGAAGGTAATGCAGGGATGGGCTGGGGGGGTTTGATCACTGGGTTTGTTTAAAAAGCTGTTGAACACTGATGTTTAAGGCCTGAAAGTGGAAGAGAAAGCTAGTTGTCATATCTATCCTGAGTTTATGGTGATGGCATTTTTTCAGTGTTTCAAAAAACACAGTTTGGTGAAGCTACATTTTTTAATAAAGGGTGACATGTTTTTAAAATGCCTGTATATATGTTTCTGAGAAGGGCTGGAAAAATTGTATGTTTAATATTGAAAGGTTTCATGGCTGATTTTGGTGTTCTTTCCTTTAGATTGTTTAAGTCTGTATAGTTAGGTTTTAAGAATCCTGTTCTAGCTGTGCTTTGGGTCTTTTTCTCTGATCTCTCATCTGGTTGGTGCTGGATAGAATGTCATATTCAGGGATGCGTTATACTTGGGCCCATGACTTGAATTTGTGGAGTTACAGTCACATAACAAAGGATTTGCCCTCAGTATGATTGTTTTGATAGTGACAGCACACTGGGATGAAGGGGAGGTTTTAGCAAGGTTCTGTGTTGGGTCCTCTTAGCCATTTACTGTTGTTTTGTGTCAGGCCCAAGACGTTCATCTTTTGTCGGGTGATAACATCGTGATCTGGACAAAGACCCTGCCAGCTCACAGTGAATCCGTTGATGTGTTTTGTATTCTTCTCTGTGGAGATAATGTTCAGCATCTATGCCTATAGCCAGGGAATTCATAGTCTGGTGTGTGAAAAAATTAGGGTGCATTCTTTTCCTTTGCCTTTTCAGCATGCATCGGGTAGGTAAGCTCACTGTTAGAGGACAAATACTGTCGGCATTAGAACTCCCAGGATATAAAGGTAAACCATCCATCATAGATGCCTGTAAATTACCTCCTGAAAAATATTTTTCTCAAGATAAAAATGGATCCAGGGGATGTTTTAATGAGGGAGTTTTTAAAAAATTATATGAATTAAAGACTTGAGAAAAGTTGAAATTTGAATTAGCATTTAAAATGAGGTTCGAAACACATTGTTATCCTTGAAGTTAGTGGCTATGTGAAGTTAATGACTGTATGTATGAAGCTGGTAGAATGACCAGGAGCAGCTGGAAGGGGATGCTTCCCATAGCACGTATAGGTTAGTTAGCTAATACTAAAATTGCCTGTTTGCAGTTTTGGCTTAGAGACCTTCAGTACCTGGGTTGTTGTCTTTCTAGCATGTTAGGTATCAGCCAGTACTCTGGAATTGTCCAACATGATGGACTTTGCTTGGAAGCAGATCAGTAACCTATGAAAATAAAACATCGCAAGTATTACATGATTTCAGGGCTAGGGATCAGAACGGTGGTTTGATACGGTTGTATGGAGTAGTCCTTTGCTTGCAAAGTGTATATGGGCTCTTAACTTACAGTCTCTTAGAAGGGGGTGTTGGCAGGGTAGAAAATAAGATTATGGATTTTATAATGGTAGCAGTGTATTGACAACTTTAGGAGAGGAGAAGAATGGTGATAAGACTTGTGGTAATTCAAGGTCAGATTTACCTTGACATTGGTATCTTTGTACTAAAAAAAATTTCAGTGCTCTAAAATTTTGCACTAAAAAACTTTCAAGTGCTCTTGAGTATTTTCCTATAGAGAAAGCACTTACTGTGTAATGAAAATCTTAATTTGCCAACTTATTTGCAGTTGACTTGGTGATTTTTCACTTTGTATGATCTTCCCTGATTGTGACTGAATTTATCCTTAAAATAGTTTAAATTTAATACCTTTGCTAGATGAAGAGTCCCTGCTGGTTTAGGAAGAAGAGTAGGTAATTAGAAAATGAAAATCAGTCATTTGATCTTAGTTATCATAGCATTTAAATGTTCAAAGCAGATGGTTTGTGCATTGTATTGCTTGATTACTTCATTTTGCATGTGATCACCACGAAAATAATCTGAGCAGCAATTCCAAGAACTCATTAGTCGGGAAGATAATACATTTAATGAAACAAAGACTGAGAGTCTGTTACAGATTTGTATGATTGTGTCTGGGATATCATTTTTTTCAGATGTTCATATGATTATTTCCTTTTAAAGCATATTGTTTACCTTTACTAGACTGTTCATCCATAGTACAGTTTATATTTTCCAAATGCATACATGTGTAGAATCACACATCAGAAAGGAGGGTATAAAATAGAAGTAGCTGTTATCTCCTAGGAAGTTCTTTTTTAATCCCAGGAATTGCTTAATTTACAGAATGGCAAGTTAAGCACTTGGATTCTTTGATTTTTCTTCTTTTCTACCCTTGTTAATACTTGGGTGGCTTCAGCTTTGGTGAAAATAGAGTAGATTTTGTCTCAGACTTTAGTCCTGCTGATACCAGATACGGTGGAGTGACAGATGTGTTAGAAGACATATTGCTCACTGAGAAGCCATTCCTCCTTCCTGTGTATTTACCATTAGTGGAACTGACTGGTAATTCTCCCCTTAGGAAAAGTAACTTGCTTTCAGTTCAGTCGCTCAGTCGTGTCCGACTCTTTGTGACCCCATGAATCGCAGCACGCCAGGCCTCCCTGTCCATCATCAACTCCCAGAGTCTACTCAAACCCATGTCCATCGAGTTGGTGATGCCATCCAACCATCTCATCCTCTGGCGTCCCCTTCTCCTCCTGCCCCCAATCCCTCCCAGCATCAGGGTCTTTTCCAATGAGTCAGCTGTTTGCATGAGGTGGCCAAAGTACTGGAGTTTCAGCTTCAGCATCAGTCCTTCCAATGAACACCCAGTACTGATCTCCTTTAGGATGGACTAGTTGGATCTCCTTGCAGTCCAAGGGACTCTCAAGAGTCTTCTTCAACACCACAGTTCAAAAGCATCAATTTTTCGGCTCTCAGCTTTCTTCACAGTGCAACTCTCACATCCATACATGACCACTGGAAAAACCATAGCCTTGACCAGACGGACCTCTGTTGGCAAAGTAATGTCTCTGCTTTTAATATGCTATCTAGGTTGGTCATAACTTTCCTTCCAAGGAGTAAGCGTCTTTTAATTTCATGGCTGCAATCACCGTCTGCAGTGATTTTGGAGCCCAGAAAAATAAAGTGACACTGTTTTCACTGTCTTCCCATCTATTTCCCATGAAGTGATGGGACCGGATGCCATGATCTTAGTTTTCTGAATGTTAAGCTTTAAGCCAACTTTTTCACTCTCTCTCACTTTCATCAAGAGGCTTTTTAGTTCATCTTCACTTTCTGCCATAAGGGTGGTTTCATCTGCATATCTGAGGTTGTTGATATTTCTCCCGGCAATCTTGGTTTCAGCTTGTGCTTCTTCCAGCCCAGCATTTCTCATGATGTACTCTGTGTATAATTTGCTTTAGCTTGCTGTTTATCAGTTGTTTTACCATCAGCCTATCTTGTCTTTATATTTGAAAGGCGTCTTTTGTAGACAGCACATGTGGTAGGATTCTTCTGGCATGTCGGTCTGCATATATATGTATTTGTAAAATATATGGTTAAGTCTGGGTTTTTAGGCAGTATTACAATCTGTCTTTTAATTGGGGGTGTTTATTTCTTTTATAGTTAACATAATTGTTGACATGGTTGGATTTAAATTGATCTTTTATGTATTATATTTCATATGTCATCCCAGGGGAGTAATTTTTTAAAATTTATTTTTACCTATCTTTACTTTCAATTATTAATTTTCTGATCAGTTTCATTTCTAGTTCAGAAGCTTAATAGAAAATTTCCTGCTTGAGTTTCAATGAAATGAGTGGAGTCAAGGTCAGAAAAGACCGTTCCAGTCAGTGAGGTGAAGTACCTGGGGACAGCAGTAGGCGAGTACTAAAGTACTCTCTAGCCTGTGGCTTTTTAGGACTCAGATTCTCTAGAACAGGAAAGAAGACCTATGTGAACTGCTGTTCCTAAATTCTCAGTGAGTGTAACTGTCTTCCAGAGTCTCTTTGTGAAACCTTGCAAGTATCCTGTTTAATTAAGCATAGTCTCTGATGACAGTACGTCTTCCTCTCGTGCACCCTACAGCCAGCTATTGCGTTAGTCCTTAGCTGTTGTCTCTGGTCTTCTAAGTTCCCCCGTGTCCTCTTCTTGGTGGTACTGGGGCTGGGACTTTACCCCAGCGCTTGGTAAACTTTCCCTGTAAAGTACCTCATGTATATATTAACATACGATATGTGTAGTGATTTTATATAGGGATGTAGAGTAGATTATTTTTAGGCTTTGCAAGCCATATGTGGCCTCTGTTATGTATTCTTGTTGGTTTATTTTTACAGCTCTTTAAAAATTTAAAAATGTTCTTAGCTCACACTCCATACAAGAACCAGGCACCAGCTGGGTTTGGCCCACAGGCTGTTTGCCAACCCATGCTCTGCATGTTTATCCTTTGCCTGCAGCCTCTCTCTGCCAGCAGAGGGCATTAGAGAACATTAAAAGGCCCCAGTGAGAAGGGACTTGATCCTTACTGTTTTATTCTCCATTCCTGCCATCATTGAACTACAGTTTTTTTGTTGTTGTTTTGTTTACTGTTTTCTGTTTTTGTTTGATTTTTAGAGTTTTGTTTTTTGTTGTCTTTTCCCCTGGCAGTGGCAGCTGGTTCCAGTTCTGGTTGTTTTTTTTTTGCACCCCAGAAGCCAGCCACATTGTGTTCTATTAGAGATAGCAGAACACAGGCCAGTGCCTGCTCCTCACAGGTCTGGGTCCCAGCTCTGCAGGCCTCCAGCTTTCTGGTTCTAATAACCCCCCTTCTTTTTTTTTTTTTTTTTTTAATAACCCCCCTTCTTTTCTCTGTTACCTCAGGCCCTAGAGATGGCAGCTCTTTCTTGTAGTTACCTTGGTGTTACTTTGATGTTTCTCTTTGCTTTTTCAAGCCTTCAGTGTATAATTTAGCCAGTTCAGTTAATTAAATTCTCCTAGTTAAAATACCTGAGATTTCTGTATTCCTAATTGCACTATGACCGTTAAAGCTGTACATGTGGGTTATAGAGCCTAACTTCAGCGGCGAGTCTTCTGAGACCTGCTTGGAGTTGTCAGGATTTATAACTTAAACACTGTCAGTCAGACTTTTTAAGTAAGGGCAGCTAGCTAGTAAGTAAAAGCAGCAACTGGTAAGCATCTGGATTTGAAAACCTTTAGAGAGGATTGGATGAGCCGTGTTCTTAAGGTACCACATCCGAACATTTATTCCCCTCCTAAATCCATTTTATTTTTTCTTAAATGGTCAGAGTTTCTTAACTCATGGCTACAGGAGTCTTTATGTGTTGTAGACTATAGAAAGGTTATTCTTTAAATCATAGCTTTCTTGTAGATTTATTATCTCTGTGGATTGCTCTCGAGCTTTACTTTTGGCTTGACACTGTGGTGATCAGTGTTTTTTTCCCCAGTGGACATTTTCTTTCCTATTTAATACCAGATATTTAAGGTCCCCCCCCCCCCCAACTGTTGTATTAAAAGCCTGTGCTTAGATAATTGTCATGGGACAAGTTAAGTGTTCCTAATTCTCAGCACCCCCTTGGCTGCTTCTTCAGGACACAGCCAGCGTGAAGTCCTCCAGCAGCCTGGAGCCCAACCTCTTCTGTGATGAAGAGATCCCCATCAAGTCTGAGGAGGTAGTCACGCACATGTGGACAGCACCCTCTTTCTGCGCAGAGCACGCATACTCGTCCGCTTCTAAGAGCTGCCCTCAAGGTATTACCACCCCGGGGAGCAGTGTGGGGAAAAGAAGTCTGACACCACACTGGCAGTCTCTCCTCAAGCATGAATCCTGACCATGAAATGCAGTAGAACTTGACAAATGCAACTTTGGAAAATCTAGTCTCTGGTAGCATTTTTCTGTCATTAGGTCATAACCTGAAAATTTCTGTAGAATCGTTCACTCCTAATTGGAAGCCCTTTAGAGTCCATCCAGCCCCTTCTGATCCCACTTTTATCAAACCCCTGATCAGTCGTTATTTATCCTCTATTTGTTTATAATTAGTTGTTGAGGAACTTGCTGCTTTTGAAGAATACTCATTCTGGTTTTGAAAAGCTTTATTAGTTCTTCATCCCTTGGTAAATAATTTTTCTATTGTGTTCACTATCTAGTCTTTGTCCCCATGAAAATCAGTCAGACTGCTTTAGGTCAGACCTCTGGAAAATGGAGAATATCTCTGCCTTCATAGTAAAATTCAGGATTTTATGGAACAGCATGTTATTACTGTTAATTAGGCAGGTAATGGGTTATTTATACGTGGCAGTTATATGTCTAATCTTTTGGTATCTTCTACAATGGAGAGAGCATTCCCTTTCCCCTCCAGTCTCAAGAAAAACAATATGGAACCTGTGTTTTCACTCTAAACCAGTTTTTTAGAGTGTCATTGGAATTCTAGGCCTTTTTTGCTCTGTGTTTTTTAAAAATTTTGCTTTCATACTGATGCAGTGAATCCAAACATCTAAACTAAGTGTTGGAGGAGGAGGGACCGTTCCTCTAAGTATTTACTTTTAAAGCATTACTTTTTTCAGTAGTTTGCATGTTTTGTTCTGTCTTCTGTTTGGGGGGAAAGGTTCTAGCACCCCACGGAAACAGCCTCGGAAGAGCCCTTTGGTGCCCCGGAGCTTGGAGCCTCCAGTGCTAGAGTTGTCGCCAGGAGCTAAAGCTCAGCTGGAGGAGCTGATGATGGTGGGAGATCTCCTGGAGGTGTCCCTGGATGAGACTCAGCACATATGGCGGATTTTGCAGGCCACACACCCACCCTCTGAAGATAGATTCCTGCACATCATGGAGGTATGGATTGGAAGCTTATTACACAGTGGTTTAAAACCACTTAGAATGTCCCAGTTCCGTGGAGGTTCCACAGGTCACCACAAGGGGAGGACCGGTGGATGGTGCTCTAGTTGCCCTGCTCTCTCACCAAGCCGAAGTATTTCTGCTTTATGGTTTTCTTTATTGAGGTTTTACATAGTTTATATATTTTTATACAATTGACCCATGTTTTTTTTTATCTGTGATACTATAATCCTGAGCGGGAGGGGAAAGGGACAGACACGACAAGTGTTCAGCTCTTTCTACCCACGAAGAAGGTAAGGGTCAGAGATGCAGAAACTTGCCTGAAGTCACACTTGCAGTAAAAGCAGAGGGACCCAGGCTCTAACTCTGGCATTTGATTTCTGTTCTTTTCATCTTTATTTTCCCTGATTATTTCTGTGAAATGGAAGGTATAGTGTCATGCTGGCACACTGTAGTTTGTCTTTGGTTTGGAAGAAGTCACATTGAAGGTGCCTGATTTAGATGGTGTCTTCCAGTTGTCAGAGCTTTTTCTTCATACCCACTGTCTTATCTGATTTTATATATAAGGAAACACAAAGTTTTGAAAAGTTAAATGTCTTATTCAAGGTGTGATGGATTTAAGACACTTGTGACCCAGTGTTCTTTATGATTTTGCAGATTCTTATGCTCTGTCGCTAAGTTGTACGACTGTTTGCGACCTCATAGATTGCAGCACACCACAGTCCTCTGTCCTCCATTGTCGCCTGGAGTTTGTTAGATTCATGTCCATTGAGTCAGTGATGCTGTCTAATCATCTCATCCTCTACCTGCAGAATCTTAGGAAGTGTTATTTCTTAAGTAATTATCAAGCTTATGATTTTCAGTATTTAGTTTTCTACCTCACCCCTTGTTCAGAACTTTAATGTTGGTAAATAAAGACCAAAAGAGTTACTGCATAACTTAGCATACATTTAGTATGTTGAGTTTTCTATGTTTTCGTCTCAGTTACAGACAGATGCTACAGACTGTATAATATACGCTGACAATTTTTTGGCCTTTCCCCCCCTTTGATAAGCTAAAAATAAGTCAGATATTTTATTCAGGGCTTGCCATTATTTTCTACTGTTATCTTCTTTGAATATTGTGTTTGTCTTCTTAAAATATCAGAATATTTATTGTATAATGTATGCAATATAAAATTTTTTATTTTAACTATTTTAAAATACACAATTGTTTTAATCACATTTATAATATTATACAACTGTTACCCCTGTCCATTTCCAGAACTTTTAAATTACTCCAAACAGAACCACAGTACCTGTTAAATAATAAATCCCATTTCCCTCCCCCCACAGCCTTGGTAATTCATATTTTTCCTGTCATTATGAAATTGTATATCCATGATACCTCATATAAGAGAATAAAACTGTTCTTGAATGTCTTGCTTTTTAATTGTTTCTCTTTTTATATTTTTGAAGGATGACAGCATGGAAGAGAAACCATTAAAAATAAAAGGAAAGGACTCTTCAGAGAAGAAACGGAAACGGAAGCTAGAAAAAGTAGAGCAGCTTTTTGGTGAAGGAAAGCAGAAGTCCAAGGAACTAAAGAAAATGGATAAACCTAAAAAGAAGAAGTTAAAATTAAGTGCAGAAAAATCAAAGGAGCTGAACAAACTGGCCAAGAAGCTAGCAAAAGAAGAAGAGAGGAAGAAAAAGAAGGAGAAGGCTGCCGCAGCCAAAGTTGAACTTGTGAAAGAGAGCACCGAGAAGAAGAGAGAGAAGAAGGTGCTGGACATTCCCTCCAAGTACGACTGGTCTGGAGCAGAGGAGTCGGACGATGAGAACGCCGTGTGCGCTGCACAGAACTGCCAGAGGCCCTGCAAGGACAAGGTGAGTCTCTCTGCGTCCCAGCGAGTGTGTGCGGGGACACGGAGCAGCAGTCAGGCACATGAGGCTGTGACGTAGTGATGGTCTGTTTTGATCCCAGGATTTGGCCTTGCACCATCACATGTTTAATACAGTTTCTAGAACTTTTTTCAGTTAGGAAGTTTTAATAGAAGAAATGTGTTTTAGAATTCGTGTACAGAGCGAACCTCCCAAATGAGCAGAGTGAAGCTGTGTGGTACCCAGAAGCAGTGCACCCCACGTGAGGCCACAGCAGGGCTCAGAGCAGTTGTGTGCCCTCCCTGTAGAGTGCCTCGGAGGACTAAGCACCTTGTCAGTCAGCCACGGTGGCCTGAAAGGTCCTGGGCCAGAGTTCTAAGACCCGAGGAGTAAATTGCTTGGAGATTTGTTGTGAAGATGTAAAACTTGGGTTAAATCTTCCCTTTGGTCTGTGTCTTAGCCACACTCAGGCCTATGTATATGCTCCTAAATAGAACATGACTTTTAAAAATCTCTTGCAGAAAATAATGAAGATCTTTAAAGGTACTATCTTTTTTTTTTTTAATGTCAGCCCTAGACTTTAAATATTAGTTAAGTACATGATCTTTCTTAAGGCAATATTGATGTTATAGACTTCTGAGAAAAATGGATGGACTTTATGAAAAATCCTAGTTCGTTAAGTGTCTGGAGGCATCTCTTTTGATGTTCCCGTCAAGATTATTAGTAAGTTCATGGTTTTAACTTTATCTCCTTACGCCACTTGGTTTTTAGAATTTTAATAACCCCTCAGTTTGAATATATAAACAGAATAAAAACAGTTGCATCACTATTCCCTCCTCGGTTAAAGACTGTTAGAGATTGAAGAGGTCACCTTCTCCACCCTCTTCATTTTACAAATGATGTAACCAGGACTGAGTGAGGATAAATGATGTGACCGAAGTCATAGAGCTAGTTAGTGGCAAAACCACAAGAAGAAACCTGCCTCCCAGACCAGGTGCTCTGCTAATATCCCCACCCCTGTAGTAATTGAGATGCAAGTACAAAAACAGTCCAGAACTACATGACGTGTTTAAATTATTAAAGGTTTTCTCACTTTTGGAAAATGAGTATATAGTAAAATACATACCCTGTAGTCCAGCTCTCCGAGAACAACAACTGGGAATGTTTTAGCATGCTTCCTTCCAGTTCTTTTTCTGTATGGTTTGTCTCATATCATGTCATACTGTCCACTTTGGTATCTTGCTTTATTTATTTCATAAGCATTTTTCTATATTGTAAACATTTTTAAAGCATCTTAGTAGATACATTATGTATGTATTTTTATCTTTCATTTAAATTTATTCTCATCTGAATTTGTTTATTAAAAAGGCTATGAAAGGTTACCTTATTTCTCTTTGGGTCCTGAAACATTAGTAGCTTAGTGTTGGCAGAACCTTCTCCCCTTTCTTTCTCCTTTAACTAATTTTATGGCAGTTGTAGGATTGGCAGCAAGATGTGTTTCTTTTTTAGCTTACCTATCATCCTTTCTACAGTGTTTATATCCGTCATAACCTTCCTCTTTTTTTATTCCCCTCCTTTTCACTTAATACCCTCTCCCTTCTCTCTGCTTAGCATTTAAAACACAGTTCAGTTGATCTACTGTCTCTGTTCTCTTTCTATAGCGTATAACACTACAGACAGTTTTCTCTCTTCTGCTATAAAATTGATACATTAACACATCCTGCTTTACTTATTTAAAATAATGTGATCAATATATAAGCCCTAAGATTTGCTCCTAACATTGTAGATACTTTTTAAAAATCTAGAAAAGGGATTTCCTGGTGGTCCAGTGGTTAGGACTCCACATTTCCACTGCAGGGGGCCGAGGTTCCATCCCTGGTTGGAGAACTAAGATCCTGCAAGCTGGGTGGCAGGGCCAAAAAAAAAATCTGGAAAGTTATCATCCCCATTTTGATGGAGCAAAAGGAAATTTAGCCACATATTTAGAGAAAATGTCTACTGTTTAAAATATACAAAGATTTGTACAGATTACTACAGAACTTTGTGAAGATTAGTAGAAAAGATTGTTGAACACACAGGTGAGCAAGTGTGCCTCACCCTGTCAGTAGCTACACAAAAGAAACATTATTTCTTAAATGTGTTTAATTTCAAATGGGAATTATTTCAATTATAAACATTTTGCTCATCACTGCTGTTTTGCAATTTTTGTGGTGCTCCAAGTTTATTTCTGACACAATTTTACTACCTGTGTATTTCTTTAAAAACTTTGTAAATAATCTTACAACTTCCTCAATTTGAAGTATAGTGTTTCTTTAAGGAAAACAAATTAATGCATGACATATTCACTACAAAAGAATGCCAAGAAAAGAATGTTTTTAAAAGAAGTCTGTTCTTTAAATACTATGTAGCAAAAAAACACAACTTCTAGGATTCATTCATATTTAGGTAAATGTACATTTTTTCTAACAAGTAATTACTATTACTTTCACCTAAAATGTGCAGATTGAGAAAACTTTGAAGGATTACTTAAGTGTATCCACCCTCTATTTCAAAGATGTTTTAGAAAGAAAAAAGAAAAATATTATCAGAATGATGTAAAAGGTTTTAAAAGCCCAAACTATCTCTTCCATCATTATCAAATTGACTTTAAGTTGAAATTAATTTTTTTAAAAAAATAATGAACTGTTATCAAAAGATTAGTTTTCGGGTTCAGATTCTTTTTCTCCCTGAACCCTGCCACTTTCATTCAGTCTTACCGGTACCAAGAGTTAAACAAGTTAACTTGAAGGAGCAAGTTCTTTCAAGCCAGTATATAAGGAATATTTTTCTGCATTAAAATAAACATTTAATCTTACTATGAAAATGGACTTTTTCCCCCTTTAGCTTTTTTTACCTTCTTTCTGGGGCTTTTTTCTTACCATTACCACCTCCCTAAGGTGTCCAATACAGTAAATAGAGATTATAAACTTCTATCTCTCACTTTAACTGTTTATTACCCACTCTGATTTTAAAAGATTTTTGTGGAGAATCATATAGGCAAAACTATTTGCATTATCAGTTCCTTTATCATTCTTATCTCCTTTTAGCATAAACAAAGGTTGGATTACCTAAATGAGCGAGTCTCACACACACAAACTATGGTGATACTATAAGGTGACCAGCTGTCACTTTCAGCACCGAAGTTCCTGTGTCTTTGGAAACCGGTTAATCTCAGGCAGACTGAAGAGATGAGAGCACCAAAAAACATACATGGGGATTCTAAGCATATGTTGTACTTGGTAAATTGTTTTAATTTTCATGTCTGGCTTTAGCAAGAAAGTTTGGTGCAAAAGAGATTGAATGCCAAAAATATAGAGTTCAGTTGGGTAATTAAGAGTATCACTAAATCATCCGTTTTCTTTTTCCCCAGTGTAATAATACACACCAAGAATTGAAGAAAATACAACATGCCAAACATTTTATTTTTTCTTAAGCATAAATATGAAACCATTTAGCAAATCAAGAAATGCCAAACCAACATAATTTTCTCTGTTTAATATATTTCTCTTTTAAACACACATTTAACCGATAATCTCTTTATCGGTTAATAGTTGAACATCTCATAGCTGTGAAGTTTTTCAGGAACTGCTTTTTTTGATTTGAGAAGTACATTTCCTAGAAATAATGAAAGGGGAAACGACTGTTAGGACTTACTATGCAGTTAACCAGGTTCTTTGTTCTCTAGTGTTCAGGCTGCCACAGTCTGTCAGAATCCTCTGTGGATTCAGTTAGCGTTCCAGACAAAAGTATAATTTTGATTGTTAGTCGATGAACATGATCAAAAGATATTCATAGAGAGGGCCATTTTTTCCCTGCTCATTATTAGGCCAAATTGTTGTCTGACCTATAGGCTGGGATCGAGTCTCAGGAAAAGTTACTATGCCTTTTGGGATGGTGGGGCAGCTGGGCTTAGGAATGGACCTCTAGCCAAAATTTCAAAAGGGGAAATGCTATCTTCCTTATTTGAAAGAGAGCAGTAGATTTGATTTTGGGAAACCAGAAACCAGTGAGTGGGGTGCAGAATTTGATTTTAAAAGAAACTTTTCTTGGCAGCAAATCATGACAAATTGTCTTTTTTACCTTGTGGGGACTGTACTGGTTAGAATAGTTAGTTCCCTGTCGATTCAGGTGTTTATAACCTGGGACGGCACCTCCAGTCTGAGCAGCCCAGAGGACCACAGCTCATTCTCCCAGCTCCCTTGACCAGCGTCACACAGCCGGACACTGACTCTGTGTTCACCCACTGTCAGGTTAGCACTTTATAAATCTTTACCTCCTTGTGCTATCTTTTATTTTTTAATCTGTTGCACCGGAGTTATTATCTCCATTTTCTATACCTCCAGTGCAGTTTGCACAATAGGAACACTTTGACCAGTTAAGACTTCAGAAGCTAAATATCACACGAACAATTACAGAACAAAAACAAGATTCATTTGAGGAAACAAGTCACTCTGAACTTGCAGAAAGCAGTATCGCACAGTGAATGTGATGGTCAAGTTTAGAATATATGAGAATGACCCGGGAGCTGATCACAGTACAGACTTCTGGTTTGAACCCCAAGGTGCTTCTGAGTCTGTAGGTTTGGGCTAGGCCTCAGCTACACACAGCAGGTGATTCCGGCATGAGTCATGCTGCAGGCATTTATCTGCAGAATGTTTCATGTGAAGAAGGATGAGTGGAGCTGGGAGACTGTGATTTTAGAAATGCCTCCAGTGTCCCAGCCTGGGGACCAGGTGCCTTGCCAAACGTTACTTCATTTGATCCTCTAAATTAGTGGTCCCCAGCCTTTTTGACACCAGGCACCGATTTCATGGAAGGCAGTTTTTCCACGGCCTGGAGTCAGTGGACGGTTTCAGGATGATTCAAGCACATTACATTTATTGTAGACTTTATTTCTGTTGTTATTACAGCAGCTCCACCTCCAGTCATTAGACATTACATCCTGGAAGTTGAGGACCCCTTTGCTGTAAATAATTCTGTGAGCAAGACTTGGTCTCCGTTTTTCAAAGGGAGACGTGGAGCCTTAGGGAGATTGAATGACTTGCCTCAGCTCATACATCAGAACTCTGGACTCCGGAGTGAATTCAGTAATCTTCATGCCACACAGTATTGGCCCCTTGAGAGCTAGAACTCTAAGAACAACTAAAGCAAAAGTTATTTTGACAAATGATTTCTCCCACCCTTTATTAAAAACCCGGAAACTACTAACATGACTGTCATACTTGATGAGTTTTATAGCCTGTGGACACTGATTTTGAGAACTGCCCACTTTCCCTGAAACTCATTTCCTAGCCCACTCCTCCTTCCTTCTGTCCTTTCTCACAAGCTGTGCTGTGGAGTACTTTGTGGATCCCTTCATTCTCCTCACTTTGCTCTGGTTTCTAGAAAAGTTCATTGTTGTGCATGACTTCGGACGTTGTTAGTGAGATGGCCCGCTTTTATCTCGCGTAGAGAAGAGAAAGAAGCCCCTTAAAAGTTCTAATCTGCCATGGCATAGCCATAAAAACCACCCCAATCACCTGCCAAATAGCAAAGCCAGGATCTCCTCACCATTAAGTGTCTACCCCAGGCTTAGCGCCACCAAACCATAGTCCCTTTCTGGCCTCCTATAGTTACCATCCTCTCTGAAGGGTCACAGCTTGCCAGGCCTCTGCCACTGACCTGTCAGTTACCCAGACGTTAATTTTAAACCCCAGAGTGATCTATTGACCTGTGTCTTTGACTGTTTTAATTGGTTAATTTGTAAGATTTGACCTCTGATATTTGCTAACTTTTTATAGGGAGTTGTATTTGTAACGGAAGAAGAGAAGAATAAAAAATATTAGTTTTAAAAGTGGCCTATGTGACTGCTTTTCTAAAAAGGTATTTAATGCTCTTAGTACTTTGGCTTATCTCTTTGAAATAAAGCTAATACACAGGATTGCCTTCACATTGTTGTACTCTGCCTTTCCTGATTGATAATTGCATTGTCTTAGAGCCTAGACGTTGTTAATATTAGCTAAAACTACTTGGCTGCTCTATTAGAAGTTCCTTTTTTTGTCAAATTTTCTCAAACATGTTTCTGCCTTGCAAGGAGCCCCAGGTATTTATGAGGTGATGGAGTATCTAAGAGGCCTCATTTTTGGACACATTACGGAAAAAAAATAATTCGGGGGGATTAACTTCCCAGCTTCTTTCTTTAAAAAATAACTCCATAAGAAGTCATTGTCTATCTGGGCATCCCCGTTATTTGCTATCATTTAAGCCAAGGCAGCTCTTTGGTTTGCTTGTATCCCAGGCTTCCTGCATGTGTAACCTAAACATCCCCGATCTTGTCTCCAACAGGTGGACTGGGTGCAGTGTGATGGTGGCTGCGATGAGTGGTTTCACCAAGTTTGTGTGGGGGTCTCTCCAGAAATGGCGGAAAGTGAAGATTACATCTGTACAAACTGTGCAAAGAAGCAGGGGCCAGACAGCCCAGGGCCAGCACCGCCCCCTTCCTTCATAATGAGCTACAAGCTACCAGTGGAGGACCTTAAAGAGACCAGTTAGCAGACGCTGGGTTGGTTTGGGACACGGGGGAAAACGGACCACACTGAGACCGTAGTCATCGAGTAAAGTGGTTTAGGTCCACTCGGAATGTTGCTTCCAAAGATGAACGGCCTTCTGGGAAAGTCCTCTCAGCCGACTTCCTCTGCGCATGGACATGGGACCGGCGTTCTCTGTCTGCACTCGTGTGCCGAGGGTGTCTGCCTTGGTCCAGCAGCTGGGGTTTCAGTTCATGTCTCCTCTGAGGTCCTTTGTCACATTAAGGCCAGACACTGGAGCTCTAGGGTGGCAGGTTGGCATCGTTGCGTTGGTGTGCTCATGGGGCTTGTAAGGGTGTGTTTTAGGGCCAGTCGATACTAGTTAGAGGTTCGCGGCCAGCACTGTTGGGAGGTGCTGACTGCTTGGATCTCCTTAGTTAGGGCAGTGGGAGGAGTCAGAGGACCAGCTTCCTTCCATTCTGACCTGCATTTGACGCCTGGCAGGTCCAGCTCGGAGAGGACCAGGACGAACGTAGTCCTATTAGAGGCCATGGGAGGGGAGCCCGGCCTGTAGACCTCCGCTCCGTGTGCTTGTGTGTACCAAGAGGAAAACCCCAAGTGAGGGGCAGATCACCCCATCTTCCTAAGGAGGAGAGTAGCATCCAGTTCAGAAATCTGACTAGATTGGATTCTGGGAAGAAGAGAGGTTTTATTTTAAAGGCAGGCAGCCTTTTTTGGCTTTGAGAAGTCTTGTTGCCTTGGGTCTGCATTTAGAAAAGAGCAGGTACGTGGATCCAGGCTTCTGCAGTAGCAGAGACAATGAGTCAGAATGTTTCACTGAGCCAGCGATGCATGCTTTTCGGGGAAACCTTGACAAGTGAACCAGGTGCCACCAGGCTTCAGGCATGGCCACCAGCAAAACCAGCAAAACAGCTTTTTGCCTTGCAGCCCTGCCCCTCTGTCTGGTTCCAGGACTGGCAGTTGCTGACTGAGGCCGGCCACGGGCGCTGCCCCGCAGCCCCATGGCTTCCTCCAAGGAGTTGGGCATAGAGTACCTCTGGTGACGAAGTTGTTTTAGTAAACCCATTTTTAAAAAAAGAAAAAAGGACTTGTTTTTACTTTTTTCTAAATGTCTCTGACTACTGACTGTTCTATAAATAGATTATTTTTCCTTTTTTAATATACATATATGAATATATAAATATATATATATTTACCGTTACCAGCAGCTTGTGACGGAGTCTCAGCATCAGAAATCCATTTGGGGGCTTGCTTTCTCTTCTTGCTTTTTATAAAGGAGTCCCACTCCTTCCTTGTAGTACAAGGAGTTAGCACTTCCATCTCCAGCCTCACCTAACCAGATCGTCCATCTTGTTTTTGTCCAAATAGATAATTCTGTTTCCTTTGTGTGTTGGGACTCGTCCCTGTCTGTGGGGAATCCTGATCGTGCTGTATCTGCAATGGTGGTTCTGTTTGGTTCTGTTCTGTTCTGTTTGTGGAAGTTTGAAATGACGGTGCTGTGTCGTCCTCCTTCCTGCCGTGTTCTGTCCTCGTGGAGGTGTTAGGTAAGCTCTTACTAGAAGGGGACTCTTTTTTTTTTTTTTTTTTTTTTAAGGACAAAAAAGACCCACCAAACAAGCTAAAAACGGTGTTTCGTCTTCACCATCCTGTGTCCCTTTATTTTGAGTTGAAAATGTGTGGTTTGGCTTATAAATTCATCAGTTTTCCTTTTAAAGAAGGGGGGAGAAAGATGGGCCCAGAGAACAGCTAAAACTCTCGTCCTCCCTTTTTAAAATGTCTTCTAGTAACTAGAAGCGAAATGTACTGTCGAGTCACAGTTTGAGTGGGTATGAGATTTAACTCAAAAGACCTCTTCCTAAAAAAAACCCTTTCCTGTAAAATCCAGTTTCTGGACGTGGTTTCTCTGTAGTTCGTATTACCAGTCTTTTTGTCCCTCTTCCCCTGGTATCATAAAATCTTGAGTGTTAAGAAGTTCATCAGTGTTGATGTGCATGGGTCTTAATGTTTCATCTCAAGTGTATGTATGATTTTCAGTGGAAATTGCAAGGTAACTATTTTCATAAGTTTTCATTTTGCTAATGTACATAAAGGTATTATTACTTAGTTAAGAATTTCATCCGGTTATATTATAAAAGAAAGCACAATTTTTTTTTTTTTTTTGCCTTTTTGTCTTCTCTGTAAAAGCCTTCAGACACTTGTGGGTTAAAAATTGATTGCAGTCTTCAGTGATGGCTGCCTGGAACACACTTTAAAATACCTTCTTTTCCCTTCACCTGTCAGCAGAGGGACATGAGGATGCTAAGAAAGATGGCTCAGGGGCTCTGCTTCTTGGAGAGTGTTAGATGGGGAGAGAGGGCTGTTTAGGAAATGATTTACGTCCACAATACGGCATTTGCCTGCATGTTTGACCTGAGAAAGTTGCAAGGCAATCTCCCAACCATGAATAGTTCCTGTTCATCTTCAGACATTTTGAAGCCTAACTATATCCTTTAATTGATACTGTGGGATTTTCTGTATTAATTTGAAAGTCACAGGGATTTACTCTCACTTTTGACCATTTAGACTGAGGCTGAGAACAGATGAGTGAAATTAGTTTAAAGAAGAAGAAAAATACATAAAATGTGTAATTTTGCAATTAGTGGACTAAGATTCGTCTGTTTAAAGAAATGCTGATACTCTAGTATAAAACTTCACTTAGAGGAAGTTACATAGTTACAGCTTAAACCCATTCTGCAGTGGTGTAGCATGTCAAATTAAAATTTGATTTAAAATGTTTCTTCACCCTTCCTGTCTCCTCCAAGTCCCAATTCTTCCCCACTGATACTTTAACTTTCTTGTTGTAATAATTCTTTCAAAGGCATTTCTCACTATGTTCACCATAAAGCATTTTGGCGAAGGTTATAGAAGGGAAGATGAACATCGGTAGGCCAAGAGTAGGTCCACAGCTCTCCCGTGGCCCCTCTGGCTGGTGGTGGCCTCACTGCCTGCAGTGACCACAGCAGAGCCACATGGAGGCACCGGGCCAGGACCTTGCCAGGCGGCCAGTCCCCAGCTCTCTGTGACTCAGACGTGGGCTTCGTGGAGTGACAGCAGCTGCATGTCCTGCTTTGGATAATTGAAATGTCAAACGTGAAACCTGTGGTTGCCCATGACGTACTTTAATGATCAAAACGCCAGTGAGGGCTGACCCGTGAGCCAGGAACAATTTCACCTGTGCTTTTCTTTACCTTTATCTTCAACATGTGTCTGAGAAATAATGTTTGTTTTTCTTAATTTTTAAATTCTGATGCAGTTCCGTAGCTGTAGGAGAAACTCCCTACTGGTCGATACCTGGAATCTGTAGTACGTTTATGTGAGAACCAGCCAGTGCTTTTACGTGGCAGGGTGAGGGAAAACTGCGAAAGCCCTTCTTTCAAAGGATGCATGAGCCACTCGAAGGAGAAGGTGGAAAGTTGAAGTGGAACTTGAAAATTGTGGAAAAACGAAGGTGAAGTCCCACACGTAGCAGGGTTCAGTAAAGGTTTACATATGAACTAGCTTCATGTGTCTGTAAAAAGTTGCTTTTGCAGTAGTATAAATTTTTAAAAACAGGCATTTGGTTTGCTTTTGCCTTTTGAAATTCCCCACTTTTTTTTTTTTTCCCAAATAATCAAAGCTTATCTTTACTTTGGATATGGGTGTGCCGTGGCAGTTAGCATTTACCGCAGGAGAAGGGAAGTGGATATTAGTGTATCTCGGGTTGGCGTCTTCTCTCAGCCTGGACCGTATCCAGTCACCACTATGCAACGACCGAATGACGTGCACTGGAAAAGGATGTGACAGGTGTTCACAGCCACACCCTGCTCAGTCTTACTCTTGCAATACTCCAAGATGTCCAAACAGGAATGTCTTTTGTAAACCTCAAGACCTATTGACTATCCCCTTACATATTTATTTACCTGTTAGTGAGACACTTAAATATAATATGGACTCTAATTTACCAGGGTTTTTGGTGGTGCCTTATGAAAAGTACAACTTGATTTCTTGTTTTCTGAGCATGTTTTGCATTTATTTTTGTTTTCTGGAAAAAAATATTAGATACGGTTATTTGCATTACATCTAAAAAAATAAAGCTTTGTGTGTGAACTCAGGCCCCCTGCTCTGTCATTCACGTTGGTGGCAACTCTCAAGGGTAACCAAGCCAAGCTAGATTTTGGTTATCGTATTGATGACCTGAGAGCCACTTTTAACCTGCTGCAGAACAGTTTCTAATGTGCATTTGCTGTCTCTAAAATAAAGAACTGGTCTCAAATAACTTCACCAGTGGTGTGATTAGCCTGTTACATTGCTGAGAATAGTTGTCTTCAGAAAGTGTGAAGTAGAAGTGATTCCTGCAGATTTCAACTTTGTTTCCAGTGATGACCAGCAGACATTTCCCCACTGCTGATTCTTGAGCCAGGTACCCCTTTGCAGCCAGCCAGTCATAGCAGGGAAAATGAAGAAATAGGCCCTTTTCCCTTTGGCCTCCTCGTACTTAAAACTAGTTCAAACTGCAAATTTACTTCAGAGAATAGTGCTTGTTTTCACTTTGCCAAAGTTACCAGGTCACATAGGTTCAAGGGGCCAATCATTGATGAAAAAGGTTCTGCTTGCAGTGAAATTGGACTTGAAGTGTGTCACTGTATATATGTGTTGGGGAGTAGAATTAGTGGCAAGAAGGCAAGTCTAGTTATCTCAACTTGGAAAAGAATTTTGCCAAGAAAGACAACAGACATATGAATCTTTGTAAGTCTGACATTTAAAAAGAGGTGTAGAGTCCTCCCAGTTCAGACCACATTTTTCGTGGGGCCTTGGCATTGTGGTTGATACAAGTGTGCTGAAGACCCAGAACCTCTTCATGGGATACTTAATCTTTCACTGGGAAGTCTCATGTGATACAGGGACCCAGGGGCACAAGAGAACCCATGCAAGGACTGCATTCTGTGACTAAGTGATTTGGGGATTTGACTCTTCTTGCCTATTTGCTTTTTAAAGTATGTTTTTACTCTGGGCTTTTAGTAGGGAGAAAGGTTTCATATTTCCATACAATAAAGTCCCATGAAAATTCTTTACTAGATGAGAATTTTCTCTCACATCATCCCTGGAGCCAGGATGTATGATCTTATTAATGCAAAGGGGGTTAATAAAAAAAAAGCACCACAGGAAGCCGTAAAGATGTTTTGGTGGTTCCAGCTTGTAGTAAGGAACTCTGGTGAGTTGCCAGGAACATAGGGATGGACTCAGGATCTTCTGTAGTTTAAAAAACACTCTTCCCCCTCCTGCCCCCCACAACCAAAACCAACAAGCAAAAACTTCAAAAGCCCAGATGAGGACTTTAGCGTTACATAAGCGAGAATGTCAGATTTAGGAATGCGCTAATCTGAGTGTTACTGCTTCAGGCTGCCTTTTCTTAGTTACTTGGCTTTTCTGAGTCCATTTCCTACTATATGTGGGTTAGTTCACGTGGATACAAAGATGAAGTTACCCCGCTCCTTGAGGGAGGTAAGACAAATCGATTTTTACGGATGTTTTTCTCCAAAAACTTAAAGGAATTTTGGACATGTCTAAATTCCCACTGAGTGATAGAAATATCTGTTCAGGTCTCTTGAGGAAGGAAAATATCCTGTGTTTAGAGAATGTAAGTGTTAATTCCCTTCATCCATATTAGAGCACAGCCAGAGTTTTCACTTCACTTGGGTCTGAAGTTTGTGGAGATCGTCACCCACTTATTCCCTGAGACCGATACCCCGCTGTGCCATTCGGAAAGATGAGCATCAAACACATTTCAACAGACCTAACCCTAACCCCTCCCTCCTCCTGAGTTGGTACCTGTGCTGAACTGAGTCGTGTCCAACTCTTTGGACCCCATGGACTGTAGCCCACCAGGCTCTGTCCATGGGACTTCCCAGGCAAGAATACTGGAGTGGGTTGCCATTCCTTCTCCAGGGCATCTTCCCGACCCAGGGATCAAACCCACGTCTTCTGCATTGGCAGGCAGGTTCTTTACCTCCAGAGCCACCTGGAAGCCCCCCGAGAGGGTAGAGTACCTGGCCTTAGTGAGAAATCCACCCCCTTCCCCAAAGCATCTGCCCAGCCCTCCATACTGGGCAGCTCCCTGCCGAGGCAGCAGACCACCCAGGCCCTGGCAGTATCCAGTCTGCTGACCGAACCCTGCCATCATTTCTACCTGGCATTAAGCTTTATGGTCTGTTTTTTCTCCATATCTCTGGCCCTGCAGGGCCTCATCCTGGCTCAGTTTGGCCAGCTGTCATCTCTGCTGAATACTGCTGAGCACATGCCGTTGATCGGTCGCCCCACGAGCTGACTCAGAGCAGGGCGGCAGCCCCTTCTGCTCTTCAAGATGCCGCAGCCCTTGGTCTCTCATCCAGTCCGCACCCCACCCCCTCTCTCCCCTTGGCAGAGGCCGTCCTATAACACAGAGAAAGCCGAAGCCAGCGGGAGAGTTCTTGGCTCCCATCACCTGTCCATCCAGCAGCATCTGTCTTGGGACAGGTGTCTGTCCTCGGGCAACAAGACTGTGTAGGCAAACAGGCCAGTCAGTGAGACCCGTCCCACCTTCCTCCCTAGAGACCTCACTCCATCAGTTACCGCTCCTCCTCCAGCACATGAACTCAGAGGTCTCCCTTGAACCTGCCTCCCTTCCCGGCTCTCTTCATCATTCCTTTGCAGCCAAGCCCTGTCTGTTTCCTTTGCTTCATTTTCAAATTCCTCCTCTGTCGATTGCAATCTGGACCCTACTCTACACGTTCCACTGAGGCTGCTCACTGAAGTTGTAAGTGACTACATGTTGCCAAGTGCGGTGGACACGTCACACTGTACCTGACACTGAACACCCGTGCATTCCCTTTTAACAAGTCCTCCGTCAGCTTCTTGGCCACTACTTTTTCCTACTGATTTTTCTCTACAGCTGCTCTTTATCAGTCTTTTCTGTTTACCCTTCAGACAGTGTCATCAGAGGCTCTTCCTGTATCTCCTCCTTGGATGCCTCGTTTCTCTCCCCTGCCCCCCACCAACTAACACTTAATTCAGTTGTTTCAGTATCAGTCTCACCTGCCCAGCCTTGTTTTACTCTTTAATCAAACTGGTAAGCATTTCACCTGTGTTTGTTTTAATCACTCCAAACTCGTTGTGCCAAAACCTGAACTTACCACCTTTCCATCACCAAGCCAGTTTGTCTATTCCCTTCCCATAAGAAAAGCCAGAATTCTGTGCGCTATCCTCAATCCTTGCTGACTGCTTGCTTCCATGTGTGGTGAGACGGTCACTGAACCCTTCAGATTCGTCTTGATCTCCTCCGTTCTCCTTGGGCAGCATCACTTGAAGCTCTCTCCACTCTACTTGGATTCCCATGATGGTCATTAGGCTGATCTCTAGTTCATCTTCCAAATTTCTACCAGAATAACCACTTGCCTGATGGCTCAGTTAGTAAAGAATCTGCCCGCAAGGCAGGAGACCCTGGTTCAACCCCCACCACCCCACCACCCCCAGGTTGGGAAGATCCCCTGGAGAAGGGAATGGCAACCCACTCCAGTATTCTTGCCTGGATAACCTCCATGGACAGAGGAGCCTGGCAGGCTACAGTCCACAGAGTCGCAAAGAGTCAGACATGACTGAGCAACTAACACTTTTCACTTTTCAAACTGTCTGTAAAGAGCCGATACATTGACCACACTGTCCTAAGGAACCTGCGGCGTTTATTAAACGCGTCTGCCTCCATGCACCCTCAGTCCCTGTGCTTCCCGCACATGGACGTTCATCTCCTTCAACATGTCAGGCTCCTGTCTCTGCCTTGCTCTCCCAGCTCTCATTTCTGAGATGCGAGCGTAGGTGCTGCCTCTTCAGAGGCCCCCCTTTGTGCTGCTTCCTCATGGGGCTTTGTGGCATGCAACATGATCGTTCATAAATTCCTCCAGGGCAAGGACTTCATTCCCTCACCTCCATACCTGGCACCAAGAACAGCATCCTGTGTAGAGTAAACGTCTGATAAATAACTTTAGCAGATGTAGTTTCATGCCTCTGTTCCTCCCTGGATTTGTGTGTGCGCTCAGTCGCTTCAGCCGTGTCCAACTTCTTTGTGACCCCAAGGACTGTAGCCCGCCAGGTTCCTCTGTCTATGGGATTTCCCAGGCAAGAAGGCTGGAGTGGGTTGCCATTTCCTTCTCTAGGGTATCTTCTCAACCCAGGGCTCAAACTCATGTCTCTTGCATCTCCTGCATTAACAAGCAGCAGCTTTCCCACTAGCGTCACCTGGGAAGCTGGACAGTCACCCTCAATATTGTCCCCTGTGTCTGGACTGCCCTGTCCTCATTGACCCTTTCTCCTTCGCACCTCCTCTTTCTTAAACATCCAGCACACACTGAATCTCTGCTGAGAAGTCTTTTGGGTCACTCCTCTCCTCCGGATCTGACTCAGATGTCCTTTCGCGGAGCTCTGGTGACATTTAGACATACAGCTTCTCAAAATGTGGTCTCCCGATCCACAGCATCAGTATTACCTGGGAATTCATTAGAAAGGCAGATTCTTGGACCTCATCCTGGACCTTCGGAGTCAGAAACTCTGGGGGCAGGGCTGACGACCTGCGTTTGGACAAGCCACCAGGTGATTGGATGTCTGCTGGAGGTAGAGAACTGCTAGACTATTTCATCATCACTGCATCTGTATGTCCAGGATGAACACAATGCCTGGAGCGGGATTATTGTAATGACCTTCCTTAGAGAGAACTGAGATCCAGCTCCTATGACCTTCTACAGCAATCCTGACTCTTTTGAGGGTATGAAGCTGGTTCCACTGCCTTTGCTTGGCAGCCCTTCAACAGTTAAGAACCGCCATTGTTTCTACTTCCCGACCTTCACCCTCCATCTTCTGGTATAGTATTAATTCTTTCCCATGTGCTGTGACTTTGCCTTTAAATTCAAACTCACTGGATATAATTGGACAAACTCCAACGTTCTTCACACCCATCTTTAGTGCCTATATTCAGAGCATCCTTTTAGCTTTCAACCTATCATTCTAAAAGTGGAACTGTGTGTATAGTCACCCCAACAAGGTGGAGTTCACAATGACTATGCCAAGGTTCTATTGTTGAGCTAGAGATGGACAGTGGAAACCAAGGGTGATCCAAAGTTCTGTATACTCTCCATATCAAAGAACCTGAGAGCAATTCTGGGAAGTGGCTCCATCTAATTGAATTGGTGTTTCTCAGTCATGGTGACACATTCGAATCATCTGGAGAGCTCACTCCAGACCTGTTGGATCAGAGTATTCCAGAGTAGGGGCTTTCCAGGTGGCTCAGTAGGTAAAGAATCCACCTGCCAATGCCGGAGACATGGGTTTGATCTCCCGGTTGGGAAAACCGGGTTTGTTCAGATTTGCCTTTTCTAGACCCAAGCATTAGGGTTTTTAAAAAAGCTCCCAGGAGATTTCTAATAATGCAGCCAGGGTTGAATATCACAGTTCTAAACGCATGAAAAGGAACCAGTGATTTTTAGGACTGTGTATAATAAGGATATTTTACATACTTTCACAGTTGTGACAATGTGCCCACACCAGCACACATAACCATCACTAATGTAATATCATTAATTTGATAATGAAAATTGATGGACCGTCCTATTATTTTCCCTTTATACCTTGTAGCGGGCTTCCATGGTAGCTCATATGGTTAAGAATCCGCCTGCAATGCAAGAGACTTGGTTTCGATCCCTGGGTTGGGAAGATCCTCTGGAAGAGGTCATGGCAACCCACTCCAGTATTCTTGCCTGGAGAATCCCCATGGAGAGAGGAGCCTGGTGGGCTATAGTCCATGGGGTCGCAAAGAGTAGGACACGACTAAATCACTAAGCACATGCCTTGTAGTATCAAAGTCAAAGTTGCCTCCCATTCTCTCCCCAGGCTATTTAACAATATCTCTAGTCTGCTTTCCCCGTTGTAGTTCATGAACTGACAGCAACAGAACCTCTCTCAGAGCTTCCTCCCTGAGACGGTGTCTCCAGAAGTGATGACAGAGCATCGGTGTCCCTCCCGTAGACAAAGCTATTTTCCTCTGAGAATCTTTCATGTTGGTGTTTCCTCACCTATGTTTTGCTGTCTGACTAACTTCTCTGCCAAATATATATTTTTCTTCATACACAGGCTAATATTTACAAAAACTGGGGGAGAAAAACATCTTTCTTGTTTTTTCAAATAATACATGCAAATTTGTTTTAAGAAATACTAGAAGGAAGAAATAAATGAAAAATCATCTTCAACGCCCAAATGACCACATTAAGATTTTATCCAAAAAAAAAAAAAGATTTCAATAAACTTACTTTCAGACAGCTCTCTGTATCTATTTAGGTATGCTATCTATAGATACGTACTCCTTTACATAAATGAGGTCACACTCCACATAGTGCTTTTTGACTTGCTTCTTTTACTTAATATCAACATTTATATATGACAATAAATGTAGATTTGTATTGTTTTTAATGGCTATGTAGTTTTGCATTCAATGAAATCTTAATGATTTTGTAAGAGTCATGTATACTGAGGATGTTATTTCTTTATCTTACATTGCAAAATTTTGACCACTTATCATTGGTCTTTTAACCTTATTTATATTTTTCTTTATAGACATTGTTAAATCTCATGCCATAAATTTAACCTCTTTAATTTTATAATCCCTGATTTTCCTGACATGCCTGGAATGACTCTCCTCAACAAGATAATAAAAATACCTCCACGATTTTGCTTCGTGCTTTTATAGCTTTATTTATACTAAATTCTTGTTCCTTCTTGAATTAATTGGTGGGAGGAATGCCAAGTTTCTTTAGATTCTTCCTCTCTTGGCTACATTTCTTAGCCAAGAAATGTGTCTTACAGAGCCCACATTCACTCTTGAAAGTACTGAAGCATCTACCCTGCATGTCTCTGTGTGTAAACGTGGTCATCTCAAACCTCTACTGCCGTGTGTGTGTGTGTGTGTGTGTGTGTGTGTGTGTGTGTTTGTGTACCTGTAACGCACCCACCGCATTGGCGCTCTATCGCTGGGTAGCAATGTCATGACAAACTTCGCAGTGTAAAGCAGCACCTCTAATGACCTGACAGTTTCTGTGCGGAGAGTCAGGGCCAGGCTTTGCTTGGTCCTCTGCTTGGGGATCTCACTGACTGTCATCAAGATGCCATTAGAAACTGGCTGGAGAAGGATCACTTCCAAGCACTTCCAATCACTTCCAAGTGGTTGTTGTGTTTAATTCCTGTGGGCTGTCAGACTGAGGGCTAAGTGTCCTCCTGTTGGCTGCATCCTCAGCTCCTGGGCCCACACGCTTCCCAACGGGGCCACTTGTTTCTTCAAAGGCAGCAAAAGAGGGCGGTCACAGAGGCCATGATCCCCAGGAGGCAGGGGTCGCTGGGCTCTGTCTGTCCCCCTCACGTAGTCCCTGTGAGTCAAATCCTGATCGAATTCACATGGTGGTGCCCCAGGAGGGAAGCTTAACAAACTCATTCTATTCATGCCAGACTTGGAAAGAGAAGGATAATGGCTTTGTTTCTCGAATATTCATGAAAAGAAAAGCAGTAACCTTTTTCCCTTGGACTAAATGTTTCTTAGACCTCCTCAATTTGAGATAATTATAACTACCCTCTGGCATTCAGTAGGATAAAACTTTCCTGCATCTTAGAGAAACAGAAATCTCCAAATCTCATCAAGTCTATTTCTACTATTCTGAGTTCCTCGACCCTTCTGGTAGTTCTCTACTGAACACGCTCCAAATTGTTCGTATCCTTTTTAATGTCTATGCAGAGCATTCTTTTGATCTTTATTTTTTTTTTTCTTTTGATCTTTAAATCACAATTCTAGATGAAGAAATCTGACCTCCTAGAATTTTTTAATTCATAGGATTCACAGCACACATAATGAAGAGTCTTTGCAAATTTGTTTCCTCTCTGTATGTCTTTCTTTTTCACTTCTGCAGCCTCATGCTTCTGGAGACTGTCAGCAAAAATTCCTATTATTTCCCATTCCCGAGCTCCATTCAGAGATATGGAAATGGGAGGATCCCCTCATCTTGGAAATTACTCTCCTTTTATCTTTCCCTTTCATCCTGAGAGTTTCTATTTAGTTCCTAGGAATGGGTAAGTTGACAGCTTAGTAAATTGATTTCTTGATATGTGGTAAGGAAGGATAAGGTCAGGGAGGAGACTGGAAGCAGAATTCAGAGTTTTAAAGCATCTCATCCCACATTTGTAAATGAATAAATAATAATTTCTTTCCAAGGTGGTAAGATTGTCTCTGATACTGAAAGGCAGTTCCTGTACATCCACTTACCCATGGCGGGTTTACCCCTCAGCAGGTCAGGGCTAGCTGCATGTTGTGTTGCTTTTCTTTCCTGGAAAATGTTTAATATCCCCCTGCACTAGGCTCTATGGCTATCCACCTAATCTATCTATCTGTGTACTATCTAACTACATTTTTGTTGTTCAGTTACTAAGTCGTGTCCGACTCTTTGTAACCCCATGGACTGCAGCATGCCAGGCTCCCCTGTCCTTCACTATCTCCTGGAGTTTGCTCAGATTCATGTCCACTGAGTCAGTAATGCTATCTAACCATCTCATCCTATGTCACCCCCTTCTCCCTTTGCTCTCAACCTTTCCCAGCATTAGGGTGTTTTCCAGTGAGTCAGCTCTTCGCATCAGGTTGTCAAAAATATATCCATAGATATCTAGATAAACAGATAGATACTAGATATCTATATATAGATAGATCTCCTAAGTCAGATAGCATATTAAAAAGCAGAGACATAACTTTGCCAACAAAAGTCCATCTAGTCAAGGCTATGGTTTTTCCAGTGGTCATGTATGGATGTGAGAGTTGCACTGTGAAGAAAGCTGAGCACCGAAAAATTGATGCTTTTGGACTGTGGTGTCGGAAAAGACTCTTGAGAGTCCCTTGGACTGCAAGGAGATCCAACCGGTCCATCCTAGAGGAGATCAGTCCTGGGTGTTCATTGGAAGGACTGATGCTAAAGCTGAAACTCCAATACTTTGGCCACCTCATACGAAGAGCTGACTCATTGGAAGAGACCCTGATGCTGGGAGGGATTGGGGGCAGGAGGAGAAGGGGACGCCAGAGGATGAGATGGCTGGATGGCATCACCGACTCGATGGACATGAGTTTGAGTGGACTCCGGGAGTTGGTGATGGACAGGGAGGCCTGGTGTGCTGCGATTCATGGGGTCACAAAGAGTTGGACACGACTGAGTGACTGAACTGAACTGACTGAAGATTTCCAAGCCTCCTAACATCAGCTTTTCCATGCTTCTGCTCCCAACAGATGTTATCTAAACCATTCCTCAAAGAAAGCTAATCTTTGCATGAAAAATGTATCTGGGAAATATTGTGTGTCAATAGCCAAGTTCCATCTTTTTCATTCTAATATTACTGAAGAAGGAATTCATAGGGCCTGGACTCCATCTCAGGCCTGTCTGTGCTGATCGTGCTCGGCCACCTCTCCAGTGGACTCTGAACTCTCTGCTTAGTGCCTGTGGGAATGACAATGGAAGGATAAGACCCCCTCTGGACAGGGGAACCTTGAAGATCATATCCAGGTTACTCATCACCTAAGAGAAAACAGACACTAATCACCCCTGCCTCCAGACACTATCCATCAGAATGTAAGCACAGGCTTATCGGTTATTAACTGGTTGGAATGTAACCGTGGGCTTATTGATTATTAACTGTTTGAACACATAACACGTGAATGATGGGGTTATTGTGATTGTATTTACCCTTCCTTTGTAAGCCTCAAGGGATTGGGGTGGTGGGTTTGGACACGTACACATGGGGTATAAAAGATTTTCACAAATGCTGGTCGGGGCCCTTGGCTAAGAGGAGACTCTGCCTTGGGCCCGCCGGTGTAATAAACTGCACTCCACTATCTGCATTGTCCTTCTGAGTGAGTTTGTTTCCCGGAAAGCGTGGCTATAACATTACAAATTAAGCTACCATTGTATAATAAATACCTGTTTACTAAGCAAAGATTTTTCCACTTTGTGAGACCGCTGCGGTCGTGCAGGAGGTGTCAAGGCTGTGGGGAATGGTGAGTGGGCAGGGGTGGGGGTAGGAGGGGAAACATGATGGTTTGAGTCCACACAAAATTCCCAGTTTCCAAGGTATTTCTTTGCTAAGCTGTATTTTTCCAGAGTTGTCTCTGCACTCTCTCTGGTTTGCAGAGAGGGGAGGAAAGAGGGAAAATTGGTTTCAATCTAAAGAAGGAGATGGATCTGGTAGCTAAGGTCTATATGAAGGAAGGAACAATAGATAAGAAGTCGTGTTAGGATATTTTGATGGGGTTAGAGAAGAAGCTGGACTGAAACGTGAAAAATTCTGCACCCATTTTACAGACACTGAGGTATAGAAAGTCCTCTCTTTTTAGCCTCTCTTTTCAAGTCATTCCTTTCCATAGGCTCAACAGACACTGCTTTGAAGGTTATAAAAGCAGCTGAGGTCCAATCCCCAGCATCCACAGGCTCTGGTCCAGAGAGCAGAATGTGAACCAGAAAGCCAGAGGAGCAGGGCTGGGTCCTCAGCCGGGATCTCGGGCAGAATGAAGGCTGGCTGTGAGAACCAGACTGGAGCTCCTACAGGCTGAAACCCCCTCCAGCCGGCCTGCCTCGGGGACACAGGAAGGAAACCCGCTGTGTGGGAAGAACCCCACGGGTACAAGAGAAATGAGTACCACGAATGAGTAGTGAGCGATCCGCATTCAAGTGGCACAAGGGGAAGCCACACCCTGTTGTTTCCTTAAAGCTCCAGCATCATTCACAGAGAAGAAAGCCAACACAGTTTTAAAATGCCCTCAGACCGAAATGGGGCTTCCCTGGTTGTGCTGGTGGTAAAGAACCCACCTGCCAATGCAGGAGACGTGGGTTCAATCCCTGGGTTGGGAAGAAACCCTGGAGAAGGAAATGGCAACCCACTCCAGTATTCTTGCCTGAAGAATCCCATGGACAGAGGAGCCTGGCGGGCTGCAGTCCATGGGGTCGCAAAGAGTCGGACACGACTGAGAGACTTCACTTATTGGAAGGGAGGGGCTGTGAGACTTAAGCTTTGTTAGCATCATTAACTTTTACTAACAGTGTATGTACCTCTACTGGATAAAGCTCAGGTCTCAGGGGGCGACATGAGCTCAGATCCTAACTGTATATCTTAGTAGGTTTGGCATCTTTGGTCCTCCTCTCGGAAGCTTGGTTTCTTACCTATAAATCAGGGATGAGGCTGGTCTTCCTGGTGGTCAGTTAGGACTAACGAAGAAATATGTTAAATTTCCTGGGATGGGGCCATTGCTGCCAACACGGATGGCTTTCTGTGGGGCTGAGAAAAATATCTTTAACTCATTCAAGTATTTCAAGTGTCTGCTGAGTGGCCTGAGTACTCTAAGAGTCTTCTGTGTTCAGGAGAGGGCAATGCACTGTCTTAAGTTCATTCCAGTGGTGCTAGGTCTGGACTTTACTCCCTGCCCCTCAGAACTGGGAGGATGGTCCCTCTTGGAACAGCTGGTGCTGCTGGGAGACAGACTCTGGGTAGGACAGGTAGATGGGGAAGGAGCAGGTGGTCTCTTTTGGCGGTCTCTTTTTTCTATCGAGATCAGCTCTGGAGGAGTCAGAGCTAAAGGAAACCGAGAGATGACCCAGTCTTATCCTCTTATTTCACATATGAGAAACGGGGGCCAGAAAGATGGAATAGATGACCAAAGTCATCAGGTTGAGGACTGAATGTTCCTGTTCTGTCTCCCAGGGTATCCGTTGTTTTCATCACACCAAAATGTGCTTTTGCCTCACTTTCTTTTTATTTTTTATCATTTTAAAAAATATGTATTTATTTGGCCACACTGGGTCTTAGTTGCAGTGTGTGGAATCTTTAGTTGCAGCATGTGGGATCTAGTTCCCTGTCCAGGGATTGAACCTGAGCCCCCTGCATTGCATGCAGGAGTCTTAGCCATTGGACCACCCAGGAAGTCCCTCATTTTCCATTTATGCCCTTCCTTTCTGCCTTTTCCCCCCACAGTGATTGCCTTGCGGGCCTCAATGCCCTGTTCGAACAGTCACTTCTTCAGGCTCCTGCCTGCTAGTCTTCAGGCGCGAACACAGAGCTCCTCAACTGCTAAAATCTTCATCGATGGAAACTGAGAGCTGAGTCAGCAGCTCAGAGACACGGCTGCAGCAAACACAACCTAGCTGGTCAGCAGGGCACAGAGTGGGGGAGTCAGGAGGTCATTCCGGATGCTCTGGCCTGATGGGGCTGTTGAGTGCCTGGAGGGCGTCCGGAAAGGAAACAGTGGGTGGGGTAAGAAGTGAGGATGCCTAGGAAAGATGAAAGGGTTTGTGCTTATTGCTCTTGGAGAGGAAAAAGCTGAGCATGGCTTTCAGATAGAGTTTCAAATGTAAGACCAGCTGTAACACCTCCTCCCTGAGGACAGAACAAGCAATGACGTAACAGCAGCCTGAGGGTTTAGGCTGCAGAGGTTTCCGACTTTGGCTGCCCAGGAGAGTTATTCAGGGGGAGCTCTAAAAGCCCTCAGTGTCCAAGCTATACCCCAGGACAATTCAGCTGAGTCTTCAGGATTGGGAGTCGGGCCTTGGAGACTTTTTAACGTTTCCCGGGTGGTTTCCATGGCCAGCCATGGCTGAAGACATAGGCTAAGGGTGAAGGTAAATCTCCTTAAGTGCTAAGGGTCGCATGATTTAGGAGAGGACCCATTTGTTGTCATTTTTTGGTCACTAAGTCATGTCTGACTCTTTACGACCCTATGGACTGCAGCACACCAGGCTTCCCTGTCTAGCACCGTCTCCCAGAGCTTGCTCAAATTCGTGTCCATTGAGTCAGTGATGCCGTGTGATCCGACCTTCCTCCCTGGAAATGATGTCAGCAGATAACAGACTCTCAGCTCTATGGGTGTTTAGGACAGAGCCTGAACTAGAGTCAGGTTTCAAGGTTAGAGTTCCTTAGGCTGGGCCCAGACTGTAAGTTTATATGTATGCTATATACAGGATGTATTGAACATAGGTAGCCAGTAAGCTCTGGAGGAGGGCATGGCCACCCACTCCAGAATTCTTGCCTGGGAAATCCCATGGACAGCCTGGAGGGCTGCAGTCCAGGGGGTCACAAAGAGTCAGACACGACTGAGCGACTAAACAACAAACAACAGTGACTGCACCTCTGTAATGATACGGCTCAACAGGTGATTCCGCGGCAGTCAGCGCTGGCATCGCTTTCCAGGGGAGGAGACTGTGCTCCTGCGTTAGGTGTCTTCCCGTCGGCAGGCCCTCCAAGAAAAGCACTGCACGTCTGACATTTTCCCTTTGCCCTCAAAGCCCCCAGAGCTGCATCATGCCTGGGGATCCTTACATTGGAGCTTCCCTGCTTGCTCAGATGGTCAAGAATCTGCCTGCAACGCAGGAGACCTAAGTTCCATCCCTGAATTGGTTGGGAAGATCCCCTGGAGAAGGGAATGGCTACCCACTCCAATATTCTTGCCCGGAGAATCCTATGGACAGAGGATCCTGGCAGGCTATAGTCCATGGGGTCTCAAAGAGTCAGACACCATAGAGTGACTAACACTTTCACCTTTTTTTCACATTGCAGCTGATAGTAATCTGGCCAAGTGGTGATCTGGCCCTACCTACCCCAGTTCCCTCTCTAGTAAAACTCCTCGTCCATGTCCCCCAAAGACATCTTGCTCGCTCCTGTCTCACGGGCCTCCCCTGCCCACCTGGCCCCTCGAGACCTCACTCCCACTCCACAGCCTCCACACAGCTCTCAGCTGCCCTCCCTGTCGGCTGACCTTCTGTGATTTGATTCAGCCCGGAGTCCTGCCTGTGTTGTTCTCTAACTGCTTCCGATGCAGGAGTTTGTTTCTCCTTAAGGGGAAAACCCTTTGTGTTCCCTGTTCCCATGAATATCATAGTGCTGGAGACACCACGGGGCCCACGCAGCCCCTCACGGACAGTTGTGGGGGGGGGCGTTCTCCCTCCCACCATGACCAGTGAACCACGTGTGTGCTCCTGGTGGGCGTTGGATGCCCAGTGCTGACATTGCATGTCTGAAGCGGCCCTGTCTATTTTTCTCTTGTTTGGGGAAACCAGCACGGGGGAGAGAGCAAATCATTATCTTTTTTAAAAGTTTTATTCTAAATTAATTTCAGACTTATAGAAATGTTGCAAAAATAATACAGAGTCTCCACATACCCATCTCCCAGCTTCCCCTCGTGTTCACAAATCACGTAACTGTGATGTCATTTCTCAGGAAGTTACCGTTGGTAGAGCATGGTTGAACTAAACTCAAGGCCTTTTTACATCAACGTCCCTCTTCTGTTCTCATCCCACCCAGGACCCCACCTGTCATCCACGCTGCACTGAATTGTTACGTCCCCTTAGTCCCCTGTCCAAGACACTTTTGAAGAGCGAGTGGCTACCTATTTGACCCAATGTCCCTCACTTTGGATGTGTCTTACATTTTCTTATGAGTGAAGAACAACTTTGGCAAGAAAACTGCAGAACTTGTGTCCTTCTTAATAACTGTCTCACACAGTTCAGGGTATGAATATTGATGTCTTATTATCTTGGTGATTAAGTGAAGTGAAGTTTCTCAGTCGTGTCCGACTCTTTGTGACCCCATGGACTGTAGCCTACCAGGCTCCTCCCGTGGCATTTTCCAGGCAAGAGTACTGGAGTGCGTTGCCATTTCCTTCTCCAGAGGATCTTCCCCACCCAGAGATCGAACCCGGGTCTCCCGCATTGTAGGCAGACGCTTTACCGTCTGAGCCACCAGAGCGCCCACTGATTTATTGGTGGATCTTGTCTACAAACTTCCCTGATAGCTCAGTTGGCAAAGAATCTGCCTTCCCTGGGTTGGGAAGATCCCCTGGAGAAGGGAAAGTCTACCCACTCCAGTATTCTGTATTCCAGTATTCCAGTATTCTGGCCTGCCTATGGACCATATAGTCCATGGGGTTGCAAAGAATTGGACATGACTGAGCAACTTTCACTTGCCTACAAAAATTATGTCACTGTCTAAAGCTGATTTTCTATTTCTCTCTTTCTTTCTGGATTTAATCATTGGAATTCCACTGTCTGGAAAAGTTGGCCTTTCTTCCCCATTTATTTGTTTAGTGGACTGTTTATTTCTATTAGTATGAAATCGTGACTATATTTTATTCTTTGGGTTATAATCCAGTACCATCGTTTTCCATTTTCTTGCTCAAATTGTTCCAGTTTTAGCAAACTATGATTTTTTTTTTCGTTTATTCTGCTTGCTCCTTTCTTCCCTTTCAGTATGATCTTTGAAAAGAGATCGAAAAGGTCAATAGGAATCAAAAAGTTCCCTCCCCGCTGTGGTTAAACATGGCTGTGCCCATTAATTCACAGAGGAGAGGAACCCACCTCTTCCTTTGCCAACCCGTTCCAATGTTGAAACCAATGCTACTCAAAAATGTTCTTTCTGAAACAAATTGTGCTCCTTTTAAAACTGATTTGCTCTTGTTCCATTCCGAGGAGAGACAAAAAAAAAAAAATTGTTGGGAGACTAGTTCATGGCATGTTGGTGTTTGAAAAGCCCAGGGTCAATTTGAGGGAGACCCAGGTCTCCCGGGCTGCTCCTCCAGAGTCTGCTTTGTTTCATAAACTCTGTTCTGGAGCCTTGGTTGTTTGTTAGGGGACTTACTGTGTAGTAAGTACGGCTTGCTGATGAGTAAGAATGAGAGTTCATTGCTTTTTGGTCTTTTTGCATGAGTTTGCAGCCTCCCTGGGAGGACCTTGTTATCTATTGCTTACACACTCAAGTCAGACGGATGGATAGGTGGGGAGAGGAAAGAGGCAGAAGAAACAATAAGAATAATCATCTCTTAGAGGCTCGCTTGTGTTTTCGTGATTTGCTTCCAAGCCCTCAAGGCTGGTGGAGGATAAGAGGAATAGATGCTACCTCATCATCTCTGATTTACCCTCATTTCTGGCACGGCTGTACAATCCCACCCTTTGCATCCCTCATACCCCCTGACTCGTCCCTTTTGTCCAGCAGGAGCTGGCTTTGCTCAGGGGTCTTTCAGCCCCGTCACCTTCAGGATATGTCCCTGCTGACCGTGAACACTTCCTTAGGGGTAAATAAGGGCTGGCTGTGTGTTATAGACCCTTTACATGTACTCAGATCTCCTAGAACCTCCCACAGCCTTGCAAGGTAAGGAATATTCCCCTCTTTTTAAAAAATTTTTATTTTATTGAAGTATAGTTGATTTACAGTGTTTCAAGTGTACAGCAAAGTGATTCAGTTATACATATGTATACGTATGTATATATTCTGTTTCAGATTCTTTTTCATTGTAGGATATTACAATGTACTGAATAGAGTTCCCTGTGCTATATAGTAGGATCTTGTTTGTTATCTACTTTATATGTAGTCATGGGTATCTGCTAATCCCAATCTCTTAGTTTATCCCTCCCCCTCCCCTTTCCCTTTTGGTAACTATAAGTTTATTTTCTGTGTCTGTGAGCTTGTTTCTGTTTTATAGATAAGTCCATTTGTGGGATTCTTTTGGTCTTTTTAAAAAATATTTTAATTTATTTATTTATTCAGCTGCACCGGATATTAGTTGTGGCCTGTGGAATCTTTAGTTGCAGCATGTGGGATCTAGTTCCCTGACCAAGGGTCAAACCCGGGCCCCCTGCACTGGGAGTGCAGAGTCTTAGCCATTCCACATCTAGGGTGTCCCTGTCTGTCTTCTGTCTGTGCTCATGCTCAGTCGTGTCCAATTCTTTGCAACCCTCTGGACTACAGCCCATAAGACTCTTCTGTCCGTGGGATTTCCCAGGCAACAATACTGAAGTGGGTTGCCATTTCCTTCTCCAGGGGATCTTCCTGACCCAGGGATCAAACCTGCATCTCCTGTGTCTCTTGCATTGCAGGCAGATTCTTTACCCTAGATAAGTTCATTTGTATCATATTTCAGATTCTGCAGATAAGTGATATCATGTCGTATCTGTCTTTCTGTCTGACTTACTTCACTTGGTATAACTATCTCTAGATCCATTGGATGCTCCTCTTTATCTAGATGAGAAAACAGGACTTTTGGAGGTTGGACACCTTGCTCCCCGCAGCAACCGGGGAAGGGTCAGAAGTGGGACCCAGACCCTGGACTACCTTGGCTTCGGAGCCCGGAGCCGGAGGAGCCCCGCACACATTCAGTGTGTCTCCTTGGCCCCTGGTGGGGCTGGGGCTCCTGCCTCCACCCTCCGCTCCTCTCCCCCCGATCAGTCTGCTCCTGCACCATGACCCGGGTGGGGCTTTGCTTTGCTGTGAATCTTGGCACATCCTTTTCTGTGTTGGTTTAGACAATTATTTAAAGAAATCAATTCTAGCACATTGTTTAGAAATTCAAGCAATACTAAAGCTTAAAAAGCAGAAGTGATAAGTGCCTCTTCATATCTCCTGACCCCAACCTTACTCTCCAGATGTAACTACTAACAACTGTGCAGAAATTATTTCTTCAGACTTCCCTATATGCAGATAAGTGTGTGTGCATGTGTGTATGTTTGAGAAGTATTTCTCATTGTCCAAAGTTCTATAAATCTACACATCTTTATTTTAAATCACCGCCCATTCCAAGTCCTAAATTGTGAAGGGGTAAGATAAATACAGGTTTAAGGTAATCTACACAGCACCTGACCAAAGAAACACCTACTCTTGGTGGATTTATGGCTGCCCTTGAGTTGAGGGAGAGAGAGAGAGAGAGAGAGAGAGAGAAGGCAGGATCCCGCTCGAGAGACCTGAGGTCACCCAGGAGGAGAGTGCTGCCTACCAGCTCACACTTGAGGGTGAGCGAGGGTGAGCCTTTGAGCTGAGGGGAGGGGACAAGGGCGGAATGTGGGCTGGGCCAAGTTTAGAATTACAAGTGCCAGAGGAGTGGGAACCACACTTTAAATAGCCATCACCTCCCCTTCCCCCAGATAATTCTTCTCCCCTCTGACCGGACCTCTGGCAGCAACTACACTAAGGTTTGTGCTGTTTCTTCTCTTTTTCTCCTGCTTCTGGGTGTCAGACTGCAGGTGGGTAGGATCCATAAGACTTACAGCCAAAGGGTTTGGGGATCCTCTCCTAGAAATATGACATTTGTGTGTGATACGCAAAGACTAGCTATTATCTTGACTTTCTGAAACTTTGGTGGCTGCTGATTCAAGGACCAATGTAACTTGGAAAAAGAGGACCCCAGATGAAAGGGATAGATATTTGGGTTTATTTCTAAGAAAATGAAGGCTCTCTGCTCTGAGACAAGATTGAAAGTTGAAAGAAAAAAAAAAAAGAAAGTTGAAAGAACATAAAACAAGATTGAAAGAAAATAAAAATTCAAGTGCCTATTATATATGAAGTGCTTTCATATATATATATATACATGAATATATATACATATATATGAAATATATATAAAAATACATGTATATGAAATAGATGTATGTATATATACATCTCTTTGTTTAATCCTCATGGCTAAGTGTATCCTGTCATGCCCCTATATAAATCATCGAGAATAAGTGTCTCTTTGGTCAAGTGCTGTGTAGATTAACTGAAACGCACATTTATGTTACCCTTTCACGGCTTAGAACTTGGAATGGACAGTGATTTAGAAAAAAGATGTGTAGATTATGAAACTTTAGACAGTTAGAAAAACTTCCCAAATACATACACACACACACACACACACAAATACACACACACACATCTGCATATAGAAAAGTCTGAAGAAATATTCACTGCACGGTTGTTAGTAGTTATATTTGGAGAGTAGAGCTGGAATCAGGAGATGAAGTGAAGAGACGTTTTATAGACAAGCAAACCAAGGCTCAGAGTGATGAATTCATTTCCTGGGAGTCGGGTGGTCTCTGATGCAGAGCTATGGTTTGAGTATAGACCTGTCCTTCGATCCCATGATGCTGCCTCTGCTACCCAACGTGGCTAAGAGACTTAGGGTAGGCTTCTGTTCTCCTGGGGTCTCCGGGGAGTGGAGAAGTGAGGGGGGTAGTGTTTAATCATTGGAAGACAACCATCGGGCCCAGAACCTGCTTAAGACAGGAGGCGACCATCTCAGAAGGACTGGGGAAGCTTCTGGGGGACCAACACCTTGGGTTTCTCCTTCTTAACCCATGGTCTCTGGAGCCCGCTCCCTCATTCATCAAATAAGCAGCACATTCCTGACCTCCCTTTGGCTTTCTGGGTCCCCCGGGGCAGCCACTCTGGGGAGACAGAGCTGCAAGAGGGTCTGTGGCCGGATGGGGCTCTTGTGAGAAAGTTCTGTTCCCAGGAACTTTTCGTGGGAGGGGTGCGTGCAGAAAGAAGCACATGTACCCACTTCTGCAGAGAAGGGACCGCTGTATACAATCAGGGATACTTACATTAGACTCGCTGCGAAACCCACCGGCCAGTGTGAGAGAGGGAGGTAGCTGAACGACATTGTGGGGTCAGGTCCCGGCTGTGCCTCACGGCTGCACGTCTGTCATCCAACCTTTCTGACGGGCAGCTCCCTGCTTACAAAGCTGAGGGAACTCTGTCACATCCCGGGGCCGCGTGGATTGAATGACATAAAGGCATGTAAAGCACCTGGCCTACAGTAGTTGTTCTCTGAATGTGACCACATCCAATCTCACCTTCAACCCCAGTGCGAGTCTAGAATAGGGCCAGGCAGGGTGTAGCCTGCAGCTCTGTGTTCATCTTAAGTTGTCTCTGCGGTAACGGAGTCTTGCGCTGGCATCATCAGAAAAGAAAAGGAGCCCACGGGTCGTCTTCCTCTTACATTGCTCTCAGAGAGAGATGCAGGGCGTACCTGGGAAGGTCAGCTCATCTTACTCAGGGTCCCTGGTTCTGCTCAATCTTTCTCATCTTCTTGCAAGGATCTAAAAAAGCTGACTTTCACATTCCTCTTACAAAAACATGTTTTTGATGAAAATGTAGAAAGTATAGATAAGGAAAATATCTCTAAAACCCATCCACTGAGAGAGAAATGCCTTGGTCAATATCCTAATTTTCATGCATCCAAATACTTTATAAGGTATTTTTCCCAGCATCATCATGGCACGTGGTCTATTTTGTAACTGTTTGCACTTCACATTTTGTGAACACCTCTTTGTCTTTCTTCTGCAGCACAGTTTCTAATGATTATATAGTAGTCCATTGTCTGAGCCATAATTTGTTAACCTAGTTACCATATTTGAACATTTATGTACTTTCTAATTTTTCACTGCTACAAGCATGAACATCCTCAGTGCTGAATCTTTACACAGAGTCACAGTTATCTTCAGGGGGTAAATTCCCCAAAGGAGAATCGGTGGCTTAAGGATACATACAAATCCCACCCCTTCAACTGTCCTCGAACATGGAATAGAGAGACTGAGGTACATGCTAACGCAGACGAGGCTGGTTGTAGGGTGGCAGAGAGAACTCAGCCCGGGGCAGGTGGGCTCCCCATGTCCACAAGCCCCCACCCAAGGCACCTTCTAGGGGTATAATGTCTGTGCCTCAGAGTCAGTGCTCTTCCTGAAGCAGGAAAGGAACATATATACTCAACCTTTACCAACCAGAGATACCAAGGGGAGTGTGGGTTTGCGGATAGCAGTAGGAGTCACTCTCCTCCCCGGCACTTTTCCTTTGAGAATTTGCTGGAAAGGAAAGGGCCAGCTTTCCTTCCAGGCACCCTCCCCCCCGGCCCCCAGCAGTAGCACAGTGCCCTGCTTGTCTTTCAGGGGGAATGGATAGCAAGGTCTCGGGCACCACCAGCAATGGAGAGACCAAACCAGTGTGCCCAGGTGTGGAAAAGGCGGCGGAGGATGGCGCCCTGCAGCGAGACCAGTGGAGCAACAAGATGGAGTTCGTGCTGTCTGTGGCTGGGGAGATCATCGGGCTGGGCAACGTCTGGAGGTTCCCCTACCTCTGCTACAAAAACGGGGGAGGTGAGTTCACTTGAGATGGGCGCGATAGGGGAGAGCTGTGCCTGCCCGGCGCCTCCCGCCTGGGCAGTGGATGGAAGTTTCCTGCCTCTGTTACAAAAACAGGGAGAGGTGAGAGGCACTGCACCCTTCACCCCTGCAAGGCTGTCTCCACCTCCTGCACCTCCTGCGCTCTGGGGAGCCCCAAGGATGCGGAGGATGCTGGAGTTGGACAAACCCTGAGAAGTCGCTCAGGACCCTGCAGGAGGAGCACCTGGACGGGGGTGACTTCCTGGGTACCCATGGTGGCAGCAGAGAAACACGGGTGTGGGCTGGGACCAGATGGATGGGGGTTTGGGTTCTGGCTCTGCTATTCACTCCTGTGTCCTGGGGCAAGCCCTCGGATCTCAGGTGGGCGCAGTGAACAGAGACGGTTCTTCCTGCCCCTCAAGGTGTTTGTCAGGACTGGAGGTCGTGGGCAAAGGGCCTCAGAAACCATAGCTGTGCTGATGTTGGCACCCAGCTGTCCCGTGGCCTCAAGACTCTGCAACCAGGGCCACCTGTCCCCCGCCCCACCCCACCTGCACTGTGACATCCCCCCCAACGTATCTCCTTTGATCCCAGTGGCTCTTCATTTATAATTTTCCCATTGAAATGTTTGTATGGGGTGGGGGAGCATGGATTCTAGTTCCTTTATGGATCCTTCCTGCCTCTCAGGCCTGTAGTGATCCCACTGCCCCCATAGCAATGTGGGTCACTTTCCCACTATGGACTTTCTCTGAGGCACCCCCCACCCCCACTGCCAGGTCTCTGGGGAGTCCCTGAGGGATTTCCCAGGTGCTGAAGGCCTCTGGGAAGAGCAGTGTGTTCGGAAGTTCTCCTCGTTGGTGGGTAAAGCTTAGTGGGACTGGGCTCCCAGGTCTGGTTTTAGGGGCGGGGTGGGGATGCAGTCTGGGCTGGAGGAGGGGAAATACTGAGATAAATCACAGGGAAAGACTGAGAGGTTGGGAGCTTTGAGGGCCAAGAGGACTTTAGGGCACCTTAATGCAATACTCACCCTTGTTGGGGTCGTGGGAGCCTCCCTGTGCGTGAGCCCAATTGAAGTGGTTTTGGGGAGAGAAAGCCCACAGCACAGGGTAGGGGTGGGAGGTCAGGAGTGAGGAGAACGTAGGGAGGTCCTGAGCCCATTCTTACTCTCAGGATGGTGGCAGCTGGGCACTGGCCCGGGCACCAGAGGTTAACTCGTATTTTTCCAGAGCGGGTGGGAATGGGCCGGTGTGTTCTCCCTCCCCCAGACTCTCTGGCCGGCAGTCTGAAGCTGCAGGACTTTGCTTGGTCGGCTGGCATCTCCAGGGAAGGCAGGAGATCCCCACCCAGCTCTGGACCCTCCGACAGCTTGTTCAGACCCTTGGGCCCTAGGGTGGTCGGATTCAGCTAGTCCGGGGAGGAGGAGGGGTGGGGGGCTAAGCTGGGCCTGGGGGCTCTGTGTCTGGACCCGGTGACCAGCTTAGCCCCTCACACAGCAAGAAGATTAGGAGGTGAGCTGCTTTCCGCAAGCCGCTCTGGAATGGGACCGCGAGGTCGGCCTGGGAATTAGCAGGACTGGCACGAAGAGGTGGGGGAGGGATTCTGGTGTCTGTGGGGACCCCTGTGCTGAGGAAGGGAAGGAAGGGGGAGCGGGGGCCAGGGCAGGAGCATGGGGTCACCCTGTCTACGGGAGGCGTCCCCCACGAGGTTTGCGCCTGAGCTCTGCTTTGGGGGCCCATTTAGGTCTGTGAGGCCTGGGGACGTGTGACTGTGTCTCAGAAAAGGAAACGCAGGCCAAGATCATGACCACGGCCCCTGATTCTTCACTGAAGGAGCAGGGGTACGGAGGTAGGACGTGGCTGCTTCCTCCCTGGGCAGGGCCTGTCCTCCAGCACGCTGGTCCCCAGGACCCGTTTTGGGGGTCCTGGGACCATCTGCAGAATCCTGACGCCATCCCCTTCCTCTCACCCCGTCTTCTCCAGTGGGGCACCAGGCCTCAGGCTTCCTCTTCTCTTTCCTTGATGGACAACAGCAGCTGGAGGAAGTGCGCTGAGGGGCTCTGGGGCTGGAGGCCGACGCCCAGCTTTGCTCTGAAGGCCCTGAGTCATGCAGAGCCAGCAGATGGACACATGGGTGGCGCCTCTGCTGGCGTGATGGGGACCCGTCCAGGACCCCCCAGGTCTGTGCAGGGACCCAGACAGGCCTGCTCTTCTGGTTTCTGGTGTTCCGAGTCTCATCTTTTCTGTGCCTTTCACCCCCCTCGCCCCCTCAGAGCACAGGCCCCACACTTCGTCTCGTCACCTCGTCTCTTGGTCTGGAAGGGACAGACGCCTCCTTGTGACAGGGCCCTTCACTGCCGACATGAGACAGGGGGCGGGGAGGGGGAGGACAGAGACCTCCTAGGTTGGTTTGATCCCCTCCTCCCGGTTTAAGTGCTTTTATTTAAACCCATGGCTCTCAGATCAGGGCTGGGACTCCCAGGGGATTCGAGGATGGTTCTGAGCAGGTTCTGAGGATGTTGAGGTCATGGCGTGAACTCCCCAGGGTCACGTGTGCTATCAGCCTGCCTCTGCTGGTTGCTTTCTCCAACTTCACAGCTGAAAATAGAAGCTTCTTTGCTTGGAGGGAGGACCTTATTGTTACTAATGTTTGTTCGTTGGGGAGCTCAGGGAAGAAGACATCCCCGAAGCATAGTGTCAGTTCCAAACTGAAAATGCAAGTGCTGTCTTTGGTTCCTTCCAGCCTGGAGGTTGGGTAGATCCAATTAGAAGTGAGCCCCAGAACAGGGCAAGGGCTGAGGTAAGAATATGATGGAGGACAGGTTGGCAGTGAAACACAGTAGCTGAAAACCAGAGACGCTGAGAAAGTGGTGTGAAGAAACCAAGTCCAGTGGCTGGGACTTGGGCTTTCAATGCAGAGGGTGTGGGTTCAGTCCCTGGTTGGGGAGCCAAGATCCCACATGCCTCATGGTCAAAAAACCAAAACACAAAATGGAAGCAATATTGTAACAAATGCAATAAACACTTAAAAAATGATCCATATCAAAAAAACCCCAAAAAACAAAAAAACCAAGAACTTTAAAAAAAATTAATAAAATATAAAATCAGCATCCAGCAGAAGATAGGGAAAAAGGGGTGCCTTCTAGGTAAGTGTCCTCCTTGCTGTCCAGACATTGTGGCCAGTCCACCCTGAGCACCTGCCCCCCACCCCCAGCCCCTGTGACTTTCTAGAATCAGGCCAACCCATGTAAGTCACCCATTGGTGGTTACACACCGAGAATGTACTACCTGCCCGATAAAATGGAAACAGAACAGACCACCTCCCTGTCTTTGTGGGGCTTTCTTTCTGGGTGTGGGTGGGGGTGAGCCAGACAGTAAACATAGTAAACAAGAAAATGACACAGCGTATCAGAAGTCCCTGAGCATTACAGGAGCAGGGTGGGGGCAGCCGCACTGAGAACACTTGCGTGACAGCTTTTGGGGTGGGGGGGGTGAGACCCGGTCTTGGGGATATTGGAGGTGGGGAGGGCACCCTGGGGCAGAGGAAACAAAAGGTTTTAATGGTCTTAGAGCAGGAGGCTGGCTGGTGTGTCTGGGGAGTCAAAGGAGGGGCGTCACTGTCGGGGGTGGGTCATGCAGGGCTTGTCAATCACTGTGAGGTTCGGCTTTTGCTCCAGGGACGGGGAGTCAGGGCAGAAGTTTGAGCAGAGTGGCCAATCTTATACTTGAACACAATCTTTGTATCTGTGGTGCTGAGAACTGATGGCAGAGGCCTCAGGCCGGAAGCAGACCAGTTTCAAGGCTAAGAATCTTGGAGTCTCCTTGCTGTCCTTCTTTCTTACATAACTGCTGACTCTACCTGAATACCCAGATCCCGGTTGCTGCAGAACCCGGGCCTTCAGCTGGAACCTCTCCCACTCCCTGGATCCCGGGCTACCGGCACCCTGAGTTTCCCAACACCCAGGATGCCCAGGGCTGGAGACCCCGAGTGAGACTACAGCAGAATGTGCCACCGCTGGGCAACTCAGAAAGTGGGATCTCAGAGGGAAGGCTGTGGGGTGGGGGCGCAGCCAAGCGAACCCCAGCTCTAGACATCAGGGAGAGAGAGCGCATAGGATGCCAACGCCAAGGGTGTTAGACAGCCCCACTGTGCCCTGAGGATGTCCGTAGATACTAAGGATCAGAGAGACGAGGAGCGCATTTCTTCACGTAAGAGTCATGGTTATGTTATTAGTACGTGACGACTGGTTACCGTTTTTAGTTAGTGACTCAGTGCCAAGTATTGGTTCAGTAGTGCTGATTACAGCGTGTGATAGTTCATGAATGCTCACCGCTGTGTTACTCATGTGGAACATTTAACAGTTTGTCTTTAAAAAAATGTCGCCTGGAGGGACTTCCCTGGTGGTTCAGGAGCTAAGACTCTGAGCTCCCAATGCATGGGACCTGAGTTTGATTCCTGGTCAGGGAAATAGATCCCACAAGCTGCAACTAAGACCGAGTTGCCAAGTAAATAAATAAGAAAATTTTTAAATTGTCACCTGGAGCATGACAGCTGACACCACAGGATGCACTCTTACTGAGAAGGATGTCAAGCAGGATGGTTCTTTTCCAGGATGGGGGTGTGGTCTCTGGCATCCCACGGGGGAAAATGCCAGGACATTTTAGAATTGAGGGAGGAGACTGAATGGGGGCTTGGGGGGAGCAGGTCACCGTGACTCCATTCTCCTTCTCCAGGACTGGCTGTCTCTTGCAGGGGTGGTGGTTAGGGCTCGGGTGAGGAAACAGGCGGTGTCCCCAGGGCTCCCTGGTGGGCACATGGGTCCCTCTTGGGCTCCATCCCTTCTCTAACTCCCTCCCCGGTTTGGGCCCAGGGACTCTGCCTGGGGGGTGTGGACTTTATCCCTTACGGCCAGCGGCCCAGGTGTTCAAGGAGGCAGAGGAGGAGGGGAACAGAGTGACCACCAGACCCGGTGCAGTTAAACATTGGCTTGGTTTATTGGGAAAGAGCAGGTGGCATAGAGATGGGAGGAGGGTCTTGGAAACGCCTCTCCTGGCCCCCCACTCTCTCTTTGCTCTCTTTCTTTGATGTTTGACTCTCAGCAGTGACTGTTCATTTTGGCTACTGGATTCTCTCTTTCCTAATTCCCTCCTCCTGCCCAATGAGTCTTGTACTGATTTGTGTTCTTACTTGCCTGAATTGTTTGTGATCTTTCTTTGCCCTTGTGGTCACCAAGTGTCTCCCTCAGTGCCTGAATTATGCGTGGACCACATGCCAAGAGACTCGGAAGGCAGAGAACTGGAGGAGTTGATTCCTCACCACCAACTTTTGTTTTAGCAATTTTAGTATGGTATAATTGGCTTACAATAAATGGCACACATTTGAAGTGTGCAGCTAGATAAGTTTTGCCATAGGTACACACCCTTCAGACAATCACCACTATCAAGATAATTAACGGGGACTTCCCAGGTGATCCAGTGGTTAGGACTCCAAGCTCCCATTGCAGGGGGCACAAGCTTCATCCTTGCCTAGGGAACTAAGATCCCACATGCTGCATGGAGTGGCCAAAATATAAATTAAAAAAAAGAAAAAATATCGTAAATGTATCCATCACCCCCCTAAACTGCTTCCTGCCCCTTTCTCCCACCCCCGACCTCTGCAACCCCATCTCAATGCAAGTGCAAACCTATTTTGTTTTTTAAAGATTTTTTGATGTAGACCATTTTTAAAGTCTTTATTGAATTTGTTACAATATTGCTTATTTTATTTTTTTATGTTTGTTTTTTTTGACTGAGAGGCATGTGGAATCTTAATTCCCCAATCAGGAGTTGAACCTACATCTCCTGCTTTAGAAGGTGAAGTCTTAGTCACTGGACCACCAGGGAGGTCTCTGTTTTTGAAAGATGTAACTATTTCCAGCTTTACTGATTTATTACTGATACGTAATATATGTAAGTTTAAGGCATACAACATTATGATTTGATACAAGTATATATTGCAAAATCATTATCACAATAAGGTTAGTAAACAATTCCATTCCTTCATATCATTACCTTTTCTTGGTGGTGATAGCATTTAAGATCTACACTCTTAAGAACTTTCAAGTATATGATACAGTATCATTCACTGTAGTCACTACACTATACAGTTCCATCACCAGGAAATGTTCATCTTATAATGAACTGTGTACCCTTTGATTATCTCCCCATGTCTCCCACCCCTAGCCTCTGGCAACCACCATTCTACTCTCTGCCTTGATGAATCTGACTATTTTGAGATTCCACATATAACTGAGAACACACAATATTTACTTTACTTTCTCTGTATGACTTATGTCACTTAGCATGATACCCTCAAGGTCCATCCACATTGTTGCAAAGCATGGAATTTCCTTCTCTCTTATGGCTGAATAATATCCCACTATACATATAGCATTTTCTATATCTATGTTGTCCCTGTATACTAGTTTGCATTTCTTAGACTTTTCTATAAATGAAATCATGACTTGGCTTCTTTGACTTAGCATAATTACTTTGAGATTCATCCATCTTTTTCATGTCTCAGTAGTTCCTTTCTTGTTATTGCTGGATAGTATCGTAGCTCAGGCAGTAAAGAATCCACCCACAATGCAGGAGACCTGGGTTCAGTTCCTGGGTCAGGAAGATCCCCTGGAGAAGGGAATGACTACCCACTCCATATTCTTGGCTGGAGAATCCCATGGACAGAGGAGCCTGGCAGGCTACAGTCCATGGGATCACAAGAGTCGGACACGACTTAGTGACTAGACCACCATTCCATTAGATGGGTGGACTGCCATTTATCTCTTCTCCCATTTATGGACATTTGAGTTCTTTCCAGATTTTAGGTATTACAAATGAAACTGCTAAGAACTTTTGTGTACAAGTCTTTGTATAAACATATGCTTTCACCTCCCTTGAGTAAAGACTTAAGTGTGGAATGACAAGGTTATACGGTACGTGCACCTTTAACTTTTTAAGAAACTGCCAAATGCTTTTCCAAAATGGTTGTGCCATTTTACATTCCTGCCAGTGGTGTATGCAGGTGCCAGCTTTTCCACATCTTCACCAATCAGTTCAGTTCATTTCAGTCGCTCAGTTGTGTCCGACTCTTTGAGACCCCATGAATCACAGAACACCCGGCTTCCCTGCCCATCACCAACTCCCGGAGTTTACTCAAACTCATGTCCATCAAGTCAGTGATGCCATCCAGCCATCTCATCCTCTATCACCCCCTTCTCCTCCTGCCCCCAATCCCTCCCAGCATCAGGGTCTTATCCAATGAGTCAACTCTTCGTATGAGGTGGCCAAAGTACTGGAGTTTCAGCTTTAGCATCAGTCCTTCCAATGACTACCCAGGACTGATCTTCTTTAGGATGGACTGGTTGGATCTCCTCACAGTCCAAGGGACTCTCAAGAGTCTTTTCCAACACCACAGTTCAAAAGCATCAGTTCTTCGGCACTCAGCTTTCTTCACAGTCCAACTCTCACATCCATACATGATCACTGGAAAAACCATAGTCTTGACTAAACGGAACTTTGTTGGCAAAGTAATGTCTCTGCTTTTTAATATGCTATCTAGGTCTTTTTTTTTTTCTTTTACTTTTTTGGACTGCTCCATGCACACATGAGGCTTGTGGGATCTTAGTTCCCTGACCAGGGATGGAACTGCAGTCCCTGCACTGGGAGCATGGAGTCTTAACCACTGAACCACCAGGGAAATTCCTGGTCTGTCTTTTTAATTTTTCTAATTGGTGTGTAGCATTACCTCATTATCATTTAAATTTATAATGACTAATGATATTAAACATCTTTTCATGTGCTTATTTGCAACTCACATATATATATTTTTTTTTTTTTTGGTGAAAACCTGTTCAAATCTTTTGACCATTTGGAAAAATTAGGTTGTTTGTTTTCTTACTGTCTTAGCCACTGGATCACAGGGAAGTCCTTCTTTTCTTTTTAAACACACTTTATTGAGTTATGACTGACTTACAAAAAGCTGTACACATTTAACATATCAACTCGATGAGTTTGGAGGTAAACACACACCTGTGAAACCATTTCCACAGTCAATGTCATAAACATATCTGTCACCTCCAGGGTTTCCTTCTGTCCTTTTTTTTTAATTTTAATTTTTTGTGGTAAGAACACAATTCATCTTCTTAGCACAGTTTTTTTAATTTATTTTTTTATTGAAGGATAATTGCTTTACAGAATTTTGTTGTTTTCTGTCAAACCTCAACATGAATCAGCCATAGGTACACATATATCCCCTCCCTTTTGAACCTCCCATTTCTCTAATAATGAGTGATATTGAGCATCTTTTCATGTGTTTGTTAGCCATCTGTATGTCTTCTATGGAGAGATATCTGTTTAGGTCTTTTTCTTACTGTTTGCTTGGGTTGTTTGTTTTTCTGGCATTGAGTTGTATGAGTTGCTTATATATTTTGGAAATTAATCTTTTGCCAGTTGTTTCATTTGCTACTATTTTCTCCCACTCTGAGGGTTGTCTTTTCACCTTGCTTATAGTTTCCTTTGCTGTGCAGAAGCTCTTAAGTTTAATCAGGTCCCACTTGTTTACTTTTGTTTTTATTGCCATTACTCTAGGAAGTGGGTCATAAAGGATCTTGCTTTGATTTATGTCATTGAGTGTTCTGCCTATGTTTTCCTCTAAGAGTCTATAGTTTCTGGTCTTACATTTAGGTCTTTCATCTATTTTTAGTCTATCTTTGTGTATGGTGTTAGGAAGTGTTCTAATTTCATTCTTTTACCTGTAGCTGTCCAGTTTTCCCAGCACCATTTATTGAAGAGGCTGTCTTTGCCCCATTGTATATTCTTGCCTCCTTTGTCGAAAATAAGGTACCCATAGGTGCATGGGTTTATTTCTGGGCTTTCTATTTGTTCCATTGGTCTATATTTCTGTTTTTGTGCCAGTACCATACTGTCTTGATGATTGTAGCTTTGTGGTATAATCTGAAGTCAGGAAGGGTGATTCCTTGAGTTCCATTCTTCTCTCTCAAGACTGCTTTGGCTATTCAGGGTCTTTTGTGTTTCCATATGAATTCTGAAAATTTTTGTTCCAGTTCTGTGAAAAATACCATTGGTAATTTGATAGGGATCACATTGAACCTGTAGATTGCATTTGGTAGTATAGTCATTTTCACAATATTGATTCTTCCTACCCAGGAACATGGAATTTCTCTCCATCTCTTTATGTTGTCTTTGATTTCTTTCATCAGTGTCTAATAATTTTCTGTGTACAGTTCTTTTGTCTCCTTAGGTAAGTTTATTCCTAGAAATCTAGTTATTTTTGTTGAATGGTGAATAGGATTGATTCCTTAATTCCTCTTTATGATTTTTCATTGTTAGTATATAGAAATGCAAATGATTTCTGTGTGTTGATTTTGTACCCTGCAACTTTGCTAAATTCAGTGATTAGCTCTAATAATTTTCTGATACTATCTTTAGGGTTTTCTATGTACAGTATCATGTCACCTGCAAGCAGTGAGAGCTTTACTTCTTCTTTTCCAATCTGGCTTCCTTTTATTTCTTTTTCTTCTCTGATTGCTGTAGCTAGGACTTCCAGAACTATGTTGAATAATCGTGGTGAAAGTGGATCCCCTTTCTCATCTTAGGGGGAATGCTTTCAATTTTTCACCATTGAGAATAATGTTTGCTGTAGGCTTATCATATGTGGCCTTTACTATGTTGAGGTAGGTTCCTTCTATGCCCATTTTTTTTATGCCCATTTTTTGAAGAGTTTTAATCATAATTGTGTGCTGAATTTTGTCAAACATTTTTTCTGCATCTATTGAGGTTATCATTTGGTTTTATCTTTCAGTTTGTTAATATGGTGTATCACATTTATTTATTTGCATATATTGAAGAATCCTTGCATTCCTGGAATAAACCCAACTTGCTCATGGTGTATGAGCTTTTTGATGTGTTGCTGAATTCTGTTTGCTAAAATTTTGTTGTGGATTCTTGCATCTATGTTCATCAGTGATATTGGCCTGTAGTTTTCTTTTCATGTGTTGTCTTTGTCTGGCTTTGGTATCAGGGTGATGGTGGCCCTGTAGAGTGAGTTTGGATGTGTTCCTCTGCAATTTTTTGAAAGAGTTTTAGAAGGATAGGCATTAGCTCTTCTCTAAATGTTTGATAGAATTCTCCTGTGAAATCATCTGGTCCTGGCCTTTTGGGAGATTTTTTATCACAGCTTCAATTTTAGTCCTTGTAATTGGGTTGTTCATAATTTCTATTTCTCCCTGGTTCAGTCTTGGAAGATTGAACTTTTCTAAGAATCTGTCCATTTCTTCCAGGTTATCCATTTTATTACCATGTAGTTGTTTAAAATAGTCTCTTACAATCCTTTGTATTTCTGCATTGTCTGTTGTAACCTTTCCTTTTTCATTTCTACTTTTGTTGATTTGATTCTTCTCTCTTTTTTTCTTGATGAGTTTGGCTAATGATTTTTCAATTTTGTTTATCTTCTCAAAGAGCCAGCTTTTAGTTTTATTAATCTTTACTATTATTTTTTTCATTTCTTTTTCATTTATTTCTGCTTGGATATTTATTATTTCTTTCTTTCTACTAAGTTTTGGGGTTTTTTGTTCTTCTTTTTCCAATTGATTTAGGTGTAAAGTTAGATTGTCTATTGGATGTTTTTCTTGTCTCTTGAGGTGGGAATGTGTTGCTATAAACTTCCCTCTTAGAACTGCTTTCACTGCATCCCATAGGTTTTGAGTTGTCATGTTTTCATTGTCATTTGTTTCTAGAAATTTTTTTATTTCCCTTTTGATTTTTCCAGTAACCTGTTGGTTATTTAGAAACATATTGTTTAATCTCCATGTGTTTGTGTTTCTTACAGTTTTTTTCTTGTAATTGATATCTAGTCTCATAGTGTTGTGGTCGGAGAAGATGCCTGATATGATTTCAATTTTCTTAAATTTACTGAGGTTTGATTTTTGACCCAAGATGTGGTCTGTCCTTGTGCATATGGAGAATGTTCCATATGCACTTGAGACGAAGGTGTATTCTTCTGCATTTGGATGGAATGTCTTGAAGATATCAATGAGATCCATCTCATCTAATGTATCATTTAAAACTTGTGTTTCCTTATTAATTTTCTGTTTTGATGATCTGTCCATTGGTGTGAGTGGGGCATTAAATTTTCCTAATATTATTGTGTTACTGTCAATTTCTCCTTTTATGTCTGCTAGTGTTTGTCTCATGTATTGAGGTGCTCCTATGTTGGGTGCACAAATATTTACAATTGTTATGTCTTCCTTTTGGATTGATCCCTTGATCATTATGTAGTGTCCTTCCTTATCTCCTGTAATCTTCTTTATTTTAAGATCTATTTTGTCTGATATGAGGATTGCTACTCCAGCTTTCTTTTGCTTCCCATTTTCATGGAATATATTTTTCCATCCTCTCACTTTCAGTCTATATGTGTTTTTAGGTCTGAAGTGGTTTCTTGTAGACAGCACATATACGGGTCTTGTTTTGTATCCATTCAGCTAGTCTGTGTCTTTTGGTTGGAGCATTTAATCCATTTACATTTAAAGTAATTATTGATATATATGTTCCTATTGCCATTTTCTTAATTTTAGGGGGTTGATTTTGTAGATCTTTTTACTTCTCTTGTATTTCTTGACTATATAAGTCCATTTAACATTTGTTGTAAAGCTGGTTTGGTGGTACTGAATTCTCTTAACTTTTGCTTGTCTGAAAACCTTTTTATTTCTCCACCAATTTTGAATGAGATCCTTGCCAGGTAAAGTAACCTTGATTGTAGATTTTTCCCTTTTAGTGCTTTAAACATATCCTGCCATTCCCTTCTGGCCTGCAGGGTCTCTGCTGAAAGATCAGCTGTTAAGTGTATGGGGTTTCCCTTGTATGTTACTTGTTGCTTCTCCCTTGCTGCTTTTAATATTCTTTCTTCCTGTTTAGTCTTTGTTAGCTTGATTAGTATGTGTCTTGGTGTTCCTCCTTGGGTTTATCTTGTATGGGACTCTTTGTGTCACTTGGACTTGATTGACTATTTCCTTTTCCATGTTGGGGAAATTTTCAACTATAATCTCTTCAAAAATTTTCTCACACCCTTTCTTTTTCTCTTCTTCTTCTGGGACCCTTATAATTTGAATGTTGGTGCATTTGATATTGTCCCAGAGGTTTCTGAGGCTATCCTCAGTTCTTTTCATTCTTTTTACTTTATCCTGCTCTTCAGAAGTTATTTCCACCATTTTATCTTCCAGCTCACTGGTCCATTCTTCTGTTTCAGATATTCTGCTATTGATTCCTTCCAGACTATTTTTAACTTCAGTAATTGTGTTGTTTGTCTCTGTATGTTTATTTTTTAATTATTCTAGGTCTTTGTTAATTGATTCTTGCATTTTCTCCATTTTGTTTTCAAGGTTTTTGATCATCTTTACCATCATTATTCTGAATTCTTTTCCAGATAGTTTTCCTATTTCCTCTTCATTGATTTGGACTTCTGTGTTTCTAATTGGTTCCTTCACTTGTAGTAGTATTTCTCTGCCTCTTAATTATTTTTTTTTAAATTTATTGTGTTTGAGGTCTTCTTTTCCCAGGCTTCAAGGTTGAATTCTTTCTTCCTTTTAGTTTCTGCCCTCCTAAGGTTGGTCCAGTTGTTTGTATAAGCTTCATAAAGGGTGAGATTTGTGCTGAGTTTTTGTTTGCTTGTTTTTCCTCTGATGGGCATGGCTGAGTGAGGTGGTAATCCTGTCTGCTGATGATTTGGTTTGTATTTTTATTTTGTTTGTTGTTTAGATGAGGCATCCTGCACAGGGTGCTACTGGTGTTTGGGTGATGCCAGGTCTTGTATTCAAGTGATTTCCTTTGTGTGAGTTTTCACTATTTGATACTCCCTAGGGTTAGTTCTGGAGAAGGAAATGGCAACCCACTCCAGTGTTCTTGCCTGGAGAATCCCAGGGACAGCGGAGCCTGGTGGGCTGCCGTCCATGGGGTTGCACAGATTTGGACACGACGGAAGCGAGTTAGCAGCAGCAGCAGCAGGGTTAGTTCTCTGGTATTCTAGGGTCTTGGAGTCAGTGCTCCCACTCCAAAGGCTCAGGGATTGATCTTTTATGACTGTCGCTAATGGGTGGTGCCGAGGGACCCAAGCTTGAGGTGATCTGGTGGAGGATCTCTCAAAGCACACTGCAAGCTCAAGTCAGAAGTCACTCAGATGAGCTCAAGCCAATTCCTTGACTCCTCTGTGCCTCAGTTTCCTCACTGCCTCTGCCGCTCCCGGTGACTCAAGGAATACACTTTTGCTTTGTCTAACCACTTAGATTTGGCAGAATAATAGGTACCATAGCATAGGTCTAACATATTCTGATGTATACAGAAGTTGAAACAATCTCCTCAGAGCAAGAAGAGGTATATAGGCTTGGTCCTGGCAGGAGAAGCTGCAATGCCTTGTTAACTGGCTTCTGCCCTTCAGCATGGCCCCCCAGAGATCAGTTAGACCCACAGATGAGAGAGCCTTTGCAGAAGTCCAGGAATCCAGTTGAGTAGTTCCATCAGACACATATAGGAACCTTCACCTGTGACTGGCGGCAGGGGTTCCAGAAGTTTGTGCATCCCCCAAGCTGGTGCAGCCCCACCTCCTCCTTAGCACAACTTCAAGAAAATAATTAGATATTGTTCACTACAGGCACTGCGGTTATAATAGAGCTCTAGGACATATTCATTTTTGGTGACGGAAACTTTGTACCCTTTGACCAACACCTCCCTGTTTCCCCCTTCCTCAAACCCTGGTAATCACCAGTCTATACTCTGCTTCTGTGAATTTGTTACAGACCCCAAATGGTATTCGAGATAGGTTATCATCCTTTTTTTTTTGTTTCCCTTATTGCCTTGACTAGAATCAATACTGATAGAAATAGTATTGAATAGAAATGGTAAGAAGTAGTAAGACCCTTGTCTTGTTCTTGATCTCAGAAGTTAAGCAGTGTTTCACCATTGTCTGTAGATGTTATCTGCAGATGTTTTGTAAATGCCTTTTTCCAGATTGAGGGTTTTCTTCTATTCATCATTTGCTGAGAGTTTTTTTTTTTTTTTAAATCACAAATAGCTATTAGATTTTGTCAAATGCTTTTCTTGCTTTTATTGAAATGATTATATGGTTTTTTGTCTTTAAATTTATTAATATGATACACAGATTGATTTTTTGAATGTTAACTTTTTATTCCTGGGATAAACCCCACCATGTAATGTATCATCCTTTTTATTAATACATGTTATTGGATCTGATTTGCTAAAAATTTTTTAGAATTTTGCGTCTATGTTCATGAAAGTTTGACCTATAATTTTCTTTTCTTGTCTTTGCCTGCTTTTGTTATCAGGGTAATGCTAGCTTTGTAGAATGAGTTGGAAAGAATTCCTTTCACATTTTCTGGAAGAGCTTGTTAGAACTGGGATTATTTCTTCTTTAAACGTTCGGAATGTCCCCAGCCCTGCATAAGCACCACTGGGTTCCATCCTTTTGAGAGATACTTTCCCTTCCCTGGGTGGTTTCCTCACACACATTTACTGACCAACACTCAGCTGCAAGCTAGTAGGGGACCCTCTGCAGATATTTGGGTCTCTCTATGCACATTTTTCTTTTTTTTTCTGTGCTGAGTCTTCAGTAGGGCTCAGGCTCTTTAGCTGTGGTGCGCTTAGCTGCCCCCGAGGCATGAGGGATAATAGTTCCCTGATGAGGGATTGAACCAGAGTCCCCTGCATTGGCAGGCTGATTCTTTAGAGCTGGACCACAGGGTAAGTCCCCCTCTGTATACATCTCTGCTCCCTAGGACTCTGTCCTGTGAACTCCCTGCCCTAATGCCAGCAGGTAGAGGCCTAGGGTGGAGAAAATGCCAGTGGAGTCAGTAGACTTGTCTCAGCCAATGACTGTGAAAACAGAAAGGATTACCGAAGGGGAATCTGACTGCAGTCTGCTAAAAGTCCCTCTATAACATTTAGAGCAATCATTTCCTCAACACACATGCTAGACTGTGGGCTCTGTGAATGCTCGTGATTTCTGGGATTCCAGGAGCTCCTTTGATGCCACAGGTTATGTGTTTCTTAGGCGATAACTGATGTTGATATGGAGTACCCCTTGGTAGGTATAGACGGAAACTTCAGAGTGAAGAAAGGGACTGGCCAGGTCCTAAGTAACTTGGTAACTCTTGACCTCTGCTTGGTTCCAGACATCTAGACCAGTGTTCCCAGTTTTGCACAGCACCCCCCAACCCCCGCTTTGGGTTCTGACTGGAAACAGCAGTGGTCATGGGAGGAGCTGGACTTGGACCACAAGGAGGCTACTGCCAAGGAACACACAGCCTGTTTCCCACCCGCAGGTGCCTTCTTCATCCCCTACCTCATCTTCCTCTTTACCTGCGGCATTCCTGTCTTCCTCCTGGAGACGGCGCTGGGCCAGTACACCAGTCAGGGGGGCATCACTGCCTGGAGGAAGATCTGCCCCATCTTTGAGGGTGAGTCGCTCGCGCCTGACTCCAGAGTCTCCGCACCAGGTTATAAACTGCATTGGAATAACTGGGGGGTTTAGCAGCAGTGCTTATGGAGATAAGCCCCTGGGTCTTTATGTTAAACCTTCCACTTGTGACTCAGTGGGCATGAGTTTGAGCAAGCTCAGGGAGAGAGTGAAGGACAGGGAAGCCTTGCGTACTGCTGTTCATGGGGTCACAAAGAGTCGGACACAACTGAGTAACTGAACAACTCCACTTGTGGGCCCAAGAGAGAACTAGTCACTCAGCCCAGCAGAGGATGGAGGAGAAGATGGAGTTGAGGGCGGCACAAAGGCCTTAGCTAATAAGTAGAGTGCAAAGCTATTTTATCTGTACCTGTGTGTATTTTGCAATGCATACAAATAATTTCGTGCTTTTAAAAAGATATTTAATCAATGCAAAGCATTTAAAAAGAGATTTTTTTTTGTTTTTTAATTTGTTTTTAGTTTGGGGATTTTTTTTTTTTTTGGCTGTGCCAGGCAGCTTGTGGCATTTTAGTTCCCCAACCAGGGATTGAGCCCAGGCCCTTGGCAGTGAGAGTACAGAGTCCTAACCATTGGACAGTCAGGGAAGTCTCTAAAAAGAATTTTAATGGAAAAAAAAATCCATTAATAATTCTACTATCTTTGGACTTTCTTGGTGGTCCAGTGATTAAGAAGACTCCACGCTTCCACTGCTGGGGGCCTGGGTTCGATCCCTGGTTGGGGAACTAAGATCCCACAAGCCTCAAGGCACCACAAAAATAAATAAATAAATAATTCTACTATCTTGACACAGCAGTTACTTAGGGTGTTTTATTTTAATACTCCTCTCTCTTCAGGATTTTCTTTAAATTTTTATTTTGAAATAATTATGTGTTCACAGAAAGTTGCAAAAGTAGCCCAGGAGTGTCACATGTACCCATCACCCAGTTTTCCCTCATGGTAAAAATTTTATATAGCTATGGAACAACGTCAAAACCTGGGAGTGGACATTGGTACCACCCACAGACTTTGTTCAGGTTTCACCCCTTTCTATGCACTCGCTTGTGTGAGGGTGTCTGTGTGTAACTGTGTGTAACTGTATCACTTGTGTGGATTTGTGCGACCACCACCACTGTTCCATGATACAACGATCTCCACCACACTGCCCCTTTGTAGTCGCATTCACCCCCTCCCTGCCCTCATCCCTGACCGCTGACAGCCACCGATCTGTTCTCCATCTCTGTGGTTCTGTCATTGGGGAACACTATATAAATGGACTCATGCAGTGTGTGACTTTTGAGATCCACCGTTTCACTCAGCATCGTGCCCTGGAGATGCACCCAGATTGCTCTGGTATCAACGCACGTGTGTGCGTGTGTGCTAAGTCACTTCAGTTGTTTCCGACTCTGTGACCCCATGGACTAGCCCTCCAGGCTCCTCTGTCCATGGGATTCTCCAGGCAAGAATACTGGAGTGGGTTACCATGCCCTCCTCCAGGGGCTCTTCCCGACCCAGGGATCAAACCCAAGTATCTTACATCTCCTGCATTGGCAGGTGGGTTCTTTGCCACTAGTGCCACATGGGAAGCTCTTGGTATCAGTGGTTCATTCCTTTTTATTACTGAGCTGTATTCCATGGAATGGATGAACGTACTATGATTTATTTAACCATTCACCCATTGAAGAACATTTGGGTTGTTTGTAGTTTGGAGAGATTTATTTCACCATTTCTTTCTCTATATTAAAGTTTATGTATCTATTAGTTTGAAATATACAGTTTTTTCTTCATTTTTATTTTTTTGTTTTTATTTTTAAGAATTTTTCCTACTTATTTGTGTTTCTGTTTTAGTTAGTGTTATTTTTCCATTTTCTACACAGCAATCATTGGATTGCATAAACTTTCATCAGATGCATATATCAAAATTTACTTAACAGTTCTCTGCTCTGGGCGTTTTGCTTATTTTTGATCACTTATAAAATTGTTATACTCTGCTATCATATATCTAGGTAGAGATAGCCCCCTTCTTTTTGAAATTATTTCTTTGGGATAAATTCCCAAGTTCAGAATCATAGGATCAAATGGACAACCACGTCGATGTCTTTTGATCTGGCTTATGAAAGTGTTATACTGACGTACAGTCATTGAACTTGAGTAAGGATTTTCTCCCATATCTTTAACAGCTCTGAGTTATAACCCTAGTTCCCAAACTTGTCGGCATACTGGAAACACCCCAGAACCTTCAAAACATCCTGAGGCCTGTACCCAACTCCCAGAGGTTGTGATTAAATTGGTCTGGCATCTAGACTGGGCTTTGGAATTTTAAAAATATCATCAGGTAATTCTCCTAACATGTGGACAAGTTTGGAAATCACTGAATGACAGCTTCTGTAGAAGTGTTCACTTGTGTTACGGATGCAGAATGTTACCTCCTCATCGTTTCAGTTTGCACACCCAGGATGAGGGAGCATGAGAGCATTTTGAGGACGTTCATTCACTATGTGCACTTGCTCCTCTGTGAACTGTCTCTTCCTGCTCTTAGCACGTGTTTTTATGTTTCAGAAATAGATCAGAAAAAAAAAATAGATCAGATGACTTCCAGGGGACATTAGCTATTGGAATCTCGGAGTTCGCCTTACATGTGTATGAAATAGCTCGGAATTGGAATCAGTGAGGTTTCAGCACCAGGACTGATGCGAGTTCACAGGAAGCAGGGCAGGGCAGCAGGGGTGGGGAGGAGAGCCGGAGGCCCGGGCCCCGAACCCCACATCTTAGGATACTCCCAGTGGAGCACGAACCCTCTCCCGAGCAGGGGTGGGTGGGGAATGAGACACCTGCCTGGTGCCCCAGTCCGGTCTGCCCCCTTCCCCCGACACCAGGCATCGGCTACGCCTCCCAGATGATCGTCACCCTCCTCAACATCTACTACATCATCGTCCTGGCCTGGGCCCTCTTCTACCTCTTCAGCAGCTTTACTGTCGACCTGCCCTGGGGGAGCTGCCGCCACGACTGGAACACGGGTGAGGTCACACCCTCCTGCTTGGCCGCGGTGACCGGGGAGAGGGATCGGCCCTGTACCCTGGGACTCAGGCCCCCACCCCTCACTTGGGATGCTCTAGAAGTCTCCCAAGGACATCACGGAGGTCTTACACCAAAGATAAGAGTGAGAATCCACCAGCATCACAGGGAAAATGTCACAGACCTTTTTTCCAAAAAGCAATTTTACTTACTTATTTTTCGCTTGTGCTGGGTCTTTGCTGCTGCACGTGCTTTTCTGTCTTTGTGGGAAGTGGGGGCTACGCTCTGGTTCTGGTGCCTGGGTTTCTCATTGCGGCGGCTTCTCTTGTTGGGGGGCACGGGCTCTAGGCACGCGCTTCAGTGGCTGCAGCGCGTGGGAACAGTAGTTTCGGCTCCCGGTCTCTAGAGCACAGGCTCTGTGGTCGTGACACACAGGCTTAGTTGTTCTTTGGCACGCAGGATCATCCCGGCTCAGGGATCAAACCCAGGATCCACTGAGCCACCAGAAAAGCCCTACAGACTTTGTAAAAAATTCATGGGTTCCATCAAACACATTATCAATGCAAGTATCATGAAGAAAGAACTGACTTCATTTTGTGCAGTTTAGCCCTTTATGTGATCTGAGACATGGTTAGTTTGATATATGTATATATTACATATAATACATATATTATATATATGTATATATTACATATAATACATATATATATGTATATATTGCATACAATACATATATACTGCATACAATACATATATACAATATATGTGTATATATTATTATATATGTATATATAACATATATGTATATATTATTTCATTTATTTGTTTTTCATGTCTTCTTTCTGATGCTATTTTCAACTTCCAGTTTATCTGGACTGAACCGGGGAATACACCATTTTATACAGTATCTCTATCATTTACAATAGCAAGTAATTGTCTCTTGTGGTTCCATCTTAAGACAGGAGCCCATAAGGCCATAGAACTACTGAGTCTAATGAATAGAAAGTAAACATGAAATTAAAGATAAAATTAAAAGTTACCTAGGGGAGTGCTGTCCAGAAGAACCGTCTGGGGTGATAAGTGTCCGGGTATTCTCTGACCCGGCAGCCACTAGGTGCCCCCTCGCCTCCAAACTGTGTGCTGTCTCTCCAGGCCTTCCTTCCTTTGTTCCTCTCTGCCACCACCTCCATGCCACTACTTTTCAGGTGAAAAGTCCAGTCCTGGATGTCCCTCCCTGAGGATCACTGATCCACTAGGCTCTGCTCAATGTGTCTGTTAGAGCCTGTCCCGGCCCCGGCCCCTGGCATTCACCTGGCTTTATCTCTGTTTGTTGGTCTGGTTTGGGCTTAGTGAAGTGAAACTGAAAGTCGCTCAGTCGTGTCCGACTCTTTGAGATCCCATGGACTATACAGTCCATGGAATTCTCCAGGCCAGAATACTGGAGTGGGTAGCCTTTCCCTTCTCCAGGGGAATCTCCCCAACCCAGGGATCGAAGCCAGGTCTCCCGCATTGAAGGCAAGTTTGTGCTTAGTGCTCTGTACTGTATCCTGAGCTCTCAAAACATATTTGTGGAGTGAATCAGGTTTTAAAAAATCTGTTCTCTTGTGATATTTTCTTTATTGTGTTTTTTCTTCTCCTCTCTTTGTTTCCTCCTCCCCCCCCCTCCCTCCCCCCTCCCTCCTCCCTCCCCCCTCCCTCCCCCCTCCCTCCTCCCTCCCCCCTCCCTCCCTCCCCCACCCCCCCATATCTGTCCCCTCCTTTATTTTAATTTTTGGCTGCTGGGTCGTTGCTGCTCATGGGCTCTCTAGTTGTGGCCCACAGGCTTAGTTGCTCCTAGGCATGTGGGATCTTAGTTCCCTGTGCAGTGCCTCATGGCTCAGTGGTGTCCAACTCGTGATCCCACGGACTGTAGCCCGTCAGACTCCTCTTTCCATGGGGATTCTCTAGGCAAGAATACTGGAGTAGGTTGCCATGCCCTCCTTCAGGGGAATCTTCCCAACCCAGGGTTGGAATCCAGGTCTCCTGCATTGCAGGCAGACTCTTTACCAGCTGAGACACCAGGGATACCAAGAATACTGGAGTGGGTAGCCTATCCCTTCTCCAGGGAATCTTCCTGACCCAGGATCAAAGTGGGCTCTCCTGCATTGCAGGTGGATTCTTTAGCAACTGAGCTACCAGGGAAGCCTGACCAGGGACCATTTCCCCACCCAGGGATCAAACCCGAGTCCCCTGCACTGGAAGGTGGATTCTTAACCACTGGCCCCCCAGGGCAGTCCCCAGCTCCCAGATCCTCTGCAGGTGGAACTTAACACATTTTGCTGAGCAGGACCCCAGCCCTCACTTCCTCACAGATGGGTGATCACAAGTCATCTCTGAGAAGATTCACTTTCTTGGGTGTGCAGTGGGGAAAATGCTCTCTATAGTAGTATTTCCCAGGATTGCTGTCCTGATAAAACGCAAAGAAGGGCGTGAACACTTTGTGAAAAGTCTGAAGGCATAGAGGGGTAATTGAGAGCCACTATTTATGGAGCGCCCTGGAGCCTCATCTTCATTTAATCCCCTTATCGGCCCTGCACAGACTCTTCTCATGTGCATTTAGAGCCAACAGGACTGAGGCTTAGAGAGCCTCTCAGTGAATAACCTGGGGTGTTGGGGGGGGGGAGTGGGGGTGGGTGGGGAGTGGGATTCAAGCCAGAGCCTCCTGACCTGTATCCCTGCTCTTAGCCATGACTGCACCATTTCCCCAGATGGTGTCCTGATTGTTCCTCAAAGGTTGTGAGTCCATCCAGGATGGCGGCCCAGAAATATTTGTCTATTTGAAGCAGTGTGCAAAGCATCTTTGCTGATGCCGCCTGGTCTTGCTTTAATTAGAACATGCAGCCGCGACCCGCCCCCCATCCCACCCCCTACACCCTCTGCCATGGAGAAGTGGGAAAGGGTGCCATGGGTTTGATGAGGTTATGATGTCTTTCGTGTCTCATTGTGAGACTGTTTTGTTTAGATAACTTCAGCCCAGACACCTTCCTTCCCAGTCTCTTAAAGCTCCCCTCACTCTCTGGTCACACTGGCCAGTGATCTTTCTCTTGCTCCCCCGACCCCTGGCTGCCCACAGAGCGCTGCGTGGAGTTCCAGAGGACCAATGGCTCTCTGAATGCGACCGCTGAGAATGCCACCTCTCCCGTCATCGAGTTCTGGGAGTAAGTGAGGCCTTTTCTCCCTTCAGCCAGTGTGGACAGTGTGTCCAGGGCATGGGGCTGGGTTCATACGGTGGTGACTCCACAGACGGCAAGGGATGAATTTCTGCTTCCCCCTTTGGTGGCCCCACCATCCAAGTGGCTTTTCCCTTGTGGCTGTATCTGTGGTTAATGCAGGACTGTCCTCGGGCTGGGCCTGCCTCCCCTCCCCTGGGGCCAGCCCCATGAGTGTCCACCCTCCTCCCCAGCTTCTTGTCAGTTACCTTTACTGCTCCTCCCCCTCCAAATACTGACATTCACCCAAAAAGTGATTCCTAACATCAAAGCCGTCATCACGGTCTGACTGAGAGAATGTTTGCATCCCCTTCTCTGGGTTCAGTTGCACTCGGCCTGGCAGAATAAACTTACCTGGGGACAGATTGTGTTTGCCGTCCTATCTGTCTATCCCCATCTCTGGGCAAAGGAGAGCCTCACGGATCAGAGTGAAGGAGCCGGTGAGCCTTCTTCAGATCAGAGCGAGAGGCCCGGCTCCACTGCCCAGGGAGCTGAGGCTGGCAATTCACCCCTCTCTCCCCAGGAGGCGGGTCCTGAAGATCTCGGAGGGCATCCAGCACCTGGGGGCCCTGCGCTGGGAGCTGGCCCTGTGCCTCCTGCTCGCCTGGGTCGTCTGCTACTTCTGCATCTGGAAGGGCGTCAAGTCCACGGGCAAGGTCTGTGTCAGACAGCCCCAGGCCCCTCCCCTCCTGGGGACCTCAGCCACCCACGGGTTCAGGTTGTTCCTAGTCGGGGATTGGGAGGGAATGACCCCCACAAAGATTGCTTGGTGCTCGCTTGCTTGATTTTGTGCCTCTCCTGGGCTCAGTCACATGTTCTTCTATTTGGGGAAGTGAAATGGAAGAAAGACAGGGAGGGAAGGGGAGACGGGGGGGGAGGGGGAGACAGAGGGGGAGGGGGAGACAGATGGGGAGGGGGAGACAGAGAGAGGGAGGGGGAGACAGAGAGAGGGAGGGGGAGACAGAGATGGGGGAGGGGGGGACAGAGAGAGGGAGTGGGAGACAGAGAGAGAGGGAGGGGGAGACAGAGGGAGGGAGGGGGAGACGGGGGGGAGGGGAGACAGAGACAGGGAGGGGGAGATGGAAGGAGGGAGGGGGAGACAGAGAGAGAGGGAGGGGGAGACAGAGAGAGGGAGGGGGAGACAGAGATGGGGAGGGGGAGACAGAGGGAGGGAGGGGGAGACAGAGGGAGGGAGGGGGAGACAGAGGGGGGAGGGGGAGATAGGGGAGATGGAGAGAGGGAGGGGGAGACAGGGGGAGACAGAGACGGGGAGGGGGAGACAGAGAGAGGGAGGGAGAGACAGAGGGGGGAGGGGGAGACAGGGGGAGACAGAGAGAGGGAGGGGGAGACAGGGGGAGACAGAGAGAGGGAGGGGGAGACGGAGAGGGGGAGGGGGAGACAGGGGGAGGGGAGACAGGGGGAGGGGGAGGGGGAGGGGGAGACAGGGGGAGGGGAGACAGGGGGAGGGGAGACCGAGACGGGGAGGGGGAGACAGAGGGGGAGGGGGAGATGGAGAGAGGGAGGGGAGACAGAGACAGGGCGGGAGGCAGGATCTCGGAGCACACCGCGTGAGTGGGTGCATCGAACTCTGAACACAGTGCACGCACCCTTTTTCATACATCAGTGCTCTGGGACTGTTCGTCTCGACACAGTTCTCAGCCCCCTAAGGCCCAAGGGAGACGCCTTGCCCTGGAGCGTGTCATACAGGGCAGCTAGAGTTCTCCCGGACTCTGGCCCCCGAGGCCTCTGACCAGGCTGCTCTCCTAATCGGGCCGCGCAGTCATGCTAAGCTCGTAAGCTCAGCGAGGACAGGGGTCACGTGTGACAGAGCTGTCGTCCCCGACGACCCTGGCCACAGTTCTAAGCCCCCTGTCAGGGGCATGCCTAAATTCATTCAGTCACTCCACAAATATTTGCCGGGAGTTGTGTCGGGGGAGCCGGAGGGAGGGAGGCGGGAGGTTGTGGCTGGAGGCAGAGGGCAGACAGGACTGAACAGCTGCGGGATGAGGGGTGAGCAGGAGGAGGGAGCTGGCGGGCTCCGTGACCTCTCCTGTGGGGTCGCAGCTCCTCCAGCCCCTCCCGCCCCCCTCACAGCTTCCGTGTCTTTCCATCGCCTTGGCCCAGGTGGTGTACTTCACGGCCACCTTCCCTTACCTCATGCTGGTGGTCCTGTTGATTCGAGGGGTGACGCTGCCCGGGGCAGCCCAAGGAATTCAGTTCTACCTGTACCCAAACCTCACGCGTCTCTGGGACCCCCAGGTAAGAAGCCACCGGCAATGAAGGCTGCCCCTGTGTTCTGTATGGGCTCTGCTCCATCTCCGGCGTCCGTGGAGGGGGATATTTCCACATCTGCGGGCAGCTGTTTGTGCTCCCCTGCTAGTTTGACAGCTGCCAGGGAGCCCAGGGCGTGTCCCTCGGGGGCTGAAGGTCCTAAAAGCCCTTCTCCAAGCTCTCCCCTGCCCCACCTCCCAGCCCCGCTTGGCACCTCCTTTCACACTGGGCAGCCTCTCTCCCCTGACCCTCCATCAGCCTTCTGCTTCCCCCTCTCTGCCCACATGGCCACCCCTGGCCATGTCCCCAGCCCCGCCTGGAGCCAGCTGGCTGGTGTTGAATTTCCTGCCTGCTGTCCAGAGGGCTGCACCCGGCCTCCCTCTCCCTCCCGGCCCTTCCTTCAGGTCCACCCTCCAGGAGCCGGTGCTTGCTGACCGAGAGTTTGCACAGCAACGCCTGTTGTGAGAAGCCTCTGCCGGCTTCTCGCCTCCTGTTTGCCCGCCATTTTGAAGGGCCCCCCAGGTGGCGCTAGTGGTAAAGAATCAGCCTGTCAATGCAGGAGACTAGGGTTACATCCCCTGAAGGAGGGCACGGCAACCCGCTCCAGCATGCTTGCCTGGAGAGTCCCATGGACAGAGGAGCCTGGCGGGCTCCAGTCCATGGGGTCACAAAGACTCAGACAGGACTGAGCGACTTAGGATGCATATGTATGCAAAGCCAGGAGGTGTGGAGGTGGAACAGGCCATGGGTGAGGGAAGCCCAGAGCCCTACACACCCGGCTACCCCCTGCCCCCATCCCTATGGCAGAGGTCACCTCCCGGGAGCCTCCTTGGCTTGGTGGGGAGGGACCATGTCCCTGAAAGTGTTGCCCAGCTCAGGGCAGACCAGCAACTGGACAGCTTTTCAAACATTTTAATAGTAAAGGCAGCGGCATTGTCTTGCTGAGGGGCAAGGGGTGCAGGAGAGGAGGAAACGGCCCCTCTCCCAGCTCCCTTTGAGGCGGGGACATCCCCACAGAGGCAGTGGCTCCGTTTGCTCCTTGTGCAGAGGTTGGGGTGACTGTTCTCCAGCCTGCCATCCCGCCCCCCCCCCCCCGATGGACTACAAGCTCTTCCATCCTGGGTCCTGGGGTTGCAATGGCCCCCAGAAGCAGCCAGACCACTTGAGCCCAGACGTTGCCCCAGCCTCAGCCTGGGATTCCTTCCCGACCTGTGGTGGGATGTGAGCGTGCCCTCCTGACCCCGTTTCTGAGACAGATAGAGACAGACGCAGCTGCCTCATCTCCACCTGGGCCCGAGGGTGCAGTCGGGCCATGGAGCCAAACTGTAGAACAGCAGCTGCCGCAGCTAGAAAACCCCAGACGTCATCTGTGCAAACTCCTTCCAGCACAGATGAGCAGACGGGGCCCAGGCTCACATGGAAGTAACAGCAGGCCGAGACACACAGGGGACCCCGTGGTGGGACCAGGCAGCAAGCTGGAGGCGGTGGAGCAGCAGAGCGGGCAAGGCCTGGGGGGAGAGGAGCCGGGTGTGGGTCTGGCGTGGATCCTTCACGCAGGAGGAGTTGCTGTGGTTCTGGAGCACGGCGTGGACCAGTGGCTGAGCCAGAAGGTATCTTTGCTTGGGGGTCAGGCAGGAAGAAGGAGGGGTAAAAGACAGGGAGATGGGCAGGTGGAATGAAAGAAGAAAGGGACACAGGGTTCAGAATCACTGGAACTGACCTGTGGCTTCTGTAATCGATGCCCTGTTCGTGCTGACCAGCTGTGCATAGCCGACAACTGCTGAGCGCCTGCCACAGCCCTGGCATCGTTAAGAGGTTCATGTGTACTATTTCAGCTCATCCTCACCGCCAGCCAGTGAAGTATCCCCACCTTTGTTAGTTGTTGTTATTGTTATTCAGTTGCTCAGTCGTGTCCCACTCTTTGCGACCCCATGGACTGCAGCACACCAGGCTCCCCTGTCCTTCAACATCTCCCGGAGTTTGCTCAAACTCATGTCTGTTGAGTCAGTGATGCCATCCAGCCATCTCATCCTCTGTCATCCCCTTCTCCTCCTGCCTTCACTCTTTCCCAGCATCAGGGTCTTTTCCAATGAGTCGGTTCTTCACATCAGGTGGCCAAAGTATTGGAGTTTCAGCTTCAGCATCAGTCCTTCCAATGAGTATTCAGGACTGATTTCCTTTAGGATTGACTGGTTCTATCTCCTTGCTGTCCAAGGGACTCTTGAGAGCCTTCTCCAGCACCACATATAACAGCTGCCGGCAAATATGAAGAAGGAGGACCAGAGAGCATGAAGCTCTGAGAGTTAAAAGGCTGTAATTGTGTGTCTGGCTACTGCAGGGATGAAGAGTTCTTTCAGTCTCCTCTCCAGGACCCTGTCCTTCCAACCCTGGGCAGCTGCAGGCCATGCAGGGAGCCGACGCCCTCAGAGTCCTCCAAGACCATGGGAGGGAGATGTTTCCAGAGCCAGGCTTGGTCCTGAGCTTTCGAGCAACCATGTTAGCTGCTGGTCCTGGCCTCCTGTGGGGCGGGATGTCCCGACCAGAGTCCCAATCAAATCCAGTTGGCATTCCCCAGGAATTGTGACAGTTCCAACCTGCATTTGGCTGGCACTTGAGAAAGGTGCAAAATTCCTGCAGCACAAAGATCAGAGCACCTCTGTCCGTCAAGGTCTCAGTCTGGGAGCGGAAGCCAGGCAGAGACACGACTGGGTTTATCTGCCTGCCGGGCTGCTGTGCGGTGGGTGGGCTGCTGCCTCTCCTGGGCTCCCCAGCACCGACTCCGTCCCACTGGGGAGCGGCCACGGGGGCTCCGCTGGTGCGTGTGCTGGCTTCAGACTCCGTTTCTTTCCCTCACCCACCCTGTCCATTGCACTTTGGTAGATCGGTAAGGACAGGGGTTGGGGACAAGGTGTCCAGAGAACCCTTGTTGGACATCTTAAATCTCTGTGTTAAGCTTTTCTCAGGAGGGTTTATTTCGGGGGGAGGTTGGAGCCATTAATTAGAATGAGGCTTTTTATTTTGATGTCGCACATTGAGACCTAGGGAACCTCATTGTCACTGGAAGGCGAGTTGCTTCTTTAAAATGACAGCAACAGCAAACAGCCCACTGTGCTGTGCTGCGCTTAGCCACTCAGTTGTGTCCGACTCTTTGTGACCAGACAGGCTCCTCTGTCCATGGGGATTCTCCAGGCAACAGTACCAGAGTGGGTTGCCATGCCCTGCTCCAGGGGAATCTTCTGAACCCAGGGATCGAACCCAGGTCTCTTGCATTGCAGGTGGATTCTTTACCATCTGAGCCACCAGGGAAGCCCAAGAATACTGGAGTGGGTAGCCCATCCCTTCTCCAGGGAACTTCCCGACCCAGGAATCGAACCAGGGTCTCCTGCATTGCAAGCGAATTCTTTACCAGCTGAGCTACCAAGGAAGCCCTGAGGTGGGATAGGGAACTAGTATTTTTTTATGTAGTAGGCATTTGACATGCACTATTTTATTTTTATTTGTTATTTTACACATTTTTTCTGTTAATATACCCCTTTTATTTCACTTATTACCATTTTCATGATGAGGCAAGTGAGGTTCAGAGAGGTGAAGTGATCTGCCTAAGATCACACAGCTATTAATGAACAGAGTTAGGAAATGAACCCAGCTTGACTCCAAAGCCCAGGCTTTTTCTGTTACATAATTGCCTTCCTGAAAATAGTAAATATAATAGTTCTTGGGGTTGGACTCCAGTTGAAAAACATCTTTCCTGGATCTTCTAAAAATTTCTCTCTTCCCCTGTCCCCTACTTGGTCAAGTTTTTTTCACACATGTTTTGTCGAGCAGTCTTCTGCTCCAGCCAAGCACATGGAGTTTTGTTCTGGAAACAAGGGCTCCTGTACTAGGCAGGTGGCAGCTGGGATGTGGTGGGAACAGAATGGCTTGCTCTGCTGTCCTCCGGCCCTTCCCCACTCCGCTCCCAGCCTGCGGCTCCCCGACCCCAGCAGGCCAGCCCAGAGCAGCTGCAAGCGAACTCACTAGCCAGGGGCCTGGGTCACAATTGCGGTGTTGACCCCTGCACTCTGAACCCTCAGCCCTCTTGCTTCCTTTTCCTCTGTACTCATCAACCTCTCCTCCCAGCTTGATCTGAGTGTGTTCCCCGAGGGCGAGGTGAACATCGAACAGCCGAGTCACAGTTTTCCTTTACTTCTTCTTCCCAAGCCCCAGTTTGAAATACTTCCTAACAACGGGATTTGCCCATGGGCAACCATGGGAATGTCTCCAAGGAAACAGAGAGTTCCCTCTGTGGACCATGGGCCCCGCCAGGTATGGGAGTAGACCTCCAGGGCCCAAGGCTGGGGCAGGTCCTGGATAACCTGCCTGGAAAGACCTCCCTGATTCTTTCTTTATATTTATTTATTTTATTTTGGCTTCATCAGGTCTTAGTTCCTGGAGGAGGAAATGGCAACCCACTCCAGTATTCTTGCCTGGCAAATCCCATGGACAGAGGAGCCTGGTGGGCTACAGTCCATGGGGTCACAAAGAGTCGGACACGACTGAGCGACGGAGCACACACAGCAGGTCTTATTGGAGCAAATGGGGCTTCTACTGCATCATGCGGGCTCCTTCTTTGCAGCACACGGACTCCAGTTGTGGCCCACAGGCTTAGTTGCTCCATAGCATGTGAGATTTTATTTCCCCAACCAGGAATTGAACCCGTATCCCCCCACACTGCCAGGTGGATTCTTAACCACTGGACCACTAGGGAAGTCTCCCCTTATCCTTTCTTTTTGAGCTCAGAGACTCTTGCCTCACCGACCTGCCCTTGAGGCTACAATAATGAATGGAACAGACAAGTGACCTTCAGACCAGAGACCACTGGTTTCCTGGGAGGATGCTCCTCACAGTCTCTGGGGCAGTTTTAGAAGAAGAAAGGGTTTGAGATGCCCCAAAGGAGGCACTGGGCTTCCTGAGGCATGGCCTCTGCCTGGGGCATCCACAGAGTTTTGTCGCACCCCGCTATGCCGCGCTCGGCTTCTCTCCTTTCCTTGTCCAGTTTCTGAAATAAATCCCGAGGTCCCCCTCCCCTCTCCCCATCAGCATTTCCCCTGAGGTTTAAGAAAGTTTCCCTGGGGTGGTCAACCTTGCCCGCTAGCTCCTTTCTGGCCCTGCCCCCTTGGGGGTCTTCCTCTGTGCTTCTTGCCAAGGACCCCTGCCTTGGGTGGCAGCCCCTGCCTCCCAAATGCCCTGGGAGTCCTGGTGGGCAGGAGGCACAGACAGTCAGGGATGGCCCCCCTCTCTTCACCCTCTTTCCCGTCTGTCCCCACCCCCGCAGAAGTGGAAAGAGAGCAGGAAGCGAGAGCTGTTTATCAAGGGCTGGAGGGGCGGGATCCCCACTTCTGGCTGTTCGCTGGGGTTCCCCAGGAGGCTCTGAAACCACACAAAATTCTGAGTTCTGCTCTAGGCCTAGTTCAGGGTCTCAGCTGGGATGCTGGTTGAGGAATCCATGTTCAGAGGCAGTCAGCTGGCATAGGGTCCCTCGGACCCGCCAGAGCACCAAGGAAAGGGGGGGGCATTTGGGAGAAGTGAGTGGTGAGAGCAGGAGCAAGGGAGGTTGAGGGTGGTCGCAGTGATTAGGGAGGCGGGAGGGGTGGGCAGGGGCTGAGGAGCTGTGGACATGAGCAGCTGAGGCTTTGGTGCCCGTGGGCACAGGGAGCCTGATTTTAGTGGAAGGACAGCAGGGACCTCTTTGGGGGCTGCTGTGGAGGGCGAGACCCGAAGTGGGGACCCCACCACCGGCCTGGCGATGTCCATGGCCGCAGCTCGGTGCTCACGTCCCCTGAAGGCAGGAGGTGCCTGGGGAGGGTCTGTGGCCCCAGGAACCCCACCTCCTGTGGATCTGCAGCCTTGCCGAGCCCCGTTCGCCTTGATCTTCTTTCTCTTTGGGATGTTATTCTAGCTGTGAAATCTAAATCACAGCGCACACGGGCCAGACCGGCAGCTGAGATAATAAGAGGGACAGCCGTGCCCTGTGTTCACCAAGCGCCGTCTGCCCCCAGGAGCACACAGCCCCTTAGAGACGAGGTCTCTTCATTCTCTGGATGTTTTGTGAGCTGAGGATCCCGCCTCTGTTTTCTGAGGGTTTTGAGGCACGTGGGGCACACACTCTGACATTGAGGACCCACATCCCCAGACTGTCCCTGGGTTCCTTCCAAACTGGGCACATCACCCGGGGTCTGGGGTGGGAGAAATTGGGGGCTGAGTCCCAGGCTTTGTTTCCATTACGGCAGCACGGGGCCTGGCCTCACTTTTTCTTTTGCTTGTTTGTTTTTTGTTTTGTATCTGACTGCCCCAGGTCTTAGTTTCAACATGAAGATTTTTTTTTTTTTTTTGCAGCATGTGGGATCTAGTTCCCTGAGCAGGAATTGAACCCAGGCCCCCCCCCCCCCTGCATTGCATGCAGGGAGTCTTAACCATTGGACACCAGGGAAGTCCCCAGGCCTCACTTGGTTCTACAGCACCTGCCCGCTGGCCTCCATCGTGGGTCCTTTAGTCCTGATGCCCGTGCCATCCTGGTGGTGCCCAAGACACCCCATCTAGGGGCCCAGGAAGTCGAGCCCATTGGGACAGCATGATCTCGGGGCTCTCTGCCCAGGCCGAGGGCAGGGCTCGGCATCCTCAGCCTGGCTCAGCCGTGCACCTGTGGGCACCTCGGGGGAACAGCTTTCTTGCCTTTTCTCTGTGTAGGTGTGGATGGATGCGGGTACCCAGATCTTCTTTTCCTTCGCCATCTGCCTAGGATGCCTGACAGCCTTGGGCAGCTACAACAAGTACCACAACAACTGCTACAGGTGAGTGGGCATGGGGCCTGAGCACCTGACCGTCCAGGTATGTCAGGGTGTAGGGGAGATCCCTGCACCCCACCTGCCTTCACCCCACTCTCCAATCAATCCCCCAGAGCTGCCAGGTGATGAGAGGAGCCGGGGCAGCACGGGCAATCAATTGCTTCCCGGGGAAACAGGATAATTGAGGTTGGCTGGGAAACCCAGCCCCAGGCTCACGTGGAGGGCAGTGGGCACAGGTGTGCAAGCAGACCTGCCCGGGAGTGACATCACATAGAGCAGCCTGGTCCTGCCTGCTCTGTCCCCTCCCCATGGTGGTTCCCACGGGCCCATCTGGGTTATGTCAGAGAATTTAAGCCGGTTTTAGTATTACCTAAATAAAATCACATCATGCATTTCAAAATCGAAACTTAGGTGAGTAAGGAACATCTGTAGCCTCGGTGCCCCTCTCCCCCCGTTAACGTGTGGGCTGGGCTGAGTCATGAGGTTGGTGTCTCAGGAGGCACGGTGACGGCACGGTGGGAGAGGGAGGCCGTGTGTCCGTGGGTGTGGTTCACCCCCTGTTACTCCCTTGGGGCCTCACTCTTCCAGGATGACCGTGGGTCAGTCCAAGTCTGAGCCCATGGAGTCGGGGCTCAGGACCAGCCCCTAGGGTGTCCTCTGCCCCTACTGGGCAGACAGTGTCCCTTGAGGTCCCTGGTCCCGGCCAGAGGCGCTGGGAGCCCCGCTGACCGTCTGTTCCCTGCCCCGCCCTTGCCCGCAGGGACAGCATCGCGCTCTGCTTCCTCAACAGCGGCACCAGCTTCGTGGCCGGGTTTGCCATCTTCTCCATCCTGGGCTTCATGTCCCAAGAGCAGGGGGTGCCCATCTCTGAAGTGGCTGAGTCAGGTGGGTGGTGTTTTGGGGAGTGGGGGGCCCAAGACAGGGGACTCTGTGAGCTTTGTCTAAATCTTCGCCAGCCCACTGGGATTCACAGGCGTTTCTACTGTCCCCTACACTCTGGGTGGCCTTTCGGTGGCTGCGTCCTGGGAAGACATGGGGTGGACTTAAGCAGCAATTCCAGCTTCAAAGGGCGAACGGGTGTGCAGAGAACATTTTCCTTCCCACACTGGCCTCCAGCAGCCCACCCTGGAGGCAACCAGTATTATCAGGTTTGTGTTTTTCCTTCCAGGAATGGTTTAAGCTTTTATCAGAAAAAGGATACACATACGTCTATACATACACATTCACACACACATACGTATTACTGTTTCTGCTTGTTACATCTTGTAACGCCCAGTTGCTAAGGTGCGGTATACACTGTCCTGCATCCTGCCCTGTCTTGTTCCCTTTAAAGTGTGTCTCAGAGGTGAGTTAATTACCGGCACATGGCTTTCCTCCTTTAAGTGCCTGGCCTGCCTCCCCCATGCAGCACTGCTGCTGCTTTTAAATAAAATCACAGATGGTCCCCTATCTGGGTAAGTGGCCAGCATTTGCCTTGTACACCCTCTAGGCCCATGGACCACCTGCTGGCACCTGTAACAAGACGATTTTGATCATGGGGTTCACAAGCTCCCCCGTCACACAAGGTGCTGGGCACCAGATAACTGACATCATGGGCTCTTATTAAGAACGCTTGCGTTTCTCTGTTACAAAGCGCTGCCCTGTGCCAGGCGAGGTGCTGAGCGTTTGCGGTGACTCGTGATGGAGAGTGGTGGGGCAGGCCCCGGCAGCACGGGAAGCAGGCTAGGAGCTGACCATCGTCCCAGCTCACAGTCTTGCCCTTCCTTTTAGACAAGATGGGGCGCGTTCAGAGTGGTATGGCCATAGACATGCCCTTCCTTTCAAAGGCAGCTCCCTATGGATGATCGGGGGCTGGCATGTGACCCTGTTCTTGCCATCTGAGCCGGCCGGGGGCAACATGAAGTGTTTGAGAGGATGGTGGGGGGGGGTGGTATCATGACACCCAATTTCAGCTCGCTTGCTGTCGGGCAAGAGAAAAGGCCCCCACTGCAGAGGTGGCCAGCAGTGCTCCAGACCCAGTCTAGTCGTGAAGGTATTTTCTTTGGAAACTTACAGAAACCACTCTCCATCAATTGTCTTATGGTCGCACAAAGGCTCCACATCCTTCACCTCCCCCGCTCCCCCTTTAACACTGGGACAACCAGCTCCACAAACATCTGTGAGCTCTTTTTAAGTATGAAACCTCTGGTTTGGGGTAATAGATCTGAAGAGTGAGTGCTGAGGATTTGGGGGTAGAAATTATAGAAAGGCGGGTGAAACAGATCCCTTCCTATTTTCTAAAACCCTTTAAAATACACACAGCTTTTACGTTCTCCTCCTGCCCCGAGAAAACAGCGGGCGGGACCTTGAAAAGCAGGGGTCAGGTCAGGGTCTGGGTGTCTTCTGGGCCAGGACGGTGGTGGGGGTGGCTAGCTTCAGGGCTCCTGCTGTCCTGTATCTCACACCGGGATGCCCGCTCAGGGGTGGCACCGGCGTGTCCCTCTCTCTCTCCAGGCCCCGGCCTGGCCTTCATCGCCTACCCCCGGGCAGTGGTGATGTTGCCCTTCTCGCCCCTCTGGGCCTGCTGCTTCTTCTTCATGGTCGTCCTCCTGGGACTGGACAGCCAGGTATCAAGAGAGATGGCCACTCAGAGCCTGAGAGACAGTGGTGTGCGGGGGCTGGGGGTGGGGAGCAGCGGGCTTGTTCCCCAACATTGAACCTGATGCCCCGAAGGCCCTTAAAACAGCTGGGGGCTGGGCGCATGTCAGGCGGCGAGGCCTTTCCAGGGACCAGGGGGTGCTTTGGAGGGTGGATCCGACCCCGACCATGCAGGGGCCGCTCTGGACTGTCAGGAGGCAGGCAGGGCTGCCCCCGGGAGCGATGAGCCAGAGCTGGTTGATGGAGCTTCTCGTGGGGGGCGCTTGCCCTCCAACTCCTCGCCTTCTCGTCCAGTTCGTGTGCGTGGAAAGCCTGGTGACGGCGCTGGTGGACATGTACCCCCGTGTGTTCCGCAAGAAGAACCGCAGGGAGGTCCTCATTCTGGGGGTGTCTGTCACCTCCTTCCTCGTCGGGCTGGTCATGCTCACAGAGGTGAGGGTGTGGGGGCTTGCAGGTGGGTCCTGGGGAGGCGGAGAAGCCAAGGGGGGGTCACTGTCCTCCCGGCAGGGGAAGCAGGCACGGGGTGGGGGGTGGAGTGTGGGCAGGAAGGACAGGGGGAGAGGGAGTGGGCTGCTGTGATACCAGGTCTCTGCCATCCGGGCTTCAGGGCCTGAGGTCTGGTCCTTTCCTAGCCCGGGAAGCACTGCACATCTTAGCTCTGGTCATGGCTGAGGGATGCTTTGGCTCCCCAGATGCTGAGAAGTATGGAAAGCCTAGATGGGAAAATCAAAAGTGTCCAGTGCAGTTGGACTGGAAAAAACTGCATCCAGCAAGACCCCATGAGTTCCCAGGCAGCTGACCCAAGTTCCAGGGACAGACTTCAAAGGCAGAAAGGGAGCCCTGGGGTGGGTGACATTCCGGGTGATGTCTCAGGGGAGAAGGCAGGAGATGGAGCTCGTAGCTTGATGGTACCCAGGATGGCCCCTTATCCTGACCTTCTGCCAAAAATGCACACTGTCGTGGGCTCTGCATCACCCCCTGCTTGTTCTCAGGGCTGAGCTAACAATGGCTGTTTCAGCTCTCTTTCCAAAAACAATAAGAAGCCCCTGTCCTCGTCACGTGTCTGCCTAGAGCTTCACAGCTTACCAACCAGGCTCTCTTTTCATCTCTGTCTCCTGTGATCCTCCCCGCCTCCACTCCATGGCCCGAGGGTAAGGTTCTGTCTCTCCCCCTCCCCGGGCAGGGCGGCATGTACGTGTTCCAGCTCTTTGACTACTATGCAGCCAGCGGCATGTGCCTGCTGTTCGTGGCCGTCTTCGAGTCCTTCTGCGTGGCGTGGGCCTACGGTGAGTGACTCCCTCCGGTCCTGACCCTGGCACTCGCCTCTGCCCAGGGCTCTCAGACAAAGGAGATACCACTGCTCACAACGACCTTTCCCTGGCCCAACCTCAAAAAAAAAAAAAATCCCAAGAATCCGACATGGCCCCCAAGAGGTGGTCTTGTGCACCCTCCTAATGATGGCTGCCCCCAGCCCACCTTAGGGGCCCATATCACGTCTTATCCAGAGCTTTTCAGCCTTTAACAACCTCGATCATCAGAAAGCCTATGCCTTGGCCCAAGCCGAGTTCTGCCCACTGCTGTTTATGTCTATGAATCCCAGGCAAGAGTCAGCTCCCAGGGGCGATCAGAGAAGACAACCACCACATCTTTTTCTGACCGGTCCTTGCCTTTCCTGGTGGCTGTGGTCCCTGTCCTGATGCTTCAGATGCTAGACGGTCCTTTCTCCCCCTCCCTCCTCTCCTTCATGGCAGGAGCTGGGCGCTTCTACGACAACATCGAGGACATGATTGGGTACAGGCCGTGGCCTCTCATCAAATACTGTTGGCTCTTCCTCACGCCGGCCGTGTGCACAGTAAGACAAGCTCCAGAGGAAAAGCCAGATGAAGGGAGAGAGATGGTGGTCCAGGAGGGTAGACGAGCCCTTACCCTAGAAGGGACTTCTCCGTGGGGACTGAAAATCATTTAGAGGTTTCATTCATCCTCCTGTTGGGTTCTGCTAAATGCTACCCAGATAGCTTCTTCCTTTCCATTTCACAGAAGGATAAACTGCGGGCCAGGGCAGCTGGCTCGATCTACTCCACAATGTGAGTCTAAAGTGGCAGGTGCCTTGGGCTGTTGAGGTGATACTCACTGATAAAGTCCAGCGATGACAATAGCAGTTCTAGAACACTTAACTTCCTGCTGGGCACAGAGTACATCACACATTTAATCAGTCCTCACAAGAACCCCACGAAGTTAAGAATTACCGCTGTATTCGCTTCTCAGGTGAAACTGAAGCCCTGGAGGTTAAGCAGTTCACTGGAGCTGGAAGGTGGCTGAGAGCTGGGACTCAAGCCCAGGCAGCCTGGCTTGGAGTCTGGGCCTGAGCTCCTAAGCACTGCTGCTCTGGCTTTCCCTGGGTCAGCAGCGCCCCTGAATGCCCACTATGCTGATGACAGGCCAGGGGATGGAGGCTCCACCCCTGCACTCCAGGTGCTCACAGCTGGGCACCAAGTCCCAACTGAGGGCCAACCATGTGTAGAGATGCCCAGGGGCACGGGAACCCTGCAGAGACAGAGTAGGCACCTTGGAAATACCTCCCCGGGGGTGTGGATTTTGAGCTGTCTGTGGATGGAGGCTGGAGGTAGACTGGCCCAGCTGGGTCGGAGGACCCATGCTCCCCCAGCCCCATCTCTCCTACTCTCACCCTCAGGCCACCTTCCTCTTCTCCCTGATCAAGTACACCCCACTGACCTACAACAAGAAGTACAAGTACCCGTGGTGGGGCGATGCCCTGGGCTGGCTCCTGGCCCTCTCCTCCATGGTCTGCATTCCTGCCTGGAGCTGCTACAAGCTCAGCACCCTCAAGGGCTCTTTCAGAGAGGTAGGGAGATGGAGGGGAGGAAAGAGTCAGAGGATGAGCTGGTGGCTCGTCCTTGCTGACAGGTGGCAGCCTGCCTAGGTTGAGGGTGGTTCACAGGAGAGCCAGGGGTCCTGGTGTGGGGATCGGGGAGGGACAGACGGAGTGCTCAACAGTCTCAGAAAGAGACAAGAGGCTACCGAGATGCTGCTGTGGTTACCAGGAGGGTGTCTGGGTAGGAGGAGGCATGCACACAGCAGCGAAGAGGGGTGCTGCCCACCCCCTCCTGCTCACGACAGCTCCCACTCTGCTCGCAGAGAGTTCGCCAGCTCCTCTGCCCAGCTGAGGACCTTCCCCAGGGGCACCGAGCAGGACCCTCTGCCCGGACCACACCCAGGACATCACTTCTCATCCTGACTGAGCTGGAGCTTCACCGCTAGGGGCCAGGCCCTGGGTGGTCCAGTGAGCCTGGCTGCGGGCACGATTACAGAAGGAACACAAAGAAGCAGCCCCTCTGCGCTTCTCCAGGCTCCCCGACCCGGCTCGGGAAGGGGTGGGGGTTGGGGGGCAGGCAGAGACTAGACAAGATAATAGGGGACATTTTAGAACTCAATTCTGAGCTGGGTGCCAACTTCCCTGCTCCAGGGGTGGCTGGACAGGTGAGAAGGGCCAGGATCAAGGGCAACCCCTTTGAGAGGGGCCTGGGGAGTCTGGGGGATGCTGGGGGCAGGGGCGAGAGCTCTGTTTGGCTTCCCTTCATTCCATTAAATCCACGTTCTTCCCACCAGCTGCTAGCGGGTCTGCCTGGTTTCTGCCCCCTGCCCACCTCCTCACCCACCCCATCCACTGTCTCTCCTTCCAACATTGAGTGGGGTCTCTCCTTGTGGACCAGGAGCAGAGGGGCTGCTGTGGGAGATGGGGATGGGGTCCAGGCACGGTCCTTGGCCAGAGGGGTTGTCTCCTCTCCCCATCTGTCCCCTCTCTCAGGTCCCTTCCCCCCTCCTTCACTCTGGAATGAGAAAGGAGATGGAAGGGAGAAGAAGGAGTTCTCATTAGAGGAAGGAGGATGAGAGTGGCTGGGCTTCTTTCCGTCAGATTTCCCCCGTTGAGTCTTTTCCTGGCCTGGCCTGCCCAAACTGCACTCCGCACTGGGCATCGTGCGCCAGGCTCTAGACACAGACAATCCGCGAAGCCCCGGTGGAGCAGGCCACTACCCGACTCGGCCAGCAGAGGGCGCCACCTCCTTGGGGCCGCCGCGCATTTCAGCTTGCAGGAGGATGGATGCGGACTTGGTACCCAAGACGCGGCCTCCAGGCGGGCAGTTAAGAGACCTCGGCCGGCCCGAGCGCGCAGATGCGTCCAGAGAGAAGCCGGCGGGGGGAGGCAGAGCCTATGCGACTTTGCGGTCAGCGGGCCTGACTTTGGCCTTGCAGCCCTGGGCAGGTGCCTGGAGCAGGCGCTTGTCCTGGGGGCCTCCAAGGATTCTTAGCGATGCAGACAGGTGCACAGAGTTTCCTGGATGATTTTCTTAGCTTTTTAGTGAGCCTACTAGTGGGAAAATGCACTGAAGCCCTCGGGTTTTATTCTTTGTTATTGTTGGAGGGTTTATTAATATCAGTGATGGCAGCTCATTCCTGGACAGTAGCTGCCGCCCCCACCCCCCACCCCAGGGTGCCAGGCGCAACCCAATCCTAAGATGGGAGAAATAAATTTGCTAGAGGAACTTATGGGTCTCCAGATACACACTTGGAGTCTTCGCCCAGCTGAGGACATTTCCAGGACACAAACTACTGGGCGCTGTGCTCAGGACACGTGAGGAGCAAAAATGGACATCTCTTTAAGGACAAAGGATGACAACTGCTATGAAAGACAAGCAAAGTCTCTGAGAATGAATAAGTGGGTGTGGGAGGGACCCTGAGGATCCCAGGACAGGGGTCTGGGAAGTCCCAGGGAGGGAGGCAAGCACTTCAGTCACAGTGATCTAACCCCTCTTTGGGAGCTTCGCTGATGGTGGATGGAGTTGGAAAATAACCCACCAGCACCAAGATCCGGAGATGTGGGTTCTGATCCTCTCCTGCCTCACACCTGCTGGGTTTCTTGTTGGAATTCAGGTCTTCATTTTTTGCAGACAGATGATACTGGGCGCCTCACCCACAGACAGGTTTGTGGTGGGGCTGGATGGGGTCATGTGCATGCAGGCCCATCCCTGAGGTCATTAGACCAGTAGGGAATGGATTAGGGGGAGCTGTCCTAGAAGTCAGGGCTCAGGTCAGGGAAAGGGAATGGCCATACCTGGAGGTGACTTCAGCCTCTCAAAGGGATGGCTGGGGTGGGGCCACTTTCTGTCCCCTCTGCTTGAGCCCTGATTGGGAGATTCAGATCCTGCAGTTCCCAGAGGAAGAAGAGCCCTTTGTCTAGAGACCCCACCTGTTGGAGAAGGAGACCTTAGAACACATCATTTAGCTTCTGCTGCTGCTGCTAAGTTGCTTCAGTTGTGTCCGACTCTATTCACCCTCAATTTGCTCATCTGTAAAATGGGCAGATCAATGCCTCTGTATCAAGATTTCTGTGAGGCGGGCAGAGAGCCTCAGGGCAAGCTGAAAGGAAAGGGGAGAGGCAGTAGTTCCCAGAGAGTTAGGGCTGGCCACCCTAAGATCGGGGAGCTTCCAAGGGGACCCTGAGTCCCCAGGCTTCGTGGGCCCTCAGACTGTGCTCACACATACAACAGGTCTAGGACCCACACGTGTGCACACACACAGCCCCTCACTCTCCGCAAATGAGTGTGCACAGACCTGGACACACCACAGTCTGCCAGGCTGGCAGGCTTGGCATGGGTCTTACTAGCGATGTGACCTTGGGCAAGTTCATGGCTCCGATCCTTAATTTTCTCCTCTATAAAACGAGAATAATAATATTTACCTCATTGTGGTGTTAGAGTCCAGTGCAGAGGGTAGGGGTAGCTGCCTTGGGGACATATTTCAGGCAAATCCATCCTGTTTCCCATGACTCCACCCCCACCCCTGCATTGAGTTGTCAGTGAAACAGAAAAGCCCAGAAAGAGCTCAGAGACATCTTTGCTGCCCCCTCTACTTCCCCAGCCCCATGTATCAGGTTGCAAGGGACCCCAGGAAGAAGGCTACACATTTATTACCTAAGCATTTTTGCTAGGAGGCAAGAGAGAGGCAGAGTTAAAATAACCTTACATCCATGGCCTGAGGGTCCTGCTTAGCACCAGCAGTTTTGTCTAAGAAAAGCAAGACCTGAGTCCTCCAGGCCCTAATCTACCCCCTGGTTCTGAGAGAGCAATACACTTTCTGGAGAGGGAAGACCAAGATCAGTATTTCCCTCGAGTTGCATCCATCCATCCCTCCCACCCACCCAGCCGTCCATCCACCCACCCAGCCGTCCGTCCACCCACCCAGCCGTCCACCCACCCACCCATCCATCTATCCATCCATCCATCCATCTGTCCATCCAGCCAGCCAGCCATCCGTCCATCCACCCATCCACCCATCCATCTACCCACAAATTCATCCATCCATCCACGTGCCTACTCTAATCCAGCGCTATATCAAATGCTTGAGGGAGAAACACAGAATTATGACATGTGATCCCTGCTGTCTGGATATGCCTGGTCTAGGCAACATTGCTGCAGAGGAACAGGCACAGATTTTTGGAGCCCAGCTTTAAATCCTAGCTCTGTCATTTACTAGAGAGACCTCCATTAGCTTCTCTTTGCCCCAGCTTTCTCATCTGAAAAATGGGCTAATAATTTCTACATTTCATGTTTCTCGTGAGGACAAAATGGGGTGTCATGTAAAGCATCCAGCCTGAGTTAGGCACTCAGGGACCAGGCCCCACCTCAGGCCCTCTGCAAGCAGGCGCGGGGTAGAAGATGACTGCGGCGATGCAACGGTTTTCACTGCAGTAAGATATCGCATTCACTACTCCATCTTCACTCCCAACCCTGCCCAGCACGGAGACAGCTCAGCCTTAGGCAGGCTTTCCAGGTAGCTTAGGGATCCTCACCTTTTGCAAAGATGGAAGTTTACAGGTTGTTCTAAATGCCCAGTGGGGGCTGGAAGCTGAAGGGTTCGGTGGGCTTGAGTCAGGGAGGGTGGGAGACAGGGCAGCCAGGTGAAGCCTGGCAGCCCTTCTCTTTGAGCCCTTCTCTCATCCTCGCAGAGATGCCTGACACACTTGGCACCAAGAAACATTTCTGAATGAATGCCTGAGCTGGGAAATTCACCCTCTGCCCAGCCTGGCTTTCTTCCCTTGCGCTCCCCGCTTCCCGGAGAGGCGGACCGTTTGTTCTGAGTAGCTGCAGCCAGGTAATCAATCACAGGGACTTTGGGGGCCCCTCTGCTGTTCGGTTGACACCCTGTGGGGACAGGGGACAGTGGCCGGGCATCACAGCAAGCAGCACAGTCACTCCATCCCCGCTGGGGGCAGGGGACACGGGGTAAGGATTCTGTCCGGGGAGCCTGGGGGAAGTGCTGAAAGGGGCCCGAGAGACGCTGAGTGGGGTGCTGATGGAAAACTACAGACTGAGACTCGAGCTTCACACCCCGGCCCTGCGGGGAAGTTCTAGAACACGAAGGGGAAGTCCAGGCCGAGGGAAATTTCCCTTCTCCCCACAACTTCTCCTCCCCCCACTCCAACCACCTGGGGCCAGAGAGACGTCTTTATTGTCCGGAAAGAGACCCTGGCTGTACGGAGTGAAAGATCATGGGCAGCCCTGTACCACTACCGTGAGGACATGGCAGAAACATCAATGAGGACCCTGTTCTAGAGCAGCTCCCCGGGCACACAGGAGGGCACAGACGCTAACTCAGACACCAGTCCACCACGGGTGGCTGCCAGGCTGTCAGACAAGTCCCGGCTGTGTGCTTACTGCCCAGAGGTCACCAGGGCATCATTGTTGCTGCATGGGACTCCTACACCCCAGCCCCTGCTTCCGGAAGACCCTCAGCAAACACCAGCAAGTGGCCCGAGACACCAGCAACACCCTTTAGCCCTCCGGGCAGCTCTGTGAGTGAGCGCTGTCAGGTGAGATAAGAGGCTCAGATGCCTGCCCGGCTGACATGACAGGTAGGTGACAGAGAAGGGGGCAGACCCAGGGCTGTCTGCCTGCAAACCTGTGTCCTTTGCCGATGCTGCTTCCCAAGGCATGCTCTGGGCACTGTGTCTAGGAAAATCCCAAGGAAACGGGCTGTGGCTGGGAAGGTCCAGGGCCTGGCCGCGAAACCGCAGAGGGCAGGTACTGGTGGAAAAGTCCAGCGGTGATTCACCTCCTCCCTGCCCTGCCCTCCCCACAGCTCAGCCTGCAGCCTGGGGGTTGGTAGCACCCACCCTACCGCCCAGTGAGAGAGGGCTGTGCCCAGCCCTGTCCATCCTGTCCGCTTCCCTCCAGAGGAGCAGAAGCCACACCAGAGGGGCGAGGTGAGAGGGGAGGGGAAGGGACAGGGCAAAGGAGGGGAGGGAGGTGGGTCTCTGGGGGGTCGTCCTGAGACAGTGCCTCCACCACCAGCCTGGCTGGGAGGGAGGGAGGGAGGTGGGGGAGGGGGCTGGGGACGGAGGAGACTTCCTGAGCTTGGGTGTTGTAATCCTGGTTCACAGACTCTTGGCCTCCGTCCCTCTTTCTGCTTGCGGCATTTCTCTGCCCCTTCTTTTTCCAACATACTGGCTCATATGCACGTGCACGCACACAGACACACACACAGTCACTTTCTGTCCTGCTTGGGGGGTGGAGGGCGGTCCCAGGACCACGTTGGATGGGATTCTGAGCTGGGAGGAACAGGAGAAGGAGTGGGACAATTTCCTTTTCAGGCTGGGTCTCTTAGCGTCTTCCTGGGGACTCTGCTGGGGACACGGGAGCCCAGGAGCTGGATAAAGGGATGAGGTGAGTGGGATGCAGGATGGGGAGGACTGAGAGCTGCCACAGAGGGCTCAGGGGACCCCCGGGAGGAGGACTGGATGGAAGCGTGTGTCTGGCTATGAGCGAGGCTGGAGGGGAAGTCTGGTGCTGGGGACTCTTAGGACACAGCATCCTCCCCAGCTCCCTGCATCAGCAGCATCTGAGCTGCTCGGGACAAGCCTGTGTCATAGCAGGAGGAAAGTCCTTGGATGGGGTCCGGCCCCAGGGAGCGGGTGAGAGAGAGGTGATCACCGGCTGGAGAGGGAAGGGGAGGCAGGCAGGTGGTGCCCGCAGGTGGGGAGGAAGGCTGGCAGGTGAAGGGCCATGACCTGATCAGACTCCCCACCAGGCAGGCTCCCCGGAGGAGGAGGAGGCTGCGGGCTTGTGCCCTGGGGGTCCACGAGGGCTGAGCCAGGCAGCCCACGGGGTGTGAAGGACTGGACGGGGGAGGGGCTCAGGTCGTGGTGCGGTGCACACAGGTATGTGAGCGCACGGGGACGTGACGGGAGCGGCCCCAGTGTGTGTGCAGAGCGGGAGCTGGTATGTGGGTGTGGGCTGAAGCCGGGGCTGGGCGTCCGGGGCCTGGGCCGCTCCCCCATCGCCGGGCCTGTTGGGCAGCAGCAGCGTTTTCACCTGTGTCCGCTCCTTGGCTGGACACTGGGCAGGTCTCCACCTACCTGCCCAGCCCCTAAAAATGGTGAATGTGGGGCTTGCCAGCCTCTTGAAGAGTTCCTTCCTGGGCAGGGCTGGGCCGGCCGTGGGTGTGGGTATCTTGCCTCTGGAGGCACTGAAGGATGGTGAGATCCAGTTCGCACCCCCACTTTCTGCCCCAGCTGAGCAGAGCAGGTGGCAGCCTGGGCAGGTGACGCCAGGAGCTGGAGAGGTGACAGAGCTGGGGTGAGCCCTTGGAAGGGGGAGTTCTCTGCAAGTCATCGAGACGGAGGGTAACACTCTTGCTTAAGTATTCCTGGCAAACGGGCCAGAGGTGGAAAGGCATAGTATGGGCGAGGAGGGCAGGGTGCTGTCCTTTTAGCTTTTAAACAAATATTTACTTATTTGGCTGTGCTGGGTCTTAATTGTGGCATGCAGAATCTAGTTCCCTGACCAGGGATTGAACCTGGGACCCCTGCATTGGGAGTGTGGAGTCTTGGCCACTACACCACCAGGGAAGTCTCTTTTTGGCTTTTAAAATTAACCCCCCAAAGGAAGAGCTCAGACAGCTTTTATGTCTAACATCTGTCTGGAAAGTTCTTCATTGAGTCTAACTCGAAGCCTGCTTGCTGCAGTTTCAGCCTGTTTCCCCCTTGACTTGCCATGGCTCTGGGCCAGCTTCCTTTCATGTGTTCTTGCTTTCGTCCTGCCATTCTGTATTTCATCCTTACCCATAAATCATGCTCCTCTCGATATTTTCTTTTTTTTAAAAGAAATCAGAGCAAAACTTTTCACATCAGGGTCAGCTTGTATATGTTCTCTTCTCCCAAATCCTGCTCCCACCCTGGGCTCTGAGGTTTGCCCCCGCATCCTGTACTCTCCTCTGGTTTTCCCTTCATTTCCTCCTTTCCCAGGGTTAGGGGGTTCTCCCCATCTCCAGCTGCTGGGGACAACTTGGCCCTGAAACAGCTGCCTCTGGTCTGGGGACAGCGAGCCTTGTCTCCTGGCCGCCCCGTTGGTGACCCTGTGTTCAGGCCCTATGGTGTGGCAAACACAGGCAATCTCTCTCCTTGGCTCTTGTGGATCTCATTTGTGTCCCCTGCTTCCCAGTATCACAGTTGAACATGCATCATTGTCGCTTTCAGGGAGACTTAAAGCCCAGAGAGGAGGTGAGACTTACCTAAGAGAACACAGCAACCTGAAGACACAGCTCCCCGCTTACTGTACCGGTAAGTTTGTTCAAATCATTCAAAAATAGTTACTGGGGGTGTCAGGGCCTGTTCCTGAATTTCTCTGAACTTCATTTCATCATTCATAAAACAGAGTTAATAGTAATTCCTAGCACAAAGATTTCTACGAAGATGAAACTTAATAATGCACATAAACATGTGTATGTTTTGGGCACAGTGCTGACTCAAAGGTTCGCTTCTGTTATTCTGAGCCAGGTCTGGACCAGACCTTGGAGTTCCTATCAGATGCGTCTTCGCCCATGTTTTCAAGTCCATTCATTAGTTTGATAAGGATTCAGGGGCCAGTTTTCAGGGTGCCCAGCCTCAATTCTGTACCAACATCCACCATTGGTTCAGGTGTCTCCTGGGGCCAGACACCCTGTTCTTTCCACCTGAGACTTGGTTCTCAAAGCCCCAGGGGTCGGCCTCTTTGTTTTTCCTTCCCTTCTCCCCCAGCCCCTTCCCTGTATCAGAGGATGAGGTCTTTGATTCCACCAGGTGCCTCTCTCCTCACCTTCCATCCAGAGCCTAGCTTGCCAGGGAAGCCTCCTCGTAGGTCCCAGAACTTGAATTTCTGCCCCGGACATGCTTCCCCACTCCTGGGACAATCTGCACCCTCCAAGTCACCTTCAAAAATTTCCATAACCTCAAATGGCCCTGCCACGCCCTCCTAGCTGACTTGGGCTTGGGCTGTTGCCTGGATTAAAAGGACCAACAAGTAAACAGACGCTTCTTTTAATAAAAAGAATCCCTTGTGTTTCTCTGGAGCCTTGGAGGGACAGAGCCCTTGGTAGCTCCTGGTCACTTTAGTTGCCCAGCGCCCCTCGGAGTCAGGGGCAGGGAGGGGGCACGTGGGTGAGTGCCCCCCTCTGCAGCCTAGGTACCTCTTCCTGGCAGCTCCTGGAAACAGAATCGGAGGTGGCCTTGGGCAGAGCGTGGGGAGGGGAGGCAAACAAGGATTCCGGATAGAGCAGGCATCAATTTATCTCCTGGCAGCCAGTAAATGGGCCACGGGAGGGACAGGGGAGAGCAGACAGCGGCAGCCCTTCAGGGTAGGGAGTCAGGAGGAACAATGACCTGCCTGTGATGGGTACTCACTCTGGCTCTCCCTTGAGGGGACACTTGGATTGGAGGGGACCACCCACGTGAGGATCTCTCTGGTGACCCCCTCCACCTCCAGGATCCTTGCCAGCTCTCAGGATGGAGGTTCAACTGAGAGAGGGGGAAGAACCAGGCTTCCCTTGAAGGCCACCCTGACCCCATCTGGCCTCATGAGGTGGCCCCACCTTCCCCTGCCCTCCTAATCAGATGCCCAGAGCGAGTTGGCCCCGTGTTTACCCGGAGGCAATCGATCGTCCTGGCACAGTGACGAGCATGCAGCTGGCCCAGGGAAGACCATGCTGTACCTGGCCACACCAGCCCTTTGACCTCCTATTGCCCCCAGCAGCCTCTGACCCCTTATGCCTGGAATGGCGCCACTTACTGGACACTGGGGACCTAAGGCAGATGGGCCAGCGGGGATGGCAGCTGGCTGCAAGGATCAAAAGAGACTTGAGATAACGGTCCCCGAGCCTGGGTTTTAATCCCCATCTAGTTCCTGTGTGGTCTCAGACAAATTACTTCACCTGCCAAGGCCTGGATTTTCTCATCTGCAAAATGGGCAAATTAAGAACAAACTGCTCCCATTGTAAAGAAACTACCGTTTTTGTTGTTTAGTTGTTAAGTCGTGTCCGACTCTTTCGTGACCCCATGGACTGTATCCCACTGGCTCCTCCGTTCATGGGATTTCCCAGGCAAGAATACTGGAGTGGCTTACCATTTCCTACTCCAGGAGATCTTCCTGACCCAGGGACCGAACCCACATCTCCTGCATTGGCAGGTGGATTCTTTACCACTGAGCCACCAGGGAAGCCCCATACCACTATACTCCAGTAAAAATTAATAAAAATAAAATAAAATCCAGATGCAGTTCCCATTAAAAAAAATATGCTTGCATTCATAAGGTCCTTCTGTACATTACAGGGAACTCTTTTTGATACTCTGTAATAAGCTATATGAGAAAAGAATCTAAAAAAGAATGGTGTATGTATATGTATAACTGAGTCGCTTTGCGTACAGCAGAAAGTAACACAACATTGTAAATCAACCCTATGCCAATAAAATTTTTTTAAAAGCCATAAATAAATACATATGTACATTTTAAAGAGAGCAAACTGCTCCCTATTTATTATTGGAGCCATGAGAGCAAAGGGTAACTTGAGGTGCAAATGTCACTGAGAATTTGAGAAGAAAATCTGGTCCAACACTATTAGACAACCTCCCGGCAACGCTGAAGGGTCGGAATGGAGAGAGCAGGGGTGACAGCTCCCCTGGGGTTGCCCAGCTCGTTCCTCTCGTCCCTGCAGGCTGGCCTCTCCCACCATCCTGCCCACGCCCATCTGCAGCCTCCCAGCCCATCCATGGCTGCAGACGACAGAAAAGCGGCAGCTCCCAAGGAGGGGCTTCCGGTGGTTCCCTGGACCCCTGAGGAGGGCCCAAGGCCAGACCAGGAAGCCAGGGAGCAGGTGAAGGATCGAGGCCAGTGGAACAACAAGATGGAGTTCGTGCTGTCCGTGGCCGGGGAGATCATCGGGCTGGGCAACGTCTGGAGGTTCCCCTACCTCTGCTACAAAAACGGGGGAGGTGAGTTCACTTGAGGTGGGCGCGGTGGGGGAGAGCTGAGGAGCTCCAGTTCCACCACTGGCCTTGGCATTCCCCGCCGTGAAATGGGCTTGATTCCTCAGAACAAGCTCCTCTCCAGGAGGAAGTCAGACATTGAAGGACTCAGTCCCTCGCTCAGCTCCTACTGTGGGCCACCCTGCCCCAGGCACTCTGCTAGATATAAAACAGAACACACTCTGGGCTATGTTGCAGTGAAGGGCAGCAGGTTACAGACAAACACGTCCGCCGCAGTCTGCCGAGTGGTGACGCGTGGACGGGCTAGAAGCAGAGCAGCGTGGAGGGATGGAGTGGGGAGATATTGGATCAGGAAGGGAAGGGTGAGACATGGGAGGCGAGGGGACCAGGAGAGGGTCTGTCCAGGAGGTGGCCTTTGAGCTGAGAATTGAAGGAGGTGAAGGCGCAAGTTCCAAGGGTAGATTTCAGGTGAAGAACACTCCAAACTCAGGAGACAGCAAGGGCCAAGGGCCAAGGTCAAGTGAAGAGCAGCTGGCCTGTTTGAGGAGGGATGAGGAGGGGAGTGATGGGGCTGGGGGGAGGGTGGGGGAGAGACCAGAGGTCATGGACCTGGACCCTGAGGTTGGGCTCTGAGTGAGACAGGAGCCATTGAGGAATGTTGATCAAATAAGAGGCACGATCCCTATCTAGGATTTTTTTTTTAATTAAAGAAGCAATTATACACGTTTTAGCACCAGTAGTAAAAATGAGCAAGGGTGTAATGGGGAGGGGCCAGAGTCACCTTTTTAAGTGTGGTTTTAGTATATTCAGAGAACTGTACAACCATCACCACAACTGATTCTAGAATCTTTCCATCACCCCCAAAAGAAGCCCTGTACCCATCAGAAGTCACTCCCCAGCCCTCTCCCGGCCTGCCCTCAGCAACCACAAATCTGCTTCCTGTGGCTGTGGTTTTACCTGTTTGGAATATTTCACATCAGTGGAATAATTCATTTACATGAGTTTGTTTGTGAGTGGCCAGATCCATTTTTGCCTTTTGAAAACACCTTTATTCTTTTGTGGAAACGATGTATGTGAATATTAGAAATATTCCAGAAAGGTAAAAAAGAAGGAACAGTCTTGTTTAAAAATAGCCATTGTTTAGAAAATCCTTCTAAACACCATTTATATTTAAGTTGACAAATATTTATTGAACATTTACTATGTATCCTGCTCTCTTTTTTAAGCATCCATGATTAATTTTCTTTTTTTAATATTTATTTATTTGACTGAACCCAATCTTTAGTTGTGGCATGTGGGATCTAGTTCCCTGACCAGGGATTGAACCCAGGCCCCCTGCATTGGGAGCACGGAATTTTAACCATAGGACCACTGGGGAAGTCTGTACATTTTTAGGTGTTTATCAAGTTATGCATAGTAGGTTCTTATTTTTGCAAAAAAAAGAAATATATGTGTATATGTTTATAAGAAAATTGGAAGGATATACTGATAGAAGGGCATCCATTGTGGCTCAACTGATAAAGAATCTGTCTGCCATGCGGGAGACCTGGGTATGATCCCTGGCTTGGGAAGACCCCCTGGAGAAGGGAAAGGCTACCCACTCCAGTATTCTGGCCTGGAGAATTCCATGGACTGTATAGTCCATGGGGTCGCAAAGAGTCGGACATGACTGGGCGACTTTCACTTTCACCTTTCACTGATACAATGCTTTTCTCTTTCCTTCTCATTATACTTTCTATTTTTTCTACACAGTAGCATGCTTGAGAAGCATTGTAACACTGTGGTTACAAGCCCAGGCTCAGGGTCAGACCACCTGAGTTTATGCTTCAGTTTCCTCATCTGTAAAATGGGGATAACATCAGTACCTGGGAGGTTGCTTTGCGAGGGTTTTGATGTCGGTAAAGCATTTAGAAGCAGGCTTTACAGACAGAAGCCCAAGTGCCAAGTGTTATTACTATGCAATGAACTATGCATTACTATGCAATGTGTTCACCCAGGCACGCACTTCTGAGATGATGGAGGTGGACACCTTGGGCTGTCATTTCCAGGGTGTCTTTAGGCCTGGCCTCCCACCATGGCCTGCAGGCCAGCGCCTTCGACTGCTGAAACCACATCCCAAGAATAGCCCCCCAGCAGAGGAGTGGCCTCCTCAGAGGAGCCCAGTTCAGACCAGAGCCTGAGAGAAGGGAAAACCCTCTGAATATGAGGGGGAAAAAAACCCTCTGAATGAGAGGGAAAATAATTTTTCCAAGATATTTTTGTTTGTTAGTTTTCCTCTAAAAAGTAACCTACTTGATAATTTAATAAGCATATCAAGTTATACAGAACACATGTTTTTGGTTCCAAAAATAATAAACTGAATCAGATTTGTGAAGCACACTGAGAAAGTAAATAGTGTGTATATTAGGATCTCCACCTACCTTTTCATTCATTTTCCTTGGAAGGTCTTTCCTATCCTGGGTGGGGTGAGGACTGGAAACTTTCCACCCGCCCTGCTCAGAACTGCCTTGGGCCTCTGGGGGCTGGGGGAGCGGGAGGGACATTGAGGGGTGGCTTCAGGCTCAGCCCACCTCCCCTTTCTCCGCAGGAGCGTTCTTCATCCCCTACTTCATCTTCTTTTTCTCCTGCGGCATCCCGGTGTTCTTCCTGGAGGTGGCGCTGGGTCAGTACACCAGCCAGGGCAGTGTCACAGCCTGGCGGAAGATCTGCCCCCTCCTCCAGGGTGAGTGTCCTCCCCCTGTCCCCCTGCAGGCCCCCAGGAGCCTCATCCCCACCGCCCCCTTCCCTCATCCACGCTGTGCTGAGGGCTACAGGGGCAGCAGGAAGTATAATCCGGCTTCGTAGGACCCAAAGCTTATAAAACCTGGGGGGAGGCAGTCTTCAGGGAAGGACAATACAAAATCGTACGCAGGCATGAAACTAGGTCTTAGGAGTCTTAGGAGGAGTGCTTGCAAGCGAGGAGCCCTGGAGCTGAGTCTTCACAGCTTCGTGGTAAAATGTGCTCCCAAGCAAACGGCCGGGCCCCCCATGGGCGTCCAATGGTGTAATCACAGTGACCACGGTGATGGGAGAAGGCCTAAGGCCGTGTCGTGCTGTGGTGTCACCTGCTCTTCTTATTTAGAAAAATAAGGAGTAAAGGGTTCTCAGGCCTGTGAGTAAGCCCAGCGGTGTCTCTGTGGCCCCGCGTCCTTCCAGCGCCGCTGACAGCTCCCGTGGGTTCCGGGCTGACTCTGATCTCTCAGACTTTCCTGTTCCCCATGCCCGCACCCCCCACCCTGTCCCCAAGGCATTGGGCTGGCGTCCGTGGTCATCGAGGCCTATCTGAACATCTACTACATCATCATCCTGGCCTGGGCCCTCTTCTACCTGTTCAGCTCCTTCACCTCCGAGCTGCCCTGGACCACCTGCGCCCACTCCTGGAACACAGGTACCTGTTGGGTTGGGCCTGGGACGGGGCGGCTGGCGACGGGCCAACAGTGACCAGGCTCCCAGCCAAACCCGCCCCAAGCCAAGATGTGGGGGCTGCTGGGGGGCCACTCTGCAGGCCAGCCCTGGAGGGTCACTCAACCAACTGCCCTGACAACCGACAGCCCCGTGGGACTGTGGGTGATAACTGGCTGCCAGGTGCTAACTGCCCCCACCGTCCACCCACTGAGCCAGTGTTTACCATGGGCCTACTGCACGCCAGACCCCGGAGACCAGAGGGTAGGCCCGGCTGGGCCCCCATCGCTGGGGAGTGCAGTTCCACAGGGTGGGTGAGGGGACAGGCCTGATGTCTGGATGGGGTCAGAGGTGGCCGGTGGGGGGCCCAGAGGAGCAGTCAGATTTGGCGGGAGAGGGGGCTGGGCTTCCCGAGGGGGAACTCCTGACACTGGAAAGCGGGGGCTCCCGAGGACTGGGATGATGGGGCCCGCAGGCCAGAGGGTGGGGGACAGGATGTGAGGGCATGTCTGCCTGCCTGACCCACTGTGGACACCCCCTTGTCCCCCACAGAGCATTGCATGGACTTCCTGAACCACTCCGCAGCCGGCGCCACGGGCCCGTCCGAGAACGTCACGTCCCCCGTCATGGAATTCTGGGAGTAGGTAGCAGGCCTGGATGTGCCTCCGGGGGGCCCAGGGGAGGGAATTTGGGTGCTCGGGGCCTGGGATGTGGGGTGCAGGTGTATGCCTTTCCAGCACTCACCCCCCATCACCAAGAGATGAGGGACCCTCACATACCTACTGCCCACACCCTCACGCTCACCCCACACCCCCGTGTCCACTGAGACTCACATGGGTGTGAGTGACTCCATGCGAGTGTCCATGTGACTCCCATCCCACTCAAGCCTGCTCACCCTCCCCCACCCGCACCCACACATCCAGCTGCTCCTCGCAGCTCAGGAGACCAGCCCTGCGCACCTTTACGGCTCTGCGTGCCCTGACGTCCTGGCAGTAGCTTGAACTTGGCCCGAGTGGGAGTATTTACAAATTGGCAAATGTCTACACTCATCCACACTCACACCTGCACCCTCCACTCGAGCACTTACACCCTCTCCCACATCCACACGTGTCCACCTTTGTGCTTACAGAGTCTACCCCCCCCCCACACACACACTCACCTCGGCACACACATAGCTGCCAACACTCTCCCAAGGGCACCAGCCCAGCCCCCACTCACCCTCACGCCCTCCAACCCTTGGCTCACACATTCCTGTCACCCGTCACCTGCCAACCCCAACGCACACCAGTCCCTCTGCTCCCCAGGCATCTGCTCACCCACCTGCTCACCAGCTCTGCCCCACCGCGGGCTCCTCAGGCACATGCCGCCCTCACCCTGTCTCTGTCTCTCTCTGCACAACAGAGAAAGCTGGATGAGTTAGACAGACATACTTGTGGCATTACGTGATTTGGTCTCCTAATGACCAAGGGCTTAAAGACCACAGTGGGGAATGTGCTGTCCATGGGGCAGGGGAGGGGCAGGGTTTGGGGTGGCCTGGACGCTGAGGTCCGTGGGGTCAGCTCTGAGGATCAGGACACCTGATGATGACGGAGGAGGCGGCTTGCTGTCCCCTCGGCCTCACCTGGCGGTGTAACCCCGCCCCACCCCTCTTCTGCAGGAGACGTGTTCTGAGCATCAGCCCTGGCATCCAGCACCTGGGCGGCCTGCGCTGGGAGCTGGCCCTGTGTCTCCTGCTTGCCTGGGTCGTCTGCTACTTCTGCATCTGGAAGGGAGTCAAGATCACGGGCAAGGTGAGGGGCTCGGGCTCCGGGCACGCTCTTTGTGGCCCCCAGAGTCTGCAGGGACCCCACCACCACCACCACGGCATCCCCCTGGAGACCTGAAAGAGAAAGTAGTGAAGGGAGGGGCCTGCTGAGAACAGGGGACGTCCCAGGAAAGGGGTTTAGCTCAACACTGGGGAAAGTCTTTCTTTTTTGATATGACTGTCAAAGGCCTGTATACATAAGCAAGCAACCTGCAGGGTGAAATAAGCCCTCCCCAGCCTCCCCCTGCCCTAGTTTGGCCCACTGATGTGTGTCTTACCCTGTGCCGGGGAGCCCCAGACCCCCCGGAACGTGCAAGGGAGGGGTGGCAAGTTTCCTGCGCTCACCACCTCACAGGAGGCTCGCGCTGTCTGGAGAGGGATGACCTTGGCCTCCCCCCGCAGGTTGTCTACTTCACAGCCACATTTCCCTACCTGATGCTGGTCATTCTGTTGGTTCGAGGTGTCACCCTGCCCGGAGCCTACGAGGGCATCATCTACTACCTGAAACCAGATTTGCTTCGGCTCAAGGACCCCCAGGTAGGAACCTCTCTGGGGACCCTTATCCTAGGCGTCTCCCTCCCCAAACCAGATCCGGACTTCTAAAAACCTCTGGTTGCTTTTCCCTTGGTGTAGAGGCAAAATATGCCCACCACAGAAAAGAGAGATAATATAGAAGAAAACTATAAAAAGAGGAACTAAACACCTCTTTTAATCCCACCACTCAGTTATAACCTCTGTTAGCATTTTAGTCCGTTTTCTTGCAACATTTTTTTCTGGCTGGGTGCGTGTGTGTGTGTGTATTCACATAGTCGTGAAAATTATATGTGGAGGTAAATATATTTTCAGTTAAATGACAGTGGAAGCATCTTCTGTGTTATTAAATCCATTTGTAAATGTCATCTTACCACTTGCATAGTGTTTCCTCCGTCCACCATCCCTCCACTCCCTCATTCAGCCAGGATGGACCATGGTTCCAAAAGTCCACGGTCCACACTAGCTGCTTCCCCGGAGCTAGTGCGGACAGCACACACACACGTGATGTCTGCTGCGCGCTCAGGAGAGGAGGAGGAGGACCCGCTGGTGGACGTGGGATGCTCTGAGGGGAGGCAGAGTGGCTGCTCTTCGTGGGGGGCTGTGTGGTCACGCACACCAGGCTCCCTGCAGGCTCCCCCCATCTTTTCGCTACTTCCTTGGGGTCTCTCTCCCTTAGGTGTGGATGGACGCGGGCACCCAGATCTTCTTCTCCTTCGCCATCTGCCAGGGGTGCCTGACGGCCCTGGGCAGCTACAACAAGTACCGCAACAACTGCTACAGGTGAGCGGGGATGGGGCCTGGGGGTGGGAGGGGGCCTCCCTCCTTTGTGATCGGAGATGGAGGGGCGGGTGGGGGGCCCAAGCTGCACAAATCTGACCCTGCGGTCCGCTTTCCAGACTCTTGTCCCTCCCTTCCCGGTACGTGGCCTCGGTCTCTGTCCCCCCACCTCCTTTTCTCCCTCCCCTTCACCGCTGTCTCTGGATCTCCTCGCACACTGGGCTTCCTTCTCTCTCTTCCTTCCCGTTTCCCGCAGGGACAGCATCGCGCTCTGCTTCCTCAACAGCGGCACCAGCTTCGTGGCCGGGTTTGTGGTCTTCTCCATCCTGGGCTTCATGTCCCGGGAGCAGGGCGTGCCCATCTCTGAGGTGGCCGAGTCAGGTGGGTGCTGCCTGGGACCTGGAGGGAAGGATGGGCAGGGAACAGAGGGTGGGGGGTGGTGGGGGTCCCAGAAACTGGATACTAGGAAACTTTCAGCATTGGGGGGGCAATGCTTGGCACAGAGCAGGACCCCAAAACCAGGGGAGGGAGGAGGGAGAGGCGAACGGATGGGATAATGGGAGGATGAGCGGAAAGTGTGCTCCCCAGAGTGGTGGATGGGCTCAGCCAGCACACGCAGGCATACATACACGTGCACACGTGTGTGCGGGTGGGCCCCCCTGATGCTGTGTGTGCCCGGCAGGCCCCGGCCTGGCCTTCATCGCCTTCCCCAAGGCCGTGACCATGATGCCCCTGTCCCAGCTGTGGTCCTGCCTCTTCTTCATCATGCTTATCTTCCTCGGGCTGGACAGCCAGGTTTGCCCCACCCCCCCCCCTTGCCCCCACCCTGCGGTCCCCTTCCCAGCTTCTGTGCTCCCTGCCAGGACTTTCCCTAGCCCCCTGGCCCCAGCCCAGGGTTGTTCCCCCTCCATCCCATGACCAGGACCCGTCCTTGAGGTTGGGGTGGGGGGTACCCCTGGCCTAGGGACCCTCTTCTGTGAGGGGCTGCCTTCTTTGCCCACCCTGCCCCGCCTCCACCCCCAGGCCTGACCCTTCGCAGACATGGACATGCCCTCCCAAACATCCCTCCCGCATGCTCAGGCCACCCAGCCTCCCCCTCCCCCTTCCAGCTGGGACCCTCTGTGGTGGAGACGTGGGCTGGCCTCACCCCAGCTCTGACCCCTGTGCCCCTGACTCTGCGGGTCAGCATGGGGGTGGGGGGCAGGGAGCAGGTGTGGGCAGTGACCCCTCTCACCAGCCCCCTCCGGCCCACAGTTTGTCTGTATGGAGTGCCTGGTGACGGCCTCCATGGACATGTTCCCCAGGCAGCTCCGGAGAAGCGGGCGGCGGGAGCTCCTGATCCTTGCCATCGCGGTCACGTGCTGCCTGATCGGGCTCTTCCTGGTCACTGAGGTGAGCGGCAGGGGCGGAGCCTCCCTGTGAGATTGGAGGGACCACACGGTCAAGCCTTCCTGTATTGGTTTCCTCTCCTTTGGTTTCAGGTGACAGAAACCAAACACAAGCTGGCTTAAGCAGGAAAAGGAACTTTTTGAGTCAGGGAACCGATAAGTGTAGATGTTCGGTTTCAGGCACGGTTGGATCCAGCAGCCCCAGTGACATCATCAGAGATGCCCCCCCTCCCTTTCCTCTGCTGATGTCATTCTTGAGCAGATTTTCCTCCTGGGATGTTACAGATGGCTGGGGCAGCTTCGGGCTTCCCTTGTGCCACCGGCCAACCCTGGGGACACAGGGCCCTTTTCCTGAGAGTTAGCCGTGGCTCCTCTTCAGGCCTGAAACAGGGGAGTGGGGTGCACACATTCACAGTGAGGTGGCCACAGCACAGCACCTTCCAGAAGGTGGGATTCTGGGCAGACAACACAGTGGATCTCCACCACAGTCCCCAGGGTCCTCGCTGAGGTCAGAGATGGTTGTCAGATGAGGCCTGGAAGGCAGGGACAGGCAGGGCAAACTCTAGCTGCAAGGGACGACTTCCTTGGGCCGAGCAGGGTGGCAGCCCACAAGGTGGGCATCTGTCTTCTCTGGCGGGGCAAGGTGTGTCCCCTGCCACCCACCCCCGCCCTAGGGGAAGTTGAAGCCTCAGCTCCATCCCCTGCCTGCAGGGTGGGATGTACCTCTTTCAGCTGTTTGATTACTACGCCTGCAGCGGCACGTGCCTGCTCTTCCTTTCCGTGTTTGAGGTGATCTGCATCGGCTGGGTGTATGGTAAGTGGTGGCGGGAGCCTTGGGGTCCCTGGAAGGGCTGGATCTGCCCCAGGTAAGGACCAGCAAGCTGGCCTTCTGGTCTTTGTGGCTCTTTGAGTTGCTGTCTTGGTTCTTAATTTTTTTTAATATTTATTTTGTATTTATTTATTTGGCTGCTCTGGGTCTTAATTGTGGCATGAGAACTCTTAGTTGCGGCATGTGGGATCTAGCTCCCTGACCAGGGATCAAAACCCAGGCGCCCTGCCCTGGGAGCACACGAGTCTTAGCCACTGGACCCTCAGGGAAGTCTCTGCCCTGGTTCTTTTTACTTGAGGTTTATCCATCGCTGGGAACCCAGGCATTTCTCATTACAGCAGGCGGAGCTGGGCTTGGGACAAGCCTGGGTTCCTTGAATAGTGAGAATAATTATGAATACCTGGAGTCTGGGCTGCATACGCTGCCCCTGCCCAGTCCCCCGCACAATTCAGTGGCCCCCTTGCTATTCTGCTGCTTTTACTTGAAACCAAATCTGTCTCTGTGATGCAATAAGCATCTGTGTGGCCGCTGAGCCCACTCTGGCTCACACCCTCCCGTGTGTTAGGACGTGGGTCTTCATCCCTAGACGGGAGGCCAGAGATGCCCTGGGAGGTGAGGGGGCTCCCTGTTGGTCCCGAGTGTCACTCCTGTGTCCTGATCCAGTTTCCCCCACACGGTGGGGTGGGGAGGACAGAGCAGGCAAGTCCTTCCCCAAACCCACCCGCTGCCCCCGTCCTGTCCTCACACTCTCCCTACACCCACCTGGGCAGGGGCCGACCGTTTCTATGACAACATTGAAGACATGATTGGCTACCGGCCATGGCCCCTGGTGAAGATCTCCTGGCTCTTCCTGACCCCTGGCCTTTGCCTGGTATGTGCCCGTCAGGGCCCCCTGTGTCTTCTCCTGCCTCTCCAGTCAATTCCGGGAGATGAGGGGCAGGGGGCTGAATTCTGGGGCTCCTTGGGGGGCAGGTCTGTGCCCTCTCTTGTGTACTGATTCCCCTGCCCCTGTTTTCTCACTGTCTCTTGGTTTCATGAGCACTACCATCCAGCCTAGTTCCAGCTCTATCCCTTCCTCTGGCAACTCCGTCAGTCTGTCGATCTGCCTGATGTTCCAGCTGCTGGTCTACTTCTGCCTGTCTGCTTGGAGCATCTCCGTCTCCCCTCTCTTCTCGATGTGACTGACGCCTTGGCCCACCGTCTGCGATGGCTTCTACTCTCCACCTCCAGAAGCACCAGTGTATCTAACTATGCTCCGTCCCCAATGAGAGGGTTCACAGGCCCCCTCCTGCATCTGCGTCTTCCCCTCCCCCTGTCTCTCTAGGCCACATTTTTCTTCTCCTTGAGCAAGTACACACCTCTCAAATACAACAACGTCTATGTGTACCCGGCCTGGGGATACTTCATCGGCTGGTTCCTGGCTGGCTCCTCCATGGGCTGTGTCCCACTCTTCATCATCGTCACCCTCTTGAAGACCCGGGGTTCCTTCAAGAAGGTAGGGGCTTGGACAGTGGCACTGAGGAGGTTGGACAATGAGCAGGGCATCATGGCTGGGGCAGCTCTGAGGCCAGGCAGCCCTTCTGTCTAACAGAATGTTAAGGAGGAGGGTCTTTGAAGACCCATGGCTTCATTTTCAGAAATGGTCAAGAGTCCTAGACCTCCAGATTTTCTGGGCAGCCTGACCAAGAGCAACTCTCAAAGGGTTAAGGGGTGTGTGTGCATGTTAAGTCACTTCAGTTGTGTCTGACTCTTTGTGACCCTATGAACTGTAGCCCACCAGGCTCCTCTGTCCATGGGGATTCTCTGGGCAAGAATACTGGAGTGGGTTGCCATTTCCTCCTCCAGGGGGTCTTCCCAGGGATCGAGCCTGCGTCTCTTACATCTATCTGCATTAGCAGGGAGGTTCTTTACCACCAGCACCACCTGGGAAACTAAGTTATAAACAAGACCTTAAAGGTGCCAGACACAGTGGGTCACAGAGCACAGATTCCTGCTCCTGGAAATTGGTGACCAGCAGCCACGTTTCATCCACACAGTTTCCCAGCTTTTCTCCTTCTCTTATCCCTGTGTGAACCCTCTGCAAAAGGCTCCCTGCTTAGGGTATAGGACATGCCTTCCTGGAAGACATAGAGCCAGTGTCCCACAAAGACATTAAATATGTGGGAATCTGTCTCACCTACAAGTCACAGAAAACCCCACTGCAATAAACAAACAGGCTTACACATGAAGAAAATCAGAGTTAGGGCATCTAGCATTTGTTTCGGCTGCCTAAAGAGGCCATTAAGGACCAGACGCTTCCTCTGTTCCTGCACTTCCATTCTGCTCATGTTGTCCTTTCATCATCATACTTATCACCTCATGGTCACAAGAAGATGGTCATGATTCCAGTCATCACATCTGCATTCAAGGCAAGGAGATGGCATCAATAGCAATAGTAATAGTAGTAGTAATACTGGGAAGAAAAATGATAGACATTTACCGAGTATTTGATAGCAGTAGCAATAAGAATAGTTATAACAAGAACAAAATAGACACTGAACACTGATCCTGTGCCAGGCACTGTTCTGAGGTGTGGTATCTGATAGACGGGACGCTGAGTGGTTCAGTGGGTTGCCTGTGGCTGCATAGATGTCAGGACTGTCACCATGTCACTGCCTCCTCTCTCTTTTCGAGATCTGTGCTCATTCATTCAGTCTCACTGTACTGAGCTTCCCCCACGGGCGGGCTCTGAACTCAGCCCTGGGGACACAGACATGAAGACATGTTGTCTTTGCCTCTCTCGCCAACAGCACCACTGATGCCCTCTTCTCCCCACAGCGCCTGCGGCAGCTCGTCACCCCTGACCCCAGCCTGCCGCAGCCCAAGAGACACCTGTGTCTGGATGGTGGCAGTGGCCGGGACTGCGGGCCTGCCCCACTTAAGGAGGGCCTCATGGCTGGGGAGAAGGAGACGCATTTGTAGGATGTACCCGGAAGCCAGGTGGCTCTTGTGCCCCCAGCGGACAGCTTCACCTCTGCCCCCTCCCGCAGCCTTGCCGAGAAACTCTGTGCTGTCCGTGGGCAGCCCCTCCCGGGGCTGGAGCATGCCGTGTTGGAATTCAGCATCTGATCTGAGCCGGAGGTGGTCTTCCTAAAGCCCGCTGTCTGATTATGACAACTGCAGTGTGCACGGGGGCGCGTGCCCTCTGTGGGGGGCTTCCTCTTACCATCTCTGGGCTTGGAGAGGGTAGAGCCATGTCAGACGTGACCACTGACACCCATGCTGGATCCCGATGTTCTGCTGGAGGGGACCCCTCACCTGGCTTAGCGTCCTGGAGTCTACGGGGAGGAACCAAAGAAAGACACAGCCACTGTTGTCTGGCATTTTCCTGGGGACAGGCTCTCCAGGCGTCCCCAGCTCCAGCCCGCCTTGCAGCGTTGTCCTCGATGCATGGAGTGTGGGGGTGGCAGGGGCTCGGGGTGGCACAGCCTGCACCCGGGACAGACATTCCCCAGCTCATGACCTTCTGAAGACAGAGCTCCTGGCAGCTATTTGCTGTTCTGCCTTTGTCCCAACCCTGACGTCGTGGACGAGGAAACTGAGGACCTGAGAGACAAAGTCCCTTTTGCAGTTCACACAGCTGCTCAGGGCCAGAGACACGGCTAAAGCCTCCTGCTCTCAGGCCAGTGGCCCCCCTCACCTCCCTCTCCTGCCTTGTTAACAAGCCCCATGGAGCGCTTGCCGCCTGTGCCAACCTTTTCTCTGTCCATTGTGGTTCTTGGGATGGGAGAGAGAGGGTCCCCTCTGTGGCGGTGAGCAGCCCCCCAAGTTGGCAGCCCCCCTTTGGCAGTTCTTCCGCCAGCCCACACCCCTCTGACCAGATTTCCTCCCTGGACTTTTGTCTTCTCCCCACGTTCCACCCTCTCCACCAGAGGATGCCTTGGATCTGTGAGAGACCCCCAGTCTCCCACAGAGAGGTGGGGATGCCCCTTTCCCCAGGCCCCTGCCAAACCATGCCAGACCCTTCCCTGGCTGGGGGAGGCTTCCTGGAGGAAGAAGGCTTCCTGGAGGAAGAAGGCAGGGCTTAGATAAGCTGTGAGGTCGTGCTCCAAAGGGAAGGGGGGAGGGTGAGCAGGGATGGGGTGGGCCACTTGGGGACAGTGTCCTGGGGAGGCCCTGGGGGCTGGAAGAAGGGAAGCCACCTGCAGTGATGTGTAGGTAGAAGTCACCACCTGGTGGCTGGGGTAAAAGTCTGTGGTCCAGCCAGGGTGAGCTCCATCCCCACTGCCCAGCATCCTCAGAGCATCCACTATCCTTTGCTCAGAACTTCGAGGACTTCTCAGCTTGTGAAAACAAGGATGCTGGCACGCCAGGAACAAGCAGATGTCCAGACTCCTGGGTTCTGGATGGCCCCTTCTGCCTCCCTCTGGACTGCTTGTGCACCGCGGCAGTTAACTGGCTAGTTGGTGGGTGAAGAAGGCCATCCAGGGATGGAGAGGAACTCGGCTCCAGCCGGATTCTTTTCCAGGACTGGGGACCTGAGAGGGGCAGGCATGGTGCTCTCCGCTGCCACCTGGTGGCGGATGGGAGCAGGGCCCCCTCCCTGGTCTGGCCTCCCACCTCCTGAGGCCCCCTCGCCCCTGCCCTCGCTGGACGAATGGACTGGCTGAGCATTTCCTCTTCCCTGTGCAAGCTAGCGCCCTCTGGAAACGAAAACTTCCCACACCCTCCTCCTCACCGCCCCAGTGGGTGTTCCCACGAGGGTCCGCTGGCTTTGGGACAGCCCTGCTGCCGGGGGCGTGGGGTGGAGGCCAGCAGGCTTCTCAGCGGCCAGCCACCTGCCCCGAGTATGCCGAGTTGTGCAGCTGGGTCCTCAGCCTGGAGACCCTTGCTGTGGGCGGCAGGCAACTCTGCACACGGGGGGCGGGGGGCGGGCAGGGGCTCTCTCCAACTCCTTTCTGGGGGGCGGGTTGGGCATGAGCTAGGGTGAGGGTATGGTGGGTCAGGTGGGAGAGTGGCTTAGGGGGTCTGCCCGCCCCCTTAGTGGTGGACAGGGATCATGGCAGTTGGGTTTTGGCTTTTTGCATCTTATGGCTCATGACTTGCCCCAGCTGTGCAGGCAAGCCGCTAGTTTCAGTTCCTCACAGTTTCTTTGTATCTGTTGCTTGAAGAGATGAGGGGACACCTGTCCAGGTACATGCACTGCAGTAAAGGGCCTCAGGTTCCCAGTCCCTGCCTGTCTCATAACCTGCTTCCTTCCAGGTCTGACATCCAGGGACTCTGTGGCCCCCTGTGATGGTGGACAAGGCTTCCTCATGCTTGCTGTACATTCATTCCTGGTGGGGTTGGGGTGCGGGGTGGGGGAAGCTGCTCCCCACCCAGATGTCTTGGGAGGAGAGGGGATTGAGGGGTTTCTGGGGGTGGGCAGTAGGCCTGTCCAGGGGTGTTGGGAATGTGGGAACATGAGCTGGCCCTCCTGGTGGTCTCCATCCCTGTGGCCAGTTCCCACAATTTTTCCAGAGTTTGCCTTGAGGTTTCAGGGTCGTGGGAGCAGGAAGTGCTGAGGTGCTAGGGGCAGCCAGTGGGGTGAGGGTTCCTGGTTCTCCTGGGAAAGAAGCCACCAGACCTGCAGGGGGGATGGGAGGAGGGGTGAGGAAAGAGTTCCCATCCCTCCTCCCCATCTCCCGAGCCCAGCTCCCTCATCCTTTGGCCTCCCAGAGAGTGGAATTTTCCTGGTAGGACCAGTTCTGACTCCAAGCTGGGTCTTGGAGCTGATTTTGAACTGGACAGCCTTCTTGGGGAGTAAAGCAGTGCAAGTGTTAGTTGCTCACTCATGTCTGACCCTATGCAACTCCATGGACTGTAGCCCACCAGGCTCCCTTGCCCATGAGATTTCCCAGACAAGAATGCTGGAGTGGGTAGTCATTCTCTTCTCCAGGGGATCTTCTCCACCCAGGAATCAAACCCAGGTCTCCCATACTGCAGGCAGACTCTTTACCATCTGAGCTACTAGGGAAGCCCATGGTTCTTGACAAGGGGAGGGGTGAGGATAAGAAGGCAGCTTGCATTTCCAGGCCACTGGGCTCCAGCTGGGCCTCGCCTCCCCATGGGGGGAGTGCTCTCCTGACCCGTCCTGGTGCAGGGTCTCTCCCAAGGCCAGCAGTGTCAGCCTAGGCCCCTCCAAGCCAGGCTTCCCCCGGGATGGGCGCTCTTCTGGGTGCCTCCTGCACCTGGCCCGCCTGCCATGTCCTCCTTGGTGGCTCGCTCTGGGGTCAGAGGACATGGATTTGCTGGGAGGTGTGAGGAGCAGGTGAGCAGACCTGCTGTCAGGCAGCTTCCAGGTGGCCGGGGGCACGTGGAGCCCTAGAAGGAAGCAGCTTCAGGCGCATGCATGGAGGGACTGGGCAGTGGGGGGCCTGGAGACAGAGCAGGCATCCCCCAGAGCAGTCAGAGAGTGGTGGGCCACATGAGCAGACCTGGGTCGCCCCTCGAGGGGCCCTTCTCCCCACTCCCATCTCAACCCAGCCCTGAGTCTGCACCTCCTGCTCTAAACCACCCTCATTGGAACACCGTCCTTCTAGTTGGTGCCATGTTAATTACTGTGTGTCCAACATATGGTGCTTGGTGGGAACTCCGGAAAAGCAAGGGTCAGTCACCACATCTGTGGAAGCCAAGGCAGGGAGGGGGGCATCTGCCAGCCCTGCTGTAACAGAATCAAACTGTGATGACTTTATCTGCTCCATGCTGAGGTGTGAGAGGTCATCAACCCCAGAATCTGGAGCTAAAGGCCATGGGGTCCATCCTGTTATTATTCTAAATGGCAAACCTGAGTCCTCTTGGACTGGGGTGACGAGGAGGAGGTGGCCAGTGTGGGCACCTTTCCTCGCTGCTGGCTAGTCTTCTGGGGTCCTCCTGCAGAGACCCAGCCCTTAGCACTGCCCCCACCAAGCCCTCAGGCTTTAGGAGCCGCCCGACTGCACGCTCCCCACTCACTTCCTTTCCCAAGAGAATGGTGACCCTCTGTCCTGGGTTTTCTAGGAGAGGCCCATTTTATTGTTTCCTGAGTAACAGTGGTTTTTAAATGCACTTAAGATTTAGTAAGAATTTTCATATAAGTAAGCTTATGTGAAAGTGACTTTGTTAATCGCTCAGCCATGTCCAACTCCTTACGACCCTGTGGACTGTAGCCTGCCAGTTTCCTCTGTCATGGGATTCTCCAGGCATGAATACTGGAGAGGGTTGCCAAGCCTTCCTCCAGGGGATCGTCCCGACCTAAGGATCGAACCGGGTCTGCTGTATTCCAGGTTGATTCTCTACCATCTGAGCCACGAGGGATGCCCATAAAAGGGAAATACATGGCAGACTAGCCTGGTCTCCACCTTGTTCCATGCCTAGAGGTGGTCTCTGAGTGGCTCACCTGCCCTCAGACCCAACCTGGGCCTTGTTGAATATGTCTCCTCGGAGAGGCCTCAGCCCCTCGAGGCCATCAACTCTATCATACCACCATCTGCTGTGTGAAAACACTGGTCCATTTGTGTATTTTTATTACTATTTTAAATTGTTATTTATTTTTTTGGCCGTGGCACGTGGCATATGTGATCTTAGTTCCCCGACCAGGGATCAAACCTGTGCCCCCTGCAATGGAAGCATGGAATCTTAACCACTGGACCACCAGGGAAGTCCCCATTTGTGTATTTTCAATGACCCCACCCAACGTGAACCCCTGGAGAGCAGGCACTTTGCTCGGCCCATCACCACACATCCCTCACCCCTGGACCCACACCAGAAGCACATCAGGTACCAGGTGTTCTTAAGCCTGATGGATTTTCCCTCTTCTAGCACTAGCACCTGGCCCCTTGCTCTCAGCCAGAAACCTGTAACACCCGGGGCCACCCTGTCGGAAGCATCCAAAGTCAGGGCTGCTGAGTTTGTTTCCACATCTGAAGGGTCCCACAACAAGAGGCACTGGCCATAGAGCTCCATCCGTCCCCATGTCCAGTGGTTAAGTGGGTGACCCAGAGGGTCTGGGGCCCCTGTGGGTGTCTCCTCTACTACCGGAGGGCTGCCCATCTCCTAGACGACCTCAGAGGCCAGAAGACTTGGAGGATGGTGCCCCCTCCCAAGTCCCCACAGGGACAGCAGCATCCCATTTGGCTCTGGGCCCTCTCCCAGGCGTGGGCTGAGCTGGGTCCCCTCAGGGGTGCTCCCAAGGGACCAGTCCTCAGCTTCCTGGGTCAGAAAGTTCTCAGGATGGGACAGGTCAGAGCTGGCCCCAGGCTTCTCCTGGAATTTCCCGCTTCCTGGAAGGAGGGTGAGGGCCTGTTCCTTTGCACCTCCATAGGATAATGGGGCCCAGCCTGGGGTGCTGTCTGGATTTTTGGGTGCTTAGCACTCTGGTCACCAGGGGAGCCGGATACCCTCTTGGCAGGTGTCCCTGGACCAGCTATTCGGGCTAGTTGCTTCTCTCCCTCGGGCCTCAGCTTTGCTGGAAGGCTTCTCCTCTCTGCCCTCCTGGAGACATGGCTCTGGGCAAGCCCCTGCCTCATGGTGGTGGCAGGCAAGGGCCTTGCATGCGGTGTGACACTGGCCCCAGGCCCCCACGTCTCCCTCCAGCTGGGATTCCAGTCTTGCCTCCCACATCTCAGCAACTCAGGCCTGTGCAGGGCCTGGGCTTCCCTTCCAGCTCCAGCAGCCTGCCGTGGGCTCAGCAGAGGTTTGCTGCACTCTAGCCTGTGGCTCCGTCACTTTTCCTGACAGTTTTCTCCCCACCCTTTCACCTGGGCCTGTCCCCTCTCCACTTCAAGAGGGTTCACCTGGGGCTTGTCAACCCAGACCTTGCGATGAGAAAGTCAGGCTTCAGAGTTGACATCTGGAGAAAATCACCTGAGGCTGAGGACCAAACGTGGTCGGTGGGACCCTGACACCCAACATACCCCCAGCCTCTGTCGCAGAACACCAAGCAGGGCCTGTATCATGGAAACCAAGTCCAGAAAACCAAGCAGGGCCTCTATCGTGGACAACCAAGTCCTAGCCCCTGGACTCCCGCTCTGCTGGGGTGCACGCTGGCTGTCATGGTGCTTCTTCCCTGCAGAGCTGTCCTAGCCTCCACTGAAACCTGCTTTAAGTGGCTAGGCGTGTGTGGGTATTGGTGGGGGTCATTTCCTGTGTGTGTGTGTGTGTTGGTGGGGGTCATTCCGTGTGTGTGTGTGTTGGTAGGGGTCATTCCATGAGTCTGTGTGTGTTGGTGGGAGTCATTCCATGCGTGTGTGTGTGTGTTGGTGTGAGTCATTCCATGTGTATGTGTGTGTGTTGGCGGGGGTCATTCCATGTGTGTGTGTTGGTGGGGGTCATTCTGTGTGTGTGTGTTGGTAGGGATCATTCCCTGTGTGTGTTGGTGGGGGTCATTCTGTGTGTGTGTGTTGGTAGGGATCATTCCCTGTGTTGGTGGGGGTCATTCTGTGTGTGTGTGTGTGTGTGTTGGTGGGGGTCATTCCCTGGCCCTGCACCCGAAGCTCTGACCAAGTGCCTGCCCATCAGATAGTTCTTGATAGTGCCTTGACCCATTTTTTTTTTATTGATTTGTTTTTGCATTTTTGTTTTATTTTGGCTGCAGTGGGTCTTCCTTGCTGCATGCAGGCTTTTCCTTGTTGTGATGAGTGGGGCTCTTCTCTTGTTGCGGAGCATGGGCTCTAGGTCTTGCGGGCTTCTGTAGTTGCGGCACTCGGGCTCAGTCGCCCTGCAACATGTGGGATCTTCCCAGATCGCACTGGCAGGCAGATTTTTAACCTCTGGACCACCAGGGCTGTCTGCCCCATTTGTGCATGAAGGGCTCCCTGTGTCACAGGGGGTCACCCCCATGGCCAGAGGAGACCCAGCTGGTGCCCTCAGCCTCTGTGGTCTCACCAAGATCTGATTTGAGGTAGACGAAAGAAACAGAATCGACACCATTTGCTCAAGTGACATATTTCAATATAATCTCTAAAACTCTATGAATTGAACAGATAAAATACCTCTGGGCTATTTTGTTACAAAATATTTGCCATTTGGATTCGTCGCTGGGTGCAGCCACCTTGCTTTTCTTTCCCTTGAGAGGCTGCTCTCAACGGGTGAGGGGGCGTACGCGGCGACGGCAGGGGCGCAGCGAGGATGTATGTGCAGCAGAACACGGGGACAGACAGACGGGTGGTTGGCGGGGAAGCCACAGACAGACGGGCGGTTGGCGGGGAAGCCTACTGGCACATGGACGTCTGGCAGGCTGTGGGGGGCCGGGGCGGCGGGGTCAGGGCTGAGCACGTGGGCGGGTACCTGTGCACGCCAGCTCCAGCTCGGAGGTGGGCTGGCCCCGCAGGGTGGGGGAAGCTAGGTTCATCTCCTGATTCTGCAGGTGGGGACAAATGGGTGAAACCGGGAAGGGGCCGGGTCCCCAAAGTAAGGCCTGGAGCATGGACAGAGCTGGGCCACCTTGGGGTCAGTGTGCATCTGCCCAGGAGGCCGTGTCTTAGGGGCTTGAGCAGCATCCCACGGGCCCCTCGGTAGGGGCTGGGGGGCAGGAGACCAAGAGCACCTCCACTGGGCCCTCCCGGAGGGTGGGGGGCCCTGACGTGGCCACAGCTGTGCGGAGGGCCCGAGGCTTGTCCCAGTGGTCTGGGGGTCTGCTCTGGGGCCCGGCACAGAGGCGGGCCCCAAGCCTAGCCGTTTGGTCCGTCAGAGGAGGGAGGTTCAGAGGCTGGAAACCCTGCTCCCCCGACTCTGGGGAGGCCCTGCCGCCCCCTGTCCCAGGCCTGCGGGGGTTAAAGCCCCTCACAGCTCAGGGTGGGCTCCACATGCTGCTGACTCCAGCCTGGACTGCTTCCTGGGGCCGGCATTCCCAGGGCGCCACTGGGGCCCAGGGCAGCCACAGCAGTGACCGGGGGTTGGGGGGGAAGGGGCGGCGGTGGTGGAGGGGGCGCTAGGGGTGAAGCCCTACCTGGGGAAGGGCACTCAGACCCCTGAGCTTCGCATCCTCAGTGGAGAGGACCACGCATGCGCCCGCCCTGAGCCCCCTGCTGGTCCCGACCTGGAAAGGCTGGGTATCGGCAGAGTGGGAGGGGGCACTTGGTCAGCTGTGTGAGCAGATGACAAGGGTCCCCACGACCCCCACCCCGTAGACACATCCTTTTCCTTCTGAGCCCACACCCCTGCTCCCAGGCCTCAGGCACCGGGCGTGTGAACCTGACCCATGCACCCCACTGGTCAGCCGCTCCATTTGGAAAGGCTCTGATTGGAGCGACCCTGTTACAGAAAAGACACGGGAGAGGGGCCAGGACAACAAGGACTCGGTGGGGGGGCGGGGGGGCACAGACGGGCTCAGGCGGTAAATTGGTCACACGTTATGGACACGGGCTGACAAAGACAGAGCCAGAAATACACTCACTGGGTGACATCACAGTGATGCCTGTGCTCACACACGTACACACGAAACTAGGTCACCTGGGATCTCTGAGAGAGGGAGGAATCGTGCCTCCTCGTGGCCCTGGGCCTGCAGCTGGGGCATGGAGTGGGGCTGGGGAGAAGTGAATTCACTCTAGGTCCGGTGTTCAGCTGCCATCTCTTGGGATGTCTCAGACCCGGGCCCCGAGCGGCAGGACCCTTAACGGAGGACGGCAGCGCGCTGTCAGCTCAGGACCAGAGGAGGGGCCAGCCTGGCGGGGACAGACCATCCCTGGAAGGGCCGTGACTGGGCAGGCCGGCCAGCACACAGAGGGGTCGCACAGAGGCTGGCTCTGGCTCTGCCGGGCCCTGGGGAGACCAGCGAGCCCTGCGTGGCTCTCCTTCGTGGTTTTGAGGGTGTAGGGACGCTTGAAGCCACCCCTACTGGAGGCGGGCCTGCTGCCTTCTGGAGTGGGGGCGGGAGTTAAGAGGGCTAGTTGAGGGTGACGGCGGGGGGTGGGGAGATGGCAAGTCTCCAAGCATCTGCTTCTGCATGGGTACTTCTGCATCCATGGCTCTCGTGGAGGCCACGGAAGTCATTCCGGGGACGGGGGATGGGGAGGGGGTGCCTGACCTGGGTGGGTGGGAGTCATCGCTCTGCTGGTTGCGTCTGCCCCTGGGCAAACCCAGCCTCTCCCTGTTTCTGCTTCTGCATGGGCAGGACCCAGTTCTCCTGTGTGTGTGCGTGTCTATGCCCCGGGCGCACACTTGACATTCTTTGGGGCTAGAGAACAAGAAACTCTATAAAGGGTGCATTTTGTAGCTATGTGACCTCACGATTCCTTGGCTCTGTGGACCTGACTGAGAAAGAGCTGAGGGGTGCCCCTTCCCTTCCCCGTTTCCTGAAGTCTCAGCAGCCCCCGGGGCAGGCAGCACCCAAGCCCCAGAGGAAGCAGAAGCCGGCCCCCTGTCCCCAGGGCCAGAAGGGTCAACGTCCCCAGGGCACAGAGGAGCGGCCTCCTGAGATGGCTGGGCTGAGGGGCGGGGAGGGGCATCAAAGACTCCTACCCCTTTCCCCAGGCCTCCCCCTGACCTGGCGGCTCCAGGGATCCAGGGCCAACCGGCCCCCACGCAGTATGGCGCGCCCAATGCTGGGGCAGGAGCCAGACCACCTTCTGTGCTAGGCTCGGGTGCCAGCCCATAGCTGTCATACCTGTCCACCTGGCCTGAGGCCCAGGGCCCCGCAGACCCGGCCCAGGAAGCTGGTTAGGCCCTCAGCTCCTGTCGCCCTCAGTCCCTGGTCCAAGCGGCTGGAGGGGTGGTCGGGGTAGAAGAGGCCTAGCTGTGAAGGGCCCGGTGGGGCTGCAGGGAGCCAGGGAGGCCGGCAGATTGGAGGGGAGGGCTGCTCAACTGAGGAATGGAAGCTTGGGCCCAGCAAACCAGGTACCAGGGACGGGAGTCCTCTCTCCAAAATGACAGTGACGGGTGACCAGGAACGCGGCGTGCCGGGCGTGGGGAGCAGCGGGCGGAGGGGCAGTGGGGGCCCTGGCGTGGCCCCCTCCCTCTGCGGCAGCAGCGTGGGGGCGTGGGGGGCGTGTCTACACCAGGCTCCTGGAGCCGCTGGAGCAGCGACGTTGGTGCAGCAGGGAGCCGGGCGGGCAGAACTGGTGCGGGTGGTTGTAGGGGGGTGGGGGCGGGGGCAGCGGGGGCCGGTGGGCCACCTTGACCGGGGAGCCCGGACCGCCCAGGGGCGTGGAGCCGCAGGAGTCGGAGGAGGCTGGGGCATAGCAGGAGAGAGCCTGGCTCAGGAGGGGCTCCATGCGGGCCAGGCAGGGCTTGTCCAGAACAATGACCTTGACTATCTGCTGGCACTGCACCAGGGTCCCGGGGGGCGTGGGCGGCGGTGGCGGAGGCGGTGGGGGCTGCTCCCTCGAGGGGCTAGGCTGCAGGTCTGGCAACGGCGCTCCCCTCTCGGCCCCCGGCCCGGAGCTGTGCGGGGACACCTGAAGCCTGTTGTGAATTGACACCTAGTTTAGAAACAGCCAGAGAAGTATGAAATGTTACAAGACTAATTCCCAGCTGCTGGGACTGGCCTCCCTCCCGGGCCTCCCTCCCCTCCCACCCTCACCCCTTTCCCAGCTCTTGTGCCCATCAGGGGTTTGCAGGCCCCGCTCCCCATTTCTCCGCCACCTAGAGGGCACCCAGCTGCCAGGCAGAGGTGCCGGGCTCGGGCGGAGCCCAGAGACAGCTATGTTCTGCTCCAGCTGAGCCTCCTGGCTCCTGTCTGTGGGGTGGGTGGTTGGACCAATGGACTCAGGTTATGCAGTCTGACCTCACAGACCTTCTGGGCCGCCCTGGGCCACATGGGATCACCCACCAATCTCCTCACTGGCCTCAAGCTGGAAAAGCAGGAGTATCTCTACCGCCTCCCTGTCTCCCAGGGGTGTGTTGGGGACATGGGGACAGGGTCAGGAGGCAGGTGGCTTTCAGCCTTGCAAGCCCCTCCCCTCCTACCAGCTTTGTTAAAGCAAGGCCTCATCGTCACTGTGGAATCACAAAGGTGTCTAAACCCTGAAATTCCAGGCACCCCAAGGGGCGGTCTGGACATGCCCCATCCTCCCAGACTCCCCAGGGCCATGCCCACACATTCAAGAGAGAGTCCAGCCACAGTCAGGCCCTCAGCTGCCTTTCTGGCCCAACCTGGGTCCTGGAGAAATCTGTCCTGCTGCCAGAGGGGGGAACCCAGAAAGGACCCCCATTTTTCCCCCTGGGTTGGATTGTGAGGGGTGGCCCCTCCCTCCATGGGCACTGGGGACTAGCCTGTCCTCCTCTTGCTAGCAGGGATGGTGGAATAAATAACAGGATTCTGGAAGGAGGAGGGTTTAATTAATTCCTTGTCCCTCCAGCACTCCAGCCTGTAGATGAGACACACGCCTTTCTGGACTCTTGGACCTTTCCAGGGGTGGCTGAGACTCTTATCTCTGGGGTTGCTTCCGACAGTCCTGGGGGCATCACCCCTCAGGCTCATGATGGGGGACACCAAGGCTGCAAAGGAGGGGACCCTATAGCCAGGCTAAACCACGATGGCCCTGCCCTACACTATCTCAGAGCCCTAAGCCAGCAGGTCCTGACCCTATTCACTGGCAAAAGGTGCAATGTCAAGAACTCCCCCTTCCTGGGTCCGGGTGCTGCCCTGACAGGTCACTTGGCTCTCCAGTCCTGCTCCCTATCCCCCCACTCCAGCCCCGCTTCTTTGGTTTTCACAAGCCCCCACCTCCAGGGTCTGCAGGCCGTGGGCTCTACTCTCCATTCTCAACCTTTACCTTGGCAGTGTTTTCTAGGCCTGAGCTTCTTCCCCCTGCTACTCCCTGCCCTATTCCAACAAAGGAGTCCCCAAGCCCCTCAGTGCCCAGACAGCGCAGAGCAGGGCTGCATCTCCCTCCCTCTTGAGGAGTCCTCTGTGGTCCTCACTGGGACAGAAGGCTTCCTTCCATCCGCTGGGGGTGGGGGGGGGGGGCGGCTCTTTTCCCCACCTGCTTTGAGTTATTCTGAGTTATTCCCCACTCTATTCTGCTCTATTCTGAGTTATTCCCCGAGAGGAAGTGGCCTGAGACCATGGAGTCAAGCTTTCTGCTCACTGCCCGCAGACTTTACCGCAGCCCCTCTCGGGGCAAACGCCTGACGGCCCTGTTCAGACCCTTGAGTCCCGCTGTGGCCGCAGCTCTGGTCTCACCCTGCACCTCCTCCTCCGCTCCCTGTCCCTGATCCCCGTTCTGCTGTCTGCACCTCCCTCCGCCCCACCCAAGCTGGCCCATCCTTATCTTTAATAGTAAGTGAAAAGCAGGAAGTGACAGCAGAACATTCTGTCATTCTGACCCACCCCCTGCTGATGAAAGAAAGAAGAGAGAGAGGGGAAGGGATGGAACATGAGTAGCAAGCCTGACAGCTCAGACAAGCTGGAGAAGCGCCTGCCAGCAGGCGGCCAGGCAGTGACGGGGGTGGGCAGCGGAGGACGCGGGGAGCTTGGGGTCCAGCAGAGAGGTGGGAGGCAAGGCTACCCTTGGTGCAGGGGAGCGGAGGCTGGCAGGGCCCTGGGGCTAGCCTTGCAGATAGCCACGTGGCCCTCTGGACCAGGGGAGGAGGGGGCGAAGGGCCCCCAGACCATGGTCCTCCCTGGGCAGGGGCTCGAAGGCACGGGCAGGGCTGGTAACTTGCGGCGTTTATCTGCAAGGCTGGAGAACGGGCAGCTGCAGGAAGATGGGCAAGGGGGGTGGTGGTCGCAGAGGATGGAATACCCACCCTGGGGGCTTGCCAGCTGCTGGGGCAGGAAGCTCCTCCGTGTGAAGGTGCCTCCTCCAGACACAGGTGTGTGGGGGGTGGGGGGCCACGGGGAGAGTGAGGGTGTCCTGGGGCTTCCCCGAGCTTAGGCTGGGGGCAGGGCTCCTCCCTCAGAGCCCTAAGAGGGGGCTCCTCCAGCTTGGAGTGGGGGGGGTCTGTGTGAGCATGAGGGACCCTGGAGGCCTGGCAGAAATGAGTAAGGGGCTCACAGGGGTCCGAGGGGAGCCAGTGGGGAGGGCTGGGGTCCCCAGGCTTGCAGGGCAACTGCACGCCCCCTCCCAGGTGGCGCTCCAGGGCTGGCAGGGACCAGCTGCTACTGTCACTCCACCAGTCCCTTCCGGCCAACTTGGAGGGTCTTCAGACACAGCAGCGCCCACCCCACCCCTCCAAGGAGAAGCCCTAAGACAACCCCAGTCCCACCTCGCCTCACTTTCTCTGGCATATCCCACCCCATTGCCAGCTTTCCAGGTGGCTCAGCTGTGTTGGGCAGACACTGTACCCTCCCAGCCGCCCCCACTTTCCCCAGAGGCTTTGACTTGGGGACTGGACCTGAGGGTGATTCTCAGAGGGGCCAGGCTCCCTCCACAGAGGCTGGCAGGATGTGGGAGGGGGACACGGAGCATCAGGACCATAGCATGTGCGGGGCGGTGGGTTTAGGGGACCGTGGAGGGATGCAGTGGGGGTGCGGGGGGCTTCATCTGCATGTGTTAGTCTGGGAGCTCAGCCTGGGGGGCTCGGTGGGCTGGGCGTCCGGGGAACTGGAGGGGGCACTGTGGCTTAATTAGGCGCTGGAAGAGTGGCATTACCCATGCTAGCAGTAACTTTTAATTGTATCTCTTGAAATTGGTAATATGGTGAGTCGGGCTGGGGAGGCATTGATTAAAACCTGAGAAGAGAAACAACAGAGACAGTGAGAAGAGGGTGGGGCACGCAGACACACTCACCTGGGCGACCAGGCCTCCACTCACCTCCACCGCGCTCTCCGCCGCCTTCTCCCCCGCGGCCGCCGCCTCCCTTTTGGCTTTGAATGCAAACAGCACAGGGCTCACTCTCCACCGCCCTGTTCCTGCACAAAGCCCTGCCTCCCGCCAACCCCCCGCCCGCCCCGCCTACCCCCGCCCCATCCCACCCCACACCTCCCGACCTGGCATCCTTCTGGAGCCTCCAGGGGCCCCACAACTGTGGGCGGCAACGGACTTGATGCCTGAGCCCAGCTCTGCCACTGAGCAGCTCTGTGACCTTGGGCAAGATGCTACGCCTCTCTGGGCCCATTTTCTCCTTGCTGGGTATTGTCGAATCTCCTTTACCCTTATCAGAGCCCCGGACGGACTGTGCGGAGTGGCTGTGAGGAGGCCTTGGTTCTTGGCTCCCGGGGGCTCCTGAGTGTCTGTGGCACAGACTCCGTGAGGGAGAGGCCCCGTTCCTTTCTTGTTCCTGCTACTGAGCTGAGTGCTGAGGATTCAGTGAGCTGCACGCGCCCCAGGGCAGAGCCTGGCGCAGGTAAGAGCAGTCTGTGATGGCTACCAGGGATTTCTTTTTTTTAAACATTTTTTTTTTTGGCTGAGCCCCGAAGCATGTAGGTTCTTAGTTCCCTGACCCAGGGAACAGACCTGTGACCCCTGCATTGGAAGTGTGGACCACTGGACCTCCAGAGAATTCCTATCTATGAGGGTTTTCTTTTCTTTTCCATTACTTTTTATTGGAGTACAGCTTTACAGGCTGTGTGAGTTTCTGCAGCAAAGCGAATCGCCCACACGTAGACACGCTGCTGCTGCTCAGTCGCTCAGATGTGTCCAACTCTTTGTGATCCCATGGACTGTAGCCTGCCAGGCTCCTCTGTCCATGGGATTCTCCAGGCAAGAATACTGGAGTGGGTTGCCATTTCCTCCTCCAGGGGATCTTCCCAACCCAGGGATCAAACCTGCATCTCTTATGTCTCCTGTATCGGCAGGTGAATTTTTCACCACTGAGCCACCTGGAAAGCCCCATACATATACATACATCCCCTCTTTTTTTGGATTCCCTTCCCATTCAGGTCACAGCAGAGCCCTGAGTAGAGTTCCCTGGGCTGTACAGCAGGTTCTCATTAGTTATCTCTATTATACATAGTAGTGTATATATATATATATATATATTTATCAATCCCATTCTCCCAACTCATCCTTCCTGCCTTGGTATCCATACATTTGTTCCACATATCTACGTCTCTATTTCTGCTTTGCAAATGAGATCATCTATACCATTTTTTTTTTTAGATTTCATATATATGCATTAATATATATGAGGGCTTTCTGATGGGCCTGGCACACCCTGTGTACCCCCCGGGGACAGCTAGAGGACTTCTTCCAACTCAGTCACCCCTGACTCCCACCCCCACCCCCAGCAGTATCCTAGAGCCCTCTGCCGGGGCCCTCTGATTTCTCACACCTCTGGGAGGGCGCCCACTCCCTGCGATGCCCACCCCTCTGCTTTCTGTAACACAAGAGGAAGCCGGGCCAGTGTTTGGAACCGAGGACCCCGCTGGGGATGGAGCTAATGGACAAGGCTCTGGAGATGCACGTGGGTGGGCGGGAGGCCAGGGGCTGCAGCTACCCCGGGAGATGGGCTGTGCTGCAGAGAGTGGGGCGGGGTGTTCGGGAATCAGCCACAGCTGAGGTCTGACTCCAGGGTTTAAACAGCCGTGAAAACAGGCATGTGCTGTGACCTCAGACATAAAGGGGCCGCTGACAACAGAGCAGGTGGACAATCAGGAACTCATGGTGGCGGGTCGGACCCACACACAGAGGAGACATCACAGTGAGGGTCTCCGTGAGCAAAACCCATGCTTGGAAAACCAATCTCATCTCCCAGCTGGTGGGGCTGGTCCTGTGATGCTGTCCCAGCATCTCAGCACCATGGCTGTAACCAGGGGGGTTTGGGACCAGCATGGAGCCCACTGGAGGCTCAGCTCAAACTGACGTCCTGCTGGGAGCCTGGTTTCCCAGGGCTTGGCATGAGGCACACAGCAGGTGCTCAATAAGAGTTCATTACTGTAAGGATGAATGACTGAATTAATTCATTAGTAAAGAGTCCCGGATGGTTTGCTAGGGTTTGTTGGGCTGGGATTTAATTCTCATGCCACCTCTCCCTCTGATTCCTTTTTCTTTGGGGGCAGGTGGGACGGGAGTGGAGGCCAGTCTTCTCCCTGCAGGCTGGGGGAAGGGAGGGGGCTGGAGGTAGAAAAGTAGGAGGGGGGCCAAGGGAAGGGAGGAAGAAGTCTACAGAACATGGCCAAAGGTGGCAGAAAATCTGAAGCTGGCTGAATTCATATGGAGTGAATAATTCAACCTGGAGAAACCATTTGAGACACTGGGTTTGAGGATTCATGTGGGTTTCAGGAGGCTGACTCAGACCTAGGATGAGAGAATGCTGGTGGCCCCTTAGGAAAAGGTCTAGAGGGGGCAAACCAAGATTTCCAGACCCTTCTGGCCACCTTTCTTCTTTCCTGCTCCCCGTCGCAAACACCCCCACCCCGCACACCAGCAGTCTGCAGAGAGCGAGGGGCCCAGGGTCCCAACACCTCCAGGAGGACAGTGACCTTTGTCAGTGGACACATTTTTCTCTCACCTTCCACCCACTCCCACTGCTGAGGCCCCAGGAGGTTGGGCCATGGAAAGCAGCATCTCCCTCACCCAAATCCCCCAGGACCCCAAGGCTGGGGTGTGGGCGGGGCCTCCACACAGGTGGGGCCCCAGATCTGGAACTCACCTGTGGGCGATCCTTGCTTGGACTGCGGGTCCCCCTGGGCTCCCCCAGCCTTGAAGGAGAGAGTCTTTGTTCCTTGCTGCTTCTCCAGCTCCCCTGGGAAACGGAGAAGCTCATGAACAGAGGGAAACCCGGACCCCAGCACACAGAGGAGTGAGAGATGGGGGAGAGTGGGGGGAGAGGGGAGGGTCTCCTGAACACACGGCACCTACTTTCCCACTTCACGGCCTGTTTAGTGCCTGCTGAAGCCTCAGTTCCCCCTCCAGAGGCAGGGATGCCAGCCCCTGCTCTGACAGCCCGAGAGGAGGGGGACGAGGTTGACAAGAGGGGGGCGACCACCCGGGTCTGCATCTTGGCTCTGATGCTGCCTGGCTGTGTGGCTTCAGGAAGGTTACTTAACCTCTCTGTGCCTCTGTTATGGGGACAACAGTGTCTACTTCATAGGATCATTAAGAGGGTGGCAGGAGAAAAGATATCAAGGCACTCAGGCTTGTCAGGAGCTTAACACACATCAGCTCCTAGGACGACATGGAAGGCTCATATGGTGTAGCTAGCGCCTCACCAGCGCTGGAGCGTCCTGTCCGCCCACCGTGTCCACTGGTCGAGCTCCCCTGAGAAGGGGTTACCCAGCTGCTGAGGCTCCGGTGGATGTCTGCCTGTTTTGTTGCTCAGTCGCTCAGTGGTGTCCGACTCTTCGAGACCCCATGGACTGCAGCACACCAGGCTTCCCTGTCCTTCACCATCTCCCGGACTTTGCTCAGACTCACGTCCATTGAGTTGGTCTGCCTGCTACTCAGCTTTAATTCCTCTCTCTACACTAAAAGCCGATTCCTTCCTGTCGGTCCTCAGTGGTGCTGGAGAAAGGCCAGTTACCCTCCTTGGGGATTCGACAGCTGTTATTACATCCCTCTTCAGTTCCTCTTTTCCAGGAGACATCACTAAAGTTCCCTGTGTTAAAGCTACTCTCTTGGGTTCCATTTTCGGCCTCTCTAGGGGGCTTCCCAGTGGTGCCAGTGGTAAAGAATCCAGCTGCCAAGGAAGGAGGCGTGGGTTCAATCCCAGGGTCGGGATTTCCCCCAGAGAAGGGGATGGCAACCCACTCCGGTATTCTTGCCTGAAGAATCCCATGGACATGTTAGGGGAAGCACACTGATTGAAACCGCCCACCCTGGCCAGGCACCATAGTAACCATTTGCATGAGTTGTTTTATGGCAGGAGATCCTGATAAGGAATACGGAACTAATAGGCCACCACCAGCCGGAAGAGTTCAGGAAAGATCGGAAGAGTTCGGGAAAGATCGAGAGGAGACACTACCTGTCCGTCCACTTCCCAGAATCCCTCTTGCTAGCATCCATCTTGGCTGAGCGATGCGTGCGCCACCAGGAAAGACTCTGAATTAGAATGATTGGCCAAAGACCACCCGGAAACTAATCCCATCACCATAAAACCCAAGACTGCGAGCCAGGCAGCAGAGCAGTTCTCCTGGGTTCCCTTACCTACTGCTCTCCACCCGGGTGCCCTTTCCCAATAAAATCTCTTGCTTTGTCAGCATGTGTCTCCTCGGACAATTCATTTCCGAGTGTTAGACAAGAGCCCAGTTTCGGGCCCTGGAAGGGGTCCCCCTTCCTGCAACAGACAGAGGAGCCTGGCGGGCTGTAGTCCATGGAGTCGCGAAGAGTCAGACACAACTGAACACGCACGCACTCCAGCAACTAGTCGTCTGTAATCTGGGGACACCGGCTCGCAAACCCCAAACCAGAACCATTTGTGCCGACTGTCTGAACCACACCGTCAGTCGATACTCAATAATTTTACTGAACCGAGAGGTGCTCCTCTCTCCCCAGAGGGGCCGCCTTGGCTTCGGAGAAATCAGCAAGGAGCCCGAGGAACCCAGGTGCCAGTCTTGTTTTGTCACGGATCTTGTGAATTTGGGGCCCCTTCCTTAAGTTCTGTTAGACTCGGTTTCCTTATTTGCAAAATGAAGATACTACTACTCAGCTACTGGAAAGATGTGGCAGGAATTAAATCATTCGACAGGCGCAGCATTCAGCCCAGGGCCAGGCACGTAATAAGGGCTCGATAAACAGGAACTCTGGCTGTTGTTTTCCTTTTTCTCTTTTCTTTCCTCCCGGCCTTCCTGAGCAACCCCTTCTCTTTGCTCAGCTTTCTTCCCTTTCTTTCCATCGGAAGAGCAGGAGCAGAAGTGAGCCCTCCCCCACCACCACTTCCCTCAACCTCTGCACAGCAGGAGAGGATATTCACCCTTAGCACCCAGATCCTGGCGATATCAATCCCTTTGTTCTCAGAGGGGCAGATACACTCCTCCCAGGCTGATGGGGAAAGTCTCCATGCGCAGCCAGGCAGGTGCCTGCCTTGGGTGCTGGACTCTCCAGCTGCATCTGGGACATTCTGACAAGGTGAGGGTGTATCCTTGAGAATGTTCCAGACCAACAGCTAAGATGGCATTGAAAGGAGCCTGTTATGCTCCTGAAGTCACACTGCCCACCTACAGCAGAAAGGGAATTTACACCCTCCCTGCACCAGGCATTAATGAGTTGAGTTATATGCGCTGGCGGGAGAGTTTTCTGTTTTAATCTGATTTCACTGCTTTCTTAGGAAATTAGAAACAGAAACTAGCCTCTCATTTTCAGACTGGAAAGTATGTGAACCTCGGAATCAGACGCCAGTGCAACTGTCGGGTCGTTGGCTTCTAATGTGCACTTTAGACACATCCCTTAACTGCTCTGTCTCGTCCCGTGAGGCCGTGAGTCCTTGCAGCCTCCCTCGGGGCACACCTAAACAAGCCGCCAGGCACACAGTAGGTGCTCCAGGGATGCTCGTGAAACAGCACCGCCTGGCACATCGGCACCCTCCTCAAAGCTCCCACTGCCTTTCCTCCTGCCTAAGGGGTTTAAACCAATTTAGAACTACTTTACAACTAAGTGGCCATGCAAGGCAGATCTGGAGTCTCTTTATTTTCTGTTGGAGTTTCTGAATCCATTCTTATTTAATTTCCTTTAAAGGCTCTCTGAAGCTGCCTCAACGCTTCTTGACAGGAAAGCGTGCAGGTGGGCAGAGACCGCAGGTTGTCACTGCTCTTGTCTTGAACCCCGAAGCCACCGGTAAACCACCCGGATGGATGAAGAGGCTCCGAGATTGTCTACAATGCCTGAGTGAGAGCAACCGAGAACAGGCACTCCTTGGAAGACGGAAAGACAGCTCCGAGGTGAGGGGCAGTCAGAAAGCCAGCTGGGACTCTTCAGAAAGACGACGTTATGAAAAAGTTAAGTGGGGGGACCCTTACAGGTTAAAAGGCATGAAAGACAGGAAACAACCAGCTGTGATGTGTGGGGATCTGAACCGGATCAGGGAGGAGGCTGTCCAGGAAGACTGGGTGAGAATCTCTGCCCGGATCCCCTTGGTGGGCGTGCCTGTCTTTAGGGCTGGCTCGCTCCCTGGTCCTGCTCAAACCCAGCGGAGTTCTGTGGCTGAGGGGCCCACAGGGAGCCCCGCAGCCTGGCTACACGTGCACATGCCCCCGAGTACCTCAGTTTAACTGTGAAGCCTCCATCAGCCGTGATGGTGCAGTGGGGCCGGGCGGGGAGGGCTCAGGAAGGCAGAGGGGCCTGGATCACCCACACTCACTCCACAGAGGGGTGTCTGTCTACGAGCGACCCGGGGGTCTGGGGTGCCCCGTCCTTACACTCTATCCGGATCTGCTCCAGCTCTGTCACCTCGGCGATGGACTCCTTCAGGTCTTCCACAAACTTCTGCATCTCGTCCAAGCCCAGGGCGCAGAAATGCAGCACCTGCTTCTTCTCGCAGCCCGAGAGCGGGGTCACCAGGGTGATGCCGTGAGAGTAATCTGGAAGCCAGACCCCAGCCACCATGGGCCGTGAGCAGCCGCAGGTGAGGCCTGGGCCCAGGGGTGCCTGCCCCTTCCCCTCCCCCAGCCACATCCACAGGCGGCAGACTTACACTCGTTCTCGAAGAGGTGGAACTGCATGCCCAGCAGGCCTACGGACCTGCAGAAGGTGTACGTGGAGGAGCTCTTCTTCTTGGGGCAGAGTTTGAGAATCTGTCCAAGAGAGGGAGACAGACGTGCACTGACGGGTGTGCGCTCATGGGATAAACGTGCCTCACACTCCTGGATGGACGGACACCCAGGGCCTCTGGTGAACACAAGTAAACCCGCAGAAAGGGACACACACGCCCAGGCAGACTTACACACTTAGGATACATTCATACACACATATACCCGTGACACAGACTTACACACTTAGGATATATTCACACACACGTATATACACATGTGTGCACACATACATATATACACACAATATACAGCATGGAACAGTCCAGCGGCCCCTCCCACTGCATCTAGCACCCAGCCCAGACTCCCGGCCTGGTCTATAACCCCCACCTCATCTGGTCCCTGCTCTGCTCAGGCCAAGCTGTCCTCTCTGTGGCTTGAACAGGGTGGGTGGGTCCCTCTGCGGGTCTCTGCACCAACTATTTCCTTGTAGCTTCTCCTCACTCAGTGTTGTGCTAAGCTGCTTCAGTCATGTCCGGCTCTTTGTGACCCCAGGAACTGTAGCCCACCAGGCTCCTCTGTCCATGGGCGTCTCCAGGCAAGAATACTGGAGTGGGTTGCCATGCCCTTACCCAGGGGAATCTTCCGTCCCAGGGATGGCACCCGGCTCTCTTAAGTCTCCTGTGTTGTCAGGCAGGTTCTTTACCACTAGCGCCACCTGGGAAGCCCCTCCTCGCTTAGATCTTGACTCAAATATGGCCTCCTTAGAGACCCCTTCCCTGACCACCATTTCTAACAAACAAAAACAAAATGGAAGAAGAAAAATCCCAGCCTCCGGATGCCGGGGTTGTGGGAGGAGGACCCTTGGGATCCATAAGTCAATCAATGGGTCAATCCATTAATCCCTAACAAGCCGAAAGGCAAAGTGAAGAAATGCATATACAGGTGACGGCAGAAACTGGTACTTTTTTCCTTAATGGGTCAGTGCAGCGTCTCAACCACTGGACCGCCAGGGAAGTCCCCGGTATGTGTTTTGAGGATGAAGTAGTGTAAGGACTGGGCAGTGAGTGGGCAGGCCACCTTTGAGGTGGGGGGACATCTGCACTCAATGAGGGGAGAGAGGGGGTCATGCAAGGTCTGGGAGCTTTTCAAGCAGACGATGAGCAGCAAAGTCAGGGTCTGAGATGGAAAGAACCTGGCCTCGGGCGAACAGCTGGTGGGTCAGGGGGTGGGGATGGAGGAGAGGCGTGGAGGGAGGTGAGCCCCACGGGCGGGTGGGCTGACTCTGCTGCTCTTTGGAGGTGGACCTCAGGTGCCATCGTCAGATGTGGGACAAGGTTAGAGGCAGCGCCGGGATGAGTCATGGATGGAGAGGGTGGTGGGGGTGGAGAGGAGATAGAGACCAGACCCCATTCACCCCTGCTTTCTAGCACTTAGAACAATGCCTGGGACACAGCTGACACTCACTAAATATTCACTCTATGGATGCCTGTGTTCAAAGGGCTTCCCAGGTAGCGCTAGTGGTAAAGAACCCACCTACCAACACAGGAGACGTAAGAGACTCGGGTTCAATCCCTGGATCAGGAAGATTCCCTGAAGGAGGGCATGGCAACCCACCCCAGTATTCTTGCCTGGAGAATCCCATGGACAGAGGAGCCTGGTGGGCTACAGTCCACAGAGTCACACAGAGTCAGACATAACTGAAGAGTGAAGGCTGAATGCCGCATAGATGTACAGACATGCACACGCATGTGTGCCCACGTGCACACACACACACACACACACACATGCCAGCATTCCCCTGGACCCAGGAACAGTACCGGCCGCTCTCAGACCCCCTGCACCTCCCAGGCTGCGGGACAGATGGACGTGCAGCCCTCTACCCTCCAGCCCCAGGTTTTTCATCATGACGGGGAGGCAGACGCCCTGGGACCTAGTCCATTCCCACCAGGACCGGGAACCCCGAGCAGATAAGCTCTCTGCGCCTTGGCTTCATAACCTACAGAGGAGGTTATCCTGTCTGCCCGGGCCACCTCACACCCCAGGCGGTGGAAATCGGCCGCTGGGTGTGCAGCACCCTGGGGGAGTGGTCCCCGAGCCCCTCCCTGCTCAGCTCCTGGCTCAGCTCCCCGCTCACCACCAGCAGGTCGTTGAAGAGGAACACCTCCCTCTGGTGCGCGGCCTGCTTCTGCAGCTTGTTCACGTCCGTCACCTCGAAGAGTCGGCTGCAGCAGACCAGGCGGCGATGGGGCACCGAGAGCACCTGGGGGGCGCACGGTGCTCAGCGGGGGGCGGACGGGGGCCCACCGTCGCGGCCGTCACCCCCCAGCACCAGTTTCCAGAAGAGCAGATGCAGGCCTGGTTTGACCCTGAACCTCCCCTCTCCTCCCCGGGGCTCTCTCCCCTTCCTCGCGCTCCTTGGGGAGCAGGGCTGGGTAAGAGGGGTTCATGATGCTGGGAAGAAGTAAGAGGATAAAAGGTGGAGGAAGGACATTGAATAAAGTCTTGGGGGTTTCCCCGGTGGCTCAGTGGTAAAGAATCCACCTGCCAACTCAGGGGACACAGGTTTGATCCCTGGTCTGGGAATATCCTACAGGTTGCGGAGCAATTAAACCCAAGCACTGAAACCACCGAAGTCCACACACCCTAGAATCCAGGCTCCACAACAAGGAGTAGCCCCTGCTCCCCACAACTAGAGAAAAGCCCCTACAGCACCGAAGACCCAGCACAGCCAAAAATAAATAAATAAACATTAAAAAAAGAAAAAGAAAAGAGCCTCTGGATCATTCAAGTCCCACCACTGTGCACCCCTCTCCCTCCGAGGCCTCCTCGAGGGCACCCCCACATTCTGGGCTGCGCCTCTTTTGGCTGCACACCCAGACACAAGTGTGCAAGGTGGGGGGGGGGTTGGTCCCAGGGACACTGGGAACCTGCTCTAGTGTGTGAACCAGCTCCAGGGGGGCGTCTACAATCCTGACAGAGGCTGGGACTTCAGCATGAAGGGCTCTAGCCAGGAAAGGCTGACCCCACATGAATGGGTGGAGGGGTCCAGCACAGAGCCTCCAGCAAGGTCCCCAAACTGCCCCCTGAGCCAGCTAATGGGGAGGAGGAACCGGAGAGATCAGCACTGGGGAGATGGAGGCCAGACCTTTATGTCTGCGGTATATGGAACTTCTGTGGACACCTAGAGAGGACTGCCCTTAAAAACCACTGCAAACTTGGAGCAAACTGTGACTCAGCCTACAGCTCAGGGGCACCCCAAGGGTTTGAGACCCCATGTCAAGAGCCTGCTTTAGCCCATGTCCTGCCTTCTCTTCAGTAGATCATCCAGGATGCCCAGGGTCCGTCCCACCCCAACCTCCCTAACTGGCCTTCCAAAGGCTTCAACCCAAGAGCCCGGGCAGTCTTTCCCAGCATCTCACTTCCACCCCTCCTACTGCAGGAGCTGGTCAAGGCAATGATAAGGAGATAGGCAGGTGGAAGGAAGAGGGTGCAAGGAAGAAAGGGAAGGAGCTGGAGACAGGGCCTCTGTGGCCAGAGGGGGAGGCAAGTGACCCCTCACCCCTTCCACTTCCACTCCCCCAGCCCCCCTCCAGCTGAGCACTGTGACCCCACGGTGGGCACTTACAGTCTTCATGCCCACGATGGACTTCTCCACCTTGGTGACGTACGTGACGTGGTCCTCGTTGGACTTGAGCTCCTTCTGCTGAATCCTCTCGTAGATGCCGACCACCAGCTCCCTGGGGATGTCGGCACCGTCATCCACACCTAGGGACGAGGAGTGGGGACGGGATGGGGTCAGGGGGTTCAGGGGCTGAAGCCAGAGAGGGGAAGTCCACTACCTGAGTGACATTCCCCAAGAGTGGCCTTGATGTGGCCCTGTCCCTGCTCCAAAGCCTTCAACGGCTGGCTCCACATCCCTGCTAAATTAGAGATGACCTCCCCGGCCAGAGCACCTACTGTACGAGGGCTCAGCATGTGTCCCAGCCCCACCTCCAGGTGCCCCACAGCCAGTCTCAGCTGCTACCTCCCGGGCCTCCTCCTCATCTCTGATCACAGCCTCCGGGCTCCTGCCTTTGCTCCTCCTAGCATCTCCCTCTCCAGCCCCGCCACGAGGGCACTGCCTGTGTGCTGTCTTGTCTCTTTCAGGCCCCTTCCTCCCCTCCATAGGGAGCTCAGTGATTAGTTGTCAGATGGTGACAAGATCCCCTCCTTGCTGGGAGCACAAGGAGGGGTGGGACATTAAGTGAAGGAGAGCAGGGCAGCCCCCGCAGTGATGCAGTAACAAGACCACCAACCCATCTCCCACTTCATGGTAATGATCAGACTCTGGTGACAAGAAACACCAGCAGGAAGTACACCAACATGAAAACAACTTTCCCCGGGAGGTAGAAACCGAAGCAATAAACAAAATCTTCTTTCTACTTCTTCTAAATCTTCTTTTAACGACTGTACACTCCTCTCTTCAAGAGGGAAAAATGAAAAATAAAACATCTTGGGCAAGTGGTCTCCAAGCAGTTTTCTTAAGTGTTGAGAGGACATTTCACCTTCTATGAGCGACTCTCTGGATTGACCCCGTGTCTCCACATCTGAGCTTAGTTCTGAGTTGGGCAGATGAACCAAGAAGCACCCCCCAGGGCCCCTGAAAGAAGCCAGGCTGTGGCCAAGAGGAGCAGGGCAGGGGCTGAGCACACGGGGCTCCCAGGTGGAGATGGCAGGTTGCACGCCTCTGCTCCTTCTGAACGCCGCGGAAAAAGGAATCGGCAGAGACGGGGGAAGAGGCGGGGGCAGCAGGGGACCTGAAAGTGGGTGAATGAGCGCACGGATCAGTACACCTGGGAATGTGGAAACGGAAACCAGCAGAGGGATTAGAAGGCTCAGAACCACCAAGTGCTCTGGAGCTGGCAGAGGCCTGGAGGTGAAGGTGGGCTCGAAATAGGAAGATCGGTTGAAAATTAGAATAAAAAAGGCAGTTAGACATCCCCACCCCTTCCTCCACTCCAAGCCTTCATTCTTTGGAAGGGCTGAACCAGGAACTCTGGGCTGGCGGACCCCAAGCACAACCAGTTGGAGAAGGAAATGGTAACACACTCCAGTATTCTTACCTGGGAAATCCTATGGACAGAGGGGCCGTGGAGGGTACAGTCCATGGGATTGCGAAGAGTCGGACACGACTGAGCAACTTACACTAAGCATAACCAAGAGTGAGAGTCTGGCCTGAAAACTGGGGGGTGGAGCTGCTGTCTATGTATCAGGAGACCCCCGCAAGCCCACTTCCCATGAAGCTCTCAGAGTGTTGGCAGAGAGACTCACCCACTCTGGGCCACAGGTTGGACATTTCTGAGGGATTGAGCAGCACAAGGGAAAGTATCTAAAGATATTGCAGTCACTTCTCCCAGTGAAACAACTTAATGAAATGTCGACATGAGAAAGCCCCCCAGTTGGTAACCCCATGCACACTTGGAGTTTTAATCAGCCTTGTAGGGGCTCACTGCTAAATGTGGATGAGCAACCAAGCTTCATCAACTGTGTATGGAAAGTCTCCAACACAAGAGAGGGAAAGTATGGGGGAAACTGAAAAAGGAACTTAGAAGAAAGCAAAGAGAAACTCAAACAAACAAACAAGTGGAAACATATTATTCACATCTTCAGAGATACATAAGAAGATATTGCATCTACAAAACAGGAACAAAATGCTCTGAAGAGCAACACTTGGCAGAAAAGAGTTCTTGAGAATGAAAAAGATGACAGCAGAAATGAAAAGTTTAGCAGGAGATTTGAAAGATAAAACCGAGGGCCATCTTCGAGAAAGTCAAACAAGAAGACAAAGATGGCAGACAGAAAGTTACCGTCAGAGGCTCAGACTGGGAGGTCTAACATCTGAAAACTAGGAGTTCCAGGAACACAGTCCAGAGAAAAAGGAGAGGGGAAATGGTCAGATGCAATATTTCAGAGGCATGTGTTTCTAGACTATTAATAAAAGGAAGAAACTAGTTCCCAGCACAATGGGTAGAGAAAGAGCCAGAGAAGGCACACGATAATGAAACTCAGAACATGAAGGACTCCCCCGATGCCCAGCATGCTAGCCACCTCCTGGGCCCAGAGAGCAGTGTCCAGTGCCCTTGACCACCGGGGTGACAGCCTTCCGTGGGGGACTGAGACTCTGAGCAGTGCTCCTGCCATCCCCCCAGCTCCCCCCTACCTCGCAGGTTCCGGATAAAGTCCTCCAGCATCATCTTGCGGTCGGGCTTGATGTTGGGGCTGTACATGTCGGTGTTGAGCAGGATGATGGCGAAGGCCAGGATGAAGATGGTGTCCGGGTTGTGGAACTGCTGCACCACTTCGGGGTTGCACATGCAGTAGCGCTGGCTGCAGCGGGGACACGCGTGGGGCATGAGGGCCCTGCCCTCCCCAGGCTCCAGAGAGGGGCGCACTCGGGAACGTGTCTGGTTCTCGAGGGTGGGCTTAGGCCTGGGGGCCTCCCTGTCACCCCAAACTTTGGCCCCCACCCCCACCGAGGGGATGGGGCAGGTGTAATGCACCCACAGACCCCAGGCACCCCCTCCCCACCAGTACCAGCCTCAGACTGATGCTCAGGAAAGACCTGCTGGTTGACGGGGACACACGAGGTGCCAGCAGGCCATCTGGAGGCCAGATGCTGGTCCAGCTCAGAAAGCCCCAGAGGTCTGCCCGCTTCTTTCCTCCTCTCCTGCCACCCTCCCACCCCCGCCCCCAAGCCCCAACCAGCCCCCTATGGACTCCTGTCCTCAGCTCACAGCCCCAGCTGCTTCCTCCATTCCCTGGGCGTGTGGGGGACTCCTGCCCCCAGCAGGCAGCCCCCTACTTTCCCCACGCCCAGCATATATGAGGGCTGGGGAGAGCCTACCTGAAGGCCTCTATGAGCCGCTCCACCTTCTGGGCCTCGCCCTGCACGCGGATATGGGCCTGGAACTTGCGCAGGGCCTCATCCAGCTCCATGGCGGAGAAGTCCATCTCGTCCACCACGCAGCTGAGGCCGGGAGGGGAGGGGGCCGTAAGGGCAGTGGGCTGGACCTCCCTCCACCAGCCAGAGCTGGGGAGGAGGGCAAAGCCCACCTGCTGGCTAGACAACCCCTCCCTGAAGGAAAGACAGGACTTGGGGGCCTGAGACCAACCAGGAGGGACTTACCCATGCCAGGGTCTCCTGCCATAGCCCAAGAGGACCTCCTCACCCCCTGCCTCCCCCTGCAGACAGCCCTGCAAGGTGCTGGCTGAGGGTCCTCCTCCCATTACCAGAACCTGGGGCCCAGGGCGGCGGCCGGCAGTCCAAGACCTCTGGCTAAGAGGATGCTGAGCCCAGACCTCCTGCCTCCAAATCCCAGGGCCTCTCCTCTCAGCCCCTGAGCATCCAGAAGTCAGAGGTTTAAACGGTGAACACAGTTTCCTCTCCTGTCCTCTCCAAAGCCTGTCAGGGGCCTGGCTTTCTCCCTGCTTTCCGTTTCATTTGGGAGTCTCCTCTTACTACCCCTCCAGTGTCTGAGCGTTCGTACCCCAGGAGCCTGCCTACCCCCAAGCAAGTGACAAGTCAGCTTAACCTCCTGGTCCTCAGCGCATCCAGCCTTGCCCTCCTGGGGCACCCTGTCCCCAGGGTCGTGAGCATCGATCAGGGCAGGAGTCTGGGCCCCACAAAGCAGCAGCCCTGATGCCCCCGAGGGCCGCAGAGGCTTCCACGTGGAGCTGACGTGTCCTTTTCCGCATACACGTGCTGCTCCACTCTTCTCTGCCTGGCCACCCCACACCCGCCCCATGCTGCCCTCTCTTAGTTCCCATACGATGCAGAGAGTAGGAGGGTTTTTCCTGAACACAGGGGAAAGAAATAGAAGGGTACCATCAGAGGATTGACAAATCCAGTTTGTTTGAAGATGGTTTCTCTGGTGTTGGGGGAGAATGAACGTACAGGGAAGGGCAGGAGCAATAGAGAAGCAGGGGCTGTCAGGATGCACCTGCAGAGGGCCAGGCGAGAGATGGGGCTAAATCGGAACAAATCAAATGGACCCGAATGGACCAGGCCAGCTCAGAATCTGAGAGATATCCTAAAGGAAGAACTGGGGGAGGAGATGAGGGTTCATTTGGTTGATCTACAGGGTTCATAAGAGGCCACGTTAAATAACGGTGCTACTAGGCACAGAGGAGGCTGCTGAGGGTGAGAGTCAGTCCCTGGGCAGCCTTCACCAGGCCACAGGCTGTGTTAGCAATTCTTGCAGGAAAGTCAGGGTGTATATCTTTTATGTTTTACCAAGTATTTAATATTTTAAGTTGACCTGAGTAAATATTTGATAATGTCTGGTTTGAGGAATTCTTCAGATAATGTCCCCACACCTAGCATCTCTCTCTTCTCAAAGCTGAAAGTATATACGTGTTTATTTGGTATAACCTGGACAAAGTACTGCAGTGGGTCTGAAGCAAAGACTGCGCATTCTGAATTCTCAGCAGCCCAGGAGGCTCTTCCCTGAGATCGGCCACCTCTGTTCCTGCCCACTCCGGTCAGCAGGCCCTGCTGCCTCTCCCTGGCTCAGGGTTCCACCCACCTCTCCCCTCCCCACAGCCTTTGCTAAGGGTCAAGGCCTCAGCATCTCACCACAACTGTGACTTCAGTAGCCTCTGGACAAGCCTCCCTGCCTCCAAACCATCTTCCGGAAGAACATTTCTAGGACATCCATGGCCCTGCTTATAATTTTTCCAGGGCTTCTCACACCCCCTGTATGAAACCCGAGTTCCCCAGCAAAGCACAGCCCTGGTAGCTCCCAGTCGCCCCTGCAGCATCCTGGCTCCGTCCTGCAGCCTTGCTCTCCAATCACTGTGGCTGGGGCTTTGACCTGGTGGCCCAGATCAGCTGGACCTGACCCCCGGACACGGCTGCCAAGGGAAGGGCCAGTGGATTCCAGACCGCGGGCAGTGAGGCAGAGTGGAGTGCACACACTTCCCACTGTTCGGCCACCTTTGCAGGCCAGGGAGTGATGAGAACCCAGCCAGCTGGCTCTGATGAGGCTGCTTCCGGGGAGATGTCTGGATCTGCCTGGTGAGGTGCTGCTGACAGGGGGTAATCCCGGTGGTGCTCCCACTTAGGTCAGGGGAAGCGGGGGCTGTGCCCTCCTTCCTGTGAGATTCTGCAGGGATGCGGCAAGCCCCTTGCAAGGGCTGGGGAAGCATAAACACAGACACTCCCTGCATCTGTATAAACAGGTACAACCTTGCATAAAATTGCTCGTTAGCATGGATCCACGCATGGCATCAGTCTGCGTTGCAGGAAAATGAAGCGTCGTACACAACTGTGATCAAAATGAATGTTGTCACCTCCACTATTTTTTTTTTAACGATAGCAAGACAGTGTCTGGCAGACAAAGGCACTGGATGAGACCTGAAAATAGGTAATGATGGCAGCAGGGATTTTTAATTGGCCAGAAGAGACTGCGAAGACCTGGAAGCTGAGGCTCGGGCCAAGGCTGAGAGATGTGTGCGCTGCCCATGAGGGACTCTGCTCCAGGCGGAGCCGGGCCAGTTTCAAGATTAGGATGGAAAACGAAACCACCCACCACCACGAGCTGGAGGAACCCGGGAGTTATTTCTGCAGTTCTCGTCTCATACAATTCAATTAAAAATATCCCCATCCGCCACAGAGTTATTTTCGTTAGTTGGAACTCATAACATGCCTAACAAAGGTCAGGGCCTTCTGCAAAAGGGCGACGTGGCCAACAAAACAAAGCTGGAGGAGGCTGACGCAGGAGGGCCTGCCAGGGTCCCTGGTGACGACACAACAATGAAGAAAATCCCATTTGAGGGCCTCAGAGGGGATGGCTGCTGACGCACCTTGAACCTGCCCCACAAATCGGGAGTCAGTGAGGATGCCGAGGCCACTTTCCTTTTGCCGGGCTAGCAGCCCCACCCGGTAGTTCTCAAACTCGAGGGCTCACCAGAGCCACCTGGCAGGCTGATCAGCAAACAGGAGGCTGGGCACCACCCCAGGGTTTCTGATGCCAGGGGTCTGGGCTAGAATCTGAGAAATGACATCGCTAACAAGTTTTCAGGGGCTGCTGCTATTCGAGACCCATGCTCTGTGCCGATGACAGGGGTGAGTCAGGAAGAGGTCAGGTTGGTGTCAGGCATCCTGGGGTTTGAATCTTAGACTTCCCTGGTAGCTCAGTTGGTAAAGAATCCATTGGCAATGCTGGAGACCCCAGTTCAATTCCTGGGTCGGGAAGATCCCCCGGAGAAGGGATAGGCTGCCCACTCCAATCTTCTTGGGCTTCCCTTGTGGCTCTGCTGGTAAAGAATCTGCCTGCAATGCGGGAGACCTGGGTTCAGTCCCTTAGTCGGGAAGATCCCCTGGAGGAGGGCATGGCAACCCACTCCAGTATTCTTGCCTGGAGAATCCCCATGGACAGAGGAGCATGGTAGGCTATAGTCCAAGGGGTCACAAAGAGTCGGACGCTACTGAGCAAATTTCACTTCACTTCACTTCCACCATATAACTGTTAGGTTCCAGTCACTTAGCCTTGCTGGGCCTCACTTTTCTCATCTCTAGAATGGAGCTAACCCTGTAACACCTAGTTACAGGTAACATCCCCACCAGTGGGCAGGTGGGGTTATGGGTTTTAGAAGAGATGATGTATGTAAAGCTCTCAGTTTATAACAGAGTATAAGAAACAGAGAGTTCCCAACTTGCAGTTGCCAAGGCGTAGGGGAGGGAGGGATAGACTGGGAGTTTAGGGTTGGTAGTCGCAACTATTACATTTAGAATGGATAACCAACAAGGGCCTACTGTATAGCCCAGGGAATTATACTCAATATCCCGTGACAAACCATAATGGAAAAGAATATATAAAAGAATGTCTCTATAATGGAGTCACTTTGCTATACAGCAGAGATTGGCACAACATTGTAAATCAGCTATACTTCAATAAAAAATAAAAAAAATAAAAATAAAATAAAAAACATGTGTGTGTGTGTGTTTAGTTGCTCAGTCATGTCCGACTCTTTGCAACCCCATGGACTGTATGTAGCCTGCCAGTCTCCTCTGTCCATGGGATTTCCCAGGAAGAATACTGGAGTGGGATGCCATGTCCTCCTCCAGGGGATCTTCCCAACCCAGGGGTCGAACCCAGGTCTCCCGCATAGCAGACAGTTTCTTTACCTTCTGAGCCACCAGGGAAGCCTATATATATATATAGTGACTCAGACAGTATATGTATATATACACAAATATATTTTTAAAAAGGAAATGAAAGTTTGGTTAGGAACCAAATCAGAGCTGATGTGCCCGGTGGTTAAGCAGATCTGAAGTTTCTACTAGCAGAGCTATAAACACCCTTGCCATCATTGCCAATTAACTCTGCCTGAAAGTCCATCACCAGACCCATCAACTGTTTATAACATAGGCTGTCAGAGAGAGGAAACAGAGTCGGCTCAGACCAATGGAGGTTTGTGGACCAGTTCCTCAGCTCTGCTTTCTTCCTAGATGAGAGTGTCGGGGCCAGCAAATAAAGGTGCACCAGAGATGGGAGGGGCTTCTCGGGTGGTGCTAGTGAACCCACCTGCCAATGCAGGAGACACAAGAGACGTGGGTTTGATCCCTGGGTCGGGAAGATCCCCTGGAGGAGAGAGTGGCAACCCACTCCAGTGTTCTTGCCTGGAGAACCCTATGGACAGAGGATCTGGCAGGCTACATACAGTCCATGGGGGTCACATAAAATCAGACAGACTGAGCGACTTAGTACGCACGCGGGGACAGGAGGGCATCTAATTTTGGCCAGGGCACTAGACGTTTCTTCTCTCGGGCCTCAGTCCCTGCCCAGGGAAAATGAGGGGGCTGGACTAACTGACTGTCCAAGGCGTGTTTCTCAGCACCATGATTCACAACTGGAGTCTGACATGCGCAGTAGAGACACCTGGACCAGACGCCTGCTGGGATGAAGCAGAAGGCAGGAAGGTGCAGAGCTAAGGGCTCAGGCTGTGGACCATTCTGCCCGGCTTCAGATCTCAGCCACTGCTCAGCTCTGTGGGCAAGCAACCCACCTTCTCTGGTACTCAGCTCCTTCACTGGGTGCGGACTCCAGCATTCACCTCAGCGCTGCCGGGAAGAAAGAACGTGGCTCTGCGTATGAGGCTCTTGGAACCATGCCTGCTGGCACACGATACACACTTGACACATGTGAGCGCCCACGCACTCACACACGGCCCTCCTGAGAAACCCCGGGCGGGTGTGACCCCCCAGGACGCCCCTCCAGGAAGCCCCCTTGCACTGAGCAGCCAGTGTGAGCCACCCCTGAGTTATCACACAGGATTGAGAGAGACCCCTCCTGGGCTAGGACTGGAGGGCTCAGGAAAGGAGTGGGTGCTGGGTTTGTTCATTTTTATACAGAAGCCCAATTTCCCTGTACCCGTGACCAAGCCAAAGGGAGTCTCAACTCTGGACTTGGAATTCATCCCACTCTTGAACTTGGAGTTCCAGGGTCTCCGTGTACAGGAGTGAGTGATTCTGAAATGCCAGTGACTGTTAACTGTTAAGGAGAATCTCTCATCCGTGTGTGTGTGTGTGTGTGTGTGTGTGTGTGTATGTAGGCAAGGGTGGAGGAAAGGGCACTGGAGAGGGGAGGGCTCGAGGTCATAAAACCCCAAGACACCCCTGTTAGAAGAGACCTTCTCCTTCCATCCCTCTGAGTGGGGGCAGCATCAAGTTTTCAGAGTTGTGCAAAGCCTCCTATCCGTGTCTGCCCCTGGCCTCTCTCCATCCCCCTCCAGACCCACCAGGGTGGGCATGGGTGCCGGCCTGCTCTCCCCTTGCCTGTGGACCTCCTCGGGAGCAAGACAACCCATCGGAAGCTATAAGCAGACAACGTCCAGGACCTTCTGGAGTCGACGCTTCCCAGCGAAGACAGGCCAGCGCATTCCAGCCTGTTGAGTTTGACAGACAATCTGTCTTCATTTCTGAGTGTCCCCGAAGAAGAACAAATCTGTTACACGCTGGCCGACACATTTCCAGGGAAATGAAATAATGAAATTTGACTGAAACGTCCTACTTCAGTATCTAACAGAGGATGGAGCAGACGCAGTGCAAGAAGGAATCCCCCAGGGAAAGCTTCTCTCCCACCCTGCTCCCCAGGACTGCTCAACCCCCAAACCGCCCTCCCTGCTTCTCCGTGGGAAGGACAGATGCTGTCCACGTGCGCGGCAATCACGCGGGCCAGGAGGGAGGCTGCTGAGAACCCGCACGCAACAGCCCCCCATCCACTGGCCTTCAAACCTGCTGAAGCGAACACTTCAGGAAGGAAATAGAGCAGAGGCAAATTTCCCAGCCGTGTGAAAACGGAGAGGGGAGCGCTTTCAGCCCCCCCAAGAATTCCGACCCCCACAGCCCTCTGGCTCCCACTGACCTTCCTTCTCAGCACCAGAGGAGGGCTTCCTCCAGGCTCGGGGCGGCCCCTCCCATCCCCAGCAGTGAACTGAGACCTGCCCTGAGGAGTCTGAGGTTTCCCTGTGTTAGGGGAGGGGCCGTGGGGGGAGTGGGGGGTGAGGGGGTCTAATGCCCTGGGCTTCTTTTTATGCCCTGTGGTTTTAAATAGAAAATACAGTAACAGAAATAGCTGACATTTTAAAAGAATTTACTAAGCATCAGGCACCGAGTTAAGCACTTCATATCCATTTTAAAATTTAATTCATATGACTGGTTCTATTATCCCCATTTGACAAATGACAAACTTGAGGCTGGCTTCTCCTAAAAAAAAAGAAAAAAAAGGGAGAGCCAAAACCCAGGTAAACACGGGAATGGACATGGCCCTTTGAGCTCAGAATGCCTTCTATTATTATTCAGTAAAGCCTGGTTGGACACATTCCTTCTTGGAATGGGGCTTTCATGGACTAGCACAGAAAGGAATGAAAAGAGAGGTCAGCTTTTAACAGCACCGAGGGCCTGATTCTGGAGGCAAATATCACCACCTCTGTGATGCTCAAACGCAGATCAGCGTCAGGGGCAGATTCCGTCTGGTCCGCTCACCCTGTCCGCCCTCCTCCCAGGCCCTCTCCCTCCAAGAGACCTTTCCCCGCCTCTCCCCTTCCTGTCTGGCTGTATCTTGGAGAGTGTGGCAGTTTGGGCTGTCTCAGTCTCCAAGAGGAGGGGTGATTTATGTCTTTTATTCAGTAAACAGCTTTGTACGGATGGATGCGACGGGCTGAATGTCACGGGTGGGGGCAGGGCGCGCTGCGGAATCCCCTCACTGTTGTGTTTCCTCTGATGGGGGGAAGGAAGGGGCAGGGGATGCTGGCTTGAGCCGCAGGGAGATGCCAGAACTCCCAGGGCCTGGCAGCCCCGCCAATGCCTGCCTCTTTCTGCCTCTCCGTCCTCTCCAGGCACCTTGCAGGGGACAAACCAGGCATCCGGGTGATGCAGACTTGGGGGAGGAGCTGCCACGTGCAGGCTGGGTGTGCCAGGGCCTTGGAGCCCAGGGCCTGTGTGGTTGCAGAGCAAAGCACGCAGGGTGGGGGGCATTCACTGGGGCAGAATCCGGGCTCGGCTCTGCCCTCCACCCTCCCCAAGCCCACAGTGCCCACTGGAGGCTCCTGGGCCCCTCGCCTCTCTTTCCACGTTCCTCCTCTCATCTCTCCCCATTGACACCTAGGTCTGTATCTTTCCTGAAGCCATGCCTGTTCCTTCCCCTTTCTATATACACACACACAGGTACACATGGGATACCCAGCTCAGCCCTGGTTCCCTACATACAGTAGGCACTCAATATTTGGTGAATGAGTGGTGAATGGCCATCCTGTTCTCCTGAGTGCCGCTCTGGGTGGCTCTGGCATGATGACAAAGCATGCTTTAGGGCAGAAGATTTTGCATGATGCCAAGATGTTACAAACGCACTAAGGATTGGGGAAAAAGATAGATTCACCCCTGGTGCTGGAGGGACCGAGCTAACACAGCCCAGCCCAGCCCAGCCCAGCTTCTCTGCAGGTGAGGAAGCTGAGGCCTGGAGCAGAAGTGACATGTAAAAGCTCCAGAGACTGTTAGGAGCAGAGCAGGAGTCAGAGCTGGCCTCTCGGGTCCAGCCACTCTCCTCTCTCCCCACTGCCCCCTCATCCAAGCCTGAGCCCGTCCAGCCGCCAGCCCAGCCCCCAGCCCTGTGCCCTCCCTCACAGAAGCCGGTCTGAGTCTCCAGCCCACACACTCAGTCTCCCGGGGAGGATGGGCAATTAAGTTTTCGATGTGCTGCTCAGCACAACCTGGGCTGGATAAAAACCATGTGTTCCCTGAAGTGCAGGCCGGGGGTGGGGGGGAGCTGGGAGTGGAGGGGGATGGGAAGCAGGTTAGAATTCCAGGGCCAGACCACACAAGACCTGGAAAGGTGGGAGAGAACAGACAAGGCAGTCAGGGCCTGGAAGTGAAGCTGCCACCGCTGCCCCAGAGGAGAGGACAAAGCCAGGTCACCCCCGGGTCGTGGGGCAGCTGGAAAGAATGAAGCCATCAGATGCAGCAGCTCCACTTGCTCATTGGTGGAAAGGGGACAAAGGCAAATGAAAAGGCCGGAGAGATGAACCAGAAGAAAAGTAGGCGAGGAAAGAGACAGGAAATTGGCTTTCTCCTCTTGCGCAGTTCCTCAAAGCGTCCCCGGAGGGTGAAGGGAAGCATGTGCATTTGTGGGTCTGGGCATCAGGAGGGACAGCCAACTGTCCAAAGCCACCAAGTCAGAGACAGGAGAAGGCCATCAGGGATCTCAAGGTCCCTCGGATGGGTCCCACCTCCTCTCTTCTGACGGCATTCAGGTAACAACTACCCCATCATGGATTTAGGGGACAGCTGACCTCCCCTCATAGCCCAACCCCTCCACCCTCTAGGTATGGAAGCACAGGCCATGGCCGGAGGGCAGGGGCTGTCCCAAGACACAGCACCAAGGCTGCTCCACAAACAGAAGCCAGGTCGGGACTTCCCTGGGGCTCCAGTGGCTAAGACTCGGAGCCCCCAGTGCAGAGAGCCAAGGTTCGACCCCTAGTCAGGGAACTAGATTTCATGTGCTGCAACCAAGAGTTCACGTGAAATGAAGTGAAGTGAAAGTCGCTCAGTCGTGTCCAACTCTTTGCAACCCCATGGACTATACATACAGTCCATGGAATTCTCCAGGCCAGAATACTGGAGTGGGTAGCCTTTCCCTTCTCCAGGGGATCTTCCCAAGCCAGGGATCGAACCCAGGTCTCCCACATTGCAGCCAGAAGGGAAGCCCAAGAGTTCACATGCCAAAACTAAAGATCTTGCATGCCACGACGAAGATCCAGCACAGCCAAATAAATAAATGTGAGAATAAATAAATAAATAAATAAATAAACAAATAAATAAATAAATGAGAAGCCAGGTCTCTAGCTTCCACCCCAGGGATACTGACAGTGACCCTCTTGCTTCTAAACCTGGAGCAGGATCCCTGGCCCTCTGTGGTGGGCCTTTGCTGCTCCAAGAGCAAGTACAGGAGGAGGGGGTTCTCCCAGGACCCCTGAGGAAACACTTCTGCTGAGTGTGCTCAAGGACAAGGGGGTGGGAGAGAAGTGGGGAGGGCTCCCTACAGAGCGGTGACTTTGGAGAGGAAGTGAGCTCAGGGAGCCAGCGGAAGAGAGGAGCAGCATGGAGTCAGGAGGGGAGGCAGGGGTCCGGGGCAGACTTCACAGGGCCTCACCCCTCTTTGGAGAGGCGAGGTGGCTCCAAGGTCCTGCTCCTGAGCCCTAGGGAATCTGCCCCTGCCGTGAGGCTCACCTACCTACCCACAGCATCATACCCATGAAGTTGAACCAAGGCAGCCCCCTCACTCCCCCCACCAAATACCTCATCTATTGGACTTTAAAACAATTTTTTGATTGTGTGATCTTGGTGGTCAATCTATCTTTACGCAATCGTAGTTTCTGGTGGCTCGGTGGTAAAGAATCTGCCTGCCAAGCAGAAGATGTGGGTTCAATCCCTGGGTTGGGACAATCCCCTGGAGAAGAGAATGGCAACCCACTCCAGTATTCTTGCCTGGAAAATCCCATGGACAGAGGAGGCTGGCAGGCTACAGTCCATGGGATCTCAAAAGAGTCGGACATGACTTAGCGACTACACAACAATGAATGTACTTTCTGGCTCTAAAAACCCTAACCCCTTCCTTTCCTGCCTCATGGTTCCTCCACGATATGAAGTGGATGCTCAGGGGCTGGGGGACTGGACAGGCAGCAGGTGATGCTGAGGGGTCAGTCCCCCAAGTGGTGATGGCCCTAGCACTGACACAGCCCTCTTCCAGTTTCACTCTCTTGCCTTTTGGTCTCCCTGGACCATTTCTGTGCTAGCCCCACCCCTAGCCTCATCCTCATCGCAGGTGCCTGTGGGAGGAGCACCCTGGCTCAGTAAGCTGCAGGATAACTGGAGAGGAAACTGGTGATTGGCTAAGGATCATGGGGATGCTGGCTTCTTTGACCAATCAGGAAGCCCCTAGAACTGGTGCCAGGACTTCTGGGAATCCACTCAGACTTCAGAAGTCCTGTCTTGCCCCTTGTCCTTCCCTAGCTGAGGTCCCAGGCCACCCAGGAGATCCTGGAGTGGAGGGTGGGTTAGGAGGGTGGGGCGGAGCCCGGAGGCGGCCACTCACTCGAGCACATCGCGGTTGAACTGCTTCTTGCTGTTGCCCAGGAACTCGCCGATCATCTGGCGGCTCAGGCCCTTACGCTGGAGCAGGAAATGGGCCACTCCAATGGGGGTGTCAGGGATGAAGCCTCGAGAGATCAAGAACTGGATGCCCTTGTCTGGGTTTCTGGGGTGGGGTGGGGAAAAGAAGTAGAGAGTAAGGCAAGATGGTCTGTGATGCCTTTCCTCCTTTTCTTCTAGCCCAGGGAACCATAGACGTGCCTAGAGGTCCCTGGGTAGAATTCCCAAGAAATGCCACTATTGCTTCTGCTGCAGAGGGCCTCCCTTTCCAAAGGCTCTCTCAGCACATGCTTCTGAACCTCCCTGCCCAGGACTGAGGATGGTGCGGGGCTGGGGGAGGGCTGGTCAAAGCGGGCTCCAGAGCAGGTGGAGGGGCGTCCTTTCTGTCTTCAAGCATCAGTCCCACTGGATCTGATCTTCAGGCCCCCAAGCCCTCCTCCCACCTGTATCCTGCTCTCTCTACTCAGGATCCATGTTGGAACCGGGAAGAGGGTGAATTGGGAAATGGAGGTGGGATCTCCTACCACATCCCTCTTCCCTGTGCATTGTAGACACAAGAAAGACCCTGCTCCCCAGGGATTACTTTCCCAGGCTGGAGTCTCTGTGAGTGGGTGTGGATGTGGGTGTGGGTGCTGTGATTTAAGGCAAATGTGCTCCCAGCCTGGTCTGCAAATCCCTGCTGCTCCCTGAGCTGAGTCTTACTGGTCCAGGAGAAGATAAGGACAGAAATAGAGGGTAAGCCTTTAGACCCGTTTATAGCAGGCTGACATTTTCAGGACAACCAAGCATGTGACTGTTTTTCTAGCAACTCACGTTTATTGAATTTTACAAAAGTATCAGCCCACGACATACTGAGTAAAAACCCAGGCTGATCCTTCAGTACACATCATTTGAGAAGCACTGCCTTGCGGGGCCAGGCATCGGTGTGGGCCTGGGGAGGCAGGGCTGAGGTTACACTCATCCCAGTGGCTGCCTGATATAGAAGAAAGAGCACTGGGCTGGGGGTCAGGCAAATATGACTTCACCCAGCTATGCTGCTGACTAGCTGCTTCACAGTGCTCAGCTCACCTCACTGTGTGAGTCTGATTCCTGTTCTATAAAATGGCATAATAATGCTCTCTCTAAAAATTTGAAGTTTGCAACGTATTATCTCAGGCAGGCTGTTGAATATAAGCTTGAGGCCAGAGGATGTGTGTTGCTCATCTATGTGGTTTCCGGACTAAGCACTCCAAAAATCATTGCGGAATGAGGAAACGAACACACAGGTGAATGGTTTCTGCCTAGTCCTCACTGATTAGTGGGAGAGATGCTGTGTTTTCCAGTTCAGGTCTATGAAGGAAGGGGTGAGTGGAGGGTGGAGATGAGTAGGTGTACTTGAAATCTCCCTAGGACGGGTGTGTGTGTTTCCTCTGCTTGCCACCAGCTGTATACCTCTTGGTAGCAAGGAAAGTCTGGCTGGGGGCTCTGAGCTATAGCGGTCATTCATATCTGTATGTCCACGCCCCTGCTCTCTTCTGTTCCACTTCCACTTGCATCACACTCCCCTCCTGTCCGCCCCTCCACTCCTCTCCTGTTCCTTGCACTAGGTCTCTGCTCCCCTGACGTTTCCTCCTTCCATCACTCTCTCTCTTCTCCCATCATCAACCCCATGGGGCTGATGTTCCCCATTTCCCCAACTTCATGTCCCACCTGAGTGATTTCTGTTCCATCCTTCTATTATTTACTTAATACTGCATTTTCTCGTAAATTCTCTCACTTTTCAAAGCCTTGCTTCTTCCCAGCAGTACTAGTGGTCAAAGCATCGGTTTGAGGTATTTTAGCCCTCGTCCTTAAAGTAAATTCATACCAATTAAAAATAAAATGTGTGCTCCCCTACCCAGTATCTCAAGGAGCAGGTGTGTCCCCCAGGCCCCCAGGCCCCCAGGGGAGGCCTCTGGGTCCATGCGGCCCATTCCCAGGAACCTCGCTCATGGTAAGTGCAGGTGCCCCTTTTTCCCCCATCCCCCCACCCCGACTTACATGTTGAAGAGGTTGAGGCCGATGCGGTACAGCCGCTTGCGCAGGGTGTCGGTGGACAGCGTGGGTGACTTGCAGCTCGCCGGGTTCTCGCAGTGGTAGCGTGGCAAGCTCAGGATCATGGCCTGCAGGGCCTCCTTGGAGGCCGAGGCTGACGCTTCGGAACCCGACTTGGCTGATTTGGTGGACGTGCTGCTGCTGCTCAGCTGCTCCGAGTTGTCCCCGACCTCCAGTTCGGCCTCGGTCCTTTTCGCCGCCTCCTCGGTCTCCTCCTCTTCATCCTCCTCCACCACTGGCCCCGCGGCCACGGGCGAGCTGGCGCGCAGGGCCCCGCCGGCCTCCACCTCTACGCTCGGGTCCTCAACGGGCGCGGCCCCCTGGTCTGCACTGGGGGCCTCGGGGCCCTCCGGGGCCTCCTGTGCCCTGGCCTCGCCCTCCTCGGCCTTAATCACCGCGGAGTCTGTGGGGGCCGGGGCCGTCTGCACGCCCAGGCAGTTGGCCACCGACAGGGCCGTGGAGGAGGAGACAGAGATGTTCTGGCTGGCGATCTGCACTGTGACGTCCCGGAAGGCCATCATGAGGGTGCTGCCGTGGCCCTGGGGCGGACTGGGGGGCTCAGCAGGCTCGGCCCCGGCCCCCGGGGAGGCGCCCTCGGGCTCCCGAGCCTCGCTCTCCAGGCCCAGCGGTCCCGCGCCCGCGCGCAGGGCCCGGTGGATCTGGTAAGCGCCGCTCTCCTGCAGGGAGCACATGGTCTTGAGGCTCCAGGTGCTGAGGGCGTCGTCGATGGACTTGGCCAGGGACTGCACCTGCTCGGTGAAGGAGTCCTCCAGCTCGGTGAGCGTGCCCGCAAAGGTGGGCGGCAGGGAGGGCGACCGCACCAGAGGCAGCCCCGCGAGGCCGCAGCCCTCCAGGAGCGCCCGCTCGGCCGCCAGGCTCTCCGCCGTGGGCGCGCGCGCCTTGCGCAGGGAGATGCGCCGCGGCAGGCGGCTCTCCAGGAGCGAGTTGCGGATCTTCTCGAAGTTCTTGCTGAGCTGGTACTGGCGGAAGGCGGTTTGGATGGTGCAAGCGGCGCGCCGGGACACCAGGTGGCCCCCGTACTTGTGTTCTAGCATTTCAATCTGCAGTGAGGACAGAGAGGCGTGGGAGCGCGGTTAGGGAAGGGATGTGACAACGCTTTCGGAGACCAGGGCAGGGGGTGACCTGGCTGACCCTTTGCGGAGGCCTGGGAAGGCACAGCTAGGCCGGCACTGAGGGGCCAAACTCTGAAAACTCTGTGTGATGGCCTCAAATGCCAGGTTGCTGCCAAGACTCCTAAAGGTGTGGGGTGTAGGATTGGATTCTGGGGTTGGGGATACCCACGGCAAGGGTGGGGCAGTTGCCAATGGTAGTAGGTGATTATTTCCATATATTCACATATGGAAGTATTTATTTCTGAAATGTGTGGTATCTTGAATTTGTATTAAAGTATTTCATCAAAAAAGTAGAAGGGTTAGATGAAACAATATTAATTGGAGCTGGGTGATGGTTAAATGGAAGTTTATTATACTGGTCTTTCTACTTTTGTGTATATTTTAAATAATAGAACTGAAGATTAAATAGAAAGGTTAAAAAGCATTGCCACTACTCCTGTTCACCTGCTTTCTTTCTCGGTATTCATGTCACGAATTGGGGTCGTTTCCTGTTTCTGGGAGCCGCATAAGAGTTGGGGTTGAGGTTTGATCATCTGTGTTCCCAGTACCGAGCCCAAGGGCTGGCACATGTCAAAGCTCAGTAAATGTGAATTTAGTAAAAAGACAGATGGGTGATGGATGGATATTTCAACAGTGGGAGATCCTCCAGCTATCATGTTCTTCAATTAAAGTCACCTCTGTTCCCAATAATGGGAGCTGTTCCTATCAGGGCAGGGCTTGGTGGGGCTGATGGTGAGGTGGGATAGCGGGTGCTACTTCATTTGGGCAGATCTGGACCCAGGAAAACTTCAGGCACTGGCCAGTCTGTCCTCAAGGTCTTTCGTCCTCTCCCCCCAGCTCTCTTCCCACTCTGTGGTCTTTTCTCTTCTTGGGTGGCTAAGCACTCACTTTTTCTCCCTTATCAAAAATCTCTCCGGGGAAAGGACTAGAAAAACATTCTCTTTGAGGTGTGAATGACCAAGAGAGGTTAGCAGTGGTTCCTCCTGGGCAGTTTTTTGCATGTAAACAACAGACAAAGACTGGACAAAGGGGATGGGCAAAATGGTGGCACTGTGGTGGGTTCCATCAGTCCTTTGGGAAGCTTAGGAAGTGAGAAAGTATTCCTGGGCTCTGAAATTGTGGCCTGTTGCCAGTCACGTGCCGTACACTCCACTTACAGAGTGACATTCCTGAACTAAGAATCGGGACTGGTGGCTGGGGTCGACAGCTCAAGGCAAGACCACTAGCCCTCCAACCTCCCCCAGGATCACGGAGAGGTGGGGTACAGACAGAAAGGCCAAATTCCATCCCCCAGTACACAGAACCCTTCGACGTGCTTCCTAACCTCACCATAACGTTCCTCTCTCAGGCTGACGATCTCACCATCTCTTGCCTCTTTTGTAAGCTTTCTTCATCCACTAGTCCCTTCTACTTGCATTTCCAGCCTCCAGCCCAGCATTGGTCCCTTTCCACCAGGCTGCAGACCCTCCTAAGTCTCCCAGACTGCTTGACTCCCCCGTTCTGGGGCACTAGCCCACTCTCTATTTTCCACTAAACCTACAGGCAGACTCCTCTACCTCCTGTGCCTCAATCTGTGAGCGAATGCCAAACCACTGGCCAGCCCTGTGTGCCCTGACTGCTTGCAGCTGCCTCTTGCTCCCACCAGCCTTCTGACTCTCCAAAGGATCACCTCAAAGTGAACTTTAGTCAATAAATCCCATCCTCAACTCCCCCACTCCCCAATTTTTCTGCAGCTTTGATACTTTATCCTTTGAAACTCTGTCCTCAGCCTTCATGACCCAGTCTATCTTGGTTTCCCTGTCTTCCTACAGCTCCCGGATCCACAGGGTCCCTAACCATGCTAGCGAAGAGTCATATGCGTTGCCCTCTTCCATTCTGCAGGCACATCTTCATGATTTTCCTATGCTGGACATCATCCTGACTTCCATGTGGGAAGTCTTCAGAGCAGCCCCGGTAGCTGATAATTAACAGCTAATGAAGAGGGAACTGTCTTGGGCAGAGCCTTCATGGCAACTCTATATAGATGTTTCTGGGGCTAATATCCTCTCACCTCTTGTCTGAGAACCTCGTCTTCTTCCATCGTAACTTCACTGCACTGCGATAGGTGAATGAGCAAGCCCATGGGGAAACACCCAGCCCCAGATCCACCTCTTCCCTGCTGGCTGACCTTGGACACGTTTCTTAACATCTCTGAATCTGTTTTCTTGTCTGTTAAATGAAGCTAATCCTGCTGACTCTGTGATTTCATTCTGTGGTGAGAATTCTTATTTCACATGGTACCTGGCACACAGTAGGTCAAAGCTCAATAAGTGGTAGCAATTTGATGGTGAAGTGTGGATTCCGTGACTTTCAAATCTCCATGCCTAGGCTCAACCCAAGACCTACATTTCCAACAGTCCATTGCTCCCTTTCCCCGAAAGGAACCAGCTCTCAGTGATATCCCAGCTCCAGTCTGGGGACCTGGCATTTGTCCCTGGGTCCTCCTCTGGCTTATCCTCTGCATCTGTCAAGTGCAAAGTCCTACAGCGCCACCCCTCCTTACCTTCTGCCATCACACCACCTGCGGTGCCCCTGGACTCCCCCCTTGGACACTCTGGCAGCCCCCGGTTGCTTCCCTGCTTCCTCCTCCAGCACCACCCACCTTGCACTGCATTCCCCTGAGCAGTGTGCTCAGAGAGCAGGGTAAACACGGGCCTTCCTGTCGCAGGAGACCCTTGCCCTAAATAAGTATAAACACCCTGTCCTGGCGGGTCTGGGGCTCAGCAGCCTGGCCCCACCCACCCCGGCCCCTCCTACTACAGGAGGTCCACTGCTCACATGCCAGCCCCACCTCCTGCCCCTGCCCGCACCCCCACATACTGGGCTTTCCTGCCCCAGCACTTGCTCAGCCTCCCCACCTCCACATCCCCCTACAACCCCCAACCCCCCCACACCCCTCCTCACACCGTCACCCCCTCTCCACCCTCAGCTCCTACCCTCGCCCTCTCCTCCAGGCAAAAACGTTTCCCCTGTCTTTCAGTGTCCCTCCCCCAAGAAGCCTCCCAGTCCCCCAACCAGAACGGGTCTCCCTGCCCTGAGTCCCCTGGAGAAGGTTCTCTCCTGCTTCTCTGACACTGTTTCCCCGCTAATCTTGGTGGTGCTCATCTAACTCAGGCTCCCTCCCTTCCTGCCCTCCCCCAGACCCCTCCTAGAGCAGAAACTCCTGGAGGCCCCGATGTGTCCTCATTGTCTCCTCCACTGGTGGCCTCAGCCCAGAGCCTGGCCCGGAGCCACTGCTCCTGATGGCCTCTGAATTCAGTCCTGGGAGCCTCACCTTTTGTTCCCATCATGTCATATAGCTGGCTTCCCCTCACCCCAGCCTCATGCCTGCTGCCCACCCCTGGCTCCCGGCCCCCATAGGCAGAACATCATTCTCTGTGCCCACCGCCATCCTGACCTGTGACTGGGGCTTCATCAATGTTTGCACCCTGAACTAAACTCAACCCTCTCCTATGCCCCAGGGGAATGCAGTCCAGGCTGTCTTCTATGTCTAGGCTTGGGGCCAAAGGCTGCACCACTCCAGCCCCTGCCCCATGTGTGTTCCCCTCCCCCATACCCAGAGGCCTGGGGGACACTACAGTGCCCCTCGTCTGCAACATCGCCCCAGCCAGGCCCTCTCACCTGGGATTTTGGACTGGCTGATGGAGTAGGCCAGGCAGGTTGGTGAACTGGGGGAATAAGGATTGTCCAGGATCCCTTCCAGCCTCAAAACTGCAGGATGTGAGTGACTCGTGAGGACCACAGGAGCAGAATACTAAATCCCAGATCTCAAAAAAACCTGAGATGGAGTCAGCCCCTGACCCAGACTTCATGCCCCTCTCCATCCCCTCAGGTCACTGAGCTGTTACCTCCCCCTCTTCATCTTTTGAGCATCTTCTCATGCCAGGTGCTGTGTTGGGCACCAGGGATATAATGATGGACATCTTTGCCCTGCCTTCAGGGAGAAGTCAAGTAAACAGGAATGGTGACCCAGGGCTGGAGGGCAATGTCAGGGAGTACCTGAGTGCTGGGGGATCACTGAGAAGGGGCCTCCACCGTAGCCTTGGGAGAGCTGCAGTGGAGGAGGAAGGCACAGGGAAGTAAGTCCTAAAGCAACAGAAGGAGTGAGTGTGGACCAGTGCAGGAGTGGGGGGCAGGGCATAGAAATGCTAGCAATTGAGGCAAAGGGCTATAGGCAGCAACCAAGGCCCAGAAAAGGGAAGGAACTTGTCTAAGTTCCACACAGTTCATCTGCAGAAGAGAGAGCTGTGGAGTTCCATCTTTTGTAAACATATGCCGTGTTTTCAGTCACTCTGCCCCGACTCCTCGATCGCTTTTTGCCAGTATTCTTGCCTGGAGAATCCCATGGACAGAAGAACCTGGCGGGCTACAGTCCATGGGGTCTCAAAGAGCCACACACAACTGAGCGACTAACACTCCCACCCCTAGCCTGTGCTTGGCCTGGAGGGTTCCCTGGGCCAGGGGAGGGGGGCCATTCCCCAGGACAGGAGGACCCGGCTGCACCCCTACCAGCCCTCATCTTTCTTGCCTCACTTCCGCCCTCCTGACACGCAAGCCCATCTACTAGAACTACACCCACATGAAAAAGGTCCACGGTACCTGTTAGAACCCTGCATGACTCTCCATAGCCCCTAGTCAGTGAGAATTAAACTAATTCCCTGCCCAGGCCAAGGCAGGAGTTTGGTGCCTCTTTTGGTGTTACTAACAGGCCACTCCTTCAACTGAATGGTAATCTCTTCGGGGAGCAGGGAGGGACCATGTTTCTTTTTTTTTTTCTCCATGTTTCTTTCTTTTGGGTATCCCACTTCCTCATTGCTTTGCTCATCAAAGTTATTTAAAAAATATTCACTCGATGAGCTCTTACTCTGTCCAAGACCCTCTGCTGGATGCCGGGCGATGGGTGCACAGATGAACAGGAGATGGTCTCTGTCCTCAGGGAACTGACAGGACGCTCTCATCTAGCCAGCTGACCACCCCATCACACCGTGTCGCTCCAGATGGGCTGCCTCCCGGCTCCTGCTTGGGCATTCCCCACCCCAGAAGCAGGACCTGCTATATCTTTAGCAGCTCTTATTGTTAATTAAGCTTAAAAAAAAAAAGGCAATAAAAAAGAAAATAAAACCTTCCTCTCCTATAAGTTTAATGCACTAGTACCACTATTTTTATTTTTTAGAACTTTTTATTTTTTTGGTCCCGGCATGTGGGATCACTGTTCCCCGGGGATCAAACCTGTGCCCGCTGCATTGGAAGCAGGGAGTCTTAAAGGCTGGACTGCCAGACAAGTACCACTATTTTTACCTGGAATGATAGAAAATAATCTGATCCAGCCAATTCACATTCAGCTCTTCAATGTTTAAAACTCGTCTTCATGTCTACAATTTCCCCATATGACCCTGTGAATGGGTGTGTGCTAAGTCACTTCAGTCGTGTCCAGCTCTTTGCGACTGAAACCCCATGGACTGTAGCCCGCAGGTCCTCTGCCTTCGGATTCTCCAGGCAAGAATACTGGAGTGGGTTGCCATGTCTTTTTCCATCATGTGACCCCAGCCAATTTGTTTTCTTTCTTAGAAGAACCTCAGAACCTCAGGGTTCTCTTTGTTGCCTCTTAAAGTGAAAGTGAAAGTGAAGTCGCTCAGTCATGTCTGACTCTTCGCGACCCCATGGACTGCAGCCTACCAGGCTCCTCCGTCCATGGGATTTTCCAGGCAAGAGTACTGGGGTGGGGTGACATTGCCTTCTCCGTTGCCTCTTAAAAGAAGCCCCTAAAACCAGACAGCCTGACCAGTACCCAGTGTGGGGCTCCAGGCAGCTGCCTCCTTTTTGCTGGTTGTTCAGTTGCTCAGTCACGTCTGACTCTTAGCGACCACATGGACTGCAGCACGCCAGGCTCCTCTCACTGGGGGTTTTATCTACACGTCTGTGAAGGCCTCTGGGCCCACTTCTCTGGCAGCGGCTTCACTGGCTGTTGATTTATCTTGAGCTTGTAGTCAACTCAAGCCCTAAGGCCTCTCGCCCAGGACCAAGCCTGCTCGTTTTATGCTGCGGGATTTTCAAAGCTAAGAACAGAACTTGAGGTTTTTCCCTCTTTCACTTTACATTTTCCATTTAACCACATTTCTGTCCTAATTAGATTTTTTTTTTTTAATCTGGGATTCTGTTATCAAGGTATTAGCTGTCCCCTTTCGGCAATGCATCAGTCCCTTTTCAGAATGGTTGAACAGGGCAGAAGCAAGGAAGTCCCGACTCAATCACCTTGGAATCGGTGCTGATAGAAAAACCAGTGTTTTTTTGATAATTCCATTTGAGAGCAACCCACCTGACTATATTGTCAACTAAACCACTTCCTATCCCGTCCACATAGATATCACAGGAGACTTTGTCAAATACCTTACTGAAAGCCCTGTGGCGCATCATGGGCAGCTGGCCCCTGACCCAGGGTAACTGCTTGGCATCCATGCTCAAAGGAAGGAATGAGTCTGGCTGGGCTCACCTGGGCTCAACCCAGTCTTAGTGACTTCTCTACTAGCTTCGCTTCCAAAACTGTCCATCGGGTTAAGGAATGGATCTTTAGAACCTACACATTTTAGAGCTAGAAGGGACATCAGTGATGATTCAAGGTATAATTCCCAGTTTTGCTGATGAGGAAACCAACACCCAGAGTGCTTAACTGGTGTTTCCCAAAGTCACTAGAGCAAGAACACACACTGAATCCCACACATGTGGCTCCGGGCTCAATGCTGTTCCTCAACAATGCTAAGTCATAAAGTCTGTGTCTAAGCATGTTCTCACACACACACACACACACACACACACTCACATCTCCTTTCAGGTCTCTTAATTTTCAACCAAAACAACTGTGCCATTGTCATTTGGGGGGTGTCAACGGGGACCCCGTGACTGACTTTTTCTCTTGCTGCTTCACAGAATGGAAGATGGAGACCCAGAACCCCTCAGTGAAGTTTGTTCTCCAATAGGGGGGCTTTCGTTGTTCAGTCGCTAAGTCCTGTCTGACCCTGCGACCTCACGAACTGCAGCATGCCAGGCCTCCCTGGTCCTTCGCTTGGACTCTCCCAATCTGGGCTAATCCCAGGAATCTTTAGTCTACCTGGAGGACACCACTGTCTTCAAAACTCATTTGAGCCTGTGTGTGCCTGAGCAGGGGGCTTGCCTGTTGGGTGGGCAGGTAGGCAGGGCATCTCTCTGGAGTAGGGTTGGGGGTGGGGGCTTCGCCTGCCTGGAAGTATGTGGGCCACTGGGCTTCCTGCAGTGGTGAGAGGGGCAGAGCCCTGGACACACTGCCTGTGGGCTTGGCACTCCACGGGTGACCCCTGCCACTGGTAAGGCTGGTTGCAGGAAGAGCTGGCTGCAGGGAGGGGCAGTTACCCCTTTCAGCTGGGAGAACTAGTGGCCAAGAGGTGGGCCTGCAGCAGAGGCGGCCCAGACAGGGACATCCCTGGGACCCTGGACAGTGCCCAAGTCAGGGCCCTTCACCACCCTTCCCGCCCGCCTCGGAGGCCCTGGGTACCTGTTTATTCTTTAGGTCAAGGGAGATTTCGTAATCGGAGGCGGCAGGGGCGCGGGAGCAGAGCGCCGTCGCCAGGGCAGGCTGCTGCCGGCCAGGGGAGGCCGCGCGGTAGGGGCCGGCCCGCGGGGAGGCGCCCCCCGCCCCCGGCCGCTCCTCCTCCTCCTGCAGCTGCTGGGCTTGAGCCTTCGGGGCGTGGGCACTGGGTCTGCCGGCCGCCGCCGCCGCCGCCACGGAGTCCTCCGTGCCCCCACCGGCCTGGGCGCAGGCGCCGTCACTGTGAACGAAAGGCAACGGTGCTCGGTTGGGGGGGGCGGGGTGCGTGTGGGTGCGGGGAGGGGGGCTGGGGCCCTCTGGCAGCTATGGGCCTCTGGAGGGGCTGGTGGGGGCCTCCTGCAGTCTTCATTAGGGTGGGGCTGTCTTGGTGTGCAAGAACTCCAGGCCAGGAGGAGAGCTTGAGCTTGGGAAGGGTCCCCGAGGGGCCAGAGAGGAGCTCGGGATCTTGCTTAGACATAATATGTGCGCTGTGTTGTGCTTAGTCGGTCAGTCATGTCCGACTCTTTGTGACCCACGGACCGTAGTCACCAGGCTCCTCTGTCCTTGGGGACTCTCCAGGCAAGAAGACTGGAGTGGGTTGCCATGCCCTTCTCCAGGGGATCGTCCCAACCCAGGGATCGAACCCAGGTCTCCCGCATTACAGGCAGATTCTTTACTGTCTGAGCCACCAAGGAAGCCCTAAGGGTAGACTGCCAGGCTTCCGATCTGGGTTACTTAACCTCACTTTTCCTGTTTCCCCATCTATAAAATGCTGTTGTTTAGTCGCTCAGTCGTGTCCGACTCTTTGCGACCCCATGGACTGCAGCCTGCCAGGCTTCCCTGTCCACCACTATCTCCCGGAGCTTACTCAAACACAAGTCCATTGAGTCGGTGATGCCATCCAACCATCTTACCCTCTGTCGTCCCCTTCCCTTGCCTTCCATCTTTCCCAGCATCGAGGTCTTTCCCAATGAGTCTGCTCTTCGCATCAGGTATAAAATGGGAATAATAATGGAACCTACCTCACTGGGATGTTGGAAGGCTTAAGTAAGCTAGAGAGTTCTTAAGGCAGGGTCTGGCTCCTGCTGCCTGCTCAGAGTGTTAACTACCATAGTTATCAGTGGTCTGCTTTCTGGCCAGTGGCTTAACTAGCTGAGAGGAAGCTGACCCCCGCTGAACCATCTCTGTCTTTTAGACGGCCGAGATGAGGCTGGGGGAGGAGTGATACTTCTAGATGAAGTCGCTGCCCCTCCGCAGCCCCTCTCTGGTGGAACCACGGACAGGAGCCACAGCTGCTGCCCACATGCCCCCCTCTGAGACGACACTCAGGCTGCTCCCCTCCCCGGCCAGCCTCAGAGTTCTGCCCCTCCCCCAGGCCCCCGCGCTGAGCCCTCTACAGCATGAAGCCTCCCCAGTGGTTCCAGCTTTCAGGCTCCATCTGCGAGAACCCCAGAGGGTCACTGCCTGCATCACAGAGGAGCATCTCGGCTCACGGTGAGGGCTCCAGTGAAGCCCCCTCCCTTGTGACTTTGGTCAAGTTGCTTTTTCTCTGAGCCCTGGTGTCCCCATCAGTACACGGGAGGCGCTGGTACTTTCCCTACAGGGTCCCTGGGAGGTGGAAAGGAGTTAGCACATTGAGGGGTTTGCGTGGCCCCAGGCACAGACTGAGTGCTCCAGAAACATTAACTTCTCTTTCCCCATCTCTCCACCTGACCCCGTTCCCTGGGAGCCTGGGGCTTGTATTCTATTTGATCCCTTTCTCCCCAGTTGGTGCTGAGCAAACAATGAGGGCTCTGCAAAAACTTGTTGAAGGATGAATTGAAGAGAACCCAAGACCCCTGGCAAAGCCTCTGCAGTGGACAGGGACCCTAAGGTTATCTAGCCCATCCTTCTTGTCTCAACTCCACCCCCCCGCCCCCGCCCAGGGAGGTGGGCTGGCTCTGGTTGGAGGGCCAAGCAACCTTGCGATTTATTTCTTCCAAGGCTTTGTCCCATGTAAGGTGCCCCAAATCGTGCCAGAGGGACTGCTTCCTTTTGCTTCTGCCTAACTTTGAAGCCTCCTAGTGCTAAAATAACCAAGGGTGAAGAGTCCTTCATTCAGCTCCATCTGTCCTCCCAGCCCTCCCCTGTACCCCACCACCGCCCTCAAACACGGATGAAGATGAGTTCACTGGCCGCCCTAGCAACAAGGAGCCTGACTCCTTGTCTCTGCATAATTCTTTGCTTCATTTTTCCTGTGGCCATCAATCGAGCTGTATAGTTGGATGAGCTCTAAGTATTGGGTTTTTTCACTGGTATCACCAGGAAGTTCTTTGTAAGGTCTAACTTCAACTTTCCGTGAGATAGAACACGCCCATTCTTCCCGAAGGTCACGTGTGCTATGCTGTGCTTTGTCACTCAGTCGTGTCAGACTCTTTGCGACCCCAAGGACTATAGTCCGCCAGGCTCCTCTATCCATGGGATTCTCCAGGCAAAGAATACTGGAGTGGGTTGCCATGCCCTCCTCCAGGGGATCTTCCCCACCCAGGAATCGAACCAGGGTCTCCTGCATTCAGGCGGATTCTTTACCAACTGAGCTGCTAGGGAAGCCCCAGGGTCACATAGAAATAGCCTTTCCTCCATAGCACAACCTGCCTCCAGGGGACAGAATTTGCTCTCACCCATCTCTTCTCTGGACTGTCCTTGGTGCTGATGCCCAAGGCTTCTTCACCCTAGGTTTTCAAGACGCATTAGGCTCATACTCATTCAGGGGCCGAGGCCACCCATGGAGGTTTTTCCATGCAGGAGATCATAGGATTTGAATATGGGATGTGAAAGTCTTTGCGAACTTGGGGGATCAAGCAACTGCTCAGAGGAACACTCTGTGCCCAGAGGACCAGAAAGATCTGTGTGTTGAAGTTCTGCATCACATCAGGGAAGGGTTACTTATGTGGGGCACTGGCTTGTGCTTAGAGGGCTTCTAGGTGCTCACTGCTCATGCCTGGTCCTGGCACATCTAGGACTCCTTGAGGTTCCAGCAACCACCCAGCTGTCCATCATCTCAGCTACCAGAGTTGACTTCCTAAAGTGCAGATGCTCGAAACCCAGCAGTGACTTTCTGGTACTGCTGGATATAGTTCAAGGGCGTTCATTATTTCACCAAATCTCCTTGTCCAGACTCATCTCCGGGAGTGACCTGGCCACTCTGTCTGCTGAGTGTTAGTCGCTCAGTCGTGTCTGACTCTTTGCAACCCTTTGAACTATAGCCTGCCAGGCTCCTCTGTCCATGAGATTCTCCAGGCCAGAATACTAGAGTGGGTAGCCATTCCCTTCTCCAGGGGATCTTCCTGACCCAGGGATCAAACCCAGGTCTCCTGCATTGCAGGCAGATTCTTTACCATCTGAGCCACCTGGAAACCTTCCTCAAATCTGCTGCACCCCCTCAGACCATCATGCCTGTACTGTCATTTCCTCCTGCCTAAAATGCCTTATCCTTTTTCTGTCTTGACAACTCTTTCAGGACTCACTCATTGTTCCAGGAAGAGTCCGCCCTCCAATGTGCTCCAATGGTTCTTGGCACTTGCCTCTATTTCATAACTGACCACTTTGTGCCTAAATTATTCACTGGTGTGTCTCTTTCCTCCACTAGACAATGCCATGTATAGCTTTTTATCACAGTTGCTTATCACCTAGGCTGGCTTAAAAGACATGTTTAAGAAATGTTAAATGGATAGAGGGATGGAGGGATGGATGGGTGGATGGATGAATGGAAGGATAAATGGATGGGTGAATGAATAGTATTTAATCTCTCACACTTTCCCAAGGGCAGAGATACTGTGGTGAGCTTGGTGATACAGCCCCAGACCCTTCTTCAAGGACTGACTTCCTATCCAGCCCTGGGGCTGCTGTTGAAGCTTGCCTTCAGCTGTCCGCTCCCCCAGCTCCTCCTGGGATTGTCTGAGCTGCGGTGAGCTCCTGGGTTCAAAGTCATGTTTTCCTCAGGGCAGTCTACATCCAGTGGCCAACAGTGGTTATAATGGTTCAGCCATGTGATCCAGTCTAGATCTGAGAGGTCAGTCTCCCTGCAGAGCTTGCGATGGGATTAGCCCAGGCTCCTAGTGGACATCTGTCACAGATTGACTTCTCTCCCTGTCCTGCCAAATGCTCCTGCCCTCCCCCCATGCGTGTTGACCCTAAGCATCCTCTAGTCAACATCCAGCACGCTGGACTCAGAGTCTGTTTCCCAGAGACACCAATGAACGATGAGCACCCAACCAACAATGGGCACCCAGCTTCTCTTTTTCCTTCCTTTTCCTTGTCAGCCAGGATTACCCTGGTCTCCCTGCTCCCAGACCTGTAAAACCTTTCTGGGCTCCAGACACCTTTGATAAAGACTCTGGGCTCTCTTCCCAGAAAATGTGCATCTTTTCATACATGCTGAGTTCTACCTCCACACTCAGAGGCTTTACAGACTCCATGGATCGAGCTGAAAGCACTATTCTGGAGGGATGGTCATGGGTTTCGTCCATGTGCTGAGGACTGCGCCAAGCACTTAGGGCTGGCACCAAGAGCTGTAGGCAGCTCAGCTCTGGTCATACGGAAAGAAAATGTCAGGGTTCACACGCCACCGGGCTTTCAGACGCCAGCCACTGTTCCCTCAACACTGATGGGTCCTCGCTCACGGGTCAGAAGGCTTGAGTGGAAGGAGCCCCTGTTCCTCTGACTCACTGATTTCAAGCAAAATATATTTATTCTGCATCTCAGTTTTCTCATTTGCAAATGGGGGTGTAAATATCTCCTTTCCAAGAGAGTGATGAAGATGAGGTGACCTCTTAGGTTGGTGTGCTGGGAAAATGCATCCCTGAGAAGGATGAGGGGGAAGAGAGGGCGGCCATGCAGTCCCTGCCAGGAGCTGGTCCTGGCGGTGGTGGCCTCCCTGGGCTCCCAGGCAGACCCTGCCCGCCACCAGGAGCTCAGGGCCCAGGAGCTGCCGAAGAGCCATGTGAAGGCTTCCCTGGTGGCATGGTGGATAAGAATCCACCTGCCAATGCAGGGGACATGGGTTTGACCCCTGGTCCAGGAAGACCCCACGTGCCATGGAGCACCTAAGCCCGTGCGTCACAGCTACTGAAGCCCCTGTGCCTTAAAACCCATGCTCCACAACAAGAGAAGCCACTACAATGAGAAGCCCAAGTTCCGCAACTAGAGAGTAGCCCCCGCTTGCCACAACTAGAGAAAAGCCCGCGCAAAACAACCAAGACCCAGAGCAGCCAAAAATTAACTAATTAATAAAAGAGCCCTGTGAGGGGGACAGGGAAGACTTCAGGGGAGGGAGCACCAGGCCCATGTTCATCCGGTCCACTAGAGGTTGGCTTGGGTCGTGGTCCTGGCACAAAGGCAGAGAAAGGGATGAGGGGAAGCCTGAGGCGTATTGATGGGGGGTTTGAGGACAGGGTAGGCAGGGAGGGATGGAGGGCCACTTTCCCCTCCAGGCAGTGGCCAGAGCAGCAGTTCCTGAGACCCAGGCAGAAGTGTTTTGAAGACTGGAGGACTCCTTGTGTGGCAAGGTTCCCCCAGAGGGCCTGACCAATTGCACTAGATTATCCTGGCTCCATCAGCCTTTCTGAAAGCCCTTCTGGGACAAAGAAACTAGGCATTTTCCAGACAAAAGCTAACAAAACGCCTCACATCTCAAGATTTTCAGCCTTTACTAAAACACTCCTTTCTCTCTCTTGCCTGAATCGATAAAGTGATCTTCGATGGTCAAAATAAAGGCCGAGCAAGGGGAGTCAAGTGTCCTTGGGGGCGGGGGGGCAGACGGTGCTGGGGAGGGGTTGCAGTGAATAGAGGGCCAGCGTCTGTAACAAATTCACCCTGTGCTGATTCCAAGCACAGGCTGGAAAATGCCACCCGAGGTGGTGGAGAGCCCTGGGCCCCAGGCAGGGTCTGACCACCTCCGCAGGCCGTGCTTGCTATAACCATAGGCACATGACTTCCCTGCACGTTGGATTTCTCATCATAAGACGGACGTTTGAGCAAAAGGCTCTGACAACAGGAAGGAAGGAGAGGCCAGCTTCCTCCCTCTCCCTTTCCCTCCACGGGGCCCGGGCCCACACCCTGAAGCTTCCTGTTCACATCCACGCCCCTCTGGCCTCCATACCCAGGAACATGGTGAAGGCCTCCCTGCCTTCCTCTCTGCCCTGACCACCGTCATCCACGCTGGAAGCCGGGGCTCGCAGGAGGAGGCCCTTCCCTGCTGTCCACTTGCAGAGGCCGCCCTTCCTCCCACGGACCCCGAGAGAGTAAGTTACTCCCTCTCCTGTCCGCTCAGTGGAGACTCCAGGATTTGGCTGCACGGCTGTTCCAGAAGGGTCTGGACGGGCTGGTTTGTCTGGAGGGGTTTCCTCTGCAGAACCAAGCCCAGGGTGCCACGCAGGGTGGGCCCCCGAGTCCAGCATGGAAACCATCTCTGCATCATAGCCCACCTCATGGTGGGATGCCAGCACCTTTGCCCACTGGGGAGGCGGCTACATCTAGAAGTTTCCTCAGGACACCTCCCGCACAGCCTCACAGGCTGGGCCACACCAATGATGCGATCTTATTGCCACTGGAAGTCTAATATTTTTGAGCATTTTATTTCCTCCCCAACAGGTATAGATCTGGTAGCAAAATCAAGCTCTCAGGACACCCTCCCAGCTCGCTGCCTGACACACCACACACACTCACAAGCCCAGGCTTCTGTGAGCCCCAGGACACACCTCAGGCTTTCTTACCTCCTCTGTCTGCCGCCCCCCTTCCAGAAGCTAGTCCCCTGCCCATGTTCCCACCTCACCCACCCCAAGGATGACGCTCCAGAATCACGGCCTGCAGCCTGTCCTGACATACCTCACAGTCACCTCAGAGCTGCACTGAATAGTTGTTTAGTCGCTCACTTGTGTCCAACTTTTTGCGACCCCGTGGACTGTAGCCCGCCAGGCTCCTTTGTCCATGGGATTCTCCAGGCAAGAACACTGGAGTGGGTTACCATTTCTTCCTCCAGGGGATCTTCCCGACCCAGGGATGGAACCCATGTCTCCTGCATTGCAGGTAGATTCTTTACCATCTGAATTGTAGGGAAGCCCATGGGTTTCCTGGGTCATCTCCAAAGGTGTTTGAATGAAAAGGGAAGCAGGACACAAAAGCTTTGGGAGGAAGCCCCAGAGCTCCCACTGTGGGGAGCCAGCCCCCCACTCCAGGCAGGGCAGGGGGCAGCCGCAGGCCACAAACCTGTCCCTGCGGGGGCTAAACTGTCTCCTCCTCTTAGGACAGAAGGAGGCCAGACTGTCAGCTGGTGAGAAGATTTGCCCGATAAAATGCCTGTACGCTTAATCGCATCCTCGCTGTACTGTGACAGCCCGGTGCTCGGTTACATCATTTCCTCTCCTGCCCTGACATCTAGAAAATCCGCTCTCAGGGCCCGCTGGTCCTGCCTGATTGGCATTCATCAGGGCTTTTAGCTCCTTTGATCTCTTCCCCCAACCGATCTCTCAGTTCTGAGTCCCTCACCCCTGCTCTCTCTCTCCAGCCAACTCTCCATGTGTCACGGGCCAGGCCGGAGTAGAAACATCTGAATGCGGCCCCCTCCTCCCTGCCCATTGCCTGCCATCCAGAGGAGGGACTGGGCCCTCTCCCTGAAGGGTACAGCTCAACAACCCAGAGCAAGACCCAGAGTCACGTGTCTCCTTCCTCTTGCCATGCTAGGGTCTCTGCTGCAGGGACCCCATCCACTGAAAGAGTCTGCCCATTCTAAGTATTTCCCAGTCATGCCTGAGCTTCTAGACCCCTTCTCCTAGATCTTACCTGATTTCTCCCTCTCTGCTCTTGAAAAATCCAGTTTTAAAACAGCTAGCATCAGGAATCGGAGAAGGCAGTGGCACCCCACTCCAGTACTCTTGCCTGGAAAATCCCATGGACGGAGGAGCCTGGTAGGCTGCAGTCCATGGGGTCGTACAGAGTCGGACACGACTGAAGCGACTTAGCAGCTGCAGCAGCAGCATCAGGAATTCCCTGGTGGTCCAGTGAGTATGACTCTGAGCTCCCAGTGCAGGGGATGCAGGTTTGTTCCCTGCTTGGGGAACTAAGACATCACATGCTTCGTGGCATGGCCAAATACAATTTTAAATTATTTTTTAATTTAAAAATTAAAAAAAATAAAGGCAGCTCTGGGCCATGGCACATGCGTGTGTGTGTGTGTTAGTCGCTCAGTCATGTCTGGCTCTTTGTGACCCCATGGGCTACAGCTCACCAGGCTCCTCTGTCCATGGAATTCTCCAGGCAAGAACACTGGACTGGGTAGCCATTCCTTTCTCCAGGATATCTTCCCAATCTAGGGATCAAACCAGAGTCTCCTGCATTGCAGGGGGATTCTTTACCATCTCAGCCACTAGGGAAGCCCTCTATGACACATACCTCATGCTAAAAAAAAAAAAGAAAAAGCTAACATTTATTAAGTGCCTACTATATACCAGATACCTTTGCACATATGATGTCATTGAATCTTCCCAACCACCCTAAGGGTTCCCTTGTAGCTCAGCTGGCAAAGAATCCGCCTGCAACGTGGGAGACCTGGGTTTGACCCCTGGTCTTCCCTGGGCTTCCCCGGTTGGGAAGATCCCCTGGAGAAGGGAAAGGCTACCCACTCCAGTATTCTGGCCTGGAGAATTCCATGGACTGTATAGTCCATGGGGTTGCAAAGAGTCGGACATGACTGAGCAACTTTCAAAACCACCCTAAGAGCTAAAGTGCTAATGTTGTCCCCATTGGACAGATGAGAAAATCGAGGATCCCAAAGCTTCAGTAGTTGCACCAAGGTCACAGAGTTTGTATGTGGCCAAGCCAGGACCTGAACCTGGATTTGAGTTACTCTGTGTGTGCTCTCAGTAGGTCTCCTTTAAAACCCCCTTTTGTATTTTCACAATAAGTGAGATGAGGCTTCCCTGGTGACTCAGACAGTAAAGAATCTACCTGCAGTGCAGGACACCTGGGTTCAATCCCTGGATTGGGAAGACTGTCTGGAGAAGGGAATGGCTACCCACTCCAGTAGCCTAGCGGGCTGCAGTCCATGGGGTTGCAAAGAGTGGGACATGACTGAGCAACTAACACTTTCACTTTCAATAAGTGGGAGGGAGAGAGAAATCCCACACCCGGCCTGCTGAGGCTCCTCTGATATAAGTGCTCCCTCCACCTCCCAACCCCAACCTGAGGTCTCCTGTTTGGGTCACACCACCCTGATTTGTCCTGCTTTGTAAATGCTCCTGGTCCCTCCATATGGAAGCCTCCTCCAGCTAAGGCAGCACCTTGCTTTCAGGTAGAATCACTCTAGGGGAGGAGCCTTGGGGACTAGAGTGTTCATACTGTCCCCTCCCGCCCCCATGTGATAGCTGAGGACACTGAGGCCTGGAGAAGGTAGTGGTTTGTCTCAGTCTGGGGGGAGGTCAGCACCAGCACTATCAGGCGGCCTGAGTCCCGAGGACAAGGCACCTTGGTCTCCTCTATCTCCCATCTGTAGACAGCAAATGCCTGCAACCTATGTCTCCACCACCTTGATGTCCACAGACCCCTTTCTCTGTCCTCCCCCCACCCTTCTCTCAGTTCCAGACTGAAAAACATCGTCCTTCACAGACAGCTGGCTCCCCTGTTTTTTTTTTTTAATATATACACATTTACTTATTTGGCTGTGCTGGGTCTTAGTTGCGGCATGTGGGATCTAGTCCCCTGACCAGGGATTGAACGTGGGCCCCCTGCTTTCAGAGCACAGAGTCTTAGCTGCTGCACCGCCAGGGAAGTCCCTTGCTTTGTTTCTCAATCACCGCAAATGTAATCTCTAAAAACCCCCTTTCTTAAGGCCTCCCAAAGGCAGTAAATTCTTTAAGAATCCCTGATCTGATGCAATTCCTCTCACTACATAGATTAAGATCATTTCCTCGTTTGGAGTCTGATGAAATGCATTTAAAACCCTTTTTGTCATCCGTCAGAAACACTTACTGCAATGATAAGTCATTTTCATGGTCGTGTTACGGGTTAAAAGATACATGAATAGGTAAAGATGACCTTTCAGAGGGGAAAACAAAATAGCACAGGCAGTAGTGAAGTTAGAGAAATCTCTAGGCCTTCCCTCCTGGGAGTGAAAAGAGAACCTCTAAAATATTCAAACAAGTTTTCGGCAAACGGAGCAAAAATTTGTTTCTGCTCCCAAAACTGGACAAAACTGCATGAATAAAAGCTGGTCCTCTTGGTAGCTTTCATTTTCTTGTTCTGAAAGTATTATCTTAGTTATGTTTATTTTTTTTCATGGTTTTTTTTGGCCATGCCATATGACTTGTGGGATCTCAGTTCCTTGACCAGGGATTAAACAAACCCTGGGCCATGGTGTGAAAATTCAGAACCCTCACCACCAGGCCACCAGGGAACTCCCAAACACGGAACTCCCATGTTCATTTCTTTAAACAATAAAGCCTGGAGCTTTTATCCTCTAAAAGTATTCTCTTGGACATTTCTCTCTTCAGCCTGGTTGCACGAACCTCCTGCTCAAGGGTCGGGGGAGGCGGGGGACAGGGAAGGGCTCCACCTTCTCACTCTCTGGACCATAGGCCAGACTCTCAGGGGGACAAAGTTTGGGGGGACCACACTTCACTTCCTGCACCAACGAATCCCTCCCTTCCTTTGTCCTCTGATGCCAGTGGTACAAGCCACAACAGACGTGGTTCAAATCCCAGCTGTGGCATCGACCGGTCCAGGGACCAGTCATCCGTCATCTCCGAGCCTTGTGTATAAGTAACATGAACAACAGCATTTTATAAGCTTTCCGTGAGAATTAAATCATACCTGTATCTATTGCCCACAGCAGGCTCTCAGCACAGGATGGCTAGCATTCTCCTTCCCTCTCGTGGGTGGGGAACACAAGTCACAGAGGGAGCAGGGGCTCTCTATCCAGCTCCAGCATCCAGCAGCCTGTCTGGAGGTGGCCCAGCCTGGCCTGGCTCCTGGGGAAGCCCCCACGCAGCCCTGGGGCTGAGCATCCATCATGACCACCCAGGTCACAGGAGAGACCATCTTAGAGGACAGCCAGGCCTGAGCGGGAAGCACATGGGACATTGCTCCAGACACAAGTCCCACGTCCCACAGAGCAGAAGGCAGACACCAGCACAGGAGAGAACTTTTCTGATGCCCACTGGAGTTAGGGGGACCGCCCCCACTCAGGGGACGCCCCCCCCAGATGGCATCTGTTCTGTCTCTTGTGCCCCCAGAGTCCGGCAGGGAAGACTCAGTGGGGCAGAGCGCACAGAGGGGTAAAGTGACAGGGGGTCTGGGGGTGGAAGACCACCATCCCCGGCTCCGGGACCAAATTCTCTGCCCTCTCCATTGAGGCCACCCTGGGGGATGGAGTCAGTCAAGCTGGGCTCTTCTGTGACAAGCTGGGGACCCTCAGAAGACAGGAGCCCAGATACGGGTGAGCAGCCCCTCCCCAAGCCTGCTGCTCTGCAGTTTGCTGTGCCCACAGTGGATGGTGGTCTTCGACCCCCAGGACTCCCACCCAGTCTCCACTCCAGGGCAGCACATCGCAGGGGGCGGTCTTCACAGCCCTGGCTCAGGGTGCCGGACCCCAGCCCCTGCAAAGGCCTCTGGAATCGAATCTCTGGACTCTGAGGACATTGGACAATTTCCCCTTGGCCTTGCCACTGCCCACTGCCCACTGCCCCCCTGGCCTAAAGATGCGGAGACCCTGGAGCTTGGGGGCTGAGTAGGCTGGGCGCGCATCCTTCCACCCCTACCCCTGCCCCGCCTCCACCCATGCACTGACAGAAGCTGAGGCCTTTTTGTGCTTGTCTGGGGAAGAGCAGGCAATTCTGAAGTCCCAGAATGGGGACGGGTAGGGGGCAGTGTTCCCAGAATGGGGAGGGGGCAGTGTTCCCGGCAGCCTTGGCGCCTGATGTGATGGGTGGAGCAGGCACAGGACTCTGAGCCCAGCTGTTTGAAGCCTAAACCGTATTGACTGAGAATACAATTACTCCGTAATCGCTGAGTAAACTCTGGCTGGTCCACTGATCAGGCCTCTGGCCACTGTGGCGGATGCTGACGTGGGGCTCCCCCTGCAACGCCACTGCTGGTCGGTGTCCCCTCCTCAGGGGTCCCCAGCAGGGCCCCCAGCCTGGCTGACTGGCAGGTGATGGGAGTGAGGGGGACAGGGAGGGACTGGCCCAGGGTGGGGGGCAGGCTCTCTTGTGGCCACGGTGCCCTGAGCAGACAAGGTAGACTACGGAATCATTTTTTCTTTCTTCTTTCGTGGGGGGAGATATAAATCCCAGCCTAGAAAAATAAACCCTGGCAGGTTGCACACTAATATATTAACAGCAGTTAATTCTATACGACCGGGTTCCGTTTTTATTTTCTTCTTTATATTTCTGCATTTTCCACGTTTCCAACAACTAGCAAGTATAACTTCTAATCAGAGAAAATAGATGTTATTCAGGGTCAATGCAGTGGCTGGAAGAATCCCTCCCATGCTCCTGAAGAAAACCCCGGTGGCAGTTCTGTGTAACGCGGCTGCCTGCGGGGACTCAGCTTGGGCTGACCTTCCAGCCCCAGGACCGGTGGGCAGGGGTCCCTCTGCTGAGACCCCGAACTTCCCTCCACCCCAAGCCGTCATCTGCAGGTGGTCACAGGGAACGGAGACAAAATACCCGGGCTGCTTACTGCCAGGGCCTGGCGCATTAGGTAACACCAGTGCCTCTTCCATCCTGGTTGGAGGACCCGATACCCAGAGTGCCCCAGCCCCTCCCCTCCCCCAGGGCTGGGGCTGGTTCTGCTTCCTGCCCAGGGACCCCCTCCTGAGCGCCCCCCACCTCCTGTCATCACTCTAACAGAAGTCAGTCTTCCTCCTCTGCGGGGGGCTCGCTGCCACCCACAGAGACAAATGGGCTGCTATTTCTCTCTTTCTCTAGATGCTGGAGGCTGCTTGTTCCCAGGTTACTGAGCACCCCAAAGGGAGGGGAGCCTGTGGGAAGAAAGGCAGGGCCTGCAATCACTGGCCCATTCAGTCACCCAGAATAAAGCCCCGTCATTAGTGGCAGTAGGGGGACGCGAGGAAGGGGGCAGAGCCCGGCTCGCACTCCACTCGGTGTCCTGGAGGCTGATCGCCCTGCTTCCCACCTGGGAAGCGTGGGACGCATGTGCGGGGCTGCGTGAACCTAGGCACGAGGATGGGTGGTCCAGCCTCAGAGGCCTTGCTGGCCCCCGTTACCACCCCAGGGCACCCCACCCCCGGCCTCCGATCTTCCCACTTCTGGGAGCATCGCTCTCGGGCAGGCTCTGGGTCCCAAGAGAGAGGCTCCCTGACTCTACCCCCAAAGCTGCCCCTGGGGTAGCCGGGCAAGGCTGAGCTCACACCCCCGCCCCCCCAGGACTGGGGCTTTGGGAGGGGGCAAGGGCCTCCCCCGGCCGAGGGTTTACCTCAGACTCCAGCAGTTCTTCTCTGTACGTCCAGTCAAAGGGGCTATGGGCCATCGTCTGCCCCACCACCACCCACATCGCCAGGATGAGCCCATCGGCTCCAGAAACGGACTCCTGCTCAGTCCTACAGCTTGGGAAGGGATGGTTGGTGAGGCGGAGAACAGCACCTCACACTCTGCTGACCCGGATTACTGCTGGCTTGGGCTGGATTCGGAGGAGGGAGGTAAGGGGCCTCGTGGCCAACCCTGCACTCACAAACCAGAGACCCTGACCCTGAGCTGTGACTGATGGTGTGGGGTCTTCACTGGGCCTCGTGTAGAGACCATCCGGCTTCTCCCTGGAGACCCCAGAGGAGGCCCACCAGCTGAAGCCTTACTGTTGTTCTGTCGCTCTGTCAAGTCCAACTCAGCAACCCCATGGACTGCAGCACACCAGGCTTCCCTGTCCTCCACTACCTCCCTGAGTTTGCTCAAGTTCATGTCCGTTAAGTCGGTGGTACCTTGCAACCATCTCATCCTGTCTCCCTCTTCTCCTTTTGCCCTCAATCTTTCCCAGCATCAGGTTCTCTTCCAATGAGTCGGCTCGTCACATCAGGCGGCCAAAGTATTGGAGTCTTGCTTGAGCCGGTGAAAACCCAGACTGAGCGCTGGGGGCAGCCTGGCTCGTCCCGGAGCCCCACCCGGGGTCTCTTGAGGGTGGCTCAGGGGCCTTGGGACCTCAGCCCAGTGTCTGACCTCAGCACCTCCTTAGGAAAGCTCAGGGGTGGTGGTCAGGTACCTCCTCTGGAGCCTAAAGGGTCGGGAAGGGTCGGGAAGGTCCCGGGCAGAGCTGGGAACAGGCGTGCTGGGTGTCTGACGGGAGGAAACTTATCTGGGCTGGACTTCCCCAGGAAACCAAGAACAGACAGACAGACTGACACACAGACTACTGAACGTCCGGGGGCTCCTCCTAGAGAAGCTGAGACACTGACATCAGACAAACGAACAGACAAACAGAAACACACTCCAGGAAATTACAAACCAGACAGACAGGACAACTTGAACAACTGGGAGCAGAAAGTGAGAGTGGTTGATGATCGGGACACACCTGGGGGCCCCTACCCCGGCCCTGCACAGAGTGGGGGGCTGGGAGGCAGCAGTGGGCAGAGCACACAGGCCCTGGGGGACTTAGAGAACCTCCCACCTCCTCCCAGGGATACTAAGATAAGAGATTTCCTACCTTTTTGGAGAAGAAGCCTGTCCCCCTGCCCCCTCCCGCCCCCCCTGCCCCAGTCTCCCACCCCCTCCCACCAGGAGTCAGGGCTGTGGGGTGGGGGTGGGGGTGACTGGGAGGGGGCGTGGAAGACCCAAGGGACGACTTCTGTCCTTGGGCACCTCCCAGGCGCCAGCGTCTCGGGGGCGCTGTGTCGTCTGCCCTCACTGATGCCAGGGCTCGAGTGGCAGCAAGAGACGTGGACCAGACTGACATGGGCTGATGGGCAGGGGGGGCAGACCAGACAGTCCCTCCTTCTCCTCCCCACCAAGGAGGACAACTCGGCCATGTGTCTGAGCAGTGACCACTCATGGGACAGGGCACAGCCCTCCCCGTCCTTCCTCCGGGTCACTAACGCCCTGCCCTCTTTCCTGTCCTCTCCCACTGTCTCCTTCTCTCATTTCTCATCTTCCTTCCAGTCTCCAGGAGGGTCATTTCTAATGTGGGGGCTCACCTGCCCCCCTGGACAGGGAGCCCCTGGGATCCAGGGGGCCGCTCTCTCCAAAGGTCCTGGGTGCAGAGCTTGGCCCCCAGCCCTCCGGGCATCAGCACAGCATCTGGTCCTCCCCTTGCTTCCATCCCCAGTGCGGTCGCCTCCGGGAACAACCATGCCTCCTACAGCCCTGGAGGTGAGCACCCAAGGTGGGCCCATGATTTAACCCAACCCAACCCCCCCGCCACTTCCATTCCCCCCGCCCAGAGTCCTGCCTTTCCCAACCCCCCGACTCCTTCTAAGGGAAAACAAGCAATAACACCTTTCAGGTAAGATTTTCCATTGCCAAGCTCACCAGCTACCACCTCTAATGACTACCCATTATTTTCCTAGGAATAAAGGGGGCAGGATCATGGGGTCACTGAGGCTTAAACTGGGAAGTGGCCCTTAGCGCAGGTCTGGGCCTGGGTGCTCACAGCCCAGAACCTTCTGCTGCCCTCCCACACAGACCTAAAGCCCATCTGGACTGTGAGCAGCCCAGAGGCTCAGAGAGATGGTACATCAAGTTATTCTCTACATAGAACAACCCTTCTTCGTACAGATGGGGAAACTGGGGCCCAGGGGAGTTAAGGAACTTGCCCAAGTTCACTCCAACAAGAGGAGACAGGAGATGGGGTCAACTCCACGCCAGAGTCCGAGTGTCCTGACCCCCAGGGAAGTAAAGGATGAGCAAAGGAAAGAGAAAGGTGTTGAACTGAGATGGAAATCTTGGGGGAATGAGAAGAGGACAAAGTGTGAGCAGCACAGAGGGGGCGGCTCCAGGTGGAGATGGAGGGAGAGAGTACAGATGCAGGGAGGAGGAGAGATGGAGGGCTGGGGGGAGGACAATGAGGGGAGGATGCTGGAGGGCAGGGCAGGATGGGGGAAGAGAGAGGGCAGGTGAATGACCCAGGACAGGCAAGGAGGAGAGCCTGGAAAAATTATCAAGAAAAATGCAAGTCTTGCGTAAGAAAGGCAAGATGGATCCTGTTATTGGTTGGGCACCTTCGGGTGCCAGACAACCCACCACTAAGACATACAGATAGAATCAAGTTAATTTCCCCTGATGTTTAAACAGGTGAACTTCTTATAGGCTGTTTAGAGGGGACGAGCATAGGTCTGGGATTGGAACAGTAGAGTATAATGACCTAAAAGTCAGCAATGGCTCATCTGGGGTCTGGAGGAAGGAAGGAAAGATGGAAACACGAGGAAGGAGGTAAAAACAAATAAACAAAATGTGAGGCTAGGGGGGAAGAAGTGGAGTGGGGCCCTGGTGTGCGCTCTGCTCGGGGTGGAGGATAGTGGGGTGGGGAGGGGAGGACGCGCAGCGGCTCTTCCCACCTGTGGGGGCCCAGGTCGGAGCAGGCGGGCTTCTGCTCGGCGTCAGCAGCTGGACAGCAGAACTGGTGCAGCACGGTCTCATTCCTGAGGGCAGAGCAGAGGGAGAAGGTCAGCGCCCTCCGACCACAAGGCGCCTCTGCCCGGCATCCTGCACCCCGGGGAACTCTAAGGTCCCAAACGCTGCCCGGGGAGGACATGCATCAGTGCAGACACCACCTCCTGCTCGCAGCCCTCCCACCTCTTCTACTGCTGCACGCTGGTCCCCGCAGCAGGCTCCTCCACGTGGAAGTACCATCTATTCAGCTCTGACTTTTGTCACAATCACAGTTAATCCTCCAGAGCCCTGCCGCCCACTAAGGTCTGGCCAGCAAGGCAGAACTAGCTCTATTCATCCAAGATGCGCAGAATTGCATGCAGTGAACATTTTTGGCTAATCATATGCAAAGATGCAAAGCGCTCATAGAGGCTCAGATGGTAAAGAATCTACCTGCAATGTGGGAGGCCCGGGTTCGATCCCTGGGTCAGGAAGATCCCCTGGAGGAGGAAATGGAAACCCACTCCAGTATCCCTGCCTGGAGAATCCCATGGGCAGAGGAGCCTGGTGGGCTACAATCCATGGGGTCGCAAAGAGGCAGACACAATTGAGCATCTGAGCATAGATGATGTCTCGATTTACTGAGGCTCAGTTTTTTGTGCGTGTCTCAGCATAGAGGGAGTTCAGAAAATTCAAAAAGGAGGCAGCGTGGCCTGAAAGAGGAGAAGCTGGGATTCACCTGGAAGAGGACCCCATTTCTTATTTCAAAAGAGCTAGGAAGTGGAGAAGAGAGCGGCGGTACTGCCAGGGGAAGGTCAGAGACCAGAGAGGCCAGCTGGCCGGAGGGAGAGGAAGCACCAAACGCCAAGAGCTAATGAGGCCGTCGCCCGGCCAGGCCCCGAACCGGGGCGGCTGCCCAACCACAACCTCCCACGTCTGTATTCAGACTCAGGACTCCACTGCTCAGCCATAAACACAGCTGAGCCGTCGAAGGGACTGATGAGATGTGCAATCCTGCAGCGGGTGAAGCGGCAGAGGATGGACAGACACGGGGACGGCCAGCAGGAGAACCGAGAAAGAAAAGCCAACAACTTTGAGAAACAAGAACAAGTTATAGGGACTTCCCTGGTGGTCCAATGATTAGGAATCCGCCTGCCAGTGCAGGGAACACAGGTTCAATTCCCGGTCCAGGAAGATTCCACATGCCGTGGAGCAACTAAGCCCATGAACCACAACTCCTGAGACTGTGTTCTAGAGCCTGCAAACCATCATTACTGAGCCCACGTGCCACAACTCTTGAAGCCCGAGCGCCCTAGAGACCATGCTCTATGCTCCACAGCGAGAGAAGCCACCACAACAAGAAGCCCACGTACTGCAACTAGAGAGTAGCCCCTGCTCGCTGCAACTAGAGAAAAGCCCACACAGCAACAAAGACCCGGTGAAGCCATAACTAAATAAATAAACAAACAAGTTATAGGACTTTCACTGTGTGCTTTCAAGACTTAAAGCTGCCCAAATTAAGAGAATTTGGTGTTGGCATAAGGACAGACATACAGATTGGTTGTACCAAATGCAGAGGCTAGAAATAGACTCAAACATCAACTGATTCTTGGTACATTGGTTTGTAGTAAAAGTACCAAGATAATTCAGTAAGGGATAATAACTTTTTTAACAGATGGTGCTGAAACAGTTGAATATCAATATGCAGGAAAATGGACTTCAATTCATATCTTATACCATAGATACATGAATTAATACAAACTGGATCATAGACCTAAAGTAACAGATGTAATAATTTTGTAAACAGACCTAATGATTTTATTTTTCCAGTAGTCATGTATGGAGGTGAGATTTGGACTATAAAGAAAGCTGAGCACCGAAGAATTGATGCTTTTGAACTGTGGTGTTGGAGAAGACTCTTGAGAGTCCTTTGGACTGCAAGGAGATGCTACTAGTTTATCCTAAAGGAGATCAGTCCTGAATACTCATTGGAAGGACTGATGCTGAAACTCCAATACTTTGGCCACCTGATGTGAAGAACTGACTCATTGGAAAAGACCCTGATGCTGAGAAAGATTGAAGGCGGGGGAGAAGGGGATAACAGAGGATGAGATGGCTGGATGGCATCACCGACTCAATGCACATGAGTTTGAGTGGACTCCGGGAGTTAGTGATGGACAGGGAGGCCTGGCATGCTGCAGTCCTTGGGGTCACAAAGAGTCAGACACGACTGAGCAACTGAACTGAACTGCATGATTTTATAAATAAAATTATAAAACTTTTCAAAGAAAACATAGAAAAAAATCTGTGACTTAGAGGACACAGAGATCTCCTATGTAGGATACAAAAAGCACGAACCATGGAGGAAATAAGTTGATAAATTAGACATCATTGAAATAAAAAGAAATTTTCTGTTTTGAAAGACACTGTTAAGAAAAGTGAATTCTTATAACTCAGTAATTAGGGGCTTCCCTGGTGGCTCAGTGGTAAAGAATCTGCCTGTCAATGCAGGAGATAAGAGGTTGGTTCCTAGTCTGAGAAGATTCTGTACGTCTTGGGGCAACTAAGCCCATGCACCACAACAACTGAGCCTGTGCCCTAGAGCCCAGGAACCACAACATGAGAAACCCACTCGCTGCAACTGGAAAGTAGCTCCGCTCATCACAACTGGAGAAAAGAAATGAAGACCCAGCATGGCCAGAAATAAATAAATAATTAAATTAAAAAAAAAATAAGACAAACAACTTCATAGAAAAGTGTACTAAAGATTTTAATAGGACTTCCCTGGTGGCTCAGACGGTAAAGCATCTGCTTACAATACGGGAGACCCAGGTTCGATCCCTGGGTCAGGAAGATCCTCTGGAGAAGGAAGTGGCAACCCACTCCAGTACTCTTGCCTGGAAAATCCCATGAACAGAAGAGCCTAGTAGGCTGCATACAGTCCACAGGGTCACAAAGAGTCGGACACGACTGAGCAACTTCAATTTCACTTTCACTTTTAAAGATTTGAATAGATACTTCACCAAAGAAAATATACTAATGACATCGCTAGTCATTAGGGAGATGCGAATGAAAATCAAAATGAGACAGCACTGCACACCCACGAGAAGGACTAAGTTCAAAAGTCTGACAACACCAAGTGTTGAGGAGACTGTGGAGCACCTGGGACGCTCACACTTCCGGTGGGAATGTAAAATGGCACAACTCTTGGGAAAGGACTCTGGCCATTTCTTATAAAGCTAACACACACACTGACTATTTGCTCCTGTCACTGCATGCCTAGGGCCCCCCTGGTGGCTCAGACAGTAAAGAACCTTCCTGCAATTGCAAGAGACCCTGGTTTGATCCCTGGGTCAGGAAGATCCCCTGGAGAAGGGAATGGTTACCCACTCCAGTATTCTTGTCTGGAAAACTCCATGGACAGAGGAGCCTGGCGGGTTACAGAGTGAAGAGCCGCAAAGGGGTCGGACATGACTGAATGACTAACACTAATGGCATGCTTAGGTATTTACCCCAGATAAATAAAAATACATATCGACATGAAACTGTTCACAGCTGCAAATGTTCCCAGAAGTAAGAAGCTGTCAACTCTACACATACACTGTCAGTTGATCTTGGACAAGGTTGCCAAGAAGGCACAACGGGGAAGAGATCATCTCTTCAACAAATTGTATTGGGAAAGTTTAACACCCTCATGCAGAATAATGAATTTGGACCCATATCTTACACTGTACACAAAATCAGCTCAAAATGGATGAGAGACTTAAGCATAAGACCTAGGGGGAAAGCTTTATGACATGGGTCTTGGCAATGACTTCATGGATATGACACCAAAACCACAGTCAACAAAAGTAAAAATAGGCAAGTGGGACTACATTCAACCAAAAAAACTCCCGCACTGCAAAAAAAAAAATCAACAGAGTGAAAAGGCAACCTACAGAACAGGAGAAAATAGTTGCAGACCATATGTCTGATAAGCAGTTAATTTCCAAAATACAGAAAGAACTCCTACAACTCAATAGCAACAAAACCTAGTAACTCAATTAAAAGTGGGCTAAAAACTTGAACAAACATTTTTCCAGAGAAGACATACAAATGGCCCACAGATATATCAAAAGATGCTCGAGGTAACTATCAGGAAAATGCAAATCAAAACCACAAGGGGCTGTTACCTCACACATGGTAGGATGTTTATTCTAAAAAAAATAATAACAACAAAGACTACAAACATTGGGGAATATGTGGAGAAATTAAAACCCTTGTACACAGTTGGTAGGAATGAAAAAAATGGTGCTATAAAAAACAGTATGGAGGTTTCTCAAAATATTAAAAATAGAACTACCACATGATCCAGAAATCTCCCTTCTGGGTATTTATCCAAAAGAATTGAAATCAAGATCTCGAAGAGATATTAGCACTCCAATATTCAGTGCAGCCCTGGAGGAGGAAACGGCAACCCACCCCAGTATTCTTGCCTGGAGAGTTCCACGGACAGAGGGGCCTGGTGGGCTACAGTCCATGGGGTCACAGAGTCAGACAGGATGGAACACATACAGCACATTATTCAGTGCAGCACTAGTCACAAAAGCCAAGATTCACTCACAACCTGAAAGATGGATGGACAAATAAAGACAATGCTTTCTATACAAGTGGAATCCATTCAGCCTTTACAAAGAAGGGAATTCCGGGAATTCCCTGGCAATCTATTGGTTAGGACTCCACACTCTCACTGCCAAGGATTTAGGTTCAATCTTTGGTTGGGAAACTAAGAGCCCACAAATGGCATGCTGCGGCTGAAAGAGAAATAAATAAATAAAAATGGGAACAAAAAAAAAATAAGAAGGAAACTCTGCCGTATCTGACTACATGGATGAAGCTTAAAGACATGCTAAGCAAAATAAGCCAGTCACGGAAAGACAAATCCTGCATGATCCCACTTATATGAATGAGGATCCTAAAATAGTCAAACTCACAGAATTAGAGACGAATGCCAGGGATGGGGGAGGGGAGGGGACAAAAGGGAAATTGCTGGTCAACAGACATAAAGTTTCAGTCGTGCAAGATGAATTTTTCCTGGCGGCCTGATGCACAGCGTTGCGCCAATGGCTACAGTGTACACCCAGGAATCTGTTAAGCGAGTGGATCTTGCCTTGTGTGTTCGTACCACAATCAAATAAAATATGTAAAAAGGTTAAATATCCATGTAAGTGTTTCGGTTCAAACATTCATTTCTCGAGTTGTGTGACTAACAGGAGGGTTTCCAGGGACTTCCCCGGCACTCTGGTGGTTAAGACTTGGAGATCCCAATGCAGGGGGCACAGGTTTGATCCCTGGTCGGGGACCTAACATCCCACATGCTGTGCAACCAAGTAAAATAGAAAAGTGATTTCCGCTTTGTGAGCCTCTGTGCCCTGGTCAGAGGAGTAGGAGTGGGATGGAGTTGGCCCAGAGTTAATTCAAGGAGGGTAAACACATATGCACACCAAGCCTTAGTAAGTTGAGTAAATGATGTATCCTCCATACACGTGTTCTAAATGTATATAGAGGCAGTATTTTTAGAATGAAGGGGAGAGGGGCTCATGTTAAAAAAAAAGAAAACCGAGCAAACCTAAGTGTCCTGAACTGGTAAACAGATAAGCAGATTGTAGCATATCTATACAATGGAATACTATTCAGCAATAAAAAGGAATAAGCTTACTCATATAGGCAACAAGTGGATGAATTTCAAAAGAGCCTTACAGTAAGTGAAGGACAGCAGACACAAAAGTCCACACACACACTGCATGATTCCATGCGAATGAGGTTCTAGAAAAGGCAAATCCATAGTGACAGGAAACAGATCAGTTTCAGTGACACGGAAGCCGGGAGTTTCAAGCTGAAGGGAACAAGATGTCATTGGGTGGTGGAGATGTTCCGTCACTTGAGAAGTAGCTACATAGCAGTAGACATTTGTCAAAAATCACAACCTACACATTTAAATATGGGAGGATTTTATTTTATGTAACTGTATCTTAATATGGCTGATGTTTTTAAGACCAAAATATTTCCTTCCCCTTCTCACTTCTTGATACTTCATCAAGGGTCTTGAGAATAATTTCTAAGTTTCCTCCTCCCATTGCCCCCGGGTCACCTAATTATTAAACACCCCCCTGCCCTCACACAGCAGGAAAAAACACCAACTTTTTCATTCTCTTCAACTGTTAGATTGGATTTTCAGAGACCAGATGGCTTGCAGCTGAGCCAAAGGAGGCCAGGGGGCCAGAAAGCAGGACAATGAGAAAGCTGGGGGTGGGGGTGGTTGAGCCAGGAAAATGCTGGCCGGGGGCCTACAGCGGGGGCAGGGCGGGGGGGATGTTCCAAGAAGTGCAGCAGGAGCTGGTGATGGAGACCCAGGCCCCTCTCCACACACTGGCCCTGGGCCAGCACTGTAAACCAAGCTCACCTTGTAAACCTGCCAAGTCACTGTAAAGCAGGCTCTTATCCCTGCCCTGTGCATCTTACTGAGTTGTGGGGATTCAGTAAGACTTAAGTGCAAAACTGCACTGGGAGAAACCTAATAAGCCCAGCCTAGACGCACGAACATGACTCTGCTGTGCTAAGACGCTCAGTCCTGTCAAATCTTTGTGACCCCGCGGACTGTAGCCCACCAGGCTCCTCTGTCCATGGGATTCTCCAGACAAGAACATTGGAATGGGTTGCTATGACCTCCTCCAGGGGATCTTCCTGACCTAAGGATTGAACCTGCGTCTCTTACGTCTCCTGCTTGGCAGGCAGGTTCTTTACCACTCGAGGCACCTTGGACGTCTATTACTGATGTTGGTCTGGGAAACTGAGGGACTCAGCGGCCCTGGCTCTGCGGCCAGCAGAGACTGCCTGCTGCCTTCCCTACTTCCTCCTCCCAGCCCCCGCCCCTCCTGCAGGCCAGGGGCAAGAAGGAAAGGGTGGACTTTCTTTGCTCCTCAGTGCAGTCTGCCAAATGTACCTCCTCCTCAGAAAGCTTTGGAAAGGTCTTAATAACAATGCAAGTGATGACAGATGTCCCAGCAGCCAGGAGCAGAAAGCTACAGAAATGTCACCCTGGTCTAGGAGGCCCGCAGCTGTGTTCCACCCCAAGTCAGACCAGGGCTGCAAGATCAGGTGGGCCTCCCTCTCACCAGCCTCTGTTTCCTGCTCATTCTCTGCCCAGTCTCCTTTGGAGGAGCTTTAAAGGTCATCTAGTCCAGTGGTCCCCAACCTTTGTGGCACCAGGGACCAGTTTCGTGGAAGACAATTTTTCCATGGACTGGGGTAGGGGGGATGGTTTCGGGATGATTCAAGTGCATTACATTTATTGTGCACTTTTCTATTCTTATTACATCAGCTCCATTCAGATCATCAGGCATTAGATCCTGGAGGCTGAGGACCCTCGATCTCGTCCGTGTCCCCCCACTGCCAAGGAATAGGGGTTACAGAGCCTGGGGGAAGAGCTACCTGCATCTCCCTCTCAGAGAGGATTCCCCTGAAAACAGGCTGCTGGCTCTTAGATGTTCATATGAAGAAGTCTGGTCCTGCAGAAACCCTGTGTTTCTCTCCTGGGTTCTGAGGAGCCTCAGGGCCCCGTCGGCTGCCCCAGGGGCCACCCTGGAGTCAGGAGGCAAGTGGAGAAGGCTGGGCATGGAACTTACACTCCAACCGGAGCTCTGATCTGGTCTAATTACATGTTAGGATGCCATCAGATTTGATGTGGAGGGTGGGGAAAAAGTTTCCTTGTTTTAAGAAACAATTGGGAAACTGTTCTTCTAACTGGAAGCTCTCTTCCTGCAGTGATTAAGCCTGTTCCATCTCTCCAATCTCCAGGGTGTTGGAGAGGAGCTTCAGTGGCCCACCCCCACCCTCCTGATCTCACTGACTGGAGGAAGCCTCCTTGCTTAATTCTGCCTAACTCCTCGGTACCCACCTTGCCTTGGTCTCCTCATCTACAAATGGGGTTAACGATAGAGCTTCTCTACAGCATTGTTCTGAGGGTGAGATGAGTTAAAACACATGCACTTACAATAGAAATTGGTGCACAATAGACGATTGCCTGGTGGCTCAGGTGGTAAAGACTCTGCCTGCAATGCAGGAAACCTGAGTTCAGTCCCTGGGTTAAGAAGATCCCTTGAGAAGGGAATGGCAACCCACTCCAGTATTCTTGCCTGGAGAATCCTATGGACAGAGGAGCCTGGTGGGCTACAGTCCATGGGTTCACAAAGAATCGGACACAACTGAGCGACTAACACTTATATATTCGCTGCTAAATAACTGTCAGCTGTTATTAAATCCCCTGCTTCTGCCACCCTTCCATTTCAGGGAGGGTGATCCCTTCTCTTCAAGCCCCCTCATCAGGCTTTCTCCTCCTCGATGGTCTTCAACACTGTCCCGTTTCACAGGCTACACCCTCTCCTCTCCTCTACAGCCCCCGAGAAAGAGCCGGCTGCTACAGGCACTTCCTCTCACCTTGATCTCCTGGAACTCACTAGAATGTAGCTCCTCCCTGGAGCCCTAACAGAGCTTCCCCCAGGGAGCCCTCAGCGAGCTTCATTGACTTGACTCTTCCACAGATTCATCGGCCAGACCCTCCTTCTTGAAACACCCTGGCCCTGGCTTCCTGAGAAGTGGTCTGCTGCCTTGTTTCCATGGTGATGGGAGGAACCCATCCCCGTGGGGAGAGAAGTCCATGGAAAAGGAAGGGGCCAACGTCCAAGAACACCAACTGATCCAGCCGGCGCTTGTGACCATCCTGAAAGTGAGCCTTTGGGGTCAGGCTTCATTCTTGAATGAGCTGCTCTATTTCCCAATCAAACAGCAAACACCACATCTTGTGTCTCCATACCCCCATCCCTTGCTGGCCACCCATTACCCGTTCAGTGTTTGCTGGCCTGGGGGTCTCCCTGGGTCTAGTGCATTCTTTTGTTTTCTTTTCAATTATGCAACACAGCGCTATCAATTCTGTTTTATACTTGATTCTCAGACTTTATTCATCTCACAGGTGGAAGTTTGTACACCCCATTACTAGCTTCTCCCTATTTCCTCCACCACACACCCAGCCCCTGGCAACCAGTTTTCTCCATTCTGTTTCTATGAATTTGACTTTTTTTTTCTTGTTAAGATTCCACATGTAAGTAATATCATGCACTATTTGTCTTTCTCTGCCTGGCTTTGGGATCCCACCCTCAAGGTCTATCCATGGTGTCACAAAGGCAAGACTTCCTTCTCTCATGGCTGGATGATAATATTCCATTATATATGTGTGTGTGTATATATATACATATGTACATATGTGGATCCATCTTCTTTACCCATTCTTCCATTGATGAACATGCAGGTTGTTTCCATATCTAGGCTATTGTAAATAATGCTGCAATAAATGGGAGTGTAGCTATCTCTTTCAGGTTCTGTTTTTACTTCCTTTGGATCAATACCCAGCAGTGGAATTACTGGGTCATACGGTAGCTGTAGTTTTAATTTTTTTGAAGAACCATACTGTCTTCCATAGCGGCTGCATGAATTTACATTCCCACAACAGTGCACGAGGGTCCCCTTTTCTCCACATCCTTTCCGACATCTGTTCTTTCTTGTCCTTTTGATTACAATCGGCTTAATAACAGGGGTGATATGGTGTCTCATGGTGGTTTTTTATTTTATCTTTTTAATTTATTTTGGGCTGCACTGGGTCTTCGTTGCTTCACACAGGCTTTCTCTAGTTGTCTCAAACGAGGGCTACTCTATAGCTGCAGTATGTGGGCCTCTTATTGTGGTGGCTTCTCTTGGTGCAGAGCATGGGCTCTGGGAGCGAGTGCTTCAGCAGTTGCATTTCCCAGGCCCTAGAGCACAGGCTCAGAGGTTGTGGCTCATGGCCCTAGCTTTTCCTCAGCTTTTCCTCCCACCTAGATCCCTTGGTGGGATCTTCCTGGACCTGGGATTCAACCCATGTCTCCTGCTTTGGCAGGCGGATTCTTTACCAGGCGGATTCTTTACCACTGAGTCACCTGGGAAGTCCCCTCTCCCCATTTTTTAACTGGTTTGTTTTTTGCTACTTAGTTGTATGAGTTCTTTATACACTTTGAATATTCACCTCTTATCACGGCCTGATTTGGAAATATCTCCTCCCGTTCGGTACGCTGCCTTTTTGTTTTGTTGATGGTTTCCATGCTGTGCGAAAGCTTCCCAGTCTGTTGCCATCACACTTGTTTCTTTCTGCTTTTGTTCCCAGTGCATTCCTTGTGACATTCGGTACCAGCATCTTGCTGGGCACCCAGGTTGCCGTCTCTTCCCTTCATTCCAGCCCCTCGCAGCTTATACAAGCATCTTCTCACACACCTTTTCATCTTTGGGTTAGATCTAGTTAGTCCCCTTGGCAGGTAAGGAACAGAGAGGTGACCTGGTTTTCCCAACGTTGCACAGCTGGTAACGGGTGAAACCAGCACTGGGCTGAGTTCCTCTCATCCTAGGCTAGCGCCCCAGGGAGCAGCCAGGGAGCCACAGATGCCCTAGGGAGGAATTCCACCGGGATCCCTTCTCTGACCGCAGGAGGCAGCTGGGTTCCTGGACACCCTATGAGCTGCAGGTTTGGGAGGAGCTTCATTCAGTACCTGCCTCCCCTCTGGCGAGTCTGTGAACACCCTAAACCTATGCACACACAATCCTGCACATGTGTCGTGCATGCACACGCACTCACTCTTGGCTGTGTAGACACGCATGTGCACACACATATTTTCATGTGCAACCCTGCATGTGCAGATGGGCACACACAGGACTGAGACCAAGGATGTTTCATCCCTTACATGAACCCTGCTGACCACGTGGCCATGAAAGGCTAGGATGTCTCACACATGCTAAGTCACTTCAGTTGTGTCTGACTCTTCTAAAACCCGCTGTAGCTCACCAGGCTCCTCTGCCCATGGGATTCTCCAGGCAAGAATACTGGAGTGGGTTGCCATTTCCTTTTTCAGGAGATCTTCCCAACCAGGGGATCGAGCCCAGGTCTCCTGCATTACAGGTGGATTCTTTATTGTCTGAACTGCCTGGGAAGCCCACAATGTCCTGGGGGGACTTTGCAAATCATCCATCCATGGCTGCATGTGACACTCTGCCCGTCCTCAAACCCAGTCCTCAGGACACAACAGAGATGAGTGGGCCAAAGGCCAAGCTCAGCAGCATGAACCATTGTCATGTGGGTGTGTCATATGGGGGGCACGTGGGACCACCAGCCTTTCTGATCATGAACCCTGGCAAAGTTCCTGAAAGCACTTCCCCACCACAGGAAAGTCCCCTATACTCCTCTGGAGTGGGGATAGCTACATCAGGGAGCACGCGGCTAAAGCTTGTGTGTGAATCCTGAAGACACCAGGTTTGCTGTGTGACCTTGGTGGGTCAACTTAACCTCTCTGGGCTGCAGTTACCACATCTGTGAAATGGGGATAATCATGCCTTCCCATTAAGACTGTAGAGATAAAATGAGATTTAAAGACATACATAAATGCCGAGTGCATAGCAGAAGTTAGTATGTGGATGTTGTAAGACTGAATGAACGAGATGAGTGGAGATCAGATGGTTGTGGGTTGCACTGCAGGGTTCTCTCTGCAAGCTGCTCTCTTTCTTGTGCCCCTTGAGCCCCCTGACTATTTCCTGTCTGAGTGGAGACTTTGCTCCCTGCTCAAATTCCCCCAGCTTCCACCCTACACACCCCTCTGGAGGGGCCCTGAGGCCCACAACCCCACCTCTGTCTCTGTCTCTCTCTATCTTGCCCTTCCATTCCCTGAACACATGTGTTTCTTCCAGCCCCAGGGCCTTTGCACAGAATATTTTCTCCTCAGGTCTTCCTGTGGTTCCATCCCTCACTTTTTTAAACTCTGGTCAATGTCACCTCCCACATGAGGTTTTGCCTATAAACTGCCCTCCTCCCATACCTCCCTGATTTTTCCTCACAGTCACAATGAGTGTGTATAAACATGAGTTACTTTTCTTGTTGAACATCTGTCTTCTCCTCTCAAATGTGACTTCCTTGATGGCTGAGTCTTTGTCTGACTTGTTCCCCGTGAGTCCCCTGCACCTACAGCAGAGCCAGACATGCAGAAGATGCTCAATAACTACTTGTTAAATGGATGGACAGCTAGAACTCTGCTCTTGAGAAGCCCAAATAAAACGTCCATCCCTGAACAATAATAATATGCTCAGTTCTGCTCTCTCCACATTCCCTTTCCTGCCCAGCTCAGCTCATTAGTTCAATAAATTTCATTTTTTCCCAGCCCCCAGCTAGCTGATTCAGCTGATCTATTCTAATGGCTCCTTTTTTTTTCTAATTTGGCTGCGTTGGGTCTTAGTTGCAGCATGCAGGATCTTCGTTGCCTTTTGTGGGATTGAACTTGCATCCCCTGAATTACAAGGCAGATTCTTAACCACTGGACCACCAAGAAAGTCCCTTTAATAGTTCTTGGGCAGGGAGCTGCATGGGAATCCTGAAAACTTCCTTTAAAGTAGACTTGGCCGAAATGTGGGAGCAACCTAGATGCCCATCCACGGACAAAGGGATGAACAAAGTGTGGTCTGTCCACGCCATGGAATAGTATTCTACCAAGAAAAAGAACCAAGTGTTGATACAAGCTACAGTGTGTGTGTATGAACCCTGAAGACACTATGAAGATGCCAGGCAAACAGGACCACTTCTTCCACGGCTCTATTCCCATGACACATCCAACCCGGGGAACTCTCTCGAGTCAGAGAAGAGATGAGTGTTTGCCTGAGGTTAAGAAGAGTTGGAAGATTCGACTAGTGACAAAGGGTACAGGATTTCTTTTTTAAAGGGATGAAAATGCAGTAAGATTATGATGATGCTAAAAAACCATGGATTGTACACTTTACTTTTTCTTAATATTTATTTATTTGGCTGTGCTGAGTCTTAGCTGGGGCTTGTGGGATCCTCGATCCTTGCCATGGCATGAGGGATCTTGGGATCTAGGCCCTGACCAGGGACGGCATCCACGCCCCCTGCATTGGAGACTCTGAGTCTTAGCCACTGGCCCACCAAGGAAGTCCCAGGAATTATATTCTTTAAATGGGTGAATTGGATGGGATATGAATCATATCTCTCAATAAAGCTGCTTTTTTAAAAAACTAAATAAACAAATAAAGTACATGCAGGTACTTCCCTTCCCCCGCAACCTCCCCCTCAACGATGGTCTCCAGGGTGAAGGCCATGTGCATGCCTGTTCCTGGTTCCCGCAATTGTCTGCAGGAAGGCTCTGGAACATGGAGGCTGAGAGCACTGACTCCAGAGTCACACCCGCCCTGGGTTTGAACCTGGATGCTGCCTCATGGTTGCTTGACCGAGAAGGGGTTCCTGACCCTGTTGTGCCTCACCCCCCACCAACCATAAAAGTTACTGAGACATATATTGAGATAAAGTTAGGTTGTAAGGCACTTAAGAGAATGCCCAGGCCACAGTGAGTGCAGGATAAAATATTAGCTTTTATTAAATTTTTATTACGCTCCTCCAGGCACTGAGGCTGTGTCCTCAATCTCCCTGCAGAGCTCAGAGCAGGGCCTCTCCTGTGGATGGCCGTCCCTGCAGCTAGCTGAGACAAGCACGTTCCCATCTCTCCCACCTTCAAGAACAACCTTCTGCCCTGAACCCTCATCCCCTCCAGGTATCAGCCCATTTCTTTACTTTTCCTTCCTAGAAAAATTCATCAGAGTTTTCTATACTCACTTTCTATAGATCCTTCCATTCTGTCATCTTCTAAACTTCCTTTTAGGGAAATTTCAAACACGTACTTTGCCAGTCTTCTACCCCCACATTTCTCCTGTGTGCTTAGTCACTCAGCCGTGTCCAACTCTTTGAGACTCCATGGCCTGTAGCCCACCAGGCTCTTCGGTCCACGGGATTTCCCAAGCAAGAATACAGGAGTGGGTTGCCATCTCCTATTCCAGGAGATCTTCCCAACCCAGGGATCGAACCTGCATCTCTAAAGTCTCCTGCCTTGGCAGTCAGGTTCTTTACCACTGTGTCACCTAGGAAGCCCTAATATTGGGTTCAAATGTCCCTGATTGCCTTAAAAATGTTGTTTTACGACTTCCCTGGCAGTCCAGTGGTTAAAACTCCCTGCTTCCAATGCAGGGGGTGTGGGTTTGCTCCCTGGTCAGGGAAGTTCCCAAGTACCTCGTGGTACAGCTAAAAACATTAAAAAAAAAAAAAAAGTATTTTTACAGTTGCTTCATTAGGGCTTTCCTTGTGGCTCAGCTGGTAAAGAATTCGCCTGCAATGCGAGAGACCTGGGTTCAATCCCTCGGTTGGGAAGATCCCCTGGAGAAGGGAAAGGCTACCCACTCCAGTATTCTGGCCTGGAGAATTCCATGGACTGTATAGTCCATGGGGTCGCAAAGAGTCAGGCACGACTGAGCAACTTTCACTTTCACTTTACTTTCATCTGAATCAGAACCTAGTTAAGGCGAAACTTCACACTGGGTCAATTTGTCTAAGTCTCTTTTCCCTTCTCCACACCAATCAAGCTTCTGCCCTACCCCTTGCTCTACCCAAGTTGGGCTTTTTGGGGTCACCAATGACCTCCACGCTGCTCAGTGGGCTGCCCTTCCTGCTCACCCTGTCCAGGGGGTGACTCCGCTCCCGTCCTCCACACTGAGACCCCTCTCTGCTGGGACACCACGTGGGTCTCCAGCTCTTCTCTTCCTTCTTCGACTGCTCCTTCTCCACTCCCCTCCCCGCCTCTTGATACCACTGTGCTCCAAGGCTCCATACTGGCCCTCTTTGGTTTTCTTTTCTTATTCCTTGCTGGTGTCACCCTCCCCAGATTTTATCTCTAGTCCATTCAAAGGCCATCTCCACCTGCGTGTCTAACAGGCATCTCCAACTTAGCATGGCTAAAACTCAACCCCTACAGACATCCTCATCTCATCCTTCCAATAACTTTGGCCCTAACCCTTGGACTCATCCTCACCTCCTCTTTCTCTCTTACCCACGTTAATCCCTCAGGAAGCCCTGTGGGTTTGCCTGCTTATCGCCACTTACTGCCACAACCCCTGGTCCAAGCTACTTCCATCTCTTACCTGGACCTTGCAACAACATTTCACCTTCTCTCCCTGCCACCAACTTTCTTCCTCCTCAGTCTATCTTCAACCCAAGCTCAACCCAGTAGCCGAGGTCCCTTTGAAGTATTCTCTGCTCAAAACCATCCACCAGCTCCCAGTTTTTCTAAAGTAAAAGCCAGACGCTTCACAACAGGTTCCAAGGCTCCATAAGTGTTTCTCATCAAGCAACGCTGGCACTGTGGGCAGGAAAACTCTTCCTGGTGGGGATGGTCCTGAGCAGTAGAGGATGTCAGCCATAGCCCTTGCTCATTAAATGCCAGCAAAGGATCCCCTCCCACCCCTGCCAGCCACTGAAACATCCCCACGCACTTCCAAACACTGACTGGTGGGCCTGGAAATCCCAGGCAAGACTCTCTTACAAGGTTTGCTGCAGCCCTGCACGCCCCCCCACCCTTGCAATTGCCACCCCTCCAAGGTCGCTGCCTCCCCTCAGACCACTCTCCCTGTGCTCCATAAGCCCCCTGCCTCCCTTGCCCCCTTGCCACTGCGGACCCTGCCAGGAGCCCTCTTCCCCCAGACCACATAGAACCCCTTCTCCAGGGCACACTCAGGCGCTACCTTAGCTCCCAGCCTTCCCAGGGCACCCCTTCTGAAATTGCAAACCTCTTTATTCCCAGGCCTCCTTGCTCTCTTTCTCCCCAGAGCACTTATCCTATCAAACATATGTTTTAATTCTCAACCTTGTTTATTTACTTTTTTTGTCTCTAAGCTTCATGAAGTGATGTGGGGTATTTTGCTCGCTGCTATATCTGAGTACCTGGCACACAGCAGACAATCGATAAATATTTGTTAAGTGAAATAAAGAATGCAGATGCCATAGATATTTACTTACAGAGAGAAGAAAATAAGCACTTATAAGCCACAGGAATAAAGAATTAATTTCACCCTCAGCAAGGACTGGAGTGTGTTCAGCCTGGAGTGGCAAGTAGGGGAAGACATGATGAAAACCTCAGTTTATTTCTCAGATCAGTTCGGGAAGACTTCCTGGAGAAGATGGGCTGTAGGACTCACTCTCAGCTCATGTTGAACCAGATTATAACATCCCGGCAGCTTCCCCAACACTGATGAGTGCAGACAACACAGTGAGCCTGGAGCAGTGGAGAGTTTTCAGGTAGGAAAGCCCACTCCCTGAATCTATTTCTACCACAATTTACCAGTGTCTGTAGGAATCTCCACCAGCAGGTTCCCTGCTGGAGGGCCAAGTTCAAACAGAGCCACTGGATAATGCCTGCCTACCGGCGCACAACCCATCCCCACTCTCAGAAAAGCCCACCCAAATGATTACACAGAGGCAGGCTGCCCAGAGCGTGCTTTCCGCACGCTCAGTGAATGAAAAGAAAGGCCTAGATTCACAGTCACACAATGGAATACTTTATAGCTATTGAAAAGAATGAGACAGCTCTTTTTATACTGAATATGGAAGCATCACCCAGATAGATTATTAGGGGGGAAGAATGCAAGATGCAGAAGTGTATAATATACTACCATTTGTCCAAAATGAAATATATATATATATATCTAAACAAATGTATATACATATAAACATATGAGTGCTCAGTTGTGTCCGACTCTTTGCAGGCCCCATGGACTACAGCACCCCCAGGCTCCTCTGCCCATGGAATTTTCCAGGCAAGGATACTGGAGTGGGTTGCCATTTCCTCCTCCAGGGGATCTTCCCAACCCAGGGATCAAATCCACTTCTTCTGTGTCTCCTGCAATGGCAGTTGGATTCTTTACCACTAACGCCATCTGGGAAGCCTATATATATATACATACACACACATACAGACTATCCCTGGAAGGATGCACAAGAAATTGCTAACAGTAGCTGCTAGGAACAGGGGCTGGGGGTGAGTGGGTGCAAAATAGAGGTGAGGAAACACTTTTCACTGTAAATTCTTGCATCTTTCAAATTTTGTACTATGTCGATGTTTTGATACTACCTATTTGAAAAGAGTAAATTCAACTTTAAAAAGAACACAACCAGATTGACAAAATAAAAGCCAAACATGTGAAAAGTTCAGCATGTAGGGTTTTAAAATGAAAGCTACCTGCAGAAGGACAGGGGACCAGAGTGGAAGGACAGACTGCTTCCAGCAGAACGAACCCAGGGGCTCATTCCAGAGAACGAGCTTCTCTGACAGTGGCTTCGCCATCTACGGCCCAGGGCTGAGAAAGCCAGTGAGTTCCTAGGTGCCACGCAGAGCCAGGTAGCAACCAGAACCTGCATGGTTGGGGCAGGGCTGGGGAAAGGACTCCACTTCCCCAGCTGGCCAGGCCACAACTGACTCCTGAGCTACAGGGCTCATCGCGGCTCCAATGTTCTAGGAGCTGGAAGCCAGATTTGAGGGGACCGAACCACCCACAGGCCCACCTGGAACAGAAATTACAGGCTTCGGTGAGCTCATCTGAAAGCAAAGGAGGCAGCTGGAGAGAGTGGTCAGGAAGGCCAAGGAGAACTGACTGCCTTCAAATACTTGAGGGGATGTCAGAGAACGAGGAGACCTGTTCTGAGCCCTCTGGAAGACTCCACCTTCCAAAAACACTTTTCAGCCCAGTTCTTGCCAGAGGGGGCCCCAGATGACAGCTGTCCTTGAGGCCCCACTGGGCCAGGCACCCAGATCGCTGGGTGCTTTATTGGCATCGACTCTAAACTATCACGGTGGTCCTGGGGGGTTTCACTGTTCCTACTCCCATTTTAGAGACAAGAAAACCAAGGCTGTCACTGCTGAGGGTCACATCAGTACATGATGGGGTCAGGGCTCAAACCCGAGGCCACACTCTGAACTACTACAGTCATCACAGGTTGGGCCAGAACTTGAAGGCCATGTGATTCTCCGGCTCTTCAGTCGCTGCGTGTGTCCAACTCTTCCCAACCCCACAGACTGCAGCACCCCAGGCTCCCCTGTCCTTCACTATTTCTCAGAGTTTGCTCGAAGTCACATCCATTGAGTCAGTGATGCCATCCAACCATCTCACCCTCTGGCGCCCCCTTCTCCTCCTGCCCTCCATCTTTCCCAGCATCAGGGTCTTTTCCAATGAGTCGGCTCTTCACATCAGGTGGCCAAAATATTGGCGCTTCAGCTTCAGCATCAGTCCTTCCAATGAATGTCCAGGGTTGATTTCCTTTAGGGTTGATCTAGCTATGGGAAGCTAAGGCAGGGCTGGGATCTTCTGCCAAGGTGACTCGGGTACAAGGAAGGCTAGTGAGGCAGATGCTGCGTAGAACTGGACCTCCTTGACCCCTCCCTGACCCGCGATCCTCTTCGCTGCCCCTGCGGCTTCTCCCAGAAAGACGATGGCCCTTTCCACAGTCCCGGCTGAGACATCCAGCTTGGATCGTCCGCACCGCAGGGCAGCGCCACCCCTCCATCCTGTTCCAGTCCCCCAGCCTCCAGCCCCCGCCGGAGGAGGGCAGCGGGTCGTGTCTGGGGAGGGACCGCTGCCCGGAAGCCTCCCCCCGGGCCGGGCCCCCGGGAGGCGGGAGGCTGGGATGCTCCCAGACACCGAGGGCGGGCGGCGCGCCAGACCGGGGAAGGTGGGGGGTGCGCTGCGGGGCAGCAGCCGACCCGCGAGGTACGCCTCTCCCCACCCTGCGGGGCCGGGCACGCAGGTGGGGGCAGTGGCCACGCTCCCCGGCCGCGTGACTCAGCAGCCGCCCCGCCAGGCGGGGCGCGAGGCACACAGCTTCCCGACGCGGCGGGGCGGGGTAGGAGGGGGCCGCCCCGCCGCCCCCGCGGGAAGCGCGGAGGGGCGCGTGAGCCGGGACGTTCCGCTGCGGCCGCTAGCCAGGCCGCCCACGCAGCCCCGAGCCCGGCCCGGCACGCCCGCCCCCGCGGAGCCCCCGGGGCGGGCCACCCGCGGAAGGGCTTCCCCAGGCTCCGAGCGCTCCCCTCCGGCTGCTCCGGGGTTTACGCTCCGGTGGGCGGGAGCCTGCAAATACCGAGAATCTGGAGCGGGAAGACCCCGTGGAATGCACCCCGCCCTCCCGACCTGCGGGCCCTGGCCGCCCTGCACGGGGCCCCAGGGTCTGTCTCCTTGGTTTCTCGCAAAAAAAAAAAAAAAAAAAAAAAACCCAGCGGATTCTGAGCTCCCTTCTGGAGGCTCTTAGCGTTTGGAAGTCAGTTTTCTCATCCAAGGTAAGTTGGTCCTGTTGCAGCGATCTCTGAACGGCTCAGCTTTGCCCCAGCCTCGGTGACCCATGGGCAGAGAGGGATCCAGAGATGGGCAAAGACCGATTGTCCCCACTGGGCAGAGGGGACACCAAGGCCCGCTGAAGGAGGCGGGGTGGATTTGCAGCAGTTCACACTTGGGGTCAGTGAGGGTGGACACAGCGATCAGGACCCCAGAGTCCTGGCTTTTGGGCTCAGTCGAGCTGCTCCAAGAAACTGTCCCCTACCCACCCCGTCCTCTGCTGCCTCGCGGTGCCTTCACGTGCCTCTAGAATTCCCTTTGGCCTTCCCTCACGGGTCCTTAGGACTTGAATAGCTCCAAGAATATCCAGGATGCCCAGCAAGCCGGTTTGGAAGCACCCGGGCATCTCTGTTCCTAAAGACCAGTCTGTGCACCGTGCACCGGAAACGTTAGACACAGCCAGGAGATTCCGAATCGCTCTGCTGAGTTTTTGTTGCTGTTTTAAATAATCATTGTGTTGAAGTGATGTGTTGAATGAAAATCGTGGTAGATTGGAATCATTTATCACTGAGGAAATTGTGGAATTCCCTTGCCTCTCCGCTGGGATGGGGAGTGCATTCCTGATTGGAGACAGGGAAGCAGCTGGTTTGACCTGCTGCATCCAAACTTGGAGAGGTCAGGGGCGCCAGGCCCTGGCCACAGCCTGGCCAGTTCAGAGCAGATCACTGCGCCTTGGCCAGCATCTTGCTGCTGCCAGCACCTGAGCGTCCAAACACAGCACCTCTGCAGAGGCCCAAATACCTTGCCCCTGTACCGCCCACCTCCTTCTTCCCGAGCTCACAGCCTCCAGAGGCCGAATCTCCTCCATGCTCCAGGCAAAGTGAGGGGGAGAAAGAAGAGGTGCTGTAGACTCGCCCCACTGGGGGACCAGGAGGAGCTGGCTGGGCAGCAGAGAGAAGCAAGTACACAGAGAAAGGAGGCCAGAGTCGGACAGCGTGCGCAGTCTGGGCAGTGAGAAGGCAGTGAGGAGCCTGTCCTGTGGGGTGGGGTCCTCACCCCCTCCTCCGGCCGGAATCAGGAATGGGCCTACCCTCGCACAGACGCACCTTCTCCATCCCCCAAACGCAGCCATGCCAGACTGACACCCACTCTTCCTCCCGTCAGCGTCCTAGCGGCTCCCTGGCCAGAGCTCACGCCACGGCCTGGTGGAGAAACGGGAGAGGCCTGGAGCCTGGCTGCTGCTTCCCATGGCTGCTCCCAGGCCAGGCAGTGACCCCAGAATCCAGCTCTTTCTCCTTTGTCTGTTTTCTCCCTGGTGACACGGCAGCAAGTTGGACTTCCTTTCCCTCTTGTTCTCTTAGACGTGTTTTCCATTTCTAGTTGAGCCTGTTGATGGGCTGTGTGCGAGTGTGCATGTGCAAAGAGAGAGAGAGTGTGTGTATGTGTGTGTGTCTGTTGGAACACTCCAAGGCTTTCTCATGCTTCATTCTTCCCGAAGCTTCCCAGGCTGAGGACTGGACTGCTCAGAGACTTGGGGCAAAGGAGGAGGGGGCTCTCAATCCTCATGGGTAGAATCAGGGTGGGATCTACACTCCCCAGTTGACCTTCAGACCTGAGCCTCTTATCCAGCATCTCCCAGGTGCTCAGCTGCGGAAACTGTGCCCATGAGTGTGTGTACCGCCCACCCCCTCATGGACCTCCCTCCAGCTGAGACTTTCTTCAGCCCTGACGCCGTACCCCCTCCCTCCACTCAAGGATGGATGAGGCTGCCTGTGCCCTACGCACTGAGAGCTTATTCCTTCTCATGTTGTTCATCACACACACTGCTAGGTGTTGAGTTCACCTCCATCCCCCACCCTTCTCAGGCTCACGTAACATCCACCTACTGCCTGCCGACATCTCCCCCCACCATGACAGACCCCATCAGAATTGTGTGAGATTTTTACCATCTAACATATTATTTTAAGGGCCTAGAAAGGATCAAAATTGCTTAACCAAGCACCAGGATGCTCCTCAGATTCCTGCCTTGTGACTTTTACACATGGGGCTCATTGGGGAAGTATTCCTTCTCCAGCGCAGATAATTTCAAGACGAGCCAGTGTGGGAGTGAGTGCCCCGGGTCCCTCCCTTTGCTTGCCAGGCAATGCTAATTCCTTGCAAAATACAGTGGACATGAAGACCACTTAAGCTTCATCAGCCTCCCCTGTGAGCCCGTCAACACCTTCTGAGCCTTCTGTCCCAGCTGTTAGACATCCTCTTCCCTTGTCAAGCTCGTCCTCAGCTCTGCTCAGATAAACCCCCATGCTTTTAGAGCCAAACGTGTTGTTTTTCTCCTGTCCTAGGAGAATTTGCATTTTAACAAGGGGGATAACCTTGAAGTCCCCAAAGGAGTCTCTTATTGTGGAATTGCCGGCCTAGGCAAGATGTTCTGGAAGGCAGAGAGACCTCCCTGGGTGCCCGAAACCCCTGTAACTGTAGGTTAAGTTTGGCCCTCCACACCCATGGGGCAGCCCTGACTGTTTCTCTCGGTCCCTCACTGCACATTGACAAGCGCACTGGATGAAGAGTGTGGACAAGCTGAGATGTAAACCTAGTTCGGCCCCTAACCAGTTTTTGGAAGCACCAGCCCCTTCTCTCTCAGGCCATAGTTTTCTCTGCCAAATGAGAAGTTCGGTGCAAATGACCTTCCAGAACCTTTCCAGCTCTGACATTCGCCTGACATTCGGAGGGTCTGGGGAACCCTGGTACAGCTGCCAAGGCCCTCCAGCCCCTGGGGCTGTGGACGCCTTCCTGGTGGGGGCAGGGGTGGGGTGCTTCCTGGCCTGCAGGCCTCCTGTCCACAGCAGCCCGCCCCCTGCTGGGGAGGGAAGGTAGTGCTCAGCACAGCCCCCGCCTGGCAGTTACATAACCCTCCCAATGGGATGTTCTAAACAGCAACAGCCCAGCAGCCTTTGCCCTGGCCCACCCCGGTACCCCCAAACACACGCGCGTGCACCCGCACGTGCACACACACACACATGCACACAGGCGCTGTGATGGCCTCACAGCCACAACCACTTTTCCATCTTCTCTTTTCCATTTGTTTTCTTGCTGCTGCTGTTCAGTTGCTAAGCCGTATCTGACTCTTTGTGACCCCATGGACTGCAGCACGCCAGTCTTCCCTTGTTTTTTTTCTAGAAGGTATTTATTCTAAGAGAGTCCTTACAAGATGAAACTCCTTTACCCTCTGGGCTTGACCAGAATAAAGCAGAGTCCTCCCCCAGCCACCCTGACTGCCCAGCTTTCACCAAAACGCCACGTCAGGTCAGGCCACCCACTTTTCTCAGCCCCTCCCAGCTCTGTCTCCCTGTCTGACTGCAGAGTCCTGCGAAGAGTGGGTCTGCCTTCTCCCTTCCATTCCCAGAATGGGAGAATTTGGAGAAATGGATTTAGCTTTCATTCCAGTGAACAGGAGGCATTCTCCTGGTTCAGACTCCATCCCCCACCCTCCCCTGTTGTCCTTGACAAGGTCACATACGAGATGACGCTGTGGTTTCCCCATTTAGAAGACGGATGAGGTCATTGTTACCACTGTGGGGTGTTGGGTGGCGACTCAGGTCCCCTCAGTGTCCATAAGAAAAGTGCAAACAATCTGAAAATGCAGCTGAAGAAATTCAGGTTGGGCTTAAGGAAGCAATTCCCAGCTATTCAGTTGTGAGACCTCATCACAAGTCACTAAGGGATGATGGGTTTTTCCTGCCCAGCTGCATTTCAAGGCAGGCTCCCATTCACGTATCTAGTGCATACTGTCCAGAGGTTGAGTGGTGGTTGAAGAAAGGTTACGTGTAGAAATGTGGCCTGAAAGACTTCCTGAAGGAATCCTGAACCTGGATTCTCCTCGACAGCTATGGTCTTAACTCTGGATGAAGCTTGGGCCCTGGTTTCTTTATCTGTAGAAATATTACAGCACATTGAGCACTTATTATGTGCCCAGAACAGTTTAAAATATATATAATCTAAATTTTAAAAATTTTACAACCCTTTAAAGTAGATAATATTCCTTATTTCATAAAAAAAAAAAAAGGCTCAAAGAAGGTATAAGGGAACTCTACTCAATGCTCTGTGGTGACCTAAATGGGAAGGAAACCCAGAAAAGAGGGGATATATGTACACAAATAGTTGATTCACTTTGCTGTACAGTGGAAACTAACACAACATTGTTCAGCAACTACACTCCAATAACAGTTGAAAAAATGAATGTAAGGCATTCCAGCTGGTAGGTGGTGGAGCAGGATTCATACCCAGGTATGCCCGCCTGCAAAGCCTAGGTTCTGAACCACCTGGATCTTGAAAACTCCCAGGTGGCTCAGCAGTAAAGAATTCACCTGCCAATGCAGGAGACACAGGCTCGATCCCTGGGTCAGGAAGATCCCCTGGAGGAGGAAATGGCAACACACTCCAGTATTCGTGCCTGGAGAATCCCCTGGACAGAGGAGCCTGGCGGGCTACAGTCCATGGGGCCGCAGAGAGACAGGACAGAGCGACGGAACAGCAGCAGCAAGGTTTCCTTACGTTCCTCTCGGCCTGAACAACCTAGTTTCTCCCTCCCACTCCTCCTCCTCCTACTCGTGTGTTAATGCCCTTGCTGCCTGAAGTGGACAGGACCCTCCATCCCTGTGTGAACACGAGAAGCCCTTTGCAGTTTGTGTGGGAACCCACACTGCACGCTTCTCATGAAGCAGAGGAGGAAGGCACTGCGGTGGTGGCCTTGCATTTGGGGGTCTGCCAGGTGCAAGGAGCGCGTCCCCAGGACCTGCTCCTAAGAAACCCCTTGCTAAGCTGCTGCCACTCTGAGTCCTCTGAGAGTTCTTGTGAGCCCCAGTGGAAAACGTTTAAGGTCTGCAACAGGGCCGTCTGTGTCTAGAATTCCTGACGTGGGGTTTAAGTCCAAGATCCAGGCCTCTTTCCAGACTGTGATCCAGCTGGTTGTCTGGCTTTCCCTGATTTTTCATGTCACCCTCCCCCCAGACCTGACCCATCTGCCTTTTTTCACAAGTGACCTCTGAAACTTGGGGCCGCATAGATATTTGCTGAATCAGCAGGACTGACTGCTGCTCCTCTCACTGGGTTCCAGGCCAAGAGGAAGATGTGCCAGGTTGGCCTGGCGAGGGCCTCTGGTGTTGGCCGTGTGGTTCCGAGAAGGGCTGGGGAAGGAAGGAGGCAGCAGTGGAACAGGCTTGCAGGTGACTTTTCTCTGGAGGCCTGTTGTTTTGGGCTGAGACTGAGGAAGGAGCCATGGACCGGGCCCTCAGAGAGGCAGGGGATGGCAGAGCGTCACGAGTGTCTGCCCGTGCCAGCTTCTGGGTGAGCAGAAGATGCCCAAACCCTCCTCCTCTCAGCGAGCCTTCACTCAGGCTCCTTTACCGGCTGGCCAGCCTGGTGTCGTCCCCGCCTTATTGGGCAAGAGGAGGACAGGGAGGCTGGGGAGCAAGAGCGTAGTGTGACTTCCTCAGCTAGCAGGGGTTTTGGCCACTGGAAAGAAAGGACCAGTGCTGAGATCTTCCTGTGTTGATGGGTTTGGCCTTGGGAGGTGGGGGTGATGGGGGAGGGGCTGTAGGTCAGAGTGGGGAATGGTAAGCGCGTGCATCACAGACATTTCCTTGGATTGACTCCTCCCAGCTCTGTCCCCCTCCAGCTGTCCCTGCATCTCACTATTCCTCACATAAACCCTTGGCGCCAACCTTGGAAACCTTCTCTCTGAGCTCTGGATATGCTGTGTGTGCTCTCCTTTTTACCCCATTCTGTTCTGATAGAGGGAGGCTCTGGGCACCTGCAGTCCGCTTAACACTTAACCAAGACGTTTCTAGACCCATGTCTCAAGTGCATTGAGCATGGACTGTCTGTGTCTTTTCTGTCTTTTCGCAGCAGAGAGTGCAGGATTTTGAACAGATACAATAGAGTTGACGGACAGACCTTCACACACTCTTAAGAGCTCCCATGAGGGGCTCGTCTTGGAGATCTGCCACCTCCAGGCAGTCAGCCTTGATTCAGTAGGAGCACAGATGCCTGCTCCAATCAGGGTCTCAGACAACAGGCTAAAAGTCACTTCCAGTAGTCTTCCTGCCATCCCCAACTCTGGGGAGCACAAGATCATGGTGCTCAGAAGATGACCCAAGATTTAGTTTATGCTTAGGATGGGAGCAGAGAGGAGACTTCTCTACACAGGTTACATGGAAGCAAAGGATGGAAGGAAGAAAATATGGGGAGGGGGTGTGTTTGAGGGGAGGGATGAAAGGGGGAAGAGAGAAGATATAAAAAAGACAAAGGAGGAAGAGGAGAGGACAGGAGCTCCTGAGACATTCGAGACATTCAGACTTCATGGCCCCATGGAGATGGGTAGCTCTGGGGTAGGAGCTGAATTTGAATTATAATGAGAGAATCTCAACCTGCCTCCAGTAATCCTCTGCTCATGGACGTGGGAACTTGGGCAAGCCCTGGGATCCACTGGCTCTAAACACGGCTGGGTGGACAGATGGACACGTGCTCAAGCAGAGAAGCTGTGGCCACACTGAAGCCTGGAGCTTCAGGCTGGGTCATATGCTTCCATGGTGAGGAGGGGACTTTGCTGGGTCAGGCTGAAGCTCTGACTCCAGCCAGGAAAGGGATAATCAATTCTGTAGAGGCTGTGAGCCTTGATTGAAAAAATAAAGAGGAGGAAGCTAGATTGCTGCTTTCATTAAGAGGCAAAAGCAGTGGGGGCTGGAGCTTAGCAAGAGCCAGGAAGCAGCAGAGAAAGAATGTTAACCCCTTGGGTGTCATTCTTCCTGATGTCTTTACACTCACCCATTCCCACACTGTTGCTTCCTTGACCTGACTTCCAAGGCCACCAGTTTCGTAGCTCCCTTAGCTGGAGGAGGGAGAGGCTGGGCGGCATATTAATGGAGATATGATGACAATTAAATGATCTATTATTTCCCAGTCCCAGGGTCCCCAGGGCTCCCTCCTCTCCTGGATTAGAGGAGGAAGATGAGTTCTGGGGATAAGAGATAAGCTGTGCGGTGAGATCACAAGTCTCACACTGCCGGGTAACCCTCACCCCCACCTCAGCAACCTCACCAGGGCCTCATTCTCACCCTACTGAGGCCAGAAAAAGGGAAGGAAGAAACAAAAACGGATTTCAGCAAAATTATGATGGAGAGACCCCTCTGCCGGCTTTTCTTCCTACGTCAGAATGCCCAGTAGGGAACTGATTCAGCAGGGAGATTCCCAGGAGAGGCCCCAGGAAAAGGGCTGCTGGCTCGACTCTGTCTTCCCCTGTCTCATCTGATCCATGGAGTGCTGCCCATATCTAACCCAACAGCACTGAGAGGTTGGGTAGAAAAGGACAGACGTGCAAAACGGGGGTCGTGGGTGGAGAGCAGGATGGGGCCAAATGTGTAGTCAGCAAAGATTATTCCTTCCTGAGGTTCTGCGGGGTAAACTTCAGCTGAAGTTAAACAGAAAAGTGGGGAGACACGGGTGATCCAAAAGGCATTTAGTCCACCTGGATGCCCAAGATTTCCCAAGCGGGGAGGGAGCTGAGGGAGGAGGTGAGGCATTTGTTTCTGAGCTCTCTAAGTCTCTGGGTGTCTAGGCTTGGGTGTCTAGGCTTGAGGAGCAGCAGGGGTGAGCTGGAAGATCTGAAGAAAGGAAGGGGTTCCTGGCAGTGTTAACCTCTTGGTACCTGGCACAACTTCCTGAAAGATTTCCAACAACTTCCACTCTCTTCCACCATTTTAATTACTTATTTTTGTCCTGCTCCCTTGGGAAGGAAACGCAGGAAAAGAGCGAGGGGAAGATGAGGACGTGATGGTTTCTCTCCAGTTGTGACATGTGAGGCTGGATAGGAATCCAGATGATACCTAAAACCCCTGGGTTCCCAGCAAGAGCCGCTGGGCTGGAGAGTTTGGGCTCTTTAAGCTGCTTTTGGGGCCACAGCAAAGTCCTTATTCAGGAGAAATGAGCTTTCCTCCACCCTTCTTGCCCACACAGTCCCCGAAGGGATGCAAAGAAGGTGGGAATGTGGTGGAAAAGGAGGGGGACACCGAGGAGCATGAGGAGAGGAACCACGATTCCCTGGAAGCTGTGGTTGCCCTAGGAAATGGAATGGAATAATACCCCCCCCCATTTGAGGCGGGGGGGAAACACATGGTATTCTGGATTTTTTTTTTTTGTCTTTAATTTTTTTTCCCACCTTTTGCTGAGCCATGGGCAGTGAGGGAAAACTGACTTTATGCTTTTTCTGCCAAATAAGGAAAGAAAACCGTGACACTGAAGGGAGAGCAGTGGACCATTGAGGGAGCTTAGAAAGAAAGCCGCATCTTCTTGGGGTTTGAATCAAACGCTATGGAGTCATCCTGGATCTTCCCCTCTTAAGAGCCCAAGATTTTGGTCACATCTACCCTGTGTCCTGACCCAACTTGTCTAACTCTGCAGTAGATGTGAGGAGGAAATGAGCCTATGTCAAATCTTCACAAGTATCCGTAGATTAAAGCATGCCAAGGCTACTGAAGATGACTCTTGGTTCTCCTCCTTTCCCACCCCCAACTTCCTTAGCATCCCTATTGTCAGGGTCAGGTGCTGACTAGCTTCTGATTTCCCATGAGCTGTTCTTCCATCACCTGTCTCCTCAGAGAAAGGAAGCTGACATGGTCACAGCCTTCCCAACACAGAGGAGAGAATATTCCAGTCTTCTTCCCTTCTTCCCATATCCCTAGTTCATGGATGTTGATGTAAAGAAAAAGAGCTTGAAGTCCTAGAGTTTCTTGTTAGGGGCTAATAAGCATATTTCTCTCTCAACCTAACGTGAGATTCCACTTATCACCAAATAACCAAGGGGAAACAAGATTTGCAGTCACCAGCCATAACAGGAATTACATCCAAATGCCAACTCCGTTTGCCAACTGTCTCATCATTATTCCCTTTCCACGATTGCTAACACCCTGCATAGAAATCCTCCTTGAATCAGAGGGTAGAGCTGTATGTAACCAGACAGACCTGACACTCTAAAGGGATTCTCCGTAGGCTTGGTGGGTTGTTACCTGGCACCCCTGTAGATTTGTGGGGATTCAGAAGAAAGGGGCCCACTCAGGTCAGAGCAGAGTAAGCTTCCCCAAACGAGCCACTCCTGGCTTTGACTCCCACTGCATCGGTTAAAGAGCTAGCTTGTTCCCCTGGGAGATGCTTTCTCCCACCCTCCTCTTCCTCTGTATCCAGCCCCCCTTCCTTCTCACATCATCCTGCCTCTCAGCCTTATGTTCTGCCTCCCAAATCCCCGCAGACCCCAGTTCTACTCTTCCTGGATCCTGCCCTTTTTAAAGCTCTTAACATGTCTTTTTTTATTCATATCTCCCTCTCCATTCAAATAATTTTACTACCCAAACTCCCATCCAGATTTTCCCTAACTTAAAAAGATTCTTCAACTGTTCTCTTTTCTTCAGTTTAATCTTCCCCCCTAACTTCAGCCCCCTCAGTCTTGTCCGCTTTGAAATCTGCCAGTTTTCAATAACCCTAATCAGTTAACCCCCACGTCTTTCCTCCTCTGACCCCTTTTGCTCCAACATCCCCCAGACCCCCTCGAACACTGGTGTCATTCCCTCCTTCCCCCCAAATCTCCTTGACATACTTCTGCCCCTAAGCATCTTCTCACCCCTCCACTTCACACTGCCCTAGTCCTCCAGACTCTGGTGCACCTGATTACCCCCTCGTCACCCACTCACGCCCGTTAGCTTCCCTCCCTCCCACAAAGGTTCCCATGCCTTCTTCCCCACTCACTCGGGTCTCCTGCTCAGGACGCCCTTGCCGAGGGCGGCGGGGGATTTGTGCTGAAGGAGGGTTCCAGCAGCAGCGCAACAACTCGGGGGACGCTCCTTCTCCTTGTCGGCCACGGCCCCGGGCGCCACCGGGTGCTGGTGGGGCGACTGGGACGCGTGAGCCCTGCCGCTGGGGCCCGGCTGGGGCTGAGCCAGGAGCTGTCCGTGGTGCTGAAGCGGGGGCTGCTCGGGCGCGGGCTGCGGCGCGGCGGGCGGCAGCTGTCCGTGGTCCTGGAGAGGCTCCTGGGCCCCGGCGGTGGCCGGCGACGGGGCCACGAGCCCGGGCGGAGGCTGGGCTTGCAGCAGCTGCTGGTGCTCCCACAGGCTGCGGTTCTCGGCGCTCAGCTCGTCCAGCCGCCGCTCCAGCTCGTCGATGCGCTGGCGCTGGGTGTGGATGAGGCTCTGCTGGTTCTGCACGATGGCCGTGAGCTCCTTGAGGTAGAGCACGGCGCGCACCGGGTTCTCCAGCAGGCTCTCCATGCCGCCCGCCGCCGCCTGCGCCCTGCCTGCGCCTCGGCGGGCGGCGGGGAGCGCGAGGGCGCGCACGAGCCCAGCAGCCCCGGCGGTCCGCTCGCCTCCCTCCCGCCGCCGGCGCCGCGTCACCGCCACACCGACATTCACACACGCACGGGGGGCGGGACCGCGGCGCCCGGGCCCACCTTCCCCCTCCCACCCTCCCCCTCCCACCCCCTCCAGGCTTCGTGAGGAGTCTCGGCTTCCTGCAGGGCTGGCAGGGGCGGAGACAGGCGAGTGAGGGAGCGGGTAGAGGCTCGGGATAAACGGAGGGGACCCGGGATGGATGACATGATCTGGCAAGAAGGGATAGCCGGCGAGGTGGAAGTGAGGTGGGACCGGGAGGACAGAAGCAGATAAGGAAAGAGGAAGCAGAAAAGGAGAGGATGGCGAAAGGAGACAGAAATGTACGAAAAAGAGGACGGCTGACAGGTCACGCGTTCTTTTTTCCTGTGTCCAGTCATCCCAGGGAGTGAGGGTCCATCTTAAAGACCTTCCGAGGAGAGGCCACACTTGCCTCTTGCGTACTCGGCAATCTTGTATTCTGCTGGGGGAATCCCCTGGAACCGGAGGGTCATGGGACACTGAGAGACCCCAGACAACATCTGGTCCTACTCCTTCAGCCAAAGGGAAACTTAGGCTGGGAAGGCTGTTTGTTTATGCTTGATTTTCTCTGGGAATGAGACCTCAGGACAGGTTTAGCTCTTCTAATAGGAACATGAACTAAATAAACTGGACCCTCTGTGTCATGAACTAAAGAGCTTCCAGAAGCTTCTTAAAGAGATCATTCTGTTTGAAAAACATCTATGAAAGGCATACTGCACGGAACACTGTGCTGGGTGGTGGTAAGATAAGGGTGACTAGGATGGACTCTTTGGCTTCTTGAAGCTTATGATTAAGTAGGTGAAACAGGTAATAAACATTTCATTTCAATATACAGTGGTGGTTGTAAGTGATAAGATGGAGATTGCCCCAAGTGCTATAGGAGCCCACTGGCTTGGGGATTTGAGAATGCTCCTTGGGGGAAATAACACTTGAAGTGGGAAAGATTTTCCAGAAATGGAGAACAGCATTAGCAAAAGCTCAGAGACAGGAATCAGCATGGACTGAATCACTCAATAATTTCTACAATAACTTTACATAAAACACACACTAAGTGCTAAGTAACATACTAGGAAGTATACAAGCTAGCCATAGCATAGGTCACAAGTTGTCATTTCTATATGCAAGAGGATTGCAACCTAGTAGAGTAGATATGGCATGCACATGAGCAACTAGAATATAAATCAAAGTTTCTGTAAGGGACCTTTAAGCCAAGTACCATAGGAGTTCGGGGGAGTGAGAAGTTGTGTTTAACTATGGTGATCTGATAAGGAGGAGGTGTTATTCAAGCTGGGCCTTGAAGGATGGGAAGTATGTCATCAAATAGAATAGGGGAGGGTAGGGAAGATATGTCAGGCAGCAAGAAAAGACTAAGGAATGAAAATACAGCACCTCTGTTCAATCCAGTTTGGCAGTAAATGACCCTTTCCTCTGGGCTAGGAGTGCTCTTAACATATATGTTGGACTGTTGTATTTTCCACGCAGGTAGTCCACCAGTCTCCCTGTCTACCTGCTGCTCCCCCAGGGTGGGTGTATCTGTTGATACCAGGAATCCAGTGAGCTGGGTCAGTCACGCCCATCTGGTGCCAGACTTAAATGACCTGGGGAAGATCTGTGCTCTGCAAATACAATAGTTTCTCTGCACTTGGATTTTTATTTTGCTTTCTTCCCATTTATTTTTCTAGCAGACTTCCTTTTGTAAACATTAAGTGAAGAAAGCTTATCCAGAGCTGAGCCAACAGTTGGGAGAACAGAGCACCCAGGAGGGTGACCAGTATTTCCACTGAAGATTGGAGATCAGGGGCTGGAATGAGAGCACACAAAATGCAAACACTTTTCTTCTGAATTTTCTCTGCTTGCCTAGTTGATTCATTGTCTAAACAAGAGTTGGGTGTTCATAGATGCCAGTACTATTTCTATAAGTGAAATAGTCTGCAGCATAATTATCTATGGGGCCCCCTATTCATTCTGCTGTGTTGGAATCACTTGGAGTGGAGCCCAAATGTTTTCATCTTTTAACTTTTTTCCTTTGATTAAAAAAAAAATTATTGAGTTACAACTCACTTGTGATAGTATGCACCCACTTTGTGTGCACAGTTCAATGAATTTTGACAAAAATATACACTGTGTAATCAAAATTTCCACCACTGCAAAAAATGAGGTTATTACCTCATGCCCCTTTGCAGTCAATTGCTATCATCCTCATCCCCAGTCAACCACTGATCTGCTTTCTGTCAAGAGAGATTAGTTTTGCCTATTCTAGAATTTCACATAAATGACAATCACGGAAAATATATTCTTTTGTCTTTTTTTTTGGCACAGCATAATTCTTTTGAGGTTCATCTATTCTGTTATAGGTATCAATATTTTGTTCCCTTTTATTTCTGAGTAGTCGTCTATGATATGGATACACTATAATTTATCTACTCACTTATTAATGGACATTTGGTTGTTTCTTGCTTTTGATTATCTTAAATAAAGCTGTTGTGATCATTAATGGACAGTTATTTATGCAGACATATGTTTTCATATGTTTCATATTTTATGCTACATGTGTCTTATAAGAGATAAAAATCTAGAATTGGAATTGTTAAGTCATATACAAAATGCATGTGTATATATGTATATATACACATACACACAAATATTTAACAATAAGAAACTGTCAAATTGTTTTCCAAAGTGGTTGTACTATTTTTTATTCTCATCAGCAGTATGTGAGAGGTTCAGATGTTTCACATCCTTGCTAACACTTGGTATTTTTAGCCTTTTTTTTTTTTTTTTTGGTTGCACTGGGTCTTTGTTTCTGTGCACAGGCTTTCTCTAGTTGCGGTGCAAAGGCTTCTCATTGCCATGGCTTCTCTTGTCGCTTCTCTTAGAGCATGGGCTCTAAGGCACATGGGCTTCACTAGTTGTGGCTCGCAGGCTCTAGAGCCCAGGATCATTGGTTGTGACTTGTGGGATCAGTTGCCCCGCAGCATGTGGGATCTTCCCAGACGAGGGATTGAACCCATGTCCCTTACATTACAAGGCAGATTCTTAACCTCTGGAACATCAGGGAAGCCCCTGTGGGAAGAATTCAAGTTCTTTAGTATGTATGGGGCTATTCAAATATTCTATTTCTTTGGGTATCCATTTTGGTAATTTGCCTTTCTTGTAGGCAAAATGACCTCCCAAAGATGTCTTAATCACCAAAACCTGTGAATGTATTAACTTATAGCCACATTAAATATGTGATAAAATTAAGAATATTGAATCACAAGAGTCTTTGTAAGAGGGAGGTGAGAATGTCAGAGAGGAGATGTGACAACGGAAGCAGAGGTCATGGTGAGCCAATTGCTACCTGGTAGCCAGAGGGCACGGGGAAGGCAATGGCACCCCACTCCAGTACCCTTGCCTGGAAAATCCCATGGATGGAGGAGCCTGGTAGTCTGCGGTCCATGGGGTCTCGAAGAGTCAGACACGACTAAGCAACTTCACTTTCACTTTTCACTTTCATGCATCAGAGAAGGAAATGGCAACCCACTCCAGTGTTCTTGCCTGGAGAATCCCAGGGATGGGGGAGCCTGGGGGGCTGCCGTCTATGGGGTGGCACAGAGTTGGACACGACTGAGGCGACTTAGCAGCAGCAGCAATGTTTCCTCTTGCTTTTCTTTTACTAGATTCTTAAGATGGAAGCTTAGGTTAATGACTTTGGACCTTTCTGCTTTTTTCATGTAAGCACTTAAAACTCTAAATTTTTGCTGTTTTTAAAGTTTTATGAAGCACTCTTTTTCTGCATCCCACAAATTTCGTTTTCATTTTCACTCAGAGCAAAATATTTTGCAATTTCCCTGTTACTTCTAAATCTTTCCATTATTGATTTCTAATTAAATTCCTTTGTGGTCAGAGAATATATGAGTTCAATCTTCTTTCATTTACTGAAATGTTTGGGACTTTATATGGTCCAATCTACAGTCTGTTTTTCTTGTTAAGATTTTTTTTTTATGTGGACCATTTTTTAAAAAGTCTTTATTGAATTTGTTACAAACATTGCTTCTGTTGTATGTTCTGCTTTTTTTTGGCCATAAGGCATGTGGGATCTTAGCCCCCTGACCAGGGGTTGACCCACACTCCTGCATTGGAAGGCAAAGTCCCAACCACTGGACCTCCAGGGAATTCCCTGCAGTTAGTTTTGATGACTATTTCACATGCAAGTGCCTGATAGCCACTCCAGCTTTTTCACCGTTAGTTTGCATGTGTGGTAGGCAGAATAATAGCTCCAAAAATGTCCATATCCCACCCTGAGAACCTGTGAATATGTTACCTTACATGGCAAAAGAGACTTCACAGGTGCCATTAAAATTATGACATTGAGATGGGAAGAGTGTCTTGGATTATCCAAGTGTGTTCAGTCTAACCACATGGTTCCTTAAATGCAGAGAACTTCTGACTACAGAAGAATGGTCAGAGTAGTGTAACTTGAGAAGGACTAGACCTACTTTATTTGCTTTGAAGACAGAGAAAGAAAGAATTCCTTGGTGGTCCAGTGGTTAGGACTCTGGCTTCCACTGCTGGGGCCCGGGGTTCAGTCTGTGGTCAGGGAACTAAGATGCCACAAGCTGCATGGTGTGGCCAAAAAAAAGAAGATAGAAGAAGAGGCCATGAGCCCAGGAATGTGGGTGGTTTCTAGAAAAGGCATGGTAACTGATTCTACCCTAAAGCTTTCAGAAAGGAACGCAGCCATGCTGAAGCCTTGATTTCAGCCCAGTGAGACCCATGTTGAATTTCTACCAGAACCGTAAGATAATACATTTGAATGGCTTAAGCCACTCCGTTTGTGATCATTTGTTATGACAGACACAGAAAACAAATACAGCAAGTTACATTTCCTCCCATCCTTTAAATTTATCTGTGTCTTTACATTTAAAGTGTTTTTTCTTTTAGATAACATTTAGTGGTGAAAATATAGTATCTAAAAGGAAAGTTTTACTGGGTGGGATTAAAGCAGATAAACACTGCAGAATTTTAAAAATCAATAAAACTAAAAGATGAGGCAACAGAAACTGCTCAAACTAATTGATTTTATCCCATGGGTCACCAAGTTGTCTATTTTTTTTTTTTTTTACCCTCAATCTTTTTTTCCCTCTGAGCTTTGTGAGGATGGTTTCACCTCTAGGAGTTCCACTTAGTTATTTTTTTCTATCTTTCATTTCTCACCTCATTATGTTTATGTTTTTCTCCTAATTTGGGTCTCATTTTCATACTTCCTCAGATATCTAGTCATTGTTTATTCTATACTGGACTTTTAAATTTCTTTCTTTCTTTTTTTTATTGAAGTATAATTGCTTTGCAAGTGTTGTATTAATTTCCACTGTAGAATATGCTGGACATTTTGAACGTGACTTTGTTGAGTGCAGAATTTTGTTATTTTCTTTTGAAGAGTGTTGGGCTCTGCTTTTGTAAGTCATTAAATTATCTGTGGATCCACTTGATCCTTTCAAGACTAGTTTGTAAGCTTTTTTTTAAGGCAACTCTTGGGCTAATTTATCCCTCTGGTTTTTCCAGTGGTCATGTATGGATGTGAGAGCAGAACTATAAAGAAAGCTGAGTGCCAAAGAATTGATGCTTTTGAACTGTGGTGTTGGAGAAGACTCTTGAGAGTCCCTTGGACTGCAAGGAGATCCAACCAGTCCATCCTAAAGGAGATCAGTCCTGGGTGTTCATTGGAAGGACTGATGTTGAAGCTGAAACTCCAATACTTTGGCCACCTGATGCAAAGAGCTGACTCATTGGAAAAGACCCTGATGCTGGGAAAGATTGAGGGCAGGAGGAGAAGGGGACGACAGAGGATGAGATGGTTGGATGGCATCACCGACTCAATGGACATGGCTTTGGGTGAGCTCTGGGAGTTGGTGATGGACAGGGAGGCCTGGTGTGCTGCGGTTCATGGGGCCTCAAAGAGTCGGACACTACTGAGCGACTGAACTCTAATCTCTTCCATCCTATGTGAGCCCTGTGAATGGTCCAGCTTAACCACCCACCCTATCCCAGTCATTATTTATTGAGTCTTACAGAGTTTTACCATATTCGTGTGCAGTTCAGTGTTTAGCATCAGACCCAAGAAGGGCTCTCTGTGGATTCCTGGAGCTCTTTCTTCATATAACTCCTTCTCTGACTCTGCTCTGTAAGTTCCAGCCGCCTCAGCCTCCCTAAGTGTCTATGTCCTCAGCTCAGAGACTATCACGCTCTGCTCTGCTCCCTGCTCCCCGAACGGCAATCTTTTTTTTAAAACTTTTTGTTTAGCTGTAGTTGCCATGCTGTACATTACATTGCCAAGACTTAACTTACCTTGTAACTAAACGTTTGTACTTCTGTCCACAATTTCCCATCTCTGGCAACCACCTGTCTGTACCTATGAGGGTTTTTTTTTTTTTTAAGTTAGATCATGCAGTATTTGATTTTGTCTTCCTGATTCATTTAACTTAGCATAATGCACTCAAAATCCATTCATGTTGTCGCAAATGGCAAACTTTCATTCTTTTTTTATAGGTGAGTGATATTCATGTATCTCACATCTTCTTTATTCATCTGTTCACAGGCAGTTAGGTTTTTTTCCATATCTTGACTATTGTGAATAATGCTGCAATGAACATGGGGGTGCATAAAAAATTTTTTTAATTGGAATATACTGTGCTAGTTTCTGCTGTACAACAGCGCGAAGCAGCTGAATTTATACACACATCCCCTCCCGCTTGAGCCTGCCTCCCACTCTGCATTGCAATCCTGAATGTTCCTCCCCGAGGTCACAAGCCAGGGTGATCGGGGCTCACCTAGTTTGCATTCCTTTTCTTAGGAACCATCGCCCCGTGCCGCTGCTTTTCCAATGTCTGAAAATTGGTTTTCAAATACATGTGTATACTGGAATGTAACAATTCCCTAGCCGTTGATAGAAGGAGGACAAATGCAGTTATAGTTCTTGGCTTCTGGCCAGTTTTTTTGTGGCCAGGAGCCAAGAAGTACATTTTTAACAAGCACCCCAGGTGATTCCGATGCACCTTAATGTGGAGAGATCCTGGGCTAGCAAGCAACAAAAGGAATGCCTCTGTGGTTCACAGGACACCTTCACCTTCATGTTTGTTATCATTTCATCCTCCCACCCTCCCGCTGGGAAAGGCAGGCAGGGATTCCCGTTCCTCTTTCAGGACACGCATGTTGAAGCCCGAGGAAGTCATGGAAATGGTTGGGAGGAGTGAGAGAGACACCAGTGAGCAATTATGGGTAGTCATAGGGAAGAATCCAGCCATAGAAAAGGGCACTTACTTCCTTGAGCCTCAGATCTCTCTCTTTTTAAATGACATGGTAGGAATACTCCAGTATTCCTGCTTGGGAAATCCTATGGACAGGGGAGCCTGGTGGGCTACAGTCCATGGGGTCGCAAAGAGTCAGATGCAACTGAGCACACACACACGCACCCAGTTACAGGGCTGCTTCTGGTTTCTGGACAGCCCACTCTCATTTCTTGGGAGTGGACTTTTGCTTTGCTTGATTGACTCTTGCTACTTAAAACCGCAAAAGAAAAAAAAAAAGATAGGCAGGACACCAGGTTAAATTGTGTGTGTACGTTTCTACACATATGCAATGCATAATCAACAATAAAATGTTTCAACATTGAGATCAGTTCAGGAAGACTTCCTGTAGGAGGTGAGATTCTAGGACCTGTCTCTTAGCTATGATGTGTGTGCAGGTAAGATTAGAATTCGAGGGTAATGATGGCAGCAGGAAGGATACTGACAAGGGCTTTGATGCCCAGTGGACAGTGGGGGATTCAGTTTTTCTGGCCCAGGATATGAATTTGTGCCTTTCTTATCCCTCAGCGACCTGACAAGGGCAGAAGGCACTGCCCCTTCTGTCCACGGGGTGAGGAGCAGGGGGGATCCTAGAAGACCCACACAGATTTCACACCTGGCTCTGACTGGACAGCCTGCCAGAGGGGCAGGTAGGGGTGGGGAGGAAACAGTGGCTGTGTCTGCTGCTGCCCACAAGATTCAGGGTATGTCGGATCACTAGTGAGGGCACTCAGGAGCTCTTTGTTCAACCCTCTACCTCTGGATTTCATGCAAACCTGAACTCGGACGCACACATGCTTCTTATGCACTGTTGCCGGGAATGGGAAGAAATCGAGCTATAAGCCTACGGGGAAGTAAAGCAAACATGGCCTCTCCCCGTGACCTTTCGGGTCTGTTTTCACTGGCATTTGCCTTATTGTTATTTAATAACAGTGTTGATAATCCTAGCCAGCGTTTATCTTTCACTCTCTGGGCCTGGGTTTTCTTAACTATAAAGTGGGAATAATAACTGAATCCCCATCATAAGTTGTAAGGGTATTGTAAGGCTAAATAAATAGTGCATGATATGTGCAATCACTAATGTATTTATTTTATTTGACTTTCAGGAATGGTAAGCCAGACATCAACATTTTTCAGATGTGGCAAATGAGGCTCAGAGAGGGCAAGTAGCTTTTCTGAAGTTACACAGCCAATGATGTCAGAACTAGGACTGGAACCCAGGTCTCCTGTTCTAAGCCCCTATTCCTTTTCCTCGGCACTACATATTCAGACATCCTGACAGGTTGTGGAAAGAATACTTTGAGGGGTGGTCAACAGTGACCCTATACTTGTGTGTGCATGCTAAGTCACTTTAGTCCTGTCTGACTCTTTGCCACCCTATGGTCTGTAGTCCACCAGGCTCCTCCGTCCATGGGATTCTCCAGGCAAGAATACTGGAGTGAGTTGCCATGCCCTTCTCCAGGGGATCTTCCCGACCCAGGGATCGAGCCCTAGTCTCTTATATCTCCTGCATAGGCAAGCGGGTTCTTTACTACTAGCGCCACCTGGGAAGCCCCGACCTTATTCTTGTATGTGTGTTTAAATGAGATAAACCATCAGAGTACTCAGAACCATGTCTGGCACAGGGCATATGCCCAGTAAGATCAGTTTTACTTTAATAAAGCTTGAATGAATACCGTAATAAGTATAGCAATGCCATACCATGAGCAGAGTACTTTGAAGGATACACAGGCTTGTTCCATCCTCAAAAAAGTATTTGTATTAACCCCATTTTATAGAAAAGGGTGCAGGGGCACACGGGAATAACGTAGGCTATTCCCAAGGCTAGCAGATGATGGAGCCCAGGGCCCCGCTCAGGCCAGGCTGCCCTGGATTTCCTGTCAGGGCTTCTTTCAAGTGCGGCCCAGGGAGTGGTGTTTCTGGGTCTCACATAGTGAATGTCAGTGGGTGGGATGCAGTTCATGGCCTGGGCCCAGAGGGAATCTCCAAGGCCCTCCTGCAGTCAGGATTTGGGCTGTAGGAGCCCTAGTCAGCCTCATTGCCCCCAGTGGATCAGCCCAGCCCTTCCAATCCTTCTGGACCATTCCAAAGGCACCCCAAGCTTTCTGGCCTAAACAGAGCCCCACATCCCTCCTCCCAAGATGCTGTTTCCTTGGGGTGTCTCTGGATTTAGGGATGAAAAAAGAACATGAGTTCTGGAAAAGGCAGACATGGGTTTGATCCCTCATTCTGCCCCTTCTACCCAGGCGACCCTGAGGAAATCAGTCACATTCTCTGAGTCTCCATTCTTCACCTGTACGTGGGTCTCAGGCAGGTGCTGTGGTTCCTCCACGTCAGACTCTTAGAGATGTTCCAGAAAGCCGTCTGGTTCCAGGACACCTGCCGTAGGGGAAATGCTGCCTCGTTGAGGAGCAGGAGCGGTGAAGGATTCCCTGGGGTCTGGCACTTTCTCGCCCCCCCCCCCCCCCCACCCCGTCCGTGGAGGGGTGAGTAGCGGCACTGCCTGAGACCGCACCTGTGGTTGTCCTTTATGAACTGTAAGTGGTGAACACATTGTTCAAGGAGCAAGTGCAGGTCCAAACAGGACCTGAGGGACCAGCCGAAGGTGGGAACACCCCTTCACCTCTGTGCCCTCATCTGCAGCCCCAACATATGGCCCGCCTTGAATGTGGAGGTCAGAAGGCTCCATGACAGACTCTCAGAGATGTGTCAGAAAGCCCTGTAGTGAGAAGGGCACAGAGAGAATTATCTTCTGTCTTTGAGGGGAGTGTGCATGCAGTGGGGTGTCACTGAGAACATTTGAGAAGCTTCCAGCTGGAGCCACAGCTCTGAGAACACTGGCTACTGGTTCTGACCCTTCTCTCTGACCCTGAGAAGCCCATGGTCTGGGGGCAAGGTCTTCTCTTCTCTGGACCTCAGAAGTTCCGAGTGGAGTCAGGGTGGAGGTGGACTCACTAGATCCAGAGAAAGGTTCTGGGAGCTCACGTACCCGAGGACACCCTCCCCCCTCAAGCCCAAGCACCCCACCATGTCATCCCTGATCACCAGGCTCTGCCCCAAATTTCCCAGGATGGACAAGTCTCTGCACCACAACATGGTTGTCTAATACCAGAATGACAACATGGCTAGGACGATTCTTCCTTTCTACAGATATTTGTTTGTTTGGCTATGCCAGGTCTTACTTGCAGCACAGGGGATCTTCAGTCTTCATTGTAGCGTGCAAACTCTTAGTTGCAGCATGTGGGATCTAGTTCCCTGACCAGGGATTGAACCTGGGCCCCCTGTGTTGGGAGTGCAGAGTCTTAGCCACTGGACCACCAGGGAAATCCAAAGAAGATTCTTCTTATGTTGAGCTGTGATCTGCCTTCCTTAACCTTTCTCCCATGGGTCACACTCAGCCCTCTGAAGTCTCATTATACCAGCCAATATCTTCCAGCTCTGCCTTCCCAGGAAGAGGAGATGAGAGAGAGGGAGGAGGGAGTAAACGACCTGCAAACTGCCTGAGATTTTTCATATAGCATTGTCTCCACCTCTCACAGAAGCTGTGGGTGTCACGTTTGACAAATTGTTTCAAAATATTCTCTTTTTCTGATTGCTGCCAACTCTTCTTCACTCCCCCCCCCCCCCACCCACTGACACTGCTCTCAGAATGACCCAGGAAGTGGGAAGCAATCATAGCACCTCACCCCCTGGGGCTTCTCCAGTTTGAATGACAATATTTAGCAGTTTTCACCTTTTTATCATTTTTAATAATTTTTTCAGAAGAATTCTTTTTTATCAAATAGACTCTTATGTGGAACTTGGATGGATGAATGGAGAGGTAGGTGCTTAGATAAAGTGGGGGTGGTGTGGTTATGTAGGAGTACTACAGAGCCCGACTACAAGGTTCAAGTCCTTGCTCTGTTGTTTACTAGTTACTGGCCTGGAGCAAGTGACTTAACCTCTCAGTGCCTCAGTTTCCTCATCTGCAAATGAGTGTAATGGTTAAAACCCATCTTATAGGAATATTGTGACAACTAAATGAGTTATTGCATCTAGAGCCTTAAGAGAACCCCTAGCATAGTGAGTGTCTGCCACAATGATGGTGATGGTGGTGATGATGGTGACGATGGTGGTGATGATGGTGATGATGATGGCAATGGTGATGATGATGGCAATAATGAAGATGATTACTAATGGCTGAACTTGGGGAGGCTCTCCCTTCCTCGAACCATTGTAATTCTTGAAACATTGAAGATTCTGGGAACGCTGCTTGTAGACAATTTATCTAGCTCATTTTCTCATTTGATAGAGACCTCTAGAGGGTCACATGATGGAGTGTTGTAGAATAAACCCAGATCTTGAGCTGAGGTCTCCTGCCTCCTGGACTTTGCAATTCTCAGAGGTCTTTCTGCATGTGCCAAGCTGTGGACCTGAGGCAAGGCCAGAGACAAAGATTCAGCCTCACCCAGCAGCCAGCGGGTCTGACCTTGGCTGAGTGGTGCTGCTCCCCATTCGCCCAAGGGTGGGTCCCAGAGGGCTTCTGCTGACAAAGTAGCAACTTCAGGCCTCTTTAAGTAAGGATGGAGGCTGAAAGGTGGGGAGGAGGTGAATGAAGGCAATGAGCTGTGAAGCTTAATTCACACTTAGACCTGGTCTTAAGAGATTAGGCTACAAGTTGTCACATTGTATTTACAAGGTGCAGTGATTAATTGACAGATGAGTCCAGAGACCAGGCTTTCTCCGCCCCCTCTCCCCTCTCTCACTCTGAAACAGGAGAGGAAGTGTCTCCACAAACAGACAGTTCCAGGCAGGGGTGCCCCTCTGAAGTTTATGTTGCATCTCCAAGATGACAGAGCAGAAGAGGTCTTTAGTTTTTATCAAAACCAAACACACTGTGTCCCTTACATCAAGTGACAACCTTCACTCATTCGTTTAACACAGTTATTGAGCAACTGTTGTGTAAGTTCGGAAGGGCCACCTTCATAAGCATGTGACCTGTGCAGTCATACAGGGAGGGTCTCATGCTCAGAAAGACCCACATTTGATTCAATGGTCTGCTGTCAGAACCTTGAAATCGTTACTCATTTTATCTCGACAGGGCTGTTATGTGAGGTTGTAGGGAAGCTGGGCACAGAAGAGCCTGCACACAGCCAGCAGGCATGTCCCATCCCTTCCTCCTACTCCAGTGCAGCCTTCCTGATGCCCTGTGAGCAGAGAACTCCGAGGGACACCCACGTGGGCACAGCATAGGGAGACTCGCGTCAGCACAGGGAGGGGTGTGGGGTCCCCGACTGAGGGGTGGGTCACTCAGAGGCCGGGGGGGAGGCCACTGTACATCCAACCCAGAGCTTGCTCTGTGCGCAGGGAGGAGGCAGTGATATTCGAAGAAACGCAAATAACCGAGGAACCCCATCACGTCCTTTCCTACTGATGTCACATCCTTATTAACCAGCAGTGATGCTGAAAATGGTGACATGGAGGGAAAGGAAAAGACAGAGCAGCCACCAGCTCCTTGTCCTCACAGCCCTGCCTGAGTCATCAGTGACCCCAGGCAGAGTGTGGGGGTGGAGCTGCAAGTGTAGAGAGAGACATCCCAGTTCATGCAGCATTCCCACTGCTCCCAGAAGAGTGAAACACACGTGAACCAGCTGGCAACTGTGTGATTTTGGTGATTCCACATAGGAGTCAAATGCTCATATTTCCATTTAAAATTTTCATGGTACGACATAAAGATGAATGAAAATTCGTGATGATCATTTAAATTTATGTTTTTAACCTTTTAGCTTAGGATGGCATTAAATAGCAAAGAAAAATACTATGACAAACTATACTTCAATAAAAAAAATTTTAATAAACTATAATGGAAAGGAATCTTAAAAGAGTATATATAGATACATATTCTTTTTAAGAACATGTATTTATTCTTAAATATAGATGTATTCTTTTTCAGATTCTTTTCCATTATATATGTATATATATATATATATATATATATATATATATTATAAAACTGAATCACTTTGCTATACACCAGAAACTAATACAACATTGTAAATTAACTATAGTCCCCAAAATTATTTTTGATATGGACCATTTTTAGTCTTTACTGAATTTGTTACAGTATTGCTTATGTTTTATGTTTTGATTTTTTGGCTGTGAAGCATGTAGGGGTCTTAGCACCCCAGCCAGGGATTGAACCTGCACCCTGTGCATTTGAAGGTGAAGTCTTAACCACTGGACCACCAGGGAAAAGACCTCCAATCTTTTTTTAAATGCTATGACAAGTCAAGACAGAGAACACAGAAGAAAAGGAAAAGCTGTCTGTTTTACTGTCTCTAAAGGCATTTTTTTTCCTGCTTTTTGAACAGGGCACTGCCTTTTCATTTTGTTTGGGGCCCACACATTACATAGTAGCCCTAGGGATGAGGCACCAGGGATCCAGGATCAACAAAATACAGTCCCTGTCCTCATAAAGCCTACTAGTCTAGTGAGAGAAACACAGGTGAAATGAATGATCCTAGAAATACATCATCATAAGCTGATCAGTGGACTTTCCAGGTGGCTCTAGTGGTAAAGAACCTGCCTGCCAATGCAGGAAACTAAGAGACGCAGATTCGATCCCTGGTCTGGGAGGATTTGCTGCAGGAGGGCATGGCAACCCACTCCAGTTCTCCTGCCTGGAGAATCCCATGGACAGAGGAGGCTGGTGGGCTACAGTCCATAGTGCCGCAAAGAGTCAGACACGACTGAAGTAACAGCACACATGCGTACAAGCTGATCAGTGCTAAGTAAAAAACATCAGAAGGTTACCTCAGGGCACATAGTAGCAGGACCTAAACTAGTCTGGGGGTCAGAGGAAGTGATGTTTGAACAGAGATGTGAGGCATAAGCAGGTGTTCATGAAGTAAAGTAAAAGGAATAAGTGGTCCAGATAGAGGGGACAGTGTGTATGAAGGCCCTGAGGCATGACAGAGGCTGGCATCCCAGGAAAAAAAGGCCACTTGACTAGACATGGTCCAGTCTTATAAGTCCCATCGAGGAAACGATCTTTATCCTAGGAGTTATGGAAAGCCATTAAGAATCTGAATAGCGGACTTCCCTGGCGGTCCAGTGGTTAAGACTATGCTTCCATCCCAGTGGGTGTGGGTTCTAACCCTGGCCAGGGAACTAAGATCTTGCCTGCTGTGTGGCATGGCCAAAAAATTAAAATTAAAACACATAAACAAACAGAAGAATCTAAATAGGATTCCTGGTACATGCAGACACACAAAGAATCTAAGTAAGAGAGTAATGGGGTAAAATCTGCGTTGTTTTTTTTTTAATTTTTTTTTAAAAAGTGAAAAGTTCCTTCTTGGTTACAATGTAATGCTATCAAATTTATATTTTAAGGCAGGGCAAAAAAATAACAGAGAGAACATAAAATTCTCTCTGTGTGTTTGAGCCTCCCCGTCATGTACATTACCCATTAACCAGAACCTTGAAAACATGGGAGTGCCTTCTTAGCTGTGAAGATCATTTTTTTCCTTTCTTCTGACGCTAGCAATGTAATTTCTTAAAAGAAGAGCATTCTTTCCCAGCTCTGCAGGGGGTCAGGCAGAGCTGACCCCCTCTTTGTATGTGCTGGACTATGCATCCTTGGTGAGCTTTATGTAAAATATCAGTATGTCATTTTGATGTGTGATCATTTGTCTCAAAAACATGTATGACTGTGCCTTCTGCTTCTAACAGCAGAACAGTTCTTGGAACTTTCTGATAATCTGCTCCCTGGATTATAATTCTCAGTTTGACTCAAATAAAATTCCCTTTTCCTTTTTCTTCTTAACTTGGTAATTAATTGACTTTTCATCAACAGATAGAACAGCCTGAAAGGAGTAAGTCTAGTTAAAAAGGAGGCTATTGCAATAATCCAGGTGAGAGACGATGGTGTCTTAGGCTGCAGTGGGGAGAGAGGGTTGAATGGGTTTCAGAGGCAAGGAGGAGGAAAAGCGATGGAGTGAATGGAGGGTGCAAGAAGAGAGGAGAATGGACATCGGAAATGACCCCTAAGCTTCTGCTCCTAGCCACTGTGTGGGTGGTGAGGTCATTTACAAGACATGTATTAGTGATAGAGGCCAAGTTTGGAGAGTGGAGGAAGGGTGAGAGAGAAGTTTATGAGTTTTCCTTTATGTTCAGTTAAGTTTCCTTTGGAACATCCTGACAGAGTAACGAGAATGCCATTGGCATCTTCATTCAGAGCCCAGAAGTGAGGTTTGGAGTTCTCAGCTAATAAAAACTACAGCCATGCCAGAGGCTGGAATAGACAGCTGCACAAAGACTTGCAAATAATGTTCACTGCAGCATTATTCGTAACAACCCCAAAATGAAACAAACCAAATGTGCTTCACTTGTGAATAGAGGAACAAACTGTGGGTATGCACCTTCTGGAATACTACTTGTCAACAAAAAGAAACACTATGGCTACATGGAACAACATGGATGAATCTCAAAAATAGTACGCTTAGGGAAAGAAATCAGATATAAAAGAGTACATATGCCTAATTCAATTTACATGACATGCTAGAACAGGCAAAACTAATCTTTACTGATAGGAATCAGATCAGTGACTGCCTGGAGCAGAGAGGGGCGTGAATTGACTGCAAAGGGATGGGGATGAGGGCATGGGTTTTGGGAGGGTAATGGGGCTGCTTGGTGCCATGATTATGGCGGTGGTTACACAGCTGTATGCGTGTCAAGACTCTCCGAACTGTACGTGGAAATGTGTGAATTTTACTGCCTGTAACTTTAAACCTTAAAAAAAAAATTTAGAATTCGAACAGCACCCAGCCGGGGCACGCTGCCGGGTCGTCCCGGCCCTCCCAGCCTCTGTCCCCGGACCCAGAAGATCTAGAAGGAGCCGCGGGGCCGCAGCTCTGCGCGCCCGCCATGGGCCCGCGCCGGAGCCGCAAGCCCGAAACACCAAGGAGGCGCCCCGCGAGCCCGGCTCCCGCCGCCCGCCGGCCGGCCCCGTCCTTAGGCACGTCCTCCCGTTCACCTGCTCGCCGGAGATATAGAATCCTGAAGGAGATCCGAACTCTTCAGAAGACCACACACCTGCTGTTAAGAAAGACCCCCTTCTGCCGCCTGGCAAGAGAAATATGTGTTCAATTCACTCGTGGTGTGGACTTCAATTGGCAAGCCCAGGCCCTGTTGGCCCTACAAGAGGCAGCAGAAGCATTTCTAGTTCATCTCTTCGAGGATGCCTATCTCCTCTCCTTACACGCCGGCCGCGTCACGCTCTTCCCAAAGGATGTGCAGCTGGCCCGGAGGATCCGAGGCATTCAGGAAGGGCTTAGCTGAGCTCTGGCCACCCGCCCGAGTCTCTGGTTGATACCAGAGCCCCTGCCTGTAGCCAGGACCAGATCCACGGAATACAAGGTGTTGCCTGGACTTGCCCTCTTGGAGCAGAGCGTGCGAGTTGCTTTCATAGTTAGTTTTTTTTTAGAAGAAGACTGCATGGCTTTCCTCTGTAACAGAGGTAATATTTGAGAGAATCAACACATTCCAGAAATCCTGAGAATAATTTTCAGATGAAGAGACTCTAAGGTTGACTTCACTTTGCAAATTATTCATGTGACTGATGATTTGGAAGACATCAGATTTTCTAGGTTATGGGCAAAAAGGATATTTACTGATTATTTTAAATCTTCTTGTACCATTTAAATTTTTTACCATATATATATTTACTTTTATTTAAAACATTATGGAAAAAATAAGAGAAGACCAGTCAGTTGCATGGAAGAGGCTGGCGCATCCACCGTACAAATCTCTGTCCTTCAGATTGACTTCATCATTAACAGCAGAAGCAAGTTCGTATGTGGACTATACCTGTCAACAGATTATACAGCTTTTCAAAAACTCAATTGGGATGAAAATAGAAAATTGTTAAGGTTTGATGTTCTGGCTCCTTCTGGTAAATTCCTGCCAAAATCATTCAGAAATTCCAACTTGTAGAATTTATTTTATTCTTTACTTGCAAATCATAGAAGATGTATCATAATTTATACTTCAGAATTTTTCATTCCAGGATTTTAAAGAGCCTTTTCAATGTTTTTACAGGTATTTTTATAACTTCCTTGTGGAGAGATAATAGAAATAATTCTTAATGGAAAAAATTTGAAGAAGCAAAGTTACTGTTATACATAGATTATACTATGTTCTTTGTGTGTTAGCCTTAAATCCTTCATTTGGACACTTTGCCAACAGCCACAATTTAAACAAGAGAATTGAGGGGTGTATCTTTGCCTCCAGTGGAGTAGAGTATGAGCCCATAAAATCCCTGCCCTTCTCTTGTAACTGAAAGCAGTTTAAGAGACTTCCAGAGAAATAGGAAGTGCCATCCAAAGGCATTTAGATATTGTGTGTGATGAAAATGATTAGTGAGGGTGGATACTAATAATGATGTGTCAGCCAATTGAATTCAAACTAAAGGGAAGGACCAAGTTCTGTTGTTTGATAAATTTTAACCCTTTATAAAAACCTTTTCCTGTTCGACATCAACTCATTTTTATGTAAACATTGGAATAAAGCTTATCTATGAATACATTTAAAAAAAAAAAATTTAAAAACTGAAGCCATGAGTATAGATAAGATTCACTGAGTGGAAAGGATAGAGTGAGAAGAAAAGAGAACGGTGGAGGAGTCGACTGATAATTTCACCAACAGTTAACACGTGTCCTTACATCTTGCACATGAGAAAAATAAGGTTCAGAGAAGTGGAGTGCCTTCCCCAAGGCCACACAGTACTAGGGAGGAAAGCTGGGGCTTGAACCCAGAGCCATCAACCAGGCCTGGGTCATGCTGAGCCCGGTCACCAAGCAAGAAGAAGGCCCCTAACTCATATTCTTTGAGGTGCAGGTGTCGGTGAGCTGGTTTGAGGTGTTCCTCTTACCTGATCTGTAAAAGTAAAGATACCTGTTACCCACGCACACACGCACAACAGCTCGAAAAGGGGTAACAGAGGAAGCACAGGGGAACTGCTGGTCCACAGTGATTCTGGAATCCGCTGGGCCCATGTTGCATGTTCCCTGCCTAGATTTCAAGACCTGAGAACGATTCCACGTCTCTTGGCTCGACGCTCTGCTCTTGGGGTCATCTTTCCACTGAAAGGCAGCTAAGTCGTTCTCTCAGCTTTTTCCTGCCAGTAGAATTTGGGAGATCTTACAGCCTCCTTCCATTTTGCATTCTCATTGCCCTGACGGTCCAGACAGGCAGTGCTTTTGCTGAATAGGCTTTTGTCAAGACTGTACATCTGGGACTTCCCTGGTGGTCCAGGGGTTGGGACTTTGCTTTCTAATGCAGGGGATGTGAGTTCGATCCCTGGTCTGGGAGCCAAGGTCCCACATGCCTCTTGATCAAAAAACCAAATCATAAAACAGAAGCAATATTGTAACAAACTCAACAAAGCCTTAAATAAAACATACTGTGTGTGTCTTCCCTGGATTTCAACAGGGGTTCACCCCACCTGTCGAAAGCCACACCCCAGATCTTTGTGAGATGAGCACTCCCTCCCTTCAGCCCCAGCTGAGGTCACCAAGGGCTGACCCCCTCTGGCTGCCTTGAGGCCCTGTGTTTGGACTAAGAGGTTCTGGTTCTGGGAGGCACACCCCCAGTCTCCCAAAGCAGCCCTTTGAGTGATTCAATGCTGCTGTGATGCTTTGAGCTCCATGAGGTTTTTTTTTCCCTTAATTATTCTATGTATTTCTTTTTTACTGTGCTGGGTCCTTGTTGCTGTGCTGGCTTTCTCTAGTTGCAATGAGGCAGGAGCTACTTACTCTTCCTTGCAGTGCGTGGGCTTCTCATTGCGGTGGCTTCTCTGGTTGTGGAACACCTGCTCTGGGGCACGCTGGCTTCAGTAGTTGGGGCACATGACCCCTAGAGTGCTGGCTCAGTAGTTGGGGTGCATGGCCCCTAGAGTGCTGACTCAGTAGTTGAGCGCGCTGGCTCAGTAGTTGGGGCGCATGGGCTTAGTTGCTCTTCAGCCTGTGGGATCTTCCTAGACCAGGGATCGAGCTGGTGTCCCCATATTGGCAGGTGGATTCTTATCCACTACGCCACCAAGGAAGTCCTTCGTGAGGCTTTAAGGGAAAATTGTACACTTTCTGCTTTTCCTCTAGACAGCTCCTCTCTATTCCATCTTCCTGGAGGTCATTTCTTTCTTTCTTTTTTTTTTTTTTTTAATAAATGAAAGGTAGCTGTTTATTACTGGAGAAGAGAAAAATGTATACAAGAAAGTCTAGATTCTTCCTCTTCATGCACTACTGGTAATAAAGTTCCAAATATCAACTATGAAGATATTTACAAGGATAAATTTTTCTTAACGTGTGACCATTTACTGTGTGGTGAACATTTTTTTCATAGAAATCATATACTTACACTAAATATAATCTTATAGTTTACAAGAAGCTCCAACATTGTATTAACAGAAGACAATATATTTTACTGCAAAGTATTATAAAAGTGATACAATTTTGTGGCTCTTAAATGTTTAATTACTTGAGTTGAACAGGGGAACAACAACAACAAAAAAGCCCAGCAGAAAAATCAACAGGACAGTCCTGGCTTTAAGATTTTTTGTATTCGATTCATTCTACTTTCACATCATCTCCAATTAGCTGATACACATAAGTGACAACTGTAGAAGCCTGGATATCCATCAACACAAATGAAGGAATAAGGTTTGTTTCCAAGGCATTATATGTTCCAGTGGCAGAACCTGGATTAATGTAGAATTTATTTTCATGCTCAAATGCTTCAAATTTATGTGTATGTCCTGAAATAAGAATGTCCACATCAAACTGCCTCTGCAATAGGGCTAGGCTGGCCACATCTCCCCATGAAATAACTCGATGTCCATGGATCAAACCAATTTTGAACTGCCCAACAGTCACAACTTTCTGCTCTGGATAATTCAGATTCTCATCGAAGTCTCCTCTCACAATATGGACATCACCAGCCAGAGTCTTGAGATAGTCGTAACTCTCTTTGGTGCAAAGGTTTCCAGTGCAGAGAATGTGCTGAATCTTCCCTGGCACCAGCAGTTTTTTGAACTTAGCTGGCAAACTGTTGCACCGATGTGGGATGTCCAGGACTCCTAATACCAACACCAATCTGTGCCCAGCCATCCTGTCACTGGGCTCCACTCAGTCACCACCTGGAGGTCGTTTCCTAACGTTCGCATCTTGTGCCATGTGGGGAGGCTGAAAATTCTCAGAATCCTCAAGTGCTCCTTCTCTTTCCATGGCTTTTTAAACCAGCTTCTGCTTGGGAATCCCCTGGTGGTCCAGTGATTAAGGCTTCACGCTCTTACTGCTGAGGGCTTGGGTTCAATTCCCAGTTGGGGAACTAAGATCCCATAAGCCGTGTGGCACGGCCAAAAAATATACATAAATTTTTTTAAAAAACCAAACAGCTTCTCTTCCATTAATCTCTCGTCTCACATTTTAGTAGGAAAAAACAGGAAGCAACCTGCAGCCCTCGTTCCCCTCCACTCTGTTAACCAGTGTATCACTTACCCTTTCTGTTTTCCATGTACCTGCTAGGAGACAGTTTTTCTAAGCTCTTTGCCCCTGTTCAGCAAGGGTCTCCTTCTTCCAGCTCTCATAGTAAACCCTTCACTTCTGTTGAGGCCTGTCTGGCAAGTGCTGGAAGCCTGTAGTTCCAACAGGCTCTTTGAGGATCCAAGGTGCTATCTGTCAGGCTCCTCAGGACTCTTCCAGCCTCTGCCCTCTGCACCCCACATTTTTATGGATTTGTTAGAGCACAGCCCCATTTCCGTTACTGAAATCTGTATTAGTTATCACTGTGTAATAATTTAACCACAAACTAAAAAGCTTAAAACAGCACACACATTATCTTTTTAAAAAATCTTATTTATTTATTTAGCTGTGCTGGGTCTTAGCTGCAGCATGCAGGATCTAGTTCCCTGACCAGGGATCGAACCTGGGGCCTCCTGCATTGGGAGCTCTGAGTCTTAGCCCCCAGACCACCAGGGAAGTCCCCATGTTTATTATCTTGCAGCTGGTGAAGGGCAGATATGCCGGCAGGAAGGAACTGCAGTGAGATGTCCTGAGACAGAAAGAAAGCATGTTCATGGTTTCCAGGGGGTTTCCATGAGGGAAGGATGAGGAGGACTCCTGATGGGTAAGGGATTTCTTTTTGGTGTGATGAAAATATTCTGAGACTGTTGAGGATGGTTGCCGACTTTATGACTATACTAAAAATCTTTATGGTATGTAGATTATAGCTCGATTAAAAACAAAAGGGTGCTGGCCAGGACTGGGTTCTATACTCCAACAACAAAAAATATTTTTAAAAAATGCTTAAGTAAACTAAAACTGAAATTAATTTCAATAATATATTTATTTAACTCAGTGTATACAAAGTATTATCATTTCAACTTGTAATCAAGTACAAAATGATTAATGAGGTCCTTGAAAAAATTATTTTTTCATACTAAGTCCTAGAGGTTTTGTGTGCATTTTACACTTACAGCACATTTCAGTGTGGATGCTAAATTCTTATTGGAAATACATGGCCTGTATTTAGTTTCACCACATATCAAAAATTCAAGTTGTCTCACCCATGTTTTTTTCTGATAACTGAAAGGAGGGAGTATCAACTTTTTCTCTTTTTTTTTAACTGGAATCCAGTTGCTCTACACTGCTATGTCAGTTTCTGCTGTATAGCAAAGTGAATCAGCCACGCACATACATACATCCCCTCTTTTTTGTATTTCCTTCCCACCTTGGTCACATAGAGCGCCGAGTTATACAGTAGGCTCTTATTAGTTACCTGTTTTATACATAATATACCAACAGTGTGTATGTATCAATCCCAACCTCCCAGTTCATCCCTCACACACACACCCCACCCGTTCCCACTTGGCACCCATACATTCCATACATTTGTTTTCTATGTCTGTCTCTATTTCTGCTTTGCAAATGAGATCATCTATACCAGTTTTTTTAGATTCCACATATATGCGTTAATATACGATATGTGTTTTTCTCTTTCTGAGTTAGTTCACTCTGTGTGACAGTCTGGTTCATCTGCAACCGACCCTTAAATTGATTTTTACTGAAAATTAAGCACATTAAGAGTTCAGTCAGTTCCTCAGCTGCACACACAGGCCGCATTTCTAATGCTCCACACCCACTTGTGACCAATGACCACCAAGGAGTAAGCCTCTGGTGTCTGGGCTCTCTCCAGTTACCCCCACTGACTTGGGCCCCAGGAAACCGGGTCTTGTCCTCCAGTCACCCCCGGCGGTGGGATTTCAGAATTTTCTGGGTTAGTGAGATGGGAAGGAGCGTGAACAGCATGGGTGGGAGACCACTGGAGAGAGAAACCACTTAGGGGGTGGGGTGGGGGGAGCTTGGGGGGAGGAGCATTTTACATTTGATTCATTGTGTCAGAATGATTTGGTTGTTAAATAAGCACCTTAAGGGATTATTTGACATTTCATACTTTTAAATTTTTATAAATTAAATTCTTTCCCCTAGGCTAGGTTTTTCCAAGCTTCAGATCTCTGGCTGGAATTGGCCTGATTTGCATAATCCCACCTCTGATATTTAGCCCCACCCCTTAGGAGTCCCTTTTTTGCTGGTCCAGCAGGGAAGGCTCTCTCCTGGGCATTCATTCGCCTTCCTGGGTCTTCCCACTCTGGGCAGTCACCCTGCTCCAGCCTCCCCTTCCCTGGGGCCGAGCCGGGCGAGAAGCTGGGATAATCTGCCCTGAGCTATTTCGAGGATTAGTCTGCTGCCCAGTGCCCAGCTACCACAGGGTGGGATTTCAGAACTGTGGACGCTGGGCCAGGAACGGGGGTGCAGCTCCTGACATGCAGATACACTCGGGGCGCTGGGCACCAGGCTCTGGGCTCTGGGCTAAAAGCACATCCTGGAGTGTGGAGTTGAGCAGAAGGATGTAGGCAGCTTGCCGGGCTACAGGCTGGAGAGTCAGAGCCTGAGGTCTTAGGTCCTCAGTCTCTGCTCTGAAACAGACACACACACACACACACACACCCCCCTCTCCACACTCACACTCACACCCCTCTCTACACACACACATCCACATCCTCTCCTCCTCCTCACTTTCACACACCAGCCTCATCACAACTCTCATAGACTGGGTGGGTTCTTTTACATTTGTGGGAATCTTACTCCATAAAAAAATATCATATTTTCTGACTAAGTTGGTACACAGATGAAAATGTTAATACTCAAATATCTTCTTCAATCTTAAGTTCATTTTTTCCTCTGATTCTTAATGAAAATACATTTGTGGTCTTCTGAAAGTGCTGTCTTACTGTGCGTGATGGGGGAAGTTGGCGCCACCTGTGGCTGGCTGGTGCCTGCCCCACTGTGTTCCCAGCTCTGGTCCTCCAAAGCTGCAGAGGAGGCTGGGATTGGGGGTGTCAGGAGAGCTATGAGGTCCCAAAGTGGGTCATTTGGGGGTCAGAGGGAGGCCTGAAAGCCCCCTGTTTGCTCCCTCTGAAAAAGGAGAGTTTCCTTAGCTGGGAGAACCTGGTGCCACCCAAAAAGAATGAGTTCATGGTTTCATGGAGTCTGTCCCACCCCCCAGATGCCACTGATGACAGACAAGTCTGAGCAAATCTGAGGGAGCCCAATTTTGGCATCAGAAAGAGATGGCTTCTTCTGAACCCACCAGCCACTGGACTTCTGGCTGAAGTCCTGACTGCCCACTGTGGCATATGCAGCCCTCTTCAGGAGTTGATACAATGGAGTGGGTGAGAGTGTCTACTAACAGGTGGCCCTGGCTGAACTTGGACAAGTTCTTAAGTTTCTCAAAGCCTCATTTTCCTCCAAATGTACATAGGAATGATGGGAATATTTTCCTTACCAAATTTTTATAAGTATTAACTATTGTGTACCAACATGTGCTTTGCACCCAGGGAAACACTACACACTTTTTAGGAAGTAGGACTGTCATACGGTCCCATAACTTCATGCCAGATAGATGGAGAAACAATGGAAACAGAGACAGACTAGTTTCTTGGGCTCCAAAATCACTGTGGATGGTGACTGCAGCCATGAAATTAGAAGACTTTGCTCCTTGAAAGAAAAGCTATGACAAACCTAGACAGCATATTAAAAAACAGAGACATTACTTTGCCTACAAAGGTCTGTCTAGTCAAAGCTATGGTTTTTCCAGTAGCCATGCTTGGATGTGAGAGCAGAACAACAAAAAAGGTTGAGCACTGAAGAACTGATGCCATTGAACTGTGGTGCTGGTGAAGACTCTTGAGAGTCCCTTGGACAGCAAGGAGATCAGACCAGTCAATCCTAAAGGAAATCAACTCTGAATATTTATTGGAAAGACTGATGCCAAAGCTGAAGTTCCAATCCTTTGGGCGCCTGAAGCGAAGAACTGACTCATTGGAAAAGACCCTGATGCTGGGAAAGATTGAAGGCAGGAGGAGTAGGGGATGACAGAGGATGAGATGGTTGTATGGCATCACTGACTCAATGGACATGAGTTTGAGAAAGGGAGATGGTGAAGGAAGCCTGGCGTGCTGCAGTCCATGGGGTCGCAGAGTCTGACACGACTGAGCAACTGAACAGCAACAGAACTGTCATACAAAACAAATAAACACAGAAGATCACCCACCTCTTCTCCTCAGGTCAGGCCCCTTATCATAACTGAGGTTATAGATGTAAAGTACCAAGTGCATTGCCCAGTACAGAACAGGAGCTCAGAAAATGTACCCAGTACTGTGGTCTGGTTACTATTTCTTTTCTAATCTTATCTCCAGCCACTTCACCTTGAACTTCACCAACACCAAACTGCTCACAGCCTAGTGTCACATCCCCCTCTGCGCACTTTCTCACCTCCTGATCACTGTAGCAGAAACTGGCTCATCTATAGATAGACTCTGTTTGCCAGCCTCCCTTGCACTTAGATGTGGCCACTTGAGCAGAGTCCTGCCAGTGGAAGATAAACAGGAGTGATCTGTGCTGCTGCCAGACCTGGTCCATCAAACCCTGCATGTGCTGTTCATGTTCTTTCCCTTCCCAACCCCAGAAGCCCCTTGTTGAGGGTGGCAGACCCATAGATGGAAAGAACTCAGGCACCTGAATTAAAGCCTGAAGGAAAGCCCTCCATGGATTTGGATGTCCCGTCGGTGAGAAGTGATGGGATTGTTTCCAGTTGCTGCAGCAGCCAGCCTCGCCTTGATGAATAGACTCCTGCTGTCTCCTGGTCCTGGAATGCCTATAACCCCACCCTCCTTCCCTGGGGTCACTCCTGCTCATCCTTTAAGTCTGGCATCACATCCTTCAGAAACCCCTCTCTGAGCAAACATGAGCAAAGGTTAGGTGTCTCTAGCAGACACTGCACAGTTGAATACCCTCTTTCTATCGACTCCTTCCTAACTGTTGTCTAGTCGATAAGTTGTGTCTGACTCTTTGCAACCCCATGGATGCTAGCCTGCCAGGCTCCTCTGTCCATGGGATTTCCCAAGCAAGAATACTGGAGTGGATAGCCATTTCTTTCTCCAGGAGATCTTCCCAACTCAGGGATTGAACCCACGTGCCCTGCATTGGCAGGCAAGTTCTGTGTCACTGAGCCACCAGGGATAGAATCCTATTTTGTTCAGGTAAGTAATATCCCCAGTTACAAAGACTCATATCCCAAGTCTCCTCTGCAGCTGGCCAAGGTCATGTGGTCTAGACCTGGTCAATAAGATGTAAGAGAAAGTTGCTTGTTGGAGATTCCTAGGGAATTTTTGTTAAAAAAAAGTAGATTGGGCTCATGTCTGTATTTTACCTTTTTGCTTCCTTTCTTCCCCTAGTGCTTGGACAGCATTTCTCATGCCCCAGCCTTGTCTGCCAGTTTCGTTTTTTAGAGTGAGGTGATAGCCATACAAACTGACCATTTTAAAGTGAACAGCTCCTAACACAGCACTGTAAATCAACTACATCCCAATAAAAATTATATTAAAAAAGAAAGCAAAAAAAAATTTAACCATCATGCAGTCAATGATACAGCCTTGCTTTACTCTTTATCACCTAAATTTGTAAAATATGGCCTTGTGTTGTTTTTCATCTGTGTCTCTCATTTCCCAGTCAGGCCATTAAATTCCTTTTCATTCCCCAAACCATCGAACAAAATGCCTTGTAGATGTGCTTGTAATAAAGATTCAATAAATGTAAAACAAATTAAAATAAAGTGAACAGTTCAGTGGCATTTAGTGCACACACAATGCTGTGAAACCCCTCATTCTGTGTAGCCCTGTAACCTTTCATCACCCCCAATCAAAAAATCACCCGTTAGGCAGGTTATCCCAGGTGGCTCAGTGGTAAGAACTGAGACTCAGGTTCGATCCCTGGGTGGGGAAGCTCACTTGCGGGAGGGCATGGCAACCCACTCCAGTATTCTTGCCTGGAGAATCCCACGGACAGAGGAGCCTGGCGGGTTATAGTACATGGGGTCGCAGAGAGTCAGACACGGCTGAGCACACTCGTACCCTATAGCAGCCGTTTCACATTACCCCTCCCCCTCATTCTTGGAAACAACCAACCTGCATCGACTTTTTTGGATATTTTGTGTGAATATAATTACATGATGGGGTCACCAGCGGCAGGTATTAAGACGACACTCAGATTTTCTTTATCCTCAGCATTATCATTACAGCTCAAGTGGCTGAGGTTAAATGTCTTTGCAATCCAGGTCCTGGGAAAATTTTGAAATGAAGTATGGGGTAGCCAGTCGGCGGTAGATGAGGTAGAGAACTTGGACGAAGTGAGGGTAAGCGGTCTGGAGGGTGAACTGGCTGCTCGGGGCTGGGTATGCTGTCTTGCAGCACTTTTGTGAGAAGATAGCCGGGTTTGATGTATGAAGTACGTGGGCACATGTCTATGTACAGACAGACGTCCCGAGCCGTTCGTGTCTGAACACCTTTCACAGATCACAGAGCGCTTAGACATCCTTTCTCTCCTGTGCTCAACCGTTAACCCCAGTTTATAAATGTGGCAGCCGAGGCCCCATGGGTCCCTCTTTGATGGATACCTTAACCCGATCAGTCATTGCTCAGGTGGAGTGAGGGGGAAATGAGCTTGCAGATTGTTTAATCAAAAACAAGATACCATAGAGTGGCTTAAACAGCTTAAATTTATTTTTCACAGTTCTGGAGGTTCCGAAGACCAAGATCAAGGTACCGGCCAGTTTGGTTCCTGGAGAGAGCCCTTTTCCCTTTTGTCTGTGTCCTTAGTGTTGCAGAGAGACAGAGTATCTCTTCTCATCAGGGCTGTCTCCCCTCATGAGAGCCCCACTTTCATGACCTCATCTGCCCCAAACTACCTCCCAAAGGCCCGGCCCAAATGCTGTCACCTTGGGGGTTAGGGTGTTAATGTATTGGAGGGGCTGTACATTTGGTCTATAATACAGGTGCAAACCCATCTCTTTCCCATCATTGGTGGGGACAGTATGCTGCAGCCTGCAAATCATTGAGGTTGGACACGACTGAGTGACTTCACTTTCACTTTTCACTTTCATGCATTGGAGAAGGAAATGGCAACCCACTCCAGTATTCTTGCCTGGAGAATCCCAGGGACAGTGGAGCCTGGTGGGCTGCCATCTATGGGGTCGCACAGAGCCGGACACGACTGAAGTGACTTAGCAGCAGCAGCAGCAAAAAAGACATTTCATCCTAACTTTCTCCCAGGGAAGGATGCAGAGATGGGTAGGGAAGGAGGACAAAATTCTGAAAATAACTGGAAGAGAGTAGAGAGAAAATTGTGCCAGATTCAGCAAAAAATATATATAAAACACTTAATCCTGAATTTCAAATAAACAAAAATGATTTTTTTTAATGTAAGCATGCCCCATGCTTAGTTTGGGACATACTTGTACTAAAAATAAAAATAAAAAACTTTTTTTTTCGTCTAAAATTCAAATGACCTTGGCATCTTCTGTTTTCATCTGGCAACCCTAAAAGAGAGGGGAGGAGAATTCTGAGGCAAGTCAATGCACCCCAGGAGAGACTATTACAGGATCTTTGCACTGATGCTGCTTTTATGTATTTAACTTTTTAAGTCTTTAAAAAGGCCTTTTTTCTTGTCGAAACAAAGACATATCATAAAATCTACCATTTTAACCATTTCTCAATGTACAGTGCAGTGGCATTACATACATTCACCTCGTCGTGCAACCATCAGAAATATCCAGAACTCTGTCATCGTCCCAAACCGACATGTGAAAGGAAACCAGAGCCACACGGTCATTAAAGTGGTAAAAGCAGATTTTATTCGGGACTTGGCAACAGGGGAAAAGAGAGGTCATTAGAGACCCGGGGTCAATTCCAAATACAGCAGACAAGTGGGGACTTCTGGACAAACAGTAGGGTAGGGGATGGGATGGATAGAAAATTACTTAAGAGTTACGAGTAATTCTAGGCTAGGATTCTTGCCGCAGGCGGGCAGGTGAGGAATGGAACATCACTTGGGGACAGGGATGTGGGGCAGGTGGCAGGTAAGGGAGGAAGGAATTTGGCCAGATAAGAGGGCGGAGGTTTCCGGCTAAATCGAGTGACAGGATTCTTGCTAAAACTGGGCTACGCAAGTGGAGGCCTAGTTGGGAAGAGGATTCAGAGGAGCCTGACTAAAGTGTGGTCCAGGAGAGGTTGTCAGGAGCTCTGAACCCATTAAACCATAACGCTTCCACCGCAACCACCGCTCTGGTTCTGTTTGGATCTGGCGGCTACGGGGCACCTCGCACAGCGCGTTTGTCCTTCTGTGTCTGGCATTTACTATCTAAGGGAGGGCGGGCACTGGGCGGACTCTGGGGAGCTCGGCCCGCAGAGGCCAAGCCCAGAAAACCCGGGCAGCGAGGGGCACAAATAAGTGCACCACAAAGGAGAAGTGGGTGGAGCGGGCGCGGAGGGCGGGGCCGCGCGGGAGCGGCTGCGCCGGGAGAGGGGGCAGAGGGCACGGGGGTGGGGCTGCGTGTGGGTCGCTTCTGGCCGCGGGGCAAGGCGGTGCTGAGGGGACGGGCGGCTGCAGGTGGCCCAGAGCCGCAGCGCGGAGCCGGCGGAACTGACGGCTGGAGGCGGGGCCGGAGCTCCGGGCCGGAATCACCAGGGAGGCGGAGCGGGCTGCGACGGGCCCCGGCGCGTCGCGGAAGCGGCGGGCGTAACGCAGGTGAGGGCGAGGGCCTGGCTGGGAAGACGGGACTGGAGAGCGGGAGGTAGGGGCGGGTCTCCGAGGGGACGGGTGAAGGTGGGAGCGGCTTCGGGGGACGCCGGCCGGGAGGCCCGGGCCGGGTGACTTCCGCCTCTGACGCCGACTGGCCCGTGGGTCCGGACTGGGCCTCTGTAGGCGTCCTCGCCCGCCACCCCATCCCCGACCCGGGGCCCCGGGGAACCCTGGCCGGCTCCCGCCCCGCGGGCCTGCCCAGCACCGGCCCGGCTCTCGGAACCCTCCCTTTGTGGCCATTCCTCCCGGCCCCTGGTTGACCCCACACCACTATAACCCTGCCTGGGTTCCTGCCCGCCCCTGGTGTGGGTGTCGGTATGCCGACACTTGCAAATTTATTGTATAAGCAGAACTTGTGAGAGTCAGTTTGCTGTATGTTCACTCCCTTATGAGAATCCACAGTGTTTACCAGGATTCTCTTAAGCCGTAGAGTCTGAGGTAGCGCCCCGCCGTCCAGGAAAAAAATTACTGTGCTAGCTACCAGTTACATGTGTGACTTTAAAAGAGAAGAGCGAAATTAACTTAGTAATACACTTTACTTAGCCCACTGTATCTAAAGTATGGTCTTTTCAACGATGTCATCAGTATTTAAATTTTTAATGAGGTTTTCTTCGTTTCGGTAGGAAGTGTGAAATTCCGTGTTTATTTTACAGTTAGACTCCATCTGCATTCAGAGGAGCTCCGTTTATTTCAGGTGCTCAGGTGTTGCCCCTATACCAGATGGCAGGTCTGAGGATCTCATTCCTGGCCTTCAGGCTCAAGTCGTACTCCTTGCCATCGGTGTTTTTCACAGTCTGGCCACTATCTTTTTCTGCTCCTCCTCCAAGGATGGTTTTATCTTCACTGCCCAAACCACTTGCCCTTCCCTGCACACCTTTCTTCAGCTGTCCCTTCTCTCTGCGGTGCTCTCCCTGCCCTCTCTCCCAGGCCTGGTAGGGAGGCACAGCTTCTGCCAAGAGCTTTTCCAGACTCCCTGACCCCAGCAGGGGTTTGTCACTTGCTCCTTCCTCAGTGTCCCCTAGCACTGGGTTCACAGCTTGATTTGAGCATTAACACCTGCTGTTTAATTGTTTTCCAGGCTGTCTTCACAGCTTGCATAGCGTCTTATTCCTCTTCGTTGTGGTCATGGCTGGTACCTGGTAGTTGATCAGCCCTTGTTAGCAGACAGAATGAGTAAAAGCTCTGGACACCTGTACTCAGGCTCCCAGTTCTTGGACAGACCTGCTGTTTCCTTGCCTGGGGGCTTTGTGCCTGTTCCACCCCCCTGGTGCGTGGACAGACACACGTTGGGTGGGTGACTGACCATGAGCAGTGCATCTCAAGATGAGCACAGAAAGTAACTTCTTTCTGCCTTTTCCTCCCTCTCTGTTTTACAGGTGGGAAAACTGAGGTACTGAACTAAGCTAGGATGCCCAGCAGAGCCGCGTCAGTGTAAATGCAAAGAGGAGCAGGGCTGGGGATGGTTTGGGATCAGTTGGCTCCACTTTGGTCACTTGATGGTGGGAGGAGAGGTGGGGAGGTGAGGAGTTACTCCGATGAGGATGTAAGTTAATCCTGGGAATGAGTTAATCCTGATGAGGGTGCTAGGCAGGCTCAGGTGTAGGAAGCTGAGATGTTCATGCTGGAGAAAAGCTTGGAGAGCAGCCTGGTCATCTCAGACCAGGAAGAGTGCTGGCCTGGGAAGGATAGGAGAGAGCAAGCTGGGTGGGAAGAAGAGTGGGGGAAGCCAGCAGAGGGCGAGGAGTAAGCTCCAGCTTGGTGAGGATATTGGTGTGAAGCACTGAGGATAACCACTTCCCAGAGGGCAATGCCATTCTCAGTCTGTAGGATGAGAAGTGGAAAGAATCAGATTCAGAGAAGGCAAGTAACTTACCCCAGGTCACATAGCACTTGAAGCTCAAACAAAGCCTCCTAAACCTACCCTGGCCTTACTTACCCAGCCCCACCCACACTTCTGTTGCCACCTAGGAGAGCAGGTCTGGGGCACAGTGCCAGGCCTGATTAATGTCTTCTTCACGGTCTTCTACTGAGGGGCCATGATTAGGCCTATTTATAGGGGCTTGGTGCCTTAATATTCTGCCCCATGCCTCTCTTGCCAATCACATCAGTACCGTCTGCAGTGTGATTGCTGCTTTGGTGGCACCAGGGAGCGGAGTTAATTAAAGCCAGTATAAATAGACTGACTCTGCCCTCCTCTTGCAGTTCAAAGGAGGGTTTTTCCTTCCTGTCCACCGCCCATGTGTCCCTCCTTCCTCCTGCCTACCGCCACCCCACGCCCAGCTCAAGTCTGGGAGAGCAGAGCCCGGACATCCCTGCCTCCCGCCATTGCCTGTCCTTTCCTGGGAGCAGGTCCCAGGGACCAGAAGGGGAAGAACCCAGAGTTCATATTTTCTGTGCTTTTGCAGAACTGGTACCATTTGCTAGTACCCAGCAGTAGACACAGGCAATTCCCCACTCCCCCACAATCCATCCCTCTTTTTCACTCCCCAGCCACAGTTTCTTTGTTGTTCATCCAGGCTTGGGAGGTTGAGGTGAGATGAGGTAGGGCAGGGGCACCTAGCTGGGTACCACGCACCCACCTTGTGGCAGCCAGTCATTGCCCTCTGAAGGCTTTGTGTCAGTCTCTGGTCCTTACAGTCTCCCTTGTTCCCTCAACCAGCACTGCCAGAACAGCAGCTCCTGGGAGCCCCTGACTGGCACCCAGGCTGAAGCCGTGCAGACCATTGGGATGGGGGGCTGCGTGCATGCTCTTTTCCCAGCACCTGGCCCTGTGCCGGGAGGGTGTGGGCAAGTATGGGGGGATCCTGATGCTCCCTTCCCTCCTCTAGGCACCATGACCCCCACGGGGACCCAGCATTCGTTGGCCGGTCAGACCTACGCAGTGCCCCTCATTCAGCCAGACCTGCGGCGAGAGGAGGCCATCCAGCAGGTGGCGGATGCCCTGCAGTACCTACAGAAGGTCTCCGGAGACATCTTCAGCAGGTGGGTGCTGCTCCCTGGCCCAGGCAGTCGTCTCTCCAGTCCCAAAGGCACCCTCTCGGAGCACCTCTGTGGTGACTGTCGGTCCTGAGGGGGACCCAGCTGGCTTCCCTGTGCCCAGGGGGCCAAGCTGGGTGCCCCGCTTAGAACTTTTTCTTGTAAGTGCTCACTCTTAACCGTCTTGCTTAGCCCTGGGGTTCCCCATGCATCCACGGGCCCTGGCGGTGGTATGACTCTCCCAACTGCTCTTCCCTTGCTGGGGGGCCCTGCTCCTGCGCCTGTTCCCCCAGTCAGCCTGTGGTTGGTTATCCAACATTTCTTGTGTGCAAGGCTCTGGGCCCTTTAATAAGACAGCATCCTTGCCCAGCTGGAGGGTCCAATCCAGCAGCAGAGACAGACTCTAAGTGATCAGTTGTGTTGTGAGAAAACCAATCTCTACTATTTTGTAACACCTAATATTTGTATCACATTAACTGTGTGCCACCCTTGACCTGAGTGTGTTCACTCATTCAATACTCTCAACAGTTTTTGGGTTTTTTTTTAATATGTATTTATTTATTTGGCTGCGCTGTGTCTTAGTTGCAGCATGTGGGATCTAGTTCTCTGACCAGGGATCGAACTCAGGCCCTCTGCACTGGGAGCGCAAAGTCTTAGCCCCTGGACCACCAGAGAAGTCCCTCAACAACTTTTTGTTTGAGGTTCTGTTATTTCCACTTTGTCAATGAGGAAACTCTGGCAGAAGGGTCAGGAGACTTGCCTGAGCAGTGGAGCTAGGCGTCACACCCAGGTGTATGGGCTCCAGGCTCTGGAATTACCCTGTCTCTGTGATAAGAGGCCTGACTTGGTCTGCAGGGTCAGGGAAGACATATGTGAGGAAAAGCCGGACTGGTGGAAGGGGAGGTATCGTGAGTGGGTAGGTTGGGAGAGAAACCTTCAAGAAAGGAGGAAGGGCATGAGCTAAAGTGGAGAGGGGCCTGAGTGGAAGCCATTGTGGTTGGAGCAAGGGGCTTCGTGAGGCTGGCAGGGTGGCCTTGGATCCTCAGCGATTCCGGGTGGGGAGTAGTGGCTGTTTGTACCCCAGCGCTGATCCAGCTCAGCTCTCAGGCTCTTATGATTTTTCATTCAATGTTGATTGAACGTGTGTGAGTGGTGGTTGCTGTTTTCTGCAAAGGTTCCCTAGTTTTGTCCTGTGTAAGGTCCTATTTCTCTGGCCATGAGCAAGCTAAGATGGGCTGGCGCTTCTCCTCCTTGGATGCCCCCACCATGCGTCCCCGGCTGGAGTATTTGACTGCCTGACTCAGGTCCCTCTCCTGGCCAAGTCTCCCCCACTGTCCCCTGCTCGTATCCCAGACCAGGAACCCCCACTGCTGCAACGTGCAGTCTCTTCCTCCACCAGTTGGAACCCCACCTCTTCCCAGAAGCCTTCCCCAGTGGGGGCAGAAAATGGGGCCATTGTCTCCAGATGGACAGTCCCAACGTTAGATCCACTTGACTCTTCTGCCTCTGAGCTGCCCTCTAATGCACCTGGCTGCCCCAGGCCTCTCTAGGATGTGAATGTAACCGAGGGTGGGGCCGTGACGTAGTTAAGGGGGTTGACTCTGGAGCGGACTTCCGGCTCCAATCTGGCTTCCCCATTTACTTGCTCTTAACCTCCCTATAAAGCCTCGGTGTTCCCATCCATAAAATGGCAGTGATAATGGTGCCTTCCTCAGAGGATCGTTGTTAAGATGAAATGAATTGAAACTTAGAACGGAACCGAAGTGCCTGGTGTATAGTAAGCATCCAGTAAATGTTCCCTCTTGTTATCTAGGGATGTCATCTCTGCTCATTTGCCACCTATGCTAGCCCTCCATTACCTGCTGTCCCTAGTTATAGAAAGTGTTAGGTGCTAAATATATCCAGGGGTCACCTAAGCAAGAGGACACAGACCTTTAAAAGCCACTAGTGCCAGATTCCGGTCACTCCACGCCTCGTGATGAAACAGTCCGTCAGATATTTGTGTTTCCTCACCAGGACCATGACCACAGGCCTGCCTGTCTGTAAGGGGAACATTGGATTCTGAGCATGCTTTCCTTTTCCTTCCTGTAGACACTTCCAGGTTCCTCTGCTCCTGGATGGGAGCAGAGGGCAGGAAGGCCATCTCACAGGGAGGGGTGGTGGGCTCGTTGAGGCCCAGGGCTGGCAGGATGCTCCCTTAAACAGCCAGCTTCCGGGTGCCCCTGCCCCTCTCCAGCAGACACCCAGCATTCGGGACCGAGGGATGCCGATGATGCTCAGCCACATGGTCCCTGTGCTCAGGGGCGGCATCGTCTCGGAGGGGAGAGCCGCCGTCTGAGCTGAGTCAGAGCCACATAGCGTGCACTGTGTGGGCGCCTGGGGATCCAGAGGAGAGAGAAGCAAGACTTGGCAGCACATTTATCAGTTAGATTCCCCAAACCAACTGAAGCAAAAGTAACCAGTCGGCAGAGCAGGCTGTGGAGCGGCAGGGTGATGTGAGGAACTGGTTTGCTTTCATCCGTCCCTGCTTGCTGCCTCTGGGTTGGCCCCACTCCCAGACAGGCCTTACTCTGGCAAGGTGACCAGTGAGCCTACAGCTCAGGTCCAGCAGGAAAGGGCGCCTCCCCAGAAGCCCCAGCCTCGTGGCGGTCCCAGAGCCAAGGCTGGGGCAGGGTGGGGATGACACGGCAGTCACATGCCTAACCCCCAGCCCTAGGGTTTAACCCGAAATGTGGGGACCAGGCCTGTGGAAGCAGCATCCCCAGTGGAGACTGGCTGTGATGAAATGAGGGAGCAGATGGTGAGAGGAACACGACTGCCTGCTCCCGGGTCAGGGAAGGCCCCCTGAAGGGGGGCCACACGGGGCAGGTTCTGCTGAAGGGTGGGGACTGCGGCCCGAGGCCCTCTGCTGGCACCTGGAAAGGGGCACCAGGGGCTTGAGGCCTGACTGGAGGGTGCAGAGGCCTGAGCACCCCACCCCAGAGGCCACTGTCCCCACAGCGCTAGGACAGTCCCCGGTGGGAGGAGTGGGTGAGGGGAGAGCAGGGCCATGTCAGGGCTGTGAGGGCTTCTCCCAGCTGGACGGGGCCTTGAGCTTGAGCCCAGGGTTTTGGGAGCCTTGATGCCTTCTGAGCAGGAAGTGATGGGACAGAGAGCTGGGGAGGGGTCATCAGGCAGCTGCACAGGGGCCAAGGAGGGGGGCTGCGGTGCAGGGCGGGCGGATAAGAGACGCTTCAAAGGGAACGGTGACAGGACATGGTGACAGATTGGGAACAAGGTCAGAGGGGAGGGAGGGGTCAGGGATGACAGGGAGTGGGGGTGCTGAGCCCTCCCCCCTATCCCCCAGCCGCTTACGGGCCTGAAGCTCTTCTGTCCTTATGGGCTTTTGCAGTAGGGATGTGACCCCAGCTTGGAATCGCTCCCCTTGAATGTACTCCTCTTGCAGAGAAGAGCCCCCTCCCCTCCCCTCCCCCCCTCTCGTCCCCTCTCCTCCCCTCCCCCCTCTCGTCCCCTCTCCTCCCCTCCCCACTCCCCCCCCCCCTCTCCTCCCCTCTCCTCCCCTCCCCCCTCTCCTCCCCTCCCCCTCTCCTCCCCTCAGGCCCAGGCCCAGGCCCAGCCCTCGGCTGCCCTGGAGCCTGTGCCCAGCTCTGCAGGCAGGTGAACTCATGGGATATTAGCATTCTGAGCCGGGTCCTTCTCCCACTCTGCCGCAGCCGAGTCTGCAGAGCTAGAGAGAATGACAAGGACCTCGCTGGCGCCTGGACTGCTCCTCACAGCCCCTCCCTGGCCTGTCCTCCTGCCTAGCAGACCTCCCGCCCTCACCTGCCCCTCGTCACCTGGGAGATGCCAGGCCCAAAATAGCTACCCAGAGACGTCACCTGCTCCACATGACTTAGATGACGTGCAGAGGGGCTGCAGGAGGAGTGGAGTGGACTGCGTGAACGGTGGGTTTAGAGACGGCCCTTCCCAGCGGCCCCAGCCTGACCACTTGCCCTCTGCAGAGCTTTCCCTTGTCTTTTCTTCCTCCCCCCTCCAGCTCCCCTCCCCTCTCTTCCTCCTCACTTCCTCCTTCCTCTCCCCATCCTCCTTGCTCCCCTCCTCCCTGCTGATTGGCACCTGGTGCCTCCCAGGGTTAGGAGGCCTCAATCAGCCGCCTGCATAATTAGCAGATCGTTCTTAATTACCCCAGCGAGTGGAGAAGATTCAGGGGAAAGCAAGAGCTGCTCAGAGGGCTGATGGGGGTGGGGGGGGGCACCGGGGAGGGGAGGGGAGCAGCAGTTAGGGCTGGGGGTCTTCCCCTGCCCCCCACCGGCAGCTGACTGGTGTGAGGCTGGGAGCAGCAGCAGACCCAAGGGGGCCCTGGGCCTGCCTGGCTTCATAGGTGATCTCCACAGAGGGTCGTGGGGATCAGCTTCAGCTTCGGAGGAGGAGGAGCAACCCAGGTGCTGTCCTGGCCCCCTGGGGGCCTCGTTGACCTTGACCCCCTGGGGGCCTCGTTGACCTTGACCGCCTCAGGCCCCAGGCCCCAGCAGGGGAGCCCTCTGCCCTCCACAGCGCTTCCTTGCATTGCGTCTTGTGTCCTTGTCTGGAGTCTGGAATGTTCTTCTCAGGTCTACTCAGCACTGCCTGGGGCCCGTCACCCCACCCAGTCTGTGGGTGGTCCAGGCAGGTGTTGACCGTGTTCTGGGGACTTGTCGGCTTCTCTGGGTCATGAGACACACATCACAGACTTTGACCTTTACTGGAGTTCTGCGATGTGGAAGTTACCAGCCTTGCTTCTCAGCTGAAGAAGGTGGGACATGGACCAGGTTAAGTGACCTGCCCACGGCCACACTGCTGCTGTCCCCCGGGCTTGGGGACATGGCAGTTGTCTGCGTCCTTGGGAGTAGGAGTGTGTTGCTGATTCCTCTCTGCCCCAGGCTCTGAGCAGACCCGCTGAGCCTGCCCCTCCCTGCTGGGGTCCTGGTGACACTGTGGGGACGCAGCTGCAGGGATGAGCCTGGAAGCTGAGCCATGGGGTCTAGATGCAGAACAAACAAGCCGCCCTCTTGGCACTGTCCTGTTCACAGTGGATGTTGCTGATCAGTCCTGGCTCTTGGTCCCCGCCCCACATGGCCCCGCAGGCCTTCACAACACTGCCTTCCAGCCTGTCCCTGCCAGTCAGGAGAGGTGACCCGCCAGCTGAAACCTCTTCTCTCACCCTTGGTCTGAGATCGGGCTGCCTAGGGCCTTTGTCAACAAGCAGGACATTACTTAGATAAGAATAGAACCCTGGGAATTTCGTCTTCCGTCCTGTCCCTCACAGGAATCCACCCCGGAGCACCCTGACAGCGGGCATCCGGCTGGAGTCTGATGGCTTCCCCGGCCAGTCAGTGGTTTACAAGGACGTTCTCCTCTGCAGCACTGAGGTCGGCATCCATGTCACACACACTGCCCACCCCCCCACGGACTCTGATGCAACCCACTCTCTGCAGTGACGATTGCTTTCCCACCTGACAGCACTTGAGGTCTTCTGGTAATGGAAGGGAGTTACATTCTCCAAGTCCTCTCATCTTTAGACCGAATGTCCTTCACTTACCTTGTATGACGTGAGCTTCTCACTCCTCACCTTGCTCCTCACCCTCCTCTGGACGTTCGTTACCTCCTCACTTACCCAGCCACTGTGTTGTGTTATGTGTCAGGCGCTGTCCCAGGTGCTAGCGATGCAACCGTGACTCAGGCAGAGCCTGTAGCCCGGAAGGGTATTCAGGGTCCTCTTAACGTGTGGACCTGGTTTGAAGGGGATATGGCTGTGGGTGAGTGGGGTGTCCAGGAGATGAGCTCATGAATCCAGGGCTCTGCTTCCTCTGCCATGCCTCCAAGAGAGTGGACGTCCCATTTGTTGAAAGAAGGTGGGAGAGGAACATGGTGCTGTGTGCTCCACGGACTCACTTCCTTCGTCCAGGCTGCCATTAGCACCTAGGTGACCAAAGCCGTCACGTCCTCCTTCACCTGAACTCCTGCTCAACCTCTGTCCCCCGTGTTTGTGCACTTGGCTTTTTAAACCTGAGTGCTGAGCTTCACAGTCCCTCTTTATCAGTTTCACCTTTCCTGGACTCTCAGCTCACGTGGGTCTTGATTCCGCCATGCAGACCATTTGGGGGCCTTCCCATTGGATAGCCCAGCTTCCTAATCAAGCACTGGGTGAGCTGTGCGGGGCCCTGCCGGAGACCTTTGTGCACGACTGAAATCAGCCCACGGTGCTGTCCGGGTGCTGCTGTTCTCTGGCTCGCTCTGATACTTCCTAAGTGTGCTCTCCTCCAGCCCCCAGCTCCGTCTCGTCCAGAGGACTTTGCAAGAAGCCATCAGCAGCTGACTCAGGCTGCACCGCGTGTAAGGTTTTCCCCTCCATACGCCAGGCTAATAACCCTGTCACAAAAGAAGACGCTGTGAATTTAGAACAGTGCTGGCCCCGGGGATCCACCTCTTCCATTTCAGATTGCTTAGGACCCTGTATTAATAATCCATCCTGGAAATTTGCCAGGGTTCACTATTAAGCTTGATGTCTGCAACTTTGAGAAATCAGAGAGCAGGCTCTGTCTGTGTCCAGTTCCGACATCCACCCACACAACCCTCCACGCTGCCGTTATGTTAACTGTGAGGTTGCTTCATCTCCTGGCAGCATGGGGCTGAGCTGGGAATGAGAGGAAGTGGCCTGTGTGCAAGTAGGGAACCCGTTCTCCCTGCCAGAAAGTGGGCCCAGACAGGTCGCTGGTTCCACATCTCCTAGAAGGAAGCTGGGCCTCTTGTTCTGGCCTGCGTTGCCACCCCACTCAGACTAGCCTGTCGAGGAAAACTAAGCTGGTTTGGGTACCTGCTTGGAGCCCAGCCCCTGCACCCCTAAGCCCCCACACACGAGCAGCCACAGGAGTAATCAAGGAAACTTCATCAGGGGTGGAGACCCTGGGCTTGTGAAACTGGCTGATCATGGCTGGTAAAAAAAAATCCTTGAGGTCCCTCACTGTGTGGTCTCTGACCAGGGACCGCAGGCCCTTCTGCCATCCACCAGCTGTGGCCATGGTCGGGGCTGGCGTTCCTGGAGGTAGGGGGGCTCTTGGGCAGAGGACACCCTGGTGGGGTGGGCTGGGGCTCCTGGGAAGTGAGAAGAACCCTGTGCTGCTGAATAGTGAGAGTGAGGCGCGTGTGCATTTACCTTGGGGCGCGAGGTGATACCATTCAGTGACCGCAGAGGAGCCCTTCAGGCGCCCGGCACAGTGCCAGGTGCTGGGAACACAGCAAAGAAGAGCCCCAAGCCCAAGAGCCCACAGGCAGGAGACACATGGTGACAGGTGGTTCTTGTTCAGTTGCTAAGTCATGTCCAACTCTTTGCACCCTCATGAACTGCAGTATGCCAGGCTTCCCTGTCCTTCACGATCTCCCTGAGTTCACGCAAATTCACGTCCATGGAGTCACTGATGCCATCCAACCATCTCATCCTCTGTCACCCGCTTCTCTTGCCCTCTGTCTTTCCCAGCAACAGGGTCTTTGCCAATGTGTTGGCTCTTCATGTCAGTTCAGTGTTGACTTCTTTTAGGATTGACTAGTTTCATCTCCTTAGTCCAAGGGACTCTCAGAGGTCTTCTCCAGCACCACAGTTCGAAAGCATTATTTCTTCAGCGCTCAGCCTTTATGGTCCAGCTCTCACATCCCTGCATGACTCCTGGGAAAACCATAGCTTTGATTCTGTAGACCTTTGTCGACCACATGACTTCTCTGTAATGGTGACAGGTGGCAGTGTGTAACAATAGAGCCGGCTGGGGGTTGGAAAGTGACCGTGAGTTTTAAACTCCGTCTCAGGCAGGCCTTGGCGTGGGACTTAGTGAGATGAAGGACCAGCCGTGTGGGGAGACGGCTGGGCCATATGACAAGGCAGCAGTGGGCATATTCAGGAACTAACAGGGTACCCTGTTGCTGGAGCCCGCTAATCCTGGGAAGGGGTGGGGCAGCCCCTTGGCAGACCACCCACAACTGTGAGAACCTCAGCGGGGACTAGGGTTTACCCAGAGCCGCCTGCCCTGAGTCGGGCGGTTCCTTGTGGTCAGCTCTGGGACTGGAATCAGGACCAGTCTGGCCTGTTGCTTAGCCTCTCTAAGCTCTGGTTTCCTCCATGTAAGTCATGAACACTCTGTCTCCGCTCACCTGGGCCTGAGAAGGAAAGCCCTGGTGGGTAGGCCCTGCATCCTTTCAGGTGGCACGTACGGGTGCCAGCTGGGTGCCAGGGTGACTGCCCGTCCCTGCTCAGAGCTCCAGGGAAGGAACACAGTCCATTCCCAGACCCTTCAGGTTGGGTGGTCCTGACCGAGGTCACCTGGGCAGTTCCAGGATCGGCCCTGACAAGCAGGTTTTAAGAGCCCTTACCCGAGGGCTTCCCTGGCCGTCCAGGGGTTAAGACTCTGTGTTTGCACTGCAGGGGCACGGGTTCAATCCCTGGTCGGGGGCTAAGATCCCGCATGTTGTAGGGTGTGGCCAAAACAAAAAATTCAGGCACAAGCCCTTACCCGAGTCCCCGTTCGCCTGTTTGCCGTTAGAAACAAGCGGGACCAGAGGCTGCAGGGGCCTGGGGAGGAGCCTCCAGCCCTGGTGATTAGTTTCTGTTTTTTTTTTTTTTTTGGTGGCAGGATCTCCCAGCGAGTAGAGCTCAGCCGGAGTCAGCTGCAGGCCATCGGGGAGAGGGTATCCTTGGCCCAGGCCAAGATCGAGAAGATCAAGGGCAGCAAGAAAGCCATCAAGGTAGCAAGCGTGTGGCCCTGTCCTCTGGCTGGTCAGTGGTCCCAAAAGTCCTCTTCTTTCTCCTCTCCCCATGCCTCCGAAGCTGCCGGGTGCCTGCTCCAGCTACCCGTCAGGTTTCTCCCTGCCCACAGTCCCCCCACCCCAGCCCCAGGCTCTGGAGCGTCTCAGGCCCAGCAGGAGTGACCAGACGCCGTGTGTCCACAGGTGTTCTCCAGCGCCAAGTACCCTGCCCCCGAGCGTCTGCGGGAGTACGGCTCCATCTTCACGGGGGCCCAGGACCCCGGCCTGCAGAGGCGCCCCCGCCACAGGATCCAGAGCAAGCACCGCCCCCTGGATGAGCGGGCCCTGCAGGTCTGCGGGAGTGCCCTGCACCCTGGAGGAACCGAGGCCCCAGAGGATTCTGACTGCTGGAGGAGTTGGGGGATCACTTTGGCCTGGAGCCAAAACCCGCCTCCCTCAGTCAATTCCCATCTCCCCACACCCCCAGGAGAAGCTGAAATTCTTCCCCGTGTGTGTGAATACCAAGCCGGAGCCTGAGGACGAGGCTGAGGAGGGGCTGGGCGGGCTCCCCAGCAACATCAGTTCCGTTAGCTCCCTGCTGCTCTTCAACACCACTGAGAACCTGTGAGTGGAAGGGGTGGGGGGCCAGGGGGCTCCCGGCTTGGGTGCAGCAGAAGTCTATGGCCTGGGAGCCAGGAGGCTCCTGATCAGTTGGTTTTGCCTCGCAAGGCCTGGGAGGCTGTAATCCTAACTTGAGCCGTGGCCCTAATGATGTGGGAAGGGTGGTCCAGCCTGAGGGCCGAGCACAGGTGCTGCATGCCCTGACCTCCACCTTCTCCAGGTACAAGAAGTATGTCTTCCTGGACCCCCTGGCTGGTGCCGTCACAAAGACCCACATGATGCTGGGGGCCGAGACAGAGGAGAAGCTGTTCGATGCCCCTTTGTCCATCAGCAGGAGGGAGCAGCTGGAGCAACAGGTGGATGGAGACGGTGGCGGGGGGCGTGGCCCCCCCAGTGTTGTCTGGACCAGGGGTCTGATGAGCCCCCTACATGCCCAGCTGTGCTTGGGGGCCTGGGAAACTCCAAGGCCTGTTCCCTGGCCCCCCTCACCCTCCCGACCCACAGGTCCCGGAGAACTACTTCTACGTGCCTGACCTGGGCCAGGTGCCAGACATCGATGTGCCGTCCTACCTGCCTGACCTGCCCGGCGTGGCCGACGACCTCATGTACAGCGCGGACCTGGGCCCAGGCATCGCCCCCTCTGCGCCCGGCGCCATTCCCGAGCTGCCCGCCTTCCACACGGAGGTGGCCCAGCCTTTCAAGCCAGGTGGGCCGAGAGCTGGGGGCAGACTGGGGTGGGCGCTCCCCTGCTCGGCCTCTTGCCTCCTAAGGCACCTGACACCTCGCCTTTTGTCCCAGACCTCGAGGATGGGGTGCTGACGGCACGCCCACCGCCCCCACCACCCCCGCCACCTCCCCCAGCTCCGGCCGTGCTGGTCAGCGCCCCCCCACCTCCGCCCCCACCCATGGCCCCATCAGGACAGCCCGCCAGCAGGGACGACAGTGGGGGCACGTCCCCTTCAGGTAGGGGCAGTCCCAGGGCATGTGGGCGGGGGAGGGGTGCCTCCAACTTCTGGATCCCTGAAGGGTTTTCTGTAGCTTAGTTAAGTGGTCATCAATTCTAGATTTTCAGAATAGTTCTGATTTCAAAATTACATTCTCCCGAGTTCATAAAGTAGTGGTTTCAAACCGTATCTTTGGGGCCCTGAAATTCTAACCTTCAGGGTAGAGGGAGCCTGGATCCCCCATTCCCCTTGAACCAGTGACAGAGGGGGCTACTAGTAACCATGGAAAATATAGCCAGAGCCCCCGCGTGGCCCTTCAGTGATGTGTTTCCCAGGCTACCTCGGTACCCACCCTGGGCGGTGCTGGCCCACAGCCCAGCTCTGCCCCCGCAGCCTTTCTTCCTTGCACCTTCCACCCTCCAGCCCCAGTCCAAGGAGCACCCAAGGAAGTGGTTGACCCCTCCAGTGGCCGGGCCACCCTGCTGGAGTCCATCCGCCAGGCCGGGGGCATCGGCAAGGCCAAGCTCCGCAGTGTCAAGGAGCGCAAGCTGGAGAAAAAGAAGCAGAAAGAGCAGGAGCAAGGTGAGGCCGGACCCGCTGCGGGAGGGCGCTCTGCCCGCATCTCCAGGGGCTGTGCAGGCCCTCCTGCCCGGAGCTGGAGCCTGCTTAGCCTCGGCCAATGGTCCAAGGAAACAGTCGGGGGCTAGGGATATTTTTAGAGACGGGGACCTGGCTGCGTCCCACTTCTCGAGGCCCCTTGAGGCTCCGGGCTACGTCAGTAGTGCATCCAGTGCTGACAGATGCCACGTCTGGGCCCAAAGCAGCCGTGCTCCCTGGGATCCCAGCCCTGAGTCATCCCAGCTGTGCTTCTGAGCAGCGCACGGGGACCCTGGGCAGGCTCCTTCTCTGCCCAGTCCTGCTCCCTGTGCCCGGCTCAGGACGGAGGCGACTCCGCTCCTCCGTGCCTGTCTCAGGAGGTCAGTGACTCGGTTACTCAGAGGTCACCTGCTTTCCCAGTAACACTGACCAGTGCTCCAGGGGCTGTGCTGGCCTGGTGGCTGTGGAGGGGCCGGAGTGTTGACAGTGCAGAGGACCCCATGCTTGAGCCCTGGGGCGTCACATGGGCTGGACTGAGCCCACCCCGGGTCCCTTCACCTTGTCCCCATGCTTTCCCACTGCAGTGAGAGCCACCAGCCAGGGCGGGGACCTGATGTCAGACCTTTTCAACAAGCTGGCCATGAGGCGCAAAGGTAGGAAGCAGGACCCTGGTGCCGCCTCCTTCCTCGGGGTTTTCAGGTCTGTAGGGCCTGGCTGGCCAGACCAGCTCCTCACTCCGGCATCTGCTCTCCCAGGTATCTCCGGGAAAGGACCTGGGTCCGGGGCCAGTGAGGGGCCAGGGGGAGCCTTCGCCCGGATGTCAGACTCCATCCCGCCCCTGCCTCCCCCACAACAGCCCCCGGGCGAAGAGGACGAGGATGACTGGGAGTCCTAGAGCTCAGCTCATCCTCCCCCAAGCACCACGCCCCCATGCAGAACAGCCAGACAGGCTCCTTGGGGGGACAGGGTCGTGGAGGACTCTCCAGCTCTCTTGCCAGGATCTTCAAGGAGCAAGGAGGCTGCTTTCGGAGGCCAAATTGCAGGGGGGCGGGGGAGGTGTGGTGGTGAGGGTGCCCTCTGCCTGTGCTCCACCCGCCTTCACCAGCGTGTGCGTCTCTTCCTTAGACTGCAGTAAAACAGTACATGAATCAATAAAGAAGTGATGCCAGATGCGAGCCTAAACCAACAGTGCGCTTTTAATTAAGGAACCCTGGCTGTGCAGACGGCCCTTGGAGCTGGGGCTTAGGTTGGGGGGGTGCAGGGAGGGAGGGCTGTTTCCACACGGGAAAGTGTCTCCGTGATAGACACGGGGTCTCTAAAAATAGCCGTGCTGAGAGCCTAATGGCCCTCGGCATAATCGCTGATGTCAGGGGAGGCGGTGTCTTGGCGTCTGCTCTGTGGCTGAGCAGGAGGCCCTGGAGCCAGGCCAGGAGGATGATCCTGCTGGCAGGGCCAGGGGCAGGTGAGGGCTGGCAGTGCAGGAGGAAGTGAGGCCGGGAGGTTGGGGAGCAGTTCTTAAAGACTTAGAGAAAAGGTGGCCGAGAGGACCCGAAGCTGGGGCAGAACAGCCCTGTGGATACCAGGGGGTGGGAATGGATGACATTCTGAGTTTCCGAGGGTGAAAGGTCTGGAACAGCTATTTCAGTAAGGGAGAGGCTGGAAGAGCCTGCTCCATCTCTGAGAATGTGGATTCTGAGAAACAGGCCAGGGCAGAGTGGCTGCAGCCTCCACAGCCGCTCACAGACCAGCCAGGAATCAGCGGAGAGCTGGACACGGGGCTGGGCCGAGCAGAAGACAGACTCCGTTCCAAGCAGGGCAGTTGCCCGGGGGTCGGGCCAGGAATGGCGGGGTCACTGTTTCTTTGGGGTCAGCCTCGTTGTCTCCTGCTGGCTGGTCCACCTCTTCCTGCATCCTGGCAGCCCACTGAGTCCTGAGGGGCTCCCACGGCACCCCCTTCTCAGGCAGGATCCCTGCAGGCCAAGCTCACGATGATGTTGCCCGTGGGCAGGTGAAGGGAGGGCCTGGCGACCCTGGTGCAACCACCAGTCAGGAAAGGCCAGCTTTCTCTCGATGGAACTGCAGAGAGGGAAAGACCATGACACCAGACTGGGGCAGGGGCGGGAGTCTCAGGGAGCCAGAAGGGCAGGACTGACCTTCCGCAGAGCAGCAAAGGCAGGGCCAAAGGTGGCTTTGACCTCCACACGGTCCCGGATCCAGGCCGGCAGCTTGGCCTGGATGGCCAGGGAGGCGTACCGTTGGTCCAGGAGCACTATGCTGGCAAAGTCCTTCTGGTGCCTGATGGCCCTGCCTGGACAGAATGGGGACGGGTCTTCCTACTATGCCCCTCCCATAGCTCAGCACTCAGGCTGGAGAGACGGCAGGTGAAACTGCTCCTTCCTGTCACCTCAGCCCGCAGCCACCCCTCCCGCCAGCAGCACCGCCCCAGGCCTACCTATGGACTGGTTGACAGCCTTCATGCACAGGTTCTCCACCAGCACCTTCCCGGGGCGGGCCTGGCCTGGGGCTCTGGACTGCAAAGGGCAGAGAGGACCCATCGGGGTTGATGCCTGCCTCCTGCGAGGGGTTCTCTGTGACAGCGACCGAGGCTCTGGGGCGAGACCAGTGGGCCTCGCGGGCACCAGTAGCCGATACAACAGGTGACGGTGCGGAAACACCCAGCAGTATGGAGGCACCGTCCATCCCTCTGGGGCAAACAGGCACACGTGTCGAGGGGTAGCCGCAGCTGTGGGAGGCACGGGGGTACTCACAAGCGTCTGGTCCAGGTAAGCCATCTTCTCCTGCAGCTCTGGAGACATGATGTTGGGGTAGGGCATGCCCACCATGACCACACACCTAGGACGGAGTCACACATGAGCCGGGGCACGTGGGCGGTTCCCAAGGCGCAGGACGAGGGGCCCGTCCTCACCCACCGTCACCAGCTTCCTTCAGCCTCTCCCTCCCCTCATCCCTGCCACCTGGAGCAAGTTATCTCATCAGCGCAGACGTCCAATCTAGACCAAGGAACCGAGTCCTGATCCAGTGAGGGCAGCCTGGTTTTCCAGCTGGCCCCAGAGGGCCCAATCCAGAGTTGGTGAGTCCAGGCCCCTCAAGGGTGTGGACCTGAGCCATCAGCCCAGGTGCAAAGTCAGAGCCCGAGGGGTGAGCAGTCACTGCTTACCGCCCAAGGTCGTCAGAGAAGTTGATGCCTTCACTCATCTTTCCCCCGACCACGGAGAGCAGCAGGGCGCCCGTCTCCGTGCCCCGGGCCTGGCCCTGGCCGCAGTGCTGCGGGAACACCAGCCCAGAGCTGCAGCGCCAGAGTGTGGGTGCCCCCTCCAGGGGCTCTGGGGACCCGCAGCCTCACCTTGATGCACCTGGAATACTCCAGCAGCACCTGCTCCACCTTATTTGCTCTCTTGGGCTCCTGAAATATCTGAAGGTAAACAGAGAACATCTCCCAGAAAAGGGTGTTGAGTCACTCTTGGCCCTGAAGTTTTTCAGAATGGGGACCGGAAAAGCCCACAGAGCCGGGGTCCTGAAGAGACCCCCACCAGCTGGTATCAGGACTGGAAGTAGGGATGAGACAGTAGGGGAAGCCCCCACACACGAGAAACCCCGGGAGGAACTCTGGGTGCCACCGTCCTCTCAGGGGGACATCCAGCTGAGTGCCGATCACTCACCTTTTTCCTGATGGTCAGGCGGGCCAGCAGGCCACTCTTCTCCCAGTGGGCGCAGACCTGGTGTTGGTACTCGTAGGAGGGGAAGAAGCAGACCACCCCTCCCGGCACCACGTTGCACAGGTTACAGAGAATGCGGCCCGTCTCGTCCATCTAGCGAGGGGAGACGAAAGCCAATCCTGCAGCCCCTCCCGGAAGGCTCAAAGCCACGGACCAAGACCACAGGTGGCGGCAATCAGGGCTGTGGGGTGCGGCCAGGTGGCGCCACCTGAGCGGGTCATCCACCCTCCCTACCACAGGCCCAGCTTATGCTTCTGTGACAAATAGGGCACAGAAAACTGCAGACAGGCCCCTAGAGCTGTGCCCAGCACCCCCATGCCTGGCCAGGTGGCACCCACAGGGCCACACGGCAAGAGAAGCAAGGTAGTGAGCAGCCTGCTCGTAGCTTGGATGAGGGTGGGGCGGCTCAGACCCTCCCTGGTGGACGTCCACACAGACACTGCTCAGCCTGTGCCAGCTGAGATGGGAGACCCGGAGCCTAAACACCCGGGACTGGCCAGAGCACCCCAGCCCTAAATCCATCTCCCACCCCCACGAAGGCCACAGGCGGGCAGGCTGGCTGAACTGACCATCTGAGGCAGCCCCCTCTTCTGATACGTGAAGTCCAGCGTCTGGTTGGAAGGCCCGCTGCAGATGACGAGGGGCAGGATGTGATCTGGAGGGATCACGTGACCTGGGCAAGACCCATTGAGGCTGAGTCCATGGAGAACGTCCCCCCGGCCCCCCACCCAGCCCTGTCTCCCAGACCCGGACCAGCAACTTACAGCACCCACCCTCCACCTGACTCCCACAGAGAACCAACTTGGGACGCCCAGGCCTCTGCGTGCAGACGGACGGACTCAGAGCCAGAAGCTCCTCCCTTACCCCCTCTCCGCCATGGCTTCAGCCCCTGGCTGATCACAGCACACGGCTGGACTGTGACAAGGGCCCCCGCCACCGGCCTGGGTCCTCACCACAGGAGAACTCCACCACGCGCTCCGCTTCCACCCCGGCACCGGCCAGCAGCTGCTCCCGGAAGTCGGACACCTGCAGACCAGAAGGCCAACACCGTCACCTTCCAGAGGGCTGGGCCGGGAGGGGGCAAGTGTGTGAGAACAGGAGGGAGAGGTCCAGGGAAAGCCTGGGAACAGATTCGCTGAAAGAAGACAAAACTAATGATACCCGGTGTTGGCAGCCTCATTCCAACCACCTGAGGGAACAGCAGGGGAAATCCAGCAACCTGGCACAGTGGGTCTCAGCCCTGGCTGTGCAACAGAATCACCATTTCGAAAAAATATATATACATGGTCAAGCCCAGCCCAAACTACTGAGTAAGAATCTGTAGTGAGAAGATGTACACATTTGTATTTTTTAAAGAGCTCCAGGTTTTTTCACCTATCAAACTGGCAAAAATCCCTGAATTTGAGTACTCTCTGGAGAAACAGGTATTCTTGTAGGCTGCTGGTGGGATACAGAGCAGAACAACTCCTGGTGAGGGGAATTTGATAGCACTTAACAAGTCAGACAATTTTTACTTTTTAACCCATAATCCCACATCCGGGCATCTCCTCTGAAGCACAGCTCCACAAACCAAACACATGCACGGGGATAGTTCCCATGAGGTTGTTTATAATAATCTGCACTTTGAGAGAGAGTCTGGCTGAAGGAGCGACCCTGCCTCCACCCAGCAGAGGACATGCAGCCCCAGGAGGGAGGCAGACCAGCCCGTGCATGAAGGCGGGCGTGCTGGGGTGGGCGGGGAAGTCAGGGCTGCATGTGCTACCTCTGAGGCAAGTAAGGATGGACAGGGGAAAATATCTGCTCATTTTTACAAAAAATAAAACTTACATATATATATATAGTTTATATATTTTATATATATAGTTGTTGCAGAGTGCTAAGCTGCTCAGTTGTGCCCAACTCTTTATGACCCCATGGACTGTAGCCCACCAGGCTCCTCTGTCCCTGGGATACTTCAGATAAGAATACTGGAGTGGGTTGCCATGCCCTCCCCCAGGGGGTCTTCCCGAACCAGGGATCGAACCTGCGTCTCTTGCATCTCCTGCATTGGCAGACAGGTTCTTTACCAGTGAGCCACCAGGAAAGGCCCCGTAATATAAATTCATCTTGGTCAAAAGGCTGAGGAGTGATAGCCACACACACAGTGAAACACTGGAGAGACAGACCAGGAGCTAACTAAAGGATTACTTATGGGAACAGGGAACGGAAGTTTGGAGAGGAACAGTAGGGAGATTGAACATGCGTTGTTACAGTTCTGACTTCTGAACCACGCAGATGCGGACATCTCTTAGAACATAAGAAAGTAAAAAGGCAAACTGTGAAACTGAAAACAAACCGAAACCAAGAAAGCCTGGCTACCTATCAAACTCAGAACACAACCGCACGGAGAAGAGCTGGCTCTCAAGTGACTTTCCACGCCTAGTGACCACACCTCCTTGGTGGGGCACTTCAAGGGCAAAGAATAAATGCAGATAAACGAGCTCAATCCGCAGTTTAGTGTTTGAGGGTTGGTGTAATTTTACAACTGTTCTAAGTATATTGTGGGACAAAGCAAAGAATTATGTTAATGTGCTGTAAGAAACCAAACTGCAGCTTAAGAGGCACTGTGTAAAGTCAAGTAAAATGACTGGTTTTGATACAGAAACATCACTGTGGATTCACAACTTCAGAAAACTATGTCCTAAGTCTGTCCACTGAAGAGCAATCATATATAATAACACAGTCACATAAGAGAATGAAGGGCAGCCAGAGTTGGGCAGGATAAATGCCAATTTGCTGAGAAGAAAAAACGTTAAGACGTTTTGCTGCTGAGTGAAAAAAGCAAATGACAATAGCAGTGTGTGGAGACACTATTTTTGTTTTCAAAATGTGTCTGTATATCTGTAACAATTACGTACGCAAATTCTGTAATATTGCTGTACACCAAAATCAGTTTTTTCCTGGTGGAATTACGATCTATTTTTGATTTCCTATTAGACTCCCCTAAAATGTGTATATTAAAACTTAAGTCTATAAGAGAGAGAGAGAGACGGTTGTATCTAGGGTGGGTACAAGGGAAAGGCACTGTATTCTGGGTCTGAAACTGCAGGATGGCTTTCTCTGGAGAAGAGGCTGCAGAAACATCTGGGTCTGCCTGACCCCAGACACTGGCCCAGAGACAGAATAGCAATGCCACCTGGTGGACACCGCTTGGCCAACTCAAGCTGCACCCCCACCCCACCCTCCTACCCTTCCAGCCCCGGCCCTATGGGCCAGGGATCCTTCCCCTCCCAATACCCAGGCGCGAGGCTGGGCCCCATCCTTACCGGCTGCATGGTGCCCCCCGCAATGACCACCGCTCGGCATTCCTTCACCACCTGGGCGAAGTGCACGGCTGGGTTCAGGAGCAGGAATTTGAGGCTGCTCTGGCTGAGGCTGCCTGCAGACAAAAAAAAAAAGACAGCCACGTGGAGAAGGGCGGGCAGGTGCAAGCCAACCAAAACCTCCATCTGTCTGAGACAAAGACAGTGTCCAGTCGGGTCCACGCAGGAGTCACAGAGATGCTGCTTTCTCTTTAAATGAGACCCACTTCATCCCCAGGACGACCCCAAGGGAGACGCACAATCGTCTTGCTTGCCACACGAGGGACTGAGCTTTGGGAAGAAACTGGTCCCAGTTACGCAGCTTGCAGGTGACGGGGCCACGACTCCAACGCAGCCCCCCGACCTTCACACCGGGCCACGCAGCTTCTCAGGTAACCTCGCCGAGGCCGGTCAGCAGCCCAGCACCTCCGCGTCCTCCTCCTCGCCCCCTCGACCACCGGCATGGGTCACAGGCAGCCGTTTCCATGTCCTAACCCAGCGAGGTATGAACACCAACTGGAGGTGAACCGGCTCCTCCCAGTTACCTTGGCGGCTCAGGATGACCCGGCCGTCCTGGTTGGCGGTGGTGAGAGCCTCGAGGAAGCCTTCGACGTGCATCAGCGGGGAAGTAGGCCGCGGCGACCGGTCCTCTCCGGCCTCCGCAGGGGCGGCAGGGGCTGCACAGAGCAGAGGAAGAGGGTCAGCGACTCCGGACAGAGACCACGTATGCGAGGAAGGCCACAGCCCAGGCTCCCCGTCCCCACTCACCCGCCGTCGCCCCGGGCTGCAGGCTCTGCAGGAAGTCCTGGAAGCCGGATAGTTTGGGCTGCTCCACGGAGGGCACCAGGACTGCCCCGTACCTCTCTGTGAAGCCAAGGAGCTGGGATGGGATGAAAGCAGCGGCCGTGAGGGGAGACGGATGGGCCTCCCTGCCCGCCCACGAGCTGCCCCCAGTGAACACGGGGGCAGGTGCCCTGGCGCTTCTGCAGGGCAGGAGTGAGGGGCACACAGGGCAGCCTCGGGCTGAGCAGAGGGTCGGGTACCTTTCTGCTGATCTTGCTCTTCTCACAGTAGCGCCGCACCTGCAAAAACACACCCAGCCAGAGGCGCCGTGAAAATGGCTACAGCTGGAGAAAGACCTTCCATACACCCGGGAGCGGGCCCACCGCCATCCCCCGGTGCCCGAAGCCTCCCGTGGCCACATCAGCCTCTAGCCTGGGGCCTCTCCTCTGCCACTGCCCCCATCACTGCAGAGAGGAGAAAGGGGGGACCTGGAAGCACCGGCTTATCACACACAGAGAAAAGCACGGCTGTCATCATAGTGACCCTTCACCCCAAGCTGACGATCCCTCTCCTCTGACACGAGCTGTGTGCAAGGATTAAGTTATCCCATAGACCCTCAGGCCTCTGAGCTGCTCAAGGACAAAAGGAACTCACTTTTGATTCCTTCCACAGTCTTCATGCAGAGTCCTGCCCACGGGTGGGGAGCAAAAAAGAAACCTGGGGGTGCTCAGCCCCGAAGGTGACGACCTACCTTGAACAGGTTGATGTTGTCGATCTCGCTCTGGAAGAGGAAGTCGTTGATGGTCTTCAGCTCTGTCCCTGAGAACAAACATGCGGGCCTGACATCCCCTCCGGGGACCACAGCCTGCATCCCGGAGGGAAGCTCACCAACAGCTGCCGCCTGCTCTTACCTGCCTGTGAGAGGCTCTGCGTGTTGGGATTTTGCTTAATGTTCCCTAAAAAAAGAGAATCAAACAGGTCAGGACAGTGGGCCCGGCCCCGTCTTCTCCCTCTACTCTGTAGTTATCGAGCAAGAACATTCCTGTCTGAAGGGGTCTTCTGCCCTTTACAGCACCCAAAGGACCCACAGGAGGTGGGCAGGATGTCCCAGGGGCCCGGAAGTGTTGCATGTGCAGCCCACGCCTGGCGATGTCACCCTTTGCAAGGAAAGGACAGGGACCCCCACACCCCATTCCTACAGGCGTGAGCAGGAGACTCCCAGGTTGCAGGGCAGAAACCAAGCGAAGATGCCGACCTGGGACATCCCCTGGAAACTCCCCCGCCCTTCTGCACTTCAGCTTCTATGGGTAAAGCGACTCAGTAAAGGGACGCTGGTGCACAGAGTAAGACAAAGGCGCGTGGGGCCAGGAGCCAGGGGCTCCAGTCCCTCTCGCTGGGCTCCCGAACCAGCGGCCGGCCACGCTGGGCTTCAGTTACTGCCCTGAGGGTGAGCACGCCTATGCCGCCCTCGTCGCGGGAGCACCGAGCCCCGAGTCCCAGCACCGTCAGGGTCATATACACGTTTATAGCACAACATGTGATGGGTACTGCCACCCGAGGAGAGGGCCTGGCCAAGTAAAAAGGACTCAGGACAGAGGCATACACATCCAAGTTCTAAAAAAGATCTAAGCAGGGACAGATGAGGATTCCTAAATCAATGGCCCAGACAATGCCTGCGAACGGAACCCCGGGGGTGCTGACTGGCATCTGCGGACCAGGCTCCGGCAGGCTCGGGTGGGGGGGCGGGGAGGCTCCTCACCGCCCAGCACAGCCACGAACTTCTCCAGCAGGTACAGGAGCTGCTTGATGTACATCAGGTTCTTGGCCTTCAGGCGCTTCCTGGGAGGGGGGAAGCCCGAGCACGTCAGTGGGAGGGATCCCAACTCCCCTCCTGGTCTGAGCTGAGGCCTTCCCACCTACCGCCTTCCCAAATGGGGCACGGGCTGCAGCCAGCTCTCCCAGAAGACAGGCTGGCCGGGGCCCAAGGCCTCCACGGCCTAGTGGGATGTAAGCCCAACGAACCAGGAGGTGAAGGGCATGCCAGCCCACCGCTCTGAGCCCGGGCCAGAGACACCCCACGATGCCTCCTCTTGCAGGTGGGCTTTGGGGCACCAAGGCTAAGCGGGGCCTTCCCAACCCCCCAGGAGGCAGCATCTCACCCGTATCGTTCCGTGTACTGGAGCAGCTGGTTGTGGGCCTGGCAGAGCTGGGGGAGAAAACAGCATGGGTGAGAGGGCAGAGCAGGCCTGGGCGAGCCCCCCTGCGTGATGCCAGTGACCCCTGGATGCCTGACTGTGCCAGCCCAGGACACTCGGGGGCAGTCAAAATGCAGGGGGAGCTGGGGCAGACCAAGGTGTGGGTTTTCAAGGCCCTTCAGCTGGTGGGGCCAAGAGACAGGGGGAGGCAGACTACTGCTGGGGCGTCCAGTGAGGGTCGGGGAAAAGGCCAGACAGTGATGCTCGCACGTAACAAACATCTCTGCTAGTGTCTCCTGGGACAGGAGGGACACGCCATCTGCTGAGAGAGACGGTTCAAGGCGACCCTCACACCCTGGTCTGTCAAGGGGAGCGTCATGTGGGCTTAAGGATCAGGAGCCAGTGGTCAAATCCACTGAACTGAAAGTCGCTCAGTCGTGTCCGACTCTTTGTGACCCTATAGACTGTAGCCCAGCACGCTCCTCTGTCCATACGGATTCTCCAGGCACGAATACTGGAGTGGGTACCTACATATTCCCTTCTCCAGGGGATCTTTCCAATCCACGGATCAAACCCAGGTCTCCCATGTTGCAGGCGGATTCTTTACTGTCTGAGCCACCACAGAAGCCCTCAAGAGACAGCGCTTAACCTCCTTTAGACTCTGAGCTCTCAGCATCAATAGGATTAGCCTGATGCAGAGTCAGGGGTCCCCCCCGCAACGTGGTGCAGGGCACATAACAAGCAATGAGCAAACAGCGGCTGTCAACCGTCTCCAGCATCCCTCACAGCAGTGTCAACTGTAACACCCAGCTGCACAATCACCCCTGCTTCTCACACCCTGCCACTCTGACCTGGAGGCCTCGGGTCACAGCCCAGGGAGGACCATGCAGAGTGCCCGCTGCCAGGCTGGGCCCAGTCCTAAATCCTGCTGTTTGGGGGGGGATGGCGGGGGGTCCCAGCCTCAGCTCAGCACACGCCCTGGCCCGGGAAGACAGAGGCCCACCTACCTGGGAACCTCTGACCTCCACGCTGTGGATGCTGGTGATGGTGTCGATGAGGTTGTGGGCCTCGTCGATGACCACCACCTGGCCCTGCAGCCGGATCCCCGCCGCCTGGCGGGTGGGCGCGTGCAGCAGCATCTGATAGGGGAGCACCACCAGCTGGAGGGGGAGAGAGGGCCTGAGGGGGCGGGACCCCCTCTCTCCCCGAGAGGGGTTGGCCCAGCCACCCTGCAGCCCAAGTGTGCACTGGTTCCACTTCCTGCCCAGAACACGTGCAGGGACACAGCAGAGAGACCGCCAGAGCAGCGCACTGTGCTCTGAGCACGAAGCCCTGCCCGGAAAGCCTGTGTGGACCAAACGGGAAACCGATAAAATTGGAGTCCACTGGACCACTGGCAGACATGGGGAGGGAGCTGGGACCCTGGCTGCAGAGCCCCTTCTGTGCTCCCAAGACAGCCCTGGGTTCTAGTCCTGGAGCCATGCAACTCTGGGAAAGTCAACCTCTCAGCCTTGGTTTCCTTATCTGCAAAGTGGGCTCGATACACTCACATAAAACCACCACCGCCCGACCCCCGGTCTTCACCTGGGCTGCGGGAATGGCGAACCGGCCCCCGTAGTAGGGACAGGCCCGAGCCTCCTCGCCCAGGGCCACTAACTGCTCGACGTCCTTCACCCCTGCCAGGACCTCGTCCCGGAGGAGCTGCAGCCGCTCATGGCTGTAGAAGGGGCAGGTGGCCCTCGGCTCCTGCCTCCGCCTCCTCCTCCTGGGCTCCTCTTCCTCAGTGATGCTCTTCTTCTCTGAGGGGCACGGGGGCAAAGGCAGAAAGCCACAGCTGCCCTGGGGCCAGGACTGGTTCTGTACCATCCAGACCCGTTCCCACAGGGCGGGACCTTCCAGAGCTGCTGCTTATGGTCTCATTGAAACATCCCAGCATCTTACTGTCTTTCTAGCAAAGGCCTACAAAACCATCTCTCAGCCAGGGTTTTGGGCTAGATCTGGACCAAAAAGCAGACAGGCCCCTTTTCCCCATGTGAGGCTCTTTAGAAAGGAAGCCGGGTACCTTACCCTCATTCCCACCATTTCCCACGTCCTTGGAGCCACTCCCCCCCACCATTCCTAGCACCGCCCTGGGCCGCACGAGAGTCCCAGAGGCCTGGGCCACTGGCAGCTACCATGCTTGCTTCTCTGCATCTCCACACAGCGGTCATTGATCAGTTGCACCGAACCCAGCTTCCTCACGTCCCCATTAACACACAGGTTCTGTAAGACCGAGGAGAGGGCAAGAGAAGCGGGGCTGCCTCAGCAACACAGAGAGAGCCCCCTGGCCTGCCCGCCCTCCTGCTTCCTTCCAGGGACCAGCACGGCCCGTCCTGCCCTGCGCCCCGCCTCAGCCCCACGGTGGTCCTGGCCTTCTGGGATGGAAACCAGCGGGATGGCACCAGGCTCTCACCTGCCGAGAGCCCAGGGAGACCAGCCGGGTGTCCTGGCCGAAGGGGCTCTTCTGCACTTCGTGCACGAACTGGGCCAGCTGGGAGTGCGTCCGGCTGCAGTAGTAAATCTGCCGGGGGAGGTGGGGGTCGGGGGAGACCATCACCCCAAACACTCTGCACAGGGAGGAGGGCCGGGGCCCAAGAGGCCAAGGGAATGGGGAGGGCGGCCAGGACTCAGACCTAAAGAAGGAGACCACCCCTCACCCCCCCACCCCCGGCAGACCCCAGGTGACCCCTGCCCCGGGTCACACTCGGCTTCTGCTCCGGCCACACTGGGGAGCTCGGTCATGTCAGGAGAGGGAGTGTCCCCTCAGTGGTAACTCAGACACCAGAAGGACTCTGAGAGTCAGAGGTATGGGGGTGGGAGTGAAGGTCCACACACACCTCCCAGGGCTCAGGGGCTGGGGGCTGGGTGGGGATAAAGCAGGAGGAGGCTGAGCTCAGTTCTCTCTGTGTGCCCCTCTGAGAACCAGGAGAGGGAAAGGAGAGGGGGGGATATCTAATGTCAACAGAGAAAACCAAAAGTCTTCAGTGCAGGAAGCCGGAGCAGCGTCAGAACTACACAGGCCTCCCAGCCCCCAGGCAAATGCACACTCAGACCAAGGACAGGGACCTGCCACCGCCCACCAACCCCTGGAGACCAGGGGCAGAGCATTCACCCCTCATCCACCTCCCATCAACCCCATGGAGACCTGGGCCCTTGGCCCAGAGGCTGCCCTTCAACGCCCTGGGGCGCAGGCATCTCCCAGGGGCCCTGCCTGGCAAGCACCCGGAAACTTGGGGGCTGGAGACATGGAGACGAAGCTCCTGCCTCATCTGCAGACCCGGGTGGCTCACCTGGGACCCAGGACCCTGTGTCTCACCTTCGTTACGTGTTCTTCATCCAGGTCATCCTCATCCACGTCCACTCTGAGAGGAAAAAACACACACACGGAGAAAGTCTTCTCAGACTTTGGTTTTTGTTTTAATCCACCCAGAATTCAATTTTTTTTAAAGGCATTAGTGTGCATTGCCTGAGGCTCTCAGAGAGGAGTTATCAACAGGGCCGGCCTCCTGGTCTGTGGAGGGCTGTTCGGGCAGCTCTGGGATTTAAACCATAGGCCACCCAGGACAAAGTCAGCATGACCTCCGTGAGGGGCTGGATGTGGGAGGAGGCAAAACACATCCTGTGGGTCAGAACCAGCGGGGCGTGTCCTCAGAGGCTGGCATCTCAGGACGCAGGGCATCGAAGCCACAGAAGTTAAGCTGCAGGATCAGGTGCCTGGCTGGACCCTGAGGTGCACTTTCTGCTTGAATATTGACAAACTGCACTCGAGTTCTTTATCGTGTCCCCCAGGGGTCCCCGGGCAAGGAGCAGGAGAGCAGGCCAGCAATCCGGGGATGGGGGGGCAGGGGGAAGGGCCGTGGGGCACTAGCTGCTCCTGTCTCCCCAGAGCAGGATGGGGTGTGGAGAGCAGCCTGGCACCTTAGCCCTGGGCGGGGTCACAAGTGTCAGTTCTTGTCCAGGTGCTGAAACCTGTGGCTCAGGGCAGGCCTTTGAGCACCAACACGGAAAAGCCCCAGGGCCAGGTGGCTTCACCGGTCAATTCCACCAAATAAAGAAATAATGCCAATCATTCTCAAACGCTTCCCAAAAAACTGAAGAGGAGGGATCAGTCCGAAACTCATTTCATGAGGCCAGTGTCACTCTGATACCAAAGTCGATAATGACACAGAGGAGAAGAGAATTGCTGGCCAAGATCCCCACTGAATACAGACACAGAAATCCTCAACCAAAACACCAGCAAACCAGCATGTTAATGCATCATGCTTCATGATCAAGTAGGATTTATCCCTAGGATGCAAGGATGTGTCAATATAAGTAAATCAATAAATGTCATAAATCACTTAGTGGAATGAAAGAAAAAAAATTATATGATCATCTCAATAGGTGTAAGAAAAGCATTTGACAAAAGTCAACATCTGGGGCTTCCCTGGTGGCTCAGTGGTAAAGAATCCACCTGCCAATGCAGGAGACACAGGTTTGATTCCTGATCTGGGAAGACCCCACATGCCATGGAGCAACCAAGCCTGTGCACCACGACTGCAAAGCCTGTGCTCTAGAGCCCAGGAGCAGCAACTATGGAAGCCCACACACCCTAGAGCCCATGCTCCGCAACCAGAGAAGCCACGGCAATGAGAAGCCCAAGCACTGCAACTACAGAAAAACCCACACAGCAATGAAGATCCGGCACTGCCAAAAATAAATAAATAAAATTTCTGTTTAAAAAAGAAAAAAGCTAACAGCTCTAAAAAAGTAATCAATGTCCTCTCATGATAGAAATTCTCAACAAACTGAAGAGAAGCCTACCTTAACACAATGAAGGCCATTTGTGACAAGCCGGCAGGTCCCATCACACTCAGTGGTAAAGGCTTTTCCTCTAAGATCAGACCCAAGGGGGCCCACGCTCACCACTCCTGCTCAGCACAGTACTGGAAATCCTAGCCAGAGCAATCAGGCAAGAAAAAGAAATGAAAGGCATCCAATTTGGAAAGGAAGAATTGCATTCTCTGTTTGCAGATGACATGATTTTACATGTAGAAAACCATGAAGACGTGACTCCAAAACTGTTAGAACTAATACACAAGTTCAGTAAAGCAGAAGGTGGCAGAGGACGAGTTGGTTAGACAGCATCACCGACTCAATGGACATGAATCTGAGCAAACTCCGGGAGACAGTGGAGGACAGAGGAGCCCCGATGGCTACAGTCCATGAGGTCGCAAAGACTCGGACACTACTTAATGACTGAAAAACAACAACTGGCATAAAAGCAGATGCACAGGCCGACAGAACAGAACTGAGAGCCCAGAAATCAACCCTTGTGTATACAGTCAACTGATCTGAAAAGGGGGCCAAGAATACCCAATGGAGAAGAGACAGTGTCTTCAACAAACGGTACTGGGAAAACTAGACATTCACAAGAACAAGAATGACATTAGACACCTATCTCATACCACTCATAAATTAACTCAAACTTGATTAAAGACTTAAAATGTAACTCCTGAAACCACAAAACTCCTAGAAGAAAACACGGAACAAGCTCCTTAACGCTGGTGTTGACAATGACTTTTTGGAATATACGAGAAGTATAAGCAACAAAGCAAAGATAAACAAGAGGGACTACTTCAAACTAAAAAGTTTCCGGACAAAAGAAAAAAAAAATCAACAAAATGAAAAGTCAACCTATGGAATGGGAGAAAATATTTGAAAACCATCCATCTGATAAGAGGTTAATTTCCAAAATATATTAGGAACTCCTACAACTCAATAGCAAAAAACCAAATAAAAAACCCATATAATCCAATTTAAAAATGGGCAGGGAAACTGAATGAACATTATTCCAAGTGAAGTAGCTCAGTCGTGTCCAACTCTTTGCAACCCCGTGGACTGTAGCCTACCAGGCTCCTCCCTCCATGGGATTCTCCAGGCAAGAATATTGGAGTGGGTTGCCATTTCCTTCTCCAGGGGATCTTCCCAACCCAGGGATAAAACCTGGGTCTCCCGCATTGCAGGCAGACACTTTAACCTCTGAGCCACCAGGGAAGCCCAAAGCAACATACAAATAGCCAACAGGTACATGAAAAGGTCAAATCCCTTACCATTATACAGCAGAAGTGATAAAGAGATTCAAGGGATTAGATCTGATAGACAGAGTGCCTGAAGAACTATGGACGGAGGTTCACAGCATTATACAGGAGGCCGTGATCAAAACCATTCCCAAGAAAAAGAAATGCAAAAAGGCAAAATGGTTGTCTGAGGAGGCCTTACAAATAGCTGAGGAAAGAAGAGAAGTGAAAGGCAAAGGAGAAAAGGAAAGACATACCCATCTGATGTAGAGTTCCAAAGAATATCAAGGAGAGATAAGAAAGCCTTCCTCAGTGATCAGTGCAAAGAAACAGAGGAAAACAATAGAGTGGGAAAGACCAGAGATCTCTTCAAGAAAATTAGAGATACCAAGGGAACATTTCATGCAAAGATGGGCACAATAAAGGACAGAAATGGTATGGATCTAACAGAGGAAGAAGATATTAAGAGATGGCAAGAATACACAGAAGAACTATACAAAAAAGATCTTAATGACCCAGATAACCACAATGGTATGATCACTCACCTAGAGACAGACATCCTGGAATGGGAAAGTCAAGTGGGCCTTAAGAAGCATCACTATGAAGAAAGCTAGTGAAAGGGCTGGAATTCCAGTTGAGCTATTTCAAATCCTGAAAGTTGACCCTATGAAAGTGCTGCCAGCAAATCTGGAAAACTCAGCAGTGGCCACAGGACTGGAAAAAGTCAGTTTTCATTCCAATCCCAAAGAAAGGCAATGCCAAAGAATGTTCAAACTACTGCACAATTGCACTCATCTCACACACTAGCAAAGTAATGCTCAAAATTCTCCAAGTCAGGCTTCAACAATATGTGAACCATGAACTTCCAGATGTTCAAGCTGGATTTAGAAAAGGCAGAGGAACCAGAGATCAAATTGCCAATATCCACTGGATCACAGAAAAAGCAAGAGAGTTCCAGAAAAACATCTACTTCTGCTTTATTGACTATGCCAAAACTTTTGACTGTGTGGATCACAACAAACTGTGGAAAATTCTTTAAGAGATGGAAATACCAGACCACCTTCCCTGTCTCCTGAGAAATCTGTATGCAAGTCAAAAAGCAACAGTTAGAACCAGACATGGAACAAGGGACTGGTTCTAAACTGAGAAAGGAGTATGTCAAGGCTGTATATTTGTCACCCTGCTTATTTAACTTCTATGTAGAGTACATCATGCGACATGCTGGACTGGATGAAACACAGGCTGGAATCAAGACTGCAGGGAGAAATATCAATAACCTCAGATATGAAGATGACACCGCCCTTATGACAGAAAGCGAAGAAGAACTAAAAAGCCTCTTGATGAAAGTGAAAGAGGAGAGTGAAAAAGCTGGCTTAAAGCTCAACATTAAAAAAACTAAGATCATGGCATCCAGTCCCATCCATCCAGTCAGTTGCTCAGTCGTGTCATTGCAACCCCATGGACTTCAGCACACCAGGCTTCCCTGTCCATCGCCAACTCCCAGAGCTCACTCAAACTCATGTTGCTCAAGTCAGTGATGCCATCCAACCATCTCATCCTCTGTCGTTCCCTTCTCCTCCCGCCTTCAATCTTTCCCAGCATCAGGGTCTTTTCCAGTGAATCAGTTCTTCACATCAGGTGGCCAAAGTATTGGAACTTCAGCTTCAGCATCAGTCCTTCCAACAAATATTCAGCATCAGTCCTTTCCTTTAGGATGAACTGGTTGGATCTCCTTGCAGTCCAAGGGACGCTCAAGAGTATTCTCTAATACCACAGTTCAAAAGCATCAATTCTTCGGCGCTCAGCTTTCTTTACAGTCCAACTCTCACATCCACACATGACTATGGAAAAACCACAGCTTTGACTAGACAGACCTTTGTCAGCAAAAGTCTCTGCTTTTTAAAATCCTGTCTATCTGGAGAAGGCAATGGCAACCCACTCCAGTACTCTTGCCTGGAAAATCCTATGGACGGAGGAGCCTGGTAGGCTACAATCGCAAAGAGTCTGACACGACAGAGCGACTTCACTTTCACTTGTGTCTTGATGTTGGGAGTGTTTTGTCTTGTCCCTCCCACCTCTCCCCCACCTGTTTTCACCGAGGGGAAAAAGAAAGCCTTTCAAACCAAAATGTCGGGTTCCCCTGTCTTCTCTAGAGCAAATGAGGCATGAGCCAGCAAGCGTGGCCAGGATCTTTGTGTCCCTCCTGGGGGCCAGTGCTTTCACGCCGCTTACAGCGAGGGAGGGTACTAAACATGTCTCGGTGCTTCCAGGCGTGGGTGGCAGTAGCCCATCCCAGTAGCCACCCGGTGTCAGCAGACATTCAGCCCTCCCACCCAGCAGACTCTTCCCCTTCACGCTGGGCTAAGAAGGCCAACGCCATGATGAGGGATCCTTGTCCCATGGAAGGTGACGCTTGCACTTCTTGCATCCTCTCCTGAAGCCTCTGCCTGACCCCCTGCTGTGCTCAAAGGCGCACGGTGGGGGAGGCCCCCAGCTGCCTTCTTGTCACCCCTCCTCCACTTCCCTCCTCTGTCCCCAGTGTGTCCTATAATAAAATTGAAGAGATTAGGGTGGAAAAAAATAAAATAAAATGCTGTCTAGGTTGGGCATAGCTTTTCTTCCAAGGAACAAGCGTCTTTTAATTTCATGACTGCAGTCACCATCTGCAGTGATTTTGGAGCCCAAAAAAATAAAGTTTCTCACTGTTTCCATTGTCTCCCCATCTATTTGCCATGAAGCGATGGAACCAGATGCCATGATCTGAGTTTTCTGAATGCTGAGTTTTAAGCCAACTTTTTCACTCTCCTCTTTCACTTTCGTCAAGAAGCTCTTTAGTTCTTCTTCACTTTCTGCCAGAAGAGTGGTGTCATCTGCATATCTGAGGTTATTGATATTTCTCCTGGCAATCTGGATTCCAGCTTGTGCTTCATCCAGCCCAGCATGTCTCATGATGTACTCTGCATAGAAGTTAAATAAGCAGGGTGACAATATTAAGCCTTGACATACCCCTTTCCCAATTTGGAATCAGTCCATTGTTCCATGTCTGGTTCTAACTGTTGCTTCTTGACTTGCATACAGATTTCTCAGGAGGCAGGGAAGGTGGTCTGGTATTTCCATCTCTTAAAGAATTTTCCACAGTTTGTTGTGATCCACACAGTCAAAAGTTTTGGCATAGTCAATAAAGCAGAAGTAGATGTTTTTCTGGAACTCTCTTGCTTTTCTGATGATCCAATGGATATTGGCAGAGGCCTTTTCTAAATCCAGCTTGAACAACTGGAAGATTCTCGGTCCACGTACTGTTGAAGCCTGGCTTGGAGAATTTTGAGCATTACTTTGCTAGTGTGTGAGATGAGTGCAATTGTGCAGTAGTTTGAACATTCTTTGGCATTGCCTTTCTTTGGGATTGGAATGAAAACTGACTTTTTCCAGTCCTGTGGCCACTGCTGAGTTTTCCAGATTTGCTGGCAGCACTTTCATAGGGTCATCTTTCAGGATTTGAAATAGCTCAACTGGAATTCCAGCACTTTCACTAGCTTTCTTCATAGTGATGCTTCTTTTTTTTTTTTCATAGTGATACTTCTTAAGGCCCACTTGACTTTCCCGTTCCAGGATGTCTGTCTCTAGGTGAGTGATCATACCATTGTGGTTATCTGGGTCATTCAGATCTTTTTTGTATAGTTCTTTTGCATATTCTTGCCATCTCTTCTTAGTATCTTCTTCCTCTGTTAGATCCATACCATTTCTGTCCTTTATTGTGCCCATCTTTGCATGAAATGTTCCCTTGGTATCTCTAATTTTCTTGAAGAGATCTCTAGTCTTTCCCATTCTATTGTTTTCCTCTACTTCTTTGCACTGATCACTGAAGAAGGCTTTCTTATCTCTCCTTGATATTCTTTGGAACTCTACATCAGATGGGTATGTCTTTCCTTTTCTCCTTTGCCTTTCACTTCTCTTCTTTCCTCAGCTATTTGTAAGGCCTCCTCAGACAACCATTTTGCCTTTTTGCATTTCTTTTTCTTGGGAATGGTTTTGATCACGGCCTCCTGTATAACGCTGTGAACCTCGGTCCATAGTTCTTCAGGCACTCTGTCTATCAGATCTAATCCCTTGAATCTATTTGTCACTTCTATATAATCATAAGGGATTTGACTGAGGTCATACCTTAGTGGTCTAGTGGTCTTCCCTATTTTCTTCAATTTTAGTCTGAATTTTGCAATAAGGAGTTCATGATCGGAGCCACAGTCAGCTTCCGGTCTTCTTTTTGATGACTGTATAGAGCTTCTCCATCTTCAGCTGTAAAGAATATAATCAATCTGACTTCACTGTTGGCCATCTGGTGATGTCTATGTGTTGAGTCGTCTCTTGTGTTGTTGCCTGTAGATGTCTTTCAGTGTCATATCTTTTTGTCTTTTCATACTGTTCATGGGGTTCTCAAGGCAAGAATACTGAGTGATTTGCCATTCCCTTCTCCAGTGGACCATGTTTTGTCAGAACTCTCCACCATAACCCATCCATCTTGGGTAGCCCTACATGGCATGGTTCACAGTTTCATTGAGTTAGACAAGGCTGTGGTCCACACGTCCATTCCCATCACTTCATGGCAAATAGATGGGAAAACAATGGAAAAAGTGACAGACTTTATTTTCTTGGGCTCCAAAATCACTGCAGATGGTGACTGCAGCCATGAAATTAAAAGATGCTAGCTCCTTGGAAGAAAAGCAAAAAGCTGACCAACCTAGACAGCATATTAAAAAGCAAAGACATTACTTTACTGACAAAGCTCCACCTGGTCAAAGCCATGGCTTTTCCAGTAGTCACGTATGGGTGTGAGAGTTGGACTATAAAGTGAGCTGAACACCGAAGAATTGATGCTTTTGAGCTGTGGTGTTGGAGAAGACTCTTGAGAGTCCCTTGGACTGCAAGGAGATCAAACCAGTGAATCCTAAAGGAAATCAGTCCTGAATACTCACTGGAAGGACTGATGCTGAAGTTCCATTACTATGGCCACCTGATGTGAAGAACTGACTCATTGGAAAAGACCCTGATGCTGGGAAAGATTGAAGGCAGGCGGAGAAGGGGATGACAGAGGATGAGATGGTTGGATGGCATCACTGACTCAATGGAGTTGAGTTTGAGCGAGTTCTGGGAGTTGGTGAAGGACAGGGAAGCCTGGCGTGCTGCAGTCCATGGGGTTGCAAAGAGTCGGACGCGACTAAGCAGAGCTGAACGTGAAAAGGTGTTCAACATCGCTAATCAACACAGAAATGCAAATCAAAGCCAGCATTTCTAGTTCACTCAGGAATAACAGCTCACAAATTAGAAACCTATGAGTGTGGACCAACAGAAGCCTTAGGTTAAGAAAAACTCAGCCTGAGGACAACTCGAGGGCTTACCTCACAAGCCTTACACAGCTTGACTTGGTGCTAGAGCCTGAGACTTAAGAGTCAGACCAGTGGGGTTCAAGTCCCCGGCTGGACCATGGTGCCCTGAATGCAGAGCCAAGATGCAAATACCGCCAAGAGGAGGGAGCTGCCTGAGCTGGCAGAGAAAGGGCTTGCCGCTGTGGGCGTCCTCCATGCCATGAAGAGGGGGCCCGCCTCTCGGGGTGGAGGAAGGAGCTACTCCCTGGAAACCTGCACAGACGCAGGCAGGGCAGTGGGTGGAGGTGATGCTCTTACCCACTGGGCACTCCTTTCTCCTCGTCACTCTCATACTCTGCGAGGACCAGCTCCTCCTCCCCAGAGGCCACCTCCTCGGGCTCTGTGCCTGTGGCCAGCATCTCACTGCTGAGCCGGAGCAGACGCTCTGTTTCCTCATCTTCCTGTCTCTGTGGGGCAAAGAGAAAGAAACCTTGATGCCGGTGCCCCGCCCCCGACGAGGCAGCATCAGGCGGCCATGGCAGTGCGCCCACCACTGACATGGGCCTCGAGCGACTGGTGCCAACGCCCCAGGACCTGTCCTTCAGCTCAGGCTGCCCCACTCCCGGGGAAGGGGCCGAGGGCCCGGCTGCTCACCCCGACCAGCTGCGTGGGCGGACACAGCCCGGGCGCGGTCCCGGGGACCACACTCACCGTGCGCTTGGCCGCGAACCGGAGCTTTGCGTTGTGACGGACCTGCTGCAGGCGCTCTTCTCGCTTCTTCCTCCGGACCTGCTCCTCCTGGAGGGGGGACGCCAGAAGGGAGACTCCTGCAGGAAGCCCCGGAGCACGCCCCTTCTGGAGCCAGGGTGCCCCAGTCCAGGGCTTTTCGCCTCTGGGCAGCCTGCCCTGCCCTGCTGGCCTCGTCGGCTGCAGCATGGCCAGCAGACCCTGAGCACTGTAGAAAGGACACACTCTCCATCCAGCATGGCCCTTAAGGGGTCCGATGCCAGGGACGCCAGGTCCGTGCTGCCACTGGCAACGGTGAGGTTCCTCTCCCAGCAGTGAAAGGGAACTGCTGGTAAAGAACCCGCCTGCCGATGCAGGAGACCCGGGTTTGATCCCTGGGTCGGGAAGATCCCCTGGAAAAGGGAATGGCAACCCACTCCAGGATTCTTGTCTTGAGAACTCCATGGACAGAGGAGCTGGTGGGCTACAGTCCATGGGGTCGCACAGAGTCAGACACGACTGAATCGACTTAGCACGTACTCATGAATGCCAACCTAGAGAAAGCCTGGTGACGTCAGCTTAACACGGACAGTAAGGGCGCAGCACCAGCCACCCGGGAGGTGGCCAGAGGACACACAGCAAGGACACACGCTGTCCAGCCTTGGGATTCACCTGAAGTCACCACGGATGCCCCGTTCCCAGATCGCCCTATCTCCCATAACCCAATCTCACCTTCAATCGGTCCACCAAGTCCCTTTCTTCCTTCTTCTGCACAAACTGAGTGATCCAGTCGGGCTCTCCGGTGGCCTCTGGGGTGCCTGGGTTCCCCTGGCAGGAGGATGGGAGACCCGGGGCTGGGGCCAGCCCATCGTTCGAGGCGGGGGCTCCAGCCTCCAGCAGACGCTCCTCCTCTTGGCGTTTCTTCTGTTCAAAGTCGCGGAGCCAGGAGAGGGCCCCGCAGATGAGACTTAGGGATTTTCCCTACAGGGAGAAAAACCCCCTCAGACATAGAGGCCAAGAGACCCAGCTTCCCGAATGACCTTTCCTGTCGTAATAAAGCATCTGACATTAAGTATCAGAGGGCGCTCCAAGACCCACTTCAGAAAGGAAGAAAAGGGAAGGGAACTGGCTTTTTCCTAGAGCACAGCTAAGAACAAAAGAAAAATAAAAGCGAAATTCTTTAATTATATGTCTTCACTGTGTTCTTCAAAGAATAAAAGAGGTTTATCAAGCTACCTTTAAGTACTGCAAGCCACCACAATGAGAAGAACGGCAGAAACCGAATAAATAGCCCAGAAAATGAATTAAGGCTCCCCCCCCCAAAAAAAGGGGCACATCATGAAATCCTGGATACGACCTGCTGAGGCAGGGATGCAGTCAACATATCTGCGCAGACAGAAGGTGATCGGCCCCAGGAGTCCCAATGCTATGAAATTTTGAAGCAAACCAATTGTTCTGGAGAATACATCTATTGGTTTAAACATCAGACTTTTCCCTGGAGGTCCTTGACGTGGATTGAATTGTGTCCCCCTGACCCCGGTATCTCAGAACGTGGCCCTGCTTGAAAACAGACATCCTGAGTTAAGAGGGGGTGGGCCCTGATCCAGAGAGACAGTGTCTCAGTTGTGTCCGACCCTGTGCAACCCCACGGACTGTAGCCCGGCAAGTTTCTCTGTCCATGAAATTTCCCAGGCAAGCATACTGGAGTGGGTTTCCACTCCCTTTCACCAGGGGATCTTCCCGACCCAGGGATCGAATCCATGTCTCTTGCATCTCCTGTATCGACAGGTTCTTCACCAGCTGAGCTACCAGGGAAGCCTGTGTATAAAACAGTACCGTTGCATAATAAAAAGGGGAAATGTGGACACAGAGGCAACGAAGACAGACAATGCAAAGAGACAGGAGGAAGCTTCCTGTCCACATGCCCAGGAGAGGGGCGTGGACAGATCCTTCTCCCAGGCCCTCAGGAGGGACCTTGCCGACACCTTGATTCTGGACATCTAGTCTGCAGACTGTGAGACCATAAATTCCCACATTTACGCCACTGTCTGTGGTGTGTTCTCACGGCAGCCCAGGCAGGCAGGCAAAGAGGATGACTGTATGATGAGTTGCGATGCTGAGACACCACTGGATGGTGAAGAGAAGAACAGGTGTAAGCACACTGAAAGTGATGCAAACCTTTAAAAGACAACTACTGACTTTAAAGTTATTCAAGAGAAGAAAAAGAGACCGAAAATATGTAACTGCAGCAGGAGGGTGGGCAGAGGGAGAGGAAAGAGACGGTCAGAAAGCTCCATCTTACCTATGGCAAGAGGCCCCAGCAACCACAGCCAATAAAGCGAACAACAGCAGCATCGGCTTGTGATTTCAACATATGCAAACCAAGAGTATTTAAGAAATAGATAAGAAAGTTAAAAGCACCGGCCCAAGGAACCAAGTTTGATAAATGTGACTTTTTAAACTACACACACTGTTCTTTGATTTGACTTTAAAGAGAGGAGGACAAGGGACCTCCCTGGTGGTCCAGTGGTTGAGACTCCGTGCTTCCAAACAGGGGGGTGCAGGTTTGATCCTTGGTCGGGGAGCTAAGATCCACATGCTGCATGGCGTGGCCAAAAATAAACAGAGCTTCCCTGATGGCTCAGTGGTAAAGAGTCCGCCTGCCAGTGTAGGAGACACGGGTTCCATCCCTGATCTGGGAAGATCCCACATGATGCAGAGCAACTAAGCCCATGCACCACAGCTGCTGAGCCTGTGCTCCAGAGTCTGGGAGCTGCAACTACTGAAGCCCACATGCCTGAGAGCCCGTGCTCTGCTACAAAAGAAGCCACTGCAGTGAGAAGCCTGCACAGTGCAACTAGAGAGTAGCCCCCACTCACCACCAGCAAAAAGCCGAAGCAGCAAATGAAGACCCAGCAGAGCCAAAAATAAATACAAAAAATTATTTAAAAAATAAGGAAAGAAAAAAAGAGAGAGAGGAAAAGATGCTTCATGACATCAGGTGAGGCAGATGGTCAGACGAGGACCTGAACCTCCTCAGATCTATTTACAGGAAGTTGCTCCTGATCCCAATCAGTATATCAGTGGGTTGGGAGGGGAGAAGTCCCATGCACTGCATTTATTTATTTATTTTTGGCCACGCTGCATGGCACCTGGGATCTTAGTTCCCCAACCAGGAATCAAACCCATAACCCTGCAGTGGAAGCACAAGGGAATTCCCCACGTGCACTGGCTGTAAATGGAGGGCTGGAGACTGGCAGCAAGAAGCTGCTTTAACAACTCCTCAACCTGCACAGCATCCTCGTCCCACACAACATCCTCATCCCGCATAGCATCTTCGTGACCCACACTGTGTGAATCGGCAGGAGGGAGTCTCCCTCCCACTCACTGCGTCTGAAGGAACAAAACGGAACCAGGAGAGCAGCCCCACCTGTGTCTCCCCAGGAGAGGATGACACACTCCCGTCAGCGGATGAGACGACATGAGTCCCTTTCCTCTGTTCATTCACTCAACACACACATTACCATCCCGGGCCAACTGGGCCAAGCTCCCCAGGTGGCAGGGACACAGAGGAGAGGCCCGAAAGGTCCTCTAGGAGGTCACAGCAACACCCACACGGGCAGCCCACTGTCACACGGCACTTGCTGCAACAATAAAGTGCGAGAGAGGAGCAGGACCCCAACAGTCCTCAGTGGTCAACCTCTAACAAACCCCCTCCTTCCAGGCCAGGAAGGAAAACTGAGGGGCTCCAGACTGGGTTACTCTGGCCCTTGGTGACCCAGTTTGTGGAGAATAAACCCGTGTGTGATCTGTGAGTAAGCCAGAGTAATTTCTGTTTCTCAGTTGTGTGCTCAGAACAAGATGGACGGTTTCAGTGCTCCGAGTCGTGGTTTCTACACCATTCAAATTCTCAGGTGCCTCCAGCCTAATTTTTCTGTGACCCCGGGGCTGTGTTTAACTGTTTAATAAATAGACAGGAGTGACTTACTCAGAATGATAAATAGAAAGAATGACCTTTCTAAGCTTCACACCATGACTCTCTGTGCAGGCAGACGGGCATGCTGGCGTCCTCTGACTCGTCATCAGCGTCTCCCCAGACCTTCTCAGGCCCCCCCTGGTCATACTTACGGTGCCGGTTGGACTCTCAAATATCCCAATCTTGCCCGCCTCCAGCACCTGGTACAGCGCTGCCATAAAGTCTTTCTGGATGGCATACGGTGTGAAGGGAAACGGGAAGTGGACGCCACCAGCCTCCTGGGTCTTGTCGGCCATAATCCTGGAGGGAAAGCAAGCCAGCAGCTCTCTGATGGACAAGTACTGGCCTGAGATATCGAACAGTTCCTAAGAGCAGCCTCAGTAGTAGTTACCCACTTTCTCCCCAGGGGGGACCATTTTTGGCAAGCAAAAGTCATGCTCTCTCCAACTGTGGGCCTCCCCATGAGGCCTGGCCAGAGTCGCAGTTCATCCAGAGACACTCATCAAAACTGGACACAGGGGAACTTGGCCCAGGCAGCCCTAACAGAAACCCCTGCTGCCCCACCTGCCTGCACACCTTTCTAAGGGCCTGGAGATTTCCCCTGACGGCCTGTCATTATTTCTGCAGCCATTTCGCTTTCTTCTCCGACGCCCCGCCTCCCGGCCACGCCTCCCGGCATCCCAGGACACTGCTTTTCTCCCTCTACCGTGAAGACCTAAGAGGTCGTGATCCACAGGCAGAGCATCACAAGCATAGCTTTTCCACATGTCACACACCCACCCCTACCAGACAGGCATCTTCAGTTTGTTTCTAATTCGTCCCAGCCCCCACTTCCAGCACAAACTAGAGCCGCCCCCTAACCACGGTCCCACCTCCTTCCTGAAAGCTTTCTGCGTGGCCCTGGCCTGACCGACTGGAAGGGCGTCCCAGAACTGAGGTCGCAGCAGTGCTCTGCCTCTGCATGCCCAGGTCCAAGAAAAAGTTCTCTGTTCCATGTTTATTCCATCTTTTCCTCTTCTTCTGACCCTGGCTTCTCTGAGACAGCTTTTACACACCCTTTCTTCCTTTAATCACCATCTTCCATCCTGGCCCCCGCTCTCTCTCTTTGGAAGTCACTGCTCTGAGCTAGGTAAACAGGACCAGCTCACCTCAGTACAAATACGAATAAATCTAAATCCCATGTACACCTCTGCTACACAAGTGGCCTCAGGAAGACCAGTGACCATATTGATTCATTTATGAGGAGAGGGAGTTGCCCGGTGTTCTTCCAGTTAAAGAGTTTAGGGATAGTTAAAACAAGAACTGAGGTGGAACGATAAAAATAAGGATGACAAACCCAGGACAGTTCAATAGCAGAGGTAGGCCTGTAATCAAAAACCCACTAAAACATGGAGGGAAAGGAGACAGGCCCTAACAAACCCCAAATACCTGCCCTGTGTAAAACACTCCACAGGCCCTTCCATTTTTGTCGTCTTGTTTAATCTGCACAACATTGTAAGGATATAGTTGTTGGATCCTGACACTTACAGAAATTAAATAACTGTTCAAAGACTCAGCTCAGAAAGGAAACCCAGGGATCCAAGCCCAGGTTCACATGGCTGTTCTAGTCCAACTCATGTGTCGGCAAAAGAGAACTAGCATCAATAAAAGGGAGATTTACTAAAAAAAAAAAAAAAAAAAAAGGGAGATTTACTGAAAAGATACATACTGAGAGATTAAGAATACAGCCAATCTGGGAAATCCAAGAGCAGAAGCCATGGACAGGGTACTACTTCTTGCAGACCAGAACTGCAGAGTGGTTCAGGTTTTAAGACGGTTCCAGGAAGTCCACCAGCAATAAATGCCTTCGGATTCCCAGTTCTTCTGCTCCAACACATGCCACGTGGAGCCTGCCCAGCCTCCTCTGCTCAATCGCGGCTTCAGCTTTACCCCAACGCTGGCCTGCATGCTGCCTCTGCAGCCCCCTTAACTTCTGGCTTCAGCTCCCACTGTCAAGCAAAGTCTTCTGTTTCCTAGTTCTAAATCCCAGGAGAGAAATCTGAGCTCCCCCCACCGCCCGACCCTTTTATTTTTTACTTTTATTTTTTAATTGGCATTTAACTGGTGACCCAGACGGTAAAGACTTCACCTGCAATGAGGGAGACCTGGGTTCAATCCCTGGGTCGGGAAGATCTCCTACAGAAAGGAACGGCAACCCACTCCAGTATTCTTGCCTGGAAAATCCCATGGACAGAGGAGCCTGGTGAGTACGGTCCATGGGGTTGCAAAGAGTTGGACATGACTAAGTGACTAACACTTAACTTGTAATGACGGGAATGAGCTACATGGATACATGTATATGGATACATCTCTCTTCTCTCTTGGATATCCCTCCCAGCCCTCCTCCATCCCACCCCTCTAGGTCATCACAGAACATCAAGCTGAGCTCCCTGTGCTGAAGAGCAGCTTCCCACTATCAGTTTCACACGTGGGAGTGCATATATGTTAATCCTCATCTCCCAATTTGTCCCACTCTCCCTTCGTCCCTGCTCACCCCGTGTCCACGTGTCTGTTCTCTACATCTGCATCTCTATCCCTGCCCTGCAAATCTCCTGTCTTTAAAGATAGATCACTCGACAGCCTAGAGACCACTGGCTGAGCCATGATCTAATCAGCCTGGGCCTTCTGCCTGCCGTCCCTCTCTGCTTGGGGACCGGAGTCCTGGACATTTAGGACTCAGCTCCTCAGAGGCTTCTCACTCTATCTGCCACCCTCTAATGGTCAAACACCTCCCCTCCAAACACACACACTGCTCTTTGTCATTCTTTTATCTCATTATTTGAAACACTGTATTTTTGTTGTTCATAGCTCTCAGCACTATCTGAACTTATTTACTGTCCTCCCCCACTAGAATATAAATAGCATAAAAGGAGGAACCTTGTCTGCCTTGCTCTTCCCTGCCCCCTAGCATTCAGAACAGGTGCCCTGGCACTTAGCAGGCAATCAATAAACAGGTGATAAATGAATAGCCAGTCTGAGGTAGGGGCTGTGGGAGGGGGTTTCTGTTCTTCAGAGGGATGGGGAGAGGAGATCTATGACTTCAGTATCTAGTCCAAGGGCCAGTTCTTTGATGGTTTCAAACTGTTTTCATATAACCTCACAACCCTATGCAGTCAGGATTTTTTTTTTTTTGTCAGGATTTTTATTAGTTCTATTTCACAGTTGAAGAAACAGGGGCTCAGAAAAGTTAAGTGATTTGCTCACAATCGCTCAGCAAGGGCTTGAATCCAAGATTTTAACGTATATCTGCCTCTGAGCCGGGGCTTCCCAGGCAGCTCAGTGGTTAAAGAATCCGCCTGCCAAGCAGGAGACCTGGGCTTGATCCCTGAGTCAGGAAGATCCCCCGGAAGGAGGGAATGGCTACCCACTCTGGTATTCTTGCCTGGGCAGAGCAGCCTGGCGGGCTACAGCCTGTGGGGTCACAAGGGAGTCGGACACAACGAAGCGACTAAACAGCAGCAGCAGCCTCTGAGCTCCTGAGCTGTAGATTTCTAATCTTCCTCCCACCAGGGTAAGTAGGATGAAAAGACTTGGTTACCAAACTTTAGAATGACAACACGAAACAATAAAGAACAAAAGTAATTATTATTTCACTTCTCTGTGGGTGGTAATTAGGGATCTCATTATTCCAGGAGCAGCACAAGCTAAACCATAAGTGAAAAAAGGGTTTAGCTAAATCCAAAAATAAAGGATTCACTAAGTGCTGTTTAAAGATGTTTGGTATAACTTTTTCCAATCTCTTCAGGCTGGTTGCTTGGACATGAGGCCACACACACACAAGTTGTCCCTAGAATTCCCCACCAGTGTAAAGACACAAGGAACGGCAATCTCATGCTCACTCAATGGGTTGACACGTGAAGGCACCTCAGGTACACAGTTCAGTCGCTCAATCGTGTCCGACTCTTTGCGACCCCATGGACTGCAGCACGCCAGGCCTCCCTGTCCATCACCAACTCCCGGAGTTAACTCAAATTCATGTCCATTGAGTCGGTGATGCCATCCAGACATCTCATCCTCTGTCGTCCCCTTCCCCTCCTGCCCTCAATCTTTCCCAGCGTCAGGGTGCACACAAGTCGTCAAAGCGCTCATTTACTTCAGTCTTCGATGATCACTTATTTACCTGGGTACAAACTTGCTACAGACTGATGGTGTTCCCCCGACCCCAAATTCATGTGTTAAAAGCCCTAACCCTCATCATGAGGCTGTATCAGGAGAAAGAGCTTTTAGGGAGTCATTAATATTAAATGTGGAGAAGGAAATGGCAGCCCATTCCAGTATTCTTGCCTGGGAGATCCCATGGATAGAGGAGCCTGGTGGACTTACAGGTCATGCGGTTGCAAAGAGTCAGACACTACTGAGCGACTAACATTTTAACATTAAGTGAAGGAGGTAATTAGGATCACATGGAGTCCTAATAGTGGGGTCCTGACCTCTATAGGACTGGGGGCCTTGGACTTCCCAGCCTCTAGACCTGGGAGAGAGAAGTTCTCTGTTCAGGCCTCCCAGCCTATGGCAGCCTGAGCAGGTGAGACGCCTGTGTTCCAGGTACCATCCTACTGTTCCCCCCCTAAAGTGCTTTAACTCCACACACCTGGGAGACAACCCGGCTCTAGCCCACCTGCTGTGAATCTGGGATGGCGGGGCTGAGAGGTGCCAGCTGGCTCCAACCCCACGGCCTTGTCTTGCTTCTCTCCCACCCAGCTACACCTTCGGAGCTGTCACAAAGTGTGACGATTTAGCTGCACTTTTCACGGCACTGCCTCCCACAGTCTGGTCAATTCCATCCGTCCCAGGCCTCCTGGCTGGCCACTGCTCCACCCGGGTTCGCTGAGTGGCAGGATGGCTCTGGGGGTCAGACTGCCCAATCTGGGATCCCGCCTGTATCCCCGCTTAAGTCCACATCTCTGACTCCGTTTCCCCAGCTGCAGGGGGCAGTCAGTTCAGTCGCTCAGTCGTGTCAGACTCTGCGACCCCATGGACTGCAGCACGCCAGGCTTCCCTGCCCAACGTCAGCTCCCAGAGTTTACTCAAACTCATGTCCATCGAGTTGGCGATGACATCCAACCATCTCATCCTCTGTCGTCCCCTTCTCCTCCTGCCTTCAATCTTTCCCAGTATCAGGGTCTTTTCCAATGAGTCAGTTCTTCGCATCAGGTGGCCAAAGTATTGGAGCCAGCATCAGTCCTTCCAATGAATATTCAGACGGATTTCCTCTAGTATGGACTGGTTGGATCTCCTTGCAGTCCAAGGGACTCTGTCCCTTGCAGGGGACGGGGAACGGCGCATTCGGTGGCCCTGCAGGGACCAGCAGGTACTACCACGTGCAAAGCGCGCTCAGCACCGCCGGCGGAACCGCCTTGTAGCCGCCAGCTCACGGTCAGGTCCCGCCCCGCGGCCTCTCCCGCCCTCCCATTGGTGCCTGGCCTGTCGATCACACGGCGGCCCCGCCCCAGGACGCTTTCCCGCCACCGGCCAGTCCCGCTCCCCGGCTTATCCACCAGTCTGCCCTTTCTCATCTCGTTCCACGTCCTCGGCAACGCGCTCACCTTCCTCGTCGTCAGGGCTGCTCCGCCGAGGCCAGACCGGCGAGCAGTCCAGGCGGACGCCGCTGAACCTGAAACTCCGGCTCCTCGCCGGTGTCAGCGTCTCCCTGGGCAGCACGCCGCGCTGCACGCCCCCCGCAGCACTGCGCGTGCGCACCCCGGGCTCGGTGGGGCGGGTTCCCGTGTTGCGCCACTGCGCTTGCGCGGCCGGTTGGTCCGGGGCTCTGTCTCCATAGCCCAGTAGAGCGCCCCGCCGCTGCGCTCTGGGGTCACTGTGCGTGCGCGCTCCTTGGCTCTCCTGGTGATGGAGTTCGCGTTTGGTGTCTGCGCGTGCCCGGCGGGTTCAGCTGGGGCGGGAACCCCAGCGGAGGGATCGTGATCTGCGCTCTGTACACTTCCTTCTCTGCGCCCTCCGCCGCCATCCGTGGCGGGTGTTTCTTTGCCAGCTGGCAGCCATAAATACTGAGCGCAGTCGGTTGACTTCAATTGACCATGTTTATCAAACAGGTGGCGCTAGTGGTAAAGAACCCGCCTGCCAGTGCAGAAGACTTAAGAGACACTGGTTCGATCCGTGGGTTGGGAAGATCCCCTGGAGGAGAAGCACAGGCAACCCACTCCAAGATTCGTGCCTGGAGAATCCCATGTAGCTTGGTGGGCTACAGTCTATGGGGGTCGCAAACAGATGCGACTGAAGCGACCTAGCACATCAAACACTTAAGGACCAGGTGCGTAGCTGACTAAGGAAGCCTGTATTCTGGCCCTGGAACTGAGCCTGGTAAAACCAGCTTACTCTGCCCAGTTTTTCATTAACCTCTTTATCTAAAACTTTATTCCCTTCCTTATCCTGCACCTGTTGCCCTCAGGATTGAAAAGTATCCAAGAAAAGGGGGGATTGGAACCCAGAAGCACCCTACAGGGGTCTCCCAGGTGAAAAAGCCTCTCCGTGTTCTCCTTCTTGTTTGTAGAAAAAGGCTTTGGTCTTTTGATACCCTTCCTGAGTTCCACAGGGAAGGCACAGGCAATTACGGATAAAGGAACACAGAACCAGGAAGAGCAGTTAAACAGAAGTTAGGACCATCGTTCATTGATAAAACAGCCCTAGAGCCTCCTCAAGACGTATACATAATAATCTGACACCCATCTTTGAGTAGTTCGGTGGGAACTGAGACCCTCACTCCGGGGAGGATGGTGGCTACAAGCTGAGCACAAGCGCGTGAAACCCAGACTGCCTGGAACCAGAAGGTTGAAGATTAAGAAACCTGAAACACTGCCCTGTTACCTCACCTCCAACCAATCAGATTACAGCCGCTGTGCTCCCGGCTCAGTCCGGCAGTCAGCCTTGTACTCTCCCTCACCACAACCCCCTGTCAGGAAATTGACTCTGCCTCGTGGAGGGTGGTTGTTCAGTCGCTCAGTCGTGTCCAACTCTGCAATCCCATGGACCACCACGCAGTGTGGAGGGTGAGCAGCCCGGAAGTTCAATCTGGTCATAGACCCGGCTCCTGTCTGACCTTAACGTGAGACCCAGTTATTTTACCTCTAGAATGGACCGCACCTCCCCAGCCCACCTCAGCAGGGTTGAGACAGACTAAGTGATTAAATAGTTAATCCCACAAAGGGATTCTAAGTAGAAAGATGGGAGACTCCTGTAAGTTAATGATTACTCAAGAAAGCAGGTGTGCTTAGCAACACAACCAAGCAACAGAAGCACGAGACATGCCCCCAAACAATAAGACAATGGTGGCATGAGCCCCACATCCGGCCCAGTGAGCTCAGTAAGTTAGTGACCCCTAGGACATGCTCTCTGCACAGATGAAAAATAATATTGTTTGTGGACCTAGATTAACCATGCAGGGACAAGAAAACTCCCCTGCTTAACCTGGAGGAGGAACTAATAATGAAAATGACGTCTACTCAAGAAAGACAAAAAAGGTCTTATCCCCCTCCCCACTTTTCCTTTGATTATCAAACTGTAGCCCAGTACGTCCTCAGCATATGGCATTTCTTGCCGGCCTGCTTAAAAGCCTCACACATGTCCTATTCTGGTAAATCACTTGTCTACCACTTTGCTCTTACTGAATTCTTCTCTGCACTGAGACAAAAAGGACTATGGTACCAAAGCTCTTCAGAGCCCCCGTGAAATGACACTTTCAGTTCTGGAAGCCAAGTTGAGGACTGTTGCTACTGGCCCCAGTCCTGCCTCGGGGGGTTCACCTGGTCAGGAGGTGCACATCTTCACCTCCTCGGACGTGGTTCTTCTTTGTCCACTCAGGGATTAGACTGCATGACCCCTGTGAGCTTTTCTGAAGGCATGTCCAGTGTGTGTTTTCCAACACCACACAGTAATCCAGTTTTGACACTACCTGCAGGTAACTGGGATCCCACATGTTAGGGGCTCAGTCCCATAGGACTGCAACATTAGACAGCAACCCCAAGGCCAGGTCGTCATCTGTGCTGCTCACCTTGTTGTTCAGTCACTCAGTCATGTCTTTGTGACTCTTTGTGATCCCATGGACTGCATCACACCAGGCTTCCCTGTCTCCCAGAGTTTGCTCAAACTCATGTCCATTGAGTCAATGATGCCATCCAACCATCTCATGCTCCGTTGCCCTCTTCTTCTCCTGCCCTCAGTGTTTCCCAGCATCGGGGTCTTTTCCAGTGAATCAGTTCTTCGAATCAGGTGACCGAAGTATTAGAGCTTCAGCATCAGTCTTTCCAATGAATATTCAGGGTTGATTTTCTTTAGGATTGATTGGTTTGCTCTCCTTGCTGTCCAAGGGACTCTTTCCCAGCACCACAGTTTGAAAGCTGCTACTGACTGTAAATCAGAGGTTTCCACAAGCTCCTCCTTGGGTTTGATTAATTTGCTAGAGAGACTGACAGAACTGAGGAAGACATTTTACTTACGAGAACATCAGTTTATATAAAAAGAAATAACTCAGGAGCAGCAGGAGGAAGAGATGCACAGGGCAAGTGTATGGGGAGGGAACGGAGTTTCCACTTTCCCCACATCTCCATGAGTTCACCAACCCAGAAGCTCTCCAAACCTCATCTTTCCATGTATTTAACAGAGGCATCGTTACGTAGGCACAAGTTGATCAAATCATTGGTCATTTCTTTTTTTTTTTTAAATGGCCATATCTTGCCGCACATGGGACCTTCATTCCCCAAACAGGGACTGAACTAGCCTAGCGTCCACTGCACTGGAAGGCAGAGTTTTAACCACTGGACCACCAAGGAACCCACTGGTGACTGAACTCCATCTCCAGCCCCCTCCCCTCCCAGGAGGCTTAGGGGATGGACCTGACCATTCCCACCTTCCAGTCACCCAGTTTGTTCCCCTGGCTCACAGCCTTAGGCTGGTTACCTAGGGGCTTCCCCAGAATCACAGCGTTAACATAACAAGAGACACCTGTATCTCTTTCCTCACTAGGGAAATTTCAAGGGTTTTAGGAGCTCTGCTAGGAGCTGGGACAGAGGCCAAAAATATATTTATTATCACAATGTCTCAGGATGGGCCTATGACATTACAACTGGGCGCATTTTATGCTAAGTGGTCCCTGGGAATGACCTTGGCAAAATGATTTCCTGGCAAGATAAGAAACCTTAGGGACAGTTTCTGAGGCTTGAAGGAAAGGTTTTCAAGAAAAAGAGCCGGTGTGACAAGCTGTGTAAAAACCTGGGGGTGGGAATTTACAAAAGGATGATTCCAGAGTCTGTTTTTTGTCAGTACTTCCAACTATCACTGATTGGTGTAGTTTGAAAAGGGCAAAGTACTGTCACCCTTTGGAATGCATTTAATTTTTTTTTTTTTGCATTTAATTTTTAAATCGGACACAATTCAGTTCCTAACACAAACCATGGATTAATGTCTTCTATATACATGTTTGTGTTCAGCTGTGTCCGACTCCTTGCGGTCCCGTAGACTACACCTCACCAGGCTTCTCTATCCATGGAATTTTCCAGGCGAGAATACTGGAGTGCATTGCCATTTCCTACTCCAGGGGATCTTCCCAACCCAGGGATCGAAACCACAACTCTTGCATTTCCTGCAAAGACAGGCTGATTCTTTACCACTAGTGCCATCTGGGAAGCCCCTGGAGAATGGGCCCTTTGGAATGAGGCCCATCAATATCCTGAAAAGGTCTCTGATGCTTCAGTCTTAAGTTTATGTAAATGTTGCATTTACTATACAACCACTGCTTGTTTCCACATTTAAAAATTGTCTCAAAGTAATTGTCATCTGGTAAACTTGACACTTCAAGAAAATGTATTGCATTTTGGTCTATTTCTTCAAAGTCCCCCCACCCCATTCTACACACACACACACACACACACACACACACTCCTAGGGTATAAATTCTCTAAGAACCATCATGGGAGGAATAGAAGATGATAATACTTGGGGTCTGCTTGTAGAAGACTTTAAAGTGTGAAAGTGAGTCGCTCAGTCATGTCCAACTCTTTGTGACCCCATGGATTGTATATGTATAGTTCTCCAGACCAGAATACTGGAGTGGGTAGCCTTTCCCCTTCTCCAGAGGATCTTCCCATCCCAGGGATCAACCCTAGGTCTTTCACATAGAAGGTGGTTTCTTTACCAGCTGAGCCACCAGGGAAGCCCAGAAAACTTTAAACAGCAAGCTAACAAGTTTAGACTTTATCTTATAAGCCATTTGTACATCACTGAAATGTTTTTTTAACAGAGGAGTGAAATTGCAAAAGCAGTGTCTTGGAAATAATAAGCCAGCAGCAGGGTGAAGAATAGCTTAGAGGGGAAAGAGACCAGAAGCAAGCAAACAAGTCAGGTTATGCAATAAACCAGACAATGCAATAGGGACTTGGACCTCAAGAATGGTAATAAGAATGGAGGATAGGGACTTCCCTGGCAGCCCAGTGCTTTAAGACTTCACCTTCCAATGCATGGGGTGCAAGTTCAATCCCTGGTCAAGGAACCAAGATCCCACATGCCTCGGGGTCAAAAAACCAAAACATAAAACAGAAGCAATGTTGTAACACATTCAACATTCTCCTACTTAAACCCCTGTTTAAACCCCTAGTTTAACTCCTGTTAAACCCCTAGTTAAACCCTGTGGCTTCCTGTTTTCTCCATAGCTCTGGCTCAGGATCTGCAGCACAGCAGTCAATGACCCCTCCGTGGCCCCCACTTCTGAGTCTTTCAGTCCCTCCCCATCACCCTTTGTTCAAGCTGAGCTGGCCATGGAGGATCAGGCTCACTCGGCTGGTTCTGAAACAGCAGGGAAGGGGGCTGTGAGACTCTATTTGTGTTTTGTAAATAGGTTCATTTGTACCACTTTCTTACATTCCACATATAAGTGATGTCACATGATACGTGTCTTTCTCTGATTTGCCTCACTCAGTATGACAGTCTCTAGTCCATCCACGTCGCTGCTTGTTCTTCTTCAGTCACTCAGTCGTGTCTGACTCTTCAAGACCCCAGGGACTGCGGCACGCCAGGCTTCCCTGTCCATCACCAACTCCTGGAGCTTGCTCAAAGTCAAGTCCATCGAGTCAGTGATGCCATCCAACCACCTCGTCCTCTGCTGTCCCCCTCTCCTGCCTTCAATGTTTCCCAACATCAGGGTCTTTTCCAATGAGTCAGCTCTTCCCATCAGGTGGCCAAAGTATTGGAGCTTTTCAGCAGGCTGCTAATGGGCATTATTTCATTCTTTTTATGCCGACCCACTCTTTTAGATCATGGACTCCTCCAGAGCGGAGAGTCAGCTTGGCACCCCCAGTGCCCAGAGCAGAGTTTGGCACCTGGTGGGCACTCATTGACCCCTGGAAGAGTGGACGAGTCCTAGATGGCGCTGAGGTTGCGCCTGCAGGATAGGGAGCTGACTTCTGCCCTCTCCTGGCAACATGGGGCATTGTCCAGACCACAGACTCCTTCCCTCCCATCCTTTGCCAAAAAAAAAAAAAAAAGAAAAGGAGGAAAGGGAGGCAGTGCCTAAAGACAAAGAAAGCTCCAGTCACTCTTTCTCACTCTTAAATACCTGTGAATTAAGAATATGGGCAGAAAGTGGATTCATGGACTGGACGCTGAGGATGGTTGGGAAGTGACAGCCAAAATGTACGAGATTTCTTTACAGGGTAATGAAGATGTTGTAAAATAAATGGTAGGGACCTCCCTGGTGGTCCAGTGGTTAAGACACCACACTTCCAATGCAGGGGACCCAGGGAGCTGGGTTTGATCCCTGGCTGGGGAATTAAGATCCCACAAACCTCGAGACCAAATAAATACATAAATAAAATGGATTAGAGTGGCGATTGCACAACTCTGTGAATATATTAAAAGCCCCTGAATTGTACACGTTTTTTCCATGAAGTGTAGCTTAAAGGATTTTAATTTCCTGAGTGAGTGAGTGAAGTTGCTCAGTCGTGTCTGACTCTTTGCAACCTCATGGACTGTAGCCTACCAGTCTCCTCAGTCCATGGGCTTTTCCAGGCAAGAATACTGGAGTGGGCTGCCATTTCCTTCTCCTGACCAGGGATCAAACCCAGATCCTCCACAGCGAACATACAGAGTCCTGACTACTGGACCTGCAGGGAACTTTCTGAATTGTACACTTTAAATGGATGAGTTATATGGTGTCTGAATTCTATCTCAGTAAGGCTGTTACCAAAAAGAAATCAACTGAATGTTTGTACAACAACTTGAATGAACTTAATCCCCCTGAGCTATACACCAAAAAATAGTTAAAATGTCAATTATAGGTTATGTATATTTTATCACAATTAAATAAAAAGAAAGTAAGTGCATTCTATATACTGTCAATAAACACATAGAAAATAAACTTTTGGAAAGAGCATTTATAACAGCACCCAAACCAAAAACTACCTAGGAATAAATATAATAAAAGATGCATAAGACCTCTACACTGAAAAATATAAAATATAAAGCATTGCTGAAAAAAATGAAAGAATCCCAATAAAATGGAAGAATAGATCATGTTTATGGACAGAAAGGAGCATCCCTGGTGGCTCAGATGGTAAAGAATCCGCCCGCAATGCAAAAAATTGGGTTTGATCCCTGGGTTGGCAAGATCCCCTGGAGAAGAGAATAGCTACCCATTCCAGTACCCTTGCCTGGAGAACCCCATGGACAGAGGCGCCTGGTGGGCCACAGTCCTTGGAGTCACAAAGATTCAGACACTACTAAGAGACTAACATTTTCACTTTCTTTCATGGACTGAAAGGCTCCATGTTTTGAGATGTCAAATCTCCCTAATTTGATGTATAAATTCAATGGAGTCCTAATCAGAATCTTAGATTTTTTGAAAGACATTGACAAGGTGGTTCTAAAATGTATATGTAAAATCAAAGAACCTAGAAGAGTAAACGCAATCTTGACATGGAAGGGTAAAACTGGATGTCAAAACTCATTTTAAAGCTACAGCAACCAAGATGCTAAGGCATTGGCACAAGAATTATTAACAGACTGATGGAATAAGAGTCCACAACAGACATAAATATATGGTCACCAGCAACAGATGACCAAAGAACCACCACAGTTCAGAGGGGAAGTGATAGTCTTTCAATAAATGGTGTGGGGTTAATTGTACATTCATAGGGGAAAAATAAACCTCAATTTTACCTCACTCCATTTGTAAAATTTAATCAGATATGGATCATAGACCTAAATGTGAATGATAAAGCAAAAAAAGCTTCCATTCTAAAAAAGCAAAAATGAAATAGAGACAAATCTTCATGACCAAGGAATAAACAAAGATTTTTTTAAACAAGACACACATGAAAAATCACTAGCCCAGGATTGACAAGGAAGAAATGGAACTCTTTATTCACAGATGACATGGTCATCTATGTAGAAAATCAAAAAAATTTTGAAAAATTAGTGGAACTAATTAGGGATTATAGCAAGGTTGCAAGATACAGGTTTATAGACAAAAGTCAGTTGCTCTTCTCTATACTGACAATGAACTATAGGAATTTGAAATTCAAAGCATGATACCACTCTGATTGTACCACTCTGATGAGGGGATGTTGATAATGGGGAGGAGGTCCGTGTATGTATGAGGGCCAGGAGTGTATGGGAAACCTCTTTGCCTTCTGCTCAGTTTTGCTTTGAACCTGACTGCTCCAAAAAAATAAAATCTACTAAGGAAAATCACTAACTGTAAAAAAATAATAGGTTAATAAATTGAACTCCATTAAAATTAAAATGCTCATCAAAATACCATTATGTGAACAAAAAGAATATGAAAAAGAACATATATATGTATATAACTGAGTCACTCTGTTCTATAGCAGTATTTAACATTGTAAATCAACTATACTTCAATTTAAAAAGACATAAAATAAATACCATTATGTGAGTGAAAAGGCATGCCACAGACCAGAAGATTATTGCAATGTATCTTGCCTATAATACATAAAGAAATCCCACAAATTGATAACAAAAAAACAGACAACATAATTTTTTAAATATACCCAAAAATTTGAAAGGTACTTCACAAATGAGGCTACATCCAGACAGCCAATAAGTATATGAAAATGCGTTCCACTTCATTAACTATCAAGGAATACAAATTACACCACACTGCATCCCCCAGATGGACTAAAATTAAAAGCACTGACAGGACCTCCCCAGTGGTCCAGTGGTTAGGACTCTGTGCTTCCACTTCAGGGGGCCTGGGTTTGACCCCAAGATCCCACATGCCACAGCACAGCCAAAAAAGAAAGTAGTGACAATACCATGTTTTGGTGAGAGTGTCCAGCAACTAGAACTCTCATACCCTCTTGGTGGAAGTGTAACTTGATACCCTGATTCTGGGAAATTGGCAGCATCTGCTCAAGCTAAATATAAGAAACTCCATGACCCAGCAGTTCCATTTCTTGGTTATATACCAAACTGAAATGAGCATTTATGTCCACCAAAAGTCATGTACAAGAATGTGCATAGAAGCTTTATTCATAATACCCCAAACCTGGAAACAACCCCAGTATCATCAATAAGGAAACTGTGGTATATTAAATACAGTCGAGTATCACACAGCAGGCAAAGGTAACTGACTACTTCTACATGCATGACCGTGGATGAATTTCACAGACATCATGTGCAATGAAAGGAACTGGTCAAAAAAGTACATACTGTTTGATTCCTTCTGAGTGATGTTCAAAAACAGACAAAACTAATCTATCGGGAGAGGTCAGAATAGCAGTTACCTTTAGGGATAGTTACTGTTGGAAGAGGCTATGCAAATGTCTGTTGGGGTGCCCAAGTGTTCTGTACCTTGATCTGGTTGTCAGGTGGGTACACACATATGTAAAATTTTATCCAGCTATATATTATTAATGTTATATCTTTCAATTTTTTTTACTAAAGTATAATTAATTTACCATGTTGTGTTAGCTTCAGGTGTACAACAAAGTGATTCAATTAGACATGTGTGTATATATATATATATATACACATATATATATTCTTTTTCAGATTTTTTTCCTTTATAATGAGATATTGATTATAGTTCCTGTGCTATACAGTAGGTTCTTTTTGGTTATCTATTTTATATACAGTAGTGTATCATGTTAATCCCAAACTCTTATTCTCCCCTCCTTCCCCTTTAGTCACCATTAAGTTTGTTTTCTACGTCTGTGAGTTTATTTTTATTTTGTAGATAAATTCATCTGTATCATTTTCTTATATTCCACATATAAGTGATATGATACCTTATCTGTCTTTCTCTGATTTACTTCACTTAGTATGATAATCTCTAGGTCTATCCATGTTATTGTAAATGGCATTATTTCATTCATGATGTTCTATAACTTTAAAACGTTAACAAATATATTACTGCCCATTTTTCCAAGCTCTTTCTCAAGCCCTGGGTGTTTGTGACACCTTCCCAGAGTACCGTGACCCTTCACAGACCGGGCCACCCTGCACTCTGGAAGCAGAGCCACGAGGGTCAGTCCTTCCTTTGCTCTCCCTTCTGGTATCTGTGTCTCGAGGGCCTTGGACAGCATCACAGACAACGTGCCTGCATCACAGACAAAGCGCCTGCAGGCCCTATTGCTGATAAGCGCCCTCACAGGTGCTCAATAAATCGCTCTCGTCTTAGAAATGAGTTCGCTATGTTGCATAAACCTGGGTCCTACCAAAATCTCGGTTAAAGCATCAGGTCACTTGCCCACACGAGGCGGAGGAGGGCGGAAGTGGGGAGGGATAGAAAGGGAGCGGTGAAAGCCAAGAGCAGCGTAGAAAAGAGCTGACCCTGATATTATCACAATGACACAGGTACAATCAAAAACAGAAGTACAAAGACTAGGGTGGAAAAGCAGGCCTGGGTGCTGAGAACCCGGCGTTGCACTCTCCCCGTGGGTTGGGAAGGAGTCCTACTTCGGGGCGGGTGACCAGGTCACTGGAGTCCTCCGAGCACCCGCCTAGCGGGAGCGGGTCTCGCTAGCCACCTCGCTGGGGCGGGGCCTTGGGTGGGCCACTGTCCTCCAGAAATTGTCCCCTTCCCCAGTCGTACTAAGCCCCGTCACGTGCTAGGCAGCCACAGCCACCAGAGGGCACGGAGGCCAGAGCGCACCCAAAGAGGGGACCCATCCCGACCCCTCTGAGACATGCCAGCGCAGGCTCCGCTGGAGCTGATGAGACCAAGCTCCCTCCCTCTTTCCCTGGGTTCCTTGGTAGGCCGTGTCCCTGCAATGGGAAATCCACGGCGGCTACCCGAATGGTCTGGGTCTGAGCCCAGTGATCCCAGGCGGCTTGCACACTCAGTTCAGCACCTGCCCTCAGAACAAATCGGGGGACAACTGGAAGGGCTGTCACGGAGGGAAAGTGCAACGCTGCCCTGAGTTCAGTGCCCAGGGCGCTATCGCCAGCTCTCAGCTCCAGGGCCCTAAGGTCGCCTGTGGCTCCAAGCCTATGGGCCCGGCCGCCCACCCTGTGCCTGGAGGCCTCCGGACCCACTCAATAAATAGCTTTGCACCAACTGTCCACGGATAGGTAATACAGACGGCGAGCCTTAAGTGGGTGCAAATTGAAAAAGAATAGTTGGGACTTCGCCACTGATCAGTGAAGCCCCTGAGGAACTCAGAGCCCCGTGCAGAAAGACACCCCTTCCCCCTCCGCCCTCTACCTGGGATCCCTGAGTACTGCCACCCCACCCCCACCCCACCCCACCCCCAGCGAGGGGCGCCCAGAAACCCAGGAGGAAAAAAGCTGAGGGCGTCAACCCAAGGACATGCCCAACAATAGTGCCCCTGGAGGAGGCTGGCTTGGGGAGGAAAGCTGCTGAACAACAACACCTGCAGGGCCTGTGGGAAGAGATGAACTCCGAGGTGCTTCTGAGTACACGTTTTGGTTACATGCTGAAAGGATAAACAGTAAAGTCAATATTTGACTAGAGCTGACTGTGACCGATACAGATGGACTTTTGGGATACAAGAGTAAATCTGAGCTTTCATACAAGTTTTTTTTTGTTATTATTATTATAATTTAAACGTTTAAAAATATTAGCAGACCAGTTACAGAAGTTTGATGTAATAACAAAGGAACAATAATTTCTTAATTTCTCAGTAGTTAAGAGCTGCTGGCTTGCTCCTGTGGTCACTGCGGAGCACATTTATGATGGTAAACAAATTCACTCTCCACTGGGGCCAGTGCAGGGCTGGGTTTCTTCCAAAAGGGAATCCTAGTTCCAGTTGTGCTAATTAGATCTGATGCCCTGGACCCACACGTGATCCTTGATCACAGGTTTGGGGAGGGTGGAAATGAGGCATCTGGTTACTGGACACTCCCATGAATGAGGCCAAAGCCAAATTTCAGTTCATCCACAAACAAGGAAGGATGAAGACAGGCTACTTTTTATTGCCCCATGGAGCAAAACAAAACAAAATGTATTTATCTTAAGCATGAAATTAGATTTTATCTTTTAAAAGAAGGAAAATACTCCTTTCTTTCAGTAGGACAGGCACCAAATATCCCATCCACTTTCCCCGGAGATCAGAAGCCCAAGGAAATATTAAGATCAAGTCTTTACTTCACGGGGTGCCCAGGCTTGTTGGAATGACAAAATATCAAAGCTAGTGTATTAGATAGTCATGTTCATCATTGATTGCAAAAGAGAAAAAAGTACAGATGTTATTTATAATAGCATCAGGAAGAAGCACTATTCTGGAAACCATGGATCAAACCCCAGTCTAGACCAGTCAATGGCTCTCAATCGGAAGACTGGAGACTTTGGGGTTTCAGATCTATATGCCAGCATTCAACAGGCTGAACAAGTGAAACATGGCACACACACACTCATTACCACTCATCTGTTTGCTATGTGCCATGCACTGCGTTAAGTACGTCACACATGATAATTTATTATTTAATGCTCAAAGAAAATCCCTGTGACATAGACAGTGTTATGATTCCCATCTATCTCAGAGATGAGGAAAACTTGCCCGGTGACCCGGGGTGTGTTCAGTGATGAAGCTTCAAGCGTCCACTGTGTGCAGACCCCACATGTGTATGCAGTGCTCAGTCGTGTCTGACTCTTTGTGACCCCACGAACTGTAGCCCGCCAGGCTCCTCTGTCCACGGGATTCTCCCGGGAAGGATACTGGAGTGGGTTGCCAATTTCCTCCTTCAGCGATCTTCCCAACCCAGAGATCCAAGGCACCTCTCTCACATCTCCTACATTGCAGGTGGATTCTTACCCATAAGCCACTGGGGAAGCCCGCATAGCAGCCTGCTATTATTCAAATGCATGAAAATGGAGCTGTAATCTCTAAAATAAGTAAATATTTTATGAAATTTCAGTAGCTGTTTTGGTTAGTAGTATAATTTGTGTTTTCTCAGTCGACAGACACCAGAAGTAGCAAGAAATTATGAACGTCCTTAACATTTTTGGTACTACAGTTTTTTTTACACCAGTCATATCGGTGATGTTCTAATTCTTAGGTTGGGACTGTGGTATATTCCCAAGGTCCATTATGTTGGTATGTTACATAACATGTATATGTATACACATATGCTCATCTCACATTTTCTTGAACGATTCAAGAACTATTTTTTTTTTAATGTTTAAGAGCATTAGCAGTCAAAAAAGTTCCTTTTTAAAGAACCTTTAACAACAAAGGATTTAGGGAATTTCCTGCTGGTCCAGTGGTTCGGACTCCTTGCTTCCACTGCCACAGGTTCAACGCCTGGTCAGGAGGAACTAAGATCCCACACTCCATGGCCGAAATAATAATAACTAAATAAAAACTCAACATTTAAAAACAAGGGATCTTTACGTCTGAGGGATTGGCCTGGCATTTGGGAGGTGCACCATGTGAGTTCCCAGAAGGCTCATTCTGACAATAATGAGCCAGATAACAACAATAATAACAAAACTAACCAGAGCACCTAAGGAGTAAGGTGGGGAGTGGGGAAAAGGAAAAAGTGTGCTCTCTTCCTCTAGCAAAAGGGGGGAGTTTCAGAAGGACTTTGAATGACTGACTGGTACTACCGAAAATAATCATGTTGTTAAACACCTTTAAGGGAAATACTGACTTAAATGGGCTGAGGGTTAAAAAAAAAAAAAAAAAAGTGGGGGGTGGCTGGGAAACAGATGAGGGAGAGGGAAAGAAAATTTTGGGAATTTCTTGGTGATCCAGTAGTTAGGACTCTGCCCTTTCACTGACAAGGGTATGGGTTTAATCCCTAGCAAGAAAAGAAAGGAAAACAGATTGAAAAAGAAACAAACTGATCTGTGCACTTTCTACATTGAGTATGTTTAAGTTTTACAATCCGAAGACTATAATGTAAATAAAATGGTAAATAATTCTAGAAACAGAAAAAAAAAATTTGGGGGGATCCTGGAACCCTAGAACTGTCTCTCCTCACCCCTTCCACCTCCTGGCTCCCAACCATTCATTGACTGAAAGAGCCCAGCACTTCCTCCCTGGAAACCTTTCCCTCTGACCCTTCCCCATCCAGGAGGTTTTCCCCTCTCTTACAGACCTCTGTATCCTATCCCCGTCTCACTAGAGCACTCATCCCATCAGAATCATGAGCATGATTTCCTAACCAACTGTGTGAAGGTGGGCACTGGGCTAGATACCTGACACACATTCCCTCTTTGTAACCATCACAACTACCCTCGGTGACAGGTGTTCCTATTTCTGTTAATCTGCCCCAAGTCAGTTAGTATGTTGGGGACCCAACTCCTTGCTTACTCTCTAGAAAGAGCACGTGCTCTTTCTACTGTAAGTATGTATGCAAAGGTGGTCATATCTTCGGTGCTCAAGTAAAACGTGCTGACAGACTAGAAGATACCTACAACTGTTTGCTGCCAGTAAAGAAATAGATGCTTTTAGAAAAGTATTACTGGACCGGAACTTTTCTATACTAACCTGTTCAGCCAGATAACACCCAGTGGCCCCAGCTTCAAAAGAAACCAGTACACACACGAGAGTGACCGCACACAGGTGCAGGAGCCAACAAGAAGATAACTGCCAAGGCGGCAAGCCAGCACCCTAGTCTCCGCCCGTCTCCTGCCACTTTGGAGGGCCACCGTTCCTTCTAACCCTCCTGAGGACAGTGGTAAAAAAGAAGCAGATTTAATCTCTATTGAGTCAACCCCCCCAAGTCCACTGAAGGTCAGTCACCGAATGAACAACGTCTTAATCGAGGCTAAATACATTTGCTGTAAATTGCTGGAAGAAACGATTTTATTTCTCCTGCATCCCTTCCCAGCCAATTCCAACAGAAAAGACTACAATGAATTCCCCGGTTATAATACTGAAATTTCATCCGAAAACAGCCCTTCTCGTTTTCTACCTATATAGGACAGTCTTCATAGTACAGTGGCAAGCACTGAGCAAGGGCTCCAAAACAAACAAAAACCTTATTTCTACTGGCATACAAATTCCGGCAGCCAATAATTATTTGATAACACGCACCAGACACTAAACTGGGCTTAAGTGCTAAGGAAGAGCAGGACCCTCCATACACAGATCTTTTTGTCAAAAGGCTATTGTTTCGGTAACTATGGCGCTTCCTAGTCGCCACGGGAAGTCCATGAGCACCCGGGAACCCAGTATTAAGAAAATATTCCTTCTCATGGGCCTTCAGTAAGATGCAGTGGCTCTCCTCGCGAGTTGAACCCATTCTATGTGTTCAGTTGTATTATTGTCGGGGAAGGCCCCTTTAATACGCGGGCCATTTCTTGCAAACGGGCAGCTTGCAGCGTTTCGCCGGGCCCTGGGCGCACGCTGGCCTCTCTCCAGGTAAACCCAGACGCCTCCCCGGCCCTGCGCGCCCAGGTAACGCTCCCCTCGCTCTGCGTTCAGGACGCTCGCCCAGGCAGGCGGGGAGGCCGGCAGCCCGCGGCTCGGGTCGGGGAGACGCACGCGCGGCGCCCACGTTCGGCAGCGCGGCGTCGGATGCTGCGGGGGTATCGAGAAGGATCTGGAAGAATCCAGCTAGACCGGGGGGACGGGAAGGGGAGGCCGGGAGAGCGAGCGGCAGAGGCGGGGGCTGGCTGGCTCTCGAGTCCGAGGGTCTCGGGGCCGGGGCGGGGCCAGGCGGCCGGCGGGAGGAACGAACCAGAAACCACCTTCCGCAGGAGCGCCCTGAGCGCCAGAGCCTGAACCCGCTCGGCCGCCGGCGCCTCTAGAAAGTTCTCCCCCCACGTCCCTCGCGGCCGCCCGGCTCCTCCCAGCCCCTCCCTCCGAGGCGGTGGGACCAATCGCTCCCCCGGCCGCCCACGACCCCACCTCCTCCTCCCGCCCGCGCCCGCGCCGGAGCAGAGAGGTGCGCGAGCCCCGACCCGCCGCCCGCACCGCCGCGCACACCCCGGCGCCCGCTGCCCGAGAAACGGCGTGATGACCGCCGAGGAGACGAAGGCGGCCGAGAGCGGAGCGCAGTCGGCGCCGCTGCCCCTCGAAGGGGTGGACATCAGCCCCAAGCAGGATGAGGGGGTGCTTAAGGTAAGGGGCAGGGGGCGCCCCGGGGCGGCGGCGGCGAAGGGGGGCGGGCACCGGGAGCCCCCCAGCGTCTGGCCGGGGCTTGGACGGCCGCCTTTGCAGCCTCCCGGCCGGCAGTTGAACAGGCCGTGCAGCCGTGGCCGGGCGCATCGCCTTCCTGGCCGGGCCGCCGGTTCAGGGAGGGAGGGCGGCCACACGCTCGGAAGGGGAACATCTGGGCTGAGGCTCCCCAGGCCCGGGAAGGGTCCCGGAGCGCAGCGCCTGCTCTGGCTGCGGCATGCGCCGGGAGGGGCGCGGCGGGGGGCGGACGCGCTCGCGCGGGGGACCCGGCGGCGTGCACCGCCCCGCTGCGATCTGCGACCCGCCACCGGCTCCTTCCCAGCCGCCGCCGCCGCTGCCGCCAGGGAGCAACCCCCCCAGCCAACCCCGGCCGCCTGCGCCTCCGGGGTGCGGAGCTCGCCGACCCTGGCAGTTAAACATTAGCCAGGACGCGAACAGGGTCCCGGGAGTTATTGCCTGACCCGCGCGGGCCTTTGTGCGACTTGGCGCGCGGTCCCGGCGCCCTCCGCCCTCTGGTCACCCCTTTCCTAAAGGCTGGGACCCGGCTAGGTCACCCGCTCGGCCATGCTGTCCCCTCCCCCCCCCCCCACCCCGGTGCATGCCGGGACCTGTAGTTCACCCCGCCTCCGCGCCCGCACCCCACCCCACCCCACCCCCGGACCGGGGCCTTCCTGAGCGCGGGGTGCGGGTCTGGGAGGAGGTGCTTTGGTTGGGCGCCCTAAACCGTGTTACGGCCGGAGGAGCCAGGGGAGGGGTCTGGGAGCCAGGCAGCAGGGCGTCTTGACCCGGGTCAGGACAACCGGCCGCGGTTCGGAGCAGGTTCTGCGCTGTCCAGGATGGCGAAATCCTAGGCCGGCTTCGTTCGTATCCTCACCCAGCGTTTCTGCTCCTCCTGGCTTCCCGCAGCTCAGCCCACGTGTGCGTGTGGCCAGGGCGGGTTGGAGACCTCGGGGAGCTTCTTAGCTGTTTCAGAAACGCACCTGGCTGCTCTCCGAGTGTGCACGCGGGCTTCCAGGGAGACCCATTTCCCCTTTTCATTCTCCACGCCTTCCCTTTCACTTTTCTGTTTGTTCGAGTCCATGTCCATTGCATCGTGGGAGCTTTCCCTTAGAGGGTAACTTGCACACTTAACCAGATAGCCCACCTTTTTATAAACGCGAAAGAAGAGAAGCAGGTTCTTCTAAACTCTGGGAAATATTCTAACCCTGACTTCAAGGACTGCAGTCGCCTACCAGTCAGGAACGCTCAAGTCCCAAGTCAGAGCCTAGGGCCTGCTCAAGGGCCTTGGCTCACTTGTAAGCTGTTGATTGCTCTTACCTCTCCTGGACTTTCTGGTTTCCCTCTTTTCTTTCTAAACCAGACCTGATTGGATGACTGGCGTTAGGAAGAATGAGGAAATGTAGCGTAAATACTTTCCCCTTTGCTGCTGATAATTATTCAGTGTTTTACTGGTTTAGTTCTGTAACCACTCTGATAGGGTTTATCATCACTACTTTACGAATATGGTCAGTTTAGAGAGTTAGAGTTACTTTTATAAAATCATAACAGCAAAAATGATCTCAGGTGTTTTGTCTCCAGTGTTTCAAACCAAGTCATGTCGTGGTCCAAGAAAGGGAGGTCAGTTTAATTGTAGCCAAACCTCACAGCAGAGTCATTTGATGATGGGTTTGTTGAGTTACTTACAAGGAGGCAGGAAGAGACCGCTTACATTCTGGCCAGAGGCATGCGGACAGGTGCGGTTCCTCTCCATGTCCATCCCCAGGGACTCACCGTCTCCGCTTCCCTGCCTTCCAGGTCATCAAGCGAGAGGGCACGGGCACGGAGACGCCCATGATTGGAGACCGAGTCTTCGTCCACTACACAGGCTGGCTGCTCGATGGCACCAAGTTCGACTCCAGCCTGGACCGCAAGGACAGGTTCTCCTTCGACCTGGGGAAAGGTGGGCATGGTTAGCAGGCTCTTAGGACAGGGTGTGCGCGCTGTCACAAACAGAAACTGAATTCTCAGAAGCTTAAACAGGGAACGGTTTATTACAGTTCTTTTTTTATGTCCACTGTCCTGAAACTCTATTGATTTTTTAATCTCTCATTGCCTTGATCACCTCTGAAAACCTTGCTTCCTTTTCCGGGGTGGACTGCTTTGTTTTCTTGAACCTCTTTGTTTCAGAGTTGAGTGATTTTTCTTTTTCTTTTTTTTTTTTGAGAGGTCTGAGACCTGATACCATTTATCGCAACCAGATTTTCTACCTTCCTGGTCCCATTTCTAAAGAGTACCCAGCTTCCCTTTGGGCATGGGACAGTAAGTCTCTCAGGCCACTGTTTGAACCTGGAGGGAGAGTCCTGCCAAAGAGGACCTGTTTCTTTTCTGTACCTACAGGGGAGGTCATCAAGGCTTGGGATGTTGCTGTAGCAACCATGAAGGTGGGTGAAGTGTGCCACATCACCTGCAAGCCGGAGTACGCCTATGGCTCAGCTGGCAGCCCCCCGAAGATCCCTCCCAACGCCACGCTTGTGTTTGAGGTGAGTGTCCAGCCACAGAGGGCCAGGCAGAGAGCCAACCTTAGTCTGGCTGCCCTCCAGCCCTTCCTGCTGCCTGGAGACAATGTAGCCAAGGCTGAGGGCCTGCCCTCAGGGGAGGGAAGACATGCAGTGCGCATCACCCACTGCTACTGCCAGAGAACCCTCAGTGAGCAGGTTTCAGGTCGGGGGAGGTGACCGCAAGCCCCCCTTTCAGACTTGAAGCAGCGGGGTGAGGGCTTAAGTCCTGTTCATCTCAAGAGGGGTGCTCAGAGGGAGGTGGACCAAAACGAAGGAATCAGGAGGTCACAGGCTACATGCAGTCATGACTGACAGTGGCGAACATTGGTGCCCTAGAGATAAGATGCGGGCAGAGATGCTTCTCTTGTGGGTCGAGGCGAGGGGCAAGCATTTCTGAGAAGGTGGAACTTCACTGTGTTAAGACTCAAAAATGAAAAAAAAAAAACAAAAAAAGACTCAAAAATGGTTGAGCCCTTCACAGTGGAGGCTCGGAGAATGTTGGGAAGATTGGTGAGAGGTGTTGGGTCATTTCTAATACCTGTCAGAGCTTGTCTGGCAGCTGAATTAGGACCGTCTGGAACGTGTGCTTGTTCTATAGAGCATTCATTAAGAAGACATACCAAGGTTGAGACCAGGGCCGCTCCTGAAAACTTCGCTACTTGGTCCACTCCTCGTGTGGCTGCCTGTGCAGTCAGACCTGCTCTGGCCCTTACTAGGGACTCTTGTGAGTGAGAGGGGAGCATGGATCCTTGGACCTTGTCCCACAGGTGGAGTTGTTCGAGTTCAAGGGTGAGGACCTGACAGAAGAGGAAGACGGCGGGATCATCAGGAGAATACGGACGCGGGGGGAGGGCTATGCCAAGCCCAATGACGGCGCCATCGTGGAGGGTGAGGCTGCACAATCCGGGATTCCCACTCGGGTTCCGCTGTGCAGGGCCTGGGTGGGTTTGGGCGGGTCCATACCTTTCTCTGATCCAGCTTTCTTATCTATAAAGTGAGGGATTGAACCACATTCTCAACATCCCTCTATCTGAGAATGCAGAAGGGCATCTGGGGAGTAGGAAGGGACAGGGCGATGGGGCGGGGGGTGGCTGAAGGTGGCTGGTGCGTCCCTCAGTCACCAGCCCACTGAAACCCAGTGCATTGTCTGTCTTTAATGCCAGTTGCACTGGAAGGGTACTTCAAGGACCAGATGTTTGACCGGCGGGAGCTCCGCTTTGAGGTCGGCGAGGGGGAGAGCATGGATCTGCCCTGTGGGCTAGAGAAGGCCATCCAGCGCATGGAAAAAGGAGAACATTCCATTGTGTATCTCAAGCCCAGGTGAGGCCAGCTCTGGCCCAGGTGTGGGCAGTCTGTAGAGCAGGTGGGCGAACCGAGGTCAGATCTCCTAGTCCAGGTGACTTACAGAGCCGGCTTGTATTGTATAGCCAGCTGTATCCCTCCCCTGCCAGTGGTCACTATGCGCTGGGCACCCCGCACAGACACTGTCAGGACCTCTGTTGTAGTCAAGAGTGTGGCCACAATCACCCACGTCTTTTTTGAATCAAAACCTCATCTCTTGAGTTACGGCTGCGGCAGATTGCCTTTTCCAGCCCAGGGTTTTTGTCTCCTGTTAATTGACTCAGTCATTACTGATGTTTGTTGAAACATACCTACTATGTGCCAGACACAGTGTGGAAAATTCCTGGGTGTTCAGAGACATTGTTCCCACCTTCTAATGGCTCTCTGCTCAGGAAGATAATCGTACTAGTGTGTAATGTGAGTTACTAGAACGATGTATAAGATGCTAAGAGCCCAACTAACTGTGAAGAAGCAGCATCAGGGAAGATTTTGCCAAGCAAGGAAGTTTACACCAAGACCAAAGGGATGGAGGGCAATTTGCAGGAAGCAGGAAGCCGTTTAAGTGTGAAGCAAGTTAAGAAACAACCTGGTGTTTTCTTGCCCCCACAGCTATGCTTTTGGCAGCGCTGGGAAGGAGAAGTTCCAGATCCCACCAAACGCTGAGCTGAAGTATGAAATACATCTCAAGAGTTTTGAGAAGGTGAGTTTGTTCAGGGTCTTCCCTGCCCCACCTTGGACGTAACTCCTTGGGGCGGCTGACAGCTCGTTTTTCTCCTTTGGGGTATGGCAGGCCAAGGAGTCCTGGGAGATGAGTTCAGAGGAGAAGCTGGAGCAGAGCAGCATAGTGAAGGAGCGAGGCACTGTGTACTTCAAGGTGAGCCCACAGCGAGGTCCTCAGACACTCCCAGGGCGCGCTCTGCCACGACAGTGGGCTTTCTGCCAGGAAGTGGACAGGCTGGTACCTGCAGCTGTCACCAAGTAGATCTGAGCTGGCTGGTCGGGGTGGGGGGCGGGGGTCATGACTCTCACGCCCCTGGGTCACTGGTGTCCATGGGCTGTGACAGCCTGGGGCCACCGAGCCTGCCCCCCTTGTAGGAAGGCAAGTACAAGCAAGCTGTGCTGCAGTACAAGAAGATTGTTTCCTGGCTGGAATACGAGTCCAGCTTCTCTGACGAGGACGCACAGAAGGCGCAGGCCCTTCGGCTGGCCTCCCACCTCAACCTGGCCATGTGTCATCTGAAGCTACAAGCTTTCTCCGCTGCCATTGAGAACTGTAACAAGGTGAGGCTCCTTAGGAGGGTGAGGGCGGTGTGCCCAGGCAGGGCTGGGTGAGCTACCAGTGTGCCTGAAACTTGGCCTTGGGACTAGGGCAGGGGTGGCAGGATGGAGCTGTGGGGCTCTGAAGTGGAGGCCCAGAGGCAGCAGTGTGGGAAGCAAGTGGTTTTTTGGCTTAGTTAAGGTTGGGGACGAGGGCACTGAGGCGAGTGGAGGCACTGGTTGGAGCAACCAGTTCAGCACTATCTCCTCCTGGCCCTCTGCCTCTCCCTCCTGTGTACCCGCTTTATTCTGAAGGAGGATGGGCGTCCCTGGAGGTCCAGTGGTTAGGACTCAGTGTTTCTATCACAAGGGGCATGGGTTTGATCCCTGGTGGGGGAACTAAGCCATGAGCCGCATGGTTCTCCTGCCCCCAAAGAGAGAAGAGTGTGTTAATGTCCCAGGTGGTTTTCATCTGAAGACCCGTCTTCCTGTGTGCCTCCTGGACTAAATGAGGTGCCTTCTAGACTTGGGTCCTTTCCACGTGGTGCCCGAGACTTGTTCATTTGGGGGGTGGGGCCCCATCTCACCGGCAGTGACTTGGGAAGATCTGAGACTTTGCTGCTGCTTCCTCTGTGTGTCTTAGGCCCTGGAACTAGACAGCAACAACGAGAAAGGTCTCTTCCGCCGGGGAGAGGCCCACCTGGCAGTGAATGACTTTGATTTGGCACGGGCTGACTTCCAGAAGGTTCTGCAGCTCTACCCCAGCAACAAGGCGGCCAAGGCCCAGCTGGTCGTGTGCCAGCAGCGCATCCGCAAGCAGCTTGAGAAGGAAAAGAAGCTCTATGCCAACATGTTTGAGAGGCTGGCCGAGGAGGAGAGCAAGGTGAGGATGGGCAGGGTGGACGGGAGGAGGTGGCATCACCTGGCCCCATGCCAGTTTGTGTGTGCCCCTGTGTTTGTGTGTGTCCCTGTTCAGGCCCTGGGGGTGGGAGCTGGATGTTCTGGTGAGCTGCCTGGCCGGTATTCTCTGTGCCCATTAGTAAAACAGGTTTAAGAACCTGAGGTTTAAACAGGTGATGCAGTTACATGGTTCGATTCAAACTGCACAGAAGAGCATGTCGTAAAAAGCCTGCAGGACAGGCAGTGCTCCCGGGTGGCGCTGCCTCCTGCTTGTGCCTTGTGCTTTTTGGACGTCACACCTGAAGCTCATTTTACATCAATGTGCAAAAGAGCTTTCTCGTTCTCAGGCTCACATAGTATTTCACTGAGTGGGTTTATCGTATCTTATTTACCCTGTTTCCTGCTTCTTAGTCTCTCAGTGTTCTAAACCTGCACTAACAGAAATATAATGCAAACCACATTTCTAATTTTAAATTCCTAGTAGCTATGTTTAAAAACAAGTAAAATAGGTGAAGTTAATTTTAATATTTAATCGACTGAAGATATCTAAACATTTTAACACATAGCACTTTTAAATTGCGTTCTTTTCCCCTGACTGAGGCTTCAAAATCCAATGTGCATTTTAAACCGGTTTGAACTAGCTATATTTGAAGTGTTGAGTGCCCTGCCATGGACACGTTCAGTTTTCCATAGTATTGCAGTAAACGATGAGAGTCCCTGATTCTGTACGTGCATGCACAGGTGTGTCTTTGGTCTCTGTAATTCTGTTGGAACTTAGTGTGTACTATTTTTTACATCGGGTGCGTGTTTTGGGTGTTTGTGTGTGTCAGTGTGTCAGTGTGCAGGGCGATCACTTGGGTGCAGGCAGGTGAGTGGGGACCTAGAATGACAGTCACCTTTCTCATCAGGAGCCAGGGACAAATGAGGACTGGTGTTGATGCCCTGCCCCTCTTCCCTTCTCACAGGCCAAGGCTGCAGTGGCTGCGGGAGACCAGCCAGCTGACGCAGAGATGAGGGATGAACCGAAGACTGAGGTGGCTGGGGGCCAGCCTCAGGTGGAGGCGGAAGCATAGCCTTGCCCCAGCCCTGTTCCCATGGCTGCCTGCCCGCCCCCCGACCCTACTCCACCCTGTTAGTTTTGTACAAACTGAAGAATTTTGAGTGAATTAGACCTTTATTTTTCTATCTGGTTGGATGGTGGCTTTGGGGGAAGGGAGAGAGGAGCAGGCTGGGGGATTGAGGTGGGTGGGCTCATTTTAGGTGGTGTCGCCCCCTCCCACCTTCCCCCATTCCATGTGAATGAATGTCCCTCCACACGCACACTCATCAGAATGTTAATTTATTTTGTTTCCTGTTTGCTGTGTCCGTTTCTCAGACAGTAGAAGGGGCGAGTGGTAGGGATGTGAGGTCCGACAAGAAGGCAGGGTGGACAGGGAGACTCCTCCTGGGCAGCCACTTCCCCTCCTCCCTCCTCCCGGTCTGTTTCCAAACACGCGGCCTCCACGTGGGTGCTAGGGGCATGGGAAAACCACTGCTGTGCCCGTTACCTCCGCTCCCTTCCTGCTCAGCCCAGGTGTCGCGGCTGATGCTGTCTTCTGGTGTCATGTGACCACCCTCGTACCCCCTCCGTCAGTGTCCCTTCTCAGCCAGGTCGCGTCCCCACCCCCTCAGCCTCTTCTCTGCACGTTGCTGAAGGTCCAGGCTTGCCTCAAGTTTCGTGCTTGAGCAATAAAGTGGAAACACTAAAAACCTGGGTGTTGGGCAGCCCTTTCTCTGTTCGGCCTCAGGGTGGGTGTGGGCGGCTGCACCGTGGGGGCAGAGCTAAGGGAGCCGCCCACGTACCCAGCCCCACCTGCAATGCAGCAGACTTGGTGCAGCGGTCCAATAGGGCCTGCTCCGCTCGGACTACAGCCGGGCCTGCGCTGAAGGCCTGGCCAGGGGTTCCCCACACCCCTCCCTGCAGCAGCCTGGCAGGTTTTAGTAGCTCTGGTTTTTCCTATCTGCTCCGGGGAATAGACAAGCATCTAAACTTCTGGGACCAAACTACTGAGTTTGCTTTGAGGCTAGATGTATCGGCTTCTGCCTAAGTGATTCAGTAGAGAGTTCAAGCTTTCTTGGCTTCCTTACAGAGTGAAACCCCTGGTGTCAGCAACACCTGTCACCTGTACACAAGGGAACAGGGAGGAACGGTCACGAAGCCTGGTAGCACCGACAGCCACTCGGGCCCACACTGCAGCTTGCTGCTTGGCCTCAACGGGGAAGGTTTGTGCTGCTTTCTGGCCGTGCTTTGACCCGTGGCTTCTGCAGCATTCCAGGGCCCTGGGAGAAGCCAAGGGGCACAAGTGAGGCATCACACATCTTGTCCAGATGCTCCCGACTGCAGGCCAGAGCCTGTGTGCCTTTCTGCCCCTGTGTGGGCTGTCCAGTCCTCCCTGCCCCGTGATACAGGTAACCTGCCCATCATGCCTGTGCAGTTCCTTCCAGGAGGACTTTCCTCCATCCTTTGTCACAGTGCAGGATCCACTTCTGTGTGGAAAGGTTCACCAAGCCATAGAGCGCTGCTGCTGCTGCAGCCAGAACAAAAATTCACCTGTTCTCTCCCAGTGCCTCTGCTTGCTCTCTGCTGGGGTCACAGCAACGCTCTGGGCTTAGGGTTTGTGTCCTGGTGTCACAGCCCATGATATAGCTAACCCTCAGTAAGCACTTCTGATGTCAACCCAGCCCTAAACCAAGAGCCTCACACAGATTAACTTGGATCCTTGAAACCATCCCACAGAAAGAGGCATTGCCCCAGATTACAGGTGAGGAAACCAAGGTTCAGAACTTGAACGGGAAGGTCTGCCTGGAATGTGAGATGACCTCTTAACCAAATACAGAGTGGCCTGAGGTTCATGAAACCTTGGGCAAGTTGAGCCTCTGCTCATCTGCAAAAATGGAGATGGAAAAAAGAAACGTGTGAGGGTCCTTCCACCTCTGGGTGCTTCCGCAGGATTCTAAGAATTTGAAACATAACTGGAAAAGAAAAACTGCACTCATGTAGAACCCTGGAACTGGACAAGTTCTGGTCAATGTAACATTAAAACTGTCTTCTGAGGATGTTTTACCAAAGCGTTCAGAAGCCTTTAAGGTTAAAGATAAATGCACCTCCTACTCCATTCTGCTCTGGGTCAGCTGCGAGTGCGTCTGCCAGGCAGCTGCACCCTCCTCACCAATGCCTAAATCTTTCCATGCACAGAGAATGTGGAGTAGACAGAACCAGTAGCAACCAGGCCTGAGCAGTTCCTGCAGAGTTAAAGTGGTCTCTGGAAAATTTTAAATGGGGTTTATCTTGTTCTAGTGCTGGTCTGAACATCACGTTCTATAGATTTTATCTCCTGAGTATCTGCAGTCCTGGTTCCAGCAACCTCCTTCCAGCATTGCCATGGGCCCCCCCCCCCCACCTCTGGTCCCATGAAAGGCACCCCAGTGTTCCCTTGAGTGCCAGGGACCCTGCGTGGCAGATCAGACCTCTACAGGCTTCAGCCCTGACTGCGCCTTCCCAGCCCATCTGGGCTGCAGGTCACCCCGCGGGCTGGGGCCAACCTGCCCTCCCAGTGGTGGTACGCTCGACTCCCCTCCACACCAGTCTGCGTGAGAGGCTCAACTGTGTCCACTGTTTCAGTTGGAGAAAGAACAGACGAGAGACATTTTCGGCAGGACTAGTAACAAGGAATCCCCTTTCAGGAAACTATTGCTTGAAAATCAAGAATGACACAGTGGAACCTCTGATACCTTACCCCTCCTGTCTCAAAGACCAGCCTCCCCTGTCCCTGACCACTTGTGCTTGCAAAGTTGCTTCAGTCGTGTCCGGCTCCGTGAGCCTATGGACTCTAGTCTGCCAGGCTCCATGGGATTCTCCAGGCAAGAATACTGGAGTGGATTGTCATGCCTGCCTCCATGGGATCTTCCTGACCCAGGGATTGAACCCATGTCTCTCACATCTCCTGCCTTGGCAGGCAGGTTCTTTACCACTAGCGCCACCAGGGAAGCCTGACCACCAAAGCCCTCCTCAAAGCCAGGTAAACCTCAGGTGGAAGTGGCAGTGGGTTCAGGGCAGTGCTGAGAAAAGCCAACGTGAGAGTGAGAAGACACCCCTGTTCTCTTTCTGGAAGTCGTTATGCTGGCTTTACCGCCTGAGTTCCCCAGCTGCTTGCCAACCTCCAATAACATAGATGCACCAACAATCCTTAATTCTGAAATGTAATAAAACCTTATTTAGCATGTAATGAACAACACTAAATACACCGCTTTGGGAGGCAAACTGAGAATGTGAAAGATTTACAAAGTGGTTCTAAGGAGGAATGACCAAGAAAAATCAAGGCCTTTATGAACTCCAAGAGTTCCCTGACTAGAGGTGAGGACCAGTCATACCTGTCCCCCCATCCAAGACACACATTCCTTGAGATCTCCAGTCTCCGGTTCCATGGTGAGAAGTGCCTCACACAGAACGTGGTTCCGGTTTTTTTTTTTTTTTTAGGTGAAATTCACATAGTTTTACCCATTCAAAGGGAACAATTCCGTGGCACTTAGTCCAATTACAACGTTGCACGACCACCTGGATCCAGCTCTAAAACGTGTTCACCATCCTTTGCTTTAAGCCCATTTCCTTACGTTTGGCCTTCAGTGACAAGAACTACTCTTCATCCTTCAGTTAATGGGCAATAGAGTCTTGAACAGACAGCAGCCCAGACAGGTTCTGAGAGCAAAGCCTTCCTGAGCTGGGGGTCCTAATAGGGCCAGACCTGTGGTGGTGGGGGGACTGAGCAACCACCTCTCTCAGAGCAGGACTGCCTGCACTGTTCTGCCTAATCTCTAGGTCAAGTTCAGTCCGAGGGACAGGTTTCTGTGCTTCAGGGCCCCTAGAACCCTCCATGTGCTAAGGCGCATCACTAGTCAGACTGGTGGAGTCTCACACAGCCCACTGGAAGCTTGGCTGTGCCCTCGGGATGGTGCGCGGCTCTGGGTCTCACATACAGGAAGAGATTTCTTGAAAGGTCCTCTCTCTCACTAAGCATCCGAGGTCCACACCCTGAACAGGACAACCCATGTCTACTCGGGGAGAAAGAAGTGGACAAACAATCTCCCTGGAAGTGCTTCCTGCTTAACACACCTCCCCTTGCCCTGCTGTTAGCAGGTTTCTACTGAGGCTATTGTTTGGCTATTGTAGAGAATATGCCACCTACACAAACACCACGTGCAAGTCATCTGACCAGGAAGGCGGCCTGGGGAGGAAGCCAAAACCCATGCTGAGAGTGCTTGGCCTAAAGGAGCCAAGCTCTAGATGGTGCCGGTGGAGACCCACCAATCATCTCACCAGAGGGTCAAGAACAGGAGTCTCCTTGTGGAGCCAGGGCTCTGTCCACAAGGCTCTGCAATGCTGGGGCCCTGTTCCTCTCACTGACTGTAATGCTTGGTGCAATTAAAAGTAACCGACCCAGAAGGGAGAGGCGTGGCAGGGATGTAGGAGGGGGGCACTGATTCATGCCTTATTTCCTGGAGACCTATCTTTCCTTTCTTTCTAACTTTATTTGGCTCTCTTGACAAAAGCCAAGAGGCAATGAATCCAGGTTCCAATCACAGTAACATGACCTTCATGACATGACAAACAGAGCAAACAAAAACAGGCACCCCGGCAGAGAAAGGTCAAGAACAATAAGCCCAAGTGATGAGGAAGATAAACCAAGGCCTTGTGGGTGCTGGGTCAGGGTACCATTTCAGAGAGGTGAGTCAGGTCAGGGCACTGGGTGACTGAGGCGAGGTGATCCTCAACTATTTTGTCCCAGATTATTTATTATTTTACTATTTCACTCAAAAGAGCTGGGAAAAAGAGAAAACAATGGAGTCATACATACAGTGAAAAACACAATTCAAAACTAAGTTTATTACATTCAGATATAAACATTTAAAAACTGATTGTTTTTCCACCCCTTAAACCTGGTGGAAGCTTAGGATTGGGGCCAGGATGCGAGAACCGAGATGTGGTAGAGCCAGGTGAGGCAGCACACGTGCCCGCCACAAAGGATGTGGGCTTACAGCACCAGGTACACGTGACGCTCCTTGGAAGAAAAGTTATGACCAACCTAGACAGCATATTAAAAAGCAGAGACATTACTTTTGCCGACAAAGGTCCGTCTGGTCAGAGCTATGGTTTTTCCAGTAGTCATGTATGGATGTGGGGGTTGGACCATAAAGAAAGCTGAGTGCCAAACTGATGCTTTTCAACTGTGGTGTTGGAGAAGACTCTTGAGAGTCCCTTGGACTTCAAGGCGATCCAACCAGTCCATCCTAGGGGAAATCAGTCCTGAATATTCACTGGAAGGACTAACGCTGAAGCTGAAACGCTGGTACTCTGGCCACCTGATGCGAAGAACTGACCCATTGGAAAAGACCCTGCTGCTAGAAAAGTTTGGGGGCGGGAGAACTGGACGACAGAGGATGAGATGGTTGGGTGGCATCACCGGCTCAACGGACATGAGTTTGAGTAAACTCCAGGAATTGGTGATGGACAGGGAGTCCTGGCGTGCTGCAGTCCATGGGGTCGCAGGGAGTTGGACACGACTGAGCAACTGGACTGACACACGTGTGACCCAGGGCCTTCTGCGTAGACCTGGCATGAAGCAGAAAGCTGCGGGCACTGCGCTCAGCGTCTGTCCAGACTGCCTCCTCTTTACTCTTCTGACCAGTTGCTCCCTGTCCTCATCCCACAAGCCATGAGAGCCACAGTACCTCCAGGACAAAAGGTGCCACCCCCTCCCCAGCTCCTGGGGCTTTCTTCCACTGTGTCAGATGATTCCACATCTCCAGGTAAGTCCCTAAGTTGTGTCCGACTCTGTCACTGCTATGGACTGTAGCCTGCCATGCTTCTCTGTCCATGGAACTTCCCAGGCAAGAATACTGGAGTCGGTTGCCATTTCTTCCTCCAGGGGATCTTCCCAACCCAGGGATCAAACCTGCATCAGCTGCATTGGCAGGCGGATTCTATACCACTGAGCCACCAGGGTAAGGTAGATGTCCTTATTTTTACAATGTTGACTCCTGAAAAACCCATGTGTAAATTAGTCTGGGCCTGCAGGCCTAAAGCTGAAAACCCACGGAGCACCTGCAGAATCTCACAAATAACACTTTTGATGCTCTGACTGATGAGGCCCAAAGAAAGGCTGCACTGGATTCAACATGGAAGGTTTCACTCCAAGTCTAGACTTGATGGGGACGTCCCATTTACACTATAGACAGAGACCCTTGAGGAGGGCAAGAGCTTTGTGCTGAAGGGCTAGACCAGACCCAGAATCCCAGCGACCCTGATTTCTAGCCTGAGGACTTTTCTGGGAACTCTGGCAGTCAATGACAGGATGTGGGTTTTGGCTCAAACAATTCTGGTTTGACCCACCTCCATAACTTTCTGCCTTGCTATTTTATCTTGCTGAACCTGTTTTTTTCAATAAATAATCTGGAATAAGCAGACAAGCTCACGTGCACTACCTACATGAGATAATATATGTGTAATGTGCCTTACAAGTGACTATATGTGCTTTACAAGTGATTTTCAAACTTTTACCAAGAGAGCATACCCACCATGGAAAAAAATTTCTTTACATAGTAAGTCTGTATTCACATATATGTGCGTTCAGTCGCATCCGGCTCTTTCCCACCCCATGGAGTGTAGCGCACCAGGTTCCTCTGTCCACCGAATTTTCCAGGCAAGAAGACCACAGAGGGTTGCCATTTCCTTCTCCAGGGGATCTTCACAAACACATGGGTCCAACAGGCATCTCCTGCAACTCACGCATTGGCAGGCGGATTCTTTACCACTGCGCCACCTGGGAAGCCCTATATACATGTATAAATATATACAACTGAAACAAAGGTTTCAAAAAAAAAAAAAACTTACCTTACTACTTGAGATTACTTGGCTTTTTCTATTTCATTTTTTAAAAAGCTGGTCCGGTTCACTACCCTCATTTCAAGACTACTAAAGGGATGTTAGTTTTCTTTCTTTTAAAAACATTGGAAACAAACAAAAAAAATTGGAAACCACAGAGTCGTTGGTTATTACAGTTATGATTCTCAGGGATGGTCTGGGGACTAGGAATCTTCACTGCCAGGGCAACAAAGGACGAGGTCAAGGTTATTAGGTCAAGCCCTCGAGAGCTCTGTTGTCAAGGAAACGACTCAGCCCTGCCAGCTTCGGCTGACCGGTACACGCCGCAACCTGCGGAGAGGAGGAGTGGCCCGAGGCCCTGTCACTCAATTCAGGCTCGGGAGCCCCGCCCACACGCCCGGCGCGCCCGGAAGGCCCACCCCCTCGCCGAGGTTTAGCGAGGTAGGCCGCGATTGGAGGTTCAGACGTTGACGAAGCTTTTCGCTTTGGGTGGCCTCTCCGCTCGGGCGGCTGTTGAGAGGGGCTCGGGGAACACTTAGCGGGGCTCCACGGTCCTTGAGCGCTCGGAAGTGCGATGAGGTCGGTTAGCTACGTACAGCGCGTAGCCCTAGAGTTCAGCGGGAGCCTCTTCCCACACGCCATCTGCCTCGGAGACGTTGACAACGACACGGTCGGTGCATGCGCACTGGAGACGCAGTCCTCTGCGCACGCGGGCGCGGGGCCAGGGGCGGGGGGAGGCTGCCGGCGCCTGCGTGCTGCGTGGGAGTGGACGGCGTGCCCTGCAGGCCGGGCGGCCTGCGCGCGTGCGCACGGGCGCTAGGGGAAATTCACTGGGAGGGGCCGTGTGGGCAACTCCGGTGCGCCGCGTCCTGGCTGCGTTGGTCCGGAGCGGTGTCCTTCTAGGGGCTTCCGAAACGGGCGCGCTGCGTGGTTCAATGACTTGTGTCCAGGAGGACCCAGTAAACTGCGTGGCCGGCTTCCCCGCCCTTTCGGGGCCGTCTTCCCTTTCAGAGCCTCGGAAATAAACACGGAGCGCGCGTGCGGCTCCGCAGGAGCACCTGCCGCCCGACCCGTCCTGGCCCGGCACACCGGACGGTTTTAGGCGCCTGGCCGGCCGGCCTTGGCTTAAATTACAAGCTCAGTGTCCATCTCCCTTTCCTCCCCTTCCTTCTCCCTTCGTTAAAGTGTGTTAATACCAGTAGAGCAGGCCCGAACCGCGTCTGGTGCTCGCTGAAGGCTCCGGGACGCCTCAGCGTTGTCGTTAGTGTTGGATTGTGGTCCGAGGACTCTGCGAAATTCTGGGGGATTCAAAAGTGGACAGAATACTCCCAGTCCGCCCCTCGTGGGGCGGGGGATAGGAGGGGTGGAGAGTGCGATAGTCAAAATAATAGGGAAATGTCATGAGCCCATTGATTAAAATGTGCCAAGGGTTCTAGGGTGGAGGCATCGAAGGGGGCCGTGGCTGTTGAGGGTGCGGGACCCTTTTTCCCCATAATCTCTCATAGTCTAAATGCAAAGCACATTGTTGCCCTTCTGTGGCTACCTGCGTCTCATCCTCACTTCCTTGTTCTATGCTGTCTTTTCCCTGGCAATACACTAGGGCTAAAACATCCCACCACTCACTCCCACCCCACCCCGCCCCGCCCCTAGCCTCCTTTGCCCTGTGATGGGAAAGGTACTTTGCTCTTCCTTCTCTAGGGAGGAAAAAGTTATTCTCGTAAATTTGTATTATGTTTTCTGGGCTTTCACGTTTCTTCATATACTAAGCAGTATAATTTAATGAGAAAATCAAGGGAGGCATTTTAGAGCAGTAAATTACCGAAGTGACTCTAGAGATAAGTCATTTTCCATTTCATCCGATCATCTTCTTTGTTTAAAAGGGAAAATTATATGCCTTTTCTCATAGCTTAAGTGTCACTTTTTTAAAAATTAAATTGTACTTTAATAACTGCATTGCACACTCAATTCTGCAATATTACATATATTATACTATCCTTAAAAAACAAAAGTTGTAAGCTAAATAATGACAGGAATTTTTAATCTTTTTTTCCGCTGCTGTATTCCCTTCCAACACCTAGAGTAGTGCCTGGTGTGTAATTAACACTTAGTAAATGTTTGTTGACTAAATGAGGGTTGTCAGGAAAGGCAGATGTTATTATGTATCTCAAAGCAATTTGAGGGCTTTACCTGTTATCAATAAATGTAATTTTAAAAAGGGCAAGTAGGGGAGGTAGTTGGCTAGTGATGGGATGTGGTCCACTCAGCCTGCATGAGTGTGGATAGACATTTTGTAACTGGTGCTCCAGGCCAGTCTTTGGAGATTCCGGGCCAGAAAAAAATACTTTTATTTCATCCTAATAAACCATTCACCTAAAGTTTTTTGCAAGTGATTTATTTCCTGCTAAGAGGGAGAAGCCAGGGGTGGAATACACACCCACGCAGAGAGAACCCGCTTCCTTTCTGTCCGCATTTCTGAGCAGAGCTGTGATCTGCAGCTTGGTCCTGTGGTGTCACCGGGTAACCTCCGGAGGCCAGGGCCAGGATGGCCTGCAGAGGCGCGCTCACGCTGGGGCGTCTGTCTTTGGATCCCCACCAGGGATTTTTCCCTGAAAAAAAACTAAAGGGCTGACTGGGCATTCTCTTTCATTCTTACTTTTCTTTGTTTCTTAAAAAAAAAAAATTCTAATTTGTCTATTAACGGAATTACCTGGCAGTCCAGTGGTTAAAACTCGGCGTTTCCACTGCAAGGGGCACAGGTTTGATCTCCAGTCCAAAAACTAAAAGATTGCTCATGCTTCACCGCTTGGCGGAAAAAAAATCAAATCTCTTGAGAAAATAGTATTCGTATGAGGACAGGAAGGGGTGTTAGATGTCCCCCTAAGGGGGAATCTTGAAACGACTTCTGGAAATAGGTTTATGGAGCCAGTTGGTTTTCATGGTTATCCCCTTGAAAGGGTTATCCCCTTTGGGGAACCTCTGGGAAAGAGGGCCCAGATGTAAATGGTGAAGAGGCTCCAGACTCTCCTGGTAGCCACCACTTGAGGGCACTAGAGGCCCAGAACTCAGATGCTGCTCCTCAGGCATGTCCACCTGCTTTGTGTTCTCTCTGAGGCACCAATATTAAAAGGTCTTGTTGCTAGAGGAGGGAGTGCCCCAGAGCCACCACTGTTTTTATTTGGCCTCTGATTAAATATGAACTCTGAAGGTAAATTCCTCAAGTATGTTAGTTGCTCAGTCATGTCTAACTCTTTGCGACCCTATGGACTGTAGCCCACCAGGCTCCTCTGTCCATGGGATTCTCCAGGCAAGAATACTGGAGTGGGTTGCCATTCACTTCTTCAGGGGATCTTCCTGAACCCAGATCTCCTGCAGGGCAGGCATATTCTTTACCATCTGAACCACCAGGGAAGCCCTAAATCCCCCAAAGTTGCATATGTGGGGTTGTTTTCAAAACGTGTCCTAGGCATCAGGGTGAATTACAAGAGCCAAAGGCAGGCAAGTAGGGCGTTGAGCTGTTCAGATGTCAGGCTCTTCTGAGATGGGTCACAGATTCTGTATTGCCCCTCCTCTGAGCTGCCCTGCCCTCAAAGCCCACACACCCGTGTGGAAATAAACTGGGAAACCATGGCTGTGTTGGTCTCAAAATATCTGTGATAAAGTCAATGAAGATACAGATTGAGGTCTTGTGGTTTCTGCAGGGTGGGCCGAGTCTAGAAGGCCTTGCGTGGCTCAGCAGGACCCAGCCTAATCCTCTCTTCTCTCTCCTTTTGAAGTTAAATGAACTGGTGGTGGGGGACACCAGCGGAAAGCTGTCAGTGTATAAGAATGACGACAGCCGGCCATGGCTCACCTGCTCCTGCCAGGGAATGGTCAGTATTCAACCCTGGGTCCCTCCTGTCGAGGCACTGTCGAAGCTGGGGGCCCCCATTGAGCTCCCCAGCGTGTGCTCGGCCACCAGCTCCTGGTTCGGGGCTCATTTGAGTCGGGGGGGGAGGTCCCCAGGCAGAGCTCTCCCAGCTGTCCCACATGGGCACGCATGCACACAGCTGGGCTGGTTTTCATTCTATGTGGTGGAATGACTCCCTTAGTAATTCACGGGTCTGCATAGGTTGCCTGATGGTATGAAGTACAGTAGAAAATGGTGGTGGTCATTTGATTATGTCTGGAAATGGTAGTCTGGCTCTCTTGATACATGTAGTTTTTGTTTTGTTTAAGCCCAGGTTGTCTTCACCGCTTTAGGTCCACGTACCGCTGTCCGGTACACGGGACCCAGAGCACAGTAACGGGATTAGCACAGCCGCTTGGCGCGGGCCATGTGCACGCGCTTTCAGCAAATGACAGAGTTGCAAGGAGGTCAGGGAGCACTGGGGTCCCTTGGCGTGTCCCCCAAGCTCCTCTCTCTTCTCTTGCAGCTCACTTGCGTTGGGGTTGGGGACGTATGTAATAAAGGAAAGGTAAGAAGCCCAGGGGCCCCCAGGCTTCCCTTGGCCTACCCCCGATTCCCGTGCTCTGACCACCAGCCCCCTCCTCTGCCTCATCTCACCCAGAACCTAGTGGTGGCCGTGAGTGCTGAGGGCTGGTTTCACTTGTGTGACCTGACGCCTGCCAAGTCCCTGGATGGTTCCGGGCACCACGAGACCCTTGGTGGGGAGGAGCAGCGCCCAGTCTTCAAGCAGCACATCCCTGCCAACACCAAGGTCATGCTGATCAGCGACATCGGTGAGCATGGCTGTGTTTGCAGGCAGCGGGGGAGTAGGAGTTGGGGCAGCAGAGCAGAGGTCAAGGGAGCCGGGGGGTCGTCAGTATTCATCTGGGTGGTGGTCATGCGTTTAACGCCGAGTTACTGCGCTCCTGTCATAAACCAGGCATCATCCTGGGCACTGGGGTTGCAGTAGTGAATAAAACAAAGATCATGGCCCTCTTGGACGTTTACAAGGTAGGGACAAAAAATAAGCAATAGAAATGGGGTAAGAAAATTAAATAGTACACTTGAAGGTATAGAGGAAATACATCAGGAAAGGGGCTGGAGGGTGTTGAGGGAGAGGAGTTGTCAGGGAAGTCCCTGCTGGGAGGGGTCATCTGAGCAGCAGGTCAGGGTTGAGGGGAGTGAGCCCTCAAGGTCAAGGTCAAGGATGCGGGGCAGGTACTTGGGCCAGAGGCCGTCTGGAGGGTGCCGGTAGGGATACGGGTGCATCAAGGCACTGGAGACGTGTACCCGGGGAAGAGATGACAGGCTCCGCAAGGCAGTTGCCTGGTTCTGGACATGAGGGAGGGCAGAGGAGCGGTCCCGGGCTCCAGGGGGCGGTGGCAGCTCAGCAGGTGGGCCCGAGGTTGAACCTGATAAAAAGTGCTGGTGCTGGAGAGGTGGGGAGGGCATGCTGGCAGGACTCAGCTGATGAAGGCAGACTTGGCTCCAAACCCGCCATGTTTTCCGGATGTGCAGATGGCGATGGCCGTTGCGAGCTGGTGGTGGGCTACACAGACCGTGTGGTCCGGGCTTTCCGCTGGGAAGACCTGGGCGACGGCGCCGAGCACCCAGCGGGGCAGCTGGTGTCGCTCAAGAAGTGGATGCTGGAGGGTCAGGTGAGCATCTGAGGCCGGAACCGCAACCCAGGGCTGGGGAGGGGCTCCCTCCTCCAGGGGACTTGGGGCCGAGGCGTGGGCGGAAGGAAGGGAAAATTGCCCTGTGACCGAGACCCAGAGGAGGTCACTTCCAGTGAGAGTCTTAGGGGAGACGGCGGGTAACGGGCAGACAGAAAGGGCCTCTGTGCTGAGGGTGTGAGGTGGGTGTGGTGTGTCGTGGCGGGTGGTCCCCAGGGACGCTGCCCTTCCCCTACCGCTGCCCTCGAAGGCTGAGGACGTGTCCCAGGGCCCCTACCCGCCTGCCCCGGCCTCTGCAGGCTCCCCCTTCTCTCCCAGCCTCCTGTAAGCCCCCATCCTCTGGTGCAGGTGGACAGTCTCTCGGTGACACCTGGGCCCCTGGGTGTTCCCGAACTGATGGTGTCTCAGCCAGGCTGTGCTTATGCGATTCTGCTGTGTACCTGGAACAAGGACCCAGGGGCGCCCCCCACCTCTGAGGGACCCATGGAGGGCACTCGGTAAGGGTTGTGTGGGTCTGTGGACAGTGGGGTCCCTGGCACTGAGGTAGGCGCCCAGGGCCGTGGACGGATCTGCAATTGGCAGAGCTGCGTTGGCCAGGTCCCCGCACCGGCAGCTGAACCCCATTAAGGAAGATTGTTCTGGGGCCAGGGAGTCCCTGCCATGAGTTGTAGCAACTGAGGAGGTTCTGGGGTTCCAGCCTGGCAGCTCCGCGCTCTCTCCCGCTCTCTCGACATGTCCCCTGGGCCAGGCTGGCTGGCCTGTCAAGTCTCCAAGCTGCTTCACGCCCTGGAAGCTCGTACAGAGATGAGCCCAAGGGGTTGGGAGAACCAGGCTTTCTTGGGCTCCCACTTAGCACCACCTCCCTCCCACCCCCTTCCCCACAGGGAGACCCCGGCCGCCCGGGACGTCGTGTTGCACCAGACCTCTGGCCGCATCCACAACAAGAATGTCTCCACTCACCTCATCGGCAACATCAAGCGAGGTGGGGGCGGCGGGGGCGGGGTGGTGCGGCAGGTACAGGGGTGAGTGGGGGGGGAGGTGCAGGGCCCCCCTGCGTCTCTAGCCCGCCCCCCCACCCTCAGTGCCGGCTCTGATCTCACCTCTCCTTCTTCTGGTCCTTCCCCCCACCACCCCCCCAAACCCCTCTCCACCCAGGCCACAGCCCCGACAGTGGTGCCTCTGGTCTCTTTGCCCTCTGCACCCTTGATGGTGAGTCCCCCAGGTCAGCTGCGGGCCGTGCAGGGTGGGTGATCGTGTGCCCAGGCTTCTGCGCAGAGATGGGGTCCCCAGCCCGGCCTGCCTCTCCCCGCAGGGACCCTGAAGCTCATGGAGGAGGCGGACAGGCTGCTGTGGTCGGTGCAGGTGGACCACCAGCTCTTCGCCCTCGAGAAACTGGACGTCACGGTGAGCGGGACCTGGAGGAGGGGGACAGCCTCCTCCTCCTCGGGCACTTTCAGTGGGACTGCTCTCCCTCCACAGCCAAGTTTGCTCCCTGCTCCTCCTACATCCGCTCTCTGGCCTTTTTCAGGGTAACGGGCATGAGGAGGTGGTCGCCTGCGCCTGGGATGGCCAGACGTACATCATCGATCACAACCGCACCGTCGTCCGCTTCCAGGTGGACGAGAACATCCGCGCCTTCTGTGCAGGTGGGACCCCTCCCCGTGCCCAGCACACCTGTCCCCTCGCTCCAGTGACCTGGGGAGAGGGGTCGTCACCCAAGAGAAGCTGCCCGTGTTCCCCGGGGCTGCCACTGAGACAGGAACTCAGCAAACACCCCCTGGGACACTGTCCTGCCTGGGTGTCACTTAGTGCCTGGAAAGGACCAGATACCTTACCGTTTTACTTGCTTTGCTGAGTTCCCGACAGTAGAAACAGAAAGGGGCCTTCAGTGTTCTGCTCGGGGCCTGTGGGCACCTGGAAACTGCTGACACAAACACCGTGGGGCCTGAGCCTCCCAACCTTGTCTCCCCATCCCTGACCTGCCAGGCCTGTATGCCTGCAAAGACAGCCGCAACAGCCCCTGCCTCGTGTACGTCACGTTCAACCAGAAGATCTACGTGTACTGGGAGGTGCAATTGGAGCGGATGGAGTCCACCAACCTGCTCAAAGTGCTGGAGGCCCAGCCGGAGTTCCGGGAGCTGCTGGGAGAGCTGGGCGTGGGTGAGCCCTGGGATTGGGGGTGCTGCTGGGAGAGCTGGGTGTGGGTGAGCCCTGGGCCCATGGCTGCGGGCACCCAGTGGCACAGGTTCCAGCAGACCCACCAGCCTCCGTCTCGCCCTCAGATCCCGATGAGCTGCCTGCCGCCCGCGCCCTGCTTCACCAAACCCTCTACCATCCAGACCAGCCTCTACAGTGTGCCCCTGCGGGCCCCCAGGACCCCACCTAGCTGGACCGGCTTCCTGGCAGAACAAGGAGCCTTCTGAACCTGCCCGCCCCCACCCCCCCACTAGCTGTCTGGCATCTGGAAGACAGGAAGTGCACATTACAGGGGAAGGATGGCGCCCCCCTTGGGTGCTGGGGACTGTAGACCTCCTGGTCGTCTTGGTGAAGGAAGAGACAAGCTGCCTGCCCCTCTGCCCATTTCCTTCAGCAGGCACTGCCCCTCACCCATCCCGTCAGCAGGCACTGCCCCTCCCCAGAGCCCCCCACTCCTGTTGTTTGTGAGGAGTGGCTACACACACAGGGCCCCCTACTCGGGGGGCCCCAACTTGTAAGGAGACCAGGCTTCGGGGCCAGAAGAGTGAAGGCAGTGAGGGCCCAGCCCCCCGCAAGTTCCGTCTCCTGCAGCTCCAGGCGACTAACCTTAGTGACTGTGACAGGAATGGCGAACCACAGATCTTTCACCGTGATGGGGTTACGCCCTCATTAACCCATTGTAGGTTGAAAATACCGTTAAGTGGAAAATGCATTTCCCACACCCCACCTGCTGAACATCACAGCTTAGCCTTGTCCATGTTAACTGTGCTCCAAGCACTTATATCAGCCTGCAGTTGGACACGATCACCTGACACAAGCCTCTTTTATAATAAAGTGTCATTATAAAAGTGTTAGAATAAAGTGGGTATCTTATGTGATTTACTAAATACCGTACTGAAAGAAACTGGTGACTGTGGGTACAGAATGGTTGTAAGTATGTTAATTGTTCACACTCATGATTTTAAAATCTGATGTGGGTTTTCGATCCCAACTACAATCAGAACGGTACCTGGTGCTCTTTATATCCCTTCAGCTGTGGATTCCTGTGCTCCAAGTCAGTGGTTTTCACATTGCAGGTTGCATGTCCATGCACACGTGTGTGCTGAGGGCAACATAGAATATCCCTACTGTGTGTGAGCTGTGTTCAGAGGAACTGGAAAACCTGTACTCAGTTACACTGACCCCAGCCAGAAGGTCACCCTGGGGGGAAGGTCCACGCTCATATTTTCTTCTGTGTGGGAGTAAGGGCAGGGCAATCATGCAGTGTCCTAGAAGCAGAGAAGGACACCAGCTTAGAGAAACAGGTGTTTATTCCAACAAAGTCGCTGCTGAGCTGAGGGCTTTCTTGGGCCTGGGGTCTGCAATGGCAGAAGCAACAGGTGGAAGGGAGAGGAACAGGGTGAGACCCAGGAGCGCAGGGGTCATGGAGGGTGACAGCAGGGGCCAGCACACTCCTGCACCTGTGCCAGGGAGCCCCTCCTCTGGGTGCCAGGGACATAGCTGAGGAAGGTATGCCCAGGGGGCGCAGCCTTTCCTGGGCCTGCTCTCATCTAACTTAGTCCGGGCTCGGGTTTTGTTTCCAACCCAAGGGGCATAGTCCCCTGGTCAGGTTACCTATACCACTGTTTTACTCTTCCCCCAAATTTGAGACTCAGACCAGCCAGAAGGACACCAGGCGCCTGGACCTTAAGGTTTGGGATCCTCTGTTCACAGTGAAGGTAGCAGAGCCTCCTTGGGTCTTTACTGGACTCAGGGCTGGGGTGGGGTGGGGTTGGGAAGAGCTACCAGTGCCAGAGAAGATGAGCTCAAGCTCAGGAGGCCAGAGGTGAGGGGCAGGAAGAAGGTTGAATGAGGTGGATAGTTCTGGAAGTAAGGAATACTGGCCAGGTAAAGTTGGTGCTGACAATCCCACCCTCCCGTCTGGCTTGGGGGGCAGTTCTCCACATGCCCCCCACCTGAAGTTCAGGGGCCTAGCAGGTGAGAAAGCAGGTGGAGGGCAAGTGTTTGGAGTAAGTCATAGAGGTATATCCAGGGTGTGCACGGGGCAATCAAAACAATAACCGGCTTCAGTTGTTTGTAGCCCCAGAAAAGGCAACTGATGAAAGAGCCCACCGCCTTGTGGACCGGGTGTTCCTCTCCCGACACGTCCCCGTCATGACGACGGTTTCTCTCTTGCTCAGCCGAGCACAGAGTCAGAAACGTGGGCCAGCAGGGCCAGGGCCCAGGGCCGGTGAGGGGGCAGGCTAGTTGTGAGGTGAGCAATGTGGAGTCAAGGCCTCGGGGGTGTTCAGGGTGGACAGGGCAGGCAGGGATAGGCAGCAGTTTGCAGCCCCGGACTTGGGGCACCCTGGCTGCGCCAGGGCCCAGCATGGAGCCCCGCTTTGCTGATGTCCTTTTCTGCAGTCCTGATGCGGCTCTGTTCTTGGGAGGGGATAAGGGAGGACAGGGAAACCAGAACCCTGAGGTCTCGGGCCCTTTCTAGGAAAAGCTTTTCTTGGGGGGCAGGGCAGGTGCTGAGAAGCAGAGGAGCATGGCCGCCAGCCAGGGAGACGGGACGGCGGGGTCAGGGTGGTGACAGGCGGGACAGTCCCCAGCTACCCAGCTCTAGTCATGCCCCATCCCCCAGGGCTTCGCCTCCTGAGGCAGGGAGTTTTCCCCTGGGGACCGTCCGGGGCTGCCATCGTCACTGGCCGGGCTCTTGGTACAAAGGCAGGAAGGGCAACTCCGAGAACGGGGCTTTCAGCCGCAGCACATGATGCTCCAGGTCGATGCAGCACTGTGGGTGGGGGCAGTGAGCTCATCTGGGCAGGTGACCCCCTTCCTTCCCACTGCACCCTACTCCTTGCGTCTCCCCATTTTCATGCACCCAGACTGCTGTCGAGAAGGGACCAAGTTCTCCATGTTCTTCAGTTGTAGGCAGATAAGGAACCTCTAAGGAATTGAGGGTAAAATTCCACATCCCCAACTCCCTTCTTATGTGATGGAGCCTGGCCCACGCGCCCACACCCATGCCTCCTACCTCTTTTTCCTGGGCCCCAGTTCAGGCCAGGGTGTGGTACCAGTGTGAGCATCGCCTTACCTGGAGAGAGAGCAGGGTCTGCAGGCCAAGGCAGAGTTCAGGACTCTCCACATCTGCGGGAACCATTTGAGGACATTGCTGTCCTCCTGTCAGCTCTTGCCCTTCTCTGCCCACCCCCGCCCAGGCCGGAGAACCTGGGGGATAATGGGAGCATCTTGGGGGCTGGGGTGCCTCATCTGTGTTGGCCAGAGCTGAGAGGCTCTGCCTTTGCCCCACCCAGGAGGGAGAGAGAGAATTGCTGAGACAGACGCTGGGCTCTGACGGAGCGAGGACTTACCTACCACCTGAGCCGAGCACTCCACGGTCTCCTGGCCCAGCTGCAGCTCCAGCTGCTCCACCAGGGCTGGGGGCCCCCGGTGCAGGTCCCCACCTGGGGCTTTTAGGACCCTCTTCCCTAACCTGCAGTTGGGAAGCAAGGGTTATGGCCACCACGGCCCCCACCCCCACACCATTAATGTCCCTCCCACCACATTTTGGGTTTGCAGCCCATCCCTGGCCCCACGTAGAGTCTAAATCCAGTCTTATCAGCCAGAGCCCCCACCAACTCTTTAAAAAAAAAAAAAAAGAAGAAGAAAACAGTTTTATTGGGACTTCCCTGGTAGTCCTGTGGTTAAGACTCCAAGCTTCCGTGACAGGGAGCTCAGGTTCGATCAGGGTACTAAAATCCCACATGCTGCATAGAGTGGCCAGAAATAAAATAATAATAAAATTAGTAGAGGTTGATACACATTTTTAAAAAAATCAATAAAATAATAGCGTTATTGAGGTATAGTTCATATATATAGTGAAAGTCACTTTTTTGTGTGACCAAGCCATGCAGCTTGTGGGATGTCAGTTCCTCAACTAGGGATTGAACCTGGGTCACAGCAGTGAAAGCCCAGGGTCCTAACCCGTAGACCACCAAGGAACTGCTGAAGGTCACCCTTTTAAAGTAGACAGCAGAGTTCTGCAACCATCACTACCTAATTTCAGAATATTTCCATCACCCCGAAAAGAAGCCCCTCCCCCACTGGTTTGCGCGCGCGCGCGCGCACACACACACACACAGCTCGCCTTACCCGAGGCGGCTGAGGCATCCAGCAGAGATTTGATTGTACTGGGTGCCCGTGTCCACCGCCACCTGAAGCTCCTGGTCCCGGCACTGAGAAAAAGGGAGGGGTCTCCGTGAGTCCCTGGGGGCGGGGGATGGGGGGGCGCAGGCGCAAGGGGGAATGGGCTGCGACTGACTGGGTCATCTTTCCCAGCCCCTGATAAGTCCCTTTCAGAAATGAGTGAAGGGAGTAAACTGAGTCTTTAACAGTGATTCTTCTGGGAGACATACAGCTGAGACAGAAGTGGATCAGATCAAGAATTGTGAGTGGTGAGCGCATACGTTTGGGGAGAATGCCGTCAGAAGTGGAGGAACCAGTGGAAGCCCTTTTGCTGAGAGGAGAGCCGAGCGCCTCCTGTTGGAGGGATCTGGGGTGTGAGTGAGGAGGGGTAGGGGTGGGGACCGCGGCACCAATTAGGAAACGAGACGCCGGAACCAGATTCGCCACTGCAGGTGAAGAAGGATGAGGTCGCTTTCTTTTGGATAAAAACAGAAGTTTGAGTTTGCACTTGATACCGCAAAACAAGTCTTTTCCTCCTTGTACGTGTTTGCTGAGGTCTGCTGTGCGTGGCAGGTGGGAGCGGAGGCAGGGGAGGCTGCCCCCCCCCCCCCCCCCCCCCCCGGTGTCAGTGCGGCGTGGAAGGTCACCCGTTGGGGGAGAGAGTGTCAAGCTCTGTGGGTTGAGGGGCTAGAGCCTTAGATGTTGAGCCAGAGGAAAGGCCCTTCCATTGGGAAAGTTAGGGGAGCATTCCTGGAGGAGGTGACAGCTGGGGCTGGAAGGGCATGGGATGACACCAGCCAGTAGGCAGAGGAGATCCCAGCAGAGACGGGCAGGAGGGAGCGGGCCTGTGTCAGGCAGGGCTCAGAGATGACCAGGCTGTGGCCTGGAGCGTGAGCTTTCCCAGGAGGGCTGCGTTACCCACTCGTGTGCGCCATTCGTGTGCAGAGCACACTCAGGTTTAAAGAGGATGCTTGGCTCACGGGAAAGGAGTCCTGTGGACCTCAGAAGACGGGGAGGCAGGGAGCAAAGAAGGTGGAGGACCCCAGTTCTAGGCCTAGGCTCGGGGAGGAGTGCCTTGGCTCCCCACCCCTCCTCACCTCCGGGGCAGAAGCGAGGGTGGGTGAGGGCAGCTGGGCCCAGAAGAGGTTCTCACCTTGCAATTGACCAGAAGCGCTGGCCTCTCGGGCTTGCTGGTCATCGTCCTGCTCTCCTGCGCCTGGGGAGGCTCCCCCTGAGGCCGGCCCGGGCTCCCCTCCACCACCAGGCGTCTCTGGATCACGCTGTGTGGCTGCTGCTCCATCACAAAATGTGGAGATGCTGAACCCGGGGCCTGGTCTACTCGGTCCCCGAGCTCACAAGTCCCAGGCTCTCCTGCTCAGCCCCACGCCTGGCCCAAGTCTTCCGAGAGTAAGAAGGGGCAGAAGCTTCCCCAAGGGTCCCAGCGGTCAGATCATAATAGCAGAGCAAGCCCCAGCATCAAATCACCCTGGTTTCCAGGACCCCAATGGATAGATCAGTGATGGAGAGATGGGGGGGAGGGGGGTCCATCCTGAGTTAGATGTGACATTGCAGGCACTGGTGGGATGCTGGGAGGCAGGTGGCAATTCTCTCTCTTATCTACAACACATATTTGGGGACATCTTTTCTTTTCTCCTTCCTCTGACCTCATTCTTCCATGGGATGCAGATCCCAGGGTTGACAGTGTGATGAAAAGAAGTCAAAGAAACAAGAACAAAAAAGAAAGGAAAGTCCAAATATTCTTCACTAGGAAGCTGGGAGCCATCCTCCCGTCCTTCACCCACAGCCACTCCGCCCTGTCCAGCCACTTCTTGGTTCCACCAGTTTCGCCTCCTGTGTTTACAGCCCACCTTGCCTTCTGTTACTGATTCGTTCAGCACAGCTCTCCCAAATCCCTGGGACGCCTCTGTTAGTCCATAAGAACCTGCCTCTCAAATCCACCTGCTCAAAGCCAGGGAGTCTCTGAGACTGTGCTACTCCAAGTGCCGTCCTCAGATCAGCGGCTTTACTGTCACCCATTAGAAGCACAGAATCACGACCTACTGAATCAGAACTTTGTTTTAACAAGATGTGCAAATAAGCTATGTGAACCTTGTTTTAACAAGACGTGCAAATGACCTACAGGCACAGGAAAGTTTGAGAAGCGCAAAGCAACCCGTCAGACCAAACATGTCTCTCCCTTGCTTGAAATCCATCAGAGGGACCTCCCTGGTGGTCCAGTGGCTAAGACTCTGCACTCCCAGTGCAGGAGACCAGGGTTCAATCCTCGGTCAGGGAACTAGAGTCCACGTGCCACAGCTAATTGTCCATGTGCCACAATGAAGAGCTGGCACAATCAAGTAAATAAATACTTTTTAAAAATATTAAAAAAGAAATCCATCAGAGCCTTCCTCTCCCCACTTTGCTTGCCTGGAGGTAACAGCCTGGTGAGCTGGCCACTGCCTCATCTCCCTCCGCTGCCATGCCTGGGCCAGGCTGTCCAGGCCTCTGCCCCTGCTCATCCCTCCTCCTGAAAGTCCTCACCCTTCTCTAGGCCAGCCTGGCTCAACTCACTTGTTCCAAAACTGCTGTCTGGGGGGAGGCTTTGATTTTCAGTCTGGGGTTCCGAGAGCATGCTGTCATCCAGGCAGGGTTCACCTCCTCCAGGAAGCCCTCTCTGACCTCTTTGCGTTCTTCCGTCCACACACCAGGTGGGGGCAGTGTTCCATCTCTCGTCCCCCGCCCCCTCCCTGGCATGCCTCTCACCGCTGTTTTCTGCCCTTGAGGTCAGGTCTGTATCTCACTCCTCCTTATATCCCAGGGCTGGGCTCGGCATACAGTAGGCACTCAATAGATGCCCACCAAAGAATGACTGTGTCCCTCCAGGCTCCACACATGATTCCTCACCTGCCCTCCTTTCATGGGAGCCTGGGACTGTTTTCCTACCCTGGTCTTAATGAGGCCCTTGAGGCTGCTCCTGCCGGCAGGCTGCCAGCAGAAGGCCTAGCTCTGGGAAAAGGGGCGGTGAGCGCTGGGAGCGGCTGGGAAGGGCGGCCCGCCCACCTTTCCCACGAGGGGTGCAGGCTCTGGTCCGACTCCCATGCATCGTGCTCCAGAGTCACCCAGGGAGGGAGACAGGGTCCCCCTAACTGCTGTGTCTTCACTCCCCAAGCCACACAAGATAGCTGCTCCAGATCGATTTGAGAGGTCCTGAGGGCAGAAGGCCTGATCTGCTATGCTGGAATACCAGTGTTACTAGAGCCCCTTTGCCAGGGCCGAACAGATGAAGGTGGGCTGATGAGAGCCGAGAACCTGCTTCCCTGCTCCCTTGGGGTCTCAGCGGTGCCCGCTGCTAGCAAGGCCGTTCTCTGAACTGAAATCTCAGTCTGCTCACTTTTCCCTTGAGTGGGGGTGCCGTTGGGCCGGCTTCCTGGAGGGGGAACAATTGGCTGGGAGGGAGTGGAGAGGGAGGGCTGGTTCAGGAAAAGAAGTGAGGGGCTGCATCTGGGTCCAGGTTTCTGGGGAGAGGGGACAGCTGGAGTGGCCCGAGGTCCCCCAGAAATGGCCTCACATGCCTCCCCTTGTAGGAGTCCCTCCTCTCCATCCCCCTGCCTACGAGGTGAGAGAGGCGACAGGGTGCCCCCAGCCTTTCTACAGAAGCTCTCCTCTCTTCTGAGCCAGAGGCCAGAGCCATCTCGTCTTCTCTGGACCCCGTGAACCTCACTTCCTCTCAGGCTAAATGGAGGAGTAAGAGTAACTGGAGAAGGGACTTCCCTGGGAGTCCAGCAGCTAAGACTCTGTGCTCCCAATGCAGGGGGGCCTTCAGTCCCTGGTTGGGGACCTAGATCCCACCTGCTGCAACTAAGAGTTTGCATGCCACAACTAAGACCCGGCGCAACCAAAATAAACATTAAAAACAGAAGAGTAGCTGGAGGAATAACAGCTTTTAGATGATGCTCCCTATTTCCCAGGCACTGTGCTAAGCCCTTTACAGGTTTAGCTGATGTAATCCTGACATTCCCTATGAGCTACAACCTGTTATTTTTATCTTCCTGTAACAGATGAAGAAACCAAGGCTCAGAGACAGAAAGTAACTTGCCCAAGTTGCTAAGTGCTAGAGCCAGGATCTGAACCCAAGATTCCAGGCTCTGCAGAAGTCCACGCTTTTAGCCCCTCCCTCTGTCGGAGGCGGGTGGTGAGTGTATGAAGCTGTCCCCTGACTCACCCACCCCTTGGTGGGCACTCCCTGACCCGGTATCCTTGCAGGGGGGGGCACAGCTGCTGCAGGGGGATGGAAGGAAAGGAGCCTGGAAGGACCACATCACCTAGGAGGAGCTGGGGGGGCCCTGAGGAGCTGAGTACCCAGGCCAGAGCCATGGGTGTTCTAGCAGGGGTGAGGGGGACGGGCAATGAATGTCCAGTCCCCGTGTGCCAGGACCTGTGGTTTCGGGAGAGGAGCAAATCACAGCATTGAACCCACTGGTCCTCCGGGCCCAGCAGTAAACTGCCCCCTGCAAGCCTCTGCTCTAACCAGCACTCTTCACCTCCCCAGAGGGAAGCCTGGAGCTCTCTAGGGAAGCCGAGCAATAGATAGGGTCCCCTAGAGCCACCAAGCCATGGCAACAACCCGGTGAGGAGCCGGGAATGGTCAAGGTGAACCCACAAGTCAGGGCCGCCTCCCCCTACCCTGGGGACAGGCAGGTGTCTGGAGGCTTGGGGTCTGCACCCTCCCAGCAGAGCCAGAGAAGGGGGGGGGGTCCCAGCCGCCCCGGGGAGGGGAGGGGAGAGGGTGGCCTCACCCAGTCCTTGGAGGTGCCGAGCCTCTTGAGGCCGTCCAGGGGCAGCAGGTCGGCCGAGTCCTTGTGCAGGAACTGGGTGGCCTGTCTGAGCCGGCGCTGCTGGCTCAGCCGGGCTCGGCCCCGAAGCTCTGCCTCCCGGCCCCTGTCCCCGCCGCCGCCCTCCGCCCGCGGGGCCTCCGGCCTGATGCTCATGGCCCCCTCGGGGCGGGCCGGGGGCTCCTGAGTGGTCCCGCCCTCCGTGCTCCCTGCCTCCGCAGCCCCTGCCGCGTCCCGGCTGCGGCTCTCCTGACCGGAGGGTCGTCTCGGCGGGAAGAAGAGAGGAAATAAATAAATAACGTGCAGGAGCAGCCGCGTCAGACATCAATTTCCAGAGCTTGCAGTAGAGGGAGCGGGGCTCCGGCTGGAAAAACCCAGCCCTGGAGGAGGCGGGGGGTGGGGGGGGGTGGCGGTTGGCAGGGCTGCAGCTGGCAGGTTCTGCAGCATCTCCAGCTCTGGGGTCCTGGCCGGAGTGGGCGGTGGAGGAGTGTATGTGTGTGTGCATGTGTGGCTGAGGGGGTGTATCTGTGCTGTAAACTGTCAGGGTATCCGTGCCAGGTGGTTGGAAAGGCAGCATGTGCCAGTGTGCGGGGGCAGGCTTGAGATGCAGGACAAATATCCCTGGGCATGTGTCTCCTGGGTTTCCCGGCCGTGCCCTCTACCTGGGGTTCTCTGCAGCCCCAGGGTGGGGTGCAGGCCAACACCTGGGGTGCAGGTTTGGAACAAGGAGGTCCAGCATCACATTTGTCTCAACAGGGAGCCTCTTGCCTTCTGGGTCTCAACCTTTTAGCATCCTTTGCTCCTTTACTCTAGGTCCTGGGTTTCAGGGTTGGCAAGAGCAACTCTGAATCTTCCTACTAGTAGGGCCCCAGCTTCCCCTTCCCCTTTGTGTGAGGCTCACTGAGTCTTGGCTCTTTTTTTTTTTTTTTTTTTTAATTTTGGCTGTGTTGGGTCTTAGTTGCAGGATGCATGATCTTGGCTGTGTCGTGTGGGATCTTTCATTGCAGCACATGGACTCTCTAGTTGTGGAGTGAGGCCTTCAGTAGTTGCAGCCAGCAGGCTTAGTTGCTCTGTGGCATGTGGGATCTCAGTTCCCCTGCCAGGGATCGAATCCGAACCCCCCCACATTGCAAGAGAGAGAGAGCATTGGTGCTCCATGGTGTCTGGCTCTTTGCAACCCAATGGACTGTAACCCGCCCTCCCCAGGCTCCTCTGTCCATGGGATTCTCCAGGTAAGAATACTAGAGTGGGTTGCCATTTCCTCCTCCAAGGGATCTTCCCGACGCAGGGATCAAACTCGAGTCTTCTGTCCTGGAAGGTGGACTCTTTACCTACGTGCCACCTGGGAAGCCTTCTGCATTGCAAGGCAGAATCTTAACCACTGTACCACCAGGGAAGTCCCCTAGCTCTTTTTTAAACAGTTATAATTCAAACATGCAGAAATTTATAAGGAATAAACAATACCCTTTACTCCCCATCTCATTAAAAAAATTTAAAAAAAATGCCACAAACATACATGAAGCTCCCTGGGTGCCTTTCCTCCCCAGATAACATTTGGTCTGGCATCTGGGGCTTCTCCTTCCTCTCTTCAAGCACATACGTAAATGTGTATCCTAAGCAGTGTCATTTCATATTGCCTGACCCACTGTAGACATCCTTCTGCAATTTTTTTTTTTTTTAGGCATGTGGGATCTTCACTCCCCCATTAGGGATTGAACCCATACCCTTTGCATTGGTAGCTCGGAGTCTTAGCCACTGGATGGCTGGGGAAGTCCCAATTTGCTCTTTCTTGCTCATTATTTTATTGGTGAGATTCACCTGTGGGCCATGTGTAGCTCTAGTTAATTCACTTTAATTACTGTATAGTATTTCTCTAGTGAATACATCACATTTAGGAAATTTAGGTTATTTTTCATTTTTACAAACAAAGATGCTGTGAACATTTCTTGCACCTGTCTCTTGGGGTAAGCATTCCTGTAAGCACCTGTAAGCATTCCTAGGAGTGGGATTGCTGGGGCATCAGATATACATCTTGCCTCTTTTGCCATGATGCCAAATTACCCTCCAAAGTGTTTGTACCAGCCGGCACTCCATCAGTAGCAGACGGGGTTCCTTGGCTCCACTTCCTGGTCAGCACTTGGTATCAGACTTTTCCTTTTTAATTTATTTGGCTGCCCAGGTCTTAGTGGTGGCACTCGGGTCCTTTCGTTGTCATATGCGGGCTCTAGTTCCCTGACCAGGGATGGAACCTGCATCCCCTGCCCTGGGAGCACAGAGTCTTAGCCACTGGGCCCACAGGGAAGTCCACTCAGACTTTGTAGAGCCCTGATGCATTTGCCATCAAATTTTTCTCTCCAGCCTTTTGTCCTCACCATCATTGGCACGCCCTGGTCAAGGTTCTGCTGACTTGTGTTGGACACTCACAGGGTGAGTCTTGACCTGGGCCCTGCTCCCTGGGGCTCGATCCCATCCAGGCAACCCAGAGGCATATGCCCATTCCGACCAGGCAGACATTCCCCTGCCCCACTGCGGACCACGCCTCCTTGAGGCACTTTGCAACCACACCAATTACTTTATGATCCCCATTTACAGGCGAGATGTTAGGGGTTCAATCGTGTTCCCCCCAAATCCATATGTTAATGACCCAACCTCTAGGGAGTTTCTTAGGTGGTGCTAGTGGTAAAGAACTTGTCTGCCAATGCAGGAGATGTAAGAGACACAGGTTTGTTCCCTGGGTGGGGAAAATCCCTGGAGGAGGGCATGGCAATCCCTTCTAGTATTCTTGCCTGGAGAATCGCATGGACAGAGGAGCCTGGCAGTCTATGGTCCATAGGGTTGCAAAAAGTCAAACATGACTGAGCGATTTAACTCGCATGCACACACACAAACCCTAGGACCTCAGAATGTAACCTTATTTAGAGATAGGATCTTTACAGAGATAGTCAAGTTAAGATGAGGTCATCAGGGGGGCCCTAACCCAGTATGACTGTGTCCTTCTTTTTAAAAATTTATTTGTTTTTAATTGTAATACTTGCTTTACAATATTGTGTTGGTTTCTGCCATACATCAACATGAACCAGCCACAGGTATACATGAACCAGCCATAAGTATACATATGTCCCTTCCCTCTTGAGCCTCCCTCCCACCCCTCTAGCTTGTCATAGGCACCTGACTTGAGCTCCCTGTATCATGCAGCAAATTCCCACTGGCTATCTATTTTACACACGGTAGTGTTTATGTTTCCATGCTACTCACTCATTTCATCCCACCCTCTCCTTCCCCTACTGTGTCCACAAGTCTGTTCTCCATGTCTGTCTCTATTCCTGCCCTGCAAATAGGTTTATCAGTACCATTTTTCTAAATTCCATACATATGCATATATATGATACTCGTTTTTCTCTTTCTGACTCAATTTACTCTGTATATCAGGTTCTAGGTTCATCCACATCGCTACAACTGACTCAAATCCATTCCTTTTCATGGCTGAGTAATATTCCACTGTGTATATGGGCTGTGTCCTTCTTTAGTCAGTCAGTTCAGTCGCTCTGTCGTGTCAGACTCTTTGTGAGCCCATGGACTGCAGCATGCCAGGCTTCCCTGTCCTGCACTGTCTCCTGGAGTTTGCTCAAACTCATGTCCATTGAGTTGGTTGCCATGCAACCATCTCATCCTCTGTCATCGCCTTCCCCTGCTGCCTTCAATCTTTCCCAGCATCAGGGTCTTTTCCAGTGAGTCAGTTCTTCGTATCAGGTGGCCAAAGTATTGGAGCTTCAGCTTCAGCATCAGTCCTTCCACTGAATATGCAGGACTGATTTTCTTTAGGATTGACTGGTTTGATTGCCTTGCAGTCCAAGGAACTCTCAAGAGTCTTCTCCAACACCACAGTTCAAAACATCAATTCTTCGGCGCTCAGTTCTTTATAGCCCAACTCTCACATCCATACATGACTGCTGGAAAAACCATAGCTTTGACTAAACTGATCTTTGTTGGCAAAGTAATGTCTCTGCTTTTTAATATGCTGTCTAGTTTGGTCATAGCTTTTCTTCCAAGGAGTAAGCGTCTTTTAATTTCACAGTTGCAGTCATCATCTGAAGTGATTTTGAAGCCCAAGAAAATAAAGTCTCTGTCACTGTTTCCACTGTTTCCCCATCTATTTGTCATTAAATGATGGGACCAGATGCCATGATCTTAGTTTTCTGAATGTTGAGTTCTAAGCTAGCTTTTTCACTCTTCTCTTTCACTTTTATCAAGAGGCTCTTTACTTCTTCTCCACTTTCTGCCATAAGGGTGGTGTCATCTGTGTATCCGAGGTTATTGATATTTCTCTTGGCAATCTTGATTCCAGCTTGTGTTTCATTCAGCCCAGCACTTCACTATGCATAGAAGTTTAATAAGCAGGGTGAAAATATACAAGTCTGTTGTTCCATGTCCAGTTCTAACTGTTGCTTCTTGACACGCATACAGGTTTCTCAGGAGGCAGGTCAGGTGGTCTGGTATTCCCATCTCTTTAAGAATTTCCCACAGTTTGCTGTGATCCACACAGTCAAAGGCTTTGGTGTAGTTAATAAAGCAGACGTAGATGTTTTTCTGGGACTCTCTTGCTTTTTTAATGATCCAGCAGATGTTGGCCATTTGATCTCTGGTTCCTCTGCCTTTTCTAAATCCAGCTTGAACATCTGGAAGTTCGTGGTTCACATACTGTTGAAGCCTGACTTGGAGAATTTTAAGCATTACTTTGCTAGCATGTGAGATGAATGTAATTGTGCGGTAGTTTGAACATTCTTTGGCATTGCCTTTCTTTGGGATTAGAATAAAAACTGATCTTTTCCAGTCCTGTGGCCACTACTGAGTTTTCCAAATTTGCTGGTATATTGAGTGCAGCACTTTAATAGCATCGTCTTTTAGGATTTGAAAGAGCTCAAACAGTGTTCTTCTTCAAAGGGGGAATTTGGACCCTGAGAGATCTGGGCTTGGGAAGAACACCACGTGAGTATGAAGGCTGAGGGTGGGGTGGTGTGTCTCCAGACAAGAAAGGTCAGAGGTCACCAGCAAACCACCAGCAGCCGGGAGAGAGGTCTGGAGCAGACCCTGCCTCACTGCGCTCAGGAGGCAACAGTCCTGCCCACACCTTGACCTTGGGCTTCCAGTTTCCCCAGGACAGTGGGACAACACATCTGTGCTGATGAAGCCACCCAGGTTGCAGGACTTTGTTACGGCAGCCCCAGGAAGCGAGTATACCAAGACTCAGAAACCTTGTTCAAGGTTCAGGTACTGAGGTGGGGGGCACAGCCAGGACTCAAAGGCTCCTGCCTGTCTCCCGAGTCCTGCTTGCTCCCTGCTATGCCAAAGCCAAAGCACAAGGGAGACGGCGAGTGTGGACTGAAAACCAAACACTGGTGTGATTCCACTTACCCAGCTCAGCCCCCATATCCTGGCTTCCTGTGGCCTCAGTTTCAGCGGAATATTCCAGCTCCCTTCCACCCCCATGCCTGGACACCCGTTACCCCCATATTAACCGGGCATAGAGGTTGAAGAGGCTCCAGTGGCATGTACTGGGGTCCCTGGTTGTTTCAGCAGCATTAACCATGCACGTGGACTCTGTATATTAAGGATGCCCAGCAGGCCCATGTTGACAGGTGTCTCCCCCAACCTCATTCTCAGCCATCCATTCCTTAGGTCTGAAAAGTCTCCAATGTGTTCAAGAGTCCTTTATTAATACATTCTTTGGAGGGGTGCCACTGTCAACGGTTAAGAATGAGGGGGACCTTCGGGGGCTTAGCCATGTTGCCTAGGGCTGGGCTGACAGCCTGGATGGGTGTCCCAGCATGCGTCTGCATCCCACAGGACGGCATAAGCTCCTGTGGTATAGAAAGGGGACTTGGTGGGGGGCGGGGGGACTTCCCTGGTCATCCATAGCTAAGACTCTGAGCTCCCAAGGGTTGGGGCCCAGGCTTGATCCCTGATCAGGGAACTAGATCCCACACGCCACAAACTAAGAATTCTCATGTCTCAACTAAGACCTGGCACAGCCAAATAGACAAATTTTTTTTTCATTTATTTTTATTAGTTGGAGGCTAATTACTTTACAATACTGTAGTGGTTTTTGTCATACATTGACATGAATCAGCCATGGAGTTACACGTATTCCCCATCCCGATCCCCCCTCCCACCTCCCTCTCCACCCGATTCCTCTGGGTCTTCCCAGTGCACCAGGCCCGAGCACTTGTCTCATGCATCCAGCCTGGGCTGGTGATCTGTTTCAACCTACAAATAGATAAATATTTTTAAAAAATAAAAAAGAAGATGGGGGACTCGGGCATTTGCAGTTTGGACGGGGAGAGGTTGGGGACAGCGTCACCTCTTTCCCAGTGGGTCTGACGAGGCCTGGGAACCAGTTGTGCTCAGGAAATACCATTCTCTGGAATGTGGCTGCAGAAGGGGTCCAGCTGGTTCCTGTGTCTGTGACTTAAATTAATATTGGCTCTCTCACTATCTCATGGTCCCACAGGCTCGGGGGTAAGACTTTTGCTTTTTGCGTCCCTTGGCTTCTTCTTTTGTAAATTTGTCCTTTGCCCCACGTTGGCTGAAGCTGAAGGACTCTGCCACCTGATGCGAAGAACTGACTCATTGGAAAAGACTCTGATGCTGCGAAAGGTTGAGGGCAAGAGGACAAGAAGAGAAGGGGACGACAGAGGATGAGATGGCTGGATGGTATCACCGACTCAATGAACATGAGTTTGAACAAACTCCGGGAGACAGTGAAGGACAAGGGAGCCTGCAGTGCCATAGTCCATGGGGTCGCAAAGAACTGGACACGGCTGAGTGATGAGCAGCAACACTGTGTGGTAGACACCGAGGCAGGCCCTGGGAGCACAGTGGTGAGCCGGATGGAGCCCTGCTTCCACACAGCTCACATCCTGATGGGGAAGGCAGACGATAGACAACTTCACGGATGATGCCGGGTAGGGCTGGGTGCTGGAGGATACACCGGGGCAGAGGAGAGGGAGGGATGAGCGTAGGGGCAGGTGACATCGTGCGGAGATGAGAGCAGGGGAGGGAGAGGGCCATATGGTACCTGGCGGAGGTGCTGCAGCCAGGGGTAACGGGCAGACTGGCCTGGGCTGATGCTCCCACACCATACCCCAGATGCGGTAGATCTCCAACCCCTCTGCCTGGCCTGGCGCCCCCATCCGGTGACCGGTCACTCACACCAGCAAGATGTGGAGAGAACACCCAGGAGGCCAGGACGGAAAATTCCCTCGCTCTCCCAGGCGGTGTTTTTGTCTATTTAATTGGAGGATAATTACTTTATAATGACGTGTTAGTTTCTGCTGTACATCAAAGTGGATCAGCCGTAAGTACACATCTAGCCCCTCTTTTTAGGATTTCCTTCCCACGTAGGTCACTGTAGAGCTCTGAGTAGTGTTCCCTGCGCTGCACTGTAGGGTCTCAATATAATGTTGGTATACATTATATACCAACAGTGCATATATGTCAATCCCAATCTCCCAATTCTCCCGGGCACCGTTAACCCACAGGGGTTAACAAGTCACTGACCCTGGACCTGACAGACGCTCGGGATCAGGGTTCCCGCTACCAAAAGGGCACACAAAGCCCCGCCCAGTGGGTTCTCAGGACTGCGGATGGTGATGGATCTTGTGTTTCTGGCAACAACGAAGGCTGAGAGGCTCTAGGAGGTACCACTTTCTGGGCCTTCACCCTCACAGATCCTCAGGACTTCTGGAGAGCTTTCTGCCTGCAGGTAAACCCAGACTACACCTTGTATCTCCATGGGGTGTCAGTCATTAGTGACTTTAGACTTGTGCTGACTGATGCATGGCCACCGGCCACACACGGTTTCTGAGCAGTGGCGATGTGACCAGCCTGAACTGAGACACGCTGTAAGTGTAAAATACACGCTGGGTGGTGAAGACACTACCAAAAACAATGTGAACTATCTCATTAATAAAAACTATCTCATTATTAAGCAAAGTGTTAATTACATTACTTTTTAAACAAATTTTTTTTTAATATGGACCATTTAAAAAGTTTCTATTGAATTTGTTACAACATTGCTTCTGTTATACATCTTGGTTTTTTGGCCACAAGGCAGGTGGGATTTTAGCTTCTGGACTAGGGATCAAACCCACTCCCTCTGCATTGGAAGGTGAAGTCTTAACTATGGGACTGCTGGGGAAGTCCCTACATTACTTTCTATTGATGGTATTCTGGATCTGTTGGGTTCAATAAAATATGTTACAAAAATTAACATCACTTGTTTCTTTTTTCTTTTTAAATATGGCAGCTAAGAAATTTAAGTCTGAATTTGGCAATGAGTTCATGATCTGAGCCACTGTCAGCTCCTGGTCTTGTTTTTGCTGACTGTATAGAGCTTCTCCATCTTTGGCTGCAAAGAATATAATCAATCTGATTTTGGTGTTGACCATCTGGTGATATTCAGATGTGTAGAGTCTTTTCTTGTGTTGTTGGAAGAGGGTGTTTGCTATGATCAGTGCATTCCAAAGGAGATCAGTCCTGGGTGTTCATTGGATGCTAAAGCTGAAACTCCAATACTTTGGCCACCTCATGCAAAGAGTTGACTCACTGGAAAAGACCCTGATGCTGGGAGGGATTGGGGGCAAGAGGAGAAGGGGACAACAGAGGATGAGATGGCTGGATGGTATCCCCGACTCAATGGACATGAGTTTGAGTAAACTCTAGGAGTTGGTGATGGACAGGGAGGCCTGGTGTGCTGCGATTCATGGGGTCGCAAAGAGTCGGACACGACTGAGCAACTGAACTGAAGAAATTTAGAGTTGTATATGTGACTCCTTTATATTTCTGCAAGACATCACAGATCTAAAGAAATTCACAGTTTGTTTCTTGGAACCAGGTATAATCCACTCCAGTGTTTCTCTACCTTATCAGGAAGTTCTCGTGTCTAATCTAAATCCCTGTGAAGTGAAAGTCACTCAGTCGTGTCTGATTCTTTGTGACCACGTGGACTGTGGCCCGCCAGGCTCCTCCGTTCATGGGATTTTCCAGGCAAGAATACTGGAGTGGGTTGCCATTTCCCTCTCCATGAGATCTGCTTGACCCAGGGATCGACCTCGAGTCTCTTTTGTCTCCTGCATTGGCATTGGTAGGCAGGTGCTTTGCTACTAGCATCATCTGTGCTGTGCTTAGCCCCTCAGTCATGTCCATCTCTTCGAGACCCCACGGATTGTAGCCCGCCAGAGTCCTCCATTCATGGGATTCTCCAGGCAAGAATACTGGATGCGGTTGTCACTTCCTTCTCCAGGGGATTTTCCCAACCCAGGGATTGAACCCAGGTCTCCCACATCGCTGGCAGACTGTTTACCGTCTGAGCCACCTGGGAAATCCCTGTAGCTGTTTTCAAAATCCCCATTCTCTTGTCCAAGCCTCAGTAGACATGGAGATGAACTGGTTCCCACCTCCCTTGTGATAGCCTTTGATGTCTTTAAATATCTTTACACAGTTTCTTTTTAAGAAGAATCTGAGTAGTGCTGTTTCTTATCACCGAGGTTAGAGATGGAGGTAGGGGAGAGTCCATCTGGCACTGTGAAGTCATCCAGTCAAACGCCCTGCCACATAAGGAAATTCTCAGGACATCCTCCTTAGAATGGTTATTCAGAGCTGGACAAATAGCTCCCTCGGGTCCGCAGAGGGTGAGGGCAGCCAGGTCTATTTCAGGCTTTCTCCTCTGGCCCTATCAGATCTGCTCAAGATAGGAATGACGCTTTTTCCAGAATTCTCCTGTCCAGCAAGGGTCCCAGGAGGCTGGGCCAGTTTTGAAATTTTTCTTCCTACCTCCTAGAGATCAAACCAGTCAGTCCTAAAGGAAATCAGCCCTGAATACTCATTGGAAGGATTGATGCTGAGGCTGAAGCTCTAATACTTTGGCCACCTAATGTGAAAAGCCAACTCACTGGAAAAGATCCTGATGCTGGGAAAGACTGAGGGCAAGAGGAGAAGAGGGTGGCAGAGGATGAGATGGTTAGACAGCATCACCAACTCAATGGACATAAGTTTGAACAAATTCCGGGAGGTAGTGAAGGACAAAGAAGCCAGTGCATGGGGTAGCAAAGAATTGGACATGACTGAGTGACTGAACGCAAATAATTTTCACCCCAAAAAGGGAGATATTACAAAGGCCACCAGTCTAGGACCACTGTTTACACTTCAGGCTAAGATGCTTTCCTCCTGTTTCCTAGGTGGCGAAAAACAAGGTATAAGGAGTTCCCTGGTGGCCCACTAGTTAGAATTCTGGGCTTTCACTGCTAAAACCTGGGTTCAATCCCTGGTCAGGGAATGGAGATCTTGTTAGCCTTGCAGTGCAAACAAAAAACCAAAACATAACAACGACAACAAAAACAAGGCACAGAAAGGCAGAACGTTTGTCTCTGCTGGTGAAAGCAGACTGACAAACTTGGAGCTCAGACAACCTTGGTCACATTTCCCAGCTCATTCACTAGCTGGGTGACTTCCAGTGAAGTGCTTCATCTTTCGGAATCACTCCCTCATCTGTAAAACTGAGCGAACGTGTCATCTGCAGGACGGCTGTGAAGTTTGAACGAGAGGCACAACGGCAAACTCGCCAAGAGGGCTTGGAGGCCTGGGTTCACTTGTCTCTAAAATGGGGACTTTGTGGGGCCTTTCTCATCGTGTTGGGAGGGTGACATGGGCTGGTTCATGGAAAGCTTGCGACTCCCTGTCCAACACACAGAATCCTGGGTACCCACCTGCTCCTGTTTGGGAGGTGACATTCACCTTCACGTGAGCGCTCCTGCACACACACACACACACACACGCACACACACGCACACACACGCATACAGGCTCTGACCTAGAGGTTTCTCCCCTCTGCTGTCATAGCACAGCTGGGTCAAACATCTCTTACCTTATTTCTCACACTATTGAAAATTGTTTGCTTGTCCATCTTCCCACCAGATATTAGCCTTTATAAGGGCAGAGTCTTTTTCTTTTTTTGGTCTCTTCTCTCTCCCTATTGTCCTTGCTGCCCCACCCCACCCCCACCCAACCCCAAGTCCTTTGCTTGCCTTTTATCTGTGGGAAACGTTAGTCAAAGAATAAGTTTAACCAGAGAAATGAGAAATGTGGAAACAGAGGAAAATAGTCAAAGGAGACTAACGAATAATAATGTAGTCATTAAGCATAGTCAAGGACCTCTAGTTCCTTCTCAAGGGCTGTGGACAATATTCTGAGCCATATCCTATGAGCTGCTTTATAGATACTGAAGCCCCAGGTGGAAGAAGTTAACTACATGATAACCAGACTGCACCCACGACTTGAGCTGCCACAATTCTGAGAACTGGCCTCAAAGAAATGGAAACAAACCAACTCAGGAACTGAAGTTTAACCGTACTGAAAACAATCAAGATGACGCCAGTCAGACCACTGACGACCAATTTCAAGATGACGGTCAAAGCTGACTGTGCTGTTTCTGCACCGAGCCCTCTCCCTCTGTCTATAAAAGCTCTTGCCCCACTGATTGCCAGTGGTTGGGGGAGTCGGCCTTTGGACAGACTTCCGTTCTCCCAACTTCGCCCCAGTTGCAGGCATCTGAAATAAAGCAAACTTCCTTTCCACCAGCCTGGCCTGTTTACTGGCTTTTGAGTGGCAAGTAGCTGGACCCAACACACCTTCCGGTAACATTTTTACACACGGTCTGCTGACTGAATTGTCTGGCAAGACTCCAGGACCCAGGAGGAACTGTGCTACTGTCTCCGAGGATTCAGGTACTGGGACACCAGCTTGCTGAGCATCCCACCCTCTCTTTCCACTTGCAGAATCTGCTGATGGCCATCAGCTGTCTCTCCAGACCCCGTTTTCCTGGCACCATGGGACTCATTTGCCAGACCCTCTAACCTCTCCCCTCCCTGGGCTCTGCACTCCAATCTTGATCCTGCAAGTGCCCTCAGGGAATCTGGCAAAGATGTTCACCTCCCCTTGAACATCCTGGACATCGCATGTCTGGTGGGGGTGAAGAGGGAGCTTGGAATCCTGCTTTGCCTTCCCTCTGGCCTCAGCCCGTCCCCCCCTAGCCCCACATGCCCAAGTTGTGTTTAATGACTTCCTTTCCTGCTTCCATCTCCCTCCATCTCCTCTTTCTCCTCTCCTAAGCTTTGGACCTGCCCAGGGTGGCAGGTATCACTCTAGTGATACTCCTGCTAAAGAAGCCACTGACTACTGCCCAGGGAGCCTGTCGTGTTGTCTCGTGCCAGGGCTCAGTGACCGTAAAGTGGGAGTCATGCTGGGCAAGGGGAAGCCACATGTCCTGACTCTGCCTTGGAATCTGTACTATATTGAGATGCAGCAGCTTTCTCCCAAGGGGGTCTTTGGGAAGGTCTGTCCTGGGAAGTGCAGAGTGTGTGTTGCCCGAGATTCACCTGAGATGGACAAGTCTGTGAAGAGCCATGGAAACCACTAGACATAATGACAAGCAGGCGATAGCAATGAGTTATCCCAGGTAACAAGAAGAGAAAGTGGTATGGTTCAGGGAACAGCCTGAACCAGGAGAAGCTTGGAGGTGGACGAGACGCAGGACGGTGAAGGGCTTGAGCAAGCAGGTCATCGGAGGATGGAGACTGGAGGCCAGTGCATCTCGGGAGGCCAGGGATGGGGCCAGGCAGCCTGGGCCGAGGTCGGTGGTTCTGACTTGGCATCCCAGAGCAGTGGTGGGACATTCTGAGGCACTGCAATGACATGGGTCAGCTCTGCAGCCAGGCAGTTGAGACGAAGACTGCAGGTCACGGTTGGCTGCTCTGAGACTCCCCAAGGGGCCCCCAGCTCCTCAGCTTCCAGCCTCATGGGCCCCAGCCCTGCTTCGTGCCCCAGCCGCCCACTTATGAGCCAGAACCCGGGCGAAGGACAGGGAGGCTGCGGAGGGGAGGGAGGACCCAGGAGTGGCTCTGAGCCTCTGTGCTGGGATCCACTCGTGTCCTGAAGCTGGTGGCACCCAGCAGAGCACAGTGTTTCCTGGAGAGGGGTGCAGGGTGCGGGTGGGCAGGCTCCAACCCTGCCTCTCTCTTGGATCTGAGAGAGGAGGTCCTTAAGGTGGGCCCAGGCACCAGGGTCATCACCCCCAGAGGCTCTGGAGGACTCCATATCTGTGAGTGGATGTGGGAGGGCTGGGGTAGGGGTGACGCCTGTGGATGTGGGCCGGCTGGGTTGAGGATGGCCTTGAAGAATCCTTAGAACCAGGAGGACCTGTGGAGCCCCATGGCTCAGTGGGATTCAGGAATTCCAGAAGCCTGGCCTCTGCATCTCTGACTTGTGACAGACCAGAAGGCCCGACAGTGCCACCGGCAGGAAGGAGGCTGCTGTCCAGAGAGCAGAGCAAGAGGGTGGAGGCAGGAGTGGAGGTCCCGAGGGATGCCGGCAGCCTGCCTTCAGAGAAGGCGGCTGGGTCTGTAAGGCAGGCATCTGTGAAACGCTCCTTACTCTGCTTCCTGGGCTTCAGCTTCTGGCCAGAGAGGATGAGGTTTTCTCCTCTCTCCCATCCCCCTAAAAGTTCACATTAACCCTCTAAGTGTCCCCTGGGCTTCTCTTACTGGGGTGACAAAACCCAGGCATGATGGGGAAGTAGCCCGAGAAGCAGGATGACCTCAGGGCCCTGGATCCTGGGGTGCACCAGGAGGGCAGGGACCATCTGACTTGTGTCCCTGGGCCTCAGTTTACCACCCAAACCCTTGTTTCCCAGAACCCGACCTCCTCTGACATGTCAGGATCAAAGGCAAGGAAGGGGCCTCCTCTTCCGGCTCCCATTCCTAATCCAGAGCGAGGAGAACAGGCCCATCCCTGAGCCCCACACTGCCCTGGAACACTCTCCTTCACCTCCTGGCTCTGGGCCTCCCCACCGACCCCACACCATGGTGGGGAGGCAGCCAGGAGAAGGACCGTGGTGTAGAATTGTTGATTTGAAACTGGAAGGAACTTTGGAAATGCTCTATACACATCCTTTTTATTATAATTCTTTTGAACTGAGGTGACTTTCACACGACATGGACCATCTTAAAGTTTATCATCCAGAGGCATCTCGTTTATTTGTCTTGTTGTGCAGCCAGCATGTCTGTGTAGTGCCAAAATGTTCTCATCCCCCAAGAGAGAACTCTGCACCGGTGAAGCACTCAGCACCCTCCCCAGTGCCTGGCCCCATCGATTCATCTTTGTCTCTAAGGAATTGCCTACTCTGGACACTTTCTAGAAATTGAATTGAATGGTATGCTCCCTTTTGTGCCTGGCGTTTCCCATTCAGTGTTCATAGTTCATCCACATTGTTGCTTGTGTCAGTGCGTCTGACGCCTTAGGCTGATTCATCTTCCACTGTTTTGCTTCTTTGATTCTATAGGTAATGATTGACAGTTGCAGGTATGGAGGTCACTTTGCAGGTTGGTCACTTGTTTCTTTTATTTATTCCACTTATTTCTTTAATCTATTTTAAAAAGTTATTTATTTATAATTATTTTTGGCTGTGCTGGATCTTCATTGCTGTGTGGCTTCTCTCTACTTGTGGCGAGTGGGGGTTACTCCCTAGTTGCAGTGTGCTGGCTTCTCATTATGGTGGCTTCTCTTATTGCAGAGCACAGGCTCTAGGGCCCATTGGCATCAGTTTGTGGCACGTGGGCTTCAGTAGTTGCAGTTCCCGGGCTCTGGAGCACAGGCTTAATGATGGTGGCACACGAGCTTGGTTGCTCCGAGGCATGTGGGATCTTCCGGGACCAGGGATCAAACCTGTGTCTCCTGCCTTGACAGGCAGATTCTTAACCACTGAGTCATCAAGGAAGCCCTATTCCACTTATTTTTGCCCTAGTGGTTCCCACCGTGTGGAGGAGGAAGCTGAGAGCCTGGGGGGAACAAGGACTCTCTCAGAGGGCGCTCGTCTGGTGAGCGGCTAGACCAGGGCTCGAACCCTGGTGATATTTGATTCCCAGGTGCCTCCTGATTCCCACAGGCTTGAGACAAGTGGGCAAAGAGGGCAGGGGGCAGAGAAGCCAAGAGAAACCAGCTGGGGAAGGTCACTGACGTGGGGGTGTAACGTGGGCGAGGGGAGGGGAGGTGGGCCCCTGGTGCAGCTTCTCTCTCGCCAGCCCCTCCTGCCCACTCCCCACCCAGCCGGGCAGCACCCTTCTGACCCATGCACTTTGCCTGCCTCCCTCACCTCCAGTGCGAAACCTGAGGCCCTGGGGTGAGCACGGGCCCCAAGGTGTGGCTCTGGGGGAACTGCTCCCACTTTTACCTTAAACCCCCACTTTGTTCCTGTCCTTCCACTGAGGCCTGGTCAGCCTTCCTCAGACCCAACTCTCCCCACTCCAGCACAGCCTTGGCCCCACCTCTGCTCCCCCAAACCCTGTGTGGGACCCATAACCCAGCAGGGTGCCTTCCGGGCTCTGTCCGGACTTCAGATGGTCCAGGGAGGGCTGGAACAGAGGTTGTTCTTGCCTAAGAAGCTTCCTGGGTCTTGCCCAATCCCAGTCTTGCTCCACATGGGTTGTGACAGGGGAGGTTACTCATCGTCCACATCCTCTCCCCCCACCACACACACATACACACACATACAGAGACACACAAGCACACATGGATACACACAGAGACACACACAACACACAAACACACACAGATATACATACAGAGACATAGACACACGCAGGTGTACACACAGAGACACACACACACATACACAGACACACACAGACCGACACACACACACACAGAGGTATACATACAGAGACACAGACACACACAAACACACAGAGATATACATACAGAGACACAGACACACACATACACATACACACACAAGCACAGACACACACACACAAACACACAGAGATATACACACAGAGACACACACACAGAGATATACACACAGAGACACACACACGCACAGACACATAGATATAGACACAGAGACACAGACACACAGACACATAGACACACACATACACAGACATGAACAGACACAAACAGACACACATAGACACACATACACACAGACACAGACACAGACACACACACACAGACACAGACACACACACAGACACACAGACATACACACAGACACACACACACAGACCACAGACACACAGACACACAGACACAGACACACAGACACACACACAGACACACACACACAGGCACACACAGACACACACACACAGACACACACACACAGACACACGGACACACACAGACACATAGACACAGTCACACACAGAAACACAGATACACAGATACACACAGACATACACAGACACACAGATACACACACAGACATACACACACAGACACACACACAGACACACACACACACAGGCACACACAGACCACAGACACACACACACACACACACACACAGGCACACACAGACCACAGACACACACACACACACACATACACACACAGAGGCACACACCGCTTCTCCCCAGGAACTGGATTCTCCTCTGCTCTCCCCAGTCCTCCCACCTGCCTTGAGCGGTCGCTCCAAGGAAGACAGAACAAACGAGAATTTCAGGAGAGTCTCCAGAAGCCAGGGTACAGATGAAGCCGGGGAGGGTGGTGGAGAGGCTTTGTCTGCAGAAGCCTGAGTCCTTTGGCACCCGAGACTTCCTGCTGAAGGTGCGTGGGTTGAGAACACCACAGCTGGGGGCTCCGTGTGCCCACCATGGTGCCCACACGCCTGGAGCCGCTCCTACAGGTGTCCAGGTCTCCTTCTCACTGAGGTCCTGCCAGAACAGGCCCTGGGGTGATAGTGGAGGGGCAAGACCACCCGGCTCTCCAGCAGGGTTTGGTAGTTCCTCACCAGGTCCTGGCTCAGAGGCGCGCTGGGCAGCAAGGCCAGCCTGGCCGCCCGCTCCCGGTAGTGAGGCAGCGGGTTTGGGCAGGGCCAGCTCCTGGCCAGATCGTTGGGAAGTGGGTTGGGCATGAGCTGGAGGTCCCCGGGCTCATACTTTCCACCAGCTGAGAAGTGCCGGTACCTATTTGGGGAAAGGTGCAGAGAGGACAGAGGTCAAAAGGGAGACTCAGGGGACAGGGTTGGGGAGGTGATGCTGTCAGCCATCAGTCCATGAGGACCCCTTCCAGCTCTCTGCCCACCTGGACGCGGACCTGCACCCTATGTGATGTTAGGCTGGTGACATCATGCTACGTGGTTGGTCAGCCTTCCACCCTGTGGTCTGTGAGGGACTCATTCAGATTCTAGCTATCCTTTAAGCCCTCCCACCTCCTCTACCAGTGTCGTACTCCTTGTCCTCAAGGTGAACACCACAATTAGAGAAGACCTTCCCGCTCTGACCCGCCACCCTCTGGCCCTGGTCTGCAGACCTGCAGTGTTCAGTTCTGCCTTGGGAAGTCCAGTTTTCACACAACAGAGTAAAATACAGGGCTTGAATACAGAGTTGAATACAGGGCTTCCCTGGTGGCTCAGTGGTAAAGAACCCGCCTGCTAATGCAGGAGGCATAACATTTGCAGTTTGATCCCTGGGTCAGGAAGATTCCTTGGAGAAGGGCATGGCAACCCACTCCAGTATTCTTGCCTGGAGAATCCCACAGAGAGAGGAACCTGGCGGACTACGGTCCATGGGGTCACAAAGAGTTGGACACGACAGAACAACTAATCCTTTCACTCTGCCTCTGGCTCTATTGATGATTGACGTCCTCGCGACATCCACTGTCTGTCTCACGCTTCGGGTACTTGGAGGGTGTGGGCTGGCATTGAGAGCCGTCTTTGCACACGTGTGCAGCGGTACCTGCCTTTTGGAAGCTCCTGGAGGGCAGGGACTGAATGACATGTCTCTGTATCCCCAGGGCCTGGCAGGTGTAAAGCACACAGCTGGATCCCCTAAACTTCCCTTAAGTCATCAAGCCCCTCCCGTGCTGTGGTTCCCTGGTCCCTGCCCCCTCCAGCTATGTTCAGACAGAGTGTGGTTTTCAGGACACGGGAGGAGGGAAGGGAAGGCATCAGAAAGAGGAATGGGAGAGGGAGGGGTCACCTGGACACAGGCGGGCTCCCTGACGAGGGAGCTCCTCTTACTTCTTGGATGCCTTGGGGGGAAGGATGTTGCCATGGGTGTCGAGAGGGGGTGCCCTCACTTCACTCCTCAGCTTGAGTTTCTCCACCTCTTGGAGTTCCTTCACCGTCCTGAAGATCACCTGTTTCTTCCTGTTCACGTCCAGGAAGATCGGAGTACAGGAGATGAAGGTCAGGAAGCTGTTCTGACCCAGCCAGGAGGGAGGGGGCACGGGGGGCTCTGCTGGGGGCTGGCGGTGGGCCCTGGAGTCTGTCAGCCAGCGCCAGACGTTGCTGTCGTAGGGCTTGTCGGGCCTGGAGGGGAAGGTCGCCGGCAGACGCCCGATGTCCAGCCAGGTGTGGAAGCCCCAGGTGTGCTGGGCTGTGTCCTTCCAGGGGCAGGCCAGTCGTTGACGAACCTTGGCCTTCATCTCCGTGTAGGGTGGCGGCTTCAGGGCCAGCTGGTGGTAGGCTTGCTGGGTGAAGCCGGGCAGCTCCTTGGGCTCCCTGGGGAGGAGGAACTCGCGTTGGGCCCACGTGCACGGGGTCGGGAGGGTCTCATGGGTGTGGACCATCTGGGGAGAGACAAGGGAGTCTGGGGTGCTCTGCCTCTCCTCCCCAGAGAAGACCAGCTGCCAGCCCCCTCTGGACTCGGGTTCCCATCAGGACCTGGTGGCCTGGTCAGGGAGTGTTTCTGCCCTGCCCTCGAAATGTGTGGCCACTCTGTGTGATTCACACGCAACTTCATCAGTCTTTCTCTTTCCATCTATCGGGTTTTGGCTTTGATTCCAGCCTCTTTCCTCAACCGACATGTTCCCACTCCTCACTCGGGCTTCACCCCTCCTCCCATACTGGGTCCCCATTCCTGCCTGGGGTCTAGGGCTTCTCGTCAGAAAATGCTGCTTCCAAGCAGAGTGTGGAAGGGAAATGGTTCTCCAGGGGATGGGCCAGGGCTTTTCTGTCCCAGCTCCTCCCCTCCCCAGCTTCTCTATGACTTCTGCGTTCCCCTCACTCCTCACTGAGATACAAGCAAGTGCAGGAAGCATCAGATGGGGTTCCTCCCCTTTCTCCTCCTTGCCCCCATGAAATAAACTAGCAAAGATGTACTTGACATGTTGCTAAACCCTTATCCACATCTCATGAAACCCTCACAGGCTTCCCTCGTGGCTTAGATGGTAAAGAATCTGCCTGCAATACAGGAGACCCAGGTTCAATCGCTGTGTTGGGAAGATCCCCCGGAGAAGGAAACTGGCAACCCACTCCAGTATTCTTGCCTGGCGAATTCCATGGACAGAGGAGCCTGGCGGGCTACAGTACATGGGGCCGAAGAGAGTTGGACACGATTGAGCTGCTTTCTTTCATGTAACCCTCACAGCCTTCGAGTAAGTGCTATTGTTCCATCTTAAAGATGCTAAAAGCAAGGCACAGGAGGGTGAAGAGCTCGCCTGCCGCGCTGAGCAAGGATGGTGGAGTCAGGCCCCAGGCTGTGCTGCTTGGGACCCCCAATGTTTCCCCAAAATGCCTCTCCTTCCCTCTGACCCCAAGAACTTTTCTATTTCCAAAAACTTAACCATTTCTTGGGCCCAGTCCACTGAGTCAAGTCCACACCAGCACCCTGGGGGGAGGGTCTGAGAGGTCATGATCAGACATCCCCTCTCTCCTCTGAGCCCCGTGTTCACAGGGTCACAGGATGACGGTTCATGTGCCAGGAGCTCTGCTGCCCAGGGGAGAGCAAGGCCCATCCCCGGGTGCGGACAGCCCCTCACCCAGCAGGATGAAGGCTGCTGCAGATATGTGTCCCTGCCTCCTACCTTCAGGAAAGTTTCTCTCATTTGGGATGGGTCATCCCGCCCTCTGGGTGGTCTTTGCAGATGGCTGGCCATTTTTCTGGGCTCCCCAGCAGCATGGGCAGCTTTGTAGGGAAGACTTTCTTGGCAGCATTGTTTGCTGCTGGGGTTGCTATGGCGATGCTTCCTGGGTGGCAACGCAGGGAGGAGGCCCTTACCTCTCCCTGGGAGGGCTCACCAGTCCTTTGGTACCTGGCTGCCTTTCAGGTGAGGGATAGAACTGGTAACAGGAGCTGCTTCAGGGGAGGGACTTCTTGCTAGGAAGGCAGGGGGAGAAAGGCAAGGGTCACTGGCTCCCAGGCCCCTCAACAGCCCATCCTTCCCTAATGTTGGGGGTGGGGGGTTGCTGGGTAGGCCTTTCTCTTAGGGAACTCTCTCTGAAAGGCCCAAATTCCTCCAGCAGGTTCAGAGATCCCAAAAACAGGCTGGCTATGAAGGAGAAGCACGGGAGAACTGCAGCTGACTGCTGAGTTAGAGGAGGTACCAGGGTGGGGGTGGGGGGTGGGCGGAGCGCGGTGACCAGGCTGAAGCCCTCTGCACTCTCCTTCCAGGGCTCCATGTCACCTTCAAGCCTTGCATCTTCCCCATCACCAGGTTTGCTGTCACCCACTTTCCTTCCCAGCCCCTCCTCACGCCACAGGGACCAGACACCAGCACGCACAGACCAGCATGTGCCCTTGGGCTTTATTGGGTAGGTAGTTACAGTAGTGTTCTGGAGCTGGGGCCTGTGTATGCGGTCAGCAGGGACCCAGGGCCACTCTCTATGAAGCGGTGGTGCCAGTTAAGGTGGGCAGGCAGGCCAGGTACGGCGGGCAGGCAGGCTGGCCTCCACCTCCTGTCGGGTCTCTCTGGCATGATTAGGCTCCTTATCAGAGAAAAGTCCCTTGGGCACGTGGGGGCAGCCACTCTGGTTCAGGTACCTCCCACCCCCACCTCAACTCTTGACCCATAATAAGAGCCCCCTTTACCAGGATTTCTTCGTGCAGGAAAGCTGACTTGGAAATGGGGGCTAGTGGGAGGGAAGGGCAGTGAGAGGCACCCTGGCAGGCAGACCCGCTCCTCTGGGCACCTGCCGCGAGGAACTCTTGAGGGAGGGGCCCTGAAGCAACCATGCATTGTAGCCCTCCCGCCTCCAGGAGCCAAAAGCAAGGCACAGAAGCAAACTGGAACCCCCCACCCCATCATCCTACCCCTCTTCTGGCAGTCTCTGGATAATGATCTAAGAAGATAGGCTTATGTTTATAATTAGAGGATAATTTGGAGCGTATACACTATTTACAAGGGCCACCTTGCATTGAGCAGGGAAGGTGGGGGGGTGTTGTTGGGCACAGATGCCAACAGTCTAGGGGCCCCTCCTCCCTTCTCACCCTTGTTTCTGCTGTTCCCACTCTCAGTGCCTGATAGGGAGTTGGGGGCACAGATACCAGCTCCCAGGACCTTGCTGCTTGCAGAAGGCCCAGGGGTGGCTCAGACAGGGCGCCTGCTGTAGCATCACCAGTCCGGGGAGTGGGGCGCTGGGCGAGCGGACAGCGCCCGCCTACTGTCCTCGCAGAGGACTTGGAAGGCCGGCCCCCAAGCGCCTGGAGGGCAAGCAGATGGCTTGAGGGACAGGCAGGAGTCCTGCCTCTACCGCAGGTCAGGAACGCACTGAGTCCAGCTGACGCTGCCAGGGCCCAGCAGGTCCTCCTCCAGACCGGGGAAGCTGATGTCCAGCAGGATTTTGCTGAGGCTGTCGTTCATCGTGTCCAGAATCAGGCCCTCGGTCAGAGAGCGGTTGGCCGAGAGGCTGGCCACCTGTGGCTCGGGGGAACCCGGCTTGGGGACCTCCATGTCAGGGGGTGGGCAGCTGCTGAAGGGGTCAGTGGCGAGGTCAAAGGGTTCGGAATTGAGGAGCTCTCGGGGGGAGTCAAAAAGGGGGACGCTTTTCAGCGGAGTGGCACTGAGATCCGCGAGCTCCAGGGAGTCCGGCAGGGGGCCAAAGGCACCCTGGGGGATTCGTACGGGGCTGAAGTCGAGCCCCCCCACTTTGGCCGGGGGTGTGAGCCTCCAGGACTCAGGGGTCATGGGGAGGGCAGATTTGCTGGGGGTGGAGGAGGTGGGCAGCATCTCCTTAACGGGTGTCTTAAAGGGGCCTCCGTCCTCTGGGGGAGAGCCGAGCTGGCAGGTAGGCTGCGGCGGCCCTGCCAGGGCTGGCTGGGGAGCCCCTGGGCCCTCAGAGAGGAGCAGCTCGGGCTCGTCCAGGCGGGGCGGCATGAGGTGCTGTTTCCTCCGAGACCGGCTCATCTCCCGCCCCTCCCTGCGTTTGATCACCAGCAGGTCGGAGACACGGCGGGTGGGGGACCTGGACCCAGTGCCGGAGGACTTCTTGGGCCTGGGGGTTGGGGAGCAGGACGAGTCCTCCCAGGAGTGGGATGACTCCTCCTTGACCGATGGGCAGGGTGAAGGCCACTCTTCCAGGGGTGGGCTCTCGACCTTGATGGGCCTCCCTAGATGCGGCGTCTCCTCCCCGGGCTGGACATCTTCCTCCTTGATGGAAGGGACAGGAAGCAGAGGCGACAGTCCTTCTGCGAGGAGCAGCTTCTCTTCTGTCACTGGTCCTGCTGTAGGCAGAGGGGCCACCCCCTCGTCCGCTAGCAGCACCTGGAAGGGAAGCAGGACACGCTGAAAGGGAGCCCCACAGAGTCCATTAGGCACCGGGGGTACACAAACTTATCACTGAGATGAATGTCGTGCTGGTTTGGTGCTGATCCTCTTGTCTTCAAAGTCTTGAAGGCTATTAAATATGAGACTGTGTGATGAAGGTGGTAGTTCAATTCTAGGGGTAAAAGAGCATTTTCTATGGGTGCTGGATGCACCCATCCAAGAGAAAATAAAAGTGGATGTCTGTTTCATATAAGGCCTTAAACAGGAAAACTAAAACCATTCAAATCCTGAAAGGCAATCTAGGAGAGTATGTCTACAATCTGAGGGTGAGCAGCAGGGCTAAACCAAGACTGGAACCCCAGAAGCTGTAAAAGAGAAGAGAGACATATTTGACTATATAAAAATAAAAATCTTACTGTGGCAAGAGAGATCATAAAGTTAAGAAGCAAATAAGAGGAGTAAAAAATATCTGAAAAGACAAGTTACGAACTTATTAACAAAACCCTGTAAGAAGGCAGGCCATGACTGTAAATAAGCATCTCATAGTGAACGATTCCAAGTGACCAAACATGGTGAGCAGCTGCTGACGTACCCGTAAGCAGAAGAAGATGAAATGAAACAAGCAAGTATCCTTCACACACTGGACAGGGGCAAGTATTGAAAAGAGTGATGATACCAATTGCCGGCAAACATAGGTCTTGTTGGTATGCATGTGAATTATCACAGATTTTTCTTAAAATCAATCTTGCAGTATTTAATAAACTTTAAAACACTTGCCCCCTCAGCAATCTCATGTCTTGTTCTCTACCCACAGAAATAAAAGCACCAGCAAGAAAGATACTTGCAAAGGTATTTATTACAATGGTAGTCATAGGGCAAAAAAAGCCAGAAAAAATGTGCCCATGAAAGCGGAATGGTTATGGCAAAGCCACACCATGGACTACTATGTGCCATTAAAAAATAGTGAATAAGGAGCTTCCCTGGTGATCTAGTGGTTAAGAATCCACCTTCCAATGCAGGGGACTCCGGTTCGATCCCTGGTTGGGAAGCCAAAATCCCACATCCCTTGAGGCCAAAAAACCAAAACATAAAATAGAAGCAATATTGTAACATTCAATAAAGGACTTTAAAAAAAATGATCCACATCCAAAAAAAAAAAAAATCTTAAAAAAAAAAAAAAGTGAATTAGAACAATGCCAAGTGATTGGAAGAATTCCCATGGGGCAGAAAGTGTGTGTAATACGATTCCACTGTCAAGGCTCTGTGTGGTGTGTGTGTATGTGTAACACGGCTATGGTGATCCGTGTACACAGAGCATACTAAGAGCATGAACAAATCACGTGAGAAGGCACGCTAAAACGTCAACATAGATTATCACGGGGAGCAGCAGGGACATGGGGAAGGTGAGGAGAGGCAAAATGAAGGAGAAAAAAAACTGCAAGACTGCACTGTAACAAAAACACTATCCATGCTACAATCACATGAATGCATTTAAGGAAAACTATCTATGCCAGTATGTACACTTTTATGTGTATTAAAGTGATATTTTTTAATTAAAAAACAAAAGTAAACCCAAGTCTCTCTATCTGAAGTTGCAGCTACTTCCATCTCTGAGAAAGGGGCAGAGGGGCCCTTCCTTAATCTGTTACAGGCCAGGTCCTGCTTACAGATTCTTTTCTATACCATGGTGGGGTTGTAACTTGCCCTCCCCAGCCTTCCAGCTCCACCGCTGAGGCTCAGCCAGGAGCAGCTCTCCCCAGGGGACTTTCAGCAACACCAGAAGATGTCCTAGCTGTCACACCAGGCGGTGCTCCTGACATCCAGCAAAGAGACCATGGATGCGGTTGCTAAGCATCCTTCAGGGCACAGGGTGGCACCCCGCCCCCACAAAGCACTGTGTGTGCTCGGCTGCCTTGACTCTTTACCACCCCATGGACTATAGCCCACCAGGCTCCTCTATCCATGGGATTTTCCAGGCAAGAACACTGAAGTGGGTTGCCATTTCCTTACCAGGGGATCTTCCCACCCAGGGATCGAGCTCGAGGGTCTTATGTCTCCTGCATTGGCAGGCTGGAACTTTACCACTAGCGCCACCTGGGAAGCCCTGAATGTCCGCTGTTTGGAGGTGGAGAAACCCAGGGCGAGACTGTCTAGCCACTCTGCGGTTGTGACTGGATGCGCCCCATGGTGTGTCCTTTAGAAGGCCCTCTCCACAGTCTGCTGCCCTAACCTACTTCTTAAGCCTGCTTCCCTAGTGAACTCTTCCTGAACTGTCCCAGCCCATCTGCTATAACAATCACCCTCATCTCAATTCTCACAAACTCATCAGGCACATGTGGGCCTTCCAACAACCACTACATTGTAAAATTCCTTTTTATTGGAAATTTTTTTTTAAAGAATAGTTTATTAGGAGTTTTTTTTTTTAGGCTATGCTGAGTGTCATGCAGGATCTTAGGTTTTTTTTTTGGATCTTAGTTTTTTGACCAGGGATCAAATCCATGCCCTCTGCACTGGGAGTGTGGAGTCTTAACCCCTGGACCACCAGGGAAGTCCCTAACAAGTTCCTTTCTGGCTCTTATAACACTATTGCGTTTTCCTGTGTATCGATGCCTGGTCTACACACTAAATTTACGAGCTTCTCAAGGGACACGAAGCAGAGTCCGTCACGGACTGGGGTCTCTCCTCGGAGAAGACCTGAGGCACTGACCTTGGGGGCGATGCGGACTCGCTTGCTGTGGCGGGCAAGCTCTGAGCTCATGAGCGAGGCCGCCAGGGGCAAGGGCACCTTGACCGAGGGCTGCAGCACCAGCGACGGGTTCGCGGGGAACTGGATGGGCACCAGGTACGAGCTGACCCGCGGCAGTAGAGGCTTCATCTTCCGCCCTGGGGGGAACAGGATGGGTCAGGAGCAGGGGCCAGGGCCGGGTCCTCTCCCAGCCCTGGGTTCTTTGTTCTCCTTCCCTGGGCTCCAACCCCCGCATCCGCCCTGCTACGTGTATGCCCCAGGAGTATGCCTCCCCCTGTACTAACGTGCACCCAGGGGGAGTTCGGTTTTGATGGCCACGTTCCGGCGGAGATCAGGGTTTGGCCGTTTCTGCTGCTGTTTGGGACAGAGAGGGAGAGAGACAGACCTGGGTCAGGAGGGCAGGGGGACGGGGTAGGGGATCCCACCAGCTGCTCCAGGACCGGGCACGGAGCAGACCGACCGCCTGGTCCCAGGAAGGTGGCAGCAGAGGCACAGGGCGGCGGACGATCCTCCCACCTCATCCGGGTGTCCTCACCCCCAGGGTGCAAAGCGTGGAGCTCTAGGAGGGCAAAGAAAAGCCAGGTGGAGAAGAGAGAGCAACGGCCGCCCGCCGGGCCTGTGCCGTGCACCTCATCAGCATCTTGCGGTGAGCCTGTGGCGGGTCCCCCTGCCACATGCTGCTCTGCTCGGGCCACCTTGATGAGTCCACGGGAGTGGGAAGCGGTGGCGGTTACCAGTGTCCTGATGCCCAGAAGCAGGGCTCTGCGTTCAGGGCTGGCAGGCGCACGGCCACAGGCTCCCGTCACCGGCTAACACCTTGCCCCCGTCACCGAAGCCATGCTGAGCGTGGAGGGGAAACAAGGCCAAGCCCCGAGCGGGAGGGAAAGAACCTTACTGATTCCGAGTGCTCGGGCGAGTGTGCAGACCCTGGGTCCAGTGGCTGGTGGTGGATGGGCATCGTGGGAGAGAAATGAGACCAAGTTACCACCAGTGCAGTCAAGCTGACCAGATGGATATACCTATTCCGGATGGACGCCCAGGGCCACCCTCAACTATGGGCTCTCCCGGGAGAGTGGAGGCAGCTAGCGGCAGCCTTGTGGGCACTCTGAAGCCCTAAAGTGATCGCTTCCGACGAGAGATTCTGTAGGCTCCATTTCTACTCTCCACTGTAAAGATCGGATTTTTAAAAACCCATATTTCCCAGACTTTCTAAGAATCACATGAGATTCTTGCTAAAAATATACTCCTGGGCCCATCCCAGGCCTACTGAATCAGAAGCCCCAAGAGGGGCTTGGGAGGCTGTATTTTAAGAAGTATCCTGGGCAGTTCTTATCACAGGGCAGTAGGGGGCCACCCTGCCCCGGGAGGTTCCCTTCCTGGAACAGAAAGTCCTCTCTGGGGCCTGGTCTAGCAGAGAAGGTGCTGTTCCTTATGGGCTGGTTGGCCCTTAACTCTGCCCTTAGCAGACAATCTCATCCCAAGGAGGACTTGCTTCTTTCTTATTTTTTGGTGGAGAGGAAAGTTTGCTTTATTTAGGATGCCAGCAACTGGGGGTGGGATGGGGCGGTGGGGGGGTGGTGGTGGAAGGATGGATTCCTATCCAAAGGTTGGCTGCCTGCCCCCCCTTCCCCACCAAGGACTTGTTTTGTTTTGAGATGGACATCATGACCTCCAGCACTGGCTCTATTTGGACAAAACCGGTACGCTTACCTTAAACACCTGGTCCAGTGTCAGGTAGCGATTGGCACTGGGGTGAATGGTCCAGAAGGAGACCTTGCCGTTGGCAGACGTCTCGCGGACGAACATGTCATGTAGAGAGAGGTTGTGGCGGATGGAGTTCTAAAAACAGAGGATGCCGCTCGTCAGCTACTCTGGTTTTGGAAGCGCCACCTCCAATGGCCCCGAGGAGGTGGGCCCCTGGCTTCGTGTCTCATAACCTTGCCTGCTGGCCACTCCTGGGACTGTCTGCACGCCAGCCCAGGCAACCTGAGCCACCAAGCCAGCTGTTCAGTGGGGACAGAGACCTGGGCTGTTCCTGAGGTGGTGATAAAGCAGGGACCTGGACAACTGCTGGGGGCTGGGAAAGAGGAGTGAGGCTGCGGCAGTAACCGGGAGCCAGAGAGGTGGGGGGAGAAGTTACGACGCGGGGGCGCCAGCAGTTAGGACGCGGTGCTCTCACTGCCGGGGCCCGGGTTCAAACCCTGGTCAGGGGACTGAGGTCCTGCAAGTCATAAGGTGCAACAAAAAAATAAAAAAGAAATCAGGAAGCTGGGGAATTTAGTTGAGGTGAGAGTGTGAGGCTAAAGAGTTCTGCTGTGACCTAGATGTCCGCTGATAGATGAATGGATAAAGAAGTTACAGTACATATATACAGCAGAATATTAGTCAGCCATGAAAAGGAACACATCTGAGTCATTTGCAGAGACGTGGATGAACCTAGAGCCTATTACAGAGTGAAGTAAGTCAGAAAGAGAAAAACAAATATCGTATATTAACGTATATATACGGACTCTAGAAAAATGGTACAGATGAACCTAGTTGCAGGGCAGGAATAGAGACACAGACGTAGAGAACAGACTAGTGGACATGGTGGGGAAGGGGAGGGTGGGATGAGTTGGGAGGGTAGCACTGACATACATATACCACCATGTGTGAAACAGATAGCTGGAGGAAGCTGCTCAACAGCAGAGGGCGCTCAGCTGGGTGCTCTGCGATGACCGAGAGGGGTGGGCTGGGGTAGGGGTGGGAGGCCCAAGAGGGAGGAGGGGATATATGTATATAGCTGATTCATGTTGTTGAACAAGAGATACCAACACAATATTGTAAAGCAGTTACGCACCAATTAAAAATAAGTAAATAAATAAAAACTATAAAAAGACTCCTGCTGTGGGGAAAACAATCCAAAAGCCCCTTGGCTTGGGACAGAGCATCCGTAGGGCACCTGAGCTGTGGCTATGAGACCTGCATGAGCTATGGCTCCAGGGCATGTTTTCCCATGACCATGAGGCAGAGAACATCCCCACCTACTGGAGAAGAGAAGAGACTTTACAGGAGGTGAATCTTGGATCGTGAGGCCCACAGATGATTGGTTTTATCATTAATATCTTTTCACAAAGCTATCAAGACACTCTAGCCGCTGTTCAGTGTAGCTCAGAAGCGGGCTCTGAGCATCACTGAAGAGTGTGCATTACCCGGGGAGTGACAGATGAAGTGGCTGCAGGGCTCTTACTGATGGTTTTGCCTGGATTCAGCAGAGTCAAGTCTCAGTCCAAAAGATACGACTATTACTTATGGTTCTAGCATCGTTGGCACTTAACTCCTCCCCCCGCACCAGACACAGACTACCACTCTTTTGTGTAGACAAAATGACCGGCCTGAGCGACCTAGACTGTGATTGTTGCGGGACATGGTACCTTCCAGCCTGGCTTGGCGATGTGCTTGAAATAAGGGAAGTGGTCCTCGATCCAAGTGTAGATGTCTTTTAGGGTCATGCGCTTCCTCTCTGTGCTGTTGATGGCGAATTGTATCATGGCCATGTAGGAGTATGGGGGTCGCTCAGACACGGAGTCTGGCCAGGGTGCTGACGCGCCAGGGGGCCTCTCCACCTGTGGGCTCTGAGAAGCCAAAGGGAAAGAAAAATAGGCCATGAAAGGAGGGGTCACAAGGCCTCCCCTGCCCCACCCCCACCCCAAGAACACCCTCTAGAGAAAGCTTTTTTCCCATAGACCCGAATAGAAACAAACCCATCTGAGACCACTATTCGATAGACGAGAACTTTAGGATCAGGAAGGATTTTGGAGACAATCTCATCCAGTCTCTGAACACAGGACCACTTCTCTGTCATTGGTCATTTTGTTGAGACTATTGCCCGGTAATAAAGAGAAGTCCATCCAGTCTTTGCTGGTTGAAACCTCTCAGGAAAGTCTGGGCTATGTTATGTCCTTAAAGCACCAATTGTATGTTAAAACTATACCCGTTTTTCAGACCTCAGGGTTGAGGGGCCTAGGTTTTAGTCTGATTCCTGCTCCTGATGTGATGAGAATAAACCCATCTCTTTTCAGTGTTTGTAGGACAGAAATATTCCCAAAAGTGTGGGCAGACAACGGTCAACAATGCACACATCTGGATAAGTCTGACGCAAAGATCTGATCATCCATATTTAAAAAGATTGAGCTATAACTTCAGGGAATTCCCTAGTGGTCTAGTGGTTAGGACTCTGCTTTTACTACAAGGAGTGTGGGTTCACTCTCTGGTCGGGGAACCAAGATCCTATAAGTTGCGAGGTGCAGCCACAACAAAACCTGAAAAACAGACTCCCTGCTTTGGGAATTCCCTAGAGGTCCAGTGGTTAGGGCTTGGCAATTTCATTGTGTGGCCTGGGTTCGATCCCTGGTCGGGGAACTGTTAAAAGATCCCACAAGCCACGAGGCACGACCCCCTTTCCCCTCAAAAAAACTGAGCCATATCTTTATAAAGTACCCAAGTTTTAAGTGAACAGCTCCATTTTTACTTATGAACACATCCATGTAAATTTTCCCCTTTAAAAATTAGTGATGGGGGGAAAAAAAAAAATTAGTGATGGGACTTCCCTGGCAGTCTAGTGGTCAAGACCCTGCGTTTCCAAGGCAGGAGGCAAGAGTTTGATCCCTGGTGGGAGAACTAAAACCTCCACATGCTGCCGACAAGGCCAAAAAAAACCCAAACCTGTTGAATGAGGAATTAAGGGTATATATGAAGAGCAACCATGAAAAATAAACCCAGGCCACACAAATGGGTCAAATCAATTTTGGTTGGAGAGGTATTTAAAATTCACAACTCATTTTATTTGCTGTTAATTTGTCTTCTAATAAAGCGATCTTGTTAAAAATGCTGTACGCCTTTTCCACTGTCAGAATGCCTCTTTAAAGTTCAAGTGGCTTTCTGAACTCAGGCCTCTTCATTAGTCCCTGAATACTAAGTACCTGCTAAGGATAGAGCATTAAACCCAGGGCTGACAGGGTACAGGGTGAGCCAGAGGAACCTGTCCTCAAAGAAATTTCCCAGATGCTGGGGCGGGGGGAGGGGGGAAGATCGCAGGCAGAAAGGGAGCTCCAAATTATGCAGAATCACACTAAATAAAGTGCTAACATGAAAACCTGGCAATTCTGCTCCATAGCCTGCCGGACCTACTTCCCTTCTTAGAAATTCCCTACACTGGCTCTGACTGCCCTGCTGGGGGACAGGACAGGACTGTTCGTTCACCTTGGCCTGACGCTGCTCCACGTGACGATTCTCCTTTTCGTCCACCTCTTGCTTGATGCTGCAGGCGCCCAGCCCGTCAGAAGTCATCTTTCCAAGCCACTGGATGTTGGTCAAGCTGTTGTCCAGGGGGCAGCTGGCTGCCTCACCGCCAGCTACAGGGGAGACAACCCAAGATGCCACTTAGCTGCCTGATCCCCTGCCTGGCAGATCCACCGAGACTGGCAGTTAGGTATCACCTCTCCAGGTGATGAGCGATCAGGGATCACCTCTCCAGGACCTCTGCCTTAAGCAGAGGAAGCGCGCATGCTGAATCTATGGTGCCCTGTTAGGATTTCGGGAGAAATTCAGGAGCACGGCTCAAGTTGCATTTCAACCTGAGCCACCCTGAGCCTCAGAGACTGGTCAAGGCAACCTTACAAAAAGCATGATCGACCATCTCAACAAAGTAAGTCACTTTTCCTTCTCGTGTTTCTCCTTTATTAAGATGGAGAAAGATTCCTACTTCCTTATGTGGTCACTGCAAAGGAGAAACAGAAACAATAAACAAATCCTTTTCCAATATAAAGAAGGCAACAGATGCTGAATTACATTGCAACCCTGTCAACAGGGCCCAAGGATCTGGGTCAAGGTTTCAGGATGAAGGAAGGCAAGACCTTCCCCCAGTTCAGGCAGACACCTGTGTGCCCTAGGTATCAGCATGGTTGACTACGGTCCTTGCATCAGAGAGCCAAGGCTGGCTCCTCCCCCCTTTGCCTTACGGGTCACATACCACAGTTCTTCCATCTCTGCCCAGGAAGAGCTCCCACTGGTCTTGGAAGATTCTCATCCCCAGCTGCAGACTTTGGTCCCAGGGTCTCGGTGATCACTTCCGTCCTCTTGAGGTCCTTGCTGGTTTGGGCTTGAGGCTGGGGTCCTGGAGGGGGAGTGGGGGCTCCCCCGCAGCTGATGAGGATGAATTTGTTGGGCCCGCTGCTGCCGCTCTCCTTCCCTTTGGCAGTCAGTGCTGTGATGATGCTCTGGATGTTGGCGTTGTTGGGGACGACCACCACTTGGGTGTTGGGCATAGTTGGGTGGTTCAGGATCTTGATCCCAGCTGGAAACTTGCATGCGTTGGGCTCCGCCACCTCCTTGGGGGCCTGCGCTTGAGCAGGCTCTTGTTGGGCAGGGGGCCCCTTCGGTTCCTCATCTGCTGTGTCACCTGGGGCATTTTGAACAGGAAGGGGCAGCCTCCGTCTTTTGAGAATCAATGGCCGACGGGGGCTGGTTTTCATCATGAATCTGTGCTTTCACTCTCCATTGAGCATCACAAGCGTGGACCCTGGAAGGGGCAAGGGGCAGAGGGAGGTCAAAGGTTTGTTAGGCTGAGAAGGAGGTTCTGTTAGGGAGGGGTCTTCCTCATCATGTGACCAGGGGTGTGAACCCACAGGCTCAGGTGAATGCTCCCTGGGCCTCTGCAAAGACAGCGGACTATATGGAGATGAGTTGTATAGACAAAACTGAAGCAAACAGAAGAAATTCAAAGGGGGAGAGTGGGATAAGGTTGGTTGTAGGTCCACACAGTCAAGGCTCTGGAAGCTTAAGAATGTTTTTGGAATTCCCTGGCGGTTCAGCTGTTAGGACTCTGCGCTTTCACTGCCAAGGGTGTGGGTTCAATCACTGGCTGGGGAACTGAGATCTGCAAGCCCTGAGGCGTGGCCAAAAAGAATGTCCAGCTACAGAGACAAGCGGAGAAGCTACAAAAATGTGGAAATGTCTCTTCTTGCCTAGTCTAAGGTCACTTGCGGTAACTGTCAGGATGAGGACCTGGGACATCTTGACAGACCTCTGATCCCAGATCCATTCTAGCATAGACCACTTGGTCTGAGCCCACCGAATCAGAGGACAAAGGTGGATTGTACCATTACACTACTGTCACACCACTGAAAAAATCATCTCCCAGTGCACAAGACTTCAGACAGAAGGGAAACTGCTCTACTCAACACCCAGAGTAATGCTGACGGGTGACATCATTTCATGGGCTATTATGCTAGCATCGATCTTAAAAAAAAGTATATACATTTTTTTCTTTCACAATTTGCAAACTGTTTATACAGCGACATTTTAGTACCTGCACATGCTTATTCATATTTCAACTTTCTAAGCATGTTACCGTCTTAACTTCTCTTCCAGGACCAAGACTGTAATCCTTGTCTCCTGACTAGTGCTGTGCATTAAGGAAGAGTTTTATCTTTTAAAAATTGTGTTTTGTTGATTTTGACAGATCCATGGCATACTCTACTACTGTGCGAGTTGTGAAATTCTGCTGAGAGGTACTTTGAGAGACAGAGTAACGGTCTGCCTCTTCTTTAGAATATCTGCAATCTCCCTAAAAATGACTGTCATGCTCGTCTGACATTTGCCATCTGCTTAAGAGGTCCCAGACCCTCTCCACTCTGCCACCTCCCTTTCCTTTATATCTAGGTTTCCTCTACCTTCAAATCTCAGTTTTACTTCCACCTCCTATCTCTTCCGCCCTCCCTTCCTCCCTCCACCCATCAATCAGTAGATGCTCGTATTTCTTCCTCGCCCCCCAAAAGATATTTTCCTGGTCTAAAGCGTCTTAATTTTTCCTTCTACTCTGACCAGCTTACTTGCTACCATTGTCAACACTTTCTAGCTCGGAGACTTCCGGAGCGGCTCCGGGGGACTCACCCCCATCCAGACCAGGGCAAGGTTGCGGGGGTCTCCGGAACCCGGAGGATGGTCCTGAGACAGGGCGGAGTGGAGACTGGGCTACCTAGAAGGGAGAGCACCTGGGCTCAGGGGAGTGTGCGAGCCGCGGCAACCAGCGCAGTAAGCTTAGAGGGACCCCAGCCCCCGGGGAAAGGCTGGGGGGCTCAGTGGGAGAGGTAGCGGGATGGGGGACCGGGAGGCTGGATGCAGCAGCGCGGCGCACCGTCGCCAGTCCCCCCAACCCCCCAGCCGGAGCCAGCCCTCCGCGCCCGCCGGCCCCGGGCCTCCAGCCCGCCGCCCACTCACCTCGCTGCACAGCCGGCTCCGGGCGGCTCGGCGTTGCTCCGACCTGCGGGCCGGGCCGCGACCCTGGCTGCGGGGCGGGGAATCCCGGGATCCCGGCGGGGGAGGGGAGGGGGGGAGGGTGTCCCGGGCCCGGGCCGGGGGTGGGGTCCCGCTCTGGGGCTTTCAGTTTGTTCCGCTGTTTGAAATTGGCGCCGGCGGAGCGTTGCGGTCACGTGACGAGCGTGGCCAATCAGCGCCGGCTTTGTGTCCGCGTTCGGCCGGGACGCCGGCGGCAGGCGGGGCTCCGGGCCCGGAGGGCGGGAGAGGCGGGCGCATCGGCGGCGGCGGCGGCGGCGGCGGGACCGGCAGGTGAGGCGGCACCGCCGGGCTGGCGAGGTGGGCGGGTCGTCTGCCTCGGCGGGCAGGCAGGGCGGACCGATCGGCAGCGGGTGAGGCCGGTGAGGCGGGCCGAGCGGCGTGCGGACCGGGTGGCCGGGTCGAGAGGCGGCGGGTGGGGCCGCAGGCTCGTGGGGGGAGGGCGCAGAAGGGCTCCGCGGCGAGGGGCCCCGGGGGACAGTGGGGACCCCCGGCCGCCCCGCGCTCTTCCCCGCCCCCCCTGGTTCCTCGCTGGAGGCGGGGGGGACTGTCCGCCGTCGACCTCCCGGGCAGCGAGCGTCCTGGACCCCCGGAGCAGCCCGAAAAGGGCTACGACCGCCTCGCTCTGGTTCCCTCCTTAAAAATGACCGCGCACGCCGCGCACCTTCGCCCCCGACCGGAATCTTGGAGCTCTGATCTCCTCCCGCCCAGTCCCTCGCAGTCTTTTCTTTGAAGTAATGGACTTTGTTTTCTTACTTAGCACGTTTTTAGTTGAGCGCCTACCATGTGCGGGGCGGCTCTGGGATGCAGTGGCGGGGCGAGATACGGGGGTCTTTCTCTCGAGCTTACAGTCTGTAGCGAGGTAAGAGGGGCTCACCCGAGCTCCCGTCGAATTGCCTATTTAAGCAAATGAAGAATTAGAGTTGTGAAGTGATAACAGCTCAGGGATAACTGAGTATGCTGAGCAACTGAACTGAACTGAAGTAAGGAGATCTTGCCTTAGGTGAAAAGGGCATTTCTTTTCTTTCTTTCTTTCTTTTTTTTTTTTTTTTTTAATATTTGTTTATTTGGCTGCACCAGGTTTTAGTTGTAGCCTGGGGCATCTAGTTCCTGATCTAGATCTGACTCCGGCCCCCAGCATTGGGAGCGTAGAGCCTCAGCCGCTGGACCCCTCCACCCCCACCCACCCAGCAAAGTACCCAGAAAGGCATTTCTGATGAACTAAAGCTTGGTCTGAGATCTGATGCCTTTATGCAAACAAGGGACGGAGACCCTCCTGGACAAGGGAATTGAGGGGGGTGCAAGGACCACATGACAGGAGGAAGCAGGGGCAGCACAAAGGCTGAAGAATATATCTGAGGGGTTTGAGCTAAGGGACAAGGGTGGACTGTGGGCGATGACACTGGAACCAGAGCAACAGGGCCTTAGCCGCCACGGAGCAGTTTGGTTCTTGCCCCAAACAAAGGTTTCAAACGGGAGGGAGTGGCGATGAGCTTTGCATTTCCCAAACGTTCCCCGGCAGGGGGTGCCAGAGGTTAGGGTAGACCAGTTAGACTACTGCATTACCGGGCCCTAGGCCATTAATTATTGGAATTTGAAGGGTGGTGGAGAGAGGGAGAGAAGGGTAGGGTAATAGTACTATTTTTTCACACAGGAGGAATGCCTTTATCAAATTTTGAGTTGCATCAAACATGTCTCAAAAGTAGATTGCCATTGATTGTGATCCCACATTTAATCCTGAACTATATTACTGAATCCCACACATCTAAACTCCACCCCCCAAATATAATTGACATAGCACATTATGTTAGTTTTAGGTGTACAACATAATGATTTGGTATTTTATTATACATTGCAAAATGATTACAGTAAGTCTAGTTACCGCCTGCCACCATAGTGACAAAAACTTTTTGCCTTGTCATGAGAACTATTTCTTATGAGAACTTAAAAAAATTTTTTTTTTAATTTATGTATTTGGCTACACTGGGTCTTAGTCGCATCATATGGGATCTAGCTTCTTGACCAGGGATTGAACCTGGGCCCCTGCATTGAGAGTGTGGAGTCTTAGTCACTAGACCACCAGGGAGGTCCTGTGATGAAAACTTTTAAGTTTATTTTCTTGGCAACTTTCAGATTTGAAATACAATACTGACTATAGTTGGAGAAGGAAATGGCAACCCACTCTGGTACTCTTGCCTGGAAAACCCCGTGGACGTAGGAGCGTGGAAGGCCCATGGGGTTGCAAAGAGGCAGACACGACTGAGCAACTTCACTTCACTTCACTGACTATAGTGACCACAATGTATATTACATTCTGTGCGTGTGTGCTAAGTCACTTCAGTCGTGTCTGATTCTTATGCGACTGTAGCCCATAGACTGTACATGAACTGTAGCTCCATGGACTGTAGCCCACTTGTCTCCTCTGTTCATAGGGATTCTCCAGGCAAGAATACTGGAGTGGGTTGCCATGCCCTCCTCCAGGGGATCTTCCTGACCCAGAGATTGAACCCACATCTCTCTCTTACATTTCCTGCATTGGCAAGTGGGCTCTTTACCACTGGTGCCACCTGGGAAGCCCCATATTACATCCCACAGTGTATTTATTTTGTAACTGGAAGTTTGTACGTCTTGACCTCTGTCATCCATTTTGCCTACCCCTCAACTGCCCTTCTCAAGAGAAGAGTATTACTTTATTTTAGAAATTTGCCTCTGTTAGTACTTTTAAAAGAACTGTTTATTTATTTGGCTGCCCCAGGTCTTAGCTGTGGCACATGGGATCCAGTTCCTCAACCAAGGATGGAACCTGGGCCCCCTGCATTGAGTCGTAGCTGTTGGACCCCCAGGGAAGCCCGGAGAGGGGTATTATTCAAGGCACGCTTAAGAGGTAGATTTGAGAGGGCTTGATGTTGGGTTGGATGGTCGAGGGGAATGGTAAATGTCAAGGTTTTTGGCCACATAGCTGGATGAGTGATGAAACTGTTCCTTAAGCAAAGGCTCTGGAAGATGATCACTTTTGTGGAGGGAGTGCAGGGGAAATGAGCATGGATTCAGTTGTAAATGCGTCAAGGTGAGCTGCATTTGAGACATCTAATTGTTGTCACGTAGGCAACAATTTGTCCTGGAATATTTGGGTCCTGAGTGTGAGGATTCTAAGCTGAATGTAGAAATGCTGGACTCGCCTACTTCTAGGTGGTTATGGACATGTCAGCAGGTGATTGCCTGAGAAAGGTGTACAGGGTGAGGCAGGCTCCAAAACCCAGCCAGAGGGAGAGGCCCCTGTAGCAAAAGGGACTGACCTCTAGTTAGAGCAGAAAAAGGAGGGTGGGTGCAGATATGCTTCTGTTTGTGCGTCTGCTTCCTGGAAGGTGAGGGTATTTCCTTTGCTGTCTCCTGTGTTATTTGTGCAGGAGGAAGTAAGGCGCTTGGTTGGGAGAGGAGTTCTAACGTTTTAAGATGATCTTTGTGGGGAAAATGAGTTGATCAGGACACAGTGGGACTGCTGAACAGTGTGGTGTCCCGGTGAGACTGGGACTCCGAGCATGCTGTTGACTTGAGCGCTTCTCACTGGGGCCGTTGCCACCACTGTTATCGCTCCCCTGGGCTCCCATGGGAGTCGTCTACCTTGCTTCTCTGCTCCCTCTGTCTATGCCCCCTCTTCCCAATGGCTCAGACGGTAAAGTGTCTGCCTACAATGTGGGAGACCCGGCTTCAATCCCTGGGTCAGGAAGATCTGGAGAAGGAAATGGCAACCCACTCCAGTATTCTTGCATGGAAAATCCCATGAACGGAGGAGCCTGGTAGGCTACAGTCCATGGGGTTGCAGAGAGTTAGACATGACTGAGCGACTTCACTTTCACTTTCCTCTTCCCAACCCACCTTTCCTTACAAAGCACTAAGAACTATTTTCTAAGAGTATAAATCTGATTATGTTCCTTCCCTGTCCTGATCTCCGCAGCAACTTCCTAGCACACTGAGAATAATGCAGCCCAGGCCTTGGCCTTGCCTGGACATGGTTTCATGTGAACTGGCTTCACTTCCTTCCACTCTCCAGTCTAGCCACGCTGACCCTTACTGCCTCCTGAGTGAGTCAGGCACGGTCCCATCTGGCAGTCTTTGCACTTACTGTTCTTTCAGTCTGGAATATTCTTTCTCACATCTTTCTCGTGCCCGCTTGTTCTCAATATCTGCCTTCAGGTCTTTGCTCAAATATCACTTTTCAGATAGGCCTTGCCGGATGACCCTGTCTCAAATAGGCCCAGGTCAGCTCAGCCCCATATGCCAATTTACTTTTCTCTGTATCTCTAATCACTTCCCAACTAGATGTAAGCACCACAAGGGCAGGGATTTAATTTTGTAACCTGGTATATATTTCCAGCACCCATAACAGTGCCCAGAACACAGTAGGCACTCAGTAAATATGTCCTGAGTGAATGAATAAACAGATGGATGTATTTCCTACCTGCGCTCTCCCTAAAATGTTAGATTCCTGAGGGTAGAGACTTTGTCCTCATTTTTCTTCGCCTGATTCTGCACTGCCTAGTGACACAGATCAGAGCGTGTGGCTTTGTTGTTCACTGAATGAAGGATCACGGCTGTCTGATGGAACCTGCCTGCCCTGCTATGTGGCTGTCCCTCCTGGATGCCCCGTGGCCCCTCCCATTGCTAGATTCCCTGGACACCGTCTCAGACTTTTCATCACCCGGTGGGGCTTGTTGACTCTGCCACTGCCTCCAGCATCTCTACTGACATAGCCTGGGTACGGGCCTTAGCAGTTCTCGGACAACACAACCTTCTAACTGGTCCCCCTGCTTCCAGGACACTTGCTCTTGCCTCTGTTGCCTGGAAGATCTGTTTCAAGACAAAAGCACACAGAAAAAATTATGGTACCTATGAGACAACTGAAAATGTGAACACTGGATATTTACTATTTAAGGAATTTGCACATATGGATGTTGCCATTTCCTTCTCCAATGAATACTATAGTTTATGTAAATACATCTAGTATATAAATAAGTATATTTAACACATATAGTATATAAATATGTATAATTATTTATAAGTGAAGTGAAAGTCGCTCAGTCGTGTCTGACTCTTGGCGACCCCATAGACTATACAGTCCATGGAATTCTCCAGGGCAGAATACTGGAGTGGGTGGCCTTTCCCTTCTCCAGGGGATCTTCCCAACCCAGGAATCGAACCCAGGTCTCCTGCACTGCAGACGGATTCTTTACCAACTGAGCCATAAGGGAAGCCGGTATAATACCTATAGGTTTCAAATATTTATATGTGTCGTGTTACTAGGAATGATATCATGACTGGGAACGTTGTGTTTTGAAAATGATACACTGGTAGGGAAATGGATGGGGTGTGGATGGGCTGTGACTGGTCGTAGATTTATGGCTTTTGGAGCTGGGTGACGGGCACATAGCAGCTCGTATTATTAACTTTTTTTTTTCTTTTCCTGTGTTCAAAATCAGCTGGGGTAAAAGCTGAAAAAAGAAATCCAAGTGTGATGATATCCGTCCACTTGAGAATCTGCCCTGACTACTTAGGCCAGAGTCCAAACGCAGGTGGTCCCCCGGGTTTTCCGACCTGGTTGTGATGCCTCCTCGAGCCTGTGTTCTCGCCTGTTGTCTTCTGCCCTGTGTCCAGCTCCATGCAGCCCCTGGGTTTGCCGAGCTCCTTCCCGTCTCTGCCTTGTGTGTGCTGCTCCTCAGCCCGGAGCTGCCCCCCACCCCCGCCCCTCGTTCTTCGGCTTTTCTTGCCCTTCTGTACCTAGGTCAGGTGTGACCATCCCCAGAGAGCCTCCCTGGGGGGAGTGGAGGGAAGCACGGCTCCCATTATTGTAGATGCCTTTCTCCCTCTGCTAGACTCTCAGGTCTTTGAAGACAGGCACGGGCCGTTTCTGTACAAGTGATTGGCACCCTATAAATGATGCTGCAATAAGTAGTTATTCATCTTTGAACTCCCAGCATCTGGCATGGTGCTTAGGCTGCGCTTGATAAGTTTTCACTGGGCGATGTTTGTTGAGTGGGAAGTGATGTGTGATGCAGCTGTAGGAAGCTGGGGTAGGTATGCCAGCACACCCCTTGGGGTAGGGCTGCGAGCTGCTAGCAGAACTGGCTGGCAGAATGTGAGGAGGAGCTGGGGAATCACCAGGTTGTTGGCATTTGTTTCTTCTCTGCAGGCATGGGTTGGAAGTGGAGCCTCTCCCCGGACCAGCCGACAGCCAGCATCATGCAGTTGCTAACTGCTCTTCTCTCACCCGTTGATGCCTCCCAGGAAAAAGCGCCGCCAAGCTGCCCAGAAACCCCAGCTGCTATTCCACCAACAACCACTGGAGGGCCCCAAATACCGCTGTCGATCTCCCCAGCTTCCCGTGGTCACCCACACTAGACAGGTGCCCAGCAAGCCTGTGGACCACAACACCATCACTTCCTGGGTAGGGTTCCTGCCTTGACTTCTGCTCTGCCAGGCTTCTCAGGGTGCAGACTCTGCCCCGTGACCAGGGCTGCCAAAGAATTAGGAGCCTCACGGGCGCAGGGACAAGGAGGCAGTGTTCACTTTCTCTCCATCCTCAGCCATCTTCTCTGCTGTATCTTTTCGCCTAAGTTCGGGAGGAGGTGTGGGTGGACTAGAATTGGAGTCTTTTCCCCACCACGTTCCCCTAAAAGAGTTCAGTATAAAAGTATCCAGTAGCCGGGTGAGAAAGCCAGATAAATGGAAGAAGGAGTGAAAAATGAGATTATTCCCTGAGCTTCATGTGAGAGGTGGAATTTTTAGCTAAGTACTCTATTTACTGTTTTGTTTTTTTTTTTAAATGTGGACCGTTTTTAAAGTCTTTATTGAATTTGTTACAACATTTTTTCTGTTTTATGCTTCGTTTTTTTGGCCACAAGGCCTGTGGGATCTTAACTCCCCGGCCAGGGATGGAATGCACACCTCCTGCATTGGAATTGAAGAGTCCCAACCAATGGACTGCCGGGGAAGTCCCTCTGTTTACTGTTTAGTGGACCAAACAGTGAAGAAAAACCCTCAGAGATGGCATGTGTTCTGTCTTGACAGTTTAAAAGCCCTGGGAAGAGAACACAGCTATGGGATATCAGAAAGTGGTGTAGCAGAAGAGCCAGATAAAAACTTGAGCTCTGCCCCAGAGCACCTAACAGATGTGTGTGGTCCAGGAGTGCTGGGGAGAACTGGACCCCTGGCTCCAGGAGTGGGGAGGAAGTGTAGATGTTAGAGCGCTGTTGGTGGGAGGAGGCATGAACACATGGACGTGTTACGAAGTCCTCACCATGTGCCAGGCCCTGCTCATTGCTCTCCACGCCTGATCTCACTCACTGGTCTGCCTTCAGCCCTTTCGTCCTACACTGGGGTCCTCTGGGTGCCAGGTGCTCTGCTAGGTGGTGGGCATCAGTGGTGAAGACAGCTGGGCCCGCCCTCAGAGCTGAAAGGGAGACGTTAAATGTGTTGCAGCCGTAAGGTGTGATGAAGCCAGGGAGGCTGAGTAACTTGCCCAAAGCCCGCATCCCTTCCTGTGGTTATCCAGTAAGACAGACGGCTGTTGTTTTTTTGGCCGTGCTGGGTATTTGCCGCTACACTTGGGCTTTGCTAGTTGCAGCAAGCAGGGCCGCTCTTTGTTGTAGCGCATGGACTTCTCACTGCGGTGGCTTCTCTTGTTGCGGAGCACGGGCTCTAGGCGCTCAGGCTTCAGTAGTTGTGGCTCCTGGGTTCTAGAGCTGGACTCGGTAGTTATGGTGCATGGATTTAGTTGCCCTGCAGCATGTGGGCTCTTCCCAGACTAGGGATTGAACCTGTGTCCACTGCATTGGCAGGAAGATTCTTATTCATTGTGACACCAGGGAAGTCCCTAGGCAGCTGTTTTAAGTCCATTGCTGTTGTGGGCCCCCATTTAGGATTCTGGTCATCTGATGCAGTTTCCTTAGGTTTGTATCTGGGAGTTGGCACACTTCACTTGTATTTCTTTCTTTTGGAATCCTTAGGTATCACCTCAGTTTGATACAACAGCAGAAAGCTGGTTCCCAGGCAACCGGAAGCATCATCATCGAGACCAGAAGAGGCGTTCAAGTCAAAAATCTACCAGCTCCAGGTTTCCATGTCTAACGTTTGAGACTCCGCAGTCTTCTGCCAGTTCAGCCACACCTGGGATCCCGGCAATCAAGGATGGCCCCAGTCAACCAGAAAAGGACATTTCTGGAAGGCCCCTGGTGCCCATGCTCAGCCCCCAGAGCTGCAGGGAGCTGTCGGCACATGCACTTCCAGACTTCCCGTGTGCATTCATTCCCCGGGACATCCAGACCCCAGGATCCCCGGGGCAGGGAGAGCCCATTCCCTCTGAAGTGAGGGAAAACAGCCTTCCCAGCTGTTCCCTTCACACGAGCACGCCCAAGAGCCCAGAGCCCGGGCCTATTCTGGTTAAAGACACCCCAGAGGAGAAGTACGGGATAAAAGTCACATGGAGGAGGCGACGACACCTGTTTGCGTACCTCAGGGAGAGGGGAAAGCTGAGCAGAAGCCAGTTCCTTGTGAAAGACTGACCGGTTTCCCAGACATCCGTGGTCTCAAGAAATTGATCGCTGGAGTCAAAAGGGAATTGAGTTCCCAGATTTGCTTTTTAAAATATCTTGTGTCGTAAACAGTTTTTAGTATCGTAAACAGTCCACTTTATATTTTTAGTGTATTAACTGTTTAACAGATTTTAAATGTAACTGTTTAGAATGTCTGTAAATAAATGGCTGCAGACTTTTTAGAGAACCCTGCTTCTGACCTACACTAACACAGTACTACTGCTTCCTCCTTCCCCCATAAATGGTCATTCTTAATTGTTCCCTTTAACCACCATCTATTCATTCTTTTAATCACCTCATTTGAAGTAATTCAGTCCATGTGTTTGAGGACCAACTCAGTGACTGCTTCCTTTTTGACCCAGTACATGGAAAAACTTGAAGCAGACTGTGACTTTTCCTAGTTGGGCTGCTGGCTGGTGAAGAAAGAGCAGCAAGCCTGTTGTAATACATATGGTGAAGGGGGGTTGCCAGGGAGATAAAGGGGACATGATTACGTTACTTAGAGTTGCTATGTTTTGATTTTTTTTGTTTCCAATTGAAATAACCTGTAAATATTAACTAGGGTGGGGAAATTATTTCTTGTCCTGTTTAAAATGTATGTAAATAAATCTGTAATCTTATCAAATACTACTTCTTGCTGTAATTAATGCAGAGAGACTGTCCAGTCAACAAAATATCTTACTTTTCCTCCCACCCATACAAGTAGCTTCTCATTCAACTCCATTCCCTCAGCCTTCAGAATGTAATCTGTGACAGGTCCAGCCAGAGCAAGACAAGCAGGGATTATTTTCCATGTGGGGATTTGAAGCACAGATAATGAACCGGGTTCAGGGTCACACAGTGAGTGGAGGCTGGCCAGCGAGCACGAGCTCGGTTCTCCTAACTTGTGCCAAGTTTTCTGCGTTTTAAAAACTTAAAACGTGAAAAAAAAAAAAAAAACCCACAAAACAAAACGTGGACCCCACACTAGCTTCGGAATCGAACTCCGTAAAGTCAACATGCGATGAGTTTTTACAAGATGTTCTGTAGGCACCGTAAAACTGCGAATAAGTTGGGGACAAGATTTACTGGATCCGACAGCGGATCTCATTACGGGATATGAGGTTAGAAGACGGCCCGCAGGCAGTCAAGGGCGGGAGATGGAAAAGACCGTCAGGCAAGCGTGCAGGGCAAGTTCGTGGACGCCCTAAAAGTCTGGGCAGGCAGAAGGCGTCCTGCGGATAGGGGGCGCGGCCGCTCACGGTTGGGAAGGACTGCTGGGGTTGGCTAGTGTGGTTCCGGGGAATGCCTCGGGGTCGGAAGGGCGGCCCCCAGGAAGCGCCCTGGGTGGTCTCTGAGTACTGACCGCCGCGGGGCTGGCGGCAGGGGAGCGCTGGCAGCCAGGGAGCCCGGCCGCAACTGGGGTGTGGACTGCTGCTCCAACCCCGCGGCGCTTAGCAACCCGCCCTTAGCAACCCTCCAGCGGCGCCACCGCCCCTAGAAACCCGTGGTGGGAGCGGCGGGCGCGCGGACCAATGGGCGCGGAGCGGTGGGCACGCGGTGGCCAATGGGCGCGGAGCGGCGGGCTCGGGGACCAATGGGCGGTGGCGACAGTGCGGGGTTCGGTTGCGGGGCGGGGCGGCTGCGCCAGGCTGGCCAGGAGCTGCCGCGGGTGGGGACGCGGTCAGCGCTCGCGGGGAGGCAGGATGGAGTCGTCGCGCCGCCGCCCTGGCCCCCGCGGGGACAGGTCAGGAGCGATGGCGGCGGGCGGAGACCCGAGAGGGCTGTGGAGGTCTGGGCCGGGCGCCGAGGGGAGTGCGGGGCGGGTGGGCCGGGGGGCGCGGGTTCCCCACGCCGAGGGCCAGCTCGTGTCCAGTCGCGCCGGGACCCGCGGGGTCAATCCGGCTTCGTCAGAACGCGTCAGTCAGGGGGTGCTCGACCTGGGCCGGGGGTGCGGGGTGGCTCCGGGGGCCAGCAGCTGTCGGGGCGGCGGCATCCCGGCCCAGGGCGGGCTCTCCGGGCAGTCAGCGCGGGCCGGGCAAGGCGGTTCGGTCGGGGCCCGAAGCGTAGATGCGGGCGGGCGAGCGGGGTGGAATCACGGCTTCGTCTGGGCCCGCTCCCGCCTGCTGCCCGGTACCGCCCGGCGTGCCTCCGGAGCCGAGCCGACCCTGCCCTGGGTCAGCAGCTGAAACCACTGAAAAGCTGGTCGCCCGAGAGGTGTTGGCGCCGACAAGACCCGTTTTTTCTGTTTCATCGGATTTTATTTACGTGAGAGCAGCGCTCTGTGAAGTTGGTTCAGTTTTTTGGTTTCTCAAGTCGAGGGAAGAAGAACCGACATTTACAAGTATAAATATGGACGCTCAAGGGGGAGATCAGGTTTAAAATTCAGCATCATCAGTTGAATTCGGGTGGTGCTCGCTCTGCCGTGGCCATCCAGTTAATCTTAAAGTGAATAGATTTAAGGCAGTAAATTTCCCGGCTATCAGATGTTTGGTGTGTGTGACTCATGATTTTGGGGAAAAAGAAATGGAATTGACTTTGAGAGACCAAGAGGCAAAATGGTTTTTAATTCTTTGGACCTGAAGTTTCAAGGGACAATTGTCAAGTTTGTCCCTCTTTGTCTTCCCAGAGAAACCAGCTCTTTAATCTGAAAATTGACTTCAAAGAGGAATGTGTGAGTCACCAAATGTTTCTCCTGCCGTATGTTCTGTCATTGGTTCACTGAGTTGTTGCTGAGAGGGAGTGGAATGAAAGTCTCTTGCTTTTTTTGGCTTCACGTTGTATGTTTTGGATGTTTTTGATGAGATACATGGATAGAGTTTTGGGTATGAGCACTTTTCAGTGTGAAGGATAACATTTGACTTTTTAAAGTTTCCTGTGACTTTTTTTCTTCTTCTTCTTTTGAGTGATGAGACCGTTTCCCCAGAGTTATTTTCAACAAAGTAGAAAAATTATGAGCAAATACACTGAACATTTTTCCTGTATGTGAAGTATTTAGTGGAAACTGGAGATGGAATTTGAAACAGCACACTCTCAGCTCCTTGGCTGAGCTAGGCGTTTGTCTTGTAGATTCCCCTAGAGATGACAGCCCTGGTTGGCCAGTGCTGGAACCTGAGCCTCTCTGCCTTTGTGTTCCTGATACAGGATTGAAGATGTGGTGGGAGAGGCTGCTCCGTGTGATGTGACCTGGTGACCCAGAGCTGACTAAGGACGTCCTAGTCTATGGTTTGTCCATAGGCCATGATTTTTCTTCAGAGATACCACCAGTAGTGGTGGCTGGAGGTTATGTCTTGGCCAGGCTTGTTATCCTCTTTCACGTTCTCTCTTTTTCAGATGTTTCATCAAATGAGCTAATTGTTGGTAAACAGACTTACCCAGTGCTTGAATATGCTTAGATTAACTAATACAAGACTACAGTATATCTGGACTTTATCAAGAGCTATAGTAAAAGCCTACTGACATTCATCATGCATGTATTTCTCCAAATATGAAGACTTCATAGAGACCTTACAAAAGCAAGAATAACCCCTGTAACACATTTCCTTTCCAAGCAGAGAGACTCAGACATTCTTTGGAATAGTTTTCATTTCCAGCTTCTCTTATTCTTTCCTGTGGAAACTGTGCTGTTTCCCCTGCCTTAGTGCCCATTGAAAGAAAAAGTTAACATCTCTTCTTACCAAGAGGGAAAGCGTGCTTGAGTTGCTCAGAGGAAGAGTGGAAGCTGCCTTCCTTCTCCGTGTTAGAGGATTTGAGGACTGGGGTGGGGGTGGGGGAGTGTGTGTGTGTGGGTGTGTGTGGGTGTGGGTGTGTTTCTCAGTGACGTCCAACTCTCTCTGACCCCATGGACTGTAGCCCACCAGGCTTCTCTGTCCACGGGATTTCCCAGGCAAGAATACTGGAGTGGGTTGCCATTCCCTTCTCCAGGGGATCTCCCTCACCCAGGGATTGAACCTGGGTCTGAGGCCTGGAAGGGGCCTTGATATTTCCCTTAGGTATGTTGAGTACAGTTAACAGTGAAATTGCTAAGGCTTCTTTCAAACTGAGACTTCCCGTGGTCTGCTTTCCTTTATTTCCTCTGAGCCAGTTCCTTAGGAAGATGCTCTTTGTATTAAGTCTGTGCTGCCTCGCCAGACGTTCTTGTGGTTAGTAAGGCCTACAGCATTGTCCTGGCCTGGTTAGAGCTTGACTCCATTGATGCTTGAGAAGAGACGCCTTGTCCACGTGCTGGTAGATGTGCTGTCTTTATGGTCTCTTGGTACTTGTCATGAGTCTTGATAATGAGGATTGTCATCGCTGACCCTTTGCCTTAGAACTGCTGTGACAGCACTCCTGGTTAGCAGGAATGACCTCTGGAATAAAGGGATTGTATCATAGGGGCCACCGGGACCTCTGGGAGACCCCTGTTCTGAAGGTGATGAGAGTAGTGCCCTGGTGTTTATCAGGTGGTCCTTTCTGCTTTCCCAGCAGGCACGGAGGTGGGGCAGGTGCTGGAGGCGCCCACTGGCTTCCTGAGCTCTAGTCCCAGCTTCCTTACTGCCCCTCAGCTACTTCTCTGGCTTAAGTTTTCTCCTCTGGAATCACAGGGTTTCTTCGGATTCCCTTAATGATTTATACTGAATTAATAAAAGAACATATTTCAATAACAAATTTCTATCGCTGAAAAGTATGTCTTCTCGTTGTCTCTGATGTCACTCAGTTTGCTCATTGGTAGGTTTCTTAGGGGGATCCTCTAAAGATTTTCTGTATATTAAATAATCTCATCTTTTCCATTCCTATTCTTTATTTATGTATTTATTTTTGTAAACAAGTGAGTATGTCAGAATTTTCAGGTTGCTTGTCACAGTGCTGATTTCTGTGATTCTGATTTGACAGAACTCGGCTGAGGCACAGGAATGTTAGCTCTTATCAAATATCCAGGGATCATTCTGTGACCCATACATTGAAAAATACCATCTTGAATTTATGGCATGTTGGATTTTTTTGTTTGTGTTACTTTTAAAAAGTTTGGATCTTTTTTTCTGCTACTTAAATTTTCTTTTTTTTTTTTAATTTTTGGTTGAACCATGCAGAATATGGGATCCTAGTTCCCTGACCAGTGATTGAACCCATGCCCCCTTTATTGGAAGCACAGTCTTAACCACTGGACCACCAAGGAAGTCCCTCATTTACTGTTCTTAAAATGTGATGATTTTAGTTTTAGGGTGGAATACGATAGTCTAAACACTGATACCTACTTTCATCATGGGCAAGATATATTTTTAGAATATGAGCTATAGTTAGTTGCTTCAAGCTTTTTTTCCCTGTGATAATTAATGTATAGAAAATAAGGCTTGTAGGAAGAAAATTACTTTTCAGACAAGCTTCTTGAAAAATAAATCATTGCTTCTTAGATTTGCTGGAAGAAAAGTCAATAAATTTGTAGTTTGCCTCTGATTTTCGGTTTTGGAATGAAGCAGGTTTATAGAGGATTGATTTGTTTTCCTATTGAAATTCAGCGTATTTTTGTTACGACAATTTGATACATCACATAAGCCAGAGGCAGACGTTTTGACTGAGGAAGGCTGGTAAGATGTGCTTTCAGAGAGGGAAGATCTGTGGAGATAAAGGGATCCATGATGATGGCTTACATTTGCGTTTCTTTGTAGAGTTCAGAGAGCTTTCACAAAAGTGATGTCTTCTGAGCTTCACAGCTCTGCAGAAATCAGGGCTTCTGACACTGTCTTCATTTTATAGGTGGGGAAATTAAGGCTCAGAAAAGGTGTGATACAGCCAAGATGTGTGACAGGTAAATGAGCTAGTCAGAACTGAAATCTAGAGGTAAAACTGGGCTTTTGACTTCGAATCTCCTCTCTTCTTTTTCTCACTTACTATTAAGATATCCATTCCAGATATTTCTGGATGCCATTTTTGCATATAACCGTAACAGCTGCTACTGATTACATTCTAATTATTTTTAGAGCAAGCAGTTGAAGAAATCAGACATCTTAGCAAAGTACTAATGAGTACTAATTTCATCCATTGGAATGGGAGTGGAAATATTTACTTGGTGTCTTAAGGCAAAAGAATGTACTTTCTCTTCGCCACTTTTATTTTTGGCTGTGCTGCGTCTTCCTGGCTGCTTAGGGGCTTTCTCTAGTTGCGGCGAGCGGGGGCTTCTCTCCAATTGCAGTGCGTGTTTGCCATTGCCATGGCTTCTCATTGTGGAGCCTGGGCTCCAGAGTGCGGGCTCAGTAGTTGCCCCGCGTGGAATCTTCCCAGGCCGGGGATTGAATCTTTGTCCCCTGCATTGACAGGTAGATTCTTATCCTCTGGACCACCAGGGGCGTCCAGAAGAATGTACTTTGATCTTACCGGAGAGAGAAGGGAAATGACATTACCAGAGAGAAACTGAAACTCCCAGGAAAGGATGACCCAGCAGGAGGTGGAGTGAATTTGGATTCTCAGTTGTGTCCTTTTTAAAATCTGTGAGGAATAAACGGATAGTTTAACTTCTGCACCAAGTCATGCGTTTTAAATAACCTTTCTGTTGGGCTCACGAAAAAGAATGCTTTTTAAAGCCTTTGTTGTGTGGGACATGCAGAATGAGAGAGAGGGCTTCTTCGTCTGAAGCAATTTTCCTCACTGTGTTCTCTGGGGCCAAATGAATCATCTCATCAGCTGCCAAGTTTCCCTTCTCACTGCCTCTCTCTCCCCGGGCAGTTCTCCTTTCTCTCTGATTGTCTCTTCTAAATGGGCCTCTTAGGAAATGGGTTTTCATTCCCTCGCTTCAATTAAGTTAGTCCCAGATTGTGGCAGTCACTCAAGTAACAGACCGCTGAGCCCGGAATATTAACAGTTCTCCTGCATGAGGAAGGGTAGGTTTCTGTGGAGTCTTTTCTGGCCGTTCTAATTTAATCTTTATGTGCCTTCTCCCAGAAGCAGTGTTTTGTTCCAGCCAGATGTACTCTTGGGTCTCACTGCGTGTGAAAATACAGCCTCCAGTATTGACATTTGGGATTTGGACAAGGTGACTCTCCTTGTCAGTTGACTTAGAGAAAAATACTTTATTAATAGCTGTTGACCCAAGTACTTGACACCGTGATCAGTTCAGACACAATGAAATCTGATGACCCTTTTCCAATAGTATTTATAACCTGTGATCAACTGCTCCCATGGGCATCTTCAAAATCTATTCACTGGCTTGGAAATTCTGCTGCCTAAAAATACCCATGAACTGACATTTTGACTGAAAAGATTCTTGGCAGACTTGTTGAAATGCCATAATAATGAAATCCCAGGTTCTTTGCTGACCATTTGAATATTTGTGGGGAAGGTGCTGTCTGCACGCTGAGGCAGGTGCTGTGGGGCTGAGGCTGAACTCTAGCTCGTCCACTCATCCACTTTCTGGCCTTGAGCAGTTAGCTCCCTCTCCATTAACAGTTCTCTGGCGTTAACTTTCCTTCTGAGTTAATGATTCTCCCTCTGTTCTGTAGAACTTCATTTTGTTTTGTGTAGATTTGCTAACCAGGCTTGTTTAGGCTTGCTATTAAACAACTTGGTTTGAAATGAAGAAAAGAGAATATTAAAGAAAAGAATGCAAGTTTAGTAAGATCATAATACAGTTTGACCCGAAATCCTAGTTCAGATTTATTATAAGTGTATAAAAATCTTGATTATTTCTGCCAAGTTATAATTTAAAACTAGAACTCAGAGGAAGTGTAACTTTTGAAGTACAGAAGGGATCTAAATGTTACAATTATATAGCATCTTTTTAGTGCCTCTTCTGTTCAGGTCAGAATGCTTTGAATATACCACACTGTTTATTTAAATTGGCCTTCTTGCCCAGGCTTGATGAAAGGATTTAGTGGTGTCCAGATAAGGCATTAAAGACACACCTGTTTTCTTCACTGTTAGAGGCTGTAAGAGAAATGTTGGAGGATTTTAGTTGTTTCAGAATTTAGCATTATTGGAAAGGTTTTAGTATTTTATAGGGAATAAAATGATTTTTAGAGCATTTAAAAAATACTTGTTTATTTGGCTGCGTCTGGTCTTGGTTGTGGCACACGGGATATTTTGTTGCAGTTCAAGGACTCTCTAGTTGTGGTGCATGGGCTCAATAGCTCTGAAGCATGTGGGGTCTTAATTCCCCATCAGGGATCAAACCTGTGTCCCCTGAATTGCAAGGCAGATTCTTAACCACTGGACAACCAGAGAAGTTCCGAGATAGAATGAGTTTTTCCCCCATGCTCACAATTCTGGTTTAGTGAAAAGGGACCAGTGAGGTGGAGGAAAAACAGTTTCATAGCAGGAAATGTTGAAAATACTAGTCTGTAAAAGAGAGTTTATTTTTTGTCTTATTTGTTTTATGTAGGACTTTTTCAAGTGAATACTAATTTTCACTGAATACTAATAATATTCTTGCACTGTATACATAAAGCTTGATTTAAAAATACGTGAATGAGGATTAAAGACAGGAAATCAGGAGCATACCTAGATAGGGGCCCACAAAGTCAAGGTGAAGAGTGTATCATATTTTTGTCTATTTGTGTCTCTTTTAAGCTAAGGAAAAAATGAGATGATTTAACACTTAGTGTTGTTGTTATTCTTAAATGTAAAGGTGGTGGTTGTTGTTCGGTCTCCCGTAGTGTCTGATTCTTTGCAGCCTCTTGGACTGAAGCACACCAGGCCTCTCTCAGGTCCCTCACCATCTCCTGAAATTTGCCCAAGTTCATGTTCATTGCATCCATGATGCCATCCAGCCATCGTGTCCTCTGATGTCCTCCTCTTCGGCCCGAAATCTTTCCCAGCATCAGGGACTTTTCCAATGGGTTGGCTGTTCACATCAGATGGAAAGGTTAAGAAGAAAGAGAGAAGTTGCTCAGTCATGTCCGACTCTTTGTGACCCCATGGACCGTATCCTACCAGGCTCCTCCATCCATGGGATTTTCCAGGCAAGAGTGCTGGAGTGGACTGCCATTTCCTTCTCCAAGATATAAAGGTTACATAGGAATTAATAGAGGGTACTGCCAGAGTTATTAAATCTGCTTACAGTTAGTGGGCAGGAGGAGTCTTTAAGATGGTGCACAAATTCCAGGTTGCTATGCATTATTAAAATTTATAAACCCTTGCACAGTGTGGGACTGTCCTAGTTAGCTGTTCAACCATAGAGAGATGCTTTTGTGTATTTACCGAAAGTGCAGGAAAAGCCCTGCTTCCCTTTGTAGCTGTGGAACATGTCTTCTTAAATAAAGACCTCGTATTTATAGTTTTTTTTTTTCCTTTGGCAAGAAGCTCCTAGTAAAAACTTAACAATAGAAATAATTGAGAACCATTTCTGCCTTGTTTTATACTTAGTTTCTAAGAATGCTGAGTCACAAAATCTTAAGTTAGGAAATTGTCAGAAAAGATTTTCAGAAAGAGTTTAAAGACAGACAGAAGGGTTTGGTTTTTTAATTGAGACAGTAATTTGATTCCATTTTGTTGACTTCCTTCAGTGAAACAAATTTGTCTCCTAATAGTATTATATGTTGTCCATCCATATTTGTAGTCTCTTGTAATGACTGAATAATGTTTTACTCTTTTATTGAAAAGGAAGTTACATGACTTGCTAGATCTTGAAGTCAGTGATTTTAGTAAGATGCTTTATACTACCTACCTATCTCTTAGAACTATTTCCAAAAAAGAAGTAGATCTATATGGGAAAAGAATTTAAAAAAAAAAAATGGATGTATGTATTAACTGATCAATTTGCTATATACCTGAAACTAGCACAACATTATAAATCAATTATATTCCAATAAAAATTAAAAACAAAAAAAACAAAAGAAAAACAGAAGTAGAATATATTTGATTTTTAGATGTAATTTAGACTCTGGAAAGAGACCAGGACTAGTGTCTGTTTCTGTTATTTAAGCCTAGGCGCGGCTCTCCATTTCTGTTCCCTTTATTTTCAAAGTGTGAAAAATGACAGTACTTAATTCATAGGACTGTTTTGAGGAATAAATAAAAGAATAAATTTAAAGTACTTAACACTGTCTGGAATATAATGAATACTCAGCACATGATTTTAAAGAGAAAAACAGTCCTGGCGTGCACGGGGGTCTGTGTTCTGCCCTTTCTCATCCTGTGGGTATCCAGTCTCGTCAGGTCCCCCGGACTGTGTGGCATGAAGGGTGGCCGGTCCTCCTGCAGTCAGTGTGGGCAGCCTGTGGGGACCGGTGCTTCCCCGAGGTAGACTTAACTGGCTCCAAATGGCGCAAAGGAGTAGCTAGCTACATGGAAATGACGAGACTGATGTGGTTTTAAGAGGATTTTCTCTTTAAGTGCTTTCATGTTTTTTTTTTTTAACAGAGCCTTTGAAGATGAGACCATGAAGCTCAGGCAGCTGAAACTGGATAACCAGGTGAGCAGAGTCTCCTCTTCTGAAAGATGTGGACAGCTTATCCTGACCAGAAAGCCGGTGGGCCTGACTGTGGCCACAGCAAGGCCAAAGCACTTTGAGGACATCAGCATTAAAACTGGCCTTGGATTTATAGTCACTGAAGATTCCTTGGCATCTGTCATAAGAATTAGAAAAATGTTAATGCTGTATTTCTGTGTAGTAATACGAAACTGCTGCCCAAATACCTCTCTGCACTGTAATTTCATGTAACTGCAAGATTTTTTCTTTATCTTAAAATGCAAATCTGAAAATGGTACTGTGCTACTTAAAAGCCTCTATTTTCTACGGAATACTTTTTCTCACAGTACTGGTCCCACTTTTCAGTTACGCGTTATTATTTGCAATGATTTGACTTATGTTCATTTCCTCCTTTAGACTAAGCTCCATGAGAAAAGGAGCCAAGAAGTCTGTTAATGATGACCTTTCCATCAGAAGGTCCTGGCCTAGGGCTGGGCCCATTGTAGTCCTTCATTAAATATTAGAATGATGGAAGAGATAAATGCAGTTCTGTGTTGTCACACACTGTGAGAGTCCTGATTAGTCAGCCTAGAATCTTATACCCAACATGTGTTACTTTCATAGGAGTGTTTTCTAATTCAGGAAATTGTTTAGGTCCATCCAGTCTGCCAAAGTAGGATCATTAGCCATCAGTGTCTGGAGTGACAGGTGACTAAAAATACCTTCAACTTCTGTCTTGCTCCTTTATGTTGCTGTTGGACTTCGTAACGGGACTTTTTGTTATTAAGTCGCTGAGGCGTGTCTGACTCTTTGCCACCCCATGGACTGCAGCATGCCAGGCTTCCCTGTCCTTCACCATCTCCCAGAGGTTGCTCAAACTCATGTCCATCGAGTCGGTGATGCTACCCAACCATCTCATCCTCTGTCGTCCCCTTCCCCTCCCCCCTTCAATCTTCCCCAGCTTCAGGGTTTTTTCCAGTGAGTGAGTTCTTCACATCAGGTGGCCAAAGTATTGGAGTTTCAGCTTCAGCATTAGTCCTTCCAGTGACTATTCAGGTCTGATTTCCTTTAGGATGAACTGGTTTGATCTCCTTGCAGTCCAAGGGACTCTCGAGAGTCTTCCCCAACACCACAGTTCAAAAGCATCAGTTCTTCAGCCTTCTTTATAAACTGTCACATCCATGCATGACTACTGGAAAAACCATAGCTTTGACTATATGGACCTTTGTTGGCAAAGTAATGTCTCTGCTTTTCAATATGCTGTCTAGGTTTGTCATAACTGTTCTTCCAAGAAGCAGGCATCTTTTAATTTCATGGCTGCAGTCACTGCAGTGATTTTGGAGCTCAAGAAAGTAAAGTCTGTTGCTGTTTCTGTTGTTTCCCCATCTATTTGCCATGAAGTGATGGAACCGGATGCCGTGATCCTAGTTTGCTGAATGTTGAACTTTAAGCCAACTTTTTCACTCTCCTCTTTCACTTTCATCAAGAGGCTCTTTAGTTCTTCACTTTCTGCCATAAGGGTGGTGTCATCTGCGTATCTGAGGTTATTGGTATTTCTCCCAACAATCTTGATTCCAGCTTGTGCTTCATCCAGTCCAGTGTTTCTCAGGATGTACTCTGCATATAAGTTAAATGAGCAGGGTGACAATATACAGCCTTGATGGACTCCTTTCCTGATTTGGAACCAGTCTGTTGTTCCATGTCCGGTTCTAACTGTTGCTTCCTGACCTGCATACAGATTTCTCAGGAGGCAGGCCAGGTGGTCTGGTATTCCCATCTCTTGCAGAATATTCCACAGTCTGTTGTGATCCACACAGTCGCAGGCCTTGGCACAGTCAGTAAAGCAGAAGCAGATGCTTTTGGGAGCGCTCCTGCATTTCCGGTGATCAGCGGGCGCCGGCGAGTCCACCTCCGGCGCCTCTGCCTGTGGAGCTTCCCCTGGCAGTTCCCGGCGCACGTGCTGCTGGAGCCCGGCTTGGAGGATTGTGAGCATCACTTTGCTAGCGTGTGAGATGAGTGCAGTTGTGCACTAGTTTGAACATTCTTTGGCACTGCCTTTCTTTTGGATTGGAGTGAAAACTGACCTTTTCCAATCCTGTGGCCACTGCTGAGTTTTCCAAATTTGCTGGCATATTGAGTGCAGCCTTTCACAGCATCATCTTTTATGATTTGAAGGAGCTCAGCTGGAATTCCATCACCTCCACTAGCTTTGCTTGTAGTGATGCTTCCTAAGGCCCACTTGACTTCCTACTCTAGGATATCTGGCTCTACATGAGTGATCACACCATCATGGTTATCTGGGTTATTAAGATCTCTTTTGTATAGTTCTGTGTAAGGGGACTTGGAGGGCAGTAAATTACTTCAAAGGTGGAACCTAGTTCAGCTGTCTCCAGGGTGACGTTCCTGGGGCTGTCTGGCTGCCAGGGCCCCTCCCAGGCCCTTGGTGTCCGTGGTGCCTCTGTGGGGCCTGTCACCACGTCCACTGCCTCTCAGGCCAACACATGGGAGGGATCCAGCCTTCTCCTGTGCCCCCGGAATGGAGCATGACCCAGTGGTCTTCAGGCACCCTGTGCTTCAAGGTGGTGGCAGTCACCTCAATGGTGTATACATGTGTCTGTTCTTTTTCAAATTCTTTTCCCATTTAGATTATACAGAATATTCAGCAGATTTCCTTGTGCGGTACAGTAGGTCCTTGTTGGTTATCTATTTTAAATATAGCAGTGTGTACATGTCCATGCCAAACTACCTAACTGTCCCTTCACCCTGGCAACCATAAGTTCATTCTCTAAATATGTGAGTTTTTCTGTTTTGTAAATAAGTTCATTTGTATCTTTTTTTTTTTTTTAGATTCTGCATATAAGCAGTATCACAAGATATATGTCTTTCTCTGTCTGACTTACTTCATTCAGTATGATAATCTCCAGGTCCATCCAGGTTGCTTCAAAAGGCATTATTTCTTTCTTTTCAATGGCTGAGTAATAATATTCCATTATATATATATGTACCACATCTTCTTTATCCATTCCTCTGTCAATGGACATTTAGGTTGCTTCCATGTCTTAGCTATTGTGAAGAATGCTGCAGTGAACACTGGGGTACATGTAGCCTTTCAAGGGCATGTACTCTCTGGATGTGTGCCCAGGAGTGGGATTGCTGGATCATATGGTAGTTCTGTTTTTAGTTTTTTAAGGACCTTCCATACTGTTCTCCATAGCAGCTGTAACAGTTCACATTCCCACCAACAGTGTTGTTGGAGCCCCGTTTCTGCACACCTAAAGGATAATAAATTTTCTTTTTTTCTTCCAGTTAAAAAAGTAGGAAAGTTTAGAAAACTAGGAAAACGAAAAATATTATCCATTTTCTACCTGCTAGAGAAATCACTGTTACCATGTTCCTTCATCTTTTCTCCCACTCACATGTGTTTATATAAACTTGTGATTGTGATTTGATAATAATATGTTAATTACTATATCTTTTTAATATGCTTGGATTATTGTCTTTGCTTGGCTAGAAATGCATTTGGATCACTTTAGATGGCTTTCATAGGTATTTAGTAAATATTTATTAAATGAAGTGAATGGATCCTTACCCCTCTCTGTGCCTCAGTTTTTCCCACTTCTTGAGTGGGAAAATGTAATTTACCAGAGGTTCTGTAAGGCTCTGTGAAAGACTGTATATTCTGAAGTAGCCAGACCTGGTGGTTGATGGCTGTCCTCTTGCGATTCTCCTTAGAGAGCGCTGCTGGAGAAGAAGCAGAGGAAAAAGCGCCTGGAGCCGCTCATGGTGCAGCCGAACCTGGAGGCCCGGCCACGGCGGGCAAAGCCGAGGGGCTGTGAGGAGCTCGCTCTGCTGGTGGAACCTCAGGCCCCACATGGCGGTGTCGTCCTGCAGGGTGTGTACTCAGGCAGCGTCCCCTCCTGCTGCTGCACGGCTTTCACAGACCTGGAGGGAGGCAGAGCCTTCTCAGGAGGGCCAAAGGGACGATGTTGGCATCATTACCAGGTCCCTTCATAATCTTTAGGCTTTTGAGTTGAAATAAACGCAGTGGTCCGATCAGTGGAGGATACCTGAAAGTTCACAGCCATCCTGGAACAGTTGTTTTAGCTGCAGAATGAATGGCTGTGGGATCTTAGTTCCCTGTTGAAGTGATGAGTCTTAACCACTGGACCACCAGGGAAGCCCCCAGCACAGCCTATTTGAGGAGTTTGCAGGCTTGGTGGTTATCTCCCGCAAAGTGAACCATAAAGCCAGGAGCAGGTAGAGGCAGCCATTCCTCCAGTCCCTGGACTCAGGGAACAGCAGCGACAGTGGCAGGGAGGAGGAAGAGCAGGGTTAAACACGACTAAAGCCAGCCCCTGGCCACCTGCCTGGACCAGGTCTCAAGTCCGGAAGACCTGCTTTGCTTTCTCTCTCTTTCTTAAGTTTCTGAAGCACAGCATCAGGTGCATTTTATTAATACTTTATAGCTTCTAGTTGGGACAGCTTGATAAAATGAACACAGATAATGGAGTGGCTTCCTCTGTTAACAGATGTTCTCGTGGAGGTTAAGGCTGGAGAAGTGAACCAGTTTGGTGGGTGTTCATTCGGATCACACGCACCAAAACCCCCTGTCCACAGAGCGGATAATACTGGCTTCTGTTTTCTTTTCGTTGGGCTCCTAGGCATCGATGGTCCTGCTGCCTTCCTGAAGCTGGATGCTCAGGACGTGGACACCAGACTTCCTGTTCTCACGGTAGGCTCTTCTGCCGCAGAGGACACTGAAGGGAGCCCAGACGGGGAGAGCACGCGGGACCCCGCCCCCAAGCCGGATCTGCAGGAGGTGCTCCGACAGCACGGTGAGGGGGTCCCCGCTTTGAGGCCGTGAGCTGGTTGAGCCGGAGTGACGTCAGGTGTGGGCTGGACAAGAGTTACTCTGTGCTGTGAGGAATGGAGGGGACGGGTGCTCTCTAGACCAAGATTCAGGAAGTGTCATTTTGAAAGATAAGGTTCCTCAAGTGGAGGTTCGTTTACTTGTCTTACAAGTTTGGGAGAAATCCTTGATCTCTGTCTTAAGGTACATGTTCACATAAACTGAGTTCTTAGTATAAAAATGGTGTTTGGAGACATGGTACTAACGTTGTAAGTCAACTGTACTTCTAATAGAAGAAAGCATAGTAGAAGTGAAGATACCCATGTGAGAGTGAGGTCCCAAGAGTTTTATGCCTTTTTGCTACCCGCCCCCAAAAGTTAACATTTTAGGGAAGAAAAAAAAAGAAATGTCCGTCACAAACCAACGAATCTTTTAAATGATAGTTTTATTGAGATCTCATTCACATAACACACGGTTCACCCGCTTAAAGCCGGCAGTCGATTGGCCCTTTAGTGTGTCGCCCAGAAGCCTGCAGCCATCAGCACTCTCAGTTTTAGAATGTTGTCTGACCCCACAGGGCTTCGTGCCTGTTAGCTGTCCCCCCTCATTTCCTGCATTCTCAGCGCCCCATCCGTAGGCGGCCACCGGTCTCCCTTCTCTCTGCGGACCTGCTGATTCTGGGCTCTCATGTCAGGAGCCACACGCTGTGTGGGCCCTCTGCCTGGCTGTCGCTTAACATCATTTTCTCAGAGTTCATCCGCGTTGCGGCCTGTCAGTGCTTCATTCCTCTCTATGGTTGAGTGACGTTCCATTGTACACATGAGCCATCTTTTGTTCTTCTTGTCGTCAGCTGATGGGCAGTTGGTGTGGTTCCACTCTGGCTGTTAGGAATAGCGCTGCTGTAAAGAGTTACGCATATATTTTCATATGGACATATTTTTCCTGGCCTTAGTCTTATCCTTGGGTGTCCTTGAGAAAAACGAATACCATTTATTTGTGAACTATGTGAAAAGAGCTCATGGTGGTCCGTCCTCCGAGACGGGTAGGACTGCCTGTTGCTCAGTCTCCTTGTCAGTTACGATTCGGGGGCTGTGCCAGCTACTGTATGAGGGGCAGCCTCACCCCAGAGACTAAAGAGAAAGAGGGTTGGGTTTCAGGCGTAGCTCTGCTTCTTTGTCTTGGGCAGAAATGCTGCTCCCGGGCCTCCGCACTGTCATCTCCAGGCCTTTGTTACCTTCGCAGACTGAGCCACTGCCTCCCCAGCTCCTCCTCTCCCCTCACAGCTCACATATATAGAATCGCAGGGGCTTTGGCCTTTTGTATCTGACTTATTTTCACTTAGCATAATGTCTTTAGGATTCATTCATGTTGTAGCATGTGTCAGGATTTCATTCCTTCTTAAGGCTGAATGACATCCCATTTATGTATGTACCGCGGTTTGTTTATTCATCAGTTGGTGGATGTTTGGGTTGTTTTCACCATTTGAAAATTGAGAAGAACACTGCTCTGCACGTTGGTTGTTCAAGTATCTGTCTGTGTCTCTGCTTCTTGTCTTTTTGGAAATATACCCAGAGGTGGAATTGTTGGATTCTCGGGTAGTTCTATATGTCTATTTTAGGAACCACTATATTGTTTTCTTCTGTGGCTGCATAATTTTGCATCACCACCAGCAGTGCACGAGGGTTCCAGTTTCTCCACATCCTCACCGACACTTATTTTCTGTTTTTGGGTTTTTGTTGTTGTGTTTTTAAATTATTAATTTATTTTTGGCTCCATTGGGTCTTTGCTGCTGCCCGGGCTTTTCTCTAGTTGCAGCAAGTGGGGGCTACTCTCTAGTTGCGGTTCTTGGGCTTCTCATTGCAGCGACTTCTCTTGCTGCAGGGCACAGGCTCTAGGTGTGCGGGCTTCAGTAGTTGCAGCTCCCGGGCTGTAGGATATGGGCTTAGTAGTTGTGGCACATGGGTTTAGGTGCCCTGCAGCATGTGGGATCTTCCTGGATCAGGGATAGAACCCGTGTCTCCTGCATTGGCAGGCGAATTCTTTACCACTAAGCCACCAGGAAAGCCTGGTATTTTTTTTTATAGTAGTCATCCCAGTGCTTGTCAAGTGGTATCTCATTGTGATTTTAATTTGCATTTCCCTAATGACTAGTGATGTTGAGGATCTTCTCATGCTTATTGGCCACTTACATATCTTCTTTGGAGAAATGTCTGTTCAAGTCCTTGACCCATTTTTGAATTGGGTTTGTTTTGTTGCTGTTGAGTTAAATATACTGGATATTAATCCTTATTAGATATATGATTTGCAGATATTTTCTCTCATAGAATGTTTTAAAGAGGCTCAAATTAGGGTGGCAGCAGTGGGCAGGGAAAACAAAGGGTGGAGTAGGTGAGAATATGAAGAAAGAGTTGTCAGAATGTGCATAAAAGAGCTGTGTGTTAAGTCAGAACAGCTGGAATGTTTTAAGCAAGGGAGTTAAAATTGTATTTGGCTCAAAGATTTTCTGGCCTTTTTTTAAAACAGTTTCTCCCTTTCTGCCAGGGATCTCAGGGAGTTTGAACTTTGACGAGGAGGAGACTGATGGGGAGGAAGGAGAAGGGAACCAACTAAGGTCTCAGTCGCCATGTTCAGAGGCGGAGAGGCCCGGTTCTGCATCCAGCCAGAAGCCAGCCCCGGTATGTAGTCCTGAACCTTCTTCCTCTGGGGCTGATTTCACTGCTTCCTGGACACGTCTTCCTGTTTAAGTGCCATCACTGGATGAGGGCTGCTTCCAGGATTTAAGCTGGAATTACACTTAGAACCCATGACTCTGTATTTCCTGTGTCTTCAGCCAGCTTTTGTAAAGCTGTATCCCATTTTCATACTTCCCTTCTTCATTACTCCCAGTGGTCATGTGGGTAAATCAGTAAGTTAATTTGTCCTTTAAGTGTTTCTCAAAGAGAACATGAGGTTTCCTGACCCAGCTCCGGCTGCTCTCTCAGGACACAGGGGCCTCCGGGAACGCAGCCCCACACTCTGACATTCAGCTGGGAGAAATAGAGGACTTGGAAGGCTTCGCGTACAGTCCCGCCCCGCGAGGTGTCACAGTGAAGTGTCGAATAACCCGGGACAAGAAAGGGATGGACCGGGGGCTCTTCCCCACCTACTACATGCACTTGGAAAAGGATGAGAATCGCAAGGTAGGCGAAGTGGTTCTTATCTTGAGATGGAAGGAAGCGTGCTGTAGAGGTGGGGGCGGTAATGGTCTTAAGAACAGGGGTGGTGGGGGTACCAGCCTTAGACCTAGTCAGCAGGAACGAGGTTGTACTTATGAGTTTCCAGTGCCGTGTTCTCACTGTCTTCAGAGAGGTCCTAGTCTAATAGTCAAAATCCACCCCCACCCCAGAAAAAAAGAGAGTTTTATCCAGGAGTCATAAAATGGAGGAGGATATTTAGATGTAATTGTTTTTACCTCCATCCCTCTTTTGGCATGCAGGGGTTTCCAGCATGCTCTTAGACTTTTATTCTTATTACATGGTAGAACATGCCAGTGTGGAAGAAAGTACATTTTAGGGAATAGGAGGAATTGGAAAAACAAAAACATGTTAGTGAAATGTCTTGTTTCTCATCCTAGAAACTCTGATTTACCCTTAAATTTGAGGCAGTTAGTATTTGCTAGTGACTAGCCTATTTTGTGTTGATACCAGGTCTAAGTGGATGATTTTAAGAGCCTTGAAATAAGATGGTGGTAGTCGGTGTCAGTGCTGTTGACGCCCACTGTTCACTGCGTGTGTACTGCGTGCCAGGTGTGTGCTCCGGCTTGGTGTGTCTTGTCACCTGGAGCCCTTAGGACAGCGTGTAAGACAGGAGTCCTTGTCCCCCCTGTGCGGGCGAGGTAGCTGGGGCTTGGGGAGCCCCCATATCACACCAACAAGTGGCAGAGCCAGTCTGAACTGGTTTGACTCCATAGTGCCCCCCCACCCCCGGGTACTGCCCTCACCCGCCGCCCTGTTACTCTCCAGGTCCAGCAGGGTTTGGGAAGGATGCCCACACCACGGTACCCGCACCCCTGAAGCCACAGGAGCTCAGAACAGCCACGCACACAGTGGGCTGGAAGGTGGTGTGGTGGGGAGCGGGGGGTCAGTGTCCAAGGTCCTGCCTCTCCAGGGCGGAGGCAGTCTTCTCGTGAAACTGCATGAAGCTTGTTTAAAATGTCAGTGGAGTGGGGCTTCCCTGGTGGTCCAGTGGCTAAGATTCCACTCTCCTAATGCAGGGGGCCTGGGCTTGATCCCTGGGCGGGGAACTAGATCCCACATGACACAACTAAGACCTGGTGTGGGCAAATAAATAAAAATAAATAAAATGTCAGCGGAGGTTTTGGGGATGAAGTTACAAATAATGATGTGGAGAATGAAGCTAGTGAATTTAGAAAAACTGGGCACTTGGGAGACCCTGGTAGCGAATTCTGAAAGGCATAAAGCCCAAACAGTGGGTGTGCTGGTGCTGCGAAAGGCCTGGAGGCCCCAGGGGCCCTGGGAGAGGAGGCCGCAGTGGCTTCCATGGTGCACCTGGGGGCCCGAGGCCACTGAGCACAGGGCGGCAAGGTCAGGGACAGGGAGTGGGTGCCCCTCACCCAGCTGGGCGCCTCGTCCAGGCTCTGCAGGAGACCTGTCTCTCGTGCCTGTCCATCTGGGAACGCGAGATGACTGACTTCTGCCTGGGAGTATCCCTCCAGGACTAGGTTTTGAACATCATGCGTGAGTTTTACACGTGCTGGCCTGCGGACCAGGGGCCAGGCATCGTCACCACTGGGGTTCCAGCGCACAGAGGCTGGTCTGGGTGTTTGGGGCTTCAGGGAGGTCACTGCTGCCATCTGTGAGGCCATGGTTCTGGCCAGGTTCTCCACAGTCCTTGTGTGGTGAGGCTGCTGGGAGCGGGGTCAGCAGGCCCCACCCCATCCTGCAGGCTGACTGGCTGCTCGGCTCCGGGCTGGCGCCTCTCACCCCCGCCCCAGGACCCTAGCAGAGCCTCTGCTCCTGTGCCTGAGAAGCTGCCAGCCGGCCAGCATGGACAGCACTGTGCTGTGGCTGGGCTGCACGCCACCCCGGGCGCTGTGCCGAAATTGTTTCTGATGGCATTGCCAAGACTTGGGCTGCCTCACCCCAGGCTCTGAAGGGAGAGCGTCTCTGAGAATGCGCTGAGCGTCCTGTAATGACCCACACCGGAGTCTCTGTGCAGAGGACCCACACTCCAGCTGTGGCCACCACATGGCTTTTCTATAAGAAAAGTTAAAGTGAATTAAACCTGTTTAAAAGTAGAAAAGACCCAGAGGTGGAGTACTTGGTATCGGACAGGCAGCTGCTGGATATTTGCTCACTGAATGGGTAGGACACACATGGCAGCTCTTGAGTGCATTTTTTACTGAAATGTTTTTTCCTTTTCTAGATATTTCTTCTTGCAGGTAGAAAGCGGAAAAAGAGCAAGACATCCAACTACCTCATCTCCACGGACCCCACAGACCTGTCCCGAGACGGGGAGAGCTACATTGGCAAGCTCAGGTCGGGGCAACCTCATGTCACGTCTTCTTGGGAGAGCTTGATTCCTGTAGTCTCAAAGCAAGTTCACACTGGTTTTACAGTGAGCTGGGTTGATGTCATCTAAAGACAAATAAGTCAATAGAAAGCCCAAGGCCTCGCCTTGTTTCAAGGATGGAAAATGAGAAAATTACAGAGCTCTGTGGTGATTTTTCCTCTTGATTCTAGGTCCAACCTCATGGGGACTAAGTTCACCGTGTATGACCATGGTGTGAGCCCGGCCAAGGCCCAGGGCCTGGTGGAAAAGGCCTACATGCGGCAGGAGCTGGCTGCCGTGTGCTACGTGAGTGCTATCTCTCCGGCCTCCTGAGCAGCCCCGAGCTCACAGTCTGCACCCCTCCTGCCCCCCACGCTTGTTTCCCAGTATGCTCAGGTTTGCTTGTGATCTGCCAAGTTTAGTGTGTTTACTGTTCCGGCAGGCCTGCCTCCTCTGCTCTTGTCCCTTCCCCATGCCGCAGTGGTGTGAATGCTCACTGTGTTACCGCTGACACGCTGGCTAGAGGGGACAGTGACTGGGAAGCCGGTCCCTGCTTCCGTCTTCTCCGGGCTGCTGCCCTGCTGCCCCGCTCCAGCGGACGGCGTCCTTCTGCTCCACAGCCTGTCAGGCTGCCCCCTGAGTCCAGAGTCCAGCCAGACCTCCCACCTCACTCTCCGACTCCCCCAGCAGCATGCTCCCTGCCCCTCTAGCTGCAGCAGCCCTCCTGTTGTCTCTGACCTCCCCCCACCACCGCCCCAAACCTGCCCGCCCCCTCCTGCATGCCCACCAGGGTCTGCAGAGGGGCCTCTCCCCACATGGGACGTGCTTGACGCTCCCCTCGGCTCCCCTCGATTCCTCTTGCACCCCGTGAGCTCCCCTTGTCATGCTTCTGATCCTTCTCTGACCACTTTGTAAACTCCTGCTCACTGCTGTTTCCACACAAACCTGGACCCGCTGCGTGTAGAGAGCACGCAGAGTTAGAGAAGTGAGAAGGAATTAACCTGACTCAGTTGTTGCTTTGATCCTAGAGCCTCAGCCTTTCTTCAGTTGGAATTAATCTCATCACTTGATTCCCATGAGATTTTAACTGTGTGACTGAGAATCATTTGACTTAACCCTTTATAACCTATGGTATGTTTTCTCTTAGCTTCAGAATCAATGAAATATTTTAACTATGCATAACTTTAATATGCACATGTATATGTGTGTAAATAAACACACATCCACATATTTAATGTACTTGTTCATGTATAATCTGCCTGGCTTGACAGGCATTTTAATTTTTTATTTCCAAGCACAGGCTTTAGTTAAACTGTAGTTCTCCCTGTATATCATATAGTGCCCTGTCCTTAGTTGGGAAGTAGATATTGATGATGATTAAACTGGGCAGTTTGCTCAAAATTGTCTTAAATTTCACTTCAGGCTAAAGAGGAAGAGTAAGGTTTCTAGATAATAGAATCTGCTTTAGATTCAAATGTTCAAAGTAGGTTAAAAAGAGGAAATACTATTTTCCTGGTCTTGATTCCCCGTCTCTCTTGGTTTAACTACAGTGAAGTAATTGAATGGTTTTTAGTGCTCTCCACATTGTGGACATTTCGCATGCCCAGCAGAGTCTTGTGTTAAGAATGTCATCGCTTTTCTTTTCTGTTTCAAGTTCCTGTTTATTTCCCTCTCTTCTAGGAGACAAACGTACTTGGATTTAAAGGCCCGAGGAAAATGTCTGTGATCATCCCTGGGATGAATATGAATCATGAACGGATCCCTTTTCAGCCACGAAATGTAAGTTAGAGTGTATTCGTTTTTAATAAAAAAAAGTATTTTTAATTGAAGGATGATCACTTTACAATATTGTGTTGGTTTCTGCCATGTATCAGCTTGAATCAGCCATAGGTATTCATATGTAATCAACAAAGGACCCTAAAAATAAGACCGTGATGCAGATAAGATCAGTAGAAGAGACTCCTGCTTCCACTAGAGCCCAGTGTGGTGACCGGCCCTCTCCTTCAGAGCCGTGCCGTCGCTCCAGACCCCCGGGCACCTGCACTTGCTCATGCAGTTGATTGTAGCCACTTACTTTGCAACTGCTAGTGATTCTCTAAGAATCCAGAAAATCTGGCTTAATCTTTGACGTTCTGTTTTATTTTCTGAAATGGAGAAAATAGGCCGCTCCTCTGCCCGCCCCTGCACAGGGTGGAGGAGGGGTGATCTCCCCTGGCTCTCAGCACCGACCCTTTGCCTGCAGGACCACGAGAGCTTGCTTTCAAAATGGCAGAACAAAGCCATGGAGAACTTGATCGAGCTGCACAACAAGTCCCCGGTCTGGAACGATGACACTCAGTCCTACGTCCTGAACTTCTACGGCCGGGTCACTCAGGCGTCTGTGAAGAACTTCCAGATCGTCCACGACAACGACCGTAAGCCCCCAGGGAGAAGGGTGTTCTGGCGAGATTCGGAAATGAGCATTTCCCTTGTTTGGTAGGAAGTTACACTCAGGAGAGAGTGGTTTAAGAAAGAGAAATGGTTCCTTTGGAAGCACAGAGCTGCATTGTACAGTCGGACCTCTGAGTCGCTGTGTGGAGGGCAGACGTGAGACAGAGATGTCCCGGGGGAGGCAGCGTCCGAAGCAGGGGCACAGACCCTCCCTTCCTCAGTGACGGTTCTGGGCGAGTCCAGTCAGGCCCACAGAGTTTGTGCTGCGCCGGGCAGGCTCCTCTTGGCCGTCCCCTCCTCTAGCCCTGCCCTGGGCAGCCTCCTTCCCCGGAGCAGAGTGGATCATAGTAGAGCCTGGGGTGGCGGGGAGTGGGTACTCTTGGTCACGCCTCTTTCCATCCTTCTGAGGGATTCCCATTTCAGAGAGCTGGGATCACTGGCCTGTGTGGAGGGTTTGTCTCTGTATCTAAAGTGGGCCCTTCCAGGTAGAAGCACCTCCCCCACTGACGTGCCTGCCCTCTGCTTCCAGCTGACTACATAGTCATGCAGTTTGGACGCGTGGCCGACGACGTGTTCACGCTGGACTACAACTACCCACTCTGTGCACTCCAGGCCTTTGCCATCGGGCTCTCCAGCTTCGACAGCAAGCTGGCCTGTGAGTGAGACCGAGCGGCCGGAGCAGAGTGCTGCCGCCCTGCTCTCGCCCCAGGACACCCGGAGCGACAGACTGCCCCTGTGGAGCGGTCCCTGGAAGTGTGTGTGTAGATGTGTGTGGATTCACATACGTGTGCGCCCACATGTATGTTTGTACACCCCACCCCCTGGTAGCACAGCCCTGTTCAGGGATCACGGCTTAACTCGGGTGAGAGGCTTTGCAGAGCACAGAGGTGGTCTGACATCATCGCCCAGCCGCCAGGGTCTCGTTCTTGGAAATTCGTGTCCAGGATCAGCTTAACTCCCCTTTCCTGCAGACCCTCTCAGAGGGGGGTAGTTCCCTCAGCGACCTTCAGTCTCCAGGTCTGCAGACTTTTTCTGAAAATGGCCGGTTCATCCATGGAGATGTGACCATCCCCCACTTCCAGGGTCTCTGTACCGCCCTGGGCCTGGCGGTCTTCCATAATGAGCCTGTGGTCACGAGAGCACCTGGGGGGACGACTGCCTCCAGGAGTGCAGGTTGGAGCTGAGGCCTTGTCCGTTGGCCTTGTCCGCTGTGACGTAGCCTTTCCCATGTCCTGCCCACAGTGGTTCCCAGAGTATCGTTTACCATCATGGTCATTCCAAGTCCACCCAACACCTGCCTCACCCATGGAGGAGGGGCCCCGGGAGAAGTGCTCGCCCCCTGCTGTCTTTGTCAGGGGGCAGGGGTGGGCTGGGGGAGTGTGGCGCCCATTCCCCAAAGCAGCCGCTCCACTCGGGGGCTCAGGAGTCACCTGATCACAGTCCCCTCTTCCCTCAAGGCTGGCTGACTGGCCCCTGTCTCAGTCAGGGTGGCTGTGGCCCGATTTGTGATCAGTGATGTGAGAAATTTACAAATTGTCTTGATCATGGTTTAGGCTGGAAGCGTGGACTTTAGAGGGGACCTGACCTGGTCAGGTCATGACTGAGAGGCTTTGACGTGGCCTTCACCATTCTCAGCCCGAGCACCTCCCTCGATGGGTTACCGTGGAGCCGTTAGTGCAGACACACCTGCTGCCCCGTGGGAGGGAGAGAACTGTGTGTGTGTGGAAACCTGCCACTATCACGGTCCAGGGCGAGGACGCTCGGGCCTCTCTTCTCAACGCAAGTGTCGGCAGCCCCAAGGCCTGGCTCCCCCAGCCAGGTCACGTCCATCGCTTCTGCTCGCAGATTGTAAGAGTTCTGCTACGTTGTTCAGAGTATTAGCCTCTCCCAACAAATTGCATGGCTCTGCTGCCGGTTTACAGCCTGCTCTGGCACCCGCCTCCTGCGTCTCAGGAGCCCATGAGCTCCGCGCTGGCGTCGGTCACCCCCAGGCCTGTCCGCCAGCCTGGTGCTGGGCGGCGGCGGCTGTTGCTCCTTCTCATTCCTTCCGTGGACGTCCTTTCTGTCCCTGCTTCCTGTCCCTGCTCCACACCGAACAGCAGTGGAAGGAAAGAGACTGGGGGTGAGCCGACCCATGGCTCACCCCACCTGCACGTCCACTGCTCTGTCCTCACCTGGCGGTCATCTCAGGCTGCGTCCCTCAAGTGCCTCGGTCCTCAGGTGCCCTCTCCCCGCTGGCCTCTCCTGAGGCTGCTCCCTTGCCTCCAGCGGGGGATATGAAGTGTCTAGGGAGGGGCCTGGGGGCGGCTGCTCTGACCTGCTTCCTGCCCTCACTCTGGCGCAGACACCCCGGCCTCCTGTCCTTCCTGCTCAAGTGTGCAGGTGATCAGTTTTACATATTTATACTTTTTGTACGCTACAGAAATAAAAAGTGATTTCTATAAAAATGTGAGTGTTGCCATTCTTCTTTCAGACCCCCCATCCCTCGCATGGCTCCTTCCATCACATCTGTCATGATAGTTTCATCTTTAGGCAGCTGTGAACTAGTCAGTTCTTTGAAGCCAAGTGACTCTCACTGTGAGTTTCCATCACAGAAGAGCAGGGGTCTGAGGACTCATCACATGCATGACACTGGGCGTTTCCTAGACGCGCGATGGAGCAGAGACTGAGACGGGGGGCCCAGAGGACAGACGATGGGGCTGAGGCTGAGGGGGCCCAGAGGACAGACGATGGGGCTGAGGCTGAGGGGGCCCAGAGGACAGACGATGGGGCTGAGGCTGAGGGGGCCCAGAGGCTGAGGGGGCCCAGAGGACAGACAATGGGGCTGAGGCTGAGGGGGCCCAGAGGACATGATGGGGCTGAGACTGAGGGGGCCCAGAGGACAGATGATGGGGCTGAGACTGGGGGGCCCAGAGGACAGATGATGGGACTGAGACTGGGGGGCCCAGAGGACAGATGATGGGGCTGAGACAGAGGGGGCCCAGAGGACAGATCATGGGGCTGAGACAGAGGGGGCCCAGAGGACAGATCATGGGGCTGAGACAGAGGGGGCCCAGAGGACAGATCATGGGGCTGAGACAGAGGGGGCCCAGAGGACAGATCATGGGGCTGAGACAGAGGGGGCCCAGAGGGCAGACGATGGGGCTGAGGCTGAGGGGGCCCAGAGGACAGACGATGGGGCTGAGGCTGAGGGGGCCCAGAGGACAGACGATGGGGCTGAGGCTGAGGGGGCCCAGAGGACAGACGATGGGGCTGAGGCTGAGGGGGCCCAGAGGACAGACGATGGGGCTGAGGCTGAGGGGGCCCAGAGGACATGATGGGGCTGAGACTGAGACAGGGGCCCCAGGGGACAGATGATGGGGCTGAGGCTGAGGGGGCCCAGAGGACAGACGATGGGACTGAGACTGGGGGGCCCAGAGGACAGATGATGGGGCTGAGACTGAGACAGGGGCCCCAGGGGACAGATATTGGGGCTGAGACTGAGGGGGCCCAGAGGACATGATAGGGCTGAGACTGAGGGGGCCCAGAGGGCAGATGATGGGGCTGAGACTGAGAAAGGGGCCCCAGGGAACAGATGATGGGGCTGAGACTCGGGGCGGCCCAGGGGACAGATGATGGGGCTGAGACTGAGGAGGCCCAGAGGACATGATGGAGCTGAGACTGAGAAAGGGGCCCCAGGGGACAGATGATGGAGCTGAGACTGAGGAGGCCCAGAGGACATGATGGAGCTGAGACTGAGGGGGCCCAGAGGGTGGTGCTTGCACCTGTCAGCCTCCTGGGTCACCTTCCTGATGTGCCAGCAGAAAAAAACAGGATGAAGGGACCCTCTCTCTCAGCTCTCAGTGGTCACATTTAAGGCTTCCTTCTACAGACAAGTTAAAAGGAATATGTTCACAAGTTCTGGTGAGGCCTTCCTGCTCTTAGGGTCACGGGATGAGTCCTGTGGAAGAACGGGAAGAGTCACATCATGGTGTGGGCTGGGGTCAGTGTGATGGGTACAGCTTGGGTTTTCTTTTTCACTTGATTTTTCTTTTTTTTTGCCAAACAGGTTATTTGTGACTCAGTTATATACACTTTTCAGTGACCAAGAATAATATCAATGGTCATTGATATGAAAGATACCAGGAAGTGATTTTCAAACATCTGTACAAGCCTGCAAACGGCTCTCTTTAAAGTTTATTTTTAATTGAGGGATAATTTCTTTACAGTATCATGTTGGTTTCCGTCATATTCATCGGCATGAATCAGCCATAGGTATACATATGTCCACTTGAACTTGAACCTCCCTCCCGGCTCCCACCCCATCCCATCCCTCTACAAAAGGCTCTTTTTGGGTGGAAGGTTAGTAGGTGAGAAAAATGAACGAGCATCAGTTCACTGCCTTTAGACAGCATCATGGGTGCAGAAATAAAGCAACGGTCAAATGGGGCAGAGTCCCTGGGTTCTGGCTCTTTTCCTGCCAGGGATTTGCCTCTCCTGTAGATTGAGGGGTTGGAGTTATTCACACATGGTCTCCTGTCCTTAAGTGAACCCACCCTGAGTCTGAGGGGTTGCCTCAGGGTCCCTCCGTCTCCCTGCCCACACCCACAGTCGCCCGGGACCCCACAGCGTGTTTGCAGCCGTGTGCTCTGATTCCCTCCTTCCTGCACAGCCGCTGTTGGCTGTTCCACTGCTTGTAGTGGGAGAAACCTGGGGAGGGGAGACTGGACTGGGGCGAGCGCACCTGGGAAACGGCATGACCCTGCAGCTGAGGAGGCCACTTCCCAACCACTGGCCACACCTGCTCCCGGAGAAGACCCACAGGTGTTGAGAGCTGTCCCCCTCAGCCTCCGGCTCCCCTCTGCACGGGGTGATTGCTGCCACGTGTGTCAAGGCTGCCCTTCCCAGCCTCCATCTTCCTGAACATCCCCACGTGGACCCCGCCTGCACGGCTCGCCCAGGACTGGCTGGATCTTGCCCCAACCTCACATGGCTTGGCCAAGGGCACCTGGGCTAGTTGCTCTCCTGGTCAGCGTGTGCTCTAGAGGTCCCACAGCTCTTCCGCTCTGCAGAAACCCAGCGTGGGTGGGGGTGAGGGGCACTGTCTGTGACGTTTTCAGGCAAGCCCTCCTAAGCCACTGGGCTTCCCAGGTGGTACTAGTGGTAGAGAATCCGCCCGCCAGTTCAGGAGACAAGAGACATGGGTTCCAACCCTCCATCCCTGGGTCAGGAAGATGCCCTGGATTAGGAAATGGCAACCATGGACAAAGTAGCCTGGTGGGTTAACAGTCCAGAGGGCTGCCAAGAGTCTGAGCAACAGCACCTCCCTAAACCGTGGGCGGCTCCCTAGCACCACCTGCTGACCCAGGGGGCATGTTACAAGTGCCCGAACGTGAGGAGCACAGATTCCACGGTCTATTGTCCTGTGCTCACTAGGCTCACTCACTGGGCTCACTGGGCTCACTCTGTGCTCCGGCATCAACACGACTCTAGAAGCTCTGGGGACAGTAGCATTTCTGGAGGGTAGACAGTGGAGGGACTCCAGGCAGAACGCCTGGGCTCCGGCACCAAATGCCTAGGTAGATAGCAATGTTATCATTTTTACTAGTGTCTTTTTACAAATGGAATAATGCATCTCAGTTGACTTTTTTTTTAACCATGCAGTTACGCAAAATGGTTTATAAGTGTTCATAAAATTTTTCAGGGACTATGGTCCAAGGAAAGGAAAACAGCATGACTTAACTAGGGAGCTATTGTGGTCTCAGGCCTGAGCTTACCTTGCCTTCCTGACTTTGTACCCCTCTCTCAGTATTCTTACCTGGAAAATTCCATGGACAGAGGAGCCTGGCAGGCTACAGTCCACGGGGTCGGAAAGAGTCGGACACGACTGAGCAACTAACACTTTCACTTTCTCCTGCTTGAAGGAACATCCTATGCCAAAAAAAAAAAAAGCCCTGAGATTAATGCAAGTTTCTGCAATATTTCAAATACAAAGCAGGCCTCCATGGTCTTCTGCTGAGTCCTTCTGTCTATCAGGCCCACTCTCCCATGCATGGGGCCAAGCTGAGACCCAGGAGCCCAGGTGCAAGAAGAGTGAGCCGTGCAGAGGACAGAGCTGGTGGGGGCCAGGGTGGAAGTGGGACTTTCCTGGTCTGTTCCAACTTTTTATTACACATGGTGGTGTAATCTAGTGGTTCTCAAACCTTGGGGTTTTAACATCTGGTTAAGTACTATCCACCTAGATTCTGTCCCTTGTGATTTTCAGGGACTCCAAGAATAATCAGTAGTTCCCTTTCTTCCGTTGTCTGGGGGCAGGGAAGTCAGGAAGGAAGGATGGTCTGAGAGGAAAGAAGGGTGACAGGCAGAGGGGTCTGTGACTTAGATCAAGCTTTGAAGAGTGGGTCTAGATGGAATTTCTAGGGTGCTGATGCATGCCCAGTGTGGACTCAATCAGGGTAAGATCGAAGGATGCCCTTAGAAATACGTCCTGATTTTGCCTTTGGTCAGTCTAATGTTATCCTGTGTCACATATGGATACAAATTTTAAATAGTAATGATTTCATGTGGTTCAAAAAATGTTTATACAAGTAAAGCCTCCTCTTGTACCTGTCCCCTTCTTCTGTTTCTCTTGCTCGGTCGTACTCTCACAGTTGACCAATTTTAGTTTCCAGTGTATCTTCATGCAAAAATAAAAATGTATTTGTAATCTCCCAATCTTTGTGCACAAAAGGTAGCATGTTACATACTTGGTTCAGTTTAGTTCAGTTCAGTAGCTCAGTCATGTCCAATTCTTAGCGACCCCATGGACTAGTACAGCATGTCAGGCTTCCCTGTCCATCACCAACTCCTGGAGCTTGCTCAAACTCGTTCATCGAGCTGGTGATGCCATCCAACCATCTCATTCTCTGTCCCCTTCTCCTCCTGCCTTCAATCTTTCCCATCATCAGGGCTTGGTTCAGTAGCTTGTTTTTTTTCATTTAATATATCCTAGAGATGTTTCCACATCAATAAATACAGTCCTTCCTTATAGAAGCATAACTCATTTTACTGCTTTATTATGCTTTGTTGACACCTTTTTTTTGACACCGTTTTTGTGTTTTTGTTTTTTCACACAAATTGAAGGTTTGTGGCAACCTTGTGTTGTCAGATGCCGATTATCATTTAACAATAAAATATTTAAAATCAAAGTATGAGCATTGTTTTTTAGACATCATGCTGTTGCACAGCGTAGTTACCAGGCTACTGTATAGCATAAACATAACTTTTACCGTATGTACTGAGAAAGCTCCATATTTGTGTGGCTCACTTTATTTTGATATCTGTCTCATTGCAGTGGTCTGGGACTAAGCCTGCAGTGTCTCTGATATGTACATGTACCTGTTTATACGCTACAGTATTTCATTCACTCAGGGAAGTACCATAATGTTTTTAACTATTCCCCCATGCGTGTACAATTTGAGCATTGAGAAGTTGTATCAGCGTGTTTTGAGCATAAACAGTATTGCAGGGACCTGTTATTTACTGTAATAAGTAACTCACTAACTCCCCTGGCAGTACTACGCTTGGCATCTCCCACAGTCCTGAGTTCTCGCCTTGGCTCTGCAGGTGTCATCTACCTGCCGGTTGAGCATCTCCTTTTGGATGGTCCCCAGCTGTGCTTTCTGTCACTGCTAGTCGCATGGAACTATTCAAATTAAAATTTAGTCAACTAGTTACATTTCAAGGGCTCAGTAGCCAAACGTGGCTCATGCCTACGATACTGGACAGTGTGGATAAAGAACACTTCATCATTCTCGAATGTTCTGTCGGAGAATGTGGGTTCACAGAAATTTCAACCTTGGGTTCTGAAAATGTAACCTCTTCTCACCAGGTGTCCTCCCAGTGGAAGTGGTGCTTGTCCAGCTCCCCAGGAGGATGTCAGCAGCTTGCAGGGCAGGGCTGTGGCATCTGTTCATCACTAGTGCCCACCTGGTGCAGTGCCAAGGACCTCATCCACGCTCAGTCATTGTGGGATGGAAACCCGAGTGACCGGAGACTGAGGCTCAGACTCCTAATTGTCCCCAGGGTCATAATTAGTCTCGGCGGAACTGTTATTGTTCAAACTCCCCAGTAACCACATAATATGTGACTTCTGTTGCCTTTCATTTTCAAAATATCAGAGTCACTGAAAATGAAACTCTTAACAGTAAGGCTGGAGGAAGCCTTTCCTTCCTTTTGAGTTTTTCTCCAGGAAGCTCCTGAATATTGAATCCTAATGATGCTCTGGGACCCTCAGAGAAACTTCTGAAGAACTGTGTGGAGAAAGCTTCACCTCTGGGCTCCAGAAACCAAGCATCTTGTCTCAGTCTGGATACCGCATTCGTTTGCATGGGCTGCCGTAACAAAGTACCACAGATGGGGTGGCTTACACAGAAATTTATCCCTCACGGTTGTGGAGGATGCAAGTTCAAGGTCAAGGTGTAGGCAGGCTTGGTTTCTCCCGGGGCCCCTCTCCTTGGTTTAGAGATGGATCTTCTCTCCGTGTCCTCACGTGGTCCTTCCTCTGTGAGAAGTCTTCATCCTAATCTCTTCTTACAAGGAAGATTAGGAAGGGCCCTGATCCAGGCAAGTTGGATTAGGCCAACCTAAAGACCTAATCACCTCTTTAAAGATGTCTTCATATCCAATCCCATTCTGATGTATTGAGGATTAAGACTTCAACAGATGGATTGGGGGTTGGGGCGGGGGGGGGGGGGGGGAAGCACAAGTCAGCCCCTGGCACATACTGTCTCCTCCATGGTAGATCTGGAGTCTAGCTTGTCCACATTTCTCTTTGATGAAGAGATAACAGGACTAATACTATGCTTTTCAAATTACAGACTGCTTTTATTCTGTAGAGGAAAAGAAAGCCTCCAGCTTTGATAAAAGTCAGACTGTTTTGTCCTTCAACACACAATGCAGTTGAGGTGGTATGGAGTGAAGAGTCTTCTTAAGGAAAAAAAGCAAAGGAAATACAGGATAGTGGGTTCGGACTGCCCTGGGGGTCCTAAGACTCTCTGCTCCCAATGCAGGGGGCCCGGGTTCGAACCCTGGTCAGAGAACTAGATCCTATACACCACAACTAAAGATCCACGTGCTGCACCAAAGACTGGGTGCAGACGAATAACTAAACACTTTTAAAAAAGCAAAGGACCCAGAGTCACAGTGCTCACACCCCAGCACCAAGTCAGCAGCATCCTACTTTTAAGCCGAGGGTGAGGGGGCATGCTTTAGGGGCATCTCTCAAGTAGTGCATTGTTCTCTGACCTAAAGACTAGGCAGTAATCTTCTCTTGATTCTGCCCTAGTCAGCTTCATATTAGGCTATTAATCCAGTCGTTCCAGTCACATCTCACCCACTACCCCTCCATTATAAAAGAAGTACGTTCGTTATAAATAATAACAAAAATGACAAAGAAAGCCCCTTAATACTCAATCTGTCAGAGATAATCACTTGAAAATACTGTTCAATTTATTTTTCAAAAACAGGACATAACACTGTAAATCATCTATACTCCAATATAAAGTAAAAAATTAAAAAAACCCAGGATCATCCTATATACACTATTTTTTTTAAATCCGCTTTTCCACTTATTATATCAAGAACGTTTGTCTGGTTTATTTTAAAATATCTTATTTAAAGAATACTATCACATGGGCGTGGCTGAGTTTGTTTAACACAGTATCATATGGATAATTTAACTATGACCATAATATGGGTTGGAAAAAATTTATTAACACAGTGGTTCAGCTGTAAAGAATCTGCCTGCAATGCGGGAAACCCAGGAGTTTCAATCCCTGGGTTGGGAAGATGCCCTGGAGGGGCATCTCCAGTATTCTTGCCTAGAGAATCCCTTGGACAGAGGAGCCTGATGGGCATCAGTCCATAGGATCGCAAAGAGTCAGACACAACCAAAGCAACTGAGCGCACATAATATGGGTTAAAAAGCTTTAAAAATTTTAAAAATATTTTTAAAATTTAAATTAAAAAAAAATTAAAGGAATGGAAACAATACCAAACAACACAGCTGGCCCTGCTGTTGCAATCCATCCTCTCTGCCTTCTGTTCTGCAGCCACTCCTGTTCACCAGACTTTTCCTAACCTCTTCCCTCCTCCCCGCACCGTCCCCCCGCACCCTCCCACCCCCACACCCAAGTACAGACCACCAGCCTCCCTGAGTCTTCTAGACTCAATTCAGCAAGCTCTCATTTATCCTTCAAGATCTAGGTCACAAGTCACCTCTATAGCTTGGATTTTCTGAGCCTTCCCCTGGGTTCCTCTATGGGGCTCAAAGCTTACAGCTCAAATGTTATTATATTTGTAATAACAAATAGTTATTACACTAAGTAGCCAGTGCTTACCGTTTACGCCTCACTGAGTGCCTGCCTGTTGTCCTGAGCTGTAGACATGTCCCATGTGGACAAGCTGTGACCAAGCCCTGACGTGTTGCATTAGTTAACAAACAGACTAGAATTTATACGCAAATGAGACCAGCTTCCTTCAAAGTCTCCACCTCAAGATACTTTGTCAGTGATGCTGTGATGCTCAAAACACCATTGGGGCCTTCCCTGTGGTTCAGTGGTAAAGAGTTTGCCTATCAATTCAGGAGACAGGGGTTCCATCCACTATCTAGGAAAATCTCACATGCCGCCGGGCAACTAAGGCCCATGTGCCACAACTACTGAGCCTGTGCTCTAGAGCCCACACCCCACAACTACCGAGCCCCAGAGCCCGTGCTCCGCAACAAGGGAAGCCACTGCAATGAGAAGCCTGCACACTGCAACCAGAGAGGAGCCCCCGCTCACAGTTAGTAGAGAAAAGCCCAGGCAGTGGACCCAGCACAGCCAAAATTAAAGAAATAAAATCATTAAAAAAACACACCACTGGAACACCTCTCTTGGCAGTAACTTCAGCATTTGTAGCACTTTCTTTTCAAGGTCCTCTGTGGCAATAGGTTTCTGTTTTTTCATTTTAAACTTAATATTTATTATGCACTTATCTATCCCAGGCACCAAGCTGGAGCTGAGTGAAAGATAAGTCAGACATTTAGTCTGTCTCTAAAGAAGTTTCTGTTTGGTAAGGGAGGTAAGATGTGGACACCCACTACAGCTCAGGGTTAAGCGACAGGGCTCCAGGGAGGTTGGACCTGAGTTTTGGAAAAAGACAAAAATCCTCTGGTTTCAACCTCCCAGCAAGAAGGGTGACTGAGGTCTGTGATTGCACCCTGTGTCAAGCCAGTGTCTTCTGAAGACTTAAAACAAAACAAAACAAAATACCAAAACACCAAAACAAACAAACAAACAAACAACAACAACAAAACCCCAGTCGCTAAACCCACCCTGGCGTATTTAAGACGCAGACTCCCCACTTCCTGGCGATGCTCCACCATAGACTGAGTCTTCCCAGCTCAATGATAAGCTCTGAGAGGGCATGTGCTGAGGTCTTATCCTTCGCTGTTCCACAGTGTCCGGTGGGCTAGTGACAGACGTGGGGTCAGGGTTAGACGCGTCTCCGGCCAAGCCACACGCCGTCATACCGGCAACCCTTCCCAGCGATGCAGGCTGGTGCGGGGCGGAGGGGAGCGGCCGAAAGACCCTGCGGGCAGGGCACCTGTGGGCGCGCGGAGCTCCTGCGTCCTGCGGCCCGGACCGGGGCCCCAGGTGGATGGGCGCCACAGGGAAGAAGGGCGCAGCTGCCCGCGCGCTGGACGCCCGCCCTTGCCCGGACTTTCGGGGCCGGCGCGGAGGGAGAGGCGAGCAGGAGGCCGGGCGCCAGGCCAGAGCCCGGCCCGCAGGGTCGGGAGGAAGGGTTCCGGCCTCGGCTGAGAGCTGGGGACTGGCCGGGAGGGGCAGGAACCCGGGCCCGGGGAGGAGGAGGAGAGTCGGGGCCGAGATCAAAGGGGAAGCACGTGTGCCAGGCGATGGCCCCGACCGGAGCCGGATGCCGAGGTCACAGCCGAGGGTCCCCGCGGCCGCCCCCGGCCCGCCCAGCCAGCGGCCCCTCCCCGTGTCCCAGTCTCCTCCCCGAGGGCCCGGGGCCGGGCCGCCACTCCCTCCAGCTCCCGCCCTCGAACGCGCGCATCTCATTCCAGCCCTCATTCCACGCATTCCAGGCTTCCTCCTTTCAAACCCCAGGCCGGGGGCGGGGAGAGCCCGCAGCTCCCGGCTCTGCCGCGCGGCCGCGTCCCCCAGGTGAGTGGCCCGGCCGCCGCGCCCCTCGGCCGCGCCGCGGGCGCTCTTTCCCTCCCGCCTGGGACCTGCGCGCCGGGCCCGCCGTCCTCCTCTCCCGTCTCCGCTCTCCTGCTTCCCTCCCTTCCGCCCTCCCGCGCGCGCTCTGTTCCCCCAGCTCCCTTCCTCTCCCGTTGACTCACCCCGCCAGGAATAGGGATCGCCCGTGCTTTCCCGTCAGTCCCCTTCTGGGAAAACTCCTCCCTCTGCTCCGCCCAGCTCCGCGCACCGGCCACCGCGCGCTGGACACCGCGCACCGGACACCGCGCACCGAGTACAGCGCGCCGGGCGGGGCGAGCTGGGTTTGGGCCCGCGCGGAGTCGGCTCCGTCCCGCGATCCGCCTTCATCCCCGCCCAGCCGGTCGGCCCGGGGCTGGAGCCCGGGTCTCCGCTCGCTGACCCGGCGTTGTCTCTGCAGCGCCCTCGCCCGCCTCGCCGGACCTCAGCGGAGCCGCGGCTGAAAGAGCGGTGCCGCGGCGGACTCCGCGGGGCTGGCTCCGCGTACCCGCCCACCTCCCCTCACCCTGGGACCGGTAAGACGGCGGCGCGGGAGGAGCTCTCACCCGGGATCTGACTTGGGAGCGAGCCGGGCACGTGGAGGCGCGCGAACCGGGAGGCTGGGGTGGGCGCCAGAGCCAGCGGTAAGGGGAGCGCGCGGAGCCGAAAAGGCTGGAGGCCAAGCCCAGGTCGCCGGCGGCCGAAAAGAGACCCAGCGCCCGCGCCTCTCTTCTGCTGGGCGCCTCTCGGGCTTGGAAAGGGTGTCCTGGCGATTTCAAGTGCCGAGGCTTTGCGAGACCGGAGAGGACCTCCGCCAAAGGTCCCCATTTCCCAGGGCTTGAGAAGCGTGGTGCGTTCCATGCTGGGGGCCAGTGAGTCTGGGAAGCAGAGCTCCACAGCCCCAAGCGAACGTTTCCCCGAAAGGCGAGGAGACCCGGGACTCGCGCCTCCGTGCACTTGTGGGTCGAGGGGAGAGGAGGTTCGGGGCCAGACCTGGCAGGTCAGTGATGAGTTCACGTGGCCTGTGACTGTGCCGCCTCCTTAGCTCCGGGTGTCTGAGGGTGATACCTGCTCACCGATGACTCACCTACCTTCCACGAGGCATGTTTGTTTGTGTTGAACGGGAGCGCCTTTCCACCCCAGAAAAGTGCTGTTTGTCTGTAAGCTGAGTGTCTTGGAGGACTAGCGAGATGCCACGTCTCTCAGTGTGTGTTTCCCCCTGAGGATGTTGTTCCTGGGCCGGACGGTCCTCCCTGCCTGCAGGAGCAGGGGCAGGACACCGAGTCTCCGGTGGTGGCTGTGGGGCTGTGTGGCCCCCAAGTCTTCATTTGCCCTGGACCCCGCGGAGCTGGAGGGAAGCTGTGCACACCTGCCTCTCGCAGGCAGCTGTCTTTTGGGGAGGTCGGTTTTGTTCTTGCCTGGAAGAGGTTAGGGAACACATTGGTAGAAAGTTTAGTGAAGCTGAGATTCTTGCCTTTTGGTGATGGGGTGGGCTGTTGATAGTGAGACTTGGGCATGTTTGTGGGAGGGGTTGGACACCCTCCCCCCAGAAAGAGCTCATTTTGCATCTTGAGATTTGTGTAGGTAGTGCTTTTATTTTTTTTAATTAAAAATTAAAAAAAAAAAACAATTAGTAAAAGTTACTTTCCATTTGCAGTTACAACAAAATACTGGCTATACTCCCCATGTTCTACAGTTCATCGTTGAGTTTGTACCTGTCTGACACTCAGTAGTTTGTACCTGCCCTTCCCCCACCCCTAGCTTGCTCCTTCCACCCACCACTCCCCCACCGGTAACCACTAGTCGGCTCTCTATATGTGTAAGTCCTATGTTATATTCACTAGTTTGTTGTATTTTTTAGGTTCCACATGTGAGTGATATCATATAGTATTTGTCTAGACAGTACTTTTAAAGTTGGCCCCAAGGACAGGGGAAAATTGAACTACTGGTCCAGCTCTCCTTGGAGCCGCCTGGTAGTCAAATGGAAAGACCCCCATTCTTGATGACTGACTGGACCACCAGGTGCTTGGATGTCGTGAGGATGTTTTCCTGCCAGCTTAGGAGGGAAGGCTGCCTCTGATTCACCAGGTTGACCTGTGGGGAGACCCTTCTGGATAGCTCTCTTTCCCCACCTCTTCCTTTCTGCTTTGCTTTCTGTTTTCTCTCCCTTTGGAGTTTTACCACTGGAAACATTTCAGAGGGGGAAACTGGGTGGGCGAGAGCCCCAGTGCCCAGGAGATGGGCAGAAGTTTGAGACTGACAGCATGTGAGGAGGGTGGGGGCATAGACTAATCCTTGAGTTATCTCTTCATCCCATGACAAGATGCTGTGGACATAAGGTTCAGGGCTTCTTGCAAGGAAGGGCCGAGATGTCCTCAGGGGTGGGGACTCCCACTGGTCCTCCATCCACCCTGAGGATGTAGATGTTCTGCTGGGAGCCACCTCCTCCTTCATCTGCTCAGGCCAGGTGTGTGGGTGGGGCTTCGAGGGTGTCTGGTCTATAGGTGCAGTAGAAAGGGCTCAGGTTTGGGGTCAGACATAGCAGGGTATAAATGCTGACAGTTACTACCTTTCAGGCTTCTGGCTCAGTTTCCTGATGAGTAATGTGGGAGGGGTAATTAACATCTATCCAAGAAGTTTTTGTCGTGAAAATTCAGTGTTTGCAAAGCAAGTTGCACAGTGCAGGAGCAACCAGTGTTTCCTAAGCCTGTTTCAGCATAGAACCCCTTTATCCAGGAAACTTCCTGAACACCTTTGCTAAACCGTGCCCTGTCATTCATGTTTATTTAGCAAATGGATCTAGTGTTAACGTACGCTGAACCCTACAGGTTTCCTATCTTGAGCTTGGGAACCTGGATAGCTAGCGGCCCAGGTGGAGACGGGGTTTGGGCTTTGTCACAGAAGAGCACCGGGTCTCCAGCTCCTAAGTTCAGATTCCAGTTTTGCCTTGACCCAGGGTGAACTTGCTAAACATGAAAGAATTCTAATGTCAGCACCGAACCCCCTCATTTTAAAAACGGGAAGCACTCACTATGGAGAAGAGTACAGAGATTCCTTAAAAAAACTAAAACTAGAGCTAGTATATGATCCAGCTATCTCACTCCTGGGCATATGTCCGGAGAAAACTATAATCAGAAAAGATACATGTACCCCTATGTTCATAGCAGCACTAATTACAATAGCCAAGACATGGAAGCAACTTAAATGTCCATCGATGGATCAATGGATAAGGAAGATGTGGTATATATACACAATGGAATATTACTTGGCCATAAAAAGTATAAAGTATGAAATAATGCCATTTGCAGCAACGTGGATGAACTTAGACATTTTATACTGAGTGAAGTAGGTCAGACAAAGACAAATACTGTATGATACCACTTACACATGGAATCTAAAAAAATGGTAGAAAAGAACTCATTTACAAAACAGAAATAGAGTCACAGACATAGAAAGCAAACTTATGGTCACCAAAGGGGAAATGAATGGGGGAGGGATAAATTAGGAGTTTGAGATTAGCAGATACACACTACTGTGTATAGAATAGATAAGCAAGTACCTACTGTAGCAAAGGGAATGTTACTCAATATCTTGTAATAAATTATAATGGAAAAGAATCTAAAACATATATATATATATTTGATAAATATATTTGAATCATTTTGCTATACACCTGAAACTAGCACAGCATTGCAAATCATGTTGTAAATCAACTATACTTAAATAAAAATTTTAAAAATAATAAATATAAAGATGAGAAACTAAGGCCCTGGTGGGACCATAACTTGTTTAAGGTCACACAGCTGGTGAGTGGCAGAGCTGGGACTAGAGCTCCACTCTGGACCATTCTGATGCCTTCTTTCTCCTGCTCTTTGGGTGCCAATGCCCAGACTACCGGCCACCTTGGTCTAACAGGTGTGGAGTCTGGAGCAGTCCACCTGGGGATGTCTCCCATCCTGTGGCTCAGATAAGCTTGTTTGGGCAGAAACACTCCCTTAGGAACCGTGGAACCTGAGAATGACCTCTGGAAGGGGGCAGGGCCTTCAAGCGGTCTTTTTTTTTTTTTTCCTATTTTGCCGCAATGGTGGCCTGTGGGATCTTAGTTGCTTGACCAGGGATCAAACCCGTGTTCCCTGTGGTGGCAGCTCAGGATTTTAACCACTGGGCTGCCAGGGAGTTCCTCAAGAGGTCTTTAAAATGCACCCTCCTTTCTCCTCCTGGGTCTGCAGGTCACTTAGCCAGGTGAGAAGCGTCCCTGTCTTTCCAGGTTTCTTGGGATGCAGAGCACAGCCGGCTTGGACTTGCGTCCCGGTCTTGTGCGGGTGACTGTCACAGAGCGTGGCAGCGGGGGACGTGCTGGCCTTCCTGCCGCCGAGGTTGGGCCCGGTGGCCGGCCTGTCTTTGCCCCCCGTGACCTGCTGCTGGCAGGGGTTGGGACCACAGCTCCCTTTCAGGCTCTGAAATTGTAGCTGAACAGCTGCTGTCGGCCCCCCTCCCGGCGGGGTGGCCAGCTCGGGGCCCAGGTGGACATGGGGGCAGCTCTGTGTCACTGGCACAGCCTCCAGCTCGAGGATCTCATTCCAGCTTTGCCTTGACCTCTCCTGAAATGACAGTTCTTGCTACATTTCTGGTTTTGCCATGCGGACAGTAAGGAGATTCTAGCCATCTCCTCTCATACTTTTCATGTTCATGGGGTTCTCGGGGCAAGAATACTGGAGAGGTTTGCCATTCCCTCCTCCAGTGGACCACGATTTGTCAAAACTCTCTACTATGACCCGTCTGTCTTGGGTGGCCCTGCATGGCATGGCCCGTAGCTTCATTGAGTTATGTAAACCCCTTCGCCATGACAAGGCTGTATTCCACGAAGGGGCTTAGTTAGCATCACCGACTCCACGGACATGAGTTTGAGCAAACTCCTGGAGCTGGTGAAGGGCAGGGAAACCTGGCGTGCTGCAGTCCCTGGGGTCACAAAGAGTTGGACTCGAATTGGTGACTGAACAGCAGCCGCCTCCTGCCAGATGTGGTCCCGGAGTGTTGCGACTGGCCCTTTGGGAACATTTCCACTGGAACTGCAGCCCCTTTCTCCCCAGGGTGCCCACAGCCTCCGGCCTTTCGCCCATCAGGGGGATGGGCCCGGCTCCCTGCTGTGCGTCCTGCTGAGGGTGGGCGGCCCCCAGAGTGGGCGGGCCCCCATGGGTGGGACACGGCTTCCTTTGACCCAAACTTCATGGGAACAATGGACTTCAGAAGAGTCACCAGGGGCAGGAAATGGAGCTGTGCTGAGGCTGGGTGACTGTCGTGGGGGAGGGGATACACATCCGGCCTGGAGGAAAGGCAGGGTGTTGGGGGCAGGGCAGAGGGCACTGGGGCCGCTGACACCCAGGGTGGGTCTCTCCTCTGCAGGGGCTGTTGACTCAGAGATCTGGGCCGCTGAAGCCCACTCTGGCTGAACCTTCTGCTCAGTAGAGGTCTCCTTTTCAGCAGAGGTGTCCCTGGGGTCTGCCAGCCTGGCTCACTCCCACCAGAACCACGGTCCTCCCTTCCTGCCAGCTCCCTGGATGGGATGTCTGCGTGAATGGGCCTGGCTGGGATAAAAGGCCAGTCTTGTTTCTTCCTGGCTGACAGCCATCTTGGCGTTGAGCCTTGAGTAATCGTTGACTGGGCAGTGGGCAGAGGTCTGGGTCGGGAGGCAACCGGTCTGGGTCAGCTGGATGACAGAGAGGGATTATTCTGACCAGGACAGACAGAGGGAGAGCCTACCCAGAGCAGGTGGCGAAATGTTCTGGGAGATGAAGCACCCTTATCTTGCCTTCATCTTTGTAAGAGCAGAGCCGACCTGGGAGAGAGCAAAGGCGGCTTTGGGAGAAGTGAGTCAGACCACTTGGTTTTCCTTAGTTCATGTGGCCAGTACTCACAGATCGGGTTCTAGGGACCTGAAAGAAGCCTCTGGACTCTGGGAGGAGCCCCAACCAGTGGGAGGAGGTGAGCATGGCAGAGCAACCCACGTTGTTCTGGTTCAACCCTTCAAGGGGGCAAGGCTTCACAGGTAGCTCAGAAGGGAAAGAATCTGCCTGCCAATGCAGGAGACACAGGTTCTATCCTTGGGTTGGAAAGATTCCCAGAGGGGGAAGTGGCAACCCACTCTAGTATTATTGCCTGGAGAATCCCATGGACAGAGGAGCCTGGCGGACTACAGTCCATGGGATGGCAAAGAATTGGACACGACTGAGCGCCTAACACACACACAGAGGGCAAGACTAGTTGATGAGCTTCTTATGGCTCCTTTGCCAAATTCCAGGTCAGATGTTTGAACATTTGGTCTAAGGGGGTTTCAGAAATGAATCTGAGGGAGCTAGCAGCCAGCGTGTGTTCACTCACCAAGTCATGGGAAAAGAATCTAATTTGGGTCTAGGATTTTCTTGGGTTCAAGAGAATTGTGTGTGTTCTGGCTGATAAGAGCCGTAAGAGGGATTTGGAGCTGACCGAAAGATGCCCTGGGTCCTGGTACGACCTCTTGTCACCCTGGGGCGAGGTCTCTAGTGATGTGTCACAGGACTCTTTTTTTTCTTGTCTTTGTCCTCTTATCAGTTCTGTGGGTGTTCAGGATAACAAGCACATAGGATGACGGAACCAGGATTCAGAATCATCTCAATTGACTAGGAGGCTGAGGTTATGCAGACCTCTGAAATAAAAAAAAATTTTTTTCAGTTAAAATAAATACATACTCATTATAGAACACCAGAAAAATAAATACATAAAGGGGAAAATAAAATAGTACCTAGGACCACAACTTAGGGATGAGTACCGTTGGTATTTTGGTATATGTCCCTCCAAATTTGTGTTCATGCAAATCTGCATATTTTAGCATAATTGCAGTTATACTCTATTCTTTTTTTTTTTTTTTTAAGCTACTGAATACCATGTGCTCAGACGCTAAGTTGTGTCCGACTCTTTGTGACCCTTTGAACTGTAGCCCACCAGGCTCCTCCGTCCCTGGGATTCTCCAGGCAAGAATCCTGGAGTGGGTAGCCATTCCCTTCTTCAGGGGATCTTCCTGACCCAGGGATTGAACCTGAGTCTCCCGTGTTGGCAGGTGGGTTCTTTACCACTAGGGCCAGCTAGGAAGCCCCAAACAATATTGTGCCATATGACAAGTTATTTAACTGTGCCCTACTGGACTTTTAAAAACTGTCTTCAATGTTTAACTGATTCAAAATTGCTTGACATCTAGCGTGTTTTCCTATCTGAAGATGAAATCTAAAAAGTTTACTTGTAAAATCGGTGTTTAAGTTCAGAACATCAATTATATAGAATAGGAACTCACTGTCAATTCTTGTGAGGAGAAAAATCTTGAGGTTTTTGGTTGATGAAGGAAGGGGAAGGGAAATGAGCATTTATTAAGTGCCTACTGGATGCCAGGCAGTATTCTAAGCATCTCCCTCGGAATCTCTCATTTAAGCTTTGTAGCGGCTCTGTGACATAGGTTTTGTGTTGTTTTTTTAGCCTCTACTTTACAGAGGAGACTTCCCAGGTGGCTCAGTAGTAAAGAATCCGCCTGCTAATGCAGGAGATGTGGGTTTGATCCCTGGGTCAGGAAGATCCCCTGGAGAAAAGAATGGCAACCCACTCCAGTGTTCTTGCCTGGAGAATCCCATGGACAGAGGGGCCTGGCAGGCTAGAGCCCATGAGGTTGCAAAGAGTCGGACACTACCGAAGTGACTTAGATAACTTAGGTTACAGAGGAGGAAGAAGTTACATGGAGATTAATGTGGGGCTGGAGTATGTACCCAGGTCCATCTGGCTCTCTGCTGCAGAGCCGGTGGTGTGGAAGGGGGCTGCGTCAGGAGGGCTGAGTCCATGGCGGTGCTCTGGCCACACTGGGAACCTCTTCTGGTTTTGGAGGGTGGATACACCAGACCTAGGGAGCACTGAGTTGTGGTTGTCTCAGCCGAGGATGGAGCAAGGGTGGCTGCTGGCATTTCTCTCCCAGGAGGCAGCCCTCTTTTCGGGAACAGCAGACCCCTCCGTCTGATCTATGGTCCATTTGAGGAGGGAGGACCAGGCGGAACCGCATCCAGTTTCTATTTCTATGAAGAATGTGTTCGGGATGCTTCACAGGAGGTCTCTGCTCTGGCTGGGAGATAGCATCAATGACCTCTGGGATCGCACCTCCACCATGTGGTCCTGGCTTCAGTTTCTCCACCAGTAGGGTGGGGAGTATTTCCCACTTGAACTTTTCTGAAAAATCCATCCTGCTAGAAGGAGGTAATGCTGGAGGAGAAGCTGAGAGATGGGGGGAAGGGCAGTGTCCGAGGAGGGAGACGTGGTGGCGCCGCCTGGCCCTCCATCACCCTGTGCAAGCTGAGTGGACAGGTGTCAGGGACAGGCTGCCCCCGAGGCTGGGCCTGGGGAAGATGCCTGGGCGTGGGGTAGCGGCCATAAGCAGACTGCAGAGCCGTGCCGTCTGATGGGAATGTGAAATTGTACGTTATCTGGGAGCCACATTAAAGAAGCGAAAAGAAACTGACCAAATGAGTGTTAATAATATATTATTAGGCTACTGTGTCTGAAATATTACCACTTACCGTGTAATCAATAGTGAAACAATATAATGAGATTGTTTACGTTGCTTCTTATACAAAGGGTTGGAGATCCAGCCTGTGTTTTATACTTATCAGCATATCTGTCGCACCAGCCACTTTTCAAGTGCCCGGCAGCCACACGTGACCGTGGCCAGTGTTTTGGACTGTACAGGTTCACAGCTGGCCTGCTCTTTCTGCTTCTCATCAGCTATGTGGCCTGGGGCGAGTTCCAGACTTCAGTGTGTCTTGTTTTCCACCCTTTTTTTTTTTGGCCTTGCCTAGCAGCGTGCAGGATCTTTGCTCCCTGACCAGGGATTGAACCTGTGTCCCCTGCAGTAAGAAGCACAGAGTTGTAACCACTGGACCACCAGGGGAGTCTCTTATTTCTCCCTCTCATGAATGGGGGCAATAATAATAACAGTGCCAAGCCCATATGGTTGATGTGAAGATTAAATAAGGCAATGTTTGTAAAGTGGTTGGTTTTTTGGCCTGGCACGTATTAAACTTTGTATAAAAGTGAAAGTGAAAGTGTTAGTCATGTCCGACTGTTTGCAACCCCATGGACTCTGTAGCCCGCCAGGCTCCTCTGTCCATGGAATTCTCCAGGCATGAATACTGCAGTGGGTTGCCCTTTCCTTCTCCAGAAGCTTTGTATAAACTGTTTATTAAATAAATGACCTGTAACTGGTCCTTAACCCCTGGACAGGCTAGCGGGGCAGGTGGTGATGAACTTGGGAAAGCCCTGTTGTAGAGTGGCCCTGTGCTCCCTGGGCGGCCCCCTAGCTCTACAGAGTGAAATGGGTTCAGATCAGATGGGCTGATCCACAGTTGCTGTAAAGAGGGCTGCCTCATAGGACGGAAATGTGAGCACCCCGATGACAGGGCAGGACAGGGCAGGGTCCAGACCTCAAGAGGTGTGTCCTGGATGTCTGTCTGCTTGGGGCTCGGAGCTCTGCTGCATGGTGAGGATGCTCCACTGTAAATGGCAGGACCTCGAGTTGGGATGGGAGGCGGGGTTGCTTCCAGCTCTTGGTAGTCATGCTGCTTGTGCAGGAGAAGAAGGGAGACAGGATCAGTGGCTTCCGATACCCACCTTGGAGCTCCGCCAGCCCCAGCAGCGCCCGCTCTCTGTCTTGGCATCAACCCCCAACCCCCTGGTTGCACCTGCCCTTGGCCAAGTCACAGTGGTCACAGAGCACCTACTGTGTGCCGGGCGCTGGGCCAGGTACGGTGGGGGGAACCTGGAAGGGCAGGCCTGGTCTCTGTGCTCGAGCGGTGTCCCATCAGGCAGGGGAGACACCCTGAGTGGCAAGCACTGAGAGCCTGTGAGGCTGCGCCACGGAGGGCAACGGAGAAGCACAGTGCTGAGGGGATGCGCAGAGAAGAGGATTCATTCCCACTCGGAGGGGAGCAGCCAGGGAAGGCTTCCTGGAGGAGGAGGTACTCGAGCTGGCTTTGAAGGATGGGTATTTGACAACTGTGTGTGCGGGTGTGTGTAAGAGGGACAGAGAGAAGGAGAGAGGGAGGGAGGAAGCGAGTGGGAGAAGCGTCTGTGAGAAGACAGAAGTAGTAGCAATTTCGGGGCTGTAGTCATGAGACAATGGGGAGGGGAGGTAGGGAGAGATCACTGGGCTTTATGACGAGGTCGATTTGGGAGCCCCTGGGCAGAATAAGGAGGACTTGTTAAAAGTTTACTTGTCAACTTGCAGTAGAGTTTACTCCTTGTGACGTGTCAGTCCTGTGGGCTTTTTTTCTTTCTTTTTGAATTTATTTGGCTCTCCTGGGCCTTAGCTGTGCCGTATGGGATCTTCCATCTTCCATCCGGCCTGCAGAACATGGGATCCAGTTCCCTGACCAGGGATTGAATGGGGGTCCCCTGCATTGGGAGTGCTGAGTCTTAGCCACTGGACCACCAGGGAAGTCTCAGTCCTATGGACTTTGACGGATGCAGAGAGTTGGGTGGTGGCACCATAATCAGGGTCCACGACTGTCCATCTCCCCAGACAACTCCCCGATGCTGCAGCCCTATCGCCCTTCACCGACTCCGCCCTCCCTGATCTCCTCTCACTCCTGCGGTCCTGTCCTCCTGTGGAATCACACAGCGTGGAGCTTTGGGCTCTGTGGCCTTCACTCAGCAGGGCCCTCCCTTCGACCAGGTGGCGTGTAGGTCAGAAGTTGCTGAGTCGTAAGGACCTCATTATACAACATCCCACAGTGCGCTTGGCCACTGGCTGGTTGAAGGACTTGGGGTGTTTCCAGCCTTTGTTGATTGTGTAAGCTGCTATCATCACTGACGTGTTGGGCTTTTTAATGAACACAGGCCTCCGTTTCTCTTGGATAAATACCTAGAGGAGTGGGACTGCTGGGTCACACTGCGCATGTATGTGTAATGGTCTAAGAAACTACCAAGGGGCCTCCCTGGTGGCCCAGTGGTTAAGACTTTATGCTTCCACTGTAAGGAGGGTGGTTTCAATCCCTGGTCGAGGAGCCAAGATCCTACATGCCTCGTGGCCAAAAACAACATAAAACAGAAGCAATATTGTTAACGAATTCAATAAAGACTTAAAAAAAAAAAGAGAGAGAGATCCACATCAAAAAAACATCTTAAAAAAGAGGCTGCCGAACTGTTTTCCCACATGTCGCGTCTTGCATTCCTCCCAGCGGAGTGGTGGCGCTCCATGGCAGTATCTGTAGCAGCTTGTGGTGTGGTCAGGTTTCCCTCTGGCTTGTTTGCGCCATCCCCCGAGGTATGTAGTAGAATCTCATCACGGTCCTGGTTTTAATTTGCATTTCCTTGTTGACTACCCTGTGGAGCATCCTTTCAGGTAGTTACTTGCCGTTCATACAATTTCCTTGGGGAGATGTCTGTCCAAATCTTTTGCCTGTTTTTTCTTTCTTTTGATTGTTTTGTCTTTAATATTCTGGTTACAAGTCCCGTCTCAGATGTCTGATTTATAGATTTTTGGAAAATTTGCCTAAGGAGAAAATTTCCAAGAGAAGATGGTGGGTTGATTCTCTTTGCTACAAAGAGATTTTCTACAGCAGAAACTAATGCTGCATTGTAAAGCAACTATGTGTGCTCAGTCACCCAGTCGTGTCCGACTCTTTCCAATCCCGCAGACTGTAGCCCACTCAGGCTCCTCTGTCCCTGGGATTTTCCAGGCAAGAATACTGGAGTGGGTTGCCATTTCCTTCTCCAAGGGGTCTTTCTGACCCAGGGATTGAACCTGGATCTCCTGTGTCTCCTGCATTGGCAGACAGATTCTTTACTACTGAACCACTTATACTCCCGTAAAAAAAGAGATATGTGTAAGAAAGCAAAAAAAAAAAACCCCTGTTATTTGAGAACATGGTGATTAACTTTATCAGGAATAATACTGCTTTATCATCTCATTCTTTTTTCTTTTATAAGTTTATTATTTATATGTATTTTGTATTTATTTATAAGTTTATTATTTTCGATCTTTTAAAAATCTTTATGGATTTATTTATTTTTGGCCACTCTGGGTCTTCCTTCCTGCACAGGCCTTCTCTAGTTTCGACAAGCGGGGGCTACTCTGCACTTGCAATGTGTGAGCTTCTCATTGCAGTGGCTTCTCTTGTCACTGAACATGGACTCTAAGCACAGGCTTAATAGTTGTGGCTCATGGGCTTCGTTGTTCCGCAGCACATGGGATCTTTAGTTAGGGTGTGTGGGATCTAGCTCCCTGAGCTGGGGTTGAACCCAGGCCCCCTGCATTGGACTCACAGAGTCTTAGCCACTGGACCACCAGGGAAGCCCCTGCCATCTCATTCTCATCCATGGAGTTTCCAGTGCTATTTCTGTCCCTAGTCTCTAGTACTCACTACATGTCATCTTGTTAAGATAATTATTATGTGAGATATTGCATCCCAGTGTGTTTTTAACAACCTGACGTCTTATTGTAAACAGTGTTCTTGTGTGCTTAGTCGATCAGTCGTGTCTGACTCTTTGCGACCCCGTGGACTGTAGCCCACCAGGCTCCTCTGTCCATGGGGATTCTCCAGGCAAGAATACTGGAGTGGATTGCCATGCCCTTCTCCACGGGATCTTCCAACCCAGGGATCGAACCCAGGTCTCCCACACTGCAGGCTGATTCTTTACCAGCTGAGCCATCAGGGAAGCTCCTAAACAATGTTCTTAAATAATGAGAAAAGTAAAATATCACAATTGGGTGTAACTAGAACAGGACTAAATGGTCTTCCAGCATAACTCTATAAAGATCTTCCAGGCTAAAATAAAGTGAATGTTTTATTTCCTCTATCAGTTTATTACACATTCACGCATATGTTCATGTATGCTGTGCTGTGTGCTGTGCTTAGTCGATCAGTCGTGTCCGACTCTTTGCGACCCCATGGTCTGTAGCCCACCAGGCTCCTCTGTCCATGGGATTCTCCAGGCAAGAAGACTGGAGTGGGTTGCCATGCTCCCCTCCAGGGGATCTTCCCAACCCAGGGGTCGAACCCTCATCTCCTGCATTGGCAGGCAGACTCTTTCTCATCTGAGCCACCAGGGAAGCCCATATACATGTATAATAATACATCTATATGTTGTCATAAACTCAAGAGAAGACGGTTGAGAGTCCCTTGGACTGCAAGGAGATCAAACCAGTCAATCCTAAAGAAAATCAACCCTGACTATTCATTGGAAGGACTGATGATGAAACTGAAGCTCCAATACTTTGGCTACCTGATGTGAAGAGCCGGCTCATTGGAAAAGACCCTGATGCTGGGAAAGATTGGGAGCAGGAGGAGAAGGGAGCAGAGGATGAGATGGTTGGATGCCATCACCGACTCAATGGACATGAGTTTGAGCAAACTCTGGGAGATAGTGAAGGACATGGAAGCCTGGCGTGCTGCAGTCCATGGGGTCACAAAGAATCAGACACGACTTAGCGACTGTACAACAAACAACGTAAACTCTTCTAAGATATTATAAAATAAAAATGGAAAAATAAAGTGTGAAAAAAAAAGATGGTGGGTGTGGTGCACGAATTTGGTGTCCTGAACCTTGACCTTTCTTTAGGGGCAAAGGTGGACCGGGTGAGGTGGGGGTTGGGAGTCCCCTAGAGAAAGACCTCCTGATAAGATGAGAAGTGACTCTGGTCTTCTGTGAGGTCCTGCCCCGCACAGCATCTGTCTCAGATCAGGAGACCCTGGTGGCATCTCTCTAGGTGCCCACACTGGCCAGCCCTGTTAGACTTCCCTGTGGCCACTGGGCCAGGCTGGGGCAGACCATCAAGAACAGCAAGTGCTTGTGTGAAGCCCGGGTATCAGCCATGTATGTGGCCTCGTTTCTGAATGAGATGACCATACATCCTGGAATGGAGGTGGGGCCTTTGCTGGGCCTGCAGGAGCGAGGGCTGGGTGGGTATGTGGCTGGCGCAGGAGGGACTCACAGGGTGAGTTTCTGGGTTAGGGTGGGTCCTGGGTTGTGCGACCTCGGCCTGGAGTCCGAAGGCTCTGGCCACTGGAATTTCTACCCTGGTCCGGAGAGGGTGGCTCTGAGACATTAGGACATTCCTATGAAAATGACCTGGGGTGGGGTGGGTGCTGCCTCCTGCCTCTCTCCAAGCTCCGTCCAGCGCATCCTACTCCTGTGTGCTGGGGGCTGGGGTGCTGCCCACAAGCAGGGTCCTCACTCTTCCCCGGGGCAGGCCTTGCCCAGGGATGACCAGGCAGTGGTCAGAGCTGAGGATGGGGCTCGCGTGCTGCTGCCCCGGGACTGCTGGTGCGGGCTCCCTCTGCCCCCAGCCTTGGTTCCCTGATGTCGTAGGTCCTGGGGCGCTCTCCCAGCAATGCCAAGGGCTCTTACCTGCTCCTCCCTGGGTGGGGCCTTGTGCTGCAGGGGTGCCCAGCCTGGGCACTGCCCGGGTCCTCACTGCTGGGCACCATCCTGCACTCTGCAGGGGAAGGGGGGGAGCATTGGAGTGTGGCAGTACCCCCTGCCCCCTGCCCCCAGACTGGGGACTGAGTGTTCGGGGAGTTCTCTCCAGCCCAGCCTGGGGAATCGCTACTCGAGGAGTTTCAGAGACTCTGGGCTCTTGATCCCCTGAGAGATCTGGATTCTGGGACAGGCACCTGGAGGGACACCCGTGGGTTGGTTCAGTCCCTTGGCCTCCAGTACTTTCGGGACTTTTGCTTTATGTTAGAGTCCTGAGAGGGGCCCAGAGGAGAAATAAATGCAAGGCTGCAGGCTTAACCCTCCCATCATCCCACCCCCACCAGCCCAGTTTCCCAAAATGTGTGTGTGTCTATATATACATATATATACAAAATGTGTGTGTGTCTATATATACATTTATATATATACAAAAGTTTGGTTTTGGCTGTACCTCGAGGCTGGTGGGGTCTTAGGTCCCAGATCAGGGACTGAACTTGTGCCTTCAGCAGTGAGAGCGTGGAGTCCTAACCACTGGACAGCCAGGGAAGTCCCTACCTTTTTAAAAATGATTTTTTTATTGAAGTTTAGTTGAGTTACAATGCTTTGTTAGTTTCTGCTGTATAGCAAAGTGATTCAGTTCCACATACATGCATTCTTTTTTACTTTTTTAAAAATTAATAGCTTTTGTTATTATTTTGAGCAGTTTTGGGTTTACGTACAAATTAGGCAGAAATTATGCAAAATACCCTTCATCCTCCCCTACTTTCTCCTTTATTAACTCTTGCTTCTGTGGCATTGTTTGTTACCTTGATGGGCCATATTGATGGCTATGTTATTAACTGCAGTCCACAGTTTACGTTAGGGTCTGATCTATGTGTTCTGTGCTCTGTGGGTTTGGACAAATACCTAATTGCAGGTGACTGACGCTAGTGATAAAGAACCCGCCTGCCATTGCAGGAGACATGAGACCTGGGTCTGATCCTTGAGTAGGGAAGATCCACTGGTGGAAGGCATGGCAACCCACTCCAGTGTTCTTGCCTGGAGAATCCCATGAACAGAGGAGCCTGGCGGGCTACAGTCAGTAGGGTTGCAAAGAGTCAGACATGACTGAAGCGACTTGCACGTACATACCATTAAAGCATCTGATGGGCTAGCTCAGTGCCCAAGAACATCCGTGTACCCCTCGTTCATCTCTCCATGGAGCTTTGCTTGTCCCCACAGTGTCGCCCTCTCCAGATGTCCTGCGGTCGTGGTCCTGTATCAGTAGCCTTTCTCGATGGCTTCAGGTGGGCCTCCCGCGGGAATATGCCTTTAGGCTTCCTCCATGTTCTGCCTGACTTGACAGCTTATTTCTTTTTCATCATGAACAATATTCTGCTTTCCCCAGCTTTTCTCTTTGTCTGTGGGGACTTTCTGAGGTCCAGGGAGGGGACGTGGCCCCAGGTCTGAATGTGGAACTAGTTTGTTTTCCTTCTGAGATCAGAGGGGCTTGGGAACTGCTTCATCAAGGCCCCTTGGGGGGCCCCAACACAGGCCCCCAGGGTGGGGTGGGGGTGGAGGGCCTTGGGCACCCATTTGCTGGATGCCTTAGGGCTTGGTCCACATACACCCACGGCCTGGCCATTTGGGAGGAGGGCTGGGGTCAGAACTGAGGGGGTGGCATGCTGGTGCCTCGCCCTCATTGACACTGCTATCCCCAGGGAGGGGGGTGGGGTGGGGTGTCTGGGGATGGGCCTCTAGCCTGTATCTGCTCAGGGATCTTATCTCCCATCTTTCTTTTCTTCTTTGAGCCTCTCTGTCGCTCCCTGTTGACTCCTCCCTCTGACCTGCTTCCCTCTCCTCCAGTTACCTCCCTCCGGGCCCCTCACCCCTCCTGCTCCTCACCTACCACTGTCCAGGGGCGATGCTCCTCACTGTCCTTGCCCCATCTCCGCCATCCATCCATCATTCCTCTGGGAGCCAGCCAGGTGCCGGGTCTGTGGATACGAGTCATCCTGGTCCTCACGATCGTTACCTCCTCCGCTGTGTATCTGCAAGAACGTAGCCCCAGAGAGTCGTGGCTTGCCAGGTCGGTATCCCCTGGCCAGTGTGAGGCCCAGTCAGGCCTCCGACCCTGGGCTCCACGGCGCCGCCCTCCTGGCCAAGCCTGGCTCTCCGTGACTTTGGTTCCAGCACACATTCACACTGGAAGGTCTGTGCCTGCTCCTCTTTTGCCTTCTTCCCTTCCACCCTCTCCCCATCCTGTCCTGTCAGGAAATGGGATGCAGTCGACATCCCCATTGAAAGGAGAGGGAGGGGCGCCCTGCCACCCTTCAGGGCTTTGCTGTTCGGCCCATGCGGTCCCTCTCACCACTCTGCCAGAGGTGGGTGTTTGGTCTGGTTTCCGAGGTGAGGATGCAGGAGCTTCAGGAGGTGAATGCAGAGCTGCTCAGAGGCAGACGATAACCCAGGTCCTGCAACTCTGAACTTCACGATGAACCGCACGGCCTCACGCTCAGCTTCTTCAGAGCTGCATGCGTCCAGGGAGGAAGGGGTACTGCCCAGTGCAAAGGGGCCGTGGGGGCGTCTGGGCATCACGGCCCCGGTTCTGTGTGGTTTTCTGCATGAGGCCCTTTGCTGGCCTCCTGCGAGCCCTGGCTAGCCTTCTTAGTCACACAGTCGTCCCTTCTGTCCAACAGGGTGCTCTGCCCAGCTCAGCCCGGCCCTGCTCCTTCCTTCCATACTTGGGGAGTGCCTGCCTTTTCTCTTCGTTTCTGGTTATGAGCAGGCAGCTTCCTTTCTCTCCTGTACGGCGGGCCCTGGACTTCTGGAGTGACCCTTTCTCTCCCTTCTCCATCTGCATCTTTTTTCCCTTCTATCTCCTGGTGGTGTTATTGTTTAGTCACTAAGTCGTGTTTGACTATATGCAACCCCATGGACTGTAGCCTGCCAGGCTCCTCTGTCCATAGGATTCTCCAGGCAAGAACACTGGAATGGGTTGCCATTTGCTTATTTTTAAAAAGTGTGGTAGAATATGCACAACTTGAGATGTACCATTTTAACCATTGTTAAGTGTACAGTTAGTTCAGTTGCATTATGTTGTGTTACCATCAGCCTCCGTCTTCAGAACTTTTTCAGTATTCCAAACAGAAACTCTGTCCCCTTTAAATCACAACTTCCCCCCACCCTCAGCCCCTCATAACCTGTCTTCTACTTTCTGTCTGCGTGGATTTGCCTGTTTTAGGTGTTTCATATAAGTGGAATCACAGAATATTAGTGCTTTTGTGTCTGACATTTCACTTAGCTTCATGTTCTCAAGTTCATTCATGTTGTAGCATGTGTCAGAATTGCATTCCTTTTTATTGTTTATTAAAATTTTTTTTTGGCCATGCCGTGTGGCTTATGGGCTCTTAGTTTCCTGATCAGGGATTGAAACTGGGCCCCAACAGTCAAAGTGCCAAGTCCTATCGACTGGAACACCATCTCCCCCCCTCCTGCCCCCCATCTTTTTTAAAAAATTCCTTTTTAAAGCTGAATAATATAATTCACTGTCTGGATAGATGACCTTTTGTTTATCCCTTCATCTCATGATGGACATTTGGGTTGTCTCCACCTTTTGGCTGTCTTGGGACCTTTGGGCGCATTTTTCTCCACCAACTTTGGTTTTCCCAGGGCCTTGATCTTGGCGCCTGTTAGAATGCTCCCCTTTGCCTGAGATGTTTACCTGTAATGGCTTACCTTGTTACTCTCCCAGGTACACTGGATTCTTGTCATTCCTGACTTCCATAGAGTCACTGGGAACATGAATTAGCAGGTACAGAGCCAGAGTTCCAAAGGCAGACACGGGTTAGGGTCCTGTGAGTCCCTGGTTGCAACATTTTTGTCATCTGTTTAATTCGTAACCTTGTTTTGTCTGTGTTTCTGTCCATAGACACATAATTTATTATAGACTGTTGTTTCATTTACATTGAACTCACAGCCAACTGTGCCATCACTCATGCCTGGACAGGGTTTATCTAATGCACAGATTTTCTCTGTAAGACGTGTCACGACCTTCTTGCGCTTGGGGTCACCAGTCAGCCCCCTAGCGCTTCACTTGGGTGCTGTTTTAAACAGTGAGATCAAAGATCAACAACAAAAAAGACAGAAATGTCAAAGTTGTGGCACTAAATAGATGGAGGAAAGGATGCTTGTTTGGGGTCTGAGCTGAAACTGGAAGGCAGGGCAGCCTCACTGGACCTCAGCTAGATCAAGGATGATGGTCTCACAGCTCAGGGATGCATCCAAGTGACCCGGAAGCACCGCCAGTGTTGACCTGGGTTACAGATTCTAGTGAATGGGCGAGTCTGCAAATATGGAATCTATGAATAATAAAGGATGACTGTACTTGCACCATCACAGGGACCCCTGGACCCATAGATTGAAGGAAGTAGAGGGCAGGACCATGACCTAGTAACCTTGGACCTCAAGCCTGGCATCCAGTAGGTAATTTCAACTTTGCATGGGTCCTTAGTTGCTCAGCTGTGTCCAACTCTTTTTGACCCCATGGACTGTAACCCGCTAGGCTCCTCTGTCCATGGGATTCTCCAGGCAAGAGTACTGGAGTGAGTAGCCATTCCCTTCTCCAGGGGATCTTCCCAACCCTGGGATCGAACCCACACCACCTGCATTGCAAGCGGGTTCATTACCATCTGAATCACCAGGGAAGCCCCAGTTTCAACTTTTTTGAGATACAATTGACATCTGGAAATGTAAGAGACTTCAAGCGCATATCTGGTAATTTAATGTATGTGTACACTACGAACATCTGGTTAGTTAACACATCTCTCAGCTCACATAGTTTTCTCTTGTGTGTGAGATTTCAGTGCTACTCTCTTAGCAGATTTCAGTTGTACAATCTAGGGCTAACAGCTGCAGTCACCGCGTGAGACAGTAGACCTCAGACCTTATTCTTAGAGGTTAACTGTTCTGTGCCCTTTTACTGACCTCTCCCATTCTCTCCACCCTCAGTAGATATTTGTAGATGGACTGGTGTCCGGAATTAAGTACAGAGGCCTGGCCTCTGGGAAGTAATATGTGTGAATTTGGAGATGGTGAGGATACCAGGAGCTGGAGGAAAGAGTGGGCAGGGCTGGAGGAAGGCTGGAGTGCACTGGTCCTGAGTTCCCCTCCAGATCTAGTTTCAGGAGTGAGGTCAGAGCAGCGAAGCCTCCGAGATGACCACCCCTCACCCCAGCCTGGCCTACTGGCTGTCTCTACCTGCTTCAGTGTGTGCAGGACTTTGTGGTCTTCATACCCTTGGGTCCAATCTCCAGAGCCTAGTCTGGTGGCAGTAGCCAGGGTAATGATGGGAGAGCCATTTTTGTCCCAGCCCTGATGTCTATTGGATGGAAAACATCCACGTTCCATCCAACATGATGTTCTGTGGGTTCTGTAACAACTGAGTCAGGTCGGGCAAAGCACCTGGGGTTCAGAGACTTGACCCCACCTGCCCTGATAACCGGAATTCCCAGGTGGTGCTAGTGGTAAAGAACCTGCTTGCCAATGCAGGAGACATAAGAGATGCAGGTTCAATCCCTGGGTCAGGAAGTTCCCTTAGAGGAGGGCATAGCAGCCCACTCCAGTATTCTTGCCTGGGGAATCCCATGGATAGAGGAGCCTGGTGGGCTAGAATCCATGGGGTCACAAAGAGCCGGACACTACTGAAGTACATATGAATGTTCTGTTAACCGGGCCTCACAGACAAGTCCTTCAGCCTGAAGAATGATCCCTGTTTGGGGTTGAGGTGGAGAGGACCTGCTCCCCCACCCCAGATTGCTTTAGTAAGCCTCAATCAATCCTAAAGGAAATCAACCCTGAATAGTCATTGGAAGGACTAATGCTGAAACTGAAGCTCCAATACTTTGGCCACCTGATGCGAAGAACCTACTCATTGGAAAAGACCCTGATGCTGGGAAAGATTGAGGGCAGGAGGAGAAGAGGGTGGCAGAGGATGAGACGGTTGGATGGCAGCAGTGACTCAATGGACATGAATTTGAGCAAGCTCTGGGAGTTGGTGATGGGTAGGGAAGCCTGGCGTGCTGCAGTCCATGGCGTCGCAAAGAGCTGGACACGACTGAGCGACTATACAGCAATAGGAACAACTCCCCTATCTCCTATATCTTTACACCTGGGCCTCCTGTATCTGGAAGATTGGGGTGGTTTCTGGAAGGAAACCCCATGTTTTCTTCTCCTCCCAGCTTCTCAGTTAGGAGTCCGTGGGATGCAGGAGTTGGTTCATCCAGAGGCCCCCAGGAGAGGAGCAGCAGCGTGAGAGCTGAGGCATCGGTGGGCAGGATGTCAGACCCCCTCCTGAGAGTCCTGTGTGGCTGCAGCCTTTAGCCTGGATCCCAGAGCTCCTGTCCTCGTGACTGGGAAGGAGCCCCAGACCCTGTCCTAAGGGTCTCTCCTTAACTTTCTGGGTGATGCCAGGCAAGTCCTATGAACTTCCTGAGTTTCTGTCTCCATCACTTTCAGTCTGGGGGCAGGACGGCTGCTGTTGTTCTTCAGTTGCTCAGTCGTGTCTGACTCTCTCTGCAACCCCATGGACTGCAGCCCGCCAGGCTCCTCTGTCCATGGGATTCTCCAGGCAGGAACACTAGAGTGGGTTACCATTCCCTTCTCCAGGGGATCTTCGTGACCCAGGAATCCAACCTGCGTCTCCTGCTTGTCAGGCAGATTCTTTACCACTGAGCCACCAGGAAAGCCCCAATAATAATTAAACTGGCTAGTTAGTAATGTGAATATCTAAGGTGTCGTGTCTCCTGGCTATGCCTGGGTTTTCTCCTGGGGTTGAACACTAAACACAGCAAGTGCCCTGGAGGCCAGAAAGTTAGGAGATGACAGGAGGGTGCCCCATCTTTCTTGATGTCATGTGGGCCCCTGGGAGAGCAGGGACTGTGGTCCCCAGGCCCTTCCTTCCCCGAGCTGGGAGGTGGCCCCAGACGCTGCCCTACGAGGCAGGTCTGCCGAGGCCTTGCACTGGGTCCACCCTGGGGAGGGCAGGGCAGCGGGTCACCCGAGGTCCTGGGCCTGGGATCCGTTACCAAAATGGAGCTGCTTCCAGCCCTGTGTGGCCTGCTGTTCCTGGCCCACGCGGCCGGCTGCCTGGCTTCTCCCCCTATCACAGCCCACGGCCATGACAGAGCTCCCACACGGCCTCTGCCCGTGGCTCAAAGACTGTGGAGTGGGGTGAGCCAGCAGCATCTGCGAGAAGGGTCCCCCTGCTCCTCCCCCAGCGCTCCCCAGAGACCCTCGGGGGCCTGCCAGGAGGAGCTGGAGGAGACAGACGGCCTCGTTAAGCCCGGGCCAGGTGCCACCAGCAGAGGAACAAAAATAATCCCTGACTTGGCCCCAGGTCCTGCCCCGGAGGCCTCCGGTTCTGCTCCCACTCCACCCAAGGCAAACTCTGGCTCCCTCCTAGGGACCACTGATGCCGGTTACTCAGAACTTTTCCGAAGAATTGGGAACTTACAGCTTTTATTGAGATCTTTCTAATAATGAGACTGGGCTTCTCTGGTGGTTCAGTTGGTAAAAGAATCTGCCTGCCATGCAAGAGACCCAGGTTTGATCCCTGGTTTGGGAAGATCCCCTGAAGAAGGAAATGGCAACCCACTCCAGTATTCTCGCCTGGAAAATCCCACCAACAGAGGAGCCTGGTGGGCAACAGTCCATGGGGTCGCAAAGAGTCGGACATGACTGAGTGACTGACACTTTCTCTTTCCTTTGGAGACTGGGGGTCAAGCCGAGAGCCACAGGCTTTGCTGGGGCAGGGAGGAGCTGCCCGCACAGTTCACAGGTGAGCTGGCTCAGGTCCAGGGAAACACAGGGACTTGTCCATGGTCATAGCGGCTTGTAGAATAGGAGCCAGATCCTGGGACTCTCTTGATTCCCAGGCATCATCCTTTCATTTTTCAGCCTCTAAGATAAACCCCAAAGGGATCTGCATACATACTCAAGCCCTCCCTTGGGCGTGCCCAGGCCCAGAGATTGCTGAGATTTTCTTGTTTCATGACACTAAACAGAACCCTGTGTCCTTCCTACAGAGAAATCATTAATCCACAAACACGCACCAAATAGCCATTCATGTGGTCGTCCTTCTGTGCCCCAGTGTGTGCAGCGTGCAGAAGATTTAGTAGAGAAAGACAACAAGCCCTGCTCTCTGGGGGGCTGCAATGTGTTGAGGGGGAGCAGTTGCCCCTGGGAGCCGGGGCTGAGGGTGCCCAGATCACAGAGACTGAGTTGGGACCATCCTCCCAGAAGAAATGAGAGTTTGGCTGCAACAGCCGTACCCCTGACACTGATCAAGGATACTTCAGTAACAAAAATGAAAAATGAAGGAAGATTTTAGCTGGACCTTAAGGATGGGTGAGAATTGGCCGGATGAAAAGAGGGGGGTGGGGAGGAAGGTCACAGGCAGCTCGGCCCCTGTGCAGGGGGAGAGCTTTGCATGTTGGGGTGTCATTTGGGGCTTGGGGTGGGTGCAAAGAAGAGGGAGGACGGAGGACGGTGTGGACAGACGGAAGGTATGGCTGGAGAGCCAGAATCAGCGGATGAAGGGCCGTGCACAATCCCATCATCTAAGAGCCTGGGAAGGATTTTAAGTGGAGGAGCCACGTGATCAGACGTGTTCTGTAGAAGCTGCAATGGAAAGATGATGGAGTCCGGATTGGACTGGCCCGGTCGTCCAGGTGAGCACTGGTGTAGGTGAAGCTTCGGGGTAGGGCTCCAGGAGAGAAAGCCAGGATGTGGTTATTAATTGCTGATGGGAGAAGAGACGGGGAGTCAAAGTGCGCTCCTTGGCTGCTGGCCTCTGGGCAGATGGTGGTGTCATCTCCCGAGAGACAGAGGAGGAGCCGGATTCAGTCTCAAGCCTTGTGACTTTGGACGCATTGAGAGGGAAGAGCTTCAGAGATGTCTGATGATCAGTGGGTGGCTGCTCTGCAGCCAGAACCCAGGGAAGACTCGGGTTTGGATGGGAAGGTCTAATCCAAGGTGAAGGCAGTGGGTTAGATGACTCGAGAACTGTCTTGGGCTTCCATGTGTCTTGAAAATCAACTCAAGTTTGTGGAAAACCTTGTGGGATTTTAGTCATACTTTCATTGAATTTACGATTTATCCGGAGAGTTTCAACCTCTTGGCGATACTGTTTTCCATGAACACATGAACACAAAGGTTCTTCTCCATTTATTTAGAAATGATGTCTTTTTTAAAAAATTAATTTATTTTAATTGGAAGCTAATTAATTTACAGTATTGTAGTGGTTTTTTGCCATACATTGACATGAATTAGCCATAGGCGTACATGTGTCCCCCATCCTGAACCCCCCTCCCACCTCCCTCCCCATCCCATCCCTCAGGGTCATCCCAGTGCACCAGCCCTGAGCACCCTGTCTCATGCAGAAGTGATATCTTTAAAGCAGTTACCATTTTCTCTGTAAAGATCTCATCCTTTGTTGGATTTATCACTACTTGATAAATTATGACTTTGTATCTAAACAGGATATTTTAAAAAATTGCGTTGTTAAATTTCTTATTTCTGGCATAAAAATGGAATTGATTTTGTTATGTTGGTCTTGTTGAACTCAGAAACTTTTTTTTATGATTTGTTTCTTTTCAATCTTCTATCATAATTCCTAAGCATAGTGACAATTTTACTTCTTTCTTTCCAATCTGCGGAGCTCTTTTGTTCTACTGTGTTGGCTAGGACTTCTGTTACAGTGTTGAGGGTTCAGTGTTGAAAGTAAGCATTCTTTATCATATTTCTGACTTTACATGTAATACTTCTAGTGTTTAATCATTAAAAGTTCTGGTCACCAAGTCCAATCTGTGACTAGGTGTTTTTCCCCTCACCAGCCAGCAAGTATTTGACATCAGCTGAGTACCCTACAATTCAACTCAGTTCTAACATTATCTATCTGGAAATAGCATGGGATCCTACAGGCTAAAGCCTCAGTCCAACAAGACGGCCCTCACCCTGTAAGTTCAGGTTATCATCAACTATAGACAGACTGGGGAGCATCCCTGCTGGCTCAGTGGTAAAGAATCCACCTGCAATGCAGGAGATGCAGGAAACACGGGTTCGATCCCTGGGTTGGGAAGATCCCCCAGAGGAGGGCATGGCAACCCACTCCAATATTCTTGCCTGGAGAATTCCACGGACAGAGGAGCCTAGTGGGCTACAGTCCATGGGGTCACAAAGAGTCGGACACGACTGAAACAATTGAGCATGCATGCATAGGTAGATTGGAGGTTCCAGGGACCGCCCCCCCCCCCCCAACCTCCTTGGGTTCAATTCACTTGCTTGTGAGGTTCTCAGAACTCAGAGAAACATTTCACTTACCAGCCTACCAGTTTGCTATAAAAGGATGTAACTCAGGAACAGCAGATGCAAGGGATGCACATGACGTGGCTTGGGGAAGGAAGCAAGCTTCCAGGCCCTTTCTGTGGGCAGCCCCTCTCCCCACCTCTTCACACAGTCACCATACTCAGAAGCTCTGAGATCATTTCTTCTTATATTCGTCATTTTGGATTTTGAGATTCTTTAGCAAGGCTTTGGGTCTCAGCAGTCTGAGTTAAGATTGTCTACTCAGAGATTATTAGCCTGGGGTCACTGTTTATTTTTGTGAATTGACTGGGGCTTCCTGTAATATAAAGTTCAGATCTCAAATCCACTTAAGGGCAGAACTTTGGCTGCACATTCTGAGGAAAGAGGATTCTTTTTTATATCTAGGGCTTAGGCCAAGACAGACCATCTTCCACGCCGTATTTTATGAATAGTCTACCTTTTCTCCGAGGATTGAGTTACAACCACCCTGCATGTCTCTGGTGTAAGGTCTCATAGGTGTGGCCACTAAAACTCAGGGGCTTCTTTACTGGGCTTCCCTGATGGCTCAGGAGTAAAAAATCCGCCTGCCAATGCAGGAGACGTGGGAGATGTGAGTTTGATCCCTGGGTCGGGAGGATCCCCTGGAGGAGGAAATGGCAACCCATTCCAGTATTATTGTGACACCTTCAGACACACTTTGAGGAAAACTTTTTTTTTTTTTAATTTGAAGTATAGTTGTTTTATAACACTGTGCCAGGTTCTGCTCTACCGCAGAGTGAGTCAGCCAGGCATATACGTATATTCCCTCTATTTTGGATTTCCTTCTTATTTAAGTCACCACCGGGCACCCAGCAGAGTTCCCTGTTCTATACAGTACCTTCTCGTTAGTTATCTATTTTATATGTATTATCAATATATGTCAGTCCCAATCTCCCAATTCATCCCACACACCCCCTTTTCCCTTTGGCATCCCAAATGTTTGTTCTCTATGTCTGTGTCCCTACTTCTGCTTTGCAAAACAGATCATCTATACCATTTCTTGAGATTCCACATATATGCATTAATGTATGATATTTGTTTTTCTCTTTCTGACTGACTTCATTCTATATGAGAGTTTGTAGGTTCAACCATGTCTCTGCAAATGACACAATTTCATTCCTTTTTATGGCTGAGGAGTGCTCTGTTGCATATATGTACCACATCTTCTTTATCCATTCCTCTGCTGATGGACACTTAGGTTGCTTGCCTGTCCTGACTGTTGTGAATAGTGCTGCAGTGAACACTGGGATGCGTGTATCTTTTTGAATTATGGTTTTCTCTGGGTAGATGCCCAGGAGTGGGATCACTGGGTCATATGGTAGGTCTGGTTTTTGTTTTTTAAGGACCCTCCATACTGTTCTCCATAGTGGCTGTAGGAAAACTTATTTTAACAGCCACAGAGTGGAGGTCAATGTAAGTTTGTTATGCTGAAAGACCTGGGACCCTGGGGGGCGGAGATTGAGAGTCAGCTGTACTAGGGATTCGCTCCATGACCTCCGGTGAGTCCCTAGGCCTCCCTGGTCTCAGGGTCCTTATCCTCAAGCTGAGGGGATTGGGTTAGGTTTCTGCTGGGGTTCCTGCCTTGAATTTCAGTGGTTCTACCCTCCTTCCGACTGCATGTCCATGCCAGCAGCCAGGCCAAGCTCCTTAGACCCTCCACCCCTCCCGGGAGGTGCTGCCCCCACTCAGCTCCTCCTTTTCCTCCGCTGTGACCTTGACGGTGCTCACCCCCATGCCCACCTCTCTGTGAACAGTGGTGCCTCTAACAAGCCTGGGGAAGAGGGAGAAAGGGAGGAGGGATGCTTGGGGAGGTCTTATCTCAGAGAGTCTGGGATGGTAGTGGGCGGGAACTCAGGTGTTCTGACTCTTGGCCCTGGGTTTGGGCTGCTGGATCACACTGCTTCTGATGGCTAATGAGGGAGAAGGGAGGGGCTGACATGTGTGATGGGTAGGGGTCCCCCTTTGCAGAGGTGCTTGGTGGCTGAGAGAGAGGGGATGCTGGGGCCTCCAGAGGGCTTTGGGAGGTAAATGGTGCCCACCTGGTTTTTATGATCCAAAACCTGCCTTAAGATTATTAGTATGTGCTGCTGTTGTTTAGTCCTGGTTGACTCTCTGCGACCCCGTGGACTGCAACCCGCCAGGGTCCTCTGTCTATGGGATTTCCCAGGCAAGAATACTGGAGTGGGTTGCCATTTCCTTCTCTAGGGGATCTTCCTGGCCCAGGGATCGAACCCGGGTCTCCTGCAGTGCAGGTGGATTCTTTACCGACTGTTACCAGGGAAGCCCTAACACCTGAGAATCTGCCAGGGTTAGACTCTTCCTCTAAAAGAGCCTGAGCTGGGAGGAAGTAGGAGAATGGTGACCTGCATTTTATTTTGCATGCTTCTTTTAATTTCATATTTTAATTAGGGTTAAAAAGACACATAAAATTAATCATCTTAACCATTTTGAAGGATACAGTTGAGTCATGTCCAAGTATATTCATAAGTGGATATATGCATAACTGAATCGCTTTGCCGTACACCTGAAACTAACACAGCATTGTAAACCAACTGTACTGCCATAAAACATTTTTAAAAATAAAAGGTAAACTTAAAACCAGGGGAAAGAATGTATATTCATATTGTTGTGCAGCAGCGGATCTCTGGAACTTTTTCATCTTGCCAAACAGAAACTCTGTACCGAGCAACTCCCCGCCTCCTCCCCGCTCCAGCCCCGGGTGGCCACCATTCTGCTGTCTGTCTCTGTGACTTCAGTTGCTCTCAGATGTCATAAAAGTGGAATCACAGCGTATTTGTCTTTAGTGACTGGCTTGCATCATTAGGATACTGTGTCAAGGTTCATCTCTACTGTATAATATACAGACACCATGTTCTGCTTATCCGTTCATCCACCCGTGGACACTTGGGTTGCTTCTATCTCTCGGCTCTTGTGATTAATGCTGCTATGAACATGGGTGTACACACATGTCTTCGAGATACCGCTTTCAGTTCTCTTGGATGTATATGCAGAAGTGGAATTGCTGGACCATAGGTAGTCTGAATTTTTTAGGGACATCCGTACTGTTTTCCCTAGCTGTTGTACCACTTTACGTTCCCACCAACAGTGCATGATATTTTGCATTCTTTTGCCCCTTTGTGGTTTAACGTAGAACAACCCTGGTACTTGGTCCTCACTTTTGACTTCTCAGTGCCATCTTGGGTCTTAGAGCCACAATCAGGGCCCGGTCATTGAGCTCTCACAGGGTGGGAAGCTGGGGTTGATGGACTGAAGATGACCTGCTCTTGACCCCCCCCAGACCTTCTGCCTCACTCTGTTCCCTGGGGTCCCCGGGCTTTTTCTTCGAGTTCCTGAGCTGCGATGGGCAAGAAAGGAGGAGCACCTGGTTCGGGGGTGGTGCTCCCTGGGTGCCCTGCTCCACATCCACACATTCGTCCACTGATGCCCTGGTGGTTTCTGCCCAAACAGGTCCAACGGGCGCTCCTCCAAGCGGAGCCTTGGAGGGCAAGGCCGGCACCATTACCTCCAACGAGTGGGGCTCTCCCAACTCCCCCGAGGGGAGCAACGTCTCTGGGGGCAGCCAGGCCTTGGACAAGCCCATCGACAATGACGCGGAGGGTGTGTGGAGTCCTGACATTGAGCAGAGCTTCCAGGAGGCCCTGGCCATCTACCCGCCCTGCGGTCGGCGCAAGATCATCCTGTCGGACGAAGGCAAGATGTACGGTAAGGAGGCTGTTGGGTCTGGGCCGCCGTACCCCTGTTCAGGGTCCAGTCCTGGAAATAGTTTCAGCGCAACAACCAGGTTCCCTCCAAGTGATGGAGGGGTGTGACTTCCTGGAACTCCTCCCAGGTGGACGCTGCTTTATTCTGTCCTGGACTCTTAAGGGATAGGGAGACCTTGGAGAAGATGCCCTTGGATGGATGTGGAGGGTGGGAAGAAGGTGGTAGGGGAAGACTTGGAAAAGTGGCAGAACATCCCCCCAGGGCAGGCTGGGAAAATCCCTCCAGCTGTCCCCCAGGCAAATGCCTGATCTTCTCCCAGCTTCCCAGTTGACTGTGAAGGGTGTTAGGAAGATGTCCTTGCTCATCCTTTCCTTCCCTCCCCCAGGCAGCAGTCTGTTGTATACCAGGTAGGGTGGGGCAGATCTGTATCCTGGTCAGTGGGGGGCAGAGGGGGGAGCATACATGTCACTGTACACGGGGAGGAAGGAGTGTCCCCAGAGAGGACAGTGATCAGAGAAGGCTAGGTCTGCCTGAGCTGTTAAGGTTGGGAACATGTTCAGTGTCCAGCAGCTGGTGGACTGAGCCATTTGCCTGGGGCTGTGTTGACTTCTGTGACTGTGTTTTGTTTTTCAAACTTTTCATGTTAGATTGGTGTATAGCTGATTAACACTTGTGATGGTTTCAGTGCGTGGCAGAGTGACTTAGCCTTACATATACATGTAGCCATTCTCCCCAAACTCCACTCCCATCCAGGCTCCGTGTTGACTTTTGGGTGGAAGATACAGTATCTGGGGAAGCGAGTTCAGTTCAGTTCAGTCGCTCAGTTGTGTCCAACTCTTTGCGACGCCATGGACTGCAGCATGCCAGGCCTCCCTGTCTGTCACCAACTCCTGGAGCTTACTCCAACTCATGTCCATCAAGTCAGTGATGCCATCCAACCATCTTGTCTTTCTGTCACCCCCTTCTCCTCCCGCCTTTAATCTTTGCCAGCATCAGGGTCTTTTCAAATGAGTCAGTTCTTCGCATCAGGTGGCCAAAGTATTGGAGTTTCAGCTTCAGCATCAGTCCTTCCAATGATTATTCAGGACTGATTTCCTTTAGGCTGGCTCTCCTTGCAGTCCAAGGGACTCTCAAGAGTCTTTTCCAACACCACAGTTCAAAAGCATCAATTCTTCGGCGCTCAGCTTTCTTTATGGTCCAACTCTCACATCCATGCATGACTACTGGAAAAACCATAGCCTTGAAGGAAGGCTTTGAGGAAGTAAAGTGAACAGTAACAGCTGTTGGGAGGCTCAGCTCAGCCATTGGAAAGTCCCCCAGGACACCCAGTTTGAGACATGGGTCTTGGGCAGGCAAGGGGAGTCTCTGTGACTGACAGAAGCCTTCCACCTCCCGTGCTATGATTCCTAGGAAATGAGGTGCTTCAGGGGGCTGCTCCCTGGGTCGCCCTCTGCTCTCAAAGAGATGGCTCCAAGCCAGATGCTTCTCCCCCAGGGTAGATGCTTTGTCAGTTGTGAGGGGCCCTTGGGGGCTAACCCAACTCATCTCCTAGGCCTGCTGTAAGAAATTGCCACAAATTTAAGGGGTGCCTTAGACAAAGAAATGTATCCTCTGCAGAGTCAGGAGGCCAAAAGTCTGAACTCAAGGGGTCCATGGGGTTGGATGTGTTCCATGCCTCCCTCCTGGCTTCTGGTGGCAGCTGGCAGCCCTGGTGTCCTTGGCTTGTGGCCACATCACTACCGTCTCTGACCCTGTTGTCACATGGCTGTCCTCTCTGAGTCTCTGTGTGTCCTCCTCTTATCAGGACACCAGTCTTTGGGGGCCCACCTTAATCCAATATGTGCCCAGTCGTGTCTGACTCTATATGACCCCATGGACTGTAGCCCGCCAGACTCCTCTGTCCGGGATTTCCCAGGCAAGAACACTGGAGTGGGTTGCCATCTCCTCCTCCAGGGGATCTTCCTGACCCAGGGATCAAACCTGCATCTTCCGTGTCTCCTGCATTGGCAAATGGATTCTTAACCACTGAGCTCCCAGGGAAGCCCTATATTCAATATGCCCTCATCTTAACTAATTATGTCTGTCAAGACCCTGCTTCTTGATGAGGTCAGGTGCTGAGGTGCTGGGTGGACATGAATGCTGGGGAGAGACTGTTCAACTCAATTCAACTGACCAAGCCCAAAGCCTCTTACTCACTGGCCCGGGGTGTCACGGACCCACATAGCCCCGCCTCCTTTATCCTTCTCCTTCACCTCCCCTGTGAGGGCAAAGGACTCCTTCTCCCCTGCTTGCTGGGGAAGCAAGGTCCTTTCTGGACCCCGGGTCTGTTCCTCGGTCATCAGTTAAAGCTGCTCATCCCTCCTTACCAGCCCCTCTGCTGTGGCTCTATTCAGGTCCTGGGTCAGCCCCCAGGCTGCCCTGCCTGACCCCTGCTCTAGTAGCTGCTTCTTACTTCTGGTCCCTGCGGAAGCTTCAAGGAGGAGGCAGCACTGTGCATGGAGCATCCGTGGATCTGGGTGGGGCTGCTTCTTGGAGGCTTTGCCCGTGGAGCTGGGGAGGAAGGGTCTCTGGTATCCGGGGTGCTTCCCACTGCTCAGGTGGTCACGAGCTGAGGGGTGAGGGTGAGAAGAGGGCAGGGCATGCAGGGAGGAGCAGGTGGGTGGCTGGAGAGCTGGCAGGTCCCTGGTGGGACTGTGATGGCTTACTGGGGACCTGGCAGTATTCATCTTCCTGCTTTCAAGGGACAGAGGGCCTGGCGAACACAGGTGGGCAGAGGCGCTCAGCGTGGGGAGGAAGCTGAGATCACTGCTGTGTGGGGAAGACCCCAAGGGGTTGCAAACCGTGGAGAGCCAGTGGACAGTGTTTGAGGGCCGCTGTGGACCAGCTATGCCTTTGCGTGGGGTGGTAAATAAAACGGAACATGAACTTGACCGTTTTAACCATTTTTCAGTGCGCAGATCAGTGGCATTAAGTACATTCACACGGTTGTGTGACCATCCCCACCATCTGTCTCTAGAATTTTCTCATCCTCCCAAACTGAAACTCTGCCCTCCTAAAACACTACCTACCCACCCCCCCGCCCCGCCCCAACCCCGGCCCCTGGTACCCGCCATCCACTTTCTATCTCAATGGCTGTGACTCCTCTAGGGACCTCACCTAAGTGGGATCACACAGTGCTTGTCTTCCTCTGCCTGGCTTGTTGCAGTGACCATCGTGTCCTTGAGGTTCCTCCATGTTGTACGTAGCAGGTGTCAGAACTGCCTTCCTTTTGAAGACTGAGCCACGTTCCATCATATGAATGGACCCTGTGGTGCATAGCTGTTGACTCAGTTGATGGATGTTTGGGTGAACGCTTCAGTTTTCTCACTTGTTCAGTTCAGTTCAGTCACTCCGTCGAGTCCGACTCTTTGTGACCCTATGAACCGCAGCACGCCAGGCCTCCCTGTCGACCACCGACTCCCAGAGTCCACCCAATCCCATGCCCATTGAGTCGGTGATGCCATCCAACCATCTCATCCTCTGTCGTCCCCTTCTCCTCCTGCCCTCAATCTTTCCCAGCGTCAGAGTCTTTTCAAATAAGTTAGTTCTTCACATTAGGTGGCCAAAATATTGGAGTTTCAGCTTCAACATCAGTCCTTCATTGGAGGGCCGGATGGACTGGTTGGATCTCCTTGCAGTCCAAGGGACTGTCAAGAGTCGTTAGGATGGACTGGTTGGATCTCCTTTAGGAGATGGACTGGTTGGATCTCCTTGCAGTCCAAGGGACTGTCAAGAGTCTTCTCCAACACCACAGTTCAAAAGCATCAGTTCTTCGGCGCTCAGCTTTCTTTATGGTCCAACTCTCACATCCATACATGACTACTGGGAAAACCATAGCCTTGACCAGACGGACAGTCGTTATGGGTGGCTATTTCTATCTGTATTCACTAAAGAGATATCGGGGTTGGGAGACTTGAGCTTAGTCCCCTGGCGATACGACTGAGGCAGGGTTTGGCAAAGGCAGGTGCACTTTCAGCAGGCCCGGGGGTGGAATTCTCCTTGGCAGGAGGGGAGCCAACGGGCAGGGGAAGCGAGATGAAGACAGCATCTGGCCCATGGTGCTGGCCTTGCTGGTGTCCTTTGTGGCCCTCCTTCCCGTGTGCCCAGAGATAGAGGGGGGCTGAGGGTGGGGGGATCACCCAGGAGGAGGAAGGGAGGAGTGGGGCCAAGGAGGCCAGAGCTTCACAGTGACCATCTTTGCAGGGGGAGGGGTGAGTAGGGAGGGGTTACAGCCTCTGTAGACACAGAGAGAGAAGCTCAGAGAGGCTGAGTCCCAGAGTCGCTCAGGTAGTAAGTGGGGGCTGGGGTGGGGGGTTGTTCAGCACTCCCTATCACCCCAAGTGGCCCTGGTGAGCTCTTTGAAGCCAGTTCAGCTCCCGCTTGGCCCCGGCTCAGGTGGATCGGGCTCTGGGCAGGGGGACCGGACGGAGGGGGGCCTCCCCCGCTCCCCGCAGAGTCTGGTGACCGACCCAGCCCCCACAGCACCTGTCCTCCTCGGGTACACATCCTGCCCGGGGCCCAGACGCTGGCTTCTCCCAACTCCCCTTCTCCTCTTACAGGCACGGGGGCTGAGCCAAGGCGGGGCCTCACCAGTGAGTGGACGGGGCTCTCTGCCCAAGTGAGTGCCCAGCTGGGGGGTATATATAACTCTGAGCTCAGGCCTGGGCGTGGGATGGGCCCCAGGGCCAGGGGGAGGGGGAGAGGGACCTGCTGCCAAGCTGACTCAGACCTCAGGCTGCTCACCACCCTCTTTGGCTCCCGGACCCACACTTGCCACCCTCTGCGCCCCCGCCCAACCTGAGCCCTGGGCACCCTGGAGGGCTCCTCCCCTCCCTGCCTAACCCCCGACCCTGCATCCAGAGGTCTCAACCTGGCTTCCAGGTGGGCAGCTGGCTTCTCAGGCAGGAAGAGCAAACTGCCCAGAAGAGTATCCGAGACCTGGATACTGAGGATGGGGGTTCAGGTCTGCCCCCAGCCCAGCCCACGCACACCCAGAGCAGAGCCACCGATCAGGGTCAGACAGACGTGCAGGTGACACTCGGGTGCAGGGACCTGTCTACGCCGAGCCTCCCCCCGGGCTGGGGCTCCCCTTCCCCGGCTCACGGCAGCCTTTGCTTTTGCCCCGTCATGGTGTGACCCTCACCCTGGCGCTGCTGGTCACTCTGACCTCCTTGCCCAGCCTGGCTTTGGCCCCATGGGCAGGTGGCGGGAGGTGAGTCTGGCCTCAGCAGCCTCACTCTCCCTCCAGCTGCTGTCTTGCTCCTGTCCTTCCTCCTCTCTGCCTGCCGGGCCCCTCGCCTTCTTGGACGCTGCTCTGAATCTCCCAAGTGTCCGCCCTCCCCCCGTCCCCTTTCTCCCGGGTCTCCCTGGGTGCCTCGTGGCCTGTTAGCCGTTGGGTGGTTCTTATCCAGCACCTGCCTCTTATCCAGGACCAGGCCGGGCTGGGGCCATGGTCTCTGTTCTCTCCAGCTTCATGGTTGAGGGAGATGCAGGAGGAACATCTTTTTAAAGAAAATGGATGGCACTCATGTTGGGTACAGGAGTCAGCCAGGGGCTGGCTTACCTTGGGAGCTTTCTGGGAGGAAGTGGAGCTTGGCTGGGTGGAGGAGAGCGGAAGGGAGTGATCCTTGGCCCAGAGGTGGAGATTAGCTGTGTGGGTTTGGGAGTTCCCCTGGGGATCTGGGCAAAGCACTGTGATCAGGGCCCATCTGAGATGCATGCATGCTAAGTTGCTTTAGTTGTGTCCGATTCTTTGAGACTCTATGGACCGTAGCCCACCAGGCTCCTCTGTCCATGGGATTCTCCAGGCAAGAATACTGGAGTGGGTGGCCATGCCCTCCTCCAGGGCATCTTACCCACTCAGGGATGAAACTGCGTCTCGTACGTCTCGTGCATTGGCAGGCGGGTTCTTTACCACTAGCGCCACCTGGGGAGCCCTCATCAGAGGTGAATCACTAGCTAGTAAGAGGCAGAAGATAGGCTGGACCTGGGTGGGGCTCTGGTCACTGCAGGGACGGCACGGGTCAGGAAGCCTCGGTTGACTTCTGCCCGCTTCCTTGTGGTCCTTGAACCCTCCACTGCCCTGTGCTGTGTGTCTCCCTCATCCGGCCTGGGTCTCTGGCCTCCTGTTTCTGGAGGCTTGATGATGGGCACCTCTGCCCACATCCACTCTGTCCAGGGGCCAGTGTGGCCTCGGGCATGTTGTTTACCTCTTCTCAGCTTCAGTTTCCCCATTTGAGAAATGGGGAGAGTAATAATACTGCCTTTGGAGGGGGCTGGTTTTATTTATTACTCATATATTTTCATTTTATTGCTCAAATATGACACATATACTCACATTACTCATGTGAACAGCCAACTCATCATATATTTTATTGTGGGAAAATACACAGAACTTAAAATGTACCATTCTGACCCTTTTCATGTGCAGAAGCTCAGTGGCATTAAGTACATTCACAGTGTCAGGCAACCGTCCCCATGGACATCTCCAGAACTTCTTCCTTCTTCCCAAGAGAAACTGTACCCGTTAAAAAGTAACTCCCATTCCTCCCTCCCCCCAGACCCTGATGGCCTCTAATCTATTTTCTGTCTTTATGAATTTGCCTATTCTGGGTACAGCTATGACAAACCTAGGCAGTATATTAAAAAGCAGAGCTATCACTTTGCCAACCAAGATCTGCATAGTCAAAGCTATGGTTTTTCCAGTAGTCAGGTATGGATGTGAGTGTTGGACCATAAAGAAAGTTGAGTGCTGAAGAATTGATGCTTTCAAACTGTGGTGCTGGAGAAGATTCTTGAGAGCCCCTTGAACAGCAAAGACATCAAACTAGTCAATCCTAAAGGAAACCAACCCTGAATATTCATTGGAAGGACTGATGCTGAAGCTGAAGCTCCAATACTTTCGCCGCCTGATGCAAAGAGCCGACTCATTAAAAAAGACCCTGATGCTGGGAAAGGCTGAGGGCAGGAGGAGAAGGGGGTGACAGAGAAGATGGTTGGATGGCATCACTGACTCAATGGACATGAGTTTGAGCAAACTCTGAGAGATAAAGAAGGACAGGGAAGCCTGTCTGTGGAGTTGCAAAGAGTTGGACAGGACCTAGTGATTAAACAATAGCAACAACATTTTGGGTACATCGCAGTAGTGGAATCAGACAGTCTTGCCCTTCTGGGTCTCAATTATTTCTCTCAGGACAGTACCTTCAAGGTTCATCCACATTGCAGCCGGGATCAGAACTGTGTTTTTTTTTTTTTCAAATTGCTGAATAATTCCATTGAATTCCATTGTATGGCTGGACCACATCTTATAGATCCATTTAAGCTATTAATTTATATGTGGCTATTTCTACCTTCCGGATATTGTGAATAGTGCTGCTGTGAACATGGGTGTATAGATAGCTCTTTAAGACCCCACTTTCAGTTATTTGGGGTGTGCACCTAGAGATGGAATTGCTGGATCGTATGCTGATTCTGTTTAACTTTCTGAGGAGCTACCAGACTATCTCCCACAGTGGCTGCATCAGTTTACATTCTACCAGCAACGCACAAGTGTTTTAATTTCTTCACATCCTTGGCAATACTTATTTTCCGTTTTTCCCCAATAGCCATTCTAGTGGGTGTGAGGTGGTATCTCATGGTTTCGTTTGCATTTCCCTAAGGTTAGGCGATGTTGAGCACCTTTTCACGCCCTTGTTGAAAGAAGGCATGGTCTTTGGTGTCACTGCTGGGCTGAGAAGTGCCCAGTGAGCAGCGTGGGCTGCAGCGCTCGGGGGGGACCTCTTCCCTGCGCTTGAGGAGCTCAAATGACTTGAGTCCAGGGAGCCACATAGCCTGTGCCCCAAGCCTGGAGGCGGGAGTGGGCATGCCCACCTGGGCGGTGGCCTTGAAGATGGGGTTGGATTTCACCAGAAGTCCCAGAGCCCTCCAGGGACAATGGTGGTGACAGCTCGGATGTCAAAAGTGTCTTCTCCACAAATAGCCTTCTCCTCCAGCTGCAGGTGTTTATGGCTTCAGTTGAGCCCTGGCCAGAGAGGCCCCCAGGCCAGGCCATGTGCTTGGCCGGGGGGAGGGGCTGGCCTCCTCCACAGCCACCCCCTGCAAGGGTGAAATGTCAGCTCCTCTAAAGAGCTCCCTCCCTGTGAGGACTCTGCTGAATATCTCCCTTTGCTTCAAAGGGAAAGCTCATGCCCTTTTCAACTTTGAAAACTAGCTCTCAGTTCAGTTCAGTCGCTCAGTCGTGTCCGACTCTTTGCCACCCCGTGGACTGCAGCATGCCAGGCTTCCCTGTCCATCACCCACTCCCAGAGCTTGCTCAAATTCATGTCCATCAAGTCAGCGATGCCATCCAACCATCTCATTCTCTGTCATCCCCTTCTCCCACCCTCAGTCTTTCCCGGCATGAGGGTCTTTTCCAGTGAGCCAGTTCTTCGCATCAGGTGGCATAAGTATTGGAGTTTCAGCTTCAGCATCAGTCCTTCCAGTGCATACTCAGGACTGATTTCCTTTATGACTGACTGATTTGATCTCCTCGCTGTTCAAGGGACTCTCAAGAGTCTTCTCCAGCACCACAGTTCAAAAGTATCAATTCTTCGGCGCTCAGCCTTCTTTATGGTTCAACTCTCACATCCATGCATGACTACTGGAAAAACCATAGCTTTGACTAGAAAACTGGTTCTAACAGGACTGTATTACCAATATTAGCAAAAACAGTTGTCTTTTCAACCCTCCTTAATAGGCAGAAACTTTGAACATGTTTATGGCCCAGGGGCAGGGCTGGTACAGGGAGGGGATGAGACACACAAGAGGCCTGTCCCAGATAGGATTTGCAGATGGGATAAAGGTTCATGTGTGGCTCATGTGTGACAGGGGGAGCCTGGGATGACTGGCAGAACTCGTGTGACTCCGGTGTGGCCTTCAGAGTAGGTGGTGGTCACTTGGTGTGGCCCCTGCATTGGGAGCGCCCCACCTTCAGCCCGAGGGTCAATCCCTAAGGCCTTCCTCACCCATGGAGGGTAGGGTCATGGGTGTGAGCTGGGTGGGGGCTTTGGACATATGTTCTCTGACACATGGGCCACCTTCTGGTGGGGTGTCCTTTCCAGCCCCACCCAGACTCTCTCTGGGGTTGGCCAAGGCCACCTGCCAGACTGCAATGCCCAGCTGCCCAGCTGGCCTCCACTTGGTCCAAGCTGGCCTCCTGCTGCCCTAGTCTGTGATCTCAGCCCCCGGAGGGGGTTTGCAGCTGGTGGCAGAGCTGGGAGAGGGTGCAAGTCTCTTGTCTTCCCACTGGCTCATCTGGATTTCCTACTAGCTTCCCTCTGCCTTGCTTTTCTCCCCTGCCTTCATTGTGGCTTTGCGTCTCTGCACATTCTCTATCTCTCTCTGCTGCCGCCCAGGCTCCGGGGTCCTCCTGGCATCCTCATAACCTCAGGCACGTTGGCTCCCACGCCTCTGGGGGCCACTGTCCAGGAGTGAAAGCTGGGGGGCGGGCTCTTGGTCCAAATAGTTGGCTGTCCCTGCAGGACCAGGGCAGGGTCCGGGCAAGGGACAGTAAGACATCACTAAGGACTTCACGCAGAGGCCTGGGGTGGTGGTGGGGGAGCTGGTCCAGAGAGGTGGAGCAGAATGGTTTCGGGGAAACTCCCAGACCATCTGTGGGGAAGAGGAGCCATTGTGAAGCCCTGGGTGTGGCCTTTGAAAACGGATGTTTCATGGCCCTGGGTCAGTAGTAAACCACATGACTGAATAAATCACGTCCCCTCTCTGCCGCCTTAGTTTCTTCTCCCTTAGGCTACATAGCACCCCTGGGGCCACCTGGTCAGTCCTCTCACTCTTATGTTAGATGTTAAGAGATGGGCTCTAGGGACTAAGCTGTGTGGTCCAGTGAATAGGACTCCCTGCTCCTAATGTAGTGGATGCAGGTTCAATCCCTGGTCAGGGAACTAAGATCTCACATGCATGGTGTGGCCAAAAGAAAAAAAAGAAAGAGAGACAAGAGAGAACCAGACTGCCTGGATTTGAATCTTTATCACTTGCTGACCTCTGATGTGAACAAGCTTATAAACCTCTCTGCACGTCGATCTCCTCGTGGATGGAATGGAAATGATAGAACAGCTACCACAGGAGGGCAAAGGTGTGAACACACATAGAGCAGTTACCGTCTTCACTCTGTATTTGTACCGTTGCCTGTTTGCTCCACAAATGTTCATTATTGTTACTATTATCATAAGAGTGAAGGAAACTACAGCGGTTACCTCTGTCTGTATAAAGTCTGGATCAGATGCCAGCCGGTCTGGAGGCAGTAGAATGGCTGGGTTGACCTCAGGAGGACCTCCAGGTGCAGGAAGGACGCTGCTTGTTCCCCTCGGCTCCAGACACCCAGAGACGCCCAGGGCTCCTCTGCCACCCCGGGATCCTCCACTGCTGACCAGCACAAGCAGCCTGGCTGGGGTACGGTCTGAGAGGGGCTGGCTAGGGAGAGGAGGGCGAATCTCCCCAGAAGAAGAGAAGCACAGCTTGAAAAGTGCAAAGACAGCCGAGCCAGCCTTGGACCCCTGGGTCTGGCTCCTCTGGCCCTACTGCTGGCCTTGTGCCCAGGCCCAGGAGGCCTGTCTGGAGGCAGAGCTCCTGGACCCTGTAGCAGAGACACAGGTGGTTCTAGAGCTGGGTAGGGCTCTGTCTTCAGGACCTGGGGGGTCTCTGTGATGTGGGGAGAAACAGTCTCAGCCAGGGGTGGGCAGGGGCCTCCTGGCTGCTGTAAACAGGGCTTCCCAAGTGATGCAGTGGGAGAGGATCCTCCTGCCAATGCAGGAGACCCAAGTTCTATCTCTGGGTTGGGAAGATTTCCCTGGAGGAGGACATGGCAACCCACTCCAGTATTCTTGCTTGGGAAGTCCCATGGACAGAGGAGCCTGGTGGGCTGCAGTCCTTGGGGTCGCAAAGAGTCGGACATGACTGAGCACACACAACAGTGACGGATGTGCCACCATGTCCAGGCCAGGAGGCCCTCCCCGGCTGGGAGCGGACTTCCCGCGGTCGGAGCACCTTCTCTGCCAGGCCCTGAGCCGCTTCCAAGTGGCTGAGCCAGGACTCAAACCCAGGCGTTAACGCTGCATCCTCTGGTGCCCACCTGGGTGAGATGCTCCATCTGCCTGCGCTGCTGTGGGGCAGATGCCTTTCCGGTGAAGTCAGTGAGGTTCACGCTTCAGGGCCCCTTCCAAGTTCCTAAACTTTTAATTTGTCTGTTTATGTTTAAAATTCCTTGTATTTATTTGGCCGCACTGTGTGGCTTGCAAGATCTTAATTCCCCGACCAGGGGTTGAACCTGGGCCCTAACAGTGAAGAGTCAACTTATTGGAAAAGTCCCTGATGCCGGGAGAGATTGAAGGTGAGAGGCGACTGGGGCGACAGAGGTTGAGGTGGTTGGATGACATCACCGACTCAATGGACCTGAGTTTGAGCAAACTCAGGGAGACAGAGAAGGACAGGGAAGCCTGGCGTGCTGCAGTCCATGGGGTCACAAAGAGCCGAACACCACTGAGCGACTGAACAACGACAGCTAGCAGTGAAAGCACGGAGTCCTAACCATGGGAATTTCCGAAACTTTTTAGTTTTAATTAAAATTTTAAAATAACTTTGTTGAAACCTGATTGATGTGCAATAAACGACACATATTTGAAGTGGACAGTTTGGTAGGTTTGACCATGTGTCCACCTATGGAGCCGTGACCACCATCAAGAGAATGAGCCCACCCTTACCTCCAGAAGATCTGAACCTAATTCTATGTTTGTATTTCTAATTTCCTCTTCTCAAAGAGAGCCTCACAGTTTTCAGATGCTTTAGGCCCACCCAAATCTGGATTTGCATCTGTCCTGAGAAGCTCAAATGAGCCGAGGCTAGGAGACCGCTTTGAGAACAATGCCAGACTCATCGAAAGTGGAAGATTATCTGCATATTTTTTTCTTCTTTAATTATTTTTTCTATTTATTTATTTTATTTTTAATTGGAGGATAATTGCTTTATGGTGTTGTGTTGGTTTCTACCTTCCAACAAGGTGTATCAGCCATAAAAAAGATTTTTTTTGGATTGGATCTGTTTTTTAAAGTCTTATTGAATTTGTTACAATGTTGCTTCTCCTTTAGGTGTGTTTTTTTGCCTGTGAGGCATGTGGGATCTTAGCTCCCCTGACCAGGGATCAAACCCACACCCTCCTGCATTGGTGGGAGAAGTCTAAAGCACTGGACTACTGGGAAAGTCCCCTATTTGCACTTAAAATTTAATTCACACACTTTTCCCACAGAAGATGTGACCAATATCAGATCATTCATTTAGCAAGCATTTACTGAGCGCCTTCTCTGTGCAGCACTTTTCTTAGTTTTAGGTGTAAACAGGACATTTCCTCCTGTTGGGAGTCGGGGGTAGATGGGCAGTTGGGGGGCTTGGGGGGTGACCTCAGCTCTCCGTGGGGTGTTTAGGGAACATGTCCCCCCATAGTGGCAGCTGAGCCAAAGGTGCCCTTGGGATGTGAAGGTGAGGGAGTGGGCCTCGAGGGTCTCTGAGCAGAGGACAGGACATACAAAGACCCTGAGGTGGGAAGGCTTGGCATGTCCAGCAAAAGCTCAGAGCCTCAAAGGCTGGTCGTGCGGGTGAGGAGGTACTGAGCTGGGGGCAGGTGGACAGATCCTGTGGGAGCCTCTGGGCTGTTGTAGGGGTTTGGACACTTTCAAGGCAGGCAGGTGGGAGCCCTTGGAGGGGGTTTGGGTTTTAATAGCATCACAGTGGCTGCTGTGTAGAGAATGGACTCAGAGTAGGGAATCCAGCCAGGGAAGGTGGTAGCTTGAAGTGTGGTGGTGGTGGTGGTAGGGGGGAAAAGGGGCTGGATTCCAACCTAGTTTGAAAACAGAGTCATCAGATTTTGCTGGCAGACTTGTTCTTTCATTCGACACAGAAATGCCAGGTCTGGGGATGCAGACCTGAAGGGAGGTGTGGTCCCCTCCTCTGTGATGCTAAGAATCTAGTGGGAAAAGACAGACACAGAGGTGATGGGCTGCTGCCCTTATGAGGGCTGGGCTGGAGCAGCAGAACTGGATCTTGGATGGTGACCAAAGGGTCCCCATCAGCTCCCCCACTGCTGACACCATGCCCACGGGCAGTGTTCTCAGCCTCGGGGCTCCAGGAACCTCCACCCCGTCCACCCTCTGTCCCTGAACTGTTGACAGTGGACTCCTCTCGTGGGCCTGGAGCTTGTTTGATTAACAGGAAGGGAGACTGAGCCCCAGAGAGCTGTGGTCGAGCCAGAGTTCAGGTCTATTCCTGTCTGTACAATCTGGACATGTTTGAATGACGAGTCTATGGCCGTCAGGGCCCAGGTTTTAGAAAAGGAGGCCGTGTGAGGGTCCAGAGGGAAGTGAGTGATGAGCCCCCCAGAGCTCATCTGTGGAGCTGCCGGGTTGCAGGCTGTCTCCTCAGCTCCCAGCCCGTGACCACTTCCCTGCTGTTCACAGCCTCAGCATGACTGCCTCTGGTTAGACATGGAGTAGGACTGTCACGCGTCCATTGGACCGCCTGTGGAATACCTTTCCCTGGGAAGCTTTGAGAAGGGCCGTGGTGCTGGACCATGAGCTTAGAGAGACCAGCCCAGAGGCAGTGTCCCCAAGGTCCAGGCCTCCCACTCCTTCCCTGACACAGACAGTCTTGTGCTCCCAGGCCAGCGTGTCTTCCTGGCAGATGAGACCTCCTGAGGGCGGCTCTTGATTCAGCATTGGCAGTGGGGAGAGGTCAGCTGGGGGGCCCGCGTGGCCTTGGCCGGGAGCCCTGGTTACCACCCAGGTGGCGGGCAGCCCGCTTGTTTCGCTGCCCCCCTGCATCAGCAGCTTCTCACCCCCCGCAGGCCTCCTGGCTCAGCCAGGCCCAGAGGACCGGGCTGGCTGGCGACTGTGCCCACAGGTGGAGAAAGGAGGTCATCACTCCCGCGCAAACCCTCTCACCCTCCGACTCCCCCAGTGCCCTTCTTTATGGTCTAATCCTACCAGTGGTCAGTGCAGCTCAAGGCTCACCTGGCCACCCAGCCTGATCTGGTGCCTTGTCCTCTGAGCATGCAGTGTGGCCCCTGTTGGATGCAGGCACTGGGCTGTCATGTGGCCACACAAGTGTTGAGCTCCTGGAAGGCAGGGAGCCCTCGTCCTGATCTCATTTATGACCAGGGAGGACGTGGGGTCTTGCAGCATCTCCTCTAGGAGCCTGGGCCGGCAGTGAGCACTCGTGTGACCTGGTGACGGTCTAGCGGGAGCCGTGGAGCTGTGTGTGGATCAGGGCCGCAGGTTCCCCTCCAGAGACGCTCCTTGCTTCCCACGTGCCCTCTGCTGCTCACAGACAGGACAGACACCCTGTCCGGTCCTGCTCTTTCGTGGAGGTGGTGGGGACCGAGGGAGCTGTCCAGAGCCAGGGCCAAGGCAGGGAGGCCCCAGGGGAGGCGTGAGCAGAGGTGGCTGCCAGGCTGCAGTGGGGGGAGGCTCCGGCAGAGGGGTTCCAAGCTGTGTGCCCGCCAGCCGGAGCCCCATGGCCCTGTCACCTTGTCCTCAGGTTACCAGCCCCCAGCGAGGCCTTGGCTCCCTCCTGCTGCTGGGAGACCCCTGGGATCTAAGGAGGGTGGGGGGGGCAGGGGTCTGCAGAATCATCACCCCGAGTGCTGGGCAGGTGTGCAGAGGTGAGGGCTGGGGTCCCTCGGGCCCTCCCACTGAGGGGCTGCTGTGTCTCTGCAGGTCGGAACGAGCTGATTGCCCGCTACATCAAGCTCCGGACAGGAAAGACCCGCACCAGGAAGCAGGTGGGCCCTGGGGCGGGTGCTCTGGCACCAACGGAGGCTCCCAGGGTGGGTCTGGCCCTCTGCGGGACCAGGTGTGGGCTCTGGGGGCCAGCTCAGGAGGGGTCCTCCACTGGGTATGTCCCCTGCAGTCAGTTTCCTGGGGACCCCGCCACCGTTGCTGGGAGGAGAGAGACAACTTCCCTGCTCCTCCTGGCCAGCAGGAGGACCCCACTTCTGTTTAGCTGGGAGGGCAGAACCGAGGGCCCATCAGTGATGGATCTTTCATTCATTCATTCAGTCTGTGATGTGGATGGGAGACTGTGGTGGGTGGAGGGCCAGGGGGAGCCCCATGGGGAGCAGCTTTCGGGGAGAAGGCAGGAACAGGAGTCCCTTTTCCTGCCTCAGGTGTCCAGCCATATCCAGGTGCTGGCTCGGCGCAAAGCCCGTGAGATCCAGGCCAAGCTAAAGGTAAGACAGGGATGGTGGAGGGAGCAAGGGCCCAGGACTTGGGAAGGCTGGCCTCTGGGAGTTTGGGCTCTTTTCCCAGGAGGAAAAGTCTTCCCGTGGGTTTCGGGGCTGCCTGTGGAGCCAGTGGGCTTCAAGGTGCTGAGGAAAGTGGGGTTCAGCCTGTAACCTGTCTCCCCCATCCAGCAGAGGACACTGACCACTGACTGGCAGCCGTGTGTGTGTGTGTGTGTGTGTGAACAGCCAGGTTCAGCATCCTGGGAGGCACCGTCCAGTCTCCTGCTGTGCATTCTGCACCCTGCCACCCCCCCACCCCCCGCCCCAGCTCAGAGGGACAGTGCACGCCCCAAATCCATGGTTAGAGCAACAGGATTGACCTCCAGACCCCTTTCCTTGAGGACCCCTCAGCCCCTTACTGTCTCAGGGTGGCCTGGCCTGGGAGGTACTGCTGGGGCTGGGGGTGGGGTTCCATGCTGGAGGAGGGGCTGGTGGAATTCTTTCCACCCTGCTCTCTGGGACTGGAGGTTCCTGCCCCTTCCTGGATCAGCCCCACCTTGCAGGCCTGGACAGGTGACTATGCTTGAGGGGGCCAGCCCTGGTGAGAGCCCCCTCCCCATGGGACTCAGCCCTTCTGGATCCCATGGAGGAGCCAGCATTTGGGCCTTAGACCAGACCAGTAAATCCATGGACATTAAAAGAATTTTTTTTTAATTTTAATTTTTTGATGATACTGTGCGGCTTGTAGGATCTTAGCTCTCTGACCAGCAATTGGAACCTGGGCCCTCGAGAGTGAAAGCGCAGAGTCCCAACCACTGGACGACCAGGGAACTCCCCACGTACATTTTTTAAAGCAGTGGAAGCCTTTTTGTTTTTCTTCCTAACTGAATTATCACTGATACGATGTCAGAGGAGCTGCTGTGGTCAAAGTTAAGTTGGCGAGGAGCGGTCTAGGGACCCCTCCTCTATGTCCCTCTCAGGCCCCATGACTCTCGAACCCGAAAGCGTCCGAGAACCCAGTTTCAAAGCCCCTGGGCTAGAGGACCACAGAGGATCCCTCTGGGCCTGCGGCCCATGACCCTGACCCTGGAGCCTGGAAAGCGTGGGTGGGAGGCCGCAGGAGGCTGCCCCCGCTACCCACCCAGCTCCATTCCTCCTGCATCAGCCCAGCTGTCCCTGCCCCCCACGGCTGTGGCCCAGCCCTCGCCCCTTTGCCCCCAGGACAGCTGGCTGGCCGCAGCTGCTGGTCCCTCCCTCTGAGGCTGGTACATGTACCCGGACACCCTCAGCCCCGGCGCCCACTTGCTCCCCACTCTGCTCTCTGGCCGGCTTGTGACTCCCTGGGGCCCAGCAGGGGACCTGGTGGAGAATGGAGTGTCCAGGCTTCTGTTTAGAGCTGTCGAGGGGAGCTGTTGATTCCCGAGGGGCCCAGCTGTACGGCCCGCATGTGCTGGAGGGACTGAACCTGTCCCTGTCCATAGGCTCTGATGAGGGGCCAGGAACAGCCTCAGTGGACTGCCAGACAGACTTCAAGGGAGCCACGGGTCCTTTAAGTAAATATGCACATTTTCCTGCATATGCACTTAGGGGAGAATTGGGTCTGAGGATTTTACCATATTCTCCAAGGGGTCTGGGGCCCAGTGCAGTTAAACTCCCCCATGGGCAGCAAGGTCAGGTGGAGATCTTTGGGTCACTGGCCTGGCTCTGCCCGTGGGCACTTGGCTGGGTCATCCACCTCAAGCTCCAGCCAGCTTCCTTACCTATAAATGACAGGGTTAGTCAAGGTGCTGTCTGAGGTTCCCCCCGACCTCAAAATTCAGTACCAGGTCACTGATGTCACCCCCCCCACTCCCCCCGATTCCTGTCCCACTTGCTGGTCCCTGGCTGTTCAGTTAGGCCGGCTATCAGAAAGGAGTACAGGTCATTGACACAGGGTTGGAGCCATCCAGCCTCCCATTGCCATTGTTAACAGGGGTCTGTGGGCTTCCTGGGGTGCCGCCCCATCTGTGTCCTGGAGGGAGCAAGTCTAGGTGACGCTCCTGAGATCCCCAGAGTCCTTGCAGAGAGGCAGCCTAATGCTTTGTTTAGCAGAGACCGTGTCAGAGCAGGGCCCAAGTTTGTCCCCCAAAGGACAGTGGGCTGGGGTGCCCACCGCTCAGTGTGGCCCCTTGCACCCTCTGTGCTGAAGATGGGGTGCCCTCAGGTCTTGACCTTCCCCCTCCTTGGTCTGCTCAGCCCCTGGGCCTGCAGAGGTCAGAGGTCACGGATGTCCTGTCCTGGACCCACTTCACAGGGCAGACCATCCTATGACCCCTGTCAACACCCAGGTCCCCTAAATTCTCTGAGCCTCAGTTTATCTTAGAATGGGGGTGTGACAAGTCCTGCCAGCCTCACAGGGGTCCTGTGATGTTCAGAGCCAAAGTGAGACAGCGTTCTTTACTTTCCGGGGGCTGTCTGGTGCCCCGTGACCGTAAGGGTCCCTGAGAGGCCGCCTGGCTCCACACTGTGTCCCACAGGAGGCCGGGCTCACCACTCGGACCTTTGGTGTAATGCCACCCACCAGGCGAGTGAAGTCACAGCAAACCCAGCTGTGAGCTGCGAGGCCCTCCCTCAGCAATCCACTTGCTTATCGCTCGGGACAGATTTGGGTCACCAAGTTGGTGATTAAATAAAGGGCCTACGTATTTTTCCCATTTAAAAATAGTCCATCATAAAGATATGGGATTTCTAATCACAGCTCCCAAGTTGACATAACCCAACGTTTTGGCCCGTAATGCTGTCTGCACCAGCCCACTGTCTGTATGTATGGTCTTATTTCCGATCCACATGGACTTTTTGAAATACAAGATGTTGTCTTATTGCTTTAGAGGCCCTTCAGGGTTGGGGAGCTCAGGATGGGACCATTGGCTTAGACAAGTATTAACAAGGATTTTTTATAAGCAGGTGATACTGCAGATTCATTCAGAGCCTGTGCTGGGTGAGCCCATTTTTTGGGGGGATCTTTGGACTGGAGAGGACAGACAGCCACATTCTGAGACATTAAAGATGCAGGAGCCATGGGTGCCCGTGGTATAGTTGACACCCATAGGCCAGGTCTGAGACGGGGACCACAGGAGACTGGCCCTTATCACTGTCCATGTGACCGGAGATGACCTCTTCTGGGCATATTCCTGCATCCTCTCCCGTGAGCCAGGTAGGGGCCCAGACACCCTTGGTGTGGAGGTGAGTGAGGCCTGGGTGGCCTCTGTTCGCAGGTGTCCCTTAGGAGACAGGAGAGCTGTGGTCTGGCAGGTGACCTTCCAAGTCTCTTTATTTTTTTTCGAACTTTAAACTTTTTATTTTGCCTTGGGGTGTAACTGATTAACAATGTTCTAGTAGTTTTAGGTGGACAGGGAAGGGACTCAGCCTTACATATGTGTGTATGCATTCTCTCCCAAATCCCCCTCCCATCCAGGCTGGCACATAACAGTGAGCAGAGTTCCCTGGTTATACAGTAGGTCCTTGTTGGTTATCCATTTTGAATACAGCAGTGTGTACCTGTCCATCCCAAACTCCCTCACTATCTCTTCCCCCTGGCAACCGTAAACTTGTTTTCTGTGAGTCTGTTTCTGTTTTGTAAGCAGGTTCACTTGTATCATTTCTTTTTAGATTCCACACATAAGGGATGTCATACAATATTTCTCCTCTGTCTGCCTTCACTCAGTATGATACTCTCTAGGTCCATCCATTGTTGTTACAAATGGCATTATTTCATTCTTTTTAATGGCTGAGTAGTATTCCATTGCATATATGTACCACATCCTCTTTATCCATTCCTCTGTTGATGGACATTTAGGTTGCTTTCACATCTTGGCTATTGTAAACAGTGCTGCAATGAACACTGGGGTGCATGGATCCTTTCGGATCATGTTTTTCTCCGGCTATGTGCCTGGGAGTGGGTCAAAGTCTCTTTAAACGCTAGTGCAACAGGCAGGACAAGTGTCCCCTTTGACAGATGAGGAAAGGGATCAGAGCCACCCAGTGACTTACTCAGAGTCACAGGGAAGGTTCACAGCCCTGCAGGAGTGGGAGCTTGGTCCCGGGTCCTCTGCTGGCCTGGACGGTGCTTGCGCTGAGGCCTCCCCCCCAATGTCTCCCCAGGATCAGGCAGCTAAGGACAAGGCCCTGCAGAGCATGGCTGCCATGTCGTCCGCCCAGATCATCTCCGCCGCAGCCTTCCACAGTAAAATGACCCTCACCCGGGGCCCAGGCTACCCAGCGGTCTCAGGGGTAAGTGGGGCTGCCTGCAGCCGGAGGCCGGACCACCCTGTCCTTCTCCCTCCTCCCCCTTCTGAGGAGACACAGCGCTGGCCACACCAGAGTCCTCACCTGAGTCTTCTCAGGGAAGGAGGGACCAAGGACCGAGGGCCGTGCAGGTGTTGGAACCTCCCTCTGGGGGCCTTGGCAGGGACACAGGGCGAAGCCACGCCATCAGATGGGTGGCCTGGGGGCTCTGCAGAGTTGGCCTGGTTTCCTGATGGTGCTAGTGGTGAAGAACCCACCTGCCAAAGCAGGAGACATGAGAGACCTGGGTTTGATCCCTGGTGGGGGAAGATCCCCTGGAGGAGGGCATGGCAGCCCACTCCAGTATTCTTGCCTGGAGAATCCCATGGACCGAAGAGCCTGGCGGGCTACAGTTCATAGTAAAGAGTGGGACGCAACTGAAGCAGCTTGACACGCACACGTGCAGAAGAGGCAGCTGAGGCCCCAGGCTTTGGGGCAGCACTGGCCGGTCCCCAGTAACCCTGCCCCCACTTGGCCTCACCCCCATCCCCCTCAGGTGTTCCTCCCAGGTGGAGGCTGACGTCCAAGAACAAACTCTTGAATGTGAACTTCTTGGCCTGAGAACGGGTCTCTCGGCCACTCTAAGAACAGTCTAGAGAGGCCCCTCCTTCCCAGGGTGTGGCCGTATAGGGTTTTTCCTGGCTGTTGGGACTAATGCACCACCCCAGGCCCGAGAACAAGGGGCAGTCCGGGGAGCCTCTTGTCTAGCCGTTTTTCAGTGTCCAGAGGCCTCTAGTCCAGCATGGCATTGAGTAGATAGGACGACGGGACTTGAGGTGTGCCCACGTGACTTTGGGGGTGCTCAGACCTAAGCAGGATGCCTGGCTCCAGGACTGTTGGGGGCCATGCTTGGCACCGTCACAGAGGACTTATCTCTGAGGAAGGAGATGGGAGGAGCCGTGTCTGCAAGTTTGGGGGCTGCTCCTGGGAGCCCCTCACTGGAAGATGTTCCAGGGGCTGGGCTTCCTGGATGCATTCTCTGGGAGGCCATACTGCCTGGATGGAGGCAGGGGTGTTAACACCCTTCCCAGCCCCCAGGCCCAGGCTCCAGCCTCCCTTCCAGCTCTGAGGCCCCTGCCATGTCTGACTCCACAATGCTGGCCATGTCCACGGGGCTCTGCTGACCCTGTGCTTTTACCTCCTCAGTTTTGGCAAGGAGCTCTGCCGGGCCAAGCCGGAACGTCCCACGAGTGAGTATGGCTTCCGATTACACCCTGGGCTGCACTTGAGCCAGTGAACCATTCTGTTGACCCCGGCCGCAGGGTGGGTGGGTCACAGGGTGGAATCAGCCTTTCCGGGTGGCCCTGTGCTTATGGATGGGGCACCTGGGTGGCATTTGCTGAAGCCCCAGTCTGTCCTGGGTGGGGCAGGGCCTGAGCTCGGGACCCCGAGGGGAGGAGGCTGGCCTGAGTGGGAGGGAGGGAGTGATGGGTTTGCCCAACAGACATGCTGCTTCCGTGGGCCAGTCAGAATCCTGAGGGAGCAGGAGGCCAGAGTCCCCGACCCCCTAGGCTGCATCACAGACAGCCCAGGGGCCTGACTGAGGCTCCTAGGCTGCCCCGAGCTCACGTGTCCTCTCTCGTCTCCCGCAGTGTGAAACCTTTCTCCCAGCAAACCTACACTGTCCAGCCGTCACTGCCTCTGCCAGGTGGGTGGGCAGGGTCTGACTCCCTCCTGTGTCACACCCTGCGGCTCCTGTCCCGGTCCCAGGTCCCGACAGCTGGGCGCTCACGTCCCCTTAGACGCCATCCTGGTGCGCGCTCAGACTGTGCACCCCGTCTCCTGGCTGCACCCCGATCCTCTCCAGAGCCAAGACCCCTGTGTGCCCAGGGCTGCCCATCCTCCCAAGAGAGACTCAGGGCTGGCAGCGTTCAGTTCAAGGGGCATGGTGGGTGCCCCGGGCAGCTGCTCCACCTGCACATGCATCCCATCCAGTCTGGCTCTTGGGCTGGCCTCCCTCTGGGACACTGTAACCCTCTTCAAGACAGGGTTCCCGCAGAGCCTGGTGTTCCAGCCTGGAGCCCCCGGTCAGCAGAGGGAAGACTCCTGAGACGGGGCAGACTGGGCGGCACTCTGGCTGCTCACGTGACCAGCTTTGTCCTTGCCTCTTTCTCAGGAGGGTCCCTCCACCTGCCCCTCTGCAGGGCAAGATGGGATCCTCGCCCATGGCCACCTTTCCTGGTTTGGGATTGACTCCTGCCTGCATGCTGGCCTGGCTTTTCCTGCTCTGAGAGGAGCCCTGCCACCCTCCTAGGTTCTTGATGGCCACTTGGGGCCACTCCCACCTCCCTAATCTGTGTTTTCCCCTTTCTGCCCATCAGCTTCTCTTGGGCCCTACTCGTTCCTGCCTGGGTCACTGCCGTAGCCTCTTAACCAGCTTCCCCATCTGCAGCCACATCCTTGCTCTTCCACCCCATAACTTACCCATCATCTTTTTAAAGCGTCTTTCTCACTGCACTGCTTCCAGCTTAGACTCCATTAGAGGCTCCCCGGTGATTGTCACTCTCTGTGCACCCGGGCACCATCCCGGGCTGGTGTCTGTGTCTGTCCTCCATGTGTTGGGCCACGTCTAGTGTGCCCTCACCAGGCAGGACTCGGGAAGCTGCCCTGGGACAAGTGAATGAGGGATTCAGCTCAGGTGTCCAGTGTGTGAGCTGGTGTGTCCAGCGTGGTCCTCTGCCCACTCCTCTGCCACCCCCTCTCTGTCTCCTCCCTGGGCTCCTGACCCACCTGCCTTGGCTGCCTTCTCGTCCTCTCTGTCACCAAGTCCTGCAGTCTTGCTCCCTCCATGTCCCTCCTGTGTCCCCTCCTCTTCACTGCCCTCTTCTTGTCCCTCCTCGAGAAGAGCCCACGTGGCCCGTGTCCCTGGCCAGCCACGTCCCTGGCCAGCCTCGCCCCTGCCCAGTCCTTCCTCCACAAGGAACAAGATGTGCAGAAATGCTCAGCCAATCACTCCTTAGCCTTGCCTAGAATCCTCTGTCACCCTCCTGAGCTCAGGCTGATAACTGAACTCCTCACCCAGCAGCCTGGCCCCAACTCTCCAGCCTTGTTTCCGGCCCCCACACAAACCTGCTGGACGGAGCCTCCCAGCCCACTGAGAGTCCAACAGCCCCGTGCCCTCTGCCTGGAGCCCATTCCCCTGTCTCCGCTGCTGCCTCCTGCTCCTGCTGCATCACTTCTTTTTATTTTTTTATTAAGTTTATTTCTAATTGGAGGATAATTGCTTTACGATGTGTTAGTTTCTGCTTTACAACAGCGTGAATCAACCATAAGTATACATATATCCCCTGCCACCTGAGCCTCCCTCCCACCCCCGCTGCATAACCTCTTTAAGCATCACCTGCGGAAAGCCTTTCTGACCACCTCCAAGGTGGACCAGGAGCCCCCCTGCAGCGCTCAGTCTGTTTTCATCATGTTCATTGCTTCACTTAATCGCAAACCTGCATTCACTTCTGGGCCAGATGCTGTCCCAGGGGCTGGGCAGAGACTCGTGTCATTGTAGTCATTTGTCCAGTTATCTCCCTGGCTGGACCTGAAGCCCCTCTGGAGCAAGAACCAAGCAGTGCTTGCCCTGGAAGCCCTGGGTCCAGCAGGCATTCCCCGCGACCCCTGCCCCCAACCACTCCCATCCCCTTGCCCCCCTACCCCCAACCTGTCCCTGCCCAGCATCGTTTGCCCCCACCCCCACGCCTGCTGGGAGGCACACAGCAGGTCCCCCAGCCAGGTTCCGATGGGTCTGGGGGTCTGGGGGAGGCTGGTGTGGGGAGGCCGTGTGGGCCGGCTCCCATGTGCCGTCCACCGTGTGCAGGGTTTGAATCTCCGGCAGGACCTGCCCCATCGCCCTCTGCGCCCCCCGCGCCCCCATGGCAGGGCCGCAGCGTGGCCAGCTCCAAACTCTGGATGTTGGAGTTCTCTGCCTTCTTGGAGCGGCAGCAGGACCCCGATACGGTAGGTTCTGGCTTTTGCCAGATGGATTTTCTCCTGCCCCATCCTCCTTCCTGGAGGGTGCTGCTCCCCAGCCTCCTCCAGCTCTTATTTTACCTGCTCTGGCTTTCTCTCCCTGCCCTCTGCCCCGCTCTACCTTGGGACTAAATTTAGGCTCCCTGTTCCTTTTCATCCTTTCCTGGTTCACCCATCCTCCCCTTGCCTTCTTTCTCACTGGACCTTGTGTCTCTCCCTCCCCTAAGCCCTACCCTGGTCTCTGCGCCCCATCCTAGCCCCCAGTCCCTTCATGTCCTCCTTCCTCCCGCATAGTCACCTCTCCCTCTGAAGACACTGGTCCCAGCCCCACCCCAGGCTGCACTGCGCTGTCCCCTGTGGCTCCAAGGAGCCGCCTGTCTGCCCCACATCCTCGGGGTCACCAGCAGGAGCATCAGCCCACCTCCACCTTGTCCCCTTCTGTGTCTCCATCCTGGGTGACCAGCGTCACCTGCGGAGTTCAGAGTAGCACCTGGCCAGGTGGACAGGAGACCAGAGCCGGGGAAACTTCATTGATCATTTCAGTTTAACACTTTTTTTTCTTAAATGCTAAGATTTCCCAAGGTCTTTATTTTTTTCTTTATTTATTTTAAGTTGGAGGATAATTGCTTTACCCTGTTGTGTTGGTTTCTGCCATACAACCATGTGGATCAGCCCATACGTATACATATATCCTCTCCCCTCCTGAGCCTCCCTCCTACACCCTCCCACTCCCAGTTTGACATTTAGAAGCTTATTTTTCAGGTGAGGAACTTGTTAGTCAGACAAACCCTTCCTTGGAAGCCCAGCACGTATTGTGAAAGAAGTGGATTTTCTTGGGTTGCAGCAAGGGATTCCCATGCCCCTACCATCAGTCCAAGCGGAGGAAGCACCCCTTTTCTGGTTCAATGGTCTTCCATCACACATGAGATTGAGGGGGTCCAAAGACAGAAATGACCCGCCTAAGGATGTTCAGTGACCGAGTCACGACTCAGAATAGTGCAAATAGCGACCAACACGTGCCGAGCTCCTCTGGGGAGCCGCCCGCCCCAGGCGTGGGATGCCTGTTTGCTCTGTGCTCAACCCTTCTTCCTGCTCCGTGTTCCCAGAGGGGAAACTGAGGCCCTGCCGTGGCATCCTTGCTCTGGGCCCCTGGCTGGGCGCAGCGCCCCAGGGCTGATCCGTCCGCCCCGCGGTCCCTCAGACCAGCACTCCTGTGCCCACAGTACAACAAGCACCTATTTGTGCACATTGGCCAGTCGAGCCCCAGCTACAGCGACCCCTACCTCGAAGCCGTGGACATCCACCAGATCTACGACAAGTTCCCCGAGAAGAAGGGCGGCCTCAAGGAGCTCTTTGAACGCGGACCCTCCAACGCCTTTTTCCTTGTGAAGTTCTGGGTAAGTCCCTCATGGCCTTGTCCTTCCTGCCCCAGCTCGTCGATGACCATCACTTGGCCCTTGGCTCATTTGCCCCGAGGGTGAAGCCTGACCAGGGAGGCCTGGCTGGCAGGAGGCACTGATGGGAACCCTGCCCTGGTCGGGGGAGATAGCAGCGTGGGGGCCCTTCTCACCAGACCTGCCTTCTTCCAGTTGGAGATAATATTCTGTGTTCTTCTAGCCACCCTCCAGATGAGAACCACCCTAGATCCCCATTTCATAGATGGGGAAACTGAGGCATGGAGTCAGCAAGGGCCTGGCTCTGAGACGCCCAGCCCCAGCGAGCCTGACTCCTGCAATCCTTCTTGTGATGGGCATGCTGGGGAAGGTCAGGGCTGTCGGGAGAAGGTCACCCTCATCGTGTTACTTTTATTAGCATGTTTCTTCTTCACCGGGCTTCCCAGGTAACACTAGTGGTAATGAACCCGCCTGCCAACGCAGGAGATGTAAGAGATGAGGGTTCAGTCCCTGGGTCAGGAAGATCCCCTGGAGGAGGAAATGGCAACCCACTCCTGTATCCTTGCCTAGAGAATCCCATGGACGGAGGAGCCTGGCCGGCTACAGTCCATGGGGTCACAAAGAGTCGGACACAACTGAGTGACTGAGCATGCATCCTTGCCGCCGTACTGAAGGGAGGTACAGTTGACAGCCTTGGTCCCTAGAGGGGAAACGGGCACAGAGAGCTGAAATGACCTGCCAGGGCCACCCAGTTCATAGTGGCAGCCCAGAGCTCAGACCCAGCTCTGGGAGTGTGCTTGTAACTACCGCCCTACATTTCCTGCTTTGCCGGGTGCCTGCTGCCTCCCGCAGGGCCCTGGTGCTCCCCCTGTCCTGGTGGAGAAGGCTCTGGATTGCCTAAACAGGGACCCCAGCCCCTAAGCGGGGGCAGGAAGAGAACAAACTTTGATGTGCATTCAGAGTCATTTTCTAGAGCCCAGACTTCGCTTCCAGGAGATGGTCGGGATGATCTCCTTCCTGCCTGGAGATCAGAGCTAGCAGGAGGTGGGGAGGAGCCAGAGTATCCTTCCCCAGTCTGGCCCATGGCCCTGGTCCTCTCCTTTCTTCTGACCCTGGAGGGGCTGGGGGCAGGGATGATGAAAGAAGAGGGGGTGGGGGCGGAGGTGCCAGGAAGTGTGAACGGGCAAGTTCCACTCTGGCCTCAGTGCCCCGTCTGCGGGCTGCATACACAGCCTGTGCTCTATGGACCCAACAGGATCTTGCGTTCTCAGCACCCTGGGGCGGTCACCACACAGGACTGGGGGCGGACTACCAGCGAGCCCTCCAGTGTGTAAGGAGAGCCAGGTGGGCAGCGGACAGCCTGGCTGGAGAGTTGCCTTCCCGGGAGTCTTGGCTGCTCTGGGCCCTGTTTCTCCACCTGCAGAGTCAGCTCTTGGTTCTTGAGGGCGTGTGAGAGGCTGTGTGTCTGAGGACCCCACCATGTGCGGTCAGCTGACGGTGAAGGGGGCCGTGTGCCTGCCTCCTGTCCCCAGCCTGAGCCCTGAAGGCCAGAGGCTTGGGCAGGGTGAGGGTGGGTGAAATCGGAGCTGGGGACGGGGCAGCGGGCCGGGGAGGCGGGGGGCGGGGGGGGCTTGTCGGTGGCTGGGACACCTCAGCCGCCATCTGGTCCTTCTCCTCCTGTGTGGGGAAGGCAGAGGCGCCAGGGAAGGTCAGACCTGTGATGTGGGGAAGGCAGTTCTCCTGCTTGCTAACCATGGGACTCGGGGTCCTCCTGGGCAGCCCCAGACCACAGCCATCCGGAACCCTCTACTGTGCCCTGGCCTGGAGCTGGCGGGGGATGGGCCACACATTTAGGCAGGGACACGGCTGGCCAAGGACTTGGTGAGCCCCCTCCCCACCCCCAGCCTCCTTTTTCCTGCCTGGTGGTTTTCTCATCCGGCCCCAGGCCCTGGGCACGCAGGCAGTGGGGTGGGTCAGAGAGCACTTGGAGTGGGAGGAAGGGGGACTCTGATGTCCCCAGCTTGGCCTCCCGGCCCCTCCTGCCAAGTTGCTGCCCTCACTGGTGGAGGGTAGGGAATGAGTGGTCGGCTCGCGTCCGCCAGGGCTCGTCGGTTGCAGCTGGCAGGGGCATCGGCACAGGAGGGGTTCAGGGGGTCAGGCTGGGCCCTGTGCATGTGAGATATGGGGGCTGAGAGGCCAGCGCCCCGCCCTCCTCCCCCAGGACCTGTGAGATCAGCAGAGTCCTCCTCTGTCCGTCGGCGGAGGGAGAGGGGCCTCCTGGACACCAATGGCTGTTAACTCTGGATTGAAAAGGCCGGGCCGAGCTGGCTGGGAGGACAGGGCCCCAGCTCCTCCTCCGTGGCAGGGCCCTGTCTCCCGGGCACATACCAGCGCGTGACAATGAATCTGAGCCCCCAGCCCCCTCGCCCGGCTGTCTCGGCTCATCTGTCAGCCACCCGATCCCCCACACCTGTTCCGGGCACAGCCTGTGAGCTGCCCACCGCGCCGCGGCTATGAATAGGGTGAGGGAGGGGAGCGAGGGGGCGCTGGGGTGGGGGGTGGGGTGCCTCTGAGGGTAACAGGGGGGCAGCTCTGCTCTCAGGCTGGGAGGGTGGAGACGCCAAGCTTGTGTGGGCGCGGGGCTCAGAGTGGGGGTACACGGTGGACAGGAAACCCTGCAGTGGGGCTGTCGAGGGGGTGGGATCGTAGTTAGGACGTCACAGAGGATGCTGTGTGGCTGTCGCCGGCTGGGGTCCCCGGGGGTAGATTCTGGGGCAGACTCTGGACCTTCACTTGTGGGACTTCCCTTTTTGCATGCCGGATCTTAGTTCCTAGACCAGGGGTCGAACCCCGGCCCTCTGCAGTGGAAGCACAGAGTCCTAACCCCTGGACCGCCAGGGAAGTCCTTATGGAATTGTATCTCTGCTCCATCTCCTTCTCTCTCTCTCAACTGTTAGCTCACCTGTTCTCGCTGCTCCCCCCAATCCCCCAAGTCACACACGCACACACTCCTTGAGGGCAGAGACTATGACGCAGCCTCTTCCCTTCCATCTTGGCTGTTCTGGGCCAGGCAGGATGCATGGGTGACTGAAAGGCCAGGCGAGTGGGAGGTGATGCCAGAAGACCCGGGAGCGTCTTTGGGCTGGGGTGGGGCTGCAGTTCTGAGGACTGGCAGGTGCAGGAAGCGTAGGTGCCCTCCTTGTGACTACAGGACCGCTCCTCGCCCAGAGCCACCGTGCGGGGGCAGGCTCAGACAGCCATGTGCCACATTCTGTTAGGCACACACCCTGCGCCTGGCCGGGCCCTGGGAGAGCTTGGTTCCTGCCTCCGGGGTCTTCACTGTCCGGAAGGGGCAAGGCCAGGCCCTGCCAACCCGGTGGTGGTCGCGTTTTAAAGGGGTTCTGCATGAGGGTGCCAAGACCTCTCAGAGCAGTTTAGAGGAGGGGCCGAGCAGAAGGGGGCTGGTGTTGGGGAGACTGGTCTGGAGGCAGACTGAGATGCATAAGTCTAGGGTAGCTGGGCTCATGGGGCCACAGAGATGGCGAGGGGCCGGCCCCCCAGAGCCATTGCTGAAAGGCACCGGCAGGGTCTCGTTGCGCTGCAGGCCAATGTGAGGTCTCGTCTGCTGGGCGGTGGGTACTTGGTGGGCAGCAGGGACCAGGCTCTTGCCATTGTTTCTGTCGCACAGCCTGACTTTACCCCAGGCCTGCGTGTGAACAGACAGGGACGCTTTCTGAGGTCCTACATCCATGTTCTCTCTGAGTGTCCCCCACCTCGATGGTGTCCTGGCCCTGGGACCTGGGCCGTGACCCCCAACAGGGCCCCTCTGAGTCACCACCCCACCCTTGCCCTTGTCTCCCTCCAGGCAGACCTCAACACCAACATGGAGGACGAGGGCAGCTCCTTCTACGGGGTGTCCAGCCAGTACGAGAGCCCTGAGAACATGATCATCACCTGCTCCACCAAGGTGTGCTCCTTCGGCAAGCAGGTGGTGGAGAAAGTGGAGGTAGGCCACGCTGCCCACCTGGGCTCCGGCCCCTCACGCACACACACACACACACCCTCCGCCCCCAGCTGGGCTTCTCACCTCTTTCCCCAGATTTGCCTGAATTAAGGCAGTCTCACCCTCACCTCGTCCTTATCACTGACAACCTACCTCACGCCCAACACGAGCCGGGGGGGGTGAGAGGCCAGCCACCCCCCCATCCTGGTGGTTCTCACCTGCTGTACATCAGGTCTTGGGGGGCCAACACCCTGGCCCTGAGTCCCCCACAGCGCTTAACCCCAGACCTCTCCCACCTGCGGTGCTGTCTGGGCAAGTCGCAGTCTCTGAAAAGCTCTTCAAGTTATTTCCAGTGAAGTTTTAGTTTGAGATAATTGTGATCCATGTGCAACTGTAATCCCTTTGCTAGCCCCCTCTTGCCTAGTAGAGTGGATGAAGCATTAGCCCCCTGAAGCTGACTCTGATGCAGCCCACATGCTCAGCTGTGTGCCTGAGTGTGCACAGATGTGTAGATGCACATACATGACGGATCCGTGGCCACAAGGTCCCTGTGACCCTGCCCCTGTGTGCGGCCAGAACTGAGCTGTCACTCTGTCCCCGCCTCCACATCTTTAAGCTCCTCCCTCAGATGCCCGGTGGGTGTCCGGGTCCCCAGGGGAGGTGGGGGTCTGTCTCCAGGGACCCCGGGGCTCAGCCCCACCTTCCCACTTAAGCCCTAGTGGGTCGTGGGCCTTCCTCAGGGAGCTGTCGGGCTGGAGGTGGGCAGCAGCCTTCTAAGTCCCGCTGTCCCCGGCCCCACAGACCGAGTACGCGCGCTACGAGAACGGCCACTACTGCTACCGCATCCACCGCTCCCCGCTCTGTGAGTACATGATCAACTTCATCCACAAGCTGAAGCACCTGCCTGAGAAGTACATGATGAACAGTGTGCTGGAGAACTTCACCATCCTGCAGGTGTGTGTGTGCGGGTGTGTGTGCAGGTGTGGGGGAAGGGGGGAAGGCAGGTGTGGGGAGACAGGTGTGTGATGTGTGTAGGTGTGGGGGGACAGGTGTGTGGTGTGTGCAGGTGTGGGGGGACAGGTGTGTGGTGTGTGCAGGTGTGGGGGGACAGGCAGGTGTGTGTGTGTGGGGAAGGTGTGTGGTGTGTGCAGGTGTGTGTGCAGATGTGGGGGGACAGGTGTGTGATATGGGTAGGTGTGGGGGGACAGGTGTGTGTGTGTGCAGGTGTGGGGGGACAGGTGTGTGATGTGTGTAGGTGTGGGGGACAGGTGTGTGGTGTGTGCAGGTGTGAGGCAGGTGTGGGGGGACAGGCAGGTGTGTGTGTGTGGGGAAGGTGTGTGGTGTGTGCAGGTGTGTGTGCAGATGTGGGGGGACAGGTGTGTGATATGGGTAAGTGGGGGGAAGGTGTGTGGTGTGTGCAGGTGTGAAGGCTGGTGTGGGGGGAAGGTGTGTGGTGTGTGCAGATGTGGGGGGACAGGTGTGTGATATGGGTAGGTGGGGGGAAGGTGTGTGGTGTGTGCAGGTGTGTGTGCAGATGTCGGGGGACAGGTGTGTGATGTGGGTAGGTGTGGGGGGAAGGTGTGTGGTGTGTGCAGATGTGGGGGGAAGGTGTGTGGTGTGTGCAGGTGTGGGGGAAAGGTGTGTGGTGTGTGCAGGTGTGTGTGCAGATGTGGGGGGACAGGTGTGTGATGTGGGTAGGTGTGTGGGAAGGTGTGTGGTGTGTGCAGGTGTGAAGGCAGGTGTGGGGGGAAGGTGTGTGGTGTGTGCAGATGTGGGGGGACAGGTGTGTGATGTGGGTAGGTGTGTGGGAAGGTGTGTGGTGTGTGCAGGTGTGAAGGCAAGTGTGGGGGGAAGGTGTGTGGTGTGTGCAGATGTGGGGGGACAGGTGTGTGATGTGGGTAGGTGTGTGGGAAGGTGTGTGGTGTGTGCAGGTGTGAAGGCAAGTGTGGGGGGAAGGTGTGTGGTGTGTGCAGGTGTGTGTGCAGGTGTGGGGGGACAGGCAGGTGTGTGTGTGGGGGGAAGGTGTGTGTGCAGATGTGGGGCGACAGGTGTGTGATGTGGGTAGGTGTGAGGAGACAGGTGTGTGGTGTGTGCAGGTGTAGGGGCAGGGGTGGGCGGTGGGCGGGGCAGACGGCACGCTGTGTCCTGAGGCCCATCCCCTCCCCGCCCCCCGCAGGTGGTCACCAACAGAGACACCCAGGAGACCCTGCTGTGCGTGGCGTACGTCTTCGAGGTGTCGGCCAGCGAGCACGGGGCTCAGCACCACATCTACCGGCTGGTGAAGGAGTAGAGACCAGGGACCGGGAGGGGGTGACGTCACGTGTGCAGGGACGAGGGGAGGGGCCCCACAGGGGCAGCCCCCCGCAGCACCGAGAGTTGAGGTGGTGACTCTTCTGCCCAGGAGCAAACTCTGCCTGAACCCGCAATTGCCCAAGCCCAATAAACCCCAGCTCTTGCGTCTTCAGAGGCCCCGTCTGGCTGCGCGAGCCCCGGGAGGGCCGAGGGAGAAGGGGCCGGACGCCGCCGCGGGCGCGGCTGTGAAGCCAGGGCTCCGTGGACTCGGCCAGGACGGTCGCCAGCTGCCGACGCTCAAGATGGCATGTCCCCGAGCTGCCCTGGAGCCCTGCCCCCGGCTCGGGCCACACTGGGAGGCCTGGGGACAGGCGCGGGTCCCAGCCTGTGCGTCCTGTGCGGGCCCCTCGGCCACGGGGCGCGATGCGTCTGCCCCCTTCCCCCACCGCCTCTGCGGCTGCTCCCGTGAACAGCCGATGGGGAGGCCGGCCCAGCTCAGGGGAGGGTTTCAGGTGTGGAGGTTAGACAGGGGCAAGCAGAGCTCTTTAGCTCCAGTGGACGTGAAGTCTCTGGCCATGCCAGCTGCTCGGGGGGTGAGTTCCAAGGGGCCTCAGGTCAGGGGAGCCCAAGACAGCGAGGGTGGGAGTGCTGGGCCCCTTCTGAGTGTGGGTGGGGGCCCTGGGGGCCCTTGGCGTCCTCTTCGGTGGTGAAGGCCAAGAACGTTGGTACGAGGCCCGCGGTGCGCTCATGGTCTCTGAGACCATGCCGTCGGTATGCCTTGCCATCTCACAGCAAGCGCCTCCCAGCCAGGAAGCCTGCTGGGTGGTGACCACCTTGGAGCAGCCGGGCGACCACCCCCTCCCTGGGCGGAAGGTTCTGTGCCCCCTGGGGATGGAGGTGGGGTGGGAGTGGAGCCCACCCTGGGCCTGGAGGGGACCCCTCAGCTGAGGGAAGTTCCCTGGTCTTTTCCTCCTGGCAACTGGCCTCAGTCCTAGGGCTCCCCGCTGCCCGCCCTGTCTCAGCGTGTGTGTCCTTTCCTGCCTGTAAAGGGGGGCGGCCTTAGTGAGGAGGACGTGTCTGTATAGTGCCTGATGCAAGGCGCACTAAATAGATAAAAAGTTGTTACCATCCTCTTACCCTTCCTGGCCCTTGGGATGCCGGGAACTGGCTCTTTGCTGCCATCTAGTGGCTATTTGCTATCATCTTCCCTAATAGAGAACCTCACTTCCAGGAGCCTGGAGCCCAAGGGGAACAAGAGTTAACTGCAGGAGTTTTGTGTGCTGATCTCTCAGGGACGTGTGTGGGGATATGAAGTGAATAAGATGGTGTTGAGGAGGTGTTGTGTAGTTAGGAGCCAGGGCTCTGGAGTCAGCGGCTAGGGTTGGAATCCTGGTGCTCAGCTTCGGACTAGTGTGGCCTTGGGGAGGTGACCTAATTTCACTGTGCCTCAGTTTCCCCATCTGTACAATGGGTATAACAATAGTACCTACCTCGTATATGTAGAGTGCCTAGCGTGGTGCCAAGCACACGAGTGTGTGCCGTGAGTATGCATTATTATTAATAGCACTGACTCCTTGCAGTCTGAGGAGTCAGCTTTGGAAACTCTTAAGTGGGGGTGGGCTGGTCCTCAGAGCAACTGGAATTCAGAGGTGGGAGGGGGTGGGGCGTGGAAGGTTCAGGGAAGAGGCGGAAATTGAGAGGGGCTGCTTCTTGAAAGAGAGGCACTGCCTAGATAAACAGCTTGAAGAGGCAGTCTGCTGGCAGCTCTGGACAGGGCAGGCGGACCAGCCCTCCAGCTTCCTTCTGGAGAGCTGCTAGACCCCGGGCCAAGTTGTGTCTCCCTCCTGTGTGTCGGGGCCCGGCTCTCATCTATAGACGATGTGATGTGGAGGGAGGCAAGGGTCCCTGGGTCCCTGAGAATCGTCTACTGTCCTTGTGTGGTTTGGGTCTGGGGAGGCTCTCCTGCCCACCCCTGGTCACTGTCACAGCCTTTGCCCTCCCACCACCCCACCCTTGTCCCCAGAGCTGTCAGGATAAAGGGAGCCCATGACCTCTGCACTCCCAGCAGGACTGAACCTTCGGACTAATGCTTGTGTGTGAGCAGCCTTGGGCCCTGGGACGGACGCACAAACTAGGTCTGTTGTTTTGTGTCCTGGGTCCAGGGAGTCCATGTAGATGTTGGGGCCAGGGGCTGGCTGCGAGTGTTCCCTTCTCTTTAGGACCTGGTCTCAGCAGCCTAATGGACAGTCACCTACTTAGAGCTGGAAAGTCCAGACCGTTCTGCCACCGAGAACACAGATCGAGGCACCACTCCCTGAGGCGCAGTGCAGACCACAACCCGTGGGGCCAACAATCGGGAGATCCCACCCGGCCCGCTTCTCCTGTGCCGTCATCTCACATACATCCCCTCCTAGCCACTCTCTGCCTTTAGCCTTGGCACCTCATGTCCCCTGGCCAGCAGGCCCCTGGAGAACTGTCACTCATCTTGCAGAGCCAGCATGGAGCCACTTCTCCTGCAGAAGGGCTCCTGGCTCCTGACTGGCGGGGCAGAGGCATTCCACTCACAACCCGTCAGGGCACCTGTCTCCCGTCCTGGGCATCGGGGCTGAGAGATGTCTTCCATTCTCACCCGGGGGTGCTATGCTCTCCCCATTTTAAAGATGGGGGAGGAGCATCCAGAGAGGCTGGCTAACTCGCTTGGAGTGTTCTGGAATCTGAATGCATGTATTCACCAGCTTGACACGTGTTTATTTAACTTCCGGTTCATGCCAGGCACAGGGATGTACAGATGGCTGAGACCGGCGGGGTCTCTGGGGAGCGTACGTCTTACTGAGGAGGGAAGACAAGCCGAGCGGGTAAAGGACAGGCAGACTGATGGGGGACCGCCAGGAGGAGAGGGCGGCCGGGGCCTGGGGAGGGTGACGTGTGCGTGGGGACAGTGGGGAGGCCGTGTCAGGAACCCAGAGACGGAGCTACAGGTCCGGATGTGGTCCAGGCCCCGGCCCCCGAGCTTGGTAAAGGATTGGATTTTCCTCTATATGATGGGAGGTCCTGGGAGGATTTGAAGTGAGGGAGTAAGACTCGAGTCTGGTTTCTGGGAAACAATACAAGGTGGCTGGGGCCCGTAGAACAGTGTCATTGTTTCCGAGTCTGTCTTACCCTTGGACTCAGCATCAGGGGGCAAGGGAGCCACGGCAGGACAGAGGTGTCCTCCTCTGTTACCTTCTACAATCCAAACTCCACCTCTGGGGCACGGCAGGTGCCTGGTGAACATGCGGAGGTGTGTGATCTATGTTTTGGGGCTCTGAGTGAGGGTCCTGGAGTCTGTGGGACCCTTCGGGACAGGACCCTCCTGATGGCACTGGGAGTCAGGAGGTGGGGACATGGAAACTGGACGGTGCCTGACCCATGGGGCCTGGTGATTAGGCAGGGCCCCAACGGTCATCAGGGACTTTCCATTGAGTGGGGTGCTCTTCCTAATGGGGGGAGCCCCACGCAGCAGGAGTTGAGGGGCATGTGGACTGGAGTCGGTGGGTGAGGAGCGTGGGGCCAGGGCACCTGCTCCCCTCCCACCCATGGGACTCAAGGGTCGTGAACCCAGGGGCGGGGCGGCCCTTATTGGCAGGGATGGTGACCACAGGGAGCTCCCGACCCTTCAGGGACAGGGCCACCGGTGCACACCTGGGCCACACCTGCCTGGAGGAGGGGCAGAGCTGGAGCTGGGTGGGGCCCATCTTACCTGGTTATCCCAGGGGTCACCGTGTTTGGCCCCTTCTGACATTACTGTTGTGTCAGCCAAGAAAGGAAGCAAGAAGGTGAATCTGGAGCAGTTCTGAGGATGGAAACCCCAGCCAGGTTGCTGGGGGCTGAGTCAGTTTCTCACCAGTTGTGTGGTCTCGGGCAAGTGACTGAGCTCCGGGAACCTTTGTGACCTCATCCGCGAAATGGGAATGAAGTGGGCTGACTGTGGGCTGCTGTGGGGAGGAGGGTGAGCACACGTGTGAGGGGGCAGCCCCACACCCGGCTCACGGGGCACACGGCGGGCACGATGCATGAAGAGGTCGGTCCTGGCTCTGCCCCTGCCATGTCGGCCACACACACTTACACGTTCACACTCACAGCACACATATAGGTGCACACATTGTATACACACTCATGCACACAATGCAGCACACACTACACACACTATATACACACACAGACACACACACCTACACACTCGTTCATGTAGTTATCACATACATGCATGTACCACACACCTACACACACACTCACACTGTATACACACTCATACACACATACAGCATACACCTACACACATTATATGCACACATTTACACATAGACATACACACTATCACAAACATACTGCATGTACCACACACCTACACACACTCACACTGTATACCTATACATACACACACAGTACATGCCTACACACACTGTATACACACTTACACATAGACACACACACCTACACACATTCATATACTCACCATATACACACACATATATGTACCTCATACCCCCCCACACACTGTATACATATTCATAAATACACATACAGCACACGCTCACACATTATATGCACACACTTACACAGACGTACACACCTATACACTCACACATTCATACACTCATCACAAACATGCCACATGTACCACACACCTACACACACACACACTGTATATACCTACTTACACACACATAGTATACACCTACACACACTGTATGCACACTTACACATGGACACACACACCTACACATATTCACATACTCATCACACACACACACATGTACCATATACCTACACACGTACACTCAGCATTCATCATATAGACACACATACTTACACCACACACACACACATATGGACATGTAGGTGCCAGCATGGGTGCACACACACACACATTTTTAGAGAAAAGCTCTGCTCTGATGTCCTTTAAAAGGCAGAGAGAAGGGACTTCCCTGGTGGTCCAGTGGTTAAGACCCTGGGTTTCCAATGTAGGAGGCATGGATTCGAATGCTGGTTGATCCCACATGCTGCGCTATGGCCAAAAAAACCAAAAACAAAGGCAGAGAGGAGGCCTCGGGGCGCTCGGTTCTCTTCCCCCCTCTGGGGGCAGGGGTGGGTGGCGAGGCGAGGAGTCGGAAACAGGGAGCAGGTGTTCTTCATTGAGAAAGTAACTCTGGAAAGGGAGCGCTGAGCCACTCCGATTAAGAAGCTGTCCGGAAGTGGGTTTTTGTTTCGCTTCCTGCGACAGGACGGGTGAGGTGGGCCTGGACCTCCGAGGAAGGTGGGAGGCCGGCGGGAGGAAACGGTGTCTGGGTTCATGGGTGTCCGATATTCAACTTCAAGTGTTTTGTATTTTGCTATGTATACCCCCTTTGTCTCCAAACCTCAGTAAAGTCTGCTCCACACACCAAGGCGTCTGTGCGGTGATTTCTTTGTATGGAAACGAAGGAGCCCCTGTTGACGGAGGACAGGGCAGCAGGTCCAGCTGGTCTGGCCGTCCGGGGGGACGAGCCTCGGCCGCCACCTGGGCCAGTCAACCCCTTCCCTTCCCCATCGAGACCCCAGGCTCTGCGCGCACAGAGTTCTAGACACATAGCGCTAGGAACTCAATAAACAGCAGATGGACTTAACACCCCCTGGATTCGAAGAGTGGTCAGAGCCAGAGGTTCAGACCGGGCCTGGCGGGATGCCGTCCCTAAGTTGGCCTTCTGGGAACGTGATGTTAGCCTTGACCCGGGAGTGAGCAGGCCCATGGGGCTGGCTGGCTCCCCAAAATCAGAACTGCAGGCTATAGCTGCACCACTCCCGGGACCCGGGACCCAGGTGTCACCCCCACCCCTCCCAGGGGCCCTTCCTCCTGGGGAGCCAGGTCACTGGTGGCGCGTGTGTCAGGGGGATGTCCCAGAACACGGTTTGGCCATTTCTGGTCCATCGCCTGCCTTTGTAGAGCCTGGCAGCTAAGAAAGGTTTTTATTTTTTATTATTAAAACTTTTTTTTTTATTGTAGTAAAAGTCACATAATATAAAACACACTGTTTTAACCATACTTAACTGTAGAGTTTGGTGACACTAAGTGCAGTTTTTATGTTTTTAAGTGGCTAAAAAGAAATCCAAAGGACACCAGCACATGGCCTGTGACAATGGTCTGCAGTTCAAGTCCCAGGGTCGGTAAAATGGGGGTCATTGGACTGGGCTGTGGTGGCTTGGCTCACAGTGGCCCTTTCCAGGAACTGCTCCCAACTCCTGAGTCAGAGTGACCAAGGGCCTCCCTCAGAGCAGGGGCCAACGAGGGCCTGTCCACGGTGACAGCAAGAGTAGCCACATGACGATCCGGGAAGTGAGATCCACTGGGAGGGCGCTGAGGTGGGAAGAGGGGCAAGGGGCATGGGTGCAGCTGGGGTGACATCCTGCCCCTCTCTCAGGGGGCCACATCATCACTGGTTGACCTGAGTGAGGGTAGCGATGGTTTCAAGGGTGTGGGTCCCATCCCAACCTGACCTGTTTCCTCCAGATCTGTTTTAGACTTTGCTGTTTGCACTGGAGCCTTTGCTGAGACTCCCAGTCATCCTTGATCATCCACCCAGTCATCTGCTAGTCGCCCACCTCTGCTTAAGAGGGTCCCGGGTGTCTGTGGGAGACTCTGAGCAGGTGGGCAGCTGTGAGCGGGGGATCGGCTCATCTGTGACCATCTGGTGGGGTTCTTGTCCTAGGGTGCAGATTGCTTTAGGGCATTGCTTCCTGGCCTCGTCTGGTTCCGTGGAAAGGGCTCCCCCAATTTCCTGCCATGGAGAACCGTCCGGCCGCCAGCATCTTGTGAACCAAGTGGGAGAAAAGCACCCCGGTGTTGTGCACGGACCCCTTGTTCTGCACGAACCTCTCGTGCTCGCTTGGACCTGGCGTCCCCCAGCCCGCGGAGAAGAGCTCAGACTTCTGCCGGAGCTGGGAGGGGGAGCTGCAAGGAGTCAGGTGGGGCTCTGGGGCATTGATCTCTTCCTGAACTGACTTGGAGCAGCCTCCCACCCCCCGCCTCCACCTCCACCTCCGCTTGCAGAGACCCCCGGAGCCGTCGGCTCTTGACTCTTGGCGAGTTGGGTCGGAGGTAGAAACCATGCTCCTTTCTGGCTTCCTCTGGTTTAGGGTTCTGCTCTCTTGGTCTGCTACGTCAGTCAGCACCCATTCTTCGGTTTTCCAGCTCCTGAACTTTTCCCCCATCTTCCTGATCTCATTGAGATTTATAATCTTAAAAACAAAAAAATGATTTGTATCCTTGAGGATTTATATCTTAAAAAAAAAAATCCTTATGCAGTCATCTTAGAAGGGTTTCAAGAGAAAACAAAGATGGATGTGTGGAATCTACCACCTTTGTGCCAAGTCACTTATTTGAAATGTCAATCTGGCTGTCAGGTGAGGATAGATAAGTGGAGGGCAGGGGTGAGGGGCAACAGGGACACCCCGTTAGGAGGTGGCTGCAGAGTTGAGGGGAGAGACAACAGTGCTCTGGATGCAAGTTAGTGGCAGAGAGGAAAGAAAGCAAATGATCTTGAGATGTGTTTGAAGACCATCACTTTGATTTCCTGAGGCTTGGGTTCGGGGCGGGCAGGAAAGTGAGGAAGCAAGGTTAACTCCAAGGTTCCTGGCTCAAGTCACAAACTTATAGAGATGAGAGAGACTCGAGGAGGAGCAAATATGCGGGTGGAGGTCGGAGCTGAGTTGAGATCCCGATTAGACTTCCCAGTGGAGGCGTCCATAGCAGCTGCCCTTGTGATTCTGGAATGAAGGGGAGCGGTCAGGGCTCGGTCTAGGTTTCACTGGCGCCTGGGTTAGTATTTAAGCCCTTGAGACTAGATGAGATTACTTAGGAGGAGAAGATGGCTGGAGAAGAGGAGGTGTTGCCAGGACTGCCCTGAGTTATTCCAATATTGAAGGGCAGAGGAGCAGGGGAAGAAAGCAGGAAACAGTGGTTTTCTTCTCAGTTGCAAAGAGAAGAAAGCATTTCCAGGGGAGCTATGCACTCGCATGTAGATTAAAGTGAGGAGAGAGAAACAATCATTTGGGGCAGAGATGCCCTGGTTTCCCTTCCTCCTGAATAATAGAATCCCTCATTTTTAGCAGGGCACATGGCCCTCAGGATAAAAACCATATTTCCTAGTCTCCCTTGCCACTGGATGAGGCTGTATAAATTTGACCAATGGAGGCAAATAGAGCTGCAGTTTTCAGAAGTGTCCTAATAGAAAGAGGGAGACTTCCCTGATGATCCAGTGGCTAACAATCCACACTCCTAATGCAGGGGGCCTGAGTTAGATCCCCGGTAAGGGAACTAGACCCCACATGCTGCAACTAAGAAATGGGGAAGTCAAATAAATAAATAAAAAGAAAGAGGGCATGCTCTTCTTCATCTCTCCTTCTTTTCAGTTGACTGGATTGTGATATAATGGCTGGATTTCCTGCAGCCATTTTGTACTAGGAAATAACCTTAGGAATAGAAGTTACCAGTGGTAAACCAATAAGGTAAAAGAATCTTGGGTCTTTTCCATGAAACACAATTACAACTCTGGACTGATTTTATATGAGAGAGAAATATACTATCTTCTTTAAGTCACTTTTATTTTGTGTTTTTTGTAATTTGCAACCAAACATATTTCTAACTAATGCATCATGGCATAATGTTTGAAGCATGAATGGCTATAACAATAATAGCAATAACCCCACTCCTGACTCTGTAGCACTTTTCAGTTTACAGAGCACTTTTTCTTAAGGTTTATTTATTTATTTTTGGCTGTGATGGGTCTTTGTTACTGCTTGAGGGCTTTCTCTAGTTGTGGTGAGTGGGGGCTACTTTTTGTTGTCATGCGTGGGCTTCTCTTGTGGAGCACAGGCAGTAGGCACGTGGGCTCAGTTGTGGCGAGTTGCTCCTTGGCATGTGGAATCTTCTGGGATCAAACCTGAGTCCCCTGCATTGGCAGGAGGATTCTTAACCACCAGACCACCAGGGAAAAGTGCCTACGGAGCACTTTTAAACACACTGTCTTGCTTGGTTTTGTAGCTGCTCTGTGATGCTGTAGACACTTTCTTCATAGATGAAGGAACCGAGGCTCAGAGGAATTGCTCACTCATGTCACCTGCTTACTACGTCGCAGATCTTGTGCTTCCACCTGGATCCTCAGGCTCCTCGCCTGGTGACTGTAGTGGAGAGCAGGTTAGGAATGTGTAGGAGGTTTTGTTCCAGATGCTGGTGCTGGGTGGAGAGCTGGGAGCTGGCCCCGGAGACCCTGAGAGTCACTGGCAGTCATTGACAATGGAAGCGTTCTCATCTCTCTGGAAAATGCTTCTATTTGCACAGGGGTGGAGATTGTGGAGGATAATTAGAGAAGTAAAGATCAGACAACCACAAACACTGGAGGGAAATGTGCATGCCAGCTGGCGGGCGAGCAGTCCCATTTTGGAAGTAATTGGGTAGCAATGAGATGTTCAGAGCAAGAGCCTGCTGAGCATCCTGTGATGGGGGTGGGGGGTGTTTTCTTGGTATCAAAGGGGATCCGCCTCTCTCTGCAGACTCCCTCCCAAAGGCAAGCCCAGCACTTCTGAAGCTTGGCAAGATTCTCTTCTGCTTTTCCTCTCCAGTCACTACTTGGCCGACTTCTTTGCAGTTTCTTTCTCTGAATCCCCCACTGATCCTGATGTAGACATTTTGTGGAGGCTGTATATGCCTATTATCACTTGGAGATTGTGGGGGAGAAACAGACTTCAAACTGATTATGAGTTTGCACCTTCCTAACAGCAAAGGGCGGCAGAGGATGAGATGGTTGGATGGCATCACCGATTCAACGGACATGAGTTTGAGCAAACTCCGGGAGATAGTGAAGGACAGGGAAGCCTGGTATGCTGCAGTCCATAGATGTCATGGAGAGTCAGACAGAGCTTGGCCCCTCAACAAAAACAAACAGCAAGTGAAGGTGAGATGACTTTTCGGTGACTGCTAGAGGTTACGAAGTAGGGAAGTGCAAGCTGGAATTCAAAGCAGTCTTGGGACTCAGAGAAACCACACGCCGCCCACTCCGCCACCTCCCAGCCTTAGCCCTAGAAACCAGAAGCCCCCCGGGAATGCCGTCCTGTCTATCCCACCCAGGCCCCCTTTAATCTTGACAGACCGCCCTGGCCCCGCTCCTGGAGGCACATTAAAGCAAGCCTCACATGCCTGCTCTGGGGAATGGCCTGGCCCCTCCCCACTTACTACAGGCCCACTTGCTCTTCCCCTTCATCTCCCTGGGTCTTGGATTCCTGGCCATGGTCCCTGGCTTTGATATTTGCTTCTGCTCCCTTGGGTTTGGCAACTCATCACATTCCCCTTGCAGCTTTTCAGGCCTCGGTTTTCTTGATTGCCCTCCGCTGTGTTTCTGCCTCTGGTCTGTGTCCGCCCTCGGCCTTGAGCGAGGACCACCCTCCCTCTGGCCTGGGCTCTGAGAACCCCGTGGCTGGGCCAGAGATGGAAGGGGTCTTCAGCTGTCGTTGTAGCCAGAGGCCTAAGAAGACCCAGATCTGCTCTTGGTCATAGTTCCTCTCCCTCGAGAGAGAGAGATGCACAAAAGACGGTCAGCAAGGCACTGACCACTGTCTTTATCAGCAGAGACTTGGACCCCAATGTCAAATTCTAGGAGGGTTGGCTTGAAAGCCTACAGACCAAATAGGCCAAGTTTATCCCATTAAACAATTGCTGAGCACCTGGGATGTGTCTGGCACAGTTCCCGTGTCTGCTCCTGGGATGAAGCAGTGAACAGAATCAAAGTCCAGGTCCTGGGAGAGCTTATATGCTAGCAGGGGATCACACAACAAATAAGCAAAACTGGGCCGCTTTCCTGTTCTGTTTATCCTTCCCATGGCCGTACCCAGAGAATCTTGCATCTGGTCTCTGTGATGGAGGAAGTGAATCAAGGGCAACAGAGAGCATTTGCTTCAGTGCCTCCTTAGAGGAGACAGTGACTCCCTGGTCCCGCTGTAGTGTGATAGCAAGACGGCTTGTTTCAGCCACAGAGACACAGATATGGCCGATCTGGCTGGGGGGGCAGCTCCGGCCCTTGGTAAATGGGACCCCCAGGAAGAGCCACATTCGTGTGAGCTCACGTAGGCAGAGCACGCACTTAGGGCTCAGAACCCATATACTCTCACCCCACCCTCCCGGGATCAAAATCTGCAGGTGATTCCTACACACAGTGCAATCTGAGAAGCAACAGGCTAGGCTTTCTAACCAGGTGCAGAGAAAAGCCCTGCCCACCACCCGTGACTCTTCTTGGAGGTGGAGCAGGCGATGGACTTCCTCCCCTGGGAAAGGTGTGCATTTATCAACATATTCATCACTGGTTTTTCTGTTTGTATGTTTTGCTTTTGAAGAATTAGTGGCCATCTTTAATATGCAGCAGAGAAGGGTCTGGATTTTTAATCAGATCAGTTAAGGCATTGACATTATTTATTTATTTTTAATTTTTTGACCGCACCGCGTGGCATGTGGGGTCTTAGTTCCCCACCAGATTGAACCCAAGCCCCCTGCATTGGAAGCACAGCGTTTTAATCACTGCACTACCAGGGAAGTCCCCCTCATCATTATTTGACTTAGTTACTATAAATAAAATAGTATAAAAAAATAGAACTTAAAAATTTAACAAATTCAAAAAAGGATGCTTCCTTTTCATTTGACTTGTAATATTTTCAGCGGTCAGAAGTTTCAACAATATCATTCTACACCATTGTATTAGTTTATAAACTACTAAGTCACTATTAATTGAGTTTTTAATGTCTGAGGGGAAACTTTCATGCATGGGAAAGAATACTTCAAGATATTTGTGTATTTTAATTTTTCTTCAATTGATTAAAGTTGTAAATTTTAAAGCCTGATTTTATTAAGTTCAACTTGCAAATCCTGCTATTTTGTTCAGAAAGCTAGTATTTTATGTTAAATCTCTTTTTCTTTTTGATTAATGTTTAATTTGCTTACAAATTCTCTAAACATTTACTGTCACTAACAAACTTGGTTAAATTAGCTAGACAAAGCTATAATTAAGCACTTCAAATATCTAACAAGGCACACTTACAAATCTAACAAAATCTTAGACACTTGGAATGTAATACTAGGAACACACACTATTCATGAAACATAGTAAGTTTCAACTTACAGATCTAAGCAGACTTATTTAAACATTTAACCTTCACACTTAATCCACCTTAGTATTAAATTAACATCTTAAGTCTAATATATCACATACTTTTCTACTTTTCCAACAGCTTAAAAAAGCAGATAGAAATTGTTCATTTAAAAATGGTTAATTTCATGTTATGTGAATTTTTAAAGAGGATGTAAAATTTAAGTTTTATTTTTAGGGAATTCCCTGGTGGTCCAGTAGTTAAGATTCTGAGCTTTCACTGCTGAGGGTGCAGGTTCAACCCCTGGTTGGGGAACTAAGATCCTGCAAGCCACTTGGCTTGACCACCACCAACAAAGATTGTGTTTTTAAAATTACCCCAAACCAAGATAAAATATAAATTACCCTAATGATTATAACATTTGAAGTGAAGAAGTGAAGTCGCTCAGTCATGTCCAACTCTTTGCGATCACATGGACTGTAGCCCACCAGGCTCCTCCATCCATGGGATTTTCCAGGCAAGAGTACTGGAGTGGGTTGCCATTTCCTTCTCCAGTTATAACATTTACTGCTATACATATCCTTAAATCTATCACAAAGTTTCCAATATTGATACATGTTTGTGTCATTCATCATATTTACATTTATTTTCAAGCCTCTGTCCAAACAAAGCAAGCAGAATCAGCCTCACGGGTGGGCTGAGATGACTACAGTGAAGATTTAGGACTTGAGTATCCTCACACTTTGGGGTTATAAGCTTTGTATTTGAAGCTACCATACTGTTACAGATTCAGAGATTACAGGAGGCTGGGGATGGAGTCTAGATATCACCCAGCCTGGCAGTTATCTATGGGAGTGACTTCTTTTTTCTTTTTTGTTTTTTTTGGGAGTGATTTCTTGGGGTCAAGTTTTGCGTGCCACAATAACAAAATTCCTAAAACCCTCACCTTAAAAAAAAAAAGAAAAAGACACCTCAGGGCCTCTTTCATTCCTAGCTATCTCACTGCCTGGATAAAAGCACCAGAAATTCACAGCTCAATTATTAACCCGCACTTGGCTGTGGCATGCGCATTGCTGGAATAGCTGACATTTTTGAGAGCTCCCATGCACCTTTTTTAAGTCTAACCGGTATTTAGCATTATTAGGGACTCAGGCTTTTTACAAGTTTTGATTCCTTTCTGATAACTCAGATTGCCAGCTTTGGTTTGTCTTGCTGTGTCCCTTCTCCTTTCAATACCACCTTTTGAGTCCTCTGGATTACCAACCTCTGGCCTCAGCTAGCAGACTTAGGTCTGCTGCGATGTCTCTGCACCGAGTTGTGGACTCAGCCGTTCTCCAGGGAGCCCTGTTTTTTTAAGTGGCGAATGTTATTAGTGACAAATACCTGGGCCCTCGTGGTGCAAATCACATCGTCCACATGGGCACTGAGGGCAGGAAGGAATGTCCACTCCAGTGAGAGAGCTGGAACATGAGCTCACCTGGACATGTCCAGTTAACTCCAATCCTGCTCCATCCTTTAGAAAATATACTCTACTGGGGACATCCCTGGTGGTCCAGTGGCTAAGACTCTGTGCTCCCAATGCAGGGCACCCGGGTTCAATCCCTGGTCAGGGAACTAGATCCCACATGCAGTGACTAAGACCCAGCTCAGCCAAATAAATAAAAATAAATTAAAAAAATAGAAAATACATTATAAGAGCTTCTCATTGCCCCCTCTAAATGACTAGCTTTTAGCTACCAGCTGCTGCTTCTTTTTATTGTCATGCTGTACATATTTTGAGCTTCCCTTGTGGCTCAGGCAGTAAAGAATCTGCCTGCAGTGCAGGAGACCCAGGTTCGATCCCTAGGTCAGGAAGATCCCTGGAGAATGGAATGGCTACCTACTTCAGTACTCTTGCCTGGAGAATTCCTTGGACATACTGAAGTGGGTTGCCATGCCCTCCTCTAGGGGATCTCTCCAACCCAGGGATCGTACCCAGGTCTCCCTTATTGCAGGGGTGTTCTTTACCATCTGAGCTACCAGGGAAGCCTAAGCAGCAGCAGTTACCTACTCTAGTATTCTTGCGTGGGTGGGGAAGGAAATGGCAACCCACTCCAGTATTCTTGCCTAGAGAATCCTGTGGACGGCGGAGCCTGGTGGGCTGCTGTCCATAGGGTCGCACAGAGTTGGACACGACTGAAGTGACTTAGCATGCATACATGCATTGAAGAAGGAAATGGCAACCCACTCCAGTGTTCTTGCCTGGAGAATCCCAGGGACAGAGGAGCCTGGTGGGCTGCCGTCTATGGGGTTGCACACAGTCGGACACGACTGAAGCGACTGAGTTCCATGAACAGAGAAGTCTGGTGGGCTACAGTCCATGGGGTTGCAGAGTTAGACATGACTGAGTGACTAACACTTTCTTTCAATGCATATTTTAATTATAATGAATTTTTTTTAATGTTACACATGGATGTATATCAACTTGGATCGTGGCTGTCCTGGCCAGGGCTTCAGGTGTGCCCTCGTCACTTTTATGATCCTCGGGTCTTATCAGCCATCGTCCTCTGATCATTTTATTGACAGTCACACAATTTCATCTCTCAACCTTGTTGAGCTGGGTTCTAATTTCAAAGCATCAGCTTGGACTCTCCCCTTCGCCTCCCGGCTCTCCTTTGCCTCCTCTGCTGGGAACGGGCTGTCATTTTCTTTCTCCCTGTTCCTTCCCGGGCTTCTCTCAGGCTGTCTTGGCGTCTGTGCTCAACCATCTGCTCTTTAAAGAGGCCAGCCTTTGGGAGGAAATAAAATCAATATATACTTAACAAAGTTAACCTATTTGACACAGCATATTATCATAGGTAAGCAGGCTGCTTTTTCATAGTCTGTGTGACACAGTAAGGCAGAAAACTCAGTCTCCATCAATGTCTTAAGACCCTCTCCCCAAGCCCAGCCATCCCCTGCCAGGCCCTTGCCCTGACCCAGCTCCCACCTCCTCCCAGCACGCCGCCCTGCAGTGACCAGCAAGTCCCCATATCCCCTTCCTTTCTGTGGAAGACAGACCCCAAGGCACACCCCCCACCCCAGATCCCTGTCTCCTGGTGTTCACACCTCTCTGAGATGCTGTCCTCTTGAGCATGTGCACCTGCGACGTGTTTCTAACGAAGAGACCATGGCAAAGACGACGGGATGTCAAACTGTGATTATCTTACACAGACTCCATCTTGCTAACAGATGTAGTCCAGAGACTCTGCTGGTGCCATGAAGCAGGTGGCCGTGCTGGGCCAGCCCACCTAGCCAGGTGCCGGGGCAGCCTCCAGCAGGAGCCAGCTGTCAGCCAGAGCCCGTGAGAGAGTGAATTCTGAGCACGGCCTGAGTGAACACAACCTGGCCAGCACCCTGGTCGCCGCCTGTGATGTCCTGAGCAGGGGATCCTGCTGAGCCCTGCTGGTTCTGGCATAACAGGACACTGTTCTGCTCCGAACCCCAAAGTCAGCCTCCCTCCTGTCCTTTCTGCTGTCTGCTCAGTGACTCCCCCTGGACCATCCGCCCTCATTGGCTCCCCGGCCCTTATCCTCACACTACCAGCCCTCTAGTCCTCTCGCTTCCTGTCTGCCGTCCTTATCAAGCCGCAGGTCCGTGTTTCCAACAGTCCCGGGACAGCCTGATCTCAACCCTCCGTCATTTTGTCACCGTCATCTGGTGACGTCCCAACTGTAGCATCCCTACGAAGAACAAAAATCCACCTCTCCTTGCCCCTGTCCATCCTCTCCCCATCCCGTTCCCAGTACAGCGACTGTCATCTTTCCTGCGTTAGCCAAATCTCTACATTTTAATTCTGTAATCCCTTTCTTCCTTCTATGAAAACTTCTACAATTTGTGGTTGCTTATCTTTCCCATGTATTCAACTTTTTTTTCGCTCAACAGGATCCTCCCATGAGCTTTTGTGTTTCTTTCATTTTTTAGTTATTTGGTTGCGTCAGGTCTTAGATCTTTGTTGCAGCACATAGGCTTAGTTGCACGTGGGGCCTTAGTTACCCAGCAAGGGGATTGAACCCACATCTCCTCTGTTGGAAAGTGAAAGTCGCTCAGTCGTGTCTGACTCTTTGTGACCCCATGGACTATACAGTCCATGGGATTCTCCAGGTCAGAGTACTGGAGTGGGTAGCCTTTCCCTTCTCCAGGGATCTTACCAACCCAGGGATTGAACCCAGGTCTCCCCCATTGCAGGTGGATTCTTTACCAGCTGAGCCACAAGAGAAGCCCAAGAATACTGTAATGGGTAGCCTAACCCTTCTTCCAGTGGACCTTCCCGTCCCAGGAATCAAACTGGGGTCTCCTGCATTGCAGGCGGATTCTTTACCAAGGTCTGTTGGAAGGCGGATTTTATTTTGTTTTTGGTTGCACTGGGTCTTCACTGCTGAGCATGGGCTTTCTCTGGTTACAGCAAATGGGGGCTACTCTTCACTGCAGTGCCTGGGTTTCTCACTGTGGTGGCTTCTCGTGTGGAGGAGCACAGGTTCCAGGTAGGCGGGCTCAGTAGTTGTGGCACGCAAACTTTGTTGCCCCAAGGCATGTGGAATCTTCTTGGACCAGGAATCAAACCCATGTCCCCTGCATTGGCAGGTGGATTCTTATCCACTGCACCACCAGGGAAGTCTGGAAGGTGGGTTCTTAACCACTGACCAACCAGGAAAATCTCTTCCCACAAGCTTAAATACATATGTATATATATTTTCTGTTCCATTTCCCCTTTCTTCTTCTGGGACTCTAATTACCCATATATTAGACATTTTTATATTATTCCACAGGTCCCCAACACTCTATCATCTTTTTCCTTTCTGATCTGTTTTCCTTCTTTCCCATTCATTACTTTCTATTGATCCGTCTTCAAGTTCATGTTCTCTTCCCCTGGATCTTCATTTGACCATTAAGCCCACACCCTGAATTATTTTTATTCCAGATATTTAGTTCTAAAATTTCCATTTGGTTCTCTTTTCTCTTTTTTTCCTGCTGTGGTTTCCTATCTGTTCTTTTATTATAAATGTATTTTTTCTTTATATCCTTGAATACAGTTCTAAGAGTTGCTTTAAATGTCCTTGTCTGATAATTCCAGCATCTGAGTCATCTTGAGATTAGCTTCTGTTTTGTTTTCCCCTTGAGAATGGGTCATGTTTTCCTGGTTCTTTGTACACTGAGAATTTTAGGTTATACCCTGAATATTTTGAAGGTTGTATTGAAGAGACCCTGAGTTCTAGTTTATTCCTCAGGAAATTGCTGATATTTTCCTTGAGTAGGTAATTAACTTGGTTAGCGTTAAACTACACACACTGTCTTCCTTGGCAGCTGGCAACTGCTCAAGGCTCAGTTTGGTTCTTTTATCTTTTCAGGGATAGCTGCTGTTTCCTCTGCTTAGATGTGGTTCAGGCGTCTCAACTGGAGACTTGGGCAGAGTTTGCTATACAGGGAATTCAGGATTCCTCTTCTCTGGCTCTCTCCTTTCCAAGATTCACGCCCCCCACCTCTTCAACAAGCTTAATTGCTCTGGGCTCCAGCCTCTGGTTCCTCCTGCCAGAAAGACAGCGGGCTTTCTATTGCATTTCACCCATCTCATGCTGCACTGTGACTGTGGCCAATGTGGGGAACATTTTCTAAAAAATGGGAAATCATCCAATGCCAGTTGCTTTGCCCACATTTTGAATCCTCTCCAAAGTCTCTGTGCTTGGGTTCAGGTTTTAAGAGCCCTTAGGTAGTTAGATTTGGGGAAGTTTTTGTTTGTTTTGGTTTTGTTGTGTTTTCTGGTTTTGTATTTTTGTATGTTGTCTAGCATGTATAGATATTATCTGTGGGCCTATCAGTCATGTCTGACTCTTTTGTGACCCCATGGACTGCAGCCCGCCAGGCTCCTCTGTCCATGGAATTCTCCAGGCAAGAATAGTGGAGTGGGTTGCCATTCCCTTCTCCAAGGGATCTTCCCAACTCAGGGATTGCCAACCTGGGTCTCCTGCATTGCAGGCAGATTCCTTACTGTCTGAGCGACCAGGGAAGTCTCTTTTATCTGTGGGAGAGTTGGTTAGTTAAAACCTGATTCCCTTAAAAAAATTGTGTGTCTGTGTCTTTTATTGAATTTGTTACAATATTGCTTCTGTTATTATGTTTTGTTTTTTTGGCCAAGAGGCATGGGGGATCTTAGTTCCCTGACCAGGGATCGAACCCACACCCCCTGCACTGGAAGGTAAAGTCTTAACCACTGGACCACTTAGGGTGTCCCAGGGCTGTGGTTTATTTTTCCCTTAAACTTAAAGCTTTTTATTTTGTATTGGGTTATAGCCGATTAACAATGATGTGATAGTTTCAGGTGAGCAGCAAAGGGGCTCAGCCACACCTGACTCTTTTTTGTTTAATATTTATTTATTTGGCTGTGCTGGTTTCATTTGTGGCACGCAGGATCGTTGATCTTCATTGCGGCATGCAGGCTCAGGTGGACAAGTGCCAACAGCTTTAGCTCACCTGAAGGCCTGGGTTGACCTGCCTTACTTGGCGTCTATGCCTTCTGTCTCATTTCACGATGTTGCGGGTGCGTTTCTGTCTTTACAGAGCACACGCCGACTGTCAGGAATTCCAGCAGAGAACCTGCACTTCTTCACACAGGGGCTGGCAGAGACTTTGTAAAACCTCAGCAGCTCCAGACCACCCCTGTTCTAGAAGTGCCTGCTTTCTGAAGGGCCGCGTGTGCCCGTGTGCCCACCCACCCCGAATTGCGCGTATGCATTATGCTCACTGATTTTTGATCACTCTCTTTCACTTTTTCCACACTTGAGAACTCAGATACAAGCCACTCTTGCCCCTACCACACCTGTGAAGATAGCTCGGAGTCTGAAGGATCTAACGGTCCAAAAATTGGCAAACTATGGCCTGATGTCTATTTTTGTGAATAAAGCTTTACTGGGACACAGTCATGCTCACTCAAGCTTTGTCGTTTGTGGCTGAGTTATGTCCTACAATGGCTGCTGCTGCTGCTGCTAAGTCACTTCAGTTGTGTCCGACTCTGTGCGACCCCATAGACGGCAGCCCACCAGGCTCCTCTGTCCCTGGGATTCTCCAGGCAAGAATACTGGAGTGGGTCACCACAGAGGTGAGTAATTGTGATGGAGACTATAAGGTCTTCAAAGCCTAAAATACTTAGTATCTGGCCCTTTACAGAAGATGTTTGCAGAACTCTGTCTATGTTTTCCAGCTGTTTCAGTGATAATTGCAAAGTAAAGTTGCCAGATTTAGCAGTTAAAAATACAGGACACTTAGATAAGCAGCAAATTTCAGATAAGCAATGAATGCTTTCTTTAAAATAGGCATGTCCCAAATATTGCCTGGCAACCTTCTAACAAAGACTTCTAACAAGACTGCCCACGGTCTATGGTCCCTTGGCCCTGCTTCACCTGCCTCACTTTTTAGCTTTGGAAGAGAAAGAAGTCAAAGGAGAGAGAGGTCCTGGGGATGATCTGCCTTCTTTAGAAGGGAGAGTGTGTAAAGGAAGCAGAAGAAAGTCTTTGGTCACTTCGGCCTTCCTTGCAGAGAGAATGGTGGGACGTCTGGGTCTGGGTCCCCCGGGGGCAGCTGGCAGGCTGCAGTGACCACTCGTCAAATTCCACGAGCAACTGTTGTTGAAGGGGATGGGGAGGGGAGGAGCTATTTCTTTTTCATGCTGGAAAGTGTTTATTTAAATGAGCAGCTCCACTGTGCCTTGAACAGATGGTTTATAGATTTTCTCATTGTCTGGTTTAATGCCCCAAATTTAGTCCCTGATTGGTACAGAAACAACTACTCTTTTCTATCAGATGTGGAAACAGACCTCCTGGTACACACTCTGCCTCTCACCGTTCCCTTACATCATCTCCATGTCAGAGGGTTGGTTGAAGTCATCTTAGATGGGAGATACCTCTGAAGGAGCTTCATCCTCTAGCTGATGGAGACTGGACCAGGAGGTAGTGATGTGCCCATTCACTAGCTAAATGACCTGGAGGATGTTAACTAACTTTTCTGAGCCTTGCTTTCCTTCTCTGTAAAGTGGAAGGATGATGGTAGCCCTTATGTCATGAAGTTGTTACAAGGATTCAACTACTTAAAGCAGGTGAACCATGCCTGGCACATTGTTGTTCAGTTGCTAAGTAGTCAGACTCTTTGCGGCCCCAAGGACTGAAGCATGCCAGGATTCCCTGTCCTTCACTACCTCCCAGAGTTTGCTGAAATTCATGTCCACTGAGTTGGTGATGCCATCCAACTGTCGCATCCTCTGTCGCCCCCTTCTCCTACTCCCTTAACCTGTCTGAGCATCAGGGTCTTTCCCAAGGAGTCAGCTCTTGCATCAGGTGGCCAAAGTATTGGAGTTTCAGCTTCAGCATCAGTCCTTCCAATGAATATTCAGGGTGCTTTTCCTTTAGGATTGACTGGTTTGATCTCCTCGCTGTCCAACAGACTCTCAAGAGTCTTCCCCAGCACCACAGAACAAAAGCATCAATTCTTCAGCACTCAGCCTTCTTTATGGTCCAGCTCTCACATCCGTACATGACTATTGGAAAATATAGTGCTTGGTGAATGTTAGCTGTTGTTCTTGCTTTACCGGCTGACTTGAAACAACCAATGGCCAGTCCCCGAGTGTCCCTTTAACCTAGCCTCCAGCACTGTGAACTCTCCCCACTAGGTGTCGCGATTCAGCAGGCCCTGCCTGTCCCTTAGCTTGACTTTTTTGCTTATTATCATTTTCGATTTGATTTGGTGATTTCAAGGGGATAAACTAGCACACTATCTCTTGAAGTCTCTGGGGATCCAGAAATTCCAGGAGAATTGCTGGCGTCCAGGCCTGGAAGAGGCTCTTTGGACTCCTGCCTTTGTCCAGAATTAATGTGACGTGCTTTATTGTCCAAATGAAGATATTTTAAGAGTGAGAAGGGTACCGTTAGTAATGATGCTGGGACAAGAGAAGTACACGGGGTATGTCCCAAGAATCTGAACACGAGCACCCCATCCATGGAGGTTTTTCCTCAGTATTTTCAGAATCCTCAGGACTGAAACTCCCTGACACACCTTAAGATCCCAGAACAGTAAACTGTAGCCTTGTGCTTCAGGGGGTGTCTTAACTCCAGCAGGTGTTGTCTTCCTGCCTTAAGAGTGTCCTGCCTGCTTGTCAAGTCATGTGCTTGAGTTTTGTCCTCGGTGGACGTGGTGGGCATGTGTCTGCCCCACAGACCTCAAGGCATCAAGGCCTCCTCTCTGCTGTATCCTCTACGGCTCCTCTTCCAGCTGGAAACCCCTTCAGAGGCACGAGTCCTCCATCTCTGGATGTGTTGAAAGAGAGGAAGTATGTGGCCACTTTCTATGTTATTTTAAAATTTTTAATTGAATTATAGTTGATTTATGATGTTTTAATTTCAGGTGTACAACAAAGTGGCTCAGTTATACATATACTTATATCCACTCTCTTTTAGACTCTATTCCCATATAGGTCATTACAGAGTATTGAGTCGAGTACCCTGTGCTATATCGTGCTGTGTTGTGTTTAGCTGCTCTGTCATGTCCGAGTCTTTGCGACCCCATGGACTGTAGCCTGCCAGGCACCTCTGTCCATGGGGATTCTCCAGGCAAGAATATTGGAGCGGGTTGCCATGCCCTCCTTCAGGGGATCTTCCCAACCCAGGGATTGAACCCAGGTCTCCCGCATTGCAGGCGAATTCTTAACCATCTGAGCCACCAGGGAAGCCCAAGAATACTGGAGTGGGTAGCCTATTCCATCTCCAGGGGAGAGATTCCCCACTCGGGAATTGAACTGGGGTCTCCTGCATTGCAGGCGAATTCTTTACCAGCTGAGCTACCAGGGAAGCCCCCTGTGCTATACAGTAGGTCCTTATTAGTTATCTATTTTGTATATAGTAGTATGTATATGTCAATCCCAGTCTCCCAATTTATCTCCTCTGTTTTTCCTTTGGTAACCATAAAATCAATTTCTACATCTGTGACTCTATTGAGGGGATTCTTCTAAGGTTTCTTCCGATCCCTAGTCTCCATCATCCTATTTCAGATTTGCTTATCTTCCATTAAAGGGCAGGGGGAAGCTAATGCTTGCATGCATCATGAATCAAATATTGTACTTTTGCTTCAACCATCTTGGTCATCCCATCAACCCCATGGGATTGGTATTTCAGTCCAGTCACTCAGTCATGTCTGACTCTTTGAGAACCCAAGGACTGCAGCACGCCAGGCCTCCCTGTCCATCACCAACTCCCGGAGTTTACTCAAACTCATGCCCATTGAGTTGGTGATGCCATCCAACCATCTCATCCTCTGTTGTCCCCTTCTCCTCCTGCCTTCAGTCTTTCTCAGCATCAGGGTCTTTTCAAATGAATCATCTCTTCACATCAGGTGGCCAAAGTATTGGAGTTTCAGCTCAACATCAGTCCTTCCAATGAATATTCAGGACTGATTTTCTTTAGGATTGACTGGTTGGATCTCCTTGCAGTCCAAAGGACTCTCAAGAGTCTTCTCCAACACCACAGTTCAAAAGCATCAATTCTTTGGCGCTCAGCTTTCTTTAGAGTCCAGCTCTCACATCCATACATGACTACTGGAAAAATCATAGCCTTGACTAGATGGACCTTTGTTAGCAAAGTTGTCTCTGTTTTTTAACATGCTGTCTAGATTGGTCATAACTTTTTGTCCAAGGAGTAAGCATCTTTTAATTTCATGGCTGCAGTCACCATCTGCAGTGATTTTGGAGCCCCCAAAATAAAATCTGTCACTCTTTCCACTGTTTCCCCATCTATTTGCCATGAAGTGATGGGACCGGATGCCATGATCTTTGTTTTCTGAATGTTGAGTTTTAAGCCAACTTTCTCACTCTCCTCTTTCACTTTCATCAAGAGGCTCTTTAGTTCTTCTTCATTTTCTGCCATAATGGTGGTGTCATTTGCATATCTGAGGTTATTGATATTTCTCCCGGCAATCTTGGGTCAAGTTTGTGCTGCATCCAGCTCAACGTTTCTTATGATGTACTCTGCATATAAGTTAAATAAGCAGGGTGACAGTATACAGCTTTGATGTACTCCTTTTCTTATTTGGAACCAGTCTGCTGTTCCATGTCCAGTTCTCACTGTTGCTTCCTGACCTGCATACAGGTTTCTCAAGAGGCAGATCAGGTGGTCTGGTATTCCCATCTCTTTCAGAATTTTCCACAGTTTGTTGTGATCCACACAGTCAAAGGCTTTGGCATAGTCAATAAAGCAGAACTAGATGTTTTTCTGGAACTCTCTTACTTTTTTGATGATCCAGCAGATGTTGGCAATTTGATCTCTGGTTCCTCTGCTTTTTCTAAAACCAGCTTGAACATCTGGAATTTCACGGTTCATGTATCGCTGAAGCCTGACTTGGAGAATTTTAAGCATTACTTTGCTAGTGTGCGAAGAAAGAAAGTGAAGTCGCTCAGTCGTGTCCGACTCTTTGCTACCCCATGGACTGTAGCCTACCAGACTCCTCCATCCATGGGATTTTCCAGGAGTGGGTTGCTGTTTCCTGTGTGAGATGAGTGCAATTGTGTGGTAGTTTGAGCATTCTTTAGCATTACCTTTCTTAGGGATTGGAATGAAAACTGACCTTTTCCAGTCCTGCGGCCACTGCTGAGTTTTCCAAATTTGCTGGCATATTGAGTGCAGCACTTTCACAGCATCATCTTTTAGGATTTGAACTAGCTCAACTGGAATTCTATCACCTCTACTAGCTTTGTTCATAGTGATGCTTCCTAAGGCCCACTTGACTTCACACTCCAGGATGTCTGGCTCTAGGTCAATGATCACACCATCGTGATTATCTGGGTCGTGAAGATCTTTTTTGTACAGTTCTTCTGTGTATTCTTACCACCTCTTCTTAATATCTTCTGCTTCTGTTAGGTCCATACCATTTATGTCCTTTATTGAGCCCATCTTTGCATGAAATGTTCCCTTGGTATCTCTAATTATCTTGAAGAGATCTCTAGTCTTTCCTATTCTATCGTTTTCCTCTATTTCTTTGCACTGATGACTGAGGAAGGCTTTCTTATCTCTCCTTACTATTCTTTGGAACCCTGCATTCAAATGGCTATATCTTTCCTTTTCTCTTTGCTTTTTGCTTCTCTTTTTTTCACAGCTATTTGTAAGGCCTCCTCAGACAGCAATTTTGCCTTTTTGCATTTCTTTTTCTTGGGGATGGTCTTGCTCCCTGTCCCCTGTACAATGTCACGAACCCCCATCCATAGTTCATCAGGCACTCTGTCTATCAGATCTAGTCCCTTAAATCTATTTCTCACTTCCACTGTATGATTATAAGGGATTTGATTTAGATCATACCTGAATGGTCTAGTGATTTTCCCTATTTTCTTCAATTTAAGTCTGAATTTGGCAGTAAGGAGTTCATGATCTGAGCCACAGTCAACTCCCCATCTTGCTTTTGCTGACTGTATAGAGTGTCTCCATCTTTGGATGCAAACTATATAATCAATCTGATTTCGGTGTTGACCATCTGGTGATGTCCATGTGTAGAGTCTTCTCTTGTGTTGTTGGAAAAAGGTGTTTGCTATGAACCATGTGTTCTCTTGGCAAAACTCTATTAGCCTTTGCCCTGCTTTATTCTGTACTCCAAGTCCAAATTTGCCTGTTACTCCAGGTGTTTCTTGACTTCCTACTTTTGGATTCCAGTCCCCTATAATGAAAAGGACATCTTTTTTGGGTGTTAGTTCTAAAAGGTCTTGTAGGTCTTCATAGAACCATTCAACTTCAGCTTCTTCAGCATTACTGTTTGGGGATTGGTATTACTGGATTGGTATTATTAAACCCCATCTCACAGGTGAGGAAACTGAGGCCTAGAGTGGTCACAGCCCACGAAAGGCAGGGCTGGGGTTCAATCCCAGCACTGTCTGGCTCCAAAGCCCCGTTTTACCACCCGAGGCTGCTCCCAGTGTTTTTACGGTAAGATCACTTACCTAGCAGACATGACAGCAAGTCCTTTTCCCTCTCTGGTCTCACCTTCCTCTTCTGGAAGCTGGGAGGAGTGGTTACATGTGCTAAAGGCTGTCCTAGTGACTGGAGAGATTGTGGGGTGGGGCAGGGGGGTCAGCCTGCTAAGACTTTAGGGGGGCATTGAACAAAGGTTTGAAGGGAGAGAAGAGTCAGAGGCAATGGATTATTGGGTTCAATCTAACAGACAAAAATAAGATTGTGTGTATGATTTTCTGGCTGCCAGTCCAACTAGGAAAGGCCAAGGAGACTCTGGTGATGCGTCAGTTGAAAAAACTTTGTCTCAAATCATACTTAGCAGGGGATGGTGCACGTGAGAAGCACAGAATGCATTTCTATGACAGTAATGGAGCTGTTTAGGGGTCACTTTGAGAGAGTCCTGGCCCAGGAAGGAAGGCCTATAGGAAGCCCTGGGGCGGAGATGTGTAACCTGAGTTTGCCCAGCTGCTGGTCAGGTTCTCAGGGCGCGTGGTGCCCTCTACCAACACTTAGAGGCCATGACTCTTGGGGAGGCAGACAGCAACTCCTCCAGCGCATGGTCTCTTGCCTAGGTGTGGCAGCAGGGGTACAGGGCCCGGCTCCAGCGGCAAGGCTGCGACCCCAGTTGGGACCAGACTGGGCACAGGGGCGCGAACCTCCAGGCCCACATCTCCCCCTACACGCTGGCCCATGCATGGAGCAGCGGCGAGGGTCGTACCAGTGCCCCGGAGGAGAGGCCGATCCAAGAATCCAGGCGGCGGGGAGGGAGGAAGTCTCCGGGAGGGCAGCTACGCCTGGGCCAGGCCCGGGATGCCTGGCCCGGGGAGTCCGAGTCCGGCACCGTCCCGCTGAGTCCCTCCAGCTCCAACGCTGGGGATCTGACCGGGGGTGCTGGAGGTTCCCGGCCCCAGACCCCGCCCTCAGCCTCGCGCACCCCTTCCCCAGCCGCCGCCCTACCCGCAGTGTCCGCTCGAGGTCCCCGCTTCCGTCCCTTCCCCCACCCCTCGCGCCGGGCTCGGGCCCCCTCGGCCTTGCAGTTCCCCGGGCGGCCCCGCCCCGCTCCGCCCCCTTGTCCAGCCCCGCCCCTAGGCCAGCCCTGCCCCGCCCCGCGACTTCACCATTCCCGGGCAGGCCCCGCCCCACCCCCGGCCTCGCCCCGCCCCGCGCCCTCGCCGTTCCAGGGCAGGCCCCGCCTCTCCCCTTCGGCAGGCCCCGCCCCGCGCCCGCGCCCTCCCCGCGCCCTCGCCATTCCAGGACAGGCCCCGCCCCACCCCTCGGCAGGCCCCGCCCCGCGGTCTCGCAGTCCAGGGCAGGCCCCGCCCCCTGTTTCCGCTGGCGGAGGCAGTGGCGGCGGCGCGCGAGCGCGATCGAGCCGGACCCCACATTCCTGGGAGCTCGGTGAGTGCGGCCCGGGGCAGGCGGGGCGGCGGGCCGCTGGCCGGGGGCTCGGGAACAAGCAGAGTTACAGGCCCGGACCGGCTGGGGACGGGCCGGCAAGCCCCCGACCCGGTCCGCGGAGGGGCGAGCGGCCCAGGGCGCCCCTGGAAAGGGTGTGGGGGGCGGCAGTGGGCCAGCTGAGGGAGGGGTGGGATCGGCGCCTTGTGAGGGGGCGGCAAGCCGCCCGAAGGGGACGACGTGTGCTGGGCCCGGGAACGGGGCGAGGAGGGGTCTGCACGGAGAAAGGCTCGGAGGAGGACCTTCCGGGAACGGGGTGCGGGAGTGGCCGGCGGAACCCTAGGCGGAGGGATGGGGGTCTGTAGGATGCAGCAGGAAGGCGGAGCCCCGGAGCTGTCAAGGGGTTCTGACTGTGGGACCCAGCGGGCCGGCCCGGGGAGGTCCCTACAGCGCCCCCAGGGAGGGCCGGGGGCTCGCGCAGGGCTGGAGTACCGCGTGCAGCCCCGGAGCTCCCCGACCACCCCTTGGGCCACCCCTGGCAGGTCGGCACTCAGTGACAGGGCTTTGGCAGGCCCCGAGGTCTGGGATGTAGCCCATCTGTGCATCCAAGTTTGGGACTTTAAAAAACTTTCTGTGGTTATAAAAAAATTAAAAAGTCCAAACAAGAATCTGGCTCCTTACCAAGAGCAGTGTTTGTAGTCGTGTATTTCAGAGCTGGAGTCTTGGATCTCCTGTCTTTGGAAAAGATACTGTCGCTTCTCTGCCTCTTTCCCCAAAGCCGCTAGTGTCTGGGGAGGTTTGAAGCGTTAGGGTAGTATGCGGTCCCCTGGAGAAGGAAATGGCAACCCACTCCAGTATCCGTGCCTGGAGAATCCCAGGGATGGAGGAGCTTGGTGGGCTGCCGTCTATGGGGTCGCAGAGTTGGACACGACTGAAGCGACTTAGCAGCAGCAGCAGCAGCAGCAGCAGGGGTCCCCTGGGCTGGGTAGATCTTTCCTCCCCATACCCCAAACATGGATAAGACTGCAGAGAACCAAACTCGTTATGTGAGGGTGCCCTTCTGACAGGCAGCTGTCCCCTGGGATGACTCAGGTATTTCCTCCTCCAGGAAGCTTTCCTGGACTAGTGGAGAAAACTGAGGACTCACGCTCTGATCCCTGCATATCAGCCAGCTTCCCTCTCTTTACTAAAAATAACCACAGAGAATGTTTTGTATGTATGTTCTGCTATAAAGATGTGCAGTCAACTTGTCATTGTAAGTAATGGGAAGGGGAGGAGACATATTATGGACAATTTCAAACAATGGCCTGGACAAATCATTTATATTTAGCTAAGGAATGCAGCCAGGGAGGCAGACCGTTCACACTGGCTTCCTACCCTCTGCCGGGTCCTGGCAGGGCCATGCAACTGAGCTGTGGGTTGGGGGGGTGAGTGAGGGAGGAGGGTTGGGGTGGATAAAACTTGAAAGGTGATTCAGTTCTACACTCGCTCGTTGAAGACCTGCTGTGTGCAAGGCCAGGAACAGCTGAGAGTGAACCAGAATGGAGAGGGGATTTTTTTTTATATCTGATTAAATCATATTATATGGGCTTCCCTGGTGGCTCAGTGGTAAAGAATCTGCCTGCAATGCAGGAGACGTGGGTTCAATCCCTAGGTTGGGAACATCTCCTGGATAAGGAAATGGCAACCCACTCCAGTATTCCTGCCTGGGAAATCCCATGGACAGAGGGGTCCATGGGGTTGCAAAGCATAAGACATGATTTAGTGACTAAACAACAGCAGCAAATCATATTTTAATCTTTAAATTGATGAACACATTTTAATTTTTTTACATAATTTAATTTTTGAAATAAAATTTTTTATTTCTTTGGCTGCTTTGGATCTTTGTTGCAACACTCAGAATCTTCTATCTTCGATGGGCCATGCAGGATCTTTAGTTGCATCATGCGGATCTAGCTCCCTGACCAGGGATCGAACCTAGGCCTCCTGGAGTATGGAGTCCTAGCCATTGGAGCACCAGGGAAGTCCCCAAGCACTTGTCATTTTAAATTGCCCCCTTAGGGGACTTCCCTGGTGGTTCAGTGGCTAAGACTCTGTGCTTCCAATGCAGGGGGCCCGGGTTCAAACCCTGGTCAGGGAACAAGATCCCATGTGCTGTAACTAAGACCTCATGCAGTCAAATAAAAAAAAAAAAAAATTGCCCCCTTATAGTTTAGGAAAATGAGGCTCAGAGAGAATAAATGACTTTTCTGGGGTCACAGAACTCATAAGTGGGAGAAGCAGAACTTGAACCCGTGGCTTCTGACCCCTTAGGCTGTGTTTTCTGCTATGCCAGCTGCCTCTGTCATTCTTCACTGTTGAACCTGGAAGACCTGGGCTCCGACCTTCATCCTAACATCGCCTAATTGTGCAACCCTGGGCAAATTACCGCCCCTCTCCAGGCCTCTGTTTGTTTTTTGAATTTGGTCATGCCCTAGGGCTTTTGGCAGTTCCCTGACCAGGAATCGAACCTGTGCCCCTTGCATTGAATGCTCAGAGTCCTAACCACTGGATCTCCAGGGAAGTCTCCAGTCCTCTGTTTTGGATGATTATGGGTTAAAATGTTTTTAGGGTCTCTTCCATCCTTGGATATCTAACAGTGTAAGATGCTGTCAGCAGCCAATCAATGAGTTAATGTGTTCTTTGTTTATTTTCTATTTTTAATTGTGGTAAAAGCATAAAAATGACCATCATAACCATTTTAAAATGTACAGTTCAGTTGCAGGAAGTATATTCACATAGTCCTACAACAGATCTCCAGAATTTTTTTATCTGCAAAACTGAAACTGTACATCCATTAAACTGTAGCCCATCCCCTCAGCCCCCAGCTATCTCCACTCTACTCAGGGTGGTTTATTAGGCTCCTACTATGTCGCAAAGAGTCAGACACGACTGAGCGACTGAACTGACTGACTGATGTCCTTAATAAATGTTGCCCTTGAGGAATGAATAAGGCAAGTAGGTAGCTGGCCGGAATGCCAGTCCTCATTCCTGTGAATGTAACTTCAGCACCAGCCATGTGCCTGCTCAGTCGCTCAGTTGTGTTCCACTCTTTGAGACCCCATGGAGCGTAGCCTGCCAGGCTCCTCTGTCCATGGGATTTTCCAGGCAAGAATGCTGGAGTGGATTGCAATGTCCTCCTCCAGGGCATCTTCCCCACCCAGTTATTGAACCTGTATCTCCTGAGTCTCCTGCATTGGCAGGCAGATTCTTTACCATTGAGCCACCTGGGAAGCCCCAGCACCAGCCGATCTGTTCAGTAAATGAGTGAGCAGGTGAGGCCTGGGGCAAGTGCCTTCACCTCTTTGAGCTTTCCCTTGCTGCTTACAAAAGGAGGATAACAATACCAGCTCTCAGGGCTGTTGGAAGGAGCAGTGAGAGCATGTGTGTGAAGCACGTAGCTTAGGGCCTCAGACACAGCAGGTGTGCAGTTAAGTGGTGCCTGTTATTTATAACCTAGCTGAGGAGCTAGGCTCACAGAGGAGGACAGGACTTCTTCTACTGTCAAGACTCAGGCCTGCTGTGGTGGGCACCCCATGGACTCAGAGTGTGTGGATCTAATCCAGGTGCCTTAGCTGGCACTGCACATCCTTCCTGGGCTTCCCAGATGGCTAAGTGGGTAAAGAACCTGCTTGCTAATGCAGGAGACACAGGAGACACGGGTTCGATCCCTGGGTTGGGAAGATCATGGAGGAGGGCATGGCTTCAGTATCCTTGCCTGGAAAATCCCATGGACAGAGGAGATTGGTGGGTTACAGTCCATACGGTTGCAAAGACTTGGACATGACCGAAGCGCTGGAGCACGCACACACACACATCCTTCCTACCCAACCTGCCCTGCCTGTCCAGCTTCATCTTCCACTCTCTTCCCCAGGGATCCCCGGTGCCAGCCAGACTCATCTCCCAGCATGCCTGGCTCATTTCTTCTTTGTCCCTTAGTAAGACTGTTCCACCTTCCTGAACTGCGCCTCCCCATTCCTTCCTTCCACTCTTTAGGATCCTACTCATGTCTGAGCTCCTTCACAGAGCCATCCCCAAAGAACCTTTTGGCATTTTATGTTTTCATCTCTCCTGGCTTTGCCACACTGCTTGGGGGTGATTCTTTAATGTGTGTCTTAGTACAAGAGTCTGTGCTGGGACTTCCTTGGTGGTCCAGTGGATAAGACTCTGCACTCCCAATGCGGGGGCCTGGGTTTGATCCCTGGTCGGGGAACTAAGATCCCACATACTGCAAGAGTTTGTATACAGCGACTAAGTCCACACACCGCAACTGGAGAACCTGCATTGCAACAAAGACCCAGTGCAGCCAAAATAAATAATAAAGCTTTCTTAATGTTAAAAAAGAGTTTGTGCTGATCTCCATCTGATGATACAAAACAATAGAATGGGAAAGACTAGAGATCTCTTCAAAAAATTACAGATACCAAGGGAACATTTCATGCAAAGATGGACACTGCATATAAGGACAGAGAAAATAAAGGACAGAAATGGTGTGGACCTAACAGAAGCAGAAGAGATTAAGAAGAGATGGTGAGAATACACAGAAGAACTATACAAAAAGATCTTAATGACTCAGATAACCATGATGGTGTGGTCACTCACCTAGAGCCAGACATCCTGGAGTGTAAAGTCAAGTGGGTCTTAGGAAGCATCACTATGAATAAAGCTAGTGGAAGTGATGGAATTCCAGCTGAGCTATTTCAAATTCTAAAAGATGCTGCTGCTGAAGTGCTGCACCCAATATACCAGCAAATTTGGAAAACTCAGCAGAGGCCACAGGACTGGAAAAGGTCAGTTTTCATTCCAGTTTTCATTCCAGCTTTCATTCCAGTCCCTTAGACAGGTAATGCCAAAGAATGCTCAGACTACTGCACAATTGCACTCATGGCACATGCTAGCAAAGTAATGCTCACAATTCTCCAAGGTAGGCTTCAATAGTATGTGAACCGAGAACTTCCATATGTTCAAGCTGGATTTAGAAAAGGCAGAGGAACCAGAGATCAAATTGCCGACATCACTTGGTTCATAGAAAAAGCAAGGGAATCCCAGAAAAATGTCTATTTCTTTTTCATTGACTATGCGAAAGCCTTTGACTGTGTGGATCACAACAAACTGTGGAAAATTCTTAGATGGGAATACCAGACCACCTTTACCCGCCTTCTGAAAAATCTGTGTGCATGTCAAGAAGCAACAGTTAGAACCGGTCATGAAACAACAGACTGTTTGCAAATTGAGAAAGGATTATGTCAAGGCTGTATATTGTCACCCTGTTTATATATAACTTATATGCAGAGTACATCATGTGAAATGCTGGGCTGGATGAAGCACAAGCTATAATCAAGATTGCTGGGAGAAATATCAATAACCTCAGATATGCAGATGACACCACCATTATGGCAGAAAGTGAAGAGGAACTAAAGAGCCTTTTGATGAAAGTGAAAGAAGAGAGTGAAAAGGCTGGCTTAAAACTCAACATTCCAAAAACGAAGATCATGGCATCTGGTCCCATCACTTCATGGCAAATAGATGGGGAAACAACAGAAACAGTGACAGACGTGACAGACTTTATTTTCTTGGGCTCCAAAATCACTTGTAACGGTGACTGCAGCCATGAAATTAAAAGATGCTTGCTCCTTGGAAGAACAGCTAGGACAGACTTAGACAGCATATTAAAAAGCAGAGACATTACTTTGCCAACAAAGGTCCCTATGGTCAAAGCTATGGTTTTTCCAGTAGTCATGCATGGATGTGAGAGTTGAACCATAAAGAAGGCTGAGCGCCGAAGAATTGATGCTTTTGAACTGTGGTGTTGGAGAAGACTCTTGAGAGTCCCCTGGACTGCATGGAGATCCAACTAGTCAATCCTAAAGGAAATCAGTCCTGAATATTCATTGGAAGGACTGATGCTGAAGCTGAAGCTCCAATACTTTGGCCGCCTGATGCGAAGAACTGGCTCATTAGAAAAGATCCTGATGCTGGGAAAGACTGAAGGCAGGAGAGGGGGCTGACAGAGGATGAGATGGTTGGATGGTGTCACTGACTTGATGGACATGAATTTGAGCAAGCTCTGTGAATTGGTGATGGACAGGGAAGCCTGGTGTCCTGCAGTCCATGGGGTTGCAAAGAGTCTGACATGACTGAGCGACTGGACTGAACTGATACAAAAATAAAAACGGTAAAGATCCTTGTCTTCATGGGACACATAATGCAGTAAAGGGTTAAGAAAGATCTTCCGAAAAATGACAATTCAAAATATAAGGTGAGCAGCCTATGAGAGTAGAATATGGATTCAAACATGGGTGGAGTTGATCACCCTGATTCTAGAGGAACACGTCATGTACCAGGTGGTGTTTGACGTGAACGCTGAAGGGCCGCTTTCGTTTCGACAGAAAGAAGGAAGGGTGAGCCTGAGGAACAGCACTGAGAAAGTGCTGGGGCTTTGAACAGCTCAGTTGGGCCAGTGAGAAGATTGTGTTGGGGGAACCTTGTACCTTCTAGAATCCCAAGTTTGCATCTGCAGCACTATTTGTGCACGAGCCTGACTTCTCCGGAGTCATGTTTCCACGAAGGGCCAAATGTTTCCTGTATATATCTTCACATCCCAAATTAACCATGCTTTCAACTTCTGCAACAGTTTAATCTCTCACTTGATGGCCATTTTCCACCAAGTTTTTATTGCTCCTTGAAAGTAACTTTGGGGCTTTCACTGGTGGCTCAGTGGTGTAGAAGTCATCTGCCAGTGCCAGAGATGTGGGTTCATCTGGTCTGGAAAGATCCCACGTGCCTTGAAGCAAGGAAGCCCGTGAACCACAACTTTTGTATTCTAGTGCTTTAGTGCCTGAGAACCGCAATTACTGAAACCTGTGTGCCCTAGAGCCCGTGCTGCACAACAAGAGAAGCTACAGCAACGAGAAGCCCATTCCCCGCAGTGACAGTAGCCCCCGCTCCCTGCAACTAGAGAAAAGCCCACACAGCAACAAAGACCCAGCACAGCCAAAAATAAATAAATAAATAAAATTATATAAAAAAAGTAACTTTGGATGAATCAGAGATGGATGCAACAAAGTGGCCTCAGAGGGTCTCTCTCCTGTCTCAGTCAAGTTACACACTTTCAGATATATGAAACTGTCTCACTGTGAGTGGTCAGAATTCCAAACATTAAATCCTTGGATGCCAAGGGTCTACCCCAGGGATGGCAAATACCTGGCACAGATACTCTTACTGTTAGAAGGGCCCCTAGCAGACATCACTAATCCATCTCGGATGTCTTTCCTGCTGGGTCTTTAGCACCCACCATCTGCTGAGTGCTTCCCAGGTGGCGCTAGTGGTAAAAAAATCTGCCTGCCAGTTCAGGTTTGATCCCTGGGGTGGAAAGATCCCCTGGAGGAGGGCATGGTAATCCACTCCAGTATTTCTGCCTGGAAAATTCCATGGACAGAGGAGCCTGGCAGGCTACAATCCATGGGGTCACAAAGAGTCGAACACGACTGAAGTGACTTAGCACGCACCAGCTGAGTGAACTGACGCAGCAGCCAAAACCCAGTTGCCCTTCTGGCCTTCTCCAGCTGTTGAATGAATGAGGTGTTTTTTTTTTTTTGTTTGTTTGTTTTTTTAATATTTTATTTGGCTGTGCCTGGGAGGGTCTTAGTTGCAGCTTGTGGAATCTAGTTCCCTGACCAGGGATTGAACCTGTGTCCCCTGCATTGGGAGCGCAGTCTTAGCCACTGGACTACCAGGGAAGTCCTAATGAATGGGTTCTTGATGGGAGAGACTGCAGACCAAAGAATGGCCGTTGCTGGACAGATTTCACCCTGGAAGGGCTTCACAGCAGGTAATGACCTAGTGTTTTGTGTATTTTCCTGCAGAAATATCCTGGGATCGTCTCTGATCTGTCAGCCGTCAAGGTGTTCGCAGGAAATTCAAGGAAAAAACAGGTCAGTGCCAGTCTGGGTCCATTGTGTGGTGGGGCCTCTGAAAGTCTAACTGTCTAAAGCCAGAGTCTCTCTTGCCCTTTCACTGTGGGTTGGGGAGGGAGGATGGACTGGGATGTTGACATTTTCTAGCTGTCTCTCTGCTCCCCAGCTCTTGACTTTGAATTGATAAGCTCCTTAAATTGGGCTTTGGGGGCCAGGGGAGATATTCCTTCCTCCTCGCTGTTTCTGAATGGTGGCTGGCAGTATTCTTAATTTCTTTCTTGACCACCTGATGGTAGGGAGGAAGCCTGGGGGGTGCAGGAGAGGTCTGTAACTTCCTGCTTCCTGTCTCCTCCTAGCAGTGGGCTTGGGAGCCAGGGTGGAGGACCTCCAACCAGCCGGCCAGAAAAGAATCCCTGGGAATCTGGCCAGTCCCACCTGTGTCTGTTCTTCTATACTGGGCCCTGCAGGAAAGCCTCCGGCTCTCTGGGTGGACACCCTCTGCCAGGATGCTCTCCGGGAGTCCTCATCTCTGCGCCTGCAGGCTCCGGGGGGATATTGCTGGTAGCGTCTTTCTTCGCAGCACCCGTGTTTCGAGGCCTCTGTGGAGCTGGAAGTGGGCAGCAGCCTACCCAGGCTTCCGGTGTGGATGGTGCTGATTCAGTTTCCAGCACCGCTGCCTATAGACCTGGGTCTTTTAATGTTTTAACTGATGTTGTTTTATCCTGTGGTTTCCTCCTGCTGGGTGGTTTGTGAATCGCTTACCTTTCAGAACCTGGCTGCATGGTGGAGGGGGTAGTGTGGTGATAAGGATGGTGCTGGGAAATTTTCTTGTCAAGAGTCCCTTCTTTGTGAGTCCCGGCACAGCTATTTGGAGTTCCAGGAGCAGCCTTGGGCCTCTTACTGGCCTGTTGTGTTTTTCACATGATACTCAGGTGCCAGTGTTCATATTTATCATCGTCATTATCTGCCACAGTGTCAGTATGTCCACAAGTAATTTAGGTTTCCTTGGTGGCTTAGACGGTAGAGAATCTGCATCTGATGTAGAAGATCTAGGTTCAATCCCAGGGTCAGAAAGATCCCCTGGAGAAGGAAATGGCAAACCACTCCAGTGTTCTTGCCTGGAAAATCCCATGGACAGAGGAGCCTGGCGGGCTGCAGTCCATGGGGTCGCAAAGAGTCAGACACGGCTGAGTGACTAACACACACACAGACACACCTAATTTAATATGGCTTCGGTATTGAATCTTAATTTTACTCTCATTTAATTTTCACGAGGGTCCTGTGGGGTAGCTATCATTTCCCGTTTCGCAATGGCAGCAATTGAAGTGGAGCGCAGGCCAGAGACTTGCCTAAGACCACATCTTTAGTGCTGGGGGTGGGGTCAGCGGCTCAAGACGCCCGCCACCCCTGCCTTCCCAGCTGACCTTCGGCCCCTCCTATCAGGCCAGGGAATCTGCTCCCGTCCCTCCTTGAGTCTGCAGTCTGCTGCAGCCAGGGTGTAAGCTCTCATTCTAAGTCATCCCCCCTCCCTGGGGGCCTAGGGGTGGGTGGTGTGGGCTTTCAGTCTGCCGCCCTGGGATTTGGGGCACCGCCTACAGGATGACTGGCCGGCAGCCGGCACGATGCCAGGCCGAGGGAAGCCGGTCTGCTGAAAATCCGGTGGCGGGGATGGAGGGACTTGTGGACAAGTGGGTGAGGGTCATCGCGGGTCCTGCCTTGTCCTGCCCCATCACAGAGATCCCTTGGGGCTTGCCCAGAGGGCCCTGCGAGGCCCAGCATGCTGGGAGGAGCCTCGAGGGAGGAGCCGGACAGCTGAGCATTACTTGCCGTCTAGGCAGACGGTTGTCCTTCTGCGAGTCTGTGCTGAGGGCAGAATGTGGGGGGTCTGACATTCTGGACAGGAACTTTATCCCCTCCTGAAGCTTTCTCAGGCTTTGATTGGGCCAGGTCTTGTCCTGTGGTTGAGCCTCTGGAGTGGTGACCAGCTCCGTATGGATGGTCGTCTATCTCTGCCTGGTTAGGTGACTTGGGGCAGGCCTGTCTCCTCCCCTCCATCGCTCAGATGCCTTCTGTCTCTGGCCTTGAGGTGGACGGAGGACGGAAGGATGGGGTTAATGAGTGAACCAGAGCTCTGAGTCCTGATGGAAGCCGGGCTGGGGGCTGAGCGTGTCCACAGAGAAGGCTGCCCGGCTGGCTGGTTAGCTAGCGGCCTGACTTCCGTCCTGTGCTGACGCCTCTGCGGCCACTCTCATTTCACCTGCTTCCTGCCCCAGCCTGATGAGTTTAGGAGTGAGAGGCCCCATCTCTGGGCCCCAGCCCAACATATTCATAGTCTGAGTGTCAGTTAGAGCCGCTGGCTTCCCAGGTGGCTCAGATGGTAAAGAATCTACCTGCAACACAAGAGACATGGGTTCGATCCCTGGGTCAGGAAGATCCCCTGGAGGAGGAAATGGAAACTCGCTAAAGCATTCTTGTATGGAAAATCCCATGGACAGAGGAACCTGGTGGGCTACAGTCTATGGAGTCGCAAAGAGTTGGACCCGACTAAGCGACTAGCATCTTCTTAGAGCCCCAGTCTGGTGGAATGAAAACTTCTGCCTGGTGGAGGCCGGCTTCCCCCTGCCCTCCTCTCAAACCAGATCCGCAGCCCAAACTCAGCGGCTCTGGCGGGGCTCTGGAAGAGGCAGCCAGGAGCTGCGAGTCTGTGGGCTTACCTATCACCACATGTGCTTTGGTCCCCGATCAGCAGCCATGTGTAGATGAGGGTTTTTTTTTTTTAAATAATTTTTACTTATTGGCTGTGCTGGGTCTTCGTTGCTGTGTGAGGGCTTTTCTGTAATTGCGGAAAGTGGGGGCTACTCTCTAGTTGCGATGCATAGGCTTTTCATTGTGGTGGTTTCTCTTGTTGCAGAGCATGGGCTCTAGGCACGTGGGCTTCAGCAGTTGTGGATCCCAGGTTTCTAGAGCACAGGCTCAATCATTGTGGTGCATGGACTTAGCTGGGCTTCCCAGTGGTAAAGAACCTGCCTGCCAATGCAGGAGACATGAGAGACTCAGGTTCCATCCCTGAGTGGGGAAGATACCCTGGAGGAGGGCATGCCAGCCCACTCTAGTATTCTTGCCTGGGGAATCCCTGGACAGAGGAGCCTGGGGGGCCCCAGTCCATGGGATCGCAGAGTCAGACACGACTGAAGCAACTTAGCACACACGCATGAACTTAGTTGCTCCAAGGCATGTGGGGTCTTCCCAGACCAGGGATTGAACCAGTGTCTCCTGCATTGGCAGGAGGATTCTTTACTGCTTAGTTACTAGGGAAGTCCTGGAGATGAGTTTTGAGTGTCTGGCTTAATACTATCTGTGTTTAAGTTTCCCACCCCCTCCCCACTCCCCTTCCAGGACCTGGAAATTTATTGCACTTTGAATACTTGCTTGCTTTCTGAGAGTCTTGTGATCATCTCTACACCCAGTGTCAGCATTTGTAAAAATATCTGACCTTGTCCTGGAAACAGGAAAGGTTGGGGGTGGAGAGCTGCCCAGGGGGTCTGAAGAGTTAGGCCGCCCAGCTGGTCCCTGGAAGCCCCCACTTGTTGGGGAGGCTTGGCTGTCACTGCAGGAAGACTGAGGGTCCCTCAACCCTCCATGTAGGATCTTGATGTGTTTCTAGCCTTGGCCTTGGCAGTGCAGGGCCACTGCTAACCCTCACAGCATCTTTGTGCAGATCCCAAAAATGCACTGACTCAATGGACATGAGTTTGAGCAAACTCCATAAGGCAGTGAAGGACAGGGAAGGCTGGTGTGCTGCAGTCCGTGGGGTCGCAAAGAGTCAGACATGACTTAGTGACTGGAAAACAACAGGTGAGAAAAAGAAAATAAATTAGAGTGAGTAAATTGTAAACCTGAACAACGTCCCACTCTACCTGGGCCAGCTTCCTGGAGCCCTGGTGGGCAGTGGCCCTGTGCTTGGGCATCCGTCCCAGCATAGCTTGTGGTTCCAGCATAGCTTGTGGTCCCTGCAACCCCGGGAGGAGAGGATGTTGGGTTCAGAGCTGGGGAGAGGGCCTGGGGTGGGAACGGGCCTCTGAGAGCAGTGGACAGGGGAGGGGTGTGATCTCAGGGGGTGCTCAGAGCACAGGTGGAACCGGGTGTGGCTTTGCGTGTGTGTCAGTGAGTGTGTGTGTGAGTATATCTGCGTATATGTGTGAATATGTGTGCATGTCTGAGTATGTGTGTGTATATGTGTGTCCGTATGTGTGTGTATGTGTGTGCGCGAGTATATGTGTGTCAGTGAGTATGTGTGTGTATGTGTATGTGCGAATATGTGTTTATGTGTGAGTATATGTGTGCATGCGAGTGTGTGTATGTCTATGTGTGTATGTGTGTCTGTGAGTATGTGTATGTGTTTGTGTGTGTCTGAGTATGTGTGTGTGTCTGTGTATGTGTGTGTGCAAGTATATGTGTGTGTCAGTGAGTATGTGTGTGTATGTGTATGTGCATGTGTGTGTTTATGTGTGAGTATGTGTGTGTGTGAGTGTGTATGTATATCTGTGTGTGCGCAAGTGTGTGAGTATGTTTATGTGTATATGTGTGTCTGTGAGTATACGTGTGTATACATGTGTGTGTATGTCTCTCTGTGTGTATATGTGTGTGTGTGTGAGTGTGTGTGTGAGTATATGTGTGTGTGTATATGTGTACCTGTGAGTATGCATATGTGTATATGTGTGTGTCTATGAGTATCTGTGTGTGTATGTGAGTATGTGTGTATGTGAGTATGTGTGCAAGTGTGTGTGTATCTATGTCTATGTCTGTGTGTATACATGTGTGTGTCTGTGAGTATGCATGTATGTGTGTGTGTATGTGTATATCTGTGTGTGTATGTGTGTGTGTGTGTGTATATGTGTGTGTCAGTATGTCTGTGCTTATCTCAGGATGTTTGCACACATGGGTTTGTCTAGGAGGATGTTCTCCTGCATTGTTCTCTTAGCTGGGAGGCCTACCTGAGCCCTTTCACCAGGTCAGCATGTACCTGTGATGTGAATGCCCCCCTCCCTTTAGAGTACCTGGCTGCTGGCCCCAGTGTGGAGGCTGAGGTTGTGGGTCCATGCTCTCCAGCAAGCCCCGGGGGTGTGGGTCCTGCCCTGGCAAGTTCCACCCCTGCGTTGAAAGGGCTCAGAGGAGCAGGGTGCTGGTCGGAGTAGGGGGTGTGAACACGTAGAATGATGTGTTTTGTTTCAGGGAAAGTGAGGTGGAGGTCGGAGCTTGCCATTTTCTGCTCATCTCATCCTGGGAGATTCTAAACAGCTTTGTTTAAACACTGGACATGCTGACTGCAGAGTCCTGAATCAGGAAGAGCCCTTGGGTCCCCTAGGAAGGCGATCAGGTTTGAAGCCAGAGTTGGGCTCTGGATGTAGCACGTGGGACCCGAGGGTGGGGGGAGCTCTCGGAGCACCCCTGGGGTGAGAGTCACTCCACACTAGCACCTGTCACAGAGGGGCTCCTGCTAGCTTGCCGCTGGGCTGGGGCACCAGTTCGGGGTCGCCACCCACCATCCAGGCTGGGACAGCAGAGGGGGAAGTGGGGTGGATTCTGCTCTGGGCTCTGCCTGCCCCTGCTGTAGACTGAGAAGCTGGGAATGGTGGTGGCCAGCTGGCCTGGGTCCATGGATGTCTCCTAGAGGGGCAGTCGGTCCCTGCAGTGCAGGGAGAATAATGCAGGACACTGTCTCATTGAGGGCAGGGGTGGGTGGGCTGTTCTCTGCGGACCCCCAGAGGAGCTCAGGGGAGATGTGGCTTGGCCTTAAGAGACCAGGATGGCAAGCTGGGAGGTTGGGTCAAGACAGGCGTGGCCCGGTGATTGGGCTGGAAGTGGGAAGAACAAGCTGGCCATGGGGGTGGGCCTTCACTCAGGGGCACCTGGAGTGCCCCCCAGAGGAGACTGATCTTGGCAGACTAGCAGTGGACAGCTGTTGTTGGCCCCCAAACAGTGGATTGCCAGGATGAAAACGGATTTTTAGGAAAATAGGCTTGTTGCAGAATTCAAGGTGAACTTTTAAAAAGTACCTTTTTGTTATTGTTGTTGCAAAGAAAATAATACAAACTCCTTATAACCTTCAAATGATACAGATGTTGTAGAAAAGGAAAATCTTCTATAATCCTACCCTTCTGAGGCAATCACTATTAATGCTTCGGCTTATGTTCTTTCCAGGTATTTTAATGATAGACTAGCATCCAGCTGTCTACCTACTATCTTCATTTCCATAAATAGCATCGCTTTATACTAACTGGGAAGGGCTTCCCTGATGGCCAGATGGTGAAGAATCTGCCTGCAATGTGGGAGACCAGGTTTGATCCCTGGGTCGGGAGGATCCTCTGGAGAAGGGAATGGCAACCCACTCTAGTATTCTTGCCTGGAGAATTCCATGGACAGAGGAGCCTGTGGGCTACAGTCCATGGGGTCCCAAAAAGTCAGACACGACTAAGCAACAAGCATAATATACTAACTGGAAACTTCTTTAGTTGTCTTTCTGCATTGGTCCACACAGCACCGGGCGTGGCTCAGCGGGGCTCGGCACCTGAGCTTGTGGATGCGGTGGCGGTCAGCCGGGGTCTCTGCAGGGCCTGCGTGGTCCAGGAGCCCCTCTGGCACATGTCGGGTTGGTGCTGGCTCGTGGCTCGGCCTCTCTTCCCTGACGTGATTTCTCATTCTCAAGGGAACTGGCCTTTTAACGGAATCTTCAAGACCTCTTGAGATGGAGGTTCTGAGGTTTCACGATATAATATGCACCCTCCGCTTGGTCAGGGCAAGTCACCAGACCCACTGGAACCTCAGGGCTGGGCAGAGATGCCCCTCTTGATGGCGGGGGGCTGGCAGAGTCACGTCAAGAGCAAGTGTGTTGAGCAGTGGGAGGGCGGGGGTGTGCAGTCCCTGTATGGGCCCAGGAGAAAAGATTAGGATGCTGGGGGCTCAACCTCACAGACCCCTAGAGGACAGTCCAGGCTCTGCCTGGACTTCTCAGCCCCCTCTGCCCACGTGGGTCACCCAGGGAGACTGGCAAGTCAGGAGGCGTGACCCTCCTGCTGGTTTAGTACATTCAGTATGCTTGTGTGTGTGTGAGGGGCTTATCTGGCAGGAGGCAAGAGAGAGCTAGAGTGAGGGCTTTGTAACAGACTGCTCTCTGGCTGAGAAGTAGGGCGGGAGTCTGCCTGCCCTCCGGAAGCTGCTGGCCCCTCGGCTGCTCGGTACCAGCTGCTGGTTCTCATGGCATCTCCGGAGAATGTGTGTCAGTGAGTGGAACAAGGGTCCTGATGAAAGCCAGCCGGTCACTCCAGACTCAGGCCTCTGCCGGCTACTCATTCATTCCTTCGCCCAGCAAACGGGACACCCCTGTTGCTCCAGACTTTCTCTCCCCGTCCCCTCCCGCCTTCAGAGGCAGAACGAGAAGACTTTCTGCTCGATCCGACTCTGCTTCCCAGACAACTCACAGTGGACTTCATATTCTGACTTCCCCTGATGTTTCTGTTTGTATAGCTGTCTTATCACCTGCCATGCGGGGTATCTCTTCTTTCGTGTGAAATGTCTGAAATGGCAGGGAGGCAGGAGGAAACGGGGTGGGTGGGGGAGAGCCAGTTCTGGGGTTGTTAAGGGATGCCACTCCCAGGTTTGAGGATGCTGCTGTGGAGCCGCTGGAGGAGAAGTCCTCCCAGGGCTCACATTCATCACACTTCCCTCTCCCTGGAGCCCCCGGGCTGGCCTTGATGAAGTGCACTTTCCTGCACACCATACTCTTTTCTCCTGTCATCTGCCTGGTGCTTCGTGCATTCATCAACTGAGAACAAAGGCCGAGAGGGCTTTCACGTTTGAAAACCCCTTGGTGTTTTCTTTTCTCCCTGCTCCCTCTCAGCATCTCTCGGAAAAGAAACGTCTTGTGGCTGAAAGGTTCACTGTTTGTGAAGCCGTCCACGCCGCATGGCTCGGCCTCGTGGCCCTTCTCTCCCCCTCCTAGGCTGTGCCGGGGGAGAAGGGACCCGGCTCAGAGACAGGACAGGGCTCGGTGGGGCCTGGGGGCGGGAGGCAGCAGGCCACTGCAGCTGCCCTGATGCTTTCCTGGGTGCCGGGCTGCCAGCGTCCTGCTCCTGTTGCCGGGTTCATGATATCTGATTGGCTCTTGGGCTTAATGTGTCCCAATGCTTAGAGTTGAGAACGTGCAGAGCTGACGCTGCAGACCTTGGAGAAATCTGGCCTCACAAGCGAGACAAGGAACCTCAGCCGCTCCTTTTGACCCAGGAGCTGGAAAAACTAAATGGAGGTCCTCGGCCTGCGCCAGCCGAGAGTCCGCCACTTCCAGGCGGATGGTAGGTAAACTCTCCCTCCGGGGAGACCCAGGAGGCCTGTCTCTGATCCCTAACTTCTCTGCCCCTGCCTCCACCCAGCGTGCTGGTTCTCTGTGGCTGGGAGGATGGACTCACACGTCAGCAGGGTCAGGCGTCATTGGTGAGCCCTGGCCAACTTTGAGTCTGTGAGGGTCCCAGTCGTCCCTGGTGGTCTGCGTGATCAGAGAATGTCAGGCGATGTGAGGTTAGCTGAGTCTCTGACCTGTTCTGGGCTACCAGAAGCCTTCCCTGTTTCATCCAACTCTCCCATTCCCCTGGAGGCTTGGCCCTGCAGCATCCACGGCACCAGGTCTGGGCTCTGAAGGCTGAGTGAGAAGGGATGGGATTGCTCGTAGAGGGGGCCAGAGCTCTCTCTATAGGCTTGGAGGAGAAGCCCGCCTGACCGGCTGAAGCCTCAGGCGTGGTAGTTGCACCTAGTTCGGAATAAAACTGAAGCTACGTCTGTTTCATCATTTGCTTTCATCCCTGCTCATCCAAATGATGCTCGGTTGATGGCGCCGTGCCTGTGATGGAGGTAGGGGGACCTGACCCTCTGTGGGGCAGGGTGAGGGAAGGTGCTGGGCTGGGAGGGGGGTGAGCCCCACCCTGACTGTGAGGCACAGGGAGGGGTAGACCGCGATTCCTTAGACTGTGGGGCTTTTCTCTTTGGATCCCCACCAAAAATGGCTGCATTTCCAATTTGTGAAAAAGTAAATTTTCCTTGCCTCAAAATAAATTTTCGTTGCCAAAAAATCCTCACCGGCATTCACTGGAGGGATGGTGCAGCTTTAAACAGACACCTAAGAGAGAGTATCTGTCTTAGGACAGTGGTTAAGTCAAGTATCTTTGACATTCCTGACTTGTGTCAGGAACTCAACCATTTGGGGGTGCCACATCTTAAACCCCGTGGTGCAGCCCCCACCCACACTGGTGTTTCTGAGACCCCGCATCCCCTCGCCCACCTCCGGACTCTGAGCAGCATTTGTGCAGCCAGAGGACTCAGCCTGAAGGCTTGTGCCGCCTCTGGTCTCTGCCCGGCCGGGGCGTTTCCGTCAACTCACTGCAACCTCTGCCTCTTCATTTCTGCCGAAGGGCAGAGGCCTGGACTTTCCCCTTCACTGATGTTCTGCCTATTTTCTCGTCACTCAGCACTCGGTGGGCATGCAAATCTCTTTTGAGTGAATGAATACTGCATTTGAGATATGAAAAGAAACATGCCCCTCGTCCAGTGCATGTCCGCAGACACTTGGAGCGCTCGCTTGATCTAAAACCATCCACCTCCATGCTGGGCTTCCCTGGTGGCTCAGACAGTAGAGAGTCTGCCTGCGATGCTGGAGACCCTGGGTTCGATCCCTGAGTCCGGAAGATCCCCTGGAGAAGGAGATGGCAACCCACTCCAGTATTCTTGCCTGGAGAATCTCGTGGGCAGAGGAGCCTGGAGGGCTACAGTCCGTGGGGTCTCTGAGCAGTTCACACATCTTCACAGTCTTGCGGCTGGGAGCTGTCTCTGGGGAGGGTGAAGGACTCTCAACCCGGGAGCTTCTTATTAACGTGTCCGCATCTGGGAGGGAGACTGATGGTGGCCTCTCCTGAGGAGGCGGACAGGAAGTTGTGGGAAAGGAGGACACTGCCCGGAAGTTTCCCGAGGAGGAGCCCGAGGCTGACTCCCCCAGGAGCTCCCCGCTAGCGGAGCGGAGAAGGCTGGAGCCAGCCTGGCCAGACCCCGACCCCTGACTCTGTCTCCCTTACCACCCCCCTCACCTGCTCCCACCTTCCTCAGCTCCCCTGGGAGCGCCTCAGAGTTCCCAGCACGTGTGTGCGGTGACCCCGCCGGGCCTGGGGGCAGCGTTGTAGGAAAACATGCACCCAAAATGGCCAAATCCTGGAGGGCTTGGGAGAGGCACGCGCAGGGTTATTTTGGGTGTGGTGGGCCGGGCTCGGATCTCTCTGGCATTCCCGGCTGCTGGCCTCTCTCAGAATTGACCAGATTGGAAGGATGGTGGAAATTGAGGCTCCAGGAATAGCGCAGGAATTTGCTCATTCTTAACCCCTTAACGAGGTGCCACCCTGCCCAGAGCCCGCGGAGTGCTGGAATGGGGAGCGGGGAGGGGGCAGGTCTCAGGCAGTTTCCTCTTTTTCATCCGGGGAGGAGTGGGAGGCAGCCCAGAGCTGACTCGAGGCCAATCTGATAAGGAGCAGCATTTAGAGGCCTGAGGAGTGTCCCTCCCCATGCTGGCCCATCCCTGCTTCTTGAGGGGGGTTGCCTGGTAAACTCCCAGCGGCTGGGTCGGTACCTCCCTCTCTCCAGATCTCTGCTCTTTCTGTTTCTGGATCTCTCCGGCCTCGGCGGGCTGGGGTCAGCTCTGGCCTTGGGTCTTGGGGAGCCTCATCTCTCCCTCCCTCCCCCAGAGTCAGGCTCAGGGACCCTTTTGTTCAGTGCGCGTGAAGGGGGCAGGTACTGAGCACCCACTCTGTGGCAGGTCAGGAGCCCAGGGGCACCAGGCATCTGCCTTTGCCCTGGAGGAGCCGGGCTGGGTGTGCAGAGACCGTGTAGAGTGGCACAGACTCAGCACCTTCTCTGGTTCTGGAGGCCAGTGGGGATCGTAGCAGCCCCGGAGGACCCCTCCCTGGTCCTGGGTCAGCCACGGCGCTTCTCTGGACCCTCCTGTTTTTCACTGTAAAGTGAGGGGTCTGTGATCCCCAAGCCCTCTATGGGCTTGAGAGTTTCCCTGATTCCGGGGGTCTCGGGGAGGAAGACCCTCCTCAGACGGGTGGGATGTTTTTGTTGCCTCCACTGTGTTCCAGATGGGCTCCCCGGGTGGACATCTCAGCTGGGTCATCCCCATGGGGGCAGGCTGAGGGCTCGGATGTCACGGCTGGGTCTCCAGCCTCTCTCCTGTCTTCCTCCACGGGAAACTGGGAAGTCTGACTTGAGGTTCAGGAGCTTGGTTGTCCTCGTCCAGGAGGAGGCGGTCACCCCTTGGCCTACACGATGAGGTCCGAGCCGCTGAGTGAGGCGCAGAGTCTGCAGGGACCTGGAGCGGTGTCCCGCCTCCCTGCTGCCCACCCGAGGCCACTCTGTCCGGCTTGTCCTGTGACGCCCTCCACGCAGACTCTCACTTCCCAGCGTCCTTGGTGTGGTCTGCCTGGCGCAGAACGCCCCTCCCATCCTGCATGGTTTCTTTCTCTTATGAGCATTGTTTTAGCACATTTGAAAGCTTGGTCAGCCATTATATCTTCAAGTATTTCTCTCTCTTTTCGACCATACCACGTGGCTTGCGGGATGTTAATTCCCTGAGTAGGGACTGCACCCAGGACCCCAGATGGAAGCATGGAATCCTAACCACTAGACCACCAGGGAATTCCCTCCTCAAGTATTTTTCTGTTCTCTCTTCTCTCTCTTCTGTTTCTGGAACTTTAATTACATGTATATTTAGACTGATGTTGTCCTGTAGGTCGCTGATGCGCCATTAATTTTTTTCCGTCTTTTTTTCTTTCTGTGCTTCATCTTGTTATGTCTTCAAGACTTTTTCTTTGGCAGTGTCTAATCTGATATTAATAAGTCCCCTTCAGTGTATCTTTCATTTCAGATACTGGGTTTTTCATCTCTAGAAGTTTCATTTGAGTCTTTTTTTATATCTTTCATTTCTCTTCTTGCTATGCTTATGTTTTCCTCTACTTTCTTGTGCTCACGGAACATACAATAGCTGTTTTTCCATCGTGGTCTACTGGTTTCATCATTTCTGTCATTTTGGGTCTGTACTCTTGACTGCTTTTTCTCCTGGTGGTGGGTCATGTTTTTCTGCTTCTTTGAGTGCCTGGTAACTTTTGATTGAATATTAGACATTGTGAATTGAACCTTGCTGGATTTTGTTCTATTTCTTCGAATAGCATTGGAGTTTGCTCTGGCATGCCTTTAAACGGCTCTGTGGTTGTTGTTGAGTTGCTCAGCCATATCCCACTGTTTGCCACCCCATGGACTGTATCCCTCCAGGCTCCTCTGTGCATGGGATTTCCCAGGCAAGAATACTGGAGTGGGCTGTCACTTCCTCCTCCAGGGGATCTTGCTTGTGAGCTTTGTTAGGGTGGCCGCACCTTCAGCCTAGGGCTCTCTCAGCTTCACTACCGAGGCATCGCCCTCTGAGGACTCCCAGCACCTGGTGTGTTGTGAGCGCTCTGCTCTCGCTGGTGGGAGTGCGGCCCTGAGTGAGCTCTGCAGGTCGGCTGGCTCCCCGCTTTCTGTTGCTTCTGTCCCCTGGCTTGCGGCATTTCACCCTATACTTGTGTGCGTCAGGCGGGGAATCCAGGGGACTCTTCTCTAGAGCACCCTCTCTGTTCAGTCCCCTTCTCTCCAAAAGTGTCAGTCACTTAGTCATGTCCGACTCTTTGCGACCCCGTGGACTGTATCCCTCCAGGCTCCTCTGTCCATGGAATTCTCCAGGCGAGAATACTGGAGTGGGTAGCTATTTCCTTCTCCAGGGGATCTTCCCAACCCAGGGTTCAAACCAGAGGATCTTCCCAACCCAGGGTTCAAACCTGGGTCTCTTGCATTGCAGGCAGATTCTTTACCCTCCGAGCTACCAGGGAAGCCCTTCTCTCCAGTGTTCTGCCCTAAGAATTCTGTCTCCGTGAACGCCAATTTCTGTCTCCTCAACTTGAAGGGATCACTGGACGCCATTGGATTCCTCGCCCTGAGCTGCTGTGTGGACGCTGCCTCCAGGCAGTAAGTGGGCATCACGGAACTCTTTCTTTTGTTTCCCTCTTTCAGAGATCACAGTCCAGAGTTGCCTGTTGTCTGGCTTCTCAAGCCCATGTTTCATGCCTTCTGTCCAGCACTCTAGTTGTTCAAGGGGCAAGGGTGAAGCCAGCCTTCACTGTGGCTACAACCTGAGTCTGGCATCATGGGAAACTCCCCTCGGGCATTGCTGCCCTCTGGGGCAGGGGTCTCTAGTCATCCCTCCTACGGGAAAGACCCCGTAAGCACCATGTTATTTTTCAGTGTTGTATGTCGTTTTGTTTCTTATCTCTCTACATAGGCCGTCTCCCTGAGCACAATATGTTATGATATTTTTCTCAGTATTCTTTTTACCTAGTCCAGTGCTGGGCATATAGGAGGCAGCTCATGTTTTTGGCTTTTTCTAATATTTATTTTTATTTATTTATTTGGCTGCTCTGGGTCTTAGTTGTGGTGCGTGGGATCTATTCCCTGACCAGAGATGGAACTCCAGGCCCCCTGCATTGGGAGTACAGAATCTTAGCTGCTGGACCACCAGGGAAGTCCCTCATGTTTGTTGATCCAGTGAATAAAAGAGATGAGTGGAAGGAACTATCAGCTAATCGTGCTGTTACAGGTTGCTAAGAAGAACGATGCTGCCCTGGGCGTGAAGTTTTAGATTCTCTCCTTGCTCTGCGGCACTTACACCACGTCTGCATCTGGGTTTTGTTATTTCTGGTTGGGATCCTGGCAAATCTGAATTCATCCAGAGGAGGATGACTAAGATGGTGGGAACTACCCCCCCGTGGGAATTGGATGAGGATTTGGGAATGCTTGTTTGTCTGGGGATTATCTCTATGGAGTGTTATGGGGAGGAGGGTATACACAGTAGTGGTCTCCCCTCATGTGTGGGATTGATGTGGAATAGGAGGGTTTAAACTTGTCTCGTGGCTTCAAAGCCGAGATCCCCAGGTGCCTAAGACCCATGGGGATTCCAGGAGGTCAGGGGTGGACCCAGTTCCAGAAAGAACTCTCTTAACAGCTGGAGCCGGCTGCCTTGGTAGGTCCTGAGCTCCCCACCACTGCTGGGGTTTAAGCAAAGACTGATACTGATCAGGAGTTTTGTTTGCGATTGCAAGAGTAGATACAGTGTTACACAAGATACTCTCCAAGATGGTTTTCTACTCAATGATGTTAAATATTTTTTAAAAAATTTATTTCTAATTGGAGGATAACTGCTTTGCAATATCGTGTTGGCTTCTGCCATATAACAACCTGAATCAGCCTTGAGTATATGTCCCTTCCCTCTTGAACCTCCCTCCCACTTCCCCATCTTACTCCTGCCTTTGAGTCCATGATTCATCCCCCCTCCCAACTCTGCAGTGCACACACACACACACACACACACACACACACACACACACACTTGTGCACAACCAAGTTCAGGAAACATACCTGCAACATGCTCCCTACTACTCTTGTGACTTTCCTCCCAGCCTCCATTATTGGGCCTCGTCTGGGGCCCTTGATGACTGGCCGCCTGCTGCCCGTGCTGGGCCCCGTCGTTCCCCTTCACCTGCCTGGCACCCCGTGGATCCAGCTGGTCCTGCGTCAGCGCCTCATCGCATTGTCTTCTGTGTCTGGATACACAGAGCCTTTGAGACGGGTTGACTCGGAGCCTCCTGCCTCCTGCACGGCAAGCCCTGGCGGCCCTTCCCGCACTGGTGAACATCCCTCTGCCGGGGCACCGCTGCCCTCACCTGCTTGTTGCCTTGTTTCTCTGGGTCTCGGGTCTCTGCCTCTGGGGGAGCCCTCTCCTCCCTGGACTGCTCGCGCTTAGGAGATGTCACTCCCGGTTCAGGGGTGCTGGGGAAAGTGAAAGAGAAAGTGTTAGTGGTTTCTGACTCTTTGCGACCCCATGGACTGTAGCCCACCAGGCTCCTCTGTCCATGGGATTCTCCAGGCAAGAATACTGGAGTAGGTAGCCATTCCCTTCTCCAGGGGATCTTTCCGACCCAGGGATTGAACGTGGGTCTCCTGCATTGCAGGCAGATTCTTTACCTCTGAGCCACCAGGGTGGTCCTGGAAGATTCTCAAAAGACCTGCCTCAAGCACCTGCCTTTCCCCCTTTCTAAGTGGCCTCCAGGGAGCTCCAAATAAAGCTCCAGGCCGGAAAGGATGGGCGGGACTGCAGCTCGGTGGGTGTTGGGGAGGGGAAGGGGTCAGTGTCTCTAGGAGCAAGCCAAGGGTCCCGTCTCCCCGAAGCTCTGTTGCCCCACCTCTGTGTGGAAGGAGCCTGGTCAGGTCACTTGTAAGTGGTCTACTGGGGAAGTCCATGCTGCCTCCCTGGCCCCCCTTGTAGCCCCTGCAGTCATCAGGGGCACTGAGGGAAGTCACAGCTAGGCGGGCTCTGGGGTAAGGGCTCTGCAGAAAGTGCTGGACAAGAGAGATCTTCCTGACAGCCAAGTACCCATCTATACCCTGAGCAAGTGGCCTGAGCTCCAGGAACCTCTCTCCCAGCATGGGGCTCGCTTCCCCCAACTCACCAGCCTGGCACCATCACGGGGGTGAGACTCTCTCTTGAACCAGGAATTCTCTGGCTCTCTTAGCCTTGGCCGCCAGACCAGTGTGGCCTGCAGAAGGCCCAGTTTCTTCCTCTGCAGAATGAGAGGTACAGGGGCTTCCCTGGTGGCTCAGTGGTAAAGAATCTGCCTGCCAGTGCAGGAGACGTGGGTTCGATCACTAGAGCCTGTGCTCCGCAAAAAAAGAAGCCGCTGCAAGAAGCCCAGGCACTGTAACTAGAGTGTAGCTCATGCTCACTGCAACTAGAGAAAGCTCACTGCAACTAGAAAGGTGCAGCAATGAAGATCCAGCAGAACCAAAAATAGATAAATAAAATTATAACTATAAAAAGGGAGGACTGTGAGGGGCTGGAGGATGGGAACTGAAAATCCAGCTGCAGGACTTTGGTGTCTGAGGCTGCCGACTGCCCAGAGCAGCTTTCACTGTCTGGAGCAGTGTAGACCTGGCCTCTTCCCCAGCAGGTGATCAGAACCCTTGGGAATGAGAGTCTTTTCTCCTGGAGGCCGAGAGGGAGTGTCCTTTGGAGACTGATGCATCTGGAGGGCTGGCTCCTGCCTGCACTCAGGCTCACAAGGCCAGAGCCCCTTAAGGGAGCCGTGGGGAGAGGGGGCCCATCGCTCTGGGCTCACTCTGTCCCTCCAGCATCCACATGACGTCTGGCACAACGCAGGCACTCTGGAGCCCTTGATGACCCAGTGAAGGCGGCCCAGCATCCCATGGTCAGGGTCGCGCCCCAGTCCAATGGCATTTCAGCAGGAAGCAGTGCGCCCGGGCTGCTCACTGTTCGATGGAAACCTGAGTGTTCTGTCTCCTCGTTTCCTGCTTGTTCCACTGGAGGGGCGCCAAGACCATAATAAAAACAATGATATAATCACAGCTAATATCGATGGAGCGCATTCTGTCATGATCTGCAGGATTTTGGCCTAATTCTTGAAATGCACTCACTGGGAAGCAGTTTCCTGGGCTTGTTCTCCATCCCCCGGGGCTTTCTGCACCAATTCCTGGCATCTGTGTAGAAACACGTTTTCTCCTGTCGTGAAGATAATAAAAATATATTCACTCTTTCTGTTGGTCTCATGTGCAGTAACTGTTGTCTGCATGCTGCTGTAGGTCAACTGGTATTTTATTGAGGGTTTTGTGGGTGATCTTTCTGGTCTCTGTGTGGTTGTCTGTATGGGACTTGTTCATGTGTGCTTTTGCCAGACATTTACTGGGCACCTGCTGTGTGCTGGTGATTCCGTGAAGAACAGCACAGTCTGTGCCTGCCTGTCCCAGGGCCTCAGGCAGTCCCTGGAGGCAGGAACCGTCTCTCAAAGTCCCTCTCTGCAGTGTCCTGTTAGCACTCAGAGCCTCCACCCCGGGACTGAAAGCTGGCCTGACAGGTGCTGCCAAAGAAATAGTTCTGAGGTCTTCCATTTCTCTATGGCACCCCACTGTGAAAGCACCCAAGCATATTCCCAGAAGTCATCTTACTGTCATTCCCTCCTGACAGTGACCTTGAGAAGTGGCTAGACATTTAAAAAAAAATAATTTTATTTATATATGTATATTTTTGACTGTGCTGGGCTTTCTTCAGTTGCGGTGAGTGGGGGCTACTCTCTAATTGTGTTGCACAGGCTTCTCATTGCAGTGGCCTCTGTTATTGTGGAGCACAGGCTCTAGGTTGCTTGGGCTTCAGTAATTGAGTTCCTGGGCTCTAGAGCACAGACTTAGTAGTTGTAGCATACAGGCTGAGTTGCTCTGTGGCAGGTAGGACCTTCCTGGACCAGGGATCAAACCCGTGTCTCCTGCATTGGCAGGCGGATTCTTTACCCTGAGACACCAGGGAAGCCCTAGATTGGTTTTTTCTAGAGGAGGCCACTAAGCCTCAGAGGGCTGGTGACCCCCAGTGGGGCTGTCCTAAGTGTCCTGAGACTCATTTATCCCGCACATGTTAGAGGCATCTCCGGGCCAACCTGCTCAGGCTCTGTGAATGCAGGAATGAAGAAAAATCGAAGAGCTTATAATTTTGGTGGTGGTGGGGGGGACAGACAATAAACAATTAAAACCTGTAGTGACAAATGTTATGGAGAAGAGCGAAATAGGGAAGGGGGTGAGAGAATGGGGTGGGAGCAGGTATTATGGGTTAAACAGGTTGCTTAGGGAAGGTCTTATTAAGGAGGTGATGGTCTAGCAGAGAGGGGAGAAGAGATGTGTGAGTCCTGGGGAGATGTGGGGGAGGTGGGGCCCAGGGCCCAGGGAGCAGGCTGTGCAAAGGCCCTGAGGTAGGAGTGTGAGAGGCGTGTTGCAGCCCGGTAGGGCTGGAGTGAAGCAAGCGAGGGAAAGGTCAGGGGACTCAGACCCCACAGGCCTTTTAATTTTTATTGGCATTTACTTGCTTGACAGTGTTGTGTTGGTACCCCATCTTCTGAGCAATGCTTATTTTACTCATCTATTTATTTGTCTGTGCCAGATCTTAGTTGCGGCATGTGGGATCTAGTTCCCGGACAAGGGATCGAACTCCAGCCGCCTGCATTAGGAGCACAGAGTCTTAGCCACTGGACCAACCAGGGAAGTCCCCCCACAGGGTCTTGAAGTCCATTCTGAGGGCCGTAGCTTTTTTGACGGGTGAGGCAGGTGCCATTGGAGGAGTTAGACCAAGCAGACAGACTTGGCCTTTCATTCCAGAAGGACCACGTGGTTGCTGTGTGGTCAGCTGAGTGGGCAGCGGCAGGCACAGTAGTGACTGCCGTCTACCAAGCATGCGTTGTGTGCCTGGCCTGGGCAGACCCCTTGCACGCACGTCTTGTTTGATCCTCTCGATGACAGTTACCCACATCTTCCTGAGGAGGACACCGAGGCTCAGCTGCTGGAGTGGCTGCCTGCTCCGGTCAGTTTGAGTCCAAAGCTCGCGCTCTTGACTGTGGTCCAGTTTTCAGGGGCGAAGGGACAGACTGTTTGGGATGACGGGTGCAAACATCTGATGTGCGGGTCAGGCTGCCCTGTGTCCGATCTCAGGCCACTCTCAGGTGTCGAGCTGGCCACGCAGGAGGGGGTGAGAGGCTGTTTGCTGTGGTCGGCAGATTGCTTCCAGGTGAGGGACTAGAGAGTGGAGTCTGTGCCCCGACTCCAGACAGCAGCCTCTCCAGCCCTTGAGGGCCCTGTGTCTTGTGTTTGGCGTGTTAGACAAGCCCGATGACTTAGAGGCCTGGGCTTTCTGCTACCGATCTGGGCTCAACCTGAGGCCTCTGCAGATGGTGCCCCCTCCCTGGAGGCAGAACCTCCTTCTCTTTCCGAGTGAGTCTCGGCCAAAGTGCCCTCTATTTTATCCATCCCTGTCTTCTGAGTAGTTCAGATCACTTTCAGAATGTCACTTCCGTAATCCTCCTATTTATTGCTCCCAAAGGAAGTGAGGGGAATTCTTCCTTGTCTTTAAAGAGAATGTCAGAGAATGAGGCTGGGGGGCGGGCAGGGGAGGAGAGTGGGGGAGGGAACCCAGAGGCCCAGGCTGGGTGCAGCTGACCTCGAGGTGGGCAGGAAGGGCTGAGGTGAGCTGGGTGGGAAATGGCGGGGGCTGCTCCTTTTGCATTTACTGTGCGCTTTGGTGTCTGCACCTGGAGGAAGGCCCCGTGCTTCCGTAGCGGCGTCTTGGGGACCCAGCTTCTGGTCTTTGCACAAGATCCCTTGCACACACATCTCCTGTTCTCACACATTCCCTCCACTCTCCTCCCTTGCACACTAACATGTAGTATGCATACAGATGCTTGCACATGTGCTTTCCTCTGTGCTGGTTCACACTTACGCTAACTCATGCAGACTCATGTGGTCTGCACATGCCCACGTGTTTCCTCGAATGCACACATAGCTTCCCATGCACGTACCGCCCACAGTGCTCGTCAGAGGCAGGACCCCGGCTGCAGGTGGCCTGGCGGCTGGGCTTGTGGCAGCAGCGGGGGGGGACCCCACAGCACCAGGCCCTCTCCCTCCCCACCCCGTGCCTCGGTTCACCTGGCGGAGACGAGGGGACCCCTCAGCTGGGAGGGCTGTGCCTGTGATGAGTAACGTGTCCTGTAGAATCAGCTGCGGGGGGAGGGGACTGGCTGTGGGAAGCAGGGGGACTCTGAAAGGGGAGGAGGTGGCCCCTCTGCTGGGCTCCCCTGCATGCGCCACCCCCTCTCCCCACCTTGAACTCACGCCATCAGCAGAGCCAGGCCTTGGGGGGCTGGGGAGGAGGGCACGCTGCTCAGTGCTGTTTGGGACCATTTGGGGGAAGGAAAGGCTCCTTATTGGCTGCTCAGATTCCAGCGGATTCCCAGCCTTGGAAGCTAAGCAGGCGGGTCCCTGACTAGTTTCTATTTCAGAACCGACACCATTGCCCAGCCCGGCATCGTCACGGGCCATGGCAATCCAATTAGACTCGGCGCCTCCTTGGGGCGGGCGTGGGGGAGGGAGGCCCCCTCCCTGTGTTGGGGGGCCCAGGCTGTGCTTCTCCTGGGCTGCTTCTTCCCACCTGGAAATCCAGCAGGCGAACATCCTCACGAGAACGTGCGGTCAGAGGCCTGGAGACCGGCTTGGATTCCTGGCTGGCTTTGCTAACCAGCCAGGTGACTGGTCTCGGGGCCTGGATCTTTTTGAGTCTCGAAGCTCTGGTTCTCACAGGTGGGGGTGAGGAGAGAGGGCCTCCCTGGCCCAGCCCAGCCCCAGCCCCAGCCCCAGGCCCAGGTCCCCTCCCTCCAGGGCCTCTATGTGCTGGTTGTAAGGTCCGGCTGCCCCTTTGTGGCGTCCTGGTGGCCTGTGCCCCGTGGGGCTGCCAGACTGCTCCGGGGACCCTTGGGTCACACCCAGAGCCAGTCTATGGCCTCAGTGTTCCTGTTCTTCCTGCTCAGATTGGTTGTAGCTATCGACATGTATCACCTTGTCCCAGAAATGATGATTAAAAAACCCCACATACCTGGTTAAGATCATCAGTCCTACTTGGGCATGAGTTCGTTCATTCCTGCTTGGGTTTCACCGCCGGCTAGAACTCTTGTCTGTGCTCAGCAGGTTGATGAGTTGTGGAGGGGCCCTAGCCCCAGTTCGTGTCTTTGCTGTCTGGACGGTGCAGTCCCCTAGGAGTCCATTTGGGTTTCCTTTTCTTCACTAAGCGACCCCCCCGGTCGCTTAGACTAAGCAAGCCTCCTTCTTCTTGGGTCCCCGGCTGCAGGTGACCTGTAGGAGAGTGTGCGACAGTCATTCCCCCCAGCTCGATCCCTGTAGTTCTGCCCAGAGCACCTCATGCAGAGACACAGCCTCAGCGCTGGAGTCTAGGGTGTGGACCGTGGTAATCTGGCACTGATGTCGTGCAGAAAACACACTGCAGGCAACGCACTGACTGCATCGGAGGTGCTGTGAACCTTCACTGGCCACACGGATCTGAAAAAAGCATTCCTTCCACGCTCACTGTGGCTTGCTTTAGGCTTTTTTTTTGTGCAAAGCAGTGCTTAATTTTGGGCTTCCCAGGTGGTGCTAGTGGTAAAGAATCTGCCTGTAATGTAGGAATCTTGGGTTCGATCCCTGGTCGGGGAAGACCCCCTGGAGAAGGGAATGGCAACCCATTCCAGTGTTCTTGCCTGGGAAATCCCATAAACAGAGGAGCCTGGCAGGCTATAGTCCATGAGGTCGAAAAGAGTCGGACATGGCTGAGCACACATGTACTTTTGCCTAAGTTCCAGGATCTATGTCTAGAAGGCTATTGTCACTCCAGTTTTAATCTGTGGTAGGTAACACAGTTTTTCTTCCTGAAATCTTTAGTGCTGTGCGTGTTAACGTCTCCTATCTGGCTGCTGTTTTGAACTTTCACAAATGACTCGCCTCAGTGTGGATGGGTGTCTATCCAGGCACCCAGGAACCTTTCGATCTTGAAACACTGGTTATTTTAGTTCTGAGAAATTATCTTGAATAATTTCATTGATTTCCTCCTGTCATTTTCTTTCGTCTTTCCTCTGGAGCTCCTAGAAGTTGGATATTGAATTTCCTGGATTTAGTCCTATAATTTTACTGTCTTTTTCTTTATCAGCCCCCTGCCCCGGGAGCTTTCTTCAGCTATATCTTGTAGACTTCCGTTGAGGATTTCACGTTCATCAGCATATTTTTAATATCTAGAAGGTCTCCTGTTTTCTAAATAGACCTTTTCTGTTTTTATATCATCTTGTCTTGTTTTCTTGGATGCAGCCTTTCCTCTTTTACTCTGAAGCTGTTAATGATAGTTGTATTCTGGGACAGAGGATTCTTCCTCATCATTTTTTTTAAATTTTATTTTTATTCAGAAATGTTTTATTGGAGTGCAGTTAATTTTCAATGCTGTGTTAGTTTCAGATATATAGCAAAGTGAATCAGTTGTATACGCGTCTACCCTTGAGGACATTTATACCTTATTGTCGTTTAGTCACCGAGTCCTGTCCAATCCTTTGCCACCCCATGGACTGTAGCCTGCCAGGCTCCTCTGTCCATGAGATTCTCCAGGTAAGAATACTGGAATGCATTGCCATTTCCTCCTCCAGGGGATCTTCTCAACCCAGGGATCGAACTTGGGTCTCCTGCGTTGGCAGGAAGATTCTTTACCATCTGAGCCACCTGGGAAGCCTGTTTATTCCTTAACACGTCTTTTTATTCTTATTTTCATGGGGTGTCAGGGCCTTGGAGGGAACGCACTGTTCTCTGAGAGCTTAGCCAGAGCAGCGTGGCTGTGTTTCATTGCTCCCATTTGTCGTTTTTCACAAACCAGTGTGCTCAGCCCTTGTGAGGAAGGAATGAAAGATCATTTCATCAGGCGTGTCCGTTGCAAGACCCCAGTACCTGGAACTGGGCCGGGTTTATTTGAGATTCTCATAATCACTGGCTGAGTGAACGAGTGAGCAAATGTGGGAACTGCAGACAGACTTGGTGACAGAAGTGGGAACCGGGGACTTCCTGGCGGTCCAGTGGGTAGGACTCTGCGCTTGCACTGCAGGGGGGCACCAGTTTCAGCCCTGGCCGGGGCACTAAGATCTTGCATGTCACATGGTAATGCCAAAAACCAACAAAACCCGCGCAAACCACCTCCCGCCAAACAAAAACGAACCAACCAAACAAGGAAACAGGAGCACAGTTCCGGCAGGTTCCAGTCTGCTCTGAGATGCCAGCCGCTCGCTGTGGCTCCAGGCCTAGTACTATAGAACTAACTCGTCGTGGCTGGTGAGGGGGACTCAGTGATCACTTTCCTCCTTTGGAGTGTTTCTCCGGCTGCAATGAGCGTGTGTACCCCTGTGATTTTGGAAGGTGAATGAGACGAGTAGGAATAAGCATGAAGCGTCAACGTGGGCACAGTGTCCCCAGCTCACCTCACCTCTGTTTCTCATTTTAAAACAAGTAGTTGGACCGGGTGTAGCTAAGGTTTCATCCAAGCGCTGGCTCTGCGAGTCCACCTTTGTCCTCTGTTGTTTGTATTACGACAGTGTAACTGCTTGTGGAAAAGACCTGCCCCCACCTCCTCTTCTGCTTTTTGACCTAGAATGCCTTTCACTCTCTCTTCTGCATCCTTTCAGTCCTTCAGATCTGCATGCTCCCATCAAGAGGGCTCCCCAGCTGCTCCAGGACACCCTGGCCCCCTTCCCCCAGCCTACTTGGGCATTTTCACTCTAGAGCAGGGTGTAGAGGAGGGGGCAGAGCCCTGGGAGTCTGATAATGCTGGTTTGAATTTTAATTCTGTGGCTCACTCTGTGAACTTGGATTGCTTACCTAGCCTCTCTGAGCTTCTGTTTCCTCATCTGTCCAGGTGGAATTTGTAATAAAAGTTACCACTATCTCATGAGGCTTAGATGAGAATTAAACGAGATAGGTTTAAAAATTCCCCCTTTAACTTGTGACTCGAAATGGATCTGCGACTCAAGAGGATAAAAATAAGAATAATCACCAACATGTATATGCATTTCCTTATTTGCCATGAAGGAGTTACGTTTGTTATTTTTGTTTTACAAAGCAGGAGACCAAACCGCAAAGAAAGAGCTTGCTCAAGTTTGCAAATCAAGGACATTTCACCCTTAAGTTTTCTTTTAAGGGTTTGGTGTTTGTATTTATTCCAAAGATTTTTTTTTTTTTTTTTTTTAATGAGAGCCAACTCTATGTCAGGTAATGACTGGAAATACAGCAGTGAAAAAACTAAAGTTCCTGTCCTCAGATTCTAGTGTAAGAGCTGGTGGGTGAGCAAGCAAATGCTTGTATAACAGGTAGAGTTAATTGCTGGGGAGAAAACTGAGCAAGATAAGTGCTTCAGGAATGTCTGGATGTTAGAGGGATGAGGAAGGGGGCAAGGGGAGGGAAGAGGGGGAGAGAAGGGAAGGAGGAGGGGAGAGGGAGCGGGGAGGGAGGAGAATGACTCTGTGGAGCCCAGACCCTCGAGCCGCCCTGCCCTCCCTGCCCTCCGCTGGGCGCTCCTCCTCGGTGATCTTCTTCTGGACCCTCAGGACCTTCCCAGGGCCTTGCACCTCCTGCTCCTCTTGGTCTCACGCCCAGCTGTTCCCAGGGAAGTCTGTCCACAGCCTGGCCAGGTCACCCCCTTGCTCTGGGCTCACTGCACACACTCAGCTTGTGGTCCTCAGTGCCCAGCTGTCTGGCTGTCGGGGCCGTGGACAGTCAAGGACAGCGGCCCTGACTGTGATGCTCATCTCTTTTCTCCCCTACATCTCCAGCATCTAGCACAGAGGCTGGTATATTTTATCTATAAAGGACCTGATTGTAAACATTTTAGGCTCTGCAGACCATCCAGTCTTTGCTGCAGCTACTCACCTCTGCCCTGTAGCTCAAAGACAAAACATACATCGATGAGTGTGGCTGCGTTCCAATAAAATTTATGTATGGATGTTGAAATCTGAATTTCATATGATTTCTGCATGTCGGGAAATATTATCCTGCTTTGGATTTTTTTTTTGCAACTTCATAAAAATGCAAAAACCATTCTTTGTTTGCAAGCTGTACAAAAACAGGCAATGGCTGGATTCAGCCTGCGGGCTGCGGTTTATTGACCTCAGACGTAGCCCGATGTATGGTGTAGCGTAGGGTCTCAATAGATGTTTATTGAGTGACTGAATGATAGATGTTTGTTGAATGCCTGGTGTATTGTAGGTTCTTGATAGATGTTTGTTGAGTGACTGAATGATAGATGTTTTTTGAATGCCTGGTGTAGTGTGGATTCTCGATAGATGTTTGTTGAGTGACTGAATGAGATGTTTGGTGAATGCCTGAATGACATCCTGGCCATGGGCAGTAGGTAGTGAGCTTGTGAGCTGCTGCTTTCCCTCTATTAACATCATGATTTTGACCCCTTCGCAGGGTCCTTGTAATCCCTTAAAATTAAGATAGGCAACTGATTCTTTTTTTTAAAAAGCAGCTTTACTGTGATATAATTTGGTACCATCTATTTAAAATTCACCCATTTAAAGTATATAATTCAGTAGTTTTCAGCACATTCTCCATTGTGTGACCTTCATCACTATCAATTCTAGAACATTTTGTCACCTCTCCCTCCAGAATAAATGCTGTCCCCATCAGCTTCTCTCCTCTTCCTCCAATTTCCATCCCTCCCCAGCCCTAGACAATCATTAGTGTACTTTCTGTCTCTATAGTGTTGCCTATTATGGATGTTTCATGTGAATGGAATCAGACCCCATGTGTTCTTTTGTAACTGACTTCTTTCACTTTAGCATGGTATTTCAAGGTTCATCCGTGTGGTAGCATATATCAGAACCTCATTCCTTTCTGAGGCTCAAGCATACTCCGCTGCAGGGACACTCCACATTTTGTCCTTATCCATTCATCAGTTGACAGACATTTGGGTTGCTGCCACTTTTAATAGTTATGAATAACGAGGCTGTAAACATGCATATCCGTTTGTGTGTGTGTGTGTGTGTGTGTGTGTGTGGACATGTGCTTTCATGTCTCTTGGGAAGATACCTAGGAGTAGAATTGCTGCATCATATAGTGACTGAATGCTGAATGCCTTCAGGAACTGCCAGACTCTTTTCCAAAGCAGCTGCACCATTTTACATTTCCACCAGCCATGTAGGAGCATTCCAGTTTCCCCACATCCTTGCAGACAACTCTACTCTTTTGAACGATTTGTTTATTTTCTGTCTTTTTGATTGGCTGACTAGTTGTTAAATGGACACACCACCCTTGGTTGTGAGATCGTGGGCTGAACGGGAGTATTTTGAGAAGTTTGTTATTTTCATTTGTAAGAACAATGCATGCTTATTATTATTTTTTTTAAAAGCTCTGTTTTGTATTGGAGTGTAGCCAATTAACAATGTTGTGATAGTTTCAGGTGGACTGCAAAGGAACTCAGCCATCCAGCCACATGTATCCATTCTCCCGCAAACTCCCCTCCCATCCAGGCTGCCAAGTAACTTTGAGCAGAGTTCCCTGTCCTGTACAGTAGGTCCTTGTTGGTGATCCATTTTAAATAGAGCAGTGTGTACCTGTCCATCCCCAAACTCCCTAGCTATTTCTTCCCCCCATCCTTCCCCACTGGCAGTCATAAGTTCGTTCTCTGTCTGTGTGTCTGTTTTGTGAATGAGTTCATTTATATCACTTCTTTTTAGATTCTGCATATAAAGGATGTCATAAAGATATTTCTCCTTCTCTGACTTACTTTATTCAGTATGACCACCTCTAAATGCAGGCTTGTTAGAGCGGATTTGAAAAACCAAACCTGATAGCTCTTTGCGATGCGCTAGTCGTGTTTGTTCACAGCCGCCAGCTCTTTGAGGGTCTCTGAAGACTGAGGAGGTGGCCACAGTGGGCAGTGCAGTGGCTCAGGACGCAGGCCCTGGGGGCTCAGCCGGCTTTACTGACAGCCCTGCTGCCGCGGCTGCCAGACTTTGACAAGACGCTCTTCCTCTCTAGGCCCCTGTTTTCTCGTTGGTGGAAAGGATCAACTCATTTATCATTCATTCCGTAGATGTGTTCTGGGCACCTACTGTGTGGTGGGCACAGCGCCTGTCTTCTGGCTTACAGTGGAGATTCAACAAGGTGATACATGTGCAGAGCAGATGTCTTGGGCACTTTATGAAAAGTGAACATGTTAGTTGCTCAGTCGTGTCTGACTCTTTGCGACCCCATGAACTGTAGCCTGCTAGGCTCCTCTGTCCATGGGATTCTCCAGGCAAGAATACTGGAGTGGGTTGCCATTTCCTCCTCCAGGGGATCTTCCTGACCTAGGGATCGAACCCAGGTCTCCTGCATTGCAGGCGGATTCTTTACTGTCTCAGCCACCAGGAAGCCCTTGTAGGTACTTTATACATGGTAAGAATGAAAATCCAGAGAACAGGACCTGCCCTTTCTGAGGCCACACAGCTCCTCAGGGCTCAAGGTTGTGGTCAGGTAACCACAGGGCCTCTCAGAGGATGGAAAATGCTCACAGCTCGTTCTCCCCTTTCACACCTGGCCCTGGGTTCCAGTCTGGTGGATTCTAACAAGCCTCTGCTTGGACAGTTCAGGGATGAACACCCCTTCCCCCCATGGCTGGATGGTCTGGTCTCCACCCTGCCTTTTTTTTTTTTTTCCTGCTGTTATTTATTTATTTAATTTGTTATTGCAAGATATTTGCTTTGCACTACTGTCTTGGTTTCTTCCATACATCAACGTGAATCAGCCACAGGTAGACATATATCCCCTCCCTCTTTAGTCTCCCTCCCACCTCCCACCCCATCCCATCCCTTTGTGCAGTCACAGAGCACTGGGTGGAGCTCCCCGCATCACACAGCAAATTCCCACTGTCTGTCTGTTTCACATGTGGTAATGTGTATGTTTCCACGCCACTCTCTCAATTGGTCCTACCCTCTCCCTCCCGCACTGTGTCCACAAGTCTGTTCTCTCTGTCTGTCTGCATCTCCTTTGCTGCCCTGCAGATAAGTTCATCAGTAGCATCTTTCTAGATTCCCTACCACTCCTGCCTTTTTGGAGCTGTCCTATGGCCATGACTCTGCGGACACAGCCGAGGTTGAGCCAGCCGCCTTGTTCTCTTGGCCACGCAGGACCCTTGGTCAATAGCTAACCCCATCTCCTCTCCAGTCCCACCTGCTGTCTTGCTGCTACCTCCATCCCCAGACCCACAGCCCGGGGGCTGCCTCTGGACCCCTCCCAGCTGGTCTGCTGGTTTCCTGGCCTGGCCGAGCCTTTTCCTGTCGGAGCTCCACGCTCTCGGTGCCAGAATGAGTTGCAAGCCTGGAAGATGACAAATCTTCACCTTTCCCAGCAGGATGGTTTTATGGGAGAAAGTGCTCGAGCAGGAAAGATAACTTCATTCTAAATTATGGAAAAAATAAACTTCCAGCCAAACCCCGCCCGGTCTCCCCCTCCTGCTTCCCACGTTCGGTGCAGGCAGGCAGCCCAGGCTGCCCGCAGCATTTGGCTTGCTGATGAGTGCAACAAGGTCTGCCCACAGTGGTGGCTATTGGAGAATTTCTCCCCCGCTGTCACCCACCTCCTGCCCTGAAAAGGGCAGAGCTGTTGATATGTTTCTTGGGGTCTGTTGTATAAGCTGCTGGAGGGAGCTGGTGATAAAAGCCCATTGATAAAAGCAATTTAGCAGAAACAACACGGGGAAGGAGAGGCCTCGGAGGCAGCACCATTTGTTGGTCTGATTTTTGTGTTCTAAGACGTCTTGTCTTCTCTCGGTGGGAGGGAGCCATGTGTGTTTAGCATTCCCTCTGCTGCTGCCCTGGGGCTCTGTCGACCTTGTAGTTCTGTAATCAGGAGCGTCTGGAAGCCCACAACCAGCCCAGCTCTGCCCATAGGTGGCATTGGTGAGGGAGCCACATTTGTGGGGCGTTCCCCGCTCCCAGGCCTGCTTGTTTGAAAGCCCATCCCTCTCTGGGGTCCCGGCCGACTTACATAACTGTTCTACGGTGTTTACTCATTCAGAAATCCCCCCGTCTCTCTGTTCTCCCGGGGTTCTGAGTCTGTGGGAATGGAGCTTTGGGGTAGTATTCCGGTCCCTGCTTCCTCCTGGGTCTCATCTCTGCAGGAAGGGGAGCCCATCTATAGCAGACCTGAGTCCCAACTCTGCGGCTGGGGGGAGCACCCTGGGGGCCGCTGCTGCAGGTGCGGGGACCCCAGGGCCTGAGGGCAGCACAGGGCTTAGGTGGCGAAGGGGTGGTGAGAGGGGGTACACTCGGCGGATAAGAGCGCGTGCATCCTGATTCATGCCCTGACTGCCACTCGCCAGGCATGTGGCCTTGGACAAGGTCTTGGAGACCTTTTCTCTTCTGTGAAATGGCATAATAAAGGACCTGCTTCACACGGTGGTTATGAATATGATGCGAGTTAACACAGTCGAGCGTCTAGAACCTGCCTGGCATATAGGAGGCACTGCGGCCGTTAGTGGTGATGGTCAGGATGCTTACCTAGCTTTCCTATGGGGTTCCCCAATCCCTACTTCTTTTTTAAAAAATGTTTTTTATTTTTGACTGTGCTGGGTCTTCATTGCTGCACGCAGGCTTTCTCTAGTTGCAGTGAGTGGGGGCTACCCTCCGTTGCAGTCACGGCCTTCTCATTACAGTGGCTTCTCTTGTTGTGGAACGTGGGCTCTGGAGCACAGGCTCGGGAGTAGTGGCACACGGGCTTAGTTGCTTGGCGGCACATGGGATCTTCTCGGACCAGGGATCGAACCCGCGTCCTCTGCATTGGCAGGCGGGTTCCTATCCACTGTACTATCAGGGAAGTCCCCCTACCTCTTTCACCAGTAAGACAAGATGCTTTGTCTATTTATTGACAAATATGGAAACCTTTGGCCTCAGCTCAGTCCCACTGCGATTGCCCTTAGGCTCCTTAGCGCCCACTCACTCTCCCTTCTGGACCACGGTGAGAGCAGCCTTGGGCTGATGGCCAGGGGCAGCAGGAGGTCTGCTGTCCTCATCTGTGACCTGCAGGAAAAATGCTCACCCCTCCCTTTCCCGTGTCAGCGCCTCCAGGGATGTGAATGATGTCCAGTGGCCTCTATTCACCGAGGCCAACTGGTAGGAGGACAGAACTTCGGTGGACGGTGTGGGAGGGCTGGGGGCCCAGGGCCAAGCCTCGGGGGTCCTCGTGGACTGGAAGTGGAGCTGAGTGCCCCCGGTGCGGTGCTGTGAGCAGGCACATGCCCCTCGGGCAGCCCTGCTCACACTGGAGCAGGTGGGATGTAGCTAAGAGAGTTGGTCACAAGCCAGTGGTCTCAGTGAGCTCAGGTGCACTCATTCTCTGACCCCAGACTGGACTTTTTTTTTTTTTAATATTTATTTATTTGGCCGTGCTGGATCTTAGTTGTGGCAAGTAGGATCTAGTTCCCCAACCAGGGATAGAACCTGGGGCCCCCTGCATTGGGAGCAGGGAGTCGTCGCCACTGGACCACCAGGGAAGTCCCTGGACTATGCTTTTTGCCCTCAGGATGCTTACAAAGGGGCAGAGAATGGTTTAGTATCAGGAGGGGAGTCTTAGAGCCCTGAATAACCTGGGGTCATCGCTTTCTCTTCCTGCACCAGGCACTGTGCCGGGCCACTGCTTTGTGAAATGGAGAAAGCAAGGCTCAGAGGGGCTCATGAGCGTCTTCCCCTCCCCGAGGTCACACGGTGCAATATGCCGGAGAAGGAATGTGAACGCATGTCTGGGGCATTCGAGAGCCTGTGTTCTTTCCACATGGGGAAGGCCGGCTCTGGGGCGGACTTCCCAAGTCTCTCTGACTTTCTGGAGCGTCGTCGTTGTGAAATCCCTCATCACGTGTTCTCTCTTCTGCCTCCCCTCCCGCCCCTCACCTCCCCTGCCTGTCGTTCCATCTCCACTGCCCGCTGAGACCTGGGGAGGAGGGAGCCGCAGCGGGTGACGGAGACTGAGCTGGAAGGTGTGGGTGACCTTGGGCTTCCTTAGGGTTCTCTGGGGACCCAGGGGAGGCGAGACGTCCTGTGGCTCTGGTGGCTTCCCCGGGAAGGAGTGGGGAGCTGCAAGGACCTGCCTCCCAAGGGCCGCCTGGTGCCGGTGGCCTGGCTGTAACGTGAGGGTGGGAGGTGTGTACCCAGTGGTCCCACAGCTCCCACAGCCCTCCAGGTTCCCCACGTCTGAGCCTCTGGGCTCCTCCTGTCTCCCTTCCCGTGGCCTCTGTAAGGCTGAGGTGTGCTTCTCCGCTGCTGGTAGTTGGAAGCTTCCATGTGTGCTGTGGGATTGGCCTGGAGACGTCCAGGGCCTGACTGCTCCAGACATGGGGGTGAAAAGTTTTCAAGTTCAGACAGGATACCCCCAGGGCCTGGGGACAGGCTGCAACCCTGGTCCACCTCAGGGGACACAGCGAACCCTTTGGGATCCAGCCGGTTACACCCAGCTGGTGACACGTGGCTGGTTGCACACTGCCCAGTTAGTGCCCTGGTGTGGGAGAAACCCAGCAGGCCAGCTGGTCCAGAGCCGCCTGGCCTGGGGGCCCTGACCTTCCTTCCAGGCCCCCTCCTGCCCCCACCCCATCACTCATCCTCTCTCCTGCGCCGCCCCAGCCCTGCTCCCTGGCCTCTGCCTGCCTTCCCTGAGCCCCAGCCTCTGTACCTTTGAGGGCACCCCCTCCCTTTCGCACCCTCTGCCCTCTTCCCTTACCCGACAGCTAGGGCTGGGGGAGGTTGGGGGCTGAGCTCGGCACCGGGCCAGCCCACGGTGCCCACTCACTGTGAGCGGGCTTGCAGGGGGCGGGGAGCAACCTTGCCTCCGGTCACCTGGTTGGGTCACCTTGATGAGGCTGAGCTCCGAGGGTGAAACAGAGCCAGGCACAGGGCCCTTGCCTGGGGGCAGCCGCCCGTCACAGTCACGAGGCCGAACTCGTGCGGGACGGTCACAGAGCCGGCAGGGACAAACCACATGAAACGGCAGAGGCTCCTGGGGTCTCTGTGGACATGGTGAGCCCGAGGGTCTGGGGCCAGCCCCACTCTGGCCACTGGCTCGTTTGTGGGTCTTGGCTCGGTGCCAGGGCCTCTGGAGGTTTCCTCTTTAGAGACTGAGTGGGTTGGGGGGGGCTCCTCCTGAAGGCCCTTCCAACTCTGCCTGCTTTACCCCCACCGTTCTTCAGGTGCTTTCTGTGGGTCAGGGGTCAGCTCTGACCCCAACTCATCCTCCCACCCCTGAACCCCACCCCACGCTAGGCTCTCTGATTTGCCCCCACTTATGAGGATACAGATACAGATCCTTGATAGCTCAGTTGGTAAAGAATCTGCCTGCAAGGCAGGAGACCTCGGTTCAATTCCTGGGTCAGGAATATCCCCTGGAGAAGGGAAAGGCTGCCCACTCCAGTATTCTGGCCTGGAGAATTCCATGGACTGTGTAAGTCCATGGGGTGGCAAAGAGTCGGACACGACTGAGCGACTTTCACTTTCACTTTCACTACAGATGAGGAAGCCAATCTTGGGAGCCCAGGTTATAATCTGGCCCCTAAGTCAGACCCGGGCCCGGTGATGTTACTGTTTTTCAGAGCCAACATTGAAGCCCTGAAGAGATCTCACAAGCTTAGAGAGTTCTGGCTTGGAAGAGATGAAAAGAGGTCCATTGCCTGGAGCCCACGTGGCCCAGAGATGACTTGTTTCCGTCTGAGCCTCAGGTGTCACGGCTGGGTGGGACCTGTGCTTTCGTGACCCCCACCACCCCCACCTAGGTCTTGATGCAGTCGGGGACATGCCTGGACTTGCTCATTCCCGTGTTCTGCCTGTGTCTGCAGGTTTGAGTTGCAGACCCTGACTTAAGGTGTGCTGTTCCTCACGCCTTTGGCCAACAGCTACGCAGCATGAGCCAGGAGGCAGGCCTGGCTCTCTGTCAACTGCAAACCGCTCAGCTGCTCTTCCCAGTTGTTCCCAAACCCGGCAGGGACTCTGGGCTCCTCCTTTGGCGCCTCAGAGCCCCCGGTCCAGCCTCTAGATGAGGAGATTGGCAAGGATTCCCCTTCTCCGGCAGGTTGGTCCCCAGCCTCAGGCTGGGCTGTGGCGGTGAGCTGGTGTCTGCTTGCTGCTCACGTTTCAGTCCAGAAAAACAGTCCCCTCCCTGCCACCAGGCGGGCCTTTTCAGATTAAGGTGGTGGTTGTTTCCCCGCCCCTGTTTGTTTCTCTGCCCCTTGGTTTGCGTTTACTGGAAGGTTGAACCCAGAAGGCCCACCTCCCCACCCCAACGAGTGTTGCCAAAATGCCACGCAAAGAGCTTGTATCAATATTTTGGCCCCCAAGCAAAGGGGAGCAGAATGTAAGGATGTCAGCTCAGGCGGTGGGTGCGGCTGGATTGGCCAGGGCTCCCCGGGGAGGGCAGGGCGGACAGGCAGGCAGGATGCTAACGCTGGGCCTCCCACACAGGGCGGGGTCCAAGGGGAGCCTTGGTGGAGGTGGAGGTTTCCTGCACTTGGCTGTCCTGTCCAGCTGCTTCCTCTCGATAGAGCGGTCGGACAATGCCTTGTTGACTCAACGCCCAGGGCTGTTGGTGGACAATAGCACAAGTGTCAGGGTCAGTTCGGGAGCGGTGCCGTGCCGGTCACCTGCTTCCAGGCTCGCGGTCGGGAGGAGCCGGTGGCAGTGCTGGCTCGTGGTGTCCCAGGGCCCGTCCTGGCTGGGGTGGCTGCTGCCCTTTGGTTTCCCAGTAGCTTGTCTTCCTTCTTCTCTGTGCCCAGCTGATGCAGAGCCGCCGAGGCTCCGTGCTGACCAGCTGCCCGCCTGCCTTTCCAAGTCCAGCTTTGGCAGACCTCCTTCACTCCCGGTTTGAGGTTCTGTGGGTTTGGCGCAGTCCCTGGGGCCCCGGGTCTCTACCCAAGCATCCAAGACCTGGATGAGCTTCCGACGAGAGAGACAGCTGTGGGACTCTTTAATCTCCTCCAGTGGGTTGAGGATTAAGCAATTTTTTGGTGGGTTTGTTATTGTGTGTTATGATTTTTTTTTTAAAAAAAACAAAGGCTATTGTTTTTTGAGTGTTTTATAGGTTCCTGTCATGCTTGCTAAGTGGTACTTTTCATGATTTATATAAATTAATTCTTCCAATGACTCTTTCTCTCTTTAGGAGTATTTGTTTTAATTCCTTTAAAAAAATTATTATTTCTTTTGGCTGCTCTGGGTCTTTGTTGCTTTGCAGTGGCTTCTCTTGTTGCGGAGCACAGACTTTAGGGCTCTTGGGCTTCGGTAGTTGTGACTCTCGGGCTCTAGAGCACAGGCTTAGTATTTGTGATGCATGGGCTTAATTATTCCACCATATGTGGGACCTTCCTGGACCAGGGATTGAACCCATGCCCCCTGCATTGGCAGGTGGAGTTTTATCCCCTGTGTCACCAGGGAAATCCCATAAATGCTGTTTATGTCTAGAGTTGCAACAATGCAACGTCACTTAGAATTGTTTTTAGTAGTTCATTGGAAATTGATATCAGTAGCCTGAGATGTATTCTTTCTCTCTGACTCAGTAATTCTGTTCCTTAGAATTTATACTAAAGAACTAATCATATATAGGTGTATATGTGTAGACGTAGATACATATGTGTATATACATATATATATTCTTTGTAATGTTACTTAAAATAGTTAAAAATTGGAAACATACCAAATTATCAGCAATAGATGTTTAGTTTGTAAATTTTGACACAGTACAGCCTTAAAAAAAAAAAAAAAACATGCCTTTGGGACTTCCCTGGTAGTCTAGTGGATAAGACTCTGTGCTTCCAATGCAGGAGGGGCTGCGTGTTTGACTCCTGGTCAGAGAACTAATGGCTTCCCTGGTGTCTCAGTCAGTAAAGAATCTGCCTGCAATCCTGGAGACCACCTGCAGCACAGGAGACGCAGGTTCGATCCCTGGGTCAGGAAGATCCCCTGGAGGAGGAAATGGCAACCCACTCCAGTATTCTTACCTGGAAAATGCCATGGACAGAAGAGCCTGGTGGACTATAGCCCATGGGATCACAAGAGTTGGGCACGACTTAGCGACTAAACCACCACCAGAGAACTAAGATCCTGTTTGCTGCATGGTGCAGCCAAAAAAAAGAAAAGAAAAAGAAACATCAAGTCTTCAAAAATTATATATAATGATTCTAGATAATGTTTATGAAAAACTATTAAGCAAATACTATAAGATGTAAAACTGCTTATACTATAAATTCCAGTTCTTTTGCAAGATGAAGAAAAAGGAGTAGAGGAAATACACCAAAAATGTTAATGATGGTAGTGATTGTTAGTGATTTTTATTTTCTGTTTTATGTTCTTCCGTGATTTCTAAAATTTCTTCAGGGATTCCCCTGGTGGTCCAGTGGTTAAGACCTTGCTTTCCAGTGCAGGGGGTGCAGGTTTGATCCCTGGTTGGGGAGCTAGGATCCCACATGCCTGGGGCCCAAAAAACATAAAACAGAAGCAGTATTGTAACAAAGTCAATAGAGACTTAAAAACTTTTTCTTTAGTGATCTACAGTAACAACAAAAAGGTCTTGGGTGTCCGGGGACTTTGGGGTGCTTATGAAACAGATAGGACCCTCCTGCCTGTGGTCCCAGGTCTCCAGCACTTTCCCTGAGCAGAGCGTGGGGTGAGCTCTGGGAGGCAGAGCCTCTGCCCTGAGTCCCCATTCCTTCTTTTTTTTTTCCCCATTCCTTCTTTCCTTCTCCATCACTCTCTGCCCTTCCAGTGTTCTCCCTGAATTGGCTGTAAATTTACAACTGAAGGATGATTTTAAAAACATGTATTCTTTTTCTCTGTCGTGTTTCCTGCGCGTTCTGACAAGGAGGCATTTTCTGCATCTCCCTCTGAAAGAAAAGCTTAATTGAAGTTCCTTTCATGCGATCCCGGTTGATTTTTCTTCTCTGCAGTTCAGATGGTCTTTGTCAGATAGAAGAATTTTCTGCTCCGGCCTTCCAAATGGCCTCTGAAAGCCCAATTTAAAATGAGGCAGCGCTGCCATGGCCTGTTAGGTAATACCGGTTGGGCCAGGTTTCACAACAGGCGTGAAGAAGGGAAGCTTGCAGTTCTGCCGGCATTTCTGTGGCCGATGATGATACGATTGAACTTGACCCCCACACGAGCCCAGAGAACACCTACGGTCCTGGCTTAGAACAGCCTTTGTGCTTGTGTTTTGTGGATATTGATCGGGACGTGGTGTATCACGTGGCATTGAAGACCCGACATGTGTTGTTTGGATAAATGCTGGCCTTTGTGGCAACCTTCGCTCCCAGCAGTGAGACGTCCTGTGAGCTTGTTATGTTCAGGTGGACAGAGAGAACGGTCTCCTGTTGCAGTTAAGAAGACAGATTTTGGATCAGAGAGCTTTAGATCCTGGCCCACTAGCGTGGTGATTTTATATGTGAAACTGAACATGTTAGTCGCTCAGTTGTATTCAACTGTTTGCCACCCCATGGACTGCATCCTACCAGGCTCCTCTGTCCATGGAACTTTCCAGGCAACAACACTGGAGTGGGTTGCCATTCCTTTCTCCAGGGGATCTTCCTGACCCAGGGATCGAACCCGGATCTCCTATATTGCAGGTGATTCTTTACCATCTGAGCCACCAGGGAAGCAAATTTATATGTGACATATATTTATGGACTTCCCTGGTAGCTCAGGTGGTTAAGAATCTGCCTGCAATGTGGGAGACATGGGTTTAATCCCTGGGTCAGGAAGATCCCCTGGAGAAGGGAATGGCAACCCACTCCAGTATTCTGGCCTGGAGAATTCCATAGACTATAGTCCATGGGGGTCGCAAAAAGTCTGACACGACTGAGCAGCTTTCACTATATATTTATTTTGAGGAATTGGTCCACATGATTATGGCAGCTGAGAGGGCCTGCCATCTGCCATCTGCCAGCCGGAGACCCAGGTGGTGAAATTCTGAGTCCAAAGGCCTGAGAACCAGGGGAGCCAATGGTATAGTTCTTCGTCCAAGGACAGGAAATGAAGTGGGATGGCCCAGCTCAAATACTGAGGCAAGAGGAGAGGGGCGAGTCCCTCCTTCCTCTTCCTTTTGTCCTATTCGGGCCCTCAGTGGGTGGGATGATGTCCACGCATGTTGGGGAGGGCCCCCTACTTTACCCGGTCCACCAGTGCAGGTGCTGACCTCACCCAAAACTCCCTCATCCAGAAATAGAGTTTAATCTAGGCACCCCTCGGCCGGTCAGGTTGACCCATAAAATTCACCTTCACAAGTGGCATTAAGCACCTCCACATTGTCGTGCAGCCGTCACCACTGTCCACTTCTAGAACTTATTCATCATTCAGAACTAGAACTCTGTAGCATGGACATAGATACATTACCATGTGTAAGACAGACAGCTCCTGGGAAGCTGCTGGACAGAGCTCAGCTCTGTGCTCTGTGATGACCAAGAGGGGTGGGATGGGAGAGTGGGGATGGGAGGTCAAGAGGAGGGGACAGATGTATATTTATAGCTGATTCGTGTTGTGGTACAGGAGAAACTAACACAACATTGTAAAGCAATTATCCTTCAATTAAAAATAAAAAAATATGCTATGCAAAAAAAAAAGAAGCTGGATCTCTTTATCCCTTAAATACTAACTCCCCCTCAGTCCCGATGTGTACTGGAGTCCCAAGGGTCAGAGTCGGGAGCTACGCAGAACCAGAAAGAGTGAGAACCCACTTTCCACTGGTCCCTACCTGTCCCCCTCATGCCCTCCATTCCCACTCAGGTGGTCACTGGTCATCTTGGATACCTCCTTGGCATCCTCTTGCCTGCGGGGTTGCTGGTCCTCCGGGTGGACTTGGACATCACACGGACTCCTGGGCTCCTGAAGGGCATCCTCCTGGGATGGCTGGGATGGTCACCTCCCCAGGCCACCACAGGCAGGTCGGCTGTGTCCCTGTGGCCGGCCTGCCCGCCAGCTCAGGAAACCTGAGCCCCCCTGGCCCGGCGGAGCCCACACACCAGCGCTTGCAACCTCAAAGCGGCCTGTGTTCTCCTGCAGCTGATGGAGCTGGTGAAAACAGTTCTCTCTTTTTTTTGCTTCTTAAAATTTTCCTAAATATTTACTGGATCTTCTCACAATTTCTTCTTATGTTGGCTTCTGGCTTCAGCTTTCTCACGTGGGGAGGTGGGGAGAAGGCTCTGGACTCTGCTGATTTTCTGCTTGGGGTGGGGAGGCTCCTGCTTGAAAGCAGAGGGCAGGAATTGGCACTCGATATCTGAAGGGGGTCACCCTCTGGTGATGGGCTTCTCTGGGCCAGCTCTCAGGACTGGCCCATGGCTTGGTGGCACCTGTGTGACCTTGAGCATGCTTCTTGACCTCAGCTTCAGCTTCCTCACCAGTGAGATGAGATAATAATAGCATGTGCCTGTAGAGATGTGAGGCCTCCGTGAGATAATCTGTGTGAAATGCCTAGCGTGGCGTCTGGCACACATGGGATGCTCTAAAAACGTAAGCTACTGCTATTTTTATTGGCAAACTTTATTTTTGTTGTTCCCAGCCATTCGTTTCTCTCCACCTTTTCTTTTTGTGGCAGCCCTGATACATACCCCCCTCTGCCAGCCCCTGATGGGTCCCTGCCTCCTTTCATTGCCCGCTCTCTCCTCTGGTGGGGGTGTCCCAGGTGGCTCAGTGGTAAAGAATCTGCCTGCAATGCAGGAGATGCTGGAGACATGGGTTCAATCCCTGGGTTGGGAAGATCCCCTGGAGAAGGAATGGCAACCCACTCCAGTATTCTTGCCTGGGAAATCCCATGGACAGGGGAACCTGGGTGGCTACAAGTCCTTGGGGTCGCAAAGAGTCAGACACGACTGAGCACGCATGTGCATTCCTCTGGTGGAGCCCACTCTGGGGAGGGTCTCACACTGTGGCCCTTCCAGGTTCAAGGGTGGAAGCTTAAGAGCGGAAGGTCAAATCTGGCCCGTCCCCACCTGATACAAGTCCTGGCTGAGTGATGCCTTTGCTTTTCCGTACGTCCTCTGACCTGGAGCTCTCTTCCTGCTGAGATAGTTTGTTCTATCTTTGTAATTTTCTCCACTTTGGGGTAAAAAAAAAAGGAGCTGAATTGTATGGAGCCCCTCTGTGCCTGGAGCTGCCGGGCACATTCCCAGTCTCGCCAACTTGTCCCAGCAATCTCGGAGCCTAGTGATGGTGTCATGCCTGTTTTCACAGGGCAGGAAACTGAGGCAGAGGGAGGCTGAGGAGATGGCCAGAGGTCAGGGGGACAGTGGAGGGGACTTCTAGCAGCTAAGACCCCGAACTCCCACTGCCAGGGTCTTGGGTCAGGAACTCCCTGGTCAGGGAATTGGAGCCCACATGCTGCACCTAAAAAAGACATGGTGCAGACAGATAAATATTAAAGAAAAAAAAAAAAAAAAAGAAGTGGACAGTGGGCCTCGATTAAGCCTGGATGCCGTGAAGTTACGGCGTGCTCTCTGCATTGATGGCTGACCACACGGTTGCCCTGCCCCCCATCACTGCGTGGGTGGGGGTCCTCAGGTTGTCCACCTGGAAATGGGGGTGACTGTAGCATGAGATGCTGGTGACACTGTGGGCCTGGCATGGGGAATGTGAGCCCCTTCCTGATGTCCTGAGGGTCCTGACTGTGGGAACCCACAGAACAAACTTCCTGCCCTCTTCTGGACACACCCTCGGGGGTTTGACATCAGGTGTCATGTCCTTCCCAAAGTCCTCTCCATTTCTTAAACTCCATTTCTTTTTAAAAGACTGCTGTATAATACACATAATATAAAATTTGCCATTTTAACCATTTTGAAGTGTCCAGTTCATTGGCATTAAGGACATTCACATCATCTTGCAGCCATCACCCATACCTAGTTCCTCGACTTTTCATCGCCCACAAATAGAAACCTTGCACCCTTTAGCCATCACCCCTGGCCCCCCCAAAACCCAGCCCCTGGCAACCACTGATCTAATTCCTGTCTATGGATTTGCCTATTCTGGGCATTTTCTATAAATAAAATCATACAATATACAGCCTTTTGCGTCTGGCTTATTTCAACCATTAGCACAATGTTCTTAAGATTCATTGGCATGGTAGCATGTATTAGTATTTCATTCCTTTTTATGGCTTGAATAATATTCCATGGCATGTATATACCATATTTTGTTTATCTGTTCATCTGTTGATGGACGTTTGGGTCGTTTCCATCTTTTGACTATTGTGAATAGAGACGTTGTGAACATACACGCAGAGATTTTGTTTGGACACCTGTTTTCAACTCCTTTGGGTATAGGCCTTGGAGTGGAATTGCTGGATCATGTGGTAATTCTATGTTTCACATTTTGAGGCTCTGCCAAGCTATATTCCACAGTGGCCACACCATTTTATATTCCCACCAGCACTGTAAGAGGGCTTCAGTTTCTCTACATCCTTGCCAACACTTGTTATTTTCCATCCAAAAAAAAAAAAAGATTATGACCGTCCCCACGGGTGTGAAGTGGTAGCTGGCGGTGTTTTCAATTTGCGTTTCCCTGATGGCCAATGACATCGAGCATTCTCCTTCAGTTTTAACATTGCTACTTTCTCTTGACCCAGTTCCTAGGTCTTCCTGAGACCATTCTGTTCATGGTTTTCCAAGTGTGGCCTCATTAGTCTCATCCCTGTTCACGACCCTCGGATCCCAGGGCGGACCTCTGTGGGGATGGAGGTCCCACTTCACTCTTTCCAGAAGCACTGCTTTCTCTCCCCGGTCCCCTCTGAATGGCGCCATCCTTTGCTCCAGCTCCTGGGGCCCCTCAGATTCTGACTCTTTCCTCCCAGCTGGTCCCAGCTGTTTCCGCCTCATCCTTCTCACTTTTGGGCCCCTGGCTCTCTCTTCCAGCTTGGTCGGGGTGAGGACAGCCTGGCACACAACTCCCCCACCCCCTCGTCTGTGGGCAGTGACTAATCCGTCCGGCCATGACAGCCCCCAGCCTGAGCATCCCCCTCTTGTCCGTGGGATTATTCTGAGAGTCTCCTAAGAGGCTGGCTTCCTCAAGTCCAGGAACCTCGTTCCCTCCAAGTGTGACTTGAAGGCGCCGTTTTGCATCTCCGGGGTGGGTTTACAGTTTCAGGCCTATTTCTGACTGAGGAATCAAAGACTGCCCCTCGGTGATGGAATTTCAGGCATGGCTGAGCAGATGGAGGAGGTATTTTGGGGGGCAGAGAGTTTGTGCCTGTGTTCCAGAAACCACTCCCGCATCTGCCTCTGAATTAGAGACCCGGCCCATCCTGGAAAGACTAGGATCACTTCCTGCTCCAGGGCCTGTCTGGTGAGACCTGGCCTGCCTGCCTCGTTGCCTCAGGCCCTTTTCTCGAAAGTGCAGGGTGTGGTCGTCTGCCATTGATCTGTGTGCACAGAGCGTTTCCTTTAAATGATGACTTGGTTAGTATATGAAAATTTGGTTTGCTGCAAAAATAAAAGAACAGAGTAATCGAGTAAAATGTGACAGACTCCATCTCCAAGCCCACCCCCAAACCCCAGTGCCCTTCCCGGGGGGAACTGCAGGTCAAACTTGGTGTGGACTGTGGATCCTCCCAGGCCTTTCCTTCTGTTGCATTCATTTTTTCACATCTAAGGGCAGCTCCAGAATAAACAGGGCTTCCCAGATGGTGCTAGTAGTTAAAGAACCTGCCTGACAGTGCAGGAAATGTAAGAGACTCGGGTTCGACCCCTGGGTTGGAAAGATCCCCTGGAGAAGGGCATGGCAACCCACTCCAGTATTCTTGCCTGGAGAATCCATGCAGAGAGGAGCCTGGTGGGCTACAATCCGTGGGGTTGCAGAAGAGTTGGACCCAACTGACTGACTGAACATTCAGCACACATGCAGGATAAATAACACCATTAGGCTGAGTGTATCAAAGAGAAAGGTTTCAGGTGTGCACCGGAGTGATGCTTCTTAAAAGCCAGACAGCAGTTGGAATTTTCCTCCTCAGGTGGGGCTTGAATGAGGGGGACTGGGCGGGAAAACCTTGAGTGAGGAGGGTGAAGGCTCTCAGGAGGCAGACACCAGGAAAATGGATGGACCGAGAGCCAGACAAGGCCCTGCCATTTATGTTGGTCTCCGTCACAGAGTCAGAGCCGCAGCTGCCCCACGTCAGTCCCCGCTCCACACTCACTGCCTGTGTCCCTTTGGGCGAATGTAGGTGACACCCTGGGCCCCAGTCTCGTCAATTATAACACAGTCAAGGCCTAGCTTGTTGTGAGGGGTTAGCACTGAAACGGGGCCGCGAAGGTGCGGTGTGAAGCTTGGCTTGCGGTCCCTGCTGAGTGCCAGGCCCCGGGGACCGCGTTCCTTCCCCCGCTTTGCCTGCGTCAGCTCAGCATCGGTCCTTGACCTTCCTTCTTGGCCTTTCTCCCTGTGGCCAGAGCAGAGCTAAGCAGGTCACAGCGCTAAAAATAGTGATCCCCGCGCCAGCGCCTGGGCACTCTGTGTTTGTATTGTAAGAATGAATGGGTGGTGGGTTGAGGCGCCCCCTCCACGCAGGCTGAGGGTCTCATGGGCTCTTGGGAATAGTCACACAGCTAAATTACTGGTCCTTGACACATGAGTATGAATTAGTGTCACGGAGTTTTTTGACCCAAAAGAGACCTGAGAAATGATCCTTCATGCTACAAATAAGGAAATTGTAAGGCTGTAAGAAGCAGCTCTCCAGGCATGTCACACAGTCAGTTAAGGGCCAATCGAGACTGGAGCCCAGTCTCCTGATTCCGGCTGGTGCTCTGTCCATCCGACGCCTAGCTTGGTATCTGGGTGCCCGCTTCTGCTCGGGGCTGCAGCTTCCGGGTGTGGGGTCCCCGAGATAGGAGGCTCACAGACAGGCTGGCAGACAGATGGGCCTTTTAGAGGAATGGAGGGAGGTCTGGGGACAGGATCCTGGTCTTGGCCTGGCAGGTTTGGGGCCGGCCCCGCATCTTGCGAGAGGGAGGGAGAGAAGTGTTTGGGGCTGAGATGCAATTTGGCTGTGCCGCTCCGTAGATGTGACCGCTAGCTGAGAGCTGGAGCGGGGGCTGGATCCAGTGGGAGAGGTGGACATACAGTCCAGTGACCACTATCCAGCATGGGAGCACGAACCGGGGGTGACGTGTGCGGTGGGAGAACCTTTGCACGGCAGACTGTCTGGGTGTAGCAGAGAGGGGAGGGAGCCGCCGTGATGAGGAGCCCGGCAGAGCCGGAGCTGCAGAGACGTGTGTGACCAGAGGGGGGGCTGCCCGGACCCTGGGGGAGGGAGGGCAGGCACACAGGAAGGTCCTGGACGCAGGTCCAGCACCTTATTTGCCTGTTCGTTCTCGGGGCCTGGGCAGTGCCTTGGCCCGAGTTGGCACACCATTTTTATTTCTTATGTGGAGAGTGAACTGTACTCCTTCCCCAGCCCTTTCTGCTGGGTCTGCCTCCCAGAGCTAGTCCTTCGCTCTCGTCCGGGCGTGCAGGGCTGACCACTGGTCACCAAGACCTGCCGGTGGGCTTCTGGCACGTTGCTGGCTCTTGTGTATTTTGGCCACTAGATGGCAGCAGGAAACTTGTCAATTTGTCTTCCACGTGGCTTGTAGGTCAAGCCCTTTGCTCCGGGGTGGATCGGCATCGCTTCTTGGCTGGCACAGGGACTCTCCGATTCCCTCGTCTCACTGATTCCATGAGGGTGAAGCCGAGGCAGCCAGCTCTCCCGCACATGTTCCTGAGAAGTGACCGTTTCAGCTCAGACAGCCCAGTGACCGGGGGTGGCTTCTTAGTGCTCCCGCTTGGGAAAGAATTGTCCCTAGGGACTTATCTACTCGGGCTTTTCCCCTAGTGCCTCAGATGGTAAAAAATCAGCCTGAAATGCAGGAGACTTGGGTTTGATCTCTGGGTCGGGAAGTTCCCCCGGAGAAGGGAATGACAACCCACTCCAGTGTTTTTGCCTGGAGAATCCCATGGACAGAGGAGCCTGGCAGGCTGTGGTTCATGAGGTCGCAAAGAGTTGGAGACAACTCTGCGACTTAACACTTTCACTTTGTCCTACGTCCCAGGCTGGGGGTTAGTGCCTCAGAGGGACTGGGAGCTGAGACCCAGGGTCACTGAGGAAGTCTGGCTGCTCCTGGCAGAGTCCCCCAAGTGGAATCTGTGCTCGTGTGGCCGGACACTGTGGTGGTGTGTGTGGCGGACACAGCGCAGGCCAGGACATGTGCCATACGGACACTGGTCCATGTAGCACTCCGGCAGGGGGAGGTGGGGTCTGCTCCACTCCTCCTGGCTCACACCCTCCCCTTACCTGCGGCTGGCTTTGGGTCAGGCCGCGGCTCTGAGGCTGGTTCCAGTGTGAGTCACAGGCTGCTGATGGTAGCTATACCCCTAGCACTTCACTCAACAGTGTGTGTTCCCTCGGTCTTCCCAGCAGCCCCCTGTTGGGCATGGGCTGTCCCCTGTTACAGGTGAGAGGCCCAGAGAAGGGAAGGGGCTTTCAGAGACAGACTGCCAGGGATTTCCTTGGCAGTCCAGTGCTTAGGACCCCATGATTTCACTGCTATGGACCTGGGTTCAATTCCTGGTTGAAGAACTAAGATCCTGCAAGCTGCAAAAAAAAAAAAAAAAAAAAAAGGCAGGATGCTGGCCCCATGCACCAGATTCTTTTGTTTTTGCACACACTGTGTTGCAGAAACTATTGTTTCTTTTTGTAGTAAAGCACCTTGTATGCTGGGCCGGCAGGGAGGATGTGGGATTGGGAAGATTCACTGGATCAGGCGACCGTCAGGACACCTGTCCTGTTACCTTTTAGCCCCAGCCAGCGCCTCTCTTAGAGGGAGCCCAGCCTGTAGGGAACAGGGACTGGGGTGGGGGGGGGCAGATGAGGTGTGTGTGTGGGGGGGTGGCTGCCTGGCCACTGCACCCTGCCCCCTCCTCCGAGCATCCCCCCCATCGTGTGGGGTGGAGGGCAGGTTGATCAGGATGTGGTCCTGACTCACACTTTGGACTCTGGAGCTGCCAGAACTTTCTGCTGGCATCCTGCCATGAGGGCCTGGGCCAGGAGGGTTGTTCTTGTGCTGGAGTCAACTTCCTGTTGGCTTTTTGCGCTCTCAGCCTTGCTCTGGACTCATCTGAAGCCAGGGGGCCTTGCTGGGACCCCTTTCCGGTTGGGCTCTGCTTGGTGCAGCCCCTGCCAACCTCGGGGCAGCAGTGGGGGCGGCTCTGGCTCCTTCTTGTCTTTTCCCGGCTCTAGGTTGGGTCTTCTCGCGATCCTGGCCCTCCTCCTCCACCCTGATCTCTCTGGGTGCAGGTGCGGGGTCATTATGTCTGGGTCAGCTTTATCAGAACTATAGCAACTGAGTGATGGGCGCTGATGGGGAGATGGGATCCACCCCAGGCCCCCTGGGCCCCCACTGCTCCTCGAGGGAGGACCTAGTCGCTCTCTTAACCCCAGCTCTCCAGAGCACCGCCTCCTGCCTCCCACCTCCTGTCTGATCTCCCACTCTGTGAGTTCTGCCAGGAGACACCACCCCCTTGATGCCCTGACATGCCCAGGGTTGGGTCCGACGTGATCGCCAGCCCCCGGGCTGCCGGTCCAGAGGCTTCTGCTGCCGGGGAGCAGGACCCCAGCACCCTGCTTGGTGGGCGTGGCCTCTCCCGCGTTCCAGCTGCAGCCTCCCCTTGTCTCTTGGCAGGACTTGCTTGGGGTGGGGGGGGCCTCTCCTCTCCATATTACGTCAGCTTCCAGCCCAGGACCCCTGGGGTCTGCTAAGGGAGGGCCTTTTATTAATTTTTTTCCAGGGGAAATAATTCCACCCTTGTCACACGGATTTCTGCATTCAGCTCTCTAGAGGCCTGGCTTCCTCCTTCTTCCCCCCACTCCCTCCTTCCTCCCCACCCCCCGATGCTCTGAAAAAGGGGACAGATTTGTTTCCTTGAACTGGGGCCCAGAGGAAGGCAGGGAGCGGGGAGAGCATGGAGCTAGGAGTCAGGGGTCTAGGGCTTGCTTCCCCACCACTGCTGTGTGACCTGGGTTGGGCCCTTGCCCTCTCTGGGCCTTGGCTTCCTGCTCGTGTCCTGGAGTCCACCTGCCATTTGCAGGTGGGCAGTGCCTGGCACATCCCACTCTGGAGAGCAGACTCTGTCCCCCTGATGCTTATGGAGTGAATTTCCATCCTGTGCCCACCCTGGGCCGGCCCCTCCACCTTTTGGGGGGGGTGAGTGGGTGTGGCAGGGTCCTGGTGGGCCTGGAGCATCGGCCAGGCCAGGGTGGAGGAAGACCTGGCTCTGTCTGGGGTTGGAGAAGCAAAGGCAGCCTTGACTCTGGCTGGTTCCCCCATAGCGCCTCCTGTAGTCAGGATTTAGCGGCGGGAGCCGTCCAGGGGCCGATTGGCCAGAGGGCAGAGGCCTCAGCGTCCAGCCTGCCGTGTGCTCCTGGGGGCCCCTGCCCTGGGCCCTCCGCTCCTGGCTGCTTCTTCTGCTTTGCTCCATCTGCCTTCTTCTCTTTGCTTCTCGTCCCTCCATGCCTCTCACCATGCCCGCCCGCCCCTACTTCTCCCCCCCCCCACCCCGGTGCTGACCCTGATACAGTCCTCCAGCCCTGCAGGCCCTCAGCCCCCTCCCCCGCTCTCTGGGCAGACAGAGCAGGACCCCCGGCTCACCAGAGTCCGGCGCCCCAGGCCTTTGCACACCCTTCCATACACACGTGCGTTTGAGCCCCTCCCGCCCTCCCCGAGGCCCACATCTGGCCAGAGTGCTTGGTTTCCCGGCTATAAATCGCCTCCCACTGCCCCTTGGCATCTGCTCGGGTTTCAGCTCCTGGAGTCTCTTTCTTGGTGAGGGGGGTGCACTCAGGGCGGAGGAGGCTCAGCTGGCCCCTCCCTTTGTCCGGCGGCTTTGGGGAGAGGCACTTGGGCCATGTCGTCAGAGATCCTTCTGTCCAAGTCCTGGGCGAGCTGTGGTTTCTAGCAGGTGGCGGGGCAGGAACTGCTTGTAATTAGATTTCCCTTTTCTGTTCGCACCTTCCCTCCTCCGCTCGGCAGTGAGGCCAGCCTGCCCCCTGGTGTCCCCTACCCTGCAGTGGGAGGAGCTTCCTCCTGGGGGCCCTGGCTTGTGTCATGGGACAACCTTCAGGCAGTGGACTCTCTCTAGCCTGCCTCCCTTGATACCCCTGGACAGGGTCTGCAGCCTCAGGGCCTGCCATAGCCCTGGGTAGATTTATTCTCCCCCTGTGGTGGGTGACCCTCCAATCTCCAGGCCGACTCACCAGGCTCAGACTGTTGTGCCCGCATCTCCCCAGAAGCAAGGGGACAGTGGATTCTAGCTGGTCCCGTGGACACCTGCCCTGGACCACCAGCTTCTTGGCTAGCCACACCTGGGGAAGTGGCTTGTTTGAGCTGTGGAAGGGCCTCTCGGGGCCTCCACCAGGTCAGTCTAAGAAGGAATGACCGCCTAGGCTAGTGCTACTTAAAGTGGGGCCTGTGGGCCAGTGCTGGTGATGGTGACATAGGTCCAGAGTAGATAGTACACATTCAGAGATGTTTGCAGTGGGGCTTCCCTGGGGGTCCTCAGATGGTAAAGAATATGCCTGCAATGCAGGAGACCCAGGCCCGATCCTTGGGTCGGAAAGATCCTCTGGAGAAGAAAATGGCAACCCATTCCAGTATTCTTGCCTGGGAAATCCCCATGGACAGAGGAGCCTGGTGGGCTACAGTCCACAGGGTCGCGAAGAGTCGGACATGACTGAGCTCCTAACGTGCTACCAGTGGTTGGAACTCTGCGCTCTCGCTGCCAAGGGTCTGGGTTCCATCCCTGGTCATGGAATTAAGATCTCACAAGCTGTGTGGCATGGCCAGATAAATACATACAATTTTAAAAAATGTAAAAATAGAGGGAACTATTTGCAATGGTTGACGTGGCTCTCTTAGGGTAGTGTGGTGTTTCCTGGGGAAAGCATGAAGCGGGGCATGGATCCTGGTGGCTGGAACCAAACAGTTTCTTTGGGACTTTTCCTTGAAGCTGAAGGACTTATCTTGTGGAACAGGGCATCAGCCAGTTTGGATGTTGCTGGAATCTCCAGGCGGTTCTCCAGGGGTGAAAGCTGGGATTGTTCCTCCCGAGCATGACCACCTAAGGGCCCAGGATGGACCGGAAACGAAAGGCCTGGCACTTGCCACAGATTGGTTGGGAAGCGCTGCCCTCAGCATCATAACATGGGAAGAAACTTTGGGGGTTTCTTGGGAGAAGCTGCAGGCCCAGACTTGATGTGGGAAGTTGAGAACAGGCTCAACTTTGAGGATGCAGGCTCAAGGAAAGTTCAAGAATTCTGAGGGGACTTGGAATGAGGAAGGTTTGCAGACATGGGAAATTAGCAGGGAGCTTGGGGTCTGCGCTGGGAGGATGTGGGGATGGTTTAGGGTTAGGCTGGGAGAGCAGATGGCTCCTTGAGGTCCCCTGGGTGACGACACAAGGAAATACTAGGTTCCTGGGAAGGACAGAGGGGAGAGTGGGCTTACTCGGGTGAGCCATTGGAAGTTTGGAGATGCATGATGAGGGGCTGAGGAGAAATTTAGGGTTTTATTTGGAAGACGAGAAGGACGTTTGGATGGGTGTCAGGTAAGGACTCAGAGAGTTTCAGGGTTTGCTGGAGGAAGCCACAGGGAAGCCCAGGGGAGAGGGGGTGTCTGGGTTCACAGGAGGGGGCTTGGGGTGCTGTAGAGGAGGCTGAGGGGGGCCATGGGATTCGGTTGATGGGGATCCATGGACCCTGGGGTCCTTGCCAAAGGGGGTGTCCCAGTTTTATATCACCAAAAAGTGGCCCAGGCTCCATCAGCTCACAAGCATTCTGTGTCATGAGGAAGTTTTTTTTAATATTTATTTTTATTTTTTTCCGAACTTAAACTTTTTATTTTGTTTTGGGGTATAGCTGATGAACCATGGTGTTAATCGAAGGGACTCAGTCACGCATATACAAGTATCCATTCTCCCCTAAACTCCCCTCCCATCCAGGCTGCAACATAACATGAGCAGAGTTCTCTGAGCTATACAGTAGATCCTTGTTGGTGACCCATTTTAAATACAGCAGCATGTACATGACCTTCCTGAAGTCCGTATCTGTCCCTTCCTCCCCATCCTTTCCCCGCTCTAGCAACCATAACTTCGTTCTTGAAGTCCGTGAGTCTTTCTGTTTTGTAAGTAAGGTTTTGTGAGTAAGTTCATTTATGTCATTACTCAGCCATTAAAAAGAATGAAATCATGCCATTTGCAGCTTGGCTTCCCAGGTGGCTCAGTGGGTGAAGAATCTGCTTGCCAATGCAGGAGGTAAAAAAGAGATGTTGGTTCGATCTCTGGGTCAGGACGATCCCCTGGAGGAGCGCATGGCAACCCGCTCCAGGATTCTTGCCTGGGAAATCCCATGGACAGAGGAGCCTGGCGGGTTGTACAGTCCATGGAGTCACAAAGAGTGAGACATAGCTGAAGCTGAGCACGCACGCCGCCACATGGATGGACCTCAGGAGTGTCATATGGAGAGAAGTAAGTCAGGCAGAGAAGGAGAATATCATATGACATCTCCTAAATGTGGAATGTAAAAGGGAAGGAGAACGTTTGCAAAAATCTCTCGACCTGTCCCCTGAAGGCTTGCTTCTTGGTGCCAAGACCTTCCCTGGCTCAGCTTCTCCGGCTCTGTCAGTGCCAAGGCAGCGTGCCCGCTCTGAGGGGCTCGTGGGGGGTCTGAGCTCAGAGCCCCTGCCCCAGCTCTTGTCGGCCTCACTCCAGATGGCTTCTAGCCCACCCGGCCCCCACCACAGTAGTGATGGATGCCCGGCCTGCCCGGAGAGCGTGCCGGAGTCCCTGCCAGCTCCCCTCCCCTCCCCTTTGCCCTGACTCTACTCCTCAGGGTCCCACACGTCTTTTGGGGTTCAGCTGGAGCCCTGCTTGCTCAAGGAAGCTTTGTGTGACCTTGTCCTCCCCAGGTGATCATGGCGTTTCCCCTGCTCCCTCGCCTGCCTCTGGCCTGCCTGGCGCGGTTCTGACCTGACCTTCCTGTGTGCACATGCCTGCCCAGCGGGGCCTGCACAGATCGAACACCCTGTCTTAGGCGCTTGGGTGTCTGAAGGCGTCTCTCTGAGTTGGGGGCCCACCCTTCACACACAGCACCCACCCCGCCATGGTCCCCTGGTCCGGCCCAGGCTCACTCTGCAGACCTTGCAGGGCAGTTCTCAGAACAGCCCTGCACACGAACAAGTCACTGCCTTGGGTGGGCAACTGGGGCACAGGGGCCCTCCCCACGCTGCTCAGCAGGGGCTGGTGTCATTCATCCACGTGGGAGCTAATGGCTTCTCTCCTTGGGACCAGCCATTACCCTGTATTTCCCACCACGCCTGACGCCCACTTTCTCCATCTGGCCCTCGTCTGGCCTGTCCCACGTGGCCGGTAGGTGAATAGCAAGATGTGGTGTCAGGGGACTTCCCTGGGAGTCCAGGGGCTAAGACTCTGCTCTCCCAATACAGGGGCCCCGGGTTCGATCCCTGGTCAGGGAACTAGATCCCCCATGATAGAATTAAAGATTCCGCATGCTACAACTAAAGATTCTGCATGTTGCAGCTGAAGTTTCCACATGCCACAACTAAGATCTGGAGTAGCTGAATAAATAAATAAATATTTTTTAAAAAAGCTGTGGTTTCAGACAACATGCCAAAGCTGAAATGGGGGTCGATGCTCCCAGGATCCCGTGAGAGGTGCGCTTCATGGATGGGGAAGGGGCTGACCCACACTTTCTGGAGGCTGAGAGCTGCTGACCGCTGATCGCTGCTCCTGGGTTGACACTACTTGGCGCATGCCCTTCTGGGGGTCCTGCCGCCTGCCACTCTGTCCCTTGCCCAGCCTTTTCTGGAGCACCCCCCCCCCCCACCCTGACACACACATAACCACATACCCACACCATTCTCCCCTCTTAGTAGCTGAGTTTCCCTTCTTTGATTGGAGTCCCAGTGCTCCTTCCTTGGGAGCCACGTGGGGTACGGGGTGGCTCCCACCTCCTGCCTTCCCCGGGCAGGGCTGAGTGGGTTCCCAGGCTGGTCCTCACCACCGTAGGAAAGGGCTGCAGGATGAAAGGTGATCTATACATGTAAGGCGATGATTATTTATTTGACAGGGACAGCTGCCGGCAGCAGAGAATGTAATCTAGTAATCCTTTTGTGCGAATCGGATTGGAGGCTCAGCACGCAGCCTCCAACAGCCAGAGGCCCTGCCCCCCGCCCCCCGCCCCTCCCCACCCAGCTCTCCTGCATGGTTGTGGGCACTCCTGCACCCGTGTTCCCCGGAGTGCGCACGCGTGCGGCCAGCACACACACCAACACCCTCTTTCTTTTGTTTTTTGGGTCATTGTAAACATCTTACATAACCACAGTAGGAATCCGGATTGGTGTGCTGTCATTAACTCAACTAAAGAGTGTCTTTGAATTTTCCCACCAGCGTCCTTTTTCTGTTCCCAGACCCCACCTTGCATTTGATTGTCATGTCTGTTTTGAGGCCCCTCCAACCTGGGACCATGCCCTGGTGTTTCTTTGCCTTTTGTGGCCTTGATGGTCACTTTGTAGGAGGCTGGCATTTCCTTGTGACTGGGGTGAGGTGGTGAGTTTTTGGCAAGGATACTGTAGGTGGGGTGCTGGGTTCCCAGTGCATTGAGCCGTGGGGTACACACATCAGTGTGTTTTTTTGGCTGCACTGGGTCTTTGTAGTGACTCATGGGCTCAGTTGCCCCTTGGCATGTGGGATCCTAGTTCCCTGACCAGGGATCGAACCTGAGTCCCCTGCACTGGAAGGCTGATTCTTAACCACTGAACTGCCAGGGAAATCCCAGTCTTATTGCTGCTGATGTTAACCTTGGTGCTTAGAGAAGATGATGCTGGCCAGGTAGCTCTTCTGTGAAGTTACTCTTTTTCTCTTGGTAATGAATAGATGTCTTGTGGGGAGGTGCGTTGAGACTATACAAATATCCTGTTTATCCTCCAGCTTTTACTCACTAATTTTAGCATCCATCAGTGGTTCTTTCCTGCAGCAGTTATTATTGTGGTGTCTGCCTAATGTTCATTTCCTATTTCCCTCATTTCCACTACACTGGTTAATTGGAATTCTCTTGGAAAGAGCTAGCCCTTCTCTTTCCTTTCTTCCTTCCTTTATTTATTTGCTAACTTATTAAGTGGTCTTTTATTATTGGAGTCACAGTATTTATTTTTAAATTATACAATATGTAACAAATGCATGGATATATGTTGTGTAATAAGGGTCACGGATGTGTATTCTATCCTACAGGTTGTTGTTCTGTCGCTCAGTCATGTCTGACTCTGTGACCTCATGGACTGCAGCACTCCAGGCTTCCCTGTCCTTCATGATCTCCTAGAGTTCGCTCAAACCCATGTCCATCAAGTCAGTGATGCCATCCAACCATCTCATCCTCTGTCACCCCCTTCTCCTCCTGCCCTCAATCTTTCCCAGCATCAGGGTCTTTTCCAATGAGTCAGTTCTTCGAACCAGGTGGCCAAAGTATTGGAGCTTCAGCCTCAGCATCAGTCTTTCCAATGAATATTCAGGGTTGATTTCCTTCAGGATTTACTGGTTTGATCCCTTACAGTCCAAGGGGCCATGGGATTGCCTTCTTTATATCCAGGGGTAAAGGCACCCCCATCTCAACACATCTCACTGAGTTGGGGGCTGGAGATTCCCACTGCTTATGGGGAAACTGAGTCCTGAGAAGACAGAAGCATGCCAAACCCCGTTTGCTGATGGCATATGTGCATAGCGAGGTCGGGAAGGGCTGGGACCAGGTGTCCTTGGCATCCCAGCCATCCTCTCAGCCAGGATCATCCTGTCCTGCTCTCTCCGCATGTTTGTGTCCAGATGGCTTGGGGGGGAGGCATGGCTGGCACCGGCCAAGGTGATGTATGACCACACGGGGCTCAGAGCAGAGAGGGCTCGGACATTAGGGGTGTCAGGCTGGGAGATCGGAAATTCAAGACCTGGAGCCGGGGCCAGCATCACCTCCCCATGGTGCAGTGTTCTGAAGTCACCCACGGTGGCTTCATCCACATGGGTACACAGGAGGGGAGGCTTCTTGGCAGGCTGGAGAGACAGATGGGCTGTGGGCACCGGGCCTGGCCCCCCGGGCGAGCTGCAGGCCCTCGGGGCTTGGTGTGAGCTTCTGTGATCAAGCTCCTGCTGGTGCGGTCATGAGGACCTCTCTCCACTTAGAAGCTGTGTGCCGGGCAGGACAGTTCCCTTGCTGGCCTCAGTCTCCTTGTTCATAACTTGGGAACAGTGGACCAGATGACCCTTCTGGTCTTTGGGCCCTGACATTGCCCAGATTTATGATCTGCAGTCACTGGGAGAGTGGTGACTGGGTTGTGGCTGATGGCAAAGGGGCAGACGTGGCCCAGGATGGCAGAGCGTGGCTCTCCCCACCTGAGGTCTCAGAGCTGAGCTGGCCCTGCAATCAGGAAGACTTCTTGGAGGAGGTGGCCTCTGAAAAGGCAGAAAAGAGGACTTTTCTGCAAATATACTCTCTGGACATTCTGTTTGTCATGTTGTCCACCTCTCTGTCTTTCCTACAGGTGTTTTTTGAGAACTTGCTTCCCAGGTGGCACTGTGGTAAAGTATCCACCTGCCAAGGCAGGCAGTAAAAGAGATGCAGGTTTGATCCCTGGGTCAGGAAGATCCCCTGGAGGAGGAAATGGCAACCCACTCCAGTATTGCCTGGAAAATGCAATGGACTGAGAGCCTGGCGGGCTACAGTCCTTAGGGTCGTAAAGAGTCAGACACAGCTAAGTGACTAAGCACGCATGCACACACACACACACACACACACATCTGCAGTGCCCCAGGCTCTGTGCTGTGGACAAGGTGAGTAAATTTCACTCAGGACCTGATGTCTAACAGAGAGGAAGGTAGACCTTAGACAAACCGTCACAGGATTAATTTATGACACTTGGAATAATCTCGGATGCCTGCTTCTCTTCATGACTTTACTTCCCTGCCCCCTCCACTGTCTCCTTGCCCCTTCCTTATCCCGCTGTTTGGCTCTCTTCATCTCTTGAAAGCCAGGGCCTTCCCGGGGATCTGGGCTCTCTTGGGCCAGAAACTCAAGAAGCCCTGGGTCTTGACCTTCCTGCTTGTGTGTTTGCGGCTTTCCTGGGAGAGGAGAGTGACAGGGTCCCTCTTCCTGCACTGTGGTCTAGACTCTGTAGCCTCTGAGGGGTAATAGGCCCTAAGCTTTGGAGTCAGACATTCTGGGTTTGTGTTCAGACTGTGGCCCTTAACAAACCCGCATGAGTCACTCACCTTCTCTGAGCCTGAGCGTCCTCATCTGGAAGCTGGGTTTACCTGTGCTTACCTTGCAGCAGTTTTGGGGGATCAAGTGGGAAAATGCAAGTGAAAGTAACTACCTTGGTGGTACCTTGAATATTGTCGTAGTTCAGTTGCTAAGTTGTGCCTGACTCTTCGCAACCCCATGAACTACAGCATGCCAGGCTTTCCTGTCCTTCACCATCTCCTGGAGTTTGCTCAAACTTATGTCTAGTGAGTCAGTGATGCCATCCCACCATCTCACCCTCTGTTGTCCCGTTCTCCTCCTGCCCTCAATCTTTCCCAGCATCAGGGTCTTTTCAAATGAGTTGGCTCTTCGCATCCGGTGGCCAAAGTATTGGGACTTCAGCTTCAGCATCAGTCCTTTCAATGAATATTCAGGACTGATTCCTTTAGGATTCACTGGTTTGATCTCCTCACAGTCCAGGGAACTCTCAAGAGTCTTTTCTAACACCACAGTTCAAAAGCATCGGTTCTTTGGCACTCAGCCTTCTTTATGGTCCAACTCTCGTGTCCATTCATGACTACTGGAAAAACAATAGCTTTGAGTAGATGGACCTTTGTTGGTAAAGTGATGTCTCTGCCTTTTGATACACTGTCTAGATTTGTCATAGCTTTTCTTCCCAAGGCTGTAGTCAATATCCGCAGTGATTTTAGAGCCGCCCCCCCAAATATAGTAGGAGCTTGATTGCAAGTAGCTTTTGCCCCTTCCTTCCCCTCCATCTGGGTTTGCAGCCAGGTATTTTTGAGTCTGGGATGGAAGCGGAGGAGCCTGGCTCTCTGCAGGACATCCTTCAGCAGAAGCTGGGCAGCAGGAGGATGGCAGGACGGTGCCTCTGCTCTGGGGCAAAGTGCAGACCTCGCGTGAGGCAGGTCAGGAGTCCTCCAGGGGCCGGAGAGAATGGCAAGCGCCCCAGGCATCCTAAAAATGAAGTGTGTGTGACAGCTGCCCGCTGCTCACTGCCAGGTGCTGGGGCCAGGGAGACCCTTGCTGAGCTGGTGGGTCTGCTGCAGCCCCTCATCCTGGCTGCAGCCCCTGAAGCAGTGGGAAGCGGCCCCTCCCCATCTAGGTTTGCCCTCCCTCTCGCTCCCCGCTTCCTCCGGATTCCTTCTGAGCAGCCTGGCCCCATCCCGCCCAGGAGGACAGAGCATCTACTCGATCAGTGCTTCAGAGTCAGAGACGTTCTCACTCGCCCCGCCCAGGGCACAGTCAGTGGTTCCGCATGGCCTCTGAGCATTTGAGGTGTGGCTGGTGCACCCGAGGGACTGAGTTTTCTCTTTTTTTCAGCCTTAACTAGTCGAAATTTAAATTCAAGTGGCCGTGCGTTGCTCGTGGCCGCCACATTGGACAGGACGATTCTACATCAACAGTTTCCTCTGGCAGTGTTACCACCCCTGGGGAGGGGGTCCCCTTTAGTGTGAGATGTGCTGAGTGGGTGATGTGCCATTGGTGAGGTGTTGCTGAGCTGTGTGGAGGGCTTACGTAGGTGTGGGGAGCATAGCTTGGCAGGGAAAGGGTGGCCCTTGGGGGTCTGATCTGGGCACATTTGGAGATTGAGTTAGGGTCTGCAGAGGGGGTGGGAAGGGAGAAGTCCAAAGGACTGCATTTATCTGGGAGATGCAGCAGAACTAGGGGTGGTGTTCTGAGCGGGTCTCTTAGAGGAAAGGGGTGAAGGGGCTATATCCCAGGGTTATTGGCCAAAGGGCTGAGTGGGTTTCATAGGAGCTGGAGGAGACCCACAGAGCATCGAGTCTAGCTCACTCTTCTTACTGATGAGGAAGCTGAGGCCCAGCACTTATTGGGTGCCTGTTACAGACCACAGTGGGTTCCTCCCCATCCAGAGTGGAAGTGTCAGTTGCTCTGTCGTGTCCCTCCCTTTGTGAGCCCATGGACTGGAGCCCGCCAGGCTCCTCTGTCCATGCGGATTCTCCAGGCAAGAACACTGGAGTGGGTTGCCATCCCCTTCTCTAGGGGATCTTCCCGACCCAGGAATTGAACCCAGGTCTTCTGCATTGCAGGCCGACTCTTTACCATCTGAGCCACCAGGGAAGCCGTCTAAGTAAGGGCCACCCTACAAAGTAGAGAGTGTCATCCTCATTGTGCAGACAAGGCGACGAGAAATCAAAGTCACAAAGGTTTTTAGTGGAACCAAGAGTGATCCCAAGTTTGTCAAGAGTCTCAAGCTTAATTTATGACAGAACCACTGTCCGCTGACCATCAGGCCAGCCCTCCACAGCACAGGTCATTGTGTGGCCCTTCCTCGTGCTGGGTGGGGTCAGGGCCCGGGCATTTACCTGCAGTGCCAGGTATAACCAGTCCGGTCCCACGCGGGTGGAGGGTGTGGTCCGTTTGCAGGGAACACGGCTGGGCAGTGTGGGGCTGCCTGCTCCAGGGCCGGGATGTGCGACCGCTGCTGAGTAGCCCTGCTCTGGGGGGATCTGGGGACACTCGCCCACCTGGATGACCAGGAGGGCAGGGGGAAAGGTGGGAGGGGGCTCCTGGAGAGGCTCCTTGTCTCTCCTTTCTCTCCAGCTCTGGCTGGACTCTGCCCAGGCAGGGGGCGGGCCCCCCTCTGTCCAGCTGTTGTCCCCCGCTCCTCACTGCTGCAGCTGTCTCAGCTCCATCAATCTCATCCAGGGCTGGGAGGAAGGAGGGGGCCCGGGGAAGAGGGGGCCTCTTGGGTGTGTCCGGCCGAGGCTACTCTGGCCCCTGCCTCTGAGCGGAGTCTCCAGCTGCCGAGGGAGGGGGCTGGGGTGCTGTGAGCCACCCCCCCGCCGCCCCGGGCTCCTGGGTAAATTGTGGGCTGTGGGTGGCTCAAGCTTTCATCCCCCCAAGCAGGGCCACTCTTTTACTGAAAAGAATAGGGATGAATTCTTTCTTCACCTCCGCCGGGAATATCCTGCTGCATGCGGTACTTCTTACTTTACTGTCCTTTTCATGAATAAATCAGGGAATGACCCCACCACCTTCAGGATGGGGAGGTGGGCTCAGGCTGGAGATGAAGGGGACAGGTCTTCCTTCTGGCCTGATGGTTTGATGTGGTGGGACTCTGGGGGGATGTGAGCTGTCAGGAAGCAGGTGGGCTTCGTCCCCCAGTCTGGGCAGGAGGGGGACAGGTATCATTCCTGGCATCAGCCTCTCCTGCAGTCAAACGTGTGCCTGACCTTGTTCTCTCTTTCTCAGGAAGTTTAGCTGAGTCTCCAATACCTTAATACAGGCTCTAGTAGCCTGCATTCTTCAGGCGCTAAAGGCAGGGGGTGAAAAGCGGAGTTAGCCCTCTTTATCGGGCAGACCTCCGTTTGCCAACCTACAAAATGGGGAGAGGCACTGCTACCCCGTTTCATTCCGACAGGTAGCAAACAGCGTCTTGGCATAGAAAGTTGACTTGAGCTCTTTGGAAAATAGCTCTAGGAGAGAGTCACTTATTTTTGTTTTGATTTCTTAGCCTCATCCGGTCCTAGCTCAGGACCAAATGGGCGTCAGCCAAGTAACGTACGTCTGTGATTCCAGACCTGGCGTTGAGCTGGAGGCATCTGGGAGCCCTTGAATAATTCAGACTCCTGGGCCCCTCCACCCCGCCCAGAGCATCTGAGTCTCACACTGTGTCAGTGGGGCCGGAATCTGTATTTTGACAAGCTTTCCAGATGATTTCAGTGCAAAGTGAGGTTTGGGACGGTCCAGGTGTTCCACCTTTGGGGGGGACGTCTGGCAAGCAGATATTCCCAGTGCTTCTTTCCGAAGCGGGCGGGCCCGACTCCCAGGAGACTTCTTCACGTGTCAGTTCACGGATTCGTCCACTTGGCCCGCTGACACTGACCCAGTGTCTGCAGCGTGCTGGAGGCGGCTCCGGGCAGAGGGGTGCAGGCAGAATGGAGCCCCTTCTGTCTGATCGGGTTCTTGGCCAGAATTAGGGGCTTACCCACTCTTCCTACACCTGTCGAACAAGAAGGAACCTCAGTTGCCCCTGCTCTGAGGCTCTCAGAGACCAAGGGGCTTGACTGAGGCCGCCTGGGCGAGCTGGCTTACGTGGTGGTTGTTGAGAGCGGGGTCTGGAGGGGGCTGGGCTTCCTTTAGGGAAAACTGCACCTTGTAGCCCCTGGCGGGGTGTGGTCTCTCTGCACCCCCGAGGTGTGTGCAGATGATGCATTGGGCCTGGTTCCAGCCACGTGCCGTGGGTCCATGTCCAGGACTCCAGGTTCTTGCCTGCAGTGCGGGAATGATGTGCTCGCTTACTACAGGCTCTTAGAGGGGACTGTGTGCATGGTCCACACAAGGGGCTCGGGAGATGCTCGAATTTCTTCTCCACCATTTTATTTGGTCTCTGGAGCGAGGAAAGCATTGTTTTTTGGCCTTAGTTTTCTGAACCCTGCTTCCAGCGGCGGAGGGGCAGGGAGGGAGTGGGGTGGGGTAGTGGGGGGTGGTCTGGAGCGAATTCCCACCGCAGGGCTGGGTTCAGGGTGCCAAGTTCAGGCACTGCAGGGGGGCGCCTGCCGCCCCTTCCTCACCCTGGGCCTGGCCTTGCCTGGGGGAGTCTAGCCCCTCATCCAGGCCTTTGAACCCAATCCTCCCCACACAGCCCCATGCAAATTGCTGGAGTGCCCCGTGCCTTGATTCTCAGGAAGGCGCCCCCCCGCCCCCCCACCGTCCAAGCCTTTGTCCTTCCGCTCACATTAAACTCTGTCAACATTTTTTCCCAATGAAGTCCTTCCTCCCGGAGCACGGCTCCAGTCTACAGCCGGCTTCTCTGGCCAGGGACACAGTTGGATCGCAGTTGCTAGTGCTTCCTGGAGCTTAGATCCCTGAGGAGCTATAAACGTTCAGGAGTGTTCCTGGCCCCTCTTTCCTCCGGGAGGCCCAGGGCTGGCGTTACCTGTGTCCCTGGGGTCCGCTGCCAGTTGGAGTTTCTGAAACAGATTTGCCGATTCCCGGCGCTGGGCACCAGCACCGCCCCCCCCAGCCCCCCACAACTGCACATCACGGAGCCGGAGGACCGGGGAGGGGGGATTTGGGTAACGGCTGGGCTGCATTCCTCCCATTCTTTTCTCACAGGAAAAAGTGCCTGGAAATAACCCCATGGGGATTGCTTTCAGGAGGGGCCCGCCTGCCACCCGCCTCTCCAGCCCGTCCCCACCTCATCCCCTCCTGGCAGATGCCCCCAGCTGGGCAAGCTCCAGGGGCTGCCAGTGCCCCTCTGTGGGCCTGATGGCCAGACTGTGTGGCCACCCTCTTCCCACCCTCACCGGTAGGGAGTGTGGCCCCATCCCTGGGCACTTGCTCTGCCAACCCCAGGGGCTGGACCCAAAGGGGCGGCAGTGACTGAAATCTCCCTCCTCCCTCCCTCCCTTCCTTCTTTTTCCTTTCTTTCTTTTTTTTTTAAATAAAAAAGCCAGTGTCAGGAACTGAGAAATGAAAGCCCGACAATTGAGTTTCAGTGCCTTTCCCTGCAAATGGGATGCCCTGTGGATGCGGGCTTCGTTGAGGAGTCTTTTCCTCCTCCAGCTCTTGGTCCCACAGGGAATTCAGAGCAGGAAATCGCTCCCCGGGGAGTCTGAGCCTTTGGCCGGTGCGGATAAGGGAGTTTCTCTCTCTTCTGAGGCCCCGGCTCTCAGTCATGGTTAACCATCAGCAGTGGAGGGGGGCACCCCACCTGTCCCCCCGTCTCTGGCCACTGCGGGGTCAGGTCTTCTGGTGTCCACAGGACCGGAGCCTCAGACCCACCCTCACCTGGAGGCTCTCCATGGCCTCTGGGTTGATGCTATGCTGGGCCTGCCTTCTAGGCGGTGCTTTTGTGCTTCCTCTGCTCTGAATTACCAGCCCCCTCCCTAGACCTGGCTCCTGAGTCTACAGTGATGGGCATGGTGAAATGTGTATTGGAAAGAAAAGAATGAGTGAGGGACAGGCCTGTCCGGAGGCCCCAGAACCTCTCTTTCCTGACATGGCATCAGAAGACAGGCTCTGAACCCACCAATGGCAGAGCAGCAGAGGGTGGCCTCAAGGTGTCAGCTGGGCCAGAGGAGCTGAACTCCCCTTTACCTTGTAGAGTGGGGGCTGTGGGTACAGGGGGGCCTCCTTTGAAGCCCCCAGCTTTTCGCTCCTGGACCTGTATGTGACCCCCAGGGACCCCCAGGGAAAGTAGCCATGCCTGATCTCATCACTCTGTGGTTGGGCTGTACTCAACTCAATTTGGGATCAGGAGAGGGATGGGTATTAAAAAAATTACTTATTGCATAAATAATGCTGTGCAAAAAGAATACAAATCAAAGGAAGTGAGAGGAAAAAAAGGAGCCTCACAGACCTGCCACCTTGACAAATCAACTTTCCATTTTCCACCATGCCTTTAGTCTGTACTCAGTTGCAGATGTAATTTTTACATGGTTATAGTCACAATGTGGGTAGATTATTGCATTCTGTTTGCTTTATTTAATAGTCTCCCATAATCATCACAATTAGACTTTTAAGTGGCTGAGTTTGAGTTTTTATCAATTTTCCCATTGTTGGACATTAAGTTTGTTCAGGTTTTAATATACCTAAATAATCATGCATTAATAGTACTTCCAAATAAAACTGCATTAATATGCATTGATATATTAATATTATATGTGTTTGTCTGTGTCTGTCTCTTCTTCTCTTTCTCTCCTTTTCTTCTCCTCTCCTCCCTTTAAAATTTTTTTTTGATTGGAGGATGCTTGCTTTATAATGTTGTGTAGGTTTCTGCCATACATCAGCATGAATCAGCCATATGTAAACACACATCCCCTCCCTCTTAAACCTCCCTCATCGTTTCTCCCCGTCTTGTATGAGTCAAACAGCGGGCACTATTTCCCAGCGTAATGGGAGATCTTGTTTTGGGCTGTGAAATGCCAGCCTGCAGTCAGGTGCCTGAGGGCAGACATAGGACTAAGATCTTCGTCTAAGTCTGACCTTGAAACCACCCAAGGCAGTGAGTTAGAAGGCGGAGTCCCTGTTTTAGAGGCTTGTTGTTGAGGCCGCTGTCCAGGGGTATGGATTTCCACTGTGTATGTTCCACTCTGGGAGTGATTCCTAAGAGGTCCCCCTTCCGCAGCAAGAGAAGTAGATCCGGTGCTCACCCTTGGGGGCTCATGGTCGGAAGTGAACACAGCACACCTTCGGTTCCATCAGCCAAACTGGACGCAGTGCTGCAGACTCAGATGTGTGACATAGGCCTCGCCCACCCCCCACACATGTGAGGATGCACCTGCTGTTCAGGGCCTGCTGCCACGTCAGAAACAGCCTGGTGCTGCCCGAGCCTCCGTTTCTCAAGGGAAGCCCACACCCCTGACTTGAGGGGTAAAATCTGATTTTTAACTGTTGGCAACTAATTAAAAAATTTTAAAACGCGATGCAGCCAGAATGAAATACACGTGCCGTTAGGGTGCCAGTTCGTGCCCCTGCTTTCTGTGTGTGTCTGGGTCCCTGGTTATGTTGGGCCCCGTGTGCTGTGCGCTATGCTTGCTGGCTTAGTCATGTCTGATCCCATGGACTGTAGCCCGCTAGGCTCCTCTGTCCATGGAATTTCCCGGGCAAGAATACTGGAGTGGGATTGCCATTTCCTTCTCCAGGGAATCTTCCTGACCCAGGGATCGAACCCGAGTCTCTGATGTCTCCTGCATTGGCAGGCGGGTTCTTCACCACTCCTGCCACCTGGGATGACCACGAATCATGTGGAGGGGAATGACCCGCACCAGGAGCATGATGTAGGAAGCGTCCTGTGATTGCTGACACTCTTGAGACACAGACGCACCGTGCTGAAAGTGTCTGGTGGGGCTGTTGATCGTGTCCTGAGCGGGTAGGCGGTCCTCCTCAGGAGGCTGCTCTGGGGTTAGAACTAACCGAGCTGTCTTGAGGGATGTGTTCTCTGTGCACCGTCCAGTGTGTGCTGAGACGGGAATGTCTGTCTGTCTGTCAGTCTCGAGCAAGAGACCACATCTTCGTTTCCAAGGGCCCTGCCCAATGCAGAGTGGGCACTGGAGATGGGACCAGGTGGGAACTGGCTGAGCCGGGGAGGGAGGACTTGGCCCCTGGGGCGGTCAGCGGGTGCTCACCGCAGGTGGGTTGCCGATCCCCTGCCCCGCTGAGAGCCGGAGGGACGACAGAGGGGGTCTGCGTGAGGTGCTTTGATCTCCTCGGGAAAGAGAAGGTCTTGAAGCCACCGTTTCGTTTTCTCCTTCCCCGGCTGACAGCCCTGACGAACGAGCCTAGTGATACTTAAGAAATACGACTTGCTGGAGAAATAAACACCCTGTGTTATTTATTATTTATTGAAAAAACAAAGCTTCCCTCGGCTGGGAGGTTTCAGATCACTGACAGTGTCAGGTCCCATTTTCCTCTGTTAATAACAGGTTGGTGTCCTTCCTGTGGTATCGGGAGCTCCAGATGCGTCTGGATGCTCCTCTGGCAGGAGTGACTGCTGAGGGGATGGGCGTCCAGGGTGTGGGGGTGCCTGGGTCCAGAGCCTGTCATGGGGCCCTGAGCTGGGCACTCTGCACCCTCTCTCGTGACCCCCTCCATGACGGGGGCGGGGGCAGTGGTTAGGAGGGGGTGCTGACCCCGCCCACCATCTCTGGAGAGGACAGTCTCCCAGAATCTGGAATCAGGGCGAGATGGACTTTGCTTCTAAGAGTCGAGTAGAGTCTAAGGACCGAGAGCATCGTGAGGATGTGACCGTAGGTGAGCGGTGGAGCAGGGCTGGACCCGCTGGGAGCACTTTCTGGAGGAGAAGGCCCTAGCTGAGGGGAGGCCTCGCTGATTGACAGCTGGAGTAAGTACAGTACAGCTACCCTTGGGTATCCAGGGATGGGGTTCCAGGAATCTCCCAGCTGCCAAAATCTGCAGATGCTTGAGTCTCTTTGATAAAATGGCATAGAATTTGCAAATAACCTGCGCACATTCTGCTGTATACTATAAATCATAAATCATCTCTGCATGCGGGTGTGCTCAGCCGCTTCGGTCACGTCTGACTCTGTGACCCCACGGACTGTAGCCCACCAGGCTCCTCTGTCCATGGGATTCTCCAGGCAAGGATACTGGAGTGGGTTGCCATTTCCTTCTCCAGGGGATCTTCCCCACACAGGGATTGAACCTTTGTCTTTAGGTCTCCTGCTTTGACAAGTGGGTTCTTTACCAGTAGCGCCACCTGGGAAGCCCATACACAATGTAAATCCTATATCAGTAGTTGCAGTGTGCGACAAATTCAACTTTCTGGAATTAAAAAAAAATTTTTTTTTTTTTTAATCCATGGTTGCTTGAATCTTGCAGCTTCTGAAGGCCAATGTATTGATACAGGTGATACCCTTGCAGTATCGGGCACGAGTTCTCCCCACTGAGCCTCAGGCAAGCGGGTGAGAGAGTGGAGAGCAGGGTTATTTCCACCTATTTCACACTGGTGTGTATAGTTTGAGAATGGGCGTTTCCATGTGATATCACTCATGTGAAGTCTCAAATATGACACGAATGAACTTGTCTTTGAAACAGAAACAGGCTCACAGACACAGAGAACAGACTTGTGGTTGCTGCGAGGGAGGGAGCTGGGGAGAGAAGAAATGAGAGTTTGGGGTTAGCAGATGCAAACTATTATGCGTAGGATGGATAAACAACGAGGCCCCACGGTATAGCACCGGGAGCTGTATTCAATATCCTGTGATAAACCATAGTGGAAAATAAAATGAAAAAGAACGTGTGTGTGTGTGTGTGTGTGTGTATGTGTGTGTGCGCGTATGTGTGTGTATGTGTGTGTATGTGTATGTGTGTATATGTGTATGTGTGTGTATGTTTGTGTGTGTGTGTGTGTATATGTGTGTGTATGTGTGTGTGCGCGTATGTGTGTGTATGTGTGTGTGTATGTGTGTGTATGTGTATGTGTGTATGTTTGTGTGTGTGTGTGTGTGTGTATGTGTGTGTGCGCGTATGTGTGTGTATGTGTGTATGTTTGTGTGTGTGTGTGTATATGTGTGTGTATGTGTATGTGTGTGTGTGTGTATGTGTGTGTATGTGTGTATATGTGTATGTGTGTGTATGTTTGTGTGTGTGTGTGTGTGTGTATAACTGAACCACTTTGCTGTAGCAAACACTGTACATCAACTATACTTCAATTAAAAAATAAAATAATTTTTTAAAAAAAGAATGGGGGTTTCGAAACTAGACAGAGTTTCCTGACTTTGATTAACTTGTTTAACATCTGAGCCCCGGTTTCTCCATCTGTGGAACGGGGGAGACTAATGCTCCTCTCCCAGGAGGTTTTGTGAGGGCAAAGCCACTAAAATAGTCGCTGGCACAGAGTAGACGCGGAATAACTGCTAGTCGCCGTCACTGTGGACTGAACAGCGGAAGCCGGGACAGGCCGTGTCTTGCTCAAGGTCACAGACCTGGGGCGGGAACAGCAAGGGCTCGAACCGAGGCCTCTTGACCTCTTGTGCTGAGTCCTCCTCTCCTCCGTGTTGGTAAAGAATCTGCTTGCAATGCAGGAGACCCCAGTTCGATTCCCGGGTCGGGAAGATCCCCTGGAGAAGCAATAGACTACCCACTCCAGTATTCTTGGACTTCCCTTGTGGCTCTGCTGGTAAAGAATCTGCCTGCAATGTGGGAGATCTGGGTTTGATCCCTGGGTTGGGGAGATCCCCTGGAGAAGGGAAAGGCTACCCACTCTAGTATCCTGGCCTGGAGAATTCCGTGGACTTCCATGGACCCTATGTACTCTATTCCATGGACTCTATGGAATTCCTTAGAGTCTGTGGGGTTGCAAAGAGTTGGACACGACTGAGCGACTTTCTCTTCACTTCATTTCCCCTCCTCTGAGTCCCTGGCCCTTCCTTCCCCACCCCCGAAGAGACAGAGGCTTGGCGGGACTTGGGCAGGCAGGCCCAGCACCGTCCAGGTGCCTTGATGCCTGAATTGCACATTACGGGCTGCGCCCCTGCTTACCTCTGATTATAGGGTGCTGATGGAGCGGCACGCCCTGATGAAAATGACGAACAGAAACGTACTGGGGCTTTTGTTCACCAAGCAACTCCATTGTGTCTCTCTCCCCTCCCCCTCCCTCCCTTTACCGCCTGAAAAAACACAAGAAATGGAAAAGATGAAGGGCTGTCAGCACCGGATCACAACACGGGCTCCAGGAGTTGGCGGCTTTTCAGGGCCTGCAGAGAGTCCCCTCAACTTCTTGCTTCCTAAATTAAATTACGATGAATTCGAGAGCGCCCCTCTTGGAAGCAGGGAGTTTCAGGCGTCCAGCTCCCATTGAGTCTTTTGTTCTGCTCTCTTCGTCCCCATCCTCCCCTGTCCTGTGAATGCCTCTTGCAAGAGCCAGTGAAGTGGCCACCAGCCGTCTGCTGGCTGTGCTCAAATCCCCTTCCCCTAGCCCGGCTCAGGTGACATCCCACCCTTGCCCAGAACCTTCGGCAGCTTGGTCACGAGCTCAGGTCTGTGCTTCTGGGCATAGCGGGCAGGCTGTTGGGAACCTGACCTCGGTGTCCCTTTGCTGGGTATCCCCTGCCGCTCCTGGAACAAAGCTTTTACTTCCGTTGCTCTGGCCAGCTTGCTGTTTGCTGAACAGGTCTGGAAATGACCTGCCTGGGGTCACGCATTTCCTTTGGCTTGGAAAGCTCTCAGCCCAGTGGACTCAGGCCTGTGCTTCAAGGATTGGCTGAAGTGCCAACTCTTCTGGAAACCACATCTTTCCCAGGAACATGCTCCTGTTTCGCCTGGCAGACGACAGACATGAAATGAGGGGAACTCTCTCCCGGACTGTGCGTGTCACGGCGTGACTCATGTGCTGTCTGCCCCCTGTCCCCACAAATCATGGAGTGTGTTTGCTTCTTAATTGCACATGATCTAGCTTCTTAGGCATTTTTCTTCTTAACTGTAATGTTCTTGTACTTTCCCCATGGTTTAGTTTGGGGTTAGGAGGCGAAGATGGCAGGAGGGTGTAGTAGGTGGAGCCCCACACTTGGAGTAGGAGCCTCTCGCTTGGCCTCTGACATGTTGGGGTTCAGGGCAAGCAACTCCCCTTCTCTGGGCCCCAGTTCCCCAGTTGTAAAGTGTATGGTTGAATTACCTGGCTCTAGGCTTTGTGGTTGGATGGCATCACAGACGCAATGGACATGAGTTTGAGTAGGCTCCAGGAGTTGGTGATGTACAGGGAAGCCTGGCATGCTGCAGTCCGTGGGGTCGCAAAGAGTCGGACATGACTGAGAGTCTGGACTGAACTGAGGCTTTGTGGGGGATTTCTAAATATAGTTATACGTGTGTGCTTGCTAAGTCGCTTCAGTCGTGTCTGACTCTTTGTGACCTTATATACTGTAGCCTGCCAGGCTCCCCTGTCCATGGGATTCTCCAGGCAAGAATACTGAAGAGGGTTGCCTTGCCCTCCTCCAGGGGATCTTCCTGACCCAGGGATTGAACCCACATTTCTTATGTCTCCTGCATTGGCAGGAGGGTTCTTTACCACTAGTGCCACCTGGGGAGCCCAAATATAGTTGTGTTGAGATATAAATCACATACCATAGAATCCTCCCATTGTTACAGACTGCGCTGTGGCCCTTCTAAGTTCATATGTCAAAGTTGTAACCCCTTGGACCTCCAAATGTGACCATATTTGGAAATAGGGTGTTTAAAGAGGTGATTATGGCTTCCCTCATAGCTCAGTTGGTAAATCATCTGCCTGCAGTCCAGGAGACCTGGGTTCGATTCCTGGGTTGGGAAGATCCCTGGAGAGGATATGGCAACCCACTGCAGTACTCTTGCCTGGAGAGTCCCATGGACAGAGGAGACTGGCAGGAACAGTCCAGGGATCGCAAGAGTCGGACACGACTTAGCCACTAAACCACCACCAAAGAGGTGATTAAGGTTAATGAAGTCATGAGGGTGCATCCCAATCCAATGTGGTTAGTGTCCTTGGAGAGATAATCCGGACACAGACATGCTCAGGGGAGGGACCATGTGAAGACATGGGAAGAAAAGAGCCGTCTGAAAGCCGAGGAGAGGTGTCTCAGAATGAAATCAAACCTGCCACCTTGGTGGCACCTTGGTCTTGGATTTCTAGGCTCCAGGATCAGGAGAAAATAGATGTATGATGTGTAAGCCACCCAACCTGTGGTCCTCTGTTGTTGCTGCATGAGTGAACCAATCCAGCCGTTTCACACACGACTCAGTGGTTTATATGTTTCCAAGGTTGTCTAACCATCACCACTGTCTATTTTTGAGTGTTTTATCATCCCCTAAAGCCCCCACCCCCCATTAGTAGTCACCCTTCATTTCTCCCCAACCCCTATTCCACCTCCAGCCCTGGGCGACCACTGACTGATGTCTCTACAGACTTGTCTATTCTGGACATTTCTTGTAAGTGGGGTCTTTTGTGACTGGCTTCTTTTACTTAGCATGATGTCATCCATGTTGTAGCAAGTACCATACTCCGTTCCTTTTTATTGCTCGACGGTGATTCACTGGACGGGTATGCCACCTTTTGTTTATCCATTCATCACTCGATGGACATTTGGGTTATTCCAATTTTTTGGCTATTATGAACAATGCTGTAGTGAACATTTGTGTACGAGCTCATATGTGGACATGTCATCATCTCTCGTGGTTATGTACCTTGGAGAGGAATTGCTGGGTCATATGGCAATGCAGGAAACCCTGTTTCAATTCCTGGGTCGGGAAGATCCTCTGGAGAAGGGATAAGCTACCCACTCCAGTATTCTTAGGCCTCCCTTGTGGCCCAGCTGGTAAAGAAGCCACCTGCAATGTGGGAGACCTGGGTTCGACCACAACCCCCTGGGTTGGGTTGGGAAGATCCCCTGGAAAAGGGAAAGGCTACCCACTCCAGTATCCTGGCCTGGAGAATTCCATGGACTGTATAGTCCATGGGGTCACAAAGAGTCGGACACTACTGAGTGAGTTTCACTTTCACTTTTCGTGGTAAGTCTGGGCTTCACTCTTTTGAGGAACCGCCCAACTATTTTCCAAAGCAGCTGCACCATTAAGTATTCCCACCAGCAATGTGTATAGGATTCTGGTTTCTCCATTGTCAACACTTGTTATTGTCTGTCTTTTTGTAGCCATCCTAGTGGGTGTGAAATGGTATCTCATTGTGGTTTTGATTTGCATTTCTCTGGTGATGAATAATGTTGAGCTTCTGTTCATGTACTTATTTGCCATTTGTATAGGAATATTTATTAATATGCACTATTTTTAAATGGAGTTGTCTTTTACTTATTGAGCTGTAAGAGTCCTTTATATATCTCCCCTTATCAGATCTGCAAATCAGTTCTCACATTCTATGCATTGTCTTTTCATTTTCGTTTTCTCGGTGCTCTCATTTGCAGCGTAAAAGCTTTTAATTTTGATGAAGCCCAAGTTATCTAATTTTTCTTGTAATACTTTTGCTTCTGGTGTATCTAAGAAACCATTGCCTAGTGCAAGGTCACAAAGATTTACTCCTGTGTTTTCCTCTAAGAGTTTTGTGGTTTTAGTTCTTACATATATATCCCTGATCCCTTTTGAGTTAGGCTTTGTCTATGGTGTGAGGTAGGGATCCAGCTTCATTGTTTTGTGGGTGGGTAAGTGGAGGTCCAGCACCATTTGTTTAGATGGATGGAACCTCAGGGGTCCCTTAGAGCAGCCTACCGTCTGAGGAGGAAGTGTGGGTGTGGTGAGAGCAGAGCCTGGCCCAGGGAAAGTGCTCAGGGCACCTGCACCCACACATAGCCTCCAGCCTCTGCTGGACAATCTTTTGTGTTGAGATTTTATCAACCTGTGTTTGTTTAACTTGCTCTCCACCACTTCCGGAATGGTGTCGTATGCAGCTGGATGCTAAATCAGTGATCCTGTGATGGTGGAGGCTGGGGGCTTCCATCGTAGCAAGGTCGTTCCTGGCTCACAAGACCTCCAGAACCGACGGCAGAGAAGGCATCAGCTTCATTCCACCAGAGTCCTGGTGATGGGCCCTGGCAGGCCCATCCTCCAGCTGGGGAGGAGATGAGTGACAATGGGGACCTCAGGTGATGGATATTCGGGGAGAAAGAGAAAGAGGGCATTTTCAACTCTTTGGCTTCTTTAATCCAACTCTGCTTTCGGGCCAGGCAAGGACCATTTTCCTTCCCCTCAGCACTTTTTCAGCTACGCTAATAGGTTTCCTGGGTGGATTTAAGGGGAGTTAGTGAGACAACTTATGGTTATACCAGACTCTGGGCTATGTGTCCCCCTTTTCTTTCCAGGTGTCCTGGGCCACGGCTCAAAGCTCCATCTCGCCCATCCTGAGAGCTGGGCCAGACGGCGGGGCCCCGGGCAGCCTGCTGGGCGGAGGGCGGTGGGGCTCTCGGAGGACACGGGCCTCCTCCTTCCTCCTGTCACTGACAGACTGGCAAGAGGAGCGAATCTCTCCAGCAGGCCCCTAATGCTCTCTTCCAGGCTTCTCTGCGTCCTCTTCCATGGTCCCTGCTGCGGTCATGCAGACCCTCCCAGGCAAGTTTGTCCTGCCCACCTCTGCATCTGCCACAGGCGAGCTGCCTGGTGCCGCAGGCAGTGGCTGGGTGAGCTGGTGGGTGAACCTGGGCCTTCCCCACCTGGATCACAATCTGTCCTCTCTCTCCTTCTCCGTCGTCCTGTGGCATCTCTGTTTAGTATGTATGTGTGTGCTTAGTCGCTCAGTCGTGTCCGACTCTTTGCAACCCCATGGACTGAAGCCCGCCAGGCTCCTCTGTCCATGGAGTTCTCCAGGCAAAAATACTGGAGTGTGTTGCCATTTCCTACTCCAGGGGATCCTCCCAACCCAGGGACTGAACCCAGGTCTCCTGCATTGCAGGCGGATTCTTTGCCATCTGAGCCACCAGGGAAGCCTGTTCAGGGTCTGGTGTAAAGATCTTGTCCTTAAAGCCCTAAAGCCCTGTCACCCCTACCTGTCTCCTAGTTGAATATGATGATCTCACCCCCTCTTTTTTTAAAAAAGTATTTATTTAGTTTTATTTTTTGGGCTCATGTGGAATCTTAGTTCCCTGACCAAGGCTCAAACCCATGTTCCCTGCAGTGGAAGCATGGAGTCTTAACCACTGGACAACCAGGGAAGTCCTGATCTCTTCTCTTTCGAATCTTCTCTTTATGTTCCTATCTCTGTCTTGTCACTTGCCACACTCTACTCAGGCTTCCCAGATGGTGCTAGTGGTAAACAACCCACTTGCCAATGCAGAAGACTTAGGAGACTCGGGTTTGATCCCTGGGGTCGGTAAGATTTCCTGGAGAAAGAAATGGCAACCCACACCAGTATTATTATTTGAAGAATCTCATGGACAGAGGAGCCTGGTGGGCTATGGTTCATAAGGTCACAAAGAGTCGGACACGACTGAAGCGACTTAGCGCACATGCTCTTCCCATGGTAAAATATTTGCGTGCACGTCTTAACCCCAGAATTGGAGCCCAGGATGCGGCGCAGGGACTGTGCTTTCTCCTTTTGCATTTTCCCCCTCTGTGTCCACTTGCTCCCTCTCTGCCACACCTGGTGCCGGGTGTTGCAGACTCTGCAACTCAGCGATCTGATCAGTCACGGTGCCTGGGCCTTGGGTCACTGGGGCTGGCCCCCTGTGCCCCCTGACCCCAGGCTCGCGTCCTGCCTGCAGCTTCATGCTGCCGTGAGGAGGATGTCCCTGGCCTCACATCCTGCAGTGGGAAGTCTTTGTGGGAGACAGATGTCAGCGTGCGGTGCCTGATCCAGCGTGTGTAAGTTGCATATCTCTGCGGGGAGTGTCAGCCGGCCGTATTACTGAGGTATCATACCCGACTCCTGGCAGGAAGAGTTGGAGCAGATAACACATCAATGTAATCCTTGCTCTGCCCTGGAGGATACAGACAATCTCCCGAGTGAGCTGCCACCCCCCGGATGCTGGGGACTCACCTGCTGCTGCCAGCCGCCTCCCTCCCATCGATGGGACAGCCTTCTCAGTTCTTTCCTCTTGTGGGACCCCTGCCTACCCCCTGCAGTCCTGACCTGGAAGGTGGGGTGACTGGGGTGAGAGGTTGCCCAGAGGGAGGGAGAGCCTCTTTGGGTGCTGAGCTGCAGAGGGCCTTGCAGACACCCGAGCTGGGAAGGCACCTCCCCAGGAGAGAAAAGGGAGGGGAGGGACGGTCTGACCACCAGTGCTGATACAGCCTTTTGTTTCCGAAGAGGATGAGATGGTTGGATGGCATCACCGATTCAATGGACATTGAAGTGAAAGTGAAAGTGAAGTTGTTCAGTCGTATCTCTTTGCGACCCCATGGACTGTAACCTACCAGGATCCTCCGTCCATGGGATTTTCCAGGCAAGAGTACTGGAGTGGGTTGCCATTTCCTTCTCCAGGGGATCCTCCTGACCCAGGAATCGAACCCGGGTTTCCTGCATTGTAGGCAGACCCTCTACCTTCTGAGCCACCAGGGAAGTCAATGGACATGAATCTGAACAAACTCCAGGAGATGGTAAAGAGCAGGTGGGTTATAGTCCTGGGGTCACAGAGTCGGACACAACTTAGTGACTGAACAACAACAATGAACATCCTTTCATGTAGATTTCCATTTTGCATCTCACAACAATCCTGGGAGCTGTTTTCACTTCTGTTTTCAGGTCCAGGTCTGCAGAGTGGAGTGGCAGGCGGCTGGCTCCTGAAGAGTGACGGCAGGGCCAGGCAGGGTCCCGCTCCTGGGATGTAGGGTGGATAGGAAGGCACCCCGTTCCTTGCACACAGTGGCGGGCACTCAGTAGTGAATAGTCAGTGAGACCCACAAGCAGTTTTCTGGATTTGGTGCTCAGCCCTGTCTCAGGCCTCTGAAATGCTAGGATTTCGTGGTTTCCTCGCTTGGAGGGGGGGACCCTCATCACCGTGAGGCCTGGCTCTGGAGGGGTTGGATTAACTGGGGTCAGCAGGCTGGCAGAGCTCAGGAAATGCCTCTCTGTGATCCGAATTTGGTCCAGAGACAGGTGGTGGAGCCCTGAGGAGGGGGGGAGTTCTCATGGGAGGCCCAGCCCAGCTGGCCTTCCTTCTGATGGACTGACGATCTGCAGCCAGGTCCTCAGTGCATCTAGATCTCAGCAGAGGAGCTGGACCCTGTGAGCCAAGTACTTGGGCCCCCCATCCCTGGGCTAGTGGGGAAGTAGAGCTGACCAAGGGGCCCAGGTCCACTGGCTCTCTTGTTAGGGAACGTCCTGGAGGAGCCGGTGCTCTGATCAGGTCTGCCCTTTCAAGTGGCTTCGTGGCCTCAGGCAGTGACTTCCTTTGAGCCTTGCTCCTCTGCATGCCAAGGGAGCCCAGAGATAGTCCAAATTCATCGGTCCCTGTGTCTGCCAGGCAAGGCGAGGGGGGTCATGGAGCGGGTGTGCCCATTGTACGGAGGGAGACGCTGAGGCCCGGGGGCGGGGCCGGCAGCGCTGCTGTTGTGCAGGAGGCAGGAGGCGGGGGGCCTCGGACAGAAGCTCACAGACTGCGGGCCTGCATCGTGGATCTGTTTGTGTGCTTATGAGGCGCCCGGGAGATTAGCCACCGAGCAGGGGTTTTATTTATGATGATGCCTCGAATCCCGCCCTGCTGCCTGCATGACTCGGCGGCCGGCGCTGGTGCTGACCTGTTCCCGGGGGTGTCTTAAGTCTCCTAAGTAATCCGTGTTCCAAGGCAGACTGGTGCAGAGACGGTCCTCTAGGAGGAGGTCAGCTCGGGGCTCAGCCTGGGCTCGCCTTGTCCCCGGTGTGAGACGGGAAGGGCCAGGCTCGGGAGTGAGGGCTCTCTGTGCCCGTGTTACCCTCAGTCACACGGCAGATGTAGTCATTTGGCATTCTTGACTCCTCTTGATTAAAATGGTTGAAATAAGGATCTCAGATGAGCGACACGCAGAATTCTAATAACATTCGAACATTGTTAAATAGTGTAAGCCTAATGTATATTGCTATTTTTTTCATTAACTTCGATTTAGTGGACATTTACATTTTAATTTGTGATACGCTTATTCTTAAAAGCAGTCACCCTGTCATCTTTAAACAAATGTTCTGTATTTTTTTTTTTTACTTTTCACTAATTTGAGGAGGATTTCTGGTTACCAATTAATGAGGTTTTACTAAGAATAGGATCAAAGCATCAGACTGTCTAGAGCTGGAAGGTTCCTTAGAGATCATCTCACTGTCTTCATTTTGGAGATGAAAAAATACTACATTATTACATGCGCTCGCAGATGATCAGTGATTTCTTTTACACGAACAGCTTTGTCCCTTAATATGACAGAGTTGCAGAGGGTGGAGCCTTCTTTTTATTCTTTTAAATTTATTTGACTGTGTTGGGTCTTAGTTGCGGCACGCGAGATCTAGTTCCCTGACCAGGGATTGAACCTGGGGTCCCTGCATTGAGACCGTGGAGGCTTAGCCTCCGGAACACCAGGGCAGTCCTGAAGCTTTCTCTTCTGAATGGAGAGAAATGGGAATTTTCCAAACCGTTTATTGATGTATAAGTTGCACACACAAAGATGTAGCACTCAGCGGACCTTTATAAAGTGGCTGGAGCCCAGATCAAGAAACCAAGTGTCACTAGCACTCCCGACCCCCCTGCCTGTCCCTCCAGCCACTATCCTGGTCAGCAGAACCACTCCCTAGATGTCTGACTACACAGATGAGTTTTGAACTTGCTGTTGAGAGGATCGTACAGTACGTGCTCTGCTGTGTCTGACTTTTCCTCCACATTCCCTGCCCGCCCCGAAGATTCATCCATGTTGCTGCAAGTGGTGTAGTTCGTTATTTTTTATCATTGTGTGGTCTAGCCACACATGGGACTCTGCCTAATTGATCTGATTGATTTGTACCATTGATAGGCATTTTGGTTGTTTCCAGATTTGGGCTATTTTTAAGTAGTATATCTCTGCATATTCTTTTCATCAAAACCCATTTCTATTGGTTTATAGCCAAGAGTGGAATTGCCAGGATGTGGAACATGGGTAGATTGCACTTGCGTAGACGTGACCGGCTTTCTAAAATGGTTGTTTCAGTCTCTGCTCCCAGCAGTGGTGGTGTGTGAGGGTCCTGGATGGGTCGTGTTTGTACAAGCACATGGTGTTTTCTGTTTCTGTTTTCACCTCCTGGTAGGTGGGCATTGGTATCTCTTTGTGGCTTTGATTTGATTTCGCTGATACCAGTGACATTGAACCCTGGAAACAGGGCTCTGAGCGGAGGCTGGGGTTTTCTAGCTCTTCTATCTAGGAAGTTACTCTGTGTCAGACATGGTGGAAGCAGAGAGATGAAGACATATTTCTGGGACAGTGTGTGCATGCTAAGTCGCTTCAGTCGTGTCTGACTCTTTTCACCACTGTGGACCATAGCCTACCAGGCTTCCTTGTTCATGGGATTCCCCATGGCAACACGAGTCGATTGCCATGCCCAATATATACCTTCGAGCTTAGACTAGAAATGGTTGCAAGTGCCCTGGGGCTGGGACTGTGACTTGTGCCTTTTACACCAACCTCTCCTTTGGTGGTGAGGGTAATGCTCGGGCACCCCAGTGCCCGGTGAGGATGGGGGATGGTGTGGACCCAAGGTTCAGCGGGAGAGACGTGATGTGGGGTCTGGAGTGGGCGTGGGGCATGGAGCCCAGGGTGGGCTGGGTTTCGGGTGTGCATAGGCCTCGCAAATGTGGCCGGCTCTGTTAGCCGCTGGCTGAGCGCTGTGAGCGTGCCTCCCATGGACCCTCTGCAGGCTTGGGAAGGCAGGAACTAGAAGCCGCCGGGCACAGAGGTGACCCTGACCTGGAATGCAGGGGCCAAGGCTGGGGTCTCCCAGGGTCCTTGGCTGGCATCACCCGGGTGGGGGCTGGAGAGCCTTATGCTGGACCTGCAGGGTCCCTGTCTGGGGCAGCGTGCTGCTGGTCACCTCCTCTGGCTCCTGTGGGAGCTCTGGGCATGACTCTGCAGGGTCAGGGTGTGGGCAGATGCCCCGGGAGGGAGTAAAGTCCTCAGCAGCTGTGGCCTCTGTGGATGAAGGCGGGTCCCGGGTGACTCCGCTGCGGGGCCCTGGGCGGCCATCTGTCACAAATAATGCACTAAACTCAATGCAGGAGCTCGAAGACTCCACACACCTTTCGGCTCAGCTCCCTGCGAGGGGCCCTGCACAGTCCACAGAGAAGACCACTCCCTCTCTTCTTTATCATCAAAAAACCCCGCATCTCTCTCTGCCATCCCACCTCCTTCCACACGCTTCAAACCTCCCAGCTGATAAGCTCTTTGTGAAATTGCCTTTCAGGCCCGCCTTCACCTCAGAACCAAAAGAGGGGGGATGTACCAGTGTGTCCCCAGTATGTACGTGCCAGGTGTCCTGGGGGCGCTGGGTGAGCAGGCCCCCAGCCCTGCCTGAAGCTGCCCAGCGTGTGGCACCAAGGACAGGATTCACAGACTCTAGGAATGCTTGCGGGACCAGGCGTCAGAGAAACAGGGGCTGAGAGCTGGGGCCAGTGCGGGGAGGGTGGTCTCTTTCCCACCCCCGTCATCCCCCTGCCTCCCCTCACCATCTGGGAAGCGTCATTACTCACTCAGGCCGTGAGCCTCCCATCTCTCCTCTGATGGATGTCTCTAGGGAGGTTGCTGGGACTAGGGAGGAACAGGATGTGGGTGGGGAGGATTTGGTGACAGTCAGCTCCCCTCCCAGTCCTCCCCGGTCCATCGGGAAGCCAAGGTGGCCCCCCTCCTCTATTAGCCAAGCACCTGAGGAGCACGTGACTGAATGAGACATGGCGCGTGGCCGCCCACCCGCCTCCGCTCTGGCTGGCACGGGGCTGGTGTGCGGATGGATGAGCTCAGGTTTGGACCTGACTCAGGAGGAAGGAAGGAGAAATTCAAGGGGGTGATCTCGTGTGGCAGGTACACGAGACGAGGGGTAGGTACCCGCATCCTCGCATCTTTCTCTCCTCATCCCAGAACCCCCGCCTCCCACGGGGCTCTCCACGGAGGGTGGTCAGACAGAGGTCAGACAGAGGACACTGGCTGCCCCGTCACCTTCTCACAGCTCTCAGTGCCCATGGGAGCTTCGGAAAGGCTGCTCCACGCGTGCTGCCTTCTCTCTGTAAAGCGGTCTGCCCTCCCCGTAGGGAGCAGAAGGCACTCCCTGTGTTCCAGGGCTTCAGGATGGGCTGTGGGGAAAGTTGATCGGCTCTGGCTCTCTCTGAGGACTTGCGGGGGAGGACTCAGGGCGTCGGGGCAGAGACAGGGAGCATCTATGGTCTGGCAGAAAGGTCTCTGGCCTCGAAGCGAGCAGCTCTGATTTCTGGTTCTGGTTCAGAGATTCATGAGTTTGGTGTCCTTGGGAGGGTCCCTCGGCCCCCACATCTTAGTTCCTGCACGTGTCAAGTGATGCGTGCCTGCCTTCCAGCCACCCAGAGTGGGCCGTGTGGGTTTACCACGTGACTGCCTGGGGCAAATGTAGCCCAGAATTCATGCGGCATCACTGTTGGTAACGAGTACTGTCGTCCTTACGCTCAGGCCGTAGGTATCTGGGTACCGATGGAGTTGTGAGCAGTCGCAGCTGGAAAAGCTGTGAATCTGAGGGCTGAGGTCAGGCAGGGCAAAGCCCGGCATCTGTGAGGTTCTCCCAGGCCCTCCAACTCATTGGAGGGTGTGGAGCACAGTGGTGAGCGTGGAGCCCTGGATAAAGGGGGCAGCTTTGACTGTATTTAGAGAAGGGAAGAAGACTATGTCAACATCACGTCCTGGAGGGTGCTGGTCCTGGGGGGAGGAGAGGGGAGCCTGGAGGTGGCGGTTCCCCGGGCTTAGGATGAGCCGTCGCCTGGGGCCCGCGGGTGGGGCCCTTCTGCCCCCTGTTTGGGAGGCCGAGTGGCAGTGGGAGGGCTGTGATTTAGGAGAATGTCTTGGGCGAGGTGTCCCGAATCCCGTGTCTTGTCATTTTCCAGCTGCTGTGACCTTGAGCATGTTCTGCCTCCCCTACGTTCTACTTCCTTCATCTGGGGATCACAGTACCTGTCGCACAGGGTCGCCGTGAGGATTGAGTGAAGTCATAGAACAGCTTGGAAATAGAAGGTGCTCAATAAATGTCACTTAAATCTGAATTTCTCTCCCATCCATCTCATTTATGGCGTTTGCCGGGAATATTCCAGAGCCTCTTGACACATCCACGTGGGTCCACGCCGGGGCTCTGCATTCCCCTTCCTTTCTGTGGAGACAGGCTTTGCGACCATGCCCTTTCACATCAATAACCTATATTCTCGGCCCAGACCTGCCTTTCTGTGTCCAGTTTGCCTCTGATATCAGGTAGCGTGGGTTTTGCATGGAACGTAGGTTCTTAGGAAAGAACTCAGAATTGAAAAGCGACTTTATGGGGAAGCTTCTAGAAGCAGAGATCTTTTCATGATCGTCAAAATCCCATTCCTGGAAACGGAATCTAGTGTGTGGATCTGGGTGGCATAGGAAGAGGCTCACCCCCAGCTGCCCTCTGCTGCCAGGGGAGGGCGCATCAGCCCCGTCACGTGGCTGGCCTTAGAGGAGCTCACCTGTAGGATGAGACAGGTGCAGAGAGCAGGCCTCTCCAGTGAGCCAAGCAGGGTGCAGGGGAATGCTGACATGGATGGGGCAGAAGGCCCTGCTGGGTGGGATGCAGGGGTGGCCTCACGGGCCACCAGCACATCCCCGTTGGGTGGGGACTCTCAGATGGTCCTCCGTACAGTCTCTCCTGTTTCTAAAGTTCTTCGGCTGGCAAAGGGTTCGCGCCAGGATCCAGCCCTCCTTAGTGCTTCCACTTCTACAACATCCATCATCTCTTGCCTGGAATATGATAAAAACTTCCCAAGGTGTCTCCCTGCCGCTGCCCTTGCTCAAAGGTACCAGGCGGCCCTTTCCTGACTACTGATTAAAAGAGCTGCCTGCCAACCCCACCCCTCATATATTCCTGGTCTCCCCCATCCTTTTTATCTTCTGCTTAGCACATCAGACTATATTTTTCAGTTCTTTTTTTTTTTTGGAGCACAATTGCTTTACGATGTACTGTTGGTTTCTGCGGTGCAATGAAGTGAATCAGCTATATGTATACACATATCGCCTCCCTCTTGAGCCTCCCACCATCGCCCCAACCCACCCTTCTAGGCCAGCACAGAGCACGGAGCTGAGGTCCCTGTGATGTACAGCAGCTTCCCTCTAGCTATCTGTTTTACACGTGGTCATGTGTCTATGTCAGCAACTCTCTCAGTTCATGCCTCCCTCCCCCTCCTCCACTGTGTTCACAAGTCCGTTCTCTACGTCTGTGTCTCTATTGCTGCCCTGCTCATGGGTTCATCAGAACCATCTTTCTAGATGCCATGCATTTATGTTAATATGTGACATCTGTTTTTCTCTTTCTGACTTCACTGTGCATGACAGACTTCTGTCTTTCTTCGTGGACATCTCCTTGTCCTCAAGTCAGAATGTAAGCCATCTGAGGGCAGGGGGTTTTTAATCTTTTTTTTCCCCTTTCAGGTTTGTGCAAGGCTGTAAGCCCAGTAACTTAGATCGCATAACTAGTCTGTGATCTTTAGAAACTGTCGTCTGTCTCGGAATTATTGTCCACCCTATCATCAAATTTTCCTTGATGCCGATGCCAACCCCGAGGATCCCTTGTCCTAGGCATTCTGGCCGCCCTGCTGTCCTGTCCCCTCCCACAGTGGATGCCTGTCCTTCCTGAGTGGTTAGCTATCCATCCCTGCACTTTGTTTGGGTCGATTTGGTAGGTCCAGTGACTGGGGACCTGGTCGTATACCCCAAACCTCTTTGCCCAGCACGGATCTAGTACATAATAGAAGGTGCTCAATAATTTTGTTATCCATTCCTCTACAGGCAAATGTTTTAATCAGTTGCTGTTGACAAATGAGTAAAATTCAACCCTGGGGAACTTCCGTGGTGGTCCAGTGGCTAAGAATCTACAGGGGGTGCCAGTTCAATCCCTGGTTGGAGAACTAAGGTCCCAAATGCTGAGAGACAACTAAGCCAGTTTGCTGTTGCTTAGAGAAAAAAATGCTTGCACCCTGCAATGAAGACCCAGTGCAGCCATATATATATATATACATACATATGTTCAACTCTGAAAATGACCTGGTTCAACCATGTGTGTATATATATATATACATATACATATACATACATACATTCAACTCAATGGACATGGGTTTGGGTGGACTCTGGGAGTTGGTGATGGACAGGGAGGCCTGGTGTGCTGCGGTTCATGGGGTTGCAAAGAGTCGGACACGCCTGAGCGACTGAACTGACTGACATATATTCAACCCTGAAAATGACCTGGCCCCTTTGGAAGGTGTGCCTTAGGGACTGGACAAGAGGCAGTGGCAGAGGATGGTTGGAGGGATTCTGGCTGGAGGGACATGGAGGGGTGTGGACAGTGCCAGCTCCAGGCTGCAGCTCCAGGAGTGGTGGCCAAGTGACTGGGCTCCTGCATCTCCTTCCAGAATGGCCATTGTCCCCGGAGGGTGAGGAGTGCACCTATTCCTTTAAATTTCCTTAGAGGGTGGAAACTGCTCCTTGAGATGTTAAAATACGCTGCGTGGTCCCGATGGTGTCAGGTAGCTAGTTTATGGGTCCCGTCCTGGTTGTGATAACTCAGGCTAAGCTGGATAATAAACGAAAGTGGGACAGAGCCGCAGGATAAATATTGCTCCAGGGCATCTCGGCCGGCACAAATCACAGGGAAAATATCTCCGGGCTGCTTTTCATTTCTCCTCTTCCTCCCTGGCCCTCTGGCAGTAGCCAGCGGAGCAGGACCCATCCATCATGGCAGCACCACCCCCATCTGCTCTCCACGAACTGCCTTGGAGGGAGGGACGCACGCTGGTCCCGGCAGGCAGGTGCTGCTCTGCCTTCCTGCCCAGCTCTGCCCATGGCCCTGGGGAGAAGGCCCGGACCTGACCGTGGCTGTTCTCTATTCAAAGCTGTACACCACTGCTTAGCTGTGTGTTCCTGCTAAGTCACTTCAGTCATGTCTGACTCTTTGCAGCCCTCTGAACTATAGCCCACCAGGCTTCTCTGTCCATGGGATTTCCAGTCAAGAGTATTGCAATGGGTTATCATTCCCTTCCCCAGGGGATCTTCCTGACCCAGGGATCGAATCCACATCTCCTATGTCTCCTGCACTGGCAGGCGGATTCTTTACCACTAGGGCCACCTGGGAAGCCCTTTGCAGGCCTGCTTATCTCTAAAACGAGGGGGTTAATGGTTGGTGGTTTTTAGTCTGGATCAAGCATCTGAGTCACCTGGGAATTTAAGAGCAGCTTGTAAGCCCCACCCCAGAGCACAGTTGGTATCTCGGGGGGCTCTTCTTGGGTGTTTCCACTTAGCTTCCTTGGCCCCTGCCTGGTTGCTCCTATGCCCGCTCCTGGCCAGGAGCCACGGACGGTACTGATGAAGAGTGAGTCGGGTGGTGGGTTAGGTGGTGGGATGGTCCGTTCGTGTGACCTGCTCTGGCTCTAGATCCGTCAGTGCTGTTGCCTAGCCTGGCTTTCTTCAGCTTCGGAGTAACGCTTGCCTTGTAATCAGCGTCCGCCTGCAGGTGTTGATTGAGCTCCTGGGGGGCACAGAGCTGCTGTAGGCATGTAGGCACCAGAGGTGACTAACCGAAGGCAGGGACGTCTCTTCCAGGCAGTGGGTGGTCTCCTGCGGGGCACCCCGTCTCCTCCCCCAGACGTAGGGAGTCTTTTCCGTTTTTCTCCCGACGCCTGCCTCCAGCCTCTGTGGTCTCCTCCCTCGCTCTGTCTCTCCATCCCTCTGTCCCAGTGTAGATGCTCCCAGACTGGGGCCTGAACCTCGGAACAGCTTCCTCCCCAGCCCCCTCCGAGCCGTCTTCCCCGCTCTTTGGAGTGGCCGTGCCCGGGGGCCTGGTAACCTGTGCTGCTGCTGGGCCGGGGGCGGGGTTGCGTGTCGGGTCTGGATGGATTGACTGCAGTGGTCACCGGCGGTCCAGGGAGCAGGCCCAGGCTCTGTGTGGCCTTCCGGGCTCTGCAGCCCTGCTGCCAAGGCTCTCACCGGCTGTGGGCTCTCCCTCCTCTTCCAGCAATGTGAGGTTCTGACGTGGCCCCGCCATGCCGTCCAGTCTCTGGGTCTCAACCCGTGCCGTCAGCTCCCCTCGGGACCCGGGTGCCTTTCCTCCTCTCCGCCAGGCAGGTCCGTCTCAGCCATGGGGTCGAGGGGTCGGGGCCGGGGCACGTGTGCTCCTGGAGGAAGCGTCACCCACACACTGAACCCTGCCTGGTTTTGTGCCCCTGGACGCATCTCCTGCTGTCAGAAGTGTTTGCTCTGTTCTGAAGTTTCTGTTTGTTTGATACATCTCTCCCCCTGTTTTCTTCTCTCTCTTCTTAAATTTTAAGCTTCTTTTTTTTTTTAAACTTTGAGATCTTTTATCATTATCTTTTAAAAAATCTTTTCTAAGCTTTAAAATTCGTATTGTTTTAAAATTTGTTTTTTTGCATTTCAAATTTTTTTGTTTAAAGTTTTTTGCTTTGTTTTTTTAATTTATTATTATGATTTAATTTTTTAAATTGGAGCAGAGTTGCTTTATAATGATGGGTTAGTCTCTGCTGTACAGCAGTGTGAATCAGCTGTAAGTACACGTGTCCCCTCCCCAGGGAAATCTTTGAGTGTGTCTAGAGATGACACAGTAGCCTCCAGGAGGAGCTGAGATGCAGAGCTAAGACAGTCCAGCCGTTGCCGTCTTCCTTAATTAAATTTTAAGCTTTTGGAGGCGGGGACCAACTACGTCCTGAACCCAGGTGCCGGTGCTGTGTCTGCAGATCTCCACCCACTGAGCGTTTGTCGATGGGCTGAGTTCAGGGGAGCAGCCTGGGCGTGCAGCCCGGAGCCGTGGGGCTCCTGTTGCCTGTCTTACTGCCTTGCTGGATGACCCCGGATTTGCCCATTCTTTGCTCCAGAAGCCCTTTGTGCTCTGTTGTGAAGCAGGCACCCACCTGAGTGATTTCTAGGTTGCCGTCCAAGTCTGAACTCCTGGTTCAATGTGAGAGGTACAGAGCCTGTGTCCCCGCGTGCCCGGCCCAGGGCCTTCGCAGGTGCCTGTGCAGTGCTTCTCGGCCGCGTGGTTAACCAGGGCGGGACCTCAGGAGCCCCCGATTTGGGGGTGCCTGAGCTGCAAGGTCCTGAGTGTCCCCCTCCCGGCCCCTTCCTTTCCTCCCCTATTTTCTGAGCAGGTGGCCAGGAGCCGCCCCCAAGGACCCCTCAGGGGCTTTGTGCCCAGTGTGATGTGCGGTGTGGGGCTGGCCTCTGACGTCTCGAGGGCTCTGTGGGTCACCCTGCTAAGTGGGGGTGTCGCTTGTGATGTGTTGGTCCCAAGGGACCTAGGACCTGGGGGGCTGGGGCTAGGGAGCAGGACAGTCCTCAGCCTGAAGCCCGAGTGGGCGGGAGACGTCCCGAGGGCAGCGTGGGAGGAGTCAGCCTTCTCCTCGGCCTTGAGCAATAAGGCATCCAGGCTCCTGGAGGTGTCCAGGGAGTCGCAGATAGAGACAAGATACTGGGAGGTCAGCCCCCGGGCAAGGGGCCTGCCAAGCAGAGGCCATGCTGGGGGAAGATTTGAGGTGGGGGCGTGGGAGGCCAAGTTCCCATGCTCATATCCCCCACCCCCCACCCCAGCTCTGTCCCGGGTGCTCCGTGGACTCACTCTGGAAGGCCCGGCCTACCCGGCGGTGGTCCTGGGACCGAGGGGAAGGGCAGCATCTTCCAGTTGGCGAGTGGCCCAGACCTGGGGAGCCTCTCCCCGGCTGCAACCCCCTTGCATTCCTGACGTCTGGTTTCCAGGCCTCAGTTTCTCCTCTGGCCCCCATTGCCCTGCCGCATGGCCAGTGTGGGGCCGGAGTTGCACTGCCGCTGGGAGGGTCACTTTATAAATAGAAAGATACTTAACACCGACGCCGAGCCTGGAATCAGGCAGGGAGGTGGCTCTGGACAGCCGTGTTTTAAAATGAGCATTGATTTCTGGGACTCTGCATGCTGCATCTTAACCAGACCCTGCTGGCTCCCAGGGCTTTGCTCACCCTGAACCTTCTCCTTCCCCGCTCGGAATGCCTGCTGCCCAGCCCAGGCCAGCCCAGGCCTCCCAGGGCTTTGGGTCTGTCTCCCCCAGCCCTCTGGATGTTCTCTGCGGCCGTGCGTCTATTCCCTGGGTCATTCGTTCATTCATTCATTCGTTGATTTCCCCCTGTTAGAGGCCAGACCTGTGCTAGGTTCTGAGACTCCAGGATGGACAGGAATCCCTCCTCCCTCACTGTCTCCTTGTCTGGGCATCGAGACTTGCAGAGAGGCGTACAGGATGAGTCTTGGTCCTGGCTCCAAGTGCAGAAGGGAAGGTCCAGTTTTGTCCTGGGCTGGGGGAGGAAGGCAGCGTGGTCGGGGAGGCGGTGCGTGTAAACGTGGCCAGTGGATGGCACTGTCCAGGTAACGTTCCCCTATGCCCCCCACTAGCCTCCCTGGGGTCAGAGGATGCTCAATGTCTGCTGATTTACTGAAGTATTCTGTCCCTTGGCCTGGTTACAATGGAAAAGCTAGCTAAAAGGAGACTGAGCTGTTGACTAAATAATTTTCACCATCCCTGGGGCTTCCTTCCTTTTCATCAGGTGACCTGGAGCCCTTTCTGGGGCCTGGTCACAGGGGTGAGGGTGTCAGGTCAGTGCTAGGGAAAATCCCAAGGCAAAGATACCCCAGGTGCCATCTTTACACTGTACCCTGTCCTGGCCCCCTCCCCGACCTGGCCATGAATTGTGCATGTTTGTGGCCCTATTGGGTCCTGCTCCCCAGTGTACCTTTCCTTTAGACCCTCCTTAAAACTGACGTGTTTCAGCAGGTAAGTGAGATGAGCAGGTCTGAGTGTCAGGAGGGTGCCTGCTGTCTCCTGGGGAAGCCCTGGGAAGGAGGGCAGATGAGGCTGTGGGGCAGGTGTTGGGGTGTGGGGCCAAGGAGGTGCACCCCACTCCTTCCAGCACTGGGTGGCCTGGCTTCACCATATGCAGGCGTTGTACTAGCCCCATAGATGATCAGTGACGGTTTGCTGTTTTAATTTGTAATATTTCCATGACTTGTCACGTCCCCCAGTTTTTTATAGCCAAGAAACAAAGGAGGGAAATTCCTCGTGGCAGGAGGTATCCACAGAGAGCCCCGGTCACCAACTGGTGGTGTGTCGGTGGGAAGGATGGGGTGGCTAGTACCTGGAGTGTGGGATCCTGTGAGTTCTGCCCCGGGGCGGGTCTGGCCCTCTGATTGACTTGATGGACAGTGGGCTCCTCGTGGGCACATCATGCCCGACCTCTGCGAGCAAGACAGAGAGGGTGGCGTCTTCACTTCGTGGACAGATTGGGGATGGTGTCAGCCTCTCCCCACGGCAGCCTCCATCCTTCTGTTTCTGCCCGTTCCCCTCCCCTCCTGCTGTGTTCAAGACTTGTGGTCTTTCCCCACCCCCCCTCCAGTTGCAGGTCAGCCTCCCACCGTGGCTGGTGACCCACAGGGAGCGAGAGGGTTCTCGCCCCGAGTGCTAAACCCAGTGCCTGAGACAGGCTCTTGGTGACAATCAGTGATCTTTTTCCCTTCCGCAAGGCTTTCACTGCAGTTTTCACAAAGAACCAGGGAGACAGATGATACAGAAACACAGACACTTCAAGGGCAGCATGTTGGGGCTGAGGGCACAGGTGGGGCACAGTCCAGGTGTCCTTGGCTGCTGTGGCTGGGGTGGGCAGAGGCTGCGTGGGTGGGGGATTCGAGGGCTGTGGCTGGGGATGGACTAGGCCTGTTAGCAGGGGCTCCGTGGTCAGGGGTGGGCGAGCCTTCTGGGCAGGTCTGAGCACCCCCTGCCAGGGAGCTGGTGGGCAGGGGCTCTGTGGGAAGGGGCTCCGAGGACAGGGGCTCCTGTGGGCAGGGGTTTCCAGGTCAGGGGTGGGCGAACCCTCTGGGCAGGTCTGAGCACCCCCTGCCAGGGAGCTGGTGGTCAGGGGCACCCTGTGGCTGTCCCCCTTTTGTTCCCATCACATGGGGGATCTGGTGGCCTGTCCTCTGCTATGGTTTCTCCTGGGAGATGGAGGAATGAGAGCTATCCAGGAGCTTTTCAAGAAGAGGAATGTGTGATGTGAACAATGCTGGGCCCGGGATGCCCCGAATTCCTCAGGCGACGTTGGCCTTAGACAGGAACTCTCAGGGGCTGGAAATAGGCCGGGGGGCCCTGGGGGGAGGGCTCATTGTTGGTGGCAACGCCACGGTCACCATCACTCCTCATCCTGGAACCAGAGATGCCTCAGACAGGAAGGCACCTCCCAAAGTCATCTAGGAAGGAAGGGACCAGGCTGCTGCCGTGCCGGGTCATTGCATTACACACCCGGCACCGTGCGGCCCCGCCGGGCTCCAGGTGGGGCGGGGTTCGGCCAGACCGGCCTGGTGGCAAGCACGTGCTTTGCTCACCTGCCCCTGTCCTTAACCGCTCTCTTCTGGATGCTTCCCCCTGTGGTTCAGGACCCTTCCTCTCACCCCACCGTAAGCGAAACAAGACCCCCAGCCCACCGTCCTGGGCCCAGGGCCTTCGGACACACGAGGGCCGATGTCTTCTTTCTGTCTGGGCGAGAACCAGAAGGAGGTGGTGTCTCCTTCAGCTTCATGAGGTGGACAGCTGAGTGGAATTTGTAACGGATAAAATATTGGCTCAATTCAGAATTGGTTTTCTCTGGTTTAATGGGTTAGGAAGGTAGAGTTCTGTGCTGAGGGAACTTCATGCATTTTTTAAACCAACTTTGATTTGTTTCAGCAATCAAGAGGGGAATACATGAATAAAGAGCCCACGTTATTCACGGTCCATTTGAGGTTTTGCTTCACTGTGAGGTGGGCACTGATCTCCCGTCTTGTAGCCCAGCACCCTGCGTCCACTTTCCCAGCCAGAGTTCTGCCGGACAGATGCTGTTGCTGGATCTGGGGACACACATTTTCCTGCCCTGTCTCTTCATGGGACATATAACTCGTTGGCATCTTGTAGCCACATTTCCATCTTGGAGGGTGAATCCGAGTGTATTTCCTGCAGTTGGGTGAACCATCGTGTCCAAGTGTGGCCTGCCTGCAGAAAACAACTCATTATCATCTTGTGTCTGGAAAGCACACATTCTCATGGGCAGCCAGCCCATATTCTGAGACTGTTGTGGGCCACGCATGTCACCTTGAGAGACCCAGGGCTTGCTTCTCAAACTTTGCGACTCAATATGTGCTTGTGTATGTGTGTTTGCTCAGGCGTGCTCATTCGATCAGTTGTGTCTGACTCTTTGCGACCCCATGGACTGTAATCCGTCAGGCTCCTCTGTCCGTGGGATTCTCCAGGCAGGAATACTGGAGTGGGTTGCCATGATCTTCTCTAGGGCATCTTTCCGACCCAGAGATCGAACCAGCGTCTCCTGCGTCTCCTGCATTAGCAGTCGGATTCTTTACCACTGAGCCACCAGGGAAGCCGTGTATGTGTGTGCTACCCCTGAAAAAGTGTTTCACAAAACTGCTGTGTGAGATACATTCTGGGAATTTGTGTTTTGTTTTAATTTTTAAAAAATCCTCTTCCTGACCCACTAAACTGATTTTATGACCCACTAATGAGAAATGACCGTCTGTCTGAAAAAATACTAATCTGGGAGTTGCTCCAGATGAGAGCAAATGGAAACGATTAGCAAATTAATTCATCTGGGTCACAGTCACACATCTATTATATCCATGATAGCTCAGAGTCTTCATTTCTTGAAACTGAATTTTTCTCCTCTTTATTGTCATTGATGCCTCCAAAGTGAGTGTCTGACAACCACGAAGCTTGAGTTTCATGCTTTTTTTTTCTTTAACAAGGACCTTAGTCAGTGTTTTAACATCGTGTTTCTAAAATAAATTTGATCTTAACTCATGACGCAGGTCTTTGCTTAAGTTAACGGAAGATTATTTTTTATAATACAATTAGAAACAGAGCCCTGCTTTAATGAAAGTCGCTCAGTCATGTCTGACTCTTTGTGACCCATGGACTATACAGTTCATGGAACTCTCCAGACCAGAATACTGGAGTGAGTAGCTGTTCCCTTCTCCAGGGGATCTTCCCAACCCCACGATGGAACCCAGATCTCCCGCATTGCAGGCGGATTCTTTACCAGCTGAGCCACCAGGGGAGACCAGGAATACTAGAGTGGGTAGTGGAGCCTTGCTTTATGAATTTGCTAATTTACTCATTCTGTTGAGTGTTTTCAAGGTGGAGTAAATTAGCAAATGAATAAATGAGCAGATCCATGAGTTGGAGCTGGGGATTCAGCAGTCACCTTCCTGCCATCAAGGAGCTCACCCCAAAAAGAGAGGGGAGAGACCTGCCCACGAAACGCAGGGTGGAGCAGAGGCACTCCCAGAGGCTGAGTCGGAACCACCGACTTCGAGAGGTCAGGAGGGCAGGAGCAGAGGGGTTTTGAGGTGGGTCTCGCAGGATGCATAGGAGTTCGAGAAAAAAGGCCTGCCGGGTTGTGATGAAGGTGCTGCTTTTCTTCTCTTCAGAGAAATCTGAGATTCAGTAAGTCCTCTACATATGAATGAGTTCCATTCCAAAAGTGCGGTTATAAGTCCAATCTGTTTGTAAGTTCAACAAAGTGAGCCTAGGTACCCAGCTAACACAATCAGCTATATAGCACTGTGCTTTGATAGGTTTATAATACTTTTGCACAAATAATACCTAAAACACAAACACAAAAAATAAATAAAACACTTCTAAGCTTACAGTTCAGTGCCTTGAAAAGTACAATCGTACAGTACGACAGCTGACACACAGGGGCTGGCGTCGAGTGGCCAGGAGAGGAGTTACTGACTGAAGCGGGGAGATGGTGGAGCTGAAGGTTGCTCAACAACAGGAGATGGAGGGCAAGCTGCTGTGTCACTCGTGATGCTGATGGAAGGCACGTTTGCATCTTTGAAAGTTTACAACTTGAAAATTCGTATGTAGGGGACTTACTGTAGAACTAACCAAGTTTTCAAGTTGGAGCAATGTAAGATCGACTTATTTTAGAAGGGTGATTGTGAGGAAGCAGGTGAAAGGTGCTCAGGAGCTGGAGCTGGGAGAGAAACCAGGCAGAGGTGTGGGTAACAGTTTCGTGTTGGTTTCAGAGGGAGGAGGTAGGATGAGGAGTCTTGCCAGGGGGAATGAAGGAGAGAAAGAGGGGTGAGCTCCAGGTCCTGGGGGCTGGCTTGAATCTGCAGGGTAAAGAGGTAAAGTCATAGAGTCTGAGGACTCTCTCGGTTTCTAGTTTAAGGGACCACGTTGGTGGTGATGCTATTAACAGTAGAAAATACCACGGGAAGAACAGCTAGGTGTTGGAGAGAGAAGAGAACGAATTCAGATTTTTGACCTATCAGATTACGCTTATGTCGGACGTCTGGTTGGAGACGTTCCGGTGCTCAGTGGCCTCAAGTGGTACGGCAGGGAGGAGTCTGGGGTAAGATGGAGCAGACTGCCTGCTTGCTTTGGCCATGGCTCCAGCGGTCTGCATGGTCCAGGACCAGTTACCTACCCTAAGCTCTCTCATCCGTCAAATGGGGAAGCACTTATTTGTCTTACAGGGTTGTATGAGGATTGGAGAAAATACATGTGAACATCCTGGCACAGGGCAAGTTCTCTGAAGTTTTATAGCATCACTGTTCATTATCTGGGCTTAGAGGAACGGCCCAGGGCTCAAATCTCAGTTTTGCCACAAAATTACAGGTGTCCTCGGGCAAGTTACATCACTGCTCTGGGCCTTGGTTTGCTCATTTGAATATGGAAGGCCTTGAATTTGACCATCTCTAAAATGTAGGCTGGGCAAAAGTTCTGTGATCTCCTTTGTTTTAAATTTTAAATTATTTAATTATTTGTTTGCATGACTCTTTGTTGAGGCAAGTGGCATCTAGTTCCCCGACCAGGGATCGAACTCGGGCCCCGGCTCTGGGAGCGCAGAGTCTTAGCCACTGGACTACCAGGGCTAAATACCTGAAAATTCTGTGGTCTTCTGAACACTGAGAGAAGTAATTTACCAATATATTGGACGTTAGAACTGGGGCTTTAAGTCCCCATTGTCTATAACGATGGAGCAAAACTAACAAGATGAAGACAGTAGGCAGGTGTTCACACTCGCCCCTGTAACCCAAATCCTGTACTTAGATGTGGCAGTGGCAGGACAGGAATTTTGAGCAAGGAGCTCTGGCTTAAAGTGCTGGAGGGGAGATGGGGCTGGCCCGGCACTGTTCAAGACTCTGTCTCTAATAGTTACAGCATGGTTGTGTCACCAGGTCGCAATGCTGGGGAGGGAGCATCCCCAGGCAGCCGGTCTGTCGTCACTTGCGAAGTTCAGATCCCACTGAGCATCCTGCTCATTCATTAAATACTTACCACTGAACGTTTCTGTGCACCTACTATGTGCCAGGTGCTCAGATGTAGCAGTTTTGGGCACTGCATTTTAGGGAGGGCAGGAAGGAGAGCTGGGAGTGAGGTGTCAAGGATCTGCTAAGAAGGGGGTGTGAGGCTCGGAGAGAGAAGCTTGGGCCATGTGATACTGTCTCCCTATGTGTGACAGCCTGGTACCAGGGAGAGGAATTGGGCCCCCCACTTTACTGCTCCAGAGGGAAGAATTCATTCTTTTAGCCAGAGTAGTGATGATGGAAATGGCAACCCACTCCAGTGTTCTTGCCTGGGAAATGCCATGGACAGAGGAGCCTGGCAGGCTACAGTCCATGGGGTCACAAAGAGTCAGACTGAAGAGACTTAGCAGCTAAACAGCAATAGTGACGATGACACTTACAAAGAGAAATATTACCTACTCTTCATCAAGCGTAGCATGTGCCAGGCACTGATCAAGGTGCTGTGTGTAGATCCTGGGTTCTGGCGTTGATTGTGCTCGTGATTCACGTGGGAAAGCTGAGGCACAGAGCAGTGGGTGACGTGGGACGGGGCAGAGATTGGCTGATTCCAGGGCCGAGTCTTTTGGGTAGAAGGCAGAGGTGGGCAGGTGGGGCTCATGTTAGGGGACAGCTGCCTGGCGACTGTGTTCAAGCAGAGGGTGAAGGCTGTTTGTGTGTGTTGAGGGGTGTCTCCTCAGGGGATTTCTTTGGAGGGGAGGAGAGTGGACATAAGCAAGTAACTCTTCTTGGGCTCTCTGGATCTTCCGAAAATCCTCGGGGAAGGTGGACTCTATCCCCTTTTAGCAGACAGGAAGACTGCTTGCAGCTCCAGGGGCTACGTATCTTCCTTAGAGTTGCAGAGTCACTCAGAGATGGGAGTCAGGCAGTCTGGGTCTTCTGACTCCTCTGCCCTTCCCAGTGTGCCCTTCCCAGTATCCCCCTCTGCCTCGCCCCCCCCGCCCCCAGCAGACCTGTCTTCTGTGCTTCCTTCCACCTGCTCTTCCCTACTCCTTTCTGGACTGGACAGTCTCCCAAGCTCCAGACAGGGGCCGGCATCCCGGCTGGTGGAGAGGTGTTACCAGAGCCAGTGTGCATGTGTGTGAGCGTGTGTATGTATGCTTGTGTGCACATGTGTGCACATCTGTGCATGTGTATGTGCATGTGTGTGAGTGCATATGTGTGTTGTGGAGGCCCTGATGGTGGTGTGAAGGCTTCGGGGCTGTGTGTGATGTGGGGTGAGCAGGCTGGAGTTCCCGGCACTGTGGGGCTGGTGGAGAAGGCGGTGAGATCATGAAAGGCAGGTGTCTCTGCCCTGTTCCCCACTCCGCCCCCCACCCTAGCCCCCTCCCCCTAGGTCTCCCATCCTTTCTGAGAGGTGGGCCAGGGCAGCAGTTTAGAGAAATAAATTACTCAGTTAATTCACTCAGATCAGACAGGCTTTCAGCTGGGGGTGGGTGTGTGCCTGACTGATGGAAGGAGGAAACTGCTAGTTGACCACTTCTGGTTCCTGATGGGGTGGGGGGGGTTGGGAGCACCCAGGTGCCCGGGCTCCCTGGGCCCATGGCCTTGATCTTGCCTTGTGGGCCAGCTCTCCTCTTTTCCCTTTTTTCTCTCCCTGGGCTTTTCTTCCCTCTCTTTCTCCCCCACCCCGCCCCCGCCTTTTTTTTTGTTGTTGGCACGAGATGCCACCAGGAGAGCCGGCTGGGCCAAATTTCCAGACTCCGTTCATTCATTTGACAAACGCTCGTGGGGGTCCCTGGCTCAGGACTGGCCGTGGTGGAAGCCGAGGGGGCGGCAAGAATCTGTGTGCCCTGCTCTCCCGAGGCCGACAGTCCACCGGCCGCGGCACGACCTGCCCACGCGGCTGGCCGGGCTGAGTCAGTGAGGCCACGTGACGGGGGACCATGAGGAGGGGGATGGTAACTGGGCCACCAGCCTGAGGAGCCCCTAGGCTCCCAGAACTGGGGCAGGCTGCTGAGAGCCGAGCCAGGCGCGCACCACCCCGCCCCCTTCGCCTCCCGCCCGCCTCGAGGCGGGGATCACGGTGGATTCAGGGTCAGGGCTCGTGGAGGACAGATTGAAAGCCGTCTCAGTGGGGGATGTGCAGGGAGCCCCGGGCCTCTGTGCTGTGTGGCTGGGTCGCCAAGGGGCCTTATCCGAGGGCTGATGATACGGCGCGAGGGGGAGGGGCGGCCGGCAGTGACTTCATTCTGTCATTCTGCACCCCCCCATCCCCCTTCTTCAGGCGCGTCTGTGAAGATAGGCTCAGCTGACAGAGTGGTTTTGGCAGCTCTGTCCTGCCGGAGGGGGAGAGTTTGGCCTGCGTGCCTCCCCCAGCTGGGGTGACTTCAGATTACCGACTGAAATGTCTCAGCCACTTCGGTGATCGTGTGCAGATGTCTCTTCAGGGGACGCACGGAACCGGGCCGTGGGGGGCCTTGTTACCCCCCAGAGCCTCCAGTTCTGGAAGATTTCCTAGAGGTGGGGGGGGGGGGCGGACCTGAGTTGTTGCTTGGCTAGTGAGTCCAGTTAACCACCTTCTTAAGGGGAGGGGCCGGTCACAGGGGAGGTTATCATAGTAACTACCTCCATAAATTCCGACTTTGGTACCAGACATCCGAGGACTCTGACTTGGGGGCCTGGACGGCTCGCTGAGGGGACATGGGGTCGGATGGGTGGTATGAGGCCCTTAGTACACGTCGCTTTGCCTTCTACATGACGCCGTCTCTGCCCCGACTTTGAGGAGAGTCACTTGTGTGAAGTCCCTTTCAAAAAGGAACGTTTTAATCTTCTGTCAATGCAGGCTACTGCCATTGCTTTTATAGTTATAATAGAAATATTCAGGAAGAGTCTGGAAGGACGGAGGCCAGGGGAAGGGGCTGCCAGGGGAGGGGAGGAGGAGTGGACCCAATGGTCTCTGAAGACCCACAGCTTCTGGAAATCTTCCTCCAACAAGGAAATTCAAAGAATTTCCCGCTTCCTCCCCCAGTGCAGGTGGTGAGTCTGTTTCTTTAAGGTGTGGGTGGCTGGATCCATCTCGAGGTGGACGGGAGCAAGGAGCTAGGTCACAGAGCTCCCTAATTACAGCACCTTCTGGGTCTCCCTCCCTCCTCTCTTGCTCTGATGTTGCTTCAACGGAGCAATTAGAGCTGGAGGATGTGGCCAGAGCCCCAGGCGTGTGACCTGTCCTGCCCTGGGCTTGCCGATGTCCTGCAGCAGGAGGCTGGGGGTGGGAAGAGCTCGCCCCGGGGTTTCTGTTCTGTACGCTGCTTCTCAAGGAAGGCAGCTCCTGGTTGCTGGATGTCCTACGGAGGTGGGTGGGTTGGAGCAGGGCCTCCGTGTTGCACAACTTCAGGGGACCCTTTTCCCAGAGAACACGGGTGTAAACGTCCCCGTGGAGTTAGTCGGGTGGTGGCCGCCCTCCTTGGAAAGGCTGCAGCTTGGGGCGCTCCGGTCTCGTCACTGAACTCTCTTGATTCCTTGGTTCCATGTTTTTTTTTTTTTTTTAATTTATTTTTAAGTTTTCTTTGTGGCACGGTGTCTTTGTTGCTGCATGGGCTTTTTTCTAGATGTGGTGAGCGGGGGCTGCTCTCCTTTGCTGTGCTTGGACGTCTCACTGTGATGGTTTCTCTTGCTGCAAAGCGCAGGCTCGAGGGCACATGGGCTTCAGTAGTTGCTTCTCCCGGACTCTAGAGCACAGGCTTAATAGTTGTGGGGCATGGGTGTAGTTGCTTCTCGGCTTGTGGGATCTTCTGGGAGCAGGGCTCGAACCCACATCTGCATTGGCAGGCGGATTCTTTACCACTGAGCCACCAGTTGAAGCCCGGTCCCGTGGTCTTTATCGTCAGGCTTGGTGCCACATGGGGCTGGCAGAATTGTACTCAGTAGCGTTGATACTGATACCAGCTGTTAAGACTGGGCTGTGTCTCTCGCGCTTCCATCCCATGTGGTTGAGAACACATTTAGAAGCAGCCATTTGGTCAACAAGGGTTTGTTGAGCGCGGTCATGAGCCAACACTGAGCGGCCGCTGAGGAGACCAAGGTGGAGAAGGGGCTGGGGGCTTCGGTGTGGGTCCTCCCCGGGTCTTCCATCTGCCGCGTGGTCTGTCTCACGTCGTCGGGCCCTGGAGAGCGGGTGCAGCGGGAGCTCCAGTGTGTTGGCATTTCTGGGGGCAGGCAGGGTGGGGCTAGCACTCATTCTGATGTGGAGACTCAGGGGTCACATTCAGCCGTGGAATCTGGGTGTGCCCGGGCAGCCCTGGACTCACTTTCTCACGGCTGGTGCTTTCGAGGGTGTGGACGGGAGTTTCCAGTCCCTCCTGGAGGGCTGTGGTCGCAGAAGATGCCCAGCCCTCTCGGGAGCTCCCCAGGTCAGCGCTCCTCCATGAGTTAGCAGCCCCTGCCTCCGCCCCGGGCCACCAGCCTGCCCGGGCAGTGTGCTGCATCTGGGCCGCGGAGCTTAAAATAGCCGGTGAGCTGGCCGCTGTGCGTGTGGGGCACCCGCCGAGGCGGGATGGGGCAGCTGCCTGGATTTGGGGCATCAGTGGCTCTAACCCGTGCGTGGACAGTGCTCTTTGGGGGCGTCTCCTGATCGCAAGGCTGGGGGTTCAGGTGTAGCAGGTACAGAGGGGGAAGCAGGGAGTTCGTCTTTCCTGAGACCTTTTAGGGAAGGCCTCGGACCTGACTGCAGGGCCTCCTGCTGCAGTGTCAGACTGTCAGACCCGGCGTCCTATTTGGCCCTGGCCCTTGGTACTGCTCAGAGTTAGCCACATGGGGGTCCCGTGCAGCCTAAATGAGAAAAGGAGATCCAGGGTGGGGCGCCAGGTCAAGGGCAGCTTGAGTCCCAGCCAGGTGGACACTGACCACTGGGCCCGTTGCTCCCCAACTTCCTCCTCTTGGGTTTGGCAGACGCCTCCTCTGGCCTTACCGTCACTCACCAAATGTGTACTGGATACCTGCCAAGTGTGAGGGGCTTCCTTTGTGGCTCAGTGGTAAAAGAATCTGCCTGCAAATGCAGGAGACACAGGAGACGTGGGTTCGATCCCTGGGTTTGGAAGATCCCCTGGAAGAGGAAATGGCATCCCACTCCAGTATTCTTGCCTGGAGAATCCCATGGACAGAGGAGCCTTGTTGGCTACAGTCCATGGTGTCGCAAAGAGTCGGATGGCTGAGCATGCGTGTACTTGCATCTGCCATGTGTAAAGCTGCTCTTGGCCGTGGAAAAACAGCAATTCATGAAACACAGCAAACCCCTGCCCTCATGAAGCTTAGTTCTGATGGGGGAGAGAGATCGTAAACCATCAATTAATAAAGCAAACAGCGCTGAATAATGGGTTTGAGTGCTGTGGAAAGAGCAGGGCCCGGTGATGCTGGGCGTGCTGGGGAGGTGTGGCGTTCAGCAGGCAGCCCTTGGGGAGGTGGCAGCTGTGACGGAGGTGGGAGCTGGTCGAGGAGACCCCTGGGGGAGGAGTGTCCAGAGGAGGGAACAGCCAGGGTACAGGCTCTCCCATGAGACGCAGCAGGAAGGACTGAGGGGCTGAAGTGGAGGGAGGAGGGGGATGGACGTGTGTGCATCGACTGAAAATACTGTGAGATCTTTGCCTTTTACTCTGGGAGAGATGGGCGCCGTTAGAGGGCTTGGAGCAGAGCTGCGATCTGGCCTGGCTTATCTCAGCAGTAGTCGTGATAGTCGCTCAGTTGTGTCTGACTCTGGGCGACCCCATGGACTGTAGCCCTCCAGGCTCTTCTGTCCATCGGATTCTCCAGGCAAGAATACTGGTGTGGGTAGCCATCCCCTTCTCCAGGGATCTTCCCGACCCAGGGATCGAGCCTGGGTCTCCTGCATTGCAGGTGGATTCTTTACTGTCTGAGCTCCCAGGGAATCCACAAGCCTGCCTTACCTGAGAGGGTCACGGTAATCCAGGAGCCGACGTCTGTGGTCTTTCTGGGTCATTAGGCCACCTGTGGGGGATCCCAGGACCCTCCCCATGACGTGTCTACTCCTGTCCCCACCCTGACATGTGACTTCTCCTGGGAGGATGAGCAGGGTGCTGGCTTCTTCTCCTTGCCTTGGAGTTTCCCCTGGATGGAGGGAGCTGGGCTGTTGCAGGGCTTGGCCAAAGCCTGCTGTCCCAGTGGTCAAGAGCCTGGTAGTAAATAAGCAGGAACATTGCCAGCTATTTGTCACACCATCGGTAGCTTGAAACTGGGGGAATATTTACACCATGGAAAGTGATGAGCACCACACATCTGGGCTTTGCCCCAGAGAGCTGGCTGTTAGACGTGGACAGCCCACCCTGGTCATCATCCCTCCTCTACCAAGGCCGGGGTCTTGGGGGGCGTGGCCTCCGCCTCTGTCATTGGCACCTGCACCTGGTTCCTGCTCTGTGAGGTCAGAGCATGGGGATGCGTTGACTGCGGCTGACACAGAGTGTGCTGGGGGGTGTTGGCGTGGTCCCCGGGATTTCCAGAACGTGTCCTGTGTCGGCCGGTGTGGGGGAAGGGGGACTGGCTGTTGTTCTGGCTGGGTGGTCCTAGAGCCTGAGGGTCCCCCCCACCCGACTTCTTTCCTCCCCCTGTGCATGAGGGATGGCTCCATGTCTAGGAGCTCCATACATAGGAGCAGGGTCCAGTCCTGGGCCCGGGCAAACCACTTGTCGTAAGGAGAGATCTCTGTTAGGAGTGAGGAGCCCTCTGCCCGAGGCCACGGGCTGGCATTTCCTCCGGCAGCAGGTGGGGGAGGGGACAAGCAGGTGTGTCCTGGCGCCTGGCCCGACAGGGACGTGGATGCGCCCCTCGGGGCCGGAGCTTGGGGGTGAGTGACACGCAGTCACCCAGACGCTTCGGGCCTCACGGAGCCCAGCCACATTCTCTGAGCTCCAGCCTGGACATCTGAGCTCCCCAGGGTTCAGGAGGTGACCAGAGCTGGCCGGTGACCCCAGAGAGGGCCTCCGGGGAGAGGACACATGGTGGTGAGCTAGCAAGATGAGCACCCACGGGAGAGGCTGAGGGCGGAGGTGGGGGGGTGTCCGATGCACGTGTCGAGGTGAGTAGACGTCGGGAAGGCGGGCAGGTGGGCTGGGGGGGCTGCGTGCATTGTGTGAGGGTTGAGCGAGTCTGGGTCTGCATTGCATGCAGCTAGGTTACGACAGCGAGTGACCGTCTGCCGGAGCAACCCTAGACATTGCCGAAAGGACTCTCCTGAGGGTTTCGGTAGCCTGAACAGTAGACTAGAGCATGTGGTCTGTGACCGTCTTGACCTCAAGCACTCTGAGATGAGAGAGATGCCGCCACGTCTGGGGAGGACCAGACGCTTCTCTGAGGCCCCCTGGGCAGGCAGCACCCTGAACGGTGGCTGCCTGGACTCAGGGAAGCTTGCGTGGGCATGGAGGGGGAGAGCCTCACCTTACAGAGTGGCCAGTGGTCCAGAGACCACTTGGCTTCAGGCCCTGAGACCTGAGTCTTCAGACAGCCCAGTTCTCTGCTTCTCCCCGACAGCAATGCCTAGTAGGGCTTCCCCACCACTATCCACCCCCACCCTGGGCCTCTTGTTCTCTTGTTCCCTTTGGCTGTGTGTGTGTGTGTGTGCAGGCTCCCCTCCACCATGGCTTTAGAGCAGGCAGTGGGGGGCTGCCCGGCCTGTGTTCTTTCTCCATCTTGAGAGCATCTCTGTGCAGTCTGCTCTTCCTGCAGTGGTTCAGTGGCGGGGGAGCCAGGCAGCAGCTCCCGAACTGGGGGAGAGTCCCAGCCGCATGAGCGCCCCCTGCCCAGGCCAGCCACTGGGTCAGAGAGCGCACCATCCTGGCTGGCCAGTCCGTGCCCTCCACGGAGCGGTTGAGGAATATTGGATTTGCTGGGTCAGGAAAATCCACTGGTGCATGGCGGTAACCTCGGGGCTTTACCACGCTGCCCGGTGCCTGCGGGCCCCCTCTTATCTCACCTCCGGGAGCCGCCTGCCCTCCGTGAAAGTGCTCATTACTGGTGCTCCTGGCTCCGGGCATCCGGGAGGGGCTGGCGTGGTGAGTGCCCGCCGTGCAGCAGGCCCTCCCGGGGGGGACCTGACTGGGACGCTTGGTTGGACTTGGGGTGCTCGTTTGGGACTCACCTGGAGAAGAGGGCCTGAGAGCCCAGGGTGGGCGGCTTCCGGTGGGCCCCAGCCTGCGCCCCCGCCCTGTAAGCCTGCTCAGAGAGGAGGCATGGCAGCGCTCCCCACCGCTCCCTCCCCCCGCCCGCCCTCAGGCAAGGCCCATCCTTCTGTCATCTTGCTCCAGGCCCCCAGGAGGCCCGCCCTCTCCCTGAGTGTGTTGAGTGGTGATTTCACGGCTCCTGAGTGCTGGGCCCTGGCTCTGGGGTACAAAGATGATGGATGAGACTTGCCCTTGAGGGCTCCAGGTCTGGGGCCAGCTGGCACTGAGCGGGCAGCTCGGTGGTGGGTGGGGGATGGACCTGGGTGCCTTGGGGTCTGAGCACAGGCCCCAGCCCAGCTGTGGGCAGGCAGGGTGGGGGAGGGAGGTGCCAAGACTGGGTGTGGGGAAGACCAGGGAGGTTTGTCCTGGTGGGAGATTATCTAAGTGAGATTCAGAGGATGGTGGGGGGCGGGGTGGGGGGAGTGGGCAGGGGTGGGAAGCACCTGGCATCCGGGGTTGTTTCTGCTGAACCCGCTCTGTTCTTTGCAGTTCACGTCCCATGAAGCCTCATTTCTGCTGGGATGTCCTGGTGGTCTTCTCCCTCTGGCTTCTCCAGCCTTTGCCCACCAAGATGCTTTCCCTCCTGCCCTAACCCGTCCTGCCTGAGAAGCAGGGTGGGTCCCATGTCTTTGGGTTGGGGGGTGGGAGGTGGTTCAGGGCTGGCAAGAGCCTTAGAAAAGCAACCAGTGCAGACTTCCTGCCCTGCAGTTGAGGAACCAGGTAACTGGTGACTTGAAGCTGTGCTCCTCAGGTGGGGACCCAGGAAGCCCTTCCCGGGGATGCTGGTCACCCATCCCCACGCACCCTTCCTTTGAGTGCCTCCTTGTTCATCATCACTCAGTGGTCCCGCTGCTGGTCAGGTGTCGTCCTGGATACAGCCCCCGCTGCCCTGGGCCTTCTGGTCGGGTCAGAGACCCGGTAAACGTGCTTCCAAGCAGACAAAGTGCTGCAGGGGAGGGGAGGGGGCTCTGCGGCTTCAGGCGTTAATTCAGACGGCAGGGGCGGGGAGGAGGCAGACAACCAGAAGGGACTGTTGTGAAGAACTCACAAGAGCTCAGGGATGGGAAGAAAGGTGTGTCCTCAGGCGGCGGGTTGAGGAAGAGCATTCCAGGCAGAGGGGACAGCAGTGGCCAAGTCTCTGAGGAGGGTGAGCTCCGAGGGTTCGCTGGTTGGAGCACAGTGGGCTGGAGAGAGGGGCAGGGGCCAGTCCAGCCCGACCTCTGAGGTCGCTTTAGGACTTTGGATTGTAGTCGAAGAGTAGAATAGCAAATACAACGTGTGCGCGCGTGCATGCATACAAACACACACACACACACACACACACACACACAATATCAGCAAAACAGAAGACACGAGGGCCTTAAGAGAGCAGGGTGAATGAGAAGATGGGGTGACTGCTCCCTGGAGAAGGGGTGGGAAGGAGAATCCTCCCCGAACTGTGAGGGAGCTGGCCCAGGGCCGTGCCCTTGGAGCCAGCGAGAAGAAGGTGGCTCATCGGATGGACTCCTGTTTGATTGGAGGTGGAGCACCGACAGCAGGGAGTTGGGATGGATCCTGGGCTCCAGCGTGAGCGCTGGGATGGGTATTTAGGCCGTTTATTGAGAAGTGCTCCCAGTGGCGCAGGGCAGGGGCGAGGTCAGTCTGTGGGGCTTGAGAGATTGGAGTTGCCCTCGTGACGCTGCATGGGGATGCAAGCACAGGGGTTGGGTATGCGTGCTCGGGGCTCAGAAGACAGGTGAGGCCCAGGTAAACCCTTAGGAGGGCCCATCAGCATCCGCCCTTAGAATCTGAGCCAAAGAACACTTTATATTGATTATGTGTTGTCTCGTATCTTTCTCTGTTCAGTCACCTCTTGATCAGATGGGAACTGGGACCATAGCTACTGTAATAATTATACTCGTTGATCCAAATGACAGTACCTCGTTGACCTTTAGTTCCTTTCTACCCCGACCCTTTACCGTCACTATCGTCCTTCGTGAATCCTAGCCAGGTCTGGTGACTCTTGACCCTGGAGCTGTTTAATTTCCACAGCAAATAGGAGGCCTCTTCCCCTTGCCTCTCTGCCTCTGCCCCACCCTGGACCCCCCTCACCTCCCCCTGCTGGGTGAACCTTCCTGCGAACATCCGGGTATATGGCCCCTGCCAGGGGCCTCTCCATCCTTCCCTCGACCTCTTTCTTTTGAACCTTCGTGGAGGTAATGTTGGTTTATAACATGTAAGTTTCACTGGTGCCACGTGGTACTTTGACTTCTGTGTGCCCTGCAGCTGCTTGCCACCAAGAGTGTGGTTTCCACGCATCACCACGCAGCTGACCCCCTCCCACACCCCATGGCTTTGTTCTGTTCTCTGTGTCTCTGTGCTTGTTTTGTTCTGTTTATTTGTTTGATATCCCACACTTGAGTGAGATCACATGGGATTTGTCTTTCTCCTTTTGACTTGTCTCACTTAACCCTTCTGTGTTGTTGTTAATGGCAGGGTCTGTTTTGTGGCTGAGTTGTGTTCCATTGGATATACATCTGTATATACATCTTTTTTTTTTTAAACTTTTTATTTTATATTGGGGTATAGCCGATTGACAATGTTGTGATAGCTTTAGGCGAACAGCGAAGGGACTCAGCCATACATACCCCTGTATCCATTCTCCCCCAAACTCCCCTCCCATCCAGGCTGCCACAAAACACTGAACGGAGTTCAATGTGTTATACAGTAAGTCCTTGTTGGTTATCCATTTTAAATTTAGCCGTGTGTACATGTCCACCTCAAACTCCCTAACCATCTCTTCCCCTCATCCTTTGCCCGGCAACCCTAAGTTTGTTCTTCAAGTCTGTGAATCTTTTTCTGTTTTGTAAGTTCATTTTTAGTTCATCATGCCTTTTTAGATTCCACGTACCCCACATCTTCTTTATCTGTTCATCTGTCCATCCTTCTTTCCTTCTGATACCATCTATCCACAAACAGTTTGCTTAGCAATATATTGCTGAAGATGATCTCAATTCTGGAGTTTAAAACATTGAGGTGAGGAGAATAAGTTCCCCTTCTTCTCTGAGGTCAGGCCCTCTGGATGCCAAGTGCTCCCCGCCTCACCTAAATTCCGGTGGGGCCCCCTTGTCTGAGCCTCAGAGGTCCAGGATGCCTCACGAGCCACACACGTTGTCAGATACAGAGACCTCAGTGCAGGACCAGAGGGAGTCTGTGTGGCCCGTCAGCTCCGATGTGTGCAGGTGGGCGAGAGCCCAGAGGCCCGAGAAGTGCAGGGAGAGGCGGAGAGCTTGGTGTTCACTCTGAAACCCTCACCTCCCCAGCTGCTGGGCAGCAGAGATTTCACGTATTCACATCCCTTCATTCCTCTGGGAATTCTGTACCTGCTTCACTTTTTGTCGTTGTTGTTTAATAAAAAAAAAAAAGTCATCTCTGCCTTGTTCACATGCTCTGAGATCCTCAAGGGCGGTCTGTACCTTCCGGCTCTCCTGAGCCTGGCAAGTCGATGAGGACCTGGAAGGGGGGATGCTCTCTCCCATCACTTTCCCTCTCTGGTGTTCCCTCTGTGCCTGAAGTCCAAGAAACCGAGTCAGCACAGCTCCCGACCTTGCCTCTCCACCCTGCTGCCAGGCCCAGTTCCTAAGGCCCCGAGTCTATGCCATGCCCTGCTGCTTGGGAAGCCCCGAGATGAAGCCCAAACTCCTCGTGTTTCATGTGAGGCCTCACAGGTAGCTCACTGTGACGCACCCCCAGGCCCCCATCTCCTCGCTGCCCCTGAAGGTCCCCTAACTGTTCCCTCGCTGGTTCCTGCCTCGCCTGTCCTGGCTGGCCCTTCTCCAAGGGGGGCCGCGCTCCAGCTTTGCGCTGTCCTCACTCTGCACACTGTGGCTCGTGCATGCTCTGTCATTCTGCTGTATGTGAGCTTCTCCAGGGATGGTCTGGAGTGGGGTGGAAGGCTGGTCTGGTCCCTGCATCGTGAACTCCTTGGGGCCTACGGCCACGTCTCCCTCATGTTTGTCTCTCCCAGTGTCCCTGGGCATCCTGCCGGCGATGAGCTGTCTATTACGGATGCATGGTCTTTTCGTGGTAGACGGAGGACAAAGCTGCTAGCTGAAACTGCCTTCCCGTGGCTCTTCTCCGGCTTTTCCAGAGCTGCTTCCTTTCAGGGACTCGCTTCCTGTCTTGCAGACTGCCTTCTCCCTGCACCCCTTCCTCTTCCAGCCCTCCATAAGATCACGCAGGGCTGATCTAACAGGTTTCTCTAGCTGGTATGATCTCTCCCGCATCAAAGAAGTGATGTGGTGAGAATGAAGTGCAGCTGAGAGCCCTCCGGAGCTGGTTCAGGCTGAAGTGGACAAGAGGCGTTAGCCAGTCCAGTCGGGTGGCCGTGGGGTCCATCAGAGTTAACCGGACATCTGCCCCCCATGTGTGCACAGCACCCATGGGACTGGTTGCCCAACTAGGGGACAGCAGCCAGGGGCTCCCCTTTGCTGACCGTTGGCCCAGCAGCACTGCCCTGACCAGCCCCCTCCCCTTTGCCCCTTACTCGGCTCCTTCTGCTAATGACCTTTCACCAGGCTCCCTGTTACGCTTTTATTCTTTTTTTAAGTTTTCTTTATTTGGCTGCACCGGGTCTTACCTGTGGCATGCAGGCTGTTTAGCTGTGGCATGGAACTCTTATTAATAGTTGCAGCATGTGGGACCTAATTCCAAGACCAAGGATCAAACCTGGGTCCTCTGCATTGGGAACTCAGACTCTTAGCCACAGGACCACCAGGGAAGTCCCATCCCTGTTATGTTTTGGATTCTGTCTGTTAGACTGGCAGATTCCTAAGGGCAGGAACTGGGTTTGGAGCTCAAGGGAGTAAAGAGCATGGGCTTTGAAAGCACCGTTTCCTTAACTGCAAAATGGGGGTGATAACCATCTCGATCCCGCAGGCCTGTCTGAGGATTCCGTGGGTGATTGTGGCTGACGCTTGGTGCCTGGGATACACTGGGGACTTGTATATTGGAGTTGCTGTTATTCTTCTGATCATGACTAAGTTGCATGCCCTCGTGGAAGTTCACTGAGGCTTTGTGGGTCAGCTGATGACTGGGACTTCAGTGCCCTTTTGATGAGCAAGGCCAGGAGGGAGCAGAGTGGAGGTCTGGTTACACTGGACAGCGCCTCCTCCTCTCCTGCCTGCTTGTGGTCCTGCCCACCGCCCCCCCCCCCCCTTCCCCCATGCCATCAGTTGCTGAGGAAATAGTTACTGGCAGGAATCCATGTATAATCGGAAATGAGTGTGGAACAGCCGGGACAGTGTGAGTTGGGGAGAAGAGAAAGTTGAAAGGAAATTAGAAGGCAGAGAGGGCCAGCCTGGGGGGCCCTGACTTACTCCAAGTGCCCATCTAGCGATGACAGCCCCTGGACAGCACTCAGCGTCCTCAGATGATTCTCACACTGGCCCGCTCCTCTAGGGGGTGGGCTCTGCGAACCCCAGTTTAAAGAGGAGGAGATGGTACCTCAGAAAGGTGAACTACCTCGCCCTGATCACACACTAAAATCTCAGCTCAGAGTGAAAAACAGGTTTCTCCAGCTAGTATGATCTCTCCCGCATCAAAGAAGTGATGTGGTGAGAATGAAGTGCTGCTGAGAGCCTTCCGGAGCTGGTCCAGGATGAAGTGGACAAGAGGCCTTAGCCAGTCCAGTCAGGTGGCCGTGGGGTCCATCAGAGTAACACCCATGGGACCGCAGCGCCCAACCAGGGGATGGCAAGTTGCCATGGTTGTGATGCACACTGCGTTCCGTTTCTGGGCTGCCGTGTGAGTGGGGAAGGGGCTTGGGATAGTAGCACCGCTGCTGGTCTCTTTAAAGAAGCTGAGGTGTCCTCAGAATAAGTGGCCGCACCCCGGAATGCCGGCCTGCCTCCAGCCCCAAGATGCAGACTCAGCAGCCTGGGGCCCTGCGGAACATCGTGATGAGGGTCTGGTCAGAATGAACGTCCCCCTTGGCCATAGCCGCCTGGTAGCTCTGTTCCTGCCGGTGGTCTTGGTGATTAAGGCCCTTCCTTCTGTCTTCCTGGCTGGAAAGGCAGGAGCGGCACACCTCATACGTTTTCCCCGGGGACCTGGGCGCTCAGCACAGAGCAGGTGTGGAGTAAATGTCTGATGGGATCCGGGGAGGACATGGCACCCTCACACCCCAGCCAGCTGCCCTAGGCAGCGCCTCCGGACGGCCAGGCGCGGTGTTAGGCGTGGGATACAGGGCCAGGGGTGCTCTGGGGCTCTCTCACCCTCTGGCTGGTGGCGAAAAGAGAGGTGCCTCTCCCCTCGTCTTCTGGTCCTCTCTATTTGCCAACTGGGCAGTGCAGACCTCCGCGCGAGCCCGGGGCGCAGCTGGTGTCTCGCGGTAGGATGCAGGGCTCCTGGATGCTCCCAAGCCCTCGGCCCGAGCGTTCTTGGTGCTGCGCCCTGAGCAGCCGGTAGCCCCCGCGCACCCCGGTGTCACCCTAGGCGAGGAAGGATTCAGAGGGGCAAGGCAGGACCCTACCTGGGCCGTCTACTCTTCTCAGCCGGATGGGGGTCCTGCCCGGAGCGCGGGGCAGGGGTGGGTGTGCGGGCGGGTGGGGGGAGCTCGCGCAGCTGCAAGAGCCTCCGGAGCCGCGGGTGCGCGCGCGCGTGCGCGGAGGGGGGCGGGGCGGGCGGCGCGGGTCGCCGGCGCCTTTCCGACACCTCGCGCCTCCCCTGCGGTCCCCCTCTCCCAGCTCGCCCCAGCCAGACCCACGTGTGCAGACGCGCCAGCCTCTGGGTGTGTGTGCAGCCGGCAGACCGTGCGCCCGGCTCGGAAAGGCCCCGTGGACACAGGGGGCGGCAGACAGCTCGTCTGTGGCCGCGCTTCTGTCCCCTCCAGTCCTCCCCAGCCCTTTCCTCTGGTTTCCTTGGATCGTGGTTCCTCCAGCCGTTCTCTTCCCCTCCCGCCCCCTTCTCTCCCCTGGAAGAGGCCAGCGCCTTGCGATGAAGGTTCTGGTTCACCCCGGCTCCGGAGCCCTTGACATTTAGCTGGGCTCGCGGCGCACTGGTGTAGGCACCGGCAGAACGCTAATCCCATTAAAGCCGTGGTGTCATCGGGGAGGGGGGCTGCCCCCCTGCAGGCCTGGCGCTCATTGGCCGAATGCAAGCCAGGGGGCGGGGCCGAGGGCCGGGGAGGGGGCTCCGGCGATTTCGGAGTCGGGAGTCGGGAGTCGGGCCGGGATTTCGCAGGGGGAGCCCAGCGGTGGTTGCAGCTGCGGCGGATCCCTCGTCACTAGCCGCCGCGCGCGCGCCCGGCAGCCCAGGGCCCCGGGGCAGCTCCGCAAAGTCGCGGGGCGAGAGGAGGCGGGCGCTCGCAAAGTGGCCGGGCCGGGCTGACTGAGAGAGGTGTGTCCGGGAGCCCGAGCCCGGCGCCCTGGTGCCTCGCGTGGAGCGGCGGTGCAGCGCCTGGGAGGCGAGCTGACGTTTGGGATCGAGAAATACAATCGCAGCCTCTCCAGAGGCGCTAAGTTACGCCGGCCAGCCGGCGCCCGGGGAGCGTGCGTGCAGCCAAGCCGCGCCGCAGAGCCCTCCCGGGCCGGCCGGTGGGGAGCGGGGCCCTGACTCCCCCACCCCCCACAACCCCCATCTCGGCCCCAGCGCGGAGTCCGGCCGGCGGCGCGCCCGGGGACTGAGCCAGGGCGTGCGAGGCTCCTCCGACCCGCTTGCAGCCCCGCGCCCTTCTCGGGCGCCCCCTCCGTGCCACTCCGGGAGCGATGCCCCCCGCCCCCCGCGCCCACCGGGAGCGACGCGAGCATGGAGAAGTCGAGTAGCGAGGATTCTTCGATCCACCGGAGTCCATCTTTGGACAGCAAGGACTCGGACTTTGCCAAGCCGTCCACCTCGGGCCGCCCGTTCGGCCGCGGCTTCACGGCAGGCGCCTTCTACGGCACCGCTGGCTCCCGCGGCCAGAGCCACGCCGAAGCCGGCGTGAAGACCGACAAGTACAATGCGCCCAAAGGCAGCAAGTACGTGGTGTTTTACCTGGACCTGTCCTTTGTTTTCCTCCTAGAATTTAAGAAGTGCAACATGGCCAGGGGCTGCCTGTGCTGCCTCAAGTACATGATGTTCCTCTTCAATTTGATATTCTGGGTAAGTCCTTCCGAGTGTCTCGCCTGCCTTGGCCTCTCCTCTTTGCTTAAGCACATACCCTCTCCCCCTACCGAGCAGCATGGCCCTACTCTCTGCACAGCGGTAAGTGGGTCTTAAAACACAGTTCCCCTCCCTCTCTCATACATCTTTCTCTCTCCTTGGTGGCTGAATGAAGACTGCAACTCTTCCAGGAGAGACTTGTTCTACTCCTAGGAGGCTGCTGAAGTTTGCCGCCACCTCCTCCACCCCACCCCCGTCCCCAAGAAACTGGTGCCTCCAACTGGGTCCTGTGCAGAAATAGGTGTGGGGTCGGAATTTTTAACAGCTGTGACCTTGAGTTGAATTCAGGCAGAAGTGCAGATGGTTTTCCGAGTTTCTTCTTGTATTTCTCCTGCATGTAGGAGAACACAGTCTGCAGCATTTTATGGGCATGAGGTGGGTGAGTGGTGGAGGTCACGTCCCTCCCCCCTCCTTCCAGTGAATCCCAGGAAAAGCTGGGGGGGGGCCCTGTCCCAGGCCAAGGGGGCCCGCTGGCCTGCAGCTCTGCCCGCTGCCCCCCTCCCCGCAGTTGGGGCTTGCGGGGAGAGGGAGGACATGGGAGGGTTGCTGCCATCGGGTGGCGGCAGCTGCTTTTGAGGGATTGCAGTGGACTGGGCAGGGAACGGGCCAGCCATGTGCTCTGGCCGTGGAACCCAGAGACTGGAAGGGACAAAGGGCGTGCCCCATCCTTGGTAAGAGATGATGTTCCAGGGGAGGTGTCAGTGGGTGGGGCAGCTCAGAATTGTTCTTCATCTGCTGTTCTCCTCCCTCCCCTGTGTGCATGAGAAATATCTATAATAGTTTGGTGAATCTGAAAACTTCTTACATTCATATCTGGTTTTTCCTTCAGCCCAACTTCTGCCTTCGCCTTTCTCCTCCAGAGCCCAGATGTATGTAGTCAGCACAGATGTTTGGCTCTGCCCCAGGGCTGTCCTTCTGCCTCCTGGAGGCTGTCAGCTGCCCACGGTCCAGGAGGAGTCCCCGGGGGTGGCGGGGTGGGCGGGGGAGTCACTCAGTGCAGTGGGCTGGGCGCAGTGTGCTTCGGCGTTCAAGCGTTTGTGTGAACTGACCCACTTGAACTGAAAAACTTTTGTGGGTGTGTAGGGTTGGGCAGGGTGAGTTTTCTCATAGATGCGGAGCCTTCAGGCCAGGGCAGGAAGAAGCCTGGCCTCCGGCCTTGGTTCTGCATTAGCTCTTCGTGTGACCTTGGGCAAATCATTTCATCCCCAAGGACTGGTTTCCTTTGCAGTCCAGTGAGGGTGAGCAGTCGTGATGGTCTCCCTCACAGCCTCACCTCCTTAGTTACGGGATGTCCTGCCTGCTTGCCTTCACTCTGGGGAGGGAGCCCCCGTCCCTTCTCTTCCCAGGAACCTGGTCTGAGATGGTCTGAGTGGGATTTCCCCAGATGCCTCCATGGCCTGGGGTCCTCCAGCCACGGCTGTAAGGTGTTACCTGTCCCGTGGTGAGGGGAGACTGGGGCAGATCCATGGGAATGTCAGGAATGATTCTGGGGCCGCCTTTGGGCAGCTGCTGCTGGTCCTCTGCTGGTCTGCCAGCATCAGTGTCAGTCAAGCACCCGTGTGTATTTCTCTGGTGCCTGCGGATTTGCAGGAATGTGGCCCGTTCACTGGGCATGGCTTCCCTCTCTGCCCTTGTTCATGGTCTCAACCTCCCTTTCTGCCTTTCTGCCCACGCCCCTCTCTTACTAGAAAGACCCTCATGGGATGCTCCCTGCCCTGGCCAGTACCTCCCACTCAGCTGTGCTCCTCCCCACCCCCACCCCGCCACCTTCTGGCCGGAGGAGGTATGACTGCCTCTTCATTTCTCCAGGAATTTAGGGACCTTTGCCCTGCACATAGAAGGCACTATTAATAGTTATGTGTTTGTGGGTGAATGGACGAAGGATCAGCGCACAAAAGTCAAATGTGGGGTAGGGGTTCCCACATCCCACTTGATGGAGAGGAGAAGTCAGTTCTCAAACTTATCAGTGGTGCAGGCTCTCCTAGCTGCTTAGCTGTAGGGTGACAAGCGACTTTCAATCCTGAGGAGAACAAGCCGGTCGGTGGAATGGCCTTCCCTTTTGGTTACAGTGAAAAAATTTACTTCTCCTATTAAGAAAGCGGCTCCCACCTATCTTTTACCAGGCAAGAAGTCACTCTCTCCTAGTCTCTGACTTTTCTGGTTACCTAGTATTTTCAGATTTCTCATGACATGCTATGAGCTGGGAAAAATTTGGAGTCTCAGAGACCCAGTTCTTTCATGCTAGTAGCATATGAGATGATGACATAAGGCCCAGACTTTAGGAGAGACAGGAAATCAGCACAAGAGAAACGGATGCTTGTGTGTGTGTGACAGCGGTGGGCACTGCGTTTCTTGGGAGGGGAAGGAGCAGGTTCGGCCAGGATTTGGGCTGGTGGTCCCTGCACTCCAGTGTGGCAGGGGCTTCCTGCAGGAGGTGCTTGGGGGTCCAAGATGGGGGGGAGCCGTGGAGGGAAGAGCCAAGTCAGGAGAGAAAGAGCCAAGGCGGGTGGGGTTGTTGATGAGGCAGGACCCCTGGAGAGCCCTCCTGGAAAGCACAGCCGGGAGTGAGAGGCTGGGGGCCAGGAGGCGAGCGGTCTGGTCAGAGCCGAGCCCTCGGGGACCCAGAGCGATTGTCAGGAATTGTGTAGCATCCGTTCTCTAGTCTCCTGGCTCATGTCCCCAAAGGAGGCTTTTCTTTCTAAGGAGGCGTTAGAGTTGAACCTGAGGCCTGCAGTCCGTACCTAGAGATCTTCCCATAGATCCTGAAGCTTACCTGGTCCTTCTCCAGACCTGCCTCTTGTTGCTACACCCGCTGTCTCAGGGAGCCTGCCGGGGAGGAGTCCCGCTGCCAGGAGGGGTGCAGCCTTCTTGCACCGCAGCCCCCCTCGCAGGCCTGAGTGGGCTCAGTTCCTGGCCGCTGGGTGGAGCTTCTGGGGTGCTGGTATTGGTGAGGGCCGGGGTGACATCAGCGGGGGCAGGATAGAGGCGGAGCCCTGGGGCTGGCACCACCTCCTTCTCTTCCCCAGGAAAGGGCAGGTGCCTTGCAGGCTGCTGGGCGCCTGCCTGGGTGGAGGAGGGGGTGGTGTTCAGGTCTGCCCCTGGCACTGCAGACTACAGCCAGCTGGTGCTAGCCAGGTTGGCGCCCGGGGCCGCATTTCTGAGGGCCTGATATAGATGGTGGGGTAGAGGTCAACCTGCCTGAATGAAGCTCATCTCCTCTGGGCCTGCATACACCCTGCCCAGATCCTCGGGGCCAAAGAGAAGGCTGGCTTCAAGGTGGACAGGAAGTGAGCTGGGCAGACGTTTCCCCGATTCGAGGGGGCCCTTCCACCTGTCCTCTGGCCACGGCAGTCAGCCCCATCTCACCGGCCTCCCGGGACCATCTGGTGGAGTTCTCCAGGCAGAGATCAGGCGCATCTAAGCCCCTCCAAGAGGGCACAAAAGACTCAGGGCTTTTAACTCTGAGTACAGGGGGAGCTCCGAGTGCTGGGGGCCTCTGTCCCCTTCTTGGGATGGCACGTTGTGACCCCCGCCCAGTTCCCCCCAACCGGCACTGAGTTCCTATCTTGTATGGAAGGGGGGCTGCTGGTGGTAGAGCTGGGGGTGCTATCATAATTGCTTCTCAGGATCATGGTCACTTTTCACATGGCTGGCAGAGCTGTCCCATCGCTTTAAATCATGCCTGGCAGAGCGGTGACATTCTGGCCCCTTTGGAAAGTCTGTTCCTTGTGTATTGCTTCCTTAATAAAGGCCAATTAGCCAAGGGTGCCTGCTGGAGCAGGAGGAAGGCTGGCGCAGGGCTGGGTCGGTGGGGGTGGGCTCCCTGGTTAACCTCTCCTGTGGGGGGGCAGGGCTTTAGCTTGGCCCCCCACCCCCTGCCCCGCAGGCTGTTCACTTGTCCTCTGGGTGCGGGCAGCTTGATCTCAGCTCTCCAGTCACCTCGGGGGCACGTATTCGGTACTGGCTTGGTTGCCAGTGGACGCCGTGGCTGCCCCGTGGTCCATGATGTCCAGGACAGGGTCTGTGCACAGTGTGGGTGGGGTGGCCTGCGTGTCCTGAGTCTGTGGGCTGCCTTCTCTCGGGCAAGGCGGGGGTGGGCTCTGAGGGGTCAGCACAGAGTCCGAGCAGGACATACAGGCCAAGCTGGGCAGCAGGAGGCATGGAGAGGCTCCCCCCCAACCCCGGGGCTCCCAGCCTGCTCCCCACAGGGCAGCTCCACGTGGATGCTCAGGGTGGGTCAGGCGGGGGAGGAGGGCAGAGGCCCGGAGTCCCGGGCACGTGGCCGCGAGGGGATGCCGGCTGTGTTCGCTTCCTTTCCAAAGCATTAAAAATTAAACTTCCTTGTCTTGATATCTATTTTTAAATCATGTCAGAGCCAGCGTTGGTGTCAGTCAAGAGGGGGCGGGGAGGAGGACGGTGGAGAGAGAGAGTCCCGCTGAAACAGGGGAAAGTGCTGTCACTGCGATGGGGAAGGGCCCCAGGCCTGTCCCCCCTCCCGTCCGCCGCGGCCCCGGAGGAGCACAGAAAAGGCCACCGGCGCCTCCACAGCCCTCCCCGGAGGACGGGGCCGGCCCTGCCCTGCCTCCGTGCGCCCGGCTGCCCTTGGCTGAACTTGACGGCGGGCTCACTGGGCTGTGGGGTCTCAATCGAGCCCATGCACTCATGCCGCAACTATTTCCTGAATGCCCGCTGCGTGCGCAGGGGCCTCCAGCGCTGGGGACCGGCTGACTGGGCTCGCACAGGGCGGATCAGCTTTCCCGGCCAGGAAGTCGCGGCTGGAGAGGTCACCTGGCCTGTCCTCCCCCCGGGGCGCTGGGACACTGAGCGCCCCTCACCCTCCCCAGCATTCTGGGCTGGGGCAGCGGTGGCCCTGACCCTGCATGCATCCTGGGAGCCTGACTTGACCTGTCTCTCCCTTCTCCCGTGCGGGGTGGTGGCTGTCTGACCCGCTCTCCAAAATGTCTGTGTCCATCAGAGATGAAGGGGAGGGAAAAACCTCCTGTTTCTTTTAAAGAGTGTCCAAGTTTAGAAAAAAGCATTAGAGAATTATGTCTTTGCTGTTTCTTCCGTGGGAAGGGCTGATCGGGTGCTCTGTGGCTAGTGTGCCCTGCGTGCATTTATTGAGCACCTGTTGTAAGCCTGACAGAGAGTCAGACACGTAGAATAGGCAATTCCAGTTCTGGGCAGTGAGTCTCCATTGAGCTTCTTGAAAAAGGAAAAAGTGAAAGTTGTTCAGTTGTATCCGACTCTTTGTGACCCTATGGACTGTAACCCGCCAGGCTCCTCTGTCCATGGAATTCTCCAGGCAAGAATACTGGAGTGGGTTGCCATTTCCTTCTCCAGGGGATCTTCCTGACCCAGAGATTGAACTGGGGTCTCCTGCACTGTAGGTGGACTCTTTACCATCTGAGCTACAATGACCCAGTAATTAACACTGCTTAATAGCAACAAGATACAGAGAGGACAGTGACAGCTGGGTTTTGAAGGATGAATAGGAGTTTGCTGGATAGATGAGGATGAGGCCAGGGAGAAGGGTGATCCAGACAGAGTCTCCAGCACGTATGCAATGGGCTGAACACAGGAGACAATGGGTAAAAACAGCCTGGACGGGGCCAGCAGAGCATAGCTTCCTGGGCTGGTGAGTGGCTGGGGTTCGGAGGACGAGGATGTTCTTTGGTTTGGCGCCAGGGCTCTGTGGAAAGCGTTGTTTTGCTTTCTGGGCAGTGACCACCATGACAGGTCTTGCTGTGCCACTCAGGCTGCAAGCTGTTGCCGTTGGTAATCCAGCTTAGGAGCCGCCTGCCGCTCCCCTCCGGCTGCGATGTGCCTGCTTACTTGGTCCCAGTTAGGAAGCTTTGAGGCGGAGGTAAACCCGTCAGGCAGAGTTAAGTCTTCTGAGCTATTGTCCCTGTTCACATTTGAAAGCTAATCTTCCGGCAGGAGCGGTGGGGGGTTGGGACTGGGACGTTAAAAATGGCACGTGGTGGGGAGGGTGAGGGCTGTCACCCCCAACTTGTCCTCCTCCAGCCCTGGGACCTCAGGGGACCTGAAATCTCTTTTAACAGCGTCAGACCGTGCTTCCATTCGGATGGGCTCTGCCGTCTTCTCCTTCGGGTCCTGGCAGGCCTCCTGAGAGCCTGGAGGAGGCCTTGGAAATGACTCCATGGACTGTAGCCCACCAGTCTCCTCTGCCCGTGGGATTCTCCAGGCAAGAATACTGGAGTGGGTAGCCATTCCCTTCTCCAGGGGATCTTCCCGACTCAGGGATCAAACCTGACCCAAGGATCACACCTGGGTCTCCTGTACTCTTTACTGTCTGAGCCACGAGGGAAGCTCCTGGAAAGGAAGGCTGTGGAGTTCAAATCCTCTCTGTTGCGTCAGGCAGCTCAGTACCATGCAGGAGGCCATGCTAGGGTGATTGCCTTCAGGGGGCTTCCTGTCCACTCTAGGGCTCTTCCCGAGGGTTATAGGTTCAAGTCACCCAGGCAGCTTTGTACAGACAGACACCCTGCCCTTCGACCTGTGGCCTACTGACTCAGAGTCCCCAGGAATGAGGACCGTGTCGTCGGGGTCTCCTGCCCCTCCTGCTGCCTGGGTTTCCCCACAGGTGACAGCATCACCTGTCCCGTGGGGCTGTCCCGGGGCCCAGTGAGGCCGGGTGTGCCTTGTCCAGGTCCGCTTCGGAGAAAGATGCTGGAATGCTGTACTCGGTGACCAGTGGGTGCAGGTGTTGTCACCACCCTCCTGCAGTCAGTTGCCCAGGGCTGGCATGACAGTGCTGGGCAGGGCTCTGGGGCCTGGACAGAGCCCCAGATGTCTCGTTAGGCTGGGGCGAGTTCTGGATGTCCTCTGCTCTCGGGCATACGGGGTAGCAATGGGAATGCAGGATGGGGTGGGAGGCAGCGGTAGAGGGCTGGGGTTCAGAGCTCAGGCCTGCAGCCGCCCTGCCTCACTGCACCCTTCCCTCTGACTCCAGTCGGACCACACCTTCCCCTGCCTCCCTTTGTCCCTGGTGCTGTGAATCGGGCCGACTGGGCCTGCAGTCACATAGCGGGGTCTCATGGCCCTCTGCCCTGGATGCTCTGAGGGCAGGTCATGGCCGCTGGTGCACTCAGGATTGGACGGTGCTGGGCAGCTTGGCCGTGACCTGAGCTGACAAGAGATGCCAGGCGTTCGGGCTTCCTCCAGGTCACTTTACTAACCAAAAACAATGGTCACTTAAAAGTTTCAAAATGTGTAATGTAGCATATCTCAATTCATATAGTTTGAAAATGTATATGACGAACATGTGCCCGCCATGTAGTTCAAGGATCGTCATCTACACCCGTGAATTCTCTGTGGTCCTCCCTGGGCCACAGACCCAGCACCCTCCCTGGAGAGAACCATTCTCTTACAGTTTGTGTGAAGTGTATCTCTTTATAGTTTTTCTGCACGTGTAGGCATCCTTAAACACCGTATCGTTTGGCTGGGCTTGTTTTTAAACTTGTGAGAGATGGAAACCTTCTGAACTTTGAAGAAGTTCAGTGTTAACACTTATCGATTCATCCATGTTGATGTGTGTTATAAGAGCGTCTGTGTTTTTGCTGCTCCAGAGAGTTCTGTTGTGTGAGTGTGCGGCGGTGTGTTCTTCTGGGGATGACATTTGGGTTATTTCCTTCTTTGCAAACATGCTTCTGGGAGCGTTCTTAAACAAGCCTCGTGGTGCACATATGCAGGAGTGTCTCTAGGGCAGCGCTTCCAAAAATATCTCTGAGGGAGCAGCTCTTTTCTCCCAGTGCTCGGATGGGGGTGTGCTATGTGACTGGTAGCCAGATGCAGCCACAGGTGACCCCCCTGCCTTCCCGAGCTCATCGATTGTGCGCAGGAATGTTCCGGCTGTGTCAAATGGCTGTAAAGTTCCTCAGTGTCGAGCCCGTCCAAGGACCCCACTTGGAGAACTGCTTCAGGGAACATGGCAAGGATTGGCCTTGCTCAAATTCAGGATACTTGCATTTCTGCTGTATCGGAGAGTGCCAGATTGTTTTCCAAAGTGGAAGCATTGATTGACATTTCCCCCAGTGGAGTGGCAATTGAAAATGGAAAATTTGGGGCAGTCTCCCGTACAGTGGGTGTGAATTGCTGTGTTGTGTTTGAAATTTGCATTTCTCTGAACATTAGTGAACCTCTCTTCCTAGGTATATCAGTCATTCTTTGCTGCGAATGCCTGTTGACGTTTTTGTCCATTTTCCTACTGAGTTGTTTGCTACTTCCTACTAATATTTAAGTATTTTATTTATGTTCTGGATAATCATCTGTTGTCTTCTGAGTGTAGAACAAACACAGTTTACAGCTTGTCTTTTCACTTTCTTCACAGGTCTTTTGATAAACAAATTATTTACATTAATGTAGTCAAACTTCTCAGTCTCTTTTCTTTGTGAGATTGTACGTTTTATGTATTATTTAGGAAATATATAACATCTCGGGGACATCTTTATGTCCCTGGTAATAGGACAGTGCTTGTCACAAGATAATACACACTCATAAATTTTTGAATGAATGAATGATCAAAGGCGAGTCCCTGTGTTTATTTCTGAAAGCTTTACTTTTCATACTTGAGTGCTTTGTAGATCTGGAATGTATTTGTGTGTGATGTGAGCAGGGCTTCTGTTCCTCTCCTCTCCTCTGTTCCTCAGCTGTCTGAGCGCCCCCCTGCCCCCTCGCCAGGCCTCCCTTCCCCACCGATGGGTACCGCTCATCTTTTCCTGTGTTATACCATCTCAACTCCCAACACCGTCTCAATTCCCAACACTTTATGACAAGTCTCCATAAGCGGTAGGGCAAGTCTGTTCATCTTATGCTTTTCAAGAATGTTTCTGCTGCTCTATTTATTTAATATTTATTTTTATTTACTTCTTTGGCTGTGCTGGGTCTTAGTTGGCAGCACTCGAGATCTTAGATCTTCTTTGAGGCATGTGGGATCTTTAAATACGGCATGTGGGATCTAATTCCCTGACCAGGGATCGAACCCGGTCCCCCTGTGTTGGGAATGCAGAGTCTTAGCTCCGGACCACCAGGGAAGTCCTCAGTGATGACTTTTTTTCTTTTAACCTTTCTTGGTATATCTCAGTAACAGTACAGACGGTACAAGCAGAAGGAGGGGGTGAGGGACAGCCAGTGTGAGTCTCTCTCTGTGTGAAGTTGCTGTGATAGCACAGAGGAAAGGACAAATTCCTGAGGGTCTTGACAATTATTTTTGGCTGCACCATACAGCATGTGGTTCTCCAACCAGGGATCGAACTCATGCCTCCTGCAGTGGAAGCACGCAGTCTTAACCACTGGACCGTCAGGGAAGCCCCACTGGCCGAGGGTTTGTAAAATATCCTTAGCTTCCACTGGTTTGGTTCTACACTTGCGTCTTCCCGGAGGTACACAAACTGTACATTCTCAGAGCTTCCTCCCCGCTGCACACACAGATAGGTATGTGTATACGTGTGCATATGTGTATATGACTAATGTTGTATGTATGTACACAAACATGTATGCATGTGTGAATAGCTTCCCTGGTGGTTCAGAGGTAAAAATTCTGCTCTGTGATGCAGGAGACCCAGGTTTGATCCCTGGGTCAGGAAGATCCCTTGGAGAAGGGAATGGCAACCTACTCCAGTATTCTTGCCTGGAGAATTCTATGGACAGAGGAGCCTGGTGGGCTACAGTCCATGGGGTCGCAAAGAGTTGTACACGACTGAGTGACTGTCACTTTCATAGTGTAATATGTGTGTGCGCATTTATATGTGCGTGCGTGCTAAGTTGCTTCAGTTGTGACCACACACAGCGTAGAAGTGGAGGGTGACAGATGACAGTGAGCCTGGCCCCGTTGGCTCTGCGGGATGCCACAGCTCCTGCTGTTTGTGGCCCTTGGGGCTCACTGCTCAGGAGTTGGCATCCCCGGGAGAGAGAGTCTGGCTGGTCACCAGCCCACCCTTGGGCAGGGGTGGGCAGAGGTGTCCTGTCCCTGATTGACAGGATAAGGCCACCTGTACTGGGGAGGAGGAGAATTCCCTGGAGAAAAAACGGGTGCTGAAGCCAAAAGAAGGGGAGGGTAGAATGTAGATGAAGTGTTTACCCCCCTGCCAGCCCCCCAGGGCCAGATGCTGCTCCTGGGGTCTGCTCCTCCCCTGAGACGTACCTTCCACACCTCCTGGAGAGAGAGGGCAGGAGCAGGTGGGGACGTGAGACCCAGGGCCCCGTCCATCATCTCTGCTTCTGTTTTGCACGGCCGCCCTGACTCCCGAAGGTGAGGCGGGCAGCTTGGGTGCTCCTCTGTGTGCTCGGCGCCTGGCTGTGCCAGCCAGGTGTGTCTGAGTCTCTTGGGGGTGGGTGTTCTGGATTCCCCAGAGGCAGGACACCCTCCGGGGCGTCCCCTGTGGATCCTAGCCTGTCAGCCCCTTTCCACTTGCCTCCCCGGTGACCACGCTGGGCCAGAGGCCGGGCCAGCCGATGCCCTGGGGTGTGGTTGTGGGCATGTTGCACTTTTCAGCCCTGCCTTTCCTCAGTGCTGAGTCCCTTGATTCCCCAAATGTGTCCTCAGTGATGAGCCCTGGTTCACTAACCCCCAGGCTGGCCTGGACAAGGGGCAGGCACGTGAGAAGGGGAATCTGAGCCCAGCAGGGTGTGAACCTGGGGATGGACCCCAGGAAGGAGGTGAGTTTGGAGGAGGAGGCGGGGATGGGGGGGCCTGTGGCTGCCCCTCGGGAGTGGAGGGGACCCCATAGGTGGAGTGGCTGCGGTGTCCGGAGGCGGTGCTGGGGGCTCTCCTGACCCTGGCAGGCGATGTCTGCATCTCTGTGTCCACTGCCTGCCATCTGACTTCTGAGCAGAGCAGGCTTGATGGAGGAGGCAGGTCTCATGGAGTATCTGATGGCCAGCAAGGATGGGGCTCCAGGACCTGGAGGATGGGAAATGGACAGCCGGGGAGAAGGCAGGGCAGTAGGACAGTCGTGGAAGTTTCCGCATGAGAGGGGGCAGGGCAGCGTGGAGGATATGGGGGCAGGAAAAATAAGGTGATACTGGAAGCCTGGAAAAGGTATGATGCATCCAGTGTGGTGGACAGGGACTTTCTCCCCTGCGGTCGGTGGAGACGGCAGGTGGTGAGTTTGGAGAACGGGTGAATAGGTGGATTTGGAGAACGGGTGACCTGGCCCACAGACCCCCACGGCCCTCTGCCATGGGCTGTAAGGAAAGACAGAGGATGAGGTGGTTGGATGGCATCACTGATTCAATGGACACGAGTCTGAGCAAACTCTGGGAGATAGCGAAGGACAGGGAAGCTTGGCGTGCTGCAGTCCATGGGGTCGCAAAGAGTCAGACACGACTGAGTGACTGAACAACTAAGGAAAGTGCGGCTGCTGGCAGGACCTTCCTGAGCCTTCCGTGCTCCTGCGGTGAGCAGCAGCAGCCCTAGGGTTCTCTATAGCGAGGCAAGGGCCAGGGTTGGGGGGTGTGGTCAGGTGTGTTCCAAGTCACTGTGCCCCCACCTGCTGAAGGGAGGCCTCCGGCCTGCAGGCGACAACTCGCTGGATCCAAATCAGAGTGACAGCCTGTCAGGCCGATAAGCCTGGGTCCTGGGCATGAGCCCTGGGATGTCTGAGCCATTTAGGACATGCTCCTGACTGGGCCCTGAGTCCTGGGGGGGGGCGCCTCTGGGAAGGGGATGGGGACCCCGGTGGGGGGGTGGGGGAAGGAACGTGTATGCAGCCAGAAGAGCTGATCGCAAGGTGCCTGATTCCTTACCATTTATGGCAGCCAAAGTGAGCAGTCCCCTCCTGTCTCCCCTCTGCCTGGAGCCCCCTCCGCCTGCCCTGAGCTCCACCCCCTGCCTGCCGGGGGATGGGGCGCCTGTGTGGGTGTGAGTCAGGAGTGGTGGGAGGAGGAGTGACAGGATTCTCAGCGTCACTGTTTTGCTTCCTCTCCTCCCTCCTGGATGGAGGCATGGATGGAGGTGCCTCGCGTCTCATCAGGGTGGGGTGGCGGGGGGCGGGCTGGGCAGCACCCCCAACCCCCCAGTGGGCCCAGCTATGTAGACTGCCTCCCTCCCTGCTTCTAGAAGTGCAGGAGTCCTGCTTTTCAGGGAGATGTGCACCAGTTAACTCTTCAGTCGCTCCTGGGATCCAGGTGGGAGGGTGGGAAAGAGCAGCAGAGGGGCACGGAGCCCCGAGTTCCAGCCCGGCTGTTGCTGGCTGACTGTGTGACCCCAGACAAGTTACTTCCCCTCTCTGGGCCGAAGTTACCACATCTGCTCAGTGGTGGACTTGGACAAGCTCGTCTCTAAGATCCCTCCCGGCTCCGACATCGTGTGATCTTATGTATTTCTTATGCTCCCCTTTGTGTTTTCTCAAGATGCTTTACCTTTCTCTTCCTCTTCCTGGGTAGAGTGAGGGACCAGAGATGGAGCTGCGGACTACAGATGGAGCTAGGGACTTGGGATGGAGTTATTTACTTCTCGCAAGCGGGGAAACTGAGGCCAGGGTGAGGGTGGAGCCACTGGGCAGAACCCGGTGTGTCCTCCATGTGCTGGAGCTCACTCTCCGGGCCTCACCAAACTGCCCCAGATTCTGCTCCCTCTCAGGGCTCCCGGACCTGCGGCTGCTGTGCTGTGTGGCTGGGCCCAGGTGCCTGGTCTCTGGGCCCCATGGCCCACCCGAGGTCAGGAGGAGAGGGTAGTGTGGCCGAGGATCCAGCCGCAGCAGCACGCCCCCACCCCGCCTTCCCTGCCTGGGAGGGCTGTCACCACCGAGCCAAGCAGTAATGAGGGGCGGGCTGCTTCATTAGGCACCCCCACTACGGAGAGGAGAGGAGTGCTGTGTTTGACACCCAGCGCCTCCCGGCTCCCTTCCTATTGTTAGAAAGAAGCCTTAATTACGATTGTTCCAATTCCACCCTGCAGCGCTGGGAAGAGCTTTCTCTTCCTGCTTCCCCAGCCCCCCTGCTCTTGCCTCCCTCCGCCTCCCACCTCTGTCTCTCCCAGCACCCACTCCCATCCGGGCGCTCCCCATCCTGCTGTACTGGCAGCCGCTGCCCTTTGAGAAAACAAATGACCCCCACCCCCACCCCCCCACCAAATCACGGCTGCAGGCTGTGATGCTGTCCCTTCACTGTGAATGCGGGACTATCCCGCCCCCACTGGAAAGGACACACAATTTTTACTTCCTGGCTCTCCACCACCACTGGCTGCATCTCCTCTTCCTCTCGACCGTCTGTCCTTCCGACTTTGTCTCAAGGGCCATGTGCACATGTGGAAAGAGCCTTGACAGGTGTGCGGGTTCCCCTTGCCACCCTGCTGTGGCCTCCCTGTGGGGACTTGAGCTTCTCATCTGCAGAATGGGAATAAACCTTAATACTAGGCTGGCCGGCCTGGGAGAATTGTCCGGAGGACACACCGCGGTGTTTGGGGAAGTCCTTGAAATCTGTAGAGGGTGATGTTGGTGTAAATTAGGATGCCTGTCTTGTTCTTTCTGTGACTTCCTATGGTTCTATGTCCGTGTTTCTGTTTCTGGGTGGCCCCAAAGCTGGCAGTGGTTGTTCCCTGAGGCATTTCTCCTTCCAGGCAGTCTCGTGTATGGGTCTGGTTCTTGCAGGCCGCCTACCCAGGTGCCCATGGAGGCTGACACCTCAGCAGAGCCTGCTCAAGACTGCTGGAAAGTGGAGTGTTGAGTGGGGGCCCGCTTGAGGCTCTGTGCTGGGTTGGGGGGAAGTGGGCCGGCCTAGGAGCATCTACTGAGGCTGGAGAGAGTGGCTCTGTCGGGCTGGTTTCGGGCTTCTGGCTGCTCCGGGGCTCTGGGGTCCTAGGATGACCGTGGGAAGCTCTGGGTGTCTTGGGATCACGCAGCGTGGACCCTGTGACCTGGGGCTGATGGGGCACCCTGCCCTCACTCCCTGGCTAGGTCTGTGCTGGGGGAGCATGTTCTTCTTGGCTGTAACTGCCCTGTGGGGCTGCCCAGATCAGGTGCCCGTCCTCTGCTGGACAGAGCCCGTGGCTTGTGCTTCAACCGTGGAGGTGGAGGTAGGTTTCTGGGGAAGGATGCTCGCCAGCATCACCGTGGACCACTCCTCTCTCCACTTGAGGAGACCAGGAGGCTCCTTCCTTCCCCAGACATGTGCAGACACCCTTGCTTAGACCAGGGCAGCTGAGTCTGTGGGCAGGGCTGGGCCCTCCGAGAGCCTTCAGGCAGCTTCTCCAGCCCGGTCCTCCCCATTCTGCACCATCTCCGAGGTGCCCGAAGCACATCTTCCCTGGAGAGCGTCAAGACCATATTTTGCTTTTATCGAGGCTGGGTGGTCGGGGGTCCAGCCACATGGGGACTAGATCAAGGCCACCTGCCTTCAGTGGAACCATAGGTGCCCAAGTGTGTTAGATGGGGCAGGAGGTGGCCTGGCCTCCAGGCTGGGTGGGTCCCCAAGGGGTCCGCTGCGGTCCCTTGCCTGCTCCCCACTGTTGGTCGATGTCTCCAGGCATCTGTGGGCGTCCTGGAGAAACATGGGAATGTGGCCCTCCTTTGCTAAGGCCCTGACCTCCAGCCTTTAGACACGACAGGCATGGCCTGTTGCTTCACAGGGCCCTCGTGGAATTCCAGGCCAGGCCACTACCCCAAAGGCCCACTGTCCTGGGGGAGACTGGGCTGCCAGAATGGGCCTCTGATCAGGGTGGAGGAAGGGATTGGTGGGGTGGGGTGGGCAGAGTGCTGCCCTGCTGCTTAATTTACTAGAGTTATGCTTCTGTTTTGTTTTTTGTTTGTTTTATTCTTGTTTGATGTTTCCAAACTTCTGTTCATGCCTCTCTCCCTCTGGGTTCCCGCCACCTGGATGTTAGGAGATTTTAGGAGGTATTGGGAGGTGAGCCTCCATGCTCCCCCGTGCTGCCCCCTGACCTGGAATTCGGGGGCCCTTGTGGAAGGCATCTTGGGTCCCTTGCTGGCGATAACCCCGTCAAGCAAGAGGCTGACCTAGGTCTTGCGTTCCCGGTGATACAGAAGGAAGCAGCTCCAGCCCGGCCAGCGACCACTGCTCTGGCATCTCCCGCATCACCGAGGCAGCAGGCAGAGGGGTGGCCGGCCTTTCGGGGTGCAGGAAGGGGGTTGAGGTGAACGCTGCTCCAGACCTCCTGCGGTGGTGCAGACACAATTCTCCCCCAGGAAACTGGGGATGGGGAGAAGAAAGAGCACATGGAGACAGGGATGCTCTGGCCACGCTGTGTCCTGCCGGCATCCCTGTGCCCCTCCCCCCTCCCTTCCTCCTCCCCCCTCCCCCTTTCCCTCTCCCTCCCCTTTTCCCTCTCCCCCTCCCCAACATTCTCTCATCCTCCTTCCCTCCTTCCAGGCTTCCCCAGCCCTGGTGGGAGGTGAAGGTAATAAGGTAGGAAGGGCACTGGCTTTGGAGACACACAGGCGGGTCTGATTCCTGGCATCACCGCTTCCTGTTTGTACAAACCTGACCTCCTCCTCTGTAGAATGGGACAGTTTCTGGCTCAGGCAGTAACTGAAACGCTGAAGAGGGTTTAGCCCATCATCCAGCGCACGACGGGCGGGGCGTGTAGGGCCAGGTGAAGTGTGTGTGTGATGCTGGCTGGAGTGGTGTAGCTGTGCTCCCCAGCCAGGAGCCGTGGGAGCCTGTGTTCAGAACTAGGACGGAGGGCCTGTTCTGCGTTCGGCTGCCCTGCCCCGCCGGCCCTCTAGGCTGTGTGTTGGCTTTTTCTCCAGCTGAAGGAGGCGGGCAGGCTAGTCATTCTCCTCCTCCCGCCCCTCCCCTAGCTCCGTCAGGGCGGGAGGAGGCGGCCAGAAGTGGAGTGAGACTGGCCGCCCAGGGCTTTAAGAGGCTGAGGAAATGGAAGGTGGGGTTCTGTGCTTTTAGGATGCTCTCCAGGGACTCAGCGCTTAAACCGGAGTGAAAACCTCTCTGAGCTCTTGAGAGGTGGGCCTGGAGGAGGCCCCGGGGCCTGCATGAGCCCGGCTAGTGGGACGTGGCTAGGCAAGTGGAAGGGCTGGCATGGGCCGTGACCTGCCCACCTGGCCTTGCTGGCGGGGTTGAGGCCTGTCCATGGGGGAGACTGGGCGCCCCACCGAGGGTCTCGGCAGAGCCCGAGTGGAAGAGGAGAGCAGGGCCTGAGAAGGGAGGAGGAGGAGATGAGAGGGAAGAAGGGCAGGAAGGAGTGGGGTGGGGCGGGGTGGGACAGAGGGGCGCCCAGGTAGCATCTCAGGGATACCTGCTGCCTCTTCCTCTCTGCGGTGATGAATGCACATCTGCATCACAAGCTGCCCGGCCAGTAACAAATGCATCTAGCTGCATCTGTGCCATCAGAAAAAACAAGCGGGTGTTTCTCATCTTCCTTTACCTTGGGCAGCAGTGCCCTGGACTACAGCTGGGACCCCAGGAGGGGCCGGAGGAACGGGGCGCCAGGGTGGACTTGTCAGCTGTCAGGGCCACTCAGCCAGCCAGGCAGCCGCCGTGGTGACTCTTTGCCTTGTGTGGCTGTGAAGTGAAGGCCCCAAACCCAGAGGGATGAGGATTTTCTCTCCCATTGGCGGTCGTGAGCGTGGGCTCAGAGTCAGACTTCGTGGTCCAGTGAGGCGGCCCGGCCCGTCCAGGCTGACATCTTCCTCTGTGGACGATGACAGTGACCACAGCTGACCTGGCGCTGTTGTGGGGGTCTGCAGGGCGTGTCCCGCTCGCAGGAGGAAGGGAGCTGCTGCTTGGTTGTCTTAAGTCGCTTCAGTCGTGTCCGACTCTTTGGCGACCCCGTGGACTGTATCCCGCCAGGCTCCCCTGCCCATAGGATTCTCCAGGCAAGAATACTGGAGTGGGTTGCCATGCCCTCCTCCAGGGGATCTTCCCCACCTAGGAATCAAACCAGCGTCTCTTAAGTCTCCTGCATTGGCAGGTGGGTTCTTCACCACTAGTGCCGCTTGGAAAAGGAGGCACCCCGTTTAACTCAGTCCTGGGCCAGTGTCAGGCCCTGAGCAGGACTTAGCTTCTGGAGGGGAGACATCTGGACCTCCCTAGCCAGGAGTGAAGGAGCGGCCCGGTTGGCAATTTTCTTAAACTGAGACCCCTTTTAAGATTCTAGAGGCTGGTTTGTACTCCTCACTCTGGAATACAGGATTAGAGCAGAGAAGGGAGAAGTTGAGGGTGAGTTCAAGGTACCCACAGCAGCTGCCCGTTCTGGGAGCTCACACCACCCAGGACCCTGGTCTGAGCACCCACCTGTGTTAATCTCATCTGGCTGATTCTGGAGCCTTCTGTGCTCCTGACCACTATGTTCCCTTTGCTCCCGCAGGCCGGTGACAGACGGGGGAACATGACTTGTTGTGAAGCTCTCAGAGCTGGCCAGGCCCGGGGCCTCATTTCGGATGCCCTCCAGGGGGGTCTGGGAGGGCAGGCAGCACCTGGCTGGCAGGTCGTAAGCCCCATGTCCAGTTACCCTTGTGGTGGAAACTCAGGGCCCAGGCCTGGTGGCCTGTGCCCAGCACAGAGCAGCCAGCATGGGTGGGCAGAGTGGACAGGGTGATCAGGCTGAAGCTGGCTGTTTGCTGGGAGTGGGGGGTGTGGCGGGGATCTGTGGAGGAATCTGATACTAGTTTTCACTGGGACTGACATAACCCTGCCGTCCTGGCTGTGGCGGCTGCCTCCCTGTGATGGGACACCCTCATCCCATCCCCTGGGGACCAGCGTGCCAGGCTGCCAGTGGAGGGGCCCAGGTGGGATGGCTTCTGTCCTTCAGAGGGCAGACCCTGCTCACCATAGATCCTGGATAAGCAGCATGCCGGCCTTGGTCCGTGGCTCCCAACTCTGGGGCCACCTTTCACCCGTTGCTCTTTTCCGAAGATGCAGAGAGATAGTTCAAGTTGCCTTGTGTGGCTCTGGGGCAGGAGAGCCCTGGGCTGGGCATTGGGCTGACCTTTTGCAGGTTAGCTGGGTTTTGGTGGGAGGAGGGGCGGGGGGAGCAGCCAGGGTCGTGGGGCTATGTCACCCCGAGCACAGGCGGGGCTTCCCTGAGCTCCCTGGCTGCAGGCCGAGGGGGAGGGGGCAGACCCTCATCAGGACCACTTGCTTGGTCTCTCACCCCATCCATTACTTGCCCCTCCCCCGGTTCGTTCATTCATTCATTCATTCATTCATTCAGGCACCTGCTTCTGCAGGGGTGGGACACAGACCTTGCCTTGTCACTACTGGACTGCCTTGACACACGGAGATATTATTTTGTATTAAAAGGAAATAGTAGGACCACTTCCTTGGTGGTCCAGTGGCTAAGGCTATGTGCTCCTCATACAGGGTTTCCAGGTTCCATCCCTGGTCAGGGAACTAGATCCCACATGCCGCCACTGTAAGATCCCACACACTGAAACAAAGGTTGAAAATCCTGCTTGCCGCAGCTGAGACCTGGTTCTGCCAAATAAATAAATAAACATAAAATAGAATAAATAAAAACCACGGAAAATATTGAAGAAGGCTGAGCACCTGATCGAAGTTTTTTTTTTTTTAGTTTTGATAAAATTTTATTTCATAACACTATCACTAGGCCATTCAATGCCTTGTTCAGAGCAATTTCAAGTTCATGGCAAAACTGAGCAGAAGCTTAAAGAGAGTTCTCAGGTACCTTCTGCCCCCAACCCCAGGCAGTCTCCCCTTAGGAGTCAGCACCCCTCAACAGAGCGTACACTTGTTACAACCAGTGAACCGGTATTGACACACCTTTATCACCCAAGTCCACCCTTTACATTGGAGTTCACCCTTGTTGTACGTTCTGTGGGTTTGGCAGGTGTATTGTGAAAGGTGTCCACCATGGAAGTATGATACAGACTCGCTTCACTGCCTGAGAAATCCTCTGTGTTCTCCCTCTGCAGGCGAACTTACCGTCGGATATGGACATAAAACACGTTATTTAAGGGACCCCGATGGGGGTGTGTTGGAGAGGAAGTGGGCAGCGGCTTGGTGTTCTGTTTCCTTAGATCTGCCCAAGCTTCTGCCATCTGCTCCTGGCAGTTCTTGTGATCAACTGTATTGAACTTCTCGGCTGCCCCCGACACAGCGCTGGGCTTGGCCTTGCTGGGGTGCAGGGGGTGGACCATGGCCCCAAGGAAGAGGCGGTGTGAATGGGATCCCCACTTCCTGCACATGGGGTGCTGGCTGTGGCCCCGGCAAGGCCTGTTTGGCCTTGGGCTGAACTGGGACTTCCAGAGTCAGGGGTGGGAGGGGGGCTGCAGCTGGTGGGCGTGGAGGCCCTGCTGGGGTGGCCTTCGGTGATGGTGGCTGAAGGAAGTGGGGGAGGGGGAAGGGAGGCAGGTTCAGCACTTGCTGCCTGGCTGGACCTCCCCTTGCCAGACTGGCAGGCCTCCCAGCACCCGTGAGGGCATGTCTGGGTGAGCCACAGGGGTCTTGGCTCCTGACAGCTGCTCCCCAGCCCAATGCCGCCCAGAGATGCTCCCGATGCTCGTGTGTGGGGCCTGTGTGATGGTGGCTCATTTTGTGCTCTGGCTCCGTCACCCACGTTCTTGCCGAGAGCATGCCAAGTCCAGGGCCTTTCTCCGGTGGGTCCCCAGGAAATACTGTCAGCGAGAACCAGAGACTCAGGCTCCCCGCTGCTGGCCTCCGGGTCCCTGTTCTCCCACGGTTTATATCTCTCTCCTTAAATCACTCTCCAGGCCACGTGCTGGGACCTCTCCTCCTCTCTTCACTGTGGGTTTTGTCCCACACTGTGGGTGTAGTCCCAGCTCATCCATCCAGATTTGGGGAGCTGCCGCCAGAAACACACGAGGAGGTCGGGGTGGCCAGACGGGCGGAGCGTGGGCAGGGAGGCCGGGCCGCAGGCAGAGTGGACCTGCAGGGCCCACCGCCCAGGCTGCCCACTGCTGTCTATTAACTCTCCATTAGCATGCTCCGTGGCATTCCCTCTAACAGTTTGATTTATGCCGCCGCGGTTTTGCTTACAAATTAGAAGCTGCTATTGTGCTAAGTCGGCTTTAAAATCGATGCAGAATAATTGCAGTACATGGTAGCTGGACGACATTAACATCAGAAATGCACCGTGGTCGTCATCCCTGGAACAACCACGACCCATTACAGGGAGATTCCGAGCCCTTTCCCCACCTAATTTGAGCTGAACACAGCTCAACCCCAAGGGCTCCCCCGGCACGGCCAGCCCCTGACAGAGAGGTGTCTCGAAATGGATTTGTCCGGAGTCTGGCTGGTAACCATCGTGTTGAAGTGCCTCGGAGGCGTCTGGCCAGACCGAGTTTGTCTCACTGCCTGCTCCAAACCTCCACCTTCCGCAGTGTGTTTTGCTGTCTTGATGCTCAGCATGGCGCTCTGTGTGAGTGCCTGCGTGTGCCTGTGTGCACACGCACGCGTGTGCGTCTGTCTTGCCTTGGAGTGAAGAACAGTACTCCTGAGGCCAGGCCGTCATCTTGTATCCTGCCTCCCCAGCACTTCCCGTCATCAGCTCCTCCGTTTCCTCACTGCCGGCCCTCTGGGATGGGCTCTGGGGGAGAGCAGGGGAGGCCAGGTGTCTGGACGTGGAGCACTGAATTGGCGGCAGCAATGGCAGCAGGTACTTGTTAGCAGAGCCGTCAGCCTGGGGGCCGACGGGCGGCCAGACGGCAGGACGGCTGTCACTCTTCTCTACCCGGTGGAGTCACAAGTAGCTTTAAGCCAAACTCCTGATGCTGGGCTCCATCCTCGGAAATCCTGCTCTGATTGGTCTGGGGTGTCTCCTGGGGACCCCTACCCCAGGGATTCACGTACACCTGTTACGGGCTGAGAACTGCCGTCTAGTCCATTTCTCTGACTTCAGATGGGTCTGTGCTTCTCTAGATGGGAGCCATACTGTGCTGCTGAGCTGTGCTTAGTCGATCAGTTGTGTCTTGTATCTGACTCTTTGTGACCCCATAACTATAGCCCGCCAGGCTCCTCTGTCCATGGGGATTCTCCAGGCAAGATACTGGAGTGGGTTGCCATGCCCTCCTCCAGGGGATCTTCCCAACCCAGGGATCGGATACAGGTCTGCTGCATTGCAGGTGGATTCTTTACCGTCTGAGTCACCTATATGGCACCTATGGAGAGTATGGCTCTCCACCAGTTAGGGAGCAATACTAACTGACGTCAAAGATCTCTGAAAAAAAAAAAGGAAAAAGGGGAACTGATAGGTGGGAAGTTCTTCCTTCCGTCTAACCAGAATTCCTGCTGCTTCGGATCCTCCCATCGCTGGATGTGAGTGCCTGGCTCCATCTCTCTGCATGGATGGAGTCAGGTGGAAGGTCATCCCAGGGAACGTGGGGACCCTGCTGTCTCATAAACTGGACTCTGAGGCTTTTGTTGGGGAAGCTGTGACAAACCTAGATGGCGTAATAAAAAGCAGAGACATCTCTTTGCCGACAAAGGTCTGAATAGTCGAGGCTACGGTTTTTCCAGTAGTCAGGTTTGGATGTGAGAGTTGAACCGTAAAAGGGCTGAGCGCCGAAGAACTGATGCTTTCGAACTGTGGTGTTGGAGAAGACTCTTGAGAGTCCCTTGAACTGCAAGGAGATCAAACCAGTGAATCCTAAAGGAAATCAGTCTTGAATATTCATTAGAAGGACTGATGTTGAAGCTGAGGCTTCAATACTTTGGCCACCTGATGCGAAGAGCTGACTCATTGGAAAAGACCCTGATGCTGGGAAAGATTGAGGGCGGGAGAAAGGGACGACAGAGGATGAGATGGTTAGATGACATTACCGACTCGATGGACATGAGTTTGAGCAAACTCAGGGAGATGGTGAAGGGCAGGAAAGCCTGGCATGCTGAAGTCCACGGGGTCGCCGAGTCAGACATGACTGAGTGACCGAACAATGACAGCATGGCTTTCCTGAGGACCGTGCTGTGTGCTCCAGGCCCCTGGAGTGGAGCTGGGAGCCCTCGGGGACCTGCAGTGTCAGAGGGAGGGGTGAAAGCAGTCAGACCCCTTATTCACACGGGACCCGGAGAAGGAGAGGGCTTGGCCAGCAGGTCGCAGTGAGCCTCCAGTTCAGGCCGGCCTGGACGCCCCAGGCCTGGCTCCCATCAGAGCCACTTCCCACCCGTGCAGACCCCGCTGGGGAGAAGTGGGCCTGGACCCTGTCTCTGGGGAGGCTGAGCCTGGAGGTAGGATCCCCGCATCTCAAGCGAGGCTGAGCGCCTGCCGGCTCCCAGACGCACGCGCTGTGCCAGGAGGACCGTGTGACGGGCTGGGGGAATGACAGCTGTCGGGTCTGGTTTGACGCCAATGCAGGCCCCTGACACATCCCCCGGTTCTGTCAGCTCCACTGCTGCTGCCACGTGCTTTGTGTGACGGTGGTAGGAGGGAAGCAGGTCTGCCCTGGATGGGCCAGCGCCCCCATGAAGGGGAACAGAGCGAAGGTGTGGGGGACAAGGGACCCCAGATGGGGGTCAGGCCGTCACTCGTCACTGCAGGGTGAGCATCCCCTGTGACCTGGCTCCGTGCGGGGCGCAGAGGTGCTCTCAATGGGCTTGGCCCCAGCCTGGAGAGCTCCATTCCGGCGGAGAGACAGGCTCCATGTCAGCTTGGCGAGCTAGGAGCTGTGAGTGGGTAAACACAGGAAGCTGTGTGGACGCCGGGACGGGCACCTGGCCTGAAGTCAGGGCCTGGGGCCTGCTCTTGTCTGCATTCGGGGTGAGCGGAGGCGAGCCACTTCAGGCCAGACTGGGCTTTGCCTCCTGGTGTTTCTCTCTGTGACCCACCTGGGAGGCCACCCCTCCCCCACCTCCCCCCCTCCCAGGAGTCCAGCAGCGGGACCAGCCTCGGTTTCTGCACCTTCTGCAGGAGAGGGCAGGGTCGTAGGGAGGCCGTCACGCCCAGGGTCTGGAGGTCTGAGCACAGGAGTCTCGTGCTTGCCCACACTGCTCGGGGGCAGTCTGCAGGCAGCTGCAAGCGGGCAGTTCCCCGTGGGCTGATGGCCGGTTGTTGCGTCCTCATGGGGAGATGAGCAATGCATCTTAGCACGCTGCCTGACTCAGCTTGGTTCCGGAGCCTGGAAGCGGGGAAACAGCCCCCTTCCCTCCGCAATAACAGGAAGAGGGGGCAGAGGAATTGGCTTGTCTGGGGGAACAGAAGGGATTATTGTCCAAATAGGTCATGCTCATCAGAGGGGCGTGACTACAGCCGCCCCGGAGCCCCAGAGCCTCCAGGCTGGTCCCCAGGAAAGGTGGGTGGGGTCTTTCTCAGCTGGAAGAGGGGGCTTGTGCCAAGAGGACCCGGAGGGTCATGCTTTTGTGCTCAGTCAACCTGCTGGGCCAGGCTGGAGCCACTTCCTTCCGACCACAGTCAAGGTCCCAGGGCCCATCTACATCCCAGGCCTGGAACTTCCTTGGTGTTCCAGTGGTTAAGAATCCACCTCCCAATGCAGGGAATGCGAGTTTGATCCCTGGTCAAGGAACTAAGATCCCACCTCCTGTGGGGCAACCAAGCCCATGTGCCACACCTAGAGAGCCTGCGTGATGCGCTGAAAACCCAGCATGGCCAAAAAGAAGAAAAGCCCAAGAAACAAAAGCAAAAAGCCATCATCCCAGGCCTGACGTGAGGCAGAAGAGAGGGGTCAGGGCTGCTGTTCTGCCGTCTCTCCTGGTCAGTTTTGGGGGTTGCAGAGTGGAGCAACTGTCCTTCCCAGGGAGGACGGAGGTCCTGGAGATTGCCCTGGCTCAGCCAAAGGAAGGTGGTTTTTTATTCTCAGAATTGCACATAACGGCAGGCGCTTCTTTCAAGTCCAGAGACGAGAACCTTCCCTTCTTGGTTTTGGGGCTTTGGTAAGGAGACTCATTTTCCCGCTTTACCCACACGTTCAAGGAGACTGGCCGGGATGTTTCTGGGGGATGCTCAGCTCCAGAAAGACTGGCTTACATCTCAGCAGCCTCGGGAGAGCCCATCCCGAGTCCTTGGGCCGGGATGTCCTTCGGGGCTGCCTGGACTCTTCCCCTCCCTCTGGGGGAAATGCTGACTCTCTCTGGGGATGGAGCATCCAGGCCTCCCTGGGGTTCAGATTTGAGGGCTGTCTCCTTACATCTGACCCAACAGCAGAGAGGGCCCAAGCCCGCTGCTTAGTGAGATTCTTAGGTTCAGCCAGGAGATCCTTGCGCTTACCCAGCACGTCTGGGTGGGGTGCGGAGGCCGGGACGGAGCCCTCATCCCCAGGCCTCTGTCTGTGGACACGCCGAGCCCTGTAGCATCTTGTCTGTGCATCAGCGACAAGCACCTCGGTGGGCAAATCTGGATCAGAGCGTGCGTGCTAAGTCACTTCAGTGGTGTCCGACTCTGCGACCCCACCTGGGCTCCTCTGTCCATGGGATTCTCCAGGCAAGAATACTGGAGTGGGTTGCCATGCCCTCCTCCAGGGGATCTGCCTGAAACAGGGATCAAACCCTCGTCTCTTGCGTCTCCGGCATTGGCAGGCAGGTTCTTTACCACTAGCGCCACTTGGGAAGCCCCGTGAGTGCTTACTGGTGAAGAATTAAATGCAGGAGCCGAAGCCAGCAGTCATTTCAAGCAGCACAGGGAGACGGAGAGCCCCAGGGCAGCGGTAGGCACTGTCTGCCCTGCCTGTGCCAGGTTTTTGGGGGCCTGAATGTGTCCCCCAAGGCTGTGCAGTCTGGCTTGTTGGCGCTGCTGGCAGAGGCTTTAGAGAGCTGCTGCAGCCTCCTGATGAGGGCTGGCCTCGGGGAGGCTCTGGGAGGCCCACCGTATGTGTGGTTCTGTGGCTGGTACATCCTTGGGCTCCGTGGGCCACCACGGCCAGATGCCTGAAGGGGCAGAGCTATTTCTGGTGGTCACGGAGGAGGAGTGTGGATGAGAGATGGTGCAAGGATGCCTCGTGGGCGGACCACCCCTGCTTCTATCCCCTCGCCCCCTCGCATGACTTGTCCTTTTCTTCACCGGTCTTGGTCCTCCCTGCCCAAGCCTGTGTGAGGCTAGGGGCCTGGAGTCCAGCAGGCCTTGTAGATAACAGGAGGTGGGATGCTTCATAAACACGGGTGATCAGTCTCACCCAGGTGGGCTGGGGTGGTACAGAGCTTGACTCCTGACAAAATTATAGTGACCAAGGATGACGGGCACCTGTGTGAAGCTCACCTGTTCAACAAACACCTTCAAACACATTTCTCATCTGCTTCTCGTGGCTCCTCTCAAGGATGTAACAACAGCTAATATTTGTTGAGCAATTGCTATGTGCCAGGCACTGCAATAAATGTTTTACATGCATTTGAAAAAAATTTTCTCCTAAAGGAAACCCTCCTACATTGTTGGTGGGAATGTAGATTTCTACAGCCACTTTGGAGAATAGTATGGAGGTTCCTTAAAAAACTAAATATAGAGCTATCAGGTGATTTTCAGCAATCCCACTGCTGGGCGTATATCTGGAGAAAACCATACTTTGAAAATGTACACACACATCTCAATGTTCATAGCAATACTGTTTACAATAGCCAAGACATGGAAGCAACCTAAATGTCCATTGACAGATGAATGGATAAAGAAGATGTGGTACATATATACACAATGGAATATTACTCAGCCATAAAAAGGAATGAAATAAAACCATTGCAACAACATGGAAGGACTTAGAGATGATCTTACTAAGTGAAGTAAATCAGGCAGAGGAAGACTAATACCATATAACACTTATATGGTTAACACTTGTATGTGGAATCTAAAATATGACACAAATTAACCCATTTATGAAATAGAAACAGACTCACAGGCTTAGAAAACAAACTTTTGTTTACCAAAGGGAAAAGGTTGGGGGGGGGCAGAGATAAATTAGGAGGTTGGCATTAACAAATGCACACTGTTATATATAAAATAGGTGATCAACAAGAACCTACTGTATAGTACAGGGAACTCTACTCATTAGTCTGTAATGACCTATATGGGACAAGATTCTGAAGAAGAATAGATACATGTTGTATATAATGAAATCTCTTCGCTGTGTATCTGAAACTAACACAACATTGTAAGTCAACGACAGGGGTGGTTTCCTCTCTAAGTCGTGTCTGACTCTTGTGACCCCCATGGGTGTAGCCCTCCAGGCTCCTCTGTCCATGGGATTTCCCAGGCAAGAATACTGGAGTGGGTTGGCGTTTCCTTCACCACGGGATGTTCTCGACCTAGGGATGGAACCCAGGTCTCCCCCCTTGCAGGCAGATTCTTTCTCGCCTGAGTCCCCGGGGAAGCCCCTATTTTCCCGCTGCATCTCTCTTGTAAGGACGCTCGCCATGGCGCTTCGGGGTGGTCCAGGATGATTCCCCATCTCAGGAGCCTTAACTCAGTTACACACACGGAGACCCTTTGCCCAAATCAGGTCACTCACAGGTTCTGGATTAGGGTGTGGATGGACACGTGAGGGCATCTGCGGGTGCTGTGGACCCAGGCGGCAGGAGCTGGTCCCGGTTCAGACCCAGGGGGCGGTGGGGGCCCGGGTGTACGAGCCCTCCCCATGAGGGCCGGCGTGCAGAGCTGGAGCGGTGGCCCCCACCTGGGGCCTCATGGTTTCGGGGGGCGTCAGGGCCGTGGTCGAGCCGCTCTCACGCTTCCCTCCCCCTGTCTGCCAGCCTTCAGCCGCTGGACCCGGGGGCCCCTTGACTTTCTGGTTCCTCTCTTGGCCTCCGGACTCGCCTTCTCCAGACTCATCCCCGGCTGCCCTCTGCTTTCTCACTGTTGATCAGGCCCTCTCTCCTGGCTTCTGACCACACTTGCCCTCTGCAGCGTTCCTGCCTGGGGCTGGCTGGCAAGGGCCTCTCACCAGGACCTGTCTATGCCGTGAGCCCGTGCCCGGGCTGAGAGCCCTGTGCGCAGGGCTGGATGGGGAGGTGGGCTGATGGTGGGACTGCCCAGAGGTGGAGCAGTGGGCTGCTTCCCCGCTGCCTTTTGCTGAACTGGAGAGAGTGAGGACACGGGCTTGTGGCTGCATTGCTCCTCTGCCAGGTACTACCCGGGCTGAATGCAGACGGAGCCCCTTGCCGCCTCAGCCTCTATAGCAGAGACGTTTCAGGAACCGCTGCTGTGTGGGCCTCTTGTGGCCCTGAGCAGCAGACCAGGGCCTCCTGCCTTCCCAGCTCGTTCCCCAGCCTTCCCGCCCCTCCTGCTCATCCGAGCACTGCCCTGGCCGACCCCCTGCACACCTCCTGCCCCCAGATTGCCCGAGCCTGCCTGAGCGGCTGGGAACCCTGGCTGGAGTGGGGGGCATCTTGGATCACCCGAGGGGATGAAGGGTCTTGGAGGTCAGGAGGCAGGCTCAGTCCCAGCTCCTCCAGGGACTCAGCTGGGGAAGCGGATGTCTTCCCTGGTGCTTCGTCCTGGGTCCCGGCTTTTCTCTCCCTGACCTTGTCTCCCCATCTCCCCCCACCCCCAGCCCCAGTCTTGTCCTTCCGCTGACCAGGTCGTCTCCTCTGTTGCCAAGCAGTGCCCACCAGGGCCTTGCCCATCCCGCCCTGGGGCCAAACATTTCCTTTGCACCTGCCTTTGCAAATAGTCGATGCCTACTGAAAGCTCTTAAACACTTGGGGCCACAGTCTCCTAAAATAAGGGTGGAACAGTGGTTTCTCAGTCCCTGAAGACCGTCTCAGGCCCCAGGGGTGTTCCTGGCTACTCTGGGACCAGCCGGGGTGAGGGTCTCTCCCAACCTGTCCTACTGGCTGCTCTCCCAGCTCTCCCAGCTCTCCCAGCTCTCCCCCACCCGTGTCCCTCACTCCCCACTCTCCTCCCCCGTCAGCTGCTGCTCTGGTCCTCCGCTCCCTGAGGAAGTACTGATTTATTGGAAGCTTGCCTGTCCCGAGGTCACCCAGGAGACCCCCCCCCCAAGGATGCCACAGGGCTTCCCTGACCCCCATCTGGAGACCCCTGGCTAGTAGGATCTCTTGCGCCCCTCCCTGCCTGGAGTGATGGGGCAGGGCTGGGGTGGGGAGATTGTTTATCAGGGCCCAGTGTGTCCTGCCATCAGCCTGCTGTCCAGGGGGTGAAGGACGCCTCAGACTGGGGACACTGCTTAGTCAAGAGCGTGTGCCTGGGTGTGTAAGGATTGTGGGCTTTTAAAAGTAATTTTAACTTCTTGCCAAGAATGCCGCACATTTTTTTCTCTCTCTGCCCAGTGGAGCCTGTGATCCCTGCAGGAGGCAGCAGGTGCAGATATGAGCGAGGCGGGGGTGAGGTGAGGGGGGGTGGGGGAGGGTGGGATGGAGGGGGCAAGGGATGTCCCAGGTCCCCCCGCCCCCTCGGGCTCCCTGACCAGGCCTGGGATCTGGGGCCTCTGGATTCCCATTGGTGGTACCCTGACCCTCCAGGTCAGGAAGGAAGATCCTAGTTCTGCTGCCCCCATGGCAGATGCCAGCGTGCTCTGGGGTGGGGAGTTGGTGAGAATGATGCTCCCAGGTCAGGCCCTCGTGCTGGCCTTGGCAGGGACCAGGTCCCTGGCCTCGCCCCCGCTTCCCGAGAGAGAGGTGCCATGGGGCGAGAGCTTGGAGGGAGCACGCCAGATCCATACATGATCACCGACTCCGTCTGTGCCCATGCCGGGCCCACCCTGAAGAGGTCAGCAAAGCGTGGGGCTGGCAGGGCGGGGCGGGTGGAAATTCACGTGGAATTGGCTCGCCTGGGTGCCAGGGCAACAGATGTTGGCGTCGGAGCCTGCATGGGGTTCGCTCCAGGCCGTGGGCGGGCGGCACCTTCAGATGATCTCCTGGGTCGGGTTTCTCATTGGCTCCAGGCAGGGCCTTTCACTTTCCTCCACCTTTTCACCCACTGTGGCATGTGGGTCCGGCCAGCAGAGTCCATCGTTCCTCTCTGCCCCATGCTGCGAGCTCCCCGAGGCCGGGCCGGCTCTCCAAAGGCCGGGCCAGGCCAGCGTGGGGTCTCTCTGCTCCCTGCAAGCATTGTGCGGCCTCTCCGGTGCAGACAGGCAGTCCCCTGAGCCCCGCAGGGGACCAGAGCCTGCTGACTCAGCTCCTACTTCTCCCAAGGTCCCTGCTGTCTGGTCTTGGTGTGCACCCCTGGATCTTTCTTTTCGATAGGATTCTAACAGCCAGAGGATGGCGAGTGAGGCAGGCACAGGCCTCCCAGCTCCCAGAGTGTCGTGTGTCACCAGGTACCCGCTCCCAACACACACACGCAAATCCTGGATCATCCGTGTAATCTCCTCCCCAGATATTTTCTGTCCCAAGCTCCAGCTTCCTTGATAAGCTCCTTTCTCTTTTTACTGTGAGCTCTACTTATTTATTTACATTTAAATTCCTTCTGATAAGCAGTGGATATGAAACCTGTTTAAGTTTTGCTTAACAACAGAGAGGGAGAACTCTGCGGTTTGGACTGGGTCTTCAGGGCCGTGGGAACTGGAAACTCTCCACTCCCCACCACCATCACCTGGATGTGATGTGTTCCCTCACCTGCCTCCTCTCCACCCCCTTGTTGCCCCCCCGAAATCTTGAACTAGAGAACATCCAGAGGTATTTAGTCTGGTGGTTTGAGCCTAGCTGTGCATCAATAGTCACTGGGAAGTTTGCAACTCACTCCCTTGGGCAGGAGTGGGGACTGGGGTTTCGTTTGGTTAACAGGGTGGCTCAGTTGGTAAAGAATCTCCCTGCAATGCAGGAGAGCCAGGGGCATGGCAACCCCCTCCAGTATTCTTGCCTGGAGACTTCCAGGGACAGAGGAGCCTGGCGGACTTCAGTCCATGGGCGTCACAAAGAGTGGGACGTGACTGAGCAACTAACACACACTTGGTTAACAAGTGCCCGGGTGATCCTGACACGTGTATCCCCGGCTTCCAGGTCCTGGGGGTGGTGTTTGGTCCACGGGCTCTAGTGCAGTGCTGGCTCTCTCCTTTCTCCCCTGAGGCCACCGAACTCCCATTTCTCCGGGGGGCCATCTACTGTCTGGGGGTGTTTTACTCTGGAAAGTTCCTTCTCATCGGTTCTGGTCTGTCCCCCAGAGCGGCAGGGACGGATTGCCGGCCCTCTTCTCTGGGGTGGTCTTCTCATGTAAGGACAGCTGCCCTGTGCAGCCAGTCCGGTCCTCCCCAGTCCATGCACCCCGGCCCCTTTGCAGACTTGTCAGCCGCCTTCCCCTGGCTGCAGGAGCATGGGGCAGGTGACAGAGGGGAGGGGTGAGGGTGAACCCTAAACTTGCTGGCTGGGCTGGGGGCCCTCTCTGCCCCTGACTGCACCATTGCCTCATCCCTTTCTGTTTCTCTCAGGCACCATCAGCAGATCATCTTCATGGAGCTCTCCAGCCGTCCCCCGCCCCAGCCTCACTATTGATTATTAATAATTAACTTAGCAAGAACATTAAATAATTTCATTTGGTAGTATTTTAAAGGTACAGAAGGTACATGTAAGTTATAAAGGTAATAGAAGGGACCGCCCCCCACCCCAAACCCACCACACCCACTAAGGCCAGAGCTTCACCAGCACATCTCCTGAGGTCATCACTGGCCTCTCCTCTCGGTGGGGACCCGCATCCTGGCTGTGTTTCTTCCTCTTTCTCCTTGGTTTTGCGATGTTGGCGCTCACATATGGCCCTCAGCTACGCGTTCTAGAGCCATGCTCGCATCTGCTTCTGAATTTCTCGGTGGTGCTTAGGGTCTCCTTAGGAACTGCTCAGACAGTTCTCTTTCCAGTCACGTCCCCTCCAACCAGACCATCAGCCCCTTGAGGGCAGGACCTCTGTTCATCCTTTACAGTACCCCTCTTCCCTTGCCCCAGGTCCAGTAGTGGGCACTCAGTCAATCCTGCTGTTAATTGACTAATTGGCTGGGTCTTCACTGGCCACGGGCCCCTGCCTGTGAGCTGGGTGACCGGCTGCTCGGTCCCTCCTGTTCCTTACTGCGTGTCTCCTCCGAAAATAACATCCCCGGAGCCGTAAACCTGGGCGGTTTGGATGTGTTCTCTGCGAGGCTCTTAGCTTCATTGTGCAGTGGAGGGGCAATTCCAGGCCAGGGCTGCATGCTGGGTGGGGGCGGGGCATGGGCTGTGCTGGTCTCAGCCTCCCGGCCCAGTCGCTCTGCTGGGGGGGCCAGGAGAGGTGCTGTTCTGGCAGGTCTGCGGGAAACAAAGACGCCATCCTGGTCTCCCAGGCTTTCTTGGGCAGCTGGGGATATCCACCCAGAGGACAGTGAATTAGAGCTGTTTAGGGAAGAAATTTAGTGAATGAATGAAGGGCTGAGTGGAGAGCGAATGAATGAGTGGCTGAAGAAGAGGGCAGACAGCCAGGAACGGCACGGGAAGAAGGCTGGCTGGGAGCATTTTCCTCACTATTTTGCGTGATGTTGGAAGTCGCCTAATGTCCTCTCAGTTCCCTCTTCTGTGAAGCGGGGCAGAAGTGTGTCCTTCCCCAGGGTGGCCCAGGAGACCACCAGGGGTCACGTTTGTGAAGGTGCCCGCTCCCCTTGAGGTCACGTCTGCGTAACCGGGATCTCGGTGGATGGAGACTGGCTGTGATGGGCACGGGTATGTTTCCCTCTCGAGTGGGTTGCTTATGACTCGAGAGGTGCCCCCTGACCCTCTCTGCCAGCCCTGGTGATTGCTGGCCATTTGCTAGTGGAGAAGTTGGTTCCCCCTGCAAGCTGGGTTGGTACTGTAGCCAGGGCACCACAAACGCTTGCTTTCCCATCACGCTGGAACCTGTGAGACCTGATGGCCGGACCCAGCCAGCAGCACCTTCCTGCTTTGCTGTGGGGAGAGCAGGTGTCAATTTGATTAGCTTGGGGTGGGGGTGGGGCATTGGCCTCGCTGCTGCAACAGCATTTAATCTGGGGAGACTAGCCAGTCCTCTCAAATAGAGACTTGCTGAGGTCATGCCTTATCTTCCAGAATTCCCAGGGAGCTGCCAAAGTCAGGGAGGGGGCAGTCTAGTGAGCCAGGGCCCGACAGCTCCTTGGTTCTTGTGACTTGAGGCTTCCCCAGGGTTGAGGGTACATCTGCTGCTTCAGTCCCTCTGTGCCCTTTGCACGCCCATGGTGTTGCGAGAAGAGCGGCCCCGAGACCCAAAGAGCTGGGCTCCAGCCCCCATCTCTGTCTCCTTAGCAGCCCACATCTCTGTCTCCTGTATCTCGGGACCAGTTGTCTTGTGTCTCCGAGGGTCACCTCCTCCGTGGCAGAGAGAAGACAGTGATACCCTGAGGGGGTCATGCAATCGTGTGATACTAACGACTGTTGATTGAGTGCTTGCCAAGAGGGTACACACGTTACAGGCATCATTTCAGCAACACCCCCGAGAGAGGGGTGGGGTACAGTGTTCCATGTTGCTGCTGCAGCTCAGAGAGGTTAGGTGACTTGCCCAGGTTGCATAGCTGGTGGTTGCAGGGTGGGTTGGCACCAGTGGGCACCTGTGCTGTCCATCTGCGCTGTGCTGCTTCTCTCGGTAAACGAGATGACACGTGAAGAGTGTCTGGCGTGCGGCGGCTGGATCTGAGTCTCACCCGGCCTCTGTGGTATTACTGAGAGCTTAGCCAGGGCTTTCTGGGGACTGGAAGGAATGGGGGTGGAGGTAGAGAAGAGACTGGCAAGCCAGTTGTGTGCACCCCACCTCTGTCATGCAGGCCTGGACGTATTTTCGGTGGCAGGCTGATGACTCTCCTCCGAGCTCAGCAGGAGGCAGAGGGGTGGGTAATGATGCTCGGCACTCAGCTCGTCCTGTGGGTTTGTGAGAGCTCGTCTCGACCTGGTCTTGGAGCGCTGTCTGGGTCCCTGGAGCTGTGGGGTCACCTGAGAATTGCCCCGCAGGTGGGCCTGCCCAGAGGGAGCATGTGGCTGGCCCACAGCCTCCGGGCACACACACACACACACAGGAGGGGGGATGGTGACTGGGGAGCAGTGGCCCAGCCACGTGAGCGGCACCACGGGAAGGGCGGCTCCCTCAGATGTGATGTGCTGGGGGTGACTCAGCAGTGGGGGGCTTCCTGGAGCAGGGGGCTGCTAAAGCGGGGGTGGAGTGTGGCTAGGAGGAGGAGGGGGCATCTTGAATTGGGGCCGAGGCCTCCTTGTATCTTCCTGATCAGCTCTGTCCCCTTCATCGCGTTTTTTTTAGAGCCTCGTATGTGTGCTGCCCTCCTGGGAGCTGGGGTCACGAAGTCCTGGACCTGCCTCCTGGGGGCTCGCTGTCGGAGGCAGGAGAGCTGATGCCACCGGGGTGATCCTGACCTCAGGCCATGTGGCGGGGCCCCAATCAGGAGAGAAGGCTCTGGTCCCTGCGTTTTCCACCCCATCTCCTCACACCAGGGAGGACCTCAGGTCTGCTGACCCCTTCCTCCACCCTCACCGAGGCAGACTCAGCCCACTCCTTTGTCTGGGTCTGGTCGGCCCTCCTGGTGGGGCTGAAACTGAAAACCCGATTGATTGATCTCTCTGGAACAAATGGCAGTTTCCTAGTTCAGGGTCTCCCCGACCCCATCACAGGGAGGGCAGGTCGGGACCTCCTCCCCTTGCAAAGCCGCAAGTGGGCCAAGCGGGGCCCTGCGGTCCACGTGGCCAGCTGTTCCCGCTGCGGAGGGCAGCGCCGCCACCATCTGCAGCTCATTCCACTGCATGAATTTTGCAAACAGCCTTCTTCGTCATGTTTATGAACGTGGCGGACGCCAGCTGCAGGCCGGCCTTCCTGTGATGATGGAGGGCTTGCCTGGCAAGCCTGCAGGTTGCTTTTAGGAGTCTCGGCCTTGCCGAGGATGCTGCCTACAGTCTCCTGTGTCTTCCTGCCTCCTGTCCCCTCCCCTCGCCCTCCAGCCTCCAGAGGAAGACTAGAATATTCCCTGCTTTCTGTTTGCAGTGAGCACAGCACTTCTAGCTGTCTTCTGGAGAAGAGGTGCTCTTCGCACCTCGCAGGTGAGGGTCAGAGAGACCCAGGTCTGAGGCTGAAGGCTCAAGGCTGCCGAGCTAAGCGGCGAAGGTCCCGACTGCGTCCTTTGCTCCCTCGTTGGGCCGGCGCGACACTCGCTTCCCTGGGGCCCCGTGCAGAGTCCTCACCGGCCTCACCAGGGACTGCCGCTGCCCGGGGCCAGCCTGCTTTGTGCCGGACATGGTTTGTGGCTTTTGTTTGTTCCCACGGTGCCCTTTGCGAATGTCATTGAGTTACGATGGGGCTGACTCCTCTCCTGAGCTGGCAGCAAAGCCGGCTCGCCATAGTCCTCTTCCCCAGACAGCCGTGTCAGTGCTCACGGGAGCACCCTGGCTGGGAGGGGACTCCTGGGTTTGGACCCACAGCCAGCTGTCCCTTCGCCCTGCTCTGAGCCAAGTCGAATGCCCTCATGTGCCCACTCAGAAGATGGGGTGAAGGGTGTTACCGCTTCAGACCCCCATCCCTGGTGGGGCAGCGTGCAGACCAGTTAGTGTTCAACTGCTTGAACTTGGGGTGCTGGGCGTGTGGGCTATGGGCAGCCCTGTACCGGTGGCACTTTCATCCCCAGGGAGTTCCCTGATGGGTTTTCTCCTTGGGGACCAGAAGCCTGGTCCTCGCCAGGAAGGGTCAGGTGGCTGCTCTCCCCTGAGAGGGGCTCTCCATAGTTGCCGCAGGGCAGAGCAGGACTAGATTCAGACGGGGCTCGAGATTCATCCCTGGATCTTAGTAGCCTCTTGTTATCCAGGCCTGAGCCTGCCCACCGCCCCCCGCCCCCCCAACCCCATCCTGCCGGGCTGGAGAAGAGGGAAAAGGCCAGCCTGGGGCAGCTGGGATGGGCAGTGAGAGGCAGGCATCCTTCCTGGGAAGTTGCCCCCTGCCTTGGACTCTTCTGAAAGGCACCCAGGGCTCCCTGGGCAGAGGAGAGCCTCCACCCTCTTGGTTTTTATTTTGTGGCCTTGTTAACACGGGGACCATGATGGCCCGTGTTCCCACTTCCCGAGATGGGAGCGGGGAGGAGTTTCTGTCCTGGGACTCTCCTCATTCCAGCTCCGCTGCCCGAGGGAGTCCGATGGCTGCGCTCGGACTCAGAGACGGGGTGGGGGCTCTCGTTCCCCTTTAGAAGCAGCAGGGGCTGTGGGCTCCGTCAAGTCTCCATGACTCCAGCCCTCTCTCCAAGCCTCCGCACCTCTGCTTGCTGAGATCCGTCACCTAGGTCGGCTCCCACAGGTGCAACGGGAGCACAGATGTCCTGGTTCCCGGCCTGCTGCCTGGACTTGGCCTTCACGGAGGGTCGTCAGGAGCTGCTGGCATCTGAGGTGGAGGAGCTTGGGGAAGGAGAGGGGGAGAGCTGAGTGGGGTCAGGAAACAGGGTTGAGTGCATTTGGACATTTTGAGGTGGACTAAAAGTGAAAGAACCTAAATGTAAGGTGGGGGGCAGGCTGTCGTGTCCGACTCCTTGCGACCCCATGGACTGTAACCCACCAGGCTCTTCTGTCTGTGGGATTTTCTAGGCCAGAATGCTGCAGTGGGTTGCCATTCCCTTCTCCAGGGGATCTTCCTGACCCAAGGACTGAACCCTCGTCTCCTGCATTACAGGTGGATTCTTTACCATCTTAGCCACCTTACCTAAATTAAAAAAAAAAATGTTTATGTATATGACTATGTGATAGGAAGGATTTCCCGAAAAGGTGACCCCAGGAAGTGGTCCCAGAGAAATGGGCTGTGAGAGTTTTGAACAAGCATTTTCCTTCTGAGCCTGGGTTTCTTCCCCATAGGTGAGAGACTGGATGCAGGGACCCTGACTTTACCCCGGTGCTCTCACCCCGGTCCTGCTCCGCGTGGTGGGTGTGGGCCCCAGCCTGGACCGGTCCTGACCTTGGGTGGAGAGGCTGGCCTGGCCAGCACGCTGCTCAGCGGGGCTGGAGGCGGCCAGCATGGCCAGCCTGCGGCTCTGCTGCGTCACTCGCTCAGTATAGAACGGAATGCTGCTGGCCAGGCCGTGTCCCGATGGAGCGTGGAGGGCAGAGTTCCCCGCCCTGATTTCACCGTGGCCGCCAGGCAGCTGCTCAGAGTCGGGGGCTGCAGCGGGCGGTGGGCTGTGCCCCGGGCCAGAGGGGCACTCCATTCTGGACCCGGGAAAACTCTCTCTTCTTCTGGGCAGGGGGTAGCTGGGCTGTGGGTGGACTGATGTTCTGGCGGGTGCGGGGAGAGGACGGTAGGGATGAAGGCTGAGGATGGGCCTTAAAACCCAAAATAGAGAGGATCGCTTGATACAGAGTCATTCCTCAACCTGTCTGGGAGATGCTCTAGTTGTCCTCAAGCTCTTTCACCTTTTTCCTGCCAAGGCCACTGCACAGAGCCTGATCTCTGTACCTCGTTTTCTGCTGCTCTGACCCACGGTGCCCCCACGCCACTGTCGCGGGCCCCTGTGTGGAGGTCTCCTCTGTGCCAGGCTCAGAGTTGTGCTCACTCCCGTGACCCCACTGAATCCCCACCAGCCCCAGAGCGGGGAGGCTGCACTTGTCCTTCTTTTGCACTTAAGAGGCTCAGAGGACCTGAGGGATCAGCTTGGTTTTTCCTAGTGGTCACACCAGCTCCCTGCATCCCCTGACGCCAGCCCTGAGCCGAGGAGATAGGGCCCTCGGCTAAGCTGCTTAGCGCAGCACTGGGTCACAGCCAGCCGGGGAGGGGTTGGTGGGAAGCAGGGCAGCTCAGGCTTCAGTCTCTGCCTCTGCCACCCTCCCCCCGACCCACGCCCTCCCCGTGGCCGCCTTGCCCTGGCCTGGCTGAGGAGGGACACGGAGGCCCCACTGACTTCCTGTCTCCTCTGATACAGGCTCTCAGGCCCCCTGGCCTCTGATGGCTGCTGCCTCCAGGAAGCCCTCTCTGATTGAAATACTCTTGCCATTCTCCGTCCAGGGGTCCCGCTTCTCCCACACGGCCTTCTGGGTCTGCGTCCCCGGGAGCCTCACTAGTCAGGCCTGGCTGGCCAGTCATAAGAGCCTGGCCGTGTCCACTTTGGGAGACTGAGCTCTCATGGCTGCCCCAGCGCTGCTGGTCTCGAGAGAGACAGGCTCACAGCATCGGTCTCGCCAGATGGTGAGCCCCTGGCTGCTCCCCGAAGAGGACCATCTGGCTGCTGGTCTCCTTAGTCACGGGTGTGAGAGCTCGGGTAATGGTGGGGAACGCGGGGGCGGGGGGCAGTCAAATCGTGCTGGAGTGGGACAGCGGAGAAGGGGGTGTGCAGCGCCGCAGCCAGACTCTGGAATCTTCTCCCCGTGAGCACGGCTGGACTCTTCCTTCTCTCCCTGTCCTGAGGTCAGTCGACCCAGCTCCAGTCTCTTGGCATCTGGTGCCACGCTCCTGGAGCTCCACGAACCGACTTGTGCCAACCCCCTGCCCCGGCCTTAGAGTCCCAGCCGCACAGGCATCCGGTCTGTCCTGGCTTCTGGGGAGGACGGGTCTGAGCCAGGCAGCTCACCTGGGTGCCGCGCTCCTGGTGTGGAGGGGGAACAGACCTCCACGCGTCCAGGGCACCGTCTGAGTCTTCCCCCCGCCTCCGGCCCCTGGCAAGGCTCTGCTCTGCCTCTCGCTGGCAGTGCCTGGTTCTGGAACTCGGCACCGCTGTGACCGGACCGTCCCGGGGCGGCCAAGCCAGCGAGCAGGTGCCTGGACCAAGGCACGTTTCTCGCACCTGCCAGCCAGCGGGGCAGCCCTGGAAGGTGCCAGGCCCGTTTCTGGTTCTCGGGCCAAAGGGAGGGCCCGGAGGTGTGGGGAGGCACAGGGCGACGTCCTTGAAGCCACTCCCCCTGCAGACAGGAAGGGCAGGTTGACTCTTGCCAAGAGAGAGGCATGCCTTGCAGCCTTCTCTCTCTTGACCCCCTTTTGAATGTCCCTAAGGAGGAAGCCCATTGAATTGGAGCCCAGCCATGTGCGGGGGAAGGGGGTGAGACTGGGTGGGTGAGGTGGGGCCCGGAGACCTTGGGCCCCCTGTAACCGGGAACGACTGCCTGCCCCTGTCCTGTCTGCGTGGCTTCTTTGCTCTGTTAGTGGAGCCTAGGCTCCTGAAACAGGCAAGAGGGGACGTGGAGGCAGGCCTAGGCTGCTTCCTCCAACCCCCAGTCATCCTTGTGGGGTGGGGGGTGTGGGCGTGGGGCTGTGGCCTGCAGCCTGCATGGCTGGGTTCTGTGTCTGGGCTCGTCTGTCACGGAGGAGGTCGTCAGTGTCACGAGCTGTGGTCCCCGTGGGCAGACCTGGGCAGGTTCCTCAAAGTCCAGGGAGGATGGGGGCTGCCTACCCGCACCCCCGCCGCAACACACCATCCTTCTTCCAGCTTCAGTGCCCTTCTCCCAGGTTCCTTGGGGCAAGGGGGACTGCAGCTGCTTCTCACAGAAGGGCATGAACCCCGGTCACCCTGAGGCTGGCCCTGCGGGGAGACGGAAGGAGACAGATGGACAGCTGGCAACCTCTCCCACTTGAAAAGTTTGGGATTCCAAGTCCGCGTCCCTCTTGGCGCCAAGGGAACAGTAGCTCAGTTGTTCCAAACCCATCGTCAGGACACCTGCGCCCTTCTGGACCGTGACCCTCTGATTTCTGGGCCTAATGATGGCCTCATTCCGGGCAGGGGAGGGTAAAGCCCTGCCTGGGGGCTGTTCAGAGCAGCCCTGGTGTGTCCTCCAGCCCCCTTCGCTGTGTACTGCCTGGCCATCCTAGTTGGCCGGGCCTCAGGGAGGCTCAGCCTCAGGGGCTGGCAGTGGCTCTGAGGATACAGGGAGGAGGCCATGCCCACTCTGGGGGCAGTGGGAGCAGCCCCCAGCCTGCAGCGCATCTGTGGCTCCTGGGGGGTGAGGGATAGAGCATGGTCCGATGTAGATGGAAGGAAGCAGTGGGTGGAGGGGGTGTGGGTTTGTTCAGGGCGGCGGGGAGGCGTGTCTTGTGTGCTGGACTCGTGGACGGTGCTCGTAAACATATTGTGTTGAAGCTGTGAGGCTGCTGGGGAGGTGTCTTGGGGTGCCTGTGAGCCTGTCCGAGGCCTGGCAGGAGCCATCAGGGTCACAGCAGAAGCGACTTGACAGAGGCCTGTGAAATATACTGAGGCACAGCTGAGAGGAGTTCACTGACTCTGGCCGCGGCTGATGGAATTTGCTGGCTTGGAAAATACAGAGTGGTGGACGCCAGGCGTCTCTGATGCTGGAGGGTGGCTAGCGTGGAGGCTGGGGATGGCACAGACACCCTTGGGGGGTCGGGGGGACCTTCCTGCAGAGCAGGAGAAAGTGCAGGGAGGCCTGAGAGGTGTCAGGCTAGAATGACCCTTCCCGGGTCTCAGATCGCGCCCTCCCACCACCAGGGCAGGCAGGAAGGGGTAGAGCCCTTGACAGGAATCTGCAGAGAGACACCCCAGGAGGGCACACGCTTAGCCCCGCTCTGCTGGCCGTCTGGCTTAGAGGACAGGCTGGCCCGGAAGGCTTGTGTCTGCATGACCTGCTCTCTGCCCAGCCCCCTCTTCTGCTCTCCCTCTGGTCTGTTCCTGTTGCCAGGACCTTCCTTGTCTTGGACCCCGTCCCCCTCTTCAGGGAGATGGGGCGGAGTCGGCCCCGTGGGTCGGGATGCCGGGCACTGATGGCCGGGCTGGCAGGCGGGGGGCCAGTGGTGGTAGAGGGGTGGTAGAGGAGCCCATGCGGCCCCCTCTTTGGAGGCACGGCTCTCTGGCTCTCGCTTTGGAGACGGATGTTCTCCGGCTCTTCCTTCTGCTTCCGTGCTTCCTCCACGGACCTAATGTCCCTGAAAGCGCCACCTCTGGCCGTCATTCTCTCTCTCTCTCCCTTGACCAACCGGTCCTGCCTCTTGGTTTCAGCTGTGAGCTCTGGTCAGAGCATCCCAGGTGTATCCGGCCCTTTTGTCGTTTGCAGTGCATCCTACGAGCACTCGGCCAGCCAAGTGGGAGAGTTGGTCCACGTGCTGTATGCTAAGACTCAGGCACAGAGGGGCTGCGAGCCACAGCTGGGCCACCCCTCTCTCTCCCCAGATGTACATCCGACATCCCTGTGGACAGGTCCACGTCTGAGTCACCCCCATGGTACATGTGGACCCTCCTGAGGGGACCCTTGTGCTCCTGCCTCACACCCGGCACCGTCCTCGGGGTTCACATGTGTGACATCCCACATGGAAGGCCTCCTAATCCGTGTTTGGCAAGCGAGGGAACGGCCCAGCACGTTGTGTTATTGACTCACAGCTTCCCTCCGATCGAGCGATGGGGCAGGGATGTGACTGCAGACCCAGTGTGCTTTCTGCTTACCCACACCTGTTAAAGAGCCACGTGACTGCACGTGGGCAGGGCCCCCGCACTGGGAGGGCAGCCCAGCCACCCGTGTTGGCCAGGGGGCTGGCCGTCGGGGAGGGCCGCCGTCCCCAGCGTCCCTGCTTCCTGAGCAGCCCCCTGTGGCTCTGTTGCCGTGAGGTTTTCTGCGGGACTCTATCATCATCCTTCAGGATTCTGTAACCTTTGGTCTCATGAATCATGCCCCCCCATCTTGTGTTTCCAGAATGGGGAGGTTGCAGCTTTTCGGGGGTCCCCCGTCACGTCTCACTCGCTTCCTGTGTGACTGGTGTGTGTTTGACATGAGAGCGGGTCTCCCCCTTAGACTCAGGGCACCCCTCCCCAATCTGCCCACGGCCGCACACACAGGACGCTTCCCGCTGCACGGATGCACTCTGAGAAGCCCTGTCTCTGCTCCCACTCCGGGCCCAGCCGCCCATGCTGAGGTCAGCTCCCTGGTGGCCGCGGACACGGCCCGCCCCAGGCCTGCTGGCTCACTGCTGCGTGCCTATGACATGAGAGTCTTTCCTGGTGCTATGATGGAACCCCGGAGGCACGCGGAGCACGGCTCTTGGCTTCCTGTGCCCATCGCGGGTGCCAGGCCCAGGGACGGCCAGGTTAACGGCTGCAATGGGCACGGCCTGCTAAGTGGAAGGGGCTCGGGGCTGGGAGGGGTTGCAGGTGGGCTGAGGTGGGCGGGGTGGTGCTGGGCTCTGGTCCAGGCTCCCTCTCAGCTCCCCTCACCCTCTCCTTCCTCGCAGGCTCCCTTTTCTTCCTCACCTTTCTCTTTTTTCCTTTCCCTCCTATGTTTTGGGAGTCCCCCCGAGGCTGGCCATGGGCTGGTACTGTCCTAGCCAGAGATTGGAGTTCGGAAGCTCTTCTGCTCTGGGGCTTCCCTCCAGCCTGGGTTTCTTAAAGAAATTTACAGGCGTGTTAAAGATCCAAGGCCCTCTCTGGAGGTGGTGAGGGAGCCTTGGCAACAGCAGAGACCACTTCCAGGATGACAGGAAGGAAAACGGCAGTCCATGTGCACCTGCTGCCACGCGGGCATCCAGCACCTGAAGACAGGGAAGTCCAGTCCTGTTACCTTCCCAGCAATGAGCGGCCCTAGAAACAGAATCCGCTTGCCTGTGACACTCTCCCCTGGTGGGTGTGAATGTGTCAGAGGGGATGGCAAGGGGAGGGTAGAGGTCTCCAGGTGGCTGATCTTCATCACTGATGGGGGTGTCTGAGCGGCAAGAGGGAAGTTTGTTTGTCCTTTTGTTTCTGATGATAAAATTTGTATGTGGTCATTGGAGAGCATTGGAAAGAGCAGAGGGGTAGAAACACAGCGTAAATGAAGATGATGCATCATGCTGCCCTGCAGAGCTAACCTCCCTTCACCTTTGATAGTTTCTGGGTGTGGATGTGGATGGGGGAGGAGATTGTTTTGTTGCCAAGGACAACTTAAGTTTAAAGGAATAGGAGATGCAGGGGACAGTAGGTTCCCAGCATCCACCCTGGGCTGCCAGGGGAGCCTCCCACTTGGACCGTCAGCGCCAATGGGCTGCTCGAGCAGCCACTGGAAGGCAGACTCTGTTCCTGGGGGTTTCCTTTGTGATATGCAAGCACAGGGCCAAGTGGCTGGGACCCCACTAGCCCCCGGGACAGCCCCTGCCCCAAAACATAGATAGGCTCCTGGCAGGTGGCCGTGGGTCTGTGTCCAGACTTCTAGTGGCAGCTGCCCTGTTGGTCAGCTGCGGGTCTCTGGGTAAGTGAGGCTGACGGATCGTTTTTCACCTGTAGGTTCTGACTCTGGTCCCCCGGCTCTGCCCTCCAGAGCCGCGTGGGATAAGCCCGGACACCACGAGCCACGGCCGGGCTTCTTATGCTTAAAAACCTGTGGCTGTGTCCCTGCCACTCCCCCGAGTCCTCTAGCGGTCCCACTCATTGCTCGTGGAAAGCCTGGCTGCACGGTGTTGGGGGCTGGAGTGGCAGGAGGGAGGTGGAACCTCTGGCTGGGCTTCCAGGAGCAGGTGAGAGGGTGCGGTGATGCCGCTGGGATGGGGAAGCCCGATCCGGGCCAGGGAATGGCGTGCAGGAATGTTCATCCGCGGCAGGTGTGCACGCAGGCTCATGTGAGGGTGAGCTCCCGCCAGGACCAGAGGAATCCCGGCCCCCCAGGCTCCCCCCGCTCGCGTGCCCTTATATAGCCGTTGCCCTGCTCCCGGAGTCCGGGTGGAGACGCGCCCCGCCGCCGCCGCCCCCTACCCCACCGGACACACGCAGGGAGCCTGCCGCTCGCTCGGCCCTGGGCCGACTCTCAGGATAGTCTTGTCATCACAGCCGGGAGTCAGCTGTTGGTTCAGGAAGCTGTCCCTGGGTTTCACGGTGCAGGGCCAGAAATATAACCCTTCTGTTTGGCAGGAGCCCTAGGCCTTTGGCAGGTGTCCTCATGGCCTATTTTAAACTGAAGGGAGCAGAGAGAGGTACCTCCAGGGCTAAGCCGGGACCCCTCCCTGGAGGGGCTGGTTGCTCGGGGCTGGTCGCTTTCTCCCTCCACGGGCCTGGGACCCCTGTCTTGGGGGAGGGCGGAGGGTGGAGGCCGGGCTCTTGCAGGGCCTTCTGGAGGAGGGGTTTCAGGATTACATGGTGGGCCGGGCTGGGGCGGGAGGTAGGTTTGTCTGTTTTGCCTCTGTGGTAGTGTGGCCTTGCTTTAGCAGGCGGCCTGGCCTCCCTGTTTACCTTACCATCTGGGAAACGGGGGCCTGTGAGGCTCTACCTTGGCTCTCAGAGCGCCCCTGTGACCTCCAAGAAAGGTCGTTAGCTTGTCTGAGATGTACTGACCCCAGTCATCCTGCTTCATTGGCCAGGGTCACCCTCCCCACCAGGCCAAGCCCGCTCTAAGTAGGCCCAGGTTCCTGAGAAAACCTGAAAAGCTTTAGAGGCCGTCCTGTCACTCAAAAGGCTGCTGCCGGCTTGGTGAATGGAAGAATGACCGTCACTCGTGAAGAACCAGTGTGGCCTGTGCTTCAGAGCTGGAGTTCTGGGTCTGGCTGGCTGAGCCTCTTCCTGGATAAGATCCCCAACTTCTCTGAGCCTCAGTTTCTCATCAGTAAAGGGGATGATGAGGATGCCTGGGCATGAGATGAGATGATGGTCTGCAGGCGGGCCCTTGCCGCCAGTCACTGCTGAGTGATTTAGTGTCTGCTGTGACTTTCCCAGATCCTCGTTGTAGATAGAGGGTGCCCGCCCTGATGCTGACGCCCGGAGAGGATGGACGCCCATCGGCCCAGGACCAGCTTCGGTGGAAACTTAGTCCCTCCCCATCCAGGTGCAGGAGCTCCCAGTGGGGATTGGATGGAGCCCTGTCTTAGGGGGGGCGGGATGCCCGGGGCGGTGGTGAGAGGTGTTCATTCTCGAGGGGAAGTAGGGAAGGGGCCATGGCACAGCAGGTCTCAAGGGGCAGCGTGCCCCTGGGGATGTTTCTGTCCGCTGTGCCTCAGCCCAGGGGAGCCCACTCTGGGCTGGGAAGGTGGCTGGTTACAGCTCTGGAGACTGACACGGAGCAGGTCGGGGGATAAGGACTGTGTGGACAGACAGGACTGGGGACTCAGCCTGGCTCCGCTCGTTAGCCTCGGACAGCAGTGCCTACCTCCTCGGATGGGTGTGAGATGACATGAGATAGTGGGTCTGAAACAGCTGGTCCAGAGTCCAGCACGCAGCCGTGCTCCATGCACGGTGGCCATGATGGTGAACTTGGCAACCCCAGCTGGGTGGGGGCCCCTCCTGTATCAGGCCAGGTACTAGCTGCCTTCAGGGCTCAAACTTCTTCTCTAGACCTTTTCTGGGCTTGGCAGGAGGTGAGGGTCTCTTCCTTGCTCTCGCCCTTCCTCTCCCCTCCCCACATCCCCATATTGGAGGCCTAAATACAGTGGTGATGTTGGAGTTCTCGTTTTAGAGGCAGGGGAGAACCATCCACAGGTCCGTGAAGAACTGGACCCTGGTGCTCGACTTGGGCTGCCCCTGGGTCAGGTTTGCAGGCTCTTCCTAACCCAGCCTGGGCCTGAGTTCCTGGCTCCAGACCCGTGCTCAGCTCATTTGTCCACCAGAGAGAGGACTCTGGTGAAGGCCCTGGATTCTGTCTTGTCCATCCCGACGGTGATGATGACGCAGCATCCAGTGCCTGGTGGTTCTGAAGCCAAGCACTGTTTCAGGTGCTTTTTGTACTCAAAACTTATTTTAGCTTCAAGCCCATTTAACAGATTTGGAAGATGAGTCACAGCTGAGCTGTGCGTTGCTAAGGGCTGTGTTTTCAAGCATGCCGTTCGTTCCCCAGTCCTGCCCTTTTAACATTGATGCCAAGTCAGTTTCCGTTTACAGCCTATCAGCGGTGACAAGCGTGCAGCAGTGTGACAGGGTCTCCTCCCTCTCTGGTCCTCTGCTCCCGTGCAGGGTGGACACGTGTGCTGACTGTGGGGTGAATTTATTTGTTGGTTTCCAGGGGCTGGAGAGGCCAGACAGAGGGCAGCAGCTGCCCCATTGCCAGGAGGGCAGCTCTGACACGAGCCTGCCCCCCATGCGGGCCTCCTGCTGCGCTCACCAGCTCCCCTTCCCCCCATCCAGAGCCCAGGATAGCGGTCCATGGTCAAGAGGACCAGTGAGGAGCAAGGCAGGTGGCGGAGCCGCAGGCCTGGTGGGTGCAGGACGGTCAGCCCTGAGGCCTGGCCCCACCTGTCCCGCCAGCTCCGGACTTTATTTATAGAGAAGCCACATTGGGTGAGCCCAGCATGTTTGTGCGTGGCCCTCATCTGACCACGGCATGTGGACCCTGGGGTGGCCTGAGGAGACGTGGCCGCCGCACTGACCTGGGTTTGAGTCCTGGTAGCAGCTGCCCGGCCCTGCCCGTGGCCTCATCGCGTAATGGGAGCAGTCCGCCAGGGAGCTGAAAAAGGAAACGGGCTGTGCCCGGCCCAGCTATTATTAAACTTTTCTCTAGCACTTTCTCCCCACTCAGCCCTTCGCCACCATGCTTACGGGGTCTTCCCTGTGCCATCCCAAGGGGCTGTGGCCGCCGTGAGCCCATACGGGGAGGAGGGGCGGGGGCCTGTGTTAGTTGCTGGTGGGACGCCCCTCCTTCGGTGGCAGAGGAGCAGCTGGCTTCCAAAAAGAACTTCTTGGGGTATCTCGCTCGCACCCCAGAAGCCAGCGAGCCTTTCTCTTTGGGGGACCCTTAGAATGAGGCACCCCTGGTGGACCACACAGTAAAGAATCTGCCCACAGTGCAGAAGACCCAGGCTGGATCCCTGGGTCGGGAAGATCCCCCTGGAGAAGGGAATGGCAACCCACTCCAGTGTTCTTGTCTGGAGAATCCCATGGACAAAGGAGCCTGGTGGGCTACAGTCCGTGGGGTCGCAAAGAGTTGGACACACATGAGCAACTAACACTTTTCACTTAGAATGAGGTACCATCTTTTAGGTGAAGTCCTTGTGGGGGCAAGTGAATGGGCCCTTGGCGGCAGGGCAGTGCTGAGAAGGGCTGGCCTCTCTCGGGTCCGGAGATGAGCTGAGGTTCAGGAGATGGTCTGGCCTCCCTTTGGTGGGAACAAAGCTGGACCCTCTTGGTGTCTCTGAGGGATGGGTACCTGCTTCTGTTTGTGTCCTTGAGTGCAAGAGCTGTCTTTTTTTGCTAGTGATATCCCTTATAGAGCTGGTTGCTGTCACCCACCTCTCTTTTTTTCTTTAAAAGAGTTTTTTCTTTTTAAGAGCACTTTTAGGTTTATTAAAAAATTGAGAGGATGGTACAGAGATAACCCATACACCCCCTGCCCCCTACTAGCTCAGCCTCCTCCCCCATCACCGAGACCCCCCACCAGATGTAACATTCGTCACCGAGGATGACCGTACATGGACACGTCATGGTCACCCGAAGTCTGTAGTTTACATGAAGGTTCGTGCTTGGTGTTGTGTGTGCTATGGATTTGACGTGTACCCCTAAGTATAGTATCGTGCAGAGTATTTTCTCTAAAAGTCCTCTGTGTTCCACCTCTTCACCCTCACCCCACCCCCAAACCCTGGCAACCACTGATTCATTCTCCGTCTCCATAGCTTTGCCTTTTTTGGAATGTATACTTGGAATCATACACTGTGTAGCCTTTTCAGATGGGTTTCTTTCACTTGGTCATATGCATTTAATGTCCACCCACGTAGAGATGGGGCTTCCCTGGTGGCTCAGTCGGTGAAGAATCCACCTGCAATGCGGGCGACCTGGATTCCATCCCTGGGTTGGGAAGATCCCCTGGAGAAGGGACCGGCTACCCACTCCAGCATTCTGGCCTGGAGAATTCCACGGACTGAATAGTCCATGGGGTCGCAAAGAGTCAGACACGACTGAGCTACTTTCACTTCACATGTAGAGATAAAGAATCCATCTGCCAATGCAGGAGATGCGGCTTTGATCCCTGGGTCGGGAAGATCCCTTGGAGGAGGAAGTGGTAACCCATTTCAGTATTCTTGCCTGGAGAATCCCACAGACAGAGGAGCGTGGTGGGCTACAATCCATGACCACCACTTAGTAACTGAGCACACATGTACATGTTTTTTCATGATGTGAGGGCTCATTTGTGTTCAGCATTGAATATCATTCCATTGTCTGTATGGACTATGCAGAATGATGGAGGAATGAAGAAAACAGAGGAGGCTGTGGGAGAGCCAGCAGCCGGAGGGGCCTGGGGACCTCCAGGTGGTTGGCCTAGAATCTGCACAAGGAAACTCTGGGCCCTGGCAGAGATGCCCAGGGTCTGGGCTGCAGAGAACAGAGGGCTGGGCTGCTCTGAACCCAGGGGAGGCGCCTCTGGCGGGGTCCTGAGCAGGGGTGGCCCAGTGGCCAAGTCCTCTAGGCCAAGGCCGCAGGCCTGGCGCTGGGTGCCTCGCTGTGCCGAGCGGTGTCTGGTTCTTCCCAGAAGGCGAGTGTTTATAAATAGCGGATGACGGTTTTCACCGAGAGCTGCCTCTAGCGTAATTGCCGATTTTGAGAGTGCCCTGGCGAGGGCCGAGAGGACGGCCGGGTTAAATTTGGCCCCGATGGCTGGTTGGCATTTCTTGAGCCTGGTGCTAATCCCTTCAGGAGGTCAGACAACCTCCCTAGCAGCGCCCCTGATCTTGACTTTGAGGCCAGGTTAACTCTTTCGAGGGGACTGCAAAAAGACCCCCAAAGTCGTGACGACGCCTCGTTGTCCAAACCAGAGCAGGAGCCATCGGGGGCTGGACTTCAGGAGGGTCCATCCAGGGGAGGGCCGGGACCTGCAGTCCAGAGTGGACTGTCTGAGTGACCATCTCTCCCACAAGGCCGTCCCGGGAAGACGCTCTAGGGCAGCCCTGTGGTCATCGTGTAGGGCAGAGACCGCATGCTTCTCCCTGAGCAGTAGCTCAGGTCCAGGCCTGTCTTGCCAAGGGTCGGGTGCTGGGGTGGCACTGTTGAAGGTCGGGGTCCTGTCCCCTCCCCCACAGTCTGATTCATTGAGACCGACCCCCCATGAGCAGCAGCAGGGAGCACCCCCACCATGGTTCTAGGCTTCCAAGTTTCCTGCTCCCATCTCGTCTGCTGAAGCCATAACACCGTCCCCCTTCTGCAGACCGAGGGTAGGTTTGCAGCCTGCCTGCTCCTCGGGGTCCCCCAGGGGCGGCGAGTGGTTGATTTTTGGCCGCCAGCCTCATGGGAGGTGCTCGCTGCTTCCCGGGCAAAGGCGGGGTCCGGCCCGGCTGTCTCCTCCAGCCTCACCTTTTCCTTCTGGATCTGGGGTCCCGCTCCATCTCCTGCTGCCGTGAACAGGCCACACTCCAGGGCTTCTCGGAACCTCCTCTTTGCAGGCCCATGAAGCTGGTCCTCATGGAGTGTCGTGCCCCCAAGGGGCCGTCCCCTACTTAATGGCCACTGTGACTCTGCGCTCACTCCCATCACGCCCGCGGCGTCCAACATCGGTGGCGCTGCTTGTTCTGTTATCAACTCAACTAGCCAAAGCCCTCCAAGATGCTGCAGGGATAAATTATTTCCAACAAGCTCTCCAGGCTCCTCTGCTGAGAGCCCAGCCCCGCTCTCGCCAGCATCTCAGCCGGGGTTCTGGAGCCTCCTGCCGTCCGTCCCCCTTGGCCTTCTGTTCCCCTCCACGTGTCCCTTGCACCTTCTGGGACGTCGTCTCTCTAATCAGTCACCGTGCACTGAGTCGAGAGCTTCACTGATGCTGCGGGGGCCCAGACATGGACAGGACAGGGCTTTTTTTTTTTTTTTCCCCCAATATTTAAGTATTTATGTATTTTGGCTGTGCCGGGTCTTAGTTGCAGCACGCGAGATCTTTAGCTGTGGCATGCAAACCTTCGTTGCGGCCTGTGGGATCTAGTTACCCGACGATGGATCGAACCCAGGACCCCTGCATTGGTAGCTCAGAGTCTTAGACCTTGGACCACCAGGGAAATCCCGAGGATTGGGCTTTTTCCTTCAATTTCTTCATGTTCTTTGCCACAGACCGATGGCCCTGCAGAAGGACCGTTAGCCAGCTTTGTGCGGTGAGCTAGGAGAAGGAGGGTCCTCCTTCTATGAACAGGGGGACAGTTTGGTGACAACGAAGTTGACTTCTCCGTTTGGCAGGAGTGAGATGGTTCCCAGCGGGCGAGCTGGGCAGGGAGCGTGGCCGCTTGCTTCTCCAGGACCTTAACTGTTAGGCCAGAGGGCATGGGCTCTTCACAGGGCATGGAGAGCCTGTGAAGCTCTGGGTGTGGGAGTGGCATGGCAGAAGCAATTTTAGGAAGAATAATTGAGAGGGGCAGAGAGGTAGGGGCACTGCAGTAGTGTTGGGCCCCTGAGGGTCCAGCCCCTGTGGGCACGGCTTGCCTTCATCCTGGGCTGCATCTGCACCCCAGTGGTCCAGCCCAGGACCAGCTCAGGGGCTGGGGGGCTCAGGAAGGGAGAGCCTGGGCAAGATTCCCTTGGGGTCTGAGTGGGTCCAAGATGTGTCCTCCCACCCAAGGGTATCTCAGAATCTCCCAGGTGCCTGTCCACTGGGATGGGGAAGGAGAATGCAGGCCCCCGACTCCTGAGGAGCGAGGACTCTGAGCATCCCTGGCCTAGGCCATGAGGCTCGTCCCCTTCAGGAAGCAGCTAAGAGCGGAGGGAGCCTTGACCCCTTCCTGGGTTTGGAGCTGCTGTTTAGCATTTGAGACCAAGATGTCAGGTGAGTTGGTTCTTATCCTCGTCCTGCTCCCGTCAAGGCTGCGAGGAGCTCGGGGTGGCCCTAGAACCAAGAGGTATTGAATGACATTGCACCGTGTCCCTCCCCCCCTCACTGAACCTGCTCCCAGGGTCTTGTCCCCAGGAACATTCTGGATCAGGGACACAATGAATGCAGGTAGCGTAGGGTGTGGGAGCTGGCAGAGGCCAGTGAACGGGCCCAGCGTGGAGGAGGCTGAAAAGGCAGAGGCCGGATTGTGGAGGGTCTTGGAGGCCATGGGAGGTGACCTGGGATTTGTTCCACACACCAGGGGAGCCTATGGAAATTTGAACAAGGACCATCACACTGCTCTGAGGAGTGGGTAATGGAAGGGCAAGAGTGGCAGCTGGGAAAACAGGAAAGGACTGCAGAGGTTCAAGGAAGTCAGCGGGGTGGCAGAGGAGACGGGAGGGTTCTGTCTGCTGGGGCAGAACTTGGAGGTAGAGTCATGAGGACCTGCTGCTGGGTGATGGGTGGGAGAGCAGAGAGTCACGGGTGACTTGGGCTCCCCTTGCCTTGAGCATCAGGCTCACTAGCTGGCCCCGTTAAGGGTGACGTGTCTGTAAGGCATCTGTGTGGAAGTCACTGCGGGCAAGTGGGTACAGGCGTCTGAGCCCCGGGAGGGGCTCCCCTCTTCCGCCCAGTGGCAGTGAGATGGAGCAGTCCCTTGGGACACTCGGAGGGCCGGTGAGGTGGCCAGCTCTGCTGAACATGGTTCCTGGCGTTGTTTCTGCTTAATAATGGCCTTTGGAAGGGAAGAAGGATGACAGCATGACTGAGTCACACAGCGGATGCAAGTTGGTGATCCCTGTGGTCACAAGCCTCGGGTGGGGTGGGGTGGGATGAGGGTGGGGACGCAGCTGCATTTGATATGACAGCATTCTGTGCCGCTAAAGAGTTGGCGTAGACTTGGTATTCATGCAAAGGCTTGACCCTTACAGGCCGTGACAGTGTAAGGGGAGGTACCCTTTTGCCCAGGGGACCAGCTGGGGGCTGCATAGAACAAGCTGTACCATCTCAGGCCCATATTGCCATGGGAGTTTGCCTTCGTGAAAGCAAACAAACAAACAAAACACCCCTTGGGAGCCTACTCTGTGTGAGGTGCTGTCGGAGATGCAAAAAAGAGTCAGCTTAGGCAAAACCAGCAAGGAATGACTCGTGTGGGGCGACACATGTTAGGTGGTATGAGATGCTTCGAGTGACAGAGCTCAGAGCTCATGAGCCCTTTGCAGGAAGAATGGGCACTTCCAAGTGGTGGGTGGTAGGGGGGTGTGGCTGGGGGAAGAGCTGGTGGAGAGACGCACAGGAAAGGACTTGGAGTACCTCACAGAGGGACCTGTGCCCTGGACTGTGGGGATAGAGCACCGTGATAATGAAAAGATGAGCCTGCAGGAGGTCTGGAGTGGACGCTGTGCTCAGGAGTTCCAGGCACATCTGTGGGATGTACCACAGGTGGGGTGTGCAGAGGGCAGTGGTGACGGGGGGAGGTGGGCTGACCAACAAGGGTGCTTCCCGCTGTTCTGGCCAAAAGGATGAGACCAAAAGGGTGGGCCATGGGAGTGGATGCAGGGGAGTTGCAGGGAGGTGGCTGGAAGATTTGAGATGGTGAGATACAGGAGGATAATTAATGATGGTGATGACAGTCTTGTATGATGTTAGGCCGTGCTCTTGTTCTGAGGGCTTTAGAAGTTTTCTCCTATTTAAGAGTCACAACAAACCTTGCAGGTACCACATGCAATTTTGGGGGAGTTAGCACTATTATCCCCATTTTCCAAGATGAGGAATCAGTCACAGGCTTCCCTGGTGGCTCACTGGTAAATCATCTGCCTGCTAATGCAAGAGACCCAGGTTCGATCCGTGGGTCGGGAAGATCCCCTGGAGAAGGGGATGGATGGCAACCCACTCCAGTATTCTTGCCTAGAGAATCCCATGAACAGAGGAAGCCTGGTGGGCTACAGTCCAGGGAGTCGCAAAGAGTCAGACACGACTGAGTGGCTAAGCCAACCAAAACCAGTCAAGAGTCACAGAGGTCGACTGGCATGAGGCTCATTGCGGGAGGGACAGAACTGGGGTTCAGAAGCCAGGCAGAACCGCCGGCTGCAGACCCCAGTTTTGATTCTTGGATGGAGGACTAGTTGGAGGAGGAACGTGTCCCCAAATAGGGGACGGGGGGGAGGGGGAGAGGCACATTTTCAGGAGACTGAGACAGATACCCTGACTCAGAGGACATCATTCAGAGAGCAGTTGACACCGTGGAGAGGAGGTACTAACGTTCAGTGAGACCAAAGGGTCCTGGACCTTTGGCTGTGCGAGAGGCAGGGTAGCGCCTGTGTGGTCAGCATGACCCCCGTCCGGGTGTAGGCGTAGGGCCCTTCACCGAGGACGAAGCATCCATGGCGTCAAGCCCCCTGGCACAGGACACGCTGCTCTGCAGGACTGTCACGCTCCCCCCACTCCTCCCTAGCACTAGTCTCCACCTTTCTGGCCCTTGGTGACCTGCTTTGCAGAGAAGGGGCAGAATCTGTGGGATTCCCTTAGAGGTTCACTTGTGCAAAAGAGGTTAGAGTTTTCCCGAGATGAAGCCAGACTCTGGATCCCCCAGATCAGCTGGTACCATGAACCTAAAATCTTTTCTTTTTTTCCCCAATAACTTGTACTTCCCGAGATGCAAAGCTCTGCCAAGTGGATGGGAGCGGCCCCTCTCCCTGTTAATTTGACGGTGTCTACGTTGTAGGTGCCCTGGAGGCAGCACCCTGAAACCTCTCCACTTAAAATGTTCTTTCTATTTCCTCCTGGCTGCCGTGTCAGCCTGTATCTCCAAAAAACACTCTTTAGAGAGCTTCGGGGAAACGTGGAGCCGCAAAGTGCCTGCGTCTGCATTCTGCCGGTCCTCATCCCTCTCCGTCTCCTGCTTCGTGTTTTTCTGTCGAATAAGCAAAAGCCAGAGCAAATTTATTCCTGGGGATGGGATCTCATGTGAAAATGCGTGGTAATTGTTTCTTTTTGCTATTGTCAATATGTTTCTGTTCTGTTCATTGAACTCTGTGCCCAGCTCCTGCAAACCCACGCGTCACATTGAGGTTATTTTTCTGTTTGCCCTTTTTGAAATGGCCTGCTTTCCCCACCAGGTCTCCGTGTGGGGAGCACTTGTCTGTGTGTGTGTGTGTGTGTGTGTGTGCGCGCACGCTCGTGTGCACACTGCAGAAGAGGGGGCCTGGAGGAGAGGGGGAGAGCCATTTCAGATCTGCTTGGAGGTCGGCCTCCCCCAGTCCTGGAGTTGATCAAAGAACTCACACCCCTCTGCTCCTTCCTCTTTAGCGAAGCGCCTGAACTCAGACGTGATCGATTTTGACTTTATATCCTGGTTGGGGTGTAATTAGCAGTCTTGATTTCATGTCATCATGGCCTGAAGCCCTGCCGTCCCCTCCGGCTCTGTGTGTGTGTATTTCAGTGGTCCGTTCCTGCCTTGGCCTCAGCCTGCGCCCTTGACCGTGGGACCCTGTCTCTTCTCGGGGCACCCGTTTCCTTAACTGGGGGATTCGGGCCATGATGGGGGGGCAGCTCTGCTACTCTCCCCTCCTACTGCCTTCCCCAAGGGAAGTGGGGTCTCTCTGACTGTCGGACCACTTGTCGGCCGTGGACCCTTCTCCCAGCCGCGGCGCTGACCTGGCCAGCTCACTCTGGGGAAGCAGGGGGGTGGGCTTCAAGCCTCAGAGACCTCGCCTCCACATCTCCAAAGTGGACACAGCTATTTTCCTTGCCTCTAGACCAGGGTGGGCGGGGAGCCGAGTGGAACACCTAGGCTCTCAGGGCTGGGGTGGAGGGTGGGGATATTGTGAGGTTGGACCTTCTGTTGGAAAGGTGGTGGCCGGGGCTTAAGGAGGGAGGGAGCTGCCCGGGGTTCCGGCTGCTGGCAGCGCGTGGCCGGTGAGCTGTGCCTTTCAGGGTTCACCCCCTGCCCCTCCCCACTCCGCCCAAAGGTTCACCTGTCCGTTAACTCAGAACATATGCGGGGCTGCGTCTCCCCGCGTGTGGCGCTGGACAGACAGATGGCCCTTCTCCTGCCATATGCTCCAGACTGTTTAAGTGTCAGGACCGGAAGGAGGCTCTGTACCCTCTGGCTAGGGCTGGGGAGGCGCTCCTGTTGCCGAGCTGGACACTGTGCTGGCTTTCCCCATCCCCACACACCTCCGTCCCCCTGTGGCTCTGTCCACACCTGGCCCAGAGCTCGGCTGGGTGCCAGGGACGCACGCAGGGAGAGGTGAGGGCAGCGGGGCGGCCACTGTGCTGGGGCATTACTGGCCAGGTCAGCGCTGCGGGGCAGGAGAAGGGCCCACGGCCGACGAATTGTCAGATGGTTGGAGCCGCTGCAGGGTGTTAGGTGGGTGTCAGAGCCACCTCGAGGTGGCTTGAGGGCCCTGGGTGGGACTGAGAGGGGTGCAGAGGGGAGGAGGAAGGCTTGCAGGTGAGTGGGGTGCCATGAGCCAGGCAGGGATGTGGAAGGGATCTGAGAGTTCGCGCCGAGGAGTGGGGAGGCTCTGGCACAACACACCTTATTTTTAGAGGCAGGTCTGGTGTCAGCGGTGGGGCGGGCACGTGTCTGATTAGATTTAGCTCGTGTCTGACGCAGTGATCATGATCGTTATTTTGGCTCGGGGTGTTGCTGGGAACCTGAATCTCTACCTGTCACTGCTGCTTGCTCACTCGCCGGGGGGATGGAACGGACTCGAGGGAGGCCAGGGATTTCCCTAGTGAGCCTCCCATCTTGAGAACCCCCCGGGGACAGGGGCCCCTGGGATCCAGGGAGAGGAAGCGGGGAGCCCCCAGTCCTGCTCTGGATCCACTCCGACCCCTTCTGGGTCACAGAGCCACTTCCCGCCTGCCGCCCATCCGCCTCAGCCCGCCTTCTCTGGCGCTGGCTTTCCGCTTATCTTAATTTATTGATGAAAACTTGTTTTACGGTCCAGAGCACAGACGGCAGCAGCTCCCTGCCAAAAGAAAGCAGGCTCGCAGAGCGGGAAAGCCAGCTGCCTCCCTGAGATGGGTGACTGGAGACTGGGTGGGCGGCAGAGTGGGGACGGCGTGTGGGCTGAGGGGTGTGTGGCCTGGATGGGACCCGGTGGATACCCCTGGGGGCTGGGGGCTGAGGACCCCTGTCCACCACTGGCCCCTGGCTTACAGCCGCTCTGCCGGGTCTCAGCAGTCTGGATGAATGAAGACCATGGGCCATAAATACTCATAACGACCCTCGTTGATAGCTCTGTGAAGGCGCCACGCTGGGAAGTTTATTTTTTCGTGAATCTCATTCAATTCCGACTACAACTCTGTGTGGTAGGACCCGTGAATTACCCCATTTAAAATAACAAGCCCTGCAAAGTTGTTTTCTGAGCTCCCCCGGCCCGTACCTGAGGGCACGGTGAACTTGGAACCGAGGCCAGAGCCGTCCCCGCCCCGACCCGGACCTCAGCCTGGTCCTGTGCCCTTCTGCGCCTCATGCCTGCCTTTCCGGCTGGGTCTTGCTGATCCAGTCAAGTCTCCTGCTCCTGTGTGGCCGTGGCCAGCTCCGTGCCTGGCACAGGGGAGGTACTGGGGGCCCCCGCAGAGCGACTGGGCTGAAGGGCATCGGAGCAGTGGTCAGGCCTCCCTGATGCCCCTTCCTAAAGAAAGGAAAGTCTCATGTCCCCCTTCTGGGAGTTCCTCTGAACTCAGTCTTCTGGTGGGTCAGCATCGGTGTACCTGGGAGCCTGTGGGCCGTGCGGGGGTGGGTGGGTAGTGTGACAGGCCTTCAGGAGATGAGGCTATGGCTCTCGAAAGCTGCAGAGGCCTCGTCCTTGACGCGGGTAGCAGCGAACCCCGGGAGACTATGGGAAGCATGTGGAAGCTCTTCTTCCCCAGAATACTGGGGAGGGGGGTGGAGGGGATCAGTTCCACAAGCTCCTCTGGTTGTAGCAATAGATGCACAGAAAGAAGGTCTACTGAGCTCCAGACTTGTTTATTTCATTCCCTCTTGCTTCCTCGTGCAGAGGGATAGCCAACAGTTTTCACAACTCTGGTGAAATCAGCAAAGTGGGCAGCCCTGGTTGGCTTGACTTCTGCCCCCCCACATGTGCACCCCCTCCCTATGGGGGCACCCCTACTGATGGATCTTCTCCTGCACCCACCCAGCCTGCACCCAGGGTGACGGCCTGCCGCTCCTTCCCTCTGTGCCCCCTCCCCTGGACTGTGTCCGGGTCCTTCCCTCCCCCACACTCCTCCCTGCCTCCCTCAACTCAGACTGGGCTGCAAAGTTGTTGAGAATGTTTAATAAAATGAAAATTTTAAAAGTTGCTTGTTTTTTTGTCTGAGGCACAGAGATTCTTTTTTTTTTTTTTTAAAGAAAAAACCTTTCTCTTTTATATTGGAGTATAGCCGATTAATGATGTTGTGATATTTTCGGTTGCGTGGCGAAGGGACTCGGCCATTCATATACATGGATCCATTTTCTGCCAAACTCCGCTCCCATCCAGGCTGCCACAAAATGTTGAGCAGCATTCCCCGTGATGTTCAGTAGGTCCTCGTTGGTTATCTATTTCACGTATAGCAGTGGAAGCCCAGAGATTCATCAGTCATAGCATTTGGAGTCACTTCGAACTGGATTAAAATCTAGCTCAGACAAGATCGTAAACCCCTGATCCTTGTTTTTCTCCTTAGGAAAGTGGATGGGTGGGAAACCATAGGAAGCCCCTTGTCTGGTTTTTGTGGTAAGGCGGGGTTGACACAGTTCTTGGCGTGGATTCGGGTCAGTTGCTGCCAGTTTCCCCATCAGCGTTCTCGGCGTCACCATTATCATCGTCACCACCATCATGGTCACCCTCCCTGCCCTCCCCACCCTCCTTGTCTGCAGCTGGGTCCCAGGCGTGCCCTCTACGTCGTGGCTGGCCTTCCTCTCTCCCAGCGTGGACATGTCCGGGGGCTTCTGATGCCTTTGGGACGCCCTAGGTCTAAGCCATGGGGCCTAGTGGGTCAGGACATGGTTTCTGGAGGCAGATTTCCTGCGTTGTTTCACCACCTAACCTCCCAGTGTCTTTGTCCTCCCAGGCTGTGGAACTGGAAGGACGAAAATGACCACCCCGGGGCCCTGCCATTGGGTCGGGAGGATTAAGTGAGGCATGTGGGGCACGTGGTCAGCGTCCCTGGCAGCACAACTTTGGGGGGAGAGTGAAGTCGGGGATAGGGTGGGACGAGGCATGGTCCTCCCTGAACCAGCTCTGTGACCTTGGGCGCCAGACCCTGGCCTGGCTGCTTTCAGTGAGTGACCTGATCACAGTGAGCACCTTGAGGAATAGAGTGGGCCAGGGTCTCCAGTTCTACTAAGTGGACGAAGAGATGGCAGAGTCAGCTCAGGGGTGGGTGAGAAGGGATCTCAGATTGTCACGTAGCTTGGTGCAGAGACCATCACTGTCAGGGGGGCTTGAACTTAATTAACCAGCCCATGCACCCCCCCAACAAAGCGTGTCAGAAATGCCAAGTCCTGGCGTGGGTGGACACGGCTCCCGGTTGGCAGTATAAATAATCCGGCTGTGGGCACAGCATCCCTGGAGAGAGGACCAATCATGTTGGCCACGTCCAGGGCTTAGAGCAGACGTGGGTGTGGGCGGGCTGTCCTGGGACCAGAGATGGACCTGGTTGTCAGTCTGATCCTTCCCGATATCTATACGTGTAATTAGACAGTGTTACTTGCTGAACTGGAGCCAGGGAAGACCGTCCTCGTTACATTATTAAAGGGCCTTCGTTCCGTGAGATGCTGAATGAAGGAGGCAGCCTTGCTGAATGAGAGGCACCCAGAAATGGATGGTACTTTCACGCTGTGGCTTTTCTTCCTCTCCGGGGGTAGGGGGCGGAGCTGGGGGCAGCTTTCCTCAAACAGGGAGAATGGCCCCCACTCCTCCTCATTCTGTAGGGTGAACTAGAGTCTCCCAGACCATATGCTCTCTGCCAGAAAGATGCGATGTGAATTCAGGGTATCCCTGCATCTTCCAGGGAGTGTGAATAATAGCACGGTACCTTGTATCATTTATATTCCCAGGAACACAGAGTGCTCGGTGGTCATAATCCCGTTCATCCTCCAGGGTCCTCTCCTGAGCACTCCCCGAGTGCTGGGGAGGTGTTTTTTCCCCTCCTCCCTCAGTCTTTAGTGGAGTGACATCCCAGAAAGGCCAAGCAGCCGGAGATGCTGGGCCATTGCCTTCCTTTGGGGCTTCATATCCGTAGATGCGCGGCCCAGATGGTTGTACTTTCTCAGGAAGCCCGCGTGGCCCCGGCTTCAATGTGCACCTTGAAAGCCATCCCTGCCTCCCGCGGCGGCCCCGGTTCCACCTTCCATTCCGTGCTTTGATGCTGTCAGCGGTGCCTTTCTCCCCAGATGCGTCGAATAAAACAGATGCAGGAGGGAAGGAATATGCTGGTGATGAGAAATCCTCTCTCCAGACTCCTCTGACAAGTATCCGGGTCCTTGACGCTCTTCCCTCCAACTTCCGGTGACCTTGGGAGCTCAGACAGTGCCTCGCTGTCTGACAGGTCCAGGCTGTCTCCCCATAGCTCCTTCCCGGGTCCAGGACTCAGGCAGCCGTGGTGCCTGGGGCTCGGTGCCCACCCACCCTGCCCTAGCTCTAGGCACCCCGCGTGCACTCACACTCTCCCGAGAGTGCTCCTTGGCGTGGTGGCCTGAGGCTGCCAGTTGTGTCCTGTTGGGTGCTGAAAATTCTTGGAGTTGGGGTCACCCTCCCTCCACGCTCCCAGCGGTGCGGGGGCAGCCCTCTCACTGACTTGGGGAGCAGAAACCTGCCCCGGAGCCAGGACGGCTGTCTGTCTTCTCCTCCTGAGCCTGCTCCCTGCCATTTCAGCCCACTTCCTCGGCGTGTTCTGAGCAGGATGGAGAATAACTGTGTGCTCTCCCAACGGGAGGGGGACCCCACGTCTGGGGCTCCATCCTTGGGGAGCGGGCTTGGGAACACTGGGTTGCAGTGCTCCCCGTGTGACCCTTCTCCCGTGCACCCATTCCCCCCACCACCCCACCCCTGCTTGAGTGGGAAGCAAGTGCGGATCTGCCGGTCTGGTGGCCTGGGTCAGTGTGGACGGACCGGTGGATGATCACACCCCCTTTGCAAGGCTGGTGGGGCTTTGTGTCACCCTCTGCTCTTTGGCGTCTCGACCACACACCATTCTGTGGTCCTTCTGAACCTGATCCTCGGGCTCCATTCCCTCGGGCCCCCTTGGGGGCTCTGAGCTGGTCCCTACCTCCTTTTGTGTCTCCCCATTGACTGAGTGGGCCTGTGGTCAGTCTGAGAAGATGGAAAGATGCTGGCACCTGAGAAGGTTGATTTGGGGCCCTGCTGTCAGATTTGAGGAGCCCAGATGGCCTGGGAATGGGGGTGCCCTTCAGGCCTTTCTCCCAAATGGAGGGACAGTTTGGAAGAACCGAGTTGTAAGGGGGCTGTGTTGAAAGAGTGCATGGCAGACCCCCTCCACCTCCCAGGTTTAGTCCTTGCCTCTCGCTCCCTGGGCATCAGCTGTCCTGGGATCTGGGCCTGTTCTCAGCACCCCTGCCCTGGCCTTTGAAGCCCAGAGACAGCCACAGGACTGGTCATCACCCTGGGGTCCCACAGATTCCTGGTTGGAGTGAGCCCAGTGCACTGAGGTCAGGCTAGGAAGTCCAAACAGGTGGGCAGCACTTCAGCAAACAGCCCCTCCTTGTCCCCGTCAGGATCAGAGGACACCAGCCGGGGGCCAGGGCTCTGGTGCCGGAGCGTTTACCCACCTCCGGAGCCCTAACCCCCTGGACGGAGGAAGCGCTGTCTTCACGTCTCCCCCAGCTCAGCTCTTTCATCCCCAGCATTTTTTTGGGGGTGGGCTGTGGTGGGTCTTCAGTGTTGCACGTGGGCTTTCTCTAGTTGTAGTGAGAAGGACTACTCTTCGTTGCAGTGTGCAAGCTTCTCATTGCAGTGGCTTCTCATTGCAGATCATGGGCTCTAGAGTGCTGGCTCAGAGGTTGTGGAGCACAGGCTTAGTTACCCCACTGCATGTGGGATCTTCCCAGACCAGGGATTGAACCTGTGTCTCCTGCATTAGGAGGTGGATTCTTAACCACTGGACCACCAGGGAAGCCCCTCTGTCCCCAGCGCTTTTCAGAGCCTTACAGGGCAAGAGGTATTGTAGCAGGACCGACAGGGTGTGCCAGGGATCGGATTGGGGGCTCCCACATTCCAAACGTCCTTGCAAAGTTCTCTGGAGAGAAGGGGGCTCAGGAAACTTTTAATTTAAGAACTTTATTAACCTCAGAGATGCACAGCTCCCAAATACAACAACCCCGAAGTTTGGCTGTGTCTAAATGCCCCTAGAACCATCTTAGATAGAAAATAACCTCATTTTCCAATAATCAGCATGTAACTGGGTTTGTGATATGCAAATGCCTTATGTCCTGTTTATTTGGAGGAAAATTTGGCTTAGAAATATGGGTGTGATCTCCCTGTCACCTCTGCCAGCTGGTGCCACTGGGGGTTGTGAAGTTGTGAAGAAATCAGGGGCTTTGAGACAAAGTGTGGTCCAAAAAAGAACAGCCGCAGAATCACACTGACTGAATCACGCACAAGCTCAGTGTGAACCACACCTGTGCTGCAGCGGCCAACTCGGCCAGAGCCGGTGCAGGCTGGATCACTAGAGGTACGGAGCTCAGAGTGCAGGAGGGGAGGGTGGGGTCTTGCTCTCTGTGCCGACCCCTCCAGCGCTGGAACCTAACTTTCTGTGATGGATGGTGACTCAGAGGTGAGGGCCCTAAGAGCCTTTTTATGGGCCGAGAGAAGGCTGGGAAAGGATGTTGTTAGATACGGGACTTAGACAACTTCAAGTCCTGCCGCACTTGAGCTTGGTGGACTCCCTGGGCAAAACTAGGACTGAAACATATTAGTCGTGGGGAAGCGGATTCCTGAGGTAATAAGCAAGAATTCTTGACCAATTAGAGTTGTGCTAAAAAGAACGGAGTGTGTTATTAGCTGGTGACCCTGGGGGGCTCAGACGGAAGCTTGACCCCTAGGGCTGCGGACAGGCACGTAGGAGCCCTCTCAGCTGGGGGGGGGGGCACCCCATCCGTGCCCTCATCCTCTTGTCTACTGGGTGACTTGGGGGCTTTGTCCCTTCCTTACGGAATTGGAAGCACTATCCATTGGCCCTACCTCCCTTTGTGGCCGTGACAGTGAATGAGCTGCAGAGCCCCCAGAGGCAAGGATGGCTGCAGCCCCAAGCAGCCCCCCTTCCCGGTCCTGATGCTGCCTCTTCTCCTCGTGGTGAAGTTCCTGGCAGTCGGCTTCTCCCAGGGCTGGGCAGGATTGTTACCAGCCAGCACGTTGGCTGTGAAATTAAAATCGTTTCTGTTTGCTCTCTTAGTCTCCACATCCACTAATTTATTAAATGTCGTTAAACGTCCCACTGGGCCCTGGCTTGTAGAGAGCATGGGGACATGCTGAGGCTAAGGGTTTGAGGGCTTCCTTCAAAGCAAAGAGGGTGTGGGGGCCCCTGCAGAGCCACAGAGGCCACGGGGATAAAGGTAGTCAGAGGGTGTGTGGATCTCTGAGAGCCGGGCAAGAAGAGCAGGTAACTTACACAGGTGAAGGGTGGGCTTCAGGTGAGCTGGGGGGAACTTGGTGCCAGATGGGGAAGGAAGTGCATTGGGGGGAGCTTCTTTTTTAGGTGGGTTTGAGTGTCTGTGTCAGGCCCTGTTCCCAAGCCCTCCCAACCCTCCATCCATCCATCCACCCACCCACCCATCTGTCCATCCGCCCATCCGTCATCCATCCATCCACCCACCCATCTGTCCATCCATCCATCCATCTATCCATCCAACCATACTTATATACATGCACACATGTATCCATTCATCCATCCATCTATATATATATATACATGCATACATCTATTCATCCGTCCATCCGTCCATCTATTCATCCATCCATCTATCCATCCATACATACATCTATTCATCCATCCATCCACCTGTCCATCCATCCCTCCCTCCATCCATCCATCTACCCACCCATCCACTCATTCATGGAATGAATGTTTCTGTAGTATCCAGGCATGTTCTGGGCCCCACGATGGGAGTGAAATGGCTGAGCTGTGAACCTGGCCTGGAGGCGCTGGTGTTTTCCTGGGGGTGGGCAGTACATCTACACAGAGGGCTGGGCAGGGGTGTTCAGCCCTGGTGCAAAAGGCCACCCCAGGGGAGGCTGTCCCGCATGCAGGGGAAATGGTGGCCACTGTGGGGGACACAGGCAGTGGCTGTCCCTGGGCTCTAAGCAAGTTGGGGGCAAGAGGGAGGTTGGTTCAGGGGAGGTTATGGCTTCACTCCCAGAGAACTGGGCTGCTACGTGAAAAATACATTAGGACATGTGGCGGAAACATATATTAAAACTACAAATCAATGTGGTTTCAACTGAAGATGGGAAAATGCCATGGGGGTATTGGCTAATTACAGTAGACTTGATCAATGAGGCTGTAGCCTGCTGGTCTCAGTCTGCCTGCTGTGCATCTGTCAGATGGGCCCAGGGTGATGAGGAAGATGCTGGCTCTGATGGGTGGCCTGGAGGAGGCAGATCCGTGGGCCCTGCCAAGGGGAGGCACTGCTCTATGCTGAAGTCACCAGCAAATACAAGGGTTTGCCCACAGCTGGAAGTGGGTTCATTTTGGAGCTCCAGTGGAAAATACTTGGAAGTGCCCTTGGTTGGGGGTGGGCAAGAGGCAGGGAGGCTTGGTGGTCAGGGTGGCCCCTAGATGCCTGCCAGGCTCGGCTGGTATAGTGAGGTGCCTGGTGTCTTTGGGTTGGGAGGTTGGCTGGGTCCTGGTTTCCGAGTCACCCTGCCTTCTCCCAGAGGTTCTTCCAGCTGTGGGCTTGACTCTAGCTGGTGGGGGTCTGAGACAACACGTTGCTTTGGGGAGGAAATGTCCCCGAATGCCATCAGCAGTGGCCTTTAGAGGGCAGGGATGCGGGTGTGGGTTTGAGGGGAAGATGCAGGACTTGGGTCCCAGCTACTGGCAGCTTGGGGTGGGGGTTGCCCTGCTGTTGGCAGCAGGCCCTACCTGAGTCTTACCTGGGGCAAGGTGATCTAGGGAAGGAAGTGAAAAGGAAGCAGAGGTGGGAGTCGGGGAGCAGCTCCCCCTCCCAGGCAGGCTCTGGGGAGCTGGCACGGCATGTCAGAGGCTGGAAGCGTGAAGTCAGAGATGATGACCAGCCCCTAGAGGTTTTGAGCTTTTGAGGTTTCTTTCCCACATGGGGGCCCTTCCCTTAGGAGGGACTTGGGGATCCCCCTGGGGCCCACTCAGCATCAGTGGGGTGGGGGGAGCTGGAGTGTCATCCCTTGGTACCTTGGATGCTGGCGTTTCTTACATCAAATGTACTGCCTAGTACCCTGAGGACCTTCCCAGGCCTGGGGCTGGCGGGGGCGGTTGAGGGCGGGGGGCGTCTCCAGCACAGAGTGTCTGGTGGCTCTGGGGGTCCCAAAGCCTACCTCCTTACCAGTAGTGAGCTGGCAGCTGTGAGGTCTCCTGTTATTCATTCCAGGGTCTGGCTTGTAGAGCCTTAAATCTTGAGCGTGGAGAGCATGAATTTCCATGGGGTGATTAATGAAAGAAAAATTGAGTCGGCAGCACAGAAAGTGACCGGGTTGAAGAGAGTCAGTGACAAGTTGGATGGTCTCCGTGCCTCCCTGCCAATCCGGAGCTCTGACCCAGCTGGGGGGCGCCACCTGCTGGTTGCGGGGGTGGTGGCACCCAGCCCCCGGCTGAGCCGAGTGGACGCGCCCTGTAACGTGGGGGTTCTGGGCCCGGTGTGCCCACGCCTTGAAGCCTCGGAGCCTTGGCCCTGTCCCTCTGGGCTGCTGCGGGGCATGGGGCCAGGGTGGCTCTCCACGGCGCGGGGACCCAGCAGCTGCTCTGGTCACCCAGCTCCATCACTGAGGGGGGGCCGTCTCTGGTTTAGGGGTGCTTCCCAAGTGGCTCAGCGGGTAAAAAATCCATCTGCAATGCAGGAGACACAGGAAAAGCAGGTTCAACCCCTGGGTCGGGAAAATCCCCTGGAGGAGGGCAGGGCAACCCACTCCAGTATTCTTGCCTGGAGAATCCTCATGGACAGAGGAGCCTGGAGGGCTACAGTCCGTGGGGTCGCAACGAGTCGGACACGACTGAGCAGAAGCACATGGGTTTAGTGACGGTGGGAAAAGCCCCACTTCCTTTGTTGTGCCCCGTCTGGACCACCTTCCTGTCTCCCCATTTATCAAAATCCTGCTCATTCGTCAAAGCCCAGCAAGCCCTTCCGGCTGCTTCTTGACTTGGAGCATCTCTCCGCACTCCTGCCCAGCGCCCTGCCCCGTCACCTGGTCACTGCAGTGGCCTGACTGCTCGCCTGCCCCCTTTGCCCTCCGATGGCCTGTTCTCTGCACAACAGCCAGAGTGACATACTGAGATCCCAGATCACATCCCTGACCTGCTCCCGGCTCGCCATCTCACCAAGAACAGATGCTGTGAGGTCCCGCCCACCGGTCCCCACCATTGTCACCTCGCTCCCCCGTCCCCTGCACGCAGCTGGCCAGGCTCACCCCCAGCCAGGGCTTTTCACCTGCTGTCTCCTCTGGAACTTCCTTCCCCGTTATTCATGTGGTTCACTTCTCCTCTTCTGGTGCCTAGCCGCTCAGTCGTGTCTGACTCCTTTGAGACCCTACGGACTGTAGCTGGCCAGGCTCTGCTGTCCATGGGATTCTCCAGGCAAGAATGCTGGAGTGGGTTGCCATGCCCTCCTCCAGGGGATTTTCCCAACCCAGGGATCGGTCTCCCGTCTCCTGTGTCTCCTACACTGGCAGATGATTTCTTTATCATTGGGAAGCCCCTCCTCTTGTGGGCCCCTCCTCAAATGACACTCTTCAAGAGACCTTCCCTGACCCCCGCACCCCCCACCCCTGTTACTTTCTGACTCTTTCTCATCCTGACTTCTTTTTCTTCACCGCATCTGGACTTTTGTCTTCTGTTTGCTTCTGTGACGTCTGCGTCCCCCACTTCCCCAGGGTGTCTCCCTGGGCTCAGGGCAGGGCCTGGCTCTCCTGAGCGGCGGCGCCATTCCGGTTTGTGGAACAGATGAGAGAGGAAGTGTGTTTCCTCCAGGAGCCTCTGGCCCCGCCCGGCTTCCCGCTCTCTGCCTGCACATGGCTGCCCAGCCTTCGCTGCCACGTGTTTGCTCCCTGGAGGCTTGGGTTCTGAGCGTCGCAGCCTGGCACCCAGCTCATGAAATGTCACCCAGAGGCCAGCGCCTGGCCCTGTCACCCTCTCCACAGGGCTTATTTCTTTTAAATTCTCACAGTGGTCCCGAAGAGGCGGGCAGCGTCTCTTTCTCCACCTGCCCCGTCCACATGTCTGCGGGGCTGCCCCTCCACCTGGCATCTGAGCTCTGGGCCCCTCACCTGTTCCCTGAGCATACAGTCTGGGAAGCTGTGCTTCCCTGGCTCCCATCTGGCCCCAGGGAAGACAGCTCCCTAACACCAGCACCACTGTGCTAACAACTCTGCTCTTGTTTAATCGCTCAGTCGTGTCCGACTCTGCAACCCTTGTAGAAGCCTCCATAGCCCTCCAGGCTCCTCTGTCCATGGGTTTCTCCAGCCAAGAATACTGGAGTGGGTTGCCATGCCCTCCTGCAGGGTATCTTTCCAACCCAGGGATAGAACCCCCATCTCCTGTGTCTCCTGCTTTGGCAGGTGGGTTCTTTATGCCAGAGCCACGAGGGGAGCCTGTGGCTGTAGGTACTCAGTAAATACCTGTTGACTGATTAACTCAGGCTCCACGGGGGTGGAGGAGGGAGTGTCAGTTTATGGAGCGGAAGACAGGCCGCTGTGGAAACTGCATCTTTGTGGGCACCCTAGCCCCAGGGGAGCTGTGCAGCAGAGCGGGCTCCGGTTGGGTGCGGCTGCCAGCTCCCTGGTGGTGTGTGGGGAGTGGTGGGCCCTGCCCCGCACGCCGCCCAGCCCCTCAGCCAGGCCAGGGAGCTCCTTCCTATTTCCATCTCTGTGGAATTTGTTGTTCCCGCTCCCGAGGACCATGGGCAAGTGCCCCTTCCCGTCAGGGCAGCGGGACACAGTCGCAGCAGAGTCTGGCTCTGAGGAACTGGGTTCTGAGGCTCTCTCCCAAAGCCCGCACTTGCTTCCGTGGCCACCGTGGCCCCACGCCATCCCCTCTCCTTCCTGAGCTCCAGGCCCTCCTCTGCCCAGTGGGACACCCGCAGCGCTGCGTGTGCAGCTGGGACCTTCCGTGTTTGTCACGTGATCTGTCTTCATTGAAGTGACCCTATAGGGGTCATGAAGCTGGTCTCATCCCACTTGGCAGATGAGGAGACTGAGACGCGGAGAGGCTGGGGGCTTTGTGCAGGTCACACCCCCCAGTGTAGTTTGGGCCCGTGGTACCCGTTCCAAGTCCCATGGCTGGGGCCAGGGATGGGGTGGGAGTGGGTGGAGGGTGGGGGGGGATGGTGGGGGCGGGACAGGCGGTCTTCCGAGCCTCATGGAGACGGATTCAGGCTAACAGGCTTTCCTTTCTCTGCAGCTATGTGGCTGTGGGCTTCTTGGAGTGGGCATTTGGCTGTCCGTGTCGCAAGGCAACTTTGCCACCTTCTCCCCCAGCTTCCCCTCGCTGTCAGCAGCCAACCTGGTCATCGCCATAGGCACCATCGTCATGGTGACGGGGTTCCTCGGCTGCCTGGGGGCCATCAAGGAGAACAGGTGCCTCCTCCTCAGTGTAAGTTGGACCCCTGCCCCCCAGCCCGCCAGTCCCCCCGCCCCCTTAGTCCCCCAGCCCCCCAGCCCTCTGAACACTGGGGCCACTGGGTGTCCAGCCTGAGCGCCTAGAATGACCACGCCCCTCTTCCTCCTGATTGGCTACCCCTGGCCTGGGTGCCCCTCCCACTCCTTGATTGGCTGTCAGGCTTCATATCCCTCCCCCGCCCACATGGGATCCCTACCTGGGAAGCCTGCCCCCTGCCAGCCTATTTGCACCTTGTCCCCGGCTCACGACCACGTGCCCATGCCTGCACCTTCTCGTTCCAGTTCTTCATCGTCCTGTTGATCATCCTCCTGGCAGAGCTGATCTTAATTATCCTCTTCTTTGTCTACATGGACAAGGTAAGACTTCCAGGAGGGGAGGGAGTGTGTGGAGTATCATTGCCCAAGGGGTTGGGTCAGGGAATCTGGAGTAAAAGCACTGACAGGTTGTATCTCTGAGGAGAGGAGGGCTTTTGGTGGGGGGAGCAGGGGGCTCATCCGCTTGTGTTGTCTGAGGAAGTGTGTGTGGGGTGTGTTGCTCAGTCGTGTCTGACACTTTGAGACCCCATGGACTGTAACGTGCCGGGCTCCTCTGTCCATGGGATTTCCCAGGCAAGACCACTGGAGTGGGTTGCTATTTGCTACTCCAGGGGATCTTCCTGACTCAGGGATTAACTTGCATGTCTTAGGATGTAGACCCTCTAGTCACCCAGGGATGCCCTAACCCTAGCCCTAACTGGGGAGCACCACTGAGCTCCCTGTCACTGGGAGCATTCAAGCATAGCTGTGCTGACCACTTGGAGAAGGGTCAAGTTCTCCAAGAACTTGAGAAGCCCCAAATTCTTGAAGTTCTCCAACTTATTGAAGTTCCTCTCCAAGAAGAACTTTTCTACGAACTTGAAGTTCTTCTCCAAGAACTTGAAAATTTCATATTTTAGGCCGGAAACCCTGTGCCCCAAGTTCCTGGGCTGAAATATGGAAAAGTTCGTATCCTTTTCTAGAGGCCTTTGAGGACAGGGAGCTGATCTCATGGGCTTCCCTGATAGCTCAGTTGGTAAAGAATCCGCCTGCAATGCAGGAGACCCCAGTTCGATTCCTGGGCTGGGAAGATCCGTTGGAGAAGGGATAGGCTACACACTCCAGTATTCTTGTCCTTTCCTTGTGGCTCAGCTGGTAAAGAATCCGCCTGCAAAGTGGGAGACCTGGGCTCGATTCCTGGGTTGGGAAGATCCCCTGGAGAAAGAAAGGCTACCCACTCCAGTATTCTGGCCTAGAGAATGGACTATACAGTCCATACAGTCTATGGACTGTATAGTCCACGGGATCACTAAGAGTTGGACACGACTGAGTGAAAATGACTTTCACTCACTCACTTCAGCTGATCGCAGGCTGCACTGAGGATTCAGGAGCTTAAGAGGGACTAACCTCTGTCCAGGCTGGAGAGTTCCCCACCCAACTGGGGAACTTCCTCTGGGACCACCAAGAATGACTGGCCAAGTGTGCAGACTTAGCACTCAGGGGCTCTTCTGGTTCATGGTAACCAGAACCATATAACCATCTGCCCCTTGGGTCCTGAAGGAGTATCCCAGGCCACACTGAGAGGGAGAGTCACTATTAGGGTTAGAAGCAGTGATTCCTTTGCATCTGTAAAAAAGGAGCCACTGATAATATTGAGAGATGGCTGCGGGCCGGCCCTGTTCTTGGTCTTCATGGGAATGATTCCTTTAATTCTCACAACCATCTCCGAGGTGGATGTTATGTGCCAGTGTTACAGACAGGGCAGAGGTGGGAGAGGGTAAGCGACTTGCTAGCGAGGGGTGGCCCCACACCCCGGACGGTGGCTCTGCGCCCTGCAGTTCCCAGGTTGTGTTCCTGCAGGGCCAGCGTGGGGCGTGGGCCAGGGGGCAGCATGGCCTGTGAGGGGGCGTGTCCTGGGAGCACGGGAGCTGTGGGGGCGCTTGTGCTGTCTCCGCCTCTGAGGGTCCCTGCTCCCTCCTGAAGCACTCAGCTCTCACGGGGGTCACCTCTGGCCCCCAGCAGGCCTCCCCCATGAGTTGGCGGGGCCAGCACTCATGGCTGACCTGGGTGACCTGGGGAGAGGGGCGGCCTCCTGGTCACCACCCCCCCGACCCCAGCCTGAGTCTGCCCTCGCCCGACAGGTGAACGAGAATGCCAAGAAGGACTTGAAGGAGGGCCTGCTACTCTACAACTCGGAGAACAACGTGGGGCTGAAGAACGCCTGGAACATCATCCAGGCAGAGGTGAGGGCTGGGGGCAGGAGCAGGTGTGGGTGGAAGGCGGGGCCTGGGCCTCGGACGCCACCCCCCAGCCCTGGCTGGGTCACTGGCTCTCTGGGTCAGACATGGCGCTCTGGCCGGCAGCTGCAGCGGGGCGGCTGGGTGGGCAGTGGGCTGTGCGGGGGCCTGGATGTGGCCAGCAGCCATCCGAGGGGCTGGGAGCTGGGAATCAAGACGGACAGTCAAGGGGGCTGCTCTTCCATCCCATCCTTTCTGAAGCCTCAGCACGAATGACAGTATTTTAGCAACAGGTCTACCTCCCTGCTTGTGACTCAGGAAACCCTGTTCTAAGAGGAAACGTGTCCGTGTAGCTCCATGTGGAGCCTGGGGAGGGGCTGCCATCATGAAGCCAAGAACTGGGGGCAGACAAGCAGAGGGCTGAGTGCTCTGCCCAGCGCCCAGCACCCTGCTCAGAGAGCAGGTGGCCGTCCTCCAGGAAGGAGATATCATTCTGTCCCCTGGGCCTGGCTGGGGCCCAGAGAAGGGACAAGCAAGCTGGCCTCTGGGTGCTAGCTCCCATGGGGCCGGGGGGGCAGGGAAAGGACCGAGCTGGACCCGTCTAATGCACCCCCACCCCTCCCCACAGATGCACTGCTGTGGTGTCACCGACTACAGGGACTGGTTCTCGGTGCTGGGGGAGAACACCGTCCCCGACCGCTGCTGCATGGAGAACTCCCAGGGCTGCGGACAAAACAACACCACCCCCGTGTGGAAGACGGTGAGGCTGGGCACCCCAGGGGCCCCTGGGTGGACAGTCTGGGCGGGGGCGGGGGTGGCCCAGGACACCAAGGAGGTGGCTTAACGTGGGATGGGTGAGGGCACGCAGGCCTGAAGCCGAAAGGCAGTGGCAAGTGAGCGTCTGGGCCCACGTCTCGGGGGGTCAGAGTTGGGTAGGAGTGGGCTCTGGGGCTGTGCAGTGGGGCCTTGTGGATGGAACCGGGGTGGGGGCGGGGTCCAAAGGGAAGTGAGGTGGGGGCTGGGCAGGAGGGCCCGCGGTTCACCCCAGCACCTGAAGCTGTGGTCCTCACTCCCCAGGGCTGCTACGAGAAGGTCAAACAGTGGTTTGCTGACAATAAGCACGTGCTCGGCACGGTGGGGATGTGCCTTCTAATCACACAGGTAAGGGGGCCGTCCTGCCAGCGGGGTGGAGGGGACAGCCTGAGGGAGACCCCTCCCCGCAGGGCCTGCGCCCCCCACCCAGGGCCTGCCCGAGCCTCCTCACGTCCCCCTGAGCCGTGGACCTGTGCTGGCCTTGCAGGAAGGGCTGGCTGGGACAGGCCTGTCCCCCCCCAGGCACGGGGACCTTTATTACCTTGTGAGTCAACCGCATGGCATCAGTGTGAGCAAGGCCCAGGGGCGGCCTCCTCGCGGTCCGTCCCGCCCCAGCACCTGTGTGAGTGCGTCACGTTGCCCACGGCTTCGTTCCTGTGCCTTTGTTTCCACATCTGTGTAGTGGGCTCGATCACGGGTCACTTCTTAGCACTATGTGGGTTTGATACCTGGCATGTTGGGCCGGGAGGGCACTCAGGAAGGGCCAGCAGCCCTTGGTCTGCGTTTTGTGGGTGGTTGTGCCACACGGCCCAGCATGGGCGACAGAGAAGGATGCCAAGGAGACCCTCAGCTCCTTCTTGGACGAGGAGGCTGACGTGGTGGGAACAGGAGACCCCCCCATCTTTCTGGGCCCAGGAGCACTGGGGGCTCCCTCCTCGCCCAGTTGTGTGTAACTCCTACCCCTGGGGAGCCCCAGTCCCTGACCGGTGGGTCCACAGAGAGATGGACGTCCTGCTCGACGTCTCCTTTCTTCCCTAAGTCCTGGGGCCTGTGGTTTGGACTGAGTCTGCTGGTCAAAGAGCCTTCGAGCTTGGCGGATGAGCCACTGTGCCCACTCGGGGCTCTGACGGAAGACAGGCCGGTGGGAGAAGGTTGTGTGGTTCCGATTGGGGCTCGGGTCAGGGTGGCCTGCAGCAAGGCCCGGAGCAGGACGCTGGGGCTGGGCTGGGTTCAGCCCCCGGTCTCCAGGGTCACTGCAGACCTTGAGTGTGAGAGCCACGGAGGCAGTGAGTGTCCCCGGACGGTGGGTCCGTGGTGTGTGCTGCTGCCCGAGGGGCGGGCAGGCTGCCCTCCTGCTCCTCCAGTGCGTCAGGACCCAGGGGGTGCGGGGACACAGATGGCCATCAACATCCTCCCAAGGCAGCAGCCGTGAGCCCCGGGACTCTGCGGGAGCCATCGGCGGGCTCCCAGAGTTCCTGCCACCTCCCCATCGACTCCCCAGCTCCTCAGCCCCCTGCCGTTTAGGTTCAGGCCCCTGTCCTCACCATGATCTGAAACAGCAGGTTTCTGGGCCTCGCAGCTGGGTGACATCCAGCCTGGACAGTCCGAGGGGCCGAGCTCCCCACGTGCGGCCCGCCTCAGCTCTGCTTCGCCCTCGCGTGCCCGCCCCACGGTGTCTGCATAATGGGAGGGGTTCCCCCGCGGGTGCTGGGTGCCCCCTTGTCCCCCGTCTAAGGCCCCTTGGCCCCATGTCTTTCAGATTCTGGGCATGGCCTTCTCCATGACCCTCTTCCAGCACATCCACCGGACTGGGAAAAAGTACGACGCCTGAGCGGCTGGCGGAGCGCCCCGGCCCCGCGGACACTGTGCGAGGGAAGAGGCCTTCAGCTTTGTGTCGCCTGCACCTCCAGACTGCTGACCCCTGCATCCCTGCCCTGGCCTGCCTTCCCGGCCACCTGCCGAAGCCTTGTCGGTGGGCAGAGGCCGGGGGTGGGGGAGGAAACGCAGAGACCTTGGGGGTGCTGGGGCGCCCAGATTCCTGTGTATTTGCCAAAGAAGACAGGGTGGGTGGGTGGGGGCATGCTCCAGGAGCCCCCAGCACTGACGCGTTTCTGCCCTGTCTTTTTCCTCAGCTGACACTTTGTTCCCCGCATGGCATGGGGTGGGGGTGGGGGCGCTCAGGGCTGCCTTCTGGTGGAGAGACTGCCCAGGAGCGGCCCTGGTGGCCCCCAGCCACCCAGAGAGGGGGGGGCGCACTGGCAGGGGCCGGCTGACCGTCTCCATGCCGGGCTGTGGGAGCGTCTCACCCAGGCATTTTATACCTTACAGTGTAACTTTTTTTATTTTATTTTACTCTGATTATGATTATTCAGGAATACTATCTCTCAGATAAGTTTAGGGTTAGCTTTCTGATTTATAACTTTGTACTGCGTTGATTTCTGTAATGGTTTGGTTTTCTTTCTGCGGGTGGGGGACGGGAAGGGACAGGGCACGTCCGTTTGTCTGGTTTCTATCAGGACAGACCACTGGGCACACTCAGGAGGCTGCGGCCAGGATGCACTGAGGGAGGGGGGAGCCTGGGGGAAGGCGGCAGGGGAGACGGGGGTGGGGGCGGGAGGCATAGGATGGAAGCGAGACAGAGGGCAGGGGGTCTTCTGGGAACTGGGGGTGCTTTGCCAGGAATGAGGTAGAGCAGGCGTGTGTCCTTATGCGTCTCTGATGAGCAGTTCTTTTTCCTTCTTCCTCCCGCCCGCCCTCTGCGGGCTGGGAGGCTCCCCTTCCACCCCTTGCGGGGGATTCCCGCGACAGGTTCTGCAAACCCGTTATTTCACAGACATTCCTGCTAGAAACTCTCGGACAAATACCTCTCTAGTTCAGATGCTGCTCACTCTCTCACATTGCTTCTGGAAGGGGAAGCAGTCCTTCCGTGGAGCTGCTCAGACGTGACAGAGGACCTGCGACCTCCAGAGGGGAGGGAGGGGGGAGCCGTGATGGTCCGGCTGGAGTCACTGCCAGGAGGGAGGGAGAGGTGGATATCCACCCGGCTCCCAGGACCCTCAGCTCCTTGCTTGGGGTTCACTGATGCGGCGGTGGCTGGCGATCATGTCCTCTGCGACCCCAAGGGAAAGCACAGAAAACTCGAGGAAACCCAGAGGGATCTTGTTACAGTGGCCCCAGGACAAAGCAACCTGAGTCAGGGCCTGGAGATGAACAGCTGGGGGGCGTCCAACCACAGCCAGGTGCCCCCACCAGGGCTCACGCTGGTCTAAGCAAGTTGTACAGTTGAAACATAAGTTAAGAATCTATAGGGCTGAGCTTGGAAAGGTTCCTCACCAGCTAACACTTACCCAGATGGGGCCTCACCTGGGCGCTGCCTTTGTCCTGCACCGTTTGGCTGGGTGCCCCGGCCGCCCCATCTCCTCCCCAGCCTGTGTGTCCAAGAGCTGACACCCAGCCAGCACCCCCTTCTCCCCTTAAGCACAAGACGGTTGGGACCAGCAGTGCGGAACTTCTATGTGCTCAGGGGTCATGCTTCTGGGTGTGGGGAGCGGAGAAAAGGGTGGTCTCAGTGGGCTGGGCAGAGTAGAGACCATCTCCCGAGATAGGAGTGGGGGTGCCTGTGGGCAAGCTTCTGGGCAGGGTTTGGGTTGAGGACAGGCCAGTGCAACATGCGACTGGCCCTCCCCATGCTCTGGGCCTGAATTCTTGGAAAGGAGCTTCAGTGGGTCCCCTGGGAACCCAGGTCTGCAGAGCCCGGAATAGATGTGCACCCTGCCCCCTCGAGGCACCCTCAGCAAACAAGCATTTGAGTGGCGCATTGGGACTGCTGCATAATGAGTTTGTGTTGAGGGGGGGTTGTTTATGCCTATCAATGCAATTTTAAAGTTTTGTTAAAATCAACAGCAAAAGCCTAGTACCTTGGGGGTGTATGGGTCTCCCTGGAATCTCATGTTTCTGGAGCTTTGGGGGTGCCCTCCGGCCCTGGGGCCCTTGCCTGTCTCCCTCCTCCTGCCAGCCACCCCACCTCGTCCATCTGTCTGCAGAGCCTCGTCCACAGTTCCCCAAACCGCCTTCTTGCCTGACCCTGTGCTTGGCTGATCGGTCATTTGGCTGCGTCCGCACAGGGCGGCAGACTCCGTGTACCGGGGGAGAGCCCTTCTGCGACCCTTCTTCCGTCGTGCAGAGCGGTTCCCCTGTGGCACAGAGGCAGGCATGCTGCCTGCTGTCAGTGATGGGGCTCAGCATCCTCTCGGTGTCTCCCGACTCCGGGCTCACGCCAAGCTACCTGAGTCAGTCCCCTCCCTGGCAGCTCCCTCCCCAGGCCAGAGTCAGTTCCAGGGGGTCTGATGCAGGCAGGTTAGAGTGGACTCCGAAGGCCAAGGTTCTGCAGCCTTTAGGGACATGCCTGCCTCCACCTGGCCTTTCTCTGCAGCCAGGTGGGTGCAGGGCAGGTGGGCGAGCAGGGCTGAGCACCGCCCCTAGGGGCAGCAGCTGGTGCGACCCCCCCCCACCCCCCAGCTCCCCCCGGCCAGTTTGGGCCTCTCACTCTGGCAAGGCTGCTGACCACCCCCTGCCCCCCGTGAGACCCTCAAGCAGGTGTTCTGGTTTGACTTGGACCAGCTGGCCATCCCTCCTTGCTCTGGTGGCCAAAGCGTGGTCCAGGTGGATGGAAAGGAGGTCGCCGCCTTTCTGGCCCCTGCCCACCCCTGGGTGGAGGTGCTAACAGCAGGGACCCGGCCAGACAGAGCGGGGAGGTGCCCTGCAGGGCCAGCCTCTGGTGTTCCCGTCCTCCCATCCTCCCCTTCGCCACCATGAGGCCGGGTCCAGGGTGCATCCCCGCATCCCTCCTGACAGGGGCCCCCATCGAGGGCGAGGCCGGGGCTCCTGTCCGCACCCCATCCCCCGGGGCCACACGGCCGGGCGGTGTCCCACAGGCTGGTTTCAGTGCACTTTCCTGCTTGTGATGCCGCATCTGTACGCTTCCTTCATCCTGGTCCTGGCTGTGGAAAGCCATGTTTTTAGCATGTTTTTAAATAAAAACTGGTAACGTGTCAAAAGCACACGCAGGCTGTCTCTGTGGTGTTCTTGAGTCCCCGCAGCCGTGACGGTGGCCTCTCCCACGAGGCGATTGGTGTGCCCTCTGGCCTTGTCTACACTGAGCCCAGGGCAGGGGGCTCTCCTACCCTCCTTGGGCCCCGGCTACAGATCTGCAGGTGGGTGGCCTGCCTCTCTGGGGACCAAGCAGTCCTCATGCCGGCCCCCCGCCCCGGCCTGGTCAGCGGATGCAGGCTCCGTCAGGGGCCAGTTTAAGTGGTCTGAGCTGGCCACGTGAGAGGCCAGCTCCCAGCCGTGTCCGTCACCCGCCACAGAGGGCTCGTCCTGTGGGCTGGCTTCGTACGTGTGTGTAGGAGGGGTCCGGGAACAAGTCATCCATGGCCCCTGTGGGGTGGGGCTGTCAGTGTTAAGTACCTGTGATGTTCCTAGGGTTCTTGTGGGCCTGATGTCTTGTCCCGGGCCTGAGGGAACCTCACAGTGTGACCTGGCCTGGGACACACCCATCAGCGTGAGATGCTTGTCGGTGGTGGGGAGGGGGGCCTTGGAACCTTGAGAGCCCTGATCCGCTGGCTGCAGTGGGATGCTCCCCGGCTCCCCGGCTGGGGCTCTGGTTTGTGGTTTTCCTCTGCCATCATCGTCCTGGTGACAAGGCGCAGAAGGCGGGTTGATGGGCTGGGAAGGAAGGAAGGGTGGGTGCAGCTCGGGGTCTCCTCGAATCCCTCCTCGGGGGGAGGCCAGGCTGGCACGACGTGTCCTGATCTCCCACCTTGGGGCCCCTTCCCATGGCGGCCATGTTCCAAAGCCCCTGAGGCTTTGCCGAGGATTGGGGGGTCTGAGGTGACCCCCTCAAAGGTCCAGATGGAGTGGGGGCCCCTGAGAGCCTCCCCAAGGATGGTTACCAGAAGGCCTTAGGGCTGAGGGGCCGGTGACCCCGAGTCATCCACTAAGGACCAACCAAGTCATAGGAGCGTGGTGGGGCTGATCCCCCTTCCCATCCTGCTCTCACTCCTGCCCCCAGCCCGTGGACGCCCCAAGAGGATGCCCACCCAGCCCCTGTGCTATCTGCTCCTGGGAGCAGGGTGTAGCCGGCCGGCTCCCTGGGCCCCGGAGCATCCTGGCTGCACCATAAGTGCTGGGCGCCTGTCAACTGAGCTAAGTAACGTGAGTGGATTGTGCCCTCGTCGGGCAGGGACCACAGCCTGTGAGCTGGTGGGAGAGCTTGAACCCTGCTCTTGAAGAGCAGAGGGAGCCCCTGAGAGGTTTGAAGCCTGGTGTGATAAGCGCCAGCCCGCTGGCTGCAGCGTGACAACCAAGGGAGCTATACCAGCGGGATGTGGGGAAAGTGAGAGGGACCCACGAGAGGACTGACAGGCTGTGGTGATGGACCAGATTCTGGGGGGAGAAGGGACCTTTCTGCTGTCCCTCCTGGCCATTGTGAGTGCCTCTCCCAACAGGAGAGGGCTCCTGGAACCCAACGGAGGCTTCATGGGTCTCATGTGCAGGGGATGGGGCAGGCGGGGAGGAGAGGGCTGCAGGCTGTAACTGAATCTCTCGTTTGGTTGATGCTGATTCACAACTCCTGAAATGCTTTTGTGTGCTCTATAGATCCCTCCTGACCACAACTGTTTTATTGGCTGTCACTGAGCCTGAGCTTTCAGCCGTAGGGAGGCACCACCTCTGGGTGGTCTGGGTGGAAAGAGCTCTAGTTGCGGGGCCGGAGCCTGGGTTCGGCTCCCACTCTGCACGTGGCTGGTGTCCATGTGAGCACCGGGTTCTCACTGAACATGTCTTGGTTTCGTCATCTGCAAAATGAAGATACTATTTTGCAGAATTAAATCCTCAGGATTTAATTTGTGAGGATTAAATAAAAGTGTGCATGTAAAGACATCTAGCTTGTTCCCGGACCAGAGTAGGCACTTGGGCAAGAAACTGGCCAAGTCTGGGACCTCAGGAGTCCCCAGACAAGAGGTGGAACTCCAAGGAAGAGCATCCCCCGGCTGAAAACCGGGGGTGCAAGAGCGTGATCTGGAGGGGGAGCTGGGGTGTGGAGGGGGGAGAGAGCTCCAGAGGAGACCCGTGGACATGGACATGAGTGGTCCCTCCCCCTCCCCAAGCCTGCGCTGCTCTGCTGGCCCAGTAGCAGCATTTAATAATCCACGGAAGTCAGATTAAGGGGATGTCATTTTGGACACCAGAATATCGGCTTTGCACGTGGTCCGTCTTACAGTGTCCGGCAAAGACTAGGAGGCTATTGATTTAGCCATCTTGTTTCTGCTGATGTAATGACAAGCTGTGGTGGGCTAATGCGTCTCCTCAAACTAACAAAAAGAACGAGTCCACGGGCGTGCCTGGGCCAGGCTGTCTGGCTGCCTCCAGGCAAGAATACTGGAGTGGGCTGCCATTTCCTGCTCCAGGGCATCTTCCGAACCCAGGGATCAAACCTGTGTATTCTGCATCGCAGGCAGGTTCTTACTGTCTGAGCCAGCAGGGGAGCGCCCCTGGATGCCGAGCAGAGGGGGAACAGTGTGGCCAAGCCACGTTGCGCTCTGCGGGTCTGCTGGTGGAGCCTTCTGCTGCCAGAGAGGTTTCTTCCAGTGGATGCTGAGTTCAGGGTCCAGCCTTGCCCAGCGTCCAGAGCGGGGCTGATCCGACACGTGGAAAGGCAGAGCCATCCCATCGGTCAGCGACGTCAAGAAGCTCCTTGCCTTTTGCCTCCCTCCCCCCACCCCACTCCCCCACCCCACTGGATTCCTGCAGCCCCAGTGTTGTCTTAGTAGATGCCCACTCTCTGTCAGAGACCCCGGATCCTCAGAGGACTCAGCCTTCTTGCTTACTGGTTGGCAATTCAGGAGCAGCATGTGAAATTAGACCCCTGATCCCTGACCTGTAATCCCTAACCTCCAATTGGGGGTTTGGAGATACTTACCACGACATTTACAAAGTCTGCTGGAAACCGTCCCCTTCTCTAGAAGCAGTGCCCAGCCAGTGGGAATAGGAGCCCTCTTGTCTCTGGCTGGCCTGGCTGTCGACAAAATGCAGAGACGTGGATGGTGTGGACCTTGCTGATGGACAGGGCTGGGATCACGCTTTACTGACCACCCTCTTCAACCCCAGACCCCCCGCCCCCAAATGTGGCCTCACCTTTCTGCTCAGTCATCGCTGGATGCAGGAGGAAAGGGGAGGCAGGGCTTCCTGTACCACCACCCACAGCCTGTCCATCCTCAAGCCAGGGGAGGGAGGGAACAGGGTCCAGCCCGAGGCAGCCCACCGCTGCCACCTTTGCCTGGAGCTAAGGACACTGGTGGGGGGGGCGGAGGTGAGCAGGGCCCTGACCAGTGTGGTGGGTGGGTTTCCTATTGGGACCTCTTCCCCCATCACTTCAGTACGCAGTGGGGCTTCTGACAAGCCAGCAGCCGAGAAGGGACAGTGAAGACTGCAGCCCTGGATACCATTCCTTTATTGGCGTGCCCCCAGGACGGAGGCAGAGGCTAAGGAGGGGCGTGTTTATGCTGAGGCAATTCCTCTATGTGCAGACGTTTATGGCAACTTTTCTGTTTCCAGAACATTGTGATGACCCATATCCATGGGCAGCTGGATCCAGGAGCCCTCCTGACACTGGGCTGCCGGGACTCTTAGCGGTCTGTGTCTGGTGCGGGAGCAGGGCGGGGAGGATGCCCACAGGGGAGACTGTGAACAGAGCACAGGGCTGGGCGTGTGGAAACAGAAGATGGGGGGCGAGGGTGGAGTGGGGCACACAGAGGTGGTGGGCACACAGAGGTGGTGGGAAAACGGGGCTGGGACATCACTTGTCCCTTCTGGGGAGAGGACCCAGGCCCCTGGTCTTCCTGCCAAGGTCACGGATGGGCAGGTACACAGTGGGTCAGATGCTTTATCCCATGCTCCGGTGAATCCAGTGGGATTCGGCCTGGCACCCGGGGGTGCTTCTGAACCCCGGGGGCTCTGACACACACGGGAGGTGGCAGAGGCCTGCCTCGTGGCTTGTTCTAGGGCAGTTGCTGTCAAGGTGTGGCCCGGGGCCAGTAGCATCACTGTCACCTGGGACCTTGTTAGGATGCAGACGCTACTGAGGAGAAGCCCAGGGAGGCCCAGCAATGGTTCAGAAGCTCTCAGGCTGATCCCAACCAATGCTGAGAACCCGGCTTAGACAACTCCATCACCGGTGTCCCCCTCCCGGGGGCGCGGGCACCACCCAGTGGTGGTACAAACACAGGTGTCCTTCTTAGCCCGTGGAAACCCCCGTCCCCTTCTGTCCAGGCTTCAAGTGGCAAACCAGGCGGAGAACCTTTACAAGGCTGACAGGGGGATGGGCGGTGATGGTAGTAATGGGTTCAGTTCACTTCCTCTACCTCAACCCCCCAAGACGAACCAGGTGGTAGAGTCCAAGCCGGAAACTGGCTGTGGGCATGAAGGTCCCTGGGGTGTAGCATTCCGCCCCTCCTGGGTGCGGCGCTGGGAGCCCAGGGAGGTGGGGCAGCCTGGTCCAGGGTGAGGACCAGGGCCGCGTGGACTCCCGTGCCTGCTGTGTCCAGACCTCTGCACAAGCCTGGCTTTCTGGCCAGCCCCCGGTCACTGATGGATGACCTGTGAGCATCGTGTCCTACTCCCTCTCCAAGGAGCTCGGGATTGGGACACCTCCCAGCAGGGACCTGGGAGGGGCTGTCCTGGGCACAGAGCGGCGTCCTTGCAGGCAGGGTGGGCCAGCCTCCCCATCCTAACCCTTTGCGCTCCATGAGAAACTGCTGTTTCCTGGGCCTCGTTTCCTCTCACATTGTCTCATCTCCCGGGCTGCTGGCACCAGCAGGGAGGTCCCAGTTTCAGAAAGCATGGGGCCGTTTTCTCCCTCTCTCTCTGCAACATGGACCTCCACCCTCTGGGTGGGACCGTGCCCAGGGCAGAATCACAGTTCTCCTGCCCCAGCCAGGCCGCCTCCGCCCATAGGGGTGGGGGCAGAAGAGTTAGGCTCTTCGGGGCCTCCGCCAGGACAAGGTTGTGCAGGTGGCACCTGCCCGTCACCCCTCCGTGAGCCCCCCTGACCTTGATAAAGCCAGCAGGGACCCCAGCAGGGGCACAGGTGCAGCCGGCCAGCACTGCCCGGCCCACTGCCGCCTCCCTCGGGCCCCTCAGAGGGAAGAACGTGATCTCCCTTTCAGCCCTCACTTTGTAAGACGTCAGCTGACATCTAGCCCTGCAGATAACTTGGGACTTAACAGTCATTTTTGGTTATCTGCACAAATCCAGGAAGTTGGATGCAGCAAAGATAATCACAGCACCAATTTTTGGGGGGCCTTGGGAATCTGGGGTTGCTGGAAAGCTGGTCTCCCTTTGAGTGAACCAGCATCAGGGACCCCAGGCCCTTCCCGACAGCCCCAGAGAATCCCAGGGCAGGAGGCAACCGGTTGCAGGAGGCTGGTCTGCCCTCTGTGTGTGGGGGTCACCCCTCTCTGGGAGTGTGTGGTTTGGGTACAATGGGGGCTGTGATGGGGACAGCGCTGACTCACGAAGGGGAAAGAAAACACCTTCGCCTGGGATGGGCCCAGGTCAGCAAGAGACAGCAGAGGCCAGGTGTGCCCCTTCTGAACTTGACCTCGGCATCATGAGGGTGGGAAGTAGGAAGTGCGGGATCCAGGACCTGCGACCTGGGAGCTGGCATGGGGGTCTGTGCCCACGTGGGACCCTCTGGGGGATCTTATGAGTTGATTCGTGTTCTCTGGAAAACTGCCAGCATCTGTGCTCTGTTTCCTAGGATTTCCTTTCTGTTCTCCGTCCACATTTTGGAAAGTCTTTTCTGAAAACTCCCTGCTTCAGAGATGCAAGAGAAAACCTAATGAAAGGACCATGTCCATTCTGGGAAGCAGAGCAGAGCCCCTGCAGGCCAAGTGCTGGGGGCCGAGGGGTCCAGGAGCACCAGATCAGGAAAAGGAGTTTTGGGGCAGAGCACCCCTCGGCTCAGAGCTGCACCTTCTCAGTGGTTCCACCTTCACAGGGTCTCTGGTTTGGTTTCATCAGGAAGGAGTTTACTCCCACCAACATGAAGGGCAGATGATGCTGGCTTTCTTTGAGCATCAGGCCAGAGAGGAGACCCCCTCAGGGCATATGGCTGGAGATGGGGGCTTGGGGTCATGGGCTCCCAGGGGACCCTCCTGGGGAGGGCCTGGAGGCAGGCACCTGCTCCCCACCCTGGTGGCTTCACCCCCTGCCCCCCACCCCGCCACTGCCCAACCCTGCCCTGCAGGAAGGAACCAGGCCATGGGAGACTTCTCTCCAGGTGAGATGGTGCAGGTGGGAAGGGAGTGGAAGAGGGGAGGGCAAAGGCTGGGGTCTTCTTGGGGCAGAGCCAACTGTAACTGCCTATTCGATGCATTTCTCAGGGAGCATATCCAGCAGGGCCGGGAGAGGGGTGCTCCGCACCCATTGGGGGATCACAGGCTCATGTGCAGGCGTCCCAGTGGGGGCAAAGTCGCCAGCCCCCATTCAGGGTTCAGGAGTTGGGAGGAAAGCAGATTTCACCACAGCCCCCCGGGGTCCATAGGAGCCTAGGCCTGGTGAGGCTTGGGCTGTGCTCTCTTGCCCCGGGATTCTGGTGGTGAGCAGGCAGAAGTGGAGGGCGGGGGCCGAGGGTCCCTGGCCAGGTGGGGGCCGCAGGGGCCATGGTCGCAGGCACTGGGTGGGTCCGGAGGGGCTGGGTGCAGAGAAGGGGGAGTTGCTGGGAGCTTCCAGGCCAGCCGGTGCTGACCCCGCAGGCCTGGCCCGTGGGCTTTGGGCCCCTGAACTTGTGAGGGGCAGTCGGAGCAGGGTGCAGTCGGCCATTAGTAAAAATGCAGTTGGAGCCTCCGGTGCAAGCTGCAGGTGAGTATCATGCCACAGATCTGCCGGGAGAGAGTGCAGGGACACACAGGAGTCAGAGCCCGCCAGCCTGCCGGCGGAGCTGGGTTTCCTACCCTGGGGAGCCCCCTGCGGATTCAATCAAGGGCAGATTCAGACCCAGGGGGCCTAGGGTGCGGCCTGCGAGCGTGCATTTCTAATAAGCTCCCAGGTGATGTGGGCAGGGGCTGGAGGCGGGGACCACTTTGAGAACGACTAGCCAAGAGCGGTATTTCTCACGCTTGAATGTGCACGGTTGCCCAGGGATGCTGTGGATTGCAGCCCTGTGGTCTGGGTGAGGGCCTGCACCTCTAAACAAGCCTCCCGTCCATGTTGCAGCTCTGCGGTCCCGGTTCTTCTCCAGAGAGGGCCTGATTCAATTAGACCCCGGGTAGTGACATCGTCACCCCTCATCACTGCTGAAGCAGCCTTTCTCCAGGAAGATCTGTCTACGTCTTGCTGCTCTCAGATTCTGGAGCAAGACCAGGGTGTGGAGTTGATTCTCCAGCTGATATGCAGGAAAAGAAACTTAGGCTCTGAGTGGAGGGCCCAGGACAGTCACCAGCTCATCCTGTAAGCCGGCTCAGGACGATCCCTGGGCCAGGGGAGCCTGCCTGTTGGCCCCTCTGTCCTACCGACTAGCTGGCAGTGCTGGGCAGTCACCTTCCACGTCTCATTTACCGACCTCTAAATGCAGAGGACGAGGATCACTGTTCCCCGCCTCTCTCTTCATTGCCTCCTCTGCCCTCCCTCCCACTCAAGGATGCACTGAGGATGAGGAGGTGGAGATATGAAGACCGAGGAGGCCCAGGGCTGTGACGGTGACCCTGATAAAGATGATGCCACTGGCTCCTGGCTCCCTGCCCACGGGAGGGGGCGGTGGGAGGGCAGCCCGTGACCGTGCCGCGGACAGGGGTCCAGAGGGGTTCCCAAATAGGGGAAGCAGTGCCCCGTCTTCCCCAGACCTTCCCAGTGGCAGTGCTGACCTGATCTTTCTGGGATACCTCTGGACAACCTGAGGACAGGTGGACGAGGACGCCCCAGGACTGGCAGACACTAGTTTCTCTTCGAGAGGCTCAAGGAAGGCACAGAGGGTGAGCCCTTCGGGGTCCCCTTCCTCCTCCCAACTCTGTCCCCATGTGGGAGGTTCACCTCCTGGGAACACGGCTTTCAGCTGTCAGACTTGGTGCTAAGAGCAGTGCTAATCCACCCAGGGGACTCAGTCTTGGGCTGAAAGGTGGCTTAGAGCTCATCTCATCTTTTGCTCTAAGCTGGTGGCTGTCACAGCCATTCTGCCCAAGTGTCGGGCATGCTCTCTGCCCTGTCCCCACCTCAGAGCTTGATGACTCGTCCTGCAGGGTCACCTGGACCTTTCTGACCCTTGTTGAAGGGGAGGCCAGATGGGAGCAGCCAGCCCAGCACAGACTCACGGCTGCATCTTCTAAGGTGCATGCCTCACGCTGGGGAGGACCCGAAGGACCGAGCGCCCAGCGCTCTGTACACAACATGTGGCCCCAGGGCGCCCCGGGGAAGGCACAGTGAGGTGGACGTCAATGAGTGTCCACACACACACACACACACACGTGTACACACACACATGTGCATGCACACACACAGACACACCATCCCGATACATGCAGATGAGCCATGGCTACTAACTACCTGGTCCCTGAAAGAGCCCCAGCGTCCGCTTCCCGACAGAGGACACAGAGGAATCTGCACCACCGGCTGTGAGCAGAAAACACCCAGGAAACACTGTGGGAGCAGGAGGAGGCGGAGGGCGGGCAGGACGGGCTGCTGGGCCAGCCTCCGTGGGGCCCAGGCGCTTGACCCTGGCACTGTGGCCAGGGTGCTGGCCGCAGATGGTGTTGTCTCATTGTGCTGGGATGCAGCCTGGCCTTGGACCTTTCAAAGCTCACCAGGTGACCCCAACGTGCAGCCTGGGCTGAGGATCACAGCCTGGAGGCTCCAGGAGGCCTGTCCCTTCTTGCATCCTGGCCATTTAGCCTGCCAGCTTCTCTGCAGGCAGACCAGTGCCTGGTCCGCGAGTTTGGGAGGCAGCACGTGATGTCTGGCTGGAAGCAGGTTTGCTCCGTTCATCATTGTTTTCTGCTTGGTCTTCAGAGAATTCATGAGACATCCAGGAGCCGCAGCACCTCAGTCTCACTGAGGCACGATCCTTCCTGGAAAACCACGGGAAGCTATTCCGGACGGCTGTCATGACAGCCTCCTGACTCCTGCTTCCTTCTATCAGGTCAGCTCTGGCCTCACGTTGAATAAACCGGGCTCCTGGGGGAGATTCCCACCAATGAGAGAACGTGCTGCATGCTAAGTCACTTTAGTCGTGTCCTTGCAACCCTATGGACTGTAGCCCTCCAGGCTCCTTGGTCCATGGGGATTCTCCAGGCAAGGATACTGGAGTGGATGGTCATTTCCTCCTCCAGGGGATCTTCCCAATCCAGAGATCGAACCCACCTCTCTTACATCTCTTGCATTGGCAGGCAGGTTCTTTACCACTAGCACCACTGGGGAAGCCCCGATGAGAGAACGCTGCTGCTTAAAAAGGCTTGCAGACATCTCATTCCTCCACATTACAAGTAAGGGAACTGAGGCTCTGGAGGAAGAAGGGTGGCCCCCCCCCCCCCCCAGGTCACATGGAAGAGGAAGCTCGGTCTATGACGGGGGCCTCCAACTCCCAGGCATGACCTTCCCACCCCGTTCCTGGAGGCAGGGGGAGAGGACATCTTGGCCTCGTATCTCCTGGGGATCTCCAAAGTGCCAGGTCCGTGTGTGAGCAGGGAAGGTTTCTGGGTGCCGGGTGGAGAATGACAGCCTGGGGGCCCGGCTGGCCTGAGCCCCTCAAGGCCGGGCGGTAGTTCCAGCACTGGACGGCAGGGGGCGATGGAGCCCGAGGCTTGGTTGCTGCAGCAGAATGGATGGAATGGACAGAGAAAATGGCCAGGGATGGGTCCCTGGTGGTGGCCCGGTGATACTCTCTCGGGGACAGGAGCACATTTCTGCAGGGCACTGTGAAGGATGAGCTGCCCATGGTGGAGTCAATGCGAGGCTGTGAGCCCTGCCTGGTGACCCGACTTCCTCGCTCCTATGGCTGGACTTGCCTGACCTCAGGCTCGGTGGTCATCCCATTCCCTGCCCTTGGCATCACTGCCCTTGTCTTCAGCTTCAGGCTTTTGAGGGCAGAGGTCAGGAGGAAATGGACAGAAAGTGAAGCCAAGATCCAGTCAGTGTCCGCAGAACAGGCCCCCAACACCTGAAGTCGGCAGGAGGTGTCCGGAAAGTTGGGGTGAGGGAGGCACACCCCCTCCCCAGTCAGGCTGGCAGCTCCCGGGGGTAAGTGCTTTGCACAGGAGGCCTGCCTGGGTAGGTACGACGGGGCCGTGTGAATGCCCCCCAGACACGCTGTGCCTGCAGTTGAGTGGGGGCTGAAGGGGACGGGCTGGTCTGGCCAGGACACCACCGGCTCTCTTGAGAGATGCCATGCCCACGTGCAAATGATAACATGGTGGTGGGTACCATTTCCTGAGCAGCTGCAGTCCGTTTGCGATGAGCCGAGTGATTGACGTGCACACTGTCACCACTGCACGTGCACCGTGCCCCCTGGTCACTGATCTGGTATGACCAGCCCCGTTTACAAATGAGGAACCGAGGCTCAGAGACGGAATAGCCAGCCCTAGGTTGGCTGGCCTCCACCAGAGGGTGGGCCATCTCCCACCCACCCTGGGCGGCAGCCAGGTCCCCTGGGTGCACAGGTGGAGATGGTGATCAGAAGGAACCCTACCCGGGGAGGCTCCCAAGCTAACGGCCACCACCACCCCAATTCTCTCCACGGACCCTGCATCAGGGACAGAGCCTGGGAAAACGAAGGACCAGGAGCCAGGGGCCTGGTGCCAGCTCATGGAGTGAGACCCTCGGGCCATTGGCCCTCTGATCTGCTGGCTTGGATAGGCCCTGGCCGTGGCAGGGTTGGAGGAGAGCACTCAGGGAGGCCTTCCATGAACCAGGTACCCCCTTTCCCACTGACACCTCTCGTGGCTGGGAATGAGCTGCTCGCTGCGGATGAAGGCCCTGAGGGGCGGGGAAGTGAGCTCTCAAGTCGCACCAGAGCAGGGGCTGGACAGGAGATGCTGGCCTCTGCTCTGACCTCCTGGGATGGGGATTTGGGGGTGACACTTTGTGGGGAATCAACTACTCTAGCTGTGCCAGGCGAGGTGGGCCTGCAGAACCCTTACTCACTGCATCTGCCCCTCCTGAGTCCACTCCCTCCACCTTCCACAGGACCCCTGGGTGGTGGCTGGGGGAGGGGTGTGAGCGATCAAATGGAGCCAAAGCATCACTCATCCTCGGAGCACACAGCAGGGTGTACATAGGGGTGCACACCTCCCCAGGAGTAAACACACACACACATCACACACACAGAGGAATGAGTGCGTGTCCATGCACGGACATATACACACATGCACAGCACGCCTAAACACATACGTGCATCCAGCCCCCACCACGTACACCTGGGCACATGCAGACACACCCACGGACCCCACGCACACCACAGCAGGCCGGCGTGCACACACAGAGTGCATGCACATACCTGCACCCACACTCCCACTCCTCCCAGGTCTTTGCTCCTGACAAGTTCAAGGTGGCCCCCAGGGCCTTTTCCTTCATGTTTTCTGGGGGAAGAGAGTGACCTTGGCTGCAGAGGGGAAAGATGGGAGAGGAGAGGGCAGGTTGGGCAGGGGCAGGCAGAGGGCCAGGATCTGAGATCTCAGCCAGCGAGAGAGGGGTTCGGGGCTCCAGACACCACCCCCCCTAGAATCCTCGCTCCAACTCACCTGCAGGCAGGCCACCCCGATGCCCACGGCCCCCATGAGCAGCAGGTGGTCAGCCAGGAACTGCTCCAGCTTGCTGATGCACCCTCCCTGGAAGGCAGGTAGGAAGGTCACACACACACCTTGGCCCGGAAGTGGGTGAGGATGGGGAGGAAAGGCTGGTGGGGGCTGCTCCCCGCTGAGGGAGGCCAGACACTTAAAGGGCCAGGTCTAGCCTCTCAAGTGCCCATGGGTTTCTTAGGTGACCCAGGGGCATGCCACGATGTCCCCAAATATTCCTGGAGCAGCTGCAGCCCCCAGACTTTGTGTGGACCTTTGAAGGCCCACCGCCGTCTTGTGGTCAGAGTAAGTGTGATCTCCACCACCCCGCCCACCTGCCCGGGCTTTCCAGGCTCCGCGGGACCGGCACTCACCTCCACCTTGTAGATGTTGGAGGGGTGTGCCCGCTGGCCGCAGCGTGCCACCACCGTCTTGCAGCAGCTGTCCGGCACCCGGCGGCCCTCGGCCTCTGGAGACAGGATGTAGCTGCTCTGAAGCCAGTCGGCTGAGCTGTTGCTCCCGCAGCACTTGAACTGGGCGGGGAGAGGCAGAGGCTGGAGGTGAGGAGGGAGCCTGGGCCGCCGCAGGACAGTATTCAGACCCTAACCTCATCCCTATTTGCTGGAGACTTTTTGCTTTCCCTGTTTTGAGCAGGGAGCTGGCTCTGGGTGGGGGTGAGGGCGCTTCTCTCCAGGCAAGTGGGGAACTGGCTGCAGGAACACTGATGGCTACCTCTTTGGGCCACCCATGTCCTTTAAGGAGATTGTGCTGGGTGTCCTGGGGGCAGGGAGGATCTGGGAGAAGATGGGTGGGCAGGGGGGGGGGTGCTGGCAGGTCCTCGAGGGAGGAGGGCTGTGTACCCGTGTGTGGCAGGCCCAGGGCAGCACCAAACTACCAGGGCGTGGGTTCCTGGTCATCCAGGGAGATAGGACCCCCAGGACAGTGATTCAGTCTTGCCAGAAGCTCAGGTGTCCCCCATCCAGGCCTCGAAGCTTCAGCGCCCCCAGACCTGCAGGACACAGAGGTGTCCCAGAGGCCTCTGCACGGGCAGATCAGTGCTGACCAGAAGGGCCGGTGTGAGTGCTGAATAAGGCCGAGGTCTTACCTTTGGATGTAAAGAGCCACGTGTGGCCAGTGGCGACCGTGTTGGCCTGAGGTCCGGGTGCCCCTCCCCGACCTCTGCAGGACTGTGGGCCTCACTGGGGGATCGCGAGTCCCTTCTTGGCAAGGAGAGACCCACCCCCCCATCCCCTGAGTTCTGCCTGATAGCTCGTAACTGGGAAATTCTCACAGCTGCTTTTCTAAAACACTCTCCCTGTTTCAGTTCATTCTCCTGGAGCCGCGGCCGTCAGTTCCCCAGGGCGGAAGGAGGAGGCCCTGCTGATGGGAAGAGCCTGGATCCTGGCACGGCCAGCTTGCTGCCCACCAGGTACCCAGAGGGGAGTGCAGAGGAAGGGGAGGAAGGAGCGAACCAGGACCCAGGAAGCACTGTCACGGGGGAGGGCCTTCTACCCAGGGTACTGCAGTTAATGCTCCCACACCCTGTGAGGCTTCATTTCAGAGACATGGCAAGTTAGGCTCAGAGAAGGTGAGTAACTCGCCCAGGGTCACACAGACGGGCAGGGACAGAGACAGAATGGGAACCATGTCTGCGTGGCCTTCAGGCCCCAGGGCGATGCTTACATCCTGCTGTAGACGGTCCACAGATGCTGTGATTTCCGCAGCGCCAGGCTGCCTGTAGTTCTCGGCCAGGGTCCGGGTTAAGTGTTGCTTCAGCTCGTCGCTCAGCTGAGGATCATGGAGAGGGAAGGTGCATTAGCAGAACCACCCACCGACTGCCCCCAGGCCCCTCTAAGGCCATGCCTCCTTCACCTGGCATCTCATCCTTAGAGATGCCACTCAGGTGTCACCTCCTCCAGGAAGCCCTCTCTGACTGCCCAGGACCAGAGGACCATGGGAAGGAGGCTGCACAGAAGGCAGGATCTGTGAAGATGGTGTTGCAAAGGCTGTTATCCTGTGTCAGGGCAGAGTGTGATAGATGGAAATGGGAGACAGGTGGGGGACCACAGTTCCAGGCTGGTGGGATGGCAAAGGGGAGGCCGGGCACCAGGTGACTTTAGATCATCCTTTGGTACCCAGGGATTGGTTCCAGGGCCAGCATGGATCCTCCATGGATGCTCAAGTCCCTTAAATAAGATGGCGCAGTGTTTGCATATCACTTATGCGCACCCTCCTGTATACTTGAGTCATCTCTAGATTACTGATAATACCTAATGCCACGTAAACACTGTAGTAACAGCTGTAAATTCAATGTAAATGCGACATAAACATTTGTGCATGGCAAATTCACGTTCTGCTTTAGGGAGTTTTCTGGAATTATTTTCTGAATAGTTTTGATCCAAGGTTGGTTGAATCTGTGAATCTGGAACCCATGAATATGGAGGGCTGTCTGTATGTGTTGATTTTCATTTTGATTACAAGGTGATATTCAAAATAGGGCTTCCCTGGTGGCTCAGTGGTAAAGAACCTGCCTGCAATGCAAACCACAGGTTCAATCCGCAGGTTGGGAAGATTCCCTGGAGAATGGCAACCCATTCCAGTATTCTTGCCTGAAAAATTTCATGGACAGAGGAGCCTGGAGGGCTACAGTCCATGGGGGTCGCAAAGAGTCGGACATGACTGAGCACGCACGCATCCATTCAAAATATTTACATAGTTATCTGGAGATATCTGTCAGTCACATGGGCGCTGGTGTGAAAGAACAATGTGGTCATCTGTCTGTAAGAGCTGAGTATCACCCCTGAGTCACAGACCGCCCAGTGGGAGGGGTCTGACCACTTCTTCCTTGTCCAGAGCAGGCAGGGGAGGCCTGGGACCACCCATGTGTCGCTGCCTCCCTGCCCCTGTGCACCCCTCCCACTGTGGTCCCCTCCTGGGGGTGCTGATGGGGAAAGTAAACACAAGGAGGGCGTTCCACTCACCCTCTGGTAGTACACGTGGGCCAGGACGCCCGCTACCAGCTCAACGAGGAAGATCACCAGCAACAGGCAGAAATACTAGAAGCAAGGAGAGAAGGCAGTCACGGGGGGAGGGTCAGGCCTGGGCGGCCATCTGGCCCCTCAGGACCCCTGACAAACACTTTCCCAGAACAATGGGGACCCCCATCCCTCACAGCATCTTCTGGACACACCCACCTCTCCTGGCTGCCAGCCTGGAGTTCCCCTCTCAACCTTTTACACACTGATCTGCTATCAGTTCATTAATCCGAGCACACAGCCAGTGTTTGTTAAATACCTACCATATGCCAGGTATGGTAGAGTAAGGCAATTATTGCCCTCAATTATTGGTGGAGGGGACAGATAAGTATGTGATCACGACGTAGTGTTATAAATGCTACTATGGGGCAAGCTCTAGAAACTATGGGAGGCCCCGGGTTGGGGGGAGCAGTCAGAGTGGGCTTCCTGGAGGAGGTGACACCCGAGTAGCATCTCTGAGAATGAGATGCCAGGTGAAGGAGAAAGGATGCACATTCTAGATGGAGGGGAGAGCATGGGGAAGCCTGGAGGGAGTACAGCGCTCAGGGGAGGTGGGGCTGGAGTTCAGGGAGTAGAGAGAGAGGCAAGGCTGAGTATATAGAGACCGGCTAGGCAGCAACAGCTGAGGCTGGGAAACAGCAAAGCGGAGATCCCGGGACAGGCACTGTCCTATCCTCTTCCAGCTCTGCAGGGCCCTGCCGGGGCTCTAAACGCCCCTCAGCACCGCTCTGCCTGTCACAGCCCTGCCGGCTGGGTTCTAGGCTGTGCACGCACGGTGACCGCGGGGGGACGGGTCCGCACCCCTCTCCCACCCCCGCCTGGAGTCACTGCCTGTCCTGCGGTGTTCTTGCAGGAGCCAAGGGGTCGGGAATGCCTGCCAGACCAGACCCGTGTGGCCAGGAGGGACAGGGAGGGGGCTGAGGGAGGATGGGGAGGAGGGAGGGGGAGAGAGGAGGACGGGGAAGAAGAGGCCACGCCCCCATCACTGGCTGGTGCCGCCTCCTTCTCCCCGGGGGGAACCGCCCACCCACCGGCCACTGGGTCACTGGACTCCAGGGAAGGCTCGGCCTGGGGGTGAATGTGGCAACCAGGGCTCATCAGGCAGGAGCCGGGAGGAGGGCAGGAAGTACAAGTGGGAAGCCAGTTCCGGGGTGATGCCAGTCCATGCGGCTGCAGGGCTAGCTTGACCACCTCCCAGCCCCTGAGGCAGCTGGCACAGAGGAAGAACTTTCCACTGAGAGCCAGTCCTTTCAGGCTGAGTAAATCACCCCCTCTACCCACAGGCATCTTCCTGGGCCCTGCCTTCCCAGCATGAGAGCTGCCAGCAGGGCCCCAAGTATGGGTGGGGTGGGGCCTGAGGCAAGAGCGCGGCGGGGGTCCCTGGCCCCCTTCTCCACCCTGCCTCAGGGTCAGCGCTGCTCTGGGAAAACCTGCATGTCTGAGCTCTGTCCGTCCCCCAGCAGGGCCAGGAGCCCCGGCCTTCCCTCGGCGAGGATGTGAAGCAAGGCCAGGTTCACGGGACCCTCATGCCCGTGCGGGTTCTGGGTGGAAGCACGGGGCTCTCCAGGCTCCTAGACGCCTGGATGAGAGGTGGGGATGGGAGCAGCAGGTTCCACGAGGGTCCCATGGACCTTCCCTGCTACGGGGAGGAGTCTGGATGAAGGGGTCCCCCCGTAAGTGGAACGGTGTCCAGATAAGCCAAGGTTGGAGGCCTCTCACAGGTCTGTGGATGCGCCCTTGCTGCTGGAGGAACCTCTGGGATATGGGGCCTGGATACAGGGCCTGGAAACCCAAGGAGCAGTGATGGGATGTCGGCTGACATCCAGGCTCGAGTCCAGGCTCAGCCACCGGCTGGCTCCACGTGGGGGGCCCTGGTGCCTTGTGTGAAGCAGATGATGTAGCTCAGTGAGTGGGGGGCTGGAACCAGCGTTTCTGCCCCCGTAAGCCCCCACAGCCAGGCCTGTGCGGCTGAACCAGTGGTTGGGATGACGGCACTAGCCTGCCGCCCCCTCCACCCTCCTCTAGCGGCTGACAGCCCCTGTTCCCCTGCCCACCGGTTACTGAGACCACCCTCCTGCCACCTGGACCCTACTCGCAGTGACCGCTCCCAGGCTTCCTGAGTGCACACCGGGGCCCTCGGTGCTGGGAGGCCCAGCGCCCCTCTAGCCATGGATCACGTGGCAGGGTGGCCCGTGCTGCCCCCGGGACATCGCTGCCACAGTTGCTCCCGAAGCTGGGCTGGGGCGGAGGGCTGATGGGAAGGGGGGGACCCAGCCACATCCTGACGCGATGGCAGGCTAAATGAGTACCTGCCAGCCACTCAAAACCGCCCTGAGGCATCAAGCGGGTGTCAAACGCGCTACCTGACCTGCGACCTGCGAGAGCTGTCAGGAGGGACGGGGGCGTTCCTGAGACGCTTCCAGGCTCCCTCCCACCAGTGCTCCCGATGTGAAGATGCCTCTGCAAGGGGAGCGAGGGCCAGGCCGGGGCTCTGCAGGATGGACAGCAGGTGCCAGCGGTGGGGTGATCAGTGGGCAGGGCGCCGGCTCCAGGCAGCAGCTTCGGTGGTTGCAGGAGTGTCACTCACCTGCGCGGGGGAGGCCCTGAGTCACAGCTCAGGGTGACAGTCCCTGGGGGTGGGGAAGGGTCGTGCTCATTGGGACCCTCCTGCACGGAGATCCTCCTACACAGGGAACCTGGCAGTCTGGCTTCTAGAGCGGGGCTGGCTTCAGCCTGGGCATGGGTTGCCAGGGCTGGAGTGGGGGAGGGCTCTGCCATTGGGGCCATGAGCTGTAACACACTTCATCTTTGCACCCCACCTTGCACTCCACCAAGCCTGCCCTGACTGCCCTGGTCCAGCCATATCATCTTAGCACTCCCACGGCACAGAAGTCTGTGCAGACGGTCCCTTAATCCAGGCCCAGCCTCCCAGCCTTTCTTTGCCCTGTTCCCTACCTGGAGTCCCAGGCAGGCCTACCTGGCCTTCCATGTGCAACTCATCACAGCCCCCCACAAGCCCACCCTGGGTCCCAGCCCCAGTGCCTCAGCGCTTTACCTGCTTCGTCTCCCAACAACAACGCCTGTTTGGCCCCTTCTCCCCTTGACCAGGCACTGGTCCTCCACTGTGGCTTCCCCCTGCCCACCTCCGGGTCCTCATGCAGCAGTCCCCAGGTGTGTACGAGTGGCCTCCACTGGGTGAGGGACGTGACTTCACCCACTGCTCCCTGGAGGCTGCGTCAGTGCTACTGCACTCTCTCCCCAGGTGGCCATGAGCCCCTGGGGAGCGGGCCCCTCTCTTAACCTCCTCTGGCTCTTCCTCAGGGCCTGAAGCAGAGCTGGGTCGCCAGGCTCGGAAAACAGCCCCGAAAAGAGACCTGCAAGTGTGCTTCTCATGGAGCGTGCCTGTGAGATGGGGAACTGGCCACAGCTTGCAGCCCACACGTGGGGGCAGCAGCTTAATCCTTTTCTGATCTGCGGATGGCGTGGAACTGTGGCTTTAGTTTAATTTATGCCAAAACTTCTCCACCTGGCACGATTCTGCCCCCAGGGACAACCGGCGATGTCCGGAGGCATTTTTTGTTGTTGTTGTTGTTACAACTTGGAGAAGGAGTGCTGTTGGCTTCGAGTGGGCAGAGGCCCCGGGGACACGGTCATGGGGCAGGTCCCATGGCAAAGATGATCTGGCCTAAATGTCACCGGTGCCAAGGCCGCTGAGAAACTCTGACTCACACATTTACCTTCTGGCTCTGAGGCTGATGCTGGGACTTGATTTGCGTGTGTGCCTCTAAGTACTACGGGAGACATGGCAAAAACGTGTCTGAGGAAGGTTGTCTGGGCCCTGAGAAGCCTGAGACAACACAGAGAAGCAGGTGAGGGGTTTTACCCTGCACCTGCCTGGGAGGGCACCTTCACGGCAGGAGGTTGCTGACCACGATTCAGGGAAGGATGAGGGACGTCTATATGGCTTCAGCTGAGGGCACCGTGGGACCTGGAGTGCAGAGAAGATGCTGCTGTCTGGGGGGCACTCTGGGGTCCCCAGGTGGGTCCTTGGGAAAGGGCTGGCCCTGAAGGTCTGTGTGTAGTACTTGTTTCTGGGAAGCATGAAGATTCTCAAGCTACAGTGTGTCCCCTTTAAATCTGGTTTGGTGTTAGTTTGGAATTATTAACAAAAGGCAGTAAAAAGTTCTCAGATCCCCTGTGAGTCATTTGCAGAAGTCGTATTTCAACGTGAGTCAGGACGTAATGGACCCCAAGCCTACCATCCCCATGAGGCCACCAGAATTCCCAGCCTGTGGCTTAGTGGGTGATAACTGTTCACGGGTGCCGCCTTCTCAGGAACAGGGGAAAGGCAGGTTTTCTATAGGGGAGCGGTGGGCAGGATCCCCTATACCAAAACAACCCCCCAGCCCCAAATTAGCCCTCCCTGGGCAGAATCGGTGCCTGATCCACCCAGGTGCTCCCCAAGCACACCCAGCAGGTGCTCCGTGCATGACCCTGTTTGTCACACGGCTCTATGGCCCCAGCGTCACACGTGTGCATGGAGGGGTTACAGTGTGGCTGAGGTCACGCCAAGTCTGGAATTGAATCCAGGGATCCTGGCTGCAGAGCTCAGTGCTGACCCCACTGGGTGTCCTTGAAGGCTGACAGCATGGGGGGCGGCGGGCAGATGGGTTGGCTGAGCTCATGGTGGGGGGCCAGGGTTGGGGGGACGCCGGGCGTCAGGAGAGGGTGGTGACAAGAGGCAGAGGGGCAACTAGGCACAGGAGGTCTCTCTCCAACCACCAGTCAGCCCCCAGCCTGAGCGCCCTCCGGGCAGGCCAGGCACACCCCGCCCTGGGCAGCCCACCTCCTCCCGAAGGGCCCTGAGCCTTCACGCCTGTGCTGGAGTCACGGCCCCAGCTTGAATGTCTACGTCCGTCCCGTTCACTCTACCTAGCCCAGCCTGACCCTCCGAGTCCAGTGACTGCCCAGCTGAGCTACACCCCTCGTGTGCACACCAGGCATGCCTCGGTCTCTGCCGGTCCTGCCTGGGTTTGCTGCCCTGACCATATCTGTGTGTGCAGCTGAGCACCGTCTAGTCTGGGCTCTGGCAAGGCCTCCGCAAAGCCCTCCCCGAGCCAGAAGGTCCTGACCGTGACCTCGTGGCCACACCCTTCCTCCTGACCCCATCTGACTCCCGGGACTCAGGCCTGTCCGACCCCTGGGGATGTTCACCCTCTGGCTCTGACCTGCATCTCGTCCTGTCCCCCTGCTCTTCGGGGTGAAAGGAGCTCACCCAAACCCACTCCTCCCAGACCCCTGCCCCTTGCTGAGTTTTGTGACCGCCTCCCAATCCTGTACTCAGCCCTGCCCCCCATCCTTCCAGAACTGACCCCCCAAATCTTGATCTGATAGAAACCAGTAATGAGATTTCCAAGGGCAGCTCTCAGAACCTCTGCCCCAGAGCCCTCCATCAGGAAAGGCCCCTTCCAAACATGCCAGACTGGAGCCCAGTCACAGAATGGACCAGCCTGCTAAGACAGAACAGGACCCAAACATTCACCTCCACCCTGTACCATCTACTAACATTTTTTTTTTTCTTTAATTCTCTAATGGAGTAGTTTGCACTGGAAGAAAAGGTGGATGGTTTCTATAGCTATGGATTCTAAATGAAGTTGAAACAGCACAACCCTTTCTGAACCAAACTGATACCTTCTTTAATGAGAGACTCCGCAGGAACCATGCAAAAATATTCCTCCTTGTGACATTAAGGTGATTAATTGGGTTTTCAGATGGACTAACCCTGCCTATATCTGGGGCAAGCTGAGCCCCAGATATAGTTTCTGGGGTGGATTCACTTGGTGCCCACGAGACTGGGCAGCTTAGCCTAGCTGGTGCTGTCCTTGAGGTCAGTTTTAAGAACTTTGTACCACTGGACTTTGGGAATTTCTCCACAGGACTGCTTCTGCCACAAAAAAGGGGGCTTGGCCAAAGGTTTTCTCCTCTGTCTCCTCCACACTCAGCACAGTCAGGGATGGAGACCAAGCCACAGCTGGCTCGGTGTCCAGGCAGGTGGGGGTGAGGCAGAGACACCGGCTGGCTTGACTCAGGGCGGTGGGGAGACAGCAGAGTCAGGTGTAGCCGAGCTTAAGTCTCAGGAAGAAGAAGAGCCGGCCTGCAGCCCCCAGCTTGGCTGTGCTCTCTGATCACGGCCGTGGGAGGGTCAGGGAGCTTGGAGCAGCCAAAGAGGCTGGACCGGAAAAGACAGAGCCAGCTGTTTGAGCAGCAGTGACCTCAGGCCACGTTATTTGCTGGCAATTAACTGCCGGCTGGAGGCAGTCAGGGCTCAGGGGCGCAGCTGCCTACTTGTTCGTGCAGAAAAGTGAGGACGTGGATTTTGGAGCCTGGAGCCATTCCAGTAACAAAATGTCACTGTTGGAAGGATGAAGGTGACCTCTACCCTCCTGGCCCCAACCTGGGGCTCACAGCCCAGCCACGGTGACTCCACCCGGCCGGGGGCTGCTTGGCAGGACGCCAGGGTGTGCTCTAGTTCCTGTCTGATGCTGATACCTGAGGGGTCTGAGGGGCTGGGAGCAGGGGTATACTTGAGGCGCTGGGAGCAGAGAGAGGGCCAGGCTGGGAGGGGAGTTTTTCCTCTCCACATCAGCTCTGCTCCACGGCCAGCCCTCACTGGGCCATCCTTGCTGGGCGCTTGCTTGTGGAATAAGGTTTGTGTGGAGCCCTAGACCAAGGCCACAGATGCAGAGTGCCCCACCAAGGTTATCTCCAGAACTGACAAAGGCCCATAGCAACTGTTGCCATGAGCCCCTGACCTGCTACCCAGGGATTGAACCCGCATCTCTTGCATCTCGTGCATTGGCAGGTGGGTTCTTTACCTCTAGCGCCACCTGGGAAGCTCCAGCTGCGTTAGACTCATCTCCAACTCAGCCAAAGTGCTTCTCTGGTGCACTCACAGCTGATCCCTGCACCCCAGCGCCCTGCAGCCTGACCCCCACTTCCCAGGGGCCAGGTGGCAGGCAGTCAGGTAACTGGCCTCCAGTCCTCACCCCTGTTTCCCTTTGCACCTGGGACGCCAACCATGGGCCCTAAGTTATGACAAGCTGAGTGCCCACTCCTGTGTGGGAGTCTCCAGGAGGTGGGGACAGCGGCGGCCGGGACAGGGGAAGGGCCTGGACCAAGCTGGGGTGGTGGCCGTGTGACCTCGGGCAAGTCTGTTTTTCCTGGGCTGCAGTGAGGGTGGGGCGGTTCACCCCTTGGCCTCCAGGGAGCCCCTTCCTGCGCAGCCCCTAAACTAAGCAAGGCTGGTGGGGAGGAGGCTGACGGAAGGATCTGAGAAGAAGGGACTGAGTCTAGAAGGTGACTGTATGCCGTCCTGGTGGGGTGGAGAGCAGGGTTCAGCCCAGGCCCCAGCTGGGAGAGTGGGGTCCCAGGTGACTGTGGCGGCTCTCGTGGGGCACCTTCTGGATGGCTCCCGGGGCTACTCATACCTGCCTCCCCAAGAGCCTGGTAAGGGTCCTCTTGCCCACTCCCCACCTCCATTGCTCCATACGAAGTGGATAAGCAGAGGCCCTCTCTGACGGGGCAGAGTCGGGGTTCACCAAGCCTCGGCTGCAGGACCCATTCCTTTGACACACGCAGGCAGTGACACCAAGATCAGAGTGCCCAACAGACAAGGCTGTGACCACTGGCTGGGTGACTGGTGGGGCCCTGACAACGTAAGGAGTGGGTGAAAAACCAGCCTGGGGAGGAGCTTCCCTGGTGGCCCAGTGGTTAAGACTCCATGCTTCCAATGCAAGGGGCACAGGCTTGATCCCCACTCGGGGAACTATGATCCCACATACTGAATGGGGTGCCCCTCCTCAGAAAAAGAAAGAAAGAAACCAGCCTGGGGAGGACATGGTCAAAACCATGGACATGGAGACCCAGGCACCCTGTGCATGCTTCTATGGAGAGAGTGGCCCAGCCAAGATGCGGGGACCCTGGGAGTCACGGCCCTAAGAATAACTCCATTTATTTAGGCTCCTTCTCAAAGGAGCTGGTGCTGGTGATGCAAATGATAATTATAGCCACACTTGATGATCTTTATATAATGCGGTGACTCGTTTCTTAAGACCTAAAATACTGCCTTGTTCTCTTCATGCTTCCCCCAGCCCCCCGTATGGGGATGGGGACATCAAGGTGGCCAGGAGGGGCCAGGTGATTTCCAAGGGGTTCCTGAGAAGGCTGCACCAGACACAGTTTCTACTCCAGCCCTGACTACCCAGGTTAACGAAGCCCGATGGAGGTGCTGCAACTTGGGGTCCCCTCATTTTCAGAAACCGGTTCTAGAACTTCTTCTTTCAACTCCCTCCCCTAAATATAAAAGAATCCCTGATGAAGACCCAGCCGAGCCTGAACCACCCATTCTCATCTTCATCTGACCAAAGATGTGAGCGTTCAGAGCCCGTATTCAAAACTCTAAAAACATCCCTTGCGTTCGATCAGGGCAGCATCTGTCTTGGTCATCGTCTTGGACTGGGCTGGCCTGAATGACCCGGCTCATTCACGCAGCCTGCGCTAAAAAAGAAGAGCTGGTGTGAATAATTTAAACCCCGCTCCCTTTTCCCTTTTGCAGATTTCCGACTCCTCACTGATCATGATTTCGGCACCAGCGAAGACGTGCTATTCCTGTCCCCGATGAACGTTTCCTTCTGGGGAAAGTGACTCTGAGGGGCTGCAGATGTGTTGGAGGAAGGGCTAGGGCTGGGACAGATGCCGTGCCCATGGGAGCCGGCCAGCCCTCGCCCGGCAGCTCAAGGGGAGCTTTTGATGTCAGGCCCCTTCCTCGGCCTGAGCTAAGCTGGACATACATTCCTCGGATGCCTGGTCTTGCATCTCCCCCTCTCCTCTTCAGGGACAACTTTGTATAGAGTTCTACTCACTGCACTTCTCCTTTTAGCTGACTCAAGGTTTCAAAAGGAAGTCAGACATGGAGGGGGAGAAAAGAAATGAAGCCAGGAAGGAAACTCCAGAAACCACAGAACACTTTTAAACTGCCTTAAGCATCCCTACTTGCCTTCAAATGGGAGCCTGGATTTTAAAATGTCTATTTGGGTTAACCAGAGGAAAAACATCTGACAGCTGTCTTCTTGGTTAAAACATTCCAATGCTCAGTAATTCAGGGGCTATAGGCCAGCAGCTGGATGACTCAGGGTCTGCCCCCTCACCTGTTGTTGAGTCCCCAGACTGGGTCTGTCTCTGATTCTTTCAAGGGTCGGGCACGGAAAAGCAAAGGAAGAAAACACCAGGTTTTGAGGTTTGCTGTCTGTAAGCCCTGGGCTCCACACTCCTAGATAGGTGTGTGTGTGTGTGTGTGTGTGCACGCGCGCACACACACGGGCACTTTCTCCTGACCTCACTTTCAAGTGGACGCCTCTTTGAAGTGTCTGGTTAGTGATGCTAGGGCAAAGAGACCATCAGTTCTGTGTGGATGGAAGTGAACACAGGCAGGAGGGTCAAGGTGGGGTTTAGAAGGAGGAAGGCATCTCAGACCAGCCTGTCCAGCAGTCCCTGTGGCTTCCTGTCCTGCCTCCAGGCCCAGGGAGATGAGACGTCTGTTTGCTGACCTTCCAAAGCTCAGAAGGGTGAAAGGTGTGCGCCGAGGCCACAGGCCCAAGCTTCTGGCCTTCCTGGGTCTCTGCATCTTCCCTGCTTGGTTGCCCCCCCCCACCTACCTCCCCAGCGCAGGTCTCAGACCACGTGATAGTCTGGCTGTGATTGGGGAGGCCTCAGGTCTCACAGATGGACGGTGTAGGAAGGGGAGGCTGCGGTCGGCACTGGGCAGGTCGGTTATGGACCCCTTGGCTCTCCTCTGGTCCCCAAGGATGCCAAGGGGAAGAGCCCAGTGGCCCCAGCCCCTGTAAACCTCTGTCCCATCACAGCTGGACCTCCCCGTCCCCATCACACTGCATCCCTGGTCACTCAGTCAGGCCCTGTGTTCTCCCTCATCCAGCTCACAGTGGTCCAATCAGGGGCATCAGCAGGCTCGCTGGGACTCAGGCGTGGGGGATATTGTTGGGGACAGGCTGGCTCAGGGCACCCCCGTCCCATGGCTGGAAGGACAGGTCAGGTCAAAGCCATGCTCTGGAGGCTGGTCCCTGTGGCCCTTCACGCTCCCTCCTTCCCCGGGCACCATATCCCACGGCCCACACCTTGCTCTGGGCGATCCTCAGAGCAGAACTAAGAACTTCTTCCAGGCAGCGGAGAGCCATCCCGCTGAGCCTGGACACGCACACTGCTGCATCCAGAGCTAAAACTAGGTCACAGCTGGTGAGAGAGGCCCGGGGCTCAGCCCCTCTGGACGGAGCTTCCTCTCCCTGGTTGGATGTGCGGGTCCCAGGCTGCTGGGTCAGCAGTGGACACGTAAAGAGGGGCGGGGGGTGGGTACTGACCTCAAGGCTTCTTCCCGTCACCTGATCCCTGTAGCTCAACCTGGTTCCTCACTGAGACTCAGACTGGATCTGCCTTGGCCCTTCCTGTCTATGTCTGAATGTTTTGCAGCCTCTCTCCCCTGCCCTGGTGGCTCAGATGGTAAAGAATCCACCTGCAATGCAGAAGACCTGGGTTCGATCTCTGGGTAGAGAAGATCCTCTGGAGGAGGGCATGGCAATCCGCTCCAGTATTCTTGCCTGGAGAACCCCATGGACAGAGGATCCTGGTGGGCTACAGTCCATGGGGTTTCAAAGAGTTGGATGCGACTGAGTGACTAACACTTTTTAATTACTGCCCACACAGAGCTTGTGGTTGGGGACATGAAGGGGGAGACACCAGCCGGGCCCCAGGGAGCCTGATCTGTTGACAGGTGCCCAGGAGGGAGGGAGGGAGGCAGGGTCAGGCCTGGGAGTCCAGAGTGGGACTCCAGCTTCTGCCCCCTAGGGTGTAGCCCTGACTTCCTTCCCTGGTGCTCAGGGCCAGCAGTGGTGGTGGTAGGGGGCAGTCTTCCCAGCTTCCCATGGGGTGTTTGTCAAGGAGCCTGTGCCCACCTCACCCATGAAACAAACACCTGCCTGAACGATCCCACCTGAGTCTGACCAAGCTTCTACATCCAACTCCCAGAGCAGCATCAGGATGGCATGGGAAAGTCCAGATGGGGAGGGAGCAGAGCCATCAATGACCTGGTTCCTCCAGCAGATACACTGCGAGGAAGAGTCGGAGATTGATGGGGAGCGGAGAGACCGAGAGAGACCTGAGGGACAACTCGACTAACTTTAACACACAGACCTCACTTCCATCCTGATTCAAATAAACTGAAAAAACAAAAAAAGAATAGCTTATGGCCCAATGGGGGAAATCTGAAATTGCCTGGTTATTTCATGATATTAAAGAACAACTCTAAAAAAAATAAAATAAAGAACGACTCTTAATGGTTTCTAGGTATGATAACGGTCTTGTCGTTACCCTTTCTAAAAAGAGAATCCTGATTTCCAGGGTATACCCTGAGGCACTGACAGGGTCTCGGGTGGGGGCGGGGCAGGGGTGGGGGACGGTGCAGGCAGAGAGGATTGGCTCTGAGATGGTGGAGGTGAGCCTGGGTGATGACACGAGCTTCATGAAAATGTTCTTTTCATTTTAGCCTAGGTTTGGAAATCGCCATGATAAAACCTGGACAGAGGAAGAAGAGGAGGAGACGGGAAGGAGGTGAGGGAGCAGTTTTGCCACCACCACGGAGGTGTCCTCCTGGCTTCCGTCCTAATAAGAACCTGGAGACGGTGGCAAACAGCAGGCCCGTGGCCACCCACCCCTCCCCAGCCTTCCGCAGGCCTCAGAGCCGGGGCCGGTGTCACCGAGTGGGGCTCTCAGCACGGAGCCTGGTCAGGGGGTAGGGGGGAATAGGTGGTCGGAGGCCCCGGGCGGGTGGCCCCCTCTGCCCTGGCACCAGGCAGGACCGGGAAGGCACTCACCGCAGAGAGGCAGCCCCTGTCCTCGCGGATGATGGCGCCGAAGCCCAGGAAGCCGGTCACCATGACGAGGGCGCCCGCGAAGATGAGGATGTAGGCGGAGGCGGCGAAGGTGCTGGAGGCCAGGACGCTGAGGTAGCCGCTCTTCTCCACCAGGGTCCAGACGCCCACGGCCATGACCGCGGCGCCCCCCACCTGCGGGACATGGGGTCTGAGCGCCCACTCCACACGGGGCCCTTCTCGCCTATCCACTTACTTGGTCCTTGGAGGAGCCCAGGGGAAGGGTCTGGCTGCCCATTTAGCAGATGGGGAAACGGAGGCTTGTCCACGGTCGAGGGGAGAAGCAGGCACACAGCGAGAATCCGGGTCTGACCCTGCAGCCCCCTGCTTCCCACCACAATGCCCGTGCGTCCCTGCCGCGAGTGAGGGACACTTTCACCAGCCCTCTTCTCATTGCCCTGGGGGGCCACACGACTGGGCTTCTTACCTGCGTGTGCTCTACCAATGGAGGACAAGCCCCCAGAAGAAGGGGAGCTACCCGAGGGCCACCTTTAAGGGGAGACATGGGGAAGAGCTGGCTCCAGCTCTGGGCCCTGGCCTGTGGCTCAGCCGTGCTGCCCCCTCGGCAGAAGGGACACACGCCCCCACAGGCTGGAGTCGCTCTGGGACGGCAGGACATTGAGCAGGAGGGGAGAAGTCCTGTTTGCTGACTGATCCTTTCTAGCCCTGATCCCAGGAAGGGGCCCTGGGAACACACCTGCCCTGTTCCTCCTACAGTGAGGCTCAATGACCCTTCCTGTGGCTGTGATGCCCGGGCAGAGTGTGTGTGCTTGTGTGTGTATATGTGTCCTCCAGGGGCCGGATGGGGACCTCTGCGGGCGGGTGGGGGCTCCTTAACCATGAGTCTGCAGCAGGCGCCTCTAGGACTCAACTTCCTATGTCCTCTTCTGAGCTTTACAAGAGTCCAGAGGCTCAGGGCGGGCAGGCGGGAGCACACATTTCCCCTCTTTTGCACATGAAGAAATGGAAGCCAGAAGGACTAGAATGTGCTCATGAGCACAGCCCTCAAGTTTCAAGACTGAGACGTAGATCCAAGTCTGCTGAGGGCCAATCTGAGTATTCCAACCTGGGATTGCACACACTGGGCTGGGAGGCTCTCGACTCACTCCTGCTTTTCAGATACACGTGTTTCCTTCTAAGGACCATTTTATTCCCCCTTAGCACCTCCAGCAGGTAAGAGAACCAGCTCTGAGTGGAATCCACCTGCTCTGATTCCATGACACTTTTTTTCTCACATTGTAACATCTCTTAAGATCGAAATTTTTTGCAGTCCCTTGAACTGCAAGGAGATCATACCAGTCAATTTTAAAGGAAATCAACCCTGAATATTCATTGGAAGGACTGATGCTGAAGCTGAAGCTCCAATACTTTGGCCACCTGATTCGAAGAGCCGACTCATTGGAAAAGACCCTGATGCTGGGAAAGACTGAAGGACGGACGAGAAGGGGATGACAGAGGACGAGATGGTTGGATGGCATCATGGACTCAATGGACATGAATTTGAGCAAACTCCAGGAGATAAAGAAGGACAAGAAAGCCTGGTGTGCTGCCGTCCTTGAGGTCCCAAAGAGTCAGACACAACTGAGTGACTGAACACCAACAACAAAGAACAAGATACATCTTATGGTTGATGGCATCTGGCAACCACACTTGGCAGCACTCCTGCCTCGTGGTACAGAAAACAAGGGTGTATCTTACAACTGATGGATCTTAGATCTGATGAAATCCTGGACTATGACGGACTTTCCAGTCCTCTGAGCGCATGGGCTATCTCTGGCCACACAACCTCCATGACCAGTAAGGGATTTCCTACAACTGGGTTCACGGGACTGTGTCAAGAGAGGGTTTCCAGCAAACTATTCTGCACATATTCTTTCTGCCCCTACAGTCCACCTGAGAAGCTTGGGGTTGAGGGTCTCAACTGTGCAAACTAGCTGTGTGACCTAAAGATGGTCCCTGAACCTCTCTGGGTCTCATGTCTCCATCTCTCAAACAATGTGGGTGTATTAGGCCGGCAGTTCCCAACCTCTAATCACCAAGGGCCCCTTTGATGACTTTCTCCCACAGATCTTAGGTTTTGAAGGGCTTCTGTCTACCAAACGCAGTGTATTAAGTGATAATTCATTTCTCATTTCTTATTAATCAAAAGCACATGCTACTACCAAGAAGAGATTCTGAGCAGCATGAAACAGCCAACGTGACCACATTGAGTGGCTCTAACTTTTAGCGCGTGTAGGGTCTTTAGAGAAACCTGCACATCATCCACGAGGCTTGTCAACCCCAGAGGCTTACACTGGATCTAGAACCACCCAAAGGGATGGGCGTGAACTGCCCTGGGGACACCTAATTTGCTGGGGGACAAGGAACCCACTGAGAATCTGATAAAAAGCTCTGCACACAGTGCCCGGGGAAATGCCATCCACATGAACTAATGTGTCCTGCTTCAGGGGTCGTGGCCCCAGCTTGCAAAGACAACAACCCCAGCATAGATGCCTCTGGGGCCCCCGCCATCTCTCATCCTCTAAGACAGAACTTCTTAGTCGGGCTGCACTGCCTGGGGACCCCGGAGCATCACTCAGGTGACTGGGGGTGGGACCTGGTATGGTTCCTTTACTAAGTTCCAGTAGCTTCCAGTTGAGAACCACTAAATAGTTTCCTAGTTAACAGAGGTCAGAGTCCTGTCCCCCCTCCCCAAGCAGGACCCCAAGAACACCTTCCCTTTGGGCCACCATCTGGAGGTGCCTGGCCGGGCTCTGGACTGCCCACCCCCTTCCCTGTCTGCATCAGGGTGCTCGCTGCGATGGGAACTTTAGAAGGTGGGGTAGCGAGGAGCAGGATTTTTGGTTCAAAGGGATGAAAAGCAGATCATGCAAGAAAGGAAAAGACTACGTGCTCCCAGGGGAGGAAGTAGGGAGGTGCACACTGACCCCTAAAGGAAGAGGGTGCCCTGCGGTCACAGATGGGCTGGGGTCTTACAAGGGAGTGGGGCTGCAGCTCAGACACGGGGGCAGCAGGGCCCCTGCCCACACAGGAGGGTCTGGGTGGACACAGTGCCCTGATTTGGGTCTGGAGAGCAACAAATCCAGACTGGTTCTGACCTTCAGAAGAAGTCTGAGTCAATGGGGCCCCCAACCCTCCCCTGGGGTATCCCGTGCGTCTCCTGGGGACACAGAGTGGGTTTTAAGTCCTCCAGGGGGTGTCCTCCTTGGAATCTGGTTGGCTGTTTAGAAAATCATCTTTAGGGACTTCGCTGGTTAGTCCAGTGGTTAAGACTTTGCCTTCTAATGTAGGGGGAGTGGGTTTGATCCCTGGTAGGGGAGATAAAATCCCATATGCCTTGTGGGCCAAAACCCAAAACACACACACACAAAAACCCAGAGCACTCATAGCTTTCGGCAAGCAGTTCTGAGATGCCGGGTCAGCAGAAAGAGCAGTGGAAGAGGCCCCAGGGGAGGACGATTCGGGCTGGAGCCAAATGACCCCGCTGAGCTGGGCAGACGGCTATTTGCATAGAGTTGATCCAACAGCATTTGGCTCTTTGCAGAAACTGGGTTGGTTTCCTGTGGAATATTAGGTACATCTTTCAAAACCAGAGCCTGCAGCCAATCAGCCAGAAAAACCCTGCAGAGGGTGAAGCTGGCCTTCTTACCCAAGAGGACACACGCAGGCCGGGAGGGGCGGCAGGGCACCCAGGCTGTGTAATTTTAGGAACGGCCCATTTATAGAAGAGAAACATGGCCAAAAGTCACTTGTCATCACAGGGAGGATTAGCCTGAGTGGCCGCACACGCTGGTCCAGAGAGACCTCAGGCTGCAGGCAGAAAAAGGAAAGCAGGCAGAGTGGAAAAGCCATTGCAGATTCTCCTTATCTTGTGTGGCCGCTGAAAGGCTTTCTGTGCTGGGGTCGGCGAAGGACCGGCCGATGGAGCAGGCCCAGGATGGTGGGGGTCCCAGTGCTGGAGGTCCCTGGACTGGAGTGGGATCGCACAGGTGACAGTGTTTTCCTCTCCCTCAAGTGCTTGCTACAGGCCTCCAGGGGCCAAGAACCACCTGAACTGGAAGGACTAGGAGCTGGATGTGAGTTCACCCAGTTAGAGCCACTTCAGTCCTCCACACTCCCCACCCGCAGCAGCCTCATCAACGGGACCACCACTGCCCAAACCAGGCCTCCCTGGGTCACTCTGGACACTTCACTCTCCTGCAGGGGCAGTAAGGCCCTGTCCCCCTCTGACCTCATAGCCCACCACTTGGCCACCCCAAGTGCTGCCACGGTTTTTCGTGCCCCCAACCCACCCTGGAGAAGGCTCTTGAGAGTCCCTTGGACAGCATGGAGATCAAGATCAAACCAGTCCATCCTTAAGGAAATCAACCCTGAATATGCACTGGAAGGACTGATTCTGAAGCTGAAGCTCCAATACTTTGACCATCTGATGCAAAGAGTGCACTCATTGGAAAAGAACCTGATGCCTGAAAAGATTGAGGGCAAGAGGAGAAGGGGAGGACAGAGGATAAGATGGTTGGATGGCATCACTGACTCAGTGGACATGAGTTTGAGCAAGCTCCAGGAGATAGTGAAGGCCAGAGGAGCCTGGTGTGCTGCAGTCCATGGGGTTGCAAACAGTTGGACACGACTTAGCCACTCAACAACAACAACAGCCCACCCTGTATGGCCTCCTGGTCCCCGCTCACTCCAGAGGCAGTGTGTGTGCTTCCGGGGCTGACCACCTGGGGTCCCCACTGAAAAATCACCCCCAGCACCCAGCACCCAAGACCCCCAGCCAAGACTCAGGAGGGGATTCCTCCAAGCAAACCGTCTCAGAGCAGCCACCCCAGGCTTCCTCCTGGACCGGCCTCCCCACCGTGGCCCTGGGCAGACCAGATGAGCACCCCCGCCCCAAGCAGGGCCTGTCCCCCAGCAGATGCTGAGGCTCAAAGAGGCAGGATGCCCGGGCACCGTGGGGTCCTGCGACTTTGGCATCTTAAGATGGGATGTGGCAGAAACGCCAGCCACAGGGCCCCTCAGCTGTTCTTCCTCGGATGGCCTGCTCTGGGAGGCGGGCACAGGCCACGTTCTGTGGGGGTGATGGTGAACAGTGAAGGCTTCTCCCCTCGGCAGGGAGGTGAGCAGAGCCTCTTCCTTCCCTGGGGACCCTGGAGGGTGCTCTCGAGCCACCTCTCTCCCCCTGGCTGGGCGAGTCCTCCATCACAGCTGCCTCCCGTCTTGGCCCGTGTCCTCCCAGGGGATCCCAGGGATTTCCCGGAGGCTGAGCCCCATGGGCCCCTGAGGGAGATGCCCACTCAGCAGCCAGCATCCCAGACAGCACAGAGCTTCCGGAGCAGAGACGCCTCTCCAGGGAAGGGAGCCGCTGCTCCCTGGTTCTCCCAGCCCGCACAGCTCCTGGGAGGCTGGGAAAGCCTTCATTATTAACACAGCCAAGCAGCTAATTAAAACAATAAGTTAGAGAGCAACATTGCAAGAGGGATGGAAACTGTAGGGACCCATGCAGGACATGGGAGGGTGAGTAAAGCATTTCCTAGCAAGCCTGGGTCACGCTCATTTTAGGGTCATGAAAACACTGGCATTTTGGTTCCTGACCCAGAGCTGTATCCTGCTGGTGAGGTGGGCATGATCAACTCTGCGTTAACGGAACTGCATGGTGGGAGTGGGGGAATCATGGGCAGGTGATGGTGAAGGATGGGGGCAGGCATGGGATGAGTCGCGGGTAGGGGTCCGGAGGTGGGTGGAGCTTAGATGTAGAACGTGGGTGTGTATTGCCATGTTACTTCAGTTTTGCTTATATTCTTCACGCTCTGCATGTCTAAACTCCCCATGCCGTCAAAATACATCTTAATCTGGGTTCAACCCTGACCCTTGGGGACATTTGGGAGTTCACACGGGCACCAGCGAGGTGGGTCTAAGGCTGTGGTCACATGTCTGTGGTCTATGGAGAAGGAAGAGCAGCGGACTCAGAGTCAGAAAGCCCAGAACTGACCTCTGGGAATCATCTCAGCTGACATTTTATCATCTACCGAATGGGAGTGAGGATAATTACAGAGTGCTTGTAGGATCTTTTTGGAGAGTGAGATGATTTATAACCCTCAAACTGTGCTGCGCTGGCAGCTGGTGGAGGCTTGGTTTAAAATCTCATCAAGACCTTGCTCTGCATAACTGGCACCTGAATCCCCCCCCCCCCCACAACCCCCATCCCATTGCTCTGGGTGTTTCAAACTTTGGGATGCAACCATTTAGGGCTGTGAGATAAACTTGGTGGGAGGGATGCAACCTGCACTAAAGGGCTTCCCAGGTGGCTCAGTGGTAAAGAACCCGCCTGCTAATGCAGGAAACAGGGGAGACATGGGTTCGATCCCTGGGTCGGGAAGATCCCCTGGAGGAGGAAATGGCAACCCACTCCAGTATTCTTGCCCGGAGAATCCCATGGACAGAGGAGCCTGGTGGGTTGAGGTCCACGGGGTCACAAAAAGCTGGACAGGACTTAGCAACTAAACAAGAAGAGAAACAGCAACCGGCACTAAAACACAGAACAGAACACCCCCATGACGTGGGAGAGAAAACATGAGTGCACAGCACACAGGAAAGGTAAGTTTAGCTTCGTGGAAGCATTTCTTATGTGCTCATGAACTGCTTACATGGGCCATGATCCCCAAAGCCATCGAGTCAGAGCTCTGGACACAGAAAGCTGTTGGAGGTGAGGCACAACCCCTTAGTCTAATCACCGTAGCGACGCAGAGCAGCTAAGCGCCCAGTATGTGCCAGAAATAGTGCGAAATGTTTTCCTCGATACTAATCTTTAATTCTTACAGGTACTGGGAGTCCCATACGACGTATGAAAACAGTGAGGCTCGGTGGGATGAAGTGATTTGCCTAATGTCTTAGCCTGCTCAAGGTTGCCGTGATAAAACACCATAGCTGGGCGACTTAAACAGAAATTTATTTCCATTTCTCACAGTTTTGGAGGTGGGAAGTCCTCAAAATAAGGTGCTGGCTGATTCAGTTTTGGTGAGGATCTTCTTTGCCTACGGACAGCTGTCTTCTCACTGTGTCCTCACGTGTCCTCTGGAGAGTGCGCTCCTCCTCCACTTATAAGGCCACCAACCCTATGGAATGAGGACCCCACCTTCATGACCTCCTGTGAGTGCGTGCGTGCTAAGTCGCTTCAGTCGTGTCTGACTCTTTGTGACCCTGTGGACTGTAGCCCGGCAGGCTCCGCTGTCTGTGGGATTCTCCAGGCAAGAATACTCCTTCTCCAGGGGATCTTCTCCACCCAGGGATTGAACCCAAGTCTCCTGCATTGGTAGGCAGATTCTTTACCACTAGCACCACCTGGGAAGCCTCTCATAACCTTCAGTTCAGTTCAGTTCAGTCCAGTCACTCAGCTGTGTCCGACTTTTTGTGACCCCATGGACTGCAGCACACCAGGCCTCCCTGTCCATCACCAACTTCCAAAGCTAACTCATATTCATGTCCATTGAGTTGGTGATACCATCCAACCATCTCATCCTCTGTTGTCCCCTTCTCCTCTTGCCTTCAATCTTTCCCAGCATCAGGGTCTTTTCCAATGAGTCAGTTCTTCGCATCAGGTGGCCAAAGGATTGGCGTTTCAGTTCAACATAAGTCCTTCCAATGAATATTCAGGACTGGTTTCCTTTAGGATGGACTGGTTGGCTCTCCTCGAAGTCCAAGGGACTCTCAAGAGTCTTCTCCAACAGCACAGTTCAAAAGCATCAATTCTTCCGTGCTCAGCTTTCTTTATAGTCCAATTCTCACATCGATATATGACTACTGGAAAAACCATAGCCTTGACTAGATGGACCTTTGTTGGCAAAGAAATGTCTCTGCTCTTTAATATGCTATTTAGATTGGTCATAACTTTTCTTCCAAGGAGTAAACGTTTTTTAATTTCAAGGCTGCAGTCACCATCTGCAGTGATTTTGCAGTCCCCCCAAATAAAGTCTGTCACTGTTTCCACTGTTTCCCCATCTATTTGCCATGAAGTGATGGGACCAGATGCCATGATCTTAGTTTTCTGAATGTTGAGCTTCAAGTCAACTTTTTCACTCTCCTCTTTCACTTTCATCAAGAGGTTCTTTAGTTCTTCTTCACTTTCTGCCATAAGGATGGTGTCATCTGCATATCTGAGGTTATTGATATTTCTCCTGGCAATTGTGATTCCAGCTTGTGCTTTCTAGCCCAGCGTTTCTCATGATGTACTCTGCATATAAGTTAAATAAGCAGGATGACAATATACAGCCTTGACGTACTCCTTTTCCTATTTGGAACCAGTCTGTTGTTCCATGTCCAGTTCTAACTGTTGCTGCCTGACCTGCATACAGATTTCTCAAAAGGCAGGTCTTATGACCTTACTTAACCTTAATTACCTCCTAAACGTCCTGTCTTCAAATAGAGCCTCCCTGACGATTCAGGCTTCAACACATGAATCCCAATGGGTCCCAGTGGACTCAGTCCGCAGCACCATGACAGTAGACAATAGACTGAATTTGAGCTAGAACTTGAGCCTGAGTCTTCCTGGCATGCCCTACTGTGTCACTAACTCATGGGCTTCCCAGATGGCACTAGTGGTAAAGAACCTGCCTGCCACTGCAGGAGACATAAGAGATGCAGGTTGGATCCCTGTGTCAGGAAGATCCCCTGGAGGAGGGCACAGCAACCCACTCCAGTATTCTTGCCTGGAGAATCCCATGGACAGAGGAGCCTGGAGGGCTACAGTTCATAGGGTTGCAAAGAGTTGGACACGACTGAAGCGGCTTAGCATGTACCCCCAGGACACTGAGTGTAGGACTCAGAGCTGGAGGCAATGCATGACATCAGAGCCGATGGTCAAGCACACAGCTCAGGAGCTTTGGGCAGATGGCTTCCCCCTAGGTAAACCAGGGCTCTCACAAAGCTGTTCACAGCCTAGGGATGCTGGGAGGTTATCTAGGATGATGCAGGTGGAAGCACAGCCCAGGGGAGCCCTCAGCTGTGAGCTTCATGGACGTGGGAAGCTTTGTCCATAGACATACTCCAAGGGCCAACAGCAGGGCTTGGCACTTAGCATGTGCTTAATAAATGCCACGGACTGGATTTTCAATTATCGTTGACCAGAAATACCTGGATGTCAGCTCCAGCTTGCTTATCACAAGACAGCAAGAAGGAATCTGAACTGACTGTGCCTGCTCCCTGTCGGTGACGAGCATAACAGAGGTGCGGCCACCAGGGTTGATATGAGCATCGCAAGGGATGATCCACGTAAAGTCTTTATCCAGGGGAGTCCCCATGAATCTTCCCATGGAGAGGACCTGGGCTTTCTTACTGTCTCCTGGCCAAATCTGAACAGTGTAGCAAGGAGATGCACAGGGCGGGACCACTGTTCTGACAAGGAAGTGTTTGGAGTGTTCACCCCAATCAATCTGCCTCTGCCATCCAGGGCACCTTCTGAGGCTGCGCTCGGGGTAGAAGAGGGGCAGTGGGGTGTCTGGGGACCCTCCCTGGTGCTCTACACAGATTCCATGGGGAAGGGAGATGAGGTGGGGACCTCTGGGGGGTGGAGAGCACCCACAGTGCAGACACTGGCTCTGATATCATCTTATAAGAAGGGCTGCTCCGAGGGGAGGACCAGCCACTAGATTCTGGGGTGTGTGGGAGGGGTCCTCATGGACAAGACCCCTCCCTGGAGAATTCTTGAAAATTCCCAGGGACTCTGTGTGCTGCCGAACGCTTGAGGTTGGGCTCTGCTGCCGGAGAAGGAAGACTGTCCAGGGGTCTGTCCCATGTCTACTGAGATTGCAGGGGGTCTGGGGGGCAGAACTTCGAAGCTTGAACCTTTGAAACTGACCATCCCCTACATGGGGAGGAGACTCGGCTGACTGGGTCCCTGGAGGCCTGGCCGTGTTTAGCCAGGCCCCCCAGGAAGGGGTATTTTTAACTCAGAGCAGGAGGTCTGTGTGGGGAGCTGACTTTGGACTTTTGACCTCCAGAGCTATGAGACAACAAATATCTGATGTCTGAAGCCACCCAATTTATGCTCCTTTGTTAAGGCTCCTCAGCAGCCCAAGACAGTGAGATACTGGGCCAACTTTTCCTTATTTATATTTTTCAGTATTTTAAGATTATTAGTAGATACATCAGACTTTCATGATCAGGAAAAGCATACTTCTTCTTTAAAAAAAAAAAAACCCTTACTCAGCGAGTATCCTAAACACTCCACTGGATTTATCTCTGGGAATCGGAAGTGTCTACACCCACAGAGCATACTGATCACAGCCATGTGACCTTATTGTTCTACTGTCTTCATCTGTACAACTTCACTATTCCAGGAAACACTTGCCCAGGAAGATAAAAGGTGCAAATAAAATGAGTTTATGGTTTGTTTCAGGAACTTTGCATTTAAACAAGTATCAGATCATTCAACTACTGAATAGATAGCATCACGTATCTCCTCTCCAAGACTCCTTGAAACCCTTGCCTCGGTGTGTGCACCAAGCCTTAACTACTGTGGCAGGACCCTTCCCCGTATTAAGCAATTTCATTCATCTTAGTGAAAGACCAAAAAGGCAGACACAGCCCATCTCTGCCTCTGCCTTTCCGAGATGCTTCCGAGACTGCATCTTTTGCCATGGCAACATGGAAACCTAGCCCAGCCTCACCAGCAGGTTGATCTGCTGGCATTTGGGGGCCTTCTACATCTCATGTATCCGAAATATTGCATTTATTGAGTGCCTTCTGTGTGCAGAGATGGAATCAAGCACTTTACATACACCATTTCCGGGCATCTGTGAAACACACCAATAAAAGATAAACTGAGGCACATTCAAAATCTGAAGTTGATTTGAACAAAACTCCACTTGAATCTAGGCGGCATCCCATCGAGCAGATGAAAAGGAGCTCTTAGAGACATATAACGTGAAAGATTTTTCCAGGCAGGAGGGAGGGGGAATGAGCACATTATTCAGGCAAAAATGCAGGTTTGTCACTGCAGAGCTAACTTTTGTTTAGCTGGAAATTCACTGGAAGGACTGATGCTGAAGCCGAAGCTCCAATACTTTGCCCACCTGATGCGAAGAGCCGACTCATTGAAAAGACCCTGATGCTGGGAAAGACTGAAGGCAGGAGGAGTGGGGGGCGACAGGGGATGAGATGGTTGGATGGCATCACTGACTCGATGGACAGGAGTTTGAGCAAGTTTCGGGAGACAATAAAGGGCAGGGAAGCCTGGCACGCTGCAGTCCACGGGGTCGCAAAAGAGTCGATTATAACTTACTGATGAACGACAACAACAGCCTTAGCCAGCACAGATGAGCTGCTCACAGCAGGGCTGCCCACGCTGCCCACACCCTAGCCCTCCAGGTCCAGTGAGACCATCTCACAAAGTGATATACACACTCCAGCACCCGGCTACTTTGGGCACCTGATGGTATTCTGCTCCCGGTTACCTGGAGAGTTGTCTCAAGTGGACAGACCCCTCTGCTCCTAGAAGACCTCGTCTGGACAGTTTCCTGGGGCGGGGTCACTATGGAGACCATTCCCCAAGCACAGAGGCATCCCGCCACCCTCTACTGCTGTCCCCCAACCCACCCCAGGACTTGCGTCTCTCTGCCTCCGGCCTGGAGAATGTGAGTCACAAGAGGCAAATGGGCTTCAAACACAAAGAAGCAGTTATTAGAGGCCGTCGCATTTCCTGCCAGGATCTGGGGCCTCGAGTTATGGCTGGGAAGGCAGAGTGGACCCCGCGGGCTGAGGAGGCTGGGACACAAGCTAGGCTGAGCATCCTTCTCTCAGAGGCCGTGACGCTGCCCACGCCAACCTGTGGATTGAATCTTTCATTTCCCCTCGGTAACAAATGCACACATTTGCTCTCAAGCAGGCAGAATTTGCCCCTGAGTGGTCTTCGGAAAAGAAAAAAATCAATGCCAGAGTGATGACTCACTAAACAGCAAAGATGACTTGACTCATTCAGTGCTGGGGGCGAGGGGAGCATGCGGGGTGCACTTACCCAGAAGAAGAAGTTAAAGACGAAGAGCAAATACTTCAGGTAGACAGTCAGCCAGTCGTCCTGCTCCACCTTGTAATGGGCCATGGCTGTCGGGCCTGCAAAGAAGACACATGCATGGCCAGGGCGTCCACTGAGGCGGCCTCGCCAGCCCAGAGCCAGGCTCCCCAGTGAGGTTCCCTTCAAGGGGCTCCCAAGCCTGTCTGACCGGGGGCTCTGAGGTTGGGGGTGTGCAACCCTGAGCAAAGAACAGAAAAACCCAGAGGCCATTAGACGTACAATGGAGGTGACCCAGACAGAATTTTCTAGGCCTGTGGATCTTGGTTTGGCCCCTCTGACGTAGGTCTAACCTGCAAGTCTTCCTACCAACTTTGCAGCGTCCTTTTGTATTCTTCTTAAACAGACTTTTGTGGTGGCTCAGATGGTAAAGAATCTGCAATGCAAAGCAGGAGACCTGGGTTTGATCCCTGAGTCGGGAAGACCTCCTGGAGAAGGGAACGGCTACCCACTCCAGTATTCTAGCCTGGAGAATTCCATGGTTGTGCTGGGTCTTAGTGACGACATGTGGGATATTTAGCTGTGGCATGTGAAGTCTTGGTTGTGGTATGTAGGATCTAGTTCCCTGAGCAGGGATCGAACCTGGGGCCCCGCATCAGGAGTGCAGAGTCTAAGCCACTGGACCACCAGGGAAGTCTCCAGACTTGTTCTGCTCTTACTCTCTGCCCTGTCTCTGCAGGGCTGCCAGACACAAGTGCGTGAATACACACACACACACACACACACACACACACACACACGCATGCACACACTATTTGCACCTGCTTTGCAGTGGAATCCTGCATCATTTGAACAAGACCTTTGCACACGGAGGTGAGGCACGAACCTCAAATCAGAGCATCCATGCTCAGAAAGGGCCTCAGTGATCCCCAGGCCACCTCGCCTGCCCCCGGCACATCGACTTTCCAAAGAAGGAAGTGGCTGAGGGGCTTGGCAGGAGGAAGACAAGAGCTCTGGAGCCCAGCTGCCTGGGTTCCAGCCCTTATCTGTCACAGGCACGTGAGAATCTGGGTAGTTAGGGAACCTCTCGTCTTCTGTATCCTCATCTGGACGGGAGGAAATGATGACGATGCCTGCATGGCGGGATGTCTCGCAGACTCGATGGGATGGTCTCTGTGAGGGGCTGACCTCAGTCCCCAGCACAAGGTAAATCTCGGTTGGCTAATTTTGATTGCCTGGGGCAGGGATTAAAACCAGGACGCCGGCCGTAGAACTCCTAGTCTTTGCCCCAGAGCTCCCTCCCCTAGTCCTGATGCCCACCGGTGGGCTCCTTGGGCTCTGGCGTCAGTGGGATGAGAAGGTGAAGGGTCACTATGCCCAGTGGTCTCATTCGCATCTAAGTCCCAACAGCAGCCTCTGTGGTCCTTCCTCAGGCTTCTCATCCCCTGGGCACATACACTGACACTCAGCGTAGCTGCTCCTTAAGGAATAGCCCCTTTAGGGGGACCTCTTTTATTCCAGACTCAGAGCAGCAAGGCCATGGTTCTGCCCACCTCTGTCTCCTTCTCCCCAGTTCCCACCCCTGTCTGATCGGGCAGCCTTGCCCACTCTTGGTGACTGGTACCGATCCGACCCAGATTACTTCCTCCAGAGCCATTGCTCTGCACTTTATTTCAAGCTCAGGGGCTCCTGAGACAAGGCAAGAGGAAGAGAGAAAAGAAGAGGTGGCTGTCTTATTTGGGATTTCTATTTGCAGACCTCAAATAAGGTAATTTAAGACTTTGTCTTCTTGTTAAAAAAAGGCAAAACCCATTTTTCTCCAATTTAGTCTGAGAGGTAGGGTGGCAGAAAAAATACAGAAGGAGAAAAAAGGAAGCCCTATAAAAAAGTGGCTGGAGTTGGCTAGGCGACTGGCCCAGGAGCTATTACACAGTCATCACGCAGGTCACTATGCAGGTGCCTATGAAGGGACCCTCTGGCCAGTGGGCTCGGCCTCTCCCGTCTGCATTCTCCTCTCCCTGGGTCTGGTCCTCCCCTCCCAGCCGGGGCCCACTGGACCCATGCACCAGAGCCTTTTCTAGACCTGCAAACCAAGGCATCAGGATGCTCCGAAGGAAACTGTATTTTTAAGAGGAGTTCAGGCAGATGACAGGATTTAATTAAAATCATACATTTCTAATGGCAAAGTTTCTGCCACTAGGGATAGAGAAGACAGAACCACATGGGTCTGTGGAATGTCAGGGTCAGCAGAAACCTCTGGGCTCACTTAATCCAACCTTCTGCAGAAGAAATGAGGAAATTAACACACATCTGAGTTAAGTCACACACTTTAACATAACTCTAAGTCGCATGGCTAATGGTTTCCTATCCTCCCTATTTTGTGCTCCTTCCATGGGGCCCTACCATCTGTGGGGCCCTCTGCTGGGAGTGGCAGAGGTCCCCAGAGAAGTATCAGAACTAGCCTGGAGCCAGATGCCTGGATGTGAAATCTACCCTTGTCATTTCCTGGCTGTGTGACATGGGGCAAGTTACTTAACCTCTCTGTGCAGGTAACACTTACTGAGCACTTATCATGTGCCAAGCCCAGGACGAAGTGCTTTACACACTTGATCTTGTTCCAGCTACCCATTAGCCCTATGAAGTAGTAGTTGTTCAGTCGCTCAGTCGTGTCTGACCCTTTGCAACCCCATGGACTGCAGCACACCAGACTTCCCTGTCCTTCACCATCTCCCGGAGTTTGCTCAAATTCATGTCCATTGAGTCGATGATGCCAGATGGATGAGATGGTATGAAGTAGAGTTATTCTCGTTTTGCTAGATAAACAAACTGAAGCTCCGAGAGGTTAAATAACTTGTCCAAGTCACAGAGCAAGTAAGTGGTAAAACCAGAACAGAACGAGGAGCTTCTGACTCAGCCCAAGACCTTATCCACCATGCACTGCTGCTGGGACCAGAGCTGCCAGGGGAAGGGAACAAGGAGGACCGAGGGTGCTGGCTTCCCTAACACCTGTCCCCCCTCAGCCTTAGGACCAGAAACCCCCATTTCAGGTGGGCACCTGGCCACCTGGAGCAGATGACACTTTCCAGGCCAGCTCCCTGCTGGGTTCTGCCGGGATTAACTGATGGCAGAGGGCATGGAAGCAGAAGCAGTGTATGCACCTACTTAAAGTAACATTTTTGGGCAAGCGTTTCCCGTGTGTTTGAGAAGGTAAATCCTGTCACTGTGAGCTGCCATAGTTCTACAGCCATCAATTAGGTCAAACTTGCTAGTTGTGCTTTTTACAGCTTCATCCTTACTGATTTTGTGTCTGCTTGCTCTACTGGCTCTTAAAAAAGGTATATCAGACTCTCACTAGGACCGTGAACTTGTATGTCTGTCTTCAACTCTATTTATTGTTTTCTTTAAAACATTTTTTATTAAAATATAATTGATTTACAATGTTGTGTTAATTTCAGGTGTATAGCAAAGTGATTCAACTATATATATACATAACATATATATACTATATAATAATATATGTATTAATCTGAAAAAGAATATATATACATATATATGTATATATACATATGTTATTTTTCTATACATATATATTCTTTTTCAGATTATTTTCCATTATAGGTTATTGCAAGATATTGAGATAGTATATATATATATATTTTTTTTTCTTTTTCAGGTTATTTTCCATTAGAGTTTATTACAAGAAATTGAGCATAGTTTCCTTGCAATACAGTATGTCCTTGTTGGCTAACTCTGTTCATTTTTGCTTCATATATCTTTGAGTATATATAGATTTGGTATTGTGATATCATCCTGATGGATCAACCCCTTTATAATTAGTAAATGCCATTCTTTATCTCTAGTAATCAGAAATATCCTAAAAGTAAGGCAAGGCATGTCTCTCTTCACCCCTTCCTTCTTCTAGTAAGTTGGAAGGCCGATGGAATGGCTGGAGCTCAAGCAGCCATTTTGAACCATGAGCTGGAAACCATGAGTTGAAAACCATGAGCAATCAGTTCAAAGAGCCTGGATCTCAGATGATTTTGGAGCTGCTACACCATCTGTGGGCTGTTCACCTCCAGACTTAGCTTACATGAGAGAACAAAAAAACTGATGGCTTCTTTAAGGTATGTGTTTGAACATTCTATCACCCACAGCTAACTTCAGCCTGGTGTGGTGGATGGAGTGCTAAGTACAAACGTCTGCCAGAGAATGCGAACAGGGTCACTGAGGATGGGCAGGGAGATGCGCTGTAATGCTGGGCACTGGTCACCAAGCTCTTCTAACTGTATACTTCATCACTAAAATGTTTTCAGCATACCCCATAAATATGTATATTTATTTATAAATTTTATTCATGGACTGTTGTCAATCTATACAGTAAATATCATCAAAGCTTAATTTTGCTTTTTTTTTAAAAAAAGAGATGAAAGTAATTAAGAACAGGAATCCTAAGTAGATCGGCTGTCTGCCGATCTGTCTGGGGTTCACTGGTGCAGGCTATAAGTGGAGGCGTGAGAGGTGTACAGGCAGGTCGGGGTCAGACCATGGGCAGCCAAGCCTCGGAACTTAGACTCACATCCTGAAGTGATGAGAACCACGGTTAAGTGCTCAGCGAGGCAGTCCCTTGATGAGACTCGTATTTCAGAGAGAGTTCCGGGCAGGGGCAGCATGGGGCTAGGGCCGACTGGGTGCTTGGGGAGACCAGTTAAGCAGTTGGTACAGTTGAGGCTGGTGTCCAAGAGAAAGACAGCAGGGTCTGAACCAGGCTAGGGGCAGTGGTCTGGAGAGCAGGGGCCAGACACTGAAGGCAGGCGCACATACAGCTAGGAGGCAGCAGGGGAAAGATCCTGGGAGGAGGAAGCAGCCTCGGGGAGACTGATTCACAAGGGACTGGGCCGAAGGAGAACAGGGGAGCCAGGAGTGGGCCGTAGGGCTACGTGCTGCCGAGTCCCAAGAGCCTGGCAGGTCTCAACTTTGCCAGAGTAGCATCAGCGGAGGATGCTGAAGGCTAGGGATCCAGTAGTGGGGGCGGGGAGAGAGTGGAGACCCAAGGTAGGTATTTTCAAATGAGAAGGCGGGGGAAGCGGCTAGAAGGCCTAGTTGAGGTGGAGAAGGGTTTCTGACTTTGTAAGGAAGGGTGATTTGCATGTCCATCTGACGGGGAAAGATGCCACAGACACTACTAAACCCTCCTGGCTAGTGACCAGGGATGGGGGGATGGGCTGAAGGCGGGTGGGTGGGCCCGAGTGGTTCCAGATGGGCCCGGCAGGCTTAGAGCACTCTCCTCCCCGCCCTCCTTTCTCCCCGCTCTCCTCAGCCCTCCCCTGTGATTAAGATCATCTCCTGGGGAGGCCTGTAGTAGGGGTGGGGGTGGGAATGGCGGCAGCAGCCCCAGGAAAGGAAAGCAAACCCCAGCTGCCTGATAGACTTTCTCCTGACCCCCTGCGCCCCCGTCCTCCACCCCCAGTGACTGGAGGAGCTAGGCTTCAGATCATCTTCCAGAACCATTTTCCCAAGGAGTGTCTTGTGATTTCTCAGAAACAGATTCATCTTCTTAAGTGGGCTTCATTGGGTGGGCAGGAATCAATGGGAGGACGCTCCTCTAAGGGATACGAGATAGTGGTGGGGGAGGCAGGCAGGGCAGAGACACCCCTCCCCTCAGGGGATGATAGTCAACTGTGTCACAGGATCCCAGAAAATCCTGTGGGTATGAAGAGGTGACCCTGCCTCCTTGACCCTCGCTCCTGGTGGCTCAGACGGTAAAGAATCCACCTGTCAGTACAGGAGACCCAGGTTCGATCCCTGGGTCGGGAAGATCCCCTGGAGAAGGGAAAGGCAACCCACTCCAGTATTCTCGCCTGGAGAATTCCATGGACAGAAGAGCCTGGCGGGCCCCAGTTCATGGGGTCACAAAGAGCCGGACATGAATTAGTGACTGAACAACAACACCACCACCACAATAATACACTGTCTGTAATACACCCTCTACTCCCGGGGTCTCACCAACCCCTTATTCTCTGATGCTCCTGCGAGCCCTAGCTCAGGCTGGAGGTGCCCCGAGCCTCCATCTCTCAAGTGGAGAGATCCCATACTTGGGGTGTGGGGGAAGCTTGGTGATTCTAAAATAAAAACAAAGCCAGTATATTTGCTGTGGAAAAACCAGCTCCACCCTCTCCATCAGTTACATAAGTGCCACTTTCCTGCTCAGGGTTCTTGGTCAACAAAAGGCAGGCCTGCGTGATGGTCAAACAGTTGGAAAGGAAAAAACAGTCTAAGTGGTTTAACATGTAACCAAACATAGGCTTGGAATGAACCCTGGCTGCAGCCGCTGCGTGTGTGGTCCTTCTTCACCCTCTTCCCTGTTTCATTTCCACATGCCTGACCTAGTTCTGGTGGGTGGGCCGTCCCTCTGAAGGGGTCTGAGAAGTGGGGCTCCCTCAGGCCTCCAAAAGGGACAGCTGGTCAGAACCCAGCATTTCTGACTTGGCCCCTTTGAGAACTGAGAAAGCTGAGCCCTGGGATGGGCGGGGGCGGGCGGGGGGGGGGCGGTCACACTGTGGCCAAGGTCACACTGCAGATTAATGGCAGGACAGAGAGCTGGCCTTCTGGCTCCATGGCCACCAAGAGGATTCTGATTGGCTGATACATGTATCATCATTATTAACTTTTGCTAAAATGCTAATAGGTGCTTAGGGGCTTCCCGGGTGGCCCAGTGGTAAAGAATTTACCTGCCAATGCAGGAGACGTGGGTTGGACCCCTGGGTTGTGAAGATCCCCTGGAGAAGGGAATGGCTACCCACTCTAGTATTCTTGCCTGGAGAATTCCATAGACAGAAGAGCCTGGGTCCATGGGGTTGCAAAGAGTCGGACACGACCTAGTGACTAACAGCAGCAACATAACGTGGTAAGCACTGCACTCAGGGCTGTCTGTGCACTAGCTGATTTAACACCGAGAACAACCACGGGAGGGTTACCAGCCCTTTTACTGGGGGGGAAACCGAGGCACAGCATGAGAAAGTGGAGGGGGACGTGAGAGCGGGAGCAGATGTTTACTGGTCTTTGCAAAGTTCTAGTTTCGGCCTCTTGTAACTGCTTTCAGCTCGGCAGTCTCAATGAAGGGGTCTTCGCCCGGCATAGACCCCAGATGGGGACTGCATGAGGGGGAGGGGCCAGTGTTCTCTGATCCTGGCAGGATCCTGGGTCAGGAGTGCCACCAAGACCCCAAATGCCTGGGGACCCTGTGGGGGACCATGCTCTCCTCCCTGCTCTTCCATCTCCTTGACCTCAAGGCTGAGGATCAGCAGCTGTGAGTGCTATAGCAAGACTGCGGCTGGCCTGGGGGCTCTGGGTGACCACCGGCTTGTCCCGTTACATCATCATGTTTACTGTGGGCAGGTAGGGATGCAGGCAACTCTTCTGGACCACACATAGGTTCAAATGCTACTTAGAGCATCATGTGGATGGTGCCAGAGGTGAAACAAATTAAAATCCCAACACCAAAAACTCTTAGTCTAAATCCCCAGAGACACATATTTTCCTAAGTATGGGGCTATTTTTTTTTACTTCATGTGCAAGTGCCAATGTGTATTCAATGGATTAGTCGTGGCTGCGCTCAGAACCTAAAGCAGGTGGTTTGTCTGCCTTCTGAGTCTCTGCAGCAATACATACACAGTCTTGGAGGTTCTGCCTGTAGGCGAGTATCACTCTCTGTTGTTTTTACTGGGTCCTTCTTAAAAAAAAAAAAATCGCTGTCTGACCTAGGAAATGAGGACTTCCCTAGCGCTTATGATAGGAATCAGTGAACAGGGAGGGCTTCCCTGGTGACTCAGTGGTAAAGAACCCGCCTGCCAATGCAGGAGACACGGGTTCGATCCCTGATCCAGGAAGATCCCACATGCCTTGGAACAACTAAGCCAGTGCGCCACAACTACTGAGGCTGTGCTCCAGAGCCCGAAGCCCCAACTACTGAGCCCACATGCCACAGTTACTGAGGCCTGAGCACCTTAGAGCCCGGACTCTGCAACAAAAGAAGCCACTGCAATGAGAAGCCCAAGCACCACAACCCACAACCAGAGAAAAGCCCTTGAAGGAACAAAGATGCAGCACAGTAAAAAAAAAAAAAAAAGAATCATCAAACAAACAAAAACAGTATTAGTCGGCGGGTTAGAAGATCCTGGTGTGAATATCAGCTGTCAACTATGGCTGTGCGACCCTGGGCAGGTCATAGGCCCTCTCGGGCCTCAGCTTTCTCATCTGTGAAATGGGGCTGGTGCTGGTCCAGCTTTGTCTTCCTTGCAGGGTGGTCATGGGGATCACATGAGCGGAAGAATTTACAAGAACTGTGTGTGCTATGATGACAACCTCAGCCATGGCAGGGTGAAGGGATCATTACAACCAACACCCTAAGAGGTCTTTGATGAGGAACAAGGTATGGGTAACCCGACAGAAAACATCGACCAGAGGCCGTGTATCCGATAGTTGGGGACACAGGCTCACAGCCTCTACTTAAGCCCGCTGCCCACTAGTGGGTACCACTTCGATGGCTATGACAGGAGACCTTGTCCTCAGCTGACCAGGAAGGATGCACCTGCAGAAAATCAGTACCTTACTTTGACAAAGTAGATTGGTCCAGACATGACAGTCATTTAAAAGAAGGGAGGAGGAAAATATTAATAATATTTAACTAAGGCTACATTAAGATGAGCCTCTAAATCATGACACTGTATCAACTAACCTGTGGTGAAAGCAGGCAGGGTAAGAATGATAAAGAATTATACTCTCTATAGAATTACAGGGAAATCAATTTGAGCTTATACATTGGAAGGCAACTGAAGGTTGAAGAGGATCTTTACTGAAGATTATACTAGAAATAGTATGGCTGATTCCAGTAAAGAGCTCCTTAGGTCTCTATCAACCATGTTTAATATGAACCTATAAAATATGTATTTGGATATTATTTTTCCTAGACTTCCCTTTCTTATCATTCATCAGCATCTCTCTTTCTAAGCTCTCTTTCACCCAAATATGTTTCTAAAATGCAATTTTTGTACAACTTCCTGCCGGATGGGTTGGTCTGTTTCATTTGAAAGGCTTCCAAACTCTCTGACATGGGTCATCTGAAATTTTCCAGTCTGTAAGGACATTTTGCTTGAAAGTGTGGCAAAAAATAATTTTTCCTATACCTTTTAATACCCTTCTCTTAAAAGGTAGATATAGTTGAATGTTCTCACTCATTTGTATTTTATTTTATTTATTTATTTATTTTTTGAAGTTAAAATAGTCTTGTTTTTAAAAGTTTCAAGGTAAGTAAACATACATACACAGGATTTTTCCCATTTACTGGAAGAAATTGAGAATTCTGCTTCAAATTAAATGTACCAAAAATATGTCATTGAAAAGTGGGTTTGTGTTTCAGGAATTTATGCGTATGATTGGCAATGACAAACAAGGACAGATGATTGTGTTTCATTTGATAGAACTCCTGAAGAATAATGGAAGATTACCAAGACCAGATGGATGCCCAGATGAGGTAACAAAATTTTTTTTATCCACAGTAATCATGCATTTTCTTTCTCTTTTTACCCAAGGACTTAAGGTCAGTTTATGCAGTTCACTGGACTTTTAGATAAATAGCATAAACATGACTGTGGATGTAGATATAGCCATGACATATGCCTCTATAAAAAAATTAAGCGGGAGTTCCGAATTCATGTCTTCACCAATTAAAAAATGGCGCTTTGTTTTCATTGTAATTTTGGTTTATTTTCCCTTTTACAGATTTATGTGATTATGACAGAATGCTGGAACAATAACGTAGGCCAGCGCCCCTCTTCCAGAGACCTAGCTGTTTGAGTTGATCAAATAAGGGACAACATGACTGGATGAAAGAAATGAACTTCACTCTGAGACCAGAATAGACTTACAGAACAAAGCTTTGTATTTCATATTGCTGTGGACTATTGTTACGTATATCATTATTATGTATATCACAATATTAGCCAGCAAAAGTGTGGAAATACCTGCTTAAAACTTTTGAAGTTTAGTGAGTTTTTCTTCATGAGGATACCAGCCAAAAACATTGATGAAAAGTCCTCAGCAAAGAGTTTTGTAAAATATTTCGGGAACCTGATCAGTCAGTTAACATTACTTTTCTTTGGCAAAAAAAAAGAAAATTAGACATTTTTCAACTAAGAATTAACTCATTTGTATTTTAGTGTGAATTTGCTAAACTGGATGATTTCCTGTTTTACTAAATTTTAAAGTTGAAGTTCAATAAGTATATAGTAAAGTGTAGAGATCTTAAGTGTATAGCTTGATCTTTTTCACAGTGAATAGATTCATCTGAAGGCTATGTATTTCCCTCTGAGTACTGTGTTAGCTGCTTCCTGCACATTTTAATTTGTCATATTTTCACTATTCATTTCAAAGTATTTTCTAATCCCCACTGCCATTTCTTTTTTGATCCAGGATTATATGTGTGTTGCTTGATTTTTCAAACATTTGGAGAATGTTTTAGTTGTGATTTTCTTGCCAATTTCTGGCTTGAGTCTACTATGGCTTGAGAATATGCTCTGTATCATTTTAGTCCTTTGAAATTTGTTGAGACTTGCTTTATGGCCCAGAAAAATCATTTCCTTTAGTGAATGTTCCATGTGTGTTGAAAAGAGCGTGTACTCAGTTTTGTTAATTACGTTTTTAAAACATATATTTCTACTGAAAAAGAAGGGGGAAAACGGCAAGGGTTTTGGTGAACTTTAAGCACCTCATCTCCATTCTCAACACAGGAAGATGCTGCGAAAGGAACACCCTCTGTGAGGTGGGAGAAGGGGCTCCAAGGCAGGGCTGCAGCCTGGGGGGCCCATGGGTGGGGCTCCATGGGACATCGTGGCAAGGCCTCTGTCATCAAAGTAGGGCTAAAGAGGTCATTAAGCCCAGAGGGGGATGGCTATCACCCCTACCGATTCCCTCCATAACCCTTCTGTCCCTCTGCAGGACACAGGGAGGACTAGCCTTGGCATCTAGAGACCTGGGTTCTGGTCCCATTTCTGTTTCTACCTTGCTCTGTGTCTGCGGGCCTCGAGGAAATGGCAACCCACTCCAGTATTCTTGCCTGGAAAATTCCATGGACAGAGGAGCCTGGTGGGCTACAGTCCATGGGATCGCAGCGAGTCGGACATGACTGAGCGACTTCACTATCACTAGTGGTAAAGAACCCGCCTGCCAATGCAGGAGACATAAGAGATGCAGGTTCAACCCCTGGGTCAGGAAGACACCATAGAGAAGGAAAAGACAACCCACTCCAGTATTCTTGCCTGGAAAACCCCATGGGCAGAAAAGCCTGTCAGGCTACAGTCCATGGGGTTGCAGAGTCAGACACTACTGAAGCAACTTAGCACATAAAACTGCAATGACTATCCGTTACTGAGGTGGGTAAGGCTGCGTCTCTATTCTAGGACTTACTGCTGGCACGTAATTTCTGCCTCACCTGAGGCTCCATGTGTATGATCATGTGCTTACACATAACAAGGGCCAATACTTACTGATCACATGCCACATGTCAGGTATGGTCCTAAGCCCTTTGGAAATGCCCCCTCTTTTAATTCTCACAGTAACCCCATGAGTGGGCATAGGCATTACTCCACATGACAGAAGAAGAAAGGGAGAGAGAGGGGACAGATTCTGCCTGGGCCAGCCTGTCAGTAAGCAGGGGGTGGAATTCAGTCATGCCATCTGGCTTCAAAGTGGACTCTTCTCTGGGGCCCATATGTTCCATTGTGCCCACCCAAGGCCAGTTTCTCTAGACAGTCCTGGTTCACATCTATTGCCTTGACATGAAGACTGGCAGTACTCTTTTTCACTTAAAAAAATATCCTGACATGGATGTTCAGTCCCGGCTCTTCACCCCTAGCTTACATTGTGCGTCAACAACGTTCAACATTCCTCAAGCCCCCGACTCTTTCTGACCCAACCCTTCCACCTGCTGTAGATTTCTCCAGCCCACAAGCTCTGACATCCAGACTCACCAACGCCATGGAGAAGCGTAAGGCACTTCCCAAAACCACAGCGCTGGCTAAGATTGGAGCTAAGTCTGTATCCTGAACATGCTCCTGTCACCCAGTGCATCACTGGATGGGGAATGAATGGATGGATGAACATAAGCACCAAAGAGCCACGTGAAAGTCTGTAACTGTAACAGTTACAGAACTACGTCTCATTAGTTCCCCAGGATACCTGGGTCAAAGATGATGAAAAGAGAGAAGCAAAACTTACATCATCCTTTGTGTGCCCTGACGCACACGAGTGTGGAAGACATTTCACATGGACGGTTCAGCACCAGCTCAGCAGCTCCCACCAGGCCTCCCGGGATGTCCCACCCGAGCCACTGGGTGCTTCCTCCCTCCTCTCTAGGCCACCTGCTCCTTTCCCTCATCTTTCAACGCCAGCCCCAGCTGAGAAACACAGTCCCAGATCCACAGTACATCAAAGTAGAAAACCCTTCTGAAAATAATCCAAATGCGGCACGAAAGGGACCAGGAACCAGGACATACCCCCAGGGGGAGATACCTGGGCATACAGGTGCTCCCTAGAGAAGGCCGACCTCAGATGAAACCACAGGTGTTGCAAATGGACATGTATCAGCTCCTCTCCGACCCCCATGTGCCCTCTTTTCCCTGTGTTGGCTCCAGCCCTTGGGGACGGCTCTCTGGCCGAGGCTGGGAAAGCCCACAGCCCTCAGGGCCACCCCAGGGGGATCTCAGGCCTACAAACCCTCTGGCTTCCTCCCCCTCCTACTGCAGGAGGCTCAGCATCACAGCAGTGGTGGCTGAGCTGTTAGAGGTGCGCTGAGCTGGGAAGTAGCTCATTAAATAAACAAATACCAGCTCCGAGGGAGGCAGGTCATCCTGCTCTGTTCCAGAAATGGAAGCTCTCCTAGTCACGGAGACGAGATGTTTTAGGGCCTGGAGAAGCCATCTCCAGCCCCAGCGCCTCTCCCACAGTCTGGCCAGCAGTCCGAACCCCAGCCCCCTGGAGCTTTGGCTCTCATCAGGGCCAGGCCTTCAAGGGTCTCAACGGTTCAGCGAAGCAGGTGCAATCATGTGTATTTCATAAACGAGGAGGCCGAGGCTTCCCCCGGGCACACCCGGGAACCAGGTCCTGGGGTCAGGGACATCAAAGTCCAGGCCCCTTGGGTCTGGGTTTTCCGCAGGCTTTGAGGGGAGGGGAGGAGTCGCCTCCATGCAGAGTTCACTGCCCTCTCCAGGCTTGGCCCCCAGAGCCTGGACACACCTCCTGAGAAGCCTCGCACAGTGAGGATGGAGGCTCAGAGGGGGCCTTTCTGGGTGGGCTCAGGGTCTGTAGGGCAAGCAGCAGCGTAAGCAGAAGTCCCCAGAGCCCAGGCTGTGAGGCTCTGCAAAGGGGAGACGTGGTTGGGGGATACAGCCAGGCGTCTGGCCCCCTACCCCCTCCACTCACCTCAAAGTCACTTCTAGTTGCCGAAGCCAGAGGCAGCGTCTCAAACCCATCCTTCTTCAGCTCTGCTGCCTTTGAAACCACCCATCTCACCTTCCCCTGGAAGCTCGCTCTCAGCAGCTGGGTTCAGGGCTCCTCTGTCTCCCGACCCCTCTCCTGGCTCTCCTTAACCAACCTGCCATGAAAACCCACTCCTTCTGCACATCTCGCTCGCTGCCCACATCCTGCCACAGACCCATCCACATCTCTGGCTGCAGTGGGTTTCTCACTGCTCCTGTATCTGTTTTCCCGTCTGAGAAAGTGAAAGTGAAGTTGCTCAGTTGTGTCCGACTCTTTGCGACCCCGTGGACTGTAGCCTACCAGGCTCCTCCATCCATGGGATTCTCCAGGCAAGAATACTGGAGTGGGTTGCCATTTCCTTCTCCAGGGGATCTTCCTGACCCAGGGATCGAACCCGGGTCTCCCGCATTGCAGGCAGACGCTTTAACCTCCCGTCTGAGAGGAACTCATTGATCTGTGAATTCATGGAACCTCACTGGGTGATGCTCCAGGTTCTGGGATGAGATGACTGAGACAGCCCCGATCTCGCAGAGCCCACAGCTGGGGAGTCAGACACATGGGCATCACTTCCACACCATGCACAAGGCTGAAACAAACGTGTGCAGGGGGTGCTGAGGGGGGAGGCCCGGGAGAGTGCTCAGGATGAGCAGGAATTTAGCAAAGAAGGTGCAAAGCAGGTCCACGCCAGGCTCAAGATTGGCCTTTATTCTGGAAGCATGGGGACACCCCAGGACCTTCTGACTCAGGGTGACAGGATTAGAGCCACTACTTAGGAGGTTAAATTAAGTAAACCCAAATGGTTAAGTAAGTTATAAAGCAGAGCCTGGGGTTGCGGATGAGCATTCACTTAAGCAAATTCTCAAAATCACCCACGGGCCTGGGTATGTGTTTTGTTGACTTCTGGTGGCTCTGTAAGGTCACAATAGAGACTGTGGTATTAGGAAGGTCACTTCAGTTTAGTTGCGTGTCCAATTCTTTGAAACCACATGAACTGAAGCACTCCAGGCTTCCCTGTCTATCACCAGCTCCTGGAGCTTACTCAAACTCATGTCCATTGAGTCGGTGATGCCATCCAACCATCTCATCTTCTGTCGTCCCCTTCTCCTCCCACCTTCAATCTTTCCCAGCATCAAGGTCTTTTCAAATGAGTCCGTTCTTCGCATCAGGTGGCCAAAGGATTGGAGTTTCAGCTTCAGCATCAGTCCTGCTAATGAATACTCAGGACTGATTTCCTTTAGGATGGACTGGTTGGATCTCCTTGCGATGAAAGGGACTCTCAAGAGTCTTCTCCAAGACCACAGTTCAAAAGCATCAATTCTTCGGCACTCAGCTTTCTTTATAGTCCAACTCTCACATCCAAGGGCTGGTCATCTAGGCCACCATCAGTCCCAGGCAGCAGCCCAGGCTGCCTACCTGCATGTGTGGACCAAGCCAGGGGAGCAGAGGAGGCTGGTGGGGAGACGTGGGACCCTGAACCCACCAGGGAAAATCATCGCTGCTCCAAACTAACACCACAGGGTTTTAATTCTGATGCACTGGGTCTCAAATGCACCTTTAAAGAACAAAGCATTGCCATCAAATGTACTTACTGCTCCCACTAAAACCAGCTTAATTATAGTGAAGAATACAGTCTATAATTTTTACCACACTCACAGATGGATCTATATTATAATTTTCCTGATCTTCTTGAATGAACGGATTGCGCTTTCCACCTAGAAAGAGCTGCTCTTTTTGTCATCCACATGGAGGCATGTGTGTGAGACCCTGTTGGGGGCAGGGAGCTGCTTGCTCATCATCCCCAGGGAAGGGGGGCGCTCAGCATGAGGGGATTTGGGTGGGAGAGTGTGTGCCCTGGACCCCGGGCGAGGGACAGGCACCAAGGGTGGTCCTCCCTTCCCATGATTCCCAAAGACAATGATGCTCGGAATGACTAATGGACATGGCGTGGTATTACAGAGGCACCGGCAGATGGAGCAAGGGCCAGGTGTCCGGGTGTCTAATTTGGGGCATCCCTCCCTACCTGCCAGCACCTTGGGCAGGTCACTGCCCTCTGTGTACCTCAGTCTCTTGATCTGCATAGGAGGATGTTGCTGTTCTAGCAGGACATTCTTTTAGGTAAATTTTCCTGTAGAACATCAACATATGAAACAGATGAAGTGCAGCTTCTCTGGCAGAGGGTGTGTGTTAAGCCCCTTCCCTGCATTCAAGTTCACTTGATCCCTGTCTCCCCTCCCCTAGGCATCCTCAAGTGGGAACCACAGAGAAACCTGCTCCAGCTCTGTCTGAGGCCAAGACACAGGCATGAGATTCCTTATTCTTTAATGGTGCCATCACCTGGCATTAGGGATTGTGGGTTCCTGTCTCATCTGGGTTGCACTGAGATTCGTTTTGGAGAAGGAAATGGCAACCCACTCCAGCCTTCTTGCCTGGAGAATCCCATGGACAGAGGAGCCTGGTGGCTAACAGTCCATTGGGTAGCGAAGAGTCGGACACGACTGAACGCCTGGAGAACAGCAACAGCAACTACACCGGGCGCTGTCCACAGTCAGATAAGCCAGGGGACAGCCGGGGGTCTACGTTCCAGGAGTCTGTATCATAGACCCAGGAGATATTTTCTGAACTGAAAGGGACCTCCACGATCATCCGAGAAGCCCGTCATCTGATAGATGGTTTGGCTTGTGCTGAGATTCCCCGGTGGCTCAGACAGGAAAGAATCTGCCTGCAGTGCAGGAGACCTGGGTTCGACCTCTGGGTTGGCAGGATCCCCTGGAGAAGGGCATGGCAGCCCACTCCAGTATTCTTGCCTGGAGAATCCCTTGGATTGAGGACCCTTGGGGCTACAGTCCATGGGGTCGCAAAGGGTCGGACACGACTGAGCAACTATAATTTCACTTTCAACTTGTGTGGTCCTCCTTGGCCTCATCCCCATCCTACTTTTTCTTTGATTTTTTATTGTGGCGAAATACACACAACATAAAATGTACTGCTGTCACCATCTCAGGTCACCTGCACAGACCATGGGAATAATAAAGCCAAGGGGTGAGCGATTCTCACGATAACTACGAGGTCGGCATTCTCAGGACTCCCAATCCCACAGACAAGCAAAGTCACTCAAGGACATACAGCTCAGTCTAAATTCAAATCCACCCCCTCGCCCACTCCCCACATGCTCCCCCGCCTCCCAGAGCCCTGGCAGGTCATCCTGCCAGCTCCTGGTGCCTCCCTCCCTGGAGCACGTCCTAGTTTGGGTCTGGCCAGGCCGGTTCATGAGCCCAGCTATTCTCCGGTTTCAGCATCAGGCTTCTCTGATATCTGCTCAGCTCCTAGCTGCTGATGACAGCACCTCTGCCCAGGAGGCCTCTGGCCAGTGGAGCCTTGCTCTGTGCCCTGGGTGGGGGCCTGGGGACCCCAGGTCAGGAGGACTGGCCTCTTCTCTCTCCCCACAGCGGCTCCCAGCACTTCTGACTCGCACTGTCCCGACCCTGGACTCAGCCAGGGAGACAGCGCCTAGGCTGGCTCTTAGGAAGCTGCACTGGGACCTCAGGAGTCCGGGGCCACAGTGACTGCGGCCAGTCAAAAAGGCTGACTGCCACACACAGGCCCAGAGGAGGTGGTGGCCAGAGATGCCAGCCCATCAGCTCTGCTCCAGCCCCTCTGGCACAGGGTGGGCTGGGAGCCACTGAAGCAGGTCTTCCCATCAGTCTGCCCCCCACCCATCCACCTATCGGTGGTCCAGCCGACATCTGGGTGCTCATGCCTTGGAGAACTCACAGACGGTCAGAAGGGCTGGGTGAATATGACCCCGAGAGCAGAGGGAAAACCCCACACCCACAGTCTCCCAGTGATCCAGGCAGAAGTGGGGGACACAGGGCCCGCGGGCCTCCCAAGCTCGGATTCAAGGCTCAGGCTGGAGCTGGAGGAACTCGGGGTGGCGCTGTTCTTGGAGGCCGGGATAGGGGGAGGTGTTTCCTCCGTGGTGGGCATTGAGCAGGGAAGGGGTGTAAGATACACTCATAGTCTGGAGGGTGCAAGAGGCACTCAGGTCCCCCAGCAACAATGGTCCCAACACTCAGACTCAACAAAGACTTGCTACTGGGCTTGACTCGGGGACCCAAATCTTCAGACGTAGATGCCCCCACAACACTGCTCCCGCCCCACCTTGTCCCAGTGTGGTTCTCTGATGTTTGGCTTGGCCTGTCACATACATGTCATCCTGACCAGCGGTGTGACCTTGCATAGGTCATCTAAGTACCTGAGACAGTTTCCCCTTCCATCCTGTGAGGGCGAGAGGGTGAGGACCCCCGAGAGAGTGACCATGAAGACCAGGAAGTGTGGCTAACATGCAGCCTGCCCCCACCCCACCCCCATCACACCAGCAGCAGCAGCACCTCCATCGAGGGGACCATGGTGGTTTGGATGCTCTGTGGCTCTAAGGGACCAGTCAGACTGCAGGAGGGATGCTGGGGGTGGGGGGGTGACTCAGAGGCCTTCAGTATGACACACAGGACATCATACTGACGGACATTCACAACCCCGCCGCCCCCTACCCTGCCCCCACCGCCGGGATTCAGAAAGGCACAGACACTTCTTTCCAGGCACCAGGAAATTTTAAAAAAAAAGGCCCTGAATGACACAATAATTCATCTCCATTCCCAGAGAGGAGGGTTGGTGCAATTCCTCATTTGGTTTCAAAATAGGGCCTGTACTGTGTCTGGTACAGGATACTGTGGCCTAACAGTAGGCTTTGGAAGACCATTGCTTCCAAGGACTTAGATATATAACTTGGAGGCCCCTGAATTTGTGTTGAAAATGTTGTCATTGACCTGTGGGGGTCCCATAAGTTTCAGCACATCCCCAAAGGGGTTTATGATTTTCCTCCACAACAGGTTAAGGTGCCTGTTTCGGGTGGGTACAGAAAAGACCTGGACTGTGAACTCGTGCAGGAAGGGCCGTGTCTTAGACACAGGCTCAGAGACCCCAGGGAAGCAGCAGAGGCCGAGCTGGGGAGGAGGCCAGGCGTCCTGGGTCTCCAGACCTCCCCCTGCTTCAGTTTGCTGTCTGCCACAGCACACGGCCTGGTGGATCCGTGCACGTGCGCGTGCAAGGCGGCGAGAGAGGACACTCATGCATCCGATTCTACACTCCAATTTTCACTTTGGAACTTGGATGTAAATCTGCTAGGTATTAAGTCCAGGAGATGATGTAATTTATTGAAGAGCGTTTGGAAGCTGCTAAGCTCCCTGATAAATAAATCATGTTTCTTCATCCCCAGGTCTGTGAAAATGCATTTTCTAGGGACTTCCATCATCCACCCCTGCCCCCCCCCACCCCAAAGTATTAGAATCTCCCCTGCAGGAGAGCCAAGCATACAGAAACCTGTCTCTTTAGAGATGCTTGACCTTTCTGGGCCAAGAAATAGCACACTCATATGGCAACTAACCAGCAACCCCTGTACTGTCACCCTAATTCTTTTCAAAAGAGCTTTAGTTTCATGAGTTACAGAGGGAGGATGTTATAGAAATGGACTTGGCATCAGAGCACCTTAGCTATTGCCCACATTGGCTCCCTAATCGGGTACCGATTACATCATCACCAGGAGCATCATTATCCATTGTTCCCAAGGTTTGGAAAGCTGCCTGCAGATTCCAGGTCCAGAAGATGGAGAAATCACTTAGAGATCACTTCACCCCCATATGTTTGCCAGGGAAACCATTTCTCTGTTCTCACCAGGTAAGACTGGGAGGAGCTGGGACACAAACCTGTATTTCTGGTCTTCAGTCCTGGTTTGGGAGTCGGGGGGGCAGGGGGCGGTGGTGTAGACTCACAGGGCTGCCCTCATGGTCATGATCCCTGAGCTCTCGCTGCCTCTGGTCATAACCAAGCCCGCTAACACCAGGACATCAGAAGCTAGGGAGGGTCTAGTACTTTGGAGATGTGAACACTCTAAAATGATGCCTCATTACTACCGATGCTGATGATACATAAAATCTGCCTACCAGTCTGGCTACTAATTTTCTAAATGAGGAAGGAAGAATGGAAGGACCCAGCCAGCTCCGCAGGGAGCAACTGCATTTCTGACAACCCAGATGGAGTCTTTCTTTCTGGTCGCCCATGTGCCTCCGATCCTTGAATTCTTTCTAAGATGGCACATCAGCGATGCAAGCCTTTGGAGGGTGCAGGCTCACCCTTCCAAGGACACCCAGGACACTGGGCAAGGCTTGGGAGAACTGGGAAGGAAATAACTGGTTTCCATGTCCACAGGCTCACCAGCTTAGATTTACCGAAATGCCCCATACCGCCTGATCATGGGCAAGCATTCCCTCCACCCCCACCAATGCTGAGGCCAGACATCCTGGGACTGGGGGAAGCCTTGATTCTGTGCCTCAGAATCCACAGCTGTAAAATGGGGATAACTACACCATGATGATGGTAGGAGATGACATAGGCTACCACACATGGGCTTCCCAGGGGGCTCAGTGGTAAAGACCCCACCTGTCAATGCAGAAGAGACAGGTTCCATCCCTGGATCAGGAAGATTCCCTGGAGGAGGAAATGGCAACCCACTCCAGTATTCTTGCCCAGAGAATTCTGTGGACAGAGGAGCCTGGCGGGCTACGGTCCACAGGGTCGCAAGGAGTCAGACATGGTGACTGAGCGTGCATGCACACCTCACACGGTGCTTGGCACACGGCAGGACATCAATTCAAGTCCCTACGACGTTCTGATGAGTGTGCCACGTGCTACATCACTGGAGGGCCAGCAACTGGTTGAGGCAGCCTGGGTGGGGGTGGTCTGTCTACCCTTGAGGGATGCTGAGAGAACAGAACTCACAGTCATGATGTCAAGGTCAGCAATACAGCTTTCCGACTTCCCAGGCACGTACAATGTTTATTTCAATGATTTCAAGGTGGTTTAGAAGTGTGCTTAAATCTTTGCATTTACCAAATGCGCACCTTCTATAAATCAGTGTACTAAAAGACAAACATACACATAGTCATGAAAAATAGAGCCCAAAGCTACTATTGACACTCATGGTAACATTGATTAAGGATAACATTATTGTTGGGACTTCCCTGATGGTACAGACTCAGCTCTTCCAATGCAGGGGACAACCGTTAGAGCCGTGGTCAGGAATCTAAGATCCTACATGCCATGTGCTACAACCAAAAAATTTAAAAAAAAAAAAAATTTAAAGGATAACATCATTGCTGTCGATGGTGGTGTTGGTCTAGTACCAAGATCTGCTTCCTGCAACTCATTTCACTTCCTAGGGCCCTGTGCTTAGTTGCCAATTGTGTCTGACTCTTTGCGACCCCACAGATTGTAGCCCGCCAGCCTCTTCTGTCTGTGGAATTTCCCAGGCAAGAATAGTGGAGTGGGTTGCCATTTCCTTCTCCAGGGGATCTTCCTGACCCAGGGATTGAACTAGTGTCTCCGAACTAGTGTCTCCTAGAGCCTTGGTTGTGTATAAAGCAACGATTACAGTTATGCGCAGCCTTGAAAGAGTCTTCCAGGCCTCGCAGCTCCACCCCTCTACACCTTGCCCTCTCCACCTAACCATCTATGACGTTTGCCTGCAAACAAGAAGGTCTAGGCTTGAAAGGCCAAGGCCAAGAGAGACAGTGGTCTCTGACTTGAGGTGCATCAGAGTCCCTTGGAGGGCTTGTTAAAATGCGCTTTACTGGCCCCGCCCAAGTTCTTGAGCTGGCAGGTCAGGCGGGCCGGAATGCTGCCTCTCTAACCAGCTGGAGGAGGCCGAGATCTCCCTTTGAGAACTGCTGCCTCAGGGCAGTGCTTTTCAACCTGAGTTGCACTGAATGTTGGGATCTCAGAGGGGGGATGCCCTGGGTGCGCTGAGCTGTCCACGATCTCAGCCTGGGGCTCACTGTTACCGCCCAGCGCTCTGACTTTGCACAGGACCAGTTGCAACATTTCAGGCTTTGTGGGCCTCTGGCCTCGGCTGTATATTCTTTGTGTTTTGTTTATTTCGGCCCTTTAAACAGGTAAAAAGCACCCTCAGCTTGCTGGTCATCCAAAAACGGTGTGCAGAGCCCTGGAGGACAGCCAGTTATGCAACTATTAAATCTAATGATGGAAACAGCGACTCACAACCAGCATTAATCACACAGTAAATGAGAACCAAGGTAGAAGGCAGATTGAGTCAAAGGAACGGAAGGTACCCTGTAAACGCGGCTCCTCCCGCTCACCTTTTACTTCTCATCCTCACTGTTTCCGCTAACACAGTGTTCCTTCTACATTAAAGAGGGGGCAGGCTTCCTTTCACCCTCCTCCTCCGGCTGAAGGTACCAAGACCTGCTTCCTACAAAGTGCTTGTAACTTTCCGTTTCCAGTGACTTAAAAGCCCTCAGTGATCTGCTCAGAGTTGCCAGAAAGTGCTAATTGCTTTCTGAGCATTTATTTCTCTCCCTGTGCTTCTAGTCCGAGCTTCCTGTTTCACCCTCCCTCCCCACAGGGAGAGAGTTTTTCTTCTGGAATAAAACTCCTGGCTTCCTAAAGCCTCTGAGTGTGCCAAACACACCCCAAATGTGGAGCCACGTGGCACCTCCACACGGTCCCTCCTCTCCTCCCTTCTCTCCAGCCAGGGCACTGGGTCCCTGGTCACCAGGCCACTCCCTCCCTGTCTCAACTTCTCTGCTCAGCTTTGGCAAGAAAATAACTGTGCCCGGAGCAGCTGGCGAGCTTCTCTGAATGGGACTCAGAACTCCTATCGGAGAAGGTGATGGCACCCCACTCCAGTACTCTTGCCTGGAAAATCCCATGGACGGAGGAGCCTGGTAGGCTGCAGTCCATGGGGTTGCTAAGAGTCGGACACGACTGAGCGACTTCACTTTCACTTTTCACTTTCATGCATTGGAGAAGGAAATGGCAACCCACTCCAGTGTTCTTGTCTGGAGAATCCCAGGGACGGGGGAGCCTGGTGGGCTGCCATTTATGGGGCTGCACAGAGTCAGACACGACTGAAGTGACTTAGCAGCAGCAGCAGCAGCAGCAGCAGAACTCCTAGAGGCTTTTTGCTTTCTGATCCTTTCCAGATCCCAGATGAAATGGACAACACCCACCTCTGCTCCTTTCCTGTTCTTTTCTTCCTAGCCTTTAAAACTCACTAGAACCTGTGAGTGAATGACCCAAGCTGACTTTTAAAAAATGTAAATGATTTCAAGTAGAAGGGTGGAGGCCTAGAAAGGAAACAGCAGCCTCCAGAATTTTCCAAAGATATAAACCTTGAATGGGGATCTGAGGACACTTGACCAGCCCAGTCTTTTAAGGGATTTGTTGTTGTTGTTCAGTTGCTAAGTTGGGTCTGACTCTCTGTGACCCCATGGGCTGTAGCACTCCAGGCTTCTCTGTCCTTCACTATCTCCTGAAGTTTGTCCAAATTCATGTCCATTGAGTCGGTGATGCTATCTAACCATCTCATCCTCTGCGGCCCTCTTCTCCTTTTGCCTTAAAGGATTAATTCTGCCCTAGCTGGGCCACTATCCAAAAATGTGACCACATGAGGGTCCTCCTGGGCTTCCTGAGTCAGAAACATGAACAGCCTCACAGGACTCCACCCCTGGTTTAATGCTCAGCCATTCATCTTGGAATTCTTAATCATTTACCTTTGAACTTGTGTTTTGTACATGGAGTCCCACAGGACAGTGGGCACGTTGGGGAGATACACGCAGTATACGTGCCCACTGCGCCTTGCCGCCACGTCTGACCTTGCGTTTCTGGTGTCCCGTGAGCACAGAATCCCAGGGCATTCTTGCTGCGTGGGGTTCAGAGAGCCTCAGAACAAGTACAATAAGCCCCCTGCATACAAAGGAGTTTGGTCGTGTGAGTGCGTTCATTAAGTCCAACTTGCTGGTAAGTCTAATAACGTTAGCCTAGGTATCCAACCAACAGAAAAGGTTATACAGTACTGTACTGTAATAGGTTTTATAATAGTTTTCATACAAATAATGCATTAAAAAACACAAAAATAAAGAAACATTTTTAATCTTACAGTACAGTACCTTGAAAATTACAGCAGTTCTAGCTATATCGCCGCTGGTTTTACACTTGCTTCCAGACATCCTGGGCTTGAAATAAAGACACTGTACTGCTGTCCTCTACACACCACTGCACCAAGAACAGAAAGACACAAGCACCTGCAGAGGATGCACGCATGTGACAGTGTGCCCCAGACACGGGGACTAACTCACGTGACTGGACGTGTGAACGCACGTTCGCATCTTTGAAAGTTCATAATGTGAAGGTTCGTAGGTAGGGGGCTTACTGCACAGGTAAAGGGGTTATACCGACGACATAGCAGCCCCTGAGGCCAGGCTCCCTGCTGGCCAGGAACCAGAGCTTGGTTCAAAGCTGACAGAAAGCCGTGCATTCTGAGAAATACCAACAACCAAAGGATCCTGAGACGGCCCGTCCTTTCCGATTTCTGCTACCTCCTGCGTTAGACACCCACTTACACCGCAAATGGAGACACGGGAGGAAAGCAAGGACAGCCAGGCATAGTTTCTTTTCCTTTTCAGCCTTCCCTTATCATTACCAAGCCAAAAGTGGAGTGTGTTGATAGAACGTGTGTGTCAAGAAGTGAAATAGAAACAGTTTGAATCAGTTCCGTGCCCTCTTTCTACTGCCCTGATAAGAATACAATACCTGTGCACACACGGGGTTTGCGATAAGAATCTTTGTCACTTTGATGACGCAACATATGAGTTAAAGGCCTGTCTATTTACATTGGGCACTGCCCAATGTAAAGGCATCACCGACTCAGCAGACACGAGTTTGAGCAGACTCCAGGAGATGGTGAAGGACAGGGAAGCCTGGCGTGCTGCAGTCTACGGGATCGCAGGGAGTCGGACACGACTGAGCGACTGAACAGCAATGTAAAATGAATGCTACAATTCATGCAAATCATTCAAAATTTTGACTTTACTTACAATGTCATTAAAAAGCAAGTTAAAAAATAACCCGTCATGACAAGTCAAGAAAGAGGGCACAGAAGAAAGGAAAAGGCTTTATACTTAGTGCCTTTAATGGTCCTTTTTTTCCCGATTTTTGAACTAAGGTCCTGGATGAGAGTTTGAGACACGGTCTCATGCTGATGAGTCCTTCCTAAAATATTAACCCAGTGAACATTTACTGAACTCCCACTGTCTGCCCAGCTGTGTGCTGGTTGCCAGGAGCAGAAAGTCAATACTGTGAATGTAATTTCCATCCTCCAGTAGTGGGGTGCAATAGCATTCTGCAACCAGGTTTTGGGACATCGCTTTTCGAATATGAGAACTCTCATGTATGTCTATGAAAGGGGCTTCTGAGAGAGAAGTCTCTTTACAATATTACAAGAAACTTGGGCCTTCACCTATCAAATATACTTCAGAGATCAGCTACCACCCTCCTCGATCAGCCAGAAGAGGTGATACTTTCTATTAAACTTTTGGAATCAGTTCCAGGCCTCAAACAAACCGACACACACAGCTCACTTCTGTCCTTTGTTCTTTCCTCTTCTGCGTCTTTTATTTTTATTTATTAATTATTAAAAAATATTTTTTTAAATGTGGATCAGTTTTAAAGTCTTTTTTAAATCTGTTATAATATTGCTTCTGTTTTATGTTTTGGATTTTTGGTCCCGAGACATGTGGGGTCTTAGCTCCCCGACTAGGGATTGAATCTGCACCCCCTACACTGAACAGCAAAGTCTTAACCACTGGACCACCCGGATGTCCCCCTTCTGAGCCTTTTAAACACAATAGAATTTGTCAGTACATGACATAAGCTGATATTTAAAAAAAACATAATGAAACAAAGCTGAAAGGCAGGCACTGTTTTATGGTCTTTGGTTACTTTTGTCAGATGGAAAAACACATTTTTCACTTATGTTGAAGTTAGGCTGATAAAACATCTTTCAAAGGCCCATGTTTAAAAAGAAGAGGAGGAATCTGTACGTCAGGACGAGGGTGAGAACCACTGCGGGTTACCTACCCCCACTACCTTCAGGGAGGGTTTGAGAACACTACTCTGGATCTAAGCAGATCAGGGACCTGGTCGAGCAACTTCCCATAACATTTCCCGAGCCTCTGTAATCTCTTCAGGTCTTGAATTCTTGGTATTTGCCAGCAAAGCTCCTTAAGCCTTTAAGAAGGGCCATCTGCGCGCCCACCCCTCCCCCAGGGAGTGGGGCAGAAGTTCTGGAATATAACTGGCTCCTCCTCGCAGACCTTTGGGGAGGGGAATCGCCCAGCTGGAGGGGCATCCAGAGGTGGGGCTGGCCTGCTGGGTAACCTCAACGACCTGAACCCAGGTTAGGACCCAGAGACCATCTCCTCTGTTTACATGGCAGGAGACTGAGGCTTAGTGAGGTCATGGAACGGAAGCAGCTCAGGAGAAAGCAGAGCCCAGATTCCAGGCTGCATTTTCCCGATCCTTCTCTGAGCTCCAGCTGTGGCCTGGGGGAGCACCGCTTCCTGCCTCCTCCGCAGTCTGCTCTCAGCTCTTCTCTGCTCTCCTCCTGGGAGTAAGCATCGTCTCCTCCACAACTGGATGCCCGGAGGTCAGGGCTGGGTCTTTATTATTTCTCAGGACCAAGGCTCACCCCCCGAACCCCTGGCTCCCCTCCTCCCCATCAGCTCTGCCCTCTGCCTGTGCCATCTTGGAAGTATAAACCTTATGGACCCAAGAACCACAAGCCATCCCAGGGGGGAAACATATGAGAAGCAAGGTCAATGGCCAAAGGAATTAACAGAGAGAGGGCTCAGTCCTGCACTCAGGTCCCTTCTGTCCACTTCTCCCCAGTCTCCCTCCTTGACTAGTGGCCTAAAACAACCCTACAAACAGCTAGACCTCCTTCCCCATCCCTGGGTGAACCACTGACGCCTGGCCCTCGGGGTTCAGCAAAGGTGGTGAGGAACTATATCCCAAACCCAGGCACAGCACTGGACACGGGGTCACCCTGCCACTCACAAGTGAATTTACAAGAAGCCACAAAGGAGGGACATTTCCCGTGGCTGCTTAAACATAGGGCAGGGCCTGCCATCCGCCTTGGCCACCAGGCTCAAGAGTCATTCAAAGAGAAGGGCGTCCTCCACTGCCAGCTACTCAGGAGAACCAGGTTGAGCAATCTCCTAGAGAGAGACATATCTGGGCAGCTGGCCTGGGACACACCCAGGGGAAGACAGTGACAGAAGGATCCCCTGCACGTGTAGCTCTCCAATATCAGCGTGTATCACATTCACTCTGTGATGCCTGCTGTAGCCTCCTGATTCAGCAGCCCGTGTACCCCTCGCTGCCATACCACATGCAGAATCAATTTCCCACTAGCCTTGACCCAAAGCTCAGGAAATTAAACCAGTTGCAAAAAATCAACCATATGATGGATTCCATGGCCAAGCAGAGACACCTGGTGAGATGGTGAGCATCTGAACCTCCGCCTCTGGTCCTCCCCGAGTATGGGATATTCCCGGTCCCAGTACTGGTATTGAAAGGGCCCTGTCGTCTTTGGATGCAACGATTTTCTAGCTTTATTATAGTGGGAGGGCCCTTTCTTCAAAGGAAGTCCTACCCGGAAGCCCGCCTGTAATCAGATCAGCCCGGGGCTGGGGTGCATGACCCCAGGGCCTGCCTATGGGGCTGCAGCTCCTGCACAAGCTCCCAGGAGCACAAGGTGAAAGAGACACGTCCACTCCTCACTGAGTCACTCACTCACTCCCTGACACAGCCTCTCGGAGCACCTACCAAGTTCCAGGTGAGATGAGCCGGCAGGTAACAGAACCCAGGCGGGGCCACTCCTCAACAAAGCTCTCTGTGTGGTCGGATGCTGGCAAGAGAGGGTCAGACGGTACGAAGTGCTAGGAAGGAAACAGACCAGGGCGATGTGACTGAGGCCAGGAGGTGGCTGCTTTAGATAAAGGGTCACTTCCTCTCTGAGGATGTGAAATGTGAGTCGAGATCAGAATTGTAACCTGGAAAGATGCCGATCTCGACCAAAGACGAGGGAACAGCCCAGAGAGGTGAAGGGACTTTCCCCGGTTACACAGCAGGTAGGAAGCTGAGCTGGGCTGAACCCGGTTCTCCTCTCAATGCTTCCTAAGCAGCTACTATGAGCCAAGAAGCCTCGGTGACAGGTGACATCCAGGGGCCACAAAGAAAAACCACACCCCAGTGTCTGGGGCTGTCAGGACTCTAGACACCCTCCCGGGGTTCCTTGGCAGGTCCAGCGTGGGGCAGGAGCCCCCGTGACCAGAGGAGAGAAACTTCAAGCTGGTGAACTGACTCATTGGAAAAGACCCTGATGCTGGGAAAGATTGAAGGCAGGAGGAGACGGGGACGACAGAGGATGAGACAGTTGGATGGCATCACCGACTCAATGGACATGAGTTTGAGTAAACTCCAGGAGTTGGCGATGGACAGGGAGGCCTGGCGTGCTGCAGTCCATGGGGTCACAAAGAGTCAGACACGACTGAGCAACTGAACTCAGCTGGACTGAAAGGAGGCTGGTGACTTAGGACAGAGAGCTCCCTCCTCTGCCACCTCCCTGGCCTGAGCTGTGGAAGGTGCCCTGGCCGCGCCCAGGGGTCACACGAGAAAAGCCAGCCGGTGGGTATGAAGGTCCCGGCCTGCCTGGAGAAGGCTCTCTGCAGAGCCCAGCTGCTCCAGGGCTACGAGGTGAAGACCCATCGAGCCAGCTGTCCTTGGTTACTGCTGAAGTGTCCACACCTAAGGGCCTGCCCTACAAACCTCACACTCCAGGGGATCAAGGCCGGCGCCAGGCACACACTCTCATCTCTGGAACATGCAGGGAAGCAATGAGAAGATAGATTCTTCCACTGCCCGCAGAGCGGGCCCCTGAGGGTCGCTCAGTCGTGTCCAACCCTTTGAGACCCCACGAACTGTAGCCCTCCAGGCTCCTCTGTCCATGGGATTCTCCAGGCAAGAATACTAGAGTGGGTTGCCATTGCCTTCTCCAGGGGGATCTTCCTGACCTGGATCAAACCTGGGTCTCCTGCAGGCACTCCCCAAATCCTCGACTAGAACTGTGGCCCTGGCCCTCGGCCTGTGCCGTCAGAGCCTGCCTGCTGCCAAAGCACTCTCCCAGGACTCAGCCCACTTAAGCAGCCAGCCGCCTCGAGAGGTGGGCAGGACAGCAGTCATTAGACCCAAAGCAGTGGAGTCCCAGGATGACAGGAGTGGGGGAGATGTCACTGGTTCAAACTTAGGTCTCGAAGGTCACCTCTAATGCAGCTGCCCACAGCTGCCCACAGCCCCGGTCTCTCCCCACATGTCCACCTACCCGAGACGTGTCCCCAAGAGTCCAGGAGCTGGAGGGCTCTTGCGGTTTTTCCAGAAGCTCTTCCCTCTCCAACTCTTTGCAACCCCATGAACTGTAGCCTGCCTCTGTTCATGGGATCCTCCAGGCAAGAATACTGGAGTGGGTAGCCAATCCCTTCTCCAGGGGATCTTCCCGACCTGGGAATTGAACCTGTGTCTCCTGCACTGGCAGGCGGATTCGTTACCACTGAGCCACCAGGGAAGCCTTACCCCTCCACCCTGCCCCACAGCACGTGCCCACACGCAGAGACCACCAGCGCTCACCCCTCGCCCTCCGCACCTGAGACCCAGCTCGAGATGCCTTCCTGAGCCCCTTTCATGTTCTGCAGCCAAGTCACATGTGTGGACACAGAGTTGGTGAAAACAACGCACCCAGAACCTTCCGCACCTCCTGCCCTTCCACACAAGCCAGCCAGCTGCATGCACAGGAAGGGGCAGGCCACGCGGGTGACAGGCCCCGCAGGGCCGGGTACCCCCAATACACAGATGTGCCCGCGGACTTGTGGACCACTGCCCAGCAGACAGACGACTCCTGCGCGGAGAACAGTCCAACGCCTGGAGGAGACACGCCAGCGGCCCGCATTGAGTCAATTTTGCCTGGCATACAGAGCCAAGGACCCTTCCGTGCTAGCTGGGATGGCCCGGGACCTGTCACCTCGGGTCGCGCATAAGAGCTGCCAGGAGTCAGGGTGGACAAAGGGAGTGACGTCTGGAGCAGGGACAGGGTGCACTGAGCTTCCTTCCAAGACACAAAGTGCATACGGGCAATCTCGGGAGGACAGCTGGGGACACCAGCTGGGGACAGGGCAGCCTGCACTGCGTGCCCGCCCCATCCTGCCCCTCCTCTCCAGAATGGGCCGCGGCGCTGGGCCCAGGGCACCCCCCACTCCAGCCCCCTCCCTTGGAGTCCCTAGCGGCCGCCGGGCCCCCTCCCGCGCCCCCGCCGCACTCACCGGCTGCGGGCTCCGCAGCGAGGGCCGCCAGGACCCGGCCGGCTGGGGGCTGCAGGGTTGGCGGGTCAGCACCGCAGCCGCGCTCAGCCCCGAGATCGAGATCGGCACTTCCTGCGGCCGCGCCCCGCCTCCCGAGCGCCCACCCCCGGCCCCTCCAATGCCAGGGCTCCTTCTCCCGCCGCCCCGCCGGCTGCCGGTCTTTGTTTGGGGTTGGTCTTTCTCTCGTTCGGAGAGCGGGGGCGAATCCAGTGGGAATCAGGGCCGCTGGGCGGTGGCCCCGGGGTCCCTGCGAGGAGCGGGTATGGACGGATGGACGGATGGATGGATAGATGTCGGGCGGCCTGCAAGTACCCACTTGGGCGTCCGCCAGGGCTCGTTGGCCCCACCTACCCCGGGTCGGCCCCTAGTGGGGCGGGAAACCGGCAGGGTCCTGGGAGAAGTTGGCCGTAGGGGTGGGGGGTTGCCCAGGGACTCCAAGAACCAGCCCTTCTTGTCACAAAGATCCTCCCTTCCCTCCTGTCCACCCCCCAGAGCCCCCCCAACAAGGACGACCCCATCACTGCCCTAGCCGTCTGGGAGTCTTGTGTGCGGTCAGTTTCCCATTTTCTGGGCCCTGGGAGAGCCAAGATCTCCTCCTGGATTGGAGGAAAAGGAAGAGAAGCAGTAGAGACCGACCCCCCCCCCCCCCCCAACCTTGTCCCGTCCTGGCCTCGCAGCGGCAGAGCTGCCTAAACTGGATCTAACCGGCAGGGCGAGACAGCTACTGCCATTTCCCCAAGCAGCAAAGGCCAGAACTTATCCAACCCGTGGTCTCTTAAGACTTGACCACAGAGAGCTGGGTTACCCATTTGCCAGACTACTGGGTCAGGGAATACAGTCAGGGGAGAGCTGACAGGCCTCCCAGAACTGTGAGAGGTGGACAGAGGGGAGGTGGGGTGGGGAGTCTCGGAAGGAGATGATGGCCGTAGTCCCCATAGAGGAAGATCTGAAATGGTGGGGGAGTGACTGGGGAAGATGCAACGGACAGCTCTCTAGAGCTGTGGGGGGGTGGGGGGGGGGAAGGGGGTGTGTAGCTGAAGGTGGAGGGGGCGGGTCTCAGAAAAGAGGCCACCGTGGCGCTGGGGGTGAGGGAGCCAGCCCAAGGTCTGGAGGGCCGTGAAGCTGAGTTGCAGGATAAGTGTAGACGGGGCAGAGCGGGCCTGGCTGAAGACAGACCCCAGTCTAAGCAGGAAAGGAGTGGGTGAAAGAAACTGTCCTGGTTGGCGGGGGTCTGCACGGTGCCAGGGGTCACATCACTGGAGTAGGAGGTGGGGGGTGGCAGGTCCTGCAGGGACCCGGCTCCAGGGATGCTGAAGAGGAGGCAGCATTAGACTTGGCGATGAGTACATCTTTGGGGGCTTCTGAGAGAGTCTTTTTGCTGGAGGTGGGGGGGAAGATGAACCACGATCCCTCACCTTTCAGTTCAGTTCAGTTCAGTTGCTCAGTCGTGTCCGACTCTTCGCGACCCCAAGGACCACAGTATGCCAGGCCTCCCTGTCCATCACCAACTCCCAGAGTTTACTCAAACTCATGTCCATTGAATCAGTGATGCCATCTAACCATCTCATCCTCTGTTGTCCCCTTCTCCTGCCTTCAAGCCCTTTAGGGACATCTAGACCCACTCGGGTGAACTACTGCTGCTCTGGAGGCCTCTGAGGCCATCTGGGCTCCAGGGCTTCCTGAGGGCTCAGCTGCTGGGGAAATGGCATCCAGTTCAAGTTCACTGTCTGCCCGGTCTTGTTCTCTGGCTTTCTCACAGTCGTGTCCCCAAGAGTCCCTCCCATTGACGCTGGGCTGTCCATCTCTGTGCACAGTCTGTTTCCCAGAAATCCTGAGACAGAGGGTCAGTGAGAAGGAAAAGGTGGTGGGCTGGGCAAGGGAGAGGCTGTGGACCCCTGGCACTGCACTTGGGGTGAAGGCTGAGCCTGTGGTGGGAGAGAGGACAGGGCAGATGGAATATGAGGGCCTCTCCCTGACCTTCCACGGCCTCTGGGGAGGACCTTGACCTCTGGGGAGCACCTTAACTTCTAGTGAAGTGACACAGATGTGCCAGAGAAGGTAACGGTAAAGAAAAAGCCCTGAGAAATTGGTGGGAGGAGATGTAGAAGGTAGTTTCAAAACGGTGGAGGAGAGAAGAAAGAGGAGGCTTGAGCGGAGAAGAGGCTGTGGGGATAAGGAGCAGGAGACGTGCGTGCTCCTGGAAATTAGTGTTGTTGAAACAGTAATTAGAAAAGAGAGGGCTGGAAAATGTTCCAGAGGGACCTTTTAACAATATGAGAGGACCAGTGACAAATGAACCTCTGGGCCAGGCTGTCCGCTTTCCAGCACTGTCCCTGGCAACATTAACATCGAGAGTAGAGAACCCATGGAAATGTGATATGTAATTTTAAATTTCCCAGTAGCCGCATTAAAAAAAAAAATGTAAAAAAAGAAACAGGTGAAATGACGTTTCATAATACATCTTATTTAACACAGTATATCTAGAATGTGATGACTTCAGGACGCATCAATATAAAAAGTTATTAAAGAGATATTTTAGATTTTCTTCCTACTGAGTTTCCAACCCTGGTGTGCGCTGTACACTCATAGCACCTCTGAGTTCAGATGCTCCCTTTTCACTGGAGATGTCTGTTCTGCATTTAGATTTCATAAAATTTAAGATCGAGAAAGTAGATTTATAAACCTAAGTTGCTCGACACATACTTATGCTTTCCAAAAACCAGATCGAATGACCAATTTCTCATTTTTACTGATTTATTTTTTGGTCACACTGTGTGGCATGCGGGATGTTAGTTCCCATACCAGGGATTGAACCTGCGTCCCTACAGAGAAATTGCAGTCTTAACCACTGGACTGCCAGGGAAGTCCCTCAAATGGTCAGTTTTTACATTCATTTAGGTTAATTAAATTAATTGAAATAAAACATTTAGTGCTTTAGTTGCACTTAACACATTTCAAGTGTTCGGTAACCACACGTGGCCTGTGTTCCCATACCAGGCTCATGCTTATGAAATCCTAGACTTTAGTCTTTGCTTTGTCCTCACCTACTTTGAAAGAATGGACCCCTGGTCTCCTCCAGGTGCTGCTCCACCAACAAGCGCCTGATCCGTTCCATTCTGTTTCACAGGACACACTTGGAGAAGATGGCAGAGTGGCTGAGGATCCAGCCCCTGTGGGGAAGGGAACTGGGCGTGGCTTGGACCACTTTGGTGAGGAGAGGTAAGTGAGATGTGAGCTGGACATATTTCATTCCCATCCTCCTCCCGTGTTCATGTGAAGAAGGCCATGGTTTCCTGGTCAAGCCGGCTCCTCCGAAGACTCTCCTTATGCAGGCCAGGACCCCCCTGTCTTAGCTCCCCACACCGGCCCCCCGAGCTCTGAGCACTGAGTCACAGGCGCTTGGGCTTGGCTGCTGGGTCCTGGCCTTGGCTCCTGCATCTGAAAAATGGGAAGAATAGTCCTTCATTTGGGCTTCCCTGGTGGCTCAGTGGTAAAGAGTCTGCCTGCAATGCAGGAGACACGGGTTCAATCCCTGGGTTTGGAAGATCCCCTGGAGAAGGGAATGGCTACCCACTCCATGGGAAATCCCATGAACAAAAGAGCTTGGTGGGCTACAGTCCACAAGTTTGCAAAGAGTCAGAAACGACTGAGCGACTGACTAGACAATCACAACAAAGTCCTTCATTTGGGGAGAAAAACCAGTAGGGGCTGGTGAAACCCCCAACAGGAAGCTACAGTGAAGGAGGAGTTTTAGTCCCAGATTGGAGTCCTGCGTTCCTCATCCTGGGCTTTCCCAACGGTGCTAGTGGTAAAGAGTCTGCCTGCCAATGGAGGAGACACAAGAGACGTGGTAAAGAATGCTCCTGCCAATGGAGGAGACACAAGAGACGTGGGTTTGATCCCTGGGTTGGGAAGATCCCCTGGAGGAGGGCATGGCAATCCACTCCAGTATTCTTGCCTGGCGAATCCCATGGACAGAGGAGCCTGGTGGGCTACAGTCCATAGGATTGCAAAGATTTGGACACAACTGAAGTGCCTTAGCACGCGCACACCTTGTCCAGGCCCGCCCTGCGTTCTCTGCCCCTGGCTGGAGACTGGCAGCTTCTGCTTCCAGTTGGCACTCGGCACTGTTTGCTGCCTTATGTCTGAGCGAGACCGATCACGGGGTGCTGGAGGGTGGGAGTTGTTGAAACTCCTTTAGAGATGTAAAATAATAATGCCATTTAGACGTCTTTCCTTAGATCTAAAATGACCGTCACCTATTGCTTGGAGGTGCAGGGTAGATCTTGTGGGGTCCCCTTCATGCCAGCATGGGGCTTGATATCCTTGTTTCCTGGCAATGATATCTATGTCCACTCCTAGAGATGGAGTCACAGAAAATACCTTATTATTTGGGTGGATGCTTACGCACACACACTAAAGAGCATGATCTGATGTTATTGGCATCCCCACCCCCAGGACATTTGGTGTATCAGCCTAGCGTTCAGGTTGGACCCTTAACCGTCACAGGTCAGGAAATGTAAAACCTGGCTTTCTCCATCCTCCAGGACAAGCCTGTCTTCCCAAACAATTTGCAGTCAGCACCCAGGAGGGTTGCAAGGAAATGAAGTTTCCCTTGACAACCTCTCCTCCTGCTCCCTGACATGCCTGCTTGTTAAACCGCGGTCCTGATGTGGTCCCGATAAGAACTCTTTGTAGACTCTTCGAGCCCTTTTCAGGAAAAATGGCCATGTTCCTGCAGGTGGACTCAACCAGGTGGAAAGCACTCCCCTCTTGTGTACAGCCTTTAGCTTGTGTGACAGCCTGGCCCCTCATCTTTATTTAAAATCAGGAGAAACTCTTAAGACTCTTTCTACCCCCAGGGTGAGGGAACTGGTCTTGGTTTCTTCACGTGACAAATAGCATTAAGTAGCCTCTGGTGAGCCTCTTCCAAAGGGACAGGAGAATGACAAGATATTAAATATTGATCAGCTTGGCTTCAGCCTGCGTTTAACTGTGAGCTTAATGACCAAGCTACTCTTTTTTGCAACAACTCCTGGGGCTTAATAGGAGGTGGTAACAAAATGATTGTGGCACCAAACCTCACGATCTCAAGGATGATTCCCAGGACAGAAATGTTCCACCAGGAGTAGGAGTTTTTCAGCGGTTGCGAGGCACACTTCCAATGACGCCAAGAACATTAATTGCACTAATGAGTACTTGAAATAATTATTGATTTTCATTAACAGTGTCAGAAGCATTGCTTAGACTGCTTGCCATGCTCTTGGCATTCTTCACGAAGGGCTTTACTGCCTGCTTCTTTTCCAGAAGAATATTATTTAAGGCAAAACACAGAAAAACGTGTCTAGGGTTCAGAAAACATAAGGACTGACAGCTGAGCAAATAATACCAGTGACATGCGAAGTGACACGGACTATTTGCAGCTGGATGTTTTTAGTATGCATAGCACATGATGCTAACCCTCTTTCCTCCTTATTTAGAAGTTCTCCAGAGCTTGCTTTTATAATGGGGACATAGGATCTCCCGGCGTCAAAGGCCATATGCCAGGGAGGAGGAGAAACCTTTGGATAAACATGACAAATATTCCCGGAGCATTTATGTCATTTAAGATTAATCTTTTTGGAAAAGATTTTTTAATATTTTTAAAATTATAACATCTATGTATGCTGATTGTAAAAATTCAATTAATATAAGATAATAAAGAAAGCAAAATCACTTGAAATCTTAGCCATCAGAGGGAATCACTGGATTATTATGTCAGTACCCTTTCCGTAGTGTGTGTGTGTGTTTGTGTGCATGTGCATGTGTGCACACTTGTGTGTGTGTGATTGTAACCTGATTTATTTCTCTTTCTTCTTCTTTTTAAAAAAATATTTATTATGTATGTGGCTCTGCTGGGTCTTAGTTGCAGCCCTTGGGATCTAGTTCCCTGACCAGGAACCAAACCTGGGCTCCCTGCACTAGAGCATAGAGGCTTAGCCACTGGACCACCAGGGAAATCCTTGTTTCTTTTTAAAAATATGTTCTAGTCACTGTTTTATGTCAGTGACATTAAGAATATATTACATCACCTTTGATGTAATATATGAATATACCACAATTTACTTAACCAGTCTTCTATTGATGAATATTTAGAGTGTTTTTAATTAAAAATTTCACAGTGTGGTTATGAAACATTTTTTCATATATATTTTGGCCTGCTGCTGCTAAGTCACTTCAGTCGTGTCCGACTCTGTGCGACCCCACAGACGGCAGCCCACCAGGCTCCTCTGTCCCTGGGATTCTCCAGGCAAGAACACTGGAGTGGGTTGCCATTTCCTTCTCCAATGCATGCATGCATGCTAAGTCTCTTCAGTCGTGTCTGACTCTGTGTGACCCTATGGACAGCAGCCCACCAGGCTCCTCCGTCCACAGGATTCTCTATGCAAGAATACTGGAGTGGGTTGCCATTTCCTTCCCCAATATTTTGGCCTACTTATTCAATTATTTCTTCATAACAGATTTCTAGAAATGGAATTGAAGAAAATACCAGTTTTTGTGAATATATGTGTATTGAATGTGAGGCTTCCCAGGTATCGCTAGTGGTAAAGAATTAGCTGGTCAATGCAGGAGATGCAAGAGATGTGGGCTCAATCCCTGGGTTGGGGAGATCCCCTGGAGTAGGAAGTGGCAACCTGCTCCAGTATTCTTGCCTGGGAAATCCCATGGACAGAGGAACCTGGCAGGCTACAGTTCATGGGGTCACAAAGAGATGGACATGACTGAGTGACCAAGCACACATGTACTGAATATATATATAATCCATGGAAAATGTTAGAAGAATATCTTTAAACTTAATATAGTCACTACTTTTTGAGAGGAGATTGGCATTGGGGATGTAATCAAAGAGGAATTGACCAAATCCATAATGTTTTTGTTTTCACAAGAAGAAAATATCTGTGTAACTTTACATTGCTAAAAATTAAAGACAACAGCAACAAACAGGGCAAGATAAAGTAGTTATCAGCTGAAAATCACACATCATTGGAAATAAAACTGTTCATTTTCTTCTATTGAAAAAAAATGTCTTCTACTGAAAAAAAATAAAGGTTTAAAAAAAAGAAGAGTAGAAATGGGATATATAAATTATAAACTGTTAAAAGAGAGAAGGGAAACACAGCAACTAAAACGTGACTAATACAACAAAAGCAAGAAATGAAAAAAAGAAAAGAAACAATAGGAAAGCCCTGTGAATAGAAAATACAAGTTTATGGGCCAAATACATCTTTGTATTCCAGTGCTCACAATTTGTGTGCTTTGGTTAAAGTGTCCGTTAAAAGGTTGTGCCTCTCATATTGGGTAACAAAACAAAATCCAGCTATATGTTGTTTAAATGGGGATACAAAAGTATAAGACAGAAAGTTGCAAAGTGAAGAAATGGAAACGCTCACCATGGGAAATAGGTGTGCCATTATTAACATAAGATAGAATGCAATCTGAAGCCAAAAGAATTAGTGGTCCGAGAAGAGGGTTTTGTTCTGCTTTGGTCTTCTGTACTCATAAATCTTTGTGCACAGTTTCAAAATGTATAAGGTAAAAATGACATAAAGGGAGCATTTTGACTTAGAGATTTTACATTCTTTTTTTAATTAAAAAACTTAAATTGAAGTGTAGTTGATGCATATTATATAAGTTACAGGTATAATACAGTGATTCACAGTGTTTAAAGGCTATACTCCATTTATACTTATTATAAAATATTGGCTATATTCCCCATGTTATGCAGTATTTCCTCGTGACTTATTTTCTACATAATAGTTTGTGCCTCTTAATCCCCTACCCCTCTGTTGCCCCTCCCCTTCCCCCTCCCCACTGGTAACCACTAGTTTGTTCTCTATATCTGTGAGTCTGCCTTTTTTGTGTTATATTCACTAGTCTGTTGTAGTTTTTAAATTCCACATATCAATAACATTGTACAGTATTTGTCTTTTTCCTTCTGATTTATTTCACTTAGCATAATGCCCTACAAGTCCACCCATGATGCTGACTTGGAGACAAAATTTCATTCTTTTTTTATGTCTGAATAGTATTCCATTATATATAAGATTTGACCCTAGGTGCCAAAATGGGGTTGGGGACCACTGACTTAGTATAATCATCTCTAGGACCATACAATTTTTGAAAATGGCATTAATCTTGTACTTTTAATTACTTCATGCCCATTGGAAAATACATTAATCCCTTGATTATCTGGCCCAGCACTTAGAAAAAGAATCATGGATGATACAAAGAGGCTTGTCCTTCATTTAATGCTTTGCTGGTGCTGTCTTGAAATTCTCTGTAATTTTCTAACAAGAGGCCCCCATTTTCATTTTGCATCACTGATCCTGAACATGGGCTTCTGTTCGGCAGAGCTGGGCCCTGGATATTTCTGCAAACTATTCATTTCCCACTCAAGTTAAAGATGCAGGTTTGTGGAATCACACTGATCCCAAAGAAAGTACCATCGTATGTCTTCAGACTAATCTTCTTTTTTCTGCAGGGTTTGGGGGGGCATTGAATTGAGGGGAAATAAAAGGAACGGAGTCACGTCGTTGATTTTCTTTCATGAGCTGCTTCCCCTCCCCCTCCTACCCCCTCCTTTACTCATCCCCTCCCCACATCCAGCCACATCACAGCCTACAGTCAGGATGTACACAAAGCTTGCTCTTTCCTCTCACATCTGCACAAGGCTCTCGCCATCCTGTCTGCTCAGGAAGCTCCTACTCGGTCTTCAAGGTTGTTTGCATTCTCACCTCCTTCAGGAAGCCCTCCTTGACCTCTCCAGGTAGAACTACATGTCCTGTCTTCTTGATCTGAGGTCTCCAGTAAGAACTGAGTCAGGGAGCTAGAATTCTTTTCTTTACACCTCTTTCCTGGTAAACTGAAGGTTTCCAACCTTTGTGTATGTGTGTGTTTCCTCATTGGTGTGTGTGTGGCACCCTGTGGCATTAAAATACTAAAAACACATTAAACAAGTCGAGAATAATTATAGCACAGTCACTGCTGCAGTGTAACTGGGTCCCACAGCTACTATAAAAGCTCCCACTCTATCTATCACTTGGTCCCCGTTAATACCGGTTTGCTGCTCTGAATATGAGCTCTTGTATATTTTAAACATTATGGTTTCTTATGTTCCAATAAACACCATGCTGGCTAGAGTTTACAGCTCCCACCTTCTCAGAGCTGGCCTGCTCCTCCCTCCACTGTCGTGGGACTTTTTGGGTCTGTGTCCCATTTGAAAGACATCATGAACATGCGAATCCCATGGGAGCAGAAACATCTGCTAGACACTGACTGTTAAATTGTCAGCCCATCATGACCTTCCAGCTCAGAGGCAAGATTGCTTACTGCATCAGGGCGCTCAGATGAAGAGACAGAAGGGGACCAGTGGCCGGCCCCATCTGTCCACCAGGCTACATTGGCCCAGAGGGGGCCCCTTTTCCTAGTTTGTGTAAAAGGTGCCATTTGGACTAATGGGTGCTCTAGCTCAGGACACCCCAGGGTGCTACAGTCGGTCAGCTGGAAATTGCTGGAGAGTGAGGACTGGGTTCCATTCATCTTTATTTCTCTAGCTCGGAGCACAGCCGGACAGTAATAGACCTCGATACCTGTGGGATAAATTATGAAACCAGCCAGAGGCTCTGCTGACAGCATAGATCATGATTTGGGCCCAATCTAAAATGTGGTTAAAGTAAATTTCCCAGATCCGGTCTGCTGGGGGCAGTGGCTCTTAAGCCTGTTGGATACACTCAGGTGATGCGGTAAGCTTCAGCAGCACAGCCCTGGGCAGACTTTGCAAAGATGTCTTTGGGGAGTCTGTGCCTGGGGTCTGGCCCTGGTCCCCTGCTGGGGGACCCGGCAGGGGTTAGGGCTCTTTTGTGATGCTCTCTGCTGCTCTGCTCCCTGGCTGGCCTGGGAGTCTGTCTGCCAGTCTGCTGTGGGGCCGCTGAGGCTGTTTGTGCGGCTGAGTCAATTCTGGGGGTTCATGTGGAGACTCCAGGGGCTGTGTGCTTGCTCCTGCACACCTGGTGGACTCGTGGCTGGGATTCTTGGTTTTCATCCAGGCTACCCAGGTCCAATTCCTGGATAAGAAACTAAGCTCTCTCTTCAAGACTGCTCACTGCTGTCCTTCCGAGAACACTTTGATATGCGGTGCTGGTTCTGAGGATTATCTGCGTGCTTCAGGGTCCCAGAGCTTGGAGTGCCTGGGGTAGGCAGGGAGGATAATGGGGGTAAGAGAGCGAATTATTGAGCAAATATAAGCTTGAAGAGAGAGTGAGGAGAATGAGGCGGGAGAGCCATGGAAAGGTGTCATAGCCATGGGGGTCCTTGATCATCATAAAGGCACCAGGGATTTGTTCAACCTAAAGGAGTCCCCTCCCCCACCCCAATCTCTTCTCTGTCCTTTTCTTCTCTAACCCTTATTATAAGTTATAACAGTCTATGCATTTGTGTGTTTTTCCTTGTTTAGTGTCTGTGCAGACCATTAGATGCCAAGGTCCACGAAAGCAGGGGACATACAGGTTGTTTGCTCCAAGACCCAGCAATGTCTGGCTACGTACAGCAGACTCTCAACACATGTTTGATGAGAGAATGAACGAGGATTTATGTTTGTTTTAAATATTCATGAGTCAGGTTTGGACAGTAATATGAACTGAAATGCCATTGCCCGTGGAAGAGCTGCAGCTTGTCTCTGTGAGTACCCATCGTCCCATGCATGCTGATTTTATTAAGATTTTTTTTAATGTGGATCAGTTTTAAAGTCTTTATTGAATTTGTTACAACATTGCTTCCAGCAAAACGTGCTTCCTTTTTTATGTTTTGAATTTTTGGCCTGGAGGCCAAATGTGAAATCTTAGCTCCCCAACCAGGGATGGAGCCCGCACCCTCTGCATTGGAAGGCGGAGTTTCGACCACTGGACTGCCAGGGAAGTCCCTGGTGCATGTTTAAATCAATTACAATTATAAGCCCATTTTTGGGGGATCATCAATGACTCTTTTATAAGTGCTGAGCCAGATAACCAAGGGATTAATGTATTTTCCAGTGGATGTGAATTCATTAAAGGTACAAGATTATTTTAGATTTTATGGTTCCTCCTATTTACATCATTGTATAATTAAGGATCCCATCCTAGACACAGTGATTTGTAGTGTATCTCACTTTCATGTAGAAAAATGGTGCTAAAGAGGTTTTCATTTTGCTCCTTTGACATGACTGTGTCAGGCTGGTCTTTCAGAGTCACAAAGGACTGAAGCAATCAGGAGGCTGTCCATACGTAGATTAAGTGATGGGCATCCCAGAGTTGCGCAGTGCACAACCTGGACAGCTGTGCTGTGCGGCCTTGTGAAAACTCCAGGTTCACAGTTTAATGAGGACATGACCTGAGGACTGCTGGCCCTGCTTGAGGACTCAGCTGCCTCTTTGTATTCTTGCCCCTTCTCTGCTCTTTCCCCAGCATCCAGAACAATCTTTCTAAAGCTGAAGTGAGAGCACAGGCTCAGGTGCAAACCTTGCAGTGACTTCTCACTGTATGGAGAACAAAAGCCAAGCCCCTCTCCCTGCCCCTGGGCTGCATGGGTCCTGCCCTTGGCCTCCTCTCCCTCCTGTCACTTTCTTCTCTTCCAGAATCAAGCCCCAGTGGCCTCCCTTCTTTGCTAGGGTAGCCAAACCCTATCCCCGTCAAGGCCTTCTGTCCTCTGCTTGGACTGTTCTTCCCCCAGACCTTCACCCGCTGCTTCTTTCTCATCCTTCCCCATGTAAGTGTCACCTCCTTCGAGAGTGCTTCCCTGACCCCCGTTCTCAAGTGCAGCTCCGGGTCCTTTCTATAACCTTCCTGTCTGCCACACAAGGATATAAGCTGCATGAGAACCTAGTCATTACCTCTTGTTGGTCGCCCTGTTTCCAGAACAATGCTGGGCCTGTGGTCCTCCCTCTGGAAATATTTTTGTACAATTGACGAATGGAAATCCACAAGGTAGCTGTGGTGGGGGCAGCTTCTTGGCCTGGCCCCGTGAGTGACTGTCATCGGAGAGCCTGAAGATCATGCTGGAAACCGCAAGTGGCCTAGACGCTGTGGTCTGAGTCCTGGCTCCATTTCTTCTTGTTGCCATTCAGGGCCTCCATGTCCTCACCTGTCTCGGGAGGGAACCGGATTGGCTGGTCTTGTGCCGGCCATGTGCCGGCCATCTCCATGATTCCAGAGCACTGTCCGCCCCGCACGGGCAGAAGAGAGGAGGTCTTGGGGTCCTAGGGCCCCCGCAGTTGCAATACCTCCTCTTTCCATGGCCTCCTGATGTGCCGTTTTCTGGCCTAAACAGAGAGGTACACAGCGGCAACACAGGGGAGGCACTGAGTCATGCTGCAGAGGGGATGGGGTGCAGGCGGCCTGGGTTTGTGTCTCAGCTCCTTGCTTCCCAGCCAGTGACCCCGAACATGTCCCTAACTTCTCCTAGCCATAGTTTTGGTAAATAGGAACGCTTAGACCCTGCGTGCAGATTCTCAGGAAGATTATGTGAGTTAATCTATGAGAAGCTGAAAGTAAGTGAAAGTGTTAGTCGATCAGTTGTATCCGACTCTTTGAGACCCCATGGACTATGCCCACCAGGCTCCTCTGTCCATGGAATTCTCCAGGCAAGCATACTGGAGTGGATTGCCATTCCCTTCTCCAGGGGATCTCCCGAGCCAGGGACTGAACTCATATCACCGGCGTCGCAGGCAGATTCTTTGCCATCTAAGCCACCAGGGAAGCCCTATGAAGGGCTGAAGAGAGATCAGCTCCTTTCCAGTTGCCTGAGAAAGCTGGGCACATCTATGGGATGGCCGGATGCCCAGGATGCCTGGCTCATTCCTGCTGAGGCTGGAAGGGGCTGCAGGGCTGAGAGTGCCCAAGAGTGGAAGCAGGAGATGGGCTGCGCTTGGTGGGGGAAAAACCAAAGAAACCATTTGTGAGCAAAGTACAACAGTGTGTTTATTTATTTTGCACCAGAAAATAAATAGGTGTATAAGCTTGTGGAGATAGTTCTGCAGAATCTTGTATGTCTCGCTCTTTCCTGGGCAAAGCTCATTTGCATTCCTAGAGAGTGTTGGTTGCCACGTTCCAAGAAGTGAGGCTGTTTAGTGTGCTGGCTTCCTCACCCCAGCACAGAAGTCATGCCTTTTTGTTTGTGTGTAGAGGAAAAGAGCTGCTGCTTGGGCAGCTTCTACTATTATACGTGGCAGAGGCTGGGCTTGTTATTATACTATGTTTTCAAATTAATTTTTATTAGAGAATAGTTACTGGATGAAGCACGAGCTGGAATCAAGATTGCCGGGAGAAATATCAATAACTTCAGGTATGCAGATGACACCACCCTTATGGTAGAAAGCGAAGAGGAACTAAAGAGCCTCTTGATGAAAGTGAAAGAGGACAGTGAAAAGTCTGGCTTAAAACTCAACAGTCAAAAACTAAGATCTTGGCATCTGGTCCACCTTCCCAACCCAGGAATTGAACCCGAGTCTCCTACATTGCAGGCAGATAAGATTATCTATACCATTTTCTAGATTCCATATGTACACATTAATATATGAGATTTGTTTTTCTCTTTCTTAGTTCTCTCTGTATGACAGTCTCTAGGTCCATCCACGTTGCTGCAAATGATACTATTTCATTCCTTTCTATGGCAGAGTAATATTCCATTGTATGTATGTATCACATCTTTATCCATTCTTTTGTTGATGGACACTTAGGTCGCTTCCATGTCCTGGCTGTAGTGCAGCTCTATTTACAATAGCCAGGACATGGGATAGTTATTTTACTTCCTGGAGCAGACACGACACGTTGGCTCACTCAGAACCTGGGAACCTAAAGCTTACCTTCCCAGTACCCAACAGATGGCCATGTGACCCAGTCCTGGTCAATAATATAAAAGTGGACATTTATTGGAAGGAACATCTCTTCCTAGCTAAAAAGACAAAGTTTCCGGAAGAAAAAACCTTGAATTTCCTTCCCACGTCTCTTTTCCTGCCATCTGCGATCTGGATGTGATGGTCGAAGGTACAGCAGCCACCCTGCAACCATGAGGCAAGGCAGGAGGGTGAATGCCCCCAAGGTAAGAGTGTTGCTCCTGAGAACATGTTGTCTTTCACTGAAACGCAGTCCGTATTTTAAGACACACCTTTACTGAAGTATCAGTAGGAAAGAGATGTGCTCGCTGCTAATGAAACCCTGGTTTGTTGGTAAAGCACAGTCAGATTCCCAAGATGTTAAAATGTGAAAAAGAGAAAAGTGGGTCTTCGGGTCGATGAATATGGAATAAGTATCTGAGCCCTGGAGTATCTACCTCTAGATTCATGTCAGAACAAAGAACCCCTATTTCTCTGGGGCCTGGTTGTCAGGCTTTCTGTTATTTATGGCATCTCTTGTTGCTCAGTTGCTCAGTCATGTCTGACTCTTTGCAACCACGTGGACTGCTGCCTGCCAGGCTCCCCTGTCTTCCACTGTCTCATGTAGTATGCTCACATTCATGTCCATTGAGTCGGTGATGTTCTCTAACCATCTCATCCTCTGCCACCCTCTCCTTTTGCCTTCAGTCTTTTCCAGCATCAGGGTCATTTCCAGTGAGTCGGATCCTCTCATCAGGTGGCCAAAGTATTGGAGCTTCAGCATCAGTCCTTCCAGTGAATATTCAGGGTTGATTTCCTTTAGGATTGATTGGTTTGATTTCCTTGCTGTCCAAGGTGAGATGGGTGTTAATATCTGTGTCTGACTAACGAGGACAGAGAACTGCAGAGCATGCAATTCCATGCAAAACACTGGAAGTCCACTGCACTTGCCGCCCTACCTGCCCTCCTCCGTTGCGTTTTTGGCCCGGTAAGTAGCCTTCACGGTACAGCTGAGACAGAGGATCAGCAGCCCTGCAGATGTACCCCGGGCCCCTTCCCCCTGTTTCTGAGGACCTTCCCCTGTAACCCATGAGGACATGATGTTTGACCCTGGGAATGGGGAGCCAGGATGTCAGAGTCCGGGAACTTCTGTCACCAGATTTCTTAGTCATTTGGGCAGTTTTCCTTGTCCTTTCTCTCACTTTTCTCCTCTGTGCCCACCTCACCCCCTACTAAACAAAAGCACAGGCCTTGAGAAAGTTCCATGTTCGGATAGAGAACATTCATGGTCCCCCTGGCTGGCTGACATTTCTTTCCAGTATGTGGGCCCTGAGGCTGCATATGATAAAGGACATTTGCAGAAGAGCCTCTGGAAAAATTCATCAGCTGCTTTCCTTTGCCTTTGAGGATAGTCCTGGAGACCCTGGATGGAGGGAGGGGGCTCAGGACTCTGACCAGATGGAGAATCAGTGTGTGCTGAAAGCTTAAAGAAGTGTCCTCACCTATTTATTTTTGAATTTTATTTATTTATTTTTGACTGTGCTGGGTCTTCATTGCTATGTGAGGGCTTTCTGTAGTTGTAGCAAGCGGGGACTGCTCTCTAGTTGCGGTGCACAGGCTTCTCGTTGCTGTGGCTTCTCTTGTTGCAGAGCGCAGGCTCTAGGGCCCACGGGCTTCAGTAGTTACAGCGCCTGGGCACAGTCATAATGGTGCGCGTGCTTAGTTGCCCAGCAGCCTGTGGGATCTTCCCAGCCCAGGGATCGAACGCGTGTCCCCTCCGTTGGCAGGATTCCTAAGAACTGGACCACCAGGGAAGTCCTCACCTATTTATGTATCATTTTTGACCAGCTACATGGCTGTGGAATCTCAGTTCCCTGACCAGGGATCGAATCCAAGCCTACAGTAGTGAGAACTCAAGAGTCCCAACCCCTGGACTGCCAGGGAATTCCCGAAAGTTTCCTCATCAAACTCTTGATTTCTGTTTCCTGAAGCAGACGGCGGGGGGAGGAGAAACTGTTGAAAGGATGTCAGCATTAAGTAAGAAAGAATGAGCTTTTCCAGATCTCTGTTATCCCATCCGGAAAAGAAGTTGAGAACGGTAGGGGCAGATTAAATGAGAAATCGGTCACGCTAATACCTTAGAACATGATTTTTGAGAGTGTGGTTCATGGAATCCCTTGAAATGCCCAAGAAGCACATTAGGAAGAGAATGGCTCCTCTGGGAGTGACTCCAGCAGAACAGGCCTTGCTCAAGCCAGGGTGTGTGGGGGCACCCAGGCGGCAGCCAGGCTGGGGGCAGGCAGTGGTTTTGCTTGACGTGTGTGGCCAGCCTGCCAGCTTTCCCTCTGGGCTGCAGGGAGGGTGGGGGTGGGCAGGGCAGGGGGCTCTGTGCCACCTCCCTGGCTCCCAGGAGAGGCCGGAATGGAGCAGTGGGTCAGTCCTAGAGGGATTTTCTTCTCTGACACGAGGGGAGAAAAGATAAATGATCTTCTGAGAAAATGCATGAGAGCAGGCCCCATCTGCACCCCGAGGCCCACAGTCCGGCCTGCTGGCTGGAGAACTGCCCCTTAGACCCCTTGTTTGTGCTCAGCCAGAAATTTAGTCCAACGACCGGCTGGCCAGGCCTCCCAAACCACAGAGAAGCCGGAAGACATGTGATGAAGGCCTGCGAACCTCACAGGAAGCCTCCAATTGCAAACACATGTTCCAGACTGCTGACTCTGTGCGAAAGGATCGGATCTCCAAGTCTGTGTCGGGGGGGCGGGGGGGGGGGGGGCTTGCTGTTTGAACGTGTGCCAGGCTGAATGGAGCCTCTGGCTTCAGAGGAGTTTGGGCTGAAAGAGGTTTCTTTGGTAAACCGGCCTGCATGGTAATTCTTTTCCTTTCTTCTTCCTGCGAGGGGAATATCAGTGTGTGTGTGTGTCTTGACCCCTTGTGGGGTTGGCTTTTTCCCTCTTGTTCACCTGCAGGGCCTGTTGTCATCTTTCTCCAACACCCACCACAGGAATCTGGGCTTCCTGGTGCTTCCTTAAACTTTTTATTTATGAGCTCATTTTCATTCCACAGGCAGTTGTAAGAAAAATGCAGAGAGAGTCCAGGCCCTGTTTACTGGTTTCCCCCATGGTAGCATCTCACAGAACTATAGCCAGTATCACAAGGAGGATGTGGAGGAGAAATATGCTAGTACTTTCAAGATGCAGAGCATCTTATCGCAAGGGTCTCTGCCGTTATCCTTTTATGGCCACGCCTTCCCTCATCCCTCCCCTCCTACTGTACCCCTCAGTTACCCATGGCAACCGCTAATCTGGTCTTCACTTCTATAATTTTGTCATTTCAAGAAAGCTATATAAATGGAATCATATGTTCTGTAACCTTCTGGGATTGGCTTCGTTTGTATCCTAGGCATAATTCTCTGGACATTCATCCAAGCTGTTGCATATATCAATAGATCCTCCTTATTGCTGAGCAGTATTCCTGGTATAAATTTGTCCCCGTTCATTCATTGAAGGACACCTGTGTTGCTTGCAGTTTGGGGCTGTTTTGAAGAAAGCTGCCAGAAACAGTTGTGTATGGGTTTCTTGTGTGAATACAAGTTTTCGTCTCTCCAGGATAAATACCCAGGAGTGCAATTGCTGGGTCATGTGATTGTTGCATATTTAGTTCTTTTGAACAAAACTTCAAACTGTTCTCCAGAGTGGCTGTTCCGTTGCACATGCCCCCCGGCCATGTGTGAGTCATCGTTTCCTTACATCTTCACCGGTGTTTAATGTGGCCTCTACTTTTTGACCGTGGTCGTTCCAACCGGGCTCTATGACGTCTTGCTGTGACTAATGTTTGTATGTCCCTAGTCACCGGTGCTCTTCACTGTCTTCTCATAGGCTTAACTGCCATCTGTGTAGCCTCCCTGTTGAAATGTTTCTTTGTATTTCTGGCCTATTTTTCTAATAGGATTGTTTGTTTTTTACTATTGAGTTTTAAGAGTTCTGACCTCTTCTGGACACCAGCGCTTTGTCAGATACGTGGTTGGCAAACATTTTCTCCCTGTTTGTGGACTGCTTTTTCGTCCTCTTGACGGGGTCTTCTGCAGAGCAAAAGGAAGGAAGTTGCTTAAGATCTGATTCCCGAAATCAGCAGGATTTGCTGGTCTACTGTACTTCTTCCCCAGTAAAATAAGCCTTTTTTGGTCTCTTGCTTTCATGTATTCTGAGTGAATTAGCAAGACATTCTCCAAAAGTCTGGCAATTCTTCCTAGATTATGCCCACAGTGACCGTGTCTCCCTACCAGCTGGAGGGAATGTAGGGGAAAATGAATAAATTTACTCTAGTTTTGTATGACTGAGAAATGGATAAGAGATGAAGAGCGTGATTCAGCCATATTATTTTGCTATTTCTAAAAGAAAAACTCCTCATTAAAGCAACAGTTTAACTATTAGGGTATGCCTTAATTACAACCCAGAGTTTACAGTTCTTAAGAAAAGATATGATTAGGACAAAATTAAAATATGGCAGTGAGTATAAGTTGTCTTCCTCAAGTATTGTTTTTAATTACTCCATATCTAAGCTCTGACTTTCTTCATGCTTTTTTATTTTCTCAATGATTCTAGGCATTGTAAAGCTATTTTGCATGTGCAAGGCTTCCAGGAGGCAAAACCAGCCACTGGGAGCTTTGGTGTAGACGCATCCTTAAGGAAGCAATTCCTGGGGGCATTTCTACTTTGCCTGTATTGAGTTATTCATGATCTACCTCTCCATCCCTTTGCCTGTTCATCCATCCACCTATCCATCTCTTCCTCTATCCCTCCATCATCCCTTCATCCCTCCATCCTTCCATTATCCATCCATCCACTCAGCTATTCTTTAATTCAACAATGATTTGGTAAACACCTACTTACAATGACCCTACTATATTTTACATGCCTTAACATTTAAGAAAGAATTCATGTGGTTTGTCAGTTTTTTGATTATGAGAGTTTTTCCTTTGATAGGTTATAGATCCTTTAAGCAGGGACAAGAAAGGCTCTTGTTACTCTTTCTGTACCAAGTGCCTGACACAGAGGCAGGTACTCAATCAGCGTTTGTAGAATTGGATTATCCCTCTGACAGCGCCTGCCTTCTCGTCAAGCCTCCTGAGACAGGCAGTCCTTTTCCCTTTTAAGTTTCCTGGGATGTTAAAAAAGCACAGAGAGACACTAATTTCATCAGAGTCTGAAAGAGGATGCAAAAAAAGAGGAAAATAAACCAGGACAGAGTTCATACAAATAATCAGAGAGTGTCACTGTCATGATTGCAGAAATGTGGACTGACTTATCCCAGCCCCTGAGAAGAATTTGATTGCTTCATTATGTCTAATTACCATCCTCTCAGCATCCCATTTCTTATTGCTATTCCACATATGGATCTGATAACTGTCCTGGTTTATGGGTAGAAAAACCAAACCTCAGCCCAATGGCCTAGGGGCTGAGCCACCTCATAGGGAAAGTCAGGAACTGAGATATAGCGATAGAATAGGCATTGTTAGGTTTTAATAGTTTCCATCAAGCTGAGATATAATCATCACCAGCATATCATATTTACTATTTATGGAGCTCTTATTAAGTGCCAAGAACTTGATAGGCATTATCTTTTCTCCTAAAGCTTTATTTTGAAAAAATTCCAAACCTACATTTAATAGTAATATAAAATGAAACATTGAATTTTACTAATTGCTTTATTTCTTACACCTAGTTTCACATTTTTGCTTTATTTCTCTCTTTCTCTCTCTATATATATACATATATATTTGAACCATTTCAGAGTTACATGCAGACATCACGACACTTCCGTCCTAAATATATCAGCATATAATCCTCAGAATAAGGGCATTCTTCTATGTAAATAAAATAGAACCCCCATCCAGGAAATTTAACATTAAACCAATTCCATTATGCATTTTGTGGTGATTATTAAAAATTTCCCAATTTTCATAACAACAATCCTTCCTTCCTGGATCTAATCAAGGCTTGTCAATTGCACTTATTTTTCATGCTTTGTTAGTTTCCTTTAATGTAGAACAGTTTCTCAGCCCCCTTTTCTCCTTCCATTGTCAGGAGTCCAAGCTAGTTATTTTGCAAAATGTCCTTCAGTTTTAGATGTGTTTGATCTTCCCTTGTGGAAAGATTTCAGGGTAAATATTGTTTGGCAAGAATAATTGCACAAATGACGCTGTGTGCTTCTCAGTTCATCCCATTGGGGGGCGATGTAAAATGTCAGTTTGTCCCATCACTGATGATGTTAGGATCACTTGGCCGAGGCGGCTGTAGCCTGACTTCTATGTCTCAGAGATGCCATTTTCCCTTGTAATTAGTTCAAAAGCTGCAGGGCGCTTCTGGGTGGTTGTGTGACTTTCCCTGGCGGTTTTCGCAATCATTGGCCATGATCATACGTTATCTTTTTAAACTCGCATAATAACCCTGTGAGGAAGATACCGTTTCCCCTATTTTTACAGTGAAGAGGCTGAGTCTTAGAGAGATAAAGAGGCGTGCTCAAAGCTGGTAAGGGATGGAGCTGGGCTTTCAATCTAAGTCTGGCTGCCTCTCACGCTTCTTCTATTACTGCTCCCCACGTTGTTCTGTCTGGAGGTAAACATCACATCCCTTTTGCTCCAGGCAAGACAAGAAAAAGTGGTTTTTAAGATCATATCAGACACAGTTCATTTCAACCCTGGAGTCTCTTTCTTCTTATTCCCTAAGCACTTTTTCCCCCTGTTGAAGCCTCGTCCATCCCTCTTGCTTCACCTTTCACTATTATCTGACACGTGGTGAATAAATTATACTTTTGTCCAGTGGCCCCTGGACTGTGTTGTTCTCCTTTGATTTGCTGTCCTGGGGTCCAGGACTGACCGCTGGCCAGCACTGGACTGTGGTTGACGCCCTCACACATGGTATCGGTCCATCCAGGTGTGAGGAAGACCACTGCCTCAATCCCCAGCGTTGACTTCATGGGGCTTCTCTCTGGGTCACAGCGTAGGTGGGGGAGATCAATCCAACCACCATAATATTCTGTGCTAAGTCCTCGAGTGATACTGTTCATCTGGGGTACTCTTGGGACCCAGAAAGGTGGTTTTGAGGGATCCTGGGGATAGGGGTAGGGATATTCTTTTCTACTGGTGCCAAACTTGCCAGTCAAGAATTGAGTTCAAGGGACTTCCCTGGAAGTCCAGGGATTAGGACTCTGTACTTTCAAGGGTAGGGGGCACGAATTTGGTCTCTGGTCGGGAAACTAAGATCTCATGTGCCACGGGGCAAGGCCAAAAAGAAAGAAGAACTGAATTAAAACATGGGAATGTATTAAAATTACAAGAGTGAAGAGGTACCCGGATGAGGAAGCTGAGCCCTAGAGTGGTAAGAGGACTGCCCAAGGTCACAACTGGTGACCCGCAGATCTGGAGCCAGACTAGGGATTCCTTGCATGTGTGCATGCTCAGTCACTCAGTCGTGTCCGACTCTTTGCAACCCGCTGGACCTGTAGCCCACCAGGCTTCTCTGTCCATGAAATTCTCTAGGCAAGAATACTAGAATGGGTGGCCATTGCCTACTCCAGGGGACCTTCCCGACCCAAGGATCGAACCCATGTCTCTTGCATCTCCTGCATTGGCAGGTGGATTCTTTACCACTAGCGCCGCAAAACCACTAAGGTTATCTCGGTTGCACCCTTGCCCAGGGTCAGCCTCACTGACCAGCCTGCCTGACCCCCGGTCTCTCCGCTGCCCTCTCCCGGCCTTTCTCTTCTCAGATTTGTATTTTTGGAAGGTGCTGGGTCATGGTTCCCCCCTTCCTTCATTGGTTCATTCATTGCTAACCTACATTTATCATCCTCCTGCTGTGTGCCAGGTGCAGGGGTACAGAGAGAAAAGAGACACAGTGTCAGCCTTAAAGCAGGTCCTGTTTCGCTGGAGGAGGGAATCCATCCGACAACCACCATACTAAGTGTTCAGTGCCAGGGTAACACTGCGTCTAGAGCCCCTGGGATGCAGAAAAGGAAGGCTGCCTTGATGTTCTGTGGGCATGTGGGAGTTTGCTGAGATAGATATGACCCCCCCACCCGCCACACACACACATGGAAGGGGAAGAGAGGACGGGAAGGAAAAGCAGAGTAGAGCTGGTAAATGTGTGATGAGAGGAGTTCAGAAGGGACCCAGAAACACAGCCTATCAGGGCCTCGGGAGTAATTGGTGTGGCTGGTGTGGATTTAAGTACCACAGGCCATTAACAGCCTGGAGCTGGTTATCGGCTCGGTTCAAAGGTTTAAACGAGAGCTCGGCGTCCTCTGTGGCCGCCCAGCTCCAGAGCTGTTTGTGCTTGTGGGCATGGGGGCGGGAGCCGGGGGCGAAGTGGGGAGGACGCCGAGAAGCAGGGACACGACGGCCCGCGGGTCACTAATTGCCACGCCAGCTGCCGGGGGCCCCGTGATCCCCCGGCTCAGTGCATGACGGACAGTTATCACTCCAATCTAAGCCTGAATCTGATTCTCCACAGGAGAACGATCACATCACAAGCTGGAAGGGAGGAATTTGGTGCTGGTTAGACCAAGGCATAGGCAGGCAGTGAAAAGTTTGGGGTGCACTGTTCTGTTCCTGCCGCTGACCAGTGGCATGGTCAGGCCAGTTAGGAACCATCAGCTCTTAGTGAGCTGATGAAATGACTTTATGCAGTTTGGCCATGGATCCTTGCCCTTGACAATAGTTGGCAACAACCATGACAGATTCGTGATATTTTATGATGCCAGACTGTTTTGTGGTATTTATATGGATGACCTATTTCATCCTTGCAGTAACCCAGATAAGATGAAGATATTACTAAGATTCCTGTTTTGCACAGGAGGGAACTGAAGCTCGGGCTTCCCAGGTGGCGCTAGCAGTAAAGAACCTACCTGCCAATGCAGAAGAAATAAGAGATGTATGTTCGATCCCTGGGTCAGGAAGATCCCCAGAGGAGAGCATGGTAACCCATTTCAGCATTCTTGCCTGGAGAATCCCATGGACAGAGGAGCCTGGTGGGCTATGGTCCATAGGGTCGTAAAGAGTCAAACATGACTGAAGCGACTTAGTGTGCATGCATGCATGAACTGAAGCTCAGAGAGGGTAAGTAAATTGCCTGAGGTCACACAGCTAATAGTGTGGCCAGGACTGAATCAGGTGGTGTGCTTTCTGAGCTCACACTGCTGTCCACTAGGCCACACTGCCTCATCTCAGAAGGATGTGACTTGGGAAGGAGTTCTAGCACGTCTTATGATGGATAATTCTGCTGTTCATTTGCTTTGATGTTGTTCATTGGAAGATAATGTCCAGGAGGGCAGAGAACTGGTCATTTTGCTCACCACTGGCCCTCCACTGCCCAGTGCCATCCTTGGCACATAGCAGGTGCTTAATTTGATCCCTGGTTTGGGAAGATTCCCTGGAGAAGGAAATAGCTACCTACTCTAGCACCCTTCCCTGGGAAATCTTGCCTGGGACAGAGGACCCTGGTGGACTACAGTCCGTGGGGTCACAACAGTCAGACATGACTGAGCGACGGGGCACACACGTACACGCACACACAGACACAGATGTTTAATGCATCTTTTGGGCTGAATGAATAGCTGTGGGTCAGGCCAGTAGGCTGCTTTATTTAGCTGATTACTCTAGCCTGAGAAGTCAATGAAGACAGGCTGTGTGTGTTTTTCTCAGTGACGGGGGCTCTGCGCTCTGGAAGGTGGCCTCTGGGGAGAAGGACCAGGGCTCCTCCTCTCTTTGGCACTGCTCTTATCTCCTGTAGTGTGCACTCATCCTCTGATTAATTTATCCAGCCGATAGCTAAATACCTATTTCATAGGTATAATAGTACAAGCATCGCTTGCATGCCAGATACCTTTCCAGGCAGAGGTGAACAAAGATAAAAACTCCCCCTGTCTTCCCTGGCCCGTGGCCACCCTCTCAACCCCACCACCCTCGTCTGGTCCTCCCACGCCGAGCAGCAGACTCACTGTCCCCAGGGTGCTAGTGGCTTTGTTCCCCGGATCCCCTATCAGGACCCCCTCTCCTGTTCCCTCCACCAGCCACTCTGGGGTTTGTCCTCCCCTTCTTTGGTGGGTAGAGGCTGTGCCTCTCATCTGGGAAGACCCCCCTAGGCTTGGCGATCTCCTTGGTGAGACTCTAAGGTAGGGATGGCTTCGTCTGCACGCTGGCATCCTCCTGGCCCACCAGTCAGTGTCTGGTGTGAGTGCTGTGAACACTTGTGGAGCAGGTGTGAGCTGTTGGAAGGAGCATGCTTGTGAGAGGCCGGGGCAGGTCTGGAAGGAACAGACTGGAAATTTGGACGAGCAGCTGGGAGAGGGACAGGCAGTGCAGAGCTCGTTAGCAGAGCCCTTCAAAGACTTTCTGCCGGCTTCTCTTTTCTCCCAGATGCTGGTGTCAGTTTCAGAAAGACGTTAAGAGGGCCCTGAGTCAGGAAGGAACAATATTGAAAGGAGAAGAATGATTTGTGCTGTTTGAGGTGAAGATAATTGAAAGAGGAAGCAATGGGATGGGGACTCGGTTCTGGAGAGATGGGGGACTGCCTGGAGGAGGTGGGGTCCCTGCACTGGCGCACTTTCTTGGGTATGGAGTGGGTTGGTCTTACCACCTGCACTAGTGGTAAAGATTCCTTCTGCCAATGCAGGAGACATGAAGAGACGCGGGTTTGACCCCTGGGTCGGGAAGATCCCCTGGAGTAGGAAATGGCAACCCAGTCCAGTATTCTTGCCTGCAGAATTCCATGGGCAGAGGAGCCTGGTGGGCTATAGCTCATGTGGTTGCAAAGAGTCAGACACACCTGAGCACTGAGCACGCACTTGAAGTAGCATTTAGATCTCAAGGGCTGATGCTCTGATCCCAGCTCAAAATCCCACCTGTGCTCAGAAGCCCGGAGGCTGGAAACTTCTCCACCAGGCATTCATCCCATCTTGTCACCCCTTCCTTATTCAAGTGGGGCTTAGGGCGGTCCTCTTCCCATTTCTAAGGGACTTCGAATGGCACCCAGGGAGAAGAGGTGGGACAAGGAGACAGAAGTCCTACCTTAGTGGCTTCTCTGGCCATGGACGTAGACCAGGTGTGTTCATTTTCAGAGGCGCCCTGGTGGAAGCCACCTGCCTGGCTTCGGAACCGGGCTCTGCAGCTTCCACCTGGGGGGCTTGGGGCTGGTGGTCTACCCGCTTTGTGCTTTGCTTTCCCATCTGTAAAATGAAGATGCTAAGAGTGTTCACTTCACGGGGCTCTTATATTGCATATAAGATACTCAGTGCGGCTTCTGACACCTATGAAGTGCTCAGTACCGATTCTGTCCAGACTCGTCCTAGCTTTCCGGAGGCTGGCGGCTGCTGTTTGAGGGATGGAGACTGGGTGCGGCTGCAAGTTCTCTCCGCTTCTCAACTGCAGACACTTGGAATGCCCTTCAGCCCTTGTGATAGGAAGAATGAAACTGGGATGTGGGGTGAGCACTCAGAGGAAGGAAGGAAAAATCAGACAAACAGGTCACAGGAGAAGCGACACCCGGGCTAAGTGTTTCAAGAGAAGCTTCCTTGGAGCAGAATCTCACACATGGGATCTGGTCACCCGTTAACGAGGGGATTGGGCTTCCCCGGTGACTCAGTGGTAAACATCCTGCCTGCAGTGCTGGAGACCTGAGTTGGATCCCTGGGTCGGGAAGATTCGCAGGAGAAGGAAATGGCAACACACTCCAGTGTTCTTGCCTGGAGAATTCCATGGACAGAGGAGCCTGGAGGGCTATAGTCCATGGGGTCGCAAAAGAGTTAAACATGACCTACTGACTAAACAACAACAATGAATGAAGGAATTATTGAATCTCTGCTCTTCAGCTCCCTACATGCTGATCCAACAATCGAGCAAACACGGCAGCCTTGCTGGTCATTTTAGGGGCAATTTTTTAAAAAATATGTATTTTTTTTTATGTGGACCATTTTTAAAGTCTTTATTGAATTTGTTACAATACTGGTTCTGATTTATGTTTTGGTTTTTTGGCTGTGAAAATCTTAGCTCTCCAACCAGAGACTGAACCTGCACCCTGGCATTGGAAACATGGGCTCTTAACTGCCAGAGAAGTCCCTAGAAGCAATTTCTACTTAAATAAAAAAGCAAGTAGTGGGAAGGATGGGAGGGTGAGGCAAATGCTTCTGACAGTAGTGCAAACCTTGGCTTTGGTCCAAATGACCAAAAGGGTGGGCTGGGACACCAGGTTGGTTCAGCCCCACTGCTGATGACACTGGTGATATAGCCAGTGACCAGAGGGCTGAACCTGACATGCTGCAGAGACCTTCCCTGATCCCACAGCTTCCAGGGGATTCACGTGTGTGTGTGTGTGTGTGTGTGTGTGTGTGTGTGTGTTGGTCAGGTTTGAATCTAACCACGCTGTCCCTCCCTTCAGTTGGGTCCTGACTCCTTGCCTCCCCTCCCTTTTGTGTGCTAAGTTGCTTCAGTCGTGTCTGACTCTGTTACCCTGTGATGCCCATATGGTCTTTTTCTTTTAGATCTCTGCTGGTTTCTCTTTCGGGAGGGGGCTGGGCAGACCCAGCGAGGCAGTGTGTCTGGTGGCTTTTGTCTTCTCCGGGGGGAGGGTGGGTGCGCTGGGCTCCTGACTCGGAGAGAAGGATGAGGATGTGCTGGGGGAACAGGTGACGCTGAAATGGAGCCGTGGTGTGGAAGACGGAGGACTGAAATGTTAAGGGGTGGGTAGAAAATGTACCAAGATATTTTGAGGGCTAAATGTGTTCTAGAAGTTAAATGCATAGGATGCGATGAATCAGAAGAACAAGAGCCACTTAAGATTTTTAAAGCCGTTGGGTTGCCCAGGCAATACATAGACGTTTTGTGGACGGTTTGGCATTAGTGGAAAACATTTACAAGGCATTCGCCTCCGCCAGTATTCATCCATGAGTCCCTGGAGTGTTAGTGATGGCCAGGAGACCAAGACCCCAGAAGGCAAGCAGTTTGCTCAGGGTCACAAATTGGGTTCGTTGCAGAGCTGATAGGAGACCCCAGGTCCCCCTGCACCTTGGGACTACTTTGCAGGGGCTGTTGCTTGTCAGCTTGCCTTTCGATGCCCTATGCAGGGTACTGATGCCACTGCAGCCTTCAGATACCGGGGCGCCACCCACAGTGACCATCCAAGAGGCTGTATTTGACCTTTAAGCTTCCAGCTTCCTGCCTGGGTTCTCAGCTCCGAGCCTCCCGGCCCATTTTCACCTGCGGTCCTAGAGAGCACCACGGACCACCCACTTGCCTGAGCCACTGGCTTTTCCTTTTTGTGTGCCCTCTCCCCCATCCCACCCCAACCCCCGATGTGTGTTTAATCCATCACTGAGAACTTTCAATCCCATGTTTAAAACATTCTTGAATCCCTCCGTTTCTCTCCGTCTGGCTCCAAACACTTGTAGCCACATCAGCCTCCTGCATGGCCTCCTCACACCCATTCATCTGTTTTAGTTTTTATTTTCAGTACTTTACATTTTCTCATAAAAACAGGTAGGTGCGGTGGAAAATGAGAAGTGGCCGTGACAGTGTCACTGGAGGCTGTCACTCGTCAGGGTGTCCAGGCCAGACTCCCCTGCAGCCGGAGCTTGGATCCTGTCTCCCCTGCCTTCCAGAATTGTCTGGGAGCGGCACTGTTCCCTCCCAGTAAATTCCATTCATGCTCTTCAGTTGGCCAATCTCTTTCTGAGGAGGGAACCTAGGGTCTTCTTGGCTTATAACTCCACCCCCTGCATAGATGGTTGGGGTCAAGTAGGACATGTCAATGGAGCTGCTTCCGTGAGACTGGAGTGTGGCTTGGTGGGAGGGGATGGGGCCTGGGACACACACGCTTTAGAGAAAGCCGAAATCTTAATGATCAGAATTATATCAAATGTCAGGCGTCCTTTGGGAGGCAGAGATATTGTGAAAATGCTCTGTGAGGCCAAGGAGAGTGTAAGACCTTCTCCTTGTCTCACCAATTGAGGGGCCTCTTGTTTGTCGCTCAGTCGTGTCTGACTCTTTGCGACCCCATGGACTGCAGCACATCAGGCTTCCCTGTCCTTCACCATCTCCTGGAGTTTGCTCAAACTCGTGTCCATTGAGTTGATGATGCCATCCAACCATTTCACCTCCCACTCTTCTGCTATGCCTTCAGTTTAGCTTAAAAACGTAATTCAGGGGGAAAAAAAAAGTGGAGAGTGGTGCAGACCCACCTCCATAGACTGTGAGCACCCAGAAGGCAGGGATTTATTTCTGCTCGGAATCAAGCGGGTTTGGGTTCAGTGCAGCAGCCTCTGGGGTCACTTTTCCGTAGCTGAGGGCAGGCCGGAAAGACAGCCCTATAGGCCGTGGACCGGGTCTCCCCCAGCATGGAGTCCGAGAAGCTGCCCACCAAGGATCAGGCTTCACCTGGGGGTTCAGCCCCTGTGAAGTTGATGTCAGCTCTCCCCACGCCGGGGAGCATCATAAGCTCCCTCTGTTCAGCCTTTTGGTGCCTGAAAGCCGGGCTGCTGTCTCCTCCACCTTGGACAGAATTCTCATAAGAGCCTGACTCCTGCCGCCTGGGGAACAGAAAGGACCCACCTTCGAGCCCCACCCCTGGAACTCATAACTGCCACCTGGGGGAAAGAGGCCCTTTGAAGGCACAGAACTTAATCACCATGTTTCTAATTTCTTTTCCATTTTGAACGAGCAAGTAGCCAGGCAGAAAAATGTGAAGGCAGAGCCATTAGCCTCTTGGAGGAGGAAGGGTCATAACCCAGGGGCCTGGGCTGAGGCTGCTGCTGGGGGAGCTGGCCCGGGTCTCTGCATCTGCTGGGGCCATGGGCACTGCCGGCCTCTCCCCGGGGTGGTGCTCGCCCGGGGTGACAGAGCTGCGTCCTCAGCGCTTCCTCAAAGTCTACATGGAGCCTGTGGGTCCTCTGGGGGCAGAGGGTCGGGGAGGCTGTGGGGATGTGGGGTCTGAGCTGGGGTGCTGGAGGTGGGCCTGGAAGCTCAAAACCAGCTCTCCCTTTAGCTCTGTGGGCCTCGGTTTCCTCATCTGTAAAATGGGGCATGGGGTAAGATGCAAAGATGGCCAAGCTTTTCTTTGACCAGTCTGTATTTCCCATGAGCCTCTGAGGTGTCAGGCTGCCGGGCTGTGGTTCTGGGGTTTGGACAGTCTCTCCATCATCAGCAATTAGAAAGGAGCAAAGCTGCTTTCTGCACCCCCTTACACTGGACAGAGGCCCCTCTCCTTGGAATTGCCTGGACTTATCTTGGTGATAAGCACACTTGGGGCTTCCCGGGTGGCGCTAGTGGTAAAGAAACCTCCTGCCAATGCAGGAGATAGAAGAGAAGCGGGTTCGATCCCTGGGTCAGGAAGATCCCCTGGAGCAGGGCATGGCAACCCACTCCAGTGTTCTTGCCTGGAGAATCCTATGGACAGAGGAGCCTGGCGGGCTACAGCCCATGGGGTCATAAAGAGTCGGATATGACTGAAGTGACTTAACACACAACACGCACATCTTGGTGATAAACAAAGGAAGCTGGGGAAGCACGTCCTTGTGTCCTACCGGGAAATGAACTTCACCTGCTGTGAGCTCAGATCAGATGGATGAGAGGGGCTGGCAGAGTCGGGCTGTCTATGTATCCCAGACATCAGACTGTCGGAGGGTGAGACAGCCAATGAGGCCAGTTGCGTGGCTTAAAAAAAAAGAAGCCAGTGAGAGCAGAAACAGAACCCCTAGGAGTTATTCCAAAAATGTTCCATTTTAACCAAGTAAGTTTATTTTATTACATGCAGAGTACCATTGAATTTAAAGGAAGTTAATATGAAAGTTTGTATGTCTTCTTTTAAGCAAAAAGACAGACAATATAGAATGCATCATTAGAGCCGGATGGTGAGGCGGGAGGATGTCATGGCCATATTTGCCTGTGAGCTGGTGGTTCAGCTTTTAGGTCCTTCCTCTTGACCTGCATTAAACCCCATCCTTATTGCCTCTGTGAAGTGTAGGAGAAGCTAAGCAGACGGCTTTGTTCTGCAATCCCCTTCAACACCTGTGGAGTGGATCAGAGCCACTGGCTGGTCCTTCAGGGCATTCCCTTTAGTCCTCACCTCAATGCTCCTGGTGCCCATGGTCACCCATCCCTGCCAAGGGGCTCTGAGCTGGTGTCCGTCGCCCTCCACTTCTGTCCCCTTTCATTCTGGCCAGAGGGCATGTCCGTGTACAGAGCAGGAATCCAACTCCTGTCACATCCCTCTAAAGGTCACAGAAAACTAACCTCTCCTTGCAGGGACACCCCCGTCCATCCAGTTGCCCCAGAAGCCACGCCCACTCTCCCCCTCCTCGGGCTGTCCAGCTGGACATCACGTTGTGTGATGCTCCCTCGTAGGAGCCTGAAATCCACATCTGGCTCCACATTCCCACGGTTCCTGTCTTGGTTCACGTTGTTGGCGTCTGTCACCAGGACCCTCACAACAGTCTTGTCCCTCATCTCCACCTCCTCCCTCCCCATTCCAACCTTCGCTGTCGTCTGGACGGATCTTGGGCAGAATGCGGTGGAGAGAACATGAGATGAGACACAGACCTGTGTTTAAATCTGGTGTTCCCACTTAGACGTGTAGCCTCAGTGCAGCTGGTGTTTCTGTGCCTCCATTCTGGATCTGTAAAATGAATGTAACATTGATTTCAGGTTATTCTTATGGAGACTGAATGAGATCTCCTTTTTAAGAAATGCTGACTAAGAAGCCATCAGCAGCTGCCCTTTCTGTTACCCTACTCCCTATCCTGTTTAAAATCTTCCAGTGACATAGTTTCAGGTCCCTTCATTGCACTGGTTGACTTTATCTAAGCCTGTCCAGCCTGGCACCAAGAACTAACCATATTATAATATATTTAAGGCAGGGTTTGCCCCGCAGAGAGTAGAACATTCTGGCATATCCATCTATCCCACCAATGGAGCAACTGCTGGGGTCCAGGATGCTGTTTCCTTCTTGTGATAATGTCATGTGTCTTCATCTGAACCATCTCGGGACCTCACAGACTCACAGGTCCTTTCTGTGTCCTGCTGGGGGGGATTCACCTGTTACATGTCACCTGTAGGGAACCAGGGTTTGGTCCCAGACATCACTCCATGTCAGAATGGAAACTGAGCCCAGATCCCATTTAATACTTTATTTGTATATTTTGGCCACACTTCACGGTATTTGGGATCTGAGTTCTCCAACCAGGGATGGACCCCATGCCCCCTGCAGTGGAAGCACTGGGTCTTGACCACTGGAGTCTTAACCAGTGGGAAGTCCCACCACTGATTCTTCCTTAGGAAGGAGTGATGGAGGTTGGGAGAAGAGTTGGGGATGGGACAGGTCCAGGATCAGAGTCCACGCTGTGCTGAGGTTGGTCCGAGGTGAGGCAGTCGCTGCCCTGTGACTTGGAGTCAAGGTTACTGGGCTCCTTGGGTCCCCTTATATCACCTGAATAAAAATCACGGCCTGGTGAGGGTCAGCAGGATCCAGTCGTGCACTGAGTTCACCCAAAGTGCTGAGAGATCCTTGGCTTTTCCCGTCTCATGGCTCCATCACACTTTGACCCTCAACTTGCCTTTAAAACACCTTAGTACGGTTTCCACAGGAATGCCAGGTAACTTTCAAGCTCACGCCTTTGAAAGGCAAAAAGCTCTCCATCTTTTCAACGATGGCAGCCCCAGGTAAGCCGGAGGCTGAGCCACAGTGAGAAAATTCTGGTCTCATCCCTCAGAACCCGGGCATCAGCGTTCTCTTTTCATGTGCTGCTATTTTCAGAGTGCAGGAGATCTCTATTAATAGACTAAAGAGTTCATGCTTCTGGTGGTTTTTCTAAGAGGAGGCATGATGCAGCTGGCCAAGCTTGGCTGTCCACTTTTGCATGAGGTTTCAGCTGGGTGCGTGGCTGTAATTGGGTTGTGGGGCTACTAATGTGGTCATGCTGCCTGGAAATGCAAAAGCCATGAGTCAGTTAAACATCAAGGTGAAGTTATTTCCAGCTGATCACTGGCAGCATTGAGGCCCGGGTGATGGAGAGTGGACTTGGCAGGCGAGGCTGTCCATGCCATCCCCCGGCTCCCTGACTTCTGTCTCTGGGAGCACAGACTCCCCGTTCCTGCTCTGGGCCAGCCTGCCTCACTGGTGGGGGATCCAGTGGACTGGAGGGTTCAATTGGTTCAATTTGATTCTTTTAGCAAACATTTGCTCAGCTCCCACTGTGTGTCCAGAGTACATAAAAGCAAGTCTTCTTTGTGATGTTAAATTAGGGATTTGAAATAATCTTGTCATAATACTTCTAATGACAAGTTCGATGATCATCCTCTTCCCCTTCAACTCCCAGCTCCATGAGGTGTCCAAGGTGCCTCCACACCATAGGCTTCCATAGGTTTTCTATGCCATTGCGAACATGTTCACAAGTATAGGAATTTACAGGTATATGCATGATACAATTTGTATTTTCTGCAACTTTCTTTGCCACCCCCCACCCCCGCTCCTAACCATATAACAAAGTTTCTAGGTTTCCACATATAAATCCAGCTTATTTCTGTTCAATAGCTGCATACGATCCCATGCTATTGTTACGGAACCAAACTTGGGTCTGCTCACAGTGTTTATTGCAGGTGCCAAGCAGGGAGTCCAGACAGCTACTGCTTAAAAGACTAAAACTCTCCAAACACTTTCAGGGAAAGGTTGTTAAAGACAGGGTGAAGGAGGTGGTTTGTGGGGTGTGTCATCAGCTCATGGGCCTTCTTCTGATTGGTTGGTGGAGAGGTCATTGGGAGCAGGCCTTCTTCTGATTGGTTGGTGGTGAGGTCATTGGGCGTTTACCTTGTGGTTCCATCTTGTGCTTCCAATTGGTCTGGGGTCTACGGGCTTATGGACAGTGGGCGGTTAACTTCTTCCACCTGGTGGAGATTTCAGTATCTGTAAAATAGCTCAAAGGACCCAGCTCAGAATATTATCTATAGCCCTTGAAGAGGAATTAAAGGCCCTAGACTTTGTTTAATGACTAAACTATTATTTTGTCTTGCTTGACTGTTTTCCTTTCTGCATTTTCTCACTTCCTTAATTTACTCTTTGGAACTTGGGGAAGACCTAGGAGACTAAAGGTTTTCTACGGACAAGAAGTGGACAGAGGACTCGAGAGTGGGGTAGGTGATAATCTGTTCAGAGAAAGCCTCATAGGGTCCTGCTTGGTTACGTTATGGGGGCTGAGTGGTTTCTTTAATCATTCTCCTTCCCATGTATTTTCAGGTTGTTTCTAGCTTTTGCTCCCAGAAGCTTCCTTCTGGAAGTATTTGTGCCTAAAACAGGGGCTTTGGGAGTAGAGAGACCTGGGTGTGAATCTCAGCTTTGCCATTTATTGTGTGAGCTTTCATGTAGTCTCTGAGCTCTTCTAACTTCAGCGTCATCAGCTGCAAAATGGGGACTGAAGTGACGCGGTGAGGCTGGCAGGGGATGGTCCAGATCAAGTGTCTGGGAGAAGGGCCTGACATGTGTGGGTGCTCAAAAAACATCAGGGGCACCTGCAGGTTTGGAAGGCTCTGCTTGTCTTGGCAGGTTTCTTGCTGTTTGTGACTGGAGGCTAGGACTCTCCAGGGTCTGGGGAATGCAGATCCCGCCATGCCAACCCTTCCATACCTGCAGTCATGTGAGAGTTGAACCATAAAGAAGGCTGAATGCCAAAGAATTCATGCTTTGGAACTGTGTTGCTGGAGAAGACTCTTGAGAGTCTCTTGGACAGCAAGGAGAGCAAACTGGTCAATTCTAAAGGACATCAACCCTGAATATTCATTGGAAAGACTGATGCTGAAACTGAAGCACCAGTGATTTGGCCACCTGATGCAAAGAGCCGACTCACTGGAAAAGACCCTGATGCTGGGAAAGACTGAAGGCAGGAGGAGAAGAGGGATGACAAAGGATGAGATGGTTGGATGGCATCACCGACTTAAGGGACATGACTGTGAGCCAGCTCCAGGAGATGGTGTAAAGGAAGCCTGGCATGCTGCAGTCCTTGGGGTTGCAAAGAGTTGAACACAACAGAGAGACTGAACAGCAGCAAAGATGCAGCCTCCTCTGGCGGGGGTTGAGGGGGGCAGGGCCCCGGGAAGCCCCAGGGAGGAACTAGGCCTCTTGCTTCTGCTCTGTGAGTAGAACCCCTCTGAGGCTCCCCATCCCCCGGTTCAGTCCCTGTGCCAGGCACCCATGAGGCAGATAAGCTTCTTCAGCTGCGGCAGCGGCTGCCACCTCCTGCGTCAATGTCACTGGCACTTCTTAAGGGCTGTCGTCGTTTATCTAGATTTATCTCAGTTCTCAGTGGCTGCAGCTGGCAAGTGCAGTGGAGCTGGTCTTGAACGGTCAGCCTCCTGTGATGAAAAGCTGACAACACACAGGGTCTGGGTGTCAGCCCCGTGCATTCTGCAAACAGGCAGAACGTTCACCGGATCACATCTGCCTCCGTGGGGCTGGCCCCCCACCCGCACGCCAACCAAGAGGCTGACATGGTTTGCTTTGCAGATCCTCTCCATTCTAGGGTCCAGGGGCCACTGGGGTCATCCCTGAGTCATTCTCCTGCTTCTCTCTGGAGACTCCAAGGCCATCAGACACGTGTACCCCTGTGGCCTCCTTAATAGCCCAGAAACCCTTGGGTGTCCATGTGGTTTGGGGCTTGTCCATGTACTCAGAATTTTCTAGGTCAGAGATGTCAATAGTGGTCCCCACACTGGTTTCCATCACTGGTTCATGGTGAAATGAGAAAAATAAGAACAGAGTGGTGAGTTTTCTTAATGCTGAGTATGGTCAATTTTGAGGACTGTTCTTAATACTCTGTGGTGGAGAGATCACCTTTTTGGCAGTAAAATGTCATTTTGAAAATGGTGGTCATTTCTTTTTTGACAATTGGAAGCATTTCCAATGATATTTTCATTTCTGTGATTTTTCTGTTCAAGGACTTGGCCCATATGTCCATTGGGTGTTAATGCTTTTCATGTTGATTTGTAAAATAGCCTAGATTTTACAAACATCAACCTCTCTAAGGAAAATATTTGCAAAGGCTTCCCAACTTGTCGTATGTCACTTGATTTTATGGATCACACTTTTTGGTGTGTAGTTTGCATTTTTATGTATTCATATTCAATTCTTTTTGCAATTTAGATAAAGCTGTGAGAAATCTATTTTATATTTCAAATTTGTATGATTTTTCTCCCTTAAACTTCAATATTTTATTAGTTTTTCCCCTGTTTTTACGTCCATATTTGGACAGATTAGAAAATAGGCAATCCTTTGTGGAGTCCCAAACTTTAGAATTGTCCTTATCTGTTACATCCTGAATATATACAGTCCTGAATATTCATTGGAAGGACTGATGCTGACGCTCCAATACTTTGGCCACCTAATGTGAAGAACTGACTCATTGGAAAAGACCCTGATGCTGGGAAAGATTGAAGGCAGGAGGAGAAGGAGAAGACAGAGGATGAGATGGTTGGATGGCATCACCGACTCAATGGACTTGAGTTTGAGTCAGCTCCGAGAGTAGGTGATGGAAGGGAAGCCTGGCATGCTGCAGTCCGTGGGGTCGCAAAGAGTCAAGAGTCAGACATGACTGAGTGACTGAACTGAACTGTTGCATCCTGAGGCCTGGCGACACTGTTCCAGGTGGCCTCTCCCACTCCCTTGCCCACTCCTGGGTACTTCTGGTTTCAATGTAACAGGCTCTTTAGCCCAGCATCACACCTCATTCATGCTTGATATCATCAACACAGCTGGAGGTGTTGTCATCTGAGATCGATTAAAAAAAAACAACAACAAAATCTGATACATTTTCTGATCATTTCCTGATTTCTCTAAAATGTTGGATTCGCCTTTTCTCACCTTCCATCCCAGCGTCTTTCCTGGTTGACTTCTTGGCACAAAACTCCGTCAGCTCGCAGTTTCAGCCTCATCCTCTGAAGCTGCTACTGCAGCTCACACCTCTCAGTAGGCACCAGTTCAGTGTTTTCTGATTTCTCACTGACAACGGCTACTGCTACATCTCACTCAGAGCGATCCACGTGGGAAATAAAGATGGGGGTGACCCTGTTCCCTTGCATTTATAGTCATAACAAGCAGTGTCTCCTGTGTTACCCACTGTCACCTCGCTATGACACACCCATTTGCACTCGTGCGTAAAATTGCTGACTTAATTTTGGAGCATTCATTGTTTTCTGAGGGAATTAGGGGTCTCAAACTGGGTCAGGAACTGGAGAGGGTGGCTGTGGCAGAAGCTTCAAGTACCCTGTGTTGCGGAGCTAGCCCTGGGCATTTGGCGCAGCCTGCTCTTCCTCTGGCTGTGATGTGAGACCTGGGGGAAGTTGCCACTTGCACGTGTCGAGTCTTTCTGAATCTGGAAAGCGGATAGGTGGCCTCTACTGGGATGCCCGTGCAAGCCATCGAGGCACAGGATGAAGATATTAGACCTTGTATTCTTACTTTATCTCTAAAAATAATCCATCTGGATAGAGATTAACGTCTTGTGCCAGGAACTCATGCTCCACCTATGGTTCATGAGTCTGAAGCCCTGTACCAGTCCCCCGGGATGGCGTGTCCCGTATGGTGCTGAGGGAAGTGAGGGAAGGAGGAGCTTCATTATGCAAAAGCGTTGGCTTTCAGCCCAGTGCAGCGTTTTTCCCTTTCCCCAGGCCCCACTAAAGTGTATTATCTAGTTTGAACCAAACTAACCCTTAACAAGAATGAGTGACTAAGATTTCTTGAAGAAATGCATGGATGAATGAGAAGTGATTTTGCAAAGACAGAAAAACAGCAAGAAAAACAGTATAATCAGCCTTTCTTCTGTGCCTAGAACAATCTCTCCGTCACTCTCATTATGAACGAAAGACAATGAAAGACCTAATTGGATCACATAAGAACTTGACTTAAACTGCCCAGTTCTCTAGGCTTTAAAAATATAGACTTGCTTCCTCTTGTTAACAATGTGCTTTGTGTGGTGTGTCTCCATCCAAGCATTCACCAGCCCCAACCCTGCTTGGCTTCTGAGATGAGACAGGGGATGTTCAGAGTGGCATAGCCAAAAACCAAGTGGTGTGTCCATTGTGCCATTGGGAGCACAACTCAGATGACCATTAAACTCTGATGACCACTAAAAACAAGTATGAACTGGCACTTCAAACGTTTGGTATTTGAGATATTCACATGGATGTATGTCAAAGCATACCACCAAACCTGTTTTCAAAATGACGTGACTTCTACCACATTGCTCTCACTAAAAATGTGGATAGCATTTTAAGGAGAGCAGACATTTTGCATAATTAATGAGTAAATTTAAATACATTGGGAACATTTAAAATTTTTCATGGCATCCTTTCAAAAAGCATTTAGCATTTGCTTTACAAGAAATATATTTATACAGAGACACATACGTTATAACCTTATATACAAAGAAATACCTGTTTGGGGGGTGTGACCCAGGATTTTTATTGATAAGAGATATCCCATCAAAGAAGGGTAAAGATGTGAATCTGACAATTATGGACGAATCTTCCGGCTATGATGTTTCCCTTGGGGTCTCTTTCAGAAGCCAGGTCACAATTACAGGAAGAAACATTTGTAGAGGGTGTATCAGGATCTGACATCTAACTTAAATTTTTAAAAGATCGATCAAAAATTTGTTGAGACCTATAAGTGGCTTCTACCTTTTTATCACTGTGGAACATTAACAGAAGGATACAGTCTTTGCTATTTCAAATGTCCTTTATTGCTGCACTGCTTAGAGATGATATATACTTTTGGGGAGCAGACAAGTGAATTATTAAATGAAAATTTACTGCTTACATTTTCTAGAAGAGATAATACAATGCATAATACATATTACATATTATTATATAAAACATATTACACCCACCCTGTAGATATCTGGATAATACAATGCATCTTCAATGACCTCTATTTTTTAAAAGTCTTGAAATTCATAATACTATCAAATCAAGTTGAGTAAAAGTACAATTACCATTTAGAAGTTTTCTGAACTAAAAATAAATGCGGGAAATTCAAAAATATCTAGAGCAGCACAGTGCCCTGAGGCCTTCTTGGTCTTTTGCCATTTTGACGAGTGTGGTCATGAGTGTCAGGGACCCTAGGAGGGAACTCGCTCTGTTTTGAGGGAGGGGATCCAGGGACAATCTGGCCCTGAGGGAGGGAGGATGGGGTGAACCGCAGAGCCTGGCCAGCTCCTGGGGGTGGAACAAACTCTTGTCCTGAGCTCCCTGTTTGTTTCCATGGAAATGCAGGATTTGGGGATAAATGGAGGGAAGGAGGAGCAGAGGAGGGGACGAGGAGGAAAGGGTAGCACCCACGAGGGGCTTCTTGGAGGGAAGGAGCCAAGCCTTCTAAACCTGTGCCCAGGGACCGGGAGCAGTGTTCTCTGGGAGATGCTCCACCTGGGTTATCAGAGGCACGAGGGTCCACTTCCAGGAGCTTGACTTTAATCTGTTTCAGTGACGACTCTTCTCTGATCTGCAACCTCCTTGTGGCGATGAGGAGGCATCTATCAGTCTCCCGAGCTCCCAGAGGACCTTTGAGAGCTCTCAGCTCACTGGACAGCATCAGGCTTTGGAGAAGAAGAAATACTTCTCTGCTTTTCTTCAAGGTCTTGTAGTTACCCCTGCACCCCCCCGCCCCCCCCTCCCCCCCCCCCCCGCCTCCTGCCCCGTAGATATCTGGAGCTTCATCTGCATGGCTTACCTCGTCTCTTGCTTCAGGACAGTTCCCTCTTTGCTCCAAATCATCTGCTTTGACAGAATATTCCTAGAAGCTCCACTTCTTGACAAAGTTCAGTCACTTCAGGGACTCGCCTGAAAAATTTGGATCTGTACTGTCCACTGGGGCTTGCTCTCAGATCTCCTCTTCTTCTTCTGCCCTGATATGGACTTTTCTTTCCATCTTGGGCACTCAGATGCTCCCTTCCTCATATCAGTCCTTCTCTCCAGGCCCCAAGAGCAGGAGCCCGGTGGTCCAGCCAGTTTCCACCTCCTGACCCCACATTATCACCTGTGTGTCTTCTCTCATGGAAGCTGCCACTTTTTCCTCCATCAATGGACATTCCTGCAGGGACTGGTCAGCCTTCCACGGGTCCTAGAGGTCAGTATACAGGTCCCGAGTATTCCTTCAGTTGCCTGCAGTAAGTTTAAAGTGTTTTAACTTCTTCCTCTTGTGTTCGATGGGTTTGGCTTCTTCGTTCAGAACGTGGATCTTTGTTGAAGTGACAGACATCGGGTCCTCCTCTTGATCTGACCATCCAGGTGTTGCTAAAAAGCCTGCAATGGGCGGAACCTCAAGGTTGGTGTGTCTAGACCTCCAGGGACCCCAGGCATAGGTCTTTCTCCATCACAGGGTGAAACTCCCACCATCCCCTATACCGGGAAGGTCTTTGAACTCAGGACAGTGTGGTGAGCACTTGTCTATCCATAACCATCAGGCCTCACGCTGGTGTCCCTGGGCCCTGTAGGGGGCCTGGCACGCAGTGGGCATGCAGTGCTCCCCATGTTTGTGGAATAAAAGCCCAAATAAGTGAAAGAGCCATCGTTGGCAGTCTCTGAGGACTCACACACAAAGTTCTACTATTTCAGGGGATGGTTCTGTTCCATGGGTTTTGAACTCCCCTGGGCCTAAAGCATCTGTGTAAAATAATTAAAAACACTTAACAAATGTTTGACATTGGGTGACCACAAACCATTCATCAGAATTCACCCTTTGAATTACAAAGAAGAACTCAACGTTATTTGAAAAATAAAATTTTCTGATGGTCATTTTCTGTAATCACATTAAGGTAAATTTAGCAAACAAGTCACAAAAATCAAAAAGCAACTCTGGAAATCTCAAAATTCTTCTAAATAAACTTTGAATCAGGAAAAAAAAAATAACCCACAAGAGCCCAAACTGCACCGTTATTTAGGATACTGACAGTGAAAGCACTGTATAGACACCTGTGAAAGAGAGCCAGTGTTATACAAAGAGGAAAATGTATGCATTTCATACTTAACTAAAGATGAGAGTGTGGTGATGAATTGGACAACTGAGCATCTGGCTAGAAAAGTTAGAAGTGGGGAGGAAAAGAAACACAAGGAAAGGAGAGCAGTGGAAATAATGTTGCAACAAAGTCTTTGGGAACTCAGAAAATCTGAAGACTCAATAAAGTAACTGAAGAGTGGATTGTAGGGTGGCTATTATTTCTTCTTTTAAACAGAGAAGGCAGAGATACAACAGTGTAAATGAAAAAGAATGGAAAACCAAAGGCAAAGAGGAAAGTGACTTTTCGGAGCCTACCTTCCAGAAGGCTGTGCTGGTGGGGGAAGAGATGGGGAGCTGGTGGTGGTGATGTTTGAGGCTCCTGGGCAACTGCCCACCCCACGAGAGCAGCGCAGTCCCTCCTGGGGTGGGTGGGAGGTAAGACATTCCCATCTGGACCACCCTGTGGCTGGGATCCCCGGGTAGGCTGGGAGCGGCTGCGAGTCCCCTCGGATGCACCCTGTCCTGGGGGCTGGTGGCCACGGTTGGGCCTTTTTGTACTTTCCCTTGCCTCCATCTGCTACAAAAGATCATCTTTAAAAAGTGAGACGACAGATTCTGGATCCAAAGTCTTTTACAGTTTGGATTCTTGTGAAGATCGCGGGAAGAGCAGACGTCCTCCCTGGAACCCATGTGTGTACTTGTGGGACAAATGAACGAATGAGTGGCCCAAGGACAAAGCCATCATTTGATGACCTTGAGGATGACCTGTAACCCTGTGGGCTCTGTAGATGGTCTTCACCGTAGAGCTTAAAATCTCAGGGAAGAAGCCATAGCTCTGGGGAGGGTTCTGGGTCCTACAATGGCCTTACATTTTACAAGCCATTAATTCTCAAATTCGACATGTCCAAAACCAGCCTTCTTTTTCATTTATTTATTTTTTTAATTTGAAACCAAGTTTTATTTCAGAATATATTCAAGGTGAAGATTTTTTGAGTGATAGGATTTTATAATTTGGAGAACACACACACACACACACACACACACACACACAAATGCTCAGGCTCCCTTTGAGATGTTCTGGATTTTAATCTGGCAAATAAAAGTCCATTCTGATAGGCAAAGTTGTTCACTATTTTGATCAACTCTGTTATAAAAACAAGAGTTCTTAACGACTCCCAAACCTGCTCCCTGCTCCCCCCAACTTCATCTAACTAAGTGGCCCAGCCATCCAGCTAGAGTTGCTCAAGGGAAACCCTTGGGATCTGTCTTCGGTTTCCTTCTCCCCCGACTCACATGCAATCTACCATAAAGTCTCCTCGAGACTGCCTCTAAGACATTTCCCAAACTGGCACTGTGTCTGTCTCCCACCCCGATTTCCCGCCCCGAGAGCCATGGCCCACAGCCTCTTTCTTACGTGGTGTTCACGTGTCTGCTCCTTTGCTCTCTGGGTTTCTCCGTGGACCACACGAAGTTATCTTTAACTGTGAATAGACCACATCACCCACCACCTTCTAAGTGACATTCGTCTGGTTTGTGATAAAATCCAGACCCCTTTCCCTGGCCTTCAGTCTCCTGACTTATACACACAGCCTGGCCCCCTCCAGCCCCGTCAGCGTCAGCCTTGACTTTCTCCCCTACACCCAGCCCGCCCTGGCCACAGTAGCCTTTGTCTCTTTTCTCCAAGTTTGTTCCTATCTTAGAGACTGGCCCTGGCTCCTTTTCCCCAAAATGCATGCCCCCAAATCTTCTTGTAACTGAATCATTTAAATTTGCCTGGTTTCAGCTTAAACGTCTTCTCTTTGAACCCAACTCAAGGAGCCGCACCCCCATTCCCTCTCTCACACCTCCCTGTGATATTTTCAATGTTAGGTACAGAGTGATCGCAAAGTCCTTGTACTTTGCCACACATCTATGGCAGTGACCAGGAATGGCCAGTGGCCAGTCCTATTCCTCCTGAGTCTGAAACTCAGTCACCAAGGATTTGGGTTAATTTCCTTTCTTATCAGGTGCACTATGAAGCTTTTCCCCTGTTACTCTAGGAGCATGCTGTTCCCAGATGCTGGGAATGCTTTTCTCCTGTCTGAGGTGCCTTCCTGGCCTTCCTGGTGATCACAGCAACACCCCTGCCCGCCCATCAGCGTTTCTCCTTCTGGTGCTAACACCTTGCTTCCTGGTGATCACCTCCCCACTGGCATCTCTCCCCCTGGGGCTGGTCCCCTTGCTTCTCATGCTGCTTTAGCCCGCTGATCCCTAAGGGGATTGGGGTCAGGAGGAGGACGCCTGCTCCAGACAAGAGCATTGGGGCTGTGGTCTCTTGCAGTCCCCTCCGCTGCAGGGCAAAGTCCCAGGGAGATGGGCCCCTTTCCTCCAAAGTCGTCCGCTTTTAGTCTGTCTGAAAAATCTGGTCTCAGTTCCCTCCAGATATTTCTTGTGATCAGTAGGTGTTGAGTGGAAGTCGTGGTCAGAGGGGAAATTCAGAGATCAGTTCTCCCTCGATGGGAAGGGACCGGCATGCAGGTCAGGCCAATAGCACCATGTTGATGGAAGGAGCTAGGCTGCTATGATCGGGGAAGACTGTGGACGCTGCTGGAATTCCTGGGGCAAGAGTGAAGTGGGGAGACACAGGAGGCGCAGCGGTGGGCTGGCCTGCTTCAAAGGTGAGGGTGAGGGGGCTCCACAGGGTGGCCGAAAAGTGTGCAGTGCAGAAGCTGCCCACATATGCTCCCTGAGGTGGTCCCGGCTATGGCCCTGCCTCTGGCTGTGACCATGGGGGAAAAAAGACTGGGGAACACATGGTCCTCAAGGGCACTGTCCTGGGGCTCCCCTGGCTCCCTTGGGGGGAGGTCAGGAGGTGAGGGAGGGGGCTTTTGTACCATATAAGTTAATGATGACTGAATGAAGGACTTGGAGTAGAGCAGGGCACGGATTTGGGGGGCTGTGGGCTGGAGGGAAACTCTGGGCTGGAGTAGACCTCCCAGTTCTGCCTTTATAACCTGACAGGGAGTGGACTTGATAAATCAGAGTTATGTGCATCCACGTGTGTCCTCACTGTCACCATTGCTGAATCAAAGCCGGACAAGCACAGACAGAAGGAAACCCTCTGCCTCTGGTGCCTGGGGCCATCCAGGCAGCATCAGACCCAGGGAGCGGGGGAGCCATACCGAGGCCCTGCCACAGCCTGCTGGCTTTCTTGTTAGTCACCAGAGGCAGGTACCTTTACTTTGCTGATTTAAGTTGCAGACACAACACTCTATCGACTCATGCCAATCAGCTGAGTTAATGTTTGTGAAGTGCTTAGAACAGTGCTTGGCACTGTTAGCTGTTCCAGCTATTGTTATCATTATAGCAGCTGCAGTGTTTCAGCCACTAATTTCTGATAACCCGAGTAAACCAGGGTTACTCGAGGGTAACAGGGAAGCACCCATGGGTTCCATTGGCTCATTGGATGAGCTTCACAGACGGGGAGGAGGAAGTCACCCAAGCAGCTGGTCCACATGGCTGTTTGTTTGGACCTAACACTCTGGCTTTGGTTTTTCCAGTGGTCATCTATGGACATGAGAGTTGGACTATAGAGAAAGCTGAGCACCAAAGAATTGATGCTTTTGAACTGTATTGCAGGAGAAGACTCTTGAGAGTCTCTTGCACTGCGAGGAGATCCAACCAGTCCATCCTAAAGGAAATCAGTCCTGAATATTCATTGGAAGGACTGATGCTGATGCTGAAACTCCAATACTTTGGCCACCTGTTGTGAAGGACCGAATTGTTGGAAAAGACCCTGATGTTGGGAAAGATTGAAGACAGGAGAAGGGTAGACAGAAGATGACATTGTTGGATGGCATCACCGACTCAGTGGACATGTGTTTGAGTAAGCTCCGGGAGTTGGTGATAAGACAGGGAAACCTGGTGTGCTGCAGTCTATGGGGTCGCAAAGAGTTGGACACGACTGAGCGACTGAATTGAACTGAATCTCTGGCACTGGCGCCTCATGTGGGTGAAGTGCTTGGCCAGCCCAGAGGCCCCCTTTAGCAACGGGCATGTGCTATAGGGTGTGTGCAGGCCACCCATCCGCTGGTGGGACTTGTGATGTGGGCGTTCCCTTCTGAGCCGTCTGCCTCCTGGCACCACCAAAGGGGGTGCCCGTATGATTCCACCTGAATTTAGAGACTTGGCTAATAAGCCTTCACTCTGGGCCTATGTCCTGGCCTGGGATGCTGGGTGAGGCCGGGCCATCCTGGGATTCAGGGCACCCTCTTCCCTGCCCAGCTCACTGACTCAGGCACAGACACACAGCCCACTGGGCTCATAGATGTTCACAAAGTCCAGGAGAGATTGTCTACCCCTGGACTACTGGCCAGAGGAGTGTGTGAGCAAGGCCTCTGGGGGTGAGACCCTCGTGGTTAAGCTGTTTGCTCCTGAGTAAGGATTCGCTCGTCACGCACCACTGCACCCTCAAGCCTTTGCTGTCTGCCCCCAGGCTGCCCTAAATTGTCCCACCTTGGCTGCTCTGGGGCCTCTGCCCTTCCTGATTGTTTCCTTCTCCTCTTCCTAGAACCATCCACCAGTCCTCCTCCCCAGCACCTCATTCCCCATCCTGAGCCCTTCGTCCCCCGCACAACCTCACTCTAGCCGCGCGGTCTCGGCTGTCCACTGTTCTGGGAAAACATCTTGGTTGAACTCTCGTGGGTCACCCATACCAGCCTGTGCAGGCAGCCCTCTGAGGGGTCCTGGGGGGCTGAGACCCCAGGCTGGAGACCAGCTAGGCCTCTTAAATTCAAGGGAGACCCGTCAGACTTGTATTGGAAACAGAGTCACGGATGCATGTCAGACCGACTTCTTGTGCAGCCAGCAGTGACTGTTGGGAACGGCAGGCTCTTCCCTGGGCCTGGGGCAAGCACAGCGTGTGCTGCGCACCAGCTCAAACCTCTGTTGGGGGCTGTTGGTGAGCAGAGATGGGCTCTTCTCCCCTCTTTTATTTGGTCCAGTTTGCTGGATGCTGTTGACTTACTGCTTCGGAAATCAACCCACAACCATCTCGATCATCTTCTTTGGTGGGAGAAGCAAGTGTGACTGCCTTTGATGGAATGAGCCATGGGGACCCTTTTCTGAACGATGGGGAGTCAGGTCCGGGGCATCTATGCTAATGAGCTTCCCTCGCCCTTTCTTGGCAGGATCTGCTGACCCACAGCAAATGTTCTGGAAAGCCCTAGTGGACCCGAGATGGAAGGAGGGTAAAGACAGAGATGGGCATGTGGGGCTCGGGGGTGGGGGGTGGTGGTGAAGGAATCACGGAGCATCTTACCCTGTCTGGACAAGAGAGCAAGGTCTCACTTGTGTTTTCCCGAATAGGTAGCTGGTATCAGAACACTGGAATGTTGTTCTCTTCTAAAAACAGATACCGCATGTTATCAGAGCTGTTCTTTCCTTTATCATTTTTCTCGTTCTTTCTTGATTTGAAAATCCATTAGTTTTATTGGTGGCATTGCATTTTGTTTGGAGGGGGCATATCTAGCATAGTGTTTGTTTTCTCTACACCCTTTCATACCTTCTCCAAATCCCCCGGGCCGTTTGGTATTTCTGAACCTTCACTTAAATGCTGTTCCCTGTGTCTGGGACCCCCATCTTCTCTGTAGGGCTCCTCCAAAGCCCTGAGACCAAACTCCTACTCATCCTTCAAGACTCAACTGAGACAGCACTTTCTCTGGGGAGCCGTCCCTGTCTCCTTTATCTCCACCCCTCAACCCCCACCCCCTGCCAACCCCTAACCTTGGACTCTCGCCCACTGATCTCATGACACCTGTGCATGTATTTTCCATGCTTCCCATCCATATGTTAATTACAGTTGAAGCTATTGTGTCTCTCTTCCCTTCTAGACAGTAAACTTTTTCGGAGCAGTGCATGTCAGTCCTGGTCGTGTCCGCCTTGGTGACCACAAGCCCAGACACATTCTTCTGCTGATACTCTCACCCCACTCTGGCGCTCGCCCCCTCAACTGGCCTTGAGAAGAAATGACATATGCTTGGGGGCACATCTACCACAAAGAAGGGCTCTTCTTTTTATGCTGGCCAGTGGGTAGACCCACTCAGCAACTTTCCTTTTGTCATCTATACCCTTCTCCTGCCTGTCTGGGGAGTCCTCAGACGTTTTGGTCTCAGGACCCCTTTGTAATCTTGAAAGTCACTAAGGACACCAAAGAGCTTTTGTTTATGTGGATTATGTCTACTGATGGTTCCAGTGTTATGAAGGGAAGCTGAACTTAAAAAATATTTATATATACACTACCTTAAACATAACAATAATAAATCCGTTACACACTCACATGAGTATTTTTGAAACAAACAAACAAAAGAGGAGGTAGTGTTATTTTATATCAGGGTTTCTAAACCGTGGCCATATTTAAATCTTGGGCCAGGTTATTCTTGGTGATGTGCAGGGAGCGGGGCAGAGGGAGCTTTCCTGTGCCTACTTGTAGAACTTTGAGCAAAATCCCTGGTGTTCATGCCCACTAGGTGTTAGGGGCACCTAGGGCCACCCACCACCACCTCTCAGCTATGACAACTAATGTCCCCTGGAGTAGGGCAGGGGGCAGTCTCATCCTGATTGAGAACCACTGTTTTACATCTGCAGATCTTTTAAATGTCTTCATTTACAGAAGACAACTGAATCCTTCCACCTGCTTCTGCATTCAGTCTGCAGTGATTATGTTGTTTGGGTTGAAGTGCATCTTGAACTTACAGCTGTCCACAGACACGTGGTTGGAGAAGGGAGATGCATTTTAATAGCTTTCAAAATAACTGTGTGTAGTCTTCTTTGGTGCTATCCCAAAACCCAACATGTGGTGGTTTCTTCAAGCTTAGTTGTAACGTGGAGTCTGCTGTGTTCATGAACTTTTTCTACTCTGTTACATCCAAATACATCCATTTATCTTAACCTTTGGATGGTTCCTTTCACGCATGTGAGATTTTCGAAACATCACACATAACTTCTTTGGAAAAGTTTTGCACGGGTCTTGTCAAGTTTGACGCATCTCACCGTAAAAGAAATTACATGTGTTCATATTCATCTTATTACAAAAGTTTTAAAATTCTGGGCAACTGTCAAGATCACAACAACAGATTCAAGTTATCCAAAAATCTGTTTCTACCTGGAAAGATCCGATTTTGGGAAAGATCCGATTTTTTAAAAAATCCGATTTTGGCCAAAAAACACTAAGAATTGTTCTCTTAGAAGTGACCGGCTCGCTGGTGATTGAAAAAATGGCTACTGAATACCAGCGTTTACACAATTGGAGTACAGATGGCTCTTCCAAATGAAGATGCTATTTAAAGCGGTTGCTGCAGCCCCCAACTCAACCCCCTCCCCCATGGGCTCCTTCCCGACACCCCACCTTGCCCCGATGGACAGCCCGAGTGCTTTCTGGGTGCCTCCCTCAGCAGCCCAAAGAATATCATAAAAGTGTATCAGGAGTGGAGTGAAATTCACGTTTACTGCTTCATCAAGGGCATTCCTAAGGGAAACTGGCTTTTTTCCCCCTCCACTCCCCATCCCCCTTCCCAGTGGCCTGCAAGAAACGACAGAACCAGACTGCTCCGTTCAGCTGGCCCTGAGACCCGTCTGAAGCATCTGCCGCACACTCAACACCATCAGTGCAAGTATCGACACAGCGGCAAAGGCACATGGCACCTTCGATTAACGACGAAGCTAGTTCTGACCTTGCTGAGCCAGAAGGGGTTTGGGGACCCCAGTGGATGCCTTCTGGTCTCCACCAGCCTCGTCTCCCTCTGATGGTGAGGTAAGACTACTGCAGGTGTCTGTCTTGAGCAAACAGGAGCTGTTTACATGATGAGCTAGGGAAGGGCCCCAGGAGGTGGTCTGATCCAGCCCCTTTGGACTGCAGACTGGCAGACAGACCCAGCCAGGGGATAGACCCAAGGTCTCACAGCTGCTCGGGGAGGAACTAGACCTAGAACCCAGGTCTTCTGATTCCCAGTCCAGTGCTCTTCCTTCTAGCTCTCACCCCTTAGTCCTCAAGCCCTCTTGGGGCCTCAACAGGCGTCCACCTGCAAGATGATGCTTGAAGGCACGTGGGGTGACTGTACATCATTATACTCACACACAGAGCACGTGTCGGCAAGCTTCTTTTGACCCAGCAGCACTGAGGGGGTTGGGGGAGGGGGCTGGCTGCTACTGTCTCCAGGCGCTGGGACCACCAGGTGGGCAGAGGTGCCAGGTGGCCCCTGTGTGTTCTGACAGTCAGGCACCCCTTCGAGCTGATTAGCCAGGGAACTCTGTGGTTCTTTGGCTTCATTGGGTCACATCACAGTGTGATTACTTTATAAGGACTCCCCACCTTGCACAGAGTTCGAGCCTCGCAGAGGCAGCAGCAGAAACAACAACAAAGTAGCAGTAGCTGATGTGCAATTTGGCCCCATGAGATTTCATCCAGATCAACTGCAGGTACTTTTAGTATTTATCAAAGAAGATAACCAGTGTAATGGATTCTTCAGGGCGTGTGAAAAAGCAGGGTTTATGTGTACAGTTACCAAGGAGGCTCAGACTGCCCTCGCCTGTTTCCTGGACAAACACCATGACATCATCATCATAGACCGCAGAAATTCCTGACATCTGGATGCTGAGGCACTGTGCAGGTCTATCAGATCATCAAAACTCTCAGAAAACCAGTTATTATTGGTGTAGTACGCAGGGTAGATAGAAGAGAGCCTATCTCTTGGATCCAGGCATTGTGGGCGGCTGAGACGGCGCACAAGCGTGGCTGGGAGGAGCTACTCCATGTCCGACTGAGGTCAGGCGCGGCAGCCGGGAGGAGCTACCCCACACCCCAACAAAGCTAGTGGAGGTGATGGAATTCCAGTTGAACTCTTTCAAATCCTGAAAGATGATGCTGTGAAAGTGCTGCACTCAATATGCCAGCAAATATGGAAAACTCAGCAGTGGTCATAGGACTGGAAAAGGTCAGTTTTCATTCCAATCCCAAAGAAAGACAATGCCAAAAAATGCTCAAACTACCACACAGTTTCACTCATCTCACATGCTAGAAAAATATGTTCAAAATGCTCCCAGCCAGGCTTCAACAGTATGTGAACCGTGAACTGGCTAGGTCCTTCTGCCTCTCTCCCGCAATCATTGGAAGGACTGATGCTGAAGCTGAAACTCCATTACTTTGGCCTCCTGATTCAAAGAGTGGACTCATTTGAAAAGACCCTGATGCTGGGAAAGATTGAGGGCAGGAGGAGAAGGGGACAACAGAGGATGAGATGGTTGGATGGCATCACCGACTCAATGGACATGGGTTTGGGTGGCCTCTGGGAGTTGGTGATGGACAGGGAGGCCTGGCGTGCTGCAGTTCATGGGGTCGCAAAGAGTCGGACACGACTGAGCGACTGAACAGAACTGAACTGACCTTGCACTTTGACAAACTTAAAAGAAGCTTCTGGAAGGTTTTCCAGGGAGCTTCCATGTCCTCAGCCATCACTATGACCTCCTGTGCCTCGCAACAGTATTCCACAGGAAAACTGCAGCTGTTTTTCTCTGTCCCAGGGGGCAGGGTGGGGAGTGCGGGACATGGAAAACAGATGCGGCTTTTCCCCGTAAACAGGCTTCTGGCATGGAGTCACAGTTATTCATGACGGTGAGAGCAAGGACCTCTTCCTGGTGACCTGCAGTGTTCTTTAGAAAGGAAGTGCAGGGCCTGCCTTTGGTGGGGGCTGAGCTGAGAAAAAGGGCCCCTCTTCCCCCTTGGTTTCACTTAAGCACTGCAGAAAGATAATTTACTGGCCACCTGCAGAGCACGGGAAAGTTTAGAAGTCTGACATGGAACTTGAAAATTATTTCTAGCCCTGTCTTCTGTGCCTTTTCCCCACCAGGGAGCTCTAAGAGCTAGTACCCCAAGTGATCTCCTTGGAAGCTGCCCCGGGTTGGAGTCCCCCTGTCCAGAGCCAGAGGCTGGGCTAGGTGGCCTCTCTGGTTCCTTCCTGTGGTTCTCGTTGGCAGTGACCAAGGACCACATCTGAGGATGTACCAGCAAGGGTGACTGTGTGGCCCAGAAGCCCCTTGTTTCACAGACTGCCCTGCCCCACCAGCCTCCCCTCCCGGGGTGCCCAGTTCCTGACTGCTCCAGGCCTCCTGGCGCTGGGTGGCTAACATCAGGCCCCTGCCATCAGGTCCCTAGGTGGCCTGGCACGTGGTACCCTGATGCTCTTATTCACGGAAGCTCCCTCCCTCAACCTGGCCTCCCAGCGGCAAGAGGGCCTTTTGGCTTCTGGTAGAGCATGGGCCTCAGGGCTGGGACTACACAGTCGCCTGGGTTTCTCGTGGAAAGTCTACGATGGGCTCTGTCAAGTATGAGTAGCAGTGATAGGGTCAGGTCACCTCGGGTAATGGGGGTGTATTGTAAGGATATACGGGGGAACAGCCAGGCCAGGCCACGTCTGGCTCTCAGCTGAGGGCAGCACCAGACAGTCACAGCAGGTCCAGCCCCCGCCCTCGTCCCCGCCTTGCTTCAAAACGAGCTACCTGCTTCTAGCATCTCACTTGCCATCTGTCTCATGTCCCGCGGCCCCTGCCTGACCCCGGGGAGGCCCTGGCTTCTCTCTCCTTCTATCAGCATCTCCTTAAGTTCTCTCCCAGTCCTTACGAGGTGGGGGTGTGGGGACACACTGGGCTCGGGGGGGCCAGGGCCCCAGCGAGCGTACCTCCTGGGCTGCTGGTTGGCCCCGAGGGGGCCGCCATGGGCTCAGGCACTAACCCCACATCCAGCATCTGTGGCCAGGGTGGTTGGTGGTGTCACAGGGTACAAAGCATGCTGACCTGCAGGCGCGGGGTGGCCGGTGGTTGCCCTCTTGAGATCTGGGCGTGTGCTTGAGGGGAGCCTGGGGGTGGGGGTGATCAGAGAGCTGGGGAAGAGCCTCAGGGACACCTCCCCATGTTATTTGAGGTTCTCATATGTGCCTACAAAGGCCCTTCACAGACCATTCAAGGGTGGGGCTGCAAAGGACTATGGGGGTGGCTAGAGCCTCAGGCTCCCATCTCTAGTCCACGTGCTGAGTCCCCTGGACCCCCACCCACATCAGTCCCTCCCCTACCTGGGCTGGGTGCCCAGTCACCCACCAAGGCCTCCCCCACCCACCGCCTCTCAGGGCCTTATACGGGGAAGCCAGGAGCGGCAGGAACCAGAGAACCTTGTGGCGGATGGCAAGGCTCCCTTTGGAGTCAGGATTACTCATTGCAGAGGGGGGCAGTATTTAAAGTTGGATGGGAAGTGAATCACCCATCCTGATGACAAGACCACATTATGTGAGTGCTCTTTAGAGGAGGGGGTGATGGGGGCTGGAGTGGAAGGGAAGGACCACAGAGGAAGTGGTTCCTGGTGGAGCATCCGGGGGTGGGGGGGTTGGGATGGGAGGATGGGGCCGGGAACGGTGGCTCTCAGTCCCTCCCCAAACCCAGCCGTGATGATGCACCAGCTCGTCTTTGTGGGTTTTTTTGGGAGGAGGAAGGCTGCAGGTGGGGCAGGGGCCTCTGAGCCTGGGGGAGGGGGACAGCACAAGGACTAGGACCCTCAGACAGGGCGAGGGTCATTGGGGGAGCTGGGGGAGAGTGAGGTGCTGCCCTTACTTCTGCTTCTGAACCCCTTGCTAAATTGAAATTGACCCCTCCCCCGTGAACAATGTGCCATACACTTAGGGTACTTCTGAGCATGCCAGGTGGGAACTGCCCACTGTGGGCTTTAGGGCAGCAGCTCCCACCTGGCAAGCAGGGATTCTTGCCTCACTCCTATCTGAACCACCACCCCAGGTGACGGAGAGGAGGCAGTGAGGGGGGCCCGGGTCTTGGGCTCTGCCCTGGCTGAGGGCACCCCCGGCTGGTGGTCTCAACCTCCTACCCAGCTCCTGGTTGGCAGAGGCTGGGGGAGGAGAGGCGGTGGAGCTGAACCCGCTAAACTGAAGATGGCTGGCTAGGTTCTTCTGCCTCCCTCCCGCAAACAGCCAGGTGCGGAGGGATGGAAGGCCATTCTGCAGATTTGGGGACCAGGATGCCCAAGAGGTCAGGTGATGTGTCTCTGGCCTTCCCCCACCCCAGCAGGGACCTCAGAGGCGGGGACCTGGCTGCGGAAGGCTGTGAAACCGGCATGGATCTTGAGCCCTCAACACTGTCCCCGTTTTAGGTCCGGTTCTGTCTCTCTCTAGCTTTGTGACATAGGGGAAGTTCCTTAACTTCTCTGAGCCTTTTCCTCATCTGTAAAATGAGGATAATAATTCCCACGTGGCTGAGGAAAAGTGGGGCTTGAGCAAGGACTGAACCCCAGAGCTGTGGAGCTGGGCTCCTGGCCATGAACCACAAACACCCCATAAAGGGCACCTGCCTCCTTTTTTGGAACCACAAGTCTCTGTAGCCACATCAGAATCTATTATGGCAGTCTTGTGCAGCCCACCCCCTAGGAGGTGGCCACCTCACACCCACCACAACCCAAGACTGCTAGGGTAATGGCTCTGTCTAAGTTGGTGGACGGAGTCATTAGGTGAAACATTCTCCATGCTCTTCTGGTTGACACACTTCTTTCAGAAACTAACAAAAACCATGGATCCCTCTCCCAAGTTAAAAAAAAAAAGCCCAATGCCAACACATCCATCCTATACCATTTTCAATAGCATTTCAGGGGAACTCCCAGAGTCTCCAGAGCCACTTGCAAAACTCTTTCGCCAGATGGAAAACCAGGACGCATGAGTGTAAATGTTGACACAGTGAGTGACTTGCTCTGTTGGCCAGGTGTTCTCCGGTCTTTCCCTTGTGAGAGGGCCAGGGCGGTGCTTCCGAATCCACCCAATGTGGAAGGAACACACACATCGAGGACTAGAGGTGGGTGGTGGGGAAGGTCCCCACCCCAGTCCCGGGGTTGAGTCGTCTGGGCCTGGAGGACACACTGCAGTGAAGATCAGTGAAGATCAGAGGGACTGAGACACTGGCGGTGTCCACCCTCTCCTCCCTGTTGACTAAGGATCGAACAAGAGAGGAAAGAAGGCCAGGGGTGGGTGGGTGCGGGGAAGGGAGTTTTACCAGACAGAATTGAAACCCTCCCGCAGGGAAATAGTAGGTGAACAACAGAACAGAAGTTGTGGGCTCTGTCAACTCAGAGGCTTTCTCTTGGGTGGGTGGCTGGGACTGGGGGCCTGGCCTGCTGACCATCCCAGTCGTGGAAACACTTAGGCCGGAAAAGTAGCATCCTGGGGACCCAGGGACCTGGGGAGAGCACCAGGCGCCTTCCCCACCCCGTCCTCTGGTGGCACTGGGCCTCTCTGTCCATCTTGCAGAGGAGGTGTCTCCTAAGGGCCAGATGCTCATTGAAGTTTCTGCTCCACCTGGATTCCGAGTGAGCTTTACAAGAGCTGGTGTCTGGAGCCTGGACCCACATGGCCACCCTTTCTGTGAGGGGAGCACAGACAGGCCCCTCTGGCTTAGATGGACCCCAGGGGGCTCTGGTCGGCATGGGGTGGGGGGTGCCAGACTCAGCAGAAGGCTCTGAATTCTCAACTCCTGGGTGGAGTCAGGGGTGAAGGCGGGGGCAGCACCTCCCACCCTCAGCTCCACAGCCACCCTGACCTTGAGTTCATCCTTGCTGCATCAACATTTTTTTTCAAAAATATGATTTCAAAACCACACCTGGTGGAAAAATTCGGAGAATATAGAACCCCAGCATGGGAAAGAATAATATAGAAAACCGATCCAGAAAAGAAGAAAATAAAAATCACCTGTAATCCCACCGCCCATATTTGAGTGCTTGTTGACCTCTGGTGAGATCATTCCAGCTGGCCTCACCCCACCCCGATTCAGCGGTATTGAAATCATGTATTATTTCCCCCAGCTCCCAGGGCTGGGGCTCTGGACCTCAGTTTTCCTCTTTGGAAAACGTAGCCACCCGCTAACAAATTTATCCAGCTACTTTCCCATGATTATCGCGTCTGTTTGGCCAGGAGAGAGGCGTGCCTGTCCGTTGTCAGCAGCGAGGAAAAGACAGCTGGAGTGATAGCAGGAATATCACTGATATAAAAGACAGCTACTTTTAAAACTATGTAGGAGCCAAGAAGCTTGGGGATCCTAACTCTTCACAAAAGTGTATGTCAAAGAAAAACTTCGCCGACCTGACAGCAGGCGCACCCCCCAGCTGGGACCAGGCACCACAAGTCCATCCCTCCGGGATCTGTTCCGAGCTGTGCCCAGGCCTCTGTGCTACAAAGTCTGAACAGCGAGGTATCCCAAGACAGAGTTTATAATTTGCTTTTTGAACCACTCCAAAGTTGGGACCAAACTTTCTCTGGTGCACACTCTCTCTGTCCCATGGCCCTTCCATTTGGACCACCTCCCTGACCTTTCTTAATGCAGTGGGACCCTCCCCTTGTTTGGCGAGTAATGACTTCCTTGTCTGCATTTGATGGCTTTGGTGGCCCCCGCGACTTTTCCCATTCTCTGGGTCTCACCCCACTTGCCTCTGCAGTCAGTGACCAGTTACTCCCTCTCGGGGTGATCATCCGAACCCCTCTCCTGTGTGGGCAATCAACAGGAGACTTTGCCGAGTCTCCTGGGAAAAGGTCAAGGCCTGGTTTATTTGCCAACTTGCTCGGAGGGTGTCCAATTGAAAATGATTGGCCCCACGGAGTTGGGGATTTTTTTCTTGCTTTTCTAGTTGGGGATTTTTTTCTTGCTTTTCTAGTTGGGGATTTTTTTCTTGCTTTTCTAGTTGGGGATTTTTTTCTTTCCCTAGGTTAGGTGTGTGCAAAGATTGAAGGTGTGACATAGTAGATGTTTGTCAGGGTGGCCCAAGGACCTGACGGCCGGGGCCACTCTTCCTACGTTCACCTTTCAGTCAGAAACCTTTTACTCCCTCAGCTCTTCTGGGGACACCTGCTTTGGAAACCAGGGCCAGGCTTGACTGTCTAGAAATCTAAGAACCTTGGGCAGCGTTACCAAATGTTCAGTGCTTGGTGACCAGCTCTAGACTGGGGGGACTCTTGGCTGCCCTCCGTCCCCCTCCTCATCTGCCCACATGTCTGGGCAAAACTTTTGTTTCTTCCCTAGTGGGCGTGACTTCAAGCCAACGTTCAAAGAGGGGCCTGGTGTGGGGAGGGCAGGCTTGGGGGATCATGTGTGGGCATCCTAGCCTAACACGGGGGCAGGCACACCTCACACCTCATGGAAAAGCAGCTGTGCTCTCCTGAAAGCCTTCTTTGACTTCAGACGTGGTCACTGGGTGTTCTCTTGTATAAGCGGACTGACTCTCGGTCTCCTGAACCCTACCTGCAAATGTGTGCAAGCAACATTGCACATGTTTGTGACAAACATGGAAGAAGGAAGCGCTTTGGCATGTGGAGTGCAGCTACACCTAATACCTAACAGGGTTCTGTTGGGAGATAGGGGCACAGGATTGCGGGGGGCGGGGCTTGGCTGGTGGCCGCAGCAGCGATAAGAGACCTTGGGGTCTCCTCCTCTGCCTTGCAACTCGGGAAAAAAGATGGCTAGTGACGGGGTGAACGGAGCTGGGGCCCCCGGTCACTTTCTCACTAATGGGGGCATCTTTAGAGCAGAGGTGAAGACAGAATCTATAGGTGTTTCCTGGGAAGTTCCAGGTGCCACATCTGGTGCTGAGAAAGAGTTTGAGGGCCCAAGTCCTCTGACCTCCAGCTTTGGTTAATTCCTATCCATCTCTAACTTCCCTGGTGGCTCAGATGGTAAAGCGTCTACCTGCAGTACAGGAGACCCGGGTTCAATCCCTGGGTCGGGAAGATCCCCTGGAGAAGGAAATAGCCACCCACTCCAGTGCTCTTGCCTGGAAAATCCCATGGACAGAGGAGTCTGGTAGGCTATAGTCACTTTCTTTCATCCATCCATCTCATCACTTTCTAGTTAACGTCCAATGAAAACATTTCTACTGCTCCCCGGGTGACTTCAGTGATTGAATAGCAGGCTCTTGGCAACCCAGGTGCCATTTGAGATATCCTGGGAGCAAAAAATATTAGTCTTCTTTCTAAGGGTCCAGTTACTTTATGAACAAAGACATACCTGTTTCTGTTATTCTTAGCAATCTACATGGGCTCTGGGCATCACCAGTTTCTCATTATGCCTTTCTTCCAAAGACCAAGCAGTTGGTCCAGCTGCCATGCTCTCTCTCAGACTTGCCAGTCATTTCCCAGCTTTCCCAAATGACCCACATTTCCCTAACCACTCTGCTCTCTGGCTGAGCCTAGGCAGTAATGTGGTTAGAAGTGATAGGAAGAGAAAGAAGGGAATGGCAGAATAAGGTGCAGGAGGCATGAGAAACATTTATTGAGCACCCACTATATTCCTGGCATTCTGCTTAAGTTAGTGCTTTACCCAATATTATCCCCATTTTACAGACTGAGGAAATTGAGGTTTAGAGAGGTTAAGTAATTTGCCCAAAGTCTCACATCAAGTAATAAGAGCACCTGTGACTCAGACTCAGGGCGCCCTGATTTCAGAGCCGAAGCTTGTCATCACCATGTTCATGGGGCCACGCTGGAGGGAGAAAGTCAGGTGTCTAGGAAACTCCCAAGAGGCCGCAGCAAAGAATGTTTCTTTTTTAACTTCCTGTTGCTGCTGTCTTGATGGGATTTCTAGGACCGCAGTGAAAGTGAGGGCAAGAAGAGAAGAACAGACATTCCCTGGATTACCCATGCTCAGGACTCATTTCATCTCTCCCACGTTTTTCTGGGGCCGACAGACAGGAATTTTTCTAGTAAGTACGGGCCTGAGGATGCTGGGGCTTTATGTTTGTGCCTACAAAAGCAGTTTTCAGGCTCAGGTAAACACTCATGTAGCTGTTTATCCATCCAACGAGCATTTATTAAACACCTCCTGTCCTGTCATTTTTTGAGCCAATAAATTGGTGAAGTCACTGACCCAACAAACCTAGCTCAGATTCAGAAATTCATAAACTAATTCCAGCAGGGCTTTCTGTAGATTCTCCAGAGCAGTTGTTTTTTTTTTTTAATAAGCTTTTATCTTTCCCACTTCTCAGCTATTGCTTTACAGCCAGACCCTCTACATGAAGGAAGGCGGAACTGATGGAGAAGCTGGCCTGTTTAGCACTTGAGCTCCAGTTTTGGGGAAGGATATGGAAGCCAAAGACTAACAAGAGGTTTTGGCATTATTTGTGAATATCCCTTTACTCTGCTATTCCATTTCCTTGGACACTTAAGCTAGGCTCATGATATATAAAGGGCCAACTGTTTACTTAAAACTCCACCCCAGCATCCTCAGCGCAACCTCTGAACTAACTGCCAGCTGCCACTCACTTGCCCCAACGGAATTAACGGAAGCTGCCAACAGCTCTGCCCTAACCTCATTGGACAGAATTGTGTCCTCAGCAGACACAAGTTCCTCTTTCTTCTGAGATTGCCTCCCTCCTGTCTTGGAGCAGGAAGTGTTCTCCTGTGCAGCCCAAGTTTCAGACAGAGGAAACATGGGTATTTATTCTTACCCATCAATGTGCTCCCGTATGGATGTCAGGACTAGTCCTACAAACAACCTCTGGCAGGGCCAGAGATAAGCCAAGGAGAGGGGTGCCAAGAAATTTAAGTGCTTGGGGAGGGTCAGCGGTCCCCTGATTACCACCGACATTCAAAAGCATGGTCCCTTTGGACTGAACTGGTCAAAGCCAGTGAAGTCACAGAAATGCATCTGTTAGGAAGAGTGGGCTGGTCCTTTCTCCTGAGATCTTGTAGCATAGATGCAGGTGGATGGAAAAGACATGGAGAGCCTTCATAACTGCACAAGTGTGGGTGAGGATCAGTACCTACTGGGGAATGGTGGAGATCACAGGAATGTGCGTACAAGAAGTGAAATTAGCAGAAGAAAGGCTCGATCTAGGGTTCAGGGTTTGGTTATGGTAAAATCAGAGACATCTGGAAGGATGGAGACAGAAACCTGAATCTACTGGCTTTGAAAGTGAGATGCATGACTGAGACAATGCTGCCCTGAGAATTTCTAGTTTTTGGCTTGAGACGTAAGGTTGTGGTCAGCAGGTGGAAGTACACATCTGCAGGGACACAGAACTACCTATCTGTCTTGGACTTCTGGAAGATTGTCTCCAGGCCAAAGATTGTTAGCTAGGTTACAATATCAAGGAAGGTTATAGTTGCTTCTTCTCCATGTTGCCAAGCAGTTGGACTTTCATAAACGCTAGTGGAGGTTTGCAGCAGCATAAAGTAGACGGCATTGGATTTAAATTTGAAGCTTGGCTCTGCCAAGCTATGTGCTCTAGGACAAGCCATTTAACGTTTTTGACTGTGCTCTAGAGAGTAACACCTATTTTACAGGGGACACCTTTAATGATCAAGGGGGAACATAACCAGGAAAAAGATATGTTTGCTGTAAAGAGCTGTCATCACCCTGCACTGGTGACGGTGAGGAGCTTTATACTAAACCCTGGGATGCTGGTGCACGGTCTTGTCTAGAGCAAATGTATGTACAAGATAATCCTTCTAACTTGAGGATTCTCCAGTCAGGTTAAAGGATGCTGCTGTTGCCTGGAGTTTCACACACCTAGACCCACCACCTACTGCTTTATCCTAGAGGATGTGGGACTGGGGGAGCCTCTGTTAGCAAAACTGGAGACCCTGGTTACAAATGAGTGGAAGGCAGAGGGAGACAGGATAATTATCAACCTTTGAGAGCCATATGAAATGGGTGAGTTATTTTTGTTCAGGAATACAAAGCAAACATTAGCGGTGAAAAGAATGCAAACCACATCTTGCCTATTTAAAGCAATGAAGGAAGAGAGCACGATTACACAAGCAAAGAGGCTCTTTTGTTTCCCCAGCCAGGAGTGCTGGTTAAAAAGTGCACACAAACCACAAAGATCTATACCATCTCTTGCACTCCTAATGCAATGTATTTTCTTGAGTGTGCCTCTTTAAGAAAGAAAAAAAATTTCCTAAAAATAAAGCAGCGTCACACTTTCTCCAACTTGCTATCTCGTTTGAGCTTTATGTTTATATTCTGTTGAGAAAATCTCAAGACATTATCTGTTTTTCTCTACAGTAGTAGCTGATTCTTCCCAGGGGTGCCAGGGGGAGGATAAATGTAATTTTCCCTAAGCACACACTCATTCATTTACTCACCCTTTATTAAGACCTATCACCTCTTGAGCTGTCTCCTAGGTGGGGATTAATAAAAGTAAACTGAAAAGACCCTGTCCTTTGGGAAGAAAAGATATACACCCCAGCATCTCTGACTTGTGGGGAAAGGTAACAGGTTTGGAATCAAAAAGAGGAGTGTTTATTTTTTATATATCTGAGCTGTAGAAGTTAGATTGAGTGGCTGATGGGAAGAGAGAGTGGGAGTTAACCCTAGAGGTAGGGTTAAACTGTGTCACAGGTGGCCTTGGATAACAGGTTAATGATTTATAAGTTTAAAGATGTGGGGAGTAATAGAGAAGTTTTTGAGCAGGGGAGTAGCATAATGGTCTGGCTATATAGACCTAAAATTTGGAATCTTAATTCTGAGAATGAAAGCAGACAATAATTGCACAGGTGGATGAAAAGTGACTTGAGGATGTTTGAAAGAGAGCAGCAACATGGAGCTGCCCCTCTGCTAATGTCACTTTTGCTGCTTCTCTTTATTTGGCAGGGAGAATGATGCACGTATACAAAGAATTAGATTCTTTAGGAATTCCCTTTTTGACTGAGATGGCCTCAGACAACTGAGAGACCTAGAGGATGTGTCTAAAAATACTAGACAGGAAGAAGTGGCTTCCCCAGCCTGAAGATGTCTCTTCCTAAGGCGGGTGGGAGGGGCGTGGAAGCAGGGCATGGTAACAGGCTCTATGACCAAGATGAATGCATGTTGATGGGGTAGGGGGCAGGACACTGAGGGCACCAAGGTCTAGTGATGCCGGCTCAAGTCTGAACGTTGTCACTAATCCACTGTGTGACCTTGAACAAGTCATTTCTCTGGGCCTGAAATGTCCTCCTCTATAGACTGAGGGGTGAAACTGGGTGGTCTCTATTGTTCCTCTGAGCTCTGACATCCTATGGGTCATGGGACCAAGCGAGGCTGTGGTCCCTCCTGCATGACACATGGTCCCCAAGTGCCTTCTCCTCCCTCTCATTGGTGCCAAGGAAGACAGCTCAATAGGGAGGGGGTGTTCTCCCCTAGATCTCCAGCCAGGTCTTACAACCCCAGTTCAAGTTCTGGCCTAGCTATAGGTCAGTAGTGTGAACTTGGGCAAATCACTTCACCTCTATGAGTCTCTGTTTCCCTTTCTTAAAAAAATGGATAACTTTATTGGCCATGCCCTCCAGCCAAACATTCTTCCTTTGACCAAGAGAGAGTCAAGCTGTAGGACATTCATCTCTGACACCCAGATCTTGCCCGTTGCTGAATTTTTGCTGTCTAGATCAGGAAAGTGGTCCAGAGAATGTAGTGTGTTAGTTGGTCTAGGGGATCAGTCTTCTTCTGGTTCCTTTGCTACAAGGTGAGCTGTTGGCCCCCGTGACTTGCTAATGGCTATAGGGCAGCATCACAGACCCTGGGCAGAATATACGGACCAACTGCAACACAGGCGCCCTCTCAAAACAAAAGGCTGGCTAGTTCTTACGACTGGTCTCGAAGGGGGCCAGTGGGCCTCGACTATGAAACTCAGATGATGAAAACAGGTCCCAGGATCCATCTGGCCTGCTTTAGAGCCTGGGGGCTTTCTCTTTTGCCCAGTCACATGCTGTCCTAGTTGTCCTATAGCGTGGACAATACAGGGATAGCAAGACGTGTTGGCTGTGATGTCAGTTTCCCTTTCCCTACCTACAAAGAGATTAAGCGGTCTGTGACTATTCACAATGAGCCAATTCTGGCTAGTGACGTTTGAACTGACCTGCTGGACTTCTGTGTTTGAGGGTGCTGTCATTTATGATGCCATTAGGGTCAGAGATAAGTTTGGACCACCTTTCTCAGTCATGTTAATCCCTACCATGGCAACTGGGGCTCTCAGAGGGCATGACGTGCTCCATGCTTGCCTCTTTTGGAGGTTTCTGAGTATATTCCTCAGGGAAGCTTGGAGGGGTGGTCCTTGGATGCAACTGAAAGTCTCCCAACAGCTCCCCTGAAGAGAGAAAGTCAGTGTGTTGGCAGGTGGGTGAAAGCCTAATGTCTGCAGAAGCAGTGGGGCACACACTGGATTAGGAGAACATTATTTAGCACAATAAATGCTTTGGTCCCTCACATCAGATCCCTTGAGTGGATTCAATTCATTCCCGCAGAGCAAGAACAGTCTGGTTCTTATAGCTCCAAGAGCCCCAATATTAGTTTCCATTCCTGGTGGACTAGGTTCTGCTGATAGGATTGTAATATCCACAGCAGAAACATCTTGCTGGAGTGGAAAAGCAAGTTTCCCATTTTCAGAGACTCAAGTTTGGAATCAGTCATGGGAGAGAAACTTAAGAACCAGAAGGGGGCCCACAGAAGGAAATCCACCTTCTTGGATGTTTAAAGAAGCGTTATTAAATTTTGCCAAAAATCAGTTAAATTCAGGGCAGTGGCTAAGGCTGAGAAAAAAATAAGAATTTTGATTTTTCCTAAGAGGATCATATGGAGTAAAATAGTGGGAGGAGGAAGGGATGGGAGCTCATGTTGAGAAAAGAGAGCAAAGCACAGTGATAAGCAGAAAGCAGATGACACACACATGAATGAGAACCTCCAGGGCTTTGCACACCCCCTACATGAGCCGTTATCATCATTCTACTTAGTTGAATATTATGTGTGCAAATACATATAATTCTTCTTTTTAAACAAGTTATGAAAACAGCAGAACTTACTTAAATCATGAAACCAATATAGAAAACCTAGGAAAGTTGAATCATGAGAATTGGAACCAGGGCCTCGTTCAAAGCAAAATACTGTGCTGACATTATTTGTATAGGGTAAATTAATTTTTTTACAGATGCTAAATCAAACCCAAGGCCCTTTATCTCAGAGCTTAAGCCTTTTATAATTGTCTCAACAATGTAGTAAAAATGAGAAGACTGTTATGTAGATAAGTGTCTTTTCAGTGTCTCCTGAAAGAAACACAATTGAATCACTCCCCTTTTCAGACTTTTTTGACAGTTTATCTGCACTCTAGCTATTCCTGGAAGGCACACACAACTACAGATTGATATTTTGATTGGTTACCTTTAGTTTTCTAAGAGAGGGAAAGATAGAAATTTTTAAAAATGGAGGAAACTGGCTTCCAATAATATGAAATTATCATGACCAGGCTTAATGGAGTCTTTTCTGCACAGAGAGCTAAGAAAGGTTAGACATAGAAAAATAGAATTTAACATATGCACTCAAAAGCGAATGGCCTTACACCATTTTAGACAATAGCATGGGCCCTTGACTGTCGTATCAAGCTGCATGGCAAAAAGCCAGCACTTATTTATCCCCAAAGTATGGAAACCAAGGTGGGGGTGGGGGTTGTGTCTCCTGTATTGAATAGTCTTGTTTTAGACAAGACAATCTTCACGCAGTTTCCTCTCAAATCATCTTGCTTGTGTCAAACTTCCCTCAAGGGGCCATTGCGATTCCAAACTGTCTCTCACGGCTGCATTAGAGAAATAAGGTGTGTTAGACAAGGTGACAGAGAAAATGAAATTAGCAGGTGTCATGCCCCAAAAGTGTCATTTGGGTTTAAGAAGAAAGACCTCGAGCAAACCAGAAGAATCTGGAAGGAGGCTCTGTGTCTCAGGACCATGGTCAGAGGCCAATGGCTGGACGTCAGTGGTCAGGGGCTGACCCCAAATCCTCCAGAATCCAGGCAGGCGGAACTTTTTAAGGAAGGCGATTCCCCAGAACAACAGAAAGACGGGACTGGGGAAGGGGTCTTGGCTTTAAAACGGTGACCTGAGGGTCAAGTGGGTTCCAAAGGGACACTGATCTGAAGAGGTCTCCTGAACTGCATCCTGGTGGCCAGCGCCAGGACAGACTTGTTGATCTCCATGTCTGTGCTCTTCCTGTTGGCTTTCCCACAAACAGCACTTAAGACATTAGACAGACAGACAGAGAGAGACAGACAGACACAGGAGCAGCCACTAGAAGGCTGGAAACACTTTCTCCAGGGAGCAGTCCAAGTCTGACCAGACAACCGACAAGTCCCACAGCATCTCACTCCTAGGAGAAAAGAAGGGGCTCAGGGCCAAGGGCCCTCCAGGAGATCTAGGAACTCATTTTGGGTCAAGCTTCATCCCCAGCCACAGGCCACCCGGTGGGAGGCCTGGAGGCTTGACGTGAGGTCCACAGCTGGGTGGTGTCTTCAGGTTCTGGGAAGTGAGGCTGTGGTGGTGGTTCACCTCACCCCACAGGGGAACGCCTGTTTCTGCCAGGTGCCTCCTGCCAAAACCCATCCAGAACATGCCTGAAGTTGAGCAAAAATGGGTTTCCCTTGACTTGTTTCCAAAAGGAAGAATGCTCACCTGTTAGAAGTGCTGGGAGGAATCTCTCGGGGCTTGGGCTTGTGTTGGACGATTCTGGGGAGGGTGTAGCTTAGGGTGGCAGGGTCTCTCTCTGAATAACATTGATAAGCAGGTGGGAGGCTCTGACTGTGGATCTCAATTAATCACCTAGAAGGTGAGATGCTTGGTGGACAGTTTGAGTGCGGTGGGTGCGTCACTAAGATGGGGAGACATCTGACGTTTGTGTGTCTGCTTAGACCAGATTGTGAAGGAGTAATTTTTTTTTTTTTTGGTCTCCCCTGTGGTCAGTAGTTACGTCTGACATTGGTGTCCTGGGAAATGATGTCCACCAGGACGCCCTGGTCCAGGGCCCTATGCCTGCTCCTGGCAGATGGAGGTCAAGCTGTGTGGGTAAATGGTGCTGTTCCTGAGGGTCTGGGGCTGCATTTCTCTGTCTCACATAGACCAATTCTTCAGTGTGACTGGGAGACTCCAAGCAGGAGAACCGTGGAAGGATGTGTGAAAATGAAGAGCACAAGAGAAATCAATAATTCTTACCCTGATACTTTCCTTGTCTGGGAGTCACCTTCCCACAAGCCTTGGCCATTGAGAAAATAGCCAAAGACTGGAAGCAAGCAGGCCACACTTCTGAGCACCTGAAATAAAAGCCGCCCCCCCCCCCCCCCCCCCCCCCCCCCCCCCGCATCCAATGCCCCTCGTGTTTACAAGACCTCAGGGTTTTATACAAGTTTTTCTGCTCTAACTGGTTTTGTCCTGCTGTTCACAGAAGGTTAGAAACGCAAGGGGAAGTGACAGGACCAGTCAGACGTGGGTGGGCCCTGAGGACACTATGCTGATGAAAGAAGCCAGATACCAAGACCGTATTTCTAAGGAAATGTCCAGAAGAAGCAAGTCCAGGACAGAGGAGGGGGGACTGTAAGGGTTTCCAGGGCTGGGGGAAGGGATGGGGAGTGACAGTTGAGGCACATTTCTTCTGTGGAGTGGATGAAAATATTTGGAATTAGTGGTGATGCTTGTGCCACTTTGAGAATATACTAAAAACCACCCTTTAAAATGGTACATTCAGTGATAGGTGATCTATGTTTTGATTTAAAAAAAAAAGTTAGAATGAAGGAGAGCCTGACTGTCTGGCAACCTGGTAATCTGATGGCAAGAGAGGGTCCAAGCACAGTAGACGTCTTTACTCAGGGAATCAGACCCATCTAGAGCTTCAAGCTCTGCCTGGAGCCTCCTCCGGCTTCGTCATCATAACCCCACAAATGCACATGGCGTCCCTGCTGGCCACGTGCAGACCTGGGTGCCAAGGGGGTAGAAAGACGACTTAGGACACGGCCCCTGCTGCCTGGAGTGGGGGAGGTGACCCCCACACAGCAGTGTGGGCATACGCACTGGTGACCCCATCATGAGGCAGCTGACTGTAGTTTAACATTATTTAGTTTAAGAAGGCAGAGGAGTAGGCCATGAGTGATAAATTTGTTTTTAAAAAAAGTTTCTTTTGAAACCACCAACCTTTTAAAGAAATGTGGAAGCTGCCGGTGACTAGTGTCAGGGAGCTAGAAGGATAATGCATGTGGAATGACTCATTTCCCAGAGAAACGGGGTCCTCGCTGCATTCTCCGAAAGGTGAATGTCCCCACGCAGTTCGCTGACCCCAGACAGCCGGCGATTCCTCCAGCCCCCCAGGGCATCTGGGTTCTCAGGGCCGCTGCCCCAGTGGTACTAACCTGTGTTGTTTTCCTGAGAGGCTCCACGTGTGTCTCCCTGAGAGGGCAGAGGACACAGAAAGCCTGAAATGGAGGGAAAGTCTCCGGGAGATGGGGCTGAGGTTGGGGGTTGCTGGAGGCAGGACCTGATTAAACCTGCCTCCCCTTCCCTGGGCTCTCCACCCTCGGTGCTCCTCAGAGAGCGGAGAACTCTGTGTGCCTTCACGTGCAGGACATCCTGGAGGGAGCAGGTGGGAGCAGGGGCCACGTGAGCCCCTGCTCCCCACCCCGGGACTGGTGTCTCTCTAAAGGAAGAACTGTGCACTGCTCTAAATCACAGCCTCAGTGGACAGCTGTCCGTGGCGGCTTAAGAATGGGCCTTGGGCACATGCGAGAGGAGAGCTGAGGCCTCTTTTGAGCCCTGGGCACATGGGTCCTTAGCTCAGCATGTCCATTTTGGTACTCAGGCCGCTGCCAGCAACCCCAGGTTCTGACTTTGCCACAGGCTTTGGGACACAGGGTTTTTCAAAGAAACATTTGGGAGATTTGAAAGGCACAGGTTCAGACCCACTACTGGAAATGATACATATAAAAAGAAGACCCTGCTCCCCGCCCCTTACCCTGCCACTTTCTACCGGGGCCATGCTCGGTGGGATCCAGAGGTTGAACACCAGGAGATGGGGACCCATGTCTTGGGAAGACTAGAGCCAAGCTGAGTAGGAGCGGGGCGGCAGGGGGTGGGGGGAGGCGGGCAGAAGGCATGACGACTTCCTCACGGATAAGCAAGTGGTGGCGACGGAGACGCCTGAGTGGGGGTGGGGGGTTGGTGTCAGTGATGGCCCATCAGAGATTGCATGGAGGCCCGGGGCTTCTCCTGGGCCCTGTCACCTGCTGGGCTCTGGGCAGGAGTCGGGGGGCAGGATGCAGTGAAAGGCAGCCAGTGTGGAGACCCACCCTTGTCCCCAGCCCTCCTCCTGCGTCCCCTCCCACGACCCCCTCAGGTTTGAGGAGCCAAGGGTGTCTGTTGGTCAGACCCTCTCAGGGGCACAGAGGGAGAGTTCCCTTCAGTAACGGGGATGTATTGTAAGGATATCTCTGGAAACTGGATGGTTTCCCTTAAACACTGAGGACAGATTGGTTTCCAGGGCTTTGGAACAGGATTCTGGATCCCTAGCAGCTCCTGGCATGAACTTCTCTCGGATCCTCTGTTGGGATGGAACTCCTGGACTGTGCCGCCCCCAACTCTATACCCTCCCAGCCCTGCTGCTTGCAATCTTGGCCACAAGAGCACCTGGCCCCAGCTCACTGGCATGCCTCTCTCTGTGTCTTTTAGCTTGTAGTCACACTCCCAGCGCCTTTTCTCTCACCTTCAAACTTCTGGAAGGAGTTCGATTAGACCATTGTCACCATGGACACTGTCACACAAAGCCAGCTCCTGTCATGGTACATGGCTGTCCTGAAGTCAGACGCTCACCGTCACCCTCAGCTGTGGCTTGGACGACGGGATGGTGGCAGCTGACAGTTGGGTGGATGGAGACTGTTTGTGTTGGTGGTGGGGCCAGTGTGCGCGGGTTGTGTTGAATAAGCGAATAGCAGGTCTCCTAAGACTTGGTTTGAACTTTTGCCCCAGCAAAAAGGAAAAAAAAAAAATTGTGTACATGTATGAAGCCAGATTAATGGGACAAAGCCCTGCCTGGGTGCTGTTTCTTGAGTCTGGTCTCCCCAAGTGAGGCTGGGAAGGGCTCCCTCATTCCCCCCAACTTTCCTTTTTTGAGTCCTGTGAGTGAGAACAAGAAGAGGTGACCCTAAGTGTTTGTAGGGCTTTCTCTGGTTGCAGGAACTAACTCTCAGATTTTAAGTCCTAAGGAACGGGCTGCACTCTGGCCCTGTCCACCTGACCCTCTGGCCCATCAGAACCTACTCCCTTGGATGCCAGACTTAACGTTCATTAGTTTCAAAGTAGTATTTGGAGCCCAGTGAGTGAGTCAGTGTTTGGCAAATGAATGAACGGATGAAGAGCGAAAGCCATCAGCACTTCAAGCAGGGGCCGACGGGGAGAGGCTGAGGTGCCTGGGCTCTGGTTGGAGCAAGGCCTTGCTTTGAGTCCTGGCTCTGCCCCCTGCAAGTTGTGTGACATCAGAACAACTTACTTAACGTTTCAGAGCCTCCCTCTCCTCAACTGTAAGGTGAGGTTAATGTCCAGTGCTAAGTGGCTGTGGGGTTTCCCGTGAGTCGGAGGTTCTCAGGACGGGACCTGACACCAGGCGCTGGGGTTCTGAGAGCTGTAATGACCCAGGCTGGCTCCAGGGGGCTGGCGGGCGGGGATTGCACACTCACCACGTGTGGGCACAGGGGCATGAGCCCACTGTGGGAAGAGTCACTCGCCTGTGTGTGTGTGTGTGTGTGTGTGTGTGTGTGTGTGTGTGTGTGAGGAGGAGTGCGAAGGCCAGGGCCAGCCCCAAGTTGCTTGAATCCTCTTTATGCCCAGGGAGTGAGAGAGGGAGGGGCCCACTGGGCTCAGGGCGTGCGGTCCAGTTCCAACCAGGCCTGGGTTAAACGTGTGGCAGATGCGGGGGCAGGGGAGGCACATCCCAGCCGGGCTGTGGGGAAGAGCAGGACCCCACAGAGGGGGGACAGCCCTGGCGGGGCCAAAAATCCACGTGGGGTCCACGGAGGCTTAGAGTCAGAGACCAAGTCTGCGGTCAGTGGAGAAGGGGAGGGCAGAGCCACAAGTGAAGAGCCAGCAGGATCAGAGAACAGGGAAAAGGCCGGGGCTGCGGTGGGGAGGCCCTGGCTGTCTGGGGTGTCACCTAAGGGGCTGGAGAGCACCTCCTCCTTGTCGGTCCCCGGAGTCCTCCGTCCACCCCGCTTGATGCCAAGCAGGCTCCTGAAGTCTGAGTCTCTGAGGTGGTGCAGATGGCAGGTGGGGAGGGAAGGGTCTGGGTGGGGAAGGGGCACCAGGTGCCCAGAGAAGCTCCAACAGGGACCCCTTGCTGACCGTGGCTGCTGCAGTGAGCTCGTGTGCTGGTGGAGACAACTGTCCTGATGACGGTCCTTCTCCTCCTTCCTCCCCCCAGTCCCCAGCAAGCCTCCTCCATCATGGCCCACCTGCCCGGAGCCTCTCCCAGCCCACCTTCTCTTCCTTCAGTTTCTGGCCTCGGGAGCTTGAGGGCCACCCCGCTCCAGGCCTCAAGGACTTCCCAGCTGTGCTCAGTCCTCAATGTGGCCCCGAGTGCCCCCCGCAACCTCCCATGCTGGCCCCCCCAACCCCAGTCACTGTCCCTAACCCTCACCTGTCTCCCTAAGCTCTTGTTTCCTGCTGACTTGCCCCTCTCCCACCCAGACCCCTGCCACCTCACCTTGTACGTGAAGGTAAAGGTTGTGAAGCTCAGTAGCGGGAGGACCCTCTGGTCCAGCGCCCTCCTTGTGGCTTGGGGGTCTTATTCTGGGTTCGGTGGTCTCCTCCCCACCTGAACCTTTTCCTCACCAGCCAGCCCCTTCTCCCTGTTAGCATTTTAACACACTCCTGGCTCATTCAATGCAATTTACTGGCAAAATTCTCTTTCAACCCCAGGTCCCCCTGACTCCAGGGCCCTGTCACTGCCGCTCCTGACAGTTCGATGTTCTGGAAAGTACCTGTTCCTCCTGGCATTTCCCTCCCGCCCACCCATTCATGTCACGAACCAGCTTTCGGCCGTTCAGCTAGGTGCCCCCCTCCCCCCCCCTCCCCCCAACCCAGCCTGTTCTCGAAGATTCTGTGCGACCACTCGTCTGATACCACTGCCGGACTCTGACTGCAAAGCCCAGCAGACGCAACTCCGAGGCTCCCCTGAGACCTCCTCCAGCCCTGACTGGCCTGTCTCCTGGTTTTACTTCTGTCTCTTGAGCCGGTCTATCTCAGTCTTCTCCTCCACGCTCCTTTTTCTCTGTTGATCCTGCTCAAAGACTGGGGTCTCCCAGAATTCTCCGCCTGCCGTTCCCAATTGTCCACTTCTCCTTGGGTTTAAATGCCGTCACGATGCTGATGACTTCCCCCACTCCCACCAACACGGGCATGGGCACCCCACCAGGGGTCTTTCCTGAGTGCCCCCTGTCAACAGGGCATCTCCTGTGAACAGGAGGGAATGCCAGGAGGAACAGGTACTTTGCAGAACAGGGCATCTCCTCCTGGCAATCCCTTCAAACTGGACTCTTCCCTCACTCCCCTGGCTTGCTCCTACTCCTCTTAGTTCATTCTCTGGGTAGATGTTGTCTCTGGTCACCCAGCTGGCCAGCTCAACCATGACCTGGGACCCAAGCCTGGCTTGTCCCGCCAGGGTATCCGATCGGTGCCTCCTGCTCGTCTCCGATGGTTCCTTCTGCGCGTCACCAGGCTCGGCCAACGCTACCTTCTTCCTGTCGGTGGAGTTCATCCTTCACTCTGCAGCCACTGTGTCCTCCAGACCCCCTCTGGCATCTCTCGTGGGGGTTCAGGGGGCCCCTGCCTCCCCACCCGTGCATGCCATCTCTGCCTCGTGTATGGTCCCTTCCCACTCATTCTCCATGCAGCTGCCAGGATGAACATCTACAGGTGCAGCTCTGCTCGTGGCAAACTGCCACTTAAAATTCTTCACGGCTTCCCCAATGCCTTCAGGATAAAGTCCAAACTCCTTAGCGGGGTGTTCAAGGCCCACCCCACCCTCCCGCCCCCACCATGTCCCGGGGGCTGGCAGTGCCTGGGACCAGGAGACTTGTGCTCAAATCTCAGCCGCACCTCTGCCGTGTGATTTTGAGTAAGCTACTTAACCTCTGTGAGCCTCTGTGTTCTTGCGTGTCCGGGGCGCTCGGGTGCCGAGTCTGTCTATCTCAAAGCAGGCATGCAGCCACTGGTCCCCGCCCCAGGGCCTGCACCCTGCACTCTGCCTCTCGCCCACAGCAGCTGTTGCCCCCCGGACAGCAGACGGCCTCGGCCCTAATGCTGCCGCCCTGCATCCTCCCCAGAATGTCCACAGTGCTCTCAGGAAAGCCCCGGATCCGTCCCCATCCTTTGTTTCCACTCAGCGGCCACTCTCTGCAGCCCCCGTCCCAGGCCAGCACCTTCCTGAGGTGCTTGCCCGACTCCTCTCCACTCCTGAGGGGTCTTCTCAGAGATCCCCTGTGGGAAGCATCTCCTGTGTGCACACACCTAAACTAGGGACTCTTCCCAAATGCCCCAGGGGAGCATCCAGGCCTTCCCCTCCCGCCTCCCTGGAGGGCTCTTGGCTGAGCCTCGTGGCAGCCCCCCAGAGGGTAGGGATCATGTCTTACTTATCTTTATATCCCTAGTAATGGAGTAAGGCACCCCGGGCTGTCTGTAAACCTCTGTTGCAGTTTCGACTTGGAATTGTCTCAGGGTGATACTAGGATCCTGACTGTATTTATCGGTGTATAACGCTCTCATTCTTGTTTGTTTCTGCTCCTCTGGGGAGTAGGGGCCTGGGCGGCCCATCAGATTGTAACCTCCCTGAGGGCCGGGTCTCCAGTTGAGGGGTGCCCTGTGCAATGAGTACACGGCGTGGAGCCTCATCAGTATTGCCGACCGCCCAGTTTCTGAGAGGAGGGAACTGTCACGTGGGGTGGCTGGGTCCTAGTCACACTGTGTGCAGAGCAAACGCGGCGGCCGTGGTGGGTCCTGGGCTGTCCCCGAGGTACTGTTCATGAGAGGTAGCAGTGGTGGTGGGGGCAGGGCACATTTGGGAGCAGGATGGCAGAGCCGAGGCCTGGAGGAAACACACAGTTTCCTGGGAGAGTGGTGGACATTCGCACCGGGGAATGTCAGGCAGGGACTGACTTTTCTTACCCAACTGATTTGAGCTTTTGTTGTAAAATGAGTTTTCAGGCCAGGTCAGAGCATCACTGAATGTCACTTCCCCATTGAATAGTTGAGCTCACCTTCTTCTAATGTGATGGATCCCTGGGGGCTTTCTTCTGCCTGAGGACCCGGGCCGAGCTGCCAACCCTCTGCCTCAGAGCCGCCCTGGGCTCTGCAGCCTGCCACCAACTCCCCCCACACCCCTCCCACCCCTGAGTTGTTGCAATCCTGGGGTATTTTGCTTTGAGGAGGAGGTGGACTGCAAGAAAGATGCACAAGCCCCCCTAAATGTGGCCCTGCAGGAGCCTGCGGGCTGTCCCCTCTGGTCACTCTGGGAAGGTGGGAACCCTCCGCCTCCCCACCCCGGGCACCCAGCACTGTGGTCTGGGAGGCTGATCCCAGGGGAGGGAGGTGAAGCCCACTGCTGTGCTGGTGTCCATCTGGTGGACCCTGGCACCTCAGGGATAACTCTTGTTTGCATGCTCACTCTCGTCCCCGTCCTGTGGGTGTGTGATGAACGTGGAGGGCCAGGAGCTGGAGGGCCATGAAATTTGTGCCCCTAGCTCTGAACGCCTTTTTCCATATCAGAGCTTTCATAAAGTTAGTCCTCTGATAATCTGCTGAGAAATGGGGTTGGGCCAGGTACTCAGCCGAGCTTCAGGAGTCATGTTCAGTCTAATGAACATCTGTGCCTCTTGGTAGAGGGAAGACCTCATTTGGGTCACTGGTCCTAAGACCGATGTGAATAAAAATTCCTTTATCTGCCCTCCAGGGTGACCCTTCAGCTGGCAGTGGGGATGAGTGAGGGCAGGCGCTCCCAGCCCTCCTTGCTTAGGAGCTGGGTGTCTGGGCATGAGGGATGCCGTGGATTTGGTGACAAGCCCTCCTCCACATGCAGTGATAGAAACATGAGCCTGTTGGGGAGTGGGGAGAGGGAAACTGAGGCAGCCGGTCCCAGGCAGACGTCTTCTTGCAAGTCTGGCTCTCGGCGTGAAGGTTCTGCTGTTGGCAGGTAACTAAACAATGGAGTATCTAAACAGGGGAGTGCCCACATCAGATGTCTGTATTTACAGGCGCGGAGTCACTCCAAGAAGCCCCCCGTTGGTGGCTCCCCCATACGCAGGCACACAGGAGATCTCTGTCCCTCTCCCCTCCCTTGGGCCAGGCATCTGGCTCGTGCTATGCAGGCAGGTCAGGAAAAGAGTCCCTGCAAGACAAAAAAAAAAAAGCCCTCTCTGGAGGAGCTCTCCCGGCTGGGTTCACCAGGATGCTCGCCCTAGAGTTCTGACGGCGACCTCTTGCCCCCATTCTCTTCTCTGCCTGACAGAAGGCCTGAAGCTGTTCACAGATTCTGGACACAAGCAACCGAGCATGCAGCAGGGCTGTGAACCAAACAGGGATGGGGCATTGAGTCTGCCCATTGATGGACAGTGGAGGGGGGGATGGCCCCTCAGGAGCTGGGCTGGCCAGGCCCGGGGACTCAGGGAAACCAGGCAGCATTTTTAAGTATATTGGCATCCCGTGTGCATATGTGTATTGGCAGGAACTCACAGCTGTAGGGTCTGCCTGGCGTGTGACTGGCGGTAGTTGGGAAGGCGTTTTCCTCTGGTGGTGCTGGACAGGAGGAGGAAGCAGAAGGGTATCCTGGGGCACTGCAGCACTGCTGGGGTCTGTTTACAAGGCTTCCTGGTTGTACGAAAGTTATTTAGAAAAATAAAATCCACTTTCTAATCTTGCTCCCAAATAATGAAAGGCAATGAGCCTGGAAATAGAGGAAGGCGTCATAACTGGGCTGTGTCCATGCATTCATTCATTCACTCATTCATTCATTCAACTAGTACCTATGAGTACCTTTTGTGTGCCTGGCACTGGTCCAGGAATGGAGGCGGGGGGACACACAGAAGGTCAGGCTTTGCTCTCTCGGGGCTCACCTCACCGTGAGGAAACTGAAAGGCATGGCCAGGATGTGGTAGAGCCCCTCTAGCACAGGCAGGGAGGTGGCTGCACTTGTTCCCCTTGGTTTGGACGTGGGGTGCTGAGTTCCCAGATTTCCCTGTGTTGGATATTCTTCTGGCCTCTTAAGTTTGGAAACATGTCATCTGAGCACTTTTGATGGAGATCTTAACAAGGACATCCCCTCTGCCTTAGGAAATGTAATCCCCAGAACACAACCTTATCTCTTTTCAATGCTTTAGTCCTAATCTCCTCTTCCCTTGATTGTCCCCCAATCTATTATTGCTCCCCTGCTGCCATACCCCAGTTGGCCATTACCCTTATGAATTTAAGACTGACTGGAGGAAGGACAGAACTGATTCTGTTCAATGAGCGAGTTGAACCTTCCATTCAACCCGAGGGTAATGAGTTCTGGCTTGGTGGCTAGGGTGCTGCAGAGACAGGGTGATGACTGTTCTCTTACTTTTCTGAGCATTTTGCTTGCCTTAAGCTGTGTTCTGCAGACTCACAGTGGCTGGATGTAACTTCTGGCTAAAGTAGGACAAAACTCTGTAAGATGCAGTGTCAAAGTGAGTGACATGGTGTGTAATGCTTTGAGAGTTTAAAGAAAAAAAAAGAAGAAATTCCCCAGGGGCTGGCAAGTCCCAGGAAAGGTTTTATGGAACAAAAAGTTAGCTAGGCCTTGAGGACGGGGACGATGGGCTTGGTGAGTTGAGAGGAGGTAGCCCCTTTATCAAGAAGAAGGAGTAGGCTGAACACTGTGATGGAATCAGAGGGTCTTTGTGATCTGTACACATAACTCTTCATGAGGTTCTATGTGGTGTCATGTCTTCCACCCACAGCCCAGGCAGGGATTTATTATGCAGATTCTGGGCCCCTCTGTGTTCCATAGGCACACATGGGTGCCTTTGCTGGCTGTGGGTGCTGCCCAGATTGTGGGCCTGAATCACAGGGCAGAGACTTGTGCCCCAGCTATGACTCTGATGACTCAAAATGGGACAGCATCATGGAACTTGCATGTGTCTGTCAAAGGCAGAGGAGGAAGAGGGCTGGTTTCATCCCCTCTTTGCTCTGTCAAAGGCCCATCCCCTTCTCTGGAACCCAACTTGCCCTAATATTTCAGAAGGATGGCAAAGTTGCACTTGAAATCAGGAGCCACCAATGGGTATGAGCTTATGTGGGTATATGTTATTAGCAAAAAAGCATGAGGGTCTTTTTTCAATTTATAAAATCCCTGGGAAATCTAGAACAATAGGGAAAAGGGGGGGGGGGGAGCCATGCAACTGGGCTTAAGACCCTTCCGTGTGATGCCCAGTTGTGTATTCACTTAGAGTAAGGTGAAAAGTGTCTTGAAATCAGTCACTATTAATGAGTCAACTATTTTTCAAATGGAGGAAGATATTAAACCTAGAGGCATTAGGATCCATTCATTCATTCAACCACTCTTTACTGAGAGCATAGCATGTTTGGTTCAAGGTGAGGGATTCAGCAACAGTGGCCACCTCACCCTTCCAACCCAAGGTCCCAGAGATGACAGAATAGAATGAATACTTATATAAAATTACATGAAAGAACATAAAACAGTGCTAGAAATTTAAAAAAGGGGGTGTCCTTGGTACAGAAGAGACAGGACTCCCCCAAGGATGGAGAGCAGTCAAGATCAGACTGATGAGGGAAGCCACAACTCCAATGTCCCTGCAGAAGGATCACTCAAAGATGCGCCCTGGGTCCAGAAGTGGAGGATAATGGGGTGGAGGGAAGTGGGAGTACATGACAGGGTGAGGAGCTGAGGTCACCAGGAGGCTCGGGTAGGCAACTGAATCCCTCCACACCTCCACATCCGGCCTCTTCAGGGCAAGCAGTGGGCAGTGGAAACTTCTTGGATACTTGGGTGAGAGAGCAGTGCTCCAGGGTGGCTGACACAAGCCCAGGAGGAAGATTCCACTTCTCCCCTCCCTGCTCACTCACTCCCCCAACAGCAGGCACTTCCCCTTCACTTAGGTTGGAAAGGCTGGAGCCAAACCTACCCTGTAGCACATCCCACTTCCCACTGCCGACCTGATTTTCCAGTACAGACAGGGGCATGCCTCCAGGACTCACCAAAAAGTTGTAGAAAACCAACTGTGAGAAAGATGTACTGATGGTAGGAAGCCAAAGTTCACACTGAAGCAGGTGCTAACAGTACAAGCAGAATGGGACTTTTCTGGAGCCTTTGGAATAATAAGTGCCACTATCAGATCTGTAAAATGAACAGCAGGAGACCTTGGAAACAGAAACGGTGCACAAGGACACATAAGGATCAACAGATTGGCTGGAATGGCAGTGTGGATGAGAGTGAAGAGTAACGGGTGAGCTGGAGGGGTTCTCTGCAGCATGTGGTCTAGAGGACCATGAGATGGAGATACGGACGGAGGCACTTGAGAGAGAGGTGGATAACACAGTCTGTCCAGAAGAAGTTTCTGAGGGATGCAAAGGATGAAACACAATAAGGAAGCTTACCAGGAGACAGAAAAGAAACCATTGAAGACAAAATTGCAAGATGAAACAGAATGACCAAGTGCCAAGAAGGGGGAGTGACAAACACCTGCAGCGAGATATAGCACAACAGAAAAGTTAGAGGAAACTACTTAAAAACAAAACAAAACAAACAAACAAACAAAACCCAGAAACAAAAACTTCCAGGGAGAGAGGGAAAAGATGATCTAAAGTGGAAGAAGGATGAGAGGGACAACAGACTTCTCATTGACTACACTAGATGCAGAAAGGCAGTGGAACCACATACAGGAACCCTTCTGGGGTAGGGAAGACTGCGAGCCAGGAAACTGTCCCCAGTAACACTCTCCTTCGTGTGTGCAGGGGAAAGAGTGACTCTGGATGTTAGGTCTCAAAGAGTTCACCATCCTCCCTCTAAAAAAAAAAAAAAAAAGGTCAGAAAAAGGCAGAAGAAAAGTGGGAATGAAGAACCTCCTTTTTTTGCTGACTACCCACACTTCTGTCTCAGAGACAGTCACTTTGCTCCTGGTTGGAGAAGATTGGACTGAGCATCTCCCCAGGCCAGCTGGCTGGACAGAAGCAACTGTCAACAGCTCTAGAAGGTCTCAGCCTCCCCTTGTGTGGTCACCGTGGTAAAGTGTGTGACGGGGCGTGACGCTGACCATCTCTTCTCAGCCCTAATCCTAGGATTTGCTTTTTTCTCTGAAGCCTAAAGAGGTCTGGCTACCTACCTAGCTGGGGTGGCCACCATCCTGTGGAGTGTTTGCTTCTCTTTATTCTCAAATTCATCCCATATGCGTTAAAGAGGGGATGAGGCTGGGAGAGGCTCTTTCTCCCAGACTGATGCTCAGGGCAGTAGTAGACACACTTGTGCAACCTTTGCATATTGGAAGTTGTGCCATGACAGCCTTAGATTGCTCAGAACATCAGGTGTATGCCTGGCTGAGCAGAGGGTCATGGCCTGGACCTCTCTGGGAACTCTGCCTAGTGGCCTGGCAATTTGAGAGTCTGCCAGCTCTGCTGGAGGGAGGAGAACAATCCGTTGGGAAGAAGTCCTGATGGCCTTGGAAAGGAATGAAGGAAGGAAATGAAAATTGCTGTCACAGGCTACAGGTACCTGAAGTCCAGGCAAAGACCCAAGGTGCTGCTCTAGGACACTGGGCGGGTGAGAGAGGAGGCTTACAGGGCTGCCCCGGCATCCCAGCAGTCCAAGCTGGCAGAGCCAGTCTTGGCTGGGAGTGGTCTGGATCCCCTGGCAGGCCTCTCCACCCACTGAGGAGGGTTTGGAAGCTCTTTAAAATTTCATATGCTATTAAAGTCATCTCCCCCACTCCAGTGTCTCTCCTCCGTGGAATCATGTCTGAGAAAACCATGCCGGGCTCATGTTCCCTGCAGGAGTCTGCGCCTCCTTGGTGGCTGCTGTCCATGGCCCTGACTGGTCCCCTGGGGGCCAGAGCTAGCCCCGAGCCTCCTTTACCCTCGTGGGCCTTGGCCTGGGTTCTGCCTGGTTCTCCAGGTGGGGCTGAATTTGGGAACCAGCTGTGCCCAATCGGCTGTCTTCAGAAGGGCACCAGGGACTCGGCCCATGCTCTTATTATAATCCTAGAACGTGGGATCTAGTGGGGGACCTTGAGACCCTTTATCCAGCCCCCTTGGCTCTAGTATGTTTTTTTTAGATAACTGCCTTCTTTGCTTAAAAAAAAAAAAAACAACAACAACTGAAGATGCAGTCCTTTTGCATCTCTTGAAAAGGCTTTCCTGCACTTTGCTTGCTGTTGGCCAATAGAGGTTACACTGCTGTGTGCAGCCCCACTGGGCTCAGAGGAAGGGCCAGCCTGAGGACTCTCCCCACTCCTGAGGAGCACTGGGCACCAATGGCCGTGTTCCATCTTGGCCCTGGAACGAGGAGGCCCCTTGGTTCTTGACGCTGCTGGGTACATTACATGTTTTTACACGTCACCTGTTAGTGGCTGATTTGACTCTCCTGATTTCATTATTCACGCTTTAGGCTCTATTCACTCATTTAAAGGCATCCGAGCACAAGTGGATGATGAAGTGGAAGAGGGAGCAGACAGTAAGCAGGGGGAGATGGGAGAGAAACAGGAAGTCATTTGTGGCTGCCTTGCGAATAGATGCCCGGGAGTTTGAGTCCATGGGTGCCTAGGGCTGGCATGCCCCTCGAGTGGGTGCAGAGAAAGCGGAACATTGGCTGGCATGAAAGTGAAAGTTGCTCAGTTGTGTCCAACTCTTTGCGACCCCATGGACTATACATACAGTCCGTGGAATTCTCCAGGCCAGAATACTGGAGTGGGTAGCCTTTCCCTTCTCCAGGGGATCTTCCCAACCCAGGGATCGAACCCAGGTCACCCGCATTGCAGGCGGATTCTTTACCAACTGAGCTATGAGGTATATTTCTCCATAAATTCCCAGCTAGAGGGACACCCCCTCCCCCAACTCTGCAAGCTGCACTTGGATGGAGTATTTGAGAGCAGATAATTCCTCCTAGGAGACCATGAGTATTTGAGATCCTTGGAGGCAGGAGGTGGCATCTACAGCTTTCTCTTTTTTTCCTGTGTTTTTTTTTTTTTTTTAATAGAAAAGCCACTTTGAAGATGAGTAGGGCTGGGTGTTGGTGTAGCCCATGTGCCTAAGCCTTTGGATGAAGCCAAGGCTCCCCAGCACTTTTTGTTCTTTTCCTCATTTGCCATGCTGGGGGACAGCATCTCACCTCTGGACACCACTGTGGGCTTTCCAATGACAGAATGGAGAGTTGACAGTGACCTTCTGGCTCAGCTGGTCCCAACTCAACAGAGGAAGAGTGATGACAGGGAGCATCATGGACTCTAAGGGCAGGGACAGACCCTAGCCATCCACTCTCCACAATTTCCCTCTATCTGATACCTCCCTCTCCAGGGTCCTGAGCAGTCTGTGACCCAGCTGGAGTTAGAATTTGAGCCTCTTGATTCTAGCTGAGTGCTCTTCTCCACTCCCCCACCCTCCCAGTGCTCTGTGCTTTCTCTGCGGCCTGTAAGCCAGGGCACAACCCACCCACAGGCAGGAGAATGAAACAGGATCTTAAAGAGTGCAGGGCGAGCTTCCACCCCAGAAAGACGCTCCCCCTAGCAGGTAGCTGATGCTTGACCTTCCACCATTAGAGATTCATTCTTTTGTCACTTGGAAGTGAGGCTGGCCCACAACTCTGGAAAGGCCACCCATGGCTGATAGCTAGCAACCTGCTTGGGCTATTCCTGCAGGAGAGTTGGTATCTGATGGTGGCGGGGGTGGAGGAGAAGCCGGGACAGAGAGATCTGAAACTCGCTGAAGCAGGAGGACAGCTTCCCAGGTGGTGCTAGCGGTAAAGAACCTGCCTGCCAATGCGGGAGACAGAAGAGGCTCAGGTTCGATCCCTGGGTCGGGAAGATCCCCTGGAGGAGGACATGGCAACCCACTCCAGTATTCTGGCCTGGGAAATCCCGCGGACAGAGGAGCGTGGCCAGCCTACAATGCATGGGGTCGCACAGAGTCGGACGCAACTGAACGTGCACGAAGACGCAGAAGGACCAGGAGCTGGGGCTGTCGTGAGGACAGGTCCTCCTTGTTGCAGACGTTCCTTACAGGCTACCACCCATCTGCCCAGCACACACAGGACAGACACGACCAGAGCTTCGTCTGCATGTACTGAGCCGCGTGGTGTGTTGGTCCCCGGCTGAGGGAACAGAAGTGCTTGAGCTGTTGTTTTGTGACCGGAGGCAGTGGAGGGGCCTCAGAGGCCGAGGGGATGGCGTGCTTGCCACCCTGACTCCGGGCTTTGTGTTCCTGCAGACACAGAGTGGGAGGGTTCTGGCCAGAAACACAAAGGGCTGGTTCCCCAGGAGGCTCAGAGGGACTCCGAGCACGAGGAGGGGGCTGGGGCCTTGTCAGGTTTTGCCCCAGCTTCTGCACGGCATCCAGAACTGCAAGGTAGATGGGGAGACGACAGCCCTGCACAGCCATCAGCCTCCTTCCAAGGGACACGGTCGACGTAGGCATGGGCGAGGCTCCCGGAAGCAAGTTCAAGGTTACCGGACGCTGACGAAGGGGAGCAGAGACAAAGAAGGAGACTCCATGTGAGTGCCTACGGGGTGGTCCTGCAGGGTCTCCTGGAAACTCATAGGAGGGGCTTTGGTGGGGGAGGGGGTAGTGAGGGATCCTCTGTCACGTGATGTTTTAAAAAGCAGAGCTCTGGGCTGTCGTTACTTGGTTGTCGTTACACAGGGTGGAGTTGGCCTGGTTATAACTGGAGTTTCTCTATACCGTCTGAACCCTGCCTGAGATGTTGCTTGAAAAACAGCCTCTGATTCTGGGACCTGGCATAGAGCCCGCGGCCCTGCTTGGAGAAAGTGCCGGAGCTCATGGGTACAGCCTCCTCTTCCCCTCCCATGTCCAGGCCATGATTCTACAGGACTGGAATTTGTCCCAAACTCAGTCTGGGAAAGGGCGGAGTTTTCAGGGACCTCATTATTCAACCTGGAGGAGGAAGGGGGAAACCTAACCCAGCTTGTCTTATGAACTTGAGGGTAAAATGAGGCTGAAGGAGGAAGATGTGTGCTCAGAGGCTCTGGGCTGGAAACCATGACCTGAATGAACCTCCTTGGGCCTAGATTATGGGCCAGCGGGGAAAGGTACAGACAGAGATTTGTTTTAAAAAGCAAAGGCCATCTCTGCAGGCTGGAGAAAAGTCAGAGCAGATAAGCAGAGTTGTTCTGCTGTCGTTGTCCCCGGCGCCCCACCTCCTCCTCCGTAGGCCTGCCAGCCTGCCGGCTCTCTCCTTCCTGCCTGTGATTAATCCCATGCTGGTGCAGGACACATCCACTAAGTCCCCAGGCCGTGGAGTGGCAGATCTGGCCCCTTGCATAAGCTGAGTATTCCAGAAGTTAAAACGGCAAGGTCCTCCACACCTGCAAATATGGCATGCGACCCAGGGTGACACCACTCAGAGCAGGTACTAAGCAGATGTGACAGGAGCTGCAGCAGGAATACGGCTTGACAGGTGCCGTTTAGACGGAGTGGCCCTGTCGCGAGCCGTTTGCCTGGTTGATGGATGCTGCGACCTTGGGGGGGATGGGTTGTGCTCTTCACCTGGAGAGTTGAACAGAACCGGAGATGCAGTTTTGGCAGAGTGAAGTCAGCCACTTCCAGCCACACGCACACCATTGCACCCATTTACTGAGCTCTGCTGGGAGCCTGGCTCTAGGTCCGGCATGTTACAACAACCCGGCCTGCCTCTTTGTTTTTTTAATTGAAGTATAGTTGATTTACAATGTTGTGCTAATTTTTGGCTGTGCAGCACAGTGACTCATATATATATATATATATATTTCTATTTTTCTATTCTTTACATTATATTTTATTCTTTATATTTTTGTTCTTTTCCATTATGGTTTATCATATTGAATATAGTTCCCTGTGCTATACACAGTAGGACCTTGTTGCTTATCCACCCTCTGTATAATAGCTTGCATCTGCTAATCCCGACCTTCAGCTCCATCCCTCCCCTACTTCTCCCTGTTGGCAAACACAGGTCTGTTTTCTCTCTGTCTATGATTCTGTTTCGGTTTCATAGATATGTTCATTGTGTCATATTTTAGCTTCCACATATAATTGATATCATACAGTATTTGTCTTTCTCTTTCTGACTTAACTTCACATAGTATGATAATCTCTAGGTCCATCCACGTTGTTGCAAGTGGCATTATTTCATTCTTTTTTTTATGGCTGAGTAGTATTCCACTGCATCTATGTTCCACATCGTCTTTACCCATTTCTCTGTCAATGGACACTTAAGTTACTTCCCTATCTCGGGTATTGTGAACAGTGTCATGAACATAGGGGTGCATGTATCTTTTTGAGTTACAGTTTTGCCTGGGTATATGCCCAGGAGGAGTGGGATTGCCGGATCATATGGAAACTCTTACAGTTTTTTGAGGAACCTCCATCTGTTCTCCATAGTGGCTGCACCAACTTATATTCCTAGCAACACTGTAGGAGGGTTCCCTTTTCCCCACACCTTCTCTAGCATTTGTTATCTGTAGACATTTTAATGATGGCTGTCCTAGCTGGTACGAGGTGATATCTCATTAAGTAGTTCTGTTTGCATTTCTCTAGTAACTAGTGATGTGGAGCATCTTTCATGCACCCACTTGGCCCATCTCTTTCTGCAAACAGGGATCTTGGGGCTCAGAGAAATAGAGCAATGTGCCCAGAGTCACAGCAGAAAGTATCAGAATCTGGATTTAAAATTGGGTCTGTGTTCCTTCTGCTGGTGGAGTTGGGGAGACGGGGGCTGTGTTTAGTCCCCCATTAGGAGTGTGACCTGAGAAAGCTCTGAAACCTTCTTGAGCCATCCTTCCCTGATGCACAAAACAGGGGTATAACGCGGCTTACCTCTGGGGTCAGTGTGGACTCATCGCCTGGCCTGGAGCAGGCACTTGGCCTGCAGTCACTGCTCTGGGGTCAGTGTGGACTCGGCGCCTGGCCTGGAGCAGGCATTTGGCCTGCAGTCACTGCTCTGAGGTCACTGTGCTCCTTCCCTTCCCTCCAGGCCCTGGAGAGAGGCTGCACAAGCTCTGGAGAGGCCCTGTACCCTGCCAGGGCTGGTCCAGCCCAGGAGAGGGAAGCTCTGCCTTCTGAAAGCCATAGCTGCATTTGAATTAAACAGATACCTGGATGGTCTATGAAGCTGAAGCCACTGTTTTCTTGTTGTGTGATTTTTAAACATCACCCAAGCTTTATGCAGTTCTTCCCATAGAATAACCCTGGGAGGTGTGTAATGATGACAACTGATTTTTGTTTTCCTGCAGGAGAATCAGCTCCAGGGGGACTGCTTCTGATGGGATGAAGACTCTGGCTGGCCTTGCCAGCACCCCAGCAGGCTGTTGTCTGGACTATCACCCAGGGCAGACATTGAGTACTTGGGACAAGACATTAATTTGAATATATTTTGAAGCCAAGAATCGTGAGACACGTAGAAGTTCTATCTGCATGTACCTGGATACATACATGAGTCAGAGAAGCGGTTTGGGGATCATCTGCTGCTGCGAATGATTCATGCGTCAAAAAAGATCACTGAGACCTGATGGGGGGTGTAACTGACCACAACCCTGCAGCCTGGGCTGTCAAGCTCGCTGGTTCCCCCACAGACCTCTGCCCGCTGGTAAGCATCTCGAAAATCAAGTGATGACTATTTATAATGATTGTCTGCTTACTGACTTTGAGGCTGCTAAAGCCAAAGAGGACTGTTTTAAAAAATGGAGTGCCCTTTGACCTCCTGGCCCAGTGCTGGAGTGACCATTGCAATGAGCATTAGCTGCAGGCCTTCTTTGTAAATGTCTGACTGGCCAGGACTGGATTTTCCATTTGATCCCTCCGACACGTGGGGACGTCTCACTTTTCAGCCTTTGTTTTGGCAGTCAGAGTTGAGTTTTGGTCTGAGACGTGACCAGTCTTGGTTGTCATTTGGGTGCAACTGGATTCATAATTCATATCGTGCATAAAAGGACGAAGCAGAAAGGGGACATGGGGCTTATCTCATGTGAAACCCTTTTTTTAAAGAAGAAGAAAGGGGCTCAGAGAGGGAAAGTGGCTTCTTCAAGCCACCCAGCCATTGACTGACAAAGCTGGGACCAGAGCCCGTATCTGCTGACCCCTGCAGTGACCCTCTTCTCCCACATCACTCTGTTTCCTTCTTATTTGGACAGACATGGTCTTCTATGAAGATGCTGGGAAGGAAACCCACTTTTACTAGAACACTATTTCCTAGGAGTTGTCTTAGATGGTTGGTCTACCTTGGCTCATTTTATTCTCACAGTGCATCTGCCAGAGAGCCGTCTCCATGAAGCCACTGTTACAGGAATGAGAGGTTAACCCACTGGTCTGTAAGACCACAAACCCAGGCCCTTTCTTCCAGGCTCTGGCCAAAGGTCTCTCCTTCCTTTCTCTTCTTCCTCCCTCAGCCTCTCACACACTCTGAAGCAGGCTCTAATGGCCTAACGTGGGAGGTTTTAAGCAGTATAAGGTTTCCTTGGGTTACAGGTGAGTCATGAGTGGACTGCATCTTATCAGCAAGTCTGGACACAACAGATGTTTCAAAGGGACCAAGCAAGACTCTTTTGGGAAGTAAGGATGTGGTTTTGCAGGTGGTGGTTTTCTATTGTGTCCCCTGGACAAGAAGCAGGGGCATCTGGCCTCCAAGCCAGGTTCTCTTGGCACAACTTTTCAGAAGGAGCAGAAAATGAGACGTCCCCTGAGACGCAGGCCTGAGTGTCCCCTGTGCACATTGCACTCAAGTGACAGGTAGTTGATGCCATTTTTTGGTCTTTATTATTTTTCAGACCATAGAACCTCTTGGTAGCATCCAATCCATGCTTGGCTGCCTAGACCTGGAATCAACCTGGTTTCCTCTCCGGAAAAGTGCCCCACACCTCAGCTGGTCTCATGAACACTCTGCCAGGCTATCGAGCTCTTGGTGTAGGAATGCTTTTAAAACAAGGACTGTGACTTTTATTTCATGGATCCTCCCCCTCAAGTATCCAATCCAGGGCTTTTAATGCAGTAAGTAAATATTTTTGTACTTAATATTGGAATAGAGGAGGGGAAGGAAGACTGGATTTTCACCTTCCAAGGGTTCAGGTTACACCCCCAAGGAATCACATTTTTTAAAGGATCTGGCAACACACATTAAAATGCTGCTACTTTTGAGAAACTATCCTGTGGAAATGAAATGTCTGTTCATAGGGGTGTGTGTAAAAGACCATTTATTGCAAAATTGCTTAGAGTGACAAGAAAAATCAGAATGACTTGAAAATCCATCAGTAGGGTGCTGGTTGACAAAAGCATGGTTTATCCACATAGTGAGACATTTTGCATATTTTAAAAATAATAACTTGGATTTACATGTAATAACCTGGAAAGGAGTCTCTAAGGTAATAATATAGTGCTTAACAAAGAGATCAAGTTGCTGAGTGATGTATGTTATTCCACTTCTGTACAACACAGTGATGGTCCCTGACTTGGCAGAGTTTTGATTTATGATTTTACAACCTAACCATGGTACGAAAGCGATGCGTGTTCAACAGGAACCATACTCTAAAGGTTGAATTTCAATCTTTTCCTAGCCTAGGGATATGCACTCCAATAGAGTCTTGTGATGCTGGGCTGTGGCAGTGACCACATCTCCTGGTCGGCCCCGCAATTGTGGTAAACAACCGGTGCACTTAGAACCATTCTGTACTCAGATATCCATTCTGTTTTTCTGCTTTCAGTATATTACATGTGGGGAGGTGGGGTGTTACCAAATGGACTTTGTGTGAGATGATCTTGCCCAGCTCTAGGCTGTTGTAAGTGTTCTGAGCATGTTTAAGGCAGGCAGGGCTAACTGCCTGTGATGTTCAGGAAGGTAAGTGCATTTTCAACTCATGATGTTTTCCATCTGGGATGGGTTCATCAGGAGGCAATCCCCACTGTAAGTCAAGGAAGATCTGTTCATACATTTGCATGAGAAACAAAGGCAGGATATACAGAAACATGCTAGTATCACCATAGAGGGATAACATTTAAAATTTTTAAAAATCTAGCAGAGTTTATATTAAAGAGAAAAATGCTTTAGGAAGGGAAGAGATAGATGGGGGCAGTTAACTGATCCAGAAAGAAAACAGGTGGGACCAAGCCCAGCTTTCTTTGCCACCTCAGCTCACTGTGCACCTCCAGGCAGGACCATCCCTAAAACTCAAGATGATCCCTGTACTGGGGCAGGTCACAGAAATATCCCAAGAAATATCAGTACTTGATGTTTTTGGGAGGGGGGCAAGGCTGCAAAACTTCCCATCCATAAAAGTTTTGGAAGCACACAGGAACTTTAGTATCTAGATAAAGAATGTATCCCCAGCCTTACCTGAATGGAAGCTACTATGCTTCTAGTCCAGGCCCTAAAGCCTCCAGGGTCTCCTGTCTATATCAGTGGTTAGTTCTTGCAGGGCCTCCCTGACAATAAGCCATTGGTTATAGCTATATTGAACCTATAAGAACCAATCCATATGACCTCTGATAGTACCTCTGAATCCATAACCATCTCCCCCTGAAAGATAGGTCGTCAGGGTAGGGCTGTGTCTTTTCATCTTCTGGTCCAGAACACCCAGCACAGTGCTTGGCTTAGCCTAGCTGCTATAGAAGGGCTAATGGAAGAAAACATGTGCTGAGTTCTGGCACCAGATAGATGGAATTGACTTCTAGCTGGCTTTGGGGGACCCAGGAGAGATTTTCCAGAAGAAAGTGAACCTTTATGAATGACTTGAGAAAGAGGAAAGGAATGGAGTGTATAGCTTCCACCAAGAAGAAGAAGCTGATTTTTGTTGTGACAACATTTTAGAAAGACTATTTTAGTATCTCTAAGGGCTCTGTTACTGTATTCCTCTTATGCTTCCTCCAGAGAAGTTTGGGTTCCATCGTAGGCCACTGAGAAAATGTGTGGGTCTCTTTTGAGTCCTTCTCACCTTGGGAGGGCTTCCCTGAGAGCTCAGCTGGTAAAGAATCTGCCTGCAATGCAGGAGACCCTGGTTCAATTCCTGGGTCGGGAAGATGCACTGGAGAAGGGATAGGCTACCCACTCCAGTATTCTTGGGCTTCCCTTGTGGCTCAGCTGGTAAAGAATCCACATGCAATGAGGGAGACCTGGGCTTGATCCCGGGGTTGGGAAGATCCCCTGGAGAAGGGAAAGGCTATCTATTCTGGTATTCTGGCCTGCAGAATTCCATGGACTGTATAATCCATGGGGTCACAAAGTGTCAGACACGGCTGAGCAACTTTCACTTTTCACCTTGGGAGAAAGGTAGGTAATAATAGCCTGGGGTTTAGCTTCTTAGGGGCTTTAAACACCAAGGAGTAAGCTCTGAAGAACCACCAAGAAAACGCCTCCCAAATATAGTTAGAATAAATAGTCAAGTCAAACAGGATCATATCCAGCACAAGACCACAATGAATTGATTTAATCAGACATTATCAGAGCAAAGAAGAAATAACATTCCGGTTTTAATTGCAAGGGAAAATAAAAAAGGGAAGAAATTCAAATTGCCTTGCAGGCACTGGTGGCACTCTTCAAGTTGTTTGGGGGAAAATAGTTTAAGAAATAATTTGGATTGGGGAGAATTAGGACTGTGGAGGCTTTCGTGCAGGAGAGCTCCCCAGGTGAGGGGCTGTGTGAAGGCTCAGCCAGGTAGCTGGCTGCTGCAGCCTTGGCTTGGCTCCCACCTCCCAGAAGACACTTAAGAACACTGCTGGGTTTGCTGCTGGGAGGTGGTGATGGATAACGACTGTGGCCTGATTCTTGAGGCGCCATGGATTCACTGCAGCGTGTCTCAGCCATATGTGAGCCCTGGCCACGTGTGAGTTCCCCCGAGGAGGAGGAGTGGCGGGGGGAGGGGGAGCCATGTGACACATCTTATACATCCCCTCTTATTGCAGCAACCACATTTGAACAAGCTGGCGTCTGGGTTTCCCTAAACAGTATGTGTGCAGGCCAGAGAAACTGCACCCTGAGCCCAGGTGCTGGGTTTTGGGAGGCAGCAGAGGAAGGGTTGGCTTGCTTCTGAAGAACATCTACTACACACAGTCTTCATCCTACGGGGGTGGGGCTTGGAGGAGACGATGATGGGATGGATGGAACATCAGAGGCATTGCTCAGCCTTCCAGGGATTGCAGCTCTGCTACTACCTCTATGCCAAATAATGAGTCCAACTGAACCCTTCTAGTGACAGGCGATTTGGCTTTTCTGTGGCATCTCATAAAGAAGGATTGTTGTTGTTCGGTTGTTAAGTCATGTCTGTCTCTTTATAACCCTGTGAACTGCAGCACGCCAGGCCTCTCTGTCCCCCACTATCTCCCAGAGATGTAACTACCTCAACCCATCTATCTGGGGTGGCCCTGCATGGCCTGGCTCATAGCTTCATTGAGTTACGCAAGCCCCTTTGCCATGACAAGGCAGTGATCTATGAAGGGGTAAGGCAGGATAACTTGTCCAATTACAGCATAGTCCTCCCCAAGGGTCTTGCAAAAACCTCTGCATACTCAGCCAACCCACAGCACAGCTTTACTCTCTCAAGGACCTCTGTTAGGGATGGACTTTTGATAATGTGGGGCTTCTTACAGCTTTGGATGGGTCTTCTCTGTGACTTAGGGATTTTTCCTAAAATGGGTCTTTTTATCTCTAAATAGCCAACTGTCCTCAAACCTGACTACCTGTTAGACTCATCTGGGGACTTAAAAAAAAAAGATCCAGGTACTAGTTTCTTCCTCACTTAGCCCTACTTTTTGGGGGTAGAACCAGAGCATGGTGTTTCTAAAACTCTCTGGATGATTCTCAGCAAGGTTGGGACCCACTCCCCTGTCCGTGGAACCCCGGGTGACCTCTGGAAGATCATGCTGGTATCCTGGATTTGCAAGCCCACTCCACCAAGTGGGCAGTTCTCTGTGTTTTTGTGTCATCTGTTATGATGTGGAGACAGCGACAATGTATCAACTTCACAGAGAATTGTGGAAAGAACTTCATGAGGTCTGGGAGAGTCTCCAGCATGTGATAAGGGCTTGATTGAGTCAAACTCAGAGCCCCCCAGCTCAGGGTCTTGGAAATGTGAGTGTAGTGTCCATGTTCTTACCATGAGCCAGGCATGTTCTAAGCATTTTACTTGTACTATTCAATCCATTTTGTTGCATTGAAGACCTGGTGTAAGAAAAATGACAACAGCAAAATTAGTCTTCGGGATCTCTTTACCAGGTAGGACTTAACTGTACAGACCACACATTTAACTCACACCCTAGAGAGCTCCCTTGTACCCCTGTTCATAGGCCCTCTTGCCTCCCACCAGAGTCCTTTCCAAAGAAAGCTCTTCTACAAAAGTTCTGTATATTTCAAAACATCCAAGGTGAATAAGGGCTTCCCAGTTGGCTCAGTGATAAAGAATCCAAAGGAGATGCGGGCTTGATCCCTGGGTTGAGAAGATCCCCTGGAAGAGGAAATGGCAACCCATTCAGTATTCTTGCCTGGGAAATTCCAAGGACAGAGTCGTTGGAGTTGCAGAGAGTCAGATACAACTTAGCGACTGAACACATGCACGTGCATCCAAGGTGATTAAGACCTCCTCAATGGTCATTCCAGTGTCTTTCCCTATTGCTAAAGCCCAGTGCCTACTCATGAGTTAGGTATAAAAGTGCTGCCCAGTAAGTGCTTGGTGGAATGACTACATTAATCCTGCAAAGGAGTATGCTGACATACTTGTGCAAAAGATATGGAGAAATACCGAAATCCTTGTGAACAGTGGGGATGGTGAGAGAAATGGTACCACAAAATGCCTACTGTGTATTGGGCACTTTAAATACATTATGACTTTTCACAACTCCAGGAGATGTGTTCAGGTCATCTTTTGCTGTGTAGCAATTTACCCCCAAATTTAGTCTTTTAAAGTAGCAATTAATGAGGTGGGAGCATAGAAGGGGCCACTGCTCTCTGCTCCAAGGTGGCTCCGCAGAGGACAGGAGCATCCACCTTCAGACAGCCCAGTCTGGTCCTCCAGGCACTCTGGAGCCACCCTGGTGGCCTCGGCAACTGAGGCACCACCCCAGGCTGGCTCGGGGTTGGATACATTGGACTAGGACACTCTTTGCCATGAGAAGACAGCTCTCCCATCTCAGCCTCTCTGCTCCCCATTCTGAGGGGAGCTGTGCCTGGGGAGAAGCCAAGTGAGAGATTTCAACAGAGAACGGAGGAAACACACCCACTGAGGTTCTCATAGCAACATAATCACGCACAGGCAGCAGCCTATTTTGGTGGGAGCTTGTCTGAACCTCTCTCCCCGCCCCGGTTAGTCACAGAATGGATTCCCTGCACAGGCTGCAGCAGTGTGGGGTGGCATGGCGTGGGGTGAGGGGAGAATGCTGGACTGGAAGCCAGGGGCTGGAGAGCTCATCTCAGATTCTCCGTCAGCGAGATGAAGGATCACAAGGTCCTTGCCCGAAAAAACGACAGGATGGGACTGAAGAAGTGGGAAGATCCTTTCTGGTTTCCGTTTATCTTACAAGTGCTGAGCCTCTCCCAGCGGAAGATCATATGTCTCAAGATCTTCTGTCTCTGAGAAAGACGCTTAGAGAAAACAGGGTTCCAGAGGGTAAAGGTCATTCTTTAAATTCAGCTCATTTATCCCACCCCCACCCCCAACCTTTGGCACATTGGCAGTATGTGAAAGGGGAGGAGAATGACCAAGTGTCACCAAAGACTCTGGTCACTCACCCAGGTCTGTGGCCTGAGAAAGGGTTAAGGAAGTTAAGGTCATTCGTTTAAATTTACTCCTTAAGTAAACACTCACACACACACACACACAGTCACCAGGAACTCAAACGTCTTGCTCACTCTCCATCCTCTCCCTCCTGCACTTACTGCAAGGCATCCTCTTTCCCCCCAGGACCAGGTGATGGAAACCTCTTTAGTTTCTGGCCCATTTCTTCAATGGATGCTGGGGTTAGTTGAGGACAATCAGGCTCACGCCTCCCAGCTGTCAAAGGTGATGCTGAAAAAACACCCGGGCATGCATGCAGGACTGCTCTCCCTGGGCCAGCGTGGGGGTGAAGTGTAGAGCACCAGGAGGACCAAGGAGCCCCTTTTGGGTCCCTGCCCTTGACTTGTGAAGTGAAAGCTTTAAAAGTGCAGCTGTCTTTGAAGGAGTCAGCCCCAAGTTGGCCTGTTGGAATGGGAGACACAGAATGCCCCCCACCCGCCCCCCCAGCCCGGCTCTGTTTCCCACCAGCCTGACAGATGGCCACTAAGAGAAAAAGAAGCTCTCAAAGTGAAGACAGGAATGCATTGTATAAAAATTCACACCCCCTGCTACCGCCCAAACTCCCTTAAAAAAGGATCAAGAGAATCCTAATGGGTACGTGACATCCTCCTTCTCTCCCATAAAAGGGACTTCAAAATCTGGTGATGCTGGGGGAGGGGTGAGGAGGGAGAAGAGAGATGTGTGGGCAGGGGACTGCCAGGGAAGACTGGGGTTGGGGGAGGGGGAGGTCGGCTGCAGGTCACCCACTTGACTTCCTCCCACCCTCTTTTCCAAGCCACTTCTGGCTGAACCTTCGCCCCACCTTCCCAGCGAGGCTGGGGGCCCCAAGCCCTAGGAGAGGCAGAGTGGGAGAAAAAAAGGATGGTGATGCCACACTTGGCCCTAGAGTTGAAGGAGTTAAGGACCCTCCCTCATCCAGACAGCCACCCCTTTGCTCCCCAAACCCCAAACGCCAAGGAAGCATCCAGGAATTGGCAGCGGAGCAGGAGAGGGGGTGGGATGGGGTGGGGTGGGGGTGAGGCGACCGTGGCCCAGCCTTGCCCAGCATCGGTCCTGGGGGGCGGGGAGGACGCACACCGGGGCTGAGGACCTGCCAGCGCCCAGCTCCGGCGCGCCTGCCTTCCCCGAGCCTCGAGCGCGGCCCAGCCGCGTCCGCGCAGCCCTCGCTCCCCTCCACCCCACCCCCTGCAAGTTGTCTACGGCGACGGGCAGCGGAGGCGGCCCAGAGACCCCCGGAGCCCGGGCGAGGGGGCGGCCCCGGGGCGCGGGAGCCCTCGGTCTGCGCCCAGCCACCGCCCGCCCGGCCCAGCCTTCTCCCCGCCCCCACTCACCGGCTCAGCCCCCGGGAGGGACGCGCAGGGAGCGTGTGGCTTCGCCCGCCGATCGGCAGAAGTTGAGAGGAGTTGCCGGCTGCCTCGGCCGGCCGGACTTTGCGAGCAGAGCAGCCGGCGAGGCGCCGCCGCCGCCGCCGCGGAGCCTTCGGGGGCTGCTCCCGCCTGCCGGGCCCGCAGCGCGGCCGGAGAGGGGCGGGGAGGGGGTCGCGGGCGCCTGAGCCGCTCGGATCTGTGCGAAGGACTGGACTCCGAGGAGAATAAAACAAAGTGGACTCGGCAGGGAAGACCCTACCGCCGTTGATGGTACCGGCCGACGCTCCGGCAGAGGGGCTGGGTTGGGCTTTTTTTTTTTTTTCCCTCCCATTCTCTCTCTTTCTCTCTCTCTTTTAAAGCGACACCCGCTCTCTCTTTCTCCCATCACTGTGCCACCAAACCCTCGCTGGCTCTTATGGGCATGAAACATTCCTCCCGCTGCTTGCTCCTAAGGAGGAAGATGGCGGAGAACGCGGCCGAGAGCACCGAGGTAAGGAGGCCAGAGGCCGGCCCGGCCACCCCGCGGCCGCCGGGCCACCCCGCGGCCGCCCAGACCCCCGCGCGCGCCGCGCCGCTCCCGGTGCCAAACTTTCTCAGCTCCATCCCGCTTGCTCCAGCCGGCCGCTTGCGCGTCTGTGTGTGTGTGCGTGGTGTGTGTGTGTGCTGGGTGGGGGAAAGACGGTGCCTGTCTCTGGACCCCTCCCTCTTGAAAAATGCAAAAGAGTCGCTCTTACCCCATCTCCCTCTCCTGCCACCCGCTGCTCGCTCGCGCCCGCCCCCACCCCCCAACCCCGAGTCCCAAGCCCTGGGCGGCCGCGCTCCCCTGCCCTCTCCTCTGGGTTCCGTTAGGGCTCCAGAGTGGCGGACCGTGCCGAGCCGGGATGGGCGACCCAGGGACCAGGTCGTTTCCCTGCAGCGCCTGGACCGTCCCTCCGGGCCGTCACCCTTCAAGCTCGCGCTTTTGGTCCCCGCGGTACCGCGGAGAGCTTTGGGCCTCGGGGGTGCCGAGCCGCGCCGGGGTGGGGCAGGGGCACCGCCGACAGACCTTGGCGCCCAGACCCGGACGGGGGAGAGGTCCGCAACCCGGGACCTACGAGCCACCTCGGGGGGCACTAACCCGGGGAGGGAGCTCGGGCCGCCGCCACCTTCAGGACCGCGGACAGCGCCCGCGCCTGCCGCAGCCGAGCCCGCGCGCGCGGTGGGGGCTGCGCGCCGCGCCGCAGCAGCTTGGAGGAGGAGGTCGTGGGAGCTCCGCAAATTGCGCTCTGGACCCCCGCCTCCGGCAACCCGGCAGCTGCCCTTTCTCGACTCTCGAGTTGGCTCGGAGCCGCCAAGAGCCCAGCGTCCCGAAACCGACCAAAGGCTGGGTTTCCTGCCCTCGCTCTGACTCTGCTGTCATGACCCCTGGCTCAACCCGTAGGCTCCGGGCACCTGTAGTCACGCAGGGGATCCGCGTGGGCAGCCCCCTTACCTTCCTGGAGGAACGGTGCGACGGGGCGGGGGCGGAGTGGGGTGTGTGTGTGTGTGTGTGTGTGTGTGTGTGTGTGAAGATCATCCCTTACTCGGTGGCAGGAAAAAGACAGAGAACAAACTCCCGGGCTCTATTAATAGCCGGGTGTCTGGTGGGGCTGCCGTGCCTTTCACAGATGGTTGCCCATATGCAGCGTGGGGCGGGGACGGAGGTGTGGCGCGCGGGGATTGTCCCTCCGTCCGTGGGATGCCCAAAGCGGCAGAGACCCTTCCCAACCGTCTTCCCTCCAGGTCTGAACTGCAGCTAACCCTCTACCCCACCGCGGAGGCAGCAAAGCTTTTATAAACCCTCGTTCTCCGAGAAACTAGAAGCAGCACGCATCCTGTCGATTTCGAAACAAAAAATGCTCCGGGGGAGAGCAGTAAGGCGTCCAGGAGCTACAGTGTCTCCTTGAGTTAGGGCGAAGCCAGCGCGTGCGGGGCCCCTCCCGGTCCCCCACCGGCGAGCGGGCATTTAGGATATGCTGTGCAGCGCGACGCAGAGAGCTCGCCTGTACTGAACCCCTCGCCCTCCTCGCTGCGATCGCCCACCCGCAGAAGTGGTTTCTAAAAATAGCTGCGAGTCAAGGCCGCACTTCTGTAATCCGTTGGCCCAGCGGGCACGTAGCAGTCCCTGCAGCCCTGTGGCTGGAGCACGGGCAGCAAGGAACAGCTTTTCCCGGCCCGCAGCCAAAAAAAAAAAAAAGTTTTCACGGGTCTCTGGCCCCCGCACTCTTGTTGTTGTTGCCCGCGGGGTGCGGGCACAGACCCCGGCCAGCGTCCGCAGTGAGCTCGCTGTGGTGAGCTCCCCACCTCGGCCAAGGTTCAAGGCGTCCGGAGCAGGCAGAGCGCCGCGTGTGCGCGCGCCAGGCTATTTTTACTTGCTTCCCCCGCAGCTCCAATGCTCCCCCTTCTCGGCGGTTGCACATGCCAGCTCTGCTCAAGGCATCAATGAAAACAGCAGTAGAGGCGGCCGAGCTCCTGCAAGGGGGAAAAAAAAAAAAAAACCCCACGTCGCACGCCTGGCACACAGGGGGAGGGGCAGATCCAGCTGGGGCTCCCGGGGCGGGGAGTGAGTCTGGGGTTCAGTTCCTCGCAGCTTCCTGGAGAAAGGGAGGAATTCAGACTTGGGCCAACGTGCCCCGGTGGAGGCATCCAGGCAGCGTGACAATCGCTTGGTTTTCTTCCAGGAACTGCCTGTTTTTGGAATGAGCCAGGACTAGAGCAGTACTTCCAAAAGTCGGGTGCTGTGGGTTTGCCTGCATTTATGGTGAGAGAGAGGCAAGGATGCCTTGGGCTGTATGTGTGTGTGTCTATGGTGGTAGCTCTCCTTGTTCTCAATTCAGCATATCTTTATCAAATACTGACTCTGTGCCAGGAATAATTAGGTTCCCGTGATCCAAAGATAAAGACACTGGGCCGCTGCCCTCAAGGAACTCAGTTTGGTGGACAGGAGTGCCGGCTGATCCAGATCTTTCGGTAGCACCTTTTCCTGACTTTTGTTGGTGTGGTTTGCAAGCACTTTATCTCATTTTATCCTCACCATAATCCTGTGAGATTGGAGAAGGTTAGAATTCATTGCTTAGCCCCATTTTACAGATGAGGATGCTGAGGCAGAGAGGTCCAGCAAGTTCTAAATGTTACCTGACCGGCTACAACAGCCTTGGAGCACAGACTGCCCCTACTTCTGGCTCGTTGCCCTTTGCCCTATACTACTACCTCAATTCTTCTTTCGACTGCACCATGCAGCATATGGATCTTAGTTCCCCAACCAGGGATCGAACCCACCCCCCCCCCCACCCCCCACCCCCCACAATGGAAGTATAGAGTCTTAACCACTGGACTACCAGGGAAGTCCCTACATGGCTACTTCTAAAACAATGTCATGTGTGGATGGGAGCAGGCAAGAGGATGGGGAGAGAGGATGTTTAGGAAGGAAGAGATGCTGTGTTGGGACAGGCAAGGAGGACAGGGAGCAAGTAATCACTCACAAGGTAAAGGTAGGGAGAACTATGCTAATCGTTATGCAGGAAGGAGAGTGGGGAATAAAACTATCTATGAGCAGAGCCTCCCTTGACCAGACAGGTTTGGAACTGGGGCCGAGGGTATTCTGGGTGCAGCTTGGGGGGTGCATAGCCAACCTTGTTGCCACTTTCTCCAGCTCCCTCCCTCAGGGGCGCTTCTCCTCCTCAGCTGAGGGCATCAACCCCCAGGCATCCCCTCCTGGCAGCCTCTTCTCCCTCTCCCCTGCTCCACACGTGCCTTCAGAACCTCCTAGAGTGTCCATCAGAGTCTCTTCTTCAGCCCACCGTGCTTGCGAGGCCGCCACCCTCACTCAGGCAGCAGGCACTTTCCCGTTGTCCTCTTCTCTAGTCCAGCCTCGTCATCACTGTTCGATGGGCTTTCAGAAGCACAGATCTGCTCAAGAGCAGACAGCGTTGTCAAAACTTACCATGTCACCCTGTTCCCTTTAGGACAGGATAAAGCTTGATGTCCTTAACCCTTCCATACCTGCCCCATGCAGTTCTCTGCAAACACCAACTTCATGCCTGAATGCCTTTGCACATCCTGGTTCCTCTACCTGGGCTTCTCTTTCCCCCTCTTTCTCTCTGGGGGTGGTGGGGGGAATCTTCCTCAACCTGCAGGACTCCACACAAAGGTCACTTCCTCTGTGCAGCCTTCCATTTAAACGGATTTAAATAGCTCTTCCATGTATCCTGCATCCCTATGGAGATGGAGTGTTCCTCTCCTTCTTTTGTGCTCCTAATACCTATCTCTCACTTTCCCTGCTACAAGATAATTGCATTTTTATATATCTGTTTCTCCAATTGGATTGGAGAAGGAAATGGCAACCCATTCCAGTACTCTTGCCTGGAAAAATCCCATGGACGGAGGAGCGTGATAGGCTACAGTTGATGGGGTGGCAAAGAGTCAGACATGACGGGGCGACGTCACTTCCAGTTGGATAAAGAACTTTTGGGGTGTGGGGAGCAGGTCTACCCTGTTCTGACACTGGGCCTGACGCAGAGTAAATTAAAATCGTTGACAAATGTTGACTGATTCATAGGATTATGAATAAATTTGTGAGCCTTCTGGGTCTTAATCACTTTGTGCAAACTGGGCCTCCTATCTCCCACGTTTGTGCTTAGGTTCTTGTGGACTTGGAAAACACAAAATGAGAGGAGATTCTGGGAATTAAGGTGCTGCAAAGCTCCAAGCCAGGGTACATTTGGTTACCCGTGTTCCTACTTAATAGTTGGTAATGACTGACTCTTCCTATGGGGTGTTCGTCTGAATAGCAAATAAATGGATTAATCACAATGCCCAATTAGGAGCCGTGGGCGATGGTGGACGCTTTGGAGCTGCAGCTTGCTTTACCAGTTCTTGGTGAAAGCCTGATGCATTATTTATGGTGCCGGCTTCCCCGACTGGGGTTTAAGCACCTCAAAGGGAAGCCTCCATGGGTGTGAAAACAGTTTTAGCAAAGGAGTCATTTTGGAGACTAGTTTTTGAATGTCATCTTGACTTACTGGTCCAAGGAGAGAGAGAATATTTATGGGTTGGGGCACTGGGGTTGGGGTACCAATGGGTGCTGCTCCTGTGAGTTACGGGGAGACTGGGGCTGAATTCTGATGTGGGGCCAGTTGGTGGTTTTGGCTGATGGATCCCTCTTCTCGGGGTTTCTCGCTTAAGTGTGTGGTGGTCCTATAGCACAAAAGTGAGAGGATGAGGAGGAGGAAGAGGACAAGAGTTGGTAGGATCCAAGTACACTTCTCTGGGATCCACATTGTGTCTCTTTCTAACTAGCATGGGGCTCTGGAGCCAGACTGCCTGGCTTTTACTCTGAACTCAGTAGATGTGTTGTTATGATGAACAAGGCGCCCCTAACCTCTCTGGGCCTCGTAAAGCTGTTGCAATGATTGAATGAATTAATTCATGCAAAGGGTTTAGAGCCTCGTGAGCTCCAGAGGCCTTCGCAATCACCGTCAAGCCGTCAGCTTTTAGGAGCCTCGCCGGGAAAGTGCCAACAGGATGGACTCACCCCTGCCCTCGTTTCTCCAGCTGAAATGGTCCCCAAAACCATGGTCTGCATGCATTTCTCCTCCCTCATCAAACACGGATTTTAGTCCTGAACTGAACTCAGGAGAATTAAGAAGATACCCACGTTTGTTTTGTTTTGTTTTGTTTTCCTCCTGGGAAATTTGGCTCTTGGGAGAGTCCTCCATTTGGCTTTTGGCTGTCAGAGAGGGTGAAACCACACTCCTGTCTCTGATTCAGGAGCGGTTTTCATTTCCTCCTCTGTGCTAACTGCGATGTGAAGTGATTATCACATTCCAGCGTAGAACATGCAAAAAATCTGTAAAAACAGCACTTACACCTTGGCTTCTCCTGTGCCAGCAGGGGAAGGATGGGCAGCATTGTGAGATGTGAGCTGCCAAGGTAACTGGAAGTGGATGGTGGTATTGTGTAAAGGGCAGGCATTGCTGTCCAGTCGTGCACAGATTTGGCCAGAGGAGAGGAAGCTTGGGCAGCAAGGACCATCCTGAGCCCATCTCCTGCACCCACGATGCAGTTGGCCCCTTGGTTGCTAGTTACAGAGCTTCAGAGAAGGCAGCTTCCCCAAACTCCTTGTGCATTTTCAGTCAGGAAGTTCTTAGGTCTGAGCTCCACCTCTTCATTGCCATGGGAGTCACTTTGGCTTATTCTGTTCTAAAAGGAGATTAAAGACTGTCTGGTTGCCTTTGCATTTGGGGCTGCATGAGGGCTGTTACCCTCTCTACTAAACTCTGTTCTGAGTGATGCCAACCCCTTCCTCTGAAATTCTGGACTAGCCAGGAGAGGTGGGGTTGAGAAGATATACCCCTCCAAGGGTACCCAGATGGTTGGATGTTCCACACACCAAAAGGCTTTTCTATTTTGTTATTAGAAGTCCCTCAGGCATCACAACTTTCCCCAGATTTGTAACAGGTGACCCATAAGTAACAATCATTTTTTTTTTAACTCATTTTTATTTTTGACTGCACTGGGTCTTTGTTGCTCCACGAGGGCTTTCTCTGTTTGCAGTGTGCGGGCTGCTCACTGCAGTGGCAGATGTGTGCGCGGCTCTAGAGCATGCCGGCTTCAGTAGTTGTGGCTCCTGGGCTCTGGACAGTGGGCTCAATAGTTGTGGAGCACAGGCTTAGTAGCCTCACAGCATATGGAATTTTCCCGGACCAGGGATTGAACCCATGTCCCCTGCATTGGCAGGTGGATTCTTAACCACTGGATTGCCAGGGAAGTCTGTAAGGATTTCTTTTTAAAATGTAATTTTATACAAGAAAATAGCTCAACATATACATTTTCATAAAGTCATGGACTCTTAGAGCCGGATGGGAACTTTAAGTTATTTAAGAGGCGGGAAAACTTTTCCAACACCAGAGTTCCTCAGTGTTGGTGTCGATACCATATCTCCTCCTAAGTCAACACCATTTCCACCTTCTTTAGCCTCTAATTGATTGCTTTTTATATTTGGCACTAATTTTCTGGTGTATGCTGATACGGAATACTAAAAACTAGTTGTTACCCTATGTAAGATCTAGGAATTGTGCATAATGAGATATCTCTCCCTTTCATATGACCCTCCAAATGCTTTGGCATCTATTGTCTCATGTAAGGGGTGCCATCCTATATTACATTCGTGCATACCTAGGCTCCATCCTTACACCATACGTAACACAGCAAGTTACATCCTATTCCCATGGGGCAGATGAAGAAACCAAAGCGCAGAAAGTTAGTGTGACTTGCCCAAGATCCCACGGGGAGTAAGTGATGGAACCCAAACTCTGGTTTTCTAGCCACTGAGACCTGTGGTTTCTCCACCCTGTGGGGCTGTGAAGGCAGCAGGAGGACCAGAGTAGATACTCAAAACAAATATGAAGAGAAGAAATTAACTGGAGAAACCATGAATGGTGGATTGGGAAGAAGTCGAAGAAAAGCTGAAGAAAAGACTTTGCTCTCCTGCTTTCATGGTTCTCACTGCTGTGCCCCGGGGTGGTGGGGACCTGTGGCCAGGACAGTCCTTGTTCCGTGATGCCCCTGAGCCCAAAATCCTTGCCAGTGGGCCAGGAAAAGCTCTTGACTAACAAAGTATACATTTTTGAAAGTTAGACCGAAGGCCATTGTCTGATCATCGTTAAATCTGAACGTTTATCCAGCTTCTTTCTTGGCATGAAGTGAATAGCAGAGACTTCAGGACAGGAACTTTTTTAAAAAATTTATCTTTGTAGCTTTATTTCATTGTTTTAGGCTCTTGCAACAAAATACCACAGACTGGCGGCTTCAACAACAGAAATTTATTGCCTCCCTGTTCCAGAGGCCAGATGTCCTGAAATCCAGGCGTCTGCAGGGTGGGGTTCCTACCGGAGGTTCTTACGGGGTTGTGTTTGCTGACTTCTTTGCTTCTGGTGGTTGTCAGCTGTGCGGTGGTTGGTAGATGCAGCACTACCTCTCTGCCTTCATCTCCACCTGGCCCTCTCCCTGTGTGTCTGTATCTCTTCTTCTAGGGACACCAAGTCATATTGAACCAGAGCCCACCTTGTCAGGTATGGCCTCGTCTTAACTCGATTGCATTGTTTACGAACGAGGTCAAATTCACAGGTCACAGGGGTTGTTGTTTAGTCGCTCAGTCATGTCCCACTCTCTGTGATCCTGTGGACTGTAGCCCCACCAGGCTTCTCTGTCCATAGGATTTCCCAGGCAGGAATACTGTAGTGGGTTGTCATTCCTTCTCCTGGGGATCGTCCATCTTCCCAACCCAGGGATTGAACCCTAGTCTCTTGCATGCCTCTTTACCACTGAGCCACCTGGGAAGCCCTGACAGTGGCTAGGGCTTCAGTACATCTTTTGGGGGGACGACTCAACCCATGACCTCAGCCAACATATCATAGGCCTGAGTAGAGAGTGACTTGCAGATGACAATGAACAGGGCTCAAAATACAAAATCAGTGGAGGTGGTCTCTCTTCTCCTGTCCACCCACTGTCCACCTCCCCCACCATCTCCCCAGCACCTTGGCCGGGCCCCCTTTCCTTGAGTAGCAGCAAAATTATAGCAAGAGCTGCCATGTTCATGTCTGTATTTTGTGCTGGACATGGTGTTCAGTGCTTCATATGTATTGCCTTGTTTAGTTTACACAAATTGCAAAACAACTCTTCTTATTCCTGTGTTGTAATTGAAGAAATGGAAACACAGTGGTTGGGTATCTTGACAAAACTCGTAGGGCCCTAAGTAGCAGAATGGAGTTGCTCCCGAGCCGGGGGCTCTGCTATTGATGGGGGCCTCTCTCCCCTCTTTAACCCCATCCCAGCAGGAAGTTTGTCCTCACTTTTGCTCCACACTAGCTCTCAGCACCAGAGGGCTGGAAGGAACTGAGAGACATCCATGGGTGGAAGAGGGTGGAGCCTTCCAGCCTGTACCTGGCTCCCTGTGTTCAATCCACTGGTCCTCCCAGGAGTCTGGCTTAGCAGTAGTTCAGTCACTCAGCCGTGTCTGACTCTTTGCAGCTCCATGGACTGCAGAAAACCAGGCTTCCCTGTCCATCACCAATTCCTGGAGCCTGCTCAAACTCATGTCCATAGAGGCGGTAATGCCATCCAACCATCTCATCCTCTGTCATCCTCTTCTCCTGTAGCCAGAGACTTATTGTGGTGGTAGCATCGTGAGCCCACTGCCAGCTTCCATGAAGGGCTATTCTGGAGGACTGGAGGGGTGAAGACTTTGTGAGCACCTTCCAAACAATTTAGCCACATGGGTCACTGGCTTTTGGGCCTGAGGCAGTATTGTGTGGAGGTTCAGGGCACAGGCCCTGGGGTTCATGCCCGGGTGCAGACCTCGGCCTGGTTGGGCCCCAGGCATGCACATGTTACACCATCACCTGTGCCCAGTTTAATCATCCATGACGTGGTGGTAGCACTTTTTCCCATGAAGCTGTTACAAGGATTAAACAAGTGACTTCACGTAAAGCTCACATTGGCACACGGGGGGATGCTCAAGACAAGCTCTGATTTATCATCCCAGCTTCTCCAGCATTGTCTCGAAGGAGCAGGGGGACACACAGATGAATAAAAGCTGTCTCCTGCTGATGTGACGGACTCACCGATTCAAACGTTCTCAAGAGGGATGGGGTCCTCCATGCCCCGCAGGCTGCCCTAGCTACCCCACTCTACATGCACACTTAATGCTGGGGTCCAGGGCTCTGGTGTCCGCAAGACCCAGAGCATGAAAACAAAATCTCATGGAGCTCCTAGAGATGGAGAGAAGGGGGGAGCAATGAGCACCCACTGCAGACCTCTCAGCCTCCTCTGGGACCCCCTCAAACCCTGCTCCTGGGACGAGAGCGACTCCTACTGGTCAGTGGCTTGATCGTGCTCCCCTCCCCACATTCCCTAGAGGGAAACTGAGGCCTGGCGGAAGGGGAGGGAGGACAGAGGTGTGGCCCAGTCTCCCTCCTCACGTTGGGTGTTAATTACCGATTTAAACACACTGCCCTCTTGTCCATGGGCCCAGGAGAGCGTATTCACCAGGGGTGAGGTTTGACCGTAGGGTGGTACTGCCAAGAGCAGACCACTCTAAAGGGAGCAGCGATTAGCAGATGCCTCCGTCAGGGCCTGACCTGCAGCTCTGTTGTGAAGAATCCTCTCTTGTTAGCTGGAGGGAGGGAAAGGGGTGGCCCTTCACGGCTGGGGCTGCCAGGAAATGAAAGGCTGCAATTCCCACAAGCCTGTGACATCCAAGGGCTTGATCGCCCCCTGACAGGCAGTTATGACAGCCGCTCTCCGAGGACGCACAATCAGAGGATCCCCAGAAAATGATTGCAGTCCATCACCAGCATAAATGGGCTCCTAATTAAGGGATGTTCTCTATTAATGCACATTAGTTCAACTCTCGCCTTCAGGTACCGAGTGCGGAACTGATGAATATTTATTGAATGAATAAAGGAGATAAACCTGTGCGTCACATGTACACCAGCCAACTTCCTTCTCTTGGAAAGTCTCTCTGCTCCCCGCTTTCCAGAATGAAAGCTGCAGTCCCAGGATGCAGGTGGGGAGGGTTTTGGAGGCAGCCTCGAGTTTGAGTCTCATCTTCATCCCTGCGGGATTAAAACCCACGTCACAGTCCACAAACAAGGGTTAAATATGATCACAAGACAGGAAAAAAGAAACGTGACACATGTTTTCTCCGCCCCCCCCCCCCCCCCCCCGCTGTAGTAACTCTGAGTTTATTTGCTCAGCTTTTGTTTTGCTTTTAGGGGAAGATTTACAGTTCAAAGCATGAAGCGTCCTTTCGGATTTCAGTGCAGAGTGGGTGTGAACCATGTCATCCAGGTAGCGGGGCGGGGTATGGACCGGCATCTGTAGAAGCACATGCCCCCGCGCTTACGAACTTACGGCTCATGGTTTGTAGTTCCTTGCAGGTAACACACACGAGGTACACACTTCACCACTGGCCTGGAGCTCTGAGAAAGAGTCAGGGGATGGTGACCCAGGGTGGTGGGGAGTGTTGTACGTGGGTCACAAGATTCCAGGGAGGAGACATCGTAGAGAGGGATCTGAGTGTCAGGGGCAGGGAGGTCCACAGTCCCGGCTTTGCAGCCAATGCACGACCTTTGTTATGGAACTCGGATGCTGTTTTCCTCCGGTGAGGGGTGGGTGGCCTTCCCGTCTTGTTCTACACACCACCTCCAGACCCCCTCACGTCCTCTCTCCAATATGCTGGTGCTTCTGGTTGGACCATTCTGTCTGGCTACCCCCCGGACGCACCCACCCCGGTGCCTCTCGGGGACCTCAGATTCACAGGGCCCCTCAGGAGCATCATCTCTTCCCACATCTGCCCCCTCTTCCTGGTCCTCATCTTGGGGTGTGAAGTCACCCGAGGAACAAGCCTCCAGTCCCGTCTCCCCAGCGATTCCAGTGATTCTGCGTCTCCTTGGCTTGTCCTCTGCCCTGACTTTGTCCTCCTCTTTCAGATGCCACTTTGGCCATCCTGGGCAAGTCGCCCTTCTCTTGCCTGAATCTCTGCATCTGCTCCTGGGTGCGCATCCCACCCCACCGTCAGCAGCCCCTGGCTTTGGTCTGTCCTCATAGCAGCATGAACCCGCATTCTGAAGTGGCAGCCTGACTGCGCTACTCCTCTCCTCAAACACCTTCAATGGCTTTTCCATTATCACTGCAGAAGGTCCCACCTCCTTGCCAGGACTTAGACGACTCTGCAAGCTCATGCCCCAGAGCGCTGTTCTCTGATGTCCTTCCCCTCTACTCCAACTACCCTCACCTCCCTCCCTCCCCTCATCACCTTCCTTCATCACTCTTTCTTCAGATCTCACCTTAGATGCCACCTCTTCCAGGAAGCCTTCCCTGATTCCACTCCCTCATTTAAGTCAGACTTAGCTCTCCCCACTCTCCACCATGTGATGCTACCCATGCATTCTTGGTCGCAGTGCGTAGCACTCTGTACTCATTGGCTGACTTCCTCACCGACAAGTCCACCATAAGCTTTGTGAAGGCAGGGGCTCCGTCTGTGCTGTTCACCATTGGATCCCAGCACCCAGCATAGGGGCTGATGCCTGTTAGAGGTTAGAAACCTTTTGTCCTATGAATGATCACTGTGACACGTACTTTTCCCGCATGGACAGTGTTATATGGATGGTGGTGGTGGTTCAGTTGATAAGTTGCATCTGACTGTTGCAGCACTATGGACTGCAGGCTTCCAGGCTCTTCTGTCCATGGGATTCTCTAGGCAAGAATACTGGAGTGGGTTGCCGTTTTCTTCTCCAGGGGATCTTCCAGACCCAGGGATCCAACTCAGATCTCCTGCATTGCAGGCAGATTCTTTACTGACTGAGCCACCAGGGAAGCCTGTTCTATGGATGCTGGTATTTAAATTATGGCCCCCTTCCTTTTACACTGGTTGGGACTGTCAGTCAGTCTCACGGCAACCCCTAAAGAGGAGGTCATAGTCATCATCCCCCCAACCCAAAGAAAGGTTGCAGGTAAGCTGCCCCAGAAAGATATTCACTGCCAAGCAGCAAAGGCAGGATTGCAGAGAGAAGGGGACAGTCGTGCAAACTGGGGAAGAGATTTTCAGATAAGCAAGTGAGTGCGTACTCAGTCACTTGTCCTGTCTTATTCTTTGCAATCCCATGGACTGTAGCCCATCAGACTCCTTTGTCTGTGAAATTCTCTACACAAGAACACTGGAGTGGGTTGCCCTGCCCCTCCTCCAGGGGATCTTCCTGACCCAGGGATCGAACCTGCATTTTCTGCCTATCCTGCACTGCAGGCGGATTCTTTACCACTGAGCCACCTGGGAGGGGATATGTTTAATACCCTCCTGAACAGGCAAGCCTTAAGTCTCAGAAAGGGCTGGGGGAGGTCAGGGCTGTGCCTGGGTTGTGGGAATTCCCTGCACTTCTGCGGTGGGAGGAGGAGGCAGAGAGACCATGAAGCCCCCCTGAAAAACCTCACTGGAAGCACTAGATTTGAAGGTTTGCATTAGTTCAGTTCAGTTCAGTTGCTCAGTCATGTCCGACTCTTTGCGACCCCGTGGACTGCAGCACAACAGGCCTCCCTATCCATCGCCAACACCCAGAGTTTACTCAAACTCATGTCCATTGAGTCGGTGATGCCATTGAGCCATCTCATCCTCTGTCGTCCCCTTCTCCTCCTGCCTTCAATCTTTCCCAGCACCAGGATCTTTTCAAATGAGTCAGCTCTTCGCATCAGATGGCCAAAGTATTGGAGTTTCAGCTTCAGCATCAGGTGGCCAATGTATTGGAGTTTCAACTTCAGCATCAGTCCTTCCAATGAAAATTCAGGACTGATTTCCTTTAGGGTGGACTGGTTCGATATCTTTGCAGTCCATGGGACTCTCAAGAGTCTTCTCCAACACCACAGTTTGCATCAGATGTTGGAAGTTTGCATCAGCCGGTGTATTTTTTCCCCACTGGGCCTGATGCTCATCATTGGCTGATGTGAGCAGCAGCTGTGGTGGCGAGTGGGTGGCTGTGCCCAGACCAGGGGTCTGAACTGCCCTGAGGCTCTGGCTCCCAGCCCCAGCCTCTCGGGAGCCCCAGGCTCTGGCTTAAGGGCTGGCACTCTGCAGGGGAATGTGACTTCTTGTCCAGCTTCTCCTGAGTCTCCTTTACTCATGGTTGTCTTAAACTGGCACTGTCACTTACTCTTCTATTTATAAAGTTAACAATAAGATGCTCCCAACTCCAGGAGGGAAAGAAAGCCAAACCAGCGGACTGGGCTGCCGATACAGTCGGGCCCTGGGGTTCTGTCCACAAGGGCAGCTCTGATGGTTTTACTGGAGGCTTCCCTGATGCTCGGCCAAGCCTGTGCCCACCTCCCTTGCTTCTTGTGGCTCTGCTTCAGCATCAGAGCCCAGAGCTCTGGCCCCACCCCGCCTCTGGAAGGTACTGCGTGTGCCCTAGTCCAGGTAGTTGGGCTTCATCCTAAGCCCCAAGGAGGCTTGGCCCCAGCCTTCCTGTATCTTTCCCTCTGTTTCCTCGGGTCCTAGGTGGGTACCAGGTAGCGTGGAAAGAGCCCAGAAGCCCGAGGCCCTGACTCTGGTGCTGTCTGCCCTCTGCCTCTCAGTCGCCCGTGTGAAAAATGCCCGAGTTGATCCTCGTCTATCCCACCTGATGTGTGCGTGCTAAGTCACTTCAGTCGTGTCCAACGCTGCAACCCTGTGGGCTGTAGCCCACTAGGCTCCTCTGTCCGTGGGGATTCGGGGAACCCCTGAACCAGATGGAGACCAGATCTTGAGCACCTTTGGAAAGGCGGGGGCGTGTTTTATGCAAGTCATGAACCTTGCTGTGGTTCCCCCGCTGCCCCAGGCGCCTCCCAGGGCAACTTTGTATTCGTTTCCCCTTTACTGGATTGTCAGCGGAGATGGAGACAGCTCATCGCCGTGCTCCACGTGGCTCCCCTTCCAGACGTGCCCACGCGTGCTGGACTCGTGCTCTGAACACGAGAGATGTTTTCCCCTCTCGGTGGCAGGTGGCGCAGAAAGTGGAGGTTTGGGAGGAAGGGAAAATGTGCCGCCAGTCTGGGCTTGGTGGGGAGCTGACCTCTCCTAGGGTCCTGACTTGAACAAAGGGTGATAGGGAGGTGTTTATCCAGGCTGGGGAGCAAACCTTCTGGAAACCTCTGCCTCCTCTTCTGCTCCCCGCCTGCTGGCTTAGCTGCCTCCCTTCCCCAGGCTGGGGCTTCTGCACTGCTGAGAGCCACGGCTATTTCTTTTTCAGGCAGGAGAGATGTGTTGCTGTTGTTGTTCATGTCTGACTCTTTGTGACCCAATAGACTGCAGCACAGAGTTTACTCTAACTCATGTCCATTGAGTCAGGGATGCCATCCAACCATCTCATCCTCTGTTGCCCTCTTCTCCTCCTGCCCTCAATTTTTCCCAGCATCAGGGTCTTTTCCAATGAATCAGCTCTTCGCATCAGGTGACCAAAGTATTGGAGCTTCAGCGTCAGTCCTTCCAGTGAATATTCAGGGTCGATTTTCTTTAGAATTGACTGGTTTGATGTCCAAGGGACTCAAGAGTCTTCTCCAGCCCCACAGTTCAAAAGCATTAGTTCTTAGGAGCTCAGCCTTCTTTATGGTCCAACCCTCACATCTGTACATGACTACTGGAAAAATCATAGCTTTGACTATACAGACCTTTGTCAACAAAGTGTTGTCTCTGCTTTTGAATATGCTGTCTAGGTTTGTCACAGTTTTTCTTCCAAGGAGAAATTGTCTTTTAATTTCATGGCTGCAGTCACTGTCCACAGTGATTTTGGAGCCCAAGAAAATAAAGTCTGAGATATGTGAAGGGCTCACAGTTCAGGTGGCTCTGGGGGAGGCAGCCTCAGCTTCTTGGCTCTGGACTCTGCGGGCCTGGATCTTGGAGCGATTCCATTCTCGAGCAGCTGCGCCTTAACCCCCAGACACTTGATGCGCCATGGGTCTAGCCTGTTGTGAACGAGTACAGGATGGAGGAGAAGAAAGAGAAGGTTTGAGTCTCCAGTCTGTTAGTGCCGTGCCTCTTTGTCTTCCCCAGTGTGCACTGCTGGACCATTATTTCTGAAGTGCTGGGACCTGGCTTATCTCCCAGGATCCAGGCAGAGCCAGGATGTTGTGTTTCTTTGGTACCCTGGCTGGTGCCAGCGGCCGAGTGCCAGGCTGGGGGCCTGAAGGAGGGAGAATGCCACAGCCAGCCCTGCCATCATCCTCCTCTGACATTTTCTTACCACAGGCCTTGGAGACCCCCTTGTTACCAGCTGCAATGGCCTCTAATCTCCCTGATCAATCGATGGCCATGGCATCAGATGCCGTTGGTCTTCTGTTTTCCCTGATGCTCTCTGCTGTTCGGGCTCCTGTGTCCTTCCTCCTGCTGCTCCCACAACTCTGACTTCCTGGATCCTTCTTCCTTCCCCCATGAGTGACGCTGACCCCTGCTCCCCATCCCTGGGTGACCTTTTCCTCCTCCATGTCTTGTGACGTCCAGACCTGCACTCTTGGCTATGTTCCTCTTCCTCAGTGTTTAGCAGGCTCTTCAAGTCCTACACAACCCAAACCATGCTCCCTACGTTTACCTCTGAGCTTGCATATCTCCCCTACTCCAAGTGCATCCTCCCCTCCGCTCAGGCTGGAAGTCAGGATTCACACTTAGCAGCCTTCCTACACTCACTTCCCCGACCCCAACCCTAGAGAATCTGTCACAGAATCCTGCCGATTCTACCCTGTTCACATCGTTTACTTGCACCTCCTCCTCCTTCTCTTGCTGCCTCCGGTCAGACTGTCACTGTCCTCTGTCTGGGCCCGCTGCCCCGCTTCTGCCCCTGCCCTGGCCAGGCCACCCTCATCATGACAGCAGGACGCCTGTACTCCAGAAGGCCACAGTGGATGCTGGGGGGACGAATGCATGAGTTCTGGGTGGAGATGCTGGTTCAGAGGAGCAAGGTGGGTGCTCTTTCTGCAACTGCTGGACATGGTGAGTTAACATCGGGGCTCACCATTCTCATCTGGCCTTGGTGGAGACTGCTGTTGTTGCTCAGTCACTAAGTTGTGTCTGGGCTTCCCCGGTGGCTCAGCTGGTAAAGAATCCGCCTGTAATGCAGGAGACCACAGTTCAATTGGTGGGTCGGGATGATCCACTGGAGAAGGGATAGGCTACCGACTCTGGTATTCTTGGGCTTCCCTGATGGATGACACCAGGGAAGAAGGGGACAACAGAGGATGAAATGGTTGGATGCCATCACTGACTTGATGGACATGAGTTTGAGCAAGCTCTAGGAGTTAGTGATGGACAGGGAAGCCTGGCATGCTGCAGTTCATGGGGTCACAGACAGTCGGACATGACTGAGCGACTGAGCTGAACTGAAGTCATGTCTGACTCTTTGAGACCCCATGGACTGCAGCACTCCAGGCTTCCCTGTCCTTGACCATCTCCCGGAGCTTGCTCAAACTCATGTCCACTGAGTCAGTGATGCCATCCAACCATCTCATTCTCCGTTGCCCCTTCTCCTCCTGCGCTAAATCTTTGCCAGCATTAGGGTCTTCTCTAGTGAGTCAGCTCTTCTCACCAGGTGGCCAAAGTATCAGAGTTTCAGCTTCATCATCAGTCCTTTCAATGAGTATTCAGGGTTGATTTTCTTTAGGATTGACTGGTTTGATCTCCTTGTTTTCCAAGGGACTCTCAAGCAGTCTTTATTTATTTATTTATTTTTTATTATTATTTTTTTTTTTCCAGTGGGTTTTGTCATACATTGATATGAATCAGCCATGGATTTACATGTATTCCCAATCCCGATCTTTAATACCGGGCTAACTTTTTATCAGTGAAGGGGAAAAAAAAAAAAAAAACTCTTCAGAGTATTATGAGGTTTTCCACTCTGGTCCAGAGGGACAAGAACTCTTCCTGGCTCTATGTGAGTACCATAAAGTAGTCCCTTTATCTTTTTTTTAAAGAAGTTTTAAAATAATTAATTAATTATGGCTGTGTTGCATCCTAGTTGAAGTGCCCCGGCTCAGTTGCCCCAAAATGCATGTGATCTTAGTTCCCTGATCAGGGATCGAACCTGCAACCCTTGCATTGAAAGGCAGACTCTCAACCACTGGACTGCAAGGGAAGTACCAGCAGTCCCTTTATCTTGCTTGCAGTTATATTCTTGGTCTCAGGTAGCGTCCTCACAGACATGATTTGGTCAGCCTTGGCTGAAGACTAGAGGGACTCTCTCTCCAGTTCTCCAAAGCCCCCTCACTATGGAGTCTTCCTACCCTCCAGCACTCTGCCTTTCAGACTAGCTGCCTTGCTGTCCTGACTCCCATCTTTGTCTCTTCCACCAAGGAGAGATGTTTCACTCTGCCTCTGAATTTTCCCATTCCCCACAGCACAGCTCAGACACGCCAGGCAATAGGCTGGATCATTGTAGGCTTGCCTTGTTTATTGTCTTTCAGAGATCTAGTTTTTCACAGCCTGGTGTTCAATGTCTTGAAAACTGTTATTTCATATATTTTCTCCAGCTTTTAAATGGGTCATCGAAATTGCCTTTGAGTGCTTTGAAAAACCCAGATTCCTGGGATCTACCATTGGCTAATTTGAGGCCACTTTGGAGTAGATCTAGATATTATTGGGTGGCTGACAGTGTTCCCTTTCTAGCTGGAGCAACTGTACTTTCAGTCAATACTCACATTGGGAGCCTCTGATTAAAGGAGTCAGTCACTTCTGCTAAGAATCTGAGTGGAGAGATATTTATTAATATTTAAAGCAAATGAGTTTCCAGGAACCGGGTAGAAAGTGTCTGGAGGAGTCCATGGAAACCAGACGAAAATCTGGATTAAGCAGATGTGGCTTTGGTTTTGGCCAACAACTTGCAGATGAGGACGAGATGGTTGGATGGCATCACCAACTCAATGGACAGGAGTTTGAGCAAACTCTGGGAGATGGTGAGAACAGGGGAGCCTGGCGTGCTGCAGGCCATGGGGTCTCAAAGAGTTGAACATAGCTTAGCAGCTGAATGGCAACAATAACAACTTGTGATTTTCTTTGTGACTTAAGACTCTGTAGCTTGTTTTTCTCTAGCCATTGGTGTATGGGATAGATCATGGAACCAGAGACTCTGTGAGGGGCCAGCTCCAGGGTCCTGACCAGTCCTCCACGGGGGCTGAGTCAGCTCTTCTGAACCTTGGCACTGTTATCTGCAGCTCTGTCTTTGCACCACTTGGGTGTGAAGAGATTGTTGGAAAAGCATCTACAACGAATGCACTTGAATCTGTACTTGAAGCCACTTGTAGACTCTACAGATGAAATGATGGGGCTTAGCAAATGCATTCTGTATTTGCAAGATATTTCCTTCTAGAAATCCCGGAAGATAGGACACTTCTCAGTAAAGATATTTGGGGCACTACTGAACCCTCTGAAGAATGTTGAATATTATTCAGATTCTGGTGATTATTTGTCTTGGTTTTGTCTTTCTTCCTGCCACCTCTCTGCCCTGTCAAGGGGAAAGAAAGGTCTCTGATTGCACGGTGGGAAGGAACCTTGCATAATATATTTATGAAGGGCAGCATTGACCCAGTTGAATGCAAGGATGCTGTAATCAACACGTCTTTATGGGGCCCCAGCACTGTGCCAAGTATGAAGAGAGAAACAGTGACACGGAACGTCTGCTTACCAGTCTGAAGGAATCTACTTCTTGGTTGTAGACTCAATACCTACAAGCATGTGTGTTCAGTCGCTGTGGCCATGTCTGACTCTTTGCGACCCCATAGGCTAAAATCCACCAGGCTCCTCTGTCCCTAGGATTTTCCTGACAAGAATACTGGAGTGGGTTGCCATGCCCTCCTCCAGGGGGATCTTCCCAACCCAGTGATCAAACCGCGTGTCCTGCGTCTCCAATATTGCAGGCGGATTCCTAACCACTGAGCCAACCAGGGAAGCTCCCAATGCCCACAGTTGTGAGACAGTTTGCATGAGACCCTTTGCCAACAAAACGGAACAGAACGTAACCAGTAGCTTTGGACCAGCAGATGCCATGGGAATGAGAAGCAGCAGGAGAGACCAGGTGTTGGGGCTGGAGAAAATGACTGACTTTCCGTGATGGGCATGTTCCTGAAGACAGCAACTGCATAGTTCTCAGAAAGCTCTGGGGAGGAGGGGCAGAACGGAGCCCAGGGAGCAGACAGTGCGGAGAGTGAGGACTGGAGTCTGGTAGGCAGAGCAACAGAGCTCTCAGAGCAGCCAAAGCCACCACGTGCAGTGCCAGAGAAGGGCCCAGGGAGCATCCAGAAATAGTACCAGGGCAGAGAGTCAGATGGCCGGAGATGGACGCCTTGTCCTCCTGTACCACACTTCAGAATCTCCTCTGAATGTTTATACACACGGTGTCTTTAGTCATCACTGAAACCCTGCAAAAAGCAGGACACATAATTATTGCCATTTGACAGGGATGGAAGCTGGAGGTCAGAAAGGTTAAATGGAGTTTGCATCGTAACCTGAATAGGGAAAGAGAGAATGAAGACCAGAACCCACAGGTGCCCTGTGTGTGTGTGACTTCTTCCTGATACCCTCTGCCTCCATGGCGACCCTGGCTGAGCATAGAGTCACCTGCCCGGCTCAGATCCCACGTGGATGCTGTGATCCAAATCCAGGATGAGGGCTTAATCCAACTCTGGGCAAGATGAGGGTCAGGGGAGGAGATGGTCTTTCTGCACATCTGTCCGTAAAGGAAGCAGAGAGGAGCTTGGTGACGTCCTTCCAGTCAAAGGAGACACAGGCCTCTGTTGGCTTGGGGAGGGGGAGGTGGAGGAAGGGGGAGGGGAGGGAGGGGTTGGGGCGCATGGCAGGTCTGCTGTTTAAGTCCATTAAGGAGGAAGAACCAGGAGCCAAGCATCCAATTAACCTGACATCTCTTGCAGCCAAAATATCTGAGGATATAAGAAGAAAATTTTAATATGTGGAGGCTTGGGAGAAAAGTGACTAATAGCTGGAAAACAGCCCCAGTTTATTAAAAAAAAAAAAAATAGGTCAGGCCCAACAGCTCCAAAAGATTCCTTCCCAGCAGTTCCAGATCTGGGAGATGGAGGGGGTACTGCATGGTGGCAACGCCCCCCTGACATGAGGCAGGCGTGGCTATTGTGCCACAAACAGATGGCCCAGTGCTGCCAGGAAGTGATGGGATACCGTGCACGTCCTTGGAGGTGAGCTGCACTGCGACCCTGGCCGTGACCGGAGGTTAGGGACTGGCCCAGGTCACCCAGCCTGCAGGTGGCTGAGCCCTCACCCAGCCCCAGTCCTTTGGCTGTGAGAGCCAACATGCTTTCTGTAAGCCGTGGCTGCCTCTCCTTCAGGTGACCTTGGCTGGCTCTGGCGTTGCCTGAGAATCGCAGTGGCCCTGAGACAGGGCCAGGCTGGCCTCCGAGGGCTGCAGCAGGGGGCCACCGAGGGATGGAGAAGGTGGGCAGCTGCCCCCAGTCCTGCCTGGACCAGGCTTCGTGGGTAGCCCTGGGGGAGCTGGTTAAAGTGCAGGCTGGCCGTCCTGACCCTCGGAAGATCAGATTCTGTCAGTCTGGGGATGGGCCTGACTCCCACCACAAAGTCGTCCTGTCAGTCAGTCCCCAGATGATTTCCCTCAGAACATTGCTTTCTAGAGACATTTATATAGCTCTCTCAGGAAAAAAAGATGCCCCAGCTATTAAATTGGTAGCACTAGACACCCTTCTCTGTCCATGGGATTTCCCAGGCACGAGTACTGGAATGGGTTGCCATCTCCTTCTCCTGGCAGGCTACAAGTCTATGGGGTCTCAAAGAGATGCACACGGCTGAGCACACACACATGCATGCAGACACCCTTGTTGCCTCTTAGAGATTCAGGATTTGCTTTAGCAAATTAAAGTCTTAAGAGGATTGCAATTAAGAAATCTCTTTATACTTTGTAGTCTATACATACAGCAAATTGTTACATCGTATATGCCTTCAACTTCCACAATGATATATGTCAATTTGATCTCAAGAAAGCTGGGAAAGAAAAGAAATTTCTTTGGCTTTTTTTTTTTTTTGCCCACACTCAACCATAGAACCCTTGATTCCAGGAGTATCTCTTCTGTGGGAAACAATATGAAAATAATGCAGCTGTGGACAAGCGGTTCTCAGTCTCTGGATGCTATAGAATCCAGGATGGAGGTGGGAGGTTTGTTGGGATAGATCGTGGGGCCCCACCCACCCCAGAGCCTCAGTATTTCCTGTGAGGTCCAGGTACTTGGTTCCTTACAAGCCTCCCAGTGGTGGCTGCTGCTGCTAGTGGTCTGGGGACCTCCCAGTGAGAGCCACCCTGAGGCCCCTCTGTGAGCCCCTGGGAGAGAGAGTGGGTAGGAACTGAGAAGGGTGGGCAGCATGACCTGGGGGTAGGGCATTCCTGGGAGCATAGCCTTGGAAGGGGCGTGAGTCTGAAGTTAGAAAAAAGCACGTGGGGATGGGCTTTGCTGAGATGCCAGAGCTGCAGTCAGGGACACCATACAATGGGCTTCTCTGGGAGCTCAGATGGTAAAGAATCTGCCTGCAATGCAGGAGACCTGGGTTTAATCCCTGGGTCAGAATTCCCCTGGAGAAGGAAATGACAACCCACTCCAGTATTCGTGCCTGGAAAATTCCATGGACAGAGGAGCCTGGTGAGCTACGGTCCATGGGATAGCAAAGAGTCGGACACGACTGAGTGACTAACACTTTCACACCACACAATGGAGAGATGCCAGACTGTGACATGATCAGAGTCTGGCCTTGCCCCAGGGGTCTCTGTGCCTTTAAAAAGCCAACTCAAGGGAGGTGCATGAAGGTGACTGTTGACAAATGAACAAGCATAGGGGCCATGCCTGGGGAGACAACTCCGCCTTGTGGGACCGGCGGCCTCTAGACCCTTCTCCCCATTCATCTCTGGGTTGTGCAGGCTTCTCATCACAGGGTGAGAAACAGGGAGCTGGCTCCTGGCTTCCACTGCACAGTGCTTCCTTCCAGGGTGATGGGTCGGGGCTGACTTCGATATTCCTCTGCTGATACCTCCTCTTTCAGCCCAGGTGATAGGAAACACGGGGGCAGCAGTGGAACCAGGCCCGTCTTTGGCCCAAGGCAGGCAAGAAAGCTGTATATCTGTGGTATGGTCATGGCAGTGGTAGGGGACAGGGGAGTCCCTGGTGCCCGACACAGCCATGACTGCCTGGGTGCTGCCCAACACACACCCTTAGGATGACCCCCTGCACCAGAGCTCTGACACCCTTCCTAGAGGCAGACAGATGGTGCTAGAAGATCTTGCTCTGGGTCACTACCAGCTGCATGGACCATGGTCAAGATTGCAGTCTTGGGAATAAACATGGGTGAGGGGGAGAAAAGGGTGACCCCAGGCTGGCTAGGGAGAAGATGAAGACAGCTGGGAAGGAAGAGGCTGTGAGGCCTGGCCCGGGAGCCCTCCTCCTCCCATGCCCTCCTCTGCTCCCCCTCTGGTGCCCCCACCCCACAGGTCCCTTTCTGTCCCTCTGCGGGGCCTCAGGCCAGGCAGGCAGCTGCGGAGGACAGGCTCAGGTTAGAAAAAGCTCTCCTGACATTTAGAGACAGAGCAGGATTTGGCACCTCCAGTGGCGCCTTTTGTTCTCAGGAAAATCGTTCGTTCAGCTTGGGCTGGCGCCAGTGACAGCCATTTATAGCCCAGCGGGCTTAGGTGGCTTCAGCTGCCTGGTGCAGAAAGGCTGGCTGCCCCCTGCCCCCCACCCGCCTGCAGGCTCTCGGTCTCCCTGCTCCTCACCCTCCTTATCCTCTCTCTCCTCTCTCCGCCCCTCCCCTGTTTTCTAGAGGTCCCAGTTCTAGATTTGCCCATGTGACCCTAGACACATCCCTTTCCTCACGTAGGCCACGACTTCTCCTGGAGTTCGCTGTCTGCTCGCTTTGGGAATCTTGCATGATACCACTACACCAGCGGCGCTGTCCACTCGCTTTGGAACTCAGTCACCTTGGCGAGGTGCCTACCTGTGCCAGTCTCCACTGAGGGCTTGTCCTCTGCTTCCACATGGCCTTTGAGCCTCTCCCCTCAAACCCCAGGGTGGGCTTCCTGCCTGGGCTGGCTTTGCTACCTACTTCTGAGTGCAGAGTCTGGCTTCCAGCAGAAGCTGTCAAGCTTGGTGGGACAGAACTGGCCCAACCACAGTATCAGGGTCAAGAGCACGGCTTTGCTGTCAGACAGACAATAACTGGTTCATGTGTTGGCGCTGTTATTCACTAACTCTGGGCTTAGGAAGTGATTGAATTTTTCGAGCTTCAGCTTCCTCACCTGTAAATTTTAGTACCTAATTGAGTTATCACAAGGCTTTTATGGGATATTTGTAAAGTCTTTAGCATAGTGCCTGGAACACACTGTGCTCTCAGTCACTGTTAAGGATCAACACCATCACCACCATCATCACCATCATGACCATCATCATCATCATCACCATCACTACCATCATCACCATCACCACACCATCACCACCATCATCACCACCATCACCACCATATCATCACCACCATCACCGTCATCATCACCACCACCATCACCATCACCACCACCACCACCATCATCATCACCACCATCACCACCACCACCACCATCATCATCACCACCACCATCACCATCATCATCACCACCACCACCACCACCATCATCACCACCATCACCACCATCACCACCATCATCACCATATCATCACCATCATCATCACCACCACCATCACCATCATCATCAACACCACCATCACCATCACCACCACCATCATCATCACCACCACCACCACCACCATCATCACCACCATCACCACCATCAGCATCATCATCACCATCACCACCATCATCATCACCACCATCACCACCATCACCACCATCATCATCACCACCATCACCACCATCAGCATCATCATCACCATCACCACCACCACCACCATCATCATCACCACCATCACCACCATCAGCATCATCATCACCATCACCACCATCACCACCATCATCACCATATCATCACCACCATCACCATCATCATCACCATCATCATCACCACCATCATCACCACCACCACCACCGTTATCAACACCATTGTCATCTACCCCCATTTTCAGGTGGAAGTGCGGTTAGGTAAAAATTTCTGTCTCTGAATCCCCAGCGTTGCCCATGGAATTCCCACCAACCCTTCAAGGACCAGCTGGACACCACTTTTGCAGGGAGCCCTACTCCAGTTTCCAGCTTCGGTGTTTCCACAGCCCTTTATCTAATATCTCAGCCTTTAGGAGCCTGGGCCTATTGACTGCAGTGGAATGCGGTGGGCCAGGGAGATGCCAGGTGAGAAGTACTGGTGAGAAGCTGTGTGCTGAAGACGCCCTGGGAGAGGCCAGAGCTGGGGGCAGGTCACAGCATCCGAGGAGTCCTGATCCGCAGTGGACACTAAGAATAGAAGACAAAGTCACAAATCCTCTCAGCGGAAGGTGACCCTGAGCAGATTGGGGAGCAGGCAGCAGTGGGAGATTTTCCACCAGAGCAGTGCCCTGAGCCCAGGGCCCTGCGGAGGAGCAGGGAGGGCAGGCCAGGGCATGACCACAGACAGCCTTGTGGAAGTGGTTACCAGAACCAGACAGAGTCTCAGGGAGCCCTGTGGAAGGGACCTTGGACTCAGAGTCGAATGGAGCTTGGGGGTGCAGGAGGCCCCTGGGACACTGACCATGCAACAGCCTGGCTCAGCTGGAACTTTTTCTCTCTTAGTGTATTTAAGTGGAGTCAAGATTGGGGCAGCTTCATGCACGGAGCCCTCTCCTGCATTAGTTGACTACACAGCTTCCTGAGCACAGGATCCTCTGGACACGAGAGGCTGAACGAGGTTGGCTTTGTTCTGGTGCCCTTGTCTGGCTGCTGGAGTGCAGCGCTTGGGTCACATGTCCTCAGAGCAGGGGCCGTCCCAGAACCAGAGGCGTGAGGACACGTGCTCCTGAGCCTCTCCTCCATGTCCCCTGGTGCCTCCAAGGTCCTCAGAGGAGGGTGCTTCTCGCTGCCCCATCCTCACCCCCTCTACCCTCTTCCCTGAGGTCTCTCCCAAGTGAACCCCTCAGGCCCCCTCCTCTGCAGATGGCCTCCAAATCTAGAGAGCCAGCCTAAGCTTCCATCTGAGGTCTGGGGCCACAGTTCCAGTGTTTCTACTTTCGGCTCTTCACAAAGCTCGTACTGGTTCGTGGCGTACATTTAAAAATACATGAACCAGCACAAGGACGGAAGGAATGAACTGTCCACAACCCAACACGCTGTGACAGTTGCCGCCGACTTGAGGACCTTCCCCAGGCCTCCCCTCCTCACTCACAGGCATGAAGAGGCTTCAGTTCTAAAAATGCTCTCTCTTCACCCACTGGCGCTCCTCAACCCACAGTTCATCATGATCACATTTCTGTTATTAAACACTCTTCTGCCACATTTGAAACGGCTGTGTAGATGCTCCGTGGTTTGTACAATCAGTTCTGTTTTGTGAAAACCCCAGGTTGGCTCATATTCTTTCTTCCTTTTTTTAGTCTTTATTGAATTTTGTTGCAATATTGCTTCTGTGTAATGTTTTGTGTTTTTGGCCAAAAGGCATGTGGGATCTTAGGCTCCCTGGCCAGGGATCAAACCTGCACCCCTTGTACTGGAAGGCAAAGTCTTAACCGCTGGACCACCAGGGAAGCCCCTGACTCATTTCCTGCCGTGATGAATAGAGTCATCACCAAATTCTTACAGCCACGTGCTTATGATTATCCACGATTCTTCCCTTAGGATATATTCCAAAAAAATGGAATGGCTGTGCTAAAGGATTTGTGCTTTTTACCACTTTTAATGCATTTGTCAAACTATTTTCCCAAAAAGTCTCACTAGCACTAGAAGTATCTGAAAGCATTTATTTTTCTGCAATCATTACAAATCCAGTTTTAGTCTTTTTTTTTTTTTTTTGGAGTGGGTAGGGAGAGAGTTGCGCTTATTTGGAATTTAAAAGTTATAACTTTTTTGTGTTCACTGGATGTTATCTGTTTCCAGAGAGACTGAATATTCTGGCAGCATGTTAATTTGCCATTTGTGGTGATCCTCATGTGAGTTGACTGTAAGATCCTTTCTTTGTTCAGTGTTAAATTGGAGATGTTCCTCTTGTTCTGGCTGGTTTATAAGGGCTCCCTCCATTGAAGGGGTAAAGAATCTGTCTGCAATGCAGGAGACCCGAGTTCAATCCCTAAATTGGTAGAGAAGATTCCCCTGGAGAAGGGAAAGGCTTCCCACTCCAGTATTCTTGCCTGGAGAATTCCGTGGACAGAGGAGCCTGGTGGGCTACAGTCCATGCGATCGCCAAGAAGCAGTCACGACTGAGTAGCTACCACTTCCACCGCGTGAAGAACATTAACTTTCGCTGCCTTGTGTGGCAGAGACGTGCTTCTCAGTTTCTCATTGACCTTTCGGCTGTGTTTATGGCATTTCCCAGCTGGGACGACATCACCGCCTGCCTGCCGGACATCTTTCCTCATATGGTGCAGTGACGTGTCCAACTTCTCACAGGCAAATCGAAGTTTATTCTCCCCCCTCTCCCCCTGGCCCCAGCAGGCTCTTCCTGCTGACTTGCTTATTTCTGTTTGTGGCACCACCACTTTCCTAGTCAGCCAGGCTTGAAATGTTGAAGTCATCTTTGATTCCAGCATCTCTCTTCTCCCCTCCCTTCCGACAGTTGCCAACTCCTGTGGATTCTATTTCTGCGATTTCTCTGGCAGGCAGCGCCTCTGATACCACAGTGGCTAAGTGGCTCATTATCTGGACTTTGGAACCGGGCTCGGAGGCTCGTACTTTGCCTCCCAGCCCCACTTTCCCCCTCATCCTTCCTCCTTGCAGCTCTCCCCACCACGCCCCCCCCACCCCCCCGGCAGGCTGCCAGAGCATCACTCTTCCTCAAGTAGAGCTCAAACCTTTGAGCTCCCTGACTGCAAACCACCAACAGCTCCCTCTCGATCTCATATTTAATTACAACCTCTTAGCCTGGCTGTAATTTCTTCTAGTCCGAGCTCCCAGTATCCCCGCCATGTTCCCCAAACAAGCTCCACTGCTTCTCTACCCTTTTCCTATTTGCTGAAGCCAAGCCCTCCTAGAATTCTCACGTCCTTCTAGTCGACTCCCTCCCATCAGCCACAGCCACCAAAATCCATGGGGAAAGCCCCACGATCTCAGGTCTCTCTCAGTCTTCAAGTTGAAGTGACTTCTCTGTACTTGGCACTTGCCCCACACCCCACCCCCACCCGCCCCGGCCCAGAGCAATTAGCTTGAGTTTTTCTTGTAAAGCCAATCTTTCTCCACCATCCAGTGGAGCCTCAAGGGTCTCCGACTCCCACTAGATCGTGTCTTTTGAGGGCACGGTACTTGCATGTTTGTTTCTTCCACGGGATGCACAGCACTCACGGCTGCCAAATTTCAGTGGGTGTTTGTGGAATGAAACAGGCGGTGATGCCTGGAGGTAACGTACCTCTGCTGTTGCCCACCCCAGCCCCCTGGGACAGGGCACCCTGGCCGCCAATAGGCAGATCTCAAGTCCTCTCTCTCTGCAAGAACCCGAGCTGGGCTGATGGCCTTGGTACCAGGGCTTGGGTCACAGTCAATTCTTTGTCCCCTGGACCTGTGATTATTGAGATGAACGGCCCCGAATCCACCCATCATTTGCCTCGTGATGCAATGGGAGGCACATGGTGGCACTTTGTAAGTTGGCACCAGGGAAAGAAACTCACAAAGCCTGTGGCAAGGACCTTGGACTCAGAGAGGCTTGGAGCTCAGGGGTGCAGGAGGCCCCTGTGACCTTGACTGTGGGAGAGCCCAGTCCAGCTGGGACTCTCTGTCTCCTTAATACATTTAAACGGAGTCAAGCTTGGGGTCAGCTTCATGCACAGAGCCCTCTCCAGCGTTAGAGGTGACTCTGCAGCCAGCACGGGAGAGTGCAATTGACACAGTCTATTTTTAGCCTCCCAGAGGCCGTGACCAACATCCCAAGCGGGGGGTGGGCGCACCTGCTGCATTCTAATGAGGCAGCCCATTGCCTCCTCTGCCAGACAGCCCGGGATCGAGCCGACCTGAAATCTGAGGTTGCTAAACTGGGAAGTCTGCTTATTTCCCAGAGGCTGTAGCCTAGATACACCAGGAAAACGGGACCATTACCACCCCTTCGAGCTCGGTCCCCTCCAGCCCAGGGCTCTGGGCAGTCTTGGGGCTATGCCTGCAGGACAGTGGAGGGGATGGACTCGGATCTCTTGATCTTGTTCTGTCCTAGGACCTCCCTGTTTCCCTTGCTGGAGAGGAGATAGTAAGTCTGTGTGGACCCAGCACACAGATAAGAAAACTGAGGCATAAACAAAGAGATGTTAGTGTACTCGGAATATTGTTACTACTACTACCGATTATTGCTGTTGTTCAGTGATTATGTCATGTCTGACTTTTAGTGACCCCGTGGACTGCATCATGTCAGGCTTCCCTGTCCTTCAACATCTCCTGGAGTCTGCTCAAACTCATGTCCATTGAGTCGGTGATGCCATCCCACCATCTCATCCTCTGTCATCCCCTTCTCCTCCTGCCTGCAATCTTTCCCAGCATTGGGGTCTTTTCCAATGAGTTGGCCCTTTGCATCAGGTGGCCAAAATATTGGAGCTTCAGCTTCAGCATTAATTAACCAATGATAATTCATATAATAAAGCACTTACTACATGCAAAAAGTGTTCTAAACTCTTTACACGTATTAACGCATCACTTAAAGTAGACTTTTACAAATTCGGGATGCCTGGATTTCCTACACTTTGGGAAAGGCAATCTTCTCCTGGCAGAACCATGTTTCTGCAGCGAAGCCTGAACTTCTGGGCTTCTGTCTCCTCCTCTGTCTTCCCCTTAGCCAGTGGAGGAGGAAGGACTGGTCAGTGCCGAGCAGCAGCTGAGGGGGGTGGAGCTGAGCTGGCTGTCAGGTCAAGGAACCAGGGATGGGCCATGTGCTCACAGGAGGTTGTCTATCAGTGACAGCACTCGCAGTTCAGAACAAACTTCTGCTGAAGTTCAGAGTCAAACAGTGAACCAGAAACTGGGGGAGGGCAGACAACAGGTGTGAGAAACCAGAACCCAAGAGACCTGCATTTCGGGGGCTGGGGGCTGCCTGTGTGGTGGAGAGAAGTCCAGGGGCTTAAGCTGCCTAAGAATACAGATGGGATTTGTTTTCGTCAAACACATTCATGGTGCCCTGGGCCCTTCTCTGAGCCCTTACCAGTTACCACCTTCCCTAGTCTTCAGGACGGCTCTACGTGGTGGGGACCTTTATATTCCCATTTTAGAGTTGGGGAAACTGAGGCTCCAAGAGGTGAATAATTTTGGCCAAGGTTGTGCAGCTGGTGAGTGGCAGGGATTCATGTTTAAGGGGACTGGCCCTTGAGATCCATATTCCAGCCACTTTGCTACGGGGTGCTATGTGACACTATTACCTCTTTCCCTTTATTCTCCTCTAAGGAAAGGTATTAATGTCCCCATTTGACAGATATGCAAACTGAGGCACACATCGGCCCAGGTCACCAACTAGTAGGAGACAGAATTGGGTTAAATTCAGGAGGCTTCCCTGATGGCTCAGTGGCCAATACAGGAGCCATGGGTTTGATCCCTGGGTCAGGAAGATCTTCTGGAGAAGGAAATGGCAGCCCACTCCAGTATTCTTGCCTGGAGAATCCCATGGACAGAGAAGCCTGGTGGCTACAGCCCATGGGGTTGCAGAGTCGGATACAACTTAGCGACTAAACAACAGATAGGTTTGGTTCCTAGGTAAGCACACTGCCGACCACACAGCACGACCATCAGCTTGGGGATACCATCCCTTCGTCACCTTGGCTGCTGGGGCTGATGGAAGCTGGACTGGGGGAGGGGAGGGAGAGGAAGAGGGAACGCGGAGTCTCAGAGGGCACGGCGTGGTCGCTGTTCACACCTGCCCCTCCTCTTTCCCAAAGGTGAGCAGCCCCCCATCTCAGCCCCCGCAGCCGGTCGTCCCAGCCAAGCCTGTGCAGTGTGTCCACCACGTGTCCACTCAGCCCAGCTGCCCAGGACGGGGCAAGATGTCCAAGCTGCTGAACCCGGAGGAGATGACCTCGAGGGATTACTACTTTGACTCCTATGCCCACTTTGGGATACACGAGGTACGGTATTCTGCGCTGTTGGCCAAGCGAGGCGAGCTGGGTCCTGCGGTGACCGCACTTTTTCCTAGGGCAGCATCCCGCATGCAGTTCTCTGCTGTCATTAAGGGAGATCTCCCCAAAGCTCAAGGCCAAGGGCTGTCTTCATCCTGGGGGCTCCCCATGTAAGAGATCAGGGCCAGGCCTGGAGCCGGTGAGCAAGGGAAAGCACGTGACTGGGTGTTTCTCAATCAGAGAGGAAGAGATGCTTCTGGGGTCCTTGTTTTATGGTCCAGCATCCTCGCCTCTGCCTGAGCCTGAGTCTGGAGGTCCAAGAAGACCAGACATCCTTGGTCCTTACTACCAGATGCTTTGCAGCTGGGGGTTCTTCTGGCATCTTGATGTCCTGTCTTCAGGCAGACATGGGTCCGCAAGTTCGCTCTGGACTAGTGAGCACCTCTAGGCAGGGTCAGCAGGCTTCATTGGGAACCTGGGCCTGTCTGACACCCTGATTGATTCTCAGGAAGTTCTTATGTCTAAATGCTGTCTTCTTCCATAGCAGGGGAGATTGATGTTAGCTGCGGAACAGAACAGAGCCTTCTAACGAGCGCTTCCTGGCTGCAGCGGGGGCACAGGCAGTATTTCTTACCTCCCTCCCCCACCACCTCCAGCACCTCCTCACCCCAGATAAACAACTAAACAACGGACATGAGATGAGCCAAGCGCGTACTCAGGGCTGGCCGCTCTTCTCAGCAAGCTATCTGTGTCGTTGCATCGAAGCCCCAAGCACTCTATGAGGGAAGTGTTTCTATGATCCCCCTACAGTATGAAAACGTTTTGAAAAAGGAACAAAGGCTCGCTTGCTATGCAAATGCTTTTTCAAAAGTAGTCACCGAGCTCCCCTTTCAATTAGATGCTTCTGTAAACCCTTCCTTTATCCAAACAGTGGTGCTGCATTGCCAAAAGCATGTTTAATAAGTCATAGGCAGCTTTTTCTTTTTCTGAGTGCCTACTCCATCCACACTGGGTGTTGCTCCCCATGTTTTATGTTACTGACTCATTGGTTCCTCAGGCCAAAAAACCCAACAAGTTTGGTATTATTATTTGTCCCCAGATGAGGCTATACAACCTTAAGAATCTTATCAACCTCCATTCGTCTTTGCTGGTTTGTTGGTGCTCAAGCTGATACTCGGCAGAGCTAGAAATGAAACCTTCACGTTTGTGGCCCCAGGGCCATACAGCGTTTTAAATGGGACTTTCTCTCTTTCTAACTTTGCCTTTGTTCCTGCTGGTCCCTTTGCAGTTTCCCAAGGAGGCAGAGGGTGGAGGGGTCTGACCCCCCGAAGATGGCTCTCCACATCAGAGCATGGGGCCTGCAGGGAAGGGGCTGGACCGTGTGTTTAGCTCTAGGGTCCCAGCCGAGGGAGCCCTGGGCAGCTGAGCCTGCAGCATTTGGCGGTTCCCATTGGCGTTGGGAAGCTAGCATTCTCTGGTGGCTCAGACGGTAAAGAATCTGCCTGCTGTGAGGAGACCTGGGTTTGATCTCTGGGTCAGGAAGATTCCCTGGAGAAGGGAATGGCAACCTGCTCCAGTGTTCTTGCCTGGAGAATCCCATGGACAGAGGAGCCTGGTGTGCTACAGTCCATGAGGTCCCAAAGAGTCGGACACGACTGGGTGACTAACATTTTCTTCTTTCTTTTCTATCTGGGTGGGGATGGTGGATGGAGCCCTGTCCTAGGGAGGCAGGAAGGGTGCTCTCAAGAGCTTCCCTCCTCAGGACCCTGCCTCTAATTAAAGGACAGGCCTGGGACTCTGGGCATCTGTCTTAGAGCAGGTTCCTAGGAAGAGGCAGCAGTTCTGTGTCAGTCTTCAGCCATGTCAGACTCTTGGTGACCCCATGGACTGCAGTCCGCCAGGCTCCTCTGTCCATGGGATTCTCCAGGCAAGAATACTGGAGTGGGTTGCCATTTCCTTCTCCAGGGGATCTTTATGACCCAAGGATCGAACCCAGGTCTTCTGCATTGAAGGCAGATTCTTTACCGCCTGAACCACCGGGGCAATAGTTCTAGGAGTCCCCCAAGCCCCACCCCGGCCCCCCTGTTAGGGGACCGGCTGTGGTGGGCCCCTCCCGTCTGCCCCGCTCCCTTTGACCCCTCCGCCCACCACAACACACGTGGGCAGGATGCTCTCTCTGAGCTGTTACACCTCTATGATTCCTTCAGGACAGGGTTCCTGGCCTCCGACCCAGGTACTCAGCACACTGTCTGATTCGTACAGGTTTGTTGAACTAGCGGCGCATCTACTCACCCGGGCACTGCTGGTCCCTCCATGGCCGGGCATCTGGAGCGTCTGATGTCCCCTGGGGGGACATCCCTAGATCCTGGCCCCTGGGGAAACACAGGGGTCTTTAATAGTGGTGGGGGCTAACTGGTCTCCCTTTACCTGTAAGCTCCCCTCCAGCCCTTTCGTCTCTGTGACTGTCCTCTGTGAAAGGAGGTCGGGGCATGTGGATGGCCTCCTCCTGTGATTCTTTGCAGAGAGCACCTGTTCATTTCTCTGTTATCAGACACCAGAGATCCCCTCTCCATGCCAGATGGCTCGTGGGGATGCCTTTACCTCCTCAGTCTGGACAAGACCCACATCTCACAGCCCACCCGGAACCGAGCTGGCCACTCGGCGGGCTTCTCCTGTCATCAACAAGACCCTCACGTGGGCCGGCAGCGGTGCCGCCAGCTCACTGATTCATAGTGACCAGCGAGTGTTTAGGAAACACGGTGTGGGCAGGCTTGGGTTTGATTAGTCGGCAAATACAAACAAGTACCCAGTGTGGTGGTGGGGGGCACCGCTGGAGGTTGGGAGGCACAGTGGGAAGTGAATCTGAACACTTCTGGTCATGCATCTTATCGTTCCCCCAGAGCTGACTCCATGCTTGGCCCTGAGAAGGCAGGGGACAGGGAGATGAGGACCGTGAATCCTGTCCCACGGCCTCTGCGAGAAGAAAGGAGTGGAAGAGACAGATGTCCTCGTGTGCAGAGAGGAGGGGCCTGGCCCCACGACCCAGCCCCACAACCCGGCCCCACGACCTGTGAGATCCCGCCTCAGCTGCCAGAAGACTCAAGCCCGGCAGAACCGTGTTCCCAGCCTCCCCCAGGCCTGGGCACCCCACCCGCTCCCAGCCAGCTCTCTTCTTTTGACAGTCTGGCTGCAGGTTCTTTTTGAGACAGATTCCTCGGGGCCGCATTTCCCAGCCATTAGTCAATGTGCCGCCATGTGTTCAGTGGGCAGGAGACAAAGTCACCCCCACCTGGGGGTGGGAGCTGTTGCCACTGCAGAGTGGCCCACTCCTGTCTGAGTGTCTGCAGATGTCTCTGGGCTGTTCTCTTTCAGGAGGGATTAAAGCAAGGGTGTGCAGGGAGGGCTGGGGAGCCAGGGAGATAGCCTTGATGTGCCACAATTTCTCTTCCCCCACAACTAGTGCCTTTGGACTGAACTCCTGTGGTCTGAAGCCTTAAGGAAGGGAAAGATTGAAGGGGAGATCCCTTTTAGGGATCTGCAGAGACCTGGGGAGATCCCTTTTAGGGATCTGCAGAGACCCTGGGCCGATCTAATTCCACTGGGAAAGGCAGTGAGGAATTGGAACTACGCGTATGAATGGGAGACTTCTGAATCTTTGTCATCTTTTTGCCTCCACTCCCTACTCACCCTCAACAATCTCCTCCCAGAGATGGAAAGGGTCCTCGTTTTCACAAAGACCCAGAACTAAGCACTTCTGTAACACTTCCTTCCCTTATTTGGTCATGACAATGACCCTATGAAATAGCTGCTCTCATTATCCCATTTTTCAAATGAGACTAAGACCCAGAAGGATAAACGATACTCTGGGCCTGCCGGAGAGCTCACTGGAGCTGTGGTTTGTGTGCAGGTGTCCCGGCCCCTTCCTTATAGAGCACGGATTGCACACTGTGCCCCCTGCCTGGTTGTGAGGATGCCATCTTTCAGTCTTGTAGACTCTCAGTTTTGAGGCCCTGTTTGTTTGTTTGTCTGTTTTTTTATGTCAAGTGATCTTGCAGTGTTTGGTTCCAGAGAGCTTCTGGAAGGAAAGGCACGAACTCACTTTCAAAATATTTAGACTGAGATATGAATTCAGTCTAACCAAGCCATCACCTTATTCAGCTTCTAAGATAACCAAAGATATGAGCCTTGGAGCAACATAGGAAGTAGTGTGTAGACTGAAAAGCAAGCACAAATACTTTTAGCTCTTGTAGTTGAATTCCAAGGCCCTGATAGATGAATTAAATTCCCCCATCTGAACGAATCCTACTCAACTCCTAACCTGCTCAACCCTTGATTGGACTGAGCCGATCAACTCACCATTCTAGCTGCCTAGAAAGAAAGGCCATTCCCACTTAGAGAAACAACTAACTTCAGCTACTATTGTTCCTTAGACACCATCCGTGGCATAAAAGATAAGTGGCAAGACCTGAGAAGAAACAAGAGAATTTGGTTCATAGTCAAGAGAAAAATCAGTCAATAGAAACAGATCTACAGGCAGCCCAGGTGTTGGGCTGATAAGATAAAGATTTGTAAATAGCTATCAGTATAATAAAAATGATTTTTAAAAATTTCTAGGGAGAGGTAATGGATGTAATAGGTGAAACTGAAATCTTCCAACTGAAAAACACAGTATCTAAACCAAATATTTGCTGGATGGAATGAATAACAAATAGAATACACAGAAGAAAATATGTATGATTATGAGGACAGGAAAGAAAGACATCATTGAAACTGAAGAATGGAGAGAAAAAAGTTGACAACTGAAACAGAGCTTTGATGAACTGTAAGACAGAATTAAGTGGTAAAACATGTGAGTAATTGGAGTTCAAGAGGAGAAGAGAAAGAATGGGACAGAAAAAAAAATGTTTGACAAAATATGGATGGATAAATGTCTAAAATTGATTTTAAAAAAGGCCAGTAACCTTCTGGATTGATTTGCTCAAACAATGAAACCACATCTGAGACAACCCCTGCAATCGTAGTCCTCACCTGACTATGAGGATCCATGGTCACTCTCGAAGTTCCACCTCTCTTCTGCACAGGCCAAATGGACAAATTGAATGTAGATGTGGGTTTCCTGGAGTTAGTCCCATGGTCTCATGGATCTCATGAAACTAGTGATCCAATAGTTCAGAGCTGGTGTCCAATAATCCTCAAAAATCTGTTTATTTTCCTTTCTTCAATGAAGACACACTACTAAATGCCTGAAGGTTTTCTAGGAGGAAGACTTGGAGAAAGATGAATAATACACATCTTTGGCAGCATGACAAGGTTTCTTCTCCTATATCATGGCCTCCCTTTTATCCAAGGAGTCCTGAGTCTATAAACTGGCTTAAGTCTGGGAATCCATTGAGGGCCGATGATCCTGTTTCGGTGATTCAAGCCAGACTTCCATTCACTAGACCTATAACTTTTTTGCTGAAACAGAACAAGTAAGAATTTAGTATGCTTCTCACGACTTATTTTCTAGAGGTATTTTAACTAACTGGTCACCCCCTAGGGTTTGGTGAGCCAAACTCTCCCAAATACTGTTCTGGCTCTCCTGTCCTTCGCAGTGACCACACCCTCCTCATCTTTGGTGGTTACATGCTACAAGTTGGCCCCTGCTCCCCAGGATCCCAGCTGGATGTTGATCCCATGGTAACTTGGATCTCAGTTCCCAGTGTAATTTCTGACCTAGAGAGAAGGGCACACAGAACTGGTCAAGGATGCTGGACTTCCCTCATAAATTTCTGCCTCATAGCGTGGGTCTGTTCTCTGGCGTTGGTGTGTGGGTCTCACAAGACAGATGCATTTAACTTTCCAATCTCCCTGAATCTTTTTGGATACCTTCTTTTTCTGCTTATCAGGGATGTGCTGGCATTTCCAATTCATTTAGTATCAGCTGACTTTGACCATGTTGGCTTCAATCAACCACAACTATTAGATGCGCTCCAAGCCCCTGGAGGTAAAACAGTGAATCCACAATCTTTGCTCAGTGGACCCATGTCAATAGACTCGGCTCAATCCAACTTTATGTTCCCTTCAAATTGTTCTCTCACTCTTGCTATACAACTCCCCCCCCCACCAGCTATTCCCCAGATTTCAATCTGTATAAGTTAGAAGTATCATGTAGTTATTTTGGTGTGTATCACACCTCCTCCTGGGTCACTGTCTGTGCCTTGCTATTTTGTTGTTCTTTAGTCACTAAGTTGTGTCTGACTCTTTATAGCCCCATGGACTGTAGCTTGCCAGGCTCTTTTGTCCATGGGATTCTCCAGGCAAGAATACTGGACTGGGTTGCCATGCCCTCCTCCAGGGGATCTTTCTGACCCAGGGCTCAAACCCACGTCTCTTGCGTCTCCTTGGCAGAGGCGGGGTGGTTCTTTGTCACTAACGCCACCTGGGAAGCCCCATACTAGTACAGTTGCTTGCAAAGTAATACAAGTACTCAGGACCACCCTCACCAACCCTATCGCAGTGGCACTAGGGGTAAAAAGAACCTACCTGCCAATGCAGGAGACTATAAGAAACGCGAGTTCGATCCCCGGGTCGGGAAGATCCCCTGGAGGAGGAAATGGCAACCCACTCCAGTATTCTTGCCTGGAGAATCCCATGGACAGCGGAGACTGGCGGGCTACAGTCCATGGGGTCGCAAAGAGTCCTATACAGATGAGGTGACTTAGCATAGCACATACGGGTGAGGCTCTTCAGGAAAAGGAAAACGAGCTTTCTTGGGCAGGGCTAGAAGGTGTTTCTGCTGGCAGACAAGACTGCAATTTAGAAACTTGAGGTCTCAGCTTCACCCGAATCTGCCCATATGTTCCCATTCCAGTTCTCAGGACTCTTCTTTTCCAGTTAACAACTCAACTTTAACAAAGAGACCCTGCAAGGATAAGGGATTCAATCTGTGTTGTCATTCAGACAAGATTAGACTTTGGCTTTACTTTTCAAAAATCTTGACCTTGCAGGAAAATAAGGGTTTCACGCCCCACTTTTATTCTTTTCTTCCTTTTTTTTTTTCTCCTAGAAGTCATAGAAGTTTTCAGGTGCTAAATGAGCTGGGAATTTAAGTCCCTCAGCTCATCATTTTCTTCCTTTAAGTTTTCTAGTACAATTAGCAACGACCAACCAACCAACCAATACACCCCATTAAAATGCTATAAGGTTGGAAATACTTGGTCACTCAGAGTCCTGTCTTTTGTAGGAACTTTATCACAGATATCTAAGGCTAAAATCTGAGTAACACTTTTGTCATTTCACCAGTGCCCTCTTCACCAATGGCAACAGATTCATTAATGCCTTTAAATCTAATCGGATCAGAGAACCAATTCCAGAAAACTCAGAACCTATTCAGAAAACCCATCCTTAAGCTCTGTTCCTTGGGAGCTATTCTTGGTACCTCATGCAGTTGTGTAAGGTCACTGTCTCCATGTCTGATGGTGGAGTTGAAGTCCAGGGCACGTAATCAGGAAAGGACTAAGAATGACAGTTCTCTCACCACAACAGAAAGTTCTGCTTCAGGTCTAACTTAAACCCCTCACGCTGTGCTCACACTCCTCCTTTTTTTTTGGTTTTTGAGAAACTGGAGCCTTCCCAGGTCTGGATGGGAGTTTCTCCTTCGATGGTACAAAGTGACCTTTCTGGGGCAGACTTTTAGGGCATTGTGTGTCTCAAGCGGGGGGCCCTGGCCTAGCCACACTCTTCCGTGGCTTATCCTCGTGACAGAGCTGAGGTCCCTGAAGAATTCGGCGGGACAGCCCTGGGCACATGACCCTATATGTGTGTGGCCAGGTGCCCTGAACACATCGACTCTGCCTTTCCTTCCACACAGGAGATGCTGAAGGATGAGGTGCGGACGCTCACTTACCGGAACTCCATGTACCACAACAAACACGTGTTCAAGGACAAGGTGGTCCTGGATGTGGGGAGCGGCACCGGGATCCTCTCCATGTTTGCTGCCAAGGCAGGGGCCAAGAAGGTGTTCGGGGTGAGCATGGCCTCTGCGGGGATACTGGCCCTTCCCGGTCCTTCTGGCCCTTCCCAGTTCCCGTCCTTGCTGGGGTCACACACACCCTCCAGGAGGCAATCAGGCGTAGCTCTCGGGAGGCAGGCAAGCTCCTTAGCTCCTTGTCACCTGGGCATTGCTCCCAGCCATGCCCTGGACCTGCTGATGTGTGTAGAGGACTTTTTACTTTTCTGGAACCATTTTGGGATCATCATAACCTTGGAGTCCTTAGTCCTATGTGGGCTTGAGAGGCAGGGCAGGGTGGCTACACCTGTGAGCTCTGTTTGGAATCTCCGCTCTTCCACTCACAATAGGCATGACCCGGACTCTTCACTTCTCTTCTGTACCTTGGTTTCCCCATCTGTAAAGTGGGCATAACTACAGTACCTTGCCCACAGGGTGACTACGAGGAGGGGATGAGTTTAAATACCTAAATCAAGTGCTTAGCACAGTGCTTGGTGCAAGTCAAATGCCTAGTCTTTATTAGTAGAGATGGGAGGGGACCCTGGGCACTAACAAGACAGTCTCCTTCCTCTGTTCTTTAAAGGCAAGCTGATAGATTTCATCCTGCTCTTCTGGCTCCTGCAGCCTCTCCAGCTAGAGGTGGTGATGGGGGACCCATTGGAGAGCTCCCGCAATGCATCTGGGAGCAGCCCCAGGACAGGGGGCTGGGAGGGTCCAGAACTGGGGAGAAACTGAGAAAGCAGATCTCTGAGCTGCCGGCTGACATAGTGGGTCTAGGGCTGAAAAACAAGAATTCATCTCGATCAAAATACAAGGCATGCTGCAGTTAAACACAGCGTGTGCATGGGACGGCCCAATGCAGAGGCTGGCTGGAAGCTTTCAGTGGGGCTTCGTTAGCTGGATCACCCTGCAGCTTGTCTCAAGACTCCACCCCCTGCCAGGCTCCCGGTTGACTAGAGCTCCCCAAATCCCGGTGCATCCCCACCCCGCTGCCTGAACAGCATCCCCCTCCATGCCTTCTTCAATGGCTCAGATGGTAAAGAAACTGCCTGCAATTCAGGAGACCTGGGTTCCATCCCCAAGTTGGGAAGATCCCCTAGAGAAAGAAATGATAACCCACCCCAGTATTCTTGCCTGGAGAATTCAATGGACAGAGGAGCCTGGCAGGCTACAGTCCATGGGGTCGCAAAGAGTCAGATATGACTGAGCGACTAACACTTTCACTTTACATGCCTGACTTGAAAGATACCTGGGTCCTGGTTGGAGGGGGTCTCGGGGCAGTCTCAAGGCCCCTCTGGTGTAGCCTTGACCAGGAGAGCCATGATATACTCGCCTGAGCTCCATGTGAGGGTGCAGGGTCAGCCCGGCTGCCCACAGTCAAGTCCTGCTGTCTCCACGGCACTGCCTCTTCCCACCTTCCAACCTTCCTTCCTTTATGAAGCCCCTTCCTCAAGATGGGGGCTTCTGGTCAAGGGACTGATTCCCTTCCAAGGTGCTCACAGAGCCTCAGGGCTTGATGTACACCCCCTGTGACTCCCTCTGTCCTCCCTTCAGGGGGTCTCTGAGGTCTCAGCTCAGCTCCAGAGCCAGACAGAAGCCCAGGGCAGAGCAGTCATCATTTGCTTCCATGTCAGGGGGGGCTTCAGCTGCTGGTCTTGGCAGCTGCCCATGTGTTTCCAGCCCGGGAGATAGGTTTTCTACTGTCAGACTGGGGCGTGTTCTCCTGCTGTTCCCACAAGGTCTTACTATCAGCTGAAAGTCAGCGAATTTCTCAAATATCTTAGCCCTATGCTTAGGAGGGGCTTCCCCAGTGACTCAGCTGGTAAAGAATCCACCTGCAATGCAGGAGACCGGGGTTCGATCCCCAGGTCGGGAAGATCCCCTGGAGGAGGAAATGGCAACCCACTCCAGTATTTTTGCCTGGGGAATTCCATGGACAGAGGAGCCTTGGCGGACTACAGTCCATGGGGTCACAAAGAGTCAGACGCGACTGAGCAACTAACACTCTCACATTTGCTTAGAAGATTTGGAGAGCCTGGCAAGACTTCTAGATTAAGAAGAATCAATTCTTTCAAAGGTGGAGATTGCAGAAGGAGTGAGAGTTAACACAGGTCTGCCCATGGGGCGGGGAAGGGTCTCAAAGACGCCCCAAAGTCTTGACCTGCGCTTTTCCGGTGGTCCTACTTGTGGATGGTACCCATTTAGCCAGGGAGGGCCAGGGGAAGGAGGATGACAGCAGGGAAGTTCATAGTCACTCTGGGGGCTCTGCCTTCCCACCTCCTTCCCCTGACCACCCCCAGGACAGTGGCCATGCCAGGAGAGTGAGGCCTGATCGCTCCTACCAGATCTCCCAACTCAGAGGCCAGGCCTTCCATCGCAGGGCAAAAGAAGCCAGTTTAGTGGGAGAGCCACTGGCCTGTGCTTCAGAAGGGTTGCAGGTTAGGTTTCCACCTGCCACGAAGTAGCTGTGTGGCCTAGGGCAGGCCACCGCACCCCCAGGCCTCAGCACCTCCGTCTGTTCTACTGGCCCTAAATTGCGTGCTGTGATTCTTTTGACACCTGGCTCCTTTGCTCTGTATCCCCTCTAGATTGAATGCTCCAGTATTTCTGACTACTCAGAGAAGATCATTAAGGCCAACCACTTGGACAACAGTAAGCAGTACCTCCTCCCGCTTTTCCGTGGAGGGAGGGGGCGAGGGGTTTGTACTTCCTTGTTTGGGTGGCAGAGACTGCTGTAAGACCACTTGGCCTTGAAAAGGTGGAAGCCAGCCGCTGCCCTGTTAGCAGGACTCTGCCCACAGGGCTCAGAGTTTCCCAGTCCCTGCCAGGCCTGCCAAGGGCACATCTGTCCCAACTCAGCCTGCGGTGAGCCCAGCCTGAGGCTAAAACCTTCATTTCCAAGCCCTCTGCTTGGCCCCAGCTGTCCCTCCTCCTCCCGTTCCCTCTCAATGCCTCCAGCCCTATGTCCACTGAGCAACACCCCAGCAGACCCCAGGCTCTGTATTTGGAGAAACGTCGTCTTCTCATGCCCACAGGCCCCGCTGCTGATGGACTGTCTTGGCAAGTAGCTTGCCCCTGGGAGCGGGACCTTCTTACAGCTTGAGTCTGAGCACAAGAGGAGCTGTGTTTCCTTCCCTTCCTCTCCTCACTCCTTTCCCAGGCGTTTGTGATCTCCTCAGCCCTTCCCTCTGGGACTCATCTTGAACACGCTCACCCTCACGAGGGTCCCTGACCAGAATAACTCCTGTATCTCCCATCACTCAGTATTCTTCTCTGGAGAATCTCCGTGGATAGAGGAGCCTGGTGGGCTACAGTCCATGAAGTCGCAAAGAGTCGGACACGACTGAAGCGACTTAGCTTGCGTGCACACACTGGGTCAGTCTCCTGTGTGCCGTCACCACCTCCTGCTCTCCCGAACCTGCCATGCAGTGCTGGGCTCCCACCCGTGGCTGGGCAGGCCCCTGCATGGGTGCCTGATCTCTGGGCTCAGGCTCAGGTGGGTGGAGCCAGGCCGCCCCTGCTGACCACGCCCCTCCAAGCGTGAGCCCCTGCTCATCACGTGGCCTCAGACCCCATCTGGCCTGTCCTTTGCTGGTGGCATCTGCTCAGCCCACCCTGTGGCTCCAGGAGGGAAGCATTCCCTGCTCTGTATTTCGAAGGCTCACACTTGATTCTGTGCTATGGAGGCAAAGGCCCGGGAGGGACAAACCATTATCCCCAGGTGGATGGCCACCCCCCTTGGCACGTGCTTGTTCTCCTTTTCACACAGGCCTGGGGGGGGTCTTTTCAAGGCAAAGCGTGCTCTGCCTTGGCATGTATACTAGAAAGAGGACAGCTTGGCTTCCATGGAAATGCTTCTGAAACGTGGCAACAGCCAATTGTGTGGGTCTCGGGAGCGTAGGTGTAGAGACATAAATAACAACCCAGGACATAAAATACCTGCTACCCAGAATCAATCAATCTCCCTCCCTCTCCACCTCCGTACGGCTCCCCGGATGGGTTTGTTCCCAGGCAGACGCGCACCTCCACATGGCCACCTGCAGGCGTGCGTGCGGCCTTCACGTGGCTCCTGCCACCCGCGTGGCCCACACACGTGTTCAGATCAGGGTGTCTTCTTGGACATCAGGGCTGTCAGCCACCACTTCCTCTCTTTGCCTGCCCAGGAGACCCATAGTTCTAGTAGACAAGTGCTAATCCATTGACTCTTCAGAACACTAAAGGGAATAGTCGGTTCCTCCTTTCTCTTCTTCTGCCCTGGAGCATGAGGGTCACAGATGCAGAAGCCTGAGCAGAGTGTGAGGCACAGAGGGGCAGCAGGAAGGGCTTCATCAGGTGGTTCCCCTTCTGAGCCCCGGCTCCTGGCGCAGGAGACGCCGCCACACTCAACTCACAGGATTACAGGGGGATTAGAGAGAAAACACGCGAGGGGCCTGTACAGCAAGCATTAACTGTAGATCTTTCCGGCTTTATGTTCTGCACTTTGCTCCTTCCTGGTCACACATCCCAAGCATTTTGTAGACAATGCTCGAATTCTCTGCCCTATAGCATCCCTCCGTGCTTGCAGCCATCCAGTCCTGGGACAATTCCCCTGATGAGGGTCCCACCAGCAGCCACCTGGGGCTGTGATGGTTTGAAGAACTTCCTTCCCCAGGAGCCTGCCTCCCTGCCACCTGACCACAATGCTCTGGGTCATCACTTTGGGACCACAAAGAGTAAGGGGGCTCCCCTTCACCTGGCAGCCCTAATCCCACAGAGGCAGGGACACACCCCCAGTTCCTTCACCTGTGGCTTTGGTTTCAGCCCCCTTCTCCTCTGGCCACGCTCCAGCATCCCTCTCACCCTGGCAGAGGATGCTCTGGCTTCCTTAGCAGCTGTGGGGACCTCAGGCCACACTGGCGCTCAGCTGGCATCAGCCATGATCTGTAATCTACCCACGTGTGGCTGCCCAGCAGCAACTCCTCACCTCTCTCCGGTCTGTGGATACTTTGAATCCAAACTGAGAATCACACCTTATCTACATGGTGTTAGATTTGGTTCTTCCTTACATTCTACTAGGCTTCCCTTGTGGCTCAGCTGGTAAAGAATCTGCCTGCAATGCAGGAGACCTGGGTTCCATCCCTGGGTTGGGAAGATCCTCTGGAGAAGGGAAAGACTACCCACTCCAGTATTCTGGCCTGCAGAATTCCATGGACTGTATAATCCATGGGGTCTCAAAGAGTTGGACACGACTGAGCGACTTTCACTTTGGCACTTTCACTATAGTCTACTCGGAGTCCCCAGGCAGAGACAGGGGCTTCCCTGGTGGCTCAGTGGTAAAGAACCTGCTTGCCAATGCAGGAAACGCAAGAGATGTGGGTTCGATCCCTGGATAGGGAAGATCCCCTGAAGGAGGAAATGGCAACCCACTCCAGTATTCTTGCCTGGAAAATCCCATGAACAGAGGAGCCTGGTGGGCTACAGTCCATGTGGTTGCAAAGAGTCTGACAGGACTGAGCATGCACCCAGGAGTCCCCAGAGCCTTGCTCTTTGGGGATCACTGTTCTCTGTGAGGTGTCATCTACATATGGACAGGAGCCGGGGTGGGGGCAGTGGGGTGGCCCCGGTGGGCTGGTCTAGTCCAGTTCAGCTCTGAACCAGTACCTTTGAATACAGTCGGGGAACAGCTGTGAATTTGCACAACAGTTGGTCAGCTTCCCCTCCAGAGAGGCCACGGAGAAGGTGCCTTCCCAGATCCACACGTGGGGCCCGGCATGGTGGTCGACTCTGGCAGGTTCACACTCAATTCCAACAGATCAGCTTGTGATCTTAGGCACCTGACCTTCTGAGCCTCTGTTTCCTGCTCTGGAAAATGGGAACGACAGTGGTACAGACCACAGAGGGTTTCATGTAGCTACCATATGTAAAACTACAGTGTGCTGGGTCCCCTAGTAAATTTTCAGTGAATTTGCAGAAATGGATGCAGGCCTTTTGGTGGCTTGAAATTGGCCTCAGTGGGAGTATTTACATGGAGAAACAAGCAGATGTTGCAAGTCAGGGCATCCTTCCTGGAGAACCCCCTTGTTAAGTGTCTCCCAGCACAGCCCTGTATAAAGCACAACAGTGTACATGTGCCGTTAGCAGCCAATACATGTTAGCTATTGTTATGATTATTTCATTCATTAACTTGACTAATAGGCTGGTCCAAAGAAGGGATGAGGTTAATCAGATATAATGGCTGTTAATGAATCTGTAGTGGCTCTTGGCAATGGCTGCTTCCCTCAGAGGCAGCCCATGAATAATCCCAGGACTGGGTTCATGCACCCACCCCTGGGGGAGGGATGTCACCACACTCCAGGCCCAGGGCCAGATGCAGGGGAGCTGGGGAGAATAGCACAGATGAGGTCTGTGCTCTCATGATGCTTACAGTCTCAGAGAGGGCACAGACACAAAAGCAAGTGGACACACAGCATCCCAATAGAATCACAAATGGTGACGGTGCTCTGGAGGATAGGAGGGAGCAGTTGAGAAAGCTGGGGTCCACTTTGGATGGGGTGGCTGCCCAGGCATGTCGGACTCTTCTCATACCACGGACGAGGGCTTCGCTCCCAGCCCTGCTGCCTGTGACATCATGGCTGAGCCAGAACAGGGAGAAGGTGGGAGTGTCTATACCACAGACGGGAGTAGGTGATCAGGTTATGATCCTGTCCATTCGCAGATGCAAGACAGGGATCTCAAGTGGCTTGTACCAGGTTGCACAGCAGGCCTGGATTTTTCTACAACTTTTTATTTTATATTAGTGTGTGTGTGCTCAGTCGTGTCTGACTTTGCGACCCCATGGACTGTAGCCCACCAGGCTCCTCAGTCCATGAATTCTCCAAGCAAGAATACTGGAGTGGGTTGCCATTTCCTTCTCCACGGGATCTTCCCAGCTCAGGGATCGAATCTGCATCTTCTGCATTGGCAGGCAGATTCCTTACCACTCTGCCATCTAGGAAGCCTTATTTTATATTGAAAATGAAAGGGTTCATCACTCAGTCTTGTCTGACTCTGCAACCCCATGGACTGTAGCCCACCAGGCTCCTCTGTCCGTGGGATTCTCCAGGCAAGAATACTGGAGTGGGTTGCCGTTTCCTTCTCCAGGAGATTGTCCCAACCCAGGCATCGAACGTGGGTCTCCCGCATTTCAGGCACATTTTCTACCAACTGAGCCACCAGGGAATCAAATTGACAATGTTGTGATGGTTTCAAGTGCACAACAGAGCAACCCAGCTGTACATATACGTTCTCCCCCAAACTCCCCTCCCCTCCAGGCTCAGGCCTAGATTTTGGCACCCTCTTTTGACATCCTGGGAGAATCCCTGATGGCAGAGTGGTAAAGAATCTGCCTGCCAATGCAGAAGACGCAGGTTTGATCCCTGAGCCAAGAAGATCCCCTGGAGAAGGAAATAGCAACCCGCTCCAGTATTCTTGCCTGGAGAATCCCAGGGACATAGGAGCCTGGCAGGCTACAGTCCAGGGGGTCACAGAGTCTGAACACGACTGAACACATGCAGGTCATTGCTTAGTTTCCCCAGAAAAGCTCAGACGTCGGGTGGTCTTTCAGAGGATGGTGAAGGAAGAGTTTCCTTCCAGAGGAAAGGTTCTGATGCAACCAGCCAACTAATCCATCACCCTGTCAATTGCACAGCAGCACCTAGGATAGCTTTTGCTGGGATCTTTACAGCAATGAATGCAAAATGAGCCCCCTAATGAGGTGTACGTCTGTGTTGAACGATCAAAAGCTCAACTGAGAAGTTTCTCCTTCCGTAGAGGGATGGACGGGTCTGGGAAGGGACTCAGGGGCAGAGGATGTTTAGAGCAGGGGCTTTGCCTAAATCCTATCCACCTTAACATTTCAGTCACCTGGTCACCATGAAGATGGTGTCAGTGTTTGCCTTCGCTAGAGCCCCGACTGTGAGCTTGCCCTTCACCTGTGTCATCTCATCAGTACAGCCTCTTGCCAAGTAGACGTCGCTTCTCCTGGTTGTTATCTGGATAACTGGAGTTCAGTCAAGTAACTTGCGGAAAGTCATATAGCTCATCATGAGAAGACCCAGCACTTAAAGCCAGTTCCCTTGAGTGCAAAGCCCATGCTCTTGTCAAAACACCAAGTTCCCTCCCCTCCAACACTAGCCAGGCATCCCTGGGGCTGAGCCTGGGCTGTGAACAGACACTGTGGCATCAGTCTCTCAGCCTCCTGTGGGCTTGAGTTGTCAAGGCAACCTGACGTGGGGCGGGGGCCTTGATAAGGGTAAGGGTCGTTGGTTATCGGACCTGGGCTGTTTCCATGGCAATCATTGAACCCCTCTAAGCCTCACTTTCCTTAAAAATGAGAATAAGAATGCTGTGTCTGCCTCAGGGACTTGTTGGCACCTAGTGCCCATCCTGGGCTTAGCACAGCACAGGCCCTTAGCTGTTGTTCAGTTGCTCAGTCATGTCTTTGTGACTCCATGGACTGCAGCATGCCCTGTCCTTCATCATCTCCAGGAGCCTGATAAAACCCATGTCCATTGAGTCAGTGATACCATCCAACCATCTGATCCTCTGTTGCCCTCTTCTCCTCCTGCCCTCAATCTTTCCCAGCACTGTGGTCTTTTCCAATGAGTTGGCTCTTCATATCAGGTGGCCAAAGTATTGGGGCTTCAGCTTCAGCATCAATCCTTCCAGTGAATTTTCAGGATTGATTTCCTTCAGGATGGACTGGTTTGATCTTAACTGCCCAATACACTTTAGGAGGAATCACACAAGGAGTCTTCAGTCCTTAGTATAAACTGGCGTGGTGAAGGCAGAGGGAATCCAAACTGTGCTGACCCCTGTAGAGTGATCACATCCTGATGCGGGGTGCTCACGATTCCCGGCCTGGGCCCCTGCAATGTGCGGCCGTGGGGTTCTTATTTTGCAGTCATCACCATATTCAAGGGGAAGGTGGAGGAGGTGGAGCTGCCTGTGGACAAGGTAGACATCATCATCAGCGAGTGGATGGGCTACTGCCTCTTCTACGAGTCAATGCTCACCACCGTCATCTTCGCCAGGGACAAGTGGCTGGTGAGCCTGCTGCATGCTGTCCCCTGGTTGCCCCGCCGGCTGCCTGGCTGCTCAGCCCCTGCCTGTAGCCGAGGGAGACTATGAGGACTTCAGAGAGGACCTGGGCTACAGGGTCACCACTCCCAGACCCCTCTCTTTAAACTAGATCTGCTTTTGGGGGACAGAATGAGCATTCGTAGGTCTAACCTTGGCCTCTTTTACATAATAGACACCCATTGTCTGTTGTCCAAAGTCTATGCTGGTCAACAAGTACTAAGGGTTTGCACAGCTGCCAGTAAGCTTTTGATCCTTAGCTTCTCCAGCCTGAGAAATCAAAATATCTTCCACCGCCCTCACTGAACACGCCTCTGCCCCTCCGCATTTGTCCTATGGACCCCACCTCGCCCCTTGGGTTTTTACTGGTACCAAAATCGACACTGAGCCTCCCCGCCCAGCCCTCTCCCCGGCCGAGGTGACAGTCTGCTGCATGAGGAATGCTGGCGAGGGGGTGCTTGTCTGGAGACTCCATGTGCAGTTCAAAAATGTATGTCTTTGTCAGGTGAATAGATTACGAGACCCATTTCCCCACAATTCATCAACAGAAACCTGGAGGGCTTATGTTTCCAGACCGGGCGGCTTTGTACGTGGTAGCAATTGAGGACAGACAGTACAAGGACTTCAAAATCCACTGTAAGTCACCTTTTCATTCTCTGCTGGGCTTTGAGGGGGGCTTTTGCGGGAGGGAAGCACTTCAGAGGGCTGGGCATGAGTGGTCAATCTCGCGGACACAGCTGCTGTGCCTCTCAGGAGTTTATACCTGTGACCTTTTCTGGATTCTTCTCTCTGGCTGTTTTCCGCTGGTCCCAAGGGTGGGGCTTCTACAGAGAGGAAATAAGAATGTGGCTGGTGGGAGGTAAAGCAGGGAGAGAATGAATGCAGGGTGGATGGAAAATGAATGAAGCGGCAGAAGCTGAGGTTTTTTTGCAGAGCCGGCAGGTGGTTGAAAGCTACTAAAGGTCATTTCTCCCTAACATCCACATAAGGACAGGGAGGGTCTCCAGCCAGGCCAGTCGTTTGAACTCTGCCTTTGTATCCCTGAAATTTGTCAGCATAATATTGGTTCTCCTTCATATAAGTAAGATACAGAGGGAGATGGAGGCTGAGCATGTGGATGGGGGAGTGGCGGTGGGTGGCGGGGGGGGGGGGGCTCATCCGAATCTGGGCTCTTTGTGCTTAATCATTTGCAAAGGTGCTCTCTTAGAAAAAACATCCCCCACCCCCGCACAACTCTCCAACATTTTATCTGGTCCCCAAAGAGTTGTTTGATTCTATTTCATTTAAAGAGTGACCGTTCTCAAGGGATACAAGCCTGGTCCTCCATGTGATTAAACAGATTATGCTTCCATAAGGTTTAGAAGGACAGAGAAGCCTGGAGTGCTGCAGTTCAAGGGGTCGCAAAGAGTCAGACATGACTTAGCATCTGAACACACACACAAGGTTTAGAGACAGACTTGTGTCCTTAGCCAGAACTAACTAAAGCGACAAAGGGCAAAGACCTCCTCCCCACCTCCACATACACTTACAAGTGAGTATGCACTCGATCCAGCCCTCCCCCCCACCCCCCACACACATACAAGTGAGCACACACATGATCCAACCCCAAGCATGAGCAGAAACTCCAAACGGTCCAACAGGCTCCGCAGATCTGGGTTCCTGCCAGCGCAGTGCTAAACACCCCTCGTCTAGACTCCCTATGATGGAGAGGTTCCCAGATCGAGCAGACTGGCTTCCGGCCTCCAGAGGTTAGGACTCCAGAGTCCAACAAAGTCTAGTCTTTGTGCTGCTGGAAATATAAACTCAGAGCATGTTCAGAGCCAGGTCAGGACAAGACAGAAATGGGACATTTGTCTGAGCCCTCCGGCCCATCTGGCGTCATTTCTAATGTTCAGTGAGCAAGGAGAGGTAGGAGGTTAGATGATGGTGCTTTGAAGGTGGCCAGCTCTGGCTTTGCATCCTCTGGGTGACCGTGAACGAGTCACCTAACATCTCTGAGCCTCGGTCTGAGATAAAACTCCCTCAACCTGTAGACTTGTCGTGAGGATGAAGTGAGACAATGTATTTAAGGGGTGTGACAGTTGTTGATGCCACACGTGGCAACGTGGATCTGGTCCCCAGCTGTGTCATTAAGCCCCTTCCTGCCTGTGGCCCTGGCCCGGAGCCTGACTGCAGAGCACGCTGGCCCCCAGGGGCTCAGAATCTAGGCCAGATGCAATCTCGTGATAGGTTTCAAAAACAGCTCAACGGCAAATGTTGCTCAAATGCATGAATAAATAGGACATATTTTGCCCTGGAGCTGTGTGGTTATGCTGCCTTTGGAGTTCTTGCTATAACTGTTTAAATTGTGTTTGGAGGAGAACCTACAGGCACATTCTTTGTTCTCACGCGCTCTAAATTGATTGAACTCTGACCCCCGGCTCGGCTCTTTAAGGAACTTCCTCATGGTTTAAAAACAAACAGACCTCACCCTCCTCCTTGCCTGGATCCTGTTTAGGACCTTGACCTCACGCACCTTGCCATGAGGACTGGATCAGCCCTGACAGGCCTTGGGGCACTGGCCACTACTCAGGTGCCAGCCCAGGACCGGAGACCATGGGATTGAGTCTCCTCCTGCTTTTTGCAATTTTCATACTTTCTGGAAAAAAAAAAAAAAAGACTGAAATATAGCCCCATTTTTTTCTTGTGGAATCTCTAGAGTCTGTCAATAGCATTCCCCGCAAACTCAAAATCAAATGCACCTTTACATTTTATTTAACATAGTCTCCAAGTTTTCTGTTTAAACATTTCTTTTAAAAAATGACCTGTTTCTGTTTTTAGGAAAGGAAGCAAGCCCATTTAGAAATCTGTTTTAAATAAACAGAGATTTTGGTTACTCAGAGTCCTAAATCCAAAGTGAACGCAGAAAGGTTGCTGGTTGCTAAGGGAACCATTGTAAGCAAATTTCTGATGACTCAAGAACCGGCTACAAAAGAAAAATCTTAAATAGGGCAGGAGAAGGAGTTGTGCCCAATCCCTTTCAGAAAGAAAATTGTTAGGAAAAGTTTGTCCCCTCCCCTCCCCCCTCAGCCCTTCTCCTCCCCTCTTTTCTCAACCACATGCAACATGGAAACACAAGCAGGATGAAACTCAGAAATTGCCCTCCATTTCCTAACCAACGGCTAGAGAACACACACACACACAGAGACATCATTGGCATGTACCAGGCTCACAACGCACGGTTTGACGAGTGAATGAATGAGAAAAGGAATGAAGGAAGAGAAGTAAACCAGCAGAGGAATGTATAAGTGATGTTGCTGAGAAAGGTGGTAGTGGTGGTGTCGACTTGAAGAAAAGGCATAACGTGAGAGCTAGGAGTTAAGTATTATTTAGGGCAATATAAGGACCGCAGCCTGGGAGACAGCAAGTCAGACGGCTCTGAGAAACTGCTCCAAAGACGTCGAGGGAAGAACAGTATATATGTGATTTTGGTGAAGGGGAATAGATACAGTCAAGCACGTTTATTTTTTTTAGAAAGTTTCTGCTGGTCTTGTGGAGCTTCTGCTAGTCACGAGAAACAGTCGTCACCATGAAGGATTTTAGTGTTTTTCTAGATATGAGGAGGTACTAGAATTGGGCTCATAAAATCAGCTCCTGAGAACGTCTCTCTGAAGACCTGTCCTGCCAGCTTTCTGGTGCACAGAGTGCCTCGTTTCTGCTCTCCACCCTGGACTTCTTCGGGGAGTGTTGGAGGGCAGCCGCTGCAGCAGCGCATGATTTAATCCTTGTAGAGGTAGATGGCAAGCACCCATGGCAAGTGCCAATATGTGATTGACAGTGATTCAGTCGCTAAGTCATATCCGACTCTTGTGACCCCATGGACTATAGCCCACCAGGCTCCTCTGTCCATGGGATTTCCCAGCAAGAATACTGGAGTGGGTTGCCATTTCCTCCTCCAGGGGATCTTCCTGACCCAGGAATTGAACCAGTGTTTCCTGCATTGCAGGTAGATTCTTTACCAGTGATCCAGTGAAGATTCCCAGACAGAGGTGCAATCATTAATTTTACTCTGAGGATTTCTAGAATCTCAAAATTGGAAGGAAATTGGGTAGATAGCGCGTGTGATTTTCTTACCCAGTAGTTGAGTCTAGAACCTGCTGAGGGTCAGAGGATGGGCACCGACTTCCTGGCTGATGAGAAGATGATGAGGGACCTCTTGTGTAGAGATGGTGGTGCCTGTAGCTGGAGGATTGGAGGGCAGGACCTCTTGGAGGGCTTGGGTGTTCTCCATGGGTTTCTCCACCACCCCGACATCCAGAGTTCTATTTCCTGGCTCTAGCCTATTTACACAAGGAGTTGACTTTGATCTGAGAGCCTAAAATGTATTAAACTATTATACACACGTTCCTTTCTATCTAGAGAAGTTGTAAGTGACACCTGGTGCTGCCTGCTCTGTTTTTCCCTGAGGCAGCCCCACTAGTTCCAGCAGAGAAACTGAAATTACTGGGGCCAGTGCAGGGAGGGGGAATGTAGCTAGAGATCTCTCCACTGAAAAGTGAAGCTTGTTTTCCTGTCTTTGTTTTCAGGTTATTATTTCCTCTAAAATATATCCATTCTGCTCATAAGCTCATTGGAAGAATTCTCCATCTTTGATATTGTGATTTTCTTCATTTCCAGCATTTCCATCTCACTGATGAAATTCTGCATCTGTTCATGCATGTTTTTTCCCCATTCGATTCTATAAAATATTTATTAAAGTACTTGAACATCCTTGTTAGATATTCCCAATACCTGAACTCTGAGTCTGGTTCTATTGACTGTTTTTCCTTTTGGTAATGCATCATATTTTTCTTTCTTTTCCATGTGTGTTGTAATTTTTTATTAATGCTGGACATTGTGAGTAGTGCTGGACAGTAGAGACAGGTGAATAATTTATACCGAGAGAAGAGCATGCCTCTTCCTCTACCAGTGCATTCAAGTGGGAATTTTAGTCCACCTAGTCTGGAAGAGCTGGTAGGTCTGGACTTTGTTGTTGTTTTAGTTATATTCAGTGCACCATAGTGTGGTCCTCTTCAAGAGTTGTTTCAATCCATCAACTAAATTTCACAGGTCTTTCTGTTGTTATTTTTTAATCCCTAGAAAGTTAGTTAACATTTTCCTGGTGGTTGACGACCCTCATCCCACATTCACTCATTTAATAAATAAGACAGAATTGCAACAAAAGATTAACATGCTTGATGTGTATCCTCTCCCATCCCTGCTTCACGTATGGTAGAGAAGCTAGTGGGAGATGCACGGTCAGCGGACTGGAGAGGAAAAAACGCTGATGTCCTAGATAATCTGTCACTGAATAACTAGAAGTGGGGCTGTCTGGCCGGGAAGATCAGACATGAATTAACTCCTAAGAAGGTATCTAAAATACCAGGTTTTGTGAAGCAGTGCAGGCATTAAATGTTTGGAATAAACTTCATTAAAAATAAACAAATATCGGTGGACCTGTATTGTGCCAGATGCTCTGCTGCAGGTGCTGAGGATACAGAAGGAGAGGGGTCCCACGGTGGGGGCGGGGATGCTTGGAGGTGTCACAATGGCCATGTGAGACTTTAAGTCCATTTGAAAATTGAACTGGAAGGAACTTCAATGATCACAGAGCCCAAAGATTTCCAACTGGTTGGAATTGCCTATGTTGACCTGGAAATCCCATCTCCCTGGAGCCCAAATCTGGAGATTCTGATTCAGTAGGTCTGGTTGTGGTCTGTATTTTAAGAAGTGTCTCAGATGATTCTGGAACACAGAACCACTGGACCAAACTCCTCACTTTACAAACAATTTGGAAAGAAGGGGGCCAAGCTGCCAGGGTCACAAGCTTGGATGATGGCAAAGCCAGCCGAGCTCAACCACATAACCACAGTAACTATCACATCTCAAGGGCTTTCTATGTGCCAGACCCTGTTATGTACTTTACATGTATCATCATATTTAATCCTCATAACAACCTTATAGAGCAACTATCATCATCATCTCCATTTTTAAAAACTTGTTATTTTCTATTGGAGTATAACAATGTTGTGATAGTTCCAGGTGCTCAGTAGAGGCACTCAGCCATACATATACCTGTATCCACTTTCCCCCAAACCCCCGTCCCATCCAGGCTGCTGCATATCATTGAACAATGTTCCCTGTGCTGTATTGGTGATCCATTTTAAATATGGGAATGCGTATATGTCCATCCCCAAATCCCTTAACTATCCCTTCTCCCAATCCTTCCCCCTGCATTCCCTGGTAACTGTAAGTTCATTGTCTCTATTTTAAAGAAGAAACCAGCTCTTTGAGTGGTTAAATTCTTGCCTAAAGTCACACAGCAAATAAACAGAGCCAAGATTTGAAGCCCAAACCCAGGATTTTAACCATTTAACATGGACTCCCAGATAACACTTTCACTTTTTAACTTAAAGCAGGGCAGAGGGCAAGAGCAGATATGTAGCGGTAGGTGTCTTGAGAAAGGGTTTTAAAAAAAAGACAGTGTGTGTGGGTGTGCATGTTTTACTTGGGTAAGCATGGACAGCTCTTTCCAGATTCTAGCAGGGGATCTCTGGAGCTGTTGCCACACTTCCCCAAATGTTGAGTGTTAGTCGCTCAATTGTGTCTGACTCTGCGACCCATCAACTCTAGCCCACCAGGGTCCTCTGTCCATGGGATTCTCCAGGCAAGAATACCAGAGTGGTTTGCCATTGCCTTCTCCAGGGGATCTTCCTGGACCCGGAATTGAACCCAGATCTCTCACATTGCAGGCAGATTCTTTACTGTCTGAGCCAACAGGGAAGCCCCAAACGTAGGTAGGTTCAGTTGGAAGTTTGGCTCTAGTCTCGGGTATATAGTGGGATCTGATTGGCATCTAATCCTCAAGCTAGAATTTCATAAGTGCTTGCCCTCTGAGAGATGATTATTTTCTCAGCCTCTTCTCTTCAAGCAAAGTCTTTGTGTGCCCTTGAAAAGATCCCGAGGAAAAGGAACACAGCATTCCCTGACTGTTCGCACCTCCCTCATTTCACCCCCATCTCCTAAACACACAGAGGGACGTAAGTTCCCTGTGGTTCCATTTGTTTGTTGAACATTTAAAAATAATTTAATCTTGTAAGATTTCAGAGAAAAGCAAGTCTATTTCAATGGATTTCTAAACTCCTCTGAGTAAACGGACAAGTGAGATTCAGCTACACAGTAACTAAAGACTCTGCTAAAGCAGGGGTCCTCAACCTCCAGGGTCTAATGCTGATGATCTGAAGTGGGGCTCATGTAATAATAGCAGAAATGAAGCACCCAATACATATAATGCACCTGAAACCACCTCCCCCAACCTTGTCCGGGGAAAGATTGTCTTACATGAAACCGGTGAAAGTGAAAGTCACTCAGTCATGTCTGATTCTTTGCAACCTCATGGACTATACAGTCCGTGGTATTCTCCAGGCCAGAATACTGGAGTGGGTAGCTGTTCCCTTACCCAGGGGATCTTCCGAACCCAGGGATTGAACCCAGATCTCCCGCGTTACAGGTGGATTCTTTACCAGCTGAGCTACTAAACTGGTCCCTGGCACCAAAATGGTTGGGGACTGAACTCTCTGCACTGTGGGGAGAGCAAATGGCATTCCTGCTTGCTGTCACAACTGTATCGGTCAGCTGAAGGGTTAGGACACAGGGTTTGCGCCCCAGCGCCACGGTTTTCCTGCTGTGGGATACCAGCCCAGTACCCCACATGCATGTAAGCCAAGCACCAGCTTCTGCCAGTCCCATTTTCTAATCTGCTGTATCAAGGCATCCTCATGGGGTTGCTGGAGAAAGTCAGTGATGGATCTGGCCAGGGCTGGGTGATCAGTCAGTGGTAGCAGTGATGACCATCATTTACCGGTGATCTGGCACCATCATGGACTTCCTGGTGGCTCAGATGGTGGAGAATCTGTCTGCAATGCATAAGACCTGGGTTCAGTCCCTGGGTCAGAAAGATCCCCTGGAGAAGGGCATGGCTACCCACTCCAGTATTCTTGCCTGGAGAATCCCATGGACAGAGCAGCCTGGTGGGCTACAGTCTATGGGGTTGCAAAGAGTCTAATATGACTGAGAGACCAACACTTGGACCATCAGACTTGCACTCATTGACTTCCAAATCTGCACCCTGAATCCGTTCCCTGATTAAAGCATGTTATTGACAGCCCCCGGGGGCAAAGGGCACTGCTGGGCTGCTCTGCGCCCACCTGGGGGATATGTCTCACAAGATGGGTCCTTAGTGAGGACATTGTGGTGTATGAGAAAAGCAAGGTCTCCCTTGGACACCCCTGCTCCCCACCTCACATTTTGCAGTTGAGAAAATGAAGGATCAGAGGGGCAATGAGATTTGCATGAGGGCCTGGCTAGTAAGAGGTGGCACTGGGATTCTGAAGGCAGCCTGTTTCATGAACCAGGAAAGCCCATGTTCCTTTCTGCCTCATGAGAGCTTCAGCAGGTGGAGATGGGAGGAAGGAGAGAGATGGCCTTCCAGGCACGGGGTGGGATGGAGCCGAGGCAGCGGGGTAGAAATGGGGACGGTGGAGGAGAGTATTCATAGGAGATGCTGAGGCTCAGAGAGAAGGGAGGAGAGCAGATACGAAAGAGTCAGGAATCTGGGTTCTAGTCCTGGCCTGACGCGAGTCTAGCTGTGTGACTTCAGAGAAGTTTCTCACCTTCTCTGACCTTTACTTTTCCAAACCCTAAATCGGGACCTGTGCACATTAGATGGTGGGAACCAACGTTTGGCACTTTGTGAAATTCTCCACCAGGCGAGCACCTCTCCTGTCGTCAGACCGGGGAACACGAGCTGCTGCCCACCCTCTAGGACTCAGGGGGGCCCAGGGACTTCTGGGGGTCCCGCTGTTGGCCCTCACATCTCGCTCTCTCCCCACAGGGTGGGAGAACGTCTATGGCTTTGACATGACTTGTATTCGGGACGTTGCCATGAAGGAGCCCCTGGTGGACATCGTGGATCCAAAGCAAGTGGTGACCAACGCCTGTTTAATAAAGGTCTGCAGACGGGTCCTGCATGGGCCTGGGGGTGCGGGAAGCCGTCTGTGCCACCTGGATGCTCGGGCCTAGGGTCAAGGCCATGCAGGCTCCTGCAGGGCCCCAGGCTTCAGGCAAGGCCATCTCGGCTGGCCGGAGCCTCCGGCAGCCCAGGTTGACCAATGAGAGCAGCCACTGGCCCTGAGCAGAGCTGTCAAAAGAGGGCCAGGGGACTCCACGGTGGCACAGGTGGGGGTGGTCAGTGCGTTTCTTCTGGTGATGTGAGCGGGGCTGTGTGTTGGGGGTCTGGGAGCATCAGAGAGAGAAGTCCTGGAGGCTCAGGTCGGGGGAAGCCCATCCATTCAGGGCAGGACGGCAGCTTTAGGGAAGAAATCCCTAACCTCAATCTGTTATGCAGTCAGCGTCACACTCCCCCGCTTCCAAGCGTACCTGTGACAGGGCCGGGCGGGGCTCACCGCGTCCCGGGCCCCCTGGTTTGTACACGGCTTCACGTCTTGTCCTCCACGGCTTTCTGTGTTCAGTGCAGATGGAGAACTGCTCACCCGGTCCTCCCCCAGGGCATTCCTATTACTAAATTTCCAAACACGCCAACTTTGCTGTGTGCTTGTGCACTCACTCCTGTCCGACTCTGTGACCCCATAGACTGTAGTCCGCCAGGCTCCCCGGTCCACGGGATTCTCCAGGCAAGAACACTGGAGTGGGTTGCCATTTCCTCCTCCAGGGGATCTTCCTGACCTAGGGATCGAACCGGCATCTCTTGTGGTTCCTACATTGGCAGGCAGATTCTTTACCACTAATGCCACCTGGGAATCCCCTTTCGCTAGGGTACTGAGAAAAGCCCCCACATTGACCTCACCATCCTTCCAGCCCCACACTCCCGCAGGAGGTAACCACTGTCCATACAATGGGTTAACCTTTCCAGCCCTTTGTCTAAGTATCTGTATTTACATATGCTGATCTGTCCTCCTGACCCAAGGAAAACTCCTGGTACTTGACTGCTTTCTTCAAGTCCAGAAAGTCATCCATTTCACAGGGTTCAAGTTCACTTTTTAATCAAAGAATCTGGGTTCATTGTGTATGCGGGTTTCATCGTGTCGGTTGTCTTCGGCCCTGCTGAAACACACCTGCCAGCTCTGGTCCAGTGAGCATCACTGCAGTTCCAGGAGCTCTGGTGGATGGGCCAGGGAAGAGCCCAGGGCCCCTGGGGGAAGGGAAGCTTCCTGCAGGGTGAATGCAAACCGCTGCTTTGTCCGGGGGAGAGCCCGGGGACTGTGTTCCTCATGAGGAACACAACCCTTGTCATCTTGGATTTAGAAGGGACCCCAGAGGACAAATAAAACTAGGCGAACCTCATACAGGTCCCATCAAATAAAGGATGCTTGCCTGTTATAGCACCCTGCCTAAGAATCTTGGCCTCGTGCTGGTGGGTTTTGCTACCTGTTAGCTTGGCCGGTTCCGAGTCCAGGCAGGACTGATGATGCGTAAACATCCTTTTATTTCTTCCCACCAGCCCCTCTGTCCATGAAGCTTCTTCCTTCTGGCGCTCCAAACAAAGTCCAGCAAGCTATCATGTGCTTAGTTGCTCTGTCATGTCTGACTTTTTGCGACCCCATGAACTGTGTAGCCATGGGGTCTACAGGACAGGCTCCTCTGTCCATGGGATTCTCCAGGCAAGAATACAGGAGTGGGTAGGCATTTCCTTCTCTGGATCTTCCCAACCCAGAGATTGGACCTGGGTCTCCTGCATTGCAGGCGGATTCTTTACCATCTGAGCCACCAGGGAAGCCCAGGTCCAGCAAAATACACCCACATAATTCACCCATGGTGCAAAACATTCCTGCAAATATTGTAGTATGAGTGGAAATCGCCTGGTGCCATTGAATTTGCCCAAATGGCAGATGGCAGCTGCATGGAGCCATGAGGCATTTGCCCACACGGGATGAAATTCCTTCCCAGGTCACTCTCCGCCTCAACCTGGCAGGGGTGGCCCAGCCCTTGTGCACGTCCTCTGCTGGTCCTGGACTGGTCTGCTCTGTCTCCCCTCCTTCCTCTCCCCCTCCCAGCTAGGAACAGGCCAGGGTCTCTTCTGAGTGCAGCCTGGGCTGGGGGCACGGCAGAAACTGGAGCTCCGGGCCCTCCCCAGCCAGTCACCTTCCTTCCTGCGCGCTCTGAGGAGGGCAAGGTCGGCTGTGTTTGCTTCTGCCACCAGGAGAGCCATCCATCAGCTCTCGCTAATGTGCTTAGCACTGTCTTCCCGGGCCTGTTGGGAAAACACTTGCCCTTCTTCACACACTTAATTGCTATTTTCATCGCTATTAACGTTGCGGCTTGTGACACTTGATGATAATTAAGACTCTGTTTTGACCAGCCTTCTGCTCTGAGACGTCCGTTTGTAACATGACTTAGTGGGGACAGCAGCGGCCCGGCTCCTCAGAGTCACCGATGCCTGCGGAGCCCTGTGCTTGGTGGGGTGGCCTGAGGCCCAGTCAGGGGGTCCCTCCGGGGTCTCAGAGCTGCTGCTGCTGCTGCAGAAAAAGGAAGCTTTCTGGCAAAAGGATCAGGGCTCTGGGGGGTAGGTGATGGGTCTGACTCTGGAGACTTTGAGTCTAAGAGGAGGGGGGATCCAACCCAGAGGGCCTTGTGTCTCTGAGGCACAGATGGCAGGGCGGCGGGCACTCCAAAAGAACAGCTGCCCCTCTGTCTCACCCATTTTAATGTATATCAGACTTTCAGTCTGGACGGCTTTTGTTCCTGCAGAGGCCCCTCTTTAGAGGCAAATGTCTGGAGGACCTAGAGAATGCTGTCAGCATTGGCGGCTGACATTTTGTTGATGGACATCTGAGACCCGCATAGAGACAGAATCCCCGATAGATGGGGTGTGTGTGTGTGTGTGTGTGTGTGTGTGTGTGTGTGTATGCGCGCATGCATGCATGTGTGCTCTTGTGCACGCTGAGAGTGGTGAGGAAGTGAGGGGAGGCCAGAGGAGGAAGGGGCCAAGTCCAGGTGAGTCACACAGCCTACTTCCCAGGTCCCTCTCTGTGTCCAGGCCCAGAGGCTGGGATATTTATAGGTGAGTCCTGGAAAGTTCTGGAAGTCTTTAGATCCAGGGAGTGGCATAGTTTGAATGCATCTTAGAGAGGTTGGTGGGTTGGTCTGAACCCACTTCAATATTATTGCCTGGAGCATCTCATGGAAAAAGGAGCTGCGGGCTGCGGTCCGTGGGGTCATACAGAGTCGGACACACCTGAGCAAGCACAAATTCACACTGAAGGGGAGGCCTGGGGGTGGATGGGAGGGAGAGTCATCAGGTGGGAAGACAGTGTTAGGAGGAAAATGATGAGTTTTAGGGGCCAGGTCACACATGGAAAGCACACAGACCATCACGTCCAGTCCCCGGGTCTAACGAGCTCCGGTCTAGTGGTAGGGATAGGGGCAGAGGCGGTGAGACCTCTGAGCTGAGCCAGAAGCAGTGTACAAAGACCAGGCTGGGCTGGTGGCCAAGGGCACCCAAGAAACAGGGACAGGGACCTTGGGAGGAGCCTGGAGACAGGCGGGCTGGCCCCAGTGGAGAAGGAGATGGAGAAGCCAGTGAGAGCAGACACCATGAGCCCAGCCCTGGAGACTGAGATGAAGGCCTCAACAAAAACCCAGTTAAGCTCCGGTGCTCTGAGAGTTGTTGGGTTGGAGGGACCTCCAGACTCGTGCATGGGAGGGATGACCAGTGTTGTGAGCTGACAGGTGCTGGAGCTAGACACGCTTCCCCGATGGGGCAATGGCCCAAGCTAACAGAGTGACATAGAATGAAGGACCCTCCCCCCTCCACCTTGCCTCCAGCCCCCTCACTCTGGTCTCAGGAGGAAAGGAGAAAGATTCTGAGAGGGACTCAGTGGGAGAGGGTCTTGTCTGCCTAAAGGCCATAGGGACCAGCAGGGTGGGTGGTCCTTGAGGTCAGAGGCTGCTAGAAGTGGGGCTTCCCAGGCGTCACAGTGGTGAAAAAGTCCACCTGCTGGTGTAGGAGATGCCCGCTCGATCCCTGGGTCAGGAAGCAACTGAGCACACACACACAGCACACAGCTGCTAGAAGTGGGTCCCCGGTTGTGTCCAACTCTTTCCAGCCCCATGGACTATAGCCCACCAGGCTCTGTCCATGGACTTTCTCTGGCAAGAACACTGGAGTGGGTTGCCACTTCCTCCTCCAGGAGATCTTCCCGACCCAGGGATCGAACCCGTGTCTCTTACATCTCCTGCATTGGCAGGTGGGTTCTTTACCACTAGCTCCACCTGGGAAGCCCCAGGGAGGAGGGAGAAGGAAATCACGACTTAGAAGAGGCCATTTACACTGGAGAAGAGAAAGTTGGAGGATCCATGTGAGCAGGAGTGGGCATTGGCTTGTTCCATGGGTAGAAGTTACAGAGGATGGTTTTGAAGCAGAACCTACTGACTGGAGACATCAGGGGAGGACTGGCCACCTGGTGGGCAGTGAGCGAATCCGGCCTGGGGGTGCTCAGGTGTCTAGGGCCACTGACTTCCTGGAGATGCTCTTAGGGCTCTCGCATTCGCAGGGTAACAGGGGACCACCTTTCTAATTCCAGTGGATTCTGGATGCCTGACCTGGCCTCACAAGGAGTCCTTCTTCCCCGTCCTTGGGCTCTAGAAGCATAGCATGGCTTATCTGAAGTGATGTCACCGACTCCGAGGGCTCCCACAGTCCCCTACACCAGCACTCACACTCTCTTCCCAACCAACAGGTCATCGGGTGTTGTAGCTGCCACCCTGCACCGTAATAGAGCTCTGGGCTGGCCACCGCATTGGCCTCACCTCTGCCTCTGTCCACCCTATGGAGGCAGGACTTGGCTTTGAAGGTCCTGGGATTCCTTTCTTCATCCTAGAAACCTGTAGAGATAAGAGCCTCTTTGTCTTTCCTACCCCCTCCCCTGAGACCCCTCTCTCCTGCTTATGCCCAGCACCTTCCATCATTGGAGTCTCAGGCACACCCTTGGGAACCATTCCCAGGCACACAGCTGTCTGTCTGGCTCGTGCAGAGCTTTCAGGACAGAGGTCCCTGCTGTGCAACCCAGCAGGGGGAGGTCCCCCCTTAGACCTCCCCAAAAGTGGTCCGGATGCCTGGGGAGCTTTGTCCTGTCTCACTGGGGCTGGCCCACGTCAGGTCAGCATCCTCTGCCCAGAGAGAACACCACACTGCAAACCATCATTCATGACTCCTGCTGCCAGCCAAGATTGATTTTCAGTCACTTCCTGGCTGAAACTGTTAGAGTTATCAGTTCCTTGTGTTCTCCATTGCCAGCTAGATCCGAAAAATTCTCGCCTCTTATTTCCTCTTTTTATGTATTTAACTGTCCGGCTGGTGATAAATGGCCAGCAGACTTCCCTTGGCTCAGCCTGTGACTGTGTGGGCTTGGTACTCAGGGCCTCCTGTTGAAGGGAAATGAGTAGTCACCTCTGCTGGAATCTGGGAGGGCTTGATGGAGCAGGTGGCTGCTTTAATGCAGTGGGTCTGGGGCACCCCACCTCCCTGCCCCACCCCTCAGAATCTGCCCCCCAGTACGGGGCTTCCCAGGTGGCGCTAATGGTTAAAAACCCGCCTGCCAGTGCAGGAGACAGGAGACACGGGTTGGATCCTCGGGTTGGGAAGATTCCCATGGAGAAGGAAATGGCAACTCACTCCAGTATTCTTGCCTGGAGAATCCCATGGACAGAGGAGCCTGGCGGGCTACAGTCCATGGGATGGCAGAGTCAGACAGGACTGAGCAACCGAGCATGCACACATGCACGCACAGAGCAGACTCCACCCTAGAAAGGATGGGAGAGGTTGTGGGGAGGGTGGTGGGTGGGCCTGGGACGTGGTCCCAAGAAATGTGACACCCAGGGGAGTCTGCGGTCTATAGTCTCCCCCGGGGATGACCCGCACTCTCTCTCCTCTGGACTGCAGGAGGTGGACATTTACACGGTGAAGACGGAGGAGCTGTCCTTCACGTCCGCCTTCTGCCTGCAGGTACAGCGCAACGACTACGTCCACGCCCTGGTCACCTATTTCAATATCGAGTTTACCAAGTGCCACAAGAAAATGGGGTTTTCCACAGGTGAGCCTCCTGCTGGCCTTCCAGACCCACCCGGCCTGGTGCCCAGGCCCTGTGGGACGTGACCTCCCCAGCCTGGACGTGGGGCAAGGGCCGGGGGGCATCATTTGGGGATCCTCACTTGGCACCTCGCAAGCCTCTCCAGTCCTGGAGGAATGGCACGTTCCCCACAGTTCAGGCTGCTAGAGGAGAAGGTAAAACACTGTAACGGCCGTGGCCAGAGCTGAGAGTCAGTGTCGGGTGGGCAGGGGCAGGTGTTGGGGCTGCCTTTTTGAATGCACGCTTATTCATTTAGTGTTTCCTGAGCACCTCCTGTGTGCAGGAGAGGTTACGGAGGGGAGTGAGACTTCCTTGTGGCAAAGAGCAGGCAAGAGACTTACCTTAATTCCTCACAGAAGGGCTTCTTCCAGAGTCGATGTCTCCTGACCACCAAGACCAGGGTCCTCTTGTCTTTATCAGCCAGGCCAGCCCTGGTGCCTCCTCATCCTGGGAAAACCGGAGGACTCCGGCCCCGGTCATTATCAGCTGCTCCGCTTCCTTTAGGAGCTGCAGACCAGTTTATCTTCTCGGTTTGTGGGAACAGCACGCAGCAGGTGGGATATTTCACCTGGATCTTGAAAGATGGGTGGGACTCAGCCTTTCAGTGGTGGGGGGTGGGGGGCAGTGAGGCTGAGGAGGAGCCTGCTAGAAGATCATGGCTATGACTGGAGGCCAAGGGTGGAGCCACATGGCTGTGTCTCCCTCTTCCATCCCTGGGATTGCCTCCCCCAGGGCCCGCCCACCCTGCTGTCGGAGATGAGAAAGTCAAGGGGCAAGGATTCTCTGGAAAGAGTTCTGTGTCTCTAACGCCTGGGTTCTAGCCCTGTGGCTAGCTCCCAGCTGCGGTCTGTCTTTCCCTGAGATGGTCTGTTTCTGGTGAATGTCAGCGTAGGGTTTTGGTCCAGCGTGTCACGGATCTCTTACCATCTTTACCAGCTGGTATGGGTTTGGTGGTCGGGTTTACTCAGACCCTCTGCACTCTGATCGCCGAGGAAAGCGTATTTCCTGTTTGTGTTTAAGGACCCCATATGTGCAGAAATAGATTAATCCTAACTTGTGGCTCATGACATATTACTATGACATACTACCACGCACGGTTCACTTTTTGCTTATGTTTTAATTAATACAACAAACGCTCGTGAATTTGCCACCTAGCTCAGTAACTAGATTGTAAATGAAGTATTATTAATTCGAATGAAATAGTGACTAGAAGTAAGTTTATTATTAGTAGAATGTAAATGTATTAGTTAATATCAAGAGATAAAATATTGTTAATTAGAATATAAATATTAAACTGAAATACATTATTAACAAGCATAATACAATAAGGTTTATAATTACTAAATGTAAGTCAATTAATTCAGGAGGCTTCCCAAGTGGCTCAGTGGTAAAGAATCTGCTTGCCAAGCAGGAGACATGGGTTCACTCCCTGGGTCGGGAAGAGCCCTTGGAGTAGGAAGTGACCTGCTCCAGTATTCTTGCCTGGAAAATATCATGGACAGAGGAACCTGGTAGGCTAAAGTCCACAAGGTCACCGAGTTGGACATGACTGATCACACAGGCAATTAAATTAATTCAGAGTCCCCTTATTCCACTCCCCACATCGCCTCCAGCTGAATGTTATCCTGAATTTTGGGTTAATTATCCCCTGCTGTTTTTAAAAAGTTGTTTCATGTGTATGTGTAGACCTAAATAAGGTATTTTTGGTCTCAGGTAGCTTTGAACTTGAGTTGAAATGCAGGTTGTTCTAAGTGGTTCCTCCCCATGGGCCCTCAGGGGCTGCAGCTGCTCCAGGAGACGCTAGAAAGCACATCACGTTGTGCAGCTTGGAAACCATCCCTGCTAACGGCTCTGCCCGTGTCTTCCCCTTGAAGCTCTGGGCAGAAGCTGTTGCGAATGGGCACAGCCACCCAGAGCTCTGGGCTGTGCCAATCAGCCAGCGGGCCCAGCGGCCCTGCCCCTTGGACATACCCTCTGCGGGTGGGGTAGGATATGTGAACTGGGCCCCGTTCACATATGTGGGTGGAAATGTGAACGGGGCCCTGTTCACATATGTGGGTGGACGGGCGGTACTGAGTAGAAGCAGGCCTGGGGTTAAGTACTAGTTTTTCCAGGAATCAGCAAGGGAGGGCGGCAGGCAGTGGAGATAAATTTGAGTGGGTCCCTTTCTGGGCCTTGGGCTCATCATGAGTGAAATGGCCGGGTGGACCTCAATGGCCTGGCATCCCCTTTCCCGGCTTGGCTTCCCTGTGACATTGAGTCAGCTTCTCAGGTCAAAGATGCTTCTTCATGCATAGTCTTGAATTCTCCAAAATGCTTGTGAAAACCCTAGGGAATAGAATTACAAATTTACAGCTAGAAGAAGTATTAAATTCCAGAAAGAACTACCATCCCCTTAACCACTGGAAAGAGACCAGGAGGCAGGATTCCACTCTGTCTCCAAAAGCACCAGGAAAAGTCTTCCTGTGAGAGAGCCCTCTGTTCGTACCCATTGGTCCCTGTATGCCCCACTCCCAGCCTCTGTGACAACCAGTCACAACTCCCACTGGACATTATGGCCAGTTACCCGAGTGTCTTCTCGCTTAGGTTGTCGGATCTCATGGGGCAAGGCTTGCTGGCTGCTGTTCCCCACTTTTAGGACCATGTCAAGCAGATGATAGGCATCCTGAGTGGATGTCTGCTGAATGAATGAGCGAATGCATGAATGAGTGAATGAATGACAGTATCACCATAATGGAAATTTAAAAGCCACTGACATGACCTTGATGGTTATAGTTGGGGCGAGGACTGAGGGAAAGGCCTGTTCACCGACCAACTCTCTGGATGTCATGGTCCATAGTGATGCTGAGTTCTCACCCTTGGGCCCAACTCTCTGGGGAATCAATCCTACAACATTCCAGACCAAGAGAGTGTGGCAGCCCTGCTTTATAAGCCAGAGCCATAGTTGTTGGACAAATGACATGATATACCATTTTCCACAAAGAGTGAATACCATCTAATGCAATGGCTTAACAATATCCTGATCTGGGCCTGATATGTTTTATATATATATATATATATATATATACACACACACACACATACATACATACATATATATATATATATATAAGGTGACCATGCAATTCATCTTTCAATTGAGGACAGTTTGAGAGTAAAGAGGAGAGCTCTTGATAATTACGCTGGGAACATGGACCTGGACGCAACAGGAGGTGGTCACACTCAGTGTGTCCTACCCCCCTTCCCGTCTTCTAATCCTCACAGTCCTTCAGGAGATAAACCTTCTGCAGATGCAGAACATGAGTGCCAGGGTCACAGTGAAGAAGAAGATTGGACACTGGGCCTCTTGTTGCCTCATTAAATGTCCTTTCCACTGATACCTACCCAAAAGATGTATAGGATATGAAGGACTGGGTCTGCACAGCCATTGCGGCCTTGTTTGTTTATCTATACAAGATATTTATGTCTTGGCAAACCTGCCCCCTTCTCACACCCTACAATTACTGATTTCAACCCCCTAGGACCAGAGTCAAAACATCTACATTGCAATCAGCTTCTCCTGGAGACCCTGATGGAGACCCCAGATTGAAAAAACTGCTTTAGACAATGAGTCTGTGGACCCATCACAGAAATGAGATGTTTGGGGAAGTTCTTAACCTTTTGATGTTGATGTTGAGGAAAAAAAAAATCCCTCTCCTGCAACTCAAGGCTGGCACGTTTTGGGGGGCCAGCATCAGAGGCGGATGGTCTGGGCTCGCTGGCTGGCAGATCTGAGTCAGTGAAGTCTCTGGGAGTCTCCCAGGGCATCTGATTAGGAGACAGAAGGAAGCTGCTGGAATCTCCTTGCCTGAAGGTCTTTAAGAACAGGAGAGGCACCTGTCTGGGCTGATGTGGGTGGCGGTGGGGGCGAGAGTGCTGTCAGTCACTCACTGCCATTCTCTGCACACCCCAGAAACTATCTTTTGACAATTCGTTTAGGTGCCGTTGGCAGAGAAGGTACTGGGAACAGTTGGACTTTGCCCATGGACAGGAGTATGCCTTGGAGGCCAGGCAGGCTGGATGTGTTTGCAGATTCACAATCTGAGCAGCACAGACTCCACGTTCATGATCCTCCTTCAAGCCTTTCCAAGTGCTCAGGCTGCTTCCCCTCTCCATGACCTTGACTTTGCATCAATTTCCCAAACGCACACATCGAAGGTTACTCAAATCTGTATTCAAACCACTGACATTTGATCAAGCCAGTCTATTACGAAGGACACAGACAGACTCTTCACCACCATTAAAATAGATCCTGAGGGTTGAACAATCTTGATCCCACTGGGGGTGCAATAAATCTCCAGGCAGGCTGTGTGTGAATTCCTTCAGGCTGGACCACCAGTGGCCAGTACGATTGAGGGACAGCCCCAATTCTTCCTGTGAATTAAAACTCTGCCTTCTGATGATGCCCAGGGCTTAGCCTTTGTTCTGTCTCCAAAGCCATACATAAGGCCACAGACTTTTCAGGTGACAGCCTTTGAAGTATTTGAAAGGCACTTACTACGTCCTCCCCAAGGCTTCCCACCTTTAGCTCTGGTTGTAAGCAAAGAGTGAATCAGTGTTCATGAGTCACGCCTCCTGGTGGAGGAAGGTAAGAGCCTGCAGGACAAGAGGAACTCTTTGGTTCCAAAGTCTCAATGTTGGTGAACATCCCTGGGTACCTTGAAGCCTCACAATAGACCCCTTCTGGCTTTTTACTATCTGTCATGTATTCGGTGCTCACAGACCTAGCAAGTGTGGTGATGGGCTCCAAGGGTATAATAGTAATAGTCCATCAGACCCCTGTCCTGATGGAGGTTGCAGTCTTGCGGAGACTACATGAAGTAAAAAGAGACAGAGATGGCTATGCAGTAGTGTGACCGCTACAGTAATAACACGGGCTCAGGACACCCTTAATCCAGCTGGGTGGTCAGGTAAGGCTCTCCTGAGAACTGACCTTGGAGGATGAGGAAGGGAGAGGCTGGTGATTAGGGAGGGAAGAGTGTCCCAGGGATGGCAGCTGCTGGGCCAGGACCACTCACCTATTCGTAGAATTCGTCATGAGCCCAGAGGATGGATGGGATTTCACGGGAGGTGCAAGTGTCACTGTGGCTTTGGTTCATGCATGAGGTGTGAGCTGTGGACCAGCATTGGGTCCGTAGAAGGAGAATCATTCTGAATTTTTATCCTATCTAGGTAGGAAGGCTCGGCTAAAACCCCACGGCAGGCCTGAGCCAAGGGTAGCAGGATGGGTTATAGCAGGGGTCCCCAACCTCTGGGATGTAATGCCTGATGATCTGAGGTGAGCTGATGTAATAATAATAGGAATAAAGTGCCTAATGAATGTAGTGCACTGGAATCATCCTGAAACCATCCCCCCACACCCGGTTTGTGGACAAATTATCTTTCACGAAACTGGTCCCTGATGCCATAAAGGTTGGGAACCACTGATCTAGGACAGAGAGGCAGGCAGAGAAAACTGTTTGTAGGGTTGGAATATCCATGAAATTGGGGAAACTGGTTTAGCCGTGGAGTTGGCGTGAGTGGTGTCATTTAACAGGAGACTGGATGGACTGCCCTCCATATCTCTCCCCTGAAACTGTCTGCAAGTCTTCACTCTGTTGAACCAATGAAACAGCAGCATTTTGAGATTCATTTGTGTTAATACCACCCTTGGTATGACCTTGTAATGTCAGTTTGTTTCTCCTCTGGTTCTCCACTAAGATCCTCAGTCTGGAGGGCGTGGGGAGTCGATGACAAGTTGAGCCCCTGGGCTGAGTGGGGAGACCTGCCAGAACTTGGAACAGGCTCTGGCGCTGGGCGCCTGATCCAGCGAGAGGGCTGGGCAGGGTGTTCAGAGTGTCCCAGAAGAAACCCAGCAGCTTCCGGGTGGGGTCCCAGCCCTTCTCGAGACATCTCTCTCTCTCTTTTTAAAAAATATTTATTTATTTGACTGCGCCAGGTCTTAGTTCAGCACATGGGATCTTTAGTTGCAGCATGTAGGACCTAGTTCCCTGACTAGGAATTGAACCCTGGCCCCCTGCACTGGGGGCTTTCCTGGTAGCCCAGCTGGTAAAGAGTCCACCTGCAATGCAGGAGACCCCGTATCGATTTCTGGGTCGGGAAGGTCCGCTAGAGAAGGGATAGGCTACCCACTCCAGTATTCTAGCCTGGAGAATTCCATGGACTGTATAGTCCATGGGGTCGCCAAGAGTCGGACCCAACTGAGTGGCTTTCACCTTCCCCTGCACTGGGAGTGCAGAGGTCTTAGCCAGGGGACCACCAGGGAAGTCCCTGGAGGCATCTCCTCTGACTCTCCCTTCTCTCCCTCAGCCCCTGACGCCCCCTACACCCATTGGAAGCAGACTGTCTTCTACCTGGAAGATTACCTCACTGTCCGGAGAGGGGAGGAGATCTACGGGACTATATCCATGAAGCCAAATGCCAAAAACGTGGTGAGTGCTGAGGCAGGGGGTGGAGGGTGGTGTTGTTGGGGGGAGTGGGAAGGTGTTGGGGGGTGGGGAGGTGGGGGTGGCGCATAAAGGAGGAGGGACATGGAGGGGGGGTTCCCCCACTGGCTGGCAGGGGGGAATGTAACAGGGGAGGTGGTAGAAAGGCAGGTGTGGATGTAATGGCATCCGAGAAGCACCCCACCTGGACCCCTTAAAACTGGAGAATTGGAACCCTCCTGCAGGGCCCCCTGAGACCCTCCCAGCCATGAGGGCAGCTTCCAGCCCTTGATGAGAGGGGTTCCGTGAGCAGAGGCTGTGGCCATGGGTTTCACCTCGTTTGGGATGAGCTGAGCCAGGAAACCGCTGTGTCTGGTGGCCTGGAAGACAATTTCGCATTCCTCCAGCTGGCCTGGTGGGCTGGGCCGTGTGGTTTTCTCTGGGCCCGCCCCCTCACTCTCCGGGTGTGGGTACGGGCCCTGCAAACACCAAGGTTGGGGTGGGGGGGCCTCTGGGGTCTCTTCCTCTGAGACGCAACCGCTCCACTCCTCCAGAGTTGAAACTGGAGGGGACATCTCTATATTCTAACAGGAAGGATTTAGGTTATAAACCAACGACTCTCCCAAGAAGCTCTTTTCCCAAGAGCCTCTGGAAGAGGGTCGTGAGGGCTGTTTGGGGGGTGTCCTGAGCTGGAAACCCTTAGCAGCTCAGATGCGCCTGGCCCTCCGCCTGCGGGGAAGGGCGTGGTCCCCGGGCTCCTTGGCGCTGACGCCCCGACTCCTCCTCCTTTGCAGCGAGACCTCGATTTCACAGTAGACTTGGATTTTAAGGGACAGCTGTGCGAAACATCTGTATCTAATTACTACAAAATGCGTTAGCACACGTGGGAGGCTGCAGAGAGCCAGCGAGCCAGCCCGGAAACTCGCCTCCATCTGCAGCTCGGCCACCAGGGACCCTGTTTGCAGGACGACACGATCCATCCTGGAGTGCCCTCGAGACTGGTGAACTCCGCCGGCCTCCCGAGGGCCCTGCCCCTGGACCGAGGGCCCCCAGCCCCTCGGCTCTGCTCCGGGGGGCCCTTCTCAGAGGCTCTGTTTTCCTGACCTTGAGCCACGGCCAGCGCGGCAGCCGGGCCCCGATGGAGGAGTCCACGCGTGTCCCCATCGTCCTCCTTAACCGTGACTCTTGGATCCTCAAGTTTTGCATGCTGCAGGCATCTAGGTCAGATTGCTTCTCTAGAACCTGGAGACTAGTGTCTTTGATAGCATAAGCCAGACTCTACGTGCGTGCGGCGGTGCGCGTGTGCGTGCGCGGATAGCTTCCCGGTTAGTTATTTAACCCCGCGCACTTGTACTGTATGTGTGTGCAGATACAGTCAAGCGGCTGACGTCCGTGTTCATCACAGGAGTGTGTGTGTGTGTGTGCGTGTGTGTGTGCGCGTGCGTAGAATATATATTACTCTCAGAGGAGATCTGTTGCTTTCCAATAGAAATTTGTTTTGTGATTAGTTCTCTCCCGTCCCCAGCCCTTCCCAGCTATGAAACGTTCTCTGTATTAGCTCCAGTCTCCTTTTGACTAGACTGTGGCTCCGAAGCCTGGGCATAGGACCACGCACTCCGTGGGCACTCAATAAATGCACATGAGAGTGAAAGGATGGGGTGGCTGCATTTCTGGTGCTCTGGGGGCGTGGGGTGGAGGGGTGCGGGAGGAGGTCAGAGGCCACAGTGGAACAGAAGATCTGATGGTGCTACTCCCAAAGGAAGGCGGCTGCTTGGTGAGGTTGCCGTGAAGCTAGGACCTGTCTGAGGGCATCTCCCCTGTGACCCTCGCGGGAAAGGGGAGGGTTCTGGAGTTCGGGTCAGAGGACATGAGCGAACATCAAGTGCTCTGGAATGGGAGGCCAGATGTAGCCTGGAGAGGGACCAAGGCCAGGGGCGAGAAAGGCTGGGAGGGTCCAGAGGAGGCAGGAGGTGCTGGCTGAGCTCTTGATTCTGGGCTCAGGTTTCTGGATGGCGGTGCCCGGGAAAATGACCACTGATTCCAGCAGCAGTGGGCCTGCCCTTTCACTGTGTGTGTGCTAAGTCTTTCAGTCATGTCTGACTCCTTATGACTCCATGGACTGTAGCCTGCCAGGCTCCTCTGTCCATGGGATTCTCCAGGCAAGAATATCGGAGTAAGTTGCCATTTCCTATTCCAGGGGATCTTCCTGACCCAGGGACCGAACCTGTGTCTCTTATGTTTCCTGCATTGACAGGCAGGTTCTTTACCACTAGAGCTTCTGCATACACGTTGGCTTCCCCGAAGCCCTGGGGGTTGAGCACAGGGCCCCCCTCACCCCTCCACTTTGGTAGCTGAGCCTCTGGGCCCCAGGGTGGGGTGGGGGGAGGAGAGGGGTCATGGAAGAGCCACCCCATCTCCAGGCCTGCTCGGGTGCCCTCTGCACCCCACCCTGTACTGAGTCCTCTGCCCTTCCAGCTGGGGAGGCCTCTCTTTATAACTAGAGGCAAATACCATGCATGCAAATCATGGAATGCTTCCGTCATATGTTTTCGACAAGAAAAATAGAGAAACTTAACTCGAGGACAACAGTGAGAGTGTTAAAAGAAGGAAGAGGGTCAAGGAAGGATGGGGGGAGGGTGGTGGTCCCCCAGAGGGCACTTGAGGGGAACCCACTGTGGTGGGAGTATAGGAGTAGGCAATCCTGTCCATCCAACTTTGGAGAATTCCATCCATGGTCCACAGAGTAAATCCTCCATGGCCACCGAGAGCCATCAGGAGGATGTGCTTCCGGGAGCTCCAGGCCTCTGGGGGCTGCAGGCGTCCCTGACATCCCTAGGGGCCTGGAAGGGAGGCCCATGCTGAGCAAAGAACCGGCAGTCTTTCGGGCCTCTCCAGCCACTGGCTGAGAAGCGGGCACCCCAGAGGCCTCCCTGGGCCCTGGGTCTTCAGCGCCTGCTGCATCAGCTCCTCGGGCTCCAAGAGTGAAGCCTGGGGGACATGGAGGAGCATGTCCACAGCAGCCCCCTCCCTCCTGCCCGTGGGAGCGCTGCAGTGGGACTGCCATCCCCCCTGACTCAGTGGGGAACAAACTGTGTCCGCTCTGAGCACGTTCTGTAGGGAATGAGGTCTCAGCTTGACCTTGGGGATGCCGCTGAGATGCTTCACTTGTCAGACCTGTTTTCCCCAACTCTGCCTCCCTCTCTCTTTCCTTCTTCCTTTCTTCCTTGTTTTCCTTCCTTCCTTTCTCTCTCCCTCCTTCCCTTCCTTCATTCCTACCTTTCTTTTTTCTTCCATTCTTTTGAGAAGGTACAAAACCCAGTAGTGACTTTCTCCGTGTCTCTCTCCTCCCTCTCGGGGGAACGTCCCTGTTCCATCCCCACCTCACCTCTCCCCAGGCCTGCAGTCGCGATGCCCCTTTTCTGGTCTGATTTGGGCTTGCTTCTACACGGGCCCCTCGCTGGCTTGCTCTGAGGTCCACTGAGGTCCAGGTTCCCCGCTGAACCACAAGGTCCAGGGGCAGACACCTTTCTCTTTCTGCCCATATTTCCCCTGGACAGAGTGGGGTTGCAGGTGGGACTTCACAACGTGACAGCAGACGGGCTTGACTCCCTCAGTACGTGCCCCAGAGCGACTCAGGGCTCTAGGCTCCCGTCCCTTCTATCTATGCCCCTCAGGAGATGCCCCGTCTCCCCTGTGTCCTGTCTCTGTGGCCCTCCTCTCCTCTGGGCGCCACACTTAGCACCCAATCGACCGATGGCTGGCTCCAGCCCATTGCCGTGCCTCGGGGCAGTCCCCCGGTCAGGAGTCTGTCCCTGGCCTACTGGCCAATTCAGATCCTTGGGTTTCTGCTCTGCTTCATCTCCTATCTTTTTTTATTTTTATTTTTTTTTTTACCTTTTCATTGTGAATTTTATTTTATTTTTTTTAATTAAAAAAAATTTTTTTTAATTTTTATTCGTTGGAGGCTAATTAGTTCACAACATTGCTGTGGGTTTTGTCATACATTGACATGAATCAGCCATGGATTTACATGTATTCCCCATCCCGATCCCCCCTCCCACCTCCCTCTCCACCCAATTCCTCTGGGTCTTCCCAGTGCACCAGGCCCGAGCACTTATCTCATGCATCCCACCTGGGCTGGTGATCTGTTTCACTACAGATAATATAATACTTATTATTTATTTACTTTTGACTGCGCTGGGTCTTCATGGCTCCACGCGGGCTTTCTCTAGCTGCTAGAGTCAGGACTACTCTTTAATCATGGTGTGTGAGCTTCTCATTGCAGTGGTTCGTCTTGCTGCAATGCATGAGCTCTAGTCACACAGGCTCAGTAGCAGTGGCTCATGGGCTTAATTGCCCCTCAGCATGTGGGATCTTCCTGGACCAAGGATCGAACCTGCGTCCCTTGCATTGGCAGGTGGATGCTTAACCACTGGACCACCAAGGAAGCCCTATCTCCTATCTTTAAGTCTCAGGTCCCATACAGGGTGGGAGCTCTATCTTGTTCTCTCCACATTCTTTACAGCATGGAGGGTCCCCAGGCTGGTTTTTAATTCCCTTCCTAAAGACTGTTTTTTCTGAATCCCTGCTCCCCACCTGGCATCTTGAATGGCACCTGCCCACATGCCTTGGTTTCTGAGTGCAGCCCCACCTGTGAAGCCTCCTACCTCACCTTAGACCCTTGGGTGTGCTGGGCCCAGCCCCTCGCCTGTGGTCCTGGGACTACTGGGATAAGCCTGGCTTCCTGAGGCTGGGCGCTTTGACCACAGTGGACATGCCAGCCCCATGTCCAGGGCCATCCAGGCTGCTGTGGCCCCGTCCCATTGTAAACAATCAGGCCACATTCAGGTGAGACCCAGACACAACCTGTTCGGTGATTTGAGATTCAGCTGAAAAAAAAAAAAAACATGTATTGAAAAAGGCGCAGGCTCCAGGCTCAGCCAGATGCTGGCAACAGCAGAGTCCACAGCCCTGTCCCTGCCCTCGGGGCTCCCGGTCCACACTGCCTGTTCGTCAGTCTCTAGGTGGGCAGGGCCTGCTCCCTTCTGAAAAGAAACAGGGTCCCTCAGTACCGTCCCTAACCACACCACCTCTCTGCGACCCCCACAGTCTTGACCCCTCAGCAGATGATGTGAGCTGTGTCCGGGTCGTGGTGAGGCGTGCTGCCTCCCAAGCTGGTCCAGAAAGAGATCATGCTGAATTTGCCTGCTTCTGCAAACCCCCACGGGGGCCCAGGCTGTCACGTTCAGAGAAGGAGGCCTGGGCCCCTCTTGTATCCTGTCGAGAGATCATGTCTCACCACGGAAGTGAAAAGGGTCTTTACCAACCTCTAGGCTGCAGCCAACATCTCAGCCTCAAGGGCAGCCAGAGTCCACGAGACAGAAGAGGCCCCTAGGGTGCTGGGTCAAGGACCCAGGCCCCTGCAGACCCCTGGTCTGAAGGCAAGCATCCATCCTTGGACAACTTTGCCACGTGACAGAGGTTTGGAGCCAAACCACTCAGTCAAACCCTGGCGCTGCTGCTTGCCAACTATGTGAGTCTGGGCCAGGCACTGCACCTCCCCGAGACACCAAGGAAATCAACTGAAAGAACCGGAAAACACATCTGGAAACTGAAAGTACAATGGACATTCCAGTTATGGTTGCTATAGTAATAACATTTCTGCCTGCATTCCAGCCCTGACACTGAGAAGCATGGCCAGGTGCCAGCGCCTGAGGCCTGTGGGCCTCTGAAGGTCCCCGGGGAGCAGTAGGCACCGCCATCCACGGTCAGCAGCTGGCCAGATCCCGGGCCTACGGGCTTAGGCCCAGGGAGTGGGGCAGCCCTGCAGGCGACATGCATGTAGACTCTTGCCAGAAGCCCTGGGCAGGAGTGGCCTGCATGGTGACTGTTGCTCATTAGCCCGTTTAAGGCTTCACACATGTCTCACTGAGATCTTGATGTTCATCTGCCCGCTCCCCGGCAGACAGTGACCACCTGGCATCAAGACGTGCATGGCCTTCCATCAGAGCTCAATGCTACTCTGTCTCTGAGGTGTCACAGCCCTGCCTGGGCTGCTCTTTGCAGGCCCCCGCTTCTGGCTCTCTACCTGCATTTCCAAGAACCTCCTGGAGATGCCCCTGGCCTAGGGTTTGGTTTGCATGGAGAAGAGCAGTGGAAACCTGCAGGGTCCACTTCACCTTGGAATTCTACTCACACTGCTTCCCCCAGGAAAAGTCATATTTGGTTTGGGTCAATAATACAAGATTCTATTTTGGGGGGGCTCCAAAATCACTGCAGATGGTGACTGTAGTCATGAAATTAAAAGACACTTGCTCCTTGGAAGAAAAGCTATGATAAACCTAGACAACATATTAAAAAGCAGAGACATTACTTTGCTGACAAAGGTCCGTCTAGGCAAAGTTACAGCTTTTCCAAGAGTTATTGTATGGATGTGAGAGTTGGACCATAAAGAAGGCTGAGAGATGAAGAATTGATGCTTTCAAACTGTGGTGCTGGAGAAGACACTTGAGAGTCCTTTGGATGGCAGGAAGATCAAACCAATCAATCCTAAAGGAAATCAGTCCTGAATATTCACTGGAAGTGCTGATGCTGAAGCTCCAGTTCTTCGGCCACCTGATGCAAAGAGCCGACTCATTGGAAAAGACCCTGATGCTGGGACAGATTGAGGGCAGGAGGAGAAGGGGGTGACAGACAATGAGATGGTTGGAGGGCATCATCAACTCAGTGGACATGAGTTTGAGCAAACTGCAGAAGATAGTGAAGGACAGGGAAGCCTGGTGTGCTGCAGTCCATGGAGTGGCAGAGTCGGACACAACGTAGCGACTGAACAAAAACAACAAATAATACATCAAGTTGGTGTACTGGGGTACCATTCTCTTTGATGGCCAGAGTTAGAGGCTCAAAAGTGCATTCTGGGGACCAGCAAAAGGGAGGAGGTGGGGACCAACAAGACCCAACAACCCCTTCTTGACTGCATAACAGCCACAGAAATGCTCCAGGGTTGTCTGGCTACACTGAACAGGAAATAACTGGCTCAGTCCCCTGCTGTCTTAAATCATCATTAATGTGACAGAAGCACGTGCTACCATGACGTGGTGAGTCAGGAGAACAGACAGGAGGGTCCTCCCTCGTGCCCAGGGCTGGAGTGGGCCTCCCAGGACAATACCTGTGCGGGGAGGAAGGCATGGTCTAGGAATCCTGTTGTTCAGTCACTTAGTTATGTCCGACTCTTTGCAACCCTGTGGACTGCAGTACACCAGTCTCTGTCCTTCACTATCTCCCGGAGTTTGCTCAAATTCATGTCCATCAAGTTGGTGATGCCATCCAACCATCTCATCCTCTGTTGCCCCCTTCCCCTCCTGCCCTTAATCCTTCCCAGCATCAGGGTCTTTTCCAACGAGTCCTGTGTGATCACCAAATGTGGAAGTCCTGCCTGAGGGGTGGGGTGGGGAGGGAGATACACTCGTGCCTGTGACCTGGGGAGGCTGGCTGTAACTTCCAGGTCAGGCGTGGGTGCTGGGCCATCCTGAACACAGTGGCTCCAGTCCTGGTCTCAGTTGGACCCAGGAGAGCTATGCAAGGAGTCTATTCCAACTTTCTTGTTCCATCAACTTTTGTTGGTCCCTGCTGTGGACTAGACACCAAGAGGAAACTCTCCACAAGAGTGATACATGCTATGAGGGAGTAGAGACTGTTAGGAGATCAAGAGCCTCTCTGAAGACATGACTTGAAACAGAAACTCGAAAAAGCAGAAGAGGAGAGGATGGTAAGGTAGAGGATGCAGTTGGCAGAAGTGACACCTGCTGAGGCCCCACCCAAAGGCATCCAGAGAGGGAGGCTCATTTGAAGAGGAGAGACAAGGGAAATGTGAAGACTGGGGGAGCAGGGAGAAGGGAGGCCTGGGATGCAGCCAGGGTCCACGGTCCAAAGCCCGTGTCCAGGTCAGGGAGACGTTTTCCTCAGTCAGTGAGAAAGCCCTGGGACTTTAATCAGGAAAGTAACAGGATAAGGTTTGCAGGCCACACGTGCTCTGAAGCTAATGAGCTCAATTTGGCGGCTGCTTTCCCTGCAAAATGGCAATAGACTTCACTTATTGCCTATTTCAGAAAATCAGCTACAGAAAAGGTACCTGCATAGTACACCTGGCAGAAGCACCCCTAGAAGCCCCAGGTGGAGGATGAAGGGGAGACTTCTCCGGATGCTGTGGTGGGAAATGGCAGGAGGACAGATGGCTGCCTCGTAGGACTGCCCGCTCCCCAGCAGGGAACCTCAGAGAGGCGATTGGTGCAGCTCTGAGGTCGTTTGCATCCTCCTTTCTGGTGTCATGTCGTACTGTTCTCCCCACAAGGATGGCTCGGAGGATGTAATTGTCTGGGAGGCGGAAGGGTGAGAAGGGTCCGAGCCAGGCTGATGTGTGCTCTGGAATTGTTCTGCAGCTGTTTCCAGGGGACCATGATGTCCAGCATCACTTTCCACTCACAGAAAGGACTCTCAAAGCTTGTCTTTCAGCGGCTCCGTGGGTCATAATAGCTTTCTGACATTATGACAATTGCTTTCTGGCCACGGCTGGTTAGCTCAGCTGGATGGAGCTTGAAGCCAAAGACACAGGCTTCTCAGGCTCCTGCTCAGCTTCGCGGTCATGGATGACACCTTGAACTCCAGCCAGCCTTGGAGTAAGCAGAGCTGGGGCTGCAGCCCGGCTTCTCCAGCTGACTGAGTGCTGCAGTGAGTTACCAGAACTGCTGTCTCTTGGGTGGACCCTTCCTCTGTGAAATGCTGTGATGATCACACCTCTGTCCCAGACTGTTGTGAGCTGACCCGGGAACACATCCCACATGGTGAGATGGTAGCTCCCCGTTCTCAGAAATGAGGGCCCTGGACAAGAATGTGCAGGAGCCCCTGGGAGGGAGAAGCCCCTCCAAGCTGAGCCTCTGTGCACAGTGGGTCAGAGTGCTGCTTCCAGGGGCAAAGGGGCCAAGACCCACCATCCTCTGTTGCCTGGAAGTGACTCTGACAGCTGGCTTGGAGATGCCCAGATTAGAGACAGGGAAGGAGGTCAGAGCAGGGCCAGGGCTTGGAGGACCCCAGGCTGTTCAATAGGACTCAGGACTGGGGCCACCTGCAGACCTGGAGCCCATGGTGGTGGGAGGCTCCCCGCGGGGTCATCACAGAGGACCCAAGGTCCCCTAAGAGGGGAGGAGCCTGGAGCACAGTGGAGTGTGGCCTCTGGGCTGGAGCACCACATTCAACCCCCAGTTTCCCCACAACCTCCTGGCTGCATGACCTGCAGCTTCCATGCCTCAATTTCCTCTACTCACAAATTGGCGATAACCTTTCCCCTTCCGCAGAGACATTGCTGGAGGTAAGTGGGAGCCGTGACAGGGATGCAGTGAGTGGGCATGGGTTTACTGTCATGACTGTGGTTACAACTGTGGCTCTGACCTGCGTCCCTGAGCCCCTCCGGGGCTGGGACACACAGCCGGGCTGAGCCTGTCTACCTCCCCGTGTCTCCATGTGCCCAGGTGTGGTACCTGCTATATTATCAGTGTCTGGTCTTGTGTCTCCTTCGACGGTGATCTCCTGGAGGACAGGTTCTGCCTCTCATCCGTGTTTATGTTCAGTGTCAGGTATAGACCACGCCCACCAAAGGTCTGCCAGATGTTCAGGAATATTTGCCAAATGAACTGATGAAGACTTATGATCGCAATGCTCCTGTCAGGGGCAAGCACCCATTCTTCCTGCTCTTGGCACCTGCCTGACATGTGGCCTTGAGGTCAGCACCATCCCCCTAGGCTTCTGGGTTCTCACTTATGAATGAAGGTGTCAGCCTAGAACAATCTCCAGGCATCCACCCAGCTGGAAAAGCTGTGATAACTGATTTTGCGGCTCTATGCCTCTTATTTTGTGGCCCTCGGCTCAGAGATTTCTTTTTCTTTGAAGTCTTTATTGAATTTGTTGCAATATTGCTCCTGTTTTATGTTTTAGTTTTTTGGCCAGGAGACATGTGGGATCGTAAGCCCCTGACCGGGGATTGAACCTGCACCCCTTGCATTGGAAGGCAAAGTCTTAAAACCACTGGGCCACCAGGAAAGTCCCGGAATCAGAGCTTTCCACGGGGAGTCTGCTCCGGACTTTTTAGGCAGGAGAGTAGATAGGCTGCTGGGAGATCAGGAGTCAGGATGAGGAATAAAGGCTTGGTGGGGAGAGAAGTTCCCACCAGGACTATAACACAAGAATATCCCACGACTCTGCCAGCGCACAGCAGAAGGGGTGGGGATGGCCAGGTTGCCAGGTTCCTCCAGGCGCTCAGCTCCGTTATTAGTCTGCGACTCTGCTGAGCCAGGACTATCTCATGGAAAATCATTTTAATAACCGGGAGAAATGGAATTAAGGATTCAGCTGCTGGCTGGCCAGGGCTGGGCCACTCACACCCAGCAGGGTGTTAGCTCTCCTTTTGTTGTTGTTCAGTCGCTCAGTCGTGTCCCCGTGGACTGCAGCACGCCAGGCTTCCCTGTCCTTCACCATCTCCCAGAGTCTGTTCAAACTCACGTCCATTGAGTTGATGATGCCATCCCATATTTATCATCTCTGATCTGATTCCTATTCAAGCATCACTCCCACAGCGTTCCTAATGAGTGGCCTTTGGAGAGGCAGTCTTCTGCAGAAAGTGAGGGCAGCCCAGAGGGCAGCCTAGAGGGCAGCAGGGCTGGCAGGTGTCCGGGATCAGGGGAGACCTGGGAGAGATGGCCATAGACGTGCTCACGTCTAAACAGCGATCTGGCCCAGACGTAAGGTCCTGGTTTGGATGAGCCTCAGCCGCGCTCTGGAGGAGGTCAGGAAGTGGTTCACAGAGGGTGTCACAGGAGAGACCCGTAACTCTAAGGCCCCAGGTGGCTGGGGGTTTTCTGCACCTCAGTTGCCTGGGGCCAGGATCCTGTTTTTCTCCATCCTGAATTCCCTCAGCTGAGAGCAGCAGCAATGACTGATGGCTTTATGGCTGCAACATCCTTGTTCACAGAAATGGCCGGTAACATTCTTTGTCCCCACCATCAGGGGTAGGATAGTTGGGAAGGGAGTCAGGGATGAAATCGGAATGGGTGGAGTGCGTGGATTCATGTGTGTGTATGTATATGAGTGTGTGTGAGTGTGTGTATGAGTGTGAGTGTGTATGTGTGTGACTATGTGTGTGTGAGAGAGTGTGTGTATGTGTGTGAGAGTGTGTGTGTGTGAGACTATGTGTATGTGTGTGTATGTGAGTGTGTGTGAGAGTGTGTGTGTCTGTGTCTGTGTGTGTCTGTGTGTGCGAGAGTGTATGTTTGTGAGTGTGTATATGAGTGTGTTTGTGTGTATATGTGTGTGAGTGTGTATGTATGTGTGAGGGAGAGACTGTGTGTGTATGTGTGTGAAGGTGTGTTTATGAGTGTGTTTGTGTATGTGTGTATATGTGTGAGTGTGTGTATGTGTGTGAGTGTGTGAGACTGTGTATGTGTGTGTCTATGTATGTGCGAGTGTGTGTGTGTATATATGAGTGTGTGTGTGTTTGTGTGTATGTGTGTGTGTGAGAGTGTTCATGTGTGTGTGAGAAAGACTGTGTGTGTATGTATGAGTGTGTATGAGTGTGTGTATGTGTGTGTGAGAGAGAGCCTGTGTGTGTGTGTGAGTGTGTATATGAGTGTGTATGTGTGTATGAGTGTGTGTATGTGTGTGTATATATGAGTGTGTGTGTGTTTGTGTGTGTATATGTGTGTATGAGTGTGAGTGTGCATGTGTGAGAAAGACTGTGTGTGTATGAGTGTGTATGTGTGTGTTTGTGTGTGTGTATGAATGTGTGTGTTTGTGTGTGTGTATGTGTTTATGTGTGTATATGTGTGTGTATGAGTGTGTGTGCATGTGTGTGTGAGAAAGGCTGTGTGTGTGTGTGTGTTTGTGTGTGTGTATGAGTGTGTGTATGTGTGTGTGAGAGAGAGACTGTGTGTGTGTGTATATGACTGTGTGTGAGTGTATGTATGTGTGTTTGTGTGTGTATGTGTGTGAGTGTGTCCGCGTGTGCTGTAGACCCACAGACCCAGGATGAAGGACTGTAGCACGTGAGCCCCCACCCCCCCACACCCCCCAAGCGTAGGGCTCACCTCCACTGACCGTTCGGGTCTGTGATTAGAGGCCTGCATTTCTGGGGAGGTCTCAGAACACTGTCAGGCAGCTGCTTCGCTAATGACCTGCTGTGTGGACGGAGGAAACCTTTGAAATTCTCTGGAGGAATCCAGACGGAGGTGGGGTGGGAAAGAGTGTGGAAGATGGAGACAGAGAGGCAGATCTGAGACTAGTTCACACACAGGTGGGTTTTCCACTTTCTATTACTCCACACCATTGTTACTGTTGCTAATAATGGTAATATTAAACACATTTAAAAAAAAGAACTTTTAACTTCTAATTAAATTAGAATTTCTTGTGAGGGGACTGGGACAAGCGCTGGTATTATTTTTTTCTTAGTACTTACCAACCAAGTATGTTGAAAGAAATAATCCACCAGTTATGACAGGTAAAGTAACAAAATGAACTTTAAAATACTAGAACAAGAACTTTAAAATACTAGACAGATACCAAACAATAGCCTCCCCCCACCAAAGAAACATGATGATACGTTTTAAATATTATTTTTAAATTATTTTTTAAAATAGCAAGCCAAATAAGCCAATTAAAAGAAGAATAAACAAAAATAAATAAATAGTAAAAATAAAGACAAATCCCCCAGGAGATTCGATGGGCCTCCGAGACTGAGAATGTGGAGTTGGAAGCCTGGCCTTCCTGGTGCAGCTGGGGTGGAGCGGTGGGTGGGCCGTTTCCAGGAAAGCATCTCTCCAGATTCGGCCACTGCAATCCTTGCAATCCTGGCCGCCTACCTGCAGGTGGAGGACCCGCTGCAGAGCCTCTTATCAAGCCTCAGAGAAATGACGTTCAGGGATTAGACAGAATATGGCTTCAATTATGGCAGGAGAAAATTGAGTTAGCTCAACCAAAGTGGGCTGAAGCCCCAGAATTATCTGGGGAAGGACTGGGGCTCCTGCTATGACAGCATCCTGTGAGGGGCTCATGGAGGGCTTATTGGGAGCCTGGGGGCTCTGAAGGCACCAGACAGTAAGGCTGGCTGTGATCACCAGGGCAGGGGGCTGCAGGCTCCTTGTCTGTGCCAGGCAGGGCCTTGGTGAGTCCTGCTCTGGGGTCTGCCCGGCCAGGCAGGGAGTGAGCTGGGAGTGAGGGCAGCCCACCTGTGGGGTGCTCTCTCTTGTCTCCTATGCATTGAGGAGGAAACCCAGACTTCTAGGGCACCCAGCCACTCTCAGGCTGCAGACTTCGGAGCCACTGAGCAAAGGGGAGGGATGGGAGATGGGCTTCATGAATGAAAACTGCTCTGGGAGGGGGCAGGAGAGGGGGAAAGGAAAGAAAGAGGATGGGGTGGGCACCGAGGAAGGAAAATGCAGCCTCATCTGCTTGTTTGTGTTTCTTGTGTTCAAGATGCTGACTTCTAGCATATTTTTAAATCCATCAGACATGAAAGGCTGGTTTAAATAGATCTGCAGCATGAAGCTGGTGATTTCATTTGCCACAGCAGAGGGGCTGGCAGGATGCTGGCGAGGGCCCAGCGCCTCTCTCTCTGCTGCTGAGGAAGCTGTAGGAACACAGATTGGTGGCACTTTTAGGCAGGTGCTCTCCCCTCGGACTGAGGGAGGGCGGCATGCACTGGGGGCTAGGGGAAGGTTAGCAGGAAACGGAACTAGAGACACGAATTGGACCAACACGCTTCTGGTCCAGGGAAGCCATCCTGACCCCTGTTGCACCTTAAAGTGAAAATGAAAGTCGCTCAGTCGTGTCCGACTCTTTGCAAACTCATGGACTATACAGTCCAAGGAATTCTCCAGGCCAGAATACTGGAATGGGTAGTCTTTCCCTTCTCCAGGGGATCTTCCCAACCCAGGGATTGAACCCAAGTCTCCTGCATTGCAGGTGGATTCTTTACCAGCTGAGCCACAAGGGAAGCCCAAAAATACTAGAGTGGGTAGCCTATCCCTCCTCCAGCAGATCTTCCCGACGCAGGAATCAAACCAGGGTCTCCTGCATTGCAGGTGTATTCTTTACCAGCTGAGCTCTCAGGGAAGCCCTTGTTACACCTTATCCTACAAACTTTCACTTCAACCTCAGCTCAAAAGAATCCCAGACCCTTGGGGTTGATGGGGGTGGAAGTAGGGGCCTAGTAATTCATGGTATCTAGTTTCTCACCTGCACTCCTAAGAGCAGACCTCAACATATCCTTGAATGCCTCTCATGTTGGAGGGTTCTCTACCTCACGAGGCAGCCTGTTCCTATGCTGGACAGCAGTCACTGGGATAAACTTCCCTGGGATGAGTCACAGCCCCATGCTCTGTGCTGACTGGTTCTAACCTGGTTCTCCATGTATGATGCCGAAGTCAGCCCCTCACCACTGAACACAGTTCTCAGCTCCCTCCCCCACTCCAGTCCTTCTGTGCCAATTCCTAGTCTCCCTACCATAAAAGTACCCAATGAAAGTGTCTGACTTTTTGAGAATGCATGGACTGTAGCCCACCAGGCTCCTCTGTCCATGGGATACTCCAGGTAAGAATATTGGAGTAGGTACTCTTTCTCTTCTTCAGAGGATCTTCCCAATCCAGGGATCGAACCCAGATCTCCTGCACTGCAGGCAGATTCTTTACCATCTGAGCCACCATCAAGGAAGCTCAAAATTTACCCCATAAATCTATGCAAAGCCAAAATATTTCTTGGTGCTAAATTAACATATTTCCTGCTGTAAGAATGCATATTTCCTGATGTGATGAAATTCCAGGAAAGACTAACGACTTTGCCATTCATTTTTTCTGTCATTCAACAAACTCTGGCCCCTATTTTGGGACCAGGCTATGTCTACTGTTGGGATTTAGAGTATGGGGGTCCCCTTATCCCAGGAGCTATCTCCAGGGGGAGAAGCCAAACTCCTAAAGAGAAGGGTGTGCACGGGTGGGCAGGGGCAGCGAGGCCGACAGAGCGGGCTGGGGTGGGGTTGGTTCCAGGTCCTTCGGGGAGGGGAGCTGGGATCTTTGTCATGGCATTTTTATGACAGGCTAATAGGCAGTTGAGGGTTTCTGGGTGTTTCCCCCCCTTGGGGCCCTGATGCTCAAGGGCTGTCAGCAAGCTTCTTCCCTCTCCTGCTCCCCCATCTCCTGACACAGCCTGAGACAAACATTGTGTGTCTTAGAGCCTTGGTGGTTGGCACTGGAAAGAACCAGGATTTCACCCATTCATGGAACATAAACATTTGTGAAAGAGGTTGCTCAAAAAATGTATTGCAGGAAAATATACATAGTGTATATTTACAGTTTTAACCATTTGCAAGTGTACAGTCCTGAAGCATTGATTAGCACATCCACAGCAGTACGTGCAACCACCTTTCTCTACCCTCCAAGGCCAGAACTTGGGCCTCATCGCAGAGTGCAAGTGTTTTACAAACCATGCTGGTGAAGATGGCTCTATCTGGAGTGTGGTATTAATATCTAAAATCTTAAATCTACCCATCCACCCAACCAGTGTCAGTTACATGCCAGCTTCTAGTAAATAGGAAAGGGACTGAGACCTGAACCCTGCAGGCAGTATGGTGGGGGAGCCTGGAGTCTGGATTCCGGCCCCCAGTCCACCTTCCACGGAGGGCGGGAAGTCAGAGTATTCTGTTCTTAGACGGAATCTCTAGCTTGGAGAAATGCAGGTTTTCCTTGTTCTATTTGCCCAGAGACATAGGAAATGCTCTTACCCGAGACCCCAGCTTCTCCCAGTTACCCAGGCATGTGGGATTTCTCTCTTTCCTATTGTCTTTTGTTCTGATCTCTTCACGAGGGACAGAGGTAATAACTAACATTTGTCTGGAACTTTTTGGTTGACTAAGCACTGTCCCCAAGAGTTCTCTTTTGACCTGTCCATGCCTGGTGAGCGCAGCTGGGCAGAGAGAACTCTTTTACAGCCTGGGAAGCTGGGGCTCAGAGCAGCAGGTGGGTCCAGATTCTGCCCACGGCCACACACATGTCTGCAGGTCCGCACTCTGCACAGGTCTTTAGAGAAAGCATTCGGGAGGGGACCGCCTGGGTGAAGGTGGCTGGTTCCACACCAGGAAAGAAGAGCGCCAGCAGGGAAGCATCTTTTAATGCTCAGAGGCATGAAGCCCAAGTCAAATTGAGCTGTCGATCGAGCTGCCTGTGGGTCATGGATGGCTGCCAGCGGGAGCCGGGGCAGCTCAGGGCAATGAGATGGATGCTTTGATGGGCCGCACAGAGTCTGAAAGGCAATCAGACCTCGGCAGCTGGAACGCTCCTGGACACTTTGTTTTAAAGCTGAAGCAGCTCCTCATTGGAACCAGCGGGCAAACCACATGGGTCTATCAGGCCATAAGGGTCCAGGTGACCAGCCGAGTGACCCACCCAGTGCTCGTGATGCTCTGCCCTCAACTGGATCTTTAGCCAAATGCTGCTGGCCAGACAGTGTGCCCAACGTGAGGCGACAGAGATGGATGTTTATGCCCTCACTCTGTATAAATAAACACTGCACAGTAATTTTACAGAGCAGCCTGGCAACCCTTGGACCAAATGTCGCAGCAGCACCCCCATCTTCTGCCCTTGACCTCATGTTACATGTATGCATTGAACCCCAGTTCCATGGTCACATGATCCAAACTCATTATGAGTCCCCTTGAGTACCACATTTTAATTCTTTGCAAGTCAAAAAAGATCCCATTCTCTCTGTCCATGTTCTTTGGGCATTTTTGATTAGCAGTGCAGTGTTTTTATGTGTATTATTTATTGTTATAGGTCAGATGGATCCAGTCATAATCCATTATAACAGCACAGGCCTCACTGGTCCTAGGAGTCCTTGTACTTTGGGCAGTGGACTTTCCTGGTGCTGTGACAAGAACCTGCAAGGCCCACTTCTGAACCAGAGCCAAAGCCCTGATAAAGTCCAGCCCCCTGAGGGGGTCAGTTCTTGAACCTGACGCAGTCCTGCCCATGGATGATAAGTAGCCCAGCCTATTCCAATGCTGCTCAGTTTCCACATTGACTTTAGGTCCTCTGCTGAGCACCATAAGGCTTCCCAAAGCCCATCACTTCCAAGAGGTTCTTCCTAGGTAGGGCACTTAGATTAAGTGGCTGCACTGCATTGTGTGAAGGGTGGAGTTATGATGTTCTTTGTTATTGCCACGGCTGCGAATCTTATGTCTATTAATAGGAAGTGGGGAGGTTTAGAAAGCTCCCACAATCTGCCAACACCACCATTTCCTCCCCACCGACACACACCCCAGGATGAGGAGGGAGGGAATATCTCATAACTATGGATTTTGGCTGAGTTGGCTGGAATTTGAAGAGCCACTTTCTGTTCCCCAGACTATGGGAAGGCCAGATGGCAGGACTCCTAGGGCCTGTCAGCAACAGGCCACTTACGTCTTGGGTTTTGTATGCTTATGTACTATGATTTCATGATTTTGAAGTAATTAAACTACTTTTTAAATAAGCTTCTGATTTGCAATCTTCCCACACCTGTCCCTTGTGAGTGAAGCTTTGTGGAATGGCTGGATTCCTAGCAGGAAGGGGACAGCTATCTGAGGTTCCCTGGTCTCTCTTCACTTCCCCAAGGAACTGGACGTGTCCTTGAGCAGCTCATCTCCAGCAGGGTGGCCAGAAGCTCAAGGTGGAGGGGAGGGTTTCTCAGATCCATATATCTTCTGATATTAAGGTCCTCCTCCAATCCAGAAGAGAAGAAAGACTCTGTGGAGGAGTTGAGTATGGGGCTACGGAATGAGACCAGAGTCCTGGTTATGTTGGGTGAAGTGGAAGGAAGATAGCAGGAGATGGCAAGCAGAGCTCGCTCTGTGCACAAGGCAGATGGCTACCACTGTGGAGTCTTTGAAACTGTAAGTCAGCTATCTAAAATATGTTCAAAGACCTAAAGGAAACCATGTCTAAATAACTAAAGGGAAGCATGAGAATAATATCTCACCAATAGAGAGTATCAATAAAAAGACATAAATTATAAAAAAAAGAACCAAACAGAAATTCTGGAGTTGATGAGGACAATAGTAAAATTCACTAAAAGTAAAAAATGAAAAATTCACTAGAGGGTCCTAATAGCATATCTGAGCAGGCAGAAGAAAGAATTCGTGGGCTTGAAGATAAGACAATTGAGATTATCCAGTCCTGGCAACACAACTTTAAAAAAATAAAGAAAAATGAACAGAGCCTCCGAAACCTGTGGAATACCATAAAGCATGCCAATATATGTATAATAGGGTCCTAGAAGGAAGGGAGAGGGATAGAAGGGCAGAAAGACTATTTTAAGAAATAATAACCAAAAACTCCACAAATTTGTTGAAAGCCATTAATTTATACATTCAAGAAACTCAGCCCAACTGCAAGTAGGATAAACTCAAAGGGGTCTGTTGCTAGACCCATAAGAATCGAACTATAGAAAGACAAAGAACTTTGAAAGCAGTAAGAAAGAAGCAATTCATCACATACAAATGATCCTTTATAAGATGAACAGCTGGCTTCTCATCAGAAACCTTGGTGTCCAGAAACAGCGGGATGGTAAAGCCAAAGTACTGATGGGAAAGAAACCCTGTCAGTCAATCAAATGTTCTATATCCGGTCAAACTATCTTTTAAAAGTGAAGGAGAAATTAAACATTTCTGGATAAACAAAACTGAGAATGTGTCTCTAGCAGATTTGCCCTACAAGAACTACTACAGAAATAAAGGATACTAAATAGGATACTAAAAGGATACTAAATATTCAATCAACATGAAAAAATAATAAGCACTGGTAAAAGTAATTACATAAAGATGATATAAACATATTTTTCATTTGTAACTCCCTTTTTCTGACTTAAAAGACAATTGCATAAAACAATAAATAAAAATCTATGTTGATGGGCATAAAATGTATAAAGATGTAATTTATAATAATAACAACATAAAGGAGGGTGGAATGGAATTATATAGGAATAAATTTTTTATATTATTGGAATTAAGTCATTATTAATCCAAACTGTAATAAATTGAGATATTAATGGTGACCCTCAGGGCAACCACCAAGAAAACAAATAAATTACACATTGTAAATAAAATCACAAGAGAATTACAGTTGTACACTAGAAAATAACTAACACAAAAGAAGGCAGTAGTGGAGAAATATAGGAAACAAAAAAGACATGTGAAATACAGAAATAGCAAAATGGCTGACATAAATCATACTTTACCCATCTGTTAAATATAAACAGATTAAACATTCCAATTAAAAGGCAGAGATTGGAAGAAAAGAAAACATGAATCCATCTACATGCTGTCTACAAGAGACCCACTTTAGATTCAAGGACACAAATAGGTTGAAGGTAAAAGGACAGAGAAGATATGCCATTCAGAAGACGTATCAACCAAAAGGGCCAGAGTGGCCATACTAACATCAGACAAAACAGTCTCTAAGACAAAAATTGTGACTAAAGACAAAGAAGCACATTTTATGATGATAGAGGGTCAAACCGTCAGGAAGACAAAACAATTATAAACATACAGGAACTTAGAAACAGAGCCCAAAAGTACATGAAGCAAACTGTGATCTTTAGGAGGAGTACCATTTCCTTCTCCAGGAGATCTTCCCGACCCAGGGATTGAACCCGGGTCTCCAGCGTTGTAGGCAGACGCTTTACCGTCTGAACCACCAGGGAAGTCCCATAGGAGAAGCAGCTCTGTCTTAAATATTTGACCCCATAACCCATTATGGTGCTTAATAGTCTACCATTAGGGATTTACTCCTTTGGGTTCAAGTATGCCTTTCTTAGAGTTCTTTGTTAAAATACAAATATGGCCCTGAACACCACTGGCATGCACACCTTAGCTGAAATTGGTTTAAGATCCTTTGGAGTAGGGACTGCTAGTGACAGAAACAAAGGGTTGAGCCGTCCATGATGGAGGATACAGGTGTGGCCTGGAGTAGACCTGGGCAAGGGGAGGCTGGAGGGGAGTCCAAGATTGGGCAGAGGCGTGAACACTGCGGAAAGAGCAGTACAGGGCAGAGGAGAGGTGGGAGAAAGCCGGGAGGAGCAGAAAAGACCCCAAAGGGGAAGTGCGCGCTGGACAAGGAGCAAAGCCACCAGGGTGTTGATTTGGTGCCGGAGTTCATGGGCAGAGGCAGCAGCTGACCTGGGAGAGGCCCCAGCAGTCAGAATGGGAGTGGCCAGCGAGGGGCCAGGGATGGTGACACACACAGGGCATCCCAGGGTAAGCGCCGGGAGCGCGGGGCACCCCCGGGTAAGGGCCGGGAGCACCGTGGCAGGGAGGGAAGGTGGCAGGATGAGGGCTGAGTGGAAAACCAGAAAGCCCACAGGACAAAGATGGGCAGGGCCAGGAGGTCACACCAGACACGAGCTCAGAAGTCGGGCAAAGAGCCAGACGAGAGGAAACAAAAACAAGGTGGTGTCTGGGAGGCGCCCAGTTACGGGAAGACGCTTAGTGTTCGCTCTGAAACCGAAGTGAGACAAATGTTCTGGGCAGAAACCCGACCTGACAATGACAATAGCCCCTACTTGTCAGCACCTATGTGTTCCGGGCACTTCACATGCACTGCCTCCCACGGTACCCAAAGCCTTCCTAGAGGTCCACGTGGAAACCTCCTGTCCACAGACACATGGGAAACCTGCTTAAGTGACTTGCTCAGAGTTATTCCCGCAGCAAGGGGTCGGAGCAGGGAGGCTTTGCTGGCACCCTATGCTAGGCTCCAGGTTGGGCTGGTGTCCAACAGTGTTGCTTTATAAGAATAGGGCGAAAGGGGTAGCTGAGATACAGGGACACAGAAGTTCTCAGAGTCTCTACAAAGTCCCCGTACGCCATGTTTTCTCAGGTGGGCAGGGAGAAGGGAGCCGCAGAGGCCTGACCACCTTCCTGCCCCTCGCTCTGCCTGGATCCCTGAGGACTGGTGAGGATTCACCCCACAGGCTGGCAGGCCAGGCACTAGGGTCATCCCACCCTACTCGAAACCCAGGCTAGGGACGAGGGGCTGCGGATAAAGGCACACACACAGACACACAGACACACGATCACATGCAGACACTGCTGGTGACCATCTCACTAGTGAGACACCGGCAGTCCCCTCTCTTAGGGAAAGGACCTCGTGTGAGTCCCTCCACACCGGGGCCAGGGTCCAGAGTCCATCAGATGATAAACACAAGCCATCTGAGCAGGAAGAGCCCCCCAAAGCCCTTATGTTGCTGATGCCAGGCGGGCCCAGGAGGGAGCAGGACTGCTCAGGATCCTGGGTGCCTCCTGGCACTCTGCTGGCTCTTGTCGCCCACCCTCCGGGGACTCCCAGGTGCCTACAAAAGTGGACGAGACAGAAAGCCTGAACAAAGGAAGCTGGTGTTTGTCTGTGGCCTGTGGTCTCTGACCCTCTGGCAGGTCTGGGCAGGAGGCATAGGCACACCCTTGGGGGCTCTTGGCCCGTGACTGCCCCCGACCCCGCCCAGCTGGCTGTGTGCAGCTTTCTTGAATCATCTTGGTGGCTTGTGGATGCTTTCTGTCCCCTCCCTTCCTGCATGTCCCAGGGCATGTGGACTTCACCCACTTTCCTATGTGGGGCCAGGGTCTAGCCCTAGAAGGGTCAGCGGCAGTGACGTTCATGATCTTTGCCTCCAAGCTTCCCGTCAGGGTGAGAGTGCCCTCACCAGTCCGGGATTCTAGTCAGCGACGCTGGAGCGCTGCCAAGGGCTGGGACCTCGGAAGCCAGCGGACCGGACCACACGCCAGCCCAGATCAGTGTCCTTCCTCCAAGTGCCCTGCTCAGGGGCTGTCACAGGGGTGCCGAAGTCGGCAGCTACCCTCTGCTCACTGCTCAGAACCCCCCACATGTCAACATCACAGCCACACTTGAAAAAAAATATAGCCTTCTAGAAAAGTAAAATAAAATGAAGTCAGTAACTACAGACCCAAGGTTGGGCCTCCCTGCCTGCCTGTCAATCTACCCTGATAATCACCAGGTACAATTCTTGAAGAGCTATTTTGAGAAACAGTTAGAAAATGGCTTTTACACGGCTCTGTGTACCTTCCTGATACCCTCAGACATGGGCACTCTGTTTAGCAGCAGCTGGTTTTGTTGCCCAGGTTTTCTTTTCATCTCCTCGTCAAAGTTAAGCAGTTGGTCAGCCCACTCCCTGACCCCCGGTGTACACTGATCACCCACAGTCCACCCTGTGGAGTCGGGGGAGCAGGTGGGCGGTGGGGGGGAAGGCTGTGGCTTTTGTAAGGTGCAGCTCCAAAGAACCCAAGGGGATAAACACCAAGGCCGGGCGGCTGCTGAGAAAGGAGGGGCCCTGAAGCTGGGGAAGGAGCAGTCCCCTGGGGATGAAGGTGCAACAGGAAGCAGGTATCTCGGTTTGATGGACTCAGCACCCGTAGGCACCTCAAGGCCCATGAAGCACATGCCAAGGGTGTCCACTGGCATCCAGAGAACAGGCTCCGAGCCTGGACCGATCGCCCAGCATTGCCCAGTCCCGTGTCTTTGACCTACAGGAAGCTGCCAGTCTGCCCTGCACAGTTGCCATGGCAACGTCAGTGCCAGGCTCCTAAGGGCAGGGTGGGGAGAAGGGAGGTGGAGAAGGCACAGGGTGGCTTTTCTGGAAAAGCCCATCTGTCCATTCCCCCAGGAAACCAAGGTGGGGGAGAAAGAAGGATGGAAGCAACACCTGGGTCCAGACAGAGCAGAGAGGGAAAAACCCCGAGACGTCCAGAGAGCAGCTCTCCTTGGGGTTGCACTTTCCTTCCACGGTGGTGGGGGGACCATTGCCGATGGAGACAAAGGTCCGGTGGGTCTTGGTGGGGGCATTCGTGCAGGAGCCTGTGTGCAGGAGGCAGGGCGGCCCCGTGGCCTCAGGTCCGGGCGGGAGGCCTGTATCAGCCACAGCAGGCTTTCTTCTTGGCAGGGCGGTCAACCTGAATGGTGTCCTCCCGCACCGTGTCTTCTTGCTCCTTGAGGATCCTGGGGGAGGGGAAGGTGGAGGGTCAGCAGCAGAGGAGCTGCTGGGATGGACCCAGCCTCCCAAGAGCATCAGAGACAGTGCTCCAAGTCTCCCCTGGCGCAAGCACAGGTGCACAACTGTGATCTGTAAAGCTAGAGTTGTAAGCAGTATGGACCCTTCACAACACCTCCTCCAGTCAGCCTCCCCTGATGCTCTGGATAATGTAAGTGCCCTTGGTAGCGCTTGGGTCCGTCCTCTATTACAGTCCCATCACTGCTTCTCAGCAGAGAGTGAGATGCTGATGATAGAGATTGTATCCTTTGTCTCTGTGTCTCTGAAGCTTATCATGGTACCCAGCACCCAGCAGAGGCTCAAACACTATAATTATTGGTTATTAACTTTATGGAGAGGCTTCCCATGTGGCCAGAGCTCCAGATTAACCATGAGAGGTGAAGGATCAAAAATAGTGTCAGGGATCTTATCCCTGCTTTATACTCTCCAAGAACTTTCACCAGAAGCACCTCTACCGGTTTTTACAATGTAAGAGCAGAGAAGGTAGGATGGATGTTCCCATGTTTGAGGCAAAACCCTGGGAGGCAGGGCGACTTGCCCTGGGACTCAGTGGCAGAGAAAACACTAGAGTTTTCCCCATAAATCCCTAGGTCTTCCATAACTCCACAACGTCTCCAGTGCATCGAATAAGTTGTTCTGTGCTCTTAATTATTAAAAAAATAAAATATCTTTTAGATGCTCCAGAATGAATGCTCAGCATGACATAAGCACTAATCAGTATCTGCTGGGTGGGTTGATGTATGGGGATGGGTGGATGGACAAATGGATGGATGGATGGAGGGATGAAGAGATGGATGGATGGATGGATGGATGGATGGGTGGGTGGGTGGATGGATGGAGGGAGGGAGGGAGGGATGGATGGATGGGTGGATAGATGGATGGACAGGTGGGTGGATGGATGGATGGATGGATGGATGGATGGATGGGTGAATGGGTGGGTGGATGGATGGAGGGAGGGACGGATGGATGGATAGATGGATGGGCGGATGGATGGGTGGGTGGATGGATGGAGGGATGGAGGGAGGTAGGGAGGGATGGAGGGATGGATGGGTGGGTGGATGGACAGATGGATGGATGGATGGAGGGATGAGTGAGGGATGAAGGGATGGACGCCTAGATAGATGAATGAGTGAATGCCCGAGGATTGAGACTGGGGCCTGTGTGGTCCTGTTTCCTTAACCTTAGTGTAGGTAGAGGCTTACAGCACCAGTCCTTTGAGCGCTGTCTTCTAGGGTACCTCTGTGTCCCCCATCGCAGCCCCTCTCCTTGGCTCCCCTCCCCCTCCAACAGGAGTCCACAGTATAAACCAGCTGGCTGCCAACTAATCCTTGCTAAAACATTAGGCAGCATTGAGGGGCCTCTGATCTGACCTTTCCCAAAGCATTTGCATTTAAAAAGAGGATCTCTGGGAAAGGGCAGGCAAGCAGCGTTTTAGACTCAGAAGATAAAGACTGCAGTAGGGGGGCGGGGGGCGGGTGACAGGCAAGGAGGCTCTCTTTTTGTCATTGTGTTTCAGAGGTCTGTCCCTGACCCTGGGGGCCCACACAAAGGCCTAAGGCTCCAGTCCCTCTATCCAGATGGCTCAGACAGACAGAGGGGGTTTAGGCAGACAGAGGGACCAGCTGAGGAGCATCTCATTACCTGGCCAGATGGAGCACAGACTCTTCCGCGTTGTGACCGGAATAGGCGCTGCATTCATAGAAGATCAGGTTGTGTTCCTGGAATCAGAGGACAGAGGGCGTGAAGGAGAATTGTGGGGGCGGGGGGACGGAGGGAGCCTTGGGTGGGGGAGAGAATGTCCATCTACACCCTCCACACCTTCACGTCCTCGTGCACCCTCCCCACTCTGGACCAGGCTGAGTTCTGTCCCTCGGGCTCCCTGATGGGCAGGTTCCGGAACCATCTCCCAGGGGAGCCATAAGAACTATAAAACAACACAACCTACACTGCTGCCTTAGTGCTTCACAATTTCTGGAGTTGCTGTCTGGGGTGTACGGTACGGGCTCCTTTTTCTTCTCACACCAGCCTGTGATGCAGGCCAAGACTCAGACAGAGGCCAGGGTGGGCGGCATCCTTTCTGCTTTACAGGCAGGGAAACTGAGGCTCAAGAGGGTACAAATAGTGGGTGAGCCTGTTCAGGTCTCCACCGGGCTCCCAGCAGCTCACTTTTCCTGGCACACGGGCACAGTTACTAATAATTATTAATAATTCACATACCAGTTAACGAACATTCTGGCCGCCTGTGCTGTTGGCCCTGGGGCCACAGGACAACTGTCCATCACCTCACCGGGCAGAGGGTGGACTGTAAGTGTGGGGACAGGGGGCTTGGCCAAGCCTCATCCTATTCCGTTTATCACTCCCATTAACAGGCTTCCTGCTTTGTAAATGACAACGCTAATGGCATCTGGCAGGAGCCCGGGAGGCTGACAGCCTGGGGGACAGGCACCTGGGTGCAAATGCATCCACAGCCACAGGTCAGGAGGCCCCAAGAATGCTGGCCCAGCTCGTCCTCTGACTTCACTGGGTCTGGCCCCTGCACACCTCTGTCCTGACTCCCCTTCAGTCCATGGAAGGATGAAGGCTCCATGGTGGGGGCGGGGGAACACATAGACCTAGAACTGGAAGACATGAATCGCCCCTTAGCTTCAAGCCCAGACCCCACCACTGAGGATGGGTGATAACTGAACAGATCACTTAACTTCTCTGAGCCTTCTCTTTTTTTCACTTACAGAAAGAAAGAAAAATAAAATGGAATGATAAAAATACAGATCTGCAGTTCCTTAATCAAAATCCTTGGATCCAGGTGTATTTTGGAGTCCAGAATTTTTAACTTTTAGAAAGATAATAGTGTTAGTCACTCAGTCACACCCAACTGTTTGTGACCCCATGGACTGTAACCTCTGTCCATGGCATTCTCCAGGCATGAATATTGCAGTGAGTTGCCATTCTTTTCTCCAGGGGATCTCTCAGACCCATGGATGAAACCTGGGTCTCCCGCACTGCAGACAGATTCTTTACCATCTGAGCCACCAGGAAAGCCGAGAAATAAGGACAAGAAAGATAATACTTGTCCATAATATATATTACATAATAGCCTCTGTGGATATACAACAGCACCCTATAATCAAATATATTAATATTTCTTCAGTGAAACATTTGAATATTCATTCAAAGTGAAGTAAACAAAAACCAAAAAAAGCCCCAGTTGCAGTCCTGGTCAGGTTCTTCTGACAAATGAAATACAAAAAAACCTTTGTGTTTGGAGCTCTTTGGACTGGGAATTGTGGATGTGGCCCAGGGACATGCAGCTGCCCGCTGACCACACAGCTGCGGGACCTTCCTCCTCCTCCTCCCGTGAATCTCACCCCTGTGCCTGCCTGCCCGGCCCCAGAGGCCATAAGTGCCTGTCTCGAGCAAGCCCACCAACACTTATGGAATCCTGGGGCTGCAGAGCAATAGCTCCACAGACACACGGTTCCCAGAATCTGCCACCAAGGGAGGGAAAGCAGGCCACCAAGAGCGAGCGTGGTTTGTGTTGCTGCCTGATTTCCTTCAAGCCACACTGGTTCTCTGCTTGGGCGAGGGTGCTGGGGCTTATTTTAACAATTGACTTTGCAGGGCCTGCCCTGAGTTTGTCTGGAGTCTGCAGCTTGGAGGCTCAGTCCTGGTGGGAAGAAGGGATGCTCTAATAGGAAGAACATACTCCAAGGAAGAGCACACTGTCTGGCAGGAAGTGAGCGCATCATCTGTGAAGGTGAGCAAGTCAAGAAACACAGATGGATGGGACTCAAGGATCAGCTGGGGGGCTGAAATAAGGAACCTCCTCCTAGCGGAGGGTTTGGGCTTCCCCAATGGCTTTGTAGATAAAGAATCTGCCTGTGTCTCCCGCATTGCAGGCGGATTCGGGAGATGCAGGCAGACTGGGGTTCAATCCCTGGGTCAGGAAGCTCCCCTGGAGGAGGAAATGGCAACTCATTCCAGTGTTCTTGCCTGGAGAATCCCATGGACAGAGGAGCCTGGCAGCTACAGTCCACGGGGTCACGAGAGTCTGACACGACTAAGTGCGTGCACAGCCGCAGCCTCTGAGGACTCGTAATTCTGAGTTCCAAGGAAGAGAATTTGGGAAATCCCCCCTCACCCAAGGCAGGTCTGTCTTGCAACCTTGGTTCTCTGCACAAAGTTCTACGTGCACAGCAGCTGGACTCCCCCCTCCCCACCCCTGCCCCGATGCCAGGACACCATCCGGCCCGCTTGCTTCCTTCCCAGGGGCCTCCCCAAGAAGGATCCCAGCCCAGCTCTGGGGCACATGCCTGACCCTCCTCGGGGTCCCTCCCCGTCCAGAGAGACGGGGTGCTCGCCCCTCACCTTGGCCAGCTGCTCTCCCAGGCCCCGCGGCACTTCTCGCTCTGTCTCGTTGTCAATTTTGTTGCCCAGCAGAAGAACAGGAATGCGGTCTCCCACAGCTTCCTGTGGAAAAGATAATCCCCAACTAAGATATACATTCTTAAGGAGAACCTGGAAGGGCAGGTGAAAACATTGGCTGCAAAGACTCAGACTGGCTTGCGAACTCTCTGCTGCCACAGAGGTCGGGTGATAAGACAGTCACCCCAAAGTGGAGAGGGGACCTCAGTCTCTCAGAGCCTCAGTTTGCTGGGCTTCTGTGAGTGCCTGAGGCTGCCTCTGGTGCCTCCCAGTCCTCTGTGCAGGGAAGCCCCCCTCCGGCCTGCTCGTCGGGTCCTAGATGGAGCAGAACGAGGGCACAGTTGATGCTGATAAAATAAGGGTCTGTATACAGCCCCCACGGGTATTCCCAGGTGACCAGATTTGGTTGACATGACCGAATGAAAAGGAGTTACTGTGATGGGCTTAGGAGGTGGTCCAGGGGCTATTGCCACCAGCAGTGGCACCTCTGGGAACCTTGAACTTGGCACATCGCTCCTCAAAGGATGGGTCCGGGTCCGATTCATGGTCCTGGGCCCACAGTGCCCGATACACGGTTGTCGTGTGCTTCCCTGGAGGTCACCCCACAGGGATCCCTGTCCTGGATGCCCTGGCTCTGAAGAAGTCCCAATCAGGAAGAATGGGGCCTGAAGCACCCACAGATCATGGGCCAGAAGAACAGGTTAATTTGAGGGCTCAACCCTACTTACTCCTCCAGCTGCTGTGATGTATCAGCTGGGGACTTGCACCCCAGGATCCCTGCACTCCAGGGTCCCTGCATCCCCGGCTCCCCACACTCCCAAGCTCTTTGCACCCCAGGTCCCTGCACCCTGCGACCCCTGCACTCCAGGGTCCTTGCTCCCCAGGGTTCTTACGCCCCAGGTTCCTGCACCCGAGAGTTCCTGCACCCCAAGGACCCAAGACACGCAGAGATTGAGTCAATGTGGTAAGGTTCACATTCACTCAGGTTGTTATTTTTGTTTTGTGAGATATTTAATTAGAGCTTTTAATCATAATTTGGTAACAACTAGTTATTCACTGCAGCTCTGTGTTTCACTAAGCAGAGAGGGCCGTGGGATTCCGGAAGTCAGCCAGCAGTTACAGGGTCACCAACAGTTCAGCTGTCTTACCCTAGACCCTGTCAAGCAAATGTCCACGATCCCTCCAACAGGACATCCGTTTGAGTTTAAACGTCATCACATTTGAAATGAAGTCTTCCTGGTTCCTCCGTCTACACATTCTTTTTCATTGCAGTTCAGTAGTGAAAAAATTCTCATTGATTAAATGAGAACGTTAGAGCTCAGAGAATCTAAAATAATATCCAGTAAAGTCAGTGTTATGAAGACCCATCCTTTAGTATATGGATCACCTTTCTCAAATCCTTGGCTCTAAGTTCTTATCTCCAACTACCTCTGCTACTTTGTTGCTATTCAAGAGCAAAGTTGTATCCCACTCTTTGTGACCCCATGGACTGTAGCCCTCCAGGGTCCTCTGTCCACGGGGTTCTGTCCATGGGGTTCTCCAAGCAAGAATACTGGAATGGCCTGCCATTTCTTTCTCCAGGGGAGATTCCCAACCCAGGGACCAAACCCGGGTCTCCTGCATTGGCAGGCGGGTTCTTTACCACTGAGCCACCTGAGAAGCCCCTCTGCTATCTACTGTCTCATTAACCAGAACTTTCTAAAGGCAGTATTTCTGCATATCCATGGTGAGACGGCACTCCTAGATCTTACAGTGTCTTCTGAGACATCAGAAGTAGATTGACTTATGCACATGGTGGTGGATGTGCTGGGTGGACTCCGCCATATTCCAGTTATCTGCGAGTAAGAAATCCTCATGGCTGCATGCATGGTCCACGAGACTCCCTCTTAACCAGACTTCGGGGACCAGGGATGCCCCCACAGGCTCACCTGTTTTGTGCCACAGAAACTCGTGCAAACAGTTTTTCACAGAAAAGGAACAAAAGAGGAAGAAGTAGGAAAATGAGCCGAAAGACTTGCTGTTTGGAGCACATGTGAGACATATTTGTAGATGGATGTATGAGGAATGACTTAAGGCTGGTGGGATTTCTTGATGTGGAAACTCTCTGAAAATAAGAGCATCAGACTTGAAATCTCAGGGTGGGATTCTAGCCTGGAGTCTGATATTGTTACGGGAAGTGGCTGGTTTTTCTCCCTGGGTCCTGAATGACCAAATGGGATGAGGTGGGAACAGGCAGCCTATCACCTGCACCATGAGCAGCAGAGCTGCCCCTGAAAACAGGAGAGGCGGCCTTCTTTCCAAAAACAATCCCTGGCTAAAAAATAAAAATAAAGATGAAAGAGTTTAGAAAGACCAGGGGAAAAAAAAAAAGCCCAGGCCCCAGCTGGAGCAGTGGTTTCTGCTCTTTGCAGTGTCCTCCTCCTATACAAACTCTCTGGCCCCTCACGTCTCCTCCGTGGGCCCTGCGATGTAGGAGAACTAGGCCCATCTCCAAAGATGCAGCAAAAAAAAAAAAAAAAAAAGGTCAGAACATACGTAAGGCCGCGGCACATGCTACCCATCATGGGCAGCCAGGTATCCTCACCCCGCCCTAGATCCATCTCCAACATGGGAGGGGCCGGGGCTGGGCTGGGGTCTCAGGTCCTCTCTGACTTGAACCTCAACACTTGAGCCCTCTGCCTACACTTCATGTCATTCACCTACCTAACTAGCTGTCGGCCTGTCTGTCCACTGCTTGAACAAAGATGCTCTTAATGACCCACCAGATGAAGTGACACTTCCTTTTGAAAGTCCGAGGAGCACCTCCTTTGGTGCCTAAGTCTGCAGCCACTCAATGTCTGTGGACGTTTCTATAGATGTTGGTAAGGCCACATGCGGCTTCCTTAGCAGCTCAGAAGATAAAGAATCTGCCTGCAACGCAGGAGACCCAGGTTCGATCCCTGAGTTGGGAAGATCCCCTGCAGGAGGGCATGGCAACCCACTCCGGTATTGTTGCCTGGTGAATTCCGTGGACAGAGGAGCCTGGTGGGTCCACAGGGTGGCAAAGAGTTGGACGCAACTGAGCACAACTGAACTTTCACTTTCAAACAGTCACGAGGGCAGCCCAGGCTGGAGGGAAGGAGTGGCCGGCCAGGCGCAGTCTCTGGGCAGACCCTCCAGGCCCTGTCCAGCTCTGCTGTGGCCCTCATGGGACCTGTCCAGCTCCCTCCTCGCTACCCTCTCTGCTCCCTGAGCTGGGAGGTGGGCTTCAGTGCTGGCGTCGAGTCGATCCTCCCACTGGCCTCAGAAGCCTCCTCCACCTTCCGCCATTCAGTTACTTTTCTCTAAACTTGAACTTCTTGGAAAACAGACTTGTTGAAATTCAAATATTCTCCATCTCTGACTTTAATTTACAGGAACTGTCAACTCGGAGCAAGCTTAGGACATGCAGCTGTTGCATTTGGTTGGAAGCTCTCTGTGTGTGTGTGTGTGTGTGTGTGTGTGTGTGTGTGTGTGAGAGAGAGAGAGAGAGAGACAGAGAGAGTGTGTGTGTGTATGTGTGTTAATATCTATTTGCCGGGAGGCAAGCAAAAGCACTTAGCCAGGCGAGTGCTGTATTTCTCCAGAGGCAGGAAAAAAAAATCTTAACACATTAAAGCACGCAGTTATGCTAAGAAAAAAAAAATGACTGCAAAATTATATCTTGGGGGTTTCCATATTTATCCACCCCACCCCCCAGATGATGAGTCAAAACAAGATTTATTTGTGTAGTTTGTTCTAAACTGCCAGCACTTTGAGCTCAACTTGGAACATGGCGGGGGGGGGGGGGGGCGCGGAATCAAGCTGCTATTTTTTGCCAAGTGCTATACATTGTCACCGGTGACAAAGATCACAGAGTGAGAGCCAGCCAGTCATCCAGGAAGGCAGCGGAGACCTGCAGAGCTGCTCTGCTTTGAGATGGAAGCCGGAAGGGCCGGAAAGAGATGAACGTCTATTTCTCAGAAGCAGGTGTAACCAGGGCCGTGTGATGAGGGAGGAGCAGAGTGCGGGAGCAGACCTGAGATTCCAGCCCTGGCTGTGCCGCCTGACCAGCGGCAGATCCTCTGACAAGTCACTTCTCTCTGCATCTCAGGATTTCTCAGCTATAAGGCAAAGAACCTATGTGACATTAATCTCCATGGTTTTATTCCAGCTCAGATTCACTGGTCTTGCTGGCTCATGACTTGGTTCAGATGCTACTTTCTTGACGCACAGGCTTCACAAGACAGAGCTCTGGGGTTAACAGAAAGATCCAAACAAGAAGTTGGTATGCCAGGACTGCAGGCACTGGGGACCAGCAATCTGGATTCAGGAGCAATACCAGCCTATCCAGCTTGTATTGTTGTTTTCAGTCGCTCAGTCATGTCTGACTCTTTGCAGCGCCAGGGACTGTAGCCTGCCAGGCTCCTCTGTCCATGGGATTCTCTAGGCAAGAATACTGGAGTGAGTTGCTATGCCCTCCTCTAGGGGGTTTTCTCCACCCAGGAATTGAACCCACATCTGCACTGGCAGGTGGGTTCTTTACCACTGAGCCACCAGGGAAGCCCCATTGGGCTTGTTGTTTGGTCACTAAGTTGTGTCCAACTCTTTGTGACCCTGTGAACGGCAGCACACCAAGTTTCCCTGTTCTTCATGATCTCCCAGAGCTTGCTCAAACTCATATCCATTGAGCTGGTGATGCCATCCAACCATCTTATCCTCTGTCACCCCGTTTTCCTTCTGCCCTCAGTCTTTCCCAGCATTGAGGTCTCTACAAATGAGTCGGTTCTTCGCATCAGGTGGCCAAAGTATTGGAGCTTCAGCTTCAGCATCAGTCCTTCCAGTCAATGTTCAGGGTTGATTAGGTTTGACTGGTGTGATCTCCTTACTCAAGAGTTTTCATCAAGCCTGAACCAAATCCTATTTTCTTGACCTGATTCAGGCCCAAGGTTTTCAGATGTCCAGGGTGCTTCACAGTCTAAAAAACAGGGCCCTTAGATCCCGTCCAGTTTCTCCTCTAGACTGGACTGGTTAAAGGAGTCCCACGCAGCGGAGATGAGGGTCAGATGGGTCGGGGACGCTGAGGTGGCAGGAAGGTCTAACGGCTGCGATTTCCCACAGGTGCACAAGAAAGGTAAGACAGTGGAAGGATCCTCACAGAGTGTGTCTGGGTCCAGCTTTGGCCTCTTTTGCAGGAGGCCTGCAGGCCAGGTAAAGATGGAAGGGACCTGGGGGGTGGGCAGGACACCTCATAAAGCAGGGCAGAGGTCCTTCCTCTTCACCCAAGGCATTTAGTTCTGTCTGGGCTGGAAGGATCACCGGAGTCGTCTATATGATCCATCCTATCCCCCCGCCCCAGAGTCAAGGGCCAGCCCCAGTAGAAAGTGACGGCCAGAGCATCCCATCCACTCCTTCACTGAGTGACTGGCTCACGTTGTAGATCCAGGCGGTGGCTGAGCTGAGATGGTGATCAGGTCCTTTTCAGGGAACTCCACACCTCCCCAGCAGCTGTTCCCGCCCCAGAAGACCTCGTCCAGGAGCCAGGCTTTGCCGTGTACAATCTCAGCCCTTGCCTCTGGTACAGCTTTCAGGTTGAGGGGGGAAGGGGCACTGGGAACAGCTGGCCACCATTCACTTAATAACAAGGCTTCCGAACCCAAAGGCTGTTATTAAAGCTCCCGCCACGCCCTGCCTCCTCCGGGCGGGGGTGCTGGCTGGCGGAGCGCCATGGAAATTGGAGGCATGCCACCAGCGCCAAGTGCCGCTTCTGTTCAGTCCCTCTCCGATCCGAGTAGGTGTCAAGTTTTCATCCATCACCTGACGTCTCCGGTGGCTGGTTGCCAAGGCAGAACAACTTAGCTTTTCAAGAACCTTGAGATCAATTGCATTTACGATGCCACCGTTCCACGTCCTCAACACACCCCTGCCACCTGCCACAGTCTCTGCCACCTGCCCACGGAATCCAGGGCCACCAAACTGGGTCCTCCAGTGTGCCCGGGACATGCTAAGCACATGGGTCACGCCCCTCAAACTCTTGCTGAAGGAGCACAAACGTCTTTGAGAAGGATTTACAATCTTGCTTCTCAAAGTGGGGTCCCTGGCCCAGCAGCATTGGCTCGTTAGAAGCTGCTAGAAATGCAGAATCTGGGGCCCCAGCCCACACCTGCTGACCCAGGATCTGTATTTTAACCCTGTCTCCAGGAGACTACTTATGCATATTAGAGTTTGAGAATCCACTGGTTTAGGCTGGAAACCATGGTGGCTGAGGATCAAAACCACCTGGGGAACCTTTGCTTTTGTTGTTGTTCAGATTTCCAGGTTCTGGATTATTCTCTTTGGGAGAGAAGGCTCTGGTGTCTGTTTTGGTTGAAAGCTCCATAAGTAATCTTCACATTCACTCAGGTTTGGAATCATCTTTTCAAGTTTACCTGTACCTTCTGCTCAAAGCTTAAAGCAGGAGAATGCAAACCACAAATTACACAGAGAAGCCCCGTCCACACATGGGTAATTCTGAGTTAGCCACAGATGGATCTGCCATCTCAGCTTTGCTTCCATGGGGGGCTCTGTTGGGGTGCATGCAGGTGATGCTATCCAGCCCTACCCCGGGCAGGAACAGACTAATCACACAGTGCTCCACCCAGCTTTGTGTGGAATGACCGAACTCAGCCTTCAAGCTGCGACGATGTTGTCGTTCAGTCGCTAAATCGTATCTGACTCTCTGCAGCCCCATGGACTGCAGCACGCCAGGCTCCTCTGTCCTTCACTCCTTCACGCTCCTGGAGTTCGCTCAGATTCATGTCCATTGAGTTGGTGATGCTATCTAACTGTCTCATCCTCTGTTGCCTCCTTCTCTTTTGTCGTCAATCTTTCCCAGCATCAGACCCTCTGGCATTTCTTTACCTTCAAATTCAATCTGATCTGCCACTTCCTGGCCAGACCCCAGGCTCTCTGCAAAACAGGGGCCTTAGAAATCCCAGGTCCTACTAATGCAGAGAGCACAATTCTGTAAATTTGTCTCCATCCATCCTTGCTAATCCCAGACTATGTGCTTTGCCTCTTCCCAGAACTAGTCTACAGTCATCGCTCTGTATCTACAAGGTGCCAGCACCTCTGAGGGTACCAAAACCCACGGATGCCCAAGTCCCTTACTCACAAAGGCATAGTACAGTCAGCCCCCTGCTGGGAATCTGAAAGTTCCAGTTTGGTGTGTGCCGAAACCCCACTGTGTGTTTATCAAAATTTTGATATGGGGTGCAATTAAACATCTGTGGCTGGGGAAAGAACAGGTGACCTTGAAGAGGTCCTGACCTCAATTGCTTCATTTGAGAACCAGATGGCTGCATTACATCTGTGGTTTTCAAAGGGAAACCCTCTTGCCTAATAAAATCATAGTCAAGACTCCAATGCACAAAACTGAAAGACAGGGAATTCCCTGGCAGTCCAGTGGTTCAGACTGAATTTGGAATGCAGGAGACACAGGTTCAACCCCTGTCTGGGGAACTAAGATCCTTCATGCTGTATGGCATGGCCAAAAACTAAAATAAAAATAAATAAAGCAATCAAAAGAAAAAATTTTAACAATATAGAAGGGCTCTGAGGTGGGGGTAGGGGGTCCAGACGTATGACCACCACCCTTCGCTGACCATCTCTGGCCATGGGAAAGGTCAGCCTGCTTCTGGGGCTCCAAGGAGGAAAGTTTGAAAACCACCAGGTTAGGTAAGCCCTAAAGTCTCTCCTGGTGTTTTACCTCTGTGAGGAAGATAAAATCGGCTGGTGCCATCAAAAATCAGGTCGTAAGTCACAAAGTTTAAAAAGGATGCACTTCTGTATCACCCCACCATCTGCCTCTTCCATCAGCTCATGTAGGGCCACTCGCTACATTTCAAAACATACATTTTCTCTATCGTGTTTTAGATGCAATCATTTTGAAAAATAATTTGTATCAGGCAAACTCCTGAGAAACCCTGGAATCTCGGTTCCATCCCCGTTCCTCATTTTCCTTGGTGACGCCAAGGCTGCGGAGGAACAGGAGAGAAAGCAGTGGCCCATCCAAGTCCAAACTCCAAGAGGAACAGATTTTGGGTTCCAGGCAGTATGGGTCTCAGGGCTGAGACGTAACAAAATGAACAACCCCAGTATCCTGCCTGCATGGAGACGCGGCCTCCACACTTGTGTCCAACATCTGTTGAGCACAGAGGAGCCTCCGACAAGCCCTGGTCACAAAGGTAAAGATGCGTGGAGGATGGCAGGGGCTGGGGGCTGGCAGCTCCTTCCTGGACTGCAGCGGACAGCCTGATGAGCAGGTTAGGAGCTGAGCAAGGCCTGTGGGCTTGAAGAGAGGGTTGAGCAAGAGCTCCGCGAAGAGAGGCAAACTGGCCCTTTTATCCGCTCCTGGAGTCCCCAGGCCCCAGAATAGTGCCTGTTAGAGTTCGGAGCAAATAAACAAAGCATGGGTCCTGCTGGTGAGAGGACTGGGGCCTATTTGTCTGTATGTGAAAGGACTGGGGCAGGCAGGGCTGTAGAAGAGAATAAGTGGCTCGGCACAGGCCCTTGGCCTTGGGACGTCTCATTCGGGTGGTGGAGGAGAGCTCGAGGTGGTCGGGAGTACAGAGGGCCCACAGAGCAGCCTATTGCAAGGACAACGCGGGAAAGCAGAGTCTTAGAGAGAATCCAGAATTCAAAGAGGAGTCCCATCCCTCGAGGGCCCGGCCCCGGGGTGTCTTTGGGGACAGCCTAGGACCCTCACATTGCAGATCAGCCTCCCTTTGTGTGAAGGGCTGTGATGAGACCCCCAAACACTGAGCAGACCCGACCCCTGCTGGAGCTGGGAAAACGCAGGCAGTGGGAAGAGGCCCTGGTGACTCTAATAAACATTCTGGAAAACCGTGCACCCTCGACACTTGGCACTCCCTCCCCAACTCCTAATCCCACTTTTCACAGTCTCAGGGACACCATTATTGGCTTCATCTATATTTTTCCTGGGTTCCTCTCCCACACATCCCCTCCCCAGGAGGGCAGAGTCTGATCACACCTCTCCGGTTCACCTATGGGTCCCCAGTAACCAGCCTGGTGCTGGGCACTTGGATGGACAGACGCATGGACGCCTGAACCGGTATGTTCCGGGAGAAGGTGGGGTCTGAGTCAAGTGTCTGGAGAGGATCCAGGAGGAGGGCCCTCCTGGGAGGCCAGCAGCTCACCTCCACGCTGCTCAGCCACTGCCGCACGTCCAGGAAGGACTGTCTGGCCGTGAGGTCGTACATGACCACGACGCCGTCAGCCTTTCGGAAGAACTGCTGGGTGATGCAGCGATACCTGCGCGAAGCTCCGGGTCAGGTGTGCGGCCTTCTCGGCCGCCAGACCCCGCCCCCGCCGGGAGAGGGCAGGCGGGGTTACCCCTGGGGGCGGGGAGGGGGGGGGGTTGCTCCTCACCTCTCCTGCCCCGCCGTGTCCCACAGCTGCACGGCCACCCGCGAGCCGTCCACACACACCGTCTTCACGCGGTAATCGATGCCTGTGGGTGGAGCCGAGCATCACGCCCAATCCAGAAGCCACGCCCCCACCCGGCAGCCCCAGGGACGGCCCTCCCCTCTGCAGCTCCTGACCGGTGATGTGGGCGTGGACAGAGCCCTGGACGCCGAGCCCGGGGACCTGGGCTCTGGTCCTGTCTCAGCCACTGACCAGCTGTGGGACCTCGATCCAACCACTGAACCCCTCTGAACTGCAGGCCCCTCGCTGCAGTGTCCCTCTTTAGGGATCAGAGAGTTCACATATGGAAAAGCATTCTACTAAGGTGAAAAATTGTCCTTCATGAATTCATTCCCTCATGGTCAAGATGAGGAGACAGAAAGACTGTCCTCAGATTCCTCCCTCCCCCCTCCCTTCCTCCTTTCCTTCTTTCCCCCTGCAATCCTTTTCAAAATGTCTATAATAAAATTCAGATATCCTTGGGGGGAATGGATCACATGTTCAGACTCCCATAGGTGATGCAAAGATAGGTGAAGGGGGGGAAGTAGGAAGAGGGGAGGGCTTGGCAGTGGGTGGGGCAGAGAGAATTAGAGGGGCTGGGGAGGGAATCAGAGGCAACATTTCCCCCTAGAGTTGGGTCCAGAGTTCCTAATCCCAGCCACCAGTGAAAGTGTTAGTCATTCAGTTGTGTCCAACTCTTTGCGACCCCATGGACTACAGCCCGCCAGGCTCCTCTGTCTGTGGGATTCTCCAGGCAAAAATACTGGAGTGGATTGCCATTCCCTTCTCCAGGGGATCTTCCTGATCCAAGAATCAAACCCAGCTCCTCTGCACTAAGAATCTTCAAATTCTTAACCATTTAAGCCACCAGCAAAGTTCCAATCCCAGCCTTCAAGCCCCTTGCAATTATCCCTCTGAGGCTGTGACCACCCCCCACCCCTGGAGTCATGGACCCCAGAGAGAGGCCACAGGGCAGGGAGACATACCATGTGCCCCAGAGCAGACCTCAGACTGAGGACCTAAATGTGGTTCTTTGATAACAAACATTCCTCCATCCCACATCCTGTAAGGATGTTCACAGATGTTCAACCAGGTTTAAAACACTTTTCCCTCTTAAGTCATCAGATCTTGAAACCAGTGAGAAACCTCCTCCACCTTCAAAAAGGCCCAGCTTCTGGGGTCCTTACTCTGGAGGGGCCAGGGAGGAACAGTAGCAGCCGCTGGCCAGAGAGACAGACAGGTGGACAGGCAGATAAGAGGCAGTCGACAGAAAAAGGCATTCCCGCCACAGTGTCCAGGCAAAGGGGCGTGAGGGGCTGGCAGGGCAGGAGAGATGGGAGGGTCGTCAGCTCCTAGAATGTCAGCAGGACCGCAGACACCCTGGGTTCCCAGAAGAAGGTCAGAGAGAGGGTGCCCACACCTGGGTGAGGAACAGAGCAATGGGTCTCAAAGGTAGAAGGCTTGGCATTCCCAGTTCCCACGTGACATCCCTCCCTCCTCACGGAGCTCCCCTGTGACATCCACATGAGGGTTGCTATCTGCACACACACACCCCCATACATGCAAGTGCACACATCTCCACCCCCTCCCCACCATGGAAGGCTGAAGAAGCAGGAGACCCTCTTTGCCCGAGCTGGTCAGCAGCCTCACCGAGTTGCAAACCCAGTTCTGAGGCTCGTTCCTCTCTTCACAGCAGCACCCTGGGCATGGGGCACCCAGCAGCTTCATTTCACCCAGAGAGTCCAGGGCTCAGCACTCCCATCAGAACAGGTGGGAACCAGACCCAAGGGTATCTCCTTGGCTCAAGCGCATGGGCTTCCCCCATGGGTGCTCTGGGAGACAGAGTAGCTGCCTGCCATCTGATAACAGCTCAGGAGAAAACCAACCGCAGCTGATACCTCTGGGGCCTGGTCTGAAGCCCCTGAAGACCCAAGGATGAGCCCTGTGTTTGGTGGAAAGGCAGGTGACGGAGGGCTGGCTGGGTCCCTTGACCTTACTGATGACTGCTCTGCTGGAGGCGGGGAGCTTGTCTTGCAGGGAGCACAGTGGACCAGGAGCTTGGTGAGTCCCTGCTGGCCCCCAGGGCACCCCTCCCTGCAGCCTCAGACCCACAGGCTGGGAAAGAGATGAACAAGCTGGACAGGAGCGTGAGGCTGGGAGGACACGGTGTGTCAGTCCAGGAGAAAGGGCCTCACAGAGGGACATGGGACTAGAGGGATTTCTGAGACCCCTGCACCGGTTCCAACGCTCCAGGAGCCCAGACCCCGTGTTCCTGCCTCCAAGCAGCCATGTGACCTTGAGGACTTGACTTCACCCTATTTGGGGGACTTTGCTTTCCCCATCTATAAACTGAGGTGTGATGGGGGTGTGGGGAAAGTTGGGCGTCCATGACCTTTACATCCTGCTGCTTCAGTGAACACTCGCAGGTGACCCCTAGATTGCAACTTAAGTGGTTCCTGAATGAGGACTGGACCCCAAGGCCATCTCGGTGGATTGTGTGTGTGGTGGGATGTGCGGGTCAGAGCTGGGTGATGGGCCCCAGGAAGGGCAGCCTTCACCTTCCCAAGCAGTCAGTCCAAGCACACGGGCTTGGGAGTGGGGAGAGCCAGTGATGTCATGGACGCAAGCTCCCAGAATTTCTCTGTGCAGACGAGGAGATGGATGGAACCTGACTGGTGCCCAGGAGAGGTCAGAGGGCATCCTGCCAGGAAAGCTTTCAGAAGGAACACCTTGGGGCATGGCCCGTGGTTTAAAGCAGGAGCCTGTGAACCAAGGTGGGGCCTCAGGGAGAGCCCTGGACTCACAGTCCTGGGTTCAGAGCCTTTGCCTCCAACAGCCTCTCTTCTCCTCGACAACACGAGCTCCAGAATTCTACAGGAAGCATCATTTGACATTTCCAGGCCACTCAAAGGACCCACGCACCTGCTTTTGAAGGGACATATGGTCTGGGAGGCAGGGCACCCCAAGACACACTGCTGCATTGTGGAACCCAGATTCTGCACAAGCCAACGGGCAAGGACAAGTCATGTGCTCACGAGGGGCTGGGCGATCAGGAAGTCTCTTCGGAGAAGGAGGAGGGCTTGCAAGCACTGCCATGTCCCTGTAGGTCTGTGCTGAGGGTCCAGGGCTGCTGTGCCTATGGGACTCAGGCTCCTGGAGCCCCCGGAGCCCAGGACTCAGTGCCTTGCCTGTATCTTTAAAGGGAGCATCTTCCAGGCAGCTGGCGTGACATTGGCTCCCTGACGCATGTGCCAGAGACGCTGATTCCAGCTGATGCTCTGGGCTCCCCTTGCGCAGTGAGAGGAAGGGTATTCTAGATTTAGAAATGATGATATTTTTCCCCATCGTAAATTGTCGGTGTTTCCGTAATTGGCCTCCTGGGAAGTGCAAATTAGCCTGATAATCTCTTTTCCAGAGTTCTCCATCTCAGAGACACTGGTTGGAGGTGTGAGCAGACCCCGATTCTCTGATTTTTCCAACAGGAGAGGCAACATGTGCATGGCGTAGGGGCTGCCCTGGGGGGTGAAGCATCTCCCCTCTGCTCCCACAGGCTGATGCCCGAGGTATGACCTCGGGGGTAGTTCTGTGGTCACCCCACAGAACGCTCCAGGGAGGGCCAGTCCAGCTCCAGAGAGGTCGCTTCCAGGGTCAGCACACTTGGCACACTGGGTCACTCTGAGCCATGACTCTCCAGTCACATGCAGCAGGGTCTTCTGGGTGTCTTCTTGTCAGAGTCCCGATTCTTCCCCTTTGGAGGCTCTGAGTCTCCATGTGGAACGGGGCAGAAGTGGGGTAAGAGGGGCCCCCAGATTTGGAATCTGAAAAGGCTCAGCCATAAGAACGGGGTGCCTGCAGCCTACAGGAAAGAACCATCCATAGGAGGAAAATTGGAAAGAAGGGCCCATTTAGGTTATCCTAGAAGAGATCTCGGAGTCTCCCAAAGCAGTTTTCTGGGGCAGGAAAGTTTATCTCCGAGGGCCAGCTTGTAAGGCCAAGGGATCTTATACAGGGGTCAAGGGTGGTCTGGACAGAGTACTGGGCTTGGAAGAAATCTTGGGTGGCTTCGTTCAAATCTTTCATTTTTTTCAGGTGAGGAAAACTGCAGCACAAAGAAGAAATACCTCTGGAGTCACATGGCCAGTGGCAGAGCTGGGGTAAAGGTCTAGGATTTTTGATGTCCCCCTGGACCTCAGCAGACTGCCCTGCCTATGCCAACACAACTCCGTGTTGCTAGGGAGACAGTGGGCTGGAACAGCAAGGGTGCATGGGGGGGCCAATGTGAGCACCAACCAGCTGATGAGAATGAGGACCAGCCTCTGGACTTCTCTGGGCCTGCCTCAGAGTCCTGGTCCATGTATTGGGCTGAAAGCAGTGCTTGCCTTTCAGGGTTCTTGGGAAGACAGATGGAAACGATAACTATTAGGTAGGGATGCAAATTGATGCAGCCACTGTGGAGAACAGTATGGAAGGGCCTCAAAAAGCTAAAATAGAACTATCATATGATCTGGCAATCCCACTCCTGGGCATAAACCCTCAGAAAACCATAATGCAAAAAGGCACATGTATCCCAGTGTTCATCACAGCACTCTCTACAATAGCCAGGACATGGAAGCAACCTAGATGTCCACCAACAGATGAATGGATAAAGAATATTCCCCACCATAAAAAGGAATGAAATTGGGTCATTTGTAGAGATGTGGATGGATCTGGAGTCGGTCACACAGAGTGAAGTAAGTCAGAAAGAGAAAAACAAATATCACATATTAATACATATATATGGAATCTAGAAAACAGGTACTGATGAACCTACTTTGGGGGCAGGAATAGAGAGGCAGAAATAGAGAACAGACGCGTGGGCACAGAAAGGGAAGGGGAGGGTGGGACGAATTGGGAGAGCAGCCTTGACGTATAGACACGACCATGGGTAAAACAGACAGCTAGAGGGAAGCTGCTCTATAACACAGCGAGCTCAGCCTGGTGCCCCGTGATGACCTAGCGGTGGGATGGTGGGGGTGGGAGGGAGGCTCAAGAGGAAGGGCTGTGTGTGTACATACAGCTGATTCACTTTGTCATCCAGCAGAAACTAATACAACATTGTTCTTGCATGGAAAATTCCATGGACCAAGAAGCCTGTTGGGCTACAGTCCATGGGGTCACAGAGTCACACACCACTGATCAACTAACACTTTTCACTTCACTTTCTTATCAGCAAGGTTAAGTGGCATATAGAAGACACTCCATGGATTCATTTATTTTTTTGGCTTGAGTGACCGTATTTGGGAGAAGCTAAAAGGTCGATAATGCCCTTGGGTTCTACTACATATCGCAAGGCAAGGAGCAACTCTGGGAGAAGGGGCCAAGGCCTCTACCTAAATAGATTTGTGCTCAGTCACTCAGTCGTGTCTGACTCATTGCAACCCCATGGACTGACTGTAGCCTGACAGGCTCCTCTGTCCATGGGAATTCCCAGGCAAGAATACTGGAGTAGGTTGCCATTTCTGATTCCAAAGGGTCTTCCTGACCCAGAGATGGAACCCATGCATCTCCTGCATTGGCAAGTGGATTCTCTACCATGGAGCCACGCGGGAAGCCCACCTAAACACAGAATTACCCAGATAGCGACGGGAGCAGACAAAGACCTGATCAGCTAGTAGCTGAGCTTAAAAAGCATCCACAATGGACTCCAGCTATTACCAGCAGGCCTGGGATGCAGGATGGGGACAGCTGACAGGTAAAAGAAGCCACCAGAACACTGTCCTGTGCCCTGCCTATCTACACAAGTGCATGCACACACACACACACACACACAGAGAAAGTGGGGAAGGCATGATTCAAGAGAGTCGGGCTCAGAAAGGGGACAAAGGGCCAGCAGTCCATCTGTGCTAACTTCAGGTCCCCTTCAGGCCAGACGTAGGAAGCATTTGTGGTTGCATCCTCATGGAGCACTGGGCAGACATGGTCCTCACCTACCAGCCTAGCCCATAGCCCTTCCCACAGGGCTCCAAGTCCCTACTTGGGCCCCCTTCTCACAGCCACCCATTCCCAGAGGTGGGCTAGGGTCCAGCCTCGGGCAGAAAACTCACCCACAGTGGCTGCCGAGCCTGGGGAGAACCTGCCATCGCAGAACCGGCCCAAGAAAGACGTCTTCCCCACGGAGGAGTTGCCCACGAACACGATCTTGAAGAGCCGGTCTGGGGTGGACAGGGAGCCTTCCTTCTGCGGAAGGCAGACAGTTGGGTCAACCACTGGGACAGTCACCAGTCCCCGCACCTGCCACCCCCACCCCTCACTGTCCTTATGGCGTCCAGGGAGAGACCAGCAACCAGCGAGGGAGGCTGCTCCAGCTCCGGCCTCGGATGCAAGAAGCTTCGGGTTCAGGGCACCGGGGCTCCTTCCAACGTCAGATGTGGGAAGAGAGACATGCATTCCAGCACCACTGATGCCCGTGTGCTGGGCCACAGACCCTGTGCTGGGCTGGGTTTGTGGCGGAGGGAAGGAGGCCGTGTGTACAGAGTCACAGCATGACGTTCCAAGTGTCCAGGGAGCACGGTCAGGGGGTCAAGGGTCTCGGGGTGCAGGGTGCTTTGGCCTGGGCTTTAAGGAGGAGGTGGAGGTTTTCTGTGCGGAGTGATTAGGAAGGACAAGGTGGGGTGTCGGCAGGGAGATGGAGAGCTAGAAAAAGAAGGCTTATCTATATCCTGGGGGCTGAATCATCCCAGGCTGGGGTCGGGCCTCTTATTTCAGCCCCATCACTGGAAGCTTAGACTGGATGGAGGATGAGCCTGCCTTCTTGCACGCTGCCCTGCCATCCCATCTCATCAACTTCATCTAGGGGCCCTGTCTGCCCTTGAAATAAAAGAAGAAAAAAGAAACCCACACTCATTAAAAAAAAAAAAGCTTTAAAAATTAAAAGTGATAAATACTAATTTTAAAAATTAGAAAACTTAGTAGAGAGGAAAATAATTATTCATCATTTATCCCACCACCCTGAAATGGCCACTGTTTCTATTTTGATGCATTTGTTTCAGGGTTTTTTCTATATAGATGAGGCAATAGGTGATTTTTGAGAGCGATTTGAGATATTATATGTAATTTACTTAATTACACATAAATTTAAATTTATATGTAATTTTCTATTTTTAATATATTATTAAATTATGAATAGTGCTCTGAATCACCAACGTTTTTTGAAAGTGTGATTTTTAAAAATTATTTAAAATTAATTAATTTTTGGCTGAGCTGGGTCTTCATTGCTGTGAGGGCTTTTCTCTAGTTGTGGCAAGCGGGGGTTGCTCTGTACTTGTGTTGCATGGGCTTCTCACTGCAGTGGCTTCTCTTGATGCAGATCACGGGCTCCAGGGCGCACAGCTTTGGTGATGGCAGCACATGGCTTCAGCAGTTGCAGTTCCCGGGCTCTCGAGCACAGGCTTGGTAGTTATGGCCCATGGGCTTAGTTGTCCCACAGCATTTGGAATCTCTCTGGACCAGGGATCAAACCTGTGTTTCCTTCCTCACTGAGCCACCAGGGAAGTCCTGAAAGTGTGATTTTTAACAGTGCTATAACATTCTGTTAATATAGTTTAATTTATGGCCAACAAAGGTCCGTCTAGTCTAAGCTATGGTTTTTCCAGTAGTCATGTATGGATGTGAGAGTTGGACTATAAAGAAAGCTGAGCACTGAAGAATTGATGCTTTTGAACTGTGGTGTTGGAGAAGACTCTTGAGAGTCCCTTGGACTTCAAGGAGATCCAACCAGTCTATCCTAAAGAGATCAGTCCTGGGTGTTCTTTGGAAGGACTCATTTGAAAAGACCCTGATGCTGGGAAAGATTGAAGGCAGGAGGAGAAAGGGACAACAGAGGATGAGATGGTTGGATGGCATCACCGACTCAATGGACATGAGTTTGAATAAACTCCAGGAGCTGGTGATGGACAGGGAGGCCTGTCGTGCTGCAGTCCATGGGGTCGAAGAGTTGGACACGACTGAGTGACTGAACCAACTGAACTGAACTGAATTTATGGCCTTATTGTTTTTTTTCCAATTGTGGCAAGACAATCTCTGTCAGTAGTGTGGCAAATCCTGAAATGCCAGGCTATGGGGAGAACTTTCCAGAACATGGTCATGCTTTCCCTTCTCTGCCCAGTAAGGGGAGGGACCTGGGGCTGGCCAGCACGTTACTCTGGGATGCTCCAGCCAGTAGGAAATGGACTTGCTCCAGGACATGGGGGATGGCATGGGAAGCCGGGCGAGGACCATTGTGGGTCCTTTCCCCCAAGGGTCATGAAGTCCAGAGAGCCACACAATCATTCAAATCCTGCTCTTAAGCCCTGCCCGGCACTGCTGGCCGAGTGAGCAGGCTCTTTAGAGTCCATTTAGAAGTGGATCTGGGGGAATTAGCTCCTCTCATGGACAAATACTGTAATGGAGCTGCAGCCAGTATTAGCAGTTTCAGAGAAAAGCCATTTACAGCCTTTTGGGGAGAAATCAATTCCATGCCATACTTAGCAGGAAATTCAAGGTCAATTATAGGAATTTAAACTCATCTTTTAAAAAAGAGAAAAGAAACCCATGCTCAGAAACACTATCCCGGCCCCATGTTCTTTATTCCTACACAAGCACCACTCTCTGCCAGCCTGGTGTCTCCATGTGTAATTTGTTTGAGACTAAAGCTCAGTGCAGCCATAGGTGTGGCCCAGGCCCAGGACGATGAGGAACATGGAACCCAGGCTGGAAGGAGATGGCCCAGGCCACAGAGGTGGGGGCTGACCTTGCTCTGCACTCTCCCCAGCCCCGCCCCACCCTAGCAGAGCACTTATTTTGCAGACAGGATACCACCAACACTGTGTCCTTGACTAGATGGACCTTTGTTGGCAAAGTAATGTCTCTGCTTTTTAATATGTTATCTAGGTTGGTCATAACTTTCCTTCCAAGGAGTAAGTGTCTTTTAATTTCATGGCTTCAATCATCATCTGCAGTGATTTTGGAGCCCCCAAAAATAAAGTCTGACACTGTTTCCCCATCTATTTCCCATGAAGTGATGAGACCAGATGCCATGATCTTAGTTTTCTGAATGTTGAGCTTTAAGCCAACTTTTTCACTCTCCTCTTTCACTTTCATCAAGAGGCTTTTTAGTTCCTCTTCACTTTCTGCCATAAGGGTGGTGTCATCTGCATATTTGAGGTTATTGATATTTCTCCCAGCAATCTTGATTCCAGCTTGTGCTTCTTCCAGCCCAGTGTTTCTCATGATGTTCTCTGCATATAAGTTAAATAAGCAAGGTAACAATATACAGCCTTGAGGTACTCCTTTTCCTATTTGGAACCAGTCTGTTGTTTCATGTCCAGTTCTAACTCTTTCTTCCTGACCTGCATATAGGTTTCTCAAGAGGCAGGTCACGTGGCCTGGTATTCCCATCTCTTTCAGAATTTTCCACAGTTTATTGTGATCCACACAGTCAAAGGCTTTGGCATAGTCAATAAAGCAGAAATAGATGTTATTCTGGAACTGTCTTGCTTTTTCAATGAGCCAGTGGATGTTGGCAATGTGATCTCTGGTTCCTCTGCCTTTTCTAAATCCAGCTTGAACATCTGGAAGTTCATGGTTCCTAGCGTGTGAGATGAGTGCAATTGTGCGGTAGTTTGAGAATTCTTCGGGATTGCCTTTCTTAGGGATTGGAATGAAAACTGACCTTTTCCAGTCCTGCGGCCACTGCTGAGTTTTCCAAATTTGCTGGCATATTGAGTGCAGCACTTTCACAGCATCATCTTTTAGGATTTGAAAGAGTTCAACTGGAATTCCATCACCTTCACTAGCTTTGTTCGTAGTGATGCTTTCTAAGGCTCACTTGACTTCACATTCCAGGATGTCTGGCTCTAGATGAATGATCACACCATTGTGATTACCTGGGTCGTGAAGATCTTTTTTGTACAGTTCTTCTGTGTATTCTTGCCACCTCTTCTTAGTATCTTCTGCTTCTGTTAGGTCCATAGCATTTCTGTCCTTTATCGAGCCCATCTTTACATGAAATGTTCCCTTGGTATCTCTAATTTTCTTGAAGAGATCTCTAGTCTTTCCCATTCTGTTGTTTTCCTCTATTTCTTTGCCTTGATCACTGAGGAAGGCTTTCTTATCTCTCCTTGCTATTCTTTGGAACTCTGCATTCAAATGGGAATATCTTTCCTTTTCTCTTTGCTTTTCACTTCTCTTCTTTTCACAGCTATTTGTAAGGCCTCCTCAGACAGCCATTTTGCTTTTTTGCATTTCTTTTCCATGGGGATGGTCTTGCTTCCTGTCTCCTGTACAATGCCATGAACCTCCATCCATAGTTCATCAGGCACTCTGTCTATCAGATCTAGTCCCTTAAATCTATTTCTCACTTTCACTGTATAATCATAAGGGATTTGATTTAGGTCATACCTGAATGGTCTAGTGGTTTTCCCTACTTTCTTCAATTTAAGTCTGAATTTTGCAATAAGGAGGTCATGATCTGAGCCACAGTCAGATCCTGGTCTTGTTTTTGCTGACTATATAGAGCTTCTCCATCTTTTGCTGCAAAGAATATAATCAATCTGATTTCGGTGTTGACCATCTGGTGATGTCCATGTGTAGAGTCTTCTCTTGTGTTGTTGGAAGAGGGTGTTTGCTATGACCAGTGCATTCTCTTGGCAAAATGCTATTATTAGCCTTTGCCCTGCTTCATTCCATATTCCAAGGTCAAATTTGCCTGTTACTTCAGGTGTTTCTTGACTTCCTACTTTTGCATTCCAGTTCCCTATAATGAAAAGGACATCTTTTTTGGGTCTCAGCCACCACGCAGAAGCATGGCCGAGGGGAGCTACCCCTCGCCCAAGGTCAGGGGCGGTGACTGAGAGTTCCAGGCTGCGACGGTGCAGGAACGGCCGAGAGGAGCGACCCTACGTCCAAGGTCAGGAGGGGTGGCTGTGAGGAGACATCCCTCGTCCAAGGTAAGGAGCAGCGGCTGCACTTTGCTGAAGCAGCCGTGAAGAGACACCCCACATCCAAGGTAAGAGAAACCCAAGTAAGACGGTAGGTGTTGCGAGAGGGCATCAGAGGGCAGACAGATGGAAACCACAATCACAGAAAACTAGCCAATCTGATCACAGGACCACAGCCTTGTCTAACTCAATGAAACTAAGCCATGCCACGTGGGGCCACCCAAGACGGACAGGTCATGGTGGACAGGTCTGACAGAATGTGGTCCACTGGAGAAGGCAATGGCAAACCACTTCAGTATTTTTGCCTTGAGAACCCCATGAACAACAGTATGAAAAGGCAAAATGATAGGATACTGAAAGAGGAGCTCCTCAGGTAGGTAGGTGCCCGATATGCTACTGGAGATCAGTGGAGCAATAACTCCAGAAAGAATGAAGGGATGGAGCCAAAGCAAAAACAATACCCAGTTGTGGATGTGACTGGTGATAGAAGCAAGGTCCGATGCTGTAAAGAGCAATATTGCATAGGAACCTGGAATGTTAGGTCAATGAATCAAGGCAAATTGGAAGTGGTCAAACAGGAGATGGCAAGAGTGAATGTCGACATTTTAGGAATCAGCCAACTAAGATGGACTGGAATGGGTGAATTTAACTCAGATGACCATTATATCTACTACTGTGGGCAGGAATCCCTTAGAAGAAATGGAGTAGCCTTCATGGTCAACAAAAGAGTCCGAAATGCAGTACTTGGATGCAATCTCAAAAACAACAGAATGATCTCTGTTCGTTTCCAAGGCAAACCATTAAATATCACGGCAAATGCACTATAACATTCTATTAAATGACTATAGTCTAATTTGTGTCCCTAGTGTTTTTTTTTCCCATTGTTTGCTCTTATACACTTATATTCTTCAATGAAATTTCTGCCTGACTTTAATTATTTCCTTAGGAATGGTTGCTAGAGGTAGAAATGCTGGTTACAGAGGTGGTCATTAAAAGATATTGATTCCTATTCTGAAACTACTTTCCAGAAAGCTGGTTCCAACCGAGGGCTCAGCGGCCTTGGAGGCGACCCTCTGCTGAGGCTGCTGAGCGACTTCCAGCGGATATATTTCCTCTTGGCAGCAGCTTCTGCCGCAGCTAAAGGGCAGCGCGTGTGTGCAGCCCGCGGGCTGGGGGTGGTGGCGGGGAAGGCAGGTGGCGGGGGAGGGGCTGGGCTGCCGTCACTGCAGGGGGTGGGGGTGCGGCCTCGCGCTCTCTGCTCTACTTCCCCATACTCCCAAGGGGGCACCAGGTCTCTGACGCCCCTCACTGGACAATTGCGAGGATCAAAGGCCACCGCAGACAGGATGCTTCATCTCTTCCTTTACCCTGTCTCCCGCGGACCTCATAACACTTCTTCCACCACCATCATGGGGTATTTAAAGCCCCAATTTGTGCCCACTGCCAGCCAGTGTGGCCTGTGCACTTTGGGGGAAGGGCGTGCCGGGGGCGGGGGGAGGGCTCCACCCACCAATCTTTCCGGGTCCCATGGCCCAGGGTCCTTTACAAGCAGGGGTTTGTAGGCATGAGTGTTAATCCAGGCCCAAGAATGATAACCAAGGCCAAGAAGTCCCTGTGCAGGGCCGGGAGAGGGCTGGCTGGCACACAGGCCAATGCACCACTGGACCACTCAGCTCTGAAGGCTGCCATGAGGCACGTGAGCTGTTCTAGAGGGTTCAGTGGTGGGCGCAGGGCTGAGGAGCTGACCCCATGGCTCACAAACCGGGTGAGGAGTTTCATCAGTGATCCAGAGGAGGACGGTCTGTGTGCCTCCTTCTCCCAAGAACTCAGCAGGGAGAGCTGGTAGGGGGCAGCAGTGCGATGGGGGTAGTGGAGGGTCACACTGGCGGGAGGAGCAGGAGGTGAGCTGATTAGGAGCTAAGAGGAGAGGGGTGGGGCACAGACCTCCCCAGCAGGGATGCGCCTGCAGGGAGCTGTCGCAGAATGTACCAGAAGAGGGACCATGTTTAAAGTACATACTATGTGATGTTCAAGGCCCAGCAGAGAGTCCATCTTACTCCATGAAGGCTTTTAAATCTGAATCAGAAAAGAGTGCATAGGGTAGGGAGTGGGGCCAGCAACAGAAGTTGTCAGGAGAGCATCCCCAGGCCCCCAAGTCTTTGTCACGACTCTCATGATGGAGGGGGAGGGTGGTACCCAATGGACACAAACTCAGTGTGTGGTCAGGCTTGCTGCGTCTGACCCCTGAGCTGCCCTGGGCTCACGATCAAGGGACAAGGCACAGGGTGACCTACAAGCCAGCGTGGGAACACTCATACCTCAGACAGGGCTTCTTTTCCCACAGGCTGCCCTCGGGGAGACGTGGGCATGAGTCCCAGAGGTCGGGTACGTCCACTTTGTCCATCCAACCCCTGGCTGGAGGCCTCCTCCTCTTCTGAGCATTTGCTCAGCGGCTGCTGAAAGCCGCCCCCCAGCAGCTGGGGCAGGGGGTCCTCTTCAATGGAGATGATCCTGCGGAGCCGCCGGGTGAGCGGTCCTCCGGGCCCCGGCTCCTCTTCTGTAATGGGGCACCCACTCAGGCCCAGGGAGTTTCTCCGCCTCTGGATGCCAAACACATCCTCCTCCTCCTCGGACTGGCTGTTTGGTGGGGGGACAAAGAGTGGGGACAATATCGTAACATGTATCTGAGCGGAGGCTGGGGGCTGCCCGACGGCTTCCGTGACAGACAGTTGAGGAAGCACACACTTTGGGGGCAGAGAGGAGCTAGGAACGGGAAAAGCAGACTCCGCATGCTTTAGCTCTTTCACGGAATGTCTTTACAATGAAGGTGAAGATGATGATGAAAGTGAAGGTGATGATAAAAGCAAAGAAGAGGATGGAGGTGAAGGTGACGGTGGCTCCAGGTTTTAAGCTAATGACACAGTCCTTGCTCTCAAGGAGCACTTGACTCAGGCGTCTACAGCCATCCTGACATACTACACTGGTCCAGGCTGTGGGAGGTGCCTGAAGGAGAAGGAAAGCTGTGAAGACAGGAGTGTAACAGCCGTGCAAAGAAAGCTCCTGGGTCAACAGCGGGCGGCCTTCGCCCAGGTCGGACACCAGCCCTTCTCAGCCGCATGTCCCCAAGTCAGACGCCAACCCTCCAGGACGGTTTCCCTGCCCGACCGCCCTGCCCACCTCCCTGATAAGCTGGGGCACAAACCAGACCCGCTAGGGAAGCAGCCCTCAGGGAGGCAGGCGAGGGGGTCGCTGCCCTGGGAAGGGGGGCCCCAGCACAGCAGGCATCCACCGGCTTGGGGCTGGCGAGGAAGCCAGGGAGGGCCCTCCACCCGCTTCTTCTCCCTTTCTCCGGAGAGTCAGAAGTGAGCGGCCTCGGACGGTCCGAGCAGCCAGAAGCAGGAGAAGCAGGAGGTGGAGGACTCGGGCGCTGGACGTGGGTCAGTGCGTGGGCTGTGTCCTCGAGGCTTGAGAGCAAAGGCCCCTCGGGGCTCTCCCCCCTCACGCCACTGCGAACAAGTCAGAGGGCGGTTGTATGGGAAGGGACTTGAGTCCAAAATCGAAACACACACACGAGGATTAGAAGAGAAAATGGAGCAGGAAGCGGCAGTGAGGCGACAGGGCGGAAGGACACAGAATATGCCGAATGGAGAATCCCCTTCGCTTTGCTCCCCGGTTTCTAGCATTTCTGGTTCTTAAGGACCGACAGCAGAAAGAAAAAGAAAAAAAAAGTGTATTACTGTTCGTAAGTTATGGACGATTCTGAAAGAGAAATGGGGATACAGCACTTACTCACAAAATGCTGACTTAGTTTCGTCCCCTGATATAAAATAAAAGATTTGTGGGAATTTAAGAATGTTTAGATTTACTGATAAAATCAGTCTTTAACAGAAACTGTCACCTTTTCAACAAATTTCTCTTACATTCTCATGAGCCTACTAAGTGCTCACCCACTTCAGCACACAATTAGTGTTCCCATCTGCTTTCTCTCTGCCTGCACACACATGTGCACATGTGTGAGCATGTGAGCAACATGCATGCACACACACGCACTCACCCAGTCACACACACTCACACACACACTCATCCACTCACACCCACTCACACTCACACACACACTCACACACACACTCACACCCACTCACACACTCACCCACTCACACACACCCTCACACACTCACACACACACTCACCCACTCTCACACACACTCATACACACACCCACTCACACACACCCTCACACACTCACACACACACTCACCCACTCTCACACACACTCATACACACACCCACTCACACACACATACTCTCACACACACGCACTCACCCACTCTCACACACTCACACACTCACCCACTCAGACACACACACACTCACCCACTCACACACACACACACTCACCCACTCACACACACACACACACGCACCCACTCACACCCACACTCACACACTTACACACTCACCCACTCACACCCAGTCACACACACTCACCCACTTACACACTCACCCACTCACACCCAGTAACATACACACTCATACACACACCCACTCACACACAACCCCACTCACACACACGTACTCTCTCTCACACACACACTGTGTACGCACAGGCAGAGCATGGCTTTTTAAAGTCCTTGCACCCAGGAAAGAAATGGCCACTGAAATGATCCTAAAATGAAATGACCCTAAAACAAATTGTTTCTTGGCAAAAGCTTCTCCCTGGGCAATTTTCAAGCACTGTTACACTCTGGAGTCCCATCAGCATAGCATGACTAAGTTCCTCTTTGGTTCTGACACCAGACACAATGTGTGAGTGGCAGAGAACAGGCACCTCTGCCAAAGTCTACAGGAATTCAGAGTTCTCAATATTGATTATTCATCAATTAAAGTCTGTTTCCTCCTCTCAACTGTAGGTTCCTTGAAAGCAGAGGTGGGGTCTATTTTCTTGATCCCTGTAGCCCAGCACACAGCACTGTGTCCCGCACACAGCAGGTACTCGATAATGGATATTAAGGGCAGGACTCATGCCTAATCAATCTTTGGATCTTTGGAGGCTTCCTAGAATTCAAAGAATGACTGGTACGCAGTAGGCAACCAGGCAGTGCTTGTTGAGAGCATATATTCAGTTCCAAGGAACCAAGAGAACAATTACTGCAGGAATTTGGCTCCCATGTTGCATCTTTTTGGCTCCCATGTTGCATCCCATGCTCAGCTGTTTAGAAAAGGAATTGATGATGATCAAATTCAAGATTTTGACAGATCAGTGGATTGACATCCCAGGTCACCTCCACTTTGCATATCTTTTTATTTCCTGGTTGCTGTCCTCAGGTTCTCCCAGATGAGCAAGTTCACACAATCACTCCTGGGTTTTACTCTTGGGGATCTGACTGTCTCTACCTCTCTGTGGCCATCGTGGGCACGGAGCACATGATCCATAGAAGAGAGGGCAGGGGTCTAGCTTGCCGCTCTCCAGGAGCAATGGGCCACTCCTCTGGGGACTCAAGTGCTGCCCAGGAGCAACCAAGCACATTATCCCTGAGTTAATTAACTTTGAATTATTGAGAGGAGTCTGTGAAGTTCAGACCCCATGCTCATCTGCAAAGGAATTAATGATTGGAGATTCCATGAGGTAAGTGAAGTGTTAGTTGCTCAGTCGCATCTGACTCTTTGTGACCTCGTGAACTATAGCCTGCCAGACTCCTCTGTCCATGGAATTCTCTAGGCAATAATATGGGAGTGGGTAGGGATTCACCTCTCCAGGCGATTTTCCCGACCCAGGGATCAAACCCGGGTCTTCTGCATTGCAGGCAGATTCTTTACCATCTGAAACATCAGGGAAGCCCATGGAGATTCCATACTCCACTATAATTACCCTTCAGACTCACACAGTCCTGTGCCTGGAAGACCAGGAACATCCTTCTGCCCGACAGACCGCAGAGCCCTGCCTGGCATTCCCGCCTTCCCCGTTGCTGACCCCTCTTCCTCCCACCCTCTCTGTCCCTGGGCTGATTTGCAGCTGCTCTTCAGCGCCCCCTGCAGGAACACTGCAGGCTGGGGCAGCCCAGGACCAACAACCTGTCCTGGGACTCACCCTGCACCTTGACATCAGAACAAGAAGGCACATGTCCTTCAGGATTCAACGGGCGTGCACGTGGCTGACCCCAGGCTTCCCGCCAGGGCCAACTGCACTCAGCATGTGCTCAGAGCCTGCTCCCAACCCTGCAAGGCCAAGGAACAGATAGCAGGGAAGCAAAGTGGGATGGCTTACCTTCTGAGCATCCCTGTGCTGTCCACGTATTTGCCGATCACAGAGCCAGATCGCTGCTTACAGCTTGCCTTGGAAGCAGCTGTGTTTGCCCTGGCCGCCTTGTCTTTCTGGAGAAACACAGAATGCCCTCAGATCCTCGCCTGTTGATTCATCCCAGTGTTTGAGCAGATAAGGGCTCAATTTCCCCACCTCATAGATCAGGCTTGAAATAAAACTCTAAAGGAAGCAAGGGATGGCCTGGGCTCCTTGCTAACCTTTACCCACTTTCCTTTTGCTATCATCTCTCGTTAGAATTCCTTTACCTCCTGTCTAATAATCTAATCGAAGGAACCAGTTTAGAGCCCCGGGATCTAGGAAGTTACCCTTCACAGGAGTAGTGATCATTTGCAAGAGGATAAATCAGTTCAGTTCAGTTCAGTTGCACAGTCGTTGCTGAGCAACGACTCTTTGCAACCTCTTTGCTGACTCTTTGCAACCTCATGCACTGAAGCTCGCCAGGCTCCCCTGTCCATCACCAACTACCGGAACGTGCTCAAACCCATGTCTGTCAAGTCAGTGATGCCATTCAACCATCTCATCCCCTGTCATCCCCTTCTCCTCCTGCCTTCAATCTTTCCCAGCATCAGGGTCTTTTCCAACGGGTCAATTCTTCACATCAGATGGCCAAAGTATTGGAGTTTCAGCTTAAGCATCAGTCCTTCCAATGAATATTCAGGACTAATTTCCTTTAGGATAGACTAGTTGGATCTCCTTGCAGTCCAAGGGACTCTCAAGAGTCTTCCCCAACACTACAGTTCAAAAGCATCAGTTTTTTTGGTGCTCAGCTTCCTTTATAGTCCAACTGTCAAAGCCATACATGACTACAGGAAAAACCATAGCTTTGACTAGATGGACCTTTGTTGGTTAAGTAATGTCTCTGTTTTTAAGGAGCAAGCATCTTTTAATTTCATGGCTGCAGTCACCATCTGCAGTGATTTTGGAACCCCCCCCCCAAAAAAAGGTCTCTCACTGTTTTCATTGTTTCCCCATCTATTTGCCATGAAGTGATGGGACCGATGCCATGATCTTCATTTTTTGAATGTTGAGTTTTAAGCCAGTTTTTTCACTCTCCTCTTTCACTTTCATCAAGAGGCTCTTTAGGTCTTCTTCATTTTCTACCATAAGGGTGGTATAATCTTCGTATCTGAGGTTATTGATATTTCTCCCAGCAATCTTGATTCCAGCTTATGCTTCATCCAGCCCAGCATTTCAAATGATGTACTCTGCATTTGAGTTAATTAAGCAGAGTGACAATATACAGCCTTGACATATTCCTTTCCCAATTTGGAACCAGTCTGTTGTTCCATGTCCAGTTCTAACTGTTGCTTCTTGACCTGCATACAGATTTCTCAGGAGGCAGGTAAGATGGTCTGGTATTCCCATCTCTTGAAGAATTTTCCATAGTTTGTTGTGATCCACACAGTCAAAGGCTTTGGCATAGCAATAAAGCAGATGTTTTTCTGGAGCTCTCTTGCCTTTTCAATGATCCAACGGATGTTGGCAATTTGATCTCTGGTTCCTCTGCCTTTTCGAAATCCAGCTTGAATATCTGGAAGTTCATGGTTCATGTATTGCTGAAGCCTGGCTTGGAGACTTTTGAGCATTACTGTACTAGCGTGTGAGATGAGTGCAATTGTGTGGTAGTTTGAGCATTCTTTGGCATTGCCTTTCTTAGGGATTGGAATGAAAACTGACCTTTTCCAGTCCTGCGGCCACTGCTGAGTTTTCCAAATTTGCTGGCATATTGAGTGCAGCACTTTCACAGCATCATCTTTTAGGATTTGAAGGAGCTCAACTGGAATTCCATCACCTCCACTAGCTTTGTTTGTAGTGATGCTTCCTAAGGCCCACTTGACTTCACATTCCAGGATGTCTGGCTCTAGGTGAGTGATTGAACCATCATGGTTATCTGGGTCATGAAGAGCTAAACACAGGATGCACAAAACAGACTGTGCATCTTTTAGTCACACACACTCTTAAGTGGAGCTTCAATCCCTCTTAATTTTCAAAGTCCCAGATGCTGCTGTTGTTCAGTTGCTCAGTCGTGTCCGACTCTTTGTGACCCCATGGACTGTAGCACACTAGGCTTCCCTGTCCTTCACTGTTTCCTGGAGTTTGCTCAAACTCATGCCCATTGAGTTGGTGATGCCATTCAACCATCTCATCCTCTGTCGCCCCTTCTCCTTCTGCCCTCAATCTTTCCCAGCATCAGGGTCTTTTCCAATGAGTCAGCTCTTCACATCAGGTGGAGCTTCAGCTTCAGCATCAGTCCTTCCAATGAATTTTCAGGGTTGATTTTCTTTAGGATTGACTGGTTTGATCTCCTTGCTGTCCAAGGGACTCTCAAGACTGTTCTCCAGCACCACAATTTGAATGCATCAGTTCTTCAGTGCTCAGCCTTCTTTATGGACCAACTCTCACACCGGTACATCACTATTAGAAAAACCATGTGAACTGAAATCACTCAGTCGTGTCCAGCTCTTTGCAACCCCATGGCCTCTATGGCCCATGGAATTCTCCAGGCCAGAATACTGGAGTGGGTAGCCGTTCTCTTCTCCAGGGGATCTTCCCAACCCAGGGATCGAGCCAAGGTCTCCCTCATTGCAGACAGATTCTTTACCAGCTGCGCTACCAGGGAAGCCCTGGAAAAACCATGGGTTTGACTATATGGACCTTTGTCGGCAAAGTGATGTCTCTGCTTTTTAATACACCATCTAGGTCTGTCATATATTTCCTTCCAGACAGGAGGGTCAATTAGCCCAATGCCCTGTCCACAGCTACAAAGCTAGAACAGAGTATTTCAGGTCTTTTGTGGAAGCAGGCTGGGTGAAATAATTTGTAACGTGTCCTCAGTGGAGAGCCTGGTGGAGTTGGGGGCTTGCACCCCCCTCTCCAGGGCTCCCTAACAGATGTCTTCCAGATGAGAGGGACTCAGATCACAGAAGAGTCTCTCATTAATCAGCCAGTCCCATGGTTCCAAGTGATCTTTAATGAGAGAAGGAGGGGTGGCCATGCTCCCAGGGCCCCAGAAGGTATGGCTGTGATTCCAAATTAATCTTTAATTATTATCCAGCATAAACATGATTTTATCCTCTTTTTCCTATTCCCCATGAGGGTTCTCAATTCCATTCCCTTCTCGAAACAGAATGAGTTTGGCAGGGGAAGAGAAGCAAGGTCAAGGGATTAGGGTGACATTTGGTAGGAAGTTTTAAAATAAATTTATTGTTACTTCTAAAACAATTATAACCATTATTACCATCAAACAAACATGTGTAGGCTTAAGCCTTGCTCTGATAGTACACATAGGTGGGCGGCAGAGACGTGTTGCTGCCAGCCAGGGATAGAAGAGAGACGGTTATGTGCAAGGTCCCTAAGGGGTTTGCAGCTACAAACCAGCTTAGACCAAATGAGGGGCAAGCTAGCTGGCAGCTGCTGACTGCATTTAGGGAATTAACAGCTTAGGGGCTAGCACAAGACCTCCTTTTCCAAGAGGTTTTCACACACACACAAAACAATCCCTATACACTACTATGTATAAAATAGCTAGTGGTGTTGGTGGTGTTTAGTCACTTAGTCATGTCTGACTCTGTGCGACCCCATGGACTGTAGTCCACCAGGCTCCTCTGTCCATGAGATTTCCCAGGCAAGAACACTGGAGTGAGTTGCCATTTCCTTCTCCAGGGGATCTTCCCAACCCGGGGATTGAACCCATGTCTCCTGCATTGGCAGGTGGGTTCTTTACCACTGAGCCACCAGGGACGCCCAAAACAGCTAGTATAAACTGCTATATAACACAAGGAGCCCAGCCTCGTGCTCTGTGACCACCCAGAGGAATGGGATGGGGGATGGGAGGGAGGCTCAAGAGGGGGGGAACATACATGTAGTTTTGGCTGATTTGCATTATTTACAGCAGAAACCAACACAACATTATGTCCTCCAACTAAAAGTAAAAAAACAAAAAGCCCTACAAAATGGAAAAAAGGGGAAGAATTCCCTTTCCTCCTGTGATCACTGGGGTCATGGTCCAAGGAGGCCAACAATTTACCCAAGATCACACATGAAATTTACGATGCATAATCCTGATAGAATGTCACATGGATCCATCCTGTCCCCCCCTTTTTCTTCCCTTCAGAGCATTCAACAGCTACTCTCTAAAGGGGAGGGTGATAGGAGACCCTGAAAGCCTAGATTCTGCTTAACGCATTCACAAATGAAAATCTTCATGTAAATAAAGGATTTTTGTGCTATTTGGGAAAGTATATAAGTTTAGAGGAGCAGCAGTCCCCATAGGATTAAAAAATTGTATATAAAATCAACTATGTAAATGATGAAATACACATTTTAATTCACTCTATGACAGTCTAAAATGTAAAATTTTCATCTAGACATCAAAATCTTACTGAAGGAAAAAACAGGACATTTTGCTTTAAAAGTGATGGCGACATTTCAACTCATCGTTTCTACGTTCAAAAAGTGAGGGATCCTCCCGAGTATTCCAGTCTCGTGATGCCAAAAGAAAAGTGTGTCACTTCACAGAAAATTAACACACGGTGACCCTATGGGTCACCTTGAACCTTTACTAACTTTTGAAAAATCTTATGCCACCGTCCTGCCCACACGAAGGTGCAGCCAGACCCCAAGCCTCAGGGCTTTCTTGGACAAGTCCCAGCATGGCCTGGCTGCCACTGGACCCCAGTCCTTGTCTTCCCCCTGCCGTGCGGAGGGGGCGCCGGCCACTTACCTGGAAACGTATGTCCTGTTCATCCCGGAGATGCTTGTTCCTTTCCCTGCAGATGGAAGGGGGAATCTGGTCAAACATGGGGCCTGCGGTCAACAGATCCACAGCACTGGTTTGACGGTCAGGTGGGTGCAGAGGACAGCTGTGCGTGCCAGACCCGGGGAGGGTGTGGAACTGCTTTCCTTAGGGATGGTGGCTAAGGGCAGAGGGTGTTTGTGTTTGAGTCAGGTCAGAGGCAGGGGGACAGAATGGCCTTACTGGCATTGGCCTTAGAGCCACCTGACATCTAGGCTCCCCTCAGCTGGTTGGGGGGCCAGGTGAGGCAGAGAGGCTCCAGGCTGGGACTCTGAACAGACACTGGTGGTGGTTTAGTCACTAAGTCATGTCCGACTCTTGCGACTCCATGAACTGTAACCCGCCAGGCTCTTCTGTCCGTGAGATTCTCCAGGCAAGAATATTGGTGTGGGTTGCCATTTCCTTCTCCAGGGGATCTGCCTGACCCAGAAGTTGAACCCGGGTCTCCTGCATTGCAGGCAGATTCTTTCCCAACTGAGCTATAAGGGAAGCCCTAGTCTCCATTAAAAAGACCCACAAATGTTGGCAGAGCAGTGCCTTGTCAGCCTCCCCTGCTCACTCACACTGTATCTGCCCTTGTAGTTTTTCAAAGTACAAATAGCAAAAAGGGGAAAAGCCCAACCAAACGTGTTCCTGTGCATCTTGTTCTCTGCCTTCACTAAATCCTTCCTGAGAATCCAAACCTCCTCTCACACCGATGAGAACTCAGCCACCTAAGAAAACCTCTTCCACCTTCCTGGGCTTTTGAATCACATCTTAAGTGAAGAAATCTGAGATGCATTCTCTTTGGAGAATTTTTCTATTTGGTGGCATCAAAGATGCCAGACACAGTGATCTTACCTTGCTTTCAAATTTAAAAAAAAAAAACAACTAAAAACCTTAATAAGGTAGTGATTCAAACCTGCTTGCAATTAAAAAAATTAGAACCCAAATTTCATCACCATTTCCCAAGAGGTGTTTTGCGGGCAGCAGGTTAAGTAACTTAGAAACCTCAGAGGCAAAATTGAAAATTCCATCTTTCCCCACACCTGGTTGGGTTTGGTCATTTGGGGGGAGTTTTTTGAGAGTATTCCAAACCAGATCAAACCAGTGAGCTTGAATTTACAGAAAGCTTAATAGGTGAGAAAACTCCTATCTTGCTGCCCTGTTTGTGATTCATTTACTCATTCAACAAACGCTAACAGAATGTGGCAGGATAAAAGGCATGAGCCAGCTAGGGATTCATTTCTGGCTCCGGGAGCAAGTGTCTGCGTCACGCTGGTAAATTACTTCATTTCTCTGATACCCGCTTCCTCTTGGGTGAACTCCTGTATTAACAACCCTCCACCTTCCCAGGTTTGGTTGAGGACAAAGGAGAGTACGTTTGACATGGACAAGATGCTCAATCAGTTCAGTTCTCTCCTACCTCAGCAAGTACCATGCCAGGCACCCAGAAGAATGGGGCAATGCCCGCCTGCAGAGATACAAACTGGAGAGGGGGGCGGGCACCTGTGCAAACGGACCAAACATAGTGGAGAGATGGTGTCAGCCGTCCAGCAGGATGCTGGGGACCAAGGGAATGAGGGGCTTTCTCAGCACACAGGTGAGACTCTGGCGGGGGGTGGGTGGGGAGGGCGCCCTTCTGGGCTCTGGGATGAGCACACACCTCAGGAAATCCAACTGCTTCAGGAGCCCCGACTTCTCCCGCTGTAGACTCTCGGTGACACGGTACACTTCCCTGAGGGGGTACAAGAGGGCAGTGATGAGTGACCGTACCAGGTGGGCACTCCCAGGGCATGAGGTGGTGATGAAGTCAGACCCTGGAGATGGTACCCAGGCTGGTCCTCCGCTGCAGAGCAGGGCCTCCTGCAGGGGCTTACACCAGGAATCAGCGAGTCATCTCAGGCACCTGTTTGGAAGGTGAACTTATCCCCATTTTACAGACATAGATCACAAGACAGGTTCGCTAACTCTCTCCCTGGACAACCCAGGACTGAGCCAGGGTCCTAATTCAGACCCCTGGTCCCAGTGATACTGCTTCATGATGACCGTACTGTCTTCTCGGGCTTCCAGTGGTCCTGCCCCGCCCAGAGGTCAGGGAAGCAGAATCAACTCTCTTCTCCAGCCCAGTCTCGGAGGGTGGGAGCAGAGCTAGTGCTTCCCCAGCACCCCCACCTCCACCATGCTGGCTTAGTTTATTTTCAGGAGCTACTGAAGAACCACTTTCCCTTCTCCACCTTCCCCCAACAGTCTCCAATCTGTTCCCGAAGAGCTGGAATTTCCACTGTTGCGCATTCATTTCTTTGACTAAAAATTTCCATCTTTAGCTACAAAGCAGAGATTTAATGTATCAGTCAACTCCATCATTTATATCACAATGTGAGTGTGTCAATAGAGGATCTGGGGGAAGGAAAGAGAGAGGCTGAGAGATACACTGGGGTGGCTGGAGGGCAACTTAGGCTGCGATGTGGGGCTCTGTGTGCTGGGTTTGCCTTTGTGTTCTCACTGCAGTGTCTGGCTTGAAAGCTGCAGTTAGCAAACAGCAGTGGGAAGAAAGGAGAGAGGGCAAAAGGAGGGGCGGGAGGGAAGAGGGCAGGGAGGGAGTGAGGGAGGGAGGGTGGAAAAGAGATGGAAGGGAGGAGGGAGTGGAGTGGTGGCGAGGAATTCAGTCTGTCTCAGAAAGGGAAAGAATAGAGAATGGGGTGATGCTGAAAAATAAACCTTGCTTAACTGCGCAAGTCTGCCTCCATCCTTCCCTCTGGGCTCTGCCCTGCGGTTCAGAGACTTTAAATCTCCCCCAGGCTTACGGCAAAGGGTCCAAGGTTCCACATTTTCAAGCCACAGCCTGGTTTTAGAGCAGGAAGCACCTTGCACCCGAAAAAGGCATCGCTGCCATGGGCTGCCTGGAGGGTGCACAGACCGCGCTGGGCAAGGACTGCCCCCCGACCACCCCGCCCATGTCACTACTGAGCTTGCTGGGGCCCCAGGACGCGCCCGCCAAGCTTGCAATCTCCTGATTCCTTCCGCTGTATCTGTGGGTTTTTCCCCTTTATAGAATAATTAGGAAGTCAATTTGCAACAGTAACAAACTGCCTCAAATTCTAAGTTCACCTCAGACAATCCTAATTAAGCAACAGAACTTTTCTGGCTCCTGCAGAGCTGCGAACTCCCAACATTTTATTACCAATTATATTTAATTTCAACTTGAGGGAAAACAATGTCTCTCCCATTATCCACGCTGGATCCCTAAGCCCCAGCCCGGGACTCTGCTCACCGACCAGACCGGCACTACGTGAGCATACCTGCCAGCTTGCTCCTTGGTTCCTTTGGAGCCAAGGTTGCCTCCGGCTGGCTTTGGGGCTCCCCAGCCCCCACCCTGCGTCCTGCTTCTTCCTGGGAGCAGATGGCTTTCCCTGCTGAGGACAGTCACTCAGTGGAGACCTAAGGGCTGGGGTCTCACAGTGTTTGTGCAAGTGTGAGTGTGTGCGTGCTCAGTCGTGCCTGACTCTGTGCGACCCCATGGACTGTAGCCCACCAGGTTCCTCTGTCCATGGAATCCTCCAGGCAAGAATACTGGAGTGAGTTGCTATGCCCTCCTTTAGGGGATCTTACCGGCCCAGGGATCAAACCTGTGTCTCCTGTTTCTCCTGCAATGGCAGGCAGGTCCTTTACTGCTGAGCCACCTGGGAAACTCCGCAGCATTTGATGGAGGGGCCAGGTCCTCCACAATGAAGAGGACCTCATTCCAGCCCTCCTCTGGCCCTGCTGACACAGCACCAGGAGACCCTGGCACCGTGACAACACACACATACACACACCCGTACGTGGTTGTATCAGTGCACACATGCGGCTGTTTGTCTAGTAGACATACAGATATCTGACTATCTAAACATTCACGCACACACACACACACACACACACATATATTCAGATAGATTTTGGGGGTCTTAACAAAAAGAAAAGCATTTCTGCAACAAAAGAAGAAAAGAAACTTAGATATTTAACAAAATGCCCCTGAACGTCCTTCGACCTAGACATTCAACAAGTTTGTGCCTGGCTGACGGGGGAAGGGTAAAGCACAGAGCTTGCCATTTCATGGAAGCGGCTGGGGAGAGGTTTACCGCTGCCTGGAGGGAAGGGCTGTCGGCCTGGTTTTTATCAGAAAGAAATATGGAGCATTCTCCAAAGGATCCGTCAAGTGAAAAAGGCAGGCTGATGTAGAGCAGTGCACTGGCGCTCTGTGTGTGTGTGTGTGTGTGTGTGAGCTCATTGTGACCCCATGGACTGTAACCCGCCAGGCTCCTCTGTCCGTGGGATTCTCCAGGCAAGAATCCTGGAGTGGGTTGCATGCCCTCCTCCAGGAGATCTTCCCCACCCAGGGATTGAGCCTGCGTCTCTTATGTCTCCTGCACTGGCAGGTGGGTTCTTTACCCCTAGCGCCGCCTGGAAGTGTCTGTGAGTGTGTGCATACACCCTGGAAAGATCCACAAGAAGCCACAACTCGTGGCCTCCTACTCACAGGAGGCCAGGAGTCAGGGGGTAGGGCTGCAAACCACTTTGAATTTTGTGCCTTCTCATAAACCACTGCCTCAGATACAAATTGATTAACAAAATAGACAGGGATGCTGCTTTTCAGCTGACCTTCATCTCTCCTCTGACTGTTCTTCTTCATCTCTTTTTAAAATCTAGTCGACCTTCCTTGGGCATCTTCAGAGAACAGGAAGACTCATTTTCCCATCCTGAGATCCAGTTGACACGTGACGGGGCCTGAGGATCTAGAGGCCGCCTCTCCCCGCTTCTCGCTGCTCTGGAGAATCACCCAGCAGTCAGACATCTCTGGGGATGCTCAGGGTGGAATGATGAGACTCTGACCTTGCTTTCTGGCACTGTGTAGCTGTGTGACTGCAGGTTGCTTGCTATCCCTCTCTGAGCTTCCATTTTCCTTTTGTGAAATGGAGAGGTGGCTTCCAGCACAAAGATCCTGTCCGTACTGCTGGTCAGGGGTCCTGCTCTACAGAGGGCACGCTAAGCTTCTCCCCGCCCTTCTCTCCCATCTCCCTGGACAAGACACGCTCTCCTGGGCTCCAGCAGGCTCTCTGGCTGCACGAGCTGCTGCAAGCTTCTTCAAAACAAGCCCTGAAGGTTCTGCACTCATTTATCTCTCCCTCCTAGCCCCTCCTTCCCTCTTTTTCAATTCCCAGACTCCAGAGATTGTGTCTCTGGCTTGCTTGATGAAGATAAGGCTTCAGAAAGATTTTAATCCTCACGCCGTGATTGGTTACCCCGGCTCTGGTGCTTAGCTCTGGTGCTTGCTTCTACCTGCAGGCCTCACGCCTGTGTTCTCGGATGTTTGCTGCTTTTAGGCCTTGACTGAATTTTAAGAGGCCGAATCCTTAATTCTGTTTATAAAGTTAAGCACCTTGTTGACCCGCTCTCAATGGGGAGGAACCGATTTTGCTTGTTTCCAATGAAATACACCATTCCTCCACCCGGCATCCGAGCCTTGGAACGGAAGGGCTGGTTTTGCTTTAAGCCAGTGGCTAGGGAAGACATCTATTTTTCAACCGGAGGGATCTTCCTAGGGTAAAAAAGTCCAAATCCAAACACATGTCCTGCTTCTCACCCTGGATCAGTCCCAAATCATGCAAAACACTACACATGAGCCAGATAATGGAACAATTTGATTTAGGCTAATAGATTCTCAGGTGGCAGAGTGGTAAAGAATATACCTGCCGATACAGGAGACGCAAGAGAATGGGTTCGATCCCTGAATCAGGAAGATCCCCTGGAGGAGGGCATGGCAACCCACTCCAGTATTCTTGCCTGGCGAATCCCATGGACAGAGGAGCCTGGCATGCTATAATCCAAAGGGTTGCAAAGAGTCAGACATGACTGAGCACACACACATCCTGCAATGGACCAAGTTTTGCCAGGGGTCAGAGAGAGGCAGGGCTTTATCAGCAAACCATGCCCAGAGATGTGGGGCTGCCCCCATAGAGCCCGCAAAGAGGAAGGCTGGTGGGAAAAAAATGGGCAGAGCTGGGATGCTGCTTCCAGGGCCCTGTCACACGCCCTGTGACACGCTGCACACGAATGGCACGCTGACCTGGGAAGACTTCCCGGCCCGCCGTGGCCTCCAGGGTCAATGTCTGGCCACTCCCCTCACTCAGCATCTTTCGCCAGACTGCCTGCTACTTGGTTGGATAACGTCTTCCTGATTGTTTAATACATTTTCCAAGAACAAGGCTGCATGTTTCTTGTCAATCCTAGGTAATGCCTGGCACAGAGCTGGTCTGCATCATATCTCAGGGTTCTAGAAGAAGGTTAGAAAAGGGACCAAGGCACCCCATCCCCATGTTATGAGCAAGGAGAAGGGTCTGGGGTGGGGGCAGGGTGGGGCCGCTCATAGGCTCAGAGCAGGGGACCAATGCGGAGGGCAGCGTCCGGGCGGCGCAAGGGTCACACTCACATCTCCTTCTCCTGGTGGAGCTTGTGGGCCTCTTGCCGGAGGCTCTCCAGCTGCTGCTGGGCATCCTGGAGCTCCCGGGACGTCCGCTCCAGCTCCCGTGCCAGCTCCTGGTTGGTGAGTCTCAGCTTGGTGTTCTCAGCCTTGGTCTCGTGCTTGTCATTGTGCAGGGCGGTGCACTGGCCTTCCAGCTGGAAGGGCGGAAGGGGGTGTGCAGGGGGGAGTGATGGGGGACCAGCTCCGTCAGGCTGCCTCTCCTGGCCCCGCCTGGCTTCCTCCACATGGCGGGCAGGGGCCCTTGCTACTGCCCCTCACCATCCTCCAGCCTCAGTCAGCTTCGTCCTGCCCCTCAATTCACACACACACACACACACTTCCGAGGGCAGGAAGGAGCTTCCAGAGCACTCCTGTCTCTCCCCTGTCTCCATGGGGCTAGTAAACAGGCCGGGGAGCACTTTCCTAGTCATGCAGTCGTTGAGAATCCACCTGCCAATGCAGGAAACATGGGTTCAATCCCTGGTCCAGGAAGATTCCACATGCCAAGGCACAACTAAGCTACAACTACTGAGCCCACGCTCTAGATCCTGGGAGCTGCAACTACTGAGCGTATGTCCTAGAGCCTGTGCTCCACAAGAGAAACCATCACAATGAGAAGCCCTCAAACCGCAACAAAGAATAACCCTGGCTCACTGAACTAGAGAAAAGCCCACCGAGGACCCAGCATAGACAAAAGGAAATAAACTTTTAAAAGCGACATTGTTTTAAAAAAAAAATAGTCCTGGGAGGGGGCTGCACCATTCAGAAAGACCATCATCTGTCCCTCTATCCCAGTGCTGATGACCATCGTTTCACCAATGGTCTCATCAATGTCTTAAGCTCTCGTGAAATCCCCCTTGTCCTCCACACTAGTTGCTTTCCCTTGGTTCTTGATGGAGGTGGAAACCGCTAAGTGACATTCTTCACACAGCCATCTTCCCCGGTCATGAATCCTGAATATCAATCTACTTATTCCCTTTTCCTCTCTCAGCTAAACAAGTCCGAGTCCTTTCATCTAGACAAGTTTGCTATAGTAGCCACAAACCCTGCAAACCCTTAGGAAATAGCCCAAACAGGTCCAACCAAACATGGACCTTTTCTCATGTCCCTAAAGCAACTAAACACCTTAAGGTTTTTCTGGCTGGCAATTAGTCTGTACAGAGCTTCTAACCCTCTCACCAGAGGAGGACTCAAAGCAAGGCACACAGATCATAATGGATTTAGTTGAATGAATGTGGCCAGTAAGAGAAAAAGAAGCAAAAACAAGAACGTCTGTGCCAATCTCAAGAGGCCCCTGAGTAATCAGGCAAACATGCAGTAATTAAGTCGAGTGGCAATCATTCATTGAAGGGATAAATCTATTGGGGAAGAACTTAATACATAACAGTAAGGAGGAGAAGGGGGAGGAGAAGCCAGGTATGACTGTGCAGGGGGGATGGGGAGGCAGCTGGCAGTTCCGGGCGTTGAGAGCATCTCGCTGCAGGAGAAAAACCAAAATCTACGGGTTGGGGATTCGCAGGAGTGGAACTGTCTTCCAGCCTTAGCATGGGGTGTCTTCAAGCATATTTTAATGTGCTGCTAAAAATATCCCTCTCTTTTCAAATGGAAGCAATGCGTCTGGGTCTGTCCAGGGCTGGATTCCTTCCAGCACCAAATGAAACAAAACAGGAGGCCAAGTGGCAAATGGTCCTCTCTCTACCTATGAGCCCCTTGCTTTGAAGAGGAGGCTTGCCTAGGTTTCCCTGGTGACTCAGATGGTAAAGAATCTGTCTGCAATGCAGGAGATCCAGGGTCCATCCCTGGGTCAGGAAGATCCCCTGGAGAAGGGAATGGCAATACACTCCAGTCATTTTGTCTGAAGAATTCCATGGGCGGAGGAGCCTGGTGGGTTACAGTCCATGGGGTCACAAAGAGTCAGACACGACTGAGTGTCCTGTGCCAGGCTCTCCCAGACAAGGTGGATGGACACGGGGATACTGCCTAGCCTGTCTCTGGGGACTCGGGTGCATCAAGGGAGCGTCTGGTGTCTGCATCGATCCTGCGGGGTGATGGGAGCAGTCGCAAAGGGGCTGATGCACATTTTCTAGGTGCATGGGAAGAGAGGGAGCGGACAAATGGACCTTTGAGGAGCCTCTTCCAACTGGAGGCATCCCCAGCCATTCTGGCAGGAAGACCTCACAGTCTGCAGCCTCCTCCCCCCAAATCAGTGACTGCATCCCCATGCCTCAGCGTCTCCCTCCTCTCTCACACAGGATGCAGGAAACAAACTACCGTTTCGGCATCCTGGTGGCTCCCGGGCGTAATTAAACCCCCATGTCTGCAGATATCTCGACTCTCAGCAATTTTTCCAAGTTAAACACCAGGCATGGGAGAGTATAAAGGTTTTATCTCAGGATCACCTATGATCTCAAATGCTCTCTTTTGTACCACTAAATGGTCCTTCTCAGATTGGAAAAAATTAAGTCCTTAAGTGAAGGGCAGGGAAAGTGGGTAAGAAAAGAGGGGAGGGTAGAGTGGAGAGTCGGGTCCTCTGAGGATGCGGAGGAAAGCTTACCCGCTTCTGCTTCTGGACCAGCTGTTCCAGCTCCTGCTCCTTCGAGAGCAGCTTCCGCTCCAGCTCCTGACTGCGGGCCCGGAACCTCTCCGTGTCCTGCCAGACCAGGGAGAGGGACACATGAGGCCCAAAGGCACCTGGATGGAGATTGCTTTCACCACCTTGAACCTGCTCAACATCAGGATCCACTCAGCCTTTGGACTTCCAGTAGTCTCGTACGGATGTGAGAGTTGGACCATAAAGAAGGCTGAGCACTGAAGAACTGATGCTTTCAAATTATGGTGCTAAAGGAGACTCTTGAGAGTCCCTTGGACAGCAAGGAGATCAAACCAGTCAGTCCTAGAGGAAATCAACCCTGAATATTCACTGGAAGGACTGATGCTGAAGCTGAAGCTCTAATACTTTGGCCACCTGATGTGAAAGCCAACTTGCTGGAAAAAAAACCCAATGCTGGGAGAGATTGAGGGCAGGAGGAGAAGGGGACAACAGAGGAGGCGATGGCTGGATGGCATCATCCACTCAACCGACATGAGTTTGAGCAAACTCTGGGAGATAGTGAAGGACAGAGAAGCCTGGTGTGCTGCAGCCCATGGTGTTGCAAGGAGCTGGACACGACTGAGCCGCTGAACAGCAACAGCAAGAACACGACATCCCAGGGCTTCAGTGACCCCCTGTCCAGGTGGACAGGGAGCATGTACAACTCTAGCTCCCTCCAGGAATGACCAAAATCAAGCCCAGCCTTCAGGATGCTTCATAGTAAACTCGTCCATCCCTCGGTACATTTACTCCTTGTTCACTCATTGATCCAACAGATACTTGTTGATTGCCAGCCTACTCTGCTCCAGGCACAGTGGGGGTGCCAAGGGTACATCAGTCCATAAAAGATGATGACCCCTGCTCTCTGGGGCTAACATCTTAATAGGACGAGACAGACCACAGTCGATCAAAATGAACCAGTAAATTACATGCCAAATTTGAAGGTGACAACGACCTTGAAAAAAAAAATCAAAAGCCAAGAAATAGGAAATCAATAATGCCAGGGGGATACTGCAATCTTAGGTCCGGGAGGCGGAAGGTGGTCAGAGCACATGCTATTTCACTATTTCAGCCTGGCCGGCACAGCCAAGCCCCGGACTTGAATGGACTCTCACCTTTAGGAGAAATTGCTCCTTCTCAGTTTTGATTTGCTGTTCCATCTCCTCGTAGAGGTGCTGGATTTCTTCATCATAGGCAGCGATTTTCCTGCATGGGTGACAGAAGGAGAGTCTGGTGAGATGCCTCTATTCCCCAGTGGAGCTCTGGGTGGTGGGGGTGACCCCGTAGGTCGGTCAGCCAAGGCTGCAGGGTCAGATCCTCAGGATCAGTGACCACGGAGGACCGGCAGGACCCTCTCATCCCCCTGTCTCCCGGCCATCCCTCCCAGATGATCCACACACCTGCTGGTGGGGAGGGGAGCATCTCGGCTCCGTCTTCTTGTGCTCTGCTTTATGTCAGCACCAATCCACCCAGCCTTGTGACACTCATCATCGCATTGCCTGCTGATCCCTATGCTTGTCCACAGCATAAAAGTGTGGGCTTTTTCTCTGCTTGGGTTTTGGCTTATCTCTTTCCCACATTGGATACTTTCTCTCCACCTGGCTTCATCAGCACTGTCTGAGCTGTACTCTCCTGGAAACTGTGTGATGAACTTTGGGTGACCCTCATTTTTCACAGGCTCTGAAAAGGTTCCATGTTGATGACCACCACCTCCATCACAACACCCCCTACAGAGGGAGGGGCCAGTCCTATCCGAGGACTCAGACCATCTCAGCACAGGGCCACGGGGAGGGCAAAACTCAAAATGTCAGTCTCTCAGTTGTGTCTGACTCTGCAACCCCATGGGCTGTAGTCCACCAGGCTCCTCTATGCATGGAGTTCTCCAGGCAACTCCAGAGTGAGTTGCCATTCCTTTCTCCAGGGGATCTTCCTGACCCAGGGATCGAACTCAGGTCTCCCGCACCACAGCTCATGGGCTGGTCTTTCCTCACTCGCTGTCTGCTAGGGGAACCTGGCACCCCACACACAGGCCACAGTTTTGACTGGCGTCCTTTCAGTTCTACAGGAACCACACAGCTGCCCCAGAATGCACGGTTGAGGTTACTCACTGGTCTGAGTTCACGTTCCTGGTTGTACCTCCAAGACCATAAACCTGACTTGGAGTGAGTACCGCATTGCCCAGAGAGAAGGGCACAGCTCTCTAAGACTCCTCTGAGCTGAGGCTCTCTGCTCACCACTGGACCTCTCATTCTGGGAATAACAAGTGTCTTTTTGGCAAAGAGGGAGAACTCTCTTCTCGGTAAATGACAAATGTTTGGATTGCTGCTTTGGTTCTTAGCTACCCCACAATTACAAGAAAATCTTGGCAAGAAACAAGGAACTGAGACACCTGCTGTTGTACAGGGACCCCTGGGGGACAGAAATGGATACAGTGGATAGGAGATTTCAGAGAGAAAGATGGTCTTCCCCTGGTCCCTGGAATTATCTTCCTGTGATGGAAGAAATTCAAATGCGACATGGCAAATGGTATTTAGGAAAACTACAGACAGTGATTCCAACTATACAAGCACCAGAGAACCGATAAAGTGAGATGAGAAAAACTTTCAAATGGATTTGGCGCTGCTAAAGTCATACTAATTAAAATCATTCATATAAGCCATGTACCATGTAAGCCTAATAACCATGCAGGGCATTAATTCTACATTATCATTAAATGTGTTATATTAACTTGAAGTTTTATTGGATTAAACTAATAAACTTTATGCTTTTCATGCTCACATGTCAGTTTGTTAGTCATGAAGTAAGTAATTTTATAAACACAGATGTGAGAACTGGACTACAAAGAAGGCTGGGCACCAAAGAACTGACGCTTTTGAAGTGTGGTGCTGGAGAAGACTCTTGAGAGTCTCTTGGATTGCAAGGAGATCAAACCAGTCCATCCTAAAGGAGATCAGTCCTGAATATTCATTGGAAGGACTGATGCTGAACTTGAGAAACTCCAATACTTAGGCAAAGAGCTGACTCATTAGAAAAGACCCTGATGCTGAGAAAGATTGAAAGCAGGAGGAGAAAGGGATGACAGAGGATGAGATGGTTGGATGGCATCACTGACTCGATAGACATGAGTTTTGAGCAGAGTTCAGGAGATGGTGTAGGACAGGGAAGTCCATGGGATCTTGACGAGTTGTGCACAACTTAGCGACTGAACCTCAAGGACAACGGCAAAACAAGTGGAGGGAAGAGAGATGGAGCCTCTGAATGGCACCTACCCCAGCCCTCATCATGGAGGAGGGGCCCACCGCAAAGAAGCCCTGGGATGCAGGCAGGCATTAGTGGTCCTGGGCCCATATGGGCCCCCACATGGAGCTCATACTCTGGAAATGCTTTTGAACAAACCTGGTCTCCTTGGAGGCTGCTGAGGCGTGAAGGACTTCAGAGTTTGAGCCATGACCCAGGGCTGGACACACAAGCCCGAGAAAGAGAATATTAAGGTGCTGTGTACACCACGGGCATCACTAACCCAGCTCAGGGGGTGCAGATGACCAGGGTTATGATCCCAGAACCAGCTCATTTCCTCTGTGTGACCTTGGGTAACTGCTTCGACATCCTTTGATCCCAGGATAACAGCTGCTCCCCGTTCCTCCCAGCATCATCACAATGAATGAGCCAGTAAAGTTTTTGGAACTACAAAGTCCTATATGGATATAAGGGATTATTTATTATCCTAATTATTATCATGGGCTGCAGAGGGCAAGGGCCAGTGCTCCCCAATGGGTGGAGGGTCTTCATTTTAAGGATAAAAGGGCTGCTGGGTTTGGAAAGGGTCAGAAGCAATCAAAAAGGTGAAGAACAGAAAGCTTAGTCAATAAAACCTCCTGTCGAAGTGATCCATTAGAGACGCAGGCTGTGTGTGAGCAGGGGCTGCAGAGAAATTACTTCTCTGGGAGAAACAGTGGCGAGAGGCACTCTCAAAAGATGTGGGCATATGGCATGTGCTGCCCCAGCCAAGCTCACCACATTCTGCCATCAGAGGAAAGAGGCAACCGATTGTGTTTGCTTATTACACACCCCTTTGTTGCCACAGTTTCTGGAACCACTCAGATTGCCTGATGCACAAACACAGACTCTGAAGTCTCCTCCCTGAGGATTTCTCCATCTGTTCTGATTTCCTGACCCCCTTCCCTGACCTCAGAGAACACCGCATGTCTTTATTTGAACCTTTCACAGTCATGAATGACTTTCCTTTGGGTTTATGCAGTCTCCACTAGGTTATGGACACTCAGACACTGAGGTCACCCACAGGGCCTGTGCTCAAAGTGTTAACACTGAAAATCTGTGAGAAACAAATATAAGACTTTGGATACCAGACTCAAAAGTCCATGGGTGGACCACATGGGATGGCAGGGAAATGCCAGATAATATCTCCACCAAGTATGTACCCAAACTGCTTTAGAACAGTTCCAGTGAGAGAGAATGCTGGGTTTCTAACCAGCTCTTTCAGAGCAAATGACCTACCGAAAGCCAGGGTGAAAGGTCCAACCAACCTCAAGGAGACAGCGCCATCCTGGGTGTCTGACTGCGGTGGATGCCCCCTCTCACAAGGATGACTTGTGTGTGTGTGTGTGTGTGTGTGTGTGTGTGTATGTTCACAGCATCAGGTGTATTGGAGATCTAAGGATGGGACTTGTGTGGGAAGCAAGGAGGGCTGGAGATAGCGCTGTTCCCCATGAGTACAAGGCTTAGGTTCAGAGAGAATTCTCAGGGAGCAAGACCTTTCCCTGCCAGCCTCTGACAGGCACCGTGGAAATTAATTAACCTTCACCAACTGCACATGGAGAGTCAAGGTAGCAGGTGTGGGCTGAGTATTTTAATCCTCAGTACCACTGGGGCCCCAGCTAACGGCACATGGGCAAGGCCTTCCTGCTGTCAAATATTAATTGGTCAAAATATATTCTTTTCCAGTTTGCTCTCTCCTTTTCCTTTCCTTAGGAACAAAGGATCTCAGAAAATCATCAGGCCCAGTATCTAGGTTCTAAGCAGGATGTGCTGAAATTACTCCAGGAAACAATGCAGTGTCTTCCTTCCCTAAATGGAGGCATAGTTTTGACCTTGGACAGGACAAGCAGCATTTGTCTGCACTTTAGATACATTTCAGAAACTTGAACTCAAAGGACAGCTTAAGAAATGGCCACAGGCTTGGAGAGGGGTCGTCCTGATTTCATGTGCTTGCCTGTGGACGGGCAGTGGTCTGATACACAGGACTCCGGTTTGCAGAGCCTGGTGAAAGGCAGATGCAGAGAGAGGAAGAGCCCCCTCCCATCACAGACAAGTGTCCTGTGTCCCCACAGGAAGGGAAATGAAGGTCGAGGCAGGGAGGGGGGGGGCCAGTCTGTGGTCACCCAGGTTCCTGGGACCTCTCATCCCGTGTCTACCCACAGGACCAGTCTGTCCTTGCAGCATCCACTTTTCAGACAAATATCATATGATATCACATATGTGGGATCTAACAAAAATGGTACAAGTACACTTATTTACAACACAGAAATAGGGGCACAGACGTAGAAAACAAACGTACAGTTACTGGGGAGGAAAGTGAGGGTGGGGAGGGGAGATTGGGATTGACACATATGCACTACTATATAGAAAACAGATAAGTGATAAGAACCTACTGAATAGCACAGGGACTCTACTCAGTACTCCGTAATGACCTATATGAGAAAAGAATTTTAAAAATATATCCATATACACATACATATATATATATATGGCTTCCCCAGTGGCTCAGCTGTAAGCAATCCTCCTGCAATGCAGGATACCTCGGTTCGATCCCTGGGTCAGGAAGATTACCTGAAGAAGGGAGTGGCTACCCATTCTAGTATTCTTGCCAGGAGAATCCCATGGACAGAGGATCCTGGTGGGCCACAGTCCAAGGGATCTCAAAGAGTTGGACTGACTGAAGTGACTTGGCACGCGCGTGTGCTCACGCACTCACACGCATAGATATATGGGTTTCCCGGGTGGCTCAAGTGGTAAAGAATCCACCTGCAATGTGGGAGACCTGGGTTTGATCCCTGGGTTGGGAAGATCCCCTGGAGGAGGTCTTGGCAACCTACTCCAGCATTCCTGCCTGGAGAATCCCCATGGACAGAGGAGCCTGGTGGGCTCCATACAGTCCATGAGGTCGCAAAGAGTCAGATGCAACTAAGGCCAGCACAGCATATGTGTATGTACAGCTGATTCACTTGCTGCATAGCAGAAACTAATATAACATTGTAAATCAACGATACACCAATAAAAATTTTCAAAAAGAAAGCTGACAGCTCCAAACCTCTGCGTTCTGGATTGTCAGCATTCACATTTCAACTCGCATCTGTCAAACGTGGAGTAAGAAGGCACGGGGGTGAGGAATGGGTCTGAATGTCTGCAGGCTGCCCCCTCCCCTGTCACCCCGACCCCTGCCCCTCATGCTCTGTTCATAGAGTGGAGACCCTGGGCCAGAAACATCTCAGTGAGTCTGCTCTTTGCCAGAGAAGAAAATGGAAGTGCATTCAGCCTCCACCAACTTTGTGGTTGGGACTCAGACTCACCACCGCTCCCTGCTGCCTTTTCTTGGCAACTGCGGTCTCCAGAGGCAAAGGGAGGCTCTTACTAGAAAAATTCACTAGAGTTCTCTTGTTCCCCTGAAATCAGTCTCTCTCTCTCTCTCTCTCTCACACACACACACACACAGGATTAGAGCATCACTGAATGAAAGGCAAACATATGAGTTTGTTGAAAATTCTGCGAAGGCTGTAAAATCGCCAATTGGATTTTCAAGATGGATGGTTTCTCCCTAATTAGATTCTGCTGCCTTGTATAAACCAACTTTGCAGCTTTATCCCAGCCTATAAAGCAAACCATTCTTCATTAGTCGGGTTTACAAATCATGCCCCCAGTGACCACAGAGCACAATCATCCTCACTGTTCCTTCTGCTCTCAGGGCAAAGTTAACAATGTGCTTCTGCCTCCGGTAATAGTACACCAATTAAAAACACACGGGCATGACTAAGCCGTGGCCTCATGGCCGAGGGCCCGCCCCGAGAACTTCCCTCTCCTCAGAGAACAGGAGAGGAATTACAGACTGGAAGATACAGGGTGGGCCTGTTGCAGCCTGGTACCTTCCAGAAGTTTGTGCAGTTGTGTCCTACTCTTTGGGACCCCATGGACTGTAGCCCACCAGTCTGCCTCCTCTGTCCATGGAATTCTCCAGGCAAGAGCAGTAGAGTGGGTTGCCATTCCCTTCCCCAGGGAATCTTCCCGACCCAGGGATTGGACCTGAGTCCCCTACCTTGCAGGTGAATTCTTTACCATCTAAGCCACCAAGGAAGCCCCTGAGTGACTAACACACACACCTTCTAGAAGCTAGACAGCATTTCTCAGTGGGGTCTGGGGTCTACCTGCTTCAGAACCCACATTCCTGGACCCCCACCCCCAAGACATGCTGATTTAGACCCTCTGGGGGAGGGACCTAAGGATCTACCTTTTAACCCAGAGCCCCCGGTCATTCTGAAACAAGCTAACTTGCCAGAACCACACAGCTAAGACTCATCACAAGGACTACCTGCTATATATACGATGCTTTCATTGCCATCAGCGGTCCCCAAGCTTTTTGGCAAAAGGAACCATTTTCATGGAACCCCCAGGGTGATGCGGGGGTTGTTTTCAGGATGATTCAAGTTGCATTACAGTTACTGTGCCCTTTATTTCTATTATAATTCCATGAGCTCACCTCAGATCAGCAGGCATTAGATCCCAGACGTTGGGGACCCCTGCCCTACCTGGTGGCAAGGTCAAGGAACACAGTGACTGCCCCCACCCCCCTCACAGAACACCAGTTCTCAGGCTTGTGTCAGGTACCAGGTATCCCAGTTGGGCCACCTGTCAGGTTGTGAGACACCTTCCCTACTGGTATAGACACCCTCTTGGGGTTGAGGGAAGTAAGTCTGCACGGACAGCAGCAGGACAGTGGCTGGGAGGATGGGAGTTGCAAGTGCAGCCCACCCCCTCCAACCTCCATGCTCCTGAGAAACTGCCCAAGGCCTGAATCATCTGGACCAGCAAACAGTGTGCAGATGAGGGACCAATGCCAGCGAGGGCGTGGGCTAAGCTCGCCAAGGCCAAGGGTGGTCCATCAAGGATGCAGAGTGCGTGGCCCGGGGGTGTTTCCAGGCTCTGAGCTGCAGAGGATGGAGCTGGGGCTGCCTTTGATCTCAAAAGCACTTCTCTTCAAAGAGCTCAAAGCACTCCCCAGATACAGCCTAATCCATCTTCTCCCCCATCCTCAGGGTGAGATCCTGGTAAGGAACTCAATCCGGCAACTCCTCCAGCAGATTGCAGCTCTGGTCCAAAGTCAGGAGATTTTATACATGCAGACTTGGAGCCCCCACGGCAGACCAAGCCGACGGGGCCCTCCTGGGGTGTGGTTCCAGAATCCCTACTGGTGATGCTGCCTCCAGGCAGCCCCGTTCTACATCTGGAGAGCCCAAGCTTTTTTTCTGAATCACCATAAATGGCAGGATGCTTTCTACAGTGGAAGAGTTCACCATTCTGATGGCCAGAAGTCCTTTCTCATATCAAACTACTCATATGTCTCCTAAGGTAAAGTATAAGTTTCTCCAAGTCTCTGCATGGTGTATGCAGAGAAGAGTGGCTTGGTTGCGATCTGACATCCCTCCTCCTCAGAGGGAACTGGAAGTGCTGAAGGGCACACACCCACCTCTGGAGGCGCAGCAGAGGAGCTGGGCATTAGCTCAAGGTCACTGCATTCAACCTGCCCCCGCCTCACCCCACCGGGTCGTGGCTGCTTGCCCGTGAACATGCAGCAGCAGCAAACACTGAACCCAGATTCTAGCCCAAATCTGAGGGTTTCTCAACCCCTGTCCCAAGGGACAAGGCGGGGGGAGGTCGAAGGCTCCAAGACTTGCCTCCTTCCCCTGCTCCTGAGGTGCAGAATCAGAAAATGAAATCACCAGCAGGGAGGAAAGGCCCTGCGTTGTTTCTGACACTGTCTCAACGCTCAAATCTCCGGACATCAAGATGTCACCTCTAAGCATCCCACCTACTGCATCCTCCTCCCTCCCTCCCAGAGCCTGGAGGTGACCCTGGAGGATGCTGGGGGCCCTTCCTCACTCACTGCAGCAAAACTAACCACGAGGGGCATGGCCAGCCTGGGGAGCTGGGGCCCAGAACTGCCCCCAGGTTAGTCGTATTTCTCTGGGCCCCATGGGAGAGGGAACCGAGGTGTGTGGTTCAGAAAAGGAGGAGGAAGCCGAGGCTACTGCTGCTGCCAATGGCAACACTGTCGAGTGTTCCAAGAGCCCAAGGATTTTCTGGTCGGCTCTGTGGCAGAATTTTTACGGCTCTGCCTCCTGGGTGTGATTGTAAACTCCTCAGAGACGGGGACTCTGTGCTCCGTTTGCCCAGTGCAGCCTGGCAAAGATTAAGTGCCCATTGTGCATTCATGCTAGGTTGCTTTAGTTGTGTCTGACTCTTTTGCAACCCCGCAGACTGTAGCCCGCCAGGCTCCTGTGTCCACGGAATTCTCCAGGTGAGAATACTGGAGTGGGTTGCCATTTCCTCCCCCAGGGGATCTTCCCAACCCAGGGATAGAATCCACATTTCTTACATGCCAGCTACTAGTCAACCACAACCGTACCCTGGTGCCCAGCCCCAGGTAGCCCACAGCAGTCAAGCCTCATCACCCTCTCTGGGTGATGTGCATGTCCCAGATAGAGTGACGAGTTAGACCCTGGACTAAACAGTCGGCTTATGGGGGAGCCTGGGAGATGATCTGACAGTTGTCAGGGTTTCCCCGACTCCAGCCCAAATCAATCTATTCCCCAGGGGACTTTCCTGGGGTCCAATGGCTAAGACTCTGTGCTCCCAATGCAGGGAGCCCGGGTTTGAACCCTGGTCAGGGAAATAGATCCCACATGCCATAACTAAAGATCCCGTGTGCCATAACTAAGACCCAGGGCAGCCAAATAAATATTTTTTTTTAAAAATTCTCCAGACCTCCTTTTCTCACTAACCAGAGTGTGTCCCTCCCTCAAACAAGCCCAAACTCCCAAACTCGCCTCCTAGATGTCCCAGCATCACTCGGCCTCACCTGAGCCATTTGTAAAGTCTCCCATTTAACTATTCTGTATCTTTCTGATGCTGCTGCTGCTAAGTTGCTTCAGTCGTGTCTGACTCTGTACGACCCTATGGACAGCAGCCCACCAGGTTCCTCCGTCCACAGGATTCTCTAGGCAAGAATACTGGAGTGGGTTGCCATTTCTTTCTCCAGTATCCTTCTGTATCCTTGGAAGAAAAGTTATGACCTACCTAGACAGCATATTAAAAAGCAGAGACATTACTTTGCCAACAAAGGTCCATCTAGTCAGAGCTATGGTCTTTCCAGTAGTCAATATATATGGAGGTGAGAGTTGGACTATAAAGAAAGCTGAGTGCCAAAGAATTGATGTTTTTGAACTGGTGTTGGAGAAGACTCTTGAGAGTCCCTTGGACTGTAAGGAGATCAAACCAGTCAAGCCTAAAGGAAATCAGTCCTGAGTGTTCACTGGAAGGACTGATGCTGAAGCTGAAACTCCAATATTTGGCCATCTGATGTGAAGAACTGACTCGTTGGAAAAGACCCTGATTCTGGGAAAGATTGAAGGCAGGAGAAGAAGGGGACAACAGAGGATGAGATGGTTGGATGGCATCACCAACTCAATGGACATGAGTTTGAGCAAGCTCTGGGAGTTGGTGATGGACAGGAAAGCCTGGCGTGCTGCAGTCCATGGGGTCACAAAGAGTCAGACACGACTGAGCAACTGAACTGATCCTTCTGGGGTTTCAGTTTCTTGTTTGACTTGAGCTACAAGGACCTCCAGGGATCAGCTGGTTTAGGTAGAACCCAGAAGCAGGATATGATGAATGCTTTTTCTTTCTTTAAGGGAAGATAAGAGAACAGAGACTCCAACGGGACCTACTGTGTATTTCTTATTGCTGGGCTTCCTAGGTAAAGAACTCGTCTGCCAATGCAGGAGACACAAGAGGCACAGTCCAATCCCTAGGTCAGGAAGACGCCCTGGAGGAGGAAATGGCAACCCACTCCTGTATTCTTGCTTGGGAAATCCCATGGACAGAGGAGCCCGGTGGGCTACAGTCCATGGGGTCACAAAGAGTCAGATGCGACTGAGTACACACGTGCTATAGAATAGATAACCTCAGAGCTCGTCACGTGTAAGGAGAGTGAGCATGTTTCATGAAACTTTGGTTTCAGTTACTCACACATGCAAGTGTGTGTGAGCTCCAAAGTCAAGTGCATGTCTTCTGATGAGTCTCAATCAGAAAGTTTAAACAGCACCAACCCTGTTCTCTATTGCTGCCAGTAAGGAAACAGGAGCACAGACAGGTAAAGCACATTGCCTGAGGTCACACAGCTGGTCGGAGGCAGTTCCCCAGGCGGGAGCTTGGGGTGCTCCTGTCCCCTGTTTCAGAGCTCTGCTCACTGCAGGCCTCTGGGAAATCGACTGCCAGACAGTTCAGTGACCCCCCCAGCCGAGAGAACTCCATCAGCTGACCCGGGGCAGGGGTAGCTGGCCGGGATGTGGACACAGAGGGCTAGAACTCCTGGCTGAACTAGCTTCTCCCACACAGCTGACAGTGACCTTGACTTTCAGCTCACGAACTTTATAACCATCATTAAACTGGGACAAAAGCTCGAATGGAGGCCACTTAGAGGTGGATGTGAGGACTGAAAGGCTCCAAAGTACCTCTCTCCCTGCGGGGGTGCAGGCCACAGAGGGGCCCCCTGCAGGGAAGATTCTAAGCCCTGAGCTGGGTCACTGCAGCCACTCGGGCCCCCGCCTCCCTAGGGAACCATTGGCCCGTCTGGGGGTGCCACCTGACTTTCCTGTGACCTCTTGGGGGTGATTAAGGCTGGGGTCAGAGACAGACTGATGAGGGGCAAAAAATAATCCAGCCCCTCATTTTCCAGGTGGGAAAAACCGAAGCTCAGAGAGGCCAAGAGAGCAGAGCAAGGTCACAGAGCTAGCTGGCTAGAGGGCCACACGTGGCGCAGACCCAGAGCTCCTGATTTCCTGGTTCTGCTTCTAACGTGCACACAGGAGGCGCTGGGACCTGTTACTCAGTGAGGCTGGGACTCCTCCCAGCCTGAGGTCCCAAATGCTGGGGCCTTACTGCCCAGAGGCAGGTAGGGTGGTATCTAATGGGTCTTGGGTACCAGCCTATCTGGCTTAACTGAATACACACTGCCTCTTACGTGCTGTGAATTCTGGGGGCGCATTACTTACCCTTCCATTGCCTCAATTTCCCCATCTGTAAAATGCAGATAATGATAAATATCCGAACGAGTTGTGTAGACAAGATAGCACAGGGCCAAGCACGGCTGAGGGCCTAGCACACGTGAGCCAGGGCTTAGATACACACACACGGTGTCAGCTCACGCCCAGGCCCAGCTCGGATGGATGGCCAAAAGGCGGTGTCACCAGATATAAGACAGAAGGGGTGTTCCTGGCTTGCATGTGTCTGTGCAGAGGGCGGGCTGACATGGGTACCCACTTTTTCAGGGCGCACTCCAGCTCGTTCTTCTCCTCATGGGCTTCTAGGAGCTGTGAGAAGATTCTGGTCAGGAAATCCTCAAAGTTGGACAGTAAGTGAGGCTCATCTTTCTTGAGCCTCAGCCAGAGCTGCTTGACATCAGCTTCACTGCGAGAGAAAAAGGAACATTGAGGCAGGAGCGTGGACACGAGGCTTCCTGGGACACCCCGAGACCCCGGGGGCAACAGGGGCAGCCAGAGCATCATCACTGTGGTCGGAACAGTGACGTCAGGGGCTGGCATTTATTGAGTGCTTGCTGCATGCTGGCTGCTTTGTGAGTATTTGTTCATTTGGTCCTCCAGTCCCCTGTGAGGCAGGTGCTGCTAACACCCCCGCTTACGGGTGAGGAGACGGATGGAGAGGGGTGAATGAGACATCTCAGGTCACTCAGCTGCGAACTGATGGAGCCAGGAGGCAAGCTCAGGCCTGTCTGGTCCTGTGCTGGCCTCCTACTGGCCACACCCAAGGAAATGGGGAGGACAGGAGCCCAGTGCTTGTGAGGACAGGCGTCGTGGAGCTGAAGGAGAAGGCCTGTCGCCCCAGGAAGGACGGTCCTCATGGCTGAGAGAGAAAGACATGCCAGTTGATGGGTGGCAGAAAACAACTGTCACTGCAGGGAATGGAAGGGAAGACACTGCGCCCCACTGGGGCCCGGAGGCAGCAGCGTGACTGACAGGCGAGAAGAAGGGAAGGAACAAGTCTGAGAGATGCGAGTGTGCACTCCAGGAGACGGTGGAATGAGGAGGACGGAGCAGGCAGAGAGAGAGACGCAGAGTGATGAGCCCAGAGCTGTGCCACCCCCGCCCCAGCCAGCACCCTGGGCTCATGTGCGTGTGCTTAGCAGAGACATACAGGGTCATGGTGATCAGGGAGGGGAGGGGTGGGAGGCGGCATGCCACAGTCCCTACTCTCCCTCTGGAGAGATTCAACAGTCTACAGCCAGTGATCAAACAGACAGCCAGAGAGCAATCTGATTTGCAGTCCATTAAATTCCAAAGCCACAATGATCCGAAGGTAGCTACAACCAGGGGCCCTCAGGATAAAGAATAAAATCCCTTGTGCTTGTATAACAAGCACGGTATCTGAGAAATTTTATTCAAAAGTAATACTTGATGGTGCCATGTTAGCAATGTGCCTGGGGCGTAGATATTACTCTCAGCACCAAGCAGAGAGGAGGCTCACCAAGAGGTGAGGCTGGCTCTGGTCAGTTATCTGATCATCTATCTGATTGTCTCTCCCTCTCTCTTTCCTTTCCTTGCTCCATTCTATCCAAACATCCACCAAGTCATCAAGACCAATCATCCACCCATCCATCCAAACATCCACCCACCCACCCACTCATCCATCCATGCATCCACCCATCCATCCATCCATGCATCCACCCATCCATCCATCCACCCATCTACCCACCCATCCAACAGGTATCTATTACTTGTTGAAAGTGTAGCACTGAATTGGATGACATGAGAGATTTTGGAAATGAGAGAAGGGGAGGTAAGGAGCCTCCCTGTTTCCCAGAATGAGTTCCATTCCGTGCCACCCTCCCCCCCCCCCGCCCCCACAGAACATGTGGTCATCTGCTCTATTGTACTGTAGAGACAATGGAGGTGGCACAGAGGGTTCCGAGATGAAGGGTCTCAGAGTGATACCACGGTGACCTTCCATCACTGTGGCAGGTTGCCCCTCATGAAGTAAATGCATTATAAACTCAAGATGCACCTCACTGGCTAAGGTCTGTCTGTTTGCATCCCTCAGGTTCCTATTGGAACCTGGCAGTGAGCCATTTGGGCTTGAGCCTCCTCTGAAATTAGCAGACCTACATGATGCTCTTCAAAGCTCTTTGAACCACCTAGCTGTGGTCACATCATTTTTTTTTTTTTTTTTTTGCACATTGGGCAGTCACTCAGTCATGTCCAACTCTTTGTGCCCTTATGAGTTGTAGCCTCCCAGGGTCCTCTGTCCATGGAATTTTTCAGGCAAGAATACTGGAATGGGTTGCCATTTCCTTCTCCAGAGGATCATCCCAACTCAGACGTCAAACCCATGTCTCTTGCTTCTTCTGAATTGGCAGGCAGATTCTTTACGACTGTGTCACCTGGGAAGCCCCAAATTTCTGGAAAAGGAACAAATCTCTGAACCCTGGATGAAAGATAAGCCAAGGCTGATCAGCTGCCCGATCACTCAACCAACTGGAGCACTGAGAAAAGCTGGGAGTCCGGGTGTTCTGCCCACCACGTCTGGGCCAGGCCAGGGCCACTCTCTTGGAAGGATGCAGGGGTCGGGGGTGAGAAGGGGTTCTGGGTGGTCAGTCCACCCATCTCCCTGCTTCCAGGACAACACACAAACCAACAAGATGTCATCTTGATTGGTGAGATCTTTAAAGACCCCTGAAATTTTCCCAGTCTCTTCTGCTTCCTCGTCTGGGGTCCTGCAGTCTGGACGGTCCCCCTCACGTTACAGTGCTTAACTTAAATGAGAACTGCAATGCCCAGGCATCATCTTATTTTATATATATATATATATATATGTATGTATGTATGTATGTGTATGTGTATATATATATATTTGTTTAATAACATAAATATATATATAATTTTATTTATTTATTTTCAGCTGTGCTGGGTCTTCATTGTTGCACACAGGCTTTCTCTAGTTTTGGAAAGCAAGGGTTGCTCTTCGTTGTGATGCACGGTCTTCTCATTGCGGAGGCTTCTCCTGTTGCGGAGCACAGGCCCTGGGGCACATAGGCTCGGCAGCTGCAGCACACGGGCTCAGTAGTTGCGGCACGGGGGCTCTAGGGCGTGCTGGTTTCAGTAGTTGCGGCTCTTGGACCCTGACAGCACAGAGGCGTCAGTAGTTGCAGCATGCAGACTCAGTCGTTCTGGCTCACTGGTTCTAGAGCACGGGCTTAGTTGCTCCAAGGCATGTGGGATCTTCCCAGACCAGGGTCGAACACACCTCTCCTGCACTGGCAGGTGGCCTGTTCATTGGGCCACCAGGGAAGTCCCCAGGCCCCCTACTCTGTGTGCTGGTTTTGTCTGCTCTTCGAATCTTCCCTGGAACCTTCTCTTCTGCAGGAGCCATCATGTGGGCTCAGCCCTGCCCTGGGCCCTTGACAGAGGTCCTCCGGGCAGCCTCCGTGAGGTGGCCAGCCTGGAAACGATGGGTGGACAGAGACGCACCTGGCTTTCGTGACAGTCCCTTGGTCCCCACATGGCCCTCTCCTGCCCCCTCCTCCAGGACAAGGCTTCACAAGGTCATGGGCACGGTCACTGGGCTCTGGCCTCTTGTCCTTGGAGAAGCAGGGTGTGGTGTCCCCTCTGGCCTGCCCACGCTCTTGCCAGCCTGTCTCAACTCTGCCACAACCTAGATGCTTTGAGTTACACATGCTGTCTTGGCCCACACGTTGTGTGAAGACCACTCTTTTCTTCCTCTTTATCCTTTTCCTCCATAATCTTCCTCTTTCCAAGCTCCAGAAATAGCAGCTCCAATCATCAGGACATTCCCGCCCCTCATGAAACTCACTCCCAACCCAGGACCCAGAGACCCCAGCACAAAAAGACAAAAGGTGATGATGAAAATGGGGGCAAAAGTTATTCCACATTTCTCAGGCCTCTGTCTAGTTTCCACCAGTTATGACATCCCTCGATAGCATTTCACTGAAAATGCCTGCGTTTATGTTTATGTGTCTCTTTCTTACAAAATACTTTTTGCCAAAAAGGAAAAAAAAAAAATGGGAGTTTTATGTTTGGTTTGAAGCGGCAGCCAATCTAAAATTTTCAGCTGAGTTACTGATCACCCAAGTGACGAGCTGGTGAAAATGGGTCCACCTCCCACCTTAGCTTCCAGAACAGGTTTGGTTCAGCTCAGGGATCCAACATGAAGTCCCGTCCACATAAGCTGCCTTTGGCAGGAGCACAAGGGATGCACTGCAGACCCAGGGGCCCAGCGGAGGTGGAGATGCAGGTGAGCAGGCGGTGACAGGAAGCCTCAGGTGCGATGCACTGAAAACCCTCAAGGCCTGGCACTACCCTCCGGTGGGTGAGCACCCCTAAAGTGAAGGAGACTGAGCCAAGGACCATGCTGATTATGGACAGCGGAGAGTGAGAGATCAGGGGATCAGGGTGTTTCCCATGAAAATAATGCAAAAGGCAGGGTCAGAGCCCTAAATCCTGGTACCCAGCCAGGTCATGGCCAAGGGCAGGCTCCACGGAGTCAGTGGTCTAGCTGGAAGCAGAGACCCTGGGCCTGGCTGACGGCTTCATGCGCATTAAGCCTGAAGGTGGCAGATGGAGAAGTTGTCCCTGGGCTGGGCCCCGTCCCCAAGGTCGTGGTCACCACTTACTCTTCCAAAACCTTTTGGGCTCCAAGTCTGTCCATGAGGGTCTGGAACTGGGCTTCTTCATCTTCGTCCATGTCGCCCAGGTCCTCGTCCCCTCTGCTCTGATACACCTTCTCCTCCTGGAGCTGGGCCGGCTGCTCACCTCCATCTTCCTGACTTGGGTTATTCTGGCTGAAGAAGAAGTGACCTGGGGGATGCATGGGCACAAGGGTCTGAATTAGGCAATGCTCACCAAGGAAGATCTTCACCTTCTCAGCAGCCAGGAATCACTTGAGGTTCAGCTGAGAGACAGAAAAGGGAGATCAGACCTTCATAGCAAAGATCTTTGGATGACACGCTCTGGAGTCTGTGTTTTTCCCTACTTGGATGAGATTCTGCCAGAGATGCTAGAACCTGGGAAAGGCAGAGTGCATGGCAGGTACTATGGCATTTTGTAGTTCTCAAAACTTTAAAGGCTGGCTTCAGATCATCTCTTCACAGATTCCTTCTCTAAATAAGACCTTACCCTCATCACACTCCAGCAGCCCAACTCCCTACGCTTCATGTTACCGCCTAGTCCTCCTGGCCGCCAGCATCAATGTGCTTCACGTTACAAGTCAGTTATCAATTTCTGAAGGTCAGGAAAGGCATCAGAGATTCATAAGCAAATATAAGCTTCCTGGAAGGAGGCAGATGTGTGGTGATTTATCTGACCTGTATTTGTTCTAATCAATATCTGATCAGTATCAGATCTGATGGTGTATCTGTTTTTTTTAATATCATTCATGGATCTCGGTTCTTTCCCTCCTGGTCACTTTGAGAACAACTGGTCTATTCAAACCCTTTACAAATTCCTCTGAAAGCTGGTGCCCCTCAACCTGGAAGACTTAGCCAGCCAGGTTGCAATGAGCCGTGTAAGCCTCCCACTCTGAGGCCCCAGACAGATTGGAAACCCCATCTCAGCTCACCTCTTATGCTGAGCCTCCCCCCAGAGCTTCTCTGCTCACTCCTTGCCGTTCTCCAGGGGGTGGGCACCAAGGGGGCAGTGTCGTGAGCAGGGATGGTGGGCACATGAAAAGAGAACAAATGACCCACAGTCTGGAAACTTCGAGAGGCAGGAAAGCATGTACAACACAGGGCCTCGGGGATGACGGAGCAGAACTGCTCCTTATAGGGCTCTGTGCTCAGACGCTCAGTGTCCAAGTCTCTGCAACCCCTCAGACTGTAGCCCGCCAGGCTCCTCTGTCCATGGGATTCTCCAGGCAAAAATACTGGAGTGGGTTGCCATTTCCTCCTCCAGAGGATCTTCCTGATCCAAGGATCCAACCCGCGTGTCTTACGTCTCCTGCATTGGCAGGTGGTTTCTTTGCCACTAGCACCACCTGGGAAACCCATTTATGGCTTTAGGCTGACCCGTACCCTGGGGCCCCAGCACCCATCAGAACTTACTAAATCCAGTGGTGAACTCCTCTGGGGTCAGAAAGCCATTGCCATCAGCATCCAGGGCATCAAACACATCCTCCAGGTCCTCCAAGCTGAGGGGCAGCTCCTTATGGAGTCTCTGAAAACAATGCAGACTGCTATGGTTAACACTGCTCATCACGGAGGGCTGCCTGGGGGAGGCGGCACCTTCCATCCCCGGCTGAGAAAAGCCAGAAGTCAGATTCTGAAGCTTTACCATCCTTCTCTTCCTCTGAATATTGGGAATCCACCATCTCTTGGGTACCTGCTCATCTGCTAGGTAACTTGCTGAGTGATTTATAAGTAAATATGTGTATATTTCTTACTATATTTATATATAACTTAAATATATAGGATTTCCCAGGTGGGCTCTCAACTACTCCTGAAAAGGCATGAACTGCCACTGGCTTTGGGTCTGGACAAGAGTATTTGTGTTGTAAAGAGGAACTGGCCCAGGTTGGGTGCGAGGTCACTGGACCTGGGTCCTGGCCCCAATCACCCAGGGAGGGAAGGGCAGACACGGATGGATGAAGAACAAAGCTGAGCTTCCCCCTGGCCTCCGCCTGACGTACAGTGGTCCCAGGCCAGGGTTAATTTGCACCCTTGAAGCAAGCACCCTCTTGTACCCTAATAATCAAAGCTTCCCAGTGGTGACTCCCCAAGGGAGTTCATTAGAACCCAGCTGTCCGTCTCCCTTCCTTCCGTTCCCCTGGGGACGGCTGCACAAATTTTCTCAGTGTGGAAGTGACAGACAGCTGAAGACAAGGAGTACACGGAGCCGCAAGAGGGAAGGCACACGCCCATCTGAACAGTCAGAAAGAGCTGGCAGGTGTGAGCGCCCATGACGTAACTTGCGAGACACTCAGCTTGATCCTCTGGCAATCTTCTAGCTGGTAAGCCATAAAGAATTTGGCAGGTACGTGCATTAAGGAAGATGGTGATGGATCACAACGTGGGGAGACAGGATGGTGTGGGAGCCATTTAGAATCATTGAATTAAATATGAATGGGTTTTTTTTTAAGGAAGGGGAGTGAGACTGTGTGCAGGTTCTGGAAGTGCATCTGCTGAGCAAAGAGCAGAGTCTCTAGCTTATCGATAATCCATAAACCAGCTGTTCCAAAGCCAAAGGCAGAGAACGCAGGGCGAGGAGGGGGGTCAATCTGTCAAGCAGGAAGTCCATTAGCTCCTTTTGAAGCTAAAGGCATCCCATTGGAGGCAGGGTGAAAACGAAGATTCCAGTCCTTTCCTTGTGATAATCTGCCTCTCTCCCACCCTCAGCCTGAATGTGATATCTAAAGTGTGGTCTCGGGCATCCCTGGGGGTCCAGTGGTTAAAAATCCATCTGCCAATGCAGGGGACATGGATTCGATCCCTGCTCTGGGAGGATCTCACATTCTGTGGAGCAAGTAAGCCCGTGAACCACAACTACTGAGCCCTTGCTCTAGAGCCCAGGAGCTGCAACTACTGAAGTCCATGTGCCCTAGAGCCCAAGCTCCACAACAAGAGAGGCCAGCAAAATGAGAAGGCCACACCCTGCAACTAGAGAGTAGCCCCTACTTGCCACAACTAGAGGAAGCCTGCTCACAGCAACAAAGACCCAGTGTAGCCAAAAATAAATCAATAAAATTTTTAAAAATAATAAAATGTGGCCTCTGTGCTGGACCCAGAAATGGACTGGAAGGAATTTCAGACTCAGTGGGACCTTCAACTTGCCTCTAACTGCCGACAGGTGGGCACCCTTGCTCTTGCTAGCATCACCCAGGAAAAGCTAGGTCGTACCCCATCTCTGACACCACTCCTGAATCCAACAACACTTCTGAGCACAAGTCCTTCCCATGACGGAATCCCACTCCTTGTCTCCGTCTCTATCCAGCTTCCTCCTCCTGCTGTCACTGAAACTGAGGGGCAGGAGGACAGCAATCTTACACCTTCCAAGTCATCCTCAGTCTTCACATCCCGGCAGATCGACACCAAGGGCTTCTCCAGCCTCCTCAGCAAACAGCATACACCAGATCTCTTCACCTCTCTTCATTGGCCCTACTTGCAAAATCCTTTAGTCTTAATAACCATAATTAGCTCTTATTTATCTTTCGTCTCTGGACCTGCAGAGCTGTGTAAAACCAACTCATTCTGCTCTTGCCCCCCGGGTACCTAGTGCTGTCTGCATTTTTAACTAAGGGAGCCAAGCCAAATGGAGAGGGATGCAATGATTCATTCCATGGCGCTGATAACCTGCAAAGCTCAGAGATTTGCCTGAAGTCACAGTGGAGGCCAGCCTGGGATAAAAAAGTGATTTCTCCTTCAGGGCCTCTGCTGTGGGCTAGTGGTTCTCTGGGCACCCCTTCCTTAGTTCCCTTGTCTCATTTCTATCCCACCCCTGCCACCAAAATCTGCCCGGCCAGCACCGCCCATACCAGCCCTCCAGAATTCTGCTTCATGCGTGGGGCCTGTCTCCCTTCAGCTTCACCTGGACGGGCAGGCAGGGGATGGAAGGAGACGGCAAGGAGGCAGGGCCATCCTCCTCACTCAGCCCACAGCCCAACCAGCTCTTCACAAGCCCACGCTCCCCCAAACCCTGGCCTCCCTCCACCACCTTCCAGTTAACCCTCAATCCCTGCCTCTTGGCATCATTTCCCCAGGAAGGCATGGCAGCCCCCAGCTTAGGAGAGACCCAGACTCCCCAAAACATGTTGCACTCATTCACAAGTTTCACCTCACTTTGTACTTCACATCCTGATGGATGCGATTAGTGGATAAATGTCTGCTCCTCCAGCCTGGAAGCTCTGGGAAGAGGGGCCCCACTCATGTTTACTCACTACTGTGCCCCCAGGATCTGGCCCAATGCTGACAACCCAGGGGTATGCAACTTGTTCATTTATTGAACGAGCGAATCAATAAACGAGTGACCACAAGTGATCTCAGGCGGTTCTGAACTCCTATTCACGGAGCTCTGGTTGATACCCCACCCACTCCAGATCACTACCAGCCCCCCCTGGGAATGCTCAGCAAGGTCTTATAAACTGGGCCCTAGAACAGGAGTCTAGGCCCTAGAATAGCTGTGCTGAGGGGGCAGGCTCCCAGAGCCAGGGACAGATGCTGTCTCCTGCTGCACCCCAACAGGACAGACCCTCTGTCTTCCAGGTCACCAGCCCCTAACATGTCTTGTGCAGCGTAAACCAAAGGTTGGCACAGCTTCAAACGCATCTAAGGGAAACACTCACTAAAGAGAACACCAACAAGATGAACTTGTTCTGTGATCTTATTTTAAAAGGATAAAACTGAGTGTATGTGCACACACACACAAAAAAAGTTTCAGAAGGACACATACCAGCCCTTCACACTGGTTTTTCCCCAGAGGGTGGCACTTGGAGGGAGAGGTGGAAATTGTACCTTTATTTTCCTCCTGTCTATAATGTACTTCTTAAAATGATGAAGTTGGTTTTACTTTCATAAACAAGGATAAAACCACAAGGGATCCACCTTTACAGCCAGATTGACGTCTCCCTCTTTCTGTTCAGACCCCTGTCCCAGCGCCAAAAGCGCTGTGGTTGAGCCCAGCCACACCCAATGTCTTCAGAACAGGACTGTGAGGTCTGAAGGTGGGATCTACCTTGATCCTGCCTGGTGCTTTGAGGTGCTTGGTCCGGGCTGACAACTGGGTTTAGACAGGTGTCTCAACCTCTGCACTACTGACGTCTCAGGACGGAGAATTCTTTGCTGGGGAGAGAGCGGCTCTGGATCTTACGGGACACTCAGCAGTATCCCTGGACAATGCTTTGTAGACGCCAGCAGCATCGCCCTCTCCAGTCACTCCGGTCAAGAATGTCCCCAGGGCTTCCTTGGTGGCCCAGTGGTACGGAATCCACCTGTCAATGCAGGAGACGTGGGTTTGATCCCTGATCCTAGACGATCCCACAGGCTCAGAAGCAGCTAAGCCTCTGTGCCACAACTGTTGAGCCTGCGCTTTAGAGCCTGGGAGCTGCCACTGCTGAGCCTGAGTGCTGCAACTCCTGTGGCCCACGCACCCTGGAACCGGCGAACGGCCACGAGAGAAGTCACGGCAGTGAGAAGCCCGCACACTGGAACTAGAGGGGAGCCCCCGCTCACCACAACTGGAGAAAAGCCCTCTCAGCAAGAAAGACCCAGCACAACCGAACATAAACTAATCTATTAAAAAATTTTTAAATCGTCTACATAAAAAAAATTAAAAAAAAAAAGAATATCCCTAGACATGGCCAAAAGTCTTCTAAGAAGCAAAATCACGTTTGCTCCCACAGATTGGACACAAGTGAGATCAGTGCCTGTTGGAGATGACCAAAAGGGACACTCTCCAGCAGAAATGTCCCTTCCTGACCTCAGAGGCAGAACAGATGACACTCACCTGACCCCCCAGTGTGACTGTGCAGCCTCTGTGGAAACAGGGTGCGGGCTCCTCCAAACACTACACATAGAATCGCCTGTGATCCAGCAATCCCACTTTGGGGTATACACCCCCAAAGAACTGAAAGCAGGGCCGCCAAGTGTATCTGTACATCCCTGATCACAGCGGCATGGTTCACATGCAAGGGTATGAAGCAACAGAAGTGCCCATTGACAGTCAAATAGATAAACAAAATGTGATAAATAGGTGCAATGGAATCTTATACAGCCCTGAAAAGAGAGGAAATTCTGATAAGTGCTGCCACGTGGTATCTTGAAGACATTCTGCTCAGTGAAATACAGTGGTCACACCAGGATGGACACTATATGATTCCACTTACATGAAGTCCCCAGAGGAGCTGTATCGATAGAGACATAAGGCGGGATGGTCCTGGGGGCTGGGGAAAGGGAATGAAGAGGTAGGCTTTAATGGGCACAGAGTTTCTGTTTTGCAAAATAAGAAGAGATCTGGAGCTGAGTGGGAGTGATGATTACACAACATGAATGTATTGAAAAGCACTGAAATAGTCACTTAGAAATGGTTAAGACATTTTTAGTGGATTTACCCACTGGCGCTAGTGGTAAAGAACCCACTGGCCAGTGCAGGAGTATAAGAGTCGAGGGTTCGACCCCTGGGTCGGGAAGCTCCCCTGGAGGAGGACACGGCAACCTACTCCAGTACTCTTGCCTGAAAAATCCCATGGACAGAGGAGCCTGGTGGGCTACAGCCCATGGGGTCGCACAGAGTCGGACATGACTCAAGTGACTTAGCAGGCACACACAGGCACACACAATTTTAAAGCATCACAATGTGGAGGACACTAGGGATTAAGTTTCCCACCACCACCAACACACACATGCACAGTGAGTATTTATGGGGAGATTTCAGGTCCCAGCTCGGGGCTAAGTGCTCTGCATGAACATGGGTGTCTGACTCTCTTCTAGCGCCAGGGGGTAGTTATAAATAATTCACACATGAGCAACTACAACTTACAGGGGTTAAGAGACTCACACAAATGCACACTGCCAGTAAGCTGCAGATTCAGGATTAAAACTGGTCAATTTTCCACAAAATTCTTTAAGAGTCTCCTTGCTAACCTAATTGAGGAGTCATCTAGCTTCTCCTTAAGAGTCGGATGGTGCCTCTCTGAGGCTTTGTGGGCCTCTGTGACGGCTTCTAAAAGTCTGAGCTGTAGCCTGGAATCTGCTGTGGAGGGTATGCAAAGAGCCAGCTGGGGTCCAATGACACGGCGCTCACAGAAACGGGGAGTGGCCGGGTTTGGCTGGTTGGCCAGCTCCTGGATGGTTCTTTATAGTTTAGCTAACCCAGGAACTGCAGGCCGTGTTGGGAGGTGTGCAGTTGGCATTGGTGATAATTATCACACTGCTCTTGGGTGCTCAGTCTCTCAGCCGTGCCCGACTCTGTGCGACCCCATGGACTGCAGCCCACCAGGCTCCTCTGTCCCTGGGATTCTCCAGACAAGAACACTGGAGTGGGTTGCCATGCCCTCCTCCAGGGGATCGTCCCGACCCAGGGACTGAACCCGCATCGCCTGTGACTCCTACGTTGGCAGTTTCTTTACTACTAGTGCCATCTGAGAAGCCCACACACTTCTCTAAAAAATTGGGGAAACAGGGTTTATGAGGCTGCAGACTGTCCATCCAGTTCCAGCTCCCTCTCCCGGCTGGAGGGGTCCTTTCACCCCCTTCTTCAGCCTGGCGCCCCAGTGTCCCTCAGCCTCTCACTCGGGACCCTCCAGCCCATGATTCTGCTTCTCTAAGGGACCCCTCCCCTGCAAAGCAGTCTTCACCCCAGCTCTCTCAGGAATGATCCCCAAGGGACACACAGTGGGGCTCCTTGTAGAGGAGGGTGTGAGGTGTGGGGGGGACACGGGCAGGGCTGAAGACCCTCACATCCCTGCCGAAACCCTGTACATCCACGCAGATCAGGGTCCTCTGCCCACTGTCTGGTAGCAGGATGTCTGCCTCTGGAGCCTGAGCTCAGGGCGGCTGGCCGTCCCCGAGATTGGCTCCTTTCCACCTGTGGTCCTGCCCTGCCGGGCCGGCTGGCTGCCCACCGCTGCTCTGAGCACCTGTCAGATGGCTGGAGCGCATCTCACCCACTGCGAGTGGACTTCCTGTCATTACACAGGAGAAAGAAGAACGGGCGCACTGGGGGAGCAGCCTACCACAGCATTGGCTGTACCCCAATACAAAATAAAAAAACTGGGGAAAAGAAAAAGGAAACCTGCCCATCTTGGGTCTTCGTCGCTTTAACACCACTGTATGTCCCCCGACCAAAACGCACTTGATGGATGAGTGAGGGCTGGTGGAGGCAGGGGAGATGCTGTCAGAGCTCCCGCAGAACCTATGCTTCCTCTAGTCTTGTCCGGGTGAAGCCATGACTGCAGCATGAGAGGCTGCAGGAAGACGCTCGGAAGAACTTTTACACTAGCGGCAGGAAGGCACCAGACCGGGGTGGGCAAACCACACCGCCGCCCTGTAAATGGGACCCAGCGCCTGTCTCCCTATGGCCAGTGAGCTGAGAATGACTTTTACATTTTTTGACGGTTGAAGACAACATCAAAAGGATAATATTTAGTGACACATGAAAACGACATACAATGTTCATTTCAGTATTGGTAAGTAGAGTTGCCTGGGGGCAGACCACACTGTCTGTCGTTGCTGGTGTTGATGTAAGCAAGCAGGACCCTCTGGGCCCTCCCAGGACAGACCCCTCCCCAGCATCCTCTGCTCTAGACCCTCTCTGAAGGCTACCCACTCCAGTATTCTTGCCTGGAAAATCCCGCGGACAGAGGAGCCTGGCTGGCCACAGACCGTGGGGTTGCAAAGAGTCAGACACGACTGAAGCGACTTAGCACGAAGGACCTAGATAATAGTATCTGAAGCACATTGCCTGAGTTGTTCTACAGATGATAAAAACCACCACCAAATGGAAGATGTTATACACCTGATGACCATGAGCACGTAGCCCCCGGACCTCCTGGAGCCCTGGGATTGATCACCTGAATTCCTGTGACGGCGCTCTGGTCTCTCACCATCGGCCAATCAAGAATTGTGCACGAACTGATCACAGACCCTGGAACTCTCCCTCCCAAACCTGGCCTTTAAGGATGCTTTGCTGAAACCCCTCAGGGAGCTTGAAGGTCCTGGGCTCCGTGCCTGACCCTGTAATAAACACTACATTTCCTTCTCCATAACCCAGAATCGATAGATAGCTTTATGGCGCAGGGGACAGTAGATCTGAGTTTGGTTCAGTAACCCGGCCACAGAGCTGAGAGTCGCAGCACCTCGTGGGAGTGGCTTGAGCACAACTCAGACCTGCAAGTCAGTGCCTTTCCACCTGTGTTCCAGAAGGTTCTTCTCCATGTCTTCAAGAAACTTAAATTGCAACCACTATTTTCCACACTCCTAGGGAGTTACTGAGTCAGAGAAAACAGCCCCCAAGTCAGACAGCAAGTATAGACCCGAGAAAGAAAGCACCCATGAGACCTGGCTCCCAGGAGAGCCCGGGGTGCTGCCTCCTTCCAGGACAGAGTTAACGGCATCTTTTCTGTTGAAGGGCTTCCCTGGTGGCTCAGATAGTAAAGAGTCTGCCTGCAATACAGCAGACCTGAGATTGATCCCTGGGTTGGGAAGATCCCCTGGAGAAGGAAATGGCAGCCCACTCCAGTATTCTCGCCTGGGAAATTCCATGGACAGAGAAGCCTGGAGGGCTACAGTCCAAGGGGTCTCAAAGAGTCAGACACGACTAAGCGACTAACACTTTCACTTTCTGTTAAAGATGTCGCCTCCCAAGGGACAGGTCCCAACCCAAGAGAGGGAGACCCAGGCCCTTGGCATTCCAGGTGGGCAGGCCCAGCCCAGGGCCCCCTTACCTGCATATCTGCCCTGGCGATGAAGCCCTTGCCCTCGGTGTCACAGGTCTGAAAGAATTCCTGGGCCCTCCTCAGCATGGCCAGCTGAGTCCCCTCGCACGGCGGGTCATCCAGGGAGCCCAGGCAGGCCCCGCTCCCCTGGCGCCCCCGGCCAGATCCCCGGCGTCTGGAGACCATTCTCCCATCAATGGTGGCCATCCGGATTTGTCAATTTCTTCGTCTCTTCAGAACCTGAAGATGGAAGATGAGAGAGAGGCGTGGTGAGGATGGAAGGAGGCTGGAGAAGGATGTGGGGGTTGGCGAGAGGGAAGCAGAGAACCACTTACCCCTGTGCCTGTCTCTCTCTTCATTAGCATGAGCTCAGAACAAGGGAAATGCGCCATGATCACTAACAGATCAGCTGTCCCATCAAAGGAAGCAGACAAGATTGGGGTGGTGGGGGGGGGGGGCTGGTGTGGGGGGAGAGTAGACGTTTCCAGATTGAAAGGAGGCGGCCAGAGAATTGAATCAACAAAAAGATTTAAATCAATAACAAAAATGTGGGTGCTGATAGATCAGTTATCATTTCTGGAGTGTTCCCCTGCAGGCAGGCACCACACCAAGATCCCTCTACACATTTCCCCACCCTCGAATGGAGGGATTTCAGTCCTGGTGACCAGCAGTAGAGGAATATATTTGGGGTTGGGGCTTCCCTGGTGGCTCAGATGGTAAAGAATCTGCCTGCAATGCAGGAGACCTGGGTTCGATCCCCAGGCCGAAAAGACCCCCTAAAGGAGAGCATTACAACCCACTCCGGTATTCTTGCCTGGAGAATCCTATCAGTTCTATCAGTTTTTGTTCTATGCTTTCGGCATCTGTTATTAGGTACATTTGTGTTGGATTACTTTATTCTATTGATGAATCTTGCCTGGAGAATCCCATGGACAGAGGAGCCTGGCAGGCTATCATCCATGGGTTGCAGGGTCGGACACGACTGAAGCAATGTAGCATGCATGCATTGCTGAAAGAATTTTCAGTTCATGGCACAGGAAGAAGAAACCGAGGTGGAGCCTGGAAACCCAGTTATGTGTGTGTTCAGTTGCTCGGTCGTGTCTGACTCTTTGCGACCCCATGGACGATAGCCCGCCAGGCTTCTCTGTCCATGGGATTCTCCAGGCAAGATTTATCAACAGGATAAAGTAATCTAAACACAAATATACCTAGTAACAGATGCCAAAAGCAAATGCACAGAATAAGAACTGATAGAAATTCAAGAAGAACTAGACAAATCCACAACCACATTCAGATTTCAATATCCCTCTATCAATAATGAATAAAACAAGGAGACAGAAATCAGAAAGGATACAGAAGACTTGAGCCAAACTGTCAACTATTTTGACCTAATTGACATTAATAGAAAAATCTACCCAACAAAATCTGAATACACCTTTAAGTGTAACATGGAACATTTACCAAGACAGTCCATATTCTGGTCCACAAAACAAGACTCAACCAACCTAAAAGGATTCAGTCAAAAAGAGTATGTACTCTGACCTCACTGGAATTACATTAGAACAACAACAGAAAGACCTCTGGAAAATCACCAAATATGTGGAAACTATATAATGTTCTTCTGAAACCCAGGGCTCAAAGGAGAAATGTAAAGGGAATTTAAGAAGCATTTTGAACTAAATGAAACTAAAAGCTCAATATATCAAATTTTGTAGGATAGTGCTAAAGCAGTACTCAGGGAAAGATTTATAGCACTAAACACATATAAAAGCAAAGAAGAAAGGTCTTGGTCCAGCAGCCTCATCTTCTACCACTAGAAACTAGAAAAAGAAGAGCAAATTAAACTCAAAGTAAGGAGAAGAAATAACAATCAGAGCAGAAATCAATGAAATAGAAAACAATAGAGAAAAACAATGGAGAAAATCAATGAAACTAAAAGCTGGTACTTTAAGAAGATCAATAAAGAGAGAAGACACATATCACAGTATAAGGAATTTGAGATGACACCATTACACATTCTACAGACATTAAAAGGATAATAAGGGAAAATTATGAGCAAGTTTATGCCAATAATTTTATCAATTTAGATGAGATGGAGAAATTCCTTGAAATATCACACTAAATATCAAAGCTCGCTCAAGGAAAAATAAGTAACATGAATAATGCTTTATCTATTTCAAAAATTGAACTGACAGTTTAAAATCTTCCTACAGGAAAACTCTAGGCCCAGGTGGCTACACTGATGAATTCTACCAAATGCTAAAAGAAAAATTAATAGCAAGTCTATTCAAACTCTTCTGGAAGATTGAAGGATAGGAAATACTTTTTAACATATTCTATGAGGCCAGGATTACCCTGACACTCAAACTAGACAAAAACATTAAAAGAAAAGAAAAACAGGCCAAAAACCTTCATGAACATAGATGCAAGAATTCTTTAGGAAATTATAGCAGATTGAACCCAACACTGTATAAAAAGAATGATACATCCTGATTAAGTGGGGTTTTATCCCAGGAGTACAAGAATGGCTTAATATTTGAAAATTAACACCATAATTCACCACAGTAACAAATTTTAAAAGACAAACTTTTTGATCATCTGAATAGATGCAGAACAAGCATTTGACAAAATCTAACACCAACTTCTGGCAAAAACCCTCAGCAAACTAGAAATAGGAAGGAGTTTTCCCAATCTAAAAATGGGTATCTACCAAAAAAAGTGACAGTTAAAATTATACTTGGTGTAGAACCAAATACTTTTGCCCTATGATCAAGAAAAAGACAAGAATGCTGTCTCACTACTTCTATCCAACATTGTTGTTAGCATCTCGCCAGTTTGATGAGACAAGAAAAGAAATAAAAAGCACCCAGATTGGAAAGCAGGAAGTAAAATTATCTTTATTCCCAGACAACTTGAGTGTCTAGTAGGAAATCTGATGAAATTCACAGAAAGCTGCCAGAACTAACATGTGACTTTGACAAGTTTAAAGATACATACTCTCTATACAAAAATCAATTGTGCTTCTGTATGTCCGCAACAAAAAGCTGAAATTGAAATGAAAACATCATTTACAGTAGCATCAAAAATATGAAATGCTTATGGATATATCTGAGAAAAAATATGTAATACTCATAGATGGAGAGCTACAAAATATTGATGAGAGAATTTAAAGAAGACCAAAATCAGTGGAAAGAGTTGAATGTACATGAACTGAAAGACTCAATCCTGTTAAGATGTTATTTCTCCCTAAATCCATCCATAGATTCATCTCAATCCCAATCAAAATCCCAGCGGGTTTTGTAGAAACTGACAACCTCATCTAAAATTCATATGAAAATGCAAAGGACCTAGAAGAGCCAAAACAACTTCAAAAAAAGAAAAACAAAGTTGCAAGAAGAACACTACCAGATTTCAAAACATTCTGAGTCTGCAGTCATGAAGACAGTGTAATATTGGTATAAAGACAGAAAAGTAAATAGATAAATGAAACAGAACAGAAGATCCAGAAATAGACCTGTATATAGAACTAATTTTTTGCAAAGGCAGTTCAGCAGAGGAAGTATAATCCTTTTAGCAAATGGTACTGGAATAATCGGATATTCATTTGCAAAAAGGAATTTCAGTTCATACCTTATCCCATATACTAAGATTTACTCAAAACAGATCATAGAACTAAATGGAAAATCTAAAAATACTAAACTTCAAGAAGAAAACATCTTTGTGACCTTGGCTTAAAGTCAAATATTTCTTAGGTACAGTAGCAATAGCATAATTCCTTTAAAAGAAACCCTGATAAATTGGACTTTATAAAAGTTTCAAATTTCTGCTCTTTGAAAGATACCATTTAAGCTCCACAGAGATAAATATTTGCAAATCATGTATCTGACAGAGAATTTTGATCCAGAATATATAAAGAACCCTCAGAACTTATTAATCGAAAATAAACAACTCAGTTTTTTAATGGACAAACATTTGAACTGGTGCTTCACCAAATAAGATATATTGATATCAAATAATTGCATAAAAATGTTCAGCATTATTAGTCATAAGGGAAATGCAATTTAACACCACAATGAAAGGCCACTATACACTTACTAGAATGTCTGAAACAAAAAAGACTGACCAAGTCTTGGCAAAGATATGGGGTGATGGGATGGAATATTCAAATGCTGCTGGTGAGAATGTACACAAATGTACAACCCCTTTGGAAAACATTCTGTGGTTTCCTAAAAAAGTCAAACAAACTTGTACCATCCTAAATATTTGCTAACAGAATAAAAGCATATGTCTGTACAAAGACTTGTCCACGAGGTTCACAGAAGCTTTATTCATAGCAGCCAAAACCAGTCGAAATATTCATCAACATGTGAGTGGGTAAAACTGTAATGTAAACACACAATGGGATGCTACTCAGCTTTGAAAGGAGAGGACTATTGTTCCAAGGAACAAACTGTATTGAATTTCAATCATGTGAACGAAAGAAGTTGGATGGAAATAGTGCACCCTATTTGATTCCATTTATATAAAATTATGAAAAAAGATGACTAACCTATAGTGATAGGAAAGAGATAAGGGAGGGTGGGAGAAGGTGAAGAGCAGGAATGGCAAATGGGCAAGAGGAAACTTTTGGTTGTGTAGATGTGTTCGAAATCTTAATTGCTGTGGTGGTCTCATGGAGAAACACATATACATAGAGACACTCATGCACATATATACATACATGTATATACAAACACGGGCTTCCCTGGTGGCTCAGTGGTAAAGAACCTGCCTGCAATGCAGGAGACATGGGTTCAATTCCTAGGTCTGGAAGAACCCCTGGAGGAGGAAATGCAACCCACTCTAGTACTATTGCTTGGAGAATCCCACGGACAGAGGAGCTTGGTGGGCTGCGGTCCATGGGGTCCCAAAGAGTCGGACACGACTGAGCGACTGAACAACAACTATATGTCAATAGTTCAACAGATCTATTTAAATATATATATATATATATATATATATATATATATATATATATATAGGCCAGCCAACCCCTTCTCATGCTTCCCAGAATTTGCAAATCTTACGCCACCTGCTGTGTTTATTCCCAGAATCCTGACTCCTCCTTTGACCTTCAACTCTGGCAAGCCGGAAATGCCTGAAAATTCAGCAGTTTCCCTGCGAAAACCCCCAGTCACATAGTGTAGGAGCTAAATGAACATGGGGAGGAGGGGAGCAAGGCAGACCCCCTTCTGCAGACACTTGCCCCAGTCAGATGCATAAGTTCGTCTCCTTTCTCCTCTGACTTGGCCAGCAATCTTCCCACAGCATCTGCGGGGTTCCCAAGGGGAAGAGAAGACAAAGCCACAGAAGTGCTTCTGCTTTCATTTCCAAATAGAATGGAAGGCCTGCGATGGGCTGGGCCATCTCACTTTTGGTGGAAGCCTGGTGATGCTCTGGCCCGGGACTGAACACAGCTTCCTGTCTCCAGGATGCTTCAGGCCACCAGACAGTAACCCCGTAAGAGAGAAAAGATATGTGTGTTAGTTGCTCAGTCCTGTCCAACTCTATGTGACACCATGGACGATAGCCCTCCAGGTTCTTCTTCCCTGGGGTTTTCTAGGCAAGAATATTGGAGTAGGTTGCATTCCCTTCTCCAGAAGATTCTCCTGACCCAGGAATCAAACCTGGGTCTCCCCCACAGCAGACAGATTCTTCACTGTCTGAGACACCAGAGGAGCCCCCATAAGAGGGAAAGTGGTGGGATATGGCCCAAAGGCAATGGACAAAGTCTGTTACCATCATAAAGGGAAAAGAGAACCCATTCTTATCTGCCCGTCTCCATCAGAGCCTGCAGACGGCCGTTCTTCCTCCAGACTTGCTCCATGAAAGCCTTCATACACAGACGGAAATTATCCAGCCCTCTTATATTTCCAGAAGCATCTCCCAGACTTCCAAAGTGATTCACAGCTCAGTAATGGCTGTAATCAGAACATTCACAGACCAAGCCTGAATCCTCTCTGAAGGCTCTGAGCCCCTTCCCTGTTACTCTGGGCTCCTCAGAAATGGAGCATGTTGGTACCCCCTCTCCACCATGCCAGAGGCAGACTTCAGAGTCACCCTGACCTCCCTTGAAGCTCTCCTGCCGCAGACAGGTAGACCAAGAGTCCCACAGCATCTTCAGGATCTGATCAGATCCTATTAATTACCCAGACTCCAGTGGAGGAATATTCTATATGCAGCAGTGATCCAGTACTCTTGTCCGGAGAATCCCGTGGACAGAGGAGCCCTGGCTGGCTACAGTCCATGGGATTGCAGGGGTCAGACACGACCTGGCGACTGAAACTCCACCACCTCTGCCCACTTGTCAATGACTAACTTCATGTTGCCAGCATCACAGGGAGGCAGATGGGCCAGTCATGTCGAGCTGTGGGGGTGCTGGAGGGCTGCTGAGCAAAAGGCAGCTGCAGCCAGAGAGGGTGTGAAAAGCTCAGGGGGCCTGGTTCTTACCCGCCCCTGGGAGGGAGCAAGTGGAGGAATAATTGAGAAGGCATCAGACGGGAGCTGTGTCAGTTTCCTAGGGCCATTTTGCAATAGAGGACCAAAAACCGAGTGGCTTAAACAACAGGAACGTATTCCCTTATATTCTGAGGGCCAATCCTGAGTGTCTCAGAGTGGGCTGTGCTCCCTTTTGACAGGGACAAAGCTGGTGATGAAAGTTAATCTCACCAGGGGACTGTAAGTAGAAAAAAATATGAGCAACCCCTGTAAGTTAATGATCTCTCAAGAAAGCAGGTTTGCTTAACCACAAAACCAAGCAGACTTGCTTAGCAACAAAATCATTCGACAGAAGACATGCCTCCAAACAATAAAACAATGGCGGCATAAGCCCCACATCCCGCCCAGGAGCTTAGTAAATTAATAATCCCTAGGACATGCTCTCTGCACACATTTGGTGGAAAGTCACTCATTGTACAGAGACCTGAAATAATATTTTTTTGGCTCGACCATGTCGGGACAAGAAAACTCCCCTTCCCAACCTAGAGGAGGAGTTGATGGAAGTGTGATGGCTACTCAAGGGTGAGGAATAAAGTGGCCTTTTTCCCCTCCCTATTTTTCCTTTGATTATAAAACTATAGCCCGCTAAGTTCTTGGGTGCGGCACTCTCCCACCCATCCACTTGTAAGCCGCACAAGTGTCCTATTCTAATAAGTCCCTTCTCATCTATCAATTTACCTCCTGCTGAATTCTTTCCACCTAGAGACAGGTACAGATGTGAGAGCTGGACCATAAAGAAGGCGGAGTGCCAAAGAATTGATGCTTTCAAACTGTGATGCTGGAGAAGACTCCTGAGAGTCCCTTGGACAGCAAGGAGATCAAACCAGTCAATGCTAAAGGAAATCAACCCTGAATATTCATTGGAAGGACTGATGCTGGAGCTGAAGCTCCAATACTTTGACCACCGGATACGAAGAGCTGACTCATTGGAAAAGACCCTGATGCTGGGAAAGATTGAGGGCAGGAGGAGAACGGGGCAGCAGAGGATGAGATGGTTGGATGGCATCATCGATTCAATGGACATGACTCTGAGTAAACTCCAGGAAATAGTGAAGGACAGGGAAGCCTGGTGTGCTGCAGTCCATGGGGTCCCAAAGAGTCAGACATGATTTATCGACTGAACAAGAGACATAAAGGACCGGAGCTCTTCAGAGCACCCCGAAATACCACCTAGCGGTTTCACTCTGAGACTCCGGGCAGGACTTTTCCTGCCTCTTCCCAGTGCTGGCAGCCAGCCTGGAGTCCTTGGTTCTTAGCTGCATCTCTCCTCTGATCTCTGCCCCCATCACCACAAGGCCTCTCCCTTCCACATCTGCTCCTATCAGCTTTCTGTCTTACATAACCAGTCTTGATTAAGGGCCCACCCTAATAACTTCATTTCAACTTCGCTAATTGCCCTACAATCACCCTAATTCCAAATGGCTCAGAAGTTTAAAAAAAAAAATGCCTGCAATGAAGGAGATACAGCTTCAATCCCTGGGTTGGAAAGATCCCCTGGAGGAGGATATGGCAACCCACTCCAGTGTTCTTGACTGGGAAACCCCATGGACAGAAGAGCCTGGTGGGCTACAGTCCATGGGATCACAAAAAGAGTCAGACATGACTGAGCGACTTAACACACACACAGGCTACTTTGAAATCAGGTCACAATCCAGGGTCCTGGGGGTTAACACTTCAATGTGTCTTTTGGGGACACAACTCAAGTCCTAAGAGATGGTATCTTAGGAGACCCTGAGACAGGGATTTGGGTGAAAGGGGCTAGTTTGTGAGGGACGGAAACATTGTCCGGGGAGTAGAAAGTGAGGGCGGCCTGTGAGAGGCACCTTTTCCAGCCAACTATGCGGGAAGATGCCAAGGGCTGCTGGAACCTCCCAGGAACTTGGGGATAGACCACAGTGTGGTGATCCAAACCCTGGCCAAGGAAATGGATTCCTTGTATGTCAACCCCTCTCGATCACGGGGAGCTGCCCCTGAGGATGTCAGCCCCCAGCACTCCAGGGGCCATATGTGGAGTCTCTGGAGAAAACTCCCCAGACAAAGGGGCAACCAGAAGTGGCCAGAGGACTTGAAAATGGTCAACACCACCCCTCCCATGATGTGGGCTGGGCACCAACAGTATCTGGAACCTAGAAAACGGGGGAAAGGGGAGTCTCTAGGCCACCCACCTGCCAATCAGACACGTCCAACCTCAGTTTCCCCATCTGTAAGACGCAGGTGACAGTACTTACCTCCTGTGAGGACCAGGCAACGTAAAAACACGTAGAACACTTGGAAATGATGACGAGCACACAGTAAGTGGTTGGTAAGGGTGAATGAACTCTCACAATCATTTCTAGGGCATTTTCAGTATTATTCTTTCTAGTTCGAAAATCTGAGATTGAGATGACTCCTTGGAAGGTGATAAGATAATGAAAGATGTATAAACTCCTAATGATGCTAATTATCCTTTTCCGTTGCAAAAGAACTTACCCTTCCATCCTCCCCTCTCCATTGTGATCCAGTGAAGCTGTCAGAACTGGCTGTCCTTTCTTCCTTTCATTACTGAGCATCTCAGACTCAGAGAGATGACCTGCATGACCTGTCTGGGGTCATCAAGCCAAGCTGAGATTCAAACTTACCACCCCTGAGAGTAAGAGAAGACCACAGCAGCAACCTGGGGCTCTGTTTGTTTTCTAGGACTCAGCAAAGGGCAGTCTTCAGATCCTTCTCCCTCCTGAAAGATTACCTCACAGCTTGCTCTAGCTTTCAGCATTGTACATGCCTTTAGGGCCCAACTCTAAGTCTTCGTCCTCCGAGAAGTCTTCCCTGACCACTTGGTCTGCATTGCCTTGGCCTCTGAGTACTTACTCTTTCATGCTTTATGCATTAGAACACACTGCTTGGTCTGGTTGGCTAGATTTTCAAGTGACATGATATGTCTAATTTCTTCCACAAAGACAAAAGCCCTATTAATAAATCCTAGTAGGTATGGAATTGATATATGGTCATTTAAATGAACAAATTCCCAGCCTGGTACTTTGCATATGACAGGTGTTCAATAGGTGTGTGTTGGCTTCCTAACTGGCCCTGGAGAGTGAGGATAAGTATTAAGAAGGATAAGTATTGGTGGTGCGTGTGCATGTGTTCAATTGCAAAGTTGTGTCTGACTCTTTGTGACCCCATGGACTGTAGCCCGCCAGGCTGTCGTAATCTTGCCTGGGAAATCCACCATGGGATTTCCCAGGCAAGAATACTGGAGTGGGTTGCCATTTCCTTCTCCAGGGGATCTTCCCAATGCAGGGATCAAACCCCCATCTCTCGCACTGGCAGAAAGGTTCTTGGCCACTGAGCAACCAGGGAAGCCCAAGCATTGGTGGCACAAGGAGCAAGATCTATCTGGCCTTTGTGCCTGGTTTCTGGTGCAGAGCTCCAAAAACCCTCAGAATTTCCTGTGCTAAAGAAGAGTCTTTTGTTATTTATGATGAGCCCCTTTCAACCACACCTGAGTTCAAGCTAAGGCGTGACTTTGAGTGGGTTTCAGGATGGGGGCTGGTGGCCAGACAAATCAACTATGGGATTAGAAATGTTGACTGGAAAAAAAATGCATGGCCTAAAAGTTGAGAACTATATTTTATACAAGGAGACTGCTAAAGACTCCAGCCCTGGAAAACAGTCTCTCAGATCACTCTGTCTCAAAGAGGCAAGGGAGGAGCCAGGGTACACAGGAGTTCTTGCTGAAAAAAATAAAACTTACAGTCAAAGATGAAAAGATTACTGCTAATCACACACACACTCACAAAACCCCCAGACATTTCAAGTTAATGAATTTAGCCCTTTTCTACCATCTGAGAAGATGCAAGAGATGGGCTCATTGAAATTATCCCTTTGATATGCCTCTTAACTGTCTAGGGCCAGTATCCTGGTTTTTCTCCCTCCTGAATCCCCTCAGGGTGCCCCACAGGGAGCCGCTGCTGTGGCTGCTGACTTGATGGTTGCAATATGATGACTTGATGGTTGTTAACCGAAATGGCAGGTGACATTTTTTATTCACAGCGGGTTGGAATGTCAACCCCACCCCAAACCTCCAGGAAGGAGAGAGAGGCTGGAGCTTGACTTAGTCACTTGTGGCTAATGATTTAATCAATTCTGCCAATGTAAAGAAGCCCCAACAGATGGGGTTCCGGGGGACCTGGAGGATCTTAGGATCTTTCCCTTACCCTGGGCATCTCTTCCATCTGACTACTCCCCAGTTGTATCCTTTGTAACAAAGGGTGGTAAATTAAGGCACTTTCCTGAATTCTGTGCACTCTTCTAGAGTTAATGAACTTGAGGAGGGGATTGTGGAAAATTTGTGGTGGGTCAGACATATGGGGGTATATGGTCAGGACCCCCCACAGTGGCTACTCTCTTGCTCTCTGCAGATCCCCTTCTCAACCAGTCCCTGTTACACCCACACCGACTCACAGGACTGACCTTCCCTCTTACTGTTGTTGTTCAGTCGCTAAGTCATGTCTGACTCTCTGCGACCCTATGGACTGCAGCATGCCAGCCTCCCCTGTCCTTCACTATTCCCAGAGTCTGCTCAAACTCACCCATTGAGTCAGTGATGCTACCTAACCACCTCATCGTCCGCTGCCCCTTCTCCTTTGCCTTCGATCTCTCCCGGCGTCAGGGTCTTTTCCATTACTAATTGCCCCCTGCTCCTCTCCAGTAGCATACTGGATACCTTTCAACTTGGGCAGCTCATCTTCTGGTGTCATAGATTTTTGCCTTTTCATACTGTTCATGGGGTTCTCGCCGCAAGGGTACTGGAGTGGTTTGCCATACCCTCCTCTAGTGGACCACGATTTGTCAGAACTCTCCACTAGGATTCACCTGTCTTGAGTGGGGCTTCATTGTCAATTCAATTCTGAGATTAACGCAGACCCCACAGGGTAAAGGCTCACAAGCCCTCAGAATTGAATTGACAATCCCAGGGCACACATTTGGTGCTGGAAATAGTGTTAGAAAAAAAGATACCACAATATTTCACAGCCAGTTCTCTGTGGAGGGTGGGGGAGAGCCTCGATTTGCAGCTTCTGCCTGTTGCTATGGTGTCAATCTTCCCACCATGGGTGATGTCAACCTACCAACCATCAGCTCTTGAAAAGAAAGGAAAATGGTGAGGCTACAGTTTCTGCCCAGGGTCTCCCAAGAGGGTGATCTATGAATCCCCACTGCCTACACAGGTGACAATGGCTGATGACTCTTTAGATTGTATTCCCTGCCTGAGACTTAAAGGTTAGTGTATATTTAAGATCCCCCTTCAGTTCAGTCCCTCAGTCGTGTCTGACTCTTTGCAACCCCACAGACTGCAGCACACCAGGCTTCCTGTCCATCACCAACTCCCGGAGCTTACTCAAACTCATGTCCATTGAGTCGGTGATGCCATCCAGCCAACTCATCCTTTGTTGTCCCCTCCTCCTCCCACCTTCAATCTTTCCCAGCATCAGAGTCTTTTCAAATGAGTCAGTTCTTCACATCAGGTGGCCAAAGGATTGGAGTTTCAGCATCAGCATGAGTCCTTCCAATGAATGTTCAGGACTGATCTCCTTTAGGATGGACTGGTTGGATCTCCTTGCAGTCCAAGGGACTCTCAAGAGTCTTCTCCAACACCACAGTTCAAAAGCATCAATTCTTCAGCACTCACCTTTCTTTATAGTCCAACTCTCACATCCATACAAGACCACTGGAAAAACCATAGCTTTGACTAGACGGACCTTTGTTGGTTAAGTAATGTCTCTGCTTTTTAATATGCTGTCTAGTTTGGTCATCACTTTTCTTCCAAGGGGTGAGTGTCTTTTACTTTCATGGCTGCAGTCATCGTCTGCAGTGATTTTGGAGTCCCAACAAATAAAGTCTGTTACCGTTTCCATTATTTCCCCATCTATTTGCCATGAAGTGATGGGACCAGATGCCAGGATCTTAGTTTCCTGACTGCTGAGTTTTAAGCCAACTTTTTCACTCTCCTCTTTCACTTTCATCTTTAGTTCTTCTTCGCTTTCTGCCATAAGGGTTGTGTCATCTGCACATCTGAGGTTACTGATATTTCTCCCGGCAATCTTGATTCCAGCCTGGGCTTCCTCCAGTCCAGCATTTCTCATGATGTACTCTGCATATAAGTTAAATCCCCCTTAGCACCTGGGAAAATGTGCTTTTCCCAAGCTTCAGAGTCTCACAGGTGGCCTGCCCATCGTTTATGCCTGTGCCCCCTCCTCGCCCCACAGCCCTGGGCAGACCCTCTGGCGGGACCAGGACATAGATGAACAAAGATGATGCTTCCTCACCACCCGCTGTTCAAGATTAAAATATTTAGCTCAGGACCCAGGCCAGTCTGGAAAGGAGAGTTTCCCTGTTGCATATCAGATTATTCTTTACTTCTTCAACACACAGTATCAGGGGGCTTCAGACAGTCACCCCATCTTTTCCAGTAGGCTTTTACTGCAGTGGGTAAGATTACATCAGGTCCAAGGCCACAAACAGGTTACTCCACCTCTCTGAGTCCCTCTATCATCACCTATACAATGAAGGCATGAGTAGAACCTTATGGGTGTCAGCTCCTGTTATTATTCTTATCATTTTGTTGTTGTTGTTGTTTAGTTGCTCAGTTGTGTCTGACTCCTGTGACCCAGTGGATTGTAGCCCATCAGGCTCCTCTATCCATAGGATTTCCCAGTGAGAATACTGGAGTGGGTTGCCATTTCCTTCTCCAGGGGATCTTCCCGACCCAGGGATCGAACCCGCATCTCCTGCATTGGTTGGCTGATTACCAGTGAGCCACCAGGGAAGTCCATTCTTATCATGATGGAACCCCAATTGGCTTCCTCCACCCCTGATACAATTCTAACAAATAAACTCACAAACAAAAAAGCAACACAACGACAAAACACACTACAGAAAAGACACAGTCAAGAAGCGCTGAAATCTACCACTGAAGGCCCCGCGGGAGAGCCCCGTATGGTGTGATCCCACCCTCCCAGGCCACTGCGAAGGACGCCTGCCCCAGCAGCCCATTTAAAGGGGCAGGTTTACGGGAACACCTGTGAGCGGGCGACTCGCCACTCTGCCTGCTGTGCCGTATGCAACTGCTACATCCCACCTCCTCTTTCCTCGAATTAGGTCCAATTTCCTCTTCCACCTCAAGGGAGACAGGGGACAGCTGTCTCTACCGCTGTAAAACAGCTCTCCCAAGTCTGGACAGCTAATGCTCAACAGCCCCGCTCACACTTGTCTTGCTCTATTATAAGATACATTAAAGGCCTTGATAATGGTTTGGGGTCTCCATGAGATGTCTGCTGTTCACCCCCATTCTTCTCATAATTAGTGGTTGTAAACCACTTTGAAGATAAAAGGCATTTTATAGGAGCTAAGTCTTGTTATGATTAGTCTTCCAATATTTCCTCGCTGATGAGCACATCAAAGCCAACCATGGGCTCAGCGTGAGATCTGGTGGTTAATTAGATGTATTTCAAGGCGGCTGGTATATATTAAAGACATCGCTGCAAAATGTATCAACATTAAAAAAGTGCCTGCTTTCTTCCCAACAGAATAAGCTCTCTCCAAAGTGCTGATGCCGGCCAGACAGGCAAAGACCAAGAACTAATATATCTTCTGATCTCGAGAGAGAATGACTGGATAACGGCACCTGGCTTTGTGTAATATCTCTATTGTTGTCAAGAAGGTTCTGGGCCCCCGACTTATTTCACTTTGTCTTCACAATCATTCTGTGATACGGGCAAGTTAACAGGATCCCCATTTGGCCGATGAGGAAGCTGCAAAGTGGTTTTAGAGGCAGAGGCATCAGTGTGGTACAGCTGAACACAGTTATGGGTGCAGTTACCCGGGCAACACTACAGATGCTCCACCCACATCCCTTCCAACATTTGTATACTACCCAACCCCCTCCACTGCCCCCAACCTTTGCTCTAGCTCCCTGCACCCGTGACTCTTAGAAGGCCGACCCCTGAACTTCTGGAGTTGCTTTGTCTTATGGGCAGAGCCAGGAGTGCCTGAAGTTTCCCAGTCACCCCTAAACATCCCTCAGCCAATGCCTGCCTGGTGCAGAAGTGGGGAAGCCCATTTCCCAGTCTCCAGCTGGCATGATTTTGAGTTGGATTTACACTTTCATGGAGCCAGGCTGAGGCTAGACCTCCATCCCACACCAAACTCCTAGCTTCTTCCTCTCTCCTGTCCTGTGAACCACTTCTTCACTAAGTCTTCCTGGAGCATTTCTTTAATACATCATTTGCCTGAGCATAAACAAACAAATCACTCTTTCGGGGTCTGCTTCTGGGGAACTCAACCTAAGACAGCTCTCTTGACTCGGCACGAATGAGAATATTCTGCATGTTTTCTATTAAATATGTGCTCCCAGATCCCCTTAGTTCCAGGACCTCCCTGCCAAGTCTCAAAAGCAGGTGGAACATCATGATCAAAGGGAAAACAGGGGCTTTGAGAGTAAAGAGCTAAAAGCTTGGGGCATCAGGGTGGACACAGGACTGTTTTCCACCTGTCCCATGGAGAAGGGTCAGATGGGACACTGAGTATGAAAGTGAGCAGTGATGTTGTACACAAAGGTAGACATGCCCTCATCATTGCTATGGGGGAGGGAGGAGATTAGAGGAAGGAGGATGGAGAGATGGGTCACGCTCCATGGGGAAGTGACTTCTATTAGTAACAAGTGCCTCGGCAGCAGCGCCCCGTAGAGAGGAGCCAGCAAAGGTTCCAGATCCTTCTGCCCACATGTAACTACAAGGCAAGAAGATCTAGAAAAGTGGCAAGCTTTCTCGTCCAGAGGCCTCCTTTAGACAAACTTAGGTAATATTTCACTTGTCTCACCAACTTCCCCCATGGGCTGGGACAGACCTCTGTTATCTGATGTTTAAGCAACTGTGTTATGTCGTCATATCTCCTTGATGAATATAGATGCAAACATTCTCAACAGAATACTAGCAAACCAAAACCAACAGCACCACTAAAAGGATCACATACCATAATCAAGTGGGATGCATGCCTGGGTTATAAAGTGAAAAGTGAAGCCGCTCAGTCGTATCTGACTCTTTGCGACCCCATGGACTGTAGCCTATCAGGCTCCTCTGTCCATGGGATTTATAAGAATAGTCCAAATTATACAAATCATTAATGTGATTCACCACATTAATAGAATGAAAGATAGCTCTTATAGGATCATCACAAGAGATGCAGAGAAAGTACTGACAAAATTCAACATCCATTCATGGAAAAAACTCTCAACAAATTGGGCACGGAAGGAACATACCTCAACATAAGGATTGCCATATAGGACAAGCCCACAGTTAACATTACACTCAATGGTCAAAAGCTGAAAGCCCTTCCTCTAAGATCAGGAATAAGACGTGGGTGTCTGCTCTCACCACTCCTACTCAACATAGCACTAAAGTCCTAGCTGGAGAAATCAGGCAAGAAGAAGAAATAAAAGGCACCCAAATCAGAAAGGAAGACCTAAGTGTCTGTGTGTTGATGGCAACATTTTTTGTATAGAAAATCTTAAAAGATTTCACCTAAAACCTGTTGTGTGTGTTAGTTGCTCAATCATGTCCAATTCTTTGTGACGCCATACACTGTAGCCTGCCAGGCTCCTCTGTCCATGGAATTCTCCAGGCAAGAATACTGGAGAGAGTTGCCATTTCCTTCTCCAGGGGATCTTCCTAACTCAGGAATCGAACCTGGGTCTCCCACATTGCATGCAGACCCTTTACCATCTGAACCACCAGGGAAACCCTAAAACCTATTAAATCTAATAAATAAATTCAGAAAAGTTGTAGGAGTCAAAATCAGCATACAGAAATCAGTGGCATTTCCATATACTAACTGTGAATTATCTGAAAAAGAAATGAAGCAAACAATCTCAATTATAATAGCATCGAAAAGCAATAAACTACTTAGGAATAAATTCAACCAAGGAGGTGAAACATCTGTGCACTGAAAATTATAAGACATTAATGAAAAATTATAAGACATTCAGAAGACACACATAAATGGAAAGATATCTATATTCAGGGATTAGAAGAATTCGTACTGTTAAAATGTCCTTGCTACCCAAAGACAGCTGTAGAGTTAATGCATTCCCTATCAAGTTTCCAATGAATTTTCTTGCACACACACACACACACAAATCCTAAAACTTGTTTGGAACCATAAAGAAGAGGAAATGGCATCCCTCTCCAGTATTCTTATCTGGAGAATCCCATTTGACAGAGGAGCCTGGTAGGCTACAGTCCATAGGGTCGCAAAGAGGGGACAGGACTGAATTGACTTAGCACACACACACGTAACCCTAAGTTTGGTTTTCTATGCCTGTGAGTCTGTTTCTATTTTGTGAATAAGTTTGTGTCACATGTTAGATTCCACATGTAAGTGATGTCATACGGTGTTTGTCTTTCTCTGTCTGACTTACTTCACTTGTCTATGATAACCTCTAGGTCCATCCATGTTGCTGCAAATGCAATTATTTTATTCTTCTTTATGGCTGAGCAATATTTCACTGAAGTCCATGGGGTGGCAAACAGTCGGACATGACTGAGTGACTGAACTGAACTGAACTGAAGCCACTTTTTGGTTGATAAAGCAATTTCACAATGAACACCTCCCTCGACCATCACAAGACTTTCTCAAGGTTACAAAGAAAATAAACTTCAGTACAAGAACATATTTGATGCTCAGGGTCCTGATTGCAAGGCCAATGTGCTTTCTTCATTCTTCCTATCTTTCCATAGCTGACCTTGCTTCTCTTTACAGCAAAAGGCCCCCAGAAGCCACAGAGCACCCCAGTTCTGGCCCCCCTCCCTGCCACCATCTGAGCCTCTCCTGCTGCGCCCAGGCAGGTGGGCTCCTTTGTCCATTTATTAAACCATGGTCTTTCCCAATTTCTAAGCATCGAATTGAACTGGGTCTTGGGATAGAGTGAGGAGCCAAAAAGGTCTCCCAGTGCAGGAAGGAGCTTTTACAAAATTAGTGAATATATACAAGTCAAGATCATGGCAGTGAAATAAAAGTAAAGGATGTCGTGCAAATGACTAGCACCAGAGGGAGCTATTTGGACCAGGTGATCCTTTCTCCTTATAGAGCAACCGCCACTGAGCCCCAAGATCAGACATGCAGACATCCTGGTTGGAGGCCAAGATCACAAGATCCCAGTTCTCAAAAGGTGTGCCTTCTGGATGGACAGGCAGTGCATGAAGCCAGATGAAAACTTAATGACGGCAGCAGGGCATTCACAGGGATGAAACAGCCCTGGAACCCTCCCTGGGACAAAGCGGAACTCACCAGCCAGGTCACCAGGGCTGTCACAAGTCAATCTGTGACCGTCACTGGGAGAAGCCACAGAAAGAAAGGGCACAGTCATACAGAACACATGTAGTTAACGATGCAAGATGGGAGCTTCGGCGTCTGAGAGAGGGCAGAGTCCTTCAGCACTGCAGGATGCTACAGATGGGACAGGTTTGGGCCGTGCGGACATGAAGAAAAGTTTCGGGGAGGAGGTAGCATTTAAAGTGGGCCTCAGAGAGTGAATGGGATCCAGCAGTTCTTCAAGGTTATCCCCTTCAGCAAGACCATAAGGGTGCCTGCAAACCCACAGCAGTCAATTAATTGTGTCCAATTCTCGGCGACCCCATGGACTGTAGCCTGCCAGGCTCCTCTGTTCATGGGATTCTCCAGGCAAGAATACTTCGGTGGGTAGCCATTCCCTTCTCCAGGGGATCTTCCTGACCCAGGGATCAAATCTGGGCCCCCTGTATTGCAGGTACATTCTTCACCGTCTGAGTCACCAGGGAAGCCCAGAGTACGCAGAAAAGCTTGCTGCTGTTATTGTGAGGTTAGTGTCACTGTCGGGGTTGAGTTGATGGATAGCGGTGGCTGGCTTCCCAGCCCTCCATCACGTCTGAGGGCTTCCAAGTGTCTCTGCAGCTCTGCTCTGAATATCCAGGCATGCCGCTGGCCACCCCAGGCTGAATGTAAAGATGATTTCAGCACAGGGTGAGCTGGCAAAGGCTGAGAACACCTGGCTAATTAGGTTACCTGCCGAGTGGGCTCTATCGTGATAACATCCATGAGAGAAGTGTCAACCTACCGGATGCTGGGACCCTCTAGGAGTGGACAACTCAGGCCGTGTTAGTTTGACACTACCATCACCATTGCAGTGACCCAGGTTGCAGTGAGCTCTCCAGCCACACCATCAGCTCAACCCTGACAATGATTCTAACCACACAATAACAATAGCAAGCTCTTATATGGTACTTTGGGCTTCGGTGGTGGCTCGGTCTGTGAAGAATCTATCTTCAATGCAGGAGACTCGGGTTTGATCCCTAGGTCGGGAAGATTCCCTGGAGAAGGAAATGACAAACCACTCCAGGATTCTTGCCTGGAGAATCCCATGGACAGAAGAACCTGATGGGCTACAGTCCATGGGGTCGCAAACAGTTGGACGTGACTTAGCGACTGAACAACAACAGCAACAGCATGATATCATATCATGCTGAAATGATATCCTTGGGGGAATATTGCTGCTGCTGCTGCTAAGTTGCTCCAGTCGTGTCCGACTCTGTGCGACCCCATAGACGGCAGCCCACCAGGCTCCCCCGTCGCTGGGATTCTCCGGGCGAGAACACTGGAGTGGGTTGCCATTTCCTTCTCCAATGCAGGAAAGTGAAAAGTGAGAGTGAAGTCGCTCAGTCGTGTCCGACTCTTCAAGACCCCATGGACTGCAGCCTACCAGGCTCCTCCATCCATAGGATTTTCCAGGCAAGAGTACTGGAGTGGGTGGCCATTGCCTTCTCCATGGGGGAATATTAGGTTAAAGGAAATGTTAATAAAGTTAATTCTGCCTGTTTCCTTCCCTTCTTATGTGTTGGCAACCAGAACAATTGGAAAGCTCCCATGCTCAGATATTCGTCTGCTACATAGCCCTGATCTAGCACATGAGCCCCGTGAAGCCAAGGTTTTGTGACTCTGGTTCCCTGCTGGTGTCCAGGCCCCACCCCCTGGGACAGGCCCTGGACTGATGAGCAGAAGGAGGCGGGAGGCCTGGAGGAGAGCCTGCAGGGTCAGAAGTTACGGAAGTCACGCTTGAGGAGGTTGGATTAGTTTGGGAGTCATGTAGATGCTCTTTAGTCATTCAGTGGTGTCCAGCTCTTTGCCACCCCCGCCAGGCTCCTCTGTCCATGAGATTTCCCAGGCAAGAACACTGGAGTCGGTAGCCATTCATTTCCTTCTCCAGCAGATCTTCCTGACCCAGGGATCGAATCAATGTCTCTTGCACCGGCAGGCAGTTTCTTTACCACTGAGACACCAGGGAAGCCCCTGGGATTCCAGGAGCAAACTGAGTCTGGGGAAAATGTTAGAAACTTGCCACCAACAGCAAGAGTCTAACCAACTGCTTCCCAACCACAAGTTCTTTCTACTAAGTCCCTTTACCTCCCATAGCAATGCGGAGTTGAGAAATAAAACTAGATTTGGGATTTTCTTAAAACAGACATCTCCCTTACCCCCATCATCACCAACATCCCAGCTTCCAGCCTCCTTGAGCGTTGGGCTTCCAAGCTTCCCCTTGGCACTATGTCAGCCACCAAAACCCTTGCATTTCCTGTCTGATCCTGGCATGCAGAGAGAGGCCAAGCCCTGAATATTTCCACATTTTCCTCTCCAGGCTTCGGTCCCCAGAGAGCCTCCCCAGCTGAGCTTTCTTCCCAACACCCGCATCAATAATGTGTTAGCTTAAGGTTCCCTTTGATTTCACTTGGTTTTAGATGCTTTTCATCCGAAGCCAAAACTTCGCAGACTTTTCCCTTGATCTTGTCATGAAATTCCCTCGGAGGTATTTAATTCTAGAAATAGCTGCTGCTCTGCCACATATTTTTAAAGAAAAAGGATGTCTAAATAACAAACCTCCTGCCGTAGTCAAGCACACATCTCAGAAGACACAGGGGCCTGTCACCCTCTCTCTGCTCCCTTGGTGCAGTTGCCATCTATACCGATGACGTGTCTACATCTCATTCCCCAAAAGGAAGCTACTCGATACACCGCCAGCCTCCCATGTTCTCCATTTATGCCACGAAGGGATTCTGATGTTCAGTGAACATTTTCTGCTGCCTTTCTTCCTGTGAAACCCTCTCAAGTGCTGTGATCTGCCTTCCCCTGCGGTCCCCTCCCTGACTTGTTCCCACCCACCTCCACCAAATACCACGCTTTTTTGGAAAAGAGTCTGTCATTTCCACTTCCAACCTCAGCTCAAGAACCTCTTGAATTTTCATCTAAGCAAGAGTATTTTAGAGCCAAAGCTGATGTCTCAGAGAAGGAAAAAAAATCCCCTCCTCTCCGGGTGTAACGCCGACACTATTTTTGATCAGAAAGAAAAAAGAAAGATTGGCCAGAATCAAGCATGTCATTCCAGCGCAAGAAAAGGGCCTCCGTGAACGAGCAAGGATAGAGCTGCTTTCAGATCGGCCTGACGTGGGATGTAGAATGCACTGATTCATCCAGCCGTGTCCCAGCCACTGGTGGAATCATCGTGGGTTTTGATCCACTTCCCCAGCCCCCCAGCAGAGCACCTGATGGGCCAGCAGCAGCTGGTGCTGGAGTACGGCATGTGAGTTTTAAACCATCAGCAAGCCCCAGGACAGCACATTCACCTCCTCTGATTCATGGTCTACGGCATCCTGAGACCAAGCCAATTCACCCAGTGGTTCTCCTGGGCTCACACCGACAGAGGCCCAGATGGCGCCAGTGGTAAAGAATCCACCTGCCAGAGAAGGAGATGCAAGAGACAAGGGTTTGATCCCTGGGTCTGGAAGATCCCCTGGAGGAGGGCATGGCGACCCACTCCAGTATTCTTGCCTGGAGAATCCCACGGACAGTGGAGCCTGGCGGACTATAGTCCATGGGGTCACAAAGAGTTAGGCACGACTAAAGTGACTTAGTAAGCACAGTAATGCAAGATGCTGTGTTAGGGATCAGGGATAAAACACGAGTGACGCAGCATCAGGGTCCCCAGAGAGCTTAGCACAGAGTGGAGACAGATGCATGTGAGCAACTAAGAAGTAAGGTCGAAAGGGAATAAGCATGTGTGTGTGTGTGTGTGTGTGCGCGCGAGTGTGTGTGTGCATGTTTGTGAGTGTATGTGTGTGTGAGTGTGTACTGAATAAAAAGATTGGAAGGAAATATACCCCGATGTTACCAGCAACTCTCTCCGTTTCTTGGGTTTACAGGTGATTTTTTTTTCTCTCTTCTTTACCATTTGCTATATTCTCAGCTCTTTCCTCTTAGGACAAACATATACTGCCTATACGATAAAGGATGTTTTTCAAGAAAACTGCAGTACATGATAAAGAACTATGATTTGGGTGAGAAGTTATGACTTGGTGGAGGATGGGGTAGGTATGTGGGCCCTACATGGTAGGGAGGATTGGGTGGGGAGGAAAGGAGTAGAGGAGATTCCAAGCAAAGGGGCAGCATGAGGGACTTCCATAGTGGCCCAGTGGCTAAGACTCCACACTCCCGATACAGGGGGTCTGGGGTCTGGAGTTTGGGACATGGGTCCCATCACAGCCTTCTCAGTCCATCAGAGTTATCTGGAGATGCTTTTAGACTCCAGATCCCTTGCCCTCACTGCAGAGACTCAGTTTCACATGATCTTGAGTGGGGTCAAGGTACGAGGTGTGTGTGCGGGCTGGGGAGGGTTAGGTGAGGTTTTGTTTTTGTTTTATGTTTTAGAGTTTCCCAGCTTCTGAAGTCCAGCCTAGGGAGAGCCAGTGCTTTTTTTTCACCTTCATCAATTCATGTTTTGCACGTTATTGATGGATTTTCCATATTTTTTTTTTAACAAAGTTACACTGCAGAGAGCAAAAGTCATGCACAGTTCTGACTGACATCAAAGTGAATACTTTCAAATGGAACTGCATTTAGTCTCTGAATATATGTACTGACCACTGGAAAAGATATGACAAACCTAGACAGCATATTAAAAAGCAGAGATATCACTTTGTCAACAAAGGTCTGTCTAGTCAAAGCTATGGTTTTCCCAGTAGTCATGTATGGGTGTAAGAGTTGGACCATAAAGAAAGCTGAGCGCTGAAGAATTGATGCTTTTGAACTGTGGTGATGGAGAAGACTCTTGAGAATCCCTTGGACTGCAAGGAGATCAAACCAATCAATCCTAAAGGAAATAAGTCCTCAATATTCATTGCAAGGACGGATGCTGAAGCTGAAGCTCCAATACTTTGGCCAACCGATGTGAAGAACCAACTCATTGGAAAAGACCCTGATGCTGGGAAAGACTGAGAGCAGGAGAAGAAGGGGGTGACAGAGGGTGAGATGGTTGGATGGCATCACTGACTCAATGGATATGAGTCTGAGCAAACTCTGAGAGATAGTGAAGGACAGGGAAGCCTGGCGTGCTGCAATCCATGAGGTCACAAAGAGTCAGACATGACTCAATGACTGAACAAAAACAACTGACCATGTGCTGGGTATCATGGGAGGCATCGGGAAGGCCGTCAGTGCTTTGAGACTCCAGGACACCGAGCCTCCCATCCAGGCAGACATCATGAGCAACACTACCTTTCACCCATAGGATGATTTTCAGTTTCCTCACTAATCACACTGTCTGTCGTCTACTGGTTTTTCAACGATGCACAAGAAGAAGATCAGAGACCTCAGAGATCATTTCACCCAGTGATGCCCTACCCTCTCCAATCAACACCCCATCTTTATAGCAAATATTTGGAAATGCCCTCTTCGCTGCCAGAGATGAAATTCCTATATAAGTCAGTTGACCTACATGCATCATTGAGCTATAATTGTGACATTAAGGAGAAAAGAGAAAGCCACTTATAACAAAATCATAACTATTTCAGGAAGGAAGCATTCACGCATGACTGCCCTAAAACACTTAATGGGGAGGCAATGCTCACACCTACTCGTGACGGATAAGGTTAGACTAAACCATACATATAAACAGCGCGAGGAAATAAAAGAGCAGAGGACAAGATAAAAAATGTGAGGACATTTACCTGTCTGCATCTGATAACAGGAAGGAAATAACCTCACTGCCAAATTAAATTATGAGGGTGGACATGGAGAAAACAAGGAAGTATGTTCTTCTTGTGAATGAGCTAAGCCTTATATACAAGTATAATGTAATGCACTTGGCCATGCTGAGACATGGCACAAAGTTTCATGGAGAACAAGTGTCCATTCTGGAAACTCCACCCACAGAGGGAGGCGGGTACATGTTCAGTCTTTAGCATTAAAAAGCCTTGGAAACAATATCATTTTTCTTGAGGTGACGGGGAGAGGAAGTTGAATTGGAAAAAGCTATTTGGTAGATAACTAATGAGAACATCAGAGTCAGAATGAAACACACGGGCAGCCCCAAAGGAAATCATTGTAACATGTAAATTTTGCAAGAGATTTCCTATTATTAAATTGCATACATACACACACACACACATATATGGGTTTTCCAGGTGACTCAGTGGTAAAGAATCCATCTGCCAATGCAGGAGATACAGAAGACATGGGTTTGATCCTTGAGTCAAGAAGATTCCCTGGAGAAGGACATGGCAATCCAGTCCAGTATTCTTATTGGGAAGAGCCCATGGACAGAGGAGTTTGGTGGGCTACAGTCCATGGAGTTGCAAAGAGTTGGACATGACTGAGCGACCAACACTTCCACTTTTCTCATGTATGTATCTATGTCCTTTTTTTAGAAGATCCTTTTCCAGGATAGTTTATTACAAGATATTGAATATAGTTCTCTGTGCTGTACAGTGAATCCTTGTTATTTATCTCCTCTCCTTGCCACCAAGTTCCTCAAGGACAAGAAAGACAAGGGACTTTTCTCTTGAAGGTCCCCCCAAGTGGCCAGTCCACGTAGCTGTGGCCCTAGCAATGCCAGTAGTCTCTATCCCTCAGGACTCTGAATTCTTTTTTAACCAGAAAGCAACTCGTCCCCTTGACTCATCTGCAGACGCAGAGGCCACATCCTCCTGAAGCCCCTAGGGTGCGTTCACCACCTTTGTCTTGTCAGTTTCACCACCAGCTCTGACTGCACCCAGGAACACAGGGCTTGAAGAGTCACTGGCTCCCTCCCTCCTCCCCCGACACTCCCACCCCCCACCCCTGCAGCCGTTGTGGTTAGTGTTACACTCAAGAAAGAATAAATAGAAAGCAACCCCCTTGTTCTAAGATAACCACAGAGATGACAGATACATGCAGACTTGGGGGAGATGGAAGATAGAGCACAACAATTAAAAAAAAAAAGCAAGAAAGGCATGTCTCTGTGATGAGAAGCTCTGGCCTGCAGATGCTTTTGCTGGGGTGTGACTTCAAAAGTCCAACACGGGGACCTATGAAGGTGCCCTCCTGGCCCCATCCTGGCCCCCAAGCTTCACTGGAGAAGAGGGTAAATGCCCCAGGGGGAGGCAGCACAGCTCAGCTGCTCAATGAATGACCAGGAATGAGAAATGCTGAGCTGGGGGTGGAAAAGGGAAAGGAGGCTTCCTTCTGGCTGCCTCTAGACTCTGCCAGATCCAGTGTCAAGGAGCCCATGGTCTCAGGAGCCCAGGGCTGTCAGCCTCCCCCCGGGATGCGGGCAAGAGATGGCTCAACACCTTAACTCACCAGCCTCCACTTCCGGTCCCCACTTCCTTCCTTCATCAGGCAATGGTGGGCCCAAGACAGGAAACCACTCACCCCCTTACTCCACAGTGAATTTGTTTCTTTTGTCAAGAAATTCAGGACCCGGGCTGACACATCCCTGTGCCAGGTTTGGTCAATGGGTTGTCCCTCAGCCCCTGGGACCCAGATGTGGCTCATTTGTCTCATCACTCACCCCTGCCACAGGGTCGGGCATGCGGAAGTTGCTCCATAGATATTTGGGCATGAAAGAGCCCAGGGGGCAATGAAGCCAATTCCTCTCTACAATGTGACAGCCCAGAAAGGAGGAGCCGTTGCCTTTGTCAGGAGAACAAAACAGCATCCTCCTTGTGTACCTTCTTTGGAGTACGTCATCATTTCACCCATTTTCAGAGACGTTCTCTTTGTCATGACGGTTATCACCGTGCCACCGCTGACAACAATCACAAAGGTGAGAGGTGTAACTGTAAGCCACACACTTTTTTTTTTTTAGAGGCAGCATAATATATTGAATAAAACAGGAGTTTCTAGAGCCAGAAATCATTGGGTTCAGGTCTTAGGTCTGCCATGTACAAGTTATGAATCCTGGCCGGGGGACTTTGTTACTGTTTTCTTGTCTATAAAACAGGAATAGGAACAGTGTGTCCTTGTGGGGCTCTGGTGAGATGATGCATGTCACCTGTCTCCTCCACCCAGACCAAGGGACACAGTTAAGTATTCACCCCAGCCCCATCCATATCCTAATCTTGTCACTGAAAGGAGCTCACTTAGTGTTCCAGGTCGAATTCTGATCTCCAAGAAAAGGCTCAATGAAGTCCTTACCCCCCAGGACCTCAGAAGGTACCCCGATATGACCAGTGTCCTCAGAAAAAGACAGCCACCTTAAGATAGACACACACGAGGACAAACCACATTACAACACAGGCAAGAGCTTGTATTACTGCAAGCTGAGAAACACCAAAGACTGCCTACCAACCACCAGATCTCGGAGGAGGCCAGGAAGGATCGCCCTACAGGCCAGAGGGGGAGCAGGGCCCTGCAACTCCTTTAACCTGAACGTCCTTCTTGCAGAGCGGTTGAGACAACACATTTCTGCTGTTTTAAATCACCCAGGGTGCAGTACTTGTTAGGTGGCGCAGTGGTAAAGAGCCCACCTGCCAATCCAGGGCACACAGTTTCAGTCCCTAGTTCGGGAAGATTCTAAGCCCTTGCACCACAACTACTGAGCCTGTGCTCTAGAGCCCAGGAGCTGCAACTACTGAGCTCACATGCCACAACTATTGATGGCCTTGCGCCCAAGAGTCCATGCTCTGCGATGAGAAACCCGTGCCCTGCAGCTAGAGAGTAGCCCACATTCACCACAACTAGAAAAAGCCCGGGTGTAGCAACAAAGACCCGGCACAGCCAAAAATAACTGATTAAAAGAGGGGCTACGGAAGGTCAGAGCTACTGTCTCCTGCAGCACCACTCGGACCCTCTACCCACGTAGCCCAGCCTTCCTGCTGGTGGCTGCTCCCACCACACCTCCCTCTAGGACCTCTGATTCTCACCGTAAGAAGCCTTGTGTCTGGCTCCACACCTGGGCTTTCCTGGGGTCTCCCCTGGACCCCGAGCTCTGGGTTCTGACTGTCCAGCACCCCTCCCGCAGCCCTCTTTGTGGGAAGAGCTGTGGCCCCGCTGATCACAGCAGGGGAGAGGCGGGCAGGGTGGCGAGTCACCGCACCCGCCTTTGACAAGCGGCCCAGTGGCCCGACTGTGGGTCCAGGGCAGCCTCCTGAAGGGCAGATGTGGTCAGGGCAGGACCTGCAGGCAGAACAGACCATGGGAAAGTGTCCTCGGTTTGACTTCGAGTAACTCATAATAGAGCTCAGGGCAGAGACCACGCTGCGAGTCACTTAATTTTCCTCCTGGGGCTTCTGAAATCAACTGCTAGCTTGAGTTCGGGTCAGGTTTTGAAGCAGATCCCAGTTACCTGCCTAATATCATCCATTCTCCCTTCTTCCTTTCCAACAAGATTCCGATTTTGTTGATCACTCAGAATAAGTGAGTTTATGCTCGGCTCAGGGCCCCATCCGGTCAAAGCAAGCACAGGCCCTTTCCGGAGGGTGGTGGGGGGTGGGCTTCTGACCCACCTCTGGTCACTGAGACAAGAGGGGGTTTTGTGGAGTGTCCCTGGAAATGCTTTCCTGGCTCTTAATGGAGATGCAGGACTGCCTCCCTCTGGTATTGCGGAACTGGCGGGATGAAGCTTTCTTCTTTGGCATGAGATCTCTGGCCTAAATACTGGGAATGGAGGTTGAGCAGGGGGTAGAGACCAGGAGGAGGTGAGATGATGGTTCAGACAAGCTACAGCATATATACACATACACATTACATATGTACACACTAGAGATCTACACATTATATAGGCATATTATATGTTGGTATATGTGTCAATTTATGTCAGTTACAATTTTGATATGTATGTATATATATGCATATGTATGGGATAGATAGGTAGACAGCTGTTGCATATATTACAATAAAAGCAAAGGACACGAAATTTTTTGAGGGAGTCTCAAGTCTTGTCTCTGATATATTGAGAGGTGAAGTAGATGGGATCATTGTTTCACAATTATTATTATGTGATTAAATAAGCCAGATGGATATTTGTTCTCCAGGTGAGCAACACCCGCAGCTGGCCAGGCTTTGTGGTTTGTGTCGCCGACACAGTGAAAAGCAGACGTCTGTAAGACCAGCTCTCACCAGGGAGTGGGGAACACACGCAATGAACAGAAACTGCAAGTCAGTGATGGGATCACAACTGAGGTACCTGCTCTGCTGAAGACACAGAGATGCAGATGTTTGCTGGAGGGAGCGTGGAGCGGCAAGGCTGACATAGACAGAGGATGCGGGAAAGAAAGGGACATTTATGTTGCGTCCTGTAGGATGAGTAGGAGTGAGCCAGGAAAGGGGATGGAGAGCAGTCTAGGGAGAGGAGATGGCAGGAGCCAAAACCCTCAGGGAGGAGAGATTTAACGTGCTCAGAACCGGGAGGAAACCAAGATGGCCAGAACAATGGTAACCTGGCAAAGGCGGCCAGAGATGAGGCTGAAGAATGAGGCTTTGAGGGGCGAACTAGGGACTGGGTGCTTCGCCCATGCAGCCGTGGGAATCGTTGAAGTGACACCTAAAAGCTGCAAGAGACAGGATCTGATTTGCATTTTTAAAAGGTGACCTGGGCTTCTTGTGGGAGTGAATTTAGGAGGAGTAGGAGCTGGGGAAGTGGATACACTGAGTCCAGTTAGGGGAATATTACAGTCCAGACAGGACTGCCTAAAGTCCAAGGCTTCCCTGGTGGCTCAGCTGGTACAAAATCCACCTGCAATGCGGGAGACCTGGGTTCGATCCCTGGGTTGGGAAGATCACCTGGAGAAGGGAATGGTTACCCACTCCAGTATTCTGGCCTGAAGAATTCCATGGACTTGTGGAGGCCATGAGGTTGCAAAGAGCTGGACATGAATGAGCGACTTTCACTTTCACAGTCCAGACAAGCAATGGTGTGTCCTGAGCCGGTTGTGGCAGTGATGAGCAGGGACAGATGAATGGGTGCTCAGGCTGTTTAGATATGGGATCAAGAGGATGGAGGGGTGGGATGTGGCAAAGGTGGAGATGGAGAGGTAGAGGCCGGCTTGGATTCAGTGGTTCCCTCTACATCTATCTTGGAAACTCTCAGAAATAAAATGACTCCTTCAGAGAGGAAGTCTCTGCAAATCTCTTGTTTGCTCCCTGCTACTTCCAGCATCACGTCCTCCGGGGGTGGGGTGCTGAGCAGAACAATCTCTGCTGGGTAAGCCACACCTCCCCCCTGAGGCATCTCATGAGCCAGTTAGAGCTCACAAAATCCAATCAGTACAGGGCGGGCTTCTAGGTCCAGAGGGCCGACCTCCACTGAATTAACTTACCTCTTGCACAATTCGGTCCATGCTAAATGGAATTCTCAAATGACACTTTCTTTCAGCATGAGGAAGATGAAAAAAGAATACCTTCGGAATGCTGAAAAAAAGTGTCATCTGACAATTCTAGGATTAAAGAAAATGTCATTTAAGAATAAGGGAAAGAAAGACATTATCTGATAAACAAAACTCTAGTTTGCCACAAGCAGACCCTTTAATAAAAGACATTTTTAACGGGGTATTTCAGACAGTAAGAAAGATTCCATATGGAAGATCTGAGATTAAGAAGGAGCGAAAAACAAAGAAAATGAAAATAGATTTTCTCGGTCTATTATTGAAGAAATAGCAATTGGGAGTCAGACATATTTATCTCCATATCAAGTTGTCATTTCTTACTGTCTGGGAAATTTGGATCAAGTTCATCTCTCACAGTCTTGATAGCCTCATCTTCAAAATTCATAAGTGAGGTCTTTGTAAAGAATAAATGAGCGACCACATATAAATGCTTCCAGCATAGCTTCTGCATCTAGAAGGTGTGAAATAAATGTTTACTCCTTATCTTTTTAAAAATTAATAAACAAGCAAGTAAATAAGATGTTGTTAGCCACACAGAATTCCTCCCTCTGCTTCAAGTGTGAGATAGAAGTCTGGCACTCTTTCCCATCGTACAAGGCTACACTGCAGAGCTGATGCTTTAAAGCTAGTCTTTTCATCTTTGCAATAGCAAGCCTAAGACCTTTCTAACAAAATATTTATGATTTCTTTATTTTATAAATACTGTATGTGAACACACAAGCCCCGGGGGTGGACCCTAGATTCCAGCTTCGCTCACAATTTTAACATAATCTGTGTTCACAGTTTTATGAGAATGAAGGAAATGAAGGCAATATCTGATAAACAAAACTCTAGTTTGCCACAAAGACACCCTTAATAAAGGACAGTTTTTAAAGGTGTATGTCAGACAGGAGGAAAGATGAGATGATTGGGTGGAATCACTGACTCAATGGACATGAATCTGAGCAAACTCTGGGAGATATCAAAGGACAGGGAAGCCTGGCGTGCTGCAGTCCATGGGGTTGAAAAGAGTTGGACATGACTTAGTGACCGAACAACAACAGTTTTTTGAGATCATAAAACACCTGCTGGTCCATCCATGGGGCAAAATGGCCAGTCCTGCCCACCCCTTTCCAGGGCTCTTCTACCAACTAGAAAGGAGTGGCACAAAAAGGACCCCTCTGTGCATCTTATGCATCCTAGTCCCCCATGCTGGCAGACACGGTCCCCAGTTCCATCCTCAACTTCATCCCCATTCCCTTTAGGACAAGGAAGCCAAGCTAAGAAAAGCTAGCTTAGTCTCCCTTGGAATCTCTGCCTAATTTTCATCTGGCACCAATTTGGTGGAGTTTCCACCACCAAATTGGTGGTGATGGAGAAGGGAGAGATAAACCCCAAAATAGTCTCTCCCTGATGGCATTAAGGAGGCAAATAGCACCAGCGGTTCTAGGACCTGGGCTAGCATCCTTACTCTGCCCTTTGTCCCCTATGTGTCCCCAGGCAAACCCCTTCACCTCTCTGATTTTATCTTCCTCTCACCTGTAAGTCAGAGTCATTCAGAGTCAACAATTATACCATATTTGTAGAGGATGTTACAATTTCCCGAGTGTTTCCACAGTCACAAATTCATTTACTATGCACGGTCAGCAGTGTAACAGCCTGCATAATGGTCGCCTCGCTGCTGTAAAAATCTAAAAGCAGAGCATGGACTAGTGTGTACCTGGCAAAGAGCTCCGTCCACATGAGGGGCCATCACCAGGGTCCCATGACTGACCCTCCTGAGAGTAGGGCTTTGCTGTCTGAGAGCCGAATTTGAACTGATTCTACCCCAACCGGCTATGGGACCTTGAGGTTCTCAGCTCCTCACTTCTAAATGAAGGAGGCTAACAATAGCCCCGTTTCACAGCCCAGGGCTCCATACATGGAGACACTCAGGGCATGAGAGCTGATGGAATCGACACGTTAAGCCCACGGGAGTCTGACACACATCCACACTCCCTGACTCCCACATTCTTCCATTCCTTCTTATCCATGGTTATACCTAATCTCCACAGCCCCGGACAAATACTGGCAAAGGGAGGGTGGAAGCTCTGAACAGCAGGACACACTGTGGACTGTTTCTTAAAGAACTAGATTTGGGGGTGTCTCCAGCTTGCTCTGGATGGAAGCAGAGTCCAGGCTCCGTGAGGTCCCAGGCAGCCCCAATCCTTCCCACTGCCACCTGAGGGTCTTGCTTCGGTGGCTGGAAAGTTCTGGAATATAGGACGCTGGCCAAGCCTCAGTCCCCTAACTAGACTGTGCCGCCACCTTGTTGACAAAAAGCCCTGAGGCTGGGAAAGATTGAAGACAAAAAGAGAAGGGGCGGAAGAGGATGAGACGGTTAGATAGCATCACCGACTCAATGAACATGAATTTGAGGAAACTCTGGGAGACGGGGAAGGACAGGGAAGCCTGGGGTTCTGCCATCCATGGGGTCGCAGAGTCAGACACGACTTAGCGACTGAACAACAACCAAGGCCTGAGCCAGCATCACATGGAATTGTTGTGATGACCTAGGAAGCAAATGTTAATTGAACCCAATCTGATGAATGGATGGAAACCACTGGACTATAAAAAATATAAGCTTATTGTTGTTCAGTTCCTAAGTCATGTCTGACTCTTTGTGATCCCATGGACTACAGCACACCAGGCTCCTCTGTCCATGGAATTCTCCAGGCAAGAATACTGGAGTGGATTGCCCTCTGCTTCTCCAGGGGATGCCTTCTCCTTCCCAACTCAGGGATCAAACCAAGGTCTCCCAAATTACAGACAGATTCTTTACCGTCTGAGCCCACTAGGGAAGCCACCTGGCTTCCCCTCTCTGATGTGTTTTGTTTGGCTTTCCTAGTGGATAACTTGGTATGAAAAGGGTAAGTCTCTGAGAGTGAGTCTGCCTGCTTTCCCCTACAGCCCCACAGCACCTTCTTTGGGGTTCTGAACACTGCTTCTTTCCTAACGGAGCCTGGCCATATGACACACATCTATACCCACACATGTTCTAGAAACCCCCAGAGAAGACACTCCTGTGTCCAGGCAGGGAGAGCTGTGCTTAATTCCCTGACGCCTGTATCTACAAGAAAGACGAGGGTTCAGAGGATCTAGAACAGCCTCTTGGAGCCTCACAGTTTTAGATGGGGAGCTGAGTCAGTGGAGGCCAGCCAGCGGAAAATGTCACCCATAGAAATATGGAGAGGGTCAAGGCACATCTTATGGTCTAGGCAGAACCTCATTGGTTCGATTCCTATGCAGTCTGGTCCTCAGACACTACCTACTAAGATGGACGGAAAGACCCTCATGGAACATTCTTCCAGAACGCTGCCAGCCCCATCTGCTGAATTCCACCATCCTTTCAAGCCCAGTTCTGTTCTCCCCTATCTAGTTAAGCTTTCTGCAAAGGCCCTTTCCTTCTAGAGGACATACAGTCTGTCCTAGTCCCTTGACAGGGGTTATTTATACTGTCAAAAGAAGTCCTATGGGCTTTGTTCTCTCTCCCAGTACAAAGTGCTGCACACAGTAGGTGCTCAAGCATTTTGCTTTTGTGTTTTGGAGGTTTTTTGAGGGTTGGGCATTAGCATTCAACAAAAGCACATTGATTTAGTTCCTACCACGTCAAGAAACTCAGATGTGGTGTGTGGAATAACCTGATTGCTATTCAGTACAAATTAGAGCTTTTTATTCTATTTCTAATCCCAGTAAATGGGGCTTGTGCGTTAAAAAAAATATTTTTAGTTTGCAATGTGTGATTACATAATGGAGGCCGAGTCATTTTTTTTTTTTTTCATTAACATTCATCTCCTTTAGCAGTTCCTTTCTGGGTCTTTGTTTTTGACTCGAGCTGTGGTTCAATGTATTAAAATTGCATTCCTCATAAAGGAGTTCCACAGCAGATGTTTTAACTGGCCCTCCCCACTCCTGTATTTCCAGCTGGCCTGTGCCTGGGGCAACTCACCTGGTGTCAAGTCAGGGGATCCTGCCCCATTCTACAAGTCTGTTAACTCATCTCTGGAATCAAGCAGGGCCCCCCACCCACCAGGGCAGCTCTTTGCAGGGAGCCTGTGTGGGGTGGAGGGAGCATCAGTGTGGTGAAGTGTCCCTGGGGGATGTGTCTGTACCAGAACTAGGTGCATGAACTCAGATGACCTATTTAACCTATAGGAGCCTCAGTTTCCTCATCTGTAAAATGGGGATGCTAAGTCCTAGAAAAAGTGCCTGACACACAGCAGGCATTTAATACCTTGTAGACTCTTTGTGGGAGTCTATTCCTTGCTGTTTCTCCAGCTGTCGTGATCCTCAGAGTTGTATCACATCTACTGAAGCCAGAACCCTGAGCCCCAAGCAAAAATGAACCTCCAAAATCTGAGTATAGGGCAACACAGCAAGGACTAATGTAGCTCATGGAGAGGGTAATGACAAGCAATAAAAAACATGCCAGAGACCGGGGCACATAGCCATAGAAAACCGTAATCCAAAAGCAGACACGCACCCCTGTGTTCATAACAGCACTATTCACAATAGCCAAGACCTCGAGGCAACCTAAATGCCCACTGACAGTGAATAGATTAAAAAAAAAAAGATGTGGTGTGTATATATATATATACATTCTTTACCGACTGAGCTACCAGGGTAGCCCACATGGTCCATAATTAAGCTATTTTCAAACCAATCGTTTTTGGCCAAAGGCTCCAGTTGAGAATCCTAATGGAAGATAGTTCATCTATTACAGACCCAAACCCGTGCTCATTCTAGAAGCCCTCTAAAGCAGATGCTAACGTAGGAGTTGGGGTTGGCTGTGCTTGGTTCTACACGACAACAGTGGAGGAAGACCAGAGAGTCCAGAATCAAATCCTGGCTCTGAAATCCTGTGCCTTTGGGTGTCACTTCTGACACTGCTTCCTCATCTTTGAAAAGGGTGATAATGATAATAATCCCCTACAGGACGGCTGGGAGAAACACAGAAGACAGTGAAAGAAAAGAAAATGAAGTCGCTCAGTCATGTCCAACTCTTGTGACCCTACTACGCTCCTCCATCCATGGGATTTTCCACTCAAGAGTACTGGAGTGGGTTGCCATTTCCTTCTCCAGAGGATCCTCCCAACCCAGGGATCGAACCTGGGTTTCCCACATTGTAGGCAGACACTTTACCATCTGAGCCACCAGGGAAGTGCTTAATGCAGAAGCCAGCCCTAAGGAGGGTGGTCTCACAGGAGCCCATTGGCTGAAGCAGAGAATTATAGAACCAGAAAGTGACAGGAATCGGCAGCAAAAGGGTTGCCCAAATGCAGAGGGCATCGGATGGCAAGGGGGCTGTGCAGAGGGAGGCTGAGACACAGTGAGACTGGGGCCTCCCCGGAGTCAAGGTCAAGATCAAACCCGAGCAACTGGGCAGATGAAGAAGTTCCTGGAATGGTGTCGGTGGGGGTGGTTACGTAGCACTGTGAATGTTCTGATGCCACTGAGCTGTACCCTTAGGAAGGGTTAAAAGTGTAAATTTTATGTCAAGTATATTTTACTCCGATGAAAAAAGACCAAGTTACCAAAAAAATTAAAAAATAAGACAATACCCTAAAACCCAACAGTCAGCCCACTGAAGACACTAAAACGAAAGCAGCAGGGAGATCGGGGTCTCCTCGGTCTGTGGGATGTTGCAGGGGCACCAGACCCCCGCACCCAAGGCCTGGCGAGTCTAGACCTCCATGGCGTGGAGCTGATCTTTCGCCAGAATGCCCACGGAACCCAAGCTCCTGAACGCTTGAAAACCCAAGGCCACCAGAGGCCACGGCAGCAGAACAAGATCACAAGGTTCATGTGCAGAGCGGTGTCTCTCTTGATGGTTCCTCTCCAGTCATTTCTGACATGATTCAGATGAAACAGAATGAAATATCCAAGGACCCCCTCCTCCCTCTGTGTCCTCATCTGGGGACAGTGGTGTTTCTCTCTTGTTCAGAAAACCCTTGCCTTCGGGAAGAAAGCCTTGAACTTTCCATCCTGCTCAGGTCATAGAAAGAGGACCTTCAGCAAACCACCACTTCCTTCCTTCCCCAGAGAGAAACAAACCCCGACTGGAGAAGTCTCTCTGGCCAGGGTCTCGAACACCCTTGGCCGTGACCTCACTCGTGTCCTCAGAGGGCATGGCAGGCTGGTGCCACCAAAGGTCTCTCTCCATACCCACAGGGACCTATGACTGTGAAAGCCCCCAGCCTGGGCCTGACAGGCTGAGGCCCAAGAGGGTTACCCAGCTGCCTATTTCCAGGCTCCCAGTCATTAGCAGTCCCAGGGGCAGCTCTTAGTAGAAGGCTCTGCTGGAAAATGGACAGAGTGAGATGGTGACACAGACCTCACCCTAAGGGATCCCACCCACCAGCATGCCTCTGTCCACTATGCTCGGTCTGATCACAAACCCCTCCACTTCTATGCTGCCCACTGTCCTCCCCGCCCAAGTGCAGCCCTCCTCCAGGCCCAACTCCATCCCACTTCCTCTGCTCCCCTACAGGTGCTCATAGCACCACTCATCACTGAAGATCTTCATTCCTGAGGTCCGGGATGCTGGCTGGCTGTGGTCTCTTTTCTTAAACTAGATCCCTGGGGATCCTTGGGCTTCCCAAGTCACACTAGTGAAAGAAACCATCTGCCAATGCAGGAGACATAAAGTTCAAGGGTTCAATCCCTGGATTGGGAAGATCCCCTGGAGGAGGGCATGGTAACCCACTCCAGCAGTCATGCCTGAAGAATCCCATGGACACAGGCACCTGGAGTTCTACGGTCCACAGGGTTGCAAAGAGCTGGACACAATTGAAGCAACTTAGCACACACGCACGGGGACCCTTAGCCGGCACAACCAGGGCTCAGTAAGTACAGATGCCAATTAGGTGAGTGGTTCTGTCCCTTCCCTTTGGGGAACTTCAGTCCAATACTGGCACCTTGGCAGGGACCCTCTAGACAGCAGGACTCAAGAACACACTCTCAGTGGGCAAAGCCACCATTGACCGGCAGGGGACGTGAGCCGTGGCCACAGAGTGTTTCACACCCTGAATTCACCCAGGATGGACTAGCCAGTGATCATTCCTATCTCACTGAAGAGGGAAGGAGCTCAAGCTTAGAGGCTGAATCCCCAGGACACGTGACTGATTAGAGTCAGAACTGTTTCCAGCACTTAGCATCTCTAGGGGCAGAGCGGGATTGAACTGGTGGCCCTGGGGCCAGACTGCCTGGGTTCACACCCCAGCTCAGCTTTTTGGGAGCTGTGTGATCTCAGGCAAGTTATTCCAGCTCTCAGAGCCTTGGGTTTCTCATCTTAATGTGGTATGTGCATTAGTTGCTAAGCTGTGTCTGACTCTTTGAAACCCCACACCTGCCAGGCTCCTCTGTCCATGGGATTTCCCAGGCAAGAATACTGGAGTGGGTTGCCATTTCCTTCTCCAGGGGATCTTCCTGACCCAGGGATTGAACCCAGGTCTCCTGTACTGCAGGTAGACGCTTTACCGTCTGAGCCACCAGGGACAGGACCAAATGAGTTCAGCGGAGCCAAGCGCTCAACCACGCCTGATGCATTTCTGTGCATCCAGCCTCAAAGTGCAGTGGGAAGGGGTTGCTGACATCCTCCATTGGATCAGGTGGGGCTGCAGGAAGCTAGTCTACCTCCCCACCCCTCCCTCAGCACCCATGCGACCTTCCAAGCCAGCAGGCAAGGGTGTGTGTTTCTGCAGCTTCCATGTGGCAAAGCTCCATCCATCCATCAGCTCCCGGAGCCCAACACAGAATGGCCTCTTAAGTAAATAAAGAGAAAACCAGCCAATTGCCCAGGTAACAGGAGATTTTCCTCCTGTCTGCACTGGTAATTGAGCCATTGGAGCCAGCCCTCAACCTCCACTGGCGCTGTTGTGAGTTGGAAAGGGAGTTTAGGAGGCTGCCTGGCCAAAGACACACGTGTAGGTTGGGAAGGCGGGTGTCCACCCCACTGGACCCTGGATCTGGAAGACAGGCGTCCATCACGTTGGACCTTGGATCTGGCAGGGCCTTGCCAAAGACACACGTGCAGGTCCAGAGGTGGGTGTCCACCCCACTGGACCCTGGATCCAGAAGGCGGGCGTCCACCACGCTGGACCCTGGTTCCGGGAGGGCTCGGTACACCCACAGTGTGTGCACGAAGTCTCGCCCACCTTACCTGTCCCCTTGGCCCAGCAGGACACGGAGCTGCCCAGACCCAGGGGTCCCGGGAGCAGAGGATCGGGAGACGCCAACCAGCCCCAAGGCTGCTCTATACTGCGAACAAGGGGCCTTCAGCACAGGCTCCGTGGGTTCAGAGGCCCTTGGAATCTGAGCCCCGTGGGACACCCGTCTGCTCAGCCTGCCTCCCTGCAGCCTCCACGCTGGAGGGTCTGACTCCAGGACCCTCACCACCCCGTGACTGCCACCCCATGACTGCCCCCTCAGCCTCGCCAGCCCGACCAGGATGTGTCAACAAACGGGCGGGGGAGAAAGAACCGCTGGCATTTCTGAGAAACCAGGGCTGGGAGCCAAAACAAACTGACGAAGGGAATGCAACTTCTCCTGAAGAAAGTGTCGCAAAAGAAAAACATATCCCGCAAGCTGAGAAAAGCCCATGAAGGTCATTTTGTCCCCCCAGACAGAGTGGGTTTTGGAACCCACTGGCCTTCAAGAGGGTCTTCCTGCATCTGACCCACTGCATCCATCCTGATGACCTTGTCTGAACGGACAGAGTGGTTACAATCCAAGAAAGAGGCAGAAGGGAAAATCAGCCTGAAGCAGGTGCAGAGGCCCCTGAGGACAGAACCTGCAGGTCTCCCAGCCCATCAAGCGATGCAACCACAGTGAAGTTACGCGAAGTCAACCTTTGAAGGGGAGGGGCAAGATGGGGCAGGGGATTAAGAGGGACAAACTACTATGTATAAAATAAATATGCTACAAGGATATGCTACACAGCACAGGGAATATAGCCAATATTTTATAATAACTTTACATGGAGTATACTCCATAAAAATTTGAATCACTATAGTGGACACTTGAAACTAATACTGTAAATCAACTATACTTCAAGGTTTTTTAATGTTCTGTATCTTGATTGTGCTGGCAGTTACGAGTGTGTACATGTATCAAAGGTCATTAAACCAAACGTTTACATAAATAAGCTGGTTTGCTTCACTGTACAGCAGAAACTAACAGGATATTGTAAAGCAATTATATGTCTATGCTCAGTCACTAAGCTGTGTCCAACTCTTTGCAACCTCATGGACTGTAGACTGTCAGGGCTGCCCATGGGCCAGACAAGAATACTGGAGTGGGTTGCCATTTCCTTCTCCAGGGGATCTTTCCAACCCAGGGATCGAAGCCTCATCTCCTGCATGTCCTGCATTGGCAGGTGGATTTTTTACCACTTGAGCCACATGGGAAGCTCCCAAAGCAATTATACGCCAATACAATAGATAAATAAACCTAAGCACCTTCTAGCAAATCCCCCCAAAAAACTAAATAAATCCGGCTTTGAGAACAGCAGAGAAGGGTAGACAAGGACCAAAACATCACGTCTGCTGAAGCTGTTGGTGTGTCCATTCCTGACCACATCGTCCACTGCACTTTCCCTGGTGATCCCCAGACACATCCCTCTCCCTAACTCTACCATGATGCCCCTCCCCTCAAATGCACTGACCCAGCTTCCTCCTTACGGCACAGTGAAGTGCCACCTCCAGGAGGCCACCCAATCCACTCCTTACAGAGGTGACCCCTCCTGCCAACTTCCCAAGACTTGGGCATTCATCATCCTTTCCAGTTAGTACCGAGCAGCAAGGGGACCTCAGAGGGCAGACACAAGCTCTCCTTTATCCCCCAAACCTATGGGCAGAGCAGCTCTGATAGGCAGACACCACCTGACATAGCCATGCATGCTAATGCCACCCAAAGCGGGGCACAAACCCTGGACCCTCAAACTAAAATTTCAGTTCTGTACAGGTTACACTGCCCCAGTTTCATGTCCCTCAGCCCACAACCTTGATGAAAAGATTCATGGATACCTGCTGGTTTCTTCCAGAGACAGGGAACTCACTACCTCATGAGTTAGGCTCTTCTCCTGGGCTCTGATCTCCACGGGGACTCCCACCCCTGGACCCTTCCTGCCGCTAATTCTGGAGCCACTAATTTATCCAGGGTTCTTCCAGGATTGGCTCCCAACAAAGTCACTGTGTTGACCACGGACAGAAGTATGGAGCAGAGGGCTTTCCCACCTGCTGGAGTGTATGTATGCACACACACACGTACACACACATGCACACACACCTAAACCAGAGCGTTTTTACACCTGCTAGAGTGGGCTTCCCAGGTGGAATTAGTGGGAAAAAAAACCCACCTGCCAATGCAGGAGACAAAGACACTGGTTCAATTCCTGGGTGGGGAAGATCCCCTGGAGGAGGGCATGGCAACCCACTCCAGTATTCTTGCCTGAAGAACCCCATGGACAGAGGAGCCCGGCGGTCTACAGTCCATGGGGTCACAAAGAGTTGGACATGACTGAAGCGACTTAGCAAACATGCAGCATGGAGTGTATATATGCACACACATGTGCCCATGTATACACACACGTACACACATGGCATACACATGCACACAGAGACACACACATGTGCACACACACCTAGGCCGGAGGCAGCAAGGCTGGCTGAGTCACGCAGCCAGACCACAGCTCAAGCTCGGCCAGGGAGGAAGTGACGCCCCATTTCCTGACCATCCTCTGCTCTGAGAGGTTCTCTTCTGTCTCTTTGTCTTTCTGACCCCGTCCCTCCCAGGGCTTTGTTTTCACTCAGGACAACAGCCTGCTACATCCTGGCCCCGCGGCATGGACTCCCGGCAGCCCTGAGCCCCAGGTGAGGACTTACAGCTTCTAGACCTGCCGTCCTGGACTAGGCAGCTCACCTCAGTCTCCTCATCCATGAAATGAAGAGGCTGGGTGTGGCGACAGGGCCCTTGAGGTCCCTTCTGATCTCAGCCCCGGGGCTTCTGGCCCTCCTCCAGTCCCCACAGGGTTCAGAGCATCAGCGGGGACCCGGGCCAGGCCTGGGGACGGGGCTGGGGAGCCCAGCTGCTTCCTGGGCACACGCCTCCCTCGGAAGTCCATGTGCTGCACACACTCCCTGCCCCCCTCGGCGGGGCACCCAGCAGGAAGCACCACCACCCAGCAGGCACCCAGGCAGAGGGGCCTGGAGCGCCCACCCGCTCCACACCTCCCTCTCCCCTCCCCTTGCCCTCCTCCCCCTCCCTGCCCCCTTCTTTGCCCCCTCCCTCCCTCCTCCAGACCTACCTGCAGCTGCCTCCTTCTCAGTCTCCAAGCGACACCACTGCAGGCCCACAGCTTTCAGGCTCTGCCTGACCCCCCTGCCCCCAGCAGCTGGACTGGCCCCCAGGGGCAGAGGTGGGAGCGGTGCCAGGAGCCGCTGCCCTCTGGGAGCCCTCCAGGATCTGCCTGCGCGCGTGTGGGGCCAGCAGGCAGCAACCTCTGACTGCCCTGCGGGGGAGCCTGGGTGGCGAGGGCGGGGCTGACGTGGCCTGCCTGACTGGTCGGGCTTCCTGGGCCCCTCTGTTCCGGAGTCCTGGAGGCCTGCTGCCCCATTCCAGGATGTTTCCAGGACTTTCTCTAGAGGTGGATATCTGTCCCAGGACTTTCTCTAGAGGTGGATATCTGTCCCAGCCTTGCCCTCGGACTGGAAGAAGACACAGACTAGGGGTGTGTGTGTTTGTGTGTGTGTGTGCTCAGTCGCTCAGTCATGTCCCACTCTTTTCTGATCTCATGGACTGCAGCCTGCCAGGCTCCTCTGTCCATGGAACTCTTCAGGCAAGAATATTGGAGTGGGTTGCAATGCCCTCCTCCAGGGGAATCTTCCCCACCCAGGGATCAAACCTGCGTCTCCTGCATGTCTCCTTGAAAACCTGCACCATCCAGGGCCCCCCCCACCAGCTGGTATCTCTGGGGGTTTTGTCCTTTATAGTAATACTTCTCTACCTCTTCTGTGGGCATGAGTGCTTGTGTAATAAAAAAGCATCCAATTAATAAAGCATTAAATATTAATAAATCTTCATAGGCCCCCCGAGGCAGTGGGGCTGAAGGATGACCCTGACCCTGTGCATGAGACCGTCCACGCACACGAGCTAACTTCCCAGCCTCACGGCTTCTCCAAAAAACTCACACGCAGCCCATTTCCGCAAACTAGCTGCTGCCCCCACCAGCTGCTGGCGCTCTTGCTTTGCCTGGAGTCCACGTTCCCATCCTTCTCTGCTTGCAAAATCCTACCCAGGCATCCCAGCCCCACCGAAATGCTCCCTTCCCAGGGAATCTGTCCCCAGACACTGGCCCCAGCAGACTCCCTGCCCCTTCCTGATGAACCCCTGCCTGGTTCCCTGTCTGGTTTGTGGATTAGCATCCTCTGTCTCCCCCCATTTCTGCTCTCCTCCCCTCCACACTCAGCCCTGTTCCAGGAGGGACAGAAGTAAACACTTACTGAGACGCTGTCATAAATTGCTATGTGCTGTACTTGCTTTGGGGCTTTGGAGGTGGCTCATCGGTAAAGTCTCCTGCCAATGCAGGAGACTGAGTTCGATCCCTGGGTCAGGAAGATCCCCCAGAGGAGGAAATGGCAACCCACTCCAGTAGTCTTGCCTGGGAAATCTCATGGACAGAGGAGCCTGGTGGGCTACAGTCCATAGGGTCACAAAGAGTTGGACACGACCGAGTGACTGAACACCCATGCATGTATTGCTTCTCCATGAAACCTGGGTACCACTGACTCACGGCCTCCCCCACCCCACCTCGTACCCCAGCAGCACAGTGGCACCAAAGCCCTGGCCACCAGCGGTTCAGAGGGCGGTCAGGCCTCCCTCGCCCTCCTTCTGACGCCCCTGCCCCGTCACTGGGCTTCTGCATCCCTGTTACGGGGCATGCCTGCTTGCATCAGCCCCAAGGTCAAAGATGGTTGTGTCCGTCTCTGAGTCTCGGTGCCATTTCAGCACACAGGTTGAGGGCTGGCGGTTCAGAGAGCACAGCCAGCTGCACGGGTGGCCTGCCCTCCTCCCAGCCCCTTATCATCAGCATCCGAGGATTGGAAGGGCTCTTGGCGATCACATGATGTGAAATCTACCCATCCCCGTTTTTTAGAAGAGAAAACGGAGGCCAGAGAGATCGGGGGCATCAGAGGGAGCAAGGTATGGGAGGAAGGTGGCTGAGACTCCTGGGACACCAGCCCTGCTTTCTTGGTGATGCAGGAAAGCAGGGAAAGCCTGGAAAGGTGGGGTGACCCTGCTGGGGTGGAGCACTTGGACCTGAGTACTGTGAGTGGGGAGAGCAGTCAGTGGGCTTGCAGGGCATAATGCCAGGAAGGGGTGCTCCCCTCTTCCTGAGCACCCCCCTCTAATCCTCACACCCTTCTCCTGGCGTCTCTGTGTTCTCTTGCCCATGAGCTGCTCTCAACTGTAATGGGAGGCCAATTCCTTGGGCGTGGCACCCAGGGGAACAGTGTGGAGACATTCCCTGTTCCAGTACAGATATTTCCTGCTGGCCTTTCTTCCTTATTACGAGCGGCTATGATTATAGAGTTTCCAACAGGTGGAGGCCAACAAAACAAACAGACCTTTCAATATTGACTCTCCCGGGCTCCACAGAAGGCTATCATCTGTCCTGCCTCCCAGAGCCTCGCCAGCAAAGGCGAAACCAAACAAGATGGTCAGAGCGTGAGAGGGCTGGGCACGCTGCCCATGAAGCAGACTCCAGAAGCGATGGCCCTGGGTTTCCACACTGTCCACCTTTCTCCTGCTGGATCAGCTGGCCTTGGTGGGAAGGAGACATTTTCTCTAAGATCTCAGGGCCCAATTCAGGTTGCATGATCATCACTGGGCTTGAAAAAGAAAAGAAGGTAGGGAAATAAAGGCTCCTTGGGGATGCCTCTGAAAGCCACAGGCTTCCTCTAGAGAATTCACAAACCTAGAGTCCTTTAGAGCGGGACAAGTAAGATTTCACTTCCTTGTGAGCCATGACTTTTTACTCTCTCCAGCAGCAAGAGTGGACTTCATCACTCAGATGGTGTCATGGTTAAAGAACCAGAAGAGAGCTAAAAGCAGTGCCAACCCCATGATCGTAGACGATGTAACTATGGTCCAGGATGACTTGATCAAAGCTGTGGGGACGGGATTCCTCCTGGGCTCCACTGTAGGACTGCATCCGGTCCCCAGGTCTTGAAAGTGGCCTCTCAGGGACTTCCCCCGTGGTCCAGTGGCTGAGACGCCACACTCCCAAGGCAGGGGGCCTGGCTTCGATCCCTGGTCAGGGACGTATTAACAGATTCCGCAAACTGCGACTAGAGAGCCCACGTGGTTCTGTGGAGACCCTGCATGCCAAAACCAAGACCAGGCGCAGCCAAATAGATGAAGAAACGCTGTCTTTCCGTGGTGTACATGTACTGCAACTTAGATATAGTGTATTAACATGGATAAATGGAATCCAGAAAGATGGTACTGATGGACATATTCACAGGGCAGCGGACATAGAGAACAGTCTTGTCGGAAGGAGAGGGTGGAACAAACGGAGAGCTTAGCGTGGAAACACACACACTACCGCGTGTAAAATAGACAGCCAGGGGAATGTGCTGTATGATGCAGGGGGCGCAACCTCATGCTCTGTGACAACCCAGAGGAGGTGGCCTGGGGATGGGGGGTGGGAGCGCGGTTCCGGAGGGAGGGGACGTATGTACACCTATGGCTGATTCATGTTGCTATATGGCAGAAGCCAACACACTATTGTAAAGCAATTCACCTCCAATTAAAAATAAATTAAAAAAAAATTTTTTTAAGCAGCTTCTGAGAGACAGATTGCCTGGTGCTACCTTGTCTGATATACTAATGTCTTCTATCAGGAATTTCCGAAGCCCAAGTTTACAGAGCAAGGAAGGAAAATGCACCATAACGAGGCTGCTCCCTAAAGGATGGTAGAAGCTGTATCATTACTTCTGCTAAAAACAAATTTAAGACTCTACAATGAGTAATATATGGCTCCCCAAATACAGGAAAATATAGATAGAATGAGCTCCTTTGGGAGTGATGAAATTCATGTTTTATATCTACTATTTTGTTCTTTATAGAATGTTGGAGAAAGGAAAATATAGACATTTTGGCCTCCTAATTTCACCTTGTCGGGTGCACATACATACACACAAAACCCAACCCCAGTGCCCTGGCTATTGATGTAATAAATAAGGAAATAAGAAACTCTACTCCATAGAAGGCTTTCCAACCTAGAGTTTTGTGGCGTCAACCAGATTCTAAGCACAATGAGTAGGAAGAAAATCTGTTGACAGTGAGGTTATGAGATGGCTCCAAATTATTTCTGTCTTCCACTATCCAAAGTTTGTCAGCAGCATCATCATTTTGGGAAGAGGTTTTGTTTGGGTGCGGGAAAAGAAGCTTGATTTTTCTAAGCTAGTGTTCTCAACCAAGAATAAATTTTAGACATCAAAAATGATACCAGCTGACAATTTGGAATTTGAGAGGATAAAAGCTGAATGACCTATTTTTTTAAAGCGATAGTCATCTCTTGACCCATTAGAAAAGAGAAAATAAGACACAACAGCGTAACACTGTTTTAGGAAAAACAACACAGAGGCTATGAAACAGCTCACTAGACAGTAATTAAAGATCAAAATTGTTGTAGGATTTTGCTACTGACTCAAGAGGTTGCAAGTCCTCCTAATTTCTGTGGACTTCCTCGGGAGTGACTTTGGCCTCCCCATAGTCTCTTTTCCTGGTTTATGCCCTGAGCTCAGGTTTTCTCACCTCTTTCTGGGTGATACCCTTGACTTCATACTTTTATTTTCCCCTGCACCCAATACTCCCTACAAAGGATGGCCAGATGATGACAAAGGCAAAGCACAGTCTAGACTGCCCCTTTTCTGCACACACACACACACACACACACACACACACACACACAAACCTTCCATGGGCACCTCTTCTGTGCTTTCAGAATAAAATCCAAAACCTTTAGTGTGTGTGCTCAGTTGTGTCTAACTCTTTTCAACCCTTTGGACTATAGCCAGCCCAGCTCCTCTGTCCATGGGATTTTTCAGGCAAGAACACTGGAGTGGGTTGCCATTTCCTCCTCCAGGGGATCTTCCTGACCCAGAGATCAAACCCACATCTCCTGTGTCTCCTGCATTGGCAGGCAGAATCTTTACCACTGACCCATGGAGGGAAACCTTTAGCCTGGCCTTCAAAGCCCTCAGCACCTGTGAGCCTACTTCCTGGGGCTCACCCCCAGCAGGCTGTTGAGAGCACCTTGTTGGGACTCCAGCCACAATGTTGTGTTAACTTTGCTTCCCCACTCAAAGGGCCCTCCTTACAGTCTCCGTCCAAAGTTCAGGGCCAGATCCAGCTCTCAAAGGAAGGCCTCGCCTTCATCTCAGGACTGGGAGGAGCATCCTTGCCCCGCCCGGACTCCCAACCACATCTCCCAGAGACTTGATCAACCCCGCTGCCTTAGAACCAGTTTATTTGTGGAGTCAGTGCCAGGGAGGGGAAGAGAGGCAGAAACGAAATAACTCTTTCACCGTGAGCAAGCTGCGAAGTCTCTCTGATCTCATTTCCTCATCTGTCGAATGTCCTTAAAGAAGGACCGACCCAATGAAGTTGTCTTGGGTGGGGGTAAACTTGATAATTCACGTAGATAGCGCCTAGTCCACAGCCTGGGACTAAGTCAGGGCTCACAGTGGTAGCATGGCAGAACACAGGAGAGAGAGGGAGACAAAGGAAGAAAGGCAGGGTCGGGGGTGGGGAGGGTAGAAAGAAAGAGGAGGGAAGGGGAGGGAAGAGAAGGAAGAAAAAGAAATCAATGACCTTCTTTTTCTACCAGAGTCAAAGAACTTGCTGCTTCATAGAAGAAAATATACACATACATAACCTTCCTTGGAGAGAAAATTTGACATAAAAATGCCATCAAGATCAGGGAAAGGGTGAAACCAATTAATCTTCTGAGGTCCACTGTGTATATTTATGAGCTGAATTCTATTAGAAACTTAACATCTTCAAAATGGCATCACCTTGTCCACTCCCATTGCTTGTCTGCTAAAGAAACGGGGCAGAGGGCAAGGACTGGTCAGTGGCAGGGTCCAGATCGGAAATCTTTCAGCCCAGAGCTCCAACCTCCCCAAACATCACATCACCAGTCTTGGAAAACACACAATAAAAACCTCCCGCCCGCAGGGGAACTTTCAGCATGAGAATAGGAAGAGTTTGATAAACGCTTTCTCCAAAAAGCAACTATAAAGCTTGGTCAGAACTGTCAGAAACAACCATTTCAGCCCTCTGGAAATTGGTTGAAAACACACAAACAAACTGAGACAAGTTTGTTCTGTGAAAACGACTGAATTTGTGTTCTTGCCTGGAGCTGTTCCCATCCCCCGCAGTTCTGCTGTTTGATGACTCCACCAGGGCAGGTTGGGAAAACCAAGCAGCGCTTTGTCACAGCCAGAGTGGTCTCTCTTCATTTGGAGGTGTCAGTTTAAATGGCAATCTCAGAAACAAGGGGACAGGGAGGGCTGGCAGCTCTGAGAGCTTGAAATTGGGGAGCAACGGACCAGTGATGACCTGGAGATTTAACGGGAAATTGAGGGAGGTGAACCAGCCCTGGGGAGATGGATAAACCCTCCACATGTCATGGGCTGACCGAGGTCGCAAGCACTATATAGACAACAGCAGCCCATGCCGCCCACACAGCCCTGGTCAATGGAACCTGCTCACACGCACAGTGGAGATGCAAAGGCTTGATGGAAAACAGAAGCCTCGGCAGACTTGGGGGCAAAAAAGACCTGTACATTTGAATGCACTGCCCAGCTCAGTCTCAGATTTATCAGTCTAGAGTGGCGGTCTTATTGGCCCATGGCATTTCAGCTATAATATATATCTTATAATTGAATCACTTTGCTATACACCTGAAACTAACACAACCTTGTAAATCAAGTTATATTCCATTTAAAAAATAAATAAAGGGGGGAAAAGATAAAGTTCTGAAGGGCATAGCCCAGAGACTAAGGTGCATGAAAAGGTTGAGACTTTTATCATAAGATTATATAGGATGCTTCCCCTCCCCAGCACTTTACCACCACCATCCACATAACAGGATCCTAACAGTAGGTTTCAACCAAAAGAGCAGAAAAACACAAGGAGGAGCTCATGTAGCAGGAGCTACAGAAATTTTAAGATGTTTCAAACTAAATGAAAAGGAAATATACCTTATCAAAATTTGTCGAATTCAGTGAAAGAAGTGCTTAGATGGAAATTATAGGATAAATGCATATATTAGAAAAGAAGAAGGATCAAAAATCAATAACCTAAGTTTTCATCTTAGGAAACTTCTAGGAAAAGAGTTAATTAACTCTGAGGTAAGATCTTAATAAATGAAGATGAAATAGTCATGGATTGGAAGACAATGTTGTTAAGATGTCATTTCTCTCTCAATTGATTTTTTGGTTGAAATGACAAGTTGATCCTAAAATTGCATATGGAAAAATGCAAAGATCTAGAGTAGCCAAGAAAATTTTGTAAAAGAAGAAAGAATATTGGAGGGTTTCCAATGCATGATTACAAAATATATTAGGAAGCTTCAGTGATCAAGGCAATGTGATATTGGCATTAAGACAGGTGTATGGATTACTGGAACAGAATTAAAAGTCCGGAAATAAAACTTTACATTTACGATCCACTGACTGTCAACTAAAGTAACAAGATAATTCGATGGAGATATTGTCATCTTTGCTGCAACAGGAGCTGGGATAAGGGATATATACAACCTAGATCCTTCTCTCAATCATGCATAAAAATTAACTCAAAATGGGTCATAGTGCTAAGTAAAAGAGCTAAAATTATAAAACTGGTAGAAGAAAACATAGGAGAAAAATCTTGTGAAAATCTTTATGGTTCCAAAACAAGAGTCACTAAAAAATGGATAAAGTGGGAAGGTCATCTACACACTGCTATATTTAAAATGGATAACCAACAAGGATCTACTGTGTAGCAGTTGGAACTCTATATTCAATGTTATGTGGCAGATAGGATGGGAGGGGAGTTTGAGGGAAAATAGATACATTGTATACATATAGCAGAGTCCCTTTGCTGTTCACTTGAAACTATCACAACACATCACCTATACCCCAGTACAAAATAAAAGGTTTAAAGTTTGGAACAAAAAAAATTAAAAAAAAACAAAAAACAAAAAAACCTTTGTGCTTCAACAAATAACCTTAATAAATGGAAAAATCCAGCCATAGATTGGGACAAAATATTTGCAAAACATGTACTTGATAAAGGACTTGTATCCAGAATACAAAAAGAACTTTTACAACTCAATAATAAGACAACCCACTTTTTAAAAAAATTCCTGGCAGGAATGAAAATGGTATATCTACTTTGGGAAAACGGTTATTTCTTTAAGTGAAACAAAAAGTTATCCAAACCCTGCAAATTCACTCTAAGGAATCTACCCAAGAGAAAGGAAGACATGTTCTCACAAAGACTTGTAAGTGAATGTTCACAGCAGCATCATTGATAATCACTTCAAACTGGAAATAATCCACATGCCTACCAGCTGCTGAATGGATAAACTCCATGTGGAATATCCACGCAGTAGAATACTATTCAGCCATAGAAAGGAATGAGATACCAGTGCTTATTACAGCATGGATGAGCCTAAACAAATCATGCTTCAAGAAGCCAGTTGCACAGCCTATGTATATTATATGATTCATTTATATTAAATGTCCAGAAAAGAAAGATTACAGACAGAAAGCAGATTCGTGACTACCTGGACTAAGGGGTGGGAGTCGGTGTTGACTGCAAATGAACTTGATAGAAATTTTTAGGATGATGGCAAAGTTCTCAGACTGGCTCATGGTGATGGTTGTACAACTCTATGCATTGACTAAAAATAATTAAATCATATACTCACAAGGAGTGAATTTTAAGGTATGTAAATTACACATCAATAAATCTGTAAACATAAAGTCTGATGCTCAGGGTCAATTCAGCAAGAGAGATGAGCCCTTTGGAAGATGACAGGAGAGACAGACAACAAGGACAAACAACAATATCCCGCAATGACATAAATTCCCTCTCCCTCCCCCTGGACCACCCTGGCTGACTGCAGGTGGGCCCGGCCATATCCAGTCCTGGTCAGGTCACGCCTTTCCTGTGGTCCAGTGTCCCTGGACTCTTGGCTTTCACTGTTATGAGCTCTGGGACATGATGCCAGATGTCAGCCACCTGCTCAATACTTTAGAGCATCGCAGGATGGTGGCACTCCTGTTACCGGTGACAGTCCACATGGATTTATTATAAATCTAACAAAGATAAATACGTATCTACAGTCTTGGCCTTTATACACTCAAAAGAACTAAAATGTACCTTAATACTCTATACTTGCATAAGTTGGTGACACTTTCTGTCCCACTAAGAATACTTACAAGCACTTAAAACATACTTGATGCTTGTCCCCCAGGAAGGAGTGTGTGTGTGTGTGTACATTCTGGTAAACTTAGGTGGAAGATGAGGCCTGGAGATGTAGTCATCTGATGTTTCTAGTTTTAGTTGAGGGACACATCTGTGAAGGAATGAAAGGAATGAAAGGTGATGTTATCACTTCCTCTGCCAACTTTGCCGCTTTTAGTTTTTTCTTTCCTTTTTTTTTTTTTAAAGGAGAGAATTTCATTGGGGATGCAGCTGGCTTCTTCCGAAGAGAGATCAAACCAGCACATTTCCTGCTCTTGACTTTCTCATTTACTCTGGACTCCATCACCAGCTGAGTTTTCCAAAATTCCTTAACTGCTCATTTCTTGATTCACATTCATTTCACAACAGATGTTTATGGAGCTCCCAGCTTGTGCAAAAGGCTCTCTCAGATACAAGATGGGGCTATGGAGGTGGCGGAGAATGGCCCATCCTTAGAGAGTTTACAATCTAATCACAGCAGCAGGCAAACAAGGTACCTACAAATACCTAAAGTAGTCACTAACGTGGTCACAGTGATGCCAACTGAGCCATCAGGGCATAGAGGAAGGAGAAATCTTTGAGGGGAAGAGCCAAGAAAGTCCTTTATGGAGAAAGTGTGGCTGAAATCAGGCTTTAAGGATGGATGTAACTGTGAGTGACAGCTGCCGGACCACAAGGAAAGATACGTGCCTGGAAGATGCGGCTTTCAGAAATGGTGTATGTGAGCAAAGGACCATATCATTTTGCTAAAACACAGAATAAGTATCAGGGAGCAGCAGCACATGTATTTATGAATATAAGTTGGAGTCCAATCACATGGGACATGACTCCCAGGGAAGATTTTAATTCATTTCTGGACGTGCAATGTGAACCTTCTATGACTCAAAAGACACTGAAATGATGAAGATGCAGACTCAGGCTCCACCCTGACCAGATCCATAAGTCAAATCCAGAAAGCATACCCCTATGGTCACAAAATATGGATGGCTGTCCTGGGTAACTCTTAGGCTCCATCCAGCCTAAGACTGAAGCTCAGTGGGCCCCAGCAGGCCATGAATGGGAAATGAACTCTTGTCTCTTGGGGTCTGGGGTGGCCAGAGCCATGTATGGATGTCGAGGATAAGAACTGGCCTGCCGGAGAGATGCCCTGGGCGTGGTTTACTCAGAAGTCCGTCTCTTCTGCAGCTTTGAAAGTGAGGATGGCCTTCCTACATCTGTGGTCCCTCGTGTTTCAGGTACCAGGCAGGCTGGTCCCCACCGCTAGCACAATGGGAGGCCAACACCCATTGTGTGTGTGCCCGCACTGCTTCAAGATCTATGCAAGCGCTATTAATTCCACTGTTCCAGACAAAGGTTCTTAAGTGGAGTAACCAGGCAGCCTCGGGCAGGTTGTCAGAAGAGTTTAGAAGGCTGACAAATATGCGAAGTCTTTACCGGGCTCTCCTCTGGGGGGGGTCATTCCCTGGACAACTTGGGCTGCCGCTGCCATGAATACAAAATTCCTTCTGAGGCCAGAAGTCCTGTGACAGGAGCAGAAAGGGAAGAGGGAGGGCCGGGGTTCCTATCTCAGAAAGAGGGTTGGAGGGATGGGAGATATAGATCAGACAACTGCCTTTCAGAGTCTCAGGTATGGTGAGGGTGGCTGGGAGGAGGCTGGGAGAGTCGTTAAAAGCACAAAATGCATGTCTTGCTAAAGGTACTCACTGCTGCGTAAATCCCACAGCAACAGCTAGATCAGCCCCAAATGCATAAGGATAAGGCTGGCCACCGACTGTGACAGCTGGACAATTAAGCTCAGTTAATACAGAGACAAGGACCAGCCAGCAAGGCCCAGGCCACCAGCATTCTGAAGAAACTGAGATCAGATTCCAGGGTGCTCAGTGGATTTAATGAGCTAGACATCCCCTGGGTCCTTTTTCCGCTTCAGCCACTTGGCAGGCTCTGCTGAATGTGGACATTTTTTCCCTCTGCTGGGCTGATCAATGTCTGAAGTCCTATCCACCGTTAAAACTCTCCAGGCCTTAACTTCGGTCAATTTCACTACCTGGGCTCAAAGTGTATGAAGGATCTGGGAAAGTCACGTGATTCTGGAGATTTTAAAAGTAACTCACTGGTGGATGGTGGTGATATTTACTATGCTGGGAAAAACAAGGGGGAAGAGCAGGTTAAGACAGTCCAGGGGAGGCCAAGAAGGCTTTCAGATGCAGGATACTGTGGATCAGGAGAGTGGTCTTGGCTGGAGATGTGAAACTGAGAGTCATTGCTCAATAGACTAAAATCTACATGAAAGATTACCTGGCAGCAGCAGAGGGGTTGCAGCTATAGGAGGAAAGAGAAGATAAAGGCAGATATGAGAATGCCCAGGATGGAGACTTGTGACCCTCCAGGATCTGAGGTCAGGAGAAGGAGGGACACAGCCAGCAAAGGGGGCTCTGATCTTCTCAGTCCTCATCCATCCTTCATGTTGAGACCAGGGTGACCTCTCCAAACTCAGTGGGTTCCTGACACCTCCCTGCTAAGGTTCTCCTGCCCACCCTACCCTGAGAAAATCTAGCACCTTAGATGTTATACAAGTCCCTTCACAACCTAGACCTAACCTTTTCTTATAGGGTCCTCAACCTCTTCTCCTGTCACAGCACTTTGAGATCATGTTTTGAGGGATATCCTGGCAGTCCAGTGGTTAAGAATCTGCCTTGCAATGCAGAGGACACAGGTTCGATCCCTGGTCCAGGAAGATCCCACATGTCACAGGGCAACTAAACCTATATGCCACAACTACTGAGCCTGCTCTCAAGAGTCCATGCTCTACAACAAGAGAAGTCACCACAATGAGCAGCCCATGTACAGCAACTAGAGAGTAGCCCCCACTCACTGCTACTAGAGAAAGCTTGCAAGCAGCAATGAAGACCCAGCTGAAAATAAATAAACATTTTTTTAAATTGTGTTTTGACTGTCTGGGTACACATCTATCTCTGTTATTAGGTGTAACTGAAGGATCATGTCATTCACACTTTCAATGCCCTGCACATAGTAGGTGTTCAAAACTTTTTGCTGAACGAGATGAAGGAAGGAAGGAGGATGAAAAGAAGGAGGGGAGATTTCTTGTGTGGGAACCTTCGCATCAAGAATGCATGACAATGTCTGTGCCATCTTCCTCCTTGGCATTTTTGGAAACCTTGAAACCTGGGTTGGGATGAGAAGAGTGCCCTCTACAGGGAGACAGAAGCAGAAACGGACACTTCCTCAAGTTTTCCCAGAAATATAAACTGCTGAGCAGGCAAAGCTGGAACTCACATCAAAGCAATCTTTTTAAGAAGCCGATTAATGATAGTGATGCTCTCAGAAGACTTGATCCTGTGTGTATATAGAGAATCCCTGAGACACAGCGCCAAAACTATTAGAACTGGCCAATGAATTCACTGAAGTTGCAACATACAAAATTAACATGCAGAAATGTGTGGCATTTCTATATGATAATAACAAACCATCCAAAAGAGAAATTAAGAAAAAACCCTGTGTATAGTCACATCAACAAGAATAAAATACCTAGGAATAAATCTAACTCAGGAGATAAAAGACCGGTACTAGGAAAACTATTAATATAAGACGCTGATGAAAGAAACTGAAGACAACACAAACAGATGAAAAGATGTACTGTGTTTTTGTATTAGAAGGATCAGTATGGTTAAGTGACCATACCACCAAGGAAATCTATGTATTCAAAGCAATATCTATTGAAATACAATGGCATTTTTCACAGAGCCAGAACAAACAATTCCAAAATTTATATGGAAACACAAAAGACCCCCAACAGCAAACAATCTTGAGAAAGAAGACCGGAGCTATAGGAAATCAGTCTCCCAGATCCAAGACTATAGTATAAACCTAGAGTAATCAAGAGAGTATGGCACTGGCTCAAAAACAGACACATAGATCAGTGGGACAGAAGAGAAAGCCCAGAAATAAACCAATGCACTTACGGTCAATTAATCTAAGACAACGGAGATGAGAATATACGATGAGGAAAAGACAGCCTCTTTAATAAGTGCTACTGGGAAAACTGGACAGTTACATGTGAAAGAATCAAACTGAACTACTTTCTCACACTATATACAAAAATAAACTCAAATATACTAAAGACAAAAATGTAAGATCTGAAACCGTAAAACTGCCAGAAGAAAACATACACAGTACATTCTTTGACACTGGTCTTGGCAGTATTTTTTGGATACGTCTTCTCAGGCAAGGAAAACAAAAGCAAAATAAAATAGGACTGTGTCAAACTAAAAAGCTTTTGCACAGTGAAGGAAACTATCAATAAAACATAAAGCAGACTATTGAATGGGTGGGGATTTTTGCAAACAATATACCTGATAAGGTGTTAATACCTAAAATATACAAAGAACTCATCCAAGACAATATCAAAAAACAAACAACTGCCCAACAATTAAAAACTGGGCAGAACACCTGAATAGATGTCTCCAAAGACATACAGATGACCAACAGACATGAAAAGGTGTTCAACATCACTAATCATCAGGGAAGCGCAAAGTAAAACCACAAAGAGAACCTCCTACCTGTTAGAATGGCCATTATGAAAAAGACAACAAAATAAATATATGCACATGATATGTACATACATATGCAGTGTTAAGCCTCTTCAGTTGTGTCTGACTCTTTGCAAACCCACGGACTGTTATCAGTCAGGCTTCTCTGTCCACGGGATTCTCCAGGCAAGAATACTGGAGTGGGTTGCCATTTCCTCCTCCAGGGGATCTTCCCGACCCAGGGATTGAACCCTTGTCTTCTGTAGCTCTCGCACTGTAGGCGGGTTTTTTACCACTGAGCCACCGGGGCAGCACATACATATGTATCCACGCATACATATATATGTGCATATACATATATCTGGACATATTAGGTGTGTACATATACAATGGAATATTACTCAGACATTGACAAAAATGAAACCTTGCCATTTGTGACAAAATGGATGGATCGAGAGAATATTGTTGTTTAGTTTCTAAGTCATCTCCCACTCTTTGGCAACCCTATGGATTGTAGCCCGCTAGGCTCCTCTGTCCATGGGATTTCTCAGGCAAGAATACTGGAGTGGGTTGCCATTTCCTTCTCCAGGTGATCTTCCCGACCCAGGGATTGAACCTGTGTCTCCTGCTTTGGCAGGTGGATTCTCTATCACCGAGTCAGCAGGGAGGCCCCTAGAGGATGTTATGCTAAGTGAAATAAGTCAGACAAAGACAAATACTGAATGATCTCACTTGATGTGGAATCTAAAAAACAAAACAAAAGAAAATGGAAAGAGATTCCTAGTAGCAGAGATCAAACAGGCAGTTTCCAGAGAGAAGGGGATGGAAGGGGTATGAAATAGGTGAAGGAGATTAAAAGGTACAAACTTCCAGTTATAAAATAAATAATGTGCTCAGAAGCTCAATCAAGTCCAATTCTTTGTGACCCCATAGACTATAGCCTTCAAGATTCCTTTGTCCATGGAATCTCCCAGGCAAGAATACTGGGATGGGTTGCCATTTCCTTCTCCAGGGGATCTTCCCTACCCAGGGATCAAACTCATATCTCCAACATTGCAGGTGGATTCTTAACCATGGATATACCTGGGAAGTCAATAAAATAAATAAGCTGTGGGGATATAATATACAACATGAGGAATATGGCAAATAACATATTATAATAATTCTGCACAGGGACAGATGGTTACTAGGCTTATCACAGTGATCATTTCATAAAATATGCAAATATTAAATTACTACCTAGTGCTTTTGAACTGTGGTGTTGGAGAAGACTCTTGAGAGTCCCTTGGACTGCAAAGAGATCAAACCAGTCAATCTTAAAGGAAATCAACCCTGAATATTCGTTGGAAGGACTGAGGTTGAAGCTCCAATACTTCGGCCACCTGATGCAAAGAGCTGAATCATTAGAAAAGACCCTGATGCTGGGAAAGATTGAAGGCAGGAGGAAAAGGGGACAGCAAAGGATGAGATGGTTGGATGGTATCACCAACTCAGTGGACATGAGCTTGAGCAAGCTCCAGGAGATGGTGAAGGACAGCGAAGCCTGGCGTGCTGCAGTCCATGGGGTCACAAAGAGTCAGACACAACTGAGTGACTGAACAAAAACAACAGCGCCGTACACCTGCAAATAACATGTTATGGTATTAATACACCAACCATATTTTAATTTAAAATTTTTTGAAGTAAATATCATGTATGACCATGTGAATGATCACTGTAGAGGATATTTTTATGTCCAGTTTTATTTATTTAATTGATTTTTGACTGTGCTGGGTCTTCATTGCTGGGCAGGCTTCTCTTTATAGTGGCTTCTCTTGTTGCAGAGCACGGACTTTCCAGTGTCCAGGCTTCAGCAGCTGAAGCTTGTGGGCTCAGCAGTTGTGGCTCCTGGGCTCTGGAGCACAGTCTCAGTTAATTGTGGGACACAGGCCTAGCTTTTCTGCAGCCTGTGGGATCCTCCCAGACCAGGGATTGAAGCTGTGTCCCCTGCACTGACAGGCGGACTCTTCACCACTGAACCAACCAGGAAGCCTCTTTATGCCCCAGTTCTTATTTTAGTCCACTGTGTCAGGAAACTTGCAGGTTTGGTTTGGCTCTGGAACCTTGTATTCCATTCACTTATTTATAAAAGAACCAATTTATACCCTGTTTCATGGTGCAGCTGAAACCACTAAGTAGTACATGTAATAGAAAAAATGGAACATGAGTAAAAGACTGAGTTTCATCCCAGTTGTGAGATCTCAGGCAACTCATAGAACTTTTTATCTGAACATTGGGCTTCTGAAACATGAAATGGGGAGAATTTTCACTGCATTCCTCTCTCAGGCTGTTGTGGAGAACAAACAGAATAATGTCTATGAAAGCATTTTTTAACTTTAAAGAAAATTTTATTGAGGAATAATTTACACACAATTAAATTTATAGAGCTTAAGTTTTTCCAAATGTACATACCTGTTTTTTTGTATGTACAAAGTGAGTTTTTCCAAATGTACATACCGTGTAATGCACGTGTGTGCATGCTAAGTCATTCAGTTGTGTCTGACTCTTTGCGACCCCATGGACTGTAGCCTGACAGGCTCCTCTGTCCATGGGACTCTCCAGGCAAGAATACTGGACTGGGTTGCCATTTCCTTCTCCAGGGGATCTTCCCACCCCAGGGATCGAACTCCCATCTCCTGCAGCTCCTACGTTGGCAGGCAGATTCTCTATCACACTTAGAGAAGGGCTCGAGGCCTAACTCAGCCCATGTGGGCCTGGTGCAGCTGGGGGTCGATGCCCCACACATACTCAGATTCACCACCCTGGGATGGACAGGAGGTGAGGCAGCCTTCCAATGGAGAAGAGGGACCCTTGGACTGACCTTGGCAGCATCGGCATTTCCAAGAGCGATGTGTTCAATTTGTCCAGCAAGGCTGGGAGTCAGCACTTTGCAGAACAGACATGATTGTCTAGAGAGCAAATCAGGAAGGACACTTTGCAATTAGAGAAGCTGTGATGGAGGCAGGAAAGTCAGGGTTCTGGGGAGAGAGGAGGAACTGCTGACTGCAGGGATCGGTCACCATGTCACAAATGCAGGCAACAGACCGGGCTGGACAGGTCCCTGACTGCCTCTCCGTCACATGGAAAGAACCCTTCCCACTCTTCACCCTCAGACCCACTCCTTTCTGGCAGGGAGAGGGGGCTTCACGGCTCACCAAGGTTGTGCCCCAGATCCTACAAACCTCAGTCTTAGACTCTCCAGGAATATCAAGAGCTCAGGTTGGGAGGGAGATGGTAAATGCTATTTTGCACAGAAAAAGTTTATCACCATTTTTGAAAGTAATAAAGAGCCTCCCTGAAGAGTGATCTTTCAATGATTGACTTTTGACTCCATTTCTTCTAGAATGTGTTTCTCAGCTATATCAACTCCGTATTGGGCATTTGCTCAGTTGAAGAGCCCTCAGCGTTCTGCACATTTTTTGCACAATAGGCTTTATAACACCCTGTCTTGCTTACCCAGTACCTTGGCAGCAAACAGGATGCATCTCATACCTCTGCTCCAAGAGATGTTTTCACCTAAACCATCGGTTTTTAGGTGCAAATGCCTTTCTGAGTCAATCTATCTCCCTTTTGCATGATGGTGTTTTGGGCTTCCTTCCATCCTTGGGGATGAAAAAATGTACTTTCCATCTGTGCCAGTTATTAATTTCACGTCTTGCAGCTCCACCCGCCTCCCCCAGCCTTCTCCCGCTTTGTAATACTGGAGCTGGACTCTGCAGGCTAGCTTTCCCGTTGCCAGCTGGCTGGCCCTGAGGCTGGACAATAGGAGCGTGGGCAGGGCAATGCATGGCTGGGAGAGAAAGAAGGGCTTTTTTCTCCCCCTTCCCTGTGTCTGTTTTTCAGAGCGGCAGCATGCAGACACCCCAGTGGTGTTGCAGGGGGTCGGCAGGCTGCCCTCGGCCACCGGCTCTGGGTACCTTCATCCTCGCCAGCATCACCACCACCTTGCTGCAGGCAGAGTGCTCCCTGACCCAGGAACCTCCCCTCTGGGGTCTGAGGCCCGCGGGCATGCAGGCTCTTTACTCTGAGTTCCTAAGCTTCTTCCTTGTCCACTTTTCCCTTCATCCTCTTCCCCTTAGAGTTCTCCAGGCACCCTCTCCATAGCGCCAGTCTCTTCTACATTGAACAAATCTTCCTATTACATTTCCCTCTTCAAACTTCCTGAGTTTTTTTTTTTTACAGATGCTAAAACCATCACCAAATGGAAAATGTTAACTACCTGATGACCATGAACACATACCCCCAGGCCTCCTGGAGGCTGAGGACTGATAATGTTCACCCCTGTGACACCACCCTGGTACCACCATCAGCCCATCAGAGAACCACACGAGCAGATCACATACCCTGGACCCTCACCTCCCTCACCTGGCCTTTAAAGGTGCTTTCTTGAGAAACCCTTTAAGGAGTCCAGGTGTTCTGAGCACCTAGCTTTCCTGGACTCTTTGCTTGGCACCTGCAATAAACGCTCCTTTCCTTCTTTACAACCTGGTGTCGGCAGATCAACTTTACTGCACTCAGAGGAATGGACCGAGTTTGGTTCAGTAATGAGTTAAGTTCTGGAGATTGCAGTCTTGGGAAAGTAGAGGGAACACAGCAAGCCAGAAGTCTCAAGCAGTAAGAGAAGTAAAGCATTTTATAGTTTAAGGGAACATGAGCATAAATGTTATATTTTCTAAGTACATGTACATCTCAGTTCAGTTCAGTCACTCAGTCGTGTCCTACTCTTTGTGACTCCGTGGACTGCAGGATGCCAGGCCTCCCTGTCCATCACCAACTCCCGGAGTTTACTCAAACTCAGGTCCGTTGAGTCGGTGAGGCCATCCAACCATCTCATCCTCTGTCGTCCCCTTCTCCTCCTGCCCCCAATCCTTCCCAGCATCAGGATCTTTTCAAATGAGTCAGCTCTCTGCATCAGGTGGCCAAAGTACTGGAGTTTCAGCTTCAACATCAGTCCCTCCAATGAACACCCAGGACTGATCTCCCTTAGGATGGACTGGTTGGATCTCCTTGCAATCCAAGGGACTCTCGAGAGTCTTCTCCAACACCACAGTTCAAAAGCATCAATTCTTCGGCGCTTAGCTTTCTTTATAGTCCAACTCTCACATCCATATATGACTACTGGAAAAACCATAGCCTTGACTAGATGGACCTTTGTTGGCAAAGTAATGTCTCTCCTTTTTAACATGCTGTCTAGTTTGGTCATAACTTTTCTTCCAAGGGGTAAATGTCTTTTACTTTCATGGCTGCAGTCGCCATCTGCAGTGATTTTGGAGCCCCCAAAATAAAGTCTGTCACTGTTTCCACTGTTTTCCGATCTATTTGCATGAAGTGATGGGACCAGATGCCATGATCTTAGTTTTCTGAATGTTGAGTTTTAAGCCAACTTTTTCACTGTCCTCTCACTTTCAAGAGGCTCTATGATCACTTATTACATTCACGAGTCTATACGTGCACATGTGTACATGCACACAGACACATATATTAAAGACAGGCTGACACTGAGCGGCTCTGCCACATCCATAATGCTTAGAAGACCCCAGACAATCCCCTCTGAGGAATCTCAGAGTCTCATTCACCATGACCTCTAAATATTGTGAATTGATACAGGACATCTTCTTAACCAGAGGCTCGGGGTCACAGGAAAAGAATGAAGGGTGGGTGCTGACAATGCCAAGGCTCCAGTAGGTGAAGATTCAATAGAGACCAAGAACAGCCCTTGAGAAGTCCCGCTGAGACCCCCTGGAGGGGTGTGAGCTAATCCTGGCTCCAGGATGCTAACCCCAGGGCGCCCTCTGGTGGAGCTTAGCAGCTATTGCCAGTGTGGACCTGCGTGAGGTCAGAGTCAGGACCATCCTTTCTCTTGTTTGAGAGCTCATATGCCCCTTCCCTCCCCTGCCTCCAGCTCCTCACACACAGGATTCCACCCCTGCCTTCTCGACCCAGGAGAGTCAAGATTGTTAGGAGAACCTCAAAGAAAGATATTTCACTGCCTCCCTGGCCAGTCATTCCAACCACTCTTTTTTTCCCCCTAGAGCTCTGTCCCTACCTTTCTGATCCAGAGGTAAGGATACCTGTGGGGATTCAGCCAGGTGAGCAGCCAAAGACTGCTGCTGTTCATTCGCAGACTTGTGCTGAGCCCAGGAGGAGCTGGGCACTGGGTTTGAAGTCCAGTACTCACAGCCCAGGGGGTGTCCTGACCCTCAGCTGTCCTCACCCATGCAGCCATCACAGCTGGGAGACCCGTGCTGCTTTACCGATGGGGCAGCTGAAGCACAGAGGGGCCACACGGCCTGCAAGTGCTCCTGGCAGGATGTGAGCCCAGAATGCCTGGCTCCAGAGTCTATATTGCTAAATACCATATTGTGCTAGATACAGACATATAGCATATGCCTCACTCACAGAGATCTGAAGTCTGGTGGGTGTATTCCCAAAACTCATTATTCTTTCAAAGTGGGGGCGAGCAATCCCACAGAAGGACATATACCCTGAGAAGATCATAATTTAAAATGACACATGTACCTCAGTGTTCACTGCAGCACTGTTTATAGTAGCCGAGACGTGGAAGAAACCTAGATGTCCACTGACAGCAGATGAATGGATAAAGAATTTGTGGTACATATATACAATGGAATATTCCATTCCATACAGTGGAATATTACTCAGCCTGGATCATTTGTAGAGACGTGGATGGACCTAGAGTCTGTCACACAGAGTGAAGTAAATCAGAAGGAGAAAAACATAGACAACTGCTTTCAGCTGATTTATTAGATCCAAGAAAACTGTATGTAAATTAAGTTATACTTTCCTGGTGAATATGGCAAGGAAGGAATCTATAGGTTTCTGAAAAAGGAGTCTCAGAAGACCAACAACATCTTTGGTCAAAAAGTAGGAAACTCACTGGGAGAATTCAATGCACAAGGCCCCGGGGTAGTGCACACCACACGCTTTAAGTTTGCTTTTTCTGCTGTAGCAGCCACACCCATCACAACCTTGGTCCTCTGTGACAGGCGTCTGATCACCAGTTCTCGCAGTGGATTAGTGACCCGAGACAAGAACAAATCAGCTGAAGGAGAGAAACATAAACCATCACGTCGGGCTGTTGGCAGAGATCCTGCTGCCCGTGATTCAGAGGCCAGATGGCAAGGGATGGAAAAGGGCTCTGCGGGTGGATGCAGTGCCGAGACCCATGCGGGCCAGGCAGTAACACACACACACACACGTATCAGGGCTCCAAGCACCCCTTGGTCACCTGGCGACCCTCATGCTGCCAGACAGCTGGAGACCTGCCTGCTCTTTTCAGGCTGAGGAGGAGCGGGCATAGGGCCAGCTGGGCTTGGGCAGCCAGACGCCAGGACTGGTCTCAGATACAGTGGGGACTTAGCTCCTCATACGATTCAATTCATGTCTCTCTCACCCTGGTGAACAGGATCCACTATCCCATCGTAGGAGACAAATCAAAGAGACTAATGTTTCTGGGCTTTTCCTCCTTGATAGACATAGGTACAGACATAGATACATGTACAGATATAGGTACAGACATAGATACATGTATAGACATAGGTACAGACATAGATACATGTACAGATATAGGTACAGACACAGATACATGTACAGATATAGGTGTATGTAGATACACACATGGGCTTCTCAGGTGGCTCAGCAGTAAAAGAATCCATCTGCCAATGCAGGAGGCGAGGTTAGAGATGCTGGTTTGATCCCTGGGTTGGGGAGATCCCCTGGAGAAGGAAATGGCAACCCACTTCAGTATTCTTGCCTAGAAAATTCCAGGGACAGAGGAGCCTGGTGGGCTACAGTCCATGGGGTTGCAAAGAGTCAGACATGATTGTGTGTGCACGTGCGCACGCGCACACACACACACACACACACACACACACACAGAGATAATCATGTAGGAGTGAACCCAGAACAGAAGTTCATTCTAAAACCTCAGTTTAGGGGGCAAGGGAAGTTTGCTCTCCACCCAGATAGTCATCACCCTCCACATCCACAGGTTCCCCATTCATGGATTCAACCAACTGTAGATTAAAATATTTGCAAAAAATAGTCCAGAAACCTCAAAAAAATGAAACTTGAATTTTGCACATGCTGGCAATTATTTAAATAGAATTTACATTGTATTTACAGCTCATTATTTTAGGTGATCTAGAGATGATTTAAAGTATACAGAAGGATGTGTGTATACATGTTAGAGCAGAAAGACCCCGTGCTCACTTCCTCTCACGAGCACACCAAAAATCACAATTATCTGCAGAACAACCACAGATGAGAGAGACCAGAAGGGTTCAGTAAAATCTGATCATTACCAGATGAGTAAAGTCCCATGGACTGCAAGGAGATCAAACCAGTAAGTCCTCAAGAAAATCAACCCTAAATATTATTGGAGGGACAGATGCTGAAACTGAAGCTCCAATATTTTGGCCATGTGATGCAAAGAACCAATTCATCGGAAAAGACCCTGATGCTGGGAAAGATTCAGGGCAGGAGAAGGGAGCAACAGAGGATAAGATAGTTGGATGGCATCACCAACTCAACGGACATGAGTTCGAGCAAACTCTGAGAGATAGTGGAGGGCAGAGGAGCTTGGTGTGCTGCAGTCCATGGGGTCACAGAGTTGGACACAACTGAGTGACTGAACAACAATGGCTGAATGAAGTGAGAAATTTAACCCTGATGAAGACCTAAATTATGAGATCACAGGTTTCAAATAAAAGGAAGAGTTTTGGGGGGATGGAGACCTAGAATTACTCTGTTGTAGATTTCAAAAGATGTGACCTACAGCGTTAAATAAAAAAGAAAGAAAGAAAGGGAACTTCCCTGGTGGTCCAGTGGTTAAGACTCTGAGCTTCCAATGCAGGGGGCTCAGGTTTGATCTCTGGTCCCTGGTCAGGGAACTAAGATCCCACATGCTGCATGGCCAATAAAGAAAAGAAAGATAGAAAAAAAGAGAAGCTAGCAACCCCCTCATGGACTTAGACGTGGCCTTCTCCCTAAGGAGGACCGTGAGAGTGGAAAAGCTGGGTGAAATCAGAAGTGGCCTGGGTGTGAAACAGCTGGTCCTCCTCTGTTCCCTTGGATGCTGGCATCCTTCAAAATGCCTCCTAGGCCTCAGATCACTTCCTACGCTTAACTTAGGTGAGCTTGTTCCTTCCAGGACTTCCAGGGCTCAGACAACCTCTAATCCAAACATGACCTTCGAGTCTCTATCTCTGGTCCTGCTCTTCCCCTTGAGCTCCACCACCAACCAGAGAAGAGTCTTTTAAAAGGCAATGTATCAAGATCAGACTTAATTATCTCCCTGTCTTCATTAGTCAGGACTCTCGGTTACTAGTGTCAGAAACCCAATAGCAACTACCTCCAGCAGAAAGGGTAATTTACGGGTTCATGTTAACCAAACTGTAGGACAGGAGGGGATGAAATTAACTCCAGGGATGCCTGGAACCAGAGGCTGAAAGACCACCAGAACTAACTTCCTTCTGGGCCTCACATCTGTGTCTCTGCCAAGGTTAAACTTTTTTCTACTGAAGGCCAGTTTTTTTTTTCCAAATATTAGAGACATAACCACTAGCATCGCTAAATTTGCAACTTGACAGATTCACCATTGGAAAAAAAAAAAAAAACAGCTCTTTCCCCTAGTGATGATTCAAAATTCAGAATTATCAGGGAAGGTCTCAGATTGGGGTCACATGCCCATATGTTGATCAAACACTCCGGACAGGGTGAAGACAATAAGATAATATGATTGAACTACCTTGTATCTGGTATCCACCCTTGGATCAATCATTATAGCTAAGGAGATGGCTTTTTATTAAATGTTTTATTATTTTTAAATTTACATTTAAAAGGCAGTTCTTGGGAAGGGTGACATATCGAAGTTTTGGGACAGGGGAGAACAGGTACGTCCAGGTGTGTCTGCTGTTCCCAAGAGATGGTAAATAAAACACTGATGTCCGCCACATTCTCCAAGGATGCTCTGTGCTCCATACTCTTTTTCTGAGGCCGCATGTCCGACTTGTGGGGTCTTGAACCTTGGCATTGAGAGCGTAGAGCCTTGATCGCCGGCCCTCCAGGGAATTCCTTGTGCCTGTATTCTTGATCTCCACCCACAACATCTCGGTTTATCCAGTCTCGCCGACCGTGCCTCAGCTTCCTAAGAACTTTGGTCAGTTTCCCAAACAAAATCCAATCTCCTTCACTTAGAATACGAAGCCCCTCCCACCCTGGCCCGAGCCCTCTCTCCAGCCACATCCCCTGTGATTCAGCTGTTCCACTCTGCTTCCTGATTAGCACACGTGGCTGCCACGCCCGCACACTGTTCCTCAGACACAGACCACCTCCGTCCCTTCCAGCCCCGTACATTCGCCCAAGCTCACGTCTGCCTGGACTGGACTGTCCTTTCTCACTTGGTCAGCTGTATACCTTCCTTCATGGGAAAAAACCCTGATGCTGGGAAAGACTAAGGCAGGAGGAGAGGGGGGAGACAGAGGATGAGACGGTTGGATGGCATCACCGACTCAATGGACATGAATTGGAGCAATCTCCAAGAGATACTGAAGGACAGAGAAGCCTGGCGTGCTGCAGTCCATGGGGTTGCAAAGAGCTGGACACGACTGACTGAGCAACTGAACAACAAGATTAAGGTAGGAAGTGGCCTCACCCTCAAGTTAAATCCACCTGCTCTCCAGGCACGTCTGACACCTTTGTATATCCCAGGATGTGTGAGTTCATCTCTCTGATCAGCACTTTCACACGGAGTTATCTTTCATTTGTTGACCCGTGTATCTCTTCACTTGACCAAGAGACCTCAGAAGGTGAGGACCACACATTCTTCATCTTTCAAGTTGGTCCTAGCACCAGCCTGGTAGGTGAATGAATGGCTATCCCCTGGCATACAGTGGATGGCCAATCGATCTTTTTTTTCATTTTTTTTTTCTTGAAGTATAGTTGATTTACAGTGTTTTGTTAATTATTACTGTATGGCAAAGTGATTCAGTTATACATATATAGCAGTCTTTTTTCATATATTCTTTTCCATTATGGTTTATCATAGGACATTGAATAGAATTCTCTCTGCTGGACAGTCGGACCTTGTTGTGATGTTTAACGACTAAAGCAACAATCAACAGTTTCTAATGTTGAGCATTCATTTGGTAGTTTTAATAACTGAAGCCTCATATTACCAAAACTTCTTAGTTCTTTTTATTCTCTTTAGGATGTGAGTGAATTAAAGGCTAATGAGTGGGTGGGTTTGGTTTCATTACTTCCACCCCAAATACTTTATTCAGATTTGCCAAAGTGAAAATCACTCAGTTGTGTCTTTGCAACCCCATGGACTATACAGTCCATGGAATTCTCCAGGCCAGAATACTGGAGTGGGTAGCCTTTCCCTTCTCCAGGGAATCTTCTCAACCCAGGGACTGAGTCCAGGTCTCCCACATTGCAGGCAGGTTCTTTACCAGCTGAGCCACCAGGGAAACCCAAATGCTACTGCAATAATCACCGCCCCATACTGCTGTATATTTCTGAAGCTTCTTCACTGCCATATTAGTCCAGATAGTACATAGATTTTGATCTTCCCTGAGTTCCAAAGTGCACACTGTGCCATTGGCAGGTAAGTGAACCATAAACCTGTGGCACTGGCTACACATTAAATAATGCAAATGCCTGGTTTCCCATCCTGAGTTTTTCCCCTTGATTAGCAGCTTCCAAATAGCTGTGATGTGTAAATTGTTATCAAGATGAAGGGCATTTATTTTTGAGTGATTTAACTGTGCATGTGCATAAGAGTTGATTCGAGGTGAACGCCCCTCCATCTCACTTCTCTGCAATTTGCTTTCTCTTGTAGAAGACCAAGGCATGAAGTCAGCCACTTGGGATGCCACCGTATTCTCTCCGCTCTAGGTGGCGATTTACCACCCCGGGTTGTGCCAGCTACCTTATCCTGCATGACCTCAGTCATTGGGGGAAATTCCTCAAAATCTAGAGCCCCCCTGAGGTTCTTGCCTGCCCGTGGGTGGCAGACAACCTGTGTGACAGTAGAACACACCCCTGGTGCTATCATTCCTCTTATTACAATGGACCAGACCCTCAAAGGTCATCCGGCAAGAGGGTCCACATTCTCTCAAACAGCTCTGGCTACACTGAAAACACCCTTGCTCTCTGCTGCTTCACCCTTTATTTCAATATATGCTGCTTCTTATTTGGTTTTCTTCTACTTGCCTTTTTATGGTCCACGTTTGATGCTAAGCCGGAGAGCTGTGAACATAAATTGCTTTGCAGAGGTGACCTTGCTTTTATTTTCAACAGCTTTGAGAGAGTGGGAGCTGTGTTTCACAGAAGACAGGAGCCGGAATGGGCCTTCGACCACCTCCTTGTTCTACAGACACGCAGCTGAGCCCCAGGGGGAGGAAGTGGCCTGCCAAGGTAGGGGAAGAGCCAAGATGAGACCTGGGTTAATGCAGGTGACTCTAAAACCAACAAAGAGACGTGCCAGTATTGAAGGCAACGAGCTAGGTTCTGCCAGAAGAAAAGAGAAGAAAATGGTTCAGATGGTACGGAATCTGCCTACAATGCAGGAGACCTGGGTTCAATCCCCTGGGTCGGGAAGATCCCCTGGAGAAGGGAATGGCAACCCACTTCAGAATTCTTGCCTGGAGAATCCCATGGACAGAGGAGCCTGGCAGGCTACAGTCCACGGGGTCGCCAAGAGTCGGACACGACTGAGTGACTAAAGGACTGAGGACCTGAGAGCAGGCCACGGTCACCTAGGAAAAGCCAAAGCATTAAGTGCTACTGCTATTATCGTTGACGATGAAAGTATACGAAGCCTTCTCAACAGAGAGTCCTCGGGCTGGAAGGAATGTCTGAAATCCCTCTACCCGGGCGCACCACGCGCTCTGCCCCCAGCACGCCGGGACTGTCTGGAAGTGGGCTGGCATCCAGATCACAGACGGATTCTTCCCGTGCTGCTTGGCCTGTCTGTGCCTCAGGTCTCCTCGCCTGCATCTCGTGCTCTCAAGCTCTTTGAGAGGCGAAGGTCTATGTTGGGCTCTGACTCGGGCTCCGCAAGGTCACTTCTCCCAGACCTTCTGGGCCTCCACCTTGGCCCAAAGGGATGGACGCCCACCTCTGGGAAGAACTCAGCCAGCCATAAAACCGGGCCCCAGAGTGGAGCTGCCAACATACGTCAGACACTGTGTCGAGCGCCTTCATGTGCCCAGTCTCTGATAACTTACAACAGCATTAAAAGCCAAAGAGGACTTCCTTGGCGGTCCTGGTAGTTAGGGATCCGCCTGCCAGTGCAGGGGACATGGGTTTGACCCCTGGACCATGACAATTCCACATGCCAAGGGGGCAACTAAGCCCAAGCACCCAAATTACTGAAGCTGGTGTGCCCTAGAGCCCATGCTCCTCATAAGACAGGCCGTGCTCCTCAGTAAGAGAGGCCACTTCAATGAGAAGCCCACGCACCACTCAAGCACAGCCCCCACTCGTGGCAACCAGAGAAAGCCCATGCGGCAATGAAGACCCAGCACAGCCAAAAATAAATAAAAATAAATAAATACACAAATCCGAAAAAAAGACAGAGCAGCAGCAGCTCAGAGGAGCTGGGTGACTTCCCCCAGGCACATGGTTAGAAAGGGGCTAAGCTGGGTCTGTCACACAGGGTGGTCTGACTCTGACACCTGAATTTTCTATGACAGCACACTGCTTTACAAACAGAAAATGCTAAACCCATAACATGTGTATTTTTTAAATGTTAATCTTATAATACATAGATTTTTTTTTTTCCAAATGGAGGGTATCAGTGCCAAGCTCAGGCAACGACAGCCACGTTACAACAAAGAGGCAGGAAAAGCTAGATCACTGGCCGGGTGACCACAAAGCCTGTGTCTGGGGTCTCCGCCAGCTCTGACCCTGACATGTGACCTCGGGAGTCAACTTCCTGTCCTCGCAGTGACAGGTTATTACCTAACCCTCCACCCCACCTCCATTTCACAGGAACAGTGTGAAAGTTTACCTTTTAAAATTTCGCAGTGCAGCAAGTTCAATTCCTTGCACTTTGAGAGAGGGATTTCAGAAATGGGTGTTTTGGGACTTCCCTGGGGGTCCAGTGGCTAAGACTCTGCACTCCCAATGCGGGCGGCCTGGGTTTGATCCCTGGTCAGGGAACTCGGTCTCACATGCCACAACTAAGACCCAGTGCGGCCAAATAAGTAAATAAATAATATTCAAAATGTTAAAAGAAATACGTGTTGATATGTCAAAGATTCCCATTTTAAGCTAAGTTTAAGGCCCAACTTTTGGACACACGTTTGGTAAAGAACATAGCGTATGCAGAATGTCCTAAGGTGCTGACTTTGCAATGGAGTAAGCCAAGAAAGAAGTTATAGGATTAGAGATGGTGATTTTACTTAATTTGATGACTGGAGAGGGAAGCTTTGAAGAGTTAACTATTTTTGTCTTTATGGACTCGGAAAGTACTCCGAAATTATTTGCTGGGTGACAAAAAATTTCATATGAGAAAAGAAAATAAAGATGCAGTGATGGGATGGGAAAAGGTTATCTGGGCAAATCTTTTAGAGAGGTTAGGTGTGCTGTGCCGAGCAGCTTCAGTTGTGTCCAACTCTGTGCGACCCCATGGACTGTAGCCCACCAGGCTCCTCTGTCCATGGAATTCTCCAGGCAAGAATACTGGAGTGGGTTGCCATTCCCTCCTCCAGGGGATCTTCCCGACCCAGGGATCAAACCTGGGTCTCCTGCATTACAGGCAGATTCTTTACTGACTGAGAGCCCCTGTTGGACATGATGCCAATTAAAAAAAAAAAAAGTGGGACAAAGAAATTTTTCCCCCATCCTTTCCGCGGGCAGGCTTCAGACATAATACCCCATCACACTGTTTTGGTGGTATCTAAAACAGAAGAGAAGATGTGTATGTTTTAAAGAACCTGATGTAGGGAGTTCTTGCATTGTGTGCTTCAAACAAAATGCAATTGCTTTAAAAAGAAATAAACAAAATGTTAAGAGGTTACTGTTCGAAAGGGGCTCACTTCTCCCAGCAATTATTACAAAAGGGATGAATGCAGGCCCGTATGGACTTGAGCAGAGGAGACCAGAAACTTCCTGGGGGGTCCTTTCCCCCTGTTCTCCACAGTTTAGCGCTGGGAGCGCAGCGCCTGACTTTGCTGTGCACAGTCTGGGTGAGATGCTGCCCTCTAGTGTCCACTGCTTACAATAGCATCTCACCGCCCAGATGCTGGTCTAATTAGGAACCCCCTGTAATGCGATGGACGTGAGCTTGAGCAAGCTCTGGGAGTTGGTGATGGACAGGGAAGCCTGGCGTGCTGAAGTCCATGGGGTCACAAAGAGTCGGACACGACTGAGCGACTGAGCTGAACTGTAAGGTGGTCTCTGACCTCCAGCCAAACACAATCACCCTACGGAGCAAAGCCATTCAGAAAGGATAATCAACATTAAGGAGTTTGATGAATTAAAATCGTCTTCTGAGAAAACTATGAGAGGAATGCGCACAGCGCTGAGATGTGAGGATGTCGAGTTCCCTTACCCCTCCTGATTGTGGACCACACGTGGATACAGCATGGAACACGCACAGAACACCTAGTCCCCGGGCCCTTCCTGGGCAGACACAGTCCAAGGGGTGCAAGGAACAGGAAGCGGTGGCAGGTCCAACCTTCACACTGAGTTCCTAACCCTGCCTCGTGGGAGCAGGGGTTTGGGAGTTCCAGGCAGGATGGAAAACTTCTTGGTGGCAAGCTGATGAGCAAAATAGACTGACACAGACGGTCTTTCAGTCTTAACTTGTGACTTGGAGCTCCTTGAAGGAAGGCCGGGTTTTCACCGCTGTATCTTGCCTGGCACATTGTCCATATAGATATTCAGCTATTGTTTTGTTGCATGAATGAATATGTTCACTTATAATTTCTCTTGAGGAAGAAAAAACTAGTTCAAATAAATAATTAATGGGTCTAGAGAGAAAAAGAGAGCAGCCTCTGACATTTAGAAAGTGGCCATAAACTTGCAGTGGGGTCGCAAAGAGTCAGACATGATTGAGCGACTGAACTGATAAACCTGCAGAATACCAACCTCAGAAGAGGTTATGAGGAGACTCTGGCTAGATGAGACAGAGCAAGTTCACTCCATAACTGTGTCTAAGCACAGATAAAAATAAGGTCAGTGAGCCACCCATGGAATACCAAACCACCACCCCTTAGCCGAAAGGAGCATCTGTTGCTCTGTGACCAAGTCCAGCTCATCCTCCGGCTCGTCTTCCTTTCCCACAGATAAGACCCATCGAAATGCCCAGTTGCAGACTTGCCTGCTTCCTGGCAGCCTCCAATCTTGGGCAGAGCCCCACATCCTTAGAGGCTCCCCCCAAATCCTCAATAAGCTCTTCCTAAGCCCCGCTTGCTGGGACTCCCCATGGCTCCAGGTCTGGACTCTCCCTGGCTACAACCCTGATTGTTTAGCTTCAGGGCTGCTTCTGGGGCTATTTGGCTGAAGGGCACTGACCAAGTAAGTGCTAAGAAGAAAAGAATGCCCGGGACTCCGAATGTGGAACCTGTCAGGCTCCCAAGAGCTCTGGGTCTTAAATGTTAACACCCAATAACCCTTCCTGAGGCATTCTCCTAAGCACTCCAGTCGGCTCTTGACAGGAGGTAGGCACTGTTGTTGTTTAGCCACTCCGTCGTGTCTGACTCTTTGCGATCCCCCTAGACTATAGCCTGCCAGGTTCCTCTGTCCATGGGAGTCTTCAGGCAAAAATACTGGAGTGGGTAGCCATTCCCTCCTCCAGGGGATCTTCCCAACCCAGGAATCAAACCTGTGTCTCCTGCATTGGCAAGCGGGTTCTTTACTGCTGAGCCACTGGGGAAGCCTAGGCGCTGTTATTATCCCCATTTACAGACAAAGAGGTGCAGCATGAAGAGGTGAAGTAACCTCTGCCTCTGCAAGGTCAAACAGCTGGCAGGAGATGGAACCAGGGCTCAGCCTGGTTATCTGACCCCAGAGCCCAAGCTTCAGATAGACGGGACTCTGAAGGTAGAAGGAGGAATGTGCGTGCGTTTTCTGGGCTAGCAGTGGGAGCGGGGGAGGAAGGCATAAGCAAAGGCCCAGGAACAGGAAAGAACAACTCTGCATAATCAGCATCTGGATTCCAAGTCGAATAAAAATCTCCGAAACATCCGCTGATGTCCCAGTCACCATGCAAACTCCTTCTCCACCCCCACCCCCTCCTCCACACTGACCTGGCCCCCTGGAGGCCAGACCTCCAAGCCAGATGCAGGCACTGGGGTGACAGATTCTGTTTCTTGAAGTGGCTTGGATCCTGCCATCTTCACTCGAAGGATAAAGAATGTTCCATTGGCCCACACCCACACCTGTCCCTCATCTCCTGGAACCTGGAGGCATAGTGGGGTGTGGCCAGGCCCAGAGTCCCCCTAACTAGCACTTGCCCCTCTTTCTGATCTGTGTGTCCAGACGTCAGTTCTCAGGGAAGCCTCCTCTGATCCCCTGGGATTGGCTACATCCTTGGTCACAGGCTGCCAAGCAGCCTTAACGTCCCCTTTACTAAAGCCTGTGACAGTTCAGGACGTCCTCCTGCTGGACCACGAGTCCCACGGGGCTGGGGCTTTGCTGGACTGGGTTGCTGCCTGGCAACTCCCTGGAACTCAGAGACGTGAACTGGAGGGGGACGTGCTGAGTGGCGGGAGACTGGGGAAGAACCAGGTCAATCCCTTTCCCTTCCCATCCCAAACCCTTGCCTCTTGGCCCTCAGTCAAGTCAGGTGTTCCTAGAGAAATGCAGCCACAGGTTGTTCTTCTACCAAGAGCCCGGTCGGTCCCCAACAAACTTTACCTTCTAAGAAGTGACTGTCCCCCTCTGGTGAGTTATTTAAGGTCGCCCGGAGCCAGCGAAGTCAGAAATAAGACTCAGATCAGTGCTCCCAAGGTGGTCTCTTTCTTAAGCGAATAAAGAGGAGGAACTGGGCCGGACATTGATTCTCCATGACTTCTCTAAGAATGTTCATTAAATATGGACTGAGAATGTCTACTAATTCTGTATGGGACCTGCAGAGATACTCAAGTGTCATGAGCCCTTCAGGACAAGATATTTCTTGAAAAAGGAACAGGAAAACACAAGAAACACCATCTGGGTTCATGGTTAATATTGCAGAGATGAGCTGAATTCAACTCTGGATTGCGACTCTCCTGAGCTGGCTTAAACAGCAGGGTGGGAGCCGGGATCAGCTTGCTGTGTAGCCTCTCAGTGGAGGGCAAAGCACAGCGGCAAAAGCTGCAGACAACACGAGCGTCGTTGGCATACCCCAGTATGTTCCCTTCTCACGAGAAGCCATTAAAAATAAATAAGACCAGTGCTAATTTCTTAGATCCACAGCCACACAGGGAGAAGGTTCAAATAAAAGCCAAGCTCTTAGCCTGCAGGGCTGAGGAATGAAAGCCAGGCAATTAGAGCTGAGAAAACGCTTTACATAATCTTGCAGCAGGAGGCCAACCGAGCTGAGTCACACTCAGAAAGGAGCCCTCAGGTGTTAGGAAGAAGATGCCTTCCCACCTGGGATGGGTGGAACACAGCACAGCAGGGGTAGGGGGAGAGATGGGACAGACCAAACCAACTTCCCAGCCAGCTCCCAGCCTAGAGTTTGGGAATGATACCCGCTGAGGAATAGTGGGGGTTGGTGAAGAGCTGTGAACATCCTTCCCCGACGTATGGGACTCACCTCTCCCATGGACATCATTCTCGATGACCAGGCAGCCCCTGAGAGCCATGTACCTCATATTTCTTTGAAATGTTCCTCTTTTCCATCAGCAGTGCCCAAGCATTATGATCCAGTAATCCACAGGAAGTGAAGCAGGATGGCTTCTTTCACCAAACCTTTCCCTGCATTTAGGGCAAAGGGGTAAAATGAAGCAAAGTCACGTTGCTGAAGCTTCTGATTAAAAATAATTTTTGACAAGGCTTCTGTTTTTCTTTTCCTTGCTATCTTTTCATTACCTTCCCTTTTTCACTTTACAAGTACAGGGATGTATACTCTCATCTAGAAATGGACTATTTTATGCAAAATACAATGTTTATTGAAAAATAAATAAAACCTCCTTCCCCCGGGGGCCAGAGGGCAGTCTGGGATGGAAGGGTGACCAAAAACACTCACTATAAGATGGTTTTTAGCACTGTTCTTGGCAACCTGTGTGTGTGTGTGTGTGTGTGTGTGTGTGTGCGTGCGTGTGCGTGTGTACGCGCGTGTGTCGTCCATCAGTCGTGTCCGACTCTTTGCGACTCCATGGACTGCAGCCCACCAGGCTCCTCTGTCCATGGGATTCTCCAGATAAGAATACTGGAGTGGGTTGCCATGCCCTCCTCCAGGGGATCTTCCAAATCCAGGGATCAAACCCAGGTCTCTTGTGTCTCCTGCTGATCCACTGGGGCAACCTGGGAGGTGACATCAAATACCTGGATAAGCTTAGACACATTTCTATAAAGATAGCACCTTTCTATATCATCCATCAAAGCTCACCAGAATTTTCATCATAATGAGTCCCAATAAAAGTCCAATTTAGACAGACTGGGACCTAGCTTCAGCAAACGGAAAACCTGACTTGTTTCCATGGGTAGGTAGTCTTAGTCATTCTGTTTTGCCTTTCTACCACTCTACAATTAAGGGATCTTTTAACACCTCCCTTTTCGGCCAACAGAAGCCGAAAGATTAAGTGAAGTGTCTAACTCGCTTCAAAAAGACCTACCCGGGAGGGGCTGGAGGCCGGTGGACTCAGGAAGCTCGCTCTTCGGGTGAGGGCAGACAGCCTCCTGGGTTCTCCTCTGGGCCAGGAGCCGCCGAGAATGAGGGCGCCAGACCCTGGTCTACTTTGGAATTTTCAGTTGCACAGAGTAAATGTTTTCCACCACGGGTTATGTGTTTAGCTGTGGCTTGTGATGATTCAAACCGAGAACAAGAGATTTCCCACACCTGCAAGTGGGTTACGTTAAGAGTTACAGGAAACAAAACACCTCAAGAGTCCATTAAGTCTGAGCTGAGAACTGAGGTTTAAATAATGCAAGGTGGAAATGAGACGCAGACATCGCAGAAAGAAATATATAACATATGCAGCCCTCCATGACCCGATACAGGGAGTGCTGATTATTCCATGTAGAAAGAGTGTTATTTGTGAGTGCAGAGCGGCTCCCAGGTCTTGACCATCCTCACAGGAACAGTCTAGAAATGAAAGTGACAGTGATACAAAACCTTCTTATTTGTCACCACAAGATTTAGGAGATTGTTTCTCATAAACACATTTTTTTTAAACCCTGAGGCTGATATTACCAAAGTGATAAAAGAAAAGTTACTATCAGCTGCAGTTTACTCAGGGCAGAATTTTTAAAATCATTTATTCATAAATCTGGAATGGATTCCCTCTCCCCCAACCCCCCACACACACGCTGACAAGAGGAAAAGATGGCAAACAGTGGTGTCCAGTCTTATTACACAGTGATGATACAATTCTCAAATCAGTCTACTGATCACAACAAAGAGGACACTAACATCAATGAACTCAACACGATCACGTTTAAGAAGTTCATCAAAATCGGGTCTTTCTTATGAAAGAGGATTTGGAGTACGACCTCAGACAAGAATAACAGCACAGTTCTCTCTTACAATGTCTATTTCACGGCACTCTGCCTCCACAGAGGTGCTAGCTAGTGAAGTTCAGAGTTCACTTGGGGGGTTGCCTTGCAAGTTTCAACCTCAGCCTCTTAGTCTCCTGGAGGTCAGATTGGCTAATGTCCAGAAGTTGTGTATGTGTGTGTGTGTGTGTGTGTGCACGCATGCAGTCAGTCCTGTCTTTCTGTGACCCCCATGGACTGTAGCCCACCAGACTCCTTTGTCCATGGGATTTTCCAGGCAAGAATACCGGAGTGGGTTGCTATTTCCTTCTCCAGGGGATCTTTCCAAAACCCAGGGATCGAAACCATGTCTCTTGAGTCGCCTGCCAATGAAAGTGAAAGTGAAAGTTGCTCAGTCAAGTCCTACTTTTTGCAATCCCATGGACTATACAGTCCATGGAATTCTCCAGGCCAGAATACTGGAGTGGGTAGCCTTTCCCTTCTCCAGGGGGGTCTTCCCCACCCAGGGATCAAACCCAGGTCTCCTGCATTGCAGGCACATTCTTTACTAGCTGAGCCACAAGGGAAGCCCAAGAATACTGAAGTGGGTAGCCTATCCCTTCTCCCGCAGATCTTCCTGACCCAGACATCGAACCCAGGTCTCCTGCATTGCAGATTCTTTACCAACTGAGATAAAATCTGCAAGTTATTCCATTCAAGCACTGGGGAAGCCATCGAATTAAACTGGAAAAGACAGCCGTGTTGAATTGGGAACTGTCTGAACATCAGTTTGTATGTAAGTAACAAACAGGTAGAAGAAAAAGACTTTCAGCATCTGCCTTCCTGCTGTCTCTGAGCTGGTTTTTGTGAGCGAGTCTGGAGCAGTGGTGAGCCACCTCCCACAAGGCAGCAGCCTGCTGACTTTCTCTCCTGTATTTCCACAGTGACTTCCACATGTTTATAAAATGTGTCCTTTCTAGAACAGCACTTCGCCAAAACTGGCTGTTCGTCTGCACATCAGAGTCAGGGACTCTTTGCTGTCACTTGGCTTCAATGCACTGGACACAGCTTCCTGTGTACCAGGTGTCTGTATGCGTGACTGACTCGGTACAGTCACATGCCCTCAGGGCTGCAGCGAGTCTGGGGGAGGTGGCAGCTGAAGAACCACCTCACCTAACCTGCTCCCTATGCCTTATTTGTATGACGTCTTTGCAGTTCAAGTGACAGAGCTGAGTTGTCATGTTGTGGACTTTTACTGGGTTTTTCTTGAGAAGTTAAATTACCTTCACTACCTTTCAGCCCAAATTGGGTGAAGGTAATGGAGATGGACGGAGAAGGCAATGGCAACCCACTCCAGTACTCTTGCCTGGAAAATCCCATGGACGGTGGAGCCTGGTAGGCTGCAGTTCATGGGGTTGCTAAGAGTCAGTCACAACTGAGCGACTTCCCTTTCACTTTTCACTTTCATGCACTGGAGAAGGAACTGGCAATGGCAACCCACTCCAGTGTTCTTGCCTGGAGAATCCCAGGGACGAAGGAGCCTGGTGGGCTTCTGTCTATGGGGTCACACAGAGTCAGACATGACTGAGGCGACTTAGCAGCAGCAGCAGCAGCAGCAATGGAGATAGAATTTAGTACCAAAGTGAGTTTGAAAAAGGTTTTCCAGGAAAGATACCAGTATTCTGGGGATTTCTCTGGTGGTGTGGTGGCAAGACTCTGCTCTTCTAAGGCAGGGGGGTGTGGCTTCAATCCCTAGTCCAAGAACTAAGATTCCACATGCCCTCGAAGTACAGACAGAAAATAAATAAATCAATCTAGGAGTTGGCAAAACTCTAAAAAAAAAAAAAAAAAAGGATACCAGTGTTCTTCCCCACCCCCCCCGCCCAGGTATAACCACAGAAAATCAAGGCTGGAAAAACTCTTTTAACAATCATATGACCAAATCCTCCACCCAACACCTGAACCTATGTAACATCTCTGCCAAGTTGCTGTCCTGTCTCTGCTAGAATAGCCTTAGGGGCAGGAAGGTCTTCCAACGTCACTTATTCCTCCTTAAAACAGAACAGCCAGGCAGATGGAGCAGGTAAACAAACTTCACTGAGCACAATTATGAACTGTACCTAATTTTTCAAGACAGTGAGCAGACTGTCTACTGCTACTCAAAAGAACAAATCAGATTTGTTGCAAGCATCCCAGGTTTTCTGCAATGATTCAAACTAGGGAATTTAGAAGTGTGGGTTTTATATATCATAGCTGAATAGCTGTGCATTAGGTGGGGGGAGGATCAGATTAAAAATCTCTTAGAAGTAATCACTGTAAGGCCCCAAAACAAAGGGAAAGTATGTGCTTGGTGCTAGAGAAGACTCTTGAGGGTCCCTTGGACAGCAAGGAGATCAAGCCAATCAATCCTAAAGGAAATCAACCCTGCATATTCATTGGAAGGACTGATGCTGAAGCTCCAATACTTTGAACACCTGATGTGAAGAGCCCATTCATTGGAAAAGACCCTGATGCTGAGAGAGACTGAGGGCAGAAGGGGAAAACAGAGGATGAGATGGCTGGATGGCATCACCGAACTCAATGGACATGAGTTTGAGCAAATTCTGGGAGACAGTGAAGGACAGGGAAGCCTGGCGTCCTGCAGTTCATGGGGTCGCAAAGAGCTGGACATGACTGAGCGACTGAACAACAAGAACATGTGTTGTAAAAGGTAAAATTTCCTTTTGAAGATGCAATAAATACTTTGTGCAGTGAGTCTGGGTACAAGAATTGGGGAGCTCTGGGGGATGAGGTGCCTGCTGACTGCAGTCAGTTGGGCTGCAGAAGGCAGAAGAGGTGAGCAAGGCCAGTCATAGCCTGCGGTGACTCTTTGCCTCTCCCAAAGGCAGCAGGAGAGGGTACCTTGACTTGATCCTCTCCTTCTGGCCTGCTTGGCAGCACTGCCAATGATTCTCTTGTGTCTGATTTCTCTCAAGTTACTCAGGCTGCTTCAAGGTTTTAAACTGACTCCCACCCTCCCAAAGACTAACAAAGTAACACATAGATCAGTGGATGATCATTTCAGAATTCCTTTACAAAGGCTCAGTTCCTCTGAAGGGACACTTTTATGTCTACATTTTTATTTTTTGATCATATATAGGAATAAGTCTACTTGAACTGAAAACATTCACCCTGAAGACACACATGTAAACTTTAAAGATGGAGTGACTCAGACGATTCCATTTTGAGCGCCGCCCTTAAATAGCAGTGATATTGCGCTTTAACAGAACATCAGTGACAAACGGAAACAGGACAACAAACCAACCATAGAGTCAGTGTGTCTTTTTATAGAGAGGCCTCTTTCTGCTTCGAAAGGACCAGAGCACTAACACTGAGTGGCTAGATATCAGTGAGCAGACCTCCCTGCGAAAAAGAATATAGCTCCCTCAACCGCAGAGACTTAGATGTGAAATCAGTGAAAGTCTATCAGGTACTCGGGGTAGATCTGGTTGGCGTCGAACACCACAAAGACCCTGGGATTCCAGGTGTCATCCACGCAGCTGTCATACAAGTTTACATAGCTGCCGTCTTTGGAGGGAGGGCGCATGTATTTGGAGTCTCCGTTTATGTAGTCTCCAATCAGCACTCGGGCGAGAAACATGGATTTGTGTGCTCGGAACAGATGCCGCTGTTGCAGGCTGACCCCGTGGATCTGGAATGTGTTGCCGTGCTTTACGTCATCTTTGCAGAAGCGGCTGGAGTAAGCAGCGTCTCGAGCAAAATAGGTTCCTTAGACAAAAAGGGCCCCGGAGAGCCAAGGTTACTCCAAGGAATGTATGAAACACAAGCGAAAATACTGTGATGGCTAGGGGGATAGACACATAGAATCATATAGCCAAAATAGATGTGGAATTCCCTCAACTGTAGGTGTTAAAGAAAAGAACAGAAATCTGTCTGTTGTGGACAGCTGCGATGCAGGCGGCCACTGGGGTATGTGTGTTAGTACAGACCAGTCCCCACCACCAACACCATCCCCCATCCCCATCAAAATGCAGCTACTAGACTTGCGTAGTGGTATTCAAAAAGAATATTACAGGGACTTCCCTGGCAGTCCAGTGGTTAAGAGTCCAAGCATCCAAGGCAGGGGGCCTGGGTTGGATCCCTGGTTGAGGAACTAAAATCCCACATGCCATGTGGTGTGGCCAAAAAAAAAAAAAAAAAAAATCTTATAAATAAATCCAATATATAAGACAGACACAAGTGGCTTCTGTGATTACAAGTGGCACGACCAGCCTCAAATGCTGGGACCTCCCTCCCTCTTCTATTTCCTTCTACCCTTTCCCCACCTGCTACCCACCCATCTAAGCACCCATCACTGGGGAGCACAGTGAACCCATGGGTCTGCACAAATGATTTCAAACCCCAAGAAACCACGTTTCTATTTTACAAGGTGACAGTTCAGTAATATTTTTGGAGATGATAGAACCCCACATCCAGGAAAAGATTTCTGGAGAGAATGCGATGCAGCTCACACCCAAACGTTCCAGAAGGACAAGCTCATGGGTCCACTGGCTAAACAGGAATCTCTGTGAAGCGTCTGACTCTTCCAAACTGGTAGGCCTAGGAGGCTGCCCTCAGTAAGGGAAGTACCCAAAACACTTTAGAAATGAATTGCAAAGTCCCGTATTACCCAAATCCAGTGGGATTTATGTAACACCTTTCTGATCCTCTTATACAGTTAAATAAAGGGGATGGCCTTTTCAGGGAAAGGCCTCTCTTTCTGGAGGGAAGGTACAAAATAAGGACCAAGCACTGTCTGCATACATGCTAAGTCGCTTCAGTCATATCTGACTCTTTGCAACCTAGTGGACTATAGCCTGCCAGGCTCCTCTGTCCATGGGATTCTTCAGCCAGGAATACTAGAGTGGGTAGCCATGCGCTCCTCCAGGGGATCTTTCTGACCAGGGATCAAGCCTATGTCTCCTGAAATGCAGGCGGATTCTTTACCACTGAGTCACTGGGGAAGCCCAAGTTAAAGTCCACCTCTTACCTTTTCCCCTCCCCTCTTTCCTTAACATGCTTGTCTAGTGAGCAAAGACTAAAGAACTCAGACTTCCACAACATTAGAAAAAAGGGGAGGATTTCCCCCATTATTCCTTAATGCTCATCAACATTTCAACCTATCATTCTGCAAAAAAGCAAACAAAAAATAGACCTATGTACCATGTACACATTAACTGATTTATTTTTTAGTGCTCTGTGTACTTGACATAAAACAGTTTGATATACAGGTTTATCCATGGAAAGGACTTATATGTGGAAACTAAATGTCATAATGCAAAAATGAGCAAATCTAAACATGATGCCCCATCCAAATGGCTGGGCCTTGGGGGCGGCGGTGGGGGGTGGTTATCTGACCTCGGAGAGATGTGAGAAGTCTTCCTTCCATCTTGCACAAGCAGGAAGTGGCTTTCTGGTAGCTCGGAAACTCTTGAGGGTGTGCCAGGAGCCTAGCATTTAACTTTTGCCTCTAACATTTAACTTAATGCCTCTTGAGCCCCTGAATCATCATCAATCCTCTCTCAAAGAGAAGACTATCTCCTAGCACTCAAACTAGGTTCAGATGATTACCTTTTCCAAAGAGAGCACCGTGGATGCCATTGATTCTCCAGTCAAAGTTGTGAATGCAAATCGCCTCCACGAACTCACTGCTGGTGCCATGGAACAGCATTTGTTCATTAATCTGAGGCACGCCTCTCTTTTTCTTGAGCTGAGCCTTTTTCCTAAAAACACAACGCACAGACACAAAACACACAGAAATTACTGTAAGTGGCATCATTGATTCCTCAAGGAGTGAAGCGTGACAGAAAGGGTGAAACAGAAAACAGTAATTTAACGTCTACCATAAATGGACATACAATAGCTCTCGAAAAAAGATAATCTCAGATTCTCTTGGGACATCTAAATTGGTTCATCAAAAATTACTAGTTAACAGACAAGGGTAAAAATTATACCCAAAACTACAATATAAATCAACTATACTTCAATTGAATATTTTAATTTTGGAAATTAAAAAAAAAAAAACTATAGATCTCCCAGATGATGTCCCATCACAGTAAAATGACTGACTGCTTAAACCAGTCAAGCTTTACTGATACATAAAAATGACACTTCAGAAAATAAATAACAGAGTTCTCAGAGTCTTTAAGTAGTGAAATTCCTTGAGCAAGGACTATGCCTTAATCATTTTATCCCCAGAGTGGGACATGTTGGTTGAACTGCATTGAATTTTGAATCTTCAGGCTGGAAAGGACATAAAACCATCCAGTTCAACCCTCTTCCCAGTGGACAAACCTCTTCCAAAACATAAAAAGATATTCCAGGTAGGACTTATTGTAAAAGCAAAAAAACAAACATGATGAAAATGGCCTAAAATCCTCTCAAGAGAAAAAACTGAACAAATAATTATATATTTATATATGAAAATTAAAATAATGAAATAGGTCTACATGTATTAACACAAATAACTCTTGAAAAATAATGCTGTCTGTAAAAAAGAATGATGCAAAAAGAGACCTACAACTCAAAGTAATAATGTGCATTGTAGAAGTATACAAATGAAGGTAATAAAAAATATCAAACTGTGGATAAGAATGGCTGTCCCCAACCTTTTAGGCACCAGGGACCGGTTTTGTGGAAGGCAATCCTTCCATGTACCAGGGATGCGGGGATGGTTTCGGGATGACTCGAGGGAAGGACATGTATTGTGCACTTTATTTCCATTATTATTTTATCAGCTCCACCTCAGGGGGTCAGGCATTAGATTGAAGAGGCTGGGGACCCTCGCTGTATGAGAAGCTGGTGGCTTACAGAGCAGCTCTACCCAGGGATGAGGAAGAGGCTGGGAAAGCAGGTCAAAATACACGGAGAAGAGCGCGGGGCGCCGCTGGTGGCGAACACCATCGAGCATTTGTGCCTCGCCGTCTCTGAGGCTGCGGAAAGTCTCAGGGGCCAAGGTCTCACCTGCAGAAGAACTCCCACAAGTCTAGGTTTTGAATTCTCTGAATCCTTTTGATTCTGTTGCGGTCCATTGTTTTCCCAAAGAGACTAGCAACTTCATTGTATTCGTGTGTCTGAGTGTGCAAAGGAATAAGCTGGAAAGAGAAGGTGGCACCGTGTTACCCGGGTCCTGGCCCACCTCCCCCGCAGGCGGGCGGGCGCTGGGTGCTGCCCTTACCTGGTAGGGCAGCTCAGTGTTCACGTTCTCCCAGTGAGGCGGCATGGGGATGGCCTCATTCTCACAGATGTAACTTGGGGCAGAAAAGACAAAATGACATTTTAGAAGCCGATTATAATCACTGTCAATGACTCAGACATTTTCTCCCAAGCTGAATTATCATGTGACAAAAGCAATAAAGTGTCGTCCTTGGTTTATTTTAAAACATTTACTGAATATTGGCTTGTGTGCAACTTTTTTAGGGGCTGCGTTGAGAAATCTGATGGGAAACTTCAAAAACGATCTTATTTCGATCTTGTTTTCCTGAATTTGCCAGAGTTTCTCTTAAATGTAGGAAGACTTTAGGTGAAGAAAAGTAATTTCCAAGAAGAAAATCAACTTCTTGATTAAAATAAAACTCCTTTATTGGATTTATGGTGTCTGTTAAATACCATCCAGAACCCTCAACTACATGTTCAATGTCCTCTAAGATCTATTATTAACTCAAATCTAAACCCTTCTCTCTTTATTGTCTACTAGGCCCCTGCACGGTCCTAATTAATTCACCCTAAGCAGAAGCAGGTAAAGTCATCTACCATGTTTAACACACTGGATGTGAACACAGAAAAAGACAATGACCTTTGGGAGCTTGACGGCAGAAGGCTATAACTGATAAAAGAATCCTGTCTGGTGACTGGAGGTTGTGGGAGAAATGTATCAACTTCTAGCCTATCTTTAACTTATTTTTTAGTTTTTTTAACTAATTTTACCTTTGGGGACATCACACAATCATGATTTAAAGATGAGGACAAGAGTTTGAGCAAGCTCAGGGAGAGAGTGAAGGACGGGAAAGCCTGGCGTGCTGCAGCCCATGGTGTCACAAAGAGTTGGACGTGACTCAGCAACTGAACAACAAAGGTAAACGAGAGTGAGCGGTGGACGGTTTCCCTTCCTCTCCAGTCCTTGGTCTAGTTCTCACCTCTTGCCTCCACACCAAGTAATCACTGCTTTTAGTCTCTTGGGTATTCTAGAACTTTAGGTTAACACAAACCTATGGGGTTTTTTGGTTTGTTTTGCACACAGGAATGGTAGCATATTCCTGTGTCTTTTGTAGCTGCTCTATTTTCTTCACTATGTTCTCAGAGGCCCTTCTGTATCAGGGAGAGAACTCCCTAGCACACAGCCTGGCCCAGGGCAGACACTCTGGACACTGGAGGATGAAGGTGTGCATTCTACTGGACTGATGCAGGGTACCCCAGTGCATGGACACACCCCCTCCTATTGATCACAAGTTCCCTATGGGTGACATTTAGCTTTTTTCCAACTCTTTGCTGCCATTAAGGATGGTACAGAGGACAAGTCCATCCACTTGTCATTGTACATGGCCACTTGTCAAACTTTAAGATAACATTTTTGCAATGGCATTTCTGGGTCAAAGAATATATTTATTGCTGACTTTAACAGAAACTTCCCAGAGGCCCTCCTCGAAGGCTACAGTCATTGACATTCCGAGCAGAAATATAGAGAATGCCTACTTGTCCACAACCTCTCCAAAGAGGCGTGTTATCAGACTCTGGAATTTATGTCAATCTGATAGTAAGAAATAACCTGGTATAATTTGTATTTCTCTTTTTTATAAGTGAGACTGCATGAACTGCACAAATTCCTTTCATTCTTCTAAGGGGCTATTGGTTTTCTACTTAGAGATTCTTCAAAGTACTTCATATACTACAGAGATTGTGATACCGCGTAACAGTACCTTTCCCAGGTTTTCTTTGTTTTTTGTTTGTTTTTTTCACTTTGCCTGAAGTATCTTTTTGGCTTCCCAGGTGGCTCAGTGGTAAAGTATCTGCCTGCAATGCAGGAGACCTGGGTTCGATTCCTGGGTCGGGAAGATCCCTTGGAGAAGGAAATGGCAACCCACTGCAGTATTCTTGCCTGGAGAATCCCACGGACAGAGGAGCCTGGTGGGCTACAGTCCAAGGGACTGCAAAGAGTAAGGCACAACTTGGCGACTAAGCAACAGCAGAAGTATCTTTCAGCTAGGCAAAATGTTTTTGTTTGCTTATTTGTTGAATATTTACAGCTTTGGTTAATTGCAAATTCCTTGCCAACAGGAATGTGCTATTCACTTTGCATGTCATAAGCGCTCGATGTATTCCTGCAATAAATAAATAAGCATTTCTGAATCAACACCTCCTTGTCGTCATTGCTCTTCTGTATCCTGCCTAACCATTCTTCCTTTTATTATCCTGCGTCTTGGACTCTATTCTGGTTATTTCTCTCCTTCTCCTGTCTTTGTGCTATGGCTTCAATGGTCTGCGAGAGAACAAAGTGCCTTGCATTACATGCCTCTCCCGACAAAAGTACACCAGATATAGTGACATACAATTACTGTAACATTTTGCATTATTATGCCTCATTCTCTCAGATTATATACTCTTTGAAGATAAGCAATTCCTTTCTTAAATTCCTTGTACTTAAGAATGAGGATATGATGCAGCTGGTAAGGAAGTAAAGTTCTCTCCCTTCCCAGAGCATTCATTATACAAGTACTTGCATAACTTATAAATCACGATCCTAAAACATAGGCCAAAGGTCCCAGGAAGCAAACTGATAGAAACTTCAAAAACTTTTTTCTTTAATCCTTTCAAAACATCTCCTTGGAAGAAGCAAATGGGCATCTCCTACAATTCACAGCCTATTAAATAGCATTGTTTGTTTGTTTCATTTTAAATTCTTTGAACAATAGGAATCTCAATACTCAATTGAGGAATCATTCCCAATAATAGGAGACATGCCCTAAAGTTTTTCCCTTCAACTTCATTCATGTGAATAACACCTATTAATTCTCTTGTTTCTCTTGTGGCATTTATAGCAAGGCTTCCCTGGTGGCTCAGTGGTAAAGAATCTGCCTGCCAATGCAGGAGATGTGGGTTCGATTCCTGGGTCAGGAAGATCCCCTGAAGGAGGAAATGGCAACCCACTGCAGTATTCTTGCCTGGAGAATCCCCATGGACAGAAGAGCCTGGTGGGGCTACAACCCACGGGGTCGCAGAGTTGGACATGACTTGGTGACTAAACAACAACAAGGCATTTATAGCTTTTCAGGATATGGACAGCAGGCGGCCAGGCCATCGTTCCATGCACTCCTGTTTTCCCAGGCCCCCTTTGGTCACCGAAGATCTGAAATTACCTATACGAGTTGCCCAACGGGGTTCAGTGGAGGTGAAGACAAAGTGGGTAATTACTTAGGATTTACAACCCAAATAATTGGATGGTTCCAGGAGAGTCTTTCCAAGCTAAACTGAACTTACCTCGGTAGGTTATTTTAAGGATTTATAGTAGAGACCATCAGGCATTTTTTAAACTACCACGCAAACTGCTCTAAAGAATTGAAAAATACATCTATCTAAGGGAAATGAAAAGGACGACAGGAAAGGAAATGCCAGTCGAAAATAACAGTACAGCTCATGCACCAACAAATGTGAAATTCCGTAAAGATTAACATTAAGATCATTAAATAACCCACCAAAACATTTTCCGTCTACTTATTCCTCTGCCAAATATTAACGAAGAGGAGAGAGAGAGAGAGAGCCCACTCTCTTTCCACCCCATTCCCCCCATGATACCTGAAAGCACTGATGGAAAAGGGGGCTCTTTTTATTAAGCGCTGCTTTCCCGTGGTGAGGTTCATCTGCTTCATTTCTGTGCACAGAGACAAAGAGGTGAGTCACGGGAACACACTGGGCGACGCGACGTCACGAAGCTTTGCAGCCACACAAGGACCACGGGGCTTCAGGAGCAGCCGCCCAGCACAGCGTTGTTAGGGATACCTGACCACACGTCTGGTTATCAACTTCCCTGCTTGATCTAAGCTCACACAGGAGGAAGCCAGCCTCACACATGGCTCGGTATGTAGGGTCTATTCCTTTTCGTACCATGCTTGAGTTAAACACGTGAACAGAGAGGAGTTCTCAACTTTGGAAAATTAAAAGTACTAGGAAGAGAAAGAAAGTACTGAATTTTCTGACTGGCTTCCTAAATCTTTACTTGGATTGTTCCAAAAATTTTGGAAATAACAACAACAAAAAAGATACATTACCATGATAAAACTTGCACAACTCACAGTTTCAAAAATTTGTACATTTCTTGCCTTCTCTTTAAATTGTACACCTGAACCAAAAAAATGGAAAACCTAGCTAGACTCAACACAGACTTACAGGAGAGATGCTAGTGATAAGAGGCTAATGAACTGACTGACATATTACTTTCTTCTTTCCTCTCTTTCTCAGCCATGGCAGTATTTGCCAAGTCCACCTCATCATCCCCACTGAGGTAGGTGCTAAGTCTTACCGAGGGAATTCCGGTCATTTTACCAACTTGTCTAACTGATGTCATTCCACTCCAAGATGAGGTGGTTCACCCGGCCGGGCTGATGCTGTGAGAAGTGTGTTCACCCCTCCTGTATACTCCTAGGCTCTGTACACACTGGCACAACCACGAGGCGGCAAGAAAGCAAGGTCGTCCCAGCACATGGAGTTAAGCCTGTGATGCCTTCGTCTTATACCAGCTTGTTTTGAATGTACTTCTCACAGTTTTTTTTATAAACAGAAGCTGAGCTGGCTTGTGACAAAATGATGGGGGCTAATTTTGCCAATGTACCTGGGAAATGCTAATACCTACACTTTCGAAACAGTGTCATTATATAGAGGGGTGGGAACTGGTGTTTATGTGACTCCTGTTCTTTGATTGACTTTTTTTTTTTTTTTAAATAAACTGCACTGTCCAAGGGAAATGTTCCCCCAAATACAGTTCACTAGAAACTATTCTTTCAAAGACACGTGGCTTGTTGGACCACCGACCAAACGCTTTGACGAGCTCTGCCCTCCACATGAAGCTTGAGGTCTGCACGTCATGACGTCTCTCAGCGTGGCTTCAACACTGACAGGTGTGCACCAGCACCCTCCATCTAAGACAAGTGTCAGGCACCTTAAAGGCAGCCAATTTGCCTAATATTGTAAAAAATGCCAGGCTTAGTCAGGTCTAAGAATCTGATGCCGCTAACTCTTGATTAAAAACAAACAAACAACTCTGGGGCACAGCAGTCATCGGAGACTTGGCTGCAGCGATGTCTTAGTGGACAGTTTAACCCCCTTCAGTATGTCTGGGCCTCGATTCCTCCAAGGGAATCTCCTGGGTTTCAGCAGCCCCCCAACCCCACGACAGCCAGAACTCGCTGTCATAAGGACTCTACTCTCAGAACCAGGAAAGAACACCTGACTTGGAAGACAGCTGTGTGGCAGCGCAAAGGCACTTTCGTTAAGAAAGCTGCCCTCCCTCCGGGTCCTCTTTGCCTCTGAGCAGTGAACAGCTGAGGCTGGCAACTGGAGACAGCGGTGTGAATGCAAGAGGTTGGTCATGGGGTCCCTAAAAGCATACCCTTGGATTTCATCACAGATCAATGTTCATCCCGGATTAATTTCATCATGGATGAAATCCAAGCGGGGCTGATTTCCAGATTAGCGGGCTAACCCACGAGAGAGCCAGAAATCAGAAAGTGGCTGAAGGCAATGTCCACTGAAGAGTGGTTTTCTAGGAAAGACACCAAGAGATGGGTCATTTGGCTGAACTTTGGTCTTAAAAACAGAACCGGCTACCTAAGACTCTGTCATGTAACTGCTCTGGTGGATCCTGAAATCACCTGATGGCTCCTATTTCAAGAGACTGAAAGGACGAGGAGCGAAACAATGGCTTAGAGGTGTTTCGTGTTCCTTAGGTGAGAAGCATTATATGAACTCAAGATATACGAAACTCTCCATATACATCAGTATCTATAAGCATAAAAACACACCTTTATAAAAGGCAAATCTAAAAGATTTTAAAGGTTGAATTTTTGTGGAGGCATATTTATGTGTTACCAAAAGGGTTTACTTCACTGTTTGCAAATATTAATATATCAGCTAATCCTGATCTGCAGAACTGTAGATTTCACCATATCAACACACTAAGAACACACAACTATGAGGGAAAAAAAACATACCTGCAAAGTCTATCTTGTAGCTGAATTTGGAAGTGGTAAAAGAAATGGAGCCACAAGGGTTTGCTTTGAAGCTTTTTTCGATATCTTCACTGCTAACTGAACACTGAATGTTGGTATCCGGCTTTAAGACAAACCAGAAAGTTCATTTACCAGCTGTTCACAGAAACGGCTTGGCCACAGAGGCAGGTACTGGGGGACAAGACAGAGAATGGAGGGACAGAGGAAACTTGCTGACCTGTCCTAGTTACCAACACATGGGGAGAATGGCTAAGACAACATGTGGGCAATGGCTTAAGGATTTTCAGCACACACACAAAAAAAACTTTAACAACTGGTTATAAGGCCTTTTTCCAAAGTATTGCAATGTTTTCAGATTATTGCCAAATGACACACCTTAAGTGGCTCAAATCAAATCTTTTAAGTAGCCTCATAAGTGAAAAAAGAAAAAAGACCACAAACTTTTGAGTGTGGGCTTGTGTCTCAGTTTAACTGTTAATTAGCTGTGTGACTTGGGACCAATTACATTAACTTTCCTGAGCTTCCCAGTCTTTGACTGTAAGAGAGTACTAGCATCTGCTTTCGGGCTGCTATGAGGCTGGAGGAGAACACGTATCTACACGCTCTGCCCTGACACTGGGAGCACAGAGGCACTTCATGCAGGCTTGGTCTCTTCCCCGACCATCTGTCCATCAAACCAGGCCTGGCCTTGTGCACGCATGCCCAGACCACACACCCCGCAGACACGCTTACCCTGCAGACACACTCGCCCTCCAGACAGAAAACACACACCGTACCTTCTAAGAAAACACTGTGAAAACCTGGGGAAGGGGAGAGGAGCCAGAAGAGCTTGGTTTTTCTTTTAGTTCCGCTCTCTGATTTCTCTAAGGTTTGGTTTCTGGCGGGTGCAGCTTCTATTGATTTTTCACGTGAGCATGACGATGCTCCATGTGTTTAACTCCCACCGCCCCACCCCGAGGGGCGCTACCTGAAACATGTGCCACTTGCCGCACTCCGCCAAGTAAAACCAGCCCCACTGTGTGTCTGACGTGTCCATCTCATCCACCTCGCTGTCTGTCGTCTTGGATAAGAATTCTTCCGCTTTGTGAAACATCTCCTGAAGTGCCGGAAAGAGAGAGAGGAAGAGATCGTTTTCTTAGTAACCAGTGCGCTGTTTACACATCATTTTTTTTTTTTAATTTTTACTTATTTATTTCATATATTTACTTGGCTGCAGGTCCAGGGGGCGCTAGTGGTAAAGAATCCACCTGCCAACGCAGGAGACTTAAAAAAACGCAAGTCTGATCCCTGGGTCGGAAAGATTCCCTGGAGGAGGAAATAGCAATCCACTCCAGTATTCTTGCCTGGAGAATCCCATGGACAGAGGAGCCTAGCAGGCCATGGTCCATAGGGTCACCAAGGGTCAGACACGACTGAAGTGACTTAGCATCCACACCGTGTCTTGGTTGTGGCATGTGGGATCCCGTTCCCTAACCAAGGATTGAACATCAGCCCCCTGCATTGGGAACACTGAGTCTTAGCCAGTGGACACCAGGAAGTTTCTACACATCATTTTTCTTCTCACAAAGAGCTGTATGTCAACTGCGATGCTGACAAACAGCATACTGTCTCGCATATTGTCTCTGAAGATAAACATTTAAAATGATGTATATCACATTTGCACATCGGACATGGAACATAAAGTTCCAGTTTTTAGCAGCAACTGCTGGAGAAACAGTTTGGAGGTTTTGGATTAACTGCTTATAAGAAAAGTTCCCAGAGTGGACTGTTTAGAAAAAAAAAAAGGAAAGCTTCAGTTTGCATGTGCTCACTCTCTAAGTCATGTCTGATTTTTTTTGCGACCCTAGGACTGGAGCCCGCCAGGCTCCTCTGACTGTTAGATTTCCCAGGCAAGAATACTGGAATGGGTTGCTGTTTCCTTCTCCAGGGAATATTCCCAACCAAGGCATCAAACCCAAATCTCTCATGTCTTCTGCATTGGCAGGCGGGTTCTTTACCACTGCACCACCTGGGAAGCCTTGATTCAGACTGGGATTATGAAGTAAACCACAAATTTAAATTTTACATTTAAACTGTCCATGGTCTGTTTAAAAAAATCTTGGTGTTTATATAAAAAATACATTGACTATCGTTGCTTAACAAATCGGACAAACAATCAGACACTTGGGTGGATGTATCCACGTCCACGCAAGCACTTAAGTAAGCTGTGTCAGCACAGAGAAGCGCTCCAACTTCTCAGTTTAGCGCCAAGAAATGCGTCTTATCCTATGTTCACGTATTTGGCTAAAGGATCCACGCTACTACAACTAGTTAAGACCAAATACTGACACACTCGATTTTTGTTTTAAACATTCGTTATTTCAGGAACTCCCTGGCTAAGACTGAAGAGTTTTCACTGCCAGGGCCCGGTTCAATCCCTGGCTAGGGAACTAAGATCCTGCAAACTGTATAACATACCTTTTAAAAAAAAGCAATTAATTAAGTATTCACATTTCATTTAGTGGCATGGAAAAATGTTTATACTATATGGTATTGAGACTACAAAGGAGGCTATAATAAATGGAAACAGTATGATCCAATTTTAATAAAAATATACATCTGTCTCTACCCACATAAATGTGTATATGTCTATATATGCACATCTGTATATGCATACACACAGAAAAGTCCAAATGGATATATATTTAACATGGCTTTTTCCCTGAATGTTAGGATAATAATAGTAATAATAGTAACCCTTATATGACTCTTCAGTTCAGTTCAGTTCAGTTCAGTTCAGTCGCTCAGTCGTGTCCAACTCTTTGCAACCCCATGGACTGCAGCACGCCAGGCCTCCCTATTACCAACTCCCGGAGTTTACCCAAACTCATGCCTATTGAGTCAGTGATGCCATCCAATCATCTCATCCTCTGTCATCCCCTTCTCCTCCTGCCCTCAATCTTTCCCAGCATCAGTCTTTTCAAATGAGTCAGCTCTTCACATCAGGTGGCCAAAGTATTGGAGTTTCAGCTTCAACATCAGTCCTTCCAATGAACACCTAGGACTGATCTCCTATAGGATGGACTCTACTAGGTGCCAAATGCTGTCCCCAGTACTGCACAAGTAATACTCACAACAGCCCTATAACATAGATACTATTATTACCCCACATTTATAAATGAGAGGGTCACAAGAGGGAAGCCAGGGTTCAAACCCAGGCCATGCAGACCTAGGGTCTGTGCACTTCCACACAGTGGAACACTGCCTTATATTTCCTTATCAATGACTTTATAATCTTGTCTATATCATGTACATGTTATTATTTTTGAAAGTTTTAAACATTTTTGGGTGGAGAATGTGATTAAGAGGTCACCAGAAAAGAGGGAAAGAGGTGAGTCATGATCAACTTTACCTAGAATGTAGCTTTCTGTTCTTGTTCTCTAAGGGTTTTAAAACTACCAAATTTGCACAGCTAATATATGAAAATATTCTCCTTGCAAAAAAGCAGAACATTCAAGATAAAGCTCAAGACTTCTTTGACCGTCACTTCCCTTCCTGGTAACTCTCACCTTCTTTCTCCACGCTTAATCAATACTATTCATTTAACTGTGTATCATTCAGACTTTGCTCTGTGTGTATGTATATGCATGTGTGTTTCATCATATACACACACACAAAGTTAAATGGTTACCAGTGATTTGTCAAAACTTTAATTTCCTGTATCTCTGATTTTTTTTTTTTTTTTTTTGGGCAAAGAATATGTACTACTTGGGTAATTTGGAAAATACTTGTTTTAAATTTCATTCTTTAAAGTATCCAGAAGTGGTGTCACCTGGGATAAGCTTCTATGCCCTTCTTGAGGCCATGGTTTCCTTCTCACAAACCTGAGATGAGAAGCTCCTTCCTCCCGGGCTGCTGGGAGACATGATGCTCAGTCCTGCAGAGTACCAAGCACAGTACCTGAGCACAGGGGATGGGGCTTGTTATTTTTTCATTCATGTTTGGAAACTCTCTCCGAGGAATGCTTTGTAATTATGTTCAGGAACTTCCCTTCATGTTTTAAAGTGGATTGGCTGCTATGAAATGAAAACCAGAACACCCTCGGAGCAAGAGCTGTAGATTTAGGCTCTGCTGGTGGCACAGCAGGGGAAGAATCCGCCTGCCAACCCAGGAGACACGGGCTTGAACCCTGGGTCGGGAAGATTCCCTGGAGGAAGAAATGGCAACCCACTCCAGTGTTCTTGCCCGGAAAATCCCATGGACAGAGGAGCCTGGCAGGCTGCAGTCCATGAGGTTGCAGAGTCAGATGTGATTTAGCAACTGAGCAGACATGCACACGCATTTAACCTTATATATTTTAACCCAGTAATAAAGGCAGTGATTTAAATTTTAAGATCAGTAGTGTAAGTTATTCACAGTGCCTACTCTTCCTTCTTTATTACTTACTGTTCACCTAATTTGCCCATTTTACCGTGAGAGACACAGAAAGCAAGAGTGACCTAAATTTAGTTTTTCTTCCGAAAATAACTTGAAAAATTGGGAAGGATGAATTTCAAGGAAATAGTTCAGATAAATATTTGGCTTATGAGTTCCATCTAGGAGAAGGGGGATGGGAAATAGAAAACCCCCTGGACACAGCATACAAGCAACCGGCGTGCTGCACTGGGGCACACTAACCCAGGAACACACTGTGAGCCAGGTTCCCGGGGGCGAGCCCCCCAAAGTCCTCTCCAAGCGTCCTGTCATAGGCAGCTGTGCCAGCAGGCCGGAGAGGGGGCGCCCAGGACAGATTGTCCACCATCCCTGTAAAGTGAGGGCCACAGGCCAGTACTACTGCCCTAGAGCGCTTCAGATTTGATACAATTCCTCGCCAATTTACACTCATTTTTTCCTCCACAACCCAAGGCACAAGAGAAGTCATTATTCTCCAATTAATGTTAGCAGGGGAAAAGAAATAGAGAAAAGATAATTACATTGTCTAGAATCACACAGCTGGCAGTTTAAAGAAGATTCTAGAAACACCCGAGGCCTCCGGCGCGTCGGTTCTTCCCTAAGATGGCAGCCCCCTGTTTCTTCTCTCCTCTGGGGCAAAAGGTGAATGTGACCGCTTTGCTTCACAGATGCTATGACTTTCTTTCTACAGACTCAGTTCATAAGACTAAACCTGTATGGTTTTCAACAAGTTCACCCTCCAAAGGAATGACTAGTCTATATAATAAGTCTCAAAGAGTTAAGTCAAGCTTCAGTGAATACCTTTAGAACACTGTAACCATGGAAGTAATGTATCGAGGTTATAATACATTTATAGGCAATGAAAGCAGCGTGTGCAAGCTGTCCACCAGGGGGGAGGCAGTCAATAAATGTCAGTGAGATGGGTTCAGTCAGCCAGGGTGCCATACTCTGCTTGATCTTCTGGTTAACTGGCAGACAACGATACTTCCTGCACATCAGGCTGAGGAGAAAAAAAAAAGGTTAATGTAAAGTGGAAAAAAAACGTTTTGTAAGTTTTCAAGTGCAATGTGTATGCTGGCGGAGCCTGTCTACAGCGCTAGCTATTCCAAGGGGAATATTTATGGGGCCTGGGAGCAATCAGTTTGGATCATTAAATTGAAAGGCCAGGTAGAAGATAAGTTTAAAGTCAAAATCCTGGCCTGTGGGAGAAAAATAACCTTCCAGATGGCTAAAACCCTCTGATGAGTTTATTAAAATAAATATCATTCATTTGGTTAGTATAAACATAACACCTTGAGGAAATAGTATTTGGTAATGAAAACCTCCTTGTTTCTTATATGTGTCAAAGTGTGAAGTGTTGGCTGCTCAGTTGTATCCCACTCTTTGCGACCCCATGGACTGCAGCCTCCTCTGTCCATGGGATTATCCAGGTAAGAATACTAGAGTGGGTTGCCACTTCCGGCTCCAAGGAATCTTCCCAACCCAGGGATCGAACCTGGGTCTCCTGCATTGCAGGCAGACTCTTTACCATCTGAGCCATCAGGGAAGCCCCCCTTCTTATAGCAAGAAGGTCCAAAATTGGATATCAAAAGCTTCGAAACAGGGTGGAACTTCTGGAATGACAAAACTGCATTTTAACTGGTGGACGTTATTTAAAAGAACAACAACATTCAAAGTCTCTGGAAACTGTCCTAAGAGCATACAGCAAAAGAAGTATTTGCTCAAGAACATCTACTAAATCTCAGAGCAGGCAAGGGAGGGTCTGGCCTTTGAGCTGAGGTCTGCTCCATTAGGCCGGCTCCCCCTGCTCTGTGCTGCAGACAAAAAGACAGGGGCCTCCTCTCTCTCCAGCTGCTAGTCTGGGGCTGACACCCTGGAAGGGGCTGCCTGCCCCCACGTGCACAAGGCCTACTTCGGGCAGGCAACACCAAGGACTCATCTCCTTTCCTCTACCCAGTCCCCACTCATGTGGTGGAAGCTCCTGTCCACACCCAGCCAGCTGTGAATACGGGGCCCTGACGGCTTCCACCTAGTTTGCTCCCAGGGTAGAGGTTTCATGGCAGGAGGTGTAAGTCAAGAAGACCAGGGGCTGTCATCTCCCCTCTCGCCTAGTGCCCACTCAGAGAAAGGTGGCACTCTGGGAAGAATGGGCTCCCATCTCCAGCTCCAGGTGCAGTGACACCGGGGTTCTATTTGCGGGAGGAAACGTACACCCCCGCTTAGGGTGCAGAGATCCATGTATCTGCCTGAGGGGGCTGGCTCTACATGAACAGACAGTACAGAACCTCATGCTTAAGAGCATTATTGGGGAAAAAAAAATAGCAATCTTTTCGTGAAATTAAGGAGAAGTTCTGATATAAGCAGAATAGCAGACTAGTCAAAAAGCAATGTAGAGAACCAGGGAAAGCCAACAAGAGCCCACCTGTAATCAACAGTGGGAGTGGGAAGGCTGTGCACAAGCTCTAGGCTGTACCCACCCAGGAGCGGTCAGAGCAGGTCCTGGGGCAGATGTCACATCTCCAAGGCCGCACACCAATCCATCAGCATGGGGGGAACCTCATTGGCACAAGGGGCTTAAACATTTCTTTTAACAAAACACCGAGTGAACCGTCCTTTTCCGCCGAGTCTTTTATTAAGACTGGAGAAGGAAATAGCAACCCACTCCAGTACCCTTGTCTGGAAAATCCCATGGATGGAGAAGCCTGGTAGGCTACAGTCCATGGGGTCACAAAGAGTGGGACACAACTGAGTGACTTCACTTCACTTTTATTAAGAAATCAGTTGTTCATATGTTTGTGGGCCTACTTCTAGACCTTCTAGTCTAATAAACATTTTTTCTATTTTGAATACACGGTTTTGAGTGCCATTTCATGTCATGTTGCTTGCTCAGTCATTTCCAACTCTCTGAACTGTAGCCCGCCAGGCTCCTTTATCCATGGGATTCTCCAGGCAAGAATACTGCAGTGGGTTGCAATTTCCTCCTCCAGGGGATCTTCCCGATCCAGGGATCGAACCCACGTCTCTGGCATCTCCTGCATTAGCAGGCAGATTCTTTACCACTAGTGCCACTTAGGAAGGCCAGTTTCATACTGAATCTTTTAATCAGGTAGTGTTAGCCTTCCAAATTTGCTCTTCTTTCTCAGAACTGCTTTGGCAGGTCTAGGTCCGTTCATGTTTGATTGGAATTGAATAGTGAGTGAGCTACCCGGAAGAACGGGCATCTCAACAATATTTAGTATTCCAACCTGTGAATGAGGTATGTCTCTTGACTTATTTACCTGTTCTTTAACTGTTTTCAATAATGTTTTATAGTTTTTGGTGTACAGATCCCACACATCATTTCTGCAAGATTCATTACTAGGTATGTCATATTTTTGATACCACTATAAATGGAACTGCATTTGGAATTTCAATTTCTGATTGAATGTTGCTAGTATGTAGAGATACATTGATTTTGGGATATGGTTTCTGTATTTGGCAACCTTAGTAAATTCACTTATTAGTTCTAGAAGACTTCTGGACATTTCATCACATTTTCTATATAGGCATCATACAGACAGCTTTCCTTCTTTCTTCTAGCATACAGATGCCTGTTCTTTCTTTCCTGTGCTCTCTTTTTCTTGCCTTATTGCACTGGTTATAATCTCCAGGATAAAGGTGCATAAACAACAAGCATCACTTCCTCATTCCTGATCTTAGTGGGGAAGCATTCAGTCTTTGACTACTAAGTTTGATATTAGATACAGGTATTTCATAGCTGTCCCTTGTGTCAGGGCTCCCCAAGGTCATCAACCTCAGGCTCATGAGAGAAGAATTCACAGGACTCAGAGTTGGTCGATTCATGGCTAGTTTATTACTGTAAAAATATACAGAGTGAAATAAACACCACGGGGAAAGTGGACGGGGTGAGGTCCAGAGGAATCATATTCAAGCTTTCAAGTGTCCCTTCCCACTGGAGTCACACAGGACACTTATTTCTCCCAGAAACTATGTTGGCAACAAAGTGCTGCCCACCAAGGACATTCACCTGAGCCTAGGTGTCCAGAGGTTCTACTGAGTATTGGTCATGCAAGCATATAGCACCTGTGTGGGTGACCTCAGCTGCCAAAGTTCCAGACCACTAGAAGGTTAGAACTCACCATGAATCACACTGCTAGTGTAAACTATCTGGACACTGAGAAAGCATGGCTGAAGATCACGAGCATGCAATTATACTCATTCAATAACCAATTCCAAGAGTTCAGTTCTTTGGAGTTCAGCAAAGGACAGTCATGAAAACAGGCTTTTTCCTGAGAATGTGCAGAGTTTGAGAAGCCCAGGCCTGTTCAGTTAACCTTTTCTGTACACCCCTTCTCAGGCTGAGCATGTTTTCTTCTGGTCCTAGGCAGATCAGAGCTTGTATCAGGAATAGATACTGGATTTTGTCAAATGTGTTTTCTGCATGCATTGAAATAATCATATGGTTTTTCATTTTAGTGTGTTTGCAGATAAGTTATACTGACTGCTGGGCTTCCCTGATGGCTCAGATGGTAAAGAATCTGCCTGCAATGCAGGAGACCTGGGTTTGATCCCAGGGTCAGGAAGATCCCCTGAAGAGAATGGCTACCCACTCCAATATTCGGCCTTAAGAATCCCACGCACAGAGGTGCATGGTGGGCCACAGTCCATGGGGTCGCAAAGAGTCAGACATGACTGAGTGACTAACACATACTGATTGCTATTCAAATATTAAACAAACCTTGAATCTGGGGGATAAACACCATTTGGTAATGATGCATTAACCTTATATGTTATTAGGTCTGATTGCTAAAATTTACTTGAGAATGTTTGCGTCTACGTTCATGAGGGATGTTGATCTGTAGTTGTCTTACACCGTCTTTGACTGGTTTTGGTATTGGCATGATGAGTTTCATAGAATGAGTGGTGAAGTATTACCTTAACTTTGATTTTCTGAAAGTCTGTGCACAATTGGTATTATTTCTTCCTTAAATGTTCATAAAAATCACTGGCAAGCAACTGCACCTGCAGTTTTCTTTGTGGGTAGGTTTTTTCCTACAAATTTAAATTCTTTAGTAAATATTGGGCTATTTGTTGTGATTTATTTCTTGAGGGTGCTTTGGTGATCTGTGTCTTAGAGAGAACATGTCAATTTTATCTTAGTCACCACACTAATTGACATTCAGTTGTTTGTAACATCCCCTTACTCTCCTTCCACGTTTGTAGAATATGGAGTGATACTATCTCTCTCATTCTCAATATTGGTAATTTGTATTCCCTATTACTATTTTTTCTTCTGGTTTCATTTTCTCTGTTGTTTCATTTTCATCATTTTCACTCTAAACTTTATCTCTTTGTTCCTGCTTTAGTTTAATTTGCTGTTCTTTTTCTCATTTCTTAAGGAGGAAGCTGTGGTCACTGATTTGTGACTTTTTTTTTTTTTATATAAGCATCAGTATAGCTATAAATTTCCCTCTAAGTACTGCTTAGCAGCATACCACAAATTTGATAGGTTTTCATATTCTATTTTCCCTTATTTCTTTAATAGGTTTTGTGAGGTTACTATTTACTTACCAATACTTAAGGATTTTACAGATCTTTTGTTTACTGAATTCTAATTTAATTCCATTTCACTCAGACAGCATACCTATGATCCAAATTCTTTTAAATGTATTTAGACTCCTTTCATGGCCCAGAGATATGATCTATCTTGCTAAATATTCTCTGTGTGGTTAAAAAAGAAATGTGTATTCAGCAGTTGTTTGATGTAATTAAAGGTCTATAAATATTGATTAGCTGAAGCTGATGTTGATAATGTTGTTCAAGTCTTCTATACCCTTGCTCATTCCTAACTACTTATTTCATCAATTATTGAGGCAGGAGTATTAAAATCTCCAACTAAAATGGGATTTGTCTATTTCTCTTTACAGTTTGATTAGTTTTGTTTCATCTATCTTGATACTTTATTATTGGGTGTATAAATGTTTAAGGTTGTTACTGATTAACTGATTTCTTTATAATTAGGATACGGCATTCTTTATAACTAATAATACCATTATCACTGAAACCTACCATAATATTAATATACCACTCTTTCTCTCAACTAGAGTTAGCACTGTATATCTCTTTCCATTTAGTTTTATCCTACTTGTGCCTTCATTTTCAATGTGTTTCCTGTAGACAATTTACAGTTCGGTTTTGCTTTTTAATCCAATCTGACAATCTGCCTTCTAACTGGGATGTTTGGAGCATTATTTATTATTACTGAATGCTTAGGTTTATCATCTTGCTATTTGCTTTTTATTTGTCCACTGTTCTTTGTCCCCTTTTCATCTTTTTTTTTAAATCTTCTTTTCGGCTGAGTACTTTGGGGATTCCACCTCATCTCCTTTGGTGGCTTATTACCTATAACTTTGTGTGTCTACACACACTATGTCTATTGTCTCACTTTCCAGGCACGCTGAAATCTACTCTAACTTGGGTTTCTAGCTTCTGGCCCAGTATCTCCTACCACTGTCACAGACAAGACACGCGCACACACAGGCACTTGCCAGGACCTCCAATGAGCTTGCACTTTTATCAGACCTTATCTTATTTAACCTCTCAGTAACATTTTAACCATTAATCTAAACTACTTTTTTCTCAGTTTTCATTGAATCACACTCTCCAAATAATCTCAGATTTCTGGCCATGATTCTCAACTGTTTGCAACTTTACATCTATTCATCCTATAACTTCACAGGTTCCTAGTGCTCGGTCCTAGTCCCTTTTGTCTTCCTTAGCATCTTTAAAACACAGTCCTTAAGAATTAGGAAGTAGTTCAAAGGCATTTTCAGAGAAAAAAGGAAAAGGGAGAAATTTGTTCACAGGCAGTTTGCAAAGTTGAAATTTAAGATTAATAATGATTTTCACAAAAATCCTTTATTTTCTTACCATAACGTCTATGTTCGGTCTGTGTTAATCAGTTCATATAAGCTGGTTTTCAGCAAATATAATGGTGTAAAAACAAATAAACTTCCACACAATTTTCAAACAGAGCCCAAATCAATCTGCTTTGTTGATAAGGATACAGAGGAAGCCCAGGCTAAAAAGGAATCACCCAACAGCTAAAACGGGTAAAAGTCTTGATGTTGCGGAGAACCTGTCAATCCAAATTTAATGCCCAATTTAATTGCTGTGACCAAAAAAAAAAAAAAAGCTACTGACAAAATTTCTTTATTAAAGTACTCTGTTGGAAGTCACATCTTATCAACGGCACATGATACAGCAGAGCGATTGTTATCACTTGAGTGTTTCAACATGTATTTAGTTTTAAAATTGAACAGACTACTAGAGAGAAAATACAAATCCATTCTTGTAGTATATGTAGTATGTAACAGGGTAGGCAAACTCGACAGCCTTCTGTTCTGTTTACTGGTAGGAACTCATGGTACAAGGGAAGCTGGCTTTCATTCAGGCAATGATACTTTTGTGGGCTGTGACGTGGGCTGGAAAAGGTGCAATCCATTCACAACTAAAAGCTCAAGCTATACAAACAGCAAGGAAATGTGCTGCTGGGCTCCTAAATGATTCTTAAACATCTGGGACAGTCAGAAGGCAGTGATGCGCCTCCCAATTGTAATTGGGTGTGGAAAGAAACAGTGAAAACCAAATACTAGCAAATCCTGACACCTCAGAGCACGTGCTCTCAGATGCTGAAGGAAGAAATGGCAATGTCTCTAAGATTCCCCTTCCCACCTGATTTACTGGCTGCCAAGGACAAAAGTGCTGACAAGAGTTGCTGAAAAGTGGGATGAGATTAAAAACATTTCTTTGTGATACGGATAAAACCTATGGTCATGCTTGATTTCCAGAGGCCTATGGAAGTGGATGCTGAAACATAGTCAGCATCATAAATAACAACAACCTACTATTACAAGGCCAAAATATCCCTAAACCTTTTTTCACCCCAAATTTTAACGCTGAGAATATAATACCAGATTTCACAAAGTCACCAAACTATGCTGGAAATGGCTCAATTGCTAGGCTCTGATTTCTTCCAAGAATCCCGACTCATCGGAGAGTAAGACTGACCTTAGTATTGTGAATATATAAAAAACACAACCAGTGTTACAAGAGAACAGGGACAGATACTTTCCAGAGCAGTCCAAGAATCCACTTGCTCCCGTCTTCCAAACATCCTGGCTGGTTGAATCCTAGTTATCTGATATTGTAAGTGTGTCAATTCGGCAACTGGGTTGACCCACCCTGCTCTCCTCAACCCTGGACAACACTATAGCTCCCTAAGAGCCTCCCCACGGTCCTTCAGATGTCCATCTGTGTAAGTTCCAGTCGCTGCCAGAACAAACAACCAACTCAGTGGCTTAAAAGAACACACTTTCTCATCTCACAGGTCTGCTGCAGTCTGATGTGGGACTCATAGGCTAAAATGAAGGTGGGCTCGCTTCCCGTCTGGAGGCTGTCGCGGGGCTCAATTTCCTTGGCTTTTCCAGCTTCTAAAAGCCACTTGCACTGCTTGCTTTATGGCTCCCTTAGTCCATCTCCAGTCAGCGACGATGCACATCTGTGATTCTTCCTCCAGCCTCACGTTCCCTCTGACTCACTCCTATCTCCGTCTTCTGCTTTTAAGCACCCCAGTGATGACGACACTGGGTACACCTGGACAATTCAAGATACACTTCCCATTATTAGTCAGCTGACCGGTAATCTTAACTCCCCTTTGCTCTGTGACCTGACAAGAACCACACTTTCTGGTGACCAGGATGTGGAAATCTTTGGCAGCCCATCACTCTGCCTCGCACACTCTCTAACACAGAGCTCATTTTCCCCACAGCAGCCAGAATGATCTTTGTAAAACCCCGCCTCCAAGGGTAAAGATCACATCTTAAACAGGTGCCACAAATCCACACGTGGCCTGTTCCTGACTACCTACAGGCCCTGACTCCTGGTTCCCGGCATTCCAGCCACAGACCATTTCTCTCTCAAGCTCCTTCCTGCCTCGGGGCATTTCTGCTGTCTGAACAGCCCTCCTCCCCTCCCATGCTGGCTGTACCTGGCTAACCCTTGCTCAGTCCCTCAGATCTCTGCAGAAGGAGCTCTCACTGGGTGGCGTGACTGACTCTCCGAGTCCAGCACTAGCTCCTCCTGTTACACATTCCACTGTGCTTTTTCTTTCAGAGCTTCTACTATGGTTGGAGTTGAATGCTACGGTGCAGTTATCGATGTAATGTCTGCCTCACTGCACAGACCGCAAACCCACAAGGACTGAGCCTGTTGGGTTGCTCACCACCGTGAACTCTGGGCCTGAGAACTGACTGGCTTATAGTAAGTGCTAAATAAATGAGTGACTGCCCTCAGACCTTATTTCCAAAGCAAGTCTAACTCTGGAGGGGGAAGCTGCACGTGCCAAGGGCCTCAGCACCCTGCGTGAGCACCAGGCCAGGTGGGGCTCCCTCGGTGAACCGCCCCACACCACCCCTTCAGGCCTCAACCACGAACACCACCCCAGCTTTGCCCCCGACTGTGTTCTGCCCTGACACCAAACCATCAGACTCACCCCAAGCCCTGTGCGGTGCCCACCATGCCAGTCCCAGGAAGGCTGCATTGTCTCTCTCCTCCTGCTTGTGGGTGGCATCACCAGAGAAGTCCTGAATCCCCAGAGCTGTCATCACAAACATTTTCTGCAGCTCAGGAGCCCTTCCTTTACCTCCGATTCCCTGCAACTCTCTCCCCAGAGGGTCTTTCCTACTCACTCTAAATCCTACATCCTAAGTTGGAATGGGAAGAGCATTTATTCTGGGGCCAGAAAGTTCTGTGTTGAAAACTGGGCTGCCCTTATTCAGAAAGTGCATCCAAGGTTGAGCCTTTGTCTCATCATTAAGCAAGAGGACAGTAATTTACAAGTCCCCACCTCACAGAGGTATCGGAGGACCCATAAACTATTCAGTGTTGCCCCCAGCCACCAAACACCACACACATCACATGCCTCTCTAAGCTCAGCTAAACCCACTGCCCGAACAATTATAAAGAATGCCAGGACAATGCCAAAGTTCTCGGTGACCTCCCAGCAAGTCAGGTGCTGGGACAGAGACAGGGCTGGGGGAGCTGAAGTTTGAGTAAGAATGACAAAAAGTGTAAGATTATTCTCTCAAGACGCTTGACAGAGAAAGGAGAGAAGGCTGGAAGCAGCTGTCAGTTATCAAATCCTGAGTGGATGCTCATCTTGAGAACATGTCTGCATAGACATACACTGTCTAAAACTTTCCCTGAGAGGAACCCACCCTACCTCCATCCCCCCTCCAGCCCGAGGGTACATCTATAAAAGACTGCCTACTCCACACACGCAGAGGCACAGATGTCAGCTGCCACCCGCTACAGCCCTCCACACTCATTCTCTCGCGATGTCCTCACAGAGACTTGGCCCACCAGCCATGCTCTTCTTCCATGTCACTCCTCCACTGAAGCTGTACGGCTCATTCTCTCTTGCTTTTGCGGGATTCAGCTACTTTGCTTCCTTTGTCCTTCCCATGAGACCACATCTTGTGACTCAGACACCTAGCTCAAACTGTAAGTTACTTCACTAAACCTACCCAGTCCCCCAGACACCCTCTGGCAACACTGGCCCCATTCAGACTATACCTCCAGCCCTTGAGGACAGGCTCTGACGTGGTCAGGTTTGCACTGGTCCCTTCCTAGTCTGGAGTAAACAGGCATTCATCTCGTGCTTGTTGATGGAGTGAAATCATGACTCGACAGCTCAGGGAGCTGGGTTTAGACATACTACCTGTGAACTCTTGGACAGACAACCGGTAGCTCTGTCCATCAGCCAGTTCAGAGAGGGGGTCAGGTCTAACGGCGTACATTGGGCAGGAGTGGCCATCAGAGTGATACCTGAAGCCTGGGAGCTCAGAAAGACGCGCCGAGACAAGAACAAGGGGAAGGTGGCACATTTCGGGGCAGAAGAAGGCAGTGCAGCTAAGCCAAGATCAGGATTCAAGGACAAATCACAGGAAGGAAAAGAAATCCAAAGAAGTACAGTCCCAGAAAATTCAAAAACAAAGAGAGGAAGTTGTGAGAAATACTTCCAGTGGCATTAGTGTTGCAGAAAGACAGAAGAGTCAGGTGTGCCGGTGGCCGCTGTGCACGGTGACTCAAAGTTCTCGGTGACCTCCCAGCAAGTCACGTGCTGGGGCAGAGGCAGGGCTGGGGGAGCCGAGGTTTGAGTAAGAATGTCAAAAAGCTTAAGACTATTCTCTCAAGACGCTGGACAGAGAAAGGAGAGAAGTCTGGAAGCAGCTCAGCTGTGACGATAAAACAACAGAGGAAAAGGAGGCTTGGCAGGTGGAGCGCTGCACTGACTTACAAACGTTATCACGGCTCCCGCCAAGCGGCAGGACGGAGGCAGCGAGGACACGGGTGCTAACAGTTCTGTGGCTTCCCCACCTGCCTGATCTTGGGAAAGTCATTTCCTCCTCCCTCTGCTATGTCACTAGACTGTTCTCACCATCTGAGCTAACAAGGGAAAAGGAATTTTGCAAGAGTATATCACTCTTTATGAAGGCCTATTACTGCAAGATGATTTGTTATCTTAAGAGACGTTTGTCACTTTTCACTTTCTGTCATCAGAGAAAAGCTGGAACTCCCTCCCATGTAACGTTGACACTTTATTTTCAGCAAAGAGGGGTAAGACAATGGCAGAGAGAGCAAAAGGCAGGGCAAGCTCAGGGTATGCAGAGTCAAGGCAGGGATGGCGCCCCTTCCAAGTCCTTTCTACAGATCCTGTCATTTTCCTAAACTGGGGCACACTGGCCAAGGGCTGCCTCCCCCAGTGGGTGGAGAACTGCCAGGAACCCCCACTGGAACTGACAGCCTGCCGCCTGTCAACCGGATCTGCCTCGGTCGGTGCCTGGCCGGTAAAAGACTTGAACAGAATCACCACCAACCTCATGACTGTCTTGAAAAAGGAAAATAAAACTGTGTGCTGAGATAAAGTTTATTTATAGCTCCTTGGTTTTCTTGTATGGGGTTTCCCCCCACCCAAGGAAATGCTGCAAGTTCGTGGTGATTTTCCACACTCCAAACATGTCTGGGGTACTTTTCAGGTGGAAGGGGGTGGCTGCTTCTAGTATTACCACAGCCAGAGTCAGTGCAGTATCTCCCCAAAACACTTGTGAGGAGAATACAGTGTCACACAAGAGGTGTATCTGCCAGAGGAGATTTGCAGATTACAGGTGGCGTATCAGCGTCATGGATACTACCAAAACAATACAGGGAGAAACTAGCAGACATCTTCAATTAAAGCAGTTCACTATGCCTTCCTCCACAAAGTAGAATTTATTATACTGTTTAATGGAAAGAAATGGTAAACAGTAATTTACACTGGCGGGCAATACAAGAGTCATCTGTATTTATCTTTAGGATGCATTTTTTTTTCATCTTCCAAATTTGGTTTAGAGAAATATTAAAATTAATTTTTATTCCAGGAGCACAGCTGGACAGACTATCCAGATGCTTCTTCTATTATAAGAAACAAACACATTACCAGAGGAAACCCAAATGCAGGATGATGACTGTATTTATACAAAACAGACCTGGATTTGATCCCTGGCTTGGGAAGATCCCCTGGAGAAGGGAAAAGCTACCCACTCCAGTATTCTGGCCTGGAGAATTCCATGGACTATAGTCCATGGGGTCGCAAAGAGCTGGACATGACTGAGCGACTTTCACTTCACAAACTATCCTTATTGACAGCATTCACATGCTCAGAGGAATAAAAACAGTATCAGTAAGAAAACACAGGAGTATTAACACATATTAGAGTGGCATGACAAGGGTCAGAAGAATGTGGGTTTGTAGGTGGAAAGTTCATCACGATTAACAAAAGTCAGGCTGCTCTACTGAAATCAAGCAAAATCACTAGAGTGATTTCAGAGAAAACCAAGTATTCCTTCCAAAGAAGTGAGATAATGCCATAACAAACTAAATAGAGGAGATATCCACTAGTGCCTCTATAATCCTCACAAACACACCAGTGACCTAACAGTGAATCCTGATATGTATGTGATGGAGGAGAAAAAAAATAGAGCAAAGGAGTCTTCCCAGTGTCGATACAATGGCCTTTGTGAAGTCAACGGGCATTTACTGAGCACCTACTATATGCCAGGCTCTCTTCCCTAGTCTGTGGACGCCACAGGACACAAAACAGAGAAAAATCTCTGCCCCTGTGGAGCTTACAACATGCTGAAGGATTTAAGACATGTGACTTTGAGCAAGACATGTACTTAGATGAGTAAAGATGTGTTATGGAGAAACCAGGAAGAGGACAGCCAATAAAAAATGAATATACACACAAACACACATATAATAATATATGAAACTGACTGATGACAGCGAAAGTGAATATATAAGCAGAATACATTCTCACAATCTGCAATTATTTTTGCTAAAATCAAAACCCGGCAATTACTTTCCTCTGATGTGGCCTTATATTAGAGAATTCTATGTTTGAGCCAAAAAAAAAAAAAAAAAAAGGTCTTAAATGATGACCATCATTACACGAAGGTCTGGGATGGAACCACAACATGCAGCAAAAAAATCCAGAGCAACAGACTAGTTTCCACTGGGGAAAAACAAGATGGGAATTTACTGATAACTCCCTTATTTACCTGAAAATATATTCCAGGGATGGGGAAGATGAAGTACTGATGACAGAAAAGGAGTTACTTCAAATATGGAAACGGGGTTATTAAAGGAGATTCAGCAATTTCTCTCAGCAGACGGGGTAGCTGCAAATATTTTGGCCAAATATATGCATGATTCTGATACATGATTCTGCCATTTTCCAGTTAACTCAAAGGTGTAAACAGCGTCTATTTGTGTTGCCAGGCGACTTCGCCTCTAACAAGAGACTAATAGGAATACTCCTAGGAAACGGACTCCTCTCTTTGAAGGTACAAAAGCAAAATAAACAAAAATATATGCAGACACAATGCAAATACTGGAGGGAGAACGACTTGCAGCGGAAACGCTCCAGGTCATCACTTCTGTCCACCCGGGGGAGGAAAAAAAAATCTAAGAACACACGCTCGCCCCTCCACTCCTCCCACCCCAGTTTTCGCAGGCTGTCCATCAGAAAAGGGAAAGGAGCCCAGGCAGTTCCCCTTAGGCCCATTCAGGGGCGAGCCCGGGGGGAAATCCCCTTCGCTTTGGATAGGGGTGAGGTGGGGGGCTAGCAAGTACACCTGAGCCTAACGAAGACTCAGAAGTTCGAGGCCCAGGAAACGCCAGCCAGACAGCAAAACACAGTTTAAAACGACGGTGTGGAGAGACGGGGGGCAGAGAAACCACAGCGAGTCCAAATCAGTGGGACGGGACAGCCAGCCTGCCCGGCGCTGGGGACCCACCGAGCCTTCTCCACTGTTCGCAAGGCGCTGCTGGAGCCGCCGAAGTCGCGGCCTCAGTGTTCCCGGAACTCAACAGCCGGCCGGCAGGGCCAGGAGGGGTGCGGGGAGGGAGGTGGGGCGCAGTTCCCGGGAACTCCGCCCGCCCTCTCCCGTCAACCCCGCCCATCGGTCCGCCCCATCCCACCCGGCTACTCACCGGATTCGCTTCCCACATAGCGGTGGCGAAATCGAGCGGAGAGAGCCTAGGGGAAGGGGCCGGCCGCAGGGTCGGGGCACTGGGTTTTTCCCGAGGGTCCCCGGGAGCCAAGGGACGGAGAGGCAACCCTCTCGTAGGCCTCCTTCTCCCCTGTCACAAGCCGGCGTCTTCGGACCCCAAACCTTCCGACTTCCGGCTGCAGCCGGCCAACCAACGCCGGCCCCGCCCCGCCCCGGCCCCGGAAGCCCGCCCCGCCCCTGACGCTCCCTTCCGGCCTCAGCGCTGGGTGGGCGGGGCCCGCGAGGGTCTGAGTGGTCCTGGGGCTCATAAAGGGTTCTCCGTCGAAGCACCGAGGAGACAATGGCAACCCATTTCAGTACCATTGCCTGGCAAATTCAATGGATGGAGGAGCCTAGTATGCTGCAGTCCATGGGGTCGCTAAGAGTCGGACACGACTGAGCGACTTCCCTTTCACTTTCCACTTTCATGCGTTGGAGAAGGCAATGGCAACCCACGCCAGTGTTCTTGCCTGGAGAATCCCAGGGACGGGGGAGCCTGGTGGGCTGCCGTCTATGGGGTCTCACAGAGTCGGACACGACTGAAGCGACTTAGCAGCAGCAGCAGTCCAAGCACCCTCCAGGACTGCGGTTACCGTGTAATGTGCTCTCTGAGAGAACCTCAAGCCTCGCTGGCAGTTCTTCCTCTATTTATTGATCACCGCGCAGTGACCAAGAAGTAGACAGGCCTGGGAATTAATAGCCCACAGGACATGCTTTCACGCTCAGACTCGGTTTCTTCACGCTCAGAACTGAGGTGATATAGTATCGAAGGGTGTAGTGAGGTCGTTAAAGGCACCTAGCGCGGTATTTGGCAAACAGTAAGTGTTCAATTAGTGACGGTTATTTGCCAGACACTGTGCTAGGCTCCAGAATGAATGACTGCCCTGTATTCAGCCCTCGTGGAGCTTGGGGTCCAGAGAAACAATAAGGTGTAATTTAGATAAGTAAGAAGGTGCGGGATGGCTTGTAGGTAGTATTGCAAGTACAGGATTCTTTGAAAGGATGCTTACCTAGGACAGGGTGTCTGCCTACCCCCTATGGCAAGCCCACCTACCCCACACCCGCCAAGAAATTTGAGCTAAGACTTCAAGTATGCCCTTCTATTGAAGTTACTAGGTAAAACAAGCTGCAAGAGGGGAAGAATTTTCTAGGCAAAGAAGTACTATCTGCCCATAGGAAACAAAAAGGAAACAATTTCAGATCCTTCTGAAGGACTTCCTTGGCAGTCAAGTGGTTAAGGCTTCACCTTCCAATGCTTGGGGTGCTGGTTCCAGCCCTTGTCAGGGAGCTAAGATCCTATAAGCCACTCCTCCAAAAAACCAAAATGTAAACAGCAGAAGCACTATTGTAACAATTCAGCAAAAACTTCAAAAATGGTCCACATTAAAAAAAAAAAACTTCTGAGCTTTTGTATACCTCCACCGATTGCAATTTTTTGTCAAAGGACACCTACAGATTTAGAGTCTGACTTTTTTCACTTACTATGACAGATATCCTTCAATCCAATACATATAATAAATCTATTATAAAGTGGTGGGGAAACAATGGATTATTTAGTAAGTAATACTGGGGCAATTGGTTAGCCATTTGACAAAAAAATAAAGTGGGGAAAAAAAAGTTTAAGTAAAGGTCCCTGCCCCATAGTTTGGCAATATGAAATTTTCATAATCTTTTATTGAACAATTCCATTTCTAGGAGCTGATTTCAAGGAGGTAAATGAATAAATGTACAGAAATGGTCTATACAAGAATGTTTATTGCTATATTTTTTGTAATAGTAAAAACTTGAAAACGACTTAAATATTAATCACAATGGATATTTCAAATGTAAATGTATGTAACGTACATACAAGCTATGGAGTGCTGTGTGTGTTTATCTTGTATACTACCCCACTGAAAATGTCTTATAGTTTTAATAACTTATCAACTGATGTCTCTGAAATTTCTATTTTAACAATCATATCACCTACAAATAATGCAGTTTTCACTCTTGCTCTTGCATTGTCCAAAATATCAATACAGGACAAGAAAATGGGCATTCAGTCTTTAACTCAGGATGACAAGCATTTGCCCCTAGTTGGTGCTAGAACACTATCATCTTTAAGGACTTCCCCGATGGCTTAGGGGTAAAGAATCTCCCTGCTAATGCAGAAGACACAAAAGATGTGGGTTTGATCCCTGGGTGAGAAAGATCCCCTGGAGGAGAAAATGGCAACCCATTCCAGTAGTCTTGCCTGAAAAATCCCATGGACAGAGAGGAGGACCGGCTATAGTCCAGAGAGTCATAAAGAGTTGGACACGACTGAGCACACACACATCATCCTTCTTATTTACTTATTTACTATAAGCGTTTAATTGGGAAAGATATTAAATTTATCAACTGTCTTATCACTGTGCTCCTTTTTTATTCTGACTCATGAATATAGTGAACTACACTAGTGAGAAATGGAATATGTCCTGCCGTATCAGTTAACAAAGGATGTCACAGTCACCAACAATTGCAGTCACCCTGGAGGCGAGCTGATGAGCCCTGAGGGAACTCAGGATGTGAAAATAGAGGAGACTGGCCCGGGAAAGCTGAGATGCAGATCAAAGGAATGATTTCAGTGCATCCAGACTCTTGCATCTTCTCATACAAAGAAAAGTGCTAAATTCCTTAACTTGACATATCTGGTTTCTTTCATTAACAGTAATCTTTTAGTGTTCCCAGAACCAGTTGGAACCCAGTTCCCAGGTTCCAACTACCTGCCCTTTGTTGCAAAGCTCCTATATATTCTGACTCCTCCTCTTGCCTTCTCGGGGCAGTTTCTCAGAGCCATCCAAAAGGATGTAGTCCTTATTTTTCCCCAAACAAAACTTAACTCACAATTCCCACAGTTTTCAAATTTTCTTCAACACAAGTATGAATGTGCTTAGTCACTCACTCCCGTCTGACTCTTTGCGACCCCATGGGCTGTAGCCCCCAGGCTCCTCCGTCCTGGGACTTTTCCCAGCAAGAATACTGGAGAGGTTGCCATTTTCTTCTCCAGCGGCTCTTCCCAACCCAGGGATCAAATCTGGATCTCCTGCATTGCAGGCACAGATTCTTTGCTCTCTGAGTCACCAGGGAAGTCGTAACACAAGAATCAACAGATTTTCTAATGTTCAACCCATCCTTACCTTCTTGAAATAAACTTTGCTTAGTCATATATTCATTATTCTTTGAATAAACTGCTGGGTTCAATTTTTTCATCTTCTGTTTAGGAATAAAATTCATAATTATGAAATTGTTACTGGTGGTTTACGGTGATTGTCTTTAACAAGTTTTGCAAAGTGAGCAGTAGTAAATAATTTAGCAACTAGCGCTTCCTTGAAGATAGAGTGGATTTTCACAATGAAAGTTTACCTGGAAAGGTTAGGGCCTTTTGTGGGGTTTGAGCTGTACTTCATTTCTATGGAAACTTGGGGTTGCCTGTCCTAGCGACCAGAGAGTCAGATGCATAGATCTCAGGTTTAGTTCAGTTTAGTCACTCGGTTATGTCCGACTCTTTGTGACCCCATGGACTGCAGCACACCAGGCCTCTCTGTCCATCACCAACTCCTGGAGCTCACTCAAACTCATGTCCATCGAGTCAGTGATGCCGTCCAACCTCAGATGGATATGTTCTTAAAATATACTGCTGTGTCCCAAATGTGAAGAGAACACATTTCATAAACTGGAAAGAACAGTTCAAAGTTCCTCAATCATCTTTTTTATTATTATTCTGGATTTGTAACCACCATTAGAGAGCAAGAGTGGAAAGTGACCCGAGATCATTAAGTCATAGGGTCTCAAACTGTGAGCTAAGAAGCTTTAGCACGCAAAGTATTTTAACAGTTTTGATAAGTGGCCACCGTTTTGAAAGTTGGGAAATTTCACATGAAATAATAGGCCTCTCGAGCTCCCCTTACACAACATCTTCCTGTGCCAAAAACTGGCAATGCCCACCACTTTGGACTAGGAACAGACTCCCGGTTTTACCTGAGTCACCAGACCTTATCCTCATTCAAATTACCGGCCCGAGCCCCTTGGGTATTTGGGCTCCTAATTAATCATAACACTCCTCTCATGTTTTTGAGGAAATGGAATGGATCTGGGACTTTCTAGAATGTTTTCATAGGAAACATCGTCATGCACTTTTCTGTTACTGTCTCCAGGGATGGTCCAGACATGTGTTCAGCCTCTCATAGTCTTCCAAGAGCTTACTCTCTGTGACACAGTCTGGGGCTGGACCGGCTTCCCACTGCATCATTGTCTGGGGCTAAATGCCACAGCCATAGAAACTATGCATCCTGACCACGGACAGTCACTAGCTTTCTCAGGAAAGCCAGACAAAGAGAAGATGTTTTCATTTGTCTTTCATGTGTTCTGGGTGGAGATGTCTTAAACCACACTAAACCCAGCCCAAGGATCCTGAGGGACAGAATCCTCCCTCCCACCTGGTTGAGTGGATTCAATTCAGTTCAGTCACTCAGTCAACTCCAACTCTTTGCGACTCCATGGACTGCAGCACACCAGGCTCCCCTGTCCATCACCAACTCCCGAGCTTGCTCAAATTCATATCCATCCAGTCGGTGATGCCATCCAACCCTATCATCCTCTGTCATCCCCTTCTCCTCCTGCCTTCAATCTTTCCCAGATCAGACTCTTTTTCCAATGAGTCAGCTCTTCCAATCAGGTGGTCAAAGTTGGAACTTCAGCTTCAGCATCAGTCCTTCTAATGATTATTCAGGACTGGTTTCCTTTAGCATTGACTGGTTTGATCTCCTTATCATCCAAGGGACTCTCAAGAATCTTCTCTGACACCACAGTTAAAAAGCATCCATTCTCCAGTGCTCAGGCTTTCTTTATGGTCCAATTCTCACATCCATACAAGACTACTGGAAAAACCACAGCTTTGACTAGACAGACCTTTGTCAAAGTAATGTCTCTGCTTTTTAATATGCTGTCTAGGTTTGTCACAGCTTTTTTAGTTGAATGGATTAGATCTCAGAATGCCTAGAGAGCAGATGAAAAGCCCAAGGGGCAAAGAGAGGTGGGTGTGGGGAGGAGCAGAGGAGATCCATCTTATCTCTGGAAAGAAAGAAAATAACCAGATGGAGAAAACATGCTGAGGAAGGAAAAGAGTGGCAAGGTCAATTCATGGTGGAAAAAAATCAATGTCCCCTAAGACAACAAAGAATAGAGAACCAAGTGATTGGTGAGATGCAGGATTTAGTCTTAACTATAATTTTAATGGTATTTTTATAACTAATTCTTTATATGTTTTTTAAAAATTTATTTATGTGGACCATTTTTAAAAAGTCTTTATTGACTTTGTTACAATATCACTTCTGTTTTACATTTTGGGTCTTTTGGCTGCAAGGCATGTGGGATCTTAGTTCCCCAACCAGGGATTGAACCTGCAACTCCTCCACTGGAAGCGAAGTCTTAAGCACTGGACCACCAGGGAAGTCCTTGATTTTGTATTTAAGGGCCACGTGGACAGCCAAAAATGGGGGCCAGCATACTAGGAATGTATAATATATGGGAGCCGGCGGGATCTGACAGAAAGGGTAAGCAGGAGACAGAGAGAGGCATAGAGAGAGGATGAGGGGCCACGAGAGGGTCCAGGAGTGAGGGGAGAAAGAGCTGTATTTGTGCCCATCGGCCCTGAATATAAAGACCCAGCCTCCGTCTGAAAAAGAGCCAACAATGAGGCAGTCGCAGAATCAGCCCTGTTTGTCGGAGTCTGACAGTTAACAACTCCAGCAGGAATTAAGAGGTGAAATAAGCAGATGAAACATTTGTCGAAGCTGGGTAAGTATCCCTGGGAAGGATTTTTTTTTGATTTGTTTTTTTCCAAAAAATCAGAACGAATCCTGTAAATCTTCCTAATTAGGAAACAGGACAAGGAATTAAATTCAACCAAAAGAAAAAAATGCAGCATGAAGTAATTCACTCACGCTAAATGGAAAGGCTGTCTCGAAAATCCCACTGATGATTACCCTTGGCTGCTGGGGGAAATGATGCAGGCACAGCGATGGACATCAGCATGCAGCTCACAGCCACGGCCCAAAGCGGCAGCTGAGATGAGCGACCATCCTAATTAGAGGATGGAGAACTCTGAAAAAAGCCTCTGAGGCTGCGACATTCCTGGCCGAGGTTCTTCTTCCAGGAACGCCACTCCAGGGTTTGGGTCATCACTCTGTCAAAAAGGACTTAATGGGGGGGATCCAGAAAGAGACCACAGACAGACTCAGTGTGAGAAGCTTTGAGTTTAAAAGCAGAAAGCACATCTATAAGAAATCCTTTTTAAAATTGGGACGGAATCAAGGACAAGCCTTGAGAGGCGGAAAGGACAGCTGGAGGGTGTCCTGCGTGCACTCAGCTCACCGCAGACACGGGGGGCCTTGACACAGGAACTCTCGCTGGTTCTTAAGAATCACGATCAGGGAAGTCAGGAAACCACGGCAGATTATCTAATAGGAGTTGCTCTTCAGTTCTTCATTCAACAAAGATTTAGCAAGCTCCCTCCATATTCCAGGCACAGGCTGTAGCCTCTTAGGATGTATCAGGGAGCAAAACAGAGGGAAATTCCTACCTTTGTGGAATCTACATGCTGGGGAAGGCTGGGGGCCTGGCTTGAGGCTGGGGAGGGATGGTGAGAGGTGGCCACAGAGGCTGTAATGTAATAAGTAAGCACATTGTGTGGTATGCTGTAAGGTGACAAAAGCTAAAGAAACATAGACAAGAGTAAAGGGCAGAGAGCATTCAGGATGGTCCTCGTTAGGAAAGTAACATTTGAGGAGGTCAGAGAGCAAGCTGAATGGTACCCTGGCAAAGAGGGTTCCATGCAGAGGGAACAGCCAGTCAGAATTCCTAAGGTGTGTGTGTGTGTGTGTGTGTGTGTGTGTGTGTAGAAGGGGTGCAGATGGAACAGGCCCTGGTATAACAGCAAGAATGGGCCTGACACTGTTTAAAGCTATTTACAATATGTAATTGACAAATAGAATTCACACAGCAACCCTATTCAGTAGGCACTGTCTTTACCCCCTTTTACGTGAAAGGAAATTAAGGCACAGAGATATCCGTTAACCTGCCCAAGAACCAGGATCCAAACCTCGGTGCCTGACTTCAGGATTGTGCTCCTGACCACTGCCCTGTTTGGTCTCCAGTCGTCCACTGCTGCCGCCTGCTTTGGTCATCCGATCGCAATTGGCATTTAAGTACTGCCCTAGGACAAATTTATGTTCTTTTTTCTTTTTCTTTTAAAAAGCAGGATTTCTCCCTGCTTTGTCACCTACCACCCTCTCCCTGTCCCTTTGCTCCCTTTCCCATCAACTCAAGAACTCTTCTTTCCTGCAAGTTCATCACCAAGACCATTGCTTCTGCCCAGCAAATCAAGCGAACATGGATAGAGCTTCTGTTCAGTTTGGGAGGAGCAGCTGGGGAGCAGTGAAGGTGTGCTTCTATGGATTAATAATGCCCTACAGATCACGCTTGCTCCTTGGAAGGAGAGCTATGACAAACCTGTGCTGTGCTGTACTTACTGCCTCAGTTGTGCCTGACTCTTCGAGGCCCCACGGACTGCAGCCCACCAGGCTCCTCAGTCCGTAGAAATTCTCTAGGCAAGAATATTGGAGTGGGTTGCCATGCCCTCTTCTAGGGGATCTTCCCAACCCAGAGATCAAACCCAGGTCTCCCTCATTGCAGGCAGATTCTTTACCAACTGAGCCATGAGGGAAGCCCAAGAATACTGGAGTGGGTAGTCTATCCCTTCTCCAGGGTGACAAACCTAAACAGCTTATTAAAACACAGAGACTTCACTTTGCCGACAGAGGTCCGTCTAGTCAAAGCTATGGTTTTTCCTGTAGTAATGTAGGGAAGTGAGAGTTGGACCTTAAAGAAGGCTGAGCACTGAAGAATTGAGGCTTTTAAACCGTAGTGCTGGACAAGACTCTTGAGAGTCCCTTGGACAAGGAGATCAGACCAGTCAATCCTAAAGGAAATCAACCCTGAATATTCATTGGTAGGACTGATGCTGAAGCTGAAGCTTCACTATTTTGGTCACCTGATGGGAAGAGCTGACTCATTGGAAAAGACCCTGATGCTGGGAAAGACTGAGGGCAGGAGGCGAAGGGGGCGACAGAGGATGAGATGGTTGGATGGCATCACCGACTCAATGGACATAAATTTGAGCAAACTCTAGGAGATAGATAGTGAAGGACACGGGAGCCTGGGGTGCTGCAGTCCATGGAATCGCAAAAAGTTGGACACGACTTAGCGACTAAACAACAATTACAGATCAGGAGGGGCAGGATGGAACATAAATGGAATTTAAAAATAAAAACATGTTGCTTTTCCTTCTACTCTAACAGGTGCTGTGTGAGGATGTGCCTTTGCAGCTGTTCACTCAAGACAAAGCACCTCTATCCCCAAAGCCATTCAGTTATGCAATTTAAATGGAGGGGTTGCATGGTATGTGAATTACATCTCAAAGAGGCTGTTAAAACAATTAATTTTTTAAAAAGAAAATCTTGGCTTTCCCCTCCCTGGTTTACCCTCCTTCTGACCTCTATCCTCAGGAACCCAAAACCACACTCAGGAAGATGTTCAGGGTTCCTCAATCCCAAGCACAAAAGTCACAACTTTGTTTTGACTCTGAAGCTTGCAACATGATGTCAAGGACGACAAACAACTCTTTCTCGTTGTACTTTCAGCACCAAGTTTCCTCATGAGAAAAAAAGGATATTCTAACGTTTTCATGCTACAACAAACACATCCATATTATAGAGTAGAAGGCAATATTTGTATCCATGAGGGTTTGGGAACTGTCTTGCTGGTGGCTCGCTGCTCTCAGTTGCGGGTGGGGAGGCATCCTGCCTCCCTTCCACTATTGAACCTGCTGTATTAATGTCCAGAACAGTCAGGAGATGCAGAGGCTGATCCCAGCTCTGGTTCCGATGAGCTGAGTGACGGACTTGACGCAAGTCACATCCCTCTTGAGACAGGAAGAGATGAGTGGACCAGGTAATCTTCAAGGTGGCTGCCAGCGCTCACGGTCCATGATTTGATGCCCTAGGGAGATAAATCAGATACTGGGCTCAGGTATGTCAGCCAAGAGATACAGGAAGCAAAAGATACACCCCATGGCTTGGAGGAACTTTTCATTTACCAGAGGAGACTAAAAAGAGAGCCACATGTAAGATGTGATAAGAGACATAAAGTAAAGAGACAAACCATCCAAAGAATGTGAGGGACAGGAAGTAGCTGAGAGTCAGGAGTGATCAGTTTTCTGGTCCAGATCACCTTGCTTTGACGAACCTGTGCATCTAAAAGCAACAAGGAAGCTCTTACCCTTCCAATTCCCAGGTCCCATGGGCCGGGTCCCTTGTTGCTGTTTAATCACTAAGTCACGTCCAACTCTTTGCAACCCCATGGACTGCAGCACACCAGGCTCCTCTGTCTTTTACTATCTCTGGGAGTTTGTTCAAACTCATGTCCATTGTGTCGACGATGCCATTCAAAACCACCTCATCCTCTGTCGCCCCCTTCTCCTGCCTTCCATCTTTCCCAGTATTAAGATACTTTCCAATGAGAGAGCTCTTTGCATCAAGTGGCCAAACTATTGGAGCTTCAGCTTCAGCATCAGTCTTTCCAATGAATATTCAGGGTTGATTTCCTTTTGGATTGACTGGTTTGATCTTGCAGTCCAAGGGACTCTTTCTTTGATAGAATATCCTTAACATTATCCTCAATCCTGAATAATCCTGAAACTAGAACAAGAATGCACATGATATCCTTCTCTTGAAAGCACAGTGGATTAAATATGAAATGACTTAAGACAAGTCTCATCACTGGCATAGAGCTGAGCAAGATCTGCCCGGCAACCACTTCTCAAAAATCAAAATCCTGAAAAGAATTAAGTTCTTACCCCACTTTGTAGGGTATTTGTGTATTTTTCCATCTGGTCCGATCCTACTCGCTGAGGCTCTGTGAACCTCTGCAAGTCTCAGGTCACAAGTCTTTGCATCAAGTCTTAATCTGCCCTGATTTCTTTGAAAAAAATAAAAAGTGAAATGCAAAGGAAACAGACAGGAAAAATTCACTATGATCTTTCTTTTTCAATTTGTTTGCTTTCCTTTTTCCTGGGGGCTCTGGTCTCCAGGATTAATGCTCACTCTGGGGACTAGGCTTATGTAGCCATGGCAAAGAGGTTAAGGAAATGAGCTAGAAATCCACTGGGGTCTCCCTGAGCAGGTTCGAATCCTGTCAACTATGCATTCCTTTTAGGGTTTCCCAGTGGCCCAGACAGTAAACAATCTGCCTGGGGACAAGACTAAAATTGGTACCTCTGGGTAGGATCTTGGGGAAGGCCCACCTAGATAATACAGGGGTATTAAATATTGGCCCCTAGAGGTTCTTCCACCCCCAATATTCTGAGGTCCAGAAAGGAATGATGATCCCACATAGATCTTTCCAAACTGGGTTTTTTACTCCTGGGCTGGGAAAAATGTACTCAGAGCCCCACTAGGTGGCGCTGGCAGATAGGCAAGAAATGGCTCTGGTTTTAAAATGTGAGCACAAACTTTCTATAAGCCAGAGAATTCCTTTGTTTCTGGATGACCAAGATCAGCTTTTGTCAAGCACATGTCAGAGTAGCTTTCTGGAGTAGCAATAATCTAGCTATACAGCTTTACCCTAAATCAGCCAAATCGTCAAGAGTGAATGAAAGCAGAAGGAAATACACACAGGGGTAAAAGTGTGCTATAAATACTTTAAATTTAAGAACTATAAATTTCTCAAACTGTGTAGTGTCCAAAACAAAGATGAGTGGTCATGAGACTTAACTGTACACTATGATCAAAGTTGATAAATTTTAGATTCTTATTCTGATATGGACGGGTCTTTACCAATGAGATGATGCTGATATGAATTCAATTGCTCAGTCGTGTCCGACTCTTTGTGATCCCATGGCCAGTAGCCTACCAGGCTCCTCTGTCCACGGGATTTTTCAGGCAAGAATCCTGGAGTGGGTTGCCATTCTCTTCTCCAGGGAATCTTCCTGACCCAGGGATCAAACCCAGGTCTCTTGCATTGCAGGCGGATTCCTTACCATCTGAGCCACCAGGGAATTCAGGTATCCCCAAATTAAATTAGGAATTAGAGTAGGACCTCTCCTTCTTCCCAAGAAACCATATTGTTTTAACAAATTTAGATCTGTGCAAGGATTATCTGGTGGGTCGTTTGATGAATATTTCACTAGAGCTGGACAGGACTTAGCGACTCAACAAAAACAACAAGTAGGGTCAGATTTTGGATTTGGAGAGGCACATGCACGGCCTCTGTCTCCCTCTTGGCTCCCAACATAACCTCTTCCACTTTAACAAGGGCTTGTCCAGTCTTTAAACTGTCATGGGAACAGCAAACTGACCACTGTCTTCTATTTCCAGACAGTTCCAATAGTTAGAAAGTTCATTCTCAGATTAAGCCAAAGCCTGGCCGTTTTTAACTCCCACACATGTATCCCCGTTCTGCCTTTTAGAGCAATGCAGAATGAACTAAACTTTTTTTTTTTTTTTAATGGCTTCTCCTTAAATATGGGATGGTTTAGGCCTTCTCAGCCTAAAACGGTATCAGTTTTTTCAACCATATTTCATATAACGGCTTCTGCATCTCTCTTAGTTACCTTTCTCTGCAGTGGGACCATTAACTGTCTTGATTTAAATACTATGTATCAATAAATGCAGCCAAATTTGGTTAACTCTCTTCACTGTTTTTCCTTTGGAGCCTGGGGGCAACTAAACCCCACCAGGTCATTTCCATGGGTGTGGTAGGTCCCATCAACCCAATCCTTGTCTACGCAATTGATCTCTAGAATTAAAATTCAGATGTTGGGCTCTGTGATACTGCGTGGATTTAAGCTCAAAGCTGCAGTCTATCGAAATGACACACGATCATTTCATCCCGATTCTGGTACCAGACATCCCTGGATTCAAAGTTTTGTTCCTGCCCGCCTGAGCTGTGTCATCTTAAGCACATGACTCATCTCAGATCATCAATTTCCTCATCTCAGAAGCAGATCACATTCCCATCTGCCTCCCAGGGGTGGTTCGGTGGAAATGTGATCATTTTGTGGGAAAAGTATATGTAACACAATTCACAGAACACAGCGAGGGTCCTTCGTATTACCTATTCCCCCTTGTCCGTGTCATATGAAAATAGAATAAACATCCCCTTTGAGACACAGACAAAAATACTGAATATTACTCTCAGGGAGGAATAAAGAGAGACCTCTGTGGCTCAGCACCATAGCGTCCCTTCAAGCTGATGTACACACTAATCAGCAGTCTTTAGGTACAATCCTTACCCCAGCCATGGCTGTTCCCACTGGCTGCGAGCCAGTTCATGTCTCACCCACAAAGATTATGATGGATCTTGTCAAGCGCCATGCTGAAAGCAAGCATGGTTTTGACGCCACTGCTTTCTACCAGTCTAACATCCCTATCAAAAAAGAAATAAATGAAGACGTGTTTTGTTTCCTGAGATTTCGGGTTGGCTCTGAGTGATCTCTCCTTTTCTAAAGACTTACAAAGAGTCTACTTAATACTCTGTTCAGTTGATGGGTTAAAGTGGTCAAATTGTGGGTTATTTCCCCCTTCGTTTCTATCATTATAATAATGTTTGTGGAGTAAATAGCTTTTTAAAATTCTGTTCTAGAATTCTGCCAGGGATAATTGTCAAGCTGACTAGCTTATCGTTTTTATAATGTGCCCCTTCCCTCCCCCCTGGTTTTTTTTTTTTTTTTTTTTTTGAGAATCGGGACAACTTTGTTCTTCTCTTGTCTCTTAACAGTTCTGCTATTCTCCATGCTTTTTCAAAGATTATTGACAAGGGTTCTGCAAGTTCTTTGAGCAACATGGGATGTGATTTGTCTACGTCTGGAGATTTGAATTTATTAAGGGTGGGGGGTGGTGAAAAAACACCACACTGGTTTCTAGCTTTGGCTTTTCCCTTTATCCGCTGAGTGCGCGTGGGCAGGTTTTGGTTTTATTTCAGCTGAAATTTCCCCCATCTGGGAAATCAAGCATTTGGATCAGATGAAGTTGAAGGCCCCTTCAAGGTCTGATGGTCTCTGTTCTATGTTTCAAGCCATCAAACATTTTCTAACGAGTTGTTCTCATTGGCCTTGTCTTTCAGTGTCCTCTCAATAAAATTTGCTCTACTCTTTTTAAAATTGAAGAATAGTTGATTTATTTTCTTAATGTTTTATCTTATATTGGAGCATAGCTGATTAACAATGTTATGTTCGCTTCAGATGTACAGCAAAGTGGTTCAGTTATACATATACATGTATCTGTTCTTTTTCAAATACTTTTCCCATTTCGGCTGTTACATGATATTGAGCCGTTTTCCCTGTGCTGTACAGTAGGTCTTTGTTGGTTATCCATGTTAAATCTAGCAGCATGTACAAGTCCATCCCAAAGTCCCAATCTATCCTTCCCCACCACCCTTCCCCCCAGTAACCATACATTCATTCTCTAAGTCTGTGAGTCTGATTCACAGTGCTGTGTTAGTTTCAGGTGTATAATACAGTGACTCAGATATAGATAGATAGATAGATTAGATAGATAGATAGATAGATAGATAGATAGATAGATAGATAGATAGATAGATAGATGGAGAGACAGGGTCCCCTGGTGACTCAGACAGTAAAGAATCTGCCTGCAATGCAGGAGATACTGGTTAGATCCCTGGGTCAGGAAGACCCCCCTGGAGGAGGGCATGGCAACCTACTCCAGTATTCTTGCCTGGAGAATCCGATGGACAGAGGAGCCTGGCGAGCTACAGTCCGTGGGGTCGCAAAGAGTCAGACACAACTGAGCAACTGACACTCCAGTCCACAGATAGATAGATAACTTTTCCAGATTATTTTCCCTTTTAGGTTATTACAAAATATTGAGTATAGTTCCCTGTGCTATAAGTTCAGTTCAGTTCAGTCACTCAGTCGTGTCCAACTCTCTGTGACCCCATGGACTGCAGCACGCCAGGCTTCCCTGTCATCACCAACTCTATAAGTTAGGTCATCTTTTCTCTTGTCATTGTGGTTTTGAGGATACATGTGGTATAGAATCCAAACACCTCAGTGTGGCCCTTAGAACTGACATACCTGGCCCGACGTCTCATCCCGCCCATGTCTCCTCTTTCTCCTCCCCTGAGTACCAGTTTTCTCTCCATTCAGATGGGCGTGGCCACTCATCCACTTGTGTGCACCTCCCCACCATCCTGCTAAGGTCTCTTCCCCAAGGTGGACTGTTATTTCCAGCCACCCCACTCAGATCCTACACTTCCTTTAAGACCCAGTTCAGTGCCCATTTCTTTTGAGAAGTGTTCCCTCGCCACTCTCAGCTCCAGACTGTCCTCCCTCTAAATTTCTGCTGTTTTCAGTGCAAATCATCTGGCTCTTCGTCCTGACAATCCTTATGACATCTGGGTGTGGCTATGTTGCTGAACTGTTTAGTTATTGCTTTACCCTTGTTGAGCACTGCCCAGAGAACTCAATAAACCAATGTGGATGTTGCGTGAATTCCAGGCCCTTATCAGTTTTCCCTAATCAGAACATTGAGGTAATTACTTAACATGGTGGAAGCGTCTTTTTCATCTTAGGAGTCATGGAAAGGTGAGCTCGAGTAGTTGAACACGTGGTGTCTTCTTACATTTTAAGACAAGAAAAGGACTGTAGTGCACAACTGATAACAAAGGCAAAACTGATTCACTTTCCTCCCGAAGCCAGTGCAGATTAGAAATTGAAGAAAAGTTGTTGAATGTACAAAATGACAAATAGGCTCGGGACAGAGTCTGATTCATCAGTGCCTGAGCTAATCCAACCTTCCCTGTACTGACCAACACAACCTAAAGTTTTGGGTCAGAGGCCAGGTTTATACTTTATCTGATAAATAGTGCAGTTGCATTTCTTAGGAAAGGAGAAACTACTTTAGTGTGTCCTACATTAGTACTGATATATATCCCAGCAGATGTGGATTGTGCAAAAATGCTCACACGTGGAAAGGCTCCTCCTCCCATTGGTGAAATTCTTGTCTGTAGTAAGTTGTAAACTGTAATGAGTAATCTTAACAGAACACTTCAGAATCACACCACTATCATAAAAGTATAAGAGTTGTGAGAGAAGACTTGGGATGAGACAGAACAGGGGAAAAATAAAGTCTTTCCCAAAACGAGTTACTCATAAGCTCACAAAGCATGTCAGAGATACACGCACTGGGCTTCCACCGTGAACCAAGGGCTGCCGAAGACGTGGTGTTGGGGATGTAGAAACAGAGAAAAAATACACAGACTTTGCTTACAAGGTGTTCACGGTGCTGAGGGAGAGGCTGTTGAATAAAGAGAGAATACCTGTGATACAAGAAGAGCTGTGACAGGGAGCTGTGAGCCTACAGCCCAGAACTTAGGAGGAGGTGAATATCTTTGTTCTTGCGGGCCTGTCCTGGGCCTTACTGGCCAACACCCTTCTCCATGCTCCTGAGACCCCCGCCCCCAACAACATGTGGGAAAAAAGGCTCTCTCACTTCATTAGGGGTCACTACCTCTGCCTTAAGGGGAATCTTCCATATTCAGGAGGAAGCCAGGGACTGGGAGGTCCTGGCGCTTACTGTTAAAATGAAAGCTGCAAACCAACAAGTCACTCCCTGCTTGTAAAGCAGTGTTTGCACAGCACCTTCATTGCCCTGCTTGGGGGTGATAAGCACAAATTTCCCAGGCAAAGAGAAGTAAAAGCCTGTGCTTAGGAAGCTTGTAATAAATGGGAGTGTTTATAACTGTTAAACAGAATGATAACACTGGAACGCCTTCCAGGAAAGCAAAAGTAAAAGTGTGTGAAGGAACGGCCTGGCCATATGGGCTGCTGGATGGATCGTCGGGCGTGGGAACATAGACTCCTGCATCTGGGAGCCCTTTCATGTAGCAATCATCCAGAAAATATAGCACCTAAGCCACAGCTCCTCTGGTCCCCAAACACCACTGCTCACCTTGTCACTTGGAGCGGAGGAAGTGCTTTCCCTGGGAAATCCTATGCCTGGGAAGCCAACCTTATCCCTCCCATGCCTGAACCCCTGACCCTCACCCCACCCCACCCCCAGCCCTCCAGGCTGCAAATTCCAGGCAGCCCCTCGCCTGGATCCTGGCTGCCCCACGGTTCCTCCCCTTCTCCTCCAGCTTGGTCTCCAATGTCTGGGAAAGAGAGCTCCTTTCTGCCCACTGCCCTGCTGGACCTTTCCAGGGAGGTGGGTGAGATCACAGTCTCCTTTCTCCTGAGCAACCGGAGGCTAACCTCACACTTCCAGGGACCCCAGGATGGACAGACTAGGCTGCCTTGTGAGCCCCTGAGTGTCTGCACAGCCGGCCTCCCACCAGCAGGGGGCTCTGTTCCTGCCTTCTCCCGCTCCCAGAGGTTCTCCTGAGGCTGAGGCATGCAAGTGGTCCAGGACCTCCTGGAACTAGAGCATCACTGGTGCAGGAGGAGAAGGAATGATGCAGGATTCATGCCCTTCTCATCACCATAGTGACCACAAGAAAAAAATTGCTCATTAAACACCATCAAGGGTTATCAAGATTTAGAAACAAGCATTCAGGGGAGTAGCTGGGGCTTGGGACCCTGGCTCTGCCCTTTACCAGCTCTTGGTCTTGAGCCCATGAATGTCTCTGAACTTCCTCTGTGCATTTATCAAACAGGGACAGTAAACACCTAACTCATCTGTTTGTTCTGAAGATTAAATCTGATCATGCATGTCAAGCCCAGGACTGGCATATTTCACATACTATCAGCAATATCTGGGCTTTTTTTTTCCATAATTTTTTATGCAAATCATTTTTTAAAGTCTTTATTGAGTTTCTTGCAACATTGCTTCTGTTTTATGTTTTGGTTTTTGGCCAAGAGGCATGTGGGATTTTAGTTCCTCAACCAGGGATCAAACCTGCAACCTCTGTATTGGAAAGTGAAAGTGTTAGTCACTCAGTAATGTCCAACTCTTTGCTATCCCAAGGACTGTAGCCCACCAGGCTTCTCTGTTCATGGAATTCTCCAGGCAAGAGTACTGGAGTGGGTAGCCATTCCCTTCTCTAAGGGATCTTCCTGACCCAGGGAAACCTGGCTCTCCTGCATTGAAGGCAGATTCTCTAACGTTTGAGCCACTAGGGAAGCCCCCTGCATTGGAAGGCGAAGTCTTAACCACTGACCACCAAATGGCTGTTACCTTAAGTGGTTTTTTTTTTAAACTTTATTTTCTCCACTTTAATGAATTGATGAACAAATTGATCAATGCATAGATTAAGGCTTTCCTGGTGGCTCAGACAGTAAAGCGAGCGTTTGCCTACAATACGGGAGACCCAGGTTCAATTTCTGGGTCTGGAAGAGCCCCTGGAGAAGGAAATGGCAACCCACTCCAGCACTCTTGCCTGGAAAATTCCATGGACAGAGGAGCCTGGTACATGCGGTCCCAAAGAGTCAGACACGACTGAGCAACTTCACTTTCTTTCCTTTCTTTCTTTTCCTGGTGGCTCATGGGTAAAGAATATGCCTGCCAATGCAGGAGATGCAGGTCTGATCCCTGGGTCAGGAAAGAAGAAGATCCTGGAGAAGGGCATGGCAAGCCACTCCAGTATTCTTGCCTGGTAAATCCAGGGACAGAGGAACCTGTCAGGCTATAGGCCACGGGGTCAAAAAGAGTTGGACACAATGTAGCAACTGAGCAACAACATAAATAAATAAATAAACAAATACAAGCATCTTTAAAATGTAAGAAAAACAGAAGTCCTTTCCCAGAATATTCACTGGCACTTGAGCTCCAGTCAATGAAACCTTCTCTAAGAACATCAGAGACATGCCTGAAAGGAGGGGGCGTGAAACAGTTCCATCTACTGTGGCTAATGGTCTTGGCTCTGTGCATCCATGAAGGCCTTTGTGAGGTGCTTCTAAGATGTTTTAGGACACAAAGCACAATGTGTTATTATTACCCAAAAGTTGCAGGGGCCAGCCTTGAGGGCGCCATCCCCAGGAGGTAATTGTCAGACTTCTCACATTGAATAGAGCCCTGTTAGAACACCCCCCAGAGACACATGTTTGCATCCAGATTTAGAACTATGTAGGAAAACAATGAAATATTACTCAGCCATTAAAAGGAACAAAATTGGGTCATTTGTAGAGACATGGATGGACCTAGAATCTGTCATACAGAGTGCAGTAAGTCAGAAAGAGAAAAGCAAAATATTGTATATTAACACACGCATGTGGAATCTGGAAAGATGGTATTTGCAAGGCAGGAACAGAGACTCAGATGTAGGAAATGGACTTGTGGACACGGGAGTGGGGAGAAGGGGGGCATGTAACATAAATGTTGGCAATATACTCAAAAAAATTTAAATACCACGTTGTCAAAAAAAAAAAAAATAAGCCACACACACATCTCTGGTCTGGATTGTCCTGCGAGCTGCTTGCCAACCACCTGTTATGTAGGAAAAAGCATGAGCTTTAGCATCATACTGATTGGGTTCAACACTTGGCCCTGCCTACTGGATCACAGGCAAAGTTATTTCAAGTAACTTGACCTAAGTTTCATTTTTTCCATCTATAAAACTGGGATAGTGCTTCCAGGATTGATATGAAGAATAAATGAAACCAGGAGGTTGGTACCCAGTACTAATTTCCCCTCTTTCTCCATCTCTGCCCTTTTCCCTCTTTCTCGATGCACAATAAAGAGGAAGGAATAGCTCCTCCACATTTTTATTTGAAGCAAGTTAAGCATTATTTTTTGTCACTCGTCATATGGTTTTCCAGGAAAATGGACCACGAGAAGCCTGAGTGCCCAATACCAGTGGCTCATCAGACCTCGTGTGCATCTGTGAAGAGAAGCAAGCCTCAAGAGGAGCTTCTGGGTTGGTTTTTTCCTGTGTCTTGCTTTATGATGTCAGTGTTTTGTTGTTTGAAGGATAAAAGGACAGAGGATGTATTAAAGAAACATTCTTCAAGCAACTTAAATGCCCACAGACAGAGGAATGGATAAAGGAGATGTGGTTACATATATGATGGAATACTACTCAGTCATAAAAAAGAATGAAGTAATGCAACAATGTGGATGAACCTAGAGGCTTTCATACTAAGTGAAATAAGTCAGTCAATATCATATGATGTCACTTATATGTGGAATATAAAATAATAATACAAATGATCTTGTAAAAGAAAAGTGATAGAACTGTTTCTGTTATTTATAAAACAGAAACAGACTTACAGACATAGAAAACAAATTTACGGCTACCAAAGGGGTAAGGGGATGGAGAGGGATGAATTAGGAGTTTGGGGTAGAAGATATACACTGTATAGAATAGATACACAGTGAGGTCCTACTGTATAGCATAGGAAACTATATTTAATATCTTATGATAAACTATAATGAAAAAGAATCTGGAAATGTACCTATACATTATAGCTGAATCACTGCTGTACATCTGAAACTAACACAACATTGTAAATCTACTATCAGTTCAGGTCAGTCATTCAGTCATGTCCAACTCTTTGCAACCTATGGACTGCAGCACACCAGGCTTCACTCTCCATCACCAACTCCTGGAGCTTACTCAAACTCATGTCCATCAAGTCGGTGATGCCATCCAACCATCTCACCCTCTGTTGTCCCCTTCTCCTCCTGCCCTCAGTCTTTCCCAGCATCAGGGTCTTTCCCAATAAGTCAGTTCTTCGAATCAGGTGGCCGAAGTATTGGAGCTTCACTTTCAGCATCAGTCCTTCCAATGAATATTTAGGATTTATTTCTTTTAGGATTATCTGGTTTGATCTCCTTGCTGTCCAAATACTTCAACTTAAAAAAAAAAAGATATTCTTCCAGAAATCAAATTGTGACAGGAAAACTGCCTGTGATCTCGTTGATAAAGCAGAGGGAAGACCCAGAGTCAGCAAAGGAAGCCCTCCGGAAGCATTAGGTTCTGAAAGAAACTTTCCAGAAGTGCAAGGGAGAAGCAGAGAGCCAGAGAAGAGCAAAGACTATCCTGGGCATCCAGCCATGGTGTTAGCAAGGCTGGGACTCAGAATCTAGCTTGGACTTGCAAAAAGTGCTCTGAAACAATGAGAAGAGCTTCGTGTGAGTGTCCTTGGAGCAGGGAGAAGAGGGAAGGGCCAGGTCCAGTGCTTGGGGCAGGTGGGGCAATGCTAGCAGATGACAGATAAAAGCAGGGCAGTTCCCCTCCTACCGAGCTGCCATCTCCTCTGTCTCCAAGAAGATCTTCAACCTGGTGAAGAGGAAACTGCAGCCCTAGGCTTGAAGCCCTGCAGGCAATAAATACCCGGTCTCTTTAAAATGAGCTCAGATCTCCAGGCCCTGACACATCTCATCACCAAGGAAGAAAGAACCTGAAGGTTTCATTACAGAATCATTGTCAGTAATCTCTCAGGAATCTCAGGAGTGGTGCCAAGGGATTTGCGATGAGGGGTGGTCCGAGTTGTCAACAGGGGGAACATGTAGGTTCTGGGAAGTCTTCACTGTTGAGTTTAACTTTGAGCCCCAGCAAACCTTAACCTGGGTTTTCAAGAGTTAGCTTGTAATCGCTTCAAAAATGTTAGTTGCTCAGTTGTGTCCAACTCTTTGCCATTCCATGAATTACAGCACGTCAGGCTTCCATGTCCTTCACTATCTCCTGCAGTTTGCTCAAACTCATGTCCATTGAATCAGTGATGCCATACAACCAACTCATCCTCTGTTGTCCCCTTCTCTTCTTGCCTTCAATCTTTCCCAGCATCAGGGTCTTTCCTAATGAGTCAGCTCTTCGCATCAGATGACCAAAGTATCGGATCTTCAGTTTCAGCACCGATCCTTCCAATGAATACTCAGGGTTGATTTCCTTTAGGATTGACTGGTTGGATCTCCTTGCTGTTCAGGGGACTCTCAAGCACCACAGCTCGAAAGCATCAGTTCTTCGGCACTTAGTCTTCTTTATGGTCCAATGACCACTTAAACATCATTTCACAGTTTTTTCTTTTTTGAAAGCTTACCAAAAACCACTAGGTTTTCCCAGAGGTACTGACTCTTTCAGCAGGGGTTTGGGCAAAGTTTCTTACAGTAAGATGAATAGGTAAGGATTAGAGATGATCTCCAGTTGGGGAAAGGCACACCTAGGCAAACCAGTGTATAGAGAAAGCATTGAAGGATTGAGCTGAGTCATCCAAAGAAAGAGGGCACAGGGCCAGAAGCCTCCGATCCTTGTGTGGGGACTGGTTCTGCTAAATACCCTTCAGTGACATGTCAGATAGGCCAACATATAAATGAGAGCTGACATAAGATGGAGACGCACAAGTAATACTCAGCAGGATACAGTTTGATGAGCAAGAGTTTCACTTTGATTTTCAAAAAACAACGATCCACTGACTCAAACTATTGACAAAGAGTTCATGTGAAAAACAAAAAAAATTTTTTTGGATAATTTTAGTTAACAAAAAACTCAGTGTGAGCCCAAAATTCTGATGTGGCTGCAAAAATACCGATGTTTGTCACGGCCACACCAAGATGGTGAGCGTGCCACGGGCCACCTGCATCAGAAGCATCTGGGATTGTTCCAAGCGCCATGTTTCCCCTCCGCCATGTTTCTCCTTCCGCCATGTTTCTCCTTCCGCCATGTTTCTCCTTCCGCCATGTTTCTCCTTCTGCCATGTTTCAGCCTCGTGGGCCTCTGTAATTTGTTTAAATTGTGAAATAAAAGTACAGTTGTGGTAGAAAACCTAGAAATGTAGGAAGTTGAAAAGGAGAAAGCAAAAATGATCTAATTGTCAACATTTCAGGATAATTATTAGTTTTGGTGTGTCCTTCAAGTCTTTTTTTGAGTGAGATGGAGGCATATGGGAGGAAGAATTTAAAATGTAGCTCAGGTAGAGTTTGTATTCTTGTTTTAAATTAACATCATATCCTGAACCCCTCCCCCCAACTCATTATATATTCTTTGAAAACACAGTTTTCATAGATAATCCATTGTCTTAGGACTATGCCTTAATTTGTTTAAATTGACTCATTCCTGTTTCCATTCGGAGGTGGTGGCAGGGAGATGACACAAGATTTGAGAAGAATATTGACCAAGGAATGGGCACCCCAGGAAGGTCAGCCTGTTTAGGGAAGGGTCTTAGAGGGACAGTTAAAAAGCTATGAATGTTTATGCCAGGGAAAGGCCCTGGTGGCCAAGGGAATGAGTTCGTTTTGTGTTGTTCTTAAAGGTTGAACTAAGGCAAATGGGAAAAGATTGGAGCCAGTCTGCTTTCAGCTCCATCTATAAAGATTCCTGCTGCCTGCCCATGGACCAACAGGGTTTGAGAGGGAGTAACCCTTCCATCATGGAAAGTGTTCAAGCCGAGACAGGATGGCTACCTGGGGCTGGAATTTGTAAGTAGGACTCCTCCTCAGAGTGGGAGACTGGAATAATAACCTCTGGGACTCCTTCCAAGTGGACGATTTTCATGCTTCTTTCCTGCCCTCCCTTGACCCTGCTCACAGGAAGATTTACGGCAGGTAAGGAGCAAAGAAGTCAATGTCATTAATTTCACTGCTGGAGGAAGTATTGTAGCTCAGAGATGCAATGTACATCTTTGTCCTCTGTACTGACTTGCACCTTGATGGCATTTTACAGTCAACAAAGCATTTTTCTTGTAGACCTTATAATGTGATTCTTGTAACAGCTTTGTGAAGTGGGTGTTGACATAAGTGTTCTCACCTTTAGTTATTATGGCTTTACAAGGTGTTTTGATTTACAAGGTGGTAGGACAAGTGCCCTAATTTTTTTTTTTTCCTTTCAAAATTGTCTGAGCTATTCTTGGCCCTTTTTTTCCCCTTCCCGTATTAATTTTTGTATGACCTTTTCAACTGCCTCGGAAAAACCTCATTTGCCTTTTGATTGCAATTGCCCTGAATTCATAGATTTAAATTTGGGGGAGCTTTAATGCTATTGGGTCTCCCCATCCATTTATTTGGGGGCATAGATGGCCTTTTCACTAGTAACCTACCCCCACTGCACCCCCTTTCTTTTTTAAAGATTTTTTTTTATGTGGACCATTTTTTAAAGTCTTTAATGAATTTTTATAGTGTTATTTCTGTTTTATGTTTTGGTTTTTTGGTCACGAAGCATGTGGGATCTTAGCTCCCTGACCTAGGATCAAACCCACAGACCCCATGTTGGAAGGTGAAGTCTTAACCACTGGACAACCAAGAAAGTCCCCCAACTCGCTTTCTTATTGGCAGAGAACACTTGCCACGATAAAGACTGAAAATATGAGATGCCTTCCCAGCATCCCTTGCTGGTAGCATGACCTCACAACTTAATCTTGGGGGTGTGACATTCTGCGAGAACAGTTTGATAAACATGGATGTGTGAAGAGGTGTTTCCTCTACTTCCTTCAGAATGAGGCTGTGTGAAGGAGACTTTACAGGTAGACTGTGGGTAATAAAACCAACCTACAGCCACGGGAGGACCAATCTGAAGGCAGAAGCCATGTAGCAGAAAGATGGAAAGATACTGAGAGTCTGATGACAGGTTTGTGTTGTACTTGCAGATACTGGGCTTCTTGTTATACAGAATAACAAACATTCATAGAATTAAGACATTTCTTGTTGCCATGTGTTACTTGCATGTGAAAGAATCCTAATTAATATACCATGTGTTTTTTCCACTTCTTTTGATGACAGTCCATCATCTTCTCCCTGAGCATCGTCTTCATATTTATGAATAAGACATTCTTTTTCTAAATTACATTCTTAATTGTCTAATACTGGTGATTTAGGTAGGCTACCAATGTGTTTGTTGATCTTACACCCAGTTTAGTGACTACTCATTTATTACAAAAGTTTATAAGCTATCTTATGGACTATCATGCTGTGCTGTGTTAAGTCATGTCCGATTCTTTGCAACCCCGTGAACTGTAGCCTGCCAGAATGTCCATGGGGATTCTCCAAGCAAGAATACTGGAGTGGGTTGCCATTTCCTTCTCCAGGGGATCTTCCCAACTCGGGGATCGAACCCAGGTCTCCCACACTGCAGGCAGATTCTTTACCATCTTAGTCACTGGGGAAGACTAAGAATACTGGAGTGGGTAGCCTATCCCTTCTCCAGGGGAACTTCCCGACCCAAGAATCAAAGCAGAGTCTCCTGCATTGCAGGTGGATTCTTTACCAGCTGAGTTACCAGGGAAGCCCCAGGGACTATCATATTATCTGCTAATAAAAAACATTTTCCTTTGGTTTTTAAGTTCTTTATCTGATTATATTAGCTAAAACTTCGGGTACAGGACGGAAGAGAAGCCGTTAGAGAGTGTGCAGTCCTGTTTCCTCCTGACTTACTGTGTCTCACCTCTCAAGACTCCACAGGGCACAGCTCCAGGGGGGTCTCACTCAGATTATTATGTGTGATTTTGTAATATATTTTAATAAATAATCTTTACTAAGTTAATGTGTTCCCTTTTTGTATCAGTTAAGATTAGGCTTAGCTGAGATGAACCCCAAAAGACTAAAGGGCAGAGGATTAAATAAGGTAGAAATTTATTTTTCATGCTCAAGAAATCCAGTCCGTTTGTGAGATCTCAGAGATCAAGGTTCTTATTGTCATGTTGCGCCACCATCAGAATGCAAAGGGGGGTGGAAATGTATGCTTTTCACAAGAGGTAAAAAAAAAAAGCATTCAGTAACATTTATCATTGACTTGTGATCTTTAAAAAAAAAAAAACTTAATAAACTAGGCCAAGAAAGTATGGCTGAGATTGCTAATTTCATCCCAGTATTTATTCTCCTTTTATTACATTATAAAAAGAAACTTAATCCTTTCTTCTGACTTTTCAAACTTATTTGCATAGATGTATCATTTTCTCTTATGATCTGTTTACTCTCCCTTCTGAGACAAAGTGGGTCTGTTCCCCTTTTGGTTCTCTGTTTTATTGTTTGGTGCCTTTTTCTTTACTATCCTTATGAGACATTTTTCTTTTATTCAAAAGATCAAATTTTAATTTTACTGATTTTTTTGTATTGTTAGTTTTCTCATTCACCCTTATTTTTTTCCTTCCTTCCCTTTTTAGGTTCTTTCTGGTTTTCACCCCACCTCTTCCTTCTTGAATTGACTCTAAACTCATTTACTTTTTACCTTTCTTTCTTTTTATGAATGTAGGTCTTAACTGAACCTTACAAGTCTAACGTCATCATATGTATTTATATTTAATTTTCATTTAAATAATTTTGGACTTCTCATTATGATTTCCTCTGAACTGAAAAGTTATTTAGGAGAGCATTTTTAAGCTAACAAACTGTTTTTTCTCCACTTACTAAAAATAAATAAATAAATACACAAACAAACAAACAAAAAACACCTTTTTGAAAACTGTTAAAATCTTTGTGACATCCCTGGAGAAGGGAATGGCAACCCACTCCAGTATTCTTGCCCGGAAAGTCCCATGGACAGACGCACCTGGTGGGCTGCAGTCCGGGGGGTCTCAGAGAGTCAGCCATGGCCGAGTGACTAGCACTTGCTTTATACAGGAGGCTTTCTGTTTCATTTGCTCTCTCTTGCACCCAGCTGAGAAGCTTTGTGGATGCTTCCCCCAGCTCCCTGCAGCCTCTGCCCATAGCCAGGTTTATAATAGTTTTCCGGGGTCTCCTGCCCCATGGTGATGAATATTACAGAGCCACTCAAGAAACCTGGGTCAGTTCCCTGTTGGGAGGCTGGGTCTCAGTTCCCTCATCCCACAGTGTCTGGGAGAGTCAGACCCTGTCTTTGGACACTGAGCCAGTTTCCACGAACCTTTTCACAGACACTTAGCCTCTGTCACCCCAGAGGAGACAGGCTCCTTTCTGCTGCTGCCTGCCAGTCTCATGACTTCATCTCTCCTCAGTGGTGGGATTGATCCACAAAGACATTTTTTCTTTTTTTTTTTTAATTTGGCTACATCTTATTAAGTTTTTTTTTCCTTTTATACTTTTTTCATCATTTTGTCCTTAGAGCATGGGGAATATGGAGAAATAGGAAATGAACGGGTGTCAACTTGACTGGAAATCTGTTTTGTATCATCTTTTCCCTAAAAATTAAAATATGAACCCCTTAGGCTGACGTTCGAGGTCTTTTGCAACCAGATGCAGTCGACTCCACTGAGGGCATCCTGTATCCCACCAATTTGAACTTCCCTACCGCTCCCTCCCTGATCATAGAATCTGCTCTCATTCTCCTGTGTACTTACATATGCTGTTCCTTATGTTGGGATGGCCATTCTGCCACATCTGTAATCTCCAAGACCTTGACCAAAAATCTCTTTACCTGGGAAGTTGGCTTCAGTTCCTACAGGCTAAGTTATTTATGCTATTCCTTCCATCAGGACAGCCATTCTGCCACACCTGTAATCTCCAAGACCTTGACCAAAAACCTCTTTACCTGGGAAGTTGGCTTCAGTTCCTACAGGCTAAGTTACTTATTTCTTCTCAATACAAGGCATTCAATACATGTGACTGAGTGGATGAGTGGATGAACGAATGAATGAACCAGTTAATCTTATGGTGAGAAAGACTGAGTAGACACAGCACATGTGGTTTACTGCCATAGTGTTATCGCCGTGGTTCACTGTTTATCTAAGGACCTGCTCTGAGCAACTGTAAAGTGTTATATTGATCCAGTGCATTTAGAAATAAAGGGACAACAGTGGAGACAGTTTTTCCACGAAGATTGTCTTACATCATGGCCATCACACTAACTACATGAAGCTAGTTAAGACAGCCCATATTCCTTTTGTAAAAGCGTGGCTTTTACAACTTTTAAGGCAAAATGACTAGCAACCAGGACTTCCCTGGAGATCCAGTGGTTAAGACCTGAGCTTCCACTGCAGGGGGGCATGGATTCAATCCCTGGTTGGGGAACCCACATGCCTTGAGGCCCAAAAAGAAAATGATTAGGGACCAGCTGTCTCACTTCCTTCCTCAATATCAGGGTATTCTCTTAAAGAAGTCAGTTAGCCTGAGCTCTATTTTTTTTTTTTTTTTTTTTTAGAAAAGTTTAAAATATGATGGAAAAAGCTTAGTGACTTCAAGCTAAAGTGTGCTTAAATGTTGTATCAGTAACACTGTACAAACCCAGTTGTATCTTTCTATTCATTATGAATCCATCTCAGGATAAAGGTTACCTTTTCTTTTTTTTTTTTTTAACTCCCTTTTTGACAGGGGAAAGATAATTTGTCGGGGAAAGTGGTACCAAATGGCATGTTTATTGAGCAAAAATATTTACCTAATTGTCTAGCTTTTTGGGAATCCTTGAGGGTATGGTTTCTTCCTTGGGAACAGAATGGAGTCTCTGTGACACAGAAGAAGAAAAAGGGCTTCAGTCTGGCAGGAGTTGCTTATGCTGTCTTTTCCTCCAGCTCAGCTGCACGGCTCCGGCAAAAACAGCAAATTCAACTGAGTAGTATTTTTGTTTTAAAAACATCTAAAATTCATCTCAAACCTGTATCTTTTCTGGGGAGAGAAATGTAATCCTAAGTAATTAAACAACAAAAAATTGCCTAAAACCATAGTCTACCCTGGTGCCTGTCCACACCCCGTTCCAGCAGGGACCCCGCCGCCAAAGCCCAGAGCCCATGGGACCCCCCTCCCAAAACCCAGCCCACAGGATCTCCTCTCTCCCACAGGCCCAGGCCCCACCCCTGGTCCAGCATCCTCACTGCAGGGCTCTTGCTTCTGACACAGGGCACGTGTTGGGTATAAGCTACATATGGAAAACCTAGGGGAGAGAATTCAGAAGCAAAGAAGGAGTTATCATCCCATTTAATTCCCAGAAATTTGCCCCCTGGTGCCAGGAGTCATCACAGATTTCTGAATACCCAAAATTTAATTTATGTGAGATTTTTTCTTAAAATTTTTTTTCAGTGATTCAGGAAAAAAAAAAACAAACTAAAATTTTCTCCAGATTGCTATTTCCTCCACATTCCTAATCTGAACTCAAAGCTTTATTCTCTTAACTTCATTTAACAGAAGATTGTGAAATACTTACTCTGCTCTCTACTCTGTTTTTACGTAGATAAGACTTTGAAGCCAAGGCAAGGGCTTCGAAGGGAAGGATTTGGAGGTTTTGAAAATATTTATTTATTTATCTGGCTGCTCCAGGTCTTAATTGTAGCATGAGGGATCTAGTTCCCTGAGCAGGGATCAAACTGGGGCCCCCTGCCTTGGAGCGCAGTGTTAGCCACTGGACCCCCAGGGACTTGGAGTTTGGAAAACTGACAGTTCTGAATCAATTTCAGTGTCTATAGAGAGGGACCAAAGTTGGTAAATTGCTTTTTCTTCTTGTGATATCAGCCATCTCACTGAACCTGAGAGATTGCAATACCTCCTAGAGAAGGGAATGAGGGAGTGGAGCAAAGGGGGTTTTTTACTTAAAGAAAAAAATACGTGGAACTATCTTTTGGCTTATTGGCTTGATTTTTTGTGCTAAGCAACTATGAATTTCTGAAGAGGAGGACAAAATTCACAATATATATACATCAAACCATTATGTTGTACACCTTCAACTGACATACAGCGATGTATGTCAGCTGAATCTCAACAAAGCTTTGGGGAAAAAAGAGGAGAGCAAACAGTAGCCGTGAAGATATAGAAGTACTGTCTAAAAGAGAGTGATCAATCAGCTCTGAGACGTGTAGTTGTGGTACATTCTGTTTTGTTTCATTTCAAATCACATTTACAAACACCTTTAGTTAAGTGCCAGGCACTGAGTTCCAGACCAGTGTCATCCAATAGAAATATGATGCAAACCATGAATGTAATCTGAAAGTTTCTAGTAGCCACATTAAAACGATGAAAAGGAAGTAAGTTTTGCAAATTTTCAAATATTAGAAAAATATAAAAATAACATTTCGAACTTTGGAAAACAATTCCTTTAAAAAAGAAACAGGTGATTGTGATCTGGTCCTGCTGACCTTCTGTCCCACGGTACTGCTCCCACCCCTTCCCTGAACTTCAGCTCCCCAGGGGGCTTCCAGCTCCTCCCACAACCAGTTTTTCCCCCGGGGGGCCTCCCACAGCTCGGGTCTCTGGCTGGTGTCCCCTCCTGTCCCTGTCACTACTTGCCATTTGGTAAAGAGAATGCAGTGGTCAATGGCTGGCAGGTGCTGGACAGGTGTTCAGTATCTGGGCATGCTAGCACTTGATTAAGTGGAGGATGATGTTCTCATCCGAGCACATAGATTGGATCCCAAAGGTGGAGTTTGCGGCTCCATAGTGGCATCTATGACTGTGTAGCTTGTTTTTGACATAGAACTTGAACCTGAGGGGATGAGTGAGGTCATAAACCCATCTGCACTCTGTTCACCAAGCCACGCCCCCCGGCACAGAGGGGTGTCCCCCTGAAGAAAGACCACTTTCCTCATTTTCACAAAGCCACTGAACTGGAACTAGCCAGCAGCAGCTTTGAGTCGAAAGGGGGGCCTTGGGGGTTTGGGGAGAGGCTTTGCCAGCCCCTCTTAAGATACATCTTGCAAGGGTCCCCCAACATCGTCATCGTATGAGTTCTGTAGAGTCGAAGAAATATGTATTTGAGTATTTGTGATCATTCTTAGGTCTTAATCTTGAGATTCCCACAGAGAGAGACAGAAAAAAGAACAGAAATATCAATCATTTCAATAAATCTTATTTTGGCCTCAACATGAATCATCTCTCCTCAAAACTCTCCTGGAATTCAGATGAGGTTCCCATGACAGCAGGAGGCATGGGCTTCTGTCTCAGAGCCTCTCAGAAGGGAGTCTTACTAAGAATTAGGGGAGGACAGAGTCCCATCCGGATGAAGAAGGCCTCTGGACAAAGGTCTGATGGACGTAGCCATTGGATATCACTGTTCTGGTGGCATAAAACCTCTCCTACAATATCACACCCTCTATAAACTTAAGTGTGTGACTGCTCAGTCAATCAGTCATGTCTGACTCTTTGGGACCCCATGCACTGCAGACCGCCAGACTCCTCTGTCCATGGGATTTCCCAGGCAGGAATACTGGAGTGGGTTGCCATTTCTTTCTCCAGAGGATCTTCCCGACCCAGGGATCGAACCTGCACCTCTTGCATCTCCTGCATTGGCAAGCGGATTCTTCACCACTGGTCCACCTGGGAAGCTCCCTATAAACTCACACTATTCATTAAAAAATCCTACCCATTTAAGCAACATTAGACAATTTCTAAAACATCCTCTTCCCTTCTTCTTCCTTCCCATATGTCAATAGATCAACCATTTAAAAAAATTAATGCATGATATGTGCCAGCAGCAACAAAGAATGATCATCACTCTCTGGTCTCATAGATTTTAATGTAATTTTCCAAGTTGGTTTCTCCTAACAGAAGATTTTGAAGCCTGAGAGGGTCTCTGGGAATTTGGTGCTCAGATTTCCGGAATCCTTGGGTCTCCCTTAATGTTCTATAATGTGTTGCCAAATGCTGAACAAACTTAGATGCAAGTCACCAGTTACACATCGAGGAGAGCAAGGTACCCAGGCCTTCCCCCAAAAGATGAAGCTACTCCTTCACTGTGCTTATTCACCACTTGGGAAGTGTATTCAGATTTCCCAAACTCCAAGTCAGTGATGCTGACCTCCAGGACATGACTTTATCAAGCTTCGTGTCTATGCCTTGGTTGGTAAGCACATCATTTAGGTTTTCTCCATTCGTTCTCTTTCATCAAAACTTCTATACCATCCATAGCCTCACACTTATTGGTTTACCATCAGATATTGGTTGAGCATCTGTATTAATTTTGCATTCATTTTGGATAAACAACAAAAATGATAAAACATTATCCCTACCACTTTTGAACTCATGGGCCAGTTGGAAGGAAGAAAGTATGTAAAGCATTTCCGTTCAGGGTCATAAAAGCCATCGTAAATCCTACAGAAAGATAGAAAATATAGCTATTAACTTTAGCTGAGAAACTGGGGAGGCTTCTTGGAAGAGTCCTTTTTTGAGCTGAAACTTTTTTCTTTGATATATTCTCTATTTCTTCCAGTTCAAGCTAGTGGTGTTTCTGCTTGTACAGTTTTCTTAAACCTTTGGAAACTTCCTATGAATCTTATTGTGGTTCATGACATTAGAAAAATAAAAAGTCACATCCACAAATTTCCTTGAGAATAAATCTTTGTCTACCTTGGGCTTCTGCCAAAGCTACCAAGGATTCTTGAAAGTCCTGGATTTTGTTTGCTTGTTTTCATTTTTATTTTCAAATGAACAGTTCTCTAAGGCGTTCCTTTAAATCTTTCCAAGGTCTTAACAGAGGACTTTACAAGTGTACTCTCACTTTTATCTTTACACTGTGCTTTTCTGAATTTTACTTTTGTCCAGAGCCGTTTTTGATTTAACATTGCTTTCCATCTGGAGAGGCAGGAGACTTTCCAAACTCTACAGATTCTGCCACCCTTACATTTACTTAACTTTTGTGTTTTCTTGAGCTTATCTCTCTCCCCTCAAATTTTAATATAAGCAGCAAGAAGAAGTCAGGGTGGGGGACTTCGCTGGCAGTCCAGTGGTTAAGACTTCACCTTCCAATGCAGGGGCTGTGGGTTCAACCCATGGTTGGGGAGCTAAGATCCAACATGCCTCATGGCCCAAAACCAAAACATAACAAAAAAAGCCCAGTGGCAATATTGTAACAAATTCAATTAAGACTTTTAAAATGGTCCACATCAAAGATCTTTATAAAAGAGAAGTCACGGTGACCTTTAACCCTGCCTGGAAATCATGGCTAGACCACCCAACTCAAGGGGCATGCTTTCTGTTTTCCCCATTACTGCAGGAGAGTGTTGCTAAACGTTCTGCCTCTGCATAAAAGATCCTCTTCTCTCCAGTTGCTGATAACATTTCCCAAATTTTTCTTCAATCCTTGATAAATAGCTTTCTCAAGGGGCACCAGGTTTCTGCTGACAGCCTCCTTGAGACCCCTTGAATTTTTCACTAACTCTCCCCTTCTCAAGGTCCTTCCAGCCTCTGTCCTCCACTATCCCAAAGCCACTCTCATATTCTTAGTTGCTTAGTGACGGCAACCATCCTACTTGTCTCTCATCTTCTGCACCCTGCATTCGGACTCCCTTGTCTATTTCCATCTCCAGCTACCTCCCATCAAGCCTGTTTCTGGTCCCCTTCCAGGCACTGGGTAGACAGTTTTCTTCTACTCCTTCTGAAAGTCTGGGAAATCACTCCAACATACTCCTCCAAAGATCAGCTCCCCAGAGGAGCTGTCTTGGGAAAGAGCTGAAAGGTAGAGTTAGTCAAAATTTTTATTCAATGCTGTCTTTGAAAACAAACGAACAAATACCTTTTCAGGGTACCACATATTTCTTCTGGAGACAAGCATCAGACTTCTGTGGGAAATGTTTTTAATTCTCTGTTTGAAAACGAAATCCAGACAGTGAGATCCAATTCTAACATTTTAGGAGAAAGAAAAAAATGTGGACTTAAATTTATATTAGACTAATATGGGTTATTTAGTCACTTAGCTGTATCCAAATCTTTTCGACCACATGGACTATAGCCCACCAGACTCCTCTGTCCGTGGGATTTCCCAGGCAAGAATACTGGAGTGGGTTGCCACTACTTTCTCCAGGGGATCTTCCCTGAATATTCATTGGAAGGACTGTTGCTGAAGCTGAAGCTCCAATAAAAGCTGAAGCTCCAATACTTTGGAAAACCTGATGTGAAGAGCTGACTCACTGGAAAAGACCCTGATGCTGGGAAAGATTGAAGGCAGGAGAAGAAGGGAGAGGCAAAGGACGATGTGGTTAGATAGCATCATCGACTCAATGGACATGAATTTGAGCGAACTCTGGGAGACAGCGGAGGACAAAGGAGCCTGGAGGAGTACAGTCCATGGGGTCAAAAAGAGTTGGACACGACTTAGCAACTGAACAACAGCAACAGCAATGTGTGTTATTATTGTTTTACTTTTATTTCCAAACATTAGCTTGATAGTGGAAGGAGTGTGTGACAAAGTGGAGAAGGCTGAGGACTCATGCAGAATCGGGCAAAGTTTCCTAATCCCGCAAACCTCAGTTTCTCTGTCTCTAAAGTGGAATTATGATTGCTCTTACCTCCTAAGATTGATGCTAGAATTAGAGGAGATACAGAGGATGTGAAGCAGCAGAGGTAAACATCCAGAGGATGCTCACTAACCTCCTCTGGACTCATTAACACCTAAACCATAGAAATGACTCCTCATGGTTCCTCTGAAGCCTCCACTGGTCGTTCATGAAACTTCTGGAATCAGAAATCTGTACCCCCACTCCCTGGGGAGCATGCGGTGCTGGGGAGGAAGTAGGGGAAAGGCCAATTCTCTCTTGCCCTCTAAGGAATTACAATCTCTCCCATACTTAAAAAGATCCCAAATTTAGGATATGGAATGTGGACATCTCCAGGGATCACATTGAATCTGTTCCCAGAGGACTATTTCAGGGACGAAAGACCCATTTAATTGTATGACTGCCTTAAATCCACCCTTGATGTCATCCTTCTGGGCTTCTCTCCTCCCCAGCCCAAATCTTCCCCATCCTGTTTCCCAGGAGAAGACTTCACTCCCATCTCCGAGGCAAGAGGCTGGAAGCCAGTCCATCCTCTACAAACAGGAGCACGTCCCGGCTGCCACCGTGGCATCAAGCTGGGAAAAGCATGGGCTCAGGAAAAGGAGAGAAAGATGAAGGGGGAAAATGAGATTCAGAGAAGGAATCCTGGGAGAGTAGACAGGGAACATGGTTAGGAAACACGAGGTGGCAGGAAAGGCTTAACCCAGGTGAGAAGGCGGTCTTGGGGAAGACGTGAACGAAAGCAGAGAGACAGGAGAGGAGCTTGAAGAGGAGGAACAGGAAATATACTAGAGGGAAAAGCTCTGGAAGAAGGGAGTCGGAGGAGGAGTTAATTAGACTTGTTAGAATTCCAGGAAATTCCTCTCTCTGCTTTTTCCATACCTTCCTCCAGACAAGTCCACCTTTTTAGATGCTTTGTCTTCTTTGCCCCTTTCTGGGTTAGCTCCATCCTGGTTGTCTCACCCTAGAAGTCAGGCAGCCTCTTAGCCAATGGAGACCCAGCCCTCGTCCCACACTCCTGCATCTCACAACCCCAGTGACCTCTTTTTAGTTGGATCTTGTCCCCACCCCTACCCCCACTCCAAGCCTCACAGTGAGTCCACCTCCTCCAGGATCAGAAGTGGATCCCCATCCTGAGGATCAGATCTGAACCCCTCATTGAGGTGCATGAGGCCTTTTTGTGACCCAGACCCTGCGAGCTCACAGCCTCCTTGCTCTCCACCCTCCACTCCATCCTCTCTGGGGAACCCGGCAACCAGGACCTGCCTGGCCCCCTCCCCGTCCTGCCTTGACCCTGCCCTGGCTCTGTTCTAAAAAGAACAGGTCTGGACCACCTGCGCATCTTTGAGCATGCGCGGTGTTTCCTCTTCATGTCAGATACTTTCCCCTCTGTTTCCCCAAAGAAGTCCTCTCTGGTTTTCACATTTCAGCTCGGAAACCCTCCTCTCCTTGACCCCTTGCCTGCTGTTACCACCTCCCACCCTTCCAGGCTGACCCAGGCACAGCTGCTTGCTTCCGTTTTCCTACTTACCTGGGCACCTGTTTGCCTCTGATGCTTCAGGACAGAGATGCTGCCTCATTCGCATCTAGAATGGCTTTTGGAAGGAGTTCCACATTGACAGAGTGAGTGAACGGACAGATGGATGGATGTTCGACGCTCCTCTGGTGGCGTAGCAGGAGTGGGTGGGGGAGCCAATGAAGGAAGGGGGTTTGGCAAGGAGGAAAGAATGAGAAAATACAGAGACGAAAGCAAAGTGTTTGGGTAAAAGAAACACACGTATTTTGGCAGGGGATGTTAGACCCCGGTTCCATTCCTGAGTCGGGAAGATCCACTGGAGAAGGGAAAGGCTACCCACTCCAATATTCTAACCTGGAGAATTCCATGTCCATGGACTCGCAAAGATAAGGACATGACTGAGCGACTTTCACTTTCACTTCATTAAATTCTATTTTAGGAGAGAAAAGTCCTACACCCAAGCAGCACCTCAGCTTTTTCTTCTGCATCTGAATGAAGAATGAGGGTAGGAGGGGGCCTTCAGACCCTAGAACCAGTATCATTCAGGAATCACCCCCCCTCCTCACCCCTCCCATCTCAGGGTTCACTTCCTGGGGCTCAGATGCCTGACTACTTCCTCCCCCGATACTAACTCTGTCCCTGCCCCTCTCCACCACAATCCCAACCATCACTCCCCTAGCAGAGACAAGCCCTTACAAGCTTCTCTCTTGTTCAGGATCCCCACCTTCCTCCTCCACTTCCTCCTGCCCTCTCCACCTTATCTCCCCCAGTTCATCACTTTTCCATCTCCTAGGAGCTCCCCAGGTGGTGCTGGTGGTAAAGAACCCGCCTGCCAAAGCAGGAGACATAAGAGATGCAGGTTCAATCCCTGGGTAGGGAAGATTCCCCTACAGGAGGTCATGGCAACCCACCCCAATATTCTTGCCTGGAGAATCCCATGGACAGAGGAGCCTGGGGGGATACAGTTCATGGGATTGCAAAGAGTCGGACATGACTGAAGCAGCTCACGTCAACCATCCTTTGGTCCAAATTCCTCACCAAAAGTAGGCTGCCTCTCAGCTTCCTAAAGGCCCCACAAGTTCTGATAAGACAATCAGAACAAGAGACTTCCCTGGTGGTCCAGTGGTTAAGACTTTGTCTTCCAATGCAGGGGGTGCAGGTTCAATCCTGAGTCGGGGAGGTAACATCCCATATGCCTCGTAACCAAAAAACCAAAACATAAAACAGAAGCAATATTGTAACAGACTCAGTAAAGACTTCAAAACTGGTCCATTTTTTTTTAAATCTTAAAAAAAAAAAAGACAATCAGAACATTTATGAACAATCTTTAAAAAAAAAAACCTACAAAACATTCAGTTACCTCTGCTCAAGATTCCACTTTATGCCCCCAACACTGCAAGGCCTGGCCTGGAGCTGAAGATTAATGTCTCCGCGTGTCTCAGGTCAATGACTCATGGGGTTTTATCAGCGGAGGCAGAGTGGGAAAGGTAATGGAGAGTCAGTTCAAGGGACACCCCCCCCCCCCAGCCGCCTCCATCCGATCCGCTCTCCTTTGGTGCGAAGGAGCCCCGTGCACCATGGTTTATTTTTAATCTGTTGATTTTGCAATTAACAGAGAGAAGGCGCCTCTTTCGGATGGGCTGGTTCAGGGGTTCAAAGCGGCCAGCTCCCCTGACCCCTTTACCAGCCTCCGACGTCGCGGTGCGGCTGCCCAACTGGGAGAGATTTATACTTATTTTTCTATAATGGAAAACTCATTGCTGGACATCGAGTTACTCACTTAGATTTGTTTTCTTTGGAAGAAGCTGCCGGCGGGCGGGCTGGCGGGCGGGCGGCAGCGCCCCAAGCTGGGTCATTAACATGGCAGCAACAGCAACACAGACCTTTACAGCCGCTGCCTGTAAACCGTGGATAAAGTTCAAGCGTTTATTCTGTCTGAGGCCTCCCAGTGTCTATAAAAGCCCAGCACGATTATATGATCAGTGTCAAGACCCACTTTCCCCCTTTGTGCTCCCGGGCGCTTTCCTTGCCCTGTCCCTCCGTGTTGCCACCGCAGCTGCTCTGGCGCTAATAGCAACCCAAGGCACAGACGATTGGAGTGATCCTTGGGCTTTGTTTTAAACATGGTTTTTGCTTGTGTTAACTACCGCCTGGCTCTCTGACACCCATGAATGAGGCTATGCGAGGCTGTCAATCAACAACAATAATAATGCCATCTGGGTTTGAATAATACTAATGAGAAGAAGAAGAAGAGGGATGCTGTGTATTAACATAGCACCTTTGTCCCAGAAGCTCAGAGGGCGTTTGGGAGAATAACTCATTCATGCTCGGAGCACTGCTTGGCAGTAGATATTATGATCCCACCACGGGGGACTGAGACACAGAGAGGGCAAGCGGCTCGCCCTGAGGTCACACAGCAAGTCAGGGGTGGCACAGATCACAGTCGCTGCGAGTCCCCCAGAACCTTGGCCCTGCAGGATCACACAGGTCTGTGCCTCTGTGCCTCTGGCTTGTCACTCTAGTTATAAGAGTTGTAAAACTCAGTTTCTCCATACTCATGGGGATGAAGGAAAGGAAGAAATGGAAAGACTATTCTAGGGTGGAGGAGACCACAAAGATCGTCAGCATTATAGGAGAGCCCACCCGAGTTGGGGACAAGGCAGGGAGGGTGACTGGATGCAGGGGTACCAGGCCAAGAGCCAGCTGGGATTTCCAAAGGCGCTGAGGGATGGTGGAAGGATATTAAAGCGAGATGGATTAAAAAAAGAGAAAGAGAGATCCCCCAAGTGGGTGAAAAGGTGAGCTCATCACTGAGCCCCTGGCTCTCAGAAGGCCAAACGCGGGGCAGCAGCCAGCCAGAAGAAAAGATAAAGCTGGAGACACCGAGAATTTCCCAGTTCAGTCTAAAATCCCATTCTGCACTTTGCAGGTTCCACCAAGGTGCTGGAACCCTAACCCTCCCTTCACAACCCCTTAGTGCCCTGGGGGTTTCAAACCTGATTATCATGTCAAGTCAGTAGAATCTCTCTTAACTTCTCTGTGCCTCAGTTTCCACCTCTGTGAGTGAGTGATAGTCGCTCAGTCATGCCTGACTCTGCAACCTCATGGACTGTAGCCCACCAGGCTCCCCCGTCCGTGGGATTCTCCAGGCAAGAAGTCTAGAGTGGGTTGCCATTTCCTCCTCCAGGGTATCTTCCCCACCCAGGGATCAAGTCCATGTCTCCTGTGTCTCTTGCATTGGCAGGCGGACTGTTGACCACAGAGCCACCAGGGAAGGGAGGGCTTGTTAGAAAGAATCTAAAATGACTTTGAATGTCCATCAAAGTTTTACTTTGATTCTTTTTCAGAGGAACTATTGAGAATTTGTTACAGAAATAATGATGTGATCAAAGAGATATCCCAGAAAATCAACCTTGCAAAGCTCTGGAGCACGGATGAGACCAGGGAGAGACTGAAATTAGAGGAATCAATTTGGGAGTAGCTGTCATATTCTGGAAAGGCGTAGAAAGTGCTGCACAAAATGACTAAGTGATGGACCAGTTTTGAAGTCTTCCCAAACCGCTCATCAAATCCTTCCTCTCCGGCTCCCTCTCCCTTGCAGAGCTGGGGCTGAACCTTCTGCCCTAGAAGTGCGTTATTTATGGTCTCGTCTGTCGTTAGCTTTTGTCCCTGACCCAATTTAGAGATGCTTTATCACCAGGACTGCCTCTGCGGCTCTCAAGCTTTCAAGGCAAGCGTTCCCAGCAAGAAACAGATTTACAATCCCTCCCCAGACCATCCAGGCAGAAAGCCCCTGTTTCACGTCTCTCCAGGCAGGAAGGAATTCTCCTTCTTCTCCATCCCTCGCCCCAAGTGAGGATTTGACCCTGCGTGAACTTGGGCTCCCATCTTCTCTTTCCCTCCAGGCTCTGAGCTCCTCAAAGACAAAGCCCAACCTCTGTCCTGCGTTTGAGTCCCTTTTCAGTCTAGCGGCTGCCATCCTGTCAGTGTGGGAGAAATCGGACTTGAAAGTAATTCAGGACACATTTTATTATAAGGATCTAAGATTCTTCATGTATTCAAGTATGGAATGCCCATCCTAGGTTGATGTCTTGGTGAAAGCAGCTGGTTCATGAGATTCCTCTTACAGACAGAATTTGTTAGATCCTCCCAAGGAGGCAGTGTTTGTAAGGTGGGCCTTCAGGAATAAGAAATCACCTGGATGTTGGAGTGGCCTTCACAAGAATATATGACTTCTGGGCTTCCCTGGTGGCTCGGTGATAAAGAATCTGCCTGCCGATGCAGGAAACACGAGTTTGGTCTCTCATCGGGGAAGACCCCACAGGCCTCGGAGCAACTAAGTCCTCGCCCCACAACTACTGATCCTGGGCTCTAGAGCCCATGCTCTGCAACTAGAGAAGCCACCGCAGTGAGAAGCCCTAGCGCCCCAGCTGGAGAGTAGCCCCTGCTCACTGAAACTAGAGAAAAGCTCATGCAGCAATGAAGACCCAGCACAGCCAAAAATAAATAAAATTATTTAAAAAACTATGATTTCTCTATTCTCTCCTACTTTCCCCCTCCCTCCCTCTGCCCTTCCTTGCTTCACCCCTCCCCCACTCCCCTCCATCCATTCTCCCTCCCTCCCTTCCCCCATCCTTCCATCCTTCCATCCATCCATCCTTCCTCCCTTCCAGCATCACATGATGACCAGTGTGAGATTCTTGCACAAGACACTCTAGACATTGGTTCCTGCCCTTGAGAAGTTTGAAATCCAATGAAAGATAGACAACCACTCCTCCTTTTACTGTATAAACCAAATTTTATTGTAGGTTAAACTAAGGTACAAACCACACAGTGTGGCCTGTGGAGGAAGGAGAAACAGGATCGTGGTACTGGAGGTAGAAGGGACCTCGGGGAGTCAGCTTAGCTGAAGGGCTGTGTGCACACAGAAGAGCTGAAGCCCCCATGGGGGTGGGGCCCGGGGAGCCAGACCCTCAGAGACAACGTGGCAGAATAGCTTTAGGGAGATGTAGAAAGACAGCCATGGACCTAAATGAGGCCGGTGGCTCAGATGGTAAAGAATCTGCCTCCAATGCAGGAGACCTGGGTTTGATCCTTGGGTCAGGAAAATCCCCTGGAGTAGGAAATGGCTACACTCTCCAGTATTCTTGCCTGGAGAATTCTGTGGACAGAGGAACCTGGCGGGCTACAGTCCATGGGGTCGTAAAGAGTTGGGCACAACTAAGTGACTAATACCCTACTACATAAACTAAATAAGCCGCAGTGAGGACTTCCAGTCCTACTCATGGGCAAGGAGAACAAGTGAAGCTTTAGGAACGGGGACATGAACCCCAGATCTGATGGTGGTGGCCCATGCGGTCAGCCGGCCTTGTCCCAGTGTCCTGAGGCTATGGTGCTTTCTGCACTTTTCCCTGCAGTTGAAGGACTCACTGGGCACTTCTTTGGCAGGACAAGGCCCGAGGATTCATCTGGCCTGGGGCTGGATCTGTCTGTCCTTGGAGTGTTTTTCTAGAGAACCCTCCCTCCCTTCCCACTCCTCACCCAGGGGACGGTCTTGACCTTCAGCCGAGACGGAGCTCCAAGGTCTCTGAAGCTCTGTGGTCCCTCTCGCAGACGGCCCACCACGAGGGGCAGAGGGCCCCAGGGCGCCTGCCCCCTTCTCTGGCTGCCCAGTTCTCACCGCATCACGGATTTTCCTGGAGGGAAATGGAGGAGTCCACACGCTCTTGGCTTGAAGAGATTCCACGCTGTCTGCACAAACAGAGCCTGGAGCCTCCAGGAGTGCCTTGCTCTCACCTCACCCCCAGAAAGCCTCCCTTCCCGGCCCCTGCAGACAGGCTATGAATTGTGACTCTGACCGCCACACACTAATGTACTGTGGGGCTGAGGCTTGGGGTTTCTGCCTTGAAAAAAATAAATCCCTGCCTCTCCTCTCTGCAGCGGTCATGTGTGTCTCTGAGGATCTTTGCTCCCCAGGCAGCCCTGCGCGGCGTAGACCAGGAGACTCTTGGGAGGGACCGACCTCTTCAGGTACCCAGGTGTCGTTGTGTGGTCTGCAGACAGGGTGAGCCAACTTTCAGCAGCTCCACACACAGGAGGAACCATCCACCATGCACAGACATCTTTCCACACTCTGGTCCCTCTGCCCACAATGCCCCTTCTTTCCTGCTCTGCTTGGGGAGCTCCTGTTCATTGTTCAATGCTTAGCTCTAAGGGTACTCGTATTAGGAAGACGTCCTCGGCTCCCATTTAGAGAGATACTGGCTTATCCCTTCACTGGGCTCTTTAGAGGCGCCTCACTGACAGTGCTGAGGGGACAGATTTAGGGTTGCCTGTTTGGATATCAAGGCTTCTCAGGTGGCACAGTGGTAAAGAATCAGCCTGCCAGTGTTGGAGACACAAAAGACTTGAGTTCCATCCCCAGGTCAGGAAGATCCCCTGGAGTAGGAAATAACAATCCACTCTAGGATTCTTGCCTGGAAAATTCCATGGACAGAGGAGCCCATGGGGCTATGGTCCCTGGGGTTGCAAAGAGTCAGACACGATTGAGTGACTGAGCACATTTAGATATTCCTTTCTCATCTAGACTATGAGCTGCCGAGGGTGGCCCTCGGGAGACAGTTGCACAGGCTGTGCACTGCTCAACCCTCTGGGAGGCCTTTCACATTGTATTCTAATTACATCCTGCACAATTCTAAGCAGCAGCTTTGGGGATCATTGGATCTTATTGTTAATAGGGACTGGCACACAACCAAGTTGGTTTATTCAACCTCATACAGGGCCACTGCTCAGATTTTTACTCCTCCTGCCCTGGTCCCATAAAAGAGGGAAGAAACATGAGTTGGCCCAACCTCCTTATAATGAGAAGATGTCAGTTCCCCTTGGAGACAGTATAGTAGTTATAGATCTAGAAAGAAACGCAGGGTCCCAGTAAAGCCCTCAAATAGCTGATGGCTGGCCAAGGGATGTCAAAGGGGTTTCAGCTCATAAACCAAATTCAGATTCAGACAGAGTGACTCCCAAAGGGTGTACCTGGGAAGTCCTCTGTGGCAGTGTTGGAGGTCAGTGGGAAAGAAGCCCCCATGGGTTTGCGAAGTCTGGTCCTGGAGTGGGGCTGGGAAATGGAGGCTGGTGAGCCCTGTGACTGCCACTCCTGCAGTCTGGTCCAGAAATAGTGGCAGGGAGCCATCAGACTACATAATAAGTGTCCCTTTTCTGTCTTGCACTGATGTTCTCGGGTACTGTGACTGGTATGTGAACTTTTGTCCTGGTGCCTCAGTTTCCCACCTATGGAATGAGAGATCTTTCTTTTAGGGTTTTGGAAAGATGAAGTAGAGGGTCGAAGGAGGTCTTCTAATTTCCCCACCCCTCTCCAGGAAAAGAAATGGACTCTTTGGGAGATGGACAGACCCAGAACCCATTTCAGCTCATCAAACAATGTAGGATTCATGCCCCAACTTCACACCGATGCCCATTGTTTTGTCTGCCAGTCCGCCCACTCCTATATCCTGAGATTAGGAGAAAGTAAAGATGGAAGGAAAGGCAGTTACAATAATAACAGCAAAGCTTCTGACCACTTGGCATGCCATAGATGGGCATCAAGGGGTAGAGGTGGTTTGCCCTCTGTCATTGGAGGAAGGGTCGTGGGGCCGTGATCAGGACTCCAGGCTCTGGGACCCCCTTGTCTGGGCGCGATTCTGGGTCCTGATACTCCGCCGCCACGTGACACCAGGCAAACTGCTTGACCTGGCTCTCCAGTGTTCCTGTTTACAAAAGGGGCTGCCGGAGTCGTGAGGATCGAGTGAGTTAACACAGACGTAGAGAATGGACTTGTGGACACAGGAGGGGAAGGAGAGGGTGGGACAAATGGAAAGAGCAGCGCTGACATAGAGACACTACTACGTGTGAAATAAACAGCTAGTGGGAAGCTGTGTAGCGCAGGGAGCTCAGCTCAGGGCTCCGTGATGACCTAGAGGGGTGGGATGGGAGCGGGCAGGGAGGCCCCAGGGGAGACATATATCTCCCCTTGGGGATATATATATATAGTTGATTCACTTCGTTGTACAACGGAAACCAACACACCACTGTAAAGCAATAATACCCCAATAAAAATAAATAAATATATATATGTATGTATATAAATAAATGTGTGATACTTAAAGCAGAGCAAGTTCCCAGGGTTACTGTTATTTGGCAGTTACTGTTGCCATATCAAGCTGCTTTCCCAGCCCAAGGAGGAAGGGGCCACAGAAGCACCTGAGAATGGACCAGGGGGTCACCCAGTAAACCACCATGACTCCCTCCCCATCCCACCCTTGTTATTGTTCTAATTTTTATGGCCTCAGCTCACACTTTCCTCACCTCCCACATTATCCCTTTTCTCAGGCGGTCTGCGCGTGAGTGAATGACCAGAGGCCCCCAGCTTGCTCGACTCTCTGCAGGGAACCTCCAGGCACCCGTCAGACTCAGACACTCTGTCTTGGGTGCCAACACTTAATAAAAGACCACGAGGGCACTGGGACCTGTGAGGTTTGCAAATCCCCTGGCCGATGCTATGAAGTGCTGGACTACTTCTGTGCACGTTTGCTTATTTATTATACTTTCATCAGACGCTAAGTTGACTACAACAACAAGATCTTGACGGAAACAAGAGGGAAGCTTGCTCAACCCTGGTGCAATTCCTGTGGACCAGCATCCAATGTGGAGCCCTGGGGATCTGCGTGTAGAATGCCCCTCCCGCCCCTGTCTACCTGGCAATCCATCCCCCTCCTTTCAAGCCCAGCACAACAATGACCTCTTTCGTGAAGACTTCTTGATCATCCCCTCAGCTCCCAGCAGACTTGGGAACTTTCTTATGAATTCTTTTAGCCTTTAATTTATAAGAGACTTTCTAATGATATGCTTGAATTGCTTATTACATCCTGAGTATCCTGCAGGCACGAAAATCCTCATTTACTCTGACAGCCAGAGCCTGATGTGGGTCTGCCTCACAGGAGGAGCTGACCATGTCTGCAGTGACACCTTTCTGCCCACAGTACCTCTTTGGATTTTCTAAGCTGAAGAGTTGGTTTCAGGTATGAACCCCAGGCTGCCAAAGAGATTCAAAGCAAATATGAGGGAAGATGTGTTGACAAGTATAGACCTAGAACTCCAGAAAAACTTGCCAGAAATTCCAGAATCTTTTTCTTGGCCTCCACAAATGAGGGAGATGATTCGGTCATGATCACCTTTGGCAGTGGGGAAGGACCGGCTGGTTCTCCACTGGCCTTCAGCTTCAGGAGTCTTTAAGCTGACCTCTGGGCTTACGTGGGTGCCTGTGGGCGCCCATGGGTGACAGATTCACCCCCCTCTGCCTCTCAGTCGCCCTGGCATGCTATGTTGGGTGTCCAGAACTGCCTTTCTGCCCAAGTTATAGCCTTCTTTGCAGCAAGGTCAAGTCCCCTCTCCCTGCCAAGCTGCTTCTGACCCACCCTGTCCAAAGGGAACTCTTCTTTCTCTGGGCCCTGGGCAGCACGACATTGACCAGGTTTCTCACTGGTTCGGGAATGTCACAGGGGAAATTCCTTTGAGAGAAAACGTTATTTCTCTTGGGGTCCTGGTTCGCTGCTCAATGCTGAGCAGAGTCTGGGCTCCTGGCGTGTGTGTGTATATGTGTGTGTGTGCGCGCGCACATGGGTGTATGCACATGGGGGTGTGCATGTGGGCGTGGGTGTGCATGGGTGTATGCATGCATGGGTATGTGTGTGCATGGGAGTGTGTGTGTGTGTGTGTGTGTGTGTTGGCACGGCAACATAACATGTATAATCCGATTCAGAGACCCTGGCGTTACATCTGGAATAAAACGAACTCATTTCTGACATCTCGCAGCGTAAAAGCGCAAGGTCTCTGCCCCACTGAGGTCTCAAAGAAACAAAGCGGCCCCGCGAGCAGGGTGGGGAGCTGACATTCCTTTCCTGCCTGCCGGCGCGCCCTCCCCCTGCCCACTGCCCCGCATACAGAATGGAAACTTTCAGGGGAAAAGAATTCTGCACAGCTGTGTGAGAGACCACACAGATTCCCTACATCTGCCAGCGGCCGGTCGGTGAGCTCATTTCCCCGGGGGGCTGCCGTCTGAGCCTGTGGGGTCCTCTCCAGTCCACCCCGGGAGGGGCTGCAGAGGAAAGAGGAAGTGGCCCCAGGTGGGGCGAGACCTTTCTCACGTCAGAAGGCTCACGGGAGACGTGCGGGGGCGCGCACAGAGGGCTGCCGGCCCAGAGGGCTGGCTGTCCAGAAGTCCCTTTGTCCATGAAGGTTGAAAGGCGGTATTATCAAACGTACAATGGATTTTAAAAGAATCTTCACTCCCACCAAGTCCTCCTGCTCTCTCCCCGAAGTCAAAGTCAAGAAGCAATGGCTGGTTAGAAAATACCCTATAGAGGATCACAGTCCTGGGACATGAAGGCTTTCTAGCACTAAAAGGAATGTTTTCATGTGTACATGGCCTATCGCCCACACAGAGACTTCACCCCTTCACTCGTGGTCCCTGATCCCCAGGTGGCCGTCTGGGAGAGGTGGGCAGGTAGCGCTGACATCCACCTTGGTACCCGGATAGGTACTGATGCCGACACTGACTCAGGCAGAGCATCCACCCTGACTTTCTCAAGTGGAAGGTGAGGGTTATGGAGGCTTCCTGGGATTGCCCAAGTTCACACACCAGGACAGAGGACTTGGGCTTTTGCATTTGACTCGTAAACTCGTGTGCTTTTCCTTTCGCAAAACCATGACATGGTGTCTTACAGAATAGCAGCTTGTTTGTAAGCTGATTTTTTCTCCCTCTCCCACTTCTCGGGGCCCCTCATTTCCCAAATCCAACCAAGCTCTGGGATTCTTGTGGGTAGGACACAATCTCTCCCCACATTGAGTTTGGGGCCCACACCTTGGCAGAGCAGCAGAGGAGGGGGTCCAGACATACTCTCCAACCCCTTTGGAAAATCATCCTCTGGCTATGTGGCTGTGGCCCCAGAGTGTGGGGGACCAGAACATAGGAGATCGGGGTGTTCAGGCAGCCTGGCTTCTCAGGTCAAGCTGTCGGGCATCACCTAACCCGGGCCTGGGTGTTTCCACCTGTAAAGTAAGGGGGCGGGGCCAGGGGTCTCCATGGACATGCCCAGCTCGCTGGCTTCCAGTGTTCCATGACTGGACAGAGGACTGGGGTGGAGAGTTTCCCTGGAGGGAGCCTGTGCCTCTGAGACCCTTCCCTCCGCTCGCATTCTGCTGTCGGCCTGGAGCTGGCCTGGCCCTGCCTGGCTTGGGGACCCCTTTGTACAGCATCAGTTGAAGGCTGGGTGAGGGCGGGCTGGGGCCAGCAGGGGGGAGACCCACTGGGGTATTTTTTTTCAGATGCATATGTCCCCTCTCAGGCAGCCCTTTCAGCGCTCGGGACAATGTGCTCTTTTTGTCCCCGGCTCTTTCAGCCGCCTGCTCATTCTCTTTGCATCTGCTGCACACGGGACATCCCGGCTGGCAGGCGACCATGGGGACACATTGTGCTCCCTTAATGAAGCATGGGACTGGGGACATGGGGGTGGCTGGGGGCCTGTGGGGGCTAGGGGTGAGCTAGGGGCACCCCATCTTTCTACTCCAGGCTCCTGTGGAGGAGAAGGACCCTCGGCTGGCCCCTCTTTTATCTCTCACTGCCACATGGATGTGACTAACCCCATGTCAGAGGCTTTGGGGATGGAATGCCTGAGGCGGGAGTGAGCTGGAAGATGGAGGGGGTGGATTTCCCTTGAGGAAACCGAGGCACAGCTGGGCAGGCAGGAGGGAGGTCCTGGGAGAAGGGCAGTCTGCCAGGAGCACTTGACCTTCATCCTCCCCACAGCGAGATTCCCTGCCCCATTCAACATGTGAGCAGGTAAGGCAAGAACCCGGGCTCCCCACTTTTCGAGCTTGAAAAACTTGCTGTACTCATCACCCACTTAGGTTTCTAAAGAGTAAGTTTTGGAGCCAGGAGGGTCACGGAGTGATCTCTTGGGGACCCCTCAGGCCTCCATGTGTTCACGTTGGAGGTCTTCTCCATCCAGGTGAAGAAGAAAAAGAGGGATGGCTAGGGAATTTGCAGGAGGTGGCCAAGGATGGTACAGTGCACAGTGGCACACCAGCGGCATGGGTCTTCCCCTCACCCCAAAAGTTTCTTAAGCACCCTTTGTCACCCTGCTACCCCAGCATGGCCCAACAGCAAAGAAGGATGAAATGGGTTGAGTTCCGAGGAGGAGAGGTTTTTCCTCCCCGCATGGCTTGTAGCCACACATCCGTAATCTCCGCGCCAGGAGGTGATGCTACCAAAGCCGATGGCTGTCTGCACGGGAGGGCGAGGTCAGGCCCCTCCTTTGCTCCTATCTGGGTGCCAGCGGTGTAGGCAGTCCCACGTTTCCAGAAAAAGTGGCCCTGGGTCCCCTGTGGCTCTCGGGGCCCACAGGAGTCCTTCTCCCTCACTTCAGGCCCCTTTTCTACTTGCCAGAGTCACCTTGTGGATGCCCGTCTTCACTACGATGTTCCGGCCCATGCAGATGGCTTCCGGACAGTTCCTGCAACTTCAGAATTGGTCTTTCTGGTCTCCTTTCCCCCCCCACCCTACCCCCAGTCCACCCCTCACTCCTCCTGGCCTGCTTCCCCGCCCACCACCCTAAAGAAAAAAGCCTGGGCCTAGTCCAACAAGGCCCCCTGTCCCCTTTAACAAGCGGAGTGTGCTGGCATTGCAATTGGTGGTCTTCTCCCTGAAGGTGGTTAATTGGTACAGAATGTAGACTTCAGTTGTCTTGCCAGCCCTGATGAAAACGCGGCTGGCAGGTAGCCGAGACGGAGGAATTTGTCGTAGGTTAGATCAGCCCCAGCTCTAAGAACCGAATGTACAGCTTATGCAAATAGTTTTGCTTAGCATGGATCCTGTGTTCCTCTCCCCCCTCAGTCCCCCCCGCCCCACAACTATTTTTTCCCCTGAAGGGTGGGGAGGGAAGCAGGGGTGGGGGGGCCGAGCGTGAGGGGTGTGCGGACAGAGGAAGGAGGCAGAGAGAGCACTTGCTTGCCAGATCTCATTCTCCATCAGAAAGGAGCAAATTGCTTTCCCTTAAAAAAAAAAAAAAAAGGGCAGGGGAAAAAGAAGACAAAACACCCATCCTTTGGGCTAATGTACCGAGCATTTGAAAGCTGAATGGCTCAGTAAGAAAGGCCAGCCATGAGTGTATTTGGAGAGACTGTTATCCCCATCAAAACCCATTCGTACTCTCTGGGAGGCCTGTGGAGCACCTGGGTGGGGACCTGGAACACGGGCTTCTCTTCCTCCCATGATGGTGTCACCTCCCCACCCCTGCCTTGGTGTGCCGATCACGGCAGATGCTGACCCCAGCCTCTGGGTCACCCACAGGTCCCAGCAGAGAGACGACTGCAGCAGCTACTATCAGCATGTGTATCCAGCAGGCAACCCAGTTGCAAGCTGAGTGATTCAGGATACACTGCTTAACCTCTCTGAGCGACAGTCGCCATATCTGCAAAAACACGGGGTACAATCGTTTCCTCAGATGGAAGTACTATACCTGGCACATAGTGAGGGCGCAATGGCTATCTAATAAGAATGAATAAAGCAAGATAACAAGAGAAGGTAATGAACGTGCTGCCTGGTGAGTCATAAGCCGTCAAATGTTGGCTGCATCTTGCCTGGCTCCTAAGGATGGTGAAAAGACCAAAAACTCATCAAGAGAAAAGTTGAATTTTAAGGTGTCAAGTTGGTTCAACCCTGGTTATACTGAAGATGGAGGGTGGGGGTGGGACTGGGGAAAAAACCTTGAAGTCAATCAAGGACCGGGTTCCTCAACCTCAACTACTGACATTTGGGACTTGGTGGTTCTTTGTTGGTGGGGGTGGGGGGCTGTCTTGCACCACGTAGGATGGTTAGTGTCCTCTACCAACTAGATGCCTATTGCAGCTTCCCTGGTTATGAAAACCAAAAAGGTCTCCCCTCCAGGCCAACTCTAGGGCACTGTTGGTGGGGATGTAAAATGGTACACCTGCTATTAAAAACAGTATGGAGATTCCTCAAAAAATTAAAAATAGAACTAACATACGATCCAGTGACCCCACTTCTGGATATACAGCCAAATGAATTGAAAGCAGAGTCTTGAAGAAGCATCTGCACTCTGGTGTTCACTGCATCATTATTAAGAGCAAGAGGAAGAAACAGCTTCAGGATCCATCAATAGAGAGATAAACAAAGACACTGTGGTCTATACACACAATGTAATCGCCTCAGCAGAGAGACTTCTGTCATATGCTACAATGTGAATGAACATGAATGAGACACTCATGCTCAGTAGCTCAGAGGTGACTGACTCTTTGTGACCCCATGGCCTGGAGCCCACCAGGCTCCTCTGTTCTTGGGGTTTTCCAGGCAAGAATACTGGAGTGGGTTGCCGTTTCCTCCTCCAAGGGATCTTCCCAACCCGGGGATTGCACCCAGGTCTCCTGCATCTCCTGCCTTGGCGGGCATATTCTCTATCACTGGGCCACCTGGAAAACCGATTGTTAACAAGATGTATGTGTGTGTGCATGCTAAGTCGCTTCTTTGTGATCCTGTGGACTATAACCCGCCAGATTCCTCAGTCCATGGGACTCTCCAGGGAAGAATACTGGAGTGGATTGCCATGCCCTCCTCCAGGGGACCACAATACTGCTATCTAAACCTCAGACTTGACAAAGATTTCACCAATTGCCCCAATAATGTCCTTTATTGTGAAAGAAAACACAGACTCCTATTGCATTCCTTTATCACATCTCTAATTTAGTCTCTCTTAATCTGGACCAGTTCCTAAGTCTCTCTTTGTGTTTTCATGCTGTGGACAATTTTGAAGAGTAGAGCTCAATTTGTTTGTAGACTGTCCTTCAAGTTGGGTTTGTCTGCTGATTAGATTACACGTACTTGGCAGGAACTCCACAGAAGTGAAGTTGTGTTCTCTTAAATATATCATTTTAGAGGCATATAAAATCAAGTTGTCCCATTACTGCTGATATTAATTTTGATCACTCTCTTAAGATGGTGTCTGCCAGGCTTCTCCACTGCAAAATGACTATTTTGCCCCTTATAATCGGTAAGTGTCTTATGGGTAGACATTGAGAGTATATAAAATTTGAATACTCCTCAAACCTTCCCCCATTGGTTTAAACATCCATTGATGTTTCTTGCCTAAATCAATTATTATGTTGGTGCCAAGTGGTGATTTTCTAATTCCATCATTTCTTCTACATTTATCAGTTGACTTTCCATGCTAAGGGCTTCCCTGGTAACTCAGCTGGTAAAGAATCCACCTGCAATGCAGGAGACCCCGCTTTGATTCCTGGGTTGGGAAGATTCCCTGGAGAAGGGATAGGCTATCCACTTCAGTATTCTTGGGCTTCCCCTGTGGCTCAGCTGGTGAAAAATCTGCCTGCAATGTGGGAGACCTGGGTTCGATCCCTGGGTTGGGAAGATCCCCTGGAGAAGGGGAAGGCTACCCATTCCAGTATTCTGGCCTGGAGAATTCCATGGACACAGTCCATGGGGTCGCAAAGAGTCGGACATGACTGAGTGACTTTCACTTTCACTTTCCATGCTAAGGAAGAGCTTTTCTCTCTTTATTCCTCTCTTTCTTTCCTTCCTTCCTTCCTTCTTTCTTTCTTCCATTTCATAAGCGTGCGTTCTTTGTTTACCTTTTTAAAATTAATTTTGATTGGAGTACAGTTACTTTACAATGCTGTTAGTTTTTGCTGTACAGCAAGATTCATGGGTTCCTCATTATAGCTTTAGTAGTATTATTCATTTTGATGTCAAGTTGTTCTAGATTCTGTAAGACCTTCTTTAATATTCTATGAGAAAAGAAGGCTGAACGTTACACACTTGTGTGCACTCAGTTATTTTTAAGGGGGGATGTTTAAATTGTAAATCAAATGTTGAACCACGGCCTAAAATTCACCAAGGAAAGAGATGTCATGGTTGAGTACCCAAGCCTTGAAAAAAAAACAGATTGAATGCTTTGAACCTAAGTGTTTGTGTGGGGCTGGGAAAGAACAGCTATGGGAAGGCAGCCCTTAAGGACCAATGAGTTTGTGAACTGTGGAAACCTCTCTGATATGACGGGAGGTTTGAGCTTCCTGTTTCACTCAGGTCATAGCTGAAGGTTATTTATTTAACCTTTTCCAGGAGCTGAGTCTGACCGGCCGTGCAACCCTTCCACTCTCGTGTTTATTCTGATTTGTATCCAGTTGACTTCATTCCCCCCCCGCCCCCCCCCCCCCGCTTCTTCCTCCACACCTGCCCCCAGCCACCAGGAAACGGAGCCTCTGGCTATCACCGTGATGCTGAATGAATTATTTGGAAATAGCTTCTTCAAGCATGTGGAATGGCATTTGCAACTTCTGGAGCTGGTTCGTGTGAAAAATCCAAATGAAAATTTACTGGGTAGGAAAGCCCAAAGGTAACCAACCAAAGGGGTCCCCAACCTCTGGGATCTAATGCCTGATGGTTTGGGTGGAGTGGATATAATAGTAATAGAACTAAAGCGCTCAATAAATGTAATATGCTTGAATCATCCCCAAACCATCTCCCCCGACCCTGTCCATGGAAAAATTGCCTTCCACAAAACCAGTTCCTGTTGCCAAAAAGGTTGGGGACTGCTGCTCTATAGGGCTGCTAATGGTGTGCCCCTTGGCATTGGGCAGAATTTGAAAGTTCATTCACTGTCTACCATCATCCCACCCCACCTTTAGGTAAATCTACACTATATTGGTGCAAGCTGGCAGGGAACTGTTTCCCATCTTAAACTGGGCTCCACTAGGGGAATAATGACATGCTTGAAAACCACTTGGAAAAAATGATTACCTCTGCCCAAACCCAGGCATCTAAATTGGTTTAACCTCTTAGGGACAGGGCAGAGGACAACCAGTTGTAGACACTTAGGTAACCTGCATTTTGTGGACTCTCCAGACAGAATGAAGAGGTGGGGCATGGGAGGAGGCAGCCTCATTCCCTCTTGGTTACCTCTAGAAACTGGGCTCCATGGCCGGGCAGCACAGGAATTTGCACACATGCTCTCAGGAGACCAAGGAGCCTGCACTTCAGTGGTGGCATTTAGATGTTCCTCTGAAACGCTAATGAAGACTCAATTTCAGGATCACTAACAAAATGAGCCCCAACCAATTGATGCCTTCCAATTGCGGTGCTAGAGAAGACTCTTGAGAGTCCCTTGGACTGCAAGGAGATCAAATCTGTCGATCTTAAAGGAAATCAACCCCAAATACTCATTGGAAGGACTGGTGCTGAAGCTGAAGCTCCAATACTTTGGCCGCCTGATATGAAGAGCCAACTCATTGGAAAAGACTTTGGTGCTGGGAAAGATTGAGGGCAGGAGGAGAAGGTGGCCCCGGAGGATGAGATGGTTGGAAGGCATCACTGACTCAATGGATATGAATTTGAGTAAACTCCAGGAGACAGTGACGGATAGGGAAGCCTGGTGTGCTGCAGTCTATGGATTTATAAGGAGTCGGACGCAACTAAGAGACTAAACAACAACAAAGTTCTCAGACTTGTTAATGGATCACTCCCTTGGAAGATCAGGGACAGCAGCACTGAACAAATGGCTCGAAGCACCCAGAAAGGAGTTATTGCCTCAGTTGAAAGACTTCCAGGGAGAGACAGTTCTCGGTTCTCCTCCATGGCACATTGCACTCACTTAGTTTTCTGGCCGCCAGTACATTGGCTCCATCGACCCTCCATCTCTCCAGCTGATTTTAACCTAGTTTCCAGCTCATCACCCTTCTCAAAAGAAATATCCAAAGCCCCTCACTCCTTTCATGTTATCCCCTTCTTCTTAGATGAAGGAGAAAAGGAAATTGGGGGTCAGAAGGGGGTGAAAACTGATAAACAGGCTGCCAGGTCCCCTTGTTGAGTGGTTCTTGCATTTAATCCTCACAACAAACGGGTAAAGCCAAGGGAACTGAGAGTTGGAGAAAACGTGTGATTTGCCAGAGCTTTGAGAGCCAACCCTCCTCCCACGTGCTGAGCTATGTCGGATGAGTCAGAGGATGGGCTTATGGCCATAGCCTGGCTACGGGTTTTCTATACAACTTTCAGTAAATCATAGAATTTCTCTGAATCTATTTTCTCAACAATACAGTAGAGACTTGTTTGTATGGATACAAATGTATATGTAGAAAGATAGACATGACTATACATATGCAAGGGCTTTCCAGGTGACTCTAGTGGAAAAGAGCCTGCCTGCCAAAGCAGCTAGGCATAAGAGATGTGGGTTCGATCCCGGGGTCAGGAAGATCCCCTGGACATGACAACCCACTCCAGTATTCTTACCTGGAGAATTCCATGGACAGAGGAGCCTGGATGGCTACAGTCCGTGGGATCACAAAGAGTCAGACACGACTGAAGCAACTTAGCATGCATGCATACATCCATATGGAAATCCAGACACATTTCACATACCTTTGTGTGTATCCATTCCTATCTATCTCTTAATCTACCTACTTAGCTATCATCTATCTCTTATATATCTATCATCTCTCTATTATCTATCATCTATCTATTATATTATATATCTATCATCTATTATATATCTATCATCCATCTATTATCTATCATCTATTTATTATGTACCTATCATCTATCTATCTATTATCTATCATCTATCTGTCTATCATCTATTATATATCTATCATCTATCTACCTGTCTATCTATTATCGATCTTCTATTTCCTTCCTAGAAAGGATTTGAAGAGCCTCCATCTCCTTATCTCCTACTTCGTAGTCAACTCACTTCAATTTGCCTTCTATCTCATCACTCCAGGAAGCAGCTTTCTTTAAAGTCATCAGGGACCTCCATGTTGCCAGTTTCAATGTATATTTAAGGAAGATCAGCTGGAATAGGAAAGAGCAGCCCACTCCAGTTTTCTTGCTTGGGAAATCCCATGGACAGAGGAGCCTGGTAGGCTACAGTCCATGGGTTTGCAAAGCATCCACCTGATTGAGCACACACACATCATAGTTCTATTTCTAATTTTTTGAGGACCCTCCACAGTGTTAACCACAGTGGCTGCACCAGTTCACATTCCCACCAACAGTGCATAAAGGGTCCCTTTTTCCCCACATCCTTGCCAACACTTGTTATTTCTTGTTTGTTTTTTTTTTTTTTTTAATAATAGTCATTCCAGCAGGTGTGAGGTGATAGTCCACTGTGGTTTTGGTTTGCATCTCGCTAAAGATGAGTAATGTGTAACATACTTTCCTGTACCTATTGGCATCTGTGCGTCTTCCTTTTGTATGGTGTAAGATAATAGTCCAGTTTGATTATCTGGCATATGTCTGTCCAGTTTTCCCCAACACCATTTGTTGAAGAGGCTCTTCTTTCCCCATTGTATATTCTTGGCTCATTGTCAAAAATAAATTAACTGTAAACACATAGATCTATTTTTGGGCTCTCTAATCTTTTCCATTGATTTATGTGTGTGTTTTCTGCCAATACCATACTTTTTTTTGGTTACTATAGGCTTGTAGTATAGTTTTGATGAAGAATTCAATGAATAAAAACATCATGCACCCAGTTTTACAAGTCAGAAATTATGTCATTCTTGATCAATCATCACCCTCCCTCCGTATCTACTCTGTCACCAAGTTCTAAGTATCCTCTTCATGTTCATCCTCACAGTCCTACTTGACTAACAGCACCTCTTCCCTGGACTATGCTGACCTTTCAAATCACTCTTGTTCCCCTCCACTGCAGCCAGAGTGATCTTTATGAATTTGAATCTGATAACGTCATTCTTCCAGCTTAAAATCTTTGGTAGTGCCCCTCACTCCCATTGAAAAACGCAAAATCCTTGACATGACCCGTAAAGCTTTCCAAGTCTTCTCCTCCTGACTTCTCCATGCTTTACATAGTTCACATTCTGTGGGCTCCTGCTACACTCCCCTTCTTTCAGCTCTCTGAATCTGCTGTAAACCCAGCCTTCCACAGGGCCTTTGCACTTGCTCTTCCTACAAACTGAATCACCACTCTCTCTTCATCTAGGCAAACCCTACCTTTATTTTTATGTTTTTTTAAGAATTCATTTCAATCATAACTTCCTCAGGGGAGGCTTCTGTGACCTCTCTGGCCCGGCTGAATCTCTCTGTTATGTATTCTCATAGAATTAATGACAGTAGAAATTCCTTTAACCAACCTCCCCTTAACTGACTTCCAGATTCACCAACTGACTTACAGATTCACCAGAGAGATATCCATCTCTCTGTGATTGGTATCCACAGTACTCTGAATGCTGGAAGCAGGTAGGCCACTCTTTAACATGACTGAATATTTCTGTTTCCCTTTTGTTTAGTGCTTGCTTTTCAAGAGTCATTTTTGTGCTTATTTCTAAACTGATTCAAGCTAGTTGTGTGAGTTATTGCAATTCACATAACTGAATTAAATATCATGTAAGCCAATGAAACATGAGTACAAAAAGTATTCAAATGTATGAGAACCAAACTGAGTCATTTGGGAAGACTTGACGAAGATAAGGCCCCCAAACTTGCTTAGGAGTGAGTGAAACAATTGTCAGTGTTTGGAAAGGAGATTATCAAACTACAGAAGGGTTGTGCAGGTTTCTTTTCAAGTCTGTCTTTAACTTCATCCTCCCCTTTCAAGAAATGAAAACAGGAAATCACGGACGGTGTATTAAGGGTGTGTTTTATACGAGAAAGATGGCAGAGAAAAGGCGTTGACCCTGCATCAAAAAGATGTGTGTGTGTGTGTGTGTGTGTGTGTGTGTGTGTGTGTGTGTACACACCCATATACATTTCATGTTGAAACTCATATTTGTGGTTTGTTTCTTTTCTTATGATTCTTTCCTCCAGATCAAAACTTCATGCAGGTAGAAACACAGAAATACCCTCATCAGGACTCATCATGGAGTTCGAGAAGCCCAGAGTAAACAGAAACGCAGGCTCTTTGTTCAAAGTATATTAGGAATTTCAAGATGATGACACCATAGCATTCAACCGAGTGTGGGGCCCACCTCAGTGTGGGACCCTGTGACCTGCTCAGGTCACATCCCCATGACACTGGCTCTGGTCCCCATCTCCTGACACAGAATTTGGCAAGTGCTAAATGATTCTTTCACTCAGTGGGTATTTATTGAGGGTCTTCCATGTGCTAAGCACCTCCCTAGACTCTGGAAATACAGTACAGACCAACAGAAAAAAATTCTTGCCCTCATGGAGCTTAATTTCTATTATACAGTGTTGGGGAGTCAGGAAAGATACATGATAAACAATAAATAAAATATATGGCATTTTAGGGGTTTCTCAGGCGGTGATAGTGGTAAAAAAATGTACCTGCCAATCAGGAGACATAAGAGACATGGGTACGATCCCTGGATCGGGAAGATCCCCTGGATGAGGACATGGCAACCCTCTCCAGTATTCCTGCCTGGAGAATCTCAAGAACAGAGGAGCCTGGTGAGCTACAGCCCATAAGGTTGCAGAGTGGGACATGACTGAAGTGACTTAGCACACGCACGTGGCATGTTAGATGGTGTTAAATAAGCAGGAAGGAGGAACAGGGAATGTGACAGATAATAAATACCTGTTGAATAAATGCAATGAGCTTCTAACCAAAACTCAAAAAAGAATAAAATGGCAAAATATCATCAAAATAAAAACCTGACCCAAGGAAAATAAGAATATAAACAAAAATCAAAACCAGGAAAAGACTCAATCAGTGAAGTCTGAGCTACGCATTTGGCGCTGGGCTTCCTTGTCACCAGAGGAAAACATGAGAGATACCACCAGTCACATCGTTCTCTCTTTTTTTAATATTCATGTATTTATTTGACTGCGCTGGGTCTTAGCTGCTGGGCGTGGCATCTTCAATCTTCGCTGTGGTATGCCGGATATTTAGTCGTGGCATGTGGGATCTAGTTCCCTGAACCAGGCTCAAATCCCTTGCATTGGGAGTGCAGAGTCTCAGCCACTGGACCACCAGGGAAGCCCCACGTTGTTCTTATCATGAGAAAGGAGGAAGCACACCAGTGTCCCAGGGATAAAGAGAGATAGCAGTCTACATCTTCCTCCCCGACAAAACCAAGTGAGATGGCAGCTGTGAAAATAACCTGAATAAATGCAAAATACTAGGATACACAGGGAGGCATCACCATTAGAATTCTTTCCCAAGATGAAAGAGAAAATTTTTCATTGTGAATCTTTGTATTTACTAGAAGAGTGCTCAGTAAATTCTCTTTTGCAGGCAAAGTAACTTTCAAATCGGCTAAAGTTTAGATGTTGGGATCCAACCATCACTTCGGCCCACAACGATTTCAACCAGTCCCTACAAGTTCCACTATCTCCCTTCCTGACCTTTGCAAGAGGAAGGAGGCTGCCCAGCAGCAGTTGGGCAGACGTTAAAGATGCTCTGGGTCTCGGGAGGATGGAGGCTGGAGACGCTGGAGGCTTTTCATAACCCCAAGGCCCCAGTGGGTCCATCCTCAGTGACGCAGACAGGACTTGTGAACAGAGAGACCTGGAACCAAGACAGTGCTGCTCAGGGCGGAGAAGAGGAGCCACACCATCCTCACCTTCCTGATATTTTATTTCTGTCTTCCTCTTATCTTGGTTGCCGCCCATCTCTTGGTGTTTCTGGGCTCCCTTCTCACCAGCGTCACCACCATCACGGACTTACAGGAAGTCCTACGTCCTCTGCGTTTCACAGAGACAAGACAGTTCAGCCGGACAGACATAAACAGGCTGGTTTTGCCTTTCTTTGTGGCTGTTATCCTGTGTCTGTGTGTCTGTCTCCCACACACAGACACACCGAATACAGACCTGTGTGTACTCCAGAGACAGAGAAAGAGAGGGTTTGATGGGAAACCAATAAATAAAAATAACCAGCTACCTTGACTAACAGACTGTCTTTCATCTAGATGGAAAAAAAATAAAACCATAAAACCTCATTAGATCAGAAGCACCTTAGTACTCTAAATGGGGCTTGAAGAAATTCATTTTGTGGCTATTTGAAACATTAAACAATGAGCCACCTGTCTTAGACTCTTACATTGCAAACGTCAAGCTCTAGAGACCAGCTACACAGCTAGAGAGGGAAAGATCTGAGTGTTTCACCAAAGATGTCGCCAGACTGTGAATCTGCTGCCCTTTGAAGGTGCCCCCTAAAACAAGAATGAGAGAGCATGCCCACCAGAGACTGGTGTCAACAACTGACACGGGCCCCTTCACGGGTACCCACTTTGGTATCAAAGAGATACCTTTAATGAAAGGAGAGCTTGCTGCGGGGTTTCTATTTTAGACTTCATACTAGTAAATATAACTCTGTAGACGTGGTCTTGGGGCCGGGACCAGCTCGCGCTGCAGAGGGGCTGTTTGAAGTGCACCTTAAGTGTGGTCTTTGAAGCTCTGAGCTACGGTACGTGTGGTCGTGGCTCTGCCGTGGCAGAGTTGTCAACTGTTCTTCAGTGGCTTGTATAACGCCCACCTGAACAGGGCGAGGACCTGGGGGTCCAGTGTGCTGGAATCGTGGGTGGCCATCCTTGGTATTGGAAGACAGCAGCATCCCTGGCCTCCAGCCTTGGGTTGCTTGTAGGTCTGCCTGTGGTTGTGACAAAGAAGTCCCCAAGCATCACCAAACATCCCCCTGGGGAGGGAAACTGTCCCCTGTTGAGGACCTCTGCTGACAGGGCTTCTCTCAACATCCCTCAAGCTTTATTAAGTAAGATTGTAAATTTCGTTCTAAGACTCACAGATCTTGAAATTAAACTTACAGTTATCAAAGGGGAAACATGGTGGGAATTAAGAAAAATTTACAATTTCTTTAATAAATTAAGAGATCGGAATGAACACATATGCACTATTATGTAAGAAATAGATAACTAGAGATCAAATCAGATGGCAGAGTAGAAGGATGTGCACTCATCGCTGCGAGGGCACAGAAGTTGCAACTAGCTATTGAACAACCATTGACGGGAGGACCCTGGAACCCACTGGAAAAAGATACCCCATGTCCAAAGACAAAGGAGAAGCTGCAATGAGACAGTAGGAGGGGCACGATCACGATAAAATAGATAACTAACAAGGACCTACTGTATAGCACAGGGAGCTCTATTCAATATCCTGTAATTAGCTACATGGAAAAATAATCTGGAAAAGAATGTATGTATATTATATATATATATGCACACACACATATATATATATATATGCATATATATATAGTTGTGTTAGTCACTTAGTCATATCTGACTCTTTGTAACCCCATGGAGTGCAGCCTGCAAGGCTCCTCTGTCCATGGAATTCTCCAGGCAAGAATACTGGAGTGGGTTGCCATTTCCTTCTCCCATATATATATATATTATATACATACATATATATATATATACATACATACATACATAAACTTGAAGGGCCTCCCATAAATACAACAGTTCACCCACGTCCCTCTCAGATGTGGCACCTGAATGCGTGTTGCCAGAGACAGCTTAGACAGAATGGTACTTGGGTAATCTCATACTTTCTACTACCTTTCTAATAGTAAAAAGTATTCCAATAGTAATAAGTAAACAGATGTGTGTGTGCATGCTCAGTTGCTCAGTCATGTCCAAGTCTGTGACCCCCATGGTCTGTAGGTCACTAGGCTCCTCTGTCCATGGGATTCTCCAGGCAAGAATGATGGAGTGGATTGCCATTTCCTCCATATATATATACATATATACATATGAACTGATTCACTGATGTACCCCTGAAACTAACACAACATTGTAAATCAACTATACATCAATAAAAATTAATATATATAAATCTAAAAATTAATTTTGTTTAAATATTTATTGATTGATATTATGATTTTTCTTTAACCTATGAATCAGTTCAAAAGGTATTAAATTCTAAATGTTGGTTGCCTTTTTTTGTTGTTCAAAGTCGTGTCCAAGTCTTTATGACCCCATGGACTGCGGGACACCAGGCTCCTCTGTCCTGCACTGTCTCCCGGAGCTTGCTGAAAATCATGTCCATGGAGTCGGTTATACTATCTAACCACCACATCCTCTGCTGCCCTTTTCTCCTTCTGCCTTCAATCTTTACCAGCATCAGGGTCTTTTCCAATGAGTCAGCTCTTCACATCAGGTGGCCAAAGTATTGAAACCTTTTTTAGTTGCCTTTTCCTGGTTCATTTATAACCTACTTAGACTGTGGTTGAGGAAGGTGGGCTCTATGATCCTTATGTTTTTGGCATGTGTGCGGACTTGCTTTGTGGCTGAGTGCCTTGTCAGTTTTTATAACTATTTCTTACATGTTTGAAAAATGTGTCTTCTTTTACTGTTGGGTACAAGATTCTAAACAGGTCTGTTAGATCAATCTTGTTCATTGTATCATTTGAATCTTAGACATTGTTGCCAATTTTTATGTCACCTGATCTATTGCTCAACAGAAAAGTGTATTTTAAAATCTGTAACCATTTGTCAGTTCCTCCCTGAAATTCAGCCATTTTGCTTTTTTGCATTTTGAGTGTCTAGAATAAATAAATGCAAATTTGGGTTGGTTATACCTTCCTGATGAATTGTTCCTTTTATCACGATATAATAACTCTTTTTGCCTTAAGGACATTTACTCTGCTACAGCCTTATAGCTAGTTTTGTTTTGACTAGTATTTGCTTAGTATACATACCTCTTTTTATCCTTTACTTTCAGTTTTTTGGAATCCTTCTGTTTTAGGTATATATTTTGAAGGCAGCATAAGTAAGTTTTCTTTCTATTGCTTTCACATTGAACCTGACAATTGTCTTTTAACTAGTGAGTGTAATCCACTTAAATTTATCGTGTTTCTTCAGACATAAAGAACAGACTGTGGTCGCCAAGGGGGAGGGGAGTGATGGAAAGATGGACTGGGAGTTTGGGATTAGCAGATGCAAACTATTATATATAGAATGGATAAGCAACAAGGTCCTACTGTATAGCACAGGGAACTATAGTCAATATTCAAATAATATGAGAAAGAATGTATATAGTTATATTTATGCATAACTGGTTCACTTTGCTGCCTAGCAGAAATTAGCACAACATTGTAAATGAACTATACTTGAATAAAAGATATTTTTTAAAAAGTTACTGTGTTTCTTAATATGTTTATATTTATTTCCACCATTTCTTTCTGTATTTTCTGTTTACTCTTCTTTTTCATGCGTTTTCTTCCTCTTGTCCTGTCTTTTGATCAAGACCTCCATATTTCTCTTTTTCCCTCAGTTAATTTAGAAATTACATGCTCTGTTTCTACTCTTTCAGGGGTTGGCCCGAAACTTCTGTCAAGCCAGATTCTAAGGTTAATATTAGTACCCTCTTCCTAAATAATATGCTTTTGATGCTTTTGCACTGTGGTGTTGGAGAAGACTCTTGAGAGTCCCTTGGACTACAGGAGATCAAACCAATCAATCCTAAAGGAAATCAGTCCTGAATATTCATCAGAAGGACTGATGCTGAAGCTGAAACTTCAATACTTTGGCTACCTGATGCAAAGAACTGACCCTGATTGAAAAAGATCCTAATGCTAGGGAAGATTGAAGGCAGGAGAAGGTGGGGACAACAGAGGATGAGATGGTTGGATGGCATCACTGACTCGAAGGACATGAGTTTGAGCAAGCTTCAGGAGTTGGTGATGGACAGGGAAGCCTGGAGTGCTGCAGTCCATGGGGTTGCAAAGAGTTGGACATGACTGAGCGACTGAACTGAACTGAGAACATTTTAACCTGTTTTACATATTATTGCTATCCAGCATTTCAGACAGTTCCACTTTAGTTTTACACTCAAGTTTCATTACTCTCATCACTGTTGGTTTTGAACAATTAGTGCATTTTTTTGGCTTTGCCTAGATGCTTATCAGCATTTTTAATTACTATCCCTTCTTGCCTTAACATCTTTCCCTCTGAGTTCAGTTTTTTCTTCCCTAAAATACTCTAGAAACATTTTCCACAAGTGTCCTTGAACAATACATTCTTTGGGTCATTGCTTAAAAATATCTTTATTTCTTCTCATTTTTAAGTGATAATTTAAGATTGCAAAAATAAAGGCTGACAGGGTTTTTTTTCTCTAGGCAACTTAAAAATATTATCTCAATATTATTATTTCTACTGTTGCTTTTGAGAAGTTAGTTATAAGTCCGATTATGATTTCTTTATGAGCAATCCGTATTTCTATCTCTCGTTTCTTTTAAGATCTTCTATGTCTTTTTGGTTTTTAAGTTTTGCTATGATGTTATGGGTATATGTCTCATCTGCTCTTTCTTAGGACTCTGTCTCCGAAGATTTGTTTCTTTCACAGATTCTGGAAATTTCTTAGCCTTTTTCTCTTTGGTTGCTTTCTTCCCTTGTTCTCTTAATATTCTTTTCCTGAAATTTTATTAGTCATGTGTTTCCCCTCTTTCTATTCTCTATGTCTCTTAATCTTGTGTTTATGTTTTCCATTTATGTATCTATCTGCATTTGGGGCAGATTTCTGAAATCTGCCAGTTCTTAAACTCTCACTTCAGCTATATACTGCTGTTGTTGTTTAGTCGCTCAGTTGTGTCCAACTCTCCATGACCCCATGGACTGTAGCCCACCAGGCTCCTCTGTCCATGGGATTCTCCAGGCAAGAAGACTGGGGTAGGTTGCTGTTTGCTCCTCCAGGGGATCTTCCCCACCCAGGAGTTGAACCCACGTTTCCTACATTGGCAGGCTGATTCTTTACCACTGAGCCACCAGGAAAGTCCTCAGTTATGTGTAACTCATGTCAATTTCTGTACTTTCTTGTTCTAGGTTCAATTTGATTCTTCATATCTGTCTGGGTTTTCTTGGTAGTGTCTTAAGATTTTTTTTCCCGTTTTTTCCCTTTACATATCTTTAACAATTTTAAAAAAACCCACTCATTTCTAGTCTTTCTCCAATAGCTCTGTTTTCTGAATGAAGGTTCTTGGTGGTCTACACCTATTATTTGTTGCATCTGCTGATGTTTGCCCGCAGAGGGTTTTGAGATTTTCACTTCAGAGTTATGATATTGTGACATTGGGCATGAGAATTCTGAAGGGCTGCACTAAAGTGTGTGCCCTGCAAGGGTCATTTGTGTACAGTTCTCCATGGGGTCCCAGCAGCATCATCCACCAAAGATGCTCTCTTATTATTTTGTGAAGTCGAGGGTTCCTGAACCACTCAAGTAATGTCAATGCAAACCCCCGCTCCCCTGCAGTAGAAGCGTGGAGTTGTAACTGCCATGGATGTCCCTTGCTATTTCTCAAAACTTTCAATCATACCTCCTTCATCCTTTCATCCAGGAAAAATCTTTAAGCACATCCTCTCTGCTAGACACTGTGATAGACTGGGGACTCAGTCATTATTTTGTGAATTTATTGACTCAATCAGCAATGTCTAAGCACCTGATAAGTACTAGGCATAGATAAGTGAAAGTGTTAGTGGCTCGGCTGTGTCCTACTCTTTGCGACCCCATGGACTGTGGCCCACCAGGCTCCTCTGTCCATGGGATTCTCCAGGCAAGAATACTGGAGTGGGTTGCCATTCCATTCTCCAGGGGATCTTCCCAATCCAGGGACTGAACCTGGGTCTCCTGTATTGCAAGCAGATTCTTTACCGTCTGAGCCAAGAGGGAAGCCCTTAGGCATAGATAGGGTCTCTGCTTTCAAAGAGCTTAACATTAATAATATTAAGATTCAGGCAAGAGACAAGTAAACAAATAAAAACTAGTTGAGTTGATGTTTCACAAAAAACAACAAAATTCTATAAAGTGATTATCCTTCAGTTAAAAAATAAATTATTTTTGAGATCTGAAGCAAATATAACATAAATAAATAAACTAGTTGAGACAGTGATAAGGCAAAATAATAGTGAAATCAGAGCATGCTAGAGAGTGATTATCTCGTATACATATGACGTGTAACCTTGCAGTCTCTGCCCTCAGAGCAGGTTTCCAGGGAAGCCCAGTGCTCCCCAGATGCTCTGGGTGCTGCCTACCTGTGTTCTCTGGCCAGGCGAGCCCGACATGAGCCCACAGGAGGGGGTGTGACCTGGCCTGAGGGCAGAGAAGTGGGTTCTTGGAGAGAATGAAGCCAGAAGGACCAGCGCCCCCACGGAGGTCTCTCTGCCGCCCTGCGTGTCACCAGGGACCGTGCCCTCGCCACGTGGCCCTGGCTGACCGGCCGGCACTGACTTCTGAGAGCACGAATATCTTGCCTTCCAGCCATTCAAACAAACCTCCGTGGCCTCCTTGGTCAGGAACTTTGACTCCCTGCTGACCTGGTTTTGAACTAGTGACCTGGAGGTGAGTGACTTCGTATCTCATTACTAATTCCTTACAGCCACAGCTTCTTCCTGCTGGCCACGAGCCGGAGGCCTGGATGAGGACAGGGGCAGAGGGCCAGCCAGGGGCCCCGGACACATCCATCCACCCAGCTCCGGCCCCTGCCATCTGGCCTCCTGCCTCCCCCCGGCCCCCACCAGGGCTCCAGCCCAGCCTGACCCAACAGGCTTTAGAAGAGGCCAAGGTCACCGTGGGCCGACCTCCACAGATGGATGCCTCCTGACACCGCAGCTGTGGTCCAGCCTGACCAGGGATGTCCAGGGGGCACTTAGGCCAGATGAGGACTGGGCCTCCACCGGCGAGGCCCTGACTATAGACCCAGAGACCATGACTTGGCTCCCCCTACCACCCGGCTCCTTCTGGACTGCAGCCCCTCCTCACTTTCCAGCTCCGCTCCTTCCCTGGCCCTCAAGACACCGTCAGCCCTTCCGAGTTAGGTGGTGGGGTTACGTGAGTATGCGGAGTGCTCAGAAGGGTGGCCAGCTTGCTCAGCGCTGGCTGTCGCAGCCACTCATTCACCTGCCCACCTTCTTCAGGGGTCTGCTGTCCCCAACGGGGCCGAGGGCCCTGTGTGCTGCCCGTCTGGCACGGAAGTAGCTCAAGACATCTGGGGGCTGCAGTCTACCAACTGGATTCCAGATCACTCTCCACTGACGGGAACTTCGGGGCATTGGAAAGTGGGGGTGAGGGGTGGGGAGCATCAAACCAAATCTGGCGTCAGCCTGCTAACAAATAACTTCGTCCAAAACCCTAGCAGGCCAAGTAAAGTGGATGCGTCCATCCCTGCCTGGGTCCAGCTACATTGGGGTCGATGGTGTGTCCCAACGGCAACCACATTCTGTGACACTGATGCTCTCCTGCTGAGAGATGGGGTCTTCCTCCCTCACCTGGCCTCGGGGTGAACTGGGGTGACCATCGAGGAGATGAAGCATTGTGACATCTGAGGCTGGGGTTAGTATTCAAGGGATGGGTCATCCACCCAGGAACTCTGGGCAAACAGTGGTGAGAACCATCACTGGGTGACTTTCTAGGGGATCAGCAAGGGCTAGTCCCCTCATTTCTTAGGGCCACAGAGGAGTCTGGCCCTCTTGGACTGCAGGCTCGATGGTATCCTCCGAGGGGCCAGGCTGGAGCTGTTGGAGGCTGGGGGTAGTGGTCAGAGCCCCAGAAGCATCAGTCTTTGCTCTAATGGACACTTATGCTCTGTGCTTTGGCTGAGATCATTCAGCTAGGCCTAAAATACATTCTTCTTCGTAGGGACTTGTGGTCCAGGGATGCGGAAGTGCCTTGTCTCTTCTAAGAATTATAACCTTAACCATCGCACGTCGAGTATGCTTCTGTAAGTGCAGGTATCACATTGCACTGGGATGTTCCACCTGTATTCTATTTCCTCCACCAGACTGTGGGCTCCTCCAAGACGAGTGTCCTTCCTCATTCATCCTGGGCCTCTCTTTGGTGACTGAGGAAGGAAGAGGTGAGGATGACCACAATGTAGCCAGACCAGGGTGGATCCAACTTTCATTCCAGGTCTCTTTGGATTTATCTCAACTGCAGTGAGGTTATTTCAGCAGTGGTCATATCCAGTGGTTTGGACACTAAACATAATCTGGTGTGAAATGATTAGATTACAGTCAACATTTGCTAGAAAGATAGATTAGGGTGTGGTGTTTTAGTTTACAATAGATTAATGAAACAGTGAGACAAATACTGTATGATATTGCTTACTGTGGCATCAACAACAAGCTAGTGAATGTAAAAAAACAAAGAAGCAGACTCACAGATACAGAGGGCAAGTTAGTGGTTACCAGTGGGGAGAGGAGAGGGTGGAGGGGCAGCAGAGGGGTGGAGAATTAAGACATTCAAACTATTAAGTATAAAATAAGCTATAAGAATACAGTGTACAACTCAGGTAATAGAGCCAACATTTTATAATAACTATAAATGGAGTATGACCTTTAAAAATTGAGTTATTATATTGTGCACCTGTAACACATAAAATTGTATAACAGCTACACTAAATTAGGGGCTCCCACATGGCTCAATGGGTAAAGAATTCGCCTGCCGGTGCAGGAGACGCAGAAGACATGCGTTCGATCCCTGGGTCGGGAAGTTCCCCTGGAGAAGGAAATGGCAACCCACTCCAGTATTCTCGCCTGGAAAACTTCATGGACAGAGGAGTCTGGTGGGCTATAGTCCATGGGGTTGTAAAGAGTTGGTCACAACTGAGCACGCACACAAAATATGGCACATAATTAAATTCAGAAATAAAACAGAGTGGGATGAATTGGGAGATTGGGATTGATGTAAATACACGATCAATACTCTGTATAAAACAGGTAACTAACGAGAACCTACCATGCAGCACAGGGAACTCAGCTCAGTGCTCCGCGGAGACCTAAATGAGAAGGAAATCCGAAAAAGAGGGGACATTTGTATATGTGTGGCTGATTCATTTTGCTGTACTGCAGAAACCAACACAACGTTGTAAAGCAACTATCCTCCAATAAAAAGTTACCCCAAAAATTTAAAAACAGCAATTAATAGAAATGCAATTGATTTTTGTACATACATCTCGTAGCCTGGCTAAACACTGTTTTAAAATCTCTTTAAAAAAAAAAAAACTTTTCCATCTACACAATTATTTTATCTGTGAATAAAGACCATTTAAATCTCTTTTTTCAAAAAATAAAAGAATAAAAATAAATTGCAGAGTGAAAGAATACAAGAATAAAATGGCCAGCTTCAAAACTGCCTATGATTCCGTTCAGATAAAGTTAACGATGAGTAGGATTCTCTCCTAAGAGGCTCCTAAGATATGTTGCTTCTGGTTCTCTCCTACAAAGAGCTCTCTGAGAAATCATGTCTCTTCTAAACTGGGAGGGGGCATCAAGGACCCATGGGGATCACTTTTCTATCTGGTCCCTGGATGTAGAGTGAGAACCACATGCTTGAGAAACAACACATGACTTCACAAAAGGGGGCCTCCTGGGGGCCTCTAACCAACCATTTCTCTCCACCTGTCATGCGGAGATAACCCACCACTGGGTGCGCTGGTCCCAGAGCCCTGCTGAGCCGAGGCAAGCTGCTTCCCCTAAGAGGCTCCTGGTAGCTAGGCTGGTGGCAGAGCTGTCTGCTTCTCCACCCTCCTAGCATGGGAGCCGGAACCTAGAAAGAGACCCTGACAGAGCAAGCTTGAGTCAGAACAGCTTCTTTGGAACCTTCTGTAAGGGCCGAGATCACCTCCCTGTTGACAGGCTGTGGAGCCAGCAGCTGGCCGGCTGCTGAGCAAAAAAGGAGGTACTCTTCCCGTGAGCTCCCTCCAGCTGCTGCCTCCCCCTCGGCCCTGAGAAAGGATCACTGTCACCTTCCTTCACCTGGCACCGTGACTCAGATCTCAGGACACAGTCTCACTGCTGAGGGACCTCGGACTTTGCTGTGAAGGGCCCTGGCTTTGGCATCAGGCAGACCTAGATTTGCATCCCAGTTTTGCCAGTGACTGCCTGTGTGACTTGGGGCGAGCTATTTGATTCTCTTTGGGCTTTGGTTTACTCATCAGCTAAATGGGAATAATAATAGTAATGTGAGGATGACAGGTACTATACTTCTAAAACATCTAATAAGATGCCAGAAATACAGCAAGTGCTAAATAAATGCTTGCTAAATAATACTGTGAAAGTGAAGTGAAGTTGCTCAGTCGTGTCCAACTCTTTGCAACCCCATGGACGGTAGTCTACCAGGCTCCTCTGTCCATGGGATTTTCCAGGCAAGGGTACTGGAGTGGGTTGTCATTTCCTTCTCCAGGAGATCTTCACAACCCAGTGATCAAACCCAGGTCTCCTGCATTGCAGGCAGACGCTTTACCATCTGAGCCACCAGGAAAGCCATAAAATAATTCTGTAGTGCCATCCAGTTCCCTGGAGTCCTGAGATCTTTCCCAGAAGTTTGAGAGCCCCTTGGATGGGACAGGGGATGCGGAGGGGAGGAAAAGTGAGCTGGGTTATCAGCCTCCCGTTAGCTAAAGCCAATGCTCTGTGGTCCGCTGTTTATTGCACATCTGAGTCTGAAGCACGCATTCTTCTCCCCTCATGCGGTAGATGAAGAAGCAGAGGCCCAGGGACTTTAGGGATGTCACTTACTGGTCCTGGTCCAAAATGAAGCTGGAGCAGCATCCTCTGGTGTGTAAGATCACAGGTTCTGCAATGATGCTGCCCGGGTCAGGTGTCCGTTCCATCACTGCCTGCTCTGTAATCTCAAGCTTATTTCTTGTCTCGTTGTGCCTCAATTCCCTCATCTTTAAAAATGCCTGCTTCTATGTGGTCCATAGGTACAATGGAATACCACTCAACCATAAAAAAGATTGAAATACTCGGACTTCCCTGGTGGCACAGTGGATAGAAATCACCTACTAATGTAGGGGATGTGGGTTCGACCCCCGGTCAGGGACGATCCCACGTGCTGTGGAGCAACTGTGCCCATGGGCCACAATTACTGAGCCCATGTGCTGCAAGTACTGAGCCCACACACCTAGCATCTTACTCCACAGCAAGAGGAGCTACCGCGATGAGAAGCCTGAGCACTGCAACGAAGAGTCGCTCCTGCTTACCACAATTAGAGAAAGCCCACACAACAAAGAAGACCCAGTGCAGTCAAAAAAGAGTGAAATACTGTCATTTATGGCAACATGAACAGAACTAGAGACAATCATACTAGGTGAAGTCAGACAGAGAAAGACAAATATGATATGATATCACTTAAATGTGGAATCTAAACTATGACATAAACATCCCTGTCCATGAAGCAGAGTCACAGACTTAGAGAACAGACTTGTGGGAAGTGGGAGTGAGGAAGAGATGGACTGGGAATGGATAGGAGATGCAAACTCATATATATAGAATGGATGAACAGCAAGGTCCTACTGTATAGCTGTATACATTATCTATATTACAGAATACCTATATTATAGGATATTCAATATAGTTGTAATGATATTCAATATCCTGTAATAAATCATAATGGAAAAGGAAAAAAGTCTGTAAAATTGCCTGCTTCTAAGGGTTTTTTGTAACGATTAAGTGAAATGTTATATGTAAAACGCTCAGAACGGCCTTTGACGTAATGTTAAGCCTTGGTGATTATTTCTAAAACACGGGACTCCACTTCACAGTCTAGTAAAATTTAACAGTGAGTAGGATAATGTTGTGGAGAAGGCAATGGCACCCCACTCCAGTACTCTTGCCTGGAAAATCCCATGGACAGAGGCTCCTGGTAGGCTGCAGTCCATGGGGTCGTGAAGAGTCGGACACGACTGAGCGACCTCACTTTCACTTTTCACTTTCATGCATTAGAGAAGGAAATGGCAACCCACTCCAGTGTTCTTGCCTGGAGAATCCCAGGGATGGGGGAGCCTGGTGGGCTGCCGTCTATGGGGTCGTGAAGAGTCGGACACGACTGAAGTGACTTAGCAGCAGCAGCAGGATAATGTTAATGTGTGCTCATCCTTCAGGGCTACCAGGATGTTTCACGAAGTGAAAAGAGCTTTGGTGGGCTGCGACCAACACAGAGAGGTGTCGCGTCTCCTGCAGCCCTGCAGGTCCCCGCTGTGGGTCAGGCACTTTTGCTCAGTGGACAGATTTAGTTGAATGAAGGAAAGCCCCTGGAAGGCAAAAAAATAAAAAATAGAAGCAACTGGAAGAGAGACTATTCTAGACAATTTCTTCCTCCACCGTTATCCCCGGGGATAGATCTGTGGAGCAGGGGTATGAGAGGAGATATGATGAATGAGGTTTCCCAGGTGGCACTAGGGTAAAGAATTCACCTTCTAATGCAGGAGGTGTAAGAGACTTAGGTTCAATTCCCGGGTCAAGAAGATCCCCTGGAGGAGGAAATGGCAACCCACTCCAGTATTCTTGCCTGGAGAATCCCATGGGCAGAGGAGCCTGGCGGGCTATGGCCCATGGGGTCACAAAGAGTCAGACACGGCTGAGCGCACACACACATGTGGGATGCTTTGGGTGCCATTTTGACCACTAGAGGTCAGTGGACTGTTGGCTATCCTTAGAGGCTGGGTTCCCAGGGAGAGGCAATGTCCATAGCAAGGCTAGCCATGGTACCACCACCCTGTCCTCTTGTTGGACCTAGGTTTGGTCTGTTTGCCAGGAGTCCAGGTCAACCACTCTTGTTCCCTGGTCTGGTCTGTGACTGGGTAGCATTGACAAGGCATGGCTCTGGGCCAAGGATGGAGAGATCCTTTTCTCCTCTAAAGCAGGCAGGCCCCAAAATTCAAGACTCTTAGAGCCCCCATTTTCTAACCAGTACAGTCCAAACTCTTTAATGGCCTCCCAAGGCTGCCATCTCTGAATTCTGTTCTCCCATCCCCAACAGCATTTGATTGTCTAAGCCCACCTGTCTGCTCTCTCCCTTCCCATCACAAACCATCTACAAGATTCTTACTTCTTCACCAACGCCTGCATCAAACCCCATAGTTGGATGAATTTTCTCCATACTCTATCAGGCTTCCCTAGTGGCTCAGATGGTAAAGAACATGCCTGTAATGCTGGAGACCTGGCTTCGATCCCTGGGTCAAGCAGATTGCCCTGGAGAAGGAAATGGCAACCCACTCCAGGATTCTTGCCTGGAGAATCCCATGGATAGAGGAGCCTGGCAGGCTACAGTCTATGGGGTCACAAAGAGTTGGACATGACTGGACGATTAACACACACTACACATACCCAGAGCGCTCTATAACACACGGTCCCTCTCTCATACCATTTACCACGTACTGCAAGCAATGAAGCGGGATATCTAGCTGAGGAGATATCTAAGCTAAATGTAGAAGGAACGGTTTGGTTCCTCCTGACTCTACCTGAAAGAAAAAGAAGAGAGGTAACACGAAGATGGGATTCTAAGCCCCAAAATCCAACAAACAAACAAAAAAAGAACTTGGAAAACTCCCAGTCTGTCTATATTGCAAAACATAGAGTTTGTCCTGAAGATAACACTAAGGGTGTGACGAGGAGATGGTGGGTATGACTCGTGATTTCACCCAGCCCTCCCGGGAGAGGCAGAAATGGAGATGGGATCATGCCAGCAGACACTCCAGGCTGACCCAAAGGGGACCAAGGAAGAGGGACGGAGTGGAATGCAGGCCACAAGACTTCCTGGATGCTACACGTTAGGATCAGAGAGGTCTTGGCCTATGGATGTGTTCTGTCTTTCCAGAAAGGGGAGGAAGGACCCCAAAGGCAATTCAGAGATGACCCCAGGGAGCACAGGGCAGGGGTTGGAGGGGAAAGGGAGGGCTAGGCTATCTCTGCCTCTGGGTCAGAGGACTGGACCACTGCGCCTGCCGCAGAGAGTCACAGCCTGAGCCGATCCCCCAGGGAGTCACCTTATAGATGGGGCCCCACCTGGAGCCCCTGCACAGCCATGGGGTGATGTTGCCACCCTAGTAGGCCGGGATAGCAGAGCACTAAGCCAAAGAGGCTTATTCTTGGGCCTTAGGATCCCATGGGATTTTCCCTGCTAGTTTTGAGACTTGCTTGGGACTTGTCATCTCTTCCATCTTTCCTGTTTTGCTCTTTTGGGGGGTGTGTGTGTGTGTGTGTTTGGTTTTACTTTCTAATTTTTAAAAAATTTTTATTTATTTATGGCCACGCCAGCACCTGCGGGATCTTAGTTCCCCAACCAGGAATTGAACCCGCAGCCCCTGCTTTTGAAGCCCAGAGTCTTAATCATTGGACCACCTGAGAAGTCCCATGTTTTGCTCTTTTGGAGGGAGGGTGTCTGTCCAATGCTTGTCCCATCACTGTGTTTTGAAAACACATATCTTATGTGGTTTCACAGGTTCACGGCTAGAGAAAAATTTTGCCTTAGGATAACATAGACTTCAAATCTTGTTCATATCTTATTTAGAGGATATTTAGACGATACTGTCCCTGCTCCCAATTCATAAAGTGAAATCCTAACCTCCAATATGATAGCATTTAGAAATGGGGCCTTTGGAACGTAATTAGGACTTCCTTGGTGGCTCAGATGGTAAAGAATCTGCCTGAAATTTGGGAGACCCAGTTTCGATCCCTGGGTTGGGAAGGTCCCCTGGAGAAGTATTCTTCCACTCCAGTATTCTTGCCTAGAGAATCCCATGGACAGAGGAGCCTGGTCGGCTACAATCCATGGGGTTGCAAAGAGTTGGACACAACCAAGCGACTAACATATATATATATATATATGTATATATATATATACACATATATATATGTATATATATATGTATATATATATATATATATACACACACATATATACACACACACACACACATAGATGATACTGAACTTTATATATAAGAGCTGATGCTGGAATCAGCTAAGAATTCGCAGGCTGTCGGAGTAGAACGTCTGTATCTTACATGCAAGAAGGACTTGATCTGGGGAGGCAGGGGCAGAATCTGGGGACTAAATTGTGTCCCCTCTTCCAGTTCATATGGTAAAATTCTAACCTCCAACACGATAGCGTTTGGAGATGGGGCCTTTGGAAGGTAATCAGGCTGAGATGAAGTCATGGGAATGGAGCCCCTCATGATGGAATTAGTATCCTTATACAAGAAGGAGGAGACCAGGGCTCTCTTTCTTTCTCTCTCTCTCTCTGTTGTGTGTAGACCCGGAAAAACCCTGCAACTGTGAGAAGTAAACGCCTTCTTTCAGACACACCACTGATGGCATTTGGTTATAGCAGCCCAAGCACAGAAATACAACAACCAGAACGTCTTTCTGGGAGGAAACCTCACAAACAGAACTACTGGCTACACACCCCACAGTCTAGAAATCAACAAAGGACTTGCATGAGCAGAAATTCAGGAAAACGCATGGATCTTGGGAGAGAAATCAGAGGCACAAGTCACGATCCTTAGAGGGGTTAGAGATAACGTGGGAGTTTGGGTTTTTTTAAAGTGCTAAGCGATCAGGCATCTCAGATGTTTTTCAAAATCACTTCCTTTGGGAAGTCTTCCCAGCCTCCCACTCATTTCTCCCTGAAAGTTTAGCAACTTAGTCCACAGAGGTATTTCCAGAGACAAAACATTGTCTACCTAGCTCTGTCTATGCAGAGTGGGGATGGGTGCATGTTCTTTTTTGGTCCCCACTGGAAGCCAGGGAGGGCAAAAGCAAGAGACTCCTGTTCACTCATCCCGTACAGGCAGCAATAAACTTTTGCAGTGTTAATGGCACTTTTTATCATCTTTGTTGATCCTCATATCAAACCCTGGGAAGTGGTTGGCATCATCATCCCATCTTACAGATAAGAACACTGAGGCTCAGAAAGGCTAAGTAACTTGCCCAAGGTCATTCCATTCATAAATGAAAGAACTGGGTCCCCAGCCCAAAGCATCTGACTCTAGAGATCTACAGTCATCACTGCGCAGCACAGTCTCTCAAGTATGTATGCACGTGCATGTGTGTGTATTTGTGTGCCTGTGTGTGTGTATATAGGCATGTACATGAGAGAAAGGCATGTGGTGGAAGGACAGGGGAGTCATTGATTTCTGTCCTTTCAGACTCTGCGAGTACAAGCTCGACACTTAGAGGGTGGGTCACAATTCTTATTAACAGGTTTTATTTACGACTTCTTGGTGGCTCAGAAGGTAAATAACCCCCCTGCCAATTCAAGAGATGCGGGTTTGTCCCTGAGTCGGGAAGATCCCCTGGAGAAAGAAATGGCTACCCATTCCAGAGTATTCTTGCCTGAAGAATTCCACGGTCAGAGGAGCCTGGCAGGCTACAGTCCATAGGATGGCAAAGAGTCAGACACAACTGAGCAACTAAGTTTTATTAATATATGTGTTTATAAAATACTTAACATTTTGAAAATCATGGATCACAACCTTGTCGTGGCGAAGGGGCTTGCGTAACTCAACGAAGCGACGAGCCAAGCCTTGGGGGGCCACCCAAGACGGACGGGTCCTAGTGGAGACTTCTGACAAGACGTGGTCCACGGGAGGAGGGAATGGCAAACCACTCGAGTGTTCTTGCTGCAAGAACCCTGTGAACAGTATGAAAAGGTAAAAAGATATGACACCGGAAGATGAACCCTTTTTTGCAGAAATGAGGACTGGGGAAGGGGTATGACACAGAGACTTGGGGGTGGTCATTGCCATTCATTCATTCATTTCATTAATGCTCATTCAGAAAACGCTCACTGAGTCCCTACCCGGTGCCAAGCACAGCGAAGCCTCTCTGGACACCAGGCCCTGTCTCTCCTCTTGCCCCCTGTGCCCCGGCCCCTGCCTGGTCCCGTGATACTGGTCTTCAGACAGACTCGGCGGGGACCTCCCATACCTGTGCAGACAGTCACGGCGGATGGAGCCTTTGCCCCGCATTCCGCGGCAAAGAGGAAGGAATGTGCCTTCATTCTTCCCAGGCTCTACCTGGGTGTGGTGGGTGCCGCTGTCACCAGGAGGCTCCTGTGAATGAAGCCTGCTTAATCTCCTTAGCCGGACGGTGGTGTCAGCCGGCTGGGAGCCGGCAGGAAAGCAGCAGTCATGCCTCAGATTCTCCAAATTGTTGGGAGCGGTGAGTGATCCCACAATCCGAGGGGCCTGCACTGGCTTGCCCGAGGGAGGGGAGCGGGGCTCAGGGTTTCCTCTCGGTCTGCTGCTCCAGGCATGCTCTCTGAGGCCCTTTGGCCACCCCAGAGGGGCTGAGCAAATTCCCAGGACGCCAAGGAGTTGGACAGTTTCCAGGAGTGCCAACGCAGCCTCGTTCCCACTGGAGAGTGCCCCAGGGGCTTACATGAGACATCCACCAGCTCCCCAGCTCGGCCCTTGAGGCTCACCATATAACATATCCAGAGCTGTGCCTCCGTGGGTCCCTCAGGCTTAAGCAATTTGTGAGGCCCTCTTTAAGGAAAAAGACACCAGCCAAAGAGCTGGAGCCCCACCCACCCCACCCCCCCCCCCCCGCCGCCCCGGGTCTTGTGAAGGGTCCAGGCAGTGAGGAGTCCTGCCGATCAGCTTCATCAGCATTGTGAAAAGACCCTCATTGCCCATGCTTCCCTTTTCAGTCTCTCTTGACTCCTCCGTGGATGCGTCCAACCCAGGCATCATCCCTGCTCGGGAGACATCTGCCAGACCCTGCCTGGCATCCTCACTCGTGCCTCTGCGAACTAAGTCTACATGGAAACGAGCCTTCATTCCTTGAGATGCCAGATTAGCGACAATGACTCTTTTCCTGGGTGCCTCCTGTCTGTTGGCTTCATGCTAGATGCTGACCTCCTGCAAGGTAGGGAAATAGATTAGAGACTATGCTGTTCACAGCAGGCACTGAATCTCAGATGTGTCCACCTCGCTGCTGGCCAGGATGCAGGGGCAGGTCTGTGTTGCCCTCTCCTGTGTTTCGTGGATCCCCCCCATCCCATCTCCCATCCTCTCCATCCTGCACAGCCTGTCCTCTGTCCCCCCCAAAGCCTAAGCATCAGAACCAAGATGGCAGAGTGGACTCATGAGAACCCTGAGATGCTGTTGTCTGGCTCTCTGATAGCCACCTGGGCTGTCCTTTCACAGAATCCACAATCACTCATCAGTTCAATCCATTACTCATTGGAAAACCCGGGCTTCACATGAGGGAGATGCTGCTCCAGGCACATAGGGATACAGTGGTGAGAAAAACAAACACCGTCTCTGCCTTCCTGGAGCTGAAATCACACGCAAGAGGATTAATAGACAATTAGCTCAGCTGGTAAAGAATCCACCTGCAGTGCAGAAGACCCCTGGTTCAATTCCTGGGTCAGGAAGATCCCCTGGAGAAGGAAATGGCAACCCACTCCAGTATTCTTGCCTGGAGAATCCCCATGGACAGAGGAGCCTGGTGGGCTATAGTCCATGGGGTCACAAAGTCAGACACGACTGAGCGACTAAGCACAAAGAATCAGCCAAGGCTTCCTTCATGGTTCAGATGGTAAAGAATCCACCTGCAAGGCAGGAGCCCTGGGTTTGATCCCTGGGTTGGGCAGATCCCCTGGAGAAGGGAATGGCTACCCACTCCAGTATTCTTGCCTGGGAAATCCCATGGACAGAGGAGTCTGGTGGGCTACAGTCCATGGGGTAGCAGAGAGTCAGACAAAACTGAGTTCCTAACGTACACACACACACAAGCACACACAAAGAATCTGTCAGGTTGGTCCTAATCATTGGGCTTCTGTTTGTTTTGATTTTTAAGGGTTACAGTAAAGGGTTGCTGCTTTACCCAAATAAGTGAGTCACTAAGAGCAGAATTTCAGGCAGTTCTGAGGGAAAACCTTGGGGATTCCTTCAAGTCTCCAGACTAAGGTCACAGACAGGGACGAGCTTATAAATGAAAAACATGCAGTTAAGAGTGGGGGGGTAGAGCAAAAAGAATGCTGATTATTTCAGTAAAAAAGCAAAGACACTGGGAGTGCACCCCACCCCAAGAGAAGCACGTGGTGACACCTCCGGGGATGTCCCCTCTGTCACCAGCTGAGCACCTGGAGAATCAGACCTGAAGGGCAGAGGGTGAGGCCACCTGTTTGAGGTGCCTTTGGGGCCCACTGTTCAGAGCAAGCGCTGTTAGGGAAGATGCCTGTGGGGAAGATGCTCACGACCAGGCTGGAAAACATCCCACTTGAACTCGAAACGCCATTCTTCTCACTGTGCCCTGCCAAGAACAAACTGCAGGCATAGCAGACATATAGGAGAGGGGGGCCCACTGAGAAGTCCCGGCCCCTCCTTCCTCCGAGCAGCCAGAGAGCACCTTTGCATCCCGCTAACCTGATTGGCCGTGAAGCCTTCAGACTCTCTCCCGTCACTTCCTGTAGATGAGGGTGAGGTTTTGTTTCTAGTAACCGGGTCTCCCCAGAGTGGGAGTCACAGTCTGTCTCTATCACAGGACAGTGGGGAATTCCTCTGATCTTAAAAAAAAAAAAAACAAAAAAAACCCAGCGTCTCTCATTCCTACATCCTCAGAGAACTCCAGTGGGGTGCCATGTATGCTTCTCTGAGCTGCAAGCCTTCTAGGTTCCCACTCTTTCCAAATAGTTCCTGTGCCATTGGAGTTGGAGCTCTCCGCCTTCGATCTGGGTGCCATGCTCTCAGGAGCAGACATCAGAAAGAAGCCTTTGACTTTGCTGTGCAGTCAAAGGAAGAAGCACTGATTCCCCTGGATGGTCCCCTTGGCTGGCAGTGCCAGGAGTGCCACCTGGCAGAGAGCCCAGGGAAAGATCGCCTTCTCCTGCCCTTCTTAATCTCTATCTACAGATTGCAGCCTGCAACCTGCCCTGCAGAGAGTGAGACAGACAGCTTCAGGGAAGACAGACCTGGATAAGCCAGGAGCCAGAGCAATCAAAGGGCTTCCCTAGAGGCTCAGATAGTAAAGAGTCTGCCTGCCATGTAGGAGACCCAGGTTCAATACCCAGATTGGGAAGATCCCCTGGAGGAGGAAATGGCAACCCACTCCAGTACTCTTGCCTGGAGAACCCCATGGACAGAGGAGCCTGGTGGGCTACAGTCCATGGGGCCGCAGAGTCAGACACGACTGAGCGACTTAGCGCAGCACAGAGCAGTCAAAAGGGAACAAAACTATTCGGAGAAGCAAGGGCTGACCCCACTGTTGAGCTCTGTCTGAGCTTGAGGCTGGACAAGCTTTTGAAAAACGCCCCCTTTCTCCTTCCCAAGTTCAATTCATTTCCATCTAGTAAACTTCCATTTTTTTCCCCCACATTTATTCTAGTAAACATCATGTCTGTTACATTCCAAACTGACTCTGACACGTTCTCTGCCCTCAGGGAGCTCCCAGAGGGGGTGGAAGGGACAGCTCAGGTGGGGTTGGCAAACTGGGATCCCCTCCGCAGGCTAACATGGCCCATGGACTGGTTTTTACCTGGTTTTTGTAAAATTTAAAAGAGGAGTTGTACCTTGTTCCCTGTGGAAAGTGAAAGTGAAAGTCGCTCAGTCATGTCCGACACTTTGCGATCCCATGGACTATACAGTCCGTGGAATTCTCCAGGCCAGAATACCGGAGTGAGTAGCCTTTCCCTTCTCCAGGGTGCTCCATGTGGAAATTATACGATTCAGATCTCAGTGTCCACACATACAGTTCTGCGTGAACACGGCACTGCGCTTGGCGTCTCTGTGCCCCACGGATGCTTTCGCTCCGTGGTGGCCATCGTGAGTAGTGGCAACAAAGGCCATGCGGCCCACAGAGCCCGGATGGTTTGCTCTCTGACCCTTCACTGAATACGTTTGCTGACTCTTGGGCTAGAGTTCTACCTCCAGCAGAAATAATACAAGGTCATTTCCAAAGGTGAGAAAACACCCATGCTGTCGAAGCGTTCTTGGGTAACCTATTATTTATAACCAATACCTTGATGACTTGGTGAACTGCAGTTCTGCTGTGATGTGGGGTTTTTAATAGTCTGGGGGAAAGGACTCAGCTGCCCCCAAAGAAGTTTCTGAAGTGAGATCAGAGTGAGTCCTGGAGAGGGAAGAGCATGCTGCTGACACGCAGGGTCAGACCTCCCAGGCTCAAGTCGGAGCCCCACCACAGACGGAGGGACCTTGGACAAGATGCTCAGCTTGACTGTTTCAGTTTCATGACCTATAAACTGAGCGTAAGAAAAATATTTATCTGCCAGGGATTTCCCTAAAGACTAGTTAATTAAACGATTTAAAACATTTAAAAGAGTGCCCATGACTATTACTGAGAAATGTCACAACTCTTGCCTTTCTTCAAAGCTCAGGTGCTTGGAGGCCGTCATTTGGTGATGAGTGATGCTGGTTCATGCTGACTATGCTCTTCTAAGGAAGTTGGTTTGCTTATCTGTTTAGACACAATCTTTGGCTGGAAAACAAAGGAATCCTCATGCATGGATGGTAGGATTGTAAGCTGGTACTGCCGCTGTGGGATACCCTGGTGGCTCAGATGGTGAAGAATCTGCCTGCAATGCAGGAGACTCAGGTTTGATCCCTGGGTAGGGAAGATCCTCTGGAGAAGGGAATGGCAACCCACTCCAGGATTCATGCCTGGAGAAGTCCATGGACAGAGGAGCCTGGAGGGCTATAGTCCATGGGGTCGCAAAGATTTGGACACAACTGAGCAACTGACACACAACACTGATGTGGAAAACAGTGTGGAGGTTCCTCCAGAAATTAAAAATAAAACTGCCATATGATCCAGCAGTTTCATTTCTGGGTATTTATCAGAAGAAAAAAAAACACTAATTTGAAAAGATATGTACACACAACTCTGAAGCACTATTACGATAGCCAAGATATGAAAGCAAGCTGTCTGTTGGCAGATAAATGCATAAAGATGTGAAGATATATATATGCATATATACACACACATATACACACAAATAGTATTTCATTATATACACATGTATATAGTAAAATACTACTTAGTCATCAAAAAAGAACTCTTACCATTTGTGACAACGAGAATGGATCTAGAGGGTATTATGCAAGGTGAATTGAGAAAGACAAATATTTTATGACCTCTGAAATCTGAAAAGCAGAACAAACAAAAACAGCAAAATGAAAACAGACTCCTAGATACAGAGAATCATCAGGTAGTTGCCAGAGGGAAGGGAGGGGGTGGGGGGCAAAGAAGATGAAGAGGATTGAGACACACAGACCTCTAGACAGAAAATACATGAACCATAGGGATGCGATACACCAAAAAAAAAATTATAGTCAATAATACTGTAATACTTTGCATGGGGACAGATGGCTGCTAGACTTATCATGGTGATCATGTCACAGTACATGCAAACGTCCAATCACCATAGCACACCTGAAACTTGCATCATGTTGCCCACTGTATTTCAATGTTAAGAAAGAACATGGATACACTGTGATTACAGTTATTTAAATAAAACATGCATTTGAATAAAAAAATTGAACAGTCTTCCTCAATAAATCGAGGGACGTTAACTGGTTGCAAAATGAAGCTGAAATCCCTCTAGAGGAAAACCAGCACAAAGACATGACAGAGTTTCATCACCTGCAGTGTAGACACGGATCGGGTTCAGCCGAGCTCTCAGCCCAGCGAGATAAGCAGGATTTGCTTTTCTGTTGAACATTAAGAGAAGTTTCTGGTGGCAGTAAACTGCAGAGCAGAGGGTTAAAAGAGGTAAAGACTCATTCATCCTCATAACCAACCACAACAGAATAGAAAAGCTAGTTCGTGGCTGTTGAAAATAAATCTGATCGCAGAAGTCGGTGAAAACTGTGTTCAGAGCTGTTTGATATACATAAAGTTAGACATATACACACTACAGTATATAAACAGATAACTAGTGAGGACCTACTTTATAGCATAGTGGACTCTACTCAATTCTCTGGAATGGCCTATATGGGAAAAGAATCTAAAAAAGAGTAGATATACATATAACTGATTCACTTTGCTGTACATCTGAAATTAACACAACACTGTAAATCAACTAGACTCCAATAAAAATTTTCTTAAATGTGGTTAGATACGAAGATATTTAATGTTTTCCTGTGAGTTTTCCTGTGTGTTATATCATTTTTTAACTTTGATCTAATTGGCATAAGTAGATATTAGGGTGAGTAGATAATTGAGGGGATTTCCCTGGTAGTTCAGCTGGTAAAGAATCCTCCTGTGATGCAGGAGACCCTGGTTCAATTCCTGGGTTGGGAAAAATCCCCTGGAGAAGGGATAGGGTACCCACTCCAGTATTCTTGGGCTTCCCTTGTGGCTCAGATAGGAAAGAACCTGCCTGCAGTGTGGGAGACCTAGGTTCGATCCCTGGGTTGGGAAGATCCTCTGGAGGAGGGCATGGCAACCCACTCCAGTATTCTTGCCTGGAGAATCCCCAAGGACAGAAGAGCCTGGTGGGCTACAGCCCATGGGGTCGCAAAGAGCCGGACAGGACTGAGTGAGTAAGCACAGATATTACAGAGTGATTCCAGCCGGTGGTAAGACTTTCATAAAGAATGACGTTTTTGTAGAACATGCACAAAGGAGTTGATCCCACTTTTTAAAGTTATCTTCACCTGTAGGGAAAACATGAGGCCTCTAACCACCTTGCAGGTATCGCAGTCCATTGAGGTGGGATTGCCCCCAAGTGACAGAGGCTGCTAAGAAGAAGTCCCTGGCTTCTCCCAGCCTAGCTTGGTGACCTCCAACCTTTTCAATGACTGTCAGCATCCCAGCATTGACAAGGAGGGTGGTGTGTTCTGGTGAAGGCGTAACGAACATCAGCTCCGTGACCTTCAACAATCCGGTTACCTCCCTGACCTCAATTTTTTCATCTGACAAAAGAGGGGAGCCGATGGCTTGAACTTTAGGCTTTCTCTGAATTTTTAGAGACCATGACCTTTCAGTGGCAAACCAGCAGCGTGACTTTAGTCATCTTTGCTACTCTATTTGTTGAACACTTCAGGGTCTAGAACGGAGACAGGTAAGGGGGGCGGGGGGAAGCGGGTAAAATGATGATTGATAGATATTCTAACACTTGGTCTCTCTTTCTGTGAAACAGACTCAAAAGAAAGCAAGATGGTTGGTTTCACTTTGAACTTTCTACCTTCTCTTAAAAGTCTGATAGCAGCTCATGTGAACACTACAAGGTCCCTGATGGAAGAATTGCTCATCACTGTGTCCAGGCAGTTTTCTATATGAGTTCATCCTATGGTTACTGGGAAGAACCTGGGCAACCCATGAATGCATCCCCTTAGCTACCTGTGTGCGTGCACGCTCAGTCACTTCAGTCGTGTCCAATTCTTTGCCATCCCCTGGACTGTAGCCCACCAGGCTCCTCTGTCCATGGGATTCTCCAGACAAGACTACTGGAGTAGGTTGCCATACCATTTTCCAGGGGATCTTCTCAACCCAGGGATTGAACCCATGGCTCCTGCATTGCAGGCGGACTCTTTACTGTCTGAGCCACCGCGGAAGTCCCCCTTCACCTACTGATGGGGTCAAGTGGACAGGTGTGGGCACATAGGAGGAGGAGCACCGGCATCGTCACAGCTCTGGAGTCCTCATCTGGCTAGTGGCCTGGGAACCAACAGTCTCTGTGGCCATGGTGGTGGCTCATCCTTTCAGCTCTTGGCTCAAGATCTCGAGAATCGAGAAAGAGAATCTGATGGGCTTAGTTTAGTTCACACACCACCACTTAGTTAGGGGTGGACAAGGGATGGTCCCCCCAAATTGCACACAATGGTGGTGGGGTGCTATGAGAAAGAGATATATATGCTGAGATACACACACGTTCACACGTGTACACATAAACCCATAAACGCCCGAAAGAGTGGCTAATAATTAGCCAGGAAGATGTGTTCCTTTTCCATCTATACCTGAAAAGGTACATACAATGGACTCAGACATCACTCTCGCGCAAAGAGGCTGCAGGATACCTTGGCAAGAATCACATCACACCTCCAGGTTCCCAAAGGAAACAGTACTTCAAAAGGAGAAAGATGAAGCTCTAATCCTCAAAACAGGTTTCTTTCTTAAAGAAGAAAAATAGAGGCCATGTCTTCTCGCTGGGAATCTTCCCATCAGAATTTTCTAGAGATCAAAACAGTGAAACGTGTTTTTCAGGAGAGTCAGCAAACTAAAATCGGACTTACCCTGCAGTTTTTGTTTGTTTGTTTGTTTGTTTTGCTGCCCCTTTCCCCTTTATCACGTGGAGATTGAGAATAACCAAGGCCAAAACCCAGGAGATGGGGTTTCTAGGCACTGCTCATGGTGTCAGGTGGGCCAAAGTTCACAAAGCGTCGCTTCAGGTCAGTTCTTGGATGTTTCTAAGTGATATTTCAGGCAGTTGTTTCCCCAGGAAGAAGGGAGACTTTTTCACTAAGTGTTGCACAGTGCAGACTCTCAATGTGTAGGAAGAAAACGGAGGAAGGAAGTAAAGAAAGGAGGAAGGGAGGGAGGGAGGGAAGCAGGAAGGGGTGAGGAAACCCAACCTTGAATCATCAGCATCATGAGAGGATACCACATCCTACTTACGCTTGACCTTTCTGGCCAGCACCCACGTGCAGAGATCTAGAAACAGACTCAGGGGAAGTGAGACAGAATTATTGAGGACTCCTCTCCCTCACTAGGGCTTTTTTGGTGGTAAAGCGTCTGCCTGCAAAGTGGGAGACCGGGTTTCGATCCCTGGGTCGGGAAGATCCCCTGGAGAAGGAAATGGCAACCCACTCCAGTATTCTTGCCTGGAGAATCCCATGGACGGAGGAGCCTGTTAGGCTACAGTCCCTGAGGTCGCAAAGAGTTGGACACGACTGAGCGACTTCACTTTTCTTTCTTTCCTCCCCCTCATTAGCAAAAGTGTATGGGTCTTCACCAAGGATACGAAAGAGCATGTCCTGAGAGTTCTGCTGATCCATGATCTATTCAAAGAGCTAATGATTGCCAGGCTAACGGTTTTAGAGTAGAAATGCACAGGCCCCTTCTAATCCAACAATCTTATTTTACAAATGAAGACACTAAAGGACTAGAAACATCATACGGGACTTCCACTTTTGGCCAGAATAGAGCAGCAGGGACCATATTTACCATCTGTTCTAAAACAGATGGAAAAAAAAAAATCCCTCTCATCAACATGTGTTTCTCTCCCTCCTCTTTGAAAACCAGCTCAGGACTGGAGCGCAGGGCTGGGGCTAGCGTGAGGGCAGCTGAGGCACTTTGACCAGTGCCCAGGACGAGGCTGCCTCAGTCTCGGAGGAATGGCACTTTGCCTGCCTCCAGGGGACAGTGGTGTGGGACTGAGGTGAAGATCCAGGTAAAGATCTAAGCTGAGAGCTTGGAGCTCCACTCAACAGCTTCCTCTCATGTGATTTTGGTCTGGACTCTTGTTCAGTCGCTAAGTTGAGTCCAACTCTCTGCAACCCTATGGACTGCAGCATGCCAGGCTTCCCTGTCCTTCACTGTCTCCTGGAGTTTGCTCAAACTCACATCCATTGAGTTGGTGATGCCATCCAACAATCTCATCCTCTGTTGCCCCCTTCTCCTCCTGCCCTCAATCTTTCCCAGCATCAGGGTCTTTTTCAATGAGTCGGCTCTTTGCATCAGGTGGCCAAAGTACTGGATCTTTAATTTCAGCATTAGTCCTTCCAATAAACATTCAGGGTTGATTTCCTTTAGGATTAATTGGTCTACCTTTGATGAAAATATACACTCATATCAGACTTCCTGCCTCCTCCACCAAAGCCTCCCCCATCTCCCCTGCCTCCACTTGCTGCCCCCCTGCCCTGCGGGCGCCCCAGGGTGGCCGCTGCCCGGAGCCCTGTCCACCGTGGCTGGGATCACCTCCCCCCACACGCTGACAGGAGATGCTCCTGGAGGACTTGAGCACCAACCACCTGGCGCTTCCTCGGACCCATCCCACTCTTTCTCCCCAGCTTCACGTGCTATGCTCAGGGCCTCTGTCAGGCCCGCGCAGCATGGACTCCAAGCAGAAAGGGACCCTGAGCAGATTGGACTGGACTGGCCTTGTCCCTGGAGATGCGGGTGTGGGGTGACAGGTGGAGTTAGTCCCCCTACATCCAGCTAAGGTTTTCTGTCCTCCTCTGCAGATAGACCCTGGTTGCTGGCCGCCCCTTACAGGTGGGCAGTGGAAGAGAATGCTAAGAGGCCAGCCGGGTGCCCCCACCCCCGCTAGAAGGCTCTGTTTCCAGCAGTGGTGGGACAGCAGGCCTGAGCCTCTCTCTAGCAGTCAAAACAGAACTTGCAAAACCGAGAGCAGACAGCCTTCCTGCGTGTCCCAAGGCCCCTGGCTGCTCCTCAGGGCACGCAAGTCTCCCCAGATATCAGTGTACAGTCGGCACCCTGGGTCATTCCCTGCGTGATGGAGGGAGGGCGGGTGCCTTTCCCTTATCAAAGCCAAGGGCGGCAGTGATGATAAGGGCATCTTGGGCTGGAAAGGCCCCCCTCCAAGGGTCATCTCTGGCATCCGCCCTGCGTCCAGCTAAGGTTTTCTGTCCTCCTCTGCAGACAGACCCTGGTTGCTGGCCGCCCCTTACAGCAGCCCCTGCTCATTAACAGTCCAGCCACGGGCAGCTCCCTGCACATGGGATGGTCAGGGAACGATGCCTTTCTGAGATCTGGGTTAGACGTCACCTGCTCTCACACGAGACCCGTCTCTCTTGTCTTATCTCTTGCGGAGACGGGAACAGAGAGTCATGGGCTGGAGGAGGACCAGGGGGAGGGATTGAAGTCAAAACCAAGGCAGCCCAGTCCAAGGCTGAGGATGCTTGGCTCTGTCTAAATCCTGGCTCCTCAAAGTGTGGTCCACAGGCAGGAAGCATCTGCCTCCCCTGGGAGCCAAGGAAAAATGTGGGATCCTGGGTCCCACCTCAGACCTGCTAGTTCCGCTTCAGCGTTTTTATCAAGGTCTCCCAAGGACTCATCTGCTCATTTAAGTCTGAGAAGTGCCGGACTAGGGCTTCGTGTCCTTGTTCACTGTGAGCTTCGGGGCAGGGGTCTCAACCCAGAGCAAGACTGTGTGTGGAGGTGTCAGTGTCCGCCCCTCATCCCACCCTTCCCCAAGCCTCCCAGCATGCTGGGCTCCACTCCAAAACCATCCCAGCCGTCCACCACTAGCCTCGGACCCTGCAGGCATGTGGGAGCGGTCCCCGGGCAGTGGGTCCCTCCATCTCTGTTCCTAATGGAGAAGGTTGCCCATCCCCACGTCACCCAGCTTTGGGACTATTTCTGCACACAGCACAGGCCACTTGGTTCAGTGGGGTGGCAAGGGGTTTTGTTTTTCTTCTCTTTATGTGTGTGTGATTCACTCGGCTTGCTTCTTTTTGTTTTGAACAAGGGGTGGGTTTTGTGTCTCTGAACGACACCCTTGTGGCCCGTGTCCCCCCGCCCCACCCACCCACCCACCCACCCCTTGGAGGAGAGGCTTCTGTTTTTGAAGCATCAGGGTTCTGCCACCCGGACCTGGGGAGGCATATTTAAAGCTGTTTAAACTGACAGACCAGACAAACAGGATTAACTCTGTGGCCCAGAAGGGGAGGTGTGGGCCGGAGGGGGCCCCCGAACGGTTTACATGGGTGAGCAGGAGGAGGACGGCCGGCCGGTCGGGCTGGGAAGGAGCCGACCGCTCGAGGCGGCCAAGAAGTCTCTATCTGGGAGGTAGGCAGAGAGCTTGCAATCTGCCGGGTGATTGGATTAGACATGGTGTGAAATTCGGAGCAGGGCTACACGGCTGGGGCTGGGGCCCGGGGCTGCTTCGGGGCCCCAGACGGCGCGGGGGCTCCTGTCCTGCCCCAGCGGGGCTTGGAGACGGACTAGATGGCATGGCCTCGCGGGTTCCCCTGCACCCAGCCCCGTGTCTCCCCGAACCACAGAGCCTCCCCTGCCTTCTTGGGGGGCTCGGAGCCCAAGGACCCCCTATTCACATCCACCCTGGCTCAGCCGCGCTCTCAGCAGCGGAGGGGGAGGCCCCGCTCTCTTCCTTCATTTTCCTTTGTCTCGCTTCCATCTTCCTCGGGTCCGTCTCTCTCCTGCCCCATGCGGTTAACCCCGAAGACTCTGCTCCATCTGCAGCTGTCCAACACCCTGATTCCATTTGTGTTCTCCACTTTTGGAAATTTGTACGGACGTCTCTAAGGATTTTGTAACTTCTCCCTGAAGTCTGATCGGGCCACTGGGACTGGGGCAGTGGGATTTCTCATCGTTGGGAAGTTGACAAGGTTTAAGCCTTTCTGGCAAAGGCGCTAACATGAGGTGCAAGTCCAGAAAGGGAAAAGAGAGCCTGGACCTCTTGGTCGAAGGGTTAGAACCGGGTTTAACGGGCACTCCCGGACCCCACCCAGCAGAGTGGGAGAGTCAGCCCGGAGAGTTAGCCTCTGGCTGGCGTGGGTGATGCAAGCTGGTGGCCAGAGTACGGACGCCTGGATCCCGGGCAGAGGGCTAATGCCCACCATCTCCTGGCTCTACGCTGACTCTTGTCATAAAAGGCAGCAGAGGAGAAGCCACTGCAGGAGGGTCAAGGCCCAGACACAGGTCTGAGATCTTGGTTTTTCACCAGCTGAGTGGTCAGCAGAATACAGCCAGTAAGTGACCCCAGGTAACTGCTCATGGTCGGGAGAACTGCCTGTATGAGTCCCGCCCAATTTCCTGACCCACAGAATTGTCGTTTTAAGGTGCTAAGTTCTGGGGTTGTTTGTTATACAGCAGTATACCCACTGAAACACTCTGTGATTGTGTTTGCGGTCTAACACCAGTGAAACCATCACTTCTTAGCTCATCTTTCAGGGTCAGTCTATCATCTACTGTTGCGTGGGCTGCAAACCAGCCTAGGACTCTCTCAGTCCTTGGAAGAAAGGGTCACCCAGGCATCGTGATGCTCAAGGTTGGGAGAACTGCCTGATTCTGTAGACAAGATCAGGAGTGTGTTAGAATGCACTGGTGCAGCTCTGGAAAGAAGTGGGTCCCCTACATTTAAGCCTGACATTATTCCATTCCATCCTCATTTCTTTGGCTCAATCCCTGCTTGCATTCCCAAGCCATCCAAGGACCATATAGTTTCAATTCCCTGCAGGTGATTTCTAGCTCATCCCAGGGTCATCATTTTCATCTGTCTCCCTAGAAACTCCTATCATTTCTCTGCACTAAATACTGGAGTTGAAGTTCACTCCATCATGCCAGCTGCCAGATCTAAAGAGAGCCCCAAGGTGCAGTGTTCTGCCCATGGCCATGGAGAGCTAGGTCCCGCAATCTGCTCTCCTGGGGATGCTTGCAGAGCTCTTAGCGTGCAGTTGGTGCTCCAAAGTGAGTCTGCAGGCAGGTAAACCTCCAATGGTTCAGTAACACTATTTTAAACTGTATCAGATAGTTAAAAGGCTAGGGAGAGGAAGGGAGCAAAAATAGTGTACTAAGATGAACTCAAGAGTATTAATACTTATTCTTGGGATTTGGTGGTGGTCCAGTAGGTAACATTCCTCACTCCCAATGCAGGGGGCCTGGGTTCGATTCCTGGTCAGGGAACTAGATTCCACAATCAACTGAAGATCCCACAGGCGCGACTAAGACCCAACACAGCCAAAATAAATAAAAATTTTAAAAAGAGCCCTTATTCTGGAAAAAAAAAAACCCTACTTCCTATCCATAGGAGACTGGTTCTATAAACCACAATATCCTCACACAATGGAATATTAACAGCTATGAAAACAATGAGGAAGTTTTAAAAATACATTGATACGAAAAGTTAGCCAATGTACACTGTTCTATAAAAAAGAGTTTCAAAATGTGTACAAAGGGCGCTTCCTTTTTGTCTAATGGAGAAGGACAACAATAATGTATACTTACATGTGTTTGTATTTGCATAAAAAAAACACAGAGAGAACACACATGAAATTAACAACAACGGTTTCTGCTGGCAGAGCAGAGAGGAAAGAGAGACGCCAGGGTCGGCTGGTGACACGGTGAATTGATATTTACCATAAGCTTTTTCATTGTTTTGATCTTGGACCATGTGAATTGCATTACCTAATCCAAAAAAAAGCTGGGGGTCGGGGAGAAAGGATACGTACTTTGCCTAACTTGATTAAAGAAAAAGCACAAGAAGAAAAACCAGGATCAGAAGCTCTGGATGGAACCATGCCTGTCTCAGTTGCCCGGGGAAAACCCCGGGATTTACAAAGAGCTTGAAAAAATCTTAGGAAAGAGGTGAGGTGAAGGCAGTGCTTTATCATGGTTTCCAAGAATCTGAAGCCACGTTGGTACTTGCGGGGCCAGGTGGGAGACACAGGCTCTCATACCTGAAGGAGGCATTAAACTCTAGGAACTGCTAGGATGGGTTTCCGTCAAGACTTAGGAATCTCATGTTTTGATTTGGGTGAGTCTTGACGGAGCTTCCAGACCCATGAGTCCAAGATAATTATTCCAGTCCACATACTCCCTGACAGCAAGGAAGAGTTCCTTTCTCCAGCCAGATCCCAATTGCAGGTGAAAACTGGCAAGTCTGAAGCCGACCTCCAGGGGTCAGGGGGCTTGTGCCTTGGGTACCAAATCTGTACAAAGTGAAAAGAGTTGTACTTGTTAAATAAACATCCCTTTCCTTCTTTTATTTTTTAAAGCAAATCTTTTTAAAAAGTTATTTATTTTTGGTTGCGCTGGGTCTTCGTTGCTGCACAGGCTTTTCTCTAGTTATGGAAAGTGGGGGCTACTCTCTAGTCCTGGTTCTTGGGCTTCTCTTGTTGCAGAGCATAGGTTCAAGGCTCCCGGGCTTCAGCAGTTGTGGCTCAGACTTAGTTACTCCGAGGCACGTGGTATCTTCTCGAACCAGGGGTTGAACCTGCATCCCCTGCATTGGCAGGCAGATTCTTAACCACTGGGCCACCAGGGAAGTCCCCTTAACTCCTTTTAGAAATAGAATATTACAACTTCCTGGAGAGCAGGGACATACACTCCTTTTCCATTCCTTATTCCACTACTTGTGGAATAAACGAATGAATGAATGCATTGTCTAAAACCCACGAAATATACTTTATTTGTGAGTTGTGCGAAAAATCATTTGCAACAAGCTATCAAATTATTTTCGGAAGCAGCGAAGGTTCCAGGTTGTGTCTCACACTGGGAGGAGGTTGGGAGGAGGTGACAGCTTTGCCGGTAGAGGGCAGTGGTGACTTGTCAATTAATACAAGTGAGTGTGTGTGTGTGTGTGTGTGTGTGTGTGTGTGTGTGTGTGTGTGTGTGTGTGTGTGTGTGTGTCTGCATCCTGCAGCCCACACTCTTCTCTGTTCCTCCTCTCCACCATCAGCTCCTTCCTGCCGTATCTGTCAAGGCAGAATGACCTGCCTTCGGTCAATACATATGCTTCAGTGATGGACAGTTGAGGTCATAGTCCTTGACCCACGAAACCCCCTTGGCTGGACTTGGCAAACCCACTCTGTGCTGGAATGAACTTGAATTCTACATTAATACCTTCTTAATAACATTCAGAAACCGTGGGGATTGTTTTCTGGGAAAGAAGATGCCGCCCCCTCCCCTCTTCCCCTGGGGCCCCTGACCCCTCTTTATCTGCTGACAGGCACCATATCTAATCTCGGGAATGAGGGGCAGCTCTGCAAGACCTGGGCGCTTTCCGGGTGGAGGGAGCGGGCAGGGAGGAGCGCCCGGCCAGGATCGCAGGCTGCTCAAATATTTAAGGGTACAAAGAAGCAGCTGTCAAGCACTTGTGCATTCGGGAGGGAGAGGGAGCCGGGTATAATTAGCCTGCCCTGGTTCCCCGCGAGGACTTCTCCCCTGGGGCCCCCTCAGCCCAACCGACTGCATGCAGATCAGCACCAGGGGAGGCTGATGGCTGGCATTCCTTTCCTCCAAAACTCTGGGAAAGAAGACTTTCCTCTCCAGGGTAATAAACGGGGACGTCCTTCACCCCCTGACTTTTTCTGGACCTCAGTTACTTCAGCTGATAAATAGGAGAACTGAATTCACCCACTCCACTTCCAACCTGACAGTTCAGTGATGGAATTGAGCGCCTTGGCCTCCGTGGTGGCTCAGCTGCTAAAGAATCGCCTGCAATGTGGGAGACCTGGGTTCAATCCCCAGGTTGGGAAGATCCCCTGGAGAAGGGAACGGCTACCCACTCCAGTATTCTGGCCATGAGAATTCCATGGACTGTATAGTCCATGGGGTCGCAAAGAGTCAGACACAGCTGAGCAACTTTCACTTTCACTTCACTACAAAGTGATGAGCCCAGTGGTACCCAGCAGAATGCACACAGGGACCCACTGGGACAAAACTAAGTCCAGAAAGTCAGCTACATGTAAAGTCGGGTCAGGCCTCCTGGGGCCGAGCATGCTATGGGCTAGAACCTATAAGAAGGAGCAAGGGAGGTGTCAGACAGCAAGGGAGAACGATGACATCCAAGTAGGAATCACCCTTTCCATTTGTGTGACGCTTATGAAGTGCTTCCATGTCTGGCAGCTCACTGGAAATCTCAGGATGGACGGTGAGGTCTACTAGAGCAGGGCGGCCCCATTTTAAAGATGTGTGCCTGTATGCTCAGTAGCTCAATCATGTCCTACTCTTTGCGATGCCATGGACTATAGTCCACCAGGCTCCTCTGCCCAAGGGATGTTCCCGGCAAGAATACTAGAATGGGTTGCCATTTCTTTCTCCAGGGGATCTTCCCTACCCAGGGATCAAACCCATGTCTCCTGAGTCTCCTGCATTGGCAGGCAGATTCTTTACCACTGAGCCACTTGGGAAGCACATTTAGGGTGAGCATCCTCTTCCTGTTTCTCCCATTTTCTAATTTCATAGTCAGTGCCCCTGGAATAAATGGGTAGAAGGCACTGGTGGAAACAAACAAGGCTCCCTGGGTTCCACACAAAGATGGCAAAAAGTTCAGGTTGGGGGATTTGGGCAAGATCTTCCCCACAGGTGCCCCCAAACAACCCCAATCCTTGTGGGTAGGAGGGGGCTCGAAAGCTGTAAGCTTGTGGGCTACAGAGCTGAAAGGCAGAGCAGAAAGGGAAGACGCCATCAGTCTTGGTTTTCAGAGGTAGAGACTGAAGGCTATTTCATGCTTAGCGTTCATCAGACTTCAACACTGAAAAAAAAAGAAACTAAAACCCTCTGTGTACTGAGACTGAAAGGAGCTACGTCAAGGGATGAAGGGCACTAATAAGTGTGGTCCAGCGCCTTCCTCCCCCCAGCAAGGAATACAGCACTCCTTAATGTTAACAGGAGTCTGTAGGGTCCTGGCTGGAAGCACTGGGTTACCTGTGACCTGGGGGAGCTGGAGAGGGAGGCATGGCGGGGGAGAGAAGCCCTTGTAAACGTGGGTGGAGTCGGCACGCCAAGTTGTGGGGGGCAAGTGCCAATCTCTGTCCCACAGATGTTTTAGAAACACGGTAGGACACTGTTAACTGGATTCATCACCCGTCTCAGGTAAGAAATCACTGAAAATGATAGTAACAATTATTGTCCTGTTAAGGTAACTTGATATGTGTGCATGCTTAAGTCATTTCAGTCCTGTCTGACTCTTTGCGACCCCATGGACTATAGCCCACCAGGCTCCTCTGTCCATGGGGATTCTCCAGGCAGGAATATCGGAGTGGGTTGCCATGCCTTCCACCAGGGGATCTTCCCAACCCAGGAATCAAATCCATGCCTCTTATGTCTCCTGCATTGACAGGCAGGTTCTTTACCACTAGCACCACCTGGGAAGCCCCATTTCCTGGTCTCTATACACATATTAACTCACTTGATCCCCTAAATCTGGAACATATACAAGGCAGGAATTATTTCTGTTCTTTCACAGAGGAGGAAACTGAGGCCCAGAGTATTGAAATGGTTTGATCAAGGTCATGCAGCCGTACAGTTCTGAGCTGAAGTTCAAACACAGAATCCTGACTCCATCTCGACCCAGTTTTCTTTCCAGGTAAGAAAAGCTGGGAAGGGCTTCCCTGGTAGCTCAGTGGTAAAGAATCTGCCTGCCAATGCAGGAGACTCAGGTTCGATCCCCGATCTGGGAAGATCCCACATGCCACAGAGCAACTAAGCCCGAGTGCAAAATAAATAAATAAATAAGAAGAAGAGACGGGAAGAGAAAGAGGCTGAACAGCAGCCTGGCCTCCCAGCCTTCTCTGAGGGCCTTGCTGGGTGCTGCGCTAAGTCACTTCAATCATGTCCGACTCTGTGCGGCCCCATGGACTGTAGCCCACCAGGCTCCTCTGTCCATGGGATTCTCCAGGCAAGAATACTGGAGTGGGTTGCCATTTCCTCCTCCAGGCGTTCTTCCCGCCCCAGGGATCGAACTCAGGTCTCTTGCCTTGCAAGGAGATTCTTTACTGTCTGAGCCACCAGAACTCCAGGTAAAGGTGGTCCAGTACAGTTACTTGTGCAGTGCCCAGGCTGGGACACCGGACACAGGTTCCCCATAACTTCAGGAAGTTTGCGTGGCTTTAAGGAAGCAGCAGGAAGAGGGAAGGAAGGATGGGGATGTAGCAGAGGAGTGCAGAGAGAAATGAAAGAAAAAGTGATGGACTGAGAATCCATAGTCTTTTTTTTTTCAACTGAAGTATAATTGACTTACAGTATTATATTAGTTTCAGGGGAACAACATAGTAATTCAATATTTTTAAACATTACAAGACAATCACCACGATAAGTCTAGTAACCATCTGTTCCTGTACAAAGTTATTACAATGTTATTGGCTATATTCCCTACGCCTGTACGTTACATCTCTGTGATCTATTTGAATTTTATCACTGGGACTTTGCACCTTGTAATCCCCTTCATCATTTTGCCCATCCCCCCTTCCCTTTTCCCTGGTAATCATCCATTTGTTCTCTGCATCTATGAGTCTGCTTCTGGGGAGTCGGGGAGGGGGGTGGGGAGTCAACGTATTTTTTCCATTTGTTTTCTTTTTTTCTGTTCTACATATAAGTGAAATCATTTGGTATTTGTCCTTCTCTGACTCATTTCACTTAGTATAATACCCTCTAGGTTCATACATGCGTGTGTCCTAAGTCGCTTCAGTCGTGTCTGAGTCTTTGTGACCCTACGGACTATAGCCCACCAGGCTCCTCTGTCCATGGGATTCTCCAGGCAAGAATACTGGAGTAGGTTGCCATACCCTCCAGAGGATCTCCCTGATCCAAGGATGGAACATGCATCTCCTGCACTGGCAGGCGGATTCTTTACCACTAGCACCACCTGGAAAGCCACCTGGGATGGACCTAGGTTCATCCATGTTGCAAACAGCAAGATTTAATTCTTTTTCACAGCTTAGTAATATTCCATTTTATACACATATACTACCTCTTCTTTTATTCATTCGTCTCTGGCTGGACGCTTTGGTAGTTTCCATGTCTTGGCTGTTGTAAATGATGCTGCAGTGAACACAGGGGTGTATATATCTTTTCAAATTAGTGCTTTGAAAAATTGAAAAAAAACATTGCTGGGACTTCCCTGGTCGTCCAGTGAAACTCTGCACTCCCTAAGCAAGGGGTCTGGGTTCAATCACTGGTCAGGGAACTAGATCCCACATGCTACAACTAAGAGTTCACGTGCTACAACTAAGACCCGGTGCAGCCAAGTAAATAAATACTTCAAAAGAAAAAGTACTGCTAAGACTGATATCAAAGAGTGTACTGCCTATGTTCTCTTCTAGGGGTTTTATGGTTTCAGGTTGAAGAATTCATGGTCTTGGAGTTTAGTCCAACTGTGCTTTTATCTGCAACCTGGGGAAAATCACTCCATCAATCTGAGCCTCAGGCCCTCCCTGCATAAAATAAGATGCTGGAACAAATGGATCTAAAGCCCCTTCTGTCTCTAAAAACCTTAGGACTAAAAAATCATCTGTGTTCACATGTACACACACACACACACATACACACACACACAGACCATTGCACCCAGATTATGAATGTCAACACTCATTCATTCATTTAAAGTAGTTGCCTGTTAAATGCAAAGCAATTTTAGTGCCCAGTTATGACTTAAAGATGAGCATAAGCTAGACACATATTTGAATTTCAAAGTAAACCAAATTATTTATGTTAGTATATCAGTCTATGTGTGCCAAGAAGAGGGCTGGAAATTTAGCACAGGTTTTTAGTGACTCGGGCAGGCAAGAAATGCTGGGTCTTCACATTCATGGTAGCTGTTAACTAAGCTTCCCAGGTGGTTCAGACGGTAAAGAATCCACCTGCCAATCCAGGAGACATGGGTTTGATTCCTGGGTCAGGAAGATCCCCTGGAGAAGGGGATGGCTACCCACTCCAATATTCTTGCTTGGAGAATCCCATGGACAGAGGAGCCTGACTGGGCTACAGAGGGGTCACAAAGAATTGGACACTACTGAGTGACTGGGCACACATCAGTAAGCTCGGAGAGTGTGTCCTGCACACGAACTAAACCAGGCGTCCAGGGGCACCTGAAGACACAGTGAAACCCAACGCACGAGCTCGATGAACGATCTCGTGTTCCAAATTCCCAAACGAGAGCCGCGATTGCCCTTAAGACACAGGTAATCCTCAAGAAGTCCTGTGGACTTCTTCCTGCATTAGGAGAGAACGATGACTGTGGAGGGGAAGGGGTTAAGCTGTGGTGGGAGTTTGCTGGTTGGAAGGATTTTTATGAGCCCTGGCAGGGTGAACATGCCTCCTGCCCACTTCTGCCAATGCCACGGTGGAATGAAACACTTCCTTCTACACTCCAACTGCATCTCCCCTCCTAATCCCACCTCGAGGCCGGGGCAGAGGGTGGAAGCCAGGAGGGAGAGAGCGCCAGTCCACCAAGATTCACAGAGAGGTTGGGTCAGTGGTCCCGGCCCACACAGGAAATCGGATGCAGGGGCCCTGGCGCCGCCCGGGCAATCCATGAGCTCCAGGCTTTGCTTCCAACAGATGCTTGTGTTTCCTGCGATGTTTGTTTAATGGTAGAAACATTTCAGGGGAAACCAGAAACCTGGCTTCTCTGAGGCTCACCTGTTGCTTTGGAATGTATTTATTTGTACATGGGGCCCCGTCTCGGCAAACCGTTCCCATCCTCCAGCCAGGAGGCCGATGTGCTTACGTCACGGTCTCCACGGCGACGGGCTGTGATATTACAAACGGCAGATTGTGCCTCCAGGTAGATAGCGAGTGACCCTGGCAGGTACGATGGGCCAAACAAACTTCCTGTTTCCAGGAAGAGGTCTCGGGGAAGAACAGTAAAATGTGCCCTCACTCCCCACCCCCAGACACGCTCTTCTCCAGTGCCACAAGCACTTCACCATGTGAGGTCTAGTTTTTTCTCTCATTATTTTTGCGAAAGGAGGCAAAGGGTTGGGGGGAGGGGGGCAAAAGCATTTCTGCTTCCCTTAATGATCACCAACTCCCCATTCCTCTGCCTCCATCTTACCCATAAACTAAAGACAAAGCTGCCCGTGGCACAGTCACATCTAAGTGTGGACCCTGGGGATGGAAACATGCATCCCGGGCATGGTGGTGATGAAGCTTCGTGGGTCTGTGGTGATTCATTCTCTAGAGAGGAGACAAGAGGGGACTTCCCTGGAGGTCCTGTGGCTGAGACTCTGCACTCCCAAAACGGGGGGTGGCTGGGTCCAATCCCTTGTAAGGGAACTAGATCCCACATGCTGCAACTAGGAGTTCACATGCCATAACTAAAATATCTGGCATAGAAGAAGTTCAGAGGAGTTAATACAGGGGTGCCGGGGGGCTTCCTAAAGTCATCAGGGAATCAGGATCCTTCTATGTGGTCTGCTATTCTCAGAGCTCGGCTCCTGCCTCATGGCTCAGAACAACTGCTGAGCTCCAGCTCTCAGGCCAGCATCCCACCAGCAGAAACAAGGAAGCAGTGAAGAGGGGCTTACTCCTTCCCTTTAAAGACACTTCCTGGAACTTTCCCACAGCACTTTCCCTCAATTTTAGAGGCCACAAGGGAAGTCGATAAATGTCATCCTTATTCTGCTGACGTTATAGATCCTGGATTTCTGGGTTGCATTTCTATGGAAGAGGCAGGTAATGATTGCTGGGACAACTAGCAGACCCAGGTCCACTTCCTGTCCTGAATAATTACTTTTCCATCTTTGAGAGACCATTTTTCTCATTCCTCAATGGTCAGGACTGATGGAATCTCTAAGTTCACTTCTGCTTTTCATAAAGCAGGCGTTTAAATAGGACTATGAAAGTGAAAGTGTTAGCTGTTCAGTCCGAATCCAACTCTTTGCAACCCCATGGACTGTAGCCCACCCAGTTCCTCTATCCATGGAATTCTCCAGGCAAGAATACCGGAGTGGGAAGCCATTTCCTTTTCGAGGGGATTTTCCCAACCCAGGGATCGAACGTGGGTCTCCTGCATAAATAGGTCTGGGGGAGCGCAAAGTACAGCAGGTCAGGTGATTTTCTCAAAATGTGCAGCCAACTTTAGCCAAGGCAGGAGGGACACACGGTGGCCCCGACCCCTAGTCCTACAGAGCCACGGCTTTAGGAAGCTCAGCTGGGTCTGAGTCAGGAGCCAGGAAGAGAGGCTGTCACTGCACAAAGCCCTGGGAGCTGATGGATGCCAGGGACCAGGGGAGGCGTGGGAGTCCTGGCGGAGAGCAACCCCAGGAAGCTGCAGATAAGAAATCTACATCCGGTGGTGCTGCATGCCAGTTGCACACGGACTGCAGCTCCCTGGTGCCATCATGCCCCTTGGTACCCCCCACTCTCCTCCAGGGCAAGACCTGCAGCACCTGCCCCAGCCCTGGCAGTCTCCTGCCACCTGGCAGGGAGCTTTGGATCCCGAGAGGCACACTTCACAGCCGCATCCATCCGAGGGGTCCCTGAGTTCCCAGGCAAGGCATCCCTGCCTGGGCTGGTGGCTACGTGCAGACTTTCCTGTTATCGCCCTGCATCTGGCCCAGCCCCTCCAGCGCTGATGCTGCTCCCTGAGTAGGACCTGCCCTCCCACGGATGGTTCCTCCTCCCTCCCCAGGGCCTCAGGAAAGGTATTTAGGCTGGCAGTTTGCCTGCCTCCTTTCCCCGGGTGCCGGGTCCTCTGAACACCCCACAGACTGTAGAGGTGATGGTTTTGAAAGATCTTGCACATGCAGGCTTGCCATATCCCGGGGTGGTGGGGAGGTGCCAGGGCCAGGACTAGTTAGGGCTGGAAGGTGGGGGCCCTGGGTTCTGTTCAGGATTATGTGGACCCACAAGGGAAGAAAGGCACTGTCAAGCTCAAGGTTGACCTTGAGGAGGTAGGTAGGGTGGAGCCCGTCCAAATGCGGGGAGGGAAGCTCTTTGAGCATCCATCCTTAGGAAAGTCAGTCTCCCTCCCTGGGCGGGATGCTCACCTCTTGACTTTAGATCAGGAAGTTATCCTCAGCCCCTTGCACAGGGGAGGACACTGGGGCTCAGCCATTATGAGGGGGTATTATTTCCATTCCATCAGTTCAGAGACCCTTTCTAAAGGGTTGCTGGGCCACCATTGAGGCCAGGCCTCAATGTGCTGGGTCTGCAGTGGTGAATTCCCCTTTTCTTCTTTTCTATTGAAAAGTCCAGCGTAGGAGAGTTAACTCTTCAGGACAGTTAAGCTAAGCTTCCTTATTATCAAACAGGGTTCCCTTCTCCCTCCTCCTCCTCCTCCCCTTCCCCTTCCCCTCCTCCCTCTTCTTCTTCAGGAAAGTGTCGCCTTTTAAACAATGAAACCCTCGCCTCTAAGCCCAAAGTCTTTTCCGATGTCCCTGCCCAGGCACCTGTTCTTCGCTCCCCTTCCCTGAAGAAGCCCTGTGGTCAGTTCAGGGTGTCTCTTCCTGGCCCGCGGGTGCACACAGAGCCCTCTTTTCCTGACAAAGCCGCCCGCCTGGATGGCTGTGTAAGTTTTGTCCCCAGATGGACAGAGTCACAGGTCTGCCCGGGGTTGTCCTATCTCCTGCCCCTCCCAGGACCTCGCTACAATTCCACAGAGGAGCTGTCTGCTCTGAAACACATCATGACTGAGTCTCTCTCTTGGTTTTAGGAAAACAAGGTACAAGAGACAGACCATGAATCATGAATGATGGCCATTAGGATGCCTGAGTTCTGCTGTCTCTTGCACGGTTAGAATGGAATCAAGAATTTTTCATGCCTTGTGTTGCCTCCACATGAAAGACGAATGGAGAATATATCTTGTGCCTCCTTGAGATTTCTAAGTGTAAAAGATTCAGGGACTTCCCTGATGGTCCAGTGGTTAAGACTTCGCCTTCATAAGGCAGGGAATGTGGGTTTCATCCTTGGTCAGGGAACTAAGATCCCACCTGCCTTGTGGCCAAAAAAACTGAAAAACATAAAACAGAGCAACATTGTGGCAAATATTTTTAAAGACTCAAATTTTAGAAGGAAGGAGCTAGGAATGAAAACAGCAACAAACAATGTAAACACTGGTCTCCAAATTCAGCAATTGCAGTCCTTGGGCAGGTCATGCTTTTTGTTTATAAAACATTTTATTATAAAATAATAAAAAAATTTTTATTTTATTTTTCTGTTTGTTTAGCATCTCCAGTTCTTCCCTATCTACTTTTAAAGTAATTAAATAGATCTGAGGATTAAATGAGATGACACTTCTAAAGAGCTAGTTTGATACCTGGCACATGATGGGTATTTGGTAAACAGTGATTTCATAAGCAATCTCATTTTCTTTAAAAGAGGTATGGTCTTCCCCCAATTAGTTTAACCCAGTGGACTTCATGCATTAAAAAAAAAAAATGAAATTCTTTCCACACATCCAGGTCTGAGGACTGTCATCGTAACCTCCAGTCTTAGCAGCAGCCTGGAAGGTTCTAAAAAATGTTTATAACAGTGGTTCATTGAGCAAGCACTGAAAATGAAGTGGACAGCTGAGGTAATTTTCCAGATAATCCCCGCCCCAAATCAGGGGTGCCCAGGCTGAGTGATCAGAACAGTTGTGTTGATCTCTGCCCCATCTTGCCCAAGGCAGACCTGCTTTTTCACAGATCCTTTGCTTAATATATTTAAAATGTATATATATAGATACAAAATGTTGATTGACCATCCATTTCAAACTGTATGAAGGTAGCACAGAGATTCTTTGGAGGAAAGAAAGAGATTGAGTCGCTTAGCATGTGAAGTTCTAGTTTTAAAACGAATGTTAAATCCAGATCAATGATCATATTAATAATAGCCTTGGGATTTCCCTGGTGCTCCCAATGCAGGGGACCCGGGTTCTATCCCTGGTCAGGGAACTAGATCCCGGGAGTTCACATTCTGCAACTAATACCTGGTGCAGCCAAATAGATAACAGTGTTTGAAAAGTGTTTTAAAAAAATCATGATAGCCTCACTTGCAGTCACCTTTGGAAAGCCAGAAATATAGCACTGTCTGTGGCCTCTTTTTTTTTTTTTTTATTAAACTATAGTTGATTTACAATACTGTGAATATTGTGTCAGTTTTCTGCATACAGCTTCAGATTCTTACCCATTCTAGGTTATTACAAGATATTGACTAGAGTTCCACGTGCTGTACAGTAAATCTCTGTTGTCTATCCAGTCTCTTGGGTTTCCATCATGTCTCCATAAAGGGCCCAAGGCATTTAGGAGTACCACCAACTCGCATGGAGAAAAGTGAAACTCAGAGAGGTTGTGAGACTGGTTCCTCGGTGATAGAGGAAGGACTGTGGTTTCAGGTTCATCTGAGGACATCTGAGAAGCCTCCTCCCATCCTCCGGGGAACATACAGCCTCCCAAGAGAGGGTCAATGCCCTAAGGTGTGCTGTGTGTGTTAGTCCCTCAGCCGTGTCCGACTCTTTGCAACCCCATGGACTGTAGCCCTCCAGGCTCCTCTATCCATGGGATTTCCCAGGTAAGAATACTGGAGTGCGTTGTCATTCCCTTCTCCAGGGGATCTTCCTGACCCAGGGATCAAACCCACATCTCCTGTGTCTCCTGCGTTGCAGGTGGATTCTTTAGTCACTGAGCCATCAGCAAAGCCCTGAAACCCTGACAGTCTGAAGCAACGCGAGGAAGGCTGCAGGACCAACCACGCTTCCCCCTTCTCTGCCCTCTTCACCCAAAAGCGTTCCTCCCACTTAGATGCCTGAAGTGATTCATTCCTTGGAGGAGTCCAACCACAGGTCCAAGGATGCTCCGGGGCTGGCACCTGGTGGAGCCCTGGGAGGCATCTTTGTTCAACATTCCCCATGTGGTCCACAGCCAGGTTTTAGCTCAGTTTGATTTGAGTCTTGCTTTCTTCGCTGTCCTAATCTGAAAAGGAAGGATACCTCAGAAGAATGAGCCCCAGGTGGCTGGAACCTTAATGCAAAACTGTCCTGGTTCTGAGAGATGGCCCTCGATAAAGGGGCTTCCTGATCAAATATGTGTGGCAGTGCTAACCACACTTTTCACTTTCTTGCAGATTTGCTGTTCATATTAGTGTGGGAAAAGCTCTCAGAATACTTTTTAAAAAATGTTTATGTATTTACTTGTCTGCGCTGGGTCTTAGTTGGGGCATGCGGGAACCTCTTGTTAGGGCACACGGACTCTCTAGTTACTGAACTCGGGCTCGGTAGTTGAGGTGCATGGGTTTAGTTGCTCCAGGTCTGCGGGATCTTAGTTTCCCAACTAGGGATGGAACCTGAGTCCCCTGCATCGCAAGGTGGATGCTTAACCACTGGGCAACCGGGGAAGTTCCCAGAATTCTTAGTAAAACTGGGTCAGCACCATTTCCCAAATGGAGTTGATCCAGAAACTTCCGCTATTTCTCCCCGAACTCCTGTTAGTGTTCCACGAAACACACTTTGGGATACACTGACTTTGTGTAACTTGCTTTCACAGCTTTCTCTGTGGGTAATCCAGAAAAGTGAGAGGTTAAACACATGATCAAGTGAAAAGTTCAACAATTTCATAGTTGTGCTTGGGACCAGCCTAAGGTCTTGTGCAAATATCATGCAGGAGAGTCCCACAGACTTGGGTGCAAGTTTTCTCTATTTTCCCTATAAAGTAAGTTTTTATGCATCAAAATTGTTTCCCACAAATATTGATACTATTTGTAGGCAGTTTTACAGTTTACGAAGTCATTGATATGTTGATACAACATACAACTCGGAGGAGGAATATTAGTATCTCCATTTTATGACAAGGATATTGACTTTCTATAAACAGAGAAGACTCTTGAGAGCCCTTTGGATAGCAAGGAGATTAAACCAATCAATCTTAAAGGAAATCAACCCTGAATATTCATTGGAAGGACTGATGCTGAAGCTGAAGCTCCAATACTTTGGTGACCTGATGTGGAAAAGACCCTGATTCTGGGAAAGATCGAGGGCAGGAGGAGAAGGGGGCGCCAGAAGATCAGATGGTTGGATGGCATCACCGACTCAATGGACATGAGTCTGAGCAAACTCCAGGAGATGGTGAAGGACAGGGAAGCCTGAGGGTCCGGAAGACTGGGTTGTCTGCCCAGCTCTGCCGCTAACTGGCAGGCTGCCCCCGTGTGTCACAACTCCTGAAGCCTGTGCACCCTAGGGCCTGTGCTCTGCAACAAGAGAAGCCATCACAATAAGAAGTCCGTGCATCACAACTAGAGAGTAGCTCTCACTCACTGCAACCCAGTGCAGTCAAAATTAAATACATATATATTTTAAATGTTTGCTAGTATCAAAAAAAAAAAAGTGACAGCACAGACAGAACAGACTGGTGGCTGCCAAGGGGAGAGGGTTGGGGAGGAATGGATTGAAAGGTTGGGATTACCAAATATAAGCTTTTATGTATAGAATGGATACACAACCATGTCCTACTATATAGCACAGAGAACTATATTCAGTATCTTGAGATGAGCCATTACAGAAAAGAATATTTTAAAAGATTTTATATCTAATATATAAGTCACTTTGCTATACAGCAGAAGTTAGCACAACACTGTAAATCAACTATACTTCAATAAAAGACTAAAATGGAGAAAAAGAAAAGTGATTCGGGCTCTCAAAATCTGTCTCCACACTTCTTTCAGAAATCCTTCCTAGAATCCTACAACCCAACTCACAGCCCTGCCTTTAATCTCAGCCACTAGACATCCTACAGCCCTTGAAGACACACATTTGCTGACCTGTTGAATGCAAATGCTCTCCAGACCTTTTCATGACCTGGGTCAGGCCGGAGGTAAGAATCTCTCTGTCTTCCCATACCCTGGGTCCCCTCCGGGTCTATACCACACTAATGAACACCGTTAGTCAGGCATGGAAGAAGAAAGTAGCTGAGGGTCCGGAAGACTGGGTTGTCTGCCCGGCTCTGCCGCTAACTGGCCGGCTGCCCCCAGGCAGTTCCTTTCTCACTGACTGCTTCAGTTCCCCTGTTAATAAGCGAACACCTTGGACTTGATTAATATTTCCCAGGAGATGTTCTGTAGGACACTTCCTCAGGAGGTTAATGATTGTTATACGATCACAGGCCCTCTGTGGTTAAGAACCTTTCAGAAACACCAGGACACGTGGGTCTCTACTGCAGGACACCTTGGACCGTGCCTCATGCATCTCCACGGGTTGATGGCTTGGACTGAACCCTTGTGGGGGGGGGGGGGTGGTCCTCCCGTGACGTTAACGTTCTACAAAACTTTGGCTCGAGTCTGGAAGGATGAGCTCTGGGGTCCCTTCCAGGATGAACAGATGTGAAAAGTGGACCAAGAACTGGGCCAGAAGCCGGGAGACTTGGGTTCAAATCTCCTCCACTTATGAGTTGTGCGATGGCCCCTGTCTGAGCCTGTGTCCTCCAGGACACCTTGGGAGGCTGCGGTGAAATTATGCATGACACCTAACACCTGCCTAGGGATTCCCCGACGGCTCAGCACTAAAGAATCTGTCTGCAATGCAGGAGACACAGGATTCATGGGTTCGATCCCTGGGTCGGGAAGATCCCCTGGAGAAGGGCATGGCAACCCACCCTAGTATTCTTGCCTGAAGAACCTTATGGTCAGAGGAGCCTGGCGGGTTACAGGTCAGAGGATTGCAAAGAGTCGAACACAACTGTGCATGCATGCACACAGCACATGAAACACCTGCCTGGGATGAAATAAAGGCTGGAATGTTACTAGGACGTGGCTTTCTCACCCAGATCTTCGTCAACAGCTCCACTGGACTTCCTTCTGAAATCATTCTACACATCAGCCCTAAAACTGCAATTTTTTAAAGATTTTCTTTTTTTAATATGAACCATTTTCAAAAGTCTTCATTGAATTTCTTACAATAGTGCTTCTGTTTTACGTTTTTGGCCACAAGGCATGTGGGACTGAGCGACCAGGACTCGAACCTGCACCCCTTGCCTTGGAAGACAAAGTCTTAACCACTGGACCACCAGGGAAGTCCCTGAAAGTGCATATTTTCAAGAAGAGTTTGGACACGGCCCTGACCACTGACTCACCCACTCTAGGCCATGAGCTTCGCCTCTTTCTATTATAAGCAAACCTGGCATTGCACGTAGACAGGCATGCCACGTAACTCCAGGCTCGAGAGTATATGCCCCAAAGTGCCTGTAACTCCTCTAGCCAAGCCAGGGGCCTTGGGGAGTTGGCGAGGATGCCCCGGTCACCTGACAGAGGGTTCTCGGCAGGAGCAGACCGGATTGCACTCGGGCCCCAGGAATGTTATCGCCGGGCCTCCCCGGAAGGCAGATGTTTGCCTAGGCTGACCCAGGGTCAGGCACACCTGGGCTGAAGACAGCCTGTCTCTCCCCGGGGCTGAGCCTCCACATTCTGACCGGGTCAGGGTCAGGGGGTCACTGGAGATAAAGGTTCAGGGGATGCTGATGGTAGGGAGGAGGTGGATGGGGATGTTCAGTTTATCTTGCATTCTGGGAAGACCCAGAAAAAGTGTCTCCATTAACAGGTGTGTCAGCTTGGCATGTCAAGAACCTCAGTAACTTAGGATCGGATGATGCTGTTCTGAACACAGATGTTTTCATCGGGGTGGGTGAGCACAGCTGGGCACTATTCAAAGAGACTTACGTGAGCTCCGACCTTCAAACCTCCCTATTCTAGGAGGCAGCTTCTAACCTTTTCCTCTTTTGCACATGCACAGGGAGGTTAAGTAACTTGCTCATGATCCCACAGCCATTTAGTGATGACTCAGGTGAATCTAAGAAGTGGGTTCTAAAATCTGAGAGCCCACCCAGCTTGATAGCCTGCCTCTTGAAACTTAACAAGGGGCTCGCTCTTTGAAGTCCAAAATGAGGCTATAAAAAAGCAGGTTTGTTCCAACTAGTATTTCATAGAGCAAGGTGCTGTGACCTTACAAATAGGATGGGCCAAGAAACCAGAAAAGGGGACCCAAGGCTTAGCAGCCCCATGAAGTCCATTCACCTAAATTACCCCCCCCCCATTGCTTTACTTCCTGGACTTCCGTCCCCTGGGGCACTGCACCCTGAGCCTGCCTGCAAAGTCAACACCAACACCAGTGCCCAAAATAGCTACTTAAAGAGCTTAAGGGCTTCCCTGGTGGCTCAGACCGTAAAGAAGCTTCCTGCGATGCAGGAGACTTGGGTTCGATCCCTGGGTTGAGAAGATCCTCTAGAAAATGACATGACAACCCACTCCAGTATTCTTGCCTGGAGAATTCCGCAGACAGAGGAGCCTGACAGGCTACAGTCCGAGGGGTCGCGAAGAGTCAGATACGACTCAGCAACGAAGCACAAGGCACAAACAGCAAGCCGTGCAAGTAGGAGACCACAAAAGGAGAGTGTTAAGTGTTCCAAAAGGAATTTTTAAAAAAGCTCCCTAGGACTTGGAACGGGAGCACCCGGCTGGGTATTTCCAGAAGGCTTCCTGGAGGAAGTGAGATTGGAACATCTGCCATCACCAAGCAGCTGTTCTAAGCTCCAGAGCCAGTCACCAACCCTCCTGGAATTCCTCTCAGGATGCGTCCCAAAGTTCTGGCTCCCAGCTGAGAACCAGTAGCCCCCCCGCCCCCCCGCCCCCCGGGGCTGAGGCAGCCCCGAGGAGCACCGGCCAGCCACAGGCCCTGGTCACAAGTCCCAGGGGCGTATCAGAACTTCCTGAAGCAACAGCTGCCCTAAAGCAGGGCATGAGGAAGAGCTTTGCAAATTAATCCACAGGCGCTTTGCCTGCCTCTCCTCTGCAACCCCCAGGCCCAGCCCCTAGGAGATCGGCTAACTATGCAGGAAAAGACAGTGTATGCCATCTGGAGACTGGACAGCAGGGCAGGAGACCGAGGGGCCTTCTTGGGCCTCCCTGCCTTGGGGTGACTTGTCCAGTTCATTCTTCCTTCGTCATCCTCTTTTGTTGTTGTTCAGTGGCTAAGTCATGTCTGACTCTTTGCCACCTTGTGGACTATAGCAAGCCAGTCTTTCGTGTCCTTCATTATCTCCCAAAGTTTGCTCAAACTCATGGCCATTGAATCGGTGATGCCATCCAACCATCTCATCTTCTGTGTCCCTCTTCTCCTCCTGCCCCCAATCTTTCCCAGCATCTGCATCCTCTTCTTTCCCCCTCCCTCAACTCTGCTTGTTCTAAAGGCCCCAGAAAGACACGCAGTCATGTTCACAAGAGATTGCTCAGGGGGGCTGCTGAAGGCAAATGCAATGAGGCCAAGTTCCAAATTCTAGATTTTTGTAAGAAGACATGGAGATGGGGAATTGTGGAACTTCATGACTTGGACTAGGGTCAGGAGGGTGGAGGCAGAGAAGGTAAGGGGCATAGCTAGGACCACATGGCAAGCTGGTGCCCGGACCCCTGAGAAGTCCCCACACCCCAACAGCTCGAATAAGCACTGTTTCCATCCCTGATGACTAACCTGTTATTTGTCCATTTCTCCATCCCACAGAAACCCATCCAACACCCAACAAAATACAAACGCTACAACCATGTCACATTTTGTCAGGGGCCAGAGCCCTTTCTCAAATATGAATCTCCCCAAAACTAACTTCAAAATAAAACAGAACATTCTGGTACTTTTTAAAGCCCAAGCCCACTGTTTTAGGGTATTGTCTCATGTTCAACACCTCATGACCCAGGGATGCTTTAGAATCACGGAACTGGTTCATTCCCTGAGGACAGACACCCACGTGTATTTGCTGCCACTAGCGATGTGCTTCCTCATTTATTCAGTTATTCCTTTGGAAAACATTTTTCACGTGTTTCATGCATTCAGCCTGGTGGAGACGAGGACCAACACAGGCTGCAAAACAGAAAATGACTGTCTTACTGTTCTTGTTCGCGCCGGACACGGGCCCTGCCCCATGGGCTGCTGCCCCCGGCCCCAGGAGGGGCTGCTGGGGGCCTGTTCGTGCAGCTCAGAGGATCTGGGCACCTGGCCCAGGGCCCAGAGCTGCCCGTGACGGGCACCAGGGAAGAGACTCGCACGTGGGCAGGCCCGGGAGCCACCCGCTGAGGAAGAGGAGAAGGAAGTGAAGACGGCTGCCTTCCCGAGTGGGCGGCCGTTCAAGGCCCTCGGAGAGAAAGGCAGGAAGCCATTTGACCGGAGGAAGGAAGGAAGACCAGGATGACGCGGCCCTCACGAAGGTGTGCGCCTGACCCCTCCGTGGCTCTGCTCACCATCCTTGGAGGGAGATTTGCACAAACACTCAGGGTCGGGAGCAGAAGAAGGTAACCGGAGGCCGTCTGGCTCCCCGGCTCAGATGGACAGGAGTGGCCCTATCTCTTTCTTCTGTGCAACCAAAACAGTTTGGAGGAGGAAAGCCTTTGGAATAACTTTCATAAATGACTCAAACTAAACTATTTAGGTGATGGGGGTGGGGGGCTCACGGGCAGGGATGGTAGCAGTGGGGGATAAAGAGGAAATAGCCCCAGGCCTTGGCCTGTCCAGGTCCAGCAACCTCAAGGTCATCCCAGAGGTCTGCCCAGGGCTGCACACAGGCGAGGCTCCCATTACTCATTAGCCAGCCTGAGCGCTGGTCCCCAGGGTCCCTGTCCTTGGCCACAAACAGAGATGAAAGCCGAGCCGCCAGTTCAGGGAGCAGTGGGCCTGATAGCTCAGTAGCTGTCTTGGCCACCGGCATTATCAGAGCCTGGGGCAGCCAAGCCCCCGGGGGCGGGGGAGGCTGGGCTCCCGAACACTCATCGCCCGCCCTTCAACCCCTGCCTCACCCAAACAAACGGGCAAAACAGCCACTGTGAGTGGAGGGGGCATTGTAACAGACTCCTGGAGCCAGCTCTGCAAGGACTGATGGGAAGAAATCCTTCCCATGTCCTTTCACCAGACACCGTGGATGGAGGTCTGTTCTCTCACCCCCAGGCTGAGATAAAAGGCACCTTGATTCAGCTTCAGGGAGCAGCTGTGCCCATCCTGAAGCCCTGGTCCTGTCCAAGCTCTCTGCTCACCACGCCCCCCCTCACTAAGCAGTGGGGGGAGGTGCCCAGGGTGCCATGCCCACCCACCCATCCCTCACTAGCTGAGACCGTGGAAGTCCAGAAAGCAGCAGGTCACTCCCATGATCTTGTCTGAGAGATGCAGCTGGCCCCATAAGCCCCCAACTACCCCTCCACCCCCAACTCGAAACTGGCATCAACCACATGGCTGGGCTGCCATCACGGCCCCACCAATGGAAACTGGAGGCTGATATTCTAGGCAGAGAAACCCAAGCAGAGAGCAGGAAGGGGTTCGATCCCTGGTCCGGGAAGATCCCACATGCCGAGGAGCAGCTAAGCCAACACGTTTGAGCCTGTGCTCTAGAACCCGGGAACCGCAACTACACAGCCCACAAACCACAACTAACTGAAGCCCACGTACCCTAGAGCCCGTGTTCCACAAGAGACACCACCACAATGAGAAACTTGAGCACCACAGCTAGAGAGTAGCCCCCACTCACCACAACTAGGGAAAAACCTGCACGGGAACAAAGACCCAGCACAGCCAAAGATTAATTAATAAAAAAAAAAAATCTGCCTTCCATGCACTCCGGGGCCTGTGTCACAAATGCAGAGGCCCATGCACCACAACAAAAGATCCTGAGCGCTACAACTAAGACCTGAAGCAGCCAGATAGATAATAATGACAATGAGTGACTCTGATGTGCCAGGTGTCAACTGGGGTCGATACAAAGATCTGACCCCTGACCTTGAGGAGGTCCTGAGCCTGGGGAAGAACAGGTGACTAGACAGCACCCACACCACGCAAGCTGCCCTGGGCTGAGCCCCGAGAACGCGCTCTGCTTCTCCAGCCATCACGCACCTTTCACAAAGGAGGACGTGATGCTCTGTGTGCCAGCCGCGTGTCAAGGCTCCAAGTCATGCCCCAGTCTGGTAGCTGTGTCTTAGGTTGGGACCAGACAGGGTTGACCGAGGCAATCCCCTGGGAACTGAATTTCTACCCTTCCCAGACACCCACACAGCTTCTTTTCCATCTCCGTTGCTTCTCTGACCTTTGTGACAAGATCTCTCTTGTCTTCTGTTACCCTTGTTGCTTAAATCCATTTCTAGGGTTTCAAGCATCACTTTTTGAAAATATTTTTATTTATTTGGCTGCACTGGGTCTTAATTGCATCATACAGAATGCATGTTGAAGCATGTGAACTCTTACTTGCGGCATGTGAGATCTTATTCCCTAACCAGGGAATTGAACCGAGGCCAGCTGCTTTGGGAGCACAGTTTTAGCCGCTGGATCACCAGGGAAGTCCGCTCAAGCATTACCTTTACTTGCCGTCTCTACACCTGAAGCTCTAGATCACACCTCGCCTCTCGCTCCAGACCCCCATTCTAACCCAAATCATTTCAGACACTTAACACCATCCTGCCATTCTCGGGCTACTCTGTCCTAGCTCTCTTTGCCCCTTGCTGGAATTTCAACAACCTGAGTCTCCTGTTGCATTTAGTCTCTCCCCATCCCAAGACCCCTTACCAATGTCTTGTTGAGAACTCACTGTTTTACTGAAACACATTCCCTGGTCCCCTAACACCTACAGAACATGTCCTAGCGCCTCCAGAGCCTTGCATGTTCTGGTGCCAACCTATTCTCTGTTTTCTTCTTCTCAGATCCTAGACCCCAGGCTTATACCTGAGCAGGACCCTGAGGCCTTGAAAAATCCCATGTCCTCAAAATCCCATGGACAGAGGAGCCTGGTGGGCTACAGTCCATGGGGTCATGAAGAGTCAGAGTCAGACACAGCTAAGCATGCGTGCACACACACACAGGACATCTTGGGGCCTTCCAAAGGGCCAAATCCCTCCGCCATATCCTCTGCTGTAGCTCCTCTCTGAAGGACCTAGATAATAGTATCTGATGCACATTTCCTGAGTTTTTCTCACAGATGCAAAAACCACCATCAAATGGAAGACAACTACTTGATGACCATGAGCATGTAGCCCCCAGGCCTCCTGGAACCTAAGGCTCGATCATGTGAACACCCGTGACACTATCCTGTCCCCTCACCATCAACCAATCAGAACAGTGCACGAGCTGATCACAGATCCTGGGACGCCCGTGCCTCACCTGGCCTTTGAAAACGCTGAACCCCATCAGGAAGTCTGAGTGTTTCGAATACTAACTACATGGACTTCTTCCTTGGCACCTGCAATAGACGCTGCACTTTCCTTCCCCACAGCTGGGGCTGGTAGACTGGCTTTATTGCGCACAGGGGAGAGAGCCCAAGTTTGGTTCAGCATTGTTGCAGGAAGGGGGAACCCTTCCAGGGCCCAAGGGTGGGCCCTTGTCTAACACTTGGAAATGAATCATCCGAGGAGACACATGTGAAAGACGGAGACCTTATTGGGAAGGGACGCCCGGGCAGAGAGCAGGACGGTAAGAGAACCCAGGAGGACTGCCCTGCCATGTGGCTCGGAGTCTCGGGTTTCATGGTGATGGGATTCGTTTCTGGGTTGTCTTTGGCCAATCATTCTGACTCAGGGTCCCTCCTGGTGGCACACGCATTTTTTAGCCAAGATGGACACCAGCAAGAAGGATTCTGGGAGGTGATCGGACACATTTCATCTCCTTTTGACTTTTTCCGAACTCTTGCAGTTGGTGGTAGCTTATGAGTTCTGTGTTCCTTACCAGAACCTCCTGTTGTAAAATAACTCACACAAATGGTAACTATGGTGTCTGGCCAGGGTGGGCAGTTTCAATCGATGTGCTTCTGCTAACAGTTAATAGGATGACTCATTATTTCTTGGTCATCTCAGAACTTCTACACCTCATGTCCTCCTGGGTGTCTCTCCCCAGAGGCACCCATCCCTCTGGTATGCAGTTCCTATCCCCGCAGTGGGATGGGGGCCCTGCTTCCCATATTTCACATCCTGGGGTACCTGGGTCCAGCCTTGTCTTACACTTCGGTGCCAGGGAAGAAGTCTGGGCTGTGAATTTGGAATGGGTGTTAAATTCTGGCTCAGCAATTTCCAAGCTGTATGATCTTGGACCCTTTAATAGGAACCTTTTCCCCCATCTGTGGAATTGGCACCAGAATACAACCTTGCTGTGAAAGTCAGAAATAATATACATAAAAACATCCCACACAAGCAAGTGATCCACGCGTGCTAAGTTGCTTTAGTCATGTCCGACTCTTTGCGACCCATGGACTGTAGCCCGCCAGGCTCCTCTGTCCATAGGATTCTGCCATGCCCTCCTCCAGGGGATCTTCCCAACCCAGGGATCAAACCTGCATCTCTTATGTTTCCTGCATTGGCAGGCAGATTCTTTACCACTAGGGCCACCTGGCAAGCCCAAGTGTTCCATAGGCAGTAATTATTAATATTATGATGCACTTGTTTATTTCCCACATAAATACCTGGAGTTTTAGGCTGACCAAGCTCTATTTTCTTTTTTTTTTTGCATCAACCTCAATCACCAACACAGAGACAGGATCACAGAGCCCTTCCCAGCAATGCGATTTGAATCCTGACAAAACTGGAGGAATCGAGATTTCCTCTTGTCTCCTCTGCTGCTCCTGCTCAGTCTCCTGGCTAGGCCCCCTGGCGCCATGGAGTCACAATTGTTCAGGATCACATTGCCCCCCAACTCCGCCCCACCGCTCCCGCTGTCTGCCTCTGTTTCCCCAGTCCAAGTACCTCCATATCCACACCCCCTGGCCCCACGCCATACATATAAGATGTTATGTAGGGTTCCTGCATGAAATAACTCAGTTGTAGGTGGAAAGGAAGGTCAAGAGCTTCTCAAAGGAACAGGAGTCATGAATCACTCTGAAGCTGGGAGGCAACCCCAGGAAGCCGTGCCATGCAAACCACAATCCCCCAAACCTCGGTAAGAAGTGGCCTCCAACCCCCCGGAGACCTGGCAGGAGATTCCTTTCTCTCTGTTGCTTGGCACTTGGCTGTTGTCATTCTGGCCAAACCCCAGCAGCCCAGAGGCAGAGAAAAACTGAAAGCCCCAACACCCCTGCCCTAGATGCAAAGCCAGCCTGGGCCCTGTCACTTTTTTCCCTTGGTTCAAACCAAGAGGGTCTTCAGGTTGTGTGTGTGTGTGTGTGTGTGAGAGAGAGAGAGAGAGACTTAGTCGTGTCCGATTCTTTGAGATCCCGTGTGTGTGTGTGTGTGTGTGTGCGTGTGTGTGTGTGTGAGAGAGAGAGACTTAGTCGTGTCCGATTCTTTGAGATCCCGTGTGTGTGTGTGTGCGCGTGTGTGTGTGAGAGAGAGAGACTTAGTCGTGTCCGATCCCGTGTGTGTGTGTGTGTGTGTGTGTGTGTGTGTGTGTGTGTGTGTGTGAGAGAGAGAGAGAGAGAGAGAGACTTAGTCGTGTCCGATTCTTTGAGATCCCATGGGATTTTCCAGGCAAGAATATTGGAGTGGGATGCCATTTTCTCCTCCAGGGGATCTTCCTGACCCAGGGATCGAACCAGTGTCTCCTGCATTGGCAGACTCTTTACTGTCTGAGGCACCAGGGAAGCCCGGGTCTCCAGGCTATGGACAGGGAAAGGTGGGCCGACAAGGCTTCTTTATCCCAGCCTGTGGTTTTTCCTAGAATCAAGGCCCCGGATGGTTCGTATCTCAGGTGGGTGTCCTGGCTAGGGGTGACACCACAAACCCCAGTCGCGCTATGGAATGCTGGAGGCCAGGCCTTGGAGCCTGGGAGGAGAGAACACTGCTTGCAGATGCGAGCTTGCAAGAAGCTTTGATGTTCCGAGCCGGGTTGGGAGGCGTGGGAAGGGAGACTTCTGTTCCCTGGCGCTCCTGCCGGCAGAGGCTCCAGTTATCGCAAAGGCCCCAGCATAGCCTAAAGGTGCTGGCTACATACAGTCTGTCTTGGCCCAGAGTATATATCAGGGCCGGAACCAAAGAATGCGCTTGAATCAAAGTGGAAAATGAGCTGCTGTGCAGGAGAAAGCACTCCTCTCCAAAATATATAGGCATCAAAGTGCACCCCTGTCTAGCTGGGACAGGAGCCATCAAAATGCAAATGCGGGTTTTGAGAATGCTAATGTTGAAATTGGAGAACAATACCGAGACAGACTTCTTGGGGCCGGGGAGAGGGCCCCAGGGCAGGATGTGGGAGCCGAGTGGGGGGCAGGGATGAAAGGGGCAAAGGAAGCCGAGTGAGAGAGCCCGAGAGGAGAAAACAGCAGGAGTCAATTGAGGTTGAAAGACTGCCGGGCCGGCCCGGGAAAAGGGGAGTGCTGCAGGGGACGGGTCAGAGGACCTGACCGCTGACCACTGACCTGAGGCTGTGCGCCCAGGAAAGGGGAGGGGGCGGGACGGAGTGGCAGGATGCGCCTGGAGTCTGGGCTTGGACTTGAGGTCAAGGCCTGGGGAAACAGACAGAGGGACCCGTGTTTCTGAAAGGCCCATGATGCCAGGAGACGTGCTCTGCTTGGGTGCAGCTGGCCTGCGAGGCGGAGAGCAAGGGGGCCTGGGAAGAGGCCTGAGAACGGGGCGCAGGCCAGAGGCAGGCCTGGGGTGGGAGCGGCTTCCCAGGGTTAGAAGTCAGCTCTTGCCCCTGTGGACGGTCTGCATCCTCCCTGAGCCTCACTTTCTTATCTGGAAACCCGAGACCGGAGGACCCAATAAGTCAAAACTGAGCATTCCACAGGGAAATGGCTTGTGATGTTGGCTGTCAGCTTCGTAGGTTGAGACTGAGGCTCAGGACATCCCTGCTGGTCCAGTGGTTAAGACTTTACCTTCCATTGCAGGGGGTGAAGGTTTGATCCCTGGGTGGGGAACTAAGATCCATATGCCTTTTCGAGGCCAAAACAAAAAGCAGAAGCAATATTTTAACAGATTCAATAAAGACTTTAAAAATGGTCCACATCAAAAAAAAAAAAAGCAGCCTTTTTAAAAAAAGAAAGAAACTGACGCTCAAGAAGGCTTGGAACACGCGCAAATCAGACAGCAGGGGCGGCCATGGAAATTGCATCTCAACTCTAATGTCAGACCTGTGCCGGCCCCTGCACAGAAAGCAGGCCACAGACATGGGCTGTGGGACCCCAGGGAGGCCGAAGAGTGGCCAAGACATGAAGCCCGGAGCCAGAATCAGTGAGGTCTGAGAGGGGCGCATCTGGACAGTGGAGTCCCCAGGTGGTCTGGGGGCCTGTTCTCGGGGCATTCCTCAGCACAATCACTGCCAGCCCCGCACAGTCACAGCTCAGGTCATTGCTGTGCCGCAGCTGACCCCTGGGCAATGAGTTTGAGAAGGCAAGGATCGCGTCCCGTGCCCACCTTGGTTCCACCAGGGCCACGCATGGCATGGGGTGGATAGTTGCCAAATGGACTCACTCACTGAACAGGCGCTGTGCTCCAAGGTGGGAATTCACAGATACATATAGCAATGTGACCCTGCTTTTGGATAACTCCTTCCAGCCTTCTGAGCGGATGAAGGAAAGAATGAATGGAACCTGGGAAGGGCTAGGCCATCCTGCTCGCTGCTTTCTGATAAGAGTCAAGCCCATTCTCACGCTTCTGATCAGAGTCATCCCACTCTCTCTGTAGCACAGACCTGAGCCACGCCCACATGCTGCCTGTTGGTTAAGTGGCTGCTATCGGGGTCTCAGAGCTCTGAATCGGTGCCGCCTTTATCAAAAAGGGGATGCTCACCCTCCTACACACACCGCAGGCAGGAGGGTCTAGAGCTGTTCACATCCTCTCACCGAGACTCTCCTGGGATCAGGGACTGCCAAGGTCCCAGGCAGCAGGAGGCCAGGAGAGCTGGGATGATGTTCTCTGGTGTGGAGCTCCTGGTCCCCAAGGCAGTACACTGGGGCATCACTGGGCCCCCACAGGAGGAAGTGAGGGCTCGGCTACCTTTTCAGGTGGTGCCAGAGGAAGGAATCCATGAAAACGCTGACTAAAGGGGGCAGCTTTGTGAAATACTCAGGAGCCAAGAACACACATATTTTCTCATGGTGGTGTTGGTCAGTCACTCAGTCACATCCAACTCTTTGTGACCCCATGGACTGCAGCATACCAGACTTCCCTGTCCTTCACTATCTCCCGGGGTGTGCTCAAACTCATGCCCATTGAGTCGATGATGCTATCCAACCATCTCATGCTTTGTCACCCTCTTCTCCTCCTGCCCTCAACCTTTTCCAGCATCAGGGTCTTTTCCAATGAGTCGGCTCTTCTCATCAGGTGGCCAAAGTATTGGAGCTTCATTCAGCTTTAGCATCAGTCCTTCCAATGAATATTCAGGGTTGATTTCCTCTAGAATGAGTGGTTTGATCTCCTTGCAGTCCAAAGGACTCTCAAGAGTCTTCTCCAGCGCCACAATTTGAAAGCATCAATTCTTCGGCGCTCAGCCTTCTTTATGGTCCAGCTCTCACATCTGTACATGACTACTGGAAACTGTACACGACCACTTGTCTCATGTAGACAAGACTCATTTTGTACAGGATAAACAACAAGGAATACTGATGTGTTTCCCCTTCAGTGGAAACACCACAGCCCGAGGCTGTGTATGTGTGTATGTGTGAGAGAGAGAGATAGAAAGAGAGGGAGAGAAAGGACGGGAAACTTAGAGTGCATCAGGCCAGGGGCCTTTCTGGGGCTCACAGGAAGGATGAACAGAGGGGAAAGGTGGGTCGGAGCAGGGACTGACTGACTGCAGGGAAGCGGGTCTGCCCAGGGCCGAGTGCGAATGTGGAAACTGACCAGCTCACCAGGCCCTTCCCCACCAGCTCTGCCCACAAGGAATCCATATGGCAGGCTCTCAACCTCCCCCGTGTTGCCTGCAAGAGGAGTCAAAGATCAGGAGCGATACTTGTGCTGGAAGCCAGTCCAAGGGAACAAGAGAGATTCCCCTCCCAAGGAGCCACAGAGGCCAGGATGCATGGTCACCACCCCATACCAGTTCACAGCCAGGGGGACAGTGAGAGAAGATACAGACATGTTTGCAGATGTTCAGCCCTGGATCCACGCTGGGTGTCCAGATTCCAGAGTGAATGGGAACCAGTGCAAGCACAAAAAGACCAAGTCTGGTGCAGTGTTAGGCATGGGAAGGGCTGGGTTTTACAATCTCACATGCAGTTTTTACTGGGAGAAAGTGGAAAAAAAAATAAAGAACCAGGCTTTGAAGAGTGACCAATGTTGATGGACTCTCTCTGATTTAACAGCTTCTTGTTCTTCCTCACCATCATCCCCTCTTTCCCATTATCATCATCTCTTCTCCATCACCATCATCTCTTTCTCACCATCATCTCTTCTCCATCCTCCTCATCACCTCTTTCCCACCATGATCACCTCTTCTCCATCATCACCATCTCTTCTCTACCATCATTTCTTCTCCACCATCATCATCATCTCTTCCCCATCATCATCTCTTCTCCATCCTCCTCATCACCTTTTCCCCACCATCATCACTTCTTTGCCACCACCATCTCTTCTGCATTCTCATTATCTCTTCTCCACCACCATCATCATGTCTTCCCCACCATCATCTCTTCTCCATCCTTCTCAACTCTTCCCCATCATCTCTTTTCCATTCTCCTCATCATCTCTTCTCCACTCTGCAGGAGCCTTCCTGCCATCAGGTTGGTGCACACACTAATGTAATCATCACCCTGGGGCATTCGGTTCAGTTTGTGACTCTATGTATGTGGTGGTTGTTTGATCAGTGACTGTTTAATTGATGGTTGTACCCCTATTGGACCGTAAACTCTCTGAGGACAGAGACTGTGGTTAGTTTTACTCCCTGTTGTAGTCCCAGTACTGGACAGAGTGCCTGGTGCATGATTAATAAATGTTTACTGAATAAGTAAAAATAAAGTAACGGAGCCAGTTCATTTCATAGATGCCTCAGAGCTGGAAAGTGTTGGGACCAGAGGAGGAGCCTGGAGCTTGGAAGGGTGGACACTAGATATAGGTCACATGACTTGGCTATTGTGAGGAGCTGGGACTTGGTCTGAGTGTTATCTCCTCTCCCCTTTATGTCATTTTGACTCAGCCATTTGGTGCCAGCAATGGCAGTGTTGGCCGTGGTGGTGATGGTGGTGGTGATACTCATGTGTGTCTTAGGTGGAGACACAGAGCAGAGACTGCTTCTAGGGCACAGTTAAGGGAATGGTATCCAGAAAAGTCTCTTGACAGGTGTACACATCTCTACTGTAGCATCTTTCTCCTTTAGAAATAACCGTGGTTGGTCCCCAGACCTCACTGCCAATCCAAAGAAACAGTAGGATAAATTTGAAAATATATATTCCAGGCATGGAGATGCATTTTTCAGGCCAATTAAAAAATACAGGCTAAGCCTACCGCATACTAGAACAGACACTGAAATCAACAAAATATCAGGAGAGATATCTGAATTTTTTTTATAAAATGAACACAGTGGACTCTGCTCTTTAGTAGATAGCTTGTGGTCTCGAAGTTCACACTTACCAGTAACTTCTGGACGGGAACTCTCCTGGTTACTCTTGTGAGGCTGGTCTCATCATAACAGGTGCTGCACTCCTATTTGTAGAATGAATAAGTGAATAGAACTTTCATTAGACTAGAAAGAGTCCTGGATAGCAGAAGGAAGACCACAGCACCCAAAGCGCTATAATCGTCTGTTCTAGGATTTATTTGCTATCTCTTGGAAGGCCTGTGCTTTCATTCCATTGCCTAACAGAAGCAGACCAGAGAGAGGTTTGGTCACCTTGAGACTATCTGAATATAAGTAAATTACCAAAGCTGTCTGAGCCTCCATGGCCTCATCTGTCAAATGGGTACAAGAATTCCTTACTCTCCTAAGATAATTTTTAAACTGAAAGTGAAGGAGTTAGTCGCTCAGTCGTATCCGACTCTTTGTGATCCCAGGGGCTATATAGCCTGCCAGGTTCCTCTGTCCGTGAGATTCTCCAGGCAAGAATACTGGAGTGGGTTGCCATTTCCTTCTCCGGGGATCTTCCCAACCCAGGGATTGAACCCAAGTCTGCTGCATTGCAGGCAGACTCGTTGAATCTGAATTCAGCCTAACATTTAGTGGCAGGCACTCTGGTAGACAGTAGGGATGTGGTACAAAAAAAGGACTGATCCCTGTTCCTTTTAGTGGAGGAGATATTCATCAGATAAATACAAATAAAAATAAAATTACAGTTTGCAGTGTGTGTTATGATGGAAAACCATTGTAGGGGGCAGGGGGCATAAGAGAATAGTAGTGGTACCAATTCAGATCAGGATGTCATGGATGAGTTAGGACATAGCCAAGGGAGAGGTGGGGTTTCCCTGACGGCCCACTGATAAAGAATCCGCCTGCCAATGCCAGAAACACTGGTTGGATCCCTGAGTTGGGAAGATTCCCTGGAGAAGGAAATAGCAATCCACTCCAGTGTTCTTGCCTGGGAAATCCCAAGGACAGAGAAACCTGGCAAGCTATAGTCCAAGGGTAGCAAAGAGTCCGCCTACAGGACTGAGCGACAAAACCTCGCCTAAGGGAGAGGTTGGGGTGGTGGCTAAGGAGATAGCAGTGCAAAGGCCCTGGAGGTATAGGAAAGAGGTGGGGGGCGGGGGCGGGGACAATAAGGCGGGGTACGCAAAAGGTTTTAAGTGTGTGCTTATGTGTGTGTTGGGGCGGGGGGGGGGGGCATGACTATTCCATTCACGTGTTAAGAAAACCCTTGCACTGGCTGGTGGAGAACAGTTTGGGCTGAAAACGAGAATCAAACCTCAATGCTCCTTTCGGTGTTGAGATAAGGACCAGAATCTTAAGAGGCGACTGGGGGAGTCCAAACCTCTCGTTTTTAAACATGGGGAAAAAAAACGAGAATCACATTTGTGGAGGCTCCCTCAGGCTCACACGTGTATTCAGCAGTGAACTGGGAGAGACCTCGGATGTCTGACATCTCTTTCCAGATATCTGATGGGTCTGTGCCTCTTTCTGCCTTCTGAGATGGGGGAGCGATGATTGACGGGTGCTCAGGGGCTGCCTGGAATCGGACAGTCTGGGCTCCCAAGGATGGTTCCCAGGGATGCGCCAGCGCCGGCCCTGGCAGCTCGCCGCAGCTCACGTGCCGCAGCGGGAACTTGAGGTTCAAGGTCCTCCCTCGTAGGCGGCTTAGCCCCCTCTCTTCAGTTCCCTCCCGGGCCCTACCTGCCTAAACACACAGCTGGAGCCTCCCATTCCGCCCCCGCCCGCAGGACAGGAAGCGAGCAGGGACCGCCACCCGCCGCGCTTCCCTAGGACCCGCGGCCCGGATAGCAACCGGCTGAGAGGCGCTGCGATTGGCTGGCCTGGCTAAGAGGCGCTGCGGTTGGCTGCACCAGGGTTAAGAGGCGCCGCGATTGGCTGGCCCGGCTAAGAGGCGTCGTGATTGGCTGGCCTCACTTAGCAGCGCGGCGCTCGTCCAATCGCGGGCCGGGCCGGGCCGCCGCCGGGCCTGGCGGCTGGGCCGCGGGGAGCGGGGTGGGACATGCCTGTGGTATTTGCTCAGAGGGGCATGACCACTTTGGGCAAGTCTTTAAATGTGAGTCAGCTTTCGGCCGATCCCTGGGAAAAATTCCTTTGGTGTTGTCAGGCAGGGTTCTCTCACTGCAGCCTTTTTTTTTTTTTTTTTTTAACAATTCAAAAGGGATAATCCCGCTGAATGGAGAAAGCCGTTCGGACTGGTCCCCGGCTTCCCGAACAGTGATGGGGACCAGGGACCCCAACAAGGGCGGGCGCCCCTAATATGCCGGGGAACAACCCAGGAGCTGGCTGTGCGGAGGATCGGGGCACCTTCCCCCATCCTTGCGACCCCAGCCCGGTCTCCAAGGGGTACACACTGGTGGGGCGAGGCGAACAGCGCCCCCTGGAGTTGTGCTGGCGCCTCCCGCCGCGTGGGAAAGACCTGGCCGCTCCTTCCCTGTCCTCCCATCTCACTGTGGGTCCAGGACTGGACCCGCGCTTAGTAGCTCTGGAATCACGGATAATCCTTCCATCTCTCTAAGCTTCAGGTTCCCCATCCGCAGAGCCAAAGACAGCCGTCCAGGCAGTGAACTGGTCCGGGAGGAGGGCCACTTTGGCGGGGGCGGGAGGGGGGTGGTTCTCCTAACTCTCATTCCTTAATTGCGAGGGCAAGACAGTTCTGCACTCCAGGCCTCCCGTTTCCACAGCTTTGAGATGAGAGAGTTGTTCTAGAAGAGTGTTTGAGGGGCGTCCCGGTTCGATGAGGGTCGTCGCGCCAGGCCATTCCTGTAACCCTCTCCCGCTGGCCAGCCGGCTCCAGCACTACCCGTGTGTCAGCTCAGAGACTCGCAGTAGACAGGGTTGGGAGCACAGAGTGGGGAAAAAAAGACCAAAAAAGGCCGAGGGCTGAGGGAAATGAGCAGAAACTGGAGGGATTTATGTGCAATTTGATTTTAAATGAACATCTTGTGCAAAAGAAGAGGCAACTTGGCATGTGTTGCTGGTGAGTTAATAGCTTAGGCACTCTTGGTCATAGGGATAAGATGCTGTGAAGACCAGCCTAGCTCCTGTGGCAACAGATTTTAAGAGAATTGGCCGGAGTGGGGGGCTGTGGAATCTCTGCCTGGGAGTTTTGGAAAGATCTGAAAGGTGCCAGGCTGCTTTATGGAGGGGCTTTGAAATGCCAGGCCTCCTAGAACCCCAAGAGCCCCAAGAGTCTACTGGCTATCTGTGTGTGTGTGTGTGTGTGTGTTGTGTGTGTGTGTGTGTGTGTAGCAGGTTTGATTAAAGAGCATCCCATTCTGCTGCTAACTCAGAGGTGTGACCTTGGGCACATTGCTGGCCTGCTGCAGTACCCTTTTTATTTGCTGCCGGAGGATGGATAAGGCTAATTGGCCTCTTAAAATGCCCTCCAGCTCTGACACCCCATAATGAAATGGAATAATGTGGGGATAATTGCTCTGAAAGCTATTGAGCACTGGGAGTCTCTTGTTTAAACTCTACGGGTGCCTGTGTGCGTGAGTGCTAAGTCACTTCAGTCATGTCCAACTCTGTGCGACCCCATGGACTGTAGCCCGCCAGGCTCCTCCGTCCATGGGTTTCTCCAGGCAAGAATACTGGATAGGGTTGCTGTGCCCTGCTCTAGGGGATCTTCCCAACCCAGGGATCAAACCTGTGTCTCTTATGTCTCCTGCATTGGCAGGCAGATTCTTTACCACTGGAGCCAGCTGGGATGCTCCACTGCCTGTATCTCAGACGGCCACAGTGCCTTTGCTTGTCATCAGGGTTTGCTGTGGCCTGTGGATCAGCATTTATTTTGTGCCCCATGTCAGCTCCTAGCTTGACTGTGCAGCTCTCTGCCAGTGTTCTCACTCTGCCTTGGTTTCTCCCTCTCATCTTGCCTTTTCCAATTTCCTGTCATTCAGATGGACTGTGTTGTGTTTTTGCCAAGTTTGGATTCCCCATCAGTCTGATGGAAGAGAAACCAGACTGGTTTGCCACCGCTAATTTGACCATGCCTTTTTCTCCTTGTCTGATCTTCCCATTCTCCTGGTGGTGCTGAGCTTTGTGGAGATGGTGGGGCCAGAAGTAGGTGGAAGATAAAGAAAAAAAGAAGGCAAGGGCTAATCACAAAGGAAAGAAAAAGACAAAAAGTGTTCTTTTAAATTATTTCTCTTATTGTTATATAGTCATGTCTGACTCTTTTGCAACCCCATGGACTGTAGCCCACCAGCCTCCTCTGTCCATGGGATTGCCCAGGCAAGGATACTGGAGTGAGTTGCCATTCCCTTCTCCAGGGGATCTTCCTGACCCAAGGATCAAACCCGAGTCTCCTGCATTGCAGGCGGAGTCTTTACCACTGAGCCACCTGGGAAGCCTAAAAATTATTTCTACCAATTCAAAAATAGAAAAGGCCAGTTCAGCTGTGATAAGGAGGGCCAGATGATCACCATATACTAAGAAAAAAAGATTTCCTCAAGACCTTGGGAGCCTAGTGGAGAGTTTGGTTCTGCTTGGGCAGGTCGGGGCAGTCTTCCGAGGAGCTGACAGCTGGGATATTTCTTAAGGATGGAGAGGAATTTGTCCTGCAGCAAGAAGCGTGTCAAGACTGAGGGTAGGGGACAAGCAAGGCAGAGAGATGGGAGAGTGCTCAGTGAGCTTGGGTCACCTTGGAGAGGCAGGTATCAGGTGTGTTAGGAGCATAGGATGCTCGGGTGAAGATGGCAGAACTGAAATGGAAGATAGAGGTCATATAAATGGTCTTATCTGTCCTGTTAAAGAATTTGCACTTTAGTTGGGAGGAAATGGAGAGCAATTGCACGCTGTCCCATCAGTCGGTGAGATCAATGGTGAAGAGCATAGTTCAAAGGTCAGGTCACATGGTGAAATTCAGGTCGTGAACAGCTTAAAAAGGGAATGAATGAGTATAGAATGAAATAGAAAACATCAAAGTCCGTGCACGTAGTAAGCTCTGGTTCATGAAATATTAAATGTCTTTGTGTGTATGATGGTGTGTACGTTCTTGGTCACGATACATGTGGTCCTTGTTACTGTCAGTCATGATCTTAAAAAGTCAGAACTCCATTGAATTTGCAGCCCCACTTCCCCCTAGGCTCTAACAAAGAGAGAGGAGAGTGGGCTGGAAGAGGAGACACAGGAAGTTCTTGCAAAGGACCTGCGACCTGCATTCTCTCCCACTTGTTCTTGAGAAGGAAATTGCTTAACTTTTGAAGACAGTTAGCTGATCTCTTCCAAGGCCTCCCCTGCAGGGGACAGAGGGGACAGTTGGAATAATTGATGGCCTGCAGCATTGACAGGGCATGTAACCGGGCCAGGAGCTGGAATTCTGTTCCTTCCAACCTCTGCCCCAGGCCCCCTATGACTGAACATCCTGTGAGTTGTTCAGTCACTCGGTCGTGCCCAACTCCTTGAGACCCCATGGACTGCAACACACCAGGGTTCCCTGTCCTTCACTGTCTCCTGGAATTTGCTCAAACTTATGCCCATTGCAGAGAAGGCAATGGCACCCCACTGCAGTACTCTTGCCTGGAAAATCCCATGGACGGAGGAGCCTGGTGGGCTGCAGTCCACGGGGTCGCTAAGAGTTGGACACAACTGAGCGACTTCACTTTCACTTTTCACTTTAATGCGTTGGAGAAGGAAATGGCAACCCAACCCACTCCAGTGTTCTTTCCTGGAGAATCCCAGGGATGGGTGAGCCTCGTGGGCTGCCGTCTATGGGGTTGCATAGAGTTGGACACAACTGAAGCAACTTAGCAGCAGCAGAAGCATGGCCATTGAGTCAGTGATATTATCCAACCATCTCATTCTCTGCCACCCTCTTCTCCTCCTGCCTTCAATCTTTCCCAGGATTAGGGTCTTTTCCAATGAGTCGGCTCTTCGCATCAGGTTACCAAGGTGTTGGAGCTTCAGCTTCAGCATCAGTCCTTCCAATGAATATTCAGGGTTGACCCACATGACTCTGGTACGAATCCTGATGGGATGACTTAAAAACCACGGTATCTTCCCACTGTTCTGATGAAGCCTGATGCACTCACTGTAGCCAGCACTAGGGGCCAACAGATGTGCCCAGTTCCCAGATAATGTGCAATCGGTGTCCAGGTACCGATTCAATAAAGATGGGAGTTACCTCCCCACCGCATGAGTAAGAACCTTATGTTTAAAGTGTTGAAGGAGATGATTTCACAATGTCTGGTCTGTAATACCAGTGTCTTAACAGACCTGAGTGTAGGGACGTCCTGTGGGGATAATATATGTCAACTGAAAAAAATGCATAACCTAAAAGTTTTCCCTGAGTTTTCTAAAATAGAAACTTGGCCATTTTTTTATATTCAGCAAAATTCCGGAAGACATCATCCTCTACAGAGAGAGATGCCACGACTTGGATATTGATAAACATTTAGCATCTACTGAATGGTCAAGTTGAGTGTCAAAACCAAGTTTCTCGAGATGGTAATCCATGCTGTGACCCCTGAGACACACTGTGTCTCCTGATGCTTTTCAAAACCATCCTTCTGCGAGAGCTGAGAATACCCTCTCTCTCTCTCTCTCTCACCCCTTCCTACCTTAGAAGAACCGGGAAAACTCACCTACCTGCTTCAGAGAGAAGGTCTACATGGAGTTTTGTTTTGCAGTGGGACTCACACAGAATTTCCAAAAGTCATTTGTGCAGACTCCTGCCTCTTTATGAAGTTCCCTAGCTGTGAGAAAAAGGATTGTTCTCAGTGTCACGTAAAAGAAACGAGGAAAGGAAAGTGTTCTGAATCACACAGTTCCTGATCTAAATAAACTTGAATTTTGAGGGGGACATCACTAGTGTCAGAAACACTGATCAGTTGTTACAAAAACATCGGAGTGGACCTATAGCAACCATCTTTGATGTGCATAACCCTGCTTTTGGCATAGAAGTAATTGTCTGAGGCTTAACCACCAGCTGATGGAGACACCCAGGAATAAGATGAGAGGTGGCCGGATGCACAGCGATCCGATGATGTGGGAAAGTGTAGATGTCACAACCGCCAGGTTGGAAAGCAGACTATCCTTTCCACCCACCTGACATAACAATGCTTTCCCGCTTGTCCCTTTCCTTGGAACAGAGAATCACAGAATTTCCTGAGTTGAAAAGGTTCTTGTGGGTCACCCAACACTTCCCAGCTGATGTAGGAATCTGCAGTGTCACTTCCCTTCCATTGCTCATCCCACCTCTCCTGAAACACTCCTGGCATGAGCTAATTGCTGTTTTACTCCGTTTGGGGGAAGCTTTCATGTTCGGCAGTTGAAGTAATTCTCTAGCAAGCTTGATCTGATGCCCCATTTCTGCCACTCATGGGTCTACTTTCTACTCCTCAGGGTGACAGGAGTCCTGATCTGTCTTCCGTATAACAGTCCTTCAAAATATTTGAAGGCAGGAATTATAGTATTCTCAGTCTTCTCTTCTTCACGCCCAGTTTTGCAATTGTATTGCTGGTCTCCATAATGTCAATTTCATGCGTGGGGCCGATTCAGATTCAGAATAAAGGGGTGAATCCTCAGCTCTGACCATGTGCCCGATCCCTTCAAAGACAGGATCTCATTTAATTCTGCATCCTACCTTGGTGATAAGAACATTTTATCTCTTACAGAGGATGGAATTGTAGTTCATGAGGTTGGTTAGGGGTTTAGGCCAAGGTCATATAGTTAGAAACGGACAGAACTGGTCCTTGAACCTGAACCTTTTGCCAAACACATGCGCGTTATTTTTTTCCTTGATATATGAGTTTCACCAGGACAAAGGTGGTACCAGACATCCAAGGCACAGGCCTGCTCATCCTTAACTATGTATAAACCCTGAGCCAAGGTGGTGGTGTCTCTCTGAAATGTCAGGTCTAACTTGCTGGACCCCTTTTCTCCCTCCCCTTCTCCCCCACCCGATTCTGGCTGTGGGTTGTAACAAGAGAAGAACGGAGGAGATAGGTTGATGGTTTCTGACCACGTTGGCTCAGGGGCCCTGTCGAAATCAGAACTGAAATCCCCCAAACCTCCAAGACGATTTTCTGTGTGCCGACCCAGAAATGGCCAGTTCCACATGTGCATGCTCGGAGTGGAAAATATTGGAGACGTTTGTCACTTTTCCATAATATTTTTGGAATACAGGAGCCCTCTGGTGGCCAGAAGAGCAGGAGGATGTCCTCGGGAGAGACGGACCGAGATTTCCTGAGAGGACTCCTCTAAGTGATCTCAGGCTTCACTTTTGAGGTCATTCCTTTACTATTTAGCACTTTTCTTCCTATTTTCACGGAGGGTCATTTGCTTTTTATTTGCACATCCTCCCTCCTTCTTTCCCTCTCAAGTTCCTCTCCGCACCTTCCCTGCCAGCCCCAGCTGTCGCCCCCAGCACCCCTGGAATCTCTCCTTCCGGCTGCCTCTGGCCTCAGAGGACCCTTTCTGAAATCTGGCCAGTTCCCCTGCGGCAGGTGCCGCTCGACAGCTGCTGCTTCTACTGCTGCTTCAGTCGTGTGGAATTCAAATCCCTGGTGGGTGTTCAGAGCCTACAGATGGATTAACTAATGATGCCTGCTCATCAGCGAGAGTTTTCGGGGGGATGCCGATCGGCACCCAGGACTCAGCCTTCTTAGACGAGCAGATGACCTTCCTCTCCCTTAGGTCCAAGGAGCTGACCACACAGCGCCTGGTCCCTGGGGTTGACCCACTGTCCAGAGCTCAGCCATTCCAGGTTTCTGTGTTCAGCTCTCTACTGCACAGAAGTCTGCTTTCATCTTATAGTTTGCACAGAATGGCCTGACTTCTAGAAGTCCATGCCAGTGATACCAAGCAGCTTCTTGGCCTCCTTAATCAATAGAAATTGCCTAGAGGCCAGACAGTTCATGGAGTCACAAAGAGTTGGAAGTGGCTGAGCACGCGCCTGCCTGCATACAGACACACACACATACACACAGGCCAGACAGGAAATTCAAACAAGGCTTTACAGGGTCCCTGCTGCAGCAGGAGCGAGTGAGAACAAGTAACAGGTTCCCTTGCTTGCTCTGGAGCTAGCATAGATTCTCATTCTTTCTCCTCATGTGGAGTGAGGATGGGGTGTGTCCAGAGGTCGGGCTGGAGGGGTGGCTTAGATGGTTTGCCCACCCTTTGGTCGTGTTCAGTGCAGGCAGCATGCACAGCCCCCCGCCTTTGTCCCCAACACCCTGCCTTCCCCCTAACTCTTCAGAAGTGGAAGTTGTATGTTTGGTCTTTCTGTATCTTGTTGTCCATAATTTGACCCAACTGTGCATGCACACAGTTGTTTTTAGTCCTTTATGACCTCTTTTGTATTTTCTTGCTCAAGGAGATGTTTGTCCAGCTGCAAGCACTGCAGCGAAGGTCCCAGCCTGTCTCAACGCAACAGCCAGCAGCAAAGCAAGACCCACAAAAATAGCCATTCCACATGTAAATAATTGGGAACTGACCATCCATCCAGAGGCAGGTGGCTTCAGTGGACTACAATGAACCACATAAAGGGAAAGGATGCTATGATAGGATGAGGCAGAGACTTCAGCTAAGATTTTCATCACTATCACCCTGACTTTTCCTGTAATAAGAGGATGGGACGGTATAAAACTTAGAAAGCACTTTGGACTCTTGGGGAAAGGAGCTCCTTTAAAATGAGCTGGCGTCTTTATTACTTTACAATGCTTGACAATTAGTGGCTTAATCATAGGGCAGTGAGCGGCCAGTCCATGACCCTCACTCTGGAGACAGAAAGCCCCCAGGGGATCCAGGATCTGTTGCAGGAGGTTGGTCAGGGTGGAACTTAGAAGTGCTTTTCTGGGCTTATAAGAAAGTGAAGCAAGAGGAGGGCTCTGGGAGGATCATGACATTTGGAAAGCTGGAGCTTTCTTTTTAAAAAAAATTTTATTGGAGTATAGTTGCTTTGCTATGCCATGTTAGTTTCTGCTGTATGGCAAAGTGAATCAGCTCTGGGTGTGTGGGTGCTCAGTCGTTCAGTTGTGTCTGATTCTTTCCAACCACATGGACTGTAGCCCACCAGGCTCCTCTGTCCATGGGATTTTCCCAGGCAAGAATACTGCAGTGGGTTGCCATTTCCTCCTCCAGGGGATCTTCCTGACCCAGGGACGGAACCTGCGTCTCCAGCGCAGCTATACGCAAACATATACCCTCTCTTTCTTGGATTTCCTTCCCATTTAGGTCACCACAGAGCACAGGGCAGTGTTGCAGCTTTCTGTAATCTGCAGAAGAAACGGCTGGAGGGGATGGAGAGGGGTACAGAGGGCATAGTTAATACATTCCAGCTCAAAGAGGGATGGTGCAGTGGCCACAAAATGCAGCAAAGTTTCTGCTTCTATTTGCTCTGTGGTGAGTCCTGGGGATGAGGACTGGGGCGGTACTGGAGAGTGTCCCCCAGTACTGGAGGTTGCAGAATTCTCAATTCAAAGTGTAGCTAAGTCTTATTCTAAAGGCCTACCGGTGCCTATGTTGGTCATTTTGGGGGAATATGATTGCTTTACAATGTTGTGTTAGTCTCTGCTGTAGGATGGAGTGAAACAGCTATGTGTATGCATATATCCCCTCCCTCTTGGACCACCTCCCAATTCCCACCCATCTAGGTCATCACAGAGCACCAAGCTGAGCTGCCTGTGGAAGCTGCAGATTCCCACTAGCTGTCTATTTTACACACGGTCGCGTATATGTCGACAGATGAATGGATAAAGCAGATGTGGTACATACATACAATGGAATATTACTCAGCCGCTGAAAGGAACAAAATAGGGTCATTTGTAGAGACATGGACGGACCTAGAGTCTGTCACGTGGGAGCATGTGACCAGGATGGATGGGCTGGCCTCTGGGGATGTATTCCGAAGTCATTCGAGAACCCCCTGGGCCTCCTGTTTCCTGACGCCTTACGAATACTTAAAGTGCATGACGTCTAGGGGTCGGGAAGGGAAGGGTGATGCTAGAGCGTGTGCAGAATCTGGCGTCTGGACCCCCTAGTCCCTCAAGAGGCTGCCCCCCCATCACTCCCCAATAAACCACAGCTACTCTCCCACCTCTCCAGTCTGACCTGACTTACAGCAACCTTTTGGGCTCCAGGGACTGATTTCGTGGAAGGCAATTTTTCCACAGACCTCAGCAGCAGGGAGATGGTTTCGGGATGATTCCAGTGGCACTACACGGATTGTGCACTTTATGTCTATTATTATTACATCAGCTCCACTTCAGATCACAAGGCATCAGATCCAGAGGTTGGGAACCCCTGACTTACAGGATTCCCTCGAATGTCATCATGCCACCAGGAATGCCTGCAGTACAGCGGCTCGTGGTTGACCGCATTCCCCTTGATCCAGTGTACATGCTCTGACCACAGCATCCTTCCCGACAGAGCCGCCGGCGGGGATGTGCTCAGCTCTCTGTCCTCCCACGAGATCTGGGGCCAAAGGCCTAGACCAGGTCTCTCAACTGTGCTTTGTCCAACAGCTCCTTCCAAAGACAGATGCTAAATCAATTATTATTATTATTATTTTATCATTATCCTAAAGACACAATGAAAAGTGCCCTGGATTGGAAGTCAGAAGCTCTGGTGGAGCTGGCCTGGCCCCAGTGACTTTGGTGTGGCCTTGAATCATCTCGCTTTGCTTCTCCAGGCCTCAGTCTCCAAGAGATTCAAGGAGGAGGTTTAGACTAGAGCATCTCGAAGGGCACCTCTAGCTCTGACTCATCTGCTTTCTCAGGGGTGCCCCCCTCCAGAAAGACTGTAAGTTCCTCGGGCAGGGGAGACCCTCACCTGCAGTGCTCCTGGGGCCCCCACCCCTTGAAGGTGGGGGTGGAGCAGTGGGAGATAGAGCCCACCCACCCACCCCGTCACCTTCCAGGAGAAAGCTGACTGCGGCTCTAGGAGGAAGAGGCCCCACAAGAGGCTGGAGGGATTGCCAGCTCCTGTTTGCATGTCTACTGTGCACCCCATTTTTTATCTCCCTCCATCGGGAGCTGCTCAGACCCAAACACCACCCAGGATCTGGAGGAGAAGGAACGAGACGGCAGCATGTTCTTCTCACACCCCAAACCGAAAGTTGGGGCTGAGCTGTGAAGACCTGTAGAAAAATTCTCCTCACCCCTCCAGGCGCTGGGATAACTCTATTTTTTTCTCATGACGGGGCGAGATTTAGGCTTTTTCTACGAAAATGTTCATATAAATGGAAAGAATAGGCTAGAAAGTTCGGGCGTGGAGCCGAGCCTTTTGTGAAGGGTAGGATTCCTCAGCTGTCATAAATATCAGTGGAAGGGGAAACAGGTGGCGAATCTGGGCTTTCCTGACACAAATATTTTAAGTGAATCATAACCCCCCTCTGTTCTTCCAACCAGTTAGTCCTCACAATGTTTTCATGCCCACAGCTTAGAAAACCAGGAGCTTTCTTTCCCCCCCAAAGGCGTTTGGAATAAATGGATTTTGGTTCAAGGAGGCAGGCTTGGGTCCTAATTCTCTCACTTTGGTAACTGATGATGAAGAAGCTGGCCCAACCTCCCGGGCTTGATGGACTGATGGTTTGTCGGTGGAAATGTGTCTCGTTTTCTTTCCAACACCCGAGCCCGAGCACACAGGAGTTATGTTCGCCAGACAGGCAAGGTGGGGAGTCTTGGCAGCAGCTCTGGGCGAAACCAGGAGGACATGATGAGGCTGACTGAGAGAGGGCGTCACTGGTTTCTGATGAGGGGGTGCGTGTCAGGGGAGCAGCGCCTGAGGGAGGCCTTTTCCTGGAGGGGGAGTGAGGTCCAAAGGGGATCCCATGACCCACTGTCCAGAGGAGGAAGATGCTCTGAGAGGTAGAAAGGGGTGTCAAGTGAGGAGACAGATTGTGGGAGGGTCCTTCAGAGTCATCAGATCTTGCCGAGAGGCAGATGGTAAAGCTCATTACATCAGCATGCAAGGAGTCTGCTCACACCAGTCAGAAGGGAGAGAATTCTGAAACTTAAAGCTGCAAGGTCTCTTAAAAGTCTCTAGGTACTTTATTTTCTACACAGCAATTTGTATCTACCGGGCTTCTCAGGAGACTCAGTGGTGAAGAACCTGCCTGCCAGTGTAGGAGACGCAGGTTCAAACCCTGGGTCGGGAAGATCCCCTGGAGAAGGAAATGGCAACCCACTCCAGTATTCTTGCCTGGAGAATCCCATGGACAGAGGAGCCTGGTGGGCTAGAGTCAATGGGGTCGCAGAGTCAGGCAGAACTGAACGACTAAAGGACAAACAACAGTTTGTATCTACTACAAACTACTATGTATAAAATAAACAATAAGTATATATTGTACACCACAGGGAAATAAAGCCATTATTTTGTAATAACTTTAAGGTATAATCTATAAAAATATTGAGCAATTATACTCCAACTAAGGGCTTCCCTGGTAGCTCAGTTGGTAAAGAATCCATCTGCAATGCAGGCAACCCTGGTTCGATTCCTGGGTCAGGAAGATCCAATGGAGGAGGGACAGGCTACCCACTCCATATTCTTGGGTTTCCCTGGTGGCTCAGTTGGTAAACAATCTGCCTGTAATGCGGGAGATCTGGGTTCCATCCCTGGGTTGGGAAGATCCCCTGGAGAAGGGAACGGCTACCCATTCCAGTATTCTAGCCTGGAGAATTCCTGGAGAAGTCCATGGGGTCACAAAGAGTCGGATATGACTGAGTGACTTTCACTTTCGTACTCCAATTAAATTAGTTTTTAAAGTAAACTAAATAGAAATATTGAAGAAAAAAAGAAATATTGAATCACTACGTTTCACACCTAAAACTAACATAATATTGTCAATCAGTTATATCTCAACAAAAAATATTGCTTACATTTTTTTAAAAAGGTCTCTTGGGCCAGTGCTTTCACTTGACAGGTGAAAAAACCAGGGTTTATTCCAGGAGTAACTGAGTGAACCTTTTCTAGGATAGGCGTGTTTCATACAGCAGTGTAATTTGTGGGGGAAAGCATGGAATCTTGTGTCAAACTGACTGGAGTGGGAATACCAGTACCTCAGTTACTAACTGTGATCTTGGAGGATGAAAATATCTGCATCTTGGGGCTCTTGAGAGAAGTAAATAAGGAAATGTATGTGAAAGTCCCCCAAACTTGGCTTGTGCCTAACGGATTCCATCTAACGGATGGTCACAGCTCCTTTGTTGGGACTATGATGCTCTTTTCTAAATAAATTTTTTTGGTGATTGCTATCATTTTTGGAATGGCTCATAAATTTTCCAAATTCTTTTAAGTTTATAACTTTTGTCTTTTTTTCAATTGTGTACCTTTCCATATTGCACCTTTATTGCAAAAGTCAACATGCTTCTTAGAAATTCAGATTGTAATCAGTAAAACAAACATTACATATATGAATTTAAGTATATAAACAGAAATTCCACAATATCTCCCATTATACTATTATACAAGTACACAGTTTTGTAAAAACTATAATACAGGCGTACTATACCTCTCATACCATGCTCCTCAAGGCCTGTGAAATTTCTTTGACCGGGGATGGAACCTGTGCCCTCTGCGTTGGAAAGGTGGAGTCTTAACCACTGGACCACTTAACCACTGACTGTGATGCCCTTGGCTAAGAGTGTTTACTGTCTTGAGAGTGAATGAGCAAACTGTACCCGAGTTGCTGCTGTCTGTCGGGCACACTCTTGTTCTATTACAGGCATTTCATTAGTCACTAAGATCATATTAGTCTAATGAGCCATTGTGAAATGATTAGCCATCATGCTAATAAATAAATAATAACCGCGGTGGTGGTGGCAGTGGGGACACCAACTGCTCTAGGTACTGCAGGTGAAATGAGGCCAGAAAGGAGTGCCTTGGGGACCTGGTGCTTGAGTCGGCTCCAGATTTTAGCTGCAAGGGATCTGAGCATTAGGAACCGTCCGCATCACCCATTCATCAGGCAAACATTTACTGAGGACCTACTACGTGCCAGTCACTGTCCTAGGAATTGGTGACTTGGTGGTTGACCAAAACAAGATCCTTTCCCAAAGTGGAAAATCCTGAATGCAGCGTTCCCGTATAGGCAGTAAACCGAGAAGGAAACAGATCTGTTGTGAGGTTGTGGTGAGAAGTGTGAACACCTGGGACTTGCCTGGTGGTCCAGTGGTTAACAATCCGCCTTCCAGTGCTGGGGATGCAGGTTCGATCCCTGATCAGGGAGCTAAGATCCTGCATACCTCGGAGCAATTAAGCCTGAGCGAGTGTTGCAACTACTAAGACCCAACACAGCCAAAAATAAATAAAATTTTTAGAAAAAGAAGTATGAACAAAAATGGATCAGGGCGAGGGGACAGGATGGTGGGCGGGAAGGCTGCCTGGTGAGGGACTGATTCTCTAAGGAGGTGACAACTGGGTAGAGTCCAATGAGGAGGGACATGGTCACGTGAACACCATGGGGTGGGGGCGGGGTGTGGACTCCAGGCCAAGGGAGATGCTCTGAGCCACAAGGAGACCATGTGTCTGGAATGTGCCTCCATCTGTGGCTAAAGGGAAATCTTCTGCTCTAGCCTGGATGCAGGAAAATGAGCAACTCACTGTTAAGAGACTTCCTGGTGAACTTAAGAGACAGGCCTGGGGCTGGGGGAGGCCCGCATGCAACTTGGGACTTTCTAAGAGATGAGGAGAGGCCATGAGGACTGCCCATGACGTGGCAGGGAGACTGAGAAACAGCCCCTGGGTCAGAACACAGAGCCTGGAGTCTGTCACTGTCCGGCATCCGAGGTAGGGTTGGAGGAGGAAAAAAATTGAACCTGGTATCAGCCTCCGAGAACTGGGAGCTTTCCCCAACTCCCCACTTTTCCACTAAACTTCTTGGGATCATCAGGTTTGACTTCCCAGTTGCCTTTAAAGATTTTCCCCAATAGCAAAGATTTCCCCCAATTCGTCTCTTAAAGTAGATCCAGGAGGGGCCCTGTCCAATCATAGAATTCCCCTGGGGAAACGTCCCTGATGGTCCAGTGGCTCAAACTCTGAGTTCCCACTGCAAGGGACCCAGGTTTGATCCTTGGTCAGGGAACTAGATCCCACATGCTGCAGCTAAAGATCCTGTGTGTCCCAACTAAGACCCGGTGCAGCCAAATAAACAAATAACTGTAACTATTTAAAAAAAAAAAAAATTCCCCGGGGAAACAAAGCATTAGCACAGTGGGGCTGGGCAATCCTCCTATTTCTTCTCTAATAAGGCTCCACAAGCTTACTTCCTGCTCACCTCATGAGACCTGTCTTTTTCTTTGCTCCCCATTTTATCTCGTTCAAGCTTCCAGGGCCTCCCTGGTGGTCCAGTGGCTAAGACTCCATGCTCCCAATGCAGGAGGTCTTGGTTTGATCCCCATTCAGGAAACTAGATCCCGCAAGCTACCACTGAGATCTGGCATAGCCAAATAAATAAATAAACCAAATAAGAAATAAAAAATCTCCCATCGTTACCCTGGAAAGCAATCTAGAGGTTTGTGAAGGCAGAATGTTTTCACCAGTCATGGTCCTTTGTGATTCTGTAAACTTGTCTCTATCCACAGCCTTCTCTCTGCCAGTGATGAATTCTTCCAGATCCACAGCATAGTGACAGGAACACAGGGCCAGGGCCAATGTCTCTAACGTTTGCTAGTCATGCACCCATATAGCCCGACCTCTGGGAGCCCAAGTTTCACTCCTGCATTTGACAGGGTGCTGACGAGACCTTAGGATGATCCAGTCAGTATTACACCCATTCTATAAGCCCTAAAGTGTACACCTTAGGAGGTTGCATTCACTCCAGCAACATCTCCCACCAACCTCCTTCTGATTGCTTGAATTGTCTCTTCCTGAACTTTCCACATGAGAATTTTTACTCCTTTCAATGGAAAAGTGAACAGTGGATTTGTCCGAAGAGGACATATTGTCCCCCTCGATTCTGGTCTTGCCTTTCCGACTCTCCTCCCTTCCTTTTCGGAATCCCCGGAGCCCACTGGGTTGAGAGCATCAGGGAATAATTGGGTCCCTAGGTTCGCCCCAAGGACGTGAATATTCAGAGCCAATTTCCCTGGTCATTTGAATCATTTCAACTCCAAACACGTGGCATGAGCTCCGGGTCTGGATTGTGCATTATAACTGGAGGCCATAGGAGTTGAAAGGTGAATGAGGGGCCATCCCCTAGCGCGGGTGGAACAGGAGTGACGATGCACACATCACCCATCACTGGGAGACCTTGCACCATCAAGCAGGTGGTGCTCCACCGGAGCGAAGCGCTGGGGAATCCAGAGGTGCAAGCCGCCAAAACTGGCCAAGGGGATTCGGGTCCCCTCCTTGAGGTAGCCGCTTTTCCCCCTGCCTTTGCGTGCGGCTCCTCCGTCCTCACCCGCAGCCCAATAAAGCCTGATGGAACGGGGCAGGGGCCTTCCTTACCACCCAAGGAGAGGGTCTTATGGGGAGAAGGTACTCCATCCTGAAAGAGACAGCCTCTGGACCAGTGGCTGGGGAGGGGCGGGGAGGTCAGGTCAGGGCTTGGAGGAAGGAATGAGCTTGGCCTGGCGGAGGTCTGCCCTGTTCCCAGGGGTTTCACACCCAGACCTGCACCAGGCCACTCGGCTTGCACGAGCCCCGGCGGGAGGCTCCACTCGCCGGGAGTGAGAGAGGCTGGACCCGTCATTAAGCCCATCCAACGGGGCTCTCTGTCCTTTGTCGGGCCCGGGAGGCTCCGTGTCCCTACCCCGTCCCCCCCGCCGCCACCCCCAGAGCACTGGCTCCCCTCTGGCATCATTACGCAGTACATTAGCTGTGGGAACTAAACCCATTACAGAAAGGAGGGGGAGATTGGCACACCAGAAAAGAAGGCTTCTCAGCTCCAGCTAACGACTTGTGCCTGTTAACTAAAGAAGATCATTAGAAACCTCTCATCTGCCTCCCCGTCCCGTTCCCCACCCCGTCACCGGCCACATCCACGTCAGCGGGGAGGGGAGAGAGGGAGGCTCGCATTCCAACATGGCTGTTTTTGGCTCGGTTGGAGGCACTGACCAAAATAAATGAAAGTCCCGCTTCATAAACATTTTACAACAAAATAGACCAGGGGAGATGCTTTTATTTCCTCTTTTCCCCTTGTGATGAGAGCTTTGAATAGTTATGCCCTTAGCAACTTTCAAATGGACAATACAGTGTTATGACTCTAGTCACCGTAGCGTACATCACACCTCATTTGTCTTCATTTCTCTGTGGAGAAATAAGCTTCAGTAAGTAATCGCCCAGTGTGCTCGACCACAGCAAAAGAGGATTTTAATTTAAGGAGAACTCTTTGGTTTGGGTTTAATTTGTTTGTATTGAAGTTTAGTTGATTTACAACATCGTGGTAGTTTCAGGTGTAAGCGCAGTGATTTGGTTATACCTATATGTGTATTATATAGTCTTTTCAGGTTCTTTTCCCTCTTGTGTGTGTATGTGTTGCTCAGTCGTGTCCGACTCTTTGCGACCCCATGGACTGTAGCTCGCCAGGCTCCTCTGTCCATGGGATTCTCCAGCAAGAATATTGGAGTGAGTTGCCATTTCTTTCTCCAGGGGATCTTCCCAACCCAGGGATTGAGCCTGGTCTCTTACATTGCAGGCACATTCTTTACCATCTGAGCCACCAGGCAAGTCCTTCTTTTCCTTTATAAGTTATTAAAAAAAACAGAGTGTAGTTCCCTGTGCTATACAGTAGGTCCTTGATGGTGAGACGCTTTTATTTCTACTATTCAGTAATGTAAATATCTGAGCTGGAAAGTCACTTTGAGAGTCATCCATTTCAGCCTGTTTCTGCAGAGGAAGATACCAGCACCCAGAGGGAGTACACGACATGCCCCACCCCTGGTGAGAGCCACACATAAGTTGTAAACCTGGGGTCTTTCCTTTCCGACAAGCTTCCTCCAGTTTGCTCATCTTCTCTTTTGATTTTCCTTCCTCCTTGGCTGTGTTCTCAGCTAGGAGCTGGACAATATCTTCCAAAACATTCAGTAAAGCACCTTGGACATCAGGCTACACGGGACATGAAGCATCAGCTGTGGCCTTGCCGCTTGCTCTTCCTCTCTCCCACATTAAAAAGCAAAAACCCAACAACCACCCCCCAAATCTTCTGCGAAATATGGTTCAAATCACAGGTCTCAGGGCAAAGGTCTCCCTGAACTTTCTCTGTTGGCTCCCTACCTGGAGCAAGCTCACGGCCCCAGGGCTACCTGGACACCTCCCCCCATGCCCTTTCCAGTTCCTGTGGCAGCCCCTGCCCAGACTTGGAGCTGGCCAACGTGTCTTCCAGGGTACATGCACTTCTCCCCCTCGGAAGGTTTCAGCTCTTTCTGAAACTACTCAGTGAAAGAGGGAGCTGCAGAAAAGACAAGCCATGCATGGCTGTTCCCCGGGGCTCCTCAAGTTGTTGGAGGAAACCCCAAGACCTACTAGTAATGTAGGATGCTGAGAAAAGAGATGTTTCTCCTTAAATCAGAGCCCCCTTTTAATTTGTGTGCATGTGTGTGAGTGGGTGTGTGCATGCATGTGTGTGTGTGTGTGTGTTTACTGTACTCTCTAAAAAGGTCTGATTAGCATTTCCTTTTCAGTTGGTCCTTCTCTGTCCCAGCTGCACCAATTGTGGTCAGGAAAACAGAATTGGTGCAACAGCCATTCAGGAAAGCAGCTGAAAGGGAAAGAGTGGAGAACGGACAAGGGGGTGAGTTGTCTTACAGCTTGAAGAGACTCCTCCAATTAAAAACACACGGAGAGAAGAGATGCGATGAGTTATTTGGGAGTAGTAGACAAAATGATGCCCAAGATGCAGGAACCTGAATTAAAGCATAAAAGGGGGGAAAGGTGGCCTCGGCTACCTATGAGAAAAAAATGAAAAAATATATAGAAAAATGCAAACTTTTTTTCAGAGCAATAAGACAGAAAAGGTACGTGTTTTGAGAAATGAATAAGTAGAGATGGAAATTTCCTTTCCCTGTTCTTTTTCTTTTTAAATGAATGCTTCCTTTAATATATTTTTTCTAATAGAGGGAAATGAAATTGTCTGGTCTTCAGCCCCAAAAGAGAAGTGACTTCTTGTGTGTGTGTGTGTGTGTGTGTGTGTGCACGCGCACGCTCGGTTGCTCAGTCGTGTCCAACTCTCTGCTACCCCATGGACTGTAGTCCGCCAGGCTCCTCTGTCCATGGGATTCTCCAGGCAAGAATACTGGAATGGGTTGCCATTTCCTCCTCCATGGGATCTTCCCAACCCAGGGATCGAACCCAAATGTCCTATGTCTCCTGAATTGGCAAACAGATTCTTTACCACTGAGCCACCTGTACTGAAGAGTTTTAGACCTTGAGTCAAACAGACCTATGTATGAATTTCAGCTTCACCACTTACTGACTGAGCAAACTTGACCATATTGCTGTCTTCTCTAAGTGACTTCAATTTAAAAATGAGGAGATTTGTTTTTACTTACAAAACAGATACTTACAGACTTAGAGAACGAACCTATGATGGTTGCCAGGGGCAGGGGGAAGAATGGGAGGATGGGATAGTCAGGGAGTTTGGGATGGACATGTACAGATTGCTATATTTAAAATGAATAATTAACAAGGACCTACTGTATAGCACAGAGAACTCTGCTCAATATTACATGGCAGCCTGGATGGGAGGGGGTTTGGGGGGAGAATGGATACATGTATATGTATAGCTGAGTCCCTTCGCTGGTCAGCTGGGACTATCACAACATTGCTAACTGGCTATACCCCAATACAAAATAAAAACTTTAAAAAACGAGGAGGCATTCTTTGCTACAAAGAACGGCTGAGATGATTGTTAAAATACATGTTCAGTACCTACCTTGCAATAAGCTCTCAATGAATTCTATGAATATTACATAATGGACAGACCAGGAGATGGGAGATCTGGTGTTGAAATATGCACAAGTCCAAAGTTGGCTCTGTCACTTTCCAGCTCTGCGGGCCAGGATAAGTTAACCTTTCAATGCCTTGGTCTCCTCATCCATAAAATGTGGGTAAAATATCTACCTCATTATGTGGCCAAATTAGATAATTTGTATGAAGAGGATGAGCCATGTCAGGTAACTACTAGTGAAGTGAAGTCGCTCAGTCGTGTCCGACTCTCTGCAACCCGGTGGACTGTAGCCTACCAGGCTCCTCTGTCCATGGGATTCTCCAGGCAAGAATACCGGAGTGGGTTGCCATTTCCTTCTCTAGGGGATCTTCCCGACCCAGGGATCGAACCCCGGTCTCCTGCATTGCAGGCAGACGCTTTAACCTCTGAGCCACCAGGGAAGCCCAAGGTAACTACTACATGACAGTGAAAAGTGGAGGGTTGGTCTGCGCAGTCATGTCTGACTCTCGGCCACCCCATGTCATGGCCCAGCAGGCTCCTCTGTTCATGGGATTTCCCAGGCAAGAATACTGGAGTGGGTTGCCATTCCCTTCTCCAGGGGATCTCCCCGACCCAGGGATGGAACCCAGGTCTCCTGCATTGCATGCAGATTCTTTACTTTCTGAGCCACCAGGGAAGCCCTCCGATACTACATAGTGATGATGGCACTTCTGTTTATTTCCTAAGACTCCGGTGTTCTCCCTGCCACCAACTATGCAGGTGACCTTTAAGATGTCGTGTAGTTTTCAACGGCCTCAGTTTACCTGTCTGTAAATAGAGTTAGATCAGTCCTGGGTGTTCATTGGAGGGACTGATATTAAAGCTGAAACTCCAATACTTTGGCCACCTGATGCGGAGAGCTGACTCATTTGAAAAGACCCTGATGCTGGGAAAGATTGAGGGCGGGAGGAGACGGGGACGACAGAGAATGAGATGGTTGGATGGCATCACCGACACAATGGACATGGGGTTTGGGTGGACTCCAGGAGTTGGTGATGGACAGGGAGGCCTGGTGTGCTGCGGTTCATGGGGTCGCAAAGAGTTGGACACGACTGAGCGACTGAACTGAGCTGAAATAGAGTCAGATCTCTTCGTTCATTCCAACTCTGTGATTACATAAGCTTTCTGGTTTTTTGACTTTTCTGTTTCAAAAATGCCTAGCAAATAGCTAATTGAGTTTCTAGAGCTGCTTGCAGAATAACCGAGAGCAGCCCCCTCTCCCTGGTGACCCTCTGTGCCCCACCTCTATTAAGTTTGTTTATTTTTGACTGTGCTGGGTCTCGGTGGCTCTGAGTGGGCTTTCTCCAGTGCAGTGCTCTGGCTTCTCAGCGCAGTGGGTTTCTTGCTGTGGAGCATGGGCTCTAGGTGCTCAGGCTTTAGTAGTTGCAGCAGGTGGGTTCAGAAGTTGCAGCTCCCCAGCTCCAGAGGGCAGGTTCAGTAGCTGGGGTACACGGGCTTAGCTGCTTCGTGGCACGTGGGACTCTTCCTGGATCAGGTATGGAACCTGTGTCCCCTACATTGGCAGGTGGATTCTTATACACTGGACCACCAGGAAGGCCTGTCTGCTCCCCTTAGCTCTCCGACTCACTGACCCTGGCTTACACAAAGAGCGGAGACTCCCCAGAAGAAGAAATCTTCCTGCCTGTGGTGACCTACAGTGTATTGAAGACAGAGGACAGCTAGAGATGCAAGAAAAAGGCAGGGGTTCAAAGCAGATCCATCAGTTTGAATGAAGCTGATTATAGAGAACTGGGGTGAAAATCAAGGGCTCTGAAATTCAAGCCTGATGATGGGCTCACATTCTGCTCCAATACTGGTGACAGCTGGGCCGACTCCTTCACCGTTGACGGAGTCTCGCTTTCCCCTCCTAATACGGTGAGGCTTTTAGAAATGGAATCGTTCTCGGGAGGATTAAGTAAGCTGATCCATGTAAGATGCTGGCAGGCACACTGGCTGGTATATCTGAGCCCTGGTAATGTTTGCTATTACGATTATTAATATTGCTGCTGTTATTATCTTAGATAACTGGAAGAGCCTCACAGAAGAGACATGCCATGAACTGGGTTTTGAAGGTGGGGATGGGGAGCCCCTGAAGATATTAAAAGGGAGGAGTCAGGGAAGTGGTCAGTGTCTTGTGGAACGTCCATGTGACTCTCCTTAGAGAAAGCCAACAGCTTAGGTCTTTATTTCCTTATTTATTTTTTATTGTGCTGGGTCTTTGTTGCTGTGTGGGCTTTTCTCTAGTTGCAGCAACTGGGGGCTACTCTCTGATTGCAGTGTGCAGGCTTCTCGTTGTGGCGGCTTCCTCTTATTGTGGAGCACAGACTCAATAGTTGTGATGCATAGGCTTAGTTATTCCACGACATGTGGGATCTTCCCGAACCAGGGATAGAACCCATATCTCCTGCATTGGCAGGCAGACCCTTTACCACTGAACCACCAGGGAAGCCCAACATTTGTAGGTTTGAAAAGCTTCCCAGGTTTACATATGTCCCCTCCCTCCCACCTCCCACCCCATCCCACCCGTCTAGGATGTCTATGGCTGACTCGTGTTGTGTATGGCAAAGACCAACACAATATTGTAAAGCAATTATTCTTCAATTAAAAATAAAGCAATTAAAAAAAAAAAAAAAAGCTTCCCAGGTAATTCTGACACCAAGCCAGGACTGGTTTGGAACAACACAGTCCCAGGAAGATTCATTAGTTGTGAACTCCCAGACAAGGAACTGAAATTCCTGGTCTCTGCCCCTAAGAAGCTGCGTGGCACGGGCAACCACACCTCATCAGATTCCAGTTCCTTCCTTTGTGAAACAAGGCATCTCTCGGTCTCCTCCCAGCTCTCTCCTGTTCAAGCGTCTTAAATGGCTTTTCTTGGCTGAGTGAGAATCCATGACCAGCAGGTATTCGTGTTACTCATCTCTCCAGTCTGTCTCTTGGATGCTTTTCTCAAGCTGACAGGCTCTTAGTGAGCCCTCTGGGCCTTCCCACCACAGCCCTGCTAGGTCACCGCGTGGATTCTCTTAGTTCATTTCCGGTCTGATGAGCCGCTACCTGGTAGCACATTGAAAGGCAGTGTGCAGGAACTTGGGTGACAATCCAGGGACTAGCTTGCTGAATGACTTGGAGCTTGGTAATTGTATAACTTGGGGCTTCCTGATAGCACATTTTCTTGAACATTTAGGACGTGCCAAGCACTGCCCTAAGAACTTTAACTCTATTACCTGGCTTAATCCTCACTATAGCAGGGTGATGTCAACATGCTTCTTCCCAGTTTACAGCTATAGAGATACACTCTGAGGCTTAAAGAGATTAAATAACTTGCCCGAGATCACAGAACCTGTGTGTGGTGCAGGCAGGGACACGCCCCAGGCTCTGACATCAAGACTCTCCTTGGGCGGACCACGTGACCTCTTGCAAACCACAAGTCACAGAGTTTCTTTGTGCCAACGAGTGGATCACGCAAGAGGAGCGCAGGCTCACTTCACATATAAGGCACTGCATTTGTTACCTCCGGTCCAGAGGAGTCTCTAGAAGCCATATACTCGTTCACCTTCCCGAGGAACCTTCCCCAACCTGCTCCAGCTCATCTTCTCCATCCTGGCTGCCTCTGACCACTGTGGTTTATTCTAATTGAGAATGTGCTCTAAGTATAAAGCACTCACCAGATTTCAAAGACTCACTATTAAAAAATATCTAATAGCACGTTCATAATTTGTATGTTGATGACATGTTGAAATGATTATACTTGAGAAATATGGATTAAATGAAATATTATTAAACTGTTCCCCTTTTATCCCTTTTTAGGTTTCCTGCTTCAACTTCAAGATTTAAAATTATGTGCATGGCTGACATCTGTAGCTCACATTATATTTCTCAGGCCTGGAATGAAAGCACCTGCGTTTGAGACTCCACTCTGCCACATCCTGTCTGTGTGACCTTGGGCAAGTTCAGAATCCCCGTGGGCTTCAATTTCCCCATCTGGAAAATGGGGGTAAGAAAGAGGCCAACCTCAACGTAAGGTTGTTGTGAGCATTTAACGACTTAAATTTCCTCTCTTGGAAGGCGTTCCACTTCCTCCTCACTTCTTAGGGTTCTGCATCTTCCAAAACAGCACGGTTTCTCGGAACTCCTGGGAACTTCACATCGTCCTTGACTTTCTTGCCTGTTAAGCGGACGTTTCAGTACGCATGCCTGAAGCAGCATTCAGAGCCGTCTGTGAGTTCCTTGAAATCAGGTCGCGTGTTTTCATCACTGTGTTTTCTTTCCTGTTGAAGTCTCCCAGGGACTTAATACAGGGCCTGCTCAAAGCGGTGTTGCATAAATGCTTATTAATGGACTAATTGATTAATATGCCTGTTCTGCCCCCATGCCAGGAAGTCAGCCCTGCCGAAAAGGAAGTGATCACCTTTCCTCCAGTGCCTCTCAGGCCATCTCCCCTGGTTCTTCTCTGCAGCACGGAACAGCTCCATCTTTTTCATTCTAATCACCCGCCACTTCTTAGGCCTTCAGAATGGATGGTGGCTTTCTTTCCCCCCACCCGCCGCCGCCAGCACGTGAATATTAAGATCAGCTATAATCTGAACCCCTGAAAGAAGTGACCGGGTTCATTAAACTCTAATTGCACTGATGGTTAGGCAAGATAGTTGCTTTAATTAAGGAAGCCCTCCCTTGGCTCTTGCTGTGGTTCTGATGGTACTGGGGAGGGTGCTGCCAGTGTTGCTGGGAGGCTGCTTATTTACATGGTGTTGAAGGGAGGAATTCAGAAGCCCAGTGCCCACCCTCTGGCAGCCCCGTCTCCATGTCTGCCAAGCATCTCAAGTCTGTCATTACCCTTTTGAGAACTTACCCAGGGGGAGGAAACTTCCCCTAGCTTTGGATCCCACTTGGAGTTCAGGGAACATGTCTTCCAGGGAAAGAAAATCCCCCCAAACAGCATACCTCTGAGGGAAAGTATTCTAGCTTGGATGTCTAACTATCTAGTCTTCCCTGGGCCTGGGCAAAGAGACCTCCAACACTGATAGGGAAATTGCACCACTAACAGCCCTCTCCTTTGTATTAAACACACCTTCCCTCAGAAACACCTTGAAAATTCTCCTTGACATTTAGGAGATGGCAACCTAGTGGGTTCTGAGCCCTTAGTATGGGTTCATGCTGAGATACCAAAGCTTCACGATGCTAGAAGGAGAAGGGGATATATAGGATGCTGGGGAGGAATGTGAGGAGCACCATGGGAAAATCCTGCCAGGTTTCCCAAGGCCAGCCCAAGAGCAGACTCTAGGTGAGCTTCAAAGTGCCTGATGGGCCAGTGCAGGAGATGCTGTATTGCACTGCCCTGCTATCCATTCTAGACTAAAGGATTAATTCCCATCCCCGGTAGGGGATATAGCCATCTCCGGACTTGTCCTTGCTGAGGAGAGATGCCTCTGCCACAGACAGTCTCCCTTCCCAGTCAACAAGAGTATCAGACGTGGCCTCATGACACAGCCCAAGTCAACCCTGAAAGGCGCGTCTGCTGGAACTGATGGACCAGCTGAGGCTTTGGGACTGCATTGCAGCCCAGCCCACTGTCTGCTCCTACCTGTTTTCTTCTCTTACCTCATAGGTGTTGATCTGAAGAGCACCTCCCAATGAATGTCCTTCCCACTATTCTTCATTTCAGACTCTGCTTCCTGGGAAGTCTGACCTTCCACAGGGGGTCCCCTGCTTGGCAACCAGGTGACATTGTGTTGGTGTCTAACACCCTTGCTACCCATCCACCACCAGTGGGTCTACATTTGCTACGGAGCCTCTGCCAGGCAGTCTACACTCACCTTCCCACTGCCTGGTGGCTTCCAGGATCCGTGTCTACTATTGCACTTGGTTCCCTGCATGGGTGGCCTGACATCACATCTGCAGCTCCACACGCCAACTGTGAGTTGAGTTTGCCCCTTAACAGATAAACGTATGCTGTTGGATCTCCAAGCCCTCTTACTGCATGGCCAGCTGGGACCACGATCCCCTCCTCCACCAAGGAAGAGGAATGCGTCTCCTATGCTCAATGTATCTCCCCAATGAACTCAGTTGCAGACTCATTCTTTGGGGGAATAATTGGTGCTGCCTGTCAAGCCTGCTTCCAGAACCCTCTGGGACTCAGTGATGCTCTGAGCTATCCCCAAAGCAAGATGTGGCTGTCAGTTTCTGAGGATGCTCCATCCCCTTCTCATTGTCACAGGAGTTGTCCTGGGCATCCTTGAAAAGTAGCTGGATTTTAGTCGGCTTTTAAATCAAGAAAAATCAATGTATGTGTATGGTTGATTCACTTTGCTATACAACATTATAAAACAACTATACTCCAATAAAAATTAATTTAAAAAAATTAATTAAAAGAATCAAGAATAGTCCAGATGTCATCTTGACTCACTGCCCAGCACAGGTCCTGAACCAATCCTGGCATTTTAGCATCTGTCATTAATCCCAAGCAGAGCAGCTTAGAGAGGTTAAGCCCACTGACAAGAACACTCAGGCAGCCAAATAGTAAGATGGAATTAGAATAGAAGGCCAAACACAGTGTATTTGGGTTTGCTTATCTAGGAATAAGCTCTTTGTTGTTGTTGTTGAGGTTGTATCCAACTCTCTGTGAACTCATGGACTGTAGCCCACCAGGCTCCTCTGTCCTCCGTTTTCTCCTGGAGTTTGCTCAGATTCATGTCCATTGAGTCAGTGAGGCTATCAAGCTATCTCATCTTCTGTTGCCCTCTTCTTTTGCCTTCAATCTTTCCGAGTATCAGGATCTTCTCCAATGAGTCGGCTTTTCGTATCAGGTGGCCAAAGTATTGGAGCTTCTGCCTCAGCATCAGTCCTTACAATGAACATTCAGGGTTGATTTCCCTTAGGATAAAAATGCACATCTAAATCCCACATACCCTCGCAAATGTGGACCGATCCTCCATGGACCAACTGCAGCATCATCTGCTTAAGCCTACAATCCCAGGAGCAGCTATGTTTATTCTTTAGATTTTAGTAGCTTCCTCTGACTCCCATGTGTTTCCACCCAGATGGACAGGTAGGAAGTTCCTTCTGTTCTCCAACCCAAATCCTCCGGCTTCTTGCAACACCTGCCCTCCACGAAGGGCAGGGAAGAGCGTGTCCTTCATTCCTCACGGACCTGCCTGCACTTGAAATGTCAGTCCTTCCGGGGAAGTGGCTCTGCTGGTGGGTGCCTCTGTGTCCACAGCACCATTCCCCAGGGCCAAGTGCCAAGTGACGAAAGTGTCGGGGCTTTTGAAATTGTCAGAGAAACTGATTTCCTTGTCAAGTCTCGTCCTGTAGAGTTGGAGGGCCAAATTCTACTTTCGTGTCAGCTGCCACGCAGATCAAAGGCCGCTGACAAGGAGCTGAAGCGTTCGTGCCTGGCCTGCTTCAACCTTTCCTCGGCCCAGGCTGTGGAATGCTCCTGGCTCTCGGCTCCCTTGAACTCTCTTATCGATCCCCCTTTGTGGGCCAACATATGAAGGGCCTGGGAAATCATTTTGAGGGACATAACTCAGGGAGCACATTCTTACATCGGTACCAGGCAGAGGCCCTTTTCGGATGCTGCGAACTCCATCAGATAGATATCCCAAATATCTGCCTTTTTCTTTTTTTAATTTGTAAGTCTCTCTTGAGGATTTCTTGGTAGATGTTTAATAATTACTAAACCTCCCAAAGGTTGGTTATAAAAAAAATTGAAAGTCTCCAAGACAGCCACTTGGCTGGGTAGGCACAATCTCTGCCATTCATTATTATTGTTCCCTTTATCATTATTTTAACAAAGTATTAAAATTTGGGGGCTTCCCTGGTGGCTTAGTCAGTAAAGAATCCACCTGCATTGTGAGAGACCCGGGTTCAATCCCTGGGTTGGGAAGATCCCCTGAGGAGGGCATGACAACCCATTCCAATATTCTTGCCTAGAGAATCCCCATAGACAGAGGAGCCTGGGGAGGCTGCAGTTCATGGGGTCAAAAAGAGTTGAACATTACTGAGCGACTAAGCGTACATGTTAATAAAATTTACGATCAGGTGGTGGAGTTGTAAAGAATCTGCCTGCCAATGCAGAAGACACAGGTTCAATCCCTGGGTTGGGAAGATTCCTTGGAGAAGGAAATGGCAACCCACTCCAGTATTCTTGCCTGGAAAATCCTATGGTCAGAGGAGCTTAGTGGGCTACAGTCTATGGGCCACAAAGAATCAGACACGACTGAGTGACTAACACACACACACACACACACACACACACACACATACACACACACACACACAGTGCTCCAAACAATAAAGTCTATTTTTAAAACATCAACCAGGAGGTTGGGGCCAAAAAAAAAAAAAAAAATTACAGCAGGAGTGAGGCCCATGGAAATTGGAGACGAGGGTGAAGAGGGGCAGAGTCAGCCATGCCTCGGGAAATGCAGGCGTATTAGGAGTCCAGAACTGGGGGCCCAACTTCAGCAGTAGTATCAGAGGAGGAGATGGGGTGAGACCTCCACAGATTTCACAGAGCAAGGGCAAGTCTCCCCACTGCCCATCGTTGGGTAGGACACAAATGAGATAACTTCTGACCCCTTTCCTGCATCTCATTTATCCCAAGACCATGAGGTGAGCAAGTGCTGGACAAGTTCACATTATCAGTAACCCCAGATGTACCTGAAAGTATATCAAAGTCAAGGTTAAGAGAGTAGGTGGGGTGCAGATGAGCAGCTGTAGAAAGCATCCAGGTGTCTCAGGAAGAAGCATGCCAGACACCTGAGACTGTGGAGCGTGGTATCAGGACCATGTGCTTCTGGACTCAAGAGGGACCTCCGTTGGCTTCTTAATTCAAGCTTTCTCTTTGGTCTTTTTTTTAATTGACTGTGCTGGATCTTTGTTCTTGCTTGGGGGCTTTCTCTAGTTCTGGTGCAAGGACTTCTCATTATGGTGCCTTCTCTACTTGTGGAGCACAGGCTCTAGGGCACTCAGGCTTCAGTACTTGGGGTGCAGGGGCTTAGTTGCTCCACAGCATATAGGATCTCCCAGACCAAGGATCAAACCCATGTCCCCTGAATTAGTAGGCAGACTCCCAACCATTGGACCACCAGGGAAGTCCCTCTCTTCGGTCTTTTGGACAGTGCCAAGCATCATCCCTTGATTGCCCTCTCACCTATCCCTACTTCTCCTCCCAAATACCCTCAATTTTTCTGACCAGTCACCATCAAGCTGCAGGACGCAACTGAACCAGACAGGGGAGATTCCTGGCCTTTTCTTTGAAACCACATTCAGGCACTGCTGGAGAAAACAAAATCTCAAAAATGAAAAAAAAAAAAATCTCCAGCAGAGATTCAGCAAAGCATTGAGACTCTCCACTCAGAAAACTTCCTTTTTACATAGCTTGACTCCGAGAACTGTAAAACCCATGGCCGGGAACCCTTATTCCTCTTGGTGGTCATTTTTTCCTGCTCATTCTCAACTCATTCTCCTCAACAGCACTCACAAGAGTGTGTTTTCTCAGTCTATTAATTCTTGAGTGTTAACAAGAGGTTGGACAGTAAATCTGTGTACAGAGGAGTCCTACATTATCTTAATCTATTTTGTTTCTGAATTTCAGGTAGCAAGTAGTGAAAATTCAGGCAGCAAGGTATGATCTAAAAATTCATCTGAAGCTCGTAAGTTCTTAAGTTTGGGTAGCAAAGTTTGCTTACACCTTTGCTTATTTCTGTATAAGCGTCTCTCACTTGACAGCAGGTTCCTTGTGAGCAGACACCAGATTTCTCTTTGTTTCTGCCTGGCACATCGTGTACTAAGTACTTGATAAATAAATTCTACAAAAAGGGTAGAAAACATGAGTTAGACATTCGGATGAATGAACGTGATCAGATGGGATTGGACACGAGAGTAGGAAAAGCACTGGGAGAGATTCAGAATGTGAAATGAAGTTCTCAGTCCCGGCTGTCTGTAAGAATTATCCGGGGAGCTTTTAAAACACACTCATGGTTGGGCTCCATCCTGGACCAGTTAAACCAGAATGGAGCTTTTGAGAGCTCGAAGGTTGTTCCAAAAGGAATTCAGAGTTGAGAACTATTGATTTTGCCTAACTTGCTCCTCCTGTTGGAAAGCTCCATGGTGTGTCTCTCCTACTGATACTAAGTTTAGCCTCTACCGTTGACACATGTTAGGAAAATCTTTCCATTCACAGATTTTTGTTTATTTGCGTGGAGCCAGACAGGCAGCACCCAAGTTTGGTGAAGCATCTGGGCCACTGAGAATGTCAATATCACTCGATGACTGTCTCCATGTCATGAGGATTTACTAAGCCCAGTAGAATACTAGATGCAGCTTATGAAAGGATCTAAGGCAGAGTGCCCTGTTTCTGGGAAAGAAACAAAGCTAGGGGGGGACCTGCAAGCCTTTACAATGTGATGCCTCAGCAATCACATGCCAAAGTGGGGATCAAGATGATGATGGGGGTTCAGAGGACACCATGAGTTATACCAGGAGGTCAGTCTTGAGCTAGACTTCGAAGGATGAGTAGGGTATTTTTTTTTCTCAATTGTAGTATTTTTGCTTTACAATATTGTGTTAGTTTCTGCTGTAGAGCAACGTGAATCACTGTATGTAGATGTGTATCCTCGCCCTTTTGTGCCTCCCTCGCTGCCCGCCCCCATCCCACTCGTCTAGATCGCCCAAAGCACCGAGCTGAGCTGAGCTTCCCGTGCTTTATAGCAGGTTCCCGCCAGTTCTCTATTTTACACATGATAGAGTATATATGTCAATGCTACAATCTCCGTTTGTCTCACCTCCTCTTTCCCCACTGTGTCTGTAAATCTGTTCTCTATGTCTGCATCTCTATTCCCGCCCTGCAAATAGGCTCACCAGTACCATTTTTCTAGATTCCTCATACATGCCTTAATATACGATATTTGTACTTCTCTTTCTGACTTACTTCACTCTGTATAACAGACTCTAGGTTCGTCCACATCTCTGCAAATGACCCAATTTCACTTCTCTTTATGGCTGAGTAATATTCCATTGTAGATATGTACTACATCTTCATTACCCACTTATCTGTCAGTGGACATCTAGGTTGCTTGCAAGTCCTGGCTATTGTAAATATTGCTGCAATGAACATTGGAGTGCATGTGTCTTTTTGAATTATAGTTTTCTCATATGGTATATGCCCAATAGTGGGATTGCTGGACTGGATGAATAGGATCTGAAGAGGTGGAAGGGAGGAACAAGAATACTTCTGAGTCCAGGACTGGTAGTGTAGGACTTGAGAATGATGAATTTCTTTGACTCCCTCTGGCCCTTGAGATGCATCCAATTCTCACTGATTCCAGGTGAAAGTCCAACAAGGATGCAATATCTTTTTTTTTTTGTGAGCTTATGTTTATTTTATTTTGAAAAGTTCATTTACTTTAATTGAAGGATAATTGCTTTACAAATTATCCTTACTGAATATTACCCTAACCAAATGTTGAGTTGGTTTCTGCCATAGATCAACATAAATCAGACAGGTGCACATATGCCCCCTCCCTCTTGAGCCTCCCTCCCCCCTCCCACCCCTCCAGGCTGTCACAGAGCACAGCAAGGATGCAGTATCTTTCAGATTCCCTTCCTTTGGTCCTCTCATCAACTCCCCAGTGCACTCATTCCCTGGTCCTTCATATCTGGGTCTGAAACCCCCAGTCCCCATGAGTCAATGACAGATCTAGACTCCTTGATTTTACGGTGCCATGATTGGCTCTTCACTTTTTTGCCTTCAGCATCTTTGAGTTTGTTAACTGAGAGATATTCTCTCTTATGAGTGACTCCTGGACCTCTCTCCAGCCAGGCTAGTCCATCCTTCTCTCCTTTGCACCAGCTATACCCCAGAATTCTAAGACACTGTCTCAGCCAGGGCCATGAGGAAGGTAGCAGTCAAAGTCCGACCCTGCGAGAGCACCTCTCAACCTCTCAGCATCATGGAACACATAGGAAAGATGATGATATTCATATAGTAAGTGGAGCTTCCTGCTCTCTGCAGTCTTGCAGAGCTGACTGACCCTGAGGGGATGCCTGTTTGCTCCCTGGAACCAGACTGTTGAATAGCAAGCCATGTCCCAAGTAATTCTGTTGCCAGCTGATGCCCTGACCTCTGGCAACCTCCAGACGATTACAACTGAGAAGTTAGGTATCCCCCACCTTTGGGGGAAAAAAGAGGCAAACTTTAAAAGAGATACAAACTTTAAAGCCAAAAATGAGACATTTTGGCTTCAAGAACTAGGCTTTGATCATTTGGTAGGACACAGAAAACTGGCTCAAACTTGACCAAGAATGTACCTCTTGTCACAGTTCCGAGAAAAGATGGAAATCTGAAGGGTGCCCCAAACCTTGCTTCTCCTAGTTGGGGCAGGGTCCTTCTCTTGCTAAGTTGACATGTTGTCCAGCCACTTTCAGCTGCCCTCTCAGCAGCCACGGAGGAAATGCGATCAGGTAGCAGACTCCCATGCCTTGGTGGGAGCAAGACAGGACGGAGGCAGGGGCCCAGCACTGCTGCTCCGAGGTTCCATCTGGAGGACACACCAGTGTTCAGGGGTTCGTACAAAAGTTCACTGGGGCCCAGGCAGGAAGTGGGCATAAGCAGCTAAGTTGACATAGCAGGATGTTCCAAGGATGGACACAGTATCCCAACAGGTGAGGGAGAAAGACAGCAAGCAACTCTAGAAACTAGATGCTCACCCAGGAGAGGGACTAGCCAGCACTGTCAGACCCCTGAACCTCCAAGGCTAAGAATTAGTAAGAATACAGGAACTCCGTCTTCTCCCCTATGCTACTGTCATGCTGGGGACAGCCCAATGGGAGGGATCCCAAAGCCAGAGAGAATCCCATCACCAGCCAGGCAGTCTGGATGGACCAGCCAGAGAGAGAGAGAGAGAAAGAAGCCTGGAATTGGAGAAGCAGAGAAAATCTAAGCTAGGATACCAAATGGGCGCAGAACTAAAGCAAAGATACAGTCATGAATAATCGCATTGAAGTTTGGGGTCATGTCTTAAGTATCTCTGTGTTCCTATACCTAGCACAGAGCTGCCATGTGGTTGAGTTTATTTTTTGTAATGAAGGGATGAATATAGAGCTGAGCCCAAGGTTATAAGGATCCAATGTCTCAAGCCACAGAATCAAGGGCTGCAGGGGCTGAGAAATCAAGTCAGGTCGACTTGCTATGTATTAGAAGCCTGCCCAGGTCATCTGGAAGCAAGCTGGGCTGAGGGCAAGGAGGGCATCACCAGTCTAGAGAGAACCAGGGCACAGGTACCGGTGACAGCTCCACCTTACGGGATTCTGGGGTACTTTACGGTTCACAGAGGACACTCAGGACCTTACCCAGAGCATCCAGCATGCACCGCAGCCTGCTCTGCGTATCCAAGAGTGGGTGAGAACTGCTCCCCATCTTCCCACCCGATTTTACTTCCTTGAGTGCCAATCAGATGGAGTGGATGCCAGTGGCTTGTTTACCTACAACACATGTGGAGTGGGAAGTCAGGAGGTGGGTAGGAGGGACCTTGGCTCCATCCGAAAGCCAACTGTGCAGGGAGTCCTGGTGGACAAGGCATGGGGGAGCCAGAATAAATATTGAACTTTCACTTTGAAACCCTGCGCCGCTGGGGCAGTCACCGTTGTGATGGGCAAGCCGAGAGGGCTAAATATTTACACTTTCTGATTGTTCCCACCAACCTGCCGCATGCTCTCACTCTGCTGAAAGTTATCTATTTGTTCATTCATTCATTCATTCATTCACTTACCTTCTTATTTTTAAAATGTGTTTGTTCGTTTGGGAAAGAGGTTGGGAGGGGGGAGGTGGCCAACTGAAGTTGAGTCAAGATTCTCTTCCATCTCAGAGAAAGGAAATAAAACCACAGATGGAAAGTCAAGGTAGAGAAAGTGCTGACTGACTTCCAAATCATTTACTCACAGTTGTTCTTTTTTTAAAAAAAAAAAAAAAAACTTTTATTTTGGGATAATTTTAGACTTATCAAAATATTGCAAAGACAATAGAGTTCCTGTACATCTTTCAGCCAGTTTCCCCTCGAGTTAGCATCTTATTTAATCAAGCTACATGTGTCAAAAGTACTATTACCTAAACCTGGTGTCATCAGTTCCGCCATTTCTGCCCTTTTTCTGTTCCAAGAGCCAATCTAGGATCCCATGTTACTTTTAATCATCATAGCTCCTTAAGTATCCTTTGATCTGGGTCAATTTCCCAATCTTTTCTTGTTTCTTACGGGGCTTCCCAGATGATAAAAAATTCACTTGTAGTGCAGGAGACCTGGGTTTGATCCCTAGATTGGGAAGATCCCCTGAAGGAGGAAATGGCAACTCTAGTATTCTTCCCTGGGAAATCCCATGGACAGGAGCCTGGCAGGCTACGTCCATGGGGTCGCAAAAGAGTCGGACACAACTAAGAGGTACATAAATTTGAGGGGACACAATTCAACTCAATGCAATCAATATGGACTCAAAGGTTTATTCTCTGGATTAGAATCTGTTGGTTTATTTCCTCAAATTGTTCCAGCTTTGTCCTCGGGGAGCTCTTCCAGCTTAGTGTTGGCATCTTTTTCATAAGTCTCCATCTTGCATTCTCTTTTCTATTTTCCTTCCTTTTCTGTCTTTTTCAGTCTCTGTCTCTGTGCGTTTTCCTTACTTCCTGAGACTAAAAGATACACCAGGCTCATTTTATATCGTCCCTGCCCCGCCCCTGGAAGCAGCCATTTCTTTATACAGCCCTGATTCCTTTTATGGGAGAATGTTACTTAGAAAGATCCGCGCACAGGGTGTGTTTGTTGCTATAAGAATGTGGCTGCTTCTAGGCCTTTCGACAGAGTTAGGAAATACACGTATATGTGCCAAGTGATGTACACATGCCTATCTATGTGTACTTCTGTATCTCTAAATCTCTACATGTATTGAAATAAATAAGTTCTTTCTGATGTCTGCAGCTATAACCCAGCACCCAGGACTCTAGCCTTCCCACCAATGAAATTGTAACTTCTTTTTCTGATGGTGAGAAATCTGGCTCCTTTTATCCACAGTTTATTTACTTATTTGTTCAGCCCCATATCTACACAGAAAGTAGTTTCAGAATTGCTAACCTGTACCTCTGTGAGAAACAAACTTTCCAATGAGAACAGTGTTTTGTACCGTGCCTTTTGTCTACAGCCTTACAGTTTCCAGTTAAAGCACCATTTCCCACAGTTGCTAAGGTCAGCTCCTTCCCCATCCCCTGCTCCCCATCTTCCCACCCATCCCTCCGAACCCCCTTACCCCTGGCTTCCCCCCACCACCACACTCTTTCATGAGGTCGGGTCCATACATCTGCAATATGGTTAAATTCATTTGTCAAAGTCTCCATGACATTCTGGGATCCCTCAACCTCTTGGTTGATTTTTTTTTTTAACAGACTTTATGGTTTAGAGCAGCTTTAGGTTCACAGGAAAGGCTGAGCAGAAGATACTGTGATTTCCCACGTTGTCTCGCTCCCACACAGGCACAGCCTCCCCGTTAACAACCTCCGGTGGTACAATTTTTATGACTGGTGAACATGCACTGACTCATCACAATCACCCAAGTCCATAGTTTGCATTAAGGTTTACTCTGGGATTTGGACTAATGTATAATGACATTTACCCATCGTTATAGAGTCATACAGAGTACTTTTTAGATAATGCAGGAAGCTGGGGATGAATTTCTGGTTCGGGAAGATCCCCTGGAGAAGGGAATGGGCAACCCACTCCAGTATTCTTGCCTGGAGAATCCCATGGACAGAGGAGCCTGGTGGGCTACAGTCCACAGAATCACAAAGAGTTGGATACGACTGAGTGACTGACGCTTTCACGCTATGGACTTGGGCTTCTAACACCAACCTTATTGAAGCATAATTTACATAAAGTACACTGCACTCATTTTGACAAATGTATAACCTACTAGATAACTACTACAATCAAGATACAGAACATTCTATTACCTCCCAAAGTTTTCTCATGCCCCTTTGCAGTAATTATCCATCTATTTCCATCTCCAGGCAATCACAGATCTTACTTTCACTATTTATTAATTTTGCCTGTTTTAGATTTCAATATAAATTAAATTATATGGTATATACTCTTTGTGTGTGGCTGCTTTCTCATAGCTCAGTGTTTCTGAGATTCATTCGTGTTGTTACATGTATCAATAGTCTGTTTCTTTTGTATTACTGGGCAACATTCCATTTTATGAATATACCACATTTTTTAACCTATTCATCTGTTGATGGACATTTAGGGTGTTTCCAGTTTTGGTTATTGTGAATAGATCTGATATGAGTGTATGAGTTTCTTTATGGAAAAATGTTTTCATTTCTCTTGGAGTAGAATTGCTGAATTGTATCGTAGGTGAATATTTAACTTTATGAGAAACTGCCAAACTTTTTCAGAGTAGGTGTACTCCTGCATTCCCACCAGCAACATATGAGAGCTTCAGTTGTTCCACGTACTTTTCAACACTTGGCTTTGCCCATTTTTTTTTTATTAAAATTTTTTTTTTATTGAAGGATAATTGCTTTACAGAATTTTGTGATTTTCTGTCATACATCAACAGGAATCAGTCATGGGTACACCCATGTCCCCTCCCTTCCGAAACTCCCTCCCATCTCCCTCCCCATCCCACCCTTCTAGATTGTCACAGAGCCCCTATTTGAGTTTCCTGCGTCATACAGCAAATTCCCATTGGCTATCTATTTAACATATGGCATTGTAAATTTCCATGTTACTCTCTTCATACACCTCACTGTCTCCCTCTTCCCCTCCCCCTGAGTCCACAGATCTGTTCTCTAGATCTGTTTCTGCAGTGCTGCCCTGAAAATAAATTCAGCAGTACCATTTTTTTTATATTCTATATATATGTGTCAGTATACAATACTTATATTTCTCTTTCAGCTTGAACATGGAAGCAACCTAGATGTCCATCGACAGATGAATGGATAAAGAAGCTGTGGTACATATATACAATAGAATATTCAGTTCAGTTTAGTTCAGTCACTCGGCTGTGTCCAACTCTTTGCAACTCCATGGACTGCAGCACGCCAGGCTTAACCTGTCCATCACCAACTCCCAGAGTTTACTCAAACTCATGTCCATCGAGTTGGTGATGCCATTCAACCATCTCATCCTCTGTCATCCCCTTCTCCTCCGGCCTTCAATCTTTCCCAGCATCAGGGTCTTTTCCAATGAATCAGTTCTTTGCATCAGGTGGCCAAAGTATTGGAGTTTCCATTTCAGCATCAGTCCTTCCAATGAATATTCAGGATTAATTTCCTTTAGAATGGACTGATTGGATGTCCTTGCAGTCCAAGGGACTCTCAAGAGTCTCCTCCAACACCACAGTTCAAAAGCATCAATTCTTCAGTGCTCAGCTTTCTTTATAGTCCAACTCTCACATCCATATATGACTACTGGAAAAACCATAGCCTTGACTAATCAGACCTTTGTTGGCAAAGTAATGTCTCTGCTTTTTAATATGCTGTCTAAGTTGGTCATAACTTTCCTTACAAGGGGTAAGTGTCTTTCAATTTCATGGCTGCAATCACCATCTGCAGTGATTTTGGAGCCCAAAAAAATAAAGAAGCCACTGTTTCCACTGTTTCCACATCTATTTGCCATGAAGTGATGGGACCAGATGCCATGATCTTAGTTTTCTGAATGTTGAGCTTTAAGCCAACTTTTTCACTCTCCTCTTTTACTTTCATCAAAAGCCTCTTTAGTTCTTCTTCACTTTCTTCTGCATATCTGAGGTTATTGATATTTCTCCCAGCAATCTTGATTCCAGCTTGTGCTTCGTCCAGCCCAGCATTTAGCATGATGTACTCTGTCTATAAGTTAAATAAGCAAGATGATAACATACAGCCTTGACACACTCCTTTCCCGATTTGGAACCAATCTGTTGTTCCATGTCCAGGAACGCATTTAAGTCCATTTTAATGAGGAGGATGAACCTAGAGCCTACTATACAGAGTGAAGTATGTCCATGATTTTAATGTTTGCCATTCTAGAGGGTCTGAAATGATATCTACCTGAAGTTTTAATTTGTACTTCTTGATGACAAATGAAATTTTTAGTGTCCTTTCATGGATTTATTGACGTTTCGTACGTCTTATTTTGTGAAGTGTCTGTTTAAATCTTTTGATCCTTTTTTATTGGCTATTTGTCATTTTGTTATACAGTCATATATTCTGGATATCAGTCCTTTGATATATTGATTGCAAATATGTCCCCTGAATTGATAGATTTTTATATACTTGCTGTATTTCAGTCCATTGTGGTCATTATTCTTTTCAATGTTCAAAAGGTCCTATTCTTGACAAAGTTTTTTTTTTTTTTTAAAGAACACATATTTAAACCTTTTTGTATGGGAATACGTGAAATGCATCCTTGTGGTTTTAAGCAAAATCTACTGAGCCCACAGATTTTGATAAATCATGAGTGTCATCTTATAAATACTCATGATTCCCTTTGGGTCTGATGAGGGAGAAGATACTGAACGTCTCTTTGATAAATGATGCCACATCACCATGGGATATGATTCTAGGGAAATAAAGTTGGGTTTATAACAAACATGCCAGAACTTCCTAAACAAAACATGACTTGCTCTGCATATGACCAGAGAGATGACCAACCTATTCCAAAGACAGTGATTGACGCAACTCAGCACATTTTTGAACCTTTCTTTGGATGACCTTCAGATTCCGTTTGAGTGTCTCACAAGAAAATCAACTTGTGCCCTTCAACTATAATTAAAAGCTCCTCAAATATGAGACTTGACTCTGGGCCAGGCACAGAACTAGAGGCTTCTCATTTATTATCATACTTAATCTTACACAAATCCTGGGAGATGGGTATAATTAGCTCTGTTCTACAGATTATGAAACTGACAAGGATAGAGATGAAGTTACATGCCTAAGGCCATACCATCACTGGGTGGCAAAGAGTGATGTGTTCAAACCTGGTACTCAGCACACCCAAGGCTCTGCTTATCACAGTATACGATGCATCCCAGCCATTATTTTTTTTTTTAAACTGGTTTCAGAAAAATAAAATTCACTTTAGATGGCAGAAGGTTGGTGAAGAATAGCTTGTTACACACTGTGGACTCCAAGGTGTGTTTGGACCAGATTCCAGATCTCTTCTTAGCAGTGGCAGCTCCCAGAGGAAGTGAACAGTCTCCCAGACTGACCACTTGAGAAGGATCAAGAGCAAGTGCTTCCCAGGGTCACACCAGCTCGTCCACTTCCTTCCTGTTATATTACCTGTCGATTTTGACTCCTGCCAGTGTTGCCTGGTATTTCTAATCTCGTGTTTTAGTTTTTCTTTTTTGCAGGGAGAGGTTTTGAGCAGTTACAGATGCCAGGGTCTCTGTGATCCCTGTTGACACTGAGACATTCTATGTTGTCTATCGCCTGATTTTGAAAGTGCCTCAGGTTGCAACGTTCACTTTTTATTTTGTAGTTTTTATTTTGAGATAACTGCAGATTCACCTAATCCAGGGAAATCTGGTGTGCTTTTTACCCAATTTCCCCTAGTGGTGACATCTTTCAACGTCATAGTACAATATCCCAACCAAAGTAGTGACAGTAAGGCTGTCATGACATTTCCACTCCCATGAGGATTCTTCCCGTTGCCCTTTCTCAGCCATACCCACTTCCCTGGCTACCCCTCCCATCCCCAGTCCCTGGCAACTTCTCATCTGTTCTCCATTTCTATGACTTTGTCACTTAAAGAATACATAGACTATGTAACCCTTTGGGATTGGATGTTTCCACTCAGCAGTATTCATTCTCCTGTTCTATGTATCACTAGTTTGTTTTCTTCATGTTGCTGAGTTACAGTTGATGCAAGCTTCCCAGGTGGCTAAGTGGTAAAGTGTCTGCCTGCCAATGCAGGAGAAGCAGGTTCCATCCCCTGGTCGGAAAGTTCCCCTGGAGGAGGGAAAGACTACCCACTCCAGTATTCTTTCTGTGGGAAATCCCATGGACAGAGAAGTCTGGCGGGCTACAGTCCACGGAGTCACAAACAGTCGGACAGAACTGAGTGACTGAGCACACACATATTCCATGAATGGACCACGGTTTTAAACAAGCATGGTTAAACACCGTCCGCACAATGGAACACACCTCGGTTGTTTCCAGCTGGGGGCTATTACAAAGAATGCCTTGATAAATATTCACACTCAGGGTTCTGTGTGGATGTAAGCTTTCATTTTTTTGGTGTAAAGACCCAGCCGTGCATCTTCTAGATCACTTAGTAGTTGCATGTTTAATGTTTCAAGAAACTGCCAAACTGCCTTTCACAGCGGCTGTGTCATTTTATGTGTGCGGTATGCTGTGTTATGCTGAGTCGTGTCCGACTCTTTGTGACCCTGTGGGCTGGATATTACCAGGCTCCTCTGTCCATGGGATTTCCCAGGCATGAATACTGGAGTGGCTTACCATTTCCTTTTTTGGGGGCAGGCAGGGGGTGGAATCTTCCCGACCCAGGAATTGAACCTGGGTCTCCTGCATTGAGGGCAAATTCTTTACCAACTGAGCTACGAGGGATCTAGTTTCTCTGCACTTTTTCACACATTATTTTTTGAAATACACTTTTAATTTTAGAATTGATTCAGATAGACAGAAAAGTTGCAAGGAGAGCACAAAGAGGTCCAGGTACCCTCACCCAGTTTCCTTGTGGTTCACATCTTAGGTTTGTGGGGTACCCTTTCCACAGTTGAGGAAACCACGTTGACACACGACTTTAAACTCCACAGTTCATTCGTATTTCGCTCATCTGTACCCTAGCATCCTCTTTCAGTTGGAGGATTCCATCCAGGAAACCACATCACCATTCTCTGTTACATCTTCTTCACCTTTCCTGATCTCTGACAGTTTCTCAGACTTTCCTTGTTTTTGATGACCTGGAAAGCTTTGAGGCATGTTGGCCAAGTATTTTAGAGCATATTCTTCAGTTGAGGTTTGTTTTGTTTTTCTCGTGGTTAGACCAGCTTAATGGATTTGGGGGGAGGACAATCACAAAGGTGAAGTGCCATTCTCATTGTATCACGTGGAAGATGCATGCAATCACTGTGATGGATGAGGTTAACCTTAACCATCCGGGTGAGGAAGGGTTTGCCTGGGGTCGCCACTGAAAGGTTACCTCCTACATACTTTACCCTTTGAAAGCAAATCCTCAGCACAGCTCACACTTACAGGGTTGGGAGTCAAATTCCAACACTATGAGAAGGAAGTATCTATGTAAATTATTGGTGATTTTCTGCACTATTTTTTATTTTGGCCATTCTGAAAATGATTCTATGATACCTCATTTTTTAATAATAAATACAAGAGTCTTTAATAAATGATACCAAGGCAATTCGATAACTATATGGAAAAAACTATACAAAATTAGTGAATACAAACTATAGGCTTTTAGAAGATAAGATAGAAGAAGATCTTTATTAATTTGCAGGTGCAGAAAGATATCTTGGATGAGACAAAAATGTCTATATGTTAAAGAAAGTGTTAAATCCAAAGACAGTAAAATTTAGTGTTTCTGAATGTCTCGTGATTTCAGTTTGCATTACCATAAAGGCTAATGCTATTGAAGATCTTTTCATGTGTTTAGTTACCATCCATAATCCTCTTTGATAAAATGTCTCTTGCCCATTTTCTAGTTGGGTTGTTTTTGTTTGGGCTTTTTTTGGTTTGTTTTTTACTGTTGAGTCCAGGGAGGTTGTTTTTATACATTCTAGATATGAGACTATTTTCAGATATGAAGTTTGCAAGTATGTTCTCCCAGTCTTTAGCTTGTCTTTTCATTCTCTCAACAGGATTTTTCACAAAGCAAAAGAAAATTTTGTTTTAATTTTGATTCAGTCTAATTTATCAGTTTTTCCCTTTTGTGCATCGTACTTTTTCAGTGCCAGGTCTAAGAACTCTCAGCCTAGCCCTGGGTTGTAAAGATTTTCTCCTTTTTTTTTCTACAAGTTTTATAAAAGACTGATATTTAAGTCTGTGATCCATTTTGAGTTAATTTTTTGTAGAGCATGTAAGACTTACATAGAAGTTCATCTTTATGTCTGTGGATAACCAGTAGTTTCAGTACCTTTTGTTGAGAAGACTATCTTTCAACCAATTGAATTTCTTCTTCATCTTTATAAAAAAAAAGTTGGACATACTTTTGTGGGTTTATTTCTTGATTTTCCATTCTGTTTCATTTATCTCTGTGTCTATCTTTCTGCCAGTAACACATAGTTTTGATTACTTTAGCTGTATAATGTCTTAAAATTTAGAAGATTGATCCTCCCACTTATTCTTCTTTTTCAGAATGATTTCAGCTTTTCTAGCTTTTTTGCTTTTCTGTAAGTTTTAGCATAATACCGTGCATATACAGCAAATGCCTTGCTGGGGATTTTATATATCTGTATACTGATCTGGGAAGAATTGACATCTTTACTGTGTATAAGCTTCTAACCCGTAAATACAGTACATTTCTCCATTTATTTAGATCTTCTTTGATTTCTTCCATCAGCATTTTGTAGTTTTTAGCATAGAACCTTATACATGTCTTGCTAGACTTACACCTAAGTATTTAATTTTTTAGTAATTGTGAATAGTATTGTGTTATTAATTTGGTGTCTACATCTTCATTGTTATTACATAGAAATGCAATTGATTTTCATGTGTTTTTCTTATGTCCTATACATTTGTTAAACTCATTTATTAGTATAGAATTTTTTTGTAGATTGTGTTGGATTTTCTTTATAAGCAGAATTATGTCATCTGCAAATTTGGGCAGTTTTCTTTCTTTCTTTGTAATCCACGTACCCTTTATTTCCTTTTCCTGTCTCATTGCACTGGTTGCAACATTAGCACATGATGTGTGAACATCTTTGTCTCGTTCCTGCTCTCAGGGAGAAGGCATTCCCATCTCTCATTATTAATAGTAACATTAGCTGTCAGTTTTTCATAGATGTTTTTTATGCAGATGAGAAGTTTCATTCTCTTTCACCACCTCCACGGGAATTTTTTTTTTTTAAACATGAATGGGGTATTCAATTTTGTCATATACTTTTCTACATTGTTTGACAGGGTTATGTCATTTTTTTCTTCTTTTGCATGTTAATATGGTGAGTTGACTAGTTTTCAAATATTAAATCAGTTTTGCATCCCTAGAATAAACCCCATTTAGCTATGGGATATATTTCCTTTTATGTATTGTTGAATCTTTTTGGTTAATATGTTTTAAGGATTATATGTTGGAATATTGGTCTGTAGTTCTTTTTTATTTGGTAATGTTTTGTCTGGTTTTTTGATCAGTAATACCAGCTTCATAACATGGATTGGGAGGTTCTTCCTTTTTCATTTTCTAGAAAAGATTGTATAGAATACATGTCAATTTTTCTACAAATGTTTGGTAGAATTCTCCAGTGAAACCATCTGGCTCTGTAGATTTCTTTTTTGGGAGTTAAAAAATAATTATGAATTCAATTATCTTAATAGCTGCAAGCCTCTTCAGAATTTGAATTTCATATTGGGTGAGTTATGGTTTGTATTTTTTTTTCTGTTTTTTGGCCGCTCACCATGGCATGTGAGATCTTACTTCCCTAGCCAGAGATGGAGCCCAAGCCCCCTCCACTGTAAGCACAGAGTCTTAACCACCGGACCTCCAGGGAAGTCCTTTATTATCCTCTTGAAGTGTGTTGGACCTGTTTCATTCCTGGTGCCCTGTTACAGCTCTGAGAGAATAGGAGTCTCTCCAAGCTCCCCACTAGGTTCTCTACCCAGGCTTTGCTGGCCTGGGTGGAGATGGGGCTGGTGTCTTTCTGTGGCTTTGGCTAGAATAGAGCAGTTATTGCTCTATTCTAAAACTTATCTGAAAGTTTTCTGTATTGTTATATGGCCCCTTTCCTGGTCCCTTGGGTAAATAGATTAAGTTTTATAGGGGCTCTGCCTGGGTCCGTTGATGTTTCCAGGTTGCCAGCTTCTTCAGTTCCAGGTCTGGGATATTGAAGCAAATAATAATAATACCACCACCAACAACAGCCAGCACCCAGGAAGCTCACCACTGTGCCGTTCCCTGGGTCCAAGGTCCCTAACCGACCTGCCTCCTCTGCACTTTTCAGAATCTTCTCACATTTGTTTTACACGTGATGTCCAGGGCTTTCCACTGTACTTAGTGGGAGAAATAGAGAAGACTATGTCTCTTCCATTCTTGTGAACACACAAGTCGAGACTTTTCACTGTTAAGTAACCAGACTGGTGTCGCCTAGAATCTCTTACATTAAAAAAGTTTATAGTTAAGTCAACGAAATGTAATTAACACCCAGGAACAAGGGATCCATATAAGACCAAATTTAATTTAGGACTAACTTGGGCTTCCCAGGTGGCACTAGTGGTGAAGAACCTGTCGGCCAATGTAGGAGATGTAAGAGACGTGAGTTTGATTCCTGAGTTGGGAAGATCCCCTGGAGGAGGAAATGGCAACCCACACCAGTATTCTTGCCTGGGAATTCCCATGGACAGAAGAGCCTGATGGGCTAGAGTCCAAGGGGTTGAAAAGAGTTGGATACGGCTGAGCAACTGAACATAAAGCACACATGATAAATCATATTTTAAGGAGGAAAGTGGGAGGGAGGCTCAGGAAGGAGGGGACATGTGTGTGTGTGTGTGTGTGTGTGTGTGTGTGTATAGCTGGTTCACTTCATTGTACAGCAGAAATACAACATTGTAAAGTGATTATACTCCAATAAAATGATTTTTAATAAAAATAAAGAAGAATGTTTATACACGTAGAGCTGATTCACTTCACTGTACAGAAGAAATGAACACAACACTGTAAATCAATTATACTTCAATTTTTAAAAAACGAATTCACTCCAAGCAAAAATATTCTCAAGTGGCCAGGCTACCGGGAAAGTCCAGGGATCCAAGTGGCTGAAATAAAGGGCAGAAAATATTGGCTGTTGCTTCTCTAGTTGCTTCTCTACAAGCTCCCATTTATCATCTGAGCTGGTTCAGCCCGAGATACGTTCTCTAACACTTCAAACCCAGGACCCTAACGCAGTTCAACTCACAAAGCTCTTTCCTAGTCATGATCCCACTGTGGGCCCCAGAGAGGTCGGGGTGAAAGGCTTTCCCATCACTTTTCAGGTGAAGTGGAGCAGACACGGCTGGAACACGCCTGGCTGTGGCCACACCGTGGGGGGCCGGGACCCTCGACCTTCTGACCCCAACCCCACACTCCTTCCTTAACACCGGCTACCTAAGAACAAGTGACGTCCTTGTAAGTTTCCTAAATGTAAGGAGCACACGTCTGCCTCTGTCGTCTCGTGTGGTCCTGTCACAGACATTTTATAGCTGTGAACTCTGCAATGGGAGACGGTGCGGAGCTGGAGGCCAGCGGGCAGACCATGATGAGGCCTTTATATAGGGCTGCAATGAGGCCCATCACACATTCACACGGCGATCCAGCTGTGGGGTGCTCCACGGAGAGGAAACCCAGGCCGGCCAAGGCTGCCGGGCCAGGAGCACGGGTGGGTGCTCCCTGTTGCTCTACATCCCTCCACCCACCCACAGGGCCTGGAGGCTCCTCCCACTCCCCGTGGGACCACAGGCACCCCCAGCAGCCCCGATGTAAATCACAGGAAGGAACAGAAAGTTTCCCGTGGGATTGCCCCGAGAAGTGTTGTCTTTTCCCAGGAAATATATTTGACAGCAGATAAAGGGCTGTACTGAAAGCAAACTTCCCGATGCTGTGCTTGCTGTCACTGCTTGCACGTTCCCTCTCTGCTCCTCCAACTCCCTCCCCACCCCCCACACTCATGCATCTGAAAACACCACACTGGAAAACTCCCTTTGGGGGAGATTGGCTTTCTGGAAAGCCTCCCTCTCTGGAACTACCATCCCCGCTGGTTACCTTCTGGATTCAGCCTCCCTAGACCCCACTACCCCTCCCAATGGACCAAAGCCCTAGCCTTGCTCACAAGGATCCCAGGGAGGGACATCTCTTGAGACAAGCCGCCTTTGGAGACTTCCTGCGAATAGTGACCTCGATGCCTAAGAATGTGGGGCCAATCCTTAACTCCTGGCCCAGTTGCAGCCAGTGTCAAGGGCAACAGAAGTGGCAGCCAGCCTCCTCCTGGCCCTCATGGAAGGAGCTCGCCCAGCAGGCCGCCCAGGCCCCCAGCATCCCAGCAGGGTTGGGGCAGAGACTCCATCTCGCCTGCCCTTTCCCATCCCAAAGATGTGGACGAGGGTCAGAAGATAAACAACCAACTTCTAGAGGAGTTCCACTGGGACCTCAGAATAACCAGTTTGAGTGTTCTGTGGCAAGTAGGACAAGAAAAGTCCATCTCTGCTTTTTTTCCAAGAAGCCCTCCTAGGTCTGCCCACCTCACAGTGAACTTCTCTTTACATGTGGAATACCTGTTGCCTGTGTCACTCATACATGACACGTGGGGACATTTGCTTGTTGATGACATAGTATCATCATTCAATAAACTAGCATTTACCTGGCAATGTGCTGGGTATTTTGTGTATATGCTTTTATTTTAATGTTCCCAACTTCTCAAGAAGTAGATCTTAACGGGCTTCCCTGGTAGCTCAGTGGTAAAGAATCTGCCTGCCAATGCAGGAGACTCAGGTTCGATCCTTGGGTCAGGAAGATCCCCTGGAGGAAGAAATGGCAACCCGCTCCAGTATACCTGCCTGGGAAATCTCTTGGACACAGGAGCCTGGCAGGCTGTAGTCCATAGGGTCACAGAAGAGTCAGACACGACTTAGCAACAACAACAACATCCCAAGAAGGAGTATTTATCATCCCCACTTCAAAGATGAGCAAAGTTAAGGTTCAGGATCATTTGGTTTCCCAATGACACACAGACCAAGGTTTGAGCCCAAGTCAGTGATGGAAGGTTTGGGGCCAGCAGTGTGGGTTCTATAGCTCTGCCAAGGGGGTGGGGTCCTCACCCCTGCAGTGACTCCCTTCTGCTTCCCAGATCTGGGCTGTTCTTCCTGCTGAAGAGGGGGTGCAAGGACCAGAGTGACTCCTTTGGTCTGTAAACCTTGCCGTGAGCAAACTGCGCAGCCAGCAGGTGACTTGTGAAGACCTGAGTCCTCGCTCTGCACCAGGGCCCCACCTCTTCCTCCTCCAGGCAGCCCTCCCACGTCTGAGCTGGGACAGCTAGTAAAATGCAGTTCCCCTCCATTCATGAAAAGGGCCCCAGCTGAGTCCTAACAGCAACCCAGGATGGCTGTCCAAGAGGGCTTACAACACTCTCTGGATCCCTTCCGTGCTGAGAAACCCAGCTGGCTGACATTCTTCTCCCAGTGCTCGTAAAGTACAATTAAGAGGAAAGGGCCTGGCACCCACCACGGGCTCGGGGTGGAGCACAGCCCAGCTCTGCAGACACTGCCCAAGGCCCTGGGCGACCTCCCCATTCTGCCCCCCTGCACCCCTTTGCCCCAGATGAAGGGCTCCTCCCCCTACTTCCCAGTTCGGTGCCAAAACGCTGTGGGGCAGTGGTCGGACCCTGGCTGGTTTTGGTTTCATTTTTGCAATCTTACAAAGGAAATAGTAGAATTTTTCTAAAAAAATTAGAAAAACGGGGATTGGGAGGTGCAGATTTAACCTCGGGTGAATGAATGGTTTTGCTGGTTTCAAATCCTGCCTCTATTTCTGAATCTGTCAAAGAGGGGGAAAGCCCAGCTCTGGACGTCACAGTATGTTTCGAGGCAAAATGAACAGTAAGGTAATGGCCCTCCGTGATCCCCAAGTTTCCAGTTTCCCTGTGAGCCCTGAGAGTCAGCGTGTGAATCACAGCCCTGGGCTGCTTCCCCACCCACCAGTGGGAGGGCACTTAGGAATCGGAGGTTAAAAAATTACCCTGAGGAAACCATAATTAGTAAGACAGATCTGCTCTGAAGACACACATCGTCGACGTTCAGCGCTCAGGGCAACCTGAACTTCATTTAACAAAATGATGCCAACGGTAAATAGAAATCGTGTTCAGGGGTTTTCCATTCCTTTAGCACCTGGAGTAGGGCTTCCCTCATGGCTCAATTGGTAAAGAATCTGCCTGGAATGCAGGAGACCTAGGTTCGATTCCTGGGTCAGGAAGATTCCCTGCAGAAGGGAAAGGCTACCCACTCCAGTATTCTGGCCTGGGAGAATTCCATGGGCTGTATAGCTCATGGGGTGGCAAAGAGTCAGACACGACTGAGGGACTTTCATTTCATTTTCCGCACCTGGGGTGGGGACCTGACCAGGTCACAGCGTCACAGAAACCTCCTCTCCCTGAGGACCACCCTCTGTAAGGATCAAAATATTGTCCCATAAGACCCCTGTGGAGGAGAAGGGAGGCGGGATCCTTATCCTAATTTCTGCAGACTTGGAAACTGGGAGCAGAAGGACAGTAAGCATCTTTGCCAAAGTCACACAGGAAATGGAACGTGGAACTGAAATCCCATTCAGGTTCTCTTGACCCCTGATAGGGAGTCATGTGCCTCAATTACAGTGAGCTCAGAATTTTAACAGTCCCCATGTCTAAATAGGATACAGGATCTGCTTGTCACAAAGCATAATTAGAACAGGAAAGGGGCCCCTAAAAATAGCTCCTGGGATTTTGCGGTAAATAGTAAAAAAAAAAAAAAAAAGAAAAAATTATGCTACAGATTATGGAAGTATGCCCTGAAGAAAATGAAATGGGTGTTGTACTTGTCACTACATGTAAAATCACAGAATAAATAGTGAGTGAAAAATTGATTTGCTTGGGCATCATTTTTCTTGCATGATTTTATAATGGCACCATGAAAAATTCATTTCAGTTAACTTTTGCCTTTCAAAACGAAGCTGTACAGAGAGCCCCTTCATTGCTTATCTCAAGGGCTCTTCCTTCATTCTTTGATATGCAAAGCTTTCTCTTTGGAAGCTCAGCCCCCTCTTTGTGGGTGGCCCCTTGGCACCAGCTAACAGGCTAACTTAGTCATGTCCTCTCCCCATGGTGTCTCTACCTGGGATCTGAGTGGTTCTCCAACATCCCTTTAGTTAACCTGGTTGAATTAATCATCTTTTGGGAGATTTGTTGTTTTATTTTGTGAAAATATACTTGTATTAAATAGGGTGTTCGGTATACCTGAAACTAACATAGTATTGAAAATCAACTATACTTCAATTTTAAAAATAAAGTAAGATAAAATAAAATAAAATTTAAAAAAGAAGGGATGCTTGGAGATGGATTAATTTGAAAAGAGATCACTTGTGTTTTTGTGCTAGGATGATTCTCCTCCTTGTTTGTCTTAACTCAAGGCAGCTGGGGTAGACAGGACAGTTTTTCAGATAACAAGGGCTATTCCTCGATGTGCCTTCTCATTCCTGGCCAACCCCAAGGAGGTCTGGCTGGTTGGCTTATTTTTGACATGAGTCATGTGAGCTTCTACCAATAGTCCACGTCCACTCTGGCTCTGCTTTGGAGCCTGAATAATTCAGGTATATTCTCTGCAGGAGCAGAAGTCCTTGGCATTCCTGCTTTCTTTGCCCTGGACATCACTTCCAGGCTGAAAGTCTATGTTCCCTTGGTACCACTGCTATTTTCAACAGTCATCCCCTTTTGGCCATTAGGCCAGGTGAGGACTAGGGCCACACAGGTAGAGAGAGGGAAGATGGAGTCTTGAAATTGCAGGCCAGAGGGTAATGCCCCCTCTCCACCACTTCATCCATTCATCCACTCATTCATTCACTTGTTCCCTCATTCATGCAATGAATATTGGTTGAGTGACCTGGAAGGAAGCAAGTGATTTCCCTAAGTCAAGTGGCATTTCATCTTTCATTCATTCATGTATTCAAGTCATTACCCATTCAAGAAACACGTATTAAACAGCTAGTAAGCGGTAGGCATCATTCTCAGTGATGCGAGGATAGAGATGAGCATGGCATAGTCGTTATATCCATTTAACTTAAATTTGGGAGACAGATGATGGTCAGAGCTGCACAACAGTGTGAACGTACCTAGTGCCACTGAACCATGCAGTGAAATAGGTTAAAATAGTATGTTTATATGTTATGTGACTTTTACCACAATTAAATTTAAAAAGAGACAAGACATATACACAAGACACTAATTGTTACTATTAGTAGTTGCAAGTCATTACATTTGGAAAATGTATTATTACGTATAAGTATCTCCTTTTGTCTCCCAGTCATTCTGCAAGGTGAGTTTGGTTCGAATGATTATCATCTGATCTATAGACAAGAAAACCGAGGTTCAGAGTAACTCACTTGCATTTGGCAGAGGCAGGTGCCTACTCCTTGACTCCAGCAATCTTTATAGAACAAGTGTTAACCTTTATAAAAATACCAGAGTCACTATTCAGCCATAAAAAGGATGAAGGGTCAATACCTGCTACAACACGCATGGACCTCAATACGGTGCTGCGTGAAGGAAGCCACTCACCAAAGGTCGTGTGTTGGGTGATGCTGTGTGTGTGTGGAATACCTGAACAGGCAACTCCATAGAAACACAGAGCAGATTGGCAGTTGCCAGGGGCTGGGGCTGGGGAGGAATGGGCAAGGGCTGCCTGATGGTACTTGGATTTACTTGGCGGTGATGAAACCATTCTGGAACTAGAGCGAGCTGTGTGGCACCATGAGGCGGATGAACTAAATGGCCACTCTATTGTTTACTTCTCCGGTGGCTTAGAAGGTAAAGAATCTGCCTGAGATGCAGGAGACTCGGGTTCCATCCCTGGGCAGGAAGATCCCCTGGAGAAAGGAATGGCAACCCACTCCAGTATTCTTGCCTGGAGAATTCTTTGGACAGAGGAGCCTGGCGGGCTACTGTCCATGGGGTCACAAAGAACTGGACACAACTGAGTGACTAACACACACATTGTTCACCTAAAAATGGTTAAGTGTATCTTCTGTGAATTTCACTTCAATTGAAAAAAAGATGTCAAGGATGCTGTGGAAGAGATAATAGGAGCTGGGTCTCAGCAGGGCCAAGGGCCAGGGGCAAAGCCCCACCTGTGTAGGTCACGGTGACTTTCCTATGATAACCGACCTCCCCTGTGACTGAGGACCTAAGTCGGGTGTTCCAAGTTGCTTCTTCCCAGGTTCTTACGGCCCTCTGGGCTCCTCTGTTGTGACACTGACTATGTTGGACTACATAATTTTTTTTTTTAATCCCTTGGTCTTAATTGAAGGAATTAACCTTGGGTTGGGAAGATCTCCTGGAGAAGGAAATGGCAACCCACTCTAGTATTCTTGCCTGGAAAATCCCATGGATGGAGGAGCCTGGTGGGCTACAGTCCACGGGGTCACAAAGAGTTGGACACGACTAAGCGAATTCATTATCACTGTCTTTAAGCTATAAATGCTGGTGGATAAGATAGTCTTACTAATCTTGGAAACTTGGCTACCTTTGATGGCTCTGCCTCTGAGAAGCTGAACCTGTGCCTATGGATAGCATCTTTTTCCTTTTAAATAAGGTTCTTTTAAAAATGAACTTGCTCCCCTGTGCATGTTTATGGGCTCTTTGGGTGGGGAAAAAGGAACTTCCCAGACTTTAAACTTTGTCATGGAGGCAATTTTTTAATATAAAGTTTTACATATCTGGAAAAAAAAAAAGTGGTTAGATGTCTATCTTCCTCCTTCACTGCTAAGCTTCATGAGGGCTGGACTATCTTTCTCAGCACCCATCACCATAGTACCTGGTACAGAGCAATGACTAAGCAGCAGCTCTGGTCCCAGCGTCTTCCATCCCATATTGGCTGTGCTTTTCCATCTCTCTGGACCTCAACTCCTAGGCTTCAGCCCTTCGGTCAGTGGTATTCCTCAACCCTCCAGACGCAATGTGGACCGTAACCCTGTTGGTGTTGCTCTGATGTCCATGCTACTGGGCATTTCATCATTGCCAAAGATTCCATTTGTCCTGTGCAACCAACATCAGTGCATTATTTTTGTGGCATCAGCAGGAATATTCTAGCAGGAAGTATTGCCACCTCCCACTGTCTTCACTGGAGGAAGAAATAGCAACCCAGTCCAGTATGCTTGCCTGGAGAATCCCATGGACAGAGGAGCCTGTGGGCTACAGTCCATGGGATCGCAAGAGTATCGGACACGACTTAGCGACTAAACCGCCACCACCACCACCACTGTCTTCGTAAGGACGGAAGGAGCAGTGGAGACAAGGTATTATTTCCATAAGTTCTGAAAGAGTTTTTAAACCTCTTCAAAGAGCCGACAGTGAGAAGTTCCCAGGCCTTGGACACCCTGGCCTCTGCCTGGGCACAGAGCTCTTTTCTGATTTGTGTTAGGACTTAGTCTCACAGCAGCAAGGCAGGGCTAACCTCCCTCATTTTATAGATGGGAAAATGGGGACCCAAGACAACGGACTCTGATTCGTCGTGAGTTAGTGACCCAAGGCTGTGCGCTGGGCCTGCCCCTGAAATGAGCTGCTGAGTCAGGCTCCGGGGGTCTCTCCCGGCGGTCCTAGGCAGCCGGGGACAGTCACCATCTGGAACGGGTTATCTTCCCTCCTGCCTGGAGGCCGGAGGATGGACTCCATGACCCCTGCAGGTCCCTTTCTTCCCTGGGCCTCTCCAATTACCTTCTCTGGTTTCCAGCAAACATGCTTTCTCTGGGGAAAAATGAATCCGGGGATCCGGCTTCCCTGGGGAGTCTGTAAATGATTTCACTTTCCAGTTTGGGGAATCTGAGCTCCATGAGAGAAAATGCCCAGCGCACTGTCAGAAGGAAGCATTTCAACAACAACACGCTATATATTTAGATTCTTCCTAGCAGCCCCTGCTCCCGGTGGTGCAGAACTAGCTGGGAGGCAAACTCAAATCCTCTTCCTGGGCCCCGGAACCCTCCCAGGCTGTAAATCAGTTCACTTCCCTGCTGGCCCCAGAGGGCCTCTGCTCCCTCTGCAGACTCTGGGCCAAGAGCCCTGCCCCTCCCGCCTGGCCTGGGTGCTGGGGGCTGGTGCCGTCCACAGTCCTTGTTCCCTTGGGGACTTCAGCCTCTCATCCTCTGAGGGGGCAGGCCATATTTTTTGTGTATCTCCCCCCCCCACCCCACCCCACTCTCACTTCTCTGAATTCCTATTTCCTGAACCCAGTCTGAACACATGGCCTGGCAGAGGCTTTTCCCAGATGCTTTGGGGTTCGTGAGGATCATGGCTTCAATTTCGGCTATTTCCCAAATATCTGTTTTGCTGAGAGCTTTATGTGCATTGGGCTTCCCTCATGGCTCAACAGTAAAGACTCCGCCTGCAATGCAGGAGGCGCAGGAGACATGGGTTCGATCCCTGGGCTGGGAAGATCCCCTGGAGAAGGAAACGGCAACCCACTCCAGTATTCTTGCCTGGAGAATCCCATGGACAGAGGAGCCTGGAGGGCTACAGTCCGTGGGGTTGTGGAGTTGAACACGACTGAGCACGCATGCATTACATACGTTATTTCATTTACTCTCACAGAAACCATGTGAGCTTCAGAGACTTCTGGAGTTGTCCTGGGTCACCCAGTTGGGACTCGCCTGGTAGCTCAGTGGTTAAGAACCTGCCTGCCAATGCAGAAGACATGGATTCAATCCTTGGTCTGGGAAGATCCTGCAGACCAACTAAGTCCGTGAGCCATAGCTACTGAAGCCTGTTCACCTAAAGCCTGTAGTCCACAACAGGAGAAACCCCCGAGATGGGAAGCCTGTGCATCCCAACTAGAGTAATCCCCGGTGGCCACAACTAGAGGAGAGCTGGAGCAGCAATGAAGACCCAATGCAGCCAAAAATAAATAAATAGAATTTTTTTTTTTTTAAAGATCACCCAGTTAGCAAGCGGCAGAGTGAGGGTTACCATCTGGTCTTGTCCGACTCCACACTCGCTCTCTTTAACACTGAACTCGGAGGGGTAATTACGGGCTTCGCAGAGAGTCACATATCATTTTGACACCAAAACACTGGCATTTCCCAGACCTTTTCTGGTTTGCTTTTTTATATATACTAAAAGTCTTTAGTTGTACAGTTAACTCCCATCCCCCGGGTTCAACAATGATCAACATTTCCCCACACTTACATCTCCCCATTCCTCCTCTTCTCTCTTTTTTTTTCCTACAGTACATTAAAGAAAATTCCTGACATTTCATCATTTTGCCCCTAAATATTTCCATATGTAGCTCTAAACAGGGGGGAAGGCGAGGGAAGGAGGGATTTCTGACCGAATCACGAAACCAAACACCTAACACAGGTCACACTTTCTGAATATCGCCAAACACTCAGTTGAACTCTAATGTCTCCTCGTGTCTCAGAAAATGCCGTTTTACATTTGACTTGTCTCAAGAAGGATCCAAACAAGATTCGTCTACTGTGTTTGGTTTGATGTCCCCTTTGTCTCTCCATTCTGACTTGAATCCTCTTTTTTCTTTTCGGCATCATCGGTTATGAAAGAAATGGTGCCCACTGCCATGGATGTTTCACTCCCTGGGTGTGTGAAGGTTACTTCCTTGTGGTGCATTTGGCTTCTTCTTTCATCCCCTGTACTTCCTGTGGAGTCTAAATTCAAAGACTCGGGGAGGTGCGTGTTTCAGCAGGAACACCACACGGATGGTGCCGTGTACTTATGAAATCACTTCAGGACAGAGGGTCCGTGGTGCTCCCAGTTTTAGTGCTGAGAACCATTCACATGTTTAGATGGTTCCCAGATATTTCAATAGCTTATAGAGACAAGAGATAGGCTATTTTTAAAATTTTGTTGAAGCATAGTTGATGTACAATGCTGTATTAATTTCCACTCGGCAGCAAAGTGACTCAGTTATATACACATGTATTCTTTTGCACAGTCTTCTCTGTTATGATTTATTAATATCATAGCATATTGAATATATTTCCTTGTGCTATATAGTTGTCTTGCTCAGTCCCTAAGTTGTGTCCCACTCTTTGCCACCCCATGGACTGCAGCACACCAGGCTTCCCTGTCCTTCACTATCTCCCGGAGTTCGCTCAAACACATGTCCATTGAGTCGGTGATGCCATCCAACCATCTCATCCTCTGACACCCTCTTCTCCTGTCCTCAATCTTTCCCAGCATCAGGGTCTTTTCCAATGAGTTGACTCTTTGCATCAGGTGACCAAAGTGTTGGAGCTTCCACTTCAGCATCAGTCCTTCCAATAAATATTCAGGGTTGATTTCCTTTAGGATTGACTAGTTTGATCTCCTTGTTGTCCAAAGGACTCTCAAGAATCTTCTCCAACATCGCAGTTCTAAAGCATCAATTCAGAGACAGAATATTTATTTATTACAATGTTTCGGCCATACCAAGTGGTATGTGGGATCTTAGTTCTCTGACCAGGGATCAAAACCATGCCCTTTGCACTGGAAGTGCAGTCTTAACCACTGGACCGCCAGGGAAGTCCTGAGGGAGAATATTTAAATCCTTCATTGTCGTAGACTATCTGGACTACCTGCTGGCTTCTCTTGTGTGCCAGGTTTGAAGGTGAAGCCTAGTAACATGGGAAAGCTAAACTTTTCTGGCTTCAAGAGGGCTGCACCTGTGGGATCTGAGAGCCTGTCTTCCAGAGGAGAGAGGAGTCACTCTTAGGTGTGGAGGATTTGCCCTTTAATAGATTTAGGAATCTTCTCCCTGGAGTGTTATTCTGTGGGTGTGGTTCACAGCCATGAGCTAAACAAGCCAGGAATTAGAAGGTGCCTGGCTGACGCTGGCAGGGGAGACAGGAAGGATGAGCCAAGTCAAGAAAGGCAGGTGTGGACCCCGTGTGCTGAGGGAGATGCTGGAGGAGAGAGCTTGAGGGGAATACTGATGCTCTTGGGGAGAGTGAGCAGGATACAAAAGACAACAGAACCTGGAACAAAGAGTTGAAAAGACACCGTGCAAGGAACCTCAGGCAGAGTGAGGAAGACCAGCAAATCATGAGGAGAGGGAGGTTATTTGTGAAATCCAGCTCAAAGAGTCTTAGAGTCAAGGAGTCCTCAGACTGAAGGGACTCTGGGATAGCCCACTATATCAGGAAACAAAGGATGTCGGGACCATCAAACCAGCAGCCACTGCAGCTGTCCAACCGTGCACCCTGAGGGGATTCAGGATGCAGAAAAGCAGGGTCCTGGTACCAGGTAGCCAAGATGCACATCAAAGGCATGATTTCAGTGAGCCCAGACTCTTGCGTCTTTCCAGATACAAAAAAGCACTAGACTCTAACTCGAGATGTCTGGTTTTTCTTTAACAGTGATCTTTTGATGTGGGTGTTTATACCTGGGACACAATTGCCTTAACCCATCCTCTTCACTCATCCAGACTATCGGTCTTCAGTCCTTGCTAGCTTACTCACCACCACCTCAGTTCAGTTTAGTTCAGTCTTTCAGTCATGTCTGACTCTTTGCAACCCCATGGACTGAAGCACGCCAGGCTTCCCTGTCCATCACCATGAGTTTGAGCTTGCTCAGACTCATGTCCATTGAGGCGGTGATGCCATCCAACCATCTCACCACTCATCTCCTCCTGCCTTCAATCTTTCCCAGCATCAGGTTCTTTTCCAATAAGTCAGTTCTTGGCATCAGGTGGCCAAAGTATTGGAGCTTCAGTTTCAGCATCAGTCCTTCCAGAGAATATTCAAGACTGATTTTCCTTAGGATGGACTGGTTTGATTCTTCTTGCAGTTCAAAGGACTCTCAAGAGCTTTCTCCAACACCACAGTTCAAAAGCATCCATTTTTTGGCTCTCAGCTTCCTTTTCACCACCAACTACACACACACAATTTTTTTTTTAATTGCATATTCTCTTTCATTTGTAAGTTAACATCCGAAAGTTTACATCAAAATTTAATATGTAGATTAAACCCTGCAGGTTCAGTAGTTAAGACTCTGCAGTTCCAAGGCAAGGGGCATGTGTTTGATCCCTAGGCAGGGAGCTAAGATCTCACATGTCATGCAGAGTAGCCAAAACATAAAATGAATTAATATGTAGTTAAAGTGGATGCAATTTCCAGAGTATTATAAACATTTGCAGTTTAAAATAAAATTCTTTGATCAGACTTTTGCATGCTTGCCATGGAAAAGAGTTGCCACAATTATTTGATATACATCATATATTTTTTTAAATGTATAAGCAAATTTCTTAAGTTTGTGAATCTTATATTGTATCCTTTTCCTTTTGAAATTGTATTTCTACTTTGCCTCGCTTGCTGTAATTCAACAAAAATATGTCTAGAATTCCAAAGCTCCTATAACTGTTATGTCCTACAATCGTCCAAATTTTGTTCTGTATTAATAATAGGTTTGAATAAGAATTATTAGTAGTACACAATTAATAAAAACAGTATAAAATATTACATATTTCGATAAGAAATTTTAAAATGTAGAATAGAGCATACTCTGGGTCATAAAACAAACCTCAGCACATTTAGAATAATTGAAATGGTATAGAATGTGATTTCCATCTACTGTGGAATTAAGCTAGAAATCAATAACAGAAAGATAACAAGAAAATACCAAAACACTTGTGCATAGCCCATGGGAAGAGAGGAAGTCTCAGAGGAAGTCCAAAAATACATTGAACTGAAAGGAAATGAAAATACATCATCGCAAAAGTTACGGAACACAGCCAGGCAGAGAGGAAAGTATGTGTAATTAATGTTTATATTAGAAAAGAGGAAAATTCCTGTATCAATAACCAAATCTCCCATCTTAAAAGCTTAGAAAATGAAGAGCAAATAAATCCAAGGGTGAGCAGAAGGAAGGAAATCATTAAAGATAGTAGTAAAAATAAATGAAATTTCAAAACAGAAAAGAGAAATTTAAAAAGAGAAAATCTGTGAAATAAAGAGATGGTTCTTTGGAAAGATCAACAAAATTGATAAGCCTCCAGCAAGGCTGATCAAGAGAAAGGGAGAGAGAAACAGAAATGACCAGTATCAGGAATGAAACTAAAGTTGTCACTACAGAACCTAAGACATCAGTGTGCTACTAATGGAATTCTACAATCAGCTCTACTCTTGGTAAACCTGACAACTTGTATGAAATGGACCAATTCCTCAAAAGACACAAGCTTATAAATAATTATAAAAAATAATTATAACTCACCCAATAGGGAAGAGATAATCTAAAATAACTCTATAACCACTAAGAAAATTGAATTTGAAAATTTAAAAATAAAAAATAAAAAAATCTCAAGGCCCAGATGGATCCACTGGAGAATTTTCAAAATGTTTAGAGAAGAATGAACACCAGTTCTACACAATCTCTTTCAGAAAACACATTTCCATTTATTTTATGAAGCTAGCACTATCATGATAGCAGAACCAGTATAAAAAACACACAAAACAAGGAAGAGTATTACAGATCAATAAATCTCTTAAATATGGATAATATTTCTTAATAAAATATTGGCAAACAGAATTCAACAATTATAAAAAGAGTTTTACACTATAACCAATCTGGGTTTATTTCAGAATTGCAAAACTAGTTCAATATTTTAAAATCTATCAATCAAAAACAACAAAACATAGCCAAGATTCGAGGCTTGAAGGCTTGATCAATGGCTGTTTATTATTTTAGAATAAAAAAGGCTGTTTATTATTTCCCTAGTATACTTCCTTATTCAGGAAAATTGGGAAGACTCACACTTGGAAAGTTTTGCTGCTATTTTTATAATAAACATATTAATAAATTCATTTTATTAAACTTTTAAAAAATTCATCATCAGTGTAATCAACCATATCACCTAGTTAAAGAAGAAAAATTATATGATCATACTAACCAAAGCAGAAAACACATTTTACAAAATTCAGCATTCATTCTTGATAAAATCTCTCAGGAAGAAAAATATAGGAACATTGTAGAGAAGAACTTCCTTAGTTTAATGAAGAACAAGCTACAGCTAACCTTATCCTTAAAGTTTAAAAACTAAATGTTTTCTCCATAAAATTTGGAACAAGGCAACAGCTTCTGCTTTCACCACTTTATTCAGTATAGTGCTGCAAGTTCTTGTCTGGGCAATAAAGCAAAAAAAGAAAAAGAGATAAAAGCATGTGGATCAGAAAAAAGAAATAAAACCATCCCGATGCAGATGATACTATTGTCCATGAAGAAAATCCCAAGGAATCTACAAAAAACTCATAGGACTAATAAGGAAGTTTGGCAAGGTCACAGGATATTAGATAAACATTCAAAAATCAATTAGTTGTAGTCCCATATACTGGCAACAAACAAATGGACACAGATACAAAATGTGAAACCATATTACAATTGCTGAGAAAGCTGAAATATTTATGTATAAATCTAATGAAATATGTATAGGACTTATACATCTAAAATTATACAAAGCTTATGAAAGAAATCAGTAAGATTTAAATGGAGAGACAGGTTGTGTTTATGTACAGAAAGACTCCACATAGGAAATATGTCAGTAGTTCCCAGACAGGTATACATGTTCAAAACACTTCTCAAAACCCAACAAGATGTTGGATAAGATTATTCTAAAACCTAAATGGAAAGGCAAAGGAATTAGGAATGCCCGAATAATTTTGAAAAAGAATAATAAATTGAGAGAAGTCAGTCTAGCTGATTTTAAGACTTATTTATAGCAACAATAAATCAATAATTAGGACTGTGTGTCATTAGTGAAAGAATAGAGAGATGAATGGAACAGAATATAGAAACAGACACACACATATGTATCCAACTTCCTTTTGACAAATGGGCAAAAGCAACACAATGGAAGAAAGATATCTTTTTCAACAAACAATGCTGGAGCAGCTGGAGCCATGGACATAAAAATAAACAAATGAAAATAAAAACTCCTCAACATAAGTCTCATATTTTATACAAAAATTAACTCAAAATGGATCCCAGACTTAGATGTAAATTATGACTACAAATTTTTAAGAAAAAAATAAGAGGAAATCATCAGAATCTAGGCTAAGCAAAAGAGTTCTCATCCTTCACACAAAAAAATATACTTGGTACTAAAAAACCTGGTAAATTAGATTTTTTCAAAATCTTAAACTTTTGCTCTGCAAAAGATCCCATTAAAAGCATACAAGTCTTGCTGACAAATACTAGTATCTAGAAAATATTTTTTTTTAAAAAACAACTCTTTTAGAAAAGTAAAACTTTTCTACTTAACAGTAAAATAAAAGCAAATAATCCAATTAGGAAAAGGGCAAGAGACATGAAAAGACATTTTACCAAAAAGACTATATAAATAGCAAATAAATACATTGAAAGAGATCCAATATCATTAGCCATCATGGAAATGCAAATAAAATCACAAGTTATCATTATGCATCTATAGAAATGGTTAAAACAAAACATAATTGAATCAATAAGGCAAAAATATTCTTTCTCACCACTCTAATTCAACATTATAATGTAAGTCCTAGCTAATGTAGAAAAGACGAGAAAGGAAGTAAAAGGTATACATATTGAGAAAGAAGAACTAAAACTTTCATTGCTTGTAGATAACACAACTGCCTATGTAGAAAAATCCCAAAGAATTAACAGCAATAAAAACAAAAAAACTTCAGTAACTAGTAAATAATAATAGCAAGGTTGCAGAATCTAAGATTAATACACAAAAGTTCATTATCTTTCCTGTATACCAATACTGTTTGGAATGTAAAAATTAAAAACCTACCACCATTTATGTTAGCACCTCCCCCCAAAAATGAAGTATTTAAGTATTACTCTTATAAATGTATGAGAGAGCTATATGAGGGAAAGAACAGAATTCTGATGGAAGAAATCAAAGAACAGTCAAATAAGTGGAGACATATCCCAAGTTAGATATGAACTTGATATTGTTCAGATGTCAAAGTAGACAAATGAGCTGTAGATGCAACACAACTCCTATCAAAATCTCAGAAGTTATTTTGTGATTATCAGCAAACGAATTCTCAAGTTTTTATGGGTCAAAAGACCCAGAATAGCCAACACAGTATTAAAAAAGAACTAAATCTGAAGACAGACGCTATTCAACTTCAAGACTTACTATAAAGCTATAGCAATCAAGACAGTGTGGTATTGGTGAAAGTATAGACAAATAGATCAGTGAAACAGAATAGAGAATTCGAAACTAGACACATACTGATATAGTCAACTAATCTTTGACAAATGATTACTGGAAATTTAATAGTGAAAGGAGGGTATTTTCAACAAATAGTGCCAAGAATGACTGGACATGCAAAAAAATTAATCTAGACACAGTCTTTATGCAAAACTATAAAACTTCTAAAAGATAACATAGAGAAGACCTTCATAACATCCAATTTGTCCTTGACTTTGAGATATAACACCAAAATCCAATCCATGAAACAAATACTTAATAAGTTCAACTTCGTTAAAGTTAAAAACTTCTATTCAGTGAAAGACACTGTTAAGAGAATGGAAAAAACAAGTCAGAGGCTGGAAAAAATCTTTGCCAAACACACATCTGATTTTTTAAAAATTCTGTTACCTAAAACATACAAAGAATTCTTAAAACTCAACCATTAGAAAACAAGGGAAAAAAAAAAAAACAATCAAAAAGTGGGCACAAGATGTGACCTCACCAAAAAAGATTTACAATTACAGATAAGCATAAAAGTTGCTCCATGTCATAGATCATTAGGGAACTGTAAATTAATAAAAAACAGGTACTACATACCTATTCCAAAGCTGACAACACCAAATGCCGGTAAGCAAAGAGCCACAGGAGCTCTCATTCATTGCAAATGAATGAAAAATGGTGCTACCACTTTGTTAGACAGTCTGGCAGCTTCTTACAAAGCCAAATGTAATCTTATCATACAATCCATGATTGCGCTCCTGGGTATTCACCCAAGTGAGTTTGAAAATTCATGTCCACAAAAAACTCTATGCCCGTCAACATTATTCACAATTGCCAAATGGTGAATGTCCTTCAACAGGTAAATGGGTAAACAAACAGCAGTACTTCTATACAATGAACTATTATTTAGCATGAGAAAGAAAAGTCATTAAGCCATGAAAAGAAGTGGAGGAGCCTCAAAAACATGTTGATAATTTTAAGAAATCCATCTGAAGAGGCTACACACCGAATAATTCTAACTATATAATTTTCTGGGAAAGGATTGTGTGGATGGTTAAATAACTATGATCCATTGATATCATGAACTATCACTTAGCAATAAAAATGAATGAACTATTGATACATGTAACACCTGAATGAATCTCGAGAGAATATCGCTTAGTGTAAAAGTCAATCCCAAAGGGTTACAGAGTGGCCGATTCTGCTATATATTAATAGTATTGTTGAAATGACAAAATCATAGAAATGGAGAACAGATTAGTGGTTAAGGAGGAGCAAAATGGAAGGGGAATAGGTGTGGTAATAAAAGGACAACAGGAAGAATCCTCCCTGTGATAGAAGTATTCTATCTCCTGACTTCTAGATATGACATGTCATGACACTGTACGACGGTGTCCAAAGACGCTACCATTGGGTAAAGGTACACAGCATATCTGTGTATCATTTCTTACAACTGCTTGCCAGTCTATTTTCTCAAATTGTGTGTGCTCAGTCACTCAGTCCAGTCGTGTCCGACTCTTTGCGACCCCATGAACTGCAGCCTGCTCTCTCCATGGGAATCTTCCAGGCAAGAATATAGGAGTGGGTTGCCATGCTCTCCTCCAGGGGATCTTTTCAATCCAGAGACTGAACCCAGATCTCCCACATTGCAGGCAGATTCTCTACCGTCTGAGCTACCAGGGAAGCTCTTCTCAAATTAAAAAGTTTAATTAAGAATTTTTATTAGCAAATTATCTCAATAAAATGAATATGGCTTTTATTTTTAATGACCTTATATATCCATTTGTGATATTACCTGTTATTAGAATTAGGCAAGGAGCAGTATCCATTCCATTCCTGCTTCTCATTTTTACAGAAGAAATGCTGGGAAACTTTGTCCACATAAATCATTTGGAAGGAGTTTTATTATAGCAATATGATTTAACTATCTGAACTCTTTCCAAGTTCTACGCCAAAAATAGCATACTGCTCTATCATCAAGAATTATTTTTAATCATCTATCAGCTGACAACTCCATTAGGTCCTCTTCTGATATCACTGAAAGCAAAGAATCAGAAAATACCTGACTTAAAAGTACCTATTTTTGAGTCTATGTAGTCATTGTGCGTGTTAAGTTGCTTCTATTGTATCTGACTCTTTGTGACCCGCATATTACAGCCCGCCAGGTTCCTCTGTCCATGGGATTCTCCAGGCAAGAATATTGGAGTGGGTTGCCATTTCCTCCTCCAGGGGATCGTCCCTATCCAATGATCAAACCTGTGTTTCTTATGTCTCCTACATTGCAGGCGAGTTCTTTACCACTTGGGAAGACACTGACTTTCTCTAGTTCTGAACAGTCACTTAAAATGCTTTACTCATCAAATGATTATTAATTATCTGTGTTATTCTTTTTCTTAAAGGTATCTTTTAATTTGATATGCCTAAAGTTAGATAAATTGAAATATTGTCACTTTAATATATATTTGCCAAAACTTTTTTTATAAAATTATTTTATATCATCATAGGCTTTATTTTTATTGTCAAGTTCTTAGGAGCTGCAGATTTAACATCCACAATTTAACCTAATAACTGAAGGCAGTCATCATCTTAAAACGAATCATCCAGAGTAGATTTATTCTCTATCCAAAAAAAAAAAAAAAAAAACCCAAAAAAGAAAGAAGCCAAATATCTTCAGAAGTAAAATAGCCCATGAGAAGATGACAGATGGAACCCACATAAAGCAAAAGTACCACACATGAATCGTGGTTAAGAAGATGGCAAATATATTTACACTTCTAATTGGAAGGGTATTTGGAGACTATTAGTAGGGGTGAAGGAACTGGAAATATGGAGTCACAAAGATACGAGAGATTTCAGGAGCAGTTGCATTTGTTTCAGAGATTCAGAAAGGGGCAGTCCAACGGGTTAATTTATACTAAAGTGTTAATGGCTTACAACGGTTACGCATGTCACAGATCCCTTTCAGCTCAAAGGCTCTGTGAAACACCATGTATATTATGGAATCAAAGTTTTTAAAAGGACTTTAAAAAAAAAAAAAAAAAGGAAAAAGGAAAATGAGAGAAAAGGAGTAAGGGAGATGACTGGTCGTCCTCACTCAAGCAATCCAATCAGAAAAGTCGGGGCAGTAGCAATAATTTGCCGAGCACACCAATAGGGCCGATAGATACCATCAGCCAGTAGATGGCGGTCTTCATATTAACTGCCTGCTCACTGGTACAGCCCTCCTTTCCAGCGGATTGTATTCATAAGGTCAGTTGGCGTCAGGCACAGGTAGAAGGGGAAACTACCTGCCCAGGGTGAATGGGCGAGCCCTAGGTGAGCTCTCTGCCCGCTCAGAATGAACTCCCTCTCAGACCCTGCCATCCGTGTCTAAGGTTCAAATTTATCCAGCCCTTTGGGGAGGGGGTGGCAGATGGCAGGCAGGAAGGGAGCCGCGGTTAGTCATTAACACTTTAGCAGGAACTAATCTGGTATATTAACTCAGGAGAGAAAGGACCTCGAAAAGGTATAACTAAAGAGTGGTAAGTTCTAAAAACAGAATCTGTGCAACTTTCGTGGTTTATTAAGTAGGAAACTCCATGCAAGCTGGAGTGGTGTGTAGGCACTGGGTGCCTTTAAAAGAAGAAGAGATAGGAAGAAAATAAGTAGTGGATTGGAACAGGTCGAGTTTGCCTAAGTTCAGACCTGAACTCCTCACAGTGTATCCTTCAGTTCCCATCTCAAGGTGAGACCTGAAACCCCCGAGGTTTGCCGAAGAGCCTGTAAAGCTCCTTATACCTTAGCCGGGTCCAAAGCCTAAACTGTTTCTGTCACTCTCTATCTGATGCCCATAGCCCTGGATCTGTCAGGACCAGCACTGTCTTCATTTCTAGGACAGTCCAAGATGTCAGGGGACACAGACAAAAAGGAGTTATTCAGAGAGGGACCAAGATGGTGAGGAGCTTAGAACTGGTCCAGTATCTATCTCAGGGTAAACTGGAGAAAACCCGCGGTCAACAAGACTCCAAAGGCTGTCATGTGGAACATGCCAGAAACATTCTGTGCAAACCCAAAGGTAGAAACAGATTTATAGAGAAATCAGTCATAATGAAATGTAAGGACACTTTCACCTTCTGTGGTGATGATTGTGGAAATAATAATATGAATAACTCACACTTACTGAACCATCAGGTGGTGTCAATCACCAGGTTTCATGTGCCTGATATCATTTCATAATGATAGCCTTCCTGTGAAGTGGGTATTATTCGTATCACATTGACAGGACAGGAACCAGAGGAGCTAAATAACATACTCAGGGGCCTGAGAATTTGACCCCTGGGGAGGTTGTCTCCTTAGTCTGACGGACAGCAAGTTCTCCTCCATGGAGGCTCTGAAACATAGGTAGGGGACATCTGGTAGGAATTCTGTAAAGGAGACTCATTGGATTGGATGGCCCTACATGTCCTCCCAACCCTTAGGGCATATGGGTTCCTTCAATCATTCAACAAATATGCCTGGAGTGCCAGGCAATGTCCTAGGAACTAAGGAACTCCCTTACCAAAAGGAGGAGGGGTGGGGGAGGTGGAGGTGAACTAGTAAGCAGTTGGCTTTAGATTGACCTATACACACGATGGGTACTGTGCACAAAATAGATAACGAATGAGAATCTGATGTAAAACACAGGGAACGCTACCCGGTGCTCTATGGCAACCCCTATGGGAAAGAAATTCAAAAAAGAGGGGATATATGTGTACATATAACTGATTCACTTTGCTGTATGACAGAAGCTAACACTACCCTGTAGAGCCACTATGCTCCAATACAATTTAAAAAATAAAAAATGAACCATAATGGTAATAGCTACTCTCTTAAAGAAATGGGAAAGTGTTATGAGAAAACCTAACAGGGGTAGTCCTCTAGTCTGAGGAGGTGACATTTAAGCTGAAGTCTGAAAGTAAGTAAGACATACTCAAGCACAGAAGCGGGGGAAGGGAAGGGAGGGTTCCAGGCAGTCTACGCAAAAGCCCCAAGGCTCAGAAAAGCCACTGTGGCTGGAGTCGGATAGAGGGAGAGACTGCTGATGAGAAATATTGCTCACGAGTGAGCAGGGGGGACCACAACCTGCAAGCAGTTAGGAGCCGTGTGAGGCTTTATCCTCGGAGCAAGAAGTGGGGTTTCGAAGGGTTTCAAGCAGGAGAGAGAAATGCTGAGCTCCATTTTCAAAGACCACAGTGGTTCCAGCCACGGGACCAGGCGCAGGTCTCCCCCAGCCTGACCCACCAGCGCTGTCCTGTCTGGTCAACACTCTGCCTGAGACCTTCCAAACTGCCTTCAGCAATTCCAGAAGAGTGTGGAGCAGGGCATGCCTCAGGGCTCGAGCGCACCCTTCTCTAATCAGGGACAGCTGTCCTGAGGTCAGATCCAAGTGTCCGCCTCCCACGCTGCCCATGACTGTTGGTTCCTTCCCCACCACCCACAAGGATAGCCAGGCAGAGGCTGGGGAGTCAGCGAGAAGGAGAGTTCACGCTTCCAGAAAAAGTCCCAAGTCAGATCCTTATTCTAAACACCCAGAAGAGCTCAGAATGGATGCATATTTCATGCTGAAGAAGTGAATTATGGTACTGTTGGGCCATGTGGCAGGCAGAACAAAGTATTCTGAATTAGGAGAGCAGGTCCATTCCTGGTTTCTCCTCTGACTTACGACTTCCTGGGTGGCCTTGGGTAAGACTTCTGACCTTTCTCTGCTCCCTCACTCTCAAAAGGAGATAATAGTATTTGTCACGTTTATCTTGCAAGAATATGCTGTAAACCTCGAGCTGGAGAGAAAAGTGCTCTGAAAGTTCAAATCTCGATACAGAAGGGAGGCAGTGAGGGTGTCAGGATGTGTGATGAGACAGCAGAGCTGGTGAAGAGCCAGACTTTGAGCTGCCCATGATGGCATTCAGGACTTCCTATTGGAAGTCAAGCCCGTGTATTCTAGTACTTCTTCATAGAACCTCAATCTCCAGTATCCCCCAAAAGTTCTTTTCCATCACTTGTCTCTCACCTGCTCTTGCTCCCGCAAGTCCCCAGAGTTTCCAGACCTTTGTGAGACACTGCAGAAGTAGCTTCAATCCAGTTAAAAGAGCCTATTCCCTGCTAAACTCAGGTAAGCAACCCCTCAAATACAGCAGGCAGCTACTATATCTAAGCCAGTGTTGCAGGAGAGGACTTCAGTGATACGGTGTGGGACATGATTGAGCTGGACAGTGAGTGCAGTAGAAGTTATCATTGCGATGCGTATTTTCTAGAAATTATTGAAACCTGACTTCTTTGGTTTAAGTAGCACTTCCCATCCTCCTTCACTCCAGGCACATGTCCCTGTTTCCTTTTCTTTAAAGACTCACCATGTCTAAACTAGTTAATTCATGTCTTCATTGTTTTTCCACTAAAAGGAAAGTGTTTTCAGTCGGGAGACTTAGGTTTGTCTCAACACTATGTCTCCAATACCTAAACACGTGTTTGGCACAGAGTAGGTGCTCCTTAAGTATTTGATAGAATGAATCTTGTTTTTTCTTTACTGTGTAAATTATTATCTTTGTTTACCAGAATACAAACTCCATCAGAGTAGGGACGTTGGCTCTTATTCTCTGTTATAGCCTCAACACCTAGAACCCCAAGCACTTAGAAAGTATTTGCTGAATGAGTGAATGAATGAATGCTAGTGATAACTATAGCCTGAAGAATGCAGGAAGACTTCCTGGAGGAAAGCAAACTTGAGCTGGTCTGGGGAAGATGAGTAGAGTTTGGATATTATCATCATTTCAATCTTGTTATTCTAGGAGCACTAATATTCACAATAATGAGCTAGCTTATATTTGTTAACTAGCTTGAGTACTTGCTATGTGTGAGGCATGATCTTGGGGCACTTTATGACCGTTGTATATTCCAGAGGACATATTTGGACTAGTTTGTAAGTCAATCTGAAATCGTTTTCTGAGTTTAAAAAAAAAAATCGGTCTTGACACATTCTTGTCGTGGAAGTCAACCATTGTTCCGGGGATGTTCTGAACAGCTGCAGTCCAGAGGAAGCCAGAGGAAGCTCCCTCATCCCCCTCCCCCGCCTGCTGTTGAAGCAGCTGGGGGTTAACAGAGACCACCCCAGACTCTGCAGCTATCCACAGCTGCTTGAGCCCATGGAAATTCTGCCGCCTGTAGCGTCCAACAGATGAGAACCAAGGGAGGGGACATGGCCACTGGGATGACCTGTGTGTGTCCAGCGGAATGTGGAGGAAGCTTTTTAATCCCTAAAGGGCAACCAGTTAGTGTGGCTCAGAGAAGAAGTTGTAGCAAGGACTTCTCTGAACCGTCCCTACCTCCAGATCCCATCAGAGCTGCCTCACTGAAGGGTGGGGAAGGTCTAATGGCTTAGCTTCAATAAACCCTCAGTTTACATACTTCCTTCAGCCAAATATTTAGCATTGTAGGATGCTGGAGCTAGAAGGAGTCACAAAGGTTATTTAGATCAAGCCCCTCATTTGAGGGGACCCAGAGGGACACCAGGCTTCCAGGTGGTGTTAGTGGTAAAGAATCCTCCTGCCAGTGCAGGAGATGTAAGAGACACAGGTTCGATCCCTGTGTTAGGAAGGGTTAGGAAGATGCCCTGAAGGAGAGCATGGCAACCCATTCCGATATTCTTGCCTGGAGAATTCCATGGAAAGAGGACCCTGGTGGGCTACAGTCTATGAGGTCACAAAGAGTCAGACACGACCGAAGTGACTTAGCATGCATGCACGCTGAGGGACACCATCTTGCCCAGGCCACAGAGCCAGCTGATGGTAGCTGAGTCAGTCCTCTTAATCCATGACCACTGCTCTTGTGTGAGTTTTGTTCTGAATAGGTCTTTGTAGTATTATTACTAACAGTTCTGCTGTTTTTATTTTTTGCAAGTAGCAGTAATTAGTATGTAATTAACAAATAATGCTATTATTAATAATAGTATCATCATTTGAAAAATTCTATGTCAGATTTTTAGTGCTAAGCTTTTGGTTTTTTAAAGTTTTTTTTTTTTTTTTTTTTGATGTGGACCATTCTTTTCAAAGTCTTTATTGAATTTGTTACAATATTGCCTCTGGGTTTTTGGCCAAGAGGCATATGGGATCTCAGCTCCCTGACCAGGGATCGAACCTGCCCCCCTTGCATGGGAAGGCAAAGTCTTAACCACTGGACTACCGGGGAAGTCATGCAAAGGTTTTTATTTAACATTAACACATTTACGATAATACCTCTTCATTTATTCAGAATGATGGGAAATTTCAGGTTGGCTGAGGGGAAGACCTTGTAGAAATGATGATTTTCCTATAGCTTAAAATGCAAAATTACTTTAAACACAAAACCAAACACAATTCATTTTTTCTTGGGTGGTAGCACCATAGAGTAGAAAATTCTCAGACTTTGGAAATGAAAGATCTATATCTTATTCTAGATTCCACTGCCTTCTAAATGCTTGACCTCAGGCAGTTGGCTTCACCTCTCAATGTCAGGTTCCCATATTTAAACTGGGAATAAGGCAACTGAATCACCAGTTGGAATCAAGATTGCCAGGAGAAACATCAACAACCTCAGATATTCAGATGATATCACTCTAATGGCAGAAAACAAAGAGGAACTAAAGAGCCTCTTGATGAGGGTGAAAGAGGAGGAGTGAAAAAGCTGACTTAAAACTCAGCATTTAAAAACCTAAGATCATGGCATCCAGTCCCATCTCTTCATGGCAAATAGAAGGGGGAAAAGTAAACAGTGGCAGATTTTATTTTCTGGGGGCTCCAAAATTACTGTGGACAGTGACTGCAATCACAAAATTAAAAGACGCTCGCTGCTTGGAAGGAAAGCTATGACAAACCTAAACAGCATATTAAAAAGCAGAGATAACACTTTGTCGACAAAGGTCTGTATAGTCAGAGCTATGGTTTTCCCAGTAGTCATGTATGGATGTGAGAGTTGGACCATAAAGAAGGCTGACTGCTCGACCTCTGGGACTTACCCAGGAGGCAACGCTTCTTTATCAGGTCAACATGGCCGGCCAGCCAGCTCTTTCAGCATCAAGCAGGCGGCTGGAGGGTATCCGAAAATGGTATTATAATGCTGCTGGGTTCAATAAACTGGGCTTAATGCGAGATGACACAATATATGAGAATGACGATGTGAAAGAAGCCATAAGAAGGCTTCCTGAGAACCTTTATAACGACAGAGTGTTTCGCATTAAGAGAGTACTGGACCTCAGTATGAGGCAGCAGATCCTGCCTAAAGAGCAGTGGGCAAAATATGAGGAGGATAAATTCTACCTTGAAATGTATCTGAAAGAGGTTATTTGGGAAAGAAAAGACAGAGAAGAATGGGCAAGGAAATAATTTAGCAGTCTAAATATGTGGATACAGCTGTTCTCAAGTATTTTTATGAAGTTGGTTAAACCTAAAATGTACAATGTAGAACTATTTGGGCTGTAAATGTATTACTTTAAATAAATATCATAATTATTGTTGAAAAAAAAAAGAAATCTGAGCACTGAAGAATTGATGCTTTTGAACTGTGGTGTTGGAGAAGACTCTTGAGAGTCCCTTGGACTGCAAGGAGATCAAACTAATCAATCCTAAAGGAAATCAACCTTGAATATTCACTGGAAGGACTGATGCTGAAGCTGAAGTTCCAATATTTAGGCCACCTGACACAAAGAACCGACTCATTAGAAAAGACCCTGATGTTGGGAAAAATCGAGGGCAGGAGGAGAAGAGGGCAACAGGATGTGATGGTTGGATGGCATCACTAGCTCAATGGACATGAGTTTGAGCAAACTCTGGGAGATGGTGAAGGACAGGCAAGCCTGGCGTGTTGCAGTCCATGGGGTGGCAAAGAGTCAGACATGGCTGAGCAACTAAACAACAACAACCACAATAACACAACTGAACCTATATGCTTTGGACCATATTTCCCTGCCATCCTGACCACAACAACTTGGAAAGGAGATGGGCCCCTGCGGTCTCCTATCGAAGGCTAGCTGCTTGAAAGTCAGGCTGGACACACCGACTCTAGACTGGGTAGTCACTAACCCATTGGAGCCTCTGGCAGGACATTTGAGTGTGAGATACTGAGAGGACATCAAGAGTGAGGTAGTTCAGGAACTCAGACACAGAGAGCAGGGAAACCATGAGCAAACAGGACCATCATGGCTCAGGAAAGGAGACTGGAAAAAGCAGTCACAAGGCAACTGGGCTCCATCCAGATAGATGGTTAGGAGGTCAGAAGAATTTGCAGAGAGGAGGCAGGAATGGGACCAGCAGCCGGAGAAGCCCCGAGAGGTGGACTTGGAAGAAGATTGGGAAGGAGAGAGACAAAATCGTGAACACCAGCTGGAAGAGTGGGTCAGTGGCTGTGGAAGAGATGTTCCTATAGGAGGGGCAAGGTCCAGCCTTGCTCTAGGGCCCCTGTGATCCTAGACCCTCTGCCGGCAGCATATTCCTGCACATCCTCCAGCCTCAGCAAATTTCAGCCGCTGCCTTTTCAAAGAGCAACTGATGGAGAAAGAGTAAGACCTGCCCTTCCCCTCTGGAAGAGCTTCGTGTCTCCTTCTCATAAAACTGGAGCTGATAAGGAGCATATGAAAGAGAAGAGCTAAACCCACGGGCTTCGAAACTGAGCAGAGATGGGCTCAATTCCCAGCTTTGCCATTTGCTCGGCATGCAAGCTGGGAAGGATTTCTTGATCTCTCTAAGGCTCTTCATCAGTGTCTGTAAAAAAGGCACAGTGATAGGGCTGGGCTCAGGCAGCTGTGAGGATTACGGGAGATAGAGCGGCTTTCACGATCACAGCCCTCAGACCAGCGGGCATTTCCTCACATCACTGCCGTCCTAGCTCACACTCCTCAGATCCTCTGCACTGCGTGTGTTGGGTGGGTGAGTGCATGAGGTGGGGGGAGTGGGGAGCCGGCAAACAGAGGAGGGAGAGGGGGGACCAGGAGAATGGGTCAAGAAGGATGCTCCAGTTATCCCGGAAGAGGTGCCCGGAGCCCCACTTGATCACAGGAGAACCCCACCAGCCCCTCCTGGGGTCCATTGGCATCGGTCCACCCTCTCCCATGAGCAGCATCCTTTCTGTGCTCCAGGGAGGACCTAGAGACAGGGACACTCCAGCTGCAGGGGAGTTCCTAGAAAGTCCAATGGAATCGCTGTCATTCCTCCGCCGTGAGTCATCAGCCCCAACAAAGCCCACTGGTATTTCCGAGTCTGTTCCCAGTGCCCGGAGCTGGGCCCAGCGGCTCGGCAGCTGCGGGGAGTGGAATGCGGCTCCCCCCAGCACTGTGTCCTGGGTTTCGTTTTCGGGAAAGTCTGGTGGCCCCCGGAAGTGGGGAGGCACCCTGAAGGTCATCTCATCCAGGCCCCTGCCTCTGGGCCCAAAGATCTTAAGACCTGGGGTGTCAGGGGAACCCCTCTGACCCATCCAAGGGTGAGGATCAGGGGAACCAGGGTGGGGACAGGAAAATGATGTTCCTTTCTCCGTTGTCTCCTTGATCTTCCATTAGAAGGGCTGCAGGAGATGGGGTGGGGGGAAGGATCTCACAGGAAGAGTAGCTTAGCCCCGAGGGTGTGTCTGTCTCCTTCCTCTTCTGTTTTGGTGGCCAGGCCAGGCCACCCCTGCTTCCCTGTCCATGCAGGCCATGCATCAAAAGCCTGTGGCAGCCCTGTGTCCTGGAAGCTCAGGCTGTCCTGGCTCTGTGGACAGTGGCTGCAGTTTTTGGTGACAGTACCTGCGGCCAGGATGGGTACTGGACGGCCAGCCTCTGCTCTCTGAGTCACGCCAGCACCCCTGCGGGAGGTGTTCTCATCCCATCTTTCCCAAGTACAGCAAATTTCAACAACTTCATCAAGATCTGCAGCCAGACTTCCTAGGACCGGGGTGAACCCTTGGGAACCAATTTTCAACCACTGACAGCCACTTCAGGGGCACCCGGCTCATCAAGCATCTCCCACCCGAAGTGAAAGAACAACAGCCTCTCAGGCCACAAGCCACAGCCCGCTGTCCCCCAGCCCCGGCAGGAAGGACTCGATGTGTCCCCTCTGGACAGTGAGGCTCATCCAGCATCATTTAAGGCAGGTGAACCCCTCCCAGGGTGCAGCCCCTGGCCGAAGCATGACCCTGTGTGGAGTGCCTGCTCTCCTTTTGAGTTTCCTGGGCAGTAATAGCAGCCTCCCAGGGAGGGAGGCATTGTTGTGGGGGACCCAGGGGTCAGTGCCCCCCCAAACCTGGTGTCCTACCAACACTCTGGTCATCTGCATTTACCAGCTCACAAAGGAAGATTCTTGTGAGCACACAGTTGTCTGTGGTCAGGGGACGATCTCCAACTGCTCCTCGTTCCTGGGCCGGCAGCCAGCTCCCTTGGACGGTCAGAGGTGAAATCTGAAAGCTGGTGAATGAGAGAGCGGAAGTCCGGCCGGGCTGTGCTGAGCCCATTCATGAAAAAGGTCTGGTCTCACTTCCTTATTGCCAGGCGTGGTGTGCGTGTGTGTGCACGCGCTCCATCGCTTTCCACCTCACTTCTTCCCACCCTTTGCTCTTGTCTTTCTTGTTTTGTTTTTTTTTTTCCGCTCTCTCCACAAAAATCTGAAGTTCATCTTCAGGAAACTGCCAAAGAATGTGTAGCTGGTCTGTGGTTTGCGAAAGACAGAAAGAAAGAAAGAAGAAGGAAAGGAGGGAAAAAGAAAAAGAGATTCATACAAAGGTATACTCTCTTCCTCCATGTAAACCTCTCTTTCTCTCTCACACACACACATGCACACACACACACACACACACACACACAGAGCATTCAGCATCATGTTTGTGGAAAAAAAAAAAAACAAAAAAAAACCAACATCCTCCCCAGGTCATGCTACACCCGCCTCGCAGCCCCTCTGGCTTCAGGTGGAGGAAGGTGAGCCCTGCTGGAGGGTCTTCCCATCATAGGTGGTCAAGGCTGACCCCAGGAGAGCTTCTCTGAGGTTTAAGGCAAGGCTTTCCCTTTGGGGAAGAATTCACCTCTGCTCTGCTGGGCCCCCCTCCGTGGGTCTTGTGGTCTCCAGTGGGACATGCCTGTCCTTCGTGGCCTGACCTCTGACCTCATTGAAGGCCCCAAGAGGCTGTGAAACCGAGGCATCTTTATCTGTAAAATGGGGATGATGATACTTGTCCCACCTTCCCAGGTGGCGGTAGTGGTAAAAAAGTCTGCCTGCCAATACAGGAGACAAAAGAGATGCGGGTTCAAACCCTGGGTCAGGAAGATCCCCTGGATAGGGGAATGGGAACCCACTCCAGTATTCTTGCCTGAAGAATCGCATGGACAGAGGAGCCTGGCAGGCTACAGTTCATGGAGTCACAAAGAGTCGGACATGACTGAAGTGACTTAGCACACACATAATTGTCCCTCTTCAGAAGGCTGTGGTGATGATGGAGACAACCCACAAGAAGTGCCTCCTTCACACCATGTCCTTGATGCGAACCGCGCCCGTGGTTGCGGACCTGGGACTCACTGCACCTGAATGTGACCCCCCCTGCTCCCCAGCCACACCACGAAGACCCGCAAATGGGGCTGGGCATTTAGAGTCTCAGGAGGTATGAAGGAGCCTCCTTGGCCTTTAGAGATAGCAAGCAGGAGGACCACCAAGAAAAACTGCATGCCCAGCTCAGCTTGGTCCACTCTCTGATTCACAGGAGCCTCATAGCCCCTCAGGTGAGAAAAAAAAAGATGGGTCTCAGGAGAGGAGAGGAGACCAGAGGCCCCGAGATGATGAGCCAGTGCTGGAGGTTTCAAGCCCAAAGCAGGTTTTGGTTGTTCTCTAGCCGAGAAGAGCTTCCTGGGCGCCCACACTGATTTCACAGTCTCCGGGAGGAGGTGCACCTGCCCTCCAGCTGAGGCCCCCCGTGCTGCAGCAGGTGGTGGGCCCCTCGGTGCTTCCCCGCCTGCGAAGACGCCCCCTGTGCCGCTGCCCCGTGAAAACTCCCTCCCGCTGATCCTGCACATTTATGACACTTCTTCACCCATGAAGTCCTCGGTGGGGGAGTAACATCCCCTGGGCAGGTGTGAGTACTCTCCCCATGTTACAGATGGAAAAAATGATGCCAGGGAGATTCTGCTGGTGAACTTTGAAGGTGCTGGACTCTCCAACCATCTGTCTCTGCCTCTCAGGTTTTCTCCAAGCGACACAGATGTCACAAAGAGCTACTCTTCTCTTTTTTTTTTAAACCATTTTAAAAATTGAAGTAGAGCTAATTTACAATGTTTTGTTAGTTTCAGGTGTTTCACAAAGTGATTCAGTTATGCATATATATGTGTGCATCTATATACATATTAATCGCTTCCCAGGTGGCTCAGTGGTAAAGAACTTGCTTGCTAAAGCAGAAGGTACAGGAGACACGGGTTCGATCCCTGGATCTGGAAGATTCCCTGGAGGAGGGCATGGCAACCCACTTCAGTATTCTTGCCTGGAGAATCCCATGGACAGAGGAGCCTGGAGGGCTGTGATCCATGGGGTCGAAGAGCCAGACCCAACTGAAGAGACTTAGCGCACACACACATATACATATACATTCCTTTTCAGATTCTTTTCCGTTATAGGTTATTACAAGATATTGAGGAGAGTTCCCTGTGTTCTACAGTAGGTCTTTGTTGTTCACCTATTTTATACAGTCGTGTGTATATGTTAATCCCAAACTCCTAATCAATCTCTCCCCACCGCCTGCTCTGCCCTGTTTTACCGCAAGTTTGTCTATGTCTGAAAGTCTATTTCTGACAAAGAGCTATTCTTAGCCTCTCCTCTCCTGAGTTAGTCTTCACTGAGATGGGCAAATCTTCTACCCACGCTCCAAGTTCCCTCTCAAGGGGGCTCCTCCAGGAAACCGGCTGTCCGACCCTCGGTGTGGCCACACAACTAACATCGGCAGCTCCTAGAGGTCCAGCCAGCAGAGGCTCCAAGAGGCAGACCCGCGTGGAGGAGGATGGGTTCCCAGCGAAGGAATCTGTCCCTCTGCCTGATTTCCTTCCCTCTCCCTGCCCCCGTGTCGCCGAGCCCTCCATCGATGGTGAGAGAGAGGAAACATCTGGTCCCGGCTCGGCTCCTCTGCCCTCGAGGCAGGGGGGGCCCTTGTAGGAAGAGATGGTTGGAGGTCTTGCAACCTTGAAATAAACCAACGGTTCAGCTGCAGTTCTCCCCCCACCGCTGTCCCTTCCTCCGCCCCCACCTGAATACTATCCATCCCTCCACCCCCCACCCCCACCCACCATCACCACCACCCAGAGGGCAGCTGTTGCTGCCACTTCCAGAAACCATGACCAAAGCGGGGGCTCCAGGGTGTCTCTGCCAAGATGACAGACACTGACGGTCACAGGGCCAGGTGAGACAGCTTCAGACACACTTCCAACCTCCCTGAACATGGTCTCCCTCCAAACCGCCTCCTCCTCCCCTTGCCTTCTCTAATCCTAATGGACTTGTCTTTCCTGGAACATTCCCTCTGGGCCAGGCACTTACACATTATCTGATCGAATCATCATAATGACCCTGGCAAGGTCTGTACTCATCCCCTTCTTATAGGTGACGGGATAAAGGCACAGACAGCTTCAGTAACTTAGCCAAGGTCACACAGCTGTAAAGGGGGAGAGCTCAGATTCAAGCCCTGTCAGGCTCCTAAGCTTATGTTTTCTGCATTAACGCCAAGCAATCACTCAAAATACTCCCTCGATCTTCCTTTTCCTCCCAGGAAACCCTCCTGTATTCAGGCACCCACCACCATCCTTTGACAACTGGTGTTTTTCAGCCATCTTCTGCCTTACTCACCAGGAATTCTTCATTTGTTGATTTCAATCGTTCATTCATAACCTAAGTAAAGACTCCATGTCTACATGGAGTCAGCACGTGCTACATACAGAGGAACAGCATCATTCTTAACTTCCACTGGATGCACAGTCCTTAGGAAGCATGGCCAAGGGGGCAACACACAGTGAATGGTCCCAGACCCTGGAGGAGGGGAGACCCCTGGTTAGCTCAGACCTATTCTTACCTTGGGGCTTCCCAGGTGGTGCAGTGGTAAAGAATCTGCCTGCAATCCAGAAGACCCAGGTTCAGTCCCTGGGTTGGAAAGATCCTCTGGAGGAGGGCATGGCAACCCCATCTAGTATTCTTGCCTGGAGAATCCCCATGGATAGAGGAGCCTGACGGGCTACAGTCCACGGGGCAGCAAAGAGTCAGACACAACTGAGCGACTGAGCATGTCTCAACTTCCTGCCTCACGGTTCTTTTTGTGGTTTTGAAAAATAAATAGACAGTAAGTGCCAAGGGTGGGTGGTCTGATGGGGTGGCTGTTCAGAGCAAGTCCAGGACCCGGGGCCTGCTGGGTGACACGTGGCCTTGTTGCACTGCTGAACTCGGGCAGGTCTTTGGGTGATGGCTGGGAACCATCCTCAGCCCAACGAGAAACGGACTGAAGGCTTGGTGCTGCTGGCACAGGGGCAGTGAACCTAAGAGACGCTGAAGAAGGCAGACAGTAGGCGGCAGAAGCTGTGGTTTAGGTCTGTAGCTGTGTTGAGAATTTACAGAAGGATGTCAGGGCCTCACTGGAGGAGGCGCTGAGCGGCTGGCAAGGGATGAGCCTGGATCCCGCAGGCCACGGAGAGGTCACAGTTCACAGGGCATCATGAGCTTGTGTTTGGAGAACTGGAGGAAGGAGGGGTGGGCTTAGAGGCTGCCTTGTGGTTACAGCGTCCAGAGGTTCTGGTGCCACTGTTTCTGGGCAATATAATCATGCCTGCACGATGCTGACCACACACACACACACACATACACACACACACGCACACACATACACACAGACACATACACACACACGCACACACATGCCAAGAACCTCAGTCAATAACTTCCAGGAGGAATGAGAAAGCCCCTGATCTACGTGGAAAGAGAACAGTTATCAAGAACATACCATCAGTGGCAGGAGGCAAATTGGGCATGGAGATGCCCACCTTCTGTTCTGCCCCCAAGAATGTGGAACAAAAACTGCTCTCGGAGGTTAAAACCATGACACGAACACACACTGCCGTAGTGCAGGCCTGCAGTGACCTTCAGGAGAGAGTGACTCTCTGGGCATCCAGCCTCCAGCTACAGAAAATGTGGTCAGTCCTAAGGAGCAGACAGGTCACCGCAGTGCAGAAAAAGGAGGCCTAGGGTGGATGCAGAGTACTGGCCTGGAGAGAGCATCTTGGCGCTAAAGGCAGTTGTGTCTTTCTTGTGGAGATAGATGCATCGAATTATCATAACACAACAGCAGGAGGCATCCTCATTGTACAACTGACCTGTGGGTTTTCATTCAGGATCCACCCACCAGCCAGGTGAGTGCGACCTGACTCCCCGAGGACTTTATCCCCGGAGTAGCATGGGTGTCAGCCCCAAGCAGCTCCATACAGGTGTCCAGAGCTGTCTCTGATGGGTGAGATGGGCCCATCCACTCGGAGACGCCACCACCAGGAACTGGTCTTCCAGGAAGCCCCCCCGCCACCTTGTCTGCCCTTCCACTTAGGCCGTCAGACTGTACTTCTCTATTTCCAAACACATCAGAATAAATCATAGTCCTACAGGTTGGGTGGTTACTATGTCCGTTTTTATCAGCAAGGAAATAGAGACTCAAAGGAGTCATTCCCTGACCCAGAGGGCACTCAGCTTAGTCAACCAGCCTGGATTCCAAACTTGATCTGACACCAAATTGCATGTTTTTTCTATTACCATGTCCTCCCTGCCTTCAAGGACAGTTCTCTCCAGCTTGTCTTTTTTTTTTTTTTTTAAGATTTTTTTGATGAACAGAGCCGACTCATTGGAAAAGACAGATGCTGGGAAAGATTGAGGGCAAGAGGAGAAGGGGGGTGACAGAGGATGAGATGGTTGGATGGCATAATCGACTCAATGGACATGAGTCTGAGCAAATTCCAGGAGACGGTGATGGACAGGGAAGCCTGGCGTGCTGCAATCCACGGGGTCACAAAGAGTCAGACATGACTTAGCAACTGAACAACAATAACAAATTTTTTAAAAAGTCTTTACTGAATTTGTTACAGTATTACTTCTGTACCACATTTTGGTTTTTTGGCTGCCAGGCATGTAGGATCTTAGCTCCCTAACCATGGATCAACCCTGCTCCCTCTGCACTGGAAGGCGAAGTCCCAGCACTGGACCACCAGGTAAGTCCCTCCAGCTTGTCTTTAAGTAAGAAATTGTGACCAGTGGATAAGGTAAGGGTCAGTATGGCCAGCAGCCTGGGGGTCCCCCATTGGGACCAGTTGCCATCTTCAATTCCAAGGGAAGGCTGGGGAAAGCACCAAGCTGCCTCTGCACCTGCTTAGCAAAGGAGCATGAAGAATAATGCTTCAGGGTCGATGAACAATGTCAGCCCTTCTCTTCTGTGCCGGGTCCCATGCCTTTGATCACCCCAAATTCCCACAAGTCCCTCCTACATGGATGATTATTCCAAGCCGAGAAGATAGGGTTAGTCTTTCCCTTCACCCCTTTCTCCCAAATAATATAATCCTATTTCAACAATCCTGTTCCATTCCATTTCTACCTGCAGACACATCCCACTGTCCAAACTTGAGGTCACTTGTGTGTGTCTCTCAAATTCTACGGAACACCCTCACTCTCAAAAGCTACTTGTTTTTAAGCATAGCTTTGACGTTCATGGAGGTAGCCTCATAGCTCAGTTGGTAAAGAATCTGCCTGCAATGCGGGAGGCCCTAGTTCGATTCCTGAGTCCGGAAGATATGCTGGAGAAGGGATAGGCTACCCACTGCAGTATTCTTGGGCTTCCCTTGTGGCTAAGCTGGTAAATAGTCCACTTGCAATGCAGGAGACCTGGGTTCAATCCCTGGGTTGGGAAGATCCCCTGGAGAAGGGAAAGGCTACCCACTCTAGTATCATGGACTTATACAGTCCATGGGGTCGCAAAGAGTCAGACACGACTGAGCGACTTTCACTTTCACTTTGCTGTTCTTGGAGGCATCCTCTGTAATCTATCCTTCTTGTCTTTAAAAATCAGGGTAGATGAGGTCCAATTTATATGCCGTACAGTTACCTTTTGGGGGTTTAGTGTTCTAGGAATTTTGACAACCGGATGGATGGTGTACCCACCGCCACAATCCAGATGTGGGACATTTTCATCACCTCCCCCCAGATTGCTTGTGCCTCTTGTGAACAAATGTGCCTCCCTACCTCCGAGGTTTTGGCAACCTCTGATTTGTTTTCCAATACCTGCAGTGTTGCCTTTTCCAGAATGTCAAGACGGAAATTTTTAATATTTTACTGTTGAATATGTGATTACAAAAACTGAGTTTGTGCATACACGCGAGCTCACGTGCCCACAAGTGTGGGCCACAAAACCCTTATCAGGTTAAGGAAGTCACCTTTGGTTCCTAGTTGAGAAGGACAAGAGCTTTTTATGGTAAAGCAAATACTGTATGTTATCAAACACCTTCCGTCTCTACTGAGATGATCGTTATGTTTTTTTTTTTCTTTTGATCAACTGTTAGGTAGTGAACTACTTATAGAAATTTTCTGATGCTGAACCAGTTTTGACTTCATGAAATGAATCTAATTTGGTCATCATTTGTTATCTTTTTTGTTATCTTTTTTTAATTAGTTATCTTTTTTTATTTGGCTCATTTTCATTGGTGAAATGGTTCTGTGATTTTTTTTTTCTCTAGCAACTGTGTCTGATACTGGCATTAAGATTATGTTGGGGTGGGAGGGGGGATCGGGATGGGGATTACATGTAAATCCATGGCTGATTTATGTCAGTGTATGACAAAAACCACTACAACATTGTAAAGTAATTAGCCTCCAACTAATAAAAATAAACGAAAAAAAAAAAAAAGATTATGTTGGCCCCATAGTACATCTTAAAAAATGCTCCTTTTCTTCTACCATATAGGAGTGTTATAATAATATTGAAACTATCTTTTTCTCTAATATTTGGTGTACTGATCTATCAAGTAGTGATATTGTTAAGTATTCATTACCCCAATTTAAAGGTTTCCCAAGTCCACTTTGGCAATTAGTACTTTGCTGGTAATATGTATGGGAGTTTGTGACATTGTACAAGAGGCAATGATCAAGACCATCCCCAAGAAAAAGAAATGCAAAAAGGCAAAATGGTTGTCTGAGGAGATCTTATAGACAGCAGAGAAAAGGAGAGATGCTAAAGATAAAGAAGAAAAGGAAAGATATACCCATTTGAATGCAGAGTTTCAAAGAAGGAGAGATAAGCAAGACTTCCTCTGTGATCAATACAAAGAAATAGAGGAAAACAATAGAGTGGGAAAGACTAGAAATTTCTTCAAGAAAATTAGAGATACCAAGGGAACATTTCATGCAAAGATGGGCACAATAAAGGACAAAAATAGTATGGACCTAACAGAAGCAGAAGATATTAAGAGGAGGTGGCAAGAATACACAGAAGAACTATACAAAAAAGATCTTCATGACTCAGATAACCATGATGATGTGATCACTCACCTTGAGCCAGACATGCTGAAATGTGAAGTCAAGTGGGCCTTACAAAGCATCACTATGAACAAAGCTAGTAGAGGTGATGGAATTCCAGTTGAGCTATTTCAAATCCTAAAAGATGATGCTGTGAAAGTGCTGCACTCAATATGCCAGCAAATTTGGAAAACTCAGCAGTGGCCACAGGACTGGAAAAAGTCAGTTTTCACTCCAATCCCAAAGAAAGGCAATGCCAAAGAATGCTCAAACTACCACATAGTTGCACTCATCTCACACACTAGCAAAGTAATGCTCAAAATTCTCCAAGCCAGGCTTCAGCAATACGTGAACCATGAACTTCCAGATGTTCAAGCTGGATTTAGAAAAGGCAGAGGAACCAGAGATCAAATTGCCAACATCCGCTGGATCACTGAAAAAGCAAGAAAGTTCCAGAAAAACATCTATTTCTGCTTTATTGACTACACCAAAGCCATTGACTGTGGGGATCACAACAAACTGTGAAAAAGTTTTCAAGAAGGGAATAGCAGACCACCTGACCTGCATCCTGAGAAATCTGTATGCAGGTCAAAAAGCAACAGTTAGAGCTCAACATGGAACAACAGACTGGTTCCAAATTGGGAAAGGAGTACGTCAAGGCTGTATATTGTCACCCTGCTTATTTAACTTAAATGCAGAGTACATCATGAGAAACGCTGGGCTGGATGAAGCATAAGCTGGAATCAAGATTGCCGGGAGAAATATCAATAACCGGGCAATTTGATCTCTGGTTCCTCCACCTTTTCTAAATCCAGCTTGAACATCTGGAAGTTCACGCAGATGACGCCACCCTTATGGCAGAAAGTGAAGAAGAACTAAAGAGCCTCTTGATGAAAGTGAAAGAGGAGAGTGAAAAAGTTGGCTTAAAACTCAACATTCAGAAAACTAAGATCATGGCATCCCATCCCATCACTTCATGGCAAATAGATGGGGAAACAATGGAAACAGTGGCTGACTTTATTTTTTTGGGCTCCAAAATCACTGCAGATGGTGACTGCAGCCATGAAATTAAAGACACTTGCTCCTTGGAAGAAAAGCTATGACCAACCTAGACAGCGTGTTAAAAAAGCAGAGACATTACTTTGTCGACAAAGGTCTGTCTAGTCAAAGCTGTGGTTTTTCCAGTGGTCATGTATGGATATGAGAGTCGGACAATAAAGAAAGCTGAGCACCAAAGAATGTATGTTTTTGAACTGTGGTGTTGGAGAAGACTCTTGAGAGTCCGTTGGACTGCAAGGAGATCCAACCAGTCCATCCTAAAGGAAACCAGTCCTGAATATTCATTGGAAGGACTGATGCTGAAGCAGAAACTCCAATACTTTGGCCACCTGATGCGAAGAATTAGCTCGTTGGAAAAGACCCTGATGCTGGGAAAGACTGAAGGCAGGAAGAGAAGGGGACAACAGAGGATGAGATGGTTGGATGGCATCACCAACTTGATGGACACAAATTTGAGTAAGCTCCAGGAGTTGGTGATGGACGGGGAACCCTGGTGTGCTGCAGTCTGGGGACACAACTGAGCGACTGAACTGAACTGATGTCTTTTTTGTTTAATTTTTCAAATTTACTGGCAATAAATTACTTATAATATTCTTTTGGATTTTTGCTGCTGATACTTCAGTAGTATTCTAGTTTTCAAAGACTTCTATAACAAAGCACCAAAAGCTGGATGCTTTACAACAACTAAAATTTATCATCTCTGTTCTAGAAGCTACAAATCTGAAATCAAGGTGTCAACAGAGTTAGTTTCTTCTGAGGGCTCCAAGGGCAAACCTGTGCCATGCCTCTTCTGAGGATTGTTGGCAGCCTTTGGTGTTCCTTGGCTTGTAGACACATCGTTCCGATCGCAACCTTCATCTTTCCATCATGTTCTAACTGTTGACTATGTTCACATCTCTTTCCTTCTCATGATGACTTCAGTCATATCAAAGTCCATATAAGGGATTCCCTTCTTATAAAGACACCCAGCCTGCTCCATTGACCCTATCTTAATTAACTTGATTACAGCTACAAAGGTCCTATTTCCTATTAAGTTTGCATGAACAGATACTAGAGGTTAAACATATCTTTTGGGCAAGGGAACCCAATCCAGCTCGTAACAAGTAGTTAAATCCTGTCTCTCATTTCTAATGTTGTCTGTGCTTTTTTCCCCTGTATTTCTTAGTTATTCTTGTTGGTAGCTCTCAACTTCATCAATCTTTTGAACACGCATCTATCTTCTAGCTTTGCTAATCCTTCTTTACCTCTTTTTTCCTGTTTCATTAGTTCTTCTCTTCATCTAATACAACTTTCCACTTTTTAAAAGCTTATTCTTTTATTATAATTTCTTAACTTGGAAGTTTACCTTCCTGCTAGTCAGACTTTCTTCTCTCTTAAAATTTTAGTGTGTAAACTATATATATTTTTCTAACCACTTATAACCAGTGTTGTAACCTTATTCTCTACATTTGGGTATGCAATATTATCTTCATAAATGAGTATTAAGTATCTCTAATTTCTACTGTGATTTCTTCTTTGACCCTAGAATTATTTAAAAGTATATCTTTAAATTTCCAACTACAGGATTATTTTTTAAAGTTATATTTTGCTCTTGATTTCTTAATTTCTTTGCAGTTGTAATATGTAATCTACGAGACGCGGATTCTTCTAAACTTTTTGACACTTGGCTTACGGCGTAGCATGTAGACAATTTTCTTAAGTGTTTCAAGTAAGCTTGGGAAAAAAATCTCTCTTTTCCATTTCTTAGGCATAGAATTCTGTATATCAATATATCCATCAGCACAAGTTTGTTAATGGCATTGTCCAAACTTTCCATATTCTTTTATTTTCCTGTTGCTTGATCTATCAAATCCTGAGAGAGAATACTAAAGCTCCCACTGGGGTGTGAATTTGTCAGTTTTTCCCTGTGGTTCTTACAGTTGTGTTTTATCTATTTTTAAGCTACATTACTGGTTATGTGCAAGTTTAAGATTGTTATGTCTTTCTTGGGAATTGGACTTTTTAGCATTGTGAATATCTCTCTTTATGTCTAGTAAAGCTTTCTGCCTTATAGTAAATTTTGTCTGATAGTATTTCCTCTTTTATTTCTTTTTATCAAGTAGCTCTTTTCCCAAGCTTATGCTTTCACTCTTTTAGCTTCTTTATGTTTGAGTTGTGTCTTGAGAGCAGCATAAATTAGATTTTTAAATCCAGTCTAACCATACTGACCCTTTCGTGGAAGAGTTTACTTTAACAATTATTTAATTTCTTTGAATGTAGTCTATTTACATTTCAGTGACTGCTAGTACAGTTGGACTTATTTCTACCATACTGTTCTTCATTTCTTCCCCATATCTTTGTCTTGTTTCATCTTTTAAAAATATATCCAATTTTTCTTCTACTAGTTTCAACATTTTATTCTTCCATGTCTATTCCCTAAGTGGTTATTAAGCTTAAAACCAACAGTTAACTTCTTACTCATCTCCTGATCAATACAAGGACCTTAGCATGTTTCAACTTTAGTCATACCTCACTCCAACTTATATGCTTTTCTGCCCTATTTTAGTTCTGTTTTTTCTTGAACTCCACAAACTCCACAACTTAACCTTCTACAGTTTCATTGGTGCTGGCGGAAGATGTGATACACTGGGTCAGAGACAGCGGGCTTTATTCTCTTGGTGCACCAAGTCACAAAAGCATCACAGTCACAGTGGCTCCACTTCTTCCCCGTCCCACAGGGGTGACACAGGTGACTCACAAGCAGTGGATTTGTATGGGAGGACTCAGGAAATACCAATCTCTTACAGATTTGCATACAAGTCTGCCCAAACACTGGCCAGAAGCCTGGACTGGGACGTATTTACACTGCAGAAGACAGCAATCCTGTGCTCTGAAGGTAGACATCCTCTCCATTACCTAAGGCTGTTTGCTATACAATCATTCTTAAAAAGATGTGCTCCATTGCTTCAGTAGTGTCCGACTCTTTACAACCCGTGGACTGTAGCCTGCCAGACTCCTCTGTTCATGGGATTTCCCAGGCAAGAATACTGGAGTGGGTGGCCATGCCCTCCTCTGGGGGACCTTCCCCACCCAGGGATCAAATCTGCCTCTCTTGCATCTCCTGCATTGCAGGTGGATTCTTTACCACTAGAGTCACTGGGGAAGCCCATCTTAAAAAGATAATCCCAAACAAAAGTCAGTCCATACCTTTCTTCATGACATGTGCAGAAACAAGAGAGACCATGGGAAATTGTCTCCGAACAATTTAAAATGAGACACTGAAAAAAAAAAAAAACTAAATAAAATAAAATTAGAGGGTAGGGGACTTCCCTGGCAGTCCAATGGTTAAGACTCTGTTCTTCCACTGCAGGAGGCACAGATTCGATCCCTGGTTCGGGAACTAAGATCCCACATGCCACAGAACTGCCAAAAAATAAAAATTAATTTAAAAAGAAAAGGAAATGGGAAATCCAATCACAGAAAATTTAAGGGACTTGCTTACACCGTAGTGAAAAGAATCACAATTAAAAATACAAGTCGCCTAAATCCCCAGCTCCATCCTTAGAATCTTTGCCCAAAGAGGACCATCACTGAATTGTGCTTCCACTTTATACAAATTTTCAGACTAAACAGGACCTTGTTGTTTCATCATCTGTCTAGTTCTCAAAGACATATCCCCTTCACAAGGCATTAGCTTGTTTTCCAACTACATAGCAATCAGTTTTGAGTAGTTAACTAAGAAATTAAAGTGTTAAAACATTATCTTGCAAGTATAACGGTGTCTGTGTGGGTTCTAGAGAGTCGTTTTTCAAATTGAGACCACCTCCAGCATCCAGATAGATACCGTGAAGTGAACCAAACTGATCCACCTGAACATCCGTCTGCTGCTGTAACTCCTTCTTCAAGAAATTCTCTCCCATATGATATGTCTTCCTAGATTTGAAATTCTTAAGCTCCTACTTTCAAAAAAAAAAAAAAAAAAACTTCTGTGAAAGGAAAAAATAAAAATCATTAAGGGAAGGAAGGAACAGGGAGGAAAATGAACTGAAGTCAGCCATCCTCATTCTCAAAAGGTCAACAAGGGCTGCGGCCACCGCTCCTGAAAACGGGACTTGCACCCAGGCCTGCTGTGGATAAATATTCAACTTCCTTCCGCAGTGAAATCACCGAAAGAGGAAGCTTGGAAAATTGACCTCAAGTGTTTATGTGGCCTGGGTCCCCTCCTCCAGCAGAGAAGACGCTGTGAGATCCCTGTGCAGAACTGCTCTTCTCCAAACCTGGGGGGGCGCGGGTGGGGGCCGGGGTGATAGAGAGGAGAGAGATCTCTTGGTCTTGCTCCCAGAGTTGCCCATCAGTCAGGACAGGGACGTGAGAATTTGCATTAGAATGTCCCAAGTGATGCTGCTCCTGCTGCTGCTGCTTAGGGGACCACATTTAGGGCAGGGACATCCTTATCTTTGAGCTTCCCTGGTGGCTCAGAGGGTAAAGAATCTGCCTGCAGTGCAGGAGACGTGGGTTCTATCCCTGAGTTGGGAAGATTCATGCAGAGAAGGAAATGGCAACCCACTCCAGTATTGTTGCCTGGCAAATCCCATGGACAGAGGGACCTGCGGGCTATAGTCCACGGGGTCGCGAAAGAGCCATACACGACTGAGTGACTAACGCGACAGACACCCTGATCTTCACAGCCCCAGGTCCCAGCACTAGGCAGGCGGTCATGGGACACTGGATGAGCGTCCAAGTTGCAAGCTCCTTTATTTTACCTCTCTTGATCTCAAATGTCCTCATTTGGGTAAGAGTCTGCCACGTAAAAGGAGTGCGAAGGCAAGACTTCAGGGGGCAAAGCATCTCAGGTGTTCAGACGAAGAAATGTGCCCCTGGGGCTGACCTGGGGTTCTGGGTCACACTGCCTGTGGGTCTGTCCAGCCTTGAAGAAAAGGAGAACTGAGTGAAGGAGAAGTGAGCAAGGAACAGGCCGGCATCTGGAAGTGGGAAGACCTCAGCATCCGAAACCGCGGAGGAAGAAAAGGGAACCGGCCTGGACCTGAGCAGGGGTCATAGCCCCAGAGCCTGGGGGACACGGCTACAGAGTCAGAGGCTGCAGATAGGAGGGTCAGGACCCAGAATTTAAGACCAGGAAGGAAATCCGAGACTGGCCAGCTCTCAACTTGACCAGCACATCTGCCCCGAGACCAGAGCGCCCTGTCCACCTCTCCTGGCCCATCCCTCCAGCTTGCAGCCGCTTCTAGACGCCAGCTCCTGGGGAGACGGCCGTTCCTTCCCCTTCCTGAAACAAACTGCTTGTCCGTCCCACCACCCTACCACTCACTGGTCCTGCAAGGGAGGCCCTCCGGGGGTGAGACACACACACAATACATCTCTAGATGCACAAGTTACAGAATCCTCTCTCTCTCTCTTCCCCTCCCTTCCTTCCCCCTCCAAGTGCCCTGACAATGGCCCCAGCTGGCCAGCCTGCTTCTCTCTCCTCTCCCCAACACCCACATTCCCCACACCTGGGACAGTCGGCCTGTTTCCATGGGGTTCTCCCCAGGATGGGGACCAAGGTAGACCTGTCACACACACACACACACCCATCACCACGACAGCAGGTCATAGCTTGGGGGAGGGGATGACAACCCAGTAGACTGCAGTTGATTTGCAGCTCCTTAGAGGACCCAAAACTTTTTCTGAAAGAAAAAAATGCAGAAAGGCCCCAAGTCCTGATTGGCCAGCGGCCGGGCTCTGGAATGCATCGGTTACCGTATATGCTCACATAGAAGATGCCGCTGCAGAAGGAATGTGGCCCGTGAGCCAGGCCACGTGGAGTGAATGTGGCAGCAACCGCAGGCTGGCTTCTCCACGAAGGACCCTCCCTTCCCAGCCTCTGTGCCCACAGCCGTGACCAGGGCCCTGGCAATCTCAGTCCTGCCGGGGCCCCGCCTTGGCTAGAAACTGGGCTAACCTATGTCACTGACCAGAAGGAGAACGAGGACTTCTCCGATGAATCTCCTTGAGGCTCCTCATTTAAATACACAGGACTGTTTTTCCCAGGGCTTCTTCTAGGCAAGGATATATGGTATTTCATGTGAGGAATGTTCTATTCACAATCTCCTACCTTTTTGGTTCGGGAAGGGATTAGAATGACCTTATAGCTGATCAGTTCTCCAGTGCCTGGAGCACTCCTCCCCCACGACCTCCAGCCCCCTACCCGGAAACCTTTCTCTCCTCCGACACACCCCCCACCTCTTTGCCCCCAACTCAGCAGCACAGGCTCCCACCCCCACCCTGGGGCCAGGAGGGCTGAACAGAGGACCAAAGAGAGGGGAGCAGGGAAGCAGAGGAAGTTCGTGTCTGAATGTGCGCCCCAGTTACATTCCAGAGGCAAACAGAAAGTAAAAAAGAAAAAAAAAAAATTAAAGTTAGGTCACTGCTGTTTCCTATTACCCATGCCTCTGCAGTTCTTCATTCATACCTTGCTGATGGATTACCCGAGAGCCAACAAGGCACCCCAGGACAGAAGTGGGGAGGCTTGGAGAGGGTCATCGTCTGCCCTGTTCAGTTTTCAGCAGATGACTAGAAGGATCAGAGAGGTTCAGTGACCTAACTAGGGTCACACAGCCAGTTCCTACAGACCCAGGACTAGAACACAGGTCCCTTAAGACCTGGGTCCAGATTCCTTCAGTGCCCACCCTTGGCTTAAATTCACATGCCCCATAAGCATAAGCCTTCACTGACTGCCCCTCCTTTCAGACAGCCCTGTGGGCTAAGCCAGTGGTTAGGTTGTTAGCGGGGTTGGGGCGGGAGTGGCTTCTGATGGGCGGGCTGCTAATTGCTGTCATGTCGGTGCAGACCCTGACCACGTGCAGACCCCCTTGAGGACCGAGGCAGCGACAGTCTCACAATGGAAGTCTCACAATGACAGTTGGCTGCACAAACCCAGGGCAGTTGAGGGGAACTGAAATTTGATCTTTTTCTTTCTTTCTTTTTTTCTCCCCCTCCAACCTGGTCTGAAAGAGCCAGTGAAATCCCCAGCCAGACACACCGAGCAGCCTCTGAATCATTGAGAAGCACAGGGGAGGGTGGAGCCCATCCCTGGGCGGTTGGGGGACCCCCCCCCCCCGCCGCTGCCCTGCCCCCTTGCTGTCTCTGGCACAGGGTCTCGTGCCAGCCCGGCTCCCCAGCCGCGGTCCCTGTCCGCGTGCGCTGTGTTCCGGACGTGGGAGCTCCGGGCCGTCACACACCCGCTTCCTCCTCTGCCTCTCACCGCCAGCATCCTCGGAGGGGCCAGCACAAGGTTTCCATTAGCGAAGCACATTTTTGTGCTATGGATATTGAACCGGGGAGGAAAGAAAGCAGACTGTTGTCCATGATGGATGGGTTTTCTAGAGGGCTTCCCAGGGTGGTCCTTAAGGGGCCAGGATGGAGCCAAGCAGGCTTCACAGCTTCACAACATGCCCTTGTTCGGGTGCGTGTCCATGCTGGGGGTCTGTCTGCTCTGCCCCCAGCTTCCCTCACCTCCATCCCTCCCCCCTTCCCTCCCCCTCCCCCCAACATCCCAACTTCCAGTTTATCTGAGTGTAAAACACCTCTCAGTTCTCCTTTTAGAATCAAAAGTGCCCTGTCCCTGGGCTTGCTCTGTATTACGGATGTGTCTATCCCGAAGTGGGAGGGATGGCATGGGGACCCCAGCTTGAGAAACATAGCCTGATAATCCTGCATTTAAAACTATCTCTATCTCCCTTTCCAGAATGCTGAGGTTTTCTTACGCTTTATAAGGATGCTATTCCCATAATCGTCACCCTTATCCACACACAGTCCATTTCCCTCAGCTCAGTTAACTCCATTTTTAAATTTTATTATTTTATTTTTGAAATATTTATTTATTCGGCTGGGTCAGGTCCTAATTGCATCATACAGGATCCCTTGTGGCTTGTGGCCTTAGTTGGCTCCTTGGCATGTGGAATCTTAGTTCCCTGTCCAGGGATCAAACCTGCTTCCCCTGCTTTGCAAGGCAGATTCTTAAACACTGAAGCACGGGAGAAGTGCTCCCCCCACCCCCTTTTTTTTTAAATAGAAGAAGGAAATGACCTTTGGGAACTTGAGTGGCTGAGTGAGGAAGCAAATCCAGTCCTCCCAGAAGTCCCTTCCAAGTCCATCTCGGGGCACTGTTGGGGGAACTTTGAACTACTATCTTAAGAAGTACCTCTGCCCTCAGGGCGCTTTCAACCTGGCCAGGAAGTCAGAATATACGGAGGAAATAATAAAGGACAATTCAGGGAAGTGACAGTGAATAGTCCAACACAAAACTGCTTTGGGGACAGATAGTGCTTGAAGACGGGAATGAATCGAGACCCAATTCACTGAGAAAAAAAGCTGGAAAGGCTATAAAGGGAAACGTCTACCCAAGGTCAAATCACTGAAGACAAAGGCAAGTTCGTCAAATCTTTAATCCTGCGGAAGGACTTTCAAAGAGCCTTTGGGGACAGGTGGAGTGGCCGACAAGATGCCTGGACCTCCCAGGAGAAGCCTGAAGATCAGTGCCCACATCCAGCCTTTTATTCTTTAGTTCTTTCCACCACTGGGGCAAAAGAACTCTAAGTCACGGAGTCTTTTGCAGCATCCAAAAGTCCATACTGTCCAAGTCTCAGAAATTTACGTATTAGAGGCTCTAAGAAGTTCTAAGGGCAAAACCAAAAGCAAAGAACAGAAAACCCCAAATCAGGAAACCTTTAATTCAGTGTTATCAGAGCTTCCCTCTCCGACCTTCAGAACCGTCGTCTCTGCTGCCTGGTCCCTAGGAGAAGCGGAACACCGAAGAAGGAAGCCTTTGTCTGGGACAGTTTTAGGGACTGACCCACAAGCTGCCTTCCCAAGGGGCTCCTCAGCTCTCAGATCCCTGAGCTCACACATAAAGACAAACCCATATGTTCCTTTCCTTCTGGAAGGAATCTCAGCAACACCTACCTCTGCTCCCACACCTGCCTCCTGGGTGTGTTGTGGGTCTTCTCCCCAGAGAGTTGCCAGAGATCGAGTCTCATCTAAGTTTGCCCAGGGCTTAGCATGGAGCTTGGCTTGCAAAACGTAGGTGTGTAAACAAGTGTGAGCTGAGTGGGATGCATTGCACCTGTGAGTAGTTCTAGTGCTTTCTTTTCTCTTCTCCCAAAAACTCCAGCTCCACAACCCTCCCTCACTGAGAGACTGTGTCTGGAGTCTCCCCAAAGGTCAAGCTGGGAGGTACTGAGATCCCCCCACCCCACTCCCTCCCTTCACCCAGACCTTTCCCTGAAGCCTCTGCCCTAAGACCTCTGTGTCCCCAGTTGATGGGGAGGCAGCCTGTGCCCCACCTCCTGCCCCTCCTCTCCACACTCCTCCCCACTCCTCCTTGTCTTCTCCCTGCTGCCTTCTCTCTCACTTCCCACCACCCCACCCCAGCCAGCCTTTCTTTCCCTCTGTGGAGCTGTCAGCCCAGCTGCTGGCTCCAAGGAACCTCTGTTTGACTGGGCCCTGGGCCAATCCCTTGCCTCCAGCTGCCCGATTCAGGATGATCTAAATCAGAGATGCATGTGTAGGCCTAGTGTCTTCAGGGGATGCTCTTCCCTGGTCTTCTGGGCTAAAAAGCACCCTCAGAGAAAAGCTACATCTGACCAGTGGGGGCGCCTCTGACCATAGCCACCATGGCCAATAGCTCTGCTAGTCCAGAGTGGACGCAAGTTTGTAGGGGTGGCTTTGGAGAGGGTCTTGGCTCTCTGTCAGGAAGAGGGCATCCTGCTTCTTCCCGATAGCTCAAGTGGTAAGGAATCTGCATACAAGAGACGCAGGTTTGATCCCTGGGTGGGGAAGATCCCCTGGAGAAGGGCATGGCAACCCACTCCAGTATTCTTGCCTGGAGAATCCCACAGACAGAAGAGCCTAGCCGGGGTGGGGGGTACAGTCCTTGGGGTCACAAAGAGTCAGACATGACTGAGCACGCACGCATACATACATCCTGCTCCTTGTCACTGAAAGAGGCTGGTTCCGGGAATGGCCCAGGATGGTCTTGGAAGATCCAGATTCGTGTCAGAGAAGATGTAGGGAAATGCTAGGGCCCCATCCTGTGTCTGCACCCCAGCTCCTTTCTGCAGGCAAGACACAAGGGAGGTCCAGGAAAAGCGCTGTGGGACCTGCTGCTGGGGCAACGAGGCAGAGGATGAGGCCGGGGTGGGGGTGGTATGCAGGGAGAAAGGCAAGTGACCTGCTAACTACAGCAGCCGAGGGGCCCCACAGCCCCCCCGCCAGGTGAAGGAGCAGGAAACAGGGAAGTCTCCAGGTCCTGACATGTGGTTGTAATGATCACAGACCCCATAGATGCCTAGGGACCTCAGAGGTCATCTCCTCCTGCCTCCTGCTTCCGGGCAGGGCTGTATCTAAACTAGTCAAGATGTGCAGGCAGTTCTGTTTGTAAAGGTCCCTGGAGAAGGGGGGAAATGAGCTTCCTTTCATCAAATATGAGGCTTGGGGATCTCAGTGTTGACTTTGCCGCCATCACCCAAAAAGGTCATACTTTAGAAAGACTACGTCAGAAACTGCCTCATGACTCAGCTGGATGCTGGGACGTGTGGGTCCTGGGTCTGGAGAGGGCTGGGACCCACCTCCCCCAAGTTTCCCAGGCCTGGGAGTGCCCACTGCCCGGCTACATCCCTCCAGTCGCCCTTCCGGCTCTCTGCTCATTTCAGTGATGCATGCGGGTAGTTAGAACAGGAGTCAGCAACACAAGCACCCTGTTATTGGTGCGATGCTTGCTCATAGCTGCTATGGCTGCAGTTCTCGGTGGAAAAGAAAGCCTGTCTTTCAGTTTCTTTCTTAAGAAGACCTGTTGTCCAGACTTCCCTGGCGGTTCAGTGGTTAAGACTCTGCACTTCTTAATGCAGGAGCCGTGGGTTCGATCCCTGGTTGGGGAGCTAAGATCTCCACATGCCACCCAGTGTGGCCAAAAATTTTAAAAAGAAAAAAAAAAAGACCATTTGCCTACCATCCTGTCCCAAAGGCAGAAAGGGGGTTAGGGTGAGTGTCCCAGCTGGGATGTCTTCCCTGACCTGTCTCGCCTTCCACCTCCTCTCTGACTCCCCAGCCAGGCCATGAGTTCCAACCCCCGCACCATCTTCTGTGTGTCCCCCATAACCACACTGGCTGACCTTTTGGAGGGGCAGTGGTGTGATACAGAGTAACTGTTAGGGGGTCCCCGTGGGGTGGGCTTCCCTGGGGGCTCAGAGGGTAAAGCGTCTGCCTGCAATGCAGGACACCTGGGTTCGATCCCTGGGTTGGGAAGATCCCCTGGAGGAGGAAGTGGCAACCCACTCCAGTACCCTTGCCTGGAAAATCCCATGGACAGAGGAGCCTGGTAGACCACAGCCCATGGGGTCACAAAGAGTCAGACACGACTGAGCGACTTTGCTTTGCTTTTATGGGATGGGCTTCCCTGTTGGCTCAGACAGTAAAGAATCTGACTGCAATGCGAGAGACCTGGGTTTGATCCCTGGGTCGGGAAGATCCCCCGGAGAAGGGAATGGCAACCCACTCACGCATTCTTGCCTGGAAAATTCTATGGAATTCTCCAGAGGAGCCTGGAGGGCTATGGTCCACAGGGTCACAAAGAATTGGAGAGGAGTGAGCGACTAACATTTTTACTCCATGGGGTACCCATATAATTTAGTACCTAAACCAGAATGCCATTGAGGTTGAAAAGGCTGCCATTATTGATGCAGGACGCCAGGCATAAATCAGAATTCCACCAGGTCAAGTGGAGTCCTCGATCACCCTGGCTCAGGGTTTGAATGAAGTCCCTACAACTTATATTATCTGATCCTGAGCAACTGAATTATTTTGAGTCTTAGGTTTCTTATTGGTAAAACCATGGTAGTCCACGTGATTGCAGAGTCAGACACGACTTAGCTAGTGAACAACAATGCTGGTAAAACATACTAATGTACAATATCTACCCCCTAGGCAGGGGCAGGATCTTTGAAATACATGAGTTATTCAGGATGTTTGTTAAAAATTAAGATTCCCAGGGACTTCCCTGGCAGTCTAGTGGTTAAAGCCCCACACTCCCAATGCATGGGGCATGGGTTCAATCCCTGGTCAGGGAACATGGCGTAAGACCCCATACACTGCATGGTGCAGCCTAAAAATTTTTTTCAATTAAAAATGTGAAAAAATTTTTAAATTTTAAATAAAAAATTTTAATTTTTTCATTAAAAATCTAATAGTTTTATTTTTAAAAATTAAAAAAGAATGAAGACGCCCAACCCAACTCCAGTAAATTCTGACCCACTGGCTCAGAGTGTGGCCTATGAACCTGTATTTGGATGGGTGGTCCGTAGCTCAAATTTTGAGAAGCCTTGCCTTTGAGTCAGAGTAAGGACAGTGAAAATGACCTAAGTAAGGCGCCTGGCACAGAGCGGCCACCAGGAGGGCTGCTGTCATCCCACTATATTCTTGCCTTTTTCCCTTCCTCCTTCCCCTCTACCCTGTGAGTTCCCCTGGGCTAGGGTTGTGTCTTATCAGCTCTGCAGACACAGTGCCAGCCTGGCACACACTGGCTGCTAGCGATGGCCTAGAGCTCCTTTTGGATGTCCATGTTTAGAGGACAGGGTTTTCCCAATGGCTCAGCAGGTGAACAAACCACCTGCAATGCAGGAGACTCCGAAGACTCGAGTTCAATCCCTGGGTCGGGAAGATCCCCTGGAGAAGGGAATGGCAACCCACCACAGTATTCTTGCCTGGGAAATTCCATGGACAGAGGAGCCTGGCGGGCTACAGACCATGGAATCACAAAGAGCTGGACACGACTGAGTGAGCACACACACACGGGTAGAGGACCAAGGAAGATGCCTGCCCACCATCACCCACAGGCGTGGGTACCCACAGCCGCCTCGGGGAGATCGTTGATCTGCAGAGGATGGACTTCTGTGCAGTTGGCCTCATGCCCACCACTTCCCTCCCAGCTCCACCCTCAAGCTCAAGCTGAACAACCTGGGCTAGGGTGGAGCCCAGGTTTGCTGAGAAATCTGGCTGAGAGATTTGACCGTTAAATGAGTTTCATCCTGAAATGACTTGGAGTGAAAACTGAAAGTAAAACTCAAACCACCCACTTCCCCAGCGAGTGCTGATCTCAGCGAAGCTGCTCCAGGCTTGGAGGCCCCGTACTGCCTCTCCCTTCCCTGCCCGAACCCCAACTACGCTGAGCACCACACCCCAACACCCACCTCTGCCCATGCAGGACTCAGAGGCTGGGGTGTGGTGGGGGACACACCCCTCCTCACAGAGCAGACACGCAGATTCCTTATCAACCCTGACTCTTTTCTATGCTTGGACTCTCTTTACCAAATGAGAAGCCGTTCTTCCATTTAAAGATGCGTATCAGACACATATCATGGCCATTATGTACTGAGCTTCAAACTATGCTGTCCCAACAGCAAGCTGGTACCACTTAAGTCAAAAACGGAAACAGGACTTTTAAAAATGCAAAAATAAAATTCCTTTCTTTTTCATATGATTAAAGAAAGGTTGTGGCTTCCGAGGTGGCACAGTAAAAAATCCACCTGCAATGCAGGAGATTTAGGAGGTGTAGATTCAGTCCCTGGGGTCAAGAAGATTCCCTGGAGGAGGAAATGGCAACCCTCAGTATTCTCGCCTGGGAAATCCCGTGGACAGAGGGGCCTGGCGGGCTATAGTCCATGCGGTCATAAAGAATTGGGTACGACTGAGGGACTAACACACGCAACACATAGGGGAGTTAGTCTGTGCAGTGGGATTGCCCCCGAATGCACACTGTTCCCTGAGGCTCCAGGAGTTGTGTAAACGTACCCAAGTTCACCCAGCTAGGTGGTAGTATGGGGAAGAGGGGCAGAGACAGAGAGCAAGCAACCTACCACTGGTGATCTACTAACCAGGGTGCAGGAAAAACTTCCTAAGAGATCTGTGAGCCTGGCCTACCTAGCAGAACCAATTTCCTGGCCCTCAACTTCCAGGTGCTCATCTCCGCCTGGATCTGCCTGCCTCTCCTTCACAAATGCCCATCTCCCACTTCACTCTCGTCTACCTGCATCTCACTATGTCCCAGGCATAAGCACGCATAGAAGCCTTCTCACCCAAGGCTCTCACATATTTATTTTAAGATCCATGTTAAAAACTGGGGTGTTTTTTTATCTGTCATGGAATATATTTAATTCCAGTATATTATCAAGCAGTTACAGGGATAGTGACAGCTTTTTATTGAATAACCTCATCTCTTCTTTCCTCCTACAATCGTCAAACAAACAAACAATCCAGGACTCTTCTGGTGGCCCAGTGGCGGAATCCATCTTCCAGTGTGGGAGAGGCAGGTTCAGTTCCTAACTGGGGAACATATTCCCATATGCCACAGAGCAGCGAAGCTGGGTGCCACAGTGAAGACCCAGCACAGCTAAAACAAAGAAACCTTGCCCCCAGAAGAAGTCCATAAGGGCAAAGCTGGTGGGATATCAGCATGAACAATTAAAGAGACTGTCACCTCATATCATGCAGGGGATGTAACTCGTAAGTTCCCGCCTCTTCCAACAATCTATCTTAAAATCAGAAGTCAGAGAAGAGGACTGTCCCAGGGACGTGTGCTCACACCCACCTGTTGGGCTGGCTCACGCTCTGTCACTTCCCTGTAATGGTAATTCCTGGATCACGGTCATTTTCTCTGGTCATCACATGTACTCCTCCATTCTGGAGGTATACCATGCAGTGAAGATGGTTCCCTAAGCACCTCCTTTCCAACAATCTTGTCCGCTACCTACCCCAACCCCTTAGTCCCATACTCAGACACTAGACCTCGTTCTACCAATAATTTCAATTCCACCATAATCTCAGTATCTTGCATTCCACACCTTCATTCTCTGCCCCTCTGGAACCTCAGCTCCAACCATCTTGGATTCCCAGACCCTCATTCTCACTGGCCTCACTCCCTCACACTTTCTTACCTGCCTTAAATCCTCTGTTCAGTCCTGATGATGACTCCGTGTATATCCTCGATTCCTTGCCCCACTTTGCTTTATCCCAGCAAGATATGAGCTGAGAAGCATCAGGCTGGGGTACCGAGACCACCGCATAGGTATAGGAGTGTGTAGATATTCTGGGTACTTCTCAGAAGCGCTGGGACTCTCTACAGCCACAGGGAATACAAGGCTCCAGCTGGCGTGACCAGAAACCCAAAGAAAGCAAAGGGTGTTCCTTGAAGGAGTCGTGGGTGTGTGAGGATTTATGAGGAAGTGGAGAAGTTCTAGGAGAACCAGACAGCAGCGCTGAGAGATTCCTCTGAAGCACAGTCGTGTGCAGCCGGGTCCTGGGGACTCACCGTGACGACTCGATCCTCGCGTCTCTGGACATAGCAGCCACTTCTTCCGAGTTCCCGAGAGAAAGAGTCCAACTGGGTCACAGTGCACCATCCCACGCAGAAACTGCCCTGGGACAGAGGCTCTTCCAAGCCACCCGAGAGGAACCAGAACTTGGCGTGGCCACTAATCCTCTGATCAGGGGTCTGCGACCTGGACGGCATGGCTCCGGCCCTGGAGGGCGCTGACTGTGACCAGGGCGAGTGGTCCTGACCACATCCTCATCACACTGACTCACATTTGATTCTGAGAACGGGTTCTTCATGTCCCTCGTCCAGGAACCCCAGGCAGCCACTCCTAAGGGGATTTCGATGGTGGTCCCCAGGACTTTCAGACTGACTCACCCTGTTGGTCCTACAACACTGACCACATGCTGATGTCATTGCAAAGCCTGCCAGGAGACTAGAATGAAAAACTTATGCCCTGTTCCTGGCTTCAAGTTTTATTGTCATGGAAAGTACATTAGGCTTTAAAGCAAGAAGGATTGAATTCATATCCTGGTTCTGTCTCGGACTAGCCGTGAGACCTCTGGAAGCTGATGTGAGCTCTCTGAACCTCGGTTTTGTCATCTGTAAAATGGGGAGAAGGCTGTTCACCTCTCTGAATCTCAGGAGTTTTAGCTTCCTGTACTCATCTCACTTCCAGTATGTGTGTGTTTCTTCCACCCCAGATCCCCCCACCCCTGCACCCATGCAGAGACACAAATCAATCCTCATTAAATACTCTGTGCTGTATTTTTTCTGCAGCTAAAAAGCTCAAGAACTAGACTCCCCCCGTGGCTCAGTGGTAAAGAATCCACCTGCCAATGCAGGAGACACGGGTTCGATCCCTGGTCCAGGAAGATCCCACATGCTGTGGAGCAATTAAGCCCATGTGCCACAGCAACTGAACCTAGAGCCTGGGAGCTGCAATTTCTGAGCCCATGTGCTGCAACTACTGAAGCCTGCTTGCCTAGAGCCTGTGCTCTGAAACAAGAGAAGCCACCATAGTGAGAAGCCCATGCATCGCAACTAGAGAGTAGCCCTTGCTTGTCGTAACCTGAGAAAAGCCCACACAGCAACAAAGACCCAGCACAGCCAAAATAAACAAATAAATAAAAGCTCAAGAACCTCCACTGCCAGTTGTCTTAGAGTCAGAAGGTCTGGGATGGAGTCTCAGCGCTGCACAAAGTGGTATGTGACCCTGATGCTCCCACTCTGCCCTCCAAACTCCCACTTCCTTCTCCGAAATAGTGGGGACCCACGGGTTAGATGGCCTTTTGGATCCCTGCAGCTCAGCGTCCTCAGATCCAAATACTTTGATTAATTCGACCTCCTTCCTCTAAACTTGAGAAAACTACCTAAGTCGCTCCACCCAACGTGGACACAGGAGTTAGGAGGGGCCTCGGGAGCGAAATGCACATGGGTTGGGGGAGAGGGAGCGAGAGGGGGCCTGAGCTGTTTTCAAATGATGAAGCCACATAGAACTGCCTCCCTACCACATCCTGGGCTGCGGTCCGCCTGCCTCCAGGACACCTGCCAACAAGTCCTACCAGCCTGGAAAGGACAGGGCAGATGAGGCAGAGCCTCTGTCCTCCCCTTAACCCACCGACTGATGGAGATTGGCCTTCGCTCAAGGGAAACATGACCCAAACAAGTCAAGGCGGTTGTAAGACCTGAATCCCCTTCTTGCCCTGCAGTCTGGAGGTGTGAACTTCAAGGCAGCTCTGCTCCCGTGCTGCCCCTGCCTGGCTCCAGGCTGTGATGAGGAGGAAATGTGATAAAGTGGAGGATGCCCCCCATCACTGCATCCCCTGCACACAGGGGCACCCTCCCAGCTGAGACTGACTTCCCAACCTGAGTGTGAGCTTCCAGACATGGAGCTGAATCCTTCACATTTTGGTGCAGCCTTCTGACTCACCAGACACGGCGCTCAGCTCTTTATACATCATTTTCTCATTTAATCCCCACCCATAATATTATGGGGTTATTATTTTCATTTTCTAGATGAGGAACTAAAACTGGAAGTTAGGTCACTTGCCCAAAGACCGGTAGTTACTAAATGGCTGAGCCAGGATGTTTCTCTAAGCTCATTTCGAAAAACCAGTTACTTCAAAATTTGTATTACAAAAGTTCATGCCAATGAAGAGCCTCCTGTCCATTCCCGTGCCCCAGCACAGTCCCTTCCTCAAGGCCACCAGGATCAACCTGTTCTTTTACATCATCCTCTAGATACTTCCTGCATATACATTCTAACGTGCCTCAATATTGCTTTGTATGCATGCATGCATGCTCAGTCGCTTCACTCAAGCCTGACTCTTTGAGACTGAAGCCCACCAGGCTGCTCGGTCCATGGGATTCTGCAGCAAGAATACTGAAGTGGGTTGCCATGCCCTCCTTCAGGGTATCTTCCTGATCCAGGAATCAAACCTGTGTCTCCTGCATTGCAGGAAGTTTCTTTACTGTGGAGCCACCTGGGAAGCCCCATTGCTTTGTCTACTCCTCACCCCAAATGGTAATGTCCTGTTGTTCAGCACTTTGCTTTTAAACTGGGTAAATATCTTTTTAAAAATTGGGGTATAGTTGCTCTACAGTGCTGGGCCAATCCCTTGTGTACAACAAAGTGAATCAGCTGTATGCATACATATTCCCCCCTTCCCTTTGGTGCCTCCTCCCCACCCATCCCATCCTATCCCTCTAGGTCATCGCAGAGCACCCAGCTGGGCTTCCTGTGTTATCCAGCAGCCTCCCTCTAGCTATCTATTTAACACAAGATAGTGTAAATATGTCAGTGCTGCTCTCAGTTCATCCCACCCTCTCTTTTCCCTCTGTGTCCACAAATCCTACTCTACACCTGTGTCTCTATTCCTGCCCAGCAAGTGGGTTTACCAGTACCGTTTTTCTAGATGTCATATGCGTTAATATACCTTTGTTTTTCTCTTTCTGACTTCCTTCACCCTGTATAACAGGCTCTAGGTTCATCCACATCTCTACAAAGGATTCGATTTCATTCCTTTTTAATGGCTGAGTAATATTCCATTGTGTTCCTTTGTCAATGAACATTTAGGTTGCTTCCATGTCCTGGCTATTATAAATAAAACTTAATAAATACCTTAAGGGTGGTTTCTCTCTCTCTCTCCCTCTCTCCATCTCTCTCTCCATGCCTGGGACTTTGCAGTTGGATATGTTCAGAATCTGTCTCTGCATGGCTGCCTTTTGTTATGGTGGACATGGGAGGTCGTGAGGCAAAAAACTGGAAGCAACTTAAAGATCCTGCAGGTGGCCTCCTCCATCAATAGGCAGGTCCCCCCAAAACCCAGAGTAGATGACCTCATTAGACCACCACTGCTGGCACGAGCCCAGGAGACTTTCAGAGTCAGGCTCTGTCTACTGCCAAGGATGGTCCAGACCCAGAGGTGCTGGTCAGGACCATCAGACCAGTGTCCAGGGCTGCAGCATCTTGGGGAACCCCTGCCTGACTTGATTTCCTTTCACCAGAGAGAAATCTGGGTACAGATTTCTGCAGTTGGTCCTAACCACTGGGGAAGAGCTTTGAGTCCAGGAGCACTCATTTCCCAAGCCTCAGTTCAGCCTCTTTAATCTGCCCAGTACTCACCTCCACAATGGTGAAGGGACTTTAACGCCAGTCCCGGGGGGCCAGAAGAGAGTCCCAGGGAGATGACTGGATGATCAGGGGGTTGTGTGGGGGATCTGAAGTCCCCTTAACCCTCTGGGCCTCCATCCTCCAAGTTTCCCCTATTTAAATTGTGAAAAATAAGCTATGCTTGAGGGAAACTTCCACAGCATGAAGTTCAAACAAGTTTTAATGTAACTCTTCTTTCTAGAACAGAGAGAACTATGAGTGGACCGCATTATGCCAGTTACATCATGAAGCCAGAATGTCCAAACACCTGAAGAATAGACCAGTCACTGCTTTTTCCAGTGTGGTTTCAGTTCAGTTGCTCAGTCGTGTAAGACTTTTCGTGACCCCATGGACTGCAGCATGCCAGGCTTCCCTGTCCTTCACCAACTCCCAGAGGTTGCTCGAACTCATGTCCATCAAGTCAGTGATGCCATCCAACCATCTCATCCTCTACTGTCTCCTCCTTCTGCATTCAGTCTTTCCCAGCATCAGGGTCTTTTCCAATGAGTCAGTTCTTTGCATCAGGTGGCCAAAGTATTGGAGCTTCAGCTTCAGCATCAATCTTTACAATGAACACCCAGGACTGATCTCCTTTAGGATGGACTGGTTGGATCTCCTTGCTGTCCAAGGGACTCTCTAGAGTCTTCTCCAACACCACAGTTCAAAAGCATCAATTCTTCAGTGCTCAGCTTTCTTCATGGTCCAACTCTCACATCCATACATGATTACTGGAAAAAACATAGCTTTGACTAGACAGACCTTTGTTGGCAAAGTATGATTTAGGGACCATTTTATCTAGAGATCAAGGATGGCCTAACACTCAGTAGTTCCCAGACTTTCTACACTTGATAAACTAGCATAACTTCACCCCCAAATTTGAGAACCAAATAAAAAGCTGATGACTCAGCATCTTGCCAAATAAGAATATGAATTTAGGGAGGCACAGATGTAGAAAGACTCCTTGCTGTGACTATTGTTTCACAATGAAAAGATCTTCTGAAAACAAAAAGTAAAGCAATCTAAGAACAAAGATACCCCTTCAAAGAATGTTTTCCTTTTTCTATTGCAGTGGAGTTGATTCACAACGTTGCATTAGTTTTGGATATACAGCAGAGTGATTCAGTTGTACCTACACATATATATTCTTTTCCATTACAGGTTATCATAAGATATTAAGTTTAGTTCACTGTACTATTTGGTAGGTCCTTATCGTTTATTCAAGGAATGTTTTCTACTCACATGCATGCGTGCTAAGTCTCTTCAGTCCTGTCTGGCTCTTTTCGACCTTATGGACCACAGCCCTCAAGTGTCCTCTGTCCACGGGATTCTCCAGGCAAGAATGCTGGAGTGAGTTGCCATGCCCTCCTCCAGGGGCTCTTCCGGACCCAGAGATCGAACCTGCATCTCTTATGTCTCCTGCGTTGGCAGACGGGTTCTTCACTACTAGTGCTACCTGGGAGACCCACACACGTAGTCTTTGTTCTCCCTCAGACCAGCAAAGTTTCTTCATGGACCTTCAGAGATCCATCATGGGTCCTCACTTAGGAGTTAATGAACTTGATGATGAGATGCAAGCATGCTCCTCTTAACCAATGGTGTCTACTAGTAGTTTCCTTGAATTATTCTTGCATCCTAACCTCCCTCCCTCCTCCCCTCATTCCTTCTTCCCTTCCTTTCTTCTCTCCTTCCCTCCCTCCTGTCCTTTATAAACGTTTCTCGAGCAACTACTATGTTCTAGCCATCTTCCTACCATCTTTTCCTCTATAGCAAATGTTTTTATAGTACCAAAGAGCTCCCCAACACACAATCAAGAGGAGCCCTTGAGGTTGGAAAGAGAAGCTGGTTGGTTTCGATGGAGTTCTTTCTGACCAGGAGAGCTGGAACCACAGATGTAGAATGGTAACCCTCAGCCAGAAAGGAAAAGACCCTTAACTTGACTTTGGCTGAGACAAAAGCCCTTTCAGGTCTATTTTGAGAGATTTGAAAAGCGTGCCTGCACCTGGGGTTTGGTCCCCAGAGAGACCCATCCCAGGAAGCAGGTTGCACTTCCCCTGTGTCCACCTGGCTGGGAGTTCACTTCCACCTGCACCGGCTCATCACCTGCAGCAACAATATTGCTGGAGAGTTTTAACATCTCTGGAGGCAACCTCAGATGTGCGATCACAGGACCTAGCTGTCCAGGTATCTCCTGAAACGTCCATCACCACTTTGGGTAGGGTTCTATTCCCAAGTTACGCACATTGTGCAGGTCAGCCCTACCCTACTGTTTTTAGCCTATTACTTTTAGTGCACAGTTTTGCAGAATGCAAGGGTTTTCAGGAATGCTCAGGCTATGTTATAGCACAGAACCTTGTGGTAAATTAATACTACTGATCTTTAACTATATGTGAAACTGTAGAACAATCATACCCACAGGACACTAAGCTGCGGTTAAAATTTTTAAAATGTAGAGCTGTGCGGGGAAAATCCCCATAGCAGAGTAAGTGAAAAAAAAAGAAAAGCAATTTGTAGAACAATATATGCGGTGTGATCTATTCATGGCATGGGGAGATAACCTTCAAAACAACACCCTTTACCCCCTATGGGTACATGTATTACATATGTCTGTAAGTTAAAGGGAAACCTCTTTCCCTCTATTTTGGCAGCTTCAGGTTTTAGGTGCAGTGTGCAGGACCTTTTTATAAAATTAATTAATGTACGTATTTATGGCTATGTTGGCTCTTCACTGTTGCTTGGGCTCTTCTCTCGTTGCAACAAGCAGGGGTTACTCTCTAGTTGCAGTGCACAAGTTCATCATTGAGGTGGCTTCTCTTGTGGAGCACGGGCTCTAGAGCACTTGGGCTTCAGGAGTGGCAGCTCCCGAGTTCTAGGGTGCAAGGTCAGGAGTTGTGGCACAGGGGCTTAGTTGCCCTGCCGCCTGTGCGATCCTCCCAGACCAGGGACTGAACCCACATCTCTTACATTGACAGGCGGATTCTTTACAGCTGGACCACCAGGGAAGCCCATTGCTTATGTATTTAACAGCTAATTAAAACATAATAAAAAGAATTCAAATACTCCCTCTTCATCCAGAGATTGGAATTAACAAGGTCTTTAGTGATAAACCTTGATGACGGCTCCTGGGGCCTAGGTGGGGAGGAGAAGGGGGAAAAAATGAAGACACAAGGGGAGCAGAAGGGGCTTCCCTGGTGATTCAGATGTTAAAGAATCTGCCCGCCATGCAGGAGGCCAGGGTTCAATCCCTGGGTCAGGAAGATCCCCTGGAGAAGGGAATGGCAACCCACTCCTGTATTCTTGCCTGGACAATCCCCTGGACAGAGGAGCCTGGTGAGCTACAGTCCATGGGGTCATAAAAAGGAGGACACGACCGAGTGACTAACACAACTCAAAGGGGAACAGAGCTCTGATTACTCTGAGTGACAGGTGACAATGACTTCCTAATTTTACAGAAACCAAGCATATTTTGATGGCTGTAAAGGGCCATGGGGGCGAGGGTGGAATTCCCCAGAATAAAAGGCCACAGCCATTAGTGGACTTTCCACCCCGAAGCCACCTTCCGCTCAACATCCAACGTGGGGATGAGCGAGAGAAGGATGCAGGAAGTTGTTGTGAGTGGCCCTGGATCTCAGTGCCGGGGCAGATGGTCAGAGCGCCTTCGGAGGGGCCACAGACCAGGGGATTTCCTGGGGGTGGAGTCTCGGGTTAGGCCCCCAGGCTATTCTGAGTGTCCCCCCCTCCCTGCCGCCCCAGCTCCCCCACACTGATTCCAGGAAGCCTCCCTGGGATTATCAGAAAGTTGCCATCTTCAGCTGTGTTCAGCAGGAGCGGAGGGGGTGGAGGGCACAGGCCACCTGGTTGTGAGCTGAAAGAGCCCAGAACCAGGAAGCAGCAGGACGGCCATCCGAGGGGGTGGGGTGTGTGTGTGTGTGTGCGTGTGTGTGTGTGTGTGTGACTCTGGACAGTGCACTCAACCCCTGGGCACTGCTGGCCCCCACTTCCATGTGTAACATGTAAAAATGGGATAGTATTTCATCTCAGGGCAACTTCCAAAGGCTGTGGAGAAAACAATGCAAGATAAGGCATGTGAAAGCGATCTGTAAACTGGAAGGTGCAGTGAAAATATAAGTGACTCATTTCTGTCCAGATGCAACTCAGATGTCACCTCCTCCAGAAAGCCCTCCCTGGTTCCCTAGCCTAGCTTTCCTATTGTTCGGTCGCTAAGTCATGTCCGACTCTTTGCAATCTCATAGATGGAAGCATACCAGGCTTCCCTGTCCTTCACTATCTCCTGGAGTTTGCTCAAATTCACGTCCGTTGAGTCGGTGGTGCCATCCAACCATCTCATCCTCTGCTGCCCACTTCTCTTTTTGCCTTCAATCTGTCCCAGCATCAAGGTCTTTTCCAGTGAGTCAGCTCTTTGTATCAGGTGGCCAAAGTATTGGAGCTTAGGGGTTTCTATTCTTGGAACTCTGTGGCTCATCATGTGAACTTTGGTTTTAACTCATCTGTCCTGTTAGGAGTACCCACCAACTCATCCTTGCCACAAGCCCTGGGATGCTGACAGTTGTTATCATTTAGTCTCTAAATCATGCCAACTCTTTGTGACCCCATGGACTGTGGCCTGTCAGGCTCCTCTGTCCATGGGATTCTCCAGGCAGGAATACTGGAGTGAGTTGCCATTTCCTTCTCCAGGGCATCTTCCTGACGTAATCTGTGCTTCTTTCTGTTCCCTGAGTATATGTTCTTCATGTGCACCCCCAAAATCCAGATCCTAACTCCTTAGATATCAGGAGCCTTGTCTAGTAATAAATCAGTAGTTTTAAAAATAGATGGTAAGGTTAACACAACTGGAATTTAAAAAACAAAGCACTCAGTAGGGGAAAGTAAACCCTCTTGAACTTAAGCACCCACACACAGACACACACTCAGAGCTCCCCAAGGCCCTGTCAAGTCTTAGGGTACAAGGTCTGGTCCCCAAGTCCAAATGTTTCTTCTGGGACAGGCCCACAGACTGTGCCTAGTTGAGTCTCTGAGAGCTTTTCAAGACTCTGGGGAAAGAGCCAGCCCCTGTGTACTGAGGATCCACCCAAGGCAGAAGCCTCCCACTCCTGCCAGGCAAGGCCAACAGCCCTTCAGGGCGACTGAGAAGAGAAAGGGTCACTCTGGCTAGAGGAGAGGGGGTGCTCTGCGGAGGAGGGGTGGTTTGTGGGGCCCCCAGGGACAGTATAGGTGACAAGCCCAGAGCATGCTGACAAAGAGGGGTGCAGCTGTGAATACAGGCTGGATGGGCAGAGCTGGGCTGGGGAGAACTGTGGGACACTTTGGGGTGATTGGCTTTCAAAAAAGCTTCTGGAGTCTGGGGCAGGAGACTGCCCTGAGAAGGATACAAGCGAGGGATCTTGTGGGGAGCTGAGCGGATCCTTGGAGGAGAGACACAGGACAACATGCCAGAGATCATCCCCGCCACCCCCTCTGGCAGGGATCCCGTTAAACACTGAGAGCTCTTTGGGGTGGGTGCTGCTGCTTCATGGCCCCTGACAGCTGCCAGCAGAGTCTCTTTGTGACCCTCGTTCACCCGGACACCATGTATCCTAAGGCAAGCTGGAGACCTTTCGCCTGTGTTACTAGGCACCTTGATAAGCAGTTCTTAGCTGCACAGTGGACCAGACAAGGTGATGCTGGAACTATGCTCTTAACACAGGCATTTTCAGATCACCTGCTTTCTTCCCAGCCAAGCAGACATAATGGGCATCTTATTCATTTTAAACGTTAAATGGAGATGCTGAACTTTGGGCGCCCCCAGTTCAGGATGATGGTGGAATGGAACAGAAAAAAATCCTCAGGTCCCACAGGCCCAAAGCTTCGGGATCCCAAACACCTAAAACATCTCTAAAATCCACAACCTCAAAGCCTCAGAGCTGCTCCTCCGCTGGGCTTTATAAACTCCTCGCCTTCCTTTCCCAAGCTTTCCCCGTCACAGGCCACAGCCCTAGGGGACAGTGGGAAGGCAAGAGTGCCCGCACCCCCAGCCCCAGGGTGAAGCATCACTCCAGGTGTCTGAGGGTGTATGCGATCTGGGATCACGTGTAGGGCTGGCCCTTGGGCTCACCAGCAAGCTCGGTGTGTAGAGGTGCTGTCTGTCTCAGTTAACCCATCCGAGACTTGGAAGAAGGTGAAATTTAGGGCGAATCCAGTGAGTCAGAAAGATGGAGGTCCACAGCAAGGCAAGGAATACACAGAACACAGACGTCCACATACACACACACACACACACACACACATGCACACGCACCGTCCATCACTTGTGTGCCTTATGCAACTTAAAAGAGAAGCAGAATGAAAGACCCGATTGCTTTCTCAACAATGTGGATGTGTCTCACAAAGGAACTCTGGAGCAAGTGAAGGCAGATACCAAAGACAACAGGTTCTATCTGATGCAACTGAGGCTGAGTCCCAAACAGGCCGAAGGAACCCATGCTATGAGAAGTCAGTGGGGTTGTAACCAGCGCTTCTGACATTCCCTGGAAGGGCATGAAGGCAGCTTCAAGGGGGTGCTGGCGATATTCTGCCTTGATATCAGAATCAAGGGCAGTTATCTGAAGGTGTGCACCTTCTAAAAATTAAGTTCATTTATAAAGTGGACACATCAGACTCAGAACATATAAATTAAGTATATACATAGAGGCATTTATTACATTTACAGTTTACAATTTGGACATTTTTGTAAGTGTTTCTTGTGTGCATGCTCAGTCACTCAATCACAGCTGACTCTGCAACCCCAAGGGCTATAACCCGCCAGGCTCCCCTGTCCATGGAATTTTCCAGGCAAGAATACTGGAGTGGGTGCCATTTTCTCCTGCAGGGGATCTTCCTGACCCAGGGATCGAACCTATGTCTCCTGCATTGTCAAGTGGATTGTTTATCGCTGTGCCACATGGGAAGCCATGTATGTGTGTGTGTGTGTGTGTGTGTGTGTGTGTATAATACATCCACAGATAGTAGTTGTATTAAGAGAAGAGATAGACAAGCCACAGACTGAAAGAAAATCTTTACAAAACATCTAATAAAGGACTGGCACATAAAACTCTTAAAACTCAATAATAAGAAAACAAACCACCCAATTAAAAATTGGGCAAAAGGATCTGAACAGACATTTTATCAAAGAAGATACACAATTGCAAATATGTGTATAAAAAGATGCTCACATCATATGTCATTAGGGAATCACATATTGAAACAGCAGAGAGATACCATTGCACGCCTGTTAGACTGACTAAGGTCTGAAGCACTGATGGCATCCAACGCCAATGAGAATATGGAGCAACAGAAACTCTCGCTCGTTGCTGCTGGGAATGCAAAATGGTGCAACCACCTTGGAAGGCAACTGGGCAAGATTAAAACTTAAACTCATACCATGTGATCCAGCAATCTCACTCCTTGGTCTTCTCCCAAACGAGTGGAAATTTTATTTCCATGCAAAAACCCAAATATTTCTAGCAGCCTTTATTCATAATTACCAAAACTTGGAAGCAACCAAGATGCCCTTCAAAAGACAAATGGATAAACAGACACTGGCATATCCATACAGTGGAATATTATTCAGCACTAAAAACAAATCCGCTATCAAGCTATGAATAGACATGGGAAACCTCAAAAGTATATTGTTAAGTGAAAGAAGCCAATCTGAACAGGACACACTATATGATTTTGTCTATATAGACATTCTGGAAAAGGCAAAACTACAGAGATGGTTAAAAGATTGGTAGTTGCCAGTGACCAAGGCAGGAATAAATAGGTAGAACACGGGGTTGTTAGGGCAGTGAAACCATTTTGTTTGATACTGTAATGGTAGAAATAGGTCATTACACATATAAAACCCATAAAATGAACAACAGGAAGAGTGAGTCTTACTGTAAACTGTGTGTTAGTTAAGAAGGTATCAATACTGGCTCATCAATTATAAGAAATGCACCACAGTAAGTTAAGATGTTAATAATTGGGGAAACTGGAGGCGGGAGTGGTGGGGTATATGAGAATTTTTGTACTTCCCCCTCAATTTTTCTGTAAGCTTGAAATTGCTCAAAAATATCTGTGAATTTTTTAAAGATATAGTTAAAACAGAAGTAAACTGACAGACATAGAAAAAAAAACTTATAGTTACAAAAAGGGAAAAAAGGATCAGGGATAAATTAGGGGTTTGCGATAAACAGATACACACTATTGCATACTATATAGTGATAGACTCAATAAAATAGATAAACAACAAGGACCTGCTATATAGCACAGAGAACTATATTCAATATCTTGTAATAACCTATAAGAGGGAGGAATCTGAAAAAGAATCAGCTCAGTTCAGTCGCTCAGTCGTGTCCAACTCTTTGCAACCCCATGGACTGTAGCACACCAGGCTTCCCTGTCCTTCGCCAACTCCCGGAGCTTGCTCAAATTCATGTCCATTGAGTCAGTGTTGCCATCCAACCATCTCATCCTCTGACATCCCCTTCTTCTCCTGTCTTCAATCTTTCCCAGCATCCGGGTCTTTTCCCATGGGTCAGTTCTTTGCATCAGGTGGCTAAAAAGAATCAGTATATATGATATCAGTGAATCACTTTGTTGTACACCTGAAACATTGTAAATCAAATATGCTTCAATTTTTTTAAAGCAGTTGCATCACTTGAGATAATGCTTAAGCTTTCAAGACCTTCATTTCAGGTTCCTTAACCTATGAAATGAGGGGTTTCCCAGGTGGCACAGTGGTAAAGAACCCACCTGCCAGAGCAGATATGGCTTTGATCCCTAGATAGAGAAAATCCCTTGGAAGAGGAAATGGCCACCCGCTCCAGTATTCTTGCCTGGAAAACTCCATGGAAAGAGGAGCCTGGAGGGTTACAGTCCCTGGGGTCACAAAAGAGTCAGCCACTACTGAGCAGGCACACACCTATGAAATGAGAGAGTTTGACAAGGTGAGTCTCAGAGTCCCTGGAGGAGGATGCCTATAAAGGTGGACAGACCGGCTCCCCACCATCCACTATCCATCTCCCAAAGTCATGCGTGTTACAGGCAGCCCAGGATCAGTGCGCTCACTCAAGTGGTTGGAGACCCAGTCCCTGGGCCGGATGGGCTTCCAGGAAAGGGATGTTCAGGGCAGAACCAGAGGGGACCCAGGGCCCTGGGCTGCTGGAGGTGGAGGGTCACCTTCACTGCATGAGTCAGGAGGCAGGAAGAACTTCAGAGCATCCTTAAGGTCCCTGCAGGGCTCTGAGGGGCTCTGCTGGAGGCAGGCAGTTTTCACAGAGCAGCAGCCCTGAGACTTCTGTCCTGAAGAGCAGGCAGGAACCCTCTGTCAACACAGGACACGCGGCGGAGGGGGCAGAGGTTTGGCACAAAGCGAGCAGCTGGGCCGACGTCACAGCTGCAGGAGCGGTGGGCCTGTGAGGCCCCTAGGGGTTCCGTGGAGAAGCTGGGGGCGCCCACACCCACATGCAAACCCAGACTCAGCCAACCCTGGTCAGAGTCTCTGTTCCCCCCCTCCAGAAGCAGGCACACGGCACCAAAACCAGGCTCATTTCAGATTCGGGATCTCCAACCTCAGCTCGGAGATTCTTTTTCGTTTCTCAGTTTCCTTGACCCCTTTCTCCCCAGCAGATTTTTCAAACTTGTGCTGAACCTCCTGCAAACTGCCTCCCCACCTCCCACATTCAGGGGCCCCTCCCCCACCTCACCTGCAGCCCCACCCACTGCTTCCTCCTTCCTGCTCATCACGCTGGAAGGCAGGGCCCCACTTGTCTCACAAGGATTCTTCCATCCCTGCTCTGATTCTGCTGCCTCCCGGGTCTTCAGCATGAACGTGTCCCCTCCCTGTCCATCTCTCCTTCGGCCCCCTTCCTCAGGACCTCTCACTGGTTGACTCCCTTCCTTGACCATCCATCAGGAGGGCTTCTCTCTGATGACCGCTCTCCCTACACGCTCTCTAAGTGACGCCAGCAGCTTCCCTGGTCTCACTGATGTGGATGCTGTGGATGCCAGGATGTGAGTACCTAAGGCTATGTCTCTTCTCTGAGCATCAGGTGGGTCCGTCTGACTCGTCCTGGTCACTGCAGTTAGAGGCCTTTCCTATAAAAGCCCTTGTTTCCAAGGACCCACTCCCACCTCCCCCACGGAAGGGATACATCCAGGGAACCTCACTGACACCCCAGAACCCTGACCCTCCTGGGCACACCCATGCAAACACCAAGGTCATAGCCAATTGGAGCCAGTATAGAAATCTGACTCTCTCTTTTGAAAATAGGAGTTTGGAGATGCAGGGAAGAGATCAGAAGGCGAAAGACACTTGTTCTCAGCATAGCTGCTGGCAGGATGTCCGTGCTCAGTACCTGCCAAGCCATTGCTGTTCATCTTTCCTCTTCTCCTCTGAAATGATATTCCTCCTCCAGCTGCCCGCCCCGGAAACTTTTCATTCTCTCCCCTCGTTGCGCATCTCCGATCAACCACTGAAATTGCCTCCTGGCCAGTCTACTGCCTCCAGGCTGTGCCCCCATCATCCTCCACGTGAACCCCGAGTGCTTCTGGGTCACCCTCTCACAGAGCAAACCGTCTCTCCTGACTCACCAGCCCCTGCTTGACCCAGCCCTGACGCCTGCTCAGTGGCACTTCTGGCCATCCCTCGCCTTGCTGTGGACGCTGCAGCCAGTGCGCCGTTTCCCAAATTCTCTGTTCTCTCTCACCTGTGGACTTTGGGTGTGCCTTTTTGAGGGCTCTGCCTGAACATTCTTTCTCCATCCCTTTTTGGCTGCATAACTATTTTTTTTTAATTATGTATTTATTTATTTGGCTGCTCTAGGTCTTAGTTGCAGTACAAGAACCCTTTAGTTGTGGCATGTGGGATCTAGTTCCCTGACCAGGGATGGAAGCTGGGTCCCCTGCATTGGGAACTTAGAGTCTTACCCACTGGACCACTGGGGAAGTCCCTGGCTGTACAATTCTTGACCAACCTTTTAGTTACGCCCTTAACTGTCTCTTTCTCGGGAAAGCTCTTCCCAGTGTCACCAGTCATGGACCGGCATGGCAGCCTGCATTCACTCCATCACACCACCCACCACACTCCCCGAGAGGTCCCTCTGAGTCGTTCTGACTCCATACTGGACTGGTAGCCACTTGGACAAAATCCACCACTGAGTTTCATGGCCCTGGCATGAAATCTGGCACATCAAAGCTGTTGAATGAACGAATGAATGAATTTGTGAGTGCCTTATAAGTATTTATCACTTGTTATAGGCCTTGAAGACTCAAAGATGAAAAATAATACCCTGCATTGGAAGGGGAAAAAAAAAAAGAACTTTGAGGTAGACCAATAAGGAAGCGAGTAAGTTTGACAAAGGGTTATAAATGCTATGAGAAAGCATGATGGGAGAGGTGGAGACAGGCATGGAGAAGGATGGGATCAAGTCTACCATCTCAAGGGGTGCTTGAGAAATTCTTTTTCCTTCTTTCTTTTTTAAATTTTCCATTTTGAAATCATTTAAGACTTATAAATATTGCAAAAATAGTACAGGGTTCCCTTCCACCCTACCCCTAGTGCTCTCAACTGTTGACAGCTTAAATAACCATGGTTCAGTGACCATAACCAGGAAGTTCACTTTGATATGATGCTATCAGCTAATTATAGACCTTATTCAAACTTCACCAATTTGATTTACTCACATCGTTTTTTTTTTAGGACCAGGGTCCGATCCTGGATTCTACATCCTATTTAGTTATATTTAGTTGCCTTAATCACCTTCAATCTGGTACATTGTTCTTAGTCTTTTCCTTACTTTTCTTTCCTGTTTTCTTTTTGTTTTTGTTTTTTATTTGTTTGTTTGTTTTCTGACTCTGACAGTTTGAAAAGTATTGGCTGGTGATTTTGTAAAATGCCCCTCTGTCTGGATTTGTCCAGCAGTTTCTCATGATTTGATGGAGGCTGTTGTTTTGGGCAAGAATCTCACAGATGGGACTCTATGCCCTTCTCAGTGTATCCTATCCCTATCAGGGTCTTTGTGATGTTGCTGGCTCTCATTCCTGGTGATGTTAACTGCAGCCACTTGGTTGAGGTGATGTCCAATAGGGCTCTCCACGATTATCATTTTTCTTTTGTGATGAATAAATCTCTTGTGAGGAGATAGTTTGAGACTCTGCAGATATCCTGTTTTCCATCTATTTTCACATCCCACATTCAGCATCCACCCATGAGACATACTTGGCACAATCATTAATGGAGTGTTGCCAAATTGTCCTTTTTCCCCCTCTCTCATTTCTTCTACATTTATCAATTGGAACTCTCCTATGAAAAAGAGCTGTTCCTTTTTTCTCCCTTTGTGTATATAATTTATTCAATTATTTAGATCAGCATGGACTCATGAACATTTATCCTCTTCTCTTCTATGGGTTATCACTCATTTTTATTATTATTTACTTTATTACTCAAAACTTCTCAGCATGGGACTCAAGGATAAACCTGATCCTTTCCTAAAAGTCATCATGGTCTCATAGTTGAGACAGCTAATCAAAGACTATCAGAAGGCATAAGGTCCAGAAAGCAAATACAGAAACCCACTGGAAGCCACCGTTATGTAATTTTCTACTATTCTTGGTCATTTAGGAGAAGTGATTCTCAAGAGATGAGTAGGTGCTTCCCAGCCAGAAAAAGGTGGGCAGGACAGGTCAGGGAAGTAGCTGCAGCAGAAGCATCCATGTGCAACAGCCTGGGTACCGCAGAAGAACAGGGTGTTCCGAGTGGCTGAAGCAAAGGGTTTGCACATGAGCCGGGCAAGATGTAAGTTTGGAGAGAAGCAGGGTCCAACTCCCAGAGTGGGCGGGGGACCCAGATGCCTGACTCCGGGCTGTCATTGACACTCTAGGTGGGAAGTCACTGACAGGGCTCAAGTAGCAGAATCACATGTTTGGTGCAGTGATTTTTAAAAAGTCTTTCTTTCTCTGTGAGAGAGAGAGAGAGCTAGGAGAGTGTGAGGCTGCAGGTGGGCAGTCAGCTACAGGACCAGCACCAGAGTCAAGCAGAAAGGATGAGGGTCTGAGGAGTCAGCGGTGGGGATGGAAAGTGGAGGCAGGTCTGAGAGATGGGAAGGAAGTAGACTCAAGTGTGTTCCGTGACCAAATGTGGGGAAGCTCTGGAGTGTCTTGGGCTGATAGTGACATAATTTGTTGTTCAGTCGCTCCATCGTGTCCAACTCTTTGCAACCCTGTGGACTGTAGTATGCCAGGCTTCCCTGTTCTCCACTGTCTCCTGGAGTTTGCTCAAACTCATGTCCATTGAGTCAGTGATGCCATCCAACCACCTCATCATCTGTCGCCCTCTTCTCCTCCTGCCCTCAATCTTTCCCAGCATCAGGGTCTTTTCCAATGAGTCGGCCCTTCGAATGAAGTGGCCAAAGTATTGGAGCTTCAACTTCAGTATCAGTCCTTCCAGTGAATATTCAGGACTGATTTCTTTTAGGATTGACTGGTTTATCTCCTTACTGTCCAAGGGACTCTCAAGAGTTTTCTCCAGCAGCACAGTTCAAAACCATCAATTCTTCTGTGCTAGCTTTCTTTATGGTCCAACTCTCACATCCATACATGACTACTGGAAAAATCATAGCTTTGACTATACAGACCTTTGTTGGCAAAGTGATGTCTCTGCGTTAAGGAGCTGAGATTTAGAATAGCCACTCTGGCTCCTGCATGCAGCATGAAAAGAGAAAGCCCCATTGCAAGGCCCTTTCATTGATCCAGGGGAGATAAAGACCACTTGGGATGATGGCAGGGGAGAGCAAAAGAAGGAGTAGTTTAGAGAGATGCCGAGGAGGGAAAACCCACAGGACTTGGCCATGGATAGGATGCTCGACCGAAAGAGAGATATGTATGGAGGAAAACTCCAGGTTTCTGGAATCGACAACAGTTGACACTAACTGAGCACTCAATTTATGTCAGGCACAGTCCTAGGGGAGAAAAAAATCACACAAAGACACACACACAGTTTACACGTGGGGTACCTCTCGGGATACATAAGAAACTGTTTGTAAATGTTGCCTTAGGGAGGAATTGAGTATCTCTAACAAAGATCAAAATACTATCTAGTAGGACTTCCCTGGTGGTCCAGTGGTTAAGAATTCACCTGTCAATATAGGGGACACGGGTTCAATCCTTGGTCCAGGAAGACCCCACATGCCACAGGGCACCTAAGCTCATGTGCCACAACTATTGCAGCCCATGCACCCTAGAGCCCATGCTCTGCAACAAGAGAAGCCACTGCAATGAGAAGCCCACGCACAACTAGAGAAAGCCCAAGAACAGCAACAAAGACCCAGCCAAAAATTTTAAAAACTAAAATAAATATTTTTAAAAAAATACTGTCTAGTAAAACTCTTGGAGAACTGGTGCTGAATGTTTTCTACATGTGTGTTTGCTAATAACCCACCTTCAGTTTGACTGACTGAATCCGTACAATCCACACAGTGTTGCAGCTTCAGGTTCTGTGTAGGTAAAACAGGGGGAGAGCAGAAGACATATTGTCCCCTGGTAAGCAAATGCAGAAAAGAGGGAAGACCAACCATCACACTCAACTCCTTCTTCCAGAGCAGCCAATCAGCTCGGTCCCTCACAGAGGTGGGCAGGGTTTGGAGCAGGAAGGTGCCGCCTCCATGGGCTCCCAGCTAACATTCCCAACTCCTGCTCGCTGAACTGGGTGAAATAACCCACTGAGCTTATGGTGGGTAGGAGTTGTGTGTCCTTCCAGATCTGTTCGATCTTGCTCCCACCATCAAGTGGGATTTTCCCAACATCAACTACTGGTCCTTTGGGGAGCCTCCTAGAACCATAGCTGGGCAAAGCAGATTTGGTTGCCTGAAGGTCAAAAACAAAACAGGATTATATATTTCAATTGACTCCAAGGCCAGTCAGTACCTAAGCTGGAAAATGGACTCCCTACCCCATTTTCCACCTCAGATTATGAAGCACCAAGCAGCATGATAGAGCTCATCAGATATACTCCATATACTCCAATACTTAGGCCACCCGAATGCAAAGAGCCAACTCATTGGAAAGACCTTGATCCTGGGAAACAGTGAAGGCAAAAGGAGAAGAGGGCAGCAGAGGATAAGATGGTTAGACAGGTAGCATCATTGACTCAATGGACACGAATTTGAGCAAACTTCAGAAGACAGCAGAGGACAGAGGAGCCTGGCAAGCTACAGTCCATGGGATCACAAAAAGTCAGACATGACTTAGTGAGTGAACAACTAAATGGCAATATAAAAATACTCCATGAAATACCAACACAGAGAAGCCTCAGACTTGAATATAAATTCATTCCCATGGTGAATTTCTGATCCTGCTCAGCCACAGCTGAAGGGGCTCTGAGGGTCTGGATGGAAATGGGGCCACCACCTGGACCATCTCTAGTGGGGAGAGGCATGGACCCTTCAGCACCTTATAAGGGATGCTGAGAGTACCAAGTCTCTCACGAGACTCAGCTTAAAAACATCCTAAGAGCTAATGTGTTGAACCACAGATGAATGACATACCATCTACACACCCAGGAAATCCCCAGCTCTCAGGGCAGGTGTATGAGCAAGAGTATGTTCCCCTAGGCTCTGTAGGTGATGCTGCAAAGACCAAGAGAGAGACTCAAGCGAGGGAGGAAAGGAAGATGTGGACCAAGAAAACCATTTCTATTCTGCGAAGATGCTAGTCAGGCGATGGAAGACAGGGATCTGGGGTCCACTTAAACTCAATAGGGTCAAATCTCCCCCTACTTTTACCACTGGGCAATGCCATATAAGGGGGAAGGGGCCATGCACAGGGTCCCCTCTCTGAGACAGCAGGGTCTGAGATGTAATTGTCTTCATATTATTGTTGTTTTTTAGTCGCTCAGTCGTGTCTGACTCTTTATGACCCCATGGACTGTAGCCCACCAGACTCCTCTGTCCATGGGATTCTCCGGGTAAGAATACTGGAGTGGGTTACCATTCCCTTCTCCAGGGGATCTTCCCGACCCAAGAATAGAACCCGGATCCCCTGCATTGACAGGTGAATTCTTCAGCACTGAACCACCTGGGAAGCCCCCATTGTCTTCATGTAAGTTAGCAATCTGCAATGATGCTGGCTCCTGTGACCAGGTCTTCTTCTTTGAGGTACCTTCCTTTCCCAACTGGAAGTCAGACTCTCTGAATGTCCATTCTTTCCGGGCTCCAGTGCCTCCTCCCCCTCCTGAGGGCATCTCACCACAGGGCATCCTTGCTGAGACCCCAGACTGTCCCCTCAAGAAGGTGGCTTTCTTCCCTCATCCCCCTTGTGTTCCAACTGGAGGATCACTCAGGCAGAATCCTGAACCAAAGCCGGATTGATGGTTCTGCTCCCGTGCACTTCTCAAGATGCTCTTCTTTGTAGATCTTTTAAAAATATCCACCCTTAGAAAATCATTGCTTTCCCTCAAATCTTTTCCTGCAGAGATCAGATCGTTCACCTGTGCGTTCTTCCCCTCAACTGTCCCTGGCTTCTTTCAGGCAACCTCAGGTTCGTATCAGTTGAATCTGCTTTTTTTTTTTTTAAGTTGGCCCTTTATTTCATACAGAGCCCGCCCTTTCATGTGTTTTCCAAGAATTGTTTTCTGAACACAATCCTCCAGGGCCTTTTCTTATGGGATTTCCCATCATGGGAGATACGAAATCATTCATTCTGGGTCTGTTCAAAGCAAACCGCTGTTTAGACAAATCTTACTAAGCTGGAAAATCCCACTCAGAGGTCTTCTCCCATCAGTCCTGTCTCCTCGAGTCTGGGCTTGTTCCGAGCTCGTCCTGCCCGGCTGCTCTGTCATCCATCCCACGGGTCCTGCGTTTTCCTTCAGCGACCAAATTCCATGAATGTCTCAGGTGTTCTCTTAGACAGAGGTATTTCCTGGGTCACAAAGTTCATGAAATGTTTTGTTGGTTTTTTTTTTTTTTTTTTTTTTTTTTTTAGCATTTCACACTGATCTTTCTGGTCTTTCACTGTCCAAAAAATTTCAATTAATTTATCTATTTTTAATTAGAGGATAATTACTCACACTATTGTGTTGGCTTCTGCCATACAACAGCATGAATCAGCCATAGGTATGCATATGTCTCCCTCCCTCTTGAGCCTCCCTCCCTCCTCCCACGCCATCCCATCTCCTCTGGATAGCTTCATCCAAAGCTTTTTTTGTCCCATCCTTTAAGGAGCTGTTGCCAGTTGTTCTTATGATGTACGCTCACACTGTGGCCCTCCTCCCAGCAGATCTAAAAGGACAGACACTTCTCAGATTTTCCTGGATCCTGGCTACCCCTGGGAAAGTCATTGCAGTCTGCTTTCTGTAAAATGTTGCTTCTTTTCTCTGCTGCTTAATCTTACTGGAATTCGAACACCATTTCTGTTCTAGAACCATCTAAACTAGGTTTGTCAACATTGTATAATATATCATCTTTACCATCTGAGCAACCAGGGAGGCTCAATCCATTACTATAGTTTCATAAAAAATATTTTAAAAATATGTCTGTCATTTCAATTTCCCCCATAAGAACAATCAATATTATATTTTCAATAATATTGATGTATTTCTCTTCCACAAACTTAGAGGACAGATTCTCTTTATGATAAGACTTCATTCCTTTCATTATTTTTTTAAAAATAAAATCTACTATTTTTCTGTAAAAGGAAGCCACAGGCGGGGTGTCTGAGGTTCAGAGCTGTAGTCAGAGTATATCAGTAACAAATCTGGAACCACTTTGAAATCACATATGGGGGTTTCTCTTGAACCTGTGGGCAAGTTACAGGAATTAAAATCTAGTTCCTTTGTAGTTTTCTCTCTTGCTTCTGAAGACAATTTAAAACAATTTTAAAATTTTTAAAAGTACAGAACTGGGGGGTAGTTTACCTTATGCCATCTACAGTTACTGACCACTAACACTCTAAAACTCAAAACTCACTCTGCTCTGTGAAACAGACAGAATATCAGCTTAAAGTCCTGGTCATCCTGGCTCTGAGAACTTCCTGAAGACCACTCTAAAAATGTCCTGCTCCTTTGCATCAGAGACCCCATGAAATGCTCTCAATTCCCTTTAATCAAACCCTTGCCTCCTTCTTAATCTTCCCTAATGCCTCCTTTTCACCCAATCCTTGCTTCTGCCTCTTAAGTCCGTCCTGAAGCCACCTCACTTGCTAGGGTCCCCAGCCTGCCTCCATCCCAGTGTAAAATGGCCAAGGAGCTTCTGGCTGCCATGACCGGCTAAGGGAAGAGTCCCACACGGTCCCTGCTTCCTAATGCTTAACTCTCCCACCCAGGGCATCCCTGTGAAAAACTCAGTTTCAGGGGCTTCCCTGGTGGCTCAGCTGCCTGCCAGTGCAGGAGACACCGGTTCGATCCCTGATCCAGGAAGATCCCATACGCCTGGGAGCCACAGCTCCTGAAGCCTGAGTGCCCTAGAGCCTGTGCTTTGCAACCAGAGAAGCCTCTGCAATGAGAAGCCCGAGCACCGCAACTGGAGAGCAGCCCCTGCTCACTGTAACTAGGGAAAAGCTCATGCAGCAATGAAGACCCAACACAGCCCAAAATAAATAAATGAAATTTTTAAAAACTCAATTTCATTATAGAGCAGAGAGAATGAATAATATGTGACTACGCACAACCATGTGAATGATCTCATAAAAAGCTCTTCATGTTGTGGGAAAGAACATACTGTTTCTACTGTGTGATTGTGTTTATAGGAATGTATGTGAATTACAAAGCAAACGCAAAGCTCTTTATGCTGTTAGTGGTCAGGATGGTAGCTGGGTGATCATAAGTGGTATGGAGGGGGTTTATGTGGTGTTGGTAATGCCCTTTGTCTCGTTCAGGTGCTGGTTACATAAAGTGTCCAGTTAGTAAAATTTCATCCAACGTCCAACTGTAACATCTGCACGTTGATAAAAGGTTACTTTTTTAAAAGTCATCAAGGCCAACTATATGACATCATGTTAGCATTGTGACAAATTGCCAAGGTCAACCCCCATTCCCACCCCAAGGGCTGCAGTTGACAAACCTAGCACCTTGCCTCCTGGCCATGCCCAAAGGCCCCATCCATACAGGTTGAGTGCTCCACAAGTGACAGTTATTGTTATTTATTTTTCAATGTTCTCTGCTCTTCAATGAGATGTTAGGGTTTGGGGGAGTATGTTGGGTTGAAGAGTGCACCCCAAAAATGATATAACCAAGTCTTAGCCCCCAATAGTTATGAAAGTGATCTTGTTCAGAAATTGGGTCTTTGTGAATGTAATTAAGTCAAGGTCTGAGATTTACAGTACTCCCTAAATCTAATGAACAATGTTCTTATAAGAAAAAGGAGAGGGAAATTTGAAATGCAGAAAAAGAGGCCCAAGGAAGAAAACCACGTGGAGATGGAGGCAAAGGCTGGAATTCTGCTACCACAAACCAAGGAACCCCAGGAGCCAGCAGAAGAAACCAGGAGAAGCAGGAATGACCCTTCCCTAGAGCCCTCGCAGGGAGCATGGCCCAGCCAACACTTTGATTTCAGACTCTTGACCTCCAGAACTGTGAAATACATTTCTGTTGTTTTAAACCCATCAGTTTGTGGTCATTTGTTAACAATAACCCTAGGAGACAAATACAGCCCTAGGACCAAACATTTAACACTCCCTTTTTCCTGCACTTTTTATAAACCGAGAGACAAATTTCTGACTCTAAGAGATGGGTATCAGAATTCTGCCTGGATTAGTCATGAAACCACAGTAGATGGCACGATTGAACACATGCCAAATTAGCTTATTAATAACTGCCTGAGAATTGAATTGAGTCCTCCTGGCTCCAGACCTCCCTACCACAGGATAGACTCTGCTCTAAAATGTTTGCAAAAACAGGTAAGGTCACATTTTATCTAAAAGGTATTCAGCATTTGTTTAGAGACCCTAGGTGCTTCCTAGGGGGCGTGAAGGTGGGAAACAGTAAAGATACTGTCTATCACAGAGCAAGACAAATACTAGATGATATCACTTAGGTGTGGAATCTAAAAGAACCAAACTCTTAGAAACAGAGTCAAGGGGTGTTTACCAAGAACTGGTGGGTGACGGACGCGGGAAGATGTTGGTCAACAGATACAAACTTTCAGTTATAAGACTAAAGTTCTGGGAATCTAACATACAGCATAAGTATAATAGTTACTCATACTGTAGTATGCATTTGAAAGTTGCTAAGAGAGTAAACTGTAAATGTTCTTACCATGAAAAAGAAATGGTAATTATGTGACATGATAGAAGTGTTAGCTAATGGTGTGTTGGTAATTATTTTGCAGTATATAAATGTATCAGAACAACACAGACACTATGTGTCAATTATATCTCAACGAAGCTAGGAAAATAAGATGTTGTCGATCACTCTGCAATTCAGCTCTGGCCCCATACTTGCACAAACCAGGAAGAACTGAGTAGTCTACAGTATCTATGATCTTTGCAGGCAGATTATTAAATTGTTACTTGGATATGTCCCCTGGGGGTTCACACAAATATCCCCCAAGTGGCTTATTCTACCCATGCTTACTGCTCTCCCTAAGGGGTATTATTACTGAAGCAAACAACATTCTGTTTTGTTCTATATCACTGATGTTTGAATGCCTCTTCCAAAATGTCATTCCCTGACAGCAGCTTGCCCAGCCTGTCCCCAGTCCTGCTCTACAGCAGAAACCAGTGAAGAGATATTGTCTTTCAGGTTACATAGTCTTACTATCGGCCTGCAGGACAGAAAAAAAGGCTGGATATAATCTCCTGTCTATTACTTGTGACAAGAATTCTCACTTATTTTTGGTTGCATTAGATCTCAGTTGAGGCAGGCGGTATCTTTTGTTGTGGCACGAAGGTTTTGTTGTGGCACGAAGGTTTTGTTGTGGAATACTAGCTCCCCAACCAGGGATTGAATCTGTACCCCGCAGCATTGGAAGCATGGAGTCCTAACCCCTGGACCATCAGGGAAGTCCCTCCCAATTCTAATATTGCCAAAGTAACCAGACCCGGAAAGCAGAGGGGACACGTGACAGGGAAAGACCACTTTTGGCTAAGCCCCTCTTAGGGGCGTGTCAGCCTTTCCCAGTGCACATTCTTGCTGACAAGCATGTGACCCCATCCGAGACCACCTAGCCCAGACAGCCTGCCACATTCCAGAATTATTTTTTTCTCTCTTTACTTTATCCCCCTTCTTCTTTCAGCTAATTGTCTGGGTAAAAAATGTCTGGGCAACAGTTCAACTAATCCCCTCTGAGGTACCCTATTAGTGAAGATACCAGTTATCTTCCTCAGGGATACATATATTTTAGAAGAAGGTGATTGAAGAGAGTAAGACCTGAAAGCAAAGGAATCAAAGTTGAATGTTGCAATTTTAGCCAGCTTGAGTGAGCGGAAAGATTTTCCTTCCTCCCTCAAACTACACTGTGTAGCTGAGCACCGACACTACAAGCCTACAGCGGGGGCTATTCAGGGCACACGCCTCTGTAAGACGTAGAAGTCACCATGGAAAGTCCCACTTCCCATCACAGAGACACATGCTGGAACATACAGGAAAGATGAGAAATTAGACATGACAGGCAGTCAGGCTCCCCATACACCAGAGTAAGGAATTTACACTCTTTCTTACAGGCACTGGAAGCCATGAAGGGCTTTACTCGAGGGAGCAGCGTGGTCAGCTTTGCCTTTTAGCCAAACCACCACATGGCACTGCGCAGGATGGATGCGATGGAGTCGGCGGGCTCAGCTGGGAAGCTGTGATGTGGTCCATGTGAGAGACACGAGGCTCTGAACCAGAGCAAAGGTAGTGGAGCTGGAGAGGAGGGGAAGGATTTGAGGACACTGGGGAAGGGTGGGGAGCGGGGAATGCAGCAGTCCCAGGTGACCGAGGGGATCCAGGCAGAGAGGGCAGGAGCCTCGCACACACCAGTGCTCATAAAGAGGGGAAGAGGAAACCAGGTACAGAGAAGCCAAGGCAGCTACCGCTGTGAAATTCAAACATTTCTGTTCATGCAGTCCTGGTGCTTTGGTCCTTCAGAGTACATGCAGGTTTCCACAGGCCACATGAGTGTGGATCACCTGAAAGTTGTCCATCTCCAGATCCTCCACTTCCTCAAGTGGATTCAACCTACCGCAGATAGAAAATATGAAGAAGAACAATTCCAGGAAGATCCCAAAAGCAAAACCTGAATTTTTCCACTCGTGTGCAAACAGTTACATAGCATTTTCAACTATTTACATATAATTTATAGATAACTTGGCCTTCCCAGGTGGCTCAGTGGTAGAGAATCCACCCGCCAATGCAGAAGATGCAAGAGACACAGGTTCGATCCCTGGGTTGAGAAAATCCCCTGTAGAAGGAAATGGCAACCCACTCCAGTATTCTTGCCTGGGAAATCCCATAGACAGAGGAACCTGGAGGGCTACAGTCCATGGGGTCACAAATGACTTAGTGACTAAACAACGGATCAATTACTTTGTATTAAGTATTATATGTAATTAGAGATAACATAATGTACAGGGAAGCTATGCCATAGATTGTCAGGAAATACCAGGATCACAGCTTTATCATGGTGAAGGGGAAGGAAAGGAAATCAGTCCTAAGTATTCATTGGAAGAACTGATGCTGAAACTGAAGTTCTAATACTTTGGCCACCTGATGTGAAGAGCCGACTCATTAGAAAAGACCCTAAGGCTGGGAAAGATTGAAGGTGGGAGGATAAGAGGGCAACAGAGGATGAGATGGTTGGATGACATCACCAACTCGATGGACATGGGTTTGAGCAAACTCCGGGAGATGGTGAGGACAGGGGAGCCTGGTGTACTGCAGTCCATGGGATCGGAAAGAGTCGGACACAACTGAGCGACTGAGCAACAACAGCAAAAACAATAGGCCATTTTATGTAAAGGATTTGAGCTTCCCCAGATTTTGGAACCCAGGGAGAACCGCCTTATCTAAAATCATAGAAAAAAAATTCACTTCAATTTATATGTGGCAGAGAGACAAAACAGGATGATCACTAGAACATTTTCAGTCATAAAAATAATCATGCCCAGATAAACTTCTGTGGAGTTCAAGGTGAAAAGTGATCTCTGTAAAACTCTCAACTCTTAAGAGCTTGTGCATGGACATTTTAAAGTAAATGATGATTCGTATCAAGTAGCTAGATTCTCTTGGAGACACTTCAGAGTGATATCGCACATTTCAGCGTCAAAGAAATGTCGACATGGCAGAAGGTACATCGTTTACAGGCTACAACCACTTAAACTTATGATGAGACATTCCCGATGCTTGATGGATCATCTCCAAGATGATGGTCTAAATGATCTTAGAGGGGCGCACAGGTCACGCCTGGTTCCCCCACCCCAGAGCTGTGCCTCCCCAGGGCTGTCTTCAGTGTATCTGAACTGGGAGCCCGCCTGGCTTCAAGTTGCACTCGGGTGCCCAGCACTGTCCATTCCCCTCCTGAGCTTCTCTCTCTTTCCTGGCTTTCACACCCTTTCCAAGTGAGCGTTTTCCTCCGCCACATGCATCCTTTTCCCTGGCCCCGGTACCCTGATAGCAGTTGCTGTTTGCAGGCTGGGCGTTGAGCGGATGCAGAAGGAAGCCCACCCCTCCGCTTCAGCCCTCCTGCCTCTCCTCCCGGGTCCCCCACTTCCCCGAGGTCACCACCCACCATGTGTACCCTCCCCAGCCTCCCTCCTCTCTTCCATCAGCCCAGTCGCCTCCAGCCCTGCCTTCCCTTCCAGGTGCCCAGGGCCCAGCCTCTGGACCTCCTTCCCAGGAGAGCTGACGGTGAGCCCGAACAAGCACACACCCCAGATCGGTAACACCAGCCCTGCCCAGCCAGGCCCTTCCCGCTCCCCAGACATCTCAGTCTCCCTGGCCTTTCATCTGCAGAGCAGTGGGAGGGAGAGGATGTGACTTCATCAGCCAGGCATCCGAGCCCAGGGGTGCCCAGAGCTCCCACCCAGGCCTGCCCCCTGCACCCCTCTCTCCATCTCCGAGCCCTGCTGCGGACAACCAGGGGCTTTGGCTTTGAAGGGAGGATGCTGCATTTCTGAGAAAGGGACAGACTGGGGAGGAAATGGACTTGGCTAGACGTGCACTTTATGTAAAACATCCCCTCCGCTGGAATCCCATGCACAGAGCTACACACACTCACTGCCACAGGGTGCAGCCTTGCAGGAACACACACACACTCACACACACACACACTCACACACACACACACACACCCCCAACTCACTCCAGCCCCAACCTGATCAGAAGAAATGAATTAAGATGAAAGCCCTTAGTATTCTTCCTCATTTCCTCCTCGTGGCATTAGCAGAGGTCACAGCAGAAGCTTCTGAACTTCAAGGTGCCAGTGAGAGAAGGGATGGGACCAATAGGACCAGGAGCGCCCCTCTTCGGAGCCCCCAGGCTCCCCCTCTCCGACTGACTGCATGGGGGCTGCTGGCTGCACCCCTTTCTTTCCTCCCGCCCCCACAGAGTGCATGGTCTCCACTTCACGCCTCCTTCCTGCACTGGGGCTTACTGCCTTGGAGGTCTTCAGCGTTTCCAGCCCTCCAGAATTCTTGGCGTACATACAAGTGCCTCATGGAAGTGTGACACACTCGTGCACACTTCTGGGGGAGGGGACAGGAGCAGAGGGGCGAGGCTCAGAAAGGGCAGAAAGGAAAGGGCCCTTTCCAGTTTCCAGGCTGTCACCCCGTCCACGGCCCCCAGCGGGTGGGTCCCCAGCAGTGAAGCACCCTTCCCAGGGGTGGCTGCTCCCTCCCTGCCTGTCCTCAGAGGGCTGTGGAGAGAAGCCCAGGGACCTCTGGGGTTTCTCCATCTAAGGAGTTTGCAGAGGCATCTTTGCTGTGTCTGAGGTGTGTTTCATGCCAGCCAGTCACTCCTGTCACCCCATCTCGAGTGCCCTCTACCCCTCCACACCCACCACTGTCCCCATCACCCTGTGGACTCCTCACCCTTAAGATCTCTCTTAAAGGAGCCTCCTCCAGCCACGCCATGGAAACTTGCCCTCTCCAGGAAACAAATCACTCTGTTTATTTCCTTGCAAGCATTTGTCATTATCAGGCTCAATTTTGCTTACTTATTTGCTTGTTATCTGAGCAGCGCTGTCAGCTCTCCACATGGAGACCCCCAGATTGGAGCTCCCCAAATGAAGTGGTTTGCAGTCTCACTCACCCTTCTTGTAGCCCCAGAGTAGGTCTAGCACCCAGCAGCTACGTGTGTGCTCAGCCACTCAGAAGTGTCCAACTCCTTGTGACCCCATGGACCGTAGCCCTCCAGGCTCCTCTGTCCATGGGATTTCCCAGGCAAGAATACTAGAGTGGGTAGCCATTCCCTTCTCCAGGGGATATTCTCTAGCCGGGGATGGAACCTGGGTCTCCTGCTTTGGAAGGCAGGTTCTTTACCACTGAACCACCTGGGAAGCTCACCTAGTAGCTACATATTTGTTCATTAAATGAGTGAAGGAAAACACTCTCGGTGCTGGTAACCTGTGTCCTTCCATCTTAAAGACTTTCCAGTTAAATTATTATTTATAATGTATAAACATAGATATTAACATAGGACATACATTGGATACATTATACAATTATATGTATGTATAATAAGCAAATATGTCACACGTACTTGTCAACATCTGCCTTCTGAGCAACTCTAGAGCGTTGCACAGTCTGAGCTCTTGCTGTCACTCAGCATCTAGCCCAGGACCCAACACAAAGTCAACAGTCTAGAGTTTGTATTGCCATATGATGATGAACAAAACATTTTATTTTAATTAGGAGGAGAGTGATGCATCTTGCATTTGCTCAGTTCCTGAAATACTGCTAAGTTCTTCCACGTCTGATTCATCTCCATAATTCTAAAGGTCAGCACACGGCAGGGGCGGTAGTTTGCTCACTCAGTCGTCTCTGACTCTTTGTGACCTGATGGACTGCAGCCCGCCAGGCTCCTCCGTCCATGGGATTCCCCAGCCAAGAATACTGGAGTGGGTTGCCATTTCCTTCTCCAGGGGATCCTCCTGGATCCGGGATTGAACCCCGCGTCTCCTGCTTGGCAGGTGGGTTCTTAAGCACTGAGCCACCTGGAAATCTCCAAAAGTCAGCATCAGTTAGTTCACTTCAGTTGCTCGTTCTGTCTAACTCTTTGTGACCCCATGGACTGCAGCACACCAGGCTTCCCTGTCCTTCACCATCTCCCAGAGTTTGCTCAAACTCACGTCCATCAAGTCGGTGATGCCATCCAACCATCTCATCCTCTGTCATCCCCTTCTCCTCCTGCCTTCAATCTTTCCCAGCATCAGGGTCTTTTCCGATGAGTTGGCTCTTCGCATCAGGTGGCCAAAGTACTGGAGCTTTATGTATTGGGAAATTCTATTTCCATAAGTCCTTTCACCTATGCAATTAGGATGGCCTCATGCACCCTCTGCTCATGGCTTTTCTTCCGAGCTTTGTATTGTGCTATGTTCGCCTCTCCCACAAGATACAGTTCATACCTCCCTTCCTTTGAGTACCTCTCTTCCTGATAACTTGAGCAGAAACGTCACTTCTGAGACCACAACCCAATTATACCCGCATGCACACTTTTATCAAAGCTCGTCACATTTTACTGATTTGCCTTTGTGAATGTCTTCCCCACTGGATCCTACATTCTTCTCAAGGTAAGAACTATGTATTGTTTATTTACATGTCTCCTGTTCCTAGCAGGGCTCCGTGTACCTTTTCTTGAACTTGTAGGCATACATCAGCCAACAGCTAACTGATTTGCTTCGCCATATCACAAAGGGCATAAGGATGATACCCAGAAACACAGGACAAACCAAAGACCAGAAAGCCATTTTCAATAAGATCTAGGAAAGCATATCCCATTGGGAGGGCTGGGTAGGTCAGTCTCTGCTCAGGGACGTGGTGTGGTCACGAGTGTTAGTGGAGAGTCCCATGTTCCTCATGAGTTCCCCAGTCACTCACCGCCTCCTAGCCCACCTCTCTTCCTTTCTTGGGCAACACTAGGTGCCCCAGCCCGGAAGAAAGACTTGACTTTCAGGTCCTGGGAGCAATTAAATAAGACCATAGGGCTCAAGGAAGATTTCCATGGGGAAGTGATGATTAACATGAGACCCCACAGACTTCCCTGGATAGGATATCCTATCCTATCCTGTGGATAGGAATCCAGTGGACAGTGGATAGGAATCCACCTGTCAGCACAGCAGACACAGGTTTCATCCTCGGCCCTGGAAGATTTCACATGCCGTGGAGCAATGAAGCCCAAGCACCACAACGACTGAGCTCTGTGCTGGAATTATTGACGCCCGTGTGCCTACATGCCTGGGCTCCACAACAAGGAAAGCCACCGCCATGGGAAGCCAGCGTGCCTCAATGAGAGAGTAGCCCCTGTTCACCACAACTAGAGAAAGCCTGCACGCAACAACAAAGGCCCAAGGCAACCATAAATAAATAAACATTTAAAAAACCATTTTGAAAACAGATGAGACCCAAGGAAAAGTTGGAGGTGGCAAAGAGAAGGGAGTGAGGGTTTTGCAGACAGAGGGGACAGTACCCGTAAGACAGCAGTGGTCACTTACCGCCGTGGAGGCCCCGGGGAGTGGAGACCGTAGCAACCAGAGTAGTCATGCCTCAGCCAAAAGGGGCAACAGGCTGTGGCCACACAGGAATGGGGGAGGGGGGTGTTAATGTATATTCCAATTTTTTAAAGAATCTGGAAACCTGGACTTTTATGAGAAATTCTCTAGTTTTACATGTCGGCTCAACTTAACAAAAATATTGTGTGTGCCAAATAAAACACACCTGTGGGTTTAATGGGCCAGTGGGTAGCCAGTCTGGGGGCACCAGGTTAAAATGTGTACAAAGGGGCCTCAACGTGCAAAGACAGAGGCTGAAGAATGAAAAAGACCATGTGGCCGTGAAAGGCTGTGGAAGGACTTTGTCACCTTGTCTTGTCTTTACTTTTTCTTTTCTTCTTCTCTCCGCTCTTCTCTTTTTTTTCTCATGCAACTCTTCTTATTTCTTTTTTTGAAATTGAATTATGGTTGATTTATAGTGTCATGTTAGTTACAAGTAAACAGCAAAGTGATTCATATATATATATATATATGTAGATAGATAGATAGATTTTCAGATTCTTTTCCCTTATAGGTTATTACAAGATATTGAGTTGAGTTCCCTGTGTTACACAGTAAGTTCTTATTGCTTATCTACTTTATTTTTTATTGACAGATGCAGTACCATTTATAAGATAGATGGGTAGTGGGAAGCTGCTATATAGCATGGGTGGGATGGGGGGAAGGGAAAGGCAAGAGGGAACGGACGTATGTACACACACGGCAGATTCAGCTCACCATATAGCAGAAGCTAGCACAACACTGAAAAGCTGCTACATGCTAATACATTTTTTAAAGCTTATCTATGTTATATGTAGTAGATGTTAATCCCAACCTCCTAATTTATCATTCCCCAAAGAATCTTAAGGTGAGCAGGATTGTATTTCAGGAAGCCTACTCAGGTTGCAACATGAAGAATCAATGGGAAGGAACCAGCATGTAAGGAGGAAGACCAGTTACCAGATAAGTAATGTGACAACACAGGTAGAGATGTAGCAGCCTGGTCTCGGTCCAGGAGAAGGATGGGGATGGATGTGTTTGAGAGATTTTCTGGGTTTCGAACCACAGGATTTTCTGTCTGAATGATGTTTGAGTTTCTGGCTTAGATACCTAAGTGGTTTTTGGTGTTATTTATCAAAAGAGAAAACACAAGGGACTTCCCATAGTGGTCCAGTGGTTAAGACTCCGCACTTTTACTGCAGGGGGCAGGGGTTCAATCCCTGGTTGGGGCACTAAGATCTCATATGCCACTCAGCTGAAAAATAAAAAGAAGAGAGAAAACACCAAAGGATGACCAGGTATGGGGGTGAGATGAGTTTAACTTTGACCATGTTGAATATAAGGTTTTGGCGCTTCCAAATGGAAATTTCCAGGGGATGATTTCAAAGAAAGAAATCTGTGTTAAAAATCTAGATTTAGGAGTCATCGACAGGTGATAGTAAAGCCACAAGGGAAAGTTGAGACCCCAAAGGGAGACTATGTAGGGTGAGAACAGAAAAGGGTCTGGAACAGAATCCGTTTTAGGGTTGCGTGGAAGTGAAGAAGTTGCAGGCCCATCAAAGAAAAGTCAGAAAAGAAGTAAGAAAACCAGTAAAGTATTGGCATGTGGTTTCATGGAATCATGGAGAGATGTACTTTCAGGATCAAGTGGACAGCAATGTCAGATGCTTCAGAGATACCCACTGAGAACAGGAGAGTGCCCATTGAATTAGTGACAGGGAGCCTAATGGTCATCTTGGGGACTGCAGTTTCACTGAAGTGGTTGGGATGAAACCCAGCTTGCAGGGCACTGAGGACCCAGTTGGGCTTGAGCAGAAGGACACAGTAGGTTTGGACAGCTCTTTCCAAAATGTTGGCTCTGGATAGAGGAGAGAAAGATAAGTCTATAGAAGGGTGTGAGAGTTGGACCAGAAAGAAGGCTGAGCGCAGAAGAATTGATGCTTTTGAACTGTGGTGTTGGAGAAGACCCTTGGACTGCGACAAGATCAAAACAGTCATTCCTAAAGGAAACCAACTTTGAATATTCATTGGAAGCACTGAAGCTGAAGCTCCGATACTTTGTCCACCTGATGTGAAGGGCCGACTTATTAGAAAAGACCCCGATGCTGAGAAAGATTGAAGGCAGAAGGAGAAGGGGATGACAGAGGATGAGATGGTTGGATGGCATCACCGACTCAAGGGACATGTGTTTGAGCAAACTCTGGGAGTTAGTGAAGGACAGGGAGGCCTGACATGGGGTGACAAAGAGGTAGCAACTGAACAACAACAACAAGAGTGTGTGGGACCAAGGCGTTTTTATATATAGGAGAGAACTGAACATATTTTAATCTTTATGAGTCTTCAGAGCAAGAGAAAGAAGTTGAAGAAATGAGAACAGAGAAGTCATCAGTGGTCCATGGAAGCTAAGAAGGCAGGTGACAGAGAGCCCCCAGAAAACAGGGAGATCCTTAGATGGGAGCAGGAGAGTGTGTACAAGCAGGTGGTGAACTGGCTGTCTGCAGCGAGCTCCACTCACGGGCTTCTCTTTTTCCCTCTGAAGTTAGAACTGATAGCATCAGCAGAAGAGGAACGGCGCACGTGGAGGATTCTAGGGGTTGAGGGGAAGTGACTCATCTCTGAGCACATCTGCAGAGAAGGTGACTGCCTTGCCCTGGTTCCCACACTCGGTGAGCTTGGGATTTTGTGTGTGTTCTAGTGATTCTTCTTCACTCCTTCAAAGGCCAGTTGCATTTCTAACTGATGGTCCACGGGCAGATGCAGCCCTTCCCACACCTTGTAGGAAACGCCCTGGACTTGAGTCCAGGGGCCTCAGGAGAATCCCATCCCTGCCACTCACCAATCTGGATATAAGGTCGAAACATCAGGCCACGAGTGGCCAGTGATGAGCTTGATGCCAAATAAAAGGGGAGATGTGTGTTTGCATGCTCACGTAGCCAAGCACACGCTCCTGACTTACAACTTCCACACCATCTCCAATGTTGCTGTTTAGTCGCTCAGTTGTGTCCAACTCTTTGAGACCCCATGTACTGTAGCCCACCAGGCTTCTCCATCCATGGGATTTCCCAGGCAAGAATACTGAAGAGGGTTGTCATTTCCTTCTCCAGGGGAATCTTCCCAACCCAGGGATTGAACCCGCATCTCTTGTATTGGTAGGTGGATTGTTTACCACTAGTGACACCTGGAAGGGTCTCATATAAGGCTGCAATCAGGGTCTCTTAGGAGGTGTTGTCCATGACTGGGGTCTCTCTCACCTGCAAGCTTGGCTGGAGAGAGATCCTCCTCTGAACCCATAGCCACCATTCAGCTTCTCTCTGACTATGGACCAGAGATCGCCTTCAGAACCCTGCCGCGTGGGCCTCTCCAACAAGGTAACTTGCTTCTCCAATGCACACAAACCACAAAGGTGATGGTGTCTACTAGCAGAAGTCACAGTCTCTTGTAATGGAATCACAGAGTTCATGTCCCTTCCATATTGCCACATTCTGCCAATCAAAAAACAAGTCACCGGGGACTTCCCTGGTGGTCCAGTGGTTAAGAAACTGCTTACAATGCAGGGGACGTGGGTTCAATCACTGGTTGGGGAACTAAAATCTCTCGTTGTTTGTTCTTGTTGCTGTTCAGTTGCTAAGTCGTGTCTGACTCTTTGTGACCCCACGGACTGCAGCATTCCAGGCTTCCCTGTCCTCCACTATCTCACATGCCTCTGAGCAGCTGAGTCCATGCCACAACTAAGACCCGGTGTAGCTAACTATATGAATTAATTAATTTGTAAAGCCTATTTAAAAAAACAAAAAGTCACCAGGTCTGCCCAGGTTCAGGGGACAGAGTTATGCAAACGCATGAAAACCAAGAAGCAGGCATCATTGAAGCCACCTTTGAAGTCTGCCTACTACAAACAGGCTCCAGATTTTCACTCTGAAACAGAGGTTCAAGCCAAGTTTAATCATGTTTGAGAAAGGCAGAGTGGCCTGAGCTGATATTTGACTCCTAAAGAGTAACAACTCATAGACAGGACCATATGCCAGTCACCACCCTCAGCTATGTACATGCACTTCTGATTTGCAAAACAATGTTTCAAGTGAAGTGTTTTCACTATGCAAATTTAGGATGATGAAAACAAGTTTTAGGTTAAGTGAGTTTGTCCAGGGACGCAGCCATCAAGTGGCAGAGCTGGGTCACAGACAGAGCCGGTCTGCTTCCACACCATGAAAACCAGCTCTGAGGAAACCCCACTCAGCCAGGTCTGTGTCTTCAGAGCCTCACCTCTGGATGCCAACACCTGCATTGGTTAAGAATGAGTTTGGCTTTAATAGCCAAGAACCCAATACACCAGGGTTTCAATAAGACAGGCTGCGTTAAAAGTCCTTAAGGGCTATTTTATCTATAATAGTATACACGTGTCCAATTCTTTGCAACCCCATGAACTGTAGTCTGCCAGGCTCCTCTGTCCATGGAATTCTCCAGGTGAGAATACTGGAGTGGGTTGCCATTTCCTCCTCCAGTAGAAGATCTCAAGAAATCTAAAAACAGTGCTCGCTTTGGCAGCACATGTACTACAATTGGAACGATACAGAGAAGATTAGCATGGCCCCTGCACAAGGATGACATGCAAATTCATGAAGCGTTCCATATTTTTTTTTCTCCAAAGAAGACATACAGATGGCTAACAAACACATGAAAAGATGCTCAACATCACTCATTATCAGAGAAATGCAAATCAAAACCACAATGAGGTACCATTACACGCCAGTCAGGATGGCTGCTATCCAAAAGTCTACAAGCAATAAATGCTGGAGAGGGTGTGGAGAAAAGGGAACCCTCTTATACTGTTGGTGGGAATGCAAACTAGTACAGCTACTATGGAAAACAGTGTGGAGATTTCTTAAAAAACTGGAAATAGAACTGCCATATGACCCAGCAATCCCACTTCTGGGCATACACACTGAGGAAACCAGATCTGAAAGAGATCTGGTGCACCCCAATGTTCATCACAGCACTGTTTATAATAGCCAGGACATGGAAGCAACCTAGATGCCCATCAGCAGATGAATGGATAAGGAAGCTGTGGTACATATACACCATGGAATATTTACTCAGCCGTTAAAAAGAATTCATTTGAATCAGTTCTAATGAGATGGATGAAACTGAAGCCCATTATACAGAGTGAAGTAAGCCAGAAAGATAAAGAACATTACAGCATACTAACACATATATATGGAATTTAGAAAGATGGTAATGATAACCCTATATGCAAAACAGAAAAAGAGACACAGAAGTACAGAACAGACTTTTGGACTCTGTGGGAGAAGGCGAGGGTGGGAGGTTTTGAGAGAATAGCATGTATATTATCTATAGTGAAACAGATCACCAGCCCAGGTGGGATGCATGAGACAAGTGCTCGGGCCTGGTGCACTGGGAAGACCCAGAGGGATGGGATGGAGAGGGAGGTGGGAGGGGGGATCGGAATGGGGAATACATGTAACTCCATGGCTGATTCATGTCAATGTATGACAAAACCCACTGCAATGTTGTGAAGTAATTAGCCTCCAACTAATAAAAATAAATGAAAAAAAAAAGAAATCTAAAAACAAACTGCTAAAACTAATACATGAATTTAGCAAGGTTACTGGTCAATATACACAAATACTTACATTTACCTGGGTTATATTTTTAAAGATTGTAACATATTTTAATATATAACATTCAGGTATGATCTAAATCAAATCCCTTATGATTATACAGTGGACGTGACAAATAGATTTAAGGGATTAGATCTGATAGACAGAGTGCCTGAAGAACTATGGCGGAGGTTCATGACATTGTACAGAAAGCAGTGATCAAGACCATCCCCAAGAATAAGAAATGCAAAAAGGCAAAATGGTTGTCTGAGAAGCCCTTACAAATAGCTGAGAGAAAAAGAGAAGCAAAAGGCAAAAGAGAAAAAGAAAGATACACTGATTTGAATGCAGAGTTCCAAAGAAGAGCAAGGAGAGAGAGAAAGCCTTCCTCAGTGATCAATGCAAAGAAATAGAGGAAAACAATAGAATGGGAAAGACTAGAGATCTCTTCAAGAAAATTAGAGATACCAAGGGAAGATTTCATGCAAAGATGGGCACAATAAAGGGCAGAAATGGTATGGACCTAACAGAAGCAGAAGATATTAAGAAGAGGTGGCAAGAATACACAGAAGAACTATACAAAAAAGATCTTCATGACCCAGATAACCACAATGGGGTGATCACTCACTTTGAGCCAGACATTCTGGAATGCAAAGTCAGGTTGGCCTTAGGAAGCATCACTAAGAACAAAGCTAGTGGAGGTGATGGAATTCCAGTTGAGCTATTTCAAGTCCTAAAAGCACTACGAACGTGCTGCACTCGATATGTCAGCAAATTTGGAAAACTCAGCAGTGGCCACAGGATTGGAAAATGTCAGTATTCATTCCAATCCCAAAGAAAGGCAATGCAAAAGGATGTTCAAACTACCACACAATTGCACTCATCTCACACACTAGCAAAGTAATGCTCAAAATTCTCCAAGCAAGGCTTCAACAGTACATGAACCATGAACTTCCAGATGTTCAAGCTGGATTTAGAAAAGGCAGAGGAATCAGAGATAAAATTGCCAACATTCGTTGGATCATCAAAAAAACAAGAGAGTTCCAGAAAAACATCTACTTCTGCTTTATTGACTACATCAAAGCCTTTGACTGTGTGGATCACAGCAAACTGTGGAAAATTCTTCAAGAGATGGGGATAGCAGACCACCTTACCTGCCTCCTGAGAAATCCGTATGCAGGCCAAGAAGCAACAGTTATACCTGGACATGGAACAACAGACTGGTTCTAAATAGGGAAAGGAATACATCAAGGATATATATTGTCACCCTGCTTATTTAACTTCTATGCAGAGTACATCATGTGAAATTCCAGGCTGGATGAAGCATAAGCTGGAATCAAGATTGCTGGGAGAAACATCAATAACCTCAGATACGCAGATGACACCACCCTTATGGCAGAAAGTGAAGAAGAACTAAAGAACAGAAAAAGAGACACAGAAATACAGAACAGACTTTTGAACTCTGTGGGAGAATGTGAGGGTGGGATATTTCAAAAGAACAGCATGTATACTATCTATGGTGAAACAGATCACCAGCCCAGGTGGGATGCATGAGACAAGTGCTCGGGCCTGGTGCACTGGGAAGACCCAGAGGAATCGGGTAGAGAGGGAGGTGGGAGCGGGGATCGGGATGGGGAATACGTGTAAATCCATGGCTGATTCATATCAATGTATGACAAAACCCACTGAAATGTTGTGAAGTAATTAGCCTCCAACTAATAAAAAAAAAAAAAAAAGAACTAAAGAGCCTCTTGATGAAAGTGAAAGAGGAGAGTGAAAAAGTTGGCTTAAAACTCAACATTCAGAAAACTAATACCATGGCATCTGGTCTTATCACTTCATGGCAAATAGATGGGGAAACAATGGAAATAATGAGAGACTATTTTGGGGGGCTCCAAAATCACTGCAGATGGTGACTGCAGCCATGAAATTAAAAGACGCTTGCTCCTTGGAAGAAAGCTATGACCAACCTGACAGCATGTTAAAAAGCAGAGACATTACTTTGCCAACAAAGGTCCGTCTAGTCAGGCTATGGTTTTTCCAGTAGTCATATATGGATGTGAGAGTTGGACTATAAAGAAAGCTGAGCACTGAAGAATTGATGCTTTTGAACTGTGGTGTTGGAGGAGACTCTTGAGAGTCCCTTGGACTGCAAGGAGATCCAACCAGTCCATCCTAAAGGAAATCAGTCCTGAGTATTCATTGGAAGGACTGATGCTAAAACTGAAACTCCAATACTTTGGCCACCTGATGTGAAGAACTGGCTCATTGGAAAAGACCCTGATGCTAGGAAAGATTGAAAGCAGGAGGAGAAGGGGACAACAGAGGATGAGATGGTTGAATGGCATCACCGACTTGACAGACATAAATTTCAGTAAGCTCTGGGAGTTGGTGATGGACAGGTAAGCCTGGTGTGCTACTGTCTGTGGGGTCACAAAGAGTCGAACATGACTGAGTGACTGAAATGAACTGATAACATATAATATGCTATAGCTATATATTATGAAATATAAATATATTCATACATATATTTATAATTATTTTAATTATGTCTTATTCATAATGATGCAAATAATACTTTATATATATTATATACTCTATTTCTATATTTTCCATGTACCAACAGTGATCAATCAGAAATTAAAACTAAAAAGCACTCATTTACCATGGCATTAAAAAAAATCAAATTCCTGGGAGCAAATCTAACAAAATATGGAAAAGTGCTTGACACTGATAACTTTTTAATATTTTTGAAGAAAAAAGGAAGACCTGAATAATTGTAGATATAAGCTAAGTTCATGGATTAGAATGCTCACTATTGTTAAGATGTCAGCTTGTCCCAGATCAATCTATGGACCTCTAGAGTCAATGTAGTCCCGGTCAGAATTCCAGCAGCAGCCTTTTGGAAGAAACTGACATTCTCATCCAAACATGTACATATATGACTGACTTCCTTGTCTAGCACGTCATTAATTTCTCATCGTCATAAAGTTGTCAAGATAGTTCATCTGTAGATTTAATGTCATCCCAATAAAAACATCAAAAGGGCATTTTTTTCTGGAACTAGACTAGCTGGTTCTAAATTTCATATGGAAAATTACCAAGAACAGCCAGGAAAAGTTTGGGGAAATTAGAGTAATAAGGAGGCTTGCTGCTGCTAAGTCGCTTTAGTCGTGTCCAACTCTGTGCGACCCCATAGACGATAGCCCATCAGGCTCCTCTGTCCCTGGGATTCTCCAGGCAAGAGGCTATCATATATAAAAACTTATTCTGAGTCCTCAAAAATCAAAACAACATGAATGGAAACAAAGATCACTAATACCAAGTACAAAATTCTGAAACAGATTTAAGGTTTCATGAGAATTTTGCATAATAAATTAAAGTCTTGGCTCACAGGAAATCCATCTGAAGAAAAAAATAGAGGTGATTTTACTTCACAACTGATGCCCAAATAGATTCTGATAGATGAAAGATTTAAATGAAACCACAAGTTACTAAACGTGAGAATAATTTTATAAGCTAATATGAGAGAAAGTGTGCTGCAAAATCTAAAAGCATAAAAGAAAAGAGTGATGAATTTTATCCTGGAAAAACTACTTACAACCTCTGTGAATCACAGATGCAATTATCAGAACAATAGTAACAACACCTCAGACAAACAGATAAACAACAAACTGGGACAAATATTTGTAACTCATATGACAGGCAAGTGCTACATTCCTTCATATAAAGAAATAAAAGTAAGAGAAAATTTAGTGATCTAATGGAAAAATGAACAAAGAATAGGAGCATACACAGATAAAATAGGTCACAGAAAAAACAATACGGATAGTCCCCAACTTAGGGCGGTTTGACTTACAATTTTTTGACTTTATGATGGCGTGCTTTCAGTACAGTATCCAATTCATTCAATTCATTATGTGAGACAGTCAGCACTTCATCACAAAGTAGGCTTGTGTCTGATGGTTTTGCCCATCTGTAGCTAATATAAGTGTTCTGAGCACTTTTAAGGTGAGCAGGGCTAAGCAATGGTGCTAAGTAGGTGAGATACATTTTAATCTTATGAAATTTTCAACGTATACTGGGTTTATGGGGATGTAGCCGCATCAGGAGTCAAAGATCTGTAGCCTTTGAACGTATGAAAAGATGTTCGACTCCATTCATTTTAAGAAAAATGCAAACATAAGGTACAATGAAATTCCATTTTTTCACCTGTAAGGTTGGTAGATTTTTTTTGACTTTTGTTGATGCATAGTTGATTTATAATGTTGTGTTAGTTTCAGATGTACAGCAAAGTGAATTAGTTACACATATACATATATACTCTTTTTAAGATTCTTTTCTCATATAGGTCATTACAAAGTACTGAGTAGAGTTCCCTGTGCTATACAGTAGCTCTTTATTAGTTATTTTATGTGCAGTAGTTTGGGTAAACTCCAGGAGTTGGTGATGGACAGGGAGGCCTGACGCGCTGCGGTTCATGGGGTCGCAAAGAGTCGGACACGACTGAGCGACTGAACTGAACTGAACTGAGTGGGTATATGTCAATCCCAATCTCCCAACTTATCCCTCCCCTGCTCCTTTCCCCCTGGTAATCATAAGTTTGTTTGCTACATCTGTAACTCTATTTTTGTTTTGCAGGTAACTTCATTTGTACCCTTAAACTTTCGATTCCACATATAAGCAATATCATAGGATATTTGCTTTTATCTGACTTACTTCGATCAGTGTGAGAATCTCTAGGTCCATCCACGTTGCTGTGAAAGGAAGTAAAGATTTTCTTAATTTGATAACTGCTAATGAGAAATGTGAGAAAACAGGCATTCACATATTGCTGATATTGGTCCATCTTCTATGCCACGACACTTGCCAATTTCTGTCAAAATTACAGATTCACGTACCTTTTGAATTAATTTCATCTCTAGGCATCTAACCTCTAAATATGCCTGCACATATGAAAAATGACTGTCAGGAACACTCACTGTCTGTAGCAAAAAGCTGTGATGTTAAGTTGGAAACAACATAAAGCCTTTACCATCAGTATCCATTTTGATATATCCATGTAACGAAATACTATGCATCAGTTAAAAAGTGGGTGGCAGCTGTTTATCCCAATGCAGAAAAATTGCTAAGATACATTATCAAGTGAAGAAAACAAGACAAAGAACAACGTATACAATATGCTACCACTTGTATTAACATAAAATATGTTGTGTGTCTGGTGTGTGTATGTGTGTGTGTGTCTGTAGAGGCCGGTAACTGAGGGTACCTCTAAAGAAACGATCCAGGTAGATGGGGGCCAGGAATGGACAGGAAGACTTTCTTTTCAGGAAATATCTATCTTGTATACCATGAAAGTACAGAAACTATTCAATAAATAAATATATATTCAGTGTAGAAAACAAAAACCTTGAGGAAGAATAATAATACTCTCACCACCAAAGATACCTTAACATGTTTGCGATTACCCTCCAGCCTCTTTTTGTTTTCTGAGCATGTCATTGTTTTTAGTGGTGGGTGTGTTAACAGCACACCCTGTCTCCTCTTGGTTTTCTTCCTTTATTAATTTATAATGAACATTTTCCATTTTGAAACGTATTCTTCTAATATGGATTCATACAGATTTTCCCATGTTCAAGCAGGGGCGGCATTTTTTTTGACCATCACCTTGTGTATCAATACATACAGCTCTGCCTTATTCATTTGAAACTGCTGTGCAATATTCCAAGATGTGGGGCTGTCATTTTTTTTACATAACCATGTACTGCGTTAAAGAGAGCATGTGCCGTCCGCGTGCGGGAGCTGCCAGCCCTCCGGTCCATGTGCGGTGACGCAGTGTTCCAGGCTCACGGGCCTCCTCGCAGGCTCCACTCTCAGTCCTCCAAGACCACCCAAGGGTTAAGGCCCTCTCTCCTGGTACTGTGAACCCCTACACTACCTTTTCCTTCACTCCACATGGTCTGGCCCAAGACTTCTTTTTCAGCTGAGGGCCATCTGATTAGAGCTAAGGTGCTAATAACTGGAATGAAGGTCATTAAATAGGACCAGATACAATCTGCATTTAAACAGGGGCTCCCCAAGGGCCAGAGGTTGGAATGTCAAGCATCCGGGTAAGACCAGAGGAGTGAAGCTTGAAGAGGCGTCCCTTCCCTTAGGTAGCCTCCCCACATCTCTCTGGGGCTTCCTAGGTGGCTCAGTGGTAAACAAAAGGGTTAGTCGCTCAGTCATTGCAAGCCCATGGACTGGAACCTGCCAGGTTCCTCTGTCCATGGAATTCTCCAGGCAGGAAAACTGGAGTGGGTGAGCTGTTCCCTTCTCCGGGGACCCAGGGATCGAACCTGCATTACAGGCAGGTTCTTTACCCACTGAGCCATCTTCAGGAGAGGTTAGGAAAAGTCATGTTCTAGCTGGGCCCAGTAGTCCCTCCAACAAAACAGGGATTCAGTGAGTCAAGATGGGAGGCTGGCTGCTGAGGGGCCAATCAGTAGCCTCAGCTTACATACACTTCCACAGACTGTCCTCTTTCTGTTGTAACACTTCCCCAAGTTCAAAGCTACACCCTCATTAGTCTGTTTGCGTCTCGTGTTAGTATCTGCCTTCCCACCTGGCTATAAACTCCATGAGAGCAGAGTCCACTTTTGGTTTTGTTCATGACTGAATTGCCAGTGCCCAACGTAGCCCCTGGCACCTGCTCTACAGATATTTTTGAAAAGAATGAATGAATGAGGAGCATTAAACAGAACAGAGACATTCTCCTCCTACAGGCATTTCTAGCTTGACTTTCCAAAGGTGACTCTTTAGGAATGAGAATAAGGTAATGGCTTAGTTCTTACACATTCAGGATTCTACTGGCACATGGAAAGAAGCCTGGGACCAGAAAGCAGATTATGGCCTCCCCAGACGCTGCCAGCAAAGACAAAACATCAGTGGCCCCAGATGTTTGAATGGGCGACTAACTGGTCCTGGACGCTGATCGGTCCTGTTGGCTCACTGTGTGGTATTTTGTAGTCAGCCTGACGTAAGAGGCTAGAGGCGCGTGAATTCCTGACCTTGTCACCTCATTCCCATCCAAGGCTTGACTTGAAAGTGGCAGATTAATACTCCTGAGAGGCGCACCTTGTCCAGAAGCTTCGGCCACATGGAATCTACAGAAAAGTCAAAATGGTAACTGTCCAAAAAGTCTCTTCATAAACACGCACCATGGGAAGTAAATCCTAGACTGCCCTGTGAGAAACCTTAGCACTGACTTTGCCAATCGCTCTGTCTTACAGACAAGGACGCGGAGGCTCATGAGGGGCTTCATCCCACAAGCTCAAGGCAGCATGATGCCAAGACCCCCGGCTTCACACTGAGCCACTCAGGACCCTCAGAGCCTTGATGCTGGGGGTCTGCCGTGAGAGCTGGGACTCCTCCCCTCCCCCCACATCTCTGCCCTCATCTCTCCAAGGATGTTAAAAAACCAAAACCAAAATAAAGCCAGAAGACAGAAGTGCCCAGCAGTTCCCTGGCAACCCTCTATTTTCAGCCCTACAGACTCTCTAACAAGAGATATGATTCTATTGTCAGATCCAAGGACAGCACACCTGTGGCTCTGGGCTTGTCCACCCACATGTCGATAGACAAAGCAGTCTCTCCAGGCACGGACTCATAAGCAGAGGCTCCCCAGATCTTGCTCTCAAGTAGCTTCAGTTCTAGGGGGACTTCCGGGCTGGTCCAGTGGTTAAGACTTCACCTCCCAATGCAGGCAGTGCTGGTTCAATCACCGGTCAAGAAGCTAAGATCCCACACGCCTGGAGGCAAAAAAAAAAAAACAAATCCAGAAAACAGAAACAATATTGTAACAAATTCAATAGGGACTTTAAAAATGGTCCACATAAAAAAAGAAAAAGAAAAGAAACTTCAGTTTTACCCCAGCGCACAAGACCCAGGGCTGAAACAGATGACGGTGGGTGGAAGCAGTGACCTGACCTGTGTTCGGAGAGGGCTCCCTTCAGCCCACCTCACTCTGGGATGCCAGGGACACCCCCTTGGTGGAGGTCAACTGATTGCTGCAGAGTGTTTTCCTCTGAAATTCTAAGTCCAGGGGTCCTGACATAATTCTGTACTTAATCTCATTAGTTAAGTGTTCGTTGCTCAGTCAGGTCCAACTCTTTGTGACCCCATAGACTGTAGCCCACCAGGCTCCTCCGTCCATGGGGTTTTCCAGGCAAGAATACTGGAGTGGGTTGCCATTTCCTTCTCCAGGGGATCTTCCCAATTCAGGAATTGAACCCAGGTCTCCTGCATTGCAGGCAGATTTTTTACCATCTGAGCCATGACTAATCTCATTACTGTCTAATAAATGCTTTTATAAGTCAGTATTTCTTGATGGACTGCCTGAATGGATTAATTAACAGCCCACATGTCATAACAACCTGTGAGGAGCTGTTACAGAAAGCTTCAACCCAGATTGCTGTAATTATCACATATTTAGGTCACACTAGTTCCAGGCACTCTACATACATTAGCTTTAATCCTTACAACAAACATGCCAAGAAAGTATTTAAAGAGGAAATCATTTGCCCAAAGGCATGCAGCTTCCTAAGCATCCAGATAGGATCTGAACTCAGTTCTGCCGGCTACAAAGTCTACGCAGTCTTTGTTTGTCCAACACCTGCTAACCTTCCAACTCTGCAGAACAAGCCTGTCCACACAGACATGGCTAGCCCCGTCCTTTCCACTTTGGAAGTCAGACAAAAGGTGCATTTCTGGTGTTCAGTCTAGCATTGGAGTGTGTGCTCAGTCATGTCTGACTCTTTATGACTCTTTATGACCCCAAGGACTGTAGCCCACCAGGCTCCTCTTTCCATGGGATTCTCCAGGCAAGAATACTGGAGTGGGTTGCCTTTCCTTCTCCAGGGGACCTTCCCGATTGAACCCTCATCTCCTATGTCTCCTGCATCGCAGGTGGATTCTTTACCCTCTAAGCCATTTGGTGCTGTTTTCTGGGCCAGTAGACAAGTGGTTATTTGCAAGAGCGGACACTTAGGGGTTAGGGTAGGGTGTGGGAAGGATACTGACCTCTGCAAACAGATAGGCAGCAAGCAGTGGGCGTTTGGAATCTTCCTACCAGGGAGGTATGCTTAGAGTGATAGAACTGCTTAAAAAAAAAGAGGCCAAGATAAAAGGGATTTCTCATCCTCTTTACAGACACTGATCTGTTAGGCTTCCCTAACTCAGAGGACAGAGGCCGATCTTTCATGTGACAGATTGTTTAGACAACCTTGCCTCTCTGGTGGAAAGGGTCCTAGGGTTAAACCTCCTGTAAGGACTCTCCCACCGTCTCATGTGGCTTGAATCACTGGAGAGGGACACAGAGATTGGTGTCAGCATGGAGCCAAGGATGCACAGAACAGGGGAGTGGGAGGAAGTGGAGGGGAGGTGTGGGAGAACGAAGGGGAGGGGTGCAAGATTCCACTCGAACCTGATGCAGAGTTATCCATCAACCTCTGTCCTTTCTGACTCCAGGCTGTTTACAAAACCCTCACCCTAGCCTGTACCGGGCTGCCTGATACAGTTTTGTGCTTCCTCCTTGAGAAGAAGGCATGGGCTTCCCTGATGGCCCAGTGGCAAAGAATCTGCCTGCCAAGTCCAGAGATGCAGGATTGATCTCTGAGTCGGAAAGATCTCCTGGAGAAGGGAATGGCAACCTACTCCAGTATTCTTGTTTGGAAAATCCCATAGACAGAGAAGGCTGGAGGGCTATAGTCCATGGGGTCGCAAAAGAGCTGGACATGACTGAGCGACTAAACAACAACAAGAAAGCTGTGCTTTAGTTACAGCAAAAATAAAAAACCTTCACAAAGCCTACACGCAGGACACACCCCTGCATGTGTCTTGGACCTGGGAAGCTGGACCTGCGAAGATGTGAAAATTCAACATCCATGAAGATTGGCTGCTTCCTGTAAATATCCTCAGACATTCTCTCTCCCATCTCCCTCTCTCCCCCTCCACTCTTTATGTGAGTTTACCTATGGGGTGGGACCCCCTGAGTGCTGAGGGACTTACTGAGTTCAGAGCCCCCAATTCAAAATACAAAGTGGTAAAGGACTAAGGTTGGCAAAAAAAAAAAAAAAAAGAAGAAGAAAGAAAGAAAGAAACAGTGTGGAGAAGGAAATGGCAGCCTACTCCAGTATTCTTGCCTGGGAAATCCCGTGGACAGAGGAGCCTGGTGGGCTGCAGTGAAAGTGAAAGAAAGGGAAAGTGTTTGTTGTTCAGTCATGTCTGGCTCTTTGCAACCTCATGGACTATAGCCCACAAGGTTCCTCTGTAGCAGATTCTAAGTCATTTCACAGAGATCTACATCCCTACAGGGCTTCTTAGGGGAAAATGTAAGGGAAGGTCGTGGGAACTGCACTGAAGAGCCACCAAGACCAGTAGCCCCAGTGCAGCACAGAAGCCTGCTCCCCTAAACCCTATTCATACAAAGGGGCCAGAGACAAGTAAGCCAGCTGGTCAACCCAAAGTCAGAAGCTGGGCATCTTACTCCATCACAGGATAAATGGTCCCTGATGGCCTCAGCACCAGCCTCTCGTCCATGAACCATCCTCATCCCACCCCTCACACAATGAATGTGTGCTCAGGGAGTGCAGATTCATTTTGATATTTAACATGACCTTAAAGAAAGCAGCTGAAGGTAGGTCCCCTGCCTATCTCCAGGGGAAAACTCAAAATTCTCAAATATTCTAAGGCTTTGATCAGGGATACGAGAGAATCTCAAGTGACCAGTGAACTGTTGGAAGCTAGAGCATTTGGCATGTGTGTATTTAAAAGAATTCAGTTGTAAACTCTCTTGTACAAGGCGACCATCTCCCCTTGCACCCTTGGTTCCGGCAGCTGCGGGCGTGAGCCCTGAGAGGTTGGCTGATGAGGCAACACCGTGCTCTCCTCCTGTTGCCCGATGGCCCGCTGGCTCCTGCAGTGGGCAAGGAGGCCAGCAGGGCTCCAGGCTCAGCGAAGCACCCCTCGTGGATTTACTTTCTGCAGGAGCTTGAGCTGGCAGAACCCCAAAAGGATTTTGCCCCCAGCGTGTTCTCTGATTTTCATACCTTTCTGGATTTCAAGGGTAATGCAATTTGAGGGTGTCCGATTCAATGAAAATAGCTCAGCAAAGTCTGGTTTGTGAGAGCTATTTGATGACTGAGATGCTGAGATCCCTTTTTTTGCTCATAGTCTTCTGAGCCCATCTACTCTAAACCCTTACCCTGGTTGGAAGCTGGAGAGACACAACCCACGTTATAGAGGAAAATGGAGCCAAGGCATGGTGAAGAAGTGTATCTAATTCTTCAAAATCTCCCATGATTCTTTTTTTTTTTTATGTCACACCAGTCGACATGAAAGATCTTAGTTCCCCAACCAGGGATCGGATCCTTATGCCCCGCAGTGGAAGTATGGAGTCTTAACCACTAGACCACCAGGGAAGTCCAGTTCATGATTCATACGTCTGTTTCACAGATGGGAACACTGAGACTCAGAAAGAGCCTTACCGTTTGTAGGTGAAAGAACAGAGCTATGAATAGGATCCACCTGACTCCAGAGACTGCCCTTCCCACTAGACCACATCATATCCTTGGGAAGCAAGCTACCCAGCCCCAGGGATCCCAGCCAATACCTCACGCTTCCCCTGGTTCTAGCCTCTGATTCCTCATTCTAAAGCCCCCTACCAGCAAGAATCTAGAAGGACCATCTCCCAGTTCCCAGCAAAACAGCTCTGATATATACTACACTTTTGGCATTGAAAGTTTTCGATGTCCTGGAAGTTCCCTGGTGATCCAGTGGTTGAGATTTCACCTTCCGATGCAGGGGGTACAGATTTGATCCCTGGTCAGGGGGCTAAGATCCCAGGTGACTTGCTGCCAAAAATAAATAAATAATAAATAACATAAAACTGAAACAATGCTGTAAAAAATTCAATAGAATTTTTTATAAATGGTTCACATCAAAAAAAAAATCTGCCATGTCCTTAGCTACTAATCCTAGTGGCTTAGGGAGTAAGTGGTGTACACGCTCTGTACAACAGTGCTGTGGACATCTGATTGGGTCCCAGGAGGCCAGCCCTCACTGTATCTGCCATTGAGGGGGCTGTGTCATGCCAGGCCTCAGGTTCCCCACCTGTAAAACAAGAAGACGGGGCTGCTGACCTCACAGAATCCACCCTCCTGACAATCTGCCAGGGTACGTCAACATAACCACCTTGGTGCCATAGGACCACGCTGAACTACAGGACATGTCAAGACAGAACAAAAAGTGATAGAAAGCATTAGTCACTCAGTCGTAGCCGACTCTTTGCGACCCCAGGGACTAGAGCTCCCCAGTCTCCTCTGTCCAAGGAATTCGCCAGGAAAGAATATTGGAATGGGTTGCCATTTCCTCCTCAAGGGGATTTTCCCGATCCAGGGATAGAACTTGGGTCTCCTGCACTGCAGCTGGGTCCTTTACCATCTGAGCCGCCAGGGAAGCCCCAAGAAGACAGAGTGATCTAGAGAAGAGAGAAGGGCTACCTGACACATCACTCGACATGGCGGGAATTCCAATTTCTTTCCTGTAAAACATACACCCATCACCCTAGCTAGGAAGGACTTCCTTGGGATGACAAACCCAAACCTTTAGGGCTTTTTTTTTAGCCTGGAAAGACACAGCTGAGAACAGACATGAGTCTTGTGCGGAGCTCTAGCCGGGAGAGCCAGCCAGAGCGGCCTCCTTGGCGGAGCTGCCAGCCTCCGGTAAGATAACATCTCTGAAAGTATTTTGTCAGCTGTTTGGTGCCAAGGCAAGGACAAGGGATTTGAATTGTGTACAGGAGCTGGAGTTCCTCTCTTGAGGCTTTAAGGATATATAAAGGCAGTGTTACTTAACACTGGAAGGAGCAAACCACCCAATGGACAAGAATACAGGCTGAGAAGTACCACTGACTCCAAACAAAACTCTAAGATGTTTCATGAACATCAAAAGCTTTGAAGTTAAAATCCAGGGACCCCTCTGTGGCTTACTCCAAAAAAGAGCTCCTCTTCCTCTTTCTCATCATCAGTCTATAGACGCACCCCTGGTCTCATCCTCAGCACCACAATGGGCATTTCAGGGCGGTTACCCCCATCTTCCAAGTGAAGAAACTGAGATTCAGAACAGTTGCAAGCGTTGTCAAAGCCACACATCTAGCAAGCGGTATAGCCTCCAACTCGAGCCAGAGGTCAAGGTCCTTTCTGCTATTAACTTAGCTCACCCCTGGGATTCGTTCTTCTTTCATTTATGTGTTCATTCATTTAATAGATGTCTAGGAAGTAGCTTCAAAACAAAAGAAACAGGAAACTGGAGGATGTTTTCTTTCCCATCTCCTGGCAAGATTGAGACATTTTCAATGGAAACAGTAACATTTTGTCTCTGTTCTAAAATCACGTCTGTCATCTCATTGTCTTCACTGAGTCTCTTTGCAGCCCAGAAGTTCTTAAAGATCCCCCCTTCTCTCTGGCTGGTCCCCTGCTTCTTCCCAGCTCCCTTCCTGGGTTCAAACTTCACTGACCTTTCAGTCCTTAATGATACCAGCCAAGCAAATGGTTTCTCAGGACCTGCGTACAAGCCATTTTTCCCGTGCACACGTGTCCACATCCTTCCCATCATTCGGGTCTGGACTCAACTGTCCTGGCCTGGCTTCTGCTGTCTGACCTGTCACACGACCTCGGCATACACAGCCCTGTCCACCACGGTGCCCTTAACTTTCTTCATGGCACTTACCACTACCTAAGGTTTTCTAATTCCTCTTCACTTGTTTGCTGCCAGTCTCCCCCCACCCTCAGGAAGGAGAACACCAGAAGAGTGAGGACCTTGTGTGTCTTGTTCACCAGAGATACCTCCTGTCCTGTGTTTAACACATAACAAGCTCGCGGTAAGTATTCATTGAATAAAATCGGTAATTACTGGTCATGGTGTCAATATTTACTCCACTGCATCCAACTGCACTGTTTACACCCCAGGGTCATTGTTATAAGTTGTAGATGAGGGACCTCCCTGGTGGTGGTCCAGTGGTTAAGACTCTGCCTTCCAATCCAGGAGGTGTGGGTTCCATCCCTGATCGGGGAGCTAAGGTTCCACATGCCTCGAGGCCAAAACAACCGAAACATAAAACAGAAGCAATACTGTAACACGTTCAATAAAGGCTTTAAAAATGATCCAGGTCAAAAAAGAAATTCTTTAAAAAAAAATTATAGACGAAAAAAAGAAAAGCCTTCTTTTCCCTGAAATCAGATAGGTTCTAGGGAAATCTAATCTCTTCTAAGGAAAAGTTTCAGCAACCATCAGATCTACACACACACACACACACACACACACACAGAGTATGAACTCAATTAGAAGACTCCCTTTGTCCTTGTCTTGTTTGTTTGTTTACACATGGCATCAATTTATGAACAGTTGCTTCAGCTTCCAGGCTGGGGAAAAGCATCAGTAAGTTGAAGGCTGTGGACAGCACCTCTTCTGAGCCACCATGAAGCAAAAATTCTAGACAGCTCGCAGAGGGGGCTATGTTGTCCAGTTAGAGCTGAGACGTCTACCTCAGGCTCAGAACCAGACGCACGGGAAACAAAGCTGGCGTGTTTTTAGCTCCAGCGCCTCCTCTCTCTGAACTTTTCCCTCACAAACCACCTGCTTTCCTCAGTTACGTATCATCCTTATTCTTCCCTCTTCCCTTATCTCACATGCTCTGATGAAAGGAGCCGAAGAACTCATGCACACTAAGGTGTAAAGGATACGCATATATTTATATTCTTTTTCAGATTCTTTTCCCCTTATAGGTTATTACAGAACATTGAGTACATGTAGTAGGTCCTTATCGGTTATCTTCTTTATGTTTAGTGGTGTGTATCTGTTCATCGCAACCTCCTAGTTTATCCCTCCCCCCACTTTCCCCTTTGGGAGTCATTAGTTTGTATTCTATGTCTGTGAGTTTATTTGTTTTACAAATAAATTCATTAGTATCTTTTTTTTCCACAAGTAACCAACACCTTATGATATCTGTCTTTCTCTGTCTGGCTTACTTCACTTAGGATGATCATCTGAAATGGACATTGCTATTTTCATTTTTCAGAAGAGGAGAAAGTGAAGGCCCATAGACATAAACTAACGAGCCCAAGTTCAAATAGGCAGGAAACAGCAGAGCCAGGATTCCTTCTGACTCTGAAGATCTTGATTTTTCCCTGTAGCTTCCTTCTTCACATGTGTGAGACAGAGTAACCCACTGAGGTATGAGCCCATAATTCCCATTATAACGTATGCACTTACATGTTTAACTTCCCAAGTTAGAAGTGAAGGTCCACACTAAGTGCTGTGTCATTTGCGTGAGTGTTTTGGAGTGGCTCTCCTGATTGTCATTTCTTTTTTTTTTTTTTTCTTTATAATACATAATGATAAAAAAAATAATGGTGTAGATAGTCATTAATTTTAGCCTTACTTGTACAAGAATTTTCTATTCCTTATTCATGATACTCTTTTCTTAAAGAAATATTTACCTAGCAGAGACTGAGTACCAGATGCTACTGGTAGAAGGAAACAGAAGTAAAGCCCAACAGCCTTGCCTTCGAGGAGCTGACATTCCAGCAGGAGATGGAGAATAATACGACAAGGAAAACGCAGACTATGTCAGGAAACACTGTTGCCTGAAATGAAGCAGGGGGAGAGCGTGGAATGCCGGGGTCCAGGCTGCAACATTAACTCCTCTGCTCAGAGGAGGTGTCACCAAGGTGTCTGAGGTGCAGCTGGAGGTGAGGGAGCCACGCAGGGTGGCTCTCTGGGGCAGGCTCATTCCCGGGGTGGGGAACGCAAGGACAAAGTTTCTGAGACGGAGTATGTCACAAAGACAAATGAATTTTATGAAAAATACCAGTCTGATAAGTTGCTTGTGTATTGTAAATGCAAAAAAAAAAAAAGGAGGTGAAAAAAATCTTTAAATGTATCTCCTACAATGGAACCAGGATCAGTGGTTGCCCCTGGAGAGGGGGTGGGCACTGCTGGGAGGGTGGGGGCTTCTGTGTAGACCCAGGTGGGGATTAAATGCTTGCAGTCATTTGCTGTCCACCTGCAATCTGGGTTCTTCACTCCGTGAAGTTATACCTGCATTTTTTTTAATTTGTTTTTTTATTATTTTTTGTATTTACTTAGCTTTACAATGTCTTGAGAGTCCCTTGGATAGCAAGGAGATCAAACCAGTCCAATCCTAAAGGAAATCAACCCTGAATATTCATTAGAAGAACTGATACTGAAGCTCCAATACTTTGGCCACCTGATGAGAAAAACCAACTCACTGGAAAAGACCCTGATGCTGGGAAAGATTGAGGGCCAGAGGAGAAGGTGGGGGCGGGTGTGGAATACAGGATGAGATGGTTGGGTGGCATCCCGATTCAATGGACATGAGTTTGAGCAAACTCCGGGAGACGGTGAAGGACAGGGAAGCCTGGCGTGCTGCAGTCCATGGGGTCGCAAAGAACGGGACACAACTGAGCGAATGAACAACAACAATGTTGTGTTAGCCTCTGCTGCACAGTGAAGTGAACCAGCTCTATGTGTACATATATCCACTCCCTCTTGGACCCCTCTCCCATCCCCTGCTCATCCACCCTTGTAGGTCATCACAGAATACTGAGCTGAGCGCCCGGGGCTATACGACAGCTCCCCACTAGCTATCTATTTTACACATGGTCGTGTATATGTGTCAATCCCAGTCTCCCAATTTACCCCACCTTCTCCCCACCCCATGCCCACACATCCATTCTTCTGTCTGCATCTCTATTCCTGAGCATAAGCAGGCTCATCGATGCATTTTTTCTAGATTCCACATATATGCATACAATGTTTGTTTTCCTCTTTCTGACTTACTTCACTCTATATGACAAGACATGAAATCCATACACGTCTCTCAAGATTTTTAAATTTAAAAGCAGAGAGGGGTCCTGGTTTTTCACTCCAGTCTCTGAAATTACTTATGTACAAGCTTCATGACTTCAGGGTATTTAGTGCACATTGCAGGATTTCTCCTTTGTCATCCCTGCTCCAGAACCGCTCAGCAAAGGGACAGCTTCATAAGAACAGGGTTCAGGTCCTTGCTCTACCACTTGGGGAGACTGGATGATTTTCTCTGGAACTGAATTTCTAAGCTATGAATCAGGGCTGGGGGGGAAGCATTCACTTAACTGGGTTTGGGGAGACCAACTGTTGCAGGGAGAAGTTAGTTCTGACTCCATGTTGGAACTGTCTCTTGGATTTGCTTTCCCCATTGCTTTTGTTATTATAATCTTACCTAAAGGCCTGCCTCAGAGAAACCTGCCCTTCTGCCTGTTAAACTCAAGTGCTTTTGTTCAGAACCCTGTCCAACTGAGGATGGCAGGAAGGAAGAAATTAACACATCCTCCTGCCCGAGGCTTGCCATTCTAGGAGATATTTGCAAGACTAATCGCCTTGTCTCCTTTGTTTCCTCACCTTCCCCCATCTCTGATCCATAAAAGAACCCAGTGTCCAGACTCTGACAAGATGGTTCTTTATTCGGTTTTCCGAATGAAGTCATATTCTTTGCCTCAACACCTCATCTCTTGGATTCACTGGCCTGTCAGTGCGGTGAGCAGATAGACACAAGATATCATCTGGGAAATTTATCCTTGAAAGTAGGACCAAAGACATCTTACCTTAGGTCATAAGTTGGGGTGTAGCCAGTTCTTGCTGGGAAGTGCCTTCAGGGATTCCTCCTTGGGCTTTGCAGCTGTTTGCATTCTGCTATCTCCCTCGGCTGCATATATTACAATTATTTTGCTGTTGTTGTTGTTGACTCACATCTGACATTTTGTGATCCCATAGACTGTAGCATGCCAGGCTTCCCTGTTCTTCACTGTCTCCCAGAGTTTGCTCAAACTCATGCCCATTGAGTCGGTGATGCCATCCAACCATCTCATCCTCTGCTGCCCTCTTCTCCTCCTGCCCTCAGTCTTTCCTAACATCAGGGTCTTTTCCAATAGTCAACTTTTTGAATCAGGTGTCCAAAGTATTGGAGCTTCAGCTTCAGTCCTTCCAATGAATATTCAGGGTTGATCTCCTTTAGGGTTGACTGGTTTGATCTCCTTGCTGTCCAACAGACTCTCAAGAGTCTTCTCCAGCACCACAGTTCAAAAGCATCATTTTTTCAGCACCTAGCCTTCTTTATGGTCCAACTCTCACATCTGTACACGACTACTACAAAAACCATAGCTTTAGCTGAATGGACTTTTGTCGGCAAAGTGATATCTCTGCTTTTTAATACACTGTTTAAGTTTGTCATAGCTTTTCTTCCAAGGAGCAAGCATCTTTTAATTTCATGACTGCAGTCACCGTCTGCAGTGATTTTGGAGCCCAAGAAAATTCAGTCTGCCACTGTTTCCATTTCTTCCCCCATCTATTTGCCATGAAGCAATGGGACCGGACGCCGTGATCTTAGTTTTTTTAATGTTGAGTTTTAAGCCAGCTTTTTAAGTGGGATCTTAGCTCCCAGACTAGGGATCGAACCTAAACTGCCTACATTGGAAGGTGAAGACTTAACCACCAGGCCGCCAGGGAAGTCCTTTAATTGTTATTTTAAAACTAAAGAACAAATCAAGAAAATCATGATTCTTGCATGAGAATTATGGGAAATAATTTGGGGGAATAAAGGGAGGAAGTGTAGAAACTATATCTATCCGAGGAGTTAAATACACTAAGGATACCGAAGAATGTGTATCATTCAACCAAACACTGAGTGAATTGAGCTAGGCATATTTAGCTCTCAAGCCTTGTGTCCTTCTATGTTATTATTGTTGTACCTTTCAGGATAGTTTCAGCTGCTGGGAAGAAAGGGGATGATGATCACCTACAAGAATGCTGCCCTGATCCATTCACTCAAAAAAGCACTTATCAGACACTTTTACTGTGACTTTGGTTTATTCAGAGCACTGCACTTGACCCTGGAGAAAGTTCCAGGACCGAGGAAGCCACGATTTCCCTATTAATTCCAAAACTGAGAAACATAGACGGAGATGAAGGTGAAATATCTTGGTCTTTAAATGACTACAATTATGGTACCATTTCCAAAACACACCTATTAAAAAGGCAGGTTTATAGGAGGGAGACACACACTTATAAAGTAGTTGATAAACAGAATGTCCGTTTATGCTATTATATATTTATAAAATGAGTCCCGACCTGCTGTGGAGAGACAAATAATTGGAGAGGACCTCCCTCCTGTCGGAGCCCAGCACAAGCTGTAACAGCAGCCCAGCGTTTAGAGCCTCTTGACGCGCCCCGGGAACATGTTGTAAAGTGCATTTTCCTGATTTATTTAATAAAAGCAATTCTTGCTCATTATTCCTCTTATTATCATTGGTAACAATAATAACAGGGTGTTTGAACATGTTACTTTTTCTCGGAGATTGGCCGGAAGGGCAAGTTTATTACTCATCTAATGGTGAACCAACTGGTGTGAGCCTGGGGTGGGGAAGATGCTGCCGGAAGGGCAGCGGGCGGTGGGGTTGGGAAGTGTGCAACCATCTGTGTTGTTACTTGGCATTATGATGCTGAGATGGTCCCGCTGGTTCCTTGGTCACTGTCTGGAGGCTATCAAACATCATGTGAGGAACAGGCTCCAAAACTTTCTGTGGTCTTGGCTTTGGAAACCAGTCCTTGGTACCATGGAGACAGGAGCCCAGGTGCGTTCCGTGACATATAAGTGCCATGGTGGCCTCCTTCATTGGATCCTTGAAGAGATGGGTTAACAGAAACAGCCACAACATATAAAGAAGATTGCTGTTGCTTCTTTAGTCACGAAGTCATGTCTGACTCTTGTGGCCCCATGGACTGTAGCCCACCAGGCTCCTCTGTACATGGAATTTTCCGGGCAAGAATACTGGAATGGGTTGCCATTTCCTTCTCCAGGGAATCCTCCCAACCCAGAGATCACACCTGGGTCTCCTCCTTTGGCAGGCGGATTATTTACCACTGTGTCACCTGGGAAGCCCCCATAGACAAGATTGTTGTTGTTGTTCAGTCACTAAATTGTGTCTGACTCTTTGCAACCCCATGGGCTGCAGCACCCCAGGCTTCCCTGTCCTTCACTATCTCCCAGAGTTTGCTCAAACTCATGCCCATTGAGTCGGTGATGCCATCCAACCATCTCATCGTCTTTTGCCCCCTTCTCCTCCTGCCTTCAATCTTTCCTAGCATCAGAGTCTTTTCCAATCAGTTAGCTCTTTGCATCAGGCGGTCAAAGTATTGGAGCTTCAGCTTCAGCACCAGTCCTTCCAATCAATATTCAGTGCTAATTTCCTTTACGATTGACTGGTTTGATGTCCAAGGGACTCGAGAGTCTTCTCTAGCACCACAGTTTAAAAGCATCAGTTCTTTGGCACTCAGCCTTCTTTATTGTCCAACTCACATCCACACATGACTACTGGAAAAACCATAGCTTTGACTAGATGGAGTCAACAAAGTGATGTCTCTGCTTTTGAATACACTGTTGAGGTTTGTCACAGCTTTCCTTCCAAGAAGTGAGTGTCTTTTAATTTCTTAAGAAGATAAATTTTTTTAAAAAGATAAATTTCTTTAAAAATAAAGAAGATGGAGCCTCTTACTTTGGATATTGTTACCTGAAATACAAGGGTGGCAAAAACCATCCGACGATGAAGCCAATTTTGTCCTCGTAGGAGCAGGGGTGGAGATGTTCTACTTGGTGTGAACTTGACGATTAGCAGTTTTATCAGGTGCTAGAGGCTGGGACGGGCTCACCACCTGTAATCTCACCTGGACCAGGTATCTCGACTCTCTGTCAACCATAGATGCAGCTCTCCAGGCTTGCAAAGCAACTGGACACCAGGAAGGCAGGCTCAGCACTGACTGGGGTTTGAAGTTCGCTCTTTCATTTCCTAGAAGGGGAACCTTTGAGAAGTTACTCTAATATTCTGAGCCAAATTTTCCTCATCTGGAAAGCATAAACCATAACACCAAGCCTGTAGGTCCATGATGTGACTGGTACAAATTCTGTTAAAAACCCAGCAGACACTGCACTTTATTAAAGGAAGTCATTCAATGGCCAAGTTAAAGAATTATCTTGGTAAATGTCATTTTGCACTTGAAAACACATGGGTAATTTTCAAATATCTTTTGATATTGATTTCTAACATAATTCCACAGTGATAAGAGATCAGACTCTATATGATTTCAGTACTTTTAGACTGTGAAATTTTTGCACCTTGTTTTATGTCCCTGGATACATTCTAGTGTCTCCAGATTTACAGTCTCTGGGAACTTGAATTTGTATCCTGTTGTTGTGTGAAAATTATATAAATCTCTATATTGAATTGGTTCATACTGCTTTTCAGGTCTACTGTATCCTTCTACTTCTCTGTCTATCCATTCTATTAATTTTGAGAATTAAATATATCAAATTTGATATATCAAAACTCCAACTAAAACTTCTGACTCATTGGAAAAGATCCTGATGCTGGGAAAGATTGAGGGCCAGAGGAGAAGGGGGCAACAGAGGATGAGATGATTGGCTGGCATCACTGACTCAGTGGACATGAGTTTGAGTAAGCTCCGGGAGATAGTGAAGGACAGGGAAGCCTGGTGTGCTGCAGTTCATGGGGTCGAAGAGTCGGACACGACTTAGTGTCTGAACAACAACAACAAAATAATAGTAATATATTGTGGGACAATATGCAACTTTGTTCTGTATTCTTTAAGTCTCATTTAGCTGTTATCATACGTTCATAATTTTAAAAATAAAAAAAGAAAGAAAACGAATAATTAAAGGAAGCCATTTCTACATCACCCTACTACATCCTTGTTCGCATTCTTATCACAATCCAGCCCACGTGGGGCTGTGGCTCCCAGGCTCCTGTCTGCTACTGAAAGTCAGAGAAACTCTCCTTTCCATATTTTGGTAAAGGTCAGAATAAGGATAGAAAATTGGAACATGTTCATTTATTTTCTCCCAAGGAACTGAAAGCTCAGTAATCAAAACATTGCTTTACTGGTGTTTAAAAACTGAACCGCGGGGAGCTGTACACGAAGAAACTGAGGTTTGCAGGAGTAACGGGAATTGCTGAAGTTCATGTAATAAGCCAGAGCTGTTATCCAGGGAGTCCCGGGAGTGTCTGTCTTCCTCTTAGGGCTCTTTTCACTCTTACTGTGTTCGTGAACAAGGAAATCCTTTTTGCAATAGGAGGAAAATGAACTGGAACTAGTATTGATTAAGCAGAGCTTCTTACAAGGCACTTTCACAAAACTATCTCCTGAATTTTGTGCAATAGATACTATTGTTAGCATTCACAAATGAAACTGAAATTCTGTGATGCTACCGAACCTGTTCAGAGTCACGGTATCCAAATAAGCAGAAGTCAGGTGGGTGTGGCCCCAACCGTCCATTCCCCAATTATACATTCTTCTTATTCTTGAGCATGCAACATGAAAACTTTACGAGTATTTTTCAGAAAGTATACTTTCCCACCTTCACTTCCCTCACCACCTGCCCCCTGCATCTTTTCTCCCAGTCCAACCACTTTCTGTTTTTCAAATCGTTGCTCCACTGTGAAGCCTGTCTTGATCAGTACCTTTCTTTTGGATCCAAGGAATCCTGATTCTTCACCTCCTCTACCTGCTCCTGTCACTCATCTGAGAGCACGAGATGTGAGGTGTGCACTTGTAGACTTCTATTTTATCACATGATGTTAAAACCTAATCCCCTATGAAGGATAACCCGAGGTTCATCAGCCTTGAAGCTTGTGTGGTTGGGGAGTCCTCTCTAGGAAAGAAAAAAAAATTACAGAGCCTTAGAAGAAGCCCATGTAAATTGCAGGGGGTGGTGGTGGGCACTGAAGTTCATGCTCCACAGTCTCTTTGTAGTCCGTCCCCAGGTAAGATACAGTTCCCTCTGGCTCCCCTTTGAGAAGTCTACCTTGAACCAAGGGCTGAATTTGGAGGCTTAGCCCACTAAACATTCACAACACAGTCAAGAAGGTGTGACATTTCCGTTTTATAATTCAGCTCTTCTCATTCATTGTTGTCCACTCAAGCCCAAGTTTCTTAACCTCAGGGGTCCAGCTTGCTATCTCTTGGTGGGACCATCCATCAAACCCAACACCATCCTGAGTTCATAAATAGTCTACGAATGAGTGGATATTTGAACAGACAAATGAGTAAAAAGTACACATTCAACAGTGACTCGTTGAATTTATAGCAGAAAATGTAATGATTATAATAATTACCGTTATTGAGTGTCTGTTATGATCCGGTGGGAATTATTATCTCAGATTTATAGCTGAGAAAATCGAGGTTCTTATGTGGTAAGTGGCTCGCCTAAGGTCAGACAGGAAGTGGCAGAACCAGATCCAATTAGCCCTAAAGTCTAGTTCTTTCCACCACGTGCTACAACTCAGAAGTCAGAACCAGGATGCTTCAGTCATGGGAACCGTCTGCTCTGGCTGGTACCTGCTCATCCTGTCTGCCTCACCTGTCAGTGAGGAGGTGATGAGAGACCCCTTCCTGCTTTTACTCACTTTTTCCTGCCTCCCCTTTACCCACAGTTCCTTGGACATGCTTGGCCCACGCAACATACAGGTCACATGAACTTAAACAGTGGGCAAAATTCTCTTAGTGGGTCTGCGGTAGGAAGTAGAATTCAATAAGACTCAGCTTGGCAAACAGAAGGAGCATGCCAAGGAGACCGGGGTGCTGAGGACTAAACTTGGGAACCAGCGCCTGGGCTGCAGGAGAGGGGAGGAGATGAGCAAGAACTTCTGGGGCTTTTGCCTGGTGCCCCAGACTGCTCTGCAGATAAAGCCAACAGAAAGATGCTCTTTGCGGTCTCTTTGGACCAAACAGACTCTGTGATCATAGGGGAATGTGAGGGTGCATGCCAGATTCCCACCGAGCACTAAGAAGGAGAAGATCTCTCCGGCAGTTTTTATGGGATGAAAATGTGGTGGTGCTTTTAAGAGGTTTCAAGAGCCGGAGGCAAAAGATGCTCTGATAACTTTGGAATGAGATGCTCAAAAGCTCTCACCTCCATTATCTCATTGAAGTCTCTCTTATCCTTTAGGGTTGAAAGGGGGGCAGTCCTAGTCATTCCCAGTTCAGAGAGGGGAACTTGGAAGCCCAAGATGGGAAAGCCCAGAAGTTCACTGTGTTTATTCTATGTTTGGCTTGGCATGGGATGGCCCTGAATATTAAAAGTTTCTAGAAGAGAGGACAAACTAGAGTCTTTCCTTTTCATTATAGTCTAGTTCAATGTAGCATCCTGGTATTTGTTGTTATTTAGTCACTCAGTCATGTCCGACACTTTCGAGACCCCATGGACTATGGCCCGCCAGACTCATCTGTCCTTGGGATTTCCCAGGCAAGAATACTGGAGTGGGTTGCCATTTCCTCCTCCAGGGGATCTTCCCAATCTAGGGATTGAACCTGCATCTCCTGCATTGGCAGGCAGAATCTTTACTGCTCAGCTGCCTGGGAAATCACATTATAGTACAGTTCAATCTATTTAAAAATGCTGTCTGGGAACTTCTCTGGCAGGCCAGCGGTTCAGACTCCCTGCTTCCTCTTCAGGGGGCATGGGTTCAATCCCTGGTCAGGATGCTTAAGATCCTGCATGTCTAGTGGGACAGGCAAAAAGTAGGGGGAAAGAGCAATGTTGTCTGATGCTGGGAAAGAGGGTTATAATGAGGATGGTGACAATGATGGTGACGCCGGCAATGGCCGTCACCGGAACTCACTCAGAAATCAGAGCACCAGGAATGCCGGGGCAGTGGCCTGCTCCCAGGTCCTTGTGGACTGAGACCCAGAAGACCGGCAGAGTCCTCCCACACTGGTGACAAGCAACTCTTGACAGGAGCTGCAAAAAACATAGGTGGAGAGGGGCAAGGAGACTGTAATTCCCCAGCTCTATTGTTCGCAGCCAGGTCTATAGTCTATGGTTCTGCAAAGCCAGGTGGTCTGTTTTTTTTTTAGATTTTTGTTTGAAGATTCATGGCCTGAAGCACTGCAGTCACTTTGTGACCATGAGGGGGAAATCCTAAGGGCAAAAATCAACATGCTTCGGATGGCAGAGAGGGCTTCCTTGGTGGCTCAGACTATAAAGAATTCACCTGCCAATGTAGGAGACCCTGGTTTGACCCCTGGGTCAGAAAGATCCCCTGGAGAAAGAAATGGCACCCCACTCCAGTATTCTTGCCTGAAGAATCCCATGGACAGGGGAGCCTGGCAGGCTACAGTCCATGGGGTTGCAAAAAGCTGGACATGACTGAGTTTGCACACACACATACACACACACACACCCACACACACAAGATGGCAGAGCAGAAAGATGGAAAGAAGCTGGCTCTCTGGTGATACTGGGCCGTCAGGCTGTCCAACCACAGAAAGAGGCTCAGGATTCCTCACCGTGTGATGATAAATGTCCTCTTTACTTAAGCCCCTTGAGTCGAGGTCTCCATCCCTGCTGTACTAAGTATTTCAACCAGTACACCACCTGTGCAGAGAAAGAGCTCCGTGACAAAGGGGACAATAAAGCCAAGGAGTGTGCAAGGAGGAAAAAACAAACGGGAGGCCGAGGGTGAAGGAGTTAGAGAGGGAAAGTGAGCAGTGAGACGCGGAGAGCATCACTGGGGTGGGAGAGAATTAGAGCCTGTGTCCCGCAAGTCCACGGAACAGAAGGGTCCAGAAGAAGTACACAGGAGTGGACTGAAATCAATGACAGTAGAAGAAGGCAGAAGTCTATGGGAAGAGGAGGGTGGGATGGGGGTGGGGGGAATCACTCTGTCAGTTGACTATCTGTACAACGGACAGCTGCCCCACAGAAGCCAGGATGACCTGGGTGTCCAGGACTCAGGAAGCTCTGATCCTCAGGATGAGAAAGAAGTGTCATCGTGCAGATATGAACTCCCCATGTCCAGGGCCTCCAGGGCAGAGGCTCTGCAGAATGCTGCCCATTGTCAGACCAGGAGCCCAGACACCTGGTCCCGACCTATCTCCCGCAGACAGAAAAGGCAACACAGAGCTATAACTCTGGGAAGTCACTTTGTTGCTTTCTTGTTTCCAGTGCCGGGCAGCTCCCCAGGTCCCTCCTCCCTCCCACTTTATTCCTTCCTCCTTCATGCTTCCTGCCTTTGATCACAGGGTTCCCTCTACCCTGGTGTCCTTCCTCACCATCCCATCTCTACTTGTTAAAGTTTCTCTTCCTGTCCTTCAAGGCTGCCACCTCCTCCAGGAAGTTCTCCCCAGTTCTCCCATGTCAAAGTTATCCTGGGCTCTTAGGTACCCCCATTTCACCTGGCTTGAACCTTTGTTCTTCTAAGCTCGAGGGGGACATGTCTGGGGGCATCTGTGGTCTCCTGGGAGATGAGCACAGACCCAGAAGGTAATTCACCTGCACAAGTAAACGCAGGACCTACACACAGTCTGCCCCAAGTGTGAGCAGAACGTGGGTGACCCATCCCCTCTGCTCACCTTCAAAGTCGCCCCTCCCTCTTGCCTTCTCAGATGACCTCCAGAGCAGATGACCTTGGCAAAGCAGGATGTACACCATTTGCCTTCCCACCTCTGGAGGGTAGGTGACCTCACCGGTCCCCAGATAAAAGTCCACTTCCTTTGGGGCCACATCTCTCCTCGGCTGCCCTCTCCTGGGCTCCAGGCCCAACGCCTAAGCTCTCTGTTTCTCCTTATCACCCTCCGCCTTTATCTGGCATTGTTTCTTTCTCTGTCTGCCCACCTCTGTCAGACGCTGTCCTTGTCCTTCCCCAGCCCTCCTCCTCACTCCCTCAGCCTCCTGGACTGGAAGGATCTTCCTAGGAAAGTAAGTTGGCTTCCAGCGCATGAGGGGAGCTGGGAGGAAGACCCAAAGGACAGGGGGCTTCTCGGTCTGAAACCAACCAGCAGGAACTTACACCGTGTGTACCAGACCTGACTAGACCTTGGAGCAAAGTCACGGGGCAGAGTCCCAGAAGCTGGGGCCAGAGATGCACACTGTGGCCTCACTAGCATCTTAGATGGTGACCCAAACAGTTTTGATTGCACACCCCGATCAGTTTTTAGAATTGAGCAGTGGTTAAACTAACACAACGTTGTGAAGTGACTCTACTCCAATAAAAATTAATTTAGAAAATTGAGAAGCGACCTCAATCTATCTTAGTTCATTTGCTCAGACGTGTCCGACTCTTTGGACCCCATAGACCGCAATACGCCAGGCTTCCCTGTGCATCACCAACTCCCAGAGCTTGCTCAAACTCATGTCCATCAAGTTGGTGATGCCATCCAGCCATCTCATCCTCTGTCATCCCCTTCACTTCCTACCTTCAATCTTTCCCAACATCAGGGTCTTTTCCAGTGAGTCAGTTCTTTGCATCAGGTGGCCAAAGTACTGAAGTTTTCACTTCAGCATCAGTACCTCCAATGAATATTCAGGACTGATTTCCTTTAGGATTGACTGGTTGGATCTCGTTGAAGTACAAGGGACTCTCAAGAGTCTTCTCCAACACCACAGTTCAAAAGCATCAGTTCTTCGGTGCTCAGCCTTCTTCATGGTCCAACTCTCACATGCATACACGACTACTAGAAAAACCATAGCTTTGACTAGACAGGCCTTTGTTGCCAAAGTAATGTCTCTGCTTTTTATATACTGTCTAGGTTGGTCATAGCTTTTCTTCCAAGGAGCAAGCATCTTTTAATTCCCTGGCTGCAGTCACCATCTGCAGTGATTTTGGAGCCCAAGAAAATAAAGTCTGTCACTGTTTCTGCTGTTTCCCCATCTATTTGCCATGAAGTGATGGGATGGGATGCCATGATCTTAGTTTTTCAACAAATCAGTTGAGTTTTAAGCCAACTTTTTCACTCTCCTCTTTCACTTTCATCAAGAGGCTCTTTAGTTCCTCTTCACTTTCTGCCATAAGGGTGGTGTCATCCGCATATCTGAGGTTATTGATATTTCTCCCAGCAATCTTGATTCCAGCTTGTGCTTCATCCAGCTTGGCATTTCGCATGATGTACTCTGCATGTAAGTTGAATAAGCAGGGTGACAATATACAGCCTTGACATACTCCCTTCCCAATTTGGAACCAGTGTATCTACCTACTTCTATATATTTCCAATACTTTGGCCACCTGATGTGAAGAGCCGACTCATTGGAAAAGACTCAGATGCTAGGAAAGATTGAAGGCAGGAGGAAAAGGAGACAACAAAGGATCAGATGGTTGGATAGCATCACTGACTCAATGGACATGAGTTTGAGCAAATTCTGGGAGATAGTGAAGGACAGGGAAACTGGAGCGCTGCAGTCCATTGAGGTTGCAAAGAATTGGACAAGACTGAGCGACTGAACAACGTTTCCCTTGTTATTAACATCTTCCATAGTAGTAGAGTTTATGAACTAGTACTGATTTCGTTATGATTATTTTAAAGCCCCTGCTTTACTGTGCTTTGTTTTTTTTTTGGGGGGGGGGGTTTGGTCACACCGTGTGTGGCACACAGCAGCTTAGTTCCCTGACCAGGGATTGAACCCACACCCCATGCAGTGGAAGTTCAGAGTCCTAACCACTGGACTACCAGGGACCACAATGATGTTTTTTGAAATAAATAAAAGTTTATTATTTCTCTTCCTAACCCCCAAGCCTCCGGCATATCCCCTGTGTCTGGTGGCCCCGGTGGTGACCATTGCTTTAGGAGGTCCCTTCTTAGTCCCCTTGCTCATCAGATAGCTCAGGAATGAGGCTGAGAGGGGATATCAGGTGAAGGGAGGTCAAGAGTGTGAGTGCTGGGCAGATCAGCAGAGATGGAGGGACTGATGGCTTTAAGGATCAGTCCAGAAAGCATCTTGGAAGCTGGGTTTAGCCAGGGAGGTCAGAGACTGCTAGAGAGAAGGGTCTGGCATTTCCAGGGTGGAGAATAGCCCCGGTGCAGACCCCGGGGGGGGGCAGGAGCGGAGGCAGAGGGGGTGACAGTGGGGTAGAATCTGGTTTGCATGAGGAGTGTGGCCTGGCAAGTGACACAGAGCTGGTCTGAGTCAGGGCAGTGGGTGGTGGACTCCAGGCCTGGGTCTTGGGTACTTTCCTTCTCCAAGAGCCCGTCTGCATTATTTTGAGCCCAAGGTCCTGTCTCTTCTGCTGAACTCTGCGTCCTGTGTGCGCTGTGCTTAGTCACTTCAGTTGTGTCTGACTTTTTGTGACCCCCCTGGGGGGCTATAGCCCCACCCCCCACCCCCAGGCTCCTCAGTTCATGGGATTTCCCAGGCAAGAATAGTGGAGTGGGTTGCCATTTCCTCCTCCGGGGGTCTTCCCAACCCAGGGATCAAACCAGCGTCTCTTGCATTGGCAGGCAGATTCTTTACCACTGCACCATGTGGGAGGCCCCTGTGTGTACTGGTTCCCTGTGAAAACAGTGGGGTTTTCCTTGACCCTTGAGAGTCCATGTATTGGCTTGGCCAAAATGTTTGTTCTGGTTTTCTATAACAGCTTACAGAAGAACTTGAACAAATGTTTTGGCCAACCCAATATCTGGAGGACAGCCACGATCTTGGAGAAGAAAATTGTAGCAAGACCCCCATCCCTCTCTTCAGGTCAGACCATGACATAAGAGCTGTCTGGGGAAATCAAGGCCTTTTCTGGCACGTATACGCAGAATGCACCCACGACATCCAGTACTCACCCACTCACTGCTGGCTGCTGTTCACATTCTGATTCCCAGGTTTTCCGTGACTTTAGATTGGAGGAGGTCCGGAAGCAGAGCGCCTGGGGTCCCCTGCATCTGGACAGACATGAGCCCATGGACCTGTGCCCAGTCGCCCAGCACCCTGGCCATTATATAGGTCTGGGGTGTAGAAACAGGTACAAACCAAGATCACAGATAGGTAGGAACGTAAGGATGACCGATGTGGTGCCGAAACGACTTCATCATCTGTGCGCATCCCTGGAGGTGGGACTGGGTCCCTTCCCTCTGCATGTCCGTGTCCAGCTCAGGGTCTGCTGTGCAGTCCGTGTGTCAGACAATTTGTGCATCCAAACGCGCTTACCTCATTCACCGTAGAACCAGGAAAGGCCTGGGGACCCTAAGCCTTGGGTCATGCTATCCCTTTCATGGCACCAAGTTACCAAATTGCTTCTGGACCTTGCTGTGGCTGCATTTTGGTTCGGCCAGCCACCTTGCTCCTCCACCCCAAGTACACCCACACCCGTTCCTCTGCTGGTTCACCCGGGCTAAAGATTACATGTGGCTTACAGAGACAGCTGTGACCACAGGGCCATTGAACAGCCGAGCTGGTTAGCTTCAACGAGGCTCAGCCCTGGCTCTAGGCTGCCTTCTTAGAGAAGGGAAGGTGCACATGGGGACAGAGAGTGGCGCTCAAACTGTTAATACTCAGTGGGGCCGCAGTGCCTGGAGGATAAAAATCCAAAGTCGTTAGGGTCAAGTTAGTCCTCCATCCATTTTTCTGGAGCCTTCTGTCTCTCCGTTACCAACTTCTACACTCACACTCTAATCCTGACTTTACTCACCCAGCTCCCCAGATATCCATGGCTCAGTCACATTCAGTATTTGCCATTCCTTATACGGGGCTTCCCTGGTTGGCTCAGATAGTAAAGAATCTGGCTGCAATGCAGGAGATGCAGGTTTGATCCCTGAGTCGGGAAGATCCCCTGGAGAAAGAAGTGGACACCCACTCCAGTATTCTTGCCTGGAGAATTCTAAACGGACAGAAGGGCCTGGCAGGCTACAGGCCATGGGGTTGCAAAGAGTCGGACATGACTGAGTGACTAACACTTTCATTCCTTATACATATCCTTTGTCCACCGGCACAAACAGAGGATATGTCCAATGAATGTTTAAAACTGCTTCTTGCGTGGAAGGGTCTCCCCGCAGCAGGCTAGGAGGATTCTAGGAGGTTTTGGGAGCTGTTCTGTCACACAGGGCTTGGGGCACCACCTCCCCACTGTCTACCTCATCCCTCCTCAGAATTTCTCCAGAGAAGCACCCAGTGGCCCCAGGAAGTCACGGAGCCCAGAGGCTCAGCACAGCTGGTGCCCGGCAGCAACCTCTTCCAGGATCTATCCTTCATGCCACCCCTCCCTCATTTCCTCTGTGCCTCCCCCAACCACACACGCCGCTGGGATCCTCAGATGGAAGGCCCTTGGCAGCTCCAAGGGTTCCCCAGGCTGCTGCTCCTCCTCTGGACTCCTGAGTGCTGGTGACCTTCACCCCAATGCAGCCATGACTCTTGGGCTTGGAACCAGAATCATCCAATTCATCTTCCTCTTATCCTTCAAAGGTGGGCAGGGTGCGTGGGCTTCTGGGAAGCCCCCAGACTACCCAGCATCCCAAGTGACACTCAGCCAAGAGCAAGGAAGTAGCGTGGGATTAAGTGCTCCCTGCTTTCCTGAGAAAGGCCAAGCTCATGCCTGTGGACCACACAGCTTTCCACCCATCACCTCTCATCCAAGTCCTGCAGCATTCCCGCCATCCTAAGGAAGAATGGGCTCCAGTGACATAAAATCATGAAGGATCTCAAGCTTCCCCCGTGGCTCAGTGGGAAAGAATCCACTTGCCAAGCAGGAAATGCGGGTTCGATCCCTGAATTGGGAAGACTCCCTGGAGAAGGAAGTGGCAACCCACTCCAGTATTCTTGCCTGGGAACTCCCATGAACACATGAGCCTGGGGGGTGAGGGGATCACAGAATTGGACACGACTGAGGACAGCACACACGTGAGGGATCTCAGACCCGTTCTGTCCGGTTTGGGAGCACTAGGCGGTTCTTCTTATCCTGCAGCTGACTTTCCCAAATCTATTGAATATTAAAATCCACACACCGCCTGGACAGGGCTGGAGGGAAACTGGCTCCTCATGGAGAGCTGGCCACACGCAAGTCTGAGCAGTTGTTCTCCAAGAAATCTTTTAAAAATCACAGGAATCGCCTGAGAGTCTGAGTGCTGTGTGTGGGCAGTATCTTCTCCGCTTTGAAAACCAACCCAGAGTCATAAATTAGCAACACTGGGAGGGGTCTTGAGACCACTGCCTGAGTGCCCGCTCCGTGTGAGGAAGCTGGAACCCACAGGGAGGCAGGGCCCGCCTAGTGGGACAGCCCGTCTCCTCCTCTTTCTCTTTAAAACTTTGACTCATACACCCTTTTACCCAGAAACCAACCCACTCGCCCAGCTCCCCTCACCCAACAGCAGCTCGCTCCACACTCTGATTTCTGCTCAGCTGCTATTTTTATGCACCTGCTGGGTGTGTCCTTTGTGTATGTGTCATTATGTACATTTTAATGACTTATTTCCCCTATTAACCTATAAGCTAGAAAACTACTGATTCATTTGGGTTTCTTCTTGTAAATTACATGCTAACACTTCATTACCTAGTGACACCCGACTAACGGCCCCCGGCACCCATCTTGAGGGTCTCTGACTCCCACCAGCTCCTGACTCTGCTACTTTCCAGCCACAGGACTCAGTCCCTCTAGAGGTGACATCAAAAGAAGGCTTTAGTCCCCACAATTGTCATGGGTGTTTGCTCAGTCGCTAAGTCATGTCCGATTATTTGCAACCCCATGGACTGTAGCCCGCCAGGCTCCTCTGTCCATGGGATTTCCCAGGCAAGAATTCTGGAGTGGGTTGACATTTCCTCCTCCAGAGGATCTTCCTGACCCAGGGATCGAACCCATGTCCCCTGTATCTCCTGCATTGAAGGCAGATTCTTTACCCTCTGAGCCACCAGTGAAGCCCTAAAAACCATGGTATGTGCCATTTAAATTATGAGAGGCCAGTTGATGTCAGGGGCCAGGATCTAAATGCTGCTCCCCAGTGCCTAGGAGGATAAAGCTGTGTCCGGACGGTTGGCCATGGAAGCCCAGAGTCCTGAGTGGCGGTGGTCACACCTCGGGCAGACATTTCTGTGGCCCCCATGTCACTGGCCTGCCCTGTGACGCGTGTCACTGGGACACAGGGAGGTTCCTGCTTGGCTGAGGGGTCAGGCAGGGGGTGGAGGGGGGAGAGAGAGGGAGCATGCTTGTGTCCACTGCAAACTGGAAAGTCCTCTCCATTGGGTGATCCCCAGACAGTAGAGCCATGGGGGAATGTGCGCTGGGGAGGTGGGAGTGGGAGTGTGGGGGGATGTGTCTGGAGCAGAGGGTCTTTAGACACGAGTCTTTCCGTGTCCACGGTCTTTCTCGGGATTCTAGCCAAGCGAGAAGCATCTTCCCCTGGAGGAAGAAGTCACCCGGACAGCCAGGCTGGACTCCGCCCTTTTGGTCTCCGCAGGCAGCGCACACCTGGGGAGTCCCCAGATTGCTCCCACATCCCTTACCCAGGCTCCTGGGGCCCTGCCCTTCCCCCACCCGGGGTCCCCCCACCCACGTGGGCTGTGCTGAGAGCAGGCAGCAGTGCCCGGGCCTGGCAGACCTGGCAGGAGAAGGGCTCCAACCCGCCCCCACGCTCCCACCCAGCTCTCCACCCTCCAGCTGTCGCTCCCCCTCCAAGCCCACCATTTGGCAGAGCGCAGCCCCTGTCCCGCCCCCAGCCAGTCTGGTCCAGCAGGCACGGCTTAAGTTGCCACAGAAACTCTGACTTTCCTGGGGTTTGGAGCAGGCCGCGGCAAGGAGGGAGGTGGGCGGTGTCTGTGGCCACAGTTCCAAAGGCTGCTGGCTTCGGGATCCCCTATCCTCCCACGGCTTCTGGCGGGCACGGTCACTGCCGGACCAAGGCCTGGCAGATCCTGGCCTGAGAGGCGGGTGGCCTATTGTTGGTTCCTATTCCTCGCCCCCTGAAATCCCGAATAGCAAACCTCACCCTTAAGGGTCCATTTCCACCTTTCAAAGAACTTTCTAATATTTTATTCCACATGGTCCCCATGGGTTCCCAGGATAATTAAGACCAATCCCATTTGGCCAAAGAAGAAGCTGAGACCAGAGAGGGTGAAATAACTTGCCCAACGTCCCATGTTGGGGTTACTGGCATGGAACCCCCGGAGTCCTCCCCAGGCCACGTTATTAACACCACACCCTCTCTGGGTGACACAGCATAATCCCAGAAGTCATGGCAAAAATGTCTTTCACTTTTCACAGACTCCCTTTTGAAGAAAAGACCCTGGAGGTGCCCCATGTAGGGAGCTGTTGGGGCATCGGGGAGACAGTAATTCACTCCTTCTTGGGCAGCCTCACCACATCTGGGCACCAGGACCCACCGTTGCCTCTCCCACTTGCTGGAAACACGTGCTCTGTGTCCTGGGCAAATCTGTTGATCGACGTGAAAAACCCCCAGAGAAAGATGCTTTGTCTGCGTTTTTCCATAGGAGGGATGGGAAGCTTCAGAGGGTAGAGGAAATTAAGAAAACTGGGGGAGGAAGAGGGCAGAGGAGGAAAAGACGTGCACTTGTGGGCCTGGAGACAGCAGTTGCAGGGGCTCACTCTTGCGACGTGTCCACCTCTTGGAAGTTTCTCGCGTGGACTTGTTAACTTGATCCCAACTGGCTTGAGAAGAGACCCGTCCAAGGCAGCAGGCTCATTCCTGAATCCACAGAACTGAAGTCACCAGGTCCAGCACAGTCCTAGACTCTGCCAGTGGTGAATCTGCACCCTGGTCTTGCATGTTTCCAGAGAATGGGGCGCCTTGATCAATTCTCAGGTCTCAGGTTCTACTTCGAGTCTAGCCTAAATCCTTCCTGCTGCATTTTAGAAAGACCTTCAAATCTCAGTGGAGGAGAGAGCAGGCGGGATGCCAACAGGTAGGAAACGAAATCAGGAGGCTGATGGTTTCCTTCTTTTCTTTCCTCTCCCCTCTCCTCCTCCTAGTCCATCACGTCGCTGCCCCCCACCCGTGGGGCTGCTTATCAGATGCCCCCACTGTGATGAGCAGCGCCTATGTGGATGGTGCCCTTATGAGTTACAGATTTTTGCCGTGAGCCTTCAGGCTTCTCCTTGCAGCCCGGACAAGGGAAATCCCATAATGAAGGATTTCATGGGGCTCAGAGGCTGGGAGCGGCTTTTCTTTCCATCTGTCGTTTTACTTCATGCCTTGACCTTTCTGTTCCCACGTGGGGCGGTACCAGGAAGAAGCCTAGGCTGGGCTGTGGACTAGGGAGCAAATGAACCTAAACAAGTAGACTGGGGTCAGATAACCTTGAAAGGGTGCATTAAATACCAGAATACATCCTTCAGGGCTGTGATGGAGGCAGGTGGGGTGAAGAGAAAGGTTTAAAGAGAGAAGAAGGGCTTCCCTGATGGTCCAGTGGTTAAGAATCTGCCTGCCACTGCAGGGGACATGGGTTTGATCCCTGGGCCGGGAAGATCCCACATGCCACAGGGCAACAGAGCCTGTGCACCACAACTACTGAAGCCCACGTGCCCCAGAGCCCTGCTCTGCAACAAGAGAAGCCACTGCAATGAGAAGCCTGCGATGGGGAATGGCACTCGCCTGCCACAACTAGAAATAAACCTGTGCGAAGCAGCAAGGACTCAGTACAGCCAAAAATTTCTTTGAAAAATTAAATTTAAAAGAAAGAAAAAAGAGGCTCCAGTGAGAAGGAGTCCTCTGTGGAAGTGGGACCACAGAACAGCCTAGGAACCCCTTCCTGTCTGGCCACTCTGGCCAGACACCCAGCGATGCCACTTTTATCAAAAAAGCCAAGGCTCTTTTTTTGTTGTTCAGTCCTTAAGTTGTGCCTGATTCTTTGCGATCCCATGGACTGCAGCACACCAGGCTTCCCTGTCCTTCCTGGGAACCCCCAAATCTGGGTTTAAGGGCTGGCTTGATTCCTTGCTTGCTAGGACTTTGGGTCAGTCCCCTAACTTCCCCAAGCTTCACTTTCCACATTGGAAAGCCAAGGGTGGGGACTCAGATGTCACCAGCTGCTCTGCTGATGGAACAGGCAACCACCCAGGGCCCAGCCTGGTGCTTACAGGTGGGCAGCATGTAACCAGGGATGCTGGGCACGCTTTGGGGCAGGAAAGGACCCCAACACCTCCACCTGGAAGATCTCAGAAACCAGAAAGCCCAGCTGTGGCCTCAGTGCTCACAGAATACCTGGAACCTGCCCCGCTCCACACCCAAGTGGGGCCTCAGCCCCGGACAAGCAGCGGTGAGAAAGCAGCTGGGGGCTTTGATGCCAGTGAAAAGGCCACCTTCTGAGCAACTTTCCCATGTCGGGTCCAGACGGGGCTGAAAAAAACTCCCAGTCTCCAAGGCTCCACCACCAAACGCCCGGCTGGCCCTCGGCTTTGCAGAGGCCAAAGCCTCCGAGATGCACAAGGATTGTAATTGTTCGCAACGCTGGTAACATTTCATCTTCCCAAGGACCTTGTTCATTTATCAGGGTTCTTAAAACCCTTTTGTTCCTAGGCACGCGGTGAGCACAGAAAACATTCTATCTAATATCAGAGCACAGCTGTTCCCTGACAGACAGACTTGGGGAGAAAGCCCTTAAAAAAGGGGGAAGGGGAGGAGGGGTTTATCCTACCAGGGACAGAAACATGGGAGAAGCAGCCAGGGCAGCTGCCTGACCAGAATAAGCTGTGTGGGGGCCCTGGGAGAAAGTCACCCCAGCGACAGTGGGCCCCCGGGCGCTGAGCCCCGAGACAGAGGCTAGGCCCCAAGTCGGGGCTCCACCCCCCGTAGGGTTCCTGGCAGCCGCACCCAAAGCCCCAGCCAAGGCCCCTAAAAATGTTTGAAGTAGGTGTGGAGTCTTGAGTAACATCTTAAGGGCCAGTGTGGCTGGAAAAAAAAAAAAAAGGCCTAGTGGAAAACTCTGTCCATCCAAGGCCACAGACGACCAGGAAATATTTTCTAAAAAGGGCTTTGATTGCTCCTGAAGGCTCAGGACAGAGTAATCGGGGCCTGGCCATGGCGAGGACTTTGTGACGTTACCCACGGCTACAGAAGGTGGGGGCAGACAGGTCCCCAGTCTAGGATTTATTTTCAGCTCTTGACGATTGAGTCAGGAGTCATGTAAACCTTAACAGTTTTGGATAAAGGAAAAATCACGTCCACGTTGATGAAACGTCTGAAGAGTCGACATTACTTTAAACGGCACTCTATTTCATAAATCAAAGCCACATTCTAAAAGGGAAAAAGGGACTTCCCTGGTGGTCCAGTGGTTAAGACTCCGCCTTGCAATGCAGAGGACACAGGTTCAATCCCTGGACTGAGAATTAAGGTCCCACATGCCGCGGGGCAACTGGACCTGCAGGTTGCAACTACTAAGCCTGCGTGCCACAACGAAAGATCTTCAAGATGCAGCAAAGATTTTGACACAGCCAAATCAATCAATCAATTTTTTTTTAAATAAAAGGGAAAAATGATAAAGTTCATTGAAGTGCCTTTTCAACACTGAAAATTACAGTTGCCTTGTAATCAATTGAAAATAAAGTCAGTGTTAGTCGCTCAGTTGTGTCTGACTCTTTGTGACCCCATGAACTGTCCACACAATTCTCTAGGCAAGAATGCTGGAGTGGGTAGTGATTCTTTTCTTCAGGAGATCTTCCCGATTTAGGGATCAAATCTGGGTCTCCTGCAGTTGCAGGCAGATTCTTTACCATCTGAGCCATCAGGGAAGCCCATATTAGTTAAGGACAGAAGTAGGTTTAAATGGTGGTGCTGTGTGACCTTGAGGAAATGTCTCAACCTCTCTGTGCTCCAGCGGAATAAGAATGAAGGCCCCTACGTCACAGGGTTGCTGTGAAGGTTCCAGGAGCTTCTCCATAAAATGTGTTTCAAAGAGGGTGAGAATCTCTTGAGCCTCCCCTTTTAAAAGTAGAGGCTCAAATTTTAATGAAATGGAGGTGATTACAAGGCTTTGTTGTCATCAAGAAACAGGTAGTCTCCGCTTGACCACTAATTGGATCCTGAAGCATCTCCAGGCCTTGGTTACCTCTACAGGAGGCAAATGACACCCGTCTATTCCATCTGACAGGAAGGTCAGGGTCAGAGAAACTTAGGAAATGTAAAGGCATAGGTAACTGTGATCTATCATCATGACAAAGTATCTTTATTAAGGGCTTCCCAGGTGGCGCTAGTGGTAAAGAACCTGCCTGCCAATGCAGGAGATATAAGAGATGTTGGTTTGATCCCTAGGATGGGGAGATCCCCTGGAGGAGGGCATAGCAACCCACTCCAGTATTCTTGCCTGGAGAATCCCACGAACAGAGGAACCTGGCAGGCTACAGTCTACAGGGTTGCACAGAGTCAGACATGACTAAAGCAACTTAGGACATAGTGCACGTCTTTATTATGTAATTTATTTCCTCTCATTCAACAACCTCATGCAAGAACTTTGAATGAGTACTGGGACCCAAATTTCCACTGCACCCTTATTCTAACAGATCAATTGCTCAAGAGCGACAGGCAAACAGTGGGGGAAAATTGGATATTGAGTCACTTTTCATTTTCTTAGTTATAATCATCGTATTGCAGATATGTAGGTACAAACACATGGGAGAGTTCTTCCATGGGTGCACGCGGAGTGTTTACAGATGATATCGCATGATGTTTGGATTCGCTTTAAAAATCTTCATTGCAGGAGTGGAATCTGGAGCTGGGTATAGATAAAAGAAGGTTGGCCATATGTTAATAATTGTAGGAGCTGGGTGAGGGCACATGGGAGTTATTTATATTGTATTCTCTACCTTTATGTCTGAAAACTTTCCATAAAAACAATACCAAAAAAAAAAAATCCAGAAGGGTATTAATGATTAAGCATCCATGAGGGCAGCTGAGGACCATGTAGAGAGTTCTAACCAGGACAGTCAGGTAGCTGGGATGCAAAGAAGGTGCCCAGTTTTGGGAGGAGGCTGGAAACTGGACGGCCTGCAGCGGACAAAGCTTTGTGCTGCCACCATCCCTTCATATCTCCAGGTTGCTGTGGCATTTCTCCGGTAAACGGGGGCGATGAGACTGAAATGCTCCTTTCAGCTTGAACATGATATGATCTTCGAGGATTTCAAAATCAGTTACACTTCACCAGGTTCTCTGAATGGAACACAGAAATCTCACTTTCAAGTGAACGAAGTCATTTACAATGTATCCAAAATGCTCTCAATTTAAAGAATCACCTGGGGAAATTGTCTGGGTCAGTATAACAAATATTTTGGTGAAGGTGTCCCTTCTGCTTCAATTTCTTCCTGGCTTTTCCATCTGTTTGTTAAGGTCCATTGACCAACACCTACAGAGTCTGGAGAAGTTCTTCCAAACTCCATTTCTAAGAGCTTAAGGATAATCTGGAAAAAAAAAAAAAATCCTTTAGGTTTCAAATCTCATTAGAAAAAAAAAAAAAAAAACACTCAAAGCCAGGCGTCTGCTTTCCTAGCTTAACCACCACGGAGGAACAAATATTACCTTCTTGGTGAGCTTGGCGAGAGGTTTCTTCTGGTTTCAGGTCACCACCGAGCATCAGGTCTGACTGCCCCGGACTGGAGATTGTAGGCAGAGTGGGTAGAGATCAAGTCCAGTCTGCCGGGCATCTTCTGAAAGGTGAATGTTCAACATCAATCCTCATAGGAGCCAGCTTCATCATATATCCTCCTACAAGCGGAGGACAGCAGAGCAGCTAACACAATGTTCTGGTTTGGCTGAGTCTATCAACCAATTGATGTGGGCTGTCTTCCCATTTTTCTCTGCCACGATGGACTGCATTCATTCGCTGTACGTGTGACCCCAAATATATGGGCTTTATCCCCACGCCAACCAACTCTCCTGACGCCAACTGGGGGTCCGACAAGTCAATTTGGTTCTGACAGTGACCACAGGGTCTTAGCATAGACCCTGAGGTGACGAGCTCAGCCAACAAGACTTGCCCAGCTCAGATGGGGTGCCACCTGGACTCCTGACCAACAGGCCATAAATTCAGGGGTTCCCACAGCCTCCTCTTGGGGTTTGATCATTCCTAGAGCAGCTCACAGAGCTCTGGAACAATTTACACACTATTACTGGTTTATTAATGAACAATTCCGGGCTTCCCAGGTGGCGCTAGTGGTAAAAAACCCAACTGCCAGTGCAGGAGATTTAAGAGACTTGGGTTTGATCCCTGAGTGGGGAAGATCTCCTGGAGGAGGGCATGGCAACCCACTCCAGAATTCCTACCTGGAGAACCCCACGGACAGAGGAGCTGTGGTGTTGCAAAGAGTCGGACACCCCCAGAGCGACTTAGCACGCACATAAAGGATATTATAAAGGATCCAAACAGACAACCAGATGAAGACGTACAGAGGGTGTGGTCTGGAAGCGTCCCAAGCATGGAACCTTCTGTCCCCATGGAGCTGGGTTGCATTGCCTTCCCAGGCGTGGTTGGTTAAGTCATCAGCCATGGGTGATGAACTCAATCTCCAGCCTCCTCCCCATCAGGAGGAGGAGGGATGGGACCCAAAGTTCCAACCCTCTAACCTTGGTCTCTTTCGTGACTAGCCCCATCCTGAAACTCTCTAGGGACCGTCCCCCCACCTCCGAGAGTGGCCTCATGAGAACAGAAGACACTCCTATCGCTCGGGAAACTCCAAGGAAGTAAGGAAGTGGGAACTGGGGACAAAGACCAAATATATATATATATATATTTACTGTGTCACAATTAACCTGAAGACTTGGAATGAAACGCCTGGAAATCTCACTTCTCCCAAGGAGTACCTGGTTTTTGTCCAGCAAGGACTCACTACTATTTTGTCCTTTCAAAAGCACCTGAATTCAGGAATTTCTTGGTGGTTCAGTGGTTAGGACTCCAGGTTATACTGCTAAGAGCACAAATCACACAGCATGGCCAAAAAAAAAGCACCCGAACTCACAGATCACTGGAAAAGCAGACTAGAAGAGCCTTTGAACAATCAGTAAGCCAATATTTCTTGAGCAACTACTCTGTAGGGACATTTGCTAAGGGCTACAGGAGGTACAAACGAACAAGAACGTCCTTGACAATGTCTTATTGAGAACAAGACGGAGACAAATCCCAGACTCTGACGCCTGCCCGGGGTTTCAACACCGTGGTCCATCCAGTACCACTTGGGTCCTTAGCTGCCGAGGACCGGGGCCTCCAGTCCCTACTGTGTGATGCAGCAATAATAGTAACACAGACTTATAGGGTTGTTGGGAGGATTAAATCAGCTAATCCCTGGAAACAGTGCCTGGTACATGCCAAGTGTTCTGTAAGTGTCTTGTGAACACCTGAGAGGTGCATTAATGCAAGAAGCTGCTATGGCCAGGACACATCGCACCAGCAAGACCTCCAATGCCCAAGGCCAGATGGACGCTAGGGAGGGTATGTTTGCCATAAGAATGGGGTTACTGGGGAGACAGGTCCCTGGACTGACTGGGCTGGCTTCCAGAGTGTCTGAGGCTTTTATCACCCAGTCTGAACCCCAGCCCTCTGGGGACTCCTGCCCTCAAGGAGTGTGGACTGGCCTGGACCTCAGAGAACCCAGGCTTTGTATCCTCAGAACAGAACTGTGAATTCTATGTGTGCGGGCGCTGGTCAGTCAGGAAGGGCTTCTTGGAGGAGGTGGCGGTGGAACCAAGGCTTTAAAGAATGGTGGGATTTCAGAAGGTTAGGGGCAGAGACAGTGAAGAGGCCAGCTTTGCGGTGGCCTATCTCCTCTGTCTAGAGACCCCTTCACTGGGCGAGGTCCTACGGCCACCCTTTGTCACGGTCAGGCATTGTACCCCGTCGGGGATGGTTCTCTTTCTCCCTGAAATCCCACTGCTGCTGCCCAAACAGAAACCTACTTTTTCTTGCCTGGCTCTCGGGAGAGCTGCTTCCTACATCCCCTCGCCCACAGAACAGCCCTTCTCAGATTTGAAGGCTGAGGTCATGCCAGCCCACCCCCGCCGGCCTTCTCGTCTCCCAAGGACCATGTTCGTCTGGTCCCCTCGAAGCCACACTTGGCGCTCAGCCCAGCTCGGGGGTGCCAACCCGCCAGTGGGCTCTGAGGCCTTCTCTGGCCCAACCCCAGGCTTGTGGCTGCTGTCTCATCACCCTCCCCTCCGCCCTCACCATCTCTGGAGCTGCAGAAATGTGGCTGTCCCTGGCACCCCGTCCCAGCTCAGCTCAGAGACTCTATTCTCAGAACCCTGGCATCCTACCCCGGACCCTCCCTCGCAGGAGATTTCCAGGGAGAAACAAAACCCAAATGGAGGAACGTTTTCCTATTGCATCACAAGACGTCAGCAGTGAAACACACACCCCGCCACTCACCAGCAGGGTGAGCCTGGGTGAGTGACATGCATGTTCCGAGCCTCAGTTTCCCCATCTGTTAAAAGGGGATAACAGTGCCCCTACACGGTGTTGTTGTGAGAGCTGGAGGAGTTACTATAAAAGAAGTATTGAACGGTGCCTTGTGCAGAGTGAGGGCCCTGTTAGTGTAGGGTCTGGTTGGGATGGTGGTTAAGAGGGTGGGAGACTGCATCAGGCGTCCCAGAGACATCATTTAACCTCTCTGAGCCCCAGTTTCTTCATCTTCTTACAGTAAGAATAATCATAGCACCTACTTCCCTAAAGTGTTGGACGACCATAGGAGATGCTGCCTGCTAATTGGTCTGTGTTAGTGAGGTAGCACCGTAATTGACATGTAGTAAGTCACATTAAAGCCTATAGCATTAAAAAACAAAAAAAAAGAACCTTTTTCCTTTAGTGTTTCTCATATGGACCATTTCTAAAGTTTTTGTTGACCGTGTCACAATATTGCTTCTGACTTATGTCTTGGTTTTTTGGCCCCGAGGCATGTGGGATCTTAGCCTCCCGACCAGGGATCAAACTCGCACCCCTGCATTGGATGGTGAAGTCTTTTTTTTTTTTTTTTTGGATGGTGAAGTCTTAACCACTGGACTGCCAGGGAAGTCCCAAGAAGAAGAATCTTAAAGGAAGAAAAAAAGAAAGGCTGATCAAGTCTGGATAGAAGAGTGATGACCAAACTCAAGAGAGATATAAAATGTCTGCAACTCACCCCTCACCCCAGAAGTGGCCCCCGTCCAGGGCACCCCTTGCCAGGCTGAACCAGAGGTCCCGAAATAGACCAGGATTCAATGAACAGCATATTTAAGCATGCCTGCTTGCCCCCCAGGAAACCAGGGGAGGAAAAAGAATCCCTTGAAGGATTTTTCTCCACCCGACAAACAGACAGACCTATTCCATTGGAGAGGGCGGATGCCATGGGTGCCACAGATTGGGTGGACTTGAGTGCCAGGGTCAGGAGCTTGGGCTTTTGAAAGACTGGTTCAAGTCCACAATTCTGCCAGTTACTGGTTATGGAATTTAGGTAAATTTCTTACTCCTTCCTAGCCTCAGTTTCCTCCTTCCTAAAGTGGGGATTGTGCAAAGTACAATCCCTGGTGGCTCAGAAGGTAAAGAATCTGCCTGCAATGCAGGAGACCAGGGTTCGATCCCTGGATAGGGAAGATCCCGCGGAGAAGGGAATGGCAACCCACTCCAGTAATTTTGCCTGGAGAATTTGATGGACAGAAGAACCTGGGAGGGAACAGTCCATGGTGTTGCAAAGAGTTGAACACAACACACACACACACACACACACACACACACTCCTTCACCACTGAGCACATGCTCAGTCATTCAGTTGTATCTCTTTGTGACCACATGGACTGTAGCCTGCCAGGCTCCTCTGTCCATGGAATTTTCCAGGCAAGAATACTGGAGTGGGTTGTCATTTCCTCCCCCATGGGACCTTTCCAACCCAGGGATCGAACCTGTCTCTTGTGTCTCCTGCATTGCAGGCAGACTCTTTACCAACCACGGAGTAAGGAGAAGTAAACGAATTATTTGTTAAATGCCCAACACACTGGTAGATGTAAGCGCTGAATGAATTTGGGTCATTATTATCCATTCTGGATTTCTCAAACTCCTGAAGAGGCAAGGGCATTCCAGGCAGGCAGTATTTTGAGGGAATATCTGCTGTCTTCTTAATTGTTCTGGTTGGGGATCAGGAGAAGCAGGATGGGGCCATGACCTGAGCCCCGGAATGCTTCTGCCTCATGCCAGCACCACTGACGTGTGTGTCCATCCTGCGTCGGGGTCATGGTCCCCCTCTGGCTGCAATTGTCAATCCCGTCACCATCAACACCGCTCCTTCTGCAGAGATGTGAACACGCTGGCATTGTTTCCTCTGGCCAGTGGCTTCTCTCTGCCCTGTGATTGGTACCCCCGAGATTCCACTGCGGTCCAGGCATGCCAGCTATGTCAGCGTGACTCCAGCTGTGTGCGTCTGACATCCACATGGCCCCGTAGAAGGCAGGCTGCAGCGAAAGGTTATTTGGAATGCTGCTGAATGTTTGATGGCTGTCGGGTTATCTTTTTGGGGTTAGGCCATTAAAGTCGCATCTCGTGTTTTACGGAACAAAAAGAGATAAACTACCTGTTGAAATTCATGGAGCACGGAGGGAATTTTTAAGGATACAGACCCAGCAGCAGCTGAAAGTTGGTGGGTTTTTTTTCCCCTAAAACTTTGCAGTTTGTCTTCCACATGGCGATTTCACTTGAATTCAAAGCAGAGACACAGAGGGAAGCAGAGAGGCGTCACAGTAACAGACTCAGGAAACCTTGGTGCTCGGGGTCACTTATAAAGAACGTTGACCCATCTGTCTGGCTCCCATCACCCCATCAGAGAGCTGTCTGCTCTGTCCTTACTCTTTCTGCCCCACCTGCAGCATGCATCGTAAAGAAAAATCATTTTCCAGACAAATCAAAATGCCTCCTGGGTGTCTCTTAGTCACCCCCCCACCCCCGGCAACAGCCTTCCATCCCCGTGCTGTTCAGAGGTGGCCTGTGCTCAATGCTCTGGCCACAACAGCCAGTTCTTGGCCCTCTGAGAAACGGGACGCTTCGTCACTTTAGATCTGGGGCTGTGTCTCCTTTGCTCAAAGCATACTCCCCCTCCATCTTCACCCTCATCATCCAACCAAATAAGAGGCCAACCAAATGACAGGCACATTGCCAGGCCACGATAGGAAGATGGGCAGTCCAAGCATCAGAGCCTTCCCATCCTCCGCAACTGCACTCAAATGCCACCTCCTCCACGCAGCCTTCTCGGCTGTCCACTCAAGAGAGCCCCTCAGTCTCCTTCCTGTGCTCCTGTAACACTGAGGGGATTCCTATCTCTCTTGCTCTTATATTAAGGGGAAAGCCATGTGTGAATACATTTGCTCTCTATAGACTGTGAGGTTGCTGAAGATAGGGACCTCAAGGTGTTCATTTTCTATCTTGGACTACTTCTGAGGTTGCAGCATTAAGGTCTCAAGACTTTTCTCCTCCCATGGACACTTAAATGCACAAAGAAACAAAGTACAATGATGGCACATCATTTATAAAAGCAAAAAAAAAAGTGATGGGAGAGGCTGCCCACAGGTCCATTAATTATAGGAAGTGGTTAAATTATGATACATTCTAACTGTGAATGCAAGAGACCCGGGTTTGATCCCTGGGTTGAGAAGATCTTCCTGCAGAAGAGAATGGCAACCCATTCCAGTACTCTTGCCTGGAAAATCCCTTGGACAGAGGAGCCTGGAGGGCTACAGTCCATGGTGTTGCAAACAGTTGGGCGTGACTGAGCGACTATTAAAAAACCTTCTGCACTTACAATGAATGAAGCAGATCTATATCAACTGTTCACTGAAAAAAATAAAGCTGCGGGACAGTATGTTTGGCATGATCCTAGTTAGGGTTTTCACAATTCCAATGCTCGGAAAAAGAAAAATGAGAAGTAAAGATCTCTCTGCTCTGATTGGGAAGGTGTTGGATGATCTTAAAATGTTGGGAAAATGAGATAGCATTTAAAAATGAATTATACATACCTAAATATTTATTTGAAGTGGATGTACCTTTATTTACTAATCTTTTTTAAGTTTTTAGTGGCTTTGCTTGTTGTTGCTTCATTTTGTTTTTTACTTTTTGGGTGTGCCACATGGCACATGGGATCTTCCTCAACCAGGGAGCAAGCCCATGTCCCTGCATTGGAAGCATGGAGTCTTAACCACTGGACCACCAGGGAAGTGTCTATTTACTAATCTCTTGATGTCAATCCAATGCCGAATTTTTAGCAGGGGTCCAATGATGGAGCTTTCCATCATCTCTCCTGGTAAGCCACACCCATAAAGCACCGACTGTGACTGCTAGTTTCATTTTCTGTAATGTAGAGGGAGAACTAAGAGACAAGGATGCAGTCATTTGGGTGCAGGTCCCTAAATCACGGTATGTAGAAGCTTTGTGTCCAACACAAGTTGAATAAACTCTGTAAGCCTCTGTTTCTCATCTGTAACAACAGGACATGGTAATAGTAACCATTGGTAACCGAGAAAAAACAAAAAAAGATGATTCTCTGTTCAATGTCTTGTTCTCTCAATAAGATTTAGCTGATCAATGAGGCATTTTACTTTCCTATTATCCTAGTACAGTAAGACGATGAAGAACCAGCAGGGGACCAGCCTACCTGGGTCTCTGGCCGTCTGTCTTCTCTCTCTGCCTTGAAGATACTCAAAGTCTAGAGATACCCAGGGGCGGTGAGGATTGTGGCATGAAGCACAGATGATGTGTGACAGAACTGTGCTAGGGGGTGCGGCAACAAAGAGCTGACCAAGTCAGTCTCTGCTCCAGAGGACATCTCAGTCTAATAACAAAACATTGGATATACATGGGAAGGTAATAATAATGAGGATGAGATTGTTAGCATAACTGACTCGGTGGACATGAGTGTCCGGGAGACAGTGGAGGACAGAGGAGCCTGGTGTGGTGCAGTCCGTGGGACCACAAAGAGTCGGACATGACTTAGCGACTCAACAACAACAAATAAGAATGGATTAGGATATTTTCAGTTGCAAATGATAAAATAAACCTCAGAGAGTAGCTGAAATACCGAATTTTGTAATTGACTCAAGCAATGGAAAATTCCAAGGTTGGAAGGACTTCAGGAGATGCTTGATCAGATTTCTAGCTCTATCTCTCTTTGGTTTTTCTCAGTTCTGCCCTGCTCCCTGTGACAGTTTTGTTCTCAGGCTGGCTTCCTGCTAGTTTAAAAAAAAAAAAAAAAATGACTCTAGCAATTCTAGACCTCACATCTGAGACCATGTTGTCAAACTGCAGTCCCACAGGTTGCGCTGGCCTAGTCAAGTTCACATACCCAAGGCCAACTCAATCTCTCTGGCAAGGACGGGATTATGTCAATCGGCTTGGGCCAATCAGGGATTACCCCTAGATGGGGTGATGGAATTGATTCACATTTATCTTTACAACAACCCTAAGAGGTAAGTACTAGTAGCCTCTCTAGTTTATAGTGGCAGAAACCCAGCCCAGAGAGGCTAAGTAATTTTCTCAAGGTTGCACAGCTAAGAAGCAGTAGTGCCAGGATTCCTACTTTGGCTTTCTGACTCCAGGCCCCACATTCATAACCACTAAGCCCTAGAGTCTCCCAAGACACAAGCCCCAGGGTGGGGCCTGATGGGCACTGCGGACAACACTGATTGGGTAAACTGAGATGAATGACTGCTGGCTAGGCTCAGTTGGTGGAGAAGGCAGGGCTTGAACTAGGTCTGCAGCAAGGGCGGGAAAATCAGAACCAGTCAACTTTCAGAGATAAGAATCATGTTATACCAGGAGTAACAGAGGCAGTGCGGTCAGACAGCTGCTGCCTGCCATCTATATACAAGCTGAATGAACTTTTAAAAATTATTTGACTCCTCTGAAGATCCCCTGGAGAAAGGAATGGCAACCCGCTCCAGTATTCTTGCCTGGAGAATCCCACGGGCAGAGGAGCCTGGTGGATACAGTCCATGAGGTTGCACAGAGTCGGAGGTGACTGAGAGACTAACATTTTGCTCTTGACTCTCTGAGCCTACAGGTGAATCAAAGACCCATGGGGAGAAGCTCAAGAGAGAAGAAGGACGTCCTTGGTGATCCAGCGGTTAAGAATCTGCCTGCCAATGCAAGGGACACGGTTTGATCCCTGGTTTGGGAAGATTCCACACGCTGCGAGGCAGCTAAGGCCATGCGCCACAGCTACTGAAGCCCACGTGCCCTAGAGACCGCTCCGCAACAGGAGAAACCACAGCAGAAGACCACGCACACAGCCAGAGTAGCCCCTGCTCAGCACACTAGAGAAAGCCCACACACAGCAACGAAGACCCAGTACAGCCAAAAATAAATACATAAATAAATTTAAAAAAAAAAGAAGAAGAAAACAAAGAATACAGTCCTGGAAACCCAGAAAGGAACCAGTAAGAGTCCAGCCAAATCGTAAAATGGAAAGTCTCTTGGGAGGGCAAAGTACGATGTCACAACTCATGGGCTTGCTGTAGAGACAAGTCTAAAGCAATTATTCTATAGCAACTCCACCGGGGCCAGCTAGGAAATAGGAAAGAGAAAGTGTTAGCTGCTCAGTTTTGTCCAACTCTTTCAGATCCCATGGACTATAGCCCACCAGGCTCCTCTCCATGGCATCTCCCAGGCAAGAATACTGGAGTGGGTAGCCATTTCCTTCTCCAGGGGATCTTCCCAATCCAGGCTTTGAACCAAGGTCTCCTGCATTGCAGGCAGATTCTTTACAGTCTGAGCCATCAGGAAAGCAGGGGATAGGAAGGAAGGGGATAAAGATGAACCCTCAGGAGCTATAAGAATATTCTAATAGATAGCTCCTTACAGTCACACAATTCCGGACCTTGATGGGACAACAGACAACATTTGGTACAATCCGATTATCTTATAGCTGAGGAAGAAACACATCAGAACGCATGGTGAGGCTTGCAGGCAAACTGCTTAACGCAGTGCCTGGTAAACAGTAGGTGCTCAATAGATCTTAACAGTATTTCTCATCATTTTTTGAAGTGACTTATCTGCGGTATCAGAAATCGGTCAGTGACCCAAAAAGATGAGAATCCACATCTCTTAATGCCCAATGCAGTGCCTTCCCTTACGCTTAGCTTTTTTCTTCTATGGCAAATTCAAGACGAAGGATGCCAGGTATCGCTAAAAGAGCGGGGTTAGTTTCTTTCACCCAAAGCCAGCAACCCTCCTTAGTACCCAAAGTGGGGGTAAGCTATCACAGAAAGAAAATGTAGGAACAAGCACCAGACAAGGAGTTTGGAAACCAAGATTATGGATGTTGATCTGCCCTTAATCAGCTCAGTGATCTAGCCAGTTGAACCCCAGTTCACTCATCTATCAAATTAGAGATTTAGGGAAAACGTAAACTAAGTTTCCTTTCAACTCTGAAATTTTAGGGAAGTAGGTTCTGATGTTCACATTGCAATGGATTGCTTTGTAAAAGAACATTAATTGAGTTCTAGGGGAAAATGGTATAAGGCAAAGGTCACACAAAAATTGAAAGGGAGAAAAGACACGAGAGTTGGCTTTAGATATCTGGAGAACTCTCTAGTCACACAGGGGTTAGATGTACACTGTGAGGCTCCAGAGGCAGAAATAAGCACCCAGAGGAAAAGCAACAGGGACAGACTCCTGCTCGATACAAAACGAGATTACGTTCATATATTTGCGGGCTCATTTATTAGGGCCACGTAATGTGTGTAATTATTAAATCTTCCCGATGAATTAACCATTTTATCAACTGTTCTTTTTGTCTCTAGTAGCAGCTTTTGTCTTAAAGTCTATTTTGTCTGGTGTTGGCATAGCCACGTTAGCTCTCTTTTGGTTAGTGTTTGCATGATACATATTTTTTCATCTTTTTGCTTTAAGTTTATGTCTTTTAATCTAAAGTGTGTCTCTTGCAGATGGCATAGAGTTGGATCATGTTTTCTTTTATTCTGCCAACCACTTCCTTTGACTGAACTGTTTAGCTCATTTATACTTAATGTAATTACTAAGGTAGAATGGACATCTGTCATTTTGTTATTTGCTTTCTGTAGGTATTATGTCTTTTTTGTTCTTCTGTTTTCCATTGATAGACTCTTTTGTCTTGAGTAGTATTATTAAGGGTGACACTTAAATTCTCCTGTTTCATTTCCTTTAAAAAAAAATTTTTTTTTTCTTGGTAGATGTCCTGGGGACTACAATTAAAACAATGCGTTAATACCAACTTAATTTCAATAGTTTGCAAAAAATTTACTCCGTTACAACACTGTTCCCTCTCACTCTTTTGTGCTATTATTGTCATGCACATTACATCTTAAAGCATTATAAGCCTATCAACAAATGCCTTGAACCAATGTCTCTTAGCTTTACCAAGAGACCCAGTGTGTGTTGAGGGGAGAGTCTGGCTTCAGCAAATGGTAGACAGTTTTTGGCTCTTAACTATCACTTTCTGTTTGCACAGAGGCTCAAGGTCGGCTGGTGGTGAGTAATTAGGGCTTGCTCAAGTCTCGCCTATGTATGTGAAAAGCCATGCACAAGCGGTGCGACTTTCTAGATTCCCAAGAATATGTCAGAACTGTTCAAAGCCCATATGGACAGCACATTTTCCAGCGTTTCCTTTTACTTTTCTCAGTCAGCCTCTTGTTAGCTCCAATGGGTATCACCACCTCAGGTAGTTGAAATGTTAAACAATTACTGATGATTGTTTTGGGCAAACACCCTGGGGATAAGCTTGTTCAGAGAGCAAGCTCTGAGTCAGGTCAGATGATGACAAGCCCTGAGAAAGAAGCTGTTCCAGAAAACTGATAGATAAGTCAAATAGTGACATTTCTCTACCCTTAAAAGAGCAGATAAGTTTGCAAGGGCGACAGGACAAAAGGAAAGCCTACTTAGATAGGCAAAAGTAACAGGCAGTGGTGGTCTGGTGAAAAAGCAAGGCACCTAGCCCAAAAGTTAAAAGTAGGGAAAATCATTATAACAGAAATGAACAGTAAGAAGTATCTAAAACCATTCAGAAAACAGAACCTATCTGTGAGTCACAATAAAATACTCAGAGAAGAAATAAGCAGAATGGGTAAATTGTAATGATATAGTTTAAATGAAAAGAAGCCATTAAACGAAAAGTTAATCCAAAGACTTAACTTCTTTAATTTCAGAAGTGAAGTATGCTATTTTAGTCCTAGACTACCGCCAACGGGCTGTGAGATTATAGATACTAAGTGAGATGCTGTCCCTTAGTTTTCTAAGGAAGAATTGGACTGTGTTTCCTAAATTTTAATAATTTGCATACAACTTTCCAAATTTTTAAAAACCGTATCTATGTTATCACTGCTTCAACTTAATTAATTTTTTAAAAAATGGATCCTTTTTTAAAACTTAAATACCAACTATAGTATTTGTGTAACTATGAGTTTGATACATTGCGTGTTTTTTCTGCTGCTCATTAAAATAAACATCAAAGCATTAAAACACAAAATGCTCCTCCATGTACCAACTACCTCACTTTGGTAAACAGTGGATTTTATATGTAAGCATCTCTCATTGTGTAAATGTGTTCTCCTTTGTCCCTTGCACAAGTTGGGAGATTATGAAGGTTGGAGGATTATCTCTGAGTTCATGTCTCTCTGAGGATGAAGTAACAGGATGTTTAGAATTGACTTGTTTGAGATTAAACCATGCTGGCAGAAGCCACTGAGTAACTGACCCATAGTGGTGTAAACAGTGGGTAGAGACACCCCACTATATTATGGGGACTAGACCTCACCTCTCATAACCCCAAGTCTAGTGCTTTCTCCAGGACACCATACACCATGTTTAAAAAAATTACAGGGGACTTCCCTGGCTGTCCAGTGGTTGAGACTCTGCGATTCCACTGCAGGGGGCGTGAGTTTGATCCCTGGTTGGGGAACTAGGATCCTGCATGCTCTGTGGCAGTTAACCAAATTAATTAGTGAATTAAAAAATAAATCTTAAAATGATATAGAACCGCCCAGAAACTCTCCCAAATGTAGCTGCTTATTGCTGTTGCTGCTCAGTTGCTAAGTCATGTCCGACTCTTTGCGACCCTGTGGGCTGCAGCATCCAGGCTTCCCTGTCCTTCACTGTCTCCTGGAGTTTGTTCACACTCACGTCCACTGAGTCAGTGATGCTTTCTAGACATCTCATCCTCTGCTGCCCTCTTCTCCTTCTGCCTTCAATCTTAGCCAGCTTCAGGACTAATTTCTCCTTCTCAGCAGCTAGGCTTTTTTTTCAAAGACTTTTGTTGCTGTTGTTGTGGACCATGTCAATTAAGACCAGGTCTTAATTGAGTTATTACAGTATTGTTTCTGTTTTGTTTTTTTTGACTCAAGGCACGTGGAATCTTAGCTCCCCAACCAGGGATTGAACCTGTACTCCTGCACTGAAAGACAAAGTCTCAATCACTGGACTGCCAGGGGAAGTTTCCCAGGAGCCACACTTTTAAGAAGGAAATAGTCTACAAACACATAATTTTATATGGTAAATAATTTACATTAAGTGGATTTTGCTCAACGAATGACATTTCTCACATGTTCAAAGCAATGAAAAGTGGGACAGAGCAGAAAGCTCCCCTTGCTTACTCTTAGCTGTTAGGACGCAAGGAGGAATGTCCAGTCTAAAGACTGCAATGCTGGAAATCCAAGGAGTCACTTGATGCCCTGGGAGTTCCATGGAGTTCGGAATAAGCCTTGCTGAAAAGAGGCCCACAAGGCTCTGAGCCGTCACTTAGTCAGGCTACTTAAAGAAGGGTCTGTGAGTGAGCATCCAGTTGAAACACTATGTCCACATATGCTGTGATGGGGCTGTGTTTGGGATGCGGAGGTAAGCACTAGGTGAATTTAAGTTTTGTGCTGGAATTTTCATAAGCACCAGAACGCTCCTATATTCCATATATTTTTACATTCCGTGAAGTTTAAAGGCTACCATCTTCTGTTGACTTGGGACAATGAAAGTAGTCTTTTCATCAGCTGACAACACTTAGCAAATGCTCACCTATGTAACATACTGAATTTAAAAGCTTTCAAGGGACTTCCCTGGACTTCCCAGTGGCTAAGACTGCACTCCCAGTGCTAAGGGTCCTGGGTTCAATCCCTGTTCAGGGAACTAGATCCCACATGCTGAAACTAAGAGTTCTCATGCTGAAACTAAGAGTTCTTGTGCTGCAACAAAGACCCAGCACAGCCAAATAAATAGAAACAAATATTTCTTTAAGAAATAGAAAGGAAATAAAAGATTTCAATCTATGAGGACTTAATATCTCCCAGATACCTAGGGAGTGAGAATACATCCACACAAATTCACAATTTAAGATTTTTTTATGTTAAACATAAAATACATAAAAGACGCTATTAGATATAATTCCTATTTTGATGACAATGATGATAAAGCCACAGGAACTTGAGAAATTTAGGGCTGAAAGGGAACTTTATGATCCTTTACTCCAGCTAGCTAATTTTGTAGATGAGAAAGGAACATCAGAAATGGAAGCACTTAAGCTATCCCCACGTCACACGGCTGGAACCAGAAGATGAGAATTCTGACTTCTAGGCTGGTGCCATCTCACCAACATGGTGCCAAGGACAAGATGTTTCCTTTATGTATTTTAGGAGACATCTGAGCTCACAATAAGACATCTACACTCTGCTCTCTCAACATCTGGATGAATCAGGATGAGTATTAATAAATGATCCACTTTTGACCTCAACTTCCCTAACCAAAGGAGTGAAACGCTAATCAATACTCTGATGCAGGGAAGGCTCATTCAGACGAGAAACAGATGGTCTGGGAAAAACAGCTACTCCAAGAAAGGACTGCTTGTAGACTGATGTACCAAGAAAGGAGTCTGGGTACTTTAAAAGGACTGACCAAACCCCAGACATGGAACCCATATAACCAACCAACAAGTTCCAATAAATCATTATCAAATTAAGAACACAGTTCAAGAATAACTTAAGAAAAATAATTTAAAAACACTATGCAGTCCAAGGAATAACTACTTGTGTAGACTGAATTTTAAAGAAAAGATAAATCTCCATGCCCCTGCCTTAAGGTGGGTGGCATAAGGTGGGTAAGACACAGCATCTCATTCTATGCCTTCTGTTCTAGGTTTTATTACTTTCCTAAAGCGTTCACGTATGGGATGTTAATTCTTTCCCAGGTTTGATCCCTAGACAGTGGGCTTGTTAAGGACAGGGACTATATTATCCAATACTTTTTCCTCCCTGCCAGTCTTACAAAACATTCATTTAGTGTCCAGTCTTCATACCCACCACATCCCTGACTTCTAGCACATTGTTTGACACCTGGTAAGGACTCAGTTTGTATCAAATAAATGAAACAATAAAACACAAAAGCCAAAGGCAATTTCCTAAGCACAGAAACCTCTGCATATCTGACTCCTTCATTAAAACCACTTAAATTCTACCTTACAAATCTGAAGCGTGCCCTCCGACATGCTCTGGTGTACTTCTGCACAGACCTGCGATGTTATCAGTTTAACACATATGTGATCGCTCAGCATGAATAACCTTGATGAATACTATATAGAATTTCAACTGCAGACTCCCTGACACAGAAGGCATATTCTATGACTGGCCAAAATGTCATGAGGGTCCATCGACCGTTCCCCTGTTTCTAAGCAAGACTGCATCTAATCTACAGCAGAGAGCCAGGTTTCTTAAATCTGAAAGAGCTCCACTGGGTGAAACATACAGGCAGCCGAAGTCAAGTCTTAAGTGTCTAAATGGAGGGTCAGACCTTGGTTTCTCAAGGTAAAGTATGGTTTTCATCCCAAGTGTAGCAGATTTCACTGGAGTTCGATTACCGACTTACTTAAATCATTTGCTAGATGACATAAAATTGCTGGTAATCACACTACAAAGAGTAATTATCTGAACTCTCCTTATACAAAGGCAAGTAAATTGAAGCCCTAGTCTATATTCTGTTAGGGAAATTTATAATTAGGCATGCCATTTTATTTAAGAAAGAGAGATACATAACAAGAATATATGTTCAGAAATAGGGGGTAAAAAATAAAAGGCTATTCACCAGTTTATTGAAATTGTACAAAAGGGAGTTCATGGACTGCTATGTGAAACAACTAAATTTCTTGAGTTTAATAGATTTTAGGAAGACCCCACACACACAATGGCCTGCCCACATGTGATGCGTGATCTAGACTCCCTCTCCCTCAAAATATTTCTTTAAAATAATATTTCATTATCCTGAAATAATTGGTGCCTGTGAGATGCCAGATGTAAGACATTTCATCTGAAACCTTGTGTAAACCCATACCATTCACTTTAGAACATCTTCCTTGACACCAGGAAAGACTTTAGGTCCTGAGTTTGCATTTGCCTAAGGGACTGCCTGGCTGCTCTCAAAAATGGAAACATATGTGGGCACGATGAAGGAAAGGATTTGTAAATTAAGCAAAGGATTTTTCCTGTTCATTTTTAATCCTGTGCCTTTCCCCCACCTCTCTTAAGCAACATGACTACTAAATTTTGGTGACTTTTTATTTTCAAAAGCACAAAATCTAGTGCTTTTGCTGTTATTTCCCAGTGAAAAACCCTAATTTGGGGATCCATTTCTTTATAACATGCTCACAATTTTTAAAGAAAAATAAAGTGCAGGCTCACACACATTCACTGGAAGAGAAAGAGACAGGTGGATTATTACTATTTATTATGATTATTATCATCATCATTATTAAATAGGGCTTGAAAGAACATACCTCTGTATGTCACAAAGAAAAAATTATTTGGTTTATAGCTGATGGAATCACAATGGAAGTGTGATTGGAGAGGGCTAACAGCAGAAATAAATCAGGACTTTCTGTTCTAATTTCACCTTCCACACAAACCCGTGTCCTCTGAATTTGTGCTTTTCAGAGTTGTTTATATAATGCATAGGCACAGACTTTGTTTCAAGTTCATATGAGAGCAAATGCCCTTACTTAAGTAGGAGTGTAAATCCATCCTAGCTGGGATTGTCCAGCATACTTCTGCAAACTGCTTGCTTTCAAGTCAATCCCAAAATAGAAAGAACATCTCTCTCCAGAGGTGCACATTTTGAAGATTATAAAACTTAAAACATGCTCTATTCCACATTTCAAATTAAAAATGCCAACAAAAGACCACCAAGAAAATAATTTTTGAAAAATATTCCATCTGCCTCCTGAATTTTGCCACCAGGGAAAAAAAAACCCCAAACAAGAACAACAATAAAACCTAAAACCTCAACAAGAAAACTATGTCTTCGGTTTATATTAATTAGGTTTTTTTTAAGTTTGCAGAATGTGAATTCAGGGTGTTGTACAGCTATGCTATAAAGTAGACTAACAAATGCTGACAATCCTTGTGTTTAAAAATTGAAAAATAAAATATGAAATAAGGACTATTTGTTAGAAATATTTTATATTGCTTCAATTTGGTTGTAGCTAATACACAGCCAAATAAAGCCACAAAATCGAAAGAATATTCAATCATACTAGAAAAGTGAACATTTTCAAGGCAAATGAACGTTTGAACTTGGGCAAAACTGAAGTGTTTATAAAACAAAATAAAATGACCATTGCTCCAAGAAAATTTCTGGTAGGGGTAGTCTTGATATTTCACTAAGGATTTAAATGTACAAAATGCTTACTCTGATCTCCCAGAACTTAAATGTCTAAAGTGAAGCAGGAGTAAAAGTTAAAAGACATTTGTCTTTTTTGGTTTCTTAAACACTTCTTTGACTCCTTCCCTTTTTTTTTCTTCAATAATTTATTCTATTTTTCTACCTTTGTACATACAAACCAAGTGCCCATCAAATCAGGCACCAAAAATCAGGAACTCAAACACAGTTCACTCAGACTGACCTTCAACAGCAAGTATTGACATTTTTTTTTATTAATTTTAACTCTTTTTCTCCCACCAGAAGAAACAAAACAAAGTCTCTTGGGTCACATCAGCAACCATTAAACGAAAAAGAAAGAAATAATGAGTTAAAAATAGAGGGAATGTGTTCAAACGAAGGAAGAAGGTTCATAACCAAAGTCTGACATCTTCAAAAAGAAACAGTTCCACACTTCATATCTGATTCAAACAGAAAGCTTCTCCTTTACATTTGAAACAAATAATTCCACCTTCAATCCACATTTTCTAAGAAACCCCCAGCTTTCTACATCTGATTCCTGCAACAGTCTCTATACCTCACTGAGGTTAAAAGCTAGTTCACATTTGACTATTTTTTCCCCAAACATTCCCACAAAACTCCTTGTAAATTTCAGCAGAAACTCAGCATTGTCACCGTGGGTTTCAGGAATGGCACAGTTCAGATATCAACCCCCCCCCCCCCCCCCCCCCCCGCAAACGGAAAGATTTAAAAAGACTTTGCCCAAATGCAGGGGAAAGGAAGATACTTGGGCTCACTCTGCAACTGCTGTGTTTAGCTCTGGGAGTCTAGGAGGTTCTCCCGGAGCTCGGACACCATGGGGGTACCCAGCGGGTGGGAGGGGAGTCGCCTTAAACGTTTGACGACCGATTTGTGAACTCTTGAAAAGTATATAGTTGTAGATGGATTTGCTCCTAACCCAGTAAAGTTCGTCCCAAGCTGCTTCTATGCAGACGTCACATGTCATTTTCAGCGCATCAGCCAGTCGGTATTGAAGGAGTGGATGGGGCGGGTGAAGGGGGTGGGGGTAGCAGGGAGGAAAAGTCACGCGTGAAAAACTTCTGGTGTCAAAATATGTGCCGAACTCCCTGCCGGGGAACAGAAAGCACACCCACGTCTCCATCACTGGAGAGGCGGAGGAGAGCCGGGTGGCGGCGCGTCGCGACCAGCAATCGCGATACTCAATCTGATGTCGCCAACGAGCGCAACTGGACCGCAACCCAAAGAAATCAGCTTTTCGCGGAGCTAGCAGCAGCTCGCGGCTTCCAAACGCTGAAAATCAGCTCCCCCGGGTGGAAGATGCGGGGGCGGGGGGGGGGGAGGGTGGGGAAGGCCTGGGAGCCGGTTGCCGCTCGGCTCCGGGCGGGCGCGCACGGCGGGTCCCAGCGAGCGCGGCGGCCGGGGGCGCGCGGTAGGAGCGTCCCTCGCGAGGTGCCGGCCACGCCGCCGCCGCCGCCGCCCGCCCCCTCCCCCGCCGCTTCCTCTCTCTCTCCCAGCCCCTTCCCCCACGTGTGGGTGACGTCAAAATTCCGCGAAAAAGCCGCGTGGTGGCTCCTCCAGCGGAGGCGCGATTCCGCCGCCCAGCGGGCCCCTCCCGGGCGCCGGGGGCGGGGGAGGGCGAAGCAGTGAGCCGGCCGGTTCCCTTTCCTCCCGGAGGCCGGGCCCGCCGACGCCGCGGGCCAGACGCCCCCCGCCCCAAATCTTAGTGGAAAAGTCACTTTTTTTTTTTAAAATAAAGCGAATACATTTCCAGGGCTATTTTCGGCCGCGTGAGGCGTGTCCAGCAGCTGAATCAGACAGGAAGAGGGGGAAAGTTCGGGTCTCTTTACTTTTTATTTTTTTTCCAAGGGAGAGGAGGAAGATGTGAGGTGGGCGAATGGACGGCAAGCGTTCCAGACCCCCGTCTGTCACGTCTGCCGCCCCAGGCTACGCAGCCCGGGTTCGAGCTCGGACCCCGGCAGGGCGGCTGGAGAGCGCAGGCCCCCGCCCGACTCTGTCCCCGCAGGGTCCAGGCGCCCCGGGGCCGCCACGGGCAGGGGGCAGCCGTGCGAAGTCCCGGAAGCGCCCTCACACCTGGTGTCCCTGGGCCTGGCCGGGGCGGCGGGGTGGGGGTGGGGGGGCTCCCGACGGCTCATCCCTACCCACTCACCCTCTGCCCGCGTGCGCTCCAGTTCCTGACCTGTCGGTCTTCCTCGGGCACATTTTTCTAACTTGCTGCTACCGCCCCCCCCCTACGCTCCCACTCCAGCTGCTCCTTCTGCACCCCGTCCGGTTCCTCCCTGGTACCCCGGGCGCCCGGAGCCGGGACTCGGACCCTAGAACATCTACTTTCAAGCGACCGTCGGGTTTTCGGCTTTTACTGCCTGTCCGTCCCTAAATGGGAAAACCCCGACACAGCTCCGCTCTAGGGGGGGCTGTAAGGGGTGGGGGGAGGGCCTGAGCCCGAGCTCCCCTCCCCTCCCCCCACCCCGCCTGAGCGCCCCTCTGAGGACGCAGCTTCTCGTCGACGGCGGGATCACCTGGCTGGGCGGCGTCCGCCAGGTGAGCTGGGGCGTAAGTGTGCTCAGCGTTGCCGGTTCCTGCAGAAATGTGCCTATAAACACCCTACACCTACAGGGTTTTGTACACTTTCCAACCGAAACTCCACAACGCGAGGGGTGGTGAGCCGGCCAGGGAGGGAATAAAAGTCCAATAAAACTGACGTTCGCTAAAGGTTATCACTGATCCTTCGAAGGGTAGGAATTTTTTTCCCCCTCGAGGGATGGAAAAGGAATAAGGAAGAGCCAACATTCTCTTCCCCCCCGCCCCCAACAGTGACCAGTTTTGACTTAAAAGCCAGAGCACAAGTTTGGTTTTGGTTTTTTTTTTTCTTTCCCCTCTAAGCCTACGTCTACACTGAAAGAAAATGCGCAGGTTTGCCCAGAAGGCAACGTGCCTTTTCCCGCGTGCGAGACGGTGTGCTTTTTAACAAGCAAAATTAAGCTTTTAACACATGGTCGGAGTGGCGACCAAAAGGGAAAACTCAGTTTCCAGTCCAAGCCTCCCGGAGACATTCCTGCCAACCTCCGCACCCTCGCACGCCCCACCCCGAGCCTCGGCGCCCGAACCACTGGGGGATGGATTCGCCGCGAGGCTGCAGTTCGGATAGAGTCCGTGATCGGAAGGGGAAGTCAACGGGGAACTGGAAGGGGCGAGCCTGCCGCGCGGGGAGCGCCCGCACTGGCGGCTCTGGGTGGACGGAGAGGGCGGCGGGGAGAGGGGCACCCGCCTGCGCCCCTCCCCTTCACAACCGCCTACCCCCCGCCCCCGGCCCCGCTCCCCGCCGGAATTTCTCTGTAAAGCCAGACGGGTTTGGGGTTGGGGGGAGGGAAGGGGCGAGGGGGCCCCTCGGCTCGCTCCAGAGACTTGAGGCCCTGCCACCCAGGCTTTCTCCCCAGGGTGGGCGAGGCCCGGAGGACGACCACCCGCCTCTTCCCCGCCCCCCGCTGCCCCTCTTCAGGGGACCCCGAGCTCAGGATGCTTTCTCTGCAGGGAGGTGGAGAAAAGACCGTGCTGGGTTAGTTATCAAGTGATGTCAAGAGGCTGGGGGCCCTGGCCGGCTTCTGTCCTTGCCTGTCGGGGTAGATTTATACTTTAAAAATACCTCTCTCGCCCCCACTGCCCCCCAGCCCCCTCCACCCCCCACTCCTGCAGGCTTGCTTTGATCCGCTCAAAGGTGGCTGAGCTGAAGTTTGAGTAGGTCTTTTATGGGGTCTTAAAATGTAAGTTAACGTATTTATCCGGAGTGACTCAAGGCCTGAGTCGGGAAGTCCACGTTGACTGAAATCAATAGGTGATTGTGAGGGACCCGCTCTTTTCTGAGGAACATGCTCCTGGGCCCCGGGTGTCACCCGCCGCGCGGGGCTGTTTCATTTTGAGTTTGCAACTTGGGTTTTTCAGCGAGCTTTTTTTTCTTCCCGAAAGCTAATGGCTTCCACCGCAATTAGACATTCTCCTCGCCCGCCCCCTTCCCTCCCCTTTCTTTACGTACAGTCGATTGGATCCTAATTCCTGCGGCTATTGATAAGGTCGCGGGCGCCCCGGCCTCTCCCCAGCCCCCGCCCGCCCCATCCCCGCTCTCCCTCCGCCCTCCCTTCCTTGGCTTCCTTTTGATGTAGCGGGGAACGCGTCCTACTAAAAAAAAAAAAAAAAAAGTAATCTGCCCGGTAACAATCAGCGCGCAGTAGCAGGAGACCCAGAGCTATTGGCTATGCAAATAGAGGGAGGGGAGACGGCGCCCCAAACTCTTACTCACCCTTTTAAAGCGATAGCCCCCTCCACCCAGCCACCCACCCACCCACCCCTTCCGCCCCACCCTCGTGGAAAGGGGCTGGCCCCGGGGCCGGAGTTAATCGCTCGCACCTCTGGTTTTCTGCGCGCTCCCTGCGCTCCCTTCCACCTCCCCCTCCTTTCGGGGAACCGCTCGCCTGGTTCACCCATCCCGCAATCCCCCCCGCTCACGCTCGCCCTCCGTGCCCCGGTTCTGAGACCCTCCTTGCTCAGCGAGGGAGGTGCTGGGCTGACCTCGGGGTGTCGCGAGAGCCCCGACCCACGCGGCGCTCGCCGCACGTGCCAGCTCGGCCAGCACCCAGGACGCAGGGCCCGTTCCTTTGCCCCTTGGAATGAAATATCACAGAGGGCAGGGTGGTGGGGGGGGGGTGGTGGCGGGAGGAAGGAGGTGAGGAAACGCCCCCGGATCCCCTCCCAAAGCGGCTTTGACCAGAGGATGCGTCGGAGCACGTGTCGGAGCCGACCGCGTCTCCACCGCAGTCCAGCTCTCGGGGAGAAAGCCCTGGCTGCGATGTAGGCGTGAACCCGGAGGGTCCGCGAGGGTGCCGGCGAGGGACCCGGGGTGGGAGATCTTGGGCCTCGGAGGAAACGAAGGGGTGGTGTCGTTTGCGCTGGGGGAGAGACAGGGAGCCCAACCTACCCCCTCTCTCGTCCCCCTCCCCGCCCCCCCCCCTCCCCGGGCTATTTCCTAGAAAGCTGTATCAGTGTGGCCACGCTCGGCGCAGACACCTCGGGCGGCTTGTCAGCAGATGCAGGGCGAGGAAGCGGGTTTTTCCTGCGTGGCCGCTGGCCGCGGCGGAACCGCTGGTAGCCCTGCCCCCGGCCTGCGGCGGCTCGGGGCGCCTCCCCGCGTCTCCCAGTGGCGCCTGCGGCGCCCCAAGAACGGGAGGGTTTCTGCTCCTAGGTCACATTCTCCCACGTCGAAGAAGCGCCCCCTCCCTCCGAACACCCACCCCTTCGCCTTCTTCCTCTCCCCACACATCTCGGGGGGGGGGAGGGCGGTGGCACGGGGCGGAGATGGGGGGGTAATGTATTCGGTCCCTAGAATCGGGTTTCGGAAACCGGCTGAAAATGATCAAGAACGTACAGTTCAGGGCCATACATACCCTTTCCCTCTGGGTATGCAAAGTTAACTGTTTTCCAAAATCGCCCTCCTTCGGGCTCATATAAGGGATCTTATTTCTCAATCGTCTGAGCCCACCTCATCTTCAGCTCACCCACCCGTCATTCCTGGATCTTAAATTCGTGGGCTGGAGTGTGGCGATCATGTTTGAGGAAGCCAGAGTCGGAGGGTCGTATTTTTGGCGGGATGCACCTACAGAATGTGCTGCAATTACAGGGAATGAGTAGGGATCGGTGGGTTTTTTTTGTTTTTTGGTGGGTTCCCCTCTCCTGGGCCCCTGGCTTGGTGGAGGGAGAGGGCCTTGGAGAGCTAAGGGAGAGGGTGGGGGGCGGCGCGGGGGACCGCGTTTGAAGTTTGGTCGGGCCAGCTGCTGTTCTCCTTAATAACAAGAGGGGAAAGGAGGGAGAGACTGAAGGAGGAGGGGAGGACCGGGAGGGGAGGGAAGGGGAGGAGGAACCGGAGAGGGGGGTGAGGCGAGAGGGAGGAGAAGTAACTGCCCAGCCAGTTTGCGTCACTGCCTCGGCGAGCGGAGAGCCGAGCGAGCTGGGGAGAGCAGACAAGTTTGAAGGGGAGGGCAGAGAGAGTCAGCCGCCCCCGGGGCGCTCCTCTCCCACCGCCCATCCTATCCCTTTTCACTCTTCTTCCCCGGCTTCTCTCTCTCTGCCCTTAACTCTCTCCCCCCCCCCCCCCCAAAAAAAACCCCTTATTTAGCCAAAGGAAGGAGGTACGGGGAATCCTCTCCCCTCCCCCTCCCAAAAAACCCCCCAACTTTTCCAGTCCGGAGATCGCAGGGGCGCGAGCGCGTAGCCCGCTGGCCATGGAGCTGCTGTGCGGTGAGGTGGAGCCGGTCCGCAGGGCTGTGCCGGACGCCAACCTGCTCCACGACGACCGCGTGTTGCAGAACTTGCTGACCATCGAGGAGCGCTACCTGCCCCAGTGCTCCTACTTCAAGTGCGTGCAGAAGGACATTCAGCCCTACATGCGCAGGATGGTGGCCACCTGGATGTTGGAGGTAGGGCTGCAGGCAGGCGCTCCCTCGGCCCCCGCGCCGGGTCCCCGAACCTGGGCGAGGGCAGCCTTGGGAGCCCGCCTCCCCACTCCTGCGCCAGAGCTTACCCCCGCGCCCTCGGCGAGACGCGTGGCTTCCTCTCGGTTCCTTGCGGGGGGGGTGCAAGATTCCCGGGGGGAGGGGGAGAGCAGCGAGGTTGTCCCAGGGCGGGGGGGGGGGGTTGGGGAGCATCCCGAGCGCGTGTGCCTGCATGTGGCTGCCACCTCTTCCCACCGGCACCCACCCCCGCCGCGACCTTTTGCTAAGCCGAGGCTGCTTTCGGTGCCTTGAAGAAGAGAATAGGAGGGTGAACCCCGAAGTTAAAAAATCAGCTGCGCCCCCGCCCCCAGGCCAGGGCAAATGGGTCCCAGCCTCGGGTCCCCGCATGTGGTCGGGACTCCGCGTTGGCACTTGAGGGGGGAGGGGGAGGGCGGAGGGAGCAGAGAAACGGGGAATTCAGGAGCCCCGGAAGTCACACTGAAGAAACGTGTGTTTTCGGGGAACCCAGAAGAAGCACTTCTTTCCCCTTGCTCCGAACCCTTGCCGTGTGCCCACGTCTGCACGGCTCCGGACCTGCCGCGGTTTCGCCATGTTGCTTTGTAAACTCGGGGGTGGAGAGGCTGGACGCGTCGCCTGCTCCCCCTCGCACCCCACGACCCCGGTCCCCCCACTCCTGATGGCGCCCTCGCCCCCCCATCACCCACCCCGCCCCCTCGTGAAGGTTACTTACGGTTCGGCCTTCAGTTTCCTGGGTGCGGAGATCTGGGTGGGGTGGGAGGGGGAGGAGGTGTGTGCAGGGGGGATAGCGGGCCCCCCCCCGAAGGAAAGGCCGGAGCCCCCCGCGCCTCTCTCCGGCGGCTCCCCGTCCTCGAGCGTCCCCCAGCTCTTCGCCACTGTCCCCGGCCTCTGCCCTTGTGGGCCGCGGCCGGACACTCCCGCCGCCGCGCTCTCCCCTGCAAGTTTCCCCTCGGGATCCGAAGCCCCAGGGGTCGCGCTCCAGACCTTCCCGGCGCCCCAAACCTCCGCTGCGGGAAGCCTGGGTCCTCTGCGGGGTTTTCACGGCGAAAGGGCTTTTCTGGGATATTTCCTCGATTTTTAATTATTTTTTGAACCCGTCTCCCCTGCTCCGACTCCGGCCGCCCAGGCTGCGCGGCGCTCGCTCCCTCCGCCCTCCCCCCGCTTCCCCACCTCTCCCCACCCACCCCCCCAAATGCGGCCCCTGGGCCGCGAGGACCCCTCCCGACAATTTTTTCAATTGTCGGGAATGATAGAGCAGGGTCTGGGGATCCGAATGAGACCAAGAACGAGACCCCCGGAGCCTCCAGAATATTTTTATTGATTTTTTGAAAAGATGACGAAATCCAAAAAAGAGAGTGAGTGAGTGCGAGCGCCCGGAGTAGTGAGCGGCCCACGGGGCCCGCGGGGCCGGCGCTGTTGCGCCCTCGGCTTCGGGGTCCTTAACCCCCCTCTCCTTTGAGATTTTAAGCTCCCGGGGAGGACCCCCGCGCGGATGGCCATGTAGATTGCCCCCAATTTCCTTGTCTTCATTCTTATCGCTTATTCTACTCCCCTCCCCTCCCCCCAAATTCAATATTTTTGTCATTTCCCTAGATTGTGCGATTTCCCTTTCTTCCTCCTTTCCTGATATTATGGTCTCCCCCCACCCCGACCCCTTCCCACTCGTGTCGTAGGTCTGTGAGGAGCAGAAGTGCGAAGAGGAGGTCTTTCCTCTCGCCATCAATTACCTGGACCGCTTCTTGGCCGGAGTCCCAACTCCGAAGACCCATCTGCAGCTGCTGGGGGCCGTGTGCATGTTCCTGGCGTCCAAGCTCAAAGAGACCATCCCGCTGACCGCTGAGAAGTTGTGCATTTACACCGACAACTCCATCAAGCCTCAGGAGCTGCTGGTAATGACTGCCTCCTTCCTGCCTGCCTGCCTTTCTGTCTGCCCTGGCCTAATCCGCCTTGACCCACCGCTCCCAGAACAAACCCTTAGGACCCCAAATTACCCATCTGTGAAATGTCCCCCCTTCGAGGAGCTCTGCCCTTTATATTGAGACTCCTTGTGTTCCTACTGTGTGCTGGACTGTATATACAAAGTACTCAGGCTCTGCCCATGCATAAGATCCTTCACAGAGGTTTGCAGAACATGTATGTATGTATGTATGTGTGTGTGTGTGTGTAGCGGAGGTATAGAACACAGTGCTAATATTTTAATTAAATTCCCAATTTTCAATCACTGACTTCTGAGACAGTCATCAATCTCTCACATGATCCAGACATGTTGTGACGTGTCTCCTAAGAACTAGGAGTTCAAAGGTACGGTCTAGGGAATCTCTCAGACTCTCCAGCATAGCTGCATATAGTAGCTGTTAACTAAACACCAATTCACTGGCTTTTGAGCAGAGTCAAGGTTGGCCCTTTGTGGGCAGATTCTGAGGCGTGGATTCCCATCTCCGGTGGGGCTGGAACCTCTGTACAGACATGGGGGTCCTGTCTGGGTTCTGGTTTTCTGCCAGCAAACCTTTCTCCCAGCCAGTACCCCTTGAGTCTGCAGCGTCACGCTGAAGACGGCCATGTAGCCGCAGTGTGGCGTTGGTTGAGCGGCCCCAGAGGCCACCTTCAGTGATCTGCACACCCATCTCCCAACTCCTTGGAAGAGGGCCCCCCCCTGTTCCTCCCCTCCAACCTCCCTCCCTGCTGACCAGGCCCGCACCGAAGTCCCCAGGGCCAGGACAGGCTGCCTGAACTGAGTTCTTTGTGAGAAGCCTTCCTCCCTGAGGCTGTGCTGCCACCTAGCGGCAGACATGTGCAAGGACGGGGAGGAATCTCCGAGAATGCAGAGGGGCATGAATGACCTCACCTTTGAACAGCTGCCAGATTTCAGCTGCTTCTGGTTTGGTCGGAGAGGCCCAGAAAGGTGCTTTCTTCTGGGAGATCTGCTTCCTTTAATAATGGTACAAGTCGAGTGGTTTATACTCACATTCTCCCGTGAGAAGGAGAGCTGGAATTTCAAGCCGTCTTGGAAAGACCCTGATTGTTTAGGAGGCTATCTGTGTGTTTACCCCCAACCTCCGGAAAAAAGCGAAGGCCAACATTAAAGCCAGCAAAGACAAACAAATGGGTAGAATTAAGATCCCGTTATTATTTTTTTCCCCAAGGGAGACCAGGAAAAATTATCTTCCTTTTGCTTCACTGTTAAATCATGATGGGGGGAACTCAGATCTTTTTAGAGCACCCCAATTTTTTGGAGGGTCTGCCAAGCTAATTTATATTTCTGCAGACACATCTGCCTTTTCCTAGACTCTTTATCCCAGAAGTTGAGATCTAGAGGGGTCCTCCTGTTTTACCAACGAGGAAGCTAAGACCAGGGAAGGGGAGGGCATTGGCCGAGACCACACAGCTGGTGGGTGCCAAGTGGGTAGAATGGGGCTCCGGTGGCTGGGGGGAAGAGAGTCCGTTTCCTCCGGTGATTGTGGGAGCGAGCTGCACTGGCGGGCTGCTCTTAACCGCTCATTCTTATGATGATCGATCGATAGGCCTGTTTTCCCTCAGCACATATTTTTAAGGCCTTCTTTTTGGCTTGTTTCCCTTGAACACAATTCCCCCTGAAGTATCTCAATGAGGGGAAGAAACAAGGTTTTTTTCAGTAGGTGGGATGCTGGTGAGAGGCCCACAGACATGGGGTTGCCTTGTGCCAGCATCTGGGCTGCGTGCTTCTCTATGACCTTGAACAAACATTTTCATCCTCCCCTGAATCCCCTCCAGCCACAAAACGGGGTGGCCAGTGACCCTCCGGTCCTTCAGTCATGGTAACAAAAACTTGCGAAAACCTGTATGTAGAAGGGTGCGCTGTGTCTGGGTGTCATTTCCTGAGGTCTTCTGCATTGTGTGTGCAGTGGGAAGTCTTAGCAGCAGAGAGGAAAATGGCACTTTTTGGCACCAACGGCAGGCAAGGTAATTGGTTGCCAAGGATTTGGGCCAAGAAACCTAAATTTGAGCTTCATTCTGTGTACATCTTTTTTCCAGGAGGATGAAAAAAGACTTATTAATTCAGTCACTGATATATACGATAAATTCCTATCAAAGGGCCACCATGACCTTGGTGGTATTTTACTGTGGATTCAGCCTTCTGGGTGGGCGGGCGACAGCATCCTCTGGAAGTCAGGGTTGGGTGGGGAAGGGGGGCGTGTGCAGCTGGAGAGGCTGAAGAAATAGCAGAAAGGACCATGGAGCCGGTGGCCACCTGGGCGCTCATTGGTTTCCGGGGAGCTTGACATTTGAAGCCTTCAGAGCCATCACCCACTTCAAAGCTTTAGGGCCACTCTGATAAATGGACCCGCCTTCCAGTCTAGCCTCGTCCTAATGAACATCTTCAAGCAACTGGTCTAGATCCCAAGCCTCCCATCCGGGACACTGGGTCAGCCTGTGTGGGTTTTATACTCTTCTCCGCCTCCCTCCCTCCCCAGGAGTGGGAGCTGGTGGTGCTGGGCAAGTTGAAATGGAACCTGGCGGCTGTCACCCCCCATGACTTCATCGAACACATCCTTCGAAAGCTGCCCCAGCCCAGCGAGAAGCTGTCGCTGATTCGCAAGCACGCTCAGACCTTCATCGCTCTGTGCGCCACTGGTAGGAACTGCCGGAGCCCCAGGGAGGCGGGGTGGCTGGGTGCTGAGGAGGGCTTTGGGGGGGCTGCAAGGGGAGGTAGACCACAGCCCTAACTTCTGAGCATTTACAGGAGGGGTCCCAAGTAGTCTCTACAGAGTCCAAGGTTTCCTTCCTGGGCGGTTTTTTCCCTCTTTTATCTCAGCTGGTATATTTTCTCTCTCTGCCAAACTCATAAATGGTTTACGAGGACAGGTGTGGTAAGGAGAAGAAAAAAAAAATAGTGCCTGTTAAAATATTCTTTATGGTGTCTAAAGTGCTCTTTTGAAGATTATTATATGCTCTCTGGTCGTGTTTAAATCTTTCATCTTTGGAGGGGAAAGGATGGCTTGGAGATAAGCCCAAGAGGAAATTTGGGGGGTGGAGGCAAATACAGGTTAAGGAACCCTGTCAAGATAAATACCGCCTGCCCTGTTACGTGGGAAGGGAAGAGGCCCCAGGATTTCTCTGGCAGGGTACTGACTGCCTCTGGCTGCTCCCTCTGGCAGGGTGGGGTTGGACCTGTGGACTTTGCAGCCGGGAGTCACTTCCGAAGCCTGGGCTCTGCTACCCTCCCTCCACGTGTTGAGGTTTTGATTGCAACCTGTAACATTGCAATGGCCTTTTCATGTTAAAAAGCGCTACACCTACCCTGTTGATCCCACAATTGATAGGTAATCTTGTTGGCCCCTGTGCCATTAACTAATACACTAAAGGCAGTGGTTTGATACAGTCTGATCACACTGAACCTTGGCCAGTTTCTACATTGCCCCCCTCTCCCTGCCCCCCAACGGTAGTGGCTGTGGGAGAAACTCTGGACCCGCAATCATCTAGGGTGGAGCGTCAGGAGTTCATATTTTCACAAGCAGAAGTGTCAGGGAAAGAACTTGTTTGGGCAGATCTTTTTCCGCCCCCTGCTCCTCCCGCCCCCCGCCGGGAGGTGGGGGAGAGGGCGGAGTTCAAGGTTGCCCCGGAGTCTGCACTTGCATTGCAAAGGTGGCCTGGGGGTTGACTTCTCTCAGTGTCTTGTTACATATTATATTGGAGCCCAAGGAGATGAACACATTGTTTGCAATATCATCCATGCCCTGTTCGCAGTCAAAAGGTCGGGCTTTGCTACATATCACTGGGTGACCTCCCAGCGCGCTTAAGTTTTGTCTGAACCTTAGCTTCTTCATCTGCAAAACACACGGGACACTCCTACAACCCTTTCAGGGTGGTTAGGAAAACGGACATCAGAAGAGATGATGGGTGAGGAGGCCCTTTGTCAACCAGGCAAGGTGTAGGTGATGGGCCCTAGTACTAACTGTGAACGTGACTCCGATGCTGACTCTTCCAGCTAAGGCGGATACAGTGACTTTCACGCTGACCCTGCTGCGCCGTCTGAGTCCAGCAGGACGCCAAGCTCGGCCTTCGCTGGCTCAGATGCAGGGTCCAGCCCCCCCACCCCCCACCATGGATCCCAGGGCAAGCTTCCCCTCCCCGGGCTTCCCAGATGCAGTCTGTGCCCTTCCTGCGGCCCCGGGGGCCACTCTTAGCCGTTGATCCCTGCTGCCTTGCAGGCTGTGGCCATTCTTAGCTGCTTCCCTTTCTGCTGTCTGGCCTGGGCCCTCGAGGTCAGCCCCTCATTGACTTGTCACTTTGTCTCCCAGGCCCCGCCTGTGCCCCCTTCTCCATGGTCATTATTCACTGGGGGAGGGGGTCAGCCAGTCCTTTTCTCTCTCGGACAGCTGACCCCTGACCCTGCGCTCCCGCATTGCCCAGCTGTTGATGGCCGGAGCTCTGATTTGACCTTGTCTCTTAACTGATGTACCTTTGGGGGTCCGTCTGCCCACTCCTCGATGATCTCCAACTTGGATAGGAGGGTGGGTGGAGTCACCCAGGCCTAGAGCAGGTCCCCACATTCTCTAAAGGCCCATTCTCTAAAATTGGGGATCCCATCCCCCACCCTGGGCCTTCTTGGCCAGATCCTTGGGGCAGCTGCCAAGTTTGGGGCCAGAGTAGGGAGCCTGGGATTCAGGGACTGAGGACAGAGGTCTGAGGGGAGGCGGAGGAAGTTGGGAAGACTGCCTTGCTAGTGTGGGGCAGGGGGTGGGGAAGGATAGGAGAAAAGAGACTTCTAGCCAGGTGCTCAGTAAGCCCCAAGTGTGGTCTGCTCAGAGCACAGGTCTCCTGTGTCTCCTAAAGGAAGGAGCCTATCTCCGGAGGCTTTTCTTTCCCCCATCTGCCCTTGAATGTGTCTGCAAGGCTATGTCACATGGCATCCTGCTGGCTGGGGCTTTAAGGCCATCGACCTGATGGATCGAGAGCCCGGGGGCTGCTTTTCTTAGCTGCTTTTCATCTCAGTTAGATGAGATGCCACACTTTGGGTGTGTGTCTGGGACAGGTAGCAGGTGGGAAGTCCCAGGAGCTCGGGTCCTGTTTCCCCACTCCCACCCCACATGGATCCCGCCTGTTCTGTCTCTGAGCTCTGGCAGCCAGGGGTGCGGTAGCGACCCTGGGGCGCGGCGGCCAGTCGAGGGGGGAAGCTGCTTGTGAAAGAGCTGGCCTTGGTCCCGCTGTCTGCAGAGAGTGCCTGTGTGTGAAAGGGGAAGAGGCTGGAGGCCGGACGAGTAGGGGGTCGGTCTTCTTCCTGGGGCTCGAGGCATAACATGATGAGACAGAGAGGTGTCCCCTTACCTCCCCTGCTCAACCCTGAATAGCCAGTGGGGTGGAGACTCCCTCCGGCTGGTCCTGGTTGGCAGAGGCCACGGGACGAGGGGGAGCCGTTATGGCTCCTGTGGAGCTTTAGCTGCCAGGCAGCAGGCGGGTCCTGATGGCAGACCCCCCCAGGTCTGCCAAGGGGGACGGAGACCACTGGGATGACTCAGGATCGCACGCTGGCGTGGGGAGATTCTTGACGCATGATATCATGCTCAACAGATGATTCCAGTTAGTCTAGAAGAGCCAATGGCATTGAGGTTGAACTTGGCGTGGGGGGGTGGGGAGAGGAGGTGTTTAGCCTCCCTACCCATGGCGCCCGGCCTCTCCTCTTTTTACCTAGGTGCCCCCCATCCCAAGGTGCTGCCCTCAGCTATCCTGCACATGAGTATCCCCCCCCAGACTTCCGGGCCTGGGCCCCGCTGATGGTATCACGCCCGGTGCTCCCAGCCGTCTTCTTGGCTTTGCCTCCAGGTGTTCTTGTGAAGTTCATCCCCAGGTTGCAGCCAGAGAGTGATGGCCCAGGTGGCTCCAGTGGTAAAGAATCCTGCCTGCTAGTGTAAGCAGAGGCAAGAGATGTGGGTTTGATCCCTTGGTGGGGAAGATCCCCCGGAGAAGGAAATAGAGGCAGCCCACTCCAGTATTCTTTTGTCATTCATTTTGAATTGAGTTGCTTTACAGTGTTGCGTTGGTTTCTACCCATGGACAGAGGAGCCTGGCGGGCTACGGTCGTGGGGTTGCAAAGAATCGGACACAACCACGCACACACACGCACACACACACATACAGAGTGAACACACACACAACCACATGCGCGCGCACACACACACACAGAGTGAACACACACCCACCCACACACACACACACACACCCCACACACACACACCCACACACAGTGATGGCCCAGAGAGAATCTACCACTTGGCGCCTGAGCCAGGAAAGGAGGTTTGCCTGGGTGGTTGGAAAGTGGAAGGAAGAATGGAAACCCGCTCTCTGTCCTCTAGGAGCCAGGGTCGCAGGGGCCAGGAGGAGTGGCCGGTTGACCCGGAGTCTCCCTTCTTCCCTAGTGGGGACAGGCAGCCTGGCAAGGCCGTCTCACCTCCCATCTTGCTGTGAGGAGCAGGCTGAGGGCCCTCCTCCCGCCACCTGCTCCCAGCCAGGCCGCTGGAGTTAAACTGACATCGAAGCCCCCACAAGGACGGGGTGGGCTGAACCGGCTCTGGGGGCCGCCGATGACGTCATTCGGTGGCCACTGAGCACCCTCATCCTGGCCTTTTAAACCCCCACCGGACTGACGCCAGGTTGCGGGAGAGATGGAGGAGGGCGTCTCTGGTTGACACCTCAGAGAGAGGCTCTCTCGCCCCCCAGTGGTGAACAGAAGCACGGCAGTCACGCTTACCCGGTCAAGGCCTCCGCCGTCGTAGTCAAAACAACCGGGATAAGGCGACCCGCCAGGGCCCTGTAATCTGTGGCTGCAAACCTGCTTAGCTCAGAACGCTTCCTCCAGTGACATCTTCCTGAGTTGATGAACGTGGAGCACTTCTCTTGCCCTTGCCTGGGTTAAGGGGCCTCCCGGAGGTCCTTGAAAGACGTGGGGAGAATCTCTGCAGGGTCCCAGAGCAAGAGCAGGGTTGGGTGGGGGTGCGGCGGGGGCAGCTGAGGATGGAACGGGTTCCCATCTCTTGGACGTCAAAGCCTAGGCTCCCTCCTCTGGGCATTTCTTCCTCTTCTGATGGGAGAGACGACCCTGAGTTCTTAGTGGGGCTGGAGGTTGGGGGGGAAGGCTCTGTTCACCTTCCGAGGAGTCCTCCAGCGCACTGGGTGCCAAGTCCAGGCGCCTGCAAACCCAGCAGCAGACGCTAGACAAAGCCGCTTAACCTCTGGAGATTTCACCGATTCACCGGTAAAAGCCAGTGTCCTGAAACAGGTGAACTTTACCTTCTTTTTGCTAATACTCGGCCAAGTCAGCAAACTGCAGGAACGCCGTCAGGGCTGGTCGGTGGAGATGCGCCCTTTGCCTGCCTCGCCTCACCGGGAGGGCAGGGGTCAGGTTGGGGCTGCAGGTGTGTGGGCCTGCTCCTTGGCTCTGGCTGCCCCTCCTCTTGCAGGAATGAGCACGGTCCATCCAGCTTCCCTTTGATCGCCTGTATACTTATGTCGTCTTTCTGTCTCCCCTACCCCCACGTCCCCATGGGACCTCAGCTTCTCCTGTCCCTGATGGAGCAGCAGGAGGTGGTGGGGACTTCATGAGGCTGTGTTCCTGTCTCACACACATAGGATCGGGAAGGAGCCTCCAGGCCCAGAGCAGATCCCTCATTCTCTCTGGGCTCCCCATGCACCTTCCCCTGAATCACTGCAGATGCTGAACAGAATCTCTTGACAGTCAGAACTGCCCACTCCAGGGCCTTCCCTGGCGGTCCAGTGGCTAAGATTAAGTGTTTCCACAATGCAAGGGGTTAACAGGTTCGAGCCCTGGTAGGGGAACTAAGATCCCACAAACCATGAGGTGTGGCCAAAAAAGTACTGCCCGCCCCCATCCCGCAGCAAGTCCCAGTGTTAGGAATAGTGGGGGGTGATGGTGGTGGCGGTTGATGTGAACTGTTTACTGTGAGCAGGGCAACTGCTCTCTTGGTTGAATCCTCAGAACTACCCTGGGAGGTGGGTATAATTGTTACCCTCATTTGCAGGTGAGAAAACAGAGGCTCAGAGAGGGTCGGGTGACTGGCCCGGGAGACCTTCAAGCAGCTGGTGGGCAGTGGGCTACCAGCCTCCATGGCCTCCATCTTCCAGTGCTTCGAGCTGCGTGGCCCAAACCCTTCCCAGCAACTAGGGGAGGCCTGCGTGGCTCCACGTGGATGCTCCTATCCATGTGGAGGCATCTCCCTTCTTAGAGATGTATCTTTAGAATGAACCACCCTGTGCTGTATTTTTATGTCCTATATTTGGGGGGCAGGGGACCATCCATGGTGCCTGGAGCGCGGGGGAACATGATCTGAATGGGTCCCTGCTCAGCTAACTACCTCTCACTCTGCTGAGGGTCGGGTTGCCCAGGAAGTGACACACACCTTATGTTTCTAGGTAGAGAGCTGAGGGTGGAGGGAGACGCTCACCCCTAATCGTGCCTTCAGCACCAGAATACAACGTGTCAGCATTTCTGAGCAAGCGACTTAGAGATTCAGGGGAGATTGTTACGTGATATTTAATTTTTGCTAAAATAAGTTTTCCCCACCCAGTGGTGGGGAAGTTTACATGTATCTTTGTATCTTCTAGTTCCCCTATATTCATGTACGTTTATGCCTATTTATATATTTATGGGTGGTTGCAATCTTGATCATAGCACACAGTCATATAGTTTTTTTTTTGCCCCCCTCCTCACCCAGGTAGGTATTGTGACTATTTCTTCATCCAGTTCCATAGCTGAAAGTTTAAGGTTTCCAGAAATGGCTGAATGGGCTGGGTGGAACTTTCCACGGTTGAATGTGGAGGTTAGCGAACAGTAGCTAGGACAAAGACGAGACCAGGTGTTTTATTGGGTATTTTCCTCTCTGCCATTTCCCCTATCAGCAGAGAGGGGAGTGTCTCTGGGTGTAGTCTTGGGGCAGCCCCCGAGGCCATGCAGAACTGCCCGATGGAGAGACTTGTCTTGTGACTTCGCTGCCTGGTGGAAGCCAGGGTGTCTGCTTTGTGGTGACCTAGACGGGTGGGATGCGAGTGGATGGGAGGGAGGCTCTCCATATATACATGGAGAGGGGATCCATGTATGTATACAGCTGATTTGCTACATTGTACAGCAGAAACTTAGAATGTAACTGCTTTACAGTGTTAATTTTTTTTTTTTAATAAAAGTCAGTTAGACCTGGAGGGGCCCCTGGGAGATGAGCCAGCCTACTGCCTTTCAGCTTTTTGACCTAAACCATAAGGGAAGAAATACATTTTATAACACCACTTGGGATGCCTCATCAGTGTACCTCAAATCGATACAAGAGCTTCTGCAGACAGTGTTGACTCTCCACCACACGCCCTCCTTCCTGATACTTTTATTTTGTTCAGCACAACGGCAACAACAGAACATGCAGGTCACGACCCACAAGTGAACTTAGTGATGGGTACTGAGTTGCAAGGGAAGTTAGAAAAACTAACTTCAGGTCTGGAGGGAGGGCATGACTGGTCCAGGACCCCCAGGGGGCTGAACCTGGCTTTGCAGCACTCATGTCGCCTCCACTGGATTAACCCAGAGGAGAGTGGCCAGCTGCTCAGAATCCTGTGGCTCAGCGGAGCCTGCCTGGCTTCCCTTGCTTCATAGGTGCAGCCGTCAGGGGTCAGGGGATGGTGGGGCGGGGCAGGGGGGACCATGTCTCTCAGCATTTTCCCCCCAAACAAGGGAGGTACAGTCCTCTGGGCACCCCCTGGACCTTCCACCCGCACCCGCTGGCTTCTAGAAGTTGGTCAATTTGCTAGAAGTAGGGTTGGGTGTGCAGGCAGTGGGATGCAGAGATAGGCAGTGTGTGGACTGTGCTTCTAGGCTGAGGCTTGGGCACTGGGGGAGGGGGCCAGGAGGCGGGGTCTCCTCCTGCCCCACCTTTCCCTGCCAGCTGCTCCCACCCCAAGCCCCTGTGGGCCCAGGGCCACAGGCTGGCTGCCGCCTCTGCAATTGTGAATGTCTGGTGGAGTGGGGGGAGCTAACAAGGTTTTTGGGCAGAGAAACACTGCCGTGACCCCATGTGAAGAGACCTACAGCAGAGAAGAGGGAGGGAGGCTGGCTTCGTCACCATCCAGGGGACAGAGGAGGGCCCGCACAAGTCACCGCGCAGCAGGCTTTGGGTGGAATGTTGTAATGTACATCCCTCAAGAGGTGGAGACGGTGCCTGGACTAAGACAAGAAGGCCAAGGAGAAAGACAGCCAGCCAGTCCTGCCGCGTTTATGGAGTTCGGCCAGGAGGGGTGGGGAGCTTGTGTCTCGTTGAGCCACCCAGCACGGTTTCTAAGGACGCCCCTCACTCGATGTAGACCTTGGAGTCAGCGATAAAAGTGCCTCCATGGAAAATGTTGATATGCTAGCAAGAGGGAGAAGCCATAGGTTAAACTGTTTCTGTGGGCTCAACCCAATGCTCAGGTTGGGGTTTTTTGTTTTTGGTGTTTTTTTTTTAAATATTTATTTAGCTGCACTTGGTATTCATTGTGGCATGTGAACTCTTAGTTGCGGTAAGGTGCAGTCTAGTTCCCCGACCAGGGATCGAACCCATGCCCCCAGCATTGGGAGTGCAGAGTCTTAGCCACTGGACCACCAGGAAAGTCCCCTGTGCTGGGATTTGAATTGGGACGCATGTCCTCCCTCCGCAGCAGCCCCCTCCCCAACCTTCCACATTTTGCGTGATGAATCACATGGGTTCTAACGCCTCCGTGGGACCAGGTGGCACTTCTGCTGTCCGTCTTCCGAGCAGAGAAGCACCTGTCTCCACCCCATCGTGACCTTCCTGCCTCTCGTCCCCACAGACTTCAAGTTCGCCATGTACCCGCCATCGATGATTGCAACTGGAAGCGTGGGGGCCGCGATCTGTGGGCTTCAGCAGGACGAGGACGTGAGCTCGCTCACCGGAGACGCCCTGGTGGATCTCCTGGCAAAGATCACCAACACCGACGTGGTAGGTGGCCCCTGTCCCTCCTCCTGGCCGAGACCAGGCGTCTCGTCCGTCCGCTTGGGGAAAGAGACAGTTGGTGGGATTGGTGATGTGTCAAAGGTTCTTTGTGGCAGCTGGCTTCTCTTTGCCGAGACCACGGCCTCCGACGTCGTACAGAATTCAGCAGGTAAGGCCGCCTCTTCAGGTTTCAGCAGCCCGTGTGCCCTCACGATAGAGGGGAGAACTTAGCAGGCAGATCCGAGGCGGGAGGGAGGCCGCTGACTGCTTTCCTGTATGGCCCGGGCTTCCCCGCGGGTCTGATTTGTTGCTTGTTTCCATTTATGTACAATCCCCAGCCTGCCTCTCCTCCAGCGTGGAGCCTTCTCGCCTGCTCACACACGCTGAGGCTGGCAGGCAGGGCCAGAGCGGGGGGCCCCCCTGCACCACAGGGCGTGGGAGAGGAGGGCCCCCCCACTCCCGTGAGGAGGTGTCTGCCTCCACTGACCTCTCAAGCCCTCGCGCCTGCCTCTCATTTCCCTTTAGTTCATTGTGATGATGGATTAAAAAGCACTTTAAAAAGAGTTAAGTGCCATGCAAACGCAAGGAACTATTATTAGCTATAGATTTTTCCATTCTGGGTGCCCCGTGGACAGTTCAGAGGCTGTAACTCTGGATGCCAGAATTTGAAGCTCTTTAGAAGAAAGAGAGGTTTGGGGGAGAAGCCAGGGTCCAGAGAGGCTCTGATTCAGCTGGTTGGAAATGACAGTCCTTAGAAGGTCCAGGCCAGGGCGAGTCTACGAGGTCAGAGAGGTGGAGAGGCCAGGGTCACCGGCCAGGGACTGGAACCCAGAGGCTCTGACGCCTGGGCCTGGGAACCCTGCATTCCTGCCTGGCTGCAGCTCCTGGGATCTTTTTGTTTGAAAAAGGCCTTTGGCTTAAAGCAACCCGGGAGAGGGGTGTCAGCTCCGAGGCCCTCTCGAGTTACCATGGAGAAGCTCAAGAATGCAAGGGACTTCGTGATGACCCCCTCTGGATGGTCAGGGGGATTCTGAGTGCCCTGCTGGGGTAATATATTGAGTTACAAGGGAGAATGTGGTTTACCAGTCTGAGGCCGGTGCCTCCTCTGGCAATGCTGGGCAGAAGGGGTAAATGTCAGCTCGGCAAAGGCTGAAGTTCTCTTGCTTTCCCCCCCACCCTCTCTGCAGATTTTGCCCCAATCTTTATTACCATCTCACAGAAATGGCACAGAGAGGGGTTCTCCTGGACTTGCTTTTCAGATGCTGCCTCCAAACAGGGTTTTTTTTTTTTTTAATTTTGTTTATTTTTTAATTGAAGGATAGTTGGTTTACAGAACTGTGGTTTCTGCCAAAGTGGGTGAAAGAATCCACCTGCAATGCAGGAGATGCGGGTTCGGTCCCTGGGTCAGGAAAATCCCCTGGAGGAGAAAATGGCAAACAAGCTTTTGAAGCATGGTTTCCCAGGTGTAGATCGAAAAGACCCTCCCAGGCAGAATGCGTTTCAAATCCTCTAGAGGAAAATCTTGGACAGAATTTATTAGGGTTTATAGAAATGATATGCTTCCTTCCTTTTCTGAACCTCTCCTCTTAAGGCTGCCTTGCTGAAAGGATTCCTAACCAGCATCAGACCAGCCCCTCCTCGACCCCCAGAGACAAAACATGTCAGTGACAAGAGTTTTGACCCCCGCTTCAGGCATTGTAACCTCCTTCGGATATTTACAGACACGTCCTCACGGTCTGATGGCCCCACGGGGTCTCCAACCTTCTCCACATCTCTCTGTCACCCCTTAGTGGCTTCAGATGGACAGAGGTTGTTCCCAGGGTATCACCGGAGCTCGTGGGCTGTGGCTGGCTTTTCATGCCCGCGAACCAGTCTCTCACTTCATGCTGGAGACACTGCTGGCCTCTTTCAGACACTATTTTGCTGGGCCATTCAGACTAGGTCAATTGAGTACAGCCCTAGCTTAAAGGGTCCTTCTAAAAATTGCAGCTGTTGATGGAGATGGCACACACACATGCTTCAATCTCACCGGTGGGTCTGGGGGTGTAACATTTTGATGTGAAATCCTGAGCACTCGTGGACCAAGTTTTCAGAGAACAGATGGAGACCTCAGGCATTTCCACTTCCCCTCGGATCCGCAGGTCTGGCTCCCGCAGTCCCAGGGCGTGTCTGTCCTCTGTGCCTCAGCTGTTGTGTGTGTGTGTCCTTGGGCACCGAGTCCTCTCTCCCATCAGTCTGGACTCTCTGGAGGGCTCTTGTTTAAAACAATATTTAATGGAGAATTATTTGACTTAATTTCAGCATTAAGTGTTCAAATGTTAGTTGCTCAGTCGCGTTCCACTCTTGGCGACCCCGTGGACTGTAGCCCACCAGGCTCCTCTGTCCACGGAATTCTCCAGGCAAGAATACTAAGGTGGGTTGCCATTTCCCTCTCTAGGGAATTTCAATGTACAGTCGTTAAAAGAAATAGAAACAGCAGGGCGAAGTAACAGCAAATGCATCCTCTAATTGGGCTGATACCCACATCCAGACTCTTTGAACAGCACTGGGAAGTCCCGAACGACTGCAGTCTGGAGCCCCAGTTGGGAAAAGGTCCCAGGTGGTGCCTGCCTGCACTCTACGGGTGAGACTTCAGATTGCAGCTTTCAGGGCTCCCGCTCACGATCCCAGGGTGCACACTGAGATCATCAGCTCTGGGTTTTAACTTTTTTTTTTTTGCAATGCTGTTTGTTTCGTCTTGTGAGTCATAGTCTGGAGAGCGCTGGGGGCAGGCTGTCACCTTGTGAGCAACGCAACACGAATGAGCAAGGCGCAGACCCGAGGCAAGTGTGGGAGAAGCCCGGGGGTGGGTGACACGTGGAAAATAAAAGATGAGCTTCCTGTCTTCAAGGAACTCAGCGAGTGTGTGGAGAATCAACAGTAAAACACCTAAACTCCCAGCAGATGAAGAGCAAATGAATGGACGCTAAGCCAGTGTGAGGAACTAGAGGCGTAGTAGGAAATCAGCCCGCGGGCAGGACTCTCCGGGCCTAATGTGAAACTCAGGGAAAAGCATCAAGTTTCATCACTTGATGATAGAAAATGTCCTTGGGACAGAGAAAGTGGTCTGTACATGCCATGGTCTATTGTTCACCCTTAAAAAGAAATGAAATTCCGACGTATGCTACAATGTGGGTGTGCCTTGGACATGTTAAGCGAAACAAGCCAGATACCAAAAGACCAAATATGATTCCACTTACCTAGAGTAGTTGAATCCATAAGGACAGAAAGTGGGATAGAGGTTCCCAGGGACCAGAGGATGGGGGAAGGGGGAGAGTGGTTGTTGATGTAAAGATCTGGAGAGGGTGATGGTCACACAACACAGCGAAGGAATTTAAAGCTAACACACTGCATTTAAGAGTTGAAGATGGTCAGTGTCAGGTGGTGTATATGGGGTTAGCCAGAAAAGGTCATTCAGGTTTTCTGTAAGAGCATATGGACAAACCTGAGTGAAATTTTTGGCCAACCCAATGTTTTGCCTTCACAAAAAGTTGTGGCTGTAGATGTAGACCCTCGGACCACACTGAAGGGCCCAGGGTTTTGCATTGAGTCCTCCAGGGGGGAAGCCAGGCGCTCCGACCACCATGTGCCCCACGGGCCTTGATGCTCAGACAGCTAGGAAATCGGGGTGCATTGGCCTCTGACTCCAGAGTCCCCACAGCTGTGTGTCAGCCTTGTGCACCCGGAGATCCTGGACCAGCTGATGGTGTCCTCTCTCCGTGGGTTGTCACCGATCCGGCTGCGGAAAGAGGGTCCCCAGGACAGCCAGACCCACCTCTCTGGCTCCTTGGCCGGCGGCAGTGAGCTTTGATAGGAGGGACGCACGCGGCCGTAGAAAGCTGTGTTCTGTTGCTCACTCTGGTTGCCAAAATAAACCGGAACGCTTCATGCCAAAGAGAAAGCTGAGTGAGAAGGCTGACAGTTTTACAGGGAATAAAAGTCTCAGAGGGTGGTGTATTTTAAGTAGTCTTTCCTTCCACTCATGAGGGTTGCTAAAAACAGACACCAGCCAGAGAGGCCGTGCTGGCTTTGGGGGACCGTCCACCGGGGCTTCCGTTGCCAGGGGTCCGCTTGCGAAGGGAGAACCGACTGGGCCACTTCCCCGGCAGAATCGGGGTTCCTCTTCCGTCCCCTCGGCATCCTGCTCCGCTTGGCGCCTGCCTTTATCTCCTTGTTCACTTGTCTATAGACTCTTGAACGAGACCCAACTTTGACTCAGTCCTTTCTCTCCGTATCCCCTGGCAGAGTCATCGGGAATGATGCTGGGGTGAGGGGAGGAAGGGAAAGGGGACAAAGAGCTGGCAGGTGGATGTCAAGTGTGTTTCCCCTGCTCTGGTCTCCCCAGGTCTCTTGGAAAGTGAAAGAGGACTTAGCATGTCAGGGTCCCTCGAGTTTTACCTGGCTTTCTCTTAGAGCGAGTCACTTCAGTGTCACATGACACCAGTTTCCTAAATCCCTAATGAGCGAGTAGAATGGGGCTCACAGGCCTTGAAAATGTGAAGTTATCGGAAGATAGTTAACAGAACAGGTATAGACTCAAGTCATCCTGTCATTGTACATACCCTGTTCTACCTAGATGATGCCAAAAGTCCGTTGCATTCTCTTTTTAAGATTTTCTTTTTTAATGTGGACCAGTTTTAAAGTCTTTATTGAGTTTGTCACAACATTGCTTCTGTTTTATGTTTCGCTTTTTTGGCTGTGAGGCATGTGGGATCTTAGTTCCTGGACTAGGGATCAAACCCGGGTCCCCTGAATTGGAAGGCAAAGTGTCAATCAATTGAGACTCAAAGTCTCAATCTCAAAGTCCTGGTTCCACTGGACCACCAGGGAAGCCCCTCTGTCTCAGTCTTAAGTAGCTCCCAGAGAAGTTCCAGGACATCCGTCCCCTAGGGTTATCCTGGCATATTAGAATCCTATTGTCAGTGAACTATTACAAAACAACCTGCAGTGCCAGGGGAGATGCGATTAAGACTGGGCTTCCCAGGAGCCTCCGTGCTAAAGAATCCCATTGCCAGTGCAGTCGACACAGATGTGGGTTTGATCCCTGGGTCAGGAAGATTCTCCTGGAGGAGGAAATGCCTGCCCACTCCAGTATTCTTGCCTGGAAAATTCCATGGACAGAGGGGCCTGGCGGGCTACAGTCCGTGGGGTCGCACAGAGTTGGACGCAACTGACGTCATCTTGGTCCCTGGAGCCTTCTCGAGCACACCTTCTCCCGGAGACTTCTGTGTTCCCGAGACTTGCCTTACGTGGACGGGACTGGGTCTGTGTGGTCAGGGGCCTCCCGAAGAGTGGCTGGAGGAAGGGAAGCCGGGGGCGGGGCGGCAGAGGAAGCAGAGTTGGAGCTGACGCTTCCCGCGCGCCTGCCTGATTTTCACTGCGGGCCTCATTTGGTATTCAAGGAAATAAGCCCAACAGGCTGCGAAGAAAGGAAGAATGAGATAGTTTCCTAAGTTGTCTGTGCCTGAGTTGGCCGCGGGTCTGGGGCTCATTCAGCCCTTTGTCCCCCTGTTGAGTGCAGTGCGTGTGTGGTGACAATGCCCTGATGCAGCGACGCTGGGGGCCGATGGTAACAGTTCCGCAGCCCATTCACCGAGGCCGAGGAGGGTGCAGGGCGCGGGGCTGGAGCCAGCAAGCGGAGGAAGTCGGGGCCCGGGGGGACGGAGCCCGGCATCACAAACGCGGCTGTCAGGGCTGCGGGGGGAGGGGGCCCAGCCTCGTGGGGCTGGAGGCCTGCCCGACCCCCAGCGCTGGGGAGTGCCACCTGTCCAGGCTGACAGACGAGCATTATGGCCCTCCTTCTAATCAGCTTAATTTGGGGCATCTCGACACAATGGCTGGTGCTTTTGGAGGCTGCTGAGGAGCAGAGGGCCCCGGGGCGTCTTTTCATCTGAGGCGCTGTCCTGGGGGTTTTCCAGGCCGCTCTTGGGCTGTGTCTGCCTTTCCTGGAGATTCTCTGGTCTGTCTTTCCTTGGAACCTGGAAGGAGCAGAGAGGTGCAGTGGGAAGAGAGTTCTGGAATAGGAAGCTTGCCCTCTGAAGGCCGGGTTTAACTTCTGACTACATGTGACTGGGGGACGAGCCAGCTCCAGTTCGGTTCTCTAAGCTGGGAAGTGAGGGCTGCTAGCTGTTACAGTGCCCCCGGAGCCCCTAGTCCTCAGATTCTGTAAGGATCTATGTGCATCACCCCCAAGAACCCGGCCCAGGAAAACACTGCCCTCACTCTTCGCAGCTTTGCCTCTTGTTCCCTTCAGGCTCCGCAGCTTGTCCCCTGTCTATTTGTCTGTTTCCATCCATAGGCTTGGCCTCCTCCCTCTGGGTCACACCCTCCACCCTGGTCCCTGCTGGGGAGATTGAGAGCCCCTTGGGCAGGACTGGGGCTGGGGGGACTGGGTGGGGGTGCAGGTCTGCTGCAGGTAGGGGCACCAGCCCACGCTCCCTCCAGCTTCACCTGCCAGCAGCTCACAGGAAATTCACACAGTCTTAGGAAGTCCACCAAGGGGAAGGGCTCCTGCGATGCTGAAGGAAGGTGTTAAAATGCAGGGAGTGGGGAATTCCCTGGAGGTCCAGTGGTTAAGACTCTGCACTTCCACTGCGGAGAGCACAGGTTCTATCCCTGGTCTGGTAACTTAAGATCCCACATGCTGCATGGCCAAAAAAAAAACTATAGGAAAGAAATGCAGGGCATGAACTCCGTTCTCCAGGAAGAGGGAGGCTGATTTCTTAGCTTCATGCCACTGTCAGAGAACATCAGCATCCTTTATGCAAAATGAGCTCTTGCCCTCTGGTAGGTTTTCATCTAGCCAAGAGTGACAGGTCCCACAGTTGAAACTGGGATGCTGTCAGCAGTGGAACCAGAGGAGGGTCAGAGTGCTTCCTAGGAATGGGGGACACAATTGACCCCTGAGAGCCTTCGCTTCCTGCTCCATCCTCATTGCTGGGACAACTGCTGTGGTCCTTCCTTTTCTCTTGAAGTAAGACGTATCAAAGAGGAAGAGCTGGCCACTGTCAAAAATGGTTACATTGACTGGAGGAAGGAGAGTCTGTGTTTTGTGTGAAATCTTTCTTCATTTTATTCAGGAAAATGGTTTGGGGCTGCAAGTTACATAAATATGACGTTCGATGCCTGTGTTATCTCGAAGTCCCATAGAAGTGACTGCGTGGTGTACCAGCCCCGCCCTGAAGGACTTTCTCAGAACTGTTTCTTTAGGGTCTCAGGCTGCTGGGAGGGAAACCTGAATACCAGGAAGAGCAGGCACCTGGGTGACCCCCAGGGAGACTGTCCTTGGCCCCCTATCAAGCTGCTTAGCTCTCTGGAGCCCCATCCCCATGTTCAGAGGACCGCCTGTCTCAGCTGCTGGTGTGGCTAATGCAGAAATGATCGTGGCGTCCTGGGTTCATCATGTTGCTGGGTGGCAGTTGCGTTGATGCAGAAACAGAATCACGGAGGAAGGAAAGTCAATGGTTGGCGGGGGAGCTTCTTAGGGGACCAGCCAGAGCAGTTTTGACTGTTGTCAGTCTGTGCCTTGTTAACCTGATTGGAAGAGTGAACTCACTGAAAAGACCCTGATGCTGGGAAAGACTGAGGGCAGGAGGAGGAGAGGGCGACAGAGGATGAGATGGTTGGATGGCATCACTGACTCAATGGATGTGACTTTGAGCAGACTCCAGGAGATAGTGAAGGATGGGGAAGCCTGGCGTGCTGCAGTCCGTGGGGTTGCAAAGAGTCAGCCTCCCTGCTGGATGCTCCATCCCCAGTGCCTGTCCCATTGCCCCCGTCACCTGTCGTGAGCAAATGCTCACTCGTACCTCATTTCAGAGAAACCTCAGAAATTCTTTCAGATTCCAAGACTTCCTCTTTGTAACGAATGATTAGAGCTTCATCTAGACATCTCCATTGATCCTCCCTCTGTGAACGTCTCCTGAGCCTTACTTTACAAACGGGGAAACCAAGGACAGAGAAGGAGAATAACTCAGTGGTGCCCACAAGTCTGGCCGTGGGAACAGCAGATGCCACCTCCCTCTGTCCCTCTTCACTCATTCTGAGTGGTATTTCATATCTGCTCTCAGCGCTGGGTCTGCTGTCGCTCCAGATGTTAATTTTCCTAAAAAGCTATGGTTTAACAGTGTACGGTGGCTGAGAGATACAAAAGGAAAATATGGGGGCATGGAAACTTTCCTAGGAGCTCCAACTTTATTTTAGATCTTTGGAAAATAGAGATAATGCCTGTGTGCTTGGCAGACTGCAACCTCTGGGCAGTGAAAATTGCATGGTGGAGCAAACACAGGGGGAACATACATGAAACTGTGGAAAGACCCAGGCAGAGTGGAGTTCACATATTTTCCATACGTTTACAAGAGTGCCAGGAAACCAAGCTTGATGAGTAGAGAGGTCGGGAGATGCTGAGTTGGCCGAAAAGTCCATTCAGATTTTTCCATAACATTTTACGGGAAAAGCCGAATGAACCTTTTGGCCTACCCAGTATCTGCTACGAACAGTTACTTCAGCTCACACCCCGGTTGCTAGTGCCAACCACCGTCCCACCCTGATGACACCCGTTAATTACTGCTGTATCAATGTCACCCAGTTTAGAGGAGCTCCTGCCTGCGGCTGACAAACCCTGAATCTTCCCTTCCAAATATAGACTAATCTCAAAGCAGTGCTGCAGCTTTTTCTTTTTGCTTTCTCCCGAATTAGACGGCTCAAGTGTCCAGAACTTTGTAAACACTGTGTGTTGTATTTTTTGAGAGTTAAGGGAATGGTAAATAAGCGGACAGACAAATTGGCTTGTTTATGAGCATTGCTGCAGTGGCTGTGAGGCTCAGAATAGTTTAGTCCTTTCGCTTATATCTGTCCCTTGGGTGGTCTAGCGTTGTCGCACTGTCTGGAGGGCTCGCCTTCGCCTTTGTCCCCTCACCACGCAGTGTCCCCAAGCAGGAAGCATCTCGCTGGTCCTTGAGTTCCCAGGTGCTGCATGGCTGTAAATGGCCCCTCGCCTTGTCCAGCGCTGCCTGGGCTTCTGCTAAAATGCAGATTCTGAGATGCGGCTGGTTCGGAGAGAGCTGAGAATTGCATTTCTAACTAGCTCCCAGGTGGTGCGGATGCTGCCGGCCTATGGAGCCCACTTGGAGTGGTTCCCCGGCCACCAGGAGGACGCACCTCTTGTACATGTTGACTTTCTGTCTACTGAAAGTGGAGAAGGACATGGCAGCCCACTCCAGTATTCTTGCCTGGGAAATCGCATGGACAGAGGGGCCTGGCAGGCTGGAGTCCAGGGGGTCGCAAGAGTCAGAAACTACTTAGTGACTAAACTACCACCACCTACTGGAGTGTGGAGTTGGGTGGGCTTGAATCATGTGTGTTCTCTTTGTTGATTGCTCTGTGTCCTGTTACCCTTGCTAACGGCTCTGGTCTCGATGCTTCTCCCTTCTAGGATTGCCTCAAAGCCTGCCAGGAGCAGATTGAGGTGGTGCTGCTGAATAGCCTGCAGCAGTACCGTCAGGACCAGGGCGACGGATCCAAGTCGGAGGATGAGCTGGACCAAGCCAGCACCCCTACAGATGTTCGGGATATCGACCTGTGAGGATGTGGGGCGGGCCAAATGGGAGGGGCGCGTCCAATCTGCTCTCTCCTTCTCTCTGGTTGTATTTGGCTCTCTTACGTTTTAGGATGAAACTTTAAAAAAAAAAAAAATTCTGCCCCCACCTAGATTCTATTGAAAGATCTTTTAGAAGTGAGAGATAAAGGTCCTATAAAAACGAAATCATTACAAGCATTTGGTGCCTATTTGAAGTACAACAGAAGGGAATCCCTTATATATGCCAACAGTTACTGTTTGATGTTAAAAGTCATAGTAACATGCTTACAGGAAAACCTGCAGAGTAGCTAGAGAAAAATATACGCCTGCACTATGGGAACAAGTTAGAGACTTTTTTTTTTTCCATGTTATGAACTAGCACGTATGTACCCCTGTTAGGATAATTTGGAAGAACTGCGGATGCCATGTATGGCAGGATTGGATTGCGAAGCAATGAACTTGAGAAGGAATTAGAAATAAAGGAGGGACAGGATGGGGAGGGAGTGACGAATAATCTCAGCGCAATCGAACCATTTTGGATGGAGAAGCGCCCGACTCCCAACCAACTGTTTATTGCTAAGTCAGGACCGATGCTGGGTCTCTAGTGACAAGTCTTGCTGTCTGCAGTAGCTGCTACCTAAAAGAGATGTTCTGTTTTGCCCGTTGGACACAGGTGATTGGATCCTGGGTTTCTCATGTTTTTCGATACCTTGCTTCTTCTTCCAAACTTGGTTCGTTGCAGATACCACCCCATTTTTATCTTAAAGGGGCAATCTAGCTATGGGCCATCCCACAAACTCCGTGAAATGGAGGCAGATGGAGCCCCAGGGTGCGATCTGGAACTTTTTTTTTTCTCCTGAGGTGTTCAAGAGAGTAATGTGACCTTGGCATCCCTCATTAGGGAAAAAAAAAAAAACTAATTTTTTTTGGTGCTGATTGGCATGTCCGGTCCACAGGTGAGCGTTGGTATAAACCATTCCATTCGAAAAGCACTTTGAAAAATTGTTCCCGAGGGGGTAGATGGATTGGTTTATGCAAATCATACAGACTAGAGGCCTCCTTTCTCCTCCTGTGTCCCCTCCCCTCTTGCCGCCCCCCTCCGGTCAGGTTGCTGTCCTGTATCCAACACTCTCTGGGTTCCCCCTCCAGGGACTCAAGACACATCCCCTTCCGCTGAAATCCCTATGACAACATTCCTAAAAGCAGAGATCTGTAACCATTTTGATGGCACACAAGGATCTTAATTCCCACCTCTATACGTCCCCTTTGGACATGGAAAGAAGCATGATTGCTGGTGCAAAGACAGACAGCGGGTCATCCGTGTGGCATTTTGTTCCCGTTTCCGTTTTGTTTCTTTTGTCGTTGATTTCATTGCAAAGTTGCATTCAGCGTACTTGAACTTTTTTTTTCCTCTCCACGTCTTAGAGGCATTCAGTTAGCAGAGAGGTTGATGCACCAACTTTTTTTTTTTTTTTGCACAATTATAATTGACAGGTAATGAAGCTATTAAAATATTTGCCTTTTTAAGTAAAAAAAAAAAATAAGATCAGAACAAGGCTACTCTGAAGAATTATTTTATACGCAGATTTTGCCTTGTTTCATAGTATGGAGGGTTTAAGATGGAGAAAAATCTAAGGGTCTCTTATTTTTCATTTTATTATGTTCAGTTTTTTATTATTTTTTTTTTTTGCGCTGCTAAGAAGCTAAGATCATTCATCGTTATCCACATTAACAGTACCTAGCTGTAATGTTTCACCGAGTGTGCTGCTATTATATAAACATTTTTATAATATATTATTTTACTGCTTAAACTTCCAAGTCCTGAAGTAGTTGGTTGAGATAGGAGTTCTTCGTACTGGAAAAGCCCTCTTCCATACATAGTGTGTTTTCTTCTGGTTGCGTATTCATGGGTTTTTTTTTTTTTTCCCTCTCTGATCACATCCTTCAAAGACAGAGTATTCTTTACCTCAGGTTTACTGGACAAAATCAATAGCTACGAAAGAAAATGGTTCACATTTTTGTTTTCATTAATACCTCACAACCGTACAGTTTCTGCTTGGGAGCCCATCAGTTAGGGAAGGCGGAGGGGGGAGGGGGCCGCAGCCTCTCCCCGATGGAAGGTAAGGGTCTCACGCCCAGAGACCTCCTCAGCGGTGAAGGTCATCAGGCTTCCATTCTGACTCCGGTATCCTCATCATGATGGAAAAAATGCAATTGGACCAAGGGATTTCCCCTCCCCCGCAAGGCCAACACACAGCGCTGAGTGATGCTGTGTGCTGGGCACGCAGCATCTGCACTTGGGTACCAGACAGTTCCAGCAGGCTGTTTGTTCAGAGAGCCTCATCGGGCGGGCCTTTCTAAAGCACACCTGCTTCTAGTTCTCCTTTCACCTGGGAGGTTTCCCTTCTTTCGGCATGTTTCTCTCTCTCGCAAGTTTCTCTCTCCTGGATGCTGGCAGCCACCACCACCCCTCCCCGGCCCCTGCCCCCTTCAGGATGATCTCAGAGGGTTTCCTAGGTCTGAACCTGCGGCAGGCAGGGTTGCCACGGGAACTGCTCCCACCTGTCTGGCCTGTGACAGGCAAAATGCTGGGGCAAGGGCGTGGTCCTCGCTGAGTGGCACTGCATGGTTTTCAGGTTTTAAATCGTGTGCTGAATTGGCATGATCGGGAAAGCGGGTCGGGGTGAGTATCGGATCGGTGGTTGAAGGCACGTGGGCAGGCTGCTTCTGTCCAGAGATGGAATCCCAGGTGAGTCAGGCTCCGTTGACGTGGGTTAGAAGGGTTTCAGGACTCGGTGAGTTACGTGATCCTGAGATGCTCAGGATTCCTGGTGGGCCAGTGGGCGGTGAATTCTGAGGTTTGGAGGAGAAAGGCTGAGCGGCCTGTGTTTTATCAAGAGGCCATCCTGCGTAGGCTGCTCTTCTGGGCAAACCGGGGTTGGGGGGTGGTCTGTGTGGTGGAGACAAGCATGGGCCCTAGAGTTCTTGAGACTCTTGGGACCTAAAGAGAAAGGGAGGTATAGATCCTTCTAACAGTGACTAGCTGCTCAGCTCAAACGGGAGCAGTGAGTGAGAGGAATAAGGAACGAGACAGGCCAACAGATCCCCCTGCGGTCTCTCACTCTCCACTTTCCCTGGAGCCCTAAGGGTTCCTGGGACCTTCTAGCTTTTTCTCCTTTTCCACCTTGTGCCTAGCGTGATGGGAGGCGTAGGATTGCAGGTGGGAAGGGTGCTAGGTAGCTTCTGCTTTCCTGCCTGCTCCTTCCTTACACAAAAGACGGGCCCCGGGCATTGTTGAACTGTCCTGTGCCCTTTCCTCGGATCTTGGATCTTGGTTTCCTCGGTAGGAGTTTCTGTCCCAGAGGAGTTCAGGTGCATTTCTTTTTTTTTTTTTCTCTTTCCTCCCGTGAAGGAGGTTCCAACCTATTCTGGTTTTTTTCCTACCTTGCTGTCATCGTATCTCTCCTTCACTTTGTTCTCTTTATGTTTTTTTTTTTCTTCTTCTTTTTTTGGTTGTTTGTTTTTTCTCCATCAGTGGGGACTGATTGTTCCCCTCGCTGGCCAAATTTTGTTCCTTCCCCTATTTTGGCCAAATCCTAGGGGGTGAAAATCCTCGTATGCCAAAAATATATGCTGAACATAAGTCAGTTCCATGTGGGTTGTTCATCGCAGCCGAGAAGCCTGCAGGTGGGGGCAGGGGATGGGTGCCTCAGCAGACTGCACCCCCCCACTTCCAGGCTGAGAGAAGGGGCTTCTGTCCACGGAGACTGTCCTCTGGAACTGTCCCCACCCCACTGAGCAGCCAGTGTCCCCCAGCCAGGTCCCCCTTGGACGGTGGGCTGTTCAGAGGCCCCCTCCTGCCTCCTGTCCTCACTGGAGTCGGGCATGTGTGACTCGGGAGGGGCGGCCCTTGGCTGCGGGCATCGGGGTCTTCCCTTCCGAGGAGGCTGCCACCCACCCCTGAGGGTCCCAGGAGCCCTGGGACTCCCCGATGAGGGTGGCGGCAGGACTGGATGATTTTTTCTCAAAGAGGGCAGCAGACTGTTTTCCCCATGGGCCACAGTGGGGACAGGGCTGGGAGAAGAAACAGACGTGCACCTTATATCATGTAAATATACTGATTTTTCTAGTTCAAGAAGAGAGAATTATTGGTAGAGTGGGAATGGGAGATAAGAATGGGCAGGAAATCTTGAGTAAGCCAGCTGGCTTCTAAGCCAAAAGGGTTCCTCCGTGTTTATCTTTGAGACAGTCCAACCCCAAGAATAGCTTTAAAAGGGAAATCAGTGCTGAGACGGTGAAGTCCCTTACCCAACACGCGCCCTGTAGCTTTAGAACAAACGCAGGCTCCTCAGCTGTGGGCTCGGCATGGTTCCCGTCACCCGTTGGTGTGAAACAAGGCGGGAAATTCATTAGGATGTTCATGGCTTCTTCATCCCATCCGGCTTTTCCTGGTTCTGGATTCTAATAAACAACCTGGAACAGTCTCTTTCCTCCAGAACCACTGTTCTGCATCCCGGTGTCTCTGCTTCTAGACTCACCTGGGCCCTCAGACCCATTTCTTGGCTTAGGTTTCCGGAAGCCTTCGGCAGACGTGTACACGCGTGCTCTTGCTGTCGCATTTATTCCTTTGCCTGCAGCCTACTTTGGGGGGGAAAAAAGTGCCTTACTGACTGTAGCCATTACAGTAGCCAGTGTATTTTCACAGATGCCTATCCTTTTTTTTTTTTTAAGTTGGTTCTGTTTCTTACTGCTCACCACCTCTGAAATCCCCAGCGTGTCACGGGGCCATTGGATTTTTTCCATTATGTTCATTACCCTTGTACCATGTACCTCAGATCTCTCTCTCTCAGTTACAGTTTCTCGTCCTTGACTTTCTTTTATTATTATTATAATTTTTTTTTTTTTTTTGCTTTAAACGAGTGTGATGCCATATCGAGTCAATGTTAATCTCTCACCATATACTCTATAAGAGGTGTGGGTGTTTATTTGGTCGGCGTGCGAGCAAGTGCTAAAGTAGCATGATCAGTATACACAGAAGGTTTTTAGGAAGTATGGGAAAAAAAAATGTTGTATTGGCTATGATGGTGACGTGGTATAGTCAAGCTGCCTTTTCTGAGGTCCTATCTTTTCAGTGTTAAGTGATTTTTAAAAATAATAACCTGTTTTTCTGACTAGCTTAAAGATGGATTTGAAAATGGTTCTGGATGCAATTAGATTATGCTATTTGGACAATAAACTCACCTTGACCTAAGGTCTCTGGCTCTTTGACTTATTTTTTAGACCAGCAGTCCTCAGTGTGGAACACAGCCTTCTTGGGTCAGAACTCTGTTGGCCATAGTTGGTGTTGGGGTAAAATGTGGATCCTAACCTGAAGGGTCATTTAAATGTGTCACTTGGGTGCAAGCCATTGATGGCCTTTATTTAAAAAAAAAAAACAAGGATCACCCAGGCAACCCTCTTGTAAAAAACCGGAGCCTCAGACCACTTTCAAGAGGCGCGTCAGTCACTGCTATCATAACTGACCTCAGATGCTATCTCCTGATTATTGCCGGCTCTTCACTCCTGGGTCTGAGCGAGCATCTTCTGGCTTCTGAGGTGCCATCTTAAGATTGCGTGTGTGTGTGTGTGTGTGTGTGTGTGCACGTGCGTGCGCGCGCGCGCGCTCAGTCATGTCTGAGTGACCCCATGGACTGTAGTCCACCAGGCTCCTCCATCCATGGGATTCTCCAGGCAAGAATACTGGAGTGAGTAGCCATTCCTTTCTCCAGGGGATCGTCCCAACCTAGGGATGGAACCCAGGTCTCCCGAATTGCAGGCGGATTCTTTACCAACTGAGCTGCCAGGGAAGCCCCATCTCTAATTGGGTGGGGCGTGTCCATGGAGAACCAGACCACTGCAGCTTTTCCGGTTGCTTCCTGGTGGCTCCTACCTGATTCCTGATTCTCTCTCTGTATCCCTCCCTTAAGGACCACCGCTGCTTTGGAGGAAAGGGTGGTGAGGCAGAGCCTGGGAAAGGGGTGGGAATGGCCACCCTTAAACGAATTGCCAGTTGCTCCATGACCTCAGAAACTCAGACTAGCCTCTTTCCCAAGAGTGATGGGTCATGCCCGTTTGCTGTTGCTATGAAAATTCATTTTCTCTGTAGTTACCTGTCTCTTTTAAAGTCACTGAATAGAAGATGTGGTACATATATACAATGGAATATTACTCAGCTATGAAAAAGAAGGAATTAAAGCCATCTGCAGCAGCATGGTTGGACCTAGAGATGATCATACTAAGTGAAGTAAACGAGACAGAGAAAGACAAATACCATATGATATCACTTACATGTGGATTCTTAAAAAAGGAAATGAACTTGTTCACAGACCAGAAACAGACTCAAATTTAGAAAACAAAGTTATGGTTATCAAAGGGGAAAGGTGGTAGGTAGGGATAAACTAGGAGGTTGGAATTAACATACTGATACATGTCTGTATGTTATAAAACAATTAACAAGGACCTATTGTATGGCACAGGGAGCTCTACTCAATACTCTGTAATAACTCTGTAAAAGATAAATGTATAACTGAATCACTTTGCTATATACCTGAAACTAACAGAACACTGTAAATCAGTTACACTACAACATAAAAATCCTAAATGTGAAAATTTAAAAATGTGAATTTCTATGAGAGTTAAACAATAAAATATTAAAGGAAATAGAGCTGCAGAGACAGAAAATAATAACCTAGTCTCTAAGGCAGGGAAAAGTCACTGTAGGCTGTTTTCCAGTTTAATTCTGACCTCAGTTGCAAGCAGGAAGGGTAACGGTGGTCATGGAGGGACAAGCCCGGATGAGCCACCTCCCTGTTATCCCCTAGTAACTCCACTCCATAGAATGCTTCATCTTACAAGGACTCAGAAGTTCCCCTCTGTCTCCGTCCGCCGTGCACTTACAGTGTTCTTGGAGGAAAGCAGGCATAGCTTTCTTCTTGGGTTTCTGCCTAGTGGCGTCCGCTGGGCCTCTTGGGAGTTTCCAAGGCCTCTCTCGTTGGTTGCTGCTCTTAACCATCCTTGGAATCCTCTTCTGCACGACCGACAGTGCAGCCAGGTCCCTCCCTCCCCTCCCCTCCCCCATCTGTGTGCCCCGCAGTGCTTGTGTCCTGTCTGTTAATAACACTCAGCACCTCTCCTCCCAAATACCGTCCAGTGCGGCCGGCTTCTCCCGTTCTGGGCTCTGGGTGTTGAAGGTGGGAAGGAAGCCGAAGCCTCACCCTGCATAGCTGGCTTGGGATCCATCCACTGGCCCCTTCACACACATTCTCAGACCCATTTCATCTGACACTTGGAAAATCTCAGACTTTAAACACCGTGAACACCGATGTTACCCTCATGAAAAGGACGCAAGGGTCCTTTCCGCAAGTGGAAGATAGTGATGGAGCAGAGATGTCAAAATCCCAGGTCTTATCTAGTGGCTAAGACTCCACACTCCCAAGGAGGGGGCCCGGGTTCAATCCGGGTGCCCCGTCTAAGACCCAGATGTTTTGGTCTTCCCGAGACAGTAAAGAGTCTGCCTGCAATGTAGGAGACCTGGGTTTAATCCCTGGGTCAGGAAGAGCCCCTGGAGAAGGAAATGGCTACCACTCCAGTATTCTTGCCTAGAAAAATCCCACGGACAGAGGAGCCTGGCAGGCTACAGGCAGTGGGGTCACAAAGAGTCAGACACGGCTCAGTGACTAACACTTTCACTTGCTTCTGCTCTAGGGAGAACTTTTTTTTTTAAACAATTTTGCAGAGATCTGGGGCTTTGAGTCGGGATACAGAGGTCACACTAAAATGAAAAGTTCCAGTTGCCTGAGCTCAACCTGCTGCTGTGAGGAGAGTGTTCAGAGCTGGGTGTTACACCGGATCATTTCTGCCCTGTCATTACGGCAACAACGGCCGCAGGATTGGTGGTGACAGTGGGTGCGAAGGTTCAGCATGTCACAAAGAGCTGACCGGCCGTGGCCAGTGCGCGTGTGCAGGGCCAACTACACTTGGCCTTCAAGGAAAAGCAGAGCAGACATAACCCACGCCCTCCGGTTTAGGAGGTTTTCCATGAGACGGCACAGAGCTCTGACGGCAAACGCCGATGCCCCGGGTGGCTCCGGGTGCTTTCTGACAAGATGCATGGGTTTGCTCAAGCAAATGAGTTTTAGGAAAATACATTTGGAAACACGCAGTAGAGTCTGTAAACAGAGCTTGACTTTCTCCAGAAATAAGAGGATGGGAAGTGATTTTAAAAATGAATGGAAAATAGACTTTTTTTTTTTTTTTGAGACACTAGTCCTCTGTCTGCTAGCTTTCTGATCAAAATTGTTGTTCCTTATTAAAAAAAAAGTGAAGGGAAGATATTCCTAGCTTGAAGAGCACACACAATATAATGGATTTTAAACACTGTGAATACCGATGCTACCTTCATGAAAAGGATGAACTCCACCGCAGACATTGATTTGGGATTCCCATGTACCTAATTCCTCCTGAGATATATGGCCGGCCTTTCTGAGCTAATGGCTTGGGCTCAGGGATGTCCTGCTGTTGAGGGGCAGATTCCATCAGGATCCCATCAGGCAGGCAGATGAAACTGGGGGCTCTGCCTCAGCATCCCACGGAAACTTGGTGTCTATGCTTATCCAAAACACAGCTTCCGTTTCACTGGTGGTGACTTCCTCTGACTCTGGCCGTTACTCCAGGTGGCTCAGTGGGTGAGGAGTCCACCTGGAGAGACGCAGGAGACAGGTTCGATCCCTGGGTGGAGAAGATCCCCTGGAGGAGGGCATGGCAACCCACTCCAGTATTCTTGCCTGGAGAATCCCATGGACAGACGAGCCTGGTGGGCTACAGTCCATGGGGTCGCAAAGGGGTCAGACACGACTGAGCAACTGAACACGCAAGCTGGGCCCCGTCATCCTCTGGCCTTGGTGGGTATCAACTTCCTGGGAACTCCACTAGGTGGCACTAATGCCATAGGCGGGAGCAACTTGCAGAGAGAACCTTGGCAGGCAGGTGTAGGGCGACACCTCCCTCCCACAGGTGAGCAGAACTGGTAGCTGCCTCCCCAGCATCTCTCAGCACTGCTGCCTTCTGACTTCTCCTGGGATGGGCTGGTGCTATTCATGACTTCTTGCCGTTCTTCTCAGGGTCTAATTTGGAGATGCAAAAAGTAATTTATGGACCAAATCCAGCCCTCGGGCATGTTAAGCTTGACTCCCGTCATGACATATTCATTGGAAGGACTGATGCTGAAGCTCCAATACTTTGGCTGCCTGATACGAAGAGCCAACTCACTGGAAAAGACCCTGATGCTGGGAAAGATTGAAGGCAGAAGGAGAAGGGGTTCACAGATGGTTGGATGGCATCACCAGCTCAATGGACATGAATTGGAGCAAGCCCCGGGAGATGGTGAAGGACAGGGAAGCCTGGTGTTCTGTAGTCCATGGGGTCACAAAGAGTTGGACATGACTTAGTGACTGAACAATGACAGCTCAGCCCAGAGGATCTTCCTGCTCCAGGGGACAGGGAAGACCTCATCAGTCTCCCAAGCCCTTGCTTATGTCAAGATTATTTCCTTTATCCTCCAAGGAGAGATAGTCATTTCCCTGGCTCTCTGGCACCTCCTCTTCCCTGAAAAGGGGACATGGGATAAAGGGCCAAAAAATGCAAGGGAAAAATGCTGGAGGAGAGACACTGATTACTATCTCAAAAGTATCCTGCCGTGGATATGATAACCTGAACCCTGCAAGGGCTGAGAACCCTGTTCTCAGCGTAGGGTCACTCAGCAATGCAGGCCTTGACATAGGGAAAGTGCTCTCAGCTTGGGTGGGTTTCCGTTTGTGGCTGGGCTCAGTGAGTCTGGACACCTCGGTCAGTACCTTCCTGGAAAGTCTTGATGCCTCAGATGTTTTGACAGCAATCATTCACTTCTGTCTCCTATGTGGCCCTGTAGAATCAGAATGAAGAGTCTATGGGGGACTTCCCTGGTGGTCCCTAGGTTAAGATTGTGTCCTCCAGTGAACGGGGAGAGGATTGATCCCTGGTCTGGTAACTAAGGTCCCACATGCCGTGGAGTGTGACCAAAAATTAAAAAGCAAAACAAGAAAAGAGTGTAGGGACGATCTGCTTCAATATGGTACTTCCTATGGCCTTACCCACTCTACACCCTAAATCTTTGCAGATACTCGGGCCAGGAGAACAGGATTTTAGGGTCTTCCTGAGCACTCTTCCTGGCTCTAGGGGAACCTTCCCAACCAAGACCCAACAATGCTTGCTCCGCCTGGAGTGTTGCTGACAGTGTTGTACATTTATTCATTTCATGCAGATTGTCACAGTGACAGGAAAAGTCAGGATGGCGTAGCGGAGAGGCCATTTCACTTAAGCAAGAGGATCTATATTTGAATCCCAGGGCAGTTGCTTGTTAACTGTAAGATGCTGGATTATTAAAGGGATTACATGAGGTAGTGTAGGTACAATGCCTAATACTGGAAGTTTCAAGCAGTGTCTGACCGTAGTCCTTCCACATCCACAGGTTCAACCAAAGATCGAAAATGTTTGAGAAAAAAATTCCAGCAAGTTCCCTAGTGGCTCAGACAGAAAAATCTGTTGGTAATGCAGGAGACCCAGGTTTGATCCCTAGGTGGGGAGGATCCCCTGGAGAAGGGAATGGCTACCCACTCCAGGATTCTTGCCTGGAGAATCCCATGGACAGAGGAGCCTGGCGGGCCGCAGTCCATGAGGTTGCAAAGAGTTGGAAACGACTGAGTAACTTACTCTCCCAAAAAGCAAAGTTTGAATCTGCAGAGTGCTGACAGCTATTCACAGAGCTTTTACATGCTGGGTATTCTGAGTAACCTAGAGATGACCGAAAGTGTCTGGGAGGATGTGCACGGTTATCTGCCAATACCGCACCATCTTGTATAAGGGACTTGGGCATTTGCAGATGGTGGTATCCGAGGAAGGTCCTGGAACCAGTTTCCAGTGGGTAGTAACTGTATATGCAAACACATCAAGTACCTTGTCAACTATTTTTAAAGGTGTTACGAATGCAAATGTTAACTTTCCAAAAGGGCAGGGATGACGGGAGGTATCACTTTCCTGTAGATCCTAATGGAGGAGACTGGTCTGAGCCACGGCACTGAAACCATAAGCGTTTGCTCTGTCCACAGTATCCGCTTCATTCTGCTACCGTTCTCCCAAACAGCAATGAACTTGGGCTTAAGGGAAGTTCTCTCCCCCACTAAGTGACAGGCTACCAGGCGAGGCATGAAAAGGGATTACTGGATACATGTATTCAAATAAAGGGGAGTTTCCCAGAAGCAGGCTGAGAAGGCCTCCTTCCACCATCCATCAGTAGAAAAGCCATTTGACTGGCAGATATGATTTTTTGGAAGCAGCAGTAATGGCGAACTCTGGGTGACAGATGTCAGATGTTGGCAGAGTGACTGCCAAAACAAATCTCCTTGCACCTTCAGACATCAAGCTGATGGAGGACTGGGCACAGTTGGACTGGCAGCCCCTTCCTGCTTGGATCACTGCTCACATTATTATTTCTCAGTCGCCGGACAAAGCAGATGGTTTACCATGTATTTGTGACTTTTTATTGGCCTCAAAGTTCTGTTCTTCCATCAGGGTACAGCATGTAATCAATTATGACAGTGGGTGGTGTAAAAAAAAAAATCCCTGCCAATAAAAGTCCAAGACTTTCCCTTTTATTACATTTGCATAAACCCCGACAATTTCCAACTTAAAAGCCAGGGGAGCAAAAAGCAAAGTCATGGTGTTAAAAGTACAGTAACGGTGTTAAAAGTAATTGAAAAAGCACCAAATCTTAGTTGGTCCTGAAGACTCTTGGTAGTTTAGACTAACATCTGATGTCAGCTTTGTCCATTTTGAGTCTTCAACCCCAAATCTCCTCATCTCTATTTTGGTGAGTCTTTAAAAACATTTTGTTTTCCTTTCTTTATTTTTTTAGCTGCTCTGGGTCCTCGTTGCTGATCGTGGGCTTTCTCTAGTCGTGGCGAGTGGGGGCTTCACTTCGTTGCAGTACATGGGCTTCTCATAGCAGTGGCTTGTCATGTTGCCGGGCATGAGCTCTAGACGTGCAGACTCGGAAGTCGTGTGCACGGGCTCAGTTGTTCAGGAGCATGTGGGATCTTCCTGGACCCTAGTGAAGAGTTTTCTATCTTATGTTTTTTTTCCTTTTTTTCCCTTTATTCTTTTTTTTTTTTTTTTAGCAGTTGCAGTATTTATTATTTACTTTTTTTCCCCCTTTATTCTTTAGGAACGTTATTTTTGTGGATGACAAATGTTGATTGGGCTTTTGCAACGTGACTGTCGCCATTCCAGGCACATGTAAGAGAACAACAGAGTCCCTTCCTTCAAAAAAAAAAAAAAACAACAACAACCTACATTCCAGCATATAACAAGACAGAAATGGATTAATACATACAGAGGGCAAAAAGGCGGCAAAATTGGGGTAGTGGGAGGAAAGAAATAGGTGAGAAAGATTAGGAGGTACAAACTTCCAGTTGCAAAATAAATGAGTCAGCTGGTATTAAAGGTTCAGTGAGGGGAATACAGGTGACATGTTGTAACCACTTATCTTGGTGATCATTTTGAAATGTGTCAAGCCACTATGTTGTAACAAGAACTACCATAGAGTTTTAGGTCAGTTATACTTCAACCAAACCCATGCGGGGGGTGGGGATCAGATTTGTAGTTACTGGGGGCTGAGGAGTGGGGACTGTGTGGATCACAATAAACTGTGGAAAATTCTGAAGAGATGGGAATACTAGACCACCTGACCTGCCTCTTGAGAAACCTGTATGCAGGTCAGGAAGCAACAGTTAGAACTGGACACTGAACAGACTGGTTCCAAATAGGAAAACGAGTACGTCAAGGCTGTATATTGTCACCCTGCTTATTTAACTTATATGCAGAGTACGTGATGAGAAATGCTGGGCTGGAGGAAGCACAAGCTGGAATCAAGATTGCTGGGAGAAATACCAATAACTTCAGATATGCAGGTGACACCACCCTTACGGCAGAAAGTGAAGATGAATTAAAGAGCCTCTTGAGTGCTCGCTTCGGCAGCACATATACTAAAATTGGAAGGATACAGAGAAGATTAGCATGGCCCCTGCGCAAGGATGACATGCAAATTCGTGAAGCGTTCCATATTAAAAAAAATAAATAAATAAAGAGCCTCTTGATGAAAGTGAAAGAGGAGAGTGAAAAAGTTGGCTTAAAGCTCAGCATTCAGAAAACTAAGATCATGGCATCCAGTCCCATCACTTCATGGCAAATAGATGGGGAAACAGTGGAAACAGTGTCAGACTTTATTTTTCTGGGCTTCAAAAATCACTGTAGATGGTGACTGCAGCCATGAAATTAAAAGATGCTTGCTCCTTGGAAGGAAGGTTATGACCAACCTAAACAGCATATTGAAAAGCAGAGACATTACTTTGCCAACAAAGGTTTGTCTAGTCAAGGCTATGGTTTTTCCAGTGGTCACGTGTGGATGTGAGAGTTGGACTGTGAAGAAAGCTGAGCACTGAAAAATTGATGCTTTTGAACTGTAGTGTTGGAGAAGACTCTTGAGAGTCCCTTGGACTGACTGCAAGGAGATCCAACCAGTCCATCCTAAAGGAGATCAGTCCTGGGTGTTCATTGGAAGGACTGATGCTGAAGCTGAAACTCCAATGCTTTGGCCACCTCATGCGAAGAGTTGACTCATTAGAAAAGACCCTGATGCTGGGAGGGATTGGGAGCAGGAAGAGAAGGGGATGACAAAGGATGAGATGGTTGGATGGCGTCACCGACTTGATGGACATGAGTTTGAGTAAACTCCGGGAGTTGGTGATGGACCGGGAGGCCTGGAGTGCTGCAATTCATGGGGTTGCAAACAGTCGGACACGACTGAGCGACTGAACTGAACTGAACTGAACTGAGGAGTGGGGAAATTGGATGAAAGTAGTCAAAAGGTACACACTTCCAGTTACAAGATAAATAAATTTTTGTCTCTAAGTCATGTCTGACTCTTTTTTGACCCCATGGGCTGTAGCCTGCCAAGCTTCTCTGTCCGTGGGATTTCCCAGGCAAGAATACAGGAATGGGTTACCATTTCCTCCTCCAGGGGATCTTCCCGACCCAGGGGTGGAATGGGTGTCTCCTGCAATGGCAGGTGGATTCTCTACCACTGAGCCACCCGGGAAGCCCTAAGATAAATCAATACTAGAGATGTAATGTACAACATGATAAAGATAATAAACACAGATGCAGAGTAAATCGTAAGAGTTCTCATCAGGAGAGAAGCCTTTTTTTTTTTTTTTTTTGCTATAATTTTGTGTCTCTAAGATGATTCTTTCAGGAAAAGAAACAATTTCGAACTTGACTGATAATCACTAGTATTTTACTGGACTTCCCTGGTGACTCAGATAGTAAAGAATCCGCCTGCAATGCCGGAGACCCGGGTTTGATCCCTGGGTTGGGAAGATCCCCTGGAGTAGGAAATGGCAACCCACTCCAGTACTCTTGACTGGAAAATCCCGTGGACAGAGGAGCCTGGTGGGCTGCAGTCTGGGGGTCGCAAAGAGTCAGACACAACTGAGCAACTAACACATGACTTGACAAGATGAGGGATATTCACTAAACTTTTTGTGATAGTCATCCCATGATGGGTATAAGTTACATCATTATGTTGCACACCTTAAACTTATAGAGTGCTGTATGTCCATTATATCTCAGTAAAACTGGAAGAAAAAGTAAACGAATAAGGAGAAAGCGGAGGGAGGGGACTGCAGGCTGGAGACAGAAATAATATCTATACACTGGGTAGGATCACTGGGGAGACGGCATGGTGGAGAATGGAAGAGGACCAAAGGCATAACCCACGGAGACTTGGACACACACTGTATGGATGGCATTGTCCACACACTGAACACTCACACGTTCCTCACTTTTCCTATCACTTTTGCAGTTAAAGAGGGTCATGTGAGTAGCTTTGGACACTGAATGAAGTATCTAAAAACTGGTTCAACACCCTCAATTGTTCTCACTTCCTGCCCTAGTTATTGTCAATCCATGTAAGGAGGTCATTGTTAACTGTTAACTTAGGACTTTGTGGAGTAAAGCCCCTTCCTGATCCATGTCAGACATGTAGCATGAGAGAGAAGTAAAACTTTTATGTTGTAAGCCATGGAAATCCCAGGATTAATTTGTTACCATAACTTGGCCTATCCTGACTAATTCAGAATTCTATCATATGAGTTGCCACAACAAAGCATCCTTTTTTATTAAAACAAACAAACAAGCAGCATGTTATATGTTCTCAACAAAAGTTTATCAGTGGTCATTTCCAGCTTATATCTAAACAAAGTTTAACTGAATTCCTTGTTCATTTTATAAACTGTAATCTCTGAACTCTTGAATGAATAATGCAGAATAATGTCCATTCTTTCAAAGATTCTCATTTTTCAACTGTTTTTTTCCTGCTTCTCAAAGTTTATGAAAACATACATGATTTTTATAGGTAGTTCTTGGATAATTAAAAATGTCATGTTATTTTAATTTTCTTAATTTTTCCAAAACAATTCTCTCCCCTTATATTATAAAGCTAATTTTTTAAAAGATGTTTGATTTATTTGACAAATGAATACAACTCTGAATACAAGGACAAATGGAAACTTATAGCCAAGGGTGGGCTACCCGGAGGCTCATCGGAAAAGAATCTGCCTGCAATGCAAAAGACGCAGGTTCAATCCCTGGGTCGGGAAGATCCCCTGGACAAGGAAATTAATTGCACCCTACTCCAGTATTCTTGCCTGGAAAATTCCATGGACCGAGGAGCCTGGCGGGCTACAGTGCATAAGATCACAAAGAATTACACACAGCTGAGCACACATGCATAGCCAAGGGTGCAGGGTGAAGGATAGAATAGAAAATGAGATAGATAACGGAAAATATGACCATGAGGAACTAGGTGAGATATTGGCGGGATGGGGACAGAGAGGAGCGTGATTTTATTAACAGAATGGAGGAAGAGGAGTTTGATTAGACATCAAGGGTGGAAGGATTCTCCAGCAAGTGGCTTCGCAGGATTTTTGGTAAAAATCGGGCCCTGCAGGCGAAGCAGGAGGCCTAGTTCCCGATAGGGCTGCCAGGGGCCAAGCCTAGACTTTGCGCCCGGAGCAGGTCAGTCTAGGCGGAGCTGGGGGCTGAAGCCGGGTGGGTCTAAGCACGCTGCTGACTCCACGCCCCCAGTGCCAGCGGGTCACATAAACCCTAGGACCGAACGGGTCTGGAGCTGTACATCCACGAAGCAGGACTGCTGGCCGCACTCCAGCCTCCAATCAGACTAACCGCAATCGGAGCTGCAGCAGCCTTATCATCGCGGAGCCTCCGGCCCTGGATTTGCCCGGGCGCGACCCGCCTGCCGGGTCCGGGGCGGGGCCGCCGCACCTGCCGCGCTCCAATCACGGGCCTGCGCGCAGCGGCGCACGCGCCACGGCCTTGGGCGGGATCTGGCCGCCCATCAGTCTTCGCGACCTGCCGGGCCCCCGCCTCCCTGATTGGCTGGTCCGGGAGTGACATAGAGGCCGCCTTCACCTATAGCTGCGGAGCCGGCCGGCGGCGCGGTGCGGAAGCGGCGGGGCCCGGCGGCCGCAGTGCAGGCAGCGGGTGCGGATTCTGGCGACCCTGCGGTCCTTGCTCCTCTGGCTCCGGGCGTGGGCGGCATGACGCGCTTCGCTCTGATCGTGGTCCGGCAGTGAGTATGGCCGTCGCCGGCTGCCCTGTCCCTTCCGTGGCGTGCTGCGGGGCTGGGCCGGGGGGACCGAGGATCCGCACCCACCCCGCCAGTCCTGTCCCGTGTGTTCCCCCGCGGCTCGGCCGGGCGATTTCTGGATGTTCCCCGTGAGTTACCCTCTTCCGGCTCTCCTGGCCCAGCGACGCCGAGGAGAAGGCCAGGGGTCAGATGTCATCGGTCTCCCAGTACGTGGGGACGGGGACGTCGGAAGGAGTGAGGTCAAGGTCCCCTTCCCCACCCCACCCCACCCTACCCCAGCTGCTGCTGCTGTTAAGTCGCTTCAGTTGGGGGGCGGCTGAATCCGGAGACACAGTCGAGTCCCAGCACCTCCCGGGCGGCGCGTTTGCCCCCAGCTGGGACCCCAGGGTCTGCAGCGTGGACTGGCCCAGGGCTGACCTTTCCCCTGCAGGCTCTGCGCCCACTCTGTCCCTTCGGTCCCCCAGGCTCGGGTCTGAGATTCTCTTCTTCCCGGCAGAGCTCCGATCACTGGGGGAGGAGCTGGGGCGGGGGGGAGGATGGTGCGCCTCGCCCTGCTCTCAGCCGCCTGCACCGGCCTCAACAAATATTTTTTAACATACGTTATAGGGGCCAAATGCTGACATGTCTTGCCATGCCTTCCTTTTCCTTTTCGACTCTATATTTGCCCGGTGTTAACTGAGTTCAGGGCGGTCAGGAGCACAGATTTTTCAAGCAAGGGCGACATAGATTGGAATCTGGGCTCCACCTGGGAGCCTTGTAACCTGGGCTTCCTTTAACCGACTTAATTTACACGACCGCAATTTCCTGATTTATAAAATGGGGATAGTGATAGGCCCCACACCACTGGGTTAGTGTGATCATTAAATGTTAGAAAGGTCAAGTGCATAGCACGGGGGAGGGGGGTGGAGCATGTATGAAAATTAATGAACTTTTGTTTCTGTAAGGACAACTCTGATAAAAATGCAGCGAGTCCTCCAGTATGTGTGTGTGGTTAATGGGACCAGCATTCTGAGTGGGTTCTGTGTAGCAGAGGACTGGGTTACAGGTAACTAAGATTACATTTTTGACTTCTTGGAGCTGCAAGGAACATCAGAATGGTCTAACCTTGTCAAGCCTGCCTTTAGTTGCTGACTTTTTTTGGTCCTGTTCTTCCTTAATAGGAAGGTTATCTCAGCTGTCATCTGAAGTTGTCCCTTTAGGACTCACAGAATTTTAATGGCCAAGTTAGAAATGGAGATCCTTTCTCCACCCCATTCCTCTGCATTTTATAGAATGGTTTATGACTATCATGTGACCCTCGAAGGACTTTTAGCTAGGCCTTAGCAGAACAGGAACTAGTCTTGACTGCACTTTCCTTTTAATTTGGAGCACTTTCTAGATGCCTGACTCAGTGCCTGACATAAAATTGAAGCCCAGAAGCCGTAGAAAATCTAGGCTAAACCACCCCTTGAAAAACAAGCTGATCCCTATTTATATGCTTAATAGACAATTGTTACATGAATGTATATTTTATCCCCTCCTCCTTAAGCGCTTGAAAGGTATAGAGTTGTTCCCTCAAAGAAATCCTTTGAGGAATTAATTTAAAAATGAGTCTTAATGAATTAGTATTTGCCAGGTACTGTTGTAATTAAATTCTGACTACCATCCAGTGAGGTAAAGAGGGCCTCTCAATTTGCAGATGAGGAAACAGACACAGAGGTCATGAGACTTGCTTAAAATCACCTGATGAGTTGGGGAAGGAGTTTAAACCGAGGCGGCAGTACTGTGGCCCATCCTCTTAACTGCTTTGCCCTTCTGCCTCCTATTTTAGAATTAAAACCTAGTGTTCGTGGATTGCTCGACTATCACCAGCCATTTCAGAAGCTACTTTTTACTTCTTGTGATCTGACTGAAGAGTGATAAGAACAGTATGCTTTGTTCTGTTCTGTTAATGGGAAAGGGCTTCTCTGGTGGTTCAGTGATAAAGAATCCACCTGTAATGCTGGAGATGCAGGTTTGATCCCTGGGTCGGGAAGATCCACTGGAGGAGGAAATGGCAACCCACTCCAGTAATCTTGCCTGGAAAAATCCCATGAACAGAGGAACCTGGCAGGCCGAAGTCCATGTGGTCAAAAAGAGTTAGACACTACTTAGCCACTGAGCACACGTGCATCCATAAGAAATTGCAGAGAAAGTGTTGAAATAATTGCTAGGGTAAAGTTAGTTTCCTCCTTCAGAATTCTCAAAGCTAAAAATTGATGATTCTTTCAGGAAAAGAAACAAGATGCTAAAAGACGCTTACTCCTTGGAAGGAAAATTATGACCAACTTAGACAGCATATTAAAAAGCAGAGACATTACTTTGTCAACACAGGTCCGTCTAGTCAAGGCTGTGGTTTTTCCAGTGGTCATGTATGGATGTGAGAATTGGACTATAAAGAAAGCTGAGCGCCAAAGAATTGATGCTTTTGAACTGTGGTGTTGGAGAAGACTGCAAGGAGATCCAACCAGTCCATCCTAGGGGAGATCAGTCCTGAGTGTTTATTGGAAGGGCTGATGTTGAAGCTGAAACTCCAATACTTTGGCCACCTGATGAGAAAAGCTGACTCATTGGAAAGACCCTGATGCTGGGAAAGATTGAAGGCAGGAGGAGAAGGGGATGACAGAGGATGAGATGGTTGGATGGCATCACCAACACAATGGACATGAGTTTGGGTAGACTCCGGGAGTTGGTGATGGACAGGGAGGCCTGGTGTGCTTCGGTCCATGGGTTTGCAAAGAGTCGGACACGACTGAGCAACTGAACTGAACTGAATTTTTATTGAATGGTGACTCTTCTGATAATGGAAGAAAACTTTTTAACTGCAATTTAAACTCAGCCAAACACTTTATGAATCTTGTGCTGTTACTGTCAGCATGTTGCTCTTCATCAGCATCCTTGAACGTGAGCATGCCAGTGTGTATCATTGTTGGAACAGAATACCCCAGATTTCAGACTTCAAGTCTACTCATCTGATTGAGCTATAGTTTCTCATGGTCTTAGAGCTGCATTGTTGAAAACCCCAAGAAATGCAGAAAGGCCTCTCGTTCCCTTGAAATGTTCTTGTAGGTGTTTGCAATTAGTTGCCTGCAAAACCATCCCATTTCATTTCCATTTTTAGCTAGCTCTTTAAACATTTTTACAAACTAAATTTAATTTACTTTTAATTCCTGAAAGATAATGAATTAGTATAGGTATTGACAGCAACACTGATTTTTTTTTTTAATTCTGCCTCTTTTGGCAGTTACTTAGTTTTCATTGAATGCTAATCATTGTTCTGTTCTAATAGAGCAGGCAAGTTGAATATTGGATCATCTGTAAACTCTTATAAAGATACATGTAATTGTTACGCGCCTGTGATGTGTGTTTTCTGGGAGTAGGATTGATTGATTGGAAGAGCCTATGCAGCTAGGACTAATCTAATATAGACACAAATGTATCATGAATTGGGTATTTTACATTCCCTAATTCCCACCCAACCATCCAGTGAATGTCCTCACATTCCTAGCCCTTGCAAACTTCTCTATTTTCAAATGAATTAATTGGTGTGGAGGAATCCCTGTAAGGCCGTGTATTCATGGTTGAATAGTGGGAGAGTACACTCCATTCTTGTGTACACCAGAGCATATCTACTTTGACAACTCGCCCCAGTTGTACACTAATGTCCCATGATTTGTCTCTCCTGTGGCAGACCCAAGTACTTGTCTGTTGAATCTGAATTATTTAAAAGGATGTGATCAGGAAATTAAGCTATCTTACATGGTTTCTAGAGAAGCACTATTAAGCATAAACCATAACTAACAAAATAAAATGTCTTTTAAAGTGAAGAACAGCGTGATCATCCCCCAAACGAACGGTGCATATTTGAGGGCCTATAAATGGCCGGTCATCAGACTTGGCTTCTTGTCATAAGGCTTGGGGTTCTTGCAGAGTCGGATATCTGTCTTGGAAGTGAATCACATTGCAGATTTTGAAGATGAGCGCTGTTACTCCTGACTCCTTCAAAATATACTCCTCTGACCTTTCCACTCCCCTGACCTTCCCTGTGGCTGCTACAAGCCAAGCTTTGGTTAGGGAAGTGGATTAATAGTAAACCTATTCTAGCCACCCACTTTTCTTTCCCACTCCCCAAATAAGCTAGCTATAACCAGTTGCTGCAAGGATTTGTACAAACCTCTCGAGAAATGTTTGGTTTGTTAACAAACATTTACAAAGCTGTAAAACTAAATATTTGTGCACATTTTTGGGCGGGGGGGGGGGGAATTCTGTTGCTAGATTGCGTCTCTGTGATGTTTATAAGGTGATTTGAAAGCAAAATATGCCCCCATAGAACACCAGTGCGCCCTCCCCTGTCCAGCCTCAGTCCAGTTACCTTGTGACAGTATTTCTCATCCTGTCACTCTGCTGGCTGCTTCAGAATGGGCTGGGTTTGGTTTTGTAATTGCTTAGCACTGCAGAGCGGAGCAGCTGGGGCCGCTCAAGGACTCAGGAACCAGGGTGGGGGCTGTGGGTCCCTGTACCCCTTCCCGCTCCGCTTGTGGTCCCCTGGACCTACTTGCTCAGCCCAGCAGGTGAATGGATGGACTGGCTGTCCCCTTTGGTCCTGATGCCTGGGGAAGTAGTTTTGGTCAACATATTTAAGAAGATGATTTAACAGAAATTTTCTGTCCATACATACACTTTTTTTTTTAAATTGGGGTATAATTGCTTTGTTGGTTTCCGCTGTACACAGTATGAGTCAGATACCTGTGTACATACATTGCCTCCCTCCCGTCCCTCCCCTCTAGGTTGTCACTGAGCTGAGCTCCCTGCACTTTGCAGCAGCTTCCCTCTAGCTATCTGTTCTACACATGGTAGTGTGTGTATCCCAGTGATACTCAATTCATCCACCCACCCCCCATGCCCCCCCCCACCATGACCACAGATGCGTTTTCTACATCTGTGTCTCTATTCCTACCCTGCAAGGAGGTGCATCAGTACTTTTTTCTAGATTCCATATATGTGTGTTAATATACAATATTTGTTTTTCTCTTTGCGACTTACTTCACTCTGTATGACAGGCTCTAGGTTTATCCACATCCCTTACAACTGACTCCGTTTCATTCCTTTTTATGGCTGAGTGACATTCCATTGTGTCTCTGTACATATACTTTGAAAAATAGCATTCTCTGCCTTCAATTCACTTGAGATTTATCTATACGTTTTAATTTGGAACAGTTTGAAATTTGTAGCTCATCAGTCTGGTACATAGAATAGACAACTGCAGGTAGTAGTTTAGAATAAATGTCATTTTTACAGGTTAGATTCTCACGTATGTACAATATGCTGTCTTTACAAATATCATGACCTTGCAATGTCAGGCGTTTTTTTCCTCATTTCGAATGTAACCTGATTTGAAAATAAACGCTTTCTCCCTGTCTTTCTGTTTTAGTGGAGAAACAAGACTTAACAAGGAGAAAATAATTCAAGGTTAGTATTCTCTGACTTTTATTTTAGTTCTCTGTGTTCGTGTTCATGTGAAATGCAGGTTAAAGAGATCCGATGGGGTAGGACGGACTGGGGGCAGGTCTGGACTGTGACCTGGGATTACAGAATTAAAGCATATGATCACAGAAATATGATCAGAGTAGATGGTACTCAAGAGGAGTAAGTCTGTTGAATGAATTGGATGTGAAGACCAGTGCTCCAAGTTGTTTGTGGCCAGCTTCAAAGCGACCTCTCAGCTGATTAAGGAGTTATATTGGGTCTAATTGTCTTCAAATATATCTGCCAGGGTTTAAAATGACTTCTTATTTGGAAACAAAAATTTACTGGCTGGTGTTAATGGTATTTTTCTTGCTAAGATGTATTATTTTTAGTAGTAACAAAGAAATAGTTTAAAAAGAGAATTTCTGTTCTCACATGGGGTTGTCACTTTATTCTGACTATACCCCCCCACCCCCTCGCCCCAGCTTGATCTGTTAATTTGGGTTCAGATCTTTTAATCTCCCTGTGATCCAGCTGGTGTGGCTTCTAAAGAATATCTTTCAGCTAGACATGCTATTTCTGTGCTCTGATGATACAAGCGTTGAGTTTTATATTTTGGGGCTAGAGACATCTGGTGTTTGCAGGAGCTGATTTTTAATACCCCACGTGCCTGCCTCCTGCTGGAAACCAGTCTCTGTTTCCCACTGACCTGGGCCCCACCCAGAGCATCCTCAGGACCCATTACCTTGTTTGTTCTTGGGCCCTGCTCACTTATCTCATTTCATTTGAAACTGACAGTAGAACATGAATAAAAGTTTCCATGTTCATGACCTTCTTTTTAGATTTGTTTTGTGTTCTTTTCCTAACTTTGAAAGTTAGATGCTTAGTTTCTTCCGTTACAGCCACCTTCTTTTTCTTTTAATTTTTGTAAGCATTCAAGCTTACATGGTTTTAAGTACCATTTTTGTTGCATGCCTACAGTTTTGATTTATAGTAATCTAGTAGGTATTCAGTACGAAGTATCTTAAATTTCCATTATGGTTTCTTCACTGACCTGTAAGTTATTTTGAACTGCTTTTTAAATTTCCAAATGAGTGGGCTCTTTGGTTTTGTTCTTCATCTTTTGTGATTGACTTACAGTGTGATTGCTTTCTGTTTTGACAATACGGTTTATTTGGTAATCTGTCTTTGAAATTGGTTAGCATGGTCAGTTTTTATAAATCTACTATATGTTAGAGAAAAATCTTTGTTTTCTAATTGTTGGGTTTGGAATTTTATTTCAAATCATTAAGCTTGATTTTGTCATTCAAATCTTCCCATACTTTACTAGTTTTGTAAATTTACTCATGTGCCTATATGACCTAAGGGGTCAGTTTATGCATGAGATATATTGAATTTCCCACTGTGATGGCCAGTTCATCCTTAAATACCTTCATTTTGTGCTTTATATATTCTGCTTTTATATGCTTCGAGGCTATTTTATTAGGCACATACAAGTTTAAAGATTGCTCTATCTTCCTGGTGAATTGAACATTGTTTATAGTGATCTTCACAATCCTTAATAAGACTTCTGTTACAGAGTCATGCAATTCTGGGAGTGATATGACAGCTCCAGCTGTGTGGGGTTGGAATTTTCCTGGTGTGTATTTTCCCATCCCTTTCTTTTCAGCCTTGCTGGGTACTGGTGTCCTAAGTGTTACCTTGTAAATGGTAGGCAGCTGATTTTGGTTCTCTTAAAAAAAAAACAATGCAGTCTTTTTGTTAACTGGTGAGAGTGGTTTGTCCATGTTGACTCTGGTTTCTGGTGTGTTTGGATTTTTCCTTTGTGATTCTTTTTTTTCCTTCTTTTTCTAACCTTTTCCTTCTCACTAACCTTTACTTCTTAGGTGCCTACTTTTCTTTTCCTTATCCAACCCACTGTTACCTTGCCTTCTGGCCTTGAAATAAGCCATGTCTGTTCTTTTAATAGCTGTCTTTATATCATTACCATTCATACCTACTAAAGTATGAGATAAATATCCTCTCTCCTGAAAAATGCGATGGCATGTGCTGTTGTTTTAGTCTCCTGGCCTTTTTCACCTGTGCAACCTAGGCATTATTATTTTACTTAGTGTTTGTTTAAATTTACAGCCGTATTTGCCAGTTTCTCCTGTCACCATTTCTTTCGCATCTCAGACCTTCATTCCTGGAGCATCTTTTCTGAGAAGTCCTCTTGTGTAAGTTGGTTGGTGGTAAAGATAGTTTCAATCAGTTCTATTCCAGGCAGTTCTGTTTTTATTCTCTTTAGTCTTTTTTAGTCCAGTTCTAGACTGATGGTTCTTTTAGAAGCTATTACTTGCTTGGGTTTTTTTTTTTTTTTTTTTGGCTTCTATTGCTCCTGTCCAGAGATCTTCTTTCAGCCAAATGGTGTCCCATGGTGGGTATCCCATCAAGTCCATGGTGTCCCATCATATCCCATGGTGTCCTGTCTGTCTTTCTCTGTAGCTGTTTTCAAAATCTTTTTATTTTGGTTTTCTGCGGTTTCTCTTACTAAATCTGGCAGGGTATTTTTTTTTTTTTTTTATAATTTATCCCTCTCAGTGTATATCTTATCTGTAGTTTTATGTCTTTCCTGATTTCTGTTCTCCATTTCACACTTCCTGTTGTTTCATACTTCCTGTTCTCCATTTCGCACTTCCTGTTCTGTTTCATAGTTCCTGTTCTCCATTTCACATTTCCTGTTCTCCATTTCACACTTCCTGTTCTCCATTTCACATTTTCTGTTCTCCATTTCACACTTCCTGTTCTATTTCATACTTCCTATTCTCCATTTCGCACTTCCTGTTCTGTTTCATAGTTCCTGTTCTCCATTTCACATTTCCTGTTCTCCATTTCACACTTCCTGTTCTGTTTCACATTTCCTGTTCTCCATTTTCTCTCTTTCTGGAGTTCCCACTAGCTGTAGTTAGGAATCCTTGTCCTTCCTCCGTGTCTCTAACACGTCTGAGATGTGCTCTTATCTCCTTGTATCTGTAGAGGAGGGGCACAGCCTTACCTTTGGGTTTGTGAAGCTTCTCAGCTTAATGAACTTCCTTTTATCCACTGAGGGATATTTTTTTTCCTCCACAGCAATTCCGTTTTTCATTGTTAAAAGATGTGTTTAGTTCCTTTAGAAACCTGTTTTTTTTTTTTTTTTGTAGCTTAAAACAACACAAATTTACTCTCTTACAGTTCTGGCAGTCAGAATTTGAAACCTGTGTCTCTGAGCTAAAATCAAGGTGTCAGCAGGTTGGTTCCTTCTGGAAGTTATGAAGGAAGAATCCATTTCCTTGCCTAATTTTTTAAATTTATTTTTTGGCTGCACTGGGTCTTCACTGTTGTGCTCGGGCTTCAGTGGTTGCGGCACGCAGGCTTAGTTGCCTGGAGGCATGTGGGATTTTCCCAGACCAGGGATCAAACCTGTGTCCCTTGCACTGGCAACCTGTCTGGTTTTTGAGGACTTGTTGCTTGTTTTTGTGATTCAGTGTGCAGTCTCTGCTGATTTCCATGTCTGAACTTCTGGTCTGTTACCCACTGTTTCCACTGACCCTCATTCACGATGGGTTATTGTCCTCTGTGTGGTGTCACTGGCTGAACTGATGTTTGCTCTAAGTGGGTAGAAGGCTTGTCGGCCTTTATGGAGAATGATTTGTAGTACTGTATGTTACTGAATTTGAACGGTGGAGATAAAGAAGGAAAACTTCTCTAGGTGATGATCCAACCACCAAAATACAGCAGCTGGGCCGAGAAGGTAGGTCAGAGGCAGCACTAATGAAACAGGCTGGTAGAGTGGTAGGCGGTGCAGGGCAGGGGCGCTGAAGGCAGTCTCATCACCCACCAGTTCCCGTCAGGCAGACATTCTTCTGGAAAACACTTGGATACCTGAACTTCTGTAGGGATTATAGCTTAATTTTGCTTGCTTTTAGTTTTCTGAAAAGTTATGTGAAAAGTACCCAAGGAAGACTTTCGATAAAATATAGGTAGATGCTCTTTATATTCTCTTAGGTGTGATTTTTATTTGCATCCGTTATATATTTGAACATTACTGTTCCTTCTCTTAATACTGCAGGACAAGGAATAGATGAGCCTCTTTCAGAAACCGGATTTAAACAAGCAGCTGCTGCTGGTATATTTCTTAAAGATGTGAAGTTTACTCATGTTTTCTCCAGTGACCTTATAAGGACAAAGCAGGTAAGTTTAGTCCAGGATGAGGCTCGTGAGTCAAAAGTTTCAACAGTTGTAACCTTGAGAAATTTCTTCCCAGAGTTCATAGAGAATTAAATCGCACACAAACATCATCCCCAATCCCCTTTGCTCACTGACAGAAGTTCTTTTTATTTCACTTTTATATTTTATTTTGGTAATTTAATCAGAGCAGCTTGGGGGGAAATGTCTAATAAAATGCCAAAAGCAAAGAGGGTGTTGTGAGAGAAACCCAGTGGAAACACCACAGAGATTGAACGATTGAGACATCAGATATTGGAACTCAGAGCTTAAAAAGCAGTTATGTTGCTATAAAGAAATAAAAGATGTGTGAAATATCTTTAGGGAACACATTACTATAAAAACAACCCCAGAGGTTTGAAAAAACCACATCAACTTCTGAAAGCTAAGGGAAGGAGACTTTGGTGGCAACCAGGGGGAATAACAGGGCTGGAATATAGCCTCCCCCAACAAACAACCAGAAAACAAGACAACACCTGTGAGACAGCTGCTTTCAGGTAGTGGACTCCAGGAAGCCTGGGCTGCAGCCTCAGATGGAGTGAAACAAAGGGGATGAACCCTCAATTGTCATGGTTTTCTGACTGAAGTGACCCCCAGACTTCTGCAAAAGCAGCCAACTAGAGGTCAGTGGTCTCCGAGTTGAGGGGACAAAGCTTGGAATTTGGAAGGCTTAAGTAACTAAAATCTGTGGGGCAGAGTGCTGGAGAGAGAAATGCACAGAGAAGACTCTAGACACATGTGAAGAAGTCCTCATCAGTCTCTGGTGAACGGTTAGTCTGCACAGGGGTGGCTGGAACCGCACGAGGGCAGAAAACAGGACTCCGGGGGAGAATAGTCGCTGGGGTGCAGTTGTCCAGTCGATTCCTGGGGCCCACACAATGTGGGGAGGCATTAGAGCTCCCACAGCACAAGTGGAGGCTTTGCTGAATACAGAGAGCGTGTCCCCCCTTCACAGTGAGGCTAAACTGCCCTCAGGAGCAGCATGAGGGGAGAAGTAGGAGACGGCAGAAGCAACCCCATCTCCTAGAGATGAAAAGTGCAGTGTTCTGAAATGAACGATTCACAGCGTGGGGTTAGCAGTAGGTTAGCCACTGTAGAAGAAGAGGTCGGTGAACGGGAAGACATGGAAACGGAACACTCCATAATTAACTGTGGAAGGAAAAAAGGCTGGAAAAGGAAAAATGAAGAGTCTCTGAACTGTGGGACGGTACCAGGCAGTGCAGTATTACACACAGTTGAAGTCTCAAAAGGGAAACAGGGAAGAGAGGTGGGGTGAGTGTGAAAGTAAAAGATACTTTGAAGAAATGACAACTCAAAAGTGCTTTCGAAAATTAAGGTGAAATAAAGACTTTCTCTTTCAAGCACAAGTTGAGGGACCCACACTTACATTGTCCTGCTTTTTTATTCAGTGTTTTTGTCCAGTTGGACTTTGACAAAGATGCCAAGATAATTCTGTGGTTGAAAGGGTGGTCTTTTTCCGTAAAAGGTGTTGAAACAATGGACCAGCCATCTGGAAGAACATGACATGTGACTCTTACCTCACACAGTACACAAAAACTAACTTGCAGCCTATCATAGAACACGTCTGAAAGCTAAAGCTATGGGACTTCTGTAAGAAAACACAGGAGGAAAGTCTTTATAAAAGTTTTTTGGAACAAAGCATAAATAAGACACAGGGAGGGAGAAAATTATAAATGTGTATGTTATATATGTGTGTATATATCTGACACATACATGTATTTGTCAGTAAATAACTTTGTTTTATAAGTGATTGATCTACAATCTTTATTAATATATATACCTTCTCCAATAAGATTTTTGCTTTCATGTATTCTTGCTATTGATCAGTGCCATTTCTTTTCAGCTTAAGGAAGCCCCGTAACTATTTCTTGTGGGGCTGGTTTCGTGGTGATGAACTCCTTTAGCTTTTGTTTATCTGGAAAACTCTTTGATCTTGTCTTCAATTCTGAGCAACCTTGCTGGGTAGAGTATTCTTAGCTGGAATTCTCAGCACTTTGAATATGTCACACCACTACCTCTGACCTGTAAGATTTCTACTAGAAAATCTACTGTTAGCCTTTTAGGGTTTTCCTTGTCCTTGGGAGGAGGTGAGTTGAGGGTCTTCCTATGATATCATCCTGAGCACTCCCGGAATGATTTTTCTCCTGGGGGGTGGGGTGCGTGTCATGCAGAACCTTTGTTCCCCAACCAAGGATCTGAACAGTGCCCCCTGCAATGGAAGCAAGCATGCCCTGATCATTGGCATGCTAGGGGATTCCCCGATAAGGATTATTTTTATGAGAAAAGAAATGGTTGTCTTTTTGATTTGCAGACTGTGCATGGGATTTTGGAGAAGAGCAAATTTTGCAAAGATATGACAGTAAAGTATGATTCAAGACTTCGAGAAAGGGTAAGTATTAATAGCTTACTTATATGTTGTTCTTCTACCATAAGATATCAGTACAGCAACTCGGTTTATCCCATGGCTGGAAATCAAATGCCTTCCTGCTTGGGATGTGAAATTGGCTATTACATGAAGAATCTACTGTGTGGCAATTACTCTCACTTACTCTCGTGAATAGTGTCTTATTTAATCATTAAAATCGTAGGCAAGAGGCATCTTAAATTATAAAAGCAAGGCATACTTGTGAGGACTTAGTACAAAAGAGTTTAAAAGTGAAAAGTTCTCTTCCCAGCCTCCAATCCTCCTACATCAACACTGGCTGTTAGTGGTCTTTTTGGTCTTCTGATTTAATGACCTATGAAAGTTGTCATTTTAATCTTTCTTACTATGGATTCTCGAGAAGGCAGATTTCCCATATTTCTTGGCCATTGGTATTTCCTCTGTGACTTGTGCATTTTGCTAAGGCTTGATTTTTAAGAGTCTAAACAGCTAACAAGCTCTGAAGTCACATGGATCTGGGTTTGCATCTTTTCAGAGGAGATAGGATAAAGTAAGGTGAAAGTGTGCCATAAACATGTACTTAATTGTCTGTGTATTGCAAATTCCCCTTGAGGCACTTTTGTCTGTTGGATCATTGCAGAAATATGGGGCCGCAGAAGGCAGGCCGCTGAGCGAGCTGAGGGCAATGGCCAAAGCGGCAGGGCAGGAGTGCCCAGCGTTCACACCACCCGGAGGAGAGACCCTGGACCAGGTACGCAGCCCGGGGGAAAGGGGCCGTGTCCACGAGCTTGTCAACATCCAAGTAGCTGAAACCTGATTCGTCGTGTGAGCGAGATGTTTCTGAATTTTAGCTAAGCAATTTGCAAGTTGTTTGGTTCACAAAACAACTCTGCACGATACCGTATTTTCCCCCCTTTTTAATCTGTCTATCTCGTTTATTAATTTGGCATCATTTCTGATCATGGATTTGAGGAAATGGGTTATTAGATGGGCTCGTTAAGAACGGGGAGCAGCCGTCTCTGCAGTGACAGGGGGGTCAGTGAAGCAGGTGTGTGCTGCCCAGGAGGGCGGGCAGCCGATAGCCTCGGGCGCAGGGTCGTCACGCCTCCCCGCCCCCACCCCTCCCGGTGACATCGTAGCCCCTGGAGTGTTCTGCTGCTGAGTTGTGTTACGGGTGATCATCTTCCTCCCTGTTTTTAATTTTCGTAGTTTCCTTGTAAGGACTTCGTATGAGTTTAGCGAGGGACGGCTTTTCATCCTTGCTGTCATTGAACTTCAGAAGTGTTGGATGTAGTTTCCTAGGTGACGCTGTTTCACGACCTTCTGTTGGCTTTAAGTCAGGCGTCAGGCATTGTATCTTACTCACCTTTGCCCCCAGAGTGCTCTCATGGTTCCAGAAATATATTGGGCACTTACTCACTAGTGTCAGTGGAAGTACTGGTTGAATGACTAGAAATAGAGTTTCATCTGCTTCTGTAGTATAACTGACTTACAGAAAAATTGGTTCTGTTGATATCCTAAGTGTTACTTGGTCAATTGTGTCCAACTCTTTTTGACCCCATGGATGGTAACTCGCCAGGCTCCTCTGTCTGTAGAATTCTTCAGGCAAGAATACTGGAGTGGGTTGCCATTCCCTTCTTCAGGGGATCTTCCCGACCCAGGGACTGAACCCGGGTCTCCTGCATTGCAGGCAGATTCTTTACCATCTGAGCCACCAGCGAAGCCTGTTTATGTCTTAAGATCATCATTAATGTCACTTTATTTCACCTTTTTTTTTCTTTCATTGCAGCTGAAAATGCGTGGAAAAGACTTTTTTGAATTTCTTTGTCAACTGATCCTGAAAGAAGCCGGTCAGAACGAAGAGTTTTCCCAGGAAGCCCCGAGCAGCTGTCTGGAAAGCTCCCTGGCAGAGATATTTCCTTTAGGGAAAAACTGTGCCTCCACGTTTCACTCGGACAGCGGCACCCCGGGCCTAGCAGCCAGTGTCTTAGTCGTGAGTCACGGCGCCTACATGCGGAGCCTGTTGGATTACTTTCTGACCGACCTCAAGTGCTCGTTCCCAGCGACTCTGAGCAGGTCCGAGCTCACGTCCGTCAGCCCTAACACAGGGATGACTGTCTTCATCCTAAACTTTGAGAAAGGAGGCAAGGGGAAACCAACCGCCCAGTGTGTGTGTGTGAACCTGCAGGGCCACCTGGCCGGGGTGAGCAAAACTCCCTAAATCTAAATCATCTGCATGGAGATCTTAACAAATGGGAACCTCTGAGGGAGTGCCTCTGACTTTACTTCCATCCTTTGCTAATGCAGACTTGGAAGCAGTTAAAAAGCTGCCCGTTACAATAGGTTATAAAACTCGAGTGGAATCAGAGCCATGTGAAACACTAATGGAAAACCATCGAAAATGGACTTTTTTGGTGCAGGTATAGTTGGAATTTTCTGGGGTAATTTTACCACCCTGCTCAGTAAGCTCTCTGTATTGTAAATGGATGAGGGAACTCAGTATTGTGAATTGGGGCATGAATAACCCTGTTACTATGGTCTTGGGGTTTTTTTGGGTTTTTTTGCTTTTTTAACGTCTTTTTTTTTTTTTAATGTTTTTCTTTAATGTCTGAAAAATCTAACCTGTTTTCTTGACTCTTGGTAAGATACTGTATTTTTTTTTTTTCTGTCTTCATCCAGTGCTTGGAAGAGGGAACTTGTAATTTCCACTCCATATTTTTGTGACACTATGTTATAGTCCTTTAAAGGAAACCTGCTATCATTGTTTACGTGAAAGCAAACGACACTAAATGTTTACTATGGAAATCAGCTGTTGTAACTGTGGACTCTGGAGGCTTTGAGATACAGATGAATGTGGCTTGTAGTTGCAGAACAGTATAGTGAGGAAGAACCATCATCTATTACAGAATTTTTCAAAGAGGGAATCAAAGCAGGAGAAACAAAAAGAGCAGACCTTTCATATCTAACCTGTGGGCTGAAGAATTAGTTTGAACATGGTGCTTAAGAATGCACACGGTTGCTGACTTGCTTCATAGCAGTGGGGTTTTATTCAAGATGAGGTTTCCTCTCTTTTCCACCAGATGGTGCTAGAGAAAAGGGATTTGGGTTATCATCACCGACTTCATGGACCTGAGTTTGAGCAAGCTCAGGAAGTTGGTGATGGACAGGGAAGCCTGGCATGCTGCTGTCCTTGGGGTCACAAAGAGTCAGACACGACGGAGCGACTGAACTGAGCTGAAATTCTGTGCAACAGATGGGTCCCTCTGAAGTCCTCGTCTCCATGGAGAAAGTGTTTTCCATGCAGTTCTGCTTACAAATAGTCATGTTGATGAATGCTGTGAGCCTCGGCTCACAAGAGGGTAAGACCGAGTCTGTCTGTCACTTAAGGCTAAAGTCACACTGAGATGTATGTCACGTTTAGGATCATGCGGTCCTCAGTGTGTCCAGGGCCGCCCGTGGTCCTGGGACAGAGCACGTGGTTGCGCACACAGGAAGCTCACTGCAGACAGACAGCTGGAAAGTCATCAGAAAAGAACAAATAATAAACGCCCACTTCCCCACCCTCCAGAAGTAGTAACTAACCCCCTCCTTTTTTTTTTTTTTTTTTTTAATAACGCACTGAGATGGAAGTAAAGTTCCTCTAAGCAGCCATCACTGCCCTGTTGCCTCCTGCTCTCCGTAGAGGCGGCCAGCACCACAGGCCCACACACCCACCCATCCTTCACATGGTATCATCAGGGAACGGTATCATTCTGGCATTTTACAGATGGCCGCAGCATCGGTCTATTCTGACTTCTCACTTACTGTGTGTATCTTGAGGCTCTATACTGGTATGTACAGATCTGGTTACTTCTCTAACCACTGTATTCTGCAGAATAAACACAGTATATTTTATTTTTTTATCCTCCCATCAGTGGATGTTTTGCTTTACTCACCGTTTTCTTAATAGAAACAGTGCTTCAGGGAGTGGCCTTGTGCCGGGTCCGAGAAAGTGTGCATCCCCGGTCTGACAGGAGCCAGTATTCTCCAGAACATCGGTTTTTCAGTCTCACTGGAAGTATTTCAAAAGCTCCTGGTCTCCACATCTTTGGCAACACTTGACTTTGTCTGGTGAAATTGTGTTAATCTGATATGTGAAGAATATGCCCCTGTGTTAATGAGCTTTTCTGTGAGTGCTGGAGTCTGGGCATTTTTGTGTGTGTGTGCATCCTGACCATTGGGTTCCCTCTCTGGCAAGTCATCAGTCAGCACGCATCCTTGGTCTGGCTTTCTGTTCGGCCACGTAGCTTTTTCTTAGTGAGTTACGGGAGCCTTTGAAGATGTCTTCCAGTTCACTCGTCTCTTGTGTATGCCACCATACACCTTTTTCATATGTGTGTCTTTTTTTATTTTGAGGTCAAACGGATATACCCTATTGTTTATGATGTGGGGGAGTTGGGGGTGTCTTTAAGAAGCTTTTTCTACCATGAGGTCACTTCCTAATCTTTTTCTTACAGTGTTAAGGAGTTTTTTGAATGTTTCCTCTCTCAATCATCTGGAGTTTGGTTTTGAATACTGTAAAGTCAGAATTCAGTTTTATATATTTTTTTCCACATGGTGAACGGTTACCAAGTCTTTCTTTTCCCAGTTGGCTCCTGATTATCAGTCAGACCCCCATGCACCCACCTTTGCTAGAGGGCGTGGACTTTGCTGAATTTTGGGGAGCTCTGGGTTCCCATGCGGGCTTCCCAGGTGGTTCAGCAACGCAGGAGACATGAGTTCAGTCCCTGGGTTGGCAAGATCCCCTGGCGAAGGAAATGGCAACCCCGTAAAGCACACGAGTATACCTGCCTGGGAAGTCCCGTGGACAGAGCCTGGTGGGCCACAGTCCCTGGGGCCACAAGCAGTCGGACGTGACTTAGCCACCAAACAGCAACAACTGGGTCCCCATAAGACTGTCATTTTCAGTTACTGCAACTTCACAGCCAAATACCTTGTACGGTGAGCACCTCTATTCTGTACACATGCCGGAATCAGTTCATTAATTTCCAGAAAAATTCTGTTGCAATTATAACTGGAATCGCAGTTAGTCATTCAGTAAATATATTTTGAGCATGGTGCATACAAGCCAGGCTGTTACAAGAACTATTAGAGCTATTCTAAGAACTGCGAATATATATAGCAATGAACAAAAAAATAGACCATCCTTGTGGAAGCTGTATTCTGTCCGGGAAGATGAATACAGGACCTGCTCTTTGCGGTGGAGGGAAATGAGGCCGGAAGACCCAAGGGAGGCGTGCTGCTTTATTTGGGGGATGCTGGGAGGGCTCCCACAGGTGGGAGCAGAAGGTGGGATCCAAAGATTGAAACCCAAGAGTGAGCTCTGCTCATCTGTGGGAGGAGACGAGCAACCCAGATGGAGATGGGGGGCACAGGGACGGAGGAGGAGAGGTCAAGCTCTGTGGGACCCAAGCTGGTGCGGGGGGAGTGGGTACTGGGAAGTCTGGGTGGGCGACAGGAGAAGGGGGCAGAAAGTGGAAGGGATGAGGGAGGGAGGCCTGCTTCTGTGGCCTGTTGTAAGGGCTGGGGCTCATCTGTTGATGGGTTAATGTCTGGTGGGGCCAGGCAGTAACATGGGGAAGATCTGTGGTCAGTAGACTTGCATTCAGCTTCTAGTAGTTTTGTGGCTGAGTGAGATTCTTCACGTCCCTGAGCTGCTATTTCCGCATATTAAATGGAGAATAATTACAATAAAGTGTGTGTGTGTTTTGGTAACCTTTTTCTTTTGATATGTCAGACCTACAGAAAAGTGGCAAAAATAATACAAGAAACTCCTCATATTAATGTCTTTACCCAGGTTCACCACTTGCTTACATTTTGAGCCATTTGTTTTGTCCTGTAGGCTCATGTGTATGTTTTCCCCCTGAAACACTGGATAGCAATCTGGAGATCCCATGCCCTTTCCCCTGCAAAATTCCAACGTGTTGAAATGAAAGTGTTAGTTACTCAGTTGTGTCCGACTCTTTGCCACCGCGTGGATTGTAGCCCACCAGGCTGCTCTGTCCATGGGATTCTCCAGGCAAGAATACTGGGGTGGGTTGTCATTTCCTCTTCCAGGGGGTCTTCCCGACCCAGGGATCAAACTCGGGTCTCCTGTGTCTCCTGTATTGCAGGTGGATTTTTTACCCACTGAGCCACCCCCAAATCACAGTTTGACTGTGATTACCTTTGTTACTTTTCTTGAGGTTTGATGAATTTCTTGTATCAGTGCATTCATTTTTCATCAATTTGGGGGAAATTTCAGCCATTATATCTTCAAATAATATTCCTCAACTTTTTCTGTTCCTTTCCTGGAACTCCACTTACACATATTTTGGACAGTTTGATACTGCCACACAAATCATTGAGACACTGGTCATGATGGGGTTTTTTTTAACATATTTTTTCTTTCTTCAGATTAGAGTATGTGTTGACTTTATTATCTTCAGTGGCTATTTCATCTTCAATCTACTGTTAAGCCTGCTTAATTTATTATTTCAGATATTATATCTTTCAATTCTTGATTTCTACTTGGTTCTTTATTATTGTTTCTTTTCTCTGATCTGTTTATTCCTTAGTACCATTCTTTCCTTTTAAATCCTTAAATATATTTATCATAACTGCTTCAAAGTTCCTGTTGCTGATTCCAGGATCTGGCTCATCTAATGGCTGGTCTCTAGTGATTGCATTTTCTCCGGACTGTGGGCCATTTCCCCTTATTTCGTCTAGAGCCTAGAATGTGTCATCTTCCTTCAGAGGGTTACTGGGATCTTGATGTTGTTATGTCTGTGGGTATTTTTCAAATAAAAATTTTTTCTCTCTTTGAAGGAAACAACAAGCTAAAGTGATCAGAAATACAATCACGATTAAAATTTTTTCTTTGTTTTCCAGAATTCTGTCTGAATTAGTCAAAATTACTGAGTTCATTTGTGTATGGGAAAAACCTGGAATATTTTAAAGTTCTGATTTTTTTTCAACTTTGCTTTCTCTACATTTTCCCAGTGCTCCTCTACCATAATTCCTTTTATTCTCATATTTTGATATACTTTTGTGTACTCATACAGAAAAAGAAACACTAAGAGAAGCTGAGATAAATTTTATTTTTTTAACAGAAGAAAGGAAAAGGGTGGGGTTACATTTTTATAAATATCTATAAATATAGAGCGAGAGGCAAAAATCTTCCAAATAAATAAATAAATATTGCCATGTGCTAAGGGACAAAAGACTGTGGGGCTCCCTCGGCTCTGCCAAAGAGAAAACCCCAATGAAGCAGTTTTCTGCCGAAGTCCTTTCCATGTGGTTCTCCAGTAGCTCTTGTACAGTATAACAGTATCTCCAGTGGGAAATGAAGACTGTAGAGGAAATAGTGGCCATGTACTGCCATATAGTGTCATACAAGTCTGAGTGTTTCGAAATAGGAACCGGTCATCAGCCTAAAACCATCAGGTGAGGACAGTGGGTCAATTTCTAAGATTGGGTGCATGATGAGAAGAGGGGGGCTGCTGCAAGGAGGGTGGCGAGGTGACTGGGAGGAAGCTGCTATTCAGATCTGCCCTGCTTGCCCACATTCTCCTCTTCAGGTGGCCATTTAAGCAGAGGTAGGAAGGGGCCCTGAGGACGCCTAAGTCATCAGTACCCTGGCTGGTGCTCCATCGTCTGTAAGTGAGAGTCGGTATTCCTCAGGGTGGCGCTGGGGCTTCTGGGACTGAAAACTGTCTTTGGTGCCCCAAGAACTTCCAAGCAGAGTAAGACCCAGACATGCCAGCCTAGGAGCGTGTTAGCTAAGCCTCTGGTCACGGCTGCAGGGCAGGTAGGGTCGTGATGAAGAGTTGACGGTGCTGGCTTTTCCTGACTCCTGCACTGGGGTCCCCAGTCCTGGATTTCTTTCCCCAGGATCCTCAATGCCACTTCATGAAAGGGCACAATTGCTACAGAGACCCCAAACCCACCGCAGTGGTCTCAAGGCCCCTCCCTGCAACAGTTGTGTAGTTGGGATTGCCAGTCACCCTGGAAGCAGACTTAGCTAAATGCCTCTTAGGAGAGTTTGAATTTTTTTCCATTTGGAAAAACAAATCCTAGCAGGGTAGATTATCAGGAGCCAAGACCAGATCCCCTCCTCAGACTCAAATCACTCAAGCCAGAGGCGGTCCAAGAGGCAGGGCTGTGTCAGGGCCGCAGGGGTCACTCTGGGCCCTGGGCTTTGGCCGCGGAGAGGGAGAGAGCAGGGCAGGGGGACAGCCCAGTAGGGAGGGGATGTTTCCACCTTGATCCCTTGCCTCCCATCTCTGAGCAGTCATTCTGGCTAAGTTTTGACCAGCCTACCGCCAATCTTGTGGACAGGCTTCTCCAGAGATGCTTAAGGATATTTGTGAGTAGGATTGCCCAGTTGATCTGTTAATGTCCTCCCAGGTCAAGGTCAAGCAGGGTCCGGGCAGATGACACAAAGTAGGGGAGTAGTGGAGAAGCTGCTGGCTTTGGGCTCTCCCCTTCAACTCTGTGGGTGAGGGGTGCGGGTGTTGGGGGTATCAACTCCCTAAACCTTTGTTGCTTTTTTTTTTTTTTTGGCCTGCAAGGCATGTGGGATCTCAATTCCTCCACCAGGGATCGAACCCACGTGCCCGGCATTGGCATGGCTGAATTTTAACCACTGGACCACCAGGGAAGTCTCTAAGCCTTTGTTCTTAACGACTGGACTGATGGAGAGGACAGGAGAGGGAAGAGGAGAGTGGGCGGGGACCCCTTCTCTCCCAGGGGTGCGTGGAGAGGTGGGATGAGGAAGGTGAGGATTTCCATTCCGCAGGCCTCAAAGGGCGATTCCCCCTGGGGCGGCGGGTGCTGGACCTCCCGGGGAGTGAGCTGCCACCCTACTCCACCTCCTCTGCTGGGGGTGGCAGGGCAGCCTGTCCCCCAGGAGACGATGTGGCTTTCCCAAGTCGGGCGCCCTAGGCGAAGCCAGGGAAGGGCCGGCAGCGCTCGGCGCCTGCGGAGCCGGCGCGCACGTCCAGCCGGTGTCCGCGGAGCACCCCGAGCGGGTCGCTGGCGGCGGGGCCGGCGTCCTCGGCGCTGGGCAGCTCCTGGGAGCAGGCGGCGGGCACGGGCGTGGCGCGGGCACGCGGCTTGAGCACGCTGAGCGGGTCCCCGCCGTCGTGCGCGCTGCGCGTGTGGCGCCGGGGCCGCGCGGTGGCGGCGAAGTGTGGCAGCGGGATCTCGTTCCTGCGCGACAGGAACTGCGCGTACGGGGGCGGGTTGGTGCCAGGCAGGAAGGCGCGCTTGGCCCGGCCCAGGCTGACGAGGAAGCGGTGCTGCGGCGAGTGGTACACGTCGTAGCCATTCTCCAGCGTCCGCTGCCGGAAGCGGCAGCTCTCCGGGCTGAAGTGATGCTGCAAGCGGGGCGGGGCGACTGGGGTGAGCCCGGAGCCCGCGGGGACTGGACGCAACCAGCCGCACCCCGGGGACCCCATCCCTCCCGCCCACTCTGCTAGGGCCATGCCTTTAGAATCCCTTAGTGCCCTGCTGGGCAAAAGGGATTTCTACTCATTTCCAAGCTACCCGGCCCCCAGCGCGGTTCCTCTCGGCCAGCCTGGGGACTCACTGGCGGCGCGTGGCTGCCTGGAGCCACGCTCTACAGAACCAGCTTTCTGGAGGGAGGCCGACTTCCATGCGGCCTTGTCCTGCCCTGTCTCTGCCCTTTAAACCCTTTTTGGGCTCAGCGGCGACTTGGGTCAGCCTTCTCACCTGGACAAGAGTGGGCTGAGGTTTGTGGGGCTCCACATAAGTGAGAATGCTCCCAGCAGAGACAGAACGTGGGAATTCAGGACATGAACTGCATCACCAGTTGACCTAGGCAAACCCTCACTCAGCCACTCACGGGCTGGGTTTTGCCCAGTGCCCCCTGGGATCTTTGCAGAGTATGCTATTTAATCCTCAAAGTCCAGGAAAGAAAGTGTTAGGCACTCGGTCGTGTCCGACTCTTTGTGACACCATGGACTGTAGCCCGCCAGTCTCCTCTGTCCAGGGATTATCCAGGCAAGAATACTGGAATGGGTTGCCATTTCCTTCTACAGGGAATCTTCCCCACCCAGGGTTTGAACCCAGGTCTCCTTCATTGTAGGCAGATTCTTTACCGATTGAGCTACCAGGGAAGCCCCAGAGTCCAGGAAGTCAGTATTTTAAAGAGGAGGACTCTCTATATACCTGTATGCGGTCAACAGGTATTTTCATATCTATTTGTCTATATTTGTTCAACAGATATTTGTCTGCTCTGGGTCAGATTCTGTGGCGGGTGCTGGGACACAGCAAGCAAAACAACAGAAAGTAATTGCTGTCTTGGAATTTCTGGTGGGAGGAGCTCCGGAGCTCCGCCTTCCTGCTCCTGTTCTAAGGCCTGATGTTTGGAACGCCCCGCTGCCCTGTAGTTCGGAAGCCCTTGCTCTCCAGCGCAGACCAGCTGTCACAGCTGGGACAGAGAGAATTCCCTACAGACCTTGAACTGGGGGAAGCCCACAGGGCATATGATCGACATCCCCACGCTTGACTTCTTCCAGGTGAGGAAACTGAGGTTGACAGATATAGGGGACTTGCCCAAGGTCACAGACATCTAGGAACAACATCATGAGATGCCAGGGGCTTCTCACCCTTTCTTTCTAGTGGACTTTACAATATCAGTGGATGTGACTTGAGGACCTGGGCTGCAGGCAAGGTGCTGTGCCACATACAGAAATGGGGACAAAGTGGGGCAGGTCAGATTAGAAGCTGAGAGCCCAGGAACCCTAGAGCTGGACATCCTGGGTTCAGACCCCAGTTGTATAAACCAGAGCATCTGATACTTAGATGGGTAAAAGTCCTCAGTGAAAACATCACCAAGATACACTGCAAGTGGAAATCTTTAAAGGTTCTACGTTTTGCCAGAGCTGTGAGATAAGCATTTGCAAGTAGTAACCCAGCACAAAAAGAAACTCACGGATCCAAAAATGTTGCCTGTGAAGTCCATGCAGAGGTACCGCCTGCTCATCACACCTGTTATCACTACGAAGCCCGCATCCTCCGATCTGATCATCAGGGCGCCTGTGGAGAAAACCATTCAGGTCCAAACCGGGCTTCACATGTGGTCCCCACCTCCAAGAAGCCTGCCTTGATTGATCTGAAGCGGGCAGGGTGATGACTTCACAGAACTCTCCTCACAGTTGTCCTTGTTCAGCCTCTTTCTTCTGACTTCCACTTTCCCACACCCCTCCCTCCTCCACCTTGCCTCCTGTTTCTCCCCCTGCCTGTAGGGAGCACCCTAAGTTCCCAGCATTCTTCTACCTGTGCCAACACGTTTCTCTCTCCCTAGACTCTGTTGCCCCCTTTGCTCGGCCCCTCTCCTGCACTGGAAGTGCAGACTCTTGACCTTTGGACCACCAGGGAAGACCTTGGCTCATACTGCTTAATGTTTGCCGTGGTGGTCACATTCTCCCAAGCTTTTGTGATTTTGAAATCTATGCCCAGATGTCTTTCAGGAATCCAGATTGTACTTGGAGCTTGATCCTCCACCGAGATAGCTGTGCGGAGTCAGTGATGCAGCAGTCAGCACCCTTTCTGTGTCAAAAACTGTATTTGAGTGAATCTTCTCCTCTCCTTTCTGTGTATCCAGGTCACTCATGCTCCAAGGCCATGCTCATATGTCACCATTTTGTGGAGACTTTTCTAATCTCCCTCATCTGCATGGACTGTTCTTTCTTCTCAGGCCCTCCAAACAATGCCTCACCTCTATCCGAGCATGGAGCTCATCACCTGTGTTAATAACTTTATGCCTCCCTAGGGTGGAGAAGCAGGTGGTTTATCTGTCCATGTCTAATGGATGCAGGGAATTACTCTTGCTTCTTCATCATTATTCTTTTCCTTTTCTCAGTTGCTGGTGTCCGCCTCCCCCAGGGGCAGCTTCTCTCAAAACCTAACCCTGGGGCTTCCCTGGTCCTGGTGGTCCAGTGGTTGGGAATCCACCTGCCAAGGCAGGGGACTTGGGTTTGATCCCTGGTTTGGGAGATTCCACATGCCGCGGGGCAACTAAGCCTGGGCACCACAACTACTGAAGCCTGCACGCTCTAGAGCCCGTATTCCTCAGCAAGAGATGCCACTGCAATGAGAAGCCCTCGCACTGCAACGAAGAGCAGCCCCCACTCGCTGCAACTAGAGAAAGTCACACGAGGCAGTGAAGACCCAGCACAGCCAAAAATAACAAATGAATAACCCCCTGCTGCTGCTGCTAAGTCACTTCAGTCGTGTCCGACTGTGCGACCCCACAGACAGCAGCCCACCAGGCTCCCCCGTCCCTGGGATTCTCCAGGCAAGAACACTGGAGTGGGGTGCCATTTCCTTCTCCAGTGCATGAAAGTGAAAAGTGAAAGTGAAGTCGCTCAGTCGGGTCCGACTCTTTGCGACCCCATGGACTGGAGCCTACCAGGCTCCTGCGTCATGGGATTTTCCAGGCAAGAGTGCTGGAGTGGGGTGCCATTGCCTTCTCTGGAATAACCCCTTAGCCCTGGACTAAAGCGTGACAGCCATTCATACTTCTTACACCCTGAGTAAGTGACAGCAGCTTTGAGTGGGACCCCCCGCTCCCTTGCCCACCCCCGTGGAGACTTGCAGTTTTAAGAAGTACCAGTGACTAGTTAAATAAAGTCTAAAGTTTCTGTTCTGTAGCAAGGGTACAGTTAGACCATAAAAGGTGTGATGCGAGTGATAATTGAGCAAGACTTCCTCCGCAAACGCTGTTTAATTACCTGACATTTTCTACTAGAATCATTTTTTAAGTCTCAGGGTCTCTTCCCTTAGCTGACCAGAGAATTGTTCCCCACACGTCACATTTGGCCTCAGAGTTCCCAGGGAGGTAGTTCAGGCAGGGGTCTTCTAGAAAGGTAGCCTGGAGAGCTGTGAACGCCGGGCATGTGTGCCCAGTACGTGGTGGCGCCTCGTGGGTGAGTAACACCCCAGATCTACCCCATGCGGGCTCCATGCAGAGCCCTCCAAGGACAGCGGCAGGCAGTACTCAGACCCTAGGTGAGCTCAGAGCAGTCAGAATGATGACAGGCAGAGGCTGGGAGGCTGAGAGCGAGCCCAGAGAGAGGCCCAAGGGAAGCGGTCATTGGTTTACAAGTGTGGCTAAGGATTGGCCTTGACAGAAGCTTCTGGAAGTGGGGTGGGTTATGGGAGGTGCAGAGGATATGAAATCCTCCATAGTGAGTCTGTCGGGGTGTCTCAGATCTACAGTTACTGTCGAGGGAAGACCTGAAACATAAGGAACAAGAAGCTGTTTCTAGCCTGATGATTTTTTAGTCTCGCTGAAAAAAAAAATTACACTTCATAACTGTTTTTGAGAGGTTGTACTCTGAGTACTTGATATATTTTAAGTTCTCAAAACAGCTGCTATGGGACTTCCCTAGTGGTCCAGTGGTTAAGACCCTAAGTTTCCATTGCAGGGAGGTTCAGGTTCAATCCCTGGTTGGAGAACTGAGATCCCGCATGCCTTGGGCACTAAAAATAAAGAAATAAAAAAGAATTTTTAAAAACCCCAGCTGCTATGTTATTAATGTCACCACTATTAATGTTGGAAGTAGCAACCTCCCAATTTAAAGGATGAGGAACCTATGGCAATATTCAAACTCTGGTCCATGACCCTGACATCCTCCACCCATGGCCCAGGAGCTCATCTCCAACTGAGGTCACGACAAGCCTCAGAAGATGCAATCAGGGGCCAAAATCCAGGCCGTGGCTAATAATGCTTCCAGGTCATTGTACCCTGGAGGGGGGGCAGGGGAGAGGTACTGAGCCGGCAACCCGGAACCCAGACACTAAGATTCTGTTCCCTGTTACGCCTCTTACAAGTGTTGTAGCCTCAGCAAGTCATCGCTCTTGTCTCACAGTTGTGCTGCCTACTCCCCAGGGATATGGCAGGATCAAAAGGGATGATGCTGTAAAAGTGCCTTGAAAATGTTTAACAGATGGAAGGCTCCATGGAGGGTGGCTGGCCTGCCCTTGACAACAAGCCACCACTTTGGCCATCACCGGCGGATGCCTGCGTCCCTCTGGGTGGTGTGTGTGGTGTCCAGGGTCACTGCGGACAGAAGGCAGCCTGCAGAAGGACAGGGATCCACTGCTGTGAGGGTGCACAGGCTCGAACCAAATCCACGTGAGCCGGTGCAAAAGTCCAGCAAAGGCAAGAACCGCTTTCCCTCCCCGGTACAGGGGCCCAAGGCAGGTCTGCACAGATCCACGGGCAGAATGAGGCAGGAAGAAGGCATCAACCAACCCCTGACTGCTGGGGCCATATCTGTTGGAGCCCGGCAGGTGTGAAGGACATTTCCTTTCATGATGCCATGTCTGTGTACCCGACCCCAGAAGTGTGGGACCTGGTCCAGGTGTTCCTTGGGTCACTTACCATATGTGACCCCAAGCCAGTTCTCTGTGTTCTTGAATCTCTGTTTTCTCATTTGGAGCACAATCATTTACCCCATTTGGTCGACTTTGGGATGTAAGAAGATAATATTTTTATCCATTATAAACACACTTTCTAAATACCAGTGATTGTTACTATGACCATTTTGCCTCAACCTCTGCAGTAAAAGTAGAAAATTTTCTGCCCTATTCTCGTCTCATGGCCAGTAAGTGATAAATAGGATGATGGGTGTAAACAGCTTTGTGTTGCGTGTTGGTTGCTCAGTCGTGTCCGACTCCTTGCGACCCCATGGGGTGTAGACTGCCAGGCTCCTCTGTCCATGGGATTCTCCAGGCAAGAATACAGGGGTGGGTTGCCATTTCCTTCTCCAAAACAACTTTGGGGTCCCCAAAAGGAAGATATTATTTTGAAAGATTAAAAAGCCCAAGGATGGTTCAGCTTCAAGTAAAGAAAGTCACACTGGGGAAGGTGAAGGAAGTAAAAAGTTTAGGATCTAGAGAGAAATATTAACTGCGTATTGTTGCTCCTCTTGTCACAAAGTGGGGCTCATGGGGTTCAAGAGGGTGACCTTGTTTACAGTCGGGAGGAGATACAGGCTTCAGAGAGGTTCCCTGTTAATAGCTGTGAGTCCTGAGGGTCTAACATCTTGTAGGCAGATAACTTAATGATGATCCACAAACCAAAGACGGGTTGAACACTCAACGGCTAATCGAAATTCCTCACTTATAAAAGTTAAAAAAAAGAATTTAGTAAAGCACAATAATCAACTGAACTGCATTTTACTGGAAATGCATAATTAATTAGGAGGGAAAATAGGCCCCACATCTTTCCATCAATGTAAAACCATCATTGGTTTTACAAAAATTCCAGCATTGCTTTGCGTTCATTGGGGAGGTCATTACAAATTCTTCTTCAGCCTGTTACTTGCCACCTAGTTACTTGTATCAGTGTTTTAGGTAACTTTTTATCTTAGTCTACCTATCTCTCTCTCTCTCTAATCTATTTCTTTATCTATATGTATATAATGCTCATGATAACTGACCTGAATAATATAAAAGGTTATACAAACTAGGAGAAGTGTCTCCCTCCTACCCCTGACTCCATCCCCAGGTTTCTTAATTGCCAGAGACACAGGCTTAGCTAGGGTCTATATATAACAAAACAAAAGCACATTTCTGTAGAAAAAAAAAATCTGAAATCAGTTCATCTCACTTTGCTTCCTCTCAGTCATTTTAATTCATTCCAACTAGCGCTCTGTGCCTTTTTGGGGCCTGAGGTCAGTGGCTACAAGAGGGGACATTCTCTGATTCATTCTGTAAACTCAGTAGGCTAAGCCCCGCCCCCTTCTGGCACCACTCACAGCCCTCCCCCCATCCCCACCAGGATGCATCTTTGGGGGCTTCCTTTCATCAAAGGAAGATGAGCTTTAGAAGCAGTCTCTAATTGTCTGCAGCCCTTTCCATCTAGGGGAATCACAGTAATGTACCATAATCTACTATCCTGCATTGAAAATCATCTCTCATCTTGAAGGGAGGTGACCCTCCACAAGAGGTGCAAAACCATGTTTCCGAATAGTCTCTTCACAGTGGGAAGACATGAAGGGTTGGAAGCCTGGAGGTGCTTGAAGGACTGGGTCTTCTTTTGAAGTCACCTTAGCTTTGGGGAATGTCAGACACATTGCAGATGCTGCTAAGTATCCATTGAATAAAACACGCGCTCCGTTGGCGGCAACAACTGTATCCCGATTTAGTTCAGATTTTTTGCCATGTGGCTCAATCTTGGCTTCCAAGATGTTGACGCCTGGATCCTACCATATTCCCCTGAGTTCTGGAAACCGTTTGGTATTTGAGGAGACCTTCTTCCTATCTCCCGTCACCATCTGCTGAGAACTTGAGGAGATCTGAACTCTCTGCTTTGCATGTTCATCTGTCTTGCTACTTACGTTTAAGGCCCTTTGATTCTTAGCAGAAGGAATGTCTTGCATATAGCAAGGCCATCGCAAAATTACTGAATCATTCCGTGCAGCAATAAAGGGCAAGTCATTCCTACAATACATTTTTTTAAATTAAACAGAGATTGTGATTACTCTTTCATGCCTCTGATTGAATTTTGAATCAGTTGGCATTTTTCTGTATCCTTAGAGTAATTTTTACTAGTTCTCTTAAAAAAGAAGACCATGTCTTTTTAAATATCCGTCCTCTTCCCACCCCGTTTTCCCTTCTGGGGACATCTGAAGCACAACTAGTTAGTTGGTTTTCTATTGTAGACTGTGGTCTAATTTTCCACAAACCTGATCTTTAAAAACATTCTGATGGTCTTATGTTTTAGGTGAGTTTTCAAGCAGCTCAGTTTGCTACTAGGTAGACCTTTCAGCTCCACAGAGAAGACTCACTGGCTCATAGCAGCCTGGGTACCACTGAAGCCTGCAGTAAGGTTGTTGGATAGATGAGTGCATGGATGGGTGTGTGGATTCAGTGGGTCAGACTCATCAAGACAGCGAATGCTGTCTAGTCTAGTCTTTGATACATTCTTCCTGAGAACTTTTACAAGGCCAGAATACTAGAAGCCCTGAGTTAGAAAGAACCCCTGGATTCATCTATCCCAAGCCTTGGTCTGGTACAAGAATCCTCTTTACAACTTCCAAGGCTAACCCAGTCCAAAGTTCATGAGCATAACTCAGCGTCTACTGACTGGTCTGGCTTCTCTTCGTCCCAGCCTTCTTGTCTATCATTTGTACATTTTTATGACTCTTTGGACAGGGCAAAGGGGAAGAGGTTGCTCTTTGTGGGAAGACAGATTTTAGTTAAGATGGAAATTATTCCTGTTGGGAGAAACCAATAAACACTAATTGGGGAGGTAACAGAATATTCTCCCGAGGTCTAAACATACACAGGTAGGTGCGTGCGAACACACACACACACACACACACACACTGGACAAGGATCTAGGAGGCTGCATTAGCCCTTTGGTCCAGCTAAGGCCTCCCCAAGTCCCTGCAGGTAGAGCAGTCCCCCCTCCTTCCTGGCATGGGTGGAGACCCCACTTACTGTAGATTGTCTGCTGCGGGGAGCCGTCCACGTGGCCATCCCTGTGGATCTGCAGGTGGTAGCTGTTCCTGGCCGTGGCCGTGTACAGGTGGGTGAGGCCGCCCCAGCTGGAGCCCAGCAGCGGGGAGCTGTTGGGATAGGCTTGGACTGCACAGCTCAGGGTGCAGACCCAGAGCCCCAGGCGGGCCCCCAGCATCGCAGCTTTCTGAGTGATCGGTGCTGAGTCTGAAACCCGACCCGGCCTCCCTGACTCTGCCGGCCTCTTTCTCCTCTTCCTTGCTGGTTTCTGGCGTGAGGCTTCTCAGCTGCATTCCCTCCTTTTTTCCCCTCGGACTTTTAAAGGGTAGCAGTGTGACATCAAACAGGAAAAACTCCGCCGTCCACATCCTCTGTGTTGTAATCAGCCCATTTGAAGAGAATACAGGGATCTCTGAGGCTCACGGAAGGCACGTCGGTTCCAGACACACACACACACATAAACACACACACCCCTCAATTTCAAGCCAACGCTCCCAAAAGTGAATGATGTGTGGGCAAAAGTTATCTACGACTCTGGGCTGTCTGCTGACCTGCCCCACTTCCACCAGGAAATGTGAAGGCAGCCAGCAGTTATGAAAAACTCCAGCTTCAGCCGTGCAGTCCACAGACGCCTGTGCAATTAATCTCCCATCAAGTCCACTCATTTTGCTTCTCTCCCAAACAAGTCTTTTGAATTCCAATCAGGAGCTGTGCATCCAGAACGTTCTCTATGCACAGTGCTAGGTGGGTGTCTAGAGGGATGCAGAAATAACCCAGGTCAGCATCAGGCCATGGCATCCTCCAAGACTCCATCCTTGTGAAGATTTGGGAGCTGGAGGCTGAGGCGCCCAAAGCCAAAGTTCCTGCCTTGGGAAGGATTCGAGATGGGAAGGAAGGAGAAAGACCCAAAGTCACTGCTCCTTTATGAAATGCTGACGTTCAATCGCTTGGTTTCCCTGATGTGGACTGCCCAGGGCAACTCCACCAGTATAGTGGTCTCCCTGGCAGGGTGGAGTTGAATTCAGAGAGCTCATAAAGACGGGACGTCTGCTGGCCATGCCCAGGGAGCAGCGCCCAGGAGGGTCCCCGGAGCACAGCTGCAGGCCAGGGGTCCCCACAGTTAGTCCTTGAGGGGCCTGGCTCCTGGGACTGGATGTGTCCTGTGATGGGAGAGGAGAGAGATGTGATGCCTGCCCCAGGAGCCCTCAGCTAACACAGGAGGCGGAGAAGAGTCAGGAACTATTACACAAGGCATCATGGGGTGCGAGGTCACACAGATGCAGGCACAGAAAGCTGGTGTTTGTTATTCTGCACGTGTACATGTTTTCATAGTTTATAAAAGTGTTTTTCACATGTATTTGCTCATTTGATCTCATGGCCACCCTGTGAGGTAGACACACCAGACATTAACAATATTTTAATTTTATACATGAAGAAAGGGAGCTCTTGGAGTTTATGTCTGGAATCACACAGCAGATGAACAGGAGAGTAGGGACAGTGTCTTAGTTTCCCCAGGCTGCTGGCCCCATAATAATCCTGGTTACACGTGGCACTTACAGAGAGCTTACTAAGCACTTTACATGTAACTCATTTATTCTTCATAGTAACTCTCTGGGGGAGGAACTGTTACCTCCTCTGTGTAGATGAGGAGGCTGGTGCAGACAGTTTAAATAACGTGTAGCTTATACCAGGAGTGGTAGAGTTTGAAGCTGCGTGTCCTGAGCCCACCGCGGGTTGGGGCTGAAGTCACGAGAGCAGGAGAGGAAGGGCCAGGAGCAGAGGTGCACAGTGCTCCTCATCTGGACCCAAGATGTGTCTCTAAGATACAGGGTGCTGGCGCCCGGGGTTAGAAGATTTAGGACAGTTCAGTGCTATATATGGGGCTTCCCTGGTGGCTCAGCTGGTAAAGAATCTTCCTGCCAATGCAGGAGACCTGGATTCCATCCCTGGGTCAGGAAGACCCCCTGGAGGAGGAAAGGGCAACCCACTCTAGTATTCTTGCCTAGGAAATCCATGGACAGAGGAGCCTGGTGGGCTACAGTCCATGAGGTCACAAAGAGTCACAAAGAGTTTAGCCGACTGAGCAGCTAAATCACCATCACCGATGCTGTGTGTCAGACAGCCTTCTTTAGGAACAGTCACAGAATGGTTCATACAAAGAACCCCATGCCTCAGCGAACTGAAGAAACAGCTTTGAGGATTGAAGTGCAAGTCACTCAGGAGCACGTGATGGTGGCTAGCACTGTGAAGCTGGCCGACGATGCAATGCGATTGAGCGGAGAAGACATTTGTTCCCTACAAGTTGCCTCCTGAGAGGGACTGGATGGCCAGGATGGGTGGGGCTTACCAAGGCATCCGGAGGAGGGACAGACCTCTGGATGGACACAGTGGTCAAGGAGGACTTGAGGGCAAGAGAGGCTTGAGGGAGACTCACAGGATGGACGGGGAGGGGTGTCCCAGCCCATGCCAAGGCACCGTGGGACGCAGGGCAGGTGTCTTGGGAGGAGGATGTGGGCACTGGCTCCAGTCCCAGACTGGTTGCAAGGCAAACCTCCCTGGCCCCTTCCCTTGTGGGGAGGGGTCTCAGGGTGGGTCAGGGTTTTCTTTGCTTTGTGGGACTGTGAAGCCCCTGTCTGAAGAGGAAGGTCTGTGCTCCCTACCTATACCTCTTCATGGTATATCATTTCAGCAGTGGTTTCCCCATCATCTTGCTCATCCAATCCCTGGAGTCAGGGGGATCAATGTCTAAGCCTCCAGGAGGGATGGCCTTCCTGAAAACGTCACCCTGTGTGTTGTCCTGCTGACAGTTAAAGCGCGTTTCCTAATATCCAATCAGATTTTCTCTTCCCCTAATGCATCCACTCAATCTGCACATAAGTGTTTATAGGAAGCCTATCTTACAGCCAATGCTTTGTAGGAAGTCTTTAGGGAAGCCTAAGAATGAAAAAGGACAGTCCTGCTCTTCAAGGAGCTGAGGACACGCTGGGCAGGACACAGCTAGCTTCTGTCTGGCTCTTCCCAACCGACAATCTGCGTCCACACCCAGCATCACATCTGATGCTCTGAGAGTCCTGTGAGACAGGCTGTCAGGTCACTTCAAGAACTTCACATCTCAAAACTATGATGAAGTACCACCTCATACTGGTCAGAAGAGCCATCATGCAAAAGTCTACAAATAATAAATTCTGGAGAAAAAGGAACCCCCCCACACTGTTAGTGGGGATGTAAATTGGTGCAGCCATTATGGAGAGCAGTATGGAAGTTCCTCAAAAAACTAAAAATAAAATTGCCATATGATCTAGCAATCCCACTCCTGGGTATATATCTGGAGAAAACTATACTTTGAAAAGATACATGAACCCTATGTTCGCAGCAATACTGTTTACTTTAGCCAAGACATGGAAGCAACTTAAATGCCCATCAACAGATGAATGGATAAAGAAGATGTGCTAGATATATGTATAATGGAATACTACTCAGTCATAAAAAGAATGAAATAATGCCATTTGTAGCAACATGAATGGACCTAGAGATTATCATACTAAGTGAAGTAAATCAGACAAAGACAAATATCACATGATATCACTTCTATGTGGAATCTCACATATGACACAAACGGAGTTGTTTACGAAACAGAAACAGACTCACAGACACAGAGAACAGACTTGTGGTTGTCAAGGTGGAGGCAGGTTGGGGGAGGGATGGATGGGGAGTTTGGGATTAACAAATGCAGGTATATTTATAAACAAATATATGTATATGTAGGTATAACTTAATCACTTTGTTGTACACCAGACACTAACACAACCTTGTAAATCAACTGTAGTTCAATAAAATACACTTAAAAAAAGAAGCTCATCACTTCTCAATCAAGAATCAATACCTCCCAAGGGGTCCTCCCAAGTTCTCCCAAGGGCCTTTATTTTAGGAAGGTTACCATGACCAGAAAAATAAGCTGAAATGTCTGCTTTGGAAAGGAAAAATTGAAGCATCTCTTTTGGGAAGGAAGGAATGGAAGAAGAAGCGAGTGACCCCATGGGAGGTATTAATACTTGACTGAGAGGTGATGAAGTTCTTAAAGAACTTCCCAAAATAAAGGCCCTAGGGAGGACTTGTTCTCTGGGCCCACCCTTCTCCAACAGGGAGAGGGACCCTTGAACCCAGGCAGAGCGGATGTACCATCAAGGCCTGGAAAGAAGTTCAAATCCATCTAAAACGTTGGGGTGAGAATTGTTGCCACAACTGCTGCTTCTGCCAGTGAACCTCCAAGCTTCCGGTGACCTCATAACTCTGTAATTACTGACACTGGTGGGTGAGCAATGGTTGTGGATGGGAAGGATAGGCATCTGAGTGTTATCTACTTGGCTTTTGGGAAAATAAGCTTTGACTTTCAAATGCATACCATTCAACTTTGCCACTTAGTATCAACTTACAGAGCTTGAAGGGCTTCCCTGGTGGCTCAGCTGGTAAAGAATCTGCCTGCCAGATTCAATCCCTGGGTCGGGAAGATCCCCTGGAGAAGGAAATGGCTACTCACTCCAGTATTCTTGCCTAGGCAATCCCATGGACAGAGGAGCCTGGCAGGCTACATACAGTCCATGGGGTGGCAAAAGAGTGGGCTACGACTTATTGACTAAACCACTACCACTACAGCGCTTGAAAGCTTTTTTAAAAAATAAGAATAGCAATTGTTTGAGTGTGTTTGATGAAAACGATATCTGAGTGCTTGCTCAGCATAGGGGTTTAATGTTTTTCAAGAAGGTATAAGTCATGCTGGATAGGCATTCTGAAGAGGCTTGCAGGGTGTGTGTGTGTGGGGGGGGGGCTCTGCGACTTGGTGACTGAGAGAAAGCTGTCCTGAGAGTGTGGAAGGAGGCGTGGCTGGGGGCGAGGAGAAGCAGGAGACAGAGGACATCCTAGGAAACAGCATCCCTGGAGAGCAAAGGCTTTAGGGCAGGGCCAGCCCTGCAAGTGTACTGCAAGGGTCATGCCTGCACCCTGTTGTCTGTGGCTCCTGGCACTTGGGCACCGTCTAAGACAGTGAGAAGACACCCACAGCCAAGCCCTGGAGTGCAGGGGAGCTTTATGGCCGTGAAACTGTTCTCGCAGAGACTGTAATGGTGGACACGCAACCACACAGAATTCACGACCCAAGGAGTGGACCCTCATGTAAACTCAGGACCTTCGTTAGTCATCACATGTCAGTATTGCTTCATGATTTTGTGACAAATGCAATACTTAATGCCAGATGCTGGTAGTAGAGGAGATTGTGTGTAGGGGGAGGTATATGGGAGCTCTCTGCTCAATTTTGTTGTTAACTTATGTGTGGGCGCTCAGTCGAGCAGTTGTGTCCGACTCTTTGAGACCGCATGGACTGTAGCCCACCAAGCTCCTCCGTCCATGGGCTTCTCCAGGCAAGAATACTGGAGTGGGTTGCCGTTTCTTCCTCCAGGGGCTGTTTCCGACCCAGGGATTGAATCCGCATCTCTGATGTCTCCTGCATTGGCAGGCAGATTCTTTACTACTGAGCTACCTGAGAAGCCCACTGTTATAACTGCCCTAAAAAAAAGAACGTATATTCCAAAGAATGAGAACAAAGCTCAGCCATGGCCATTTGCCTGAATCGGGGTCGAAATGGGATCACCACCTGGAACAATTCACTCCAGGGTCAGAGAAATGAGATCTGCTGAAACAGCGTCCATCTGCCTGCGTTTACTGGTTACCTTTCGTGCCTTGAGATAAGACACGTTCAGTCTCTCACGTGCCCTGTCACATGGAGCAGCTTCCCTGTCACTGTGCAGACTTGTTTTTTTTCTAAATCTGTGCCTGCAAACTGCAGAACCACATCCTCCTCTCTGACCTGTCTTCCCTCCCGTCTACTGGGGAGGTGGATGTGTGAATGAAATAATCTCTCAAGTCCCAACCAGGTATCAGTCAGGCAGTGTCTCTGGGGGTCAGACCTTGTCATGGCTTCCATTCCCCTTCACGGTAACTCGCTTTATCACCTGCTACACTTGACCTGGTCAGCTGGGAAGTGCCCACCTGTGGATGGAGACAGAGGGTTTATTGTTCTCTGCTGCTGGCCTCGTCTTTCCCCTCTTGCCTTGCTTATAGTGTTCACACTGGATTAGGGATCAACTCAAGCAAGAAAGATGCCTTTACTCTCTATTTTCTTTTATTTCCTCTCCCATCATTTGGTTTTAAATTACAGATGTTATTTTATTTATCGTGCTACTTTTTAAAACTGGAGATTTTTCTTTTTTAACTTTTGGTGATCAGTCTGTTTAAATGATCTGTTTTTTTCTTAATTCAATTTTGGTGGGCTGTATGTTTCTAGAAACTTGCGCATTCTTTCTAGGTTGTCAAATTTGTTGGTATGTAACTGTTCATAGTGTTCCCTTGTGTTATTTGGTATTTCTGAGGTATCAGTTGTTATGTCTCCTTTTCCATTTCTTATTTCGCTTATTTGGATTCTCTCTCTTCTGGGTGAGCCTGGTCAGAGATTTGCCAGTCTTGTTTATCCTTTCAAAGAACCAGCTCTTGGTTTTATTCATTTTTTTAAATTGTTTTTTAAATCTCTGTTTCCTCTCTGTCCTTTATCATCTAGCTTTTTAATTACAAATGCTACAGATGCTGTTAATTTAATATTGAATATCACACAAAGTATTGTGTATTTTTAACATTTAATATTATAGGTCCCTATAATATCAGTCTCAGCCCAACAGATGTACTCAAGAGGAAATCTAAATATATAGATAGACCCCGCATAATACATTCCCCAGTGAAATGCAAACGGCTTCTTGAACGTCTCAGAACCCGTGTTGCCGCTGCCTGTCCTGTGGTGGTCCGAACGAAGCTTACGCTGCAGGACAAAGGGGAGTTCAAGTCCTGCGGACGCCTTCGCTGGGGACCCCGGTCAAGGGCGGGTCACAGAAGAGCTTGACAGCAGAATGTAGACTGACCCGAGGCTGCAGCTCACGTCCCCTTCCTCCGCTACCTCCTCCCCTTCCTCTTTTCCGCTGACACGCTTCTTACTGGAAGCCCTCTCCTGGCCTCCTCCATGACGGCCGGGGAGAGATAAGACAGCACCGCGTGTCCCCGGCTGCGGGAGGGATCTCAGCGGGTTCACTCTGGGTGACAAGAGCGGGGCTGCGCTGGGTCCCTTCAGAGCAAAGCCAGAGACGGGGGTCAGGCTTGCTGGGGAAGCGGGGAGGGGTGGGCCTGGGGGTGTGGGAGAGGGAATGGGGGAACACAGCTTGTTTTGGAGATGAGAGTTTATTTTGAGATAAGACTTTATATGTTTTTGTATCAAAGCAGAAGATTTCATTCATTTATTTTTTAAATTAATTTTTATTGGAGTCCAGTTAGTTTCTGCCATGCAGCAAAGTGAATCAGCTGAGCATACGCATATATCTCCTCCCTTATGGGTTTCCTTCCCAGCTGGGTCGCTCGGAGCACTGACCGTCCCCTGGGTGGTAGAGCAGGTTCTCATTAGTTATCTGGTTTATACACAGGATCAATAGTGTGTATGTGTCAGTCCCAGTCAGACAGGGATGACTCCAGAGGGTGTCATACAGAGAGAAGTCAGTAAAAGGAAAGCGGTATAAACGATCTTATTTGCACAAGAGAGACACAGACATACAGAACAAACATGGAAACGAAGCGGGGAAGGGAGCATGGGATTGATTGGGGCAGCCAGCTTTCGAATAAGGATTCTCAGTATTTGTTGCTGTTGTTGTTCAGTCACCAAGTCGTGTCCGACTCTTTGCGACCCCATGGACTGCAGCACGCCAGGCTTCCCTGTCCATCACTGTCTCCCGGAGTTTGCTCAGATTCAAGTCCATTGAGGCGGTGATGCCATCCAACCATCTCATTCTCTGCCGCCTGAGGATTCTTAATATAAAGTTTGTCAATTTGTTACCCTGCCCCCACCAACCAATCTCATTTTTTTTTTTTAAAGAAGTTTATAATTTGAAGTGGTGCTTTGCTGAGCTCTATGTCCTGTGAATCCCCAGGGATAGCAGATGTGCAGGGCATGGCCGGAACCTGGGGGGATGGGTGGCCAGCTTGCAGACAGATGCCACCTTCTATCTGGGCCCCCGTGTGAGGAAGATTGGGAAGCCCTATTCCAAGGTCATCACACTTGCTCCAGGTATATAAACAGCCCTAGGGATAAAGTGCTTTCTTACACCTACTCGCACCCCCGTGTAAGCCCAGGGAGGAGGCGAGGGCAGTGTCCCAGCAGGAGATTTTCAGCAGTGTCTCCAAGGTGATCCACACTGAAGCCGGGAGTGGCCAGCATGCCCTAGGTCTCAGGTAATAACAAAAGGTCCACCCCTGACATTTACAAAAGACTTTCCAAATGGAATAGTCTCACAGAACATCCTCTGTTCTGTGAACATCTCTGAACATCGTCTGTTCTCTCTCTTTTCTTGGCTGCTCTGCAGCATGTGGGTTCCTAGTTCCCCGATCAAGGGTCGAACCTGCAGCCCCTGCATTGGAAGCTCAGAGTCTTATCCACTGGACCGCCAGGGAAGCCCCTTTTACATGCTTATCTGATCTTATCTGATCTTCCCAACCACTCTGTGGGAGAGTAGGAATCCCATTTGATGTCAGAAGAAACTGAGGATCAATCTGGGACTTACGCAAGGTTTTATGTTTCCTCTGAGGCACAGCTGGGAGACAGACCCTGGCCTTCTTGCTCTGAATTCAGAGCTCTGCCAAAGACACCCCCTTGCCCCATATCTGGTGTGTGTTCCCATCTTCAGGAACTGGAACTGAGTGGTTGGGGTTGGAACATAGTGGGCAGAGAGCCATGGCAAGGAGAGCTGGAGGGATATGGTACCCTGGAATCAGGGTCTGCAGGAGGAACTTGGAATGTTTTCTCTCCTCTAGGTGGGGAAAAGGGATTCCCAGATGGCACCAGTGGTAAAGAACCTGCCTACCAGTGCAGGAGATATAAGAGACCAGAGTTCCATCCTTGGGTTGGGAAGATCCCCTGGAGAAGGGCATGGTAACCCACTCCAGTATTCTTGTTTGGAGAGTACCCATGGACAGAGGAGTCTGGTGGGCTACAGTCTATGGGATCACAAAGAGTCAGACATGACTGAGCACACACGTACAGGTGGGGAAGAAGGAGCAAGTTCTAGAAGCCTTGGTTATCCCACTGGCTGAACTTTGCAGGGCTGCTGTCTCCTCCTAAGCCCCTCCCACTCTGCTCTCTTGACCAGAACCAGAAGGAAGACAAGGATGCTTGTCAAGCTGGGATTGTGTCCAGGGAAGAACAATGGGAACTGTGAACTGCAGAGTTGCCTTGTGTGTGTGTATGTGTGTGTGTGTGTGTGTGTGTGTGTGCACAGCCTGCCTGATCTGACTGGCGCTCCCAGGCTGCCCATCGGAACCCAGCCCGCCCTCGCAGGATGCCTGGGGCTTGTCACGCAGCCCACGTAGGAGAGCAGACATCCTGGTGCCCACTCACCTACTCGGAGCCCGTGACCCAGGCCAGGCCGCCGCGTTTGGGATGCCGCACATCCGGGCTCGTGTTATCTCGGGTCCGGGGACTCCTTGGCTGCCCCCCACCCCCCCCCCCCCCCCCGCCCGGCCTCCTCCCCTCCGGGTGGACACATAGCCGCCGCACACTTCTTGGAGGGCTATTTCTAGCTGAGGGGCCGGTGATTCAGCCCAGCCTGGCAGGCCAGGTTGTCTGCGTGCTCCGGCTGGGATGGGCGGCCGGACGCGCTGCGGGTTCAGCAGAAAGCAGGATGCGGGGGCTTCCGGAGAAAGGCATCCCCCTGGGCTGCTGGAGGTCACGGCTGCTGACACGTGGGGGTGGGGCAGGCAGGATGCTCCCGCCGCACGATGGGGAGGGGCGGGGAGTCCACGGGCCAGGCGAGAAGCCAGCCGCCTGGCACCTCGGTGCTCTGACCCCCTGCCCGGTCTCCTTGCGGGAATCACTGTCTTCAGTGTGACTTGGAGTGAGCAGAGACCTGTGGTTGAAGGAAGGCCCTGGGGTTCGACAGTTTGGGGGAGAACCCGAGCTCTGTACTGTCAAGCCACTTCCCTGCTCTGAGACTTGGTTCCCTCATCTGTCAAAAAGGAGGTCAAACCTACTGCAGGGCAGAGGGAACTCTGCTCAATAGTATGTAACAACCTAAATGGAAAAAGCATTTGAAAAAGAATAGATGCATGAGTATGTGTAACTGGGCTTCCCAGACAGCTCAGTGGTAAAGAATCCTCCTGCCAAGCAGGAGACGCAGATTCCCTCCCTGGATTGGGGACAAGCCCCTGGTGTAGGAAATGGCAACCCACTCCAGTATTATTGCCTGGGAAATCCCATGGACAGAGGAGCCTGGCAGGCTACAGTCCATGGGGTCGCAAACAGTTGGACATGGCTGAGCAACGAAACCATCACTGATATCACTTTTCTGTATACTTGAAGCTATTACTACACTGTGAATCAACTCTATGCCAAAATAAAAGAAGAAGTTTTAAGAAGAAGAAAGCACAATTACACTCATCTCACTAGACTGCTGATAAGATTTCATACGGTGACACCTGTGGTACCCAATCTCATGGGAAGGGGTCACGTAGACCCGCTTGGTAGATGGTCAGTTTTTCTTGCTGCTGGTAGAGCTCCTTTTCCAAACTCCAACCTCCTACTGTAGTTCCAGACTGTTCCCTCCTGGATTTCAGAGTTACTTCCAATGCCTGTCACATATTGGAGCTTGTTGTTTTTGTTTGGTTGCTATTCAGTTCCTAAGTTGTGTCCGACTCTTTACAACCTCATGGACTGTAAAGCACGCCGGGCTCCTCTGTTCTCCACTATCTCCCGGAGTTTGCTCAAATTCACATCCATTGAGTTGGTGATGCCATCCAACCATCTCATCCTCTGATGCCCTCTTCTCCTCCCGCCCTCAGTCTTTCCCAGCATCAGGGTCTTTTCTAATGAGTCAGCTTGTCACATCAGGTAGCCAAAGTATTGGAGCTTTAGCTTCAGCATCAGTCCTTCCAATGAATATTCAGGGTTGATTTCCTTTAGGATTGACTCTTTTGATCTCCTTGCAGCTAAGGAACTCTCAAAATTCTTCTCCAGCACCACAATTTGAAAATATCAATTCTTTGGTGCTCAGTCTTCTTTATGGTCCAACTCTCACATCCATACATGACTAGTGGAAAAACCATAGTTTTGACGATATGAATCTTTGTCAGCAAAGTGATGTCTCTGCTTTTTAATATTTTGTCTAGGTTTGTCATAGTTTTTCTTCCAAGGAGCAAGCGTCTTTGAATTTCATGGCTGCAGTCACTCTTAGGATCTTATTAAGTATTTACGGAATGAAGGGATGAATTCTTCCCTGAGGCTGACATAAGGGCAGGGCACTGAACTTGGAAGGAAAACGAACACGAAGCGAAAGACTGGGTTCGAGTCCCAGCTGCCCCTGTGGCCAGTGGCATCACCAGCCGCATCAGCGAGATGGCCCCATTTCAGCACCCCCTCCCCGGCCGGCTCCCTGCCTAGCCTTGTCCCGAGGGCGTGGGAACAGGTAAGCCAAGGGTATGGCTCCCTCTAGGCAGATTATTCTTCATCTCCAGGAATTTCCCAAAGCAGGAAATGAACAGTTAAATAAAAGGAATAACTGAAGACCCTCTTCCAAGAGGCTGGAGTAGAACCCATCTGTTCTCTCCTCCTTCCAGCCTGGCCTTGATGCCCATCAGGTATCTAAGTAGGCAGAGAGAAGGGAAGGAAGAAAGGGAACTTAGTGGCTGAGAAGAGCCTGGTGTGATGTACTCCGTGATGCTCCTAGCTATGATTTATTTATTCCTTCTACTAAAGAGCTCCAGCCACTAGTGTGTCGGAACCCCAGGCTGTACACCTCAGAGAAACAAGCCCTTTTGGTAATTGACTCACGTGCGAGATTCCATTCTCAGGGCTGGAGTGAAGAGGAAGTCTTCAGCTCCCTGTTGATTGTTCTTAATTATCAGGAATGAGGAGAGGAAAAAAGGAGAGTGGGGGTCTTGGGGAAGCCCCAGGAAGCAAGATTTCCAGAAAGAGGGCGTGAAGAACCATTCCCATCACTGCAGAGAGGACATACAAGCTCAGGGACCAGGCTTTGCAATTTTTCATTCTTGATTTTGCAAAGAGCTGTATCAACAGAGTAGGACTGGAAACCAGATTGTGTGGACTGAAGGCAAGATAAATGAGGGGATGAAATGAGGAGAGTGTGGACATTCTTTTAAAGTGTGGACAGACATTAATAGGAAGAGCCATAGGGTGACGGTCTAGGCTAATTAATTAAACTCAAAAGAAAAAGTGACGTATTTATCAAATCACAAAAAGAAAAACTTTACAGGAATACCACTGCCACTTGTATCATTTGTTCCACTCATAAGGCTTTCTTTGTGGAAGGATTTACAGGGCTAATCCATGACTGACTGTCTTCTCCAGTCAGGGAAATAAGAAATCAGGGACTGTTTTTTTTTGGGTTTTTTTTGTTTTGTTTTGTTTTTAAATCCTGGGTTCAAACTGCAAAACTATAAAACTCCTGGAAGATAAAATGGTTGAGAAAATGTAAGTGACCTTGGGTTTGGCGATAATTTTTAGATACTGGTCATTAAGGTGAAAACTTTGGCTCTGAGAAAGATAAAATCAAGAGAAGCCACAGACTAGGAGAAAATATTTGCAAAAGGCACATCTGATAAAGGACTGTTAGCTAAAATATACAAAGAAATCTGAAGACTCATCAATAAGAAAACAAACAAACAAACTTGATTAAAAAATAGGCATAAGACCTGAACAGACACCTCACACAAAGATTCTATACAGATGCCAAATAAGCATTCAAAAAGATACTCCACATCACATGTCATCAGGGGAAGGCAAATTAAAAGAACAATAAGATACTACTACACACCCGTACACTACACACTTATTAGATTAGTATTCAGAATTGACAATGCCAAATACTGCCGAGAAGGTGAAGCAGTAGGAATTCTCACTCATTGCTGGTGGGGATGCAAAATGGTGCTGCCACTTTGGAAAACAGCTTGGCAGTTTCTCGCAAGATTAAACACACTCTTACCCTGTGTGTGTGTGTGTGTGCCAAAGTCGCTTCAGTCATATCTGACTCTGTGTGACCCCATGGACTGCAGCCCGCCAGGCTCCTCTGTCCATGGGGATTCTCCAGGCAAGAATACTGGAATGGGTTGCCCTACCCTCCTCCAGGGGATCTTCCAGTGCTAAAAATAAATACGCTATCAAGCCATGAAAAGACATGGAGGAAACTTCATTGTCTAGTATTAAGTGAAAGAAGCCAATGTGAAAAAGGCTACATACTGTGTGATTCCAGCTATGTGACTTTTTGGAAAAAGCAATGCTATGGAGACAGTGAAAGACCAGATATTTCCGGGGTTTGGGGGTTGAGGGATGAATAGGCAGAGCAGAAAGGATTTATCCCTGGGTTCAAATTGTGTATTTCTTGGGCTTCCTAGGTGGCTCAGATGGTAAAGAATCCGCCTGCCAATGCAGGAGACTCGGGTTTGATTCCTGGGTCATGAATATCCCCTGGAGGAGGAAATGACAACCCACTCCAGTATTCTTGCCTGGAAAATCCCATGGATAGAGGAGCTTGGCAGGCTACACAGTCTATGGGGTTGCAAAGAGTTGTATATGACTGAGCACACAGGCAAGGCTGTAAAAATACTCTATATGATACTCTAATGAAGTATCAAGTGACATTTCACTTGATCTGTCAGTCAGTCAGTTCAGTCGCTCAGTCGTGTCGGAATCTTTGCGACCTCATGAATCGCAGCACTCCAGGCCTCCCTGTCCATCACAAACTCCTGGAGTTTACTCAAACTCATGTCCATCGAGTCGGTGATGCCATCCAGCCATCTCTTCCTCTGTCGTCCCCTTTTCCTTCTGCCCCCAATCCCTCCCAGCATCAGGGTCTTTTCCAGTGAGTCAACTATTCGCATGAGGTGGCCAAAGTATTGGAGTTTCAGCTTCAGCATCAGTCCTTCCAATGAACACCCAGGACTGATCTCCTTTAGGAGGGACTGGTTGGATCTCCTTGCAGTCCAAGGGACTCTCAAGAGTCTTCTCCAACACCACAGTTCAAAAGCATCAATTTTTCAGTGCTCAGCTTTCTTCACAGTCCAACTCTCACATCCATACTTGACCACTGGAAAAACCATACCCTGACTAGACGGACCTTTGTTGGCAAAGTAATGTCTCTGCTTTGCAATATGCTATCTAGGTTGGTCATAACTTTCCTTCCAAGGAGTAAGTGTCTTTTAATTTCATGTCACTTGATACCTGTGTCCAAACTCATAGAATCTGTTACAACGTCTAGAGTGAACTCTAGTGGAAACTATGGACTTTGGATGATCATGTGTCAATATGGGTTCATCAGCTGTAACAAATGTATCACTCTGGTGCAGCATATTGATCAAGGAAAAGGCTATGCATGTTGAGGGCAGGGAGGATGGGAAATCTCTGTGCCTTCATCTCAATTTTGCTATGAATCCAAAACTGGCATCGAAAAATAAACTCTTAAAAGATTTCCTTCTTCAAATATCCATGTACCTTATAGCCTGATAAGTGTGGCAAAGCCAGAGGATTCGATTTAGAAAATAAAAAGCAATTGCTGTGTGTGGTGGTAATATTTGCTGTTTGATACAACTTCAGCATGTACACTTTTAAAATACATTTTTATTGAGTAGAGTTGCTATATGATACTTTAGCAGTAAAAAGTGATAGACATGACCTCTGCTCTCAAAGTCGTGACTGTCTAGCAGGGAAGGAAGACAATTTTAGAAGTCACATTAAGAGTTGATAAATGTCGCAATAGGGGTGGAACACAGACCCAGGAGAAGGTGTGTCAGTGGGTCCCATCAGAGAAGGTGTGTCAGTGGGTCCCATCTGGGCAAACAGGACAATGAATAACCAGGAGGACATGATGAGGACTAAACCGAGATCTGAAAGGCGAGCAACTTTGTAAACTATAGAAAAGTACAGAGGCAAAAAAATACCCATACTCTGCCTGAGCAGAATAATTATTTGATCACAACTCAGTGTATTTTCTCAGATCTTCCTTTATCAAATACCTTTCTTTGTTTTGTGAAAATTTGTTACTCATAAATACTTTAAGAAAATGAAGTGAAAAAGAAAGAATAAAGTATAAAAAACAAAGCTTAAAAGAAAAACCCTGCCATCTGTGAATATCCACTCTTGAGTGAACTTTGTTGTATATATCTGCATATATAGGCTTCCCTGGTGGCTCAGTGGTAAAGAATCCGCCTGAACAGTGCAGGAGACCAGGGTTCGATCCGAGGGTCAGGAAGATCCCCTGGAGAAGGAAATGGCAACCTGATCCAGTATTCCTGCCTGGGAAATCCCCATGGATAGAGGAGCCTGGTGGACTACAGTCCATGGGGTCAAAACAGTCAGACATGACTGAGCACCACCACCACCATTCCATGTATATCTTTAGGGATAGAAGAATAGGCAGAAACATTAACAGAAGTGTTTTTACAAAAATGGAATCATACTACATATTCATGCTTTTACACAAAAATGTTTCAATTCGATATTACTTGGATTTAATGGAAGAAAAAAATGGAAGTAAAAGTGGCAAAGGAATTGGTGAACTTCAGTTAAATGTGTCATCTAAACAAGCAACGCCAAAGAATGCTCAAACTACCGAACAATTGCACTCATCTCACACGCTAGTAAAGTAATGCTCAAAATTCTCCACGCCAGGCTTCAGCAATACGTGAACCGTGAACTTCCAGATGTTCAAGCTGGTTTTAGAAAAGGCAGAGGAACCAGAGATCAAATTGCCAACATCCGCTGGATCATCAAAAAAGCAAGAGAGTTCCAGAAAAACATCTATTTCTGCTTTATTGACTATGCCAAAGCTTTTGACTGTGTGGATCACAATGAACTGTGGAAAATTCTGAAAGAGATGGGAATACCAGACCACCTGACCTGCCTCTTGAGAAACCTGTATGCAGGTCAGGAAGCAACAGTTAGAACTGGACATGGAACAGACTGGTTCCAAATAGGAAAAGGAGTACATCAAGGCTGTATATTGTCACCCTGCTTATTTAACTTATATGCAGAGTACGTGATGAGAAACGCTGGGCTGGAGGAAGCACAAGCTGGAATCAAGATTGCCGGGAGAGATATCAGTAACCTCAGATATGCAGATGACACCACCCTTATGGCAGAAAGTGAAGAACTAAAGAGCCTCTTGATGAAACTGAAAGAGGAGAGTGAAAAAGTTGGCTTAAAGCTCAATATTCAGAAAACTAAGATCATGGCATCCGGTCCCATCACTTCATGGCAAATAGATGGGGAAACAGTGGAAACAGTGTCAGACTTTATTTTTCTGGGCTCCAAAATCACTGTAGATGGTGATTGCAGCCATGAAATTAAAAGACGCTTGCTCCTTGGAAGGAAGGTTATGACCAACCTAAATAGCATATTGAAAAGCAGATACCTTTGCCAACAAAGGTTTGTCTAGTCAAGTCTATGGTTTTTCCAGTAGTCATGTGTGTATGTGAGAGTTGGACTATAAAGAAAGCTGGGCACCGAAGAATTGATGCTTTTGAACTGTGGTGTTGGAGGAGACTCTTGAGAGTCCCTTGGACTGCAAGGGACCAGTCCTTCCTAAAAGAAATCAGTCCTGAATATTCATTGGAAGGACTGATGCTGAAGCTGAAACTCCAATACTTTGGTCACCTGATGCGAAGAGCTGACTCATTGGAAAAGACCCTGATGCTCGGAAAGATTGAGGGCAGGAGAAGGGGATGACAGAGGATGAGATGGTTGGATGGCATCACTGACTCAGTGGACATGGGTTTGGGTGGACTCTGGGAGTTGTTGATAGACAGGGAGGCCTGGCATGCTGTGGTTTGTGGGGTTGCAAAGAGTTGGACACGACTGAACAACTGAAATGAACTGAACTTAAGAAAATAGATTATGAAAATATTATAAAAGCATTAAGAAGTTAAAATCATTGCCTATCTATCAATATTTTTTGGTGACTGATTTAAATTCGGGAGTTTCAATTGGGTAAATGTGATGAAAAATAAGGTAATCTGCATCTTTCACGTGTCTGTGTTCTCACAACTCCCTAATTTTGCTAATTATATTCTTAATTTTACATCATCAAAGCTTGTTATATGACTGTTTAGTCTTTGGTCAGTATCTAATTGTTTTAGTACTTACCACCTGTACTTTTTCAGCTGTTTCTCATTTCCTGAATTTTTGTTTGTATTCTTATTTTAATATATAAAATTTTATTAAAATAACTTTCCCCCTCATCCCAAGTAGAGTTTCTGGGTGCTGTCTTCCTAAGTTCTTTCAGGTTTGATAAATTTTGTTTTTCGACTTTGGCTAAATGACTTCTTGGTCGTTATAATTTGGGGTGCCATTTTCTTTTCCTCAAAACTTTGTAAATATTGCCCCATTATTTACCAGTTAAACAATGCTCCTGGAAGTCTGAGGTCAGCTTGACTTTACTTCCTTGCAGTTGCATTGTTTCCTATGCCTAGATTTTATATTTGGAAGGATGAAGCGTCTTCCCTCTTGAAAGCCAGCAGACCTGTAAAGAGCCTGAATGCCACGAGACTGCCCTACTGTGAGGAAGTCTAAGTCAGCCACCCAGCAAGAGAGAGAGAAACCAGGCATGTGAGTGAAACCTTCTTGGACCCTCTGTTTCAGCACAGCCAACGCTAAATGCAGCCAAGTCTTGACGCCATCTGTTGACGTGTAGCAGAAGCAGCCCCCAGCTAATCCCTACTCACGTTCTTCATTTATAGAATTGTAAGCCATAGCCACTGATTGTTGTTTAACAGTGATTTGTTATGTAGAAATAGATAACTAAAACTATAAACAGTTTTGTGGCCTTTTTTTTTTTTTAATTGCACTTAATGATGGATCCTGACCACTTCTTCCACATTGAGCTTCCCAGGTGGCTCAGCGGTAAAGAATCTGCCTGCCAAGCAGGAGACGTGAGTCAGATCCCTGGGTTGGGAAGATCTCCTGGAAAAGGAAATGGCAACCCAGTCAGTATTCTTGCCTGGGAAATCCCATGGACAGAGTAGCCTGAAGGGTTGCAATAGAGTCAGACACAACTTAGCGACTAAACTTAAATAACTTCTGCATTAGTATTTAATGTTTTTGTCTTTTTCTTTCCTTTTCTTTCAACTTCTGTAGTGTGAATGCATAATTTCCATACCACTTCTTTTTTTTTTTTTTTTTTTACTGTTTGAGCAACTCTGCTTGTTCTGGGTTCAAGGATGAGGTTGAGAATAGCTCTGAAAACCATCTATGCAAGTCTGTTAGACTAATTCTCATGAAATGAATATTTGCCACTGAAAGTGAATATTTACCACTACAATTGACAGAGGACCCAATTGACAACAGTTCAAACACAGAGAAGGGTATTTTTCTCAGGTAATAAGAAAGTATTAGTAGGTGTTTACTGGTAATGGTTCAGTGGCTCATCATCAGGGCTGTATCATTTTGATTCTTCAGCCTTGACCCTGGAGTTGAAAGATGGCTGCTCCAACTCCAGACATCACGTACATTTTCCTGGCAGCGACAAAGGGGAAACAGAAGAAAAAACTTCCCAAGCCCTGGGTGGGATTCGTCTCATGTCTCGTCGGCCAACTCTTGTATTTGTATAACAACCTTTCTTTCTCCCATGACTACAAGTGGAAAAGATGCTCATTCTAAAGCCTTGGAAAATTCAGGAAAAAAAAAAAGAGAGCAACAGTTATGTGGCAGCCTGGCTAGGAGAGAATTTTGAGGGAGAATGGATACATGTATACATACGACTGAGCCCCTTCACTCTTTACCCGAAACTATCACAGCATTATTAATCGGCTATACCCCAGTACAAGATGTCTTTGGTGTTAAACAATTAAAAATTAAAGTAAAAAAGAAAGCAAAATCATCAATAATCTCATAGCCCAGAGATGACATCAAATGTTAACATTTAGGAACATTTCCTTCTGAAAATCCACCCCCGACATATGTAAATTATATATTACATATTTAGTATGGTGCCATGTTTTTTTAAAAAACTCAGTATTGTATTTTCCCACGCCATTAAAGTTTTTCAGGGTCATAATCATTTTTTATTGTTTTTTTATCTTTCTTTTTCTGGATCACCAAACTTACACATCCCCATAAAATATTCATGTTTATGAACATTCCTGATATTCTCACCTCAAGAGAAAACCACTCGAAGCAGCCAGCAGCTTTCTCAGAATTTATAACTATTTCATGTAGTTGGACATCCAGGTTGTTTCCATCGCTACAGATAACACTTTGATGAATATCCTCATACATAGATTCTGTTCACATTCCTGATGATTTCCTTTGTGTAAATTCCTAGAAGTGGAATTACTGGGTGAAAGGGTAAAAACATTTTCAACGCTGCTTCTGCATACTGCCAAATTGCTTTCCGGAAGGGTTGTACCATTTATACTCTGACCAGCCTTTTATGAGCATGGCCCATCACTGCAACCTTGCCAGGACTTCTGAACCTCTTTCAGACCTTTGGCAAAAAGGCAGTGGGGCTTAGAAAGCATAACACTCAGACTGCTAATTCTAACCAGCAATCAGAAGTCTTGCTTTTAAGTTCTGACTCCCGCAGAGCTTTTGCGTGACCTTGGGCAAGTGAGTGAGTGCACTTCTAAGTTTGGGTTAAAAATTCTGCGTACTGTAGTGAACCCTGTTGTCTATCTGCTCAATAATTATTTGCCCTTTACTCCTTTCCAACAGATCCTGATTGAGCTCAGATATGCACCCCTCCTCTATGAAAAGCTTTGGGGATGCTGACCACGGGCTGCCCCAGCCTCAATGGGTGGAAGCTGATTAATTTAAGCAGTGGTTCTCAAACTTTTTGGTCTCAGACAGCTTTACCCTTTATTTTCTTATTTAAATAAAGTTTTATTGGAGGATAGTTGCTTTACAATGTTGTGTTAGTTTCTGCAATACAGCAAAGTGAGTCAGCCATACCTATGCATATATCCCCTCTTTTTTGGATTTCTTTCCCATTTAGGTCACCACAGAGCACTGAGCTATACAGTAGGTTCTCATTAGTTACCTATGTCATATACAGTCATGTATATGTCAATCCCAGTCTCTCAGTTCATCCCACCCCCTTTCCCCTCCCCTTGGTATCCATACATCTATGTCAGACACCTTCACACTTCTGAAACTTTTTGAAGAACTCAAAGAGCCTTCGTTTCTAGGGGTTATATCTGTCAATATTTACTGTATTTGCTACTAAAAGTAGGGAATTTAAGAACTCTTTTGAATTAATTTACAAATAGCAACAAGAAGCCAGTTCGATGTTAACCTGTTTAGCATATTTTAAAGAAAACCTCTTTTATTTTCCAAAACCAAAAACACTCAGTAAGAAGAGCAGCATTGTTTTACGTGTTTGCAAAACTCCTTTCGGTGCCTGGCTTCGTAGCAGCCCAGCTGGATGCCCACATTCGCTCCTGCGTTCTGTCTGCGGTGTCATCACCCAGCATCCAGTTGCTGCAAAAGTCCATCGTGAGAGACTAAGAGAGAAAGGCAATACTGTTATGAAAATAGTTTTCCCTTCATGAACCTCCTGAAAGGATCTCAGCACCCCCAGGGGCCCCTAAACACATGTTGAAAGCTGTCATGGTGACCCCATGGTCCGCACCAGAGACTGGTCTGGGAGTGGGCACACAGCCCAGTATGATGGGTGAGGCATAAAGGAGAGGTTGTTGGTGGGCTTCAGGAAAATTCTTGCTCCCGAAGAAAAGCGTATGAAAGGGTATGATGGTATCTGCATGTGATAGTTGTGTCTACAGCTATTTTTCTGCCACTGTGGGAGCAAAAGGTGTACATGCAGAGGGGCACAGCCAAGGGGTGACAGATGTGAGGAAGAGAGAGGCCCTCAAATGAAGGTTGGGCGAGGGGAGGAGTGGGGAAGCAGGAGCCAGAACCAGGATCCCCGCTGGTCCAGGCTGGACAGCTGGGGACACTGCTATGAGGCTATGAGTTACCAGATGCAACTATTTTCAGTAGAACTGTGGGATGATAAGTGAGTGCCCACTGAGGGTGTGGTTTTAGGGAAAATGATGGGAAATTCAGGATACTGGAGCACTGACTATTTTTGGTGGCCTTTAGTAAATCTTATAAGAAAGAGACAGGATTATGCCAATCGGAAAGCAGAGAAGAAGGTGGGAATCTTGTCTCCAGGAGATACTTAAGCCCATAAAAACCTTACTGGCCAGGACCCTCCCAAACACCTTCCTTTGAGTTTCTTCACCAGATGCTCTGGACAGGGTGTCAGCAAGATCGGCTTTATGGTGGGGGCTCCCTGCCCAGGAATGTTATTTAAAGTGCCTCTGGGCAGAGGTCTTTACTCTAGGCCCAGGAGCTCACTTATCAGAGGACTCAGAGACCATGTCCAGATAAAGTCTTTGGTTGAGGATTAATAAGCCATAGAACTGACCAGAAGCAAATTGATGGAAGCTACATGTGGTGATAGAGAAGACTCTTGAGAATCCCTTGGACAGCAAGGAGCTCAGACCAGTCAAACCTAAAGGAAATCAACCCTGAATATTCATTGGAAGGACTGATGCTGACACTGAAGCTCCAATACTTTGGCCACCGGATGCGAAGAGCTGACTCATTGGAAAAGACCCTGATGCTGGGAAAGATTGAAGGTGAGAGAAGGGGAGGACAGAGGATGAGATGGTTGGATGCATCACCGACTCAACAGACGTGAGTTTGAGCAAACTCAGGGAGATAGCAAAGGACAGGGAAGCCTGGCGTGCTTTAGTCCGTGGAGTCGCAAAGAGTCAGACACGACTTAGCGATTGAACAACAACAAAAATATTAAGGAAACTGTGTTGCCAGAGAAATTCTAACCTTGGCCAAGAAAAGCATCGTTTTTTAAATCCCTAAGTAATCCCCATACCTCTGAGCCTGTGGTCACTGAAACTCTGTACCTCCTCCAACAGCTATCTCATTATGGCTGTGAAAAATTTATTCCTTCATATCCAGGATCTATCTTCAGTAGGCTTCTATGAAAATGTGAATACTTCCCAACATACAGCAAAATATTGAATACCGCCCAACAAAAAACATACTAGTTGCTTTCTACCCACCAGATATTTTACAGACATTATCACATTTGACCCTTACAATAACCCTACAAAAATGAACTCCAATTCCCGCTTTGCAGATGAGGAAACTGAAGCTTAGTTTGTTTCAAAAACTACCTGGTTTCTTAAACTTTCTGATGATTTTCACCTTTAGAACTTGGTTCTCAAGCTGGTAACTGCTGGCACCTTTGTCTGTGTTTGCTCATTCAAGTTGCAAAGGTACAGATGGCCAACCCAGCACTCTCAGGGCAATAAAGTTCTCTGACCCCACAGAATCTAGAAATGAGCTTGCCCACTGAGAGGGAAATGAAATTCAAAGCATAGTGACATGAAACATTGATTTTGTTTTTCTTAATCAAAAATACAAATTATAATCTGTCATGAAGTCCACAGGTATGGCCGTTTTCATGCATGTTGGCGGGAGGGGTGTTTTTGACTGGAGGAAGGGAGTTCAGAGGAATGTCTGACCCACCTTGAACCACATCATGCAAGTGGCTGACCTGCAGCTGGTCCTGGGATCTGCTGATATTCAGTGGCTTCAGTCAGTGCCCTTAGTGACTGTGGGGCACACAGTTCTGTCCCCTATTCCCATTGCCCAGATCACCCTCCAAAACCCAGGAAAGATTCATCCCTGGACTCCTCTGACCGCTCCCAGACTGCATAGCTTCTCCACGCTTACATCTGTTGTTGGTCCCTAAGTTGTGTCTGACTCTTTGCAACCCAATGGATTGCAGCACACCAGGCTTCCCTGTCCTTCACCAATCTCCGGAATTTGCTCAGATTCATGTGCATTGAGTTTGTGATGCTATCCAACCATCTCATCCTCTCTCGTCCTGCCTTCAATCTTTCCCAGCATCAGGGTCTTTTCCAATGAGCCAGCTCTGCTTATAGGCGTACAAGTCATTGTGAAGAAGCATACAGAATCTCACAAATAACAAGTGAATTCGTTACAAAAGAAGCCACCGTGGGTTTCTTTTCAGAATTGCACAGTTGCATCCGACAAGGGCACTTAGCCTTGTATCCTGTTTTCTCCAGCTGTTCCAAAAGATGGTTTCTCAGAACGGTGGAGAAGGGAGGGACTTGGCGATCATGCAGTCAGGCCCCTTATTTTGCAGGTGAGACCCAAAGAGGGGAAGTGCCCTGTCTGAATTTTCACAGCTGGCTTAGTGCTGAAGCATTTAGTAGAACCTGGGCCAGAATACACTGTGTCAAGAGCACGTCCCCAAACATGCCCATGATGATAACTCATCTGCTGACTTATGTAATTTCTGTCCCAAGCCTAACTATATTTTCCATTTAGATTAACTCTTGGCAGTAGTGAGTTCTAGAGCCTAACCACCTTCACAGAAATTGATAGCACTTAGGTATTTTAAACTATTCCAAAGCTTTAAAGAAGTTTTGACAAGGGAGCTGACATTTTCATGTTCTGAGATTTGCTATATAAAGTACATGTTTACCTTAATGACACTAGTATTTGCCAGAATTTGATCATACTATATTCTTGCCTTTTTTTAGGATTCATTTTTTAAAGTCTTTTAACACTTAGGTCAAGATCTGGCTTGATCTCAGAGAATCATGGAATTTGAAAGCAAGGAAGGGACTTCAGGACTTGATACAACTGTTCTCTAGTTAAGTGTCCTTCCTCATAAACTTTACTAGAGAAACTTTAATTAGGGTACTTAGAATACAATTTCTGGAAAAAGAATTGTTTGGGCTGCAGTTTTCATGAAGATAGTGACTACGTAAAAGTAAATTGATCCGCACGTTGCCTTTAGGAAATGGTCCTCTGCTTCTCCCAGTTTATGTAGTCTTTCTGGAAAGAGGGCATATTCCTAATAATTCTAATTCTCTAGCAACTGTGTCCTCATCCATAGAGCTAACATGGTCTGAGCGCACAGTAGGCGCTTAATGATTGTTTACTGAATGCATGGACTAAATGAACGGATGCAGTCCCACACGTGAGGCTTGTCTTTCCTTATAGTAAGGAGGGTGCCTAACAGGCAGAGATGACATGCTAATTCCAGAAACAGCAACAGGGATAACATTCCAGTAAAGAGAAGAGACTTGTTTCCGGCTAGCATCTGCCAAAGTTGGTCCAGGAAGGGGGGCAGCAGTGATGATCATTTCTCAGAAAACGCTTGTGTCCAGGCACGGAGGCTCTTGCCCTGGGAAACGAAACCTTGCAAAGATACAGAGGCCAAGCGTTCCGCTGACCCCCACCCCGTTCCCTACCCCCAGCACTCCCCGCTGACCACCGCTGCTTGTCAGCAGTGTACCCGGAGTGCGGTTCGGATTCCAAGAATCCTTGGAACTCGGAAAGGGCCTGAATCATTAAGACAGAAGGAAAGAGAAACACTCTCTAGAGGCCTTGAATGACGTCCTCTGGATGGGGCTTTGTTCTTCCTATTGTTCAGTCACTAAGGACTGTCTCACTCTGCGACCCCATGGACTGCAGCACACCAGGCTCCTCTGTCCTCCACTATGTCCCAGAGCTTGCTCAAATTCATGTCCATTGAGTCAGTGATGCCATCCAACCATCTCATCCTCTGTCGCCCCCTTCTCCTCCTGCCCTCAATCTTTTTCAGCATCAGGGTCTTTTCCAATGAGTTGGCTCTTCACATCAGGTGGCCAAAGTATTGGAGCTTCAGTGTCAGCATCAGTCCTTCCAATGAATATTCAGGGTTGATTTCCTTTAGGATTGACTGGTTTGATCTCCTTGCAGCTCAAGGGACTCTCAAGAGTCTTCTCCAGCACCACAGTTTGAAAGCATCATGGATAGAGCTTGGCTAGTTATACATTCTCCACTCCTTTGTTAATGTCAGGAGGCAGATGTGAGCCGTATGGAAAAGCTGGAACTTCAGAAACCGTGGGAACAAAACCTCTAGATACTCTGGAGCACACATCTGCTGTTGTGAAGAAGTTCTCAATAGAAATAAATACAATGGAGCCTGCAGCCGTCAAAGAAAACTAGCTTATTCACTTTAGGCAGGTCTGAGTAAACAAGAGGGTCATTTGTTATGTTTGGTTAGCAGGGGCTGGTAGATTTAGTTATGATTGTTCTATAAATTTTCTTCTGTGCATAAGTCACCAATTTGACCATTTTTTTCCTGAGAGATTTGGTCACAATTGGTTCTCTTAAGAGGAGTGCATGCATGAGTCCCTTCTCAGCTGCTCAGTCGTGTCTGACTCTTTGCGACCCCATGGACTGCAGCCCACCAGGCACGTCTGTCCATGGAATTTTCCAGGCAAAAATACTGGAGTGGGTTGCCATTTCTTTCTCCAGGAGATCTTGGAGACCTGGGGATTGAACCCAGGTCTCCTGCACTGGCAAGTCAAGCATAAAAGTCATCAAACCATCTGCAGTGACTCTTAAGGACAGCTCAGAAGTTGAACTAACCTAGTGGAGACCATGCTTGGCCACAAACCTTGGTGCTTGGGATGGAGTTTGTTGGATCAAGCAACAACACTGGGTTCAACACTGAACCTAACAGTGTTGGTTCAACACTGGGAAGTATTGAACTCCTGCAGTTCACTTGTATTTATGAAATTACTAACAGTGCTCATTCTTTCCTCCCCTCCACTTGCAGAGCAGTGAGGAGATTAGGGGTAACATTTAGCTTGAGGCCATGGAGGGGAAGAGTAAAAGGGAAGAAGAGGGCCAGCACTCCTTTGGGTTCAGAGAAGAAGTCTGAGCTCATGACAATATAATTATAGGGAATACAGGGGTGTGGGCAGGCAAGCAATGTGGCCTCAGAGCCTCACACACGGGGACCCGAGGCAGTTCTTCTGAGGTCTGAAAAGCAGTTTTGTCCCCACTTAGTGAATTAGGTGTGACTTCTCTCATCTCCTCAGCCCTGGACCACAGGGAGCACCTCTTTCCATGTTCCTATCTCACCAAGGAAAGGACAAGAAGGCAGATGTTCCCAGTGGGATTTCTTCATCTTTTTGACCCTGGTTGTGTGTGCTAATGATGTAGGGAACAGACGTCCTGTGGGGGAGTTAGGAGACCAAGGTTGTCTTCCCAACTTTCACTGTTATTGAGATGCATGGTGTGGGTAAGTTACTTAAATTTCATTTTTCTTCTCTGCATGATGATGGCTTGCTATTAGATTGATTCTGAGGTTACTCTCACTCCATACATGTAATTCCAGCAGCAACGAATTGTCTTCATCACCTCTCATTCTTTCATTGAATGAGATAAAGTATAAAAGCATGCTATAAGGTCTACCTTACGTATATATGAAAAGACATCATTGAGCTGCTCATATGAGTCCTCGTTTGTGCGTAAGTGTCTGAGCCCTGAGAGTGTTATTACACAACTGACAGGCGCTGACTCTTCTTTACATGCCAGGTGTGCTGAGCTTTTTAGGTGTATTTACTAGTTTAATTCAGGCATCCCTCCGGGCTCAGCGGTAAAGAACCTACCTGCCAATGCAAGAGACCCAGGTTCGATCCCTGGGTCAGGAAGATCCCCTGGAGAAGGGGATGGCAGCCCACTCCAGTATTCTTGCTTGGAGAATCCCATGGACAGAGGAGCCTGGTGAGCTACAGTCCATGGGGTTGCAAAAGAGACACACGCTAAGTTGGACACAACTTAGCGACTAAACAGCGACAATAGCTAGTTTAATTCATAGACCAGCCCTCTGAGGAGGGGCTGGAGTGAGACCAAGGATCATGTTCATTTTACAGGTAGGAAGTCTGAGTCTGAGGGCGGTTATATGAGACTAGGGAGTTGGGACATGGTGTAGCCAGAGCTTGGTCCTGGCTGATCTGTCCTTGGAGGCTCTGCCCTTTGCCCCAGCACCTCCTGCCTCTCCTTCGGCCAGGATGGGCATTATCTTCTTAGCATCCTCCCTTGACGCCAGAGCTGATCAGAAGAGCACAGAGTCAGACAACGACTGAATGGAAAGGATGCCGGTTGTGGGTAAACGCCCTTGCTTGAGAAGATTCCAGAACAGGCATCCAAGGCAGCTGCAGCTCACATCCTGCAGACAGCTCAGAACCAAGCCAGAGCTTTGGGCACACTCAGTCAAGGGGAGACAGAGGCTTGCTGGCCCCTTAGAGTCTCTCAGCCCAAGGATTTTCTGTTCCTCTGATTCCTAGAACTGTTGGCTGAAAGAGAAAAGCTTACGATAAACCACAGCGTGGGATGCAAGGTGACAGGAACCGTGCGTTTGGCCTGATGTTTATCTTGTGGGCCAGCCAGCGCCTGGCAGCCAATCAGCAGGCTCTCAGCCGTGGAGCAGGGCTTTCCCCATCAGCTTCCTTCCCAGTCACTCACTACCAGTGAGTGAGGAAAGGAGGAAATCAGGGCACAGGGAAAGAAGTGTCTCCCTGGCAGGAGGCCAGGGGGGTCCTAGATCCACTGGCCTGCTTGCTTGCCTGCTGGACAGGGAGCCCAGCAGCCCATTTAGCTATGGTCCAGGGCTCGGAGCTTGCATAGCAATCCATGCTTCACTCACTCCGCTCCTTGACTCTTTCGTTCTCTCAGCAAAGAACACGGGGCTCACTGGGTATCCTCACCCATAACACTCTTTCCAGACTTTTTCTCCAGCCCATCTGCATACTCCGAGGATAGTCATCGATTCCTTTATTCATCCAGCACAAATAGTGCAGCGAACACCTAGCCAGTGCCAGCAGGCGGGTTTGGGATGCCAGGGGCCTCCATCCCTGTCCTCAGGGAACAACCAGCAAGTGGCATGCTGGCAGGGACGTGGGAACGATGCCGGAGTGTGAGATATGTGTGCGGAGGATGTGGGGAACCCAGCTCAGGAAAAAGAGGCTTTCATGGGGGCAGCATTAGTGAAGGTGGGCATGGTCAAGAGATGGTTCTCCAAAATGGTGATCTCCTGTGTTTTAAGATCACCCCCAGCTACAAAAGCAGGAATGGTTGTATGAGGAGAAACGGGGCACGGAAATAAGCTAAGAGGCTCAGAGGCACAGGGACCCAGACAGAATAGAACGTAATGCCACCTCCTGCCTACGATCCTCACTCCATCCAGGACAGCAGGACATGCGCCAGGATAATTCATTGAGATGATCAGCTATGTCTTCTTCCCTCTGTATCTCCCTCCCTCTCTCTCTCTCTTATTCCTGGATGGTGCAGACATTGTGTTCCCTCATCCTTCTGAAACAGACTTGGATTCCAGGTTGAGAGTCATAAACAGGAGGTTCACTTACATGGCATTTGAAAGCTGGACGACCCTTGCTGGCTGTAGGAAGGGCAGGGGAAGGATCAGAGGAGTCAACTGCAAGGAGACCGGGGGCAAAGGCCTCAGAGCTTCTACAAGAGCCCAGAAAGGGCCAGAAAAGAAGAGCCAGCACACCGTTCTCACTCCTCCCGGAATCCTCATTTCCCAAGCCCCACACATCATCGCTTTGTGGCTTTTAAATTTTTTTTATATTGAAGAATAGTTGATTTACAATGTGGTGTTAGTTTCAGGCGTACAGCAAAGTGATTCAGTTGTACACGCCTGCCTGTCTGCTCAGTCGCTTCAGTCATGTCTGACTCTTTGCAATGCTGTGGACTGTAGCCCACCCAGCTCCTCTGTCCATGAGATTCTCCAGGTGAAAATGCTGGAGTGGGTTGCCATGCCCTCCTCCCAGGGCTCTTCCTGATCCAGCGATCGAACCTATGCCTCTTACATCTCCAGCACTGGTGGGTTCTTTACCACGAGGGCCACCTGGGAAGCCCTCAGTTATACATACATATTATGTATGTTCTTTTTCATATTCTTTTCCATGATGGTTTATGATAGGATAATGAATATGGTTCCCTGTGCTATACAGTAGGTCCTTATTGTTAATGTCATTTTTGAGAAATATCAGATTATTTCCACCAAATTAAAAAAAAAAGTTGAAGAAATAGCCAGTGAAGTTTGGGGAGGCTTATTCCTTAGAACACAACAATGGTACATTTTAATATAATGAAAACATGTTATGAGATGCTTAACATGTCTCCACTATCTATTTTCTACATAGTAGTTTGTATCTGTTAATCCCAAACTCCTAACACATCACGTCTTTTGCATCTGCACACTGATTCTGGCCTGTAGGCACCCGAGCTGAAGTGACCCACTTCCCCGGGTTATTCTCCATTCTGGCCCCACGGGTGTGCCCCTGCCACCCTCCCCTTGTCATGTGATAAGGGTATATTGTCTGGGGACTTCGTGGCCGTCCAGTCTCCACCAGGACAAAGGCTTCCAGCGGCAGGAGCCTGCTCTTGCTTCCAGTTCACTGAGCTTCACCAGCACGAGCCAGGTATTTATTTACTTGGCTGCACCGGGTCTTACTTTCAGCATGGAAACTCTTGGCTGCCGCGTGTGGGATCTAATTCCCTGACCAGGGATCGAACTCTGGCCTCCTGCATTGGGAGCGCCCAGCCTTGGCCACTGGACCAGCAGGGAAGTCCCCGAAGCTGGCGGGTTGTAGACATTTGACTGATACATGGATGAGTAGCTTCCTAGTCCTTAGCTACAGGTTGCTCAGTCGCATCCAACTCTTTGCGACCCCATGGACTGCAGCCCGCCAGGCTCCTCTGTCCATGGGACTTCCCAGGCAAGAATCCTGGAGTGGGTTGCCGTTTCCTCCTCTCGGGGATCTTCCCCACCCAGAGATGGAATCCGCATCTCCTGCACTGGCGGGCAGATTGTTCACCACTGAGCCACCTGGGAAGCTCTGAGGGGCTTCCTTTGTTTTCCCTATTTTATTCTCATCACAGAATTCTCTTAAGATAAGATTTCATTAGAATGCTTCCCTTGCCAGCCCTACCGTGGGTCCCCTTTGTCTGTGGATAATTCGGGAGTCCTGAGCTTGGTATTCAAGGTGTGGCTCCAGTTTACACTACCCTCCACGCCCGTCCATGCCATCCCCTGCTCTAGGACACCTGAACTACTTGCTTCGGCCGCTGTCATCACACTTTCTCTGAGTCCTGCGTGCAGTATTTTATGTATATTATTCCATTCACACTTTGCAAGGGCTCTGTGGATAGGCACTAGCCTTATCCCGACAATCCCTGGTTTTATGGAAGAAGAAACTGAGGCTTAAATAATCCACCTAAGATGGAGCAGCAAGAGGAGAAGGGGGCGGCAGAGGATGAGATGGCTGGATGGCATCACCGACTCAATGGACACGAGTTTTGAGCAAACTCTGGGAGACGGTGAAGGACAGGGAAGCCTGGCATGCTGCAGAGTCAGACACGACCGAGTAACTGAACCACAACAGCGTGATGGAGCAGCTCCTGAATGCCACATTCAGGCCCTGACAACCTCCCCCCTAACCTGTCTGCCACCCGAGGCCTCATTTTTAACCCCCACTAAGAGAACCGCGGTGGCACCCCACTCCAGTATTCTTGCCTGGCAAATCCCATGGACGGAGGAGCCTGGTAGGCTACAGTCCATGGGGTCGCTAAGAGTCGGACACGACTGAGCGACTTCACTTTCACTTTTCACTTTCATGCATTGGAGAAGGAAATGGCAACCCACTCCAGAGTTCTTGCCTGGAGAATCCCAGGGACAGGGGAGCCTGGTGGGCTGCCGTCTATGGGGTCGCACAGAGTCGGCTACGACTGAAGCGACTTAGCAGCAGCAGCAGCAAGAGAACCTACCTTGTGTTTTAACATCCTCGGGCTGTGCTCAGGCTCGTCTCTGAGCCTAGCTGAGTCCTTCCTCTTCTCCACATGTCTTTCACCCCTGGGGTCCCAGCCCCACCCGCTCTTCCTCCATGAGGCTTTCCACCCCTCTGCTGAGTCATCTTTTTCTGGGCACCCTCGGATGCATTCTGATTGAAAGCAGCATCAGTTGAGCAGGTGACTCCTCCACTCAGGGCTGTGAGCTCTTTCTAGGCAAGGACTACAGACTCTTCATAAAATTAGCGTCCAAGTCGCTACTCCTATTGACATCCAGTGGATCTCAACCACGGTGATGAAGGAAGTGACCACAAGGGGGCAGTACCAAAGGGTCTGATGATGGATCGCCCTGACTTCACCCAGGAGACCCTGCAGGGCCCGGAGGAGCAAACATATAAAAGAATTGAAGCGTGCTCACAGTACTGTATTGTATATTTGAAATTTGTCTGAGAGAGTAGATTTTTTTAAAACTCCTCACCACATAATTGTAGCTATGTGAGGTTATTGCTGTATTATCTGACCTTATTTTGGTAATAAGTTTGCATATATATATATATATATATATGCACATATATGTATATATATATATATGTATGTATGTATGTATGTATGTATGTGGCTTTCCTGGTAGCTCAGCTGGTAAAGAATCTGCCTGCAATGCAGGAGACCCTGGTTCGATTCCTGGGTTGGAAAGATCCCCTGGAGGAGGGCATGGCTTAGTGGAGTAGGAGCCTATTTCAGTATTCTTCCCTGGAGAATCCCCATGGACCAAGGAGCCTGGTGGGCTACAGTCCACCCGGTCACAAAAAGTCAGACATGACTGAGCAACTAAGCACAGTATATATATATATATATATATAATCATATCATACACCTTGAACTTATACAATGTTATTATGTCAAATATATTACAATAAAGCTCGAGAAAGAAAAAGTGCTCAGCCAAAAAGGTAAATAACAATGTGAAGTATAGGAGGAAATTTGGATGAAAGTGATCAAACACATTTTGGGAAGTTTCTGAAAACTTTCGAAGTTTTTCAAAAATTTGGAAAACATGGGGAAATAGCTTCTTCCCCCTGCTAAGTATTCTTTGCTTTTCTTGATAAGATATTTACATCTTTAGTTTCCCAAGCACAATTTTATTTGCCAGTCAAGAAGCACATAACACATTCTGTAAGGAAAAAGTCTATCTAGGTGTAAAAATAAGATTAAAAATATGATTCATGCTATTGCCTATTATTTTCCAAATTTTGTTACTTTTCTCTCTCCACCCTCCTAATGGCTGTGTATGAATTTAAAATGTTTTAAATTTAGAATTATGTATTATTTAATTTTTGAAGCTTTGTTATTGTTATTTAGCTGGGTTTTTCCAATTAAAAATGACTAGAAGACCATAAAAACATCAAGATGTGTTACCTTCCTGGCATCCTTGAAGATCAGAAGGCCCCACAGTAATCCTGGGGAAGGATTGGGGAGGGTCAGGTCGGATGGAGAGGAACAGAGGTGGCCAGTGAGTGCTGGTGGCCACAGCTCACTAATTCATGGGTGCATCAGGATGGATGTAAGAGCTAGACCATAAAGAAGGCCGAGCCCCGAAGAACTGATGCCTTCAAACTGTGGTGCTGGAGAAGACTCTTGAGAGTCCCTTGGACAGCAAGGAGATCCAACCAGTCCATCCTAAAGGAGGTCAGTCTTGGGTGTTCATTGGAAGGACTGATGCTAAAGCTGAAGCTGCAATACTTTGGCCACCTGATGCAAAGAGCCAACTCATTGGAAAAGACCCTGATGCCGAGAAAGAGTGAGGGCAGGAGAGAATGGGGCAGCAGAGGATGAGATGGTTAGATAACATCACTGACTCAATGGACATGAGTTTGAGTAAACTCCGAGAGATAGTGAAGGACAGGGAAGCCTGGCGTGCTGCAGTCCATGGGGTCGCAGAGTCGGACACAACAGCTGAACAGCAAAGAACAATTTAGGGATAAAATTTTGAACAAGAGTCCTGCTGGCTGGGATGGGATGGATGCGGGCAGGAGTGGGGCGGGGCTTGGGAAAGGGTTCTGACTTGGGTTTGAGAGGGTGGCAGAGATGCTAGTGACAGAGAAGAGGGAGGACCTGTGGGGCCTTCACTTCATTTCCCTTGGGTCCTACTCACCTGCCCCTCACATTCCTCCTTCCACCCAGGAACACTTACCTGCTCCCAGGTGTGAAGTCCTCATCTGCCCGGCCTCCTCTCTGGACAGTCCTCCATTGCCCACTGCCTTATCCTGTCCGCACAGCACTTCCTGGGGATGCGGAGGAGGTGCGAGGGGTGCTTCTCTCAGAGACTTCCTGCCTCACCTGGGTCTCCAGTGAGAGTCAGTGATCAATTTCAGGCTGAGTGAGGGACTTCCCTGGTGGTCCAGTGGTTAAGACTCTGCACTTCCACTGCTGAGGGCGTGGGTTCAATCCCTGGTCGGGGAACTAAGATCCCATAAGCTGTGTAATGTAGCATGCCCCCCCAAAAAAAGGAATTTTAGGCCAAGTGAGGGGGGCCCATACCTGTCCGCAGGCTTTCATAACCCGGGCAACGCTGGACTGTTCTCTGCGGTCGGGGCTGTGCTGGGTACTGTATCAGCCCTGGTCTCTACCCACTCGATGCAATAAAACCCCACACCCCTACTTGTGAAGATCAAAGATGTCTTTAGGAATGGCCTAAGGTCCTAGTCGTCTGCAGCGGAGATTACTGCCTATGTTGTGAGCATGCTCAGTCACCCAGTTGTGTCTGACTCTTCCCTGAGCCCCACCTGCCCCTTCAAACACCTGCAACGGCCTCCCTCCCCCAGAGTATCCATCCTCCCCTGACCCCACCCACCCACTCACTCACCTGAAATCTGACTGACACCCCTCATAGCTCAGCTCTCACTGGGATGGGTCCCCTTATCCACCCAGGACCGTAATCTGTGCCCCTGTGGGACCCCTGGACTTTCTCATTCATGCCTCTTAATCACAAACTGCTGAATTATTCCTTTAATGTCTGTCTTCCTTGCTAGTATATGAGCCCACAGATCACTGATCACAGCGATGTTGCTGGGGCCAGTGTGGTATCTGGGCACACAGTAGGAGCGCAGAGATGTTAACTGCATGGATAAACACAAGAGTGAGATAAAGAGGACACGGGACCAGGAGGCTCTTCCAGCAGAAAGTGAAAGTGGAAGTGTCTGCCGCTCAGTCGTGTCCGACTCTTTTGCAGCCCATGGATGGTAGCCCGCCAAGCTCCTCTGTCCATGGGATTCTCCAGGCAAGAATACTGCAGTGGGTAGCCATTCCCTTCTCCAGGGGATCTTCCCTACTCGGGGGTGAATCCAGGTCTCCTGCCCTGCAGGTGGATTCTTTACCATCTGAGCCACCAGGGAAGCCCTCATCCAAGAGTGTGTAGGTTTATTCAGAACCCATCACTGCTCAGCTGAAGACACACTGCCATCCACCCCAGGGCCTGCGGAGGAGGCAGAAGAGGGTGGGGTGTGCATGTAGGAGTGAGGGGTGAGGTGGAGGGCTGATGATGGTGGGGGACAGTGCCCAGAAAGGAGAGAAGGGGTCTCGTCTGGCTGGGTGATCTTGGGTAAGAAACTTAGACTCCCTAAGCCTTCTTCTTTTAATCCATGAAAAGATTTTTAAAAATGATTTATAAAGTCTCTCTTGGCCCAAATGTTCTACGAGTTCAATCATCCTTCTAGACCAGGGCTCTGCAATGTTGGGGTTGCCTGGGTAGACTCCTGGGCTCACCCAGGCCCAGATGCTGGGAGTGTGGCTTGGAATCTACACTTTACTACATTCACGGGTGATTTTTATATTTTTAATGCAAGTCCGTGAGAGGCTGGGAAACTGTTTCTGCCTTGTTCACTCACATGCCTGCCCCCAAATCTAGCCCAGGGCAGCCCAGAGACAGGTGCCCCCAAACTATTAATAATCCTGGATGGGCGAATCTGTGGATGAGGAATGAATGTGATTGACGGCCCCAGCAGTGTGCATAACCAGGCTCCTGGTCCACTATGTGTGTACACATGCTCTGTCGTGTCCAAGTCTTTGAGTCCCCAGGACTGTAGCCTGCCAGGCTCCTCTGTCCATGGGATTTCCCAGGCAAGAATACTGGAGTGGGTTGCCATTTCCCCCTCCAGGGGATCTTCCTGGCCCAGGGCTCGAACCTGGGTCTCCTGCATTGCAGGCGGATTCTTTACCAGCTGAGCCACCAAGGAAGCCCTCTGCTCCACCAGGGCCAGCGGTATTGTCCTTCTCCCTCCTTGGCTGTATTTCCCTTTCTGTAAAATGCAGAATGGATGAAGCAACCCATGTGATTGCTTCCGGCCTTAAAAATTCGCAGCACCACGCACTCCTGCTTTTTCTTTCCAATTTGCTTCCCTCCTCGAGAGGAGAAAAAGAATCCAGAGGAGAATCAACCACAGCCCAGAGATTTGTTGTCGGTTTTAATAGGAGGGGTGGAGTCAAACAGTTTAGAGGAACGTATAAAAAGACCTTTTCCTTTTTGCTGGAACACAATATGGTTTGTGCATAGCACATACATATTAAAAAAAAAATAGAAGCATCACATTTTACAAGCACATGACTGAACAAATTCTGCGTTTTCCTACCTGCTAAACCCAGGCTCTGCCCTGGGATGCAGCCTGAGGTACTGATTGATTTATATTAATAGGAAGGAGAACCCACGTGAGGACCCAGCAGTGTGGGTGCTGGGATCTGCCGATCAGTGGGGCATCCACACATGGGTCTGTGTGAGCTGTCTGCAGGGTGGACCAGATTCAGGAGGCTGTGGGCACAGTCACTCCTGCCTCCTGTCCAGGGAAGAGCATGCACCAGTTCTGGGGCAAGCACAGATTTCAGTGTTTCCATCTATTCTTCTGGCCCTGACCCTAACTTTCCTACCATTGGAGTTTTCCTGGGAGGTAGCACAATGAATGTTTGGGTTCTTGCTGAAAGGAGAGGGTAGAAATACTAGCGACCCACTTCGCAGGTACGGGAGGGGCAGGTGGCAGAGAACACCTCCTTGGTGGTGATGGACCCAGAGCCCTTGGGGGAAAGCACTGGGGTAGAAAGAGGTAGGAGCAATCTAGCTTGTGTCCATATGAAAAGGGGCAAAAGGGAAAGGGAGGGCAGAGAGCTCATCCCAGAGGCCAGCGACCATGTTTGGTGTATACCAGCAGCTGTGGCCCAGAGTGGGCAAAGGCGATGGACGTCCAACTTTGGGGGGAAGGAGACTGACCGCTCACGACCTCGTGCATTTCCTTCCTCCCCCAGGGCTCTCTTAGGATGAGGAAGGGTCCAAGGTCCAGGACGAGAGAGGGGCGGAGCCAGCCTGGGCTGGAGCATCCCACCTGCTTCAGGATAGGATGGACCTGGGAGAGAATTCCGAGCCTGGGGAGAAAGCGATGTGTCTGAAGGAGAGAAGTTTGTCACCGGGAGCAGAGGACAGGAGAACCTCCCCTCTTTCTTAAGCCCCAGAACAGCCCTGACCAGGGGCCTGGGGTGTGCGTTGGAGGTGTGGTGGGACGTGGGGGCAGAGGGGAGGGTATAGAGGAGAACAATGATGGAGGGTCCATCACAAAGTTGTACGCTGCTTTTCCATTGGGAAGTGGGGAGGGAGGGGTCAGGAGGCAGGGAGTGACCTACAGGAACAAGGAGGGCGTTTTCTGGTTTCCTCTGTGGTCTACCCATGGCTGCCCGTGGAGGGGGTAGATTCTTCACGGTCCTGGCCCCCGTTCTTTGTCCTGAGCTCAGTCATTCCAGCTGAGAAGCCACCTTCAGGGGGTGCACCTTGCTGCTCTCTTCTGCATCATTTGTTCTTGAAGGGGTAATAAGGCAGTCTCTGGGCTCCTGGAGCCCCGCCTTTGCCTGGAGCTCCTGGAGATGGTTTGAGATGGAACAGAGGCCATTTAGCTACAAAAATTGCATGAACTGGGGTCACAGCTCAGGATCTGGGGGAGGGAGGACCCAAGACATTCTTAGTGCATGCCTGGCGGGAAGGTGGGGCTCACCTCTGTTCCCCTGCTTCTGCCACCTCCTTGCAGACTTTTGGATCCAGTGGGGCTGACAGCTGAGCATGGGCCTCAGCTGGGGATGAGCAAGGAGAGAACTCGGCACACCTGTGCAGACCTCACTCCCCGCCCCGATCCCATGTCTGGGGATGGGGTTTGACTTTTCCCTAAGCCTCAGTTGCTCACAGGTCAGAGGGAAAGCCCTAGGAGAATTCCTTTGGATGGGAAGGATGTTGAAGAGTCAGTGATTCAGCCGTACATCAGCGGTGATCTTCAAAGCACTGAAACACTAGTACACTTTGGGCCCTGGTACCAGTGAGAACAGATGCCCAGCTGCCCATGGGATGTCAGACAATGTGTTACGCTGGAGCAACGGACATCAAGCCTGCTGGGTCCCGGGCATTTCAGAGCTTCTCATCCTCCCTCCCAGCATCAGAGATCGGAGTGGACATTTGGGGAAACTCCTGGTCAGGATTTGGGCACTTTTATAAGCCTCTAGGGGGCTGCAGGAAAGATCTAACCATCTGAGGCCTCATGACTCTCCTTAGAAGAGCCTTCTCCTGCCAAGAGAGCTCAGCATCTGGGGGAGAAGGGAACCAATATTTTGAGACCAGTGACTTCCTTCTCCTCTCCAGATCGTGGTCCATCCGTCCCCACCCAGACCCCTACACGCCCACTGCGTCCTACTGGGAGCTGACCCACAGCTCAGGTTCTGAGTGCATTGGTTTTCGAGGTACCCTGTTAAACAGACCAGTTGCTCAGGACAAGGCCTCCTGAAGAACAATCCGTTTTGTCCCCTGCCTCCAAGCAGACCTACACTTGAAATATTCCAAACAGTCAAGATGGACCGATGTTTTCCCTTTCTGCTTGACCAAGACCCCAGCTCCGTCCAGTTTCCACTCAAGACTTGGCTGCACCCTCTCTCATCCTGAGCTGTCTGTTGCATCTTCGCCCACTTGCATCTCACTGTCTGTTGCATCTTCGCCCGCTTTGGTGTAGCCTCTTGTCCCTCCTCCAGCACCTGTCTGCCCTGATATGTGCTGGGCAGAGGAGGTGACCAGCAGGGTGTCTCTCCCTTGGATCGCGAGCCCCTGCCTTCAGCTCATCCTGGCTCTATCTATAGCTGGACGCATCTGCAAATAGAGAGGTGTGTCAAAGGCGAGGATATTTGCAGCAGAGAAAGGACTGGTCTTGCTGGCCAGGGCCTCTGAGAGTCACAGAGGGTGTCAGCTCATTTTGTAACCCGCCTGTCCACGTCCGCCGAAAATATGTGCGCTCCGACACGGGTCTCTCTGGTTTCAGATTTAGGAACGTCCCAACGGCTCAGGCATCCGAAGGCTCCAGGCAGACAACATTTATAGTCGCTTGGGGCACCTCTGCTTTAAATACTCTCAAAGGCCAGGAGGCAAGAAGGCATTGTGGCAGCAAGGAGCCGCTTCAGCTGGGCTGCTCCATTTCCCTGGATTATCACTCTCCTCCTACTATAGGGGGTCAGGGGGGCAAACTCTGGACGTCACGGTGCCCAATTCCGCTGCATCCAGGCACCAGTGTGTGTGTGTGGGAGGCCGGCCGAGAAGGAAGTGAGAGTATCAGATGAGAACTTGGGTGAGTTTCCTGGATGTTACTGGAGAGGAATTAGCATCTGAAGTCCGAAACCTCTCTACTTCCTTCATGACCTATTTTGTACCCCTTGATGCTGGCCAAAGAGGTTGCCATTATTAGGATCCTTGTCATCTGAGGTTAAAATAAGACCCGGTTCAATGTGAGGAAAAGTTACGGGCAGGCAGCCTGGCCCCAGCTTGTTCTTGGAGCCACGCGCAGCACTTGAGTCCTCTGGGCAGAAAGGCTCTCTCTAGGACGCCCCGTCCATTCCGCTGCTTCTAGCCAGTTTTCTCCCAGTTGCCTCACACGCTGCTCCAACCCTCTCCTCCAAAAAAAAAGGGGACATTGTCTCCCCCAGTTTCATTGACAATGTGTCCCAGGGTTCCCAGAGCCCTCACACCTGGGGTGCCTTGAGTGCCCGCTCACACTTTCTGGTCTGCAGCTAAATCTCACGCCCTGTCACCCTGCCTCTCTGCACTTTAGAGGACAGCTGCTCCCTGACCCTGCCCCTGCCCCCGCCCCGGGGCAACCCACGCAGTCAGCAGCCTCTGAGAGGGAAGGTGATTGGAAAGAGTCAGAATGGGAGCACGCATCGATCCTGCTGGGCTGACAGGTGACATTCTTGCAGGCAGATTCCGGTGATGCCTGGAGGAAAAAGCCTGTTCAGAGATGCCCAGATGCATCGGCTCTGATGATATAGACTGAGATGTCTGTACGTACAGACTGAGATGTATGAATATACATCAGTACACACACTTCCTCCCCTCCTTTTCCAGCGCCCAGGGTCCTCTTCCATGAGTGTCTCTGGACTTTCTCCCCTCAGTCGAGGTCAGAGCGTGGGATCGATCCATTGCCATTCTAGGAGCCCGTCTGCAAGCCCTCCCTCTGGTGGGTCACCTGCCATGGGGTCCAGTGGCTCTGGGTACCAGCTCAGATCTCCCCCTCTCCCAAGCAGAGAAGGAGCTCGACTCAGGAGGCATAGGGGGAGGGGGAACTGTCCACCTGTGCAAAATTCCAACAGAAAAGACATTGCTTTCCACCTGTGAGCCTTCCTCCAGGGTCCTCATATCCTAGGGAGGAAGTGCGTGACAGTCATGGTGGGGGACACCTTGCTGCCCCGCTTCACCCGTCCGTATTTGCTCAGTGCGATGTAGGCGCCTCGGTACAGGTCCGACTCGTAGGCATTGTAGTTGTTGGGCAGGAGGGTCTCTCTGAACTTACACTCTTCTTGGAAGCTGGGCTGCGGAGGAAACGGACAAACGGCAGAGCATCAGTGATGAATGAAGCCCAGCAGACATCAGGCCCCTCACCTTCCCGAATCGGTTGACCGCTGGGAGCTCTGAGCCATCCTGGGTGAGCGGAAGCCTGGAAGCTGAAAACAGGGGGGCCATCGGAGCTCTCGTGGGCCCTTCTTCACCTTCCCCCACTTCATGATGAGAAAACTCAGGCCCAGGGATGTGGGTGGACGGCCTGTGTCACGTGGAGAGCAAGGGTGCTCCGGACTGCCAGTCGCGGGCACTTAGTCTGTTAAACGCCTGGATGATAATTTATTACATTCAGAGACAGCACCAGGAAGGGATAGAAGCTGTCTTCTCGAGTCCCCTGGGAGAGGACCTAGTGGAGCAGGACTGAGAATTGGGGTTTGATCAGTGGCTTCACTTCTGTGACCTTGGGGCAGCCGTCTCCCCTCCAGACCTGTTTCCCTTCTCTGCACGCCACATGCTGGGGGACCATCAGGAGGGGCAGGTGGGCGGAGGTTGAGACGGTCGACTTTCTAAGGCCTTCCCAGCACACCTGTGTCTGGTTATTATAGTAATTCTCTCTCCAGTTGGATCCCTCATCCCATCTTTCCCAGGTTAAGGCCCGAGTGTGCTGCCCCTTAAAAGGCCCATCCTTGGCTTTGATTTTGAGCCCAGAGGTGCCTGGTGTCACTGTGTGTGTGTGTTCAGTCATGTCCGACTCGGCGAACCCATGGACTGTAGCCCACCAGGTTCCTCTGTCCATGGGATTCTGCAGGCAAGAATACAGGAGTGGGTTTCCATTTCCTCCTCCAGGGGATCTTCCCGGCCCGGGGATCGAACCTGTGTCTCATTATGTCTCCCGCATTGGCAGGTAGGTTCTTTACCACTGAGTCACCTGGGAAGCCCTGGTGTCCCCTTGGAATCCACTGTTCTCCAGAGAAAGGCAGGAATGAGATGGTGATGAGCAGAGACTTTATGGGGAACAGAACCTGGTTCCCTCTGTGACCTGTGGTGCCATGGAATCTGGGGCTGATGCTGAAAGGCCCTCTCTGGAGCGATTCGTGTGAGGACCACCTGTTCAGAAACTGAGGGCCAGGCTTCCTGCCACACATCGACAAGTTCAGCCCCAATAAATCACCCAAATCCTCCTTTATTCCTAGAAGAGAGGGCCCTCCATTCAGACCCACCCAAGTCACTGCCCCCGGCTGGGGAGATGTCTGGGCTTCGGGTGGAGGTCGCTCCCTTGAGGGGCTAGAAAGCCTGGGATCTGGTCTTTAGAGAAATGCAGAATGAAACAGAGGTAGAGCTGAGCATAATACCTGACTCCTTCCTGCCGACTGAGGCCATCGGCTATAAAAAACCCACTCAATGGCTGAGCGGCTGTGCCAGGGGTGTCGTCTGACCTTCTCAAGAGGAATCGTACTACGAGCGCCTGGCCTCACCCTGCCGGCGTGGGGTGAACGAGAGCCTCTTTCTCTGATGAAGAAGGGTGATGAGCTGGCTCCTCGGGGCTCCGAGTGGACCAGTTTGAGAGCACTGAAAACAATGCACCATCCCAGGGGACTCCCAGGTCCCTGAGACAAGGACTGTGTCCTTTTGAGCAGGTGACACTGGATGAATGATGCTCTAAGAGGGGCTCATGGATGCCCACAAAGGGATGGCTCTTGGATGCAGTGAGAGCCAGTGAGGGGCAATGGGCATCATCTAGGTAATACACTGGGTACCACTCACCCATCCCTTTGCCACCCCCTCACTGAATGAAGGCCTCCCCTCTTTCCCTCTCACACCCCTGGGTTACTGTTGACAAGGCACCTTCCCGTGATGTTCATTTCCTTGAGATGACCCTGTAAGTCTGCACCAGCCATGTCAATTGGCTTCTGAATATCGCACCAGGGAGTTCTGTTTTTCACAAGTTTTTACCTTTCTTGCTATGGGTACGCAAAAATATTTACAGAATGAAGAAAGGAATGTCCCAAAGTAGGAAAAAGAAACTAATCAAAGTAGGCGAAGCGTATATGATGATTCACCTCTTATTTACTTATGTGAACTTGGCAATTATTTCACCTCCTAAACCGCAGCTTCCTCATCTGTAAAATGGGAGCTGTGAGGATAATTGTGTCATAGAATTGGAGGGAGCATTCACTGAAATAATGCATGGAGAGACCTTGGTATAATGCTTGGCACACAGCAGAGTAAAATATAATTGGTATTGCCATAATGATTCTCCTCTAACTGATTCATAGATTAGTTGGAAGTAAAAGGACTAAAAGCTTTGTCTTACCTGGGATCATCATTCCTATAAAACTTGCTGTGGGGGCTTCTCTGGTGGTCCAGTGGTTAAGAATCTATGTGCTAATGTAGGGGACATAGGTTTTCCAGACATCCCTGGTCTGGAGAGATTCCATGTACCTTGGAGCAACTGAGCCTGGGCGCCACAACTATAAGCCTGTGTTCTAGAGTCTGGGAGTGGCAGCAGCCGAAGCCTGCACAGCCTAGAGCCCGTGCTCCCACACAAGAGAAGCCACTGCAATGAGAAGCCCTCGAACCACAACGAAGAGCAGACCCCGCTCTCCACATCTAGAGACGTGTCCCTGCGGCAACCAAGACCCAGAGCGGCCAAAAATAAGTAAAGTTTGAAAAAGCTGCGGTGGGTTGTAGGACAACTTAGCTTCTAAGCCCTGCATTTATTGCCTGAGTGGTGGTAGAGGGTGAGCCTGGGGGAGGCGGGCACAGAGCTGACCCGGCTCTGGCCCTGCACTCCTGGGGCCTCTCGGGATATGGGGGTTCGGGGTAACCACAGGACCTAAGGCTGTCCATGGGCAAAGCTCCAGGGAAAAGTGAATTCGGGATCAATGGTCAAAGTTGAGCAGAAATAATGCTGCATGAATTAACAGTCTGGTGCAGCTCAACAAACAGAATACGATCCAGAAGTAAATCCAAACACGAACGTAAAATGAATATAAAATAAAAGTGGCAATTCCAATCACTGGAGAAGACATGGTGTTGGAAGAACTGGATACTATCTTACATAATAGTAATAATGGAATAATAATAAAAGTTGATGTATGATTTTATTCCTAACTCTAAAATAAATTCCAAAGGAACAAATATTTAAATGCTAAAAAGAGAAACTTAAGGAGAGTTCCCTGGTGGCCTAGTGGTGCTTTCACTGCCAAGGCCCAGGTTCAATCCCCAGTCTGGAAACTGAGATACCACAAGCCATGCAGGCAGAACCAAAAACAAAGAAAAAAAGAGAGAAGAGAATCTTAAAAAAAAAAAAAAAAAGTCAGAAAGCTCTTTCTAAGCAGGACACAAAAAAACTAGAGGCCATTATAAAACCCAAGAGGAATAAATTAGACTTCTGCCTAGAAAAAAAAAAATCACCTTAAAGAAAATAAGAATGTAAATAGCAAACTGAATAAAAAAATATTTACAATGCATTATACTTTATAATATAGTTTGCAATAGATTGAATTTGGTTACTATATTCAGAACCATGAACTGACTGAAAAATGGATATTTATAGATGACAGTTCACAGAAAAGGAAATACAAGGAGCATTTAAACATAAGAAAATATGCCTAACAGAAAAAAAGTGAAAGTGTTAGTGGCTCAGTCTTGTCCGACTCTTTGTGACCCTGTGGACTGTAATCCGCCAGGCTTCTCTGTCCATGGAAATCTCCAGGCCAGAATACTGGAATGGGTAGCCATTCCCTTCTCCAGGGGATCTTCCCAGCCTGGGAACCTGGGTCTCCTGCATTGCAGGCAGATTCTTTACCATCTGAGCCATCAGGGAAGCCCTAAAAGAAACAGAAACCACAAGTGTGTGATTATGTTTTTTTTTTTTTTGTGATTATGTTTTTAATTGTCGGGTTGCACACAGAACTGTGTTGGATCAGAGACTTTCATTGGTGAGCGCATGGGGACTAGGAGTTCTCATTGGAAGTGTTGGTGTGTGTATTGTTATAACTTCTGTCAAGAGAAGATTTACAGCATTTATTAGAATAAAATAATAACTACAGTTTTGATGAGCATTTCCACTTCTAGGAATTTATCTTACAGGCTCACTCCCACTTGTGTCTAAAAGTCACGCACTGCAGCATCATTTATAACAGTGAGAGACTGAAAACAACCTCAGGGTCTATCAGACAGGCGGTGCTGAGCTCAGGGATGGGACAGCCACACAGAGAATGTTCTCAGTCATGAAAAAACCAGAACCCCTCTGTGCACTGCTTTGAGATGGCCCCTAAGGCATACTGTTCAGTGAAGAAGCAAGATTCAAACAGTGTGGGTTGTTTGCTCCTGTTCGTGTGATTTTAAAATATGATGCCAACATGAGTATACACTTAGGGATGCTAGTTCTTCCTAGGATGGTTGGCACACAAGGCCTAGTGACAAGGTGTCCTGGGGAGAGTCTGGGTCTTTGAGACAACAGTGAAAGGGAGGAACTTCCCTGGTGGTCCAGTGGTTAGGACTCTGAGCTCCCAATGCAGGGGGCATGGGTTCGATCCCTGGTCAGAGAACTAAGATCCCATATGCTGCATGGCATGGCCAAAAAAAAAAAAACCCAAAAAAACAAAAAACAGTGAGAGTGAGACTTCATTTCCATGATGTATTCTTCTGCACCTTCCTCTCCTTAAACCATGTTCATGTATTGATATTACCTCGTCATATTAGTGTATTAGTGAAAATAGGGAGGGAATTGAGGGTGAAAGATGGCCCAGAAAATGGACTGAGAGAAGCTTTGTATCAGAGACTGGTCTGTGCTCTCCCTCTAGTCTTGTCCAGCCCCCTGTCCACCCACCAATCGATTCTAACTTTTTATGACCCTGGAGAGCACCCTGCCCACCAGTTTCCAGGAGAATTCATTTCTGATCTAAACTGTGGTCAAGGGAGAGGTTTCATGCGAGGTTTGCAAACTCTGATTCCCTTGTGGCTCAGACGGTAAAGCCTTTACCGGCAATGAGGGAGACCTGGGTTCGATCCCTGTGTCGGGAAGCTCCCCTGGAGAAGGAAATGGCAACAGTACCCTTGCCTAGAAAATTCCATGGATGGAGGAGCCTGCTGGGCTACAGTCCATGGGGTCGCAAAGAGTCGGACACGACTGAGTGACTTCACTTTCTTTGCAAACTCTAGAGAGGAAATCAGATCTTGGGGCAGAGGTCTTGGGGGACAGGACAGGAAGAGAGAGGAATTGAGCCAGATTGGAGCCAGAAATTCAGAGCATTTGCCCTGATCCAATAGAAGAATCTAGCTTTTGCTAAGGTCTAGATCTTCTAAAACGTATTTGTTTAAATGTGCATGATGGTAGTGTTATACATTGTGCTTTTGTCTCCGCTCATCAGATATTGATTATTCAACTTCCACCCCAACTTTTCAGAAAGTTTCCGACCTCTATTTCTTTCCTCCAGCCCACCTTATGTCCCTAGCCTTCCCCAGGTTGTGTTAGTTGCTCAGTCATGTCCGACTCTTTGTGATCCCATGGACTGTAGCCCTCCAGGCTCCTCTGTCCATGGGATTCTCCAGGCAAGAATACTGGAGTGGGTTGCCATTCCCTTCTCCAGGGCAGCTTCCTGACCCAGGGATCGAACCCAGGTTTCCCACATTGCAGGCAGATTCTTTACTCTCTGAAGTCTTCCCCAGAATTCTGTGCAAATCCAAAGTGAGAAGAGACATGGATGAAGTTGCTTTGAAAGCTTCTCTGCCTCTCCCTGGCCCCTTCTCCTCTGAGCCCCTCTCTGCTCCATCCCTGGTGTTCAGGTGGCCATGCGGCCGGGGGCAGGAGGCTGAGACCGTGGCCCTGAACCCTTCCCTCCCGCCCAATGTTCCACGGCCCCACAGATGCTCAGGCTGGCATGGGGACCAGCCCCTCGCTTCGTCTCACCGTTTGTGTCCCTGAGCCGAGTCTCATGGCTCAGGAATGCTGGCTCCTCAGCTCTGGTGAGAAAAGCCAAGCGAACGCCGTGTTAAGAAAAGCAGCTACCGTATATTATTACTTGAACAAATGAAAATAATTCCCCCGGATCACATTGCTGGGGCCTGCCAGGCCCCAAGCCCCAGCGTGACAATGCCTTAAATTCCACGTAGGTCTAATCAGACTTCTGAGGACCTGAGCTCTAAAGCGTTTAGCTCTGACAGTGGAGAGGGGCGTTTTGCAGGGGCAGGTGGGACATACAGGGGTCTTGGCATGAGTTACCTCTGGCGGAAATGCCCCTCAGAGTCTGAGGTGGACCAGACAGCCATCCCAGACTCTGGTCTTTGTTCAGTAGGCCACTGGACTGATGGAAGTGTCTCCATGTCTTTAAAGTTCTTCCTTCTAGGGCTGCTGAGGGCCATTTGCCCCCTTTCCTCCTGGTTGTCTATGGGCATGGGAGTTGGGGAGGGGGTTGCATGGATAAGGAGGGGGAGGTGAGAAAACACCCAGAGAACTCTTTGTCTCAAGACCCTCTCCTCCTGGAGCCCAGCTGCTGCTTTCTCAGCCCTTAGCTGAAATGGAGAAACAGCACCTCCTGGCTCTGAAGACGCCTATCCTTTCTAATCCCCGTCCCTAACACACAATTGCATCGGCAATGGAGAAGCATTTGAAGATGCCTCCACCGGGCCTGTCGTGATTCTCACTCCTCATTCCGGCATCGCCCTGGGTAGCAGGCAGGCTGCAGACAGAGCCCTTTGGGAGACTGTCTGCAGGGCTCCCCAGGTCCCTGGCTGCAGCACAAGCTGCCCCCAGCTCTGGGGTCCCATCTCTGACCCTTCCACCTACTGTTAGCACCAGCGACTCTTTGCCCCATATGCTCAGACTCCATCTCCCGCTAGCGGGGGAGAAGCAGCCAAGGGCAAGAGAAAGACCTGATCCTCCCCTCCCTGCAGGTTAACACCCCAGGTAATAACCGACGGCCTCTGTGGATGAAACAAATGCTGTGCTTCGCTGGTTGTCATGATGCCATTGATGAAAAGGATGGAGACATAGTTGTACTGAGTAAAACCAAAGTCACTGAGAAGCATAACTGAATTCCTAGTAGGTTTTCTTCACTATGTACTTTTCTCAGCTAAAGGATTCTAACAGTACCATGTCAGGTGGAGATCTTTGATTTTTTTTTCTTTTTTAATTTTAAAAAGATCAAGGAGATGGGAACTCACTGATTCCTGCCTCCGTCCCCATCAGAGGGAGCAGAGGTCTGGGCTCAGAGATGGTTAGAGACTTTGTCGGAAGTAAGATAGTGGCTGGAGGCTAGGAGCGGAAACCTGGGCATCAGTCTACATACCTTGTGCGTTTCTGTTTCAGGCCTAGGGCATCACCCGTGGAGGCAGGTCTGCACACAAACCTGATTCACCTGAGGCCTCAGAGACCCAGGGTCCCATCTTCAAAATGGGGATGACAATCAGACACCCCTCCCAACTGTGCTGGGGGTACTGCCCAGAAAGCATCCCCAGGGCACCTGGCGAACAGTAGGTGCTCAATATGGGGGAGCTGTTTATATTGTCTAAACACTGCCACAGGCTTTGCACCCCTCCTTCCAAGGGAGGAAGCCCGTGGGAGCCCACTCTCTAGGTGGGTTTTCTTGGTGCTTATTTTCCTACCTTGGATTTCCCTGTAAAGAATCTGCCTGCAATGCAGGAGATGTGGGTTCAATCCCCGGGTTGGGAAGATGCCCTGGAGAAGGGAATGGCAACCCATCCCAGTATTCTTGCCTGAAGAATCCCATGGACAGAGGAGCCTGGTGGGCTACAGTCCATGGGGTCGTAAAAGAGTCTGACATGGCCTAGCAACTAACACTGTTACTCATTTTCTTACCTTGTCCCCTGCCCCTCCCTCTGTCTGTGCCCCCAGCAGGGGTCCCCAGCCCCCCGGAAGAAACCCCACTCAGGCAGCATAGTAGCAGCTGAGCATGCAGGGAAGGGAGACAGCTCCAGTGGCTTAAAGGGAAATGGTGTGAATGAAATCACCATTCATCAGGAGTCTTCCTGGCTCCGGGATCAGTGGCAATTGTTTTTTCAGACTGTGATAACGGCCCCTGGGGGGCACTGCAGGCTGGGGAGAGAGGGTTCAGGAGCATCTGGTGGTGGGCTTGGGACTCTGGGGAGGACGATCTCCCCTCCAAGAAGGTGCCCTTGGGCAGATACCCCTGGGGGGTATATGAGGGGAGGAGGTGGGGGTGTAGACGGTGGGCAGGGCTCCTCCCAGGGAAGGCCCCCCTTTTCTGGGACTCTGGCTCTGCAGTGTGTCCTGTGGACCCTCTTTGAAGTCATCTGCTGAGGAGTGAGGGGTCAGGGGTGTCTGGAACATCAGGGGTCAGCCTACGCTTCAGAGTCTCCCCCTTCTTGTGGTCCCGGAATGCTCTGTCCATTCCCAGCGGTTCTGCTGGTCCCAGCCTTACTGGCTTCTCCTACGGGGACCTCAGGTTTCAGGTGGGACGTGGACACACTGATCCTCTGTTTGTGCCCTTCCCCCACCTCACAGTTAAATTTCTTTCAGGATAAGGAGAAAGAAATACTAAATAGCTTGTTAATGACGGTGGCAGAGATAAGGGTTGATGTAGTCTGTACTTCCTTTGAAAAGATTCACTTTGAGGAGAAGCTCAGAGCCAACGGCCCCCATTCCTGGCTCTGCAGCCAGTGGGATCCAGGCAACACACAGGCGGCTGGGAAGGGGCTGTTGGGGACCATCCGCTATACCGGGCGGGACACTGGCTCCATCGAAGCCCTGCTGGCTCCAGGGGCCTCCTGCCCTCTCCATCACACACGCAGAGAGCAGTGAAAAGGACATCTGAGGATCCCTGTTGCAGACCAGTTTCATCTCCCGGCAGCCCTCAGCACTGGTGTGACCCTTGGCCAGCATGGATTCCCTGCCCTGCAAAGCCCATGTAGCCTGGTGGCCCCTAAACCTGCTTGCACCTCAGAAATACCTGGGAAACTTGAAGAATAAAAACAAACATATGCAGGCCCCCCAATGCAGCCCTAATGACTGAGCATCTCTGAGGAGGGTCCCCAGAAATCTGGCCTGTGATGAGTTCCCAGGGTGGTGTGGATGCAGAGGGTCCTCCCATGAGACTCATCTCTAGGAAGGAGGAGGGCAGAGCCTGGGGCAGTGTTGAGACAACATAAATGACTCCCCTGTATTGAGCACCTACTGTTTGTCAGGAGCCCTGGGGATGCTCTCTAAGTACTATTCCCCAGCAGCCCCGAGAGATGCATCTGATCTTCATCCTCCTCTTGCAGGTGGGCCCCCGGGTCTGTGTGCAGACCTGCCTCTGGGCTCTGCAGGTGATGCATGTAGGCCCCCAGCAGTAGCGCCTCCTCTCATGGTACAGACTAAGATGCGGTTCCAGCTCCAGCCTACCTGCCCTCCAGCCACTTGTCCTCAGAGGCTCACTGATTCTGATGTATGCCTTGTCTCCACACAAACCAACCCAGACAGAGAGGTGTTAGCGCTGCAGATCACAGGCCAAGACTACCTGGGCTCCCCCTTCGGGTATTTCACAGCCCTGCTGTGTTGGGACAGCCTCTCTGGATGCTGGCCCTGGGTCCCAGAGCCTCTGCGTTCACTTCCTGCTCCCGTCTGTCCCCATGCAGGGGTAGAACGGCCCTCCACACCCTCCCCAGAAATAGTCACTCTGCTATTCCTCGACCATGGCTCACAGATCTTCCTTTTTAGCCTTCTTATTTCGGTCTCGAGAACTCCCAGTGTCTCTGCCTTCGTAGGAATGCTTTCCCCCTCCACGTTTTGGAATATGCCAAAATTATGGGCTGGGAGACTCAGGAAGGAAGGGGTCAGAGAGAGCAGAGATGTGGGGAAACGTGGAAGTTGGGGAGGTTAACCCAAGTGCTAGCATTGCCCCCACCAGCGGTGACGGGTGGTGGGAGAAGGCAGAGGTGGGGTCTGGTGCCAGCCAAGGGGGTACAATGGGGGCATGGTTCTCTGGCGCCTGGGATCAGAGGTCAGAGGGCTTAAAACCTTAAAGTAAGATGTCCACACACCGATAAAGGTGAGGAAAAGAGCTTCATTTCTTCTCCCCGAGCTGTGCTCATGGCTGGAGGGTGGCTCCTGGGAGAAGCGTGTCTAGGCTGAAACACGGGCCTGCTTCTCTGGGCCTCTCCGGCTCAGGGCCTGACCGTAAGCTTGGAGAGCAGCTTTATGCAGAACTCTGGCTTTCCTTGGACCCTATGACCCTCTGAGCTATAGTTCCTTTCTTGCTACAAGGCTCCGACAGGTGGGATCAGGAAAAACATGATCCAGCACAGAGCTGCGAGCACCTCATTTGCACCGGCTCCTCCCACAGCCTCCCTCCTCATTCTAGATAAATACGCACATCTCTGCTCAAGAGTTTGCACTATTTTCTTCAATTGCACACTCTTCATGCCTCATGCAGGGGCTTCCTGGGTGACTCAGTGGTAAAGAGTCCACCTGCCAATGCAGGAGGCGTGGGTTCGATCCCCGAATTGGGAAGATCCCCTGGAGGAGGAAATGGCAATCCACTCCAGCCTGGAAAATCCCATGGACAGAGGAGCCTGGCAGACACAACTGAGCGACTGAGCACACAAGCAGGCCTTGTGCAGCCTGAAGCTTCCCCTGGCCTCATGGACTCACCGTGGCATATAATTTTCCTTTACTGTTCATGGCGACAAAGAGGGCGCTCTTCACTCCAAAGAGGCTCACCACGCCTCGCTCCACCGTGGAAATCTCCAGCAGGCCTGCCAAAGAGATGGGGGCTGTGTTACCCCAGGATTGTGCAAAGCGGAGTGGGATGTCAACCTAAAAGTGACCCCCTCCAAGGGCATCTAGGCCCACCCTCCTGCCTCTAGAAAGTCAGGCCTTCATAGCCTCCACCCTGATCTCACTTTAGGAGCTGAGTTGCCAGTCTGGTCCATTCTACTGAACTGTTAACAATCGAGTTTTGCAAGGGGGAAGTTCTGACATTGGAGTTAGAAATCCCAGTGGCCACCTGGGCATCTACTTAAGGGTAGCTTCGAGTCTGGGCTTAATCACATGAGGTCCTTGACATGGATAAAAAAAAGTGAATTCTGATTAGCTTTGTTTAAAATATCTCCTCGCATTTCAACACATCTCAGCCCATCTGAGCAAACACTGCAGCCACACAGAGTCTGACGGCTGCCCTGGATCCTCCAGCCCCATCCCCTCCTGGGGAGAGCCCATCTAGACAGCAACCCACCAACTTGTAAGGCAGGCATGGGGGGTGGGGGCAAGCTGAACTAGAAAGAAGGACAAGCTGCAGCTGGAAATTTTGCAAACGACTTGCCTTTCCTCTCAAAGAGGGAAGCGAAATGAAAAGCAGCTCAGGTCTAATCTGGCTTAAGCATCCTTGCCAGTTCTCTCCACCCTCATTTTGTGGCTCCCCCTGGGTGGGGGTTCCCGGTGGTCCTACAAGGCCATGGCTGCGCCTGAAATGCTGAATGAATTAATGTCGCAGGGGCTCCTTGGGCTGATGGGAGAGGATGCTCAGACCTCTGCCTATGCATCCTACAGGAGCAAAGCGAGCTGGGGGAGGTGGCTCAGCTAGTGGGCACCCAAGTGGAGAAGCCCCCTCCACCCTTCATCACAGCCAGGCACCAGAGACCTGCTGGAGTCCCAGCCCCCGGCTTCCCCAACTGGCTGCGGCTGGCACTCACTGTAGGGGTTCTCCTCGTGGGTCCCGCTGATCCGGCCGTCGGGGGGCACCTGAAGGTGGAAGCCAATGCCCACGTTGCAGTACAGCCTCCGCTGCCGCTTGATTCCCACCAAGTAGCCGCTCTCCCAGTTCACGCCGGCGATCTCTCCGGCCAGCCCAGCCCGAGACCTGGACAGCAGGGTGCCCCAGCCCCTCGAGGCTAGCAGCGTGCCGTTGGCTCGGGTGCCCGCGGGAGAGGGCACCACCATGCCCACTAGGACACCGAGGAAGACGAGAGCCCGCAGCGTGCCCTGCGGACGTCCTGCTCCCTGGGACATAGTGATGAGCAGCGTCTGTCCCCGGGCCATCCACCTTGCCTCTCAGGCACGTGGTCAGAATTAATGGCCCTAAAAATACCGCCCTTCTTGTTTTTCTCCCCTCGGCATGGCGGCAGGGGCTTATTTTTGGAAGGCAGTTGAAGGCTGCTGACATGAAACCAAAGCCGGCTTTGGGCACTTGGGTCTGGAGCAGAGGGACCCAGGCTGAGCCGCGGCCGGTAGGGACCATGGCTTGGGGACGCTGCCTGGCTGGCCCGCTCGCTCCGACCCGAGTTGATTATATCAGATTGGACCTGTCTTTATAGTTCAGCTGCCTGGCCCTCCCCGCCACCCATCATCACCCTGACGTCAAGTGGCCCAGCTCACTTATCCAGGGCTGTAACATTAACCTGCTCCAGGGCCTGGCTGCCTCCCCAGACCCCCGGCACCCTCCCCACACCCCACAGATTCTGGGAGCCGCTGTCATTCCAACTATGAGGCAGGAATGAAGTGAGCAGGGCGCATCTCTGAGGGAGGGGGAGTTGGCTGGGGGCCCAAGGGAAGAGGGAGGCGAGAGGCCACCCAGGACCCAAATTGGGCAGAAGTCCTTGGCCTGGCAGCGCTGGCTTCCTTATTTAGAGGGCAAAGGGTAAAGCCAGGGATGGGGGAGGCGTGGTGGAGGGTGATGACCGGGGCCTTTGAGTCACCCTGTTCATGGAAAGAGCTCATGGTTGAGGGCCACCAAGGCTGGGGAGATACTGGAAATCTGCACCCCTTTAGCAAGAGAGGATAGGGATTGGATAGGGGGTCTCCAGGGGTCTTGAGGATTATGGAGGGAGGTGGGGCTAGGGTTGGGCTTCTGTTCTCCACTCAGGTCCTGGCGTGCAACCAGCCAGAGGGTAGGAGCTGCATCCAGCCCTGGACAGAGCCACCAGCCCTTTTCCTACTGGGGTTCACCCTTGGCACCTGACTGCTGTCATTCCCATTTCAGAGATGAGGAAGTTGAGGCAGGGGGCAAGCTTAAGTGAGTTGCCCAAATGACGACAGCTAGTAAGCTGCAAAGCCAAAACATAAAGTCGGCTGAAGTCCAAAGCCAGTGCTTGCAACCTCTGCATGACCCCTGTTGTAGAAGTGAGATTTTCATGAATCGAGTGAGCTTGCTCTAGGCCAAGGGTACCTAGTAGAATCATTTCAATAGCACTCACTCACAGTGGAGGCTGCGGGCAACATGGGAAAGTTTTCTAGGATGAGGCCTGCTGCTCAGGGCCTTTGCTGAGACCCCACGCCTTCCCCTCCAACTGTAAGCTCCGGCCTTGGCCTGGGTCCCCACCTCCATGGAGTCCCCCTGCCTTCTGCCCACTGCTTAGTTCACCTGGATGACGCTTTGGTTAGGATTTTTGCCAAACCTTGCATGTCCATTTTGTCCTCTCAGAATCCTTGAAGCCCAGTGGTCTTCGGTGAATACTTTCATCCGGTAAAATGTGGGGAGTAGGGGACGGAAGACATGAACTTCCACTCTGCCATCAGCCTCACCCTTGGGCCCCCAGCCTCCTGGCCCCCCACCCCCGTCATCTGCACCACTGTTTCATCCACAAGGAAAGATCTGAACCCAGTGGGTACAGAGCGGGTCAACTATGTAAGCCTTGTTAGAAAATTAGTTTAAATATATATATATATACACATATACATAATTTTTAAAAAGGATCTCTCTGCAAAGTAGGAAGGTCTTGAATAATCAAAAACAGAACTGTCAAAAATGGACTTTCACGCTGGACTTCCAGGTAGATTGCGCACATTTACCCTTTCAACATCCAGGAGCGGTGGAGACATCCCCTCACCCGTGGCCACTTTGGAATCTTGTGTTCATGCTGCTGCTGCTTGGACTTCAGGAAGAGGCAGCCCGTCAGATGGTGAGAAGCTAGTTTGAGATGAGTGAACCCTTGCCTCGGTTGTTTGGAGAGGCGCACATGAGCAGGGGGCCAGAATCTCAGCAGATTTCTTCCTGAAACCCACCTGCTTTGGGATCCCTTTGGAGGAGAGATTCAACCATCACAGGGTGCTTGCTGAGTATCAACAAATGTAGTGAACCTCTTTAGATTTGCCTCATTCCAGATTCTTGTGCAGAGATGGTGGTTGGCGTCTTACAAAGCAAAGGGTTTTGGAATGCGGGATGCCTGGATTTAAATCCCGACTCCACCACTTGCTAGCTGTGTGACCTTGTAAAATTTCTGAACCTCTCCAAACCTCATCTGCAAAATGAGGCCATTACCATGTAGGGTTATTCTATATTACTGACAATATATGCAAAGGGCTGGGTGCAGAACACAATACAGTCTTTGCTCAGAAACATGTTGAAAATTGCTCAACCAATTCAAGGAGGACAGACCCAGAGTGAGAAAGACCATCTCTCAGCTCAAGGATGGGAGAGACACGTGGACGTCTACTTCCTAACTGCCGGCCACCCGAGTGTATATTGTGATGGCTGCTAACATATGCAGAAGCAGGCAGCTCGGATTCCTAAAATATTCTGAAAACCAGTAATAGCTTTGGTATCGTCCCCTGTTAAATATAAAACTTAAGTAATTCGTTCTATTAAAAAGCCTGGGTCTTATTTTTATCGCGTGATGTGATGAGGCCCTGTTCTAAATGCGCCTCCTGGGCCTGTCACCATAGCAACCCTGCTGTGCTCATATAGCCATAGATTTTTCCTGAAGGCTAATTAAGTTGACAACTGCTAGGGCTTCTTGGTTTACCAGATTTGCACCTGACCCTTCTCCTGGGGCTTAGGGACCCCTATGGATGTGAAGTGATAGAGAAAAAGAGTAACAGGTGGAGGAGGCCTCTCCGTGGACCCCTCTTTCAAATAGTTGCCCAGCAGCCTCTGGGACTGTCAATCACTGTCTCTGGATGAGCCAAGAGTTGGTGGAGGTGAGCGGAGGGAAAAAATGCTAATGTCCATCTCCTTCCGTGACAGGCCTTGTCCCTGGCGGGGTTGGGGGGCCAGGTACCACGCAGTAGACATTGATCGACTTTGACCTGCCTGATGGAACCCCTTCTATCACAACCAGGTGGGTTTGTTTCTATGTGCTGTGTGCTTAGTCAGCCGTGTCCAGCTCTTTCCAACCCCATGGACTGTAGCCCGCCAGGCTCCTCTGTCCGTGGGATTTCCCAGGCAAGAATACTGGAGTGGGTTGCCATTTCCTTCTCCAGGGGGTCTTCCCAACCCAGGGATCGAGCTAGTGTCTCCAGTGTCTCCTTCATTGCAGGCAGATTTTTTTATCTGCTGAGCCTTCAGGGAAGCCCTGTTGCCTTTTATGCCTCCTAGTTATCACTTCGTGAATTTCAAACACCCTAGGAGTGACCATAAGGGAAAGCACAGAAAGCTCACCTCAATTGTCAAAAGTGCTGTTTACTTGAATTTTGACATTTGCTGTTGAAAAAAGTTAGCACTTGCCTTTTTCTATAGATAATTTGGAAAACGCAGAAAGTTATCAGGTAGAAAATGACACAGCTGTGTCGAGCATCTTCGGTGGTCTTTCTGAGTTACCTGGGTGTGGGACTGCTGCCTCCTTTGCACTCTCCCTCCCTCTTGCTCAGACACCTGTGCGCTCTCACCGGCTGTGCAGAGGTAGTGTTTCCTCAGGGGGCTTGATGGGTCAGAGGTGGGCAAGGGCTGAGGGGCGGGACTAGCAAGAACCCTGCCCAAAGCTGACATTTAGGGCCCGTGACACTTGCTACAAATAGGAAGATTCAAGAGAGAGAAAACATTTCCAAGGACATCCCTGATGGTTCAGTGGTTAAGACTTTGCCTTCCGTTGCAAGTGGTGCGAGTTCAATCCCTGGTCAGGGAGATAAAATCCCACATGCTGAAAGCGCAGATGGAGCTTCACCACACTGTAAGTGCCCCCTAGTTATTTCTGGAAGTCCAGAGTGAGCCTTACACATGTGGGTGAGCACGTGGCTGCTCCTGCCTGGGACCACCGCAGGGGACCTACCAGGAGTCCCATCCATCAGCCTTCCACCTCCTGCTTACAGCCAACGGGTATTTCTTTTCCCTCCAACGCTGAAGACCCAAAGTCCTCAAGGAGCCAGTGCTGCTCTATGTTCTGTTTCAACACTAGGGCGAGTATCTGGGTCCCCGCCTATAGTGATGCCTGTTAGAGAAGTGCCTAACTAGAACTATTGATCCCTGCACCCCAAAGGGATTCCTCTTTGGGGTTTTATTTCCAGATTCCTCGTTCGATATGGGTGAAGCCCAGAGGCGGTATTCTCTTTTCCTCCAGGATGGATCCTTTCTTGGGAGGCCCTTCAACACTCAGGCAGGTGGACTTCTGCTGGGCCAGACCACTGGTGATCTCCATGCAGGAATTCAGACTGGAAACCCTGCTCTTCTTCCAGCCATACCTCACTGGGGACATCCCACCCTGCTCAGCCTTGTGTCCTGGCGGTCCAAGGATTTGCAGAGTCCTCTGGACGGGGACACGTCCTCCTCTCCACCCCAGAAATCACCACCTTGGGTCACAGGGCTTCCTGGTCTGTGCCTTCAGCCCGAGCCTCATCCTGCTGCATCTCCCAGCCTACCCCCGCTTCCTTCTCTCCTTCTCGCTCTCCCCTCCCCTGACCCTCTGCCCTCTCCCCCTGACTATTATTCTCCAGCCACACACACAAGCCTAGAGGGATTGCCAGCTGCCTAGGAGGCGGCACCTCAGGGCTGGCTGACCACCGTGGCCGCACATCTCAGCTGAATTTGCAGAGGGGCAGAGGAGTCAGATAACTTTCTGGAGCCTCAGAACGTAAGGGGTTTTGGCTCTGCTCAGAGTTGTGAGGTTCTCAGGTTTGTCTTCCATGATCATCGTCTAATAATACCTACTGCGTGCTGAGGCGGGCATGCACCCTGCCAGCCACCGTGCAGAGTTATGTAAAAGACTCGGCCTGTGGTGGCAGGCTCCCCAGTGTGGCAGGACAGGCCCTCCGTGTCCTGACCTCTGCTGGCCTCTGCGGCTCCATCCCCTGCCTCTCCTTTGGGAGATTTTACTGAAATGGCCCACGGCTCTCGAGGCCCACTTTGTGCTCCTTCTGCCTGCGTGTTTTCACTTGAACTGTCCTCTCTTTGCCTGGCGGATGGCTTCCCATCTTTAAAGGCTCCGCTGAAATGTCACCACCGGAAGCTATCATTGACAACCTTCCACCTGTCCCCAAGCTGGACTAGGTGCTCCTGGCTCCCTCCTCCCACCCTCTCTTCAGTAATGTTTTGTATGTTTCTCTATCGCTGCCTTCACCAGCTTGTAGCGTCATGATCTGATTCGGTAATCATTCTGATGGGGAAGTCCTGACGGAAGCAATGGAGCCGCATTCATCACTGTGTGTTCAGAACCTAGCCCAGTGCCGGCTGGCTAATAAAGGCCATGAAATGTCTGAATCAATGGTGTTCAATTAAAGGCTTGGAATCTGTGGGTTTCACTAGATGAGCGATTCTCTAACACATTCCAAGCCCTCCGTGTGGGGGAGGGGCGTGATCGGTTTTGATGGGGCATTTTAGTTTGTAAAACCACTTTAAAAGTATTTTTTTAAATTTATTTGGCTGCGCAAGTACAGTGAGAGATGATTATCCTCAAACCAAATGCTGCTCAATACCTAACAAATATTAAAAGAAAACCCCCAAAGGATTCATGTGTTTCCAAGTATAAAATTCTCTCCAGGAAAAAAGCTCAAGAATATCTATAAAAATACAAGACCATTCAGACCCCGACAGGGCAAATTTCAAATGTTTGGCATACGATAAAAACTTACCAATGGCTTCCCTGGTGGCTCAGTGGGTGAAGAATCTGCCTGCCAATGCAAGAGACATGGGTTCAATCCCTGATCTGGGACAATCCCATATGCCACGTGCAGAGCACTAAGCCCCGTGTAGCACAACTATTGGGCCTGTGTTCTAGAGTCTGGGAGCTGCAACTACTGAGCCCACGTGCCCACAACTACTGAAGCCCGAATACCTAGAGCCTGTGCTCCCCAACAAGAGAAGCCACCGCAATGAGAGGCCCATGCACTGTAACTAGAGAGGAGCCCCACTTGCCACAACCAGAGCAAAGCCCATGAAGCAACGAAGATTCAGTACTGCCAAAAATAAATAAATAAATAAAAATTATTTTTTAAAATAATGGCTCTATTAAAAAAAAATAAATTACCAGTAATACAAAGAAGCAGGACAAGTGTGAGGCATAAGAAGAAAAAAAATGGTAAAGGTAGAAACTATCCCAAAACTGACACAGGTGTTAGCATTATCAGACAACCACATTCAAAGAGTTATTATAATTCTATGTTATATGTTCAAAATGCTAGAGGAAAAAAATAAAAAATGTTACGTGGAGACATAGAGGATATAAAAAAGACCCAAAATGAACTTACAGAGATGAAAACACAATGCTTAAGATGAAAAATGCACTGAGTGGGATCAATGACAGATGAAACAATACAGAAGAAAAGATCAGTAAAATCAAAGACGTAGCAATAAAGACTATTCAAAATAACCATAGAGAGAAAAGACAGCTTTTAAAATGCACAGAACATCATTAAAGCAACTTAATATATGTAGAATTTGAGTCTCTGATGAAGGGGAAGGGACAAAAAATATTTGCTAAAATAATGTTTAAAATTTTCCAAATTCAAAGGAAACTCTACAGTCATAGGTCCAAGAAGCTCAATAAACCCCAAGCATAAGAAATATAAAGAAAACTATAATGCCATCATAGAGAAGGAAATGGCAACCTACTCCAGGATTTTTGTCTGGGAAGTCCCATGGGCAGAAGAGCCTAGAGGGCTACATACAGTCCATGGGGTCGCAGAAAATCAGATACACCTTAGCAACTGAACAACAAATAATGCCACCATAATCAGATTACTGGGTGGCTCAGACAGTAAAGAATCCATGGGCTATATAGTCCATGGGGTCCCAAAGAGTAGGATGTGACTGAGCAACTAACTTATTTATGGTCATATAGGATAAAAAATCATGACAATGGATGCTGCCTGGGAAAAATCCACTGTAAATATAATATAAAAATACATCAAAAACAAATCAAAATAAAGCTGGAATGTCTATATTAATGTCAGTCATAGTAGATTCCATTTTAAGAATAGCATAAAAATAAAGATGGTTGTTTCAAAATGCAAAAAAGATGTTAATTAAGAGGACACAAAAACCATAAATCATTATGCACTTGACATAAGAACTTCAGGGAAATGAAGTAAAAGCTGATACGACTATAGAGAGAAATAGACAAGTCCACAGTTACGGCCAAAGATTATAATACCCTCTTGCAATCATTCATGGAACAAGGAGATTGAAGAGTAAGTAAGGATGGAGAAGACCTGCACAATCATATCAACCAACGTGACCTGGCGGACATTTGTAAAGCTCTCCATCCCACAATAGCTGAATACTGTTATTGTCAGGCACATTTTCATAGTACACAAGAGAGATTATATTATGGGCCAGAAAACAAGTATTGGTAGGATCCGAGTCATGTAAAGTATGTTCTCTGGCAACAGTAAAATTAGAAATCAATAACATAAAAATCTGGAAGAACCTCAAATGTTCGAAAACTAAATAACACAGTTCTAAGCAATCCATGGGTAAAAGGAGATATCTGAAGGGAAATTTAAAAGTGTTTTGAATTGAATGAAAGGATAATACAACTTGCCAAAAGTGTACGGAATTCTATCAAAACAGTATTTAGAGGAAAATGTAAAGCACTGAATACCTGTATTTGAAAAGAAGAAAGATTTCAAATCAATGATTTCAGCTTTGTTTTCCAAAAACTAGAATAAAGAACAGTAAATTAAACCCAAACTAAGAAAAAGAAAGGGAACAATAAAGATTAGAGAGATCAGTAACATAGAAAATGGGGGGCGGCGGGGGGGAGAGAAAATCAATGAAACTAAAAGTTGATTTTTTAGAAGGTAAATAAAATTAATAACCTCTAGTAAAGTCATCAGGAAAATAAGAGAGAAAATGCAAATTACCAATGTCAGGAATAAAAGAGGTAACATCCCTACAGATTTTGCAGATATTAAAAGGATAATAAGGAGTATTATGAACAATTTCATAACAATAAATTTGGCAATTTCATTGAAATGGACACATTCTTGGAAAGATTCAGACTACCAAAGCTCACTCAAGTAGAAATAGATTACCTGAATAGCCCTATATCTAGTAAAAATTTTATAACTGAAAATTTTGGGCTCAGATGGCTTCACTAGCAAATTCTACTAAATATTTAAGGAAGATACAATGTCAAACACTTGCAGAAAATTGATAGAAAGAAAAACTTACCAACTTATTCTGTGCCACCAGCATTACCACTTACAAAACTTGATAAAGACATTACAGTAGAAAAAAAATGCTATAGACCAATATCCCTCATGAATGGATGCAAAAATTCCTAAGGAAGTTTTAGCAAGTCAATTATAATAATATATAGAAACAATAACCATCATGATAGTGTGGGGTTTATCTCAATAATTCAATCTTGGTTTAACACTAAAAAATCAATCATCATAATTCATTGACTCATTGAACAATGCAATTCACTTCACAAACTGAAACATAATGGTTATCTCAATATAAGCAGAAAAAAATGTGCCAAAATCAACAACCATTTCTTGAACAAGTAAGGATAAACTGGACCTTCCTCAGCTTGATAAAGGGCATCTATGAAAAAGCTGTGCTAACTTTATACTTAGTGGTGAAAACTGAATGCTTTTACCCTAATATCAGGAGCAAGGCAAACATGCTTTCTCTTTCACTTCTACCCAGTGAGAGATTCTAACCAGTGCAGCTAGGCAAGAAAAAGTAAAAGGTAACGAGGTTGAAAAGGAGTTATCAAAATGGTCTTTATTTGCAGATGACATTATATTGTAGGTAAAAAAATCTCAAGAAGTAAAACACACACACACACACAAACACATAAACTATTAAAATTAATGAGCAAGTTCCAAAAGGCTATAGCATACAATATCCGGGTACTAAAATTGATTGTATTTCTATGAACTAACAGTGAATAGCTTGCAAATAAAGCTAAGAAAATAATTCCATTCACAATAGGGCCATAAAGAATATATTTAACTAAAGATAAACTAGGAATAAATATAACTAATGACGTTCAAGACTTGTACACTGAAAAAGCAAAACACTGCTGAAAGACATTATAGATCTAAATAAATGGATAGACATTCCATGACTATGGATCCCTAAGAAAATAAAAGGAATCACAGACCTGGAAAAGTATTTGCAAATCATATATCTGATAAAGAACTTATACTAAGAATATACAAAGACCTCTTACTGCTCAATTGTAAGAAGACAAATAGCCCAATTAAAAACAGGCAAGAGATTTTAGTATGTGAGTTACCAAAGATGTATGAAGAGCCAAAAAGCAAAGGAAAGAATGCTTAAGACGCTCAAGTCATTAGAGAAACACAAATTCAAATTACAAGATAACTCTTCACACCCACAAGAATGATTCTAAAATTAAAAAAGAAAAGACAATAAGGAGAGTCTGTGAGAGTCTGGGAAAAAATGGAACCCTTAACATTGCTGGTGGGAACGTAAAATGACCGAATCTTGCAAACTAGATGACAGATCCCCCAAAAGTTAAACATAAAGAGAAATTAAAATACATGTCCATAGAAAGATTTGTGTATGAATATTCATAGCAGTATCATTCACAGTTGTCCAAAGTGGAAACCATCCAATGTCCATCAATTGGTGAATGCGTAAACAACATGTGGTTTGTTCTTACAAAGGAATACTATTTGGCAATAAACTGTTACAAAGTACTGATACATGCTACAAAATAGAAGAACCTTGAAAACCCTATGCTAAATGAAAGAAGACAAATAAAAAATATCACTTGTTATGTGACTCTACCTGAGATGTCCCTAAAAGGCAAATTTATAGAGAGAGAGCAGATTACTGATTGCCTGGGGATGGGGATTAGAAAGGGGAATTACAGCAAATGTACATGAGGAATCCTTTAGGGATGATGGTAATGTTCTAATATTGAATTGTGATGATGGCTCTCTAAATTACTGAAGTTCTTTGGATTTTACCCTTACAATGCATAAATTCTATGGTATGCAAATTATACCTCGGTAAACCTGTTCTCTCTTTTAAAAGAGGGCTTCTTGTTGAAGGTGATGATTTGCCTCTAAAATTTATAGGAAATGTAGAGGACGTCACTGGTGGTCCAGTGGCTAAGACTTTGAGCTTCAGTGCAGGGGGCCTGGGTTCAATCCCCAGTCAGGTCCCCAGATTTGTTCCCTAATTAGGGAACTAGATTCCACATGCCACAGCTAAGAGCCTGTATGCCGAAACTAAAGACCCCACGTGCTGTAACTAAGACTTGGTGCAGCCGAATAATTAAAAACTTAGGAAATATATGTCTAAAATTTATAGGAAATGTAAAGTTTCTTGTAATAGCCAAAAAAATTTTTTTTGAAAGAACAAAATTGGAAAACTTAACACCAGCTGATTTCAACACTTTAAAGCTACAGAAGTCAAGAGGGGGTGGTATTGGCTTGAGACAGACACATAGAATGGTGGAACTGAATATAGACCAGAAAGAGATTCACACATGTAAAAACGACTGATTTCCTCAGAGATGCTAAGGTGATTCCAATTTATTTGGGGTTTTACTGTTACTGTCATTTAGGGGGATGTGCCTCACCCAAACTCACTTTCAGGGCAGGAGAGACATCAAGCTCCATGGTGGTCGGAGTGCCGCCCCTAATAAAAGACTCCACTAGTGCTTACAGAGCTTCTGCTACCAGCCAGTGCTCAGGGATCATCCCTCAACTACCTCAGCCTCAACTCTTGACCTTTCTAGCTATTCTGCACTTTGACCTAGAGGCTCTGTTATATAATTACGGTGCCCAAGCTAATTGAGTCATGGGAGAGGAAATTGTAGTATACAGCAAGGTCCCCTGGATTCAATAGAAGGGATGCAAACATCAGATGGAAACTGGACTTGGCGACTCTGAGATGCTGTGGTTCTAGAAAGTTACAAGTGCACTGTTCATGTTAGTCAATTCAGAGTGTCACATGTGGCCATATACCTATCAGTCTACTGTGACAAGCAATGTCAGCCAGCTGCTCAACAGACTTCCTTTCTTTCTGCTTTCACATGCAGTGGTGTATGCATGTAGTGTGAGCAGCGGCAATCCTTTTGTGACCATGAAGCTTCCATGAAGCCAAGAAGACTGCAGGAGGCCGAACAAGAGCCTGACACTGTTGAGCTGTGGAATTAAGTGGCCCTGAAATCTCTTGCATCTAGACAGTGAAATAAATCTCATTGTTGAAGCAACTTTAAGTTGGGTGGTATATTTTGCTTTCTTTCCTTAGACGGAGGCAAACACACATTTCTAGGTCCTCCTAATGTGCAGATCCCAGACTGAAACCAGAGAGACATCTTTTAGCTGTCCTTGTATGTAGGTGGGAGGTAGCCAGCCTCTAAGATGGGCCCCTTGGCTGGCCTTTCCCCACACTGAATCCGGACAGGTCCCTGTGACCCGCGGAGTATGGCAGATGTGAAGGTGTATGAGGTCTGATGCTGGGTCATGAAAAGACGGCGGCTCCCACTTGGGTCTCTTGGTTTGCTCTTCCCAGCCATGCTGTGAGGACGCTCAAGCCGCACTGCGGAGAGGCCAAGTGGAAAAGAGCTGAGGCCTCCAGCCAACAGCCGTGCCGGCTCTTCAGGCACGTGGGTGCAGTTTCGGCCAAGCCTCGGATGAAAGCAGCTCTGGCTGACCTCTGACTCCACCTCGTGAGAAACCGTGGCCAGGCCACTCTTGACTTTCCTGGCCCCCAGAAACAATGGAAGATGATCCATATTTATTTATTTATTGAGTTAAGAGTTGGTTGATTTAATTATTTGTTTCATGGTGGCAAAATATACATAAAATGAAATTTACCATTTTAACTGTTCTTAAGTGCACAGTTCAGTGGCATTAAGTACATTCACTTTGTTATGAAACCTCTACCACCATCCATCTCCACTGAGTTTTTCATCTTTCCAAACTGAAACTCTGTACTCATTAAACAATAACTTCTCACTCCCTCCCAGGTCTTGGCAACCAACCACCATGTCTACCTTCTCCAAGAATCTGGGTACTCTGGATATCTTAATCACACAATATTTGCATCAACATTTAAGTCACTAAATTTGGAGTGAATTTGTTGCAATGAATACAGGGAGAAAGACTTGTTACGATAGGACTCAAATTCTACTCCTCAGCACTTGGTCACAAATGCTTTCCTTGCAGCTACTCAAAGCCCCACTTGATTTCCTAAATTTCACCCAGAAATGATTCAAACGGAAATTTTTCTTCCTTCTGCACCCAGCCCATCCGTCCAGGTGCTCCTCCTGGCCCCTGTTCTAAAAACAACTATTGCCCACTCTCCAGCTCTTCCTGGTCTTCCTTTCCTTCTCCTGTCTTTCTATCTTTTAGTCTTGACTCTAAAAGTATCAAGATTTTTCAAAACCAGGTCCTCAGAGAATTAAATCGCTTGGGGGCAGGAGTCAGGGCAAACTCCATCCTGAGGGCCGAACTGGAGCATCTGCCTGTTATTGTGTTGACGTTTGTTTGGATCACAGGCATTTGTCTACCTGCTGTCTGTGTCTCCTTTTGGACTACAGAGCTGATTAGTTGTGACAGAGATCGGACGGCTCACAAAGCCTAAAATACATGCTACTTGACCCTCAATAGAAACAGCTTGCAACCCCAGACTTAGGGCTTCTAATATTTTACATGTGTAGCAAAACTCCAGCGGAGAATGAATCATGACTGCCTTTGTGCGGCATTCACCTTCCAATCCAGGGAGTCTGTTCCTCTCTGGTCCTTACCTACCATTCTACAGATATTAGCTCATCGCAGCCCCCCGACTAATTCAGCTTTTCTGTTCTGTTGATACTGGAGTTCTCAATCCACATGCAGGGTTGCAAGGTGGGGGCATGGCTGTTTCTATTTTCTGCCCCCACGTCCCATCCTCCTTCCTCCCTCCCCTTCCGGCCCCATCTCTCCCCCTTCCTTCTCTCCCTCTCCTCCCTCCTCCTTCCTTCTCCCCCGTCCTCCCCCCTCACCTCTTTCCCTCCTCTCCCTGCCCCTTCTCTCCCCCCTCCTTCCTTCCCTGCCCCTGTCTCCTTCCCTCTCTCCATCCTCTCTCTCTCTCTCCCTCCCCTCCCTGCCCCCTTTCTCTCCCCTCCCTCCCTTCTTTCCTTCCTTCCACTAAGGATGAGGGAAGAGACAAAAATATCTTAATTCATTCCTTATGAATTGAGAAACTATGCAAGGAGCTGGGAAATTTTTATTCTAGAAATGCATGCACACCCGCACACGCATGTGTGTGCACACACACACATGCACGCACACACACATGCATACACACACACGCGCGTACACACACACCCTCACACAGCAAACCAGGCCAAGTCAGCCTGGTGTGGAGATGTCATACCCTGAGCCATAATCACAGGGCACTTCTCAGCTCTGGCCCTTCCAGAGGAAGAGGAACAAGGGTAATTCCAGCTATTACAGGCTCCTGGGCACCAAATGACATGCTCTGCTGTAAATTGCATATAATCAGGGAGGAAGACTTTTATTTGTCTGTGGTTATGAATGGAACTTTTCCTTCCTCTCGTCTAGGAGGAAAGGAACGGGTTTAGATCAGTCCGGGGGAGTTTCCTTGGGCTGAGGTGACCAGAACTCTCTCTCTGGGTATGAACAGGGCCCCTGTCCTATATTCAGGATGTGTGCAAACAGAGAATCTCATGTCTCTTTTCTTAACCAAGATTTCCCTTCTCCTCACCACACAGTTTCTGTCCCTAGGATGAAGCATGTTTACTGAAAGGTAGTGGAGATTTTCAGATGCTTAAAAGTGATGGAGACAGAATATAAGCACCTGTTCGTCCTATAACATTTTTGCAACTTTACCTACATGGTCTCTGCCCTGTGGGAGCTCACAGTTTTGAAGGGGAGACCAATTATTTATAGGAAAATGCTGAATTGCAGAGGAAAGATCCCCTGGAGAAGGGGACGACTACCCACTCCAAGGTTCTTGCCTGGAGAATCCCATGAACAGAGGAGCCTGGCAGGCTGTAGTCCATGGGATCACAAAGAGTTGGACATGACTGAGTGACTTATACACACACACACACACACAGACCCTTGAGAGGCACATGTGGGGCGGGTACCATCACATATTGCACACGTGCTTTTCTGGGCTGGGGCAGGCTGAACAACGTCCCCTAGACTAAGCTTTTTGAGATGAACCTTCCAGAGGCAACTGGTGATGTCTGGCAGGGAGGAGACAGTGGCAGTTGGAGGTAGGATTGTCCCCAGGATTCTCACTTCCATTCCAGAACTTTCCTTTAACAGATTCTTTCCCAACCCCATACGGGGCAGGACACCAAGAAAGTGGAGTGAGGGGTGGACCTATGTTCATTAGGGAAATAGTCTTCTGGAGCAAAAAGAGGAATTGCATCCACAAAGTAATTAGAAAACCAGACAGAAGAGAATCCATTTCTGAACTGTGTGGTACACAGAACGGGGAGTTCCCAAGTGGAGGAGCACGGTCTGGAAATCAGAGAAGGCCGGGCTGAGCCCCGAGGAGTGGAGTGGGTGGGGAGGAGGGGGCAGGGCGCGGCAGGGGGACCGCAGCCCCTCCACCCACAGACGGAAGCCACCAGTTACCTGGTTCTCACCAGCACCGTTCCTTTAGTTTTCCCTGGGTGCTTTTTTCCTTTTAGCATCTGAGGCTATTTACTTGTTTCATTCTGAGTTTATCACTTGTATTAGTTGATCTCTGTCACATATCATTTTATCAGTTACTTTTTGCCACTACTTTTCTACTTCTGTAACATTTTCATTATGTGATCTATTTATTTCTCAATCCCATTTTATTTCCTATCTATCTACTATCAGCCATCTATCTACCATCTGTCAATCATCTATCTATCATCTATTTTTCTATCGTCTATCAAGCCATCTATTTCTCCCTCCTAATTCATCTTCATTCTGTTTTTATTATCTTGTCCTTTCTCCTTCATGTCTAAACAGTTACTTATCTCTTAATTCAGTCTTTCATCCTTATTATTCCCCCTATTTCTCCTCTTTATCCCCTCCACTCTTTCCCCCACCCTTATTTCCACACAATTACACATTAGTTATCTTCTTTCGATGTCTACATTCCTTCCTGCCTCCAACTATTTGTTTTCATCTCATTAGTTAGTAATAACAAGCAAGAATACTGGAGTGAGTTGCCATTCCCTTCTCCAGGGGATCTTCCTGACACCAGGATCAAACCCAGGTCTCCTGCGTTGCAGGCAGATTCTTAACAATCTGAGGCACCAGGTTAACCTATAACAAGCAAACTTTTGTGTAGCCTTTTTATGTGCCAGGCAAGGTTCTAACTGTTCTACTTACATTCATTCACTTCACACCCAGGACGACACTGTGAGGTAGTTGACTCTCATTGTCCCCATTTGGAGGAGACCCAGCCACAGAGAGGTTTATACGATGCCTAAGCTCTCCAGCTATCAGATAGCAGTGCCAAGGCTCAGGCCTCCAGCATCTGCTGTGACCACTGCTTGCCAGCTCTCGAGAAGCTCCACAGTCCCCCAGCTTGCCGGAGCCCCACCCTGCCCACTGGGCTGATGCAGACCCCATCATCACGGGGGCTCCTCACTCTGCAGGGCAGGGCAGAATCCTGGGAGTTTTGTGCATAACAGAATGCTTAGGAGAGAGGCCCTTCTGGTCTTCGGTCCACTTGGCTGAGCTGATAGGTTCACTTGGGAACAGGAGTCATTTTGGAGGTTCGTAGCCCTGGGAGCTCTAGCGCCTGGGATCATGCTTCCAGGAGGCAGCACCATCACCCTCTCTGAGTTCCCCACTAGTCTCGGAACCAGAGATCACTGATTCTTCAAAGTCTGGGGGACTCTCCTGCCCTGCTCCGTTCTCTCTGATGGCTCAGTTTCAGCTCCCACTGTCCCCAGGGGGTCTCCCCCTCCCAACAGAACCCCGACCTTGAGCTCAGAATTTCTAGATGGAAGTCAGGAAGGAGGGTTGTCTACAGGTAACTTGCTTTTGGCCTCACTCCCCATGCTGCATCGATGAGGGAACACAATGTCTGCACCACCTAGGAATGCAAGAGGGCAATACAGAGGGAAGAAGACAAAGTCGATCTTCTCAGTAAATTATCCTGGTGCACATCGTGCTGTCCTGGATAGAGTGAGATGATGGTAGGCAGGAGGTGGCAGTAGGTCCTATTCTGTCCAGGTCTCCACGCCTCTGGACCTCTTAGCTTGCTTCTGTGTCCTGTTTCTCCTCAAGTTATTCCTGATTTTGTAGCTGGGGTGAACTTCTTGAAACACAGTTTCACCCCATGCACTTTCTCTTCAGAAATGTACAGAAGGATACTCTCTGTTCTGGAATTAGATCATGGTGATGGTTGTGTAACTTTGTGAGGATGGTAAAAACTTACACTTTAAAAAGGTGAGTTTTATGGCATGTGAAATACAGCTCAACTTTTAAAAAGAAGGCTATTTGTCACCCTCGGCCTTGGAGTTAAGTGCACAGTCTTTGAACTCCCTTGATCTCTCCAGCCTTGCTTCTTCCCACTCACCTTTCTTTTCACCACTCTCTGTTCTCCCTACCTCTGGTCCTGTCACTTCCTTGACCTAAAATCTTCTCCCCCTTCGGTTCATAAATCTCTGTCTCATAGTTTCTTCAAGACCAGTTCAAGTTCGGCCTCCTTGATGGGCCTTTGATGTCAGTCTTCACTGACATCTTCTACCCTAAGCTCCCTTACACAATCAACCTGCTCCTACTTCAGCATAAACTTAAGACAGACCATTCCTTGAGTGAAGGGACTCTTCTTCTTTTTCATCTTTGTGACTCTGCACCCCACAGTACCTGGCATAGAGGCCACCTTAAAAAGTGATAATAAATGCATTCTTCTAATCTCTAATTGATTCATATGTGCCTTTTTTTTTTCAACTAGGTTGTAAGATCCTACAGGAAGTGTCCAGGTCTTCACCTGAGATTCAGCACTGGATCAGAACGGGATACCTGGTTGACCATTCAGCTCCTTACTTACCTGATGGCTCAGCTGAGAAAGTCGCCCTTTCCCATTTCACTGGTGATGGGCGGGAAAGGGAGGATACTGGACAGGCAGGGACAGTCCCCAGGATGCTGGCTGAATGGCGGTTGCTCCACCCTTAACCACAAATGGTTCATTGACCACCGCTTTGGCATCTACAAGGGCCTTTGGAAAGAGATGTAGCAATTTCCCCCCTCGTGGCTTATTTTTAAAATCAGTGGCTGAGAATGCCTGCCAGAAGTGGGGTCAGACAGCTCTGAGCTGCCAGGTGGACGGAATGGGTGCTGTCTGAGAGGAGATGCAGTGGTTGGTCCTTAATTTTGGACCTCTACTTCCCTGGAAGAGGAAGCTGGGCCAAAGCGAAGGAGTGGCTTACCCCAAACAGACCACAGCTTCCATGGTGATACAACCATCTAGCCAGGCAGTTTCCCCAGTCCTGAAGTTTGAAGACTGGGGCTGGGCCAGCCAGAGACTTACTGGCCTTCCATTCACTCAATGGAAAAAAAAAGTTTTATTGAGTTCTTAACATGTGCCAAGCACTCTTCCAGGCACTAGGGATTGAAGTGTGGACTTGATATAGTTTCTGCCCTCCAGAGGCTCATAAATTAGCAGGAGAAGACAGAGAAGTACACATGTAAATACATTAGTAGGTAAATACATTAGCACAGTAAGTGCAAAGATGGAGGTAGAGGCAAAAGAGAGTCCCTGGAGTCTTTGAAGAAGTGGCATCTGGGTTGAGACCTGGTGATGAATAAAGGTCAAAGGGCAAAGGAAAGAGGCATTCCAGACAGCAGACTGAGAAGTGCTTGAGAGATGAAAGAAAATGCCTTGTCCACAGGTAGTTCAATTGTTTAAAGCAGGGGTCACCACATAGTGGCTCAAGAGACAAATTCAGCCAGCTGCTTGTTTTTGTAATTAAAGTTTTATTTTCACATAGTTCCACCCATGTATTTACACATTGCCCATGGCTGATTTGTGTTACAACTGGAGTTGAGTCTTTGTGACAGAGAACATGTGACCCTGAAAGTCTAAAATACTATACTGGTCAAAAGAAAATGGTTTGGGGGGAGATTGGAGAGTGGCAACAAGGCTGGGGAAGTGATGGGGAGGCAGACTATGAAAGGCCTTGTAACCAAGCTAAAGGGTTCACTCTTTAAATGCTAGGAGGGAGGAAAAGGAGAATAGTCAACCATATGTACTCAACATCTACCATTTCAGTTTCTCTTCCTTCATTCCTGATCTTCTACGTTTCTTCCTGAATCTCTAATGTCTGAAGAACTTCTTTTAGCAATATATTTAACGCAGGTCTTCTGACAACAAATTTTCTTAGTCTTTCTTCATCAGAGAAGGTCTTTATTTCACTTAATTCCTGAAGATATTTTCACTGGGTATAGAATTCTGGACAGTCTTTTTCCACTTCCTCCTGCTTCCATGGTTTCTAATGAGAAACCTGCAGCCACTTATGTTGGTGTTGCCTTGTGGCTATAGCATTGGTTTTTCCTGGCTACTTTCAAGAATTTTGTTTGTTTGTTTATTTTTAGCTTTCAGCAGTTTGATGTGTCTGGATGTAGATTTCATTGAATTTATCTTGTTTGGGATTTACTGAAATTCTTGAATCTTTAAATTTATATCATTCACTAAATTGGGAAGTTTTCAGCCAATATTTCTTCTAATATTGTTTCAGCACCACAGTCTTTTTCCTCCTGGGACTCTAACAACATGAATGTCAGACACTTTACTATTTACCCACCGTCCCCTGAGGTTTAGCTTATTTCCCTCCCTATTTTTTTCTCTCTGTTCTTTAGCATGAAGAATTTCTTTTGATCTGTCTTCAAGTTCACAGACTCCTCTCTTCATCATCTCCATTCTGCTTCTGACCCTATCCAGTGATTTCTTCCTTTATTTTGGAGATTGAATTTTTTAGTTCTAAAGTTTCCATGTGGTTCTTCTTTATGTCTATTTCTCAGCTAAGAATTTTTAAATTCATTTCAAGAGAGTTTGTATTTATTTAATAAAGCATTTTTTCTAATAGCTTTGTGGTATAATCCCAACATCTGAGTGATTTTAAGTTGTCTTTGGGAGTTGGAGATTTTTCTTGTTCTTTGTATAGCACGTGTTTTTAGATGGTATTCACAACATTTACAATGTTATATTATCAGATTCTAGGTTTTATTTAAATCCTATGGAGAATGTTGATATTTTTCTCCTAGCAGACAACCAACTCATTTTATTATTTCAGGCCACAAGTTCAGACAAAACTTTTTGTGGGTTATGGCTTGAATATTAGTTCTATTTTCAAAGCCTTTGCAGTGCTATTTGAAATTTTCTTGCATTGGTGCTGCTCAGCAGACAGCCTGGAATCTGGGTGGTGATCTATCTCATCATTCAGTTCTCAAAGTTTTCAGTAAGATGTTTAAGATCAGATCCAGGCTGACACATCTCTGGAGTAAGTCCAGGAGCTCACAAACTACTTTGTGGTGTAGGTTCCAGCTTTCCCCCCTCTCTGATTTCCCTAGTTCTTTCCCGTGTCTCCCATTTTGGGTCCTTTAACCAGAAATCTGGGAATTTACTTTCCCTACTCAGTGTACTTACCTCAACTACTCTTTTAAAAAATTCTGCTTGTTTCATTTTATTTCCTCAGCCTGGGAAAGCACCTGCCTATACTCTGTCTGGCTAATAATAATTTTTCAGGTCTTAGCTTCACACCATATTATCCTAAAAGCCTTCCCTTATTGTCATATCAGTTATGTTGACTCCTTTTCCCTAGGACCCAGCATAGTTTATAGTTACATATGTATTTGTTTATTGATCTAATATATCTCTCCTACTGGACTAGGGATGAGATCATGTGTCTTGTTCACTCTTATGTAATATTTCTATATTTGAAACAGTGTATGACACAAAAGATATACTCAATACATATTTATTTACTTAATTTCCTTCCATCTACCCGCCTACCCATGCATGTCCTGCCTTACCTCCCAAAAGATATTAAGATCCTCATATCCAAATATGGCCTTGGCTTTTAACAATCAAATTAAATCTTATCTTTTTATAACTTTATAATTTATAAAGCATTCCCACATTTCCTTTATTTTCTTGCCTGATTTTATGAAGTTGAGAGGGGGAAAGGTAAATAAACAACTGAACCTTACATCTCGAGGAACTAGAAAAAGAAGAGCAATGTAAGCCCAAAGTTAGAAGAAGTAACAAAATAACAAAGATCAGAGTAGAAATAAATGAAATAGACACTAAAAAGACAGTGGAAAAAATTAACGGAGCTAAAAGTTGCTTTTTAAAAAAGATAAGCAAAATAGATAAACCTTCAGTCAAACTTACCAAGAATAAAAGAGAGAAGATTCAGATAAGATTAGAAATGAAAAAGGAGACATTGTAACTAATGCCACACAAATACAAAGAATCATAAGAAACTACTATGAACAACTATATGCAAAAAAAAAAAAAAAATCAGACAACTTATAAGAAATGGTAAAATCCTGGAAACACTAGTCTACCAAGACTAAATCATAAAGAAACAGAAAACCTGAACAGATCAATTACTAGTAAGGAGACTGAAGCCATAACCAAAAATCTCCCAATAGGGAGTTTGGGATGGACATGTACATGCTGCTATATTTAAAATGGATAATCAACAAGTATTGCTACATAGTTTTTTTAAATTTCAAACTATATTGCAATACTATCGTACTCAGAAGAGTATAGTACTGGCATAAAATAATGAAGCAGAATAGAGCCCAGATCCACACATACATGGTCAATTAATTTATGACAAAGGAACCAAGAATATACAATGGGGAAAGGACAGGCTCTTCAATAAATGGTGTTGGGGAAACTGCACAGTTGCAAGCAAAAGAATAAAACTGCACCCTCATCTTAAACCACTCACAAAATTCAACTTGAAATGGATTAGAAACGCGAATGTTAAGATCTGAAACCATAAAACTCCTAGAAGAAAACAGGACATGAGCTCCTTGACATTGGTCCTGGCAATGACTTTTTTTTGACTTGACACCAAAAGAAAGGCAACAAAAGCAGAAATAAACAAGCGGGATTACTCCAAACCGAAAAGCTTCTGCTCAGAAAAGGAAACCATCAACCTTGGGCTTCTCTGGTGGTTCAGACAGTAAAGAATCCACCTGCTATGTTGGGTTTGATCCCTGGGTTTGGAAGATCTCCTGGAGGAGGGCATGGCAACCCACTCCAGTATTCTTGCCTGGAGAACCCCGATGGACAGAGGAGACTGGCAGGCTATAGTCCATGGGGTTGCAAAGAGTCGGACAGGACTGAGCAACTAAGCCTACAGCACAATTAAAAGAATAAATAACTTAATAGAATAAATAATGTAAATAAATAAATAACTTAAAAGAATAAATAACTTACGGAATGGGAGAAAATATTTGTAAATCATGTATCTGATAAAGGGTTAATATCCAAAATGTATAAGGTGGGACTTCCCTGGTTGTCCAGTGGTTTGGAATCCGTCTGCCAATGCAAGGGACATGGGTTTGACCCCTGGTCCAGGATCCCATATGCCATGGAGCAACTGGGTCCATGCGCCACAACTCCTAAGCCTGTGTGCTGCAGCTACTGAAGCCCACTCACCCTAGAGCCCATGCTTTGCAAGGAGAAGCCCACGCATTGCAGCGAAGAGTAGCCCCAGCTCACCGCAACTAGAGAAAGCCCATGCGTGGCAATGAAGACCCAGTGCAGCCAAAAATAAACATTAATAAATAAAAGTTTAAAAATCAAAATGATAAGGAATTCATACAGCTCAATAACAAAAGCAAACAAACCACTCAATTGAAAAAATTGGCAGAGGAACTGAATGGACATTTTTCTAAAGAGACACACAAACAGCCAACAGGTACATGGAAAGATGTTTCACATCACTAACGACCAAGGAAATGCAAATCAAAACCACAATGAGAGGTCATCTCACACCTGTTAGAATGGCTATTGCCAAAAAAAGAGACAACAAGTGTTGGTGAAAAGGGAACCCTTGTGCACTGTTGTTGGGAATGTAAACTTGTGCAGCCGTTGTGGAAAACAGCATGGAGTTTCCTCAAAATGATTCAAACAATTTGTGACAAGGGACATCAAAATGGCCAGCAAACATCTGCCATGCCCCATGCTACATAGCATTATCAGTAACAACAGAAACGCAAAACCAGACGTCACTGCGGCACCATTTCTTACCAGAATGGCAAAAAATAAAATTTCTGAAAGTTCTTGCCTAGTTTACCTGAGGAGATGGAGAAAAAAGGAGGGTTCATGTACTGTCAGTGGAAGGGGAATTTGGTACAACCACTTTGGAGTTAAATTTGGAACTCACCAATTTGACATTGTTCATACTCTATAACTCAGTAATTCCACTCACAGAGATACACCAGGGAGAAGCCAACACATATGTATATGAAGGACAATACATATATATGAGGACAATACATGTATATGATGTGTATATGTATATGATGTATACGTATATACATCATATATACGTGATGTACATGTATACATGTATGTGTGTATGTGTATATATATATGATGGACAATACCTGTATATGATGTGGCTGTTGCAGCAAAGCACCTCACTGTCCATCAAAAGGAGAATAAACGAATAAGCAAACTGGACTATAAACCTATATAATTCAGAGTATTCAAAAATAATATACAGCAGCTGAAATGAAGGAAGTAGCTCTATTTGTATCAATATGACTGAATCTCAAAAGCATCGTATTGAGTTTTAAAAAAGCAAGTTATTAGGATTTCCCTGGTGGTCCAGTGGTTAAAGACTCTACACTCCCAATGCAGGGGATTCCCTGGTGGCTCAGAGGGTAAAGAGTCTGCTTGCAGTGCAGGAGACCTGAGTTCAATCCCTGCATCAGGAAGATCCCCTGGAGGAGGAAATGGCAACCCACTCCAGTATTCTTGCCTGGGAAATCCCATGGATGGAGGAACCTGGAGGGTACAGTCCATGGGGTCGCAAAGAGTTGGATATGACTGAGTGATTTCACTTTTACTTTCCCAATGCGGGGAGCCTGGGTTCCATACCTGCTAGAGGAACCAGATCCCACATGCCACAACTAAGAGTTCATATACCATAACTAAAGATCTCGCATGTTGCAACTAAGACCCACAACAGCCAAATAAAAAAATAAATATTTTTTTTGCTTTTAAAAAGCAAGCTGTTGAATGATACTCAGAAGATAATGCTTTCCTTATGATAGCTTTTGCGCATCTTGATATGACACATTTTATGGCTACACCATACAGAGATGGATACACACCCTACAGACTGGCCTTAAAACTATAAATGATTAAAGAACAGGAAAGTGGAAAAAAAAAAAACTATAAATAAGCCCATGAGAATGAACAACATTGAAACCAAGATAGCAATCACTACTTGGGAGAGACGGACCCACTGGCAGCAGAAATAGACCCAGTGTTTCTCCCCACCCTGCACCCGTGCTTTTTGCCATGTAACTTTAGGAACACTTCTCATCAAGACAGCGAACCTATTCCCTCACTCCTAGAAGATACAATGGGTTTTCGAATTGCTTTAACCAACAGCATGTAGTACATGTGATACGTGTCATTTCTGAATCTAAGGCCTCAGAAGCATTGCACGATTCCACTGTCTATTCTGACCAACCTGCTTCCGCAGGTAAGCAAGTCTGGGCCAGCCTCCTGGAGGAGGAGACCCAGTGAAGGACCATCCCGGTGTCCCAGCTGAGGTCAGCCTATTCCAGCCTGCAGTCAGCTGACCTCCAAACACCCGAGAAAGATGATCCTCAGAGCTGCCCACCTGACCTCTGAGGCCTGTCTGAAAACTCATGAAAGAGCCCAAGTAAGACCAGAGCAGCTGAGGTGACTAAGGAGCTGTAAGGAGTCAGAAGGCTTATTGTCTCAGCCACTAAGTGTCCGGGTGGTTTGTTACTGAGAAGTAGCTGATACAAAGCGGGAGTATGGAATGGAGGAGGAGCAGAAGGGACAAGTGTTCAATTGTATTGTTCATGTTTCACGTTTTAAAAAAAGAGAGACCTGGGACTTCCCTGATGGTCCAGTGGTGAAGAATCCACCTTGCAATGAAGAGGATGCTGGTTCCATTCCTGATCAAGGAACTAAGATCCCACTTGCCTCAGGACAACTAAGCCTGCACACCATAATTAGTCTGTGCGTCCCCAACGAACAGTCCAGTCCTGCAACTAAGAACCGATGCAGCCAAATGAATTGTTTAAAAAAACAGAGAGACCTGAAGCAAACATAGCAAAATGTTCAGTTCAGTTCAGTTCAGTTCAGTCGCTCAGCCATGTCCAACTCTTTGCAACCCCATGAATCGCAGCATGCCAGGCCTCCCTGTCCATCACCAACTCCCGGAGTTTACTCAAACTCATGTCCATCAAGTCGGTGATGCCATCCAGCCATCTCATCCTCTGTCGTCCCCTTCTCCTCCTGCCCCCAATCCCTCCCAGCATCAGGGTCTTTTCCAATGAGTCAACTCTCCGCATGAGGTGGCCAAAGTACTGGAGTTTCAGCTTCAGCATCAGTCCTTCCAATGAACACCCAGGACTGATCTCCTTTAGGATGGACTGGTTGGATCTCCTTGCAGTCCAAGGGACTCTCAAGAGTCTTCTCCAACACCACAGTTCAAAAGCATCAATTTTTCGGCACTCAGCTTTCTTCACAGTCCAACTCTCACATCCATATATGACCACTGGAAAAACCATAGTCTTGACCAGACGGACCTTTGTTGGCATAGTAATGTCTCTGCTTTTTACTATGCTGTCTAGGTTGGTCATAACTTTCCTTCCAAGGAATAAGCGTCTTTTAATTTCATGTTAAGATTGCTTAAACATAGGGAGTAGAAAAATGAGGGCTGGCCATATAATTCTCCTAACTCTGTATGCCTAAAGTATTTCACAATAAAAGAAAACTTACACGGAAGAGTAAATATCCAGTGTGCTATGCCAGACAAGTTGGCCAAGCTGATTTTTTTAGAAAATATTTTATTGTTATTATTTTGACTGCACCACCCAGCACATGGGATCCTAGTTTCATCAGGGGTCAAACCTGCGACCCCGGCATGGAAGCCTGGAGTCTTAACCACTGGACCACCAGGGAGGCCCTGGCCAAGATGATTTTAAAGAGAAAAACAAGAAGAACCTGCCCTCTCGCCGCCTCCCTACTTCCCTGGCACCACACAGAGCAGAGCCAGTGGACCAGGGATGGCAGAGCTCCTACCCTCTTCTCTCATCCCCGGGACGTCTTCCCTAACCTCCTGGCACTGGATCCCTTGCCAGCTTTTAATCCTCCAGCCTTAGTGAGTCATCCATGAGACAGCACACATTTGATCAGCTCTCAGACAGGAGATCCTCAGAGATGAGCCAGGGGAGCATCACAGGGGTGAATTCTAAACGGCTGCTTCGGGGGCAGTGGACCTGAAACCTCATAACCACTTCATACTATTGTTATGTTCAAAATCCAGGTTCACCCAATAAAAATGTGAGAGTCCTTCCTGCCACACTCAAATACGAGGTTAGTCACCTCCCCTGTGACTTCCTCCTGACACTCTAACCTGCCCTATCCTTTGTGTCTGAAGTTGCTGCCACTCCTGGCAAAGGTGGCAGGGTGTGTCTGCCAGGAGACGCGCGCTGGCCCATCGAGAGAGACGAGGGCTCCCAGCAGATATGCACTTGATGCCAGAGAGAGGCAGGGCCGAGCTGGCTGCTCTCGAGGGGCTCAGCACCCCTCTCGGCCCGATGCATCGCTCCTGTGTCTGTTCTGATGTCCAAGCCCGCTGGGTGCACCGTGACCACAGGCCACTGTGTGCACAGCATTCTATGCTGACTGTGTGAGCACCTTCCTGCGTGCAGCTGGTCCTCCACATTACCCTGAGTGCTCGTTCCGACTCAGCTGGGCTGCACGCTGCCCGAGGACACGGTGTGCTAAGTGACTTCGTGTTCCTACCATCCAGTGAAAGGAAAGAAGGAAAAGAGAAAGGTCAGACAGGAAGGAAGAAAGGGAGAAAGGGGAGGCAGCAGGAAGGAAGGATAATAGCAGCGTGTATTTATAGAATGATGCTACACCAGGTCGTGTGCACTTTCTTATTTAATCCTCCAACTACTCGGTGAGGTAGATACTATTATTAATTTTTCCTAGCTTACAGATGAGGAAACATCCTTCCGAGGGTTGGGTAACACGCCCGGTGGAACAAGCCACGGCCACTGAATCGGGGAGGCGGTCTGTGAACAAGATTTGTTTAACTGAGTTCCCATCTCTGACGCCAGACTGTCCAGCTGTGTTCCCATCTCTGCGGCTAGACTGTCGCGCTGAGTAGAGTTTTGAGCACAGAGGAGCAGATAACTGGGAACCAGGACGTGACTCTAAAGAAAGAAAAAAGGAGAGTAGGAGAGAAGGCAGAAGAGAACACGGATGAAAGGGGAGATCTACAAACACAGATCTCACACCGGACCTGCGAGTGTGGTTTCTGCTTCATTCCTCGACATCTCCAGAAAGGAAGTATGTGCTTCCCGGTGATGTGTTCCAGGTTTCATTCTCCAAGTGCCAAACGGATCCACAGAGAGCCCGTTCTGCCCGCCTGCCTGTGAGAGAAGACAGGCAGACAGCTGACTCTGGGTCTGTACCCCAAGTTAGCAAGTCCTGAACCACTGCTTGGGGAGGCGGGGTGGGAAATACAAGGCTCTCATGACATTCTCATCAGCCAATCAATACACAACCTTTCTTATGTTCATTTCTGTTTAAAGACACCTGATTTTAATAGATTGCTGACTCATTAACATTGAACTAGGACCAGCAGCACCATAACTATGCCTGGGCAGAGCTTGTACAAAGACCTGTATTTCCCCATAAGGCACATCACAGCCTCCTAGCACTGAGGAATCCTAGACGATCCTTCAGCATGACACTTGGGGGGTGTATTTTATTCTGTAAAATCGTCAACAAAACTGTCACAAATGTGGCAGGAAATAGACTGTGAAAAGGACACTTGGTTATGTCGGTGGAGCTGAAATCAGAAGGCAGAGGGTCACCCTGCCCTTCTCAGCGGGGAGTGTGCTCATCTGCTGGCTCAGTTTTCCACCGTTCTGCATGCATGTGTGTGCATATGATGCCCAAAGTGGTGCCGAGGTCCCCCATTTCATCCTGAGGGTCAGTTACATCCAAGCAACTTGGAATTGATGAGGCTATTGCTTTTGCTTGGTGGCTAAGTCGTGTCTGACTCTTTGCAACGTCATGAACTGCAGCACGCCAGGCTTCCCTGTCCTTCACCATCTCCTGGAGTTTGCTCAAACTCATGTTCATTGAGTTGGTGATGCCATCCAACCATCTCATCCTCTGTCAGCCCCTTCTTCTCTGGGCCTCAATCTTTCCCAGCATCAGGGTCTTTTCCAGTGAGTTGGCTTTTCGAATCACATGGCCAAAGTATCGGAGCTTCAGCTTCAGTGTTGGTCCTTCCAATGAATATTCAAGGCTGATTTCCTTTAGAATTGACTAGTTTGATTTCCTTGCTGTTCAAGAGACTCAAGTCTTTCCAGTACCACAATTTGAAAGCGTCAATTCTACAGCACTAGCCTTCTTTATGGCAGATGCTTCCTTACTTTTGGGGTTACAAATAAATGTTAGCAAGTAGAAGAATTTGCAAATATGGAGGCCACGATGAATGAAGGAAGATTCACTGCAGGTAGTATTTAAGTTCGGCCAGTTCTCAGACTTGGACATTCCAGGAACTTGGTCCTCCTCTGGGAAAACAGGAAAGGCACAGAGACCTTGGGTGTATGGTAGTAACTGCAGCTGTATATATGAGGACATCACACACTTGTCCGGCAGGGACCCTCAAGGCCAGCCATCCATGTTGAGGCTTTAGCTGGGATTCTGTTCTGGTCATTAGAGATGGTCAGCAGCACAGATCCTAGAAAAGCCTACCAAGTCTTCTCACTTGAATCAAGTAGCTCCTCAAATCCATCGTCCTTGTATAGCTTTGTGGAGGCTGGATCTTGCTCAGCTCTGTGCCTGTGTGTGTGGAAGAAACTCAGCAAACACGGGCTGTGAACTGAATGAGGCTCGGCTGGATCTGCCCCCCACATTGCCTTATCCCGCCCTTTCCTTTGTAGAGTGCCCTTGAGGAAATATTTCTAAGTTTGAGGTTCCTAGAATTGGTAGTCCTTAAAGGTGTCTTAATGATGTCACTGAGCTACTGAAAAAAAATCTTTCCCAAGATACATTTCACCAGGACGAGACTTCACAGGTGAACAGAAAATGGCAAGGATTTGTTTCTGATTTTGTGAACCTGCCAGGAATGACAGTGAGCATGGTATGCCATGATGCTGCGTACCGCTTGCTGATACCCATTCAATTTCACCTAAATGGGAAAACTCAATCCTGAAGGAAATCAACCCTGAATATTCATTGGAAGGACCGATGCTGAAGCTGAAGCTCCAATACTTTGGCCACCTGATGAGAAGAGCTGACTCACTGGAAAAGACTCTTAAGCTGGGAAAGATTGAGAGCAGGAGGAGGAAGGGGATGACAGAGGATGAGATGGTTGGATGGCATCATTGACTCAATGCATGTGAGTTTGAACAAACTCCGGGAGATACTGAAGGACAGGGAAGCCTGGCTGCAGTCCATGGGGTTGCAAAGAGTTGGACATGACTGAGCAAATGAAGAACAACAGCAACAGAAGAGATATCTTCACCTAGAAACTGAACAACAGGCCCCAGGAGCCACCCTTTCCGCTCTGCTTGTTCTTTCAGCAAAGCTCGGCTGATTCTTCCGAGGGCCTCTGAAACAGGCCTCTTCCCGTGAATCCATCTTTCCTTTGTGGAACATTTTTTTTCCTCCTTGTGAGACTCAGCCAGGATCCAACTGCAGTGACACAGATGGCGTGTGCTTTGCCAGGAGGAGATCAGCTCAGCCAGCGCCCAGGCAACCTAAGCTGTTTCCCTTCAAATTCCTCTTCGTGCCTCTCTCCAACTCGGGTCACACTGCCATGCTGCGGAACAGCTGGGGCCACCCTTCCCCACTGCAGCGAGGTTACAGCCTTGCTGGGTTTTGAGTAGGTGAGTGGGGGTAGGGGAGAGGGCAGTGGGGACCAGAGACTTCAGGCTCAGTGCCACCTCGTCTCCAGAGCGTGCTTTTAAAGCCTCGAGGACCTCATCATCTGTCTTTGGGATCCTCAACCGTTTGTACCAGTTGAGACCCCAATGCTCACCGAGATGGTCTTTGCCACCGCCCCATGGTCTGCACTGAGGCTCCCGGGTCTGCACAACATCCCCTAAAGGCCCTTGCGGTCAGTTTGTTTCTCCTAGTTTCCGGTGGTGTTGCACCGCTTCCCTTCACTCCACCCCTGCTCCCGTCTGGACCATCATACGGTGGGCGCTCTTCCTCTTCTCAGCCTGCCAAGTAGCCGCCTTCTCATCATTGATGGAGTGTCTGAAACCACTCCCATCCAAGAAGCCTTCAGGAACACGCGGGGTACAATCTTCATCTCATTCTTGTCGGTCCAAACACCACACCACAGGCTTCCTCATCTACTGCTGCACTAAAATCTCCACCATTCAGTACTTTTAACTACACACTTGCTACCAGCTTAGTGCTCGGTGTGTGTTTCTAAGAATGGAACTCTGCTCAATGTTATGTGGCAGCCTGGATGGGAGGGGAGTTTGGGGGAGAATGGATACATGTGTATGTATGGCTGAGTCACCCTGCTATCCACCTGAAATTACCACAACATTGCTAATCCGCTATACCCCAATACAAACTATAAAGTTAAAAAAAAAAAATGGTATGGAGCATCACTGCTGGATGTTTCCAATCTTGGCTGGTGTCTAGTTGCTAAGTCGTGTCTGACTCTTTGTGACCTCGTGGACTGCATGGACTGCAGCCCACCATAGAAGCTTGCATCTGCTAATCCCAAACAATTTATTGAATAGGCATAAATTTTAACTTTTTGGTTTTTGGATGCAGACCATTTTTAGTCTTTATTGAATCTGCTACAATATTGCTTCTGTTTTATGTCTTGGTTTTTTTGGTCACAAGGCACGTGGGATCTTTGCTCCTGACCAGGGATCGAACCTGTATGCCTTGCACTGGAAGGTGAAGTCTTAACCATCGGACCCCCAGAGAAGTCCTGGCATGAATGTTAACACCTTTTATTGATCCCACTACACCCACCTCCAATTTGACCTGACACAGTACGAACCCCAGCAGTCTCTGACCCCGTACTGTACATTCCATTTCCTACCTACCTTATTTTGTGTTACAATCAGTCGCGATGGTAGCATTTGTGCTTAGAAGACAATCTCTTGCTCCAAGGGCAGAACACCTCTTGGTGGGACCACCGGCCTCTTTGGAAAAGGGCTTGTAAAGTGATAGTGAGTCGTGGACCCAGCCTGGAATGGTGTTCTCCTTGGGGCTGTTATTGGACAGTTGCTGCCTTGAGTAGATAAAGACACTTTCTGTGTTATGAGAAAGCACTGTCTCTGCCAAACTGTTTCTGTAAGTGATATGTGTAGGCAAACCAGTAAGAGTGCTTTTTGTTTCTTGTGGCTTCCCAGATGGCGCTGGTGGTAAAGAACCCGCCTGCCGATGCAGGAGACGTAAGAGACGCATGTTCAGTCCCTGGGTGGGGAAGATTCCCTGGAGGAGGGCATGGCAACCCACTCCAGTGTTCTTGCCTGGAGTGTTCTAGCCTGTCAGGCTCTGCTGTCCACGAGATCACAAGGAGTAAGACATGACTCATGACTCACTAATAAGCCTTGTACCCGGGTATGATTCAAACTTTTGGAAAAGTCAAGTATTTCCATGAAATTGTAGTGAATAATCTCCTACATCAAATGCCCATGTGTGAAACAGAGAAAGTTTTAACCCACTAGTATTCACAGATAGGACAGCAGGGAAACAGTAGGGAAAAAAAAAACAAGACCTTCTTTTTCCCATGAACAGAGCTTAAGAATGAATGTATAAGTAAGGGGCTGATCACCAGACTGTACAAATCTGGGTTTTTGGAATGTTTAGCAGACATTTATCATGACTGGATTTGTGCCTTGGGTGACAAGTTCTCTTTCTGGGCATCTTTTGCTTGACAGGATCCCAGCATCATCTTCAGCGTGTTGGTCTGTGGGGGCTCAGTGCTTGGAGGTCAAGGTCAGTGTCGATGACACCCGGAAGATCTGGGGAAGCATGTTACTAAGTTGGTAAAACATCTCTTCAGAAATACTCTGTAAGAGGTAACAAAAAAAGAACAGTTTGCAATTGTTAAACTATCAGTGATTTTTAAAAAATGTTTTTACGTGTCTTAAAATACGGAAGTAACACAAGTAGTCCTCGACATAAAGTGGAATGTGAGAACCTCATCTTTGGGAACTGATTGAACTGCACGGCTCTGGGCAGGGGCGTTTCCGTGGCCCCAGTGTCTGAGAGCCCATGCTGTGTCCGTCAAGCAGTAAGCCTGATAACTAGAAAAAGCCCTCGATAATACTAGAGTAGTCAGAGATGAAAGTACCACTCATTGTGCGGAATTCTACACAGAAGGTAGAATCGTTTCCTGCTCATGTCCGCCTTTACAAACTCTTTAGATTCTATATAACATAAATGTGGGGGAAAAAAGGAAAGAAGAGTCAAGTTTGGCTTTGTGTTAATCAAAGAACCCTTGAGTGGTACACGCTAACATCTTCGACGGTAAACGGAGTGCCATGATGGCTCCAAACACTTCTCCCCCTAAAACACAGAAAGCTGTGAGCATTTTGGTATGTAGTGATGAGTTGAGGGCGGGGCTTCCCAGTGGCTCAGTGGTAAAGAACACCCCTGCCAATGCAGGGCTATCCAAGAGAGATACAACGGAGCCACAAATATAAGGCACATATGTAATTTTTAATTTTCTAGAAGTCACATTAAAAAAACATATCTCTCATAGTAAGTCTTCAGTCTAGTGTGCCTTTTACTCTTATGTACCTTACTCACTTTAGATCCATTTCAAATGTTAACTATAGTTGCTCCCATATAGTGGCTCCTATATTGGGCAGCACAAAAGAACCACCAAGTAACCTACAGATCTCCACTTAACAGCTGCTGGTCTTGGGACAATCTCCTTGCCTGGCCTGCCAGTTGATTTTGAACCTGATTCTGAACTATACATCAGTTTCAAATTATTGAAACTGGTAGCTCAATATAGCAATGTCTTCATTTTTAGTCACATTTCACACCTGATCCTCCTAAAAAACAACCATGTAGGTAGGCATGTTATATCAGTTTTACAAATTAGAAAAATCAGTTTTACAAATGGGACAGCTGCCACTCTGGTGAAATTGAGACAAAATTGAAGTCTCCTGACTTCTCACCAAGCTCTCTCTACTTAAGCGTCAACAGCACCACCTCATTTGTCAAAGTTGTAATTTTGCATCTATCTTTGAGACTATTTCCTACCCCCAATGCGGGTTCGATCCCTGAGTTGGGAAGATCCCCTGGAGTGGATACCCACTCCAGTATTCTTGCCTGGAGTGTCCCATGGACAGAGGAGCCTGGCAGGCTGGAGTCCATGGTGTCGTGAATAGTCAGACATGATTGGAGTTTAAACAACGACAATACTGTGTGCAGGGCAGTGTGCCTAGCCACGTCTGTGAGGAATACTATGCACAGCTGGACTGGGGTGACATCTACCCGGTAACACACCTGTGGCACCAGAAACTGCACTGTCCTAGAAATCCCTCCGTCCCATGAGGCCATTTCCATCATGAAACCTGGAACAGAGCAACAAACATGGCTGAATGATGAGTTCTGGGCTTCAAGCCTACCTGTCCTTTACTGAAAGTAAACTGGATGTTTACGGTCAGGCTACCTGTCTTCACGTTTTAGGTACCCACTTCCCCATGGGAGAGGCTAAGCCTGAGGGCCAGATACACTTCTGTAATCCTTAATTCTCCACACCAGCACGGTTTCACATAGTGCTGTCAAAACACTTGGAATGATCGTTTCTTGAGTTCTATTTTGTCTCCACACAACGAAGCCAAAACAGGTCATTAAAGATTCCTTAAACATGTGGTTCTATCTTCTTTTTGGGAAAATGAAAGATAGCTGAGAGTAAGTTCTATCAATGTTCAAATATCGCTGCATTTCAAGAGGGTTGGAAATGTCCCTGGAGGCCTAATGGTTAGGACTGGGTGCTTTTCACTGCTGCAGCCCAGGTTCAAGCTTGGTCGGGGAATGGAGATCTTACAAACGGCACAGCATGACCTGAAACAAAGACGAGGGCTAGAGATTTTATTTTGTGATTGGAAAAGGTTTAAAAAGCCCATTATGAAGGATTTGCTCATTAAACCATTTAACTGGGGCACCAGATGACGAAAGGAATGGCCACATTCTTTCACCAGGCTTGCTTGACTGTCAAGATTTTCGAGGGAGAAATACAGGTCCTTGTTGTTAAACACAAGGTTGGATCTTACCTTTGACGCACTTGAACACAAGTTCCGCTCTCCTTAAGCACCAGGGTATAGTCATTTCCTAAAACCAGAAACAGAACAAACCATGCTTTTGACAGAACTTGGTAGGAAAAAACACCTAACTAATCTGTGCTTTTCAAAGTGAAAATGACGGTCACCCTTGTGGAGGGACAGTGGAGAGAATGCGGGTTAAGTGGCTGGACGAGAGCCTGGGGTGGCTTCTGGGGTGCTGGCTGGTGACGTTCTGCTTCATCACCTGGGTGTCGGTGGTCAGCCGGGGAACGTGGGAGCTGTGTGTTTCGGTGTGCTTTTCCCGAGGTGTATTATATGCTAACAAAGGTTAAAAGGGCTCCCAGGGCAGCTCAGTGGTGAAGAATCCACCTGCCAATGCATGATACGTGGGTTTTCGATCCCTGGGTTGGGAAGATCCCCTGGAGAAAGAAATGGCAACCCACTCCAGTATTCTTGCCTGGAAAACCCCATGGACAGAGGAGCCTGGTGGGCTAGAGTACAGGGGGTCATAAGAGAATCAGACGTGGCTGAGTGACTAAACAGAAAGGTTAAAAACAACAACATCTGTGTCGACCACACCCATTACAACTAAAACCTGCTGAGTCCCAAACGAGTCAACAAGTTCACAGCACAAACAAGAGGAAAAGCCAGGAACTTGGGGTTCGTGACCTGCAGGTTCACTCCCCATCTGTCAGGTTAGACTGATTCCAGGATGACACTGTCTTCAGAGCATGAAGATCTACAGGGATAGAACTGGGAAGAGCAGGATATCTTCCTTCTGGCCAATGGATTATTTAAAAAGAAAACTGCAATTCAGGGAGCTCTCCGGGAGGGGGGTTCAGGATGGGGAGCAGATGCATACCCGTGGCTGATTCATGTCAATGTACGGCAAAAGCACTACAACACTGTAAAGTAATTAGCATCCAATTAAAATGAATAAATTTATTTTAAAAAATTAATAAAAATTGCAAGTCATTTTATCAACCCCAGGACAGGACCATGCCAACAGTGGTGTCAGCTCACACGCGCTGCAGTGCGGGCACCGAGTGTGTGGCAGTCTGTCTGTTACAGGAAGAAAACAAGAGACGAAACGCGGTGGGACCCTTGTGTGAAAGCTAAGACAAACACCGCCTCTTTATCCTGGGCAGTGTCGTCTGAGTTTGCAGGACAGACTCTGTGACCTGAATGGATGTTTAAATACGACCGATGGGAGGAGCGTGGCTTGATTTACTCTTGTGAATTAAAATGGGACTCTGGATGCAGACTTAATGTTCTGCAGCTGGCCGTCCCGATTTAAAACATGTAACTTCTGTGACACTGTGGGAGAGGGCACGCTGCTAGTGTCAGATGTCTGGGAGTGAAGCCGAACTTGGTGACTTTTGGAAATGCTGCCTTTGAGGTTGTTTCCCACCTACATAGAACCATTTTTATAAACTGGTTAACCAGGAGTCCAGCTGCAGGCATGTCCGGATACTTCCGTGGGGCCGGACCTCATCACAAACTTTCTTTGTTTCTCCCCAAAGACTCTGCTATAGATGGGCTGGTTTGTGATGAGAAGGATGGCTAAAAGTTCCTCGTGGGACTGAAACTTTATAAAGTGACAGTGGAAGAAAAGAAAACAACAAAACTTGTTGGTCAGTCACTTCTACTGCCATATGAGGTATGACTGAGGCTGACAGGCTAAGAACACTGATGCTCCTCTCATTAAACGGAGCCAGAGTTCTCTTAATCAGAAGGGCGTGTGTCTGGTATAAAACACAGACGGATGGTCAGTGGGAAATCATTTAAATCACCTTGTCTTACATGGACTTGAGCTGTGTGTGTGTTTATACAGAGAACTGCAATTAAAGTGAGGCCTCCTGAATATGATGAGTCTAAGCGGGGACTCAGTCACTCTGAAAAGTACAACATAAAATCTTCTGCACTGAGTTTTTTGGTAAGAGGGTTTACACACATCTGGTAAATAGCTACTCTGGTAAATAACTTTCAATAATCAAGGAGCGAATGCCCTTCCTTTCACAATCTGTCCTTGCCGGCTAGTCATTTTGCTTTTTAAAGAATGCCACTCAAAACCAGCACCACCATGCTGCTGGAACGGGTCCTTCACCCCGTTGGCCACTGGCTCTCCAGGAAGGACCAGCCGGCACCTGTTTGCTTTGAGGCTGTTTTGCTCCTCCAGACTCTCTAACTAAAGTTGGATTTAACCTCTGTATTATTTCCACAACTTATCCCCTCTAACCAGCTTTCATGGAGGGGAGAGAAGAAAGCCATGAGAGAAAGCAGACATGGGAGGATTTATAGCAAAAGGAGTGGACGATTGTGCCACATTTTAGCTACAGAAGCCAGTGTGCATTATAGCAACAGTGTCCTTGACCAACTGGTTAAAGGAGGCTGGCTTCTTCCTGCCAATGAGCAAGCATCTCTTTCTATTGCCTATTAATGCCTACTCAGAGGATGCTAAATAATTTTAATGGTTATCCAAGCCAATACAAATGCAGAGGTAAACCTAATGCTACCTAAAGACAAAAACTGAGGAGAAGTTGGCGGGGGTGGGGGGAGGGAAGGGGAGGATTAGAGGCACGTGTCTCACCCAAAGCTAAAGTTAAGTTTGACGTTCTAGTTTGCCTACCCTAAGAGAATGCTGTAACTCTCTGAACATATGTGGCTCGGGATTATTCACTGCCTTGTATGACATGTCACTCGATTGTATTAACCAGATAGGAGATGTAAAGGTTCATTAAAAACGAAAAGTGCTTTTCAAATGTAAAGTGGATGATGCTTATTCTGGTGTTGCCACATTCTCAAACGCTGGCACTGTTCCCACCTGCTTACCTCTGACATATCATGCACCAGCAGGAGGGGAATACTGACGGTCGTGATGTCGTGGGTACAGCAAACCTTGAGGATGTTTCGGAGCCCCATGATGGCAGGGTCCCGAGCAGTGATGTTTCCTGATTTCACGTTGTCATCCACACAAAGGTGGAAAGCGACATGTATTTCTGAGAGGTTAGAGTGCCGCGTGATGTAAAATTCTCCTATGAACAGCAGATAACAATCATGACTTTCAGAAACACAAAGCACGTTCACTAGTGGGCTTCAGAGACGACTGTGATGGGCAGTCAATGTGCTGAACCAGCAGAGGAGTTTATCAGGGACCTGTGTGGAACTCAGGAAGCAAATAGGATTCAGTTCAGTTCAGTTCCGTCACTCAGTCATGTCTGACTCTTTGCGACCCCATGAATTGCAGCACGCCAGGCCTCCCTGTCCATCACCAACTCCCGGAGTTTACCCAAACTCATGTCCATCGAGTCAGTGATGCCATCCAGCCATCTCATCCTCTGTCGTCCCCTTCTCCTCCTGCCCCCAATTCCTCCCAGCATCAGGGTCTTTTCCAATGAGTCAACTCGTCACATGAGGTGGCCAAAATATTGGAGTAGCACTACTTAATTCTTGGAAAGGTGATGGAAAAGAGAGGAGATGGCCGAATTCATCTTAGGTTCATAAATTGGTATGAAGAGACCACCAAGCAGTAAAGTAAATCAAATGAGTGCTCATCATCACAATTTTGATATAAATACTCAAAGCGCTCTAATTCACTCAAAATTAACATGTCAAGACAGGCTACTTGAAGACCTGTCTTCCCCACACCCTGCATCTGCTCCTCTCCATCTCAGTTTAGGGGCCCAGTTTCCTTCCATTAGCTGCAAGGACAGAAACACACCAGTTGGCCTTCATTACTTTCTTTTTCTCAGGACATATGCCCCCATCCAATTCGCCACCAACTATTTTCAGTGTTGTTGTTTAGTCGCTAAGTTGTGTCCAACTCTCTGTGACCCCATGGACTGCAGCACGGCAGGCCTCCCTGTCTTCCACCATCCCCTGGAGTTTGCTCAAAGTCATGTCCATTGAGTCCATGGTGCTATCTCATCATCTCATCCTCTGCCACCTCCTTCTCCTTTTGCCTTCAATCTTTCCCAGCATCAGGGTCTTTTCCAATGAGTTGGCTCTTCCCATCAGGTATCCAAAGTACTGGAGCTTCAGCATCAGTCCTTCCAATGAATATTCAGGGTTCATTTCCATTAAGATTGACTGGTTAGATCTCCTTGCTGTCCAAGGGACTCTCAAGAGTCTTCTCCAACACCACAATTTGAAAGCATCAATTCTTTGGTGCTCAGCCTTCTTCATGGTCCAACTCTCACATCTGTACATGACTATTGGAAAAATCATAGCTTTATCTATATGGGCCTCGGTCAGCAGGGTGATGTCTCTGCTTTTTAATACACTGTCTAGGTTTGTCACAGCTTTCCTTCCAAGGAGCAAGCGTTTTATTTCATGGCTGTAGTCACTGCCCACAGAGAATTGGGAGGCCAAGAAAATAAAATCTGTCACTGCTTCCATTTTTTCTCCTTCTATTTGCCATGAAGGCCACCTCAACTATCTCAAGTCTGAACACTCCATTTTTATTGCTATCACCCTAGTTCACAATACCATCTTATCACCTAGGTTTCAGCAACAGCCTCCAAATTAACCTCTCTGTTCCCATTCTTGCCCACCAACAGATCATATCCACACGTACAGTTAAAATGATTTTAAGTATAGATCAGATTACATAACTCTCCCACTTAATATGGTCCAAAAGGCTCACATGACACTCAGGAAAAAAACCCAAACTCCATCCTCTTGTCACACCCTCTCCTCCTGCCCCAGCCACACGGCCTTCCTTAAGGTCTTCAAATACACCAGCCTTGTTCCTGATCCAGGGCTGCTTCCTGAGGGCCCTTCCCCCATGGCTCCTGTCCAGATGACTGCTTTTCACCAATCATGTCTCAGAACGAAAGTCACCTCCTCCCAGAAGTCTTCCTTGATTGACCCATCTGATTGATGTAGGACTCCCTCACCCCTCACTCATTCTCTTTCACATTGTTCTGTTTTATCTTCTCCTCAGCACTGAAATTCTTTTGTTATCTGTTTATGAGGTTGTTTTAAAGAGTGCACCACTGTTTACATGCCGTGACTGTAAGGACTTTTGTCTCTCTCGTTTACCGTGCTGTCTGCAGCTCATGAAACTATAGGACCTGGTACACAGAAGGTACCTGGTAAGCTTTGGTTTGCTGAATGGGAATCAAACGTTTTCAACCAAAAGCTTGTTTTATCAAGCCTTAACATCCAGGCTTTCTACAATCACTCCATTTCCTAGGTAGCCATGCCAGCCACTGGCTTTTATATTCGGCAGTTTCTGTCAATGTAAACAAACAGAAAGCATATAAAAATATGTTTTTTTTAAAAATATGTTTTTATAAACACACCTGCCTCACTGGAAATTCTGAGATGTTCTTCGAGGAAAATCCTGCTGTTATAAAACCTAGTCTTCCATCACTAACCCACGTCCCCACAAATTCCGCTCATCCTGGCCTCAAGGTCCTTATCTTAGGATTTTACTTTATATTTACTTATAAACACAGAGTATGTTTAAAGCACTTAACACACACTGGCACAGTGTTTAACCATTTCCAGTTACAAGTGTACATAAGTTGTGTCACTGATAGGCCCTAGTCAAAAGTCTGTTTTTTTTTTTCTTTGACTTATGATATAAGAACTAGATAAGCCATAAAAGAAATTAAAGAAAGGCCGGTGACAGGCCAAACTAGACAAAAGAAACATTAAAAGAAAAAAACTTGTCTGGCAAGAAGTGGTATGGCTGCCATTTCCCTGGCAGGCAACATGAGACGCAGACTGCTTATCAGAAACCGGGCAGGTGCCATGAAGCCTCACCTTTCGAGCTCTGGCTGATGGCTTAGGTGATGGGAGTCACCATGTTGAACCTGGGCCACGGCCAGCATGGGGGCTGATGACTTAGTGCACAAGTCAGGTGTTCCTAATCCCCAAGCCGGCACTGCTTCATCTGACCTCAGACAACTTGTCCTGGGCCTCGTTTTACCCGTGAGGAACAATGGGGGTCTCGGAGCTGGCAGCGGTGATTGAAATAACAGAAGATGGTAGGAAAAGGGACCAGACTGTGTGTTAAGAAGATCTGGCGTCTAGTACTGACTGATTGAGTGATCTTGGGCAAATCAATTCAATTTATGGATCCTCTGTACTTCATGAATTAGATGGGAAAAATAACGCCTGACTGCTTTCCTTACAAAGCTGTTCTAAGAATTAAAGAAGCTGATGTTTAATTCTTAAGATGATACAAGCTACAGGTAATTAAATAACGACAAAGCAAACTCACTGGTTAAAAGAGACATAAATCAAACTCTTTCTCTGTAACTTTGAAATCTAGAAGCATTTTGTGATCTGGACCCTTCTAATCTCCTGTATCCTTCCTGGCTAGGCTGGCAAGCTTTCCCCAAACGGAAACTCAGAAGCTACCAGCATAGCTCACTGAACCCTTACGACTCCTTCTCTGATGCTGACTTATGGCACAGTCTCCTGATTTACTAGTAATAGACAGATTCTCACCTACAGGCTTTCTCCAAGAGGGACCAAGAGGGAAAACTTTTCACACACAGCAAAAAAGAGTTAAGTTTAAAAAAATCAGACATCTGTACCTCCAGAACAGATAAGGGTGACACATTTTAAGAAAGCCACTAAATATAGATGATTTAAATTATGGATCTACAAAGAGATAAGATAAATCCTGTCTCAATGAAGGTATTTTTAGACAGAGAGGAGGACGGTTTCCTGCTCCACAAAGTGGAGAACCGCCACGTGGTGACGCAATCCCCGCCACTTAGCATCACCCACCGGGGTGGGCTGTCTGAGGTGGGCGCGCACCCGGAAGCCGACGACCACAGCTAGCTGGCCAGGAGGGTAGTGAGCACCAGGATTACGTGGAATGTGGCCTCGGCATCGAAAATCTGGGGAAGGAAATGGGGCCAGACAACCTTGGTTGTTTCTGTACCTGTGACATGTGGTTGAAGAAACTTGACACAATGTCTGCAAAGGGGCCTTCCTGTTGTGACCTGTCATACAAACACTGCTGAGGGTCATCCGAGGGCATTCAGTCTGGAAGAGCATCAAGGGCCTGAACTTCAGTTGATAAGCAATATTCCCAAGAGATACGGGAGATTTAAAGAAAGGGAAAACAGGAAAATTTATGGGGAAATGGCAATAAAAAAGATTCTAAATCAGATGACCTGCATTCTTCCCACGTATTCAATTATTTACATCTCTATTTACTGTTGTTTATATATCAGAAGAAAGATGATTTATTGGCTCATTTAAGAAACTAAGAAACAATGTGTGAAGTAGCAAATAATAATAAAAACTTATGCAACGGCTTGAGGAATTTTTCTTATATGCATCTGGGAAAACTCAGGGCTGGTATAAGAATAAGGATTTAGTTGCTGGATACTGTGACAGTGTATTTACAGAGATACAAAGTTCTAAGGTGATACACTTGACAAACTGTATAATGTACACCAAAAGAACTTGTGTTTCAAATCTATGATTTCAATGCTTGTGATTATAAGAAAACTGCAAGTGAAATAATACTCACCAGGTAAAATATTTAAATAGTTTCTATCTGCAGTTTTAGTCTTATCATCACTTCCTCCATTTCGGCTTCCAGAATCTATTCATAAGATAATGCAACGTGAGAGAATATAGTTAATGTATGAGAACACACTACTACTGTCCCCCCAAAACCACAACAATAGCAAACATTTACTAAGGATCTCTAGGTATCAGGTGGTCTGATACATGCTTTATATGGATGGTCTCTCTTAATTCTTACAAAACTCCTCTAACCACAACACTGTACCCTTTTCACCTTATATGTGAGCACAGAGTCTTAGATGGGTTAATTCATTTAAGGAAGGAGGCACGGGTAAGTGGCAGAATCAGGTCTGGAACTCACACACTCAGATTCCAAATTCTGTGGTTTTGACCACAAGAGACTTGCCAAGGCCCTGTTTTCATCTGGGCGGTTCCGGGCGCTAAGTTAACGACACATAAAGTAACTTCATTAGGCGGCTGTGGGGTGGCCATCTCTATTTTTAGAATCTGAGTCACTGTTGAGGATATAACTTGTTCAGGACGACAGGCTAATGGTTAGTAGCACCAGGAATCATTTGATATTCAGCCCATCCTTGAAATCTGTCACTTCTTATCTGACACTATATACAATTTCTTCCAAATAGATACTTGAGATTCCATTTCAAATGGAGTCTTCTTTTCCCCCCAGATATTCAATAGTTTTTCTTTCTTTTTAGAAGGCATGACATTACTTTGAAGGATAAATGTTGGTAAAATAAAATATAGCACATTTGATTATTCATTATTATGGCTGAACACATGATTTTACATGTGTACATATATTTTTAATAGAAGATACATCTGAATTTTATAAGAATCCTAAGAGAACTGAAAAACGCAGCATGAGTATTATTAGCATAGCTATCTTTAAGAAACTATATCTATACAAATTAAATATAAAACTATATTGCAATGGCCTTCAATATCAGAAAATCACTTGAAAACAGTCAGAACTTCAAATGAGTAAACTGAAACTACCAAGGGAGTATTATAGTTTTTAAAAAAGTTCTGAATAAAAGTAACGCAGTGTTTTACCCACTGACTACTTTGAGTAATTGATTTATAACACTGTACCTGGTAAACACATATATTTTATAAACAAACTGAGGGAGGGAGAGGCATAGACATAAGGCTCTGTGTTGCCAGAATCCACATTTAATACAATAATCTGATTCTCATACAGACCCATGAAATTGATAGGCTCTGAATAAATGGCTGCTGACAGCACAGAAAACAAAAAAAACAGTAACTGGGGACTCTTTAATTTTGTTCACATGCAATCTGAAACTGACAAAATCCTTCCTAAGAAACAAAAAAAGAACAGTTTATAGCCTACCCCGCTTTCCAGGTTTCAAAGGTCATACCCTGTAACACTAAAGAAGATGGTTATTTTTAAAAATGGGTGTAAAATATGTACAAAAATGAAACTGCTTTTGGCTTATCATGAACCATGGAAACACAAAGATGCTGATATAAAAAATACAGAAAAATAATGGAGTGTCTTAGAATAGACAGACTTGTGTACCAGGATGCAAACGTGCAGAACAAACACATGGGCATGTCTCAGAAAAGGGAGAGACAGGGAAAGCATTTTGGCAACTCTTCTATAACACCACGCGGGCTCCTCTAAGAAAGGAGTCTTTTATAAACCTACTTGTTTCACTGACTCACTTAAACCACAAAATAGCTGCCTGAACAAGAACAAAATACTACCATGATGTACACACGGTGCCCTAACCATGTGGTTTAGAAACTTTCCGTCCCCACACACTTTCTAACCTCTCGTAAATAAACTCAGCACCCTCCGCCTTCTCCTACACTGTCGTGATCTCCGTCTTCATTCTTTTAGTCACTACTGAGAATAATAGCTGAACATCTCTGATCCCATCCGTGCCCCTCTGAGTGAGATGGAGGCAGGAGTCAGCAGAAGAATAAGAGGATGCACTGGAATTTGCCTGAAGGTCCTTGTTGGGGTACACTTCCACGCTGATTTCCTAGACTCAGCCGGGGTCTGCTGTGAGTGACGAGCATTGCCAGAGCAAAGCCACGGTTACCCAGACTGGAAATACAAACTGGTGGGGTCACGGTGCAGAGTAACTGCTCACATTATCAGAAGTACAATTGCCTATGCCCTTTAGCTCAGGAATGTCTCTTTAGGACTCTGTTTCACAGATATGCACACTCATGCAAGATGATATATGTGTAAGGTTATTCATGTATTATTACTTAGAAGAGCAAAACTCTGGAACAGATGAAATGCCCATTAACAGGGAACTGATCATTAAGGGAAATCCTGCAGTGGACCCTATCCAGCAGTAACAGGCTCTAAGGATGCTCTGTCTGTAGAGACGTGGAAGGATGCCCAAGATAAACTATTCGGTGGGAAAAAAGCAGAGGACAAAAGAGTGTGCAGAGGAAGCTGCATTTGCATGAAGCAGGAAAATCTGTAAATACACACAGACATGTGCTCACACACACGTTCATAAACGCGTGCCTGGAAGGTACATGAGACACAGCACTGGCTGCCCCAGGAGCAGGAAACCGGATGGCTGGTGGACAGAGTCACAGAGTCTCTCACCGTGTGCTCTTTTGTACAGTTTGAATTGTGAATCTTGAGGTGGTACTAGTGGTAAGGAACCCCTACCAAAGAGGAGACATAGGAGATGTGGTTTCGATCCCTGGATTGGGAAGATCCCCTGGAAGAGGGCATGTCTGTAGTCCCCATAGGCTATAGTCCATGGGGTCGCAAAGAGTCGGACATGACTGAAGCGACTTAGCAAGTACAAGACTTATCTTTACCTATTTCAGCAACGATTACAACAAAAAAAACGTTTTTTTTTTTAAGTCTACTGAATAAACTTGGACACTATTATGAATGCTAATCAAGTTGATTCTAGAGAACTGCCTTCTATCATCAGAACAGGAGGAATTCTTCAACATACATGGGAGAGAGAATAAAGTCACCAAGCAAAGGTATAGCAGTGTCTCTACTATAAAAAACAAAACCTGTGAGCCCAAAGCACCAGAAAACTCTAAGGGTTTCTCTGAAACACTGCAGCTGCAAAACAAACAAATAAGACAGACAACCAAAGCACCAGAAGCAGATTTAAAAGTTTGACCAACTATTTAAAAACGTTCCGTTATTTTATTTCTTGGGCAAGACATCAAGTTTCTATAAGAAATAATAAAACACTGAGTATGTTCTCAAGCCATATAAGAGCATATATTGTAATTTTAAGCTTGTGACATACTATGAAATATCAGAAAAATAAGAAAAATACACCTCATGTATACTCTTGAATGAATATTACCCTTATATATTTAGCTCCTAACTAAACAAACTTATGGCACCAATTTACTTTTTAAAGAGATTCCTTTTTAAACTTTCATTTTTCAATTAAAGGTAGCAGAATTACTCTGTAACTTGAGCTAGAGTATCTTCTTTTATGTCTCCCCTGTCTTTTCAAAGGTCTTCTTACACATAATTAGAAATCACTAAACAGAGACACCATGAACTTTTTCCATAGCTTTTAAACCATCTTCCAGTAAATTTCCTATAAGGATGTTTAGATTGTGGATAAATATAGAAAAAGCAGGATATAGTTCTAAACATAGTAATTTTTAAAAAGAACAACCAAAACCAGTTCTTGTAACTGACTTCATGCTACCTAAGTGGATCAAAGATGGAACATATAAGAAGTGTATATTTCGGGCTGTTTACCCTATGATTTCAATGTCCTTTACAGTACTAATTATATCCATTGTAGAGATACAGAACTTGAAGAAAAGGATCCCAACTTTTCACTGAGTGCCTACTTCAAGTACAACTACAGAATCAAAATTTAAAAAGTTTTTCTAAGGATCTTGAACAAAATCAGGCAGAAAAGAAAATTAAGAACAGAATTCAAGCTTCTAAAGACTTTGAAATTTGTTCTTAATTTCTTTCTTCCACCTTCTCACCAGTACAACTTTCTCTATTTCAGGCGGCCAGGATGCTAAGAGAGTGCTTAGAGACAGAACATCCTCAAAGTGAAATTTTTTTAAAATCTGAGTTTCACTGACCATGAGATTCTTTCAACTTGCTCCTGCGCTGGGTTCTTGCATAAAGTACCACCTGCTGGACAACCTCCAGCTGCTCTTCAATCCGAGGGAAATGAAAGTCAGTGCACTCTTGGCAAACTGTGGCGAAATCTAAGGGACCCAACACAGTTAACGAACTTGCAAAGGTGAAGTATCAGATCTTTAGTGTTTACTTTAGAGAGATCCAGCAGAAATGGAACACAGTATTCCCAAGGACGTCATCTCATACTTGTCCTCTCTATATTTGTGTCTTAGTAAGTTAAGGGACAACAATTTGGTTTTGATCAGAAACTCACTCTCTCAATGGCTCAAAAGAATACATAATTAATAGGCAAGGAAATTTTAATATAAGTCCAAAACCTTCTTTAAACAGTAGATACTTTGAGCATAATCCAGTCCCCAAAAGTGCTAAAAAATCAAGTTCTTACACTTATGATAGAAAATAAAATATTCAAGCATCTTAAAAGCAGTTCCACACTTCAACGCACTTTCTATGTCAAACTCTTAAAACATCATCAGAAAAAATGACCTGTACTAAGAGGGAAGGCAGAATTCAACCTGGCATTTTTAAGAGATAGATTATTTAAAAATATAAAGAAAAAACATGACAAATGGACGAACTAAAATTCATTCAGGATCTGCTTCTAAACTGAAAAACGTATTCATGCCTTGATCATTCTTTTTGTGATACCTTGGAAAAGGATCCTTAGAAGTGGGATCTAGGGTAGGATTTTAAGAAAAATGCAATACCCTGAAGCACCCCATGGGTGGCAAAGTATGAAACAAATCTCACACGACCACTTCTGGGTCTGTGTGCTGTCAGGACTACCTGAAGACTGGGGTGACTCAAGCTTTTTTCAGTTCTTTTCCTCTACCTGCTTTCTCGTTCAAATGGCATTAAATGGAGAACTCTGAGGGCGTTAACTGTGCGTAATGTTAACTTACCTCTCTTAATGCCACTGTAGGAATTGATTCGATTATCGACCAGCAACACCAGGCCACAAAGGGACGTGGAGTAGAGCGACAACGCTGTCTGCAGTCGGTGGAGCTTCACGCCGCTTCGCTGGTTCCTCTTGTGCTTACAGAAGTCCAGCATGTCTGCTCTCAGCAACCTCAGGTTATGCATGGTCTTCAACTGGGCCCCTGGGGGAAGGCAGCAGGCCCAGAAAGATACTTAGACAGCTGTGGAAAGCCAGCAGAACACGAGGCAAGTCTCTGTGGCAGGAATCCCAGTAAATCTGCGCTATGTATACTTTAAGATGGGCTTTTCAATCTTCTGTTTTGCTGTTGTTTACTTGCTGAGTCGTGCCCCACACTTTGCGAACCTATGGACTGTAGCCCACCAGGCTCCTCTGTCCATGGTGATTCTCCAGGCAAGAATACTGGAGGGGGTTGCCATTTCCTCCTCCAGGGGATCTTCCTGACCCAGGGATTGAACTTGTATCTCCTGCTCTGGCAGGTAGGTCCTTTACCACTGAGCCACTGAGGATGCTTATGTTCTATTTTAATCATGTTCTATTTTAATAACTATTAATATCTCATCTTTGCACTTGAAAAAGATAATAGATGAGCTAAAATAGAAAACTTACAGCCAAGAAACACAGGCCTTCTTGGAGAAGAACCTAATTTTTCATTTTAAAAGTGAAGTGGAAGTCACTCAGTTGTGTCTTGACTCTTGGCGACCCCATGGACTGTGGCCTACCAGCCTTCTCTGTCCATGGGATTTCCCAGGCAAGAACACTGGAATGGGTTGCCATTTCCTTCTCCAGGGGATCCTCCAACCCAGAGATCAAACCCAGGTCTTCTGCATTGCAAGTGGATTCTTTACTGTCTGAGCCATCAGGGAAGCCTTTCATTTTAAAAAGAACTTGGATATATTCTACTTATATGCTAAGGATTTTTCTCTTAAAAACATTAAAAAAGTTTCACCGGTTACAAAGTGGTGACTGTAAAAAATTAACACACTTACCTAAGTGAATGGTAAAACTTTCTTCTAACTTCCTCTGCTCCTCATAAACCCTTCCATTTGCTTCAGTGGATTCTCTGAACTGACTTGGCTGAACTTTAATTTCCTCGCTGCAATTGAAAAAATTATTGATATGCTTTTTTTTGGTAGGCTTGTCAAGAAATTTTCCTATAGGAAAGAAAGCTTTACAGTGAAATGAAAATGAAAGTCACTCAGTCCTGTCTGACTCTTTGCGACCCCATGGACTGTAGCCCACGAGGCTCCTCTCTGTTCATGGGATTCTCCAGGCAAGAATACTAAAGTGGGTTGTCATTTCCTACTCCAGGGGATCTTCCCAACCCAGGGATCAAACCCGGGTCTCTTGCATTGCAGGCAGAGTCTTTACCATCTGAGCCACCAGGGGATGAAACTAATTGTTGAAAGTAGCACTTAATTTATTCCTAAATTTATCCTTTATCCATGCGGCAAGGAAGACAAGCACTTATAAAATTCCCACTTATTCTTCCATTTCTTTGGTTCTTTCTTTCAGTCAGTGAGGCATATTTTTTTAGTTATTACAATATCAATTCCTATGTCACTATGTAATATTTCTTAGTAGCCTAGGGAATGATTAAATAGTGACTAACATTACTTTAGAATGTTTAAAATGACATTAAAAAACATTAATATATCCTTATATCAGGTGGCATCAGTGAAACTAGAGAATAAATGAAGTGAGAAAAATGAAAATTAAAAACAAAAAAGTCAAATAAAAGAAAGAATTAAAAAAGAAGAAAGTTCATTTTGACATATTCATATCCTTTTTTAAAAAAACCATTTCCTATTTTTTCACTGCCAATAGTCTTGCATTAAAAAACTTCTCTCAGCTCTGATCTGCCCTTGCACTTCCTGAAAATATTTCCGTGGAGGCATCAGAATTGTACAACTATTCAATTCACATATTACAGTGAGCTGAAGATGATGCAAATCTGTAATAGTTATCTATTCCCCTGACTAGATTTTTGCAATAAACCCAAACAATCTTATTTACGTCACTGATGGACTTCATTAGCAAATATAGCCAATTTCAACCCCCAAATTCATACAGATTTACACTAATAAAATATCATCTTAGGATTCAGGAAGCCACCAAAGAAAGTTGTTCCCGTTCTAATAACAAGAAAAGCCGGGATAATCTATATGGTCATAACTGTTCTGAAGCTCATCAGAGATCTGAGGTAACAAGGTGACCAAGAAATTAAATTCTTAAGTGTGACATGCCCATCCCAGGGGAGACAGGACACACGGTTTTCGGTTTTGGCAGAGCATCGTAGAAATGAAATGCTGTAAAGTATGTAAGAAGGTAAGAAGAAATCAGCTAAAATGTTAACACATTCTTCAAGGTCAAGTATGGGGTGGCATGTACATTTAGGACAGCGATGGCTGTTACATGCTCTTGCAAACTCTTTCCCACCAGCCTCCACCGAGTGCTTCCAGGAAAGGCCTGGGGGTGGGGCAGGAGAAGACAGCCCACCGGGCGGCATGGATAGATGTGCTAAGGAGGCCCCAAGCCCTCAGCCCAGATCTGCAGGGCTTGCCCAAGACCATGCAACCTGCCTCCCACCCTCCATGAGGAGCCTGGCGCCAAACAACAAACAAGGTCCGTCTGTTGCCGGGGGCAGAGCAGCGGCACACACGGGGACCGCCTGCTGCGGAACAGGCCCTCAAAGGCTACTGACAGCTGAGGGTGGGGCAGGATGGCAGAGGAGAACCGTCTAGAAACCAGAGCCCCACTCTCAGCACAAAGTGGCCGCAGTGTACCGCTGTGGACAATGAAGCCTGAGGTGGACGGGACTGGAGAACAGAAACCAAACAGCCCGACTGCCAACTAGATTTCCATGGCCTTCACGTTAACAGCCTGCTCATTTCTGGGCATAGGTACTGTTTACGCAGGTGGCGCTAGTGGTAAAGAATCCGCCTGCCAACGCAGGAGATAAAAGAGACCAGGGTTCAATCCTTCGGTCAGGAAGATCCCCTGGAGGAGGAAACAGCCACCCACTTCAGCGTTCTTGCCTGGAGAACTGGACGCATCTGAGCCACACACTACTTCTCTTCTAATACACACAACAGTCAGCATTTTATAGTGGATATATTTACTTATATTCATTATAATATATACGAAGTACTATATCTTGAGTTATATGTGTAAGTTTGAACTATAAAATTTCTAGAAGAAAATATAGCAGAAAATCTTTGTGATCTTGAATTTCAACAATATCTTAGATAAGACACAGATCTTTTAAAAACTGACAAACTGTACCTAAGTAAAATGAAAAGTTACTCTTTGAAAGAAACTGATAAGAAAATGAAAACACAAGCCACAAGGTGCTAGAACACATTTGTAAAACATATATCTGGTTATACACTTGTACCAGAATACATAGAGAACTTTCACAACTCAATAATAAGAAAAAAAATAAAGGCGAGCTATGGCTAGAAGATCAGCACATGAAAAAATGTTCAGCATTAGCAGCCACCGGGGAAATGCAAAGACACACAAAACGAGACCCCATTACAAAACCTACCAGAACGGCTAAATATCACCACCGAGTGCTGACGAGGGTGTGGAGCATCTGTGACCCTCATACGTGGGTGGTGGGGATGCAAAAACGTCACAACCACTTCGGAGAACAGCTGGGCAGTTTCTTATAAGATTAAACACACCATGGATTTTACTTACTGTGTCACCCAGCAATCCCACTCCTAGGTATTTAGAGAATTTTAAACATATGTCTACACATATTATATTATATTATAAACATACGTCCATCCATATGTTCCTGCTTCCCTATTGGCTCAGATGGTAAACAGTCTGCCTGCAATGTGGGATACCTGGGTTCGATCCCCAGATCGGGATGATCCCCTGGAGGAGGGCATGGCAACCCACTCCAGTATTCATTCTTGCCTGGAGAATCCTATGGACAGAGGAGCCTGGTGGACTACAGTCCATGGGCTCTCAAAGAGTCGGACACAACTGAGCGACTGACTTTCATTTTCACTTTCATGACTAGACAAAGACCTGTATGTGAATGCTTACAGTCACTTTATTTATAATTGCCAAAATCTGGAAATACTTCAAATGTCCACCATTGGATAAACAAAAAAATAACAGAGCAACAAAAAGGGAAGAACCACTTATAATGGCAACAACATGAATGAGTCTCAAAAGGGTTAAGTGAAGAAAGTAAGCCATAAACTGCTGCATACAGTTTGATTCCATTTATTTGAGAAAATCAAAATTACAGGGACAGAAATCAGATCAGGTTACCACGAGCTCAGCAAGCAGAAGGGGGGTTAATATAAATGGATGAAAAGGCAATGCTATGTCTTGACTGCAGTGATGGCTTCATGACTAAGATTGTCAAAACTCATCAATATGTAAACCTAAAACAAGTGACTTTTATGCAATTTACCCTTCAATAGATCTGACTTTAAACAAAAATGCAAAAATAAATGAATTTTAAAAACTGGTCAATTTCATACAATTCCATACATAGTTAAGCTGAAAACAGGCTTCTGCTCCCCCAGGAAACCTATCAAAAAGGAAAGCAAGTGAACAAAGTCACAGTAAAAATACTCTTTCCTTGGAATATTTGATTTTTTAAAGCAGCAGCAGCTAGGGGTCAATATTTACACAATGGAACTGATCACATAGAATGAATTTCTGAAACCATAGTAGCAAGTGAAAGTGAAAGTGAGAGTCACTCAGTCATGTTTGACTCTGCGACCCCATGGACTGTATAGTCCATGGGATTCTCCAGGCCAGAATACTGGAGTGGGTAGCCTTTCCCTTCTCTAGGGGATCTTCCCAACCCAGGGATTGAACCCAGGTCTCCCACATTGCAGGCAGATTCTTTACCAGCTGAGCCACAAGGGAAGTCCAGAAATACTGGAGTGGGTAGCCTATCCCGTCTCCAGCGGATCTTCCTGACCCAGGAATCGAACCGGGGTCTCCTGCATCAAGAGATATTTTTTGTAGCAAGGGGCTTTCTGAGCTTCCATTAGGTCAGTGATTTTCTGCCTTTTTCACTACAGTATAGAGTACATATTTAATATTTTACATTTTGTTCAATACACACATGTGTAATGCACTGATGTTTTTTCCCCTAGTCTACTCTACTCAGATCTGTTCCATTCCATTCCATTCTATGATCATTTTTAAAGTTCAGTTGGAAAGTAGAGGATCTAGCATGGTTCCGAGCAGACTGCAAGCAGCAGTCTGAGAAATACCACTGGACCTTATGGCATATGGATGTTCCCAGCCTGTCCCCGACCTCTCCTTTTGTACTGAGTTTAGCACTTTTTTCATTTGAAATGAAGAGTATATACATGTTAGCATCCAGGGGATTATCCCATTTCTAATTATAAAAAATTGTTTAAATGTTTCTAAGGTATTGTCTTGGGGAAAACAACAACACAAATAAAAGATAATAGGAGGTGATAATAGACAGCATCATGTAAACAGTTTAATGATAATCTACTCATAAGCCTGTCTATACACCCATCCCTAAGTATTTATTTACATGCCTGTATCAATGGGAGCAAGATCATCCCCAAGAAAAAGAAATGCAGAAAAGCAAAACGGCTGTCTGAGGCGGCCTTACAAATAGCTGTGAAAAAAAGAGAAGAGAAAAGGAAAGATATATTCATTTGAATGCAGAGTTCCAAAAAATAGCAAGGAGAGATAAGAAAGCCTTCCTCAGTAATCAGTACAAAGAAATAGAGGAAAATAATAGAATGAGAAAGACTAGAGATCTCTTCAAGAAAAACCACGGGAACATTTCATGCAAAGATGGGCTCAATAAAGGACAGAAATGGTATGGACCTAACAGAAGCAGAAGATATTAAGAAGAGGTGGCAAGAATACACAGAAGAGCTGTATAGAGAAGATCTTCATGACCCAGATAATCACGATGGTGTGATCACTCACCTAGAGCCAGACATCCTAGAATGTGAAGTCAAGTGGGCCTTAGGAAGCATCACTAAGAACAAAGCTAGTGGAGGTGATGGAATTCTAGCTGAGCTATTCCAAATCCTGAAAGATGATGCTGTGAAAGTGCTGCACTCAATATGCCAGCAAATTTGGAAAACTCAGCAGTGGCCATGAGACTGGTAAAGGTCAGTTTTCATTCCAATCCCAAAGAAAGGCAATGCCAAAGAATGCTCAAACTACTGCACAATCTCACTCATCTCACACGCTAGTAAAGTAATGCTCAAAATTCTCCAAGCCAGGCTTCAGCAATACATGAACCGTGAACTTCCAGATGTTCAAGCTGGTTTTAGAAAAGGCAAAGGAACCAGAGATCAAATTGCCAACATCCACTGGATCATCGAAAAAGCAACAGAGTTCCAGAAAAAACATCTATTTCTGCTTTATTGATTATGCCAAAGCCTTTGACTGTGTGGATCACAATAAACTGTGGAAAATTCTGCAAGAGATGGGAATACCAGACCACCTGACCTGTCTCTTGAGAAACCTGTATGCAGGTCAAGAAGCAACAGTTAGAACTGGACATGGAACAACAGACTGGTTCCAAATCGGGAAAGGAGTACATCAAGGCTGTATATTGTCACCCTGCTTATTTAATGTATATGCAGAGTACATCATGAGAAACGCTGGGCTGGATGAAGCACAAGCTGGAATCAAGATTGCTGGGAGAAATATCAGTAACTTCAGATATGCAGATGACACCACCCCTATGGCAGAAAGTGAAGAAGAACTAAACAGCTCTTGATGAAAGTGAAAGAGGAGAGTGAAAAAGTTGGCTTAAAACTCAACATTCAGAAAACTAAGATCATGGCATCCGGTCCCATCACTTCATGGCAAATAGATGGGGAAACAGTGGAAACAAGTGAGAGACTTTATTTTTGGGGGCTCCAAAATCACTGCAGATGGTGACAGCAGCCATGAAATTAAAAGACGCTTGCTCCTTCGAAGGAAAGTTATCACCAACCTAGACAGCATATTAAAAAGCAGAGACATTACTTTGCCAACAAAGGTCCGTCTAGTCAAGGCTATGGTTTTTCCAGTGTTCATGTGTGTATGTGAGAGTTGGACTGTAAAGAAAGCTGAGCGCCAAAGAATTGATGCTTTTGAACTGTGGCGTTGAAGAAGATGCTTGAGAGTCCCTTGGACTACAAGGAGATCCAACCAGTCCATCCTAAAGGAGATCAGTCCTGGGTGTTCATTGGAAGGACTGATGTTGAAGCTAAAACTCGAATACTTTGGCCACCTGATGCAAAGAGCTGACTCATTTGAAAAGACCCTGATGCTGGGAAAGATTGAGGGCAGGAGGAGAAGGGGACGACAGAGGATGAGATGGCTGGATGGCAAAACTGACTCAATGGACATGAGTTTGGGTAAACTCCGGGAGTTGGTAATGGACAAGGAGGCCTGGCGTGCTGCAGTCCATGGGGTCGCAAAGAGTCAGACATGACTGAGCAACTGAATGGAACTGAACTGAACTGATCAAGAGCTAGACACTTGACAGAGATCTGGGGATTACAACAGCAGAAAAAATAGACATGGTTTTTTACCTTCAAGGCAAGACAAGTAGGGGAGAAGGACATTATATAAATAAAACGCCATATCTAAATGTTTACAGCACACACTAGAAAACCCTGAAAACAGGATTATTATACTGTACTAAGTATATCTCCAATAGAATATACTTTAGGATTTGAAAAAAGAAAGAAATTCTCAAAGGTGAGTACACAGCCAGGAAAAAACAGGCAATATAAGAAACAGTGCATTTAGGCCATAAGGGACCACACAAATTATGAATTATAGAAAGTCTTTCTTCATTTTGTACCCTGTACATGCTTGTATTACTGCACATATCATTCTGTACAGTACTGTTTTATTTACAGGTCAGTCTCTATGGAATATAAGCTCCCCACAGGCAGTTATCTTGTTTTTCTGCTTAAAGAGTGCTTGGCATTTAAGATGCATTCAACCACTGTGTAGTGCATTGAAAGGAAACCAATTTTAAAAAACACAGGAGACAGTAGTCAAGGTATTTAGACATACATACCCACAAGATTTACAAGGCTAAGTTCTAGGTGGGGAATCACCTTTGTAAAACATCCTGCTCCACATAATCCACATAAAGTCTATAAGATGAAAGGTGTTAAAAGAAGCATATAGTTATCTTGAATTTTCATAACTTAAAAATATCTACAACTAAAAAGGTCCAATTTTACAGTAAATACAAACTGTTACTGATAACAACTTTTCATCTCATAAAAACGATACCTGATTAATACCTGAGGGAGCTGTTGTTGGGGTTTTTCAGGTCTTGATGAAGTTTAATTACCCATTCCTGATACTCTTGTTTTTGAATGGCAGTCGATTGTTTTAATTCATTGGACCACTTATTTTCTAAGTCCTAAAAAGAGACAGTATACCAATTAGTTAAATTTTTTTTTCCCACAAAAATAAACAAAAAAATGCACTCTGAAAGTCATTATATATACCTCACTTACCTGCTGGGATTCAAAATGTTGAGCAGCCAGGGTGTTTACATCTTGGTCTGTCAGTGACTTTCCCAACTCCTGCATCACTTTTTCCATTTCAATACCTTGTCTGAAACATAAATAAGCAGATCAGATACAGTCATCACATTTTAAAGGTGCAGAACCACTTCAGATTCATGGAAACAACAGCTACGAAAGTGAAAAGAACACTTTCTTCTTATAGGAAGGGGCCCAGGAACGGCAACAGTACTGTCTGGAAAGCACTCTGAAGCCTCGCAATGGAGAGGTGGAAACAGTGATGCAACGTCGGATGGTATACACAATGTCACGTGTGCAGTTAAATCGGAATATAGATTTAGTGCATAGAGGAGAACACTCAGAATCCAGGAGACATTTCAGCTTCCGTAACTACTATTGAAAAGTCCAGAGGCTTTTTCATTTGCAGATTTTCACAAAGAAGATACTCCACAATTCAGCTCAAAGTACATTTTTTATTCCTCTGAACGTGAGTTAAAGTGACTTCAACCTTCGAATCACACATTATAATCAGAAGCTGCCAGTTAGGTTCTAAGAATCAAACTGGTATTAAGTCACAGCGTTCCCTTTCTAGAGGAATGTGAAATACATTCTGAAGATACGTTTTAGTCTTAAATCCAAATAAACAATGTGCGGAAATTAAAAATGGTATTTCCCCATAAGAAAAACTAATTGATGGTGCTAGAAGTTCAGATAGTGGATATTTATGGAGGAAATGGGTGGGAACTGCTGGATGGGTGGGAGGGAGCCTTCTGCAGGCTGGAGATCACCTACTTCTTGATCTGGGAGAGGAGCACATGGGTGTGCTTACTTTGTGGAAGCTTACTGAACTGTATACCTACAGTCTATTGCCTTTTTGTATGTAGGTTATATTTTAATAAATAAGTTGATTAAATCTTATCTCTAATAAAAGTGTATTAATCAAGTTTGTTCTAAAATACATTTCAAACAAACTTGGAAGCAGTGAAACACAGACATGAACTAAAGGATTTCACTACCATTTCAGTCAGTTTACGTAAATTGCTCTTTAAAAGAGAAACTGTACTTATTTCTAAGAACTGATTAAGATACTTACGTGTATATCATAAATGAAACTCATTCGTATGTTACTTTTATACATCTCAATGTATACCTTCCCGCATCAAATATTCAGTACCACTTAATTCCCACTTAATGATAATGCAGGTGACCCCATGAATTTTTTAATAATTACTAGAGGTCAGGTGAAGATAATGCTTGCAGGTAAGATTTTTATTTAAAACAGAAGTAACTGCTAAGCATTTATAATTACAAACTTTGATACAATATATTAATATATTACACATGTTCCCTCTAGTGGATAAAAAGTATCATTGCTACTTTATAAAGTTTCAAAGAACTATCTTGAATCTGGTTTGCTAAAACAAGGAAATTTTCAACCAGCAAAAAGAAAACTAATAAGTAACAATTCAACAAATAAAACTTCATGAACATTTATTTCACCCTTAATGTGTTAGAAGTGCAAGTACAGTTAACGATACAACATTTATTTCTACGATTAAGATGAAAGAAAAATTTATTACATGAAATACTATGTAGTGGCTCAGTATGTCTGTCATGATGATTCTGACAACCTGTACGTTATCTTGAAGACATTTAGGAAAAAAGATCATTATAACTGTGCTGATGCTATATTGAGACAAATTTTTTTAAAGATGTAAAATGGGATTAAAATGAAAGGAGGGATGAGAAAAGGTGTCACTTCTACTCATGAATGAGATAAATGAATTAAACATCAAAATTTTTGGTGAACTTCCACTAATGAATTCCAATTTACTATTAGTTATACGGTTCAACTTTGCAAAAAATATTACCTACCTTAAAGAGAACATGGTTTATTTTTATTTATTAAGCTGACAGCTTGGACACGTGAAAAACTATAAAACTGTTCTTAAATGTATTCAAACATTTTTAAAGTCTTTATTGAACTTGTCACAATAGTGCTCTGTTTTATGTTTTGGTTTTTTGGCCATGAGGCATGTGAGATCTTAGTTCCCCAACCAGGGACAGAACCTGCACCCCCCTCATTAGAAGGTGAAGTCTCAACCACTGGACGAGGGAAGCCCCAAATGTACTCCATTATAGTCTGTATGTTTGGAGGTGGGGGAACAAAGCCCTGTCAAGAAGTCTGGCCAAAGGACATTTCAAAAAATAACATCAACCAAAACAAATCCCTATTGAAAAACTATCCTGTAACAGAACAACATGTATATAAAGTACCAGTAAATGTGATCAATCCTGGGTGTTCATTGGAAGGACTGATGTTGAAGCTGAAACTCCAATACTTTGGCCACCTGATGCGAAGAGCTGACTCCTTGGAAAAGACCCCAATGCTGGGAAAGATTGAGGGCAGGAGGAGAAAGGGATAATGAGGATGAGATGGCTGGATGGCATCACCGACTCAACAGACATGAGTTTGGGTAAACTCCGGGAGTTGGTGATGGACAAGGAGGCCTGGCGTGCTGTGGTTCATGGGGTCGCAAAGAGTTGGACATGACTGAGCAACTGAACTGAACTGAACCAGTAAATGCAGATAATTAGTAACTTAATGCAGCTTTTAAAAAACTGAAGGGTTAAGTGGAGTAAGAACCTTCTTCCAACTTAGAAAAAAAGAACAATGATAGAACAGTGATGGCCAGAGATGAAATTTTCTGGGAGGTGGAGTGAGCAGGCAGCAAAGAGGACCACAGCTCAGAGCAGCTCAGCCACTGACTGAAAGCAGGAGCAACAGCCACTGACGAGAACTACAGACGCCGAGCTGGGCATTTTCTAATATCCCTAAACAGGTAGAACGAGTGCAGGCCCAGAAAACCTCAGACCCGGGACCAGATTCAGAAGGAGAGGGAGACTGTATTACCTGAAGCCCCGGTGGGGAAAAATCAAACAGATGAAGTTCAACAGAAGTAGTTAGTGCTGGGTAACTACCATCGTATTTTAAAAAATCTAATCTGTATTTCACGCTTATTTCAAAGTCTGTTCACAATATTCCATGCATGCGTGCTTAGTTGCTTCCGTTGTGTCTGACTCTTTGTGACCCAATGGACTATAGCCCACCAGGCTCCTCTGTCCATGGGATTCTGCAGGGAAGAATACTGGAGTGGGTTGCCATGTCCTCCTCCAGGGGATCTTCCCAACCCAGGGATGAAACTGACATCTCCTGAGTCTCCTGCGTTGCAGGCAGAGTCTTTACTCATGGAGCCACTTGGGAAGTCTGTTGACAATATTATTCGATATGAAAAAAAGAACTACAGGAAATCCAATTTCTGCTTCAGTAAGCTGGGGCAGTAACAGTAGGCTTGTGGATCAAATGAGATAGGGCATCTGTTAAGGACTGCATGTTTGTGGCCCGAGAGTACAAATGTTGAAACCCTAACCTTCACTGTGATGTTATGTGGAGGTGGGGCCTTTGGGAGGCAATTAGGTTGAGGTGAGCTCCAGAGGTTGGCGTGCTCATGATGGAATTAGCCTGGAAGAAGGGGTGCTACTGTTCTCCATCTACAGGCAACGCACCAGGAGAATGCATGGAGGAAAGGCTGAGGAAGCAACGGCAGGAAGGCATTGGCTACAAGCCAGGTGGTGGGTCCTCACCAGACACTGAGTCTGCTGACCTTGGACAACCCAGCTTCCAGACAGTAAGCGATCAATTTCTGCTGTTTAAGCCATCCAGTCTGTGGTATTTTTTTTAAATATAGCAGTCTGAATGAAGACAGCATCCAAAGCATTTTGCACAAGGCCTGGAACAAGGCTGACCTTCAGAAGAGGTAAGTTCTTCCTCCATCAGAACTAAGAGTAGATAGAGCTGTCATAATTCGTTTAGGTAAATCCCTTGAGGAGTCCTATAGACTAGGAGAACCTTACCTGCCCAGGTAAAATGAGAGATCAAAACACACAAGAAAATCAATTTCAACTGTTGAAGATGTTTTCTACTCTATTTTTCAGTTTTATTAAAAAAAAAAAAGAGAGAGAACACGCTGTTCTGTAGCCTGTCATTATTTGACGATGTAACATTTAATTACGGTAATGCAAGAACTAGGAAGTACCTCTCCCGTAACTTTTTCAGCTCCACATCTCTTTCACCAATGAGTTCGGAAATACTGACGAAGTAGTTGTGTTCCAAGTTTAGGAGAGTTTCAGAGGCGGGAGAATGGATGAGGTCATGGTACACATCTGCGAAGTCTTCATCCCAGCTGGGCTCCTCGGGCCTCGCGTGCTCTAGCGTGGTCTGCGAGATGGGACCACACATTATTAAATCCTGATGCAGTGTTCTTCATTAACACACTACTAGAAAAGTGAGTATACTATGATTCCATTTCTGTACATCGAAGGACAGAAAGGCCTGCTATATATGTGTTTATAGGTTACATAGGATTATCTGAGCATACACAAAAAAGTACAGAAAGATGTGAACTTAGTCGTCAATGTGGGTTACCTGGAGGCAGGGTGAGGGGAAGGTGTTAATGTGGAGCAAGGGATAGGAGTGTCCATAATTTGAAAAAAAATAACAAAGAAAGGGTAATAAGTAAGCTAACATCTAATTTCTGTAAAACACACACACACACACTTGAAGGGGCTGCTTGCAGCAGAGTGGGATTTCTAAGTCCCTTACTTTGTATTCTAATGTGCCACGTAAGAGAATAAGTTGCATATAATAATTACATTATCAGAAAAAAAGCTTTTCATTATTAAAAATATATTGCTAAAAAAGGCTTTGTAGGCTATATATTTAGACAATGAGCTTACCTATGCAATAACACTGCCCTTGATAACCCAATTCATGCGTAGGATTTTATATCAAGATATACCTGTGAAATTTTCTTACTTTGAAGTCAGGTATTGTTTTCTTCATAAAATTTAAGTCCCCTCAATTAAATGTATGAAAACAGCAGTTATCAAAATGATAAAGGGACTGCATAAACACTGATAAGCCAACAAACACAAACCCAGAAACACGCAGAAGCAGAAAAGAGACACCCTGAGTGCACATACAGACACATCTGAGGAGGCAGACGCCTGGCCCAGACTCACGCCATGATAACACATCAGACACACACAGTGCTCTGCAGCGGAGGAAACGGACATGCTCAGAAGTCCCCTGCCAAAGGTCGTGCAATACAATGGCAAAAGTGGAAATTACACAAAGATTTCAAAAATTTTTCTTTTTTTGATCTTTGCAGCTAGACACCTGTAAAAGAGAACAATCTAAATTCTTCCCTTTTCTTACCAAAGAAAATACCCCAAACGGGAATCTATGATAGGACTCAGAATAATAATTTCCCTTACATAAAACAAATGAATAAATCATGGAAACAGGTATTTTGAACTGGGACAATCAGGTAAAGTCTTGCCCTTATAGTTACACTTGGATCCACTCCAGGTCAGGAGGGGAGACTTATTAAGAGAATTAGCCGAATGTAGAGGGTGGATTTCACCTGCCCCATGCCTCTGCAAACCCGGACAGCACTCTTATAACTTCTCTGCATCCCTAGACCCAGCATCCCTCTAGGAATTATAACCAGTCCATGTGACTTAGGCTCTGTTCCAAATTCACTCCGGGCATGGGCTGAAGTTTTATAGGAAGGAGTCAAGGTCAAATCCTAGGGACCTGTTTGGCCATACGTAACACCAGACATTCAGTAACCCTACAAGGTCAGATCAGCTCGTTAGGTACCTTGCAAGCCTCAGTTTACAACTCATCTTGGAGTGAGACTTGTGAATAGGGAGAAGCGTCCTAATACACGAGACATACCCAACAGAATTCTTACTCACCCTCAGTCAACTAGAACTCTGGCACACTTCCTCTCTGTCCCACATCCTGAGACCAGCCTGGGCCACCTGGATGTCCCGGTGGATGATTCACTAAGGCCCTGCCTTCCGGTGTCCCTCAACGCCGTATTTTTAATAAGTTTTCCCCTTCGCCTGGCACCCGTTTCTATACACTCACCGGGAATAGCTCAGCCACTAAAATTCAAACACTCAGTCACTGACTACAAACTCCAACCGAAACGTCTCATTCAGCAGCTCCCAGGCAACTGGGAGCCTCACCAGGACCTCCGCTTCACAATCTCCACTATCTGAGCTGCTGGCTCCCTCTCACTGCCCTTTCTTCCGGACAAAGCTTACAGTCAATCACTGTCTTGTCCACATCCTCCTTGCCCACCTAACAAAACCCCATCTTATTCCTCTAGCTCCACCTGCAGTCAGGCTCTGGGGAGCCGCAGCAGAAAAATCACAGAAGTCCAGAGTCTATGGAAGCAGACCGGTGCCAGTCCAACCCTTCCTCGCAACGCTGCCTGGCAACTCTGGCTTCCTCTGGTCAGTTCAGTCCTCAGACATCCAACCATCTCATCAGCACCCCCACCACCCCATTTAGACAAACAACCTCCTTTCCTATTTCTCAGATAAAGCAGAAGCAGTCAGGAGAGAATTATCTTCAACTTCCTGCTACCAATGTAAAGTTTTCTGAATTGATGTTTACATTTTCCTTCTTCCTCTCCACTATGATGGAAGCCACCTCCCTCCTCCCTGGAAAGACTGATCCTCACTTGGGCTCTGGGTCTGAATCCTTTCGGCCTTTCTCTCTACCATCTTAAACAACAAGCCTCTGATCCTGGGGGTCCCATTTTGCAAGTCTCACCCTCCTCTCTGCAGCCCAACTTCTTGAGTTGTCTAGACTCATTCCACTTCCACACTCCCACTCATTCTTAAACTCACTGAAATCTAGTTTCTGCTCCCACCAATCTGCTGGAATTTATCTTGCCACAGATAAGACTTGATAAACCCAGTGGGTATTTCTGAGTCTTCTCCTTGCTTGATTGTCTCTGCAGCATTTGAACTACAGACCAGTCCCTCCTTCTTGGTTACCTCTTTTTTGGTCAGCTTTCATGAACCTATAAACTTTTTCTTCTTTGAAACTATAGTCTTTTATCTTCTTTCTGCTTCCTTGACCAGTTCCTCTTTCTGTTGCAGGGTTTTCTTCCTCAATTCATCTCTTAAGTGTTTGGATTTGTTTACTTATTTGTATATATTCATCCATACACCCACCTATCACAGACCAAACCCTGTTATTTGCAAGCTTGTTGCTGGATATATTGTTGTTTACTTGCTAAATTGTGTCTAACTCTTTTGTGACCCCATGGACTGTGGCCCGCCAATCTCCTCTGTTCATGGGATTCTCCAGGCAAGAATACTGGAGTGGATTGCCATTTCCTTCTCCAAAGGATCTTCCTGGCTCAGGGATTGAACCCAAGTCCCCTGCATTGGCAGGGGGATGCTTTACCACTGAGCCACTGGGGAAGCCTTCTGTGCTGGTTACTAGTTAATAAAAGAGAAGAAGGCAGATGTTTTCAGGTGGATATTCAGACAAGCCAGAGATATAGGCAGGTCAACAGACAATTACAATAAAGGATCTTGTTAAGATTCTGTCCAGGTGTCTTCTCTTCTCAGTCTACAATAACCCTGGGCCATTCCATTCAGCAATGAATAATTTTTTAACATAAGCATGCTCCATGTATATGTGGGATATACTCATACGAAAAAATTCATTGTTTATCTGAAATTCTAGTTTATCTATTTATGTAGGGCCACACCACATGGCATGTGGGATCTTAGTTCCCCAACCAGGGATCGAACCAACAATCCCCTGCATTGGAAGCACAGATTCTTAATCACTGGACCACCAGGGAAGTCCCTGAAATTCTAAGTTAAATGGGTGGCCTGTATTTTTAATGACTAAATCTGGCAACCCTATGCTGGGTAGAAATACAAAAGTAGCATCTCATTTTACAGGAGTATTACATGAAGCACCGTGTCCTCTGTGCTCACCTTGATAACAAGAAGGAAGCACATGAGCACCAATACAGGTTGCAAATTATGGAATAAATCTCTGTACACAGAGAACAAAGGGTTCTACAGCTGTTCCAGTACTACCTTGGCAATTTAAATGCCCTCATCATCCTGCTTCAGAAACAAACATGTGTGGTTACTCCAGGCTGGGGATGGAGGAAGCGGAAATGGGATGAAGGCAGTCAAAAGACACAAGCTTCCAGTTACAGGAAGTACTAGGCATGTAATGTGCGATGTGATAAACATAATGAACACTGCTGTATGCTACACATGAAAGTTAAGAGAACAAATCCTGAGCGTCCTCAGCACAGGAGAAAACATTTTACTTTCTGTTTCTTTAACTCTGCGTCTGTATGAGATGATGGGTGTTCAGTAAACTTGTTGTGATAAACATTCTGTGATGTATGTATGTCAAATCATCATGCTGTACCTTAAACCCATGCAGTGTCATATGCCAACTACATTCCCAACATCTCAATAAAACTGTAAAGGAAAAAAAAAACCACATCAGAGTTCAGAATATCCTTGAAATTTACAATCTCATCTATTTTCATACCTCGGCATAAGCTTTGGCCCATGTGCTTGCCAGATGATGCAGATCGACTTCACCTGACTTCACAGCTTCCAGGGCGGCTTCGGCCTCCCTGTCATAATCTCTGAGGGATTCTTCTTCGATAAACTGGCTCAGAGCTTCTTTTAAGTCTGTAACAGCGATAACAAATACCATCATCGGCAGACATAAATTGGGAACATTTTACCTGGCTAAGTATTTCAGTGTAAAACTCCTGTCAAGCTTATACCCTTAAGAGCATGTCTAACTAAGATAAATTCAGCTTAGGGGATCATTCAACTAATTTCACACTTAATTTTTCTTTATAACCACAGGTTACTGAATGGTCAAAATTCTTAACTCTTATGTAATATAACCCTGATACCAATTAAAAACATTAATCTCTTAAGTCTTCATCTGAAAATGAGTAGAGAAGAGCACATAAAGACCTTCTACAGATAGAGGATATGAAGCTTCCTGTATTTAAATGAGTTTCCTATATAACTTTCAAGGATATACATTGTTGTGTGTGTGTGCTTAGTCGCTTCAGTTGTGTCTGACTCTTTGCGACCCCCGTGGACTGTAGCCCGCCAGGCTCCTCTGTCCATGGGATTCTCCAGGCAAGAATACTGGGGTGGGTTGCCATGCCCTTCTCCAGGGGATCTTCCTGACCCAGGGATTGAACCTGCATCTCCTGTGTTTCCTGCATTGCAGGCAGATTCGTTACCCACTAAGCTACATGGGAAGGCCGTATATTGTTACATTCTTCGAACCTAAAATAGAACTTGAGTGATCAGCATATTAAAACTGATTTATTTCAGATGATCTACAATTCCAACTTCAGAGACACTACTTAAAGACTGCTTTGAGGATATAAGAAGACCATGGCTTTCATCTTGGGCATTTCCTTGCTCCCTCCCTCTCTCAGGTTGCTGGCCCTGGGGGAGACCAGCTGTAGATGTGGAGGTGGTCCTATGAAGAGGCCCACATGATAAGGCCTGACAACAGCCTCACAAGTAACCTTGGAGATGATCTTGTGCTAGTAGAGCCTTCGGATGAGACTCTGAAGTCCAGACTGACAGTTTGGCTGGAATCCCATGAGAAATCCTGAGCCAGAGGCACCCATCTAAGTTGCAGCACTTGGATCCCTGAACCACAGTAATGGTAGCAAGATAATACATACTTGCTGCTTAAAAAAAAAAAAAAAAAGATTAAAGAGCACTGGGACAGAAACCAGGATACCCGTGCTCTGGTCTCGGTTCTGACACAACGTATGTAACTCTGGACCAGAGGGTCTCAGTTGTTAGGACGCGTCAGAGTTCCCTGGGGGGCTCACTGGAATGGACGCTGCATCCCAGTCCTAGAGTTTCTGATTCAAACGGAATGCAGTGGAGCCCAAGAATACACACTTCAAACAGGTTCCCAAGTGATGCTGCTTGGGTAACAATTTTCGAGAACTACTGCCTTGGGCAAACTATTTAACCTTTCTAGGTACCAGTTTCCTTATTTGTACGAAGAGATTATGCTAAAAAGTTTCCACGTTCCCTTGAATCTCTGACCTTCTATGATCCAACATATTCTCAATTAAAACATTTTCCCTTCTCTGTAGACAGAATGTAGACCTTTTAAAATGGCATAATAAAGATGACTCTATGGAACTAATTTAGATGAGCAAAGATTATTGAAAGATAGGTATCCCCTTCTCTTCCATGACATCTCAGAAACTGAGGACCAGATTGTTAAAAGGGCAAAACAGTGAGCACATAACCAAATGATAGCCAGCATGCCTTATGAATCCATCTAGCTACATGAAGAGGTTAGGAGTTCTAATTCAGACTCGGTCATTTTTCATCATATGTAATTAAGTTTAATTTTTATACTAAAATGCCTAATAAACAACTACAAGAGATACAGGAAAAAAAATCCCATAGAAGAAAGATCTGGGGAACCTTTTTATTCTTGAAAGCTTCACATTTTGTGGTTGTTTCCAGTGCTTCTCAGGTTTATGCTACCCCGAAACTTCTAATGACAGAGACCAAAGGAAAATAACAAAGTGATATTTTCCAAAAATCAGTCCTCACCTTTTTCTATAAAGCATGGTAAGTTGTGCAGTAGCATCAGACGTCCATGTAAATGACTGGCATTCTCTTGAACAGGAAATTTGAGGGGTACCCTCAGTTCAAAGCACTGACTTCCAACTTTGAATTTATACACAAATTCCCTCTCTCGGTTGCAGAATCTTTCTCTGTTTTTCTTCATCTTTAGCAGGATTCTAGAAAACTAACAACAAAAAATTCAGCCAGTTATAAGTTCAAAAAAACTTACAATGTTTCATTATTGCTAAGCCACTTCTGGACTTCCCTATAGCTCAGATGGTAAAGAATCTACCTGCAATGCAGGAGACCTGGGTTCAATCCCTGGGTCAGGAAGATCCCCTGGAGTAAGAAATGGCAATCCACACCAATATTCTTGCCTGGAGAATCCCATGGACAGAGGAGCCTGGTGGGCTACAGACCTGCTGCTGTTGCTGCTAAGTCACGTCAGTCATGTCCGACTCTGTGCGACCCCATAGACGGCAGCCCATCAGGCTCCCATCCCTGGGATTCTCCAGGCAAGAACACTGGAGTGGGCTGCCATTTCCTTCTCCAGTGCATGAAAGTGAAAAGTGAAAGTGAAGTCGCTCAGTCGTGTCTGACTCCTAGTGACCCCATGGACTACAGCCTACCAGGCTCCTCTGTCCATGGGATTTTCCAGGCAAGAGTACTGGAGTGGGGTGCCATTGCCTTCTCTGTGCTACAGTCCATGGATTCACAAAAAGCCACTTCTAAGATGGCTCCCCACTCAGAGATTTTACTTGTGTGACACTCAGCTAATTACTTTTCCCTACTTTTATCCCTTCATAAAAGTAGGGATGTTTTCATGATGAAAACAAAGTGCTTCTTTTTTAATGAAAAGTCTCTCTTCAACATCATATATGAAAAAAACTGCCCATTTAGCATTCCTAGGCACTGTGCTCAGTCGCTTAGTCATGTCTGACTCTGAAACCCCATGGACTACAGCCCACCACGCTCCTCTGTCCATGGGGTTTTCCCAGCAAAAATATTGAAGTGGGTTGCCAATCCCTTCTGCAAGGGATCTTCCTGACCCAGGGATTGAACTTGATCGAACTACAGGTGGATTCTTTAGCACTGAACCACCTGGGAAGCCAAGATTCCTAGGTAGAGTTCTAACAAATCGGTAAGGATCATGCAGAGAACAGAGAGGACTCTTTGGAAGAGATGCACGGTAGCCAGATATAGTTCATGAAATAGTCGGTGAATACAAAGTCAAAGAAACAGATCAGGGGTCGGGGCATCTTGAAGACCTTAGAGACTGTGGACCTAAGATCTGATTGAGGGGTGGAGGGAAGGGAGATGGTGCTGGAAAGATTTCTATATGGGGAGAAAATATACAGGATAGACCACAAAGCAAAATGGGAAACTGCTGGGAAAGAAAAAATCTAGTCAGAAAGAATACCTCAATTGAAGATTTCCTTATTAGCCCCCAAACAGGAGTCCGATTCCTAAGCATTCCCCAATCAAATCAGTTTTCACACTATTCTCTACACTGAAGTCAGAGTAATCTTTTTCAAGTGCATATCTGGTCATGCTGATTATCTGCTTAAAATCCTTCTGATATTCCATTGCTTTTAGGATACAGTACAAATTCCTTAACAATTTTTCGCCCCTGCTTATACCTCCAGACTCTTCTTTGGGGAGCTGAACCCCCCTCCTCTCCAACACACAAACTCACAAACTTTATTTTCAGCCACACTGAACCTCTTTCAATACCAAACCTCTCTTTCGACTTCCAACCTTCCTGAATGTTTTTCCTTTGCCCAGAGCATGCTTACTGCTCCTCTTTCCTTGGCCATGTCTCAGGCTAGACATGCCCTAGGAAACCTTTTAACTTGTAGGACTGTCTTCATGCTTAATCAAATAATAAATACGAAGCATCTGGTAAACAAAACATGACCAGTAAATGGAAGCTGGTAAAAATAATAATGAAAGAAGCTTTTATATAAGAACATATCAGTTTTTAAAAATCAAAGGCTGCTAAGTACACGTGAGGCAGACAGAGGCAGTAAAGGAACATTTTGCAGGGAACTGAAAATTAATTGAATATGGGCTCATGGTCTCATTTTGTTTACAGTCAATATTCTAGGAAAACCAAAACCAATAGCTCTGGTTTCAGTTGATTAGCTCTTTAGAATTGTGTCTCAAAAAACTGATACTTTAGTTATTTCTCCCCGGTTTGTTATTACTGCCTGCGTGCCTGGGTGTGCTCAGCCGTGCTCCACTCTTTGCAAGCCCAGGGAAGGTAACCGGCCAGCTCCTCTGTCCATGGGATTCTCCAGGCAAGAATACTGGAGTGGGTTGCCATTTCCTCCTCCAGGGGATCCTTCCCATCCAGGGATTAAAAGCCACCCGGATTACCACAGAGCCACTTGGACCCTCCCGAGCGCTGAAATCAAGGAAGATTTCCATACAACAATGGGATGGGAAAAGGCGAGCTGAGTCAGGGAAGGGAGGGCAGACTGTCGCGCCGAGAAGTCCCAGCCGAGTGAGGGGACCAGGCCCCCGACTCGAGGGTTCCGGCCCGAGGGAGCTTCCTTGCTCCGGTCACGAGCTCACCTCTTCTAGTTCCGAGTTCCCAGCTGTCCGCAGTACGGGTCCTGACCACCGGCCTTGGCCCTCGGCCCATCAGCTGACTGCTGCCTTGTTTTTACAGTCGTAAGATCCGCTACGGCAGATTCTTCCAAGCATTTTCCTCTTTCCTGGCACCTCGTGGAAAATTCCTCGGTATAAATGTTCCCTTGTTCCATCCTACCTACTTTTAATCATTTAAAACGTGTCGGAAGGTGTATTTATACTAATATTGTGCATTTTGGAGACCGCGCAGAGACAACTCTCGTTACGAAACTGAAGCGGCGAAACACAATCTCAGCTCTGGCAGACCGGAAGCGGAAGGGCGGTGCTTGGGGAGGGCGTGAACTAACGCGCTCTTCTCAGAACGCATGCGCGGCAGCCGGAATGGCTGGCGAGGATTGGCGAGCCGCAGGATAGGCGGAACGCTCAGGGTTTGATTTTGGGCGGGAATTGGAACTGCCGTGGCGGCTGCCTGCTAGAGCCTGAGAGCTGCAGGTTTCCAGCCTCGGAGGGGACCATGGTGCGGCCTGCGAGGTGAGTAGCTCATGGAATCCGGCGAGGGTGGAGAGGAAGGTCAGGAAGACGCTGTAGGCCGCGTTAACCTGCACGGGATGGAGAGAAGGGCCCGAGGACCCAGGGTGGCGATAGTGGGACGAACAGGGAAACACTCTGGCCTCCAGTGAGAGCTCCCGCTCCTAGGAAGGGTCCTGTCAACCTAGCCGTTTCCTTCTCTTGGGCGTCCTTGACCGTTCCTGCTGTTTCTTTTACCCACCCCGTTCAACTAAGACCTGATTACGCTTTGCATTTTACTGAGCTCCTCAGTTCAGTTCAGTGGCTCAGTCGTGTCCGACTCTTTGCGACCCCATGGACGGCATCGCGCCAGGCCTACCTGCCCATCACCAACTCCAGAGTTTACTCAAACTCAGGTCCATTGAGTCGGTGATGCCATCCAACCATATCAGCCTCTGTCGTCCCCTTCTCCTCCTGCCCTCAATCTTTCCCAGCATCAGGGTCTTTTCAGATGAGTCAGTTCTTTGCATCAGATGGCCTGCTAATTCATTTGTTGGTCACTATACTTCTTTCAGATAGAAAGTTTAGGTCTTCTCATTTTATCAGTTTAAACCTGGACCTGAAAGTCAGTTTGCCTGAATCATACAGCTAGTAAGTTGCTGGGTAACAAGCAAATCTAAGCCAGCTGGCGCCAGATCCTCTGTGTTTTCCACCAAGTGCTGTTGGAAATTCTTCCTCTACTTTACCTCAGTCGAGCACCATGGAGACCTAGGGTCAGCCATTCATTTAGTAGGGTTTCGAATATACTTACTTCTGCGCTGGAAGTATGTATTTACTAGGTATATATCCATATATTTAGGTGCTGGAGATTGCATTCTAAGGGGCTGAAAATAAACATGGCAGTGTGAGAGAGTGACAGGAAGGAAAACCTTATTTTAATTTTCATTAAAAACTTTTTTGAAGTGTAGTTATCTATAATCTTGTGTCTCTGGTGTACAGCAAAGTGATTCAGTTTATATATATGTTTTATGTATATAAAACATATCTGTGTATACACACACATACACATATGTATTCTTTTCCATTATGGTTTGTTACAAGATATTGAATATAGTTCCCTGTGTTGTATAAACTTTTTGTCTATCTGTTTTGTATATAATAGTTTGTATGTGCTAATCCCGAACTCCTAATTTATCCCTCCCACCACCTTTCCCGTTTGGTAATCCAAAGTTTGTTTTCCATGTCTGAGGCTGTTTCTCAGACTCACCATGTTTTAAATGTCTATTGCATGGTGAGCCATGGAGAAGGAAATGGCAACCCACTCCAGTATTCTTGTCTGGAGAATCCTGTGGATGGCGGAGCCTGGTGGGCTGCTGTCCATAGGGTCACACAGAGCTGGACACGACTGAAGTGACAGCATACATGCATGCATTGGAGAAGGCAATGGCAACCCACTCCAGCATTCTTGCCTGGAGAATCCCAGGGACAGAGGAGCCTGGTGGGCTGCCATCTATGGGGTCACACAGAGTCGGATATGACTGAAGCGACTTAGCAGCAGCAGCAGCAGCAGCACCATAGTGAGCATGAATTAACATTGGAAGAGATAAAAGAAAATGGCTTTCAGTATCAGGAAGTTGGTAATTTAATACATCAGAATTCATATATAAAACAAAAGAATACATACAACAAGAACTTCTAAATGCCCAATGGCAATTAAACAGTGTATAAACTTCGTGTTAATTATATTGATTATTCCTACTTTATTATCTGAATTTTTTTCCTTATCAAGTATAACAATGTTATATCTTTGCATAAAATGCAAATCATGTTTTTAATTTATATGTGCTTAAGGGAATCCAAACATTTTTATTTACTCAAGAGTATTAATGGCCTTAAAAAATGGAGGTGAGAAATTGACATTTGTATAAATAAAATTTCTGTTTTGGTCACAGGCATAAGAAGCCAGTCAATTACTCCCAGTTTGAGGATTCTGATAGTGATGGTAAGTAGAGCATCTTATTTCTTCATTAAAGATTTGATAATTTATTTCCTTAGTTTATAGGATATAATGTGTATGTGGGGTGTGTATGTGTATGGCTAAGACATGGTTGTAGCAACTGTATATGAGGAAGGTCTGGGGAAATAATTTTCTTAGCATTTAGGATAATTATGCTGATCACTACACTGACAAGAATTATTATTGGCATAAATCATAACCACACAGGGCCAGGAGAAATGATTTTTCAGGTCTAAACTACTCTAGATCCAGGTTCCCCCTATCTTTCAGAGATGCATATGTGTTGCAGAATATAATGTAAAATCCCCATTAATGATAGAGCAAAGCAAGCCCCTGAAGGAAGTTCAAGCTTAAGCTTTACCCTATTGTGTTACATATGTACTTGTCTTTGCTCTTAAGAAAACTTTGGTCAAGAACTTTGAGAAACATGGTGTTAGGTTACATTATACTTCAAAGTAAGTTTTGTGTTTCTTGCTTAGACTTCTGGAGTTTTCTGGGAGTCAAATGTTAAGTAATCCCTTGGTTTGAAGGAATCTGTTTTTGCCTGGAGCCCAGTCTTAGATGTGTCTAAGACTTGGGAGAGAAGGGTATAGAACATGACTTTCTAGCTTTTTACTCTTGTCATCAGTCTGTTGCAAAATAGGTATAAACTGCTGGTTGTATTCTGGAAACTGGTGTGGAGGTGGGGGAAAAGTCACAGATTATTGTATTTCTATGTGGAGAAGCATAAAACACTTGTCGATAAATGGGAAGGTCCATGAATCAGACTGTGAGTACCTCGAAGGTATGCATACACGTCATGTATGCGTTTGAAAGTTAGAGCAGTGGTTTTACGTTGAGTGTCAACAGAAGAACCACCTCAGTTCTGAGGATGGTAGAACAGAAAAACCCATGCAAACAGAATGGACTGGAAAACAACATCCCTTTGCCAAAAATAAAGTTACTGTGGTGGGATCGTAGGAGGGCTCTTACGGTGATGATACCACTGTAAAGGCTGCTACTGTAAAGTCCTAAGTAGGAGCTACTTTCTCTTCATCCAGGTTCTGATGCTTCTTACTTTATTTAGCTTGATTGTTGTTTTAGGAAAGGTAATGAGGATGAGATGGTTGGATGGCATCACCAACTTGATAGACATGAGTTGGAGCAAGCTCTGGGAGTTGGTGATGGTCGGGGAAGCCTGGTGTGCTGCAGTCCATGGGGTTGCAAGGAGTCAGACACGACTGAGTGACTGAACTGTACTGAACGGGTCTTTGAAAGAAAGTATTTGGCTGCATTATGAAATTTCCATAAAAATAATTTTCTTCCACTTGTCAATATGATAAAATTATACAGGGAATTTTATTGATTTTTCTAATGGTTTTAGAGGTTTTTAACTAATCATTTTTTTCTTTGCCACTTACATATGCTAGCTTAGTGGCCCTTGTAGTTTTTCAGGGAGTTAGTTTTTGACAGATGGATTTTTTCTTTTTTTAAAAAAGTCACTAAAACAAAGTGAAAAGCTCGAGTGAGAATAAAGACAGTATACCAACTATATTTTTTAGATTATGGAAAACAAACAGTTTGCTTATCTTTAAAACTTGAACACACATAGTAATGACTCTCAACTACCAAGAAAGTAAGTTTACCTTATGTTTTCCTTAGGAAAAGCAATTTCACATGTTCTTTTATTTTTAATTCTTGCATAAATAGATGATTTTGTTCCTGCAACCGCACCGTTAAATAAGAAATCCAGAACAACACAAAAGGAGTTGAAACTAGAAAAACCAGAACCTAAGGTGAAGAATCTCCAGGAAAAAGACATCCCACTACAAGAGAAAACCCCTAAAAAAAGGTGAGAGGTAAGACATACAGTGAATATATGACATTAGATATGTTAATCTAAAAGAGATAAATTCAAACTCTTGGTCTAAATTAGAACTTGATCAGAATCACAGGTCTTATTTAATTCACGTAGGAGAACAGGAATGTACCACGAATCCCCTCTGGCTTTCTGAACTGCTTTAGGTTCATGAATGCATAAGGAAGTAACCATTTAAGTCATAATCACCAAGTTTACAAGGTGTACCTTGCCCTTACAAGGAGACCTTACACCTGGCTCTGAACTCCTCAGGTCTTAAAAGGCTACTTTGTTTAAAGTTACGTCTGTCAGGACAGTTTATAAATTTCAAAGCCACATTTCTCAATGAGATGATGGATGGTCCCTAAACTTGTCATCATTTGATGATGTATATGAGCCACATCATTGTGCCGCACACCTGAAACTTTCACGGTGCTGGATGTTAACTGTAGGTAGCTCAGGAAAACCAGGAAAAAAAAAAAGTGAAACCGTGTATTTCTCTACAGATAAAAAATATTTTCACTTTATCTTACTGAGTTTTGTCCAGCAGTGAGAAAGACCTGTAGTTTCAAACTAATCTTGGAGTTCCATTAGGTAGTACTTGGAGGCAGTGGGGGAGATGGAGGGGAGGAATCCCTGAGAGGCCCCAGACTTGCAGTGTGGAGAGGAGGCGGCTGAGGAGGGATTCTGACAAGTGGAACGTGGCACGTGTGATGCTTCACTGCTCCAGTAGTATGAGGAAACTTGCTTAACACAGAGAAGCTTACCCCACGTCATTCCCTTCACTTTTGATTCTTTGTTTTTGAGCTTCTTGTACTATCTTTAAAATATAGTTTAAAAAAAACCAATGGATGGGAAAAAAGATTTGCAAATCATATGATCCATTAGGGACTTGCATCTAGAATATATAGGGAACTCTTACAACCCAACACTACAAAGGATCATGACCCAATTTAGAAATGGGCCAAGGACTTGAATAGACATTTCTTTAAGGAATATATACAAATGGCCAATAAACACATGAAAAGATGCTCACCATCCGCAGCCGTCAGGGAAATACAAATCAAAACCCCAGTGAGATCATATGTCACACCCTCAGGAATGGCTGGAAGCAGAAAGACAGATAGTAGCAAGTGTTGAGGAGGCTGTGGAGAAATGGAAACCCTCATGCATTGCTGCTGGGAATATAAAATGGTGCACCCTCATTGGAAAACAGAGTAGCAGTGTCCCAAAGTGTAGAGTTATTATACGACCCAGCTAGGTATATGCCCAAGAGAAATAATTCTGCCCACACAAAAACCTGTACCCAGATATTCATAGGAGCACTAATCAAAATAGCCAAAAGTGAAATGTAAGTAATCCAAATGCCTGTCGATTAATGACTGGTTAAATAAAATGCAGTATACCCACACAGTGGAACCTTATTCAGCAATGAAAATAAATGAAGTCCTGATACATGCCACAACATGGACGGACCTTGAGGACATCATGGTGAGCCAAAGAAGCCAAGCACGAAAGGCCACATTTTATGTGATTCCATTAATATTAACATGGAAAACCTGGGACAGACAAGTCCATGGAAACAGCACGTAGATTAGCGCTTGCCAGATGCTGTGGAGGGAGAATGGGGGCTGACAGCTAGTGGGTATGCAGTTTCTTTCTGGGATGTTGAAAATGTTCTGAAATTAATAGTGGTGGTAGCGTCACAGCTCTCTGAATATACTAAAAACTGCTGAATTGTAGGCTTCAAAGGCTGCATTTTACACTGCGTGACATATCTCAATAAAACTTATTATTTTAAAAAATACTAAATCCTTCGAGGTGCATCTCAACATCTCCTTTATGTAACCTTTTCTGTCTGTCTTTTTGCATTCCCTTCTTAAACACTGGAGCACTCTTGATCACCTTGAACAGAAGGCATGATAATCTGTTTACCTGGGATAATTATTCCAGGACTTTCTTTCCTACTTCCTCATTAACTGCAGACTCTGAGGGCACTTCTAGTGTCCTGTCTAGTGCAGTTCCTCACACAGAGTAAGTGCTTACTGAAATACTTGTCAGAATCCAGATTGGGCAGAGAAGATGTTTAAAAAAAAAAAATATATATATATATATATATAGAGAGAGAGAGAGAGAGAGTAATTTCAGTTGAATATAGGAGCTGTAATAGCTGCCTAAGGAGGTGTGGCTGAGGTCAAGGAAGATTCCTAAGCAGAAATGATGTTTCACTCACGTCTGCTCTCACTTGGGCAGGTGCTTCGCACATGGACAGGGCTGGTGGTGAGGAAGAGACGCCACAATAACGTAGACACCGTCACCCACTGCCCCTGTCTATTCTGTTCTGCTGGGTCCAACATGACACTTAAATTTCAGGAGGTGGGATGTTAAAGTCCGTTATGATAATGATCATTGTGTAAAAACATCTTCCTGCGGTTGGAAACTCTCAGCTAACCTCTCTCAAGGTTTGCTGTTTAGTTGAGACTGATAGTTTAAAAGCTCATTAGTATTTATGTGTGTTTTAGGATGGCTTTGGACGACAAACTCTACCAGAGAGACCTCGAGGTCGCACTGGCTTTGTCGGTGAAGGAGGTTCCAGCCGTCACCATTGATGTGGAGCAGTCTCAAGGCAAGCGTAACTTTATCTTCTGTAATTATCTTTGAAACCTTCTTACCCCTTTTGTAATCATTTCTTTGGATGAGCTTGTACAGGGGGAAGGATGTACTTTTAATACTTTGGACTATAAAATGAGCAGTTTGCAGAGGGTACTGCTGGATTAGTTGCTTATTCCATCACATAACTCTCCTCCACACACAAATATCTCTCTGCCCAACACTCAGGGTCCACTTGAGGACATGGACTGTGACCCTGGATCCAAAGTTCGTCTTCGTACTCAGTGAAAATGTAATTTCTTGGTCTAATAAATTGACCTCTACATCCTAACGGCCCACTTCCTTTCTCTCCAAATTGCAATTAGTTAAGCGTCATCTAATGGTGGTAATTTTTATTTACTCAGAAAGGTAAAAGTACTAATTTGGTGAGCAAGCTCAGTAGACTTAATAGGTTTATGACTGCTGACTTTTTCTATAGATTTTTCTTCTTTGATTTTTCTGACAACTAGGAAGCAGATGGCAATATTGATATCCTGGAGAGGCAGAAATCATTATTCTTGGAAAAAACATTCATGTTGCTAAAATGCTTTCTGAATTAAACTACTTTGGCCTAACTTCTTTTTTGTTGGAGGTTATTTTAAACACATTCCCTTATTTAAAGGGTAAAGATGTTTAAGTCAATAGTGCCTGCTGTTTGACAATCAATGAGATAGTTTTGATTAGAGGGGCCTTTATCAAAGAAACTTAAGAGAATTGTCTTACACCTAAAATTGAGAAAATGAAAATCTCTTTCCTATAAAAGATTGTGACATGTGTAACAGGATTTCCTTCTCTGAGAGTCATGTATTCCATAGCATTAGGATCAATACTCTAGATCATTTTAAAGTTATAATAATGATTGAAGAGTATTTACATTAGTAAAAGCACAGATCTGCCTACACAGGGATGATAGTTAACATTTATGAACTGTTTCCTATGTGCTGGGCACCACAATAAGTAGTTTCCACATTCAGCCAACATCTAATTCCCCACAGGAGCCTCATTTAATCCCTACCCTGTTTCTATGTCTCCCTATGGATGAGGAAATTAAGTCTTGTAAAGGATAAGCAGCCTCCCCCTGGTATGTAGCTAATTTAAGAGCCTGAATTTGAACTTAGGTCCCATTAAAGTTTGCGTGATTTCAGAGCTGAAAGTCGTAATCTTAGAGTAGTTTTGCCAAGTCAAATCAGTGTGCTAGTTTGAGTTTGGTTCATGTGTCTGTATCTAAACGCTGTCAGATTTTAGCGCTTCTCTTCCTGCTTCTAGCCCCTGGTTGATTAGGGTGCATCTGCACGTTCCTTCTCCCTGATATCCAGGCTTTGACAAACACGGCAAGAGGGAAACAGAAGCACCGAGTAAGTCTCCTCATGTCTCCAACTGCAGTGTAGCCAGTGATTATTTAGGTAAGTTTTTTATACTAATAATATTTATTTTTTCCATCATCATTTTTCTAACTCTTACTTAAATTCTTGAACTAAAACTAGAACCAAGGTCTTCACATTTGTGAAGGTTCTCTTTACCTCTTCGTCTCTTTCTGTATTCAGTCTTTCACTGAAGACCTGGTTCCTTCCCTGGTGTGGGGTCATGACTGCCCCTGACTTCTAGTTGACAGCAGTTGAACCCTGAAGAAAGGGGCTGCATCTTCCCAATTCAGCATGAAAACTCTTGGGGAAAGACTCTTAATTTGGGTCTTGGACTTATGCTTCACTCAGACTGCTGCCAGGAGACTGATGTACTGTATTGACCAGACTGGGCTCTGTGGTCTGTTACTGGAAGCACAGGAAGGATGCAGCTGGGCAGATTTTTTAGAAAAGCAGGTGTAACGGAAGTCTGCTTTGCAGTTCGTTAGATGATGTTGTTTAGTCGCTCAGATGTGTCTGACTCTGCAACCCTGTGGACTACACCCCACCAGACTCCTCCGTCTCTGGGATTCTCCAGGCAAGAATACTGGAGTGGGTAGCTATTCCCTTCTCCAGGGGATCTTCCTGACCCAGGGATCAAACCCAGGTCTCCTGCATTGGCACATGGATTCTTTACCACTGAACCACCTGGGAAGCCCCTCTTTAGATGTTACCTGGCACAAAAACTTTCTTTTTTTTTTTTTTTAAATGTCCTGAAGATCTAGATAAAATCACTGAGGAGGATGATTCTCAGGACACTCCACAGAGAAGGAAGGCAGCCTCCCAAGCCGTGGTCCAGCAGAGGAAGATTCTCTTGGAAAACAGTGATGACGATGGAGCTGATGACTCTGAGCCAGACTTTGCAACTGGTAGGTTATGGCCTCACTCAAGCTCCACCCTATGGAGAGTCAGTCAGAAGTTCCCGGAGACTGCTGCTATATGCAGAACACTGCTGAGCGTTGGCTGTGCAAATTTGAGGAACACAGGACAGTTAAATTCAGCTATGCCTTTGGTGGAAAAGCTTTATCCGGAGGTGAACTTTAAGCTGTGCCTTGAAAAATGAGTAGCATTTAGGGGTGAAATAGCACTTCTGACTGATGGAAAGGCCACAGACCACAGAACAGGCAAGTACATACACAAGAGCTCAATGACATTAAAGATTTCTCAAAGAAGTAAAAATGGAACTGCCCAAAAAAAAAAAAAAAAAAAATGGAACTGCCTTACAATCCAGCAGTTCCACTCCTAGGTATTTATCTGAAGAAAACAGGAACAGTGATGAGAAAAGATATATGCCCGCTGTGTTCACTGCAGCGTTATTTACAATAGCCACGAGACGGAAGCAACCTAAGGGCCCGTCAGTAGATGAAGGGATAAAGGAGATGTGGTACATATATATGTTTGTATGTGTGTATATTGGGGTTGTTCATCCACATTTATTCAGCACATATTTGGGTTTCTATTTTGGATGCTGTGTTCTTGACACTAGAGCTTACCTTTGAGGGTGGGGACACAGACAGAAAACCAAGATCTGAGGTGTCAAGTGTTGATGGTTTATGTACTAGTAGATACTTAAGAATTCATAGATTCCGAGAAGTATCCTTTGTCTTCTTGCCTCACTTGTGGACCAAAAAGACTGTCTCTTTTTCAGTTCTTTGAGAGCTGGTTTGGTTTTTCTCGCTGCATTGTTACAGTCCCCCCCAAACTCCCCGTGTGGCTGTGCTTTCCATCAAACGCCATGTGGTCCAGCCCCAAGAACAATCCTTTTGGCCTCCGGGGGGGCAGCTTGTCGGGGGGAGGTGGTGACCAGCATCCAGCCTGTGCTGTGGATGCTTCATGCACAGTCTCCCTCCTCCCAGCCTCCTGACTCCTTCTGAGTCCCCCACCCCAAGAGAGCACAAGTCCACACTGTCCTGTGGGTCCAGAATCCCCTTTGGATCCCCGTCCAAGCCTGCTTTACCTACCATGGAAGAACACCTGTGTTCCCTGTCTTGATCGGTGTACTTCAAGGAGCGGTACAGCCAGTTTATTTTCTTCTGCCCTAAGCTGAGAATGGCTCCCTCTCCTATCCCCTCAGCTGATGGTTTATTATACTTGAATGTGCTGCTGGAATCATCTCAGACAGCCCGCATTATCTGGAGCAGGGTCCCTTCTTTAAGTGACCTTTCAGAATTTCCCTCTGCATCGGCTCACCCTAGATGAGAGAAAGCACCTTTTGTGACCTTCAGTAGGGAAAGAAAAGTGAAAAGGAGAGAATCAAGGCTTCTCCTAAGGACATATAAAGCTCTCCCAAATCCATAACCCAGTGTCTAGGTTTTTAGATTGCCCAGGAGGAGATGCTGATGCTTGGGATTCTGGGTGTCCTGTCGCTGCCCCTCCAGTTTATGTACATAGAGTCCTAGCCTGTCCTATAGTCGGTCCCCTCAAGCCAAAAGAGAATACGTAAAATGCCATGGCTGTTGAGCTTACAGGAAGCCATGCCTCCTGGACTCTGTTCTGAAATTCTAGAGAAGCTTCTCTACCACCTGCCTTCCCAAATCCAGATCCTCTTGGGACTCCAGAAATAATTACTTGATTTTGCCAGGTGCTATTTATATTGATAGCAGCCTTCATGCAATCTGCTGGCCTTATATAGTAAATTCTGTATAACCCGGTAACTGTTATGTGACCACGTGGGTTGATCATCTGTTTTTAAAATTGTGTTAGTGTGGGAAGAATGACAGATAAGGACATCACAGTTTGAGATCATAATGACATAGTTGGTTTAGGCAGAGGCCATCAGCGAGAGGTTGATTGAGCATCTTTACGACGGGGATTCAAGCCAGGCATCCGCTGACCCCACCGGGAGCCAGGCAGCCACACGTTCTGTGCTCTCAGACACGAGTGACACCGTAGGCAGAGCAGAGCATCACCTAGGAAGTGTGTTTATTACCTGTATTAACTCAGTCTGCACAAGAGCCCCGTGGTGGAGGCAGTAGGGTCCTCCCCATCTTATCCATGGGAAACTGAGGCACAGTGATGTCAGGGGCCTGTCTGAGGTCAAGGACACGTAAGTGAGGGGCCCGGATGCACACCCACGCACCGTGCCTTGTTCGGCCCCTGGAGACGGCATGACACTGGGGGGACGGGGATGTGTGTGTGGAAGGTGACGCTGGGGCCCCGGAAGCCCCGCATCTTCCAGCAGAGGTGTGATCTGTTTCAGGTGAAGACTCTGAGGATGACTCTGATTTTAGTGGGAGTGAAGACGATGAAAGCTTCACCGTGAGAAAAAGTAAAATTAAAGAAACCAAACGGAAAGAAGTAAAGGCGAAACCTCCAGCCGAAAAGAAGGAGAAGCCTAAACCCAAGAGTGGTGCTGGGGGTAAGCCAGTCCCTCACACGTCCTTCATGCCGGACATGGGCCTGCTCTCCTTAGAGTGCTTCCCCACTCTGCCCTTAGTCTCCCTAACCTGTGGGGTGTTCCTTTCTCGTCACAGCCCGGGGAGGACGGCAGGCCGCGGTGGGGCGGGCAGAAGGCCGAGGGGGCCCTGAGCAGTTCCCGTCCCCTGCATCTCACAGCCACAAAACTGAGGCTCTCAGAGGTCAGACCACGGGTTGGATTCTCACGGCTAAGCGATGGCTGGAACTAGCCCCAATTTTCTCCATGCAGAGCCTGGATCCGTCCATTAGACACATTTTCTCCAAGCGATTGAACGGGGAGGTGGCGCATCTCATTTGCTGCTGTCGCACATGACCGGTCTTGGAGGGGAGAACCTTTCTGCCTGTGTTTAGGGCCCTTTGGTTTCTTTAGAATGGATTTAGTTAGAAGAAACCAGTTTTACAAGACAGCTTCTGAAACTAGTGACAACCTGAACGTGGAATAGTTGTTTCTTGTGTGAAAGAAGTTGGGATGTTTGTGAGTTCATGATACATTAATAGATTACTGTAAAGTATAACTTCCTTAAACCTGATTTGTTTTTCTTACTGATAGAGTTTTTACGTCTTAGTTGTTTAATATATGTATAGTATTTGAAACTATTGTTCAGACCCCATTGCTAAGGATGGCCTTTGTCTCACCTCCCCTTGAACAGATCAGTGCTGAGTACTGGTGCCAAGTACTGCTGAGAAATGAGAACTAAGTACTGATAGAGTCCCGTAATTTTTCCCTTGGTAGAGAAAATTGTAAGAGCTGAGGTATCCAATACAGTAGCCACTAGCCAAAGTAGTTCCATCACATTTAAGATAATTAAAATTAGGTACAGTTTGAAAGTCAGTTTCTTGGCTTTGCTGCCACATTCCAAGTGCCCACCTGACTGTGGCTTGTGGCTACCAATGTGTTGGACAACACAAAATACCGGACATCCCCGTCCTGGCAGCGAAGCCTGAGGGGCAGTGCTGACCGCGGGAGTGCAGACGGTAACAGGAGGAGGAGCATGTGGTGAAGGTGTTCACGTCCACGGGCACTCAGATGCTGCTGAGGTGTCTCGAAGAGACTTTGTATCCTACTTCTCCCTCCATCAAAAACAAACCCAAACCCACTCCCATTCTGTGTTCCTTCTCAGTGTGTCCATGACAGGAATTTGCGAGTCCTGATTATTCCCGTGTCTCCAGCACCCTCCTCCTTTCTAATGACTGAAAACTCTCCACTCTGCTGTTTTCCCCACTTTCTCCCGCTTCATTCATTCCCGATTCGTTCCCGATCCCCTCTCACCTGGGCCACCACGGAGCCACCTAGGTGCTCTGCCTTTACACCGCTCTTGTGAGATGCTTCTAAACGTACAGATCCACGCGGCTTGTAAGTTCCCCCAGGCCCACCTCTAGGTTCTGTCACCTCTCTTACCACACTGCAGTGTACATATCTCTTTATTTTTCTGCCGTTTCTACCGGAGTCTAGTGAGGGGACCATACATTCCCTGGGAATAGGACACTCTGAGACCCGGGAGCCTGATACATTCAGTATCTCATGACACATCGTGACTGGACACTGTTGTGTGAGTAACAAGTGTGGACTCTGGACTCAGACGTGGTTTCCACTTCCGGCTCAGACGCCTACTAGCTCTCAGACTACAGGCCGCCTGTCTAATCTCTCTGTTTCCTTAACTGACAGTGGGGAGAGTCATTTCTGTATCGGAGCTGCCCTCAGGGTTAAAGGTAGTGTTAAAGGATATACTTACCATACTTCCTAGCATAGAAGTGCTCAGAAAGGATGGCTGTTCCTAGGCCCTCTGTAAATGTTGATTAATGAGAGTTTTCTGGATTTACGATTCTGCTTCTGTAATTTTTATAAGCTGATGGAACTGTATAATTTTCACACATGCATGCTAGATGTCATTCTTGCTCTGTGACCCCTGTTTTATGTGTATTTTCAAACAAGTGACTTCAGTAGACTGCACTCCAGCTGCCGTCAAGTCACAATCTCGGTCCTCACCAAGAAAGGGTTCTGTCTCTTCAGAGGCCGGTAAGATGCCGTCACAGATACGCAGTCCTGCAGCAGAAAGCAAGAGACCTAAGTGGGTCCCACCAGGTATGTATAGTGTGTTTATTTACTGCTCAAGGGCAGGGACTTGGAAAATTGCCACAGGTAGTTATTTTTTTCTTGTAAATGTTACGAATGAGCACTTCCTCATATTATTACACAGTCTTCAAAACTAAGGTTTTTAATTGCGGCATTTATTCATCACTTGTTATTCCCTTATATTTGAGCATCCAAGTTGTTTATTATTTCTTCATGGTGATAAATAAGGTTGCAATTAGCACAGATACCTTTATTTTAGAAATCTGAGCACATCCCTGGCTATTTCCTAGGATAAATTCCAAGTAGTAGAATTACAGTGAGAGAGTACCAGCATTTAAGATTCCTGATACATATGAATGTTTGTTGACAAATCTCTTTGCTCAAGACCTGCTGACCCCTGCAGTGTGGCAGAAACCTCAGGAATTCCAGCATTTAGCAAACTCGACCTTCAGTGGTTACACCTTGGCTTCCCTTTGTTTTCTCTTGCTCCACAGCCCAGCCTCATGATCCTTCGTGCTTCTTGACATTCCTAAAACCCTAGTCCAGGCCCTGCTCATTTCACACCCAGACTGGTGGTGACTTCCTGCCAGTCCCTCTCTACTTCCCCGCATCCGGCCCAGGAGGGGAAGATGCGTTCTTGGTTCCTTCAGCACCCTGTGTGTGCACTTCTGTCCAGCTTCCTCCCTCTGGGATGGCTTTCTTCACGTGTCTGCTCTCCTTTGCTGAGTCATTCCAAGTCTCCTGGGGTTTCCAATCCTCCTTCTCCATGATGTCCTTTGGCTGGTCCACAGTGGTCACTCTCCTAAGGATGACTGATTATTCACAGATGGATGTGGGCCTGAGACTCTGTGGTCGCTTCATTTCTCTGTGGCCTCATTTCATCATCTGAAATGGGTTATCACATCATCATCGTCATCACAGTGGCAGGCACTGTATAATCTTTAAAGTATACTGGTTTCAAAATTCTAAGTTTAGGGAGGATTTAAAAAGTTTCTGGAGAAGGAAAGGAGAAAGATTATTTACTGAAATAATGATGCTGTTTCAGTTCAAGGGTACTTCTTAAGTCTATTTCTTCTGAGAATAGTGATTCCTCAACAAAAGAAATTTTAAAGAATTGATATAATGAGTTACAGAAGTTTGAAGGCAGCATAAGCCAAAAGATAAGGGATAACGGAGTGATGGCTGAAGAGTCATCGTCATAAAACACAGAGTGCTTGCAGACTCATTGTGTGGAAGGCGGGGCGGGTCAGGTGCTGGCCGCAAGGGACCGGGGCCGGGAGAGGCTTGAGTGAGCGGGCGTCGTGCCCTCTGTAAGGAGGCCGCGCTGCCCTGCTCCCCTAGCCTGTTCACACTTGGGACGATGGGCCATGTATTTCTCTTTTCAAGAGAAGCCAGGAATCCACATTTCAGTGGGAAATCTACTAGTTCGTAAAAATGAACTTAAAAGTCAACCAATCAATATATCTGGGAGCAGGATTTGACTCTCAGATGGCCAGCTGGTCTTCTGTCTTACACAAACTTGAGAAGACCAGTGAGGCTCCAGTGGGAAAATGAGCCAAGGACATAAACGTACCGCTGCCCCCAAGAAATACCACCAGAAACAAATATGAAAAGAGTGGCAATCTCAGTGGTAATTAAGGAAACATAAAATGATAAAATACAATTTTATACCTCTCAAGCTAGAAAATAATAAAACTGTCAACCAGTGCATCTGGGTTGTGGGGTAGCAGGTGTAATTATTATATATTTGTAATCCTTTTATAGGACAGCTTAACAGGAACCATAAAAATAAACTTGTCTTTTGATTTCAGAGCTACTTTTGGGAATTTATTCTTACAAAGAATTCAAAAGAAGAAAAAGTAATAAGTTGTCAGTTTTTTTATAACCATTTATAGAAAAGTGGTGAAAAATTAGAAACAACCCAAAAGTTTGTTGTAGAAATTTTATCAATATATGACGCATACATGCAATTAAGAATGATAAATCAGATGGCTAGACTCATGGAAATGTTTATAAAACCTTTGTATGAAAAAATTATACACAGTTGTACTTTTTATGGTTATACTCCGTATCAACTACAAACGTATATGTGGATAAATTCTGAAATTTAATACTCTATGGAAATAATCGCTCCATTAGTGTGGTAGCATAAATGAAATGTGTAAATAAAGAAAAATGGTACTTATCAAAGTTATTTACTGTTTGAAAAATAGACTCTTTAAGGAGTATTTGTAAAAGTTACAGAATTTTTAAAAATGTATTAGATTTGCTATTTTAGAAATTATAATTACATTTTTTTAATGCCTTTACAATCAATGTTCTTTGCTCCCAACTTTCCTATTTAGTTTTCACATTTAAAGTTGTGGTGTCATTACATTGGCCTCTGGGGATGTTTGCTGTCCGACATACTTTCTGCTCTCTAGTACTTCCCACTCTTTTGCTCGAACTTGATAGAACCTACATAGCAGGAGAAGGAAATGGCAACGCACTCCAGTACTCTTTCCTGGAAAGTCCCATGGGAGGTGCCTGGTAGGCTACAGTCCATGGGGTCGTAAAGAGTTGGACGCAACTGAGCAACTTTACGTACTTCTGCTGGCCTCTCCTGTTTCATAGACTGATCTTTGTGAAGGGTGTCTGACATGCTCAGCATCAGGTGACGTGTTTTCTTGCAGCCATGTCCGGAAGCAGCAGCCGTAGCCCCCTGGCAGGAGTGGCCGTGAAATCTCCGAGTCAGAGCCTCCGCCTTGGCCTGTCCCGCTTAGCACGGGTTAAACCTCTGCATCCAAACTCCACCAGTAGCTGCGTGTAGCCACAGGAAGATATTTGATTAAGAAGCTCTCATTTGTATAAGTGGGTTTATATTTGAGGAGGGAATTGTAATATAAAGGAATCCTTCAATGTCATATAAATTACCTCTACCTGTTTTGTGACTGTTCTCTGCAAAGCTGCCTGAGACTTCAGCAAGAGTTTTGTTTATGTGAATTCTCTTGGAATGTCCTTTCCTTCTGAAGGAGCATATTCTCCTCCCTCAGTGGATATAAGCGGTCACTATAATCACCTTGCTGTCAGTGTGACACGGAGGAGGTCCACGTTACTTGCTGCTCATTGCCAGTAACAGGATGCTGCTTCCTGCCTTTGTCGAGTTGATGGTACCTGAACGTCGTGTGCAGAGTTTATCTCGAAAGAGGAAGATTCCCACTTTTCCCAGGGATGTTTCTACACTGACAACTACACTGTCAGTTTTATTACCATGATGTTTCATGCTTTAGCCAAATGTTTTTATAATGAGAATTCAGAATTATTTTCCACATTAAAACAGTTGCTGTACTATAGTGTATGTCTCCTACCTAGGAGTATTAATAGATGGTTATCTTACAGCAAATAAAATTTCGTGACATTTCATGAAGCCTTCATTGTCAAAACCTTTGATAAAAGTGGAAAAGTTTTGATACGCACTTTCCCTTGATACCATTGCATCCGTCTGTCTCTGTCTACATTTCATGATAAAATAAGTGCTCTGCAAAAGAAAAAGAAAGTTATTCTTTTTGTTGTAAATAGAAAGAGGAAGAGCTGTTTCTTAAAGTCATCACTGTATGTGAAGCCCATGTTTTAGCAGGTGGCTGTCAAAGTTGTCACCCCTGTTGTATTAGCGTAGCTCTTCAGGAAGCTTGGATACAAGTTCACTGTGAATAAAATAGTAATAGATGTTTTTTATTTACAGTGAAAATTTCAACCAGCTCCTGATCACTTTTTAATAAAAATTCTCTGAATTTTAACCATTAAAAATGTATATAATACCTAGTTCTTGGTTTATGAAATATGTTAATGTGAAAATAAGTAATTCAGACTTATGATTAAACTGAGCATTTGCCTACTGCTGCTGTGTATATTTTTCCTTGTCTGGTATATATTTTATACTGTGGTGCATCCCCAACCCATCCTACCCCGCCCCCAGCTGGAAGCATGCTTTCCAGGAACAGGGGGTTGAGGGACTCTGTATGCTGCAGTTTAACAATAAACACTAAGAGCTCTACTGTGCTAGTACTGATGTCATTGATTAATCACCTGGGCCAGCTTGATGACCCTGTTATCTCTGTGTGTGGTAAAACACTCATGACCATTCTGGTGTCAAATCCAGGGTACGTTTTCTCACCGTCTTACAGACCCTGCTCATCGGACCCTGCTTAACACGCTTTATTTCCTGGGCCATAGCACACCACTCGGGTACTTTTCTCCCCGCCTACTCATTGCTTTGCGGCTTGCTAACGTTCAGTGTCTCCCACACCCACTGCTCTCACCACCCTGTCATATTGTGTGTGAGTCTATTCTTTCCCTGGTGGCTCAGATGGTAAAGCGTCTGCCTGCAATGCAGGAGACCCGGGTTCGATCCCTGGGTTGGGAAGATCCCCTTTAGAAGGAAATGGCAACCCACTCCAGTACTCTTGCCTAGAAAATCCCATGGACATAGGAGCCTGGTTAGCTACAGTCCATGGGGTCGCAAAGAGTCGGACGCCACTGAGCGACTTCACTAAAAGTTTGGTGTCACCCACACCCACTGCTCTCACCACCCTATCATATTCCGTGTGAGTCCATTCTTTCCCCCTGCTCCTTTTTTCTTTCAAAACGTGAGTAACTTCAAGTTGTCTCGGTCACAGGTGACAGTGCTGCCAATCAGGCTCTTCAGCCCAGTACTTGCTCTTGACGCAGCTGTGTTGCCTGGCCCCTTGATCATACATCATCACTAAATCAGTGACATCCCCCCAACCCAGGCGTCTTCCCTCTGTAGTTCCTATTAGTACACAGCGTCACCATCAGTCAGCTGAGAGACCTGGGGCACTTGCTCCCTGCACATCCCATACGGTCAGCAAGCTCTAGTCCATTTCCTGCTCTCTCTTTCCAGGTGTCGCTCTTTCTCTGACACTCCCATCACTTACTGCTGCTAAGGGGCATCCTTGCCTTGATGAGCAAGCTGCTCTGTCTTCCTTTCAACCCATTAGAGCCAGAGGGAGTTTCCTAAAACAAAATCTGAGAACACCCGTCTGCTTAAAACCCACACACACTCCTCAGCCTGTTTAGTTCACAAGCTATTTAGAATCAGGCTGGCTCCTTGTCCCCTTCTTCAGCCTTGTCCCCTGCTACCCCTGTGCACCTTTGGCCCTTGCCACACCACGCTGGGTGCTGGCACCTGTGGTTCTGGGTTTTCAGATGATTCTATTTGCCTTTTTCCCGTTGCTAATTCCTTCTTGTGCTAGAAGACCCATATCCAACTCGGCTGTTTCAAAAAGCTTTATTTGAATGTCTGTTTCCTCCATGGACCACATTGAATGTCTCTAGGTAACTCTGCTGTCATTCAACTATTTAGTTTTCCTGCTTTTAAAAGCTGGTGCAGAGTAAGTGCACAAAAAAATGTTCCTCTGACGAATAAATCCTACCCAGAACCTTTACTGTGTGCTTCTGATAACCCCGGGTTTTGCCTTTAAGGAAGAACCTTATACAGAGATAACTTGACTAGATTACATTCGTATCAGTTTAAGAGCTTTTTGCTTCCCTGGTGGCTCAGAGGTAAAGCCTCTGCCTCCAATGTGGGAGACCTAGGTTTGATTCGTGGGTCAGGAAGATCCCCTGGAGAAGGGAATGGCAACCCACTCCAGTACTCTTGCCTGGAAAATTCTGTGGGCTACAATACATGGGGTCGCAGAGCCGGACACGACTGAGCGACTTCACTTTCACTTTCTGATAACCCCACACTTTTGTGAAGGGGGAGAGAGTGAGGGGTCGCTTCATGAGCCTATTGCATCAACTGGAATCTCTCTAACCTCAGAATGTCCTTCAATTCTTTCCCCAAACTTTAAAGACCGGAGGCAAGAGAACAGGAGCAGGAGGAAAAGAGCTGTCTCTCTCGGCTGAGGTGAAAGGTGGTTTGGGACCAGCCCAGACCCCAGCCTTTCAGCTCAGGAGTCACAAAAAGGGCGGAAACAGTTTCTATAGCGACGGGAGCAGGGTGTGGCCCTCCACCGGCGCTCACAGTTATGGGTCCGAACCGGCAGCTCCCGCAGTCTGCGCAAGCCCGATGCAGCTCCTCCCGCCTCCCACCCACACCGGCACCAGGTAAGGGGCGGGACGGGGCGGGGGGGACACGTGGGGGCCATGGGGGCGGAAGGTGGGGCGCGCGAGAGTGACAGGATGCAGGAAAAGAGAAGGGCTGCGGGTCGGAGGAGAAAAAGGCAGGTGTGAATGCGGGGAGGAGGCAGGTACTATTTCCGATTTTGCTCCGAGTCCAGCTGCATCCTCAGAACCCAACATCCGTGTATTTAGGATTAGTTTTATTTTCAGATCATAATATCAAAGTATGGCCCCATTATCTCCTTGATGACAAAGTACTCAAATGATAGGCATGTCTCTAAGAAGCATGGATCATCATTGCTGAGTGTAGTACCTACACATAACCCTTCTCCGACATGTATTTCCTATTTTTTTTTTTTTTTTTACTTTTTATTTTGTATTGGGGGCTTCCCTGGTAGCTCAGCCAGTAAAGAATCTGCCTGCAATGCAGGAGACCCAAGTTTGATCCTGGGGTTGGGAAGATCCCCTGGAAAAGGGGTAGGCTACCCACTCCAGTATTCCTGGGTTTCCCTGGTGGCTCAGTTGGTAAAGAATCCGCCTGCAGTGTGGGAGACCTGGGTATAGCCAGCTAACAAACAATGCTGTGATAGTTCCAGGTGAACAGGGAAGGGACCCAGCCATACATACACATGGATCCATTCTCCCCCCAAACTCCCGTCCCATCCAGGCTGCCACATAACACTGAGCAGAGTTCTCTGTGCTATACAGTAGATCCTTGTTGGTTATCCATTTTAAATTTAGCTGTGTGTACCTCTGACATGTATTTCTTAAGCTAAAAACCTTAAATGTGCACTATTTTAATTGCTTCCTTATAGAATTACTAACTTTTGTATAATGCTCTTTGAAAGTCTCACTAACTGCTCCTAAAAGATTTGGGTGTGAGGAGAGTAGAATTTTTATTTCTATTTTCTTGTTGAGAAAAGCTAAGTGACTTGCCCAAGGCTTCCTGATTATCAACTGCTTTCTTCCGATTGGAGCTTCTCCCCTTGGCCCTGGTGTGTAGCTTTATAAATCTGCACCCCCACAGCCCTAGGCAATGTGTTATACTTTTCCATTAAGATAATGTTGCATCACTGGCTTGGACTGAGTGCAGGATGGGGAGAGGTGGGTTTTAGAGAACTCATAAGACCTACTGGACATGCTTCCAGCCCTGACCCCAACAACTTGGGGCCCAGAGCTTTCTTCTCCCATTCTTTTCTTTTTTTAAAAAAAACTTCAGTGGCGTATAGTTGCTTTACAGAGTCGCATTACTTTCTGCCGTGCTGCAAAGTGAGTCAGCCACATGTACACATATATTCCCTCTCCCTTGGGTTTCCTTCTAATTTAGGTCACCACAGAGCCCTGAGTAGAGTTCCCTGTGCTACACAGTAGGTTCTCGTTAGTTACCTGTTAAAACCAATGGTGTACACGTGTCCATCCCAATCTCCCAACTCATCCCACCCTTCTCTTCTCCCCTGGTATCCATGTTTGTTCTCTACATCTGCATCTCTATTTCTGCTTTGCAGTTAGGTTCATCTGTACCATTTTCCTCAATTCCACATATATGTTACTATACAATATTTGTTTTTCTCTTTCTGACTTACTTCACTGTGTGACAGTCTCCAGGTCTGCTCATGTTTCTGCAAATGGCACCGTTTCATTCCTTTTCGTGGCTGAGTAATATTCCGCTCTCTATATGTGCCACGTCTTCTTTATCTGTTCATCTGTTGGTGGACATTTAGGTTGGTTCCATGTCTTGGCTACTGTAAATAGCACTGCAGTGAATGATCATTGGGGGCATCTATCTTTTGGAATTATGGTTTTCAATAGGCAAATGCCCAGGAGTGGGATTGCTGGATCATATGGTAGTTCTGTTTTTAGTTTTTTAAGGAACCTTCACAGTGTTCTCCATAGTGGCTGCATCAATTTACATTCCCCCCAAAAATGTAGGAGGGTTGCTTCTTCTTCACACCCTTTCCAGCCTTTATTGTTTGTAGATTTTCCCCCCCAGTTTTATTTATTTATTTATTTTTTTACTTTACAATATTGTATTGGTTTGCCATACATTGATATGAATCTGCCATGGATGTACATGTGCTCCCCATCCTGATCCCCCCTCCCATCTCCCTCCCCATCCCATCCCTCTGGGTCATCCCAGTGCACCAGCCCTGAGCACCCTGTATCATGCATCGATTTTTGATGATGTCCATTCTGATCAGGGTGAGGTGATATCTCATTTTAGTTTTGATTTGCATTTCTCTAATAATTAGCAGTACTGAGCATTTTTTCGTGTGTCTCTTGGCCATCTGTATGTCTTATTTTGGAGAAATGTGTATTTAGGTCTTCCACTCATTTTTGATTGGGTGCTTTGTTTATTTGATACTGAGCTGTGTGAACTGCTCCCTTTCTTGTCTTCACTGCACATCTCACCTGACTTGGTCATAAAAAGTGGGTCCATGACCCCACGGCTCATGTCCAGGGATCTCTGGCTGATACCCACCTCTTCTGAGCAGCCCACGTGCTTGCCGTTCATTCCAAGCCACACTGTCCTATTAGTGGACACCTGCCACTCAGGGGTGATTCCCAGGCTTAACGAAGTTTTTTCTTAGAAGGAGATGAACAGTGCAAAATTTGGAATTTTTTAAAGTCTGTAGTTAACTTGTGATATTGGAAATGTTCTATCAGTCAATTCAGGGCTTAAGTAACCTGTGGCACCTCTGACCTGTTTTGGATGACTGATGATCAACAATGTTATTAACTCAGGTTTCACTGTTCAGGCTTAAATGGAGACTTGGCCAAAGTGTGAGGCTGTTTAAACAGGAAGTTCAGACTACAAAAGAACAATGGAAGTGTCCTCAGTCACTGGTCTTGCTTGAGGGATTTAATTGTCTACATGTAGGTACATAAAACCTAGGCGTTCTAAGGAATTCTCCAAACATGGACTCTGCCAAATTGGTTCTGAGACTTAAGTCTGTTAGTTCCCTTCTCTGTTTTGGACTTTATCAAAGAGAATGATGATAAATGTGAAGGGATTCTGGTATGCCAGCCACTTTCCAACTGCTATTGTTGTCAGCACCTGAACTGTAATGCACACTTCTCAGCGTGTGGAGAACTAGTGCTGACCACAGACCCAACATGAATGTGTTGTAACAGCTGAAAAGAACCAATACTGGTTTTGTCTGCTTTAATTGAAGATCAGTGACCATGTTGATACATGGCATAAACCAGCACAATGTTGTAAAATGATTGTCCCCCAATTAAAAGGAAAAATGAAAAAATCAGTGACCAGGTGAGGGATGCAAAATTCTTGATGCCTAACAGAGTGTTGATTAGAAGAGAATCTTAATTCCAGCAAAGTGTAGTAATTCCAGCAAACCTCCTTTTTAAGGGAGGTCATTTTTAGTCCAGGCTTTCTCCATCCTGCCTGGATGCTCTATCAAATGAGGAGGGATTTGATATAAAAGCACAGATGCCTGAAGATGAGCAGGTGCTGGGGAAGCAAAAAGCCACTCTTTTGAATATTTAAGAGCTCTTGAGTAGAAGAGGGGGTGAGTGTGCTCTTTGTAGCTCTGCAGAGGAGAACAGGTGTCAGCAGAGAAGAACAGGCGTCAGCAGAAAACAGGTGTCAGTGGAGGAGAACAGGTGTCACTGGAGGAGAACAGGTGTCAGTGGAGGAGAACAGGTGTCAGCAGAGAACAGGTGTCAGAGGAGGAGAACAGGTATCAGTGGAGGAGAACAGATGTCAGTGGAGGAGAACAGCTGTCAGAGGAGGAGAACAGGTATCAGTGGAGGAGAACAGGTGTCAGTGGAGGAGAACAGCTGTCAGAGGAGGAGAACAGGTATCAGTGGAGGAGAACAGGTGTCAGTGGAGGAGAACAGGTGTCAGCAGAGAACAGGTGTCAGCAAAGGAGAACAGGTATCAGTGGAGGAGAACAGATGTCAGTGGAGAACAGCTGTCAGAGGAGGAGAACAGGTATCAGTGGAGGAGAACAGGTGTCAGCAGAGAACAGGTGTCAGAGGAGGAGAACAGGTGTCAGAGGAGGAGAACAGATGTCAGTGGAGGAGAACAGCTGTCAGAGGAGGAGAACAGGTATCAGTGGAGGAGAACAGGTGTCAGTGGAGGATTACAGCTGTCAGAGGAGGAGAACAGGTATCAGTGGAGGAGAACAGGTGTCAGTGGAGGAGAACAGGTGTCAGTGGAGAACAGCTGTCAGAGGAGGAGAACAGGTATCAGTGGAGGAGAACAGGTGTCAGTGGAGGAGAACAGGTGTCAGCAGAGAACAGGTGTCAGAGGAGGAGAACAGGTGTCAGTGGAGGAGAACAGCTGTCAGTGGAGGAGAACAGCTGTCAGAGGAGGAGAACAGGTATCAGTGGAGGAGAACAGGTGTCAGTGGAGGAGAACAGGTGTCAGCAGAGAACAGGTGTCAGAGGAGGAGAACAGGTGTCAGAGGAGGAGAACAGGTGTCAGCGGAGGAGAACAGATGTCAGTGGAGGAGAACAGCTGTCAGAGGAGGAGAACAGCTGTCAGAGGAGGAGAACAGGTATCAGTGGAGGAGAACAGATGTCAGTGGAGGAGAACAGGTGTCAGAGGAGGAGAACAGGTGTCAGAGGAGGAGAACAGATGTCAGTGGAGGAGAACAGCTGTCAGAGGAGGAGAACAGGTGTCAGCAGAGAACAGGTGTCAGAGGAGGAGAACAGGTGTCAGAGGAGAACAGCTGTCAGAAGAGGAGAACAGGTATCAGTGGAGGAGAACAGATGTCAGTGGAGGAGAACAGCTGTCAGAGGAGAACAGGTGTCAGAGGAGAACAGGTGTCAGAGGAGGAGAACAGGTGTCAGTGGAGGAGAACAGGTGTCAGTGGAGGAGAACAGCTGTCAGAGGAGGAGAACAGGTATCAGTGGAGGAGAACAGGTGTCAGTGGAGGAGAACAGGTGTCAGTGGAGGAGAACAGCTGTCAGAGGAGGAGAACAGGTGTCAGAGGAGAACAGGTGTCAGAGGAGGAGAACAGGTGTCAGTGGAGGAGAACAGGTGTCAGCGGAGAACAGATGTCAGTGGAGGAGAACAGCTGTCAGAGGAGGAGAACAGCTGTCAGAGGAGGAGAACAGGTGTCAGCAGAGGAGAACAGATGTCAGTGGAGGAGAACAGCTGTCAGAGGAGGAGAACAGGTATCAGTGGAGGGGAACAGATGTCAGTGGAGGAGAACAGCTGTCAGAGGAGGAGAACAGGTGTCAGAGGAGGAGAACAGGTATCAGCGGAGGAGAACAGGTGTCAGTGGAGGAGAACAGATGTCAGTGGAGGAGAACAGCTGTCAGAGGAGGAGAACACATATCAGTGGAGGAAAACAGATGTCAGTGTAGAACAGGTGTCAGCAGAGAACTGGTGTCAGCAGAGGAGAACAGGTATCAGTGGAGGAGAACAGGTATCTGCCGAGGAGAACAGGTGTCAGCAGAGGAGAATAAGTATCAGTGGAGGGGAACAGGTGTCAGTGGAGGAGAACCATGTCAGCTGAGAACAGATGTCAGTGGAGGAGAACAGGTGTCAGCCGAGGGGAACAGGTGTCAGCGGAGGAGAACAGGTGTCAGTGGAGGAGAACAGGTGTCAGTAGAGAACAGGTGTTAGCGGAGGACAACAGGTGTCATTAGAGAACAGGTGTCAGTGGAGAACAGGTGTCAGCAGAGAACAGGTATCTGCAGAGGAGAAAAGGTGTCAGCGGAGGATGCTGTTCAAGATCATTTTCTCCAATCGACATTGATGTAGGTCCAACCGTGTGAAGGTTAACAGCTGGATGTGAAATGGGTTGCCTGGGAAAACAGTGAGTTCTGTCTCAGAAATATTCAAGCAGAGATGAGCAGTTGCTTGGAATCCTCTTGAGAAGGTTATTCACACCAGCGGTGGGATGAGGTGGGGAGATAGCGTCTAAAAATTCTTCCAGCTCTTAAGCATCTGTAAATCTGTGAGCCGTGGAAAGTATCAGGGAGAACTGCATAGAGTCTGAGGAGTTCTCTTTGGCAGAAGAGGTGTGTTAAATACACCATCTCCTGTTCATAGAACTGTAAGGGGGGGTCCCTACAAGTTGTATCTTGCCACAATCTCTGCCCTGAATGTGGTCCCTGAGCATAAAGATCTACTGCAGTAGAAATCCTGAAATTACAACAGATGAATCTCAAAAGACACATTTCCTTTCTGGGCTCTGAAGTTCGGTCTAGATAGATAATGGCTTCCCTGGTGGCTCAGTGGTAAACAACCTGCCCTGTTCTATCTACATTCAGGTCCTAAGCCCCCAAAAACTAACAGTGCCTCCTGAAATAAAGAAAGTCCCCTTGTCATCTTCTGCGTTGTGGATCGCTTCTGTTCTTCAGTTTGTTCATCTTCCTCTTGTCTATGTCCTTCTCTGGGCCTCCAATTCCATCAGGTCTTCATTAGTAAGGCTCTCATGTCACATAGCAATAGTCCTGTAAGGTAAAGTACGCAAAAGCACACCCAAATAGAGAGGATGCATGCGTGTGATAGTGGACACCAGACACATGAACTAGCTTCCGTGATTGGACTTGCAAACGCACGTTTGCATCTTTGAAAATTCGAAACTTGAAGGTTTGCGTGTAGGGGACTTGCTGTGTTTAACTTCTAATACCAGTTTATCTTTTTCTCTCCTTCTGCAGGACTGAAATGGATGCTAAAAAGCCAAGGAAAGGCAGTTTGACATCCTTCCCGATTTTGAAAGCAACAAAGAAACAAAATCTCACCTCTGTGAAGGTAAGGACCTTTGCATTTCATTTGGGAGAACAGAGGTTTTGTTGTGAAGTTTTGGGGACTCAGGACCCAATGGGACTGTTGTGCCTGCGCATCTCTGGTGACAGGGGGAGGGGAAGGGGCAGAGCCAGGTCTGGGTGGGCCAGAGGGAAAACAAGCTGGATGGCCAGGATGTGGTTTCTTGAACTTGAAGATGTCAAGATCATAATCTAACAGGTGACCTGCCTGTGAGGAGGCCTGGGTCAATGTCGCTTCTGCAGCACCTTTTATTCTGCTCTGTATGTTGCCGTAGTTAAGTCACTAAGTCGTGTCTGATTCTTTGCAACCCCATGGACTGCAGCCCTGCCCTGTTTATCTGGGCTCAATACTGGAAGTGTCCTGATTTCGATCAAATAGCCAAGCACATTTTCAGAAAAGGTCTGTTTCTGTTTTTCCTAGCATGGTCATGCTGTTTTTTGTTTTACCCTGCCTCGAAAACTAGCAAAATGCCACGGCACTAATACTGTGATGCGGTGACACTGTGACTACCCTCTGTAAGGTCAACTTCTAAATCAGGTGTATTTTCTAATCTATCGCCTTCAGTATGGATTGTATCACTTACTCACAAGGTCATATTGTCTGGGATCTTTGTTCTGAAAAATTCGCAGCAGACTTTATCCCAGAGCGTTCTGGTGTGACTTCCTGAGTCCTGCCTGCATCACTGCGGGGGAGGAGTGAGTCCAGCAGCTGCCCAAGGCCCAGTGAGAACTCTCCTCCATAGGTCACTCACTGCCTCCTTCTTACTTTTAGGCCGCCTCCTCCAAGCAGTTTTCCAGATTTAACCCTGGCCTTCCCCCCTTGGGATTATACTTCATAAAATTATACCCTAATGGAAAATCCATTGTTCCCCATCCCTACCCCTGCTATTATCATGTACAACAAAAAACATCTTGCAGTTTATACATTTGCAAAAGATTGATGAATACCGAAAACATCTCCTTTGATAAAACACAAATTAATATAACATATTTGAAATAGTAAATCTACAGCAAATATGACAAGATAAGAAAGGTAACATTCTGTTCGCATTTTTAAAATGTGCAAACAGAATGATCTTGGTCGTGATTTTCCTTTGGCAAAATCATCGTGAGTTTTGCAGTTTACATTTTTTGTTTTAGCTGCTTGACTATTTAGCTTGTTGAGTGTTCAGATAGCTCCCACAGAAATCTTAGTGGCCAGTGCTGTTATTGTCTCCATTTTACAGATAGGGAAACTATTCAGGTGAAGTTAACTAGGTCATGGCCATAAACAAGTGGAAGATAGAATTCAAACCCATATTCTTAACAAGTCTATCCCATGCCTCTTTGATGAGTAATGGCAATTCTGTTAGATGTTTCTTCACATATTTATTTAAATTAATTTTAAGGAAAGAAAATTCTGCTGCAGTTACAGTCAAAAAATAAAATAAAAAATCACATTCAAGATAAACTCACGTATGTTGTCACTTGTTAAGTCACAAATTGACAGCATCATTTAAAAATAGTGTTTAAATTGATAACTTATAAGGGTAGCCTAACAACGGATGCAAACAAGCATTGAAAAGACTTACATATTTACATAAATAATAATTTATATTTATTTCATGATATTTAATATTATGTTATAAAGGTAGCATTATAATAATTTAATATGTAAGTATTTTTAAGTGTGGATCTTGATAATATTTCAGTCAAGAAAGTTTTTTAAAACGTGGCTTTTAAAATTGATTTCAGACAGTGTGGGGGGGGATAAATCAGGAGCTTGGGATTAATTACAGACACTGCTGTATATAAGATAGATAACCAAAAAGGACCTACTGTATAGCACAGGGAACTCTACTCAATATTCTGTGATAACGTATATGAGAAAAGAATGTATGTAAAAAGAACCTGAGAAAGAATGAATATATGTATATGTATAAATGTAAGTTTACATATAATATGTAATATATGTATAACTGAATCACTTGGCTGTACATCTGAAACTAACACACTATAAATCAACTATAATCCAATAATTTTTTTTAGAAAATTGATTTCAACTGTCTTTGAGAAATGGGTGATGCTCTAGGTAGTAATCAGTTCAGTTCAGTTGCTCAGTTGTGTCCGACTCTGCGACCCCATGGACTGTAGCACGCCAGGCCTCCCTGTCCATCACCGACTCTTGGAGTTTACTCAAACTCATGTCCATTCCTTTCAAAGAAAGCAGCCTCGCAGCCACTGCTGGGACCAGGGCAGATTCAGAACTCGGGGCTCTCAGGTGGGGCCGTCCCAGGGGACTTACCTGGGAGAGGCATGGGCAAGGGAGCTCTGCCAACTTCAATTTCCCAGACAATTGACTGGGTGCCACGGAGTATCTCAGCACGTGCGGAGCCTTGGGAGAGCAGGTACCCATTCTGTTACTTCTCTTCTACCCTTGGGCTGCCCCTCTAGCTCAGTGGTAAAGTACCCACTTGCAATGCAGGGGATGCAGGAGACGTGAGTTCCATCCCTGGGTCAGGAAGATCCCTTGGAGGAGGGCATGGAAACCCACTCTTGCCTAGAAAACCCCATGGACATAGGAATCTGGTGGGCTACACCCCCTGGGGTCACAGAGTTGGACATGACTAAGTGACGAACACTTTCACTTTCACCATTACTTATGGAGTGAACTCAAATTTATGGAGTGAACTGATTTTTCTATGGGGTGAACTTTAAATATAACCATAAGGAGCCAATCTAGAGTTGATGGTTCCATGAAACATCAGCGCATCACACAGTATAATATCTGCGTTTGGGTGGACTTGGGGTTCTGAAGTACAGTGCTTACCTGCTGTTTCCCGTTTTCTCCTAGAACCCCCCTCTTCCTCCTGAGATCTACTTAGTAAGTACCAGTTCTCTAGTTCTGCATTCCCAGGATGCTCTCAATCTGGGGAGAAAGGAGGACAGATTGGAGTTTACTTTCCACTGCTGTGACAAGGACGTGGGGCAAGCAGGCATGGGGGTCTGTCTCTGAGTACCAGAATTAGTCAGAGCAAGTAGATAATTACTGTTGAATACTTCTTCAGGCCATGAAAATTAGCCTTCATCTGCTTGACGTTGGAGGTGGGATGAGTTGATGTTAGAAGTACAGCCCCAACCCCATATGTGTTTCCATATTTGCTCTTCTCAACAACATTGAGAGAGTCGGCACCCCTATTTTACAGAGGAGGAAACAGAACTAAAGGGATTAAGCAAGTTGCCTAATAAAGTAATTCTGCTAATAAAGGCTGAAATCAGAATTCAGATTTTATTCTGTAATTCATTCATGCTTTTTTAAAAATGGTTTTTTATTATTAAATGTTGAGTATATATAAAAGAATATTTAGGGATTTCCCTGGCGGTCCAGCAGTTGAAACTTCACCTTCCAATACAGGGGGTGCAGGTATGATCCCTTGTCAGAGAGCCAAGATCCCAGCATGCCTTGTGGCTCAAAAAGCAAAACAACACAAAACAAAACATAAAACAAAAACAACATGGTAACAGATTCAATAAAGACCTTAAAAATGGCCCACATCAAAAAAATTTTTAAAAATTAAAAAAAAAGAATTTCTAAGTATATGTGTCAGGTATAAAGGATAGTGTATAGTAGGCACTCTTGCATGTTTCCAATGCACAATTTAAGAAAGATGGCCCCTGTGTGTACCTCCCCATCGTATTTCACCTTGTTCATGGACTCTCCATGATAACCACTCTTTTGAGGTTTATATTTATCACTCTATTACTTTTCTAAAACTCTGAACCATGTATTGTTTAATTTTGCATGCTTTTGTATGTCTTGAATCATACTGCTCAGTTTTCTCTGAAAGCATGCTTTGTAGCTCCGTACTAGCAAACACTGGACAGCACTTGACTGGTTTCACTTGGAGTGATCAGGTCTTCACACTGATTGGCCAGTGCCTGTGCCTGCCCTTTAGATACGTGAATATTGTTCTTGGGAACCTGTTTATGAATCAGTTTCACTGCCATATTCAGTGGTATGGGTGTATTGCACTTCCTATCAGTTTTGATGGGTGAGTGTTTTTTTCCTAATGTTTTTGCCATTAAAAACACTGCATGCCTCCTGGTGCATACGTGCAGGGGTTTCTAGAGCGTGCATTTAGGAGGGGTTTGCTGGGAACCAGGGGTTTCTAGAGCATGCATTTAGGAGGGGTTTGCTGGGAACCAGGGGTTTCTAGAGCGTGCATTTAGGAGGGGTTTGCTGGGAACCAGGGGTTTCTAGAGCGTGCATTTAGGAGGGGTTTGCTGGGTACCAGGGTATGTGAATGCCTTGCGTTGCCAGATGACACCAGCGTTTTCTAAAGCATCAGCATGAGTGTACCTGGCCTCCTGCAGGACGTATACGTTCCTGCTGGTACACACCCTTTTATTCCTTGATACAGTGTGGCTTCTTAGTTTGCCAGCTTAGAACACGTGACAATATTTTCTTCTATTTTAATTTGCATTTTGGTGATTATCATGAGATTGAACCTCTCTCTCTTCACGTGCTTACTGGCCACTGGTGTTTCTTCTTCTGTGGAGTGCCTGGCTGTGCCTGCTTTTGCTTAAATTTCTCTTTTGTGTTGTCTTTTTCTTACTGATTTGTAGAATATTTATATATAAAATGTGAATAAAATAGAAATAAAATATACATACATTTATTTAATACATAAAAACTATTTAAAGTATTTACTAATCCTTTGCCAGTTATCATCAGTTCAGTTGCTCAGTCGTTTCCGACTCTGTGATCCCATGGGCTGCAGCACGCCAGGCTTCCCTGTCCATCACCAGCTCCCAGAGCTTGCTCACATTCATCTCCATTGAGTCAGTGATGCCATCCAACCATCTCATCCTCTGCCATCCCCTTCTCCTCCTGCCTTCAATCTTTCCCAGCATCAGGGGCTTTTCCAATGAGTCAGTTATTCGCATCAGGTGACCAAAGTATTGGAGCTTCAGCTTCAGCATCAGTCCTTTCAGTGAATATTCAGGACTGGTCTCCTTTAGGATGGACTGGTTTGAATTCCTTGAAGTCCAAGGGACTCTCAAGAGTCTTCTCCAACATCACAGTTCAAAAGCATCAGTTCTTCAGCACTCAGCTTTCTTTATAGTCCAACCCTCACATCCATACATGACTACTGGAAAAACCATAGCTTTGACTAGATGGACCTTTGTTGGCAAAGTAATATCTCTGCTTTTTAATATGCTGTCTAGGTTGGTCATAGTTTTTCTTCCAAGGAGCAAGTGTCTTTTGAGTTAATGGCTGCAGTGATTTTGCATCTGCATCTGCTGTGATTTTGGAGCCCCCCAAATAAAGTCTGCCACTGTTTCCACTGTTTCCCCATCTGTTTGCCATGAAGTGATGGGATCAGATGCCATGATCTTAGTTTTCTGAATGTTGAGTTTTAAGCCAGTTTTCACTCTCCTCTTTCACGTTCATCAAGAGGCTCTTCAGTTCTTCTTCACTTTCTGCCATAAGGGTGGTGTCATCTGCATATCTGAGGTTACTGATGTTTCTCCCAGCAATTGATTCCAGCTTGTGCTTCATCCAGCCTGGCATTTCACATGATGTACTCTGCATATAGGTTAAATAAGCAGGGTGACAATATACAGCCTTGATGTACTCCTTTCCCGATTTGGAACCAGTCTGTTGTTCCATGTCCAGTTCTAACTGTTGCTTCTTGACCTGCATACAGATTTCTCAAGAGGCAGGTAAGGTGGTCTGGTATTCCCGTCTCTTTCAGAGTTTTCCACAGTTTATTGTGATCCACACAGTCAAAGGCTTTGGCATAGTCAATAAAGCAGAAATAGATGTTTTTCTGGAACTCTCTTGCTTTTTCGATTGATCCAACAGATGTTGGCAATTTGATCTCTGGTACCTCTGCCTCTTCTAAATCCAGCTTGAACATATGGAAGTTCACAGTTCATGCACTGTTGAAGTCTGGCTTGGAGAATTTTGAGCATTACTTTGCTAGTGTGTGAGATGAGTGCAATTGTGCAGTAGTTTGAACAGTTTTATGTGCAGCCAATACCTGGAGTAGGAAATGGCAACCGACTCCAGTATTCTTGCCTGGAGAACTCCATGGCCAGAGGAGCCTGGTGGGCTACAGTCCCTGGGGTCATAAGGAGTCAGACATGACTGAGCAACTCAGCACAGCACATGGGTACTCAGCAAACATTGTTTGCCTTCACCTAGCATGCTGCTGCCACTGCTGCTACTAAGTCGCTTCAGTCGTGTCCGACTCTTCACAAGCCCATGGACTGCAGCCCACCAGGCTCCCCCCGTCCATGGGATTTTCCAGGCAAGAGTACTGGAGTGGGGTGCCATTGCCTTCTCTGTCACCTAGCATAATGCCCTCCAAATCCATTCATGTTGCTCAAGTGGCAAAATGTTATTCTTTTTAAATGGCTGGGTAGTATTCCACTGCTTGTATTTGCCGCCTCTTCTTAATCCATTTATCTCTTGATAGGCACTTTGGTTGTTTCCATGTCTTGGCTATTGTGAGTAACATTGCTATGAACACTGGGGTGCGTGTATCTTTTTGAATTAGTGTTTTTGTTATTTTGGATATATACCCAGGAGTGGAATTGCTGGGTCATATGTTAGTTCTGTTTTTAGCTTTTTGAGAAGTCTCTGAACTGTTTTCCACGTTGGCTGCACCGATTTACCAATAGTGGTATTTTTAAATTATAAAAGCAGCCCGTGTTCATATAAAACATTTGGGAAATAAGGGAGTCTCAAAGTTGAGTTTTGGCTGTTGAGCAGGTCTCCTAGAGCTTTGATGACATAAAAGGAGGTCCTGAAAACTGCCTGATGGCCTTCTCCAAGGCCCCATCTTTTTAATCTTCCACCCCCTACCCCCCAGAGGCTTTCTCCAGCCACCTGCCAGAGCCCAGGTCTCAGACAACACAGGAATCCTCTCCAATGCCATGTACCCTTTGAATAAAATCTTTTTTACGCTGTGGATTCCTAATCTGGACTCAGAGCTCAGGACTATTAAAGAGACTCCTGTTATATTGGCTCAGAGATCAGTGAGGGGCCACAGAATAATGCATTAAGCTCATAGTCTTAAAGGAAAGTTTCTATTTGCCCTGGTGTTTGCTCTTCTTTCCACCTCCTGGGGATGCTGCGGTACAATGAGGGTTGTCATGGGCGATGGGTGCCTCTTGAGGAAACTGCCAGAGACAAACAAGCAGGAAGTTCATACACTTGTGCAACCTGAGCGGGTGCAGGTGTACAAAGATGCTAGCAGTCCTCAGGATGGTCAGGCCTGGAGCAGCTGGAACCCGAGATGGATGGCATCTGTGACCTGCCTCCTCTGTTTACCTGGCTTGTCTTGCAAATATCATTTTTTATGTGTGGTGTACTGTGACAAAGATTGAGAAGTCCTGTTCCATGCAGCGGTTCTGAGTCTTGGTTCCACCAAAAGATGAAGGATTCCTTTAGGACACACTCCCAGCGGTCACTTGAATGAATCTTACAGACAGATTGGAACTTTGGAGGTTATGCCTCCCCACCCACCTCCGAGTCAGTGCAGATTTCTCACAAATGCTCAGCAGGTGAACTCTGTCCTTCCAGTGATGGGGTGTTCACTGGCTCCTAAGCTCTAGATTTTACAAAATCCTTCCTCTTTTGTCCCAGAAACTACTTCCCTCTATATTCCACACATTGACCTGACTCTGTCCTGTGGATCACATGTAACAAGCTTTTATTGTGTCCTAAAGTAACAGTCCTCCTGATATTATCCCTCCCCTCAGAGATTTTGGGTGTTTTATTAACAGTCTTTTTAAAGAGCAGTTTTACATTTTCTGAAAAATTAAGCATACAGTACAGAGTTCCCCTATGCCACTCCATACCCCATGTCTGGTTTCCTCTATTATTATCTTATATTCTTATAGTACATAGTCACAACAGGGAGCCAATATTAATACATTATTAACAAAACTCCATACTTGGGGCAGAATTCCTTGTTTCTTTTACCTAACGTCCTTGGTCTGTTGCAGGATCCCACCCAGGATATCACATTACTTTAGTTCTGTCTCCTTAAGATAATGATCAAGTGTCTTAACTTGGCTATTCAGTGCCTTCCACAGTCCACAGTCCAACCTCTGCTCCAACTTAACCAGCGTGAGCCGTGAAGACCCTCAGAGCATGCCCAGATACTGTTTTTTTTCACCCAATGAGCTTGTTCCATACCCTCCCTCCCAATGAAGGCTCAGGTCAAGCCACACCCCTTCCGAGAGCCACCCCCTGGATGGACATCTTCCTGGATGGACTGCATTCACAGTGGTCACTTGCTGCTTTGTTGGCACTCACTGCCCATGCTTTTTGTTTGGTATTTAGTTTTGGTTATGTTTTGAAATGTACTTTAAAATATAATTTTATTCATTTGTTTTTATCTGCGCTGGGTCTTCACTGCTGCACGGGCTTGTCTCTAGCTGCGGTGGGTGGGCTTCTCATTGCAGTGGCTTCTCTTGTGGCAGAGCACGGGCTCTAGGGCACTCAGGCTTCAGCAGCTGCAGTCCCCAGGCTCTGAGCACAGGTCAATAGTTGTGGTGCTCGGGCTTAGTTGCTCCGAGGCATGTGGGATCTTCTTGGATCAGGGATCGAACGTGTGTCTCCTGGGATGGCAAGCAGATTCTTTACCGCTGAGCCACCAGGAAAGCCCTTGTAGTGTTCTTTTAATTTGTCCAGTCTTCTCCCCAGCTCATCCTCAAAGCCAACTTGTCACCATTGTTGATGACTAATCCCCACAAAGTTATTTGGTAAGAAGTTGGGACTCAGATTTGCAACTGCAGTTTTTGCTCAGATAGCATCATTGTCCATCCAGTAGACAACCAAATCCTGAATCTGGTACATGTTAGCATTAAATTAGCTTTGTCTGAGGCCATGGTCCATGCTTTATGTAGCCACTCTCCTTTAGACCACATCCCTCTTCTGGGAAATCAAGATGGACTCTTCTAAATAGTCCCATTAGGGACTTCCCTGGTGGTCCAGGAGTTGAACTCTGAACTCCCAATGCAAGATGCATGGATTCCATCCTTGGTCAGGAAACCAAGATCCTGAATGCTGCACAGTGTGGCAAAAAGATAATAATAATAAATTAAGTTGGGGACTTCTCTGATGGTCCAGTGGTTAAGACTCTGCACTTCCAATGCAGGCAGAGGTTCAATGTCCAGATGAGGAACTAAGATCCCACATGCCGTGCATCGTGGCCAAATTTTTTTTTTAAAGTAGTCCCCATCATGACAAGTCTGTGGAGGGCTTAGCTGTGCTGGGTGATATTAAGTTGAAGTAGCATACCCAGTTTCTATTTCATTGTGGCCCGGATACCAAGTTTTATGGATGTGGGTCTGGCACAGGCTGTGTCTCAGTTTTGGACAATTGTTATTCCCTAAGAAAGAGCCGGAAACAGAACCCGTGGGCTCAAAGAGCAGAACCTAGATTGTGTCTTTGCTAAACTTGAGTCATTTTGGTGCCACCATCATGCTTTTTGCCGTATCTACATAGTCCTCACACTCTCTTTCACTTAAATTTTAGTTCCATCCTATATAATAACAACCACCAAATTACAGGTTTAATGTGCTAGTTATCGTTTTTTAAATGAATATTAAAGTAAATGCATAACCTTTAGGTAACTGTGATCTGTTATGTTGGGCTTCCCTGGTGGCTCAGTGGTAAAAGAATCTCCTTGCCAATGCAGAAGACATGGGTTGAATCCCTGAGTCAGGAAGATCCCCTGGAGAAGGAAATGGCAATCCACTCCAGTATTCTTTTTTTTTTTGCCAATTATAAAGCAATTATATTTCCTATTTTATTTATTTGTCTATTTTTAATCTTATTTAAATTATTTATTTATTTTACTTTACAACATTGTATTGGTTTTGCCATACATTGATTTGGATCCGCCATGGGTGTACATGTGTTCCCCATCCTGAACCCCCCTCCAAACTCCCTCCCCATCCCATCCCTCTGGGTCACCCCAGTGCACCAGCCCTGAGCATCCTGTATCACGCATCGAACCTGGACTGGCGATTCGTCTCACATATGATAATTACATGTTTCAATGCCATTCTCCCATATCATCCCGCCCTTGCCCTCTCCCACAGAGTCCACAGCAGAGCCTAGTGGGCTACAGTTCATGGGGTCACAGGGTCGGACACGACTTAATAACTAAAAAAACAAAAATTTGTTATGTCACACACCTGCACTGTGAGCTTACTGCCCTTTCATGGGTCACAGCTCTGCTTATTTGGTCTTTCCCACCCCACCTCTTTCTAGAGGTGAAGTACACTCTGATCAGGTCATTGGTGTCTAGACTGGGCTCCTATATTCTGGTAGGTTCTGCTAAGGTACCTTCAGAGCCATTCTGAGGTGGAAAGAGGTTCTGGGCAAGATAATAGACATTTTCTTCTCTTTAGAAAGAGCAGCTCTGCTTTCATGTCCTCCCAAGTCCAAGGCACTGGTTAAGGTTTTATTTTAAGAAAAGATTCTGTGAAATTTTTTTTAAGTGTGAAAACTCTTGGGCAAGTCAATCCAGGATAAGCACTGGTAGAAAGATCATTTGTTTGGGTATTTGTTCATTCATTCATTCATTCTGTTCTTTGAGCCTCTGTCTGCTCTTCCTAGCTTGGGGGTCAGGAGAGCTGGCTTTGTGTGTATCCCACTTGATGCAATGAAGCAAAATAAGCATTGGGCACCTACGATGACACTAAGTCACGTGTTATTCCAATTCTGTCTCACTGGGTCCAGGTTGAGAGTAAGCCTTTGCTTCAAATCCAGAAACCACCTACCAAGGTCAAGAACTTCAGGATGACCCAATTCTTGAATAAGGTAGGAAGTGATGCTTCAGGGCTTTTCCCAGCAGAGGATGAGGGGAGGTGGGTGGCGGGGGATGGTCTTTAACAGGCATTTTTGGATCAACTCAGCATAACATGATGAACACGCTCTACCCGCATCACCACACCCCATCTCTGCCCAATTTTAAATGTTGCTTCACTGATAGACTGTGCGTGCATGCTCAGTCACCTCAGTTGTATCCGACTCTTTGCAACGCCATGGACTGTAGCCCGCCAGGTCCTCTGTCCGTGGGATTCTCCATACAGGAAGACTGGAGTAGGTTACCATGCCCTCCTCCAGGGGATCTTCCCAACCTAGGGATTGAACCTGCATCTCATGTCTCCTCTGTTGGCAGGCAGTTTCTTTACCACTAGCACCACCTGGGAAGCGCCAACATCAGACTACCTCTCTCCCAGTCAATCCGTCAATGTGGGGGAGAGCAGGGATCCAGGTCAAGTCAGTAGTGTAAAGGAGCTGGAAGACTTCCTTGGTGGTCCCGTGGCTAAGACTCTGAGCTTTCAATATAGGAGACCCAGGTTTGATCTCTGGTCAGGGAACTAAGATCCCACATGCTGCCTGGCATGGCCATAAGAAGTATATATATTTGTTAGAGGAGTTGGGCACTTGTACTGCCCCAAGGAAGGTTTGCACTGTACAGCAGGAAGATCTTCCCCTGGTCAGGGTGGTGAGATGTTGGCATGATAATAATAATGGCTAACGCGTCTGTAATATTCTACATAGATTGTTTGGTTTACCTCACAAAAGCCTTGTGAGGTAAGTCCCAGTTTTATCCCCATGGCAGTGCTGAAATAATTGAAGCTTACAGAAGGGGTCAGTGTGACTATCCAAGGTCTGCAGCTAGAAGGTGTAGGAGCAGGGATTTGAACCCAGAACCCATCTGCGGGACCACTCCACTTTTCTCTCCAAGAACTTCAGAGGCAGATTTTGCCCTGGATTTGGCTCGTCCTTGCTCTGGGGAGGGTGCTTGGCACACTGGGTCCCCCAAGGTGTCTGTAACTTACCAGCTTCTCCTGTAGAGCACTAACACCAGCTTCACTTCGCTGCCTTTCGTGGACACCAAGGGGAAGAAGACCATGGTGAACTTCCCACACATCAGCAGTAAACTCCCACTAAAGCAGCCCTCGCTGTATCAGGTGAGTCGGGAGCAGTGGGTGTGACCTGGGGCAGGCAGGTGAAAGACCTTTCTGCTTTCAGTCCGAGTTCAGAGAGGTCTAGGATGGAGGGAAAAGACCATCTTGAGCTGAAGAGTCGGGTGCTGGTCCTGTCCACCTTCTTTACAATGAATGTGCTCAGTCGTGTCTGACGCTTTGTGACCCCGTGGACTGTACTCCGCCAGGCTCCTCTGTTCATGGGATTCTTCAGGCAGGAATACTTGAGTTGGTTGCCATGCCCTCCTCCAGGTGATCTTCTTGACCCAGGGATCGAACCCCCCTCTCCTGAGTTTCCTGCATTGCAGCCAGATTCTTTACCACTGTGCCACCTAGGAAACTCCCATACTACACTTGATCTTAGCCAAAAGGCTGAGAAGTGATGAATGTGATGTTTATGATGAATGTAAACTTGAACAGTAAGTCACTGACTTTCTGTATTAAACAGACTCATGGTAGGACTGTTATGAGGATTCACTGAAAAGTGAAGTGTCAAGTGTATTAATGGTAGAAGCATGTATAAACAGTACAAAATGTTGGTTTTCCTTCCGTGTCCCCTAATTGTTTTGTGTAAGGACCAAATGAGATCACGTGAGAAAGTGCCAAGTTAAAGAGCTGTTATATGCACCGATGTTCAACTGTTTGTGCCCTTGGGCAGGTCACTCTGTCTAGTTAGGAACTGGCCTTTTCCAGGTCAGTAGGAAAGAACCATTCCCATCCTTCCTGCAGGAAGATGTCCCTGGGGTGGTCCACTGCAAACTGTAATGTACAGGAGTTTCATGAAGAATATGGAGAGTCAGATGGATCCTTCTTTTGAGAGAAAGAGTGTGAAAACCTACTGTCTTTTCTTTATAATTCATTAATTCTTTAGTCGCACTGGATTTTCAACGCTGTGCAGGGTTTTTTCAGCTGTGGCCAGCAGGGGCTACTCTTCCTAGTGATGCTCCGTCTTCTTGTGGTGGCTTCTTTTGTAGTGGGGCACAGGCTCTGACTGCACTGGCTTCAGCAGTTGTGGCTCCAGGGCTATAGGGCACAGGCTCTGCAGCATGTGGGATCTTCCCAGACTAGAGATCGAACCCTCATCCCCTGCGTTGGCAGGCAGATTCTTAACCACTGGACCACCAGGCAAGTTCCCCTACTGTCTTGCAATGACCATTTTTCTCCCTGGAGAGAAAAAGCAGAGTCTGGCTGGTTAGGGCTCTTCTTGGTCAGACCCATGGTTTAGGACACCCAGAAGTGGCCCCCGAGAGGCCTTGATTGCGAGTGTCTTTGCCTGAACAGGAGAATCAAGCTCACCGTCAGAAGTCTTCTGAGCTCAAGCCTTCTGAGACGGTCTTCCCTTCGAATGTGAAAACCCAAGACACCAAAGCAGAGGAGAAGCCGCCAAAGAAGCCCAAACACAAGGTGCCTCTGACAGCGGCAGGTGTGGCTTTGGGGCAGCGGCGGGGTGGGTGTGGGGCGGTTTTGAGGTCCATCAGCGCCTCGTCACTTACTGTGATGGTACTGGGTTGGCCAAAGAGTTTGTTCGGGTTTTCCTCTACGAGGTTATGGAAAAACAGCAATTTTTTTGCCAAATGAATACGTCAGGGCAGTCCGAGCAAGGGTTGGAAAAGAATTCCCAGACACAGAACATTTCAGAAGGGGGTGAGTTTATTAAGAACAAAGAGCAGAGGTAATGTGGGCGCTTCACCTATAGGCCTGGTCTCCCATATGTCTTCATTTCCTCCTCAAGTTCCTTCTCTGACTCTTCAGCAGTTTGTCAAAGAATGTGATGTCCCCCCCACCTCATCCCTTGTCCTGGTTCACCTGCTCTTAACACTGTTTCTCTCTCTCTCTTTTTTAATATGACACAATTTAATGCCACCAAATTGCTTTAATATGAAATATTCATATATTTTTTTTCTTCCAAACATTCTGTAATTACACATTTGATTTTTCTTGATCCAAGATTTAGGAGAGAGAGTTTGTTTCCAAGTGGCTGTAATTTTGTGTTGCTTTGTATCATTGTAGTTGATACTTCAGCTGTTGTTGGTTTTACCTAATATCTGCTTTGGGATCAGTTGGCATATGGAATCTGAATTCTGTGACCAGGGATTGAACCCCATCCCCCCTGCAGTGGAAGCATGCCAGGGAAGTCCCTCACCATCTCTCTTAAAACTTGAATCCCACCCCGCCTGCCCCGGACCAGATACCAGCCCCCGATGCAATGGCAATGTGGCCAGTATAGCAGACAATACACAATACACATCCTTTGCCAGGCTGAGACCTCCTGGCTTTCTGCACATTTGAGAGGGAAGACCTCCTGGACTTGAAAGTCGGATTTATGCCACCTGCCTGCTCCTTAGAGGGCATCGTAGTTTGCGAACTCTCTCAGGATAGACTTGGTGTAGCCCAATGCCAGACGAACTTGGGTGATTTCTGCCTTAACTGTTCTGCCTTAACTGACACTATGCTGACTCCTGAAATGTTCTACCCAAGCTGCTGCACCCATAGCTCTTTGGGGACTAAATCTCCCCTTGGCTTCCTTATTTGTGTAAGTCTTTATTGAATGTGTGACCATATTGCTTCTGTTTTATGTTCTGGGGTTTTTTGGCCGTGAGGCATGTGGGATCTTAGCTGCCTGATCAGGGATAGAACCTGCACCCCCAGCACTGGAAGGCAAGGTCTTAACGGCTGGACCACCAAGGAAATCCCCCTCCCCACCCTTCTGGTGTTTTCCTCCCGGTTGGTTGAAATCATTACCACACTTCGACACATCCATCCTTGTTCCACTTGGATCCTGTGAGATCCAGGATGTACGGTCCTTCATGAGGTTCTTAGCCACCTTGTTGAGGAAAGAGCCACCTGGCTCATGAATAGGAAAGGATGCTCTGGTCTATACCTGGGTACATCCTCACATCACGACACCTTAACTAACATCTGCAGTATTTTTCACACAGAGGCCCTAAAGTTTTTTAAGAAGCAGCTGTCTTCTTACGAGCAAAGTGAGATCCTGGGCTACACAGAGCTGTGGTTCCTGGGTCTGGAAGCCGAGAAGCTCCACATGGCTCCGGAAAAATTCAGCAAGACAAGTTTCGATGATGAACATGGCTCCTACATGAAGGTGATGGGGCAGGGGATTGTGGAAACTGGCTTTGGGGTTTGGGGCTTCGGGACAAGAGATAGTCTGGAAAGATAGAGAGCGTGGGGTATATTATAACATTTGGTGCCGATGTATCTGGAACTCTGGGCGTCCTGAAGGATTCTATTTGGTGCTAAATCAAAGAAATACTCGGTATTAAAATGGGGAAACACATGCAATTAGTACACAAAGCACTCTGTTCACAGAATACTGATTTTCAAGAGTATTAGAGGTGACAGGTTTGCATCCTGGATGAACCCTCCCTCTCCCAGGTTCCTCTCCAGTGCTGCCTGGACCCATTGGGAAGACCAGACTTTGGACTAATCTTTCTAAGATTCCCTTTTTTTGTTTCCTCCATACAACTCCATGCAGCACCTTTTTCTATTTTATAAGAGAGGTCATTTCCTGCAAACAGACAAAAAACGTTTTCCCACTGTCCCTTCGTGCACAGTGCTCCCTTCAGTTTCCTAAAGGTGAGTCCCAGAGACTCCTCCTCCCTGTCTTCTGTGTCCAGGGTTGCGGCCTCTTCCCCAGTCTGCAGGGGGCGTCTGGAGGCTACAAGGTGTTCCTCTCTACCTTGAGGATGTCCAGATGGGTAATGCTTAGTCCGCTAGCCCTGCAGGCTGTTGGAAAATTCCTCCTCTGGACACTTCCTCTTAGATTAGGAGACATAATTGATCTCTGATGACTTTATAAAAGAAGTGGATTCTCTTAATTGAATTCAGGGCTGTGTTTCCCAAGCTTTCTGGTGTGCACAGATCACCTGGGAGTCTCATTACCAATGAAGATTCTTAGCCAGCAGGTCTGGGGTGGGGCCTGAGACCTTTCTAAAAACCTCCCGGGGGATGCCGGGACCAGACCTTGAGAAGCAAGGATTTAGTTTCTGGCACACATCTTCTGTCTAGAGCAGGGGTCCCCAACCTCCAGGATCTAATTAATGCCTGATGATCTGAGGTGGAGCTGATGTAACAATAATAGAAGTAAAGTGCACAATAAATGTAACGCACTTGAATCATCCCCAAACCATCTCCCCCCCGCCTCGGTGTAAAACTGTCTTCCATGAAACCAGTTCCTGGTGCCAGAAAGGTTGGGGACTACTGGTCTAGAGCCCTGGTTCTCAACATTTTTAGGTCAAGGATCCCTTTGGAAATCTGATAAAAGTTATAAAATCATTATCCCAGAAGAGACTGCACATATACAAAATTTCAAGGGTGGGGGATTATTTATGGGCCATTGGTTAAGAACCTCTGCTCTAAACCTTACCTCAAGTTCAGCCAGAGGCTGTCAACTTCTCCTTCCTCTCATCTCCCTCCCACCAGGGTCTAGAGTCTCTGGGAAGTTCCCCAGGGATGTTAATGCACTGCAACCCAGTTCCTCCATCTCAAATCTTAGAGCACCAGGGGGCAGAGGAAGGATGTGTGCTTTCTGTACACTCAGAATCTCCATCCTCTCTGTGTTTCAGCAAATGCACAGTATGCAGTGCACATAGCTACATCCCCAACACAGCTGTACTTCCACATTTATTTTGTCAGCAAGTGTTCATGGAACACCTATTTACTGGGAGTCTGTTGTATGCTTGGGCACCTGCTGGACTCCTGAAATACAGAGGGAGCTATCAGAAATGAATAGGACCTGGCCCTTGGCCTCAAGCCAACACAATCAATGTGAATGATGACATGCAAGTGAATAGTCATGACACCGCCACACTGATGATATCTACAAAAAATGCACAAACGCCAAGTGACCTGGAAACCATGGTTTCCTCCCTCACCCCTACTTGACTTCTGCAGGTCCTGCACGACCACATCGCCTACCGCTATGAGGTTCTGGAGATGATTGGAAAAGGGTCCTTTGGACAGGTGGCCAAGTGCTTGGATCATAAAAACAATGAATTGGTGGCCTTGAAAATCATCAGGAACAAGAAGAGGTGTGGCTTGGTGGAAGGCATCAGCTGTGCAGGAAGGGCCAGCCATGTGACTCTGGCCCCTTCTTTTTTTTAAATTTATTTTTAATTAATGGTGTGTAGTTTCTGTGATACAGCAACGTGAATTGCCCATATGTATACACATGTCCCCTCCCTCTTGCACCTCCCTCCCACTGCCCCCCCATCCCACCCCTCTAGGTTGTCACAGAGCACCAGGTTGAGCTCCTTCTGTTATACAGAAACTTCCCACTAGCTCTCTGTTTTACATATGGTAGCGTATGTTTCAATGCTACTGTCTCGTCTCACCCTCTCCTTCCCCCGCTGTATCCACAAGTCTGTACTGTAAGTCTGCGTCTCTATCGCTGCCCTGCAGATGGGTTCATCAGTATAATTTTTCTAGATTGCATATATATGTGTTAATATACGATACTTGTTTTTCTCTTTCTGGCTTACTTCACTCTGTGTGACATCAGCCGCTCCTTGATGCCAACCCTTCCTGTCTCTGCTTTCTCTGTTTTTCCTTTTCTTTCCCTCTTTCCCTCTCCACCTGTTCGATTCCTTGATGGTGCAGAGAGGAGGCAGGAGTCTAGAGTGTTTAGCACCTCCTGTTCTGTGGGGGTGATGGAAGGACTGAGAAGGGGGTCACCTGCTATAGCTGATGCGACACCACGTCTTCTGTCCCCACCCCCACCCTCCCCACCGCTCCCCAACCTCTCCAGATTTCACCACCAGGCCCTGGTGGAGCTGAAGATCCTGGAAGCTCTCAGACGGAAGGACAAAGACAACACCTACAACGTGGTGCACATGAAGGACTTCTTCTACTTCCGCAATCACCTCTGCATCACCTTTGAACTCCTGGGGTCAGCTGCTTCCTCTCTTTAATTCACTTTGTGTTGATAAGTTGCATAAGTGATGAAAGAGAGCCTTAGAGGTCAGAGCACTAGATTTGTCTGTATGTGACTATTTAATGGGGGGGGGGCTTCCCTGGTTGTTTAGGGGTAAAGAATCATTCTGCAGTGCAGAAGACGCAGGAGATGCAAGTTCAATCCCTGGGTGGGGAAAATCCCCTGCAGAAGGGCATGGCAACCCACTCCAGTATTCTTGCCTGGATAATCCCATGGACAGAGGAGCCTGGTGGTCTGCTTATAGTCCATGGGGTCGCAAAGAGTCAGACACGACTTAGCAACTAAGCACCCATGAACTGGCAACTCACGCTTAAGCTTTTCTGGTTAAAATGCTTTATATTAGCTTTCAACATTTATAAGTCAGTGTATTTCACTTAATATAGCAGGATTCTATAGGATTCAATATATATTCTATATATATATATAGGATTCTATATATATTCTACATATATATAGGATTCTATATGTATCTATATATATATAGGATTCTATGTATATTCTATATATATAGGATTCTGTATATATTCTGTCTCTATATAGGATTCTATATATAGTCTATATATACATAGGATTCTATATATATTCTATATATACATAGGATTCTGTATATATTCTATATGTACATAGGATTCTGTATATATTCTATATATACATAGGATTCTATATATATTCTATGTATACATAGAATTCTATATATATTCTATATACATATATAGGATTCTGTATATATTCTATATATATAGGATTCTATATATATTCTGTATATACATAGGATTCTATATAGTATTCTATATATATATATAGGATTCTATATATATTCTGTATATATATATAGTATTCTATATATAGTCTATATATATAGGATTCTATATATAGTCTATATATATAGGATTCTATATATATTCTATATAGAATTCTATATATAGTCCAAATATATAGGATCCTATATATAGGATCCTATATATAGTCTATGTATATAGGATCCTATATATATTCTATATATATAGGATTCTATATATATTCTATGTATATAGGATTCTCTCTCTATATATATATAGGATTCTATATATATTCTATATAGGATTCTATATATATTCTACATATATATATAGGATTCTGTATATATTCTATATATATATAGGATTCTGTATATATTCTATATATATAGGATTCTGTATATATTCTATATATATATAGGATTTCTGTATATATTCTATATATATATAGGATTCTGTATATATTCTATATATATAGGATTCTGTATATTATATATATATATAGGATTCTGTATATATTCTATATATATATAGGATTCTGTATATATTCTATATATATATATAGGATTCTGTATATATTCTATATATATATAGGATTCTGTATATATTCTATATATATATAGGATTCTATATATATTCTATATATAGGATTCTATATATATTCTATATATATATAGGATTTCTGTATATATTCTATATATATATAGGATTCTGTATATATTCTATATATATATATATAGGATTCTATATATATTCTCTCTATATAGAGAGAGTTATAAGATTCCTGTATGTATGCGTATATACATTCACACACTCAGGATTCTTATATATGTGTGCATATGTCTATGATTCCTTATACATAGGGATTCTACATTCGTTTCACCCGGCAGGAGCCCGCCCTCAGCCCTTCCCGAGGGCGGGAGGGGGACCAGGCAGGCGGGCTCACTGAGGTGGGCAGGGCTCCTCCCTCAGGCCCTGCCCGCCCACTCCCTTGTGCCCTCATCTATCAGGAAGCTGCCATCTTTAGACAGATTTATTCTGTGTGGGCAGGGTTGGTCACTTGGTTGAGTAACTGGAGGGCTCCCTGGATCCCTCTCAAGGGGCTGAAGAACTGTGAATATATCAGAAGTTTGATATACTAACCTCTTAACACACACATGTGTGTAGCAAAGTGATTAAAGGATCCTGCATGTAAAAAAACAAACATCCGAGAGGCCAGCACATTTGAATGTCACCCTGAATCTACCGTTAGTCAATGGAACAGTCAAGTTTATAGGACACGAAAGCCCCACCTCCTAGTCTAGGTCTTGCCACTGCCAGAGGGCAACCAGGTGATAAGGGATTGATGTTGCAGGTTCAGACTCGCCATCATATACTTTCTACGCTGCTTCACGTCACTTTCTCTCTCTCTGTCCCAGAATCAACTTGTATGAGTTGATGAAGAACAACAGTTTCCAAGGCTTCAGTCTCACCATCGTTCGGCGCTTCACCCTCTCTGTCCTGAAGTGTTTACAGATGCTCTACATGGAGAAGATCATTCACTGTGACCTCAAGCCTGTGAGTCCAGCCTGTGTCCTGTCAGGCAGCTGGTTTCCTCCCTCAGAAAGGGTTTGCCTGGTACCCTTCCCCAGTGGTAACTGGGCTTGCAGGTTGTGTAAACCACGTGAGATGCCGCAAGGACAAAACAGGGGTACTGGGACATAGAAGAGCGATGTGGTGTCATCAAGGCAGATGGGACCTGGATGACTGAGCCCTGGGTGGGTACTCGGAGACGTGTGTCAAGCAGGGAGGCGGATGTCCTAAATCCACCCTGTCCTCTGAGTTGGTGCTGTGTGTGCTCAGTCGTGTCCGACTCTTTGTGATCCCATGGACTGTAGCCCACCAGGCCCCTCTGTCCATTGGATTCTCCAGGCAAGAATACTGCAGTGGGTTGCTATTTCCTTCTGCAGGGGACCTTCTCCACCCAGGGATCAAACCCACATCTCCTGGGTCTCCTGCATTGGCAGGTGGATTCTGTACCACTAGCGCCACCTGGGAAGCCCACTCTGAGTTGGTCCTAGGATACAGGAAATCTCCAAAGACTTCTTTTACTCCATATTGATGCCCCCCACCCCCCACATGTCTGGCTCCTGTTCTATATTAGCTCTGTCACTGCACTGATCACTTTGTGTTGGAATTGTTTCTTTATCCATATCCCCTGCTGGACTGCAAGTTTCTCCATGGTCAAGGTCAGAAACCATGTCTTCTCTTCAATATATTCTCAGGACCTAACATGTCCCTGGCAATAGTAATGATGAAAGTGAAAGTGAAGTTTCTCAGTTGTGTCTGACTCTTTGCAACCCCATGGACTGTAGACTGCTAGGCTCCTCTATCCATGGGACTTTTCAGGCAAGAATGCTAGAGTGGGTTGCTGTTTCCTCCTCTAGGGGATCTTCCCAACCCAGGGATCAAACCCGGGTCTCCTGCTTTGCGGGCGGACTCCTTACCATCTGAGCCACCAGGGAAGTAATGGTGGGCAGTTAACAATTGCTTGTTGGAAAGAGTTAATAAAGGACTTCCATGGTGCTCCAGTGGTTAAGACTTCACCTTCTAATGCAGAGGCTGTGGGTTCGGTTGTGGAGGTAGGATCCCACATGCCGAGGGGGCAAAAAACCAAAACATAAAACAAGCAACATTGTAACAAATTTAATGAAGACTTCAAAAATGGTCTACATCAAACAATTCTTTTAAAAAAGAGAGTTAATGATTGCCATTGTAAGGAATACAGAGAGGTCACTAGAGAAAAGGTACAAGGATATGAAGATCTGGGGTCAGGAGCTGGTTTCAAAACAGTTCATGGGTATGTGCCTTAATTTTTCCTCATCCCTTTCTCCTCACCCCCAAATTAAAGTTTCACATTATTTAAAAATACTATAACTCATTGGCTAGATCTGGGATGCATGCTCAGTTGCTCAGTCATGTCCGACTCTATTGTGACCCCATGGACTATAGGCCACCTGGCTTCTCTGTTCACGGGATTCTCCAGGCAAAAATACTAGAGTGGGTTGCCATTTCCTGCTCCGGGGGATCTTCCTGACCCAGGGATTGAACCCGAGTCTCTGGCTTGGTAGGTGGATTCTTTATTACTGAGCCAGATCTGGGATACTTCTATTAATTAAGGATTGTCAAGATAGAGATGTTCTCTTGGGGCTGACTGGTAGAGCCAGACAAGGAGAGTGGTACACTAATTTATTCTCCACATCCAAGTTCCTAATCCTCAGCTTTGCACCTCCAAAGGGACCATGGTCTTTGGGCTTAGGGGACTGACTCTCAGCAAGGAACCCACAGGATAGGTGGTAGCTGAAATATGAGCGAATCGATTTGCTTGAGAAGTAGATCAAGTGGACAGGAATATACATGCTCAATAGAAAAGTTGACATACAAGCAGGAGAGTTTGGTGAGTGTGGACTCAAGAATCAGGCAGTTATTCCTGTGGACTTAGTGGTTAGTATCAGTGAGCTGTGACGGCCTCATGCATCCGATCCCTTGATTCATTTCATATTGAGATCCCTGGAAATACGATTAGGACTCTAACCTTCCAGCCCCAGGTGGGCCACTGTCATGCTCTGAGAGGAGAGCCCAGAGCTCTGCCTTCTCATCCAGGATTCTGCTGGAACACCTGGCTTCACAATTTCTGCAAAGTCAGCGCAACGGTCCCAACTCCGATCAAATCACCATGGGGGATTTTTTGTTTCTGTTTTGGTCCTCGATTGTCATACCAGTATGTTGCTGGGGCACTTAAAGGAAGCATCCGATTCAGGCAATGATCTTTCTTTTGCTTTTGCTTTTAATTAATTGATTATTTTTGGCTGCACTGGGTCTTCATTGCTGCACAGGCTTTCTCTAGTTGTGGTGAGCGCAGGCTTCTCATTGCAGTGACTGCTCTTGTTGTGAAGCATGGAGCACGGGCTCAGTGGTTGTGGTGTGTGGGTTTAGTGGCTGCGCGGCATGCAGAATCTTCCGGTTCCAGGGATTGAACCTGTGTCCCCTGCACTGGCAGGCAGATTCTTAACCACTGGACCACCAGGGAAGTCCCGGTCAGTGATATTTCTAAGGCCTTATGCAAGCAAGGCATAGAACCAGGTACCAAGGAGATAAAAGTAAACTCACCATCTTCAGGAGTCACAGCGTTTATGTCAGTCAAGAGTCAGTATCGATGCAAAATAAATACTGCAGAGCAGCAAATAATGGGGCCAGACAAGAGATGTGGCCCTGGAAGCAGAAGTCAGAGGAGGGAGACTGGGGGTGGGGCATGGTTTTGGAGATGTGGGGGGAGCCCCCCTGAAGGAGGTTCCAGAAGATTGGTGGACAGTTAGGTAAATAGCGTGCCTCGGCCAACATTGTTAAAGCTTGACCTGTGTCTGTCTTCCCTCTAGGAGAATATAGTGTTGTGCCAGAAAGGCCAAGTCTCTGTTAAAGTCATTGACTTTGGATCAAGCTGTTATGAACACCAGAAAGGTAGGGCCGGGCCAGCCCCTTTGTCCCAATTTCCCCTTTGCGATTCTTTCCTTTCCTGAAACAAACAGTTCCCACACGAGGTCACCACCTGGGGTCTCCTCTGGGCTCAGCCATCACAGTTGCTGGTTTGACTTTGAACCAAGCTGGTTCACGTCTCTGAGCCTAAGTTTCTTCATCTGTAAAATGCAAAGGGTGGTTCAAATACGGTAAAGCTGCTTTGCTGCTTTCGTACTCTGTGACTCTGGAATTATCCAAAGACCTTTATCCAAATTATCTTTGGGGTCCAGAGAGCACTGGGCCTCTGAAAACTGACGGCTTCTGAAGGCTGACCCCAGCTGTCCCAAATTGAAATTTCTGGGACAGTACCTGGGAGGCTGTACTTTAGAAAACAGCCATTCTAAAGTTTGGGGTTCATGACCCTAGATTCTCCAGGTTATATATATATATAAAATAATATATATGTGTTATTATATATATGTATATAGTCATAAGAACAAATACATATACATATATATGTATATATATATTTCAAGCTAGAATCTAGAAAGCTGCCCTAGAGTATTGAATTGGCCAAAAAGTTCTTTCTTGTTTTTCCATAACATCTTACTGAAAACCTGAATGAACTTTTTGGCCAATTCATTTCTACAGCTATCACTGAACTTGATTCAAGAGTCTTTTCCTTTGGCTTTTGCCAGGTTTGTTGATGTCAAGAACACATCCATTCCACAACGTCTGCTGGGTATCTCTTGTGTGTCAGTCACTGTCTAGGGCATGTGGTGTGTGTGCTAAGTCTCCTCAGTCGTGTCCAGCTCTTTGTGACCCCATGGACTGTAGCCCACCAGGCTTCTCTGTCCATAGGGATTGCCAAGAATACTGGAGCAGGTTGCCACGCCCTCCTCCTGTATAGGGTATCAGGAACCAAAAATGAGCATTTCCTGTCCTCTGCAGGCTTACTGCCCAGTGGAGGAGAGGAAGATAAAAAGATAATGTGATGTGTACAAGGATGAGAAGTATATATATGGACTGAGCTAAGGCACATGAAAGAGGGGCTTTGGAACTAGCCTTCATGGGGGCAGGGTGAGTCAGAGGAAGTTCCCTGAAGCTGAAGGAAAGACTATTAAATGGATGTTTCCGAATATTCTCCAAAACCATTTTTGGAGATGCAAGTCCTTTATTGTTTATGTATGGAAGCCATAATAAATTCCAGCTAGAAAACATTATTCTTCCCAGAAAGAAAGAATATGCTCACCCTCCTTGGAGATGAACTCTCTGTAACCCATTACTTAAGATTTATCTTGGCTGCCAAAATGCTTAGAACTGAGTTTGTAATGATCTTACCCTCAGTTTCCAGGTGTTTTTTCCCCACTTTTATGTTTTCTGACTTCCCTTGATCTTTACTTTAACCACAAAACAGTAGAGAGAATGGATGCTCAATTAGAACTGTTTGAGTCCAAATCCCAGCTCTGCCACCTGCCGTTGAGTGACCTTGGGAATTTATTGAATCTCTGTATGCCTCAGTTTCCTCATTTTAAAATGGGTATGATAATAATACCTGCTTCAACCTAATAGTCCATCGACAGAGGAATGGATAAAGAAGATGTGGTACCTGTATACAATGGAATATTACTCAGCCATATAAAGAGAACGAAATCGAGTCATTTGTAGTGATGTGGATGGACCCAGAGCCTGTCATACAGAGAGAAGTAAGTCAGAAAGAGAAAAACAAATATCACATAATAACCCAGAAACATGGAATCTAGAAAAACAGTAGTGATGAACCTGTTTGCAGGGCAGGAATATAGATGTAGATGCAGAGGGCAAACTTGTGGACACAGCAGGGGGAAGGAGAGGGTGGGACGAATTGGGAGAGTATCACTGACATATATACGCTATTATGTGTAAAATAGACAGCTAGTGGGAAGCTTCTGCATAGCACAGGGAGCCCAGCCCAGGGCTCTGTGATGACCTGGAGGAGTGGGGCGGGGGAGGTGAGTGAGAGAGGGTCAAGAGGGAGGGGATATATGTATACATATGGCTGATTCACGTTGTACAGCAGAAACTAACACAGTGTTATAAAAGAATTATACTCCAATTGAAAACAACTAAAATAAAATAACTGTTGTAGGGTAGTTATAAGGATTCAAAGAGTTAATCCATATAAATCACTTGGAACAGTGTCTGACACATGTAAGCATCATGTGAGTATCCATTAGATTTAACTTTTTTCTCTTATTAACTTTTCATTGAGGTATAGTTGACCTTCTGTATAAGTTAGATTCAGGTGTACAACATACTGATTTGACTGTTGCCTATGTATACGAAATGATCACCGTGAGAAGTCTAGTAACCATCTGTCCCCATAAAAGTTATTGCAATATTATTGATTATATTCTATATGCTGTATATTACATCCTGTGGCTTATTTATTTCAGAAATTTTCAGACTTAAATTTGTACTTCTTGATCCCCTTCAGCTAGTTCATTCATCCCCACCCTCACCCCTCCCCTCTACTTTCCCGTCTATTTGTACTTTGATTGCAAAGTGCTTCAAGTCCATTTTGGAAGCAGACAGGGTCTAAAAGTCATTTTTGTTAGATCTTCATTTTGTTTTAAATTACAAAAATTATTACATCCTTACTGTAACCAATTCAAACAATAGAGAGATGACTGGACTTCCTCCGTGGTCCAGAGGTTAAGAACCTGCCTGTAGGGGCCTGGGTTTGTTCCCTGGTCATGGAACTAAGATCACACGTGCCAGAACACACACACACACACACACACACACACACACACACACACACACACACACAAAAGCCCTGCCCTGCCCCCACCTAGGTAACCAATTAACAGCATTTGCAAAATAACTGTAGTGTCCCATTCCTTTGTCTCAGTCTTGTCAACTATAAAATCTAGGCTGCCTACAGTACTACCTTTCATACGTCCTCCTCTGCTGAGATTTTTGTTAAGCTTTTCTTTCTATACTTTACATTATACAACACAGTGCACATACTATATTGAATATGCATGTTAAAATTATGCATTTTGCATGCTACTTTTTCAGTTCTCATACACCTCTTCCCTTGCCAAATTGCAATATTTTCAGAGCATGTCTTCCCCAGACTAATCAAACAGTTTGAAAACTTAGCTTTACATCTGCCTCACGTTTTGTTTTTTAAAAGCTCGTCTTGGTATCCACGTTTGTCCTCTACATCTGTGTCTCTGTTTCTACTTTGTTAATAAGGTCACCCATACTATTTTTCTAGATTCCACATATACACGTTAATACACAATACTTCTTTGTCTCTTTCTGAGTTACTTCACTGTAAGGGGGAAGGCGGTGGGATGAATTGGGAGTTTGGGATTGACACATATAAACTATTGATACTAGGTGTAAAACAGATAACTGGCAAGAACCTACTGTATGGCACAGGGAACTCTTCTCAGCGCTCTGTGGTGCCCTACATGGGATGGAAATCCAAACAAGAGGGGGTATGTGTATATGTATAGCTGATTCATACGGACATAAAGTTGGGCAAACTTCAGGAGATGGTGAGGGACAGAGAGGCCTGGCATGCTGCAGTCCATGGGGTCTCAAAGAGCTGGACATGATTGGGCGGCTGAACAACAACATCATAGCTGCTCCACTTTGCCATGCAGCAGAAACTATCCCAGCACTGTAAAGCAATTGTACTCCAACAAGAGATCATTTAAAAAGCTTGCCTGACAAATTTGCTTCCTTAGAACAATGCCTTCTTTAGAGCTCTTTGTCAACAACTTGAGGATAACAACCCTTCATGATAATCAGGCTGCTGTGATGATGTGATGAGACAGATGTGGGATAGACTCATAAGTCATGCTTTCGCACTGTGGTGCTGGAGAAGACTCTTGAGAGTCCTTTGGATCACAGTTAGATCAAACCAGTCAATCCTAAAGTAAATCAACCCTGAATATTCAATGGAAAGACTGATGCTGAAACTGACGCTCCAATACTTTGACCACCTGATTTGAAGAGCCAACTCACTGAAAAAGATACTGATGCTGGGAAAGGTTGAAGACACAAGAGAAGGGGATGACAGAGGATGAGATGGTTGGATGACATCACCGACTCAGTGGCCATGAGTTTGGGCAGACTCCAGGAGATGGTGAAGGACAGGGAGCCTGGTTGCTGCAATCCATGTGTTGCAGGACTGAGCGACTGAACAAGAGTAGATGAGTTGTAAGTGCTGCAGATACAGGGGGCAGTGTGCTCTGGGAGGAGGTTTCCATGTGAGGTCTTTCTTCTCTCCCCCACAGTCTACACCTACGTCCAGAGCCGGTTCTACCGATCCCCAGAGGTGATCCTGGGCCATCCATACAACATGGCCATTGACATGTGGAGCCTGGGCTGCATCATGGCCGAGCTACACACGGGCTACCCGCTGTTCCCCGGGGAGAACGAGGTGGAGCAGCTGGCCTGCATCATGGAGGTGAGGGGGCCCGGCTGCCTTCCAGCCGACACCCTCGGGGCTGGTAACTTCTGTTCTCAGATGCCAGGTGGCATCTGGCTCGCTGTAGAGCCATGGCCGGCATCTGTTAACAGGGGAGGGCGGGATGTTTTGAAATTATGTACACGTTTGAGTTGACATCTAACATTTTTATCAGAAATTTAACTAGTTGCAAAGGATGTAAGTTTCAGCATATCATGATGTTTAAAATAAGACTGTTATAGCAGGCTTTCCAGGTGGCTAAGTAGTAAAAAAAAAAATTCCTCCTGCCAATACAGGAGATACAGGAAATGCAGGTTTGATCCCTGGATCGGGAAGATCCCCTGGAGGAAGAAATAGCAACCCACTCCAGTATTCTTTGCCTGGAGGATCCCATGGACAGAGGAGCCTGGTGGACTACAGTCCATGGGGTCGCAAAAGAGTTGGACACAACTTAGCAACTAAACAACTTTCCTGTATATTCAAAAGAATCTAAAAACCAGACTGACACAACACCCAACAAAATCTATATACTGTTCAGTCATTAGTTATAATCTTAACTTTCTGGAAAGAATATCTCCCAGTGAAAAGGTTTTACCAAGACTCTCATATAAGCATGTATTATGCCTGCTCTTCTCTTACTTAAAGGCATCTTGTTATGAAGCCAAATTAGACAATAGAGAAACCTGGTGGGCTACAGTCTATGGGGCTGCAAAGATTCAGATGCAACTGAGTGACTAACACTTTATTTTTCTTTTCACTATGAAGCCAAGTTAGACAGCACAGGAAAAAGTAATCCCCCAAAGTAGAAATTTCACATTTTAGGATTTTCCCAATGATATTTTGACTGTGAACAAAGGTATAGCTAATTTATTACGTCTACCTGTTTATCTATCCTTCCATCCCAAATTTGTATTTTCTAGATTTTATTAAAGATGGTTGGAGAGACACATATAGCTTTGAGAATTAAGAAAGAGATTCATCTCGTGCTTGAAACTAAGAATAGAGTATTCAAATGCTTTAGGTATTAGTGCTATGATGATAGCCACAGTGGGATGAACACCACCCTGGAAATCAGTAAACCTGCAAGCTGCTACTCTTTCTCTTTGACAATTCACTTCCATGCTGTGGGTCTCTGTAAAGTGAGGTGACCAGAGTCCATGGCTTCTGAGGCTGATGATGGATGATTTAATGAAGCATCCCTGAGCCAATCATCTTCCAGTTCCCAGGAGAATTGGGGAGGGGGCAACAGATCCAAGTGGAGGTTCCCACTGCCCCAGAACTGATTCAGCTTCCTCTTGATCTCAAGCCGAGGAGCACAAGGGAAGGAACATGGCTGGGAACCAGGCGGCAGAGCCAGGAACCTGGGCTGTTGGGGACACCCTTGCTTTCTCTCCGTGCAGCCCCGTAGGCTGCTGTGCAGATAAGGTGACCAGGCAGGCGCTGCTCTTTGCTTTTCAGAAGTCATCCTGTGGCCTGATGTCCGTCTGGTGGTCTCCATCCGCTCTTCCTCCCCTTCCCTTTGATGCTCCGAGCTGGCAGCTGTCACCCCGTCCACGGGTGGTGCGAGCTGCCCTGGTTTACTCGCTCTGGCAGTGAGAGCTGGCGGCCACATCGAGTGCGCACCTGGCTCGTGCTAATGCCTGTTTAGGGTAACGTGGGCAATGCTGATCGAGTCTCAGGATACACTGGAACGGCCCTGGATTAGGAGTCGAGCCTCCGGCTGTGGTCCTGCTCCACCACTGGCTTGAGGTCATCCTTTCATGCTGCTGTTTGTTGTTTACTCACTCAGTCCTGTCTGACCCTTTGCGTCCCCATGAGCTCTAGCCCACCAGGCTTCTCTGCCCACGGGATTTCCCAGGCAAGCATATTGGAGTGGGTTGTCATTTCCTCCTCCAGGAAATCTACTTGACCCAGAGATCGAACCTGTGTCTTCTGCATTGGCAGGCTGATTCTTTACCGCTGAGCCACCAGGGAAGCCTTATTAACTTCACATCTCAGGTCCTTGTCTGGAGAAGCCAGTTTGGCCCAAGTCCCCCCCGGTTCCAACAGTCTTGGCAAGTGTGACCCTAGGAGGGTGAATCTACCGCTTTGCCCTTATTGCAGGTGCTGGGCCTGCCACCAACCCGCTTCATCCAGACGGCCTCCAGGAGACAGATGTTCTTTGGTGAGTCCTGGGTCTGACTCTCTTTTTACCACGGTGGCTGATAAGATTCCCTAGCCCTTGAAGACACCTTCCATGCCCTACACCCCATGCGATGCTCTTCCTCTGGCTCCATCCCAAAGGGCAGGCTGTGCTTAGAGGTTTCATTCAGAAAAGTGAAAAGATGCTGAGAATGGTACCAGGTGTGTGATGGAGGTGGGTGGGGAAGTCATACCAGGAATGAGGTCTTGGCAGGTGCCTGAGTGACCAGATTCCTGCTTAGAAGATTCATCAAAGCTTAGAACTCTATGCTCTTTTATAAACTCTCCCCACCTCCCCTCGCAGCTTGCCTGCCCACTCACATGATGCACTATGAAGGGAAATCAAAGAGCAGAAGAGTCCTCGCAAGAACAGTGGAAAATTCCATCATTCCATTCCATCATTAATGGAGCCCTATTCTTTCCTGCTGAAATTCTCTTAATTGCCCAGTCCCTTACTGTTCCAGGTTCACTGCGACTTCGCTATAAAACGAATAAGCAAGGGCTGCCAGAACAGCTTTGCTGTGGATATGCGATGACTTGTCAGTTTTGTGCAGGATATCTGCCTAATTGCTGGAATTCAGCCTCATCCACAGCCCCTAGGCTGCCCCCCGTCACAGTTCCCAGGCTCTGGAGTTTAGGCGTCTCTGCCCTTTCAGCCAAGTCGTGCTGAGCAGGACAGACAGGTGAATGAATGAGGTGCAACTGAGGCAGGGCTCTGGGCCACTCTGATCCAGAAGGTGACCCAGTCCCAGGGCTACGATCCCGTTCCTAAGGGATTCCCATGGAGCAAAAGCCACAGCGGCCCTAGTGACAGCCGAGAGGAGTGAAGCCAGGTGTGAGGGAAGGGGGCTCCTTGAAGGGACTCCCCACCATCTGAATGACACATCTTGTCCCATCAATAGCACAGTCAAAAGAACACTGCCCTGCGGGATCCTCCTGGACAAAAAGGCTGCAGTTGTGTCAATGATCAGTCCATGCATATTGGTTCAGCCACGTGGGGGTTAAAATGTAGTCTGTTTCTATAACATTTGGTGAAAAGGCCATGGCCCTGAGCCCCTGCCACAGCCACAGGTTCTCTGGCATCTCTCCCAGCACTCCTTGGAGCCCACAAGCCAGAAACTAAAAGTTTAAGGTCTGGCAAGGAAGAGCCCTCCAGGATCCCCCTCCAATGCCAAAGCTGTCATCCACTCTGATTGGTTGGTCCTGCGCCATCCCAATGGTTACATCTTTTAAACGTCAGCATGTAATCATGGCCAGAGGCGTAAAGACTGCCTCTCTGAGTAGGGTCAGTGTTGGTGTCCCAGCTGCTTAGGGAAGTGCCCACAGGCTAGATCTTCTTTGAAAGTAGTCTGATGAAAGCAGACCTTCCTTCTTTGAAAGAAGGTCTGGCTGACTCACTGGTGTAACTTATGTACAAGGCGACAGAACTGGTTGTTTGACCCCAAATATACTTTTCCCATTCACCACTTTTAACAGCCTTTTGGATGTCGAAGGATTTTAGGGAAAGATGAGTAGGCACATGCTGTTCCCTCCTGCTTGACAAAGACATTGTGGGGAGAGTCACCTCTCAAGCCTATAACCCTGAACTCAGGAGATTGTATTTGGGGGAATCACAGGGAAGGGAATAGAGGGCATTTTGGTAAGAGGATAGCAAAGGCTCACACATGTCCGGTTCATCAAGAACCTGACTTTTACCATCAGCACCAGGCTTCAGAATGAGTGATGTGGTTTTGGTAGCAGCATCATGCATCTTGCCTTCCCACGCAAGAAAGGACTTTATTGGGAGCCGCATCTTCTTCTGTGCTTCCTAAACTTTATCTGATTATAAGAATCATCTGGGTTCTTGGAAATAGTGCTAATTCCCATCATCCTCCTATGATATGGTGGCTTTGAGTTGGGAGTCAGGAATCTGTATGTTTTCACAGCAGCTTAAGATGAGGCGAGTTTGGAAAACACTATGCCGACTTCAGATCTTATCTCTCAGGCTGTCAACAGGTCCTCGAACGCCCCAGCCACTCCAGGTTAATATCTCTAATTAGCAGCAAAATGATGTTGCTTCAAGGATAGCAAGAGATGTGGGTGGTCCAGGCAGCAAGAAGGAGATGGGGAGGATAATGAGGTAATGGAGAAGAGAGAGGTGGGAAAAACTTTGTACAAGAAAAGCAGTTACATAAGGATGACTGTAGGGTTTGTGTTGTTGTAAGCCTGTGAGTCTGATTCTTCTTTGATCATCTGTGAAAAAACAGCATAGGATAAGGTTGGAACCTGGTGCTACAGTCAAAAGGAAAGTGGAGATCTGATGAGATGGTTGGATGGCATTACCAACTCAATGGATGTGAGTTTGAGGAAATTGCAAAAGATGGTGAAGGACAGGGAAGCCTGGTGTGCTGCAGTCCATAGGGTCACAAAGTCAGACACCACTGAGAGACTAAACAACAACAAAAACAGGGCTCCTGCCCTAAGCAGTATCCCCAGCCCATTTGTATCTGTATAAACACATAGAGATACCCATGTGTGTATACACACAAACACACATTTGTGGGCTTTTCCAGGAATTCAGTAAAAAGAGCAGGTGTTCTGTTGGACACACTGCACATTGCATGGATTGCATAATTGGAAACACTTCACTGTGTACCTTTCATTGTATGAACCCCACTGAGTTGTGAGAATTCCATGGAATGTGTCAATTGTGTGTGTGTGTGTGTGTGTGTGTTTATATATCCACCCTTTTACATGCATGTTTGTAAGGTGTGAGCATACATGGTCATCTTTCTGAACACTCTCACTGGCGGATGTCCAAACGAGTGGTCTCACCTGCAAAGCACTGCACTAGGTGTTCGCAGGCCACCTTTGGAGCTGTCTCCAGGGCCTCTTTTCAGCAACGACAGATCATACATTTGGTGAGGGCTTTAGAAACAGTGGAAATGGCTCAAGAAAGGCATTCTAAGCTGTGTCTTAAGTCACCAGTCAAGTTTGACCATTGCAATTATGGACAAAATGTTGACATGACTGTAAAAAAAAAAAAAAGAAATGAAATCAATTTGCTTGTGTGGTTTGTACATGAGTTCTAAGAGCAAATTCCTTCTCCTAAAATGACTTTCTTGTTATTCCCCATGGATGTCCCAAATTCTCACATTTTGGGGTAAGTGAAGGAAGGAGCAGGGGCAGAGATAAGCCAAGAATGGACAGTATCCTTTTTGCTCAGAGCTGAATGTTTCTGTCATTTCATATTTACTTTTAAATTTTTAAAATTATTTTATTGTTATTGTTATCATCACCATCATCATTATTATCATCATAATCATTATTTTACATTGGTTGAGGTTAAATCATTGAAATCATTTAATTGATTCTGGGAGGAGGTGGTGGGAAGGAGGCTTAGAACACATGGAGTAGGAGGAAACATTTGTAAATTGTGTTCATTGGATTGGTTTACACGTGGTTATTTCAGACTGACTGGGGCTTTAGGATGTGTTTGTGTGGGGGTTGGTGGGGGAGGGGGCGGTGTGGGACGGAGCAGGGGAAGGCTGCAGAGACCACGCGAAGAAGCAGCCCGGTTGAGTGAGGAGCTGTGACGTGATCAGTGGGTATTTACACCTGGAACTAAACACAGAATGTTGTATCTCTAAAGATTCCAAAGGTTTTCCTAAAAATATAACCAACAACAGGGGGAAAAAGAGATACCCGGATTCCAAGGATCTCACCATGTTGCTGAAAACCTACGACACCAGCTTCCTGGACTTTCTCAGAAGGTGTTTGGTGTGAGTTTGTCAGGGTGTCTTTGATTCTGGGGTTTCCTCGTCAATTCTGTCCTTTCCCACACATTTGCGGGTGAAAGTCTGGGAGGCAGTGATGACAGCACAATGAACACGGACCTTAGAGCTTCAGGGTCTACAAGGTGCTTCCCCATCCATTGCCTGATCAGACTGCATCCACCCACCCGTCGTCCTGTGTGATCGGTGGGGCAGAGGACTTGTTCTGTTTTGAAACACAGAGGCTGAGGCTCAGAGAGATTAAGTGATTGCCCTGGAGTACACAGCGTGTAGGTTGAGCTTTCTTGCTTCCTTGGCCTGACTGTCTGGCAGCGAGGTTGTAGGCACGTCCTCAGTGTCTCCTGTTTCATGAACTGAAGCCAAGGTCTTCACGGAGCCTGTTGTAACTGAATCCACACCCAATATAAGCTGGTTTTAGCACCCTCCCTGGAGAAGGCAATGGCACCCCACTCCAGCACTCTTGCCTGGAAAATCCCATGGACAGGGGAGCCTGGTGGGCTGCAGTCCATGGGGTCGCTAAGAATCGGACACGACTGAGCGACTTCACTTTCACTTTTCACTTTCATGCATTGGAGAAGGAAATGGCAACCCACTCCAGTGTTCTTGCCTGGAGAATCCCAGGGACAGGGGAGCCGGGTGGGCTGCTGTCTATGGGGTCGCACAGAGTCGGACACAACTGAAGCAACTTAGCAGCAGCAGCAGCAGCGCCCTCCCCACCCATTCCCCTAGGATTTAGAATTTAAATCCTCTCATGAGGGAATTAGGGAAAGGGTGATCTATAAAACATTTAATATGTACAGTTTTTTAGTATCTATAGGCATATTTTGAACCTTAGAAAGTAGTTACTTCTGTACTTCAGTCAAGTCATAGGGAAAAAAAAAAACAGCACACAAATCATTTTAGAACAGGACCTAGTTTAGAAGATATTTAGAAAGTACTAGCTATTGTCACTGTTTTCTTAAAAAGTTTTTACTTACTTGGCTGCTCCAGGTCTTAGTTGTGGCACGTGGGATCTTTGATCTTCATAGACCATGCAGCATCTTTCAGTTGTGGCATGTGGGCTCTAGGGATGGACCAGGGATCGAACCCAGGCCCCCTGCCTTGGGAGTGTGGAATCCTAACTACAGGACCCCCAGGAAAGATCCCTATTGTCACTATTTTTAAGGAGGTTGAGACTTCCCTGGTGGTCCAGTGGTCAGGACTCTTCGCTTCCCATGCATGGGGTGCAGGTTCAATCCCTGTTTAGGGAACTAAGATCTCACATGCTGTGTGGTGCGGCCAAAAAATAAAAATTAAAAAAGAACTTTAAAGATTATAAGAAAAGGTTCCTGAGAAGTGAGTCTCGGCTCAATCAAAATGAAGGACTTTTAAAAAACTGGAGTTTTCAAAAGTTAGAATAGCTAGTTCTGTGAGTTAGTGCCTTGTCGCTAAAATTACTCAAGAAAGTCGAGATGACTCTGTGGTGGGTGTTCTGTCACATATATTTTGTTACTACATTAGAAGTTTGGATTATCACCAAGTCCCCCTTACAATCTTAATATTCTAGCATTCTTTAATTTCCTTGTGATGTATTTGGAGGTCCAAATTCCATAGTTTGGGAATAGCAATTAAGTATCTTTTCATTTTGGTGTTCTTAGTATATTAAATCCTGAAGTCCATTGGTTTAGATGTTCTATACTATTTCTTGTAAGGGAATTGCTAGGAACTCTGGAAGCCTTGGGCTCTGAGATTTTCCTTGGCTTGTCATACACATTTTCTAAAAAGATCACGTCTACTTGTTGCTTCCAGGTACTTCAAAATGAGGGCTTCCCTCGTGGCTCAGCAGTAAAGAATCCGCCTGCAATGCAGGAGACCTGGGTTCAGTACTTGGGTCCTGGGTTCAGTCCTTCAGTCCCTCCTCCTCTGGAGGAGGGCATGGCAACCCACTCCAGTATTCTTGTCTGGAGAACTCCATGGACAGAGGAGCCTGATGGGCTATAGTCACACACTATAAGTCACACACACAAAGAGTCACACACACACACAGACGCACACTTTAACACTGTATGTCATAATCTCTGTTCGTGATATCTCTGAGTTACAACATAGCTTAAATGGGTTCTGTAAAAATGAACCATCTTTATATTTTATGTTCTTTATTGGGGTCTTTGAGAGTATTTCATTATTAAAAAGGGAAGTAGAACCCTAACTGGTCCTGGGCCTTGTTGGTGTGTAGCTGGGAGCCCTCTCGTCGCATGACCCCTGACCAGGCGCTCAAGCATGCTTGGATTCATGAGCCTCGGAACCTCAAAGCTCAGCCCAGGCTTCAGACCTTGAGGAAAACGAGTCTCTGTTTCCCCTCTGAGTCCAGGAAGGACAAAGTTCAAGCACAGCGTCACTTGGACAAAAAAGGTACAGCCCCTCGAGTAGCTCATTCTGTCTTCATAATCCCAGGGAGTCAGGTGGCTCTGGAGAACCCCATGTCAATTTCTCTGAGCTCAGCGTTGATTAATTACTGTGGTTTCATCACAACCAGCTAGACATTTCTTTTTTTTTTTTTTTAAAGATTTTTTGGTGTGGACCATTTATTTTCGTTATTGAATTTGTTACAACATTGCTTGCTTCTTCTTTTCTTCTTTTTTTTTATGTGTTGAATTTTGGCTGCAAGGCATGTGGGATCCTAGCTCCCCAACCGGGAGTCTAACCCGCAGCCCCTGCACTGGGAGGCAAAGTCCTAACCACTGGACCTCCAGTGGCAGTCCTGGCCTGCCATTTCTTCATTTGGGGATTTTCCTCTTTCAAGAAACTTGCTTGTGGCTGGGTTCTCCTTTTTTTCCCCCTCTCATCATTAGGAATTTCCATTTTTCTCCTATCTTCAATTCTCTTTCCTCTCCGTTTCTTTCAGTCTGTCCTCCTGTGCGTGCCCTGCCCTACTGATTTTTTACCAGACAGATTACAAAATTATGCAAATATCTTTTATATGCAATATAACCTTGGGGTTATGTACTTGATCACTGGAGTCAGGATATCTGGGATAAATTCTGGCCCCACCACTCACCAGGAGTGAGCCCTTAGGCAATTTACTTAACCTCTCTGTTCCTCGGTTTGTCCATTCATGAGAATGAGAGTAAGGCTGATTCTGTCTAGCTGCAGCACAGAGTGAAGGAATCAGTAACTGTCAAGTGCTTAGAATGATGGGCGCCTCCTATGGCTCAGTGGTAAAGAATCCACCTGCGGGAGATGCAGGAGACCCGGGTTTGATCCCTGGGTCGGGAAGCTCCCCTGGAGAAGGGCATGGCACCCCACTCCAGTATTCTTACCTGGAGAATCCCATGGACAGAGGAGCCTGGCAGGCTACAGTCCATGAGGTTGCATAGAGTCAGACAGAACTGAGCGACTAAGCACGCATGCTTAGAAGGATGTCTGGCACGTAGAATGTGCTTTACAAATGAACCATTTTTGTATCGTTACCACCAGGATTTCCCAGAAGTGATTTAGAACCTGTTGGACAGTTAGAACATAACTCACGTTTGAACACTTACTTGTTCCCGCTGTCTTCTCCTTGGCAGATGTGGTCCTCCAAGTAGAGGCTAAAGACAAAATCAAAGATGGCGCCACCAAGCAGGATGAGAATCCAGGCAATCAGCGAGGCTCTGGCCAGCACACAGCCGAGGTGATCCAGCTGCCTCATCTGGCAGAAGCTTCCGGAAAGCCAGAGGTGGCTGTTGGGCCAGCGGAGCCCAAGACCTCCGCGGGACAACAGAACAAAAAGCCCTCCCCCAAGAAAACAAACGCTTTACCACCTATTGTGTGACCTGAGCGGAGGGCGTGTCTGCTCTTTTCCCTGATTTGTATTAGAGACAGCTCTTATATTGTACAATACTTAAGATGGTTTTTTTTTTTTTTTTAACCCATAAAGGTTTGTTTAAGAAAAAAAAAAAAAAGGACCTCCATACACCTGGCCGATTGGCATGATTTCTGTGATGAGGGATTGGAAAGAATGTCCTTGCACCCAGGCTTCTTCCTTATGCCCTTAACCAAATAAACAACGGGTGCATGGGGTAGGGTGGGGATTCGGCGGCGGTGGGGATGTTACTGACCAGAGTTCTTGGCCCTCCCCAATAACTAGAAATTGACTAGAGGCCAGAGAGGAAATTCAGGCAAAGTTTTATTGGGGTCCCTGCTGCTGGAGTGGGGAGCGAGAACAAACAGCAGGTTCCCTTGCTCACTCCCTGGGTGAAGGGAGCTGGTTCCTTAAGTGTGGGGTAAGGGTACAGGGCATGGGTGTGTCCAGGGTTTGGGCTGGAGGAGTGGCTTGCCCATCTCTTAGGTGGTGGTGTGTGCAGGGGACATGCTCAGTACCCTGTTTTTGCTCCTGACCCCCTGGTTTGGCTTCAGGCTCTTCAGTGGATTTGTTGGTCTCTTTGTATCTTTTGGGTCCAGAATTTGCCCCCAACTTCACATACACATGGTTATTTTTCATCCCATACAGTTTCTTTGTATCTTGTTGCTGGAGGAGAGGTGTATCCATGTGCAAGCACTGCAGCTAAGGGTCCCAGGTCCCTTAGGGAGACAGTTAAGTACTCAGTGTTACAGCATCACTAGTAAAAGTGAAAGTGTTAGTTGCTCAGTCATGTCTGACTCTCTGTGACCCCATGGACGATACCCACCAGGCTCCTCTGTCCATGGGATTCTTTAGGCTCCTCAGTCCAATACTGGAGTGGGTTGCCATTTTCTTCTCCAGGGGATCTTCCCGACCCAGGGATTGAACCTGGGTCTCCTGCATTGCAGGGAGATTCTTTACTGTCTGAGTCACCAGGGGAGCATCACTAAGAGTACTAAAAGAACAGCATCATTAAGAGAACTCTAAATAATAATAAACTTTTCCCCTCTTGCCCGAGTTAACCTATGCCAGTTAGAATTCTGGTCTGGGAATGACCGAAGCCAAGTTCCAACTCGTTTAAACAACAGGGCATTTATTGGTTTTCATGACTGGGGAATCCAGATGGGTAGATGGAGACACAGCAGGATCTAGGAATTCAGACAAGATCATGGAGCTCAGACACTCTCGCCCCCTCTTAGTCTTGCTTCGTTGATGGTTGACTTCATTCTGAAGAGAAGCTCTGCCCAGGAGTTAAGATGACCACTATCATCCCATCAAAAGTAGCAGTCATCCTGCTAGTAGGAAAGTCTCAGAAGTAATTGGGTTTGAATCCATCACTGCGTCTGAGATATTGGGGTCCTCCAGTTGGCCAGCCGGGATTACAAGCCCACAGTGTGGGGGTGGCAATGCCATGACTGAGGCTTCTCTAAGACCATGTGGGTAGGGGATGACAGGTTTCCTGAAGGCTGGAAGATGAGCAAACTACAGGATGTGTCCACTCATCCACCACCTGCCCTTCTAGTCTGCCAACGTGAACTCATAGTCTGTATATGGTTGTAATTACAGTACAGATAAATGTGTGCAAAAGAAAACACACGATCATAACATCATAAACAACCTGGGATATATACCTGGCTTCATAGTTTTCATTTTAATCACTGTGCAATCGTCCATGAAGGGAGACATTGGGTGATTGAAGCCATTGGGTTTGGGTGAGATCATCTGGGGAGGATGATTGAGAACAGTGGTGGGTCAAGAGGGTCAAATCCTGGGATAGAAAAACATGTAAGGGGTCGAGTAGAGCCCCAGAGAGATGCAGAAAAATAGGAAACCTAGAAATCAGAGGAGGAGGAAGTTTCTAGAAGGAAGGATGGAGAATGTAAAATTGCTGGAGAACATATAATTCAGAAAGTGCTTCTAAGGTGGGGTGATATGGACATTAAGTCAGAGCAGTGTCCTAACAGGTGACTTGTCCCACGTCCTCTAGCTGGAGAGGTACAGGACTGGCCACTGAACTCAGGTCCTCTGGACCTTTTCGGACCCCGAGAGTCTACAACCAAGGATAAAGGTGAGATGGACAGTTCTGGGGAGATAGGACAAGAAGTCAGGTCCTGGCAGCCTAATTTAAAGGATTCAGATTGGATATTGAAAAATACATACATGGTTACAAAGGGCTGAAATAACTCGACAAACTGTGGCTTATTTAGGGACCCCTTTAAAGCAGGCAAGTCACAAGTCACTGATGGGTCGATGGGAAGTGCATATCCATAGATGACAGGCCCACCAGCGTTTGGCTGGGCGCTCAGGCAGGCAGTACTTTTACTCTGCCAGCCATTGGGCTCTTTTGAGAGAGTCTTCTTGAGATTGCTTCACCTTGTCCCACTGGGGCTTCCCAGGTCTCGAACCGACTAATTGGAAAAGACCCTGATGCTGGGAAAGATTGAAGGCGGGAGGAGAAGGGGACAAACAGGATGAGATGGTTGGATGGCATCACTGACTCAATGGACGTGAGTTTAGGTAAACTCCTGGAGTTGGCGATGGACGGGGAGGCCTGGCGTACTGCAGTCCATGGGGTTGCAAAGAGTCGGACATGACTGAGCAACTGAACTGACTGAGGTCTCACTAGTAGTAAGGAACTGGCCTGCAAACGCAGGAGACATGATGAGATGTGGGTTCGATCCCTGGGTTGGGAAGGTCCCCTGGAGTAGGAAATGGCAACCCACTCTGGGATTCTTGCCTGGGAAATCCCATGGACAGAGAAGCCTGGTGGGCTATATGTGATTGCAAGAGTCAGATATGACTGTAGTGACTTAGCATGCATGCAATAGGTTAAATAATAAAGGACAGTCTCCTTGAATTGACTCTCCTTGAAGAGTCAATTTTCCTTAATTGACCATAGCTACTATTGACTCTGTGCTCAAACTACCGCACAATTGCACTCATCTCACACGCTAGTAAAGTAATGCTCAAAATTCTCCAAGCCAGGATTCAGCAATACGTAAACCGTGAACTTCCAGATGTTCAAGCTGGTTTTAGGAAAGGCAGAGGAACCAGAGATCAAATTGCCAATATCTGCTGGATCATCGAAAAAGAGAGTTCCAGAAAAACATCTATTTCTGCTTTATTGACTATGCCAAAGCCTTTGACTGTGTGGATCACAATAAACTGTGGAAAATTCTGAAAGAGATGGGAATACCAGACCATCTGACCTGCCTGTTGAGAAACCTGTATGCAGGTCAGGAAGCAACAGTTAGAACTGGACATGGAACAACAGACTGGTTCCAAATAGGAAAAGGAATATGTTAAGGCTGTATATTGTCACCCTGCTCATTTAACTTATATGCAGAGTACATCATGAGAAACGCTGGGCTGGATGAAGCACAAGCTGGAATCAAGATTGCCAGGAGAAATATCAATAACCTCAGATATGCAGATAACATCACCCTTATGGCAGAGAGTGAAGAGCAACTAGAAAGCCTCTTGATGAAAGTGAAAGAGGAGAGTGAAAAAGTTACCTTAAAGCTCAACATTCAGAAAACTAAGATCATGGCATCTGATCCCATCACTTCATGGGAAATAGATGGGGAAACAGTGGAAACAGTGGCAGACTTCATTTTGGGGGGCTCCAAAATCACTGCAGATGGTAATTGCAGCCATGAAATTAAAAGATGCTTACTCCTTGGAAGCAAAGTTATGACCAACCTAGACAGCATATTAAAAAGCAGAGACATTACTTTGCCAACAAAGGTCCGTCTAGTCAAGGCTATGGTTTTTCCAGTGGTCATGTATGAATGTGAGAGTTGGACTATAAAGAAAGCTGAGTGCCGAAAAATTGATGCTTTTGAACTGTGGTGTTGGAGAAGACGCTTGAGAGTCCCTTGGACTGCAAGGAGATCCAACCAGTCCATCCTAAGGGAGATCAGTCCTGGGTGTTCACTGGAAGGACTGACTCTGAAGCTGAAACTCCAATACTTTGGCCACCTGATGCGAAGAGTTGACTCATTGGAAAAGACCCTGATGCTGGGAAGGATTGGGGGCAGGAGGAGAAGGGGACGACACAGGATGAGATGGCTGGATGGCATCACCAACTTGATGGACATGAGTCTGAATAGACTCCGGGAGTTGGTGATGGACAGGGAGGCATGGTGTGCTGCGATTCATGGGGTCGCAGACTCGGACAGGACTGAGCGACTGAACTGAACTGAACTATTGACAAAGAGTTGGACAGGGCTGAGCGATTTAGCACACAGGCATTGGTCCCATTGGATCCTAAGGAAACGAAACACTCGGAGCCATTTATTTGTAATTTTTATTTTACGTCCTTGCTCGCATGGACAAGAATATCTGCAAAATCCAGGGACTAGCGCACGATGACGTGTCTTAGATGTGAGTGGTATGAAGATAATGTTGGGGCTCTGTGAGGAGGCGGGAGTGGGGGCCGCGGCAGTGAGGACGAAGGGAGGGGCGAGGGCGGGGCCCACTGCGGGAAGGAGGGGCGGCGGCGGGCCCCTATCACAGGTTCACCATCAGCCAGTCCAGCAGCTGCAGCCGTGTGACGTTGCCCACCGCCTCGTCCAGCTGTCGCTCCTTCTCGTATCGCAGCACCGACTGTAGAACCTTACCTACGCTGCACCCCTTTTCCAGGGCGGCTGCCGAGAGCTGAGGTAGCTGAGGGAGGGAAAGAAAGCGGTAGGCGAGGAGGCAGAGCATCCCACCTAAGGTCGGGCGGGGCCTTCAAGGCCAGAGAGCAGGGGGCGGTCCCTAGCCACGGGAGGGCCTCCAGGGAGATGCTGAGACTACTTCCAAAACCGGGACACTCGCTGGCTTGTCTGACAAAAGAAAGTGGGTTCCATCACCCTTCATTTAAACGACAACCCCCTGTCCGTGTTATGGAAGATGTCCCACAAAGACTAAGACTTCCTGCTTCCAGTGGGTGTTTGGTCAATGGTGTTCTTGCCTTCTAAGGATTCTGAAGTTCTTAAGCTCACTGTAACATCATAAAATGGGCTCCCGTCACCATCCCTAGACCAACACGGACAGGAGAGAAAGAGCCGCAGGACAGTGTAGGTGCTGCTTCCTCAGCCCCATAGGCCAGAGAACCCTGGGATGATAGAGCAGGAAGGTGACTCAAAGATGCATTCAACCCCATGAAAATGTTGCCCGGAGAGGTGACAGTTGTCAGGTATACAGTGCCAGAAATTAGCGGAGGCACTGCTCATACCCAAGTCTCTGAACTCTATGTTTAATCCTCTTCTCAAGCATAAAATGAGAAAGGCCCAAGCAAGTATTCTCACGAGCCCAGTATATTGCCATTCATCTGGAATCCGTGTGGCAGCAAATGAACCAGCTTTCCATTTTGTGTGTTCTGCAACTGACTTTATGAAAAATTCAAAGGGCAGATTAACAGGCCAAATATCAGGTGCTTTTTCAGGGAAAATTCCAGGCAGAGACTGAAGTGCATAAGGATACTCTTGAAACAGATGGAAAGACAAGTCTCCGCAAAGAGGAGACAGAACGAAGACTCATTGTACAGCTAAACATGGTCATTGTATAGTTAAACAATAATACCAAATCCAAAATGAAAACTAAATAGATGGAGATGAGTAAAGAAACCCAGGAAAACCGAAGACAGAGCAATAGAAATTAACCATATTGAACAGCATAAGAGATAGAATAAGCCTCGTTCAAAAAGATTGAGAAAATAATCAGAGTTCAGGGGCCTATGGGACAGTTCCAGAGGGTTTTACATTTAGACCTTAAAGAAGAAAAAGGGTAGTGCAGAAATATATTTAAAGAAATAATGCATGAACGTTTCCCCAATTTGCTAACAGAAATATAGACAAATTCAAGAAGCATAGTGAACTTGATATATGATGAACCCCCATAATTCACCTCAAGACCTATCACCATCAAATTGCTGAAAACTAATACTTTGGCCACCTGCTGTGAAGAGCTGAATCATTTGAAAAGACCCTGATGCTGGGAAAGACTGAGGGTAGGAGGAGAAGGGGACAACAGAGGATGAGATGGTTGGATGGCATCACCGACTCAATGAACATAAGTTTGGGTAAACTCCGGGAGTTGGTGATGGACAGAGAGGCCTGGCGTGCTGAAGTCCATGGGGTAGCAAAGAGTCAGACATGACTGAGCGACTGAACTGAACTGAAAGAAAAAGGGGAAAAGATCGAAAAGCGGCCAGTGACAAATGGCACGTTATACATAAGGGAACAACAATGCCAATGACAGCGAATTTCTCATCAAAACCCACAGAGGACAGAGGAGTGAAGCAGCACTTTTTAAGCACTAAAAGAAAATAACTGTCAAACCAGAATTCTATGTCCAGCAAACATATGCCTCAGGAATGAAGGTCAAATAAAACTTCAGATTAAATTCAGAGAATTCATCGCCAGAAAAATGCATTCTGTTTCCTTGCACAAAAGGAAAATGGTATCAGAAGGAAGCTGGGAACATGAGGAGCAAACCAGCAACGACAGAACTGGTAAAAATCTCAGGATAAATGATGAATGATTTGCCTCCATTCTTTAAAATATGTCTTAGGGTTGAAAGCAAAAATAATATTGCCTAAGTATTTTAGGCAATAAAATTAAATAGATTTTAGGCAGCTAATTACATAAAATAATGTCAGTCTCAGGCAGAAGGGTGAAGGGCCCCATAGAGCAGGAAGATTTCTACATTCTAGCCTAAGTGGTAACTGTTGACTCTAAGTAGACTCTGACAAGTTAAGTATGTGGATTGTGGTACCGAGAGAAACCACTAAAAAACTATGCAAAGAGATATAGCAAAACACAACAGATAGATTAAAATGGAACACTGAGAAATGTTTAAAAATAATGCAAAAGAAGACAATCAATGGAAAAACAAAAAGGAAAAGCAGACTAAACAGAACTAACTGTTTAATCCCTGGGTGGGGAAGATCCCCTGGAGAAGGAAACGGCGACCCACTCCAGCATTCTTGCCTGTGGGGCGGCAAACAGTTGGACAACGACTGAGTGACTAACTCTTTCACTTGGCTTCTCCCTGCTGGGCTGCCCTCCTTTCCCAGTTGTGACAACAAAATACGTCTCCTGGCATGGCTACATGTCCCGTAGGGGCGAGACTGCCTCCAGTAGAGGACAGTGGAGTTAGGCAAAGATTTATTTGATATGACATCGCAAGTACAAGCAGTGAATGTAAAAACTAAACTAGATGTCATCGTTAACAACTTCTGCTCTTTGAAACACTCCAGTAAGTAAAAAAATAAGCTCCAGACTGAGAGAAAGTATTTGCAAAATATATATATATATCCGGTGAAGGACTTGTATCCAGAATACATCAAGAATTCTTTTAACTTTCTAACAACCCAAAGTATGGGCAAAAGATTTACAATTTAAATAGACAACTCACCAAAGATTATATATGAATGGCTAATCAGCACATAAAAAGATGCTTAACATCTTTAGTCATTTTAATGTAAGTATGTCAAATTAAATCCACAGTCAAAACCCACTGTAACAGTTATAATTAAAAACAGAACAGAATAATGTTGATGAGGATATGGAGAAATTGAAGTCAACAAAATTGCTGGTAGGAATATAAAATGGTACAGCCTCTTTGGAAAACAGTCCAACAGTTTCTTAAGAAATTATACTTACCATAAAGTGCAGCGGTTACACTCCTTGTCACCCAAGAGAAGTGAAAATGTATACAAAGACTTGTATGTGACTGTTCACAGAGGCATTAATTATAATAGCAAAATAATGGAAACAACCCCAATGTCTATTAATTGGTGAGTCGATAGAGAAAACATATACATTGAAACTCTATATAGCAATAAAAGGAATGAACTCCTGACATATACTGCAACATGGATAAACCTCAAAAACCTTATGCTAATTGTGGAGAGCCAGATGTAAATGGCTACATGCTTTATGACTCCATCATTTTCTAAAATGAAAGGCACATCTGTAATGATAGAAAGCAGGTTGATGGTTACCAGTGGCTGGGGGTGAAACTGAGAAACATAGCTTAGAAAATTCTGAGACAGAGAAATAAGGAGTCTCTAGTCCTATCAGATATTAAGACATATGACAGAATTACAATAATTAAAGCAATATGCTACTAAAATAGTATTAAACTAGTAAGAACAGATGAATGACTCAATGGAATAGAACAGAAAGCCTAGGGAAAAAACAAAGACATATAGGTATCTGGAAAAAAATAAGACTGAATCCCTATGTCATACCTTGTGTAAAAATGAATTCGAAATGGATCAAAGCCTTAAACATTTTTTAAAAAATCATAATTGTACTAGAAGAAAGAACACATGGGGAAGTTTTGTTTCTATCTTGTAGTAGAGAATGTTTTCCAAAATATGACACAAAATCTAGGAAAAATAAAAGATAAACTATCATATTTGACCACATAAACATTTTAAAATACTTCTTCATGGCAAAAACAACAAAACGAAACACCAATCAAAAGTCAGATGATTAAAAAATCATATGTAATATCACAAAGGCTATTTTCTTTGTATTATGTAAAACTCTCACAGATCCATAAGAAAAAGACCAAACAACCTAGCAGAAAAAAATGGGCAGAGTTTACAAACAAATGATTCATCCATGAAAAAGGAAATTCAAAAACGGCTCTTAGGAACTTCCCTGGTGGCCCAGTGGCTAAGACACTGAGCTCCCAAGGCAGTGAAGCTGGGTTCGATTCCTTGTCTGGGAACTAGATTCCACATGCCACAACTAAAAGTTCACAAAAAGGGCTCAGTGCAGCCAAATAAAGATTTTTAACAAACAAAAATGGCTCTTAAACACATTAAAAGATATTCGCCTCATTCCTAAAAAGATAAGTGCAAAGTAAGGCAACATTTGGCAAAGACCAAAAGTTGGGCATGGACCATAGGTTAGTTACTATGCGGGAAAGAGGTGATCTCATTTTATTTTAACAGGTGTGCGAATTGGTGCACCCTGGAGAAGGAAATGGCAACCCGTTCCAGTATTCCTGCCTGGGAAATCCCAGGGACAGAGGAGCCTGGTGGGCTACACTCCATGAGTTTGCAAAGATTCAGACACGACTTAGTGACTGAACAACAAATATGTATTAACTTGTATGCTGCATAAGCATTTTTTGAAAGATAAACAAGAAATTGATCAGAATGGTTTTCTCCAGGGAGGGCAATGGAATGGGGAGATAAAAATGAGAAAAAGCCCTTAATTTTAATTGTGCATCTTTTTTTTTTTTTGTGCCTTTGGATTTTGAAGTACGCACACATTACCTATTCAAAAATGGATATAGGGACTTCCATGGAGGTCCAATGGTTAAGACTCCTCACTGACAATACAGACGGCCTGGGTTCCATCCCTGGCCAGGGAACCATGATCCCACATGCTGCAGGGCGTGACCAACAGTTTTTTAAAATGGATACAAATTTGTTTAAAGGAATTGAGCTCATGGATATGCCGGTATTAGCAGATTTAATCACCAGCATTAGCATGAAAATAGTTGCCTATATTAATTAAATCTCTTTCCAAAAAAAAACCAAAAAAAAAAAAAAAAACCAAAAAAAACACCACAACTCATATTTACATAGTTTCTTTGACGTATAAGCCATCCAACTTTTCTTAAAAATATGCTGCCGCTCAGGACAAATCTACTCACCAGGTGACATTTGCATGTGCTATTGCCCATGTTTCCCACTCTTTTCCTTTAAGAAAATGTGTGTGTGTGTGTGTATTTAAAAGGAAGCCTGCAAGTCTACTGTCTCATTCTAGAGAATTGTATCATAGACAGTCTAATTAAAAATAATCTAAAACCAGAATGTATTGTGATTGTTACATAGGATGAAGTTGACTTAAAAGATTGTGTCAGAACAAAGTCTGTTTCACACACTGTACATGTGAAAGCTATGCTTCTTTTTAGATTTTTCATCAGTCTAAAGCTTTCCTGAATATTGGCTCCTCTGCTAATTGCAACTTATGAAAATAATTTGGTGGCTTAGACAGTAAATAATCTGCCTGCAATGCAGGAGACCTGTGTTGGATCCCAGGGTTAGGGAGATCCCTTGGAGAAGGGAATGGCAACTCACTCCAGTATTCTTGCCTGGAGAATCTAATGGACAGAAGAGCCTGGCAGGCTAGAGTCCATGGGGTCACAAAGAGTCAGAAACAACTGAGTGACTAAGCACACACACAAAATAATTTGTTTTACAGACTGGAAAAACAGTGAACAGATAAGACAAGTACTTGCCAAGCAAGTACTCTTAGGTATAAATCTAAGATTGGATCTCCATGTTCTGTCCTCTGGCCCAACGTGGAACAGGCACACAGATCAATTGGGGGTTTTGCTAAGGGTTCTGATTCAGTAGGTCAGGAGTGGATCCTGAGGTTCTGCACTTGCCAACGTCTCTGCACTTGCACAGAGACGCAAGGAACGAGTCTACAGGGTACTGTTACTGCAAAAGGAGCAAGTCTACAGGAGAGAAGACAGTTTCTCGTTTAGGCTGAGTGTAGCCTGTTCTATGCAGTACCGTCCTGTGTCTTCCTGGTCATCAGATACACCAAGTAACCCAGTTACAAGCACTACTAACCCCATGCATCAAACAGAGAAAGCCTCTTCCTCCATATCCTCTGGTTTCTAAGAAGATGGATGCTTTTTATAATAACCCCAGCCTCTGGTGCCACCTCTTATTACTTAATTGGTAAATGCCATTGTTCCACTTCTCTTAATTGAGATGAAGTGATATTGGAAAAAAAAAAAACACAACAAACCCTAAGAGACAGTGTGTGTGTGTGTGTTGTGGGAATGGTCTCTTAATTTCCCCACATTAGCACAGAGCACCAACTATGTAAACAAAAGCTTCCCAGACTCAAAATTTCCCTTCCATGAGCAGTTCTGAGGGCTAAATTGGGAGAAGAAAGGAGGTAGAAAGCATACTTACCTTTATCAATAAGAACAGTAATAAGCTGACTTTCTGTCTACCTTATTCTTTAGTCTTACTTATCAATTGATTCAGAACTTAGGGTGATGGGAAGAGGGATGCTATTTACTGAATCCCTTCAAATCCCCAATGGCTCCTAGATCACCAGCAAGGAGAGGTACAATAGGCTTGAAAACACCATGAATCTAGACCCTTCGCCCCTAGCCAACACATCCCTGGGACGCCTTCCAGTGTCTCCTTCTCATTCTTTGGGCAAAGCCGTCCTACCCAGAGTTCAGTCTGAGCCCAGACCTTACTCTGATTCTTTCACCAACTCACTTGGAGGCTCCTTATTTGTGCATTCCCATCAAGATACACAGAAAAAAAGAGAAAAAAAATTGTATATCTTCTTTTCCCTTTGACACACCTCTTATTGGGCAAAATCTAGTTTTGATTTACCCATTGGCTTGGCTGTGAGTTTTGAGCTTCGAATGTTTGTTGTTCCCATCCTACCCTTCTTGGGGCTACCTTCCCATTTGGAAAGAAAAGGCACTTAAAACCCTAATTAACCATAATCAGTCTTCCCCAAGCCCCTGGCTCTACTGCCTTACCTTCTCCTGGATTCCTTCATCGTCACTGGCCAAGTACAGAATCGGGATGTTGAGCTCAGAGGCGGCTACCCACTGAAGAACGGCCTGGAGCTGCTTGTTCTGCACCGTGTCGGTCAGGTTGTGGTTGTTGACGATCACCTTGGGTGCTGCACACCCTTCGGGGGGCTGTGCGGATAGACCCCTCAGTTCACTGTGGATAGCCTGGTAGGCATTCTGCAGGAGTGTCTCTGCCGTCCCTGTGCCCTTGGTGGATAAACACTCGTATAAACTCTCCGGGAAGGCTGACGTTGGCCTGCTGGCGTCCCCGGACTTGTCGTCTCCCAGTTCTGCCAACGGAGAGTCGCAGGACTTGGCAATGATGAGACACAACTTCATCACTGAGTCCATCAGATGGTCTACCATCTGCCCGTTCATGTGGCCATCAAGCTGGTTAGCCACCATCTTGGTGAGCCCCGCAAAGGCACCCCCAGGCTCATCACATTCATTTGATTTGGTGGGAGAAGGGGTTACGGGTCTTTCACACTGGGGGCTGTTGTCTTCCTTGGTTGCCTTGGGATCACAGTTATGGTCGCTCTTGAAAATGGTCTCACTGAGCAAGTTCCGGATAAAGTTGAAGCAACTGCTCATTAGGTCCTTCTTTTCCACTTCTTCTGGGTCAGCTCCCACTTGGGGAGACTGGACGCTGGACTCATGGGAAACGGCCGAGGACTTAGTGGGATACAGGTTGGAGGTGCCAGCAGCTTCGAGGAAGCTCTGTGCATCCATGTTACCTCCCTGGGCCAGGTGGTACTGGATCAGAAGTAAGGCAGACACAATCAGGTCCTTGGCCCAGGAGTCTGAGTCACACATAAAATTCTCAGGTTTTTCTGGGCACTGCACAGGGAGGCTGAAGTTGCAGGGGTCAAAAGGGCAGTGCAGGGGAAAGTCCGGCACAGGTTCATGCTGTCTGTTGGGAGTCACGAAGGGTAAACCCTGGAAGCATGCAGACAGGCCTTCCTTCTGCTGGCTGTTGTGCCACAGGGTCAGCCCCTCTTTGATAATGTGTTCCCCCAGAGTTTCCATACAGGACTTCTCAGGTTTAGGTGTGGGGGTGCATACTTTCTCCCTCACTTTACCTTCCGATTTCATGGAGGTGAAGTTGACGTTTCGGTGTTTAGGCTCACCCATCCCTTTCATAGAGATGAGGGAGTAACTTTCAGACTTAGCCTTGGTTTTCCTGACTGTCTCAGGGGATTTCTTGGCAAATATCACCGAGTAGAGTTTCCCCAACATGGCATCCATGATGTCCGTGGCCTTCTGGCTTCCATGAGAGAAGAAGCTTCTTTTCACGGCCGAGACAAAGTCCGTGTCCGTCATGAGGGTCCCCGTGACATTGTGGAGGTTCTTCATGAAGGAGTCGATGAGGTCAGAGACCACCTCTTTGGCGTGCTTGATCAGGACCCTCTTCAGCACGATGGTGGCAATGGTCGTGTCCTTCACCTGGATCTTCAGGGTCTTCATGATGGATACCATCATGTCGGACACCACGCTGTTGGCGTAGGTCATGATCCCTTGACTGACGGAAGCTGTGAAGTCATTGGGCCTTTCATGCCCTCTGAACATCTTTCTCTCCGCCGGTAAGGTCCTTCCTCCCTCTTTGGCATCGCCCGAGTTACGAGATTCAAACACTTCCTTGTAGAAGAAAGACTTCTTACAGTCAGGCCTGTCGTCTGGACCCCTGCCTCCCTTGGTGCTCTCCTTGATCTTCAAAGTGCTTTTGTATTTTAAATTTGGGGGGCTCTGTAATGTCCCCAAGGCTCTGTCACCAGAGCCCGGAGCCTTATCTGATGGGGTGTTTTTGGAGCATGCGGTGACGGTCTCATTTACCAGCTCCGACGCCACTTTGCTCAGGCTCTTGGTGGGTGGGGGCTCATCCCCCATGTACACTGACTGGTGGACACACCTGTTCTCAGAGCCGTCAATCCTCTCGTTGATCTCCTTGCGAGCCATGGCGATGACAAGATTTGTGAGGCGGTTGGCGTAGAAGGAGACTTCATCTATGGAGTTCCCATTGCCGGTGTGCATGCTGGGGCCCTGGTAGGGGTTCTCTCTGTGACTCATCTCAAAATGCAGCCTCCCTGGACTGCCCCTGGAGGTAGTGTTGTAATAGTCCACGCAGAATCCTTTGCGCGGGTCTCCTTGGCTGACCATTTCCCTGCCGAGCGATGATTCTCCCGGCTTGAACCTAACATCTTGGAATCCTGCTGTGCTTTTTTCCAGGTCTCTGCGGAGCCAGCTGAGCACTCTGATGGGATCGTGTGAGGCTTCCTTAAAAACAGACAAGGATTCATCCGACTATAACAAAGTAAAGACACAGGATATTCAGGACAACCTCAAAGAGCAGTCACAAAAATGATCGCGCCTCTCACGTCTCAACTCCTCCATTAACCCAACAGATGGAAGCAACATTTACTGAGTGCTTACTATATATCAGCCTTCCCTAGTGGCTGTCAGTAAAGAATCCGCCTGCAATGCAGGAGACCGGAGTTCAACCCCTGGGGGGTCGGGAAGATCCCCTGGAGAAGAAAATGGCACCCCACTTCAGTAATCTTGCCTGGGAAAATCCCATGGACAGAGGAGCCTTGGAGGGTTACAGTCCATGGGGTCACAAGGGTTGGACACGACTGACTGACTAAACCACCACCACCACCTACTATATATCAGGCACTGTTCTGAGTACTTTAAAATTAGGACCTCATTTAATATTATTCTGTGTGTGCACATGTGTGCTCAGTTCATGTCTTGACTCTACAAGCCCATGGACTGTAGCCCACCAGGCTCCTCTGCCTGGATTTCCCAGGCAAGATTATTGGAGTGGGTTGCCATCTCTTCCTCCAGCGGATCTTCCTAACCCAGGGATTGAACTCACATCTCCTGCATTGGCAGGCAGACTACCAGGGAGCCACCTAGAAAGCCACTATTATTCTGGCAATAAACTTAAATGCTAGCTTTCTTATTATCCACATTTAAACAGAAGAGGAAATTGAAGAACTGGCGGATTAAGTTAGTTACTTACCAGAGGTTACACAGCTAATCACTGATGGAGGAGGAGTTCCAACTGGACCAGTGACTCCTGGGCCCCTGCTCTCAGTCACCTCTAACAACATAGATCCTTAAGATCTGACCCTCGTCGGCTATAGAGTTCGAATTTGCACTAAATCAGATTTTGCATGTATTGCTGTTAATTACTATTTTTATGGTTGGGCTATTTTATTTAGGTCTCTTATGACAAGTATAGGGCTTCCCTGGTGGCTCAGACAGTAAAGAATCTGCCTGCAATGATGGAGACCCGGGTTCAATCCCTGAGTCAGGGAGATTCCCCTGGAGAATTGAATGGCAACTCACTCCAGTATTCTTGCTTGGAGAATCCCATGGACAGAAGAGCCTGGCAGGGTACAGTCCATGGGGTCACAAACAGTTGGACATGACTGAGCAAATAACACTTTCACTTTCATTACAAATATAGTTTTCAAAATATCAGAAACTTCAAGGACACTGGTGCATAATTAATCACTTTGCCGGGCTACACAAGCACAATCCTGATATGCTCAGTGGCTTCCAGTGGACTAGTGGGGATGCTTAAGTCAAGAATCTGATTTGTACCTGAAGAATTAATATCTGTGGGACAATTTATTAGTTTTGAGTGAATGCAGAGTCTTTGGTGGATGCTAGTTCTGCTAAGCATAGGCACACATTTATGTGTTGACCTAATTTATAATCTTCACTTGAACATAGGCTAAAATAAGAATGTATGTGAAAGTGTCCTGTTTACCATCAAATGTAAGGGATCACTGTAATGATTGGAGTTACGTCTCTCTGAGGATAACCACAAGTGCTGCTCATCTTTAAAGAATAATTTGGCATTTTAAAAGAGGAAAGGGGGAGGTGGGAAGAATTGGGAGATTGAGATTGATGCATATACACTGTTGATAATACGTGTAAAATAGACAACTGACAGGAACATACTATACAGCACAGGGAACTCTACTTACTGCTCTGTGGTGACCTGAATGGGGAGAAAATCCAAAAGGGAGAGGGTGTGTGTATACACACACACATATACATGCACTAAGTGCTAAGTCACTTCGGTCTTATCTGACTCTTTGCGACCCTAAGGACTGTAGCCCTCCAGGCTCCTCTGTCCATGTGAGTCACCAGGCAAGAATACTGGAGTGGGTGGCCATTTCCTCCTCCAGGGGATCTTCCCCACCCAGGGACTGAACTCACGTCTCTTATGTCTCCTGCATCGGGAGGCAGGTTCTTTACCACTAGCGCCACCTGGGAAGCCCCATATACATATATACAGCATCTCACAGCTAACATGTGGTGGAGGACAGGATTCAAATCCAGTTCAGACTCTGAAATTGGCACTCTCCACCCCTACCGTCAACAGTCTACTGTAATGTCTGGATGACTTGGGAAGAAGACAAAAGCAGCTGGATCGCTACAGCCTGGTTTAAGCTGCTTGTGGGCCACAGAACTTGGTTCAAAGTCCTCTAGATTGTTCTCCTAATTTGAATAATAGCTACTATAAGGAAATTGGTACTCGAGTAGAAAACTATGCACAGTTTATAGCATACTCCTCCATGTTTTCTTGATTCTGATTCTCTTGGAAATACCTGATAACTCTTGAAACTATAGATAACTGTTAGCAATGCAGTATAATTCTTGTCTACACACATGTTAATTCTGACCAGGAAGGAATGATTGACTTTCTCTCCCACTTTGGAAGAGGTCAGTTTTGTTTCCATTTGCACAGTTAATTCCAATATTCCTGATCTACATACATGTCTTTTTTTCTTTTGGACTCTCCTTAGAACTGCACCATTAATGAATTAAATAAAATCTCATTAATGAGTTAAAATCTTTCACATGAGTCTATTTTATGTTCACCAGTTCAGTTCAGTTCATGTACTCAGTCGTATCCGACTCTTTGCAACCCCATGAACCGCAGCAAGCCAGGCCTCCCTGTCCATCACCAACTCCCGGAGTTTACCCAAACTCATGTCCATTGTGTTGGTGATGCCATCCAACAATCTCATCCTCTTTCATCCCCTTCTCCTCTTGCCCTCAATCTTTCCCAGCATCAGGGTCTTTTCAAATGAGTCAGCTCTCCGAATCAGGAGACCAAAGTATTAGAGTTTCAGCTTCAACATCAGTCCTTCCAATGAACACCCAGGACTGATCTCCTTTAGGAAGGACTGGTTGGATCTCCTTGCAGTCCAAGGGACTCTCAAGAGTCTTCTCCAACACCACAGTTCAAAAGCATCAATTTTTCAGTGCTCAGCTTCCTTCACAGTCCAACTCTCACATCCATACTTGACCACTGGAAAAACCATACCCTGACTAGATGGACCTTTGTTGGCAAAGTAATGTCTCTGCTTTTTAATATGCTGTCTAGGTTGGTCATAACTTTCCTTCCAAGGAGCAAGCATCTTTTAATTTCATGGCTGCAGTCACCATCCGCAGTGATTTTGGAGCCCAGAAAAATAAAGTCAGCCACGGTTTCCACTGTTTCCCCATCTAGTTGCCATGAAGTGATGGAACTGGATGCCATGATCTTAGTTCTCCGAATGTTGAGCAGGAGAGTCATTATTTCACCTTTCTCTGAAAATGATCTTTTAACAGTTTTGCAAATCTTTGTCAAGATGTCCAACAGATGTCCCAGTCGGAAGGAGAAGGGTTCTTTAACCTCTGGACAAGTGAGTTTAGTTTTCTATCTCTGATCCTAAGACTCAGCATAGAGTCTGTGCCAGTCATTCATTACTGTCTCTCAAGTCCAAGTCTACCCTAAAAGTCTTGCTTTGTGACTCTGGGGCTGGGCCCTTTAAACATTTCCCCTTGGGTGGCTGGCTTTGTTGGCAGAGGGTGCTGCAGGGGTGCCACCTGGTCATCTCGGGAGGGAGGGGCTTCCCTTCTGGCCACCTGTGCCCTCTGGCAAGTGTCTTGAGCACTACTGGGATGCAGGTTGCTGTCCTGCTATAGGGTATGCTCTCCAAGGAGATCTGAAGCAGCCTTGGTTGAGGACAAAGGGACTTTGTGAGCCTTAACTTTCTTCCCTGTTCACTGTTTCATCCTAGGGTATCAGCTGTTTCTGCATTCGCTGCTTCTGGATCTCTTTTTGGAGTCCTCTTTCACAGCTTTTAGTAGTTAACTTAGTTAAATATGTCTTACTGAGTAGTTTTTTAGTATTAAACTCCTGATTTGGTTTCCCTTTTCTGATGGGACTCTGACTTAACAGTACCTGATACTGAGTAAGTGTGGAATAAACGTTTGTTGAATGATGAGGGCAGAACAACAATATCACTTAGATGAGTTTATAATTCTAAGAATTTTGAGGCATCTTACACATCTATAAACTTAGAACATTTCTGTTTGAGTCTCTTTCTATTAGAAGACTAAAGTTTTCCAACTGTTATACATTTTTTGTTTTCATTAACTGTGGCATATTTATCCTACTAAATATCACATTATAGGATTTTTAACCCCCCCAAAATTATACATGGATTTTTTTTTATTCTAAAGGAGTTAATCTTCCCCCCAAGAATTTCATCTTCAAAAATAAGAGGTGGTGGGACTTCCCTGGCGGTCCAGTGGTTAAGATACTGTGCTTCCACTGCAGGGGGCATGGGTCTGATACCCGGTCAGGGAACTAATTCTTTTTGGTAATTACCCATAATGTTTCACATAACAAAAATAATAAACCTGCTTGTTGTTGTTGTTGCTTAGTCGCTCAGTCGTGCCCAACTCTTTGCGACCCCATGCTGCATGCAGGATGGCCAAAAATACGAAGGAAAAAACAGAGGTGGCGGTGGAGAGAATAAGCCTACTCTTAATGGCACTCCACATATTCCTAACTCCGTATGTATAAGGAGGCTGACCCTTACCATTTTCCAGTCTTGGGGTTGGCTGTCTCCGGGGGAATAGATGTCAACTTTGCATACTCCATTTTGGCTTTGTAACCAGTCAACCCTATCCGACATCTGGAAATAGAAAAAAGGAGAAGGATCATCAAAAGGGCTAGTTTCATGGAAGTGAGGAGTAATAAGACAAATGACTGAGATGAGGAAAACAAGAGTGATGCTCTCCATAGACAACTGTCCTGAGAGTTACTTCAGATCCACTTAACTCTGGACCTCTGCATTCTCAGCTTCAAACCACAGAAAGATTTCCTTAGAACATGTATCTCTAGTGCAAGGCCAGAGGCTGGTGTCTTCTAGAGGTGCTTAATACAGATTTGCTCATGAATGAACCTGAGCATATTCTGTGTCCTGGCTTGACCACCCTTTCACATCTTGGATTTTCAGTATATGCTCGAAACTCAACTTGATCAAAAAAGAATTAACTGACTTTTCCGTCTCTGCTCTTGCCCCACCAACTTTTTTAAGTAATGCAGGCTTCTTTGTAATTGATTTCTAGAGGATTAACTTACTTATATTAGCAATAAGTCTAGGATGGCTTCCTTAAGAATAATCCCTCTTCCAGTTAGTCAAAAGTCCTGGGGGAATTCTCAGCTTCCATGGTTCCACCAAATTTCTGAATGGCAAGAGAAGGGAGATGTCTTATGCACCAGCCAAAGGGCCTTGGAGGTAGTGATGTCCTGGCTGATGTTTTTCATAACCCTCCCAACTCCTTGCTCTATTTCCTAATTTCTGTCATGGCACCACCATCTACCTGGTCTTCCAGAAAGCTGATCTTTATTTTACATGTATTCTTCCATCCCAAGCCTTCCTCTAGCTACTGTTTCTCTCTTTTCTTATTTGTAGTCATTTTTCTTGAAATAATTGCTTATGCTTACTGCTTTCACTACTTCACCTCACCAGTGAGCACCAACCCCTAATCCATGGGGGATTAGACTGTGGGCTTAGTCTCATCGACTTTCTGCAACACTGCATCTTATCTGATAGTTCTTGAAAATGTGACTAATTATCATACTTGTCCACCGATAACCTACAAGTATGAGAAGCTTCTCTTTGCCCTCTTTTGTCAAGTCAGAATTCCATTATCAGGCTTCCTCATTGAAGTTTCCTTTCTTTTGTTGTAAGTGTTGCTTAGGCCTATATTTCTCAATAAACAAAGTGGAATGAGATGGCCATTTTTTTCTCCTCAGTGCCCCCATACATCTTTGTGAATAGACACACATATTTATATCTTGTTTTTAACAGATACACTGGCTTAAAATTCTGTGAAAATAAAGTTTAAAAGCTTATCCTAAATTTTTTTAAACAGTGAAATTATGTAAATAGTTGCTTGAAATAAATGGAGCATTATTCATGATTCAATGTATGGTTAATTGGAAATATTTGCTTTAAAGGACTTTAGGTTTTATTTGTGGAGGGTAGACATCTCTCCCCACAAGCAAAACCAACACAACTCAAACACAGATTATACACAATTTAAACTTATTTATATGTGGGTTTCCAGGTGGCTCAGTAGTTAAAAAAAAAAAAAAAATCCGGTTCAATCCCTGGATTGGGAAGATCCCCTGGGGAAGGAAATAGCAACCCACTCTGGTGTTTTTGCCTGAGAAATCCCATGGATGGAGAAGCCTGGTGGGCTACAGTCCATGGGGTGGCAAAGAGTTGGACACGGCTGAGTGACTGAACAACAACATTAAGTAGGTTTATTATTTTTGTTGCACAAAACATTATGGGTAATTATTAAAAAGAAAATATAAGATCTTTCCGGAGAAGGCAATGGCACCCCACTCCAGTACTCTTGCCTGGAAAATCCCATGGACAGAGGAGCCTGGTAGGCTGCAGTTCATGGGGTCACTATGAGTCAGACACGACTGAGCGACTTCACTTTCACTTTTCGCTTTCATGCATTGGAGAAGGAAATGGCAACCCACTCCGGTGTTCTTGCCTGGAGAATCCCAGGGACGGGGGAGCCTGGTAGGCTGCCATCTATGGGGTCACATCTGTGTGACCAGTCAGATACAACTGAAGCGACTTAGCAGCAGTAGCATAAGATCTTTCAAGAGCTATCTGTTCACGCTCCCAAAAGGATGTGGACTTGTTTTTATACCCCAATCACTAACTTAGGTCACTGATGTGGGGAAAGAGCTTCTTTCACTCTTCCTAACACTGTGATACAATAGATTCCTTGAACAAGCCATGGGTTTTACATGGTGATTAGACCTTAGAAGGATCTTGCTTAAAAGCACTGAATCAACTATTTTAAAATACCGAATCTGAGAGACTAATCCTCAGAGAACCTTATTTCACTGGTTTTAGAGTTTGGAAACAAGTGGATAAAACTTTCTTTTTCTCTTTTTAATATTTATTTGACTGCACCAGGTCTTGGGCTTCCCAGGTAACTCAGTGGTAAAGAATCTTCCTGCCAAACAGGAGCAACAGGAGACATGGGTTCGATCCTTGGGTCGGGAAGATCTGGAGGAGGGAATGGCAACCCACTACAGTATTTCTTGCCTGGAGAATCCCATGGACAGAGGAGCCTGGAGGGAAACAGTCCATGGGGTCACAAAGAGTCAGACACAACTGCAGTGACTGAGTATGCACGCACACACCGGGTCCTTGTTGCCACATGTGGGATCTAATTCCCTGGCCAGGGATCAAACCCAGGCCCCCTGCATCGGGAGCCCAGAATCTTGGCCACTGGACCACCAGGGAAGTCCCAGCATTGAATTTCTTAAAAGCTCCTTGGGTGATTCTAACAGACACCTAGAATTGAAAATCCCTGGGCTTATATGGAGAGATCCTCTCTGCAACAGACTTGACAGCTCCAGAAATACAATTGTTTATTCTTTAAAACATTTTTTTCTGAGATTTTGCAAGCTTCTTGGTACCTTATTTTAATGTTTTTTTAAACCCCTAACAATGAAGGTTTTACTGCCTATGAAGTTAAACCTTGTTTTGTCTCTCAGCAGCTCATTGTTTTATGTAAATATTCATATGCTTGAATCATCACCATGAATAAAGAAATGGAAGGCACTGTTCCTTGGCCAAAGAAACAAAACACTTAGAAACAGGTTGCCTAGATTGTTGACAGTGCAAGTCTCTTAACCTCCGATTTACATTTCATCTTAATGAATGACTTCTAACGGAACATGACGGTGTCAATAGGATCTACTGATTTATTTAGGCTACAGGCTCAGTTGCTCAGCCGTGTCTGACTCTTTGCAACCCCATGGACCTCAGCCCACCAGGCTTCTCTGTCCATGAGATTTCCCAGGCAAGAACACCGGAGTGGGTTGCCATGCCCTCCTCCAGGGGATCTTCCTGACCCAGGGATCGAACCAGCATCTCTTTTGTCTCCTGCATTGGCAGGCAGATTCTTTACCACTAGCGCCACCTGGAGCGCCCTATTTAGGCTACACTGAACAATTAAAAAGCAGGGATGAAAACGAAGAACAGAAAGTAGGGAAGTTGTGTGGTCACTTACTCTTACTGCGGACAGGTTCTGAGATATGAGGAAAGCTCTGGATTAATTTCTTGTTGTCTTCACTATTCTTAAGTTTACCCACCTCTCCTTCCATGAAATATAAAGAATCTGCAATGGAAAGACACAAATAAAAATGACTAATATTACCTATGAACTTTATTGCTCTCATTACCAAATGATTTTGACCTATTTTCACATATGATATGCAAATGATGAGCCCAAAATGATATTCACATTCCAAGTACAGATATCATTCTTGCAGTCTCATGGTTCCTACATGACAATGAGAGAGTCATTTCCTAGGCAGGTTGATAAGAAGTCCAGGGGTCCCCAAGGAGTGAGGGGTCTGGAATTCTCAAGGAGGAAGAAAGGACAAACTTTTTTCCCTCTACATTCCTTAGGATTATATAACAATAATGTATCCTGCTTGAGAACAGTCTCTGGAAAAAACCTTCTGGCTAATCCTGTTATCTTAAAATGTAAATTATGGGAGTAGGTCTAGTGAGGTCTTTACAACCTCCAGACATTCTTTTTTTTTTTTTTTTTTTAACCTCCAGACATTCTTTTGATTCATTGTAATAACCAATTGGAGAGTATATAACTCCATTGCTAACACTAGCAAGGCGGTACTCTTTCTGCCCCTTCTGATGTCTATGTCAGAAGCTTTCTCTATCCCTTTTATACTTTAATAAAACTCTATTTCACAAAAGCTCTGAGCGATCAAGCCTTGTCTCTGGCCCTGGATTGAATTCTCCTCCTCCGGAGGCCAAGAATCCCAGCGTCTTTTTGTGGTTCAGCAACAGCCTTTCAACAACAAGGGTTTTATTATCTGACCAATTATTTCTGAAATGACTATTATTATTCTCCACTTTCCAGTCATTGGCAGACAGACTTATTTAACAACAAGGACACTGAAAGTTTTTAGCCTAATCTGAAACTTCGTTTGAATAGGAAGTCAGAAGTTCAGTAGCTAGAATGGAGAGTAAGTGCCCTGAGCGCATGGATCTCAAAACACTTTCTAAGTTCTCCTCTGAGGATTCAGGGGAAATGAGTCCTTTTGTGGCAAAGGGAATTCACAATTAATGTCAAAACCAGCTTCCAGATCAATTATCTTCCTTATAATTGTCTGCTGAGTGAATAAATATATGAATACTGCCTATTGCTAATTCTGGATAGCTCAATTTTTCTTTCTTAAACTGGAGAATCTGAGAAAAAATAAATGACTTGCTCAAGTCTGATAGGGTGGTAAGGCTTTCACAAAGCTTGAATCCTTTTGAGAATATGCTCACCCCAGAGACTTACTGAAGGTATAAATATTTGTCCAATGATTTATTAACGGATCTCCTATCCCAATAATAAAAATGAATCAATTATCTCAAAAGTGCTCTTATACTTATTTCACACTTACTCGTTACATAGATTCAGCAAACACTTCCACCTACATATGTCCAGAGGTTTTTATTCTATTTTCTATATCCTCTGCATGTTTGTTTGCATCCATGAAGTTTGTTTTAGACTTTAAATTCCCTAAATTGTCCTGGATAACAGTGTATATAACAAGGTACTTAAATGCCATTTGATGGTAGTGGCATTCAGACTTCTAAATATGTATACATGTCTCATAATGAAATGGAAAAGAGAGAAGGAAAATCTAGAGATTTGAGTTAATGAATGGATTCATCCATTTCCTAACTTCAAAGTGGGTGAGTGATATCCTGGAATTAAATGGAAAATAAATGAGACAAACGATGCTGTTATCTATTAACTTTGATGAGGAAAGAAGGCTAACTATACACAATGTGAAGATAAATGGACCTTGGGAATCATTTGTTGTAACATTCTCATTTTAAAGATAAGGAAACTGACACCCATAAAGGGACTATTAAAAGCAATCAATATATTCATTGAAATAGTTACAGCTCTGCAGGTTAACCTTTTGGAAGCTAAGAATTTTTCTTATGGCCAATAGGGGGACCCAATGGAACAATAGGACTGACCTAAAATGTTCCTTTAAAATGTCAATGTGATTATCACCTCAGTGATAACTGAGGAGCGCAAACCATGAATGCCAGCCAGGGAGGCATAAATAATAGAGGGGCTTGGATATGGAGCTGTATCCCAGACCCCCGAGTTCCATCTCAGGACATGTTTCCTGTGTTCATCATAAGCAAGAGCTCCTGTTTACTCAAGATTCCTAAGCTCGCAGAAATACTCAAATTACAGGCAGTGTATGTGAAGCCTTTGCAGAGTTGACATGTATGTGATCAAGTTTTGAAATTTACTAGACCACTTTTTATTACTGATTTTAAAAAGGAAGAATATATTCTAATATGTTTTATTTTTCTCTCATTCTCTTTCTCTAAATGCGAAGCATACAGTAGACACTCCATAAATTTGGCTGTTGATGAAATCAGTCTCATGTGATTTTGTTTAAATTAAGGATTAGAAGACTGTGAGCCTGTGTGTGTGTATATCTTTTTCTCAGTGGTACCATTCAGTGTAAAGCTTTCCTGTGATTTCCTATATTTTCACTTCCCCTTGTTAATAACTTCTCTCTTCATTGCCCTGTTAGTACAGACGTTTTCTCCACATAGCTATATGAATTCTGCCTCACTCTAGTTCTCTGTTGTCTAGCCAAGGAGTCGGAAATAAGACAGGATGAAAGTGGATGAGAATTGGGACTCAGAGCAATACTAATCTGATTTTGCTATCAGAGCAGTGGAAAAAATCAAACAAAAAAAAAACAGACAAAAAAATCTACCCCACCCCCAACATTTGGAATAGCCCACACATGAACAGGAAAAGTCAGCAGGTAGTCAAGCTTCCAGTCACATCATGAAATTGAAAAGCAGATGCCCTCATGTCTGCAAAAGTATGGCCAAGGAGACCTAGTCCATCTGAAACAAAATTAAAACTTTTAACAGCAAAGATGGTAAGTAGCTACCATCTACTATCATTGTGCTGAAGGAGAGGCTCATTTATTTCCAGAAGATTCTGATGTGACATTAACTAGGACAAGAGGGAGGTGAGGTTGAATATTAAGTTACCCATTCCTTGTCACTGAATTCTCCGTTTTAACCACAGAAGATCAGAAAACAGGCTGTCTCATCAGTCCAGTGGGATCTCCTACCTCTGCAGCACTGGAAGAGTGAACCACAGAAGACTCCAGAAGATACTTTTAAAGTCAACGAAGATGCTGGGATGTTCGTGCTCAGCTCAAGATCTTGTTTCCTCCCCCAGACTTCCATGTACCTCCCCCTTGCTGGGACTGGAGAGTGACATCAGAATCACAGCTGGTGATATCACTGCTTCTATAGCAACAGTGGTGACACTATCAGAAACTGAGTGATCATCAGACAAGGGGAGGGGTGAAGATACACTGCAAGGCCCTGATGCTTAGTTTGGAAGAACTGGGCTTGCTTTCTCCAGACTGATTTTCTTGTTTAAGTGTCTAATTTTTGGTAGGGAATATGGGAGGGGGAAGGGGCTTCCCAGTTTGGCTCAGTGGTAAAGAATCCACCTGCCAATGCAGAAGACCCAGGCTCCATCCCTGTGTCAGGAAAATACCCTAGAGAAGAGAATGGCAACCCACTCCAGTAGTCTTGCCTGGGAAATCCCATGGATAAAGGAGTCTGGCAGGTTACAATCCATGGAGTCACAAAGAGTTGGACATGACGAGCACACACACATAGGAGAGGGGTATGCATAGTTTATGCCAAGGGATTCCACTAAAAAGAACAATAAGTATTAGGTATTATCACATCCAGATGGGTGCAGAGAAAAAAGAATTGAGGGTCTACTAAATTTTTATGCAAAGCCCATGGAATCACTTCATTCTGTGGGATCCAGCTTGGACTCAATTATGAGCCTCTTTCATTAAAAAAACATTCTGAGATAGTTTGCTAAACTGACCACCTCTGGGTTAGAATAAATCTGAGGTCAGAGATATAGTAGCACTACAACTCTTGACCCGAGAAACAGTACTGAGATTAATTGGGTCAAGAATATTTAGTTGGCAAATTTCTAGGCTTGAGGAGACTTTGTTAGTCGTACATTCTCTTTGGAATGTTATAATAACTTAGGTATGCTTAATGACTCTCTGAGCAAGGCTGTATGATAAAGATTAAAATTGTTAATGAATTTAAAAATGACGTACTGGTTTATTACAAACTTCCTTCAACAAAGTGATGTATCGATGACCTTTTATGTTTCAGTTTCTTTACCTTTAAAAGAAATTGGGTTTGTTGATCTCCTAAGAACCCTTCCAGCTCTGATGTTCTGTGATCTTATGTGTTCGTTCAGACGCTCAGTCACGTCCCAATTCTTTGGGACCCCTTGGACTGTAGTCCGCCAGGCTCCTCTGTCCATAGGATTTTCCAGGCAAGGATACTGGAGTGGGTTGCCCTTTCCTCCTCCAGGGGATCTTCCCAACCCAGGGATCGAACCTGAGTCTCTTGTATCTCCTGCATTGGCAGGTAGATTCTTTATCACGGCACTAAGATCCCTTCCAGCTCTAACAGTCTATGATCTTGACACTTGAGTGGTATGTAAACAGCATGTACACGGGTATGACACTTTGTAGCTGACAAGGCACCTTCACATCCATGTCATCTGATCCTCACAGTAACGTTTTGAGGAAACAGGACAGGTGTTCTTTTGCCTGTTTGCCAGGTGCAGAATCTTTTTTTAAAATTTTTATTTTCTTAACACCAAGAACATTTTGTATTGGGGTATAGCCGATTAACACTATGATAGTTTCAGGTGAATAGTGAAGGGACTCAGCCATACACATACATGTACCCATTCTTCCCCAAACAGCCCTCCCATCCAGGGAGGTGGGTGTAGAACCTCACCCAGGTCACCACACATACCTGGTAGGCTAGAACTGGGCTCTAATATTCTGATTTTTAAGTCGATGATCTTTCAACAGTATCATGCCACTTGGAAACTAGTATTGAGCATACACGGCACTGTTTGACTTGGAGATGAAACATTTGACAATAGTACACAGGTGTTAGGATTGTGACTGATGACAGTGGGATCTGTCAATTTACCAGAACCAGGAAACTGTTTCTATTCATATGGACTCCAAAATCAAATATTAGCAAAATGTAAGTGCTAAGTGAACACAGGATGAGGTCACAAAATCTGAGTGCAGCATTAGGAAACATCTTTGATATAATCAAGTTACTTTCCTCTTCCAATTCACTTGGTAAGATGACAGGTCAGTAAGTGGTGGGGGTGAGGCAGAATGGGACCAACCCAACCTTGCAAACCTAGTAACAAGCCACTCCCACTCACTTCATGTCTTTTGTTCATCCTAGCAAGGCACACTCCTTTCTCCCTGAAAATACAAAGCACTGAAGAAATGACCAAGTCTGAAAAGATTCCCCCAAAGGAACTTGTTTTCTGATATGCCCTAGGTAGATGTCTCAGGACATGTTGCTGATCGCTGTTCTTATTCCGGAATTTTGAGAGGCTGCCACGAAAAAAGGATTTAAAAACACAAGTCTTCATCTTCTCTTTCTGGAATTTCGGCAAGCTCTAGATACTACTTTTTAGAACAATGCAAACTCCCAAGGATCCACAATTAAAAGACTATTACACACCCGTTGCTCTAGAGAGAGCCACCTTGAGTTTCTTCCTAGAAAAATGTGCAGATGGCGTGTGCGAACCATCTGTCACGTCCGACTTTGCGACCCCATGGACTGTAGCCCACCAGGACCCTCTATCCATGGGGATTCTCCAGGCAAGAATACTGGAGTGGGTTGCCATTTCCTCCTTCAGGGGAGCTTCTCCAACCCAGGGATCAAACCTGTGTCTCCTACAGGTCTCCTGCATTGCAGGCGGATTCTCTACCGCTGAGCCACCGGGGAAGCCCTACTAACTTTTACAGGACATTTCGGGAGGTTCACAGACTTCCGGAAGCCCGCTCCTGGGTCAGAGTCCAAGTTAAAAATCCCTGGATTCATGTCGGGTGGTGAGATAAGGGCTTTGGTAAATCATAGTACTTAAAACACAGGTGGAATGATACAACACGTCAGAGAAGTCGTCTCCGAGGTCACCCACGAGCAGAGACTTGGGCTCGTGACAGGCTGCAGGAAAAGGGAACAGCAAGAGCCAAGGCCCCGGGGGACGGAACCTGCTCTTCGGATTCCACGAACGCATCTTTCCTCACGTGTATTTCTCTCCCTCACCTTTTCTCTCCGCGTCCCCTCCCCTCCAGTCCCCGAGTCCCCGGCTCTCTCCTGGAAAAGCTTCCAGGGCTCAAGGGCCGCCCCAGCGGACACTTTCAGGGAGCGATGAACTGAGAGTTGGGGAAGCTGGACTGCTGCTCTTGATTCGGTCTGTGGTTTATTCTGAACTTCAGGTTCCTCGAAACTCCGACGCCATCTTTACGGTCAGCTCCTGACATGGAACTCCGATCTCAAGACTCCTCTCTTTTCTCCCCTTTCCTCCGGGTCTCCCTCACATCTCTCAACCCCTTCCCGCGGTTTCCTACGCTCTCTTCTGAGCCAGCGTCGACCCCACCCTCGGACCCGCCCCTTCCATTCCAGGTTGGCGCCTGCGCAGATGGCCGGGAGGATGCCTTTTGACCCAGCCTGGTAGCCGTAGTCGGCTGGAGCACCGGCCGCGGTGGATCCTGGGAGAAGATGGCGGCCGCCGTTCACCCCCGAGTTGTCCGGGTCCTGCCAATGTCACGTAAGTGTCACCGGGAACGGCGGCCCCGGATGGGGAGTCCGAGATGCGGATCTAAAGTTTTGGAAGTGGCGCCGTGCTGCAGCGGTCGCACTGAGTCGTGGGCCCCCTGGTTTTTCTAGGTCCGCAGCTGCCTCTGTCCGGTTTCTCCTTTCTCTCTCCTCCGGCTCATACATTAAGTTGTGCCCTTGGGAAGGGGTCTTCGCGGAGAGAATGTGGGCAACGCGAAGGGAAGAGGAGAAAGAAGAGGAGAAAGTGGGGGGCATGTAAAGGATCCAAAGACTCAGAGTACTGATACGGCTGTAAGGTTGTTGTTTAGTTGCTTAGTCGTGTCCGACTCTTTTGAGACCCCAAGAACTGTAGTCCACCAGACTTCATTGTCCATGGGATTCTCCAGCTAAGAATACCGGAGTGGGTCGCCATTCCCTTCTCCAGGGGATCTTTCCGACCCAGGGATCGAACTCAAGTTTCCGGTGTCTTCTGCATTGGCAGGCGGATTCGTTACCACTGAGCCACCGGGGAAGCCTTGATTTTGGTGTTATAAGAAATATTGGGTAGAGAAAGAGACATGCCTGTATGATATCGTTTATATGTAGAATCTAAAAAATAATGATGTAAATGATGAACTTATTTACAAAACAGAAACAGACTCACAGACATAGACAAGGAGCTTATGTTTACCATGGGAAAGGGTGGGTGCGGGGGATAGTTAGCGAGTTTGGGACTGACACGTACACACTGCTATGTTTAACACCGATTGGCTCAGATGACAGAATCCGCCTGCGATGTGGGAGACCTGGGTTCGATCCTGGTTTGGGAAGATCTCCTGGAGATGGGCATGGCAACCCACTCCAGTATTCTTGCCTGGAGAATCCCCATGGACAGAGGAGCCTGGCGGACTACAGTCCATGGGGTCGCAAAGAGTCAGACAGAACTGAGCGACTAAGCACAGCGCAACCAAGGACCTACTGTATAGTGCAGAGAACTCTGCTCCACATTATGTAACAACCTAAATGGGAAGAGAGTTTGAAAAGAATAGATGTAAGTCTATGTATAACTGAATCACTTTGCTGTACGCCTGGAACGAACACAGCATTGTTAGTCAACTATACTCCAATATACAGGATTTTTTTTTTTTTTAAAGAAAGAAATATTGAGGGGCAGGATAGGAATCTGAAATGGATGGGAAAAAAAGGGATAGTGGAGAAAAGATTGACTTTGTGAAAACTCTTAATCCGTTTTAACTTCAGATTCTGTGTATGACAGTGGAAATGATCATACCACCACATCAGGGAGTTTCTGAGAAGATTCGATGAAGTAGTGTTGATAGTAGTACTTTTCCAAATCAAAAGCATTTCTCAAAGGTGGAGTGTGTTCTGAGGAGGCATTGAGGCCTGGAGGAGTGAGGGATGCTCAGGAGAGAAGAATTAGGAGATTGGTGGAAAATAAAGGAAGAAGAATAAAGGAACACTTTAAGATTTGAATAAGTAGAGTTTATTGTCCCTCCTGTTCTGATTGGATCCTCTATGGTCCTCAAATTGAAAGCACACATTTGCTCTTCCACTCACTGAGACTAGAAAAGCAAGGAAATTAGGAGTACAGTTACACTTCATCATTATTTCACTCTCCTATAAACATGCCCTATGTCAGTCTCCAAAAATTGCATTTTCCCATTGTGTATTTCAGTTATTACAGAATATCATTTGCTCTCAAAATTAGGTGCATGTCAGAATCATTCTTAGAGCTTTATAATATTAAACAGAAATAGGGACTCACTGAAGAGCTATTGAATCAGAATTTTTGAGACTGGCTTCTTCCACCTTATATTTTAAAAAGCTCCACAGATAGTTCTAATGCTCAGCCGAGGTGAGAGCATTAGTATTTGGGGGATTCCTTTTTATTTTCCATCTTGGGTAGAACAGTTCCACACCATTGGGCAGGTGCTTGGTGCACACCATTTACAGTGGATGATTTCTTAGCCTGACTTCTTTGCAAAGACATTTGCTGGATCTTGTTAAACTGTTACATTGGTGTCACGTAATGTAGGTTGTGAATCAGATAACTGCAATTTATTGAGTACCTGCTGTCGGCTAACCACAGTCATAGACATTTACATACATTTCTTTTTCCCTTTAACTCATTTTTTTTTTTCCTAACTGATGCCGTAGCTTATACTCTTTACCACTCTGCTTTGTTGTCTCTGGTAAAGTAAGCTTTTGAGTAAACTCTGGAGGGTTCAGTCTAGTGTGTAATGTAATCAAAACACTACAGAACTGTGTAAAACACTGTGAAATGCAGAGACTATTAAGTACCAGAGGAAATCAGAAAAGGGAAAGATTAGATCATTTGAAATTGGGAGGGAAAATTGGAAGGCTCATGGAGAACTGCAGTACTTCCACTGATTTTTGTTTGTTTAGAGCTGTTATGATCTGGAGAGTCAGAGGGGTTGGGCTTTTTCCTGGTACTGGCAAGGACAAGGGGGTGAGAAGGGCAGCAGGAAGTAGAATTCTTTGGAGGCAGTGAAATGACTTCTTGAAGATCTGAAACAGTAGGAAAGGAGGTTGAATACCTCCTTGGCATATATGCCAAGTCGCCTCTGTTGTGTCTGACTCTTTATGACCCCATGGACTGTAGCCCGCCAGGTTCCTCTGTCCATGGGATTTCCCAGGCAAGATACTGGAGTGGGTTGCCATGCCCTCCTCCAGGGGAACTTCCCAACCCAGGGATCGAATCCATGTCTCTTACGTCTCCTGCATTTGTAAGCAGGTTCTTTACCACTAGTGCTACCTGGGAATCCCCATTAGATGGAATCAAGTAATGGAGACCTTTGAAAGCCAAGCAGAACGTAGACCAGTTGTCTTCCAAATGGGTTTTGTAAGAAGAACCAGTGATATATAAAAATACAGTATTAGGACTTAAAAAAAAATGTTTTCTGTAATAGTAATACCTAACACATAGTTCAAACTACATACCAGACACTTTTCTAAGTACTTTCGTATATATTGTATAACGTGTATAACATATTGGAACTACATAGAAGGTGCATGTAATTTACAAATGATACTTTAAAAAAAACCCACTAATGCAATGTGCCAGCAAATGTGTTTGGAGACTGTTGGTTTAGATATTAAGTAGGAAACCAAAGTAGGTTTGATGAATAAAGAATCTTATTTCCCTGATGGTGTTCCCAGTAAATGGAAGAAAATGGAGAGCCTGGAGTCAGAGGGTAATAACTTGTATTTGTGGAGGACCTCAGGTGGTGCTAGTGGTAAAGAACCTGCCTGCCAATGCAGGAGACAGAGGCGATCCCTGAGTCAGGAAGATTCCCTGGAGAAGAAAATGGCAATCCACTCCAGTATTCTTGCCTGGAGAGTCACATGGACAGAGGAGCCTGGCGGGCTACAGTGGTGAAAAGTCAGGGGTCGTGAGGAGTCAGGCAGACCGAGCACCCATGAGCGTGCATACAGTGTGCAAGGTACATACATGTGCAAGGTCCTTACCCATTTATTATTAATGTTCATGTCAGCCCTCTAAAATGTAAGCTCCATGCGGCCAGGGACTTTGTCTTTTTTACTGTGCTAGTCACAGTTTCTTGAATAGTGCTTGGTCTGTAATTGTTGAAAAAACAACTGTGTGAGGTGAGTGTAACATTACCTTCTGGGAATTTTCACAGTAATACTATCAATGAATGAAAGTAACTGTTCCTCACGAAATGCTTCATGTATGCTGGGGTAACGTACTACATGCTTTGTACACATTTACTCTAATCCTCTAGGACCCTTGGAGATGTTCATACCTTGACTCTGGTAATTTTCCCGATTCTGTTTGTTCTGGTCTTTATCCTGTGCCCTAACTTCCTTACTCATTATTCTGATCATTCCCTTTCATACATTCTCAACTCCCCAGTCTGCATCCCTTTGTCATAAAAGAAAGAAAAAAAAAAAAAAAATCAATGCTGATTAAATCAAGGTTTCTACATATTTCCTGCCTGCTCCCGAGAGCTGAGCTAAGGAACACTCCACATGAATTGACTGTTCCTATTTTAAATTCATGAATAAAAATCTCAAGTCAATTTTCAGCATATTTTTCTGGGAAATTTGCTTTCCCTTTCCCCATATGACTAGTTAATGTTGCCAGTCTCCTAAGACTTCTAGCACGTGCTCCTGTCCTATTCTCAGCTTTACAGAGAATGCGAAGGAGTCAGATGGGAACCATCTTTTCCGCACTGTAAAAATCTGAGGGCTGAGTTGGGGTGATTCTCTGCTTTCCCTCCTCTTACAGTGGATGAGCTTCTGGTCTGATGGAAGCCCAGTCAGTTCCCTCCCTTGGCCTTTGGTCCCTTCCTCCCTTCCCTCTTCTTCCCTCTCCTGGGTCATTAACATTTCCCCTCTGCTGGGTGTTTTCCGTTAGCATATAAATATGTTATAATAGCTCATGTTAAACAAACCCTTCCTTGTCTTCTTGTTCCTCTAGTCCTGTTTTTCTTAGTCCCTTTTCACTGCATCCCCCAAGAAGAATTTTCAATATTCCTCTTAGGACCTCCCCACTGCACTCCTCCTCCAGAAAAATTGTTCTTGTTCAGGCCACTTAGAGGCAACATCTTCTAGATCGTAGCGTCCTCTGCTCCCTGCTTATTTCCCTTTTCAGCAGCATTTGACAGAGTTAACTCTTCTCTCCATCCATCACTCTCTTCATTTGACTTCTGGATCACCATTTTCTTTTGTTTTCTCTCTTTTTCAATCCCCTTTGCTGGCTCTTTGGTTTAGTCACAGAACCTCTCCGAGCTATGGTTTTCTGGTGTGCAAAGTGGTAGTAAAGATAATGTGAAATAAAATAATACCTAAGAGTGATGCTGGATGCCTCTGTAAGTTTAGGTGTTATTTAGATATTATTATTTTGTTACCATTATGTGTCTGATCTGCAGTGTTTGTTTTTAATCTCTGTGGTTTCAGTAACTGTTTGGTAAGCTAGGCTCTTTCTCCAATTCCACACTTTTAGATAGGGAAAAGCAGTGGTTTCTGGGCAGTCATCGCTAGTAAGCAGACACAGACTTACTTTCTTAGTAGCTTACTCATCAACTTTGGATGATTTTCAGTAGTGTTGTACTAAAGAGTACAGTCTGAATTGCACTCTTAAAAAAAAAAAATCATCTTTTATCTCTGCCTCCAGTCCATATCATCAACTCTACTTTCATTCATCATCACAGACTGTTTCACAGTCTGTTCCAGGTGCATCTTTTGCTGTTCCCTGCACTGGGCTTATTCATTTCTACTTCTGCATTGTTAGATGTGTTAGGTGTTTCACGTGGAAATCTATCTTTTTTGTCATTACTCACTCAGACCTTTCTTAGAATGCTTTATCCAGGAATCCTTCCTCAAGGTCATTTAACTTATGGTGCCTTTAGTTTGCATTCTTTCTGCTCATTTCATGGGGAGGTTTATACCCTCTTAATTTGTAACTGCTGATTATTTTTCGTAAGGTGATTTATCTTTCTAGGTAAATTATAGCCCATAGGACAGGGAGTTTGCTTTCTGATCTTTATACAGTTTTCCTTATGTCCTGTGGATTCTTTATTGCAGTCATTTGTATTTATTATTGTGGTTGGCACTTCAGTTATAACTTGTAATTCAAAAGTTAACTTTGCACTGTTCCCTAAGTAAGTGAAAATACTGAGAGCAAAATAATGTTGCATTTCCAGGAAAAGAAGCTCTCTGTATTCATGGTCACTTTTATGTGTGTTCTGGGTTTTCTTCAAGGTTCTTCTGTTCCTGCCCTAGCCGCCTCTGTGTTTCACGGCCCACCCCAGCGCCAGCTTCATCATGCAGTCATACCGCATGGCAGAGGTGGGCGTTCCTCTGTCAGTGGGATCGTGGCCACTGTGTTTGGAGCAACAGGATTCCTGGGCCGCTATGTCGTCAACCACCTTGGTAAGTCAAGTTCCTCAAGTTCAACAAACTCCAAAGCTCTTTATTATGTTTACGTACTGAGAAACTGTGAGCTCTGTTTCTTTTCATTGTCACAGTGTTTTGAATTCCTCCTATCTTGGATTTATGTTAGTTTTGGACTCCTGTACATTCAGAGCAGGCACAGACTTCTTATACAGGACATTAATACAGAAATAGGGAACCCTGAAAAATTACAACATCTCTGTTGCTCTTATGTGCTCCGTTGTGTCTGACTCTGCAACCCCATGGATTGTAGCCCTCAGGCCCCTCTGTTCATGAGGTTTCCCAGGCAAGAATAGTGGAGTGGGTTGCCATGCCCTTCTCCAGGGGATCTTCCCCACCCAGGGATCAAACCCATGTCTCTTGTGTCTCCTGCTTTGGCAGGTGGGTTCTTTACTGCTACACCAGTTGGGAAGCCCTATGACATCTCGAGCATAATGGCAAAATATGTTTTTAAAATTAAGCATAGAATTGATTCACGTATCATACTAGAATATTCATTGGAAGGATGGATGATGAAGCTGAAGCTCCAGTACTTCAGCCGACTGATGCGAAGAGCCGACTCATTAGAAAAGACCCTGATGCTGGGAAAGGTTGAAGGCAGGAGAAGGGGATGACAGAGGATGAGATGGTTGGATGGCATCACCGACTCAATAGACCTGAATTTGAGCAAGCTCCAGGAGTTGGTGAAGGACAGGGAAGCCTGGCATGCTGCAGTCCATGGGGTCCCAAAGAGTCGGACACAACTGAGCGACTGAAGAACAGCAACAGTCACACTAGAACTGAAATGTTTACAAAGTCACTGCTGTATAATGTAATTGTATTATGTTAACGTTGATCCTTGCTTCAACCCGTTCTTTTCTAGGTCGCATGGGGTCACAGGTGATTGTCCCCTACCGGTGTGAGCCATATGACACCATGCACCTTCGTCCCATGGGTGACCTGGGCCAGATCATCTTTATGGTGAGAGCCCGGGTTACTGATCATGGGAGCCGACTAATGTAAACCGCTAAGGTCATTTCTGGGAGAGAGAGGCAGTATAACCAAGCAGCAGTTTCCTTCCAAAGTAGACCAAGGGCGTCCTCCATTCACAGGCCATTCTTGTAAACCCTGGTCCAGCACTTAGCAGACTTTTTCCCTAATGAACCAGACAGGAAATATTTTAAGCTCTGCAGGTCTTGATTGCTCAGCTCTGCCCTTGTAGTTTGAAAGCAGCCATGTATGTTCTTAGTCGCTAAGTCATGTCCGACCCTTTGCGACCCCCTGGACTGTGTCCCACCAGGCTGCTCTGTCCGTGGAATTTCCCAGGCAAGAATACTGCAGTGCATGGTCATTTCCTTCTTCAGAGGATCTTCCCGACGCAGGGATTGACCTGCATCTCCTGCACTGGCAGGACAGCCATAGACAGTATGTGAACAAATGGGAGTGGCAGTGTTCCGAGAAAACTATTTACAAAGTTAGATTGCAGGCTGGATTTGCCTGGGGTCATAGTTTGCCAGCCCCTGCTCTTAACCCATGCTGGACAGTAACCTTTGGCCACATTGGCTCTTGAGCCCTTGAAATGTCACTTGGTCTGGATTGAGGTATGCCATAAATGAAAGATTTGGTTCGAAGGCAATACTATTCAATATATTGTTAATAATTTTTCACATTTATCACATATTGAAATAGTATTTTGAGTATATTGGGTCCAATAAGGTAAATTACTAAAATGAATTTCACCTGTTTCTTTTCATTCTTTTAAATGAGGATAATAGAAAAATCAGAATTACTTGTGTTCCTCATGTTATATTTCTCCTGGACAGTGTTTCTCTAGACAGAGAATTACAAATAGGGTGATTTATAACCTGGCTAGCTTTGCATAGACTTCACTTGAAACACTTCTTCCTGAGCATTCCATGTTGTTACTCTTCAACCTTCAGGTTCTTCCTCTAGGCCAATAGTTGCCAGTAGGGCAGGGCAGAGGGGTGGGCTGGGGAGAGCCTTCAAGGGAGTGGTGAAAAAGGGAGTGTGTGGCCCTTTTTGTTTGTCACGTGACTGGCGTCCACATGGTTTATTAGGTGTGGACCAGGGATGCTGAGCATCCTCAGGTGCACAGGCCGGTCCTTCCCACGAAGAACTGTGCTGTCCCAGTGCCCGCAGTTTCTGTGGAGAAACACTCGGGGCCTGGGTGCTTGGCTCAGCTGTTCACACAGCTGGCTTCTCTTTCATCTTCCTGCCTGGGCCTGCACTCTTCCACTGACACACTTTCCTCTTTTAAAAAATGTTTGTGTTACAGGACTGGAACGGGAGAGACAAGGACTCAATCCGAAGAGCCGTGGAGCACAGCAGCGTGGTCATCAATCTGGTCGGGCGCGAGTGGGAAACCAAGTGAGTCTCCGACTCCCGTTGCTTCTTTGCAAAGCGGGCTGAGGGCTCAGTGGACGTTTCTTGGTGGCACGTAGCATGCCAGGGATTGTAGTTGTGACATTTTTAGTTAGTTCATCAGTGTTGATTGAACAACCTTTTCACACCCAGGGGCCACCCTCCCCACTTGACCCCTCCCTTCTTCCCATACACCCCCACCCCCCCCGACCCCCCAGCTGGGGATTTAGTTGGTGGTAAGTCCAGTGTGCAGACATTGTGACATGCTGCTCATGAAAAACCAGTATAAACGGTGTGAGTGCAGTGGGTGTTACCACCTTGCCGGCATCACCACTGGGGGTCCTGTGTTTGGATCTTTCCAGCTGGGGGGATAGGAAGGAGGGTTTTCCTGTTCCCCAGACTGACAAGCTGCACACTGGTTTTTCTCGTGTGAGCAGTGTTCTCAGTCTGTTCTCCATGTTGTTAATCAAGGATAGCATGAGTGCCTGTTTGAGTTATTTTTAGCCCTTGTGTGTGTTGTTTATCAACAGGTAAGGTTGTGTGTTTTTTTTTTTTTTTTTTTTTAGGTTGTGTTTTTTTTAACTTTTTATTTTGTATTGAGGTATAGCCCATTAACAATGCTGTGACAGTTTCAAGCGCACAGCCAAAGGGATTTTAATCCTGCGGTTCCACAGCGCTTTGTTCATGCCCCTTTCTCTGCACTTGTGAAAGTTTAGCTTTGATGTATTTAAGGTATGTCTGCCTTGTCACATATTTTTAAGTTCTCTGATGACTTGCGGGTCTTATTCAGCCTCATTAGCCCCCGAGATGACTATCATAGCCCTTTGTACAGAGCAGGCACTTAGTTTATGTTATTGCATCAAATTGGTGAGTGATTTTTTTTTTTTTTTTTATAGTTTCCTTTTTTCCTCTCTGAGGGAAACAAAGGCCCAGGAGTAAGAAGTGATTTCCCCTCCAGCACCCAGCACATCCCCCCTCCCCACTCAAACAGTGCAGCCAGACATTGTTAAAAGGCAATACCTGTGCTGTTTGATCACTTATAGTCAGCCTGACATTAGGTATGGGAGTGACAATGAGCAGGCCTGTAAAATTTTAGAAAAATTTATTACCTTTGACTTTGGGTTAAATCGTTGCTATTTAAAAGCTTAACTATTATGAATCCCAGCAATCATATAGAAACCAGCTTATCATAGAAAGCTTTGCAATCCCAAGTCAAGTGTTCTTAACCACCCCCTGTCTTTTCTTTCCAGAAACTTTGACTTTGAGGATGTTTTTGTCAAGATTCCCCAAGCCATCGCTCAAGTGTCTAAAGAAGCTGGAGTTGAGAAATTTATTCACATTTCCCATCTGAATGCTGATATTAAGAGCTCTTCTAAGTATCTGAGAAACAAGGTACAGAACAAGTCAGTTTGGAAAGTGGTTCACAGAGCTTGGGTTTCTTGGCCCCTTAGGGGCATGAGTTAAGTGAGAAAGTTTCCTCACTGACGTGTCCAGAATTAGGGGATTTCTAGTTCTCATGTCCAGGGTGTGATTGTTGTGTGGGTGAGGCGTGGTTGAGTGTCTTCTGTTTGCAGGGAACTGTGCTAAGCGGCTGCAGAGATGGGTGGCTCATCCTGTTACCTGCCCTCAAGTGTGTAAAGTTTCTTAGCGCGTAACAGAATTACAGGCAAACACAAAACGTAGAGTCTGATTCCTATACCAGAGTCATACCCGTGTCACCCAGAAAAGCTCAAGGACCGTCTTTCTTTCTCTGACCCTTGCATAGTCACGTCTTATGCCTTTGGAGGAGTGATGTGAAAGCTGGGGTGACAGGATGAATATTTGTCAGGGACGATGGCTGTTGACATTGTAGTTAGCCTTCCTGGACTCCCAGAAACCCCACTGTGGTCCCAGTTGTGCCTGGAAATGGACCAGCCTGGTTTGGAGTCGGTCTGTAACCAGAGATGTTTTATCATCAGGGACTCAGGAGGGGCTGCGGTGCCTGGAGCTGCCTTCGGCATTTGTTTCCTGCCATTAGGAGTCTGCTTGGGGTCAGGCTGATAAGGACATCAGAGTTCCTTAACACTGGCTCCAGCTGTTGGATCCACTGTAATCTTTAACTGAGCAAATCATTTATTAAGCACCTTCCGTGTGCTCCATTGTATAGTGGGTGCTGGGGAGACATGGTCTTAGCTCACATCTAGTTTCTAATCCATTGACGAGAATAATTCCACATGCACCAGGTGTTGCAGAGTAGCTTGGGGAATCTTATAAAAACATCCTCAGTATCAAGATTCCTGAAAAGGAAAAATAGGGATTGGTTAAGAATACCTGACTCAGGATTTCAAAGCTGTCTGTGAGAAGCTGGTTTTCATACTGTTGCTCGAATTCATAATATAATAATTAAATGTTTAAATAGCAATGGTTTAACCCAGAGTCAGGAGAGTGATGACAGAGGTGGGCCATGGACTCTAGTCTGGGGCAGATGTCACGAGGGTTGGTATGGAGGAAGGCGGAAACAGTGGACTGGGGTCCTGGGCAGGTGAAGGGTAGCACCTCAGGAGCAGAAGAGCACGGAACAGGCAGGCTGGCAGCCCAGGAGCTTGTCAGTGAAGAGCAGCTCAGAGGAGGGGCGCTTGGGGATGCTCTGATCTGTGTCATCCAAGTTGAGAGTCGGGGAGTGGGGTGGAGACGAGGTTTCTGGAGTTGAGAAGCTCAAGAAACCGAGGTCTGAGTCCCCTGGGGCTCGTGGTCTGAGTCCCCTGGGGCTCGGATGCCACCCCTGGCGGGCACGGGTGGGAGGGAAGGCCAGGCAAGGTGCTGACTGCTGCACGACCGAGGGGCCTGGTCTCAGAAGGGACAGACGATCCCGAGAGAGGGTGTCTGTCGCAGCAGAGGAGGTGCGGCAGGAGGGCCCCGTGCCCGCTCCTCTGGGCCGGCGTGCGCTGCTGCCACTTCCATTGCTGTAGCCTCCTGCACCCCACCCTCCTTTCTCTGGCTTGTTGCTCATAATTGAGACAAACCAGAGAGTCTGTGATTGGAAGGAAACATGGAGGCCAGAACAAAATCTGTTCTGATTTTTCTCCTTCCTTCTTCTGCATAAGATTCCCTGGAAATAAATATGGAAAGAAGCCCAGCAAGAGCTAAACGACACAGGGCTCTTTTGTGTGTTATTTTCTTTTTAAATTCTGTGTACATGAATCCCTGCACTTAACTGCCGGGATTACTTTCCCAGACCCCCGGCGGATGCCTGAAACCGAGGATGGTATAGAACTCTATAGTACACGCTTTGCTTATCCTGTGCATACATACCTGTGATCAAGTTTCATGTATAAATTAGGCACAGAAAGAGACTGAGGACAGTAACTACTAATAAAAAAGAGCAGTTGTAATAGATTGTAATAAAAGTGGTGTGAATGCAGCGCCCCCACCCTGTTTCTCGCTCCGCCTACTAACTGTACTCACCCTTCTTCTCATGATAATGTTGAGATAGATTCATGTGGCAGCAGGCCCGAGGAGGAGGACCTGAGAGTTCCCCACACCACTCAGAGCAGCGTACGCTTTAAAAACTTAGCAAGTATTTCTGGAATTTTCCATTTAATGTTTTTAGGCTACAGTTGACCGAGGGTAACTGAAAGTGGGAAGCAAAACTGCATATAAGGCGGGGCTGGGGGGGTGGGGTGTGCCTATAACTGAGTGTTATCATACAATGCCCTTAACCTGGAGGAAAGTGTGACCTGAAAGGACCCTCGTGTTCTGATGGTGGAAGGATGGAAGTTTCCCTCACTGACTTCAGAGCTCTGTTTTGTTTGGCTGTCTAGGCTGTTGGAGAGAAGGAAGTGAGAGAGACGTTTCCAGAAGCCACCATCATAAAGCCGTCTGACATCTTTGGCAGAGAGGACAGATTCCTCAATTATTTCGCAAGTAGGTTTTCTTCCTTCCAATAGGAGAGTGACCGTCTTGGTGTCATCTATTAAATACTTCCGTTTTCTGCATATCTGTGGTGCTACATTCATCATACACTACCTTTCTGTTTCCACCTGTGTCTTTTCCTGGGCTTCTTGTGTTGCTGGCCTGTTGGTTAGAATGGGGTGCAGGTAGAGCTCCGTCTTGGGAGTGACCGTGCACTTGGCAGTGCTGAGCAGAAGACAGGTAGCCAAGCCCTTGGTCCTCTCTCCTTGTTCTCCCTGTCCCCAAGTATTTGACTCTTTCACTTCCTATGTTTGTTGTGTGAAGAACAAACAAAGGTGGCGCCTCTTATAAGATCAGTAACTTATGCTACATTTATTTATTTGTATTTATTTAAGCTACATTTATTTATTTTTACTACGCAAAATAGTTATACCAGCTCGGGACACCCAGAGACAGGAGGGTCTTCAGGCAGGTGAGGCCTTCTAAGATGTTGCCTTTTTTCTGCCAGATATCCGCTGGTTTGGTGGTGTCCCTCTTATTTCCTTGGGCAAGAAGACTGTGAAACAGCCAGTATATGTAAGTACCCTGGATAAAGGAGGTTTTGCTGAATTCAAGATTCAGGTGATCAGTTTTCAGGTTTTATCCTAATTCTGTAAGTTCTGACGTTTTTGTCTCTGTCAGATTGCTCTGACTGACTGTCTCTCAGTGTACCTGAGAAGTGCAGGTACCCTGTACGTTTTCACTTGTTCATTCATTCAAGAGAAGTGTTTTGAGGAATATCACTGGGATATTCACAGTGTCACTGGGAATGTCACAGTGCTCACAATACAGGCGTGTGCTGTCCTCACGCTGGCCCCGGTCAGGGGCAGGTCAGCATGGCACTTGTCGGGCAGTGTGATAAGTGCTGACAGGGAGGGGTTTCACGTAGATAGGGCAGAGGACAAATTTGGAGGTCAGGGAAGGGCTCCAAGGAGGTGACATCTTAGGGGAGACCCTGAAGATGACTCGCAACTGGACGGAGGCAGTGGGTGGGGTGGAGTGGCCCAGGCAGAGGGGACCAGATGTCAGGGAGCAGAGGTGAGAACCTTGTGGGTTCCGTGTAGTGATGAACCAGGGTTTCTCAGCTGGAACACTGCACTTTCTGGGTGGGATTACGCTTTGTTGTGGGGCTGGTGTGGGACGGCCTCCAGCCATCAGATGACAGTGGCTCCCCCAAAACTGTGCCGGTTAAAACTCTCCAGGCGTTTGCCCGAGACTCCTGGGGGCCAGAATCACCCCCAGTGAAGACCGTGGGGTCTGATATCATATGGATTATTATTATGTGACATGAGATTATTCTAAAAGTCAAAACGGTGGAATATTGGGTGTCCATGTAGTTCAGCCTAATGCTTTGTGACAGCATGGTGACGTGAGGAGGAGGAGGAGGAGGACGGGGTGAGGTTGGAGCCGGTGGGACAGGCCTGGGCACGGCCTGGAGATAAACATGCCCCCACTGGTGAAAGTATTGATTTCGGTGACCCTTTTACACGGAGCTGATTTGAGTCCTTGAGAAGTGGATTCGTTTAGGAGTTTTCTGAAAGCAGACAGTGATGTCATTTTAATTGCGTTATTTTGTGGTGATTGATGTGGCCTGCTCTCCTTCCTCCCTCTCTTTTTAAAATTCTCTCCCTCATCTCTCTCTGTTGCTCTCTCTTTCAGCAGTTACTGAAACATATGTTATAATTTCTCATAGATTGTGGATGTCACCAAAGGAATTATTAATGCAATTAAAGACCCAGATGCCAGAGGGAAAACTTTTGCCTTTGTTGGGTAAGTGACTGGAGTTTGACTTAAAATTGTACACCCTATTAAAATAAAAGGATTGTGACTTACAATTAGCAATAATTTCTAGACATGCCACTCACAGGTTTATTTGATGCATTTTTCAGAAATGAACGACTTGAAAATACATAAAATAAGTTTATTTACAATGCCATCAAAAAGAACAAAATGTATAAATTTAACAAAAGAAACACAAGTCTTGTATACTGAAAATCACATAGCATTAAGGAGGAAAATGAAGGAAAACCAAAATAAATGGAAAGACATTGCCGTATTCTTGGGTTGGAAGAGTCGATATTGTTAAAATGGCAATTTTCCCCAAATTGATCTGTCTGTTCAACCAAATTTCAAGCAGATTGACAAATTTATTCTAAATATATATGGAAATACAAAAGACCCACCATAGCCAAAAAACCATTTTGACCAAGAAGGATAAACTTGGAGCACTTAAGCTCTCCAATTTCAAAACTTACTCAAAAGCTCTAATTATTAGAACAGTGTGGCACTGGCATAAGAATAGATGTGTAGATCAGTTAAACAGAATTGGTAGTCTAGAAACCAGACTTCATGTTTATGGACAGTGAATTTTTGAAGAGGCACCATGGCATTGCAATGGGTAAGCAATCATGTTTTCAACAAACGGTACTATCCACATGTAGAAAGATGCCACAGATTCTGATTTCACACCATACATAAAAAAATTAACTCAAAATAGACCAGGGACCTAACTGTAAGGGTTAAGCTGTAAAGCTTTTGGAAGGAACATTTAAAAATCTTCTAGACCTGGGGTTAGGCAGAAATGTTGTAGATGTGACATCAGAAGCATAGAAACAAGTGGATAAATTAGACTTCATTGAAATTAAAAACTTTTATGCTTCATAAGACATCGTTAAGTAAAGGATGAAGTAACAAGATCATCAGCTAAAAGGCAGAATAGGGTGGCAGAGAGAGGTATGTGAAAAATTTGAGGATGGAGAGGAAGATAGGCACCCCCTGAGAAAAGAGGGAAAGAGCACCCCCCCCCCAACCCCAGGAGCACCCAGTAGGACCGCAGAGCAGAGCTGAGCTTCTCCTTGAAGCTCATGATCAGAAATGTAAGGGGAGGCCCAGGAGTATGTTCTCTGCAACTCTGTCTTGCTCAGGGCTCAGGTGCAAAGAAGGCAGATACTTGGATTAACCAGAGAGCGGTTTTGCAGTGCGAGGATGGGAGAGGAGCTGGGGGACGAGGTTTTGCTCAGGACGTGTACAGAGGGGTGACTGCAGTGCTGAGCCCTGCAGTCTAAGCCGGGAAGGACACAGCCTCCTGTGTGCCTTTCTCTGTGAGCAGACACTTGGGCCATTCTGAGTCACAGTTAACGGAACTCAAAATGATGGGGATTTGATGTTAAATGAAGAAGACATTACGGAATAGGATGACCTGTGTAATCTTACATTTATAAAAGCAAAAAATGAATAAGGGAATAAGAAGGATATATTAAGTTTATTAGCTTCATCTTTGGTGGGTGGTTTTTCCTCGTGCTAATCTGTATTTCCTATAGGACATACATGTTTTCCATTTTCACAAGAACGATGTTATCTTGTTAAACTAAGAACAGAAGTGTGTGAGTGTGTGAACCTTCTGTTCGTAGGCCCAATCGGTACCTGCTCTTCGACCTCGTGCAGTACATCTTTGCCGTGGCTCACAGGCCCTTCCTGCCGTACCCTTTGCCACACTTTGCCTATCGGTAAGTAAAGCGCTGCTTTTTGTGCTTCTAGAAAAGAGCTAACTGGATGCTTCCCTTTGTGATGCTCTCCCCAGGGGTTATAGAGAGTGTGTCCCTTGTGGTGAAACCTTAGAATCTCTAATGAGGAGGGGCTCCTGACACCTTGATGTCCATCTGGGAAAGAACTAGAAGAGCTTAAGAAAGGGAGTGTGGCTTCGTGGGTGAATAAGCACCATGATAGAAGATGGAATCTGTAGATCTTCACGTTCTCCCACTAGAAGTCCTGGGTGTAATTGGCAGTTATGCTTGGCAGATTGTATAAAGGAGCAGTTAGGTTTCCCTGTTTTATCCACTTGCCCAGGAGTGGGAAAGGGACCCCTCTTCATCAAGGCAGCCTGATTACATGGCTGGGGAAAGAAACCTGGTTGATGTAGCCATTTCCTACAGTTGCCTTGTCTGTTTTTCCTGCTTCTTGCCTCACTCTTTCCCGTGTAGGTTTGTTGTAGTTGTTTAGTTGTTAAGTCGGGTCTGACTCTTTGTGACCCCACAGACTGTAGCCCACGAGGCTCCTCTGTCCATGGGATTTCCCAGGCAAGATACAGGAGTGGGTAGCCTTTCCCTTCTCCAGGGCATCTTCCTGACCCAGGGATCAAACCCACATCTCCTGCATTGGCAGGCGGGTCCTTTACCCCTGAGCTACCAGGGAAGCGCTCTGTATGGAACGATCATGTCACACATTAAGGTCCTGCTCAGGGACACTTTCATGTCATTTGCCAGAGATTGATGAACCAACATGGCAGCTGACTTCTTTATTCGCTTGGTCACTCAGTGACTCTGCAGACATTTCTTGAATGCCAGCTGTGTCTTAGGCAATATTCTAGGCACTCAGGATGTTATAGGAAACCCTCAAAAAGCCCGTACACTGACAGGTATCAGAAAAATAGAGAATTAGAAGGCTGTGTGATGGTAAGATTCACTGATGTGTTAACATAGAACCAGGGCACAGAGTTGGAGGATTGTAAGCTGTGTTTTTGTGGTTTTTTTTGTTTTGTTTTGTTTTAAGCCAAAACTGTCCTTTTTGCTAGTGAAGTTGGTTGGACAGAATCTGAGGCTTGCTGAGTTCTTAGAGAAATTTTGGCCTGTCTTCAGCTTCCTTTTCATTTTTTTCTTACCTCCCATTGGAATGTTTTTCAGGCTTTTAAAAAGTGGCAGAAGCCTGGGTTCAAAGACTTTTTGCGTAAAGGCCCCTTAGGACAGGCAGATTGAAGGAGAGCTGGCCCCATGGTTGCTACTTGGAGCACAGGCTCCTTGCTCCGCCTCCAGTGCTCTGTGGGATGTGGGGACCCCCAGGAATTCCTCGGGTGCCTCCTGTCCCAAGGACACAGAAGACAGGAGCTCAGGTGACAGATGAGGAATCCCCCAGTTTCAGTAGGATGAAGGGATGACACCGAGGAGGCAGGTGGCCCTCTCGTCTGGGTTTTCTCTTGACTTCCTGATTCAAACCCTAGATCTTAGGCATCTCCTCACTTTTGGATCTCTTGGATCCTCAGGGCCCCTGTCTTAAGGCTCACGCTTTCTATCTTGCATAGCACCTGCCTCGCCCCGCGTCCTTAACAGAAGCATATATGAATATCTGGGGCTTAACTCTGAATTTGACAGGTTTCACTCAATGGTGGATCTGTTTTGTTTGTCTTGTGGGTGGGTTGACTGCACTCTTTCTTGGTTTTCCTGATTCACTGTCCCTTTGGTGGGGCCAAGGAGAGCCGGCTGCGAGGCAGGCAGGCGGGCGGTTGGCTTGAAAGGAGAGGTGACCTCCCAGGCTGGGAGCCAGGAAGTTCGGGTGCTCGTTAGTTTCTTTAAACACACTCAGTGACTTCCCGGCTCCCTGGCAGCATGCCGTGCCTGGCGTGAACAGGGAGCAGAGATGCTCATCACGTGTGCCCTGTTTGTTCCTATTCTAGGTGGGTCGGTCGGCTCTTTGAAATTAGTCCATTTGAACCCTGGACCACGAGGGATAAAGTGGAGCGGGTGAGTATGAGGGTGACCAGCCCCTGCTGGGTGGGTGATGGATGAGCGAGTGTTGAGTTTGCTCCGGGGACCTCCTTGGGGACCTCCTGGGTCAACTCCATGGGCTTGTCTGCAGTCCCTGTGTCTCAGGTCAGCCCCGCCCATGTGCATGAACCTCATCCACACCCAGCCTCTCAGGGCCCTGTCTTGGAGGTTTTCAGTTTTTCTCTCCCCTGGATCATCTCCACCTGCATATAGACATGCCTTCTAGCTCTCTGTGTTAAAGGCCAGAGTCCTGCCCTCGGCCCATACCATCTGCTGCTGCCCTGATCGGCTGTGTCTGTGTACATCAGACTTTCTGGAAGAGTGGGCTGTACCTGGGGCTGCCAGCTTTTCACCTCCTCCCTGCTTTAACCCATTCCTTTCAGCTTTTGTCTCCACTGTCTCCCTAAATGCTCGTTCCAGGTCACCTGTGGTCTCTGCTGCCAGGCCCGGCAGTCAGCACCCTGACCTCCTCTCACCTGCAGGGAGCCGCGCTGATCAGAGGCGGCCTTCCTTCTTCTTGAAGCCCTGACTCCCCTCTGTTCTCCCCGGTTCTCTTGCTTCTCCTGCTCCCTCGATCTCCTTGGCTCACCCTCTGTCCCTGGTCTCTGGTGTTGGGGACCAAGGGCTCTGTCTTCCGCCCTTGTCTGTCCTGGCTCTTTCTCTGGAAGACTCTTACCTCGTTCCATCTGTACACTCAAGGCGGCAGCTTCAGCTCCCCCCCGGGACTGCCCCCCGCCCACCCAGCGGCAAGCCTCCCATCTGTTTAGCTATGTATTCATCATCTGAAACCTGGCTCGTCCAAAACGAGAGCCGCAGACCTGCTTTTCTCCCAGCCCCTCTCAGCTCAGTTGATGGTATCACTGTTCTCTGATGCTCAAACCCAAAATCGAGGATTCTCCCTTGATTCTTTCCTTTCCTAACCCCTCTCCATGTAAACAGGACTGCCGCGTCCTTCCTGCTGGGCTGGTACTGTTCTGTCCTCGACTGTGCTCGAAAAGCAGCCCCCACAACAGTGACTGTGGAGCACTTGAGACGTGGCTTGTGTGATGGCAGAAATAAAATTTGAATTTTGTAAAATTGTAAATTAAAGTCACCGCTTTGGCTGGTGGCTGTTGTTCTGGATGGCACAGACCAGCCTGCTGGGCGACACTCAAGTGTGCCAGCTCGCACCTCCCTCTTCCTACCTTTTTGTTCAACATTTTATTGTGGAACTGTTTATCACAGTATTGATAATTTTCCACTTGCAGAAAGGTGGAGGGCTGTCTCCCCTCTCCCCACTCCGGTTCAGGCAGTAGGTCATTCCGTCCTCTGGCCTGACTCTGGGTGCCTCTCATCCCCTGCAGTGCGCTGGTCACTGCCTGACTCACTGTCTCCATGCTGGTCTCCCTCACTGGTCATTTGCCCACTGCACATAGGAGTGTTTCTAGGGAGGAAACAAAATAGATACACTCTGCTGCCTCTACCTTTGAAAACCTGTTCCCTTTTACTGACAAGCAGCAGCCGTGTTGTCCTCTGAATGTTGTTTAGTCACTCAGTCATGTCTGACTCTGTGCGACCCCATGGACTGTAGCCCGCCAGGCCCCTCCGTCCGTGGGATTCTCCAGGCAAGAATACTGGAGTGGGTTGCCATGCCCTTCTCCAGGGAATATTCCCGACCCAGGGATCGAACCCTCTTCTCCTGTATCTCCTGCATTGGCAGGTGGATTCTTTATCACTGAGCCACCTGGGAAGCCTCCTCTGAATGTTACCTGAAAGAGAAGATGAAACAGTCCTTGGAGAACGATGTGAACAGGAGCCGTTCTCCCTGCTATGATGGGCTGGGTCTAGAATCCCAAACCAGTTTCCAGGTGTCCTTTCTATGTTCAAGAAGGATCGGGTGGGAGAGCTGGTGGGCAGGACGCTCTAGTGTGTCTGACGGCTGCACCTCGTCCATTTGTCACTGAGAGTGTTGGGGAAGCAGGCCGGTGGGTTTTGGGTTTGGTCTGGAGGTCACTGGGCAGCTCTCGGGGGAAGGATGGTAGACGTGCCCAGGCTGGAGAGAGGCTTGTTGTTGCTGCGGGTGTACACCCAGCCTTCTGGTTTGCTCGCGGATGAGCTGGGGTTTTTGGAATCTCCGGGCTTCACCTCTTTCCCTCCAAACAATGTGGGTTCGGGTTTTGAGATCCATAGTCAGCATTAGTCAGCCAGGTTAAGGAGAGCTGGAGCGGGTTATTGTTGAGTGATGTTGATTCAGCAAAACCAAGGCAGAAAGCCATGCCTGGAGAACCGGCCAGTCTCATTTCTCTGTTGAGCTTGTGGCTCTGACAGTCTCTCCGCTCCATCCCAGACTGACTGCTCTTTACCCCTCACCCGAGCCCTGCTCTGCGCTCGGGGACAGACCTGGAGCTGACCCGTGGGGCCTGGCCTTTCCTTCCGCACGCAGGCCCTTCTCTGTGCGCTGCTTCTGGTGGTCTCTGCCCTGAATCCACTGAAGCCAGTGAAGTCTCGGCAGCGGGACGCAGGCCGGCTCGCGGGTTGGAGTGTCTGCGAGGCCGGCCCTGAGTGCTCTCGGTGCCTCTTGTCTATCCGCAGATTCACACCACAGACAGGACCCTGCCTCACCTGCCAGGCTTGGAAGACCTGGGCGTTCAGGCCACGCCCCTGGAGCTCAAGGCCATAGAGGTGCTGCGGCGTCACCGCACCTACCGCTGGCTGTCTTCTGAGATCGAGGACGTGCAGCCGACCAAGACGGTCCCCGCTAGTGGCCCCTGAGCTGGCCGTGGCTTTCGGCGTCGTTCGGGTTGCTACCCACCAGGCCACCTTCGGTGGAGAATCCTGTATATAGTGAATGAGAGCCTCTATTAAAACCTGAGATGAAACTCTTTTTTTTGTTTGTTTGTTTGTTTTTTTGGTTTTTTTGAGATGAAATTCTGTGGGCTTGTTTTCTTTCTTGATTTACAAAGGGAGAAACTCAGCCATTTAGAATTTGAGCACAGTTTTCTTTAAATATATATATTTAATACACGTACATCTTTTATTCTCTGAAATGCTGGACGATTTTAATTTCCTTATTATTTATAATAGTGACACATACATCTTCTGCTCTCTGAAATGCTGGAGGATTTGAATTTCCTTCTGTCAGGCCACTTGTGAATGTTCTAGAAGATGAGAACCCCATTTTAAGGTCATAATATTGTGAAGGACCCATGTGATATGTGACTGCCTGTTGACACGTTAGTTGAGAAAATAGGCAATGTCCCATAAGTAATCCGAATTCATCCACACTTTGGGTATTTTAAAAAAATTATCTTAATGATCTCTGCACACACTTAAAATATCCTACATACACAGAAAAACATTATCCGTAGCCATGGATCCTCAGACTGCCTGCAATAATCCCCCAGTCCCCTGCTCAGATCTGAACTTGTCAGGGCCTCCACCCCACTGCGGTCAGGACAGCACCCAGGTGATTTCAGACACGTGGTTGGACCAGACCCACCCCCACCTACCTGTCGCATAAAGGAGGCTAGTGCTTCAGAATTAGGATCACTGCATAAGCTTTAACATCACGGCCAAGACCCAGACCCAGAGTTGGTCTCTTGCCCATAGATCCCTCAGGACAGTGTGAGCAGAAGCCCCTAGGATTTGTGGTGAAGCTAATGCCCTGCCCTTCATGGCGGCCCAGGCTCGGTCACTCGGTCACCACCCTCCTACACAGCCCAGCCCCTTGCAGTGCAGCCCTCCATCTGCAGAGCGGGAGGGTTGGGCAAAGCCCTGTTCAGTTACAGCAACACCTGCATCCTCGTGGAGTGAGGATCACGAGGGCTGAAGTGAGCTCTCTTCCCTGCCCCCTCTGCAGGCTCCGCAATCTTTCGTCCCCAAGTGGACAGAAATGTGCTATTCAGAAGGTGGTTTCTGGACCAGCATCCCCTGGAAGCTTGTTGGAAATGCAGAATCCGAGGCCCTCTCCTGGCCTGTTGGATCAGGATCTGCTTTTTAAAAATCTTTAAAAAATTTTTGACCATATCACACAGCATGTTGGATCTTAGTTCTTCGACCAGGGATCAAACCCGTACCCTCTGCACTGGCAGCATGGGGTCTTATGAATGGAACCAGCAGGGAAGTCCCAGGATCTGCATTTAAAAACTGTCCCTGGGAGATTTGTGTGCACAGTGATGTGAAAAGCACTGATATGCAGAAACCCTGGGTCTCGAGTGTGATTCCTGTTACTCATTCAAGTGACTGAGCCCCTCCCCAGACCTGCTGAGTCAAGAATCTCTGGAGACAGCGCTGCATGCCAACTAAATCTCAGTAAAACTGGAGGATAAACAGAAAACAATAATATACGATGAATCCGGAAAATTCAATGGACCGAGGAGCCTGTGGGCTACAGTCTGTGGGGTCACAGAGAGTTGGACATGACTGAGACTAAACATACATATGAATCTGAAAAATAATCTGGAGAAAGGGCCTGGGTATTAAACACGTGGATTTATCCTCATGCACATGCATATATGAGAGCCGGTGTTCTAGGAAAAGGAGCCCAGCCTTGCTTTTTTCTTCAGTTGCGAGAGCTTTTGGTTTGGATGGTATTTCTGCTGGCCACAAGCCAGCCAGCAGGCACAAAGGTGGTTTTGATTTGAAAACAGTAACTGTAAGTACGGTATCTGCATGTTCCAGTGACGCTATGGCTCATCAGTTTGTGTTGCAACTCATGATGCCGCACACATGCTTTCTCTAGAAGTGTAATTTACCCAGGAGGGTGCTTTCTTGTCACACCCAGTGCCCCCCTTTTATATTTTATAATACATCTTTTATTAGCCTTATGTGAAAGTTGTATTATTATAACCTATCTAATAACATGCAATCAAAACACAATGCCTTATCTTATATGAGTTAAAGGGAAGTACCACATATATAATAAAATAACACTGCCAGTAATAAAAAGGCTTCCCTGGTAGCTCAAACAGTAAAGAGTCTGCCTGCAATGCAGGAGACCCAAGGTCGATCCCTCGGTAGGTAGGGAAGATCCCCTGGAGAAGGGAATAGCAGCCCCGTCCAGTATTCTTGCCTGGAGAATCTCATGGACAGAGGAGCCTGGCGGGCTACAGTACATGGGGTAGCATAGAGTCGGAAACAACTGAGTGACTAACACACACTCACCGGTAATGAGCACAGTTGCTCTGGGGACAAACTGAAGTGGTCAACAGCTTTCGTCCAGTGGGCAGCCACCATAGGCACCCTGGTACGCTGGCCAGATGTAGGGCTGACTCGGCCCCTTAAATAACTGGAGCCTCATTGTTCTTCCTGACATCAGCATCTGAATCAGTGAGCAGCTTCTTGTAAAGTGAAAGTGAAAGTCGCTCAGTCGTGTCCAACTCTTTGGGACCCCATGGTCCATGGAATTGTCCGGTCCATGGAACTGTCCAGGCCAGAATACTGGAGTGGACAGCCTTAGGCTTCTCCAGGGCATCTTCCTAACCCAGGGATCTAGCCCAGGTCTCCCACATTTCGGGCGGATTCTTCACCAGCTGAGCCACAAGGGAAGAATACTGGAATGGGTAGCCTATCCCTTCTCCAGCGGATCCTCCCAACCTAGGAATTGAACTGGGGTCTCCTGCATTGCAGGCGGGTTCTTTACCAGCTGAGCTATCAGGGAAGCCCTTCTTATAAAGTTCAGAACAAGACAAAATAGAATTTGTTTTAGATTTACAGAGTAATTGCATTCTTAGAAATCTCAGCATATATTAACTATATATGCCAGAAATCCTTTTTAACTGTTAAATTTCCACTTCAGTTGACGTGAAGTGGGCTTTTAAGTCACGAAAGATGTGTTTCATGTCTTCATTTGTGTGTTCTGACTTACTGCATCATGTTGACCACTCCCGGTCCCCTGCCACCTGCCCCAAATGCCCACAGTCCCCCTCAATCACTGCAATAACCAAACATGCACCCACAGACTTCCTGGGTGCCTCCAGGGGCTGTGCCACTCCTGAGAATGACCGCTCTGACCCCTGCCAGGAACACCTTTGAAGGTGTGTTGCCATCCTGTCTTGGGGGCTGAGTTTAGGCTAGGTGACTATGGCTTACTGTAAGTGTATGAAACACCCTTTGAGCAGAAGTATAGAATTCCACTGACGTCCCCATAGATCATGCAACACAACATAGTTTCCTTGGCTTTTCTGTCAGGTGGGCCTCATCTCTGTGAGGCAGCAGTGAGCAGTGGCATGAAGCGAGATCTTCTTTTCCTGCCCAGGAATTGAACCTAGGTAGCCTGGATTAACGGAGAAGGCAATGGCAACCCACTACGATACTCTTGCCTGGAAAATCTCATGGACGGAGGAGCCTGGTAGGCTGCAGTCCATGGGGTCGCTGCGAGTCGGACACGACTGAGCAGCTTCGCTTTCACTTTTCACTTCCATGCATTGGAGAAGGAAATGGCAACCCACTCCAGTGTTCTTGCCTGGAGAATCCCAGGGATGGGGGAGCCTGGTGGGCTGCCATCTTTGGGGTCACACAGAGTCGGACACGACTGAAGCGACTTAGCAGCAGCAGCAGCAGCAGCAGCGGCGGCCTGGATGAAAACCTGGAATCCTAGCCACCGACCAACAAGGGTTAGAAGCTAGAAGCTATTTTTCCCTGGATCTTTGCCTCCAGTGAAAAATACATTTATCCCAGAGGCAGAAACTGTAAATGTAGGTACAAAGTTTATTATTAGAGACAGCACAACAAGTGGGAGAGCACATAGAGAAACAGTTTGTTTAGTTGAGACAGAAGCAAGGCAGAGATGCACACCCAGAGAGAAAGGGTGTGGGCATCCCCAGAGTGAGGAGGAGCGCAGTAAAGAGGCAGTTAGGTCATTTACATAGGTCAGTTCTTCCGGGTCTTGGTTTACCTTTAGCCCATTATCTGGTTTCTTTTTCCAAACCGTGGGACGCTCCCCTGGGTGCACACATACCCCTCAGCCAAGATGGATCTTGAAGTGAAGGCTTCTGGGAGGAGCAAGATTCATTATGGCCTGGTGTTATCCCCCGACTTTTGACCTGAAGGAGCCTTTCTGTGTATGTGTGGTTATCTCCCTTGTCCCCAAAAGAGGGAAGTAGAGATCCCTTAATCCTTTACGCAAACAGGGTTTTTTCCCCTCTTTGTCCTTGCCTGACTATTACCTCGACTGCTGCCATGACTATTACCTTAAGGTGTTTACAAGAGACAAACACTGGCTGTTTACCTTATTACTTTCATTTCAGAGGGCAAAGAGGAGGCTGACTGTAAATGCCTTAATTGGAGGCATCTACAGTCTCTCTTGTCTCAGAAAATGCTAACTGTTGGAACTATCCAGCCTTAAGCCCACTTTCTCATGCCCCATGAAATGCAAACAGGAGGCCAGTTGTAAATGTCTAACCTGAAGCCCACCTATCTCCTAACTCAGGCCCAGGGCTCCCCAGGGTTCAACCTTCCCACTTTACCTCTGATCCTCTCCCCAACAGTATACTCTTCTGTAGAGGACACTATCAAGGTTCAAAACGCAAAAGACCACTGTAGTAGCTATCCGTCTCTGAGTGTTAAATTAGCTAGTCAGTTAAAGCCTGGACTTAGTGTTCACGGTTCACCACAGACACACGATAGTAGTAGCACAATAACCAGACTTTCAGCACTTAGTTGTTTTGGGCTTCATTTCAGGTCAATGAGGCTTCTTTCTTCGTCCTCCATCGCTTATCTCTTTCCTTCCAGTAGCTCCTCTATTTCTGTCCTTGAAAGAAAACTCAGCTTTTCCATTTTTCTCAACTTGGTCCCAGTAAGTTCCACTAAGATCCTCTCTCTCTCTGATTTGGCTACTTGTCTGCCCGGAACAATCACACCCGTGTCTCCAGCACACACATATTATCTCCTCAGCTAAAACAATTCGTCAGAAGTCTCACCGTTAGAAGGCATAGCTAGGGACTTCGGGAAGGTCGTACACACATTGCTGTATTTAAAATGGAGAACCAACAAAGACCTATTGTAAGGCACAGGGAACTCTGCTCAATGCTGCGTGGCAGCTTACATGGGCGAGGCGTTTGGGGGAGAATGGATCCACGTGTATGTATGGCTCCGTCCCTTCACTGTTCATCTGAAACCATCACAACATTGTTAATCGGCTGTACCCCAATTCAAAAAGTTTTTGGTGTTAAAAAAAAAAGTCCTACCACTAAAGAATTTCATCCACTCAATTAGTAACTTAAAAGTTAAGGGAAGATACAGCCCTGAGTCAGCAAGCCTGAATTCAGCCCTGGCTTCAGCATGCCTCAGCTGTGTGAACTTGACCTTGATTTAACCCTCTTGGGTGATCACAAGTTGTGGAGAAGGAAATGGCAACTCACTCCAGTATTCTTGTCTGGAGAATCCCATGGACAGAGGAGACTGGTGGGGTATTATCCATGCAGCTGCAAAGAGTTGGACATGCCTTAGTGACTGAGCACACACATATTCCTTGTTATCTATATAATGTCACTTCTGAACTTTCTTAGCTATTTTAAAGTTATTATTAAATTTATAAATAATAAATTAATAATAATAGATGATAATAATAAAATAATAATAAATAATAAATGTTTCTTCTAAGTCTTGCAACTGTCTGAATAATATATTAATACAAAGACTTCCCATATATTTAAACAATTCTAGTAAAGTTAATAATCATATAAATATTAATTTTCAAGTCTGGTAATCATAACACTACTTACAAACTTAGCAAAATTCTATCCCTTTCAACTAAAAAATCTAAGTTTAAATTAATCAAATACACATCTGAAACGAATCTTTTTTCTTTCATAAATGATGGCTTTTATTTATTTTTTCAATCAAAGTCATGTCTTTGAAAGAGAGATAAATTATGAAGTTCAGTTCAGTTCAGTCACTCAGTCTTGTCCAACTCTTTGCGACTCTATGAACCGCAGCACGCCAGGCCTCCCTGACCATCATCAACTCCCAGAGTCCACCCAAACCCATGTCCATTGAGTCGGTGATGCCATCCAGCCATCTCATCCTCTGTCATCCTCTCCTCCTCCTGCCCTCAATCTTTCCCAGCATCAGGGTCTTTTCAAATGAGTCAGCTCTTCGCATCAGGTGGCCAAAGTATTGGAGTTTTAGCTTCAACATAAGTCCTTCCAATGAACACCCAGGACTGATTTCCTTTAGGATGGACTGGTTGGATCTCCTTGCAGTCCAAGGGACTCTCAAGAGTCTTCTCCAACACCACAGTTCAAAAGCATCAATTCTTCAGCACTCAGCTTTCTTTATAGTCCAACTCTCACATCCATACGCGACCACTGGAAAAACCATAGTCTTCACTAGATGGACCTTTGTTGGCAAAGTAATGTCTCTGCTTTTTAATATGCTGTCTAGGTTGGTCATAGCTTTTCTTCCAAGGAGCAAGCATCTTGTAATTCCCTGGCTGCAGTCACCATCTGCAGTGATTTTGGAGCCCAAGAAAATAAAGTCTGTCACTGTTTCCACTGTTTCCCCATCTATTTGCCATGAAGTGATGGGACTGGATGCCATCATCTTAGTTTTTCAACAAATCAGTTGAGTTTTAAGCCAACTTTTTCACTCTCCTCTTTCACTTTCATCAAGAGGCTCTTTAGTTCCTCTTCACTTTCTGCCATAAGGGTGGTGTCATCTGCATATCTGAGATTATTGATATTTCTCCCAGCAATCTTGATTACATCTTGTGCTTCCTCCAGTCCAGCGTTTCTCATGATGTACTCTGCATATAAGTTAAATAAGCAGGGTGACAATATACAGCCTTGATGTACTCCTTTTCCTATTTGGAACCAGTCTGTTGTTCCATGTCTAGTTCTAACTGTTGCTTCCTGAACAGCATACAGGTTTCTCAAGATGCAGGTCAGGTGGTCTGGTATTCCCACCTCTTTCAGAATTTTCCACAGTTTATTGTGAGAACACACATTAAGACATAAAGAAAATTGTTTTTCTTCACTACAATTTATGTTGCCAGATTAACAGATGCTTTGTAAATGACAAAGTGCATTCCATAAAAACCCAAAGAAAGTGTTTAATTAAAAAATATAGCCCCAATCCTAAACTTTTAAACTAGAATTAATAGTAAAACAGTAAATATTCCAGATAAAATTAAACTTGAGCAATCTAGATGTCAAAATCACCTGAAAAGACCAAAAGTGACATTACTTAGAAAACAAGGAATGAGATTGGAATCTTAAGATGGATTTGTTAGACTCCAAAATGCTAAATTTTTAAAAGTTACAGATAGTTTCAATCCCAAATATACACAGTTTATCCCCAAATTTAACATAAATATGAATCGAGCTTTGAATTCATTCCATGTGTTTAATTTTAAGTTGTCTGGAGGTTGAAGACTTTTACCAACTTAGGAAACAATTGTTCCATCCCAAGCTTTTTTTAGAAGTTTCTTTCTTTTTTTTTAAAAAAAATTTCTTTTTGTCTGTGCTGGGTCTTCATTGTTGCGCTCAGGCTTTCTCTGGTTGTGGCAAGTGGGGGCTATTCACTAGCTGCGGTGTGAAGGCTTCTCATTGCAGTGGCTTCTCTTGTTTCGTAGCACAGCCTCAGTAATTGCGGTTTCCAGACTCTAGAGCACAGGCTGAATAGTTGTGGCATATGGGCTTAGCTACAGAGGGCTTAGTTGCTCCGCGGCATGTGAGATCTTTCCAGCTCAGGGATCCAACCCGAGTCTCCGGTATTGGCAGACAGATTCTTTACCACTGAGCCACCAGGGAAACCCAGGAATTCCCTTCTTAGTGCATGGAGATTACATGCAACCAGGGATGTGCCCTGGGTACAAGATCGCGACCCTCAAGTCCGGGGTGATTCTTTCCATGGCAAAGAAGAATGAGCTAAATGTACATCCGTAGGGGCTCTTCCTAAAGGGACTTGGAATCCTGCTCTCTGAGGGGTGCTCTTGTAGCCCACATTCTCTGGTTTCAAGCTGCATGTGATTTAATCATCAAAGCTGATTTCAGCCACCCCATTTACCAATGCTGCATGAAGCATTATGTGTGTCATTTACACTTTACCTGCATGAATCATTGTACCTTTAATGCAACAAATCTACTTACCCTGTGACCTTATTCTAAGTTCCTACACCACACTCTAAAGTCCTGTCTTCCCGGGCCTCCTGCATATCTCCCTTGGCTTTGCTTGGCTCTTCAAACTTATCCTAAGGACAGTTACCAAGTCCTAGAGTGGAAGGGACTGTGGTAAAGGTGTAAAGAGTGTGGAGAAGAGACTTGCAGACAGGGTTCGGGAACACTACCAGAAGTGGATCTGTAAAGCTGTCTCCAGGATAACTAGGGGGCAGGTACGAGCTTGTGTGAGGAGGGAGCAGCCACTGGGAGTGAAGAGAACCGGTGTGAGCAATGCCCTGGGTCTCAGAGATGCCCTGGGGTGTGGGAGCATAGGTGGTTACAGTGGTGGGCAGGGTTAGGGAGGGGGGGAGGGGAGGAGGGAGGAATTTAACCCTTACCTTGGGAGTGATGCCCAGTGATTTAGTAAGCTCTGTGCAAAACTCCACTCCCTAGCTGTGAGATTTGGATAAATTCCCAACCTTTCTCAACCTCAGTATCCTTGTCTGTAAAGTGAAAATAATGATAATAATAGCTACAGACAGTACATCAGAGGATTGTGGTGAGGAATTAAATGAGATAATAGGTCTAAAATGCTGAGTCTGGCCCACAGTAAACTCTAAGTGAGTGCGAGCTCTAATCCTTTCAGTAGCAATGCCGTGACTGAATTCACACATTCATTTCCTGAACAAACAGCCACCTTTCTTGTGGGAGGGAGTGTCCCTATTTTTGAAATGATGGAAAGAGCCGCTTAATGACAGTACCTTGTACAATTAGCAAGTAGTTGAGCTGGTTCTGACCTTCCAAGAAAATCTTATGGATTCTCGGGAGAAACACAGGCCCAGATTTACATTCTAGAAGGCTGTGGGGTGAGTGGGAGGTGGAGGGGACAGAAGGGAAAGTTGAAGACAGGTCAAGGCACCTACTTGAGCATGTTCATATGTTCTCAGTTGCTCAGTTGTGTCTGACTCTTTTCGACTGCATGGACTGTAGCCCACCAGGCTCCTCTGTCCATGGGATTCTCCAGGCAAGAATACTGGAGTGGGTTGCCATTTCCTTCTCCAGGGGATCTTCCAGACCCAGGGATCAAACCCAAGTCTCCTGCATGGCAGGCAGATTCTTTACCGTCTGAGCCACCAGGGAAGTCAGAAGATAAGTATCATATTAATGAAATGTCACCCATTAATGCCTTAGCACTAATGAAGGAGCTCCTGCTCACTGATAAGGAAGTGAATAAAGATGAATAATTTATGCAGGTAATGTGTGTTGGAGGGTGTTGGGTGGAAGCTGCACCAAGAAATTTGAATTAAAGAGTTGTAAAATAATTTAGAGATTATCTAGTCCAATCTTTGCATTCTATCACTGAAGAAATTGAGTAAAAACAAGAGAAATGACAGCTCTAGAGGATCTGGGTGGACAAACACTTCTGGGACCAGGCAGGCCAAACAGGACCAGGGGAAGCAGAAGGGTGTGGGGAATTCTGTGCTTCTGTGGAAAGCTGCATTTTCTGGACTTTAGACTGGATGAGCACACACAGGTCCAGTTTAGCTGATTCTAACTCCAGGCAGCTGCTTTGCAACTCTGTAAGCTGTAGATAACCAACAGCAATGCTGTCGATGAAAAACACACACATGCATGCTCAGTCACGTCCGACTCTTTGTGACTCAATGCCCTGTAGCCCGCCAGGCTCCCGGTCCATGGAATTTTCCAGGCAAGGATACTGGAGTGGGTTGCCATTTCCTCCTCCATAAAAACATATATTCACAACCTAAAGTTGAGAGTTCAGTTCAGTCACTCAGTCATATCCAACTCTTTGCAACCCCATGGACTGCAGCGCGCCAGGCTTCCTTGTCCATCACCAACTCCTGAAGTCTGTTCAAACTCACGTCCAGTGAGTTGGTGATACCATCCAACCATCTCATCCTCTGTTGTCCCCTTCTCTCCGGCCTTCAATCCTTCCCAGCATCAGGGTCTTTTCAAACGAGTCAGTTCTTCTCATCAGCTGGCCAAAGTATTGGAGCTTCAGCTTCAGCATCAGTGCTTCCAATGAGTATTCAGGACTGATTTCCTTTGGGATTGACTGGTTGATCTCCTTGCTGTCCAAGGGACTCTCAAGAGTCTTCTCTAACACCGCAGTTCAAAAGCATCCATTCTTCGGCGCTCAGCTTTCTTTATGGTTCAACCCTCACATCCATATAAGACTACTAGAAAAACCATAGCTTTGACTAGACGGACCTTTGTGGGCAAAGTAATGGGCAATGGTGAGTCAGCAGGTGGTGTCACAGGGGTAAGTCAGCAGGTGTCACAGGGGTAAGCATTATTGGTCCTTAGGCTCCAGGAGGCCTGGGACTGTGTGCTGATGGTCATCAGGTAGTTAATACCAAACCTCCCCAGCTCCACCACGTAGAAGGTGTTAACACACACATGTGCACACACACACATTCATTTGACTTGTTAGTCTATGAAAAAGGGCAATATAATTAGTAAACAAAGAAATACAAGTGTAAATGACAATAATATATTTCCTGCGTATCAGTAAATAATAATAAGCATTATCATGATTATACAAATTTTCACAGAGCAGTGATATGGGTACTTCTCTATACTGCTGGAAGAGTGGGGTGATGGTACACAAAATGAAATGAAGAGCGGTTTGGGAATATGTACAAAAATCACACTGCAAAGAATTTACCTTGGGGAAATAATCTTGGATGTAGGCAAAAAATTAAATTGTGCTTCAAAGACATTTATTGTTGCATTGTTCATAGTTGTAGAAAATCGGAAATAACTGCCAGCTATCAAGGCTTGAATGAATGGCTACGGTAAAATCGCATTCTGCTATTCAAAATAAGGTTTCTGAAGAGTGCTAAATTGAAAGATATGCAAATATATCATTAAATTGAAAAAGAAAAGCAAGTTAAAACTTCACACAATCCCATTTTTATTGTTAAATGACTGCAAGGGTGTAATCAAAATGTCCTCACTGGTTCTCACCGGGTGTTGGGATTATAGGTGTCTTGAATTCTTTCTTTTTGATTTAGCTTCTCTCTATTTTATAAGGTTTCTTCAATGAGCATATCTGATTTTTATAATAACAAAACTAATAAATAATAGCAAATAAATTAATTACAAAAAGCAGTCTTAGTTATTTTTAAAGAGCATTGCCAGGGCATGATGATATTTAAACACTGTTGCCAGTGTGGGTTGGCTAAACTGGAAATGGAAGGACCAGCCTGAAGCACGAGGACAAGGTTTGTCATTTGACTGAGACTGGTTTGCTCTGGTTTTGACCACTTTGTGGGACTTTCAGGATTTTAGTTCTCCTACCAGGGACTGAGCCAAAGCCCCAGCAGTGAAAACTGGGGTTAGGAGTCCTAACCACTGGACCACCAGGGAAATCCCTTGATTGAAATGATAAACAATTTTTTGGTTTTATATATATATATACGTTTGTGTATTTTCTACAAGAAAGTTTTAATCAAAAGTTCTTCCTCAGATAAGGATCAAATATTTATGCCCAAGAGTAAGTGCATGCTAAGTCAATTCGGTCATGTCTGACTCTGCAACTCTTGGACTGTAGCTCATCAGGCTCCTCTGTCCGTGGGATTTCCCAAGTAAGAATATTGGAGTGGGTTGCCAGTTTCTCCTCCAGAGGATCTTCCTAAGTAAGAATAAATAAATATTCTTTAAACAAGTAGGGAAACAATATGGTTGGAGAAATAAGCAGAAGTTTCTGGAAATATGGTTTTCATCACGATTATTCTAGGAAGCAGAGAAGGCAATGGCACCCCATTCCAGTACTCTTGCCTGGAAAATCCCATGAACGGAGGAGCCTGGTAGGCTGCAGTCCATGGGGTCGCAAAGAGTCTGACATGACTGAGTGACTTCACTTTCACTTTTCACTTTTATGCATTGGAGAAGGAAATGGCAACCCACTCCAGTGTTCTTGCCTGGAGAATCCTAGGGATGGGGTCACACAGAGTCGGACACGACTGAAGTGACTTAGCAGCAGCATCCTAGGAAGACCATCTTCCAACATTAGAATGTTATTGGTTTCAATATCTCCTTTTGGAGAACTGTAACACTTTCTTCAATAGAAATCTTCCTTCTCTGGCTGCGAATATATGAAACAGGTAAAAGCAAGATGCTTCCTTGGTGGCTCAGTGGTAAAGAAACTGCCTGCCAATGCAGGAGATGTGGGTTCAATCCCTGGGTCAGGAAGATCCCCTGGAGAAGGAAATGGCAACCCTCTCCAGTATTCTTGTTGGGAAAAATCCCATGGACAGAGGAGCCTGGCAGGCTACAGCACATGGGGTCACAAAAGAGTGGGACACGACTTAGTGACTAAACAACAACTAAAAGCAGAACATACTTTCTGAAGGCAGGAAGCGTTGAAGGGGACAGGGCCTCTGCTAACCTGCTGTCCTCCTTCTGGTCCTACAATCAGCCCTGAATGCATCTGTATGGGGTCCTTGGTCTTCTCAGAGGATAGTGGGAAAAACCCTTTAGAGCTATAGGGTTAAAAAATCCATGCTCCCGGAAAGGTAGAACTAGCCTGAGTAGCTGGGAGGAGAGTGGGCTGATGGCAAACTGCCCAGACCAGGCGGAGCAGGCCAGGAGGACATCACAGCGGAGAGGAGAGGGAAGAGACACACAGGGGAGGGGAATCAAGTGGTTTCCCAGGACCCACCTCTGCCCTGAAGCTCGGAGCCTCTCAAAGAGCCACTCGACCAGTTTGAAATTCATGCCATTACTTGCAGAAGATATCAGCCAGATTTAGAATCTGCACTAAATCAGCCGAGATGACAATCATTGGCACACAGACAACTGAGATGCATGCACCCTGTCTCCTATTTTGGGTCACGCTGCCTTCCTCAAAAGGCGTGAGAAAAAAACAAAAAAAAGGTTTTTAAAGGAGAGGTGCTCCTTTTAAAAAATTATTTATTTATTTATTTTTGGCTGTGTTGGATCTTCACTGCCACGGACTTGATGTAGTTGTCGCGAGTGGGGAGCTACTCTCTAGTTGCGGTGCTCCGGCTTCTCAATGCGGTGGCTTCGCTTGCTGCAGAGTATGGGCTCTAGGGCTCGTGGGCTTCTGTAGTCCTGGCTCGTGGGCTCAAAAGCACAGGCTCAATAGTTATGCTGCATGGGCTTAGTTGCCCCGAACCACGTGGAATCTCCCCAGACCAGGGACAGAACCTGTGTCCCCTGCGTTGGCAGACAGATTCTTAACCACTGGACCGCCAGAGAAATCCAGGTATGGGAAAATTTCTATTTTGTAACTCCTGAGAGATGGAGGGAGAGTCTATTCCTAAAGAACTAGAAATAGGACAAAATGCCTAATAAAGTTTTTTCAAACATTGCCTTTCTTCCCCGCCCCCCCCGCCCCCTCCCACCAAGAATAATCCCACTGTGGCAACATTAAAGATGGCTTAGAGAAATCACAGCAATAGTTAATGATCATTAGCAATAGCTGTCCCAGAAGCACTCTACAGCCAGGCTGCCTCCCACCAGTCGTGGAAACAGTGTTACCAAACCTGGTTTGGGGGTTCCTCGCCGGCAGTAAAGCAATCTACTGACACCGGGTTGGGGTGAAAGAAAAAACAGTGTTTACTGTAGGGCACCAAGCAAGCAGAATGGGCAGCTCATGCTCAAAAGACCCAAAGTCCCTGATGGCTTTCAGAGGTGGGTTTCTTTTAATCAATTAATTTGTTGGTCACACCGAGAGGCATGTGGGATCTTAGTTCCCCGACCAGGGATCAAACTTGTGCCCCCTGCCTTGGGAGTGCAGTCTTAACCACTGGACCACCAGGGAAGTCCTCAGTGAAGGGTTTTTAAAGGCAATATTTTGGGTGAGCGTTGCAGCTTGCGGTCTTTCTTCTGATTGGTTGCTGGAGAGTTTGACAAGGTGATGTTTGGAGAATCTTAATCATCAGACGTCTGGTCCCAACCCATCTGGGGTCACCGTGCTGGTGGTCCGCATGTAGTCAGCATCTTCCACCTGGGTGGGGGGCAGCAGTCTCAGGTTCGGTAAGACAACTCAAAGATAGGTGTCAAGTGGCTATGCACATCCCTTGGGAAGGCATAGGGCTCTCTTTTATCCTTGAACTATTGTTTAGGCTCTCGTTACTTTTCTTGCTTAACTGCTTTCTCTTTGTTTCTGTGTCGCCTCACTTCCCTAATCTGTAACTGCTTGAGACTGCTCTCTGGAACTCAGAGAAGGCTTAGGAGACTAAAGCCTCTTCCCACAAACAGGAAACGGGACCCAGAGGGGCTATGGTCCTGCGGAAGGCACCGGCGGGTCCTGCCTGGTTTCAATAACAATGTCCACTCATTCCATCACACAGGAGGTCACGCACACCACCACCACCACAAACCTATGGAGTCCTTCTGAAGGAGGAAACAGACAGAACAGGTTCCATCTTGAAAGCAGGACTCCATCTTCAGCGGGACTGTGGACTTTGAGCTATATGCTCAGTATTTATGAAAACAACATTCCAACTGGAAAACCAGACCCCCCGCCGCCGACTATGGAAGAGTCCCAGGGCTCGTACCTAGACTGTCTGTCACCTAAAAAAATACCCTAATTATCTGTGTAACTGCATAGAATCATAAATTCTATTATGCTTACTGGGGTATGACCACAGGCCTATTGATAATTGTCCACTGTTAACTATCTAGGCTTAAGGCATATGAATCACAGGTTAACTTTGTATCTTTCTTTTCCTTTGTCCAGACTAGTTTCAGAGAATTTGGGGAGATGGGTTTGAGCACGTACACTTAGGGTATATAAGGTTTTCACAAAAACTGTTCGGGGTCCTTGGCTAAGAGGAGACTCTGCCTTGGGCCCGCTGGTGTAATAAACTGCACTCCACTATCTACATTGTCCTTCTGAGTGAGTTTGTTTCCCGGAATGCTTGGCTACAACATTTGGTGCTTGGGCCAGGAAACTCCTCACTTTGAGGAGACAAGTCCCATTTGGGACTCTGAGGCCTTGCGGCTTGAACCTTCTAGAGGTGGGGAGGCTGCCCGCCCTTCTGGAAGGATTCTGCTTCTCAACGGCCAGACCTTTCACGTTAGCAGGTGGTGGACGGCAGCAGGGGAACTGAGCGCTCAGGCGAGGAGGAGCCCACCCAGCCGGCAGGGTGGAGGAGGGGCCCTGATCACCCCCCTGGGAGGGGCTGGAAGGGGCTCGGGCCCACAGGAGCCTGGAACAGGCAGGTGGCGGCGACTGCTTGGTACACAGGTCGACGAGCTTGGCAGGGCTTAGGAAGGAAATTTGTGAATGTCATTCAGGAGATGGTGTCCACGCCGTCTTGGGGAAAATTATTACCAAGTAATTGCCAGGGGTTTTTAGGAGAAAAAACTTGGTCCTTATGTGTTCACGGTCTTCCCTCGTCAAGGAGGTGTCCCATCTGCTGTGAAATTCTTGACCCCCTCGGAGTTGTCAGGCTGGAAGGAGGGGGATACGTAAGTGAGTACAAATTGGCTTTTCCAGAGATGGCCTGGGGCATGGGATAGTTAACCCATCTGTGTTTTCATCTGTACCTGATCAACCCTACCAAAGCAGAAGGGACTTTATAAGTTAAGGGAGAAACAGTCTTGGACCACGTGGTGTTCTGGTTTGGCCGTGCTGACCGGCAGGTGAAGACATGCAGATCCCCCTTCTCCCTCTGGGATCTGGCAGGTAAGGCTCTTCTCACCCCGGCTAGGAAGGAGGCGGAATGGCAATTTAAGTGTCTCATTGAGTGGGAATATCAGAAGTACACAGGGTACTGAGAACTTCGTAGACAGAACGAAAAGGAAAAGTAGAAGAAGGTCTGAGAAGGTAAACAAGATAGGGGGAAGTGAATCTAAGGCAACTGTATTGGAGTGCATGATTAAAAATTTAAAGATGGAATTTGGAGGAGACTATGGGGCGAAGGTGACGCCTAACTGCTTCCACCTACACTGTGAGGTCAAATGGCCCCCTATGGGAGTAGGATGGCCACCAGAGAACACCATGAACTTAAAAATAGTGAAAGCAGTCTATACAGTAGTCACAGGACAGCCAGGACACCCGGATCAATATCCATATATTGACTTACGGCTAGGGTTAGCTCAAGACCCTCCTGCTTGGATAAGGTTCTATATCCAGAAGGGAAAGGGAAAAATATTAATGGCACAAAAATTGACTGATGATAAAAAAGGAAATTCTACAGGATTTGGATGGAGATGACCTGACCCCTCCCCCATACGGGGTAATGAGGCGCCTGCTTCCCAGTGCTCCACTAGGACCAGCGGCTGCCTTAATGCCCGATCCAGGGCCAGGTGAAGTTCCTGCAGCAGCCACTGCTCTTCCACCAGCTCTCCTGGAGATCGTAGAGCCACCGTTTCTGCAGGCTCCGATCCCAGCGATGGAGACTTCTGATCAATGCCCCCAGGATTCCACCTCAGCCGGACCTCCTAGATTGTATCCTCCTCTCCTGGTGAGTACTGATGGGAAGAGGGAAGAAAACACAGGAATGAGACAGAGGCTGTGCTCTGCCAAGGAACAGGGGCAAAGAACCCCACTACAGATGCCCCTCAGAGAGCTACAACAGCCTCCGGTTCAGGACACATGTGGGCACTACCATCAGCCCCCCTGTAGCCTATTATTACCAGCCATTTTCCTCTACGGATGTATTAAACAGGCAGAGACACACTCCACCATACTCGGGGGAGCCACAAGCCATGATTAGCCTAAGGGAGACTATTTTTCGAACCCACTGCCCTACATGGGATGACATAATCCAACTACTAGTCTCCCTTTTCAACCCTGAGGAAAGACAGAGGATCCTAACTGAGGCCAGAAAATGGTTAAGAGAAATGGCACCTGAGGGTACTACAAACCTGCAGCAATGGGCAGAACCAGCCACCCCGGATGAGAGGCCCAACTGGGACTGTGACACAGAGGAAGGGATGGGCCCCCTGGAGAGATATCAAGAGGCTATTTTACAAGGTCTCAAGAGCGGGGCCTGAAAAACCTGTAAGTGGGGCAAAACCCTCCAAAGTGATTCAAAGGGAAAGCGAATCACCCTCTGAGTTCCACGAAAGACTGTGTGAGGCCTGTAGGCTTTATACCAATAGAGCCAGAGGCTGCTGGGTTATAAATGCAGCCTTTGTGCCTCAAGCCTACCCCAAAAATGTCAGATGAGGGGACACCAAGTGACTCATGAATTTTTATACATCCCTGAATGCCCAGTACCTTTGTTGGGAAGAGACTTGCTGTCTAAATTGGGGGCACAAGTGACCTTTCCCCCAACGAAAGACCCTCTTTTCGAATGGGCTCAACCACCTGTTTACTCTTCCTCTTGGTAACCCCTCAAGATGAATGGAGGTTGCATGATCTCCCAGAAGGGAAACTGGACAGGCTAAACCGTTGAGAGAGAGTTAACTCAACAATTCCCTGAGGTCTGGGTGAAAGACAACGCCCCCAGGCTTGCAAAACAAGTCTCAATGCTAATAGAACTCAAACCCAGTACAATGACGTCAGCACTTGCCTTGGGCCTGCCAGACCTTGCTAAGCTGTTTATTCTTTAAACAGAAAAGGACTGTTTAAAAAGCGACTGAAAAGGACATGGTGGCCATGGGAGTGTTGTCCCAGACTATGGGGACATGGGACAGATCCATGACTTATCTCCCAAAACGGCTGGACAATGTTGCCACTGGGTGTCCGGGATGCTTACAGGTAGTTGCTGCAGTTGCCTTACTGGTCCGGGAGGCAACCAAGCTGACTTTGGGCCAAGATTTGATCGTAAAAGTCCCGCATGAGGTCAACACTCTCCTGCGAGGGCACCCCCATAAATTGAGTATCCCGGATTACTCAATACCAGGGACTATTATGTGAAAACCCCTATGTTACTATTGAGCCTTGTCAGGCCCTGAATCCGGCCACTCTCCTTCCTGTGGGAGAAGGTGGGCCCTTACATGATTGCAAGGAAATATACCAGCAGACCTGACTTAAGAGACCAGCCAATCCCAGACCCAGATTTGGTCCTGTACACCAATGGCACCAGCCTGGTGAAACGAGGACAAGGACTGTGGGGATATGCAGTAGTCATGGAAGAAACCATCGTTGGGGCTAGCTCTTAGCCATCACAATGATCCGCTCAACAGGCTGAACTATATGCTCTAATCCAGGCCCTCCAACTGCCAGAAGGTAAGAAGACAAACATTTACACAGACTCCAGTGTGCTTTTGCCACACTCCATGTACACGGGGCTCTGTGTAAGGAGAGAGGGCTTTTGACAGCTAGTGAAAAATAAGGAAGAAATTAAGACCCTATTAGATGCTGCCTGGGAACCAGAAAGGGTTGCAGTCATACACTGCCGAGGACATCAAAAAGAGGATATCCCCCGGGCTCGGGGAAACAGACTGGCAGATGAGACCACTAAACAAGCAGCCGAGGGCTTGGGGGTGACAAGTGAAGCCCCTATTAAAGCTCTCGTATTGGTGGAGCTGCCTGAGCTAACACTAGACTCTCAAAAATACACTGAAGGCCAAAACCAACTAGCCAAAGTCAAGACTAAAAAGGGATGGTGAGAATTGCCAAGTGGCAAATTATTGGTACCAGAGGAGCTGGCACCCACTCTGGTAAGCCAAACACACCAAGCGACCCACCTAGGTCACAATAAACTGGAGGAGCTAATTGGAAAATATTTCTTGGTTCCCCGCCTCTCTTCCCTATGCAGGACAGAATCTCAGAACTGCACTGCCTGCTCGCAATTCCTCCCAGCATCAGGGTCTTTTCCAATGAGTAGAGTATTGGGCACCTACCTCATATTTAAAGAACAAAAAGGAAAAGAACACCCTGACTGGCAAGGGAGGATAGGTTTCTAGGTATGCTGAACAATTATACCAAGTCTGGGATGAATAGTTCTGGATGACCCCAGAAAAGAGTCAATTAATTACTCCCACCGCTATATGCTGGGCACAAAAAGAACAAGGGGTAGGGTTTGGTGACTGTCCATTAGACCCAAAAGAACTAAAATATATGGGGTACCTATCTCCCAAACAATGTAAATGAACATTTGAGGTCACATACCACCCCAATCAGTCCATCCATTGGCCAGGCTCTGATTGGAAATATAACCCTGGAATCCGCTGGGTAGCGCCCAATGGAACCTAATGGCTTTGTGGGCCTAACCTTTGGCCTTGGTTGCCAATCGGCGGGGTAGGCCGTGGCACACTGGGATTCACTTTTGCCCATGGCACCATAAAACCTAACCCGCAACAAGCCCTGGTAAATCTCCCTTATTTACATGCTAGGTGGATAAGGTCTGTGTTTCAATGGTATGAGTATACTGCTGCCTTATTCGTACCTTCTATAGTTGGAGAAGACTCTTGAGAGTCCCTTGGACTGCAAGGAGATCCAACCAGTCCATCCTAAAGGAGATCAGTCCTGGGTGTTCATTGGAAGGACTGATGCTGAAGCTGAAACTCCAGTACTTTGGCCACCTGATGCGAAGAGCTGACTCATTTGAAAAGACCCTGATGCTGGGAAAGATTGAGGGCAGGAGGAGGAGAGGATGACAGAGGATGAGATGGCTGGATGGCATCACCGACTCAATGGGCATGAGTTTGAGTAAACTCCGGGAGCTGGCGATGGACAGGGAGGCCTGGCATGCTGTGATTCATGGGGTCGCAAAGAGTTGGACATGACTGAGCAACTGAACTGAACTGAACTGATAGGGACAACAGATATTATGATTAAAGTAGAGTAAATTTCACAAAACTAATTGACTAATTTCATGAAACAAGTCCTCCTAGATAGTGATAAAGCCATCCAAGCCTTAAATGCAGAACAAATCCAAGTGAGAAAAGCCTTCAGTGTGAGAGACCCTAGTTTGATCCCTGAGTGGGGAAGATCCCCTGGAGAAGGAACTGGCAACCCATTCCAGTATTCTTACCTGGAGAATCCCATGTACAGAGGAGCCTGGTGGGTTACAGTCCATGGGGTCGCAAAGAGTTTGGACATGACTTTGCAACTAGACAACAAGCAACAACAACTGGATCAGGAGAATAAGGCAAGGGCCCCGCATATAATTCAGGCAGGAAAATAATACCTGGAACACACAGTGAAAGATTGAAAAGGGCAATTAAAGAAGGAAGAAAAACCTACAAATGTGGAGGAGGAAGATGCCAAGATGTTCTAATAAGTGGTCTACAGTAGACCAGAAAGCTCTCTGCTGAGCTGGACATTCAAAGGAAAGAGAGACAGCCAAAGAGATGCATGAAAGGAAATGAAACAAAGAAGAAGAGACTGCAGCTCAAGAAAATGATTTTAAAAATCATTTTTTATCTTTTTTTTCCCTTCACATTGGATAATTTCTATTGATAGATCTGGAAATTAATGACCTTTTTGTCTGAAGTTGCCAGTCTGCTATTAAGTCCACCTGGTAAATTTTTAATTTCAGATACTTATAAATTTCAATTCTAGAACTCTCATTTGGTTCTTTTTTAGAGTTTCTACTTTTTTCATTGAGAGTTCACCACCTCTTCATTCATATGCCCATCTCTTTCTTTAAGTTCTTGGACATTTTTATAATAGCCATTTTTAAGTCCTAGTGTTTGAATGACCACATGTGAGTCACCTTCTGTCAGTTTCTGTTGACTTGTGTTTTAATGGGTCACATTTTTCTTCTTCTCCATATGTCCAGGAATTTGCAATTGTATCCTTGACCTTGTGAATGAATCCTTGTATACGTGCTGCCGAAGCGAGCACTGAATGAATCCTTGTAAAGCATCTTGTTCGTGTTGTTTTCCTTTAAAGAATGTTGAGTTTTGTTCTGTCAATATACTGGAAACTTACCTTGATACTGTTGAGACTTGTTTTGGTCTCAGAGTGGGTTTTCAGTTCAGTTCAGTTCAGTCGCTCAGTCATGTCTGACTCTTTGCGACGCCATGAACTGCAGCATGTCAGGCCTCCCTGTCCATCACCAACTCCCGGAGTTTACCCAAACTTATGCCCATTGAGTCGGTGATGCCATCCAACCATTTCATCCTCTGTTGTCTCCTTCTCCTCCTGCCTTCAATCTTTCCCAGCATCAGGGTCTTCTCAAATGAGTCAGCTCTTCACATCAGGTGGCCAAAGTACTGGAGTTTCACCTTCAACATCAGTCCTTCCAATGAACACCCAGGACTGATCTCCTTTAGGATGGACTGGTTGGATCTCCTTACAGTCCTAGGGACTCTCAAGAGTCTTCTCCAACGCCACAGTTCAAAAGCATCAATTCTTTGGCACTCAGCTTTCTTTATAGTCCAACTCTCACATCCATACATGACTACTGGAAAAGCCATAGCCTTGACTGGACAAACCTTTGTTGACAAAGTAATGTCTCTGCTTTTTAATATGCTGTCTAGGTTGGTCATAACTTTCCTTCCAAGGAGTAAGCATCTTTTAATTTCATGGCTGCAATCACCATCTGCAATGCTTTTGGAGCCCAGAAAAAGAAAGTCAGCCACTGTTTTCACTGTTTTCCCCTCTATTTGCGATGAAGTGATGAGATTAGAGTGTTCTTTATCCTTGGGCATGGTTCTTACATGTAAGCAGTGGTTTTCCTACTGTCTTAGCAGAATACTCAGGGTGTTTTTACTAAGATGTCTTCTTCGTGACTCAGCCAGAATTCCCCTATCTACCAAGACTGTGTGATCTCTAGCATCTTTGTTATGCCTCAGGCCTGTAGCAGTTTGCTCACTAGACCTTGTGGAGTTTCTCCCTGGCTCATTCCCTTGTCTGGGAATCTGGAGGGACTCCTCAGAAATCTTCCTCTTTCTATGTAGCTCCTTTAACTTTTTGGTTCCCTGCCCTGAAATTTACAGATGCTTTAGCAACTGCCAAACTCTGCTCTCTGATTCTGCTTGGGGCTTACTATCTTACTCCATGGTTGCAAAATGATCTCCAGATTGAGAGATGGGGGTAAATGTAGGGTTCATCTCATGTTTCCGTTCTCTTAGGGATTACAGTTAATTGTTGCCTACTGCCTGAAAACCAGTGTCTCATATATTTTGTTCAGTTTTATAGTCTTGTCAAGAGGGACAATCTGATTCCAAATACTCTGTCATAGCTGGAAGCAGACATTGATTCCAGAATTTTTTTTTTTAAAGCATTGTGGTGTTTTCTTGTATGTTTTCAACTGCATGTGTGTGCTCAGTTGGGTCTGACTCTTTGTGACCTTATGGACTGCAGCCCGTCAAACACCTCTATCCATGGAATTTTCCAGGCAAGAATACTGCAGTGGGTTGTCATTTCCTATTCCAGGGGATCTTCCTGACCCAGGGGTCAAACCCACATGTCTTTGTCTCCTGCATTGGCAGGTGGATGCATTTCTACTGAACCACCTGGGAAGTCCTTGTTTTCAGCTGAATCTTCAGTAAATTCAACGTAAGGTAGAGATACCACTTTCTCAAACCCAACAAACTAACCAGCACTTGTCTGAAATTCCTGAATATCTTTTCCTTAGTGCTTCTTCCATATATTTTTTTTTCAAAAGGATAGTTTCACCTTGAATTATTTAAAGTCTCACTGGAATGCCTAAATGAAACAGAAGCTGAGCTGTTGCTGGCAGGTGGCAGCTGGTAATTAAGATCGTGCTTCAAATATCATCCATCAGATAACATTTGAAGAACTGAGTTTAAAGGTTTATGAAAGTGAATTACATGGACAAGTCTGGGCATGGACAATTACATAAAACTTACATTTACTCTAGTTCTGATAATAATGGCCAAGACTTTCTGGCTAGGTCTCTGATGAAACTCACAACCAGATGTGATAAAAAAACAAAGAAAAAAGCCAGACTGTTTTGGTTGTGAGTCCAGATCCTCTCTTCTTATGTTGCTTTGTTCTGCCATCTATATTGGTCCATTTTTAAGGCTATTTTTTTTCCTTGGCCCAACTCTATTCTTTGATAAGCACTCAGAACTGATGAACTAATTGCAAGGAATCCTGTTGCTCTACTATTTCTCAAAGTTAAATGTTTATCAATTGTATTGATTACACCATTGGCTCTTCCTAATTATGTACATATGCGTTAGATTTTACAGTGCTAATTTTGCAGTGTGATTCTCTTTCCTCTGTTGTTCTGGTGGAAAAACTTGTCTAAGCCTCTTGATTATCAATGGGAAAGGCCATCTTTAAAGTGAATTTCCTACTCAACAATTTGGCTCACCTTATGATTTTGGGGGTGGTGAGGGAAGGCATCTTACAATCTTATAGTCCCACTCCTGGCTAAGCAGTTGAAGCGAACAACTGTTGCCTTGGAACTCTTGTTTCTGCATCATACATACACTTTACCATAATGACAAATATATAGGCAACCAGTCCAGGAGGTCAGGAAGGACGTTAGAACATGGATATCTGTGCAAAAGAAAAACTCTGTAGTTTATCTGTACTAATCCCCCAAACTACAGCATAAAAAAGTGAAAGACGCTCAGTCATGTCTGACTCTTTGCAACCCCATGGGCTGTAACAGTCCATGGAATTCTCCAGGCCAGAATCCTGGAGTGGGTAGCCTTTCCCTTCTCCAGGGGATCTTCCCAACCCAGAGATCGAACCCAGGTCTCCCACATTGCAGGTGGATTCTTTACCAGCTGAGCCACCAGGGAAGCCCCATAGCATAAAAAAGTGTGATTAAAAAGCTGAAACAAGTACAACCTAATCCAGAGTGCTTACCTTCTGATTCTGCTTCCTTATCTGTGATGTGGAGTAATAGTCCTCCCATCACGGGGTGGTTATGAAGGCCAGATGAGATCACAAGCACCCAGTGCCTACCGCGGGCTGGTCCTACCACTTAAAAGAGATTTATTTCTCTTTCCTTACAACGCATGCTCACAATCCACAAATAAGCTTTTTCTTAGCCACTGTCATCAACCCTATTCCTTGTCAAATGAATGAATCCTCTGAAATTACGCAGATATTTGTAACTGGTTAAGAAAGGGTACAGTTTAAACTATTGAGGACATACTATCCTTTAGTGATCATAGAACGAGCAGAAATTTTAGTGGTGAAGTATGGAAGGGGGCTGGAATTTCCTTCTAAGAAGTCAGCATTTATGATCGACAAAAGCAACCCGTTCTGAAATGTTTACTGTCTGGCTGGAGGTTGTATGCAAGGGAAAGAAAAGACAGACATTATTAATGATTGAATAGCTATTTTTTCCCCCAGGAGGATTTAAGACACTGTAATTGAAGGGAATGACAATCCACTCCAGTATTCTTGCCTAGAGAATTCCATGGACAGAGAAGCCTGGCGGGCTACAGTTCGTGGGGTTGCAAAGAGTTGGACACGACTGAGCAACTAACAGACAGACAGACAGAAACCATTTAAAATTTTTATTTATTTTACTTTCCAGTTAAAAAATTTCCATCTGGTTCTCCTTTATGTCTTCTATTTCTTTCCTGAGATTTTCTACTTCTTTGCTGACTTACTATTTTTTTCATTTCTTTCAAGCATGTTTGTTAACTGCTTGTCAAAGTACTTTTCTAATGGCTGCTTTAAAACCCTTATAAAACAGTTTCAACATCTGTGTCCTACTGCTTTTAGTGTCTGTTGATTGCCTTTTCTCATTCAAGTTGAGATTTTCCTGGTTCTTGGTACGGCACATAATTTTTTTTTTTTATTATTGCATCCTGGACATTTTGGTATTATATCATGAGATTCTGTGTCTTGTTTAAATTTTCTGTTTTAGCAGGACTTTCTGACACTGCTCTGGTGGGGAAAGGGAGATGCCACTTCGTTATGACAGGGAGGGGTGAAAGTCTAGGCTTCCCACTTGGCCTCCATTGACACCTGGGGGAGGGAGGCCTCATTATTGTTGTGGAGGGGGAGGAAGTTCAGTTTCCCCTTGAGCTCTCTGCTGACACCACATTGGCTGAGAGAGAGAGGGACACTTCAGTGCTGTTCTTACTGACATCACAGGGAACAGGGAGAAAAGTTACGGCTCTCTGACTCCATCCTGAAGGGGGATGGTGGAAGGCGCCCCTTGTCACAGCTGGAGAAGGGGGGTAGGAGTGAAGGCTTCCCGTGTGGTCTTTGTTGATGACTGGTCCTGATATGATGGGTTTTCAGGGCTGTTTGGCTGGAGAAGGGCAGTTTTTTGGTTGTTGTTTTTGTTTTTAAAAAATCTTTGCTTACTTGGCTGCACTGGGTCTTAGTTGCAGCATGTGGGATCTTTAGGCGCACATCATGTGGGGTCTAGTTCCCTGATCAGGGATTGAACCCAGGCGCCCTGTCCTGGGAGTGCAGAGTCTTAGCCACTGGACAATCAGAGAAATCCCTGGAGTAGGGCAGTTATTATTTGAAGGTTTTCTGTCTTGCTAGACTGCCCCTTTGTGTATAAACAGCAGGCATTTCTCGGTGCTTTTATAGTTTTTGCCTGTTGATATGGACAGGTTGGCAACTTCTCAATGTTCAGTCTAGGACCCCTCAGCTGAAAAGTGAAACCGGGGAACTCACTACTGAATTTTTCCTCAGGTCTCAAGATCTCTAGCTGATCTGCTCTATTCTCTCCACCTTTTAAAGTCTGATGTACAGTGGCCAGAGCTTTTGGTTATTCTTTGTGGAGAGGAATAGAGACAAGTGGGTCCATTCCACTTTGCATCAGAAACGGAAGCAATCAGCCATTTAAAATTTCTTTTGACTCTAATTTGCATGTGAACGCAAGGGAAAAACTGATGAAAACAAAAGAACTGATTACTTTTCATTTGGTTCTTTTTCTTTCCACCTGCTTTTCCTAAAACCCTATGTCTTTGCTTTAATCCACACTCGTCTGCATGTGCTGTGTTTGGGGACCTGGGACAGAGTGGATGATATTATGAAGCGATTCAACCCTTAGTTAAGAACTTTGAACTTTGGGGCTCTGGGTACCTATTTTACTATTATTATTTTTAAAATATTTATTTATTTTATTTTTTTCTCTGCTGGGTCTTCACTGCTGCATGCGGGCTTTCTCTAGTTATGGCGAGCGGGGGCTTCTCATTCCAGTGGCTTCTCTTGTTGAGGAGCACACTCTAGGGCACTCAGAGTCCCGTAGTTGAGGTTCATGGGCTCTAGAGAGCAGGGTCAATAGTAGTTGTGGCATTAGTTGCTCTGAAGCATGTGGGATCTCCCCTGACTGGGGATTGAACCTTTGTCCCCTGCGTTGACAGGTGGATTCTTAACCACTGGACCACCAGGGAAGCCCTGGGGAACTATTTTAAATGTTAATCTGTGATGATGATAATCAGGTGATTTGTCCAAAGCATGCAGTGGGTGCAAGGTGTGGGGCAGAAGAGTTACTGGAAGCTGAAGGTGAGGGGAGGCTAGCACCTCAGTGTACAGAGCTGGGCAGTGACTAGAGAAGCAAGGCTGAGCCCTGGGGCTTACCCCAGTGGGCCCCCTTCAGCTCACTCATCTGCTTCTAGGTAGAACCCGCAGGAAGTTTTCCTGAACTGACAACTGTTGCAGACCTATAATTTTCAAGACCCTATATGCAAGCATGCTCAGTCGCTCAGTCGTGTCCAACTCTTTGTGACCCCACGGACTATATCCCTCTAGGCTCCTCTGTCCATGTGATTCTCCAGGCAAGACTACTGGAGTGGATTGCCATTTCCTCCTCCAGGGGATCTTCCTGACCCAGGGATGGAACCTGCATGTCCTGTGTCTCTGGCATTGGCAGGAGGGTTCTTTACCACTGAGCCACCGGCGAAAAAGACATCTCAGACGCCATCCTTGCTCTCAAAAAGCACGTGGTCCAGAAACTTCTCACTCAGTGGATTCTTCCCTCCTACTGTTTCTTCTCTGCTACACTCACAGGTCTAGACCTCACACGCCCTTTCGGTGAGTCTCCTAAGGGTTCCTACCAGAGAGAAGAAACATTCAGAACCAAAAGGAAATCAAACAGAACCGAGAGAGAAGAGCCTCCGCTGGCTCCGGGAGCAAGCAGTAACCTGACTTCTGCACAAGGTGTGCCCAGGTGACTTGCCCATCCTTGGGCGGCTGCCATGACACATTCCGCACGCTTGACGCTGCCCGGGGAGAACCAGGCAGCCCAGCGCGGCTTTCCTACTCAGAGCATCTGGCTCAGCGGCCAGGGTATCCTCTATGCAGCCAGCACAGTCCGGGCTCAGCTCATTGTGATCCTCAGCCTGCCTGGGCAGTGACACTCCCCTCGGCCCCCGGGGAGCCGCAGAGCCAGGGACAGAATAACATGCTCAGGAGAAATGTCCTCAGAGTCCTCAGCATCGGGCTGCCGCTGGTCTTCGCTCTCAACCTCCTCCTGATGTTTTACACCAAGAGGATTGTACAGGAGTTGATCCTGGGGGATCATCAGAAGAAGCTGCATTTTGCTCCGTCTGAACAGAATGGGACAGTGATGGACAGACTCTCTCGACTGGAGGCGGATTTGCTGCATCTGAGTAAGTCAGCAGAACTGACTCGAAAGGGACGGTGTGTGTGCCTGTCTGTGCCTGTGAGGGTGTGTTTAGGGGCACAGAATAAAGGGGTGTGGAGGGAAAAAGGAGGGAGAATTAGTGGGACTCAGAGCCAGCAGCTGATGGAGGGGAACAGGCTGTGTGTATGTGTGTGTGTGTGTGTGTGTGTGTGCACCTCAGGGGGGGCACACACACCCTGGTGAAGTCTGTGCAGAAAGAGCCCCCTGGCTGATGTGTCCTACAGGTCAACCTCTTTTTAAAATTGAGTTAAAGTTGGCATATGCTGCAGCTGCTTAGTTGCTCAGTTGTGTCTGACTCTTTGCCACCCCCATGGACTGTGTCCCTCCAGGCTCCTCTGTCCATGGAATTCTCCAAGAGTGGGGTGCCATGCCCTCCTCCAGGGGATCTTCCTGACCCAGGGATAGCACCCGTTTCTTCTGAGTCTCCTGCATTGGCAGGCAGATTCTTTACCTCTAGTGCCACCTGGGAAGCCCAACTGACATATAGTTCAGTTCAGTCCTGTCACTCAGTCATGTCCGACTCTTTGCGACCCCATGGACTGCAGCACGCCAGGCCTCCCTGTCCATCACCAACTCCCAGAGTTTACTCAAACTCATGTCCATTGAGTCAGTGATGCCATCCAACCATCTCATCCTCGGTCGTCCTCTTCTCCTCCTGCCTTCAATCGTTCCCAACATCAGGGTCTTTTCAAATAAGTCATAGGATTACATTAATTTCATGTGTAGGACATAAGGATTCAATATTTGTATCTTTCGTGAAATGGTCACAATAAATCTGATTAACATTTGCTGTCTCACACAGTTCTACACTTTTTCCTTGGGATGAGAACTTTTGAGATTGACTCTATCCCCAGCTTTTAAACAATACAGCATTATTGACTATAGTTGCCACACTGTACATTATATCTCCAGGACTTATTTATTTTATAACTGGGATTGTGTAGCTTTTGACCTTCTTTACACGCTTTGCTCACCCCCAGCCTGCCTCTAGCAACCATTAATCTGTTCCCTGTATCTTTAAACTATATATATATATATATTTGACTGCACCTCATATAAGATCTTTGAGAATCTTTTTTTAGTTGCAGCATGCAGACCTCTTAGTTGCAGCATGTGAAATCTAGTTCCCTGACTAAGGATCAAACCAGGGCCCCGTGCGCTGTGAGTGCGGAGTCTTAGCCACCGGGCTGCCAGGGCAGTCCCTGTTCTTTGCATCTATGAACTCATTTCCCCCCATTCTTTTTAGATTCCACACATCAATGAGACCCGATAATATTTGTCTTTGGCTTTTTTCACTTAAGATGATGCCCTCAGGGTCCAGCACATTTTAACCTCTTCCCAGGAATTCTGGGGTTTGTTTTTAAAACTCACCATGAAACTCTACCTCCTGTGAATTTCATGTATCTTGGCATCTGCTTCCAGTGAAGGCAGGAATCATGGGCTTCCCGCGTGATAAGAATCTCATGCTCGTGCCCTGGAGGAGAGGGGTCTGGAATGTGAGGGCAGAGAATCGACTGCGCAGATGTGTGGCTGTGTGCCCGTGGAGCCTGGGTGGTGGGGAGTGTCTTTTTTTTCTGTTTAATTTTAAAAAAATGATTATTTAATTATTTGGCTGCACTACGTCCCAGTTGCGGTGTGTAGAATCTCTGATCTACATCGCAGCATGCAGGACCTTTAGTTATGCCACGTGATACCTTTTAGTCATGGCATGTGGAATCTAGTTTCCAGACCAGGGATCAAACCCAGGCCTCCTGTATTGGGAGTGCAGAGTCTTAGCCACTGGACCACCAGGAAATTTCCTCTTTTTGTTTAATTTTTTTAATTTTTAAAATTTTTATAGAATTTCAAAGGTTATTTTTCATTTACATTTATTATAAAATATTGGCTATATTCCCCATGTTGTACAGTACATGCATGAGCCTACGTTACATCCAGTAACAATCTGTGCCTCCCCTTGCCCTACTCCTGTGTTGCCCGCAAACATTGATAGCCACTAGTGTGTTCTCTATATCTGAGTCTATTTCTCTTTTCTCTTTTGTTATATTCACTAGTCTATTGTATTTTTTTTTTTAGATTCCACATATAAGTGATGTCATATAGTTCTTGTCTTTTTCTGTCTGACTTATTTCACTTAGCATAATAGCCTTGGGGAATGTCTTTAAAAAAATAATTCTGTTTATTTATTTATTTTAGTTATTTTGGCTGTGGTGGGTCTTTGTTGTCGCAGTCAGTCTTTCTCTAGTTGCGGAGAGTAGGGGCTACTCTCTAGCTGCAGTGAACAGGCTTTTCATTGCAGTGGCTTCTCTTGTTGCAGAGCGCGGGGGCTAGGACACCCAGGCTTCAGTAGTTTCAGCCCATGGGCTCCGTAGCTGCAGTTCCTGGGCTCTAGCGCACAGGCTCAGCAGTTGTGTGCATGCATCGGCTTAGTTGCTCCACTGCATGTGGAATCTTCCTGGACCAGGGATCAAACCCATGTCCCCCTGCATTGGCAGGCAGATTCTTAGCCACTGGACCACCAGGGAAGCCTAGGGAGTGTCTTTCAAAAAAAACAAGAACTGAGCCTTGTCAGGGTTCAGGGTGAGGCAGAGGGATAGATGGAAGGTCAGACAGGAAGAGGAAAGGAAGGGAAGAAATCAGAGAAGGGGAGATATGGAGAGGGGACAAGAGAGGAGAAAAGAGAGGAGCACAGAAATGGAGCCCAGAATGAAAATGTCCAGGGCGGAGGGTGGAAGAATTGATAGGGAGGAAAAAAGGGAAAATAGATGAGGGGAGAGAGAAGGAGGCATGAAGCATGGTTTCCATCCCCCATCACAAGACTTAGGTTATTGTGGTTCAGATTTCTGGAAGGCAGTTTTCACAAAGTGAAAGTGTTAGTCACTCAGTCATGTCAGATCCCATAGACTGTAGCCCACCAGGCTCCTCTGTCCATGGGATTCTCCAGGCAAGAATACTGGAGTGGATTGCCATTTCCTTCTTCAAGGGATCTTTCCAACTCAGGGATCGAACCTGAGTCTCCTGCATTGCAGGCAGATTCTTTACCGTCTGAGCCACCAGGGAAGGTTTCTCAGGGGACGGTTCAGTAGATGAGTGTCTTGTGATGTGCTTTACCACTCTATGCCCTGGGCCTGGCACAGAGAAATTAAGTAGATGAGTGAGTGACTGAGTGTAGGAAGGAGAGAACAGAGGACAAGCAGCCAGGGATGAAGAGAAGGGTGATCCAGGGGAAAGAGTTAGGGAAAACAGAGAAGATTGTCAGCTCCCGAGGCCCTGGCTTTGAGAGCCCTTGGCTGGTTTGCACGTTGACTATGCAAACATTTCCCGTGCAATTTCACCAGAGGATGTCTGTGTATCTTGGCCATCACTGTCACTCCTTGGCTGAGCACGCAGACCACACCAGCTCTCTGGCTCACCCACCCTGTGTCAGCCTCCTCAGGTCTTAAAATAGCAGGAGTTCTGCCAAGAGCCTGGCTAGTCTTTCCTCCCGCTGGGACACGATGTGCCCTGAGAAGCCATCCAGAGCTGTTTATTTCCATCTCTTTCTTTGCACAACCGGTTCCTCCTTTGCTTGTTGTTCTCTATGCTCTACACGTTCTATTCACTCAGAAATGACGTGGTGTCAGGGACTCCCTACCCGCTGAGATGAATTTCAAAGTGTTTTCTGGACCCCGTTTCCAGATCACAAATGCTTTTCTTTCCAGAAGGGCTTGCTGAAATGGAACGCTTGTTCAACGACCCCTCCTTCTGGTTGCTCCTTATCTCCCAGAAGACTGAAGAAAATCATGACAGTAAGGACACCTGAGCAAATTATGAAGTCTGTGAAGAGCCAAAGCAAACACATAATGATAATCATATCCCTATTGTGGGAGGGCTTGATAACTCTAAACCAGTTTTCTGGAACTTCCCTGGGGGTTCTTAAAAGGCCCCATCAGAGTGACACTTGGGTGTGTCCCCTTTGGGCCTTGGAGGTGGTCTAGTAACACAGTCTTCATCCCACCGGGTTCTGCGCTTCCATTGTCAACAATTTCCCACTGACAGCAGTGAATGAGAGCGGAAGATCAGATAACCCCCAGAGCAGAGTGTGAAAAGTGAAAATGTTGGTTGCTCAGACGTGTGTGACTCTTTGCCACCCAGTGGGCTATAGCTTGCCAAGCTCCTCTGTCCACCAGATCCTCCAGGCAAGAATACTGGAGTGGGTTGCCATTTCCCTCTCCAAGAGATCTTCTAGATCCAGGGACCGAACCCAGGTCTCCTGCATTGCAGGCAGACTCTGTACCATCTGAGCCACCAGAGAATCTCCAAAGAGGAGTATAAGAGAGTTTAAAGGCCCAAAAATCCAAGGCCTTTCTGTGATCCCCGTGCTTAGCACAGAAGACTTTGAATCAAAATATGATTTGATTTGGAATAGTGTGAAAATCCCGCTCCCATTTTTATTTTCTGCCTGAGCAACTATGAGAGCTAGTTCCCAGGAGCCTTCTCTGAAAGATCCTCCATTTATTTTTCTTTCCAGGTTTGCTTTGACCATCCTCTTTCCGTCTCATAGGCACTTCTGTGGTTGACTCTTCTCATTCATGGGCCAGGTTTAGGTCACCTTCCAAAAATACCCTCCTCCCACTGGTCAGGTTTCCCTGCATCCCTCTTAGGGGCTAGGCATGTAGCTGAAATTCTGCCCACGTTTTGCACACCAAACCGCGTACTGTGGTGTGGAGCTGCCTCTGTCCAGAGGGGTTCACACAGTGGGACCGTCCTCTCCTGAAGCTGGTACCCCAGGGCTGCAATCATCCGAAAAAGGGATTCTCTCTTCTAACTTGCAGGATCGTACTACATGAGCTAGAGGTGATCCCGTCAATTTGGTTGGAGTTTAGTGTGTTTCTAAGGGAGGACTGGGACTCCCCTGGTGACTCGGTGATAAGGAATTGCCAGCCAGTGCATGAGATGCAGGTTCAATCCCTGGCCCGAGAAGATCCCCTGGAGGAGGAAATGGCAACGCACTCCAGTACTTTTGCCTGGGAAATCTCATGGACAGAGGAGACTGGTGGGCTACCGTCCATGGGGCCGAAAAGAGTCAGACACAACTGAAGTGACTGAAAAGCAACAGAGCGGGTATTGGTGGGACCTTAAGCAAGTCCCTCTGGTGGAGTGCCTTTGAATCGAAACCACTAGGTGGGTATTTTGGGGGCCTTTGAAGAGCTCTGGTGCTTTATGTCTTAAAGTAGAAAAAATTCCATGTGAGAGAGGCCAAGTGATAGGTAAGGAATTTATTAGAATAGGAATTGAGAGTCCCTTAATAGAGTAGAGTTCAAAGTCACTGCAAGGAGATCAAGCCAGTCATTCCTAAAGGAAATCAACCCTGAATATTCATTGGAAGGACTGATGCTGAAGAAGCTCCAATACTTTGACCACCTGATGTGAAGAACTGACTCATTGGAAAAGACTCTGATGCTGGGAAATATTGAGGGCAGGAGGAGAAGAGGGTGACAGAGGATGAGATGGTTAGATAGCATCATTGACTCAATCTACACGACTTTGAGGAAGCTCTGGGAAGCCTGGCACGCTACAGTCCATGGGGTCGCAATGAGTTGGACACGACAGAGCGAATGAAATGAACTGAGCTGAACCGATTAGAATAGGATGCTTGAGAGGCTTAAAGTGGGTAGGCTAGAGGGTGCTTCCACAAGAACTTAGCAGGCTACAGTTTTATAATCAAAGGAAAAGTGGGGAGGGGGAGAAAACCTTCTTCCTCATTCGTGGGTAGATGTCATGCTTCCATCATCAGCCCCTTCTCCAGGTTGGGTGGGGGGTTGGTTTTCTTGTCCCTACATGGTCAAGCCAGGACTATCATGGCACTATGGGAAAATTATCCAGGTCTCAGTACAATGAGTGCCTTTCACTTTGAAATGCCATCTTTCCATAACCATTGTTTTGATGTGTAGAGAGAGCGCACCCTAAGGATCATTAACTTGTTGAACTCACTGGGCAGGATGTGGGGCTCATGCCACCATTTTTTTATTGTTTGGGGGCATGTCTCGTGTTTCTGTTGCATGGTTTTGTGGCTAAGGAAGCCTGCTTGCTTCTGTGGTTAAGCAAACCTGCTTTCTTAAAGTGACGGTTAACTTACAGAGGTCTCCCATATTTTTTTCTACTTACACCTCGCTAATGGGATTAACTATTTAATCACCTACTTGGTCCCTTTACTCTGTTGCTATCACCATGATTACCATTTTGGGGTTGAATGCTGAGGAGTGTCATAGTCAATGTTGGACTTGGAAAATACTAATCAGTCAACTCTAGCTTTCGTTCAATTGAAAGTCCCCAAGTATGGCTCCTGCCAGTGTCTCTGTCCCCAGAGTGACAGCACCCCAACCCCCACCCCCAGGAAACTCTCTAAGACCAACAGGTAGGTAGGTCTGCCCAGGCTTCTATTAAATGACTGCTTTTGCTCTGGGTCCTGGTGTGCCTGAGGTTTTGTGTGTGTGCCCTTTAAAAGTGAAATCTCTATTTCTCCCAGTCCCTTGGGACTTCAAAATTAAGCCTTTCTGGTCTTGAAAGTCAAATGCTATGGGGGCTCATTTTCCTGGTGCGGGACCCCCAGGCTGGGGAATCCTACATGCAGCTCAGAACTCTCACTCCTGGAGGAGAACCTCTGCATTATAACCATTCTCCAGTTTGGGAGTCTCCAATTTTCCTTTGGCTGCGCTGGGTCTTAGTTGCAGCACGTGGGATCTAGTTTCCTGATCACAGGTCCAGGCCCCCTGGACCACCAGGGAGGTCTGTCCAGTTTCTTGATGCCTTTCGTTGTGGAAGAACTTTTCTGGCCTTTGTCACCCATGGCTGCTCTGTGGGTGGTATTGATGTTGGCGTGCTTGAGAGAGAGAGGGTGATCTCGGGCTCTTTTGGTTCCATTGAAGGAAGGAGTCAGAAGACTATTGTAACAGCCCGTTACTTATCACGAAAGCCTGACTGTCCTCTTTCCTCAGCCGACACTTTCCTGCCAATCTCGACACACTCTCTCCCTCCTTACAGGCCATACCATGGCCATCCATTCACAGTCTTCATCTCTGCCCCGAGTCCCGCTGTCACCCGGGTCCCTGCAGCGTCCTGTGATTAACTGATCCAATCGCTCGGCTACCCCTCTGTAAAGGCTCCTGCCTCACTCTTTCACAGTGTGCTCTGGGCTTTGTCATCCTCCCGAACTGCTCCCCTCGAAAATGACAAACACACACTATCTAGCCCTGACCACAACCTCAGGACCCTGGAGCAAGCTCATTCAACCTTTCCATAACAATACCATCTCTCCAGGTCTTCTCTTGCCAATATCTACAAGTCCTTGCACACTTGTTCTGTTGCACCCTGCTAAAAGTCTGGGGAGAAAAACATTTCAAGGAAATGTGGATGAGAAAGTAACGCCCCGGTAGCTAACAACTGGCTGAGATGTTTTCTCCCCTGCCCTTCGTTTGCAGAACAAACTATGAAGCTGGCTACGAAACACTCAGAAGATGGGGTTGGCAGGCTGGCAATGGTGAAAGATGAAAAGCATCCTTTTCCAGATACAGCTCATGCCAAGGAGGGTGGCTTCTTCAAGGAAAATCCCCACAAGGTTCTCTTCCCAGACTCAGAACTTTTCAGGAAGTGGGGTAGGGACCTTTCTCAGGCTCAGCAGAAAGAGGCTGAGGACCTCTTCCAGAAGTTTGGCTATAACGTGTACCTCAGTGACCAGTTGCCCCTGGATCGTACCCTCCCAGACACTCGAGATTCCAGGTAAGACGGACCAAGACAGGCTTTCTAGGGACCTCAGTGTTGTCTGAAGACAAGCTTTGGGAGGTGGCTTAGATGGTAAAGAATCTGCCTGCGATGCAGAAGACCCAGGTTCAATCCATGGGTTGGGAAGATCCCCTGGTAAAGGGGATGGCTATCCACTCCAGTATTCTTGTCTGGAGAATTCCATGGACAGAGAAGACTGGCGGGTTACTGTCCATGGGGTTGCAAAGAGTTGGATACAACTGAATGACTAACATTTTAAGAGTAGCAGAAGTCAAGGGTTGAAAAGAAGTGTGGGAAAGTGAGAAATTCGTGAGGAAGTGGGTCAGGGGGTAGAAAGTTCCGGAAGACTGACAGAGCAGAATTCTCGACTTTAGTCCATTTTATAATGGCAGCTCTGAGAAGATAACTGATGGATTTAAGTGTTTACAGCCCCTCAGAGCTGAGCAGAGGTATCAGAGAAACACAGATTCTTGAGAATTCTGATAGGATGGGTCAAACTCATAATTTTACAGATGAGGAAACTGAGGCTGAGAGAGAGAAACAACTTGGGCAAGTTGAAGGAAGTTAACAGTGCTACTGTTCTCCCTAATGTTTCTCTCAAATTCTCTGCTTGGACCCTTCTTTATTTTAAAAAATATTTGTTTATTTGGCTCAGGTGAGTTTTCTTTGTGGCATTCAGGATCTTTAGTTGCAACATGTGGGAACTAGTTCCCTGACCAGGGATTGAACCTGGGACCCCTGCATTAGATGCAGTCTTAGCCTCTGGACCACCAGGGTCTTATTAATTTTAACTTAAAGAAACTTTCCTCTCTCCTTCTGTTTTCCCTTCCTATTTTTTTTTCTCATTCTGCCTCTCTTTAGTAAGTTTTTTCTGCCTCCTTACTAAATTTTAAAAATAACAGTTTTTGGAGATGAATTCACATACCATACAATTTACTAAAGTGCATGATTTAATGATTTTTAGTTTATTCATCACCATTATCAATTTTAAAACATTTTCACCTCTTTTGAAAGAAAACCTACCCCTCCTCACAGGCTCTCCCTGTCTGCCTACAACTTCCTCATCCTTAGGCAACCACTGATTTGCTTTTTGTCCCCATGGACTTGCCTCTTCTGGACATTTTGTATAAATGGAATCATATAACATGGAGTATTCTGTATGTAGCATAATGTTTTCAAGTGTCATTCATGTTATAGCTTATAACATTCATCACTACTTTATTTGTCACTATCATTCCTTTTATGGTAAAATAAGATTTCGTTGTCCAGTTGTATACCACCTCTTTGTTATCTGTTTACCAGTTGATGGACATTTGGATTATTTCCACTTTTTGACTACTATGAATAATGCTGGTTTGAACATTTATGTACAAGTTCTTGTGTGAACATATGTCTTCATTTTTCTTGGTTATACCCTAGGAGTAGAATTGCTGGACCATATGATGACTCTATATTTAAACTTCCAAGGAACTGCCAGACTGTTTTCCAAAGTGGCTGCATCATTTTATATTCCCTCTAGCAGCATATGAGAGTTTTGATTTTTTTTTAACATACTTATCAAGATTTGTTTTTGTTTTTTGATCATAGCCATCTTAGTGAGTGTGAAAGTGCAAAGTGCAAGTCGCTCAGTCATGTCCGACTCTTTGCGACCCCATGGACTTTATAGTCCATGGAATTCTCCAGGCCAGAATACTGGAGTGGGTAGCCTTGCCCTTTTCCAGGGGATTTTCCCAATCCAGGGATCAAACCCAGGTATCCTGCATTACAGGCAGATTCTTTACCAGCTGAGCCACTGGGGAAGCCCAAGTGGTATACAACTGTGGTTTTGATTTAAATTTCCCTGTTGTCTAATAATGCTGAACATTTTTCATGTGTTTGTGGGCCATTTGTTTATTTTCTATGGAGAAATGTCCATTTAGACACTTTCTACTTTTAAGAAGGTATTTGTCTTTTCATTATTGAGTTGCAAGTGTTTTTTAATAGGAATTTAACCTGTTTTTAAATTTGTTGGTGGATAGTTGTTTATAGTATTCCCTATTTTCTAATTTTCCATGTAATCTTTTTCTTTGGCCCAATGGTAATTTAAGAATGTGTTTTTTGATTTCCACCTATTTGTGAATTTCTAATATCTTTCTGTTTTCATCTCTCATGCCACTTCACTGTGATCAGAGAATCATACTTCATATGAATTTAGTCTTTTAAAATTTATTGAGGCTTATTATATGCTCTAGCACACAGCCTCTCGTGAAGAATAGCGCATGTACAGTTAAAAGCAATCTGCTTTTGTTGTGTAGCCTGTTCTTATGGACGCCACTAGGTCTCACCAATTTGAAGCGTTGTTTCAGTTCAGTTCAGTCGCCCAGTCATGTCCAACTCTTTGCGACCCCATGAATCGCAGCACGCCAGGCCTCCCTGTCCATCACCAGCTCCCGGAGTTTACTCAAACTCATGCCCATCGAGTTGGTGATGCCATCCAGCCATCTCATCCTCTGTCGTCCCCTTCTCCTCCTGCCCCCAATCCCTCCCAGCATCGGGGTCTTTTCCAATAAGTCAATTCTTCTCACGAGGTGGCCAAAGTACTGAAGTTTCAGCTTCAGCATCAGTCCTTCCAATGAACACCCAGGACTGATCTCCTTTAGGATGGACTAATTGGATCTCCTTGCAGTCCAAGGGACTCTCAAGAGTCTTCTCCAGCTCCACACTTCAAAAGCATCAATTTTTCAGCGCTTAGCTTTCTTCACAGTCCAACTCTCACATCCACACATGACCACTGGAAAAACTATAGCCTTGACCAGATGGACCTTTGTTGGCAAAGTAATGTCTCTATTTTTTTTTTTTTATTATTATTTTTTTTTTCCAGTGGATTTTGTCATACATTGATATGAATCAGCCATGGATTTACATGTATTCCCAATCCCGATCCCCCCTCCCACCTCCCTCTCCACCCGATTCCTCTGGGTCTTCCCAGTGCACCAGGCCGGAGCACTTGTCTCATGCATCCCACTTGGGCTGGTGATCTGTTTCACCATAGATAGTATACATGCTGTTCTTTTGCAATATCCCACCCACACATTCTCCCACAAAGTTCAAAAGTCTGTTCTGTATTTCTGTGTCTCTTTTTCTGTTTTGCATATAGGGTTATCGTTATCACCTTTCTAAATTCCATATATATGTGTTAGTATGCTGTAATGTTCTTTATCTTTCTGGCTTACTTCACTCTGTATAATGGGCTCCAGCTTCATCCATCTCATTAGAACTGATTCAAATGAATTCTTTTTAATGGCTGAGTAATATTCCAAGGTGTATATGTACCACAGCTTCCTTATCCATTCATCTGCTGATGGGCATCTAGGTTGCTTCCATGTCCTGGCTAATATAAACAGTGCTGCGATGAACATTGGGGTACACGTGTCTCTTTCAGATCTGGTTTCCTAGATGTGTATGCCCAGCAGTGGGATCGCTGGGTCATATGGCAGTTCTATTTCCAGTTTTTTAAGGAATCTTCACACTGTTCTCCATAGTGGCTGTACTAGTTTGCATTCCCACCAACAGTGTAAGAGGGTTCCCTTTTCTCCACATCCTCTCCAGCATTTATTGTTCGTAGACTTTTGGATAGCAGCCATTCCGACCGGTGTGAGATGGTACCTCACTGTGGTTTTGATTTGCATTTTTCTGATAATGAGTGATGTTGAGAATTTTTTCATGTGTTTGTTAGCCATCTGTATGTCTTCTTTGGAGAAAAGTCTGTTTAGTTATTTGGCCCATTTTTTTATTGGGTTGTTTATTTTTCTGGTATTGAGCTGCATGAGCTGCTTGTATAGTTTTTAGGTTAATTGTTTGTCAGTTGCTTTGTTTGCTATTATTTTCTCCCATTCTGAAGGCTGTCTTTTCACCTTGCTTATAGTTTCCTTCACTGTGCAAAAGCTTTTAAGTTTAATTAGGTCCCATTTGTTTAGTTTTGCTTTTATTTCCAATATTCTGGGAGGTGGGTCATAGAGGATCTTGCTGTGATTTATGTCGGAGAGTGTTTTGCCTATGTTCTCCTCTAGGAGTTTTATAGTTTCTGGTCTTACATTTAGATCTTTAATCCATTTTGAGTTTATTTTTGTCTCTATTTTTTAACATGCTTTCTAGGTTGGTCATAACTTTCCTTCCAAGAAGTAAGCGTCTTTTAATTTCATGGCTGCAGTCACCATCTGCAGTGATTTTGGAGCCCCCAAAAATAAAGTCGGACACTGTTTCCACTGTCTCTCCATCTATTTCCCATGAGGTGATGGGACCAGATGCCATGATCTTAGTTTTCTGAATGTTAAGCTTTAAGCCAACTTTTTCATTCTCCTCTTTCACTTTCATCAAGAAGCTTTTTAGTTCCTCTTCACTCTCTGCCATAAGGGTGATGTCATCTGCATATCTGAGGTTATTGATATTTCTCCCGGCAAGCTTGATTTCAGCTTGTGCTTCTTCCAGCCCAGCGTTTCTCATGATGTACTCTGCATAGAAGTTAAATAAGCAGGGTGACAATGTACAGCCTTGACGTACTCCTTTTCCTATTTGGAACCAGTCTGTTGTTTCATGTCCAGTTCTAACTGTTGCTTCCTGACCTGCATACAGGTTTCTCAAGAGGGTGGTCAGGTGGTCTGGTGTTCCCATCTCTTTCAGAATTTTCCATAGTTTATTGTGATCCACACAGTCAAAGGCTTTGGCATAGTCAATAAAGCAGAAGTAGATGTTTTTCTGGAACTCTCTTGCTTTTTTGATGATCCAGCGCATATTGGCAATTTGATCTCTGGTTCCTCTGCCTTTTCTAAAACCAGCTTGAACATCTGGAAGTTCACGGTTTATGTGTTGCTGAAGCCAGGCTTGGAGAATTTTGAGCATTACTTTACTAGCGTGTGAGATGAGTGCAATTGTGCAGTAGTTTGAGCATTCTTTTGGATTGCCTTTCTTAGGGATTGGAATGAAAACTGACCTTTTCCAGTCCTGTGGCCACTGTTGACTTTTCCAAATTTGCTGGCATATTGAGTGCAGCACTTTCACAGCATCGTCTTTCAGGATTTGAAATAGTTCAACTGGAATTCCAGCACCTCCACTAGCTTTGTTCGTAGTGATGCTTTCTAAGGCCCACTTGACTTCACATTCCAGGATGTCTGGCTCTAGGTGAGTGATCACACCATTGTGATTATCTGGGTCGTGAAGCTCTTTTTTGTACAGTTCTTCTGTGTATTCTTGCCACCTCTTCTTAATATCTTCTGCTTCTGTTAGGTCCATACCATTTCTGTCCTTTATTGAGCCCATCTTTGTCTGAAATGTTCCCTTGGTATCTCTAATTTTCTTGAAGAGATCTCTAGTTTTTCCCATTCTGTTGTTTTCCTCTATTTCTTTGCACTGATCGCTGAGGAAGGCTTTCTCATTTCTCCTGGCTATTCTTTGGAACTGCATTCAAATGGGAATATCTTTCCTTTTCTCCTTCTCCAGGCCAGAATACTGGAGTGGGTAGCCTTTCCCTTCTCCAGGGGATCTTCCCAACCCGGGGATCGAACACAGGTCTCCGGCATTGCAGGCCAGTTCTTTACCAGCTGAGCCACAAGGGAAGCCTGCAGTGTTGTTTAAGTCTTGCCTAGTTGTGGCGCATACTTCGTTGCTCCGAGGCATGTGAGCTTGTTCAACCCGGAACAGGGATTGAACTGGTGTCCCTTGCACTGCAAGGCATATTCGTAACCACTGGACTACCAGGAAAACCTTCCTTGTTTATGTTGTGTTTAGTTGTTGTTCGGGGCTTCTCTTGTGGCTCAGACAGTAAAGATTCTGCCTGCAATGGGGGAGACCTGGGTTCGATCACTGGGTCGGGAAGATCCCCTGGAGAAGCAAGTGGCAACCCTCTACAGTATTCTTGCCTGGAGAATCTCACGGACAGAGGAGCCTGGCAGACTACAGTTCATGGACTTGAAAAGAGTTGGGCAGGACTGAGTGACTAACACTTTCCTTTCCACTTTCTTTGAAAGTGGGGTATTGAAATAGCCGGTGATTATTGTCGAATTGTCTGTTATTCTCTTCAGTCTGTCAGGGTTTGCTTCATGTATTTTGGTACTCTGATGCTAGGAATAAATGTTTAAAACTGGTATATCTTCCTGATGGTTAGATCCTTTTATGGTTACAAAGTCTCTCCCTTTATAACTAACAACATTTTAATTTTACCATCTATTTTGTCTGATTTTAGAATAACCTCTCTAACTTTTTATGGTTGCTGTCTGCCGATATATCCTTCACTTTCAACCTACTTGTATCTTTTGATCTAAAATGTTTCCTAAAGACAACATATAGTTGGACCTTTTTTTAAAAAAATGCAATTGGACAATATTTACCTTTTGATTGGATTGCTTAATTCACCCACAATCATTGTTTTTATTGATATAGTTGGGTTTACCTCTGCCATTCTATTTTTGTTTTCTAATGCCTCTCATCTTTTCCCTCTGTTCCTCCCTTACTGCTTGTCTTTTACATTAAGTGGCTATTTTCAAATGTAACAGTATAATAATTTAATTTTTCAGTATATTTTTATAGTTGTTTTCTTAATGGTTGTTCTAGGGCTTGTCACGTGCATCTTAACTTATCAGAGTCTGTTTAGACTTATTTCAGTGAGATATAGGAAGATTATATTTTTAGCTCTATTCCCTCTTCCTCCTTTTTTCTATTATTTTTATACATATTTCAAATTGTATGGTACAAGCTCCAAAATATACTATTATAATTACATTACATAATTTTATATCTATTAAAGAAGATGAGAAAAAGGGAGAGGAAGTATAAATTTACAGTGTGTTATATTTATCTTATTTACCATGTCTGATTCTCTGCACTTATTCCTGTAGATTCAATTTACCATCTGGTGTGATTTCCTTACTTCAATACAGTTTTGCTCCCATCCATCTCTTTTGTGCTGTCTTGTCAAGTATATCAAATTGCTATATATTATAGTCCCAATAATACAATTACATACACTTTAAAAAATACAATTGCTTTTAAAATTAGTTACGAGAAGGAATACACTGTCTTTTATAATTACACAGTTACCTTTACTGGTGCTCTTTGTTTTTGCCCATTTGTGTGCGTGTGTGTGTGTATTTGCATTATGGCCCAAGATCACTTGCTTTTAGCCTAAAAAGACTCACAGACTTAGAGAATGAACTTAGGGTTACCAGATGGGAAGGAAAGAGGAAGAGATAGTTAGGAAGTTTGGGCTAAACATGTATATGCTACTATATTTAACATAGGTAACCAGCAAGGACCTACTGTATAGCACAGGGAATTCTGCTCAATATTATGTAACAACCTAAATGGGAAAATAATTTGAAAAATAAGAGATAACTGAATCACTTTACTGTATACCTGAAGTTATCACAACATTGTTAATCAACTATACTCCAATATAAAATAAAAAGTTAAAAAATGTTAAATAATAAAAAGCAAGTATAAAAAAAGAAATTCGTATTTCTTTTAAGGTAGTCTGCTACCAGCAAATTCTCTCAATGTTTACTTGCCTTTATTTCCTCTTCACATTTGAAAGATATAAGATGCTTTGTTGATAGTCTTTTTTCTTTGGACAATTTCAGTATGTTGTCCCACTACCTTCTATTTTTATTGTATTTAATGAGATGTCAACTCTTAATATTGTTGAGGATCTCCTTGTATGTGGTGAGTCATTTTTCTCTGACTGCTTTCAATATTTTATCTTTGGCTTTTGGTATTTGGACTAAGGTGTGTCTGGGTGTGCATCGCTGCATTTCTCCTACTTTCTTTGGAACCTGCCTCAATTTCATCATTTAAGTCTTTAGGTGTGTGGATAAAATGCTGAGATCAGTGGGTAACTGACGCATTTTGGATCATTAAGGTTGAATTCTATAGAGACTAAGTCATGAAACGGCTTATTAGAAAGTATTAGTGTGGATGCAAACTATGTCTGATTCACGTACCCTTCTATACTTGAATAACATGAGTCATGTCTGCTGCTTACAAACCAAATGAGTGCTCTTCCATCCTGCTGACCATAAAAAAAAAAAAAAAAATCCACATGGCTCTGGTGGATGGATTCCAGAACTAAGGCATCCTGGAAACCACCACGCTTTGAGAACATAGGAAGACCACTCCCTGGACTTTTTAAATTTTATTTTATTTATTATTTATTTTTGACTGTGCTGGGTGCTCACTGCTGCGTGAGGGCTTTCTCTAGTTGTGACAAGCTGGGACTACTCTTTGTTGCAGTGCGTGGGCTTCTTATTGGATGGCTTCTCTTGTTGTGGAGCACAGGCCCTACAGCACCGGCTCAGTAGCTGTGGCACGTGGGCTTAGTTGCTCTGCGGCATATAGAATATTCCCACATCAGGGATCAAACCTGTGTCCCCTGCACTGGCAGATGGATTTCTATCCACTGGACCACCAGGAAAGTCCTCCTTGGATTTTCTCTGAGAAAGAAGTATTTTAGTGATTCAGAGATGTCACATAAATTATAAGATAATATGAGGATAGACCTTCTATGTCTGCTACTGCTGTTGCTGCTAAGTCACTTCAGTCGTGTCTGACTCTGTGTGACCCCATAGAAGGCAGCCTACCAGCAAGATGCAAAGTGGTGGTCATCACTACTGGTTTTTCCAGTTTTCTGGATGGTTGTCTGATACCAGAAACATGCCAGCCCTGGCAGTCTCCAAGTGGTCACACCCTCCCTTTAATTTTCAGAGACCAGAGAAAGGCCATTCGGGGCAATCAATAAACTTTATTGAGTTTTAAGTAGATCCTACATGCTCAGGTGCTTCTTTTGTGTCCAACTCTTTTCAAGTCCATGGACTGTAGCCCACCAAACTCTTCTGTCCATAGGATTCTCCAGGAAAGAATACTGGAGTGGGTTGCCATTTCCTCTTCCAGAGGATCTTCCTGACCTAGGATCAAACCCATATCTCCTGTGTCTCACGCATTAGCAGGCAGATTCTATACCCCTGAGCCACCTGGGAAGCCCTAAGGAGATATTAAGTTCCAACAAACAAACACATGGAAAGGCAGGGCTTCAATAGTTAATCTTCAACAGGGAGTTCAGAAAAATGCCATGGCCAGATTAGTTACAAAACTTGCAGGGCCCAGTGCAAAATGAAAACGTGGGGCTTGTTATTTAAAAATTACTAAAAAATATTTCAAGATGGTGATAGCAAATTATTAAATCAAGTTAATTCACAAGTGTCGGAACCTGTGTGATTGCACAAGTCAGACATCCAGGAAGCTGGTCTTGCTGCCCTCCTAACTTGCCTCAGGAAACCCCAATGTATCAATAAGAAGATGTTTGGCAATTGTTGCATGTGTGCATATCAGTTTTTTTTGCTTTTCACAACAGCAGTTTCTGGCAATGTTGTCATTTGCATACAACTTATCTTTCTAGTTCTAACATCTGGGATCTGGCTGTGGTGCTAGTGGTAAAGAAACTGCCTGCCAATGCAGGAGACATAAGAGACATGGGTTCGATCCCAGGGTCAGGAAGATCCCCTGGAGAAGGGCATGGCAACCCACTCAGGTATTCTTTCCTGGAGAATCTCATAGACAGAGGAGCCTGGCGGGCTACAGTCCATAGGGTTGCAAAGAGTCAGACATGACTTAAGCGACTTCGCACACACTTATAGCTCTAACATCTAGAAATTACTCACCTTATATATTTCTCCCTTTGTACCCTCCTGTTGCTAAGGGTGAGTGAGTGCATGTGGGTGTGCAGAGTTGTGTCTGCCTCTCTGTGACCCCGTGGACTGCAGCCTGCCAGGCTCCTCTGTCCATGGGATTCTCCAGGCAAGAATACTGGAGTAGGTTGTCATTTCCTCCTCCAGGGGATCTTTCTGACCGAGGGATTAAACCCACATCCGCTGCCTCTCCTGCTTGGCTGGTGGATTCTTTACCACTGAGCCACCTGGGAAGCCCACTAAGGGTGAGGGAGCAGTTGTAATTCTATACTGGAAATATTTGCTAAAGATTAATTCCTCCAGCTATTAACCAACCAATAAATATTTTTTATTATATTTTACTGCACTATCCAATATGGTAGCATCAGTCACATATGGCTATTTAAATGAATTAAAAATGGATTAAATTTAAAAGCAGTTTTTTTGTTTTTTTTTTAGTTTACATAGCCTTGTTATAATGCTTACTAGCCACACGTGGCTAGTGTAGATCACAATGGACAGCATATACAGAACATGTGTATCACTGTAGGAAATTCTATTGGACAGAACTGGTCCACACATGCCAGTCAGGTGCTGGGAAACAAGGAGAACGGAGAGATCCTTTTTGCAGACTTCTGTATGGCTTTTCAGTGTTACTTGAAATTCTCTGCATGGCCTTTTGGAGTCCCTTGATGTGTCTCCAGAGTCAATCTCGATTACTCTGCATTTCATCAATGTTAGAGTGGCAAGAAAAAGGAGGAACTGATTTGGGGAGAAAAGCTTAGCTGTGCAATTCCCCATTTTAATTTTTTTCCAACTTGTGTTTATTTATGTTTTACTTTTAAGTTCTGTTTCCTGATTTCTCAAAGCCTTATAATGTTCCTTTTTGCCTTCCGAGAATTTTTTTTTTGACAGTTCTGTAATCAGAGGAAATGTGTTCTGATTCTTTTAAAAAAACTTATTTTATTGGAATAGTTGCTTTACAATGTTGTGTTAGCTTCTGCTCTAGGCAAAGTGAATCAGCCATGAAGTGAAAACTGAAAGTGCTAGTCACCGAGTCATGTCTGAGTTCACCCCATTAGTTATGTTCACACCGTTGGCTATTAGGGAAGTGGAAATCAAAGCAAGGGTAAGACAATACTTCATACTCCTGGAAGGCTATCATCTCAATGACAGATAATGCAAATATTGTCCAGAACATGGAGAAAAATTAAAGCCATCATTTATTATTGGTGGGAATGTAAAATGATGCAGCCACTTTAGAAAACAGTATAGCAGTTCATCACATTGTTAAATATAGAGTTACCACATGACTTAACAATTTCAGTCTTCAGTTCAGTTCAGTTCAGTCACTCAGTCTTGTCCGACTCTTTGCGACCCCATAGACTGCAGCTTGCTAGGCTTCCCTGTCCTTCACCAACTCCTGGAGCTTGCTCAAACTTGTCCATTGAGTCAGTGATGCCATCCAACCATCTCATCCTCTGTTGTCCCCTTCTCCTCCTGCCTTCAGTCTTTCCCAGCATCATCAGGGTCTTCTCTAATGAGTCAGCTCTTCATATCAGGTGGCCAAAGTGGGAGCTTCAGCTTCAGCATCAGTCCTTCCAATGAATATTAAGGGTTGACTTCCTTTAGGATTGACTTATCTGATCTCCTTGCAGTCCAAGGGACTCTCAAGAGGATCCTTCTCCAAGAATCTTCACCTAGGATGAGATGTGTGTATAAGTAAAATGAAAACATGCCAACATACTCATTCAAGAATTTTCATAGTGGCATTTATAACAGCCAAAAAGTAGAAGCATCCTAAATGTCCAATATTGGATGAACAGATAAATATGTGACATATCCATGCAATGTAATATTATTTGGCAATAGAAAGAAATGAAGTGCTGACATACGGCACAACATTGATGAACTTTGAAAACATTATGCTGTGCGAACACAAAAGACCACATATTCTATGTTTCCATTTATATAGAAAGTCCAGAATGGGCAATTCTATAGAGATAAAAAGTAGGTTAATAATTGCCTATGGCTGAGGGGGAATGGGATTGGGGAGAAATGAAGAAATACTGCTAATGGGTATGGGGTTTCTTTCTAGTGTGATGAAACTGTCCTAAAATTAGATGGTGGTGATGGTTGCCTAACTCTGTGAATATTATTAAAAACAATGAAATGTGCAGTTTTAAATGGGTGAATTTTATTATGTGTAAAATATATCTTGATGAGGATGTTAAAAAAAAAAAAGAGTAAGCCAGTGCCTTGCATATGGTAAGCATTTACTAAATGTAAGCTGTGACATTTAAAACATGTGTCAAGCACACTTCTTTGGACAGTTTGCCACCTCTCTATAGTTGTGAAGTTGAGGGATGTGTCCAAATGATGGAAGGTCTGAGAACATGGGGAAAGGGAGGCAGAAAGAGGACTTCTGGCAAAGAAGCTACTTTGGGGCAGGGGAAGGAATGGGAATTCTTTGTGGGGCAGGTGCCCCGCACAGTCAATAAACAGTCCCTCTGTTTATTCAAGGGGAAATGTCTACTGATGATTAATCAAAAAGAAATGAAGTTTATCCCCACAACAGGAGAACTTTGGACAAACAAATGAAAATCTTTCTACTGTGATAAGCAACTGACAGTTTCCCTTCCTAATGAGTTTGAGAGTTGGTGAACTGATTGAATTATTATAACATCCTGTGTAGTGAAGGGGGACTTTAGAGAACAATGTTTAAGTAATTAAAAGAGTGATATGGTTATTATAAAAGGTCTCTTACAGGTGTCGTTGGAAGCAGTATCCTTCACAGCTCCCATCTCTCAGCGTCATCCTCATATTCATGGATGAAGCTCTGTCTGTCATCCAGCGAGCCATCACCAGCATCATCCAGCGGACCCCCCCTCAATTGTTGAAAGAGATCATCTTAGTGGATGATTTTAGCTCAAATGGTGAGCAACTTGATCAAGGAATAGTATAAAAATGACCGTGTATGGATTGTGCTAGGATAAAGGGGTTTTAGCTTAGCTTCCCAGGTGGCACTGTGCTAAAGAATCTGCCTGCCAATGCAGGAGACACAGGAGATGCAGGTTCGATCCCTGAGTCAGGAAGTTCCCCTGGAGGAGGGCATGGCAACCCACTCCAGTATTCTTGCCTGGAGAATCCCATGGACAGAGGAGCCTGGGGGACAACAGTCCAGAGGGTTGCAAAGAGTCAGACACTATTGAGCATGCACACACACACACACACACACACACACACACACACACACACATGAAGACAGGAAGTTGGGTTTCTCATGGAGGGAAAAGAGAGGGACTGTTTATTGACTGTGCAGGGCACATTAATCTTCCCATAGTTGAGATAGGGGATGATCCTCTTGGTCACACAGAAGAAGAAACGAAGACAGAGAGGTCACACAGTGTGCTCCAATCACGTGGTGGATCTGCAGTCAGTCGGGCCCATGCACCATGAGGGAGACGGCAGGGAGAGAGGAGGGTCCAAAGCAAAACCCCAGATACCAGGGAGAGATTCAGAATCATCCCCTAGGAGGAAACCCCAATCTTCCTGGGTATTTAAGCCTGGAGAGAAGGAAGCTCTGGGTGCTGAGACTCTCCATAGTGGCTGGGTCTCTTGCTCAGGCCCTGCCCTCTCCCCCAACCTGGTCCAGTCCCCACTGAGATGATACAGCGAGAAGTAGAAGGCAGTGCGCTTGAGTCTTCACTTTATGGAATCTCAGTTCCACCCTTACAAGCTCTATCCCTTGAGTGACTTACTTCTCCACTAGTTTCTTCATCTGCAAAGCACGGATGTTGAGAATAATCATGATCTCATGGACTAGAGTGAGAATTAAAGAAGTAGTGATAGCAGTAAACACCATTTATTCTAAATACCTTATGTTCGTTAACTATTTGAAGCCAAAGAAAGTTCTAGGCTGTTCCAGACCCTATGTATAACACATCCTGCTCACTTGGGTCAGGAACCCGTTTGTGTCTTCCACGGAGATAATTTGCTTGGGAGGGAATGGCAGAGGGAACTGTTGGTCATTCTTTGACTCGTGTCATTGGGGCAGCAATCACCTTCTCTCTTAGTAACCATGGAAACAGCAGCCAGTTTGAGCCTGCACTGAATTATGTATTGTATTAAAACCTTTTGTGTGTGTGTTAAATTGAGGAAAATGATCAGAAGTCTCTACCATGTCAGCCACAGGAGAAGCTTACCACTCATGTGACTTTAGGTGGTGGTGAGTCTCTCAGTTACTTCATGTCTCCAGTGTCGCCATCTGTAAAATAATAGTGCTTCCTCACAGGGCTGTTTGGGAATTAACACATTTAGAGTCCTCAGGCAAGGGCTTGTCCCTAGTAAATGTTAGCTAGAGTAACTCTCCTTATCTCCACCATCAATAGTAGTAAGATTGAAATACTACACATTGACATGATAGATGTACCCACTTCCTTTGCCCCCCCCCAGATATGAAGCTTCATTTGCATCAAGTCAAATATTTCAAGGGTCAAAAGATTTAATCCAAGTTTTTAAAAAATGATAGGAATGCATAGACCTATTTTTTAAAACAGAGGAGAGAGAGAAGAAACTGTGAACAATGTGGAATAGCAAATCTTGTTTGCATTATTTTGGAGATTGTTGTTCAATCATTCAGTTGTGTTTGACTCTTTGTGACACCATGGATTGCAGCACACCAGGCTTCCCTGTCCATCACCATCTCCTGGAGCTTGCTCAAATTCAAGTCCATTGGGTTGGTGATGCCATCCAACCATCTCATTATTTGTCATCCCCTTCTCTTCCTGTGTTCAATCTTTCCCAGCATCAGAGTCTTTTCCAGTGAGTTAGTTCTTCGCATCAGGTGGCCAAAATATTGGAGCTTCAGCCTCAGCAACAGTCCCTCCAGTGAATATTCGGGACTGATTTCCTTTAGGGTTGACTGGTTTGATCTCCTTGCAGTCCAAGGGACTCTCAAGAGTCTTCTCCATCATCACAGTTCAAAAGCATTAATTCTTTGGCACTCAGCCTTCTTTATTTTGGGGATAAACTTATTAGATAGAAGCTGCAAAGCAGATTCATCTGGGCACTCCATCCCAGTTGAGCCTGAGAAGGTCAAGTAGGAATATCTAAAAGAAAATGAAACAATTTCGGTTGTTTATGTGCTCTCCAGAAAATCTTGAGAGGTTAGCTGTGGAAATGATGTTCCAGGCTGTATCTGCAATGTCTGTCCATCAGCAACCCTACCTTAGTTAGGTCAGGCATGTCCCATTCATTTTTTAAAAACTTTTATTGGTGTATACAATGTTTTATTGGTTCCTACTGTACAGGAAAGTAAATGAGCTATATCCCTTCCTTTTTGGATTTTTTTCCCATTTAGATCACCGCAGAGCACTGAATTCCCCGACCCAGGGATTGAACTCATATCTCCTGCATTGTAGGCAAATTCTTTACTGTCTGAGCCACCAGGGAAACCCCAGGTTCTCATTAATTATCTATTTTATACATAGTGTCATAGTGTATATATGTCAATCCCAATCTCCCAGTTCATCTCACCCGCACTTTCTTCCCTTGGTGTCCATGTTTCTTCTCTACATCTGTGTCTCTATTTCTATTTTGTAAATAAGATCATCTATATAATTTTTCTAGATTCCGCACTATGTGTTAATATGATATTTATTTTTCTCTTTCTGACTTACTTCATTCTGTGTAACAGTCTCTAGATCCATCCATGTCTCTGCAAATGACACAACTTCATTCTTTTTTATGACTGAGTAATATTCCATTGTATATATGTGCCACATTTCTTTATCCATTCCTGTTGATAGACGTTTAGGTCACTTCCAAGTCCTGGCTATTGTAAATAGTGCTGCAATGAACATTGGAGTGCATGCGTCTTTTGAAATTATGGTTTTCTCTGGTCCCATTCATTCTTATAATAATTTCTCAATACACTTAAAGTACCTGTAACAGTGCCTGACACAGCAGTTTTATTATGCTAAGATAGTTTAACCTCAAGAGAAAGATTAGGAATGGGAACATAAATTCTGAGGATGGAAGGCAGAGGAGAAGCCAGTATAGGGGAAAGACTATTTTCTCAGTCAAGGCTATAGAATTGCCCACCCTATGCAGGAGGCAGTCCAACCATTACGATATCCTAGTATAAAATTTCTGCACTGTGTTGATTATTGCACTCAGAATTTCTATAGGTGTGCCTTTCGTTGGCAGGAGAATTAAAGGCAGACTTGGATGAGAGGATTAAGCTTTACAACCGAAAGTCTCCAGGACTCCTGAAGATAATACGGCATACCGAGAGAAGAGGTCTGGCTGCAGCTCGAAACACCGGCAGGGAGGTGGCCACGGCCGATGTGGTTGCCATCTTGGATGCTCACATTGAAGTGAATGTTGGGTGGTAAGGCTCCAGGGGCTCGCTGTGGGGAAGGGGAGAGAGGAGAAATTGTATGTACAGTGAGTAGAGACGGGATATTGTGGAAGTAGCGAAAGTCAATACCAGAACTAAAGAAAAGGGAAGCTCCAAAAACTGTATATTTTTATTCAAGGACTTTGGTTGGCTACAGGAAGTAGTCTAGAGAAAAAACGATAGGCTTGGAGTATTGACAACTGGATACCAACCCTGACTATGACAGATATCTTGTGACTTTGAATGAGTCACAACTTAGGGCTTCCCCGGTGGCTCAGCAGTAAAGAATCCACCTGCTAATGTCGGAGATGCAGGTTCAGTCCCTGGGTTGGAGTAGGAAATGGCAACACGCTCTAGTATTCTTCCCTGAGTCCTCAAGGACAGAGGAGTCTGGAGGGTTACAGTCCATGGGGTTGAAAAAAAGTCAGACATGACTTAGCAACTAAACAAACAGATTACTTTATCTGTGAAATGAAGAGACTCGGTTCAGTTCAGTCACTCAGTCATGTCCAACTCTTTGTGACCCCATGGACTGCAGCATGCCAGGCTTTCCTGTCCATCACCAACTCCCAGAGCTTGCTCAAACTCATGTCCATTGAGTCGGTGAAGCCATCCAACCATCTCATCCTCTGTTGTCCCCTTCTCCTCCTGCCTTCAATCTTTCCCAGCAACAGGGTCTTTTCCAATGAGTCAGTTCTTCACATCAGGTGGCCAAAGTATTGGAGCTTCAGCATCAGTCTTTCCAATGAGTATTCAGAATTGATTTCCTTTAGGATTGACTGGTTTGATCTCCTTGCAGTCCAAGGGACTCTCAAGAGTCTTCTCCAGCACCACAGTTCAAAAGCACCAATTCTTCAGCACTCAGCTTTCTTTATGGTCCAACTCTCACAACCGTACATGAAGAGACTACCTTTTGGTAATTCTTAAGGTTTTCCCATGAAGTTACATGATATGAAGAGCTGTGTTATTCAAAGAATGTGGGGAATCAGATAGTAAAAAGATGTTATTTTGGAAGCAGGGAGACCCAAGAAATAAAGCAAATTCAGGCAGATACTAATAGCACTGCTCACAGTGGCTTGGGGTTGGTACTTGGGTACCCCAGTTTCAAATGTGCTCTTGTCTGGAGTCAGCTGCCAGCAGCCCCAGCTATTCCTCAAACCTGCAGATTCTCGGGACTCTGGAGAGTTCTGCCCACTAGCCAGCGTGGCCTGAGTGACGAAGGTGCTCAGGGTCAGGACAAGGGGATGGGATGGAGCAGCTTTGTCTGCTTGCTTTGGCTGTTATCCTCAAATCCCACCTGGGTCTGTTGCACACCCTTCTTGCAGGGCAGAGCCCATCTTGGCTCGGATTCAGGAAGACCGCACTGTGATCGTGTCTCCCGTGTTTGACAACATTCTTTTTGACACCTTTGAACTGATTCAGTATGCACTAGCGGTTGACGGGTTTGATTGGGAACTCTGGTGCCGCTATGATGCACTGCCGAAAGCCTGGGTTGATCTCCATGATGTCACTGCTCCTGTGAGGTCAGTCTGCATGAGCTCGGGAAATTTGATTAGTCCGGGGGAAGTCAGGGATGGACAGTCTGGGCTTTGTTTGTCTTTGGTGGTAGTCTTAGGAGTGGGGTGAGAGGAGTAGAGGAGTTGCAGTGAAGGACAGGGGATAGAGAGAAAAAAGCAGATCTCATAACCGACAAGGACCTCATGTAGAGCACATGGAACTCTGCCTGATGTTATGTGGCAGCCTGGATGGGAGGGGAGTTTGGGGGACAATGGATACATGTCTATGTATGGCTGAGAACCTTCACTGTTCAAGGGAAGCTATCACAACGTTGTTACTTGACTATACCCCAATACAAAATTAAAAGTTAAAAAAAGAACTGATCCCAGAAAGGAAATCACAGATACTTTGGCTATTTAAGGAATTTTAAGCAAAATAAAGCAAAGTGTGTAACGTCTTAGAAAACACTTCAGCCCCTTAAAGCATTTATCAGGCTATGGAGTAGGGATACTAAGATGGATTTCAATATAACCTGAGACGGGAAGGCTCCATGCTCTTAGTTCAGCCTGAGGGTTTAGGGCAAGCCTTCAGGATAAGAAGAAGCTTGGGTAGAGAGAGTTTCAAAGGCTACATCATCACTGAGCTTCCTACCCATCACCTTCATCCTGATATTCCGCATCCAGGGTTAGTGACTCTCTTGCCATGTGCTCCACAGAAGTCCTTCCATCATGGGCATCCTGGCTGCCAATAGGCTCTTCTTGGAAGAAATTGGCTCTCTGGATGGTGGGATGCTGACCTATGGAGGAGAGAATGTGGAACTTAGCCTGAGGGTAGGTATGTTTCCATTCTTATTATGGGACAGAGCAGAAGGGTAAGGTAGAGGATCTCTGGAACCTTGGAACAAGGATGGATGCCATTGGCTCAAGAGGTGAACAAATTCTCATGTTTCCAGGTTGATAGGGAGAGGCTGTGGAACTTCTAGAGTGGAGCTTCTTGGTATAGGTCTGTATAGTCTGGGAGATATTGCTGGGAAGATGGTGTCCCTATTTCCCTGAGGACTTCAGGCATTTTCCAAGCATCTCCTGAGATACACCAACTTTGGGGCGGGTGGTTCTCTGCAAGACCAGTCAGACAGAAACTGGAATGGGCACAGGGACCAGCTGATAAAGATGTGTGGGCAGCCAATCTGTCCCCCTGTGGACAGCCAAAGCAGCTGACAGGATGACATGAGTTCATGTCCATTTTCTTCCATGATCTGTTGCCCAGTTTTGTTGTTGTTTAGTTCCTAAGTCGTGTCCAACTCTTTTGCGATTCCATGGACTGTAGCAACTGAACACTCGAGTGGACTGTAGCCCTTCTGGATCTTCTGTCCATGGAATTTTCCCAGGTAAGAATCCTGGGATGTGTTGCCATTTTCTTCTTCAGGAGATCTTCCTGACCCAGGGATCGAACCCTCATCTCCTCCACTGCAGGCAATTCTTTACCCGTGAGTCACCAGAGAAGCCCCAGTTTATTTCCCTCCTAAGAATGGCAGTGCAGTTCAAACGTGATAAATAACTTGAAATGATTTATAAACGTTTGAGAATTAGAACCCTTGTTTGATTTCTGTGACAGAGGCCAAAATAACAGAGGTTTAAATGAGATAGAAATTAATTCCTGTAATAGTTTGAACATGAGCAGTTCAGGATTCAGACGACAGTTCCAGTCTTCCCTGGTGGCTCAGCGGTAAAGAATCTACCTACAACCCAGAAGACCGCCTGCAACACAGGAGACGTGGGTTTGATCCCTGGGTTGGGAAGATCCCCTGGAGTAGGAAGTGGCAACCTGCTCCAGTATTCTTGCCTGGAAAATCCTATGGACAGAGGAGCCTGGCTGGCTACAGTCCATGGGGTCACATGAGTTGGACATGACTTAGTGACTAAATTACCACCAGCAGGGTGTTGGGAACCAAGCCTCTTCCATCTCATTGTTCTGATACACTCAACACAACATCTGTATTCTCATCGGTATGAAGAGAACATCTTTTCAGGCGGCTCAGTGATAAAGAACCCGCCTGCCGAAGCAGGAGATGTAAGAGATGCGGATTTAATCCCTGGGTCAGGACGATCCCCTGGAGGAGGGCATGGCAACCCACTCCACTCATTCCAGGCTCCTTTGTCCATGGAATTCTCCAGGCAAAAATACTAGAGTGAGTTGCCGTACCCTCTGAAGGGTCATTCTTCCCTTTTCTTGATAAAACAGTTTACCTGTATCCAGCTTCCGTGGTTTGCACATGTGGCCATTTGTCCTTTCAAACCTCTAAGCCTTTGCTAGGATGTACATTTCTCTAGGAACAGACCTTGGAGGACATCAGAGGTGCATGTGATGTTTTATTCTGACACCTAGAGGCCACGGCACTGATGGTGCCCCTGGGTGTGTATAAATACAGGTGGAGTTCTGGTCTGCTGGGAGAGAAAGTACTCCCACCCTGGTTCAGCACCGTGTGTATCCCTGGTGCTGTGCCAGAGCATCACAGAATCCTTCTGGCTTTGTCATTTCTTAGCTGGTAAGGGTGGGCCCGTTACCTTAATGGGAATAATCATGATACCTACATGGTGAAGGCTAACTTCCTGAAAAATGTCAGGATGGTTTGTGATGCAAAGTGAGCCATTGCTACTATAATCAGAAACTTCCTGTTTCTTTTCGTGTGTTTCAGAGAAAGAGGGAGGGAATGGAGGATGGGTGGGTGGGGGGACATCTGGCAAGTGGGAATAAATTGAGAGAGAAAAATCTGAAAGCTGTTGGTCTAAGATAACCCATCCCAAGGTATTTAACTGAGCCACTGGACCTGAGATGTTCAGGGATTTGCAGACATGAGTGTGGTAAGTTGCTAACCACTGTTGGAAGGGCTTCCCTGCTGGCTCAGATGGTAAAGAATCCTCCTGCAATGCGGGAGACCTGTGTACAATCCTTGGCTCGGGAAGATCCCCTAGAGGAGGGCATGGCAACCCACTCCAGTATTCTTGCCTGAATCCCCATGGACAGAGGTGCCTGGCAGTCTGCAGTCCATGGCATCGCAAAGAGTTGGACATGACTGAGCATAACAGCTGGACAGGCTAGTATTTCCCAGAAAATGCAACTCGCTTGGAAGAGAACACACTGGAGCCATTCTATCAATTTAACATCACTAGATGTTGCATCTACAGGGACGAAGTGGTAGATCTACTTGCTACTACTTCTATCATCTACTGGGACAAAGACCAAATTTTTAAATATTTTAAGCCACATGTTAGAATGACAAGTATGCGTGTATCCATCAGGATAGCAAGGAAGAATGTTTACAACTAGACCATGATCAAGTCGGGGTGTCTCTTGGTCAAAAATTACCTGTAAGTAAGTAAGCAAATAAGTAAGTAAGTGAAGTTGCTCAGTCGTGTCCGACTCTTTGCGACCCCATGGGCTGTAGCCCACCAGGCTCCTCTGTCCATGGGATTCTCCAGGCAAGAATACTGGGGTGGGTTGCCATTGCCTTCTCCAGGGGATCTTCCCGACCCAGGGATTGAACCCAGGTCTCCCGCATTGCAGGTAGACGCTTTAACCTCTGAGCCAAGTAGTAGCTATCAATAGCAGTGTAACAAAATTATCACAAACTTAGTGGCTCAAAGCAAAATCCAGTGATTATCTCACAGTTCCTGTGGGTCGGAGCCCATGCCTGGTGGGATTTCTGGAGTTCCTGTGCGACAGGAGAAGCAGTTTGTTTTCAATGAATAGGTTGGGAGGCTCATAGAGACAGGTAGAAAAACTGAATCACACTCTATTAAAAATTTTTTTTTTAACGTGGACCATTTTTAAAGTCTTTATTGAACTTTTTACAATATTGCTTCTGGTTTATGGTCTGTTTTTTTGGTCACCAGGCATGTGGGATCTTAGTTCCCTGACCAGGGATCAAACCCTCACCCCCTGCAGTGGAAGCGCAGAGGCTTAACCACTGGACTGCCGGGGAGGTCCCTACATTCTTTAAAAAGTGATTCCGAAGAGAGGTGTCCCCGTCAACAGGCTGTGCTCTTCACGGTGGTGTCCAGCTTGCCCGGGTGATTTTGTTTTTCCTTCCCTTGCAGGTGTGGCAATGTGGAGGTAGCATTGAGGTCTTGCCCTGCTCCCGAGTTGCCCACCTGGAGAGACACCACAAGCCCTACTCCTTAGATCTGAGAATTCCTTTGAAGCGGAACGCCCTGAGAGTGGCTGAAATCTGGATGGACGAGTACAAAGACATGGTCTATATGGCCTGGAACATACCTCTGCAGGTTCGTCCTGGATGGGACAGAAGCTGAGAAGGATGGAGGAGGAGGAAGGGGTGGTGGTCCTGGCGGGAATGGGAAGGGACAAGAGTCCAAGCTTGGTCTGCTTGCTGCACCACGAACCAATGAATCCAAGAGATGAGGTGTTGAGGCAAAGAATATGACTTTGTTCGCCAGAAGATGGCAAAGGAATGTCTCAAAATAGCCATCTTATGGGGTCTGGATGTCCTGTTCTTTTATAGATCAGAGATGGAGGGGAGGACGGTGAAGAAACAAAGTAAAAAGGCCATTAATCTTGCAAACATCTCCTAGGAGGCAAGCCTTAGGCAAGGGGGTGTGTTAATTTCTTCCTTCCTGCCATCCACAGGTGGACAGGGTTCTGAACAAAGGCACTTTAAGAGTCAGGCAGAGGGGCAGGATTCTCTGAGGCAGTAGGTATGATTATAACGAAAGCAACAGAAAGCAAGTCAAAGAAGTAGTTTCGGCCTGGAGTCAGAATTGGCTTCTCTCTGCAACAGGGCCACTCCAGCCCTAAAGACCTGAATTCACTTCCTCACAGCGTGAGGACAATGGCATTAACATTTGCGTCCCAGGACTAAGTTTCCGGCACCCACGGCTCATCACCATGTAGCTCTGGTGTAAGGTTTATTTTTATTATTCTAAGTTTACCAATTTAGAAGAAACGGAAACACAGAATGGAAGGGGAAAAGCTGTTTAAGGTAATAATGTCCTAAGAGCAGAGATAGGACTCAAACCAAGGAAACTTCTAGATTCTGTGCCCTTCATCCGTCATCTATACCGGGGGATTCCTTGTGGGGCAGGAGTGGGCAAGGATTCACTGTCTTAAGAGGACTTGAATATGGCAGTGGGGTGAGGGATGGTGGTAGCAGGCACCGTATTTCTACTGGACGCATGTGAGCAAGGATAACCTCCTTGGTTAAGGTCACATCGATGGCCTTAGTTCCTGAGGCTGATGGACATGCTGTCTCTGTCCCTGAGCTGCGGCTCTGGGTTCAAGCATCCTTCCACTTTGATTCCCCACAGATACCACTTCTAGGACGTCTCCTTTAACCTCCCAGGCTTGCTGCCAGAATGCTCCTTTTGGAAGCCTTTTGTGGCCATCATGAGAACCATTTTGTGCCTGGTTGATGTGAATATCGTCTCAAACAGGAGCAGTCTGCATCAGCTTGCTACTGATGAGACATAAACCTGGATATGCAGGCCTCAAAAGTGCCTCTGAGACCAGCAGAAATTCCTAGGGGTCAAGCTTCTTCCAATTTCCCTGGAAAACTATACGTGATAAAGGTTATCTTACAGGGAATCAGGAAAATACTTGCTTCCATCCTGCACTGTCTGTTTCCCTGATGCCTCAGTTGTAAAGAACTTGCCGGCCAATGCAGGAGACACAGATTCGATTCCTGGGTCAGGAAGATTCCCTGGAGGAGGAAATGGCAACCCACTCCAGTATTCTTGCCTGGAGAATCCCATGGACAGAGGAGCCTGGTGGGCCACAGTCCATGGGGTTACACAGAGTCAGACACATCTGAGCACACTCCTGTGGTGGAGACCAGGGTGTTACAGGGTACAGCCATGTTCCGTGTTTTCTTTGCAGAACTCTGGAATCGATTTTGGAGACATTTCTTCCAGAATGGCACTCCGGAAGAAACTGAAATGCAAAACTTTCGACTGGTATCTGAAAAATGTTTATCCTCTTCTGAAACCAGTCCGCAGCGTTGTGGCCTATGGAAGAGTATGTTTTAAGAAACTTCATTGCAGGTTTTAAACATTTGCCTGTAAAAGATGAAGAGATCTCAGTCTCATGACTTTCCAGACAAGGGTTTTCAAAACCCACTCCTCCCGCCCCCATTCTCTTCCTTCCCCTAACGCTCTCCTCCAACCTCTTGGTTTTCTTTCCTCTCTGTCCCCAGTCTCCATCTTTTCCTTCTCTCTGCCTCTGGTTCCTTACTTTGCAAACATCAGCCCTTGCTCAGACCCTCACGGTTCCTCGGCCCACCGGGGTGTGTGGCCTCACCCCCCTGAATGCGGGTGTAGGAGTCCTTCCTTTACCTGTGCTATGATGGTCTGAGGAGCGGTTCCCATTGTAGCCATGCGTTCTGGGAAACAAACTCACCCAGAAGGACAGTGCAGATAGTGGAGTGCAGTTTATTACACTGGCAGGCCCAAGGCAGAGTCTCATCTTAGCCAAGGACCCCGACCAGTTTTTGTGAAAACCTTATATACCCTAAGTACGTGCTCAAACCCCCCTCGCCAAATTCCCTGAAACTAGTCTGAACAAAGGAAAAGAAAGATACAATCAAAGTTAACCCATGATTCGTATGCCTTAAGCCTAGGTAGTTAACAGTGGACAATTATCAATAGGCTGTGGTCATACCCCAATAAGCATAATATAATTTATGATTCTATTCGGTTAACAGATAATTAGGGTATTCTTTTAGGCAATGGGGAGTCTAGGTACAAGCCCTGGGGCTCCTCCATCTGCGGGGGGTCTGGTTTTCCAGTTGGTATGTTGTTTCCATAGATACTGGAAATACTGGGCACATAGCTCATGTATATACTGGGCACATAGCTCATGTATATACTGGGCATATAGCTCAAGGTCCACAGTCCGGCCCGAGATGGAGTCCTGCTTTCAAGATGGAGCCTGTTCTGTCTCTTTGCTCCTTCATTCCCAGGAAGCGCATCACAGCAGAGTTTCGCTTCGGCATTTGTCTAGTGCTTAGAAAGTGGCTGCCAGGATCTCACACCCTTGCCCCTTTGGGTACCCTTGGAGTACTGGCAAAGGTGCAAGGGCCTGGGAGGGTCGGGGAACCTCCTTCGCTGCCTCTTTCCAACTGTGTTGCCATGTGTTTTGCTCCCTCAGATGAAAAACACGTTGGATGAACGCATCTGCCTGGACCAGGGAGCTGTTCCAGGCAACACCCCCATCATGCATCACTGCCATCAATACAGTTCCCAGGTATCGTCCTGCTCCGGCCCCCCGGTCAGTCTGTTGTGGCTCAGCCCCTGGCGGGTTTGGACTTGGTGTTAGGTGATGGGGAGACAGGAGCTGAGCAGCCTGGGTAATGGGTCAAGGAGAAGCCCAAACTTGTGCTTGTAACTCAGCCCTTCTGAGCTCACCTGAGAGGTCATTCCATCTCAGGTACAGGAAGGGTAGGTAGAAAGGCTGCACTCTCTATGGTAATACCTTCATTGAAAACGACCCCCAATCCCTTCCTTTCCTCCTCCCCCGCCCCTTCCATCCTTGCACTGCCACCTTGTATGCCTTGGAAGGTGGACAGATGATACTCCCTGTGGCTTCTTCCACAGAGAAGGAAATAGGGGGCTAGGGAAGAGAGAAGCTGAATGGAAGCCCTTCCATGGGGTAGGAGCGATCGGGGACCACATGAAGGGTGCCCCCAGGGGACTTTTTCCAGCTGTCATGTGACTTTGCATGTTGCCCTCATGGGGAACCTTTTGAGGTCTGCAGGGTAGACAGCATTGGGGAAAAAAAAAAGCACGAAGACACGAAAACAACCAATTTGTCCAAGTTCACAGAGCAAGCCAGGGAGTGAGTGAGCGTTTGAAAGGTTTTCTGACAAGTCCTTAACTGGGGTTTATAATGACACCTTCTGAAGTTGAGTTGTATTGTTTCTGTTTTCCAAGATAAGCTCCCTTGCCCAGTAGGAAATGATTCTATTGGAGCCCTCGTGTGGAAGGAAGCAGGCTAGTGTCTTTTTGTCATGCCTGTTCTTCTTTCTCAAATCAGCTGGGGATGGGGAAGGGAACAGAGGAGACTCTTTGTTACCCAGGAATGCTCAAGGATTTCTCCATGGTGACTGGGTGTCTAAGGGACCCAAGAGCAGTCTTTATGTCCTCTGTGAGGTCAAGGGCATCCCTGACTCAGGGTCCATGGCCGATCCCTTTGTTCTCTTGCAGAACGTCTACTATCACCTAACCGGGGAACTCTATGTGGGACCACTGATTGCACAGAGAGACGCTGATGATCGCTGCCTGACAGACCCCGGCAAAGGGGAGAAGCCCACTCTAGAGCCATGTTCCAAGGCGGTTAAAGATAGACTGAACATACACTGGGATTTTAAACCGGTGAGTCACATGCTTCTGTTTCTTTTTAAGATAGATATATTAACGTATAGCCTGAGAGTTGGACCATAAAGAAGATTGAGTGCTGAAGAATATATACTTTCGAATTGTGGTGCTGGAGAAGACTCCTGAGAGTCCCTTGGACTGCAAGGAGATCAAACCAGTCAACCCTAAAGGAAATCAACCCTGAATACTCATTGGAAGGACTGATGCTGAAGCTGAAACTCCAATACTTTGGCCATCTGATGCAAAGAGCTGACTCATTTGAAAAGACCCTGATGCTGGGAAAGATTGAGGTTAAGAGGAGAAGAGGGCAGCAGAGGATGAGATGCTTAGGTGGCATCACTGACTCAATGGACATAAATTTGGGCAAACTCTGGGAGATAGTGGAGGACAGAGGAGCCTGATGTGTTTCAGTCCATAGAGTCGCAACAACAACAAGGACGAACAACAAAATAGTCTGAGGAGTTCAGATTTGATTTGATAGTGTTTTTGAAAGATTAATTTTGTGGCAGTGTGTAGGGAAAAGCCTAGAAATTTTTCTAGTCTGAGCATGAAACCCAGGACATAAAATAGTGAGTGTGTTGACCCAAGTTGGGTGGCCAAGGTAAAAAATATTGGAATCTGCTGTAACTTAATTCAGAGTTTGCCTTCTAATCCCAGTTCAGTCTTCTTTAGCTATTCTCTTATCCTTTTTTTGAGACTCAGTTTTTTCATCTTGATGAAACCTGTGGAGATGACTTAATGAGTTAACGTGTGTAAAGCAATTATCATGGTGCATGGCTCATAGAAAATGTTCAACAATATTAACTTTTGTGATTATCAGAGAGTCTGGCACATTGGGCTGCAAATCACAGGAGCTGATGTAAAAGCGTTGATTTAACATCGTCAGTTGACTAAGAACAGGGTAGAGGGAATCTAGCAGAAGTCACGTGACACTGGCATGAGGGATGTGGCTGACCACAGTCCACATGTGAATTTACTATGTGATAAGGCTATGTTCTTAAGCCACATTGGCAGGAATGAGATGTCCTGAGGGAGAAGGGTAGGTGATGCTTTGTCTGTGAGAATATCTTTGAGCATCTTGGTGCTGTGTTAGGTTGGGTTCATATTTTAAGAGACATGGACTTATCTAACAATAAATCTTAAAGCTAATAACCCCTTGAGGAATGCTATGGACTGTCTCCAGGAAAACATACATAGGTACCTAAAGCAGACATTACTTTCCTGACAAAGGTCCATCTAGTCAAAGCTACAGTTTTTCCAGTAGTCATGTATGGATGTGCACCAAAGAATTGATGCTTTTGGATTGTGGTGTTGGGGAAGACTCTTGAGAGTCCCTTGGACTGCAAGGAGATCAAACCAGTCAATCCTAAAGGAAATCAATTCTGAATATTTATTGGAAGGACTGATGCTGAAGCTGAAGCTCCAATACTTTGGCCAACTGATGTGAAGAGCTGACTCATTGGAAAAGATCCTAATGCTGGGCAAGATTGAAGGCAGGAGGAGAAGGGGATGACAGAGGATGAGATGGATGGATGGCATCATCGATTTGATGGACACGAGTTTGAGCAAGCTCTGGAAGTTGGTGATGGACAGGGAAGCCTGCATGCTGCAGTCCATGGGGTCACAAAGAGTCGAACACGGCTGAGCAACTGAACTGAACTGAAGGTGCACAGTTTTTTGAGTATTTTGTTGAAGACTTTTTTTGTCTGAGCTCATTAGGGATAATGGTCTGTATCAGGGTGATTTTTGTTGTTGTTTGGTCACCAAGTCATGTCCAACTCTTTTGAGACCCCATGGACTGTAGCCCGCCAGGCTCCTCTGTCCTTGGGATTTCCCAGGTAATAACACCGGAGTGGGTTGCCATTTCCTTCTCTAAGGGATTTTCCCAATCCAGGGTTCAGATCCACACCTCTTGCATTGGCAGATAGTTTCTTACACACTGAGCCTCCAGGGAAGCCTGTAAATTGTAATAACCAAGATTTAATGTGTATATGTTTAAGTACTAAGCATTGGAATAAACACTACCTAATTTAATCCTTACCCAAATCTTATAAGAGATGTACTACCATTAGCTCAACTTTTCTGTGAAGTTACTAAAGCACAAAGAAGTCAAACAACATCCCCCAGGTCACACAGCATATCCAGGATTCAAACACAGAATCATATCCATTGTTTTTGCCTCACTGCTTGGTAAGTTTGATTCTTTTTTTTTTGTAAGTTTGATTATTAAAGGGAACAGAATACTGAATGTTGGTTGAAAAAGATGGTTGAGTTAGGAGCTTTTTTTCCCCTTCTCGAATAATAGAACATTTGGATATATTTAAAGTCAGTAGGAAAGGAATCTGCCAAGAGGGAGAAATAAGAGAAGGATGTTAGACAGGAAGGGTGTTTCTTCAGCGTCAGGGATGGCTGGGCTCGGAGCATGGGGTCGCTGACTGCAGAGGCAGAGACAGGGCAGCTCCCCTGAGACCATCCCTGAGATTGCTCATGACACTTGGGAGGGGGCTAGATTGGCTGGAAGCAAGGTCTTTTGACAAAGGAACAGATGAAGGCATTTAGTGAAGGTGGTCGAGGGGTAAAAGCGTGCTGAGGGGGCCTGGACGAGGAGCCCGCAGGAGTCAGCCAAGTTCTGAGGTCAGACTGCTCCAGGCACTTCTGGGGCCAGGCTACTCGGTTAATGGACCCTCTCCAGGAACACTCTGCAGTCCAGGAATGGGGCCCAGAGAATGGGGCAGTGGGACTGATGGCGGCAGTTGAAGAACGGGAGGGCAGCCCTGAATGACTGATGCTGGAGGGATGCACCCAGGGAGGTGTGGAGGTGGCTGGCAGAGTGAGACCCAGGTGGCAAGGGAGGAATCAGGTGAGACTGAGGAGCAGGGTCATTGCGGGCAGTCTGTGGTTGGAAGAGATGAGAGGCAGGGATGCGGGGGTCAGAGAGGGAGCAGAGATTTGGATGTTCATTTCAGTTCAGTTCAGTCACTTAGTCATGTCCGACTCTTTGCGACCCCATGAACCACAGCACGCCAGGCCTCCCTGTCCATCACCAGCTCCTGGAGTCCACCCAAACCCGTGTCCATTGAGTCAGTGATGCCGTCCAACCATCTTATCCTCTGTCGTCCCCTTCTGCTCCTGCCATCAATCTTTCCCAGCATCAGGGTCTTTTCCAATGAGTCAGGTCTTCGCATCATAGAGAGCAGCAACCCACTCTAGTATTCTTGCCTGGAGGATCCTATGGACAGAGAAGCCTAGCGGGCTATCGTCCATAGGGTTGCAAAGAGTCAGACATGACTGAGCCACTAAACAGAAGCAGCTCTGCTTGGTGTCAAGGAAACACGTGGGGAGGGGTAGGTCATGGAGGGGGAGCAGTGAGCTCTGGGCTTCTCACCAGACATCTGCCTGGATGCTGTGAACTCTGAGGATATAGGGAACCGCTTCACCCGAGCACTGAGGCAGATTCTTGCAAAGTGGTGGAGAGCGGGATGGGGAGTGGAAAAATTAGGAGAAGGGGACAGGGCCAGGACAGATGGCATGGCCCTCGGTGTCAAGGTGAGCAGGTAAGGAGCAAAGAGGTGATGTCGGGGGTGATGGAGGTGGCACAAGGGGGCACAGAGTAGGACGCCCTCCCTCCCTCAGCCCCGTGAGGATGCGGAAAGGCAGAGATGAGCTAAGATCTGTGGCACGTCTTGCATGTTAGGCACAGAGCTTGGTCAGTATTAACCCTGATATGGTCATCTGCCCACACTCTCCATTAACCGCGCAAGCATTCAGCTCAGACTCTTTGGCTTTAAAGCCCTCAGTGTTTCCAGCAGTAAACCTTGGTGACGCCCCCACAACAGGGGGGCAGGAACTGCCCCTCAGAGAAAGCAGGTGGAGAAAACAGGCTGAGATTCTTGAATGGAGCTTTTGCTCCTGTCTCACCAGGGAGCCTTACTAGTAGGAGGCAGGGTCCGGATGGGTTTCACGAGCTCAGTGGTGGAGATGTAGAAAGGAGACCAAGTAGAAGACCACGGTTCTCCAGGATGCAGGCTGACTTGCCAGCCGGGCTGACCTGATGCTTCCAGCTCAGGAGGGGCGGAGGAGAACAGAGGAGCCGGCCCAGCACTGCTCACTCCCGGGTCTGGGGTTAGCTTGCCGTTGGGGGAGGAGAGAAGGTTCTCTGTGATCTAACTCTGCGCTTGGCTTCCTGTCTCCTCTGGATGACTTGCTGAGGACTGAGGGAGCCCTCGGACTTGTATCAGAGCATGGCAGGCAGACTGGGAGCAGGTGAAGGGATGTTCTCCCCGGGCGTGTTAGTAATTTCGCTCTTTCTCCTTTCATCCAGGGCAGAGCCGTTATCAACAGAGCCACCAAACGATGTCTGGAGATGAAGAAGAACATTTGGGGTGGCTACATGCTTGTTCTCCAGGCCTGCACTGCGCAAGTGTGGACAATCCAGTACACTGTCCGAAACTGGGGGTCAGACTAAGGTCCAGGGATGCTCGGAGAGCCTGGGTTCTTGCCACAGCTCCCAATGCTGCTCAAAACAGAGAAAGGAGGAGAGAAAGTGTGTGTGCATGTGTGTGTGTGTGTGTTTACTGTAACTTCAGCTAGTACTCCTGAAAGGGGCAAATCAACCAGTAATCTTTAAAAAAAAAAAGCCCTCCATCCAGCCAGCCCCGCACACCACAGCAGGTTTCTTTGGAAATACCCATCTCTCCCACAGGGTAGGGGGGGACACACCTAACTAGCCAGTCCCACTCTGCCCAGTGCATGAAAATGGTGGAAAAAAATCCAAGCCCTTAAGGGTCTTTCTCTAAGGAGCTTATCACATTTAATAGGCTTGACTACTTGTTTCCTGCTACTATATTTGAAAATTATGGAGAAAAGGAGGCTTGAAACAGAGGGGCATCACTTATTGGGACACAAAGAAGGGATTGTAGGCAAATAACTAAGACCAGAGGATCCTTGCTGCAGCCCATTGGATAAATCCTTTCCTATAGGTGGTGAGTTAGGCGGATCTGTCAGGGGTATCAGCTTCCATGAGGTCTTAGAGGCTGGTGGGGGTGGGCGTCGGGGTGGGAGAAGTAGAACGCGCTGTGAGTGCTATGTTGCTGGGTTTGCCTTTCAAGGGCATCCTTTTATCTTTTCATGTCAGGGTTACCTGGGTGTGATTCTGGGAATCATCGGGCTTCCTTTAAGCATTAGGCAGACAAGACACTGATAATTTAGCACAGAATTAAATCAGCTCAGATTTTTTCAAGTAACTTTTTTATAAACGTACAAGTCATACATGTACAGCTTGATAAAATGTTTGCAGTGACCATATCAATATCAAGGACTAAACTGTTACCGCAATCAGAGATTTTATGATGAAAAAAATGAAGAGGATAAATGTGAAGCAAATGTATAACTTCTAGCTTCTGCCCAGCACTTTGAAAGGAAAATTCAATTCATAGCCAAGTTTTTTTTTTTTTAAAGCATGTGCCTAATAGAAAAATGGGCAAAAGTCACAATATTCTTAAAAGAAAAAATGTTTAACCTCACAAGTTAAAACTGTACTGAAATCATTTTTCACTTAATGGTGAAAATTTTAAAGTATAATGGCACATTCTGGTCAGCAGGACTGGGGAAGTAGGCAATCTCATGTTTCGATGGTAGGGATGAAAACTGGTACAATGCTTTTGGGGGGATGTTTGGCATTATCTAAAAATATTATATGTGTACTTTCTATTTGTGCCACTAATTGCACCTCTAGAAATTCATAACTCCAAAAACAAGAAAATAATTATGTACAAAATAATTCCTTGCAGTGTTGATTGCAGTCGTAAAATGTTGGAAACAAACCATATACTCAAACATCAGAGAGTGGTCCACCTAGTGGGGTGCAACTATAAGAAAGAATGAGGGCCATTTTTTGAATGGATATGGAGTGATTTCCAGTGTGAAAGAGGAAAAGCAGCCTCTAAAGTTATGTGCCTTTTAGGCCAGGCTTCCCTTTCCTTCACTAACTCCTGGAGTTTGCACAACTCATGCCCATCGAGTCAATGGTGCCATCCAAACATCTCATTCTCTGCTGCCCCCTTCTCCTTCTGCCCTAGTCTTTCGCAGCATCAGGGGCTTGGTCTTTTTCCCAAAATACAGAGCCTGATTCTATAATCTTCAGGGAATATCACTTAAACCCAAGCCGAGGGACATTCTTCAAAATAAATGGTCTTTATATTTCGTGACGTCAGTCATAAAGAACAAAGACCAACTGAGGAACTGCCCCAGAGTAAAGGAGATTAAAGCGACAGGACAGGCCTCTCTTGTTTGCACCTCCTGCTGCTCCTGGATTCTGGCACTTTTCCAAAGAAAGATGGGCCTGAGACTCTGATCAGGTGTCCGGGCCTTTTCTCCAGGCCCCAGCTGTCATCCACAGCAGCCTTGAGCATCCCAGTGCTCTTTAGGACAAGCATCTTCCTCATCTGTGCAAAACCTGAGATAAAGGGCCAAGGTCTGGGTCATAACAAACTGAGATTCTACCAGTTCCAAAGTTAATCTCCTCAACAGTCACTTTATTTTCCTTGCAATCCATTTTTACAATAGGAAATGTGCTTTTAGCTAATTTCCTAATTTTAAGGAAATTTGTAAGGTCCTTTTCTTAAAAAAAATAAATTTATCTTCGGTGTGCTGGGTCCTCCTGTGGCCTGTGGGCTTTCTCTCGTTGCGGAAGCAGGGGATACTCTCTAATTGCTGTGTGTAGGCTTCTCATTGCAGTGGCTTCTCTCATTGCGGTTCATGGTCTCCAGAGGGCAGGCTCAGTAGTTGTGGCATACAGGCTTCGTTGCCCTGTGACATGTGGGATCTTCCCAGACTCAGGGATTGAACCAGTGTTCCCTGCATTGCAAGGCAGATTCTTAACCACTGGACCACCAGGGAAGCCCCATAAAGTCCTTTTATAAAGATTAGGTGGAATAGAGTTAGGCCAGTAACGTCCTGGCAAAGATTGAAGGCAGGAGGAGAAGGGGACGACAGAGGATGAGATGGTTGGATGGCATCACCAACTCAATGGACATGAGTTCAAGTAAGCTCCAGGAGTTGGTGATGGACAGGGAGGCCTGGCCGGCTGCATTGTCCATGGGGTTGCAAAGAGTTGGACATGACTGAGTGACTGAATTGAACTGAGTAATGTCCTCGTGAAAAATTATCACTAGAACTGGTGAATAAATCAGCTTCTCATGACTTTAAGTTGTTATATTTTAAAAAACATGGCTTGTTCCCCTGCCACAAACATTTTGACAAGTATAGTTCAAAGAGCAAACCTGTGTCAGGATTTCAAGTCTACTGTCCTTGAAACTATAAAAATCAAATCTCTCAATACTACGAGAAAATTGTTTGGTCTTCCTAACAAAGAGCTTTAGGCAAAAACTCAACTTTATGACAAAGAAGAAATAGGTGTGGTTTTCATTTTATTTACTATAAACCGTTGTGTCAGCATTTCCCTAATATTTTCCTTCTTTCTTTGACAAGTCATCACAGTTAAGTCAGGACTTGTCTTTTCCAAGTACCTTGTCAGTCTTCTTCATTCTTTGAATTTTCTTCACTAGCTACTAAATGAAGCTGGGGGCTGCTGTTTCTATGTTTTCCATTGTTGTTTAGTTGCTAAGTCATGTCCGACTCTATGTGACCCCATGGACTATAGCCCACCAGGCCCCTCTGTCCATGGGATTCTCCAGGCAAAAATACTGGAGTGGGTTGCCATTTGCTTCTCAGGGGATCTTCCTGACCCAGGGATTGAACCTGGGTTTCCTGCCCTGGCAGGCAGAGTCTTTACCACTGAGCCACCAGGAAAGCCAATATGTTTTCTAGCCAAGGCTAAATTGAAGAAGACAGGCTTATGGGTTCCTGTTTTCACAGGTGATTTGTCCTGAGGCTGGACTGCAGCCCCAAGTCCCAGTTCCTCCCCTACCCCATCAAGCTACCTACTTCCCTTCCAGGGGCCCTGCTGATGGCCCATCCCCACCAGACCTGCAGCTCAAACTTGGAAGAATTGCTTGGGAAATTTCTGTGTTTTTCCAAATTTCAAATTTCGAGGAAAACCAGTGGAGAAGTTAGGAAAACAAGAAAAAATTATTATTCTCTTTTGAGAATGAAAACTTTGCGAGTAACACAGAGATGTTACTGCTCTGAAGGAATCCACTGAAGTGTGATGGAACATGAGTGCAGGAGATGCTGACACAGAGTCCAAGGTTAAGGGTGATAGTTTTGGAAACCAGGACAGGAACACCCGGAAGAAAAGCAGTGATGATTAACCAGTTGATCTTCCAAGCTGTAGCTACAGCCATGTTATAAGTGTGTGTCTATGACCTGCCTGTCTCTAATGGTGAGTGACTGTTGCAAATAAAATAATAACTAATACATTTTATTAATTTATTAATACATTTTGTGCATTGTATGCTTTCCACGAATCTTATGAATGGTGTTCCAAGAAATAATAAATTTTGGAAGCAAAACACGTTTTAAAAAGAGTGATCACGTTTTAAAAAGAGCGATTTCAATGTATGAGTCTGACTAGTGCTGTTAACTATTAATGTCTCACTGGGAGATCTGAATGTTACATTATAATGCACCATGATGTTTGCTGGTATTTATTTTAAAGATTTTTTTTTATTGGACCATTTTTAAAGTCTTCATTGAATTTGTTACAATATTGCTTCTGTTTTATGCATTTTGGCCAGAGGCATGTGGGCTCTTAGCTCCCCAATCAGGGATCAAACCTGAATCCCCTGCATTGGAAGGAGAAGTTCCACCCACCAGGGCATCCTGCTGGTGTTTTCTAGTGTTTGAATATTTGCTATAGACTCTAGTGTTCATAAATGCAACTACAATTAATATTTCTTTGTATATAATTTTTAGATATCCATAAGTAAAGAAAATAATTAATTTTAGAAATAATTGAAGAATAACTTGGGCTTCCCTGGTAGCTCAGATGGTAAAGAATCTGCCTGCAGTACAGGAGACCCAGGTTCTATCCCTGGGTCAGGAAGACCCCCCAGAGAAAGGCATGGCGACCCACTCCAGTATTCTTGCCTGGAGAATTCCATGGACAGAGGAGCCTGGTGGGCTGCAGTCCATGGGGTCGCAAAGAGCAACTAATGTGACTGAGGCACTAACACACAATAACTTATGATTTGGGGTGTTACTGAAAATTCCCCCAAATTCTAATTTTTGTTCCTGAACCCTAAAGATAGTACCTGTTGATAAACTGTTGGGGATAATACCTTAACAGTGCTGGAACCTGCCAGGTGGTTTCCCCTAATTTACTGCCCAGGGTTTCCATTAGTCAGTCAGTCAAACTGGGTTTCTCAGGATTTCCTCTTAAAAAACTGTTCTTTTTCACCAAAGTTTTTTGGCCATATTTTTTAAAATCCACTTCACTGAGGAGTGGCTGATATGTACACATTTAATGCACACAGTTTAATAAGTCTGGGGACAAGTGTCACCCGGGAACCCATCCCTCCTATCAAGAGCACAGATAACCATCACCTCCTAAAGTTTCCTTTGGCCATTATTATATTATTAGCACATGCACCGTAAGTGTTATCCTCTTAGGAAAATTTTAAGTGTAAAATATAGAATTATTGGCACTTCACTGGTGGTCCAGCAGTTAGGACTGGGTTTAATCCCTCGTGGAGGATCTAAGATCCTACATGCTCCCCCAAAATTTTTAAAAATGCAGAATGATTAGCCATAGACACTAGACTATAGAGGAGATCCCATAGCTCACTCATCTCGCATCTTTATACCCATTGACCATCCTCTCCCTATGTCCCCCTTCCCTGACCCATGGCATCCACCATGCTACTCTCTACCTCTATAAATTTAGTTAGTTTTATAAAACTAACCTATGACATCTAAAACTAACTAACCTTCTATGACAGAGGATGAAGTGGTTGGCTGGCATCACCGACTTGATGGACATGAGTTTGAACAAGCTCCGGGAGTTGGTGATGGATAGGGAAGCCTGGCATGCTGCCATCCATGGGGTCACAGAGAGTTGGACACAACTGATGACCTAACAGCAGCAGCAGATTCTACATATAAATGAGATGATACAGTATTTGTCTTTCTGTGTCTGGCTTATCTCAGTTAGCATCATGTCCTCTAGGTCTAGCCATGTTGCCACACATTTGCCAAACTTTTCAAAATGCCTTTGACAAAGCTACTTTCCCAGAAGCCTTTTCTTCTCATGTCCATGTGTCCCTTGCTGTGGGTGGCCAGGGGGGCTGTGGCCCCATGGGGAGCAGCCTGGATATGGTGTTTGGTGGCTTCCCACGGGTTCACAGTGGTTCTCACGATTGTAACCATCTTCAGCAATTGGTTCCCTGTGACTGTTTAATCTTCCAAGACTTCTCTCCAGGGCAGGAGAGTTTTGCTGGAAACTGAATAAAGTCAAATGTATTTATACTTCCCCAGTTGCCTCTGATCCATGCGGGGAAGGGGAAAATCTAGAAATATGGGTTACAAGGACAGTGGCAAAAAAGGGGACTCTGCCTAAAGCTCTAGTATCATAATTTGGGGAACCCCTTTCCTCCAAAAGTGCCAGCCCCAGCCTTATGGAGGGATGCTTTCAATGCCTGCTGGAGTCTTTTGTTACTGACTGGTAGAAGGTGCAGGGAAGGTGTTATGGATTCTGTGAAGATGCCTCAGGATGGATGCTCTGCACTCTAAGCCATAAGTGTTAGTCACTCAGTCACGTCCAACTCTTTGAGATCCCATGGACTGTAGCCCGCCAGGCTCCTCTGTCCATGGCATTCTCCAGTCAAGAATACTGGAGTGGGTAGCCATGCCCTTCTCCAGGGGATCTTCCCAACCCAGAGATCGAACCCAAGTTTCCTGTATTGCAGGCGGATTCTTTACCATCTTAGCCACCAAGGAAGCCCACTCTAAGCATAGGTCCTGCCATCCTGATGATGGCTTATCTTCCACAACTGTAACCAGCTGCTGGGTCCTGGGAGGGCTGCTGCTCTGGCGACTGGCTACCTGCTGAGCCTGCCTTGCTCTGCTGGACTGGAACGCTGCATCACTGGGAATTGTCCAGCTTGGCTTAGGGAACAGGGGGGATGGACTGAGGCAGCAGAAAAGAATTGACTTGGGGGCAAAAGGTGTGGCCACTGCAAAGTCAGTTTGGGTGATGGAGAACCTGCGGGATGGGTGTGGCTGTGTGGGTACCAACAGTACCTGCACATCCTAGGGCAGCGGATCCTGCAGGGTGATGGAAGGTGCAGGGTGGGCAAAGGCTGGTTTTGCCTCTAGTAGCTGCTACAGGAGCCCCCATGGTACTGAACAGCCCCCAGGGAGCTCTGGCAGTGGCAGGTAGTGAAACGCTGATAGCTGAGCCTGGGGATTGACCAGGCAGGCAAGTGTGAAACAGCCAGGAGAAGGGGGCCTCTGTGTGGCTGCCGCGATTCCTGATCCACTCCCTGCAGGACAGCTCTGGCTTTCTCACTGTGCCTGAGGCTTCCCAACCTCCATCCTCAAACCTTAGGACTTTTGCTTCTGGGATAAACTCAGTTCTGGAGGAGCAGGCACTGGCTCAATTCATCAGTGGTGAACTTGCTCTTGTGCAGCTTTCTGTTCAGTCTGGAGGGAGCAAGAGGGGGTCTTTACTCATAGACACTTTGCCCAACAGAACTTGAATCAGACAGGATGTTTTCCATAGAGGAGTTTTTGTTTGTTTGTTTGTTTTTCAGGTTCTACCCCAGTCCTTAGGAGACTGAGAAGAGCTTGCTACAAAGGGGCGAGACCCCCAGCTATGAGACTCATGACTTTATGGCAAATAGATGGGGAAAAAATGGAAGCAGTGACAGATTTTATTTTCTTGGGCTCCAAAATCACTGCAGATGGTGACTGTAGCCATGAAATTAAAAGATGCCTGTTTCTTGGAGGGAAAGCTATGACATACCTAGATAGCATGGTAAAAAGCAGAGGTATCACTTTGCTGACAAAAGTCCCTAGAGTCAAAACTATGGTTTTTCCAGTAGTCACACATGGATGTGAGAGCTGGTCCATAGAGAAGCCTGAGCACCAAAAAATTGATGCTTTCAAATTATGGTGCTAGAGAAGACTTTTGAAAGTCCCCTGAACTGCAAGGAGAGCAAAGTCCTAAAGGAAATCCTAAAGGAAATCAAGCCGGAATATTCAGTGGAAGGACTGATGCTGAAGTTGAAGCTCTAATACTTTGGCCATCTGATGTGAGAAACTGACTCATTATAAAAGACCCTGATGCTGGGAAAGATTGAGAAAGTGGCAACAGAGGATGGGATGGTTGGATGGCATCATCAACTCAAAGGACACGAATCTGAGCAAACTCTGGGAGATAATGGAGGACGAGGACCTGTGTGCTGCAGTCCATGAAGTTGCAATGAGTTGCACAGGACTTAGTGGGTAAACAACAACAAAATGAGACTTACTTTCTCTCTTGAACTTTTTGGGATTGGGGAAGATTTCTTAAAAGTCTAATAAGAAAAATCCTTAAAAAGGGAAGGCATGTTTTCTACCTTACCATGTAGGACTCCCTGTAGCCAAGTTCTCTCAGGGATAGAGAGACAGAGAGAGAGACATAGAGAGACAGAGAGAGAGAGAGAAAGAAAGAGAGAGAGAGGTTCAGGAGTCCTGGGCTCTATCCAAAGCCTTCACAGAAGTAGATCCACTGATATTGATCAGAACTACTTTCCAAGTGGGGACCAATGGCCAACACAGCAGACCCCTGGCCATCTTGAGCTTTTCTAAACATCCTGCTTATGTCTGGAGGGAGGGCAGGGGTGCTGAAAAAATAAAAACAGTCCAGGATCTGTTCTATCCAGAAGGCAAGGAAGGGAGGTTCTTAAAGAAGCAGCCAAGTTCTCCGTGGGGTGGTGGCTGTGGTTGGGTTGGGCCTCTTTGGGCAAATAGACCAGCTGGCTGGTCACCAACTGAGTGCGATGTGGTCGAAACAGCAACTGTTCTGAAGTCCAGCTTGCCCTGGCCTGAGGCGGGAGTGGCCTGGCCGGTCCAGCAGTGGAGAGACTTCGTCTCAGACATGCTTGGAATGAGTGCACCCAGTCGAGTTCTTTGCCAGGACTCTTGTCTCTCTCCACTCCATCCTTGGATCCTTTTGGCTCCAGAGGTTCCTGCTTTTCTTGGCCAAAGGCCTTAGAGAGAGAAAGAGAGAGAGAGAGAGAGGTGGGGGTTTGTAGGAGTCTTTTTATTATGGGCTCCTGGTTACTGGAATTCAAAAATCTGGCTGTGAATGCTTATTCCTGGCCAACTGTTGGCACCAACGTTATAACAAGGATCAACTTCAACCCTCCACCCGCTTTGAGTCAAATATGGAAAAACTCCATTTGGCAGTGCTTTCCCCTGACATAGCAGCATGAAGAGAGACAAACATCCCAAGTTTAAAAAGGGGAAACTTCGGAGTCAAGCAGAGGTTCTCTTGGACTCTTATTCTGATAAGTAAGACTTTCAACTCTGTCATCAATCCTGGTATTTGTGATCAGGAATGACTTCTAGATTAGGAATGCGAATCAGGTCTTAAGCCACAGCTGGAATAAAAGAAAACAGCGTACTAAAAGTCCTTGTACGAGGCTTCCCCAGTGGCTCAGTAGTAAACAACCTGCCTGCCAATGCAGGAGATGCAGGTTCGATCCCTGGATCAGGAAGATCCCCTGGAGGAGGAAATGGCAACCCACTCCAGTAAGTCAGAAAGGGAGGGTCAAATACCATATGATAACACTTATATGTGAAATCTAAATTATGACAAAAATAAACCTATCTATGAAACAGAAACAGACTCACAGACATAGAGAACAGACTTGTGTTGCCATGGGGGAGGGGAGCAGGAAGAGGGATGGACTGGGAGTTTGTAATTAGCAGATGCAAACTATCACATTTAGGATGAATGAACAACAGGGTCCTCCTGTATAGCACAGGGAGCTATATTCCAACCTCCTGGGGTAAGCCATAGTGGAAAAGAATATTAAAAAAAAAATGTATATAAAAAAGAAAAAGAAAAGAAACATCCTCCACCCTGCCTTCTTCAGGAACGCACAGAGAAACAAAAGGATAAATAATACTCAGATCTTATTTTTCATTGTAAATATTTCCAAAACATATAAAGGCAAAAACAAACAAATAAAAAAGCCTACATCATCCAACCACTTTCAGGTAATAATGATAAATTTCTCCTTATTTCCTTCTTGTCTTTTTTTCTTTGAATCTATGTGTCTGAATATAAACATTTTATAAAATTAGGACCATACTTTATACACAGGTGTAGCTTGAATTTTTAAATTTAATACTTTAAAGAAATCCAGCCTTTTTCACTAGCTCATTATTTCTGAATATAGAGGAGTCATCTGCTGAAAGACAGAAATTTCTAGTACAGGCTTTAGAAGATAACTCTGTGGAATGATGGTGTGGGTGAATCTTTCAGGCACAAATTTTAGGTGCAACAGAGCACTTCCTCCGTCAACCAGGCCAGCACCAGGGCTGCTGCTCCAAGAGGAAGAAGGCAGAGGCAGGTGTGTTAGAAAGAAAGAATTCTGTTCTCCTAGGTGTGTCTTCCCCTAGTTCTGTTCTCCAGTGACTATAGACCCATAGGACTCGGTCTGGTCTGTAATGATGGAGTCAGCACCTCCCAGCCGAGAGCAAAAGGAGCCTCCTGCCTTGGAAAATGTTCCTCAACCGAGATGATGTTTATTGAGCATCTACTAGGTTCGGGGCTCTGGGGGCTGTGCAAATGCCACTCGTCATCCTCCAAACAACCTGACCACGTAAGCATTATGTCCACATTCTACAAAGGCAGAAAGTAAGTCTCTCAGAGATTATATACCAGTTCATGGTCACACAACTGGTGAATGGTCAGATGAGGACTATAACTGGATTTCCAGTGTGTAGCAGGATCAAAAAATATAGCCTTTGAAATAAACAAAAAACATGACTTCGAATCACTTTTGTTAAAACACACCTTTCCTCCAGACTCTATAAATGATACGTATTTATTGAAGAAATATTGCTACCAATCTCTTACTTTTCTTTGGTCCCTCGGTTTGGAAAGTCTCTGCTTATCTGATTTTCCTTTCCGGGATTTTTTTTTTTTTGAAGATTTTTTTTTTTAATGTGTACCATTTTTAAAGTCTCTATTGAATTTGTTACAATATTGCTTCTGATTAAGATTTTGTTTTTCTGGCCATGAAGTATGTTGGATCTTAGTGCCCTGGCCAGGGATCAAACTTGTGTCCCCTGCATTGGAGGGTGGATTTTTAACCACTGAAACACCAGGAAAGTCCCCAGGATTATCTGTCTTAAGGTCAGTTGATCACCTTAATTCTACTGTGCTGAGTAACATGTCTTAGTGACTGTTACAGGCATCAGGATGTGGAGACCATTGGAGGGGCCATTATTCTACCTACTACTGTGACAAGTGGATTTTTGTCAGGATTCTGCTTATTCTGCCATCTACTGCAATCTGACGTGTGGGTGTGCAAAGGCTGTTGTGAAGCACCAAACAGGAGGATCCCCCCAGACTGGAGAAAGAGAAGGCAGCTGGCCTGAGATTTAAGGTGGTGGGACGGGGCTGGGGGTCCATGCAGAGCAAACAGTTTGCAAAGACCTGGGTGGGATGGCAGTTAAGATCGTCTACGTTGCTGGAGCATAAGGTACTTCTCCACGCTCTGCCTGTGTTGTCCTTGAGGAGGGGGCCTGAGATGGACAGGTAAGAACGGGCAGGTCTCGGGGGAACTTGGGTGCAGTTAAGGTGCTGGACTTCATGCTGTAGCCACGAGTAAGCCACTGAAAGATTTCTGAACAGAGGAGCAGATGTGCTGATGTGCTGGCCAGGTATCATTACATTCCGGGGATTCTTCCGTGCGTGCTTGGGGCTTCCTTGGGTTCCTCCTGGGGGCCACACACACTCTACCTGTTTCTAAAATGAGCACAGTGCAGCCCTTTCAGACCATCTTAACCCACCTTCTGGGGCATCCCAGGTGGCGCTAGTGGTAAAGAGCTTGCCTGCCAGTGCAGGAGACATAAGAGATGTGGGTTCGATCCCTAAAGTGGGAAGATTGCCTGGAGAAGGAAATGGCAACCCACTCCAGTACCGTTGCCTGGAAAATCACATGGACAGAGGAGCCTGGCAAGCTACGGTCCATGGGGTCACAAAGAGTTGGACACGAATGGGGACTGAGCACAGCCTACCCTCTGGGTTAACCCTGGTGCCTGCTGTTGCTAAGGCTGCCGCAAGGTCCTCAAAGGCGACTCTGCAGAATCTCTTCCCATGTTATGTCCAGGACGAGGCTCTGATTACCTCCCTGCTTCCAGTGTCTTCCCCCACCTCCCACCACCCCCCCAGGGGCCATCTTCATTAAGGTCCTAATTAGGACAGCAGCAATGGGCTGTAAATGCAGCTGTAGGAGATGATCGCTTGTCTCAGCAGATTTGTTGTTTCTCTGAGAGCAGGAGCAGAAGCGATGATGGAGCAGCTGTGGGATGGGGGTGAAAGCACCGGTGTTAGGCAGAAAATCTGCCTGTGAATCCCAGCCCTGCCACTGAACAGCATCTGACAGTGAGCAAGTCACAGAAATTCAGCTGCAACTCAGTTCCATAATCCTTAGAATGGGGGAAGGTATTAACCCATCAGGCCCCTCTGTCAATGGAATTCTCCAGGCAAGAATACTGGAGTGGGTAGCCATTTCCTTCTCCAGGGGATCTTCCCGACCCAGGGATCGAACCCACATCTCCTGCGTTGCAGGCAGACTCTTTATTGTCTGAGCCACCAGGGAAGCCCTGTATTAGCCAGGGTAGGCTAACTGCTGTAACCAACGTTTACCTAGTAGTTTAACTTGATAAAAGTTTATGAATTTCTCATGCAACAGCCACACAGGTGTTCTGCTTAGCTCTCCTCCACCCTGCGACTCAGGGACTCAGCCAGCCTCCACCTTACGGCTCCCTCAGCCCCTCCACCCCGCAGTCCTCGGCGCCTCCTCATCTGGTCAACAGATGGGGGAAGGAGAGAGAGTGTTCATGTTTGTGTGGTTTCAGGGCCAGTCTGGGAAGTGACCCACATCCTTTTTGTCTACATTCCACTGCGCAGAACCCAGTCACATGACTGTATCCACATAATTGCAAGGGAAGCTGGGAAACGTAGTCCAGTTGTGTGTCCAGGATGAGAAGGAAATGGTTCACTGCACACTGGGTCGGTCTTTCCCACTATTTGACTATAGGGGCAAATGTTTTCCAGACTTAAATTGCTGATAGGTCAGTGCCTCTAGCAGTGCCTTGGACAGGTAAGGGTTGAATGTGGGTTTTTTTTTTTCAATGAATTTTTATTGGAGTATAGTTGCTTTACAATGTTGTGTTAGTTTGTGCTATAGTATACACTACTGTGTAGTGAATTAGCTCTATATACACAGACATTGGGGCTTCCTTGGTGGCTCAGTAGTAAAGAATCCACCTGCCAATGCAGAAGACACAGGTTCAATTCCTGGGTCGGGAAGTTCCCCTGGAGAAGGAAACGGCAACCCACTCCAGTATTCTTGCCTGGGAAACCCATGGACAGAGGAGCCTGGTGGGCTACAATCCACAGGGTTGCACAGAGTCGGACACAACTGAAGCGACTTAGCATGCATGCATGCATAAGTAGCGTATATACGTCAATCCCAACCTCCCAAGTCATCCTACTCCTCCACACTGTTACCTCCTGGCTGTCCCTACATTTGCTCTCTACGTCTGTGTCTCTATTTCTGCTTTGCAAATAAGATCATCTGTACCATTTTTCTAGATTCCACACATATGCATTAATGTATGCTATTTGTTTCTCTGAATGTGGTTTTTGTGCCCGGGAAAGTGTGTCTCTGAAGAAAACAAACACCCCAGGAAGGAAATGTAAATTGTGGGTTGTGAGAGCTCTCCTCCTTCATGGTTTCTTTAAATGTACCAGGAAACAAGATTCAGTAAGAAACAGTCCATTAGCAGCAGTAAAACATCCTTCAAAGGAAAACTGCATTAGCCTTGGCACCCTTAGGACAGAGATGCTGTCTGCCAGGAGATGCTTCTTCCTGTCTGCTCTGATGGGGTCAAGGTCCCTAGGCTTCTTCAGCTTCCTTTGCTGCTTCTTCTTCAATGACTTGCCCCCTTCCCCATCCTCAGACTGCCCCTCCCCCCACACCCACACTACTTCCCCTCATGGAGGATTAATAGGGGCTGACTCAGGAGTGATACACAGGAGATGGGTGGGTTACACTGGACCAAATAATTTAGAGGAATAAATAAGGCAACCTCAGTCATCAATGGCTCAGAAGGTAAGGAATCTGCCTGCAATGCAGGAAATGCAGGAGACATGGGTTCAGTCCCTGGGTCGGGAAGATATCCTGGAGAAGGAAAGGGCAACACACTCCAGTATTCTTGCCTGAAAAACCTCATGGACAGAGGAGCCTGGCGGGCTACAGTCCATGGGGTCACAAAGAGCTGGATGTGACTGAGCGACTAAGCACACAGTCATCAAAAGGAGAATGAAGTGGCATTTGGCCTAAGAGAAAGATCCAGACTAATTCAGACGCTTGTGCAAGGGAATATGCACATCACTTGAACAGAAAGCAGAGGGACCGCTCATGCTAACGTCTTATAACGAAGTAAGACTGTTTCTTCCAAGTGTTAGGGCCCTAATGCCTTTCCAATCCCCCATCCCGCTCAGCTCCCACGTTAGGATGGAAACTTAATTAGGAATGGAGGACCTTCCATCTCCCTTCCTGCATATTTCAGAACTGCTGATTTTATTAGGGCAAGGATTTATTTTCTTAAGACATAATGCGGAGATTATTTCTTCCAGTTCAAGCCCTACCTTGGAAAAAGCAGCAGGAAGCAACTACCAAATGAGCGTGCTGCTTTTGCAGCCATCCCAGGGGACAGATGTGTCTCCACCAAGTGTCTGGCTGTTGAGAGCTGCAGCGAGCTGGGTAATGAACTCTGTGATCCGAAGCCTGGGGGCTGGCTGGGAGGGGCCTTCTAAGGATGGCTTGGGAAGCAAGTCCATCTCTGAAGATGCCCAAGAAGATGCCATCCAAAGAGCACTGCTGAGCTGTATGTGTGAGGGCTGCGGGGCAGGCTGTAGAGGGTGATGAACGCAGGTCGTTTGAAAGAAGGACAAAATGAGTTGCAGTGAAATGATGCTTGTGGCCCAGGACTCAGAGCTTTTATCCAGCCACGAGCTATTCTTGCTCTGCTGAGGGTGGGGGGAGGGCTGGAGGCTGCTTCTGCTTTAGAGGGAGGATGTGAAAGAGAAGAGAGGGTGCTGGGCTGGGGCTCAGGGGGCAGACTGGAGGTTAAGGCTCGCTCCGCCCGGGAGCCAGAGGAGAGCGGAGGAGGAGGAGGAGCTGAAGAAGGAGCCTGGTGGTGAGTAGAGAACCCAGGACTCAGGATCCCTGTCCTAGAGCCCCCAGCTTCCCTGTTCTAGGGGTGAAGACCAAAGAGAGTTGGTGGGTGAAGACACTGGGTGAAAGATCTCTGTCTGCCTTTCCCTTTGACTCTTTTCCTGGTGGTGGATCTCCTCTGAAAAGGGGGTCCCCATGTGTGTTGTTAAAAACCTGGATTCGGGGACTTCTTTGGTGGTCCACTAGGGTTTTGATGGCGGCTCAGTGATAAAGAATCCACCTGCAAGGCAGGAGACACAGGAGACACGGGTTCGCTCCCTGGGTCGGGAAGATCCCCTGGAGGAGGAAATGGCAACCCATTTCAGAATTCTTGGTTGGAGAATCCCATGGACAAGAGGGGCCTGATGGGCTACAGTTCATGCGGTAGCAAAGAGTCAGGCATGACTGAGCACACACACATGTATTACACACTGGTGGTCCAGTGGCCAAGACTCCACACACCCAATGCAGGGGGTCAGGGTTCGATGCCTAGTCAGGGAACTAGATCCTACATGCTGCAGCTAAAGGATCCCTCATGCTCTGACCTAAAAAAAAATCGTGCAACAAAGGCCCAGTGCAGCCAAATAAGTAAAATAAATATTAAAACTTTTTTTCTTAAAAAAAAAACCTAGGTTTGAATTCCAGCTCAACCATTTGTCAACTTGGTGAACTTGCAGAAGTGTGTTAAACTCTCTGAGCTTCAAAGAACAGTGAGGATTAAAAGAATAATATATGTAAAACCCCGACAGTGTATGGTTCATAGCAATCACCTGTCAAAGTTCACCAATGCTGTGAAAAATTCTTAGTTTGATCAAGGAGATTAATAGGAATATGGGGAAGACATCCCAGACAGTGTGATAGAGCTGTCCTCATGCAAATAGAAATCTGAAGGTCTTTTTCGTGAGGTTTGCCCCCATTTGGAGTTCAGAGACCTGGGTTCTAGTTATGGTACCACCATGGACAAGCTCTGCGACCTGGAACCTTTCAAGAGCAGGCCCTCTTGTTAGAAATCAGGAAGACACTGAGCGCTTGCTTGGCTGCGTGGGGTTCCCTGGGGGTCATCAGAAAAACTGGAGACAGCTCATGAAAGGCAAGAGTCTAGGCAAACATGAGGGGTCCCAGGTGGGTGAGCTGGGAGCAGAGACAAGATGACTAGGGAGTGAGAGACGGAGGAGGAGAGAGAGAATGTCCTAGAAGCTCTGGTAACCATAAGATTGTTTTGAGTCAGTCCTAGTGAGGGGGAGGAACCTAGAGCCTGTTATACAGAGTGAAGTAAGTCAGAAAGAGAAAATCAAATATGGTATATTAACACACACACATATATAGAATCTAGAAAAATGGTATTGACAAACTTATTTACAGGGAAGGAATGGAGGCACAGATGTGGAGAAGAGACTTGTGGACACAGTAGGGGAGGGAGAGAGTGGGATGAATGGAGAAAACAGCATCAACAAAAATACACTATCAGGTTTAAGATGGATAGCTGGTGAGAAGTTGCTGTGAGCACAGGGAGCCCAGTCTGGCATTCTGCGATGACCTGGAGGGATAGGATGCAGGGAGGGGAGAGGGATTCCAGAGGGAAGGCATGTATGTATAATTATGGCTGATTCCCTTATTTTATTGGAGAAGGAAATGGCAACCCACTCCAAGATTCTTGCCTGGAGAATTCCATGGACAGAGGAACCTGGTGGGGTACAGTCCATAGAGTTGCAAAGAGTCGGACACCATTGAGTTGGACACAAAAAAAAACACCCTTTTTTTGTATGGCAGAAACCAACACAACATTGCAAATTTTTTTTAGAAAGGCAAATAAAAAAAAAAAGGTTGTTTTTTATGTCTGTGTTTCTATTTTCTAAATAAGTTTATTTTTTCCTATTTTTGAGACTCCACATATAAGCGATATCATATATTTGTCTTTCTCTGTTTGACTTATTTCACTTAGTGTGATAATCTCTAGGTCCATCCATGTTGCTGGAAATGGCATTGTTTCATATTTTTTATGGCTGAATAGTATTCCATTGTATATATGTCCCTCATCTTTCTCCATTCGTCTGTGGATGGACTCTTGAGTTGCTAGCAGTTGACATTTGTGAATCAGTATGGGTACCAGCGCATTGCTGGCAGGAGGCCAATGGAGAAACTCCTAGAGCTCTAAAAGGGTGAGAAAAAGTCATCAGATTTGGGGCATATTTTTAAAGCTTCTTCCTGTGATGAACTAGGGTGAGTGACATTCTTGCTCTATCTCATTTCATCCTCACACCAGCTCAGGGTCAGCTTTAGCCCATAGAGAACATCATGCAAATTAGAGAAAGATGCCCCTTTCTCTGGAAGTGAGCAGCCAGGCCAGGGTGCATGAAGTAGATTGGGGTGCGGGGTGCCCCATAGGGTGCAGCCTGCCAGTTCATGACGCTGTCCTTTTAACTCCACTGACAGAGGTACTGTCAGGACTCCCAGTTCATAGATGAGAAATATTCAGTCCGTATTAGTTGAGTAACTTCCCTGGAGTGGGGGAGACGAGATTTAAACCCAATATACAACCTCACACCCCAGACAGAATCTTCATACCTGGACTGTAAGGAACCCAGACTGCAAGGGCAAGGAGGTGGAAGGAAGAGGAAGAAACTAGGGCTACAGACTTCCATGGCAAAAGTTCATTCCTTGTGCCAACAGAAGCTAAGGTGAAAGGAACTACGGTTATTAAGTTTCTACTTGATGAAAACTATCCCATATGTCTTCACATTAATTTGGGGGGAAAAGAGATTTTAGCTTCATTTTTTTTTCCCCTTTGGTCAATGTTTCTTTAAAAAATATTTTTTATCTTTAGTTGGAGGACAATTGCTTTACAATGTCTTGCTACTTTCTGGTGTACAGCAAAGTGAATCAGCTGGATGTACACATACATTCCCTCCCTCCCACCCCACCCATCTCTTCCCTCTAGCTCAGTACTAAGCTGAGCTCCCCGTGCTATGCAGCAGCTTTCCACTAGTTATCTACTTTCAACATGGTAGAGTATATATGTCACTGCTAATCTCCCTTCCATATATATGCGTTAGCATGATATTTTTCTCTTTCTGACTGACTTCACTCTGTAAAACAGGCTCTAGGTTCGTCCATCTCAGTTCAACTGACTCAAACTTGTTCCTTTTTATGGCCGAGTAATATTCCACTGTGTATAAGTACCACATATAGATGGGAACACGGAGGCTCAGAGAGGTTGGGAAATGCATCCAGGCTCACACAGTTGGAGAGTGGCATCTGGTCTGTGCTCCTTCCTCGTCATCTCCCTTGAGCTTGGGCCCTACCAGTGGGCAAAGGAGCTTCCCCCGTTTCTCAGAAGATCAGAGGGCATCTGAATGGGGAGTGGGCCACACACTTCCTAATATTTTAGGGACTTGACATCAGGGCAGTTGTGTGGAGATCATTTCTTTTTTCCACTCACTCAATAAGGTATGAATGTCTATTATTTAGACAGTGATGTATGGGGGCTGCAGTCAGATCAGAGGGCTTCTCTCTGGCCTTGTAAATTAGTCCACACCCTGCCTGGTTCCCATTTACAATTCAGGGTGCGGGCGCCATATGCTCAGTCCCCACCCACCCAGGGCTCTAAGGGAACTCAGGGATGCCTGTGTGGTTTGATATTTCCCCAAGCGGAAATAGAATCTGGACATATGAAAGGTGGGCTTCCCTGGCGGCTCAGTGGTAAAGAATCCACCTACCAAGCAGGAGATGCAGGTTTGATCCCTGGTTTGGGAAGATCCCCTGGAGAGGGAAACGGCAATCCACTCCAGTATTCTTACCTGGGAAACCCCAAGGGCAGAGGAGCCGGGCAGGCTTCAGTCCATGGGGTCGTAGAGTCAGAAAGGACTTAGCAACTAACAACAAAACATGTGATAGGTATCAAAAGTTGCAACTTCCCTTTCCTGTTTCCCTAAGGTTGCTTTGCCCTGTCCTCGGCCAATTCCTGAGCTGATGGCACAGAATACCCCGAGAGCAGAATCTCCAGACAGCGGGGGCCCACCCTCCACCTCCCCTGCCCCCCTGCATCCCCCATTCTCAACCTCCTTGTTTTTGACAAGAGAGTAGGAACCTGTTTTGTAAGGATGCAGGGCTCTTTCCTAGCGCGGGGCCCCTTCCTGGCTTCGGGAAGGACCAAAGGATTCGGCTGGACGTGTTTTTCATGGAAATGGAATTCAAATTGGAACCTTATGTGTTGCAGAACAGGGCTAGAGTGTGGCCTGCACCAGCCAGACTCGGATTTCACAGGTCTGCTGACTCGGCTTAGCTGAGCTGCAGCTTTCTCTCTAAAGGAGGGACTTTCTGCCGGTGCTTTTCCTGCATGGACTCCCTTCTGATGATGAGATGGTGAAATGTGATGCCTAGGGGTGAGTGAGTCCGTGTGTGTGTGCGTGCATATGCACGCATGTGTGCGCAAGTGTGCGCGCGCACATGTTTTTGTGTGCATGTGTATGTGTTTGTGTGCATGCGTGTGTGTGAGTGTGTGTGTGAAGAGAAAGTGCAGAGGGCTAGTCCCACTTTGAGGAAAGTTCTGGGCTCCCCTGGACTCTACCCCCACCCTCACTCCCCAGGAGGCAGTCAATTGTCACAACTCAGCTGGGTTGGAACCTCTGCTGTAAAACCTAATAGCTGAACAACTCTCTGCAGGTTACGTGGCTTCTCTGAGGGGTTCAGTTATCTCTGTCTGCATGACCAGGCAGCTGACACCTCGTGTCTTCAAATATTGATTTGCTGTCATTATAGCTCATGATTCTGGGGCTCAGGAATCCAGACAAGTCAGAGTGGGGATGTTCTGTATCTCCTGTGGTGTCTGGGGTCTCAGCTGGGATGATGTGAATTCCCGAGTCCCGAAACAGCTAGGGCTGCTTGAGGAGCCTCTCGGTCCCTGTAAACGTGTGTGTGTGCACCTGTGTCTGTACGCCTATGTCGGTACATGCATGTGTGCTCAGTTGCTAAGTCATGCCCAACTCTGCATGCCAGGCTCCTCTGTCCATGGGATTATTCAGGCAAGAACACTGGAGTGCGTTGCCATGCCCTCCTCCAGGGCATCTTCCTGATCCAGGAATCGAACTGGTGACTCCTACACCTGCTGCATTGCTCCTCATTTACCCACTGAGCCACCTGGGAAGCCCCTCTGTACACCTGTATGTATATACTCCCCCCTCGCCAGGTGGGTAGATTGTCCTGAGGGTTAGGGTCATGCTTATGGCTATTTCATACAACACTTTCAACCCAGCATCTAACACAGTACTGGTATATAGGAGACGCTCAATGATTATTTGTTGAATAGATGGATGACTGCCTCTTGGGTTACCAGTGTGTGTGACCAAGACAGCAGGCGATGACAAGACAAGTGAGCATGGTGACAGCCTTCTCAAGGAGCCACTTGTCCCCTCCACACACAGAAACACTGCTCAGGTCACCCTGGACTAGGTGGAGAGTTCTGTTTGACAGCTAATCCAGCTTGAGGAGTCCAGGACTCACACATTCTTACCATACTCTGTCTCATATAATTGAAAATGTGCACACTAACTAATCTAGTCTTTTCACATGAACAGGTTCTGGAAATAACTGAGAGACACAGAGTACTTTGAGATCTCGAGATGACAAGTCAGTTGGGAAACGTCCTCTACTGTAATTTGCCGCTAGTGTCAGATCCTTCATCTTGTCCCCATGAGCATGTCCCCATGCGGAGTGGTCCAGGCTTGCTTGGGAAGATGGGGGGAAGTGGCCTCCGGGTGTTGGGGGTGTCTGCCTTCTCTCTTGCTGCCTCTGTGCACTGCAGCTGGTGATACACATCCTCCTGGGCACCACCTCCAAGAATCAGGTCCTGGACCAGCTGGGAGGGGTGCCTAAAGTCCTCCTCTCCCCCAACAAAGGGAAGGACCTGTTGGGTGTTGCCAGGGATCACGATGTGAGACCTGTATTGGGAAACTGCTCTCTACCGATGCTGTTGTTTTAGAAGAAAATGGAATTCTTTCTACCTACAGTGAACACATGCCCAGAGACCCTCTGAGATGGTAACAGCCTAGGATTAGGAGCTCACAAGACAGAGAGTGAGGGTTGTAGAACCAGGATTAGAATTTACCTTAGACCCCAAAGACCTCTCATATAAACCCCTCACTGTGCAAGGGAGGAAACAGGCCCAGGAAAGTGCAATGATGTGGGCTGAACATGGACACCCCAGATCTGGAAGTCAAGCTCCCCAACTTCGACTTCAGGGCTCAAGCCTCTGAACATGACTGTTCTTTGCCAACTGTAAAGCACTGTGAGCAAGTGAGGGCCTTATTCATGATATTATGAACATGTGTCCCCTGGTCATTGGATGGGAAACGTACATGGAGAGAAAGCAGCCATCACCCCTCCCTTTTCTCCCCTAAATTCCCTCCGACACCCCTCCACCCCCGCCCCTTCTCTGGACTCTGACCCCCTTGCTGGTGTCCTGGCCTCGGGCCTGGGTGGGAACAACTTGTACATTTTAGAAAAGAGGGTGTGGAGGAAGAGGGACGTGTGTGAAGGCTGCCTGGTGAGGCTTCCAGGTCTTCAGAAGAAATTCACGAAATGTGGGGAAACCAGGAGAGCAGCATGACTCCCCTTCACTCTCCTCCCGTACGGCCTCCGAGGCCCCCAAGGCCCCCAACCTCCAGATGTCCTGGAAGACCAGCTCTGTGGAGCGGGATTCTGGATTCCCTGCTCCCAGCCTGGCAGCCAGCATCCTGCCCCCACTGTGGTCAGGGCCTGGCTGCCTCTGGGAACTGTATCTGGGTGGAAATGAGGTCCTCCCTACCCCAGGCCATCTCCAGGCTTCCTGAACCACCGAGAGCAGTGGGAGGAGGGATGAATAATTTAGTAAAAGGCCATCAAATATAATTTGTTCCTGGGAGTGAATTAGAGGCTGTAGTTAAAAAAAGAGAGAGGCTACCATCGGTGGACCGGGAGTGTTGCATTATTCAGCCCCAGCTATTTCATTCTCTTGGGAAAGCGGACAAGCCAGAACATGAAAATCAAACTCTTAGCTCCTCAGGAAAGGGAGCAACACCTTGGAGGCCCAACCACATCCAACTTAGACTCACTGGGCAAGGGACAGTGGCTCTTTGCCTGCAGGGTGCTTGGGGGCTTTGTTGTTGTTCAGTCAGTAAGCCTCATCCAACTCTTTGCGACCCCATGGACTGCAGCATGCCAGGCTTCCCTGTCCTTTACCACCTCCCAGAGTTTGCTCAAATTCATGTCCATTGCATTGGAGGTGCCATCCAACCATCTCATCCTCTGCCACCCTCTTCTCCTCCTGCCCTCAATCTTTCCCGGCATCAAGGTCTTTTCCAATGAGTCAGCTCTTCGCATCAGGTGGCCAAAGTATTGGAGCTGCAGCTTCAGCATCAGTCCTTCCAGTGAATATTTAGAGTTGATTTCCGTTAGGATTGACTGGTTTGATCTCCTTGCAGTCCAAGGGACACTCAAGAGTCTTTTCCTGCACGATCTGAAAGCATCAATGCTTTGGCGCTCTTTGGTGCTCAGTCTTCTTTATGGTCCAGCTCTCACACCCATACCTCCTTACACTTGGGGGTAGGAAGCATATATGCTTTGGAAGGAACCAGGCACCAGCTGTCTGGCCTCCCCTTACAGCTCCCCTGTGTCCATTTGTATCTGAAAGAGAGAGAGGGGAGTGGTGGATTCAGGTGGGGTCTCCTCTTTCTGTGGAGTCCTCCCTAACTTCCTCCGTCTCTTTCTCCAAAGCAGCTCTGTCATTATCCAAGGGGAAACCAAGCCCAGAAGCTAAAAGTGCACACCAGACATCTCTGTTTAAGTTTCTGCATCTGACAGGCTACCTCTCAAGGTCTTTGTGATCTTGCCTCCCCACTCTGTTCTGGGGACCTGTCCTCCTTGATAGACAGCCTTCTCTAATTTCTTTCTTTTTTTTTTTTTAATTTCTTTCTTTTTATTTTTTTATTTTATTCTCTTTCTTTGCTTCTTCCTTTAAACTTTTTTTCTTTGGTGGTGGTGTTGCATAGCTTGTGGGATCTTAGTTCCCCAACCAAGGATCAAACCCACGCCCTGGGCAATGAAAGTGCCAAATTCTAACCACTAGACTGACAAGGAAGTCCCAATTTGTTCCTTTTTAGTTTCCTGCAAGTTCCTGACCCTGGGAAGACAATCAAAAAGCATTTTACTTCTGTTCTGAGGCAAAGCAATAGAACTTCCTTTGCCTTAAGCTCCCATCACAAACCTGCTGTTTCACCACCCTTAATTATAAAAATCCTTTCATTTGTCATCAGAACGAAAAGAACTTTTAACACCAGTTAGCAAAATCAACTAGAGAAACAACTCCTTTAACTGTGTCAGAGCTTCCAGATCCATCTCTTCATGAACTTGCACTTCACTCCAGTAGAGGAAGAATCAGGGAAATGTTTTCTCCATCTTTTCCGAGCATCCCCTCTGCAGGATGATATGGTGGAGGAAGAAATAACTAACAACAAGAACACCAAGAACAAAAGAGTTGGCCAAGATTAAACTTTTGAAATGAATTTCATGATTTATGTTCATTTTTTTTCTTGTGGCCATAGAAAATAGAACATTAATGATTGTTGGGCTTCCCTGGTGGCTCAGTGGTGAAGAATCCACCTGCCAATGCAGGGGACATAGGTTTGGTCCCTGGTCCAAGAAAATTTCACATTCCATGGAACAACTGAGCCCAGATGCTCCAACTATTAAGCCTGTGCTCTGGAGCTCGGGAAACAGAACTACTGAGCCCATGAGCCACGACTACTGAAGTCTGCTTGCCCTAGATCCCCTGCTTTGCAACAAGAGACACCACCATGGTGAGAAGCCGGTGAACCATGGCTAGAGAAAAGCCTGCATAGCAATGAAGACCTAGCACAGTCAAAAAATAAAAATGATGTCTGTTGTATGTATTTCCAAGCAGGAAAACAAGTAGCTGAATTAGTCAGGAGAGGCTAGGTTAAGCTGTAGTAATAAACATCCCATACCTCAGTGGGTTCCATTGAAGGATTATTTATTTCTCAGACTATGCATACTTCACTGGCATTCTTGGGGCCCAGGTTGATGGAGCGGCCACCTTCTCAAGCACTCAGGATTGTTATGGCAGAGGAGAAGACTCAGGGTATTACAGTGCTGCAGGCCAGATAGGACACAGTCAGTTCAGTCGCTCAGTCGTGTCCGACTCTGCGACCCCATGGGCTGCAGCATGCCAGGCTTCCCTGTCCATCACCAACTCCCGGAGTTTACTCCTGGAGATCATTGAGTCAGTGATGCCATAGATGGGACACAAGTCACAGCGAATCGGTTGGGACTAGTCACGTGACCCCACTCTACCGAACGTGGACCAGGAAGGACACAATCCTACCACGTACCCAGAAGGTAGGAAGATGGAAATATTTGGTAAACAGCAGCAATGGCTACCATTGTCTGCACTTCTGATCAAAAATGTTTGACCAAAAAAAAAAAAAAAAAAAAAAGTTTGACCATCACAGGCAAAATACACGTACTCTCTAAGAGAGACAACCCAAAAGTCCTATCCAGTCCAGATATCAAGCTCAAAGTATAGGACCTCCAATGATGGGCAGTAGTCTTTGTGTTCAAAGGGACATGTTTGATATTAGCACATACATATGAAATCTAGAAAGATGATACTGCTGAACCTATTTTCAGGGCAGCAATGGAGATGCAGACATACAGAACAGATGTGTGAACACAGCGGGGGAAGGAGAAAGAGGGACAAATTGAGAGAGAAGCATAAACTATATACATTACCATATGTAAAATAGATAGCCAGTGGGAATTTGCTGCCTGATGCAGGGCGCTGGAAGTAGGTGCCCTGTGACAACCTAGAGGGGTGGTAGATGGGGTGGGAGGTGGGAAGGAGGTTCAATAGGGATGGGACATATGTTTACCTATGTCTGATTCATGTTGATGTATGGCAGAGAACACCACAATATTGTAAAGCAATTATCCTCCAATTAAAAATAAATGCATTTAGAAAAGGGACATGTTCTGGTCTCTAAATCAGTTATAGATGTGGCTCCTCCTAGTTAAAAACCTCAGGGAAACAAAAAGATAGATTATCTTTCCCTAGTCTACAGCACAACAGACAAAGGTTGATTTGGGGCTTCCCTGGTGGCTCAGATGGTAAAGAATCTGCCTGCAGTGCAGGAGACTTGGGTTCGATTCCCTGAGTCGGGAAGATCCCCTGGAGAAGGAAATGGCAACCTATTCCAGTATTTTATCAGGGAAATTCTATGGTCAGAGGAGCCTGGCGAGCTATAGTCAAGGGGGTTACAAGGAGCCGGACACAACTGAGTGACTAACACACACACACACACACACAACCTTAATAAATATTCCCATTCAGAAAGGGGAGAGATGGAATCAGTGCAGCCTTCCCTAGACTGTGGTCGTGACGGTTCTGAACACCTCTTTACAGAAAGAGGTCCTCGTGTGGCTGCTTGGGAGGGATTCCCAGGTCACTGTTCTTTGTCCCCCGACTTCTCCCCCCCTTTTCTCTGTCATCTTCCTTGGTCCTACCTGAGATGGGTGTTGCAAGTGATATGCTTCTTGGAGACAGAGCAGCTTTCTCTGCCTGCTTCTTGACCATAAAGATTTAGGACCCTAAAGATTGTTGCACATCAAGCAATTAAAAATAAATGCATATAATTAAAAAAAAGGTTGTTGCGAGTCTTGAACAGTCCTGCATGGGTTAGTCCAGATGTCACTTCCCTTGGTGGCGCGACTGGTGTAAATCATCTTAGATTTTCTCCTATCTGTCCAGGCAGCTCTCTGGAAATATAGCCATACCTCCTGGAGCCAATAACCATATCCACAGTTCTTCTTGAGATCAACCTAACAGTGGATAATTTGAGCCTATTAGTTTTCTTTTTTTTAACAATTAAAAAAAACTTAAGTCTTTATTGAATTTGTTACAATATTGCTTATGTGGTTTATGTCCTGGTTTCTTGGCCATGGGGCATATGGGATCTTTGCTCCCCGATCAGGGATCGAACCTACATCCTCTGCATTGGAAGGCAAAGTGTTAACCACTGGACCAGCAGGGAAGTCCCAAGACTATTCATTTTCAGTGGGAGCTTATACCCTCTAACTTCTCCCTTCTACCCCCAGAAGTCAATTTGTCTAATGCAAATACTTGTTTTTTGAAAGCTACAACTTTAATTAGGCTACTGTAAAACACCTTATTTTCTTCAGAGGTATTAGCAAGGGGCATAATTGTCCTATGCTTGACTTGCTCCATGAAGCAAGCCTGAATCCTAGTCAGCCCTTCTGGCACAGAAGTCTTTTAAATTTTATTTATTTCTGATTGACAAGCAGTTGCCTCTGCCAACCCTGAAAATCCCCATGTTTCTGGACTCTCTCTTGTCCATCTCCTCTCTGCTGCCAATAGTAGCTACCATGTGATACTAACCATCTGGTTTCCAACTTCTTCACAGATGTACGAGTTTTTAGGTACATTATCTGCCTTCTAAGTTATCACCAGAAACAATTTTTCAAATATTTTGCCACTCATAACATGAATGGCCCATAACAGCCCCCAATAAAATGTCTTTATTACCCATAACTTGGCCCCTGATTGTTGCTGTTGTTGTCATTCAGTTGTGTCCAGTTCTTTGTGATACCATGGATTATAGCCCACTGGGCTCCTCTGTCCATGGGATCCTCCACGCAAGAATACTGGAGTGGATAGTCATTCTGTTCTCCAGGGGATCTTCCTGACCCAGGGGTCAAACCTGGGTCTCCTGGATTGCAGACAATTTCTTTACTGTCTGAACCACATGCTGCTGCTGCTAAGTCACTTCAGTCATGTCCAACTCTGTGCGACCCCATAGACGGCAGCCCACCAGGCTCCCCTGTCCCTGGGATTCTCCAGGCAAGAACACTGGAGTGGGTTGCCATTTCCTTCTCCAGTGCATGAAAGTGAAAAGTGAAAGTGAAGTTGCTCAGTTGTGTCTGACCCTTCGAGACCCCATGGACTGCAACCTACCAGGCTCCTCTGTCCATGGGATTTTCCAGGCAACGTACCAGGTCATAAATTTTAGGTTTTGGTTATAGTAGCTTCTCAATTCTGGGTATTATAGTGAGTCAGTGTGGGTAGACTAAATTAGGCCATGGAAATAAGTCCATCCCCAGATATCAGAAAATTAGAACAAAAGATTTTTTCTTACTTATGCTTCATCCCTGTTGCTTTGTCTGGGGGCCCTGTCTCAGGTCACTTCACTCTGGGACTCATCTCATTCTGCCAGAGCAGTCACCATCATGGATGATGCTGACCATTGTGGCTATGATAAAGAAAGTTCTGGAGGCTTTAATGAAATATTTTGGTTCAGAAATGACACACATCACTTCTGCTTACAGCTCATTGGTTAGAACTACTGGCCTGGTCCAACCGTAAGTGAGTAGAGTGTACAGTTCCCCACCTTCCTGAAATGGAGAGAGTTGGAGACATTTGGAAAATATCACTGATGATGCCACAGTAGGGAAATGGGATGAAGAAGCAGGCTGCAAACTTGCAGAACTAACAAGTGCTCTTGGGATCCTCCCTGAATGATAAAATGCTCTTTATAGATTTATTTCTTGGCAGGGTTAGTCATCTCCTAGGGCTGTTGATTTGCACGACTCAGATGTCTAATGCATTCCTTTTCCAATATATAGCTTCACTCAACTGAAAACTGTTAGATTTTTCTCTGGTGGATTCTGGAGCATCATTATCTCCTTCACCAGTCTGTAGCTGATATCATCACCATCATCGTCAAAAACTCCAGCTAAGCAGCTAATTATAAATGATCCTTATCTATAAGACGTATTTGCGTTTGTCCTCCACTTGTCACTCTGGTCCCAGGGAAAGCCCAGAGGGAGGGAAATGGTCATGGGACACAGTGTAGAACTTATTATTCCTGCCCTCAACAATCTACGGTGAAAAGCTAGAGAGAGAGGTGATTCTTCTTAGGAAGGGTATGTGTATGCACACCTGTAGACAGATAGGAACTGAGGAAGCTGACCCCTTACAACTCTTTCCTTCCATGGAGGTCTATGGCTGAAAGGGCAGTGGAAAGGACCATTCACAGAGATTACTCAGAGAAGCAAGGCTAAGTCTCCCCAGAGGAAAACCATGAAGATCCCACTGCTGGGGTAATGACAAGCGCACATGCTCGTACACACATGCACACACACACACACATACCTATGACCTGTCTAGCTCACGGCTTTGGAACTTGTCTGCCCAGAATGATCTTCCCTGCTTGTAGCAAGTCTGGCTCATTCTCTTTGAATTCTCAGTTAAATTAGTACCTCTTCAGAAGGAACTTTCCCAACCACCTGATGCTTCAAAGCAGAATTCCCAGGTTCGTGCCTAACTCAGCATCCAGTTTATTTTCTTCAGAGCCTTTAGCACAACATGTAAATATCTTCTTTATTGTTTACTGTGAAAATTTTCTATCTAGAATGCTATATATTTATTGCAAGAAATAAAAGCAGATGGTCTGTCCAGGTTACTCCTAAAACCCCAGCACCTGGCACATGATGGGCATCCCATAACTTCTCAGTGCAAACTTATTAAATAAATGAATGATAGTGACCATCAGTGAAAACGTCTGGCTTTAGATAGAATTAGGAAAGCCTATGCTGTCATGAAACTGGGGCTCCGTAAATTCTGGAGAAATGTTCACTTGTCACTGGAGGTGGCATTGCAGTCTGAGGATGGGGTTATTCTTCTTGTCTTCCTTCATGTGGGAACTGGCACGTCTAAAGGTGTGATTTTACTCACCCCTTAATATCTGCTTGAGAGGAATGATCTAGAGAAAAGGGCTTTTCTGTGGCTAAGAAATGAGTCTCTTTCACACAAGAACTAAAAACAGAACTCTGATTCACGAACTTGCTAATGGGTTTTCCCTTGGGGGGAACCTTTCTGTGCCAGTGAGACCTCTCTTGGGGTAGAGCCTTATGCCCCACGTCAAGGCAACTATGGAGCTTCTCTCTGACTGTAGCTTGGCAGCCTTAACCCAGGCGACACTCAAAGGGCTGTTCCCATCACCGTCTTAGACAGAATTCAGGCTCCTCCCCACGTTTCTCCAAGGTTTGCTTGGAAGAGTGACTGACCTAGTGGACAACCTCGTACATAAAAACGGCAGTGATGAAAACAAGCATGCCAATGACTATTTCATGGTAAAAACTGCTCACCAAAAATAAAAGGAATCATGAGTAAGTCAGTTTACCACTCAGAAAAGAATTACAGATAATTGGACAGGGGTAAAGACAAACCAAGAAACTCCAGTACTTTCTGGGTTATACTTGTAGGTTTCCTTTTCTTTCTTGAAAGTAAAAAAAAAAATTGAATGGAGCAACCTACTAGTGCAAAGTTTAAATTGATTGATGACAATAGCTTGTGAAAAAGAAAGATACTGACTGGATGATACACTTGTGCTTTTGACATTCACTGAAACAGGCAAGTTGGGAGAAGGGAGCAGCAATGACCAGGAATGAAATGGAAATGACTACCTAGAAGGCATGGTGAGGCACCAGACTAGAGAATGAAAACGCGGTGGTGCGGCCATCTGTCTCCTACTATCTCAGCACTTGACCTCTGCCCTACACATCCAGCCTACTTGGTTCCCAACTCACCTTCCTCCCCAGAACCCTGCTGGGAATGGACCACTGTGGTTTTACAACACCGCGCTTTATGCAAAGAACTCTCACACGAGTCTTGTGGTTTGAGAGTAGCTCTATGTATCCTTCCCATCATGATCGTCCATGAACTTGTACCAGTGCTCTAAGAACACCTTCTTGTTCTGGTTGTCAGCCAACTTATGTTTGTCCATAGCCACCCCCAAAAGGGGAAACTGAGGCAATGAGAAGCCAGCATCAACCCTACTGGGTAGGTAGGCAGTGTGAAACGATCAGACCCTAACCTATCTGATCTAGTGATGGTCTCTGGCCGAAATGGGTGGAAAACCATTCTTACCTCCTCCCTCCTGGAGACTCCCTACAACCAAATCTGGTCCCTCCCCAAATACTGCCAGGTGGGTCTTCCTTGTAATATTGCCTAGGAGCAGAGGCCATCTTTCTCAGAAGATTGTGGGGGAGTGAATGAGATGCTGCATGTGCGGCACCCAGAAGGTGGTTGGCACATATTAGGTGGCGAGGAAGCACAGCCATTAGTTTAATCGACACGCCCTTCTCAGACACTCCAGATTCGTTCCCAGGGAGGCTGGGAGCTTATGAATTCCAAGGTGTATAATACTTCCTTAGATTATGTTACCTGTGAGATGCCACCATCTTCTGGTTCTTTTTTCCCTGGGACTGCTGCCCAAGCTCCCTTGGAAAACCTCTGCTGGGAAAGGCCACAGGCGACCTCCCACCCTTTTCTGGGCTCTCACTTTGCAATCCTAGAAGAAGGGCAGCCTCACCCGCCCTCCTAGGTTTGCAAAAAGACCCACTCTGGGGAGTGACACTCAAGTACAGTTTAAATCAGGAGCTCCCTGGACATCAAAACGTGCTTCCTTTATTTTGTAAGTGGAGATTGGAGAAACTGGCAAATGGATCTTTGTAAATTCAGAAGGAGAAAAGATGATTTGATTTTTTTTTTTTTTTTGTCATTCAGTTTCGGGGTGAGTGGAGGCACGGACTCTGTGCCTGGTGGCGGGGCGGGGTGTTTTCTTATTGATGAAATGCACTGCGCAGGTCAACTCCGCAAACCGAAAAGGGAGAAGCGGTTGCGGGGGCGGGGGGGTGTGGCAGGGGGGTAAGCGCCTGTTCTGAGGGCGGCGGATGCGGACGCGCTTAAGGGAGAGGCGTGCCAGGAGAGCGCGGGAAAGACTGCCGGAGAGGCTAGGGTGCTTCTGCGCGCCGCGCCCGGGCTCGCGCAGCCCCTGGCCGGGCGAGGGGTGTCATGCGGGAGTGGGGTGGGAGGGGGCAGCAGGCGGGGCCTGCCACGTCACTTGGAGAGAGTGTGTTGGGAAGGAAGGGCAGAGCGGAGAGCCGAGCCGCTGCAGCTGCGGCGGCTGCAGCGAAGGCTTGAGCGCTGGGGAGGTGGGTCCGCGCGCCCCGGCCCCCGGGGCGGCCCCAGGGCCCCTCTCGCAGGCCGGCGGCGCGGCTCGGAGGGAGGCGGTGGCGGCCGTGGCGGCGGGAACGGCGACCTTGGCCAGCGGAACGCGCGGTGGCCGTTGGGCGGAGGCCGAGCCCCGCCGGGCGTCTTGGCCGAGTCGGAGGGAGGCGCATCTGGGGCACGGGTCCCGACGGCGGCCGGGGGTCTGGAGCCGCGGGAGCTGGGAAGTGCTCACACCCAGGGCGGACCCCCGCGTCTCGGAGCCCAGTCTGGGGCGGGGCGAGAGGGGCCAAGCCACGCGTCTTTTTCGGGCGTCCAGCTGCACACGCGCCAGGCTGCGGTTCCAGGTACTCCAAGCTCCATCTGGCATCCGGCGCGGATAGCTGGAGGCGCGGGGCCGAACCCTCCGCGCCCCGGTCACCTCCTCAGACCTAGCCCGGCAGAGACCAGGGCTTCGGGACTCAGGGACCCGCCGCCGGCTCGGACCGCGAGCCCCACCCTGCAAAGAGGGCGCCGCTGAGAGCTGGGAGGCGCCGCGGCGCCCGGGTGGTGGTCGTGTCGTGGGCGCCGTCCTAGCGGCGGGGAGCGCAGCGCGGAGGGGACATGCGATCGGAGAAATCCCTGACGCTGGCGGCGCCGGGGGAGGTCCGCGGGCCGGAGGGCGAGCAACAGGATGCGGGAGACTTCCCGGAGGCCGGCGGCGGTGGCGGCGGCTGCTGTAGTAGCGAGCGGCTGGTCATCAACATCTCGGGGCTGCGCTTCGAGACGCAGCTGCGCACCCTGTCGCTGTTCCCGGACACGCTCCTGGGGGACCCCGGCCGCCGCGTCCGCTTCTTCGACCCGCTGAGGAACGAGTACTTCTTCGACCGCAACCGGCCCAGCTTCGACGCCATCCTCTACTACTACCAGTCGGGGGGCCGGCTGCGCCGGCCGGTCAACGTGCCGCTGGACATCTTCCTGGAGGAGATCCGCTTCTACCAGCTGGGGGACGAGGCCCTGGCTGCCTTCCGCGAGGACGAGGGCTGCCTGCCCGAGGGTGGCGTGGACGAGAAGCCGCTGCCCTCCCAGCCCTTCCAGCGCCAGGTGTGGCTGCTCTTCGAGTACCCGGAGAGCTCGGGGCCCGCCCGGGGCATCGCCATCGTCTCAGTCCTGGTCATCCTCATCTCCATCGTCATCTTCTGCTTGGAAACGCTGCCCCAGTTCCGTGCAGACGGTCGAGGTGGAAGCAACGGTGGCGGTGTCTCCCCAGTGTCCAGGGGCAGTCAGGAGGAAGAGGAGGATGAAGGTGACTCCTATACCTTCCATCCTGGCATCGCCCCCGGGGGAATGGTGGCAGGGGGCTCATCCTCATTAAGTACTCTCGGGGGCTCCTTCTTCACGGACCCCTTCTTTCTGGTGGAGACGCTGTGCATCGTCTGGTTCACCTTCGAGCTACTGGTACGTTTCTCTGCCTGCCCCAGCAAGGCAGCCTTCTTCCGGAACATCATGAACATCATCGACCTGGTGGCCATCTTCCCCTACTTCATCACCCTGGGCACCGAGTTGGTGCAGCAGCAGGAGCAGCAGCCGGCCAGTGGCGGGGGCGGCCAGAACGGGCAGCAGGCCATGTCCCTGGCCATCCTCAGAGTGATCCGCCTGGTCCGCGTGTTCCGCATCTTCAAGCTGTCCCGCCACTCCAAGGGGCTGCAGATCCTGGGCAAGACGCTGCAGGCCTCCATGCGGGAGCTGGGCCTGCTCATCTTCTTCCTCTTCATCGGGGTCATCCTCTTCTCCAGCGCCGTCTACTTCGCGGAGGCCGATGACGATGATTCGCTCTTTCCCAGTATCCCGGATGCCTTCTGGTGGGCGGTGGTCACCATGACCACCGTAGGATATGGGGACATGTACCCCATGACGGTGGGGGGCAAGATCGTGGGCTCACTGTGTGCCATCGCCGGGGTTCTCACCATCGCCCTGCCCGTGCCCGTCATCGTCTCCAACTTCAACTACTTCTACCACCGAGAGACGGAGCAGGAGGAGCAAGGCCAGTATACCCACGTCACTTGTGGGCAGCCTGCCCCGGACCTGAAGGCAGCCGACAGTGGACTTGGCAAGCCTGAATTCTCGGAGGCCACTCGGGAGCGGAGACCCAGCTACCTTCCCACTCCACATCGAGGGTATGCAGAGAAAAGGATGCTCACTGAGGTTTGACAGATGCAGGCAGCACCTGCATGGAAGGAAGACACCGAACTCACCCTTCCTTAGGGACCCTTCTCATCCTCCACTACTCGCATCCCAGCTCCAGGTGACCTCCTGACTCTCTTCCTCACACCCAGTGGTTGGCGCCAGGACCACACACCTGGACTGTCAGCCTTGTTACTTGACCCCTGCAGCATCCCAGGTTTCTCCATCTAAGTGATATTTTTGAAATTCTAATGGTGCCACCCATTCGTGCCCATCTTATGTCACGTGGACGAGATTTCCATCTGACCTTCCCTCGAGACTCTGATTTTTCACGTTTGGGACTTGTGATGTCTCTAGGAAGAGTGACATCAACAGGCTGGAAACCAGGCATACCAGGGTCTTGTTTCTCCTTAGCATCCTTGGCTTTGGGGCATGCACCCTCCCGTCGTAGCTTCTGGCCACGTGCTAACTAGCCGAAGCTGGTGGGCAGAAACAGTACTCATCCTGTTGTTTTCCTCCAGTGCCCTGTAAGGTCGGCTGGTCATTCTGCAGAGAAGCCTTAGGAGAGTCTTCAGTTGCACAGCCTGGACATATGTTATCTGTCTCTAACCTTGGATGCAATTAGAGAAACTACGATGCCACTTGGCCATTTGGAGGACGTGAGAGGTCAGTCCTGGACCTAAAGGGCCAATGGATTCTTCTAGCGTGACCTGGCATGGTAGATGTTAGTCTCTGGTCTCCACTTAGCTCTCTCGACTCTGATTCCCCTCTCTCTGGTTTCCAGGAAGGCTCCTCCTTCTCAGAGCCAAATACTCTGTCTGTTCAGGTGCCTTCCTGTGCGGAGGAACTGACAAAGGGGAACCATGGAGCTGCGAGAAATGGCCGAACGGAACCAAGCACCTGGCCTGACTGCTTCTTAGGGAAGCGGTGTCCCTTAGACAGTGCCATCTCGGAGCGGTGGAGGAGTCTTGTTGCTGACAGCAAATTCCTCTCCCTCACTTCCCCCAGTCCTCTCTAGCCCTCCATCCTTCTTCCTGGGAATCTGACTTAGGTTTGCAGCTGAAGGCTTGCTAACGCAGACTCCAGCTTAAATCTGCCGCCAGGTAAAAGCACACATTGGATGCTAGTGTGGGTTTCTGTTTGCATTTTGCAAGCAACGAGATAGGCGGTTTAGAGTAAGGAAGAAGCATTGTTCTTTTGCCGACAGCCTCACTGGTAGAGGGTGGTTTTTTTTTTTTTTTTTTTGCTGAGTCAGGTAAACATCCTCCTGCTCTAGCCCTGGAGCCACAGCCGCTGGCTGTCACCAGGGAGATGCCCGGAGGTGCCCCTACCTGGTCTGAGCCATCTTCTTCCATCGTGAACTGAGCTGCTCTTCCTGTGCCACCTGCCCACGTCCCCTCTTCCTCCTCTTTGCACTGCCATTCATTTGCTGCCTTGATAAACTGTGATGACCTGTTCTGAGCTCTCCTGGGTGCAGTTCAGAAACTGAAAGGACTGTTAACATGTTTTTAGTTTTATAATCTAGGCTTTAAGACTCCTTGATGAGTTTTTTTTTTTTAAAGCTTTTCTTTAAGAGCCAACTTACGAGGTACAGCCTCTTGAGGGTTTTCTTGAGAGACACTGTGTCTGGATGTTGCCGCACTTTACAGGGTAACTTGGGGGCCGCAGTTCCTCTTTGTGCCTCAGTGTCCCCACCCGTTTGATGGGAACATTGACGTCTGTCCCCCCACCCCACACTTCGTGGGGAAAGGCCCAGGAACTCAGCTGGGATCCTGTGGGTGATGCTATGCAAATGCGTGAACTTCCGTAATGATTTCTAGTTCATTACCCTGCTTACCCCTCTCCCATAGGCAAAGCCTCCTCCCAGGGTTCCCGCTTTAGGTCCAAAGCCCACATCCAGGCCATTCTGGGTCCTTAGCTTTTTAAATCCCTCCCTCGACTCTTGAACTGGGCCTCATTCTTTACTTCTTCCCCTTTAGCAGGGAAGATGCTCTTTGGAGCGATTCAGTGGCGTCCTTTTAGGGCCAGGCACCACCATCTTGATTGGGAGCTTGACTTCTCCAAATCTGAAATGCAATATAAAGTGCTCATGATTCAGATACCTGCTCTGAGGCTATGAAGTGCCAGTTTTCTACATCTGTTCTGGAATATTACTCCTGACAGTCCAGGGGGAGAAGGCGGGGGAAGAGAAGGCCCACCCAGAGGCAAAAGGGATGCTCACGTCGAGAGTGAATGTTGAAACACGGATGTATCCTTCTCAGAATGTGTGTGTGTGTGTTTTCATCATCCTCACCATTTCAAGTCAGAGCATGCCCGAGTGGAAAGGGTTTATGAAGAGCTGGGCTCTCTGGGGATTCTGGTTGCCTTAGCAACCTTCCAGACTGTTCTATCTTCTGATTTGGGCAGCCAGGGAGAATGAGAGACGACATATTCCCAGCTTCTGAAATGCGGATGCCTCTCACATAATGTTGTTTAGGGGTTGGCAGGGCTGGGACAGGGATGTGTGGCCTTTGGAAAACGAGGGGGAAGCAGGTTCCCAAAGCTTCCTATCTGGGCCTTTCTTCCTGGTTTCCCCACCCCATCACTGGAGCCATCTCATCTCACTCCCGAGTCTTCAGAAACTTGAATGCTAGGCAACTGCCAGTTAGACCATATTCTCTCTTTCGAAATGGCCTTGGAGGGGACTAGCTTCTCAAGAGGCAGCTGCTACTAGTTTTAGTCCATAATAGCACCACGGAGCATTCACGTCGGCCCCTCCCAGCTCTAAGACAGAGAGATGATGCTACTTCTTCCCAAGGAAATGTCTAGCTCCTGGGAGGGACCTCATACATGGTTCTTCTTAAAGACATCCAAGACAAACTGGGAGGCTGTGACCTGACCTACTTCCTCTGATGGATTTCGCCAAGTGACCCCCTTTGACCCTGAGCCTCCTGATGTGAAGTTCGTTCCCTGAGCACCGAGGGAATCTGTGCCCCGTGTCGCCATGACAGCTGGGGTGGCGATCTCACAGCTGTCAGCAGAGGAGTTAGGTTGTTGTTACACCTGACTTGGGTCGGCAGGAGCTCCCAGAGGTCTTCCTGGATCTGTCAGGCTCGACTGAGATGTGGGGGGATTCCTCCTGCCTGAGAAGCCCCAGGAGAGAAGGGGACAGCTGGCCGTCTTTGCACCCGAGGTAGGTTCTGCTGCTGGGGAATTTCGTTCTGGCTCAGTCTTTCAGGTCAAATGAGAACAGGAGTGGGGAGGGGCAGAGAGGGGGCGGGAGAGCATGCATTTGGGGAGAATGAAGCCTTTGACTGTCTGCTCAGGAGCTTCCTCGCTCGCTCTCTTTCTGTGTGTTTCTGTCTCCATCTATATTACTCTCCTCTGTTTCTGCTTGCACACTATCCCCCTTCACTCCCCCTTTTCCCTCTGCATTGCCTCCTTCTTTCTTCCCTGCAGTCTCACTTGCTCTGCCTTTCTTTCTTCTCACCTTCCTGGTTTTCCCTCATCTGCCATTTGAACCTCTTCTTCCTTCTTTGTGCATCTTTCTCTCTCTTTCTCGGGGGCTGGGAGCACCTTGGGGCATTTCAGTTGGGCTCACTCTTTGGATTTGAAGATGGCTGTGACCTAGGGTGTTTGCTCAGAAGGTTGTTCTCCAGCTGGAGGACTCTCCTTTTTCCTGCCAGTACAGCATCCTGTCCTAGTGTGCTCACCTCTGGGGGCGGAGTCCTGAGTTTCTGGAGCAAGATGAGATTGCTGTGGGTTTAGAAAACATCTCTGATGTTATTTCCTGAATCTGCAAGGAGAAAATAGAGAAGGCGGGGTGGAGAGAAGAAAGAGAACCTCATATATTTCAGATAAATATTTTGCTTGTGTAGCACTGGACTCTGCTCACTACGGGTCCCCAACCTTGAGAAGCTTGCAGAAGAGTTCCAGGCAATGCACTATAGATACAGTGAAATAGACACAGAAAAGAGGATGTAGAAGGAAGCCATAGAGTGGAATTAACCTAGAAAAAGCCTTAATTCAAGAGGCTGGCCTTCTGAATGCCCTGAATTCACTTGAAGGTTCTCAGAGCTGTCTCTCTCATATCCTGAAAGCAGAACAAAAGCAGAGTTCATAAATCCCAGTAGTGTGAAGTGCAGGGGACGACTCTCTTTAGAAAGATGGCTTAAGATTCACCAACCGTTCTATAGGGAGGCTTTTTCTTTGTGCATCTCTTTGCTGGAGGTCATGTAGACTGAGTCCCACATGTATCAGGATATTAGGTTTTTGGAGGGTTGTTGTTCAGTTGCTCAGTTGTGTGTGACCCTTTGCAGCCCCATGGACTGCAGCACGCCAGGCCTCCCTGTCCTTCACTGTCTCCCGGAATTTGCTCAGACTCATGCCCATTGAGTCAGTGATGCCATCCAGCCATCTCATCCTCTGCTGCCCCCTTCTCCTTCTGCCTTCAGTCTTTCCCAGCATCAGGGTCTTTTCCAATGAGGGTAGTGGACATTTTCTAAAAGAGGATTGCAGTGACAGTTGTACTTGATAAGTTAACTCACAAAAGTCACTGAATTGTTTTTTTTTTTTTTTTTAAAGTGACATGAGGCTAATAACCTCAGAGTTTCATGTCTTGTCTGGGAGATGGTTTGGTTTTATAAATCTAGAAGTTAAGCCTCTCTAAAGATGGACCAGATTGCATATTCAAGAAGGAATGACAGTTTTTTTCTCTGCCACATGGGGACACTTTAGAGCTTTCATGCTGCTCCCGTCCAGTGCTAGGAACCATTTGTTTAGTTTTGAATTTTGACAATGAGACCATTGTGGGATTGACATGCCCCTTTCTTTTGGCTCTGAAGACAGGCTAGGCCATTTCTGGTCTAGGCGGAGCCTGGTCAGCTTGTCCTGAACTAGGATAAGCACGTTGGAGATGGCTCGTGACACCACAAAGACAATGAGCTTGCTCATCACCCCTGCCCCCCACCCGCCCAAAGCTAAGGGGTTTATACTTTGCTGGCGAAACCTCACAAACAAATGCAGAAAATCCCACCTCATCTCTGTTTCCCTGGAAACTCAGAGTTCCTTGAGAAATTACAATGGAGCCAAGGTGTTATTCTCCTGGTCTGCTCCCCACCCTCCAGCCGCTGATCGGGTGTCGCAGGTTATGGCGCATTCAGAAAACAGGAGAAGCAGGGGTGAGGGTCTCCCCTTAGCTGGTCCTCCTCTGGGAGTGCTCACCAGATGTCCTTGCTCTCTGCTCTCACTTGCCTTCCCCTCACTGATCCCTTCCTTCCCCTCCCCGCCCTCGGTGCTTTTCCTTACGTGAGACCTTCCAGTCCTGCTATTTGTCATGCCTTCTCTCGGCTGGCTGAGCCCATGCTTTTGGCAATGTTTTGTCCCCCGGCGTCTTTCCATAAATGCCAAGATAGATTTCTAAGGAACGCAGTCCTCCCGGGACAATCTGGCTGGAACCTGCCGGGCCAGCTCTGATTGGTTCTGACTGTGAGTTATTGCCCGGGGAAGCAAAGTTTGGTCTAATTCTAGCTTGTCAGGGTCACTTAGGGAAGGAAAAGAAACCCATTCTTTAAACTGAAGGATTTCCTCTCTCACCCCCACTTGACGCCGGGCTGCCCTGGGGTGCGAGGCTTTCTTGGGGCAGAATCGGGCTGGAGCTTGGGGCTTCTCCCGAGAGAGAGCCTCTAGATGCAAGCTATTGGGAATGAAGACAGATGGGCTCCTAGTTCCTGTGTTATCATGTCTAGTGATGAACCACTTTCCTGATCTGGGCCTGAGGTCCCTGTGGGGCTGGAGATGGTCATTTCTTTACCCTCCCTTTGCTCTGAACTCCTAGAGAGTTCTCGCCACCCCTTTCTTCCATATATTAAAAAAAACCTTTTTATTGGAGACTACTTGATTTACAATGTTGCGTTAATTTCAGGTGTATAGCAAAGTGATTCAGCTATGCCTCTATGCATATCTATTCATTTTTTAAGATTCTTTTCCCATATAGGTCATTATGGAGTATTGAGCAGAGTTCCCTGTGCTATAAGTAGGTCCTTGTGAGTTATTCTGGTGCTCGTCCCTAAGAAGGAGATGAAAACCTATCAGTGAGCACCTTGGAAAGGTTTTCCAGAATGAGTGACTGCTTCTTTCAGAACAAGAAAGAAAAAGAGGCAGACACCTCAACACTGGTACCTCACCTTGGCTATCCATACTGATCTCACCTTGGCCATCAGCATTAGCCGTCGGGGGCCTAGCCCTGGTGGAATTTATGACAATTAAAAAAAATTATTTTATTGAAGTATAGTTGATTTACAATGTGTTAATTTCTACTGTACAGCAAAGTGATTCAGTTATACATATATAGACATCCTTTTTCATATTCTTTTTCATCATGGTTTATCTATGACCTTTTTTTTTTTTTTTTTTTTTGAGCACAGCTCTGACCTCATCCTTGTTGCTATGGAGAGGGTTTTCCTTTCGTCTGTCACGCGCCCGGCAAACACTCTTTGCCCGGCCCTAGAAAATGTCTTGGAGCCTTAAGTGGCCTTCATCACAGGTGCAGGGAATGCAGACAGACTCTGTCTCTTTGGCGAGAGCGAAACCAACATCTCCAAGGAGCCTGCAGCCGAGCTGTCTACGGCACTGCTATTTTTGACATGCTTGCTTGCTCCCAGGACTTGACAACCGCTGTCTCCAGGAGACAGACAAACCCCGCTCTTGGCAGCAGACATTTTGCTTTGGAAAAAAAATATAGGAAGACAGTCCTGCAGCTGGGAGGGACCAGGGCCGTGTCTTACTGCTCCTCCAGGAGGCTGGCACCTGGCCAGTGGGGTGGTGGGTCTGAAGCTGGGGTGGCACCCCCATCTGGGAATCCATCCTGCCCCATGGGAGTAGTCCTAACAGGAGTGAGAATGGAATCTTTCATTTAAGAAAGCATCTCAGTTCAGTGCTTTCAGACATCATGTCTTATAACAGAGGTTAGGAGCCCGGACTCTGGAGCCAGTTGTCTGGGTTCAGATCCCACCTCTGCTGCTCACCGGCTTGGTGATGTAAACCAAGTTCTGGAACCTTCTGTGCCTCAGTTTCCTTCTCTATGAAATGGGGGCATAATGGGGCCAATCTCACAGGGCTGTTTCAAAGATTAGATGAGTTAATGTGAGCACCTTGTTTATATAACACCAAGTAATACCATGTACACGGTGTGGTGTAAGCAAGCACAACACAGAGGTTGATATCAATGCTGTTATCCCTCAACAACCAAATGCAATGGGAATGCTAGGCATTGTTTTCCTCTTTGGCAGAGAAGACAGTTGAGGTTCAGTGGGCAAGTTCAAGGGCACCTGGCTACCGAGTGGTCCACTGCCCTCAGGGGAGACGTGATGAGCAGAACCCAGGAAAAGTCCAATGGATATTCAGCAAGAAGAGAGAATGAACTGTGGTTCCTGAATGTGCACATAGCTTTTTCTTTTGCCATGTCTCCAAGCATCCCTAGTTCCCCAACCAGGGATCAAACCTGCTCCTCCTGCATTGCAAGCACGAAGTCTTAACCACTGGATCACCAGGGAAGTCCTAAGTTTTGGTTTTTTTTTTTTTAAATTTTTGGCCTCACTGTGCAGTTTGCAGGATCCCAGTTCTCTGACCAGGGATTGAAACTGAGCCCCCTGCATTGCCAGGCAGATTCTTAACCACTGGACCACCAGGGAAGTCCCCGATAGGCTTTTAGTTACTTGCCAGTTTGTCTTTTTGCCTGAAAATCCACAGGCTTCCTATGCTCTTTTCCTTCTGGGGCTCCGAAGGAACAGAACTGCTCATGCATCCTTCTAGAGGGTCTTTCCTCACCCCATCACTGTTCTCCTCCCCTCGTGCGTTAGCAGCCTGGGAGGGTGGGGGTGGCTCTCTTCTAGAGCCTTCCTCGCACACTTCCTTTGAATCCTCTTCTTTGGGACAAATGCAGGGTCTCACAGGTGACCCTCGGGACAGAACCCATAAGCTGGACCCTGGCTCAGAGTTTTCATCTACGGTTCTACCGGCTTTCAAAATCCCACTTCCCTGGTCCTCACCCTCAGCGTCCTTTTTTGTCCCACCGTGTCCTTTCCCCTTTGCAGCGGGGTACCTGCTGACATTCCCTGGTTGTTTCCCCACTCTTTTTTCCTCCTTTCAGAGGCTTCCCCGGCGGTGCTAGTGGTAAAGAATCTGCCTGCCAGTGCTGGAGATGCAGGAGACATGGGTTCGATCCCTGGGTCGGGGAGATCCCCTGGAGAAGGGCAGGGCTTCCCACGCCAGTATTCTTGTCCGGAGAATCCCATGGACAGAGGAGCCTGGCGGGTCACAGTCCATGGGGGTCACAAAGAGTCGGACACTATGGAGTGTCTAAGCAACTTCCTCCTTTCAGCGGGTACAGGAGACCCTGGCGTCAAAAGAAGCTGCTCCCCCAACTGCTTTGGTTTTCTGGGCTGCTTCCACTGTGACTGAGGACAGCTGCTGGCTCGGGGGTCTCCGTTCGGGGCCAACAGCTGTACACATCCGTAGCTCATTCCTGAGGCCCCCGCAGTGTCCCGTGGGGGACTTGGCCGCAGGCAGGAAATGGGACTGCCCTCCCCATCCTGCATTCAGACCTTCCCGGCTTGCTTGCTTTCAGAGTCAGAGAACGTAGGTCTGAAGCATCTGAAGCATCTGTCGGCTGCACCTTGTTTAAATCTCTCCATGCTTCCATTTACCATCTGCAAAATAAGGAAGCGAATTCCACTCACCCCACCTGGTGGTTGCAAGGTTGCAAGCGAAAGCATTTCCCAGGCCACACACTCTCAGGAGAGTTGGCTCCCCGCTCTGCCAGGCAGCCGAGGGGGCTTCAGTGACACTTATCAGCCACCCGCAGTGACCAGCCGCCTGCACCTCAAAGAAAGGGCGTCCCAGTTGACTGCAGTTTCGTTCTCTGAAACCAACATTGAAACGAAATACGGCATAAAAAATAGACTCAGGATAGCAACTTTTAAGCTAGAAGGCTCTTTTCCTAAAGGATTCATTGCAGAATCTCTTTAAATAAATTGTGTGTAAGACATGATTTAATGTATAGAAATTAAAAGATGCTTGCTCTTTGGAAGAAAACCTGTGACAAACCTAGACAGTGTATTAAAGAGCAGAGATATCACCTTGCCAACAAAGGTCCTCATAGTCAAAGCCATGGTTTTTCCGGTAGTCATGTATGGATGTGAGAATCGGACCATAAAGAAGGCTGAGCACCAAAGAATGGTTGCTTTTGAACTGTAGTGCTGGAGAAGACTCTTGAGAGTCCTTTGGACAGGAAGGTGATCAAAGCAGCCAATCCTAACGGAGATCAACCCTGAATATTCAATGGAAGGACTGATGCTGAAGCTGAAGCTCCAATCCTTTGGCCACCTGATGGGAAGAGCAAACTCAGTGGAAAAGACCCTGATGATGGGAAAGACTGAGGGCAGGAGGAGAAGGGAGTGACAGAGGATGAGATGGCTGAATGGCGTCACCCATTCAACGGACATGAGTTTGAGCAAACTCGGAGATAGTGAAGGACAGAGAAGCCTGGTGTGCTGCAGTCCACCGGGTCACAAAGGGTCAGACATGGCTTAGTGACTGAGCAAACAACAAGAATCACAGGACCAGAGTCAGACAGAGTGAAGTTTCCGGAGGCCGTGGTAGCTGAGTCATAAATCAGACAGACACTCATCGGCTGCTTTAAGGCAATTTGGCATCCCTGGGAAGAGAGAAAAGTCTGGTGTGCTTGGGAAAAATCGTGTTGCCTGTGAGGTTTGCTCTCTGCTGTAGGGGATGTGTCAGGCTTTTCAGGAGCTACATACGTTTGTGTGTGGTGAGCCCAGGTGCTCATTCACCCCTAGACCTCAGGCAGTTGCCCTCTACTCATCTGGAAGGGTTTTCATTTTCTGTTTTATTTTGCTTTTTAAAATATTTTTTTTTTTTGGATGTAGACCATTTTTAAAGTCTTTGCTGAATTTGTTATAATATTGCTTCTGCTTCATGTTTTGGTATTTTGCCTTCATGGCATATGAGATCTTAGTTCCCTGACCATGGATTGAACACACGCCCTGCTGCACTGGAAGGTGAAATCTCAACCACTGAACTACTAGGAAGTCCCGGTCTGAAGTCTGGGAGTGAATGAGAACCTGGGCTCCCCACGTACACACTTTTTATTTTACTTTCAGTTCAGTTCAGTCACTCTGTGTCTGACTCTTTGCAACCCCATGGACTGCAGTACGCCAGGCTTCCCTGTCCATCACGAATTCCTGGAGCTTGCTCTAATTCATGTCCATCGAGTTGGTGGTGCCATCCAACTATCTCATCCTCTGTCACTCCCTTCTCCTCCTGCCCTCAGTTTTCCCAGCATCAAGGTCTTTTCCAATGAGTCAATTCTTTGCATCAGGTGGCCAAAGGATTGGAGTTTCAGCTTCAGCATCAATCCTTGCAATGAATATTCAGGACTGATTTCCTTTAGGATGGACTGGTTGGATCTCCTTTCAGTCCAAGGGACTCTCAAGAGTCTTCTCCAACACCACAGTTCAAAAGCATCAATTCTTTGGCACTCAGCTTTCTTTATAGTCCAACACTCACATCCATACGTGACTACTGGAAAAACCATAGCTTTAACCAGACGGACCTTTGTCGGCAAAGTAATGTCTCTGCTATGCTGTCTAGGTTGGTCATAGCTTTTCGTCCAAAGAGCAAGTGTCTTTTAATTTCATGGCTTCAGTCACCATCTGCAGTGATTTTGGAGCCCCCCAAAATAAAGTCTCTCACTGTTTCCATTGTTTCCCCATCTGTTGTGCCATGAAGTGATGGGACCAGATGCCACGATCTTTGTTTTTTGAATGTTGAGTTTTAAGCCAGCTATTTTACTCTCCTCTTTCACTTTCATCATGAAGCTCTTTAGTTCTTTGTCTTCTGCCATAAGGATGGTGTCATCTGCATATCTGAGGTTACTGATATTTCTCCCAGCAATCTTGATTCCAGCTTGTGCCTCTTCCAGCCTGGGATTTCACATGATGTACTCTGCATAGAAGTTAAATAAGCAGGGTGACAGTATACAGCCTTGATGTACTCCTTTCCCAATTTGGAACCAGTCTGTTGTTCCATGTTCAGTTCTGTTGCTTCTTAACCTGCATACAGATTTCTCAGGAGGCAGGTAAGATGGTCTGATGTTCCCATCTCTAAGAATTTTCCATAGTTGTGATCCACACAGTCAAAGGCTTTGGCGTAGTCAATAAAGCAGAAGTACATGTTTTTCTGGAACTCTCTTGCTTTTTGATGATCCAGTGAATGTTGGCAATTTGATCTCTGGTTCTGCCTTTTCTAAATCCAGCTTGAACATCTGGAAGTTCACGGTTTACGTACTGTTGAAGCCTGACTTGGAGAATTTTAAGCATTACTTTATTAGCATGTGAGATGAGTGCAATTGTGCAGTAGTTTGAGCATTCTTTGGCACTGCCTTTCTTAGGGATTGGAATGAAAACTGACCTTTTCCTGTCCTGTGGTCACTGCTGAGTTTTCCAAAATTTCTGGCATATTGAGTGCAGCACTGTCACAGCATCATCTTTCAGGATTTGAAATAGCTCAACTGGGATTTCATCATCTCCACTAGCTTTGTTCTTAGTGATGCTTCCTAAGGCCCACTTGACTTTGTATTCCAGGATGTCTGGCTCTAGGTGAGTGATCACACCATCATGGTTATCTGGGTCATGAAGATCTTTTTTGTATTTTACTTTACTCTTTATTTTTTCTTTCTGCGTCTGCACTGCCCTGGTACATGGTTTTACATATGTGCAGAGTTCCAAACATCTATCACAAAGTGCCTCACCTGAGATTTCACAGCTACTCCTGACCACATGTCCTAAATCAGAGATGATGGGACACCAAGAAATACTGGACACGACAGTTACGTCTCAGTAAAGGTGGAAAGGATAGAAAAAATAAAACAGAAGAAATGTTGGAAGCGTTCGCATGCAGACTTGAATTTTTGTTTTCTTCTGAAAAACAATAGGTCTGGTCTCTTGGACTTGTGTTTCAGCTTTCTAACATTGGTCAGAAGCACTGAACACAGCCGGTGCTTCAGAAGGGCAGAGTGATCCTTTAAAAAAAATTATTTATTATTTACTTGGCGGCACTGAGTCTTAGTTATGGTGCATGGGATCCTCAGTTGCAGCATGCAGGGTCTTGAGTTGAGGCACGTGGGATCTGGTTCCCTGACCAGGGGTTGAACCCAGGCCCCCTGCGTTGGGAGTGTGGAGTCTCAGTCCCTGGACCACAAGGGAGGCCCCTGCTGTCCATGGAGGCCCTGTGCCTGTAGTGTGGGCTTCTCATGGGAGGAGGCCCCTCCCTACATGTTCATTGCACCCCGCGCTCGGACATCAGAGACTGAACCAGGGTGCCCCGGCCTCCTCCATCTGGTGACCTGTGGACGCTAGCTTGTGTGGGCGCTCTTGGAAGCCTTCCTGTGGGATCGTGTTGGACTGAGTCACAGCGGACTGTTGGATGGGGGTGGGAGGAGGGTGGTTATCAGACACAGGCAGTGCGAGGGAGCGGAGGTGAGGGCTGGCAGCTGGGGAGCAGACAGTCACAACTCCAGACGAGTGGTGTGGTTGCAGAGGAGCCGGGACCTCCCGGCACGCACTGTACAAATATAACACCCTGGGGCTCTCTGCCATCACCCTTGTGGAGGTTCTCGGCACCCAGTGTTAGAATTGTTGCAATGTTAGTCGCTCAGTCATGTCTGATTCTTTGTGACTCCATGGACTGTAGCCCACCAGGCTCCTCTGTCCATGGAATTCTCTAGGCCAGAATACTGGAGTGGGTAGCTATTTCCTTCCCCAGGGAATCTTCCCTACTTAGGGATCGAACCCAGGTCTCCTGTGTTGCAGGCAGATTCTTTACCATCTGAGCCATCAGGGAAGCCTAGAATTATTTCAATTTGGGGAAATTGGTCCCAAATTGAATGTTAGACCATTCAATTTGGGGAAAAATGAACACCCTAAGTTACATGCTCTGTTCAGTTACGTGGGCAGGGAGACAGGCGGGTGTGAGGCAATAAAGGATTTCCATCTAAAATGACTAGAAGGAGAAAAAGGCAAACTGTGGTGTTGGGATATTTCCCATTTGAGGATGACCTCTTGCATCTCTGATGTCAGATAACTAGGTGTCCCCCATGCCTGCTGGCTGGGAGTGGGAGAGAATTGAGAGAGGGCATTCCTAAAGTGGGACCGTATGGCTTTCCTGGGTCATCACTGACTCTCAGCCTGGGCTCTGTATTTGTAGGCTGTCTGGGACATCATGACCCCGCTGTCAGCCCCAGACCCCTTCTTGTCCTTCTGAGATTATTCTCAGTGACTTTCGGCTCCCAGGGGAACTCTTGTGCTTGTGAGATTTACTGGCCGAAAGTTAAATCATTGTAGAATTGGATCCATGTCCAACATATCGCCTTGGGAGGCAGATAAGAAAGTCTCCCTTTTTCCAGTGCTTTACGGGTAATTTCATTGCGATATTTCAGGGCTAGAATTCAAATGGAAAGTCTCAAAAGCAATTTGAGCTGCAATCAGCTCAAAATCCTCCCGGATTCCAAGAGAGGTGAGGTCATCCCTTACCAGGGACAGCTTTCACTGCAGAAAACCTAAGTTGAACAGATTTCTATAACCCTTCCTTCCATTCCCCCTAAAATATCTGCTGTTTCCAGGAGTGTGGAAAGAATGAAATCAGGTTGGACTTAAAGGAAATCCATCATGGGCCTTCCATCCTAATGCTTCTCTGCCTCACTTTTTCCAATAGGTGCACTTCTAAAAAGTTGCTGTTTTTGTAGTGTGGGTGTGTGTGCGTGCGTGTGTATAAAAATAATAGATTCACTTTCTGTCAGAGGTGTTTTCAATAGTAGGGAACCTTTTCACATTTAAAAAATCACAATATAGCTAAACTTACATGAGGATACCTGGTCTATAGAAAAAGGAACCTTGCCTTGTTCGTGGCACACTTCCTATGAATACCATCCTAATTTCCTTTCTCCAATGGTGGATAAAGGAATACTCTCATATTAGATTTGAGAAAGAAAGAGCCTCTCTATCTGTTGGCAGAAGGAGGGGATATTTTTCAAAATGCATCTTCAAAAATGGGAACTTGAAGTGACTCTTACCATTTTCATGTCTTTCTTACTGCATTTTGACTCTAGGTGCCGAATCTGCCAGCATTCCGACGTGTGCGAGTTCGGTCACTCAGTCTTGTCCGACTCTTTGTGACCCCATGGACTGTAGCCCGCCAGGCCCCTGGTGGGTTGCCATTTCCTCCTCCAGGGAACCTTCCTGATTCAGGCAGCGAACCCACATCTCTTGGGTATCCTGCATTGGCAGGCGGATTCTTTACCACTGTGCCACCTGGCAGTATTGCGTTTTCCATCCCTGTGGCCGTGTCAGAGAAGGCAGGGTGGGAGATTTGAGGACACAGTTCTGAGCCCCTAGTTTCTCTGTAAGCCGAGTCGGGAGAGGCGATCCCAGCCAACCTAGGAGTTGGCGCGCAGTGCTGCCACCCTCTGGCTCTGCCGCTGTGTGGCCTTGGGGGTGTTGGGAACCTCTCTGAGCCTTTTCTTCCCTGTAAAAACATCCCTCATGGCGGCCAGTGGGATGTAATGAGGCAGAGCTGACCCAGGTATGTCACACGGCCTGGCAAGCATCTAGTACATCCAATACAGCAGTATTATTGCCATGGTTTCTCTTTTCTTTCCCTGGTTCAGTGGGCTGTTGAGGCTTCAATTGGTAAGTGTCTGAAAACTGTCCAACCTTTCAGAATGGTGGAAACCACTCGGAGCTCTCATAAATTAGTCTTTTGGGAGATATAAGTATACATAATAGTTTCTCTCGATTTGCAGATTTAGATTTGCTGACCACGATCCAGCTATTCAATCATCAGATTCTTGGCTGTCACAGAGGAGACTCATGGAAAGGGGTTTAATGCCCTTTTTGACTTGAAAACTACTTCCAGGCTAAAAATGCCAGCAGAAGACAGTATCCAAGGAGTCTAGTAAATCCCTTTAAAAAGGACGTAAGCAATGAAGCAACATATCCCTGGGAGAAGTGAGAGCTTCCAGCTCACTTAGGAATTAACTGAGCATGTGAGTAAGTGCGTGGAGACAGATCTGGGGCTCAGCTGGTTACCTGCCTGGCTTCTGGGCCCAGGTAGGGTGCTACCTGGGGTGCCCAGCAGCTCATTGACATCCCTTTCATTATGTGTTTAGGGTCAACGTTCCTTTGAAATTACAACACAAACTGGTGGAAAATATGGTTCAATTTATAGAGAACGTATTTCTTTATACACAGCATTTCAGGAACATGTTTCATTTGCATGGAAGTTGGTTGAACTCACTTAAAGGTAAATATGTAGACAATAAGACAAAATGAAATGGAATAATTGAACAAGAAGAGACTTCCAGAAGTCAGGGAGTCCAGTACTCTGCCTTGCACTTGAGTAAGTTCCTAATTATCCCAGGCCTACTCTTCTTATTTTTAATATTTATTTATTTATTTGGTTGCACTTGGTCTTAGCTGCGGCAGGTGGGATCTGGTTCCTTGACCAGGGATCGAACCCGGGCCCCCTGTATGGGGAGCCCACAGTCTTAGCCACTGGACCACCAGGAAAGTCCCCCAGGCCTCTTCTGGGACTTCCCCAATGAGAATCCGTATCCTACACCCCTTCAAGGACATGTGTTTGGGCCAGGACTTTTTCCTCCTGTGTCAGTTACACATCGCCTGCGGTACTTTAACTTCCTCGTATTTTTGCTTCTGCTGCAGTGTATATTCAGCTGACCGTATTACCTAGAATAGCTCCTTCTGTCAGTTCCTCAAGGTGATCTGCAGAGCACCCGTCCAACATTCCCACGGGAACGGAATCTCTGGGCATGATGCCCGTTTCAGAAATGATGGTCCTAGTGGTTAAGAATCTGCCTTGTGATGCAGGGAATGCAAGTTCGATCCCTGGTCAGAGAACTAAGATTCCGCATACCGAGGGACAGCTAAGCCTGCTACCATGACTACTGAGCCCACATGCTCCAGCACCCCCGAGCAGCAACTGGAGAGTTTGTGGGCCGCAACGAAAGATCCTGCACAAAACAAGGGAGATCCCAATGCTGCAACTAAGACCCCACCCAGCCAAATAAATTAAAAAAAAATAAAAAAGAAAACAAGCATTGCCTCTGAGAGATACAGAAGGCATATGCGCAGAAGACTTAAAGCCTCTGAGAAGTCCTGCAACAAGTCAAGCTATTTCACTTCTCAAGTCAGTGCTGTTCAAAGTATCTTTTTTTAACCGCAGAAGCTCCACCTCTTTTTGGAGGGAACTTCTATTCATGTCCCACAAAAAAAAAAAAAAAAAACACCCTGTAATCTAAGGAATATTAATACATTTTGAGAAGCTCAAAGAGATCTGAAACTCCTGGTGATGGATTTGAGTCCTTGAAACCTCAGCCCTTATATAAAGGTCTTCTCAAATGGATCATTGTGGACCTCCTTAGCAACCCTCTTCAAGTTTTCCACATTCCTCTTAAGTCTGTGCAGAGGCTTACAGAATCAGTGAGTTGATAAAGGCTCTGAATAATGTGAAAGGAGACATTCCCTCCCCTGGTGACCTTTCTCTTAAGTAGAAGTCCTTGAGAAAAGAACTGCAAGCGTTGTTCTTCATTAGAGGTGAAGTTTATGTTCTGCTTTGCTTACAAGTGGCCACACTTCAGATACACTTCGCCAATGGATGGCTGATTTCAGGGTTGCCTTACGATGCTAGCAGTTTGATTTCCATGCACATTGTTAACCAAATCAGAGATTGCACGCATGTGTGCTAAGTCACTTCAGTCGTGCCTGACTCTGTTCGACCCCATGAACTGTAGCCCGCAAGGCTTCTCTGTCCATGGGATTCTCCAGGCAAGAATACTGGAGTGGGTTGTCATTTCCTTCTCCAGGGAATCTTCCCGAACCAGGGATCGAACCCAGGCCTCCTGGATCTCCTGAATTGCAGGCAGATTCTTTACCGCTGAGCCACTGGGGAAGTCCCTTCTATGCTTAGAGACAAAAGGAGAGGATGTGGTTGCTCTTGACCTGCTCTTGCCTTTGTCTCGGCTCCTCTTCTGGACATCCTGGACCGTGAGGAGGAGCTTCTGATAACTGATGCTTTCATCTTTAAATCCACCAAGAGTCAGAACAAGTGGACTGTGGGGAAAGTGGGAATCACATTTAATTCTGGGTCTGTCACTGGCTTGCTGTGATCCTGAGCAAATCTCCTGCTTGGCACTGGGTGGATATTAACTAGCAGTATGATTCTGTCCCAGTGTCTTCATCTGTACAGTGAGGTGGTTGCATTAGACAATTTTTGAGCTTTTGCTGGAAAATTCTGTGGGTACTCAAGCCTATTCATTAAATGTACAGCTGGTTCCCTTGATCTCTTGGCCAACTTTATTGCTTGACTTTTGCCACTAGAGTGATCGTTTAAAGAGAGAGTGGGCGTTAACTTACAATTTCAACTTTACATAGAATCATTCTGTTTCAGAGTTTATCTACTCCAGTCTCTTACAAAGATCAGAACTTAACACTTAAAAAATATACTGAGCAGGTTATAGGGAAGTTTTGAAAGAGGACATAGTTTTTTATGTGATACCAAGTATGATAAATCTCTTCCCCCTGCTTCTCAGTTACTCTCCATCCCTCCTCCCCTCCTTTCTTCTTTTCCTCCCTCCCTCCTTTCCTTCCTTCCTGTTTTCTCAGATTAAGTCTTTCTTAGTCACTGAGTGATTTCCAGATCTTTTAAATCTCAGAGTAGCAAAATAAGCGTTCCTCGGTGTTGTCTCTGTCAGAACCTTGGCTTTCTGCCTGGAAAGACATGGGGTGTGGACGGACGCTTCTATGTTAGGGAGAAGCAGGGAATGCAGACCAGCAGAGATGCTGATCTAGTATCCTCTAGGGTCTCTGGCTCCCCACTTGCAGAGGGAACCTGCAGAAAAGACAAAGCCTAGTAGGTATAGCTCTTTGGTGTCTTCAAAGTAGGAGCTGACTCTTTCTGGGTGACCCCGAGAGTGGGTGTCGGACTGTTTGCGGGATGTTCCCACCGAGCTGTGTAGTTTCTCTGATCGGAAGGTCTGTCCAGCTCTGCCCTTTCAGCTCAGTCCCGGGAGCTGGGGCTGCACTTTGGGACCAGGGTCCCTGTTGAGCTGGCTCCCAGGTCCTGGTGCTTTTTGGTGTTTGTGCATCATCCTTCTCCCATTTTGCCTCGCTTCCTACTGCTGGTGCAGCCTGACAAGCAGCAGAGGTCTGGCCAGAGACAGAGAAAGCCCATGTGGACTCCGAGTGCACGGTTTGAGCAAACGGCTTGAAGTAAACAGTTTTATTTACTGACTTTAAAAGTCATATCTGCTCATTATGGGAAACTAGTGCAATTCAGAAAAGCACAAGGAAGAAAATAAAAGTTCCCACAGTCCCATAACCGGAGACTTTCAGTGTTGGTATTTTGCTGGTTTTTCTTCCAGACTAGCTGTGTCTCTGCATCTCTCTCTGTTGAGACCCATTTTGTATTTCATTGAAAAAAAAAAAGCTCCATATTTTGTCTCTAATTTTCTCATGCAATTATCACATAGATGCACCATCGTTTTGGTAACCTACCGCTTACTGAGGGTCATTCTGGTTGTTTTCTAGCTTTTTGTTCTAAATGATGCTACAGTGGACATTTTCCTCCACAGAAGTGTTCACATTTATGACTCTCTCCTTAGGTTGTGTCCCTCCAAGAGTCAAGTAGCATAGATAAATTGAGCAAATTATTTTCTATACCTCAGCTTCCTCACCGATCATAAAGCAACAACAGAAACAACAGTGATTCAGAGCAGGAGACCCTTCGCCAGCATGGCGGGTGTGGCCACATTTCTAAGAGCTTCGCCTGCAGGGATTTGTTTGCTTTCCCAGCAGCACTGTGAGAATCTCCACCCCAGAGGAGCTGCTGGTCCAAGTTTCACGGTCCAGGCATTCTAGCTGTAGCATCCTTGCTCTTAACTTCCCCGTGAGATGGGGAACAGTCCCCAGGTCTCTATCTGGTCCAAGGTCATCTACATCATTTGTTTCTACACTAGCCATGTTCCCAAGTGACTTGGTTGCGTGATGTGAGTTCTGGCTCCTTAAATCCTTGAATCCTCTTCACCCTGGCATTTGTGTATTTAGTGGGATTGGTGTGTGTGTGTGTGTGTGTGTGTGTGTGTGTGTGTGTGTGTGTGCAGGTACACACACTTATGTAATCTTAGGAATGGAGCAGAGCCAACAGAGAGAGAGTATGGGGCAGAAAAGCCTGGATATCTGTTGACGAAACAATGAAACGTGGTTATTTGGTGTTATTCATTGAGGATAACTCATCTCAGCTTCTATGGCTGGGAAATTGGTCACGTGAGAATTGGACTGTCAGTCCAATGGAGCAGGAATGGGGTGGGAAGTGCTGTCTAATGTGACCCTGTCCCCAAAGCACATGTCTGTATGTATTCCCTGAAGAGGGCATGTCCCCTCCCTGAGTGGCTCTGCCCAGAGCAAGGTGATGCCCGCAGGTGTGACTGTTCATCCTGCAAAGGAGAGGGGATCACAGACTCGTCACAGAATGACGGTCCAGGCTGCCTCATCATGGTGTTCAATGCAGAGACCGCTCGGCCCTCCCAGAAACCCTACCGCAGGAGGTCTGCGAGAAGCCAAGGGTCTGCTTCTCTAAGACGTGTGTGCCATGTGACTGTCTTCAGGAAACCTGAGGAGATCTGAGGTGGTGGATCTCCACCTTTTCAGCACTTCAGAATCACCCTGAAGTGTTAGTCACTTCAGTCATGGCCGACCCTTTGAGACCCCATGGACTATAGCCCGCCAGGCTCCTCTGTCAATGGGGATTCTCCAGGCAAGAATACTGGAGTGGGTTGCCATGCCCTCCTCCAGGGAATCTTCCCAACCCAGGGATCGAACCCAGGTCTCCCACATTGCAGGCAGATTCTTTACCTTCTGAGCCACCAGGGAAGCCAGAATCACCCCAGGAGCTTTATTTTAAAAAGTACTGCTTTCTGCCCCCTTTGCTGTCTTAACTCCTCACTTCTCCAGTTTGAACCACTGATCTAGGATGGAGTCCAGGAGCAACACTTAAAAAATAAAAGCTTCTCCAGAGGTTGTGGGGTACAGCCGTATTTGGGGACCACTGGTTTAGGAGGTTCTAGCGCTCATGCTTTTATACCTTCACCTTTAAGTGCCCTTCATGTTTTACAAAGCTCACTCACAACGGGACATCACAACAGTTCACTGAGACCAGTAGAGCAGGCATGTGTATGACTTTCCTTGGCCCAGAGAGGTTGACTGAGTTCCCCGAGGTGGCACAGCTTCCCCACCAGTCAGAGCAGAGGTCCCCTGCCCGGCCCCGACTGGTCCCGCCTGACCCTTTGGGAAGGGGCAGCCTCCCCTCCCTGAAGATCTTGCAGGATGGAATCATCTCAGCCCCCTTTCCGTGGAGCTTGCCTCTTTGCCTTCTCACCCACATCCCTCCTACCGCAGCCCCGTCTCCTCAGAGAGCTCCTCGTGAAATGTGCCAGTCACCTCTTTTCTCCAAGCTCCACCCCCACGTAACAGATGATGGCCCCAAGGACAGAGGGGTCTGACCCCCAGCCCCAGACCTAGCCCTTCATGGCTGATCCTCCGCATTAGCGCCTGGCAGGAGCCAGCAGAGCTGCGTCCGGCAGCAGCTGCCCAGGACTCCCTCTGCTTTTCCCCTGCTGTCATCTCCCATCCGAATTCTCCCTCCACCACCAAAGCTTCTCTCTTGCACCCACTCCCCTCCCACTCCACCCCCAGGATAGCCTTCAGGCCCACCTGAGTCCTTCCTGTGAGCCCTTGCAGTGGCGGGTCTCCTCTCTGGACATCTGGGACGGACTGGTGCTTAACAACGTGGACCAGATTGAGGAGGACAGAAGCAGGTACCTGTATACGTTCTCTATCCATCCTCCGCCCAGGAACCAGCTAGTGGCTCACACTCTCCCCGGACACAAAGCGATGACTTCCGCTTCTCTTTCCTCTTTCTTCCCTTGTTCAAACCTTTCCCCTTGCGCAGGCGGGATCCTGGACCAGCTCCCAGGGACTGCAGGCTCCGTGTCAGAAGCCTGCAGCCTTGGTCCCTGGGATGCTGAGAGGGGGGCAGGGGTGGGGAGGAGGCGGGGTTTTGCGCTGCAGGCTGCGGAGCTGTCCCGGAGGAGGTGCAGGTGCGGAGGCCCTGCTTCCCTTTACTTGCTCAGCATCCTTGTGACAGGTGACGGCACCCCCTGGCAGATACCAGCAGTGGCTGCAGCATCAGAGCAGGTTCCAACCCTGCCTCTCTGACTCGCTAGCCTCGAGACCTTCTTTCTTCTTTGATGCTCTGTGTTCCTCGGCTGTAACGTGGAGAGCATCGTGCTTAAAAACTTGAACAAAACTGACTTTCCGGGCACGGAGAAGCAGGGCAGGGGATGGCAGCAGTTCTGGGAATCAGTAGGACGGAGGAAGCGCCTTATTCAGTGTCTGGTACCCACTCATTCTTTTTTAACAGACATGTATCATGGGCCCACATGAGCCAAACCCTGGAGAATCAGAGGTGAGCAGGGCTTTGCTCTCTTGAGGAAGGAGGTACATGGCAGGCATGAGTAGATAGCTGACCGTGCACAGTGTGCCCAGTGGTGGAGCCTGGGGGGACCGGCTTTCCATGCAGCCCACATCCTGCCCTGTCATTCCCCCTCATCACCTCTGAGCTCTGATTGTGGGTTGTTGCTGTCCAGTCACTCGGTCGTGTCTGACTCTCTGTGGCCCCATGGACTGCAGCACACCAGGCTTCCCTGTCCTTCACCATCTCCTGGAGCTTGCTCAGACTCAGTAGACATCCATTGAGTCAGTGATGCACAGGCAAACATGGATGCAGGAATCAAGAGACAACTTTATTAGCATCAAAGCAGCACTCAGATCCTCCAGCTCGGGGTTCTGAGGTAAAAGGCTGAGTTGAAACATGCAGCTGGGACTGCAGGCAAAGTGGGGAGGGACCCTTACTCCTTTCTACCTTGGAAGGAGCTTCAAGATCACATTGCAAAGGACAGAGCAGTAAGTTGGAACCATTTCTGCCCATGACCATGATAGAGGACTTCCCTTGTAATTCAGCTGGTAAAGAATCTACCTGCAATGCAGGAGATCCTGATTTGATTCCTGAATTGGGAAGATCTGCTGGAGAAGGGATAAGCTACCCACTCCAGTATTCTTGTCCTTCCCTGGTGGCTCAGCTGGTAAAGAATCTGCCTGCAGTGTGGGAGACCTGGGTTCGATCCCTGGTTGGGAAGACCTCTGGAGAAAGGAATACCCACTCCAGGATTCTGGCCTGGAGAATTCCATAGACTGTATAGTCCATGGGATTGCAAAGAGTTGGACACAACTGAGTAACTTTCACTTTCATTTCATGATGCAAAGCTCAGGGGGTCCTGATCTCTGGGGCTTACTTGGCCCCCCGACCTTACCTCATGTCCACAGAAGGCTGCAGTGGTTCCAGAAATCAAGTCCTCATACCACCATGTCCAAAGGCAGGAAGAGAAGAATGAGGAAACCAGAATATGATCAGCTTTCTTAGAGGTGACTTGCAGAAGGAGGAGAGAGAGCAAGACTCTGAAAATTGCAGTAAGTCTACATTCCCAGCTGGTTTAATCCTTCCTTGGAAATCATATGGAAGATGCTTTTGGTAAGAAAGGCAGAGAATTCTGGAGGCTGGAGGGAGTCAGGGGAGGTTTCCCAAAGAAGTCAGTATATCAGCTGGGCCTTGCAAGATGAATAGAAGTTTTCAGGATTAAAAATTCTCAGTAGAAGGAATAACTTGAGCAAAGGCACGGGGACTTGGGACTTCCCTGGAGGTGCAGTTGTTAAGACTCTGCACGGGTTTGATCCCTGAGCTGGAAACTAAGATCCCACATGTTGCAAAAAAAAAAAAAAAGGTTCAGGGACCCAAGAAGAGGAGGATGTGTTCAAGGAACTGGGAGCTGGGGACACATAGGGTGGGACAGAGTATGCAGTAGAGGCTGGAGAGATAGGCTGGACTCAGGTGGTGAAGAGCCATGAAGCTGTTAGGGGCTGGATTCATTCTGACACCCATGGGAGCAGCAGGAGCTGTCAGTCAGAGACAGGACCTGCTGAGATGCCTTTTGGGAATGAACCCTCTGGCTGAAGTGAGGACCGGAGGGGAAATGAGGCTCAAGACCCAATGCTACGAAGTGGCTGGCATGGCACGTTGGGGGAAAGGGTGGTAGGAGTGATCCACCGAGGTTTCAGCACTGACATTGTTCATCATTGCTGGCACAGCTGACCTCTGGCCAGGTTTATTATTGTGGACAGGGCAGTCCTTTATTGCCCGTGCAAGGGCAGACTTGTCTTAATGCACTACTCCTGGTGCCCCCGAAGGAAGGCTCCTACAGGAATCCAGGTAGATAGAGGAGGTTCTGGTCATGTGTACCAGGAGCTCTTGGATGGACAGGCTGAGCACTGGCTCTGCGGCTCGGAGGTGGATTTGAAAAGAGCCTTTGTACTTAGGTGCTGCGGCGCCAGGCTGCAGAAGCTGTCTGCCTCCAAGAGTTTCTTGAAAGTGGAAGCTGCCCACGTGTGTGCGCTTGGAGGGTGTGGAGTGGGAGTGGGGTGGGGGGAGTTGTCACCATCCTGCTGACCTCAGGGGCACAGGTCTCACAAACCCCATCTCCTCTGGCCACCCTGGCTCCCCTGGACCCTCTCTGGGAGCCGGAGAAGCCCTTCCTCCACTGCTGAGAGCCGGTGGGAAGGAACAGCCACTCTTTTGTCCCTGGAACTTTCTCCGTAAAAGAGCCAGGGCTGCCAGGAAATCATCAAGGGGAGGTGTTTGACAAGCAGGGTTATTCAGAAGGAAAAGCTTTGCCTGCCAGCCTCCATCCGCCCAGGCTTCCATAGGCGCCTCCATCTCCCACTTTTGCTGCCTGGGGAGCTGTAGCATCATGCCACCCACGCCCGGGGTAGGGGGTGGGCGGCAGGGATTAATGTGGGTGCTCTCAGTGGGGAACTGAACCTGAAGAAAGCAAGACTGCTTCCCTCGACCTCGATGGCTCTGTAGCCTAAATAAAATGTGACTCAATAGACCAGGTGACTTAGTTGCCTCTGAAAAGTGAAGAAATCTCCCTGCAATGCAGGAGACCTAGGTTCGATCCCTGGGTTGGGAAGATCCCCTGGAGAAAGGCATGGCAACCCACTCCAGTGTTCTTGCCTGGAGAATTCCATGGACAGAGGAGCCTGGCAGTCTACAATCCATGGGGTCACAAAGAGTTGGACACAACTTAGCAGCTAACACTATGAAAAGCAGGACACTTTTATCTGTTTGCTCCTGGCCTGCCTGACTTTGAACAGTCTATCTGTATGGATCTGTTGTACCTCGGTTTCTTGGGAGTGAAGTTGGATTACTGTGAGAAATAACAAACTAGATGCATTGCACATTGGATGCCGTGTCTCGGGTAAATGCGCACGAACCATTTTGCTATATTTTCATATAATTATAAGAAACAGAAGTGACTTATTGGAAATCTGGTGATAGCTCACATCCAGCTTAGACAGTGTCCTTATAAAGTGGAAAATCTGCAGTTTTCTAGCCAATTCCACCAATGGAGTCGGCTTTGACGAATGCTTCAGAGGTTACACAGGGCTCATGGGCATTTGGCATGACTCAAGTGAGCCCCGAACCTGCTCTCAGATCTTGATCATTGCTTTTAAATCAGAGGAACATGGTAGCACTGAGGGGACTTCCCCATCCACAGTAGTTTTTAATTTTTTAAACATTTATTTTATTTTTGGCTGTGCTGGGCCGTCACTGCTGTGCGCTGCGTTCTCTAGTTGCAGAGAGTGGGGTCTGCTCTCCGTTGAGTTCGCAGGCTTCTCGTTGCGGTGGCTTCTCTTGTTGAAGAGCATGGGCCCTACATATGCAGGCTTCAGAAGTTGCAGAACCTGCTGAGTGCAGGCTCAGTAGTTGTGGCCAATGAGCTTAGTTGCTTCGAGGTAATGCAGAATCTTCCCAGGCCAGGGATGCAACCCACGTACATTGCAAGGCAGATTCTTAACCGCTGGACCACTAGTGAAGCCTCCCCTCCCACTTTAAACAGGGCTCTGTTTGTGTGCTTTTCCTATGCTTGGCTTCTATCAGGGCTATTTGTGGGAAGGTAAGCTTTCTGGTTTTTTTTTTCTAACTCAACTGGTAGTACACCCAAGCCCAATAAAAGAACTCTATCTCTAGTGCGAGACTGGAATTTAGAATTCTAAGTCTAGACAGGATGGTAGCGTGGCATAGTGGTGGAATGTAGGGCTCATGTCTTGGTTTCCTATTCTGTCCATCTAGTGGGGTGATTTGAGGGTAATTATTTAGCCTTGTGGTGCCTCAGATTCTTCATCTGTGAAACAGAGAAAGTAATGTCTATCTCAAAGGACGAGTGGGCTTATTCATGAGATAATGTATTTAAAATATCTTGAACACACCAAGTGATGAGTAAAGTATAGCTATTATTTTAATTGGGCTACAGAACGTAGGTGTTAGTGATTCTATAATTAAATGGGTCCAGTTAGCTTTCTTTGGCTTACAAGAGACTCAAATGTCTGGCTCAAACTAATTTATTCCAAAAGGAAATCTACTACTCATAATTCCTTTGAAACTGGGCTTTGGTTAGCAGAGATACCATAGAACAGGCCAAAGCATGGACAGCTGTAGAGGTTGAATGACTCTGTTGGTGGTTTAGTCACTAAGTCCTGTCCGACTCTTGCGACCCCATGTATTGTAGTCTCCCAGGCTCTGCAGTTTATGGCATTTGCCAAGCAAGAATACTTACGTTCGTGGGATTTCCACTTGTGTTCATGGGACTTCCTAGGCAAGGAGTGGGTTCCCATTTCCAACTCAGGGATCAAACCTGCAACTCTTGCATCTCCTTCTTTGCAGGCAGATTCTTTACCACTGAGCCTCCAGGAAAGTCTGAATGTGAGGTTTAGAGAGGCCTTCCTTAGTAAGGCCCAAATTTTAACAAAATGAAAGTACCAGCATGCCTAGATAATGTAATGAATAGCTCTAACTGCTGAATTTTTGTAATGCATTGAAAAAAGCTGATGATTAGATATTTAGGCTGTCCTGAGGAGGTCAATGCAAGAAGCAGGACAAAATTATTAAATACAGGACACATCCTATGCGTGCTGGATGCACGTCAACCTCCTCTTTAGGCTTAGGGTATATCTACCCATGAAATTCTATCTGTACCTATAAATAGTGTTTTTCAGTTAGTGCTATTAGACTCAATTAATTTCATTCTCATATCCATTAAATTAACCAGAGCCTGTGCTGGCACATTCAAAATAAGTCTAAGGTCCATAGTATGTTGCTTGAAAATAATACAATTCTTTTGAAAAATTGGGCTTCAGGTACAGTGTGATCCAGGAGATAGATTTTTTTTTTTCATTCCTCTTAATGCAATTCTGCTGTCCATGTGGACTGCAGATGGTGATATGATGGCCAGTAGCTCTAGGCATATATATCCTCCCAGGTTCTAGTCCCATAAACAGAGTCTTTCATTGACCTGACAAAATGCATGATCTGATTTTCACTGGCAGAATTTCACCTCATTTTCTTATCTAATTGGACATATCTGGGTCATATGCACACTCTTGAAGGCAAGGTTGGAGTCAGTTTCATCCAAAGCACATGGACTGAGTGTGGAGTGTGGAGACTGTTTTTCCAGAGGAGAGTTGGTGCTCTGTGAGGAAGAGAAGGAATAACATAGATGTGGGGTAACCAAAAATATAGCAACCACTCTCCCCAAACAAACAAAAATAGTGACTATCTACTACATCCAGGTTCTTCTGTGCCTCTTTTAGCAAGAGAAAAATATCATAGCTTAGGTAAATCAACACCAAAATAGGACAAGGAACGTGGCTCTGACTTTAAGTAAGGTGTTTGTAAAACCACACATGGGCTTGCTGCTTTAGCTTTTACGATTATCAAAGAATGCTTTTGTATAATCCTTTTTTTAAAGTTACTGGTACATTTCCTCCCAACTTGTAATAGCTTTATTATTTTATTCTGATTATTAAGATAATATAGTTGACTCTTGAGCAATGGACTTGAATGAAATGGGTCCCCTTTTATGCAGATTTTTTTCAATAAATATGTGTACTACAGTACACAGTCCGAAGCTGGTTGAATTTGAGAATACAGAGAGCTGACTGTAATGTTATAGTCAGATTTTTGATTGCATGGAGAGTGGACATCCCAGATTCCTTCGTTGTTCAAAGTTCAACTGTATATGCATAAAGGTGTATTATCGCAAAATAAAGGTCACCAATAATCCCACAGTCCAGAGGTAATTCCTGTCATCGTGGTATAATTATTCCAGATGATTCGTGTGTGTGTGTTTATATGTGTCTTGTACATATAAAACACTTAGCTAAAAATGAAATCAAACATAAACTTATTAATACTCTGTTACCTTTTAAATTCAGTTATATATTCTGGGCTTCCCTGGTGGCTCAGATGGTAAAGACTCTGCCAGTCAATGCGGGAGACCTGGGTTCAATCCCTGGATTGCAAAGACTCCCTGGAGAAAGAAATGGCAACCCACTCCAGTATTCTTGGCTGGGAAATCCCATGGATAGAGGAGCCTAGTGGGCTACAGTTCATGGGGTCGCAAAGAGTTGGACATGACTTAGCGACTAAACAACAACAAAACATTCATGTATCTTTTTAAAAAATTAAAACAGAATTTTCGGCCATGCTGCGCAGCATGTGGGATCTTAGTTCCCCAACCAGGGATAGAACCAGTGCCCCCTGACAGGGAAGGGTGAAGTCTTAACCGCTGGACCACGAGGAAAGTCCTCTATAACATATATCTTTAAAGATGCTTTCCTCTTACTGCTTTCAAAAATCTGAAGGAGTTCAGGCTTTTGAAAAACAACACAGGCAGCCTCTGCTTATGAGTAGGATAGTACAGTTTGTCTACTGAGCTCAAAAGCTTCAGAAAAAAATCAATTTAAAGATATATACCCTTTATAAATTGAATACTTATCTATCAAAGCAATAGGTTTCCTAAATCATCTTTTTGGCACACAAAAGCACCTTGTAGGGACATAAAGTGTGCACGTTGACATTTATACACATGTACATATGCATAGAAAACAGACTGAAGGTGTGTTAACAACAATAATAGTCATAGCTACCAGTTACTGAACACTGTGCTGTACAAAACTATTATCGTAAATCCTTACACCGTAAGGCAGCCTCAATTATTATTAGTGCCACCTATCAGATGAGGCCGCCACGTAAGTAACTGGGCTCAAACTGGATCTGTGTGACTCCAAATGATTCTGTCTGAGTGGAAGGGATGTGCGTGAAGTTCAGTTTCCTTTTATAATTTTCCTTTATAGTTCCTCCATTGTTTAAAATGAGTATGTACGTTTTAGGATCAGAAAGGTTATTTCCACCTTGAAAAATTATAGTGCATGGTCAATGGATAGAAACTGAGACAAACAGAAGGAATTGTCAGCTCTATATGAGACTGTTTATGTCACCAACCAGCTTTGAGTTGGGGGGGGTGGCTGTTAACCAGATGGGCATTAAATGGTATCTTGTGTAGTTTGTATTTTGTTGCTAATTATAATGTTCGCATGCTCTTTCTGGAGAAAGCAATGGCACCCCACTCTAGTACTCTTGCCTGGAAAATCCCATGGACGGAGGAGCCTGGTAGGCTGCAGTCTGTGGGACTCTGGGCACGACTGAGCGACTTCACTTTCACTTTTCACTTTCATGCATTGGAGAAGGAAATAGCAACCCACTCCAATATTCTTGCTTGGAGAATCCCAGGGACAGAGGAGCCTGGTGGGCTGCCATCTATGGGGTCGCACAGAGTCGGAAACAACTGAAGCGACTTAGCAGCAGCATGCTTTTTTTTTTTTAAACTTTTAACTTTTTATATTGGAGTATACTTGATTTAGGGCTTCCCCAGTGGTTCAGCCGTAAAGAATCTGTCTGCAATGCAGAAGCCTCAGATGTGGGTTCGATTCCTGGGAAGATCCCCAGGAGGAGGGCATGGCCACCCACTCCAGTATTCTTGCCTGAAGAATCCTGTGGACTGAGGACCTGGTGAGCTATAGTCCATGGGGCTGCAAAGAGTCAGCTACAACTGAAGTGACTTAGCATGTTCGCATTGTTGATTTAAAAGGTGGTGATAGTTTCAGGTGTAGAGCAAAGTGATTCAGTTTTAGATTTTCCTGCTTAGGTTGTTACATAATATTGAACAGAGTTCCTTGTGCTATATATACAGTAGGTCCTTGTTGGTTGTCCATTCTAAATATACCAGTGTGTACAGGTCAGTTCCAAACTCCCTAACTACCCCTTCCCCCTACCCTTCCCTTCTGATAACCACAAGTTCTCTAAGTCTGTGAGACTGTTTCTGTTTTGTCAATGAATTCCTTTGTATCATTTCCTTTTAGATCCCACATACAAGCATTGTCATACGGTATTTCTCTTTCTCTGTCTGACTGGCTTCACTCAGTATGGCAATCTCTAGGTCTGTCTGTGTTGTTGCAGATGGCATTATTTCATTCTTTTTCATGGCTGATGTATATATCACATCTCCTTTATCCATTCCTCTGTTGACGGGCATTTAGGTTGCTTCCATGTCCTGGCCACACACTCTTAAAGATAATGGCGAACCTTAAGCCTTGGGGGAGTCTGGCAGTCTCCCTGTTGGTGTCTGAAGCCTGACAGAGTCCTCACTTTGCTGCAAGCCACATCCATCTCTCTGGGGATGCACAGGGTGTGGAGACATACCCCCGAGGAGCAGAAACTTTGATTAAGCTCAAAGTTTCAAGGGATGCCAAATTCCACATCACTCACAGATAGGCTGAGTGCTTGGAAAACAGTTGGTGAGCCTACCTCTGAAAACAGTGATAAGACCAGCGAGTGTAGACACGAGATTCAAGTGGTCAGTGGTTCACACTGGGCCCAGCAAGAAGCCGAATCGTCCAGATTCTGGTCCTTGCCTTCCCCTGCCCATGTGGCATGGTCCATGCTCTCGAGAGTGCAGCCTATTTGAAGATGTAACCCCTCCCTGCCGAGAGAAATTGCCAAGAGTTGATTTTAGGGGCAAAGGAAGGGGTGTGTTTTAAAAATACGTGCATGAGAGTTCTCAAATTTAGTTGTTCAACTGTACTGCATTGGAAACATGAAAATTTAAGACTCCCCCTGATTATTTTAGCCTGTGTCTGAAGGGGAGTTAAAGGGGACAACCTGACAGTCTTACTCTTTAAAAGGAACTTTGAAGAATGTTTGATTTTTCATATGACTCTGAATAAGTAGGAAGAAATGGATGAATTAAAACTTGCTTTACTCAGCAAAGGGTTAAATTAATACTGAATTACCAGGTAGTCCCTAATTGCACAGGAAGTGTACACAAATGGTGCGCCACATTAGGTGTTCAAATTTAGAACCCTCGATGCCCTATCTTAAGTTGGATTTGGAATTTTGTGCGTTCGCTGCAACAAACGGTCATTCTCACGGTGGCCCTGTCTGTTGCCCAGTGTCACCGTCTTTTCCGTATAGTCACGTGCATGCAATAATTCACCTACTCCATTACATGGTTTGCCTTTATTTTAGAAAATTGAGGGGAACACGGAAAAATTAACAGCACCAAGCAATGATGTTAGTAGAGCTGAGACAAGATGAGAATCATTAGATTTGCCGGAAGTGCTGTATCTTTAGCTTCGATCAGTGGTTCACTGGGATGCAGCCAGTTAACATATTGAAAGATCATGTGTGAAGTGCTGGAAATAGACCTGGATGATTGTATCTGCCCGGCAAAGCATGAGGAAGGATTTCATCAGATCTTAGCACTCCAGGATAGAAACCCCACACAACATATAATCTTTTGCACATTTTACATAAATACACACTTCCAGAAATTATGCATGAAGATGGGAACTGCAAGTTTAGAGAGGTGTGAGCGGAAGGGCTTTAAAAAAAGCATGCAGTCTCCATATCCTAGAGTTTCAAGGCAGAGATGAATGTTATGTGCACCCAAGCAATACATACTGGTTGTTGCCATAGCAAATGGTAGTGGTTCAACAGGTTCAGTATTTATTCATTTGGCTCCTGTGTGTGCTTGGCAGTGGTGATAGAATGATACATGAAATGAGAATGGTAAATAAAATGATAAACGAAATCATGAAAAATGATTTCTTCCTCTAACAGAATTGATGACAATCACGAGGTGTGTGTGCGTTGATGGGGCATATGGAAGCAGATGTTAATCTAGTAAACCCCAACATAAAACTGCAACTGTGAAAAGTGTTATAAATCACAGATATCCACATACCTGAACTATAAGGGCCTGAAATGGGGGGATTTGACTTAATGTTATTTGAATGATGAAAAGGGGATTAAATAGGCAAAGGTTCCAGAAACAGCATTCCAGGCCAAGCAAACTATGTCCAAAGGCCCTGGGATGGGATTAACATAGTGACTACAAGAGATGGAGTTGCCAAGGGAACAAGGGAAAGGGTACCCACAGAGCAAGGTGGTCTCTCCACAGTGCAGTGGATTGGATGCACTGTGTGGATACAGGTGGACCAGTCACAAAGCTTTTACCGGCATCCAGGTGGACGATGGCATTAGAGCCCTAGTGATGGAGACAGAAGGAGGTGACTGGATTTGGCAGCAATGGAGGAGGCGAGCGCTTCCAGCCTTGGGGTGGATCAGAGGTGCTGGGTTAGAGAGAAAGAGGTGGATGGGAGGAAGGAGGTGATTTTTTTAGGATTAATAATACAAAAGAATAGGAAATCCAGTACTCACTTCTTTAGTATAGCGATGAAGTATGATTGGGGCTGGGGGAGGTGCAAACAGCATATTTAAAACATTTTCATTTTTATTCAACACACACACACAATTTGAAAAGCCACATAATGCTGTAAGGCTTTTAAGGAAACCTGGCCGGCTCCGCCTCTCTTCTCCCCATGAATCCAAGTCCTCAGAGGCCACCGCTTTCAATTATTTTAACAGTTACTTTTTGGCATTTCCCTTTGTTTTTCTCTGTAAATACGTTATCTCCTAATTTGTTTTTTCAGCTAGTAAATATTTATAAAGTGCCTGAGCACAGTACCCATCGTAAACAAAAACACACATCCTATAAATAAACACGTGGTGGACAAAACCCCCCGCCCTCACGAAGCCATCACTTAGGTGTGGAGGATGCGTAAAGGTTTAAATAAAACATCGCTGTCAGCCTCTCACTGTGTAGAGGCAGTGCTCTGTAGGGATGCAAGTGTTAGTTGCTCAGTCGTGACCCCGTGGACTGTAGCCCGCCAGGCTCTTATGGTTCTAGGTAATATGGTGAAGAATAGGCATCCATGGGTGTCCTGTGGGCACTGCTGGGGAGGAAGGTAGAGGTCAGTAAGGGAAGCGGGGAAAGGGATGACCCAGAGAAACAGCATCTGAGCAAAGACTGGAAGGATTGGGAGAGAGCCCTGTGGGTGTGTGACGAGAGGGCATTCCAGGCCAGGGCAGCAGCGAGTGCAGAGGCCCCGAGGTTGGAGGAGGTTGGGGGTCGCTGAAGGTCCGAATAGCAGAGACCCTTGCTGCTGGAGCGAGGCGAGTAGGGAGGGCTCTGGGGGTGAGATCGGCTTGGTGGGGTGGGGAAGCCCACTGGGGAGGGCTTCGTGGGCTGCTGGAATGACCTCAGCTTCTACCCTGGGTGATGGGACAGCACCTCATGTCTTGATTGGAAACCATATTCCCACTTTCCCTGCTTCCAGCGTACTTTTTGGTTAAATCAGTCTTCAGGGTTCATACCATGATCACTATCAAATATTATTCCCTGCATTGCCAGCATCATTTTTTTTTTAGATTCCATATATAGGTAATATCGTATGATATTTGTCTTTCTCTGTCTGACTTTCTTCCCTGAGTACGATCATCTCTAGGTCCATCTGTCTTGATGCAAGAGGCATTGTTGCATTCTTCTGTATGGTTGAGTGGTATTCCATCGTATACGGGTACCACATCTTTATCCATTCATCTGTTGATGGACACACGTTGCTTCCATGTCTTGGCTATGTGAATACTGCTGCTATAAACATAGGGGTGCAAGTGCGTCTTCAAATCAGATAAACTTTCCCTCTTCTGACCGAGTGGCAGAGGGGTAGGGGCTTGGTTTTGTGGGAGTGGGCAGGATACCTGGAGGAATTTGTCTAAGGCACCCTGGCCTGTTCTTGAAGGGCTTTGTGGGAGTTACAGGGACATGCCGGCACATCCAGGTGGCTTTTTCAGCCCAGGGAACCGTAGATACAAACCTTGAACATGGAACACTGGGCTCCCAGTCTCACATGCTTTCCAGTAGAAGACAGTGATGTCTGATAGCACATGGGACAGACTGCAAAGGCTTCAGGAATCAGAGGAGAGAGAGATCCATCATGTTGATGTGGCCAGGGAGGCTCTGGGAAGCTCTGGGGCTCGTCTGGGCCAGGAGGGATGGGGAAGGCATGGAGGGAGTTTGGGCCGAGAGGCAGGAGGTTCTGCGGGACCAAGGGTGGGTAGCCAGGCTGTGGCAAAAACACTTTCATGGAAGGATGGTGTGTCTGATGGATGCTGAGGGTTAAGACGAGCCCTAGGACCCAGGAGAATGGTGTCAGCATCCAAAAGAAGGGAGCTCAGCTGATAAATTGTACGAAGCTTTCTCTTCCTGGGCCTGGGAGTTGAATGAATTGCTTGGACTTGCTTTTGGAGACTGAGGGGCCATTACAAGTGGAGTATTTGTGGCCATGTATAAAGGCAGCTTCTGCAGGAGCCCTTCAGGGCTCAGCAGCTACTGATGGGCTTTGGGGGACTCCTGTGGAGCCTGTGGGGTGGGAGGTGTGGTTTGGGTAAACCAGAGAGCCCAGGGACAGGGCAGGTGGGGGACCAGCATGCAGAGGAACCAAGGAAGAGGCTGGAGCTCCGTCCCAGGTCTCCTGGGGCCACTCCAAACCTCCCATCACTAACTTACCTCCTTTTCTTCTGATTTGTCCCCAGCAGGGAAGAAAGGAAGAGGCTGGCCCAGAGTTCCAAACCAGGAGACCTACACCTGTATTTCTGATAGCGGCCGGACAAAGAGGACCGGGACCCTCAACTTCTCCAGAAGACAAGACACCCCCCTCCTTGGGTGGACGGGCCTGACACTCCTCCAGTGGCCTCCCATGAGCCATGATCAAGCTGGAGAAAACTGGGATGGGACCCATGGGCATTTAAAGATAGGACTTGGGATACTGGGTTGAGGCTGGGGCAGGGAGGAGAGACAGAAGAACTGAGGGTGCAGACAGAAGAAAGCAGGTGTGGAGGGGTCAGGGGTCGAGTGATGCCGGCAAGCGCATGGCTGTGCTGCAGGACCGCCCAGGACAAGGGTGGCCATGGAGGACTCACAATAAATACACTCAGAGTCTCGGAGGCTGTACATTTCACTGCGTGCAAATACCAACAGCTAAGGTGAGCAGATGTGTCAAGTAGTCGTGACAAAGGCAGGCAGGTACCCGAGGTGCCAGGACACTTGGCCAGCATCCCAGGGCCCACCCACAGATGGCATCAGAAAAAGTGGTTGAGTCCCCTCCACGATGACCCCCCCCCAGACAGGGGACATTCTCCACAGAGGTCAGGTGTGTCACCCGTGGTCAAGGAGTGGTCTGCCTGCGGGCAGATGTCGAGGCCAGATGATGAAGCCGTGCACGGGGTCTCCCAGGACAGTGGGGGCTTCTTTCTAGTGTGTGACCCACTCCACTCCTGGCCTGTCCCCTGGGGAAGGACAGCAGCTCCATTTCTGGGAAGTCCCTCCTCCTTACCTCCCTCCCTCCCTGCAGCATCTGTCCAGGGTGCTCTAGTGGGGGGCATTCCCACAAGTGCCCACTCATCCAAGTGTCTGTCTTCTTGGTGACAAAATGCATGAGGTTGATTTTCTTGCCTTGGGCTTACTTTTCTAATTAGGTGTTGCCAGGGTTACTGTCTGCTTTAATGCTAGACCCTCCCAGATCTGAGTGCTGGGTCACCAAACTGCGGTGCCTTGGCAGCAGGGACCATCTTCTCAGCCACACGCCCACCTGATGTCTAGTAAAGCCCCAGATGTGGACTTGTCACTCACAAAGTATCCGGTGAACGAGTAAGGTCGTGAATGAATGAATGTAGGCTCTGGTTAATATACACAGTTAACACTTGTTTAGTTGCTAAGTCGTATCCGACTCTTTGCAACTCCACGGACTATAGCCCACCAGGCTCCTCTGTCCATGGGATTTCCCAGGCAAGAATACTGGAGTGGGTTGCCATTCCCTTCTCCGAGGATCTTCCTGACCCAGGGATCGAATCTGTGTCTCCTGCATCGGCAGGCAGATTCTTTACCACTGAGCCACCTGGGAAGCCAGAGAGTGGGGGAGTGGAGACCAGATTATCGTAGGGGGAGAGGAGAAGGCTGACCTGGAAGGGGATGTTTGAGTGGAGAGCAGAAGGGGTCAAGGAATGAGGGAGGTGTTCTGGATGAAAAGGCCCGGGGTGGGAGCCTTGCTGGCGTGTTCTAGGAGCACAAAGGGGCCAGCGTGGTTGGAAGCCAGTGAGCCTGCAGGGCACAAGGTCAAGGTGAGCTGAGCGCCGAGGGTGGTCCAGCCAGGCAGGGCCTTGGAGGCACTGAAAGGACTCTGCCTGGACTTGGACTTGGAGGGGAAGCCATTCCTCCAGGGTTCTGAGTGGAGAAGGGATGTGATCGGACTTAAAATTGAACAGACTGTCCAGTTGGGAAGCTGGTGGGATAACCTAGGTGAGAGCGGCTGGTGGTTGAACCCTGCTGTCCGCAGTTGGGGGAGTGATAAGAAGCACAGATTCTGTGTAACTTTTGGTGTGGGGTTAAGAGAAAGAGTGAAGGCAAGGATGGCTTCCAGCCTGTGGGGGAGAGACGGAACACCAGAGGCTGGACAGTGCTAGAGGATTCTGTGGCTGTGCTGGAGACCCCGCAACCCCCTCCCAGAAGCCAGGATGAGGGGTGACCTTACCCTCCAGACTCCGCCCCCATCATAGCCTGACTTTGCCCCCAGTCCCACTGCCCTCTCTGGTGGACAGATGAGGGTCAGCTGCCTCTGGCCCCGCCGTCTGTCTCCCTGACCCCATGTCCAGGACAGACTGCATCTGCGTTTCTGTGATTCATTCTAGTCTCTCCCTCCTGGGGAGGTTGGGGACCCGTTGGCCTTGGCAGTCAAGGTATTGTTGCCTCCCAGGGCAGCCAAGCTGGAGCGGGTACACAGGAGACCAGAATTGCCTGAGGCTGAGACCTTGGGGAAGGAATGGTGGGATGGTTGGGGCGCTCCAGTAGGAGAACCTGAAATCGATCTGAGAAACGAAGAAACAGCAGCGGGAGGCTGAGAACACTTCCCTCCTGGCTCCTGGAAGGACCATGGAAGCCTCGTCCAGAGTGGACAAATGGACAGCAGGAAGCCTGTTGTTGCAGGCCACCCTCAGACTGCCCTACTCTCTGCCATTGGTCTGCATTTGGGATGCACCATTTCCGGTGGTGGCTCTTGTCTTCATGTTTTTTTTAATTAATTTATTTTAATTGGAGGATAATTACCACATTGTGATGCTTTTTTGCCATCCATCAACGTGAACTGGCCACAGGCATACATGTGTCCCCTCCATCCTGAATCCCTCCCACTTCCCTCCCCACCCCATCCCTTCAGGTTGTCACAGAGCACCAGCTTTGGGTGCCCAGCATCATACATCAAACTCTCGTCTTTGGTCCGAGGTATAGATAGCAGGAAACTGATTTACGAGGCCACTCGCAGGTGCTGAGGGCTGGTGTCAGGAGGACCGCTGCTTCCTGGGCTCAGCTGTGCTGGCTGGGGTCCGGGGAGCCCAGTGGGCCATCTGAGGTTGGGGGGTGGTCTCAGGGCCACCCTCTAGCTCAGATCAGCCTCTCCAACAGCAGAGTAGCAGGCGCTATGGGCCGAGAGTCCAGAGACCTGGGACCCCAGGATATACCCCTGGATAACTGAGAGCGAGTTGATTTCCAGATCCCTGACGGCAAATGAAAACCCTCTCGTCTTGCTTAGGGAGATCATGTGGATTCAATTCTTATTAAGCATCTATACCTGCAAAGTCCATACAGTCAAAGCTATGGATTTTCCAATAGTCATGTATGGATGTGAGAGCTGGACCGTAAAGAAGGCTGAGCACCAAAGAATCGATGCTTTCAAACTGTGGTGCTGGAGAAGACTCTTGAGAGTCCTTTGGACTGCAAGGAAATCATCTCTGAATATTCATTGTAAGGACTGATGCTGAAGCTCTAATACTATGGCCATCTGATGTGAAGAGCCGACTCATTGGAAAAGACCCTGATGCTGGGAAAGATTGAGGGCGGGAGGAGAAGGGGACGGCAGAGGATGAGATGGCTGGATGGCATCACTGACTCAATGGACATGGGTTTGGGTGGACTCCGGGAGTTGGTGATGGACAGGGAGGCCTGGCGTGCTGCAGTCCATGGCGTCACAAAGACTAGAACACTACTTAGTGACAGAATGACAACAAATACCCACAGGCATTATAACGACCAGCTGATGGGCTGTGTCTATTCTGGGATCCAGGCAGAAATGACTTGATGGATCGCCTGCAACACAGGGTTGTTCTGATTACGTGAGTTAATGCAGAAGCAGAGCCCGGCTGCCATCAGCACGTGTGCATGTTAGCGACAGTAGTCACTGTCATGACTGTTATGGGCTGGCCGCGTAGACATCTTTTCCTGCTCAGTTCAGTTCAGTCGCTCAGTCGTGTCTGACTCTGTGACCCCCTGGACTGCAGCACGCCAGGCTTCCCTGTCCATCACCAACTTCCAGAAATTGCTCAAACTCATGTCCATTGAGTTGGTGATGCCATCCAACCATCTCATCCTCTGTCATCCCCTTCTCCTCCTGCCATCAATCTTTCCCAGCATTCGGGTCTTTTCCAATGAGTCAGTTCTTCGCATCAGGTGGCCAAAGTATTGGAGCTTCAGCTTCAGCATCAGTCCTTCCAATGAATATCCAGGTCTGATTTCCTTTTGGATTGACTGGTTTGATATCTCTTAAGGAGGAGAATTCCTGGGTCTTGTTTCCTCAGGCTTCCAAGTGCAAACCCTGATGGACCCCTTGGCCCAGAATCCTTGTCCCTGTGGGTGGCAGAAGGGCCTCCTTCAGCTCTCAGCTCAACCTCAGGCTATGATGCTAGCCTGGTGGTGGGAGAGGTGAGGCCGAGGTGCATCAGACAGTCATCATGCTCTTCCTGGAAGTGCTGGCTGACTGTCAGGCTCCCTCCAAGCGTAGGAGGTTATGAGCAATGCTGTGCTTCCTCGTAGGTGAGTGGCAGACCGTGGGCTCATCAGACAGTCAGGGCGTCTCAGAGCATCTCAGGGACGGGCGATCAGCTGGTTGACTTGCACCCGCTGCCCCCCACAAACATGTGGAGGAAGACAACCCCCAGAAAAGTGACAGGGGTTTGTACACGGTGGGAAGTGAGTGGCTGGAAGAGATGTCCTGGGTGGGAGGTTAGGGCTCAGGGTCCTTGGGCTTGTTGCTGATTCTGAGGCCTTTGTCACAGCCTCCTGTTCTGGAGGTGAAAACAACTTCCTCCAAAATCTACTACTTGAGATGACTTGTGAGAATCTGGACTGCGCTTATCAGCTCCATTCCTTGCCCGCGGGTCCTTGCGGCTCCCTTTCTGGTCCCCAGTCACCTGCCATTGCAGACAGCGCCACTAGAGGGCGCCACCACTGCTTCTGTTTCTCCCATCGGTGGGATGGGACTCCCTGGGGCTGCCTTGGGAACCGGACACCTCCTGGCTCTCGGTCACTCCGAGGGGTCCCTGCATGTCTAGCCACACCTGCTGATTGAGTCCGTTCAGGGCTGAGAGTCTGCACTGCTTTCCTGGGGCCGCTGGGGTCTCTACTCAGCTGTCCTGATGTAGCTGGATGTCCAGGGAGTGGGGATGACCCCCTCCCCACTGCCCCTTTGTCCATCCGTGCAGGAGCCCCAGGAGGTGCTTCTCAGAGAGCCAGAGTAGATACAGGGAGAGCCGAGGTTCCAAAGGCTCCCGGAGCCCTGGCCTGGGAAATCCAGTGGGCAACTTGAGGGGTCCCCTACCTCCTGGAAGAGGCAAGAGCAGCCAGAAACTGCCCTGAAAACTGCACTCAGAGGCTTGACATCCCAGGGACTTCTGCCTGAGTTGCTGTCAGTGATGGGAAATTATCCACAGGGGCCAGGAGATGATGTGGCAAAGAGATCAGGTGTCTTTTGGAAAAGTGATTTTCTAGTTCAGATACCACTCGGTCACAGAGATTCTCTGGAATCCCACCAGGCTAAGAGTCAGGCTGAATTATGCAGAACGCCTACCTACCATCAGGGTTAGAAGCGGAAGGACGGATAAGTGACCTTGTGCATAACCTTGTATCCTTCACCTCTGGGCCTCAGTTTCCACCTCGGTCAGACAGGGGTTTGTATCTCTTTCTCTAGTTGTGTTAGGTGTAATTTTAGGTTGTTAGGTTTGTATTCAGATGCTCTACGAGGCCCCTCCTGCAGGGACAGCGGTCTGTCCAGTTTGTCCTCTGGCACTGTGGCTCATTTGTCACCAACTCTCTGCTTTCCGCAGTTTAAAGGCGGTTAAAAGTCACTGTCCTTCCCCACGTGAGCTTCTTTTAAAAATCCCACTAAAAATAAAATTAGACTGACCTCTTAGAACCGGTGAACTCATCAAAAATGATTCTGAGCCCTCTGTACTTAGGTGTCAACAGTAATTGATCATTTCACGGCAATAGGCTGGAAAAGCTCAACAGCAGGGGCCGGGGTTTCCATTTTCTGTGTCAACTATCACTTGCTTGCTGTCTAGTTTCTTCCCTGGACCTGCTGATTTCTGAGGGGCTGGGACCAGCTCATCTGGGTTCTGTGAGGCTGCCTCATGGCTTGGTGACAGGGTCCTCATTTCTCTGAATTTCCAGGCCCCGCTTTGTCTCTTAAAGATGCCTCGTTGACTAAGACTCCATCCCAGACTTGGTTGTGGTGGAAAAGAAAAGTGGATGACAATGCAAGGGAGTGAAGAGGTTTCCTTAGAGGCAAGGAGAAGAAATTCCTTCCAATTAATACATTGTTCTAGGCAATGCATGATTGATTGGAATCAGGAAAATGTGCTTTTTCAGTTTTCCTTTTGTCTGGTGCTTTAGAAAATTTTTTTATTTTAATTTATTTATTTGGCTGCATTGGGTCTTTGTTACAGTGCACAGGCTCAGTAGTTGCAATACAAGGGATTACTTGCCCTGAGGTATAGGGGATCTTAGTTCCCCGACTAGGGATCGAACCTGTGCCTCCTGCATTGGAAGGTGGATTCTCAACCACCGGACCACCAGGGACGCCCCTGTCTACTGCCTTAATAGTCAAGAAAGTCTCCAGATATTAATGGGGGCAGGATACCAGGGGCCTGTGTGATCCAGGGTAGGCCTTCTCACCCTTCACTGTGGATTCAGATCATCTGGAGACCTTGTTAAAGTGCAGATTCCTGGGCTCCAACCCCCGGAGTTACTGAAACAGTAGGTCTGAGAAGGGGCCCAGGAACCTGCATTTCTATCAAGCCCTGGGTAACACCAAGGCTGCAGGTCAGGACACCAGGCTGGGGGGGCGGCGCTGACCTAGGACACAATGATGCGTCATCTACACCCAGGGCGGCGAGCCCTGTGAAGATCCTCACCGGGAACTGTCGCACTCATAGGGAGCAGTCACTGCCATGGATGCTAGCAAAGCTGCATCTCCAAGGAAACGGAATGGCCCCCCCACTGTTATTCACAAGGCTCAGGTGCTAACTAAGCAGACGTGAAAGTGCCGGTCGCACAGTGTTCGACTCTTTGCGACCCCAGGGACTGTAGCCCTCCAGGCTCTTCTGTCCATGGGATTCTCTAGGCAAGAATACTGGAGTGGGTTGCCATGCCCTCCTCCAGGGCATCTTCTTGACCCAGGGATCCAACCTGGGTCTCCTGCATTGCAGGCAGATTCTTTACTGTCTGAACCAGCAGGGAAGGCCAAAACTCTTGGCTAATTACCATGTTGCCAGGAAGCATCCCAGGTCTGTGCTCTGAGCTTCTGGCCCCTGCTGGCCACCAGGTGGGGCAGGGTGATTTCTTTCCAGGCCTGAGGGGCTGACAAGAGGAAAAGAACTGCGGAGATGGGAGCGGAGACTTTCAGGCAGCCCTCTGTGTGTGCCGGCCTCCGCAGGACTGCTGCCATCTCCGTGTGAACCTACCCCATCCACATCTAGGGTGTGGTGGGGAGCGGGGCTGTTGGCTTTTCAAGTTGCTTGTTTCTCCTTGTGTTGTCTCCCAAGTGCATCCTCGTTCACCCCCTGTGCAGTCAGTGACTGTGGCTTGAGATGAAAGGGAGATGGCTCCTCCTGGAGCAAAGATGGAAAGACAGGAGGAAGAGAGGAACCAGAATGTAATGAATGGAGGGACCAGAAGCCTCTCTTCCCTGGCTGGGGCCTGAAATTTTCTCCAGCTCCCTGTGATAGCATTTTGGCCTGCGCAGATGAGCAGACTCCCTTTTTTTGTGGATAGAAACAAAAAGGGGTGTGTGTGTGTGTGTGTGTGTGTGTGTGTGTGTGTGTGTGTGTGTGTGTGTGTGTGTGTGTGTGTGTGTGTGTGTGTGTGTGTGTGTGTCTGTTTAGACTACAAGCTCCCACCCCACATACACCTCTTAAAGTGTCTTTGGGTAAGAGATGTGGCTCACCGGGTAAAGATCCCACCTGCAAGGCAGGAGATGCAAGAGACACGGGTTCGATCCCTGGGTTCGGAAAGAGCCTCTGGAGGAGGGCATGGCAGCCCACTCCAGTATTCTTGCTTGGAAATTTTCGGGCTACAGTCCGTGGGATCGCAAAGAGTCGGACGTGATTGAGCGCCCGCGCGCGCGCGCGCGCGCACACACACACACACACAGAGCATCCTTAGTGAGCAGAGCCACGTCCCTGCGCTGTCGGCTCACTCCCTAGATGGCTCTACTGCCAGCCGCCCAGATCATCTTAAACCAAAGACCACGGGGTCCCCCTTCCCCTGCACTGATGTCTGGGATATAAATTCTGACTTTCCTAGTGACAGTGTCCCAAAGGGCTTCTTTGCCCCTTGTTGACTGCGGAGGCAGTTGCTCTCCAAGACGGAGCATCGGCCTCATTGCTCCTGCTGCTCTTTGGATGGCAGGGACTCTCAGCATGGGATCCGAGGCTGCCCTCCAGCTGCCCTTGAACTTGCATCTTTGGGGACACTGCAGGGCCTGTCCCCTCTGGCACCTGCCCACCTCCACGGCTGACTCCAGCCGCTGCTGCTCCAGTGCAGCCTGCCCGCTGGGACCAGGCAGGGGTCTGGCGACCCGCGCAGTCAGGGAGCATGCGTGGTCCAGGGCCCTTCTCCGGGAGGGAGATGCTGACGCGGGTCCTTGAAGGACCCCGCCCCGCCCCCTCCCGCTTCGCCGTCCCCAGCGCTGTAACTGACCCGGAACGTCAGAGGCAGGAAAGTCGCTGCTCCAGTTGAATTTTGCTGCAGTTTCTTTTTTTTCCTTCCTTCGATGCTGAGAGCTATTTTTAGCCACAGATTTTTTTTTTTTTTTTGCAGGGGATCCACAGTCTATTTTTAAAGCCCTTACGGAGGCTAAAGCATCCAGTGTCCCCCAAGAGAATTTTTGGAGTTAGGTGGGAGAGGCCTTCCTGAAGATGAGAGGGTGGTCCGGGAAGGCCTAGGGAGGGCTGGCAGAGGCTGGGCCCCAGGCAGTGGTGGGAGTCTGTGGAGACCCCACCCTGCTTCTCCAGTTGAGCAGCCTGGGAGCCAGGAGAGCCCGCTCTGGCAGCTGCAACGACACGGCCTTCACATGTGTCATTGGTTTAACGTATGAGTGAATTTCTACACTCAAATCTCTCCCCATCCCCTCCTTCCACAGCCCCCCTGGCAGAGGAGAGCTGGGTCATGGAAGGTGTTGGGCAATGAGTCCAGCAGGAGGCCAGTCCTGGGGGAGGAGAGGGGCTGAGGGGGCCCCAGGCGGTGGCCCGAGGTGAACTGGCCGGGCAGGGATCTGTTGACTGCAGGCTCCACAGGAGGGGCAGAAAGAGGAGGAACCTGGGACCCAGAGCAAGGCTGCTTCTAGGAAAACTCAGGTTCCATTCCGAGCTGCCTGGACAGAGGCGCTGATGGGTGGAGGTGCTGAGGGGGCCAACAGACCTGCCCTCCAGCTCCCTTAGGCTTTCCCACCACCAGCCTGTGGGCCTGGATGGGGCAGGTGGGGAGAGGAGCTGGGCTGGAAAATTCCAGACAGAGTTGGTGAAAACCTTCTGCAGCTGAAACGAAGTCTCCTCTCTCTCTCTCTGCTCTGCACCTAGGGAAGGACAGCGGACACCTCGCAGGAGGTCCAGGTCCTTCCACACCCCTGCTTTCTCCCTTCTCCTGGAACTGAATCCACCGGGCAGCTTTGAAAACGACCAGGGCGCTGGGCCCCCTGGTCCCACCCCCTGCCCTTCCCCACCACCTCCGGCTGCACCCAGAGGAGAGGAGGAGGGAGGCAAGGATGGAGGGAGTCCTGAATTCCAGCTCATTAGCTGAGCATCGCCTGGCCAGTTGGCCAAGTGCACTGAGGAGGCTGCTGTGTGTCCACCGGGGTCGGCAGCACTACCCTCCCTGGACTCTGCCAGCAGTGCAGACCATCCAGGTCGGTCTGGCCTCTCTGCCACCACAGGGCAAGGGGCCCAGCCATGGGTGCCCCAAAGAGATGCCCTCACTCTGCAGCTTCCTTACTGTGACCCACCTGGAATCAGGCCAATCTCAGAGTGCCCTCCTCGCCTGGTACGTCAGGTCAGGCTCCACAGAGCCCAGGACCCCCTCTTTCTGGAGCGTCTGCTCCGTCAGTCTGACTGCATCAGTGGGGTTCCCCTGCCCACTTCCATGTGAGATCGTCATCCCCTCCCCTTCACCCGTGTGCCGCCCCCCCCCAGCTGAGGTTTGTCACCATCAGACACGCACGCATCCTCCCGTCTCCTGTTCATTATCTGCCTCCAGTAACAGAAGTCCCATCAGGACAGGAATTTCCTTTCCTCTGTTCATGACAAGTCCCTCAACGCCCAGGGCAGCACTGGCATATTTTAAGCACTAAATGTGTATTTGCCGAATGATTTAATAAAAAAACCCCAAAATATGCCGTGGTGGAGGCACCCCTAGGGAGGCTTTCTCTCTGACTCCCTCTCCCCCGAGCAGAGCATTCAGGAAGGTGACCAAATGGGGACATCTCCCTTCCCAGCACACACAGACGAGATCAGTTTTGGCCCCAGAATAGCAAGCAGTTCAGAAGCTCAGGAGGAAGGGACTGAAGAGGTCCTCAGACCTAAGCCCCACATTTGTGCAGAAGAGGGAATCAAAGCCCAGAGAGGTGAGGTCACCTGCCCAGGGTCACACAGCCTGTGAGAGACAGACAGCAGAACCTGGGTCCCCTCCTCCAGGGTTATGATTCTGGGGGTATCAGAGACCATCTATTTGCTCTGCCTCAAAGTGAAAGGAAAGCATTATACTCTTTCCCAGGCTAGGGAGCAAGTGCTTTCCTGACCCTAAGGGGTAAGTGTTAGTCGCTCAGTCATGCCCAGCTCTTTGCGATCCAGTGGACTTTAGCTCCTCAGGCTCCTCTGTCCATGGGATTCTCCAGGCAAGAATACTGGAGTGGGTTGCCATTTCCTCCTCCAGGGGATCTTCCCAACCCAGGGATCGAACCCGGGTCTCCTGCACTGCAGGCAGATTCTTTACAATCTGAGCTACCAGGGAAGATTTCCCCCAAACTCGGGGTGGACAGATCAGCAAAGCAACGTCCCAGGCTCCCAGCCAGCTGGAGGGCTCACAGGCTGTGAAGACATTGGCTCTCAGCAGGACCCAGACCAGGAGCAGTAAAGAACCCACTTGACAAAAAGAGACACCTTGCATCTCCAGGAGGCAATCGACGGCTGCATCCCCTCACTGCCAATGAAGCCAAAGTCCTCACCAGGGCTCATTGGCAGGAGGACTGATCTACGTGATTTCATCACACTCGGGGGGCCTGTGTGGATGTCACAGAGTCTGAAGGACCCTGGTCTGGGGACAGCGGTCCCGCAGCCAGAGCATCAGTGACCCTAACTCCCACCTGCACTGAACAGCCAGTTACCCTGGAGAAACAGGCAAGGGGAGTGTTCCATGCAGAGGGGCACTGCAGTGAGCTGAGCACTGAACTGGGTGAGCTCACTGAACTGGGGTACGGGTCACGGGGGACAGCTGCTGGGACACAGTTGCAGGACTGCCAGACGCCGAACCAACGCTGTGAATGCGGACACCGCAATCATGTGCCTGGGGCTCCCTGTGAACTAGATCCCCGTTGTTGACACAGGCCCCTGAAACCCTGGGACAACCTTATGGGTGGGTATTAGTGATGGCTCAGATGATAAAGAATCTGCCTGCAACGCAGGAGACCTGGGTTCAATCCCTGGGTTGGGAAGATCCCCTAGAGAAGGGAATGGCAACCCACTTTAATATACTTGCTATGGACAGAGGAGTCTGGTGGGCTACAGTCCACGGGGTCTCAAAGAGTTGGACATGACTGAGTGACTTACACTTTCACCTTCACTTCACTTAAAGAGGCACAGAGGAGTTAAAGTCCCCAACACCTCACTGTTGATAAGGGGGGTGGGGCTGGGAGTCCAACCCTGACTCAAGAAGACCCTCATGCCAGCCTTCTTCTCTTTGATGTTGATGGGAGTGGTGGATGCTGCTTTTAGGGAGCACTCACTTGAGTGCCATGCTGTGCCAAGTCACTCAGTCGTGTCCAACTCTGTGCGACTCCATGGACTGTAGCCCGCCAGGCTCCTCTGTCTATGGGATTCTCCAGGCAAGAATACTGGAATGAATTGCCATTTCCTTCTCCAGGGGATCTTTCTGATCCAGGGATCAAACCGGCGTGTCTTACGTCTTACCTGCACTGGCAGGGGGTTTTTAACCACTAGTGCCATCTCGGAAGCCAATCCCCCTCAAAGCACTTTACATGTATTAATCCATTTAACCCTCCAACTGTCCTGGAGATAGGTTCTGTTGTAGACGAAGAAGTGGGGACATTCACTTGGGTAAATTGCAAGCTGCCTGCAGGTAGTAAAGAGTGAAGCAGGATTTGTAGAACAGGACAATGTGGAATTGTTGCTGTTTAGTCACTAAGCTGTGTCTGACTCTTTGCAGTCCCATGGACTATAGTCTGCCAGGCTCTTCTGTCCATGGGATTTCCCAGGAAAGAATACTGGAGTGGGTTGCCTTTTCCTCCTCCAGGGGATCTTCTTGACCCAGGGATCAATCAAAACCTGTGTCTTCTGCATTGGCTGGCGATTTCTTTACCACTGAGCCACCCATGTGGAGATGAGCATGGTCCTATTTCTCTAGGACTCGGGACCAACCTGGTTACATGTCAGATCACAGTTAGAGACAAACGCCTATATTTCCATTGTCCATTCTAAGAGGAAACTCTGTTCCTTGAAGATTCCTCCCACATGGTTTTGAATGTCCCCAAAGTGCCTCAGATGCTCTAAGACTGTTCCGGCAGCAAGTGCAAGGTCCCATCATTGTTTTCCTCTCATGCCATGATTATCCCTCATTCTCCTCCATCATCTGCTGCAGCTCCCGCCTTGAAATATTCCCTACAAGAGCCTGAACAGAAAGAAGATCAGCTTCACCACCCCAGGCTGCTCTGTGTAGCCCATACGTCACAGATTTTAGGGGAAAAAACTCTCAGTATTTACTGCTTATCAAATCCATCCCCCTCGCTTCTCCCCAGCCCCTAGCCAGGACTCAGGTACAGGTCCTGGGAGCTGGGTGATCTGAGTGACACTCAGAACCATACGCCTCCTCTCTTCCCCACTGATGCTGCCATTGGTGCTAGTCTAGAATTTTTTCCTCCCCAGCAAACAAGCTTCCTATTGTCCATCGCCTGCTCGGTCAGATTCTCCTCGGTGGTTCTTCAGATGTGCAGATTGCCTGAATACAAGGTGAAGGAACTCCTCTTCTCCAGCCTTTGTTTTAAAATGAGTCAGGTGGGGAGGGGCCGGTAAGCTGGGGACTTTCTCATAAGGGCTACTGAAGTCTGTGGCACTGCAGCAAGAGAACATGGGGAGTAATTTCTAATTTTCACAGCACTTTCGCTTTCCCTGGGTCATCCTCTCCCCTTTCAAGTCATCTGTGATGAACTACCAGATCTCCAGGGCACTTCTGCTGCCCTGGCAATTTCCAGAGCAGCACAGTTACAGCACTGAGCTTCTGGTCAAAGATGCAGCTTCTGAGAGGATATGGTCTGCTAAGGGCTCTGGCTGAGCTAATACTGAAATATGCAGGGTGGAAGAGCCCTGGGCCAAATTCCATTTGTAGGAACCATTGCATGCCTCTGTGTGTTTTAAAATAAGGGTTCCTGTTTGTCTACTAGGTTATCTATCTGACCATAGTGTGGGTTTTTATAAGGAACTTGGGAGGTCCACACTGTTAGCTTGGTCCCAGGAGTCTCCAAAGTCTGTCCTTGCCCGTATAGCAGGAAGGGAGTGAAGGGCACTGAACTGTGTCCTTCCCTGAGATTTTTCTGGTCCAAAGACATTCCACCTAAGGACAGAAATCAGAAGAATGCATGGGCAGAGACTGACTAACAGTCTTAAGGTGTTGCTTCTGGGAATAACAGTGGTGATGATGATCTGAGGCTAATAATAACAAGGAGGTGGATGGTGATGACGGTCATGATGGTGGTGATGATGGTGGTGGTGATGGTGGTGGTGATGGTCATGATGTTGATGGTGGTGATGGTGGTGATAGTGATGATGATGATGATGGTGGTGATGGTGATTATGATGTGGTGGTAGTGATGATGTTGATATCAGATAGTGCCTCAGTTCAGTTCAGTTCAGTCGTTCAGTGATGTCCGACTTTTTGCAACCCCGTGAACCGCAGGCCTCCCTGTCCATCACCAACTCCTGAAGTTTACCCAAATTCATGTCCATTGAGTCGGTGATGCCATCCAACAATCTCATCCTCTGTAGTCCCCTTCTCCTCCCGCCCTCAATCTTTCCCAGCTTCAGGGTCTTTTCAAATGAGTCAGCTCTTCGCATCAGGTGGCCAAAGTATTGGAGTTGCAGCTTCAACATCAGTCCTTCCAATGAACACCCAGGACTGATCTCCTTTAGGATGGACTGGTTGGATCTCCCTGCAGTCCTAGGGACTCTAAAGAGTCTTCTCCAACACCACAGTTCAAAAGCATCAATTCTTTAGCACTCAGTTTTCTTTATAGTCCAACTCTCACATTCATACATGACTACTGGAAAAACCACAGCCTTGACTAGATGGACCTTTGTTGACAAAGTAATGTCTCTGCTTTTTAATATGCTGTCTAGGTTAGTCATAACTTTCCTTCCAAGGAGTAAGTGTCTTTTAATTTCATGGCTGCAGTCACTATCTATAGTGATTTTGGAACCCAGAAAAATAAAGTCAGCCACTGTGTCCACTGTTTCCCCATCTATTTGCCATGAAGTGACGGGACCGGATGCCATGATCTTAGTTTTCTGAATGTTGAGTTTTAAGCCAACATTTTCACTCACCTCTTTCACTTTCATCAGGAGGCTTTTTAGTTCTTCTTCGCTTTCTGCCATGAGGGTGGTGTCATCTGCATATCTGAGGTTATTGATATGTCTCCCAGCAATCTTGATTCCAGCTTGTGCTTCATCCATCCCAGTGTTCCTGATGATGTAGTCTGCATAAAAGTTAAATAAGCAGGGTGACAATATAAAGCCTTGACACAATCTTTTTCCTATTTGGAACCAGTCTGTTGTTCCATGTCCAGTTCTAACTGTTGCTTCCTGACCTGCATACAGGTTTCTCAAGAGGCAGGTCAGGTGGTCTGGTATTCCCATCTCTTGAAGAATTTTTCACAGTTTATTGTGATCCACACAGTCAAAGGCTTTGGCATAGTCAATAAAGCAGAAATAGATGTTTTTCTGGAACTCTCTTGGTTTTTCGATGATCCAACGGATGTTGGCAATTTGATCTCTGGTTCCTCTGCCTTTTCTAAAACTATCTTGAACATCTGGAAGTTCATGGTTCATGTACTGCTGAAGCCTGGCTTGGAGAATTTTGACCATTACTTTACTAGCGTGTGAGATGAGTACAATTGTGCAGTAGTCTGAACATTCTTTGACATTGCCTTTCTTTGGGATGGAATGAAAACTGACCTTTTCCAGTCCTGTGGCCACTGCTGAGTTTTCCAAATTTGCTGGTATATTGAGTGTAGCATTTTCACAGCATCATCTTTTAAGATTTGGAATAGCTCAACTGGAATTCCATCACCTCCACTAGCTTTGTTCATAGTGATGCTTTCTAAGGCCCACCTGACTTCACAGTCCAGGATGTGTGGCTCTAGGTGAGTGATCACACCATCATGATTATCTGGGTTATGAAGATCTTTTTTGTATAGTTCTTCTGTGTATTCTTGCCATCTCTTCTTAATATCTTCTGATTCTGTTAGGTCCATACCATTTCTGTCCTTTATTGAGCCCATCTTTGTGTGAAATGTTCCCTTGGTATTTCTAATTTTCTTGAAGAGGTCTCTAGTCTTTCCCATTCTATTGTTTTCCTCTATTTCTTTGCATTGATCACTGAGGAAGGCTTTCTTGTCTCTCCTGGCTATTCTTTGGAACTCTGCATTCAAATGGGAATATCTTTCCTTTCCTCCTTTGCTTTTTGCTTCTCTTCTTTTCACAGCTATTTTAAGGCCTCCTCAGACAGCCATTTTGCTTTTTTGCATTTCTTTTCCCTGGGGATGGTCTTGCTTCCTGTCTCCTGCACAATGTCATGAACCTCCATCCATAGTTCATCAGGCACTCTGTCTATCAGATCTAGTCCCTTAAATCTATTTCTCACTTCCACTGTATAATCATAAGGGATTTGATTTAGGTCATACCTGAATGGTCTAGTGGTTTTTCCCATTTTCTTCAATTTAAGTCTGAATTTGGCAATAAGGAGTTCATGATCTGAGCCACAGTCAGCTCCTGGTCTTGTTTTTGCTGACTGTATAGAGCTTCTCCATCTTTGGCTGCAAAGAATATAATCAATCTGATTTTGGTGTTGACCATCTGGTGACGTCCATGTGTAGAGTCTTCTCTTGTGTTGTTGGAAGAGGGTGTTTGCTATGACCAGTGCGTTCTCTTGGCAAAACTCTATTAGCCTTTGCCCTGCTTCATTCTGAACTCCAAGGCCAAATTTTCCTGTTACTCCAGATGTTCCTGACTTCCTACTTTTGCATTCCAGTCCCCTATAATGAAAAGGACATCTTTTTTGGGTCTCATCTTCACATCTATCCCATGAAACAGATACTAGTATTAGTCCCAGTTTGCAGATAAGAAAACTGAGGCTCACCATGGTTAAGTAACTTGCTTAGGTCACATAGCAGGGAGGCAGTAGGACTGAGTCTCTCATGCAGGAAGCCTGCCTCCACAGTCAGCCCTAAATCAACACCTCCACCATGTTTTTAGTCCGTGGCTGCCCCTCATGCACCCCAGATTCTGAATCCAGATAATGGGCCTGGCTAGCTCCCACAAAGTAAAGATGCTCCTACCCAGGAAAAGGGACATAGGGAGCAGTCCACCTGGCACATCTGGAAAGTGCCCAGAACTGGTGACTGGGGAGCAGAGAGGAAGGGCTGGGGGAAGGAGAGGAGACTTGAGAGGCACACTGGATGAGAGAGTGAAGGAGATTTTATGTGACTACAACCTGGAGGCAATAGAATCATCAAAGGTTTTTGAGCAGAGAAATGGCAAGTTCAGATTTGTATTCAGGAAGGTACCTGCAGTGGTTCAGATCTGGTTGGAGACATTCTCTCTGTATCCCTTCAAACCCTGCCAGCAGGAAGAAGGCCCTCTCTTGCACCCACAGATAAGGCTGTGCTTGCCCACAACATGGGAGACAAGGCAAATTGCTCCATTTTGCAGAAGCAGCAGCTGGGGCTCACAGGTTCCATGCTATTCCAGCTTCCCTTGGGGCTCAGAATGGAGGGGATGTGCCCACTGGAGGATGTGGACAAATGGTAAAGAACCATCTCCCTAGGGAGAAAAAGCCCAGCTTTGGAACATTTTGCAAATTTCCTTGATATTAATACCCTTGCTGTGGCTGATCTCAGGCTACCAAAGGGTTATCTACAGGGCTGCAGAATTCCTGAAAAGTTAACAGTTGGTTCCAGCAAGCCAGCAAGAGTGGGGTCCACACCTCTGTGTGACTCTTGTGCCCTCCCTTGGCCTGTATCTGCACAGACACTGGGGGTGGTCCTTCCCCCAGAGAGGTAGAGTGAGTTACCCAGACCGCAGCTGACCCACTTGGATACTCAGGGGTTGATGAGGGATGGAAACTGGCATCCTGGCTCCAGAGCCACGTGTTTGGATGGGCTCTGTTTACGAGGACAGACTCTGATCTCTGCCTGGATCCCCTTCAAGAGAGATTTAACATTCAGTGGTAGCAAAAATTTCCTCTGGCTTCTAAGGCTTATGGGCTACATCTTCCTACCAGAACTGGGAAAATAATGTCAGGGTGCATTTTTAATAGTGAGTACAAATCTCCTTGGACATGAATTTGAGCAAACTCTGGGAGACAGTGGAGAACGGAGGAGCCTGGTGTTTTGCAGTCCATGGAATTGCAAAGAGTTAGACACGATTTAGTGACTGAACAACAACAACAAATCTCCTATGGTGATGGATGAATTCGGATGTCTCAAATCCAATGCATCTGCTACAAGGTTATATGCCATTGTTCAATTTCCAAAGTGCTTCTGTGGTCCTGGTATTCATTTAATCGTTTGTTCATTCATTCATCTGACAAAACTGGGAGGCCATGCATGGAGATTATGGGCAACAGAAGAGAAGGACCACCAGTGAGGCATTGAGAATAAATCAGAGGTGGGAGCAGGCAACAGACCATGAGTCCTGCTTGCAAGGTGAAAGTGAAACAGTAAGGAGGGGTGGCTTCTCTGGTGGTCCAGTTGTTAGGAATCCACCTGCCAATGCATTCTCACCCAGGTTCAATCCCTGGTGTGGGAAGATCCCACATGCCACAGGTCTACTAAGCCCATGCACCACAACTACCGAAGCCTGCATGCCCTAGAGCCCATGCTCTGCAATAAGAGAAGCCACCGCAATGAGAAACCCATGCACCCCAACTAGAGAGCACCTCTTGCTCACTGCAACTAGAGAAAGCCCAACCCAGCCCAGTCAAAAATACAGAAATAAAAAATAATTTTAAAAAGTAAGGAGTGGATGGCATTCGGGCCACCCCCAAAGATGCAGTGTCTGTATTTTATCATTTTAAATGAAAGTTGCATAAGAAACAGCAGGTAAAAGAAAAATGCTTGGGCCTTTTCTTGTCACCCTGAAGCCAGGAAATAAATTTCCTGTGTGAAATTACCCTCCTCAATCAGGGAAGGGACCTCTATCACCAGAAACGGGAAATTCAGGGTCAAGAGGCTGTTTTTACATGTATTCTTTCTTTCTTTCTTCCTTTCCTTATTTTATTGAAGTACAGTTGATTTACAATGTTGTGTTAGCTTCAGGTGTACTACAAAGTCATTTAGTTATACACACACATATATATATATTCCTTTTTGGGTTCTTTTCCATTATAGGTTATTGCAAGATGTTGAACATAGTTCCTCGTGCTACACAGTAGGTCCTGTTGTTTATCTCTTTTATATACAATAGTGTGTATCTGTTAATGCCAAAGTCCTAATTAATCCCTCCCTCCTCTTTCCCATTTGGTAACCATAGACTTGTTTTCCAAGTCTCTGTGAGTCTGTTTTGTAAATAAGTTCATTTGTATCATTTTGGTTTTTCAAATTTCATGTATAAGTGATATCATATGACATTTGTCTTTCTCTGTCTGACTTACTTCACTTAGTATGATAATCTCTAGGTCCATCTTATGTTGCCACAGATGGCATTATCTTGTTCATTTTATGGCTGGGAAGTATTCCATTGTATATATAGACCACATCTTCATCCATTCATCTGTAGATGCATGTTTACATTGGTTCCATGTCTTGGCTATTGTAAATAGTGCTGCAATGAACATGGGATACATGTACCTTTTAGGACTGGAGTTTTCTCCAGATGTGTGCCCAGGAGTGGGGCTGCTAGATCAGATGGTAGCTCTATTTTACCATCTCCATACCCATGTACAGGCCTCCCCAGTGGCCCAAACGGTAAAGAATCTGCCTGCAATGCAGGAAACCCAGGTTCTACCCTTGGGTCAGGAAGATCCCCTGGAAAAGGGAATGGCTACCGACTCCAGTATTCTTGCCTTGTAAGTTCCATGGACAGAGGAAGGGAGCTTGGTGGGCTACAGTTCATGGGGTTGGAAAGAGTTGGACACAACCAAGTGATTAACACATACCTGTGTTCTTCTGTCACACACATTTTCTGAAGTTCTACTAGCAAGGTGAGAACCTTGTGAGATCAGCAGTATTTTGTTATTTGTCTGAGAAAAGGGAGGCTCAGAGAGGTTAATGACTGGCCTGTGGTCACACAGCTGGTAAAAGGCAGAGCCAATGAGGATAAAAGGGTAGCAGCTGAATACACATTCAGAAAAATTGGCAGACCATTTGAATTCATAGAAATGGAATCAGTTGGGTGTCTCCCTGCATTTGGGAGCTCGGAGGCTGCTGGAGGGCTGTGAGGCTGGGGACAGGGCTGGTAAAAGGAGAGGGGGGTAAGCTTCTGTTCTCCCAGGCCCCTGGGGCAAGGTGTCCACTGCCCCATCCACGTGTCCTCCTGGAGGAGGCTCTGCTGTTTACACAAGGGCACATTTCTGGCGTGCTGAGGAGGGCCAAGCTGTAAACGGAGCTCCCATCGCCAGCTCGGCAGATGCCCGGAGCGAGGCGCGCGCTGACGCTGATGGAGAACAGGGACTTCTTGTTTACCCGGCTCGCCATCTGGACAGCCGGGCATCGTCCAAGGAAATTGCTGTAGCAAGGGCTCAGAGGCGTCTTGTGAACCAAGCCTTTGGAGGGAGGCTCCACGGGTCTTTATTTATATTTCTCTCATCCAAGTGTCTCGGGCTCCTGAACAGGAGACTTTCAGGACCTGAGCTCCTGTAATTTACGAGGCTTTGAGGCTTTGTCAGTTCTGGGTTGATTGGCATTTTGTAGGACGGGAGGGCTGAGACTGGGGTGTGGAAGGCAGCTGCCTACTACAAACCTCTCCTTTCTCCAGGGCCTTCTGGCCTATATCACAGAGTTTTTTGAAAACTCTACCAACCTCTCCATACAGAAGTTCATAGATGCGAAGGAAAAGTTGCTGTGGTTCCATCGCCAAGTTGCTCCCGACTCTTTTGTGACCCCATGGACTGTAACCTGCCAGGCTCCTCTGTCCATGAGATTTCCCGGGCAAAAAGACTGGAGTGGGTTGCCATTTTCGTCTCCAGGGGATCTTCCCAACTCAGGGATCCAACTCAATTTTCCTGAATTGGCTGGCAGATTCTTTACCACTGAGCCACCAGGGAAGAACCAAAGGGAAAGTACCTCCTACTCTTTCTTCATTTCCTAAGGGGGATGACCAGCCATCTCGGTTTGCCCAGGACAGCCGCGTCTACACCCAGTGTCCAGGCATAGTTACTAATAGTGTCTACCTTTACTCAAAAGGGTTCCACTTTGGACAATAAGGCACATCCTCCCTCCTTCACCTTAGAGGAACCTCAGCACCTGGGCTCCTTCCTGTTGTTGATCAGATGTGTCCCCGTCTACCAGCCTGACAGCTTCCACGTGACGTGGGAATTGGGCTCATGTCACAAATCCTCTTGTTCTTGTCTTCTTTCAATTTAATAACCCTGTGTCTTCCAGGCTCTGTCGGATCCCATCTCCTTTCTTTATAGGCCTCAGAGTCATGGGCCTCTGCTTAAGCAGCAGCATTCAATAAACAGACAAGCAGAAAAGTCAACACACTAGTGAGGTTAATAGAGCACAGGTCATAGGTCCCGGTTTGTAGATGTGCTGTTTTGGACCATGAAGATAAAGGACATTTCCAAAGCCACTTAGAACCCAAACAGTAGTTCTAACCTGAACATCCAGATTCTAGGTCACTTCTCTTCCCTCTGTCCCAGTTGTGGGTGGCAGGGGCCCCTTACCTTGAGATGTCCAACAAGTCCACATCAAAAAAAATTCTACAGAAGGACCCCAAATCAAACTGACAGCCGAAAAAAGGACCTACGCTGTGGTTAGTGTGTATATGTGTGTGTGCTAAGCCACTTCCGTCATATCTGACTCTTTGTGACCCATGGACTGTAGCCTGCCAGGTTCCTCTCTGTCTATGGGATTCTCCAGGCAGGAATACTGGACTGGGTTGCCATGCCCTCCTCCAGGGGATCTTCCTGACCCAGGGGTCCGTGTCTCTTCTGCCTCCTGCCTTGGCAGGAGGGTTCTTTACCACTAGCACCAGCTGGGAAGCCCAGTTTATATATATCAGCTTCCCAAATGCCTTCTCTGAGTGATTCCTTGTCATCAGCAAAACACCTTGTTTGCAGGGAATAATATCCCCAGACCCTCGTAGCCGAGTGTGTTCCTGGCTCTGAAAATAACCACTCAGCGGAAGGCCCACAGAACACATGTCTAAAGGAGAGAAATGCCACTAGTCCTGGGTGAAGGAAGCATAAGGCATGAACCTTTCATTAGCTACATTTCAACAGCAAATGGGCTTCCCTGATGGTGCAGCAGGTAAAGAATCTGCCTACAATGCAGGAGACTCAGGAGATGCGGGTTTGATCCCTGGGTCAGAAAGATCCTTTCAAGGAGGAAAATGGCAACCCACTCTGGTATTTTTGCCTGAAAAATCCCACAAAGAGAAGAGTCTGGCCAGATACAGTCCGTAGTGTCAAAAAAAGTCAGACCCAATTGAGCGGCTGACACATATATGCACACAGCCTCAAATAAAGTCTGGGGTCGGTGCCATTTGTTGAGCGGAGGGTGACAAGCAGTATTGTGTGATCTGGTGGTCATCCATTGTTTTTTTCTCTTTCTCTTTTCTTTTTTCCTGGCTGTGCCATGCAGCATGTGGAATCCTAGTTATCTGACCAGGGATGGAACCCATGCCCCCTGCCCTGGAAGCACAGAGTCCTGACCACTGGATCACCAGGGAAGTCCTAGACAGTGACTCGTGTTGGTTCCAAACCCGCATGTTAACCACATTGAACCCCCTAAATCAGGCACTTGTGTTGGTTATGTCTTTCTGTTTAGTTTGGACAAGCCATCCGTAAACCTGATTGGGAAATGCAGATGTGAGCTTTGGATTTCTTAGGCTGTGCTTACAGCAGCAGGAACCTCAGAGTTCCTGGAAAACCAGCAAAAGGGATGAACTGGAGAAGGAAGGGGCAGTCTAGCTGCTTGGCTCACACTTGATGTTCCTCTTGTTCTCCTGCCTGATTGCTTCGGGGTTTTAGGGATGTGGGTCAAAGCTGATTTTATGCAAAGACTCTTTAGAATGGGAAGGGAGCTTAGAGACCATTCAACAATTTCCAAGCATGATATGTTGTCTAAGTGATGGTATGCAGGGAGATTTCAGGGGTACATGGACTTCAAAAATGTATGCTGCTTATTTATTTAATCATTGTTTCCCTGGATCTTAGACTTTTTTTCTCTCTCTCTCTCTTTTTAATATGAAATCTCTAAGAACCTTTAATATGCATTTTTATTGAAGTATAGTTGATGCTAGGAAAGATTGAAGACAGGAGGAGAAGGGGACGACAGAGGATGAGATGGTTCGATGGCATCACCCACTCGATGGATGTGAGTTTGAGCAAGCTCTGGGAGTTGGTGATGGACAGGGAAACGTGGTGTGCTGCAGTCCATGGGGTTGCAAAGAGTCAGAGTCGGACATGACTGAGTGACTAACACTTTCACTTTCATGTATGTATGTATATTCTTTTCCATTATGGTTTATCATAGGATAATGAACATAGTTCTCTGTGCTATACAGGACGACCTTGCTGCTTATCGATTCATTATATAAAAGCTCACATCTGCTCACCCCAGCCTCCCACCCCATTCCTCCCCCAACTCCTCCCCACCCCCGGCAACTACAGGTTTGTTCTCTACGTCCGTGAGTCTGTTTCCGTCTTGTGGATAGGTTTGTGTCATACTTTATATTCCACGTATAAGTGATCTTGTATGATAGTTGTCTTTCTCTGGTTTACTTCACTTTGTATGATAATCTCTAATTGCATCCATGTTGCTGCAAATGGCATTATTATTTCATTATTTTTTTATAGCTGAGTAGTATTCCATTGGATATATGTACCACATCTTCTTTATCCATTCATCTTAGATCTTCTCTTTCTGTTTCAAGAAGCAACACTGTCATCTACTGGACCTGTAAATATCAGAAGGCAGAAGAATTTCCTGGGTTCTGACTTTAAAACAAGAATCTTCCTGGAGTGACTTTGTCCACTACCCATGAGCTGTACATGGGCTCCCTGGGCCAGTAGGAGTCTGCAGAGCTCATGCTATTTACTGCCTGTCTCTAGATGCAAACCAGGGGGCTCTAACTTGCTTTCATGACCATCCAAACTTCCCTTAAAGACTTCTTGTTTCCATCTAGGTATTTGGATATGTGTGTCATTTGGACACATTAACATTCCAGAACTCAAGACTACAAAAGACCTTGGAGGGGGAGAATGAGCCAGGGAAAGAACAGTCTGATGTTATGGGAAGAATATTAAAACTTAATGACAGACTAAGGTTGAAAATAAAAGGATGGAAAAACACATACCAGTCAGAGGACAGCTGGGGGAAAGCCAGGGTGGTCATATTAATGGCAGCCAAAGAAGACCCAAGAGAAAGATCATTCTTTCATTACTAAAGGAATAATTCATGAGGAATATGAAATAACTCTCACCTGAATAACACCTAGCAATTTCCATTCAAGCCATAGAATGCAACCATTGCTAGAATTATAAGGGGGTTGTGTATTTTTAAAGTGGGAGGTTTTAGCATACCTTTCTAAAAAATGAATAGATTAAGCAGGTAAAAAAGTAATTATAACATGTAAGCGTCCATGTATCTCCAGAATCTGCTTATATATCACCAGTGATGTATATTGGAAATAAAGAAGGCTGAAATTAATGAAGTAAGGGTCTAAATCAAGAAGTTATGAAAGAGAAATGAGTTAATCTAGTGGAAATAGAAAAAAAGGAAGTATGGTAATAATTGGGAAGACAATGGTAATAATTGATGAAACAAGAAAAAATAATAGATGAAAATAACTTGAAAAGCTGTTTTATAAAAAAAGTAATAAAAAGACAATTTTGTTTATTTTAAGCAATGTTGTTTAAATAGAAGAGAACACACACACACACAAAAACCAAAATAATAGAAGTGAAAACTAAGAACTGCTAGTATATACAGTTCAGGTTTTTAAATTATTTGGTAACCATAATTAACTTATGACAATATATTTGAAACCTCAGATAAAATGTAACATCAAAACTGAATGAATATAAAGCTAGATAAGAATAGATCTAAAACTATTAAAAAATTTACATCTTTAGCTTTATAAACTATCTACAAAACAAATAACCAAATAATGTAATCAGATAGTTATACACTGAATTCTACCAAATCTTCAAGGAAGAAACAATACTGTCTTGTATAAACTGCATCAGAAAATAAAGAGGAGGCCCTGCAGAGCTCTGATATGAAATTTGAGTAAGTTATAAGGCAGGCAAATTATGGACCAAACTCACATAAAAATAGATACAAGAAGCTTAAATAAAATGTTCACACCAAAGCTATCAATGCTTTAAAAAATTCTTTTATGACCAAGTTGAATTTGTCCCAGAAATTTAAGAATAATGTAAAAAATTATTAATGTAACTGATTACATTAACAAATAAGTAATAACAAAAATGAGTAATAATTTGGGGTTCTTTAATATTTGTACTGTTCTTTAATATTATTACTGTGTCTGTTATGTATTCTGTAAATATTTTTAGCCAGACTGTTGCACGTTTTTTTATCTTTCTTTATAATAAATTTTTTGCCTACAGAGGTTTGTCTACTTAATCATTTCTTATAACTCCTTGGTTTTGTGTCTTACTTGGAAAGACCTTCCTACCACAGTATTATAAAGATGTCCATTCATAGATTGTCTAAGAACTTTATAGCTGGATTTTTAAATATTTAACTCTAATCTTTTTGTTTCTGATGTGAGGTAATATCATTTTTTTTGTGTAGTCCATCCTTTCTCTACTGACTTGAAATTCCACCATTATCACTCACAGGAATATTTTCCTTAGCAGGAAAAGACCACTTAAATACCTTGCCAATGGGGATCAAAAATTTTCAGAGAAATAATGGGAGAAATAGTGGACTTAGAACTTTATCTTGAAAGTTGAGACTAATAATTATGAAGATGCATTTATTTGATCTTATGCTTAAAGACATTCAAGTTGTAATTACTATTATGTACCTACTCTGAAAATAAACTAGGAGTTGATCAAGTGTTCATATCCTTGTGTGTTTCTGGTATTTATTGATAGTTTCTCTTTAAAATTGAGTGACAGCACAATACGCCACTTTGTATCTGACTATCTTAGCAGGGTCATAAAAGGCATAGTGAAAGTCGCTCAGTTGTGTCCAATTCTTTGCGACCCCGTGGACTATACAGTCCACGGAATTCTCCAAGCCAGGATACTGGAATGGGTAGCTCTTTCCTTCTCCAGGGGATCTTCCCAACCCAGGGATCGAACCAGGTCTCCCACATTGCAGGTGGATTCTTTACCAGCTGAGCCACAAGGGAAGCCCATAAAAGACATGATTTTTATAAAAATCAAAAAAGGTTTTACTGATTTCCCCAATAGGTCCTCTTAAGGTTTTGACAATTATATCTTTCTGCTTTTGATCACTATCCTCAGCATGGTTGTAGATTTTATTTTTTAATGTGTTTTTAATTTAATTTTTAATTTTGGCTGTACTGGGTCTTCTTTACAGCACCCAAACTTCTCTAGGTGCGTCATGCGGGCTCCGTTGCCCTGCGGCATGTGGAATCTCAGTTCCCCGACCAGGGATCGAACCTGCGTCCCCTGCATTGGAAGGTGGATTGTAAACCACAGGACCACAAGGGAAGTCCCTGAAGGGCCTCTTGATTCCATGATTTTTTTTGTTTTGTTTTGTTTTAACAAATTCAGTATTTATTAGAGTCTGGTCAGAAGAAAGAATGTTAGTTTTTCCAGTCAACCATGCAAGATGAGGGAAACCAAGTAAAAGTGCTGAAAAGAACACTGGGTTTAGTGGTGACAAATTAGTTTAGTCACTAGTTAGTCAGGTAATTATGAAGAGCTTTTCTAACCTATTTTTTGGGTCATAAAGTTCAGGTATAAACCTGTAATTATAAATCAGCCTGAGAGGTATCTCTGAAAACTGAGAGTTGAAAAGTATGCTATGAGAAATCACTCCTGATTCAAATGGAAGAAGCAGAAATTCCTCTGCAATGTGTTATGACCTTGTCCTGTCTTTCAGAAGACCTATACATTTCTTACTCATTCCATGTTCACGTTCTCAACAAAAGTCAAAGACCAACAAGAATCTCGTTTTTTGTCAAGACACTAATTTTTTTAAAAATGTTTCTCATTAATAGTTTTAGTTAAGAATGAGAGCACAATAATATAGAAAACCTAAATTATTTGTTAAGCTATCACAAAGACAAAACAATTATCTGAAATACTTTGAGAACTTCATCCCAATTTCGCTTGTTCTTTTACAGAAACTGACCTGAGAGGCTGGAAATGAAAGGATACAACCTAAGTGGTTATAACAGAACAGAATGATGAAACATGGTGAAAGGAGCAAAGGCTAGGCACGAGCACTTGTGTTAGTGGTAGTATGTGTGGCTGGGCTATTTCTGAAGAGGCTCCCTAGAGTTAACTGACCTGGGTCCCCAATTAGTAAAAAGACCTTTATCCCTGCGGAAAGTGCAGAGATCAGGATTTCTCTGAGAGCTCTTTTTTCTTTTTTTAAAGGAGTTAAGGGTATCCTTAGGCCCTAAGGAGTATAGCTTAGATTCAGCCTTTCTTTCCCACGCAGTCTACCTACACCTTCAAATGCCAGTGCATTTCCACCACTTAGTCCTGCTAGGTTTTGAGGTTGCATATAGTGAAGGTGGGAATCATAGGCCTATCAGAGGGTACACCTAGACACAAAGGTTTGGGGTAAATCATAAACTACAAATAGCCCTCCTGGTTAAGTTAATCCACCTTTGTTAATAAAGGTCATAGTTTCTTGTGCTGGTGACAGCTTCTTGTCTCAGTATACTCTGTCTCAAGAAAGAACTGGTTCAGGTAAGTTTTGGAGAAAGAAAAAGACTTTCATCAACACCCACTCCACAGTGGAAGAGGCACCAAGTTCTCTCCTACAGTTAGGAGCAGAATCCTAAAGCAGCATCCATCATTTTCAGTGATCAACATCTGCATCCTCAAATTGTCCAGCGACTGTTGGTGTAGTATCTACCTCCATCCCATCTTCATAATATCTTATTGAATCTTCTGTCCGGACTCCAGCCATGTTATACTGGCTGCTCACAGACTGAGAAAGCATTCCTTCCAATCTCTCCAGTGTGGCTTGGCCTTCTGCTGTTAAATGGGATAATCCTTCTTCATAGGTATAAAATGTAGGGATGTCCCCCTGCCCTTGTTCATGGGCTTCCACATCATATTTGTCTCCATCATAATCATCTGAATCTTCATCCTCAGGATCTGGATGCAAAGCCTGGCATTCACACACTGTAGTGAACATGGCCTCCAATGCTGATTTATCACTAGGCACAAATCTAAATTCAGCAATAGGTTCAATGTCATCATCACTATCTTCCTTTTCTTCATCAGCAACCGATTCTTTTGATTCTTCTCCAAATTTGGCATTCACCATAACATACAGATGCTCTCGTGGATAGGCGTTTAGGTCCCTGGATACTGCATGCAAACTAATGGTGGGGTATTCCAGGGAGAATCCTAATCCAGAGCCATCTAAACAAGACAGGCGGCTTTCAGCGATGTAAAGGGTGCCGGTGCTGAGGCCCTTCCCGTTCAGCACAGCCTCGGTGTCTGGTTGCTGCTGCCGTAGGCCTTCAGCCGACCCAGACGGCGGGAAACTTCTGAGAAAGCTCTTTACTGCAAGGAGCTCTGAGACACCGGCCAGGAGCTGGCTGAGGCACCGCAAACCCCTCTCGCTGCATCCCCCCCCCCCCGATTCCATGTTTTAAGACTTTTCTGTTGCTAGCTGATCTCACAATGCAGTTCTCCATGGTCAGTGCAGGTTGCTAAAAGTCAGGTCTTCTTGTGCAAATCACATGCTTCTTAATCTTCATGTAGATTCAAAATCCCAGGATCTTTTCACTCTTCCCCTCCTCCTCTGTACCCATGCCCCACCTCAGATGACTTTCAAGGGCTCCAAACTGCCACTTGGAAGGACCCTTGTCCTCCATGACTTTGTCCTCACACCCAAGGGTCTACATAAATATTTCCCTCTAGCAAACTGCAAGTGTCGACATTGGACTCAGTGTTTCTTTTTATCCCAGTTGGTTCTGAGTAGATACTTGTTTGATTTCTTAAATCACAACACTCAGGAACTCACCAGGATGCAGAGTGCCTCTCCCATTTCTGGCTCAATTCCCTTTAATCAAATTATCTATTCAAGTTAATCCTGTGCTGCATGACATGTGAGATGTTAGTTCTCCGACCAGGGATCGAATGTGCGCCTTCTGCATTGCAAGCAGGGGGTCTTAACTACTGGGCCACCAGGGAAGTCCCTATTTTATTGCTTTATAATCATTCATATACTGATGTGCACTGGTTGCTCTGTGTCTTGGTTACCCATCCTCACTCCCCTTCCCAAGCTCCATGTCCTTCCCCCAACACAACAAGCATCAAACCAACAACAAATTTTTGTTTTGTGCCTGCCCTTATTCTCTGAGACTTGTAGCTAAGCTCTTCAATTCCTACCAGGGGGATCCTGGAACATTCTTGATCATCTCTGATCGCATATGTAAACCAGGCAGTTTCTTATCATTCCCATCTTACAATGAATCCAGCAGATCTTGTTAAGAGAGAGTGGAGAAGGTTTAGCACTGCAATGCTCAGATGTTAGTTGGGCTTTCAAGCTCCATGTCCCTGTGGTTGGAACATCTGCTCAGAGCCCTGCCAGATGCTTTCTCTAGCAGTTGTTTCGGCATCTCTGTTTGTGAGTGTCTATGAAGCTGCAAGGCTGGCCAGTCAAGCCTCAACAGGAACAGGGGAGGGCGAGGCCACACTGATCTTCAGCTTAGAGATGCTTGGTCCCCTCCCCCAGTTTTTTGCCAACACCTTGCACAGCTACTGCATGGGGGCTTCAGTGGATAAACATAGAACTGGAACTCACCCATCAACCCCTTTAGATCAATAGCTTCCTACTTAATGTGCCATGATGAATATATGGGACTTATGAGATGATGCAGAGAAAGGAGACCCATTTACAAGAGGATACAGTTATTAATACTAACACAGTAAATTAGTATGACTGCACTTTATAATTTGCACTTGTGTAGCATCAGCTCTACACTTTCTTTACTTTGCTGCTGGAGGAAACCTCCAAAAGTACCTCCCTGTATTTGAGTACTTTCTTCCCAACCCAGGGATTGAAACTGAGTCTCCTGCATTGCAGTCAGATTCTTTACCGTCTGAGCCACATCAGGGAAGCTCCATATTCAAGTAATTTTGATGGTTTCTACAGGTCTTCTCAATGAAGTCTAAGCTCTGGGATCCAGAATTCAACAATGTTGCAAGTCCCCAATTCTGGATATATCTTGGATAACTATTCTGTACAAACACTTACACTCTAGCCAAACTAAACCATGTGCTGCTAGGGGTCTCGAAAGAATGCCTCCCCCCCTCGCCATATCCAGCCATTTGCTTGTGATGCTCCTGCCACAAACACTGTCTTTCTGTCTTCATCTGTCACCCCAAATGTCTCAGTCAAGCCTATTTCTTGTGGTCCAGCTCAGACACCACCTCTTCTGTGACATCTGAGTTCCCCAATCTGAATTTTCTTTCTTCCTCTTCTGAGCTTCCATAGCACCTTTTATGGTTTTGAATTGATGTTTTCCTCCCAAACTGTGTAATGTCTTTGACCACACAGCGTTATATCCTATCTAGTGTCTAGATGAGCGATTGATATTCAGTAGAAACCCCATAAACACTGAATCAGTGAATGTGGCCCGTCCTCTGTACTTTTCTGTTGGTTTTAACATCCACAGTCTGATATATAAATCAGGCAGTTTTTACCATCCCTGATTTAAAGTGGCTGAAACAGAGATGCAGAAAGTTTAAGTGCCTTTCCTAAGGTCACACAGACAGGTAGGAATAGAGTAAAGGAAACAATCTGAAAGAACCCCTGTCTGAGTTCTTTTTACTCAGCCTCCAAGTGAAAACTGTGCCACTTGTAATCAAAAGTGACAGAGCTCTGCTGGGGAATGGAGTGGCCTGAATTGGTAGGAGAAGCAGGGAGGGGAAAGCTTCACAGAGAAGGGTGCTTTTGAGCAGAGTTGTAAAAGAAGAGAGCGGATGGATTAACAGGAGGGAGGGAAGTGGGAATTCCACACAGGAAACCGTGACAAAGGTGGACCCAAGCATATGGTGCTCCACAGATAGACAGTCGTGGCCACTGCTGTATCCTCATAGCCCAGCCCAGTGCCTGGCCCAGAGGAAGGACTCAATACAAGGCAGCTAGAGAAGAGAAGCTATGACAAACCTAGACAGTGTATTAAAAAGCAGAGACATTACTTTGCCAACAAAGGTCCATCTAGTCCAACTATGGTTTTTCCAGTAGTCATGTATGGATGTGACAGTTGAACCATAAAGAAGGCAGAGTGCTGAAGAATTGATGCCTTTGGACTGTGGTGTTGGAGAAGGCTCTTGAGAGTCCTTTGTGCTGCAAGGAGATCCAACCAGTCCATCCTACAGGAAATCAATCCTGAATATTCATTGGAGGGACTGATGCTGAGGCTGAAGCTCCAATACTGTGGCCAACTATTGTGAAGATCCGATTCATTAGAAAAGACCTTGAGGCTGAGAAAGATTGGGGGCAGGAGGAAAAGGGGGTGACAGTGAACGAGATGGTGGTACGGGGCATCCCCGACTCAATGGACGTGAGTTTGAGCAAGCTCCTGGAGATAGTGAAAGACAGGGAAGGCTGGCATGCTGCAGTCCATGGGGTCGCAAAGAGTAGGACATGACTGAGCAACTGAACAACAACGAAAGGAGAAGAGAGGGGAGGGGGGAAAAGGGAGGAAAGTTTGGAGCAGGAACATCACATCTAGATTAATGAGAAAGCACAGTGATGGCCATCCCAGTGCTGGAGACACACTAGGTCATCACTGAAACATTGTTCCACTGAAAGGTTGTCACTCTGGGGTGGGAAGGAGAACATGGGCTCCCTTTATCATCCAGGCCACTATCCTTAGTCTCACCTCGGTCCCCTAGTATGATTATCAGCGGTACATGTTGCCTGGCTTGTTGTTGTTTACTTATTCAGTCGTGTCTGACTCTTTGTGACCTATGGCCTGTGGCCCACCAGGCTTCTCGGTCCATGGGATTCTCCAGGCAAGAATACTGGAGTGGGTTGCCATGCCCTCCTCCAGGGGATCTTCCAGACCCAGGGATCGAATCTGCAAGTCCTGTGTCTCCTGCATTGCAGGTGGATCCTTTACCACTGGTGGCTTCCCTGATGGCCCAGTGGGTAAAGCATCTGCCTGCCATGTGGGAGACCCTGGTTCAATCCCCGGGTTGGGAAGTTCCCCTGGAGAAGGAAATGGCAGCCCATTCCAGTACTCTTGCCTGGAAAATTCCATGGATGGAGGAGTCTGGTAAGCTACAGTCCATGGGATTGCAAAGAGCCACACACGACTGAGCAACTTCACTTCTTCTTTACCACTGAGCCGTCTGGGAAGCCCCAGTCCCCGACACACTCAGTAAATTTATGAAAATTTATTTCATAAATAAACACCCATAAACCTGCAAGGGTCCATTCATGAAACTCTACCTGGACACCGCTCACTGAGATCACTAGTCCATTCCTTCAGGCTGATCTAGTCTGACCTACCTGTTCATTTATTTTTTCAGTTGTTCCTTATAAAATCACCAAGACTCAGATAACACAGTGTTTTATCTCTTTACTTCATTCAAACTGGAGTGTGACACACACTCAACCTAAAGAGTCTGTATAGCAGAGGAAATAACCTCTGTGTATGCCTGCTTTTTCTTTCTTTTTCCTTCCTCATGTCAGCTTTCCAATAAAATGCAACCCATAAAAAATTGGTAGAGGCGATCTTATTCATGAAGCAGAAATAGACACAGACTAAGAGAACAAATCTATGGACACCGAGGGGGGAAGGGGAGTGGGATGAATTGGGAGGTTGAGATTGATATATATATATACACTGTTGATACTGTGTATAAAATAGATTGCTAGTGAGAACCTGCTGCATAGCTCAGGGAACTCTCCTCAGTGCTCTGTGGTGACCTAAACAGGAAGGATATCCAAAAAACAAAAAAAAAAGAGGGGATATACATTTACATGGGCTTCCCAGGTGGCCTGGTGGTAAAGAACTCACCTGCCAAGGCAGGAGACTTAAGAGATGCGGGTTCGACCCCTGGTCAGGAAGATCCCCTGGAGGAGGGCATGGCAACCCACTCCAGTATGCTTGCCTGGAGCATCCCATGGACAGAGGAGCCTGGAGGGCTACAGTCCACAGGGTCATAGACAGTCAGACAGGACTGAAAGCCCTGAGTGACCCATGGATACATACAGCTGAAGCACTTTACAGCAGAAATGGACACAATACTGTAAAGCAAATATTCTCCACTGAAAATCTTAAAATCCGTAAAATTGCTTATTTGTACCAACTTTTCCATTAATAATCAGTAATATTATTATCCCACCCACCCTAGTGCCTTTCCATCCCCCAGGAGCGCTCTGGCCAGAAGGGACCACAGTCTGTGAGATTCTTACTGAGCTGCTATTTGGGAGCCAGTGGAAGCAGTGAGCTCAGAGGACTGACATCGTCAGAATGGGAAATACCTGCTCCCGGGGGTGGGGGCTGTTAAAGGGGAGCAGCCAAGACATCTCTGTTGGGTTTTTCTTTGTTGCCACATCCAGGAATCAGGTGCCTGGAAAAAATATGCTGACAGGATCAGACTGAGGAAGCTGTGATGCCATCTGGGGTCAGGAAGAGATATTTGTCCAGATGCCAATTGTGGGGGAGGAGGCAGCAGGGCGCTCGGCGGGCACGGAGGCTGGAATAACCCCAGAGGTTACTGGGGAAGCAAGAAGAAAGCTGCCCAGGATGTCACTGGGGAGAATGGGGGGCTCTGCTGGGACAATAAGGACGGCACTGAGGCTTGAACCTTCTGCATCGGACATTTTAGAAAATGTTTTATTTTGCAAATGTTCAAACATACACGAAAGTAGAGAATGATACTGAATCTCCAGGTACCCATTCCTTCACTCTTGGCTCCTGATCCCAGAGTTTCACTGGGTTTTATGGAAGCCAATCCCAGACATCACATCACTGCATCCATAAATGCTTTGTGTGAATCTCAAGAAAAAGACAACTCCTTAGAAACAAGATTATAGGACAATTATTATATCTAAAAATTCACAATCCTTCTAATATACTAGTAAATATTCAGTGTTTAAATTTCCCCAGTTGTCCCCTAATAGCCCCGGATGTTTTCATCAATCTGTGATAGAGTTAAAGAAAATGCTAAAAAGGAGGGAATGAGAGAAAGAAGAGAAAATTAGTAAGGGAAAGGAAGAGGGAGAAAATAAATCAACACATATTCTATGATATACCAGACTTTGCACTGGGTTCTAGGGCACTGTAACCTCATTTTAGGAGATGAAAAAATCAGGGGACAGAGAGGTTAAGCCATTGGCCCAAAGCCAGTTCACTAGTAAATCTTGAAGATATCATTCTAAGGCAGGTTTGAGTGGTTCCAAAGCCTGCTTCTTTCTTCTATACTGCATTGCCTCTTAAACAACTAAATTATCTGCTACAGAATCTTGGAAAGATGGAAAACAAAAGGGATGAAGGGGAATAAAACTCTCCTGTCATCACAAATCCTAAAGGGGAGTTGCTTGAAACCAGATTTTTCTGGATTTGAGTCTCAACTCTGCAGCTGAGTAACTGGAAAGAAGTTATCTTTCCTGAAGCTTGCTTTCATCACTAGTAAAATGAGAGTGGGAAGGATAAAGAGACATCTTTCAAATACTTATTAGTTGATGTTATTGTTATTCTCTCTGAGGAATGTGTATGGAAGAGAGAAGGCAGGTTGTGGTCAATATTTACCCCATTCTTCTGCACACTGAGGTTGTCCAAGGTCAATCTGGACTGTCCTGGGTCAGGACAATAAATAAGAATCAGAGAGGGCAAGGCTGGTTCTGATAAAGAGGGTGACGGGACTCAGTGAAGGAGGTGGAGGGGCTGTGAAGAGAAGGAAGGAACCAAGGAGATCCTAGATGAGCCCCCATGCCTCTTGAAACACAGGAGCTAAGGTGAGAAATGATGATGAACGTGGCGTGCAGGTAGGAGGCTAGGGAAACCCACCTAAGTGAAGTGGCAGGTGGGGCTGAGCAGTAGACATGGGGAATAAGATTGGATAGATGGAACTTATAAAACGAAAGATAACAAAGAGCTGTGGCATCTTTTTTGTTGTTGTTGTTCTTGGCCATGCCGTGCAGCTTGAAGCATCTTAGTCGCTCAAACAGGAATCAAACTCTTGCTTCCTGCAGTGGAAGTAAAGTCCAACCACTGGACTGCCAGGGAATACCCAACAAAGAGATTTAAAAGATTATTTTTTTGATGTGGATCATTTTTAAAAGCCTTTAATGAATTTGTTACAATATTGCTTCTTCCTCTTCTTTTTTTTATGTTTTGAGTTTTTGACTGAGAGGCATGTGAGATTCTAGTTCCCTGACAGGGGATCAAACCCACAATCCCTGCATTGGAAGACAAAGTCCTAGCCCCTGGACCCAGACAAGGCCCAAGATCTTCTTAATTAAGAAGATATGCCTAGCACTTCTCCAGGAACATCCATCTAACTTTGGTGTGCCTGACAGATTTGGTTAAGAGAGCCATGGGAGGTGGGGACACCTGTACAGTAGATGCTAACAATCGTAGAGGAGGTCTCAAGGTCTTGGGGTGAATGCAGATTTTACAGGTTCCTCCAAAGTCTCTCAGATCCAAAGTTTTTTGAAGACTATGTATAACACTGTAAAGTTCTAACATGCAGGTAAAGTCTGCTGGTCTCCAGAGAAAGGATATGTTCTGGGTGTCCCAAAACACTTTTCGCTAACTACGACCTTTTTGCAGAGAGAACCCGTTGATCAAAGCCAAAATCCTTCCCACCAACTTCTGCAGACCAAGTCATGATGGATGAAGATATTGTCAAAAGGAAACACCAACAAAAATATGCAAAAGAGATTTGTCATTATTGTTGTTTAGTCGCTAAGTTGTGTCTGACTCTTTACGACCTTATGGATTGTAGCCCGCCATGTTCCTCCATCCATGGCATTTCCCAGGCAAGAATACTGGAATAGGTTGCCATTTCCTTCTCCAAGGGATCTTCCCTACCCAGGGATTGAACCTGCATCGCATCTCTTGTATTGGCAGGCAGATTCTTTACCACTGAGCCACCAGGGAAGCAAAAGAGATTATGTTATTATAATAAACTCAGAATCTCAAAGAACTCAGAGAATCTCAGAATGTAAGCAGATTTTGGCCACTTGTTCAAATAAGCACTTATTTTAAGAGTCTTTAAAATGCCATTTCTGTGCAGCAGCCTTAGTGACAATGAAATTTGAGCTGAGGACAGTGGCAGGGGTTTCTCTATTACCCAGAGCTATTAAAAACTATCTCATGGCCTCTTAGGAAGATTTCCTTTTGACCCAAATTGAGGTTCAGCCATTGATTTCCAAAGAGTTAGATTACTAGGATCGTTAGGTTGAGTGCAACTCTAAGGGCATCTTGCCCATTCCCATTCCTTCTGCAAGAGAGTGCTGACTTTATTATAGATACATAGAGAATCACAGAACCATGGGAAGACTTAAATACCATCTGTGAAGGAGATTCCACCGAATGTTTGTATTTCCTGGTTTAACCATAGTCACTTCCAGGAAATTCTTCCATCTACCTTGCCTGCATTCCATTGTTGTAATTGGAATCAGTGTCCTAGAATTGCAAACACGTTTAATAAGCTTTACCTAAGCACGTTGCAAGGGCTTCCCTGGGGGCTCAGTGGTAAAGAATCTGCCTGCCAGTGCAGGAGACTCGAGTTTGATCCCTGGGTTGGGAAGATCCCCTGAAGAAGGAAATGGCAACCCACTCCTCCAGTATTCTTGCCTGGGAAATCCCATGGACAGAGAAGCCTGGAGGGCTGCAGTCCATGGAGTCGCAAAAGAGTCAGACAAGACTTAATGACTAAATAACAACAACAACAAAGCATGTTACAAACACTTAGTGAAAGTACTGGGAAAGAATTGTGTTATGATATGGTCTGTTTATTGGGACATGGTGATTTCACTTCCATTGCTAATAATGGCTAAGGTCAGGATAGCCTTGGTTTTAGTCTACAATCTCTATCAGACTTTTAAAAAATATTTATTTATTTTCATGGGTCAAGTCTTAGTTGTAGCAAGTATGATCTATGTCGTGTCAGGCGGATCTTTCTTTGCACTGCATGGACTCTCTAGCTGTGCCACACAGGTTCAGCAGTTGCAGCTCACAGGCTTCGTTGCTCCACACCATGCGGATTTTAGTTCCCTGACCAGGGATCGAGAATCTGCATCCCCTGCAGAGTGAGATGCTTAACCACTGGACCACAAGGGAAGTCCTCTATCAAACTTTAAAGTAGGAGATGAATATATCTAATTATATTTATTTTCTCTTCTTTCTCTATCCCCACCTTTCTTTCTTCTTTCCTCTCTCCTCTTTCACTGACACTTACTAACCACACAGATATTTTAAGGTCGCATTCAAAGTGTCTTCTTTCCTCCATTGAGAGAGATGTTCTTTGCAGAAGTGATTTTCAGGAATAAAAACCTTTCTAAAAGGATGTTTAAGAATTTATTTTTTCTGTTCTTTAGGCAGTTATGAGAAAAGAGATAATGATTAACTCCAATTCTTATGGCATATGATATTACTTGAACCAGACTTTTCATTAATACAATTAAAAATTTGGTTACAACATTTTTTAAAAAATTTATTTTGTATTGGAGTATAGTCAATAACAAACAATGTTGGGATAGTTCCATGGGCACAGCAGAGGGACTCAGCCACACACACACATGTATCCATTCTCCCCCAAACTTGCCTTTCATCCAGGCTGCCACATAACATTGAGCGGAGTTCCCTGTGCTATACAGTAGGTCTTTGTTGTTTATCCATTTAAAATATAGCAGTTGGATACAATATTTTTAAAGAGCATCCTTAAAGGCAACAATTGCTGACAAGATAATAATCAACACCAGGAAAAATATAAGGAAAAAATGAGAAGCAGAGAGATAAGCAGAGCCCTAACATTGAGAGTATTCTTGAGCTTTGCACATCAGGGCATCGGTTGTGTCAGATATAAAGGGTGAAGGGGAAAGAGGTCAGAACTTAGTCTTACTAGTCCTTTCCTCGAATAAGCCAAGATACAAAGGAATACAGCATACAAAGGAATACAAAAGATTAAAGAGTAAAAAGGATGAGAAGTAAGCTTGACCACAAGTCCAACCCAGGAAAAGTTGCACAGACCCTGAAGAGGAAGCGGCTTGCCCCAGTTTACCTCCCTACCAATAGCGTGCAGTGTTCTCTTTTACTCATATCCTTGCCAGCCCTTATTCTCTTTCTCCCTCTCTGATAACAACCATTCTAACAGCTGTGAGGTTATCCTGTGATTTTGATTTGCATCCTTCTTATGATTGATGTTGTTGAGCATTTCTTCATGAAATTGTTAACCATTTGTAAATTTTCTTTGAAAAAAAAAAGTCTATTCAGGTCCTTTGTCCATTTTAAAATTGGTGTATGAGTTCCTTATATATTTTGGCTATCAATCCCTTATCAGATATATGACGTGCCAATGCCTTCTCCCTTTCCACAGGTTGCCTTCTCATTTTGGTAATCCTTTCTTTTGCTGTGCATAACTTTTGGGTTTGATGTAATCTCACTTGTTTATTTTTGCTTTTGCTGGCATATCCAAAAAATTGCTAACAAGTTCAATATCAAGGAGCTTTCCCCTGTGTTTTCTTCTATGAGTTATGTGGTTACATTTAAGATTTTAATCCATTTTGAATGAGTTTTCATAAGTGGTGTGAAGTAGGGGTCCAGATTCATTACTTTGCATGTGGTTATCCAGTTTCCCCAGCACCATTTATTGCAGAAACTGTCTTTTCCCTATTGGGTGTTTTTGGCTCCCCTGTCAAATATTAGTTGACTGTATATCAGTTCAGTTCAGTTCAGTTCAGTCACTCATTCATGTCTGACTCTTTGCAACCCCATGGACTGCAGCACACCAGGCTTCTCTGTCCATCACCAACTCCCAAAGCCTGCTCAAACCCATGTCCATCAAGTCGGTGATGGACATCCAATCATCTCGTCCTCTGTTGTCCCACTGTATATGTGTTGGTTTATTTCTGGGCTCTTGATTCTGTTGCATTCATCTACCTGTCTGTTTTTATGCCAGTACAATACTGTTTTGATGATGATAGCTTTGTAATATAGTTCTAAATCAGGAAATGTGAGGCTTCCAGGTTCTTCTTTATCATGATTGCTTGGGTTTTTTGGGATCTTTTATGATCCTATGCAAGTTTTAGGATTCCTCCCCCCATTTCTATAAAACAGTGTCATTGGAATTTTATAGGTATTGCCATGAATCTGTAGATCACTGTGGGTAGTGTGGACATTTAAGCAGTGTAAATTATTCCAGGCCATGAGCACAGTATATCTTTCCATTAATTTGTGGGTTCTTCAGTTTCTTTTGTCAGTGTCTTGGAGTTTTCAGTGTAAAGATCTTTTACCTCCTAGGTATTTTATTGTTTTGATGGCATTGTGCAAAGGATTGTTTTCTTTATTCCTTTTCAGGTAGTTTGCTGTTAATGTATGGAAATGTAACTGATTTTTGTATGTTGATTTTGTATCCTACAACTACATTGAATTTGTTTAACAGTTTTTTCCCTTTGGTGGGGTCTCTAGGGTTTATATATATAAGATCATGTCATCTGCAAACAGACCATTTTATTTCTTCCCTTCTGATTGTGTGCATGTGTGCTCAATCATGTCTGACTCTTCGACCCCATGGACTCTGTCCATAGGATTTTCCAGGCAAGAGTATTGAAGTGAGTTGCCATTTCCTCCTCCAGGAGACCTTCTTGACCCAAGGATTGAACCTGTGTCTCCTTTGTCTTCTGCATTGCTGGCAGTGTCTTTACTGCTGAGCCATCAGGGAAGCCCTTCCTTTCTGACTGGATGCCTTTTATTTCTTTTTCTTGCCTGATTGCTCTGGCTAGGATTTCCAAGGTTCTGCTGAACAAGAGTGATTAGAGTGGATGTGGGTGGTGGCCAGTCTTAACTTGCTGCTAGTTCCTGAGTCTGAGACACATCTGACATCTGAGGTGTGAGAGCACCACAGGGTCAAAGGCTGCAGTAAGAGCTGGAGAGTGACCTCTAAGGGATGTTGGCACTGGGTTAGAGGGAGAGTGTTAATGCGGGCACTTTTGAGAACCAGGTCAGCCAAATGGTTCTTTGCTCTGAAGGAAAGTAGCTGAATGCTACTCTGAGAGTAAAGACAGGAAGATCTAAAAATCACATATGACTCAATTAGTTAATTACTCAAATAGAGTTGCATAATCTATCAGACTGCCAAGAGAAAAGATTTCTTCCTAAGAACAATAGGTAAGGTTGCTGCCAATAGCGCTGAGAAGGTGCTAGGATTTTGGAAAATGCAGAGTTATATGAATATGGCAGTGTGTTCTGTTATTTGCAAGATTATCATGCCCCATATGTTAGCTTCTTTGCAGTGGCTTTGAGGATGAGATTCATTTGTCGAAGCAAAAGTATTTAATTCTGTTGTGCTGCAGTCTATAAAATATTTACACTGTTGTCCTGTGCGTACACGTTGCTTACATCCAGCTGTATTTCTCTCGGATGCACTTTAAATAAAAGACTTGGACTCCTGTCAATGCCATCCAAGCCAAGTGTTAGAGGAAAGAACCACAGCATCATTGCAGCCTACAAAGCCCCCAGGCCATCAAGCTGTTCATCCTTTCATCTTCGAGCAAGATAGTATCCAAACCAGCCTGATAAAGAGACATGTCTCTTGGACCTGGAAACTCCAGAAAGGTGGAGGGACCCATCTTTCTTAATTATCACCTTGCTGTTGCTGTTGTTCTGTGGCAAAGTCTTTGTGGCTCAGTGGACTGTAGCACGCCAGGCTCCCCTGTCCGTTACTATCTCCTGGAGTTTGTTCAAACTCATGTCCATTGAGTCAGTGATGTTATCTAATCATCTCATCTTTCGCTGCCCCCTTCTCCTTTTGCATCTTTCCCAGCATCAGGGTCTTTTCCAATGAGTTGGCTCTTCCCATCAGGTGGCCAAAGTATTGGAGCTTCAGCTTCAGCATCAGTCCTTCCAGTGAATATTCAAGGTTGATTTCCTTTAGGATTGACTGGTTTGATCTCCTTGCAGTCCAAGGGACTCTCAAGAATCTTCTCCAGCACCACAATTAAAAAGCATCAAATCTTCAGTGCTCAGTCTTCTTTATGGTCCAACTCTCACATCTATACATGACTACTGGAAAATCCATAGCTTTGACTATCTGGACCTTTGTTGGCAAAGTGATGTCTCTACTTTTTAATCTGCTGTCTAGGTTTGTCACCTGTTTCCCTCAAAAGCAGAAAGTTCTGAATAGCCCACGCTCCTCCTCCTGTAATTAATGTGTTGCTTAGAATGTGGTGTTTAAAGAGAAAATTCCCTGCGTCAGTGACGATGAACTCTGAGCTGCAAATGTCTGAGAATGAAGTAGCATCAGTTTCAGGCAGTGTGGAGTGGAGGGGCTTGGCAGTGAACTGGGAGGTGGGCACCTGTGTTTGCTGTCTTGGTTCACTGATGCCCATGTGGACATGCAGGAGTCAGGCCTCTGTCAGTTCTTCTTGCTCAGTGTCTTTATCATATTAGGATAGTAAACCTTTGGTCTCCTGACCTTCGAGGGTTTGTCTGAGGATTTTAAAATGATGCACAGGAAAGAACTTTGAAAAGCATAAAATGTGGTACTTTAAAGATTATTTCAAATATTTGATATTTTAAAGGTGGGCTTCCCAGGTGGCTCAGTGGTAAATAATCTGCCTGCCAATGAAAGAGACATCCCTGGATCAGGAAGATCCCCTGGAGAAGGAAATGGCAACCCACTCCAGTATTCTTGCTGGGAAATTCCATAGTCTGAGGAGCCTGGCGGGCTATAGGCCATGAGGTTACAAAGAGTTTGGGCACAACTTAGCGACTAAACAACAACTTTAAAGGCATTTTAAAGATAAAATTTAAAACAATTCATTATCACATGTTGGATAATAATTGCCATCAGGAACCCACCTCCTTTCACTCTATCACTGAACACTGGCTGAAAACTGGCTTTTGTTTTTTCTTCTGAGGCTACAGATAATTGGTACGGTATTGACGGTATTCGGTTGTCACGGGTGAGCTCCTGAGTGTGCAGGGGCTTTGCAGTCCTCTGCATGGCCTGCCCCTGCCCGGTGCCAGCTCGCCTTGTCACTCCACCAGCTCTGAGCATTTCTTCCTGAGTGTGTTACTGCCAGACCCAGCTGTGCCTCGTCCCCTGAAAGGTCTGTGCGTTGCCATAACTGTGTCTTGCCTCTGGTCTTGCCTCCTTCGTGATCTGCCCCCTTGCCTTCCCCTCTGCTGATCCTCCAAACATCACGGCTCCCACCAACTGCCCAGTGGCTGTCGGATGGGCCCCTGTCTTTCCGCCCCATTCTAGAACACATGAGCTCCCACTGCTCTCTTGACTGCCTTTGGAAGCTGTCCTTTTACACTCACAAACATCTTGCCTTGTCAACAAAGAAGATTATACATGTATCAAAGGTGTGGAGATTGCCATTTCTGCCTTTTCCACCATGAAATAACATGAACCTAGTAAGTATGCTGTTTGTAGAGAGTTAATTGATATGCAAAATAAAAGGGGGAAAAGTCCAAAGCTTTTTTCTTATGAGAACAAGCGAAATTGTCTTGGAAATTCTGAATTCAGTTCTTCTATGCATCCCTCCCCATCTGTAGGCTGGACAATTAAGCAGAGTATGTATTTGTGGCTTAGTAGGGTGTGGGAGGGAGATGTATGTCATGTTATCAGTGAGAGTAGCATGTCAGATGCTCCATAGTATGAAGTCAGAGCAAAGGCTTCTATGTGATCAGGATTAAAGATATGTATTTAGGGCTTCCCTGGTGGCTCAGTGGTAAAGAATCCTCCTGCCAATGCAGGAGGCACGGATTCAATCCTTGGCCCAGGAAGATTCTACACGCCGCAGAGCAGCTAAGCCTGTGTGTCAAAACCACTGAGGCTGCATGCCCTAGAGTCTGTGCTTTGCACCAAGAGAAGTCACCACAGTGAGAAGCCTGAGAACCGCTACTAGAGAACATTCCCCAGTCACCACAACTAGAGAAAAAGCCCATGTAGTAACGAAGAGCCGGCACAACTCCGCAAAAAGATGTGCGTGAGAAAATATTTAAATATATACAAATATATATATATACACATAAAACTGCAGTGGAAACCAGTTGAGTTGCCACAATGCAGGCCAGACTTTAGCCCAGTCTATTCATGGTAGTAACACTTTTATATCGAGTAGGACAAGCCTGATGGCTCAGATGGTAAAGAATCTGCTTGCAATGCAGGAGGCCCGGGTTCAGTCCCTGGGTCTGGAAGATTCCCTGGAGGAGGAAATGGTAACCCACTCCAGGATTCTTGCCTGGAAAACTCCGTGGGCAGAGGGGCCTGGTGGGCTACAGATCATGGGGTCACAAAGAGTCGGACACAGCTGAATGACTAACACACTCAGAAGCCTCAGATTCTAACTTAGCTTTGAATATTTGTCACACGACACTAACACCTCAGTTATGACTTGGTTATCTGTTACTGACCCCAAAGTGACAGTTCAGGGTACTGTGGCTGAGAATGACCCCGAAGTGATGAATTACAGCACTTGGTGGCTGGGTTCTGACTACTGTTCTGATGCCAAGGACACGTATCTGAGTGGTGACTTGAAAGTTATTGTACACGCACACGTGTATATGTATGTATATCATGTCTGTTCATTTATATTCTACTGCTATGACAGGAAGGACTTAGGTAGTTTTTAAAAGAATTCAACCCCAACGTTTAAAATCAATCGTGAAGGAAAATCAGGCAGGAGACACACACGACACACACAGGTTGTAAAGTCTGCCTGAAGACAATAAGGCCAATGAACCCGCTTTACAAAGCCCAATAACTGCAAGATGAAAACAATCCACGTTGAAGAGAAGCAGAGATCACTCTGACACCGAGATTCAGATTTCTTCCAGGGACCTTCATAAAAGACACTGTGTACCCTGGTGGATAGTGTCTTTCACAGAGTTCCGACGATAGTTACCACCGTGAATTATGGGACTTTTTCTGATAATGTTCCTCCTTGCAAGCGAAAGGCATAAGAGCAATTATACAAGTGACCCAAACCATATTGCCCTTACTGTGTGCCTGGAATGACCCAAAGATCAGAGCACTAAGGCAGCGTTGCCAAATAGGACCTTCTTCAGTTCTGCCCAATAGAGCCTCTGCTCTGCCCAGTATAGTGATCACCAGCCATGCGTGACTGTTACTCACTTAACACGTGGCGAGTGGATGGAGGAGCCTGCAAATTAGCTCTCACTTTAATTCATTTAGATGTGAACAGCCACAGGTAGCTAGTGGCTGTCAAGCTAGGCAGTGAATCTCCATTGTACGTCTTTCCAACAATCTTTCCTTAATATTATTTCTTGTGCCTGAGATACATTAAGCTACAGGGTTTAGTGAATCCTTAGAGCAGGGAAAATTTACAGAACATTTCTGGGTCTGCCGCAAAATGGAGAAAATTGGGTAGTAGAAGCCTCGAAACTCTATGCCTTTGGGTGATGTACTCAACACAGACTGTTTTGAGATGTAAACACTTCCAGTATATGTATTTTGGGTTAGGAATTATAATCTGTGTTCCAACACCCTAATCTATTTGTACCTTATAGACAAACCCATCATTTTAACAGCTTTTTTAAAAACAACAACAACAACACAACACTGCCAACCTCCTTTTCTATTCAACATCTGGGATGCTGAAACTTCTTGGAGAAAAAATATCACACAAGCAGACACACTGGCATTTCTTCCAGTTCTTGGTTTCTGATCTTAGCCAGGCCTTTGATGCTTTCTTGTGGTCCTTCTATAAGGGCCCTTTCCATCCCTACATTTTTCCCACCCTTATTTCTGATGGGGAGGAGACTTTCCCAAAAATATCACATTCGGGTGACAATGAGAGGTAACCAACATGAGCCAGGTCGTGGCTGTTCTCTGGGGCATCCTTGCAGAAGGATCCACCATCACCCTGCTGGGCCAGGCGTAAGCCTGGGTTCCTCCAGGCTCAGACACAAGGGATGAAATGGTTTCTCCTCTCTGTCCTGGAGGAAAGGCAGGACCCTGAAAGGAGGCAAAGAAGAAACAGGGCACCTAGGAGAGAAAGGACTTCTTTCTCGGTTTCCATCTGAGATGGAGTCTGGCTAGATTGGAAGGTGATTTGGGGGTAAACAAATAAGAAATACTCATCCCAGTCACTGGACTTTGATTGTATTTATGATTGATTATGAGAAATGGAGGGCTTCCCTGGTAGCTCAGCTGGTAAAGAATTCACCTGCAATGCAGGAGACCCTGGTTTGATTCCTGAGTCAGGAAGATCCCCTGGAAAAGGGCATGGCTACCCGCTCCAGCATTCATGGGCTTCCCTTGTGGCTTAGACATTAAAGAATCTGCCTGCAATGTGGGAGACCTGGGTTCGATCCTTGGGTTGGTAAGATCCCCTGAAACAGGGCATGACAAACCACTCCAGTATTCTTGCCTGGAGAATCCCCATGGACAAAGGAGCCTGGTGGGCTATAGTCCATGAGGTTGCAAAGAGTCAGACATGACTGAGCAACCAACAATTTGGAACTCCCCCTTTTTTGTTTAAGTCATTTGGAGTCAAGTGTCTACTATAATCACGAAGAGTTCTAACTGATACAAGCCCCTACATCTAAATTATTTATCCAAATATTAGCCATGATAATTTACAAGTCTGTTTAAAATCCTTAACGATAAATCCTTTAATAAGATTTAATGAGCAAGCTCAGCTCAAACTCACTTAACCATGAGAAGATTACTGAATTTTAAAACAAGAATTTCCATGACAGAAAGCTTCACAGCTGCTTGATTCAGCAGCTCGCCAGGATCCAGGTTTTCCCCCTATTTGCTGTGACATCTTCAGTGTTGGCTTCATCATTCACACTGGTAGCAAGATGCATATACCGATGACTCATCAGATATGAGAGGATGAGATGGTTAGATAGCATCACTGACTCAATGGACATGAATTTAAATGAACTCTGGGAAATAGTGGATGACAGAGGAGCCTGGTGTTCTGCAGTCTATGGGGTCACAAAGAGTCAGATGCAGCTTAGCGAGTAAACAGCAATAACAGCATCAGACATGACATATGGAGGGTGAAGAAAAGGTCTTTCTGTGGCTCCTTCCTACCACTGAGGGAACCTTTCCCTGAAGCCCTCCAGAAGGCTTCCCCTCCCATCCCTTGGGTTAAGGATGGGTCACAGGCTGATTCCTGATGAGATACCCTGGAGCAGTGGGTTTCCTCTCAGGCTATGAACAAGGGGGTCCTGTTGGCAGGGGCAGTGGGGAGCAAAAGAGAAGATTGGAAGCTCAGAAGGAAACCAGCAGGGTCCACCATGGTGACCAGCAAGGGGCTTTTTGACCTGGCTTCTGGCAACTTCTCTGGCCTTATTTTCTTGCCATTCAGCTTCCTATACTCAATCCTCCAGGTCTGCTCACCCAAGTTTTGTTTCTAGGTATACTGTCAAGTCCCTTGTACATCTAGAACCTTCAAGTAAAGCATATTGCTGACTTTGGCCCAGAAGACACTTCTATAGCCACATCTCCTATTCATCTTTTAGGATTCATCTGATTTGTTACCTTGTCATTTCTCCTGGGAGTTCTTCTTGATCTCCCCAGGCTGGCTTTGGGCCACTCTTCTCTACTGAGGGGCTTCCCTGCTGGCTCAGAGGTTAAAGCATCTGCCTGCAATGCGGGAGACCTGGGTTCGATCCCTGGGTCAGGAAGATCCCGTACCTCTGCCTGTCCCATTAAAGCATTTTTCATCTAGTATGGTAATTGCCTGTTTATGTCTTTGTCTCCACAAAGAGAATAGGGCCTCACTGAAGGCAGGGAGTCCATCTTGGTCTCTGATACATTACACAATGACTGAGGCCATCAATAGGTGCTCAATAGTGACTTTGTAAATGCTGAATTTCTAATGTTAAATCCTCTTCTCCAAGTTGTGAACCCGTCCAAATAGTCCTAGGAAGATGGGAAATTCCTCTGCTTATTCCTACGACGAGATTCCTCCTTTCGAGGATAACTCAGAGTAGTTTGAAAAATCGTCACGGGGGCTTCCCTGGTGGTCTAGTGGTTGAGAATCTGCCTGCCAGTGCAGGGGTCATGGCTTTGATCCCTGGTCTGGGAAGATCCCCCATGCTGAGGAGCAACCAGGCCCCATGAGCCACAAACAAGGAGCCCGGATTCTGCAGCTACTGAAGTCCAAGTGCTTACAACGGGGGAGGCCACTGCAATGAGAAGCCTGTGCACCACAACAAAGAGTGGCCCCACTTGCTGCAACTAGAGAGAGCCCACTCCCAGCAACGAACACCCAGGACAGCCCAAAATAAATAAATCTATTTAAAAAAAAGAAAGAAAGAAAGAAAGAAACCATCACAGGTTTAAGCTCTAGGAAAAAAAAAAAAGCAACTAACATTTCTAACCTTCTTCTGTCAGCTCAAGGTGCATCAACATGATTTATTTGACAACAATTAAAAAAATATTTATTGGTTTCTTTATTAGACTGCACTGCATCTTAGTTACAGCATGTGGGATCTAGTTCCCTGACCAGGGATTGAACTCCGTTCCCTTGCATTGGTAGTGTGGAGTCTTCACCACTGAACCACCTGGGAAGTCCCAACAACAAGGTATTTTTTCAGATAAATTTAATTTTGGTATAATTTACACATAATAAAGTGTACGCATTTTAAGTGTACAGTTTTGACCATGCATTATGCAATCACCACCAAAATCAAGATATAGAACTTTCCCTTCACCTAAAATTTTCCTCATGCACCTTTGTTCCTCTGAACTTCTCTGGTACCAGGAAACCACTGATCTGCCTTTGTTCATTCTAGACGTTCATATAAATAGAATGATAAAGAATGTGTTCTTTCTGTGAAGTGTCCATTCAAATCTTTGGTCTATTTTCCATTATGTTGTCTTGTTAGTGAGTTGTAAGAGTTACTGACATGTCTGAATACAAGTCCTGTGTCCTATCTTTATACTGTGAACATTTTCTCCCTGCTTGCATTTTCATTTTTCTAACAGTGTCTTTTGAAGAGCAGACATTTTTAATTTTTATGAAATTCAATGTCTCACATTTTTTAGCAGTTTATGTCTTTGTTCTGAATTTTAAAGATTTTATTCTGCATTTTCTTTTAGAAGCTAAATAGTTTAGCTTTCATATTTAGGTCTTTGATTCACTTTGAGTAGTTTTTAAACTACTGAAAAGTAAAAAATGAAAAGTATTCATTCTAATAGCTTTTTTTCGTAGAAACTGTAAGTGTGAGATATGTGTGAAGGTTTATGGATATTCAATTATTCTGGCTCCCCTTGTTGAGAACACTCTTTTCCGCATCTTAATTATCTTGTTGAAAATCAATTGATCATATAAATATGGATCTATTTCTAGACTCTCTGTTCTGTTCCAAGGATCTGCATGTCCCTTTTTACACGAATATTGTACTGTCTACTTTAGTAATTGCAGCTTTATAGTAGGTCTTAAAATAAGGTTGTTTAAGTCCTACAACATAGTTCTTATTTTTTTGTTTTTTACTTTAAAAAATATTATTATCATAGTTCTGTTTTAGACTTCTTTTATTCTAGGTCTCTGTGTTTTCATATGTTTTAGAATCAGTTTTATTTTAGAACCCATTTCTGTGCACAGGACTGCCGGCATTTTGACTGAGGTTGTGTTTGGGGAGAATTGACATCATAACAATACTGTGTCTTCCAGTCCATGATTATGTTATATCTTTCCATTTATTTAGGTCTTTCAGCATTTCTCTCAGCAATGTTTTATAGTTTTCCAAGTGTAGCTCTTATATGTAACATTCTGTTACGTTAATATTTAAGCATTTTATGTTTTTTGATGTTGTAGGTGGTAGAGTGTACTGATTTTTATATATTCACCTTGTTTCCTTCAGCTAATTCACTTACTATTTCTAGCAGATTTTCTTGTAGAATCTGTAGGATTTTCCATATACAGAATCATGTTGTCTATGAATGAGAACAATTTTATTTCTTTCTTTCCAATCTGTATGCCTTTTACTTCATTTTAGTGCTTTTTTTTCACCAACTAGGTGGCTAAGTGGTAAAGACTCTGCCTGCCAAAGCCTGAAATGTGGGTTCAATCCCCGGGTCAGGAAGATCCCCTGGAGAAGGGAATGGCAACCCACTCCAGTATTCTCACTGGGAAATCCCATGGACAGAGGAGCCTGGTGGGCTACAGTCAATGGCACACAAGAGTTGGACATGACTAAAACAACAACGAGGACCTCTGACACATGTTCAGTGGAGGTGGTTAGAGGACACAGTGCTGCCTGGTTCCAATCCTGGAAAGTGTTCAACATTTTTACCGTTGAGTGTGATGGTTGTTGTAGATTTTTGGTAGATGCTCTTTTTTATTTTAAGGAAGTTCCTTCTATTTCTAGTGGGCCAAACTTTTGTTTTTCTGTTTTGTTTTCATCATGGTTGGGTGTTGACTTTTGTCAAATAGCTTTTCTGCATCTATTGAGCATCTCCTGTGATTCTGCTGGTGGAGTGAGTTGCATTGACTGAAGTTTGGATGTTAAAACAACCCAGCCCCCCTGGAGCCTCACCACCTGTGCGTAGGTGCTAAGTAGCCTCAGTCCTGTGCTGACCCTTTGCCACCCTATGGACCATAGCCCACCAGGTTCCTCTGTCCATGGAATTCTCCAGGCAGGAATGATGAGGTAGGTTGCCATTTCCTCCTCTAGGGGATCTTCCAGACCCAGGGATCAAACCCGGGCCTCCTGCAGCTCCTGCATTGCAGGCAAATTCTTTACGGCTGAGCCACCTGGGAAGCCCCTTCACCCTACCTACCCACATCTACTTTGGTGTTCACTCATAGATTCAAGGGAACCCTGTGAAGACTTCTGGTACTTCTTCACGGCATTGCTCCTTCCTCTTCAGTGCTTTGTCTCATAACTTGCAGCCACTTCGCCTTCACCAGACTCCAGCCTCTGTCTCCACAACTCAGTGAGATTTCCAGGCTCTGCTCGGGTCCCTTCTCCCTGCATACTTCTGGAAAGTACCTCCAGGCAAAAAGCCAGCCTGTGACAGAGCTCACCTCATTTGCTTCCCTTTTATGATGGCTCAGTGGCAAAGAATCCGCCTGCAATGCAGGAGATTTGGGTTCAATCCCTGGGTTGAGAAGATCCCCTGGGGAAGGAAATAGCAACCCACTCCAGTATCCTTGCCTGGGAAATCCCACGGACCGAGGAGCCTGGCAACCTACTGTCCTTGGAGTTGGAAAGAATTGGACACGACTGAGCATGAACTCATGCACTTGGGCATAAGAGATCTCAGTGCTGCCCTGACTCTTGCCCATTGCTGCCTCACGTAGTCTATCCAGTTTTTTAGTTGTTCATGGTGGGAGAAAAGTGTAGCACCCATTACCCTGCTGTGGTTGAATACTGAAGTTGGCTAAAAGGATTAACATTATTATTTTTTTAAACTGTGACTCCGCTGGGTCTTTTTTGGGGCACATGTGGGCTAGGCTCTCTCTTTGTGGCACATAGACTCTTAGTTGAAGGGCAAGGGCTTAGCTTGCCCTTTGGCCTGTGTGATCTTAGTTCCCTGACCAGGGATTGAACACGCATCCCCCACATTGGAAGGCAGATTCTTAATGACTGGACCACCAGGGAAGTCCTGGCTGTAAGAATTCTTGACAGTAGGTAGTACATTCATTCTTTTCTCTGATTCTCAATTATTTAGGGACTGCTTTATCCTGGGCGAATGTTTCTTAGAGATCTAATGCAATGATTCCTAATCTTCCTGGTCATTTTTTTCCTTGACATTTTATGAAGTTTAACTCTGTCAGGCCCTGTTCAGTACTCAATTTGTCTTTTATGCTCACTGCCTATGATAATAGAGATTTTACAAATAAGGAGATGAAGATGTAAAACAATGCAGTGACTTGTTCATGATCAGAATCATTGATTTAGAACTTATCCATGATTTAAAAATATAGGCTTTTAACAGTCCCAGTGGAATCTTCCTTTGAGATTTTGATAAAGATCACTTACAGACTTGGTGCTCAGAAACAAGATTATTGACATACACAAAAGTGTGCAAGCAATTTCAGAGGTTCACAGACCCCTGGAGCCCATCTACAGATAAAATGAAAGTGTTAGTCACTCAGTCATTCTGACTCTTTGCGACCCCATGGACTGTAGCCCTCCAGGTTCCTCTGTCCATGGGATTCTCCAGGCAAGAATACTGGAGTGGGTTGCCATGCCCTCCTCCAGGGGATCTTTCCTCCCGACCCAGGGATTGAACCCAAGTCTCTGGCATCACAGTCAGAGCCCCCATCTGAGCTACCAGGGAAGCCCCATATCTACAGATGAGCTGGATCACAAGTCCCAACAAGAGGACCCCTGGCTAATGTGGTCATCCATACCGCTCTGTCATCTCACATCCTTGGAGGAGCTTGAAGTTCCCTTTGTGCCTCCAGGTAATTCTATGTTACCTTTTATGATTATACCTCAGACCCCCACTCATTCCCCATCTTGTAACACTGCCCTCGGCAGGATCTAAGGTGAGTACACATGGATATTTTCTAGCCTGGTAAGACCAGTTCTTTTCTTGCCACATCTTGTCTAGCCACTACATAACACTTAAGAAACCAATGCTAAGAAGGAGGCTATATTTAGAACTAGTTTCACATTTCCCATAAACTGTCATCAGAACTAATTCTATCCTGACTCACTTCCAAATTTATCTTAAACAATCACTGAAATGGATGGTCCCTCACCAAAAGGGAGCCCATGATACTGCCAGGCAATCCTGCTATGGTTCCTGATCCTTTCACCTTCTTTTCCCCCTGGGTGGTTATTTCACATTTTTCCCCTCCTACTTCCGAGACCTCCTTCTTACCCTCACTTTCAGCTGATGCCTTTGCGCCCCTTTTTAAGTGAGAAAATTGCTTCTGATTGCATAAAGTGAATGTCCACAAACTCCCCAGCCACATCCACTAAACTACTTAAGTCTGAACTCTGCTCTCACCTCACTGTCTATGGATTTGCTGTCCTTTTCCAAAGCCAATCTCTTCATTTGGATCTCACATCCCATTCTCCTTTTGCCTTCTCACAAACATTGCTCCAATGTTTCTCTTTCTACTGCATCAACAATTTTTCCCTTTCTACTGAATCATCCCCATCAGCATACAAACATATTGTAATAGCTCTCATCTTAAAAAAACAAAAGTCTTGTCACCCTTGCTTGATGGAAGCTTCGGCTCCATTTCCCCCCTGTTGACCCCAAAATTTCAAGATCTGATTTTACCCACTGTCATCAGTTCTTCTCTCTCAGTTTCTTTCTATCTCAGTTTTGTCTAAATCTGGTAGTTAATTCTAATTTCCTCATTCTATCAGCAGTGTTCAAAAAAATAATTTTTCTCTCTTTCTCAAAACACTGTACTTACACTGCTCTATTTAAAATGGATAACCAACAAGGACCCACTGTATAACACAGGGAACTCTGCTCAGTTATGTGGCAGCCTGGATGGGAGGGGAGTTTGGGGGAGAATGGATACATGTGTGTATATATATATGGGTGAGTCCTTTCGCTGTCCACTTGAAACTGTCACAACATTGTTAATCGGCTATACTCCAATATAAAAAGTTAAAAACCAAAAAACACCGTTGCTGTTGTTGCTGAGTTGCTGTCTTATCTGTCTCTCTTTTTGTCTCCCATGAAAGACACTGTACTCATTTGCTTTCATGAACCACACACACTGCTGGTTTGCTTACCTCACCAGTCACCGTTTCTCTGTCTCCCTCACTTTCTTCTTTGATTGACCTTTAAGAATTAGAATATCCTGGGATGCTGTCTCAGAACACTGGCTCTTCTTTCTGCCTTCATGTCCAAGGATGCTAGTCCAGGGCTCTGACTTTAACTACCATCTACCCCTGGTTCCCAGTGGAGGTGATTTTGCCCCCCAGGGGACATGTGGCGATGCCTGGAGACGTTATTGGTTGTCATGACTGGGAGCAGGTGCTGCTGGCAGCTGGCAGGGAAAAGCCGGGAATGCTGTTGAACCTCCAAAAATGCACAGAACAACAAAACGAAAGCACCCTCCACAACCACAGAGTAGCCAGACCAAGTGCCAAGGTTGAGAAATTCAGGTCTAGGCAATCTTCTTTGAACTCTAGACTCACTCGTATGCCTGACTTCTCATTCATCATCTGCACTGGATATTTAACAGATAGCTCCAACCTAACATGTCTCAAACTGAAGTCTGGACTCGCTCTGCCTAGAAAACAGAACCAGAGATAGGATCTCGGCTTTAATGAAAGGCACGGTCCCCGAGCAGTGAGCGTAAGGGAAGAGGGAAGGATACACTGCAAGTACAATGTGGCAAGTTACCAAGCTCACCACTGCTTCACGAGCCACGAAGAGATGCAGCTAGTTCTTGAAAAGAATAAAGAGAGAGGGCATTTACCTCCAGCTCCATCCTATCTCAAGTCTCCTACAGGGCAACTCCGACTGGTCCATCGAGTCAGTATCTCCACGTGGCTTGTTGGTCACCTGGACCTTTTTGCCATCTTGAGCACTCCAGATTCCATGCATCGTTGTGTGGTCAACCTCACTGGGCAGAATTCTGCTGCCGGCACATATCTGGCTGACCCAGCAGCCGCTGAGGCAGGGCAAGTGGCCACAGGAAAGGAAGAATGGTGAGGCGGGGAGACTCTGAGGAAAAGCCTCCATGGCCCAAGGCAGTCATAACTACAACACACCAGGTTTTCTGGTGGGACAAGTGCTCATTCTGGTGGGACAAGTGCTGTCCAATTCACTCCTCCAGGAAATGACATCACCATCCACCTGGTTACTAAGGTTACAGACCTAGAAGATGTTCTTGAACTGTTTCTTCATATCCGGATTCCTGCTATCTCTGTTTCCAAAATGTAATCCCATTCCTACCACTCTTTTCCCTGTGTAAGCCATCTTGCTTGGTGCTGCTCAGTAACCTCCAACCTTATGCCTTGCTCCTGAAAGTGAAAGTCATTCAGTCGTGTCTGACTCTTTGTGATCCCACGGACTGTAGCCCGCCAGGCTCCTCTGTCCATGGGATTTCCCAGGCAAGAATACAGGAGTGGGTTGCTGTTTCCTTCTCCAGGGGATCTTCCTGACTTAGGGATCGAACCTGGGTCTCCCTCATTGCAGGTAGATTCTTTACCGCCTGAGCCCCCAGAATAACCTTTAAAAATGGAATTCCCTGGTGGTCCAGTGAATTCTGCGCTTTCACTACCAAGGGCCCAGGTTCATATGCTGGTCAGGGAACTAAGATCCCACAGTTGTGCAGTGTGGCCAAAAAAAAAAAAAAAGTCAAATCATATTATGTTACTTCATGGATCCAAGTCCTCCAATACCCTCCCATTGTGCTCAAAATAAAATGAAATATTCTTAGAGTGGCTTAAGAGGCTCTGCATGAGCAGGTCCCTGCCTGCTTTTCTGACCTAGTTTCTCCCACACTTTTCCTTGGTCATTTCTTTCTAGTCCTCTTTTGTTTCCCAAATATGCTGTGCTTGTCCTTGCCTTAGAATCTTTGCATTGACTCTCACATCCATCCTTCTGATCTTCCTGTTCTCTATCCTCTCAGTTCTTGAAGTTCTTTGTTCAAATGTTACCTCTGCAGAGAGACACTTCTTATCCATGCACACCTATATTTGTCACTTTCTATCCTCTTAAATTTTTTTTTTTACCTAACAGGGTTTATTTGTCTTTTTAAAATTCATTTTATTGAGGTATAGTTGTATAACTATAACAATGTTGTGTTAGTCTCTGGTGTACGGCAAAATGATTCGGTTATATATACATATACATATAGGTAGTTTTTCATATTCTTTTCCATTATGGTTTATTACAGGATATTGAATATAGCTCCCTGTGCTATGGAGTAGGACCTTGTTGTTTATCCATCCTATATATAATTGTTTGCATCTGCTCATCCCAAACTCCCAATTCATCCCTCCCCATGGCAACCACAAGTCTGTTCTCTATGTCCGTGTGTCTGTTTCTGTTTCATAGATAACTTCCTGTCTGTCACATTTTAGATTCTGCATATAAGTGATATCATATTTGTTTTTCTCTTTCTGACTTACTTCGGTTAGTATGATAATCTCTAGGTTTGTCCATGTTCCTGTAAATGGCATTATTTCTTTCTTTTACCTGGCTGAGTAGTATTCCATCTTATATATCTAGACAAAACTATATATAATTTGAAAAATACACCACTTCTATGTTCATCGCAGCACTATTTAAATAGTTAAGACAAGGAAATAGCCTAAGTGCCCGTGGATGGATGAATGGATATTAAAAATGCCGTTCATATATACAGTGGTTTGTTTGTTGATTGTCTCTTCCACAAGAATGTGAACGCTGAGAGGTCTGGGACCTCATGTCTTAGTTATTACCACGTCTTCAGTGCTAGAACTTGGCTGACACATAGCTGTTCTGGGCTTGCTTAATTGCTCAGTTGTGCCCTACTCTTTGTGACCCTGTGGACTGTAGCCCACCAGGCTCCTCTGTCCATGGGGATTCTCCAGGCAAGAATACCGGAGTGGGTTGCCATGCCCTCCTCCAGGGGATCTTCCCTACCCAGGGATCGAACCCAGCTCTCCTGCACTGCAGGCAGATTTTTCACTGTTTGAGCCACGAGGGAAGACACAAAGCTAGAGCTAAGCAAATTGTTGAATAAATTAACATCTTCAAACCCTTACCGATGGCAAGGTTGCATCCAGTGAGTTCCTAGCTCAGCAACTTTCTTCCAATTCCTTGGAGGTCCAGACCAGTTCTAAAGACATCTGCCAGGGACATTGAAGACTTCCTGATCTTATTGCGCCCCCTTATAAACCCTGGATTTAGAAATCTGGGACCTCCTCCAGTCTGTAAATCTCTTCTAATAAGTAAACCTCCCAATGCTGAATCAGTGCTAGTGCATCCACAGGAAGCTGGGGAGATGACAGTCTTAGAAACTTTAAAAGGAGAAGGCGGGGGTGCTACAGGTTAAGAGAGATAGAGGAGCAAGGTAGGAAGCCCCTTATTGCTAGGAGATGGTCAGAAAATGTTTATCAGGTCTAGTAGTAGGGTATTTGCTCTCAGATAGGGCTGTAACAGTACTAGCAACCATAGCTGCTGCAACTAAAATAGGTGTGTGTGTGTGTGTGTGTGTGTGTGTTGATCGCTCAGTCCTGTCCAACTCTTTGCGACCCCATGGACTGTAGCCGGCCAGGCTCCTCTGTCCATGGGATTCTCCAGGTAAGAATACTGGAATGCGTTGCCAGTTCCTTCTCCAGGGGATCTTCCCCACCCAGGGATCAAACTAGGGTCTTCCCACACTGAAGGCAGATTCTTTACCATCTGAGCCACACAATATTTCAATGCAGAGCTTCGTGTTTTTTGTTTTTTTTTTTTCTCAATAATTATGCAATAAGGTGGAAAGGAAAGGAACTGCAGACTTGGTCGGATACAGGAGTGAGTGTTTGGAAGGTGGGAAAAGAGCAGCGCTTAATTTGGAAAGGAGGGGTTTAACAGAACCTCATTGTTTGTAAAAGAAAAGCTGGGATACCCTCCTCCGGGGGAGTGGAAAGAACAATACTTATTTTCTCTGAAAGGAAAGCTGGAGTTGGTGGGTGGGGAGCTTAACTAGTTTGGTCCCCAGGATTGCTGCACCGCCTGGGTAAACCGGCAGAGGCCCCTGCCTCTCTCACTAGCCACAATAGAGCGGGGAGGATGCAATCTTTGGCTCTGATTAAAGGGGTGGGTGGTGTAGGCGGGAGGTGTGTAGGCTGGAGGCAGCGCGGTGGCGGCGGTGCGAACGGGTGGTCCCTAGGCAGCCGCGGAGCCAATCGGCGGCGACTCCGGGCGCTCGCAGCCTCCTTGGAGACCCGGCAGCAACTGAAGTGCTCTAGCTGCTGGCTGCCTCCTCTCGCGCTGCAGGCGCCCAAGCGCAGCAGCGCCTTTGGGGGCGCAGCTGGAGCCGCACTCCGAGCGCCTCGCGCACGCCCCCGGCTCCCGCTCTCCCCCAGCGCCTCTGGGCGGACCCTTTCCCCGAGAAGTGGCCAGCCTTGCAAAGTGGCCCTGAGAACGCCCTAGGTCGGGAAAAGAGGCTTCGGGAAGGCAGACGTGGGTGGGAGGTGGGCAAGAGACTCGCTTCTCGGATTCATTCCAATAAGCACCAAGTTGGCAGACAAGCCCGTAAACCCAAGAAGCCTTTGGTTTCCCCTAAGTCACATTCTCGGTATTTCAGAATAGTCTGATGGCCAGCAAACTTCAACTCCCGTCGTAGGTCAAAGAGGGACACGCTCTTAGCACCACCGCCTCTCAGCAGCGCGACCGAGATCAAACCCGAGTGATTTCCCCAACTGCAGAGCCCAAGTCCGCATCTTCCCCCCGAGGCCGGCGGGGACGGGCCGGGCCGGGCCTGCAGAGAGCACCCCCCACCCCCTGCGGGAGGGGCCGGACAGCGCGGCGAGACGCGGATCACCGCGGGGCTGCACAAACGCACGCCCATCCGAGGAGTTGTGCCAGGAACACAACCGTCTGCATTGCGTCGGACCTGAGCATTTCCAATGTGAAATTCCCGGGGAAGGTCGCGGCCGAGGAATGTGCGCGTGCGGGGCTGTGGACCAGAAGGGGAGGAGAACTGGTGGTCGGCTTTTCGGGGCCGGAGAAGGAAAAAGCAGTGCTGGCAAGGGTGGGAACTGAATGACAGCCACCCCCCACCCTCTGCCAAGCCACCCCCTCCTGTTTTCCATCTACCTCCTCGCTACCGCCCTCCCCCGCCCTCCCCAGCCCACGCCCCGGTGGGCCAATCGCTGCTCCGCATTCCGGGCGCTTTCTCAGGTTTCTGCTGATCTAGCAGCGCCCAGAAATGGACCGAGGGGACCCGCGCCGCACGCACCCTGCCCCACTCGGAGCTGCGAACGGCTCCCAGCGCTCAGCGTAGCCTCGCCGAGGTCCGCGCGCGGGGGTGTGCTGGAGGCGGAGGGGGAGACCCGCGAGCCATGTAGATCCAGGCCCTAGCTCACTCGCCTTCGGGATCGAATCAAGGGCTCCCACGGTGCTGGGAGGGGGCGAAAGCGCTCCGTATCGTCATTCGCTTCGGAGCTCCGGAGAGGGTGGCATTTTGCTCTTCCGCTCCGCAGCCTCCGGAACTCCCCGCACACACAGAGAGAAAGAGACACAGTGGCGTCTCCAGGCTGCCGGCCACGGGTGAGCATGGGGGTAGGGAATGGACATTTCCGCCGTAGCTGCCCAGTAAAGCAACTGGCCGACTGAAGAAAGCCGGACCAGGGGCGAGGGTGGCGCGCTGGCCCCGGCGCCCCTCGGATGCTGCGGCGGCCGCGGCTCGCGCCCGGGTACCGCAAAGCCGACCTGCCGCATTCCCACTCGGGCTCTCCGCCGACTCAGCACCTCCCCTGCGCCAAGTCGGCCGGCCAGGTAGGGGGGCTCCCCAGCTCGGGGCTGCAGAAGCGGGGCTCGGGGCGACGGGTGGGAGAAGCTGGGGGGTGGGGGTGCAGAGATGCTGCCTGTATCCGGAGCTCCCCGCAGCGTCTCTCGGCGCTTTTCTGATCTCTAGTTTAACCGAGTTGTAAACACATTGGCGGTCGGGCATTGCATAGGGGAAAGTGGGGTGGAAGAGCCCCAAACTTGGATCTCGGGTGTCTGCGTGTGTCTGTCTGCGTGTCTGTGACAACCCTAGCCAAAGTCTTGTGCTTTCTGGAAAAAAAAAAAAAAGCTAGAGGTCTGTGCTCTTCCGTGTCTGTGGGTCCGTCCCATGTGAACGCTTCCTGATCTTCTGCCCCGTATCACTTTCTATTTTTCTGCAGCGTCCATCGATGGCCCCGGTGGGAGCTTAGAAGGCGGCGGGCGAAGAGGGCTAGGAGGGGGGAAGAGCCAAGGAGAAGCAGAAGGGGTGGCGGGCGAGGGGGTCCGCTGAGCCGGCTCCGCACCGGGTCCTAGGAAGGCTCGCGGAGGGGAGGGGAGGCCGGGGTGACCCCGAAGCCATGGCCCGGTCCGCTAGGACGGCGCTGCGTTAAGGCACCTCGGAGCAGGAAGACACACCAACTCTCCCCTTCCCGCCCGGAAAAGCTGCACCGGGGCGGCAGGCGAGAGGGATTCCAAACTGAGGAGCAGGCGGGGTGGAGGGGCGGGCCTCCAGGAGCCAAGTGGCTGACAATCTCCACCTGCCGGCTCGAAAGCCCCGCCCCTGGAGCGCCGGTGGGGAGGGCGCGCGGGTTCGCCACCCATTCCACCTCCCTCGCCCCTCCCCTCCCCGCCCCGGCCTGGTCCCCCGCCTCCCGCCTCCGGCCACCGTCTCCGCCCCCCACCACCTCCACCATGACGGTGATGTCCGGAGAGAACGTGGACGAGGCTTCGGCCGCCCCAGGCCACCCCCAAGACGGCAGCTACCCGCGGCCGGCCGAGCACGACGACCACGAATGCTGCGAGCGCGTGGTCATCAACATCTCCGGGCTGCGCTTCGAGACGCAGCTCAAGACGCTGGCGCAGTTCCCCAACACGCTGCTGGGCAACCCTAAGAAACGCATGCGCTACTTTGACCCGCTCAGGAACGAGTACTTCTTCGACCGCAACCGGCCCAGCTTCGACGCCATCCTCTACTACTACCAGTCTGGGGGCCGGCTGCGCCGGCCGGTCAACGTGCCGCTGGACATGTTCTCCGAGGAGATCAAGTTTTACGAGCTGGGCGAGGAGGCCATGGAGAAGTTCCGCGAGGACGAGGGCTTCATCAAGGAGGAAGAACGGCCCTTGCCAGAGAAGGAGTACCAGCGCCAGGTGTGGCTGCTCTTCGAGTACCCGGAGAGCTCGGGGCCTGCGCGGGTCATCGCCATCGTCTCCGTCATGGTCATCCTCATCTCCATCGTCATTTTCTGCCTGGAGACGCTGCCCGAGCTGAAGGACGAGAAGGACTTCCCGGGCGCCGTCCACCGCCTGGACAACACCACGGTGGTTTACAACGCCAACATCTTCACGGACCCCTTCTTCATCGTTGAGACGCTGTGCATCATCTGGTTCTCCTTCGAGCTGGTGGTGCGCTTCTTCGCCTGCCCCAGCAAGACGGACTTCTTCAAAAACATCATGAACTTCATCGACATCGTGGCCATCATCCCTTATTTCATCACCCTGGGCACCGAGATAGCAGAGCAGGAGGGGAACCAGAAGGGTGAGCAGGCCACCTCGCTGGCCATCCTCAGGGTCATCAGGTTGGTAAGGGTATTTAGGATCTTCAAACTCTCCCGCCACTCTAAGGGCTTGCAGATCCTGGGCCAGACCCTCAAGGCTAGTATGAGGGAGCTAGGGCTGCTCATCTTTTTCCTCTTCATCGGGGTCATACTGTTCTCTAGCGCAGTGTACTTTGCCGAGGCGGAAGAAGCTGAGTCGCACTTTTCCAGTATCCCTGATGCTTTCTGGTGGGCGGTGGTGTCCATGACCACCGTAGGATACGGTGACATGTACCCTGTGACAATTGGAGGCAAGATCGTGGGCTCCTTGTGTGCCATCGCTGGTGTGCTGACAATTGCCCTGCCCGTACCTGTCATTGTGTCCAATTTCAACTATTTCTACCACCGAGAAACTGAGGGGGAAGAGCAGGCTCAGTTGCTCCATGTTAGCGCCCCTAACTTAGCCTCTGACAGTGACCTCAGTCGGCGCAGCTCGTCCACTCTCAGCAAATCTGAATACATGGAGATCGAAGAGGATATGAATAATAGCATAGGCCACTTTAGACAGACCAATATCAGGACTGGCCATTGTGCCACAGCTAACCAAAACTGCGTTAATAAGAGCAAGCTACTGACTGATGTTTAAAAAGCCAAGCAAAGAAACTTTAAAAAGCCCCCACTTAGCAGCTTGAAAGACTTAAAAAAAAAAAAAACCCCAAAAATCAAACCAAACCCCGAGTGACCAAAGTCACTCTCTGTAGATACTTTACTAAGTAAGCTTTGGACGTTCCATTGAACTGTCGATGCATTGTTGCATTGCCAGTGTTGGGCATTGCCAATGTTGGGGGTGGAAAACCTGAAGATTTCAGGAGCCATGGAAAAAAACAATTATTTTCATTTTATTAAAAAAGTGGGAAAAGAAAGTGTATTTTCTAAAACTGGTTTAAAATCACTCAGTCCACGAACTAGTCAAGGTAAAATAAGAATCACGTGCTTCCCATTTTTTAATTCTTGCTGGCTTCTTTAACTTTTTTTTTTCATGTGACTGAATGAGAATCAGAGGATCGCTTAGAAATATCAAATGAAAATTTGCATGGGACTCTAATATGAAATCTTGGCAAACTGCACAACATATTTAAGACAGTGCATCAGATGTATTGTATGTAACATGATACACCAGCCAAAATGGGCAATGAACAGATGTTTTTATTTTGATCCACCGAACTGCATATTCCAAGGTGAAAAAAAAAAAAAATTACTTAAGACTGGTTCACCAAGCACCTTAGAAATCTGATACTGGTCCTGGTTCTGTAGGGATTTTTCCCTCTGCCCCCATTCTTTTCTGATTCAAACTCTTCTCTAAGAAACAGTGATAACTGAATGCAATTCATTGATCCATCTGCAGTGCTGCTAAGATTCTCAACTGCAGACACACCCAAAGGGTCTTTTCTCACAAGTCCTGCACCCTGACCCCCATCCTCCAGAACTGGATGTAAAACCTTAGCCTCCTTGTTGCAAGAGAGCACAAATGGAACTAAGTGTAAGCATGTTTGAATCTGATCCTAATTTATTTTATAATCGCATGCTGAGAACGTTAACTCAGACAATAGGGGATAAGCTTACTTAGGAATCGATTCTTCTACAAATAGATTCTTCTTCATTTGCATTCACCAAAAGTGCACTCCTTCATTTATTAACTCTTTTTATTAGCCAGTAAAGTACTGTATTTAAGTACCTATGTTAGTCAGCTGGGAACAGTACTTTTCAGAGCTCCAAGCATGTTCTCTTATTCAGCATTATGGCCGATTTGATTAAGGTGTACCTTGAATTAATTAGTGCATGATTCAGTTAATGTAAAAACGTTAAAAAAATAATAAAAATTATAAGTTTGTGGGATGAAGGGCCCAAAAGAAATAGTGGGTGGGGGTGGGGGTGGGGAGAACTTAGTCAATTTTCCTGCCTTTGCTCAGGGAAATGTCAGGTTTCTGCGCAGAGTTAGGCAGAGAGGGGACCAATATGCCCATCCCTTCAAGGGAAGCCCAGTTGAAAAACAGAGTGATCAAGGTATATATAGCAACACCTAAGGACAAGTATTCTTTCTAGCTAGAGACAAACACAAGCAAAACCAACAAACAAAGGTGCAATACTGCATGTTTTTTTGGTGCATTCTTGAGATGTAAATAAAAAAAAAAAGTTTCTCCATTGTATGCACCCAAAGCCGAGCTGATTTCCTTTGGCAGTCCTGATTTGAAGTCTGTAGGGACTTCGGCCGTCCCCCTGAGGCTCCCTGAAGAAACTCAACCAATTGATTTAATAGTTGCTTAGTGCCTTTATCCTGTACCCACAGCGAACTGCAGAAAGTGCCTCCATTAACGCAGCTGAGAAGTTATGTAACAGAAAGGGAGGGAGGGAGGGTGGGGGCACAGAGATTTTGCTTTTCCTTTTGCCACTCTGGCTGTCTCACTCCCCACTGTGGGGACACCACGCCATCCTGCACCTCGTACGGCACAGACCTGCGAAGATGCCCTCTGACCATCCACTGGACTCAGTCCCCTTGGCAGCCTGACGTGGGATGGAAACTGGGGCCCAAGACCCATCTCCCAACTGGACATGCACCGTAAACTGGTTTTCTTCCTCTTTTCCACCAGAAGCCAATATAAACTCGTGGGGAATTTGTTTCCCACCAGGGGTCCCTCTGGACAAACAAGGCTTCCTCGGGTCCACCCTAGCGTCCTGGCATATTTCCGTCCTCCCCTCTGTCTGCGGCAGCACTTTGCCATATCTGATGGTCTGAGCTTTGCAGGCATCACTGTGGATGTAGGCACACCCGGTTCAGAGCAACCTTTTGCCGGCCTTCCCTCCTGGCCCATCCCTCTTCAGCTATTCCCAAGGATGCTCCTAAGAGAGTCCCACCTGGCGGTCAACTCGCAGGCTGAACATCTAACTTCTGTTGCCCTCTACACTCCATCCTGAGAACGGTGGGGACCCTGTGCTTAGCTGACAGAAAGCCTCACCGCCGGGGCCTCTGGAGGCCAGCAGCCGTCCATCGACGGGGAGGCACTCATGGCTTTTTGAACGACCCGATGTGGGGGCCCTCACTTTGCACTTAGCATGTGGCTGCCTGCCGCCCAACGCCTTTCATTCCTGTGCTGCTGCTTCCGGAAATACTACCTGTGGCTCCACCCCTCCCCTCCGCCTAGGACGAGCAGTGAGGCAGTAAACCAAGAAACTGGAGTTACACCCAGGCCTGCTGACTCTGTGAAAGAAAAGAACGTGGATGTTTTCTTCTCCTGTGCGGCTTCTGTGAATCTGTAAGATGGACGTGGCACGCAGCAAGGAAGATGGAGGCCAAGAACTGCATGGCATCCGACCCTAGGGCACCCACCCTCCCCGGGGTGTTTCCTTGAAACTTGACTCATCCTGGCTTTTTCTCTTACCTGCTTCTAAATCTCCCACTGGGAAAAAAAAATGCCAACCTCGTCCACATCTCCCGGGGCTTATTTTGATCTTTTTATTTAGACTTTGAGGTCTAGGACCCACCTCCCCTACCCCCAACTTGAAACGCTACACTCTGTCAACAGCAATAATCTGCCCGGTACTGTTGGGGATGGGACAGAAAATGAGAAAATGGGACCAGGACTGAAAAGATGCGCTTTGGCCGTGGAGTCCGCCTCTCAGAGCCACACGCTGCCCGGGCTGGGTCCTTCTGCACGTGTTACAGAGAACAGTGGTGCGTGCAGGGGACCTGTCCCCGCGGGACGGGAGGAGCTGCCGGTAGGAGTGTGGGTGGTTTGGGGAAAACGAATGCTGCTTTTTTCATCTGTATGTAGCTCATCAAAACCAAGTGAGTAAGACGGAGGACAGGGCTTGTCTGTGTCGCATCAGCATGCAAAGTTTGACCCAGCTCTTCCCCTTTGCACAGGGATGAGCTGAAGTGTTTCTTGTGGACCTGAAGGTGCACTTAACAAAACTGCCTATTACGGAGTGACTATCTTTTCAGTTTCTTCCCTTAGGTTTATCTTATCGGGTTTTTTTTGTTTGTTTGGTTGGTTGGTTTTTTTTTTTAAGCTTTTTGTCCCCTTCCTAGGTCTTGAGCTTTCATGGCTCATGTCTTGAATACTGGTTTTCTCCAGAAGGGGGAAGACTGGTGACCTGCTCATAGCCATAGCTCAGCTCTTCCGGTGAATTGAGGCCCTAGTTTCATAGGGCAGCCGGGGAAGGGTTGGGTCACCCCTGGAGCTGTTAGGCAGCCCAGAATCTCCGAAGTGATTAACTCAGCTCGAGTGATCTGAATGAGAGAGACCAAAGACATCCGTTTCCTCAGATTCAAAGACAGAGAGTAGCCTGGAAAGCTGTGTTTTTTGCACCTCCTCTTTCCCTGCCCCTGTCTGTGCCCACAGCCCTCCCTCCCTACCCACTGGAGGAGTCGAATTCTAATTATCAGTTAAAACAGTTCATTGGGAGCTGTGTTAGTGGGTTAGCCTGGCAAAATCAAATCAACCAATAGCAGATTCTTCTCCTGGACTATGGCCAATGGACTGTAGTCATTTCTCTGAAATGAAATTCTGTGTTGGTCGGATTCCCCAGTGGAGTCTGGACTCACTTGAGAAGACATAAAAGATAGTGCATGTGGATGGTGAGTGAGGCCTAGATTTCTTAAAGTAGAAATTTGGCTTAGTCCGTTGAGGGCCTTCTTCATGTTGTGTATAGATACCGATCTTTCAAATGAGTTAACCTCTGAAGAGCCAGTGGGAATGGTTTCCTAACTCTCCCATTTAATAGAGGAGACCTCAAAACACATGCTTTTTGAAAACTGAGTTCCTTGTTTGGCAGATGAGATTGAACAAAAAGAGAAAAAGAATTCCCATTTTCTCCCAGCCACAGCTTCCTCCTGGGAGCCGGGAGGACTGGTGAGTGATAACCATCAAGAGGACACAATTGTTAGAATGCCAACAGCAAAACAGCCGTTTTATCTTTCCACTTTTCCAAGAAAGGGTGAAGTCTTTTGATATTTCTGTTCATTTTCAGAAGACACACACAAATTTTTAAACCTGACACAACCCAAGTGAAGGGGCACCTCCGGAGGTGACCCCTCATCACCATGTGATGTATTAGTGCTCGTATTTATACATGGAATTTCAGGGTATACGCGACTATGTCCAGCACGACTCAGGTAATCCTTAGAAGAATGTACGTTACTTATCCTTTTTGTAAAGACGTGAACAGGAGCTGAGTTGTTACCCACAACTGTTCCCGTTACCTTGGGTCACTGTACGAACTCATTCAGGGTAGAGATGTCAAGTTTAGAAGTCTGGGGATCACATGCCGGTCTCTCTGCTCAGGCTAAAGGACCCTGGGCTTTCTTGGGGAGTCCAGGTGTATGTGAGGGGAGCCCTCAGGACTCTTAGCTTTAGGGAGATTAGCCCTAGTTGCAGTGATTTTCATAGGGGCTAAGTAGGAGTTAATTTTTTTATGACATGGGACTTCAAGGAGGAGAGAAAAATTTTGCATCCAAATCAGAGAAGAAGAAATGGTGTGAGGAAAGAAAGCAAAATGAAACACAAACCCCCTTGTGAGGTATTCCAGGTTAAAGCTGTCTCCTTTCTAAAACCTACAAACACACCTTTCTTCTCTTTCCTGCACTGTTTAGAACCGTGTCATCAGCAGCTATAAGTAGAAAGCATGGGCTCTATATGACATACCTCTAATCTTAAAGTCTTACCAAGGTTAAAAATCCCAACAGAGTCGTCTTAATTTGAAGTGCACCATCAGGACAACAAACCACTTAAGCTTGAAAAAGCGCATTTCATTTCTTTGTGTTCGCTAGTTGCGGACACCTTGAGTTAATGACGTGTCTCATTTTCACCTACTGTGCGTTTCCCCTGCCCTAATTGTCTCATAGGTTGGGTAGAGGACACTGAATGTTATGAATCGAGAACCTAATTGAAGCGCATAGTATCCATCTATGCAATTTTACTTGCTTCTGTCACTTTATGATCTGTTCATATTTGGCATCAATTAAAGATAATTTTTAAGGATCTTATCAAGGAATGTCTCGGCTGGTTCTTTGTTTCTTGTGTAACTGGGTTTCGGGAGCTCTGTCTTGTGGGGTTCTCTTGAAATAACATGATGAATCCAACATACAATTGAAGTTACCTCATTTTCTTGGAGGGCTTCCCAAGTAGCTCAGTTGGTAAGGAATCTGCCTGCAATGCAGGAGACCTGGGTTCAATCCCTGTGTTGGGAAGATCCCTTGGAGAAGGGAATGGCAACCCACTCCAGTACTCTTGCCTGGAGAATCCTATGGACAGAGGAGCCTGGCAGGCTATAGTCCATGGGATTGCAAAGTGTCAGACACGACTGTGTGTGTGACTTTCACTTTCATTTTCTTGGAAATGCATGGATTGTTATCTTCTGTACAAGGGAATGCACTGGAGTTGAATTTTGACAATAAATTCACCATTGGGTCTCAGGTAGGATCCCAAGGAGAGGCTGTCAGAATTTGATTTGTGCAAACAGCGGAAAGAAAAAAAAAAAAATGAGGCCCCAGGGACTAAAGCAATTGATTAGATTTGCCTAAATTGTTTTTGATGTGAAACTGTATTCTTCATCCACAGCCCAAGCTTTTCAGGAAGGATAGTAGTGTGTGTATGTGTGTGTGTAATAGCACTGTGGTCTGACACCCAATACCTTTGTCGACTAAAAGGATGTACAACATGAGAGTTGCAAGTTGTTTTACTTGAGGCAAAATGAGGACTGCAGCCTGGGAGACAGCACCTCAGATAGCTCTGAGAGACTGCTCCAAAGAGGCAGTGGGGGAAGGTGAATATATAAGATTTTGGTGAAGGGAGTTCATTGCAGTCAAGCACTTACTTCACAAAAGGTTTTTCTGCTAATCACGGGGGGGATCTGATGTCATCATGAAGGGATTTAGTGCTTTTCTAGATGTGAGGAGATGCAAGGATTGGGATCCTAAAATCTGTTCCTGAAAATATCTAACTACCTAAAGACCTGTCCTGCCAGGTTCCCCGGAGCACCGAGTGCCTCACTCTCCATCCTGACCTCCCTTCAGGGCGGTCAACAGCTGCAGTAGCGAAGGGTTCCGTCTCCGCAGAGACAGATGGCAAGTGTCCTTGGCGAGCTTCAATTTGTCTTTGACACCTTGATAGTTGCACTGTGCTGTTAGATGTGATTTTGATGGGGGGAAGACACAGTGATTCCTGGTTGTGCTTTACATATGCTTTTCCCTATAGTTCTATAACTCTTTCTTCCTCTAGTTTTATTGTTTGTTTATTTATTTGGGGCTGCGCTGGGTCTTTGTTGCTGTGTGTGGACTTTCTGTAGTTGTGGACAGCAGGGGCTCTGCCCTCTAGTTGGGGTGTGAGGGCTTCTTATGGCAGTGGGGCTTCTCTTGCTGCGGAGCCCGGACTCTAGGCCATGCGTTTCAGTGGTTGCAGCTCACCAGCCCTAGGGTACAGGCTCGGTAGTTGTGGTGCATGGGGTTAGTTGCCCCATGGCATGTGGAATCTTCTCAGACCAGGGATTGAACCCGTTTCCTGCGTTGGCAGGTGGATTCTCAACCACTGGACCACCAGAGAAGACCTCAGGGGGGTTATTTTTGGTATGTTTTTTATGACTCATTGGTACATTTTCTTCCTGAGATTTAAAAGTTCTCTTTTCTTCCTTGTGAATATCATATTTTATACAAAGCTCTTTGCTGTCACAGAAAACAGCGTAGTGTGCCTTATGACAGGGTCTGCTATGTGCCGAATGCCTGGGGTGGCTGCTGCAGCTTCTTAGAACTGCATTGCATCATGCTTGGTTCATATTGTAAGACTGAGAGATGGATCTTGCTTTTGCTGTAGAGGTGGCTACTGAAAGTAGATCATGAGGCTGGACAAGCTGCCCGTCATTTTTCTGTTGTGGTTGGAAAACAGGCAATGCTGAGCTCGACAGAGAAAGGTAAGAAAGATCTGAAACCACATCAGTGGCAGTGGGTGAATGAGCATTCACAGCTCTAAGTGTTTCACAAAGCTAAACCTTGGAATGGTCTTCCTGAAGCAGAGGCAGACAGATCCAGGTAGCTGCAAGGGCAGGGCTGTGGCTGGAATTTATTGTCTATAGAGCTTCAAAATGGCATCAGGTCAGTTTTAAGGGAGGCCAAACAGCAGAGGGCTGATGCAATGTGAGCCCAACCACTGTGGCGCTGGGGAGGGAAGCTGGCTGATGCTTCCTGCCCTCAGTCTAGACTGGAGGTAAGGTGAGCCCCCCTGGGGCTGGGCAGAGTGTGTCCCATTGCAAAATCCTAACCAGAAGACTGATACTGAAGCTGAAGCTCCAATACTTTGGCCACCTGATGGGAAGAGCCAACTCACTGGAAAAGATCCCGATGCTGGGCAAGATTGAGAATAGGAAGAGAAGGGGGCAACAGAGGGTGAGGTGGTTGGATGGCATCACTGACTCAATGGACGTGAGTTTGAGCAAACTCCCAGAGATGGTGAAGAACAGGGAAGCCTGGCATGCTACAGTCCATGGAGTTGCAAGGGTCGGACACAACTTAGCCACTTAACAACAACAAAGCAGATAAGATGGCATGGTCATGATGCAGAACTGGAAAGTAGTCCTTTGAACCAACTTAAAAACAGATAGTTGGGAAAAAAAAAACAGATAATTGAAGAATTGTATTCAACTAATTGAATCTAATACACCATTGATTTTAAGATGTTTGATGTATTAATATTTGCAAGCCAGAGGGAACATTGACAATTATGACCTGCCATTGCATTGATGCATCTCAATTTTAGAGATGAAATAATGTAAACAATACAGAAGGAATCAATATCAAATCACTATGTCCTACACTTGAAACTAATGTAATATTGTAAGTAAACTATTTCTTTTTTTAAATAAAAAAAAATTTTTTTTCTCTTGGTCCTTTGGGCTCATATTGATGGTAAATTTGCTGGAGTCATGTCTAAGTTTGTATGTAACTGAGCTTGAGCCCGAGGGAATCCTAAAGTACATCTTCCTAGCCATCCTGGCAGAAGCCAGGGCCATAAATTGGACCCACAAAGCCATTGAGTCCTGTTAGGTGCCAGCCAGTATATTTCTGGTCTTCCGACCCAATCTGTTCCATAGCAATCACTGTCTTTAAGAGAAATGGTACATTGGCAGTTTTCCTAAGACACCCAGCCTAATTTTCTAGTGTTATTAGGTGGGTTATCTCTGGTATGATTTAATTGTTCCCAGGATAGGGAGGCCTTTGGGCTTAGATGACCATATCAACTGTATTTCAATCAATTTGAAAAAAGAAAGGAATCTTTGAGTTGATGAAGTATGAGGGTTCAAATATGTGTTACCCTTTGTTTCCTGTAGGTGTGGATTCTAAACCCATTAAATGTGGGAGTTTCCTGAACCCTGGCTAGAACCTTTGTGTGTGTGTGTGTGAGCTCTGTCATGCCTGACTTTTTGTGACTCCAGGGACTGTATCCTACCAGGCTCCTCTGTCCATGGGATTTTCTAGGCAAGAATACTGGAGCAGGTTGCCATTTCTTTCTCCAGGGATCTTCCCAACCCAGGGATGGAACCCATGTCTCTTAGGTCTCCTGCATTGGCAGATGGATTCTTTACTACTAGCGCCACATCTGCCTCACCTTAGACTTTGTTCTGATACACTGTGGAGCCCCCTGTCCCCAGGCAGTTTGGCATCCAGACATCATGTACCCAGCGGGCGCCTTTGATCTCATTATGTCTGGAAGGAGGTTTGCTCTTTCTCTGTCCTCCCTCGCCCCTTAATAGGAGGCCCTCTATCATGAGCCCTGCAGAACCTTCAGCAGCCCTCAGCATTCATCAAGTTAAAGGCAATCTGATACTCTCATTCCTAGTCAGCAGCTACTAGCAATCCCTTCCATGTTAATCACCTTGCTTTACTCGACTTGGTGAATTAGGTAGGGATGATATTGCTACACATGTTTTACAGAGAAGGGGCATGCCTAGGGTCACAGGATGGAGGGAGATGGCCTAGGTTTTATGGGGCTTCCCTGATGGCTCGGTGGGTAAAGAATCCACCTGCAATGCAGGAGGCACTGGAGACACTAGTTCGATCCCTGGGTCGGGAAGAAGGAAATGGCAACCCACTCCAGTATTCTTGCCTGGGAAATCCCATGGACAGAGGAGCCTGGTGGGCTACAGTCCATGGCGTCACAGAGTCAGACACGACTGAGTGACTAAGCACTGGGCCTAGGTTTACTCATGACCCGCTGGCTGGTGTCTGGCACGTAGTAGGAACTCTGAGTGGTTATTCGCTGAGGAAAGCTGGAATGCGGAATGTCGCACATTAAGGAGCAAGCAGTGAACTATGCATAGGGACATGAGTTCTTTGAGTCTTTAAATTGCTCATGTCTAAAATGGAAATGTAACACCACATAGGACTGCTGGATTAAATGAGATAATACAGGTTAACACATTTGGTAAATTTCAATGTATTCTATAAATGTGAGAAATGAGTAGGCATGTTATTAATTAACATGATGAGAGGAGGTGCAGGGAGAGGAAGTGTACTTTAAAGGAAGAATCCAGGGGCTCAGATGCTCGATTAAAAGAAACAGTAGGATAGTGGAATTTGGAGACTTGAGGCAGAGATGTTTTTGGTATGCATTTTCAGTACATCCGGCTTCCCTGGTCGCTCAGATGGTAAAGAATCTGCCTGCAATGCAGGAAACCCAGGATCAGTCCCGGGGTCAGGAAGATCACCTGGAGAAGGGAATGGCTACCCACTCCAGTATTCTTGCCTGGAGATTCCCATGTATAGAGGAGCCTGGCAGACTACAGTCCATGGGGTTGAGAAGAGTCAGACATGACTGAGTGACTAACACACTTCAGTACATCCTACATGTAACACCAGGTAGGCAGCAGCCTGATGGAATACTGAGCCCCTATTTCTAGTTTCGTTTCTCCCTGCCTGTGACCTAATACTATTTTACCTCTTCAGACTCCAAGTATCAGGAGTAAACCACCATGGATAACTTGAGGGACCAGAAGGCATCTTTAATAATTTACATCTCTCCTATTTGCCTCATTTCCCCCTTGTGCAAAATATTGCACCTTTTGATTTTTTCCTTTCCACCTGTGAATATTGAGAAATAAAGCAAGATGTTGTTTGCAGAGTTTTCTCATATGCTTGTTGCAGAGACGTTATATAAATATTAAAACTTATTCTTAACTTCACTTGCTAGAAATAACCCTCATGAGCATAAATGAGTCAATACAGACTTTTCTGGACTAGCACCTTCTATGAAGAAGCTTATGAAAGTTTATAAGTTATAGTATCTCTACAGTAATCCAGTTTTTCTTCATAACACTGATTTCATAAAGGAGCTGTGATTTAAATAACAGTAGGACTTTATCTGTTTCATTGTAATTAAGTAACGGAGTTGAGTATCTGTGAGAACCTTTGGTTAATGAAACATTTTTCTAAAGAGTAACATTCAGGACCTGGGTTGAGTTCTCTAACCACTTATGGTTTTTTAAAAATAGATTTGACATGGCCTGTTCACGTTTGCTCATTTGCTGTAACAGTGTGTTCTCCCTTGTTTGAAGTGCTGAGCATTAAATGCATTTTAGGAACATTTCTAGAGAAACTAATTCCAGTTCAAATGTATTTTTTTCAGAATTGAAATCAGAGAATGATGGTTGAGTAGGTGCTTAAGCTTAGGATAATTTAAGTTTTGAGCTCAGGGCCAAATCCAACTTCTATTAAAAATGGTTATTCTTCAACTCTTGAGTTCAGGGTGTTCAGAAATCCAAGATACTTTAATTATCCCTACAGTGATTTTTTTTTCATTGTGTACAGTATCATTAATTCACTGTTTCAGAAAGGGAGTAATTTTAAGTGAATTTCCAAGAGAATCTCTCTGAGACTAAGATTCTCCCTACTAAGTGTTTTCTCTTCATTAACAGGCAAAACTTTTTAATCTTAGAGAACTTTGCATATATGTTAGTCCTGGAAGAAGGGACAGCCAGTTCAGTTTTTGAAAGATCACAGGAGATTGGTTTATTCATTGAAAGATGTTTCTAGTTAAGATGGAAGAGCTTTCCTTATAGTTGCTGTAGGATGAAGTTCACATTTGTTGGCAGTTTATCTTCAATGGATAAAGATCAGTACTCTAAACATCACTTAATCACAATGCTAGTAATTAAAAAAAACAGAGTAATGTAACTTTGTGCTGTGTGTTTAATCACTCAGTAGCATCCTACTCTTTGTAACCCCCTGGACTGTAGCCCACCAGGCTCCTCTGTCCATGAGATTTCCCAGGCAAGAATACTGGAGTGAGTTGCCATTCCCTTCTCCAGGAGATCTTCCCGACCCAGGGATTGAACCCAGGTCTCCTGCACTGTGGGAGGATTCTTTACTGTCTGAGCCACAAGGGAAGCCCTAATGAATAACATGTGGCAAGAAAAATGTTTGTCCACTGCAAGAAATTCCAAGCAGTACCTCAGGGCTGTGTTTCAAGGCAGTGATGCCATGGGATGAGAGAAAGGAGATTGGTTAGCATGAAGAAGTCAACTACTTGAATTTATCATTCTCAAGGGTTTGCAGCGAAAGCATAATGGGTAAACAGAGAACAAAGGTGTTTTAGCTGTCTGAAGGAGAAGTCTGGCTTAGGATAACTTTCAGGTCTGTAGTTTTAAGATGGATGATCAGCAAACAGGCTGATAGTGAAAAGATCAGAGACCTCGGCTCATCTACTGTACAATACACAGTGTCTTAGTCACACATTAATTAACCATGGTTATTATGGTAACTGAAATAATGGCTCATAAGTTAATGTGATGGACTATTATGCTCTTTTTAAAAAGCCATATAAATCGTCTCATAGGTCAATTTAATGAGCTCAACATTCAGCCAAGCTGTGTTGGAAATGGCATTGGACTCTGCACTAAATTATCCAGGAAGTTTGCTGGTGTTCAGTAAGAGAGAGTTTTTGTTATCACAGTTTATTCAGAGTCTTACAGAGAAGAGTAGAAATTCACTACATACCTTTAGGATAGGGTCTTGAGAATTCTCAGAACTCTAGGGTTCAAAACTAAAGAATAGCATGTCTGTAGGTCCCAAACCTACATATTAAATTAAAGGGAAAATGATTCAAAATGATTTTTAAAAGACAAAGTCTTGTAAAATGAGCAAAGGCAGCCATGTTTCATTTAAATGTGTTTCCTTTACACCTGATGATTTTATTTTAGGTGTCATTTCCACCATTCATGTGTAATACAATCACTCTGTGAATGGAAATTCTTAATTTCTCAGGCTGTTATAGCAATTCCCAAACTCTCTGGCTAGGCTGACATTTAATTCTCATTGTACAGACATCAACCCCCCAGTTCGGTAGACATAGTAGTTGAGATTCTTAACAAAAATTGTTGTTCTGGTTGCTTTCTCCTTTGGGGAAGAATTTTTTTTTTAAATTGTAGACATTCTGTTTTTAATTTTTTTAACTTTTTATTTTGCATTGGAGTATAGCTGATGAACGATGTTGTGATGGTTTCAGGTGAACAGAGAATGGACTCAGCCATACACAGACATGGATCCATTCTCTGGGGAAGAATCTTTATTGTGGTTTCCTCTGACAGGGATTGTGATTTTTGTTAGAGTAACTCATTGATAATTGAGTTCCCTCCCAAGACCTGAAGCCTGGACACTTCCAGAAAATGCATTTTTTTTTTTCATCTGTTCTGCTCGAGACCAGATTAGTACATTTCCCACATATATCCCTGTTTCCTGGAATGGTCAGATGTCAGCAGTTAATTTAGGTGGAAAATTGTTGTTCATATTCTTGGACCATCTGGGGTTTGATATGATGGAGCGTCATCTCTTGGATTGATGATTGGACACATTCGGGTATTTCTTTGAGAGCATTAAAAGGTGTTTTATTGGCTCTTCAGTGTGTGCACCTTTCAAGATTAAAAGGGGGAAAGGGGACCAGGCACTTAACTTGAAGATGGAGAAATAGGACTCTATAAAAACAAGTGCTGCTGGAAAGACCTATGGAATTGGAAATCATATGTCGGGTATATTTTGTCTCTTGCTTATGCTATTGAAAGTCTGTACATTATTTGGGGGCCCTGCTATCTGTATCACCAATAAGATGCCTTTCCCTGACCCCAGCTCACACATATGTGTGTACACACACAAAAACACACATGTACACAGCCACCTCTATGCTCTGACCTCTGCTCATCTACCTGTCCATGAATCTGCAGGTGTCACCTGTGCTATAGGGCAGGTATGTTTCAGTTCAAATAGGGAAGCCCCTTTCAATTGATTCTAAACATTTGTCATCATTCTCTTGTAATTAAGCAAAAAAAAAAAATCATAAAGATATCATAATAAGGTTTTCCATTTTGCAGTTAAAGAACTTCCATTTAAATAAAAGGAAAAAAAGTAATGCAAAAAACAAACAGCGGGAGTTGAAGTTCCCATGATATTTTCCTTTGGGCTCTGGGTGTTTACCCCAGTGAGAGCAGGGAGGGTGGCCCTGATGCTTTGCTGCCTGGGTTTACACTCTTATCACTCCAGGCACAGCTCAGGAGCTCAGGGATGGGCAGTGGCCTGGGGTGGATAGTATACATGTGGTTCCCTGTAGGGCTAGTGAAAGTGAAAGGCACTCAGTTGTGTCCGACTCTTTGCAACCCCCTAGACTGTATAGTTCATGGAATTCTCCAGGCCAGAATACTGCAGTGGGTAGCTGTTACCTTCTCCAGGGAATCTTCCCAACCTAGGGATCGAACCCAGGTCTCCCACATTGCAGGCAGATTCCTCACCACCTGAGCTACCAGGAAATCCCCTGTAGGGCTAGAGATGTGGTCATCGCCAGACACTGGTCTCTTCCTGCCTGGGCCATTTCCTGCTATGTTAAATTCAAAAAGTCTGTATTTTCTGTCGAGTGGTGAGCTGAGGAAGTGACATTCCTCGGTGGAACACTAGGCTGAAAGTTTTAGGTTATGGCCTTGGATTTGAAGAATTTGGGTTTGTGGGCCCAGGGCATGAGTCTTCACTACACTTAAGTCTTTGTGTGCGGATTTATAAATACAGGTGACAACAAGACGGTCTATCTCAGTGATGCTATTTAGCTGGCTCGAAAATGCCAAAGTATTTTGATACTTTTTGGAGAGGGGTGTTTTACCCCCCACCAGGCCTGGCAACACTTATCAAATTTGGAAGATAGAAGACTAGTCATAAATGAATGAAATTGTAAGTGATATAGTAACACATGAAAGGTGTATACAGTGTCAGTATTATTTCAACTCCAGCCTTAGTGAGCTTGAACCTTCTAGCTTTATGTAAACTCTAAATGTGCACTTTTATTTATTCCATGTACAAATACCACACAATTCTATGGTGTCTTAGTTAAAGGGGAAGTGTAGTAAGTGTTCTTTTATGTCCTTTGCAATCTATAAGGAACTTTGTCATATGTTATTCTATTTGACTCTTACGACAGCTTCTTGGGGTGGCAGGTGAGGTATAGATATTTCTTTCCAGTTGTAGGTTGAGTCCATTGAGATGTCTGAGATGGAGAAGATGTGCAAGAAGGTGTTGGGGAGTGTGATCTCTGTTATACCTAAAGGGAGACAGGGATGAATGGGGAGAAGTCATGCTGTATCTAAGGCATGACAGAAGCCCAGCCATGCCTGCAGGATGCTCTGAGGCTGGGCTGGCCCTTCAGAGCTGTCCTGGGTTGAAGCCTGGGAACCAGGGCTTGACACGTTCTTGTGGGCCCATCTGTGGATGAGGCTGCCCTGGGAAGGAATGTGACCTTGGCTGAGGTGACTCTCTTCATCAGAGAGGCAATTCCCAGAGGGCTGATGGCTGAGTGCTCTCCTGGGAGCTGGGGAAAAGAGTGCTCTAGGCATGAAGAGCTGGGGGGACTTCCCCAATGGCTCAGCAGGTAAAGAATCCACCTGCCAATGCAGGAGACACAGGAGACATGGGTTCTATTCCTGAGTCGGGAAGATCCCCTGGAGAAGGACCTGGCAACACACTCCAGTATTCTTGCCTGGAGAATCCCATGGACACAGGAGCCTGGTGGGCTGCAGTCCGTGGGTTGCAAAGAGTGGGACATGGATGAGCGAAGAAGCACGGCAGCAACAGGCACAAAGTGGGCTTAGTTGTTACATCACTACAAGAGGTGGGGGGTAATCAGCTCGCCTGTGGCCAGAGGGGAGGCTCTCAGAGGGAGAAAGACGAACAGTAGAGCAGAGGAACATTTTAAGGGGGATCGTCAGTTTCTAATGATCACAAGTTGACAGCAGCTGATAGATTGACTTGTTAAATGGACAGAGTGCTCGGAGGCCCCTGGAGATGCTCCTTCCTAATGCATGCTAGCAGGCATCTTCCAGACTGGCCTGAGCTCTCCTGTATGGATCGAGTTCAATTATTAATCAGGAGGGCTGGGGGATGCTGCCTAATGGCATGGGCTGGGTAATTGCGCGCCTTTGTAATGTGTGTTCAGAGCGCAGGGTCGGATGGTATCGACGTGGACTGCTCCTTGCTTTGGCTGCACACCTCGGGGGTGTTGATGCTTTGAGGTCCCAGTGAAATGCACCAAACCGCTTGTGCAGCTTAATGCATCTGAATGACATTAGCACTTCCTCTGGATGTGTCACACAGATGATAAAGATGTGCCTGGAAGGGAGCTGGTGGGAAGGGGGTTTTTAAAAGGAAACTCTCAGACCTTGTGGCACTATCACCCTGCCCCTAAGTGTTTTTGTGGCCGGTTTAGAGCTCCTCGACATGGAATTCGTACACCTGCATGCTTGTTAAGAGAGGGAGCTTGGCTTTGAGTCCAGAAACAACAGGATTCCTTAGATTTTTCATCTGAATATGGATCTCAGAGAAACTAATTGTTTGGGCGGCGTTGCACTTGGATCTGAATTTAAAAAAAAAGAAAAACCTGTAGGCTATGTGATTAATGGTAATTCTTATGACTCCATGTCTCGAACCTGCTAGCAGGAAATTTACATTTGCTAAAAAGTCCAGCTTGTTGCAGGGCTTCCCAGGTGGCACTCATGCTGAAGAACCCTATTGCCGATGCAGGAGACATGAGACCCGGGTTCGATTCCTGGGTCGGGAAGATGCTCTGGAGGAAGGCATGGTGACCCACTCCAGTATTCTTGCCTGGGGAATCCCATGGACAGAGGAGACTGGATGCAGGCTATAGTCCACAGGGTCACAAAGAGTCAGACGTGACTGAAACAAATTGGCATGCCCGTACGCCAACTTGTTGCACCAGAAACAGGTCTGGTCCACACTAGATCTGAAACTCTTGGGAGAACAATTATGACTCTCCAAATCTGTGTTGTTCTGTCGTATTGAATCACAATTGCATCAGAAATCTAGATTTTAGATTTTGAATACTGTCTATGTGAGTCTGGGTGTCCCTTTTGCAGTGTCTTTGCTATTTTACTTACTTTTTATTCTTACTTTTTACATTAAAAATTTCTAGCCACCAATTAAAAAAAAAGTATAACCATATTTCAGATCAGACTCTTCTAGAAAAGTAGCCTAATGGGAAAAGCTGAGTTGGAACAGAAAAGTCAATTTTTTTCTGGCACTAGAAACATCATAGCTGTCATCCCATTCTTCTAGGAAAATGATCAAGTCTCCCCAGATGGATTCCTTTCTCTCAAAGATAACAAAATCTAAAGGACTGTAAATGATGAGGTCATTAACATCTCTGTGTTCTCTGGTGAAGAAAGTAGCGAACTCAATAGACATAAGGAATTTAGAGATAGATTGTGCTTAGTTGCTTTGCGACCCCGTGGACTGTAGCCCACCAGGCTCCTCCGTCCATGGGATTCTCCAGGCAGGAATACTGGAGTGGGTTGCCATGCCCTCCTCCAGGGGAGCTTCCCAACCTAGAAATTGAACCCAGGCCTCCCATATTGCCCTTGGATTTTTTACCATCTGAGTCACCAGGGAAGTCCAGGGATAGATTAGATTTTGCAAATAACAGTATTTGCACCTCCCTAAGACTCTACTGGCTTAGTGGTAAAGAATCCGAGTGGCAGTGTGGAGGATATGGGTTCAGTCCCAGGGTCGGGAAGATTGCCTGGAGGAGGAAATGGCAGCCCACTCCAGTATTCTTGCCTGGGAAATCCCATGGACAGAGGAGGCTGGCAGGCTACATTCCATGAGGTCACAAAGAATTGGAAATAACTGAGGGACTGAGCAGCCAAGACTCTACTGATCCATGCTCAGAAGGATATTTGCAGGGCTGTGAGGCTCTGAGTTACCTGCCCTCTTGCTGAACTCCCTTGTGACTAACACCATATACGAGTAAGGAGGTGTAAGAGGAACAGGTGATGATCATTTTCCTTTATGCAAAATGCACAGATTCCTGTAGGGAGCAAACCTTACCCTGGACTTCATCATTACCAAGCCCTGCTTATCCGGGATGACTATTCTGAACAGCACAGCTTCCACTTAAAATGTCCATGCATCCACACTTATGGATAGAATAACAGGGGAGCTCTTATATACATGGTTGCTTATATATTTTATTTTTCTCAGGTCACATAAAAACTGGGATCTTGAACACAAACTCCAAGGGAGATCCCGAACATGTCGAAGGATCTGGGTTTGCATTGGCTGGAGTTGGTTGGGCTTTCCAGGTGGCGCTAATAGTAAAGAACCTGCCTGCCAGTGCAGGAGACACAGGAGACCTGTTTTGATTTCTGGGTCGGGAAGATCCTCTAGAAGAGGAAACCCACTCCAGTATTCTTGCCTGGAGAATCCCACGGACAGAGAACACTGGCAAGCTACAGTCCATAGGGTCGCAAAGAGTTGGACACAACTGAAGTGACTTAGTACACAGGCACAAATTTAAGTTACATTTTGTTAGGATCTTGAGTGCAATAGTGTGAGACATGGAAATCCATGTTGACTAAGGCAGTTTGGTGAAAATAAACTTCAAAGCAGAGCTGTAATAGGCCAAAAAAAAAAAAGTCTCGACAATATCTGAGACCCAAAATATTTCTAGTTACTATACATTGAAAGTTTCTTGGATGCTAGCTGCTCAAGAGAGAAGAAAGGAAGTTGGTCCTAGCTGTAGGGTTTTCTAAGGTCTTCCCAGTGGCTCAGTGGCAAAGAATCTGCCTGCTAATGCAGGAGATGTGAGTTTGATCCCCGGCTTGGGACGATCCCCTGGAGAAGGAAATGACAATCCACTCCAGTATTCTTGCCTGAAGAATCCCATGGGCAGAGGAGCCTTGTGGGCTACAGTCCATGGGGTCACAAAGAGTCGGACACGACTGAGCACGCATGCACACACATGCAGGGTTGGAGACAACTGACGTGCACACACTCACTCTGCAGTCACAGGACAGGGGCAGCCCCCTGGGGGCTGGTTGCATCTTGGGCAATGTTTCTTTTCTTTCTTGGCTATAATATTCCCCTCCCTTCCTTCTTCCCTTCCTTCTCTCTCTCTCTATATATATTTTTAGCTGTGCCAAACAACACATGGGATCTTAGTTTCCTGACCAGGGATCAAACCCTAGTCCCCTGTATTGGAAGCACAGAATCTTAACCACTGGACCACCAGGGAAATTCTTGAGCAATATTTCTTATCTCAGAGGTGGCATCGCAGAACTACTGTCACAGTCAGAAAGATGGATTTTGTTTTGTTTGGGTTTGGGTTTTTTATTCAGAAGTCAACTCTGGACTCAGAAAGCATTTACTTTGTTGCTGTGTTGGTGTACCTCATTGCTTTCATAGCTGGCCTTTTGAGTGTATGTTTGAAATATAAAGAGATGAATCTTCATTCCCATTGCAGCATAGAGAACCTTAGGTCAAGAGAAGCTGGCACTGTTATGTGGACCTTGCCTGTAAGCTGATGATAACAAGATCAGGCAGTAATAAAGCTCTGGATACATGTCACGGGATCATAGAATCTCAGCGTTCACCTGAACCTTTAAACTCATCTATTTATTTCACCTCTTTCATGTTTGACTCACCTCCACAGCCTCCCTGCCTGGCCCACTGTCTTTTCTGTGTTGTGGGCCTCAAAGAACTTGGTAGTTATTGGGTTGCAAATCCAGTTCTTTACTGTTACACTAATGTTTATTGCTTAGTCACTCAGTCATGTCTGACTCTTTTTGGCCCCATGGACTATATAGCCCACCAGGCTCCTCTGTCAGTGGGATTTCCCAGGCAAGAATACTGGAGTGGGTTGCCATTTTCTTCTCCAGGAGATCTTCCCAACCCAGGGGTTGAACCCACATCTCCTGTGTTGGTAGGTGGGTTTCTTTTTTACCACTGAACCATCAGGGAAGCCCCAATGTCAATGTATTACATACTTAGTTCTATTGATGAAGAAAACAGAGTAATGTCCAACTGCTCAAGGTCAGAGAGCTGAGTGGTAGACGACTCAGACTCAGGAATCCCAATTCTCTACATAGGATTTAGTCGTGTTCTCAACTGCTATGAAGATAGCAGTGATCTGATGATCACTTAGTGATCTGATGCATGTTTAGGAAAAAGGTGTAAAGAGCAATGAATGTCTTTTATCCATGTGCCCATTTGAAGTCATCCTGTTACAGGGACACAGCGATTGTTTAGGGTGATGTGATAAACATTTAATTAAGACAATCTGAAAGACATTTGTTTTAAAAAATGGAGATATTTTGTAACATACCAAAATTTATTTAAAAAGCAAGTTTGTTGAGGTCTTCCTGGTACAGAATGTACACGATGGTCTATTTTACCAGTCCTGTATGTTGTAATATTAAAAATTCAAAATGTTCTTTTAGTATATCATGCATCATTTGATCAGTCCAAGCACTTGGGCATAAAGGAAATCAAGTCAGGCTTTGACTAAATAAGAATTTTAGCAAACATACAAGACTGGTTTGCTTTTTCAGATGTTTGGCATCTTTATTCTCTAATTTAAAAATATTAATGCTTCCCTATTATATAAAACAAATTCCTTATCACAGGAATGAAGGACCTTAAAATCCAACCCAGGGAAACTCCCCTGAAAGGAATGAACTTCCCCTCTTTTCTCCAAAATAACTGAAACTCAGGAAATTTTCATTCTTTGTATCATTTTATGCCACTTCACTTTTGCATCCTGACTTGTAACCTCACAGGACTACTCGCCATTTCTAGAGATTGCATTAATGATATATTTTTAAAAGATTTTTTTTGATGTGGACTGATTTAAGGTCTTTATTGAATTTGTTACAGTATTGTTTCTGTTTTATGTTTTGGTTTTTTGTCCATGAGGTGTGTGGGATCTTAGTTCCCTGACCAGAGATTGAACCCACGCCCCTTGGATTGGAAGGTGGATTCTCAACCACTGGACAGCCTGTTATGTTTATTTTTAAGTCATTACACTTTTGCATGGCTGCCCCATGCTTGATATTGCCTTGCCCTCCCACTTGACATTAGCACTGCCGTATCCCCATACTACTTTGAAAAACACATTTTAATTCTGATTTTCCCCTGTTGCCCCTAGTACACTGAATTCCTCAGGGGGCAGGATTCATGTATGGTACACCGTCAGTGTTCAATAAATACTGAATGAATGAGACAGGAAGTAGTACTTTGCTATGTTGGATGTGTCTGAGAGAACGCAAGAAAATTTTGCAAGCAGGTAAGATTTTTAAGTGCTTATAATATATTATTTATGCAACAGCTTTCTTCAAGGGGCTTAATGTTCCAAAGTCTTTAGCTCTATTTTATCCTTCCAGATTTACCATTTGACTTTGGAAAACAGGGTAAATAGTTCTCCATCTGTTATTCCTGTGGGCAGGAAGCAGACTTCTTCACATGGCCCATCAAGGTCTTCCTGATGAATTTTTCGCCTCGATAACGTTAAATTCCACATGACATAAGGGGGTTGTAACCGCCCTCTTTTAAGCATCTCTAGGCGAGAGAAGGAAACAGGGAGTCCTTTCTGGAAAAGATAGCGAGACAAGCCCAGAAAAGGAAGAGAACCTTCTAAAAATGACACTGAATTAATGGCAGCCTTAAGACTAGAAACCAGAAGGCCCGACAGGGTTGAAATATTCTCTTTCTGAGAAGTCAGACTCTCTGACTATTCATAGTGCAGGGGGGACTGCCTTTCATCTTTCTGCTCTCACTCAAGTCCAGGGGTTGTACGGACTTTTCCATTTAGGTCTTTTGATTTTTCACAGCTTGTGAAAGCAAGTTAACTCTTTTCATGCTTCCAGGACTCAACCAGCCCAAAGCTCACCTGTACTCCAAAAACTATAGAAACATTGGAGTTATATATATATATATATATTTTTTTTTTTTTCCTAAGTGGATGACTCAGGTGAATGCCCTGTTGAGAATCAGGTGGTCTCTCTCCCAGGTGAACCGGTTCCCTGGTCATCAGTGGAACCCTGACCTTCTCTCCTTTGCTGAGATTGCCAACCACCCCCACCCCCCATCGTAAGCTGCTGCCTTGTCCTCTATGGTGTTTGCAACACCTCCCAAGTTAGCATCCTCCTGCCTTTAATGAACGTGCTGTTAGTGGTTCCCCTCCCACCTCATCATTAATAAAGAGAGTCAGGGAAACTGGGCCCATCACCAATGCACAAAACACCCCACTAAACACCTCCCACCCACTTGCAACACAACCATTTATCATTTCCCTTTGTTTACAATCCTCTCCACTGTTTCTAATCCATGTGGCAGCGCTTACATCCCAGCCAGCTTGCAGTCCGTTCACCAGGACAGCAGAGCCCTGCACTTTTCAGCTGTACTGGAGACAGTGGGAGAGACTTTGTGCAGTGGAAGTGGAATTTGGTGAGAAGGAAGGGGTTTGATGAAGCAAAAGTACAAAAACTTGGGGTCTGATTTTTTTTTTTTTTTTTTAGTGATTATTTCCAGGGAAGAAATAGATAGTATGCAGAACGTTGACATAGGAGCCAGATGCCAAGAAAGTGGCGAGTGTAGCCAGTTAAACTGCCAAAGACATGTCAACAGTTTTTTTGTCAACTCACAAGATATGTAGAGACACTTACAGAAATGTACACCCTTACTCCTTTCCTTGTGCCTCAAAAATAGGCTCACAGTTGCCCTTGACTCCCAAATGTTGGATGAAGAGCAAATTCTCTAGGTCCTTTCTCGGGACTGGATTTTTATCTGACTTAATATTCAGACTCCAAGAATTAAAAAAAATAAGGATGCCCAGAGTTCAGTGTAGTGAGATAGACTCGGCCACTGACAATAAGATGGAGTGAGCTCACCCTCGGCAGAGGAGACCAAGAGGTGTGCTTAGGCTTTGATGGGAGGGTCTGGGTGACTGCTGGGGGCAGGAGGGTGAGGCATAAACTGGGCCTTAAAGCAGCCTTATTTGGGGGTAGGGGGCAGGGGGCTTAAACAAGAGGAATGTATTCTGTCACAGTTCTGGAGGCTGAAAGTCTGAGATCAAGGTATGGCCAGGCTGTGCCTTCTCAGAAAGCTCTTTGCCTCTTCCAGATTCTGGCAGTTTCTGGCAATCCTGGGCGTTCCTAGACTGGAAACAGCATGACTCCGGTCTCTCTGCTTGTCTTCCCTCTGCGTGTCTGCATCTAAACTCCCCTTGTCTTTAAAGATGCCAGTCATTGGATTAGGGCCAATTAGAAATCCAGGAAGCAACATCAATGTTTTCTCAGGCCAGGTCGTCCTTTTTCCTACCTGTGATCTGTTATCTACCTCTTGTGAGTTACAATAACCCAAACTGCGCGCTGTCTTCAGGCATCTTGTGTGCATGCCCAGTCGTGTCTGACTATTTGTGACCCCATGGACCATAGTCCAATAGGCTCCTCTGTCCATGGGATTCTCCAGGCAAAAGTACTGGAGTGTATTGCCATCGCCTTCTCCAGGGGATCTTCCCAATCCAGGGAACCAACCGTAGTCTCTTGCTTTAGCAGGTGGATTCTTTACCACTGAGCCACCCGGGAAGCTATATATATATATATAGTGTGTATATAGTGTACCTGAAAATAACACATTGTAAATCAACTATACTTCAATTAAAAAAAGAAAAAAACTAATATGGGTCTAAACAGTATCAATCTGTTTCACTTTTAAAAAATAGAACATTTTGTCCTCTTACTTCACGTTTACTCTGTTCCCAACTGAACCACCAGGCTTTTCTGGTGGCTCAGTTGGCAAAGAATCTGCCTGCAATGCAGGAGACCTGGGTTCAATCCCTGGGTTGGGAAGATCCCCTGGAACAGGGCATAACAACCCACTCCAGTATTCTTGCCTGGAGAATCCCCTTGGACAGAGGAGCCTGACAGGCTACAGTCCATGGGGGTCGCAAAGAGTCGGACATGACTGAGTGACTAACACATGCACACCCTCTGACCTGTCCACACATCTTTCCACCAGCCTCATCTCCTGGGAGCTGCTAGCTCCTGCATCTCTGATGGAAGATGCCAGAGGGGATGCTGGAGTTAGAATGGATTTGGGCACATGTGCTTCTAAATTTACCTAGTGCTTAAAGCATCCATCTAAAACTTGAAAGGGCATTTTAAACACACAGGCAGTTTTGTCTTCTTTCTTCAAATCACTGGACTCTAATTCTCTGCATTTCTCTTTCATTCTTACATTGTAGTATTGCGGGATATCCATAGTGCTTAACATTCCATAATAGCTGTATAAGTCCCATTTTGGTGTTTTATATCATTTTACTGTTGTTTTTACGGTTTTGGTATTTAAACCAAGGATAATGGTTAATCCTGGCTCCAAATTGGGAAAGGAGCATGTCAAGGCTGTATATTGTCACCCTGATTATTTAACTTATATGCAGAGTACATCATGCAAAATGCCAGGCTGGATGAAGCACAAGCTGGAATAAAGTTTGCTGGGAGAAATATCAATAACCTCAGCTATGCAGATGACACCACCCTTATGGCAGAAAGTGAAGAAGAACTAAAGAGCCTCTTGATGAAAGTGAAAGAGGAGAGTGAAAAAGTTGGCTTAAAACTCAACATTCAGAAAACTAAGATCATGGCATCTGGTCCCATCACTTCATGGTAAATAGATGGGGAAATAATGGTAACAGTGAAAGACTTTATTTTTGGGGGCTTCCAAATCAATGCAGATGAAATTAAAAGATGCAGTGCAGCCATGAAATTAAAAGATGTTTGCTCCTTGGAAGAAAAGCTATGACCAACCTAGAGAGCATATTAAAATGCAGAGATATTACTTTGCCAACAAAAGTCCATCTAGTCAAAGCTATGGTTTTTCCAGTAGTCATATATAGATGTGAGAGTTGGACTATAAAGAAAGCTGAGCACCGAAGAATTGATGCTTTTGAACTGTGGTGTTGGAGAAGACTCTTTAGAGTCCCTTGGACTGCAAGGAGATCCAACCAGTCAACTGATTATCAGTCCTGAAACTTCATAGAAAGGACTGATGCTGAAGCTGAAACTCCAATACTTTGGCCACTTGATGCAAAGAACTGACTCATTTGAAAAGACCCTGATGCTGGGAAAGATTGAAGGCAGGAGGAGAAGGGGAACAACAGAGGATGAGATGGTTGGATGGTATCACCAACTTGATGGACATGAATTTGAGCAAGCTCTGGGAGTTGGTAATGGATGGGGAAGCCTGGCATGCTACAGTCCATGGGGTTGCAAAGAATCGGACACGACTGAGTGACAGAACTGAACTGAATGGTTAACAAGAATGTAAACGTGAATATAATTCTATTTCTTCTTTTTGCTTCAGAATAAAAATACCAGGGAGAAAGTGTAGAGACTTGGTCTTTGTGGAGTGAGCAGGTTCAGTGGAAAAAAATCAGGTGGCACTCTGCATGTCTGGGGTCTATTGCTGGCTTTGCCACCAACAGTGGTGTGACCCTGCGTCAGGTACTTCCTTTCTCTGGGCTTCAGTTTCCCAGTCTGGATCTCCAGGTGTTTTCCAGCTCTGCAGATGCCGTGCAGGGGAAACAAAGCCAAGCAGGATCCTTCTTATGAGGAGTCTTAGCGGCAGAGGATGAGATGGTTGGCGGCATCACCGACTCAATGGACATGAATTTGAGCAAATTCCAGGAGACAGTGAAGGACAGGGAAGCTTGGCGTGCTGCAGTCCATGAGGTCACAAAGAGTTGGACATGACTTAGCAACTGAACTGCAGCAACAATACAGTCTTAGGGTCTCAAAACACAACTGGCGTTGTGTTACCAAAGGCTGACTCTTCACTCTGTGATTATTCAGACCACCTGCTTCTTTATGACTGGGGGAAGGGGAGGAAAATGGGGGGATTGGATCAAATGTTATTTGTGGGCACTTTTTGCAATGTTTGGAGAAGGAAGCTTGAAACGGGTATTTTAATGAAACTTTTGAAATTCTTGTGCAGGTTTTGTACTCCTTTTCCCATTAGTCTGAAGAAGCAGAAACTGACGGCTTCTTTTAACAGTGATGATATGGACATTTAGCGATGCTTCGTAGAAGGAGTTTTGCTTGTACTTACAGACACGGTGATCTCTGAGCACTGAGATGTCGCACTGAGGTGAGGAAGCCGAACCTAATGAGCTGCGTCTATTACTTTATTACTTACTCATACTTGGGCTTCTTCCAAAAATAATATGGAGACGTATACAACAAAAATTACATTTGCAACAACAGGACCGTAAAACCACAGGTGAAAAAGCCATGTAACTAAGAGAGTTGTATAAGAAAGTCAGAGGTGAAGGTCTGTATTTCAGATGAGCACAAACCTTACCTTTGAGATCCCTGAGAGCCGAGGAGAGAAAGAAAATGTAATGAGTCATGTGGCTTTCATCATCTACTAAACTAAGCCCTAAGTTAATGCCCTGCTTTGATTTCATCTCTTCTCTTAGGCTAAACTCTAAGAACAGTTGACTCTCTGATTTTTATGCCCATCAACATTTTTCCCATCTTTCATCAGTGTTTTCACAACTGTGGAATTTTTATTTCATAAAACCATCATTTAATTGACCTTCAGATAAAACTGAAGACACATTCATTTGGAACTTTGAAGGCCTTTCTATTTTAGCAAAATAAAGGAGAACATAGATTTTTGTTTTTCTTTGGGGATTATGGTAGTTTAACTGGATACAGTGATAGAGCTCAGAGAAAGGGGATAAGCTGTTACTGTGTTCCTGATATTATCTGTCTCAAAGATGAATGGTCTCCTGCAGGTTTTTGATAGGATCTGGATAGTTTATTATCTGAGTGCCAACTATACAGAAAATCCAGCTTTCTTTGTAGAAAAGGTTACCAGATGCATCAGCCATAGACAAATTGTTGGCAAGGTCAGCATTCTGCTGTGCAATTTAAAAAGTTCCCCTTTTGGTCTGACTCTCTGGCTGTCCATTCTGTGTGATCGGGAAGTGGGCTGTGGACCATTTCAAACAGGGGTAGATTTCAACATTTAAAGCGAAGACATACCCTGTGAGATCACCTATATGTAGAATCTAAGATATGATACAAATGAACTTATCTATGAAACAGAAACAGACTCACCATTTATTCTTCCACCGCCACCCCCTTCCTGGTAAACCACAAGTTGGTTTTGTACATCTGTGGCTCTATTTCTGTTTTGTAAACAAGTATTTGTACCATTTTTTAAGATTCCACGTATAGGCGATATCATATGATATTCGTCTTTCCCTGTCTGACTTCACTCAGTATGACAATCTGGGAGACTGGGGTTGACATATACACACTTCTATATATGAAAGAGCTAGCTGATAAGAACCTTGTGTATAGCACAGGGAACTCTACTCAATACTCTGTAATGGCCTGTATGGGAACAGAGTCTGAAAGAGTGGATACATGTATATGTATAACTGATTCCATTTTGCCGTACAGTTGAAACTAACACAACATTGTAAATCAACTACACCCCAACAAAAATAATAATAATAAAAAAGAAACAGCATCACAGACAACAGGCTGGTGGTTGCCAAGGGGAAGAAAGAGTAGGGGAGAATGGGATTAGGAATTTGGAATTAGCAGATGTAAACTATTATACATAGGATGGAAAAACAAGGTCTTACGATCTAGCACAGGGAACTGTAATCAATATCTTGTGATAAACTATAATGGAAAATAATATGAAAAAGAATACATATATATATGTAACTGAATCACTGCTGTAGAGCGGAAATTAATACAACATTGTAAATCAATTATACTTCAATTAAAAAAAGCAAGTGGTGCTGGGGAAACTGGTCAACCACCTGTAAAAGAGTGAAACTAGAACACTTTCTAACACCTACATGAAAATAAACTCAAAATGGATTAAAGATCTAAATGTAAGACCAGAAACTATAAAACTCCTAGAGGAAAACATAGGCAAAACACCCTCTGACATAAATCACAGTAGGATCCTCTATGCCCCCCTCCCTGAGTAATGGAAATAAAAGCAAAAATAAACAAATGGGACCTAATTAAACTTAAAAGCTTTTGCACAGTGAAGGAAACTATAAGCAAGGTGAAAAGACAGCCTTCAGAATGGGAGAAAATAATAGCAAACAAAGCAACTGACAAACAATTAACCTAAAAACTATACAAGCAGCTCATGCAGCTCAATACCAGAAAAATAAACAACCCAATAAAAAAATGGGCCAAATAACTAAACAGACTTTTCTCCAAAGAAGACATACAGATGGCTAACAAACACATGAAAAAATGCTCAACATCACTCATTATCAGAAAAATGCAAATCAAAACCACAGTGAGGTACCATCTCACACCGGTCGGAATGGCTGCTATCCAAAAGTCTACAAACAATAAATGCTGGAGAGGATGTGGAGAAAAGGGAACCCTCTTACACTGTTGGTGGGAATGCAAACTAGTACAGCCACTATGGAGAACAGTGTGAAGATTCCTTAAAAAACTGGAAATAGAACTGCCATATGACCCAGCGATCCCACTGCTGGGCATACACATCTAGGAAACCAGATCTGAAAGAGACACGTGTACCCCAATGTTCATCACAGCACTGTTTATAATAGCCAGGACATGGAAGCAACCTAGATGCCCATCAGCAGACAAATGGATAAGAAAACTGTGGTACATATACACCATGGAATATTACTCAGCCGTTAAAAAGAATACATTTGAATCAGTTCTAATGAGATGGATGAAACTGAAGCCCATTATACAGAGTGAAGTAAGTCAGAAAGAAAAGCACCAATACAGTATATTAATGCATATATATGGAATTTAGAAAGTAGTAACGATGACCCTATATGCAAGACAACAAAAGAGACACAGATATAAAGAACAGACTTTTGGACTCTGTGGGAGAAGGCAAGGGTGGGATGATTTGAGAGAATAGCATTGAAACATGTATATTCAGTTCAGTTCAGTTGCTCAATCGTGTCCGACTCTTTGCGACCCCATAAATCGCAGCACGCCAGACCTCCCTGTCCATCACCAGCTCCCGGAGTTTACTCAAACTCATGTCCATTGAGTCGGTGATGCCATCCAACCATCTGATCCTCTGTCGTCCCTGTCTCCTCCTGCCCTAAATCTTTCCCAGCATCGAGGTCTTTTCCGATGAGTCAGCTCTTCGCATCAGGTGGCCAAAGTACTGGAGTTTCAGCTTCAGCATCAGTCCTTCCAATGAACACCCAGGACTGATCTTCTTTAGGATGGACTGATTGGATCTCCTTGCAGTCCAAGGGACTCTCAAGAGTCTTCTCCAACACCACAGTTCAAACGCATCAATTTTCCGGCGCTCAGCTTTCTTCACAGTCCAACTCTCACATCCATACATGACCACTGGAAAAACCATAGCCCTGACTAGACAGACCTTTGTTGACAAAGTAATGTCTCTGCTTTTTAATATGCTGTCTAGGTTGGTCATAACTTTCTTTCCAAGGAGTAAGCGTCTTTTAATTTCATGGCTGCAGTCACCATCTGCAGTGATTTTGGAGCCCAAAAAATTAAAGTCTGACACTGCTTCCACTGTCTCCCCATCTATTTCCCATGAAGTGATGGGACCAGATGCCATGATCTTAGTTTTCTGAATGTTGCGCTTTAAGCCAACTTTTCCACTCTCCTCTTTCACTTCCATCAAGAAGCATTTAGTTCATCTTCACTTATATTACCACATATGAAATAGATCACCAGTCCAAGTTCGATGGATGAGACAGGGCACTCAAAGCCAGTACACTGAAACCCTGAGGGACAGGATCGGGAGGGAGGCAGGAGGGGGTTCAGTGGGGGACACAGGTACACCCACGGCCGTTTCATGTCAGTGTATGGCAAAAACCACTACAATATTGTAAAGTAATTAGCCTCCAAATAAATTAATTTAAAAATAAGTTAAAAAATAAAAATAAAATGAGACTACTGTAAAGGTAGATAAACCCCCATGAGATGTAGTGTTCCTGGTTAGGTGGTTAGCCTTGAATAAAAAAGTTAATTCTTAAAGCCCAAGGAGGTAACTCTTTCCCAAACTCTCTGAACCAAGAAATTCTATTTCTCTTAGAGTATAAGGATAGGGCTTCCCCGGTGGTGCTAGTAGTAAAGAATCTGCCTGCCCATGTAGGAGATGTAAGAGACTTGGGTTTGATCCCTGGGTGGGGAAGATCCCCTGGAGTAGGAAATAGCAACCTGCTCCAGTATTCTTGCCTGGAAAATTCCATGGACAGAGGAGCCTAGGTCCATAGCGACGGAGAGAGTCAGACTTGCCTGGGCGACTGACCGCAAACACACACATAAGGATAGAACTTCAATAGATGAAATATCACATGTGCTCAAAAACGTGAAGCCACCGATGAATTAATCATTGTAAGAAATGATCAAACTGGATTCATATGTTTGATAGATAGTAAACATTGACTAATACCATAAAGATATGTTAAAATAATAAGACATGATGCATAACATGGACTGGTAGGCTTCAGACAGCTGCTGTTCTGTTTGCTGCTGATTTGCAATCATTAGGGCCAAGGTTCGAGGTCCTGTTTGCTTCTCCAGGAGCTTCCCTGGTGGATCAGATGGTAAAGAATCTGCTTGCAATGCAGGAGAGCTGGGTTCGATCCCTGGGTTGGGAAGATCCCCTGGAGGAGGGAATGACAACCCACTCCAGTATCCTTGCCTGGGAAATCCCACGGATACAGGAGCCTGGCAGGCTACAGTCTATGGGATCGCAAAGAGTCAGACACAACTGAGCGACTAACACTTTTGCACTTGCTTCTCTGGAGGGATTTTGGTAGCTATGGTGTGAACACAAAGACTGGAGCCAAATAGGGGTCACAGCATCGCTTCTTCCCTGAGGTCCAGCATCAGTTAGACTTGAAGCCCAAAGGAGCATCTTCCTCTTCTGTATCACGGTGAACCGAACCTGCCCTCCCAGGTCCAGGGAGAGAATCTGTGAGCTGTCCCTCCATCTTTTCCACACACACCCCACCCAGGGGTTTTCTGGAGCCTACGGATGCTGACTCAAGGGAGTTAGCTATTAAGTTTTCAGGACTTTTTTGAGCCAGTTGTAAAACAGAGCCATTATTTTAAAAAAAATATATCATAAGTTTGAAAGTAAGGAAGTTATATTTTAAAAGGTAATATGCACAACTGATCGCTTTCTAATTATGTTATCACATTTCTTTTTGTTTATGTTTTGGGGATTATTTACATCTGTTCTAACCATAAGATGGAAGAACTCCATAATCAGTGGATGGATGATGGTGTCATGTTGGTAGCTTGAAACTGGTGATGGTGGGGATATTTTCACCATGGAAATGGGTTAATGTTCCAGATTCACTTTCATTTCTTGAAGAGCCAGTTGATAAACGTTTACCAGCACTGCTGTACTGACTCCTAGACAGCTTATCAGCTCTTATCAGAACACTCTTATCAGCTCTATTCTGTTAAGAGAAAACTGAGGCCAAGGAAATGTAGGTAAGTGGCCCAAAGTCACAGAGCTAGTTAGCCAGGCAGACTGCCTAGTGCCTCCACTTGGATATTTTGCTATATTGTCTCTTTATGTGATGAGATCACGTTCCTACTCGAGGGATACCTGTGTCATGTGAGAATCAGGCAGTGGCAGACCATGGTAATGGACTAATGGAGACACCAAAATAATGAAAATACAGAGGCTTCTTCTGTTCCAAGCCTGAGCTCCTCACTTGTCACTCCTAAGGAGATCATAGCCTTGGGGGAACAGGTCATCAGGCACAAGCTCTGGGGTAGAGTAAATACAAGGTCCTCTCAAGTGCGGAGTGGAGGCACCTAACTAAGACTCAAGACCCAGGAGGTCTTCCTGGAAGAAGTGACTTCTAAGCTGAGCTCTGAAGAACAAGCTAAGCTTAGCTAAGCAAAGATCGAGGAAGGGCTCTGCAGGCCACGGGAACAGTGTGTGCGGAGGTCCAGAGGAGAGAGAGTGCTCTGAATTTTAGGCACTAGCAGAGAGTCCATGTGGATGGAGTGCAGAGACAGTGGAGAGAATAGGAGGCTGGCCTTGGCAGGACTGGGGCATGCTTTGCCAGGCAAGCCTCAGTGTCGTGTTTCATCCCAGAGTCAAAGCAGAAAGAAGGTTTTAAAATGGGGCCTCGATAGAGTCAGCTTCACAATGTACAATTCATCTGATTGCTAGTTGAAACAGACTGAGGGGCTCAGGAGGACTGGTAGAGAAACCTTGGCGCATAGCCATCCAGGCAAGGTGGTCGTCTGTAAGATAAAAACTCGGTTTCTTTGATTTCTTCCCTTAGGGGGCTGACAGTGACAGGGTTGAGAGCAATGTCAGTGGAATGGCTGGGCGGTCAGACAGCAGTGGGCTGGAGATTGATTAGGAGATGCAGAAGGGTTGACAATGTTTAGAATAATCTTGGCGGGGAGAAGCGGGTAGAGAGAGTGGAGGGCACGTGGGGTTGGAGAAAGGCATGTGCCTTCACCAACCATCCGGAAGTGGCGTTATTCTTTCCCTTGTGTCCTCAGTGTTCAGATGTCACACGTCTGCAACTTGTAGCAGATGAGCATAGTATCCCCCCAGCCACCCTGACCTGGTTTTGGAACATCCTCTCCTTCCTCTGACAAGATGTTGATTTCCTCAATTCTCCATTTCATTCATTCTTGGCGCTCTGAAGATGGGGTCCATGTCCTACTCCATAATATATCCCCAAGGTCACAGTGTAATTGAAAGTGAGGTCCAGATATTCACCACTCAAAAGCCATTAAAGAGGTTAGATTGGTGGAAATGAAAGTTTGCTTTATTTGGATGCTGGCAATCGGTGGGGAAGGTGGACTCCTGTCCAAGGCTGATGCAACCCCCTGACAGTCAGTGGGCTAGAGCATTTATAGGCTGAGGGAGGGGGCTATGTGCAGAATCAAGACAGTCAGCTCTGATGGTCATCTTGAAATCAGTCATTGGTGGTCTGACCAGCATCATTCTGATTGTTTTAGGTACAGTCATCTCCAGTTCTCATTTCCTTGAGGCCAATTCTTAGAATTATGGCAGCTTATGTCATGGCTTTTTCATACTGTCCATTCAACAATAGAATGAGAAAGACTAGAGATCTCTTCAAGAAAATTAGAGACACCAAGGAAACATTTCATGCAAAGATGGGCTCAATAAAGGACAGAAATGGTTTGGACCTAACAGAAGCAGAAAATACTAAGAAGAGGTGGCAAGAATACACAGAAGAACTGTACAAAACAGATGTTCATGACCCAGATAATCATGATGGTGTGATCACTCACACTCACCTAGAGCCAGACATCCTGGACTCTGAAGTCAAGTGGGCCTTAGGAAGCATCACTGTGAACAAAGCTAGTGGAGGTGATGGAATTCCAGTTGAGCTATTTCAAATCCTGGAAGACGATGCTGTGAAAGTGCTGCACTCAATATGCCAGCAAATTTGGAAAACTCAGCAGTGGCCACAGGACTGGAAAGGATCAGTTTTCATTCCAATCCCTAAGAAAGGCAATCTGAAAGAATGCTCAAACTACTGCACAATTGCACTCATCTCACACGCTAGTAAAGTAATGCTCAAAATTCTCCAAGCCTGGCTTCAGCAATACATAAACCGTGAACTTCCAGATGTTCAAGCTGGTTTTAGAAAAGGCAGAGGAACCAGAGATCAAATTGCCAATATCTGCTGGATCATCAAAAAAGCAAGAGAGTTCCAGAAAAACATCTACTTCTGCTTTATTGACTACGACAAAGCCTTTGACTGTGTGGATCACAATAAACTGTGGAAAATTCTTCAAGAGATGAGAATACCAGACCACCTGACCTGCCTCTTGAGAAACCTGTATGCAGGTCAGGAAGCAACAGTTAGAACTGGACATGGAACAACAGACTGGCTCCAAATAGGAAAAGGAGTATGTCAAGGCTGTATATTGTCACCCTGCTTACTTAACTTATATGCAGAATACATCATGAGAAATGATGGGCTGGAAGAAACACAAGCTGGAATCAAGATTGCCAGGAAAAATATCAATAATCTCAGATATGCAGATGACACCACCCTTATGGCAGAAAGTGAAGAACTAAAGAGCCTCTTGATGAAAGTGGAAGAGGTGAGTGAAAAAGTTGGCTTAAAGCTCAACATTCAGAAAACTAAGATCACGGCATCTGGTCCCACCACTTCATGGCAAATAGATGGGGAAACAGTGGCTGACTTTATTTTCTTGGGCTCCAAAATCACTGCAGATGGTGACTGCAGCCATGAAGTTAAAAGACGCTTACTCCTTGGAAAGAAAGTTATGACCAACCTAGATAGCATATTAAAAGGCAGAGACATTACTTTGTCAACAAAGGTCTGTCTAGTCAAGGCTATGGTTTTTCCAGTGGTCATGTATGGATGTGAGAGTTGGACTATAAAGAAAGTTGAGTGCCGAAGAATTGATTCTTTTGAACTGTGGTGTTGGAGAAGACTCTTTAGAGTCCCTTGGACTGTAAGGAGATCCAACCAGTCCATCCTAAAGGAGATCAGTCCTGGGTGTTCATTGGAAGGACTGATATTGAAGCTGAAACTCCAATACTTTGGCCACCTGATGAGAAGAGCTGACTCATTTGAAAAGACCCTGATGCTGGGAAAGATTGAGGGCAAGAGGAGAAGAGGATGACAGAGGATGAGATGGTTGGATGGCATCACCAAATCAATGGACATGAGTTTGGGTAAATTCTGGGAGTTGGTGATGGACAGGGAGGCCTGGCGTCCTGCGGTTCATGGGGTTGCAAATTGTCAGACATGACTGAGCCACTGAACCGAACTGAACTGACGTCATGGCTAGTTTGGTCATCATGTAGCTAACTTCTCCCACCTAGTCGGGGCTTCAGTCTCTATAAGACAGCTCACAGGATATGGCTCAGAATGTTATCTATAGCCCTTGAGAAGGAACTAGAGGTCCCTGACTATGCTTAATGTCTAAAGTGAAAGTGTTAGTCTCTCCATCATGTCTGATTCTTTGTGACACCAAGGACTGTAGCCCACCAGGCTCCTCTGTCCATGGGATTTCCCAGGCAAGAATACTGGAGCGGGTAGCCATTCCCTTCTTGAAGGGATCTTCCTTACCCAGGGATCGGACTCACGTATCCTGTGCCAGAGGCAGATTCTTCACCATCTGAGCCACCAGGGAAGCCCATGCTTAATGACTAAACTATTATCATTTGGTCTCTTTTGGCTGTTTTCCTTTGTTTCTGCATGTTCTCATTTCTCTGAGTAAATTTATTCTTTGGCTAAAGTTTTTCCACAGACAAAAGGCAGGCAGAGGACATGGTGGAACAAGGACAATAGGATTCTGCTCTGTTTCTATAGCAGACATTGACTCTGTGGAAAGCTAGATTGACCGAGTCATTCAATCAGGCTTGGGTGACAATGACTTCGAGACTTAAAGTTCCTAGAGGATGCTTTCAGACTAAGAGGCATTTGTTAACTCAAATGAATCTAATTTGAGAAGGTGAGGAGAAGAGCTCTTGGGAGATGAGTTGATGATTTCTTCTCATCCACTCTTGCCCACTCAGTCTGGTTTCTCCACTTTTCTCAGAGCTAGACATTAGGGTGAGAAGGGGACGTTTCTATCCACCTCTTTCCTTAAGCCCTTATTTCAAAATGGAGGAATTCAGAGGGCAACTCATTTCTTGTCCTTCTTCCATTCCTGACTGTCTTCATTTCTGAAGTGCAGTTCACCAGACCCCGAAACTACAACTTCAGCATGGTCCTTAGCAGCCTCATGTCTTTCTACATCATGAGCAGTGTCTCTGTGTGGGTTCTTGCCATTCTGAGCTGCTTCTTCATCTGGACAATTCTTAGTTGTCCTTCAAGACTCCTCCAATGTCCCTTCCTTCATGAAAGCTTTTTGACTCGCCTAAGCAGACTTAGCTCCTTCTCGTATTTCTGCAGTAGCCCTTATGACTTTGACGGGTAATTTATCTGTTTACAAGCCTGTCTCTTCTTATAAATCATGAGCTATCTTTTTGTTTTTTTGCTACACAGCATGTGTGACCTTAGTTATCCCACCAGTGATTGAACCTGCACTCCCTGCATGGGGAATGCAGAGTTTAACCACTGGACTGCCAAGGAAGTCCCTCAAGAGCTATCTTTCCATAGACTCTCCACAATGCCCATGCTATGAAAGATGTTAAATGATATCTTTCGATGAATAAATGAATCCATGAATGAGGACCCACTTTCCTGATGCATCCTGAAAAATGTCTCTTTGTTTTAAGAAGACATACTGCTTGCCTTCTTCTCAACTAAAGCGGCTTGATTAGCTCCTTGCTCAATTTAGTGATGCTCCGCTGAAACCCAACTGTCTTTCGCGCATTCTAGACTATCCCTGTCTGTCATATAAGTTTGAATACCTCTCTGGAGGGCACACGTGAATGCTCTTTCAACACAAAACTGCTTTTGTTACACTCTCCTATAATTAGATTCTCTATAGAACGGGACTTGCTAAATTGGGAAGAGTTAGAGCTTGTGTGGGGGCAGGAAATCAGATTGACGGAGCATATTCAGCTCTCAAACTTTCAATCACTCGTGAGATCTGCTGCAGACACAGCAGATGGCGGAATATTCTAAAAAGGCTGGTAGAAAGAATCCACAGAAGGCTCTGGACCCCAGGCAAAAACACGACCACACGTGACTTGCTGTGGCCAGGCATAGACGAGAAAAGACATTCATTCATTCCACTGAGATGTAATTTACTCTGTGGCTGTTCTAAATGCTGAGGATCCTGCAGTGAATGGTACAGACAAAAAAAAAAAAATCTCTGCCATCAGAGAGCTTCTATTTTAGTGGGATGACATGGACAGTTAGCAGCAAATAACTAAAATATATAGACAGTCTATAAAGAACTGTAAGAAGGCATACATGCTCAGTTGCTTCCGTTGTGTCTGACTCTTTGTGACCCCATGGACTCTAGCCCTCCAGGCTCCTCTGTCCATGGGATTCTCCAGGTGAGAATACTGGAGTGGGTTGCCATTCCCTCCTCCAAGGGATCTTCTCAACCCAGGGATCAAACCCAAGGCTCTTAGGTCTCCTACATTGGCAGGTGGGTTCATTACCACTAGCACCACCTAGGAAGCCCCAGTAAGAAGGCAGAGGACAAAAAGGAACTTCAGGGGATTCTAAGTAGAGAAGCCAGGAAAAGCTTCTCATCACACTGAGATGGTGATATTTAGATGAAGATCTAACAATGAGGCAGTGATCCGTGTAGATATCTGGGGTTGAGTATTCCAGACAGAGGTAACAGCAAGTGCAAAGGGCCTGAGGCAGATATGTGTCTAGTTTGTTCAGAGAACAGCAAAGAGGCCAGATTATGTTGGGACTGTAGGTCATTGTAAGGACTTTGGCTTTTACTTCGAGTAATACAGGAAACCACTAGAAGATTGTAAGCCAAAGAGTAACATCTGAGTTTGTTTTCCGAAGACAACATGATCTATTGTGTTTGACAGCAGTTTTGAAATGAACATGATGTCCTACACTGGTTGGGGCATCTACCTGCTGAGCTGCCACAGGTATTTTTTTCTCCAAATGGTATTAATGGAAGAGATTGAGAGAAACACTGGGAAACTTTTCCCAAGGCAGCTTTGGAGAGACTTTGTTAGATGCTGGTCATTCACGTCCACCCTTGGCCTTTCATGTCCTGCTTCTCTCACAATAGGCTTTGCAGAGACGGAAAGGCAGACAGGGTGTTGACATTGACTTGTGGAAGTCAACTGGAGAACCTCGACAGAACACATAAGCCAACTCTTAGCTTATGTTGCACTTTATCGTCAAAACCCAAAAGGTCAAGGTCAAAAACCTATAGCAACTGGCTTCTGAATATTTACTGTTTTTATTACCATATGAAAAGAGAAGGTGAAGTCTTTCTTTTTCACTAAGATCTTGTGTCCCCACCTGGTGGCTAAGAGGGTAAAGAACCCACCTGCAATGCTGGAGACCCAGGTTCCCCTGGAGAAGGGAATGGCAGCCCACTCCAGTATTCTTGCCTGGAGAATCCCATGCACAGAGGAGCCTGGCGGGCTCCATAGGGTGGCAAAAAGTTGGGCACAACTGAAGTCACTTAGCGTGCATGCATAGGGCTGGAGTAAACGGATGGATAAAAAACACTGTGACTTGCAAGTCCAGCCCCCTGGTTGGACTCCGTGGCTGTGAGCCTTTACAGTCGTGGCTTCTAATGAACTTCTCTGCATCCAGTGATCTCCGGAGAGAGATGCGTGGATAGGTCATTGGGAAGCAAGTGGCCAGCTGAGCGAGTTTTTCCCAGTTGATCGTGTTTGTAGTCTGTCAGCCTGGCTCATCAACTCAGCTCATTGTATTTCCTCGGCGCTTCATAACAGGAGCTTCCTACAAAGCTGGTCGTTGGGAGAGCACCTTGCAGTGATCAGGGCAAGGATGGTGAAGGGAAATGTGGCTGTACCGCCCTCTGCAGCTCCATGGGCTTTACTTGGGACTGTGGAGTGCCTTTCTCATCACGGATCAGTCAGGCCCTCTAGGAGCAGAGGACCGGCCTGGCAAACCATCTTCCCCCGCTGGGGACCTCATCTTCCCCTGATCTCTGAGCTGTCAGAGTGACCAGGTGCCTTAATTCCAGAATATTTTATATATTTATCTGATGGTCAGCTGATTCCTTGATCAAAATACCAAATATGCCTTCAGGAAACTTTCAAAAAGTGGATTAACCCAGGTTTCCTATTTACCGCGGTGCCTGCGCATAAGCGAGAAGTTTTGCAATCTTGTCTTTTGAGCCTCGCAGCCCAGATGTTCAGGAGCATTTAAGACACGTCATGGAGATGCAGCTCCTTCCCTGGGGCCTCCAGTTCTCACTGCAGTGCTGGTCAGGTAGTGTCCGCCCTTCTGCAGTTAGCTGTGAATTCATTAACCAAGATGAGGATGCACTGAGGTGATGGGGAAAGTGGGAGTTAAGGGGTGATGTGGGAGGAATATCGGCGCTGGCAGGGGGACACATTAGCAGTGACCTTGGGTGGTCGGGCTCTGCCCTGTAAGATTTTTCCTCACCTGGAAAGTGGGGGTTTAGACCAGAGTCTCTAGTCCCACAGGTTTCCCTGGTGGCTCAGTGGTAAAGAATCTGTCTGCCAATGCAGGAGGCTCAGGTTCGATCCCTGGGTTGGGAAGATCCCCTGGAGAGGGAAATGGCAACCCACTCCAGTATTCTTGCCTGGGAAATCCCATGGACAGAGGAGCCTGGTGGGCTACAGTCTATGGGATTGCAAAGCGTCGAACATGACTGAGTAAACAACAACAACCCTAGATCCACAATCACTGCCTCTAAGAAGCCACAGCCTAAAAGGACAAATGATGCTGGGAAAGACTGAAGGCAGGAGAAGAGGGGGACGACAGAGGAGGGGATGGTTGGATGGCATCACCAACTCGATGGAGACATGAGTTTGAGCAAGCTCCGGCAGCTGGTGATGGACAGGGAAGCCTGGTGTGTTGCAATCTATGGGGTCATAAAGAGTCAACACGACTGAGCAACTGAACTGAACTGAAAAGGACCAATACTAGAAAGTGGTTTAAAGTCAAGACAGTTTATAGGTGGATTGGGGGAGGAGGAGAAGAAAGAACCTTCCTTCCCTTCCTTCCCTCCCTCCCTTCTTCCCTTCCTCTTCCTTCCTTCCTTCCCTTCCTCCTTCCTCACTCCCTTTCTTCCATCCCTTTTTCCTGGTCCCATGAAAAACACTGTGACTGAATGAGTCAGGAATCAGCCGAGATGACTGACCGGTGTCTCTTGAGCATCTTGGAGAGCGTGAGAGCTGTGATGTTCTCTGAGCGGGAACATGCAGATACAAATAGACTCAGAGGTGCCGATGGGAGATAGGGGCGGTATGTATGAGAGCAGTGTTTGAAGACACGAATCCATGGAAAGCTGAATCAAATATGATATCCCCTTTTCAGCTCTGGAGAGCTCCATTGTGGGATTTTATTTATTGAAATCTTACCAGGTTCCTTAATCCTTCTCTACGTCCACAGGGATTTTTGAGCATATGTTGTACTCACACACTGGCAGTCTCTGTTGTCAGAGTAAAAAGTCAGATGGCATTTTGGTTTAGAGGGAGAGAGGAAGGCTGAGGGAGAAAGAGAGGATAAAGTGCACTTGCTCCGTGTTGGCACCTGTCTGAAATAGCCATCCCCACGTATTGGGGGCGACTGGCTTTGTTCCAGGTGGGGGCTGGGGCACCGGGTCCCTGTCTGTGTGACACCACACACCAGGCATCGGACACACTTCCTGGGTGGGCGCGAGTGTTCTGAATTTCCTTCCTGGCTTGTTGTCCTTCAGAGTTGTGGAACCAGTCTGGTGGGCAGAAGAGACTGGGATGGAGGCGGGAAGAAGGAAGAAAATGTGCACGTGTGAGTCTGGGGTTTTGTTCAGGCTGAGGATGGTCGGACCTGTGGGCAAGGAGGGGGCGGGGCATCTTTTCCTCCACTGATCTAAGTTCAGTGGATTTTCCTTCATGGATCTAAGCTCAGCCCATTCATATCTGCATTCAGAACTGGAGGAAAGACTTGGGAAACACCCGACTTGATACTGTGTGAAACATGTTTTTGGATTCAAGTATCGGATGTGGTTGTCTTGGTGGATTTAATGAGCATAGATCTCTCGACTTCCCTTCGGGTTATGATTACAGTTGGTTTGGTTACTCTGAAAAGTTGTTTATAATGACCTAAATAGACCAATGGTGGCCAAATCTTCATCTTGGGTGGAAGAGACTTCTGTAAGGTGTTCTCCTGCGTCCTGCCCGAGGGAAGGCTCAACTCTCACCAGGGCTGTTCTGTAAAGTGGTCTTCACTGGGGTTTCTGCTTTCTTGGCAGCAGCGGCAGTGGGGGGACTGGCTTCCCCAGGGTGTACACAAATGCATGCTCTGGGCCAGGCAACATACAACCTTGACAGGGCAGGGTGGAGAAAAAGGAGGAAGGACTTGCGTTAGAGAAGAGGGAGGAGGCCAACAAGAGTGTGTATGAGAGGCGGGAGAGACTTCTTATCGTGTTACATCCTAAACAGATGGGATGATAGTGGGTTTTTCCAAACCTCCTTCAATGTGCTTCTTCCCAACTAGGCTATTTTGTGCTTTGATTTTTCTCGGGCAACCTAAGCACTCCACCCTCCTCCTACAATCCTGATTGGATTAGCATCCTTCATCCGCTGAGCCTCTGGTTAAAAACGCTCATCCACTACAGAGGGGGGACACCCTCCAGTGCTTTGTTTAGATGGAGGTGGGATTCTGGGTGTTTCTCTCTCTTTCCTAACCCTTATTTACTGTTGGTATATTATTTTAAAATAGAAATTACTCTATTTTTAAAAAAACCTTCAGTTTTCCCAAAGCTCATTAGGGCCAAATAGGCCTCCTCACCACCAAACGATGGTTTAAAAACACGGTTTGGTGATTAAATTGTAAATGAAGCAAAAACACATGGATTAATTTTTCCCACCAGGGAAGTGATTGCAAATTTATTTTCTATCTTGTTAAAAAGAACATATTTGGAAAATTTGTTGTTATTCAGTCTCTAAGTTGTGTCCGACTCTTTGCAACCCCATGGACTGCAGCACGCCAGGCTTCCCTGTCCTCCACTATCTCCCAGAGTTTGCTCAAGTTCATGTCCACTGAGACCTGATGCCATCCAACCATCTCATCTTCTGTCACCCTCTTCTCCTCCTGCCTTCAATCTTTCCCAGCATCAGGGTCTTTTCTAGTGAGTCAGCTCTTTGCAGCAGGTGGTCAAAGTATTGGAGCTTCAGCTTCAGCATCTGCCCTTCCAATGAATATTCAGGGTTGATTTCCTTTAGGATTGACTTGTTTGATCTCCTTGCAGTCCAAGGGACTCTCAAGAGTCTTCTCCAGTACCATAATTCGAAAGCGTCAATTCTTTGGTGCTCAGCCTTTTTTATGGTCCATCTCTTGTCTTTAATTTGGAAAATAAGTTTGTAAACAATACAAAGAGCTTCATTAAACTAATGTTGAAGGATCTGGGGCTTGGAAAGGAATTCAGGTAAAACTGGGGTTCAGACTTGCCACATGTTTGTATTTGGACATTATATTCCCCTGGCAAAGGAGTATAGGTGTGATAATTCATCAGACTTGAGCTTGTATGTCCAATGACAAGACCTCATTAGGTAGCGTAGTCTTTGGGTTAAGACATCATATGAAAGACATCTAGACCATGGACCCACTGTGGTCCTGAACAGGTATCACTCATTCCTCACAGGCTCACTTTGCAAAACGATAATAAGCCCAACTCTTCCCACTCAATCTGAATGTGCCTCCTGGGTGTGATTCTCCTGAGGGTTATTTAGAGTAAAAAGCAGCTTACTGATCAGAATTAATAATCAAGATTAACAATGACAAATAACAACCATAAAATGTGTATTAGCTTCTTGTTGGATGGGGGAGCTGGACTTGGTTGACTTCATTTGAACTGAAGTCTTGGTTTATGCTGAGCTGTGCTGTCTCTCACTGGCAGTCCTGTGGGTGCCTGGGGGCCTGAGATGGGGAGACCAGTATTCCTTGCGCTCCATTCCTGCCATCCAGAGAGTGTGGTGACTCCAGCCATGATGTGGTTTTGTTTGGTGCATGATTGGTTTTGTTTTTTTTCCGGACGTGCCATCTAGAAAGGCTGCAGGCATCCCCGGGCCAGGGACTTGAGCCTGCAGCTGGTCTGCCCACAGAGCTCTCGTGTGTGGTTCAGTGCGTTCAGCCTACTGACAGGACTGATGCCAGGCACTGGGGGTGCTCACAGAGACAGCTCGACGGTGGAGTCACAGCAAATGCTGGGCTTCCCCGGTGGCTCAGTGGCAAAGGACCTGCCTGCCAATGCAGGAGACCTGGGTTCGATCCCTGGGTGCAGAAGATCCCCTGGAGAAGAAACTGGCAACCCACTCCAGTATTCTTACCTGGGAAATCCCATGGACAGAGGGGCCTGGAGGGCTACAGTCCATGGGGTTGCAAAGAGTCGGCATGACTGAGTAACAGCACATATGCACAAATGCTGGACACGCATTTAGCACCATCTGAGCTCAGAGCGGGGCTTGGCAGCCTGATACCACTAGGTGATAAGAGCTTCACTCCTCCCAGAGAGCTTGTGCTCCAGATCTCTGGCTTCCAGAGATCATGGGCCCCGGGAGAGAGTGATGACTCTGGCTCCAACCTGCTGTGAGGGGGGAAAAAGAGAAGCCCTGCTTGGTCCTCCCATCTGCACCTAGCACAGTGCTACCTGACCGGTTAGTCTCCAGCCGTGGTTATTGGAGAAGGGAGCCAAAGCCAAGTGCAGTGGTTCACAAGCCATCAGGAAGACAGGGTCCCAGCATTGGAGGAGGAACTCTGGATGGACTTAGCCTTGGTAGTTCTAACCCTGGGGAAAACTGCAGGGTCCACAATCTGATGAAAGAGATGGATTCTGCTAGATACGGTCTCATCTGGGCTGATTTTGCCCCCAGGGGATATTTACATTCTTCAGAGACATTCTGGTTGTAACCACTGGGGCGGTGATGCTGCAGATACTTAGTAGATGAAGGTCAAGGATGCTGCTGGTCTTCCCACAGTGCACAGTACAGCCTCCGCCAGAGAACCGTCTGGTCCAAAATGCTGATGGTGCCGAGGCTGAGGAACCCTGCTCTGGAAGGTGAGGGCAGCGTCGATTGTTGACTTGAATTTTGTTCTGTGGTCACAGAGCCCTGAGTTAGATGATTTTAGGATCCTTCTTAGCTTTTGGCTTTTTTTTTCCCCTTAAAAAATGAAAAGTGGGCAGAGAGTTGGAAAATTGGAAACATGAAAGAAAGATGGGAATTCAGGATTGCTTGTTTTAAGAAAGAGAAAGCTGTATTGTGCCTTACTAGCCTTCAAGCACCCACTCCAGTGTTCTTGCCTGGAGAACCCCAGGGACAGGGCAGCCTGGTGGGCTGCCGTCTATGGGGTTGCACAGAGTGGGACAAGACTGAAGTGACTTAGCAGCAGCAGCCTTCAAGCATGGAGTTCTTTTTTAACATGGAGTAGTAGGCTGAGACATTATTCTCTTTTGGAGCCAATAAAAAAAGAAATGGGTTAAGCTGAGGAGGAAAGATTTGAGTTCAATCCAAAAAGGCATTTGTGTGTACGTAACAATAAGAAATTAGTCAAAGTTCCTGAAAAAATTTGTGAAATCATTGTTCATGGGAAAGCTTCAAAGAAGTGAAACAGTAGTCATGTGTCTGGATGATGGAAATGACCTTGAATCCAGAACATTGGTCCCTTTGAGTCTTGGCAACCAGAAGCTCTCTTGTCTTATTTTTACATATTCCACCAGATAAACAATGTAACTATTGCTGTTTTTTAGCATTCACTCTCTAGTTTTCATCTGCTCACCTCGTGTGTGCCTGCTCAGTACCTGAGTCGTGTCCGACTCTTCGTTACCCCATGGACTGTAGCCCACCAGGCTCCTCTGTCCATGGGATTCTCCAGGCAAGAATACTGGAGTGGGTTGCCGTTTCCTCCTCCAGGGGATCTCCCTGACCCAGGGATTGAACCCGTGTCTCCTTTATATCTTGCATTGACAGGTGGATTTTTTACTACGAGTGCCACCTGGGAAGCCCCTCACCCACTATCTATCTGCACATGTTAGTAAACATTTCAGAGGTTGCTGACCCTCCACCCACATCTTTCCTGCTCATCCCATTTCCATCTTCTGTCCCCGCAGGATTGCTGACTGTTGGTTGACAGCTTTCCAGGATACACTGAATATACTCTATGGTGGTGACCCCGCCAGAGGTGTCAACAAGGGCTACTCACCCTTCAGACCACTGTGATTGATGCCTCAGTTGGGGAAACTTTGCAAGTCACATTAGTGGTGAATTTTGCTGGCTTATTGGATTGCAGTGCTGTATCTAATTTGCTGACCAGTATCTTTATCCTTAGATCTTTCTTGATGTCCCTCCAGATCTCTCCTGCTGCCAGAATTCTGTGATTGAGATGATTATTTCCCTTTGAAAGTATTTTCCGGATGGATTTGATTTGTGTGGTCTCTGCCCTCTGTTCTTTACAGAGGAAGGAGGAAATAATTTGATGTCACTTCTCTGCAAAGTTTTCACAAAAAAGCAAGGAAAACCTGGGGTCTTTTTCCTCTCCACTCTCTCCTCCACCTTACATCTTCCACTTCCAGCCAAAGGTTTATTCCCAAGGGTTTATCCTGAGTGTGGTACCTGTGTGTCCCTTTGTGCATCAGTTAATTTCATTTAGAGAATTAGTCTGTTCTATCACCAAGGGCTATATGTTTCCCCAGGCCAAGCATTTTGCAGTGTTTCTATTTGGAAAAAGTTAGAGACTTCAGTTTTTTATGAGCTTGTCCCTTAGAGAATGTTTCCCTTGGAGAATTGTATTCCCTGGTGGGCTGTTTTTATCTCATTTTTCTAGTTAAGAGTTTGGGCTGTGAAGGCAGTCTGAGTTGGGTCTTTTTTCTGAACATTCTTTTTATTTTTTTATTTTTTGGTGTGGATCATTTTTAAAGTCTTTATTGAGTTTGTTGCGATATTGCTTCTGTTTTATGTGTTAGTTTTTTGGCCCTGAGGCATGTGGGATCTTAGCGTCCCAGCCAAGGATTGAACCCATATCCCCCGCCTTGAATGGTGAAGTCTTAACCACTGGACCACCAGGGAAGTCCCTGAGTTGGGTCTTATCTTCATTCTAACACTCACTGTCTGACCCTCAGTGAGTGACCCAACCATGGTATGTGTCAGTTTTTTACTCGCCAATAAAGTGAGGTCAATGTTAATATTGACCATAGAGGGTTCTGATGAAGATCACATGAGATCAAGTTGCCCAACACGGTGCCTCGCAAGAGTAGTCACCCGAAAAATGTCTGGGTGTCTAATAGTTTCCAAAATGTCTAATAGTCTCCAAAAGAGGTCTGAAGGGAAGAGATACATGTTGGAAATTCAGAAGGCACGAAACCTCCAGAATCCCCAGACATTGAGGCAACGATATCAACTTCACCCACCTCTCCGTCCTAGCTCGCCCAGCTGTGACCTCACTTTTGATCTTTGATGGACACCCAGCCGTAGGCCCTGGAGGAGAATGCCAAGGTGAGGGTCCTGGCCCCGCGAGAGGGGTGTCCTTCCTGTCCACGCGGCCTGGCTCTCCCTCCCGTCGTGTGAGCTCGATGTTCACCTCCTGCTGGGACCATAGCCAGTTTTCTGCAGGCTGTCTTTCTTCCCTCCAAGTCACAACTGACTTTCAAGTCCACTTTGCTGAGCCCTGGTTTTAGATGTGATCTCTGAGCCGTCTCTTCTTTCCTTTTTAGACCAGGATTGATGTCTGGCCGCTCCTATTGGTTGGCCAAAAAATTCGTTCAGGTTTTTCTGTCATATCTCATGGAAAAACCCCAACAAACTTTCTGGCCAACCCAGAACTTTGGGAGAAAACATTTGCACAGATATGCCTCCCCAGGCTGGGAAATGGATCCTCCCACCCCTGCCTCTTGGATGCTGCCGTGGTTGAACTTTTGCCAGCCTGGGCGCAGTACCTAAGTGACATCAGCAGTTTCTTAGAACTCCTTGGGAGGTGAGCGGTGGCTTTAGCTCCTTCCTTCCTTCTCAAGTCCTTTTCTTGTCCCGATGATTTAGGGGGTGAGACTTTTTGTACAGCCTATTGAAGGAAATGTCTAAGAATTGGGAACATTTACTATGCTTTAATCTGAAGGAAATGGCAACCCACTCCAGTATTCTTGCCTGGAAAATCACATGGACAGAGGAGCCTGGTGGGCTACAGTCCCTGGGGTCGCCAAAGTCAGACACGACTGAAATGACATAGCACACACGCACTATGCTTTAAACATTTAGGACAATGAGGTTAGCATTGCTCTGGAGCCAAATGTACTCTTGCAGAATCAAGAACCTGACCTCAAATAGACAGCACCGAGCTCTTCTATATCTAATGAAACTGAAAAAAAAAAAAAAAAAGCCAATGCAGGAGATGTAAGAGATGTGGGTTTAATCCCTGGGTTGTGAAAGATCCCTTGGAGAAGGGCATAGCAACCCACTCCAGTATTCTTATCTGGAGAATTCCATGGACAGAGGAGCCTGGCAGGCTACATATAGTCCACGGGGTGGCAAAGAGTTGGACATGACTGAGCAACTGAGCTTGCACGCACGCATCCCCAGTGAGTAACGAGTAGCAAGAGAGTTGAGCCCAGCTCAGTCTCTCGGCATCTGCAGCTCGCAGGCCACCAGGGAGCAAAGAAGAGCAGACCACATGGCTGAGAGTCAGCTGCTGTGTGTCCCCACAGGACCTGCTGACTCCCGTGTCTCTGAAGTGTGTTCTGCCTAAGGTGATTTTGTGTTAGTTCTTAGGCCAGCAGAAAAACCCAGCTCCTTTTCCTTCTGTTCAACTCAGTTCCATTTGAACTCCAGTCGGAAAAATCCTTCACCAGTTGTCAGTGACTGTGATGCCCATAGGACTAGATGGAAGGTGTGGTTTCTGACCTCAGGAAGCTCCAAGTAGCGGAGAGACTACAATGAAGATGATCCTGTGCCTGGATACAGAGCAAAGGGGACACAGGAGAGCTGCCTGCCTGGGCTGGCGCGAGGCTGGGTGGACAGGGGACCAGGAGGCTTCTCAGAGGGGGAGAAAAGCAAGAGGCAAGTGGGAGTTAGTCTGGTACACATCCCAGGAAGAGGAAAGAGCGCGGGGAGGCCAGAAGTGAGAGAGACCCTGGTGCGTTTGCAGAGCTGCTGCTGGTGGTTTTACCTGTGTGGGTAAAGTGTGGGCTTTGGGCAGAGGGACCAGGCAGGGAGAGGAGGGGAGGGCAGGGGTGAGATGGGAGAGGCAGGCGCCCGGCGAATCGGGAAGGACCTCTTGGATTTTACATCGCCAGGTGATGAGCGGTGTTTTGTGATTTTGCAAGAATCCTGGCCATGGTGAGAAGGAGGGATCAGAAACTGGGAGGAAATCCAGGGCAATTGAGAAACTTCACCCTGAGGTGGTCAGAGCTGTTTGGTAAGAAGGGACACACACACACAAACACACACACGTACACACACTTTGCTGTGTCAGACAGACGGATGATGGACCAGGGCACCAAGCCAAGCTCTCTCCATACCTGTAGTTGGGAGCTGGCTGTTTCTAGACTCGTCCTCTAGGCTGGATCCTTGGAAGAGTTAATAGAACCAAAAAAAAAGGAAGAGAGCCACCGGTATGGGATGTGTGGAAAGATCTTGGGAGAGAAACAGCCTGGAAATCTCAGGCAGTGAGCGGAGGAAGGAAAAGCATGCAGAATAACGATGGATTGTAGCAGAAATGTGAGCCCTTGTCAGAGATGATGCGTTTGACTCTTCGGGAGGGACTGAGCGGAGGAAAGCAGACAAGAAAAGGGGCAGGGGAATTGCCACAGTCCGCGTGTGAATCATTGCAGTGTGTGCGCGGAGGTGACACAGGGCCTAACCAGCGAAGAGAGTGGACCTTGACGTGTCAGTCACCCGTCATCAGTGGTGATGCAGGCAGAAGCTTGGCCACGTTACAGGAGGCTAGGATGTAGCATCTTTGATGGTGTTGTCCTGTGCTGCAAAGGTGTTGGAATTTATGATTGAGGGCTGACATTTATTAAGCTTGGAGAGTATGACAGGTACGGGTTTAGGGCTGTGCTATCAGGGCTTTAATCCTCATGGCAGCCCCAGGCAGTAGGTCTCATTATTAGCATCTGCATTTTACAGATGAAGAAATCAAGACTTGGAGCTTAGGTAACTCGCCCAAGGTCACACAAGTGAAGTGAAGGCAGGGACCCCAGATAGTGGCTCCAGAGCCATTGTCAACCATCCTGCTCTGGCTTCTCTGAGATGGTCTAGGTGAGCCAGGTGGGCCAGGTAGAGGAGGAAGAAACGGATGTGGAGTGAGTCAGAGCTGGTCCCGGTCAGCACCAGAACATCCTGACTGCATGTAGGGTACGAGAGTCACAGGAAAAACTACACAGAGAAAACCCAAACCAGGATATCCCAAAGGAAAGCAAATGAGCTACAGTGTGCAGCCTTGCTGGAGGCAGGGAGGCCGAGCCTGAGGGTGAGGATGGGTGGGCAGGGGAGCCAAGAGGAGAGTGACTGTCAGCACCCCAGGGCCACCGCTGTGCACTCTCCCCAAAGCCCCGTCTCCGGGATTCTTGGCCCTGATGGACGAAGCCTGACAGTGCAGGGTCATTTCAGCCCCGGCCCGGGAAAATCAGGGCAGAAGTGGTCACAAAGCCTCCGGCCAGCAGACCCCTCCTGAGGTCACCAGCTCCACACCCCACCTGGCTTTGATGGCAGTCTCCCATCTCAGAGCCCACGAGGTCTCTGCTCACTTAGGCTGGAGAAGATGCCACTGCTTTTGCTGGTATCAGATTTTGTGGTGGGATCCATGTTTAAATGCTTCTGACGTCTGACCCTCTTGTTTTACCCTGATCTCACAGACCATGAGAATTGGAAAGAAACTTCCATGTAGAAACAGCCTTAGGACAGGAGGTGTGGGACGGAACCACCAGCCCGGGGCGGGGGATGGCAGGGATAGAAGGGGTCCTGGCTCTCCTGAGTCCTCCTGGCATCCTTTGGTGAGCTGATTTTAGCGAGGGTCTGCTTTTGTGACATGCTCACCTGAGATAACTGATGAAGTGGTTAGCTGTCCCTGAGGAATCAGTGAGTTTCTGTACTAACAGAGAATTTGGTTTGTTTTTTTGCCACGTTTCCTGGTTTTTTTTCTCTTCTTTCCTCTCCCCATCCTCCTCCTGCCCCAAGTCTGAGTTCTTCCGTGTTGGTCCCCTGGTCCTCATAGTTCCTTTTTTCTTCTCCGAGTGCTGACTGCTTCTTATTTCGCATTTTCATGGTTCTCCCTCCTTTCTTTCCCCTTTCCCCTTCCCCTCCCCTTTCATCACACACACACACAGACACACACACGCTGGCTCATGTTCTCTCTCTCGATTTAGAGAGAGCCAGAGCCAGACTGCTCCATCCTTTCCCCCTCAGGAATGCTAACACACAGTCCATCTGCTGTGGGTCTGCTTATTATGTGAGGTTTTGCCTTATGGAGGAGAGGAAGTCTAGGCTTCCTCTATTTTTTCCCTCCTCTCTTTAAACACGGGAAAGTGGAGATCTCTCCCCTAATAAGCTACATTCATAAAAAACTTGACCGAGAACAAGGAATCCCTGCGGACGTTTCCCCCTGAAGGACCAGGGCAGCACCTTTGCAGACGCACCCTTAGTTTTCGGTATCCAGCAATATGTGCTGAAAGTTTAAGTGTTGGGTTTTCAGTTGTGTCCAACTCTTTGCAACCCCATGGTCTGCAGCCTACCAGGCTCCTCTGCCCGTGTGAATTCCCAGGCAAGAATATTGGCGTGGGTAGCCATTTCCTATTCCAGGGAAATCTTCCCAACCCAGGGATAAAACCCGGGTCTCCTACATTGCAGGCAGATTCTATACCATCTGAGCTACCAGGGAAGCTCAGCTTAATCACCAGCTCAGCAAATCCCTGTCGACATCAGTGCTCCTTCTCTGGATTATTCTGCCCGTGTTGGATTGAAGAGGTCTTGGCAGTAAGAAGATCAAGTACAGGGGTGTGTCATTCCATGACCTTGGGACTCAAGTTTGGGTAGGAAGGAGGCCCAGCGCTGGAACCCCAGACTTTCAGATCAGAGTGGCCTGGAGTCAGATGGGGAGGTAGTGACCTAGAGATCATACGGAAGGGGAGGCTCTCCTAAGGATCCATTCTGTACTGATGGCCCTGGAGTGAAATCCCAGTGTGGGGGCTTCTCTGTAGAAGCCGCTCTCCCACCTTGACCATCTGGGATGAGTCAGTGCAGTTCAGGTACCATCATCCCCTCTTATTGTCCCTAGAGGTGATCTCATCTCACCTAGTAGCCTCTAGCTCCTGGAGGAACCGCCTCCCACAGGTTCAACGGGCATGCATTCTCCATCACCACTAACACTTGCCCACTGCTTCCCAAGTCTGGCTTTTCTGGGCCACAGGCCCTCTTCCTCGGGCCCGACATCGGGCTGGCCTGGGCTTCTCTGTGCCCCATCCAGTTTGCCCCACGTAGACCAGAGATGACAGGGGTTCCGTTTTATCCCAGTTTTTCTGGCCACATGGCATGTGGGCTCTTAGTTCCCTGGTGAGGGATGGAGCCAGCACCCCCTGCCATGGAAGGGCGAAGTCTTTCCCTAGAGCCAAGCAGTCCTCTTAGGGGGCGTTTGGATATGCGTGGAAGATTTGGGATTGTCATTGTGACTTTTAGTGCCAGGAGCCAGGAATGTTAAACATTCAGCTATATTTTACCCAATCTGCACTGTGAAAAACCGTTCCACTCCAGATGCTGCGAAACCTAGCTGGGAAGCCATAAAACCGCAGAGACAGCGAGAGAGAGAGATGGAAGTCCCTCAGGGGCCAGGATCCCAGCACCCTCCTTTTACAGAGAAAGCCTCGGCCTAGAAAAAGAACGTGGTTTGTTTCAGGTCATGCCAAGAGCTGGTGGCAGAGCTGGGACCAGAGCCCAGCCCCCGGGTTCCCAGTCCTGTGAGCGGTGTCGGGGCTGCAGAGAGAGGACAGGGCGGCGACCGGGGAAGCAGCCTCCCTGGGTGCGGACCACAGGGCCCAGGCTTGCACGGCCACTCGGGAGGCTGCTGTATGTGGCATTCTGGGGTTCGGCCACCCTGTGCCCCCCACCCAGCCTCACCCAACCCTGGGCTGCTTTGGGGCTGTGGCTTTTCTTTCCAGGAGGAGATCTGTCTGCTTTGTTCGCAGTTTCCTCCTCCCTCCAGGAAACATCCCCACCACCCCCCCCCCAACCCCCCTACCCCCACACCCCCCACCGCTGCTGCCCAAATAGCCCCTACGTTTAGGAGCTACGTTAGTGAGCTCAGCGAAACGTAGCAGCTTCCCATGGGATGGAGGTGGGGCCCCCGCCGCGCCTGCCTTGCTGCGGCATGCACGCTGAAGCAGGCGGAGATGCTCTGGTGGGTGGACGGCAGGAGGCCGAGGTTTATTCTTAGCACTGTTGCTATGGTATGCCGGGCAGGACACCGAGGCTCCTTGTTCTTTTTGGCCCAGCCAGCCCTTGGCGTCCTGGCGTCCTGCCTCCTGCACCTGCCTCGGGCATCACCAGTCCTGTCTCTTCAAAGCAATGTGCGGGGAGCCGGGGGGGGGGACGGGGAGGGACCCCGGGGTATCTACATGTATCAGTGTTCAGGCAGGAAGCAAACAGCATGTTCAAGAGAGGTCATTCAAAAAACGTCAGTAAAAGAAACACTTTCTATGGGGGCATTCAGGTTAAGGACTCCCAACGGTCTCAGGGTCCCTCCATCTCCCCCTTGTCATCTCTCTGATCCCTTCAGAGGGGAATCTCGGGGTGTCGGGGTGTCCTCCCTGTCCGCCTCTAGGGCTCCCCTCTGTGCTGTGGCACCTGCATCTGCTGGACTCACTTGTTTCTTTGAACTGGTAAATCTAGAAAGAGAGAAAGGCCCGTCTGCCCCAGCCTCCTTACAGCCGATATTATAAGAAGTCAGTTCTGCCAAGATCACAGGCCCTCACAGCTGAGAGGGGAAGGAGAAACTTTGACAAGGTCCCGGCCCCGGGTGTCTCCTTGGGAAGGGCGCAGGCCCGGAGTCAGTACCACTCGACCACAATGACAAGGTTCCCATGGGAAAGAGGACTTCTGTTACCTGAAGAGAGGCAGGCAAAGCATTCTGCGAAGACCAAATGTATAGCCGCAGCAGCCCACTTCACTGTGGGCTGTGGGTGGGCACAGGCTGTGGGTGTGGGGAGGAGGGGGTGTGGGGTGTCGGGGGATGGAGCATGAGAGGGCAGGGTCCAGGCAAGGACAGCCTCCCCAAGAGCACCGGGGAGCCCCTGCAGGATTTTAAACAGAGGAGAGATTTAATCTGACACTTACTTTTGAGGCTGAGTTTTTGAATCTGGAAAGCAAAACTACTCTCCACTAAAAATTGTTTTAAAAAATCTTAAAAAATCTTACGGTGGTGGTGGTGGTTTAGTCACTCAGTCGTGTCCAACTCTTTGTGACCCCATGAACTGGAGACCACCAGGCTCCTCTGTCCACGGTATTTCTCAGGCGAGAATACTGGAGTGGGTTGCCATTTCCTTCTCCAAGAGATCCTCCCATCCCAAGGATCGAACCTGGATTTCCTGCATTGCAGGCAGATTCTTTACCGACTGAGCCACCAGGGAAGCCCCCCCTGCAAATCCTTTCATACTCCTTAAGGTAAAAAGGAAATACATTTGGGATAATCGCTATTTAAGTCCCCCCAGCCTGCTTCCATCCAGCGTCGGGCTGCAACCTTGGAAGATGGCATTAGGAGTCTTTCTCAAAGGCGGGGCCTCATCCTTTTAAATTTGGGGCGAGAGGGTCAGGGCTATCGTACCCAATGGCCGGGCCAGGCTCCCATCCTTCCGTCTCTGTGGAGCCAGGAGCATTTGCAAGCTGATCCTGGCTGTGATGCTGACAGACAGCCTCCCAGAGCTGCCGCCCCCACCCCCGGCCCCCACCGTGGGCTGTGAGTCACCCCAGGGCCCGTCACGCTCAGAGCGGGCACTTAGCCACACGCTCTGCTCCCCTTGGCGGGCATCGCTACTGGCACAACCTAACTACACCGTGACCCTTTGTTTGTCAAGACCCACCTGTCTCGGTACAAAATAGAGACTGACAGTCGGGTGGGGGTGGAGGTTTATCAGCGGGGAAGAGGACAGGCGTTTTGCTGAGAGCTGGAGAGCAGGGGCAGAGGGTTCTAGAAGTGATGGGGAAGGATCAGTAGAGGCTTGGACTCTGGAACTGGGCTGCTGGGTGCTGCTCCAGACCCTGGCCCTTACTGACCTGGGGGACCACAGGCAGGCTGCTTTCACTTTCTTATATTGAAATAAGAGATGAGCACTCGCCTCCTAGTGCCGCAGGTTGGATGAGAGGATGATCATGCGGTACTCAGCACGGGGCCTGGTCAGGAAGGATTAAAAACTGTGACCAGTATCACGTTTTTCTGGCCTCTGATTGGACGGGTCCCTGTTTGTGATTGGATGGCTCTGGCCACGTTCCTCCATGTAATTCCCCTCCAATGCTGGACTGTGAGTGGGTGGTCGGTTAGGTGGTCGAGCCTGGACAGAGGAGGGAGAAGGTTTCACAATGACCTTGGTCTCTAAAGTCACGGTCCTCCCGGCCTTCTCAGAACCTCGAAAATTCCCTGCCTGTCTGGAAGCAGTAGGGCTTGTTGCAGAGCTGGAGAGGATGTGTGGTTGATTCAGTTTATAGAAATACTTGACGCGCAAATATTTTCACAGGTGGGTTCTTTATTTACAAACTCAGGCTACAGATCAGAAATCTCAGCTTTTTAATATGTCACTTCTCCTGGGGTCATATGCCTTGAAAATGAATGGCATGTTGTCTAAGAGTGAGTTTTCAGGATGATATGTATTTTTTAAATTCTAGTGTTGTGATTTTTAGGGAGATTATAAATGATCTTTGGGCTTTCTTGATGGCTCAGATGGTAAAGAATCTACCTACCAATGAAGGAGACCTGGGTTTTGATCCCTGGATTGGCAAGATTCTCTAGAGAAGGGAATGGCTACCCACTCCAGTATCCTTGCCTGGAGAATCCCATGGACAGAGGAGCCTGGTGGGCTACAGTCCATGGGGTCGCAAAGAGTCAGACATGACTGAATGACAAACACTTTCTTTCTTTCCTAGTTTAGACCAATTGAGAAGTAGAACCTCACAGTTGGACAGGTGGAGTCGACTGTTAGCATTGTTTAGCCACCAAGCATGACTGCAGGGCGGATGTGACCTGTGGCCATGATGGACCCTCTGATGTCTCACCCTGAGTCACACTTGCCCACGTGGTTCCAGCCTGGGTGCATCCAGCCTCTGCCACACGGTCGAATCTCTTGCCATGTGGAGGAGGGGGCGAAAGGGGAGAGGCAGCTGTACCCTCATCTAAAGCCAAACCAGCCCCCTTCCCGGGGTTCCCACCTCAGGAAGCAGCACAGCTGAGCTCCCGGATACTCAAGTGAAAAACCTTTGAGTCTCCCTGACTCCCTTTTCCCATCTCATATTTAATTTCTTGTTCACATGAAATGTTGTTTTTATTATATAAAATATTTTAACATTTTATCATATAAATTTCTGTCCCTTTTATGGTAATTTCATCATCTCCTCAATCAATTTCTGGAACTATGCAGCATGTTTCAATCTTCTTTTCATATTTTTCAGTCCCATCTCACATCTAGTTGGACAAGAAGTTACAGTGACTAAATGTTTGCTCAGTTGCTCAGTTGTGTCCAACTCTTTGTGACTCCCCGGACTTTGCGAGCCCGCGCCAGTTACCTCTGGAATTCTGCAGGCAAGAATACTGAAGTGGGTTGCCATTTCCTCCTCCAGGGGATCTTCCCAGCCCAGGGATCAAACCTGAGTCTGATGTAATAATAACAGAAATAAAATGTTCAATAAATGTAATACCCTTGAATCATCCTGAAACTATCACCCCCTATGCTCGGTCCGTGGATAAGTTGTCTTCCACAAAACAGTCTCTGATGCTAAAAAGGTTGGGGACTGCCGTTATAAAGCACGCACTGTGAGGGTCGTGTGGTCCAGTGGCTAGAACACACTCCTCCTTCATCCCACCCCTGACAATGGCAGTGAGGCTATCTCCTTCTTTTCCCATTCTTTCTCCCCCACTTCAGGAAAAGCTAAAATGTAAATATATATGGTTACTCATTCCTTTTGAGAGAAAAAAAGCCCATTCTCCACACTGCAGAAGCAGCCTTGGATTCATAGCACATCCTGAAGAAGAGGCCGTATATGCCTAGTACTTAAAAGATCTGAATTTGAGTTGTGCCTCTTGGTTAAAACTCTATCAACCACTTACTCTCTCTGAGCCTGAGTCATCCATCCAGAGTCAGGGAACTATTAAGAAACCTTGCTCCAAGTGTGGTAAAGATGGAATGAAATCATGTGTACAAAACCACCCTACCTGGCACACAGCACGTGTGTTCTAACTTGCTTTAGTCATGTCCGACTCTGTGTGACTCTGTGGACTGTAGCCCTCCAGGCTCCTCTGTCCATGAGATTCTCCAGGCAAGAATACTGGAGTGGGTTGCCATACCTTCCTCCAGGGAATCTTCCCAACACAGCGATCGAACCCCCGTCACTTACGCCTCCTATATTGGCGGGAGGGTTCTTTACCACTAGCCCCATCTGGGAAGTCCACTTGGCCCACAGTAAAGGCATACGATTTTATTAATAATAGTAATAATAATAATAAAAGTAATTGTCATAATGATAATAAGCTACAATAAAAGACCTCAAAGCCATTTTACTTTGTGGTTATGGCATATGTGGTTAGTTCCATCTGAGAGCCTGAAAAATCACGACTTCTGGCCACAAGTCAGTGATGACTCTCGGAATGAGCAATGGGATCCTAGATAGAAAATGTTTCCACTTACAGCTCTGTGTGCCCCCTTCCTGCTGTCCTGGGCTCTTTCACATGGTCAGAGTGTTGAGGAAAGGCCTGTGGATCCATCCCTGGTTGGGGGAGGTGGAGGACTTGGCTGCTGGCTAATCTGTAATCTGAGAAGAACTCTAATGAGGCAGTAGCGAATCAGGAAGGCATTGATTTCTCCAGTGAGATATATGGTGTCTAGAATCAATATGGAACAAAACAAGGTGGTGTGTCCTCTCCTGCTAAGGGCTTCAGTCTGTCCTGGGTTGAGCCGAGTTATCAGAACTGTTATCAGCCCTTGTGACCTGTGACCCTGCTGCCTCCTGCTGCCACGGTCACCAGAGAGCACATCTCCATCACCTTGCTATCGCAAGGGCTCCCTTTCCAGCTAGTCACTGCCTTTCTGTGTAAATGGCCTGGAAGGAAAAGGAAATTCACGGACCAAATCCTAAATTTTCTAAGATAACATTGTACTGGATCTCTTACCCTCCCTCCAACAACAACAACAACAACAGAAAGAGTCCCCTCTCAATTGTCCCAGTGAAAGATGATTCTGAAAAACACCATTTCACATCTCACGAATGCTGTTCTTTCTATAGAATTAAAGAAAGAACTTCGAAGATGTAACAAGAATGGAATGCCCATAAAATTACCCCTATTGAGTTTTTAAAATCTATTTTAAGCAACTTACTGATTACTAAGTACTTTTATGTATTTTTATTGACTTTTACAACAATTTGATAATGAACAAGGTAGTGGTATTCAGTCGCTTAGTCATGTCCACCTCTTTGCCACCCCATGGACTGCAGCATGCCAGGCTGCCCTGTCCTTCATTATCTCCCAGACCTTGCCCAAACTCATGTCCATTGAGTCAGTGATGCCATCCAATCATCTCATCCTCTGTCATCCCCTTCTCCTCCTGCCTTCAATCTTTCCCAGCATCAGGGTCTTTTCTGATGAGTTGGCTCTTCTAATCAGGCGGCCAAAGTATTGGAGCTTCAGCTTCAGCATTAGTCATTCCAATGAATATTCAGGGTTGATTTCCTTTAGGATGGACTGGTTTGATCTCCTTGCAGTCCAAGGAACTCTCAAGAGTCTTCTCTAGTACCACAGGTCAAAATCATCAATCTTCAGCACTCAGCCTTCTTTATGGTCCAACTCTCACATCCATACATGACTACTGGAAAAACCATAGCTTTGACTATACAGAACTTTGTCAGCAACTGTTACCGTGGCAATTTCACATTTTACAAAATCTATTACAATTTTGGATAAGTAGACTGAAACTCCATGTGCTGAGGGATTTAGCCAAAAATTTATATTTGTAAATAGAAAAAAAATGTGGACCCAAACCTTGCCCTTTGACACCTCCCTCTGCCCCGGCTGGTATGCTCTCCAGGTAACTATGTCACCTTGAACTGTAAAGATGTGCACCCGCTCAAGGTCATAGCCGAGTTCCTGGTCCAGGGCTCCTTCCATCATGACACCACTCAGCATCCGTGTTAAATTTCCTTAGAGCCTTTTCCTAAAGAGTCAACTGGTCTTTATATTGGGTCCCAGGTTAGGGATTCATTTCCTATATCTCGGAGGAGAAAAGTACCTATAGAAGTCTACCACCTTGTCTGTCTGTGGTTTGACCTTCCATGACCTTCAGATGAGTGCCTATGGTTAAAAAACAGTTCTCCTAGTTTTCTGTAACTGACTCTTCTATTTAGTGACCCTGGCATACCAACCCAATCCACACGTGCTACAGGTTATATCTGCAGTCCCTGGTGGGATCTTATGAGACCTGTACCTGTTGAATTCCTTGTGAAACTCATGGGGCTGTGAGGATGCTCTGAAGGAAGCTCCATAACCGCCTCTTCTCCTGACATAAAAATCCAGATTCCTTCTGTGAATCCTCCTAGAAATCCCTTTACAACCTCTTGCTCATTTCCTGTTGCTTCTTCAGACTCTGGGTGAGTGATCTCCTCAGACACGTTTTTAGATTGACGCAGCTGCTGTGAGCTGTCTGGTCTAGAGCCTTAGTTCTTAAGCCTCTAACATGCTCTGGACTTGTGAAGGGAGCTTGTTTAGAAGCATATCACAGGCACCAGCCCTCTTGACTCTGATCTGGGAGTTCTGGAGTTGAGACCAGGAGGCTGTATGCATTTTGGATCAGTTCCCTTGGGGATTTTGGTTCAGAGAAAACTTGGAAACCACCTTGGGATCTGAGCAGGAATTTTACAGGACTGAAGAGAGAGGCATGGGTTCTGTCAAAGCAGCACTCAAAACTCTTGCTGGATAAGTGAGCATTTTGTTCACTAGGGAGTGGATTGACACAGAGATTATTAAAAAGCATCTTTTCTATTCCTGCCAGGCCCAGAGGAGGTTAGATTTGCATGCTTCTGAAAGACAGTGAGCAGAGGGTTTTTCCTGAAGATCCATGGTCAAGAAAACCAAGATTTGGTCACTCAGTGTTCAAGTTCTGTGAAGCATGGTGTATCCCGGGGTCTCAGTTCCATGAAATAGTAGGCAATGCAACTCCTCCCAAAACAGAGTCCCAAGATGCTTACAAACCAGTGGCATCCCTAAAGAATCTGGCCACACACATTGGAAAGCTCACTAGCAATACTATTATGGCGTTTCAGAAACAGGAGTGGCCTCCTTCAGCTGGGGAGTCTTGGAAGTCTCAGCAGAAATGGAGGCTATGAGCTGAGGCTTCTGGAATGTGTCTAACTTGGAGGTGGGAATCTGAAACATGCTCCAGGTGATGGTGTGTGGTGGAGCAAAGCCTCTGTGTGAGAAACTAACTGTTCTAACGATGGTTCGTCGACTGGTGTGGGTAGCACTTCAGAGGGTAAGGAGAGGGGAAAATAGCCGATATAGAGAAGTCACATGTATATTATTTCATTTAACTCTCATGATGGGCCTAAGGGACGGTCTACTGGGAAGGTGATAATGTTCTCGCAGTAAGGGAAGAAGTTCAAATAGTAAATTAAATAGTTCAAGATCACATGGCTAGCACAAGGCATGCCTCGGATTTGAACCCAGCTCTACAATGGTTTCTGAGTCTAAGGCCACGTTGCTGACTCACTTCCCTAATAAAACTGCCGGAGAGCCCTCAATATCAAGCTTAGGGTTTAGTGTTCAACTCTGGACAATGGGCGCCTTGCAAAGAAGGGTCTAGAGGGCAAGTTCCATCCCAAGAGTCTGTCGGGTCTCCTGCATCTTGTGTTTCTTCTGGAGCTACTGCCCTGGAGGAAACTACAGCTGTACCGTTTGGCCTGTCAGACCCGGTTGGCTGTTTGTTGTAGATGAACTGAGTATGGTGGGGAGGCAGGTGGAGAGCTGTACAGATGCCTTCTTCAGCAGCAATTGTCTAATTAATATTGTCACCACATGGCCCAGTTATCTTGTCAAGAGCAGGCAAGTGTCAGCCGTGCATGCTTGGGTGTGTATGTGTGTAAAACTTGCTGAAAATCAGCAGCTTTTCTGTGTGAACAAAGCCTGCATCTCCAGCTGACATCTTAATTCCAGGGCTCAGCAAACCCAGAGCAGGGGTAATGGGACTTCCTGCTCGTCAGGAACAGACTGTGAGCCTCCTTGCCTCCTTGGCCATGCCAACATCTCTGGTTAACATATTTCATCAGGGTTATTTTTTTTTTTTTTTACTACTTCTTTGCTTAGGAATTAGTAGTGAGGAACCATTCTGCTAGTAATGGACTTGAGGGGAGAGTTTTCAGACAAGGCCAACAGGACAAGGATGGCTTAAAAGTGACTCTCTGGTCCCCCAGTGGAAGTGGAAGTGTTAATCGCTCAGTCATGTCTGACTCTTTGTGACCCCATGGACTGTAGCCCGCCAGGCTCCTCTGTCTGTGGGATTCTCCAGGCAAGAAAGCTAGAGTGGGTTGCCATTCTCTTCTCCACGGGATCCTCCTGACCCACGGATCAAACCCAGGTCTCCTGCTTTGCAGACAGATTCTTTACCATCTGAGCCACCAGGGAAGATCCCCTAGTAAAATGTATCATTAAAAAATATATGTTTATTTATTTGGTTGCTTTGAGTCTTAGTTGCATCATGAGGTATCTTTCTTTGGGGTGCAGAGTGGGCTTCCTTTCTCCTTGGCAGGTGGGATCTTAGTTCTCTGACCAAGGATCGAACCCATGTCCCCTGTATTGCAAGGTGAAGTTTAACCACTGGGACTACCAGGGAAATCCCAATAAAATTATCTTCACTGTGTAAATAAGACACCAATTTGTAAAGGAATTTATTTTAATACTTTCCAAGTTTACAAACTATTTCCCCAGATCATTTAATCCTTGCAAGAAACTAGTATAGCCGCTATGGGGAACAGTGTGGAGATTCCTTAAAAAACTGGAAATAGAACTGCCATATGACCCAGCAATGCCACTCCTGGGCATACACACTAAGGAAACCAGATCTGAAAGAGACACGTGCACCCCAATGTTCATCGCAGCACTGTGTATAATAGCCAGGACATGGAAGCAACCTAGATGCCCATCAGCAGACGAATGGATAAGGAAGCTATGGTACATATACACAATGGAATATTACTCAGCCATTAAAAAGAATTCATTTGAATCAGTTCTAATGAGATGGATGAAACTGGAGCCCATTATACAGAGTGAAGTAAGCCAGAAATATAAAGACCAATACAGTATACTAACTCATATATATGGAATTTAAAAAGATGGTAAGGATAACCCTATATGCAAAACAGAAAAAGAGACACAGATGTACAGAACAGACTTTTGGATTCTGTGGGAGAAAGTGAGGGTGGGATGTTCTGAGAGAATAGCGTTGAAACAAGTATACTATCAAGGGTGAAACAGATCACCCGCCCAGGTTGGATGCATAAGACAAGTGCTCGGGGCGAGTGCACTGGGAAGACCCAGAGGGATGGGATGGGGAGGGAGGCAGGAGGGGGAATTGGAATGGGGAACACATGTAAATCCATGGCTGATTCATGTCAATGTATGGCAAAAACCACTATAATATTGTAAAGTAATTAGCCTCTAACTAATAAAAATAAATGGGAAAAAAGAAAAAAATCCTTACAAGAGTCCTAGGAGGTCTCTTGTAACCATCTTGATTTTGTGGATGAGGAAACTAGGGCTCAGAAACATTGAAATCTTGACCAAAAGTTGAATAAGTATTAGTGGGTATGGGTCCGACTACGAGACCCCGCCTGGCACGAACTTGTGCAACCATTCGCTTCTTTGTTCATGCTTCCATCCATTCATTCATTCATTCATTCAACATTTGCCGAATGCCTACTGTGTTCCTAGTGTGGAGTTAGGTTGTGGAAATCCAAAGATAATAATGTGAAACACTTTGAGCTTCTTGAATAAAGGGCTAATAAAAGAGAGGCAAGTCAATTATTGGTTCATCCTTTGGAACTCTAATTGGTGTTGTTTCCTCTCATTATTTTGGTGTAACTAAATCAGAATCAGAATCCGTGAGTCTTTCAGCCAGTTCTCCAGTTCCTAAAGCTATTTTACTCTCACTTATTCATCTGCACATTTTGGGGTGTTCTATTACCAGCCCCGGGTCAATAACTGCCTCTGTTCAATATAAATTACTTTCTAGATGCATGCATTTCCTTTCTCTTTGGTTCTTAAAATGAAATTTTTAAGTGTATCTGTGCATTGAGTCAGATCATTTTCCCACCTGAGTTATCTCCACAGTGGATATCCCTCACTTCCTTTATTTCCTCTAGCTTTCTTGGAAAAGAAGATGTAAGTCTAAATGGCCATCATCTCAACTTTACTATACAGTGCCTTGATTATAGGAATATGTCTCCATGTCCTGTCTTCCTTACTAGACAGTAAGCTCTACTTGGAAAGAAAGCTATGGCAAACCTAGACAGCATTAAAAAGCAGAGACATTACTTTGCTGACAAATGTTTGTGTAGTCAGAGCAATGGTTTTTTTGCACCCTTGAGCCACATGTGACCACTAGGCACTTAACACGTGATTTGTCTGAACCAAGATGTGTGGGAAGTGTCAAAATATACATGCATTTCACAGATGTAATACCAAAACATAAAATATCATAAGAAATTTATACCATCACTTGCTGTCCAGTTGCTCAGTCATGTCCAACTCTTTGCGACCCGATGGACTGCAGCACTCTGGACTTCCCTCTCCTTCACTGTCTGACAGAATTTGCTGAACCTCATGTCCATTGAGTCAGTGATGCCATCCAACCATCTCATCCTCTGCCACCCTCTTCTCCTCCTGCCTTCAGTCTTTCCCAGCATCAGGGCCTTTTCCAATGAACTGGCTCTTCACATCAGGTGACCAAAGTATTGGAGCTTCAGCTTCAGCATCAGTCCTTCCGGTGAATATTCAGGGTTGATTTCCTTTAGGATTGACTAGTTTGATCTCCCTGCTGTCTAAGGAACTCTCAAGAGTCTTCTCCAGCACCACAATGCGAAAGCATCAATTCTTCACTGCTCAGTCTTCTAAATGGTACACCTCTCATATCCATACATGACATGACTACATGTCAAGGTGATTGCAGTTTGGGTAGACTGGGTTCACTAAAGGCTTAAGAAAGTCAATTTTACTGGTTTATTTGTACTTTTTTTCCTTTAAATCTCTATTGAATTTGTTACAATATTGCTTCTGTTTTATATTTTGTTTTTTTTTTTTTTTTGGCCTTGAGACATGTGGGATCTTCATTGAACCCACACCCCTGCATTGGAAGGAGAAGTCTTAAACGCTGAACCAGCAGGGAAGTCCCTCTCTGTCCTTTTTAATGTGACAGTTAAGATATTTTATATTACCTATGTGGCTCCCATTCTATTTCTATTGAAGGGTGCCAACCTTGACCGTGGCTGAGAAGAAGCCCTCAAGCCATGACTATTGAATTGAGTTGGACAGAGCCCTGCTTAGGAACCTCCTTCCCTCGTTTTTGTGGGGACCTCACTCCTGGCTCTCCTTTCTGAGTCTTGGTCACCCTGATCCTGCATCTCTGTACAGCGCCTGGTACCCAGCAGGGGTTGTTGCTCCGTCGCCTAGTCGTGTCTGACTCTTTGTGGCCCCATGGACTGTAGCCTGCCAGGTTCCTCTGCCCATGGAATTCTCCAGGCAGGAATACTGGAGCAGGCTGCCAGCAGGGGACGTTGAACTAAAAGGATGAATCAATGTCCAGACCCATGTTGACTTTTTTTTTTTAACAAATGGGTGAAAATTTTTAAGTCGAGTAAGCCTCCAGCAAATGGTGAGATGCCATCGGAGGCTTCCGCAGTGAGGTGACCTTCCAAGCAGGCTTTGGAAGCGAGGCACAGAGAAAAAGACAGGCTGACAGGCACGGCCCTCCTCCGCCCACTTCTACAAAGGCTGCCGTGAGACGCAGAGCAGTATTTTAAGTGCATGGAAGGTCGTGGATTGAAAACCGAGAGGCCTTGAAATGGAGATGTGTTTGCTTTCGAAGGTGGGCGTCATCTCTCCGGTGGACCAGCAGGAGGCCGGGAGGCCATGAGGCCCGGGAGGCAGGGCCAGGCGTGGGAGGCCCTTGGGAGCAGAATCCAGGCCTGTTTGGGGAGGAAACGGCTGCCAGCAAGGCCCTCGCTCCACCTGAACTTTGTTTCTGATTGGAGCCCAGAGGTTCAGGGTCAGATTTAGGAAACTTACAGATTTAGTCTCCCACTGTGACCTAGCTTATTCTGCAATTTTGATTAAGCCTCTTACCTCTCAGTGAGAGTGTTAGTCCCTCAGTGGGCCTCCTCCTGTGTGTGTGTGTGTGTGTGTGTGTGTGTGTGTATACGCGTGCGTACATGCTCAGTCGTGTCAGACTCTTTGCGATCCCATGCGCTGCAGCCCACCAGGCTCCTCTCTCTGCGGAATTCTCTAAGCAAGAATACTGGAGTGGGTTGCCATGCCCTCCTCCAAGGGATCCTCCCGACCCAGGGATCGAACTTGGGTGTCCTGCATTGCAGGCAGATTCTTTACTGACTGAACCATCAGGGAAGCCCTCACCTCCCAGTGTCATGGTTTAAAAGCCCTTTCCTCTGCCTTCTGAGGACACAGGAAGGTGAGTGATAATATAATGAGAGGGGGTGAGTATGTCCAGGCAAACGTGAGGTCCCAGGTGGTTCTATTAGCAAAGCTGGAAAACACTTAACCCACTTGGGATAACCCCCCAGCTCTTCCTGCCCTAGTCAGTGACAGGATGCATGTGTGTGACAGTCGCTCAGTTGTGTCCGACTCTTTGAGAGCCCATGGACTGCAGCCCACCAGGCTCCTCTTTCCTTGGGATTCTCCAGGTAAGAATACTGGAGTGGGTAGCTATACCCTTCTCCAGTGGATCTTCCCAACCCAGGGATCAAACCTTGGTCTCCTGAATTGCAGGCAGGTTCTTCACCATCTGAGCCACATATAGGTTGGTGGTAAATGGTAATCCTTAGCATGTGTTCTTGCCTGGAGAATCCCAAGGATGGGGGAGCCTTGTGGACTGCTGTCAATGGGGTCGCATAGAGTTGGGCATGACTGAAGCAACTTAGCAGCAGCAGCAGCAGCAGCATTTAAATGAGGGCTTCCCTGGTAGCTCAGCTGGCAAAGAATCCGCCTGCAATGCAGGAGACCCCAGTTCAATTCCTGGATCAAGAAGATCCCCTGGAGAAGGGATAGGCTACCTTCTCCAGTATTCTTGGGCTTCCCTGGTGACTCAGACGGTAAAGAATCTACCTGCAATGCAGGATACCTGAGTTCAATCCCTCGGTTGGGAAGATCCCCTGGAGGAGGGCATGGCAACCCACTCCAGTGTTCTTGCCTGGAAAATTTCCCATGGACAGAGGAGCCTGGTGGGCTACAGTTCATGGGGTTGCAAAGAGTCAGACATGACTAAGTGACTAAGCACACAGCATTTAAATGTTCAATTATAACCCTAACTGTCTGGAATAGTGACCTGGACATGGATTTGTTTTAGCCCGTGTCACAAATGGCTAACCCAAGGTTCAGCACGGTCCAGGGGCATGGTCAAGGTCACACAAAAGTGGCTGAGTTCCAGGATGAGTGGTGTCTGACTGTTAGAAGGAGCTGTCCTTTAGCTCTGCAGATTTGAAATTCAGACAGGCACCAGACTTGAATTCTCAGACCGGAAGATCTGGCTCTTCCCAGGCTGCCCTTGAGGCTGGGGGAGGGGCAGGGCTGCGGTCTGCAGGCTGGAGCACCTCCCCCTCTCATGAGCACCATCTGGGCCTGCAAGCTTCTCCTGTGATGAAAGCATCCTCTTCTCCCTGGCTTGTACCCTCGGTGTGGTCCCTCCATGATCTGAGGACCCATCATTCAGGATGACAGTGACTTAAAAGAAAACACACACCAGCCTTTGGGGTCGGGGACTAGGTCCAATGCGTCTTACCTTGAAAATTGCCTGAAAACAGGTGACTCATCATGCCCTCTGCTTCCAGGCAAGATCGCATCGACAGCATCCCAGAGAGTGTGTTGCTTTTCTTAATGTGTGTGTGTGTTTAGTCACTCAGTCACATCCACCTCTTTGCAACCCCATGGGCTGTAGCCCGTCAGGCTCCTCTGTCCATGGGGATTCTCCAGGCAAGAGTACTGAAGTGGGTTGCCATTTCCTTCTCCAAGGGATCTTCCTGACCCAGGGATCGAACCCAGATCTCCCCCATTGTAGGCAGATGCTTTACCCTCTGAGCCACTAGGGAAGCCCATTAATAGTTTATGCAACGATGGACTTGACCAGAGCCTCTTGGAGAGACAGCTTTTTATACCAAGCCTGAAACCCAGAGGAGACACAGGGGAGATAGGTTTCTTACTGAAGAGCGGTACGAAAATGATGGATGGGGACTTCCCAGGTGGTGCAGTGGGTAAGAATCTGCCTGTCAGTGCAGGGGACACACGGGTTCGCTCCCTGGTCCAGGAAGATTCCACATGCCACGGAGCAACTAAGCCCATCGGCCACAATTGCTGAGCCTATACTCCACAGCCAGTGAGCCCCTGTGCCGCCTTCAACTGCTGAAGCCCTTGCCCCCTAGGGTCAGCAAGTCCCAACTACTGAGCCTGTGTGCCTGGAACCTGTGTTCCACAAGAGAAGTCATGCAACGAGAAGACTGTGGGTGGGAAGTTGAGAGTAGTCCTGCTCTCCGCAGCTAGAGAAAGCCCCCATGCAGCAACAAAGACCTGCTGCAGCCAGAAATAAATAAATAAAATCAATTAAAAAAAACAGAAAGAAAATAATGGACAGTGTCTGCCTCCTGTGGCCGCGACCAGGCAGATGCTGCTAAGTCCTGTACAAGCAGCACGGGACCCTGGCCGAGACCAGAGACGTGTCCCCTGGGCCGAGGGCGCATACAGCAGGTCAAGATCACGGTCAAGGGCTCGTCTGGAGGCCTTTTGTGGAAGCCCTTCATTTTGCAGATGGAGAAAGTGAGCCCCCCAGGTCGTGGTTCACCCTGATCAGCACTGGGTCAGGGGCCAGGTCAGAATGCTTAGCGATCCACCTTCAGCCCTCTAGGAAGGTACACAGCCCACCTGTCAGAGGTTCTTGGCCCGGGCTGCACTGGGAGCCTTGTATACACAGCCCAATCAGGGATTCCGAGTCCGCTGGTCTGTGGGGGAGACAGGTTTTGTTTTTAACCTTCATGGGAGATTTTACTGTGTGGTCAGGGTCGAGGACCACTGACTTGGAATCAGCAGGTTAAATCAGATGGAGCTCACGGACGCTGAGCGACAGTCTGCCGTGCTCCCAGTGGGATCACGTATATTATATTTCAGTGCATCCTGGGGTTGCCTAGACATATAAGGCAGAGTTTCCACCTTCAAGGAGCACGTGGTTTATTTGGGAGAAAAATAAGCGGATGTGAAAACAGTCATGTGAGAACTGGGTGGTGGTTAAATCACTCAAGTTCTTTGCCTGTTTATCCTTGAGGAAGCACAGGGTGTCACATAAAGTGCTACATACAGGTAACATGCATGATGTGTAGGAAATAAGATAAAGCAGGATCCCAAACACAGCAGCAATGGTATTTGCCTTGAGGTCTTCACACTGCTGGTCTCTGGCGGCACTGGCGGTAAAGAACCTGTCTGCCGATGCAGGAGACACGAGAGATACTGCTTCGATCCCAGGGTCGGGAAGATCCCCCCTGGAAAAGGAAATGGCAACCCACTCTAGTGTTCTTGCCTGGGAGAATCCCAAGGACAGAGGGGAGTGGCGGGTTGCAGTCAGTCCATGGAGTTGCAAAGAGTCAGATGCAAGTGAAGAGACTTGGCAGAGCACAGCACACTTCACGATGCTGTTTCCTCCTCCAAGAAGGCCCTTCTGCTCAGCCCTGGAGGGACTGGCCCCTTAGCACTCAAGACTCAATTTCAGCATCATCAAGGCTTTCTTGTGTTCCTCCCACCCCTGACACTCCCTCTCTAGCACGTCACACTGCTTGATTCTCTTTATGGGGCTTATTTCCCACTGGAGTCTTATTTCTCTGCTTGCTTGTTGATTTTCCACTGGCATATAAGCTCCACGACAACAGGGATCCAGTCTTTTTCCTCCCCCACGGTGCTCCAGCATACAGAAGAGAACCTGGCACGTAGTAGGTGCTTCCTAAACACCCACTGAGTGAACTGTCGAGGAAGAAAGCTTGTGGCGAGGGAAGCGTATAACCCAGCATGGGTCAGACTTAGAAGGAAAGGAGAACGATGGGAGCGTGTCAGCTTGGGAGTGGGGTCTGGGTGAAACTGTCCACATGAACCCTGCAAGGATGTGTGGGGATGAATTTGAGGAAGGGTTGGGAGCTGGGAGGCAAGTTGGATTGGCTGACACTGCTGCTGCTGCTGCTGCTAAGTCGCTTCAGTCGTGTCCAACTCTGTGCGACCCCATAGACGGCAGCCCACCAGGCTCCGCCGTCCGTGGGATTCTCCAGGCAAGAACACTGGAGTGGGTTGCCCTTTCCTTCTCCAATGCAGGAAAGTGAAAAGTGGAAGTGAAGTTGCTCAGTCATGTCTGACTCTCCTTGACCCCGTGGACTGCAGCCTACCAGGCTCCTCCGTCATTGGGATTTTCCAGGCAAGAATACTGGAGTGGGGTGCCATTGCCTTCTCCGGGCTGACATTAGGGGTGCCCTAAGGGGAGTGGTGAGGCATAGGACTGGGGGAGGCAGGTCTGAGCTTCTTCCTTGGGACTGAGGATGCCAGGCTGGTAAGTGAGGCTTCTGCCCTGTGAATGGTGGGACCTCTGGAAAGCAAGCGAGGAGGCGAGCCATGTGGCCCCTTGTCAGCAGCGTTCAGGTGTTTGAGGTCAAGAGAGGAGCCAGGAACCAATCCCTGCATCACAAGGTGATGACCTAAGGGAGGAAGTGTTGGCCTCTTTTTCCCCAAGTGCCAAGTAGCCTGAAGCAGGGTTGGAGCCGTCTGCCTGGGCCGCTGGACTTGCCCCGCGTGGTGTCAGTTGTCCTGTGGGAGAGGAGTGTCTGCAGGGGCGGGGCGGTGGCGAGGAGAAGGGAGGGGCTGGCAGCCGTGCAGAGGGGCTGGCACTGCACCTGGCCGCCGTCACAGGGTGACTCAGAGCCCCTCCCGGCACCAGCCTCTCCCGCAGTGCAAGCTGTTCCTTTGGCTCCTGCGGCCCGGCTGTCTCTTCTCCCCCAGGACGGAGGCTGGGCAGAAGGACGCTGTGGGGTGTGGAGCTGCAAGCCCCCCGACTCCTCCCAGCCCAGGGGTGGGAGATGGGGACATGGGGGTGGGTTCTGGACCCTGGGTACCCTCCTTGTCATACCTGCCAGCTGCCCCAGCCCCGCTGAGCACCGTGGGATACCAGGCGTGCCGGATGGATGGCTGACCAGGTGATACGGGGCTTGCCCAGAAGCTATTCCTGAAAAGTTAACCATCAGAAACTGGGTCAGGTGGACGAGTGCTGAGGGACAAATGGTGGCCTGGGAGGAGTGACGTGGCCTGAGATCCTGCAGCATAGAATGTTTGTCTAGCACGGCGTGAGTGCTCAGTCATGTCCAACTGTTTGCAGCCAGCCCCAAGGACTATAGCCCACCAGGCTTCTCTGTCCATGGGATTCTCCCAGGCAAGAATATACTGGAGTGGATTGCCATTTCCTTCTCCAGGGAATCTTCCTGACCCAGGGATCGAACCTGGGTCTCCTGCATTGCAGGTGGATTCTTGACTGTCTCAGCCACCAGGGAAACCCAATAGTTATTCTTAGCACCTTTTAAAAATTTTTACTGGAGTATAGTTTTTTGGTGATAATTTTATTGATTTCTTTTTGGCTGCACTGGGTCTTCGTTGCTGCAGGAGCTGCTCCCTAGTTGTGGTGTGCGGGCCTCTCGTTGTGGTGGCCTCTCTTGTTGCAGAGCACAGGCTCTAGAGCGCAGACTCCATAATAGCTGTGGCACACGGGCTTCGCTGCTCCATGGCATGTGGGATCCTCCCGGCTCAGAAATCAAACCCATGTCTCCTGTATTGGCAGGTGGATTTTCAACCACTGAGCCACCAGGGAAGCCGCTGGGGTATTTACAAATGTTGTATTTACAGTGTCGATTTACAATGTTGTGTTAGTTTCAGGTGTAGAGCAACATGGATCAACTGTGCATATACATACATGCATTCTCTTTTACAGCAGGCTTCCCTGGTAGCTCAGCTGGTAAAAAATTCACCTGCGATGCAGGGGACCCTGGTTTGATGGCTGGGTCAGGAAGATCCACTGGAGAAGGGATAGACTAACTCTCCAGTGTTCTTGGGCTTCCCTGGTAAAGAATCCAGGAGACCTGGGTTCGATCCCTGGGTTGGGAAGATCCCCTGGAGAAGGATCTGTTATTGTTAGTATTCTTATTCCCTGGACAAGAGGGAGCGTCAGTCCCTTTTCCAAAGAGCTTAGAGGGACAAGAAAGGAAACCAGCAGGAGTCAGCCAGTGTGGCCACATAGTTGCCGTGACTATGGGAAGGGAAAGGACTGCAGCGAGCTTCCTCCTTGCAGAGCTGGTGATGTGGGGATGCAGTGGTCCTGATGAGTGACCCAGGGTCCGCGTCCCAGGGCGAGCATTTCTAGGTAGTTTTTTGACCTATTCTGGCACACTGACCTGGTTCTTCTGGGCCCAGAGGATCTCCACACCCAGCCTACCTCACTGGCTCATGGACTTTGGGGGCTGGAGGGCAGGGAGGGTGGGACCTCCTGGAACAATGGGAACCCAGCAGCTCAGTCCTGGTTTGAGACGCCTAGAGACTGAGCCCTCGGAAGTGAGTGAAGAACTGCGGACAAAAGTATACAGATGGAATGATGTAAACTTTTAGGGACCTGTCCACAAGCCTCCCATCAGGTCCATCCCTTACTTGTGTCAACTACCAGTTGGCACTTGCCATCTACTTCTACAAGGATTATGTGCTGCAGCTGCTGACCTTGAAGTCCCCCTGAGAAGGAGTTTGGGGTGGAAAGCAGAAACGAAGCAGTCTGTGCTTGGGGGAAAAACTGGCAGGCCAGGTCTTCAAATAGACATATTTTCAGAAGACCATTTTATGGGCCCAATTCTTATATCTCCCCATATCTAGAAAAGCACTAAAATCTTTCACGGTGACGACTGTTCCTTATGACTAGCAGAAAGCTTCACCAGACTGGTAGAAACCTTCTAGAAAAATATGCACTTGATTACATGTACCCCCTTCACCAAAATCACATATATACTGTCCTTCCCCCCTTGCCCTCTTTGGAGCAGTCTCTCGGAGCTATCTGAGGTGCTGTCTCCTGGGCTGCAGTCCTCATTTTGCCCCAAATGAAACTTAGCTCACGACTCTCATGTTGTACATTTTTTTTTAAGTCGACACTTGGAAACTGAGCTCTCTAATGATTGCAGCTGCCCCACAGGACGTCGCTGGGATCAGGGAGAGGTATGGCCTTGCTTCCTCCCTCTGAATGGGAGGTCTGGTGGGACATCCTCTGATGTGCTTTGGCACAGCTGCCCGCTGGCCATACCGTGATCTCCATCACACTCGGCCCCAGCTCTTTCCCCTCCCAGGAATTCGCATCTTCTGCCATTGACCTCACCGTCAACATTCTGATGGAACGCAAAGCTCATCGTCCCCTTCCCCTCCACCAGAATGCATTCCACTTTCTATTTCTGGTTCTCACCTTCATCCTCTGGATCTCTGGAGGTCAGCAGCTTCATCAGACCAATTCCGAGAGATGGTCACACCTGTCAGGCTGCAGAGACGTGGCTTCGTGAGGAGGACGGCCAAGTGTCAGCGGGGACTATAGTGACCACATCTGGACACGGATCTCTGTGGGGAGGGGGGTGGGGGGACAGGGGGAGACTTAGGATCGAACGTCCTGAGTTTCACCAGCTGAGTTGATTTTTGCCTCTTTTATGGGAGTGGGCAGCGCATCACTTGACACAATTCTTTTATTTGTTCCAGAAAAGCAGCAGATCGTCCCGCTCTCAGGTCAGGGAACCAGTGTCAGCAGCCACCTTTTCATAACTCAATATTCAGTGATGTTTCTTTGGGGGAGTGGGATTCCAAGTAGATTCATGTTTTTACATTGTGTGATTTTTTTTCCCCCAAAAAAACACATTTTGGCATCTGTGTGTATGACTCTAGGGCAGCAAGTAAAAGGCAACTTGATTCATTCAATTCATGAATATTCATTGGAAATTTACCATAAGCTTGGCACTGCTGGGGTGCTGGGAATTCAGAGATGACAAAGACAAGGTCATGGTGCTTGGGAGCACACAGTCCGGTGAGGGAGACAGGCTGGTAAATAAAAATCCAGGCAGTGAAGTAACAGATGCTATCTAGAGGGAAGGATAGCACCAGGACCCTGTGGGGGTCCTGGGCACAAAAGTCTTTCTGCGTGCCCCATTTCTTTTCTTTTTTTAATTTGGCTGCATTGGTCTTAGTTGCGGTATGCAGGATCTTTAGTTGCAGCATTCGGGCTGTTAGTTGCAGCTTGTGGAATCTAGTTCCCTGACCAGGGATTGTACCTGGGCCCCTGCATTGGGATTGCAGTCTCAGCCACTAGACCACCAGGGAAGTACCCCCACTACCCCATGTGCTGCCCAACTCAATCGTTTCCAACTCTTTGCGACCCCATGGACTGTATGTAGCCTGCCAGGCTCCTCTGTCCATGGAATTCTCCAAGCAAGAATACTGGAGTGGGTTGCCATTTCCCTCTCCAGGGGATCTGCCAGACCCAGGGATTGAACCCAGGTCTTCTGCATTGCAGGCAGACTCTTTACTGACTGAGCCACCTGGGAAGACCCTTCCCATCAAAGCATATATATAACACCATCTTTGAGCTGTTTTGCAGGCACCAAACCCCCCGCCAGGTGGGAGAAATTAACAGTAAGCTGCCCACAAGTGTGTAGACCCCAGACCAGTTAGAACTAGGTTGAAGATGCTGACTCTTCACCACCAGCCAATCAGAAGAATGTCCATGAGCTGATCACATCCTCTTTGAGCCATTACCAGAAAACTCCTCACTATCCCCTCTAGGATGGGACACAATTTTGAGAGCAATAGCCCTCTGTGTCCTCCTTTGCCTGGCATAACAATAGAGCTATTCTTTTCTACTTCATCCAAAACTCTCTCTCCAAAAATTAATTTGATGTCGGGGTACAGAGGCTGGATTTGGCTTCAGGAGTCAACAGTTAATTTTTCTCAAAGGATGGCAATCCGGGAAGCATTCCCAGAGGAGGGAATATTTCAAGCTGCTCTTGAGAGAACGCTAAAGCTCCCTAGTTGGAAAGGGAGGGAAATTGTTCCAGGCAAAAGGAGACACACAGACAAAAAGCAGGGAGACGTGGGGAGGCATGGCGTGTTCATCACAGACACAGGGGAGCCGAGGCCATGACCCATTCATGCAGTAGTGTGCCCTGCACAATTCCAGGCAGGCCAGGTATCCAGACTGTGGTGTGAATGGAGTCCAGCAACATGGCACCAGGCAGAGGGCACAAGGAGGGTGAGTTGTGGCCAGGAACCTCAGGATTTCATCTGCTGCTTTGGCCATCAGTGAGGAGTTGCCCAGCCAACGCTGGGGGATCAGCTGTTAAGTACCTGGGCTTTTCCCGTGTCTCTGCCATTCTCCTCTACTCCACAAGCAGGGGCTACTCAGGCCCTCTCTAATAGTAATCAGCCATCCTGACCAGCAGAGGTCAGCATCCCTCAGAACTGAGACACATCAAGTCACATTCAGGGACAGGTGGATGTCTGTCAGTGGAAGGAGCCCCATTGCTGAGCATCACACATGCAGGAAGTGGTAGTGATTATCTAATTCAACACCTTCCCCTTGTAAATGAGGAACCGGGGACCAGAGAAGGAAATGAGTCCTTGAACATCACACAGCAACACTCTTTCAGAGCCTGGACTTGGATAGGTCTCCTACTTTGAATCTCAGCCATCTTTCCACCCAGTAGCTGAAGAACTGTCATGGGAAGCCATTGGTTTGTCCTTCCCAGAATGGAAGATGGCACCAGGTGGAGTAAGTAACCCCAGCAGCTAAGACTGGTGATCCTTGGAATCTCAGTGGCCTAACACAATAAAAGTGTCTCACCCCCGCCCTTCATCACAACCTCATATAGGCTGGGTGGTTCTCTGGTTCTGTGACAGCTACACGGGGGTGAGAGGCTCTGGCTTATGGCAGAAAGATTAGAGATAACACATCCACTCCCAACTGTCTTACCTGGGGAGACATACATTCAGTTGGTAGAAACAAAGGATAGATTACCTCTTGATGCAAGGATGCTGGGCAATGCACTTCAGGGGTGTGTCCAGGTGTATTAGACAGGATTAGTGAGCTGCCAACCAGCATTTGCCAGTGATAACGGAACATGTCTGGGTTGTAGCTGTGATCCCTGATGCTGGTCGAGCGGCGACCTGGTCTTACTCCATGGCCAGCCCCTGCTTCTTCTCTGTGTTCTATCCCAAAAGGCAGAACTGTGACCCAGAGATGGCAGGGACCTGGCCAGGGTCACCCCCAGCTGCAGAGGCCCAGGACTTGAGCCCAGGGGTCCTAGACTTCAGGTTGCTCTCCCCCTCTCTCTAGGCGGACCCCGCAGTGTCTTCAGGTAGCAGAGGCCTTCTGCTCCACCGAAGCCTGTGTTCATCACGACGCACCTGAACGCTTTGAGGGGTAGAGGAAGGTGGCAGGAGGTGAGGCCCCTGGGAGGGGAGGAGGAAGGAGAGGGGGACACTGTCTCCCCGTCTGCCAGCCACGCTTTCCTCTTCCTCCATCATGGAATTGTTTATTTTTCTTGACAGCGAGCACCATGGCTCAAAGTCTCTGCAGGAGGGAGCCACAGGACTGGGCCCGGGCCAGGATGTGGGTGGGTGTGTGGGTACCGCTCACGGGCTCTGCGGCTCTGAGCTCAGCCTGGCTCTCCTTGGGTTGCAGACCAGAAAGCAACATTCCTTTTGCCCTCCAGCACCACAGACAGCATTTCCTGGGGAAGGTTATTTTGCAAAAGGCATCGGGTTCAAGAGAGAAACATGGGCATTCAGTTTCTCCCAGTGCCCAGTCTCCTGAGATAACCTCAAAGCCTCTTCACCAGGGTTAAGGGGTCTTCCTGGGTACTCCACCCACATCCTTCTGAAACCCCTTCCTCCTCCCTCCCAGACTACCTACAGCATGTCAGACTCATCACCACCTCCCTTTAGTATTCCTGCGTGCATCTCAAGGGCAAGACCAGGGCATGAGAGATTTGATCTGAATCCATTCTGAAAACACACAGTTGTTATCACCTCAACCAGTGACTTGTTTAGAGCTACGGTGTCCTGGTCTCTTTAGAGACTCCTTTTCAGTTCCTGGCATCCCCACCCCTTACCATTAAGCACCCACCCCTGCCTTTCTTTTTTTTTTTTTTTTAAGATTGCGGACTATTTTTAAAGTCTTTACCGAATTTGTTACAATACTGCTTCTGTTTTATGTTTTGGTTTTTTGGGAGTGAGGCATGTGGGATCTTTAGCTCCCCAACCAGAGATCAAACCCATACCCCCTGCCCTGAAAGTGTTAACCATGGCACCACTGGGAAGTTTAAGCCCTTTTAAGTAGCAGTCTTAATTCAGGCTTAATTCAAGCATCAGTACAACAAACTTTTTTTTTTTTTCCTGAGGAAAGGACTTTTACCATTTCTTGAGCTGCTGGGTGACAGGTACTGTGCTAATTGCTTTCACTTACTTTGTTATCTCACTTTATCCTCCAAGCAAGCTGCGGTCAGTGCCTGTATGAAAGGCATTTGATTGGACACACCACAGGTCAAGGGGGGACTTTAGGATGGCTACATTCATCTAGGAACTCAGCCTGGAGGCCATGATGCTTGTTGCCATGGTAATGAGCATCATCAGTGGCAACATCCCAGCAATGTGCCTATGACTGAGTGAGCTCATAGTTCATGCCAGGCAGTGCAGGGTGTACATGCTGGGCCTCATCTGTGTATTCCTCACACCACTCCTGGGAGGTGGGTGTTATCATTAGACTCATTTTACAGGTGGGTAAGATGAGTCTCTGAGAAGTTGCTGCCCAAAGCAGTGGGCTAGTAAGTAATAGACCTAGCACTGATATTTAACTTGTGACTGGCTGATTGTAGAGTCCAGATATTTACTGCCTGTCAATATGATGTACATAGAAGCCAGAATTATGAGGAGAAAGTGAAAGTGTTAGTCACTCAGTCCTGTCTGACTCTTTGAGACCCCATGGACTGTACCCCACCAGGCTCCTCTATCCGTGGGATTCTCCAGGTAAGAATACTGGATTGGGTTGCCATTGTCTTCTCCAGGGGATCTTCCCAACCCAGGAATCAAACCCAGGTCTCCTACATTGTGGGCAGATTCTTTACCCCTTAGCCACGAGGGAAGCCCGGAGGAGGAAGTAGAGGTTAATTAAGTCTTGCAGGAGGAGCTTGGGGAGGTGACATGGGTGAGTTTGAATTTGAGCTGGTCCTTAAAACCCTGGCTGGGCTCCCAAAGGCAGTTGCGTGGGGGAGAAGTCCGCTGGGAGAGAATGAACTAGAGCTCACCTGTATGGGTGAGGGGCCAGTTCATAGTTTTCCCCTTTGTCTTTCCAGCTCTCTGGAGAAGGGTTGTAACAAAGACATCAATATCATTGTGTATGAAACTGATTGCATTATTATAAGGAGCAGGGTTGTCCCCACCCATTTCATAGATGGGGAGTCTTACAGCTTTGCTTTAGGCAGCCCTGGGGCTAAGGGAACTTTCAGGAAACTCTGCCTGGGATGCTGGGAAACCCAGGAGCCACCCCGGGGTGGGGGAGGAAGAAGCAGAAGCTCCCAGGAGGGGCCGCTGGGCACTGTCCTGCCCACCCGCCCACACTCGATTCTACCCCGAGTTCTGGGCTTCCCAGCACCAACGAAAGTGAATCTGTGTGTTGTAATCTCAGGCACGGCTTGAAACATCGTTTCAGGAGATTTCCAAGCCTTTCCTCTGGAAGCAGAGGCTCTAGGGCCAAATGTGGGCAGACAGGGCTGCCCACTCCACTCAGCTGACTTTCGTTCTCTGCCTGCTCTGCTACCACTGCAGATAAAGGCCTCAGGTTTCTTCTCTGAAAACAACAAGAAATGAGCCAGAAAACAGTCAATGACTCACTGTCATTAAGCAAATGATGTGTTATTGAAGCAGCGAGGTTCTGGGGAAGAACAAGCACCGTTCACTGCAGTCCACTAGCAGAGATGGAGAGAGGTGAGACAAAGCTCTTCCTGACAGCTGGGAGCCTGTGATGCTTGGGACAGGGCGGCCAGGGCGTGTGGCCTCTTCTTTTATAGATACTTACGATGAGGATGTTGGATTTCGGGAGAAGGGGAAGTGAATCCTGAAGGGCATGTTCACCATCACCTGGAGCCCTGGGGACAGTGTTCTCTACCCCCTGGGGAGTGGATGTTCAGGAAATGACAGCTAACCTAATAATAGACACTCAGCACCTCTAGAAGGGGCTCGTGTGTTTTCCCCCACCTAGCCCTGGGTGTCTAGGAAGAGGAATCAAGTCCCTACGTCTAGGATTATCTCACTGAAGGTCATCACAGGCAAAGAAGAGAGTCAGAACTCACGATGAACAAGGCAGGTTCATCCTGACTCTATGTGAGCAAGTGGTCTGCTCACTCACCTGCCCTGTTGAGTCAGGATTTAGTCAAACCTCGACTCTGGAGCAGTGGATGTCAGGGATGGGGCAGTGGTGCAGGTTGGTGAGTGTGTGTGCCTCTGTAGATATTCTTGGGCATGTGATGGGTGCGCCAGGCTGGGGGTCAGCAAATTTGATTCCCAGGCTTTGGAGATTAGCATTGTTTTATGTTTCTCCCTCTCATTAGAGGTAAAGGTGCTGGCTTTATATAAATACCCCACTTTGTCATTCACTTATTTTTACTTATCTATTGTCACTTCCCGCAAAAGGAATCAGAGATAGTTCACTACTAAGGATTAGATGATACAAGTAAAGGTGGAGATATAGGTATAGTAAGCTTACTAAGGCGGGAATATATTTGTATATCAGGATTAAGAATTATGTTAATTCTGCAGGGTAATCTAATCATTATGATTAATCCTCATGTGTCTCTGAGCTTCCTGCGAGCCTACGTGAAGAGGGAAAGAAGACAAAAATCACAGGACACAATTTTAAGTGTGTGACCTGGAATGACAAAATGGATAGTTTCCCCAGCCACAATTTTAAAACAAATACAGAAGTGGTCTTCACAACAAATCTTACTGAAAACTGAGGACACAGTATTAACCTGCAGTTTAGTGAAGACAGCTGTGCAAATGTCCTGAGGGTGAACAGTGTTTCCAGGGTATAGTTTGATAGGGGACAGAATTTAGAATGCTCAATGGGGTTTGTTACCATGTGTCACTGTATTCTCTTCCCTAAATATAATTTCTCTGGCTGGGCTTTTTGCCAGGAGTTGTTTACAGATAATTTGAGGTGTTATTTCCTTATGAGCCCCTGGAGGCTAGTCTATTTCCTAGGCAGATAGAGAATTTATATAAAAGCGCCCATGCCTGTTCCCAGCATTGACTGGGAGCTCTGTGTTCATCTCTTTATTTGTTCATCTGTTCTGTTTGTTCTTCCTTCCATCCATCCACCCATTTATCCATCCATCCATCACTCACCCGCCCAACCATCCACCTACCCATCCCTCTATCCATCCCTGCCCTAATTTGTAGAAACAGATTGGGAAGCTGTGGGGGCTGACATGTGACATATTTAGATGAACTTGGATGTCTGTGAGATGCAGGCTGCCATCCTTCATCCTCCATAAATGCCTTGGTCGTCACCTGGAGCCATGAAGTCCTGTGGGACAGATAGAGGAGACAAACAGATCTGTTTGTTTAGCAGGGAAGCTGTTGGTGATATATGAACAGGCCAAACTTTGGGAGAGAAATGTGTAAGGCCATCCACATTGCAAAAAAGGCCTTATGTGCTCTTTTTATATATGGAAAACAACCCATTGGTGGTTCCATTCTTAGCTGTATATTTGTAATTGAGGCCATGCTTGTTTGTATAGCCAATGCTATGGGTACAAATCAACTTTTTTTTTTTCTTTTCAGCACTGCATTTTCAGTTGCCAAGAAACACATCAGTTGCTTAATGTTTTATCTAATGCATCCTACCAATCCTTTTTCAATATGATCCATGTCTTTGTTCTTGATGAAACCAATCATGTGACTAGATTATGTATAAAATTCTGCTCTGGACAGCATCACCTTCCATCTCCTGGGCAGGTGCATGCACATCCGTGAACACACACTCACACGTATGCACACATGTATACCTTTGAGGGCCCAAAGCTTCAGAAAGACAGAAAACAGCTTATAGCAGGTACGAACATCCTCTAACCTTCTGAAATCTTGTGACAGCTGACAGAGTTGGCATGACTTAAGGAGCTGAATTTGAATCCTGGCTAATGAACTTCCCTGGTTTTCTGAAAGTTGACCTGAACATTCTTTTTCCAGTTGCCTGTGCTACTGAAAATATTTCTATAATGCATTAACCCCTATTTTCTTCTTAGTGAAAATAACAAATAATTGAGCCTACCTTTGCATGACTAAGGCTCATTATCTTTGAAGACAGACTCATTAAAGCATAAAGGGACAGGATTTGGGGAAAAGATGAATCTGGGGTCAGATTTCAACTTTGAATGGCTGTGAGATTTTAGAAAACCTGACAGCTTTTATTAGCGTCGGTTTTTTTTACTGGTTTGCAGAAATAGAGGTGATCATAGTCACCTTGTAGGGCTATTATGAGAGTCAGAAATCACAAGTTGGTAAACTGCCTGGATTTAGGGTCCTGCATGGGGTAGCAATTGTTGTTTTGGCTTTTTTACTCCAGAGAGTGCAGGAGGAACATAGAATGATAAAAGGTACAGGAAGTTGAAATTAAGTCCAGTGTGGGCTGTCCTCAGGACAGTCTTCTGAAACGCTGAATTCTCATGCCAAAACTGATGATCTCATCGTGTATAAAACTGGAGCATAGTGGAAAAGATTCACATCTGATGTGTCTGGTTTCTCTCTGAAGAGCTGCTGATGTTAAGCGGCCCATGCAGGTCTATGGAGCCTGCATGGATGATGAGAGTCTGTCTGCCCATCACCTGGGTCAGCTAGAGCTGGGAGAAATGCAAGAACAGAAGAATTAGGGACTTTAGCCTCCACCACACAGGGGAGCAAGGGGGTGGGCAGAATCAGACACCCTGCATCAGACCTTGTAGCTGCTGCCTGAGCTCCAAGCCTCTCTGGTCCCATTCTTCACTCTGTGATGGGGGTTGCTTTCGTCTGGCAAAATGCCTTGCTCTTATGCAGAGAGAAACTTGAAGAAGCAAGTCAAATTAAAAAAAAAAAAATGCTCCTCGGGCATCTTGAGTCTCCTAGTAGCTTCTAAGGCAGAGAATATTTTGATGGTTTTTCAGCAAATCATAAACACATGGACTGTACTTCATGCCTTCAAAGACTGTTGTTGATGCTAAGTTGCTTCAGTCATGTCCAATTTTTTGCAACCCCATGGACTATAGCCCACCAGGCTCCTCTGTCCATGGGATTTTCTAGGCAAGAATACTGGAGTGGGTTGCCATTTCCTCCTTCAGGGGACCTTCCTGACCAAGGAATCAAACCTGTATCTCTTATGTCTCCTGCATTGACATGTGGGTTCTTTACCACTAACACCACCTGGGAAGCCCTGGCCTCAAAGACACGTAGATGCAAATTTCAGGAGGAAGGTGTTGACAGAATGTGTCCTTGGGAAGCTACCCTCTTAGCCCAGGTGGTTCAAAACCCCCCAGGGGAAGCTCCAGAAAATTGTGGAGAGAGGGACAGTGGCCCCCAAGAGTGACAGCCTACCACATTTCTAAGAACAGAACTGTCTTCAATCTGTTGTGTCTTTGCCAAACCACAATGTACAACCAAAACCTCAAAGAGTCCACTTGGTGGAAAAGAGCTGAGAACACTTCCATTCCTTTCTTCCCTTCTTCCTGCTCAGAACATGGTGAGAGCATCCTTGACAACTTCAGCTAATAAGCTGTATAAGGGACAAAAGTTAGAGGATGGAGAACTAAGACTCCACCCACCACCCCCAGCCTATTCCCAGTCTCCCAAGCTTGTTCTGTTTTCCAAGGCTGGATTTTTGATTCTTGTGTGTGTCCTCAGTTGCTCAATCATATCCTACTCTTTGTGACTGTAGACCCCCAGGCTCCTCTGTTGATGGGATTTTTCAGGCAAGAATACTGGAGTGGGTTGCCATTTCTTCCTCCAGGGGATCTTCCCAACCCAGGGATCGAACCCACATCTCCTGCATCTCCTGCATTGGCAGGCGGGTTCTTTTACCACTGTGCCACCTGGGAAGCCCTTTCAACTATTAACTAACCACAAATTAGTAATAATCAGTTAAGTGATAGGACTGCATGGCGATGTCTCCTGTGTTTCTAGAAACGCTGAATGGCTCTCCCCGTAATACTCCATAATTAAAGGCCTGCTGTATGCCAAGGAAGGGCTCTGCTGGGCACATTGGAAATCCCTGAGAAGCACTGGCTCCCAGCTCCTCCAGGGGCACTGAGAGTGGGGTGGGAGACAGAGGGAACCATGAAAAGGCCGCTGGCCACACCGGGGCAGGAAGTGCTGGTGTCAGGCGATGGCCAGCTGGCAGGTCAGAGAACCACTGGACCAGGAAACAAGTTAGTTGGGGATTTCTTTAGTCCTCGTGGAGTTCATGCATCAGTTTCGACAGGAGAAATTACAACCGGAGAAAATCTGTATTCCAGACAATGATGGTTTTTAAACCCCAGGAAGAGATTTTTAAGGGGGTCAGGAGGACTATGGATAGGAGAGATCTCTCCCTGGAATTCTGATCCAAGGGTCCAGGGTCACACACACGTGCACCGGTGGAGCTGGATGCCTGACGTCTCAGCTTCCTGCAGAAACTTCCCTCCTGCCCACTTTCCCCATTCCTGAGTCTCGGACCCCAGAGGGCCTTCCCGGGCACGACCGGTCTTCACTACTTTCTGAGCCTCTCCCTGATCGTCTGGCAGATACACCGAGCCCTGATGTGGCCTCTGAGTTTTCTGCGACAGTAGTGCTCTGTTCAGCCTCCTCTCTGGGGTTTAGCCAACCGATCTCACAGGGGTGCCCTGAGGCTTCAGCTCCCTTCCTTTTCAGCTCTTGGCCGCTCATAACCTTCCAAACCCTGTTTGAGGGAGTTTGGGAGGGACATGTACACACTGCTCTATTTAAAATGGATCACCAACAAGGACCTACTGTATAGTGCAGGGGACTCTGCTCAATGTTATGTGTCAGCCTGGATGGGAGGGGCGTTTGGGGGAGAATGGATACAAGTATATGTGTGGCTGGATAGCTCTGCGTGCATCTGAAACTATCACAACATTATTAATCGTCTATACTTCACTATAAAATAAAAACTTAAAAAGAATTCTATTGGAAAAAACAATAATTTCCTCTCTTAAAATTCCTCCAAGTGTTTGAAGCACTGTTGTTTAAAGGAATGTGTTCCAGTTTGGGGGATAGGTGAGCACCATTCAAATCATGACTTAGGGACTTGCTTGGTGTGTGGCTTTGCGTAGGTAAATTAACCTCTCTGAACCTCAGTTTCTTCTGTAAAATAGATCTGCTCTGAGCATTCTAGGGTGACCTGGGCAAGGCATCTAGTAGGCGGCTGTTACTTTTAGTCACTTCATCTCTTCTCACATGCAGAGCTTGCAGTAGCATGAAGGTAAGTCAGTTCGCAGGCTGCTCCTGTGTGAATGTGTTTTATGAGCCGGGACTGTCTCGTTGTCATTGTTCAGTTGCTCAGTTGTGTCTGACTCTTTGCGACCCCAAGGACGGCAGCACCCCAGGCTTCCCTGTCCTTCACCATCTCCTGGAGTTTGCCTAAACTCACGTCCTTTAAGTCAGTGATGCTACCTAAGCATCTCATCCTCTGTTGCCCCCTTCTCCTTTTGCCTTCCATCTTTCCCAGCACCAGGGTCTTTTCCAGTAAGTCGGCTCTTTGCATCAGGTGGCCAAAGAATGGAGCTTCAGCTTCAGCATCAGTCCTTCCAATGAATATTCAGGGTTGATTTCCTTTAGAATTGACTGGTTTGATCTCCTTGCTGTCCAGGGGTCTGTGTCATTGAGCCCTCCCAACTGTGTTTTTGCAATGCAGATACCACTTCGATGTTTTCTAGACAGGATCACTGAGACCTGAGGTCAGAAATGTGTAACCCAGTTCTCTGAGGGCTGCCTGGGCACCCTCTCCATCAACTCACATCTGCTTCCTGATTACCTGCTTGTCTTGTTACACTGGCCGGGCATGTCATCACGTGTCCTTAGCTCCAGCCAGGGAGCGGCTGGGCTGTGCTTAGTCGCTCAGTCGTGTCCGACCCCATGGGCTGCAGCCCGCCAGGCTCCTCTGTCCATGGGGATTCTCCAGACAAGAATACTGGAGTGGGTTGCCATGCCCTCCTCCAGGGGATCTTTCCAACCCAGGCATCGAACCCAGACCTCCTGCCTTGCTGGTGGATTCTTTACCGTCTGAGCCACTAGGGAGTGGGGACAGATACAAAGAAAGTCCAGGGCCCTGTTCTCAGGCGCCCGCGGTCTGCTGGTGAGAGGGTAAACTATTGAGAGAGGGGAGACAGCGTGTCCTAGCTGAAGGTGGGACCGGCTCTCCTGTGCCCACTGGCACAGAGCCTCCTCCTGTGGTGGCTGGCCCAGGGCTCCCCTGGGCACCTCTGCAGCTATCTGAGGGAGGTTGAGACTGGCAGGGGAGAAGGCAGGCCCAGGACAGAGCCGCCCTGTGCATCTCAGCTGGGGCACTTCCGGAAGGCTCCTTTTCAAGGCAACAAGGCATATTTCTCTAGCTGTGAGCGTTCTTACTAAGTCACTTCAGTCATGTCTGACTCTGCAACCCACATGAACTGTAGCCCACCAGGCTGTCTGCCCATGGGATTTTCTAGCCAAGAATACTGGGATGGTTGCCACTTCCTCCTCCAGGAGATCTTCCTGACCCAGGGATCGAACCCACAGCTTTTAAGTCTCCCGCATTGGCAGGCAAATTATTTTCCAATAGCGCCACCTGGTAAGCCCATTTGTCTAGGTACGAAGCTTTCAACGAAGCTCTGAAGGAGGAAGAAAAATGAGAGGATGCCATCCTGATGCTCAGGGAGCCCAGAGTCCAGGAAGAACCCTCACCAGGCTCGAGGGGGAGAGCCTCCCGCAGGTGGGGGGCAGCAGGACCCAAGGCGTCTTTCTCGGATGGTCTCTTTCTCTCCTGCCCAGGCTTCCGGCCCGGGCGTGGTCTGCTGGCTTTCTCTGCGACTCGTGCTACTCTGCTGGTCACTATCATAGTCGGCCCAAGGATGCGTCCAGGCTGGTGAGCCGAAGGATGCCCCTTGCAGGGCTCCTGGACGTGGGAGCCAGGCCGCGGCTGTGCCCTCCACGCTGGATGCTCTGGGCTTTCCCCCCTTCTTCTCTCCCTCCCTGGCGGCGCTGGGTGCCCAGGGCCACCCAGAACCAGCGGGTCCTGTGCCCTGGGACCTCTCTGCGGGACAGCAGTCAGCCTCCGGCTCCTGGGCTGCCTCATGTCTCCTCCTCCTGCGTCGGTCTCCCCTGCCAGTCTGTTCTTTCGGCTCCCCCAGCTCGCTGTCTCTGCTCTCCTGTCTGATCTCAGCCCTCTGAGAACCCAGCATCCAGCCTCCAGAACGGAGTTGGGAGGCTGTGACTAATGCACTTGAAGGTGAGTAATCTGCTAAATATAAAATGCCACTCTCTCCCTGCGAGCAAAAGACACCGAGAGGCCTGCGTCCCCTCCCACCCGATCCATCCTTCCTCGGGGGGCCGCGGATCTCTCTGAAGCTTATGGTGAATGGCTAACACAGAAAGCCTGGCGGGCAGTGGGGACTGCCTATCTCTTCATCCTTGGCTTCTCCCGCAGTCTCTGAAGCTGCTGCATTTCCTGCTCTCGGAGCTGCTCTGGGTGGAAGGAGTGAATTAAGAAGGGGGGAATGCCTGGCCCTCACGGAGTTATGAAGGAGCACGATTTGCCTTCAGGACTTGCCCTCTCCTCTTTCAGTCCGGTCCTGATTCAGGGGACCCCATTCTCTTGCAGAGATAAGAGGAGTCTTGTCAGCACCCAGGAGTCTGCATCTCCCAGGAGCCAGATGATGCTGAGCCACGGATGACTGACGAGCTGATGGAGGGTCTGATTTGGGCCCTTGACAGGGGGACAGGTGCCCCCTTAGTGCCCCACACTGCTTTCTGCCTGGCCTGACTGCCGTGGGTCTTTGTCACCTTGGAATATGGGTCCTTGTAGCATATGCGTGAAATATCACAAGCACATTTAGTAGTTGACATTTACTTGGTGACCATCACAATCAATTTTCTCAACCCCGTGAGATGGATCTACCATGATTCTCAGTTTATAGACGAGAAAACCGAAGTTCAGAAAGTTGAAAGCAACTGTCCAGAAGCACAATGCTGGAGGTGTTAGAACCATGATTAAAACCAGTATTTTATACTTTGTGGCTAAACCAGTAACTTTAAAATGTTTTTTGATGCCAGTCCATAGTAAGAAAAATATTTTTATGTTGTAATGCAGCAAATAGACACTCACGTGTGTATCATTAGACATATACACACATATAAAACAAATATTTGGGGAAACAAAACTTGACTGCTTTCTAATTTATTCTATTATCTCCTAGTCAGTTTCTTTCTGTTCTGTTCTAATTTTATTTAAAAAATTATAGAGCCCATCAAATTGATTTCATGATTCTCTGTAGGTCTTTCTCTGCAGTTTGAAAAACACTGGACTAAGCATCCTTGTTGTTTAGTCACTCAGTTGTGTCTGACTCTTTGCAACCTCATGGACTGCAACACGCCAGGCTTCTCTGTCCCTCACTCTCTCCCGGAGCTTGCTCAAACTCATGTCCATTGAGTCAGTGAGCCCTTTCAACCATCTCATCCGCTGTCGTCCCCTTCTTTTTCTGCCTTCAGTCTTTCCCAGCATCAGGGTCTTTCCCAATGAGTCAGCTCTTTGCATCAGGTGGCAAAGTATTGGAGCTTCAGCTTCAGCATCTGTCCTTCCAATGAATATTCAGGGTGGATTTCCTTGAGGGTTGACTGGTTTGATCTCCTAGCAGTCCAAGGGGCTCTCAAGAGTCTTCCCCAGCATCACAGTTTGAAGGCATCAATTCTTTGGGGCTCAGCCTTTTTTATAGTCCAGCTCTCACATCCGTACATGGCTACTGGAAAAACCATAGCTTTGACTCTATGGACCTTTGTCAGCAAAGCGATGTCTCTACTTTTTAATATGCTGTCTAGGTTTGTCATAGCTTTGTCTCCTACATGGGCAGGCGGGTTCTTCACCACTAGCACCACCTGGGAAGTCCTAAGCATCCTCAAACCACAATAATTGTGGCACTGGGCAGTGTCTGCAAAGCTGAGTTCTAACCCTAAGGCAGGAACTAACTTTGTGACTTTGAGACAAGCCTCGCACATCCTGGGCTTCCTCTTCCTAAAGCCTGTGGTGTAACTGAGTTTTCCTGAAGGACTTGGAAGCCCAGCTCACGTCTTTGTTTAATCACCGCAAGCCCTTTGCTTCTGTCTCTCCGGGAAGCAGAGCAGAGTCTCCCCATCTGCGTGTGTCACGTGTGTTGCCTGTGCACACGTGTGTTACCTGTGCACACGTGTGTCACAGGGAGAAAGCTGGCTGATGGCCGGGCAGGTCCCTGCTCTCTCGGGCTGGTGGGCTCTGTCATGGCAGCGGGGCACGGAGGGAAAAACGCGGTTTCCCCATTGAGATTCAGGATCTAATATGAAACGGCACATTTTCTCACGTGCAGTGTGATGGGAGTCCCCTGCTGATCCTTTTATTTGTCTTCCTATGTGTTTTGAAAGGTTGAGGAAAGACTATTTCAGTGGAGATTAGGAGCTGTATGCGGTGGTAGAGAGACAGAGACACAGGGAAAAAGGTGATCGTCTGATCAGTCAGAACACGTGTCCTACTCAGTAGGACAGGGTCCTGGTCTCCCCTCTATGTGGCTGTGCACCCTTGGAGATGGCCCCTCCCTCCGTGGGCATGTCCTGGCCCCAAGAGACTTGGGTGAGGTCTCTTTCAGCCTGGACCTCCTGGAATTAAGAGTTTATGTGGTTGAGGCAGTGTGTCAGCAGTTTTCCGGCTTGGAATAATTGCCTTTTTAACTGTGGGGAGCAGAACGCAGGAGGGTGCCCCTAAGATTGTCTCCCCAGAAGGTGACATGGCCTAGATCACAACGCAGAGGGTCTCAAGAGTTCTTATTTCGGGGGTCCCCTCTGCAAAGGCAATTGGGGACCAGGGATGGCTCCTGTTTCACCCCTCTCGCCCAGAGACAGGGAACGTGGCTTTGCTATATGCCCTCCTCCACCTGGTACTTCTGAAATTATCTCTGGGTGAGAGAGATCTTGGCAGAAGCCTTTCTTTAATATTTGGTTCAGCGGGGGAGCCCAAGGTGCCTTTGGAACAGGGCAGACTTGCTGGGGCGCATCCACGGGGCGCACCTGCCCTCTAGTGGCGAGAGCGGAAAAGGCCTGGGCAGCCAGGGCTCAGCCAGCCAGTCTGCCGCCAGACCTCAGTGACTGCGGGAGACAGTGTGTGGACACTGGAGGCCCCACCGCAGCCCAAACTAGGCCGACAGGTGGAGGTCATTCCCTGGACCGACTCCAGGCCCCAGACGTGCGGTTTGCCTCACCCGTTCATGCATTCATTCACTCAAGAAATACCTATGGGACTTTCAGGGCGGTCCAGCGGTTAAGACTCTGCGCTTCAACTGCAGGGAGCAGGCGTTCTCGGGGAGGTAAGATCCCACAAGATGGGGCAAAAAACAGAAATAAAAAATAAATAAAATCCAGCTACACTCCAACAAGCTTGCTGGCTCTCGCTAAAGTGGAGGAGATGTTCCTGGCTGTTACATTCACTAACTTGTTTAAATTTATAGATGCCATGTATAACCTCAGTTAGTAAAGAATTTCCCTGCAGTGCAGGAGATTCGGATTTGATTCCTGGGTCAGGAAGATCCCCTGGAGAAGGAAATGGCAACCCACTCCAGTATTTTTGCCTGGAGAATCCCACGGACAGAGGAGCCTGGCGGGCTACAGTCCATGGGGTAGCAAGAATCGGACATGACTTAGCAACTAAACCATCACCAACATAAGTGATATCATATAGTATTTGTCTTCCTCTGTCTGACTTATTTCCCTAAGCATAACAACTTTTAAATCTATCCATGTTGTTGAAAATGGCAAGATTTCATCTTTTTACAGCTGAGTAGTATTCCATTATATATACAGACACCACATCTTAATCCATTCATCTGTTGATGGACACCTAAGTTGTTTCATATTTTTGGCTACAATATTGCAAATAGTGCTCTATGAACATTGGGGGGTATGTATCTTTTCAAATTTGCTTTTATGTATTCTTTGGATATATATCCAGAAGTGGAATTGCTGGATCATATGGTGTTTTCATAATATTTTTAGTTTTTTAAGGAAGCACTTTACCCATTTTTATCCACTGTGTGGATAAACTGCATTTTATTTATTATTCATCAATTGATGCACCAGAGAGAATTTTAGTACTAATTGGAGATGAGCTTGGAACTGATAGACTATGAGTACCTTTTTCCATTTCCAGATCAGGTTGCTAACATGACAAAACCAGTGAGTGAGGGAGATGACATGCAAGGTGAGATGAGCAGTGAGGCAGAAATGGAGTGAGCCTGATGGAATCTGGAGCTTCATCTACTAACCAGGAGAGGAAAGTCAAGGTCATCCAGGGAATCTTTGTGCAAGTGCTATTGAAAGTGGGGTCCAGCTGCTTGCTGCTCAAAAGCCAATAAAGAGGCAAGGTTGGTGGAAAGGAAAATTTGTTTTATTTCCAGAGACCTCCAACTGGTGAGGAGGGCAGACTCCTGTCAAAAGGCTGACTCCTCCCCACCAATAATCAGTGGGCAAAACTTTTAAAGGGGAGTTTCAGGGGTGTACAAGCAGACGGAAGGGACTGTAAGCAGAAGCAACACAGTCAGCTCTGACAGTCATCTTGAAATTGGTCCTTCCGTGGTCTGACCAGAGTCATCCTGGTTGTTTTAAGTACAGTTCATTTTCAGTTCCAGAATCAATTTGTTCCCATTGCTTTGAGGCCAGTTCTTGGAATTGTGGCAGCTTAGGAAACATCTACAGTCTGATCATCATGTAATTAACTTTTTCCACGTTGTATGTGTGTGTGCGGGGGTCTCAGTGTCCATAATAAGGTATGGCTCAGAATATTATCTATAGCTGCTGAAGAGAAACTAAAGGTCCTTGACTTTGCTTAGTGACTAAACTATTATTATTTCATCGTGTTTAACTGTTTTCCTTTGCTTCTGCATTTTCTCACTTGTCTGATTTAACTTATTCTTTGGCTCAAGTTTTTCTACAGACAAAAGGCAGATGGAGGACATGGGGTGGAGGGACCGTAGGGTCCTGCTCCGTGTCACAGGGAGTCAACCTGATCTCTGTCTGCAGCTCTGGCCATGACACCACGAAGCCACAGGCTGAAAAAAGCATTTGTGCCAGGGATGGGGGTCAGCCCAGGGGTGGCTGCAACCTCATCTCCTCCCTCCCCTGGAAGCCCTGTTGGGAGGCAGCTGACCACACGCCTTCCCGGGATGTGCGTGACTGTCACTGCCCCTTACATGATGATCCGCCAGATCCTGTTATGAGTGAAATGAATGATGTCATTGTCCTCGCTGGCAACAGCCTGCGTCGTACCATACAAAGGCCAACTGCTGCAGTGGTGGGCTGGTGGGGGGGGGGGGTGCCCAGCCAAGGGTGGGAGCCACCCTGACAATGAGCTCTTTCAACTCAGCCCGACGGGGAGCCACTGAGGGTGCAGACCGCCCCCCATCCACACGCCCCGTGCTGCAGTGTCTAAGCCGAGCATCCGGGGTGAAGCAGCAAATGAGGCCAGAATGCAGCGGAGTCGGAGCTGTGTTCTCGTGGAGGAACAGGCAGGATGGGGGTGACTCTTCGGGCTCCCTTAGACCCGGGCAGGGCTCACCGACCGCTGGACAGGCAGCGCCATCCACTCTGGGGCGTCCTCCCCTGTGACTCCCTCCATCTCACTCCTTCCTGCCCCTCCGTCCCCCTGACCGATGGTGGCCGTCCAGCCTCGCCTTCTTTTCCCCTCTGGTCCTGTCGCCCTTGCCCTGTGGCTTTTCTGGAGAGGCAGGGAGAACAGGAGAAAGGAAAAGAGACAGAGACCTGTGTGATTGGAGCCTGAGGGCCGATCAGGCAAGGACAGAAATGTGCAAAGTTCCTCGCAGATTATCATCTTCAACACACACGTGTGCACACACACATGCATCTTCCCCTCATCTTGTCTCCAGGAATATTCCTCAGGTTTGGAACCAGTTGCTCAGAGTCCTGGTTGAGGATTGTGCCTCGATTCACCTGACCTATAGTCAGGGGTCTTTGGGGAAAGTAGCAGAACCAAGTTCTTACCACCTTCCCCCAACTCACCAGAGTGCCAGGTGTTAGAGGCTGTGTCCCCCTGACCCCGGGCAGCCCACTGCATCCCCAGCAGAACAGAACAAATGCTCGAAAATGCCTGCATTCAGTTATGTATTCCTGATACCCTCCGGCACATCGTTCTCTGAAAATCTGTGTTGAATAAGCTAAGATTCCCTCTTCTTGTCAGGCAAGGCCACCCTTTGATTCTTTTCGTCCCAATAAAGCAAACCATGGTCTTCAGTAAAGAATCCGCCTGCAATGCGGGAGACTCAGGTTCAATCCTTAGGTCGGGAAGATCCCCTGGAGAAGAAAATGGCAACCCACTCCAGTATTCCTGCCTGGGAAATTCCATGGACAGAGGAGCCTGGTGGGCTACAGTCCATGCGGTTGAAAAGAGTTGGACATGACTGAGCAATAGTGTCATGCACTTATCAAGTGCAAAGTCTCTGGAGCCAGACTGCCTGGATTTGAACCCTGACCCTGATCCCTGGGAGCTGTGTGATCCTGGACAAGTCACTTAGCCAATCCGTGCTTCAGCAGTTTCCTCCAGGAAAGTGGCTTTTGATCGTACCTAGCTCCTGGGTTGTGAGGATGGTCTTGGTTAGTGTGTATGTGGTGTACAGAACTGTGGGTGACCCATGGCTATGACCTCACGGAGTAGCTATAATGTGACAGTGAGTGTACCGTTCCCTGCATGTCACCCATACAAGTTCCAGCTCTCTGCCCTCGGGCAGGCATCCTGCTCACCTCTCATAACCCCAGAGGCGCTATGAGGGCAGCCAGGGCTCTGTGAGTCTAGGGGTAACTGGGTGAGGAGGGGATGAGGTTGTTAGGCTTTTTATTGTTTTACTTCGGGCAGAAGGAATCCACGGTGACATCAGTAAAGACCTTATTTTGCAGTTGTGAGCTAGATGGTAGTTTTCCACCTAAGCTTTTTGACCTATATAGACTCAAGGAGGCACTTAAGTGGGTGGGGAGGGGGGCATCACAGGAGACCAGCAGGCTCCTCCCTCAGGGCAGAGCTGTGCCCAGCTCAGAGAAAGGGCACCGGGCTGAGGTGGTCCTGCCTAAAGTCACAGTCCACTTCTCTGGATCCCACCTGCTTCCCAGGGGCTAGGTGGGCACTGCAGCATCTCGGGTCCCCTACAGGGGACTTCCCACAGGTCTCCAGCAACAAATGCAAAGTTACCCACCCGGCATTGTGAAGACACCAGTGAGAGCTGCCCACAGAGGGCGACGGCAGCCTTTGGCATCGTGTTTACATCTTCCCAACATCAGCCTGATGGCTGTTTCCCACGGGGAAGTGACATTTCCACTATACGGCCAAGCTAGCGAACTAACCTCCGTGGTACCCACTGTGCCTGTCATGGGAGAGGGAGGACGGATAAGGGGGATGGATGCTGGTGGCACAGGAGGGGCTGGCCTTGAACAAGGAGGACCAACACCAACGTGGAGACGGAACTGACCGTCCGAGGATGGGAAGTGGGTGCGGGTTGCCAGGGAAAGTGCGGGGACCAGATTAGAATGATGGCAAAGCAGTGCATTGGGCTGTGGGCGGGAGGGTCTGGATGGACTCGGGGCAGCCTTGAAGTCTCAGCAGAACCGTTTGATTTGATTGTGTAGGAAATGGCATGGACTTACATGGGAAGACATATGACTTGTCCTTGGGCTGGAGCCCAGCTAGGAAACTTTCCCAGGTGGAGAGAGGGCAGGGGCAACCCAGGTCTGTAGGGAGACATGTAACCAAGCTGCATCCTGCCAGCCCTATGGCTAAACCAAATCCTCACGGTGGGGATTATCCATTACTTTTTCTAGTTCTTTGAGATTCCTAATCCTCTTGGCCCTGAGCATGGATAATCCAAGGCTTACGTGCACATGATTTTTCACAAGCTTTCCCAAGACCTTGGTCTTGTCAGAAGGTGAAACTGAGGCCCTGGCTGGGGCGCCCCGGAGTCACCGAGGCGGGGGACGGAGCCTGTCCCTGTGGCTTCTAAACATGTGGCTCTTTAGCATCTTACAGAGAGAGGAGGGAAAGGATGCATTGAAGAGAGGATGTTTGGACAAACAGCCATCTTAATGGCTTCTCAATAGAGGCAGGTGGGACTCCCACCCCAGCCCCCATATTCCTCCAGCCCATTGGTCAGCAGAAGGCTGGAGGAAGCTGGAGGATCCAGCAAGATCAGAAAAAATAAACTTAATCCTTCACCGTGTGGGTGGGGAATGAGGAAGAAGTGAACCTGAGATGGGGGGCGTGGTTACCCTGGGGGGAGGCCTGAGGGTGTGATGTCCCCATCCTGCCTGCCTCTTAGGAAGAGTGTGGGGTGCAGGGCGTGGGACCCTAAGAGGGGACTGGTCTCCCTGCGGGGGGAGGGCGGGGCTGCTGACCTGTCTGACTTCCTCCCCGTCCTCCCGGGAGCCGCCGCCCTTTACCTTCTGAGCAACCCCTCCCCTGGGTTGTCTGCTGCTGTCTCTCTGGATCTGAGACAGTGTCCCGTCCCCGGCCAGGTGAGGACAGGAGCCTCAGCGCCTGGAAGTGAGTGAGTGTGAACGCGAGTGTGTGTGTGTGTGGGGGGGGGGGGGCGGTGCTGGGCTGGGACCACCACAGATCAGAGCTGGGGTGCGGCGGAGTAGAGAGCTTGTAGCCAGGGTGGGTGGGGGGCACTGCCCTGCACCCTGGAGCTCAAGGACCGGTCTGGGACCCATCACGGACCTCAACGCCCCCGGCGAGCAGCCAGAGCACGTCGGGCACCGACCGGAAGAGCCCGGGAGGACCCACGGGGTGAGTGAAGCCCTGGACGGACTAGGGGTGGCTGGGCTTGGTGAGGCGGGGAAAGAAGCCTGGGGTGCTCAGCAGACCCGCAGGTGGAATGAGAAGACTAAGGAAAGCCAGCGAGTCCCGCCTCTCTGCCCCGCCCCTTGGGCTGCCCGACAGCCACGCCCCTCTCCTGGGCCCTGTAATATCAGGGGGCGCCCGGTAGGGGGCGCTGCCGAGAGGAGCCGCAGAGGTGTAAACATCCGAACCGCGCTAAGGCCCATGGACTCTCCCCAAAGGGGACCGTGGTGGGGGTGGGGGTGGTGGTCATCCAGTGTCCGAGGGCGGAGCAGTGGGGCCCCCCAGCCCGTGTCCTGGGTTCCTAGACCCTCAGGCAGTGGGGGAGGGGAGGGAGTAGGCAGAGGAGGTGGTCTACATGAGATGCAAACCCCACTTCTACTCCTAGGTGCTCACGATGGCCGGGGGCCCTGGAGAGACTCTGGAATAAATACTTGTGGGCCTTAGAGAATGGAGGTAGGAGGTGGTGTCACCGGATGGCGTTTTTCTTATGTTTATTCCACCCAGACTAATGCCAAACATTCGGAGGAAGAAGAGCTGGTGACCAGCGTGGTGAGGGAGGAGCGGGTGGTGGGTGGACCTGGAGGCCAGCTTGGCCGTCCCGCCTCCCCTTGCTTTTCCAGACCCGAGGACGGGGTCCTGGTTCCTGGTTCACTCGCTGCTGCAGGTCACCCTCCTCCTGGCTGTCTACCTCCTCCTGGTGGTGGCAGGGCCTTGCCTTATGTCCAGTCGGGAGCCTCCGAGTCTGGCAGGACCCCTCGCCGCCTACAACCTGGGCCTGTGGCTTTCTCTGGGTACATGTTCTATGAGGTAAGGCTGGTGGGGGACCCTGCAGTCCTAGGGTCTCTTTCTTGGGGGTGCCAGGGGGTGGATAAAACCATGATATTCCCATGCAGACAATTGAGAAGCCTTGACGGGGACAGAGGGGCTGGAATTCTGGGTTATCTTTGGCTGCCATGTCTTCCCTTGTGGTGGTTCAGTTGCTCAGTCATTTCCAACTCTTTGTGACCCCATGGACTGCACCATGCTAGGCTCCTCTGTCTTCCATTGTCTCCCAGAGTTTGCTCAAATTCATGTCCACTGATGCTACCTAACCATCTCATCCTCTGCCTCTCTCTTCTCCTTTTTCCTTCAGTCTTTCCCAGCATCGTGGAGATGCAAACCTTCATCACTCAAGCCCATTTTCCTTAAATAAAAAAGTGGAAGTGAGCGGCGAGCCTGAATGGAATTCGTTCTCCACTTGCACCTAAAAACCGTCACCTCCTGTTTCTGCCTGGGCTCTGCTAACCTCAGTTCCTTTTTCTGAGCCCCAAACCCAGTGATCCTTCCAGATGTGTTATCTGTCTCCCAATAGCAAGAGCGTCCAAGGCAGGGCTGTCTCTTACTTCTCTTGGTAAAGACAGGCCCCTCAGAACGTCTGGTACCATGTGGAAGAGGCTGACACCTTGTGAGACGTGTCTGAGAACTTGTCATTTAATTGTGGTGACAGAGTACCCCGCTGCCCCCACGATCCTTTGAAAGCCTGCCGTGCCCATGTTGGCTTCCTGCTCAGAAGCCCTCTGTAGCTCCCTTGGCTGACAGGACCAGAAGGAAGAGTCTCTCATTTAGGGAATATTATTTGGTTCATCGAGGTGGCTCGGGGCTCAGAGCAGGGTCCAATGTGAAGTGTTTAGTACCATTCTGGACTCATTGTCACATGAGTAGACAAATGATAAAATTTCAGTTTCTTAAAACAACCTTCAAGACCCTTCATGAGGGATTTTCCTGGCAGTCCTGTGGTTAAGATTCCACACTTCCACGACAGGGAATGCAGGTTCAGTGCCTGACTGGGGAACTAAGATCCTTCATGCTGTGTGGCAGGTGGCCAAAAAGTTAAAAAAAAAAAATCATGAATGGATTCTGCTGGGTCGCTGCTCCTGTGACTGCCCATCTGCTGGTAGAAGCCTCCACCACTGCCCCTTGCAGCCCCGGGCATCAGGAGAAGTCCAGACACTCCTTCCAGCATGCAGGTCCCTCACCCTCCCCTCTGCTGACCCCACGGCCGCCTCATTGTGAGCCCACTACCAGCTTCTGGCATACTTCGTGTTTCCTACTCATCCTGGAAAGTGAGGATGGTTTTCTGTATCTTTAGGGGAGCACTTAGCTTCCTGGGGACGGGGCTGATGTGCACATGGCTTCATGTCCCCTCCTGACTTAAGGTCTCATGCAGAGTAGGTGCCCAGTGTGGGTTTGTGGTCCATATTTACCCACATTAAAAACAAAACAAAACTGGGGACCAGCAAGATGTATGCAAGGCCAGCCTCTGAGCCAGCCAGAGCTCAGGGTTGACCTCATTGACAGTCGTTCACCAAGTGTTAGTGAGGGCTGGGGAGGGATGCTGGTGTCCAGAATATCCTCTCGGGCCTTCAACCAGTCAGGCTCTAGCTGTGTGGGGCGGAGCAGGAATCATGACTTAATCCTTCCCTATTCTCTTCCTTCTAGTTCATGGCCACTTTGCTCCTGGCTAACTACAGCTACCTCTGCCAGCCAGTAGACTACAGCCGGAACAAGCTTGGGATGAGGGTAAGACAGGCAATGGGAAAGTTGACCTGGAGATGTTACCAGAGTCTACACTAGGGCTGCTCTCAGGCCTCAGGCTGATAAGTGGGGAGAAGATGTGTTGAGGCAAGGAATATGCCTTTGATTGATAAGATGGCAGAGGAATGTCTCAAAATAACCATCATAAAAGGGTCTGGATGCCAGGTTCTTTTATAGAAGGGAGATAGGAGGGGGTGAGGAAACAAAGTAAAAAGGTCATTAATCTTGCATTTAAATATCTCCCAGAATGGCCAGCCTGAGAGTGGGAGTGGAGGGGATGTGTTAATGTCTTCTTTCTTGCAGCCATTCACAGGTGGGCAGGGTCCAGATGCCTCCATGAAAAAAGGCACTTTGGTTTAACATTCAGGCAGAGGGCCAGGGTTCCCCAAGGCGGGCCATTATGTATGGACAGTATCCTTTTAGTGAACAAAAAACAATGGGAAGAAGAGGTTAACGAAACAAGTCCAACATGTAGTCAAATTTTGTTCTTCTCTATAATAAAGAGCGGGTTCATAGAATGAACTTCATAAAAACCAGGTGCTGTCACCTGGGTCTTCTGATGGGACTCAGTGAAGATCAGCTCAGTACAGGCTCAGAAGACCTCAGTGTGACTCTCAGCTCTGCCAGTTCCTCACTGTGTGACCATGGGTAGCTTCCCTGCCTTTTACAGGCCTCAGTTTTCTATCAGTAAAATGGGGATAATGACACCTATTTTATAAAAGGAAACAATTGGAAGAAGATTGAACAAGCTGATGTGTGAAAGTGTTCACACCTTGGCCTGGCACACATGGAATGTGTGGTAGCCAAGGGGTCAATATTTCATTTTTTTTAGCTGCTCTCTCAACTGGAAGCAGAACAAAAGGCTTCCTTGCAGTAAAAAACAAAACAAAACAAAAAAAACCCTAGGCTTGGCTAGTCACAAGTGATTTGGGTGTTGAATCAAGGGAGATTGAATGGTATACTCAAGTCTTGCTGCTCAAAATATGGTCCATGGGCCAGAGATGGCAGGAACATCACTGGGACCTTGTTGGAAATGCAGAAATTCATGGCTCACCCCAGTTCAGAATCTGCTTTTCAACAAACAAGATCCCTGAGTGATCTGTGTGCTGGTTAAAAGTCATGTATCCTCCTTTTCTCTGTGCCAGCCGGTATCTTCATGCAGGCAGGTGGGCACTGTGGGGGCAGAGGTTGCCGAGGGACCGTCAGGTTGGAGCCAAAGCCAGTGGTGCCAGGTCAGTGGTACCACCAGCCTGACAGCACTCTGACTGCACTTTCCTTCCCTGACCAGCAGATGGCGAGCGTGTGCTGGTGGTGCTTCTCAAAGGCCGTTGAATTACTTGACACCGGAGTGCCTATCGCTTGTAGAGAATTACCTCTGTCAGCCAGGTCTGGGGTGGTTTTGAAGGCACTGTGAATAAATGCTTCCCTCCAGAGTCCCTGTTGGCTACACCTGAGGCTGATGTCAGAGTCAAACCTCGATCCTACGACCTGGAGAAAGAAGGATGCTCACTGATGAAGCATTTGCCCCCCTTAGCAACCAGGTTCCAGGTTAAGAGAAAATGGGAAGAGAAACAAACTTTAGAAACTGTTGTTATGTAGCAAGAGACATCAGAGAGCAAAAGCCTTAAGTGTTATAAGTAAAAGAAGTCTTGCTTGTGAATCCAGAAGTCTTGTGGGGGTGGGGTGAGGCCACAGTTTTGGGGGTGGTGATAAAGTCTCTCTCAAAGTGGAGTCTGAGTGGAGAACCTTAGGGAATTTGTCTGATGGTTCCCTAGGTCCTGGGCTGGGTGTTTGACACCTGAGTTCTCTACCCAATGCCCTGGGGTAGGGTAGGGGGGTTGGTCAGGTTAATACTGAAAGATCCCAGCCTCTGAAGCCAAGTTATGTTCAAAATCCCAGCTTGGCCTCCTGTTAGATGTATAACCTTGAACAACTTGGGCTTGCTTGGTGGCTCAGCAGTAAAGAACTCCTGCCAATGCAGGAGATGTGGGTTTGATTCCAGAGTCGGGACGATCCCCTGGAGAAGGCAATGGCAACCCACTCCAGTATTCTTACCTGGAGAATCCCATGGACAGAAGAACCTGTCAGGCTACACAGTCCATGGGGTCACAGCCGGACACCACTTAGTGATTGAACAACAGCAACAAACAACTTACTTAAATTCTGAGCCTCGGCTTTGAGGTCTATAAAATGGAGATGAGTATAAACTGCACACCATTATGAGTGTTTCTATGAGCTTTTATACGTACAGAGGCACACAGAAGGGGCTGTCCAGGCATTTGACCGTGGCATCACCCTTGAGTTTTAGCCTCCCTGTCAGCACAGCAGACAGAGTCACCCTGTCCCTGGTAGCTGAGGCCCCAGGTGGCGTCTGGAGGAGCAATGACCCCAGAGTTGAGCCTTCTCTTCCTCCACAGGTCTTCTTTATATTATGGAAGAAGCCTGAGCAGATCACCTTCTTGCATGTCTACCACCATGGCACCATGCTCTTCAACTGGTGGGCTGGGGTCAAATACATGCCGGGGGGTCAAGGTGAGTGAGGGGCTTGGGCAGGACTCGTGGGGCACACCCCCTTCTGCTGGACGGAGTGCCAGCTCGGGAGGCAGGCAGCCCGGCTCCCCGGTTCCTCTCCTCTGTGGCCCTGACTCCTGGCCGCTGCTCACACTTTCTCTCTGTTGCTCCCTGGAGCCCTCCCTGGAGTGGGGGAGGAGGCACCTGGAGATGCTCAAGACCATCAGCCCAGAGAGGGCAGGAGGCATTGTAAGCATCCTCGTCTGGCATCCTTGTAACCCACAGCCCACCTTCATGACCTCAAGTGGCTCATGCAGGACCCCCTTGTGATAGAGCCACACCAGGGCTCGTCTCTGTGGGGTGTGCAGAGATGGCTTCTTGGAAGACTGAAACTGGAAGAGAGAGTCCAGAGCACAGGCAAGCCCGGAGCCACTCACTTCCCTCCTTCTTCCCACCCTGCCCTGCAGCCTTCTTCGTTGGGATGCTGAGCTCTCTGGTCCATGTCTTCATGCACCTGTACTATGGACTGGCCAGTCTGGGGCCCTGCCTACGGCCTCTGCGTGGTGGAAGCTGCACCTTACTGTCCTGCAGCTGGTGAGAAAGACCTGCTGGCTCCAGGGGCCTCAGCGGAGCGCCGGCTTCTATTCTCGACTGCACCAGTGACTTGTAATCTGACCACAAAAAAGTCCTTCTCATCGCTTCCTTAGCCTCTCAACTTGCGAGGTCTCAGCAACCATTTTGCCAGATCCTAGAACTGATCCTGATGTCCTGACCTGATGTGAGGCCCGGAGCAAGTGATTCCGGCCTCAGTCTCATCTTCCAGTGAAGTGAGGGAGCTGGGCTAGGTGCTCTTGGACGGCTAATGTCCTGCGAGTCTGTGATAACTTTTCCATCCCTGGGGAACTGGGGGGCCCTGTGGTTTGGGGAGCACTGTTGCCAACTGCAGGTGACTGCCTGAGCTGTCCCTTTAGGGGCTCAAGATAGATTGAAGCCGTCATCAGTGTTGACATGATAGGGTGCGATGGGGAAAAACGGGGGACCAGACCAGGAGAGGGGTCAGGAAGGTTCTTAGCATCATGAGCAGGAATGCCTGGGGTGGTGCTTCCTAGTTCTTCCTTGTTCTGAGCCCTGGGAGCCCCAGGGGATGACAGGAAGGTCAAGGGGAGCATCTGCCAGTTTTTTGCTTCTCACCCTCTGCCGTCTTCTCTTTCCTCTTGTACCTCCTCTCCCCAGGGTCAATTTGTGGCCATTGCCGCCCACTCCTCCTACAATCTCTTTGCTGAGTGCCCCTTCCCCGACGGGTTCAACGTGGCCGTCCTCCTGTACTTGCTCCGCCTCTTGACCCTTTTCTTCAACTTCTACCAGCAGACATACCTGAGGAGCAAGCGGAAGAAACCGGCTTAAGGGGCAGGACCACGGACTGAAACTAACAGAGGGTTCACATCCCACCTGGGCTGAGCAGATTCCTCTGGGCCCGAGTCTCATTCAATGAGCAAAGACAAGACCCACCTCTGTTCCAGAGTCCAGGAAGACAGAAGTGGACTCAGCTTCTTGAACTCACTTCTCGTGTGGATTTGTCACTGTTTGTACACCTCCTTTCAGATACACAATAGAAAGGGTGTATGCGTGTGTCTGGGCGCTCAGTTGTGTCTGGCTCTTTTGCAACCCCAGGGACTGTAGCCCAGTAGGTACCTCTGTCCATGGGATTCTCTAGGCAAGAATGCTGGAGTGGGTTGCCATTGCCTTCCCCAGGAGATCTTCCCAACCCACGTCTGTTCTGTCTCCTGCTTTGGCAGGTGGGTTCTTTATCACTGAGCCACCTCTGCTAGATATGAGCCCCACAGGAGGGATTGGCTTACTCTCCATGGTCCCCAGAGCTGGAACAGCACCTCAATAAGTGGGCATTTGGATCCATATCTTGCCCCACTGGTGGTCATGACCTCTGATGAAGAGCAGGGCTGGGAGCGTGGAGGAAGTCAAGGTTGGCTCGATCTCTCACCTTGTGGGTGGAGACAATGAGTGAGAATGTCTACCAAGAAAGTGGGTCTGTGTGATTTCTAGCATGGATGTGCAAACAATTCCCCTGCATATATCTCTCTGTTCATCAGTGCCTACATGTGTATTTACAAAGTTGTATAATTCTGTGTGTGTGAGTGGAGTGGCAGACAGGACTACACATATAGGTCTGAATGTGTGTCCTAAGTCACTCTGTGGACTGTAGCCCACCAGGCTCTTCTGTTCTGGGGATTCTCCAGGCAGGAATACTGGAGTGGGTTGCCATTGCCACCTGCAGGGGGATCTTCCCACCCCAGGTATCAAACTTGCGTCTCTTATGTCTCCCTCTTTGGTAGGCAGGTTCTTTACCACTGGTGCCACCTGGAGAGCCCCATGTGTCTGAATACTTGTTTTCAAATACATGTATATGCTTCCATTTATGATTTTCTTTGTTGGTGTTTGTAACTGCCTCTTCTCTAAATCTTGGAAAGTGCCACTCTGGCAAATAAAAGCTGCTGGGATCCATAACCCTTCTGTCCCAGTAGGAGACACAGAAGTCCGCCAGAAGCGTCTGAATACACGTTTCACTGACAGCCTCCAAACAGGGATGTGAAAAAAATGAGGGATGGGGTAAAACAAATGCTATCCACTTCACAGAGAGAGAAACGGACTAGCAAAAGGAAGCGTACAACTGGGATCATGTCGGGTGTTGGGAGCAAACGTCTGCTGGGCTGTTTAAGATTGCAACTGGATGGGTGTCTGGAATGTGGTTTTCCTAGGAACTGTGGCAAAGAACCCTTGGCGCAGTGGTAAAGAATCCACCTGCTAATGCAAGAGATACAGAAGATGTGGGTTCTATCCCTGGGTTGGGAAGATCCCCTGGAGGAGGAAGTGGCAGCCCACTCCAGTATTCTTGCCTGGGAAATCCCATGGACAGAGGAGCCTGGCGGGCTACCGTCCATGGGGTTGCAAACACGACTGAGTGACTGGCCATGCAAGAGCACACACTCCTCTATGCCTGCAAGATGCTGTTTCTCCTTTATAATCTCTCCCCTTAACCCTTTCCTTCACTGAGGAGGTTTTTATTTTCTGATGCCTCAACAGTTAAGAACGTTAAAGACCCGCTGAAGTTTCTGCAAGGCTATTTGGGGACTATTTATCCATCAGGTACTCTAGTTAATTAATTCAGGCTAGGCAGGGCTGTATCCTGTGGACAAAATACTCAGAGAAAATTCCCTCCTAGTTGTGCAGGATATGAATGCCTCCCACACACTTTTGCACAGCAGGTTGAGTGTCTTCGCAGGTGGGGGGGGCTTATTTTAAGGCAATCTTAAAAAAAATTCCACACCAGAGTAAGGTCTGTTCATTTGCTTAGCAGCCAGGATAAAGGAAGGATGAGTCATCCCAGAGTTCAGAGCTAATATTTGTCCTTCGTGACTGCCTCTCCTGATTAAGCAGCACAAGAGGAAGTGCTGTATGTCCTGGGTCACGTCTGAATGAAATAAGATTTTGGCGGGGAAAGCCTGGTGTGAGAAAGCTCGGTGGAGAGGGTTTGAGGAAAAATTCTCAGGGAGCTGAAGGTGTCCATCCTTTTTTTTTAAAAAAAAAAAAAAAAAAACTTGCCCTTTGTTGTGACGACTCTACCTGGTTCAGGGCTGCTGAGCAGGATGTTGTATGTATATTAGGGTAGAAAGGTTGTGTGAGATTACAAAACAAAGTTATTTGGATTTGTCAAAACACAGCCAGATTCTTAATTAATATGGTGGGAGTTCATCTCTATGAACGCTTAAAGATAATGGAAGCAAGGGTGCGGGTTAGATTTTTAAATATATAGCGTGAATTCATGGCTTCAGTTGTGTCCAACTCTTTTCGACCCCACAGACGGTAGCCCGCCAGGCTCTCTGTCCATGGGATTTTCCAGGCAAGAATACTAAAGTGGGTTGCCACTTCCTTCTCCAATCACATAGGATGTTGCACTTCTATTAAAATGGTCTCCAAGTCAACAGCCTCCAACCAGGCCATACCTGAAGCCTTCCCTTTTCCCACTGTGGAGCTTTCCTATCTGTCTGCCTTTGAATCGCTGCCAAAATACAGTGATTCCTGCTCTAGCCAGCTCTGAATACACAGCCTTCACTTGTTCCCACTGGCTCTGGTTTTCTTTATTTCCACATCGGGAAGTCTTCTGGGCCTGCACATTAAGGCCAGAGGGTGTTATGGTCTACCTACACTAGGGAGGACCCAAGACATTGCCCCAAATTTTCCTATGACTTTCCTCTAGCCCAGGAGGTAGGCTTGCCAGATAAAAGGAGGATTCCCAGCTACACTTGAACTAAAAAAAAAAAAAAGATAATTTTTAGTGATTTTTAGTGTAAATATGTCCCAGGCAGTATTTGGGACATACTTATGCTAAAAAATGTATTTGTTGTTTATCTGAAATTCAAATATAACAAGGTATCCTATATTTTTATTTGCTAACTCTGGTCATCCTATAGGAGCAATGAGACATTCTCAGGCTCCAGTCTCACAGGTGGAAACAAAAAGTTAAGAAAAAGAAGGAGAGAGAGGCGGCCTGGTGGGGCTACAAGAAGTTTCAGAGCTAACACGAGGGGGAACACATTGAAGGTGATGTAGGAAGCCCTTCTGGGATTGAATGAGGGTTCAGCATCATCTCACGGGATTTCCAGGCTGGAGAAGGGATGCCAACGAGAAGTGACTCTTCCAGTTCATTGCAGCACTGATTACAGTAGCCAAGATGTGGAAACAAACCAAATGTCCACCCAGAGAGGAATGGATAAAGAACACGCGGTACGTGGTATATATAATGCAGTATTACCCAGCCATTGAAAAGAATGAAATCATGCCATTTGCAGCAACATAGATGCACTTAGAGATTGTCATACTGAGTGAAGTCAGGCAGAGAAAGAGAAATACCGTATGACATCCCTTATATGCACAACCTAAAAAGAAATGATACAAATGACCCTATTTATAAAACAGAGAGAGACTCACAGACTTAGAGACTGAACTCATGGTTACCAGAGGGGAAGGAGGGGGGAAAGGGAAAATTAGGGCATTTGGGATGGACATGTACACACTACTATGTTTAAAATGGATCACCAGCAAGGACCTACTGAATAGCACAAGGAACTCTTCTCAATGTCATGTGGCAGCCTGGATGGGACGGGAGACTGGGGGAGAATGGATGTATGCATATGCATGGCTGAGTCCCTTTGTTGTCTATCTGAAACTATCACAACATTGTGAATTGGCTATGAAAGTGAAAGTGTCATGGCTGACTCTTTCTAAGCCCATGGACTGTAGCCTGCCAGGCTCCTCTGTCCATGGGATTCTCTAGGCAATAATACTGAAGTGGATTGCCATTTCCTCCAGGGGATACTTTCTGACCTAGGGGTTGAACCCAATTGATCCAATCCAATCTCTTGCACTACAGGCAGATGCTTTACTGTCTGAACCACCACAGTTCAGTTCAGTTCAGTCGCTTAGTCGTGTCCAACTCTTTGCGACCCCATGGACTGCAGCACACCAGGCCTCCCTGTCCATCACTCCCAGAGCTCATGTCCATTGAGTCAGTGATGCCATCCAACCATCTCATCCTCTGTCATTCCCTTTCTTCTCCCACCTTCAATCTTTCCCAGCATCAGGGTCTTTCCCAATGAGTCAGTTCTTCACATCAGGTGGCCAAAATATTGGAACTTCAGCTTCAACATTAGTCCTTCCAATGAATATTCAGAACTTTCTTTTAGGATGGACTGGTTGGATCTCCTTGCAGTTCAAGGGACTCTCAAGAGTCTTCTCCAACTCCACAGTTCAAAAGCATCAACTCTTTGGCGCTCAGCTTTCTTTATAGTCCAACTCTCACATCCATACATGATTACTGGAAAAACCATAGCCTTGACTAGACAAAGTAATGTCTTTGTTGGCAAAATAATGTCTCTGCTTTTTAATATGCTGTCTAGGTTGGTCATAGCTTTTCTTCCAAAGAGCAAGCATTTTTTAATTTCATGGCTGCAGTCATCATCTGCAGTGATTTTGGAGCCCCCCAAAATAAAATTTGCCACTGTTTCAACTGTTTCCCCATCTATATGCCTTGAAGTGATGGGACCAGATGCCTTGGTCTTAGTTTTCTGAATGTTGAGCTTTAAGCCAACTTTTTCACTCTCCTCTTTCACTTTCACCAACAGGCTCTTTAGTTCTTTGCTTTCTGCCATAAGGGTGGTGTTATCTGCATATCTGAGGTTATTGATATTTCTCCCGGTAGTCTTGATTCAGCTTGTGCTTCATCCAGCCCAGCATTTCTTATGATGTACTCTTCATATAAATTACATAAGCAGGGTGACAATACACAGCCTTGACATACTCCTTTCCCTATTTGGAACCAGTCTGTTGTTCCATGTCCAGTTCTAACTGAACCACCCTGGAAACCTGTAAATTGGCTATGCATGCATGCTAAGTTGCTTCAGTTGTGTCCGACTCTGCGTCCACATGGACTGTAGCTTGCCAGGTTCCTCTGCACATGGGATTCTCCAGATGAGAATTCTGGAGTGGGTTGCAATGCCCTCCTCCAGAAACTGGCTATACTCCAATATAAATTTTAAAAATTTTACAAAGAAAGAAATGAAGTGATTATTCTGCTGCAGGGGTATGCGATCAAGACACATTTAGGCCTGGAAGTGGAGGCCTGCTTCTCACCAGGGCTGCAGCAGCATTTCTGTAAGCACTGGTCCCCACACACCCACCCCAAGCTTCACACCAACCCATGAAGAGGAAAGGGGATGGGAGGAAAAGACTGAATACGATTGTTATCAAGCTGAAATGATGTTTCAGGCCTTCTAGGGGAGTGTGTTGACATTGCCAAATTTAACTGGTTTACCTGGAAAAGACATTTTTCTGCAGTTGGCATATGGATCCTCACTATTAAAAAGCAAATCCAGTGATCAGAACATTTTTAGGATTTAACACTTTGCACATACAATCCAGTGTCTGTGAGGCATTTGAAAATTCATACTCACCATATATATGGGCTTCAAGTCTTTTTAAGCACTGACTGGAGATCCATGACTTCTTTTTTTTTTTTTTAATTTTATGGATGAATGCATAAAGAAGATGTGGTCCATATAGACAATGGAATATTAGTCAGCCGTCAAGAAGAATGAAACAATGCCATTTGCAGCAACATGGATGCAACTAGAGATTATCTTACTAAGTGAAGTAAGTCAGAAAGAGAAAGATAAATGCTGTATGATATGACTTATATGTGGAATCGAAACTATGACACAAATGAACTTATCTGTGAAAGAGAGACAGACTCACAGACACAGAGGACAGACTAAGGCAGATGGGGGACAGGGGAACGGATGAAGTGGGAATTTGGGATTAGCAGATGCAAGCTATTATATATAGAATGGATGAGCAACAAGGTCCTACTCTATAGCACAGGGAATTATATTCAATATTTTGTGATAAACCACAATGGAAAAATATTTTTTTTAAAAAGTGTGCATATATACATATAACTGCACTTTGCTGTACATAGAAATTAACACTGCACTGTATTAATAAGTCAACTATACTTCAGTAAAAATAAATAAACCCAGATTTCTCTGATTCCAAAGCCTGTGGTTTTCCCACACTGCTTGCCCGCCCAGCTACCACATTTCTCAATTTCACGAGAAATTCCTGCATCCCTTGGTTGGCTCTAATTATAGTCTTTCTAAAAAGGAATGTGCTGGGCCTTCTTCCTGGCATGAACTGCACCTCACTGGGAATGCCAGGCGTCTTTAACATTTCATTTATTAATAAACACTTACATAATCTTGCTTCTGTGTGCCAGACTTTGGGTTCGGGCAGTGTACACACGTTAACTCAATCTAGATCTATAACAATAAATGGTCATGAAAATGTGTACTAATGAAGCACCGTTATCATTGCTATCATCTTACAGGTAATGAAACAAAGGTGCAGAGAGTTAACTGACTGGCCCAAGGTCACATAGCCAGTAAGTTTTGCAAAACCAGGATTCACATCAATTGCCATGCAGTGTGACCCCCTTTCCTTTTAGAGGTTCAAACTTCTCATCCCAACCTGTACCCTGACTCCCTCCTACGAGTGCTGAGATAGGGGAGGTCCAGGACTTGGAGCACCCCCAAAGAAAGCTCCTGGAAAAGCCCAAATCTTTAAAAAATATGTATCTTAAGATAAATACCCTATGATACCCCTTATATGTGGAATCTAATAAAGAATGATACAAAGAAGCTTACTTACAAAACAGAAATTGACTCACAGATCTCGAAATCAAACTCGTGATCACCAAAGGGGAAAAGTGGAAGGAAGTGATAAATTAGGAGATTGGGACTGACACATAGACGCACTACTATGTATAAAAAAGGTAACTAATAAGGACCTACTCTACAGCACAGGGAACTCTACTCAATATTCTGTAATAACGTATATGGGGAAAGAATCTAAAAAAGAACGAATATATATGTGTGTACAACTAATTCACTTTGTTGTACACCTGAAAATAACACAACATCGTAAGTTAACTATACTCCAATAAAAATTAAAAATGCAGTCAGTCCTTCCCTGGTGGTTCGCCCATTTGTCACAACTACTGAGCCCCGAGCTTTGAGCGCGTCCTCTGCAGCAAGAGAAGCCAGCGCAGTGAGAAGGCCGAGCACCGAAGCTGGGGAGCAGCCCCTGCTCGCCATAACTGGAGAACGTCTGCGTGCAGCCACAGAGACCCAGCACAACCAGAAATGAATAAATAAACAAACAGATGATTTTAAAAGCGCATATATACGTATCGTAAGTGAAAGCTGGCATGGCCCAGCTATAGCTCCCAGCAACCCTCAGTTCTGGTTAAAAAAAAATAGGCCATTTAAAACTTTTAGTCTATGGGAAGTGCTTATGGCCTCTAAGAAGGCTCCTTCTTTCTTCTTCTTTTTTTCTTTTTTCCCCTAAACATTTATCTGTTTGGCTGCACCGAGTCTTAGTTGTGGCACACAGAATTTTTGATCTTTGTTGAGGCATGTGGGAACTAGTTGCCTGACCAGGGATGGAACCTGGGCCCCCTGCATTGGGAGCGTGGACTCTTAACTACCGGACGACCAGGGAAGTCCCCAAGCCTGCTCCTTTGGAGATTGGAAACCAAATCTCTAGTCTTGGTGGTATTAACCCTCATCACAGTAGCTTCCTCTCCCCCTCATGCCCTGTGATCTCAGACAAGGACTCTTGCAGGGGACGGAGGAGCCGCCTAGCAGTGTCCGCTTTGAGGAAACAGTCAGCTGACCTCAGCTGGGAAGACATACCCACCAATGGAAAATCTCTGCCTCTTGGAGGCCCTTGGTTTTGACAAGATGCTGGACATCCCACCTTTCAGAGATTGTTGTGTGCTAACAGGCAGTGTCCTCAGAACTCCTCAGTCATTTACATCTTTGTCACCGGCTTCTCCCCATCAGGTCTTATCAGGGACTTGGCATGACCAAGGGCAGGATGGGAGACGGGTAGAGAAAGTTAGAAAGAGAAACCCGGTGAAAACTCTCTGGATCAGAGGAGATGCCCTAATAATGCATAGCGATAACCAGCAGCTGCTGGGCCTCGCCACTCACTTCTCAACCAACCTCGGGCAATTTGCTTGCCTGCATGAGCTCTCAGCTTCCATGTCTGTGCTCAGACGCTCAGTCGTGTCCGACTCCTTTCTTCCCCACCAGACTTCTCTGTCCATGGGATTCTCCTGGCAAGAATACTGGAACGCATTGCCAGGCACTCCTCCAGGGGATCTTCCTGAGCTAGGGATCAAACCTGCATCTGCTACTCCTGCATTGGCGGGTGGATTCTTTACCACTAGTGCCACCTATATATTAGGATCAATAATAGCAGCTACCTCTTAGAGTTGTTATTGAGGATTAAAAGCCATAGTGTATGTAAAAGGCATAGTTCAAGCCCTGTAAGAACTCAAGAAATGTCAACTATGACTATATAATACATACCAACTTAATGCAATTTGCTATTTTTAAAATTTACTTTACTGAAGTATAACTTTTTAAAATTATTCAGCATATCTTGGTAAAATACAATAGAACATCTTGTAAAGTAACTTTTGTAGTAGTTTTATGGAGTCGGCTAAGCTGCTCTAAGAAAAAGGCAAAGTGCAGTGAATCAAAGAACAATGAAGCCTGTTTGTCTCCCAGGTAACAGTCCAAGGTGAGTGCCCAAGTAGTGAAGTACAGTTGGTTCACAATGTCATGTTATTTCTGCTGTACATAAAACTAATTCGGTTTTATATACATACACACACACACACATTCTTTTTCATATTCTCTTCCATTATGGTTTATCGCAGGATATTGAATATATTTCCCTGTGCTGTACATGGGTGTTAAGTCACTTCAGTCATATAACGCTCACTCTTTGTAACGTTACTCTTTGTAACACTATGGACTGTAGCCCACCAGGCTCCTCTGTCCATGGGATTTCCCAGGCAAGAATACTGGAGTGGGTTGCCATTTCATTTTCCAGGGGAGCTTCCAGACCCAGGGATTGAACCCACGTTTCTTACATCTCCTGCACTGGCAGGTGGGGTCTTCACCACGAGTGCCACCTGGAACGCCCGTGCTACGCAGCAGGACTTTGTTGCTTATCCATTCTATGTATCATAGAACATTTTTTATTTTATGTGAGCCCCATTACACCTATGAACCCCAAGTTGTATTTCCCATTTTACAGATTTAAAAAAATGGTGTAGGGTAACTCACTTTCCCAGGCCATGTAGCTAATATTCAGATATGCAGAGTGCGACTCGAAGTCTTGGTTTTCTGCTTTCCAATGTCACGCTTATTATATTGCCTTGGAGACAGCGTTAGCAGTAACCTTCCTCCACCAAAGCACAGGCATACACACTGCATCTTTTTCCTGAGCTCCAGGAGAGCAGTCTTTACAACTTGGTCGCTGGTTTTCAGTATTACCCAGTGTAGTTGAATAACCCTAGGGAGCTGAGGTGAGCCATGCAGTTCAAGAGGTAAAACACCACGAGGAGTTTGCCAGCCATTTCTCTCTTGGCAGAGATAAAGGCTTGAAGCTAAGTTGAAGAGTCCGATGGGTGGTGGCTGAGTGCCATCAGAAAGTGTGAAAGTCCTTATTATGACCCTCAATATCATATTCCTACCCAGCGGCATCAGCCTGCTAAAAATAAGATAACTATTTCCCAAGATTAATTAAAAAAAAAAAAGGAAGAAGCTGGGACGGTGGGGGTTTTGGCATTGGTCTGGGGAAGGGGAACTAGAAGACAACAGACATTAAAATAGAAGCTGATGAACGCTGTGTAATTTCCAACAGTTGATAATGTCACACTGCAAGGTTAGTGGTTCTGCTGAGATAATTGCCATTCCCCAGATTACTGTCTTTACCAGAGAAAGAAATGATTGCTGTGTGTGAGACATCATACTGCCTCTAGCTTCTTGAAACATGGCAGTGATTAATGAAAGACTAAGCTTGAGATTTGCAAATCTTTCACCTAGAGTTGGGAACTTTTAGGAATAGAGAGACAGTTCCTAAGAAGAAGAAAACATGATTAACTACTCCACAGACAGGGGGACTGAGATGCTTATGGAATGACTCAGTCTTCAGAGCAAGTCTGGATCTGAAAAATGATGCTCTAACCCTACTGACCTCTTGAGATTTTTTTTTCCCCCTGCTGCAGAGAGTCAAGCCCGAATACTCATTGTAAGGACTGATGCTGAAGCTGAAGCTCCAATATTTGGCCATCTGATGCAAAGAGCCAACTCATTGGAAAAAATCCTGATGCTGGGAAAGATTGAGGGCAGGAGGAGAAATGGGCAGCAGAGGATGAGATGGTTAGATAGCATCACCAAATCAACGGACATGAATTTGAGCAAACCCCAAGAGATAGCAGAGAACAGAGGAGCCTGGAATGCTGCAGTCCATGGAGGTCACAAATAGTCAGACACTAACAATACTAATAGTTATTGAGTGCTTATGATTCTTCAGGCATTTAATATGAAGGTAGGGCTTCCCTGGTAGCTCAGTGGTAGAGAATCTACCTGCCAATGCAGGAGACACAGATTCGATCCCAGGATGGAGAAAATCCCCTGGAGAAAGCAATGGTAACCCACTCCATTATTCTTGCCTGGGAAACCCCATAGACAGAGGAGCCTGGCGAACTATAGTCCAATGGGTCGCAAAGAGCAGGACACAGATGAGCGACTAAGCAACAACAAAGTTCTATTAGTGTCTTTATTGGACAGATGGAGAAACTGAGCCTTAGATAGGTTGAGTGTCATGTTGAATAGGAGGTGTTGCCAGCCCTCAGACCAGACCTAGCTCAGTCGGGATCCGAGCTCATATTCTGCAGAATGTAGCTCCCAGCCCCTGAACTCCTCATGCCCCACAGCATCCAGTAAAAGGACCAGACTCCCAGGGAGGCCCATTTTCCAGGACAGTGGTTCTCAAGCTTTGGTTACATCAGAATCACCTAGACAGCTTGTTAAAATATAAATTCTTGGGCTTGATCTACCTGTATTCTGATCCGGTAGGTCTGGGAGGGGCTTGGACATTATATTTCTAATGAGCTTCCAGATCTTCTGGTCTCTGCTGGTCCACTCAAAGTGGACTGCACTTTGAGTGGGAAGCCCCTCCACCTCAGCTCCTACCTCCAGGTCTAGTCACATTGAAACTGTGACTGAGCCCTAATCCTGTTCCATGACCAAAGCATCTTTTAACCAAATTAGAATAAAGGGGATTTATTTTGAGAGACATTGAGAAAAATGGGGACTGTCTGGCCTGCATGAATCGTGTAGTGACCACATGTTTTCTTCCCAGACTTAGAAAGGATAGTTCTTATATAAGAGTAAAACTGTTTTACATTTGCTTAACACTTTAAAAATAAAGTGCTCTTTCGATATACCTGGATACATAACCTAAACTCATAAATATAACTTCACACCATGAGGGCCATAATCTAGCTCAACAAGCCATGAAATATAAAATACTCAAAGAATGCCTTCCTTGATCTGGAGGCCTAAGCAGAGAAATCAGAGTTGTAGTCATTACTGAGAAAGGGAAAAACCAAATTCAAATGGCTCTAACCCTAAAAATCTATGAAGCTCCTGGTTCACGATTTCAAAGTTAGAAGGCTTTCATGTTATGTCAGTGAATACCACAGTGAGATGGATTGAGGAAGGAAAGATGGACATTAGAAAAAGAGAGACTGAGATAAAGAGTCCCACTGCATCCCTGGCTTCGCTTGTGGCTCAGCTGGTGAAGAATCTGCCTCCAGTGTGGGGGACCTGGGTTCGATCTCTGGGTTGGGAAGATCCCCTGGAGAAGGGAATGGCAACCCACTTCAGTATTCTGGCCTGGAGAATCCCATGGACTGTATAGTCCATGGGTCGCAAAGAGTTGGACATGACTGAGTGACTTTCACTAATGCATCCCTAACCCTCTAGCCGGAGGGAGCAGACACCCTCACTCACCAGGGCTAGTCCTCCTTTGAACCTCGAAGCCCTTTCCATCTGGGTCACTTTCCTTTCTCCGTTTGGCCTCTGAAAAGCCCGGGACCCATTAATGAATTTATTCCTGGATTATATTAGGGCAGGAGGGAGGGAGGGAGGGAGAGAAAAAGCCACTCTCCAGATGAGAACCTTGATTTGTGAATGTCTCTCCTTTTAATCCCTCTGACAGGAAACCACTGTAACAGACTCTGGTTTCGCTCAGGATCTAGGTCAATTTCAATGTAATCTCTCCTTTCCTCTAACCCTCAGCCTGGCCTCCTGCTCTCATCTCTTAAAGCAGCAAAGACATCCTCCTCCCTCCCAACACCCCGCAAACACAAACTCACTTGTTTTGCACGTGTGTTTTGCCTGACTCTGCCTTGGCCGCTCTATCAAACAGGAAAGAAAGGCCATTTCCAGAATTTCCTCCCCAAGGTGTTGGATTGAGGGGCAAGTGAGAAAGGAGTGGGGGGTGGGGGGAGGGGGGAGAACAGCTGCTCCTCTCATTAAGATGTTTTTCACCCCAGATCTGCCAGGGGGCTGCATCTGGGAGAGAGGATTAGAGGAGAGAGGGCTTTGCTGATTAATACTCTATTATTCATTATTGCACACTTACATATCCTGAGGTCTATTATTTAAAAGTAACGACCACAGGATCACATTAATACTTTGTAACATTCAGTAGTAAGACTCATTCTATCCAAGACTTACTAATCGGCCTTTTCCTCCTAACTTTTTAAGAAGTTACTTCGGTTTATTTCAACCATGTTTCCTTCTGTTTGACTCTCCCTGGTCCAGCCTTAGAAGTCCGGAGCCCTCTGCCCAGACTCTGGACACCTTGGTGTTTCCTTAGAAAGATGCTGACTAATGAGTCTTGGGCAGGGGTTTCCCTGGTGGCTCAGCGGTAAAGAATCTGCCTGCCAATGCAGGAAACATGAGTTCGATCCCTGGTCCGGGAAGATTCCACATGCTGCAGAGCAGCTAAGTCCGTGTGCCACATCCGCTGAGCCTCTGTTCTAGAGCCTGGGGGCCTCAACTAATGAAGCCCTTGTGCCCTAGAACCTGTACTCCCCAACAAGAGAAGCCACGGCAAGGAGAAGCCTGCTGCCATGAAGGGTAGCCCCTGCTGGCCACAACTAGAGAAAAGCCCATACAGCAACGAAGACCCAGCACAGCCAAAAATAATAATTAAAAAAGAAATCGGAGATCTCTCCACAGTGCCCAGGGATGTGCTAGAGAAGCCCTGCCAGAGTGCCTAGGGCTGCTTTAGAGATGGGGTCCCCACAGCAGAGCTCTCTTCCCCTCGGCAGGAAGGGGCAGAGGCTGAGCTGAGCCCTGGCCGATGGGAAGCACTCTGGCTGGCTTGTAGGGTGTCTGTCCAGTCCCTTCACTGGAAACTCTCATCACATTTCTGATGGGGTTTTCATTCCTTATAACCTCCTCCAAGGTCACTATTGTTGTTGTTGCTAAGTTGTTGCTCTGCAACCCCATGGACTGTAGCCCTCCATGCTCCTCTGTCCATGAGATTCTCCAGGCAAGAATACTGGAGTGGATTGCCATGCCCTTCTCCAGGGGATCTTCCTGACCCAGGGATCAAACCTGTGTCTCCTGTAGCTACTGCATTGCAGGCAGATTCTTTACCACTAAGCCACTGAGGAAGCCCTCCTCCAAGGTAGAGGGGCAAAAATCAATAATTGCTAGGAAAGACTCCTGACTTAATTAGGACAGAATTTTGTTTTTGCCCCCACTGCCCCTTTAAATTTTGTCTAATGGAGGAAGCTTTTCCCCTTGACCTGGGTAGAAATCCAGGAGATCTCCACGTTGTTTTGGTCCGTTATATAATAAACAGAGCTACACTACCTTTAGGTCTCAAACATGCTCCTAATTTAGGAACGAAAGCACCCAGTCCAAAATGTTAAATTGCTTCTAGCCACAAACTTGTTTTAACCCACAGAGTGAAGGCCGTCTGTGTAATAACAGATAATGGAGAAATCGAGAACCTGAATGAAAGGCCAAAGCAGATTTAATTCAGGACTTCCCATATTTGACCATCCACTGCCTGCTTAGGTTCCATCTCCACAACCACTTGGAGTGTCTGGCTTATCTCAGAAATCCTCTTTCAACTCCTAGCCCACGGTTTCCCCTTCCTCGCTACTCCAGAGGTGAATTCCTTTCTCTCGGTTTGATTACATTCAATAGTTACTAGTTGATATTCACAATATGACCAAGGTACCATGTTTGCTGTTGGAAGGCAAATCAGATGAGTTTGGTCCTTGACTTCAAGCTATCTCTAGCTCTATTATCTGAAAGTTAAAGTGTTAGTCACTCAGTCATGTCCTACTCTTTGCAACTCCATGGACCCTATAGCCTGCCAGGCTCCTCTGTCCATGGAATTCTCCAGACAAGAACACTGGAGTGGGTTGCCGTTCCCTTCTCTAGGGATCTTCCCCACCCAGGGATCGAACCCAGGTCTCCTGCATTGCAGGCAGACTCTTTACCGTCTGAGCCACCATGGAAGCCTACCTATCTATTAATACCTTCCTACCTATGATCTCTATCTATAGAAAGATAAATGGTATGGTATATATATTTATATATGGGGCAGATAGATACATACATACAAAATAAATAAATACAGACACACACATAGAGATAAATATATGTTCTAATGAGAGTAGAGGGGGAGAAGAGGCTAAAAGAAGTAATGGAGAAATAAAATGAAGGCCTCTTGGCACATATGCTTTACAGACACACACACGAAGCACCTGAGTGTTCAGGAAAGGAGTATTCATGTGTCCTGTTGGGGGATCGTGACCTCGCCAGCTCTTCATGATCTGACTTCCTCCTCTTCTCCAGCCCAGTCTCACAGACTTCCCCCCAGCCCTGTGTCAGCTGTGTTCACTTTCTTTCAGTTCTTTGTCTTCTTTTTTTTAAAAATAATTTTATTTATTTATTTAGGCTGTCCTGGGTCTTCACTGCTGCTCAAGCTTTTCTCTAATTGCGGTGCATGGGCTTCTCGTTGCGGTGGCCTCTCTCGTTGTGGAGCACAGGCTCTAGAATGCTCAGGCTTCAGCAATTGTAGCTCCCAGGCTCCAGAGCACAGGGTCAATAGATTTGTGCTGCATGGACTTGGTTGCTCCATGGCATGTGGGATCTTCCCAGATCAGGGATTGAACCTGCGTCTCCTGTATTGGCAGGTGGATTCTTTACCACTGAGCCGCCAGGGAAGCCTTCTTTCAGTTCTTCTAACCAACCCTGACCCTTCCACCCAAGGACCTGGGAACATACACTTCCCTCTACGTGGAACAGTATGCCTTACTCATCATCACCTCAGAAAGCTTCCCTGGGTCCTAGGGCAGGCGTCGGACTCCCCACCATTCTCACAGCCCCCTACATTCTAGCTGTACTCCTCACAATTGTGTTAACCAACCAGCATAAAATTAGATGCTCAGAGACTCTGGCCTTGCCCAGAGGAAAGATGTCTGTCCTGGTCATCAATAGACTCCCAGACCCTGGAACAACATCTTATACATAGTAGGTACTCACTGAATATTTTTGAAGGGATTAATAAACATGGCATTTAAGATTCATTCTCCTTTTTATCTTCTCCCTTTTCTCTCTCTTCCAGCCCAGTTCTCCTTTTTTTTTTTTTTTTTGGACCCCTTACCTCTCATAATGTTCTTTTCTCTTGGTTCTGCACAGTTTAAGAGTCCCACTGTGGTCTGCTGGGAGCTGTCCCGTGAATTGAGAGATGATCCCTCCTTTGTTTACTTCTGGAGGTCTCATTCTGGGAGATAATAATGTAGGTGTTGCAAGTCATTCATTCAAAGTCATTCATTCATTCATTCATTCAAACCGCTTGGGGTCTGTCTGAGAGGAGATGCTGCTCAAACTGTGACTTGAGGATAGGAGCGGCAGCACCCCAGGGGGGCTTGTTTGAGTCTAAGCCTGCCTGTGGGGGCAGGGGGGGCTCAATCTTGCTTATTTACTTACTTATTTATTTATTTTGTTTTGTTTTCCTTTGAGGCATGCTGGATCTTAGTTCCCGGATCAAGGACTGAAACTGCGCCCCCTGCAGTGATGTGTGTATATGTTAGTCACTCAGTCATATTTGACTCTTTGCGACCCGATAGACAGACTGCAGCATGCCAGGCTTCCCTGTCCTTCACCATCTCCCAGAGTTTGCTCAAACTCATGTCTATTGAGTCAGTGAAGCTATCTAACCATCTCATCCTCTGTTACCCCCTTTTCCTCCTGCCCTCAATCTTTCCCCGCATCAGGGTCTTTTCCAATGAGTCGGCTCTTTGCAACAGGTGGCCAAAGTACTGGAGCTTCAGCTTCAGCATGAGTTGAAGGTTGATCGGGAAGCAATGAAAGAAACATAAGAGAACTTGCAGAACTCAGAAGGGGACATCTTCAGACCAAGATGCTCTTCTGACACCTGGGAAAGGAAAGGGAAGGAGGAAAAGTTGGATGGGGGGGTCTCAGATGGCATTTGTTTATTTATTTATTACTTTAAAAATTTATTAATATTTATTTATTTAGCTGCACCAAGTCTTAGTTGTGACATACAGGATCTTTAGTTGTAGCATGTGGGCTCTCGCCCGAGGCCCCCCTGCATTGGGAGTGCAGAGTCTTAGCCACTGGACCAGCAGGGAAGTCTCTCAGATGGCAATATTTTTCTTACAAAGTCTTGGCAGACCCAGCAGGGGAGCTCCAAAGCAAAGAGCAGACTCTCAGATTTGCAGAGTTCTGCGCTGCGCAGAAACCGAACCAGCCAGGTCCCTGTGAGCCTGCAGTGCTGTCATGGCCCGGGGGCTCCTCGGGAGGATGGAGACCAGGCAGAGCCGGGAGGTGGCAGCAACCGGGGGCTGGCAGCCAACTGCGTCCTTTGCAGCCAAAAGGCAAGTTCTTTCTCTAAGGATGATCCTGCTGTATTCCCCATGGCAGACACTGTGACATCTGCAGGTAATCTTACAAGAAACCTATGAGGGCTAGGAAATGCCTGGAAAGCAGATTTAAGGAAGTGCCACACTAATGGCCTGACTCACACGCCCTTCTAGGACCGTTTATGTGGTGCTGTTATTCTTCAGGACACAGTCTCCCTGAGGCTCCTGGAAGACAAGGTCCAGGGAACCCTTTCCCTTAGGGAGCCCGGAGAGAGCCCGTGTGAACTGACACGGCACCTCTCTATTTATAAGATGTGTGGGTCAGTGAACAAAAGAGAACCCAAAGGTCTCTGAGTCCGTTTCCTACCAGCTCTGCAGTTCCAGACTTCCCAGGGCAGACTTGATCTCAACTGGCAACTTCAGAGTCAGAGAAGAAAAAACAAAAAAACAAAAAACAGCATAGATCTGAGGATGCAGGGGCGTGCAAGGCCCTGATGATAACCAACGATGCCTCTACACACTCATTTTCACTTTCATGCCCCTTTCCCACTCATGCACATCTGCCAGGACAGCCCACTGAACGTGCAGAGTTGCACACAGTGAAAACGTTTGCCTATGCCAAATGGACATTCACCCTTGAGTTCACTTAACAAAACCACGTGGACACACACTCCTCCTACCCTGACACAAGCTTGTGAGTTTACACTCTGCTATTCCAACCCACATTTGTGCACCCAGCATCAAGCTTTCAAAAAGTCCTTTGTGCTGCGTGCAGAGCAATTCCGTGTTGCACATCAGAAGAAAAAAAAAAAAAAAAAAAGTCCTTTGTGTGCGATGCTTACATGAACAAGAGACTATAACATTACATACAAAAGCCCCAACAACCTACAGAAACAGAAATAGACAATCATACAGACATTCAAAAACACAGAGATTTTAGGGTAAATTAAAATTATCTGGAGGCTGTGCCTGGAATGGCTTGAAGACATGCCTTGAAGGCTATTTCTCTCTTGGCTACAGATGCTAACACCCAGGGCTGGGGCGGAGCAGAACGCCTGATTCCCTAACCCAGAAGCACTTAGGGGATCATCTTAGCCATTCTCCAGCCTCCTGCAGAATGGACTAAAGCCATTAAGTCAGATGGTGAGGGGGAGAGAGCAATCGTATCCTTGTATCCTGGAAAGGGGGTCGCACATTTCTATAGAGGAGCGGAGTGGGGGGAACAGGGGCCCAGACTCTGCTTGCTTGGGTTTAAATCCCAGCTTCGCCACTTTCTACTGTGTGACTTCAGGCAAGTTAATCAACTTCTCTGTGTCTCATTTTCTTCACCTATAAACATGGGGCTAATAATATTATCGAGAAAATGGGTTGCTGAGAGACTAGACCAGCCAATATTTGTGAAGTGCTGAGAATGGGTCTGCTACAGCAGAGCAAAGTGAGTATTGGTTTTTATTCTACTCCTGACAATTCTCCACCCTGGGGACTCCGGGGCTCCCAGGCTCCTTCCCCAGCAGCGCCCCTCCCAGTCTCCCTATACAAGCCTCCTTGCAGTCACCAGCTCCTAGCTTCCACTGGCAGGAACCGCTCTCTCCAGGGTCTTTCTCCCTCCTCCCCTTCCCTCTTCCTGGTTCCTACAGATGAGATTGGTGGAGAGAGCAGTGGCTGTGTGTGGTAGGAATAGGAAGCCAGGCAGTCAGTTCCCAGTCTCAGCTGCCTGCCTGGGGAGCTACCAGGCTCGATGTGCTTGGGGGACCACCCCTGTCTGCCCTGGGAATCAGGGCTTTCCCAAGGGCAAGGGCAGGGAGGTGCTGTAAGGTGAATTCTCGGTCAGCTACCTTCTGGTGCAAATATTTGTAGGGAGATGGGAGGAGACAGGCTTCTCCACTCGTCTGAAGATACATATATATCTAGAATACTGGAGTGGGTAGCTGTTCCCTTCTCCAGGGGATCTTCCTGACCCAGGGATCGAACAGGGGTCTCCCACATTGCAGGCATATTCTTTATATTCCGAGTCACCGGGGAAGCCTATATATACATATACATATATATACATACATATTTTTTCCTCTCAAGGCCCATAGCTCCGCCTCTCACCCTCCTGTTTGTAATTTTTCCCGAAGAAGAGAGAACCGTTATTCCTCCAAAGGACCGCCTTCTCTCGAACCCCGGCTCATCCTGTGGTCGCATCTCTCCAACACAGGAGGATTCATTTCCCGAGAGTCCACTCGGCGATCAGCGGGTTCCCAGGTGAACTGAAATCCAGAACTATTCTCATCTGGCCGCCCTGGGAGTCGGTTGCAGCGCTCTCGGTACAACCTGTTCCTCCATCCTCTCCCTTCCCCTTCCAGGCTGCGCCCAGCTCAGCTCCTCCCGCCCTCGCCCGGGGGCCCCAGATGCACCCTCGGGAAGACACCCGCGGTCTCGGTGCCCCGAGGGGAGGGCGGGAGGAGGAGGGGAGGGCGGGAGGGAGGCGGGGAGCCGCGCGGGGTGGAGGCCGGGGCTGCGGCTGAAGGTTGCCTCGGCTGGAAGGCGGCTTTTGGCTGCTTGGTAACGGGCTGCCAGAACCGAGAGAGGCAGAGCGCAGGGCAGCGGCTTCTTGACGTCAGGACCCAGCGAGGGGACCGCGCCAGCCACCCAGCCCGCCCCACAGCGGGGCCGGCCGCCGGCGGGAGAGGAGTCCGGCGCGGGGCGCCCTGCGGGTGAGGGGGGCGCGGGAACCGGTCCGCAGGGGCGCAGCATGCCCCCCACCCCCGGGTCATGGAGATCGCCCTGGTGCCCCTGGAGAACGGCGGTGCCATGACCGTCAGGGGAGGAGAGGAGGCCCGGACGACGGCGGGTCAGCTCCGCTGCTCGGCGACAGCCGCACTCAGCGATGGACCCAAGCGGCCGGCGCCCAGGAGGCGCAGCGGCGCGGAGAGGGGCGAAGACCCGGGAGGCCGGCCGTCGCCACCACCGCGCCAGGAGCTGCCCCAGGCTAGCCCGCGTCCTCCGGAGGAAGAGGAGGGAGAAGGCGACCCCGCCCTGGGCGTGGCGGGGGACCAGGTGCTGGGCCCGGGGTCCCTCCATCACCAGCGCGTCCTCATCAACATCTCCGGGTTGCGCTTCGAGACGCAGCTGGGCACCCTGGCGCAGTTCCCCAACACGCTCCTGGGGGACCCGGCCAAGCGCCTGCGCTACTTCGACCCGCTGAGGAACGAGTACTTCTTCGACCGCAACCGGCCCAGCTTCGACGGCATCCTCTACTACTACCAGTCGGGGGGCCGGCTTCGCAGGCCGGTCAACGTCTCCCTGGACGTGTTCGCAGACGAGATCCGCTTCTACCAGCTGGGGGACGAGGCCATGGAGCGCTTTCGGGAGGACGAGGGCTTCATCAAGGAGGAGGAGAAGCCCCTGCCCCGCAACGAGTTCCAGCGCCAGGTGTGGCTGATTTTCGAGTACCCGGAGAGCTCGGGCTCTGCACGGGCCATCGCCATCGTCTCGGTCCTAGTCATCCTCATCTCCATCATCACCTTCTGCTTGGAGACGCTGCCCGAGTTCCGGGATGAACGCGAGCTGCTGCGCCATCCCCCGGCCCCTCACCAGCCCCCGGGACCCCACAGGGGGCCCAATGGCAGCGGGGCCGCAGCGCCCCCTTCCGGCCCCACGGTGGCGCCTCTCCTGCCCAGGACCCTGGCTGATCCCTTCTTCATCGTGGAGACCACTTGCGTCATCTGGTTCACCTTCGAGCTGCTAGTGCGGTTCTTCGCCTGCCCCAGCAAGGCCGAGTTCTCTCGGAACATCATGAACATCATCGACGTGGTGGCCATCTTCCCCTACTTCATCACCCTGGGCACCGAGCTGGTGGAGCAGCAGCAGCCGGGGGGCGGGGGCGGCCAGAACGGGCAGCAGGCCATGTCCCTGGCCATCCTCAGAGTGATCCGCCTGGTCCGTGTGTTCCGCATCTTCAAGCTGTCCCGCCACTCCAAGGGGCTGCAGATCTTGGGCAAGACGCTGCAGGCCTCCATGCGGGAGCTGGGCCTGCTCATCTTCTTCCTCTTCATTGGGGTCATCCTCTTCTCCAGCGCTGTCTACTTCGCGGAGGCCGACAACCAGGAGACCCATTTCTCCAGCATCCCGGATGCCTTCTGGTGGGCGGTGGTCACCATGACTACGGTGGGCTATGGGGACATGAGGCCCGTCACCGTGGGGGGCAAGATCGTGGGCTCCCTATGTGCCATCGCTGGGGTCCTCACCATCGCCCTGCCCGTGCCGGTCATTGTCTCCAACTTCAACTACTTCTACCACCGGGAGACGGACCACGAGGAGCAGGCAGTCCTTAAGGAAGAACAGGGCAGTCAGAGCCAGGGGGCTGGACCCACCAGCGCAGGCCAGCGAAAGGCCAGCTGGAGCAAGGGGTCCCTCTGCAAGGCGTCAGGGTCCTTGGAAAATGCAGATGGCTCTCGAAGGGGCAGTTGCTCCCTGGAGAAGTGTAACCTCAAGGCCAAAAGCAACGTGGATTTGCGGAGATCGCTATATGCCCTCTGCCTGGACACCAGTCGGGAGACGGATTTGTAAGGGGGTCCCAGGAGGACAGCTGGCTGCAGGCTGGAGACAGCAGAGGCCTTCTGACCCTGGGGATCTACTTGACACCGCAGAGTATTTCAAGCCCACCCTGGTACCTGGGTCTGTTCCTTTTCTCTCACTGCTCCCCTCCTGCCTCCCCCTCCACCTTGATCCCCTCATTTTTCCTCTTCTTTCCATGACCCCAAGGGTCACCTATTTTTAAAAACTACCACATTCCATGACGCAGGAGCTGTTGAAATGGTGAGCGCTGTGAGATGGACGTCTTTGTAGCCAGTTTCCTACACCCAGCAGAGGGACAACCCAAACAAAAATGACTTTAAATAGCCCAGATCTCCAGGGATTTTGTAAAACCCCTCCTCACATCCCTGTGCTCCAGATTTGCTTTACAGATGATTATATTTGTGTATAAGGGGAAATATTATTTTTATGGCTGGAGAGTGGATTTTTGTACCGCAGTTCAGATGGAGATATTTTCGATATATTTTCAAGACATGTGTTATATTTATGGAAGAGATGAGTTTTGTGATGTTCTCCCGCAATACTTACATTACAGCCGGAGACCCTGGTCCAGCCATTCTAGATCCTGTGTCAGTAAGCCTCTCTCTTCTCTGAGATGTAGTATCGGTGCTTTGTGTCTGAGGCAGGCAATGCTCTGGAAGAAAGGCAAGTCTAACTGTTTTCTGTGCGCCTTAATTCTTGTAACTTTCTTCAAAAAGCATTTTAATGATGTAGGAGGAAGACTTCTGATAATTCATCCTCTTGAATTTTTATCCCAGGAAATAAAATGTTACTCGATTAAGGCAAGTGTTAGTTTTTCTACAGCTGATGTATCTTTGGAAATTTAAAAAACAAAAGTCTGTTCCTCACTGTTTATGGTTCTGGAGTCAGAGCAGACTTGACTGGGGCGGAGGAGGACTTGGAAAGCTCATGGTTTGATCATTGACATCTCTTTGCTGGGTCCCCTCTGTGCCTTGAAGACAGAGGGGTGAATTCTGTTTGTCTCAAGTGATTAGAACACAGACACTCCCAGATGGCATTAGACCCAGCTGTCAGCAGGTCTAATGTGGGTGGAGTTAAAAGGCAAATGATGACCAGACCCTCCCCTCCTCCCTCCCTCCTGCAGCCCCACTGCTGTCTCCTGGGGCTGGGTTTCCCAGCCTTTGTCTGCAGGTTTTAAGCCCTACTTAACATGGTTGTCAGCTCTGAGAAACAAGCCTGGTTCTCCGGGATAGGAGACCTCTCCAAAAAAGTGTAGCCCTGGTGGGAAAATCACAGACAGAGGAGGCAGCATCTTATTATTATATTCCCACCCCACCCCCAACACCCCCACCAAACCATGGTGAAGTAGAGAAGGATGAATTGCCTTTGTGGCGGATGGAGGCAGAGAGAGCCTGGAAGGGTTTGTTTGTCCACATTAAGGGCTGGTTTCTACAGATTGTAACCTTGCCCCGAGTAATCTCTAAATTCACAACAAATCCCTTTGTTCCCTTGTCATCAGATAATACTGACAAAACATCACAGCAGGTGTAACGCTGGCTGCAGTGTCTCTCTGGGCTTAGCTATCCACCAGGGGTTCCTGATTCCTGCTGTTGTTTTTTTTTCTGCTGAACAATCCAAAGACTGGTGGTTTGGTGTCCTCACCAGGGTAGACTGGTGGTCCACAACCACATGGCCCCCACGACCACAGCGAGCTTGATGGCTAGTTCTGGGGCACATTCAAGTTTGGGAGACGGAGGGGAGGAGGAGGATCTAGGAGACTGATGTCTGAGGTTTGTGGATTTAAACAAGATGCCCACGCAGGAATAAAAGCCTGTCTGTGACCGCCTGGAGTCATTTCCAGCTGGGAACTGTGAACATCGCATCAGAGAAGGAAGCAGAAGGACTGTGCCCGGGGCTCTGTTGTTTCACATTACATGCAGAAATCAAGGAGAGTGAGCAGGGACACTCTGTTTATTTGTAATTTACAATCTTCCTAAAAGCAGGGCTTCTTGCCCGAGCTCTCCTCCACACCATCTCACCTCCAAGCCCTCTGTGGCTTCCCAACTGATGTGGTTTAATGCACCCCTCCTGGCTGGGATGGGGTCGTCCCTTCGGTTCCACTCTCCCTTGAAGATAAAAGAGAAGGCGCCGCCCTTGCCCTGAAGGCCGTTTCCTTTAGGCTTGAGCAACAAAGAGAATTGTGGCCACCCAGGCCTCAGATGAGTCCAGGTACCTGGCAGGTGTTGGTCCAAAGAGACAAAATGGCTCTTTAGATTGTCCGGTAAAAGGTACAAGCTTATACAAAACCTCGGGGATGGAGGGGGCGGAAATGAGAGCGCTGAGTGTCTCTATTTTGTGTGGGATGAGGGGGCATTGTCCACAGGTTTACGAAGGGGATGCAGGTGGCTCCAGAGGGACCCCGGTCCCCTTTTGCAGCCTCCCATCCCTTAGTGGTACCCATCCTGGGGCACTGGGAGGGCCCCCAAGGGCAGTGCAGGTATTTCAACCTGTCTGTCTTCTCAGTGCCTCTGTTGCTATGGTTCTGGAAACGGGTCCCCCAGTTTCACTCCCACCATCATGGTGGTTTCTCTGTTCACGTGATTGGCAGGAAAGGAGTGTGAATGTCACGTCTTACCCAGGTCACCTGAGGCAAGGAGGCCCCTTCCTGTCCTTTCTCTCCCTCCCCTTCACTGCCGTCCTTGATTTTCCTTCCGGAGGAGATTAGATCTAGTAGTCCCGGCCAAACCTTTATCCAGATGTTGCTTCTTGGCTCCCGCAGCAGGAAGCCATCCCTGGGTTTATAATCTACCAGCCTTGGCAGCCTCCAGGCTTCCCAGGTGGCGCTAGTGGTAAAGAACTCACCTGCCAGTGCAGGCAACTCGAGTTCAATCCCTGAGTAACGAAGATCTCCTAGAGGAGGGCATGGCAGCCCACTCCAGTATCCTTGCCTGGAGCATCCCATGGACAGAGTTGCCTGGCGGGTTACAGTCCGTAGGGTTGCAAAGAGCTGGACATGACTGACGAGGTTTAGCACGCACCCACTCAGCAGGGATGGACCGGTGTGGTGCCTTTACCAAAGGACAGCCGCTCTCCTGCAGAGCACGTGGCCCTGGTTTTTTACCACCTACTTTTTCTTCTCCTGCACATATGCTGGGTGAACCCTGATCAAGGACAGGTTCAGAAAGAAAAGTCTTAGGCTTTAAAGCCTCAGCTCCCTGACCTGCCCTGCCTGGGGGAAAATGAAACAGAAGACCAGCCCTTGAGAAATCTTCCTGTGGGGTTAGGCTGTGACTTATTCTCTTGTTGATGATGGGAGCACTTCCCGGTGGGGAGGAGCCAAAGCAAAGTGTCTCTCTGGGTGTTGGAGGGCCCTCTCCAGAGATGGCAGGCCATGTACATTGAGTGTGGCCCTGGCGTGCCCTCCTCTGGGCCTGACCTCAGCAGCACACATCTGCTCTACAGTTGCTCTGCATGCTGGGCATACTGGGACGCGTGTTAAGATGCTGTCCTTGCCTTCATCTGCTTCCAGTCCCAATGGGGAGGCAATCAGCGTACAACAGATCAAGTCATGCAGGACAGGGCATGATCAAGTGCCTTCTACTGATTCCAAAATGAAGTGGGATGGGTCAGGAGTGGGAAGGCAAGGAGGAATAGAGAGAGATGGGCCTCTGGAGACTTTGAAGGGTAGCTGGGTGGAGAGAAGGGCATTTGGGCTGGGGGAAGTGGGTGGGAGGAGTGGGCTGGAGAATGGCCACCTTGTCCACATCCTCGTCGTGTGGGGATGGAGTCCAGGGTTGCAGACTGATGCCTCTCCCCAGGGGAGGAGGGCAGGGCAATCCTCTCCAGTATTCTTGCCTGGGACATCCCACGAACAGAGGTACCTGGCGGGCTACAGTCCACAGAATCGCAAAGAGTGGGACATGATTGAAGTGACTTAGCACACACACACGCATGCCTCTCCCCAGGAGAGGACCATAGTAGGAGTCCTGATTTTATCAATGGCAGAAGGACTCAGCAATTATTTAAAGCAGGGATCGGCAAAAAGTCTGAAAAGAGCCAGATAGTGACTATTTTAGGCTTCGCAGTCCAAGAGGCAAAATTGAAGCTATTATTGTAGATACTTATATAACCATTGAAAATGTAGTCATTTAAAAATGTTAGAACCAGTCTTAGCTCGAGTGCTGTACCTCCCTGTCATAACCATTTATCTGTCACACTGCAGCCGCCTCCTGGGCATCCAGGCATGGCTGTGAAGCCCGGACCTGGCTCCCCGATTTGATTTTCCTTCACGGAACTTGCATTTCTTGCAAATGCCAGCCCTGGCTTAAGAAGGGGATCGCAGGCTGGGGTTTCCTATACCAGTGAAGACTTGGTTATAAAGATGGAGCTCATTTCTACCTCCTTGTGAACATTAGAATTCTCTAGGTGGCTGTGGGACAGCACGCTTTATTTCTAGGGAGGAGGAAGAAAATGCCAAGCTGGACATCCTGCCCGGGGCTCTGGGCACGGGCTTCTCCCCCTGCACCTGGTGGAAGTGGGCCCAGGGGCCAGGGCATAGCCTCCTTCTCCTTTGGCCCTAAGTGTTTTCCTGGATGTGACATTACCCTGGGAGCCTTGAGGCTGTCCTCGTCCTGCCCCTCTTCAGCTGCCTCTTCCTATTGTAGAGCTGGGCCTGAGTTTGCGGGGGAGAGGACCCATGTGATGGACATGGAGGGAAACGGATGAATCAACTCCAGCCACAGGCCTCCAGACAGAGCAAGACACGTGCCAGTTTCCCTTTTAATTGGCCAGTGACTTCTAACGTCAGACTTTGCAGCAGGCGATGTTTTGGCAGGAAGGAATGTTACAGATCATCTGGTGGGTTCTACTCATTTTACAGATGAGGAGACTGAGGCCCAGAGGGAAGAAGCTCCTTACCCAGCCAAGGTCACCGTACCGTCCAATGGACTGGAATCATCTCCTCGACTCCTTGGCTGGATTTCTCTGCTCCCTCCGGAAAGTGTCCCTGTTCTCATTAAAGCTGACTTCCCCCCTCTCCCTTCTCCCCCCACCCCCCCACCCCATCACCCCATGGCCATCCCACCTCTCGAGGCAGGTTCCTGCCACATCAGTTCATGTGTATCCAGTTTGCCTGGGTGGCTGTGTCGGGGGAGCCTCCCGGGTGTCCAGCCGTGCTCACCAAACCCTGATCTGTCTCCACCAATTTGATTTGACTCCACTCAACCTGCATTTGCTGCGAATGTCAACCAGTGTAAGCAATGGACTTGCGGGAGTGCCATGGCCACGTGCAAGCAGGAGAAAACAGGAACCTTTATAATCCAGTGTCCTTAAAGTACTCACTAATTCATCTCTCCATTCATTTGTTAAATCTTTATGTGACAACATTATTTAATAAGGGGCAGGCACCATGCTGTGAGTTTCCCCAGTGGCTGAGAAGGTAAAGAATCTGCCTGCAATGTGGGAGACCTGTGTTTGATCTCTGGGTGGGGAAGATCCCCTGGAGCAGGGAGTGGCAACCCACTCCAGTTTTCCTGCCTGGAGAATCCCATGGACAAAGAAACCTGGAGGGCTACAGTCCATGGGGTCACAAAGAGTTGGTCATGACTTAGCAACTAACACAAAGGCGCCATGCTAAGGAGCTGAATCTAACTGGCAAGGGAGCATTCCTGGTTGGCTTCCTAGGGTAGTGGTAGATGAATAAAGTTGCCTGGGCTAGTAAGCAAATGAATGAAGAGATGTCCTCTTTTTTAAAAAAACGAATTTATTGGAGTACAGTTGCTTTGGGCCTCCCAGGTGACACAGTGGTAAAGAATCCACCTGCCAATGCCGAAGCCACAGGAGATGTGGATTCGATCCCTTGGTTGGGAAGATCCCCTGGAGGAGGAAATGGCAACCCACTCCAGTATTCTTGCCTGGAGAATCCTATGTATTAGTTTCTGTTGTACAGCAAAGTGCACATATACCACCCCCCTTTTTAGATTTCTTTCCTATTTAGGTCACCGCTGAGCAGTGAGAATCACTTTGAAATAGAAGTAAGAGCAAAGAGTCAGACCCGACTGAGCAACTAACACACAAAAGCCAAGGAGATGGGGAGCGTTGTAACTGGGAGAGTGACGTGCTGCTTTAGAGAAGGATGAACAATGCTCGAGGTGGAAGAAGACATAGGAGGGGGTGAAGAATGGGGGACGGGGATGCGGGGACCCTAGGGCACTAGGACTCTGTGTCTGTTATCCTGCAGAGGCAGAAGGGTGGAAGCATGCACTGGTGGGGGTGGAGAAGTCAAGATTTCCCCTGGAGACACCCCGCGGGCCACTCACCAGCTTGGAGCAAGAACCTTTCTCTGCCTTCCCAGTGGCACCCCCAGAAGAAACACAGAGGACCACATCCCCAAGGGAGACGCCTCACGGATTTCTGCTAGAAGGCTGGCAATGGGTCCCAATCTGAGTTTTAAAAAATTTTAGGAAGCAGGTAAAGGCCCTTAGATGATGACCCCCTTGATTGTTGGGCCAATGGGCAGGAGACCCAGCGGGTGTTTTGGAGCCTTGGCAAAAAATCAGCAGGAGTCATCCTTGGCCGTGGACCGAAGGGCGGGATGTGGGGGCAGGGCAGCCAAAAGCCCTGCAGGCTGGAGTTTCTCCTGACTATTCTACCACCAGCAACAGGAATGGAAAAAGCTAAGAAGGGCTGCAAGGGGTCCAGAAGAAAGCCCGGTGGGAAAGCCCAACTTCTGTGTGCCGAGCGTTTGGGAAGTTCAGAATGGAGCTGCATGTGCACCTGGACGGGGATCTTGATTTGGACTGCATGAGCGGCTCGTCCGTGGATCTTTCAGGACCAAAGGGCCCTGGAGGACAGCAGGTTCTCCGTTCAGTCTGCCCACACTCCCCGCTCCTTCTGGGAGCTCACTGGTGGGCACCGGGTCTTTCTTCCGTGTGTGTCAGCCCCTCTCTGGGGAGACAGAGAGATGGGGCTCAGAAGGAGCTGGAGGGAAGTGCTGATCTCCCAGGAGGCCCACTCAGGGCTTCCCCCCTCCCTGACAGCCCCCGCCCCGTGTTCTGTGCGTCTTCCTGCCTGTGTGACTTCTGTGCTCTGAGGAGGGGGTCACCTCTGCCTCCTCTGGGGGTCTGGCATCTGCTGTCACAAACCGGCCAGTCTTGGGTGCTGCAGTGGGGACAGAAAGGAGTCTGTCCTCAGCACGCTCAGAGACAGGTGTGGGCAGGTGACACCCGCCTATGCACGAGGAGACACGTGCAAGAATGTGAGAATTGTAGCAAAGCTAAAAATAAAGCCAAAGAAAAACAGCTTGAAATGTCCCTGCGAAGTGTGACTGTGCTTCAAGATTTGGGGGGAGGGGTTGATCTAAGCCCAAGGGAGTTATTCAGACAAGGACTCCTGGGAGAAGTGATCTCAGAAGCAAAGTGAAGGACAGAGAGCATCATTTAAAAAAAATTTTTTTAATTGGAGTATAGTTGATTTGCAACGTGCTGTAAGTATCTGCTGTACCTCAAAGTGAATCAATTATGCGTATACATATATACATATGTATAGGCTCTTTTTAGATTCTTTTCTCATATAGGATGTTACAGAGTATTGAATAGAGTTGCCTGAGGTATGGGCTTCTCTGTTGGCTCAGACAGTAAAGAATCTGCCTGCAGTGAGGGAGACCCAGGTTCGATCCCCGAGTTGGGAATATCCCCTGGAGAAGGGAATGACTATCCATTCCAGTATTCTTGCCTGGAGAATCCCATGGACAGAGGAGCCTGGCAGACTACAGTCCATGGGATTGCAGAGAGGTGCACACAACTGGGCAGCTAACGCTAAGCCTGTTATATCAGTTCAGTTCAGTCACTCAGTTGTGTCCGACTCTTTGCGACCCTATGAATCGCAGCACGCCAGGCCTCCCTGTCCATCACCAACTCCTGGAGTCAACCCAAACGCATGTTCATCGAGTCGGGTGATGCCATCCAGCCATCTCATCCTCTGTCGTCCCCTTCTCCTCCTGCCCCCAATCTCTCCCAGCATCAGGGTCTTTTCCAATGAGTCAACTCTTCGCATGAGGTGGCCAAAGTATTGGAGTTTCAGCTTCACCATGAGTCCTTCCAATGAACACCCAGGACTGATCTCCTTTAGGATGGACTGGTTGGATCTCCCTGCAGTCCAAGGGACTCTCAAGAGTCTTCTCCAATACCACAGTTCAAAAGCATCAATTTTTCGGCGCTCAGCTTTCTTCACAGTCCAACTCTCACATCCATACATGACCACTGGAAAAACCATAGCCTTGACTAGACGGACCTTTGTTGGCAAAGTAATGTCTCTGCTTTTTATCATAGGTCCTTATTAGTTATCTATGTTGTATATAGTAGTGTGTACATGTCAATCCAAATCTCCCAGTTTATCTCTCCCCCCAGGAAATAACCATAGGTGTGTTTTTTACAGGAGAACATCACTTGATGCGTATTAATCTACGTCTTCCCCATTGTCCACCCTTCTGCCCCCGGGAGCCTTTTGTCAACTCCCTCAGCCCTCTTGTGTCACTTGTCTTTCGGTCCCTGAGTTTCTCAGGTTAGGAGGTGGCCTGCTCACAGCACATGGGGCCTCGTGTCTCGCTGGTAATGATCAAAGCCAGGTGATCCCACAATGAGACGTGGTAGTGATCTTGCTGAATCTCGGGTCTGACATGGAAAGAATGAGCTTTGTCTTTCTTAAGTCTTCAGTGTTCAGTGATCTGTGTTCTGTTGCATATGAGGGCTACTCTTGGGAGTCTGAGGCCTCATGTTTTGATGATGCTATAAATCGTGTTATATCAGAAGACCTGTTCTTTGGGAACTTCTGAAAGCCGGTGAAGTGACACAGTTGTGATGTCACATTTATCAGAAATTTCCAAATCGTTTCAATATCAAGACTGAAGATTTAGACAGCAGCTTTGCTCTAAACAGTGCAAACCGCTGCCCAGTGACTTGTTTTGTAAACAATTGAGATGACTCAAACCTGAATGGGTACCTCGTGGTGATCCATGCCAGTTACAGGAAACACACAGAGAAAAGATGCCCATGAATACTTGCATTTGTTCTTCCCAGTTGATTAAACTTTCCTGCAACAATTTGCGTTTTTAAAAGGCTGTCATCTGGGAAATGGAGACAAGTGGTCCCAATTGTGCTTAGGTGGACAAGGCATCCAGTTGCAAGAATGTCCAGGTTGGACAGCTGACAGTAGTTTACACTTCTATGCTTCTTTCCTTAGTGACATGCTATTATTATTATTATTTATTCTTCTTTAGTTGTAGTAATAGCACCTATAAATCCCACATCATTTCGACACCAGTTTTTTTGTTTGTTTGTTTTAATTTTTTGGCCATGCTTCACAGCATGCAAGTTCCTACTTCACCAACCAGGGATCAAATCCACACCTCCTCCAATGGAAGTGCAGAGTCTCAGCCACTGGCCTCGAGGGAAATCCCTCGACATCCATTTGAAATGGTCTGAGATGGCATAGTTATCTCTTCTTGATCCTTCTGGGTTCCTTTCACTGTCTACCTCTGGTCCATCCTATATGAAAAGTGAAAGTGTTAGTAGTTCCATTCTTTGCCACCATATGGACTATATATAGCCTGCCAGGCTCTTCTATCTGTGGAATTCTTCAGGCAAGAATACTGAAGTCGGTTGCCATTCCCTTCTTCAAGGGAGCATCCCTACCCAAGGATCAAACCCAGGTCTCTTTCATGTAGGCAAATTCTTTACCTTCTGAGCCACCAGGGAAGCCCACCCTCATATGACTTTCCTGTTAATCTCCCCAGAGGACAATTGATATGGTCCAGTCATTCCCGAGTTCCTAAACAGAATAAGTCCAGTCTCTTCAGCCTGACTTTTGAAGTCCTCCATGAAAAAAGTGAAAGTTCCTCAGCTGTGTCCAACTCTTTGTGACCCTATGGACTATACACTCCATGGAATTCTCCAGGCCAGAATACTGGAGTGAGTAGCCTTTCCCTTTTCCAAGGGACCTTCCCAACCCAGGGATGGAACCCATGTCTTCCTGCATTGTAGGCTGGTTCTTTATCAGCTGAGCCACAAGGGAAGCCCAAGAATACTGGAGTGGGTAGCCTAACCCTTCTCCAGTGGATATTCCCGACCCAGGAATCGAACTTGGGTCTCCTGCATTGCAGGCGGATTCTTTACCAACTGAGCTATCAGGGATGTGATGCTAAACCTTCCTTTCCAGACTCGCCTTTGTCTACCTTATCTACCACTGAAGACACCTGTGCTTCATATCTACTCTGGACAGAGTCACGGTGGCAGCTGACCCCACTGGCCTGACATCCCATCAGTTATCTCTTGGAATGCCTGCCTTACATTCACTCATTGAAATCCTACTCATCCTTCAATGTATACCTCCAATGTCTGTTCCTCAAGGGGCCATTCTCAGCCCACCCAGTCCAAGGCAGTGTCCCCTTCTCTGACGCTCTTATCATAAACACACTTTCCCCCATGGGGTAGTTGTTTCCCAACCTCTGGTCCACCCCAGTTCACACTCTTCTCTTAGAGCAGGAATTGGCTCATTTGTCATCTTCCTAATCATCTCAGTGCCTAGAATTGGCCTTGGAATACAGCAGGCTCTCAAAGGCACTCAAGGACAAGGCTGTTTGGACTGAATTGACCCGTCTTCGATGACTTGACTGGACCATGGAATTAGATCCCAGGCCTCCCAAGCTGCTGGACATACAGGCTGGCATCACTATCTCCATATGTGATGTACTGATGAGGCACCTGCTGTAGGGAGGGAGCTGGGTGAAGCCCTTGGCCAGCTGTTTGGATGTGCAATCAAATACACTCCCTCTGGGGGATGGCACTGAAATCCTTGATGCAGACATTTTTGGGGCATCCAGGGAGCTGCGGGACTTCATTGGACAGTTGCGGTCACCCTGCCTTTGCTCCAAGGTCACCTTGCCTTCGTAGTCCAAGTGGGTGATGACATTTCACTTGAACTGGGACTCCTGGCAGAAGAAAGATGGGACACTCTGTGGGCGAGGATTCAGGGGAGTGGCTCAGACAACGGCTCAGAGAGTGAAGAATCTACTTGCAATGCGGGAGACCTGGGTTTGACCCCTAGTCAGGAAGATCCCCTGGAGAAGGGAATGGCTACCCACTCCAGTATTCTTGCCTGGAGAATTCCATGGACAGAGGAGACTGGTGGGCTACAGTCCATGGGGTCACAAAGCCAGACACAACTAAGCGACTAACATTTTCACTTCACTTAAGAGACCAGGAAACTGGGGAAACTGTCACTCTGGGACAAAAGATGTTGGCAAGGATAAGGTGACTGTACATCACACCTCCAGGATACCCGCTGTATACTTGTGGTTGATCAATGACGTCTCATCAGTTATTTCTGACACTCCATTCCCCCTTAGTTCCCAGATGTCCCAGTTTGGAAGATGATTTGAACGGTCACCCAACTGGATATAGGAGTGGTAGGGGACAGTTTCTCTCCATCATTCTCCGCTGTCATTTTCAGGGGGACCACTGGGTCCCCAAGATGCTTGACCCACAGCAGAGGTGCCTGCGGGGCCAGGGGCAATCACGCCCTTGGGGATTTTCTCAGCCCCCAGATGACCAGGTGCTGAGCTTAGGCTCCTGTAAGACTTTAGGGGACCCCTGTGGTGTTTAATCCACATCCTTAACCCCACTCCTTGGGCTTCCCCAGTGGTTTAGCAGTAAAGAGTCCCCTTGAAATGCAGGCAATGTGGGTTTGATCCCGGGGTCAGGAAGATCCCCTGGAGAAGAAGATGGCAACCCACTCCAGTATTCTTGCCTGGAGAATCCCATTCTGTCGGACAGAGGAGCCTGGCGGATTGCAGTCAATGGGGTCTCAAGAGATGGACACAGCTGAGCGACTAAACAACAATAGCAATTCCAGTCCTATAATATAGGTCACCAACCCCTAGCCCAGGACTGGGTAAAATCTGGGTAAAGTCCTAAGCGGAGAAAAGAGTGTGATGCTTTCTGATCTGCAATTCAAAATAAAAACAAGACTAACTGAAACAGGGGGGCTTCCCTGGTGGCTCAGTGGTGAAGAACCCACCTGCCGATGTATGAGATTCGGGTTCTATCCCTGGGTCAGGAACCCACTCCAGTATTTATGCCTGGCAAATCCCATGGACAGAGGAAGCTGGTGGGCTACAGTCCACGGGCTCACAAAAGAGTCAGATACAGCTTATGATTAAATAACAAGAATGACTGAAACATACATTGAAGAGAGTTCCCAAATCTGCTAATACTTTCTTTGATGTTTTTGTTGAAATATCGTGTCAAGTTATTTAAAAAAAAAAAGTTGCGATGCCCTCTGCTGAGCTGGCGCTCCCCTGGCTCAGGTTGACTCTTCTTGTTGGATAACCAGGACCCTCCCTGTGCCCCCCATGGCCACCTCTGTGTGCCCCCCATGCCACATCCCTGGGCCCAGTCCTGGGGACAGGTGGTTCTATCTGGGTGGCTTTTTCCAGTGGGAAGTGGTTCCAGATGTGGTCAGCTGGAGGCCACAGGGCAGACCTGGGCTTCCGCACAGCCACACAGAGGGCTTTGTTCTGCCTCTTTGAAGGGGCTTCTCTGATGCCACCCTCTGAGAGGCGTGGTTAATTGCATCTTTTCTGGGAAAATACCAACAGCAGACCCGAGGATTAAGTCTCTGCTGGGAATGAGTGATCACCCTGTCCTGACACTACACCTGGACCACCCCATGCTGTGGGCAGCAGGGGGAATTTATAGGGTATGGACACTGAAAAATATATGTTTTTTTCCCCCAATTTTGTTTCATAGGTCTTTAGAAAGAAAAAAACTAACTTCTATTTTATATTGAGGTATAACCCCAGAGGAGGGCATGGCAACCCACTCCAGTATTCTTGCCTGGAAAATCTTATGGACAGAAGAGTCTGACAGACTACAGTCTATAGGGTCACAAAGAGTTGGACACAACAAAAGCAACTGAATACAGAGCCGATGAACAATGTTGTGACAGTTTCAGGCGGACAGCAAAGGGACTCAAGCCATACGTATGCATTTATCCATTCTCCCCCAAACTCCCCTCCCATCCAGGCTGCCACATAGCGTTAAGCAGAGCTCCCTCTGCTACACAGTAGGTCCTTGCAGGTGATCCGTTTTAATTACAGCAGTGTGTACATGGCCATCCCAAACTCCCCAGCTATCCCTTCCCTCAGTATTTCCCTCCAGCAATCATAAGTTCATTTTCTAAGTCTGTGAGTCTCCTTCTGTCTTGTAAGTAAGTTCGTTTGTGTCATTTCTTTTTAGATTCCACATATATAAAGGATGTGGAATTAATCAATCAATTAAAAAAATAATTATGCGTCTTTAAAAACATAGGATATTGTTTTTAGTGTAAGGGCAATTTTTTATACTGTAGTATGTTAAGGACAGGGGATTTATAGTCATATTTACTATTCATAAGTTTAAGAATATGGTACGTGAGCTTCTATGAGAAAGTTGGAGGTTTTGTAAGCCTCCATTGCTTGGAAACAGAGGTGACTTCCATGCCCACGGTCCCCCACCCTGGAACCTACGTGCCGTTTACAAATCACGTATCAGCACTGAACTCCCAGGGTTTGCTCTGCTGCTCCCCAAGATGTCAGCAGACACCTCCGACAGGGCAAGCCCAGATGTGTTTTGACAACAGAGTGGTTTCCTTAGCAAGCCGCTGGTGTCCTCAGGTGACTCAGTAGAGAAAGCTTTGGCTTTTTGACGAGGACAGAACTCTCAATGGCCTTCCTGTCTCAGGAGCACTCGCTGAGTTCATCCTCAGACTGTTAGTAGGATTCGTCTGGGCTCTGTGGAGCCGGCTTGTCCGTTGAGTACAAAGCTCTTTTCGCTCTTTTCCTGGAGAAAACTCAGTGAACTCACTGCACAAACCCCCAGAGACCACAGGAAATAGGCTCTGAGTCCTTTTCAAGAACTCAGAAGGCAGCTAAGCCTCGTGGGGAGGGGGGCACAGTGAAAATAAAATCCAAGTGCACCATCAGCCCTACACAGATGAGACTTAACACTCCAAAGCGCTATTGTTACTGCCCATCACCCCTCGCTGACCACCTACTGTGTGCCATGCCTCCTGGGGGACAACTTATTAACCGATCCTCGATTGCAGAAATAACCTTTCCAGCTGTAGAGCCAATGGTATTTGGAGAAACCACACCACTAAGAACTGCCAGAGCTGGATCTGAACCTTCGCTCTCTGCCTCCAGACCTAATGGCAGGCTGTCAAGGGCTGACCGTGGAGGAGTGATGATCCATGTGGGTGAGGGTCAAGGTGGAGCAAGGAGGAGGCATCTTAAATACAAAAGCTGAATTTGGAGAGTTGGAGGGAGGGGCCAGACTGGGGAAGGGTAGAGTTGAGTAGCAGGAAGTAGAGAGCCTGGTGGTGAAAGCCCACAGGTAACTGTGCGGGGCAGGCAAGGGAAAGTGAAGAGTGGACCACTTCTCTGGAGCAGAAAGTTTATGAGCCTTGGAGTGGGTCTGTGCGAATCCTTAGATGGCATCACCGACCAGATGGACATGAGTCTGAGCAAGCTCTGGGAGTTGGTGATGGATAGGGAAGCCTGGCATGCTCCAGTCCGTGGGGTCACAAAGAGCCGGACACAACTGAGCAACTGAACTGACTACCTGACTTTGGAGCCAAGTTCAAGAAGACGAGTTGAGGTGTTGAGGTGGTGGTGGGCTTTGCATATCACACGGGACTTGGAACCCATAAAATACTTGGGGAGGGGGGAGGGCAGCTGTGCAGGTGTTTGGGAGGGAGAATAAACCTGATGAAAGTGGTATTTTAGGAGGACTGTCCCCCAGAAGATCTGGGCACAGAGAACCAGCAGTGAGCTTTTGCAATGGTGGAGGCATGAGACAGTTTAGTGTCCTGACTGACTGCTCTGAGAACAATCCCCTCCCTCTCCGCTTATCTCCATTTCAGCACAGTTGCTGAAGTACCCCCAACCCCAAAATAGCCAAGGCAGTCCTGCCCTTCCCAGGGGCTCTCCTGGCTCCCACTACGCCTGTGGGTGACTCTCTCAGGCCAGGGGGGTCACTGTGATGTCCAAGGTGGCTCAGTTTGGCTAGCAGAGTCAAACACAACACAGTGCCGAACTGGAGGGGAATATGCCAGTGTATTGCCATCACTGGGGGATGGAGGGTGGCAATACATCATTTGCTCTCTTGCTCAAAATGCTAGAGCAGTATAGAAACAACTTGGATGTTGTAGAACAGAATTTTTTACCTTTGTCCCATTGGGTGGCAAGATGGTGCTTCTTATTTTTAACGGGAGACCAACGTCTCATATTCCGTGACATCATACTTATCTCGTGCTGGAAAGTTGTCCATAAAATACGGTCTGTATGTCATGATTTTTTCTCCCTACAATGTAGTCAGGGCTCCTGGAAAAGGCAGTTACTTTTTACCAAGAAAGAAGATGTCCATTCTCTAACTATGGATTAATACAAGCAAGCACCCAGGCTCAGGTGACACACCCAAGGCAGAAATGAATGTGGCGCGTGGGCCTGGGGGAAGGTCAGGGGAGTCTTGACCATCTGCTTCCCTGTTCTCTCCTCATCAGAGAGATGGCTTCAGCCTCTGAAGACTGCCTGAAGGATCAGGCAGCATGGAGCAGGGCCACGAGTTAGGTACAACCAGAGAACCATAGAATCAGAAAGTATCAGAGCTGGCTGCAGTCTCAGAGTCCAGTAAGAGCAGCGGGTCTCAAACTACAGGATGTATGAAAGTGACCTGGGATGCTTCCAAAGATGCAGATCCATGAGCCTCCCCTCAGTGGTGCTGACTTTGTAGGTCTGGGGAGTCTGCATTAGGAGTTGGAACTCTTTGTTGCAAGTGATGGGAACTGAGTTTGTCTGATTCAGGCAGAAAAGGAGCTTATGGACTGAACACGTGTATGCCTGGAGCTGGGAAGCTGCAGGGCAGGAGCGCCCTGGGCCTGCAGACTCCAGCACAGCAGAGGGGGAAGAAGGACCTCCCAGAGATGGCCACCTGGTCCACAGGACGGCCGAGCATCCACCCCCACCTGAGGGACCTGGGGCAATCTTACACTCTGTGCCCCTTCAGAGGGTCTTTCCTCAGACCTCCTCATCACCAGCCTTCTGAACTGGGCCATTCTAGGTCCCTAACTAGGAGACCCAACGTCTCATCACCCATCCATGTCCTGTGATGGTACGTAGACCGTCATTTCAGAGGATCTCTCTTCTAGGAAAAACCGACAATCATTGGTCCATTGACTTGAGAGAAGCTTTGTGCTCCAAGTGTGGGATGTTTTTTGATCCCTTTAATTAGTGCTGATGCTGATGCAGTGTTGTGCACTATTGTATATTCAAGCCTTACAGTGGCCCTGGAAAACTGGAGTCCCGTTACCAGTCCCATGGTGTCCCGTTACAATTCCCACTTTACAGATGAGGAAGCTGAAACTCAGTTTGAGTCACATGACCAAGATACACAGCAAGGAGTGGCCCACCTGAAATGTAGCCCAAGTGTTCTGGCCCCAAAGTCTGTGCTCTGCTAACCACTTGTGCTTTACCTGGACTCGCCTTCTTTTTTGGAAGAGCTCTGAACTTATGATATATGACAATCCATCAAATTTAGATTTTTTTTTAAAAAATAAAATGGGCTTTGGGACTTCCCTGGTGGTCCAATGGTTAAGATTTCACCTTCCAATGCAGAGGGTACAGGTTTGATCCCTGGTCAGGGAATTAAGATCCCACAAGCCTTGTGGCCAAGAAACAAACAAACCAAAAATTCCATAAAACAGAGGCAATATCATAACAAATTCAATAATGACTTTAAAAATGGCCCACACCAAAAAAAATCTTTAAAATGGGCTTTGCCAGGGATGCCCACTGAATCTCTTTAGACCCTAGGTCCCTGTGGCCAGTTATTCACCACCAGAGGTTCCCTACAGCTTCCATCCTGATTCTATCAATAGTCTTCATTGTCTGTATTATGGTAACTATGCCCTTGGTTCTAGTTACAAGGTCACTGTCTCTAGATATCCAGGATCTTCATTGAATAATTATAGTTGGAGCATCTTTTTTTTTTGTCTTAACTCTCAAGACTGCCTCCTTGAATAAGTGTAAGGTATCATGCTTCTCTTGTGTCTTGCAAAAGGCGAAATCAAAGGCATGTCTCACCATTGGCAGGTAGGCTGGAGTTAGCTAATAGCAACTGAACATCTCTGTTTTCCGGAAGCTGTTTGAAATGGCCACACGGATCAGCTCAAGCAGCTCTCCTAACAATCATATGGAGTAGGAGCAGGTACTGCTGTTATGGCTGTTTGGGACTGGACAGTGAACAGAACTGGGATGTTTGCGGAAGGTCTCACGGGAAGTAAATGGTAGAGTCAGAATTTACAGCCAAGCAGCCCAGCTCCAGAGCTAGCACTGAGCTAATCCTTCTTGCCAGAGCTTAAGTTCATTCTCTCTTGCAATGTCAGCAGAAAATATTAATTCATCCATTCGACAAATATTTATTGAGTGCCCACTCTTTGCCAGGTAAGGAGAACTGGCTGGTCTCTGCCTTCAAGCAGCTTAGACTAATGGGGAGGAAGACATTGATCAAATGAACATACAAATCTATGTGAAATTGGATGTGTGGAAAAACACGAAAGACACGTCAACTGTGCCAGGTGAGTACATCATGGAAGGATTCTTACCTGGTCATGTAGGCCAGAGCTGGAACCGGAAACTACAAGGGCTTTTAGGACAAAGGACCTGCCTGCTTGCACTCCTGGCTGCAAAGGACTCAGTGACCCAACTCCAGCTTTGGGAGCCTTGGGAGGAAGGAGGAAAGAAGCAGCAGGAGATGCTTCTTCTTGGGTGTTACCAACTAGGGTTTTTGGCCTCCTTAATCAACAGAAATTGATCAGAGACCAGAAAAGAAATTTAGGCCAGGCTTTACTGGGTCCCCTGCTGCAGCAGTGGGGAGTAAGAACGAACAGCAGGTTCCCTTTCTCAGGGAACAGCAAGTTCCCTGAGAGGCAGACAACCTCTTCTTCTTTCCGGTGAGGGTAAGGGTGTGTCCAGGGGTCAGGCCCAAGGGGTGCCTTGGTTTCTTTGCCCACCCCTTGGGTGGTGTTGTGTGCAGGGGGCGTGTGTAGGACCCTGCTTTTGCTCCTGACCCCCTGTTTTGGCTCCAGGCTCTTCTAAAGTGACAGTGGGTTTGTTGGTCTCTTTGTATCTTTTGGGTCCAGAATTTACCCCAACTGTGCAGCATACGGTTGTTTTCAGTACCATGCAGTTTCTTTGTATTCTGTTGCTGGAGGAGCGGTGTGTTCAGGTACAAGCTTCGCAGCCAAGGGTCCCAGGTACCAGCCTGTCTCACAAATAACTCCTCTCCCTCCCCCTCTGACCTGCTGCTCTTTCCAGCCTTGAGGTTGAGCTCCTGAGGGCAGTGAAGCAACTGGATCTCCCAGAGGTCACCCTGAAAGCTGACTCTTTCCCAGGAGAGGAACTCAGCATCAGCCGCAGTTCTTGAAGAAAATCAGCCACACTGACCACATCGGGTTTGCTGGGAGAGTGATGGGCGTCAGGCATGTAGACCTCAGGGGAGCTGAGGTCCTGGCGGCAGGTCCTAGAGGGATGGACTTGACCCTCCTCTGTTTGCCAGGCATGTCTCTATGGTGATGTGAGGACAAGTGTGGGCCCTTGATGCCATTCACTTCCAAAGACTGAGTTAAGTGTCACCGCATGTATTCATGGGGGAAATTAGGAAACACATGAACCACATGGGTGGCTTTCCAAAGCATTTTACAACGTGGGTCCAGTGTGCTAAGTGGGGGGAGTGTGGAGGAGGCTTCTCTCTATGTCACCTTAAAGACCCTCAATGGAGGAGGGTTTCCAAGTTTTGAGTCCTTCAGCCCTAGCCCAGCTGACATCTCAGGGCTCAGGGACCCAGAAAAGGGAGATTTCAGTCGCTTAAAGCCAGTTATTAAAGAGAGAGGGCTGATCAACCCAAGAGATTTCACAGAGGGGCAGACACAGAAATGTGGAGGGGAAAGAAAAATCAGATGGAGTGTGATGGAAGAGGAAGAGTTCCTGAAGTTTTGGGGGAGAGGATGTGAGAAGTAATACGGTGCTCACTGTCCCCGCACGTTATATAGTTGAGTCACTTCGCCAAGTCCAAGTGTCAGATGACTCAGAGCCCAGGCTGTCAGCCGCTCCAAGATCAGGGCCAGGACTGATGACCAAGGCAGGATGCTGGGAGTTCAGGGCCAACCAGCGAGTCAACTTCTAACTTATCAAGCTAGAGGATGACAATTTCTTCTGGACGCACCAGCCAGGGTGGCTTCACTGCCCTAAGGGTGTGTGATGGATAGTTTCTGCCAGCGGACTGTCTTTTGAACAATCAGATTGCAAAAAACCAAAAATGATGAGGAGCTTATCAGTACAGAGTGCCTGTGCTTAAGAGAGTCCTGATAAGAATAGATGGAAACAAAAGGAATGTACGCATGTAAGTTGGACCATGAAGAAGGCTGGGCGCCAAAGAATTGATGCTTTCAAATTATGGTTCTGGAGAAGACTTTTGAGAGTCCCTTGGACAGCAGGGAAATCAAACCAGTCAGTTCTAAAGGAAGTCAACCATGAATATTCATTGGAAGGACTAAAGCTGAAGCGCCAATACTTTGGCCACCTGATGCAAAGAGACAACTTGTTGGAAAAGACCCTGCTGCTGGGAAAGATTGAAGGCAAAAGAAAAAGAGGGAGGCAGAGGATGAGATGGTTGGAGGGCATCACTGACTCAGTGAGTTTGAGCAAACTCTGGGAGATTGTGAAGGGCAGGGAAGCCTGGTGTGCTGCAGTCCATGGGGTGTCAAAGAGTCGGACACGACTGAGCGACTGAACAACTACAAGACAGAACGAAAATTCTGTTCAGAGTCAAGAGCTGCAGGAACGGGGCATGGTTGAATCAGTCCCACATCGGGAGCCAGCAGACAAAAGAGCAAATCCAGCTTTACCGTTTACTAACTGGCACCCTCACACAATCCCTTAAACTATAGGGCTCCCAAACCCTTTGATTTTAAAATTAAGAGAATGCCATCTGCCCTACAGGGTTGTGACTGTTTCATAAAGGACATGTTTTGAATGCAAGCGCTTTTATTTTATTTTTCATTTATTTTTATTAGTTGGAGGCTAATTACTTTACAATATTGTAGTGGTTTTTGCCATACATTGACATGAATCAGCCATGGATTTACATGTGTTCCCCATCCTGATCCCCCCTCCCATCTCCCTCCCCATCCCATGCTTTGCAAATAGAAAGGATTATTTCCAGTAACCTGAAAATCAATGAAGTAAAAACAGAAAGTGGACTGCGTTTATGTCCTCCGTATACATCGTATTCCACAGGAATGGCACCTCCGGGAGCCACAGTGAATGGCGTTTCTCGTAGCGGCTGCAGCAGTGCTAAGTCAGGTAGAAGGAAGTCAGGTTTACATGAGAAGCATTTTCGTTTATGATTCCCCTGTCTGTGCTGTGAATTTGTGAGATCAGTAAAACGTTCATAGGAAGCATGTGGTGAGATTGTGCTGCAGAAACAAGATAACCCCTCAGACCCCAAGATCTTAAAGCAGTTTTCTTTCTTATTCATATTACACGGCCTTCATGGGACAGCGCAGACTTTGCTCATCCCAGTCACTCAGGGACCAAGGGTGACAATATACAGCCCCATCTTTTAAAAAAAAATTATCTTATTGAAGTATAGTTGGTTTATAATATTGTGTTAGTTTCTGCTGTATGGCAAAATGATTCAGTTATACATACATGTATTCGTTTCCATGTTCTCTTCCATTATGGTTTCTTACAAGATATTGAATATAGTTCCCTGTGCTATACTGTAAGAACTTGTTTATAAATCCTGTATATAATAGTTAGCATCTGCTAACCCCAAACTCTTGGTGCTCCCCTCTTCCAACCCCCTCCGCCTTGGTAAATACAGGTCTGTTTTCTGTATCTGTGAGTCTGCTTTTGTTTCATAGATAAGTTTATTTGTGTCGTATTTTAGATTCCACATATAAATGATTTCATGTGGTGTTTGTCTTTGTCTTTCTGACTTACTTCACTTAGTATGATCATTTCTAGGTCCATCCATGTTCCTGCGAATGACATTATTTCATTCTTTTCTATGGCTACATAATTTATATATACACATATATATGTATATATATGCAGCCTGCATATATATATATATACACACATATATCTCCCATCTTCTTTATCCATTCCTCTGTTGATGGACACTTAGGTTGCTTCCATGCCTTGGCTATTGTCAATAGTACTGCTATGAACATAGGGGTGCATGTATCACTATCTTTTTGAATTACAGTTTTCTCCAGATATATGCCCAGAAGTGGGAACTGCAGGATCATATGGCCACTCTAGTTAGTTTTTTGAGAAACCTCCATACTGTTCTCCATAGTGGCCATGCCGACTTAACGTTCCCACCAACACAATAGGAGAGCTTCTTTTTCTGATAGTGATTTTTAGTGTAGAGAAAATTGCTGGGGGGTTATAGAAAGTTTTTCCTCATATGTTTTCTTCAAGCCACTCTGCCATGATTTGTTTGCTGTTTAACGAGCTCCCATCTCAATAGTGGCTGAAAGGGTTGAGTCTTTCAAATCTGTAGTTGTTGATTTGCTTTTGATGGGGTTCAGGGCACACAACCCCAAAAGAGGGCCCTTGGGAATGCTGAGCATCTTAAACTGAAGAAGTCTGAGAAAAAGACAGAAACAGGAGGAACCCTCTGACCTTCCCCTCTTCTCCCTCCTTCCCTGAAATGGGTCATCTGAAATCTCTCGTGTGAAGAATGCCTTCCTCGGACCAGAAGGAGGAAGACATTCTTATCAATTGCGATGGAATCTGGGGCAAGAAATGTGCGTACACAAACCTTGTGAAACTCCTCTCTCCCCGTTACATCTTTATCGTTTGCTACCCAAGCCCAGACTCCTCTGTCTTGTCATTTCTTTACAATTCTTCATTTCTTTGCCTAGCAGCCTCCTGTTCTGGTTGATTCTTTGGGCCTTCATTCTCTCATGGGGGCTCCCATGGACATGTAAAAGTTCCATGAAAGTTGTATGCCTTTGACCTCTTAATCTATCCTCACCAGGTCAGTTTTCAGACGCAGCCAAGGACTCTAATGGAGTCAAGGAAAACGTTTCCTTCCCTACAGGTACCTGGAGGTTTGGGCAACAAAGAAGTCACTGGAGCTGCCTTTTAGAGGCTCAGAACTCAAAGTTCATTGGTGAGAAAATATGGGGTATGTGGAAAATCCCACCATGAAACCCCATTTAAAGAGAGGTGCCAGGGTGGTTGGAAGGCAGCACAGATAATACCAAAGTTGTATGTATACTTGAGTCTTAAATTGGTCAAATCCTATTTCCTGCCTTAGTTCTCTTTGTCTGTAAAGTATGGAGCTGCTGCCTTCCCCAGTCACTAGAGAGGGTATGAGGATGAAAACATATTTAAGGGAATTCCTTAGTTGGTCCAGTGGTTAAGATTCTGTGCTCCCAATGCAGGGGGCCTGGGTTTGGTCCCTGGTCGGGGAACTAGATCCCACATGCCTCAACTATTAATAAGACCTAGCAACAGCCAAATAAATACATGAATAGAAATAAATATTCTTTAAAAAGTGTAAGAATTAAAATCTCTGAGGTCTTTCAAGGGAGAGGAATTATAGAAATTTCGTGTATTCTCGTCACTGTTTTGGGAATCAAGTGACTTTAAACTTAGAAGGAAAATGTCAGGACTTGGGTCCCATCTCTGTCCCAGAGTGGTTTAATCACACTGACTTTGGTTTGCAGACCCCCAAAGTGAGGTGGGAGGGACCCTCTCCTTTCCAGAGGCTCCTGTCTTAGGGGCATATGCTGGGCGTCTCTGCAGAAGTCTTTGTAAACCTCAGGCCTTTTCTAAGCTGAGTTAGTGCTTCGTCACTGTTGCCCCGACACTCTGTGCCTCTGGAGGGTGAGCTCTGGAGGACTCGGGCAGTGACAGGGGATGGGGGTGACAGTTCCCAGGCAGTCGCTATTTCAGGGGCGGGCCAGGCCAACCCCGCTGACTGGGGCGGGTGTGAAGAGACAGGCAGAGGCTTTATCTCCTGAGTTCTGACCTGTGTGTGATTCTTCTGGCCAGTCTTGCTCTCACACCCTCTGGTGTCTGGTCTCATGAGCCCAGGAACATCAGGGATTGAGTGGGCCTTCTGGGGACAGAGGCACCCTCCTGCCCCCAGGCGATAGGACTTAACAAGGCCCGAGGCCAAGGGCTGAGCTGGAAACCCGGATCACAGAACCAGTGGGACAGAGATTGGAGCCTCCTGGTTTACATCCTTCCAGCAGCTAGAAACAAAGGAGTTGCCTTTTGACGGAGCTTTTAAAAAATGCACAAAGATTCTTTCATATGGTGTTAATAATAGATTGTACTGATAGTGTGATTGACAAATGACTCTGTTTTCATCTTTCAAAATACATTTTAGAATTGCAAAAGTTTCTTTCCTCTCTTTTCTCTTCCTTTCTCTTTTCCCCGTTTCATCAAATGTTTATGGAGCTTCTGCTATGTCCCTTGGACCGTGAGTACATAGAAATAACACTACCTTTGTCATCATTTTGGAATTGTAATGTGGCCAAACTAAGTGATGGATGGTTGAGAAAGGAATGAACACTTGTTGACTAGTCTTGTTTACCAGACACTGTGCTTTCCATTATCACATGTATTTAATTTAATTTAAAACTGAGCAAGCCCCATAAGGTAGCTGATGTTAATAACAATCCTCACATATTCATCCAATTCTCTGAATAACCCCCGGAGGTGAAAACTGTGACTATGTCCACACTGTCCAGCAGGAGGGGGGTGACCAGGTGGCATCCAGACCCCAGGTCCCTAAATGCAGAGCCCACCGTGCAACTCTGCCCCTTCTGAGAGTCGCGTCAGGACCCCAGCTCTATATGGAGGAGCTGAATTCTGCCAAAGTCCCTGTGGGCCTCTAAGCTCCCTGACCCTGAGCGGACACCATGTCTCAGATGCTGAGTCCAAGCCAAGGAGTTGGGGTGGGGTGGGCAGGGCCACAAGGAGGAATGGGAGGGAGGCTGACTTTCTCCAGTTTAAGCTGCGGTTAAACCTCTCTTTTCGCATCTGAGGATGAGGAAGACCTGAGGATGAGGTCTCTGGATGCCGTGGTGCCTCTAGGGCCTGAAGCAGGTCCCCAGGCACTGGGGTTCCTCTCGCCGTCCCCTCTGCCTGCTCCTGGCCCGAAGTTGGCCTTGCAGACAGCCTCTCTGCACTGCCCCGGGCTGCTCACTGGCAGAGAGACAGCAGGCGCTGCAGCAGCCAGGCTGCCTTGGCCCGAGGATGCTTCAGCAGCCGGGCCTCATGAGGATCTGGCAGCAGCGACCTACTTACAGGGGAGGAGCTGGCAGGGAGCACCCGCCGGGCTCTCTGGGTTGCGCGGGAGGACTGCCCCATGTGCTCTCCTCCCAGACACAGACCACAGGGGACCCAGCCTGCACAGACGAGGGTGGGGCTTCCTGCCCGGGACCCTCCGCTGTCAGAGGGACCCCGCTGAGCATGGCCTGTCCGCCAAAGAGAAGCCAGGGCGACAGAGATGGAAGGAGAAAACCAGAGACAAGGAGAGGCAGGGAGAGACAGAGAGAGATGGAGAGAGAGACAGAGAGACAGAAAGAGAGAAATAGGGAAGACTGAGATGGGGAGAGAGAGACAGAGAGACAAAAAGAGACAGGGAGAGACAGAGAGACAGAGACAGAGAGACAGAAAGACAGGGAAGACAGAGACAGAGACAAGGAGAGGGGGTGAGCACCCAGGAAGGCTTGTTTAGGAGGAGAGGGGAGGGCCTGGTGCTGAGAGCCCCAGAGGCCCCCGTGCAGACTCTCCCCCGCACGGAGCAGACTGAGGCTCAGGGACCTTCCACGGGCGGCTCACTGCTCCCACGCTCCCTCATCTAATGTGGTTGTCCACAACCACGCTGAGGCAGGCTTTTTTTTTTCTTCCTTTGGACAAATATTTATTGAGTTCTTAATCTGTGGCTGGAGGTGCGCATTGGAGTCAAGAAATTCTCGTTGGTCAACATGTGATCATGAAGTAGCAGGCAGTCATGTCTGACTCGTTGCGACCCCATGGACTGTAGGCCGCCAGGCTCTTCTGTCCATGGGATTCTCCAGGCAAGAATACTGGAGTGGGTTGCCATTCCCTTCTCCAGGCGATCTTCCCCAACCAGGGATCGAACTCAGGTCTCTTATGTCTCCTGCATTGGCAGGCGGGTTCTTTACTGCTAGTGCCACCTGGGAAGTCCCTGCCTGCAGTCGCATCTTTAAAAATGGAATCAAGAGGGTCTCTGGGGATTTCCCTGGTGGTCCAGTGGTTAAGACTCCATGCTTCTTGTGCAGAGGGTGCAAGTTCAATCCCTGGTTGGAGAACTGAGATTCCACATGCCTCATGATGCGGCCAAGAGATAAAATGCACACTCTCATTCATTAAACATAGTTTTTTAAAGAGGATCTCCAGTTCTTCTGCTCCTAAGAGTTGGGTGCAGCCAGAGTCTTAATTCAGGAACTATGTTTATTGTAACTAGAAGGATGTAAGCGGGGCATCAGTCACCCACTGAGCATCTTTTTTTAAAAAAACGTTTTATTTTGTATTGGATTATAGTCAATTAACAATGTTGTGATAGTTTCAGGCGAACAGTGAAGGGACTCAGTCATACATGTATCCATTCTCCCCCAAATTCCCCTCCCATCCAGGCTGCCACTTGATATTGAACAGAGTCATCTATGCTTTACAGTAGGTCCTTGTTGGGTATCCTTTTTAAATACAGCAGTGCGTACCTGTGCATCCCAAACTCCCTAAATATCCCTCTCCTCCATCCTTCCCCTCACCCCAGGTAACCATAAGTTCATTTCTCTAGGTCTGTGAGTCTGTTTCAATTTTATAAGTAAGTTCATTTGTATCATTTATTTTTAGATTTCACATATAAGGGATGCCATAGGATATTTCTCCACTGAGCCTCTTTTAACTGCTGAGCCACGCGCCAGCATGAAGCCAGGAACATAAGAGGACTTGTAGGATGTGTAAGGATGAGGGGAATCAAATCGGAGGGCGCAAAGGCTGGGGGCTGGGAGACCGTGAGACGGTGAGCTGCGTCTTAAAGAATAAACGGTCCTTGGGTCAGAGCCCTGTCTCTTTCCAGGCAGAGACACAGAGGGGAAGACGCAGAGGTGGGGTGCATTGTGGAATCAGGAAAGGTTGGCAGAAGAAAGCCTGAGTATATGACGCTCTCATCTCAAAGCCCAGAACCTCGGGCGGTAACCCTGGACACTCACACCCTAGAGAGCTTTGGGCTATGATGATAGCCAGCCTTGGAAGGTCTGGAAGACCTTGAAGGCTCCAAGGCTCCCCTTTTCAGCAGTTTTGAGATGCTCCCCATTCCTTGGCAGGGGGCCTGGAAAAGGGGGAAAACTTCAAAATGCCCACCAGATGGCAGTGTTTCCCAGTGTGACTGTCCTGGGGGAGCCGAGGAGGGGACCCGCCTGAGCGCCCCGTGCTGTGACAGGTCCAGGCAGCTGGCCCCGGAGGAGCCAGAGTTCCAGTTCAAGCATGCCTGCCCCCTTTCAACAGAATGCTTCCAAGAATTTCACTGTGGGAATGGGACACGTGGGGCTGTCAGAGGAACCCTCTCCTCTTCCCTGGGCACCTCCTCCTCCGCGTTTAAAAACCCAGATGGTGCTCACTTTCCCATGAGCCACGATTACCCAGGAAGCAGAGCAGATGGACCCCGTTTGCATTCAGCTTTGCCTCACCCAGTGCGATTCCTTAGTGGACCGCCTCTAGACCATACCTGCTTTCCCAGTTCTCCTCCTGTGAGCTTATGCAGTGGGATGAAGTTAAGTGGGGGCAGGGGTGCATGGAGTCGATGTTCAGTCACTCAGTTGTGTCCAACTCTTTGTGACCCCATGGACTGCAGCATGCCAGGCTTCCCTGTCCTTCGCCATCTCCTGGAGCTTGCTCAAACTCATGTCCACTGAGTCAGTGATGCCATCCAACCATCTTGTCCCCTGTCGCCCCCTTTCCCTGCCTTCAATCTTTCCCAGCATCGGGAAATGTATTTTTCCAATGAATCGGCTCTTTGCATCAGGTGGCCAGCGTACTGGAGCTTCAGCCTCAGCATCAGTCCCTCCAATGAATATTCAGGGTTGATTTCCATTCGGATTGATTGGTTTGATCTCCTTGCAGTCCAAGGGACTCTCACGAGTCTTCTTCAGCACCACAGTTCAAAAGCATCAACTGCTTTTGAGGATGCTGCTACTGCGCAAGAAACTTGGACTAGGAGCCGAAGAAGGCACAGAAGGCAGAAGATGGGCAGGGGGACCCGGGGTTCCCTTTTCACTTTACTTCTACAATCTGCAAGGTCCTTGGGTCATCAAAACAGCCCAAATGCAAATACCTCTGTAACCAAGCTGGGCCTTATGGGGTCTTCCCAGAACAGACCCCTCCCTTCATGTCCTCTGCCTGCCTCGTGTCTGTAGAAAAACTTTAGCCTCCTAGACCTTCCCTGGGTTGCAAAAGGTAAATGTAACCAGAGAAGTGAGAAAAAGGCAGAATGAAAGGGAGAACAGTCAAACAAGACACAATAATAACAGTTAAGCCATTGAAGAAAGTCAAGGACTTTTAGTTCCTTCTCAAGGCATATAGATAATATTCTGAGCCAAATCCTGTGAGCTGTTTTGCAGACACTGAAACCCCTACCAGGTGGGGGAAGCAAACTGCATGCTGTCCACAAACACAGAGACCCCAGATAGGGTGGAACCAGAGGTGGATGGTGCTCAATCCCAATGACCTCGCCGCCAACCAATCAGAAGAAGGTCTATGAGCTGATCACACTCTCCACAACCCCCCATCTCTCACCCTGTCTTTAAAAACCTTACCATGCGAGTCTTGAGAGAATTCAGGCCTTTTAAACACTAGCTGCCTGGATTCCTCGCTCAGCACCTGCAAGAAATGCTGCGCTTTCCTTCACCATGACCCGGAATCAGTAGATGGACTTTATTGGGTGGATCCAAAAAAGCTATGGATCCAAATTTGCTTTGGGACCACTACAATTTTTCCGTTTCCTGAAGTCATGAAGGTGGCTACCTTATGAGTACACATGAAGTTATTTTCTAGTTTCAAGAAAGATTTAAACACAACAACAAATACCATTTAAACAAGAGGCTTAATTTAGCCAAAAGTGCCCCCAAATACACATCACGCAGGACTTACATGCCTCACTGAAGAACACAGGGCTTTCCAGGACTTCAGCCAACATCAATAGCTGGGACGAAAGATGATAAGAGAATGGTGTAAACAAAGAATCCAGAGAAGGCAAGGGCGGGGTGTGCCTGGGTCTAGTTTTAGGTCAACCTCCAATGACTTGCAGCCCGGGAATCCCATACAATGAGACAATTCAGTTCCTTCCTGGTCTGGGATGCCCAGACCCAGTTCTCTCTCCAAGCACACTTGGATGACTTATTGTCACATGATTCCTTCAGAGCGATGTTAAGCTATTTGTGACAACGCAACTAAATGTGGTATTTTTCTCTAAGTTTGGAGACATTCTCTCTCAAATGTGCCGTCTCTTTCACCCTCTTTCGAGGTCACTGGAAGTGCTATTTTATAAGCCCTTCAAGAGAAGTTCATGCCTCAGTCTATCCTTTCTGGCATCGTTACTGTCCATGTTCATACACTGCCAAGTATATGAGGAAGACAGTAGGGCAGAGTGGAAATCCCATTGGATTTGTAATCAGAAGGCTGAAATTGTATCTCTAACTTTTCAGAGAGTTGGAAGGAGACTGCTTAACATCCTTGTGAACAGTTTCTACTAATAAAAAAGGAGGGAAGTAGTAACTGTGTGGGCTCAAAGATAGCTCCCCAATGTCTCAGCAGATAAAGAACCTGCCTGACAATGCAGGAGACACAGCAGACCTGAGTTTGATCCCTGGGATGGAAAGATTCCCTGGAGAAGGAAATGGCAACCCATTTCACTATTTTTGCCTGGAGAATCCCAGGGACAGAGGAGTCTAGTGGGCTACAGTCCATGGGGTTGCAAACAGCTGGACACAAAATAATGAGGTATCTTATATCCCAGGGTTTGTTTTGTAACAAATGTAATGTGTTTTATAAACTTAATGAGTTCATCAGGATGAAAGAAGATAAACTATAAAGGACTACCACTATTATTAAGATTTCAAGAATCCTTGAAACCTTGTATGGATTGTGAATGAAAAATGTTGCCAAGTGTATCAGTAAACAAAGGATGATGCAGTCATCAAGCCATCATATTGCAGCCAACCCAACGGTGGGCCCTCAGGGAACTCAGGATGAGAAAGCACAGGTCACCAACACCAGACAGTTAATTGTTGGTGTTCAGTTACTAAGTCGTGTCTGACTGTTTGCAACCCCATGGACTGCAGCACTCCAGGCTTCCCTGTCCTTCACCATCTCCCAGAGTTTGCTTAAACTCATGTCCATTGAGTCGGTGATGCGATCCAACCATCTCATCCTCTTTTCCTTCTGCCCTCAATCTTACCAGATTCAGGGTCTTTTCCAGATAGTTAAGGTGCACGTTAAATAAATGATTTCAGCGAACCCAGATTCTTGCATCTTCTCATACATAGAAAAGCACTAAATCCCTTGAGATGTCCAGTTTTCTCTAAGTAACAGTAATCTTTTGATGTTCTAACTATCTGGTCTTTGTTGCAAAAACTCCTGTCTATGCTGGCATCTTGTGACCTCGGATGCTCCTCTCTGGGCTAAGAAAGGCATTCCCCCGTTCTTTCTTCGGTAGAAAGACATTGTCAGGAATGGCCACTGGGGGAGGTCTGAACACCAGCACGAAGCATATTTCTGTTTCATGATCAAAGGATCCGTACAGTTTTTAGATCCTCATCTGCTTCCTTGAGGTCATGATGCAATGATCTGTATATTGCAAGCTCCCCAGAAATATTGGTTGACGAAGGGATGGAGGCCTGAATGAAGAGTTCCGAAAGTGCTCTGTGCCACCTGAGAGCTGGGGGTGGTTATAATTAGAAAACCAGGGCTGGAGCTGGGAACCCAACCCAGGCGCTGGTTCCCGGTGCCCTGGCCACTCAACGCGCTGTCCGGGCTCCCAGACGGCCTGGGCCTGAGCCAGGAGCTGGCTTGGAGCAAGGCCCGGAGGGAAAGCCATCCATCACAGGAGGTAATGGTGCGTGGAAGCATTTATCTCCCCTCCCCCCTCCCCATAATCGCCCTCAGACGGCCGGCTGTGGGGAAAGAATCTGACTTTCCCAAGAGAAGAAAGGCCAATTTTAGAAACTACTTTCTTTCCTTTTTTTCCGAAGCAAGCTGATGCTAGGACAGGACATTCTACCCTGGTCGCAGGCTAGGTATTCCTGAGCCTTCTCAAGCCTGGACCACCGTCTCTACCCTTGGCTATTTCTCCCATCCCAGTTGTGATTTCCCATCACACTGTCTGCTCCTTCTCCCAGCATCACCGGGCCTGGGGTCCTTAATGCCCACGGGACTATTCATAGTACCCTGGGCCCCAGGGCTGGTGGGTTGGGTTCTGTGCTGGCCTTATGGACAGGCGCAGCATCCTTGTGAGTGACCCAGGCTGTCTGGACAGCTTCTCTGCAGGAAAACAGACTCGAAGAAGAACTCTGGTAGCTCTCTCTCTACACCATCTGTCTATGATAGATGTGGGTGACTGGTAGCAGGTTACAGAAATATAACTTCTCAAGGCTTGGTGCTAAATGTGAGGTCCCGGGACCAGCAGTGTTGGCATCCCCTGGATACTTGCTGGAGAGATAAACCTCAGGCACCGTTTCAGAGCTACTGAGCCAGAATCCGAAGTGAAATAACATACTTGGGTGACTTTATGTCCATCAAAGTTTGACAAGTACTGCTGCAGCTCAGTGGTTCTCAAAGTGTGGTCCCTGGACCAGCACTGAGCATCAATGTCACTTAGGAACTTGATTTAAATGCAAATTCTCCGGCTCAGACTTGCTGACTTGGAAACTCCAGGGCGGGCGGGGATTCAGCCCTTGGCATGTCAGTAAGTCTTCCATAAGACTCAAAGGCACAAAAGAGCTTGGGAACCCCCTGATGTAGAGCAAGCTTCCACTCTAGACTCACTTAATGAGTAAGAAGGATGGCGCTGACTCGCCAGGGCCTGTGCAGCCAGAACAATACCCCTGGGCCTCCGTGTGTGTGTGTGTGTGTGTGTGTGTGTGTGTGTGTGTGTGTGTGTGTGTGTGTGTGTGTGTGTGTGTGTGTGTGTGTGTGTGACGGGTGCACATGCTCAGTCGTGTCCGACTCTTTGCGACCCCATGGACTGTAGCCCACCAGGCTCCTCTGTTCATGAGATTCTCTAAGGAAGAATACTGGAGTGGGTTGCCATGCCCTCCTCCAGGGGATCTTTTCCACCCAGGGATCGAACCTGCATTTCTTGTATCCCCTGCACTGGCAGCCGTAGGCGATGTTTATCCAGAAGTTTTAGTTGTTATCAGCTAACTGAGGGGAGAGATAGAGATGCTGAAGAAAAGAAAGGAAGGAAGCAGCCTGTATGGGGGATTTTTCTTTGTAGAATTGTTATTAATACTATCCACCCGTATTTATACTGAAAATGAGAAACCGATCTCGTGGGGACAGCAGTGAGCAGTGGCTTGAAGCAAGTGAGATCTTAGCTCCCTGCCCCGGAATTGAACCTGGGGAGCCTGGATGAAGGGAAGCCAGGAATCCTAACCACTAGACACACCATCAAGGTCTAGAGGCTAGAAGCAAAGTTCCCGTAGCTTTTGCCCGGTTAGAAAATTGCATTTCTCAAGAGGCAAAAGCAATAAAACCAGGTACAAAGTTTATTATTATAGATACAGCCCAAGGGGGAGAGTAAACAGAGAAACAGTTTGTTAAGATAGAAGCAAGGCAGAGATGCGCACGCAGAGAGAAAGCGTGTGGACGCCCCCATAGCGAGGAGGAGCGCAGTAAAGCAGCAGCTAAGTCCTTTATAAAGGGCAGTTCTTCCCCGTCTTTGCTTACCCTTGACCAATTATCAGGTTTCTTTTTCCACACATGACCTGCCCTAGAACCCTCCTCAATATGTGTGCACAGCTTTTTTCTAACATGGGTTCCAGTTCAGAGGCCTATAGAGGGGGGTCTTGGCATCACATATTATGGGATGGCACCCCCTCCTTTTTGACCCCCAAGGAGTCGTTCTGCACATATGTGGGGTCTCCTTTGCCCCAAGGATGGGAAATATGTGACCCCTTGATCTTTTACTCAAGGGGCTTAGCCCGTCTCTCTCTCTCTACCATGACTCTTACCTTAAAGTGTCCTCAGGAGACCAAGTCCAGGTATTTACCTTGTTCCTAATGATTATTTCCAACTCTAAGTGCAAACGGGAAGTCAGTTGTAAATGCCTCACCTGAAGCCCACCTACCTCTGGCCTAGAAACCAGGGTTTTACTCATATTCAGATCTCAGATCAACGGCATAGACTATAAGTGCCATTCTCTCGATGTGGAAAGAATAATAGCACAAGAAATTAAGATTTCAAAGGATGGAGGAAAGGTGGAAAGAAACTAAATACATTGTATTCCTCATCTTTCCTAAAGAGACTTAAACAGATACTGTCTAAATAATAAAATTCTAATTATAGGCATACTTGCAGCAAAGATTTATCTTAAAATAATGCTTCTAAGTATACTTGAAAGTATCTTAAATGTGAAATTATTTTAAGCATGGGGTTTAACGTCACAAAGATAAAACTACCAGGGAAAATTTTAAAATAGCGTAACTAATAAAAACAGAGATGGCTGGGGAGCAGAAACATTGGGGTTTAGAATTCACCCAGTTCCTCATCTGTGACAGTGATGGACAAAGCTTTTGGTCAAATTTTGATAAATCGAGAAATAGAGGCATAAATATTTTATTTTATGCTATGATGTCTTCCCCAAGAGGGTGAAACCCAGAAACCAGAGATAGTGGTGGTTTCCAGGAGGCAGGGGAGGCAAAATGTCCTCATTTTGTGTGTTTCTGTAATCTATTAATAGCTATTTTTAAGATCCTGGGCATGCAATTATTTCTACAGTAATAAAAATCATTTTTAACATGGCTGGTGGGTCAATGATAATTGGGTTCTGGTCAGCAAGATCCAGCCAGAGAGATGTTTTGATTTCCAGCACTGCCAAATCTATCTTCTCAAGCAAGATAAAGCTGAGGGGACCCTGAAGGATCAGCTTCCCCTGAAGTTACAGCTGGAGAAGAGGCGGCCGATAAGACGCCTCCTTCTGATGTGGGGAGCGTGGGAGTGAAGGAAGAAGGTCAAGGGTCAATCCAAGGTCAGGCTGCTGGGGACACTGCTTGCTTGTTTCAGGGTCATTCGTATCACGTCCAGGACAACTATTTAAGGAGTAAGAATTTTCCACCTGAAGAACAGGGACAGGGGATGAGAGAAAAAGAGCGGAGTTACTGCATTTTCCTTAAAGCTCACTGGCCCCCACATTCAGGATTTGGCTTTTCTGCCCACTTTCTGCCCAACTCCTAGGTTGGAGTGTTGTTTTGTTTTGTTTTGAGGGTCAGTAGACTTCAATTTTATTTCTTTGATGATATAAAAAATGGCATTTTTTATGTTCATAGAAGAGGAAGGCACAAACAAAATTATGATAGAAAAGGGGTCTTGACTAACATATATTTGGGATTTTACTAATGAGAGGAATAAAGAGTATCATGCCATTAATATGAAAATTTAGAAAGAATTGAATTAAAAAATAAAATTAGGACTTCCCTGGTCCCTCAGTGGTGAAGAATCCGTCAGCTAATCCTGGGGAAGAGGGTTAAATCCCTGATCCAAGGAGATTCCACGTGCTGTGGAGCATCTAAGCCCGTAGCCACAACTACTGACCAGCATTCTAGAGCCTTCATGCTCCACATCAGGCAAGCATGTGTCTGCACTGGAGTGCTCATATTTCTGTCTACTAAAAATCTATATTCATAATCTAAGAGTTGAGAGTTATATTTTATTTGGTGGGAATTTTTAGGACTTCAAGCCTGGGAGACAGCATCTCAAGCAATTCTGAGAGAACTGCTCTAAGGGGAGGAGGGGAGGAGCCAGGTTAATATAGAGATTTTGCAACAAAAGGCAGGTAGTCTGAGCATCAAAAGATTATTGTAAATTAAAGAAAACAGGCATTGGCGAAGACTCTTAACAGTCCCTTGGACTGCAAGGAAATCAAACCAGTCCATCCTAAAGAAAGTCATTCCTGAATATTCATTGGAAGGACTGATGTTGAAGCTGAAACTCCAATACTTTGGCCACCTGATGTGAAGAACTGACTCATTTGAAAAGACCCTGATGCTAGGAAAGACTGGGGGCAGGAGGAGGAGGGGATGACCGAGGATGAGATGGTTGGATGGCATCACCCACTCCATGGACACGAGTTTGAGCAGGCTTCAGGAGCTGGTGATGGACAGGGAGGCCTGGCACACTACAGGCCATGGGGTCTCAAAGAGTCGGACACCACTGAGCAATAGGACTGAACTGAAAGAGAAGAGGAGACATAAAAGCCTCACATTCGATCCCTGGGTGGGGAAGATCCCCTGCAGGAGGGCATGGCAACCCACTCCAGTGTTCTCGCCTGGAGAATCTCACGGACAGGAGTCTGGAGGGCTACAGTCCATAGGGTCACAAAGAGTCAAACTCTGAAGTGACTTAGCAAAGATAGAGGAATCGGGTGGAAAGGGAGGTGGGAGAGGGGATCGGGATGGGGAATACATGTAACTCCATGGCTGGTTCATGTCAATGTATGACAAAACCCATTGAAATGTTGTGAAGTAATTAGCCTCCAACTAATAAAAAAAAAAAACAAAACAAAAAACACCAGATAGCCCAAGCTAAGGAATTTGGTGCTTTTCTTTGTATGGGAAGATGCAAGAGATGCCTCAAAGAAATCATTCCTTTGATATGCACCTCAGCGATCAGGGGCCAGGATCCGGCTTTCACATCCTCAGCCTCTTCAGCTCAGCGGCGGCAGCGGCTGCAGTCTGCCGGCTGTCGGATGGCAGGCACTCTTTGTTTCCTTCCTGGGTTCCCTCAGGCTTCGCCAGCTCACACTGGGGGGCTGCAATTGCTAATGACTGTGCCATCCTTTGTTTACTGGTATAGCAGAAAATACTTTCTCATTCCAGTCTCGTTTCCATCCATCACGAATGGATGCAATTTGGCCCCGGTCCCTAGTCCTATCTAGGGTGATGTCCCACTGCTCACCAAGCCTGCAGTGTCTTCTCTGGACAGAGCTCTGAGCGAGAACTTTCCAGCAAAGGCAGGAGTCTGGTGCAGTCTCAGACACGGGCTTTGGGTGCCACCTGGTGGTCATATGCTATATTGCATATATTCTCCCTTCTGTCTAACATTTATATTTAACATTTAAAGTCAGTCAGTCGTGTCCCACTCTTTGCGACCCCACGGACTATACACTCCATGGAATTCTTCCGGCCAAAATACTGGAGTGGATAGCCTTTCCTTCTCCAGGGGATCTTCCCAAACCAGGGATCGAACCCAGATCTCCTGCATTGGGGGCGGATTCTTTACAAGCTGAGCCACAAGGGAAGCCCAAGAAAACTCAAGTGGGCAGCCTATCCCTTCTCCAGGGAATCTTCTCCACCCAGGAATTGAACCGGGGTCTCCTGCATTGCAGGGGGATTCTTTGCCAACTGAGCTGTCAGGGAAACCCAAAACCTGACGCTTGTAGATTTTTTCCTCCTGTTGCTTAAGAGAGAGAGAAAAAATGTCTGATACTTGCAGCCTATTTCCTCCATTTGGAGACCCCTAGCCTTCCTACCTGTTACCCTCTCATTTGCCCTTTTCTTTTAGGAGAATTATGTTGCCTAGGGAAAGGGGCATCATCCCTAAATTGGTGAGGCAACATATTCTTCTAACCCTCATGTTGAGGGTCTCTGATCCAGGGGTCTCAAGTAGTAGTTTGAGGAAGCTGCCTCTGTGTCAGGAGTCTGAGCAATCATTTGTAACCTAAAAGCCTTCACGCAGCTAGAAACAAATCTAGTCACACAGTTACAGATGCAGGGAGAAAATAGCAAAAACAGAACAATCAGCAAAGCTAAAAGTCACATTATGTACACAGTTAGGGTACAAAGTATTGCACCAGTCCATTTTAGGATTGTTAGATGTCATCAGATTAAGAAGAGGCATCACATATGATTGTTGCTGTCAAAGGTATTCACAGGCTTGCAGAAAGTCCTTTTCCTGAAGTGGAGATGCCCACCATGGGAAGCTTAACAGTCCACTGTGAAGCAGAGAGTTACTCTGTGTGTGTGTGTGTGTGTGTGTGTGTGTGTGTGCGTGCGTGCACACACACACACGTGCGTGCTCAGAAGTGTCTGGCTCCTTGCGACCCCATGGAGCCCGCCAGTCTCCTCTGCCCATGGAATTTTCCAGGCAAGAGTACTGGAGTGGGTTGCCATTTCCTACCCCAGGGGATCTTCAAATCCAGGGATTGAGCCAGTGTTTCCTGCAAATCCCCTGCATTGCAGGTGGATTCTTTACCGTTTAGCCACTGGGGCACACACTTTAAAACTCCTTATTTTGAGCTAATCTGGATTTATAGAAGAGTTGCAGAGATAACAATGATTAATTCTCACATACCCTCTACCCAACTTTCCCTAATATTAGCATCTTATGGAATCATAGCACAGTGAACGAAATTAAGCAGTTAACATTGGTGCAATGCTGTTAACTGAACTGCAGATTTTATTCATATTTTACCATTTTTCCTAGTGATGTCTTCTTTCTGTTTTAAGATCCAATCTCAGATCTCACATTGCATTTCATTGCCATGTCTCCTCCAACCTGGGACAGAAAGTTTCAGACTTGTCTTCTGTATCTTGACATTCTAAAGAAGTGTCAGACATTCTGTAGAATGTCTGTCGATTTGGGTTTTTCTGATGTTTTCTCATGATAACCTTTTGAATTAAGGCTACAGCTGTTGAGCGAGGACCGTGGAAAGGCCTGTTGGAAAGACCCTCATGCTGGGAAAGACTGAAGGCCAAAGGAGAAGGGCAGGCAGAGGATGAGATGGTTTGACAGCATCCCCGACTCAGTGGACATGAACTCGAGCCAACTCCAGGAGATCGTGGAGGACAGAGGAGCCTGGCGTGCTGCAGTCCATGGGGTTGCAACGAGTCAGATGTGACTTAGAGACTGAACAACAACAACAGCAGATATTGTTGAGAAATGATGCTGTGTCTTTTCAGTGTATCCCAGTAGGGGATCCGTGATGTAACATCCTGTTACTGTTGATGTAATCTTGATCACTGCCTGAAAGTGATGTTTACAGGGTTTCTTCTCTCTAATGTGAATATTTTCCCTTTGTAATTGGTGATATTTACTTCGAGATCTTGCTATCATTTTTTCTACATTTATATTAGCATGCCTTATAAATCACCTTTTTAAAACAGAATTAAATGAACTCTTGAAGAAAACTGCACAAATGCAGAGGACTGACTTTTCTTTTTCTCTTTAGATCTACTTTATTCCTCTCTCTGGACAACTGACTCTGCTCTCCAGGTTTTGATGTGAAGAGTGTGGCTGCCATTGGTACCTCTCGTCAGTTTAAGAAGGCAGTCTAAGGGCGATGGACCTTCCAAATGCCTAGCTCAAGTTCCTGAGGAAAGAATTCTGACTGGTCCAGTCTTAGTCAGGCATCAAGCCCTGATCCCAGGGCTGATCTATCCCAAGCCCTGATCTATTTGAACCCAGGGATGCAAAGTCGAGTTCTAACATATGTCTGCACGGTGGTGGTGGTTTAGTCACTAAGTCCTGTCTTGTAACCCCATGGACTGTAGCCCCCCAGGCTCCTCTGTCCATGAGATTTCCCAAGCAAGGATACTGGAGTGGGTTGCCATTTCTTCCTCCAGGGGATCTTCCTGACACAGGAACTGAGCCCAGGTCTCCTGCATTGCAGGTGGATTATTTATTGACTGGGTCACCAGGGAAGCCCTTTGGAACCCACCTAGTATTGGCATGAGATGAAAAATCTCTGTGAGATGAGCAACCAGTGGTTCCCAACTCACTTAGCAAGTCTGGACACTGTCAGAACTAGAACACAGGACTCTGACTTCCCAAGCAGTGTGAATTGCCCTTCAACCCTCCACCCATGTTAATCTGAGACAAATTCATTTCCAGTCCTGATCAATCTCAAGCTGGAGTGGCATCTTATCCCAATACTTGGGGAAAAAAATATGAAATTACACTTGGGTGGGAGAGGAAGTGGGCTTTCCAGGTGGCACTAGAGGTAAAGAACCCATCTACCAATGCAGGAGACATAAAGAGACACAGATTCGATCCCTGGGTCTGGAGGATCCCCTGGAAGAGGGCATGGCAACCTACTCCAGTATTCTTGCCTGGAGAATCCCTTGGACAGAGGAGCCTGGTGGGCTACAGTCCATGGGCTCACAAAGAGTCAGACATGACTGAAGTGACTTAGCACATACACGAGCAGCACGGGAGAGGAACTGAGTGGTTGAAGGTCCCTCATAATTCCCAGGACCTAAGGTTCTCCTTGGTAGATCTGTGGAGTTAAGTTATCCATCCAGCTGTGTTACTCTAATTCTCTAGTGACATGGAACTTAAACCCCAAAAGCTGATCTCTTAATGGGATTGACCCCAAAATGCAGCAGATTTTCAGAAATGGTTGGAAAATCTTTTCTGAAAGGAGAGATGCCTGGATCACATTCTCCAGGGAAAGCAAACAAAGCCTGCCTCCCTGGTTCCGTGGGGAGGGGAAGGAGCGGGGTGTGGGTGGTGGTGGTGCACGTTGGGGAGAAAACACAACTGCTTCACAGCATTTCCTGGATTCCCGATTCATATTTTCCCCCTGATGTCAGGATTGGAGCATCCTTTTCTCCTCTGGCAGCTTGGATACAGCACTAAGAAATCCAAGATAAATGGGATGCTCTGTGAAGAGAGCCTGGAACAGCTGGACCTTGCTGGACACAACGGCAATGGCTGGTCCAATGGGGACATCTGGTTCCCTTCCCCAAAGGCTTAACAATGGCGGAGAGGCCAATAAAGATAATCCCATCGGCCACTGCCAGGCCGAGGCTCCCAGGACCCCAAACACTGGGCGGGGGAGATTGGATTTCTCTTCCTTGGGAGTGGAGGAGGGAGGGTGGCAGGAACACCAGCTGTGTGCCTGGGCTTTTCAGTCTTGAAATGTTGGGTCCTGGTGACCACGGGGGACAGATTCTCAGGAAAGTTGGGGGGGGGTTGCCTGGAAGAGTTTGGAAGACTTTGTAATTGGGGAGCACACCAATGGCTCCCTGAGAGAAACTCTAGCTACTCATCCTCCTGAGAATTTCCTCCCCCACAGGTGCCTGTTCCACGGTGACTGGGTGGAAAGACTTTCAGCCCGAGCTTAGCAGACCTGGGATTAAGGCTGCTCCATGTCATGTAAAAGCCCAGTGGAAAAAAGTTAGTCACTCAGTCGTGTCCGTCTCTTTGCGATCCCATGGACTGTGTAGCCTTCTAGGCTCCTCTGTCCAAGGGATACTCCAGGCAAGAATACTGGAGTGGATTGCCATTCATTTCTCTGAGCCTGGGTCTCCTGCATTGCAGGCAGAGTCCTCACACAATGAGCCACCAGAGAAGCCCAAGAGCCCAGTGGTCTTGGTCAAGATTCAGCCTCTTCTGAAACTCCATTTGCTCATCTGTAAAATGAGCACAGTAACACAGTAACACCTGCTCCCAGGATGGGTATGAACGTTATATGCACTCATTGACATGGAAGAGTTTGCTAGAAAAACAGGAGCCATTTTGGTGACAAATGCGATCATTTCAAATAGAGTTTGGGATGCTTACAACTAGGTATGTGTTCTGCACAGTGACAGAGGATGTGGAGAACAGAAACCCACAGAAGGTTCAGGTGTCTAGTATCAAACTTTAAAAAATCATTTAGTCCCTTTTCTAGAAAATGAGTAGTAGGCAACTGGACATGATGATGGGCTTCCCAGGTGGCGCTAGTGGTAAAGAACCTGCCTGCCAATGCCAGAGACATAAGAGATGTGAGTTTGATCCCTTTGTTGGGAAGATCCCCTGAAGGAAGGCATGGCAACCCACTCCAGTGTCCCATGGACAGAGGAGCCTGGTGGGCTACAGTTCATGGGGTCACAAAGAGTTGGACATGACTGAAACGACTTAGCACACACATACACAGACATGATAGCTCTCCATGCCTTCGCATCCACTCACTACAGAAGGACCAGTGAGTCACATACAAACAAGAAAACTCACAGAAGACAGGTGTGGGAATAGAGGATCTAAAGATTGGATTGGATCTAAGGATTGGATTTGGCCGAGGTCCAGGAGAAGGACCAGAGATAGCCAGAATCTTGGTTTAGAGCAGGACATGCCCTCTGGCTCTCATGAACAAGTGAGGTTTGGTTCCAGCACACTTTGTAAACTCCCTGGGCTATGACAATATTAAGAGACTAGTGATGAAATCAGTAATTTTCCAGCAACTTACCTTGGTTCCCTGTCCTCTTTATAGTCCTAATCTACATCCATGGGGCACTCTAAGTCAAAGGAGCAGAACACCCAGCCACACCATCTAAGAAATGAATGGATATGCTGAAGTGGCTGTCAAGGGTGAGAAGGGGGAGCCAGGGTGGGGTGCACTGGGAGGGTAACTCTTAACTCAAGCTCCTGCACCCGAAGCATAGTGAAGCCCAATAGACCGAAACGTGGAAATCTGGGGCTGAGACAGGCTTACTGCAGGGCCGTGCACGGAAACGGGTGGCTCTTGACCTGAAAATCTGCAAGCCGTCCAAAGGGTTTCAGGGAAGCCTTTATTACAGCCCGATGAGGGAGTGGGTGTCACAGGGTCTGGCATGAGCTTGTGTCCAACTCTCTGATGGGCCGATGGTGAGGCAGCAGGTGGTGTCCCAGGGGTGAACTTGACCAGTCCTTAGGCTCCAGGAGGCCTGGGGCTATGTGCTCATGACCATCAAGTAGTCAGCATCTTCCATTTGGTGGTGATTTTAGCATCTCTAAAATGATTCAGGAAATTTGCATCAAATACTGTCATCAACTGTTATCTGGGTATTTCAGAGAGTAGCTAAAGCGGAGGATTTGGGGGAAGGCTTGTCCCAGGAAGGTCCCATGGGGTCCTGCTTGGTCACATAAAGAGGATTATGTGGGCTTGCTGCCCTGGTCTGCAGAACTGCCTGTAGGGCAAAGGCAGGGCGGGGAAGGGTGCAGCCACAAGGGCCTCTTTGATAAGAGAAATGGCACGAGGAATGACTCTTGCATTTAGCTTCTCCATTCAGAGCATTTTTGTCAGCAGGACCGTGAGTCAGAAGGAAAAGGGTCTTTTCTTACCTAAAAATAACTCTGAGGCGACTGAGCGGTGGGTCAGGATTTGTGGCTTGACCTTTTCCATTTCTGAATGTGTGTGATGTGCCAGCGTGTCGTGGGGACAGGAAGCGGGGTGGATGTGAAGGAGGAGCTCTGAGTCTCTGGACTGGTTCTAAGAAGCTGCGCTGGTGACATGGACACTTGGCCACGTCGGCTAGTGGTGATGCTGCAGCTGAAAGCCAGAAGTCCAATCCTAGGCGGCGCTGGGTGGCTAAGGACTCAGCTTCCTTTAACCCAAACCAGTCAGTCCTAAAGGAAATCAGCCCTGAATACTCATCAAAAGGATTGATGCTGAAGCTGAAGCTCCAATACTTTGGCTACATGATGTGAAGAGCCGACTCATCAGAAAGGACCATGATGCTGGGAAAGGTTGAGGGCAGGAGAAGGGGATGACAGAGGATGAGATGGTTGGATGGCATCACTGACTTGATGGACATGGGTTTGAGCAAACTCTGGGAGATACTGAAGGTTAGAGGAGCCTGGTGTGCTACAGTGCTGGGGTTGCAAATGTTGGGGCCAGTGTGAGGAAGGCAGGAGAGACTCCATCTTGAAGCCTGTCATCCGTCTTAAAGACAGGATGTGAGCTGGGCCTGAACCCTGCCCAAGAGTGAGGAAGCTGTTGCTAGTGAAAACCAGGTCTCCTGGAGACTTCCCTCCCTACAGAGACAAACGGAGACTGTAGTTGAGGTCAGGCTGCCCGTGTGATGAGGTCAGGCTGCCCGTGTGAGATTAACCATGGAGACATCCCCCCATGATGTATCATTGTTGTTCCCCTCCTTTAACCTAAATTGTTTGTTCTCCTAGCACCTCCTTGTTGCAAAACTCAATCACATACAACAAAGAGGTTGCTAACATGTAACCAGTCACGTAGTGGGGGGGTATAAAACTGGGCCTCTCAGAAACATCAGGGTCCCTGTTGGGAAGTGATTCCCCTTGGACCCGCTGGTGTAATAAACTGTACTCCACTGTCTGGAGTGTCCTCTGAGGTGTGTTTTGCAACTCTGGATTCCACAACATTTCTGGTGCATTGGTCAGGAAGCCCTTGGAGAGACAGGCCCGTTGAGCCTCCGCCTGCGGCTAGGGCATCCCCTTCTGGATCAGCTGTTGTTTTAGCAACTTATCCTTCCAGGAGGACTTCACATGACTGTGGGCGACAGAAGAGAAGCTCGCAGGCAGGTCCCGCGGTAATAGTGGAAGAAGGGGCCTGAGCAACCCCTTGGGGCTGGATGAGTCTACAGCGGCTAAGTCCTCATAGGCTCGGTGGGGGATTGTTTACTGAAATAAGTGGTGCTCTGCTCACTAGGGCTGTACTGATTGTTCGCCAGCGTATCTTTTGGTTTCCAAGAGACTGTCCCCTTTGCCGCGACACCCTCCCGATCTCCTTAGGGACTCAGGGATCTCCTGAGCATTGCTTAGAGTCAGATTGGGAACTGTGGCTTTGGACAACATTTGCCTGCACCAACCAGTGATGAGATGGTCTTGGATTTTGCAAGGATCTGACATGTGCAGAGAAGAGTATGTGGAAGTCTTCCTCGATTGGATCTGGCAGGCTGCCGAGAGCAAGAGGAGCATGAGAGGTATAAAAGGAAAGTGAAAGCGGGATGGTTGCCGGAGAATCCAAGCCGGCCGTTCTTGGATGCATGATCTGATTCATGTCAATGTATGGCAAAAACCACTACAATATTGTAAAGTAATTAGCCTCCAACTAATAAAAAATAAATGGAAAAAAAAAAAAAACAACTTCAGGAAGGGCTTTGGAGGAGACTATGGCGTAAAGTTAACCCCAGACAAGCTGGAAAACCTTTTGTGAGATAGACTGGCCATCCTTTGGGGGTAGGATGGCCCTCAGAGGGAACCCTCAAACCGGCCCAAGTTTGGGCTGTGTAGTCTGTGAAACTAGGCAGCCAGGACACCCAGATCAGTTTCTGTACATTGACTCTGGGCTGCTAATTGCACAAAACCCACCCTCTTGGGCCTGGGTTTGTTACCTTAAAAAAGGAGAAAGCAAGATTTTGCTGGCTCAGGAAGAACCCAGGCAAGAAAAACTGAAAAAGAAAAAAATATATATACATATATATATCATGATCCAGAGGAAGAGGAGCTCCCATCTCCTCTCCTACACTGGGAAACACAACAGCAACTCCCAGAGCAGGAGGAGGAAGTAAGAAAAGAGGGGGATTTTCCTCCCCTACCTCCCCTGGTGGAGGAGGCTCCTTGAGTTGATGGGAGGGACTGTGCCAGCGTTATACCCGCCCCCCCCACCCCCAGTTTAGAGGAAGGGAAAAAGGGAGAGCCGAGTGTTCAGAGGCGGCTGAGGTCTACAAAAACATCTCCAGAGAGAGGTTTTGCAGATGCCTCTTAGGGAAGTCGAGGTGGCACCGCGGGTGGGGTTGGCCGGGCACATTCATCCTGGTTCCACTGCTCTTTACGGCCAGCCGTTCTCCATATGTAAGGAAAGGGGGCTATTAACTGCAACTGACAAGGAGATTAAAACAGAATAAAGAGAAAATTCTGCTGCTATTGGAAGCAGTGTGGGAACCCGCTGCAGTGGCCGGGATGCACTGTAGGGGCCACCAGTGGTCAGACACACCTCAGGTGAAAGGGAACTGTCTGGCCAACCCAGTGGCCAAAGCAAGCAGCTGCCCAGGATAATATAGCAACCAAACTTATGGTGACGCCCGTGGTGTCTAGCCTACTAACCGCCCAAGCGACCCCAGTCTGTGACAAGGAAAAAAAACAACAAACCACCACCTGGACACGAACTGAGCGAAGTTTTAGCTCACTATTTTGTCATACCATGTCTAATAGCCTTGTATGCAGATGCAACCCGCTGATGCGTAAACTGTGCCAAGAATAACCCATCTCCCAAGGAGACCATGCCTCCCGGAATACAATTAAAGGGGACAGCTCCTGTTAAACATCTAGATGTGGACTTCACTGAGGTAAACCCATGCCGAGAATACAAATATTTGCTGGTAATGGGAGGCACTTTTATGGGATGAGTAGAAGCTTACCCCGCCAGGACTGAAAAAGCGAAGGAACTGGCCCGATTCTTGCTGAGAGACATTATTCCTAGGTTTGGGCTCCCTCTGAATATCAAATCAGATAATGGGCCTGCATCTGTGGCTGAATTACTTCAACTGGTCTGCAAATCAGTAAATATTAAACGGAAACTACATACAGCGTATAGGCCACAAAGCTCAAGACTAGTTGAGAGAATGAACCAGACCATCAAGGTGACTTTGGCAAAATGGGTGCAAGAAACTGGTGACCCCCTGGATGGATGTGCTGCCATTAGTGTTCACGAGGATCAGAATGACCACCGCCCCGGTCGCAAAGTTATTCCCCCTATGAGATAATGTTCGGGAGGCCTCCCCCACCTATTCAGGAAGTAAAGGGAAATTTATTACAAACAGGAGGGATAGAGGTGTTGTGGCAACTGAAACGGTTGGAAAAGGTGATCCATGACATCACCCCTTATGTTAAAAAAAAAAAAATCCATTTTCTTTAGACACTGCTGTACACCCATACTCACCGGGAGATTTAGTATGGGTAAAGGATTGGAAGCAATAGATGCTGTCCACGCAGCCCCCCACCTCCCCGCCCTACCCCCTGAAAAGGGCCATATGCAATTGTACTAACCACTCCCCTTGCAGTTAAAGTTGCAAGTTGCAGGTATTACTGCCTAGATTCACCACATCCAGCTCAAGACAGCAGCAGAGGAAAAGAGACTTTAGACCACCCATCCTAACCCAGAGGAAACTTTGAAGACCTGACTCGTCTTCCATCAGTGACCACAGATTCAGGATGGAGCTACTGTGAATAATTCTGCTATTTCTGATTGGTATGATGACCCTACTGGGACTGCAAACTCAAGATAATGTGTTTCTGTCCTGGACCCACTCATATACAAACTTCCATAATACTTCTAACTGTTAGGTTTGTGGGGCCATGCCTTTGTCAGTGATGGATAGACTTCCTTGGTGGGTGTCTCTCCTATACAGAGGGGACTTCAGCTCCCTCTGCTCGTTTTTGAGACAGCAACGAGAGGTGGTTGCTTCCTTGGTAACTCACAACCTGTCACTTCTTACTTGGTATAGCCTGGACTTTAACCAAATTGATCAAGGCCATGGGGTAACATTTGAGGTAAATTCAAGCCTTACAACAGTGACCAAAGCCTATACCTTTTACTTAAAAAAATAAAAAGAATGAGAACTCAATGGCCAGTAGGAAGGGCCAATCCATCAGGTAATTTGAATTTTAGCAGATATGGGATGGATTTTTTTGGATGACCCCAGAAAAAGGCCAACCTATTTCCCTTGCCCCTATCTGTTGGGGAGTAAAGGGAACAAGAAGTTGGATTTGGTGACCATCCCATAGATCAAAAAGAATTAAAATATGTGAGATACTTGTCCTCTGAGCAGTGTGAACAAATATTAGAGGTCACTTATTGCCCAGATTTACCAGCTTGCTGTCCTGGCTCAGTCTGGAAATACAACCCTGGGATCCGATGTGTGGCCCCTAATGGCACCCAATGGCTATGTGGATCGCATTTAGGGCCTTGGCTTCCAGTCGGTTGGGCCAGCTACTGCACATTAGGATTTGCCTTTGCTCATGGAAATATTAAGCCATCCTTGCAACAAGCCCCAGTCAATTTGCCTTATTTACATGTGCAGTGGGCAAGGTCTGTGATGATTAAAATACAAGCTCTGAGTAACTTCATGAAACAGGCCCTCCTGGACAACACAAAGGCACCCCAAGCTTTGAATGAAGAACAAATACAAAGGAGAAAGGCAGTGATTCAAAATCGGATGGCTTTAGACATACTTACAGCCCCCCAAGGAGGGAGCTGTGCTATAATTAAAACTGAGTGTTGTGTTTATATCCCTGAGTTATCCGGCAATATACCAGCCACTCTAGACGACATGAAAAGCCAGGTAAAAGTTATGTCTAATGACAATCCTCCCTTTTAGATGTCAGTATTTTCCTGGACCAAAGGTGACTGGTGGAAAATCTTTTTGTAATTATTTTGTTAATCATTATATTATTCATTTAGGGGCTTTGTATTCTCCAGTGTATAACACAATGTGTAACCTCTAGACTGACAGCCCGGCTGCACTTACACTGTCCCTGTGTACAATACCTACCCATGACTGATGCCCATCGTTAAAGATAAGATGAGCGTCAAGAGGGGGCAATGTTGGGGCCAGTGTGGGGAAAGCAGGAGAGACTCCATCTTGAAGCCTGTTATCCGAATTAAAGACAGGATGTGAGCTGGGCCTGAGCCCTGCCCAAGAGAGAGGAAACTGTTGCTAGTGAAAACCAGGTCTCCTGGAGACTTCCCTCCCTACAGATGACAAACGGAGACTGTAGTTGAGGTCAGGCTGCCGCTGTGAGGTTAACCATGGAGACATCCCCTCTTGATGTATCATCATTGTTCCCCCGCTTTAACCTAAATTGCTTGTTCTCCTAGCACCTCCTTGTTGTAAAACTCAATCATATACAACAAAGAGGCTGCTAACATGTAACCAGTCACATAGTGGTGAGTAAAGTCACTCAGTCGTGTCTGACTCTTTGCGACCCCATGGACTGTAGCCTACCAGGCTCCTCCATCTGTGGGGTTCTCCAGGCAATAATACTGGAGTGGGTTGCCATTTCCTTCTCCACGGAATCTTCCTGACCCAGGGATCAAACCTGGGTCGCACGTATTGCAGGCAGACGCTTAACCCTCTGAGCCACCAGGGAAGCCTAGTTGGGGGGCGGGGGGCAAGTATAAAACTGGGGCTCTCAGAAACATCAGGATCCCTGTTTAGAATCCTTGGATTCTCAATCCTTGGTTGAGAAACCAGGATCCTTGGCTCCCCTTGTACCCGCTGGCATACTAAACTGTGCTCCACTGTCTTGAGTGTTCCCTGAGGTGTGTTTTGCAGATCCAGATCCCACAACACAAAGAGTCAAACACGACTGAGTGACTGAACAGCAGTCCAAATCTACTGTCCCGTTCACTCTGGTCCTCACCGGTGGGACTCAGGTTTCTCAGATGCACTGGAGGCGTGGCTCTCATCCTCATCCACAGTGCCCAGGGGCACCCAGCCTTGACCCAGGCGTGCTGCCCAAATCTTGGACAGCGTATGCAACTAGCATTGTGCTCCTTGAGGATGCATCCTGTCCTGGTAGTGCTCAGGTGAACTGAGACACAGCGTAGGTGGGAGGCACAGCAAGAGGACGAGCCCTCGTCAGAACACACGAGAACTCCGCTGCATGTGTCTGAGAGCAAACCAGGGCTGCAAAGTCCCCGGAGACAAGTGCAGCCTCTGGGGGTGCAGCTTAGTCCCTTCATATCTACAGCTCCCAAATCCAGCGTCTGCAAAGACGGTTGAAAACCACAGTAAAACGACCTGGTAGGGAAGTGCAGAGCATCCTTGGGTCCCATCGCCTTTACCTTCCTGTCTCTCACTGGGGTCAGGAAGCAGGCTTTTGCATGTGACCCCCTCAGAGGGTAGGATCTCCCAGGGACTCAGAAGCATCTGGAAGTCGAGCCATGTGGACACTGTGTAGAAGGAGTGAGAATGAAACGTCCCCAACCTTCTCTTCCGGTGCTCCTACGCCCCGCCCCCTCACACTCCTGCTCTTCCTGTTCATACCTGTCCCCCTGCTTCATCTGGATAAACCTCACCTGTCCTGGAGGCAAAGCCCGAACCCCAACCCTCCCCAGGGGACCTTCATGAAAGTTCCATCCTAAATTGCTCTCTCCTTCCTCCCAATCCCACACATGGGCTGTGCAGTTAATTCCAGCACTTACTGATAAGCCTTTCTGTGGTCTGCCCTGGTTTTGTGCCCCACAGGGTGACTTGCTACTCCAACAAAACTGGGGTTCAGTAGACCAGAGGGAGGCCCCAGACCCAGTCCAAATCCAGGCAAGCAGCTTGCTCGCTTTAAGGCACAGCTTTCTTGTCTGTGCGGCTTGCCTGGTGGCTCAGATGATAAAGAATCTGCCTGCTTCAAAAAAAAAAAAAAAAAAAAGAATCTGCCTGCAATGTGGGAGACCTAAGTTCGATCCCAGAGTATGGAGGTTCCTCTGGAGGAGGAAATGGCAACCCACTCCTGTAGTCTTTCCTGGAAAACCCCATGGACAGAGGAGCCTGGTGGGCTACAGTCCATGGGGTCGCAAAGAGCCAGACATGACTGATTGACTAATACTTTGTCTGTGAAACGGGGTCCATCCTACCCGCTTGGGGAATGACCGTAGGGAGCAAAGGGGTATATAAAGCACATAGATAAAAGCTGGTGTAGAATAACTGCTTAAACCAGTGTCTGTGGGTTATAAAGAGGATGTCATTTGTGTGAATTCAAGGCTCCCCTCCTCTCCACACTCAGAGTGGAACTGGTGGTCTCCCGATGGAGGTGACATACGAATATAACCTATGCGTCATACAGGGTTCGGTTCCACCAGCAATGCAAAGCTGCTGAGTGGCTGGTTAAACACCCTGCCCCTCGGCATTGATTGAGAGGTGAGAACTCAACACTGACCTGCTTGGCCAGTGTGTCTTGGGAAGCGGCAGCCCACGGTCAGAACAGAGCTCCCAGAGGCCAGGGGACTGTGTGTCCCACGACCTCCCAGGGGCCTGTTTCAGCCTCACACTTCATAAATCTGCATTTGATGAGGACAGGCAGTGACTTGGAGAAGCTCCCCGGTGGGGCAGTGCCAGGAGCCCTGCCCAGGAGGCTCTGTCAGCGCCTGTGATGAAATGAGTGGAAGGGGAACAGCTGCCTCTGTCTCTGACACGGATGCACTCGGTCCACACCCTCTGCCAGCGAGGGAGGGGAGCTGCCTGCGAGGCCACCTTGCTCTCGGGCCAGCACGTGATGCAGGAGAGAAACCAGCTCCTCACAGCCCAAGTGGGACCCGGTGCCTGAACCTCTGGTCTGCAGCGGGACTTAGACCTGGTTGGTTGTCTCTGGATCTCATTACACTGCTAGGGCAAGATCCCTCAGAATAGCAGAGGCCCTGGTTCTGGAGGAGCCTCAACCATCTTGGCAAAGTTCCTCAAAGTTCCCTGCTGCCCTGAAAAGGGGACTGGATGCAGGTGATGCAGTGGGTGCCATCTGCTCTTTGGACTGGTCCATTTGTGCCTTGCTTGAGGTTGCTGGCTCTTTCTGAGTCTTTCTTGCTCCTCTGATGAGTGCAGGGAATAATTTGGGCCCCGCTGGAGCTGAGAGCTTTTTTTGTTTGTTTGTTTTTTAAATCACTGAATTCCTTAGTTTCTATTAGGAATCCTTCCGTTTCTAATGAATGTATATGTTTGCTTGCATGCTCAGTCATGTCCGACTCTTTGCAATCCAATGGACTGCAGCCCACCAGGCTCCTCTGTCCATGAAATTCTCCAGGCAAGAATACTGGAGGGGGTTGCCATTCCCTTCTCCAGGGGATCTTTTTGACCCAGGGACTGAACCCACATCTCTTAAGTCTCCTGCACTGTCAGGTGGGTTCTTTACCACTAGCGCCACCTGGGAAACCCTGGTGGTTCATTCAGAGAGAACCATGTAAGCTGATCCTTGCGATGGACTGCCTTTTCCCAAGTCATTCAGAAGGATGCAGGCCTTCTGGGAGACACCCCCAGCCACCTGCCCCCTCCAACCACAGCGTTCAGGCAGTGCCCAGCTGTCTGATGTCTGCTCCACCCATAGGGTCTGCTCTGCAGAACTCCTGGCTTCATCTGCTGGGCCCCACCAGGGGGAAGTGCTGGAATGCTCCATCTGAGAGGAGCAGAAAGGAAGTGCCATGATGCCTGCCTGGCCCTCTCCGCTCGGACTGCGTTTTCTCCCGGAGGTCCCGCACATCAGTTTGGAAGACACCGGTGGGGACAGACTGCTGGGAGCTGGATGCTTCTTCCTCCAGCCCTTCCTCCCTCACCTCCTCCCGCTCTTTCTCCCCACCCCTTCTTCCCTTCCCCACTAACGTGAACATTTTAATCAATATGGTGCCTCTCCAGGGTCTCCACACTGTCACTGCAATTTGCCGTGGTTCTGCGGGTGAATTTTCTTTTCCCTTCTAATGGGAAACAGAATCGTTTCCGTGATAGGAGCCGACTGGTCCAGAGAGGCCTGCGCACAGAAAGCGCTCTGAAGAAAGGAGACAGCTGGCTGAAAAGAGAGAAGGGATTTGGGGAACTGAAATTCCTTCTGATATTGGACTTCGACGTGGAAAATTCACAACCCTGCATTGCTCAAATGCCTCTGAGTCAGAACAGAAGGGATATCAGTTCATTTGTTAGCTCTGGGTAGGGATTTGTGGCCCTGGGTATTACAGGATTTTCTTCTCTGGCTGGAGAGATGCCCGTTATGCTAGAGCTGGGTCTATAATCCTCTCTTACCTTGTAGTCTGGGCTGATCTCAGTGATTCCTCAGTGATTCGTCCCTCTGTCTTCTAGAAGGAAGGCATTCAAATTGTCCCAGAGAGAACGCTGCCTTTAGTCATGCTCACCCATCTCTTCAGATGTAAGAGCAGGGACGTCCTTGCGAGGTGTATTGGCAGGAGCGTAGGACCAAGGCTGGAAGACCCAGTTCTGGTCCCACCCTTCTCATTCACCTGCCATTGACCCAGGAGCAATCAGGCTTGTAAAAATCAATAAAGGAACCTCACTAAAGTGGAGTCAGTGTGGAGGCAGTCCACACGCAAGTTGGAAAAGAATTTCCAGACACAGAGTATTTTAGAAGCAAGAGAATTTATTGAGAACAAAAGGTGGAGGTAGTGAGGGGCGCCTCGAAGACAGAGGGCTGACTCCCTGACTTCCTGTACAGTCCACGGAATTCTCCAGGCCAGGATACTGGAGTGGGCAGCTGTTCCCTTCTCCAAGGGATCTTCCCAACCCAGGGATTGAACCCAGGTCTCCTGCATTGCAGATGGATTCTTTACCAGCTGAGCCACAAGGGAAGCCCAAGAATACTGGAGTGGGTAGCCTATCCCTTCTCCAACAGGTCTTCCCAAACCAGGAATCAGACTGCGGTCTCCTGCATTGTAGGCAGATTCTTTACCAACTGAGCTATCAGGGAAGACTGACAGACTGGGGAGATCCGACTCCTATAGTCAGATTGTGGCCAAATTTATAGTCTCAGGACAAAGAAATTTCCTATGGGAAGGGGTGGTGTTAAGTCATTGGTCTTTTGGTGCCCACCTTGCCCAATATGGAGATGGGAGCTGTCCGCCTAGGGACAGGATGGCTCATGCAATACTTGCCATGGAGCCTGGCTAATTCTGGAAATTTTGTCCTATAACCCCAGCATGGGGCTCCACAGTTGGGAGGCCAGGAGACTGGCCTCAACTACTGATGACAATTACAGAAGACCCCCTGACAGAAGAACCATCAATTGGAAAGAATAATCAATTACAGAAAAAGATGGTTGTTGTAGCTCCTGCAAGAAATCAACTTCCCGGCAACTCAGTGAAGGAGGAATCGCCACCACCCTGAACTGTGACTTTTCTCCAACAGACTTTCATTTCAGACAATACCTCATAATGTCTTCCTTTTCTCTATAAAATCATGTTCCTCTCCTTTGTTTGTTACACTTGCCTGTGGTTTTGGCCATTGCTTGCTGACCCTGTATTGCAATTCTCTGCTACTCTTGAATAAACCTATTTTTGCTGGTAAAATATTCAGCCTTAAAAAGGGAGGAAATTCTTACACAGGCTGCAACAAGGATAAACCCCGAGAACACTATGCTAAGTGAAATAAGCCAGTCTCAAAAAGAAAAATACTGCATGATGCCACTTATATGAGTCTCATAGAATATTCAAATTTACAGAGACAGAAAAAAGAACGGTGATTGCCAGGGACTGGGGACTGGGGGGAAAGAGCGTTGTTGTTTAATGGGTAGAGACTTTCATTTTGCAAGATGGAAAGAGTTCTGAAAACTGATTGCACAATATGGATTGAATGTATGTAACAGTACTGCCCAGCAAGGTGGTTAACAGGTTAAAAATAAAAACAGTGGTAGCTCTGATGGAGATAAGAACTATAGACTTACTCCGTAGGGGACATCAGTTTAGGATATGTTCCCGGGAGTAGAAGGTAGAAAAGACAGGAGGTTCCTAGGCTCTGAGGGCAGTCAGATGAGGCTCCATGGGATGGGAGAGCAGATACTCCTTGTCAGTCTCACTGGCTTCACTATCCAGCCTGCGGCATTCACATCCTTGGAGGGGGCTTAAGACGACTGGACTTCCACGTGAGTGGTAGAAGTGCGGTCCTGGAGACAAGGGTATGAGTGAGATGAAGCTTGGAGAGAATAGCCCTTAATCTCTCTTAACCTGACTTAGCATTTGAAGAGCATGGATCTTATTTTTCTAGCTTGAGCTAGTAGAGGACAGGCATTGAGCTTCATGTCTCCCTATACTTCTTTTAGCCCTTTTATTCTGACTAGGGCATTTTGATAGGCTGCCAACACTGAGTTCAAGCATACAGTGGGCTTTGGGCTTTACAGTCTAGAAGCTCTTGCATGTGTGTTAAGTCATAAGTTGTCTGACTCTTTTGCCACCCCATAGATTATAGCCTGACAGGTTCCTCTGTCCATGGGATTCTCCAGGCAATAATACCGGAGTGAGTTGCCATGTCCTCCTCCAGTGGATTTTCCAGACCCAGGGATTGAACCCACATCTCTCATGTCTCCTGCATTGGCAGGTGGGTTCTTTACCACTAGCACCACCTTCTAAGCCCAGAAGCCCCTTAGACAACATCTTAGCCCTGATTTCCTAGAGAGAAGAGCCTGAATCAAAAATAAATCAAGCTAATCTAATTGGGAGGCATGAATGACAGAAAGGGTTGTAAGACAGCGAGGGAAGTCAGAGAAAACGTGAGGGTGTGGTATCATGCTGGCTATGACCGGGTACCCAGAACAGTCCATCCAGAAGAAGGAAGGAGGGAAAGGCATTCACCAGCTCCTGGGTCCCATTGGTCAAAGGTTCACCCGATGTGCTTTAGCTCCCTTGAGCTTTCAGGTTGACTCTGGGTGGTTACCTGTCAGATTCTTCCTGTTTCAATGGGAAACCCTAAGGTGGGAGCAGAGAAGACAGAACAGGGGCGTGAGGTCAGGGCTCTTCCGTTGTGTTTGCAGGGAATCAGCTACATTTTCAGCAGAAGAGGCAGACAAGGGATAGGGACACAGGTGAGACTGGGAGGATCTGGGTGGCTCTACAAATAAAAGTGACTGATTCTATAGAGGAAAACTGAGACGTTCCACTGTGACATCTCTTTCTTGTTTTTTTTTTTTTTTTAATGTAACCCTATCGCCTTCCCTGATGGCTCAGCGGGTAAAGAATCTGCCTGCAATGCAGGAGACGTGGGTTTGATTCCTGGGTTGGGAAGATCTCCTGGAGGAAGGCACGGCAACTTACTCCAGTATACTTGCCTAGAGAATCCCATGGACTGAGGAGCCTGGCGGGCTATAGTCCATGGGGTCACAAAGAGTTGGACGTGACTGAGCACATGTGTAGGCAACACTACTATATCAGAATACATAAACTGTATTCTGCAACTCAGCTGCCCCTACTTTTTTAATAATTAAATTTTTTTCATTTATTTTATTTCTGGTTGTGTTGGGTCTTCATTGCTGCATGCAGGCTTTCTCTGGTTAATTGGGTAACTGGGGGCTACTCTCTAGTTGCGGTGCTCAGGCTTCTAATTGCAGTGACTTCTTTTGTTGCAGAGCATGGGTTCTAAATCACAGGCTTAGAACTTGTAGCACATGGGTTTAGTTCCTCTGCGGCATGTGGGATCTTCCTGGACTAGGGATCAAACCTGTGTCTTCTGCACTGGAAGGCAGATTCTTAACCACTGAGGCACCAGGGAAGCCCTGTCCCTACTTAAAAAAAAAAAAAAAAAAAAAAAAACTTCTTAATTATCTTTTGTTGTTGTTGAGTTGCCTAGTCGGTCCAACTCTTTGCGACCCCATGGACTGCAGCACGCCGGGCTTCCCTGTCCTTCACCATTTCCCAAGCTTTGCCCAAGTTCATGTTCATTGCATTGGTGATGCTATCCATCTATCTCATCCTCTGATGCCCTCTTCTCCTTCTGCCCTCGATCTTTCCCAGCATCAGAGATTTTCCCAATGAGTCACCTGTTTGCATCAAAGGACCAAAATACTGAAACTTCAGCTTCAGTATCAGTCGTTCCAGTGAATACTCAGGGTTGATCTCCCTTAAGAATGACTGGTTGGATCTCCTTGCTGTCCAAGGGACTTTCAGGAGTCTTCTCCAGCACCACAGTTCGAAGGCATCAATTCTTTGGCTTTCTGCCTTCTTTATGGTCCAACTCTCGCAACTGTGTGTGACCATTGGGAAGACTGTAGCCTTGACTATACAGACCTAATTATCTTTATTTAAGAGTTTTTCCTCTGTCTCCTAGAGCCGTCAAGTGTTTATGATATCCCTACATTACCTACCTTCTAACTCTAACTTTGTTGTGAATCCTCCATCCAGTTGAGTAGAGTCTGGATTGGAAATGCTCTGAATCTTTGTTTCTAAGGTAAACCTATGTTCTCACAACCTTTTCCTGATACTTGCTCCACTGTGAGCCTCCTGTCACTGGATTTGGGCTCCAGAATTCCCTGTGTCTGTTATGGGTGAACCCAATAAAAGACCACCTCTGCTATTGTTTATTCTCTGTTCTGCTTGAATTTGAGCTGTTTTCAGAGTTTCCACTCTCTAATAGATTGGTTTTAGGAAATTTTGTTTTCCAATTCTTAAGATGTTTGGAGAGTTTGCTCTTCAAACACCCCTGGCAACCTAGCTTTTCCCCTGATGGTTCAAGCATGTCAGTCCTACTTTCTTACACACTTAACCACCCTTCCAATGGTTGTCCTTGATAACTATTTCTCTTTTATCATGTTTCTTTCCTAGCACATGGGTGACCCCAAAGATGGTAGGAGCTGTTGGCATTGCTTAGTCACTATTTCTTATTTGCAGTATTCAGAGGACCTATACCCAGTTGCTCATGTGTTTTGAGCATTTTCCAGAGGACTGAACTGGGAATCATGCCTAGGTCAATCAAAAGTGTTCAAGAATGTATACATGTGTAAGTGGGTGGTGCATCTGTATATGTCTGAGTGTTGTAGTGCCTGCCTGGATGCCAAAACTATGTGCAAATGGTTCTGGGATTATCAATTTAGCCTGAAAATGAAGACTGTCTAACCCTGGGTTCCATTTATTTAGTACAGTCATCTCTCAGTACATTCAGGGGGCTAGTTGCAGGACCCCCACAGATCCCAAAGTCCATGGATGCTCAAGTCCGAGTGTAAAATGGCTTAGTATTTGTATATAACAGATGCACATCCTCCTGTGCACCTTAAATCATCTCTAGATTTCTTATAGTAACTAACACAATGCTAATACAGTGTAAATGTTATGTGAATAGTTGCCAGTGCATGACACAATCAAGTTTTGCTTTTTGGAACTTTCTGGAGTTTTTAAAAAATGTTTTTTTATCTGCGGTTGGCTGAATCCATGAATGTGGATTGGACATGGAAGCCTGACTATAATTGCGATACTGTTGTTTAGTCGCTCAGTCCTGTCTGACTCTTTGCAATCCCGTGGACTGTATCCTGCCAGGCTCCTCCGTCCATGGGGATTCTCCAGGCAAGAATACTGGAGTGAGTTTCCATGCCTTCCTCCAGGGGATCTTCCCGACCCAGGGATCAAACCTGCATCCATGTGGAAGCTGGAGCTGAAATACCAGTCCCACCCCCCAGCCAAAGTGAAATGAATTAAGCCACTTCTCTCTGCTGCTCTGTGCCCAGCACTGGCTCCACCTCCCATCTGGACAGTGTCCATCTCCCCGCTGGCCAGAGCAGGAGAGTTCTTCCAGCTTATAAGGATCAAGAGAGCCTAGGGTAGGACATTAAATTTCCAGACTGAGGCCTCTGGAATCTCCCCTGCAGCCCATTCTCTGAACAGAACCATTTCATTGGCAGGAGACAAGAGAGCAGCCAGGGGTTACTGGCTGGAAGCCTCTTGGTGATGCCAAAGGTCCCAAGCTTCAGAGGAGTTTCTGACAGTGTTCTAAGAGTCCACTCCTGCCATCTCTGAAATCTGGGACTCGGAAGGGGTCCCCAGGGTCATCTGCCCCCTCATTCCTCCTCCAACCTGCCTCAGAGGGACATTAGTTATTTAGTGTTAGATGCTCAGTAGTGTCCCACTCTTGGCGACCCCATGGACTGTAGCTGGCCAGGTTCCTTGTCCATGGAATTCTCCAGGCGAGAATACTGGAGTGGGTAGCCATTTCCTCCTCCAGGGGGTCTTCCTGACCCAGAACCTGGGTCTCCTGCATTCCAGGCAGATTCTTTACCATCTTAACCACCAGGGATGTCAGATGGCTGAGTGTCTCTTATTCCCCTTGATATTCTGAGAAGATATTCTAAACTTCTCCCCTAATCCATTTTTGGCCTTTTCCATTAGGCAATTCTTTTTCATGTCAAACTGGTTTTTAGCAGTCACATGATTTTAAAGCATGTGGTTGCATTCATGCAACCTATCAGAGACAAGATCAGGAAAGCTTCCAGGAAGATACATTTCCTCCTGCCCCATTTAGCAGGGCTATTCTGGTCTGGGAGTAGGGGGAGGCGAGGATTCTATCATTGAACCACCAATGTCTTGAAGGCTATTCTAGTCTGAGCTGGCAATTGCAAAGCAATGAACTCTGAAAGTAAATAGCCAGAGTCCTCATTCAATGGAAATGTTTTTCCTTTAAGTTTACTCCAAAAAACACTACAATACTGTAAAGTAATTATCCTCCGATTAAAATAAATAAATGGATTAAAAACAATTACTCCTCAAGGGCTTCCCTGGCAGCTCAGATGGTAAAGATGCAATGTAGGAAACCTGGGTTTGATCCCTGGATTAGGAAGATCCCTGGAGGAAGTCATGGTAACCCATTTCCGTATTCTTGCCTAGAGAATTCCATGGACAGAGGAGCCTGGTGGGCTCTAGTCCTTGGGGTCGCAAAGACTCAGACATGACTGAAGAGACTCAGCACACACATGCATGACCAAGTAGGTGCTTCCCCAATGGCTCATGGGGGAAAATCCACCTGCAATGCAGGAGACAGAGGAGACGTGTGTTCAATTCCTGGGTGGGGAAGATCCCCTGGAGAAGGAAATGACAACCCACCCCAGAGAATTCTTACCCAGAGAATCCTATTGACAGAGGAGCCTGGTGGGTCTCAAAGAATCAGACACGACTGAGCAACTGAGCACGCACATACATGACCCAGCTTGCCTCCCAAGCATAATGACCAGTCAAGTGAGACTTGGCTCCAAACCCCATGGGTCTGAGCCTTTTTCCCATCACAATAGGATTAGAATGTGCTTAGCTTCTGTTACCACTATTGGAACCAGATTTGCTTTCTCACCACTGAATCCCTTTTAAGAATGGCCAAGGGCCTGTGGGATTTATCATTTATCACTTCTTTCAAGGGTTTTGACTCTGATCTGGGGATAATTCGGTGTGTTTGAAAGAGGAATAAGCCTTTTGTCTAATCCAGGGAACAAAGTACGGAATCCAGCAGCCGGAAGTCCAGGGTTTATTTTTCTTAGGCAAACCCGTGAATTTATCATCACTTCAAGGGAGGAACAAAGACGGGGATTCAGGAAGCTGGTTCCAGCTGTCAGCCACTCATTTTTAAGAATTAAAAAAGAAGAACAAACGACCACCAGGCTGATGAAGTCCTGGTGAGCCAGATCCTGTCCCAGCAGACAAGAGGAGACAGGGGTCCCTCATCTTGGGCTGGTGTTGTGAGTTTCCTGCCCGGGTCCCAGCTCCCAGAACCATGGCCTGGACTGGACCTCCTACCTTAATGAGCTCTTGATGTTCTGCAAGGACTTAATATAGCACCAGAAAGGGAGGACAGGCTGTCAGACATCTGATTGCCCTTCTGAGGAGGTTTGAGGAGCTTAAGACGAATCAATGAAAAATATGTGCATTTCAGCTCCATTCAGAAGCCGTGTGGATTTACCCCCAGCCAAAAAAACTATGGGCTTTTCTTGAACTTTAATGGGTAGATGGCAGTATCTGAAGTTGAGCTCTAGCCAGGATGATGTTTTATCATTTCCATGATTACTGATTTTCATAAATGTAATGTCCCCTATGTGTTTCTGGCTTATGCTAATGACATAATGTGCCAAAGTGCTATGCATTTTAACCCATTGTTTCAAATGCTGCTGCTGCTGCTAAGTCGCTTCAGTCGTGTGCAACTCTGTGCGACCCCATAGACGGCAGCCCACCAGGCTCCTCCGTCCCTGGGATTCTCCAGGCAAGAACACTAGAGTGGGTTGCCATTGCCTTCTCCCATTGTTTCAAATATTATTGGTTTAAAATACCTATTCTAGGGCTCCCCAGGTGGCGAAATGTAAAAGAATTCACCTGTCAATGCAGGAGACACAAGAGACATGGGTTCAATCCCTGGGAAGATTCCTTGGAGGGAGGAAATGACAACCCACTCCAGTATTCTTGCCTACAGAATCCCATGGACAGAGGAGCCTGGCAGGCTACAGTTCATGGGGTCTCAAAAGAGTCTGATATGACTAAAGTGACTAAACACAGACACATATATAGAGCAACCCCTGAAGAAGTTATTAACTTGGCAGCTTCCAGGTTGGACAGGCAGGGGAAATCCTTAAGAATCTTTGAGTCTATCAAGAAAGCTTCTTGGAGTACCATTGCATTACACACCTCAGGGACATCATGCAGATAGAATGAAGTTGTGCAACATGGTGGCCTTGGCCTCCCAGTATGTGTGGGACTTCAAAAGCCACTTGAGCAATGGAAGAGAGAGAGGGAAAAAAAGATGGAAAGAAAGCGAGATCATCTGGGGTATGTATACTTGTGCAGGTAACTCACAAATGAATGAGGGAGGGTTGTCTATTGATAAAGGAAAAAGTACCTTGTCTCAACTCACTTTGGTCAGAACTTTTGCAGAGTTCCAGGACCAGATTTCTGTGAAACTGTTTCAGTCTGCAACTAGGACCAAAAAGGAGAAGGTAGAGAAACGGGAACTGCTTTCCTCGGAGTAACAGAGGCCAAAAGTATGACTCAACAACGTGATCAAACCCAGGAAAGGTCATTTTCCAGACTCTGGTGACCAGCTGTCCTTTAACTCCCATGACTGCAAAACAAGGTTTTAACTCATGGCAATTTGTGACTCATTTTAGAAAGCTGTTCTGCCTGGTTGACCCCATACCAGTGTATTTATACCCAAGTTAGCTCCTTAAAAGGATTGGAGGAGGCAGCATTTGAATTTTTTCAACAAGCATGCAGCTAAAGAACACTGAATCCAGACTACCAGATTGCTGACCATAGACTTGTTGAAGAGGAAGGAGCTTTGGGTAGCAGGTATGTCCTATCTATCCACTGTATAGATGCAAACTCAGAGCTTAAGAGGTAAAATAACCACACTGAAATCACGTAATGAATTGGCTTTACTTTATTTTCTTCCCAGATAGAAAGCCCAAATCATTCCAGGATTCTCTATTTGATATCCATGAACCCCTAAGAGGTCCCCAAATCCCCTTGAATGTGTGTATAAAATTTCATGTGTCTCTGCAAGTCTGCTACTAAGTGGTTTAGACCAGGGCATCTGTACTGGGTATTAACATATCCCAACGCCTCCATACTGGTTCCAAATCCTACTAATGCCCCACAATCCCAGCTGTTCTCTAGCTGGCCTCTCTCTAGGAACCCTCCAGATGTCCGCGTAATGTGGCAAAAAGCTAGTGTCTGGCTCCACTGGGGCCCTTTAGGACCCTTCCTTCTGCGAAGTGGGACCTTGCTCCATGTTTAGCATTTTAAAAAATGACCATGGTGTGTGCGCGCATGTGTGTGCTCCCATGTATATGCACTTTTCTGCAATGAGGCCATGTAGAAGCTTCAGTTAGTTTTCTCAAGAGGTCTTTGAACCCCCAAAGATGGGGACCCATGGTGCCAAGACTACAATTTCATTATGACTCTGGCTCTGTTCCCAGTGCCTCATAGCAGACTCAGGTCTTTGAATTCGCATGTAGCATGCCTTGCCAAAGTTTCCAAAAAGGGTCCGGCATGTCAAGAGTTCAAAAATAGTATGTACACAAGTCGCTATTCCTGTGGTCTTCTCCCGCTGGGACTGATGGGGAAGTGTAAGGAGTCCTGGGTTACCAGTGAAATGTATTTGATCATATTTTTCTCCAGTAAACATTTATTTGCAGCTGAGAGAAGCCCTTTTCGGCTATAGCAAGACCATGTGCCTGTCCGGGACATGGACATGGACAGGGTATCATAACAAATACCCTGCATCAGGCATCTGCATCAGATGCCTGTCTCCTATTTGGAGAAACATCAGTGCAATCAGGAGCCCAGTTGAACACAATTAAATATATATTTAGCACATTTGGGGGGTGTCAGAATGGAGAGGCTTGAAGAATCAATAGTCATAGATATGTTTTATTCTCCTGCTGTGTCAAGTCTTTGGTTAGACTCTAAGAATGAGCTCTGGAATCAGAACTGAACAGATTTAAAATGCATCTGGGCTGAATTCCTTATTTAAGAACAGGGAAACTGCATAGGTTTCCCTGGTGACTCAGACAGTAAAGAATCTGCCTGCGATGCAGGAGACACAGGTTCGATCCCTGGGTCAGGAAGATCCTCTAGAGAAGGAAATGGCAACCCACTCTAGTATTCTTGCCTGGAGAATTCCATGGACAGAGGAGACTGACGGACTTCAGTCCATGGGGTTGCAGAGTAGGACACGACTGAGCAATGAACACATGCAGACTGTCTAGTGTTCTTTGTCTGGAATTTTGGGACATTAAAGAGACTTAGAGGTGAGTTCCCTGGAGGTCCAGTGGTTAGGACTTGGTGCTTTTGCTTCCGAAGGCCCAGGGTTCAATCCCTGGTCAGGGAACTAAGATCCTGCAAGCTGAGTGGCATGGTCAAATAAAAAAGAGAGAGTGAGAGAGATTTAGAGGTTATCTGGTCCCAACTTCTCCTTACATAGATGAGAAAACATATTTGCCAAGGCAAGCATGGCATATCGGCTGAAAAATCAAAGAATTGAAGCTTAGTTCTTTAGATTCTCTGAGTAGTTCTCTTTGTCACACCCTAATGGGATCTTGTCCTGCTTGGGGGGTAATGGGGCCAGAAATTGGAGAGCCATGGACACCCAGAGATGAGGGCAGAGAAAGGACTGAAAACAGTACATTTCCTTGATCCGTCTCAAAGTTTTGCCCAAGACTGGTCCCATCTGAGTCCCAACCCAATGGATAACAGACTTGGGTAGACACCTGAGTTTCAGTGAATCCCAGTGCTAGTCTCAATCCTAAGCTAATACTTACTTACCTCTCAAGTTGTCATAATAGGGAATGGAATTCTTTGTAAAGCATCTCCCCTTATGCCTGGTATGGAGTATGGATGCAGCTAACCTCTGTCCCCATGATCTTGCATATTCCCTTTCCTCTTTTTTTTTTTTATTTTTTATTATTAGTTCCTTGACTGGGGATGGAACCCATGCCTCCTGCATTGGGAGTGCAGAGTCTTAACCACTGGGCCACCAGGGAAGCCCCTCCCTTCCCTCTTGATGTGTCAAAGTTAAGTCTATTTCTTCAACAAATAAAAGCAGAGGAGTACACTTTAGCAAGGACATCCCTAGAAAATTGGAATTGTTGGCTTTGAACTCAGTAAAGGTTTGCAAAAAATGTTGTCATCGTTAAACTTCCCAAAGTAAAATCCTAGGAAGAGAAGCTTTTTGAAGTCACTTTATCATCTCCCATCAAAACGTATTACCTTTTCATTTACAAACTTCATTTCTAGGAAAGTATCCTGAGGAAATAGGGCCTCCCCAGTGGCTCAGCAGGTAAAGAATCCGCCTGTAACGCAGGAGACCCAGGACGTACAAGTTCGATCCCTGGGTCAGGAAGATCCCCTGGAGGAGAAAATGGCAACCCCCTCCAGTATTCTAGTCTGGGAAATCCCATGGATAGAGAAGCCAGGCAGGCTAAACACAGCCCATGGGGTCACAAAGAGTCAGACATAGCTGAGCACAAGCCCGGATGGATCCTGAGGAGATAACCATTGTTGTTTATGAAAGAAAACCAAAACCATCCAGCAATTGGACAGGCACCAATTTCACAACAGATTGGTGACGTCAAATACGGTGACCCATATAGAACAATATTGCACAGCCTCTTCAAACTGGGTTATTGAGAAATGTTTATAGATAAGTTGCAATGATTAAAAGAATGGATGCTATAGAACAGTATATGTTGTATGATGCCAAAAAATATTTTATCTATACTTGCAAAATGACATCTATGCATAGATTGAAGTCACAAAGAAGACAAGCCATATCGTCAACAGCAAACTGTCTTGGGTTCTGTGGATTGTAGGTGATCAGCTGTCCCCCGTGTGCTGTTAGATGTGCGGCAGAGGCCAAGCTCTGGTTAGTCACACTATGTCATTTTATTCATAAGTATGTTAAAAAGCAGAGACATCACTTTGCCAACAAAAGTCCGTATAGTCAAAGTTATGATTTTTTTCCAGTAGTCACATACAGATGTGAGTGTTGGAGCATAAAGAAGGCTGAGTGCTAAAGAATTGCTGCTTTCAAAGTGTGGTGCTGGAGAAGACTCTTGAGAGTCCCTTGGACAGCAAGGAGATCAAACCAGTTAGTTCCAGAGGAAATCAACCCTGAATATTCATCAGAAGGACTGATGCTGAAGCTGAAGCTCCGATACTTTGGCCAGCTATGTGAAAAGCCAATTCATTGGAAAAGACACTGATGCTGGGAAAAATTGAGGGCAAGAGAAGGGTGACAGAGGATGAGGTGCTTAGATAGCATCACTGACTCAGTGGACATGAGCCTGAGCAAACTCTGGGAGATAGTGAAGGACAGGGAAGCCTGGCGTGCTGCAGTCCATGGGGTCACAAAGAGTTGGACATGACTTAGCGACTGAACAGCAACAGCATCACAGGAAAAGGACATTTCCCAGCCTCCTTGCTTATAGGTTAGCCATAAGAGTAACTCTGGACAATGGAATGTAGGAAAAATGATGTAGACCTGTCTTTAGAAAACCCCACCCCACCCAACCCAGTTCGTTGGCTGGTCAATGATGCAACAGGTCCAGCTAAACACTCAGGGGCCCTGGGGACAGCATTCCCTCAAGATGGAGCATCCTGGATCCCTGAATCACTGCCTGAAGGGGAGTCACCAAAGAAAGCCATCCACCAGGAACATCTTTGTTCAACTTGGTGTGAAGTTGAAAAAATGAGAAATACATTTTTTACTCTGTTAATCCACTGTGATTTTTGAGGTTGTTACAGGAGCTAATGACAATTACCCTGACTTAGCACATGTTTTTTCACTTTTCTACATTAAATATATGTCTTTTGAAATTAGCAAACAAGCTATTAAAAGAATGTAACTGCCCATCCCTCTCTTTGTGCATGATACCTGCTGCTTTAAAGCATTCAGGAAAATCTGCATTTTTTTGTTTTTTTTAAATATTGGTTGTGCTGGGTCTTCGTTGTGGCATGTAGGCTTTTCACTGTGGTGCGTGTGGGGGCTTCTTCTTTAGTTACAGTTCATGGGCTTCTCCAGTTGTGGAGCACAGGCTCCAGAGCATGCAAGCTCAGTAGTTGTGGTGCAATTGGGCTTAGTTGCCCTTCAACATGTGGAATCTTAGTTTCTTGACCAGGGGTCGAACCTGTGTCCCCTTCATTGGAAGGCCAATTCTTAACCACAGGATCACCAGGAAAGTCCCAAGATCTGCCTCTTTGGAAGGGATAAACAACTTCCCACCCTCTCATGCCCCACTCAAATACACTGCCCTGGAAATATTTTGGCAAATTGGTCATTCTTTTGCATTTTACAGTTATACCTTATTTGAAGACTTAAACTGTTTTTACCAGAAACTTGGGTGAAGGACAGGACTGCAAAGCCCCTGACAGCCTATTCAAGGAAATCAGACACTGGCTTGGGTCCTGTGTTTGGCCTGGGGCCCAGCATATGGTTTTGGAAAAGAGGTATTTGCTGTGGCTGGTTCTCAATCAGCAGTTCATTCAAGCTTTGTGAGTCACTCGATGTGAACATGAAAGTGGCCACTATGGAACAACTGGGCCAGTAAGAGGTGAGGCTGGGGTGGGAGGCAGGTGGCCCTCACCTGTGCTTGGCCTGCCTGTCCTCCGGGAAGAGTCACAGTCTCCAGGCTCTTCCTTTGCTATTTGCAATGCACACACCTGAGAACGGACTTGGGTTCATTGAGATCGAAGTCTTCTTTCAGAGTCAGGGCAGGATGCTGGCTGCTCCATTCATGCCCTGAAGTCAGTATAGGTCCCACCTCTCAGATGGACATTGTCACTTGAGGACCCCGGTCTCCTTGACTCCCCACCCCTTTGCTTCACCCTTCTGCCTTCAAGGGTCCCAGAGGCCATGCCAAATCTGGTTGATCCTGCCTTTCTCTCTCTCTCTCAACCTCTCTCTCTTCTTTCTATACGCACACATAGACACACACAGACACACAGACACACACACAGAGTTTAAGCCTCCACTTAAGATCACCAGTCCACCAGAACAAGTTCTTATTTTAAGTGTACACTTGCTACTCCCTCTGTTTCTTGTAACTGTACCTGTGGCTGCTTTTTCAGAAATTCTGCCTGTGTTCATGACCAAGTGACTTCAAAGATGCTGAGGAGTTTGGCGACAAGTCCTTTTGTGTGGCTTCCACTAGGTAAGATTTTATCTGAAGAGACTTTTCACCAAAGACTCCCATTCAAAGGGGCAGAAGAGAGCCTGTGTGGTGTAGAATCTGAGTTTGGATGGATGAGAGATGGAAAAGTGCTCGTGTGTCTGAGCAGTGAGTTCCTTGGTGAGCCATGTTGGCTACTAGGCTCTGCTCTTGGGAACAGGGAGATCCCTTCTCTTCCATGGACCCATCTTAGGAAGTTAATGGGAAAGGCATCCCTTTGGGGGGTCCACACCAGTTCAGCAGCCTCTTTCTAGGTGGTGCTAGTCACTCAAGGGTTTCCTTTTGGACTTAGAAAGCTCAGCTGTTTGTTGGTGGGCTGTCATCAGAGCTGAGTCTTTCCAGGTCTTGAATTGGCTTCCTTTCTTCTTCATCCTCTTCATTCTCAGCAGGTAGTCACCACCCAATGGCAAAGACAACTCCAAACCTCTCCAGGGACTCTGGTCCTCAGCTTTCATGACCCAAGGGAAGATTGTTCCCTGCTCTTTTTCCAAAGTCTACCCACCTGACCACAGAGAAGGTTCTGATTGTCCCTCTTTGGGTTACATGCCCATTTCTGGGAGTTCACTCTGGCCCACGAGCTGAAGTATTGCAACAGGCAGGTCTGGGTCACCACGCACCCCTTTGGCAGAGAGCAGGATGGGTTTCCCAGGTGGCTTAGTAGTAGTAAGTAAGGAACCCTCCTGCCAGTGTAGGAGACACAGGTTTGATCCCTGGATTGGGAAGATCCCCTGGAGAAGGGAATGGCTACCCGCTCCAGTATTCTTGCCCGGGAAATCCTAGGACAAAGCAGCCTGGTGGGCTTGTCCATGGGGTTGCAAAGAGTTGGACCCGTCTTAATGACTTAACAAAAACAACAACAAAGGATGGGTGGATGGGTGTTGGGCCACCCTGCCTGAACCACTTATAATAGATTCTCACAGAAAAGAAGGTTTCTGTCACAGGAGAGCAATGAAAGAGTTCTGGGAAGGCAACCACAATACTCACATTTTGTGTGTTAAACACAAGTAAACGTTGTGGACGTGGACGTTTCAGAAAATTCTGTGACATGTGGGATTGCCATTTGAGTTACAAATCTATGGAAAATACTTATTATTTTTATGAAACTTCTCTTTCAAATGCTGTAGGTCTTAATCTCACTTTCTTCTTTGTTCCTCCCCTTAGCAAAAATTCCACAGATGTTTGTATTCAGGCTTAAATTTCATTCATTCTGATGTGCTCCGTCATGCCGCCTGGGAATGAGACTCTCCTTCTTATGTGCTTTTCTGTGATTTGGCAAAATCTAGGAATAAGTGTCTTGCTTTTCTCTTTCTTGCTTTGGGAGAGTTGAAAGAAGTAGCCTTTGTCCAAAAAATTACTTTTTCTCTTTTATTTTTAAAAAGGACATAAAAGAACATCAACTTGGCCCAAGAATCCAGAGTCATCTCTATTCCCTTTTCTTATTGCTTTCTTTCTCTCCCTCATATTTCCAAATCTAATTGTTTTCTGGTGCCATTTTCAACTAATTCCTCCTGTTTTCTTCCTGGCTTCAGAGAAGACCAAAGCCTAGGTCAAGGGCAAGTAAAATCAGGGCTCTCCACTCACATCCTCATCCTCCCAACATCAAGACCCTCTTTATTCTCTGTACAGTTGACTCAGGGCCCCGGTAGGACTGTTCTCAGGTGGAACTGCCACCTACGGAATGCCCAACTTCATGGGCATCGTAAGAATGCATGTGTAAGCTAGAATATAGTGCATGTATGTGTGTGTGGTGTGGGGAATCAATTCTGTTGGGAAAAGAGAATGAAACTAGAAAACGCCAGGACACTCCATCTGTGCCTTGCACAGTGACCCCAAAGAAATGCCACAAACTACCAGCAAAGAGTTTATCCCCAAGGCTCCTGGTTTTCTGCTCCACTAGACCTTGAGAACACCTAATTTTGGCAAATTTTTCCCTTCTTTATGATCAGAGATTCTAGACCAATGCTTGCTTAATTACTATCCATTTAGAGTACTAAATATCCCACAAATGGCCTCACTGAAGCCTTTTAAGCATCTAATGGATTACATATTACCTTCATTTTATCAGAATGTAGAATAAGGCTTAAAAGAAGTTGTGTTACTTAAGCTCATACATCTAGTACATTGCGAAACTAGGTTTATTCCACTAGAGAGATAGGCAGAGACAGAAATACAGAGAGACTGGAAGAAATTGCTTCACACAGTTGTGGGGTCGGCAAGTTTGAAATTTCACTTTTGATTTTATGGCCTTCAGCTGATTGTAAATATTCATCACATCGATAAGATACCTTCATGGCAACATCTACTGTTTGACCAAACAGTTGAGCAACACAGCCCAGCCAAGTTGACCCATAAAATCACACACTTCTTCCCATCACACACTTCTCCCTCAGAGGGGATGTGCCCTAGGTAGCATAGTTACAAAGTGCATGTATATTATTTAGCCTGCTTTGAATTTAAAAGATGAAAAATCAGCTTTAAGGTGAGTTAAACCTCTGAAATGTTGACTTTTTGTTACTATGGCATAGCTTATTCTATACTGTGCAACTTAGATTCTCTTGGTTACAAGTAACAGAATACTTACACTATTTAAAAAAACCTGAAAGTCCACATGAGGCATCAATGATGATTTCAAGGACCTAGGTTTTCTCTTACTTCCGGCAGAGCGGTGTAGTAACTACTGAGAAACTGTTCATACTGTCAGTTTTGTGTGCTTCTCTTTGTGGGTATGAGGTGGCTGACAGCGGCAATCAGCAGTGTGGGCAGAAAAATATTCTCTGCAGACTGACTTAATCATTCTCAAGCTTGAGTACATATCACAATCACCCAGGGGTATTTGGAAACATGACCAATGCCCAAGCCGTAGCTCGGAGTGATTAAATCAGAATCTCTGGGGGATGGGAACAAGCATCGCCAAGCTTCCCAGGTGAGTCTGATGAATGGCCAGTAGTGAGAACCACAGGCCTAAACAGACCAGTCAGAACCTCCCTCTGGAACCTCGCTGAGAAGGTAAAGGGGAAACAACAAAGAGTCAATATATAGGAAACAGAGTATCTCTCTCTCTACTGTAAGTTTGAGGTTAAAATTGCAATGCTCCTGGCAGAGAACACTTGGTGATTTAAATATTTGTGCTGGACCAGGAGGGGTGGGATGGGGTGGGAGTGGGGTGAGGTTGAAGAGAGAGGGGATATGTGTACTTAAAGTTGATTCACTTTGTTCAGCAGCAGAAACGAGCAGAGCATTGTAAAGAACGATGTGTCTGTCTGACTGTATGGGTTTCATCTTCTTGAAAGCATGACCATACCATTCAGCTATATACCCCCAACTCCTATTAAGTGTCTGGAACATAATTAATGCTTAAATATTTTCTTGAATGAATGAATAGCAGCAAGTTGATCAGCCATTCAACTATGTGTATATAAATTCCGTGTTGGCAAAATAACCTGATGAATGTTTTATAGTCTGGAAAAAAATCATTTTTTTAACTTCAAAAATCACTTGTTTCCCAATCTAAGAATCTCATACTGTCGGGATGCTCCACTTTTTACTCAGGGCATCCTGGGAAACCTTGTAACAAAATGCATTAATATAAAGCATACCCCACTTTTCCCGTCTGAAAAATGTTGCAATTTAGGAGATTACATTCCCAACTAAATACTGGGCTTTAGATCAGAGCTAATGATTGACCACATGTCTTATAAGACATCATACAATAACAGCAAATGAATAGAATGATTGGAAACAGCAAAGGTATGTTTTCAATTGTATTGAATGGGTTTAAACTACGCTACAAAGAGTCACGCTTTTATAAAGGGTATGGTCATTTTATTTACTTTATTGGAACTCAGGGAACTTGTTTGAAGATGGTTGACAATGGTCCAGCGCGATACATCTAAAGTGTTTTGGCTGATGGCTTTTATTCCCCGTATATTTTTGTTTGAAGTGAGCAGATGCATTCAAAACTCTTCCACTGATTCTATAGCTGCTTCAAGCTTTGAAAAGGTTTTCAATGTGTGAACTTGCTACTGCTGAAGTTGCTGGTAATGATGATGGTGGTGATGGTAAAGATTTCTATTCTCACTGAAAATAACTTTCAAAACTAGAGGGGTGGGCTGAGGGGAGGGGAGGGAGGCTCAAGAGGGAGGGAATATATGCATAATTACGACTGACTCGAGTTGTCATATGGCAGAATCCAACACAACATCGTAAAGCAATTTTCCTCCAATTAAAAAAAAAAAAAAGACACAAAAAACTAAGGATTAACTAACTCCCTCCCTGCCACTCTCTCTGACCTCGAGGGGGTGGCATGCCCCTGACTGCTATTGTGACACTGAAATTCCTTTGGGAACAATTACAGGTCATTTGCAGAGATTTTCAAAGAGGAACTTCAAAAAACACTCCCTGAGAATTGTCAGGACCCACGCAGGCTGCCAGCCAGGTCTGATCGCCCATGACAACCTTCCTTTAGGTATGGACATTAGGCAACTCTTTTTCCTCAAGGAAAAGCATTTTATTTTAAATATAGCAGTGTGTGCATGTCAATCACAACTCCCAAGGATATTGAGTAGTTTTGAATGGGTGGACCAGAGCATTCTTAGGGTGTACGGAAAGATTACTGAGGGTAGAAGAATGAGAAAGTGGGATTGTCCATTACTCATTCCCTTTTTATAGCTCCATAATCAAAATTTACATGCTTCAATATTCAGACAGGTCAGTGATACACTCCCCTTTCCCGTCTCTCTGTCCCTAGACACAGAAAATACAGGAAGTACTCAGCATCGATCCATCGATCCAACAGCTAATGAGTTATTGGCTTAGCCTGTTCCTTATACTTCTGTTAAAAAATTCAATTGAGTATATTTTAAAGATCTCATTGGCTTTATTCAACAATTCATTAATCAGATAGCATCCAGTCAAGCAGATAAAAGGAGCTCCAAGAAAATGAAAGATGTTTATGGGCAGAAATAAGTAGGAACGAGGGTATTCGAGGCAAAACAGTAGGTTGGTCATTGCAAGGTTTCTTTCCTTGAGCGGATGCGAGGAGTCAGTCCAACAGATTATCTAGTAACACTGATCAGGGCTTCCCTGGTGGCTCAGTGGTAAAGAGTCCACCTGCCAAAGCAGGAATCACAGTTTCGATCCCTGGGTGGGGAAGATCCCCTGGAGGAGGAACTGGCAACCCACTCCAGTATTCTTGCCTGGAGCATCCCATGGACAGAGGATCCTGGCCAGCTACAGTCCATGGGGTCACAAAAGAGTTGGACACGACTGAACGACTAAACAACAACCAGCCTATATAATAACTGAACAAGAATGATTACAACTCACTTTTCAGATGAGGGACTGCAGAGGTTATAGGCCCTGTCTGGCATCATATGAATAAAAAATAGATCTTCTGAGAAAAATTCCTTCCTTTTCTACCACCCCACCACATCCTTCACGCAACACTATATCCCTACTATACTTCAAAGTACCTCTTGAAAAATCAAAGTTAATTCAATTAAGTTCAAGACAATTTTAGAGTGAAGGACATTTTGTTTGACTATGGCAATAATTTGCAAATGGATATTTAGTTGTGGTTTGTAGGTTAACTCTTCTTTTAATCGTATTACTCAATTGATCTTTAAAATTATTGCTGGGGTAAAATATAGTAGTATCCATTTTCTGAAGAAAGAAAAGAAGCTAGCGTTTATTAAATACCTGCAATGTGGCAGGTCTTTTTAGCCTATCTATTTCATTTAACCTTCAAAATAACCTTGTGAGGTAGCTTCCAAGCCTTCAATTTACTGTTGATAAATAATATACATTATCAGTATCATTTATTGACCACTCATATGTCATCTGATGTATTCATTATAACAATCTTATCAGGTTGGTTGCATAAGTAAAAATTAAACCATAGGAGCATTAAAACACATTCCAAAGGTCATAGCATTAAGATTTGAACTTATGTTCAAAGATCATATTCTTAACAACTTTTGGTGGTTCAGAGTAGCCAAGACTATTGTTTGTTGGTCAAAATGATGGTGTCCATCATGTGTGGGACTTTGTACTCAGGATGGGGAAGAGTGAAAAATCTCTGGTCCTGGGTGTCTTACTGTCTAATAGTGACACAGGGTCCAGGGGACAGGTGCCAGTCGAGTCTGGAGATCAGGGACAAGGAGATCTTGCCAATGGCTGGGAGTGTAAGAAGAAACTCTTTCCCATGGACATAGTGGAGCCAGGATAAGAAGTCGTGAAGGTGAGCATCCTGTTCACCCACAACCCCCTAATTTATCTCCACTCTTCCAATCAGGGTAAACTTGCCATTTTGAAGAAAAGAAAAAATAAATAAAAAGAGTTTCTCCTCCAGCATCTGTATAACTTGTTCCAAAATGAACTCTTGTCAAGGCTTTGAGAAGTTAAAGATGATGACATGTATGACAACCCAAAGGGCTTTTCAGCTACACTTGGAGCTGAGTCAGGAAATCAACCCTGAATATTCATTGGAAGGTCTGATGCTGAAACTGAAGATACAATACTTTGGCCACCTGATGCGAAGAAGAGCCAACTCATTGGAAAGATTGAAGGCAAAAGGAGAAGAGGGTGCAGAGAATGAGATGGTTGGATGGCATCACCATCTCAATGGACATGAATCTGAGCAAACTCTGGGAGATAGTGAAGGACAAGGAAGCCTGGTGTGCTGCAGTCCATGGGGTTGGAAAGAGTCAGACACAATTTAGTAACTGAACAAGGCTCATTAGAGCAAGAGGCAATAGAAACATGTGATGCTCCTTCACCTCTCTCCTGCATCCTTGCCCACGAGAATGACCTTATTGGAATGGACAGGATGGGAGGACGTGGAAGCTTCAGGAGATGTGAGGATCCAAACAGGATGGGAGGTGGGGTGGACCTCAACCTCCAAGTCAATATTGATTGACTTGGTTGTCAAAAGTGAAAGAAGGTGGAGGCCTGGAAGTCAGAGCAGATTCCAGAGGGGTTTTTTTTAAGATAGTCTGTGAATTTCAGGAAGGGAGTGACCTGATAACTTAGGAACCATCTGAGTGCATAAAGATGGACTGTGGAGTATGTCCAATGAGAAGCATTTCTTGCTGGGAAGTCAGGCAAATGAGATACAAATAGAATGCTTGGATTTCAGGCATTCATCTGTCAAATTTGCAGATGCTGCAAGAAGAAATTAGAATTTCTCTGTGAAAACAGACTACTTTGTAGTCTGATAAGGTCTGAAAGTCTAAAATTCTAGTATGTATGGTTAGATGACAATCCCAAGATTAGTGGTTTGTAGAAAACACTGATGTACAAAATAACTACTGTAGATGCTATTGTTTTTTCAGGCCATGACAGAGTATGGTATTGGGCTTCCCCGGTAGCTCAGCTGGTAAAGAATCTACCTGCAATGCAGGTGGATTGATTCCTGGGTTGGGAAGCTCCCCTGGAGAAGAGATAGTTTACCCACTCCAGTTTTCTCAAGCTTCCCTGGTGGCTCAGATAATAAAGAATCTGCCTGCAGTGTGGGAGACCTGGGTTTGATCCCTGGGTTGGGAAGATCCCCTGGAGGAGGGCACGGCCACCTGCTCCAGTATTCTTGCCTGGGAAATCCCATGGACAGAGGAGCCTGGCTGGCTACAGTCCATGGGGTCACAAACAGCTGGACACGACTAGGCAACTAAGCATAGCCCAGCATAAAGTATGGTATTATGCCATAAGACAGAAAACACCACAAATGAACAACTTTTTGAGCACTGACACCTTCTATCCATGTATCTTAACCTTTTTCTTTACAAAAATCAAAATATAATCCCTCACAACCCATCTTCACCCTGTGCTTCCTTCCTCTGCTAAACCATGGTAAGCCTTTCTTTTTCTTTTTTAATGCATGATTACTCACCATTGCATTATCTTAGGCACAAGCACCCACACACTCCCCAAACTGGAGTTGCATTATGTATTCCGTCGTGTGTGTGTGTGTGTGTATGTGTGTGTATGCGTGTGTGCTTCTCTTGTGTGACTTTAAAAAAAATTTTTTTTTAATTAATTTATTTTTATTTGGAGTATGATTGCTTTACAATATTGTGTAGGTTTCTGCTATGCATCAATGAGTTTTCCAATTGTTGATAAAGGAAGAAAAGTCTCGCCTTCTCATCACTCCTCAAGGCTTCTCTTTCCAGGTAGGCACGGGTAGGGTTTGACCAGAGGGACCCTTAAACTGTTGACCACTGTTCCCCTTTTGGCAGTGGAATGCTTTCTGTTGCCCAAACTTTCTTCACTGGCCCACACACGACAAAGTCTTGCATCAGGCTGAGAAGATTTTTTTCTCCAGTGGTAGACGATAGCAGTCTTGTTTGTAAATGTGGGTTTTCAAGCTTTATGGGGGAAATAATTTTTAATTTTTGTTTTTGTTTGGAATTGAGCAAATTTCCACCTCTCTTATGAGAGCTTACATAAACAAGTGGGACTGGAGGATGGTTTTTCTTTTTCAAACACAAGGGAAAGTACACCATTTGCCTCTTCTTCCAAGAATGACCACGAGTTTTCTCATGAAAAACCACAAATAAACTGTTTCCCACTCAAGAATGTACCTATGACCAGGAATGGATCGAGAACAACTTCTTACTGGATCAGTTATTTCGAAACCATAAACAACAGTTTAATCAATCATCCTCAAGCTTACAGTTCACCAGAGGTAGGGGACTTTTAAATTGGTATGTGCTCAGTTGCTAAGTCATGTCTGACTGTTTGCAATCCCATGGACTGTAGCTCGCCAGGCTCCTCTGTCCATGGGATTTCCCAGGCAAGAATACTGGAGTGGGTTGCCGTTTCCTCCTCTATTAAATTGATATAGACTATCTTATTTACAAAGAAGAAATAGAGACACAGACATAGAGAACAAATGAATGAACACCAAGGGAGGAAAGGGGAGTGGGATGAATTGGGAGATTGGGATTGATATATATATATACACTGTTGGTACTGTGTATAAAATAGATTGCTAGTGAGAACCTGCTGTATAGCTCAGGGAACCTTATTCCGTGCTCTGTGGTGATCTAAATGGGAAGGAAATCCAAAAAAGAGGGGATATATGTACACATATAGCTGATTCACTTTGCTGCACAGAAGAAGTTAACACATTATAAAGCAACTATCCTCTCCTTTTAAAAATAAATAAGCCACAGAAACCAACACAAAAACCCCAAACCATAGCCACTGGTTCCCAAGGAAGAGGGGAATAATTAAGGGCACATGCCGCTGCTGCGAAGTCATGTCAGCCGTGTCCAACTCTGTGTGATCCCATAGACGGCAGCCCACCAGGCTCCCGTCCCTGGGATTCTCCAGGCAAGAATACTGGAGTGGGCTGCCATTTCTTTCTCCAGTGCATGAAAGTGAAAAGTGAAAGTGAACTCGCTCAGTTGTGTCTGACTCTTCGAGACCCCATGGACTGTAGCCTACCAGGCTCCTCTGTCCTTGGAATTTTCCAGGCAAGAGTACTGGAGTGGGGTGCCATTGCCTTCTGCATAAGTGCCGATAGGCCAGAGCAAAACAAAGAAAAAGGTGTTTTCATCTCCTTTGGAAATTATACTTTTTACTGTTTAGCAAAGAAATTGAATTGCACCTGTCTTATAGTATGCCTGGTTAGGAGAGTAGGATATAGAAGAGGAAAGGGGGAAGAGAGAAATAGGAAAGGAGATGCGGGGGATGTTGCACAGTAAAAACAGAAAACCAGGTCTTTGATCCAGTTATAAACAAAGATATAGAGAAATAGATCCAGATATAGCTGGACAGAAACATAGAAACTCTTTCATGTAGACACACACGTACACACAAACCATCCAAGAGAAATAGAGAAATGAACACACACACACACACACACACATACAAGGCTTACAAACAAGAAACCCAGTGAACAGAAGCCCACACATTTTAGAGACCCACACATTGAGAGGGACAGAGGGAAATTAAGGCATGAGGACATTTGTTGACTGAAAACATGATTCCCTTCTGAGGACTCCTATGGAAATTGATCTGCTCGTTGACCATGACTTTTATCTTTTCCTTCCACATTTATACTCATGCCATGCCTCAAGAGTCAGTCCTGTGCTTACTCATCTCTCTCCCCGCTTCCTGCCTGAGATGCTGTCCTGAAGGCCAGAGGTGGGCAGTAGGTACTTTTTGTTTCCTGTGTTTAACAGGCAATAGATGTTCTTCCACGCTTTCCTCTTAACTTGACCAGAATTGTGAGAAAAAAGCTCTTCAAAGATTGCTTTTTATCTTCCCTTCGAAATATTGACTTCCTCTTCTGGAAAGGGGCTCAAGGCTGCTTCTCCTTCTCTGGCTTTGTTCCCAGTAAATGATGATCCAGGACCATCCAAACATGCCACCTGAAGGCTGAGCATGGCCCAATTGTCACTGAGATCTGAGCCACCAGCGAATAAAGACTTCAGATGTCTTTTTCCACTGCTATGTCAAAAATGTCATTTTTACTCCCAACCTAACATCTGCCTCCTTCCGCCATTCCTCCCCCTGGTCTCTCTGTGTGGTTGAATTGCTCTGGATCACATGTTTCCAGACGAGCGTCTCTGGGCTGAGTCACCTGTGGGCATCCTCTCCGTGGCCCCTTCTATCACACGGAAGAGCCACATACAGGGGTCCAGGTGGTGCTGTGTGTCAGCGTCTCCAAGAGTGGGCTTTGCTTGCTCACTCGAAGGCGTGGCTGTTTGGCACTGGTCTGACATCCTGCATCTGTGAAAGGAGAACAAGAAAGAGAAAGTGGTCTTTCCCTGGGAACTGATAAAAGAAATGTTCACATACCGACATGTAGGAGAGTCATTCTGGCTTATCCATGAGTTAACCTGAAGCTGATGCTAACTATGATAGCTTGTTCATGGCCTATCATACCTACAGGGTACGTCTGCTTTAAGTATTAGAGAAAAGAACACATTGCCCAAAGGTAAACAATGTCCACCTTGAAAACAAAGGTTAAATGCCTCCGTTCCTAGGATGCTGGTCCTCCTTCCATAAGACACCCTTCCCAGGTGTCAAGGCCATACTGACTCACTGTGTATGTGTTGGCCTGACTTGTTTTATGTAAGATGTTAGATACAAAAAAAGATATAAAACTGTGTTGGAAACCCTGCTTCTCCGGGGCACTTTCTTAGAGTCATCAGGGAAGCAGGCTTCCAGGCTAGTCTTCAGTTCGGCTCAAACAAAACTGTTTTATATTCTTATTATTGGTGGTTTGCTGGTGATTTTCAACAACAGAAGAGTGCCCCATGGGCAGATGCCAGGCCCTTCTCTCACTTGCTCAGGTTGGCAGAGTGAGGGTGTACTGGCTCTAGGTGGACCATGCTTTGAGAAGTGGAATATTTCCTGCCATAATAGTAGACAAGATGTCATGGTCATCAGCAACTCCAGTCCTCCAAATGTTAATTCCTGAGCCCTAAGGGCACTCAGGAAGAAGGATACCTGGGGGATCTGGTGGCCAACAGACAGCTGGTGCTCCCTATGGTGAGCATTGAGGAACTTTCAGTTCAGTTCAGTTCAGTCGCTTAGTCATGTCCGACTCTTTGTGACCCCATGGACTGCAGCACGCCAGGCCTCCCTGTCCGTCATCAACTCCTGGAGTTTACTCAAACTCATGTCCATTCAGTCAGTGATGCCATCCAACTATCTCAGCCTCTGTCGTCCCCTTCTCCTCCCACCTTCAATCTTTCCCAACATCAGGATGTGAAAATACAGGACTCTGGCCCCAGATAGCTGAGATGAGTGATTTCAGGAAGCCTAGGCTCTTGGATCTTCCCATACACAGAAAAACACTAAATTCCTTAACTTGCAGTGTTTGGTTTTCTTTAATTCACAAAATACTTTTGATGGTCAGACTACCTGTCCTTTGTTGCAAACATCTATACAACCTGGCTCCTCCCCTCACCTCCTCAGAGTGTTTCTCTCAGGGATGCTTGAGATGCTGCTTCCTAGGCTTAAGTCCTAAAAATTTCTGCTGAATAGAACATAACTCTCAACTTTCAGGTTGTGACTATTTTTAAGCTAGCACCCTTTGACTTGCATCCCCACCAGGTAAAACAAATGTCCGGAGGGGAGCTGAAAGCCCCTCACATGTAAGTCACACATGTGTCCGACACCGGCATCATGAACTTCATCACAGCCAACTCCACCAGTGGAGAGAGGTGGGGTGGGGAGGATTCACAGGAAGTGAGAGAAGAGAGGTCAAGAGAAAGAGGTTTATATAAACTGGCCATAGAGAGTGGTGAGGGAGTGGGCATCTCGCCTGGGGAGGCTTCATGGGGATGATGGAAGTCCAGGGTTGCTGGCTCGAAATCATAATTGCTTTCAGGACTTCTCAGTTGTTTTATGGTCCCTCTGAAATATCACCTTCCATTTGATCCGAGCCCAGCTGATACATCAGAACGTGTCAGTGATGCACAGAGGCATAAATACATACCCGCTGCCCAAATTCCCTGAATTTTTGTTGGATTATTAAGAGGCATATTCGGTGGGTGGGGCAGTCACGTGTCATGCATACAAGTGGTCATCTCTCTGCCAGGTGTGCAAAGATGCACACAGGGAGGTACGTGGAAATACCATTTTTTTCACATGAACTTCAAAAGGTGTGGATCTCATACATGAGGACACTGGGGCCCAGAGAGGTGAAGTGAACTTGAACACAAGTCCCTCTGTTCCTCTTTCACAGAAAAGCTGTCTGCGGCAGTCCTGAGCCAGCCTGTGGATTGAGGTGTGCACAAAAACACACACAGACATACACACAGATGTTTTCCTTTTTACCCTTACAAATAGTCTTTTAGTGAAAATTATTTTAGAGCATAGCACAATAATAATCAAAAGGAAGGCCCATCCCACCAAGGTCACTTTTATAACCTAGGCCAGCGTGTGTATCAGCTGATGGGCATACTTAAACAGACAGGAATGATACGAATAACAGTGGTAAGAGTACAAACCCTCCTCATTCAAGACCTGCTGCCTCACGGCACAGCCACCTCATTCAGTCCTATGGTAACAGCATTATGCAGAGGCATTATTTTTATCCCATATTGTAAGTGAGGGAAGTGAAGCTTAGGGTGGTTAAGCAACAGGTTAGGGCTCCCCAGGTGGGCAGGGTGGACTCCTGATTCAAACACGGGTTTTCCTGACCCCAAAACCCAGCTCTCCACCCCAGTTCCTGACTCATTGCTTTTTCTTGTGTTTCATCAGAACACAGTTCTGTCTACGTTCATGTGCCTATTTCCCTCCCAGGTTCCTAAATAGCAGAGCCTGGATGCCCTCTTAGGGTCTTCGGCCTTCTGCCCACTCTCCTTCCAGGCTCGTGTCTAATACTGTTTCCTTCTTGCCTTGCCTGGAGGTACTGGGGCCGGCTACTCATTGCCCCTCCCTGGGGGCTGCCTGCGGTAGCATCCTTCTCCTCCTAAATCTGGCCTCTTTAGGGAAAATTTTATACTTTTTTTCTTTCCCCTGTGGTTGTTTGGTTTGGTTGCTTGGTTTACTGATCTTTCCTCTTCTGATTTTAAGAAGACATTTGGACCACACTGAGACTCCCTAGGGATCCAGCCTTCTGCCATCAGTCACTCTCACCTCCAGGAGGTTCTTGAGTGGCTACATTTGTTACATCCTTCTTTCACTGGACTGGTTTATATTTTTAGCTTACTTCTTCTTCCTCTCCTTTCTACCTTTTAAACAAATTTTATTAGGCCTCTAAAATTTTTATATAACCACTATTCCCAAAGCTTCGTCAGACAAACACTTCGAGTAGTTTTTAAAGTTTACAGAAATAGGGGTTTTGTTTCTGTTCAATTAAACATTTCAACATAAAATATCTCAGACTTTAGTAAGGTTTAGAGAATAGCATAAACATTCAGATACTTGGCACCTAGCTTTATAAAATCTTAACATTTAACCTTTCTTTTCAGATTTTTTTTTTTCAAGAGAGACAAGCAACTTCTAATTCTGAAAACTAGTCGTTAAAAGGACATAATTAAGTGGGATTTCTGTGTTAACTGTATTTCAGGACCACTAAACAGCCCCTGAAAATGAAAGAAGGTGTTTTATTTTGGTTTGGTTTACAAAGTAATTCAGTCTAATAAAGTGAAAGAAATGATGGAACTGGAAAATCAACATTTTGTAAAGTCTAATGAAATCAGCAATCCAGGCAACGGTCATCAAAGAAAGAAAGTAACACATGAAAGACTGATCAGGAACTCTGCAGTGGAGGGATTACTTTCCACCATCATTAATTTCCACCATCACCATTATCAACTTCACCATCACTGAATCATGACTCATTTCCTGTGATAGTGCAATGAAATTATTCAACGTAACTTAAGAAGTTTTCTTGCTAAAAAAAATTCAGTTGAACTTGAATTTAACCAAAACTTTAGAGAAAACTTCCATGTATGGATGATATAGGGGAGAAAGACTCAATTTAAATGGCACCAGAAGACAACAAACATTAATCTAGAATGTGGGATAGTCTAAAAGGCTGGTTCCAAAATTTTAACAACAACAAAAAAAGCATGAAAAAGGTGGGTTTTGGAGGGGGAGAGGAAAAGAGACTGCTCTTGATTTAAAGCAATTTTTCCCTGGGAGCTCAGATGGTAAAGAATCTGCCTGCTAGGCAGGAGATCCGGGTTCAGTCCCTGGATCAAGAAGATCTCCTGGAGAAGGAAATGGCAACCCATTCCAGTATTCTTGCCTGGAGAATTCCAGGGACAGAGGGGCCTGTGGGCTACAGTCCATGGGGTTTCAAAGAGTTCAGCACAACTGAGCAACTAACACACAACACACAAAACAAGTGCAATGCGTGATCCTCGTTGGGGTCCTGATTTGTACGGCTAGTGTAAAAAGCAATGACAGACCTAGAGACTATGTTGAAAAGCAGAGACATTACTTGCCAACAAAGGTCAGTATAGTTAAGGCTGTGGTCTTCCCAGTGGTCACGTATGGTTGTGAGAGCTGGACTGTAAAGAAGTCAGAACACCGAAGAATTGATGCCTTTGAACTATGGTGCTGGAGAAGACTCTTGAAAGTCTCTTGGGCAGCAAGGAGATGGAACTAGTCAATTTTAAGGGAAATCAACCCTGAATATTCACTGGAAGTACTGATGCTGAAACAGAAGCTCCAGTATTTTGATCATCTGATGCGAACAGATGACTCATTGGAAAAATCCCTGATGCTGGGAAAGATGGAGGGCAAAAGGAGAAGAGGGCGTCAGAGGATGAGATGGCTGGACGGCATCACTGATGCAATGAACATGAACTTGGGCTAACTCCGAGAGACAGTGACAGACAGGGAGGCCTGGTATGCCCCAGTGCATGGGGGTTGCAAAGAGTCAGACATGATTGGGCGACTGAACAACAGCAAAGTGTAGAAAGGGGGCTTTCCAGACGGCTCAGCAGGTGAAAATCCACCTGCACTGCAGAAGACACAGGAGATGTGGGTTAGATCCCTGGGAAGGGAAGATTCCCTGGAGGAGGACGTGGCAACCCACTCTAGTATTCTTCACTGAAAAACCCCACGGACAGAGGCGCCCTGCGGGCTACAGTTTATGGGGTCACAAAGGAGTTGGACACAACTTAGTGACTAAGCAAGCAAATCACGGAAATCTGATATAAATGACACATCTTAGATGATAACGTTTTAGATCATTTTGTTAGATTTGATAATAGCATCAGGCTTATAAAAGGAAGCATTCAGTGTTAGAGATGATTATTGAGTTAAGGCATTTGCTCTAAAACAGCAGCAGCAACACTCACAGATTCATCTGAGGTCCCTGAGTGAACTCTCCTATGATCTCACGTTTTTCTTTCCCTCATTATCTGAATCCAATCTTTACTATTTCCACTCATACTCGTTTCTGTTACTTCATGAAGATGTATCCGTCAGTGATCCACAGTATTTGTTTTCATTTCTTTGAAACTTTCGCAAACAGTATTCTTCCTCATGTATTATTCCATAATTTATTTTTATATAACATTACCATTATGAGATATGTATTCCAAATATGTAGATGTGGCCATTCATTTCATTGCCTTATTATTTTCCATTATAAAAATATTCCACAATTTATTTAAGGACTCAACTGTTGACTGATACTAGGCTGTTTTCAATTTGCCACAATCACTAGCAAGGCAGCAGTCAGCATTCTTGTATATGCCCCATTGTTCACATTAGCTAGAATCTTCCTGGAAATAGATTTGATAAGTTGAAAGGCATCTGTGTTTTCACCTTTACCAGAAACCAATAGGTTATTCTTGAAAGATGTAACAATTTATATGTCCAACACAGCTTGTAAAAACCTGTGAAACTTAACATGTTTGCCAGCACTTGGGATGATCAGGTATTGGTAGAAAAACTTCAAATCACAATTGTTTGGAGATTTTCTCACATAGAGAGAGTGTGTGTGTGTGTGTGTGTTCTCTGTCACTCAGTTGTGTCTAACTCTTCACGACCCTGTGGACTGTAGTCCACCAGGTTCCTCTGTCCATGAGATTCTCCAGGCAAGAATACTGGAGTGGGTTTCTATTTCCTCCTCCAGGGGATCTTCCTCACCTGGGATCAAACTCGCATTTCCCATGTCTCCTGCAATGGCAGGCTTGCCATGTCCTTATCCAATCTCACATAGAAACTTAGGCTTTCAAATGCAATTCTCCAAAGGGAAGCATGTTGAAGACTGGAAGAAAAATACAAATTTATAAAACAAAATAAACCAACCAAGCCGAACATATCCTAACTCCCGTGCCTCGTGGCATCGTTGGACCATAGAGTCATCTTAATCCCAGCACCTTTTCAGTTCCTTAGCCTACACTGAAATCAGGCTGCAGCCAGGACCTAAAGAGCCCTTAGAGGCAGCGAGCCGGTGACCCAGGAGGGAAGCGCAGAGGTCATGGAGAGGCATGCGGACCTGGTGGCACATGTCAAGAAAGGCGTAGCTGCCCAGCTTATAAACCCTCTGCTGGTCTCTCTTCACAGCCTGGAGGAGAGAAAGCCTGGGGTAGATGCAGGTGTGACTGCTGCCTTCTGGGGTATGATTAACTATCAACCTAAGCTGCTCCGTGCTTGACAAGGCGGGCCTAGACTCATCTTATGGAGCAACAAAGGAAGCAATGAAAAGCAAACAGCTTAGGGCCCTTATTTTGAAAAAACAAATCATGAAACAGTGTTGATGTACAAAGTACAAAGAATAATACAAGTATCCATGATTGAAATGAATAAATGAAATGTTATCAACATCGTTGAAAACACCCACAATGCCTTTATCTTGAATATGGTGTTGATAATTCCCATGCATGTCATTTTATCCCTCCTTACAGGCATATGCTTCTCAGACACATAAAACAGATGTGTACACATTAAATAAACCACCGTTTACTCTGCAAATTATGCTCCAACTTGCTTTTCTCTGAACATTGTTTGTGAAAATTATCCATACCTCTAATTCTAGCTCATTCATTTTTGCTGCTGTGTAAAATTTTACTGCATGGTTATATCACAATCTAGGTGGTGCAGCGGTAAAGAATCCACCTGCCAATGCAGGAAACACAAGATATGTGGCTTCGATCTCTGGCTTGGGAAGATCCCCTGGAGTAGGAAATGGCACCCCCCTCCAGTATTCTTGTCTGGAAAATTCTGTGGACAGAGGAGCCAGGCGGATTACAGTCCATGGGGTCACAAAGAGCTGGACACAGCTGAGCAACTGTGCACACATATCACAATTTATAATTTCCTTACACATTCACTAGTTAAAGGGCATTAAGAGTGTTCTGTTTTTTGCTGTGATGATGCTGTACATGTCTTCTCATGCATGTGTACCAGTGTTTACCCTGGGGTGTAAACCTAGGAGTGGCCTTTCTGTGTGTTAGGGTATGAGAATCTTCAGCTTTCCCAAACTGCTCTTTGAATTGGTTTTCCCAACGTGCTCCCAGCAAAGTATATGACTTATAGTTGTTCTACATCTTAGCCAACACTTGGTGCTGTCCAATTTAAATTTTTCTCCCCAGTTTACTGGGCATGAGGTGGCCTTAAGTATTATTTCCAGTTTATATGTCTCAATTATTAGCAGAAATTCATGCTACTGGTTACTTGGAGTACTTGTTAAGCATCTTGCCCACTATATTTCTCTTGGATTCTCTTTTTGGAGTACATGGGTGTGAGTATGTGTGTAATTTGCAGGAATTCCTTACAACTGTGGGAAAACAAGCTCTATTCAGCCCGGAAATTGTCTGAATCTTTGCTAAGGCTGAGGAGGCTATAAATAATCTCACTTTTGTTTCTCTCCCAGCCCACCATGAAGGAAAAAAAAAGAAAGGCAGAAAGCATTTCAAAGCAGATTGTGAAGCAGTAAGAAATAGTGAGGGTGGGACGTCCCTCTTGGTCCAGTGGTAAAGAAACTGCTTGCAATGCAGGAGACACAGGTTCGATCCTGGATCAGGAAGATCCCCTGGAGAAGGGAATGGCAACCCGCTCCAGTATTCTTGCCTGGAGAATCTCATGGACAGGGGAGCCTGGCGGGCTATAGTCCACAGAGTCGCAAAGAGTCGGACATGACTGAGCAACTAACATAACATATATACTCTGTGCCAGGAATTTAGCTAGAGGATAAAGATGTGCTTTGGGGATAAAGATGGATATAAGACATACCTCTATTCTCAAGATATTTCTAATCTATTCTGTACCTTTAGTTCCTAAGGCCTCTTAAAAAGTCTAAGAATCAATATCACCCAGGTTTTAGAACCTAGATCTGCATTTTCTCTCCAGATAAGATGACTGCCATCCCGAAGAGGAATAAGAGACACTTTCTGAATCATTTCTAATTTGAGGATCGTGGGATTTAGTTGGCAAAGACAAGCTCTGAGAAGGGATAAAGCATCTAGACAGGACCAGATGTCCAAATATAAAGGAGTCACCTAGGGTCAGAGAACATGTCTCAGGAGAAAGGAAGGGGAGTAAAGGGGTGGAAAATCATCTCTTCTCAACTGGGAAGTGTGTGTACAGGGCAGAGTAGGTGAAATGGAATGTGAGCCCCAGGGATCAAAGTTCTGCCGGTGTCACCTTCCCTGCAGCAAGGGGTCACCGAGGCTGGGGGCAGTCCAGACACGTCCCTGAGAAGGAAAATGAATCAACGTGAGAAGTGCCAGGATGCTGTCCTCTGTGATGGATGCAGGCTTTGCACGCATCATGAACAAGCACGCCACAAAGGGCACAGAGACCAGGAGTCTGCAACTGAAGCAGATCTCTAAAAGCTCTTGTACAGCCAGGGTGCATCTCAGGAGCAAGAAGTGAGAACAAAAGGGGCAGCAAGCAGCCTCTGGTCACAGCCAGGGAAGTCGAAGACATTCTGTGCCTTTCTTCAGGATGGTTCAAGTGCTTCCTGCTTGGGGATGCAGAGGAGTCAGGGGTTGGCATCAGGCTTCCATGAATACGGAGCTCTGGAAATTTAGCTGCAGCTGGGAGAAGATGTCCAAGGCACAGACTAAGCAGCAGCACTGGGGTTGAGTGCAGTGGGAATCCAGGACTTAGACTCTCTTCCCAGAGGGAAGTGAGTGATGCAGGGTGGCCAAGAGGGTAGAGTAAGTAGCGCTGGCTGAACACATGGACTCAGTAGACTATAGTCAATGTGATGAGATTCCAAGAACCCAAGGAAGTTTTTATGCCTCAAATAATATCTCCCTTCCCTCAACTAGAACCTGGCATTCCTTTAAAGACTTTAATCCATAATTCAAGCCAAGCTTTATCATTAAAGTATCCCTGGGAGAGTTAAATTCATATAGGGCTAAACTATTTTTTTTTATTTTTTGGCCATGCCACGCAGCTTGCAGGATCTGAGTTTCCAGATCAGGGATGGAACAGTGAAAACGCTGGCAGTGAAAGCAGTGAGTCCTAACCACTGAACCACCGGGGCATTTTCAATTTTTCTTAGAGTAGTTTTGGAGGAAGGTACAAGAGTCTGGTGAAAGGGGAGAAGTTCACATAAAAATGGAGACAGCTAGGAAGGCAGTTTCCGCTGTTCTTGGTGGCCAGCCTGATGTTGTGGCCCATGAGGGCTGCCAAATTTGGCAAAATCCAGGACAGAGGCACCAAGAACCTCAGTTTGGTTGATCTGAAATTCACATTTAACAGAGGGTCATGTGTTTCATCCACAACCCTGGCCAGTGGGGTGAGGGTGGTGGTTTTCTCTTACGGCCCCCCTCACACCCTGCCAGTGTACATGCCTTATAGATTCTTGGAGCCTGCCTTTGCCTGGATGAGGACAGCAGGGGAGGGGGTATAGTGTGGAGAAACCAGAACCATCACACGCGGTGGGGAAGGTACGTTGTTGAGGCGTAGAAACGTCAATCCCCCCCAGGACCCAGACTATATCCCTTCTTTCCGCATCCTCGGTGACAGCAGAATGAACAGGGGTGGGTGGGAGGGAGAGGAGGCCACAGGCAAATGCCCAGCTGCAGGAGAACTGGAGGATTCTGCTCTGAGCCGAGTGCTTCCACCTTCTCTCTTCAAAAGCATCGCACAGATGAACACATCTGGTCTTGTCCGAGGAGCGGCCCAGACCCACAGCAGAGCTTCTCACACCTCTGAGCTGCTCAGATCCAGACATCCTGCTCAACTTACTTCAAAGACGAGTAGAAAAATCCATCCAAGGTCAAATCACTTGTTTTTCCAGAACAGCCTCTGATGCAACGGAGGACAGAGCCCAGCTTCTCCCTTCCCAGGCCTGGGGGGAAGGCTTCCCCTTGCTTCCCTGCCCTGTTCCCAGATCCAGCCAGGCTCCTGGAAAGTGGATGGACCGCTCATCCCTCAACTTCTCATTTCACCTGTCACAACAGGGAGACGAACGGGGCTGAGAGGGGTCCCCCAAGGAGCTCCTGTATGTGGGGCCAAGCCCAGGCCTTGCACAAACAGATTGCACCCTGGGCTTTGGATTTCAGGATGGGAAGATTAACAAGGATCTGCGACCAGGCAGCCTCCAGACTCTCCCTTCCCTTCTCTGGCTGCTCATCTTCAGAATCAAGTGGCTGCATCTCCTAGGATGCTTGGGCTGCTCTTGACTTACCTTTTGGAACCAGTGGGCAGCGAGAGAGGGGCCGCTGCAGACAGAATTGCTACTGAATTGGCATTGCACTTGGGGCTCGATCCACAGAGCCATCAGAGACCGCTCCCCTCTGCTAACTCCAGAGATGGCACGCAGAAGAATGCCACCTCCTTTTACTGCTCTCTTTCTCCCATGCTCTCTTCTTTTCATCCCACATGAATAATAGTGCATCACAGAATTTCAGGACTGGACTATGCTACGGAAGCCTTTAGACAACCGACTGCCCTCGTGTTACACAGGAGAAAACAGTCACGGCCAGGGTCACCGTGGCTCGCCCAAGGCCATACACTGGGAAGTTTCTGGATTGGTAACCGGGCACTTCTCACCTTTTGTCTCCTTTTCTCAATTCCAGGGGTTCCCAACTTCCACCATTTTTGTTGTGGCTGCAAACACCTGTGCTATCACATAATGCTTTCTCTCTAGCCAGATCCATTTTGTTCTGAAGGGTAATGAGTTTAAAAGGAAGCTTTATCACTGATGCCAATGGAAAAGCAACATCATTTGCTTTAAATATTGGAGACCAAATGGCAAATGCTGGGAAACTAACCAGATACTGTGCTCTGTGAGACTCTCATTCCAAGACCTAGTTATTTGGGGTTAAAATGGGAGCTAAGGGTTTGAGAGGAGTTCAGGTGAGCCTAGCACCTGGCTGAGACATTCTCCTTGAAGGGAAGATGAAAGCTGGATGGGGGGCAACCTTCCTGAGGACCACCCAGGCCTCTCCACACACCAGCGGTGTGTTCCTCCAACCCCTGCACTGTGTGTTCCCCACTTGAAGCCCCTGTGCTGGGTGGAACCAATTTCAGAAACGAGAGGGCTCTTGCCTGGCTGTCTTCCCTCCTCCGCCGGCTGGGGCTCCACAGATGCAGAAGTTGTTGTTGTTTAGTCACTAAGTTGTGTCTGACTCTCTCCGACCGCATGGACTATAGCCCACCAGGCTCCTCTGTCCATGGGATTCTCCAAGCAAGAATACTGCAGTGGGTCGCCATTTCCTTCTCCATGGGATCTTCCCGATCCAGGGATCAAACCCGCATCTCCTGGCTTGGTAGGCAGATTCTTTACAGCTGAGTCACCAGAGAAGACTAAGATGCAGAAGACAGATGCAATATTCCTTGCACTTTTCAGAAAGTATGGACAGTGGTCCCTGTAGAGGAAGAGATTTTTTATTACTACTAGTTTCATTGGAGTATAGTTACTTTACAACGTTGTGTTCATGTCTATTGTACAGCAAAGTGAATAAGTTATACGTGTACATGTATCTCCTCTTTTCTCGATTTCCTTGCCATTCACATCACCACAGAGCATTGAGAAGAGTTCCCTGTGCTACACAGTAGGTCCTTGTGGCTTATCTATTTTATCTATAGTGATGTGTATATGTTAATCCCAAACTCCTAGTTTATCTCCCCACCAATCCATCCCCTTCCGTAACCCCAAGTTTGTTCTCTGTGTCTGGCAAATGATTATTAATCCCCTGCTGTTACTGAGCCAGGGGTGGGGTCACAGAAATAAATAATTCATCACAAGACACCTTGTCAGCACTTAGGGGAGCTTTGTGTAGCGGAGACAAATGTCATTCATAGAAAAAGCTAACAAGGACATACATGCTGCATACGCACGGATGGCTAGTCTGCTGAATGTTCTGGAAGCCTGGAGGAGGGACTGAGACCGAGGGCCCAAAGGGGACCAGGGGAAGCTGAGTGGAGGAGGTGGGATTTTTTGCTGGGCTTCCTTCTATTGTCCTCTGGTCCTCTTCCAAGATGGACACAAAGTCTGCACTGGCGGAGGCTGGGGGTTGGCTCTCACCCCTGGGCGTGGGATGCACAGGCATTCCGGAAGCCTGTGGAGGTGGGAGGCTGACCAGGTGGACAGCGCCCCCGCGGCTGCCCCTGAGATCCTCGAAGACAGATTTACCAGTTGCCAAATTCTCCTTGTAGCCCACTCTCCTCCGCGGGGCGCTGTCCCGCAGTTCTGAGGACTGGCGGCGGGAGGCGAGGACTCAGAAGGGACTGTAGGATACCAGGGGCACATCCCCACCTCCCAGTCTCTGAGCCCAGCTTCTACATCTGCCTCCGCAGCGCTGCCGACACCGGGGTGGTTTTCATTCCCGGAAGAGCGCTCCGCTGGTCTCGTGTCTGCGGCCCCTGCCAGGCTGGCTGAGAATCAGCCGTGGGTACCAGCTCCACCACTGAACCCCGACTTCCCCCTCAGCATCCTTCTCTAGCTTTTTATGAAGATCTCCATCCCAGACAGGGAAGGAAAATGAGAGCAGGAGGCAAGAGGAGGGAGGGGGAGATATAGAGACAGAGATGGACAGAAGGAGGATAGAAAATAGTAGTAAAGTGATGGTGTGATTGTGGAGACGGAAAGTGGAAAGTCAGAGGAAGGGCAGGCAGGTTAGTGTGCTAAATGTCAAGGGAGTCCCAAGATGGTCACTTTCACCTCCAAGTCTTTCAGAGAGGCTGCGGCTGCCCTCTTCAAGCTTGATGCCATCCATCCTGATCAATAAACGTTAACCAAGGAAACGTCTCTGTGCCCAGCACTGTGTCTGGGAAACGCAGGAGGCAGAGTGCCTCTGGGCTGAGACAGGCATTGCTGCCATTGTTCAGTCGCTCAGTTGTGTCCAACTCTTTGCGACCCCATGGACTGCAGCACATCAGACATCCCTGTCCTTCGCTATCTCCCAGAGTTCGCTGAGATTCCTGTCCATTGAGTCGGTGGTGCTATCTAACCATCTCATCCTCTGCCGCCCTCTTCTCCTTTTGCCTTCAATCTTTCCCAACATCATAGGGTCTTTTCCTATGAATTAGCTTTGCACATCAAATGGCCAAAAATATTGGAACTTCAGCTTCAACATCAGTCCTTCCAATGAATATTCAGGATTGATTTCCTTTAGGATTGACTGATTTGATCTCCCTGCTGTCCAAGGGACTCTCAAGAGTCTTCTCCAGCACCACAATTTGAAAGCATCAGTTCCTTGGTGCTCAGCCTTCTTTATGGTCCAGCTCTCACACCCATACATGACTACTGGAAAAACCAAAGCTTTAATTATACGGGCTTTTGTTGGCAAACTCATTTCTTTGCTTTTTAACATGCTGTCTAGATTTGTCATAGCTTGCATAAACTCACAGAAATTCACATGAACTCCTTCTTTTAGGAAAAGAATGTAAAAATCAGACATACAGAACAAAGAAAAAATAGTATTTATTTAGAATGAGAAAAGAAATCACAACAAATTGTTTATTAAAAAAACTGGCATCTATAATAAACCTTCTGAAATCCAGAAATTAACAGTATTTTTATTAGCATTTTCCTCTATGTTCTCCTCTGTCATATCTTCATATGGTTACAACTTTGTGAAATCATTTTCTGTGGAGAGAAATGAAAGAGAATTCAGTCTTCCTCCAGTATGGTTGACTGAAATAAAAAACAAAACAAAAACAAAAACAGCTTTAATGTGCATTCAATCTCAGACCTCGCTTAGCTCCGCCTCTCACATCTCTGAAACTTCAATGTCAAGCCCTCAGTTTCCACTCGAGTCTCTGTCCTTCTGCCCACTTTACAAGCCACAGAGGCGAGTGAGACAGAAGGGTACTCTCAGGATCCAACAGGGGCATCACTCTTACATGAACATGACTTTTTTCCTTGCCCACCTTGAGTGGCTCTGAAGATAGGAGAAAGGGCAGGATCACCCTTGCACTCCTACGTGAGCCCCAGTGAAAGGAGGTGCAACTGGAGTCTGCGATCCCAAGCGAAGGAAGGGTGGGTGCTAATGAATCCCTGATTTTTCTGCTGTCTTCATCCCTTCGGCACATGTTTGTTAATTATGAAATAGTCCTGGAACCCCTATTCCATGCCAGGCACTGTGCTTGGCTGTGGGAAACAGAAGACAACACAGGAAAGACCCTCCGTACTAGGGGTCCCCATTTTGCTCTCTATGGGTCAGATGATGGGTGCATGATGGTTTTGTCCCCCAAGCACCTCAATAGCTAGGTCCTTGCAGTCACTACCACCCTGGCCAGTGGACATGGTGGGGGGACCTTCCTTCTGTCCTTATTACGCTCCCTGCCTTTCCCCCCACCCCACCCCATAGCTCCAGTGCCCCACAGAGCAAATGGAAAAAATGCCAGGATATTTGGCCAAGTTTTCTTTCCCAGAATGAGCAGTCACCCACTGCTACAATCATTCTAATTTGGGGATCTCACATAGGTGGATCTTTTCTATTTAATATTGGGGAAATGGCACAAATTTGTATGTACCAAAGCCTAGAAAAATGAAAGTGATAGATTGAACAGTAAGCTAAATGAATCCTAGCCTGTATGATAGAGGATGGAAAATTTGGGTTCCACAAATCCTCACTCCATCGTGTTAGACTTAAGTTGGTATCACAATGTAAACGTCAACAGAAGTTTGCTTAATTCAGCATCTGTGAGTGCCCAGTCACTGGATTGTGTCAGACCCTCTGCAGCCGCATGGATTTTCACCATTAGCGCCACCTGAAAGTGAAGGTAGAAGCATTAGTCGCTCACCACTGAGTGACTGAGCACACGTATTTATTGATTCACGAGTGTTTTCCCACTTCTACCCAGCCTTCCCAACATTAACATTTTGCATAACTATGTACTGTGCTAAGTCGCTTCAGTTGGGTCTGACTCTTTGCAACCCCATGGACTGTAGCCCACCAAGCACCTCTGTCCGTGGGATTTCCCAGGCAAGAATACTGGAGTGGGTTGCCATTCCCTTCTCCATGGGATCTTCCCGACCCAGAGACCGAACCTTCATCTCCTGCATTGCAGGCAGACTCTTTATCATCTGACCACCAGGAAAGCCCTTACACAACTATAGTACAAATATCAAAACTAGGTGCCTAACACTGGTATGATCCATAGAACTTATTTGAATTTTATCAGCCAAACATATATTCATTTGGGTATATGTGTATCATTGTATGCCATTTGATCATCTTAAGCTCAGATAACTGTCATCACAGTCCAGGTATAAAACTGTGCCATCACCACAAGGCTCTCTTGAACTCTCCCTTTGCACCCACCCCCCATCCCTAACCCTTTGAAACCATTCATCTGCTGTTCATCTGTATAATTTAATTTCAGGAGTGTTGTAGAAATGGAATCATGCAATATTTACATGCTTGAGACTGCCTTTTTCCACTCAGCAAAATTTTCTTAACATCTACCCAAGTTGTTGCATGTATCAATTGTTGGTTCTTCTTCTTCTTCTTTTTTTTTTTTTTTGCTGAGTAGTATTCCACAGCATGGTTCTTCCACAGTTTGTTTAATCATTCACTCATTTACCCACTGGAGTATATCTAGGTAGTCTTTGGGTCCGCTACAAATAAAGCTGCTATAAATCATCTGTGTGGACTTCCCACGTGGCACTAGTAGTAAAGAACCCATCTACCAATGCAGGAGACGTGAGAGACTCAGGTTTGATCCCTGGGTCTGGAAGATCCCCTGGAAGAGGGCATGGCAATTCACTCCAGTATTCTTGCCTGCAGAATCCCATGGAGAGAGGAGCCTGGTGGGCTATAGTCCATAGGGTCACAAACAGGCAGACCTGACTGAAGTGACTTCACACACACACACACACACACTCACAATCATTTGTGTATGAGTTTCTGCATGAACATAAGTTTTTAATTTTGGGGGGATAAATGCCTGAGAGGACAATATCTGGGTGTTATGGTAAGTCCATTTCTAGTTTTCAGGTGAACTGGGAAGGCCCTATTTGAGAGGGACAATGATGCCAGAACAGCTCTGGACATCCGAGGCGGAGGCTGGGGGCAGAGCAGCCCTGGTGATGACAGGCATTTCCTACCAGGTGGCTGGTGCCAAAGAGGGCCCCGAGCTCACTGGGAAGGTGGGGCAGAGAAGCAGCTCAGCAGAGTTGCCCCATCCAGCCCCCAAGTATGGGGGTGAGTAATAGCATGAGCCTTAGAGCTTAGACATCCTGAGAACTGGGAGCTTCCCGGCTCTGTGCTTGAAGCACCACCATAGGTGAGCAGGACCTTGGATAATATGGCCTGAAGGTGTCATCACACACATCGCCACTGCCAATCCTATTGTTCAGAGCTTCAGAGAGACTCTCCCCTGGTCCTTAGAGGCCAGAGGATCTCAATCTTCTCTCGAAGCTTTGTCTTCTCTCTTGTGCCCTGGCTCCCTGTGTGTACCCCAGGGATCAATGCTATCAACTTTCAAGCTGCTCTTGTATCTACTTAATTCATGGATCCAACAAATGTCACACAGGCTCTACAGCGTGCCAGCCACTGTGCAAGGTCTGAAGGTTGGCAAGATGAATAAGACATGCCCGTGCTCAGTCTTTTGAGAGATATCAGTAGGTACACTGATTTGCAGATCATGAAAATATTGTTGGTAATTTCTGTTTCTTTCACTCACATATTCTCAGAGTAACATGTGGCAAAATGTTAGGACTTGAAAATATTTGATGAATGAATGCGTGCATGCTAAGTCACTCAGTCATGTCCAACTCTGAGTGACCCCATGGATTGTAGCCCTCCAGGCTCCTCTGTCCATGGCGATTCTCCAGGCAAGAATACTGGAATGGGTTGCCATGCCATCCTTCAGGGAATCTTCCCAACCCAGGGACTGAACCCAGGTTTTTTACATTAGCACCACCTGGGAAGCCCTGATGAATGAATACTTCAATGAATAAGCATTTAAAGGGTAGAAATATGTGCTCTACATATGCTCTAATATGTGGTCTACAGATCATTGAGGTATTCTGTTTTTTTAAGTTTTATTTTAAGGGACTTCCCTGGTGATCCAGTGGCTAGGTCTCCGTGCTCCCATTGCTGGGGACCTGGGTTCAATCCCTGATCGGGAAACTAGATTGCACATGCTGCAACTAAGAGTTCACATGCTGTAACTAAGACCTGGCTTAGCCAAATAAATAAGCAAATATTAATTAATTAATTAATTAAGTTTTATTTTGCAATATCTATATGTTGTAAAATGTACTGGTTTTTAGTATACAATTCAATACTTTTTAGTATATTCACAAAGTTGTGTAGCCATCACCACCATCCAATTTTAACACATTTCCATCACTCCCAAAAGAGACCTCTTGCTCATTTGCAGGCAACCCCAGTTTCCCAGTCTTCACAGCCCCCAGTCCTAGGTAACTGCTAATTTACTTCCTATGTCTATAGAGTTGCCCATCCTGGATATTTCATCCAAATGGAACCATGCAATGTGTAATGTTTGTGTCTGACATTTTTCACTGAGCTTTAATGCTTTTGAAGTTCATCTATGTTGTCAGATGGGTCAATACTTTATTCCTTTTAATTGCAGAGTGATAGCCCACTGTGTGTATAGACCACGCTTTGTTCATCAGCTGATACACATTGGAGTTGCTTCTACGCTTTGGCTATTCTGACGGGCTGGGCACATTTGTGTACAGTCTCTGTGTGGAAGTTTGCTTTCATTCCTCTTGGGTAGGCTGGCATTGCTTGGTCATACGGAATCTTTGTGAGCAAAGCTTTAAGGAGGCATCTATAGGATGGAGACAAAGCTCAGGTAGAGGCAGCCAGGGTCTATCTGAGGCACAGAAGCAGATGCTCAAGTGTGGCTCTCTGGCCCCTTCCTAAAGGAAGCAAAGCCTAGGGTTCTTGCCTTTTTTCCAGAATTTTCCTTAACCTCCATTTTTCACTTCAGTTAATTTTTCTTTTCAAGGCATATCTTGGCTTTTATTTTTTTTTTATAGAATCAGAGTGGTGGAGGATTTTTCCATACTTCTCTGTGCTTAAAAGAAAAAATTGGCTGTACCATGGGGCATGTGAGATCATATTTCCCTCACCAAGGATGGAACTCGAGTCCCCTGCATTGGCAGCATGGAGTCTTAGCCACTGGACCACCAGGGAAGTCCCCTCCTTTTCTATTCTTAGAATAATATTACTGTGTTTCTTTAATACTAATGGAATATATGTTTATTGTAGAAATATTAGGTTCCACAATATAGCTTTTAAGCAGAAAAGTAAGATGATCTAAAATATCACTGCCCAGATATAATAACAATTAATATTTTGGTGCATATATCCTTTCATAGATAGATCTATATAGATCACTCCCTACACAGATACATATAAATAAATAATGTTATCAATGTATAGATTTATGTTGCATATGCTATTTTGACATCTAGTTTTTCACCTCATATATCCTAGTTTTGTCTTTATATATTTTTATATATAACAATTGTATTATTTTCCTCAGTCACAGTGAGATTTAATTTAACTAAATCCTTATCATTGAGTGTGCAATTTGTTCCAAAAATTCTTTGCAGTTAAAGAATATTGTAGTGAATTCAACACAATTAATTCTATACATATTAATAAGTTTTTTTAATAGGATGTATGAAAATGTTACCTGAAAGAGTGCTTTGAGGCCTTTGGTTGATATTGACAGTTGCTCCCAGAATGTTTAATCCACCAGTCATGTATGAGAGAGTTTAGCCCCTCCATTTCCATTAAAAACTGTCACCATGAAAAACAAACCCAACATTCACCAATAGGCAGAAAATGGCATCTTTTGAAGTGTTCAATAACTAATGAGGCTGACAACTTTTCACATATTCACAGGCTATTTAAATTTCCTCTCTGGAGCCCTCGCCCTTTCTATGGAAGCATCACAGGTCTTCCTTCCCACAGCCCCGCCTGCCCCTTGCCCAGCAGACATACTCAGAAGTCGTTCCCCTCCCTTACACCTTGGGCAGCAAGTGAAGGGGTGCCAGGTGGCCCTTGCTCCACCTGCCGCCACAGTAAGACCCCTGAAGCCCACTCCCATAGCGTAGGAAGTATCTCCCGCTGCCCACTGGCTGGCTGGTACCCAGCAAGGCCGACTCCACTGACATCTAACCCACAAAGCAGTGGGATCGAGTTTTACGACAGGATGAAAGGGCAGGCTTCTGGAACCCCATGTTTTGGCATCAGTATCCTTTATCGGAAGGGCTAGGCTGTGGGCGGTGGGGCCCAGCTGTTCTTCTTTCCCCTTGGAGTCAGAGCAAAGGAAGTGAGATCAAATGATAACAGAAGGGGTGCCAGTTAGACAAAAGGAGAGACTGATTGCCAAGGAAGTCTGCTGCAGAGTGATGCACCTAAGGAAATGTTTGATGAGGGCGAGTTATCTGTGGGTTAATTGGATTCCTGCCTGGTGGTAGAGGATGGGCCTGAGCCTGAGCCTAAGGTGATAAGCTCTGGCTTAGCTCATGACCACCCCAGCTTCCTGCATGCCGGCCGCCACCTGCCAGCCTGTGCATCTTTCTTGGGACATTGAATGTAGAGTTGTAGCCTCGTTGGGTCTCTCCAGCCCATCTTAGAATAAACAATATATTTGGAGGTTTAGGCTTCTAGAATCTAAGAAACTGAACCAAAGGGGAGATATAGCATTAAAGGCAAATGCTTCATCAGATTCTGGGCTTAGGTGCTTTAAAAGTGATCTAAAAACCTTTAATGGATGTTCCAGGTGGCTCAGTGGTAAAGAATCTGCCTGCGGATGCAGGAGACACAGGAGATATGAGTTCAATCCCTGGGTTGGGAAGGTCCCCTGGAGGGGAAATGACAACACACTCCAGTATTTTTGCCTGAAAAATCCTATGGACAAAGGATAGGCCACAGTCCATGCGGTCTCAAAGACTGAGGGACTGAACACGCACATAAAATCCTTAATAGCAGATGCGGAAACTGAGGCAGAGAGACAACTAGCCAAGGTTACATGTTAACTGGCAGAGCTGGACTCATAGCCAGACATGTTTTGGCCTCAATATTCACTTCTGTTGAGCTGTATTACTGTGGAAGTAAACTTACTGCTGGAAGTGAAGGTATGTGAGTATGCATGCATGCATGCTAAGTCACTTCAGTCATGTCCGACTCTATGCAACCTCATGGACTGTAGCCCGCCAGCCTCCTCTGTCCATGGGATTATCCTGACAAGAATGCTGGAGTAGGTAGCATATCCCTTCTCCAGTGGAGCTTCCCGACTCAGGGATGGAACCCATATCTCTGAGTCTCCTGCACTGGCAGGCAAGTTCTTTACAACTAGTGCCACCTAGGAAACCCATTTAAAAGCATAAGCTCCATTTACACTGGACAGCTAGGAGACACCCACCTTGATCATCTCAGTCTTCCTAGTGCCTAAGTATATTTCTGATCCAGGTGGGGCAGGCCTGGCACGGGTCTCCTGAAGTTGGACATCTCCCTGGTCCCCTGGACTTTTGGTTTCTCAGTCCTGACTACCTTCTTTGTGTATTCTTTTACTCACATTAACATGATGACAGGTACTGTGCGAGGATGGGAAACACAGATGGGGCATAAATGACCGGAAGTCTAACTCCAACTCTACCGCTCACTAGCTGTGTGACTTGGGGCTGGTTAGTAAATATCTCTGGCCTCTATTTCTTCATCTGTAAAATAGGGACAAAAATAGTATCTCTCTTCTGTATGGGAAAGGGGGTGTGAACCTAGATATTCTCAATCTAGTGCTAGGAAGAAAAAAATAGCATCTTTCCTACACCATGGGTATAAATATCAAGTAATTAATCGATTTAAGTATTTAGAATAGGACTTGAAATAATAAGTATAAAGTAATACTAGCTTTCATTATTTAGGTGGAAATCAAGACTTGTATGTCTGGGCTTCCCAGTTGGTGCTAGTGGTAAAGAACCCACCTCCCAGTGCTGGAGATGCTAGAGACAAGGGTTCAATCCCTGGTTCGGGAGGATCCCCTGAAGGAGGGCATGGCAACCCACTCCAGTGTTCTTGCCTGGAGAATCCCATGGACAGAGGAGCCTGGAAGGTACCATCCATAGAATGGCAAAGAGTCAGACGCAACTGAAGTGACTTAACACGCACTTATGTAAGACCTGTATAAATGGGAAAAAACAAGAGTATACCTCAATTTGTCCTCCTCCCCTCCCTGTCCTCTTTCCTCCCTTCATCCATCCCTCCCTCCCCACTTCCTTCCTTCCTTTTTTTTTTTCTTTTTTCCCCTCAATAAACATTTATTGAAAGCTCAGTACATGCCAGACTCTATGGTAGGCATTGCAATACACCCACCGACTTCATTATATTCTAACCCTGGTGACATCTGTTCTTTCCTGCTGGAGACAGACAGGACTAGTGGACCAGCATGAATCCCTAGCAGCTCTCTACTAAAATCTGAAGGCATTAAGAGAGAGGAATTAACTGGAATGCCATAAATATAAGGAATCTGAGGCACTATCTAATCTGAGCATCTTACGTCCTCACAGGTAAGGAAACTCAGCTGTTTCCTGAAGTCAGATGATGGCTGACTTCAGGGTGCCATGTAGCCAGTTAACCTGAGACTCAGGAATCAACCTGCAGTTCCAGGTACTTCATCATCTCTTTCAATAGATGCTCCTGCTTTTTCTGATCGATACCTGGACTGATGTCACGGGGAGTGAGGCTTTGATGGGCTACCAGTCTGTGTTTGCTCCATCACATGCCAGCCTTGTTTCTCCTCAGTCTTTCTTCCCTTCTCACAAACTGTGCTCACTAATCACATCACCCTGGTGGGGGACGGGGGAGTCTCATACCCAGGACCCACAAAACCCAACCCCCAGCCACCATGCCTGGCTTTCAGGTGTCCCCATGGCCTTGGAGATCCTGCTTTGCCTGGGAGTGGAGACCTCTGTCAAGTGGCCCCATGTGTCCTCTGAGATGCCGGGCACGTGGGGCTATTGAGAAAGGCAGGTCTCCTACCTTGGTCCACCCACTTGCCATGTACTTTCTCCAGGCTCCTCACTCTCTGGGGTCTGCTGACTCACAGACACACCCAGAGTCATTCTCCCGGAAACCTTTCCCAGCTCCAATGTTTGTTAGCTGAGTGACTTCAGCAGTCTGGGCCTCGCTGGGGCTTCGTGCTCATTTGCCATCACTGGTAGATGTGTCCCCATCACTCCCAGTTTTTGGACAATGAATGGCCTATATGGGAATATAATCTTAAAAAAAGACTGGCGATATATATATATAACTTATTCACTTTGTTGTACTGCAGAAGCTAATACAACCATGTAAATCAACTATATTGCAATCAGATTTTTTTTTTTGGAAAAAGGAAATAACACACAGGGGGAAGCTAATGCTAAGGTAAACAGACGGCTATGAAAGACCATGGAAGCACCAAGTCCCCAGGGCACGTCCTTAGGTGTTCTGCAGGAATAGCCCATGTCCACGTGGGGCTGAGAGAAACAGGGACTGTGAGGCCAGGGAGGGGGAGGTTGAGCACACGCAGCCCCTTCGGATCTCTATTTCATAAACAAAACCAGATCCCTTGGGGACCGCCTCTTTGCTTGAGTGGATTTGGTCCAGCAGGGAATCTGGTGGTTTTCTTGATGATGTCCTGCTCCGGCCACTGGCTCTCCTGGGGGTCCAGAGTTTCAATCCCCATGCACCCTCCAGAAACCTGACGGCTGACCCTGACCTCGAGGGGGACTGTGTTGGGCAGCACTTGGAAGCCTCGTGTTCTCCGGTGGTTCAGGGGAACCAGCAGGTAGATGAAAGAGGAGCGTTTTGTTGTTCACTTGCTCAGTCGTGCCTACTCTTTGGGACCGCATGGACTCCAGCACACCAGGCTTCCCTCTCCTTCACTATCTCCTGGAGTTTGCTCAAACTCATCCATGGAGTCAGCGATGTCATCCAACCATCTTATCCTCTGTCGTCCCCTTCTCCTCCTGCCCTCAATTCTTTGCCAGCGTCAGTGTCTTTTCCAATGAGTCAGCCCTTCACATCAGGTGGCCAAAGTATTGGAGCTTCAGCTTCAGCCATCAGTCCTTCCAGTGAATATTCAGGGTTGATTTCCTTTAGGATGGAGTGGTTTAATCTCCCTGCAGTCCAAGGGACTCTCAAGAATCTCCTCCAGCACCACAATTCAAAGGCATCAATTCTTTGGCGCTCAGCCTTCTTTACGGTCTTCAAGAGCTTTTTACTTGAGTACAGTTTAGAACTTTATTCTCCTATGAGTTTTTGCTTCTGTTCCTTTCTTCTTTGGCTTCAGGTTGCAATAAAACACAAGATTAGCTGGGATGAGTACCAGACTGGCTGTAAGTTCAGTGGGAACCGGAGATGGTAATTTAGAGCCAAGACGGAGAGGCGATGCATTAGAAAAAGGCATCTGCTGGCCTTGCAGGCTGGCTCCTCACTCATCTGAACTGGTCTTACCTCCATCTCCCCCTGCACCTCCTGCATCAGTGATGAAGGATGCATCTCCCCTAAGGATGCTGTGGTCCACAGGACAGGACTCAGTTCATTGCTCTTCCCAAGCCACCCATCAAAGTCATCATGGCTGTACCCCAACTGAACCTTTTCCAGGGACCCAGGAAAGGACTCCAAGGGTGATCTGTATTGAGAAGGGCTTGACTTCACCTATGAACACCTGCTCTCACCTCAGAGGGCAGGTCTTGGCTTCCTGAGAACCTACAGAAGCTATGGGAAGATCTCATTGAAATGGGGCTGGGAAAAATGACAGAAGGACAGTGGGTTTCCCAAAGGATGAGAGGAGAGGGGAATACTGGAGATTTAGTAGCTGTTCAATGTCCTCCCTTCCAGCTCTCATCCTTCCTCACAACTGTGAAGGATCAGTATCATTATCCTCATTTTACCGATGAAGAAACTGAGGCTCAGAGAAGTCAATGGACCTGCCCAGGACCTCACAGCTGTCAGTGGCAGAGTTTTGCCTCCAGGACTGTCTGTGGCCAAAGCATCTCTTCTTTCTGCTGTCCTGGGAGAAGGGCAGGCAGGGGTCCAGGGCTCACAGCTATCCTGGTGCTGTATATGGTACCCCAAGGTGACACCCCAACATATGCGGTGGGGCTCGGGTTGTCACCCCAAGGACTCAAGGAATGGTCTTCAAGCAAAGCCAGAGTCACACTAAGATTCTGAACCCTTTGCCCTCAAGGAAAGCACAGAATCCCAATGGCTTTTCGGAGGAGAATTCTCATAATAATGATGAAAAGATCAATACAAATGAAAACTGAAAGCCCAAAGGAAATAATGTGGAAATGATGGTTGAGAAAATGGACTTGGTGCCGATACATAGCCTGTGAGCTTTCGAAGGGCCGTTGGAGCAGAGCAAACGATTCGTGGTGTCCATCAGAAGCAAGTCAAGGGTGTGAAATGCCACTTCAGGGTGGTGGGGTGGGGAAGGGGGGCACTTCTCCTGTCCTGAAAGGCCTGGGAAGTTAAATAGTTCAGTTTCAGGGAATGCAGTGAATAGTTCTGTTCCAGGGAATCTAGCTGGAGGCAGTGAATGTATTAAGAGATGTCTTCTTTTCAAGCCTCAAGCCTGGAGTTGTGGAATTCTGAGAAGCACATTCGAGAGCAGATGGGGGCCGGGGGAAGATGGAATTAGCTGCCCGGTTCGTATGGAATGAAGTTGCTGTGTGTCCATCTAATGACATCAGGTGCCCAGACATGACAGCAATAAACGGAGAGGGGTATTTATGTAAACAAAAGGCATATAAATAGAAGGGAGAGAGTAAACTAAATATAAACTGTCAGTTCAAAGTCACAGGGAGAACAGCCAGTGCTATTTTCAGCGGAGGGGTGTGTAAGTGCACGCAGGGCGCTATTTATAGACCGAAGGTGGTATGTAAACTCTAACAGTGGCCAGCTGCTTTCGATGGTGGGCTGCCCAACTCAAGCCCAAGCAGCCTATTGTTTGCACATCCCCACAGGGAAGAAAGCAAGAGAGAAAGAAAGAAAGAAGACTGCTTTTCCTCTCCTGCACACACGCCTATCTGTAGCATCCCATCCTCATGTCTCTGCCGCCTTCTGCCCCATCACCTCCTGCATCCCGTGCATTCTTTAAGGCTCATTCCAGGACATCTTCAGGACCCAATGACCACCTTGGTTTTCTCTGCTCTTTAAGACAATGGACACACACACACTCTACATATTTCTCTTTGGCCACTTTCTTGTCTATCTGACTTCGCTGTGGGTATGCCTAGAGCAAGGTTGGATGTGTGTTAGTAACCTAAGTACATAGTAGGTGCTCCAATTTGACTTGTCCACTCAATCACTGACCCAAAGGATATGCGAACTTGAATTCACATGCAGGAAAGGGATTTGTCAGGCGCAGGGAGATGGAGCTGAGCCTGAGGTCTTGCTCAGAGGCAGGGGGATGACTGCAATCACCTGAAATCCCAACCGGCCCTCTCAGGACATTGCCCCTCTTTCAGGGAAAGTCTGTCTCAGTAATGATCGGAGCATGAAACAGGCCCGTGGTTCTCTGCTTCTGGGTCATTCCACATAGGGCATCCTTTTCTAGTTATCCCCAGAATGCTGAGCTGTGCGTTTGCTCCCATGAGAATTAAAGACAAGGAGGAAATTGCAGCTCTTTGGGGTCTTTGTTGTGTGTGTGTTTCCCAGAAGAGGGCAGCATCTCCCTAAGGTTTCTCTCCTCGGGTGGTCCAGCCCCTTCCAGTGATCTTAGAAGAAAGAGTGGATACAGTGGCGGCAGATAATTGTCTGGGTCCCTCCATTCAGATTCACGGAGGCAGCGGGATAGACATGGTATGTAAAGAGCCGTGTGTGTGTTGGGGGGGGGGGTGTTTGGGGGGAAGCTGGCTTGCTCACTAGAGAACAAGCTTTTCAGAACGTCACTTGTCCACAGTGCCCTGAGAACATGGTCCCATCAGAAGTCATCAGAGGGCGTTTGGAGACCTGGCAGACCCTGGGGGTGCTGGGTGAGAGTTCAAGGTTTCGGGGAAAGGGCAGTGTGGCTGAAACATTCTGCCAAGCTGTCCTCACCTGTTTGCACACCAGTAGAGCACACGCTTGCTTCTGAGGCAGAGCCTTGGCGGGCAGGAAGGTGACTCAATCTCTAAGTCTGAGAAAGCTAGTTAGAGCTAGGTTGAGCCCTGGGCTCTGCCAATATCTGGCCACTGCCCTTCCCCCCAGTTGGATGTTCAGAGTTAGTGTCGGAAGGTCATTCCCACCAACACCCGGTTCTCACCAATTAGAGCGCTTGTAGGGTCTCAGGCCATGGGCTTGTCTTCATTTTTCAGTGAAACAATCTGGAAGGCAGATGGGTGAGACCTCACCGGTGGAAATCGATGCTTGTGGACAGTTGCCTGATGCTCTGGGTCAGGTGGTGCGGGAGTCAGCGAGGCAGAGGAGGCCAGGAAGGGACCCCAGGGCAGGTTCCTGGGACTGTCTTCCTCTGCCTCACTCTTTTTCTAAAGTGAAAGTAAAAGTCAAAGTGTTAGTCGCTCAGTCGTGTCCAACTCTATGCAACCCCATGGACTTAGCCTACCAGGCTCCTCTGTCCATGGGATTCTCCGGGCAAGAATACTGGAGTGGGTAGCCATTCCCTTCTTCAAGGGATCTTTCTGACCCAGGGATCAAACCCCTATCTCCTGTATTGGGAGGCGGATTCGTTACCACCAAGCCACCAGGGAAGTCCCATTCTTTCTCTAACTCTCTCCTGAATGTCATTGGCTGCAGGTGGTATGTTTGCTGGAAACGAAAGAGCAGGCAGATAAAAGGGCCTTTCAATCTTGGGCTCTGTTTTTACTTTTTTTTTTTGATGTGGACCATTTTTAGTGTGTTAGTCACTCAGTCTTGTCTAACTCTTTGGCACCCAGTGGACTGTAGCCCACCAGGTTCCTCTGTCCATAGGATTTTCCAGGCAAGAATACTGAAGTGGGTTGCCATTTCCTTCTCCAGGGGTTCTTCCCGATCCAGGGGTCGAAACCAGGCCTCCCTCATTGCAGGCAGATCCTTTACCGTCGTTACGATACTGTTTCTGTTTTATGAGGCGCATGGGATCTTAGTTCCCCCACCAGGCATCAAACTCGCATCCTCTGCATGGAGAGTAAAATCTTAACCAGTGGACCACCAGGGAAGGCCCCAGGCTCTGTTGTTCTTACCCAAAGAATCTGAAGTTAGTGGAGGGAGAGGCGTCAGGCAGGTGTGAGGGTGGAGAAGGGCTGGGTGACATGATCCCTTGCGACTAATGACTCCAGCCAGTGACAGCCTCTCAAAGGAACCCAGATTCCTTAACGCTGCTCCTCCTCCCAGGGAGTTGGGGGCCGGTGTAAGACAGCCTTCAGGGTGGGAAGCGTCATTCTCCCTTGGTGAAGCCCCGCCTTTGCTTCAGCATGAGGCCAGCCTTACCGCGCGACTCCCGGGTAACACATCTGCCTGGTGTGCTGGGCAAGTGGACGATGGCAGACCTGTGCTGCCCTTCCTGCCTTGGCACCTTCTGGTGGCCTCCGTGAGTGCTGGGTGATCCACGCAGTCGCTTTCGAAGCTCACAAGGCTAGCCTGTGCAGCCAGACTGCGGCCTGATGTACATTCGCCTTCTCTGGCTCTTTCCATCGGCATTCACTCTGTCCTTCCTGGTCTTCGTGGTTTGTCAGCCCTTTAACATTGCTTTAGCTCCGCTGGTGTGTGTGTGTGAGTGTGTGTGTGTGTGTGTGTGTGTGTGTGCGCGCGCGCGCGCGCGGATGAATTATGACAGTGCAGAGCCTCTCAGCTTCTGGCACGCTGGAACCGTTCCCCGAATGTGGCTCCATTTCCAGCCGCTGTCATCACAACTCATACCAAAAGCATCTCTTGCCCCGGGGACATAATTGTGTTTTGAAAGCATTTCTGTCCTATGTAGCTCGTTCAGAAATTTGGGAGAGAGCTTCTTCCATTTCTGGTCAGTTTTTGGAGAGGGTTTTTAGCAATGCCTCTGTCCGTACAGTCTTCAGGCCCCGCCAGCCTGTGTGACTTTAAGAGAAGCTCTTACTGGCCAGACCCTGGTCCCAAGTTCCACTGCCAATCTGTCAGGCGACCTTGGCCAAGCCATTGCTGATTTTTTTTTTTAACACCTCATCTCACCAGCTTCGTATTTTATCTCTGGAAGCGGAGAGAAAACGAATGTTTTCTGCCAGTAGGCTGAGAAAAGTTGTTCTAAGTACCAACTGAACAGGATGGGAGAATCAAGGAAGCCAGCTCTCGTGGACGTTAGTGAGTCAACAGAAAAATATTGCCATTTCGGACGTCCGTCTGCCTGTGTTTAACTCTTCGTCTGGGAAAGGGGTGAAGCATGGGGAAGCGTCAGATATTGGCTAAGATGGGAAAGGAGATAAAAGCCTGGGACACTGAGGACAGGACATGCCTCTGTTTGCCCTTGTGAAGACAGACAGCTGCTGTCACAGCTGTGCCCTCCAGAGTATGCTGTGGGCATCAGCCTGGCAGCAGGGTCCCTGGCCATGCCTGATATCCAGTAGGGATGCTGTAAATATTTGGGAAGTGAATGGACAAGTGACTGTCCCGGGTTTGGGCGGGTGCCACTTAGAGGGCATCTAGAGTGCAGTGGAAGAAGGGGCTTGGGTGAGAGGGACATGCCTGCGTCTGGATCATGGTGACGGTGACACTTCGCCAGAGCCCAATCCTTTGGAAAGCCCCGTGCTTAAGTCCTGTGGTGACATCCCAACTCATGATGCAGTGCCAGCCCCAGTGGCTTGGAGAGATGTGTGGACTCAGAGGCAACCAGAGAGTTCGAAGGGGCATAGCCTCGCAGGCTGGAGCTGAGCAAGTTGCAAGACTCACGTTCAAGTCAGCCCACAAACCAAGTGCCAAGGAAAAGTCTGCTTCTGACTGTCTCCTGTTGGAAATGCCTGGGGGCTTCCCCACAGTCATAAAGAATCTGCATGCCAATGCAGGAGATGTGAGTTTGAGCCCTGGGTGGGAAAGATCCCCTGGAGGAGATGACAACCCACTCCAGTATTCTTGCTTTGAAAATCTCATGGACAGAGAAGTCTGGCGGGATACAGCCCATGGGGTGGCAAAGAGTTGAACACAGCTAAGTGGCCCTCACAGTAAATTTCATGTAAGTGAAATCACACAGGGTACAACTTTCTGAAATGAGCTTCTTTCACTCACTCATCTTCAAGATCCACCCCATTTGTTGTCTGTATCCACACTTCTTTGTTCTTATTTTTATGACTGAGCAGCATTCCATTGTATGAATGGGCCACTGTTTATCCATTCACCTGTTGAAGGGCTTTGGGGTTGTTTCCTGTTTTGGGTGATTACAATTGGGAGTGGGATTGCTAAGTCATAAGATAAGTATATGTTTAACTCTATAAGTATATGTTTAACTCTATGTTTTCAAGAGAGGCTGTGCTGCTTTGTATTCCCACCAGCAGAGTATGAAAGCTCCAGTTCCTCTGGATTCTTGTCAACACTTAATATTGTCAGCATATTTTATTGAGCCATTCTAATAGGTGATCAGGGACAGCGAATGTTTTAAAAATTTCCCTTAATGGATGTGATATTGAACATCTTTTCATGTGCCTAGCTTCCATTCATACTTCCCTGTGGTGAAGTATGTGTTCAAACCTTTCCCCCATTTTTAAGTTGTTTTTTTTTTCCTTTTCACTGAATGTTCAGAGTTCTTTCCATATTCTGAATGTAAGTCCTTCGTCAGATATGCGATTTGAAAGTTGCTTCTCTTAGCTTTTCATTCCTTTTCACAGTGTCTTTCAAAGAGAAGAAGTACTTAATTTGGATCAAATCCAACTCCACAATGTTTTATTTTAGGGCTTGCTTTGTTGTTGTGTCTCAGAAATTCACGTGTGGTTGAGGAGTTGAGCTCATGCTGGCTACATGTGATATAACTTCAACTTCCGGCTGAATTGATGATAAATGAAGGAAGAAAGATGGCTCCATGACGACACAAGAAAGACCTATTTGAATGTTTCCTCTCCTCTTACAGAATGTCTTCATTTGAGAGGAGGCTCTAGAAATAAGAAAACCAGGCATGTCGACAAACTGCAAGAAATGTTGAGGGGAGAAGTGGGGGAGAAGAGAGGGAAGTTTTCAGGCTAACTGGACTCTTTATCCCCCTTGCTCATACTAGAACCTCAAGCTGCCAAATGAAGACAAGATTTGGGAGAAGAGTGAGGCAGAACACTGAGTGAAATGTAAATTGGGAAAGGAGGATTGCTGATGTATACCTGGCATTCAACACGAAACAGAGGCTCAGCTAAGTTACCAAAGGCTTTAGGTAGAAGGGTCTGTAAGCATCCACGGAGGCAGTAGACATCTTAGTTCCTGGGACTAGAAGCATTCCTAGAGATCTACTGGTCCAACTCCTTAATTTAAAACAAAACAAAAACAAAAAAAGTAGGAAATTGAGACTCAAAGAGGAAAGTGGCTTTACCTTAGACTTGTCTAGCAGGTTTGTAGCTGAAGTGGCTCTGAGACTCAGGACTGGTACTCCCAGAATGATCTTTCACCTCCCCCTCCTATTGATGGAGACCGAGACCCAAACCGGGACAGGAACACAATCACAGCAGCACCATGATCTCTGGACCCAGATGGAGAAAGGAGAAAGCTGGTAAACACAGCCGTTCCTAATCCAAAGCTGGAAAGTTCAAATTACTTATTGATAATATAATGATTATAACCAGCGTTAACTGAGTATTAACGTGCCCGGCTCTGTTCTACACGCTTGACTGCTTTAATCCCTTCAACAATGCTATGAAGTAGGTGCCAGTGTTATTTCTAGTTTATAGATGTGAAAACAAAGGCAAAAGTGGTTGAAGTAAGCTGCCTAAGATTGCACAGTCAATAAATGGCAAAAGTGGGATTAAACCTAGGTGATCTAAGTTCAGAGCCAGCCGCATACCCGTGTGCTAGAATGTTTTGACACAAACTGAATACCAATTAAATGCCCCCGCCCTAACTTCTCACGCAAAGAAATCCAGAATTGCTAGAACCAGAGTGTGCCACCTCCAGCCACTTGGTATCTGCGCATCAGAAAACCTGAGCATCCTGTCTTTGAGGTGGGCTTCAGAACACAAAGCCTGCGTGCTGTCTTTGAAAGGAAAAATTCTAGTGGGTCTAGAAACCACTCATTCTGAAAAGAAAGCTGACTGCTGACCCCAATCACCAGCGCTCCTTTCTCCCACTTGCTCTGCTGCCGCTGGCAGTGTGCCCGGCTCTCTAAAGCATGCTCCCTCTCCATTCCTTTATAATTCTGTTCTGCTGCTGTTAGTCTTCTGGGTATTACCCGGTGCCCATAAAGCATGTGAAATTAATTTCTGCTGCCTCACTTGACATTTATATTTGAGAAGCAACTCTAGGATGGGGCAGGGAGGTTGACTGGATAAATGTTAAATTAATATCCAGTGGGGAGACGGGTACCAGTGTCTTTTGGTTACATAGGATTTGTGCTTCTTCAATTGTCTGATCCTAAGTGCCTGCCGTCAGTTGGGACCGAGGCTAACTGCCCTCTCTAGGAATCAGATGGTCTGATCAGAATCAGAGGCTTTCTTCAATGAGGTTAGACTGGGAGGGTTTTACTCCTGCTTTCTATGCCCACATCTCTGTTGAATTCTGATCAAAATGGTGAGGGAGGCTCCTTCACATTCTCTCCAACAAGACTGATGGAAGGTAAGAAGGATGGTGGTCTAAGAGAGTCATGAATTATGTCAATGTTTGCTGTGTATTATGTTGTGTTTCTCAAGTCACTGGCGTGATTTCATTTTGCAGAGATCAGTGTTGCTTTTTGAGCTCATCCTGACTGCTTGGAATGGCCACAAGAAGGTATGGGGGTGGACACATTGAAACAGTCTCCCCAGAGAATCACTCATAGCTGTGAGACGTCAGTTCCCATCGTTTCCTTACATTTGAAAGTATTTTTCCATGTGCTATTTACATAAAGAAGGCTGAGTGCCAAAGAATTGGTGCTTTTAAATTGTGGTGCTGGAGAAGACTCTTAAGAGTCTCTTACACTCCAAGGAGATCAAACCAGTCAATCCTAAAGGAAATCAACCCTGAATATTCACTGGAAGAACTGATGCTGAAGCTGAAGCTCCAACACTTTGGTCCCCTGATGTGAAGAGCTGACTCATTGGAAAAGACTGACAGTGGGAAAGACTGAATGCAAAAGGAGAAGGGGGCAACAGAGGATGAGACGACTAGATAACATTACTGACTCAATGGACATGAATTTGAGCAAATTCCAGGAGATAGTGGAGGACTGAAGAACCTGGCATGCTGCAGTCCATGGGGTCACAGAGTCTGGCCCTACCTAGGGACAGAACAACAACAGCAAATTTACATATATATTTACCAAACATTGATTGAGTCTTCTGTGTACCATCCATAGCCCAAAGCTGACAGTGGGATACAGAAGTAACAAAACAAGCAAGAGAAGTTTTCCCTCGTGAACTTCCACAGACCAGAAGTTATCTTTAATGCTTCTCATGACCATCTGGCAAGGAGGCTGGACCAATGAGTTACACTTATAGTTAAGATAAGGAAACCAAAGCTCAGAGAAGTTCAGTGTCCTACCTAGGGGCACACAGCAGCCTGTTTGCAGACTTCTCTCCTGTCTTCCACCTCCAGCGTGCCAGAATGGCTTGCCTGTGGTTCTTCTTTTCCCTTTTCCCTCCCTCATGTGGCAATGGCACCTGGCCCATCTCTCAGGCAGGAAGGCATTAAGGCTGTAGCAGGTATTTCCATGACAACAGAGGTTGTTTTGTCTTCCCCGTGTCCTCAGTACTGGGAAGTCTAGCAGGCTCCCAATAATATGTATGGAAAGGATGAGTATGTCAGAACTGGCCTCAAGACCTATGGGAGAAAGAGATCAGAAAGTAAATGCAACCACTGAGCCTTTGAATGAGGGAGAACTCTGATACTCCTGAATATCAAATGTTTGATACAAATGAATATCCAATTAGACTGTTGATATTAATGTTATGGGAGACAAGGAAGGCTTTGCCCGGGCAGGTGGGTATATGGTTTTTGCTCAAAGGCACAAAACCTGGGATGTTAACAAATCTCAGTGTCCCTCTCTATACCAGGATTGTCCTGCAAACTGAACATCCATCGTCTTATAGATTCTGGCATGCAGAGCTCTTGTCCTGCAGCCTGATGTTTTGCCCAAAGTTTTCCCTTTCATCTCAGGTTCAAAGGTTTTGTTAACAAAATAAGCCACTCATTACATACAAGTAATTATACAAATATTTATTAGGGAATCATCTAGCTTACTTTCAATATACTAATATTAGAAGAAAAGAGACATAGAAAGAGCAGAGGATACATCACCAAATTGGGTTTTGATCAACATCCAGACTCAAACAATGCTGGGAAGTTCCGTGTCACAACACATCTGGAATCCCAGTTGGGAAGAGGTTCGGTCCACTCCATGGGTGAGACTTCAGAGATTGCAGGTGGGGGTTCCTGTTTATAATCCCAGGATGCAAACTGATATCATCATCAATCTGTGACCAGATTACAGCTCCAGTCTCGTGCTAATGCTGTTTGTTTTGTTGTGTAAAACTTGGAATGTAGTTAAACCTGGGGCTTGGTTGGCCAGCCTCCCTTCAGGGGCTCAACAATCTTGAGATTTCTCCCCCATTTTATCTATGGTGCTGCAAGTCTTGCACTCACAGCAAATAGTCACTCAGAGTCACTCCCGGTCAGGGCCGTGTCCAGGCAGGTTAGAAGCAAGGTCAGAGGCCTGCTTTGCTTTGTCACTGAAGCCTAAACAAGACTATTTAATTTCCCTAACACCTGACTTACCTTTGGCTTGTATGATGAGAGAGCTGAGGTCAAGAGTGTCACCCAGAAGCAGAGCAGAAACTGGAATCCAGACCTCCAGATTTTTAGTGAAAGGCCCCTTTTCCTTCCAGAGGAAACATTCTAGCATTTAAAAATTAAATGCTGATGGTTTGCTTGCTATTTTGTCTTAAGTTTGCCTTGTTCAGGTGCAGAGAGAAGAACAGATTTCTTTCAAAATGTAATGGAGGTCTTGATTATAAAAGAATGCTCTATAGTTTAAAGAGTTTTTCCCAGGAATTACTGAGTTTCCTAATGATTTGTTGTTGTTATTGTTTAGTCATTCAGCAGTGTCTGACTCTTTTGTGACCCCGCTAACTGTAGCCTGCCAGGATCCTCTGTCCATGGGATTTCCCAGACAAGCGTACTGGAGTAGGTTGCCATTTTCTTTGCCAAGGGATCTTCCCAAACCCACGTCTCCTGCACTGGCAGGCGGATTCTTTACCAGTGAGTCCCCAGGGGGGCCCTTCCTAGCCATACCTAGGGAAAATAAATGCTACCGAGACCATCTCTTCATCTAGCCCGTGTGTGTTTTTCCTTCCCTCTTGAAATTGTCAAACTGACATAATTAACTAAGCTGTTAGCTAAATAAATCATTGGATCCCAGCGAGAATTTTTACTGAGACATCATTGCCCCCGCACCACACTGCATGAGGGACTGTCAACACCGCATGATAGATGCATGGCAAACGATCCTGCTTACGAGATCTCTCTCTCCTTCTTCCTGAGTATCAAACATGGCTGGCAGGCTACAGAACAGATGTCATGGGGCGTATGTGAGAAACCCACCAATTCCTCAGCGTATTTTGATCCCATAAGGTTCAAGGAGCCTGAAGGTACACAAAATGCAGGTGATAGGATGGACTCAGGCCATGGTGGTCTTAAGCAGAAGTTGCTGCTATTCTCTAGTTCTTAAAAAAAAAATTTTTTTTTTAATTATTTGTTTGACTGTGTGGGGTTTTAGTTGTAGCCTGTGGGACCTAACTTCCTGACCAGGGATTGAACCTGGGTCCCCTGCATTGTAAGCACAAAGTCTTAGCCTCTGGACGCCCAGGGAAGTTCCTGTAGTTCTTTTTCGTAGAGAACTGTTCTCTGAGTTGGGGCATACACTTACTAACCTCCAGAAGCCTCTGACATCCTGTCGTAGTCTGAGGTAGATGAATACATGGGCTTCCCAGATGGCTCTGTGGTAAAGAATCTACCTGCCAATGCAAAAGAGGCAAGTTCAATCCCTGGGTTGGGAAGATCCCCTGGAATAGGAAATGGCAACTCACTCCAGTATTCTTGCCTGGGAAATCCCATGGACAGAGGAGCCTGGTGGGCTACAGTCCATGGGGTCACGAAGAGTCAGACATGACTTAGTGACTAAACAACAACAAGGATGAATACACTGTTATTGCTTTATTTTTATTTTTAGGGATATTCATTTGTTAGCTCTACTTCCTCCATCTTTTGATCTATGCGGCTTGTGGCAGGGCCAGCTGGTAAATATATGGCGTGTTCATCTTCTCTTTCTATCCCAGCTTCTCTGTATTCCTGCAGAGTGAGGGATGACCAATGACTGAGGGTGTTTTGAAGAGTCTTGTTGACAAATGAAACTTTATTTGAATTTTGACAGATAAAGAAATACAAGCTGAAACATCATGGCTGGAGTGGTCAGTCTGTCGAGGAATTCAGAAGGCAAGTGCACCAGCTCCTCGGGTGATGGAAGGTTCCTCCCGCACTCTGTTTAATTAGAAGCATGGCTAAGGGCCAGAAACTTGGAAGAGAGATTATAGACTCATTAATTAGGGTCATGTTTACACCTCGATTGTCAACTGTAATCATTTGTTTAACCCGAGGTCTCCTTGGTTTACTATGATCATTATTGCTTGGCTGGAGTTTACAGTTAGGAAAGAGGAATGCCTATGTTAGCCTATATATTACAGCAGGAACCCAGCCTGAGAGTGTATTTAACTATTGTAAAGGAAGTTGCCTTTAAATCTTTGTTTTACTCCTTACTCATCTTTTATTTCAGAACTATAAACCAGGCCAAGTCGACGGATGCATTAATATTCATAGTTGCTCCAGAAGACTGATATCATCCACTTTGATTTCTTCTATGAGTTTGTTATTGTGTTTGTTCATTTTAAAAAAACTTCTTATTTCATATTGGAGTATAATTGATTAATGATGTGATAGTTTCAGGTGAGCAGCAAAGGGACTCAGCCATGCATACACATGTATCCATTCTCCCCCAAACTCCCCTCCCATCCAGGCTGCCACATAACATTGACCAGAGGTCCCTGTGCTATATAATAGATCCTTGTTGGTTATCCATTTTAAATATAACGGAGTGCATGTGTTGATCCCAAACTCTCTAACCACCCCTTCCCCTCAATCTTCCCCCACAGCAACCTTACATCCATTCCCTAAGTCTATGAGTTTCTGTAAATAAGTTCTTTTATATTATTTCTTCTTAGATTCTGCAGATAGGATAGGCGATGTCATATGATAGTTCTCCTTCTCTGTCTGACTTACTTCACTCCACCTTGAGAATATCAACAACTATCTCATACTCATAAAATGTTTCCAATTTTCCAAGGGTTTTGGGGATGCTATGAAATCTCATTTGGCCACCTACAGGAAGTCATTTGGCAGCCCGTAGAGATGCAGGGATGAGATCTGAGGAGGGGTGGTGGGCAGCATGTCCGTCTCACTCTGCTTCCTCTAGTTATCCTCCAGGCTTCTCTGCAGACGTGGTGGGTGAGAGAGAGAGAGAGAAAGAGAGAAGGTCAGCCTTTGTCTGGCTTAGGGAGATCTTGTTCCCTGGTCTTGTGATGGGTGTTGTCATATCCCAGGGGACATTACTGAGGGGGATTAAAGTTGTGTGAAGGCCACAGTAGAGGCTGAGCGCAGGGCACTAAGGAACTCCATGCATGCGTGCTCAGTCACTTCAATCATGTCCTACTCTTTGTGATCCCATGATCTGTTGCCCTCCAAGCTTTTCAGTCCATGGGGATTCTCCAGGCAGGAATACTGGAGTGGGCTGTCAGGCCCTCCTCCAGTGGATCTTCCTGACCCAGGGATCGAACCCCTGGGTCTTGTCTCCTGCCTTGGCAGACAGCTTCTTTACCACTAGTGCCACCTGGGAATCAAGGAACTCCATAGACCACTTCTAAGGTCTAAGAAGCTTCGGCTGCCAGGATCGGGGGGTTTACCTCTTTGTCTCCCCTGCTCTGAAGAAATAAAATTTGATAGTTTTCTTCCTGGGAGAATTTTCCTTTTCCACCAGCAACATGGATGGACCTAGACATTGTCATACTAAGTGAAGTCAGAGAAAGACAAAGACCATATGACATCACTTATATGTGAACCTAAAATACAGCACAAATGAACTGATCTACAAAATACAGAAACAGACTCACAGACATAGAGAAAAGACTTGTTGTTGCCAAAGACAAGAGGACAGTGGATTGAGAGTTTGTGATCAGCAGATTTATACGTGGGATGGATAAAAAACAAGATCCTACTGTATAGCACAGGGAATCATATTCAATATCCTGTGAAAAAGCATCATAGAAAAGAATGTGAAAAAGTATGTATATACACACACACACACACACACACACACACACACACACACACACACACACACACACACACACACACACACATATACCCTTGCTTCTGCGTAGTCACCCTGTTATGTCTGACTCTTTTGTGAAGCCATGGACTGTAGCCCTCCAGGCTCCTCTGACCATGGAATTTTTCAGGCAAGAATACTGGAGTGGGTTGTCAATTCTTCCTCCATGGAGAAACTATTAATATATTAATATGTTTTGTTGTAGCTGCTGTGTTCAGTCACTAAGTCGCGTCTGGCTTTGTGACCCAGTGGACTGCAGCACACCAAGCTTCCCTGTTCTTCACTCTCTCCCAGAGTTTGCTCAAATTCATGTTAGACACTGATGCTATCTAACCATCTCATCCTCTGCCACCCTCTTCTCCTTTTGCCTTCAATCTTTCCCAGTATCAGGGTCTTTTCATATATATATATATATATATATATATATATATATATATATATATATAATGTGTATATTAAATATATATATATGAGTCATTTTGCTGTACAACAGAAATTAAAACATTATAAATCAACTATACTTCAATAAAATTAAGAAAAAAAGAATTTGTTATTGAACATGATAACTATGAGTCATATGTGCAAAGCCAGGAGGAGACGTCAAGAATACAGTTGGAAATACAGCTCTGGAAGTGAAGGCGTGAGCTGGGCAGGACATGGGAAGGGGTCCCCAGCATACCGATGATATTTAAAGCCAGACATGGGTGATATGGCCCAGGGGTAAGCATGCAGAGTTAGCAGAGAAGAAGATCCAAGCCTAACTTGTAACATCTCCAATCTTTAAGTCAAGAGAGGAAAATACATGGTCCGGGACTTTCATTTCCTCTGCCTCAACTAGACAAACATTTATCATCAATCGTGGCCTTCTTTCCTACTGAGCCAATGTTCAGAATTTGATTTGTTCTCCACACAACACTATAGAAATCTCTGCCAAGAGATTAGTGCTGGCAAAAGACAGAAAACCTGATTGACTTCCTGGCTTTTGTTCAACGGTTACTAAATTTTTGGAGTGAGAATTTCTTTTTGACATCAAAATATTTAAACAAGCCCACATAATGGTAGTTTTGCTCTAGTTTATTCAGTCAATAGACTATACTAACTGCTCATAAAATGTCATGATAAGCCTGGGGCCATAGGTCCACTGGTTGGGAATCATTCCTCTGGAGCAGCCGTTCTCAAAGTGTGGACCCTGACCCAGCAGTGTTAGCATCACCTGGGAACTTGTTAAAAATGAAAATTCAGGGATTTTCATGGCAGTCCAGTGGTTAAGACTCTACGGGTCCACGGCAGGGTACACAGGTTCAATCCCTGGTTGGGGAGCTAAGATTCTGCATGTCACACAGTGTGGCCAAAAAAAAAAAAAGAGGGGGGTGCTTCCCTGCTGGCTGAGTGGTGAAGAATCCACCTGCCGATGCCGGAGACAGAGGTTCAGTCCCTGATCTGGAAAGATCCCACATGCCATGGAGGAACAAAACCTGTGAGCCACAACTACTGAGTCAGTGCTCTGGAGCTCAGGAGCCACAACCACTGAAACCCACATGCCTAGAGCCTGTGATCTGCGACGAGAAGCCCGAGCACCGAAACTAGAGAGCAGTCCTCGCTTGCTGCAACTAGAGAAAATCCCTCACTGCAACAAAGACCCAGCACAGCCAAAAATAAATAAATAGAATTGTTTTTAAAAAAGAAAAAAAAAGATAAAATTTGCAGACCCCAGGCCACAGTTGAATAAGAAACTCTGTATCATAAGTCCTCTGGGTATTTTGATGCAAGCTGAAGTTTGGGAATCACAGTTCTAAAGTTTTCTAGAATTAAATGATTTGTGCTGCTAACAGAGAAAGTGGGCTGACGGCTTCAGTCTGATCTTCTTAATTTCCATCAGGAACTAGGTTTAGGCTTTCAAAAATTCAACTGTAGTCTTAATTACTATTACAGCTCCTAGAAAAATCAAAGTGAAGTGAAAGTTGCACAGTCGTGTCTGACTCTTTGCAACCCCATGGACTATAAGGAAATGGCAACCCACTCCAGTATTCTTGCCTGGAGAATCCCATGGACAGAAGAGCCTGGCAGGCTATAGTCCATGGGACAGCAAAGAATTAGACATGACTTAGCAACTAAACAATAACAATAGCATGAATAAGACTACTCAACTGACAGATAGTTGTAGAATTAAAATGAGTTACTGTATGCCATGAAAAATTGATTTTAGTTTTCTCCCCTACTGTGGTGGGCTGGAAATGACTTCCCAGAAGATATTCACGGCAAATTCCCAGAATCTGTGAATGTTACCTTATTTAGAAAAAAGGGGGGGGGGCGCTTTATGCAAATGTGAATGAGTTAAGGGTCTTTAAAAAGGGAATGCATTAACATATTGGATTGTCCAAGTGGGCCCTGAATACAACCATATGTGTACTTTAAAAGGGGGCTTCCCACGTAGCGTTAGTGGTGAAGAGCCCACCTGCCAATGAAGGAGATACGAGAGACGCAGTTTCGATCCCTGGGTTGGGAAGATGCCCTGGAGGAAGGCATGGCAAGCCACTCCAGTATTCTAGCCTGGAGAATCCCGTGGACAGAGGAGCCTGGCGGGCTATAGACCATGGTGTCGCAAAGAGTCGGAAGTGACTGAAGCGATTTGAGCACGCACGCGTACTTTAAAAGACACACAGGGAAGACAGATAAACGAGGAGAAGGGGACGTGAAGATGGAATCAGAGTTTGAAGTGATGTCGTGACTCGTCAGGAAAGCGGAGGGAGACGCTGATGCTGGAAGAGGCAGGATGGATTCTCCCCTGGAGCACCTGTCGGGAACACAGTTCTGAGATGTTTTGGACTTCCGGCCTCTAGAACTGTGAGTGAATGCGTTTCTGTTATTATTATTTTAAGCCACTGAGTGTGCGGCGATTTGCTCCTGCATCTTCAGAAAATGAACGCATCGCTCCTAGTGCTAAGACTCCCCTGAAGTCTCCCCATCCTCAGAGCTATCTCGGCCCACCTGTCTCTTAGCCCAGCATGTAGGGGCTGCTATGGTCTCAGGGACCACAGGAATCCAGCTCAAGGACAAACAGAGCCACGGATAGTATGTAGACCACATACTTGCTATCCTAGCTTTGGCGCTTTTTCAACTAAATTATCTGGAAGCCCCCATAACCTATCTCTTGGGTCTTCCCATGCTAAGAGAAAGCAGGTACTCAATAAATACCTACTTATTGATCATCTAGTTGACATGTTTGTGTCAGTGACCATCATCATTTAATGTCTTCCAGAAAATATGGCCCGAGCTGAGTGACAGCGGGGTGCTCTGCCAAACTTTCATATCTCCATGGAGAAGGGGGGAGGGGGCCGATGGCAAATCCATCTCACCCTCTGGAAGTGCATTTGAACCACTTACGGGCTCCATCGTTTGCTTCCCAGATTTCCTGCATTTGTTTGCTACATTTTTATTCCTTGGCCTAATTTCAGAGCCAAGTTGTTGTAAAAGCGCAAGCTATCCAAATAACATTTCATAAGGCTGTGTATCAAATGCTTAAGTTGTCGTCAACATAAACAGAGCATCGTTAGAAATTCTCCCTGAACCATCGTTCTCCATCAAGGGTTTGCTTAAATTCTCCTCGCTTTCTCCTTTCCTTTTTCTGTGCCTCTAAGAAACTTCCACTTACTCTTTTCCCTCACTGAGCTACTCATCGTGACCTCCCTCCTCTCAACATTATCATCCATCCAGGACAAGGAATCATCAACACAATCCTGTTTTCAAACCTCTCTCTTTAGCACTTTCACAGACTGAAGTAACAATTGAGGGCTGGGCAGGACAGCACAGTTAGCAAGATGGCAGGAGCTAAGAGCTCATTGTTGGCCAAATTCCCTAAGTGAGTAAATGAGTCAGCACTATTTGGTGTCCCATTCTGTGTTGAAGGAAATGGAAATTAAAAAAAAAAAAAAAGAAAGAAAAGTAAAGCTCACTTCTACCCTGCAGAAAAATATCAATCTAATCAGAACTATAGGAGAGGCGGAGATAGTTACCTTCAGAGTTACTGTTACAATTTCTTTCTTTCTTTTTTTTTTGGCCATGTGGCATATGGGATCTTAGTTCTCTGAGCAGGGATCAAACCTGCACCCCCTGCGTTGGAAGTGTGGAGTCTTAATCACTGGACCACGGAAGACCCTACTGTTAGAGTTTTTAACTGGCAAAAGTGAGCATAGCTTCAAGTTTAGGAAGCAAACACTGGCCTGGAATCCCATTGCCTGGGTTTAAATCAAACTATGTGGGACCTTGGTAAATTACTTAACCCCTTGAAGCCCCAGTTAGGAAATGAAAGTATTAGGACCTACCGTATAGAGATATTGTGAGAATAAAGTGAGATGATGAAGCAGAACACATTGTCTTAGAATGCTCTATATAAATACTCAGTGTGCAGGCGTGCTTAGTCACTCAGTTGTGTCTGACTCTTCGCAACCCTATGGACTGTAGCCCGCCAGGCTCCTCTGTCCATGGGATTTTTCAGGCAAGAATACTGGTGTGGGTTGCCATTTCTTATTCCAATAAATACTCAATAAATATCACTATTAGTGGTTAACCAATTTCCTTGTCAATCCAAATGAGTTGCAAATCTATGGAGTTAGATATCACTGATAGTAGCAATGAATGTTGATATTAACTAACCAAATATAGATGGGATGTGAGAGTTGAACTATAAAGATAGCTGAGCACTGAAGAATGGACGTTTTTGAACTGTGGTGTCAAAAGAGAAGACTCCTGAGAGTCCCTTGGACTACAAGGAGATCAAACCAGTCAATCCTAAAGGAAATCAGTCCTGAATATTCATTGGAAGGAATGATGCTGAAGCTGACGCTCCAATACTTTGGCCACCTGATGCGAAGAACTGACTCATTGGAAAAGACCCTGATGCTGGGAAAGATTGAAGGCAGGAGGAGAAGGGGATAACAGAGGATGAGATGGTTGGATAGCATCACTGACTCGATGGACATGAGTTTGAACTCACTCCGGGAGTTTGTGACGGACAGGGAAGCCTGGTGTGCTGCAGTCCATGGGGTCGCAAAGAGTCGGACACAACTGAGTGATTGAACTGAACTGAACTGAACTGAACCTGTCCCACATGGGAAACTAACTGAGCAAGAATCCTATCAACTACAGCTTATCATCAATCATAGGTTTAGTTCCGAATTTACCCAGAACCTGTTCTTGCAAAAGAGACCTCAACACACTTAAAGTAGAGCTCAGGGACTTCTCTGGTGGTCCAGCGGTTAAGACTCTACTCTCCCAAAGCAGGGGACCTCGGTTCGGTCCCTGGTGAGGGAGCTAAGTCCCACATGCCGCAACTAAGATTCAGCACAGCCAAATAAATACATATTTAAAAATAAAATATGTACCACAACTTCCTTATCCATTCACATGCTGATGGACATCTATACACATGGAATATTATTCAGCTACAAAAAGGAGCACATTTGAGTCAGTTCTAATGAGGTGGATGAACCTACAGCCTATTATACTGAGCTAAGTAAGTCAAAAGAGAAAGACAAATATCGTATATTAATGCATGTACATGGAATCTAGAAAGATGGTACTGATGATCTTACATTCAGGGCAGCAAAGGAAACACAAACATAAAGAACAGACTTCTGGACTCAGTGAGAGAAGGCGAGGGTGGGATGATTTGAGATAATAGCATTGAGGCATATATATTACCATATGTAAAACAGACAGCCAGTGGGAGTTTGATGTATGATGGGAACCCAAAGCAGGTGCTCTGTGACAGCCTGGAGGGAGGCAGGAGGGGACGCTCGTATATCTGTGCTGAGTCATGTTCATGGATAGCAAAAACCATCACAATATTATAAAGAAATTATCTTCTAATTTAAATAAATAAATTAATTAATTAAAAGCGAAATAGAAGTAGAGCTCAGCCTGGGGCTTCCCTGGTGGCTCAGCTGGTAAAGAATCTGCCTGCAATGCAGGAGACCTGGGTGTGATCCCTGAGTTGGGAAGATCCCCTGGAGGAGGGCATGGCAACCCACTCCAGTATTCTTGCCTGGAGAATCCCCCTGGACAGAGGAGTCTGGTGGACGATGGTTCATAGGTTCGCAAAGAGCTGGACAGGACTGGGCAGCTAAGCACAGCAGAGTTCAGCCTCAGGTACCCATCTTCACCTTTCCATAGACGCCCCCCTCTCTTTGTTTCCACTCTGATATACCCTCTCATGGGTCCTTTAAATCAAGGGTGCTCAAGTGAGAGGCTTTGCTCCTGAATCTGACTTGGAGAACTGGCGCTGCCAGGGAAGTTCTTGGATGGAACATGTGGGTTTGGATGACTGTACTTCCCTGGAGCGACAGAATTTGTAACTCTCATTTTTTTTTTTTTCCTGAATCTAAGTGGTGTCTCCACATTTTTAAGCAAATGGAAGTTGTGATGCTGCCAAGTAACCCTCAAACTTCTCTCCCCTTGAAAAGATGCACTGCCCCAAAGGGAAGGAAGGAATTAGTCAGAAGAAATCACAGAGCAATTGATGACTGAATCAAACTGAATGAAATATTGCCTTGTGGACAATCCCCCCATCCTGGCTCAGCTGGAGATGCCCAAAGATGGGGCACATTGCAGATTTCACATTTGGCCAGAATGAACCAAAATCCAGTACTTGAGAGAGAGAGAGAGAGAGTGTGTGTGTGTGTGTGTGTGTGTGTGTGTGTGTAAAAGAGAGAGAGACAATATGAGCTTTTCATTTGCATATGTGGCACTGATTTTTTTTCTCCAGTGGGGAAAACACTATGCAAAACCATCAAGTAACTAACAAAGACTATCTTCATACAGGGAAAGAAAAGGCTAGATAAATATTTGCGAACTGTAAAGACTGGTCTAAATCTCTACCCACCTGAAGACAAAGGGTCAGAGAACAATGCCCCCTTCAGCTGGGGTCGTTGACCCCCACGTGCATACCATGCTTGTTTACACTACACAGAAGGAATCCGCTCACAGGATCCCGTGGAATCCTTGGAGTCCCCTCCTGTGATGTCTTTTCCCTCCCTCTAGGCAGAAGAGACTGTTTGAAGAAAGATGCAAGAAAGTACACGCCCCAAGAATGCAAGTCTTCCTCCAGGCAAATAGCTCGGGCAAACCCCAAACAGCAGGCTCTGGAGTTTGTCTTCTGCTTCTGGGGGACACGCCCCCTCCACCCCCATCTCCAGACCCCACTCCTCCTGTCTCAGTTCCCAGGGTGACCCTCAGGGTAGCGTCTGCTCTGATTCGGATTTGCTGGGCTCCACCAAGCAGGAGACACTCCCGTCATTGCTACAACAAAGGCTTTGACTCATTCCAGTGCTACGTGTGTCTGTGGGCACGCTCGCCTGTGTGTAAGTCAAGGAGGTATATTTACATCTCACTGAAGGAAATTTCAAGATGCTGTCACCAAGCCACAGTCTCCAATTTTCAACTCCAGAATCCCACCTCCTTCACCTTTTACTTATTCCTCAATGGGCCGGAACAAGGAGGCTTGGCTTCTACTTTCTCAACCATAAACCCTGTAGGTTGAAAATATTTACCAGGCTCTGTCACAGGTTGTACTTGTGAGATTTCTTCCAGGGAAGGAGATCAGTTTCCTTCCATCAGTACCTAAACCTCTCCTATAACATTGCAAAGTTGTTGTTAAGAAAAGGTAAGATCCATAAACAGAATCCTTTCCCTACTGTGGCAGGGACTCAACCAAAGTCAAGCCCACAACTCAGCTTGGTGTTTTTTTCAACCATGAAGTAGCTTTTTGGTGAATCTACTGAGTCACTTAATGTGGCTGTTTTACTCTTAATTTTTTTTTTAAATTATTTTATTTTATTTTATTTATTTGACTGTGCTGGGTCTTAACTGCAGCATGCAGGATCTAGTTCCCTAACCAGGGACTGAACCCTGAGCCTCCCTGATTTGGGAGCATGGAGTCTTAACCACTAGACCACCAGGGAAGTCCCAACATGGACACTTCAACTGTGTGTGACCCCGGCTTTTTAGGGGCTTTCCTCATAGCTCAGTTGGTAAAGAATCCGCCTGCAATGCAGGAGACCCCAGTTTGATTCCTGGGTTGGGAAGATCCACTGGAGAAGGGATAGGCTACCCACTCCAGTATTCTTGGGCTTCCCTTGTGGCTCAGCTGGTAAAGAATCCGCCTGCAATGCTGGAGACCTGGGTTCGATCCCTGGGTTGGGAAGATCCCCTGGAGAAAGGAAAGGCTACTCACTCCAGTATTCTGGCCTGGAGAATTCCATGGAGTGTATAGTCCATGGGGACACAAAGAGTCGGACATGACTGAGCGACTTTTGCTTTCACTGGCTTGTTAGACTCCGTAAAGAGGAGAATTAACTGCTATTCACTGGGGTTCACTCAGCTGGCTGGAGTGCTGGCCAGGAAGTACCAGCTTGATTAAACCCACTTCCTGGTGGCTATGATGTCATGCTAAGTTCAGCCCTTGCCTTTGTCATTGTTGTTCAGTCGCTCAGTCATGTCTGATTCCTTGGGATCTCGTGGACTGTAGCATGCCAGGCTCCTCTTTCCTCTGCTTTCTCCCAGGGTTTGCTCAAGTTCATGTCCGTTGAGTCGGTGATGTATCTAACCATCTCATCCTCTGTCGCCCTCTTCTTTCGCCTTCAATCTTTCCCAGCATCAGGGTCTTTTCCAATGAGTTGGTTCTTCCCATCAGGTGGCCAAAGTATTGGAGCTTTAGTATCAGACCTTTCCAGTGAATATTCAGGGTTGATTTCCTTTAGGATTGATTGGTTTGATCCATTTGCTGTCCAAGGGACTCTCAAGAGTCTTCTCCAACACCACAGTTCAAAAGCCCTTGCCTTAATAATTGAAAAATAGAGTAACTGGGGCTCAGAAAGTCGGCACAGATCATTCCTAGAAATGTGTCATTCCAGTTCATTAATCACACATGTTTTTCCCTCTGTGTTTATCTGGAAGGGAGGTTTCCACCCTCCCCTCTTCTGTTCTCACAGAAGAGCAGGGCCTGAGGGGTATCCTGATTTCTCCTATTTGTTGATCAGTTACATTCTCCAGATAAACCTTTGCTCAAATGCCAAGAGAAAAGAGCTTCTGAGAACAGAATATTCGTAGGCAAAAATCTCCAAAAAAAAAGAAGAGAAAAAGTCTGAGGACTTTGCTGGTGGCTCAGTGGTAAAGGATCCACCTGCCAATGAACATAGGTTCAATCCCTGGGTCGGGAAGATCCCCTGGAGAAGGAAATGGCAACCCACTCCAGTATTGCTGCCTGGAGAATCCCATGGACAGAGGAGCCTGGGTGGCTACAGCCCATGGGGTGGCAAAGAGTCGGACACGACTGAGCGACTAACGGGTTCTATTGGACTACAGCCTATTAACAATGTTGTGATAGTTTCACGTGAAGAGCGAAGGGACTCAGCCATACATATACATGTATCCATCTTCCCACAAACTCCCTTCCATCCCGTAGGAAACTTCTTGCAGCTCTGTGCAAGGCAGGAAGAGAAGACAGCGGAGCTGGACAAGGCGAGAGGGCTGGCTCTTCCTGCAGGTGTGGGGCTGGGGGTGGGGCCACACTGAAGCTTCACTTTAGAGGGGGTGGGAAAGCCCTGATAAGTAAATCCCCCCAAATCTGGGCCTGCTTATGACTCCCCCACACCCAGCAGGAATTCAAGTTACTTTTTACCCACCTGGTTAGAATCTAGGAGCAGGGTCGGGAGGGGGGTGTGGTGGGGTGTGATTTTATCATTCAGCATACAGAAAACTTCCTTAAGTGTCCTCAAGATTCTCCACCTCCCAGCCCACTGAGTCTGGTGGGGAACAGGTCAAGAAAGTGATCAAGAAAGCGGTGAACACTTGAGACATCAGACTTTTGTCCCTATGACAGAGGATCTTTCAGCAGAGGGTGAGATTTCTGTTATATAGACAAGCCGGTTGTCTCCATGGAGAAGGGACAAACTGGAAACCATCAAGGAGAAATTAGAGCAACAGTACCTACAGGGAAGCCACCCCAGGTAATGGCTCAGGCTGCTGCCGCTGCTAAGTCGCTTCAGTCGTGTCCGACTCTGTGCCACCCCATAGACGGCAGCCCACCAGGCTCCTCTGTCCCTGGGATTCTCCAGGCAAGAACACTGGAGTGGGTTGCCATTTCCTTCTCCAATGCATGCATGCATGCTAAGTTGCTTCAGTTGAGTCCGACTCCCTGTGACCCCATGGACAGCAGCCCACCAGGCTCCTCTGTCCACGGGACTCTCCAGGCAAGAATACTGGAGTGGGTTGCCATTTCCTTCTTCAAATGGCTCAGGAAGGACTATTTTCCCCCTATGGACGATGGGGCTAGAAGCCCAGAGAAAGTGTTAATCAGCCATGTCTCTGCCCTCTGGTGTTGACCCAATGCTGGGTGTGGGGAGCGGTGGAGGGGGAGCAGGGGGCAGGGAAGCTTCTTTGCTGGAGTGACCCTAGGACATTCTTTGCATTGGGTAGAGAAAGGTTTGTGTTTTAAAAGCCCAAAGGAAGTGCTCTTTTCCCTTTAGATTCTGGGCCTGGGTTAACGTCAAAGCAATTTGGAGTGCCCCCATCTGCTCCCAGCAGCCCCTGATGGCCAGTAGGGACCTGGAGGTACCGGCCACTAGAGGGCGAGCTGCCCCCGTGCCGCTGGCTGGCGGAGGTGGGTGGGAGGTGGGTGGGAGGTGGGTGGGGGGGGGTGGGATGCGGGTGGGGATGAGGGTGTGGGTGGGGTGTTTGTCAGGAAACACGCAGGAGACAGAGGAGGTGGTTCCATCCAAGGTTTTCTGAACGAGGCATTAAGTCTCACAAGATGGATTTATGGCCCAGGACAGGAGTGGGCGTGGGGGCATTGGGTAGGGGGAGAGAAAGACAACAGAATTCAGGCACCCCTGGAGAACTCGCAAGGGAAGCCTGGTATACCTGTCAGAAATTCCCTTGAAGCCCCAGAATGCATGTCTTCGGCAGGATGACCTGCAGAGGACCTTGGGGATGCTCTTTTAATGGAGCCTTCTAGAACAAGTGCGAGTCAGATAAGATCTGCTGCAGGCAGTCTCCTGTGTCCCACGGGGAACTCTGGTCCTTTCACCCACCTGGCTAGGACCTTGGAGCTGGGCAGTGGGGCGAGAAGGTTGTGGGTGTCCCACCCATGCACCAAGTCTTAGATGGAGAGCCCGGGTTTGGAGTACCGGCTGGTGGCTACACAGAGAGGAGAAAGCAGAGAAGGGTCTAAGTTGGGGCTGCCTGGCCTGCTTGTGGGGTCTTTGGGGGGAGCGGGGGTGGGAGGTGGCTGAGCTGGTGCTTCTCCCAGGCTGTCAGCAGCCTGCTGGCCCCAGGCCACCAGGAAAAGCAATATCCCTCCAATTTCTGAGGCCCCTTCTAAGTTACATGTTAGCTAGAGATGTAACTAGAAAATGACAAGAATTACTGAAGGGGGTGGGAGGGGTGGAGGAGAGAGAAATTAGGAGTTTGGGGTTAACATATACACACCATTATATATAAAACAGGTAAGTAACAAGATGAAGAACTGACTCATTGGAAAAGACCCTGATGATAGGGAAGACTGAGGGCAGGAGAAGCAGGAGACAGAGGATTTGGTGGTTGGATGGCATCACCCAATGGACATGAGTCTGAGCAAACTCTGGGAGATGATGAAGGACAGGGGAGCCTGACGTGCTGAAGTCCATGGGGGCTCAAAGAGTCAACCACGACTTAGCAACTGAACAGCAATAAGCAGGAAGGACCAACTGTGTAGCACAGGGAACTCGACTCAATATCTTGTAGTAAGCTAAAATAGAAATGAATCTGAAGAAGAATATATGTGTGTTTTATATATATATGTATGCATGCTCAGTCACTCAGTTGTGTCCGACTCTTTCCGACCCTATGGACTATAACCTACCAGGCTCCTCTGTCCGTGGAAATTTTCAGGCAAGAATACAGGAGTGAGTTGCCATATCCTCCTCCAGGGGATCTTCCCAACCTGGGAATCGAACCTGAGTCTCTTGCATCTCCTGCATTGGAGATAGATTCATTACCACTGAACCTCAAATTAATGATACATCAATTTTTTTTAAAAAAGAGACAAAAGTGGGGCGCAATCCCACCCCACACTACCTTCACTTCAAACTATCTTCACTGTTCACTGGAGAAAACGGGGTGGGGGCATAGACACTGGCTCCCCACCTTGCCTCTGCTCTGCACCCCTGAGTTCACATGTACTTCTGGGAAAGCGCTAGTCTTCAGTAAGACCCTCTGTGGTTGCGTGGTCCCTCTGCTGCGACAGAGGCAGTGAGATTGCGTGTGTGTCGCTCGCAGAAGAGCTGTCTTGTTGACAGAACCGTCGAGCTCAGGATGAATTGCCTCTCCTCGAGGGTGCCGCCGCTGTGGTTTCCACTTCTGCCCTCAGGTTCATCGCTGGGTCTCCTGGCACTTTAGGAAATGAACTGCTATAATTCCACTCTGATCAGGCAGCCTTCCACAGCCAGCCCCTGCGGCTGCCGGCTTGTCACTCAGAGGCCAACCAGGGGCAGCTGCGGGGGCGCCTCCCCGCAGGGGCAAGGGAGGGGCTCCTGGTTGGCTGTGTCTTCAAGAAGGAAGGCTGGGAGCCTGATACCCTGGGGAGCTGGGACCAGCAGGCCGCAGGCCCCAGTGACTGTGGCTGAAGATGGAGCTGCCTGCAGCCACAGAGGGCTTGCCGAGGAGCCCTGGGGCTGTGCTGGGGTTTGTGTTTCCTTGTTGGACACCCAAATGCAGTGCTCAGTCATGCCTGACTCTTTGCGACCCCATGAACTATAGTCTGCCAGGCTCCTCTGTCCGTGGAACTCTCCAGGCAAGAATACTGGAATGGGTTGCTTTTTCCTACTCTAGGAGATCTTCCTGACCCAGGGATCGAACCCATGTCTCCTGTGTCTCCAGTATTGGCAGGAGGTTTTTTTACCCACTGAGTCACTGGGGAAACCCTTGTCTTGGTTAATTACAGAAATTTATTTCAGTTTTATGGGCTTCCCAGGTGGTGCAGTGGTAAGGAACTCACCTGCCAGTGCAGGAGATGTGAAAGATGCAGGTTCAATCCCTGGGTCGGGAAGATCCCGTGGAGGAGGAAATGGTTTCTTGCCTGGGAAATCCCAAGGACAGAGGAGCCTGGTGGACTGTAGTCCATGGGATCACAAATAGTCAGACATCACTTAGCACACCACAACATTTCAGTTTTGTAACTATGAAGTCATAAGTTGGGTTTGGTAATGATAAATATTATTGTCTTCATATACTTAGGATGTAGAATCGCTATGTGGACTATTCTGTGAAGCCTGGCCACTGATCCACAGACCATTCTGGAAACTGGATTCTCTGCTTTTCCTTCCACTCACTCTGCAGATGCTGACATGCCCTATGGGGGAGTAGTGATCATTATGATTGTGATATTTTGCAGACTTATCCTAAGTATCTCTCAGGACTTCCACCATAGGTGGGCCGAGAAAACCAATGTGGGGAGGGAATGTGTGTACAGTGCCCTGGGCCCTGGGCCCAGGACCCTACAAGCTGTTTGGTAAAAATGTGAACCTTGGCATCTAAACCATCCTGCCCATGGTAGGAAGAGGTTCTGACTCATAATTCAAGACCCAGAAAGTACTCTAGATTCTAGACCAGATGCACCGGGAGTAAGTTTCTGACAAGTGTACCTGACTGGCCACTGCAACATAGAGACCCTTCTCTACACATACAGGCTTTACAGGTGACTCCGTGGTAAAAATCTGCCTGCAATGCAGGAGACCCAGGTTCGATCCGTGGGTCAGGAAGATCCCCTGGAGAGGGAATGGCTACCCGCTCCAGTATTCTTACCTGGAGAATCCCAGGGACAGAGGAGCCTGGTGGGCTACAGTCCATGGTATTGCCAAGAGTCGGACACGACTGAACGACTGACACTCTACACACAAGGGGCTGTTTCTGGCATGTGGGCTGGTTTCAAGCTGTCAGGTGACCTGGGCCACGGGTCCCCTTGGCAGTTTCATGCGAAGTAATTCCAGAGTTCTCTGACAAGGCTGCAGACTCCCCATCCCACCCAAGATTCTTGCACATTATTTAAATAGGATGCAAATGCATGGTCTGCTCCGAGCCCTGGCAGCTTTCAATTCTCATATTTTCGGAATGGTGAGACCTGCCATCAGTTCATTTGAAGTTCAGTCCAAGATGCGCCTGTCCCTGACATTTGTTCATTTTTTATGCAGGTAACATTTCGGAGAATTTAAAAAGAAGGCATGGTTGTATTCCATTCCCTACCATCCTCCAAAACAATTGGAAAAAAAAAATCAGACATTTGTTGCATGCAGAAGAGCTGGGACATAACCAACTTCTTCCCACCCGCCTGAATCTCCAAGTTGGATTCTTTAAGCCCTCTCATTGGCAATCCATCTTCTATTTCCTTTCTGATATTTCGAGGGTGGGAACTGCCTCTTTGAGGAGTTAGGCTCCTAAGAACACAAGCACATCCCACCAAAGGGTGGGGCCCTGAAGTTATTGGGGTGAATAGCAGGGAGGTGGAGCCTGGCTGCTGACAAAGGGAAGGGGATACCATTCATTTATTTCCTCCTTTTGCACTGAAGGCTGAGCCCATCCACTCCCAAGCTGAGCACGTAACTGACAGAAGCCTCACCTTTGCACCTGGGATCTTGGCAGGCGGGGGTGGGGGTGGGGGCTACTTGAAAGACAAAACCACAGGAGAGGAAACAGAAAAAGATGAAGCCAAGGTGGTGTGGTGCTGTGTGGGTGGTATGCTGGCTACACAGACTCTTCATACCCCCCACCTCAGATTCAGCCCAGCCTGCATGTGTGTGTACACATACATGCACACATGTACACACAGACACAATTACACACTTCCCATCACTTTACGCCTAGTTCAGAATGAAAGAAAGGACAAGGATAAAGGGGCTAAAAGGAGAAGTGAGAAAAGCAAAAGAAAAAGATAGAGGGTGTGGCCCATGTGGAAAGCTGGTCATTGTCCCTCTGGAGCCCCCAAGTCCCTTTATTTTCCCTCCCTGGGCACACGTCACCAGAAAGTTACACTCCCGGCCTCACGTGTCCCAGCTCCCTGGCCCCAGTGCAGGGACTGGGGACTCAATTCTTGCCACTGGAATGTGGGTGGAATTAGCACTTGCTTCCTTGTGCTCATTCTCAAACTCCCTGCGCCCCAGGAGGCTGAGCAAGTGGCTACTCGGCTTCAGCCTCTCAGAGCTGCAGGAGAGAAGGGCCAGAGCCCCGAGCGAGCTTGTGGTGCAGGGGAGCTGTGTTACCCACGAGGCGGTGGATGCGAGAAACAAATGACCCCGTTTCAGCTCCACGTGGTTTGGTTTCTCTGTTGTAGGGCGCAGAGCTACAGCCTGCAAAGAAGGGCAGGTGAGAGAACAACTGAGCGACTATGGAAGAAACACGTGATCAATGGGAAGGATCAGTTTCCAGGAGGGTATAGAGAAGTCCTATTTCCACAAAACTCTAGGGCCCCCAGACCATCAGGTCATCTACAGTGATTTTAAGCAAAATGATTACAAGGGCTGCCTCATTCACCTTGAAAGGTAAGGATGTCAAAACATTAGAGGTCTGGGTACTGGCCCTTAGCAAGGGTTTAATTAATCCGCTGAGATGATTCTCCAGTGGAGTAAAGACCCATTTCTGAGTGTGGCCAAGAGAGGTGAAACGACCCCCTTCTCATGACCTTGGAAAGGGGACTCCCATGCCTGCTGATCGAGCATTTGACCAGATAACTTCTGAGGTCTCATCGAACATCAGTATTCTCCAGAAAAGGTTTAAGTCAAAAAAGCTGAGTCGCTTTTCCGTGCTTTGTGCATTACTTGCATTTCACCTCACTCTTCACTTGTGCAGTGAATTCTGAATACTTATCAGCTCTTAAACCTGCTCTTTGCAAATCCCTAAGGTCTGGTTTCCACTTTCTCACCTGGTAAGTCAGGAGCTCCCCGTGAATTGTCTGTTTCCTACGAACTGTAACAAAACACTGTTTTCATGGCTTTGCCTTCCGTGGAAACCTCAGGTATGCCGCTTGACAGGTCAAGGCTAGCCGCCTCGCCTAGGCAGTCTGCTTTCAGACTTGTTGGGAGGTCCTCAGTCAGGAAAATATATTCCTTCCTGACGTAATCACAGAAGCCTGAAATTCAGCTACTCGTGTTCATTCCTTTGTATCCTCTGTAGTCTTTTCTGAGCAGTTCTTTCTAAAAATGCAATCAGCCATTGACAGGTGACAAATTAAACACGTGTCTGAGAAGCACAGGGTAAGGGGAAATGGTGACTGAGGAAGTTGCCTCTGGAAAAATAAAATGGCTTTATTTACGGTTGTCCATCACACAACTTCTTTGCGATTGCTGCTAAAATGGTAGAGAAATGCAAGGTGGCCCCTTGGGGTCTTTACTCTCCTCACTCTTGTGCCTTCCAAGTATGTTCGTCCTGCAGACGCATACATGATAGAGGGCTGAGAGTGACTTACAGCCAAGAGAGCCAGCTGGCTACTTGGCTGGGCCAGACCTCCCTCTCCTGACCGAAACCAGCCCTGGCCTCTAGGATCCCACAAGTAATCTGGTACCTCTCGGTGTTTGGCCAGTTGGTCTGGTCACCGCTCTTGGTTCCTTTTGAGCAGGTCATCTGAGGAGAAAGGGGACGCAGGACAGGTCATGTTTGTTGGATGGAAGGGGAGGGTTGGGTGTGAGATAAGAGCCCGCCTGGTCAGTGCAGACATAGATGGAGAGCCTGAGTAACTCGCAGTGACAGAAGGTCACCAGACCATTGGCAGAGGGTGAGAAAGGGAGGCCAAGTAGAGAATAAAAGAGAAGGATGGGGGAAAAAAGCTTCTGTACCTAGTCATTATGCCAGATGCATCAATGCAGAGAACAGGATTCAAAGTGAGAACGTGGTTATTTATACATTTTTTGTGGGGCATTTGACCTACTGCCTGGGATATTTCTGAGTCTCCAAAGCTCAAGTTTCCCTGATAAGAGACAGGGATTCGGTTTTATTCTCAGCTTCATGAGATCATATGGAACTTTGGCTTCACGTGAGTTAGGCTGCCAGCTTCCTTGAGCAGAGAAGGAGGCAGGATGTCAACTCCCAAGAAAACGAAGCACAGCTTGCCTGGTGAAGAACGGAATGCAGGAGGGGGCATGGAAATCAGAACAGAGCCCTTATCCAAAGGGAGGAAAAGAGGCTAAAGACGGCTCTGTATCTAGGCTGGCCAGAAGGAGAGAGCAACCCCTGGTGAGAGTGAGCCTGAAGGATGATGACCCAGATGTGGGTGGTAATTAATCCCATGGACTCACAAGCTTGGCTCTGAGTCTTGGTTCCCTGTGCTGGGCTCAGTCCTGAGAAGGTCAGTGTAATTCAGAAAACTGGTGGCACATTCTACCTTCTCATTTTTGATGCTCATATCTGTCTTATCATCCATCTGATTATGTACTCCTCGAAGGACGTTTATATGGTCCTCAGCACTTAGTTCATTGTCTTGAATGTGGTTCATGCTCATGGCAGCAGGGTGTCGCCTATCAGGTATTGGCATTAGCTTTCATATCTCCCAGCCTTTGTGCTGTGGGAAGTGCCCCGTGGCTAACCTGATTAGTGATCTGGGAAACAGGAGAGACAGAATTAGTGTGTGACCTGCCGCTAGCTCTTCCCTTACACCCAAGAACCATGTCTCCCCAACAGTGAAGCTGTAAGATGGAGTATCACTCAGAAGGTGTGGAATTTCACTCATCCGCTGACCCACACTGGCGATGTCACCCTAGTGACAAATAGACTTTTGTTGTTTATAATGACTGGGATTTGGGAGTTCTTTGTTTCTGCAGTGAGGCCTAGCTGATCCTGACTGATGCAAATTTAATAAATCTTAATCTGAAAGTGAAAGTCCGTGTGAAAGAGTCGTGTCCAGGTCTTTGTGACCCCATGGACTATACAGTCCATGCAATTCTCCAGGCCAGAATCCTGGAGTGGGTAGCCTTTGCCTTCTCCAGGGGATCTTCCCAACCCAGGGACCAAACCCAGGTCTCCCACATTGCAAGCGGATTCTTTACCAGCTGAGCCACCAGGGAAGCCCCATAAATCACAATAGAAGTCAATAAATCTTGTTCATGAATGAATGAATGAATGAATGAAATGGCTAAGCTGATGACAATAAGAGGATTGCTAATGGGGTTCCCTGCTTGGATTAACCTCTTCACAGCCAACATCTTTTTTTTTTTTTTTTTTGCTGTCAAAGTCTTTTTTAAAATTAAATTTTTTGGAGTATAGTTAGTTTTTACTGTACGGCAAAGTGAATCAGCCATATATATCTCCCCTCTTTATTGGATTTCCTTCCCTTTTAGGTTGCCACAGAGCACGGAATAGGGTTCCCTGAGCTTTACAGTAGGTTCTCATTAGTCATCTGTTTTATACACAGTATCAACAGTATATATAAGCCAATCCCAATCTCCCAATTCATCCCACTCCCCTTCCCTCCTTGGTGTCCATACATTTATTCTCTATGTCTGTGTCTCTATTTCAGCTTTGCAAATAGGATCATCTATACCATTTTTTCTGGACTCTGTATATATTCATTCATATACTGTAGTTTTCTCTTTTTGACTTGTTCAGTTGCCAAGTCATGTCTAACTCTCGGCAACGCCATGGACTGCTGCCTGCCAGGCTTCCCTGTCCTTCACTATCTCCCAGAGTTTGCTCAAACTCACATCCATTGAGTCAGTGATGCCATCCAAGCATCTCATCTTCTGTAGCCCCCCTCCTTTTCTTGCCCTCAATCTTTTCCAGCATCAGGGTCTTTTCCAAAGAGTCGGCTCTTTGCTTCACTCTTTCTTCACTCACTTCAGTATTCTGTCTTCCTTAGCTATACAGTAAAGACCATAACGTCTTCCAGGGAAAGGGCTAAATGTTGGACACAGTAAACTAGGGTAAAGTATTTTGCACAACTGCCGTGCTTCAGGCACTGTCCTAGAACCAGGAATATAAAATGAGCTAAACATGTTCTCCACCCTTGGCAGGTTCCCTTCTTAGTAGGGGAGGTAAAGACACAGCCAACATTGCAATGCCTGTTAGTGTAGTTGCTAAGACCAGACAGCTGCTGCTACCAATAGCAGAGGGATGGAGACCTAATTCAGGCTGGGAATTCCAGCCAGAGGAAGTGGGTAAGACAAAGACAGAGAGGAGAGAGAGTGGACATATTCAAGAAACCGAAAACAAGTTGGCACAACTGGAAAACAGGATTCAGGAGAGCGGTGGTCAAAGATGATTCTGTAAGGACGTAAAGGGGCTTGTGGTACCTTACTGAGCTTGACCTGAATCAGGTAGTTAAGGGTCATAAGGTGTGTGGGGACATACCCCCACTAATCAGAGTGCTCTAAAACCTTCTGACATTCTTGTGTAGGTGATAGCCATCGAAACGTTTGACCAGACTTTACTTCCATATCAGAAAGCTCACACCAATGGTGATGCGGAGGATGGGTTGAGGTGGAGGTGGTGGTAGCCACCGCTGGTGGGCAGGCTTTCATGAGGCCCAGGTGAGTGTTGGTGGCCTGTCCTCTGACCAGCCTCCTGAGGTTCCATGCCAACAGAGGCTCCACTTCCAGATGGCCACGCTGACTTCACGGGAGCAGAATCAGCACGATATACATATACCATATACAGAATCTGGATTCTGTATATATGCAATTGTTGTTGTTCAGTTGCTCAGTTGTGTCCGACTCTTTGCCACCCCATGGACTGCAGCACATCAGGCGTCCTTGTCTTTCACCATCTTCTGGAGTTTGCTCAAACTCATGTCTGTTGAGTCAGTGATGCCACCCAACCATCTCATCCTCTGTCGTCCTCTTCTCCTGCCCTCAATTTTCCCCAGAGTCAGGGTCTTTTCTAATGAGTCAACTTTTGCATTAGGTGGCCAAAGTATTGGAGCTTCAGCTTCAATATCAGTCCTTCCAATGAATATTCAGAGTTGATTTCCTTTAGGATTAACAGATTTGATCTCATAGTGGCTTGATACATATTGTATATATGCATTAATATGCAGTGTTTTTTCCTCTAGTTCTCCAGTTCTCCGATTCTCACACTCCCAGAGCTCCTTGGTATTTCTGTCTGGGGTTAACAGAGGTCTTTTAGTGGGGCCTGGAGGGTTCCAAGACCACTAGACTGCCTGTTTCATACCAGACCCTCAAAAAAATTTGATAAGTTCTGGTATTTTCCAAACTCTTTCTTCTTTTATCTGTGCACAAGATAAAACATACCATCGTCTTCATAGAAGGCAGAATCATCTTACTGATAGAATATTGGATTTTTCTTGCAAATATTTTACCAAGACTTTTAAACTTATGCCTCTTGGGAACATAAAATAGTGTTTTTCTCTTTGTTTTATATCAGGGTAAAAGTGATTCCTTACAGCAAATTGGATATTTTTCCATCTTTTCCCTATTTTTACTGCAGAGTGAAAATAAAAATAAACCCCAGATGGATTAAATAATTAAATCACTGCCTTTTTCAGATAAATCCGCTGAGCTGGATTCTTCTTTTAATCTGTTTCATGCCCAAATTGGAGTTCTGAGTGAGTCAGGAGATTCTTTCATGGAACCAGTGAAGTGTAGGGTATGTGAGAATGTGTGTGTGTGTGTGTGTGTGTGTGTGTGTATGTGTATGCAGGTGGAGTGTAGAGAGGAGGGTATCAGGGTCATGAGATAAAGGTCTGGACATGTGCAGAGCTTCAGTGGGCATTTCAGGGACAGGAAATAAAATTAGAGCCAATCAGACCAGATCAAACCTCTTTCCAGGCAGGCACACACTCAGATCTGTCTACTGATGCTTGGGGGGCCTAAGGGTGGCTTTCCTCTGCTTCACAAACTTGTCTGTAGGAGAAAATTCCAGGGGAGAAAAGCTTGCATCCAGTCCCTCTGGTCAACCCTATGGCTGGGTGTTAAACAGGCCTGAGACACCCTCTCCTTCCCAAAAATGACCAATGTGACTACCTCCAGAGTTTAGTTCGGCAAATCCCCTCCTTTTCGCAGCATCACGCCCTGGCAGCCTGGCTCTGTTCTCCAGCTCTTGCCAGGGGGAGACATGGATCAAGCCCTTTGGAGAGGGAAGGCATGGGGCCAAGGCATTTACGCCCCCCGGGGCTCCCTTCTGTCACCCCTCCTGTTTTGCACAGCAACCTGGGCTCAGCGCCCGCTGCCCATGGGCATGGCCTCGGAATATGACAAGGAGGGTGGGCTGTCACTCCTTTTTGGTTTACACAAAGCCTGGAGGCTGGCGGCCCGTGGCGTCCGGGGGGATACTCGATGCTGCCGGGCTGGAGGGATGCAGGAGGTGGCGTGTGGTTTGCAGTCTCTTCCAGAAGCCCAGCCAGCAGGTCTGTGGCTCAGCCAACAGCTACATGTGGGCAAAAACCAGCAGAGAGGCAGGCGGAAGGGGGATGGGGGCGGGGGGGGAGAGGCTTACAAGTCACAACCACTGACACTGGTGAGCCCTGCACATTTTTCCAAGCATGTCCGCATTTGTCATTTAATCACGTCCCCATAGCAACCCTGGGAGGCAGGCCAACGAGGTAGACGTAATTCATCTCCTTTATGGATGCTCAAAGAAACCTCAGCTGAATAAGAGGCAGAGCTGGGAGTTGAACCCTAATCTCCTGGCTCAAATTTTCATGCTCCATTATGCTAAGCTTCTGCCATCATTGCTCTGCCTCATCCTCCCATTCTCTCCCCTGCAGCCTCTATCTTTCCTGAAATGTACACTCCCCCCTGCCCCAGGATCCAGGGCTCTCACGCCTTCACTGTCCCTCCCCTGTAAATACCTGCTTGCAGGACCCATTAGAAAATCAGTAGGCTAAGCTGAGGATGGTCTGGTCCTGTTCCCCTGCTCAGAAGGATTTCCATTTTTAACTAGCGGAGTGAAAACTACATGAGGAGGATGAAATGGGGATGAGAAGCTTTCAATTTGAAACACTATGCTTTTGAGGGAATGGAGCCTTCCGGGTCCTCCCAGACCATACCTAGGTCAGTTACTTCCCTGCCAGGCCTCAGGCTGACCCAGAGGCTGGTTACAAGGACAGAAGGATGTTGGGGAACAGTTCCTCTCCCTCCCCATTGGGGTTGGAGCCAAAACACTTGGACAGGAAAGAAATGTTCCCATTGACACGCAAATTGGCCGGGACCTGGGAAGGATTGTAGCACTCCCCCATGGCTGCTGAGACATTTCTGGAAGCTTCAGCGGGTGCCTGAATCCAGAATTCCAGGCCAGGGGTACATCATGCATGCTCTGCCCTGCCCTTGGCCCTGTCTTCTTGCATCAAAGCCAGGTCCCAGAGAGAGCATCCCCAGAACCCACACTAGACAGCAGGCATGCCTCATCCCTGGGGTTGAACTCAGCTCTGCTGGGCAGTGGGGGGGTGGGGGGATGGTGTGGTGACCCTCCCTGCAGCCCAGTCACTACCCATTCCCTAGCCCTTCATTCCCTGTCCACGGCTCCCCGTCCCCACCCCACCCCAGAGATTGCAGAGGCTGTGCTACAGGCAGCCCAGAGCCCTTGCCCACCCTGGGGGATGATAGTGGGCTGGCTTTGTGCAAGTTGCCCCCTCTCATGTTATGTTGTTGGTTCTGACTCTTTGCAACCCCATGGACTGAAGCCTGCCAGACTCCTCTATCCCCCACTATCTCCCAGAGTTTGCTTACACTCATGTCCATTGAGTCAGTGATGCCATCCAACCATCTCATCCTTTGCTACCTCCTTCTCCTCCTGCCCTCAATTTCCCCCAGCATCAGGGTCTTTTCCAATGAGTTGGCTCTTCCCATCAAGTGGCCAAAGTACGAGAGTTTCAGCTTCAGCATCAGACCTTCCAATGAATATTCAGGGTTGATTTCCTTTAGGATTGACTGGTTTGATCTCCTTGCTGTCCAAGGGACTCTTAAGGGCCTTCTCCAGTGCCACAGTTCAAAACAGCAATTCTTCTTTTGGTTTTATGCCACATTTTAAAATGTATGGCCTTCAGCTTCTCATCAAAAGGTGCTGAACGTGAGATGAAGGAAAAACACCAATGTGGAACTCTCAGTCTGGGTGAGGGGCTGACTCTGGTCCTGCCAGGCTGTAGATTGCCCTGCTGAAGCAGGGGAGGAGCAGTAAGACTCCAAATATATTCTGGGCAGCAGCTTGCAAATGCCTCAGCATTTCCAAATGTAAGCTCTGTGGAGGGCTTGTGTTTTACGACGTGAGGCTATTTATTATAGGCTTGTGTGATGGGTCAGTAATTTCCTGCTCCAAAATAACAGAGGAGGCTTGATCCAGAACTCAGGACTGAAGCCAGAAAAAGAGTAAACAAGACTTCAGTGGGGCTACCAGCAGAGGGCTCGGTGGATGTTCTAGAGGCCCTAGAGGGTCTAGGGCCACCCTAACTCTTCAGCTTTTTTTCTTCTCAAACCTTCACCTGCCTCATCTCTCGATCTTTGACTCCTTTAAAAAAAGGAAATTGTTAACCAGCTTGAACAACAGCAATTTCCTTCTTTTATTCCAGGGCCAAATCTGCAGTTGAGTGAGTTGGACAGAAAGGCATCACAGAAAGGTCCTGGCTTAGGTGTCACCACGGCAGCTCCTTCTGGTTCTTACCAGGGATTCTACCAGTTGGGGGAAAGTAGCTTTAAGAAAAAGGTTGTTGTCCAGTCACTCAGTCATGTCCAATTCTTTGCAACCCCATGGACTGCAGCTCACCAGGCTTCCCTGTCCTTCACTATCTCCTGGAGTTTGCTCAAATTCACGTCCATTGAGTCCATGATGCCATCCAACCATCTCATCCTCTGTTGCCCCCTTCTCCTCCTGCCTCCAATCTTTCCCAGCATCAGGGTCTTTTCTAATGAGTTGGCTCTTCGAATCGGGTGACCAAACTATTGGAGCTTCAGCTTTAGCATCAGTCCTTCCAATGAATATTCAAGGTTGATTTCCTTTAGGACTGATTGGTTTGATCTCCTTGCTGTCCAAGGGATTCTCAAAAGTCTTTTCCAGCACCACAATTTGAAAGCACCAATTCTTTAGCACTCAGCCTTCTTTATGGTCCAACTCTCACATTTGTACATGACTACTGTAAAATCATAGCTTTGATGAAGGTTAAGGATAAAAGTAACTGGCATTCAATGACACTTTGCAGTGTGTGAAGCCCTGCCATGTATTTTATCCTGGAGGAATGGTCAGGACAATGTTTTAGGTCAGCTTACCGACAAGGACATGGAAGCTCAGAGAGGCTAAGTGAACTGTCCTTAATCACACAGCCTGGAGGAGTCTGGCTTCCCTCCCTACACGTTGTGGGCAGGTGGGAGACTCCAAAACTGGAGTCTGGAGGCCAGCACCAAGTCCGCAGTGAGGATGAGAAGATGGGTAGGCAGAGAGAGGTGAGTGGTCCAGGCAGTTGTGTCTCTGACGGTTTCTCCTGGGGCAGGTTTAGGTCGTTTGACATCAGCACTGGGTCTGGGTGAGAGGCCTGTTTTGTTTGTTTACACATGAATAAAAATGTTGTGTGTGGCTGAGCTGGAAGATCCTGGGACACGAGTCAAGTCAGAAAGTCTGGATTGGGGGTGGGCCCTGGGGATGAGTTAACCCAAGGACCCCTCCATTACCTCTGTTGGAGTATCCAGAAATCCCTAAGCTTTTTACAGAAGAACGTTCTGGGAGTGGTCACGGGCTCATCAGTCAAACCAGTTGATCCTAAAGGAAATCAATCCTGAATATTCATTGGAAGGGCTGATGAGGAAGCTGAAGCTGGCCGCCTGATGTGAAGAGCTGACTCGTTAGAAAAGACCCTGATGCTGGGAAAGATTGAGGGCAGGAGGAGAAGGGGGCAGCGGAGGATGAGATGATTGGATGGTATCATCGACTCGATAGACATGAGTGTGAGCAAACTACCGAAGACCGTGGATAGGGGAACCTGGCGAGCTGTAGTCCTTGGGGTTGCAAAGAGTTGGACATGATTAAGTGACTGAACAACAACCCTGGCTCATCACATCTAAAGGGGACAGAGAAAGGCGGCCACCAGGGCCCCTAAGTTGCTTTGATACACGAGTCCTGGCGGGAGGAGGAACCGGAGAGCTGGAAATAGCCCCGTGGGTCTCGAGGGATCAGGGGCTCCCCCGCAGGATCTCTAAATTGAGCAGCTGTGGGAGGCACAGACTCAGGTCCGGCTGGCAGGATGAGGGCCTGGGGCTGAAGGTCGGGGAGGCCCTGTTTCATTGACCGGGAGGGTCATGCTCTCTTGCATTTTTCTACAGCCCTCTGATTACCTTCTTGCCTCTAATCTTCATATCACCGGCCCTGGAGGAGGGGAGGCTGGTGACTTTCTCTAGTCCATGATAAAGTGACTGCAGGGACAAGAGATGGTGATGGTGACCCACTAACCTGGCCAGGATGCTTCCCTCTTTCCCCGACACACCTGCACGCACACACATTGGGTTAGACTGAGAAAAAGGCAAGAGAGAGCCCCCTCTTTTTCCTCTGGGGTCTCAGTGGGTTCTCAGGTCAGGGACTGTGTGAGCATCAGGCTGGAGGGTACCTTCATCTCTCACAACTCAGCTGAGAAAGACACATAGGCACATCTAATGACTTGGTAACAGTTCCAGGTGGAGATGTACACACACTTCTGTTTGTTGGCTCTGGACCATAGAGGAAACCACCCCAAGTGCGATTTAGTCATGTGTAGGACTTCAGATGAGTTTGCTGAGGGATTGTGGAACAAACCGTCCCCAGCCTGCCTTCAGATTTATTCCTCCTCCTCTTGGCTGGACTGTCCATCTCTGGAACTATTTCCCCAGAGAAACGTGTCAACCCAGAAACTTGGGATTGAAGAAATGTGAATGTCAGTCTCCTGGAACAGAGTGAGGAGTTTCTGTGATTTAATATCCAGGGTTTTCCTGGTGGCTTAGTGGTAAAGAATCCACCTGCCAATGCAGGAGATGTAGGAAAGGCGGGTTTGATCCCTGGGTCAGGAAGATGCCCTGGAGAGGAAAATGGCAACCTACTCTGGTATTCTTGAAAATTCCATGGACAGAGGAGCCTGATGGGCTACAGTCCATGGAGTCGCAAAGAGTCAGAGACTATTAGAGTGACTTAGCACATAGGCACAGGGTAGTGTCAACCCAGGAAGGCTTCTCAGAAGAGTGGGCCTTCAGACCTGACTTAAAAGATGAGGAGGACTATACATCTGTCATAGGGATGGCTGTGGGAAGTTGGGTTAGGACCAGGGGAGTTGGATGTGAAGAGGAAAGCCAATGCTGTGAGGACAGAGGGAAGATGCAGGGAGAGTTAGGTTAATGTCAGGCTTAGGGGACCACATGGGGAGAGTTCCGTGCTCCCCGGGGCAGATCCTGAGAGCAGAGAGGTTGAGGATGCATTCTGTCCAAGAGAAAGTGCAACAGAGAGCTTCTCTTTGAAAATGGGGGCCCTGAAAGGCTGAGGCTTTCACTCTGTGTGGCTGAAGGTGACCCCATGGTGCCTGCTACAACATCAATGTCCTCTAGACCAGCCTTGTGTTCTTTCCTGGGCTGTGCAGTCAGTTTCCTTTTGTTCCCACCTCACCAACGTGAAGGTAGCATTTCCTGTAGGTCTCCCTAGTGGCTCAGATAGCAAAGAATTTGCCTGCAATGCAGGAGACTCAGGTTCGATCCGTGGGTGGGGAAGATCCCCTAGAGGAGGAAATGGCAACCCACTCCAGTATTCTGGCCTGGAAAATTCCATGGACAGAGGACCCTGGCAGACTATAGTCCATGGAGTCGCAAAGAGTCAGACATGACTGAATGACTAACAGGTCCAGGTCTAGACCTGAAGGTAATTTTTGGTTCAGTCCAAGTCTTTTCCTTCTGATGAATCTAAACAGAATCTAACAGTGTCCTTGTCAGAATCAGATCCCTCCAGCCCTCACCAACACCCCCTGGTTCTGCCTACTTGGGTGGGGTTGACCAGCTGGCTTCATGTCAGCAGTTGATGCTGCTCACTGAGAGGGGAGGGCCCTCCTGCTGGTACCCCACCCCTGACAGCTGGGCAGGCCTGAGTGGCCCAACCAGTCCCTCCCCCGGCACATGCCTCCTGGAGAGACCCATCTTGCCATTCTGGGCCCCCAACCAGCTCACCAGCCCCTGTGAGGCTCCAGACCCTTGTTAGGACATTTGGCTCTTTACCTTGGAATCAGCTCAAGAGTCCACTGTGAATTTGACTACAAGGGCAGTGCTCTCTTTGTATTTCAGTGATCTTCCCCCAGATCTCTAAACACTTTTCCAGGACTCTTCACATTTTCTGAAAGTGGACCTCTGTGTTGGAGGAGGGCAGCTCTTCCTGAAGTGGACAGAAGTAGGGTCTGGAGTTTGAGTATCTTGATGATCTTGTTGATACCATAAAATATGTCAGTTGGGAGTCAGACTCATGAACACCAGCTCTGCCCTGGACTCCATCTATGGAACTCAGATCTCCATTGAGAAAGAAGCAGGACCAGGTTGAGAATGGTCTCCAACTCTGGGATTCGCAGAGCTGCAAATCAACAGGTCACATGCTGGTGGTCGAGTTCAGACAGTAGATTCTTCAGCATAAAACCCACAGTTCCCCTGTCTGTATGAGAGCAGACAAATCCTTCATTGTTTTGGTGGAAGTGAGAGAATGAAGTCAGACAAGAGAGGTGGAGAGCTTCCTTCCCACTGTATGTTTTATCCTTTCTCAGCCTCCTTCCTTATTCTCCCTCCCTCTGTCAATAAATAGCCTAGACATATAACCAGATCTCAGCACAAACTGTACCTTTGCTCATCAAGGGTGTCCTGCCAGACACCAGCCTAATGATTTTTGGACAATTAGTACCAACTGACGCCAACAGTGACCTGCCACAGACTCTGGCCCTGTCTTGCCCACTGTCTCTGTGGATCAAGGAGCATCATCCCAGCCTCAGGAAGTGTCTTTGCCAACCGCCCAGCATGAACAATCTGAGCTCCGCCCTCCCCTTGCTCCTTGCACCTCTCGACAACCACTGGCCTTGTCAGGCATGCTGAGCGGAGCCTCAGGAGCTGCCAAATGGCCTTGGCCCTGGGCCACCGATGCTCCCTGATGCAGAGGAGATGGGATTCGCAAATGTACTGAACTCAGGAGAGGGAAAAGACTGGTCTTTCAGAGCTATAGCTGACCCGGAAGTGGATCCATAAATTGTATAGTTATTGTTCAGTTACTAAGTCATGTCCAACCCTTTGTGACCCCATGGACCATAGCAGGCCAGGCTCCACTGTCCTTTACTATCTTCTGGAGTTTGCTTAAATTCATGTCCATTGAGTCAGTGATGCTATCTAACCGTCTCACCCTTTGTCACCCCCTTCTCTTCTTGCCCTCAATCTTTCCCAACATCAGGGTCTTTTCCAATGAGTTGGCTCTTTGCATCAAATGGCCAAAGTATCAAAAATCTAAAACTATAGAGCTACCATATGACCCGGCAGTCCCACTCCTGGGCATATATCTAGAGAAAATAAAAATTCAAAAAGATACATGCACCCCAGAGTTTGTTTCAACACTATTTACAATAACCAAGAAAACTAGGTGTCCATCAAAAGCAGAATGGATAAAGAAGATGTGGTATAATTGTACAATGGAATACTACTCAGCCATATCAACGAAAGAAAGAATGCCACTTGAAGCAACATGGATGGACCTAAAGAGTATCATACTAAGCCAAAGAAAGACAAATACCATATGATCTCACTTATATGTGTAATCTTAAAAAAAATTGATACAAATGAACTTATTTACAGATTACTGTACCCAGCAAGGATCTCATTCAGATATGAAGGAGAATTCAAAAGCTTTACCGACAAGCAAAAGCTGAGAGAATTCAGCACCACCAAACCAGCTCTTCAACAAATACTAAAGGATCTTCTCTAGACAGAAAACATAGAAAGGTTGTATGAACTCAAACCCAAAACAACAAAGTAAATGGCAACGGGACCATTCCTATCAATAATTACCTTAAATGTAAAAGGGTTGAATGCCCCAACCAAAAGACAAAGACTGGCTGAATTGATACAAAAACAAGACCCCTATATATGCTGTCTACAAGAGACCCACCTCAAAACAAGGGACACATACAGACTGAAAGTGAAGGGCTGGAAAAAATATTTCATGCAAATGGAGACCAAAAGAAAGCAGGAGTCACAATACTCATATCAGATAAAATAGACTTTAAAATAAAGGCTGTGAAAAGAGACAAAGAAGGACACTACATAATGATCAAAGGATCAATCCAACTTATTTACAAAACAGAAATAGACGCACAGACATGGAAAACTAGCTTATGGTTACCAAAGGGGAAGAGGAGAAGGGATATTAGGTGTTTGGGATTAAAATATACAAACAACTATATATAAAATAGACAACAAACAAGGACCTACTGTGTAGCACAAGGAATTATATTCAATATCTTGTAATAACATATGTTGCTTTTTACAATTTATTTTTAACTGGAGGATAATTGCTTTATAATATTATGTTGGTTTCTGCCATACATCAACATGAATCAGCCACAGGTATACATATGTACCCTCCCTCTAGAAACTCCCTTCCACCTCCCACCCCATACCACCCCTTTAGGTTGTCACAGAGCTCTAGTTTGAGTTCTCAGAGTCATATAGCAAATTCCCACTGTCTATTTTACATATGGTAGTGTGTCTGTTTCCATGAAACTCTCTCCATTTGGTTTATGTTGTTTTGTTGTTCAGTCGCTAAGTCATGTCCAACTCTTTGCAACCCCATGGACTGCCCCGCCAGGCTCCTCTGTCCGTAGGATTTCCCAGGCAAGAATACTGGAGTGGGTTGCCATTTCCTTCTCCAATAATAGCATAAGATGGATGAGAACATAAAAGAAAAAAGAATATATATCATTTACACATAAAACTTATACATAAAAAATTTATTAAAAAAAAAAAATTTATAGATAAAAAAGACACTACTTTGCCAACAAAGGTCCATCTAGTCAAGGCTATGGTTTTTCCAGTGGTCATGTATGGATGTGAGAGTTGGACTGTGAAGAAAGCTGAGTGCCAAAAAACTGATGCTTTTGAACTGTGGTGTTGGAGAAGACTCTTGAGAGTCCCTTGGACTGCAAGGAAATCCAACCAGTCCATCCTAAAGGAGATCAGTCCTGGGTGTTCATTGGAAGGACTGATGCTGAAGCTGAAACTCCAATACCTCGGCCACCTGATGTGAAGAGTTGACTCATTGGAAAAGACCCTGATGCTGGGAGGGATTGGGGGCAGGAGGAAAAGGGGACAACAGAGGATGAGATGGCTAGATGGCATCACTGACTCGATGGACATGAGTTTGAGTAAAGTCCGGGAGTTGGTGATGGACAGGGAGGCCTGGCGTGCTGCAATTCATGGGGTCGCAAAGAGTCGGACATGACTGAGCGACTGAGCTGAACTGAACTGAATACATAAAACTGGATCACTTTGCGGTAAACCTAAAACTAATGCAATATTGTAAATCAACTGTATTTCCATAAAAATAAAAATAAAAAAAGAAATTTGCAAAGTAGAGCCCAGGCACTCCATCCGTGAATGGGTCCAGTGGTCATATAGGCAAACATGACCTCGTCGGGTTCCTCCCGTAGGATTTGTATGTGTTGATGAGGAAGAACCACCCTTAGCATCATCGATTGGTGCTGGAGGAGGGCTGGTGACTTGTGAGTGAGCCTCAGTGGACTACTTGGGCCCAAGGAAGCTTCCCCAGACTTGTTCATCCGTGCCCACGTGGCTGGGATGGAGGAAAAGAGAGGCATAGCTGACACGCTTGTGGATTCTCAACCACTCGGACAACGCCTGTACCGTAGATTCTATGTCACTGCCCGAGTTGTGGGAGGAGATAACCCCTGCGCCTTTGACTGCCCACATCCTTGCTGGGGGCAGCTAGTGAAGGCTACAGAGCTTGAGTAAGGGCTGAAAGGACCCCGGAGAAAGGGGTTCCTCATCCCGCCCTCTCTCTCGTTTCAACTTCAGTGATTGCCAGTGAGCTCAGCTGAGAGGATGGGTATCAAAACTATCTCAGCAACAAAAAAGAGAGAGAGGGAGAGAAGACAGTACTGGTCTGTGTGACCGCACAGACTAATCTCGAAAACATTATGTTAAAGGCAAGGAACCAGACACAAAATGTTCAGCAGCTTTGTTTTATGTTAAGTTCAAGAACAGACTAAACTAATCCATGGTGACAGAAATCAGAACGGTGGGTGTCTTTGGGGGAACAGTGATTGTCCGGAAGGGGGAAAGAGGGCACTCTATGGAGTGATGGAAACGTTCCTTCTGTTGGCCTGGGTGGTAGTCACGGGAGGGCCTTAAGCTGTACACTTAGCATTTGATCATTTTAATGTTTGTTAATTGTCCCTGAATAAAGTACTGTTAGCATTACTATGGAAAGAGAGGATGAGATAAGGGAATATGGAATACAAGAGAAGCTCTCTTAGCCAATCTTACCCTCAGGCGTCACTGGCTGCCCAGAGGTATTCTCCTCTGATGCTCAGTGGCCCAGGGCCACGGGCTGCTTCCCCCCACACCTGCACACCTCTGCTGCCTCCAGGTAAACAGCTGGCCCACGAAGTGTCGGCTGTGTTTGTTATCACACTGGCTCAAGTGGTTGTACTTATTTTTACATTGAACTAATCTAATTGTGTGTGCTCAGTCATATCTGACTCTTTGTGACCCCATGAACTGTGGCCTTCCAGTCTCCTCTGGGAATCACCAGCCCCATCTAATTTGAATTCACTTTACATAAGAGTGTGAGAAGAACCAGCAGGTCTGTGAAAATGAAGTTGGATGCTCTGAAATGTCTCAATACAGGTGCGTTACTAAAAGAGTTGATGCCAATCAGATGTGAATAAGCCAAATATAAAAGTGAAACCAAAGTTATAAAAATCTAGGCTTCTGGAACCAGATTCTTCATGCATGTAAACTCTTCCATTAATACTTTGAGCAAATTGAAACTGGAAATTGTTGAGAAGGCATTAAGAGTTTGGCTTTTGCAAAAAACAAAAGAAAGGTTGGCATGGTCATCTTCAGATCTCTATCCTCAGGGCGGTGACCTGGGTCCCTCATGTAAAAGTTGTACAATAAACACATGTGTATATTTTGAATTAAAATAAAAGGCTTATCACTTGTGTGTTTTATGCTTACTGAGTGCCCTTTTGAATGAATAGTTTTGATGATGTGACCAACAGCCTGGTCATGGATCGAGAACCAGGAGGCATCCACCCGGGGAGGTGGGGATTTGAGAGAGCAAATGCATAGTTTTATTGAATGCTGGACACCCTTAATGTTCTTTGTGCATTCAGAGGATAAGCTGATGTAGATCAGGGGAATTCATCCATGTGAATGAGTTGGCCCTGTACCACTTTGTACAACCTTATTTCTTCTTAGTGGTTTTTAAAATTTATTTTATTTTTGGGGGGCACAGCTTATGGGATGTTAGTTTCCTGGCCAGGGATTGAACCCAGGCTCTCAGCAGTGAAAGCTGAGTCCTAACCACTGGACCACCAGGGAACTCCCCTGTGCTCAATGTTTGACTGTGATGTGCAGACATCGCTCTGTCTGTTTGTGCTGCGTTTGTGTTCTGTTACACCCGATGCACTGTCTTGCCTCCTTCCCTGTGAGTCCCATGTGCCAGGCACAGCAGGGGTCAAGGACCAAGGGGACTAGTCTGTCATGTTCAGCTCTTATCCCTGAGCAGCCTGCTTGTATTTTGGAGGGGGGATGCGTCAGTGACCCAGGTCTGCTCGTTTTTTCAAAGACACTTTTTCCCCTTACACCGTTGATACCAAAACTTGCCCCCAAGATCTCTCACTATTATATTTAAAAGTCAGATTAAGCTAACAGAGAACCACCATTAACATAATCACTCACAGTCCAGGTTAGAATTTCCTGACAACTAAAATTCTTTGTTTGGACCGTGGAGATGAACCAGTAGTTTTACTCAGAAGGACAAAGCTTTCATTTTACAAGTTCGTGTGAATTGCAAAGGCTTTCATTGGACTTATCATCATAGTATTTCTTTTTCCCAGAGAGCTGCTGTTGTTGTTTAGCTGCTCAGTCATGTCCAACTTTCTGCCACCGCAAGGACTGCAGCATACCAGGCTTCCCTGTCCTTCACTGTCTCCTGGAGCTTGCTCAAACTCATGTCCATAGAGTCAGTGATGCCACCCAACCATCTCATCCTCTGTCGTCCTCTTCTCCTTTTGCCTTCAATCTTTACCAGCATCAGGGTCTTTTCTGGTGAGTTAGCTCTTCGTGTCAGGTGGCCAGAGTATTGGAACTTCAACCTCAGCATCAGTCCTTCCAATGAATATTCATGGACCTTACCATATGAATTTTCTGTTCATCCATTACAGTTAGAATATATATCCTTTGCCATTGCCCTTTCCCTGGCTCTCCACCCCTCTTTGGTGGATTCACTAACAATTCTAACCTCTTTGGTATTCATTCATTCATACTCAGGCGTGTATTCCAGGGCCCATTCTGTCTCACTCAGGTTCATTCATCAAGGGGCTGCAGACTGGGCCAAGGATCTGAGTCCAAAGCACAAGAAAAACAACAACAACAACTGTATTGCTGGTCAGATTTTGACTCAGGACCAGAACTTTCTGATGGATCCTGTTGAGGCTCTCGTAGGTACCTGAGAGCATGTAGCCTGGGTGGAAAGGGTGGGGGATGGGGCAGGAAGTGTGCACACAGCTTGGCCGGGGGATCCTGGGTGGATGGCCATGCGGTCCAGGTGGTGGAGAACAGAATGCAGGTATGAGAGGGTGGGAGTGAGGAAGGAAGGACTGGATCTCACACGGCCGGCAGGTGGAAAAGGCTGATCCTGGAACAGAGACCCTTGGAGCATGCATCCTGTATTCTTTCCACTCCATCACATGACCTGAGGAGGGAGATGAAACAGAAGAGATACTTTGAGAAGAGGAGCAGTAGGAGCTGGTGATTGGCCTTGGGAGATGAGGAGGGAGAGACAGCAAAGCTGACCCTGAGAGGATGCGTTTCAGGAAAGAGATCAGGAGGGTGGAGGATAAAGCACCAGGTGGACCCACTGTAACTTTGGCAGAACTGAGATTGGGCACAAGCGTCTTTGTTCAGGGCATTTCCTGGTCTTGGTCCTGGAGGAAGGAGGCGCTTGATGTAGACTAAGGATGCCAGGATGGGGGCCCACGGCAGCTGTCAAGCTGCCAGGCCCCTGCTGGGAGCTAAAGCTGTCAGGCAGAGGGGGCAGATTGGCCCTCATTCAGACGGCTTGTAATCCCCCACCACCGCCCCAGGAATCCTCTCTCCTCCTCTCTCTGGGTCACAGACCCTCCCTCCCCACCTTTGTTCAGGTCTAACCTCTGCCCATCCTCTCCCTGTTCACAGGAGCCACCTGCCTGCCCCTGTTCCCAGCTCCTTGTCTCTTGGGAGCAGAGAGTATGTGGGGTTGGCTGAGGATATAGACCTCTCCTTACCTCCTCGGCAAGGCTGCCACCCTGTTCCTGGCCCATCCTTGTCCCCATGAGAACAGTGAGACCCCTGGACCAGTGAGAAAAACAGTCTGCTCCCCCTTGGAATGAAGGATGGGCCGTTGCTCAGCCTGGGGATTCCATTAGGACATGTCATCTACGGATTTCTGAAGGCACTTTAGGCCTCCAAAGAGTCAGTTAGTGACTGAGTCATCAAATTGTGATTTCTACTAAAGGGCTCCCTTTACCCCTTCCAAGTCAATGGAACATCCCTGTGCCAAGCTCTTCCTCCTTCATCCTTCTGTAGTGGACTCTGGATATTGATGACGGGGGCCTCACCCATGCCCAGACTCACAAATAAGCTACAGCATGCGGTACTGGACCTCTCCTGTGCCCACCACATAGCCCCTGACCAATACTGTGTACCAGCCTTGGCAATGGCGGCTGGCTTCCTGCGGGTATAGATGGATGTCCTGCATTGAACCACACTGGGACTCAGTGGCCTGTCCCATGGCTGACTCCTTCAAGCCAACACTCCACGCGAGACTTTCAATCCAGGCTCTGAAGTTCACCAACCACGACTGTAGCCACCACTTCTGGTCTATGGACCATCCCCTGGTTTGAGTGCTTTGCTGCAAGTGGCCTGTAACTGGGCCCTCTTCAGAGGATTGTCCTTGGGCCATTGGTGAGGCAGCTATTAAGGCAAGCATTGGAAAGTCCCAGAAGTCTGCCACCCATCCCAGGCCCTCCTTCCAGAGCAGCTGGTAGCTCTCTGGCCTCCAGGAGGGATGCCTTCTGAATTGCAACTTACACACCAGAGATGGCTGCAGGTTTGGACTGAAGTCGGAGCTCCACCTGCAATCACAGCCCTGCTTGGCTTTTTCTCCTCTAGCCTGCTTGTCCCACTCCCTTCTCGGTACCTCCTGGGAGCCCTTTCTTAAAGCATTTGCACACAGATTCTCCGTGCAGGGTTTGCTTCAGCAGAACCTTGGAGCAATCTTGCTGAGCACTGAGGATACAGTCACTGCAGAAGGCACAGCATGTGGCTGGGAATACACCATTCTAGAAAAGTCCATGGCATGCTGGAATGGAGCTTCAAGCTTCGAGTCTGTCTCAGTGTAGTCCCAAATACTGCATCAGGAGGCTTTGGGATCAGACACTCCTGTGTTGGTTTTTTGCTTTGTTTGGTTTTGAATTCTACCTTTGCCTCTCAAAAAGTTGGCTGTCCTTAGGCAAACTTGGCATCTCTGATCCTCAGTTTCTTCACCTGTAAAATGGATATAATACCTGGCTCATGGTTATGAGGATGATCTCATTTATGGGACAATAAATGTTAAGTTCTTGGACTGATACCAAGCCCATGTGTGTGCATGCATGCTTGCTAAGTAGCTTCAGTCATGTTCAACTCTATGTGACCCCATGGACCACAGCCTGCCAGGTTCCTCTGTCCATGGGATTCTCCAGGCAAGAATACTGGAGTGGGCTGCCATTTCCTCCTCTAGGGGATCTTCTCGACCTGCGTTTCTTACACCTCCTGCATTGACAGATGTGTTCTTTACCACTAGCGCCACCTGGGAGGCCCACACCAAGCCCATGATGAGTGTTTAATAAAGGAAACTGTTTTTAGTGGGTACAGCGAGCCTTCGCTGTGACTGGACTGCATCAATGTCACCTAGGTAATTGTAATGTCACATAGGTCATTTGTGTGTTCCTGCAGGTCCCCTCACATACAAGCCTGGTGTCACTCCGTTGGTTCTCATACTATGAAATGATCAGACTGACCACAGGAAAGGGTCTTTCTTTTCTTCTGTTTATCCTTTACTCCAAAATATTGGAGTCTGCATCCATTAACCCCAGGTTACCCTGCAAGTGCTGATTTTCCATTTGCTATTCTGAACCGAGTTTTCTTCTCTGGTTGAAATTTTTCCCTGTGAAAGGAAAACATTCCAGAGCTCCCCACCCCCACTCCCCATATCTTCGCTGCCTCAGGCTCATGAAAACCCAAATCCGGCCTTGGCTCTCTGAAAGAGAATCAGTCCCAGCCAGCCCCCCCGCCAAAGAAGTGGCCGTCATACTTGCATCCTCTTTGGAAGTAATTTGACTTAATCACATTAAAGCTAGATTGTACAATTCCCTCGGCCAAAGTTGGTTCCAAATTGGCTTTGCTATTTCCCTTTTGTCCATAGATTCGTCTCTCTCTCTCTCTCTCTCTCTCTTTTTTTTTTTTTTTTGGTGGTATTTGCATGGAAAATATCTAGCCATTGGTCCAACCAGATGCCACAGGGTGACACTGACACCTTCTGCCCGAAAAGCAGGTGGCTGAGTGAGATCTCACCTGTCAGTCCCAAGGGGGTCATGTTGGCCTTGAGAGCGGAGAAGGGGGTCAAGGCATTTGAGGTGTGGGAAGAGGAGATACCCTCTTGTTGTCATCCTTCCCAGGGAGAGAGATGAGCATTGAGGTTAGACAGTCGTGAGCAGTCAGATTACAGAGGGCTTTGAAAGCCGAGGGAAGGACTCGTTGTGAGTTGCAAGTCAATTTGGGGAAAAAAAAAATCCAGGGCTTTATTAAGCAAGAAGAGTTTTGTTCATGGATTTCCCTGATTCTCACACCCCATTACTAGACGAACAGAAAAGCTCAGGAAGCCTGGAGCCTGGGTATTGAGATAGCAACTCGAACTGGGGACAGTGTAGGACCTCCTTTCATAACTGACAGGAATTCTTGAGCAGGGAGGAACCAGACAGAGTGTTGAAACTGGCAAGAACATGTAGAATGGGGGAGATTTCAGTATTTCTGGCTGACATGCTCTGAAATGTCCCAACAGGTCTCGCCATGCCTGGAATCCTCTGTGGGCACGCAGAGTAAGTCCCCCTGGACCCTCTGCTGCAGGCTGTCAGAGGCGTCCTCCCCATTAAGCACCAACAGGGCAGGCTTTCTACCTCCTTCCTCTTTTTCTCCTCCTTCTTCCTCTGCTAAGGGGCCTGATCCAGAGAGCTGACACCATCCTTTTCAGCAACAGACAATTTCCACCCTAGAGAAGTCCTTCTTCATGCCTTCCTTTAATTTATTGACTCATTAAGAGAGATTTATTGAAAGTCCACCACATGTAGGGCAGTCTCCCCATGGCCTGTGCCTTTCAGACCACAGATAGCAACTCGATCCTCAGGTTGCAAAAAATATCTCTATCATGACCCACGGGCAGAGTCTAGCCCTGCCCTATGAGCAGGGCACAGGAGGGAACGGGGCCAGGTGGGGCCTGGAAGGGTTTGGACGTGGCTATTCCTGGAGGACAGAGCGGTGCGCATGTGCAAAGCACGCGGAATGTGCCGAGGCTGCCAAAATGGAAAGTGCCTGTTAATGGCACGAGTGACGCACCGCAGCTCACGCACTGACACACGGAACCCTGGGCTTTCTGCAGAACACAGCCTGAATGTTAATGCTGCCAGAAGCCTCCTGCCTGGCCCTGTGCGTCCACCTCTCCTGGTTGCTTGCTCGTGTGATCCTGCAAACATCTCAACCCCAGATCTTCCACCCATCCCGAAGCACTGGCATGGAATGTGAGAAAAAGTCACCTGTCTAAGCATCCTTCTTTAGTTGTTTTTCTTTTTTTTTAATTCGAGGATAATTGCTTTACAATATTGTGTTGGTCTCTACCATACACCAGCATGAATCAGCCATAGATATACATATGCCAGGCTTCCCAGGTGGTGTTAGTGGTAAAGAAACTGCCCACCAGAGCAGGAGATGTAAGAGATGAGGGTTCGATCCCTGGGTCAGGAAGATCCTCTGGAGAAGGGCATGGCAACTCACTTCAGTATTCTTGCCTGAAGAATCCCATGCACAGAGGAGCCTGGCAGGCTATACAGTCACAAAGAGGTGTACTTGACTGAATCAATTTAGCACACATGCACACTAGTTCTAAAGACTGTTTATCCATTTGCTTGGCAGGGACTGTCCTGGGACACTGTCATCTTAAGAGGGTTGAGGAGTGTCCAAGTGTGTGCTCCCAGCAAGGTCAACGTCTGAACCTGAAGATCAAATCTTCAGCAGGAATTCCAGTCTGGAGTTAAAGGAAATACTGAGCAGGTGTGGTAGCCTGGCTGGTCCCCCTGAGGAAAACTTGTAGGAAATTTCCTGCAACCTCCTAAGGATGATGCATCAACCACCATGGTAACAGCCACGGATCCCCACACTTCAGGGAATTTGAAGCAATTTTACCCCCATCCCTGTCTCTGATCTCAGAGATTTGTCTCGGAACTCTTTCATTCATGTCTCCTGAGCTTGTCATCCCAGGTCCTAACAATGGACCATAGAGAGAAGGATACAGGGGTGGGATGGAGTGGGAGGCAGGAAGAGGTTCAAGAGGGAGGGGACATAAGTCTACCTACAGCTGGTTCATGTTGATGGATGGCAGAAACCAACACAAGATTATGAAGTAAGCATCCTCCAATTAAAAATAAATAAATTCGTCACTCAGAGTTTAAAATGAAGAAAACAGAGAGGCTCAAAAAATTTTTTTTCTCTACCCATGCAGAGCTGAGAGAGCAGCCAAGCTAGGGTTCAAATCCGATCCGTTTGCCCCCACTGACCCTGCTTCTGCTGCAGCCCTCAGAGGGCTTCGTCACCAGCCCCCACCATGCCCCGGGGGCCTGCTGCCCTGCCCACTGGGGATTGCTCTCTCCCCAAGCTACAGTGAGAGCAGGGCCAAATATCAGGGCTCAGGGGACATTTAGCAGGAAGCGTGTTTGGAAGAAGCTACGAACAGCCTCTTGGCTGCCCAGAGACGAGACCTAAATGAGAGGAAGTTGGAGCAGACTCCCCTTTCAGAGCTCATCCCCTTCCAGCCATTCCTCGGGAAACTCTGTCTCAGATAGATGGGCTTGCTGGCTCCCCAAAGACATGGGTGCCAAGGACTGACTCTGGACAGGAAGCTTTGTGGATGCGAAGGGCTGGGACTCAGAAACCAGGATGGCCTGCAGGTGGATAAGGAGAGGCACCAGGAAGGGATTTTGTGAGCAACTGAGTCAAGGAATAAGGAAGGGATGAGCAGACGTCCATTATATACTTAAGACTTGTCAGACGTGGCGGTGGTGCTGCAGCCATACAGTTTATCTTCATCCTGACACCCGCGGTGGGAAGTCAGTACCATCATGCACATTTCTCAAAGGAGGAAGTGGGGGACCGCAGACTTAAGGTGCTTTGTCCAGGTCAGCCAGCAAGTCAGCAGCAGCCATCCCAGGACCTTGCTCTCTACTCCTCCCACCCTGTCGTACTCTTGGAAGGATCCTGGCCCCTGGTTCCCCAGAGGTACCACCCAGCTCTGGCACACCTAAGTAGAGGTCAGCTCCTCCCATGTTATACTCTGGCAATCTGTACATGGCTTAGTGTGAATGGCTTGGTCATACTCACTCCAGCGGGCAGTTTGGGCAGGAGAGGGAGAGGGCGTGGAGCCTCCCTGGAGTCTTAAGGCAGAAAGCATTGAGGAAAGAGAAGCTGGGTATCGTGGGCCAGTTCTAAGGTTCTCTAGTCCAGGCTTCTGTGCCCTGCCTTCCCCTTGGTTAGAGTGGAATTGCTCCCCTTTGCTCAGGTTTTTGCATCTATTTATTCAGAGGGCGTTGTTTCTGTGGGCTGTGGCCAGTGCAGTTCTTCCAGGGGTCACAGGCTCCTTAGAGGCGGGGCAGCGTGGTGATGAGAACTCCCCAAACCGGTGGCCCTGGGTGTCTACCTAATCCCTGGTCCTCATGGTGTTCCCAGGCCCTGCCCAGTTGCGTGTGGACAGATGCGGGCTACCTGATGCAAGCTGCTTCTGCGCGTCTCCCGGGGACTGGCTGGTGAGGTGTTCTGGGCAACTCAGCTGCTCAGGGGTTTAGACCTTGCCCCATGGGGACGAGGCCTGCTGGACCACACAAAAAGCCTGATGCGCAGAGCTGCCCTGCCCTGCCCTTTCGAGATGCAGCTAAGCCCAAGAGGCGGGAGTCAGCTCGTCAGGTCAGGGGTGATGCTGACGCCCTAGGGCAACTAAGAATGTGCTGCCTGCACCCAGGTGATAGAGGCAAGTGGCAACATGCCTCTGGGGAGAGTGGCCCTTCACGGGCTGGGCAGATGCTTTGCTGCAATTCTTAATCATTTCTTTAAAAAAGAAAAGAAAAACAAAACACTTTCCAGCCAGGAGAAGGTCAAGTTCAGCATCCTCTTTTAAGGGTTTGGTTAGGGCTGAGCACTTCCCAGGTGTCTCAGATGGTGAAGTGTCTGCCTGCAATGTGGGAGACCTGGGTTCAATCCCTGGGTTGGGAAGATCCCCTGGAGAAGGAAAAGGCACCCCACTCCAGTACTCTTGCCTGGAAAATTCCATGGACCGAAGAGCCTGGTAGGCTACAGTCCGTGAGGTCACAAACAGCTGGACATGACTGAGCGACTTCACTTTCTTTCTTTCTTTCGGGCTGGGCATTGTTCCTTTTTAAAGGTGTGGGCTCTTATCCAGGAAAGAACCAAGTGAAAGGAAAGCGTTAGTCACTCAGTCATGTCCAACTCTTTGCGACCCTATCAACTGCAGCCCACCAGGCTCCTCTGTCCATAGGACTCCGGGCAAGAATATTGGAGTGGGTTGCCATTTCCTTCTCCAGGGGAATCCAACCAACCCAGGGATTGAATCCAGGTCTCCTGCATTGCAGGCAGATTCTTTACTGTCTGAGCCATCAGGGAAGCCCTAGTGAAAGGAAGGGAGTGTCATTTCAGTGAAACAGGCCTCCCCAAATGTTTGGGGAGATGCGGACACTGGGTGGGATGGCCCTGGTGCCATGTCACCTGTGACCTCACAGGTGTTCAGAGAAGGCAGGCATGTCGGTCCCATCACAGCGATGGGGATTGTCCGTGCTGGGTCATGACTCCTAATGCCTTCTAGAAAGCAGAGAGCTGTGGACTAGAGCCCAAATTCATTCCCTGACTTCACTTCTAACATCCCAGATCGCCTGCGGAGGCCCTTTCTCTAAGCTTCAGTTTCCTCCTCTGCAAGGTGGAAGCAGGGAGCCGTGCCCAGCTTGCTCCTGGGCTGTTTGGGGACATCACTGGGAGCCAGGAATGTGTCCACGGCAGAAGGCTGCAGACCCAGGCTGGCTGCCCGGGGCTGGGCTGGCTGCCTGTGATGGACACTCCCCAGACGCTCTCCCTTGGGCACCTGCCCTGCAAGCCTCCGTCCTCCCCAGTCTCCATGTTCCCTGAACAATGAAGAAGATGCTGCCTGTCTCCTCCGTGGAAGTCCACTGCTTCCTTCTCCAGTCACCTCACCATCACAGGACTTCATTCTTGCCCAGCTAGTCTGCGAACCCCTCCCTGATCCTGAGCCTCAGGGTCCCATCATGGGGCCACACTGTCTGCAGACCTGAGTACAGACGCCGGGTGTGGCCACACTCAGCCCATCGACCTGGCCGTCCTGTTCTCCCTGTCCCTGCTCAGGTCAAGAAGCGCTGCTCCCCGCCCCTCCCCTCCCCACGTCCAGGCTTTTGGGTCCGTCACCTCTGCCTGCAGTGACCTGTCCTCGTGGCCCCTAGACTTCACCTCCCCCTCCATCCGTGCCCTCCCTAAAGTCCCATCTCAGATCCTGTCTCCACCCTGGAACTTTCTCCCTGAGCTTCTGGCAGCCTCTCTTCTCTGAGCCCCTGTGTCTCCCTGGGTCCATGGATGTTCTTACAATTTGGAGTAAATCGGGGCCAGTTTCTCTGTGGGCTCTGAGCACAGTGAGGGTTCATCTGGTGGGGGTCTTTTCTCCCTGGTGTTTGGTGCAGGGCCGGCCAAGGGTGCCGGGTAGTGTTTGTGGAAGGGATGAGTAACTAGGTGGTGGGAGGCAGATAGAAGTCCTGTGGGTCTAAGGCTACAAAGGTTTGGCAACATCTCCCTTGTGGCTCTGCTGGTAAAGAATCCGCCTGTCATGCGGGTGACCTGGGTTCGATCCCTGGGTTGGGAAGATCCCCTGGAGAAGGGAAAGGTTACCCACTCCAGTATTCTGGCCTAGAGAATTCCATGGGGTCGCAAAGAGTCGGATACAACTGAGCAACTTTCACTTTCCAAGAAAGAGAACATGACATTTTGAGTTCAGAGTTAGAGACGTGGCCGGAGAAAGGTCTGGGAGGTCGAGGGGCCTGGAGAGGAAGCCTCCCCAGCTCCAGGGTCAGGTCCCCTCTGAGTGTGGGTGGGAGTCACAAGGGCCGGACCCCTGGCCTCTCCACACCACAGAGGCAGCACCCGGGGGGGGGGGGGGGGGGGGGGGGGGGGGGGGGGGCGGTCCTTGGAGACTGGCAAGTGGGGATGGAGGGAGGGTGGAGTGGGAGCACCCAGGTGGAAATGGGACAGAACCCAGAGGCTGGATCCCCAAGGGAGACCCCCTTTCCTCTCTAATCTTGCCTTCATCAGTCTACCCCCAGAGTGTCTGCCTAAGTGTCTTCATCAAAGCTTGTAAGTTCCACCCTCCATTTGGCAAGTTCTCTCCCCACCCCCTGCTCCGTAGCCCCTTTCCCTTCCTCCCCTCCTCCTTCCCTCGCCGCCTCCAAAATCAATTTTCAGCTCGAGCAGCAGGTACCGCGCCATCTGGGGCCGCTGGCAGCCTCCGCAGGCTGTAAGCAGCTCAGTCTGTGTCCTTTAAGCCAGCCCCCTGAATTTCTCTGCCATCCCAGCCTGGTATTCCCCCCTCTTTCCTCCCTCAAGGAGGAGGGGAGGTGGGATCCAGACCCTCGCCCTCTTCTTCTGAGGGGTCCCCCTCCCCCTCTCCATCCATCCCCGCAGTGAGCCCCTACGTGGGGTTTCAGGGTCTGAGCCGCGCTGGCCCGGCCGTCAGACAGAAGCCACGGCCACTTCCCTACCTGCGGGGAAGGAAGGATGCGTTAATTGGCAGGAAGAGCACGGAGTGGGGGCCGGTGGAGCCGCGCCAGGTTCGCGGAGGTGCACGGTCCTCACCCCGGCCACAGTGGAAGCTGAGAGACGTCAGCCTGGTGACCACGCCTGAGAGGCTCGGTGCGGTGATCTCTCTGTTTGGGGGTAAGAAGGGGAAAGTAGAAACCTCCTTCTCTTCCTCCCGCTTTACGGAAGGCCCTGGCCCTCCAGAGGCCCGGGGCAGGACTACTCTGCGGAGCCAGGAGTAGGGCTCGAGTATTTTCCGTGTGTTTGCTTTGGAGATGGGGATGAAGCAACCACCCCCGTCCACATCTCAGCTCTACCACCAGGGTACGTTTTCACCCTTCACCTGCCTTCCTGAAGCATTTCTTCACCTTCTGGTTAGATAAGAGCCTTTTTAGGTGACTTCTTCCTTGCAGACACCACACACACACACACCCATCCCTTCACAGGGCCTCTCCTATTGTTCTTTATCTCCCGTATCCTTAGCCTGCCAGGCACCACCTGTTTCCCTCCGGCCACCAGTTGACTCCAAAAACACCCAGGAGAAAGAGGATCTCGAGAAAGCAGAGGTAAAGGAATCTTAGGTAGATGGTGTTAGCTTCTGGAACATTCCCCAAGTGACTGAAAGAGTCAAGACCTGAACTCAGATCTCCTGAAGGAAGGAGTGACTTCCTCCCCAATCCTGGGGTGGTCAGGAGCCTGCTCCAGGAGAGCCTGGTCGGAGCAGCAGGGCCATGAATAAGGCCCTGGCACCCTGGCCTCCTGCCTCGTCTCTATGACCTTGGGTGATGACACGCCCTGGGTGCTCTAGCTGCCTGCCCCCGTGCAGGACAGTTTGGCCTTGACAGTTAAGTTGTCTTGTGTCCTCAGCCTGGAGCAGAGTGCCAGCCCCAACACAGGAGCCCCCTAAATATCCGATGAAGGAGGCACTTTTGGTTGGAGACTCTGGGAAGGCAGAGATACACCTCCCCCAGCACCTACCAGATAGCAGGAGGTCAGTACAGATGAATTTGCGCAAGTTACTTAAGTTACTTCTCACGTGGTTACAGAAAACCAGTGGGATGCATTTGGAGCAGTGTCCTATTTCACAAATCACCACCAGGTACTATGGGGGCGTGCAGGGGGACTCAGTGCCGGGCAGCCTCGGAGGACCCATGCTGAGGCTGCAGGGGTAGGGGCCATCGGGTTGGTTCCCTCCTACCCCACTCTGCTCTCCACCCTCATGTCCGTCTCTGCAGGAGACCCTGAGCAGACGGTGCTGAGCTCTTCCCCACGTGGCCTTGAGCACCAGGACTTGCAGCATCTAGCCCGGGGTGGGAATTCCTTTTGAGGGGAACAGTCCTCCGTCTCTGGGCAGCACTGCAGAGGGATGGTAGAGTGAGTGACCTCCGGATGCCCCTCAGCTTGTCAGGACGATCCTGACATTCCTGCAGGGCAAGGTGGGCTGGATTAGGAATCGACACCAGTGAGAGCCAAAAATTCCTAGGGCGACTGAAAGAACGGTCACAGAGGTCAGTTCAGGGAAGCCCAAGGGTCTTTTGAGCAAGTTTATGAGGGGACAGCACCTCCCCCTGGGAGAGGGAGGGAGGCAGGGATGGATTCACAGGGTCCAGGCTCCAGGCAGTGAGCGTACCCAGCACTTTTCACAGGTCCTGCGGGTTTCTCTTGTATTAGTGTCTCTTCTTTTCTTACTAAAACAGTTGAGCTACTTTCTACTCAGCATGACGCTTCTCCTAAAGAGGAATTGGACACTTTACCTAAAGGTTGCTGAAGAACCTGCCCCAGGAAGATGCATTCATCACGCCTTGGGGCCTTGGAGCCGCACCACCACCCCCCTTCCCTGCAAAGAGTCCTGCAGTCCTGGGGTTATGACTGCCCCAGGCCAAGCAGCCATGGATCCCAGCACCGATGCCCTTTTAACATCTCACCCACCCTGAGTGTCAGAGGCATCTCATGAGACTTTCTAGGCTGGCAGGTGGCCCTTGGACATCCAGCGGCCATGTGCTGGTCCCAGAGAAGTCAGCAGTGACTGTAAGCCCTCATCCACCCTAGTACCCTGCCTGCTAAGGCTGGAGCTGATGTGACTTCATGCCCTCTGGATGCCTTGACCAAAGCCACCTGGAACTCAGAAGGGCAAGATGGAGTCAGAGTGAAAGAGGGCTCCAGGCCCACAGTCCAATGCAGGGATGGGATGTGATGGTGAAGATTCAGCAGCCTCAAGAGGCTGAGCCTGGCGAGACCCCAGGGAATGACAGGTGCAGTGGGAGAACTGGGCCAGACAAGTTCCAGAGGCCATGCGCATGGTGTCTGGAGTCAGAGGGAGCTGGCTGTGGATTCCTGCTCTTCCGCATATGCATTGTATGATCCTGGACGGGCTGTTTTAGCTTCAGAGAGCGTCCATGGGCCTGCCTCGTGGGAGGACCGTGGGTATTAGCTATAATGTTTGTAAGCACTCAGAAAAGCTGGCTAGCTATTATCATTTTTATCCTATGCCATGTGTAGAGATAAACATGGTCCAAATAGAGCAGGAATTGCAAAGGCAGTTTTTGGCCTAGCAGGATTTTCTAAAGAAAATCTTGTGTGTATGTATGTATTTGCGTGTGTGTGTGTGTGTGTGTGTGTGTGTGTGTGTATTTATATGTAGGCTTCCCTAGTGGCTCAGTGGTAAAGAAGCTGCCTGCTAATGCAGGAGACGGAGCCACAGGAGACGTGGGTTCCATCCCTGGCTCAGGAAGATCCCCTGGAGGAAATGGCAACCCACTCCAGTATTCTTGCCTGGGAAATCCTATGGACAGAAGAGCCTGGCGGGCTACAGTCCATGGGGTTGTGGAGTCCATGCGGTCACAAAGAGTCAGACATGACTTAGCAACTAAACGAAAATAACTTGGTGTATATATACACATACATAAGTACATATATAGACAAAATAAATACATATATTTTGTGTATGTAGTGTATGTAAGTGTGTCTGTGTAGAGAGAGCAGTAGTATGGGGGAAATATTACATGGCAAAAATCAAGAAGGTAAGGAATTCCCTGGTGGTCCAGTGGTTAAGGCTCTGTCCTTCCACTGCAAGGGAGAATGGGTTCAATCCCTGGCCTGGGAGCTAAGATTCCACAGGCTGCATAACACAGCCAAAATTTAACCAAGGTTTACAAAAATCAAGAAGGTAAAAAGGCTGGAAGAAAAATTGTTACGCCCGATGTCCGAATCCCCGAGCGGGAAGAGAGAAGGCCTCCAAGACAATGCAACTCGCTAAAAGGGAAGTTTATTGCTGACTCGAGTCAGGGCTCCTGCCGCATCCAACGCAGCGGTGTGGGGTCAGAGAGCCCCGAGCCCAAGCTGTTACACAAATTTATAGGGTGAGCACATGCCGTTGGTAGTTGGTTTAAGCAGATTGGTTACAAGTTTGCAAAGCAATTTCATTGGTCAAAACTTTCACGCGCGCGGGACTTTCCCGGGGGTTTCCGCCCCGTTCCTAATTTCCTAATTGGCAAACAGCGGTCAGTGTTAAGCGAAAACTGGATTGGTTGTATCCAGGTGGCCTGATAATCTTACCACCCAGAAGTAGGAAGGCCTACTCCTAATCTAAGCTGCCTGCCATGGCGTTACTTCTGCTCGCCTCACAAAAGTCTCCTGCTCTAGCTGACGCAGCATGACGCTTCTCTGGAGAAGCGTCCTGCGTGTGCTTCCTCACTGCCTCTCTGGAGAACATCTGGCTAACCACATGCTGTCTTTCTCGGTTCCCCATTAGGTTCAGTAAGGATAATAGTATCCCCCTTGTCTCTTGTGCAGAGAAATTTTTGTGAAGGGTGAACACCGTAAGTTAAAGTGCTCTAAAAACAAAGTGCTCTACCAATATTAATACAAGGGAATGTGATGTGTTTGCATCTAAATAAAGCTCTGGAAACAAATTCCCCGCAAGGTGAGGACCAAAGGAATGCTGCACCTTGGTTTCTGTTCCTCTCTCTCTGCTCTCAGTAGCCCATCATTCCGACCCCCTCTGCCTTCGCTCCTGCTGGAGTCTTCTTGGTTGTATGGGTGTCTCAGCAGTGTGACTACACAAGCCACAAGCTTTGGGGGAAATTAGAAGACAACACATATTGGGAAAGCATCTTGAAAACCTGTTTTAAACATGGGGCTTCCTGGGTAGCCCAGAGGGTAAGGAATCCACCTGCAATGCAGGAGATCTGAGTCTGATCCCTGGGTGGGGAATATCCCCTGGAGAAGGGAATGGCAACCCACTCCAGCACTCTTGCCTGGAGAATCCCACGGACAGAGGGGATGGTGGGCTTATAGTCCATAGGGTCACAGAGTCAGACACGACTGAACAACAACAACAGAAGACACAAATGTAATGATCATTTGTTGGGGGGGAATGGAATGGCAGTTTGATTCATGTTTCCCCTGGAAGTTACAGGGCCAAGAGGCACTCTGGCCTTGAACTCAACTCACAGGGAAGTAGCCGTTGAGAGTGGGATGAGACAGTTGAATGAAGTCTGTACACAGAGGATCCTGCAAAGTTAAAGAATCTCAGTGAACAAACAAAAAGGTGGCGGGTTCAGATGGTATGGCGTGGGAACAGCAAGAGAAGAGCAAGAAACATCTTCCCCGTAAACAATGCAAGCTTTCCACGTCTTGGCTGTTAATTACACGAAGAGACCAAGAGACTTGTAAGCCCATCTGCTGCCTGGGGAGGATTCCATACGGCTGAAATCTGATTCTAGATCTTGGAGGGTGGGTTAAGTAGCTGCAGCCAGGCAGGAACGCCGGGAACAAGACAATAGGAAGGTGCATTTGTATCGTTAGTAGCCATTTGCAAAGCACTTATTGCATACATTACCCCGAATCATCCTTATACCCGTGTGAAGCAGGTATCAGGTTCTTATTTTTCAAATGAAGAAACTGAAACTTTGGGAGGTTGAGTAATTCGTGCAAACTCACACAATTCATAAACAACTGCCCCCCACCCCCACCCCCTTAAGGTTTTCTGACTGCAAATTCTTTGCTTCTTCCAAATTTGGAGAAAATCTCATGTTATAAAACTTATTGGATTTATTGGGGAGGGGTGGAATCAAGCCCTCATAGCTTCTTGGGAAAGAGGGATATTGGGCTTCTTATTGCACCGCCAGTCAGCTTTATTGTCTACAAGTGTGAGAACCCTCTGACAATGTTTTAAAATGGAATGCTCATGATCTAGGAAGATTGCAACACAAATTACCAAGACGCATAGAATTAGCTGGGGCTTCCCTGGTGGCTCAGCGGTAAAGAATCCCCCTGCAATGCAGGAGATGCAGGTTCGATCTCTGGGTCAGGAAGAGCCCCCTGGAGAAGGAACTGGCAACCCTCTCCAGTATTCTTGCCTGGGAAATCCCATGGACAGGGGAGCCTGGTGGGCTACAGTCCATGGGGTTGCAAAAGAGTCGGACACTGCTTAGTGATTAAACAATAAACAAACTGCAATAGAATTAGCCCATGAATTTAAAGTGGCAGGGGCATTCTTGCCTCTGATTCTCAGGGTGTACCACCAGGGCCATCCAGACAAGGAGTATGCACATAGTTTGACCAGAATCTTGGAGTTTTAGAGGAAACCTAGAGCCTGTGTGCAAATGCAGGGTCTGTTTCAGGGTAGGGACACTGGGCCAGAGGAGGTCCCCAGTCACTGTCCAAGGTGTCTAAACAGGATATTGTCTGCGGACATGACATCACAGCTCCTTACCATTGATGTGTGTTTGAAGGAAGGCAGGCATGGCCTCTGCTGGAAGGACACCTTCTGTGTCCTGGGAAATATGAAGGAGGAGAGGTTTGGCTGGATGTCAAGTGCAAGTCGGGAGGACAAGGCCACCCTCAGCCTTCTCTCCTGTGCCTCCTCTGTACAGCCTCGTGGACCAATTTTGGGAAGAGTTGATTATGGTCTGTTTCTTTAAGCAAGAGGAATGGCCTAAAATACTCCAATGTTATGGGATTTTCTTATACCTGTTTCTCCCTAGACATAGGGGACACTGTTGGAATCAGGATGAATTCAGGCAGTGAGGATGTTCCCTTCTAGGAGCCTCTAGCATATTGACTGTATTCAGTGAACTTATTCTGTTCCTGTGACTCTTTTCTTCCCTAACTGAGGGGTTTTATCCTTGACTTCTTGGGAGACATCTGAAAAATCCCTCAAACCTTCTGGTCTTGATTCCAAAAGGTCTAGTGAATGACAGGGGCTTCCCAGGGGGCGTTAGTGGTAAGAATCAGCCTGCTAATGCAGGAGACGCAACAGACACGGGTTCGATCCCTGGGTCAGGAAGATCCCCTGGAGAAGGGAATGGCAACCCACTCCAGTATTCTTGCCTGGGAAATTCCATGGACAGAGGAGCCTGGCTGTCTACAGTCCATAGGGTTGCAAAACCGTCAGACATGACTGAGTGAGTACTGAGAGAATGACAGTCATCGCTACTTCTTCACTGAGCTTCCATGAGGACTAACAAAACATCGAACAACTGTTTAAAATGGGCTCTTCTAATTAATGGAAAAGATCAGTGAGGTATATCATCCCAAAAATGTCTCCTCTAGGAGCAGTTAAAGAGACAGCAAGTCAACATGGCACATGCCCTTCTCTTTTCAGTTTGGAGCTGGACATAGTATGGGACCCAAAAGATATAGAAGACATAGTTTTTGTCCCCAAAATGTACAATCAAGCTGTGAAAATAATAACTCAAGTGCCTGCTACAAGGAACAGAACTCATTGTATTCCGTGTGTGTGTGCGTGTGTGTGTGTGTTTGGCTTAAACAACAGAAATTTATATTCTCGTGGCGTGGAAAACAGGAGGGTTGATTTCTATTGAGGTCTCTCTTCTTAGAGGTGGCAGTCATCTCCTTGTGTCTTCACGTGGTCTTTCTTCTATGCATGTGTGTCTTAAATTCTTTTTCAAAAAAGTTTAAATTTCTTTGCTTTTAATTGGAAGACAATTGCTTTCTAATATTATGTCAGTTTCTGCCATACATTAACATGAGTCAGTCATAGGTGTACATATGTCCCCTCCCTCTTGAAGCTCCCTCCTGCCTCCCACCCCATCCTAATCCTCTCTATTGTCACAGGGCACCTAATTTGAGCTCCCTGCAACATACAGAAAATTCTCACTAGCTATCTGTTTTACATATGTATATGTTTCTATGCTACTGTCTCAATTCATCCCAACCTCTCTGTCCCCGCACTGTGTCCAGAAAGCTGTTCTCTTTGTCGGCGTGTCCATTGCTACCCTGCATATAGGTTCATGAGTCTGAGCAAGCTCCCGGAGTCGGTGATGGACAGGGAAGCCTGGCGTGCTGCAGTCCATGGGGTCACAAAGAGTCAGACACGACTGAGCGACTGAACTGAACTAAGTACATCAGTACCATCTTTCTAGGTTCCTTATATATGTGTTAATGTACGATACTTGCTTTTCTCTGACTTACTTCATTCTGTTTTCTTTTTAACCAAACATTTACACATCTAGTAAGATGTTATCTTGAAATAAATGTCTCGTACAGTTATTTACTCAAACCAATGGTGCTTCTGTGGCTCTAAACATTTCTGGTGTTCTCTTTAGTTCGCCCATGAATGAGTTTGAAAGGGAGAGTGGACATCCACCTCTCTGTGAAAAGAATCTTTGCCCCAGGTCTTCCACTGCACAGAACATGGGCTGCGGGTGGGGGTGAGATCCTTGAGCCCAGGTTATCAGCTTCTGGCTTCTGAAAGAAACACCTGGTTGCTTGGAGGTATCAGGTGATCTGGGGAGAGGAAATACAAAATGGGAAGGATTGGTTACAGGAGACAATGCGAGCAGAGGATCAAAGGGTCTGGGAGGCACCAGCAAGCCTGGGAGCAGGTGACACTCAGTGACACACACCGGGTGTCGCTTTCTAGCGCAGATTCCCGATTAGCGGAAGGAGGCAGAAAACATTTGGTAAAAGGTGAGGCTTGCTTTCTGTGAGACCTCTGAACCCATCAGCTCTGCGATTTGTGCTTCCAAAAGGTGTGGTGCCAGAGTTTTGTACAGATGGACAAATCCCCAGCTAAGATCTAAAAAACAAGGTGGCCACTGTTTATTTTTCTGATGATTTTCAATCCCTACCCCTTTATATTTCCAAGAAAGGCTGATCTTGAAAATTTTATCTGGTCACATTTCAAGAAAGTCTAGGCAACTCTTAATTCTCACTTTGGAGAAAAGCCTGGTTGAATATTAAGGCCAGGCTGATTCACTTGCCTTTTATTCCATTCAGTGTTATGTATATTTATTGAACAACCACCCTGCCAAGGGGCAGACATGCACCACGTAGGAAGCCATCAGGAATCATGCGAGACCCCCTCCTCTCAAAGATCTCACTCTCTAACTGTGGAGACAAAACCAACAGCCCTGCGATAACCATTGTACAAGGTAGAATGGGTTAAACGTAGGTGGGAGGGTCACAGAGCTGTGGTGTTTGAGACTGGGAAGGACCATATATGCATGGGGGGCCGCCAGGAGCATTGAGGTTACCAAGTGGGGAGAGTTTGAAAGGTGAGCAGAATTTTCCTGGTCACAGAGGGCCATGGTGGCATCTCAGGAGGTGGGGGGTAGGCTTGGGGTGAAGCTGACATAGGCAGTTTATAAGTCTGGGAAGAAGAGTAGGAAAGAATGGGCTTGGAAGGGTAGATTGGGTATGGATTTTGGAGCCTTTAAATGCCAGCTTCTGGTGTTGTTAACAGGCAATGGGGGATCATGGGAAGCTCCTGAGCAGAAGAGTGATATGACCACTGATAGGTTTGAGGAGGGTGTTCTGCGAGCAGCAAATAGGATGGGCTAGGGGATAAGAAGAAGCAAATAAAGAAGGTCATTGCCATACCCTGGCGAGGGGAGGGGTGAATGAGATGGCTGCAGGCTTAGAGGGGAGGTGATGTGATGAGGGGGCAGAGAAGTGATGTCCCCTCTGTGCGTCACCTTCAGTGGAATCCCTGGGCTTCAGTAGCTCCTGATGCAATGATCTGCAGAGCCACTTACAGTAGCCCCTGGTGCGATGCTTTCAAGAGCCATGTAGAATGGACTCTGCAGCTGCCTTCTGTCTCTGACTCTCTGCTTCAGTGACTGAGCTGGTAAAAACCACGCAATGCCTGAATCTTGGAGACCCTTAAGCTTCCTCAGCTGGGATCCTCTCAGACCAGACCTGTCTGGTTACTTAAAGTGGGTGTCATGCCAGTCTGAAAGCCGGAAGTCCTGTTTTCTAAAATATCAAAGGTGCCCTTTCCTTGAGAGCACAGGACAATATGCCAGGAAAGATGTCAGAGGTCTGAGCTCAGAGACTAGAGCCAGGGGTTGAGATGTAAGGAAGGGAGGGGGAGGTAAGGAAAAATAGAAGAAGAATTTCTAGAAGAAACACCTGTCATGGCTTAAAAAGATGGTCGGGTCCTTCAAGAACTAGGTCCCAGACCACTGAGAAGTATGGAAACAATCTAGGACCCATTGCAACCGAGATTACTGCACATGCCAATCAACTTCCTCTGTCGGATAGCTCCCCAGTGATGGACACACATGATGAGACTATTCCACATGGGAAACGGTGTGTGTATGTGTGTGTGTCTGTGCTTTTAATTGTCTCTCCAGAGTGCACGGGATCAATAATTTCAGGGCATCGGCTTAGTTGCCCCATAGTATGAGAAATCTTAGTTCCCCAACCAGGGATCAGCTCAGCATCCCCTGCATTGACAAGCAGATTCTTAACCACTGGACCACCAGGGAAGTCCTGAATGTGCCATGACTAAGATCCGATGCAGCCAAATAAATAAAATAAAATAAATCGTCTCCCCAGTTTGTTGTGACTTCATTCCCCAATCCTGATTACACAGGGTCAAGGAAGCCTGTTGGAGTCTATCCCAGGAAAGGCTCCTTCCAGCTATTCCTGGGAGAGTAAAACTGCTTCAGCTCCAAGTCGGTGACACAGGGTCTGCACATCTCCAGGGACTTATTCACTATATCTGGGGCTCCCCTAGTGTCTTAGAAGAATATGCCCCCAGGTTTGATCCCTGGGTCAGGAAGATCCCCTGGAGAAAGAAATGGCTATCCACTCCAGTGTTCTTTTCTGGAGAATCCCATGGTCAGAGGAGCCTGGTGGGCTACAGTCCATGGGGTCGTAAAAAGTCAGCGACTAACACTTTTCTCCTCCAACGTGCAGATCAAGGGTTCTTCTAAAGCGTGAATCATACGATCACGGAAAAGATAGATTTATTTAATGCACTGGATTTTTTTTTCTTTGTGAGAAATGAACATCTCTGTGCCTAATGCCTGGGCTTTAAGAGTTTAGAAAAAATGGTGCTAACTGCTACATCAGCCAAGCCTGTCATCTGAGGCTTATCACTCTTAAGAACATTTATTTCTCACTTATGTCACAGTCTGATAACTGATGGGTCAAGAGGCTTCTCCATCTTGTAGCTACTCCATCTGGTACGTGTGACATCTAAAGCACACACACACACACACACAAAAGAAAGAAAAGCAAAAAAAAAAATAAATAAAATGATATCTTCTATGGAAGTAGGAGCGACAGGATTTGCAGGACGTTTCTAAGGGTCAGTCTCAACAGGCTTGTATCACTGCCCACATTTCATCAGCCAGAAGCCAGTTGTCCGAGGCATCAACCCAACACCAGGGAGCCTGGGAGATGTGGAGGAATACATCTTTTGTTGCTGCAGAGCTTTTGCTCAAGGGCTTCTTGGTGGGGAGATGATACCCAGGTGAGGAAAAGCTCATATTCTCATTGAACTGAGTTAAGAAAATGAATGTGAATGACTTATTCACTGAATGGAGCGACTTCCCTGGTGGTCCAGTGGTTAGGACTCCATGCTTTCACTGCCAAGGGCAAGAGGAAAAAAAAAAACCTGAATGGGACTTCTCCGGTGGTCCAGTGGTTAAGGATCCACCTGTCAATGCAGGTCTAGGAAGATTCCATATGCCTCAGGGCAACTAAGTCTTCGAGCTTCAATGACCGAGCCAGCAGCACCCCAGAGCCCACGCTCTGCAACAAGAGAAGCCATTGCAATGAGAAGCCCTCAGTCCCCGCAACTAGAAAAAAGCCCGTGCTAACGACGAAGGCCCAGCACAGCCAAAAATTAATTAATTAATTTAAAAAAGACTGAATGAAAGAAATATATTTGCTAGCCCTGGATGTGGAATGAAGCTTAGAATTCTCACCAGGGATCTGTGCTCTTGACTTTGGCCAGAGGGGCGGGGAAGCCGAGAGAGAGCCTGGAACAATGGGAGGTGAGGAATGTTGGGGCAGCTGAAACGTTGCCTCATGGGCTCCCCAGATGCCAGGGCTACATCACTGGCTTCCAGAACACCCTGTGACCTCACTGGATTCCAGGCTCTATATCTGGTCACCACCAGTGCCTATGACTGTAAATAATTGAAAGGAATATAATAGGGTGAGAATTAGTGTTGCCTCCCTTTTCGCCTTTCATAAAATCTTTTTATATCGGAGGGGTCTGGCCCCAGCCACTCCTTGCTCTATAATTAGTCCTGGGAGTTGTGAGGGCTGTGATTCCGTTAATGACATTTCATGGTTCAGTCTTGGGGTCCCTCAGGCATTTTCATCTTTGCTGGAGCAGGTGAACCAGAGTAATGTGCATTAATGACATGTAGGTGTCTCAGGGGGTCCCTAAATGTTACAGATGAGCAAGAGAGAACCCCCCCAAGCCTGGTGTGCCAATCAGAGGGTCCCACCTAGCCTCCCAGCTTCCCAAACAGCTGAGAATGGTCTGGGTATCATCGGTTACGACTGGGAGGTTTCCAGTGCCCTGTCATTTCACCCTTCCATCCCTGCAGACTTGGCCAGCATTCTGTACCAGGTCTTTGGACACAAAGTATTCTCTGCTTGAGAATCCACCACAATTCCTCTTATTTATTCATTTATTTATTTATCCCAGGCAGCATGTGGGATCTTAGTTCTCTGACCAAGAATTGAACCCAAACCCCCTGCATTGGAAGCACGGAGTCTTAACCACTGCACCATCCAGGATAAGCAGCGTAGGGTGTGGGAAATCTTCAGAGGCACTTATGAAGACTCTGAAGCTCAGTGGCATGAGCTCATACCCAGTGCATGAGCCCTGGGTACACAGTTAGATGTGTAGTAGGCAACATCACTAGTGAAAATGAGTTGGAGTGGCTTTCCAGAACACCTTTGGAAACTAAGGTCCAAAGACATTTTGTTTTTGTTGTTGCTGTTTGGTGGCCAAGCTGTGTCTGACTCTTTGGCAGTCACATGGGCTGTAGCCCACCAGACTCCTCTGTCCTTGGAATTTCCCAGACAAGAATACTGGAGTGGGTTGCCATTTCCTACTCTGGGGGATCTTCCCAATACAGGGATCCAACCTGTGTCTCCTGCCTTGGTGAATGGCAGAATTCTTTACTGCTGAGCCACCCAGGAAGTACATTAAGTGATTTGCAAAATTGCTCTTTCTTGTCCATCTTCGTACCCAGCCACCCTTGCCCCTCCCTCCCTGGGATTTAGATCCTTTATCTTGGGTGCCACACTGGTGCATAGCTCCCTGACTTTTCACTTTCTTTTCCCTTTGATGGAATGCCCTTCCCAGGCTTGTCCTACAGAATGTCTACTCACCCCTAAGGCCCTGTGCAACTATTTCTCTTCTTCGAATTCTCCTTGACCACTGTCTTTTCTAGTCTGAGTCGACTACTGCTTCCTTTATGCTATTATTGCTTCTTCTGCTTAGCCTTGCTACAGCAACCATTACTGCAAGATCTAACAGTGATTAAACTCTCTTTCTCCCCCAAGCCACGAGCCTGAGTGAATGAAAGCTGCCTTCTTCATCTCTGTATCAGCAGAGCAGAGATGCTTTAGGCTCATGGTAAAGACTTAACACATGTTTTCTGAGTGAATAAATGCATTAAAAATGTTTATCCTTTCCCTAGGCACAAAGATAACTATAAGACTGAGAAAGCCAACAAATGCAGAATGCCTGGGATGCTTTAAAATCCCACAGGGGCACTAATCAAATAGTATTTTGAGACTTCAAGCCTCCATTTGTCTTGATCTCCCAGGAAAGATGATGAGGACAGGCAATTGCAGTTCTGTGCAAGGCCTTCTCTGTTGTCTTCTGCTGTCTGCCCTGGATCAGAAGATGGGGCAAGAGTTGTATTGCCAGGGTATTAGCAGGGCTGCTGTAAAGTAATACCATCTCCACGGCGGAGAAGTCCTGTGGCCAGAGTGAGCCACACTCCACCTCGTCATTCAGCTATTGTGCTTGGATATTAATAGCCCTGGGCAGTGTAGTCTGTGTGGGCAAGTGCTGCTTTTTCTGAGCTGTGTAAGCCCCCATCTCCCAGAGACAAAGTGCTCCACAAATAACCACAGCGTGTTCTGAATTCCTCTGGGCAGGGAGCCCCGGGGATCACTACACAGGGCAAGAGGAGTTGGGCTCATGGCAGAGCCCCCAACCCCAACAGCTCCTGGCAGCCCAGAACCCAGGGTTGGGGGTTGGAGTAGAAAGAACCTGGGTAGGCAGAGAAGGTCAGCACTCCTGGATTTAAGTTCTGGTTCTCAAGGGAATCAACTGGAAGACCTTCAACAAATCGCTGAGACTTTGTGCAATTCAGTTTCTTCTTCATCTGTACTACAGTTCTGCCTGTTTCATGACATCGTGATGAACACATGGAGGGATACTTGGGAAGGGCATTTACTGCTTATGAAGTAATGCAACAACATGAGGGAAAGCGGTGGTGATGAGGAAGGGGAGGATGGTGGTGACAGCAACCACCTATTAAGAGAGCATATCCTAGGGAAAGTCAGCGGGGTCATCTCCATGGTGATGACGTCTGGACATCAGTGACGAATAAGGGCTTAGGAGCTGGGTCTGCACCCTTGGCTCTCTCCCACCCGCTAAGCAGCCAAGCATCAGGCTTCCCTGAGCTCCCTGAACCCACATACACTTGGCAATTGACTTTTTCTGGCAAATCCTTCTCTTCCCCTCTGTGCACAGCACTTTTAACTAGAAAAGTCCTTCTTTTTCTCCAACAACTAATTAAAAAGAAATTTAGGAATAATATTTTCATTAAATAGGCTTCCCAGGTGGCTCTGTGGTAAAGAATCCATCTACCGATGCAGGAGACTTGGGTTCAATCGCTGGATCAGGAAGATCACCTAGAGAAGGAAATGACAGCCCACTCCAATATTCTTGCCTGGGAAATTCCATGGACAGAGGATCCTGGTGGGCTACAGTCCATCGGGTCGCAAGAAGTCAGACACGACTTGGCAACTAATCAGCAACAACAACAGTTTTGACTAAACGGATCACTCATGCTCGCTGTTACCCTCTCTGTGCCTAATGGGCCAGCTGACATTTGTCCTACTTTGCGGGTGTGTGACCTTGGGCAAGAGGCTTCATCTCAGAGTGCCTCGGTTTCCTCATCTGTGAAAGAAGTGAAAGTGTTAGTTGTTCAGTCATGTCTGACTCTTTGTGACTCCACGGACTGTAGCCCAGCAGGTTCCTCTGTCCACAGGATTCTCCAGGCAAGAATACTGGAGTGGGTTGCCATTTCTTCGTCCAGAGATCTTCCCAGCCCAGGGGGATCATCAAACTCCCATCTCCTGCATTAGCAGGTGGGTTCTTTACCGATGAGCCACCAGAGAAGCCCCACCCTTCATGTTACCACAAGCCAAATGGGAATGAAAATGAGGAAGAATCCGTCCAAATGAATCGTCCTGTGAAATACAGCGAAAGGTACTCACTCCTGCTCTGATGTCTGTGTCAGTAAAGTAAGTAGCGAGGATAACTATTGGAGTCTAGACAACACAAGACAAGGGCTAGCTTATCCTGATTCTCCGGGATATTTAATTCTAAAGCAAGAAAGCATCTTTGGGGGGCCACCCCCTCCCCAGTCTCTTATGGCGAGGCTTTCCTATTTCAGGATCAAAGCAGGAGTCCGGTGGAGGAGAGAACGAGCCGATGCATTTAACAATGAGTAGTTCTCTTCTGTCATTGTAGACACTCCCAATTCCCATTGAGGGGTGAGCTCCACTCCACTGAGAAAACAATCTGATAAGTGCGCAGGGCAAATAGCAGGACATTCCCTCTGCTGATAGAATCAGGTGGACTCTACTGATGTATTCAGAACTTCCTTTTCAAAAGTTGCTTCTTGATGTGGGTAATTTGAGACAAAGGATAAACCAAAGACAAATTGTATTAGCTTTGGGAAGCTGTATTCTTCTTACCTTTTTTTGTGTATCTGCTTGCTCCTTTTACTTTGGGAGGAGTGATTGAAATTTTTTTTTCTTGTATGTTGATCTGTGGTTTTTCAATGCAGAATTAAGGGCAGGTAACACAGGTGGGGCTCAAAGCCTCTTTGGAGGAGCGACAGTTGGATTACCTGTGCGTGAGTGGTGAGGGGGAGCTGACAGCCTCCGTGCCAGGCTGGGTTGTGGTGGGTACAGAGCAACGCCTGCATCTCTAGAGGAATGGCTTCCCCATATCATCTCTGGATTCAACTGTTTGACGATACCAGACCCTTGCCATATTTTTCGTGGTTAAAGGAACAGAGGGTGACATAATAATAACCATGGCTGCATGGGGTCATTTTTGTTTACATTGAAAGCGGCCATTCATGTTCCGACACCCAGAATCATAAGTGATTTTTTGACAAATACCAGAAGAAATCCCAGAATGACCTCTGATTTTTGTACGCAGAGCAGTGTTCTCAAAGACACACCATGAATTTACCATACAATTTCCACCTTAACAAAACAAAAGCAAAGGTCATAATTAGTATTATCTCTATTTTGAAGGCAGGCAAATCAAAGTCCCTAAGAAACAGAAATAGAACTGTATTCTCTACCATCTGTGTCCACCCTTTCAGGTTCTAGGTTCCAGTTAAAGGATAAACTGTAACAAGAAGGAGGTAAGCCCCATCACTCAGAAGACTAAAGCAAGATTATTTTGTTGTTGTTGCTATTGTTACTTTAAGTTAAAGAATCTGCCTGCAATGCAGGAGGCCCCAGTTTGATCCCTGGGTGGGGAAGATTCTCTGGAGAAAGGAATGGCTACCCACTCCAGTATTCTTGTCTGGAGAATTCCATGGACAGAGGAGCCTGGAAGGTTACAGTCCATGGGGTCACAAAGAGTTGGGCATGACTGAGTGACTGACACTTTTTCACTTTCTGTTGTTACTTTAAATAATGTGACTGTCAGGAGGGAGAATGCCCGTCTCTCTAGGTTAGGTGAGGTTGTGTCCAGCAGTGGGTGGCAGGCAAGGATGCAGTTGAATGACCTCTGCAAACCCTGGGATTCTGTTACACAACTATTCAGAATACAGTCATTCAAACCTCGTGACCACAGTCCCTCAGAACACTGACCATTATTGTGAAGAATCTGTGGTCATGCCTGTAGTCTTGTTTAGAAGGGGGCCAAGCAAAGTGATGGATTGTTATCATTATCAGTAGCACTATTTGCAATTAGTAGTAATTGCATACGCATCTTTGGAGACCCTTTGGAGGTAATTCAATCACACCACTTAAGAATTCATCCTTTCTGTTCTCCTCTCTCTTTTTCCCCTCCATCCTCACCTCATGCCTGGAAAGGAAAGAGAAAGCGATTAATATTCATCAGGTCATTATGTTTCATTGAGATTTATGAAATGAATTGTTCAACGATTCGGTTACATGTTATCTCTTCAGCATTTTTGAGATTCAGTGGTAGGCAGACGTTTAACTCTTAGGGTTCCAGAGTAATTATCAGGCATCAGTATCCTATTTCTTGGACTACATACACTAGGTCTTTAATAAGGAACCATTAGCTGGGAGGACATGCGGATCCTTTATTCCAGAAGAGCAAAATGAAACTCCCCTAGGCTCATAGGATGCATAGGATGGACCAGATCTCAAATCCTGAACTCTGAGTCCCTAAACCAATGTTTTTCCTGGAAAATCTGACTGCTCTTGCAAGATAATTTTCAAAGTCATCCTCAGCACATCAGCAGAATCCTTCAAATTGCCCCCTTCTGTCATAACAGAAGTTACAGCAGAATGTATATATATAACGACATATATATACATGCAGCTCCAGGATAAGCTGGTTGGATGGCATCATCGACTCAATGGACATGAGCTTGAGCAAAGTCTGGGAGATAGTGAAGGACAAGGAAGCCCGGCGTGCTGCAGTCCATGGGGTTGCGGAGTCAACACGACTTAGCAACTGAACAACAGCAACAAATACATTGTTCAGTTCAGTTCAGTTCAGTCCCTCAGTCGTGTCCGACTCTTTGCGACCCCATGGACTGCAGCACACCAGGCCTCCTTGTCCTTCACTATCTCCCAGACTTTGCTCAAGCTCATGTCCATTGAGTCAGTGATGCCATCCAACCATCTTGTCCTCTGTCTTCCCCTTCTCCTCCTGCCTTCAATCTTTCCCAGCATCAGGATCTTTTCAAATGAGTCAGCTCTTCACATCAGGTAGCCAAAGTATTGGAGTTTCAGCTTCAGCATCAGTCCTTCCAATGAATATTCAGGACTGATTTCCTTTAGGATGGACTGGTTGGATCTCTTTACTGTCCAAGGGACTCTCAAGAGTCTTCTCCAACACCACAGTACAAAAGCATCAATTCTTTGGCACTCAGCTTTCTTTATAGTCCAACTCTCACATCCATACATGACTACTAGAAAAACCATAGCTTTGAAATGTTCCTATTAGTCAATATTCCTATTAGACATGTTCTACTTTGAGGAGCAAGTTCTCCCTTACTTATTCATTAACAAGTACTTATTGAGTACTTTTGGTTTGCTTCATTCTGGAAACACCTTTAGCATGCACCTGAAGCAGTAGTCATTATGCTGGATCCTAGGACTCTGAAGGCAATAAGTCTCTATTAACGTCACAAATCCAAGAAGGAGTCCAAGACAAGCACACAGGTATGAACAAAGTCAAGTGCAGTAAGTGTGGATGTTCCTGAAGATGTTTTTTGTTGTTTAATCACGAAGTCGTGTCCAACTCTTTTGCAACCCCATGGACTGCAGCCCGCCAGGCTCCTCTATGGGATTTCCCAGGTAAGAATCCTGGAGTGGGTTGCCATTTCCTCCTCCAGGGTATCTTCCCAAAGCAGAGCTCAAACACACGTCTCCTGCAGGTCCCACATAGGCAGACAGATTCTTTATTACTCTGCTTCTAAAAAGGTGACACTGGAGACAGCTGGATGTCCCTAAGTAGACAGTTCACATCATTCAAGTGCAAACATTAATGAATACCAGCTATGTCCTGGGAACAGTGCTTACAGGTATGATGATAAAGACAGTCTTTGTTGTTACCCACACATCTCTACCTGCTTGGAAAGCAGACAGATCAAGTGGGAGGGTGATACAAGATTCATTTGTATATTCAACTACAAATGAAAGTCGTGGTCCCTATTACCAGGAAGTCTATAATCTGGTCAAAGAGATGCATAAACAAACAAAAAAAAATGTAAGAAAAGGATAAAATCATTATTGTGTGTGTGCATGGTAAGTTGCTTCAGTTGTGTCCAGCTGTTTGTGACCTCAAGGACTATAGCCCACCAGGCTCCTCTGTCCATGGGATTCTCTAGGCAAGAATGCTGGAGTGGATTGCTGTGGCCTCCTCCAGGGGATCTTTCCCACCCAGGGATCAAACCCATGTCTCTTATGTCTCCTGCATTGGCATCTGGGTTCTCTACCACTAGCTCCACCTGGGAAGCCCCTAAATCCAGTTGATAATGCAGGGACCTGATGAGTAAATTTCTTTTCTGCCAAATTAACTCCTAATCTGACACTTTTTGTGACAAGGGGTGTAGACATTGTGGGGGAAGGGCAAGGATGCACTGGTACTGCCGGCTTGTGCTGGTCCATGAGGGCCAGTGGTTTGCATTTGTCCCAAAGTCTCCATTCAGTGGCTTGAAACTCTTCCTCCAGACACTGCATGCAGTGGTGGTTCAAGATCACCCATGGTAGGAGCATTGACACTACAGAAATCAGCAAATGCTATACATCAGAGTTTCCCCTGCAGCCCCCGCCCCGGCAATGAGTCAATTGTTAAAATTTACCGTCACATTGCTAGTACATCCATTCAGTAAAGTGTAACGGGGAATTGGGGTTCTTCCCAGTAATTCCAAACTGGTCTATGTCTAGCGTGAAAAACCTATTTGTTAAGAAATTCAAAACACCCTAGGACTTCCCTGGTGATCCAGTGGCTAAGATTCTACCCTCCCAATGCAGGGGGCCCAGGTTCCATCCCTGATCAGGGAACTAGATCGCACATACCCCGACTGAAGATCCCGTGTGCCACGACTAAGACCTGGCACAGCAAAATAAATATTTTCTAAAAAGAAATTCAAACACCTGGATTTAATGTGCCCATTAACCAGCCCTCAAAACACTCACACTCATTTGTTGGCAATTACATTAGAAGACAAGGGTGTGATGATTGCCATTAATATAGTGCCATAAAGACAAGCTCTTCACTAGCTGAAGATGCTCTCCAGACATTCTGCATGCAGTTAGGGTAATTGCCTAACTTGTTATGGGGTGCAGAAGCTAAGCCTTTATAACTGCTGGAAAATGAACATCTACCTAATGACTCAATTACTTAAGCAGCAGCTATAAAAATAAAAACATAATAAACCTGTTTAATCATCTCTGATCACTAAGCATTCAAATGATTGTAAATCAAGGTAAAATGATCTAACATTTTTTAAAAATTTATTTATTTATTTATTTTTTCAGTGGGTTTTGTCATACATTGACATGAATCAGCAATAGATTTACACGTATTCCCCATCCCGATCCCCCCTCCCACCTCCCTCTCCACCCGATTCCTCTGGGTCTTCCCAGTGCACCAGGCTCCAGCACTTGTCTCATGCATCCCACCTGGGCTGGTGACCTGTTTCACCATAGATAATATACATGCTGTTTTTTCGCAACATCCCACCCTCACCTTCTCCCACAGAGTTCAAAAGTCTGTTCTGTACTTCTGTGTCTCTTTTTCTGTTTTGCATATAGGGTTGTCATTACCATCTTTCTAAATTCCATATATATGTGTTGGTATGCTGTAATGTTCTTTATCTTTCTGGCTTACTTCACTCTGTATAATGGGCTCCAGTTTCATCCATCTCATTAGAACTGGTTCAAATGAATTCTTTTTAACAGCTGAGTAATATTCCATGGTGTATATGTACCACAGCTTCCTTATCCATTCATCTGCTGATGGGCCTCTAGGTTGCTTCCATGTCCTGGCTATTATAAACAGTGCTGCGATGAACATTGGGGTGCATGTGTCTCTTTCAGATCTGGTTTCCTCAGTGTGTATGCCCAGAAGTGGGATTGCTGGGTCATATGGCAGTTCTATTTCCAGTTTTTTAAGAAATCTCCACACTGTTTTCCATAGCGGCTGTGCTAGTTTGCATTCCCACCAACAGTGTAAGAGGGTTCCCTTTTCTCCACACCCTCTCCAGCATTTATTGCTTGTAGACTTTTGGATAGCAGCCATCCTGACTGGTGTGTAATGGTACCTCACTGAGGTTTTGATTTGCATTTCTCTGATAATGAGTGATGTGGAGCATCTTTTCATGTGTTTGTTAGCCATCTGTATGTCTTCTTTGGAGAAATCTCTGTTTAGTTCTTTGGCCCATTTTTTGATTGGGTCATTTATTTTTATGGAATTGAGCTTCAAGAGTTGCTTGTATATTTTTGAGATTAATCCTTTGTCTGTTTCTTCATTTGCTATTATTTTCTCCCAATCTGAGGGCTGTCTTTTCACCTTACTTATAGTTTCCTTTGTTGTGCAAAAGCTTTTAAGTTTCATTAGGTCCCATTTGTTTAGTTTTGCTTTTATTTCCAATATTCTAGGAGGTGGGTCATAGAGGATCTTGCTGTGATTCATGTCAGAGAGTGTTTTGCCTATATTCTCCTCTAGGAGTTTTATAGTTTCTGGTTTTACATTAGATCTTTAATCCATTTTGAGTTTATTTTTGTGTATGATGTTAGAAAGTGTTCTAGTTTCATTCTTTTACAAGTGGTTGACCAGCTTTCCCAGCACCACTTGTTAAAGAGGTTGTCTTTTTTCCATTGTATATCCTTGCTTCCTTTGTCAAAGATAAGGTGTCCATAAGTTCATGGATTTATCTCTGGGCTTTCTATTCTGTTCCATTGATCTATATTTCTGTCTTTGTGCCAGTACCATACTGTCTTGATGACTGTGGCTTTGTAGTATAGTCTGAAGTCAGGCAGGTTGATTCCTCCAGTTCCATTCTTCTTTCTCAAGATTACTTTGGCTATTCGAGGTTTTTTGTATTTCCATACAAATTGTGAAATTCTTTGGTCTAGTTCTGTGAAAAATACCGTTGGTAGCTTGATAGGGATTGCATTGAATCTATAGATTGCTTTGGGTAGAATAGCCATTTTGACAATATTGATTCTTCTCATCCATGAGCATGGTATGTTTCTCCATCTGTTTGTGTCCTCTTTGATTTCTTTCATCAGTGTTTTATAGTTTTCTATGTATAGGTCTTTTGTTTCTTTAGGTAGATATATTCCTAAGTATTTTATTCTTTTTGTTGCAATGGTGAATGGTATTGTTTCCTTAATTTCTCTCTCTGTTTTTTCATTGTTAGTATGTAGGAATGCAAGGGATTTTTGTGTGTTAATTTTATATCCTGCAACTTTACTATATTCATTGATTAGCTCTAGTAATTTTCTGGAAGAGTCTTTAGGGTTTTCTATGTAGAGGATCATGTCATGATCTAACATTTATATAGATGTGAACATCAAGGTGCAAGCTGTATTTCCCCCCACGTAACATTATCTATGAATAACTAATCCTATTTACTAATATTATTGAATGTTTATTGGGTCAAGCAATCTTGTGAGTATTTTAGGTGTATGAACTAATCTAGTCTTGAAAAACAACCTTAGGAGGAAATTACTATTCTTTTTATTCCAATTGTGCCAAGAAAAGAACTGAGGTCCCAAGAGATCAAGTAATTTACTCAGGACCTCCAGATAGTAAGTCTGGGGTCTTCCTTGGTGGCTCAGATGGTAAAGAATCTGCCTGTAAAGCAGGAGACACAGGTTCAATCCCTGGAGAAGGCTATCCACTCCAGGATTCTTGCCTGGAGAATTCCATGAATAGAGAAGCCTGGCAGGCTATGTAGTCCATGGGATCGAAAAGAGCTGGACACGACTGAGTGACTAACACTTTTACTCTCTCCAGATAGTCAATGTCAGAACCAGGACAGAAGCCAGAGTGTCTGGCCCCAGAATGTGTACCAGACAACTCCACTTCTCAGATGCTTTTCCCTGAAGCAGACAAGAGGCCAAATATCATCTCTATTATTATGACACAGCTGATACTGAAGAAGTTAAGTCTGCAGTCGGGAGTACTTCTTAACAGTAGAACAGAGGATAAGCCCTGTTACCCAGACACAGGCAGGGCTGGAATCACTCAAGGGACATTCACCCGCGGGGTCATGCCAGCCCAAAGCTGGCCCTGAGAGTGGACCCTTCCTCAAATCTTGTACCCTGATCCTGGCTCCAACTCTGAGCCACCATAGGGCTATAGCCCTCTTTGTTTTCATACCAGAAGTGCTGAAAAAGAAGTATTCAGAAGAAAGGGAACCATAAGTTTGTTTTCTGTCTGTGAGTCTGCTTCTGTTTTGTAAATAAGTTCATTTGTATCAGATTCCACAACATGTGATATCATATATTTGTCTTTGTCCAACTTACTTCACTTAGTATGATCATCTCTAGGTTGGTTACTTCCAGGTCTTGACTACTGTGAATAGTGTTGTGATGCATGTATCTTTGCAAATAGAACTGGGAAGCATGTATTTTTGTGAATCAGAGTTTTCTCCAGGTATATGCCAGGGGTGGGACTGCTGGATCATATGGTTACCAAAAGGGAAGGGGATGGGGAGGGAACAATTCACAGCTAGGGTTAGCAGATTAACACTATATAAAATAGATAAGCAACAAGCCCCTACTGTGTAGCACAGGGAACTATATTCACTATCTTGTAATAATCCATAACGGAAAGGAAAATAAAAAAGAATATATATATATATATATATATATATATATATATATATGTTTGTATATATAATTGAATCATTTTACTAAACATCTAAAGCCAAAAAGACATTATAAACCAGCTATACTTCAACTTTAAAAGAAGCCAGAGGGAGAAAGAAGGAGTAACCAATCGTCTGGAAAATCCACAGGCCACACCTTTGTGGGCCAGCTTTATCCACAGATCCTAGGGACAGACAGGAGGTTGGTAAGGCTTCTTTTGCTCCTGCTTCCAAGTTCTTCAGCAACTCAGGCTATTTTTTTCCTTTAATTTTTCCAAATGTATTGAGATGTTCATTTGTATAAGATTTACATATAACATGGCATTAATTCAAGGCATACAACACAATGATCTGATATATGTATATGTTACAAAACACCTACTCCCATAAATTTAGTTAACATCCATCACCACACACAGTTACAATTTTTTTCTTGTGATGAGTACTATTAAGATTTAATTTCTTGGGACTTGCCTGGCTGTTCAGTGGTTGACTTTGCCTTCCAAAGCAGGGAGTGCAGGTTCAATCCCTGATCGGGGAGCTAAGATCTCACGTGCTTTGAGGGCAAAACAAAACAAAACATAAAACAGAAGCAATATTGTAATAAATTCAATAGACTTCAAAAATGGTCCACATTGAAAAGAATCTTTAAAAAATTACCAAGAAAAGGATTTAGTCTCTTAACAACTTTCAAATACGTAATACAGTATTATTAACCATAGTCCCCATGCTGTTAAAAAAAATTCTAACAAAGGTCCATCTAGTTAAAGTTGTGGTTTTTCCAGTAGTAATGTACATATTTGAGGTTGGACCATAAAGAAGGCTGGGAGCTGAAGAATTGATGCTTTCAGATTGTGTTTTTGGACAAGACTCTTGAGAGTCCCTTGGACAACAAGGAGGTCAAACTATAGTCACTCCTAAAGGAAATCAACCCTGAATATTCACTGGAAAGACTGATGGTGAAGCTGAAGCTCCAATACATTGGCCACTTGGTACAAAGAAGCTGGCTCATTAGAAAAGACCCTGATGCTGGGAAAGATTGAAGGCAGGAGGAGAAGGGGACGACAGAGGATGAGATGGTTGGATGGCATCACCAACTCAATGGACACGAATTTGAATGAACTCTGGGAGATAGTGGAGGACAGAGGAGCCTGGTGTGCTACAGTCCACGGGGTTGCAAAGAGTCGGACATGACCGAGTAACTGAACAACAACCATAATGTACATCACATCTCCAGGACTTACTCATCTTATAACTGGAAGTTTGCACCTTATGGCCACCTGCACCCGTTTCTCCCCATCCTGCACTCCCCACCTCTTGCAACTGTCAATCTGTCCTGTTCTTCTATGAGTTTGTTTGGTTTTTAGATTCCATGTATAAATGAGATCAAATAGTATTTGTCTTTTCCTTTGCTAGTTCATTTCACTTAGCATAATGTCCTCAAGTCCCACCCCTACTAATGTCTCCTGTTGCCAACCCAAGAGCTTCTTTCCCTCGTTTCAGCTCCAACAACATCTTGACCAGTCTTATTCCCATGGACCCAAAGGTGGAGCTACTTCTTGGCCTCCTCCCACTTCAGTTCAGTTCAGTTCAGCCACTCAGTCATGTCTGACTCCTTGCAACCCCTTGAACTGCAGCACACCAGGCCTCTGTCCATCACCAACTCCCAGAGTCTACCCAAACCCCTGTCCATTGAGTCAGTGATGCCATCCAACCATCTCATCCTCTGTCGTCCCCTTTTCCTCCTGCCTTCAATCTTTCCCAGCATCAGGGTCTTTTCAAATGAGTCAGCTCTTCACATCAGGTGGCCAACGGATTGGAGTTTCAGCTTCAGCATCAGTCCTTCCAATGAACACCCAGTACTGATCTCCTTTAGGATGGACTGGTTGGATCTCCTTGCAGTCCAAGGGACTCTCGAGAGTCTTCTCCAACACCACAGTTCAAAAGCATCAATTCTTCGGCACTCAGCTTTCTTTATAGTCCAACTCTTACATCTATACGTGACTACTGGAAAAACCATAGCCTTGACTAGAGGGACATGTGTTGGCAAAGTAATGTCTTCCCACTTAGGTCTTTACAAATCATTTCTATGACTTTTCTCAATATTCCTCATTTGCCATCCATACAAAGAAATCCTCTGTATGATGCTATGACGATAAGTGAAATGAAGACACCTACTAACCCAGATGGCTTTAGGATCAGGAGCCACTGAGATGCACAGCATCCATCATAGGGCTTCAAACTCCAATTCATATCCTGCCTCTCAGAGAGACTGACTATCTGAATTCAAAAACCTCCTCAGGCCATTTTCAGTGGGTCAGAGAAGAATTTGAAATCAAGCTGTGTGAGGACTGGGCCCCTTTTGAAGGCTCTGAGTCTGCCCCTCACCTCTCTCCTGGCTTTTGGTTCTTGATGGCCATCCTTGGTGTTCCTGGGCCCAGGGGAGACCAGCTGATGGCAATGGGTGCTGATGATGGGATCTGGGCAAACCAAAGATGTAGAGAGATACAGGGATGAACAAGATGAGCGAAACCTGTCTATTGATCTCACAGAGAAAGAATAAAAAAGAATACAGGCATTCTTAAAATTTTTTATTTATTTTTTAATTGAAGGATAATTGCTTTACAGGATATTGTTGTTTTGTGTCAAACCTCAAATGAATCAGCCATAGGTACACATATATCCCCTCCCTTTTGAGCCTCCCTCCCCTCTCCCTCCCCATCCCACCCTTCTAGGTTGATACAGAGCCCCTGTTTGAGTTTCCTGAGACATAACAGCAAATTCCCTTTGGCTATCTATTTTACACATGGTAATGTAAGTTTCCAAGTTACTTTCTCCATACATCTCACCCTCTCCTCCCCTCTCCCCATGTCCATAAGTCTATTCTATGTCTGTTTCTCCATTGCTGCCCTGCAAATAAATTCTTCAGTACCATTTTTTCTTGATTCCGTATATATGCGTTGCTGCTGCTGCTGCTAAGTCGCTTCAGTCATGTCTGACTCTATGCGACCCCATAGATGGCAGCCCACCAGGCTCCCCCATCCCTGGGATTCTCCAAGCATGAGTACTGGAGTGGGATGCCATTGCCTTCTCCAAATATGCGTTAGTATACAATATTTATCATTCTCTTTCTGACTTACTTCACTCTGTATGCTAGGTTTTAGGTTCTCTACCTCATTAGAACTGACTCAAATGTGTTCCTTTTTATGGCTGAGTAATATTCCATTGGAACACAGGCATTTTGAAGACTCAGTTTCACTCTATATACCTCTCAGAGAAGCCTTGCATTTGTAAGGAGGATGGGGGCATTCTCAGCTTGAGAAAGCATCTGAATCCCAACCCCCATGCTTTTCCGTTGGTCTTAATGGTCAGGCTGGATGCCTGCTGTCCCACATCACAGGTCCCCATTTCCATTTTTCTTCAAGGATGCTGCAAAGTGCTGCTTCATCTTAGTAGGGCTATATTTCAGAGGGTCCCTTTCCCCACTCACACTCTGAGCTACTTCCCTTTGCTCCATCGCTGCTCCTCAAGCCTTGACCAATGGGCCACATCCTCAAGCAGCTATAGGGCCTCCATGTGACTCATGAAGGAGGCTACTCCTTCCTGTTTGGTCTTTGTCTTACCCCAAGCCGAGCTGGCAGAGTGACTAAATCCAGCAGATTTCCCCGAGACAGTAATGCTTTAAGGTGACTTCTGCATGCCCTTGCCTTTGCATTTTAATCGGCACTCTAATGTTGAATTAAAATGGAATTCCTATGGAAATGTACAATGTCTAAATCAATACTTGCTGATTAGTGTCAGCAGGATGAATCTCAAAAGATATAATAGCAATGGTGGGGCCCCAACCAGAGTGGATGAAGCAGCCTGTGTCCATTAACTCAAGCCTGACTCATGCTAAACGACAATAAAATATCTAGGAAATTCTGGCCAGAGCCACTTTAAAGCCCACAAAATGTAGCTTAATTAGCACTATAATGACAAATGCAGGAAGAATTCATTATGCCCCAAGACGCCCCACAGAGTCCAATTGTACAAACACTTCCTTTGTCATCCATTCAACGCCTCGAAGGCCATGGGTAGCTTGCATGCCTCGGCCCTTCTGCTCATCACGTGCTGAGCTCAGGCAGATGTCACGTGGGCATGTGGGCATCAGAGGATGAGTTGCAACCTCCCTCCTGTCTCTGTTCTTCCGTGCAGTGTTCATTTTCCTCCTTTCCCTTTGCATGCCTCTCCATCAGTGTGTCTGTCCACCCGGTTGTCTGTCTGTGCATCATAAGTATCATGGTCATGAGCACACACTCTTATGTCAGGAGCTGAGTTTCATGTTATTGCAATCTCTTTCTCCCCATGTGACTTTGGGAAGATTACTACCTATCTCAGTTTCCCCACATGAAAATTGGGATAATGATGCCCACTTATGGGGTAGGAATACATATAAAAAAAAATTATGAAAGAACTTTCAAGGGTGTCTGCACCAAGGAGCATGAAGTAAATGTGAGCTATTATTATTTTGTTCTTTTTTTTTTTTAAATCGACTCCAGCAACAATACAATGAAAAAAAAAAAAATAGACATGTGGACAACCCTGCCCTGTCAACACCTCCTTGCTCAGAAGCAAGCAAAGCACAGGAAGTTACAGACGGAATGACCTTTAATAGAGACCATTTCATTCACTCCCCACCCCCCAGCCCCCGCTCACTGATAGATGAAGGATCCAAGGTCCAGAGAGAGAAAGTGACTTCCAAAGGTCAACCAGGTGGTTCTGTTCCATTCAAACATTTATTAAGTGCCTACTGTGTCCAGACTGTTGTGTCAGATACTAGACTCCAATGATGAATTAGTTCCTGTTCTTAAGGAATCTACCATATTGTACAGGAGCAAACTCATCCACCAAACATGTAGATATAATTTGGCAACGGAAGTGATGAGAGAGAGAAAGAGAGAGATGCAGATTTTAAGAGGTTATGGGAGCCGAGGGGGAACACTGGGTCCTCCTGCAGAGTTAGAGGAGGCTTCTCAGAAGAACCGATGCTTGAATTTGGTTCTGAAGGAGAATGAGTTAGCCAGGCAGTGAAAGAAAGGCAGGACATTCTGTGCGTGTGCAGAAGCACAGGTGTGCAAGAACAGGGAGTGGATGGGGACCACAGCAGTTGGTCAATACGGGAACATACAGAGCAAAAACAGGCAGTTGCCTTGGTAAAGAGACTGGAATGATTTCTGCAGGATAATAGGGAGCTTCTGAAGGATTAAGCAGGGGAATAATATGTTTACACGTAGACAGAACATTCTGTTTTCATTTGGAGAGTGGATTCTGATGGACTAATATAGAAGCGAGGATTTCAAAAGGCTGAGTAAGAGCTAATAGGATCTGAACTAGGGCAGCAGAAGTAGAGAGGGGAGGGACAGATTGGAAAAGGAATTAAGAGGTCAAGTCAGCTGGACTTGGTGACTGCTCAGATGTGGGGGATGAAAAAGAAAGGCGAGTATAGAATGATGTCAAGTTTTTCACGTGGCTGTCAAGATGGGTGACAGATTATGAAATAAGAAAGTGAGACTATATGAAGGAGGAGAAATAAGATGAGAAAGGATAATTGGCCAAGACTTGTAGGCAGTTGGAGGGCAAGCATGGCTCTCAAGGAAGAGAGTGGGGCAGAAGATAGGATTGTGGTGGTCTTTAAGCCACAGAGAGTGCTTAAAGCAATGAGTTATGTGACCATTCAAAGAACATTTATTGGAAGAACAGGAGTAGGTCAAGGTCTTATTCTTGGGAACAGCGGATTTAAGGGGAAGGCTGAGGTGTCTTCCGTGAGGAAGTCACGGAAGGATCATTGAAGAGGTGCAAGCTGAAACAAAAGAGATGCCAAGGGAGTCAGGAGTTCATGACCACAATGTTAGAGGAGAAGGGAAGTCTGACGACACAGAGCTAGAAAGCATTTGTGGGTATGACATCAACCCCCCATGCATGCTGACCTTGGCTAGAGTGGTCAGAAGCAGAGCAGAGAGGGAGCCCAGACAGAAAGGGGCTGAGGAGTGATGGCTTTATGAAGTGGTACAGACAATGAATTGTAGACATCTATTTCAAGAGCACAAGACTTTTTCAGGAAAATGAAAGACAGGTTGGCTAGAGGAGGATTTAAAGTCAGGAGAGAGGTTTTATGGGGGAAAGAAAGACTTGGGCATGTCTATCAGCAGACAGCAAAGAGCCAGGAAACAAAAGAGGTTGAAGATGCAACAGAGAAAAGAGGCAGTTGTTGATGCAAAGTCTTAGGAAAGTGAGAAGGGGTGATCAGGGACCACAAGGAACTGGAGACACCTTGTCCTCTGACCTGGGAGGAAAGGAGTTGACCATGGAGGAAAGGCTGACAAGCTGACAAGTTTGACTTCATGATGGTAGAGAAGGTCGGGAGCTGGAGTACTTTACCCTGCATGGTCTTGTTTTTTGAGGAAGAAGAATCAAGTTTGAGATGCTGTGAGTTTAGAGTGGGGCTCAGTTATGGATGTGAAAAGAGGAAATGCCAGGTAGAAAAGGACTTTCAAGCAGCGCAGTTCAGCTGAGATTAGTGGCTGAGCAGGGATTCAAGTTTAGGTCTACAGATCCTCGTGGGATGATAGCTCTCTTGGAACATTTATCTAGAGTCTTGGTGACATTATCATGCTGCTGGTCTCCAGTTCCTGTAGTTCTCATCGGATTCCCAAACAAGTCATTCTGTATCTGCACAGCTTAGGAGAAGTTCCCAGAATTAGTTCTGCTTGGTTCCTTGTATGGACTTGGGTCTACGTTAAGAAGAGATATTTACAACCCTGTTTATAATATAGATATTGAGTCTGAGAGACAGGAGTCCTCTGTAGCCTCTGTGTCCAAAGTCAAAATAATCAGATCACTTAACATAGCTGCTGCTCTTAATCCCATAATAAATCCAAACTTCTTCCCATCTTCCTCCTTTCCCTCCCTTGCCACAGAATAGACAGCACTATGGAAAACCAGGGGCCTTGTTTTGGTTCTCAGTAATCTGGAAGAATAGTGCACTTCATGGACCAAAGCCTAATAGCTGACTTCTTAGAAATAACCGCAAAGGGTAAGGACAACTCAATTCATCTGTAACCAGAGAGCCGTAATTGGTGAACTTTCCCAAAGCCAAGAGTCAGCTGGTGGTCTGCTTTCTTCCTGTGGGTTGTGATCCTGGGACCCTGATAATTCCCCTCCCGTCCAGGCTACCACATAACATCGACATCTTCACGTGGTAAAAGCTATCATTGCTGCCATGTCCTACCATTAACAAGAAACATTTTGCTCATTATTGGTCATTTGTGAGTGTTTCTTAAATTTCAATGATTTCTGTGTCACTTTTACTATTTAACCCACTATGCTTGTATAAGATATTTTATACACTACTAAACAATAACAAATTGCTTGCCCTAAATTTATATTTAAATATTTTTCTTAGTAAAATCAAAGAATTTTGCATCATGTCTTTGTAATTCCTAAACACAGGGCATGTTTTTTGCCTAATTGTGGCGATGATATTTAGTATACTGACTTCAAATATAGCAGTGTTTTTGGACATCAAATCGTGGGTCCTTTAAAAACAAACAAAAAAAAATCTAATAACTTTCCTGGTGGTCCAGTGGTTAGGAATCTGCTTTCCAATGCAGGGGACCTGGGTTCGATTCCTGGTCAGGAACTAAGATCACACATATCATTGGGCAACTAAGTGCATGGGCCACAACTAGAGAAAGCCCACACCACAGAGACCCAGTACAGCACTCTCCCCCCATCCAAAAAAAAAAAACAAACCTAGCCATCTCCTTCAATGTGGAATGACCCAGCAACTAGGGAGTTGTCAGGCTTTATGGAGGGCATTGCTGCATGGAGATAGTCTGGAGGTGGTTGCTTTCTTAGCAGCCTTGGGAAGATGCTGACAGGAGTGTTCTGTATCTTTGGGAGGTGCCTTAGGAAGGCCAAGCTCTCAGATTCCATGATGGGAGAAGGCATGAGGAGTGACTGAGCGTACCTGAGAGGCGATGCCATAGAAATTCTAAAAGACTCAAGGGCCCTCTAGATCAGATGAGAACCCGAAATCCCATCTTACCTCCCCCTCTATATCTAGGCAAGATCTAACAAAGGCATCCTACAGATGTTAATTGCTGACACTATACCAACTTTCCAAAGCACATGACAATACTCTTTGGCAATCCCTCTAGGCAATCAAAATTTCACTTGCTTTTCCTTCTCATCTCTTCCAAAACAATAAGCAGGCTTTTTGTATCAGCTCCCATTTATCTGTGCTATTGCAGAGAAAGACTGGTACATATAATCCCAAAGAGCTAAGACCCAAGAATTATTTCTGTCTGGCTCAGGAATGCATACGTGCTACAGTGAATAGGGCCTTGTAGAGCCAGATGACTTAGGGCTAAGTCATGGTTAGTTGTTGAGTGAGGCTATAGTGTTAGTCACTCAGTCATGTCCAACTCTTTGTGATCCCATGGACTGTAGCCCACCAGGCTTCTCTGTTCATGGAATTCTCCAGGCAAGAATACTGAAGTGGGTAGCCATTCTCTTCTCCAGGGGATCTTCCCAACTCAGGGATAGAACCCAGGTCTCCTGCATTGCAGGCAGATTCTTTAACTTCTGAGCCACCAGGGAAGCCTTGAGTAAGCCTATGTGAAGTTGTTCAGTCATGTCCAACTCTTTGCAATCCCATGGACTGTAGCCTACCAGGCTCCTCCATCCATGGAATTTTCCAAGCAAGAGTACTGGAGTGGGTTACCATTTCCTTCTCCAGGGGATCTTCCCAACTCAGGGATAGAACCCAGGTCTTGCGCATTGCAGGCAGACGCTGAGCTTCCAGGAAGCCTGAGTAAGACTATGACCACCAGAAAATCATTTCCACTTTTCTGAATTTAGTTCCTTCGTCTGTAACATAAGAATAATAATGCCTTGTCTCTGGGGTTTCCACAGCTCCAAACAGATAATACAAAAAGGCTTTATAAGCTATGAAATACTCATCAAACATACACGTTTGCATTTGAAAGCTGCACATCAGGTGCGTGTAGAATTGAACACTGAATGGAAGAGCCCAGGAAAGTCTTCCCTCAGCTCTTCAGTCAGAACCCACTGGTGAGCTCCTAGACCAGCCTCACTGGACAACAAGCAGGACTTGGGCCACCAACCCCCCCCCCCCCCCCTTGTCATTAACACACTATCTGGTGGGTTCTGACATCAAAACCATACTTCAGAGGAGCTTGGGGTGTTCCTAACTAAGGGGAAAAGGGAGGCCCTAAGACTTCTCTTGTCTCCACTCTGGGCCACAAGCTGCAGCTTCTGAGAGGAGTAAACAAGCCAACCATGGCTCCTCCCACCCCTCAGGCTGGAAGTAAGATTTCCAGAAGATAAGCTGTAAAGTGAGTAATGAAAGGCCCACTGTTTCCCTGGGAACTGGGGGATCACTTTGTTTCCTGCACTCAGTGGAGAGAGAGACCTGATTTTAGCCCCCTGGAGCCACATAATGTAAATAAAGCATTACAATGTTTGGGATTATAGGGCCCTGCATGATATTTTTTATTGGAGTGGAACGGCTTTACAATGTTGTGCGGGTGTCCGCTGTCCAGCAACATGAATCAGCTCGAAGTATACACAGATCCCCTCCTTCTTGAGCTCCCCCTTCCCAACCCACCCCTCCAGGTCATCACAGAGCACCAAGCTGAGCTCCCAGTACTAAGTAGCAGTAGCAGCTTCCTACTGCCTACCTGTTTTACACATGGCACTGTTTCCTGATGGCTCAGGTAAAGAATCTGCTTGCAATGTAGGAGACACAGCAGATTCAGATTGGATCCCTGGGTCGGGAAGATCCCCTGGAGAGGGTATGACAACCCACTCTAGTATTCTTGCCTGGAGAATCCCCAAGGACAGAGGAGCCTGGCGGGCTACAGTCCAAAGGAGTCACAAGTCAGACACGACTGAACACCCAAGCACAGCACAGCCATCTCTCCGTTTGTCCCACTCTCTCCTTCTCCTGCTGTGTCCACATTACCATTTCCTTAGCAGCCCAATCAGCTCACACAATTTGTTTTTTCATGACTCGGAGTCAGCTGGCCATGATACCCCCAAGTAAAGCACAGCAAGCCTGCCCTCCCCACCCCACCCCACCCCCACCCGACCCAAGTCAGTCTCACAATGAACACCCTAGATGGCCATACTTAACTGACCAGAGATGACATGGGAAGAGAAGTGTCCTCACACCTCAGCCCTAGATGGACCCTCTGCACTCCAGCAGAAAACCAGGGTGGAGCTGTGGACCCGCAGGAGGCCTGGGTCTACCGTGATTGCTTCTGAAACTCTGTGCCTGCATACATGTGCCATCCATCAACCATGCAAGGGCCATCGTGAGATTCTCTGGCACAGAGGTACGTAAGGCATGGCTCCATGTCTTCCATTGTTGCATAGTTCCCATGCCAACAGGGAGGGATAGCAAGCATATCTTTTCAAAAGTGTGATGAAGTGTGATCCACCAAGTCACACCCTCTCCCGTGGGCACCATATACACACTCATGCATCCTAAATGTGTGTATGCATGCATACACACATACATGTGTGTATGTGTGCATGTGAGCATCCGGGCACATGAGCAAATGTGTGTTTAGACTACAGCTTTCCCAGCCAATAGAAAAAGAGTGCACATTTTGGGAAAGTCGAATCAAATAATCAAATAAGACTATTAAGTTGATCCTGACCAGACTCTCGGGATTAAATAAGAGTAGACACATGTCAGTTGGCTCCAGTTTCTTTATGGAAAGAAGCCAATTAGGGAAATAGATTTGCTAATGACAACAAGATGGTGTGTGCTATCAGACAACTGTACTGAAAGCTTCTCAGATCTCTGCTTCTCCTTCATTTACTTGGCTGCACCAGGTCTTAGCTATGGCATGTGGGATCTTTGATCTTTATTTCAGCATGCAGGATCTTTTTTTAGTTGTGTGTAGAATCTAGTTGCAGTATGTGGGATCTAGTTTCCTGACCAGGGATCAAACCTGGGCCCCCTGCATTGGGAGTGCAGAATCTTAGCCACTGGACCACCAAGGAAATTCTTCTGCTTTCTAAAGGGAAAAAAGGCCACCTTCTCTTGGGCAGTAGCTGAAGGAAGAGATAAGTAGAAATAGGCAGTTCTGGTTTCCAGAGAAAAACTCTCTGCTACCAAATATCTGTGTTACTTTAGGCAAGTCACCTCCCCTTCCCTGGGTCTGAATAAAGCTGGGGCATAGAATTGAATGACAGCAAAAGCCTTCCTCCTCTCCTCTTACGTTCTACCCTCCTCCTTCAAATGCTTAGTCCCTGACTTCGTAACTCTCTCAGCTTGGGAAAGCCCTCCTCACTAAGAGAAATCCTTGCTTATTGGTTCTTGAAGGAGGGTGCTGGGGATCCACAAGGCACAGAGGTGAACTGGTCCAGGGGAATTTTCCTATAGCCAATGGGAGAATCTACCTTCAAGCTACCCGCCTTTTAAGAGGTTATCAGAAATAGGTGAGGAGTGCAGACCTGGGAAACTAAATGATACCCAGGACTTTAGCATTTAATTAATAACAATGCACCTTAGTCCTTGGGTCAATTGGCTAGATATTATGCTTGTTGGTCAGTAGACAGAGACAAACAGTTCAACAACGTGACATATACAGACCTCTTATTACAACCCGTTTTACAGAGGAGGAAATTCCAGCTCAAGACAAGGGAAATGATTTTCCAAAGCCAGCATATATCTGTGGAGTGAACTCAATTAGAACCCAGGGTGAATGGCAAGAGGATCCTGTGAGTGTGCCTGGATGGACGGCATACTCAGTAGGTGTTGGCTACTCTTTCTAAATGCCCCTGGTGGCCTGGGTTATACCAACAGCCAGAGAGTTGAAAAGAGTTTTGACAAAAGAAGCAAGTACTTGGCCTTGGCCTCTTGGAGCTTGTTAATCTTCTTTATGCTCTAGATGACAGAAAGCTATTCGCCACTCTATCCCAACCAGGGACTTAAATGCGCAAAGACAGAAGGGCATAAGCCAGGTCAGGGGGTGGTGACTTGCAGTGATTTGTCACTGCTGTTCAGTCACTAAGTCGTGTCCAACTCTTTGAAACCCCATGGACTGTAGCACACCAGGCTTCCCTGTCCTTCACTATTTCCCAGAATTTGCTCAAATTCATGTCTATTGAGTCAGTGGTGCCATCCAACCATCTCATCCTCTGTCACCCAGTCCTTCCAATGAATATTCAGGGTTGATTTCCTTTAGGATTGACTGGTTTGATCTCCCTGAAGTCCAAGGGACTCTTTGAGAGTCTTCTTCAGCACCACAATTCAAAACCATCAATTTTTCAGCACTCAGCCTTCTTTACAGTCCAACTCTCACATCCATACATGGCTATTGGAAAAACCATAGCTTTGACCATATGGACCTTTGTTGGCAAAGTAATGTCTCTGTTTTTTAACATGCTGTCTAGGTTTGTTATAGCTCTTCATCCAAGGAACAAGTGTCTTTTAATTTCATGACTTCAGTCATGCAGTGATTGTCGCCTGACTTTTTACAAAATCCATCCATGATCCACCACCTTGAGGAACGGGTAATGGGATCTGAGTTTGCCCACAGGGAAACTAAGTCTCAAAGGTCTTCTGTGATCTGAACAGTAGGTCTCACATCACCCAGCTGGTCAGTAAGCAGACATGGATACAGAGACCAGCTCATCTACCTGAGTGAGAAGGAACGTGCCAGTGGAAACAGATACCTCTAGGGTAAGCCCAGCAATCAGTTCAGTTCAGTCGCTCAGTCATGTCCAACTCTTTGCAACCCCATGGGCTGCATCATGCCAGGTTTCCCTGTCCATCACCAACTCCTGGAGCTTGCTCATACTCATGTCCATTGAGTCAGTGATGCCATCCAACCATCTCATCCTCTGTCATCCCCTTCTCCTGCCTTCCATCTTTCCCAGCATCAGAGTCTTCTCGAATGAGTCAGTTCTTCGCATCAGGTGGCCAAAGTATTGGATTTTCAGTTTCAGCATCAGTCCTTCCAATGAATATTCAGGACTGATTTCCTTTAGGATTGACTGGTTGGATCTCCTTGCAGTCCAAGGGACTCTTAAGAGGCTTCTCCAACACCACAGTTCAAAAGCACCAATTCTTTGGTGCTCAGTTTTCTTTATAGTCCAACTCTCACATCCATACTTGACTACTGGAAAAACCATAGCTTCGACTAGATGGACCTTTATCAGCAAAGTAATGTCTCTCTTTTTTAACATGCTGTCAAGTTTGGTCATAGCTTTTCTTCCTAGGATCAGTTGTCTTTTAATTTCGTGCCTGAAGTCACCATCTGTGGTGATTTTGGAGCACAGAACAATAAAGTCAGTCACTGTTTCCATTGTTTCCCCATCTATTTGCCATGAAGTAATGGGACTGGATGCCATGATCTTAGTTTTCTGAATGTTGAGTTTTAAGCCAGCTTTTCCCCTCTCTTCTTTCACTTTCATCAAGAGGCTCTTTAGTTCTTCTTCACTTTCTGCCATAAGGGTGGTATCATCTGCATATCTGAAGTTATTGATATTTTTCCCAGCAATCTTAAGCCAGTTTGTGCTTCATCTAGCCTGGCATTTAGCATGATATACTCTGTATATAAGTTAAATAAGTAGGGTGACAATATACAGCTTTGATGTACTCCTTTTCTGATTTGGAACCAGTCTGTTGTTCCATGTCCAGTTCTAACTGTTGCTTCTTGACCTGACCCCTCTAGGGTAGGTTTGGCCCACCTCTGGGAGGGCTTGGTTAAGGGAGGCTGAGGGTAGCTGAGGATACCTTTTTGAGCGTAACAGAGGGGCAGCTGTGTCCTGGAGCCGTGCCTTTGAGCCGGGCCGTGAACGTCTGTCTGGAGCAGGGATTAATCTGGCCTTCGGACACATAGTTGGCAACCACTGAGGACTGTCTTAGCAAACATGTTGACCTGATGCTTCAGTGTGTTCTCATCTGTATAAATCTCAGGTCACTCAGATATTTCTCCATCTTTTTAAAATGCATTCTGACCCATATATCTTCTGTGCTCAGTCTGCAGACCTCAGCTCACACACAAGCCCAGACCTCCTGGGAGACATGAAGCCTGACTTCGGGTCAATCACAGCCCTGGACACAGGGAAGAGACGTCGGACTTTGAACTAAGAAAACTCAGTGATGAAAACAACAAGTCAAATCACCTGGAGGCATTTTTTTTTTCATTCTGTTGAAGAATTATTGGCAAAATTTTTCTGAATATTGAGATGAGTTAATATATGTCAGGCAGTGTGAAAATCGTTCAGTCGTGTCTGACTCTTTGCGATCCCACGGACTGCAACCTGCCAGGCTCCACTGTCCATGGAATTCTCCAGGCAAGAATACTGGAGTGGGTTGCCATTTCCTTCTCCAATATGTCAGGCAAGTTTTCCCTAAAAAAAAAAGTTTAATGTTTTTAATCTATCTCAGCACTTCTGTGTAACAATATAGAAAGAGGATGGGCTTAGGAACGTCATAAATTCAAGACAAGTGTAAAAACATGAAGCCATATGTTTAAAGCGCATTTTGAAGCACTTACCAGTACTCTTCACACAATCATAACAGCTCACGTTTTCGAGAACCTACCATGTGTGAGACTCTTAATTTAAACATTTCTACTCACACTGCTTCTCACAGCAACCCTATGAAGTAGGTGTGTGTTATTACAACTTCTGCGGTAAAATGTGGACACTGAGCACTTCCCCGGCAGTCCTGGTTAAGACTCTGTGTTTCCACTGCAGGGTGTGTGGGTTCAATTCCTGATGGGGATACTAAGATCCCACATGCCATGGTGAGTGAATTAGAAACCAAAGTTGAAAACAATAAAACATGGACACCAAGCCACCGACACTTTAAGGAACTTGTGAAAGAATTCACAAGTGAAAGTCGCTCAGCCGTGTCTGACTGTATGCAACCCCATGGACTGTAGCCCACCAGGATCCTCTGTTTAAGGGATTCCCCTGGCAAGAATACTGGAGTGGGATGCCACTTCCTCCTCCAAGGGATCTTCCTGACCCAGAGATCAAACCTGGGTCTCCCTCATTGCAGGCAAATTCTTTACCATCTGAGCCACAAGGGAAGCCCAACACTGCATTGGCCAGGAATCGAAACCGGGACAGCTGCTTGGAAGGCAGCTATGCTCACCACTATACCACCAACACAACTCTGCAAGAATTCACAAGAAAGTCTGAATTCAAACCTACGGCCTAGGGCGTGGATGCCGGAACAACCACCCTGGGAAAAGTGTCATATTATTCCCACTCTACAGAGGAGAAAAATGAGCCCAAGAAGGCAAAGCAACTTTACCAAGCCTGCCTAGCCAGTTAGTGGGGTTGAAGGAGTGTTCTTTTCCAAGAGGTGGGCTTTGGGGGAAGGACTGCAGGAGGGTGGCAGGGGCCAGCCCTTGCTCTGTGCGGAGGGTTGTGAAGTCAGCTGGCAGCCAGGCGTCTCGGGTGGGATTGTCCTTCGCCCCCGCCATGGGGAGCTGGCCTCGGGCGGGCGGTTTGAGGTAGACAGGCAAGAAACAAAGAGTATCAAGGGGGAAAATCGGGCTGCCTTTGTCTTCAGTTGGCAGCTGGCAAAGCCCTGACCTTTAAGACTTCAAAGGAAGTGCCTGCCCCCGTCATCACCCACAGACTGCATTTTGGAGACTGGAAAATGTTGATCGTCACTCTTGGGCTCTGCCCTGGTCCTGTAGGAATAACAACCTCGACCACTGTTTACTGAGCCCAGGTATGTGCCAGATGCTACGCTCACCCTTATGGGACTCTGAGTCCTGTATCGCTTCTCTGAAGCGGGCAGCACTGGTGCTATCTCCCTTTAGTTGATCAAGAGATGGAGAATCAGAGAGGTGAGGTGACTTGCCCAGGGTCATCCAGCTAGTAAGCTCAGAGCCAGAATATTCTCACTGTGCCATCTTGATTCTCAGAAATCAAGTCTGAGATGAAGCTTCCATTCTGCCTCCCTAGCTGGTCTACTCATGGTCTTCCTGATTCCAAGGTGGCAATTCCTTTCTTCCAGTACTCAGGATAAAAATCGTGACCTTGACTTCTCTGTCTCTCACACTGTCTGCATCCAATCCCATTGGCTCTACCTTCCAAATGGACTCAGATTATGATATACCTCACCTCTCCCACTGCCACCAACCTGATCAAAGCCAGCCTCGCCCCCTGGAAGTTCTGAAAAAGTTTCTATCCAGTCTCCACGCATCTACCATTGCTCCCAAGAGCCCATTCCCAATGCTGCCCTCAGCACGACACTGTTAACCCAGATACCTGGTCAGGAGGCCACCTCCCATGATGTCAGCTTTCTCTGGAAGGAAAGTCAAGGTCCTTGCAACGGTCCTCACAGCCCATGAAGAGTCTGCATTCCCCAAGACCCTGGTCATCATCTATTTCATTGGTTACTACACTTCCCTCTTGGGACCTGTCTCCAGCTGTGCCCTTTGCCCTCAGTTCTTCTTGCCCAGATGGCGATAAACATCACTCCCCCACCTGCTCAGTAAATAGTGGTTGAGGTTATTATTCCTACAGGATCAGGACATAGCCAAAGAGTAGCAATTAACATTTTCCAGTCCCCAGTGTTTTTACACAAAGGCCACCCTCTTGGTAAGGCCTTCTGACTCCTTCCACTTGGAATTAAGCATCCGCTCTGAAAGTCCCAGTCTCCCCAGGTGGCTGTGTGTCTCCCAGACTGTTCAGCACTTATCATCAGGTAACGTATTGTATATTTCATTATCTGTCTTACTTGGTCTGTAGACAGGAAATACTCCACAAAAGCCTCTCCCAGTAGAATGTCAGTGTCACAGGGGAAGAAGTTTTTGTCTGTTTGATTCACTATTGTATTCCCAGCATGGAGAACAATTCCTGGTACTTTGTAGGCACTCAAAAAATAGGAGGTATGAATGAATGAATGGAAAAAAAGGCCTTTTTCTACCTTAGAAGGAGAAGAGACTTAAGGGGAAAAAAAAAGCCTATATATGCAGGGCTGTCCTTAGATGGCTTCCCAGGTGGCACAGTGGTTAAAAACCTGCCTGCCAATGCAGGAGACACTGGTTTGATCTCTGGGTCAGGAAGGTCCCCTGGAGAAGGGCATGGCAACCCACTCCAGTATTCTTGCCTGGGAAATCCCATGGACAGAGGAGCCTGGTGGGGCTACAGTCCACGGGGTCACAACGAGTCAGAGATGACTGAGTGACTAAACACGCACATCCTTAAACAGGGTCTCCCAAACCTGATTACACAGATTCCGCTCTGACTTATTGACTAGCTTCCAGGTCTGGGAGGCCTGAGACAGAGGGCAAGCTAGAGGTTCTGAGACTTACATATAGATTCTGGACATGGGCAAGAAGGAGGACGCCCTCACACAGGTGCCAGCAGAGGCCAGGCCAGTTGATCTCAAAACCCTCCCCTTGTCCCCTGGTGGCAGATCAGAAGGAACAAGGTACAAGAAGGCACAACAAGATTGTTTCTTCCTGCCAGTTGCAGGTCCTAAAACTGTAGCCAGGAGACCTGCATTTGGGTCTGGGTACTTGAACCCCTTGGACTGCAAGTGTTGCAGGAAGCAGGACCCCTTCCTGGGCCCAAAACTGGGCTCTTGTCTAACACTCGGAAATGAATGGTCCAAGGAGACACATGTGCCAATGAAGGAAGAGATTTTATTGGGAAAGGGCACCCGGGTGGAGAGCAGGAGGGTCAGGGAACCCAGGAGAACAGCTCTGCCACATGGCTTGCAGTCTCAGGTTTTACAGTGATGGGATTAGTTTCCGGGTTGTCTTCAGCCAATCATTCTGACTCAGAGTCCTTCCTGGTGGTGTACACCTTGTTCAGCCAAGATGGATGCCAGAGAGAAGGATTCTGGGAGGTGGTCAGACATGTGGTGTCTCCTTTTGACCTTTCTGAACTCTTCCGGTTGGTGGTGGCTTATTAGTTCCATGTTCCTTAGCAGGACCTCCTGTCGTAAAACAACCCATGCAAATAGTTACTATGATGCCTGGCCAGGGTGGACGGTTTCAGTCACTGTGCTTCCCCTAACAACCGGAGATCCAACCAGTCCATCCTAAAGAAAATCAGTCCTGAATATTCATTGGAAGGACTGATGCTGAAGCTGAAACTTCAATACTTTGGCTATGTGATGGGAAGAACTGTCTCATTGGAAAAGACCCTGATGCTGGGAAAGACTGAAGGCAGGAGGAGAAGGGGGTGACAGAAGATGAGATGGTTGGATGGCATTACCTACTCAGTGGACATGAGTTTGAGCAAGCTCCAGGAGTTGGTGATGGACAGGGAAGCCTGGCGTGGTGCAGTCCATGGGGTCACAAAGAATCAGACACGACTGAGCGACTGAACTGAACTTGCCAGGTATCTTTAGGGAGAGCATCTCTCCTCTCCGAGTCTTGATTAACTGCTTAAGACATGGAGGCTCACCATACATGCCCTCATCAGCTGGCTCACAAGTTCTTTGTAAGCTATCAAGTTATGTTTAAACACGAAGGACTTTTAAATTCTTTTTTTTTTTTGGATGTGCCCTGCAGTTCTTGGGGCCATAATTCCCCAACCAGGGCCGAACCCGTACCCCAGAAGTGGAAGCATGGACTCCTAATTGCTGGACTGCCAGGGAATTCCCTAGGCTTCTAACAAAAGATCTTGCTGCCTAGATTGTTGCAAGGATGATACTGTGACATTTCAGAGGGGAAGGAAGGAGCAGCGAGCTGGCTGCGTTTTCCCCATCACCTGGTGCCAGGTGTGGGAGCAGGGTGGGAGAATGAGTACAGCTACAGGAAAATAGCTGTTTGGGGCCTGCTTTCCCTCCCACCCTGGCATGGGGTCACTGTATACTCAGTGGAGACAGTAATGATCTCCGGTTCATCATAAAGGTCATAAAATAGATTCACAGCCCTTAACAATTCAGCTGGAATCACCAGGCACAGCCTGAGGCAGGGCTGCCTTTGTGTGAATGACATCTCTCATTTATTCATCAGCTCCCCTAGGGAAGGCGCGCTGACTGGATGTTTGGCCCTGATGGGGGACAATGCGGCAAGTATTTATAGCTCTGCCTTCACACCTGCAGGGCCGGGATTCTGCGCATGCGCAGAACATAGACCGGCCTCAAGCCGTCTTCCCTTCTCGCATCAGTTTAAGGAGAAGGATGCCTATTGAGCTTTCGACCGAGGTTTCTGCCGGAATGGGTGGAAGGGCTGGCTCCAGGTGGAAGGGAGGAGGTTAAGCCCTGTCCAGAAAGAGTAAAAAAGTGGACAGGGGCTTGGCTTATGCTGGTCTGAATTCTTAGTCACATGACCTTCAGCAAGCCTACGAAACTCAATTTCTCCTCCAGAAAAGCTGAGATAATAATAATAATACCTACCACGCATGGCTCTTGAGAGTCTTAAATATGAAAACTATGTGAAACAACTGGCACATGTAAGTAAGTAGATAAACAGTCACTGTTTGTCGTTGTTGAGTCTTGTTGCAGTGAAAATGCACCCCCACGGGGAACAGCGAGACAGTCTGTGATACTGCACTGAATTAAACATCACCAGGTGCCAACCTGAGCGCATGACAGGCGCCCTTCGCCCCCGGGGCTCGGGGGAGGGGGCAGGACAATAGGATGTCTGTCTGAATTCACAGAAGCCCCACCCCAACCCGCCACCCACTGCGGAGCTGCTCTGTCTGGGCAACGGAAAACTCCATCTCTGCATGTGCCTGCCCATTTGTGCATCCTCTCAGCCTGTTTAGGGATTGGAGGAGATTTCCCTACAATTTAATTCACATTTATTACGTCCTTAGGAGGTAGGCCTATAGTAGGCTAACGAGGATACAAAATAGGTAAAACCCAGGTCTGCCTTAAAAAAGCAATAGGATGGCTGTGTGTGTGTAGATATAAATTCATATATATATATATGTTTACGTACATATATATGTTTAGGGCTTCCCTGGTGGCTCAGACCAGAAAGAATCTGCCTGCAGTACAGAAGACTCAGATTCGATCCCTAGGTTGGGAAGATCCCCTGGAAAAGGGAATGGCCACCCACTCCAGTATTCTTGCCTGGAGAATTCCATGGACAGAGGGCCACAGTCTGGGGGTTGCAAAGAGTTGGACATGACTAAACGACTAACACACATACATACGTAAACTCAGTGTTTTAAAACAGCATGAAATTTGGGAAATCAGGTCTCCCTGGTGGAGAGGGCATTTGCAGATGGCCTTGGTGGGGCAGTTCTGACTTGCACATGGGATGAATACAGACTCCCTCTGGCTAAAAGAGACAGGCCCCTCAGCTTTTCCCACAACATGTGTGTTGTGTTCAGTCCCTCAGTTGTGCCTGATTCTTTTGTGACTCCATGGACTATAACTTGCCAGGCTCCTCTATCCACTGGGTTTTCCAGGCAAGAATGCTGGAATGGGTTGCCATGCCCTCCTCCAGGGAATCTTCCCAACCCAGGGATCAAACCTGCATTTCTTGCTGCATCTCCTGCATTGGCAGGTGGATTCTTTACCACTAGTGCCACCTGGGAAACCCCTCCTCCCCTGGCAAAACAAAAATGCCTCCTCTGAAAAAGAAATAAAGATGATGTCTTTTGAAGGAAGACAATTCTGGAAGATTAGTTTCCAGCCCAAGAGATAAAGGAAATGTGTGAATAAAAGAAATAATACAGTGACTTTGGAGATGGTTGGGTGGAGGTGATGGAGGCAGGGAGCTGGAAGGTCTTACTGGGTTCAGGGGGTGGGGTAGGGGTGGGAAGCCCGTGCATTGGGGGGGCCCACAGGGGCTGGGGTATAGGCTAGGGCTCTGGGGACTGCAAGGGAGAGGATTCTATAAAGAGGTCAAGGTCCAAGCTTGGAGAATCTGGTGCAGCTGGATGAAATACTGGCCTTCATTTCATCTTTGATCCTAGGAGAAACAGGACCAGCAAAATGCTTGGAGAAGACTTAGCCCCCAGTGTGGAGGAAGCCATGGAGTGAAGAGAAATGGGAACAGAAAAACCTGCAGGTTGTTCTCAAAACCAGGCCAGAGGGGATGGCCGCGGGAATGGAGAAGACGAAGGGACAGTTGGACACAGTTTGGAGCTAGACCCAATGCAAACAACACATCCCAGCCCTTCCCAGCCTCTCCCTCCCCACTGCCAGATCTCCTGGAGACCCAGCAGCACCTGCCCCCTCTGCTTCCTCCCGCCCACCTTCTCCCGCACATCCGGCAGGGTCCCCGCCCCCTCCTCTGCTCAGGAAAGGGCTCTCACGAAGGTCACCAAGGTCCTCCCATGGCCTCTTCTTCAGCCCCGTCTTCTGCGTGGAACTTGATATCGCTGACCTTTCACTCTCTGGAACTCTTCCCTCTTAGCTTCTGCCCCCAGACACCCTCCTGGTCCATGCCCACTTTCTGGCCCTTTCTCTTTCCCCCTTTTCCTCCTCTGTGTCCTGATTTTCTTCCTTTTGTGTCTCCAGCAGAACATTTTCCCAGAGTATGTCTTCTTCGCTCTCTGTCCTCACACCCATAGTGATGTCTCCAGTCTCTCACCACAAAGGCAGCAGTTACATCTCCCTGGTCTGTGTTATACCTCCATTCCCAACACTGGACTCACACCGGAAGGACTTTGCAACTGTACAGTCCTAGAGGACATCAAAGCCAAGATGGCTTTTCCTCAAGATCACCTCCTCCTTCCTTCCCTGTTTCTGTTAATAGACCACCATCCCCCTAAGCACCTACCCTCAGAATTCCAGAGCCTTGGAGATGCTCCTCCCTTACCGTTCCCATCATGAAAGGTGAATGGCACCCTATCACAGAATAAGTGACCCCAGCCTCAAAGTGAAGTAGGATGGCAGGGCCCTTTCTGTAGACTCCTGACTTGGAGTCCAGTAGAGGCGGGAAGTTGAGGAGGCTTGTCCTAGGGTCACGGTCAGGGGCATTGGGCGTTCTGCACAGAGCTGACTGGATGGATCTGAATATTCTTTAGCAGTCCACACGTTGTAGTGACTGCCAATGTTTATCACCTCATGTCACTTCTTTGCTCAAAACGCTCTTTAAAATATACCCATTTCCTTAGAAAGGTTACCAAAATGTGGGACACAGAAGATTTTAGCACTTAAAACCAAATTAACATTAATTTTCATAGCCAGCAACTTTATTGATTAATTCAGTTCTTTTGATGCTTCTGATAAAATCAAGGAGAAACTATTAAATTCTAATCTGTATACCATCTTTTAACGCTTGATAAATCTCATTCTAACAACAGTAGACAGGCCATATTTTCCCATTAAACCTCTAAAATATCTTTTAAGCATTTCAGACTTGATCTTTTTATTTATCAGAGAACTTGGGAAAGTAATAAAGGTATTTGCTGCTGTTCCCACTCTTCATTCAACAGACAGTCCTGGCCAATGAATAAGTGATAAGAAAAAGAAAGAAGAGGCATAAGAGGTAGAAAAAGAAGATCATAATATATAAAATAATGATTCACATAGCCCAAGAAAATCAACAGGCTACTGTAACAGCAATAACCAGCCAGAAAATGTCTTTGAAAGTAAGTAACATTTATAATAAGATAATAAACTCACAAAGAATCCACAAATAAAAATGCCATTTAAAATAGGAACTAAAAACTTTAAAGAAACTGCAAGTGAATGAAAATGCACAAGACCTACATGGAAAGAATTGATAAAATAGCCAGTAGGACATTAAAAAAAATTAGTTAAATGGAAATCTATACTACTGCCATGCGAAGAAACACATAAAAATTCCAATTCTCCCTCACATCACATATAAAGTTTACATAATTTCAATGTAAATCCTGAGAAGATAACACTAAAATGTGTAGGAATAATAAGTCTATGGAGAATTCAGAAACAGAGCACACATATAAAAAGGAATTTGGTTTATCATAGAAGAGGCTTCACAAATCAATAATAAAAGGATCAATTATGTAATAGACAGTGATAGCAAATTTGAAAAACATAGAGACAAGTAAAATTAGAACTCAAATTCAAACTGTTTTGCAAAAATAACTTCCAAGTAGATTCAAAGTCTACAGGTGAAAGACAAAACTGTGAAACTATTAGAAGAAACTTCGGGGGCTAGCTCTGTGTTTTTTAATTGAATGAAGCTTTGTTAGGCAAGATGCATATGCATATAGCATAAGGGGAAACACTTTGGATTTGACCACGTAAAAGAGGAAATATTTTGTTCCGAGAAAGACTCTCTACACAAATCTGACAGTTGCCAGACAGGGAAAGTATGTTGTAAAACACATGACTGATTGTAATGCAGAATATATAAGAAACTTATGTAAATCTGCAAGCAGCAGCCAGGAAATCCACGAGAAAATGGGTCAAGAAAACATAGAGACAATTTATAGAAAGTGAAAGCTGACAAGATAATGCACCTGTGAACAAGTATTCAACTCGATCACTGATCAGGAAAATATGAAATCAAGTAATAATTTGAGATACCACTTATGATATTGGCAAAAATAGGAAGGCACATCAAGTATTGGGATAATATCAAATACTGGGAAAATGGAAACTCACACACTTGGGAGATAGGCATGTGAGCCAGTGTAGCCATTTTAATGTAAAATGTACAGGATTTGGTCAAGTGTGCAGGTACCCAGAAACTTTACTCCTTACAGCTTCACTCAGACATAGAGAGAGACATGTGCACAAACATTTTTACAGCAAAGTGTTGGAAACAACTTTTGGAAACCAAACCAGAGAGTTAATCTCAAAATTCAACCTGGTGCAAATTAGGGGGAAAATAAAAATACATTCTAAGGCTGAATACAAATGGCTTCTTGAATCCTCTGAGCTTCAGATTTCTAGAATGAAGGATGGTGAGTTGCACCTAGGTGGCTTTAAAACTAAGCCTTTCATTGCCATGTCTATTTTATTCCAAAAACTAGACTTGAAGACTATTATGGACTGAATTGTGTTTCCCAAAATTCACAGGTGGAAGCTCTAACCAACTGTGTGACATTATTTGGAGATAGGGCCCTTTACGGAGGTAGTTAAGGTTAAATCAGGGCTTCCGTGGTGGCTCAGACAGTAAAGAATCTGCCTGCAATGCAGGAGACCTGGGTTCGATCCCTGGCTCAGGAAGAACCCCTGGAGAAGGGAATGACAACCCACTCCAGTATTTTCATCTGGAGAATTCCATAGACAGAGGAACCTGGTGGGCTGCAGCCCACGGTGTCACAAAGAGTCTGACATGACTGAGCAACGTTCACTACTACTACTAAGGTTAAATTAGGTCGTAAGGATAAAACCCTAATCCAATAAGACTGGTGTCCTCTTGAGAAAAAGGGAGAGACACCAGGAATAAGAACACACGGAAGAAGGCCACGTGAGGACATGGAGAACGTGGCTGTCTGTTAGCTAAGGCAAGAGGTCTCACCAGGAGCCAACACTGTGGCCTACTTCATCTTGATTTTCAGCTTCCGTAACTGTAAGAAAATTAATTTCTCTTAAGCCACTACGATATTCTATATGGCAACCCAAACAGAGTAATAAAAAAGAGTATCTATAACTGATAGAAAATGACCAAGTATGGGTCTAACAAATTTTTAAATGCAATTTTCAATTCATTTTAGTAAATGAATTGGAAATTTAGTAAATTTTAGTAAAGACCACCCTATGAGGCTCCAGTGCAAATTTTAATCTGAAAAAAACTGCACCCTCCTCTACACAAATTTGTGCCCATCTTTCTATTTAACATGTATTGTTGTTATTTATCATTAATCATTCAGACTTTCTTATGTGTTTTTATGGGCCACTGATTTTTTTTATGTGATATCAAGCAAAGTATTTTCTTTCTTCCAATACAAAGCCTTTTGATAGAGCAGGAAAGGTGATTTGGAGACAGAATATAAAGTGGGATTCCAAAGTAAGAAACGATAATATTTTCCACAAAGAACTTTCCACAGATTAGTTAGTGGCAGAAAGTAGCAAACACATATGCAAACTAGATCTTAACAAAGACCTTTATGGACATGTGCAGGCTTACCTGTCCCTCCACCCATGGCCCTCCCACCTCCTAATAAAATCCAAAAAAGATACGATGTGCGTTGGATTGTCTAAAACCCATGTAGAAGGGTTGGGCAGAAAGCTGAATTCAAAAGGCCATGAGGGGACTTCCTTGGTGGTTAAGTGGTTAAGAATCCACTTTGCAATGCAGGAGACATGAGCTGGAGAGCTAAGATCCCACATGCCCTGAGGCAACTAAGCCTGTGACCCACAGCTACTGATCTGCAAACCGCAGGTAGAGAAGCCCAAGCGCCACAAATGAAGAGCTAGTGCAGCCAAAATATTTTTAAGAAAGGAAAAAAAAAAAAAAAAACCCACCACTGAGTGTTATGAATAGTGTATTTTGCTTCAGCATCTGAAAAGATGAACATTTTGCACTAAGGCCAAATAGATCGTGTGTGGATAATTACCTCACATCTGGTTTCAGGCCTCCAGGAGAGACTTACAACGTGGCCACCACCAGGCTGGGTGGGGTAAATGCCAATGATTCTAATTCACTCAGTTGAGAATCTAGAAAATCATGAAGAGTCACTGGGAAGAATACACGATGGGGCAGGAGGGGATAGCAACACTTTATCAATGAGGAACCTGAAGTCTGCAGAAAATAAGGGCTCAAGGAAGCTTGTGATCACCTGCAGGGGCGGAGCTCTGTGATCACATGTGGGGGCGGGGCTTTGTGATCACATGAGGGGCGGGGCTCTGTCATCACATGTCGGGGCGGGCCTCCACCATCACCTAAAGGGAGCAGAGACTGTACTCTGGCAACCACATCCTCTGTCACACGTCAGTGCTCACCATCAGATCCCTGATGATTCCACTTGGTGAGGACATTGAATGCTCAGTGGTGCTGATTAGCGGGGCCTTCCCTGATGGCTCAGCAGTAAAGAATTCGCCTGCAATGCAGGAGATGGGGATTCAAGCCCTGGGTTGGGAAGATCCCCTGGAGGAGGGCATGGCAACCCACTCTAGTATTCTTGCCTGGAGACTCCCATGGACAGAGAAGCCTGGTGGGCTATGATCCATAGGGTTGCAAAGAGTTAGACACACAGCTGAAAAGACTGAACACGCACACACATGCTAATTAGAAATTTTTCTTGAGAATTATGTGCTCAGTCGCTTCAGTGATATCCAACTCTGCGACCTATGGATTGTAGCCTGCCAGGCTCCTCTGTCCATGGGATTCTCCAGGCAAGAATACTGGAGTGGGTTGCCATGCCCTCCTTCACAGAATCTCCCCAACCCGGGAATAGAACCCATATCTCTGGGGTCTCCTGCATTATAAGCAGTTTCTTTACCCATTGAGCCACCTGGGAAGCCCATTAGCACACTAAGACCCTGTAAATCTTGTTCCCATTGAGAATGATTAACTCTAGTTAAACTCTAAAATTAGAGTTTATTTATAAACTCTGTAGAGTCTGACTCTAGTGCCTGCTAGTGCAGTAAGTATTTTACATAAGTTGTATTTAGTGAGTACCAAATATTTGCATATCAGAAGTGGTAGGTGGGAAAGAGCAAAGATTGGATATTAAGATGATTAATTTGGCTTCTGCCCTCCGAGGGACACCCAGGCTGACTGGGAAGTCAGATTCACACATAGTATAAGAAGTGTCCAAAAGAAAGAACTACAGGCCAGTTATGAGAAAAGCCTTAGAAAAGAGTAGAATGAAACTTTCAAGATGGAGCCTTGGGGGTAAGAAAGATGGACAGCTTTAAAAATCTCATGCCATTCATTTGTTATGCAGTAGCTTAGAGTCCTAAGGCATATCCAAAGTATACACATAATGGCTGATCACCAACAATTAATTATGATGTTATATATTCAGGTAGGGAGATAGATTGAAGGAGAGGAGAGAATAAGGTCTTTACCTTATTTACTGAGTCAGAAACTGTGCAAATGGTTTGCAAAATGGGTAGAGTTGAGACAGGAAGGCTTCCTGGAGAAAGGTTGTCATTTGCCGAAATTCCAAGAAGAGAGATGAAGCAATGCAGTTGCCAGTACGTAAAGAGTCCACCTTTAATTGTGTGGCTTCCAAGAATCTGGTCCGGCCAGCAAGAGCGTAATAGCTTCTGTAGTTTTTCCTGTCCTTGGGAGAAGCCATGGACCTGGTATGAGAGGAGGAGCCTGCTGTGAATGCCTGGGGGGAGGGACCCTTGTCAAGGTGCCCTTCCTTCCATCCTGTCTCCAAGCTCTCCATTCAGCTCTATTTAGGAGGTGTAGAAGACAACTAGGAGACAGCCCAGCTCAGGAAGACAGGCTGGATTCCAAGATGCCATGTACAGCAGTAAAAAGTAGTCATATAGCCCAGTCTGACCTTTTGCCAAGAGTCAGAGTTTGTAAGACTTTAAATCTTATGAACAGAAAACAGTTTTCTTAGGAGGCACCAGAGGGAGACTAGACACTAAGACCTGATTGACTGAGGTCAGAAAATCCCCAACAATTGTTAGGACGTGTAAGTGACTCTTAAGATGGGCTGAGTGGTGAACAGAGTATTGGTGGAGAGGAGAAAGGGGTGGGAGAAGGGAGGGTGACTGGAGGTAAAGGTGCCCTGTGGAACTAAAGTGCTCATGAATCATGTGGTTTCTCTGGTGGTCCAGTGACTAAGGCTCTGCGCTCCCAATTCAGAGGGCCTGGGTTTGATCCCTGGTCAGGAAACTAGATCTCACATGCCACAGCTGAAGACTTCTCAGGCCACAACTAAAGATCCCACATGCAGCAAAAAGATCTAGGATCTCCTATGCTGCAATTAAGACCTGACAGAGACAACTAAATAAATTAATTAATAAAAAGTACTCATGAATCAGAGAGCCCCCTTGGATGGCACTGCTTACCTGAATAAGGTTAGTTACTGCATTCTTCACCTCATATAGTTACCATTTAGTCCTTGTGATGGTAGTGGTGAGAGCGTTAAAGTTCTACACTCATAGCTGCCTTCAAGTATGACAAAATGTTGTTAACAGTACTCAGCATGCAATATGTTTGGTCCCCAGAACTTCTTCTTCCATGGATGCAGTTTAACATATTGCCATAGGGCTGGGATTGGGGTGGAGGTTCACAAAAATATAATGTTAACTAGGAATCAACCAGTTTGGTGGTAAGAAATAAAAGCCATTGTGGAGAGAGACTTTCAGCATTTGCTCAGACTTCAGTTAAAGTAGAGGAAGTTCATCCAACTCTTTTCTACCGGGTCAGCAGGGTGGGGGGGTGGAGAGGGGTGAAAAGGCAAGCATTCCCAATTGGCAAAAGGAGACGTATTTCTTTAGTTCAAGGGGATTTTCAAGTTTTTGTATGAATTTGTGTGTTAGCACGTAGGAACAGAAGTAGCCCAAAGTATCAACATATGGTTGTTGAAGACTGTAGACAAAAGACTAATACTAGGATATGCAGAACAAGAGAATGATGAGAGCCCCCTGTATTTAGGAAGGTAGCTCTGAACCAGAAGACAACCACGCTGACCAGCCTTAATATGCACTGATGTGAGATGCAGAAGCAGATTAAAGGAGGCACAGAATTAAGCACTCATAAAAGAAGTGATGACTGGAGCCAGGATCTCACTTGTCTTAACTAGACCTAAAGAGCAACTTTGATATGTATTATCATAGCTTGCTGCATTTAAAATTATACGTTATTGTATATAAGCACATACCCTCTTTTGAAAGTGCCTTGCTTTATGTCTGCATCTAGGACTTATGGACCTAGTGGGGGCAAGGAGAGGGTGGGACAAACAGAGAGTAACATTGACATCTGCACACTATCATGTGTAACATAGATAGCTAGTGGAAACCTGTTATATAACCAGGAGCTCAGCTCGGTGCTCTGTGATGACCTAGAGGGGTGGGATGAGGGCGTGGGAGGTAGGCTCAAGAGGGAGGGGATATGTTGTACAGCAGAGACTAGCAACACTGGAAAGCAATTATCCTCCAATTTTAAAAATTAATTTTTTTTTTTAATTTTAAAAAAAGTACCTTGAAAAGAGGCAAACATAATAGAAATTACATAACACTGTCTCTCCTCTTCCTTATTTCCTTCCTGGCTTTAAAATTGGAAAAGGTCGAAAGAAAATTCCTGCAAGTTAGAGGAGACCCAGTGCTGAAGTGGGTTCTGATTCAGTGATTGGCTCAAAATCAGAGATGAGTTAGTCAACATGCGAGTTTTTTTTCTCTGTACAAATAATGTAGCTGGAAACACGTGTTTAGAAGCCTCTGCATGTATTCAAAAACCAGCATCTGACAAATGAGTGTGCTTGAAGAGTAGCCTATATACCAAATGACTGTGCTTTGTTCTCCTTCCATGTTTTTCATCTAATTCATCTATCAGAACAAGCTTTGCAAATGCAGGCTGATGGGAATGCTAATTTGCTTGCTATCGCCAAGGCACATAATGTGATTTTCCATTTAGGTGCTCTGGCAGTGGCTCTGAGAAGATGCTGCCTGACCTGTTATCTACTGGAGAAGAGATCCCAGGCCATCAACACGGCTTTGGGGGGACAGAGAAGCCCTATACATCATAGGCACTGGGAAACTTACTTTGACAACCACAGGCTTACAAACATCAGTTTAATTTGTTGCAAATTGTTCCACAATTAACTTGCTGTAAATTATATCAAAGCCACTTCCTTGGTGACTTAGACAGTGAAGAATCTGCCTGTAATACAGATTCAGTCCCTGGGTGGGGAAGATCCCCCAGAGAAGGGAATGGCAACCCACTCCGGTTTTCTTGCCTGGGAAATCCCATGGACAGAGGAACCTGGCAGGCTGTAGTCCGTGGAGTGGCAGAGAGTCAGAGATGACTGAGCGACTAACAGGAACAGTGTATCAAAGCCATTCCTTAAGTTGTGGGGACAGCTGTTTGTCAACATGAGCAGAGACTCTGCGGTAGTCCATCAATTGTCTTTTCCATTCCTGTTCTGCCAAGTCGACAGCAACTACCATCACAACAACGACAGTGATGATGGTAATGTCAGATGCAGAAATACACAGTCAGCTTGGGGCTGATCAAAGCCAAAAACCAAGTACCGCACTTTCAGATAAAGAGAAGGAAATGATGAAGAGATGTCTGTAATGAACCAGGAGCTTTCACATTTATTGTTTTCATAAATATCCCTAAAGCCCAGTGAGGTGTCTAACATTATTCTCATGTTACAGTGGAGGAAACATAATGAAAAGGGTTAGATAAATTAACGCAGACATCAAAGCCAGTGCGCAGCATAGGAGTGGCAGCGCCGTTACTCACTTCGATTGCAGGTGAGGGCACGCGTCCTGCTATCAGGCCCGAGAGACAAATAAAAATCTGACTCCAGGATTTTCTTACAGAACAGGGCTCTATCCTGAGGATAAGTTCATAGGGGAAAAATAAAAATTAAAGAAATTCCAAAAAATAGAGAAAAAGAAGAGATAAGGTGCAAATAAAAAAGACAGAGAGGGACTTCCCTGGTGGCCCAGTGGTTAAGACTCAATACTTTCATTGCTGGGGCCTGGTTCCAATTCCTAGCCTGGAACCAAGATCTTGCAAGATTAATGGCCAAAAAAAAAGACAAAATAAACAAAAATCAAGCAAAAAAACAAAAACAAAACCCCACAAATGTGTGTGTCTGTATATTTGTGTATTCATATGTGTGTGTCTGTGTATATGTATATGTATTCTTTCTATCCAGCAAGTTTTCTATTGATCTGTCATCTATCCATCTATGCATCTGTAATTTTTAAAAAAATTTTATTGGAGTATAGTTGCTCTACAATGTTGTTAGTTTCTCCTGTAGAGCAAAGTAAATTCCCTTTTTTTGATTTCCTTCCCATTTAGGTCACCACAGAATACTAAGTAGGTTTCCCTCAGCTATACAGTAGGTTCTCATTAGATATCTATGTTATGCATAGTATTGATAGTGTATATATATCAATCCTAATCTCCCAATTCAACCCAGCCTCTCTTTCCTCCCTTGGTGTCCATATATTTGCTTTCTACATCTGTGTCTCTCTTCCTGTTTTGCAAAGAGGTTCATCTCTACCATTTTTAAACTGTTTTAAATGAGACGTCTTTCAAGAAAAATATCTTTGCCGTCAGGAAAGACTTACAAATGATCAGAATAAGGTTTTGCATGCTAGGGTAAAATAGTAGCACTCAGTCTCTACATCAATAAATGAGAGTTAAAAGCAAGGCAATCTGGAAGCTTAGGCTAACCTCTTACTAGCAATGTATAAGCAACTGACGCTACCCCTTGCTTTGGGAACTCCTCCCTGGAACATGCTCCACTGGGGCCAGGCCCTCCCTTTGTCCCCAGCAATTAGCACAGTTTACACTTGAGCGATCATCGTTTTGACCTGCCCTAAGTCTCGGCATCCGGACTCCATCACCCACCATCTGTGCTCGGGCCAGGAGGACCTCTCAGCATCTCTCCAGCAAGCACCGGAAGTGGGTCTTGGCCACAGGCCTGCACTGTGACATGCAGCCAAGGGACAGGGGCTCCTGTCATTCATGGTCTTGAGGAACAGAGCCCATCAAAACCAGCTCCATGCAGATTCAGCTGCCCAAAAGGCACTCTGCTTTGCAGTGAGAGAAGGAGAAGCAAGAGAACAGGGAGAAGAGATGCCGAGGGGATGCGCAGGAGAAAGAACATGCAGAGAAAAGAACCAAGACAAAAAGAAGAGAAACTAGACAAGCAGAAGGGAGAGAAAAGAAGTTAGGGTAGCACACAGTCAAAGAGAAGCAACATGCCTTCTGAAAAGAGCTGGTGACTGCTGGCCAAGCTTCCCTTTGCACTGGCCTCAAATTCTTTCAGCATTAAATAAAAATACATACTCTTTAAGGGGGCTTGTTGCTCATCCTTATCCAAATATTTATTTGTGGAAGGGGTTTCCATGGTAACTGGGGCACAACAATGATCCTCACCAGCTCTACAAGAGGCCAGAACAACTCCATGTTATCATTTTGAGATTCTGTGGAGCTGGCAGTCAGACTGGAGCAGTGATGATGGCAAGATGCTGAGGCTACAGCCCCAAACTTGGACAGAGGAGCCCTTGGTCAGTGCTAGGCAGATGCACTAGCCTTGGGGCTCTCAGCACGGGCACAGGCCACAGGGGACAGAAGCTTTGGAATTGCCAGTGGTACCTGACCATGTCACAGAGAAGGGATAACTTCATCCTCCATGAGACTTCATGGTCCTTAACTGTCCTCAAGGCTAAGTGCACACTTTTCCCCACCTGGTTTTAGCCTGATGGGGTTTATAATCTTTCAGAATCTGCCAATAGTAGCAAGAAGCTACAACAGAGGACTGTGTGTCCAAACAGCCCTGGTGGGAAAAGATCAGTGATCAGGTGTGAGCTGTGAAGACAAAACGTTGCTAAAAACATAAAGAAGATGTGGCATATATATGTGTGTGTGTGTGTGTGTGTGTATGTATCTGTGGGCAGTCAAGTTACTCAGCTGGGTCCAACTCTTTTGTGGCCCCATGAACTATAGCCCACCAGGCTCCTCTGCCCATGGAATTTTCCAGGCAAAAATATTGGAGTGGGTTGTTATTTCCTTCTCCAGGGGATTTTCCCAACCCAGGATTGATCCCATGTTTCTTGTCTCCTGCGTTGGCAGGTGAATTCTTTACTGCTGAGTTACCTGGGAAGCCACCTGATGCGAAGAGCAGACTCATTGGAAAAAACCCTGATGCTGGGAAAGATTGAGGTCAGGAGGAGAAGGGGATGACAGACGATGAGATGGTTGGATGGCATCACTGAATCAATGGATATGAACTTGGGCCAATTCAGGGAGATGGTGAAGGACAGGGAAGCCTAGTGTGCTGCAGTCCATAGGGTTGCAAAGAGTCAGAAACAACTGAGCAACTGAGCAACAATAGAATATTACTCAGCCATAAAAAAGAATGAAATGATACTATCTGCAGTGACATGGATGGACCTAAGCATTGTCATACTGAGTGAAGTAAGTCAGAGAAACTCCACGTGATAAACCTTATATGTGAAATCTTAAAAATGAACTTATATACAAAACAGAAATAGGGCCACAGATATAATGAGCAAACTTATGGTTACCAAGAGAGAAGGGGGGATAAATTGGGAGACTGGGGTTGACATATACACACTACTATATATAAAAATAGATAACTAAGAAGGACCTACTGTATAGCACAGGGAACTCTATTTGTTACTCTGTAGTGATCTATATGGGGAATAGAATCTATTAATAAAAAAGTGGATATATGTGTATGTATAACTGATTCACTTGGCTGTACACTTGAAATTAACACAACACTGTAAATCAACTATACTCCAATAAAAAAAGAAAAAGGTACCAACTTTTGCAAGCAAATTGTTTATTTTAGCTATAAACTGGAGAAGACCCAAGGTGGCCTCTACAGTGACGCGCTGTTCCAGTATTCAGTCCTGAGTCGGATGAAAAGGAACGGAGTACTCAGGATGGAGTGTAGTGGTTGACGGTAAGGTAAATGCACAGCCACTGCCTGCTCTCCTGGCATAGAGCTCTTCATTGGGTGAATCATTTTATGAGCTTTTTGTTTTCTCATCCATAAAACAAGTCATTTACACCAAATCGTCTCCCAGATCCCATGAAACTTAAAACTGAAATGATACCTTTTTAAATCAGTGTCATGACCCAGCCAGCCTATTATTCTGCTTTAAATATGTCGTGATGGAGTACGCTAGAGTGGTTACCAATTCATGACATGGACCCTAAAAAGAAAGTACCATGATATGGAATCTTGCCCTGTTTGTCTAGAGAGGTTTGGCCACTGACCAGCATCTGACAGACACGAGCAGACAGATTCAGTAGGGTGTTCCTGTTGCCTGTTCAGTCCTGGATTAGTAGATGGTTTCTTTAGCCCCTGACTACTTCCTTTTTCATGTGTCTTAGCACATCCAGTTGTTAATCCCGGCCTACTAGCTGACGTTTGCTTATGGCCAAGGTTGGAACATGTAGGGTTGTGGTGGCAGAAGAGAAAGATGATGATCCCTAGGATTTCCTATGGGTAGTAAACTCTAGAAGGAGGGAGGTGGTTTCTTATAGTGAAATTCTGATATTGGTCAGTGTCTCCAATTGAAATCTATCATGTGAGTTTCTGCTGAGTGAGGGATCAATGGGCAAGGTCCAATAGGGACTCACTGACATTCCAGGTAAAATAACTCCAGCCTAAGCCAGAGAGGAGTTAGGAAAAGTGACCCCCTTGTATCCAGAATGGGCTTCCCAAGTGGCGCTAGTGGTAAAGAATCTGCCTGCCAATGCAGGAGATACAGGTTTAATCCCTGGGCTGGGAAGATCTGCTGGAGGAGGGGGCGGCACCTCACTCCAGTATTCTTGCCTGGAAAATCCCATGGACAGAGGAACCTGGCAGGCTATAGTCTATAGGGTGGCAAAAAGTCAGATACAACTGAGCAACTGAGCAGTCTCCAGACCTGGTACAAATTTGACCCAAGTCCCTGCTATTTAATCCTTCTGGCCCCTTGCAGTCTTCTGAGTCCATGACTGGTAGCCTTCTCCATAGCGGTGGTTGGTGATTTAGTCACTAAGCCATGTCCAACTCTTGCAACTCCTTGATTTATAGCCTGCCAGGCTCCTCTGTCCATGGGATTCTCCTAGCCATTCTGGCCATTTTCTTCTCCAGGGCATCTTCCCAACCCAGGGATCAAATGTGTGTCTCCTGCATTGCAGACGGTCTTCTGCATTGCAGGCAGATTCTTTAATGACTGAGCCACCAGGAAAGACCAGGCATCTCCATGAAAAGGTGCCAAAAGCATCTTTCAAAGTCATGGATCAAGAAAGAGGGTGCCCTTGCCTCCTGCTCAGGCCTCATGGGCCTCTGCCATGGCCACGTCTCTGCACTACAAACAAATACCAGGCAGGTGAGCAGGAGAGAGTGGTGCTGAGCCTGCCAGCACTCGGGGCGGTGCATCTTTGGCCTGGTGTCTGCCATAGTATAATGAATGAATTATTAATTATGATGTTTCACCAGGATAAAGGAAACTTGTAGGCGGATCCCTCCAAAGACAAGAGTACAAAAGACGGTGCCTGGGGCCCAGGCTTTTATTACCGGCAGATGAACATTTGGAAGAGAAGAATGTAGATGACTGATATTTTTCATCTCACCTTTCAGCCAAGCTCTTAACAAGCACTAATTCATTAAGTTTCAAAATAGCCTTGTGAAAAAGGAAATACCATTTCTACATTTTTCTCCACAGATTTTTAAAGGTTGAAAAATTAAGTCATCTATTCTTGCTTCTAAAAAGCAGTTCTAAATAAAATGTGTGTTCTTTCAAAGCACTATATAAGTGCAGCTTCACAACTCGAACTATTTCTTCTAAATAAAGGGAAATGTTCATCATACCAGGAAATTTTTAAGGCATTTGTTGGAGGCATTTGTTTTGATTCTGACTGTCAGAGCAAGAATGTTTGGAGACACTTAGGAGCTCCATGGCTTCCCTGATAGCTCAGTTGGTAAAGAATTTGCCTGCAATGCAGGAGACCCTGATTCGATTCCTGGGTCGGGAAGATCTGCTGGAGAAGGCATAGGCTACCCACTCCAGTATTCTGGCCTGGAGAGTTCCATGGACTATCACGAAGAGTTGGACACAAATGAGCAACTTTCACTTTCAGGAGCTCAATAAATATTCCGGCAGCTTTCCATTCAGTTCAGTCACTCAGTCACGTCCAACTCTGCAACCCTATGGAGGGCAGCACACCAGGGCTCCCTGTCCATCACCAACTCCCAGAGTTTACTCAGACTCATGTCCATTGAGTCGGTGATTCCATCCAACCATCTCATCCTCTGTCGTCCCCTTCTCCTGCCATCAATCTTTCCTGGCATCAAGGTCTTTTCAAATGAGTCAGCTCTTTGCTTCAGGTGGCCAAAGTATTGGAGTTTCAGCTTCAACATCAGTCCTTCCAATGAATATTTGGGACTAATTTCTTTTAGGATTGACTGGTTGGATCTCCTTGCAGTCCAAAGGACTCTCAAGAGTCTTCTCCAACACCACAGTTCAAAAGCATCAATTTTTAGGCACTCAGCTTTCTTTATACTCCAGCTTTCACATCCATATGTGGCTATTGGAAAAACCATAGCCATGACTAGACGGACATTTGTTGGCAAAGTAATGTCTCTGCTTTTTAATATGTTGTCTAAGTTGGTCATAACTTTCCTCCAAGGAGTCAGCGTCTTTTAATTTCATGGCTGCAGTCACCATCAGCTGTGATTTTGGAGCCCGAGAAAATAAAGTCTGCCACTATTTCCACTGTTTCTCCATCTATTTGCCATGAAGTGATGGGACAGGATGCCATGATCTTAGTTTTCTGAATGTTGAGCTTTAAGACAACTTTTTCACTCTCCCGTCTCACTTTCATCAAGAGGCTCTTTAGTTCTTCTTCACTTTCTGCCATAACGGTGGTGTCATCTGCATATCTGAGGTTAATGATATTTCTCCTGGCAATCTTGATTCCAGCTTGTGCTTCATCCAGCCCAGCATTTCTCATGATGTACTCTGCATATAAGTTAAATAAGCACGATGACAATATACAGCCTAGATGTACTCCTTTTCTTGTTTGGAACCAGTCTGTTGTCCCATGTCCTGTTCTAACTGTTGCTTCCTGACTCGCATACAGGTTTCTCAGGAGACAGATCAGGTGGTCTGGTATTCCCATCTCTTTAGGAATTTTCCACAGTTTATTGTGATCTACACAATCAAAGGCTTTGGCATAGTCAATAAAGCAGAAATAGATGTTTTTCTGGAACTCTCTTCCTTCTTTGATGACCCAGCAGATGTTGGCAATTTGATCTCTGGTTCCTCTGCCTTTTCTAAAACCAGCTTGAACATCTAGAAGTTCATGGTTCATGTATTGTTGAAGCCTGGCTTGGAGAATTTTGAGCACTACTTTACTAGCATGTGAGATGAGTGCAATTGTGTGGTAGTCTGAGCATTCTTTGGCATTGCCTTTTTTTGGGATTGGAATGAAAACTGAATTTTCCAGTCCTGTGGCCACCACTGAGTTTTCCAAATTTGCTGGCATATTGAGTGCAGCACTTTCATAGCATCATCTTTCAGGATTTGAAATAGCTCAACTGGAATTCCATCATATCCACTAGCTTAGTTCATAGTGATGCTTCCTAAGGCCCCCTTGACTTCACATTCCAGGATGTCTGGCTCTAGGTGAGTGATCACACCATCATGATTATCTGGGTCTTGAAGATCTTTTTTGTATAGTTCTTCTGTGTATTCTTTCCACTTCTTCTTAATATCTTCTGCTTCTTTTAGGTCCATACAATTTCTGTCCTTTATTGAGCCCATCTTTGTATGAAATATTCCCTTGGTATCTTTAGTTTTCTTGAAGAGATCTCTAGTCTTTCCCATTCTGTTGTTTTCCTCTATTTCTTTGCATTGATCACTGTGGAAGGCTTTCTTATCTCTCCTTGCTATTCTATGGAACTCTGCATTCCAATGGGTATATCTTTCCTTTTCTCCTTTGCTTTTTGCTTCTCTTCTTTTCACATCTATTTGTAAGGCCTCCTCAGACAGCTATTTTGCTTTTTTGCATTTCTTTTTCTTGGGGATGGTCTTGATCCCTGTCTCCTGTACAGTGTCACGAACCTCCGTCCATAGCTCATCAGGCACTCTGTCTATCAGATCTAGTTCCTTAAATCTATTTCTCTCTTCCACTGTGTAATCATAAGGGATTTGATTTAGGTCATACCTGAATGGCCTAGTGGTTTTCCCTACTTTCTTCAATTTAAGTCTGAATTTGGCAATAAGGAGTTCATAATCTGAGCCACAGTCAGCTTCTGGTCTTGTTTTTGCTGACTGTATAAAGCTTCTCCATCTCTGGCTGCAATGAATCGAATCAATCTGATTTCGGTGTTGACCATCTGGTGATGTCCATGTGTAGAGTCTTCTCTTGTGTTGTTGGACGAGGTTGTTTGCTATGACCAGTGTGTTCTCTTGGCAAAACTCTACTAGCTATTGCCCCACTTCATTCTGTACTCCAAGGCCAAATTTGCCTGTTACTCCAGGTGTTTCTTGACTTTCTACTTTGAATTCCATTCAGTACTTGCCTAAAAATCTGATGTTAGAAAAAATTTTATCACCTTCACAGCCCCAAATACTGTAAGTAAATGCTACCAAAATGTTTCCTTTGTAACCACATTTCCTAGAATTGAATCCTTGTGCTTATGTCCAGCCACTCAGTCATGTCCAACTCTGCAACCCCGTGGATTGTAGCCTGCCAGGCTCCTCTGCCCATGGTATTCTCCAGGCAGGAAAACTGGAGTGGGTTGCCATTTCCTCATCCATAATGAAAAATGATCCCACTCAAAAGGGTAGCAGAGCCCCTGCTAGGTGGGACTTCCCAGGTGGTGCTAGTGGTAAAGAATCTGCCTGTCAATGTAGAAGACACAAGAGATGCAGGTTCTTTCCTTGGGTCAGGAAGATCCCCTGGAGAAGGAAATGGCAACCCATTCTAGTATTCTTGCCTGGAAAATCCCATGGACAGAGGAGCCTGGTGGAATACAGTCCATGGGGTTGAAAAGAATCACACATGACTTAGGAACAAAACTACCACCACATACCAACTTACACCTTTCCCCTCCCACCAAACTTCCCTTGGGGGAGAATTCTCCATACCTACAGTAATTCCTGGTCTAACTGGTCAAGGCTGCGTACCTTCAAGAGGCTTTGCATTTTAAGAGACCTTAATGCACCACCTGACCTGCCTCCTGAGAAGTCTGTATGCAGGTCAAGAAGCAACAGTTAGAATCAGATGTGGAACAACAGACTGGTTCCAAATTGGGAAAGGAATACATCAAGGTTGTATATTGTCACCCTGCTTATTTAACTTATATGCAGAGTACATCATGTGAAATGCCAGGCCGGATGAAGCACAAGCTGAAATCAAGATTGCTGGGAGAAGTATCAATAACATCTGCATTGTTGTTGATGACACCACCATTAAGGCAGAAAGTGAAGAGGAACTGAAGAGCCTCTTGATGAAAGTGAAAGAGGAGAGTGAAAAAGTTGGCTTAAAGCTCAACATTAAAAAAACTAAGATTATGGCATCGGTCCCATCACTTCATGGCAAATAATTGGGGAAACAATGGAAATAGTGACAGACTTTATTTTCTTGGGCTCCAAAATCACTGCAGATGGTGACTAGCCATGAAATTAAAAGACGCTTGCTCCTTGGAAGATAAAGCTATGACCAACCTCGACGGTATATTATAAAGCAAAGACATTAATTTGCCGATAAAGGTCCATCTAGTCAGAGCAATGGTTTTTTCAATAGTCACGTATGGATGTGAGAATTGGACTATAAAGAAAGCTGAACACTGAAGAATTGATGCTTTTGAACTGTGATGTTGGAGAAGACTCTTTAGAGTCCCTTGGACTGAAAGGAGATCCATCTGGTCAATCCTAAAGAAAATCCTAAAGGACTGATGCTGAAGCTGAAGCTCCAATACTTTGGCTGATGCAAAGAACTGACTCATTGGAAAAGACCCTGATGCTGGGAAAGACTGAAGGCCGGAGAAGGGGACGACAGAGGATGAGATGGTTAGATGTCATCACCAACTCGATGGACATGAGTCCATCACCAGGGATTGGTGATGGACAGGGAAGCCTGGCGCGCTGCAGTCCATAGGGTCACAAAGAATCAGACACGACTGATGGACTGAATTCAACTGAACGCAACACAATACAAATTATGCCGATGGAGCTCTCTTGCCTGTGCAGAGTCCTGAACAAAGAATTGCCCCTCCTGCTTTAAATGGATTCAAAGATAGATAAGGCTCGAATTTTGCCCTGCAGAAGCATAAAACCTACTGGCCCCAGTCCAAAAAAAATAAGTCTGCAACTGTGAGAAGGGAGATTTGGAGACAAGGGGTGGCCTTGAAGGAAGGGCTGACTCCTCAAATCACACCAGAAGGTGACCAATCATCTCACCCGCCAGGTTCTCTTGGCTTTTCCCTGATGCAGAAGAAGAAGTTATCCATGATCATATCAAGCTCAACAGAAGACCTTACGGTCAGAGACATGGGTAAAGCAAGGACATACAGTTAGACCCTGGGAAACAAAGGAATACAATCCAACGAAATAAATCTTTTAGCCAGGACCTCTTGGGAAAATGTTCCCTTTGGCGCCATCTGAGTCCACGTCATGGAACATTCCATGGTAAAGGCCTTGTCTCCATGTGGTGCCTGCCAGGATATGTTTCAGGCATTTGCATCCTCTAGGAATGCACAGGAAAGTGAAGGAGTAAGTCTTCATTCCCATTAGATCTATGACAGGACTACAGTAGAGGTAGGAGCCAGTTGGCTGTCACTAACCAGCTTTGCCTTTCATTGTATCCTGATCTCTGCCCTCTCTCTCTCTTTTCTCCTGATAATGTTCGCCACAGAAGATTCTTCAGGTCGTTTGTAGAAGCATCCTTTCTGGGCTTGTTCAGTTAAAGACAGGACCATAATCTGGACACTTTGATGCTTTCTCATTTCCCTCCATAAAAATGAGTTGGTTCCTTCACAGCTTGAGTAGTCTACCTACGATAAAGTAATCTACTTGAAAATGTCCCTACTGACACTCACAGCTCTTTTGGGTTTTACAGTGTTTTCTATTTGGACAAATGCCCAAACACAACTTTATGTGTGGTCACCACAACAGAGAGGAGAGGGAGATATTGGTGGCAAAGGGCAGGGGCTTTTCATGGTGTGTTTCAGAACAAATATGGGCAACTGCTACTTTGCTTCTATGAAAAGACTTTGCTGCATACTATTTTGGTGACTAGGGAAGTCTTGAGAGGGTCTGTGGCCTTGAAGGAATTGAAAAGAGTAAGGGAATCAATTGTGCTTTGTTCAGGCTTAAAAGTCAATAAGTTCAGCTCCACACTTTTGAAGATTTGAAGCAAATATATTTCAGGATTCTCCCATCCACCCTCTAATGCCTTTACAATTAATTAAAAATTCTTAAAAGCTACTTTACAATTTAATTCCATTGTGATTGAAATCATGTTGTGTACTATTTTAACCCTCCAAAATATGTTGAGACTTGTCATATGGCCCAGAATATGATTTATTTTGGTGAATGTTTATGTGTACTGAATGTATATTCTGCTATTGTTGGGCAGAGAGTTTTAGAAATTTTAATTAGGTCAAGTTGGTTAATAGTGTTATTTCATCAATGTTTGTTTTTGTTTTTTGTTTTCCTACTCATTATATCAATTGCTGAGAGAAGAGTGTTGAAATGTCTAGTTACAGTTGTGGGTTTTTCTGTCTCTCCTTTAAGATCTATTAGCTTTTGCTTCCTATGTTTTGAAACCCTGTTATTGGGTACATACATTTTCAGGGTTACTATGACTTCTTAAGGAATTTATTCATTTATTATTATTAAATGTCCCTTGTCTTGGTTGTGATCCTTTTAATGAAGTCTAGTTTTTGATATTAACATAGCTACTCTATCTTTCTGATGGTTGGTAAGAAAAAATATATTGGCATATATTTTCTGTCCTTTTAACTTATCTTTGTCATTATATTTGAATTTCTTAAATAGTATATTTATCTGAGTCTTGTTTTCTTTTCTATGTCTATTTTTTAATTGGAATATTTATACCTTCTATGTTTAGTGTATTTAATATTTGGATATAAATTGATCATCTTGCTATTTTTTTTTAAAATTTATGCCATCTATCCTTTGTCCCTTTTCTGTCTTTGGTCTTCTTTTGGGTTCATTTGGTATCTTTCCTATGTGTATAATAAATTATTAAAATTTATTATTTTAATTACAATGTTGGCTTATTAGCTACCCTCTTTGCTTTAATTTTTTAAGAGATGAACTTTAAAGAGTTCACAATAATGATCTTTAAATTGCTAGAGCCTATCTTCAAATAACATTATACCATTTAATGTGTACTCTCAGGATATTTTAACATTATGTTTCCATTTTGCCCCCTCAACCTTTTGTGCAATTGTTGTCACATATTTTATTTCTATGCATGTTTTATACACAACAAATTATCAGCTTAGATTTAAAAGCCATTTTGTTTTTTGACCCCACATGTCTTACAGGATCTTAGTTCCCAGAATGGGGATTGAACCTTTGCCCCCTGCAGTGGAAGCTCGGAGTCCTAACCACTAGGCCACCACGGAATTCTCAAAAGCCAATTTTCTTTTAAAGAATAAATCTGTGTTTTAATGTAAAACTTCTCAATTTAGAATATGAGTCACCAATTCAGAAAAATCAAAAGCGAAGTGCAGGGCCCATTATATACAGGTCAAGCAACATAGTTGAATATTATGAATATTAAGATAATTGAATATTATATTGAATATATTATCTGCAACTTATTTTGTTTTCACTCGCTAGAATGAGTCATATAGTTCTTCATTCTTCAGTGCCTTCTCTTTAGCTGCTGCACAGTGTTCCTTAGGGCTTCCCTAGTGGCCGAGTGGTAAAGAACCCACCTGCCAATGCAGGAGATGCAGGTTCAATCCCTGGTCCGGGAAGATCCCCTGGAGGAGGAAATGGAATCCACTCCAGTATCCTTGCTGAGAGAATCCCACGGACAGAAGAGCCTGGTGGGCTATAGTCCATGGGGTTGCAAGAGTTGGACATGACTTAGTGATCAAGCACAAGCACCTTGGATGGATGCCCAATGTCTTGGTTAGCCTTTCCTGTGTTCATGAGCGATTAGATGTCCTCAGGCTTTTGCTGTTACAAACAGATCTACAGTGACCACCAATACACAGCCCTCTTCACACATGTGAGTATATTTCTGTAGGGTTGAACTAAGCAAAGGAATCACTGGTCAGGGAGTGAGACAGTTTTAAACTTTAATAGAAACATTTAAATCACTCTTTGAAGTGGTTGTAGGTAGTTAGGTCTCTACCAGCTGGGACTAAAGGCATCTCTACAGTGCTTATGAGGCTTAGTGTCAAGAGTTTTACAGCTTTTTAGTGTTGCAATGCTATAGAAAAGCACTGAATAGTTCCTATGGGCATAAGAGAATTTCATTTTTGGAAAAAAGATCTGTAACCACCATCACTAAAAAATACCCATTTGCAGAAATTTATGGACTACCTTCTTAGACATCCTCTGTCAGAGGCTGGGAAAGGGGAATTAAAGATGAAATGATTTCTTCAAGCAGATCTTGAAATATTCATTTTGCAAGATAAGTTTTCCAAGAGTCTGTTCCACCTAGTTAGTGATCACTTCTCTAACTCAGTAATCTTTGTAATTTAAAAAAATATAATGAAACTCAACTAAAAAACCTAAGATCATGGCATCCAGTCCCATCACTTCATGGCAAATGGATGGGAAAAAAGTGAAAGCAGTAACAGATTTTCTTTTCTTGGGCTCCAAAATCACTATCGATGGTGTCTGCAGCCATGAAATTAAAAGATGTTTTCTCCTTGGAAGAAAAGCTATGACAAACCCAGCCAGCATCTTAAATAGCAGGGACATCACTTTGCAAACTAAGGTCCATATAGTAAAGGCTATGGTTTTTCCAGTAATCATGTACAAATGTGAGAGTTGGACCATGAAGAAAGCAAATGCCAAAGAATCGATGCTTTCACCAGTCAATCCTAAAGGAAATCAACTCTGACTATTCATTGGAAGGACTGATACTGAAGCTGAAACTCCAATATGTTGGCCACCCAATGCAAAGAACTGACTCATTGGAAAATATCCTTATTCTGGGAGAGATTGAAGGCAAAAGGAGAAGAGGATGGCAGAGGATGAGGTGGTTAGATAGCATCACTGACTCAGTGGAAATGAGCTAGAGCTAACTCCGGGAGATAATGGAGGACAGGGAAGCCTGGCGTGCTATATTCCATGGGGTCACAAAGAGTCAGACACGACTTAGTGACTGAACAATTGCAAGAAATCTTTATAATTTAAAACATACAATAAATTGAATATTTTTCCTAATAGTGATCTTAGAAATCATGTAATTCATTTCTCCCACTTTTCAAGTTTAAAAAAAAAAAAAAGGAAACCTAGAGAGAAGTTACTTGCCCAGCTGGGTCTTAATCAAAATCATATTTGGAAACCAAATCTCATGGTTCCCCATCCAGGGTGTTGATGTGAAAAAACTAGGCCAAATACAGAATCTTTGAGTTGGAAATAGTCTTAGAAAGGACCTAGAATGACATTCACACTAAAAAGACATCCTTCCAACAAAATATCAGATGTATCAGGGCTTCCCTGGTGATCGAGTGGCTAAGACTCCACGTTCCAAATGCAGGGGTCCCTGGTTTGGTGCCTGGTCAGGGAACTAGACTCTGCATTCTGCAACTAAGACCTGGCACTGCCAGATCTAGATCTATATCTATATCTATATAAAAGAATATGAGATTATCTTACAAGTTGAGTTGATGCATTCTGTATGAAAAGTAGTTCATTAATTTGTGAGAAAAAGATAGACCATTATTGAGTAGCTTTGATTATTAGAAAATCTTCCTTTCATTGTACTGAAATCTGCCTTTTTATAACTTCTGGAACCTCTTGAACTTTTCCATTTCTTGGAGCATCCATGAATCAGATTCCAGGCGATGAGCCATCCCACTTCCGGCCCTCTGCACAGTCTCCTATTTGACAATGTCCCTCTCAGAATGTGGCATGCATAAGAGGACAAGGCAATAGTCCAGCTGTGGTCTGTCCCGTGCAGGGTGCGAAGAGGCCATTGTCTCCTTTGATCTGCTGCATATGCTTCTATTAATAGAACCCCGAAGTGTCTGGCTTTCTTGGCAGCTGCATGTCAGAGCTTAAGTTGAACGGGACCACTAAGTCATTGTTTGTTTTTTTGTTTGCTTTAACCAATGACTATTATGCCTGCCCAGTTGCCTTTGTCTTCTTTTTATGTAATTAATTGCAGGATTTGGGGTTAAGAATTCTACTTTTTTGGCTTTTAGTTATGCACTCCTATCTGTTGAGAATGTTCGAATCCTTATCTTGTGATCCAAAGCATTCATCTTTCCCTGTGATATACCTTATCTAAATTTGATAAACAGCCCTTCTCTGCTTTTGTAGAAATTACTGAAGACAAGCAAGGCATGTGGGGGTGGGCACAGGTCAGGGCGCAAAAGACCTTCATTCAAGTTGAATGATGATCACTGTGAATTCATATGCAATACTTGGATATAATCTTTATTTTTGTGTTTTGTTTATTCGTTTTAACATAGCTACCATGAAAGACTGTTAAATGCCCTTCTGAAATGAAGATACTCTACATAATGATAGCATTCTTCTGATTTGCTGCCTGGTAACCATTTTAAAAAAGAGGAAATGGGGTTAGTTCCACATGGCCAGTTCTCAGTGAACCCTTACTGGCTTTTAGTGATCATTTCTTTGCAGATATTAACTTACAGATCTCTTGAAGGCAAAGAGCTAGGGCACTCAATGCCAAAAACTTAATGCCAATGCCAGGGGGGAAAAAAAGAAATTTTTGGAAGGAGAAGGAACCAGTATTCTTCCAACAATTTACTATTTCAACCTCTTTTGATAGAGGAACACACAGCACTATGTTTAGGGGAGAGGAGATGGGCAGATTGCACAAGTCAAGGCTTTTGAAGGTCTTGGGGAGAGAGTGAGTGGAGGCTTCGTGAATGATGCAGGATAGCCTGAGACAAGCTAGGATTTGCACCAGCCCTGTCCTTCCCAAAGCACCCAACTCCCCTTGCATCCCCCCATGCCCCCCCCCAATCCCTGCCTTCACTTGTCACCATTCTGCCTGCAGCACTTGGAGTCAACTCTACCCTTTTTAATAAGATGGTTTGGAAGAGAGACAAGCCTTCTCAGTCTGAGAGATAAAAATAAAATGTCAGTGATCAGAATTTCCACATATGGTCTTAAATGATAGATGAAATTTAAAGCTGGCAATGGTCCTGAGTTGGAAGGACATAGGCAGCCGAGGCTGGAAAGGAGGTTTAGGGTTTTGTTTTGTTTTGTTTTGCCCAAGTGATAATGGACCAGCCCCAAACACAGTGAGTTCTTTCCTTTTTAAGGGCAGCGAAGGTTGCCAGGCCTTGTGCATTTGCAGCCAACCTGTTGGGAGACATTTTGCAGCCCCTCTCCCACCCCTGTGAATAGGTTTTCCCAAAATTCCAGGAGGGAGTCCTCTATGGGCGGCCCATCTGTTCTCAGGCACGCAGGGAATCTGGGTGACAATTACATTTGGGAATCACCTGTTGGAGCTCCGGAAGGCAGGCCACACTTCTGCATCAAGACTTTGGAGATTTTTTTTTTTTCCCTGCACGACGGTTCTGCTTTGGGGTGGGGTTAGAGATTGTGTGCATGCTTGCGTGCTCAGTCGCTTCAGTCCTGTCCGACTCTTTACAATCCTATGTACTGTAGCCCGCCAGGCTCCAGGCAAGAATACTGGAGTGGGTTGCCATGCCCTCCTCCAGGAGATCTTTCAGACCCAGGGATCGAACCCCTGTCTATTATGTCTCCTGCATTGGCAGGTGGGTTCTTTACCACTAGTGCCACCTGGAAGCCCCTCAGAAATTAGAAGGAAAGAGTAGAAGAGGGAGGGAGGGGTTTGTATCTCAGCCCAGAAGGTCAAAGCCCAAGAAATGTCAGTTTCTGCCCTGACAGGAGAGAAATGAACACATTTCTAAGACCAAACCTTCTGGGAACACTCTGATCTGTGCTCTTAGAGTTTAGAATATGAACCCAGGAGACCCAGGTTCTGTGAAGAATGTACCATGTCTTTGGACAAATTGTTCCAGCCTCAACGGACCCACCTGAATAATGAGGTGGGTGAACAATATTTATTTTAGAAGACTTCCTGTTTCATAATTCCATTCCAAGTTCTAATTTGGAGAATATTGAGGCTAAAATATGGTCTAAAATATGGATCAGTGATTCTCAACTTGAGATCAGCTGGAATGTGAATTAACTGGAGAGTTTGTTAAAACTTAGATTTGGTAGCCCTGATACATTGATCTATGGGCTTCCCAGGTGAGAATCTGTCTCCAGTGGGTTTGATCCCTGGGTCGGGAAGATCCCTAGGAGGAGGAAATGGCAACCCTTTCCAGTATTCTAGCCTGGGAAATCCCATGGACAGAGGAGCCTGGCAGGCTATGAGGTCACAAAGACTTGGACATGACTGAGCGACTGAGCCTGCATGCACATTGATCTATGGTGGACCCTTAGAATTTACATTCCTAACATATTCTTGGGTGATGCTGCTGCTATTGCTGATTTATAGACCATACTTTGAGAACCTCTGTCCAAACTAGATGAACCCCCAGCAGGTTAATGCTCATGCTTAGGAAATAGTTATCTCCAGGTCTGACTTAAGGACTGATTAACAAGGGAATTCCCTAGTGGTCTGGTGGTTAAGACTCAGCGCTTCCCCTGCTGGGGGTCCGATTTCCGTCTCTGTTTGGAGAACTAAGATCTCAACATCCTGCAAGCCGTGTGGTGTGGCCAAAATAAAAGGTGGGGGCAGTTAGTGAGCAAGAGAAAACCTGGGGACTGCACCCAGATTTACATGTGCCCCATGCAGGAGTTAGGGATTGGGAAGAGGAGCAGTCAAAGGTCTGTAACTGCACCTTGAAAAATGTCATCAGAATTTTAAGAAAATGCCACAGTATAGCAGCAGTATAAAGTGTCTATAACCCCGTCCTGGCCATTCAGATCCACTGTGCTCAAGAAAACCTAGTTATAGAAAGTGACTTAGCTGGAGAAGCCCAGTTCTGCTCCTGAGAAAATACCTTTCAGCCCATGCCCTGTTGAAAGTAGATCAGTATAAAACACTACTATAACACATACACACTAGTATGTAAAATAGATAACCAACAAGTTAATGGTCATGCCTACTGTGTGTAGAACACAGGGAACTCTCCTCAATATTCTGTAATAACCTACATGGGAAAAGAATCTAAAAAAGAGTAATAATATGTATATGCATATTTGCACCCCTAACTATCACATTGTATCAATTAAAATAAAATAAAGTAGATCAGTATCGTCTTCTCTCTACATAAAGGACACCTCGCCATAGTGCCTTTTCCTGTTAAAGGACTTCCATAGCGTTTGTCTCAACACCTTGAGACAGTCCTGGAGCAGAGGACACTTTCCCTGCCTTAGAGAGAGTTGGGGAATCACTTGCATTTGTTGACCCATCAAAGATAAGAGGTATTTTCAGCAAGGTGGACAGGTATATGTACAGCCACAAGGTCAGTCTCTTCCCAAAAGCCTTGAATAATCAAGAAATCGGTGAAGTTCAAGTCAAAGTGTTAGTCACTCTGTTGTGTCCGACTGTTTACAACCCCGTGGACTGTAGCTCGCTAGGCTTCTCTGTCCATGGGATTTTCCAGGCAAGAATACTGGAGTGGGTTGCCATTTCCTTCTCCAGGGGATCTTCCCAACCCAGGGATCGAACCCAGATTTCCTGCATTGCAGGCAGACTCTTTACCCGCTGAGCCACCAGGAAAGCCCAGGGTTCAAGACATAGTTCTAATCCCCTATTCAGCTTCATTCTGACCAGTCACCTTAATAACCTGGTCTACATAGCTAAGCTAATTGGGTCACAAAAAGTGTTAACAACTTGATTAAGGGTCATGGGGGGATCTTACGTTCTTGAGTTGGGCTTAGCAACTGGATTCTCCAATGGAATTACTCTAGAACCAAGAAATAGAAGCTATCCGTATCAGAGGATTTGTGCTTTTAGACCCCTCTGCTTCCTGATTAAATAGTACTTCAATGCCTTTAAGTTCAGGTTACTATACTATAGGAAGAAAAACAAGTGAAAACTCGAAATAGGGGAAGAATTTCTAGTTTGTTGAGAAAGATCTTAAGGTCATTTCGTAAGTATTTACTTAGCAACCATGATTTGCCAAGGCTTCCCAAGTGACTTAGTGGTAAAGAACTGCTTGCCAATGCAAGAGACACAAGAGACATGGGTTTGATCCTGGGTCGGGAAGCTCCCTTGAGTAGGAAATGGCAACCCACTCCAGTATTCTTGCCTGGGAAATCACATGAATAGAGGAGCCTGGCGGGCTACAGTCCATGGAGTTGCACAGGGTTGGACACAACTTAGCAACTACACAGCAACAACAATGTAGTGTCAACTGGCTCCCAAAATGCCTAGAAATGAACAATTGACTGGCATTTGCTTCTGGGTGAGTGTGGGCTTGCTGTGGGTCCCCATGGGTAGGTGGAGAGGCACCAAACGGAGAGACAGGAGGTCCCCAAAAGTAGACAGGCCCATGGCGCTGGTCTGAAGCACTCCCGGAGTATGTGGGGCTTCTCCTCCAGCGCTGAGAGCAGGAGGTGTCGTGGGGCCTGGGTGGCCCAGGCAAACATGGGTGGGACTGAAACTACAGGCAGGTGAGATGTCTGATGGGCCCCTAATTAGACCAAATCTCCCCAACTGCCTTTTGTAACCATCACGTAGACAGACAATCCCAGAAACAATAGCATTCAAGAAATTATCAAATGATTGCTGCTAATAACCTTGATGCATGCTTCTCAGAATGGGGACACCCATTCGAAGACAATGTCCTGGAATCACAGAGGACAAGTGACAATGAAAAGAAGGGAGGGTGAGGCCAGCTGTTCCCCTTTGTGGGGGAGGCCGGCACAGGCAGGGTTATTAAAAGCTCCATGACATACTTTGGCTTTGGGGGTGAGGTTATGTCTCAGCCCAAGGATCCCTCCCTTCAAACAGATCAGGAAGATATCGGGGCCAGCCTGCTGAAGTTATTCGTGTCCACGGGCCCTAATCCCACTACATGTGTTCACTCTTTGATAAGGGTCTGCCTCCTGTCTCTACACTTGACTTCTCCATTCCAGACGGGGCAGAAAGAATGATGTGGCAGAATCTCGGCAGAACTGTGAAGTGCGTGAAAGCTTGGTCCCTGCTCCCCTGCCTCCCTCCCAATAGATGAAGTCAACTTCTTCCCATTGCCCAGGGCTCCACACGCCCGAGTGAAGTCATTGGCTGCCTCTCAGCCATTTGTCTTTCCACTCAATGCTTCTGTTTCTTGTAGTCTCATAATATTTTCTTGCTACGATGAGGGAAACCCCTGTGAACAACTTACATCAAGAAGATAATGACTGGGCTTCCCTGGTGGCTCAGTGGTAAAGAATCCACCTGCTGATGCAGGAGATGCAGGTTCGATCCCTGGTCCAGAAAGATGCCACATGCCACGGAGCAATTAAGCCAGTGCACCACAACTATTGAGCTTGTGCTCTAGGGCCTGAAAGCCACAACTACTGAAGCCTGAATGCCCTAGAGCCAGTGCTCCACAACAAGAGAAGCCAGCACACGGCAGCTAGAGGGTAGACCTTGCTCACCCCAGCTAGAAAAAAGCCACATAGCAACGAAGGTGCAGCACAGCCAAAAATAAATACATACAATTATATTTAAAAAGAAGATAATGATTGCTTTTGACTTAAGGAATCACCCCACTCCCAGAGAGGTATTTGTAGCCTTTCAAAGCTATCATGCCAAATGAGGGTTCTACGGGGGTAGAACTTCTGCCCCTAGAATAGGTGAATGACATGATGGTTTGGATAAGGCTTGCGGTGTTCTTGGGTTTCCCTTGTGGCTCAGACAGTAAAGAATTCACCTGCAATGTAGGAGACCCAGGTTTGATCCCTGGGTTGGGAAGATCCGTTGGAGAAGGGAATGGCTACCCACTCCAGTATTCTTGCCTGGGAAGTCCCATGGACAGAGGAGCCTGGCAGACTATAGTCCATGGGGTCACAAAGAGTTGGACACGACTGAGCGACTAACACTTTGTGGTGCTTTCATAGGTCAGACCCGGTGGGTGAACACAGAACATTCTGTGCTAGTCCAACCTGATCCACCTAACAAGGAATGGCATCTGGTCATTTACCAGGAGGTCCAAGTAGGTGTGTCAAGCATAGGTTATGCTTATCTCTTTTAAGTGATGAAGTGAGGTCCCTGAAGTGGCCCCAGCTCTTCCACTGAGCCCATAGATAGAGAAGAGACTGAGAGAAAGAGATGTAGGAAATTAAGGGTATGTGGCTGCTAAATCCTTAGCTGTGGGAACAGTCCAGTAGGGAGAATTGGGAAACAGGCTTTGCCCAGGACCTGAGCATCTCACGTGGCTCAGACTTGTGATGTGTCTTTGTCAGAGATGCTCCAACCTGAACTGGTCTGAGACACACCCATGATATTGTCATGATCTTTGGACACACCTATCCCTCTTGACCAACACACAAACCAGCCACACTCAGACCCATTGCTTCTCCTCTGCTCTACCCAATCCCAAGCAGAACTGAGCAGGGGAGGATGTCTTGAGTGATGCACTGAGGGATAACAACTATAATAGCTATCACTTAACAAGTCCTTGGGCTTCCCAGGTGACTCTGTGGTAAAGAATCTGTCTGTCAATTAAAGAGACGTGTGTTGATCCCTGGGTCAGGATGATCCCCTGGAGAAGGCAATGGTAACCCACTCCAGTATTCTTGCCTGGAAAATCCCATGGACAGAGGAGCCTGGTGAGCTGCAGTTCATGGGATTACAAAAAATTGGACACGACTTAATGACTAAACAGCAAGCAACCAAGTCCTGACTCTGCCCAGCTGTCATGCACAAGGCTTCCTGTACATGTGGTCTCATCTCATCCTTGCAACCACCCATTCAGCTTAGCTTTTGTTATTATTCTCATTTTAAAGATGAGGAAAGCTGAGACTCAGACTAACTAATTTGCCCAAGGGCACACACCTAACAAATGGCCCAGCGAGGGCGGAACCCAATGCACTGTACATCTAAAGCAGCCTGGTTTTCCCTTAAACTCCGCTCCCTGGGAGCTCCTGCTTCTCCATCTTGGCTGAGCTGGGCCACCACCAGTGCTCCCAGGTGCTCCCACCGGTGCTCCCACCAGTGCTCCCAGGGTCTACACGTCCACAGGGATCTGCAACCAGGTTCACAGTGGCGTCAAAGAGTTCTCAAATCCAGAAGAGCAATAAGACCAGCAGATAATATTGATTGGTTTTATCATAAGGTTCCAGATGTTTTCAGTTCTAGAGGCAAATGCATTTAATTTCTGGGTGCCTTCTCACCAAGACGTTTGATGTGCAAAGGAGAGAAGACCATCAGGATAGATGTGATGGGGGCAATCTCAGTACTTTCTACATGGCTCCAAAGGGAGCCTTTTGGATACTAATGTTTTATACTAATTCTCTTAAGAGTTCCTTGGACTGTGAGACCAAACCAGTCAATCCTAAAATAAATCAACCATGAATATTCATTGGAAGGACTGGCGGAGCTGAAGCTCTAATACTTTTGCCACTGATGCGAAGAGTCAACTCACTGGAGAAGACCCTGATGCTGGGAAAGATTGAAGTCAAAAGGAGAAGAGGGCAGCAGAGGATGAAATGTTTAGATGGCATTACCAACTCAATGGACATGAATTGAGCAAACTCCAGGAGATAGTGGAGGACGGGAGCCTGGCGTGCTGCAGTCCATGGAGTGTCAAAGAGTCGGACACGACTTAGTGACTGAATAACAACAACAATTCTGTACCACTTGCCCTATTCATTCAAGACTTGGGATCTTCGTGAGGCGATGTCAGTAGGCAGTGGGAGAAACAGGGGCCCTTCCTTCCAATTTTCATGTAAATGTTCACTTGCTTCCTGACTTCTTATTGAGTGCACCTAATTTATACTCAAGGTCTGGATTCTAGAACTGGGATTAGTTACTACCTAGAGCAGAGCTGAGATGGGTGTCACCACCACAGAAAGAGAAGCACAGTCCAGCAGGCCTGTGTCTTCAACTCCTCTTTCACCTACCTACCACCTAATGTCAATACTCAGCAAAGCCTTGGTATGAAGAATTAAGAATGCAAGAGACAGCAGCTCTCATAAGGCTAGAGCCAGAAATGATACCCAGATTCCACCTGATCCATTTATTTATTCTAAGAACTTAAAATTTGACTTTCTGCATTGAGTCCTGGGTGAATGCCAAAACATTCTGGATGTAAGCCTTATTCCCAAGGCACTACTCTCCTATTGCAAAGATAAAAATGTTAAATGACCTAGACATTGTTAAGACCAGGCTATTAAAACATACAAGAGGGATGAGAATATTGCAGGAATTCAGAGTTCTAGTGTTAGGAGGGGTTAGTGGAAGAGCAGAGATAGAGCCCGACCAAAGAGGAGGGAGATGAGAAAGGTGGTCTTCAACCAAGTTCACTTCCTCATGCCAAGGGGGCTACTTTCATCTTTTTGGGCTTACACTGAAGCCTCTCCCAACGCACTTTCTCCGTCCTGCCTTCCTTCCCTCTTTTCTATCTCTTTTTATCTTCCTATCATGAGAGGTAATGAAATCTTTTTCATACTTCCATACATCATCTCAGGTTCAAACTTGTTCTTGAAGCCTTTCCCAGCAATTCCAGACTGTGCTGACTTTTCCTTCACTGATTTCTTGTAATGGGTAGATCCATACCACGCCTTGGGAAAATTAATCCTTTGCTGCCTTATATTGTTTGCTTCTTATGGGCAGGATTGTGTATGGTGTTTCTTGTTGCTAGATGTGTAACAGGTGTTCAGAAGAGGTGTTGAGTGTCTCACCATCCAGGGTCATGGGTTTCTAGTCTCATTTGAAGTTCCCAGGGGGAGTAGCTGCAGACTGTTCAGATATTTGATGACCTAAGGAGTAACATTCACGTCCTCCTTCCAGAATTCCTTCTGTTTCAGTTAAAGCAACTGCTCCATAAAATCATTCTTGTCTTCACAAATACCACTAGCCCTCACGTCTCTCTGCTTAACCAATTTGGATTCCCTTGCCCATTCTTTATGGCCCTGGGGCAACTTAAAACCTCATTGTTGTTGTATGTCAGAAACCAAAACAACATTGCAAAAATATTTAATTTTTTTTAAAAAAGGAAAAAAGAGAAAAGGATAAAGTTTTACAAAAGGAAAATAAATGAAAAACACTTTAAAAAACTCATTGTTTCTTCAATGACCTAGTATAGCTTCAGATAAATGATTGAACCTCTGCTGGCCTCAGTATCCAATTTTATTCAGCTCATTAGCATCATTTTGGCTCTGTTTTTAGATTACCTGGGATTGGAAGGACTGTTGTATGGGAAAAAACCAAACACATAGATCTAGCATAAGCAAAAAATAAATTAAAAAAAAAAGAACAAAGAAACAAAATAGAACTACAATCAGTGCTCCGTATCCACTGATTCCCCATCCACAGAGTCAACCAACTGAGAATCAAAAATACCAAAAAAAAAAAAATCCAAAAAGCAAAATTGAATTTGTTGCATGCTGCCAACTAGGGAGACCCGTGTTTGATCCCTGGGTTGGAAATATCCCCTGAAGAAGGGAATGGATACCCACTCCAGTATTCTTGCCTGGAGATTTCCATGGACAGAGGAACCTAGCCGGTTCCATGGGGTTGCAAAGAGTCAGTCATGACTGAGAGATTAACACTTTCACTTTGCATTGTATTTACAACTATTTACATAACATTTACGTATTAGGAGTTCTTAGTAATCTAGAGATGATTTAAAGTACAAGGAAGGATGTGCAGCTTTACTGAGATATAACTCACACACCATAAGATGCACAGGAAAGTGTGGCATTCAGTGACTTAGTACATCCACAGTCCTGCAGTCATCACCTCTGCTAATTCCAGAACATCTTTATCACCTCAAAAGGAAGCCCCTATCCATGAGCAGTCACTTCCCTTTGCCCCATTCCTCCCAGCCAGGGGCAACCACTAATCTACTTTGGTCTTTGGATTTGCCTATTCTGGACATTTCACACAAATGGAATTATTTATACAAGATATGGGGCTTTCCAGGTGACGCTAGTGGTAAAGAATCTGCCAGGCAATGCAGAAGACACAAGAGAGTCAGATTCAATTGCTGGGTCAGGAAGATCTGGAGTAGGAAATGGCAACCCACTCCAGTATTCTTGCCTAGAAAATCCCTTGGACAGAGGAACCTGGAGAGTTGCAGTCCATGAAGTCGCAAAGAGTTGGACATGACTGAGCGCGCGTGCACGCGCACGCACACACAAACACACACACACACACACATTCAAGATAGTCTTTTGTGACAAGCTCACTTAGATGAATGCTTTTACGTTTCACCTATGCTATAGCACGTGTTAGTACTGAATTCCTTTTTATGACCAAATAATATTCCATTGTATGCTTATATGATGCTATGTTTGATTTATCCATTCATCGATAGATGGACGCTTGAGTCATGCCCACTTTTTGTTTATTATGCACGATAAATGTCATACACCATTTAAAATACTCTCAGTCATGTGTGAAAGTTCACATCCTCGCCAAGGCTTGTTATTTTCTTTATGACTATAGCCATCTTAGTGGGTGTGAAGTGGTTCTCTTTGTGGTTTTGATTACATTTCCCTGCAGGCTAAGGATATTGAGCCTCTTCTCATGTGCTATTGACCACTTGTATATCTTCTTTGGAGAGCCGTTTAATCAAATCCTTTGCTCACTTCTTAACTGGGTTGTCTTTTCAGTCAGTGTTTTTAAAATCAAACTCCATTGATCAAAAGCCTTTAGGGGAATGGATCCACTGGGGCAACACCAGTCTCAGATCCAGGCACGTCTGGATTGTGAAAAGGATGATGCTTGGGAACACTGTAGTCTTGCCTGGAGATGGGAGAATAGACTGTAGGTAAGATCATTACTGTCTTTTCAGTCCAAGGGGACAAAAATATTTATTTGCCTTTGGAGACAAGAAAGTGTTTATGGTGGCTCAGACAGTAAACAATCTTCCTGCAATGCAGGAGACCCAGGTTCGATCCCTGGGTGGGGAAGATCCCCTGGAGAAGGGAATGGCTACCCACTTCAGTATTCTTGCCTGAAGAATTCCACAGACAGAGGAGACTGGCGGGCTACTAGTCCATGGGGCCACAAAGAGGTGGACATGACTGAGTGATTAATACACATGTTGAAAGCATTGGAACACCTGAGAACACTGTCTGGATGGTGGGACACTGAGAGGGGAGTGGGCATGGCTTATAATGGGCTCTAAGGTACTGTGATCCTACAGCAGTCCCCCAGACAGCCATGGGACCACAATGCATTCATGCTCAATCACTAAGTCCCACCATCCAACTCTTTGTGACCCCATGGACTATACCCTGCCAGGCTCTCTGTCTATGGGATTTTCCAGGCAAGAATACTGGAATGGGTTGCCATTTCCTCCTCCAGGGGATCTTCCTGACCCAGGGATTGACCCACACCTCCTGTGTCTTCTGCATTGGCAGGTGGTTTCATTACCACTGGGCCACATGGGGACTAGCAGTCCATTAGCAGAAGAAGGAATGAGACCTTGTAGCCACAGGTGCCAATACACTTCCCTGGCCACCCTCTCACAGGGCCACCCAGCTCTTGTTTACTCATTCATTCATTCCTTTAACAAATATTTAGGAAGCACTTATATACTGCCAGGCATTGGAGACCTTTTCTTACTAACTTCACTCTCTCCTAGGATTAAATATCAATTCCTTTCTCTTCTTAGGGTCAGAATATGGAGAGTGTACTAGGAAAATACAACAAAAGCAGAGTGGAACGGGCCCTTTGTGCATGCCTTAAGGAGCTCATCTGTCACTTGTCCTCAGCTTTCAATTTGGAGAATGTTTGGGGAGCAAATGCTGTACCAGTTTCTAGCTTTGGCTTCACCACCGATAACCTTTACTAGAATCCAGCATGCCATTTTATGAAAGGCAGACTTCACTGTCAACTTCACGGTGTCCAATGATAAGGGTGCTGAGGCATTTGAAAATGAGGAACAAAGTGCAACCAGCAATAAATGAATCAACACATGGATTCTATGGGAGGATAGGGTCCTTTCCTTAGGTAGGAAGACATGCAGAGAGCAAGTCTGTTAATTAAAACATGGTGAAGGGGCTGCAAAAACATAAGGAAGGAATTGAGAAGAAGGAAATTACTGTGGTCAGAGGTGATTAGAAAAATATTCATAAAACCTGGGCTTGAGGGTGAGCAGGATTTTTCCAAAGTGAGTGGAGAAGATGAAAGGATGGGAATAACATGTGTGGATGAGAAAGCCCACGACAAGTGCAAAGGACTAGAGAGGGAATACAGACTCACAGAACAAGAGAGGGTTGGAGAAGAGCACTTGGGCCAGAGTTCCAATATTAGATGTTTGAGTATTAGCATTAGACCCAGGAAAATGCTACTTATCATATCTGAGGTTTCTCTTATGCAAAGCTGGGCCACCGCCTTCTGCTCTATTCATTGTCAACCCCATCAGGCTCCACTCAAGGGCTTTTCTTCCAGCATCTCCTGTGCTAACAAAAGCAACAGTAACCCTTGTAATTGTAGGTTAGTGTTGTTGTTAGGTCACTATGTCATGTCGAACTCTTTGGGACTCCATGGATTGTAGCCCACCAGGCTCCTCTGTCCTTGGGATTTCCCAGACAAGAATACTGGAGTGGGTTGTCATTTACTTTTCCAGGGGATTTTCCCAACCCAAGGATGGAACCCGCATGTCTTGCATTGGCAGGTGGATTCTTTACCACTGAGACACCAGGAAAGCCTTTCTAATTGTTTTGTTTTAGTTACTGAGTTGTGTCTGACTCTTTGTGACCCCATGGACTATAGCCTGCCAGAATCCTCTGTCCATGGAACTCTCCAGGCAAGAATACTGGAGAGTGTTGCCAAGTCCTTCACCAGGGGATCTTTCGACCCAGGAATCGAACCTTGATCTCTTGCCCTGGCATGTGGACTATTTGCTACTGGGTCATGAGGGAAGCCCTTGTAATTGTACAGACCTTGGCAAAATGCTATAGTTGAAAATTCACAAAGGTAGCGGCCTTTGCTGTCTCCATTCATATCCTTGAACCTGACACAGTGCTCACCATATAGGAGATACTCAGTAAACTTTAGCCAATTGATGAAAAAAGAAGAGAAGCAACTATACAATCTAATTTGAGCCTCTTAATAACCTTCTGGGGCAGGGAAACCCAATATTCTCACCCTGATTTCACAGGTGAGAGAAGTGAAGCCCAGAGTACCATATGGTTTGCCCCAGTTCCCTTAAATGCTGTGTTACAGACTTTGTATTCAATATTGCAGTGAGCTGATAAGACCAGGAGCCAGTGAACTAGAAGCCTGGCTTTGTCATTTAATTTCTCTGGACCTTAGTTTTCTTGCCTGTTAAATAGGTGTGAAACTAAATTTCAATGATTCTGATAGCACATGGAACTCTGCTGAATGTTATGTGGCAGCCTGGATGGGAGGGGAGTTTGGGGGAGAATGGATAAATGTATATGCATGGCTGAGTCCCTTTGCTGGTCACCTGAAACTATCGCAACATTGTCAATTGGCAATACCCCAAAACAAAATGTTTTTGGTGCTAAAAAATAAAAGTTAAATTAAAAATAATAAATTTCAATGATTCTGGGACAGTGGTCCCCAACCCTTTTGGCACCAGGGACCAGTTTTGTGGAAGACAATTTTTTATTGGGCAGGAGGGTGTAGGGGGATGGTTTTGGAGTGATTCAAGGGCACCACATTTATTGTGCACTTTATTCTTATTCTTATTACATCAGCTCCACCTCAGATCATCAGGTATTAGATCTCAGAGGTTAGGGACTCCTGTTCTAAGATATACACGTACACACATAAACACACACATATTTATTTAATCACATTTTAATGTCTCTGAGGTTGGAATATATCTTATCACCCACAATGTGCCATAACATTTTTCTTCCTTGGTTTCTAGGAAACTTGGTAACCTCTGACCTGTCCTCCTGCTGAAATGTGAATATTAAAAAGCCTACAAACTGGGAGCATGTACAAAAGAAGCAGCCACCAGTAAAATAGAGGTTGCCACTGGCCTCCCTCAGTCCCTGGTCCCAGGGCATCTGAACTGCTCTGGAGAAGCCAGACCCATGGTGGGTTCTACTTGGGTGGGGGTGGGGTGGGGTGGGCTGGTGGTTCTACTTGGGGTCCCCAAGCAGGCTCTGCAAGACAGGGGATTAAGTGGCATTAACCCGACAAGTGAATGCCGGCATCTCTGAGACACCTGGTTCAAATCTTCACTATTGGTTAAAGGAATTAGTGGTCTGAGAGTCTATGAATAGACAAAAGGAAAGGAAATGCAATCGTTTTCCACAAGCCCAAACACAGACCAGGCATTCATTTTTTTTCTTTTTTTCCCTGTTTGTGCATACCTGTGGTTCCATAGTGCTGAATTCCCAGAAACAGCCCCTTTGACGCAGGGACTCTCCTCCAACAGAACCCCCCCCAGCATAACCTCCTCCCCCTGCCACTCCACACTCTCCTTTGTTTGCAGCAGCCACTAGCGGGGCAGGTGGGCAGGCAGTGCACGAGGGATGGTTAGAGGGTGGGCGATGTTTCCTCGGAACCCGCAGCAGGTACGTGGCGTCGAGAGCCACTGAACAGCTTCAGTCATTTACATTTGGCCACCATCACCCACATTTGTGAAAAACAAAGAGAAATTTTAAATGTTGGCATTTGAGGAGGGGGTGGGGGAGGAGGAACTCTGGTTTGATCCCTAGGTTGGGAAGATCCCCTGGAGGAGGGTATGGCAACCCACTCCAGTATGCTTGTCTGGAGAATCCCATGGACAGAGGAGCCTGATGTGCTACCGTCCGTGGACTGCAAAGAATCAGATATGTCTGAGTGACTTAGAACACCCGCACGCACGGTGGAGGATGAGATGAGCAACAGAGTTGAGACTAGGGTAAGTTAAGTGAGATGCTTTGGGAGCAAAATTTCAGGAGGAATTCACTCTCACTGCCGAGCTTGTGAGTAGCCATCTATAAAGGCATTTTATTATTATTATTTATAACTTTTCTTCTCTTACCTGATTTAAAAGACAATTGCAAAAACAATAATTATTAATCTGTGTCGATGGACACCCACTGCATCAAGATGTCATGCCATCATGTCAACATATAAGGAGAGGATGGACAAAAGAAGCAAAGTCTTTGTGTAATATTAAAATTAGGTTGGGATGTCCCTCATGGTCCAGTGTTTAGGAATCTGCCTTCCAAAGCAGGGGTACAAATTTGATCCCTGGTCGGGAAATTAAGAGCCCACACACCTCAGACCATCCAACTGAGGTGCCCCTTGAGCTCAGGAGTTGTGAAAATAAGCCTTCATGCCCAAACTACTTGGGGAACCACACCTAGAGAAGCCCATGCCTCAGCTAAGACCCAGGGCAGCCAAAAATAATTTTGAATTAAAAAGAAATAAAATATATTAGTCTTCTTCAAAATGAAAAAAATTGTTCTTTAAAGGACACTATCAAAAAATGAAAAGATAACCACAGACTGAGAGAAAATATTTTTAAATCATATGTATCCTGGTGACAGACAGATAGATATATAGGTCTTGTGAATCAATAATAAAAGGACAAATAACCTATGTTTTAAACTGACAAAGGATTTGAATACAAAAGAAATACAAATGACCAAAAAGAACAGGCAAAAATCAACATATTTAACCGTTACAGAAATGCAAATAACAAGCACAATGAGATAGCATTTCACACTCTCTAGAATGGCTAGAACAAAAAAGATGTACCATAGCAAGTGTTGATGAGGATGTAAAACTGGAAACCTCATATGTTTTTGGCACAATGGTAATATGGTACAGCCAGCTTTAAAAGTTGTTTGTCAGTTCCTCAAAAAGATAAACACAAATTTACCATATGATCCAAAATTCCACTCCTGGAGAAATGAAAACATATGCCCACACAAGAACTTGTATACAAATGTTCATAGCAGTATTACTCATAATCGACAAAAAGTGGAAATGGAGACACTCAAATGTCAATCAATCAAAGAATGGATAAACAAAATGTAATATATCCATACAGTGGAATATTTTTCAGCTAGGAACAGGAATGCAGTCCTGATACATGATACATGGAGGAACTTTGAAAGTATGATTCTGAGTGAAAGAGCTAGACACACCACATATTGTATGATTCCATTTGTCCACAGTGTCTAGAACAGACAGGTTTATAGAGACAGAAAGTAGATAATTGATCACCAGGGTCTGGGAGGAGAGGCGAGTGAGGAGTAACTGATAGTGAGCACAGGATTTTGCTTTGGGTTGATGAAAACAGACTAGAATCAGATAGTGGTGATGGTTGCACAACTGTGTACACTAAAAACCCCTTCATTGTACAAATTCACTCTTCAAATATCCTATGTATTTAAAATACCTTCTTTCTATTTTGAAAGAATGTTGTATCAATGAAGTAAGACTCTTGATTACAAGTAACAGAAAACCCATTAACTTACTTAACCAATAAAAGGTCCATAATTTGTCAGCTCATAGAACAAAGGGCTAGGGCTTCAAGAGTGACTTATCTCGAGTGACTCTGGCAGGCCTTCTGCTCCCGTTGTGTTGGTTTCATTCTTAAGCCTTGATAGCAACAGCCTTGGGTTCAGGTTTCTAGGAAAATTTCTCTGCCTCTCTCAAAATCCTAGAAAAGGAACTCCCCTGGCTGTCCAGTGGTCAAGAATTTGCTTTCCAATGCAGAGGACCGATCCCTGGTGGGGAAACCAAGATCCCACATGCCTCAGGGCAACTACGCCTGCATGTCACATTGAAAGATCCCTCATGCCACAACTAAAAACTGACGCAGGCAAAAATAAATAAATAAGATTTTTTAAAAATCCTAGCAAAAATCTCGTATGACTGATTGAGTCACATGTTCATCTCTAATTCAGTCACTTTGGCCAGTGAAACATGTGATTGGCCAGCCTGTGTCATGCATGTCACCTGGGTACCAAGGAGGGGGCCCCACTAGGAGTTTCCCAACTGAGGGAGGAAATTCCCAATACCATTAGCAAATGGAAGAAAAGAGATGAAATGGATACCGAGGCGCCACACAATGAGGATCTACTATGAACAGTTACAAAAAAAAAGTGCCAAAATAGGAAATCAGTCTGAGGGCAGCTCATAATCTCAGTGGGAAAGATCCCCTGGAGGAGGAAACGGGAACCCACTCCAGTATTCTTGCCTGGGAAAGCTCATGGACAGAGGAGTCTGGCGGGCTATGGTCCATGGGGTCACAAAGAGTATGACATGATTTAGTGACTGAACAACAACAGCAACTATAATTTTCGTAGAGCAAGTACTCCAAAACACATAGCCTCTCCCAGTTTTAGCTCTTTATCCTTAGAATCCAAATCCTGTTTGAGTTACCATCTACATTCAATACTTATATTCACTATTCAAAACATGAAGATTAATCTTTTACTATAACATTCTATTAGCTCACCCTCGGTGCTGTGGATATTAAATAAAAACAATAGTCCTGTAAATTCTTATTTTAAAATTTTTAAGGTAGAGCACCTGAGTTAAATTTCCTTTGGGTGATTTTAGTTTCTGATAATCCCATTCTCAAACATGTATATAGTAGATCATAAAAGCATAGGATTTTAGCTTTGGAATAAGAATCCTATGTGCTAAGGCTTCAAGTATTCTCTCTTTAAAAAAAAAAAAAAAAAAGCTCTCCTTTTTGGAAAAGAAAAAAAATCTGAGAGTAATTCCAAGTGACAATGAGATTCAGGATGAGGTCTGGATGTGCAAGGCTGAAGCAGAGTGGACCCAGCGGGTCATGGTTTCTCAGCCCACGTAGTATCTTTAGCAGTCACTGAAGGGCCAAAGAAGCGTGTAGCTGCTGCAGAGCAAGATTCCCGGGGTCCCAGATCAGGGCTCCGGGGTCCCGCAGGGAGAAGGGCAGGCCAAAGATGATGATTCTTCCAGGAGAGGTGTGGGAGACCGTGTCCCAGGACTCTCTCACCTGGGACTCACCTACAGTGCCTCCCTGCTCTGCGGCCAAACTGTGGATTCCATCAGAGGAAATCCTCCCATCTGATCACAAGGTAACAGAAGCATTTTATCTCAACCCATCCCTGTTGAAGGAAAAACATGTTCATTTCCTGAACACTCTCCCCAGAACCATTTCAAGGACTTCCATGTCCCATTCCAGCAACTGATAGAGCCAGGATTTCAACTCAGATCTCTTTGACTCAGAGATGACTTCCAAGCAGCTGAAAAGATGGGTAACAAGGAAGCATACAACAAGATAGCTTAGGATCCTTCTGGGGATAGGTTCAAGAGCTGGGAGGAGGCTTGTAAGAAAGGACAAACACTGCTTCCAGGAAAATCTCAGAGTTGAAGGCTTGTACAGACAGGCTGAGTGGCCAAGTAATCACCACTTTCTGAGAACTTTCCTTAGGAAACCCAGTGGGGGGAGGGGCCACAATTTCCAAGGTTACAAAATGAATTTGTTAACAAGTCCAAGCTTGCTCTGCTCGCCACTCATGGAGTGACAGGCCAGTGAATCCGATAGACCAGGTGTTGAGGCAAGCAATACAACTTTATTCAGAAAGTTGAATAAATAACCATTTTGTTGGGGTCTGGATGCCAGGAGTTGTTTTGGATCAGAGATGGGGGTGGGAGATGAGGAAACAAAGTAAAAAGACTATTTACTCTTGCAAGTATCTCCTAGAATGGCAAGCCTCAAGCAGCGGGATGTGTTAATTCAATACAACTTTATTCAGAAAGTTGAATAAATAACCATTTTGTTGGGGTCTGGATGCCAGGAGTTGTTTTGGATCAGAGATGGGGGTGGGAGGTGAGGAAACAAAGTAAAAAGACTATTTACTCTTGCAAGTATCTCCTAGAATGGCAAGCCTCAAGCAGCGGGATGTGTTAATTTCACCCTTCCTGCCATCCTCAGGTGGACAGGGTTCTGAACAAAGGCACTTTAGCAGTCAGGCAGAGGGGCAGGATTCTCTGAGGCAGGCCATCAAGTGTGATTCCCTGATGGCTCAGCAGTGAAGAAGCCACCTGCAAAGCTGGAGATGCAGGAGATGCAAGTTCAATCCCTGGCTCAGGAAGATCCCTTAGAGTAGGAAATGGCAACCCACTCCAGTATGCTTGCCTGGGAAATGCCATGGACAGAGGAGCCTGGCTGGCTACAATCCATGGGGCTGCAAAGAGTCGGACACAACTAAGCACAAGCAGGCAATAATAACAAAAGCAAAGTCAAAGAAACACTTCTAACATTGAGTCAGAATTGACTTCTCCATGCAACAATTTCAGTGAAAGAAACAGAAAACTCCTTCTAAAGTAACTATAGTCGGTCAGTCCTGTCTGACAGGAAGGTAACTGGCTAAACGTGGGAAGTTTTACCAGTGATCAAGAAAATGGAGAAGACCCAGAACCTAGATGGCTCTATCCCACCCAATAGTTGCTCCCAGAGCCCCCCTCTCCCTCATCTGCACACAAAAGCACCTGCAAGAGATTGTCTATAGGGCCAGGAGTCCACAGAGACCCAGGCAGAGTTCTTGCCAATGACTTGCAAACCTGTTCTCTGAAGCAGGATCATTTTCAGGAGCCAGAATAAATCCTTCCCATGACAATGAGTAATTTTTATGGTCTTTCTACAGCCATCTAACTAATTGCATATCTCACATTTCATCATTTTGCCTCCCCCATTGGTACAAGAGTAGTAGTTAGCAATGACCTTGGCCTCTTCTTCCTCAGAACCTATTCAAAACTGTTAGAAGGGGGGAAAATGTAGCTGAAGGCTAGAGAGTGCTTTCTCCTGCTGTTTCCCCCTCTTGTGTGGTTTAATCAGCCAGTGTGGGTTAAGACTATGTACATTCTCTGAGATGGAGAAGGGAATGGCTACTCACGTCAGTATTCTTGCTTGGAGAATCCCCACGGACCAAAGAGCCTGGTGGGCTACAGTCCATAAGGTCACAAAGAGGTGGACATAACTGAGATGCCTGGGCTCTATTGGAGGCACAGTTAGCCTTTCCCCACCCTCAACTCTGACGTTGCCCTTTTCAAAATTCATTTCAGCAAATTTTCATAAGCAGACCAGATTTTTTTAACTTTTTATTTTATAGTGGAGTATAACTGATTAACAATGTTGTGATAGTTTCAGGTGGACAATGATGGGACTCAGCCATGCATATACAAGTATCCATTCTCCCCCAAATTCTACTGCCCTCCACATGGCCACATAAAAGTGAGCAGAGTTCCCTGAGCTATACAGTAGGTCCTTGTTGGTTAGCCACTTAAATATAGGAGTGTATAAATGTCCATCCCAAGCTCCCTAACTATCCCTTCCACCCTGGTGACCATAAGTTCCTTCTCTAAGTCTGTGAGTCTGTTTCTGTTTTGTAAATAAGTTATTTTGTATTCTTTCTTTCTAGAGTCTGCATATAAGGGATGTCACACTAAGTGGTCCAGGTTTGAAGGATATAGAAATTCACAGACTTGGGAGTGAGATGGGAAGACACACTCATAAATAAATGCCTATTGGTGAGATGAATATAACTCAGAGACCATGGAGGTCAGCGGGGACCAAAAAGAGAAGGACGTCTCTACTCTCCAAGTGGTCAAGGGAGATGACTTTGAGTTGACTAGTGAAATTGAGTAGAAATTCTACAGGGAGAAAAAGCCATGGAACAGAGTATGCAAAGGTTTTCAATGGTTCTGTGATTTTAGGGGACCACAAGCACTGAAAATGGTACTGCTAGTTGACAGCGAGCTGGAATGGGCAGCTAGCAGAGCACAGTTCCTGAATACCTTATAGTCCATCCAGGGCAGTTAGGAGTTTAACCTGAAGTCAGTGGGAGAATTTCAAGGTTTGTTTTTTGTTGTTTTTTTTGTAATGAGGAAGCAACGTGGTATTTTGGAAGACAACTGCCTGCAATGTGGAGGAGGGGCAAACCAGAAGGAGGTTGTTTCACAGATAAAGGTTGAAAGGATGGAGAAGAGGAACAAGTCTCAGAGAAATGCAAGTGTGAGAGTCAACCGAATATAGTGGTTAATTCATTTGTGTGAAGGAGAGAAGAGGACGTGGCATGACTGCCCGGTGAAGAGTGGGACCATTCATCAAGAAAAGGAGATCTGAAGAAGGAGATATTAAAAATAAGTTCAGAAACGTGAAGTGGGAAGTGTTGATAAGACAACCTGCTTATTAAAAAAGGGTTTACCTTCATTCATTGCTGGTAGGAATGGAAAATGGTAGAACTGCTTGGAAGTTTGGCTGTTTCTTACAAAGCTTAACATACTCTTAAGAATGTGCTTCAGCTCATTTGGTGTTTACCCAAATGAGATGAGAACTTAGGTCCACACCGAAAACCACTACTGCTACTGAAACCGTCTGCAACTTCCCATGTCCTCATCTTTCAAAGTAAAACTGCTGACCCAAGAAGTAATGATCCGGAAAGGTGAAGAGGTAGAAACAAAGAATAGGTGTTGGGCTGTGAAACTGGTAACAATTTAGCCTGTAATTCTGCCCCAAAGCAGAATCACTGATTGCCCGGTTCCCTGAAAGATGTAGATAAAAGCCTGATACACCCCTCCAGATGAAAACTGCTGATTGCAAGCAGGTAGACCCTAGGTTGGCTGAAACCAGATGGCTGATGATGCTTGCAACTTCACCGTGATGTCAACCAATCCGAGAACTGTCCATGAGCAGATTACACCCTGTTCCTTGCAAGCTATAAAACTCCTCACTGCCCACTCCAGGGTGGGTCACAAAGTCTTGAGGGCATTAGGCCACTGTGGCCCCTTTGCCTGGCAGTGTAATAAAAGCCACTCTTCCACTTCACCCAAAACCCTGTCTCCACATTTCTATTCAGCACTGGTGAACAAAGGCCGAGTTTTGGCAACACTACTAATCAGGGCTTGGTTTATCGTATTATTGACTGTCTAGACTTAACAAAGTGATGGAGAAAATGTTATTAATGAAAGCTAAATTAGGAGTGTATGGTGTGTATAACCATTATCTTGTGACTCACACACACAGAGATACAAACCCTGAGCATTTGAAAACTGTTTTCCAACTCAGCAAAGAAGCTTCTCATGTCATGGATGAACACGTGAGACTGTGGTGTGTCTTTGTTATTTCACTTTCATTTCATTCATTTAAAGATCAACCAGCATTCGTATCAGAACAATATGTTCGTCAGCTGCGATCATAGGTTGTCTACAGATACAAGAGTCTGGCAAACATCAATGAAAGCATTTCATGATCATCAGCTATGTAGAACTTACAGTAAAGAATATTATATATTTTATTATGACATGTAAATTGTGTACTACCCATTCTTCATATCAGTAAAAAGTATAATAAGCTCATGTATATAGTGAGCGTCCTTAGTTCTCACCTTCGGAGAACTTGTTCCTAAATGTCTACCGTCCTATCACTGGATTCAGAGGAGGGAGACTTTAGAAGAACTGGAATAGGGACTTCCCTGGAGGTCCAGTGGTTAAGAATCTGTCTTGCAGTGCAGGGAATGCAGGTTCGATCCCTGTCAGGGAACTAAAAACTCACATGCCGTGGGGCAGCTAAGCCGACACACCATGTACCACAACTAGAGAGTCTGTGCACCCCAGTGAAAGATCCCACGTGTGGCAACTAAGACCCGACGCAGCCAACTAAACAAATAGTTTTATATAAAGAAAGAAAGGACCAGAGTGGTCAGGAAAGGCACATTTATGGAGGAGGTGGGACTTTGATGGGAGGGGAAACAACATCATATTCCTGTTTTCAGTTAAGGCTCTACCCCTGAGCTGCACCTCGTCCCCCCACAATATAACAGCAGGAACAAAGGCACAGAAGTAGGGAAGGCTGGGTCTGTGCAGGAAGCAGTGAGGAGGCTGGGCTGCTGGCAGGAGCGAGATGATGCTGGAGCGGCTAAGAAGGACTCAGTTCTGAGAGTTGATGCAAGTGCGGCAGAGAAGCCGGCTTTGATTTAGCAGGCAAGAGGGAATCCCCTCCGACTCCTTAGAAGGGGAGTGATGAGAAGGGAGCCGTGATTTAGGAGGACAGATGGGACTGTGGTGCTCAGGATGGATAGGAAGAGGGAAAACCTGGCCCTGTCCCTCTGGAAAGCAGAACAGAGACTATAAAGGAATTCAGGACCTCAGGGATGAGGTAATGTAGCCCTCAGTCTCCTTCTCCACCTACTTTCTCTCCTCCTTCTCCCTGCCTAGCTCAGCCACGTCTTCCTCCCCTGGGCTTCCCCTGCAGACTCCTGTTTTCTCTGGGGCCTACGATTAATTCTCTCTTAAAAGTATCTGGGGGCATTACATAAATTCTGCTTCATTATGTGAAGCCTAGTTTAAAAACTTCCTTTTGTCTGGATCAATTATGAAATCATAAAGTCTGACCTGAACCTAAGCCTGCATCTTTTCTGTCTCAGAGAAAAGGGGTCAGCAATGATCAGAAAATCCAAAGGAGAAAATTTGCTCCTGTAGTTACGAGAGCCCAAGAAGTTAAGTAGCTAGATCAGCATTGTTGAACGTTCTTCAAGATCAATTGTATGGATTTCTTCTCTGTTCCATGTTTGTGTGTTCCACGCTCACACACATACACAAGACGACACATGCGCGCAGACTCCTGGTATTTTATCAACATGTCAGTTGGCTGTCTAGAGTATTACCATTTCTATAAGCTTGGGCTACTGAGAAGAAGAGTGCTCTAAAGTGGTGATAAAACAAAAAAAATCAAACATCTACCATATGTAATCTTCTGCAGGATGCTATTGTTATTGTTCATTCAGTAAGTCACGTCTGACTCTTTGTGAACCATGAACTGCAGCACACCAGGCTCCCCTGTCCTTCACTATCTCCTGGAATTTGCTCAAATTCACATCCACTGAGTTGGTGATATTGTCTAACCATCTTATCCTCTGCCACTCCCTTCTCCTTTTGCCGTCAGTCTTTACCAATATCAGGGTCTTTTCCAGTGAGTCAGCTCTTCACATCAGGTGGCCAAAGTATTGGAGCTTCAGTTTCAACATCAGTCTTTCCTATGAAAGATGCTAGTTGCTTTTAAGAACATGGTGTGATGTCTACAGCATAATCTTGTTCATATATCTTATTTGCTCTGCTTGCTTAGATGGTCCAATACCATCCATTGTGCCATCTGAGGTGAGAGAAACATTTGGCTAGTAATTCCATGGTGCCATATTGGGCCAAGCTTTAACTGAATGGTCTTTGGATCTTGAGGTTGGAGTGCTGGTGGTGTCAGTGAAGTACCCAAGTCTACTTGGCGGCCTCCCCTCTGAATGCCTGTTGCCTAAGGATGTGGTTAGGCAGGTGCAGAAAAGAAGCTCTGACCACTGAAAAAGAAAAACTGTCCAAAGTGAGTAGAATTCTCATATCTTTTTCCTTTAAAAATATGACTTACTGCAAAAAAAAATTATATGCTCCAAGATTTTATTTTCTTTACACATTTTCTTGTCTGGAAGTCACCAGCATAGGCCCCTAAACACATTTTTTTTTTTTCCTGATGCCTACATGTACACACAATATTTCTATCCTCTCTTCAAAATATCAACCCTACAAAGATGTCTACCCAAATTCCTCCAACACTTATAACTTCTGCTTTCATGTCCCACTCCTCCTAGCTCCTGTTGACAACCCAATGGGCTTACTTCCATAGTATTTCTCCTTACCAAGGACAAAAATAAAAAGTCATAAATGCCAGAAATTTCTAGGGGCTAAGTCAACTCCTTCTCATAAGTGATATTTATGCTGAGTCCTGCCTGCATCTAATAATTGCATGGTACCACATCTAGTGAGTGAAAAATCTGTGAATCCATGGGAGTTGGTAAGCCCTTCTCTTTTGCACTGAGCTAGGCACTTGAGAGATTCAAAAATATGAGGTGTGTTTCTTGCTTTCAAAGGGAAAGGAACTAATGTGCAAAGGCATTCAAGAATCATCCAGTGCTAAACTGGGTGGCCCTGACTGGAGGAGACAGTGCAGTACTGTCAACAAGTGCTAAATTCAGGGTCAGGAATTGGGCTCTTTCCACCATCTCCCTTGTCCCTTCAACACACAGAACCCCAGACACTCTTTCAGAACTCCAGTGCAGCTCACTCCTTGGACCACACTAGAATTTCCTGAATTGGGAATTCAGTAAGATTCAATATTTGGGTGGGAACAAAGGAACGAGGGGCTGATGGCTTGATGGTGGGCATCCTGTTCCCATCCTGAGTTCAATCGGGGCTCACCATCAGGTCAGCTGAAATGTGATGGCTTAATGGATGCCACACCCTTTGTTTACTGACATGGCAGCAGCACTCCTCACTCACAGAGGTCATGTGAGAATGGTCATTCCTAGAATCTTAGTATTTTGGTTTATTCTGTCTATATATTCACGTTGCATTTACTGAGTGCTAGGTGTCACTTCATGACCAGGGGACATAGTCCCTACCCCTAGGGAGCCACAGGTCAATTTCTCCAAAACTACACATTACAAAGGAAGAAACTAAAGGCCAGAGGGGATGAGTATTATAACATAACCAAGGCCATGATACTAATTGCTGGCAGAGTTAGAACTAGAGTGACTATCAACATCTATACTCTGGGGCCCTGAATAGACCATGAACTTGGGTTCATCAGATCTGGGTCCCCCTCCTGGGTGCCCACACACCTCTACCTTCTCAGATCCTGGGCTTTTCGTCTGCCTCCAGGAATGAACCAGGTGAGCCCGCTGCCCCTGTGAACATCTGCTTCGTGAGCGCGAGAATATTTCATGGAGATGTTTCCCCTGACAGGTTTATGGTGGGTGTTGGCTCAGTGCCTTGAAAACACTCATCATGTGATGAAACAAGAATGTCATCCTGCCGACTATCGATAAACCCCACCACGCTTCCCCTCCCCCTACCCCACTCCCCCTGCCACATCCCCTCACATCCCCAGATCATCTGGTTAGGAAGTGACGCCCAGCAGGATTCATTGCTCCTGATCAGAAATGTGGCCAGAGCTTGTCTTACTGACGCTGAGGCTTTGTGTTAAAAGCTGGAATTTGCAAATGGTAGGATACATGTCTAAAGGGAAATCTGGGAGCATGCTTGAGTTCAGGCTAGAAAACCCACAGAACGGCCACCAGAGAATTGTAACAGGCCCTAGAACAACAGATCTCCTGTCTTGCCTGAAAATGTATATCATTGACTTGAAAGAGGCCTGGTCTCTGTACTCCAACCCAGGTGACTCATCCTGGGACTTCCCTCTGTGGTGGCAGAGTAGGTTTCCCTGAAGAAACTGCATGTGGGCTTGAGTTCCTGGGATGCAGAGTGAAGTGGCTGCCCCTGAGCTGAATTCTCACCATAATCCCAAGAGATACTGGACAGGAGCTAAAGATTCCACAGAGGCATCCAGGAATACTGTTCCAGCCCCTCTATAAACGTGACGTCAACCCCTTCCCACCCACTCACCTATTCCCCTTGTCCAGGACACTGGCCCTTCAGAGAGGGAGAGAAGTGTAATTCTTGAGGAAGCAGGAAAAGGATAAAGCAGGAAAGTTTTCAGGAAAGAAAAAGTACAAAGTGGGAGAAGGGAGTTGAAACAAATTTCCAGTTTAATTTAAGTAAGTGATAGGGATATATGCACAGCATGGCGACTATATTAATAATACTGTATTATATATTTGTACCTTGTTAAGAGAATAGATTCTAAAAGTCCCCAACACAGCAAAAAAAAATTGAGGGAACTACATATGGTGATGGATGTTAACTAGACCTATTGTGGTGATCACTTTGTACATAAAAGTAGTTATTGAATCATTATTGTACACCTGAAACTAATACAATGTTATGTTATATGTCAGTGAAAGTGTTACTTGCTCAGTCGTGTCTGACTATTTGTCACCCCATAGACTATAGCCCACCAGGCTCCTCTGTCCATTGGATTCTCCAGGCAAGACTACTGGAGTGGGTAGCCATTACCCCCACCAGGGGATCTTCCCAATCCAGGGATCGAATCCCCGTCTCCTGCACTGCAGGCAGATTCTTTACCATCTGAGCCACCAGCGAAGCCCCATTATGTCAATCATATCTCAGTAGGGACTTCCCCGGTGGTCCAGTGGTTAAGACTGTGCTCCCAATGCAGGGGACGCAGGTTCCATCCCTGGTCAGGGAACTAGATCCCACATGCCACGACTAAGAGTTCCCATGCCATGACGAAGACCTGGCAAAACAAATACATAAATTAAAATATTTAAAAAATCATACCTCAATAAAAAATGAGACAAGAATTTTAAAAATTAAAAAAATATAAGCATGGAGACCTCTCGGAAAATCATTGTATACAAATATTGCTGTTAAACCACATGCTGTTACATGTGATAATCACTGTGCTTTTATTTTCTCATTATTGGGTAGTTGTAATAAGAAAGGATACTACTGTATACCTACATTTGTCTCTTACCTGTCTGCATTAGAGTTACTGAGTAATCAAATGTATTCCCACCTTCACCTTTTTATCAGCAGAGATGCTCTATGATATAAAAGCAAAAAAATTATATTTCTTACAAATAAGAGGATATATAGCACAGGAACCATATTTTATATCTTGTAATAACCTATAATGGAAAAGAATCTTACTATATGTAATATATGACATATATTATATAAACAATATAATATATTATTATATTGGGGCTTCCACAATGACTCAGTGAGTAAAGAATCCACCTTCAATGCAGAAGATACAGGAGATACAAGTTTGACCCCTGGGTTGGGAAGATCCCCTGGAGAAGGAAATGACAACCCACCCCAGTATTCTTGCCTGGGAAATCCCATGGATAGAGAAACTTGGTGAGCTACAGTCCAAAAGGTCACAAAGAGTTGGACATGACTAAGCAACTAAGCACATTATTATATTAATAATGTATTATTTATTATTACAAATAACTATATTATTTGTAATATAAATATATAACATGTCATAAAATATATAAATATAATAAGATCATATTAATATGCACAATATATTATATATAATATATATAACTGAACCACTTTGCTGTACAACTGAAACATTGTAAATCAACTCTACTTCAATAAAATAAAAAGACAATAAAGCAATTCACACCCAGGAAAGAAAAAAAACAACAGTATCTGTCAGGAAGGGAGCAGTGAATGTCTTCGAGTGTGTGACAGAGGCTGAAAGAACAGTAAAGCCAGGAGACACCAGGATCATGAAATTGTCAATACTTTTCTGAGCTAGGACTCAAGCCACACTCCCTCCTCATGGAGCGAATGAGCATCCCACTCCAAAAAGTCTGACCTAACAGCCACAACAGCAATGGCAGAGTGGTATGAAAAAGACTCTGAACTGGAAAATAAAGGAGGAGGTCTGGACGCCCAGCTCTCCACTCTGTTTCCTTGGGCAACTTGCTTCACTTCTCAGGGTGTTACTCTAACACTTGGGGATAACAGTACAACTCCCATGATGAGTATGAAGCAAATAAAATGATAGACTTGGGAGGAGCATCATTCCCTGTAGAACACAGTCCAAGTTGCCATCACTGGTTATTTTCTGCCCTTTTCCATCTATTTGATGCCGTTGCTATAACTGTGGTTATGATCCATCTTCTGTTTAGATTCCACACTCTTTGGCGGCGGGGGCGGGGGGGGGCTTGCGTTTTCCTTTCTCTGCTGGGTGCTCACTGAAAGTTTCTGAATGAAGGAGTAGCGAATGAGCGATGGGCAGTCACTGATTCCTGTCCCCTGCCTGCCATCGCCAGGACCCAGGAGCCTGTGTCAGCTCAGATCTGGCTGACCGATCGGATGGGGTCATGCTGGGCTACAGTCCAGCAGAATGTCTTTGCTCTGACTGTCCATCTGTTCTGTCACCGGAGCCAGCACTAAACTTAGCCGAAGTGACTCATGAACACAGAGCTGTCCCAGGCCCCACAAGTATCTCAACAAGCCACATGACTGCAGTCAGTATCTCTCCCCACCCCCTTATCCCTTCAGCAAGCTCGCTGGGCCAGTCCCTGGGATGCACAGCTGAGAGACAGAGAGCCTGCAGGGGTGGCCCTCCAGGTGGACACTGCCCTCTCCCCATCCATGGTGCCCAAAGCAGAGGCTATTTCAAAACTCATTAAGCAAACGTTCAGTGGCTCCCTTGGAGAGCCATTCCTTAGGAGAATGGCATCCTTAGGGGGATCGCGGTGCTGATTCAGCCACAATGAGATGGAGGAGGCGGGGGAATCTGGAGTACAGTGGAAACCGCTTAATACACATCATCCATTTGTCCATTCAGTGGTTCAGTCCTGTGATCAGCACATCTTCTCAACGCTCCTCAGTGCCTGCGGGGCTTCAGGGCAAAATCTCAAATAAAGTGAGGCCATGACTGCTTAAGTGGGCAACCAGAGACGTCCGGGCACATTCGTTCTGACTTGATTCATTGTGCGGTGAATCAGAGCTTCAGCACTTCGTATGTTTGCATGAAGCATGCAGAAAGGGCTGGAGGTCGTGGTCTGTCCTGGGTGCAGGCAGTAAGGGGACACACTGCAGGCAGAGGATTTAAAATTAATCATAAAATGGATCAAAAGTCAATCGCTTTTTATTATCGCCATGAACTAAGCAAACAAAAAAGCTCAGTGAGGCACTGTGCTATGTTTAAAATGGGTAACCAGCAAGGACCTACTGCATAGCACAGGGTACTCTGCTCAGTATTATGTAACAACCTAAACGGGGAAAGAATTTGAAATAAAATAGATACGAGTATATGCATAACTGAATCACTTGGCTGTGTACCTGAAACCACCACATCATTAATCAACTATACTCCAGGATAAAATAAAAACATTAAAAAGAAAAAAGGGGGGTTTCCCTGGCAGTCCACTGGGTAAGACTCCAGGTTTCCATTGCAGGGGGCACGGGTTCAATTCCTAGTCTGGGAACTAAGGTCCCGCATGCTGCGAGCGAGGCCCAGTCAAAAGAACAAAATAAATGGATAAAAGGAGATTAAAAAAAAATTCAGTGATAAGACAATCCTTCTTCCTGGAGTGGGTGTCTTCCTCCACACCCCACCTCTCCTCAAGACATCTCTGAACCACATTCTTCAAGAATTCATCCTTTCGTCAATGCACTCAGCCAGTCAGTGATTAAGGCAAACACTTTAGGAGCATCTACAGGAGAAAGACATTGTGCTTGATGCTGGGGACACAGGAAAGGCTGGGACACAGCGCCAGTTCCTGGTGGGCTCACAGGACGGGCGAGATGGTCAAGGCTATCAATGGCTATGACAGAAAACATCCAGGTCCCTGGACCCACCAGCCTTGGAGGGGAGAGTCACTCTTCAGTTCAACATTGAAGTACTGTATTTCATCAATTCTGAGTGACACATTTATTCTCACATTTAAGATGTCTGAAATCAGAATCCACCATACAGTTGAGGTCTCACCGCTGTAATCAGCAGCATTTTTCCTTGCTGGCGGTGCACGGAGATGTGGTCCTCTTGCTGTCATTCGGCTTTTTACAGTCAAGGTAGGATGGTAACAGGCTTCCCAGGTGGCACAGAGGTAAACAATCTGCCTGTCAATGCAAGAGATGCAGGTTCAATTAAACAATCCGCCTGTCAATGCAAGAGTTGCAGGTTGGGAAGATCCCCTGGAGAAGGAAATGGCAATCCACTCCAGTATTCTTGCCTGGAGAATCCCATGGCCAGAGAAGCCTGCAGAGTTACAGTCCATGGGGTCACAGGACGGAGCATGCATGCACTAGGATGATTACACAGCCCAGCCCCAGGCTATGTGTCTGTGGGAATCCAGGCTTTGTCAAGTCCTCTTCCTGAGGGTTTCTGGGATGCCCCAGGGATCAGGTGACCAGCTTGCCACCTCTGTCTGGGTTCTCTCTGTTCATTCCATCCATCAGGGGGCTCAGTGTCGCTTCTCAGGCTGCTCCTCCTCCCTCCCAGCTTTGCCCTTCATGCCCCAAGTGAGATCTGACTCGGGGATTTAACAGACGTGTCCAGAGGGCGGAGCAGAAATGGACAGCCTGACATTGGTAGCAGTGACCACACCCGCTCAAGTGTATCCACCATCCCCTCCAGTCCTAGGCTGTGACTTCCCACCTTGGTCACCCCTTCTCTGCCCTCACTCCCCAACCAGGGACCCTGAACTCCCAGAGAAGCAACATTTCAACAGTATGATCATGTCTGGTGCTCTGGACAATCCATGCTAAACAGTTCAGCTCACAGACATAATTTTTCCATCCCTGAATAGGATCTGACCTATAACCAGAGATGTGTTAAGGAGTTTTTCTTAACACAATCACAGTCTTCCAGGACTTCCCTGGACCACTGTCCCAGGAGTTCCAGGAGTTCTGTTATGGCCTAGAGAGTTGTTGTTGCTGTCTAGTTGCTAAGTTGTGTCCAACTCCCAGGTTCCTCTGTCCATGGGGATTCTCCAGGCAAGAATACTGGAGTGGATTTCCACGCCCTCCTCCAGGGGATCTTCCCGACCCTGGGATCGAACCTGTGTCTCCTGCATTGGCAGGTGGGATCTTTACCATTAGTGCCATCCGGGAAGCCTCTTATGACTTCATTTAACTTTAATTGCCTCCTAAATGCTGTGTCTCCAAATACAGCCCCATTGATGATTAAGACTAGGGATTCCTAAAACTTATTCATGACATAGACCCCTCTGGGAGTTTGATGAACCTCTGAACTCAGAAAAAAAAACTTTAAACGCGTACACTACATGGGATTTAACATTTTCAAGTGCATGCAACACATGGGTTTTATTGAGATACAGTTGTCAAAATAATTTTTAAAAACCAAATGTGTGATACAATAATAGATGTGCTTTTTTTTTTTAATAACACATTAAATAACATGATCTACAGCCAGGTCTAAAAATTACTACAATTTTGAAGTACTGAAGAATATAAAGCATCTTTCCAGATATCTGCAAAATCTGTAATATACATAAAAATATCTTACGGATGGCAATGTCACAGTTACTGCTAATTCTACCTTGGCTTTTTGCCTATTTCATAATTGAAGGAAACGCTAAATTTCAATTAGAGTTTAGTGAAAGCAAAGAATGTCATTTTTTACCAACTCAAGTTCACTGATCCCCTGAATTCCATCAGGGAGGATTATGAACTTCTACCCTAGAGGAGCAGGCACTAAATACTGGAAGCTGGACTTCCCTGGTGATGCAGTGGATAAGAATCTGCCTGCCAATGCAGGGTACACAGGTTCGACCCCTAGTTCAGGAAGATTTCACATGCAATTAAGCCCATGTGCCACAACTACTGAGCCCCTGCTCTAGAGCCTATGCTCCTCAACAAAAGAAGCCCCTGCTCACCACAACTAGAGAAAGCCTGCGCACAGCAATGAAGACCCAGCACAGCCAAAAGTTGATTAATTAATTAAAAAAAAAACTGGCAGCTTGAGGATGCCATTTCTCAATGCAAACTGCTACATGTACACGTGCAATAATGGAAGTAAACATGAGCTGCCTGGTATGCGAAGGAGCCTCTCTGCCCCTCCAGATCCACTCTCTGCCCTTCATTGTAGCATCACCTCTACAGCTTCCCAGGTGGTGCTAGTGGTAAAAAATCCGCCTGCTAATGCAGGAGCCACAGAAGATGTGGGTTCCCCTTGGGTAGGGAAGATTCCCTGGAGAAGGAAATGGCAACCCATTCCAGTATCCGTGTCAGGAGAATTCCAAGGACAGAGGAGCTGGGCGGGTGACAGTCCATGGGTTCGCAAAGAGTCAGATATGACTGAACGACTAAACCACCACCATCAGTGGGTACAGATGGCAAACTCAGGGGAGGCTGCAGGCCCTTGTGCAGGAGAGGAGCTGAGAGGCCCAGAGAGGGCAGAGCTGTCCCCTCTCCCCTCCTTATCTCTTGAAGCTGCCTGTGTGATTGAGAAACTGAGTCTAGGGATGAACTATGGCCCCTTCTTGCTGATGGCAGCGACCTGCTTCTGCCCAGTGCTTTAACTGGCTGTTGGAGAACCAGATGGGAAGATAGCAGACTGATCCTACTACCTCTGAGACCCTGCCCTGTCCTGCAGCTGTCCAGGCGAAGTTATGCTGTACTGTGTGGGAGACCAAGGGAAAACTCCACTGGCTAGCCGTCTTACCGTTGACTTGAAATTCCTAGCAGTGCAGGGAGGGGACAGAGAGATAAGGATGGAGAGACAACATCCCTTGCTATAGGCCCAGTGATCGGTACCAAACGGAAGCAGCCTGGCCTCCTGAAATAACTTCTATGTGATTCCCTGCATCTCACACTTCCTCTGGGCTATCCATTCTACCAGTTCAGATGAATCTTCCCTAAAAACCCTTCCAACACACCACTGAATGGTTTAGATGCCTCCTCTTTATCACCCGTGAGAGGAGGCATCTAATCCAACCTCTTTCCTTTTACAGAGGAAACTGAGGTTGAGAGATGGACAACATTGGTTCAAGGTCGTGTGGGTGGTTAGGACAGAGGAAGTCCGGACTCTTCGGCCTAAGATACCAAATCTTTGAACTATTTCTGGCTTTCCATCCACCTCTCACTGTGTTCCAGCACACTAGGTTCTTTACTCTCCCGCTCACAACACGACATTGTCATCCTATAGGTCTTCTCTTTTTTGTCCTCTTATAGGCTGGTTAGCTAGATTAAAGTACAACTCCCTGGGTAGATATTTCTACAATGGGAACAGAAGAAGCAGTGGAAATTGCCACCCCTGGGAATGGTCTGCACAGGCCCTCAGCAACATGGGACCATCTCACCACATTTTCAATGTGTATGAACTGTGTCTTGGGGGAGTTCAGGATGGCCTCAGGGAAGAAAATGTCAAAATATAGGGGCAGAAAATGCATTTGACCAAAAACTAAAGGAAGTTGCTTGGTAACAGCCAGCAACAGGTGTAGGAACAAATATTTCCTTTCTAAGTCAAAGAAAAATTTTCTGGGGTAACTGGGTTTAATAACAATGGTGTGTTTCAGCCTCCTGATGGGACTGGGGTTTTAGACTTTTTTAATGACCTTCAGTTGTTTTACACACACACACACACACACACACCCCTCAGAGGACCAAAACAATAGTTACAATTCAGGGTTAACTCTTGGATGCTGCTAAGTCACTTCAGTTGTGTCCAACTCTGTATGACCCCATAGATGGCAGCCCACCAGGCTCCCCCATCCCTGGGATTCTCCAGGCAAGAACACTGGAGTGGGTTGCCATTTCCTTCTCCAATGCATGAAAGTGAAAAATGAAGGTGAAGTTGCTCAGTCGTGTCCTACTCTTAGCGACCCCATGGACTGCAGCCTACCAGGCTCCTCTGTCCATGGGATTTTCCAGGCAAGAGTACTGGAGTGGGGTGCCATTGCCTTCTCCCAAGACTGGAAATCTAGAGTAAGCATGAAATGGAATATATTGAATATTGAGCGAGTACTTGATATTCTGAATACTCAAGACACTGCTATCTGTGCATTCATTGGCTGCAGCAGGACAGTCAGCAATTGAGGCTTACCAGGCTTCTGTGCAAACTCAGTTGCTCCAGTCGTGTCTGACTCTTTGCCACCCCATGGACTGCAGCCCTCAGGCTCCCTTGTCTATGGGATTCTCCAGGCAAGAATACTGGAATGGGTTGCCATGCCCTCCTCCAGGGGATCTTCCCGAGCCAGGGATCGAACCCACGTCTCCTGCATTGGTAGGCGGATTCTTCACAGACTGAACCACTTGGGAAGTCCTTACAGGGCTTATTGATTGGCAATAGAAGAGAGGAAGATTTTCTGTAATACAGAGATAAATTCATGCCTACCCTTGAAAAACTTCATACCTAGGACAGAAGTCAATTGACAGAGCGAATCCTGGATCCTATCTCTCCAGGAAGAATTGGCCTTTGTGCCCCCAAGGAAGCTTGCATCCATGTCACCCTTGCAGCTCTCGACCGTGTGTGTTTCTCTGCCCCGTCTTCCCCCTTTACAGAGCACACAGGCACTCCTGGAGAGTGGACACTCTGGGCCTTGACCCCATCCTCGATGCTGTGCTTGATGTAGTAGAAACTTAGAAACTCCTTAAATATATGAATGAATGAATGGGAAGAAACTTCAGTAACTCTTCTGATAAGATGATTATCTGGAACTGTGGTCTTTCTTACCTCAATTTTCTAACCATCTTTGAGATCATTTGCTTATTTATTTGTCTCTTTGTAAGGGGAATAGGAACTGAGAAAAACTGTAACAAGTCTGCTTCTATCTGTTCACAGCTCATTGAAGCTACAGGGAGAGGTAAGTGCCCATGGTCATATTGTCTTACAGTGATGAAATTACTGGTGAGTTTTAGGTTTACAATATGCCTCTTCCCTTCCTCCATTTATTTATTTATTATTATTATTGGCCTTGCTGTATAGCATGTGGAATCTTAGTTCCTTGACCAGGGACTGTACCCACACCCTTGCAGGAGAAGCACAGAGTCTTAACCATTAGACCAACAAGGAAGTCCCCTCTTCCTTAATTTAGTAACAAATAATTATGTTTTCTATTGGGAACTGTCTCACACTGTACACGCGACCAGATATTCAGGTAGGTTCATTTTGGTCAAAATTCCATCTAAAATTTCAGATACACAGAATGGTCACAGCCAGGCTTTTGCTTAGTCCTGTGAAATAAGAAGCGATATTCAGAAGAATATCTTTAGGGTTATAAGGCCTTTTACACTCATCAAATAAACCTTTAACTATTTTAGTATAATTTTAAGTTTTATTATTTGCTCTCATGGTACATTAAATAATATAATCTAACTAAAGGAACCCAACACTGTGCCTGACACATGATAATTGCTCAAACGATGATTGTTGAAGCAAATAATGTGGGGTAAATGGCAGCATTTAAAGCTATAGATTAATGGATTTCAAATTAAGGAGTATCAGAATCACCTGGAGGGATTATTAAGAAGCCAACTACTTGTTAATTAATTATGAAGCACTGATGCTGAAGCTGAAGCTCCGATACTTTGGCCACCTGATGGGACGAGCCAACTCATTGAAAAAGACCTTGATGATGGGAAAGATTGAGGGCAAAAGGAGAAGAGGGTGGCAGAGGATGAGATGGTTACATAGCATCACCTATTCAATGGACATGAACATGGGCAAACTCTGGGAGATAGTGAACGATAGTCAAGGGGAGCTGCAGTCCATGAGTCAAAAAGAGCTGGACACAATTGAGTGACTGAACAACAACAAAACTATCCCCAGGGTTTCTGAGTTAGTAGGTTGAAGGCAGAGCCCAAGAGCTTGCATTTCCAACAAATTCACAAGTGATGTTGAAGCTACTGGTTTGGTGACCACACTTTTAAATCCACTGCTGTTGACTCTTCTGGACTATGTGAAAGACTGTCTACATTTGGCTTCTGTGGTAGACACTCCTGCTGATTGCTTATCCAATATCCATTTCCTCTTTTACTTACAAACAGACTCAGATTTTATTCTAGGCAGCAATGCAAATGCTACCTTTCCCAGGTTCACTGCTGCTAAATGCAACCAATAATACGGAAGCAGAAATTGTCTGAATGGACTTGTAGGAGTATATCTAAAAGCACTGCAATGTCTAAAAGCAGCGTCATCTAAAAGATGACACAAGCACTTTTGCCCTTCCCTCTTTCTTTAATGCAATGTGGACATGACAGATGGAGCTCCAGCAGCCATCTTGGAGCATGAGGCAAACATTAACAGAGAAGCCATGTAATACAAACGTTCATGGAACAGATAATATAAACATTATGGAACAGGGCTTCCCTGATAGCTCAGTTGGTAACAAAATCCACCTGCAATGCGGGAGACCTGGATTTGATCCTTAGGTTGGGAAGATCCCCTGGAGAAGGGAAAGGCTACCCACTCCAGTATTCTGACCTGGAGAATTTCATGGACTCTATAGTCCATGGGGGATGCAAAGGAGTTGGACACAACTGAGCGACTTTTACTTAAAGCACAGAATGAACCAGAGTCTTAATGAAAACACAGAGCAGCCACGTCAGCCGATTATTTGTTTAGCTCAGATTTCTCCTCTATGAAAGAAAAACATCTCTAAAATTTTAAACCATTGTTATTCTGGTTTTCCATTTTATCCAACAAACCTAATCATATCATGTCTGACTCAACTTCCAATGAACTGTAGTGCTCTTTGTCCTCTAGCCTCTCAAATTACCCCCTTTTGATCCCGCCTCCTCCTCCTTCTCCTCCTTCTTATCTTCTCCAATTTCTCTTCTCTTTAACTTCCTTTTTTTTGCCTTTAAACCATAGCTTATCTAAAGATCTGACCTCCCCACTCCTTTCTTTTCTACTCCATTCTTCTCCTCTTCTTTCCCTAGACTTGTTTTTGACAAACTAGCCAGGTTGATTGCTCTAATTAGAATCTCTTCTGAAGACTCTTGGATCTGAAACATCAACCTTGCAATTACAGAAAAAAGAGCTGCTATACATCCCCACTTCCATAGCCCAGTGGGCTGACACAGTCACTATTTCCAAGACTGAACATCTGATCTTCCCTCCAAAATCACTGCTCCATTGCAACCCAACTGTCCTTCAGGGAGGCACTTGCCTGCTCTGAAATGATCGATGTCTTTCAAAGACTTCAGGATGCTTACTGGAGAGCACACCCTTCTCAGTTTCGCTGCAACAGGGAAGGGAGAAGTTAAGAGCAATAAATCACAAGCAAGGATGAAGGAACTGTATGGTCCACAAAGTGGGAGGTCACTTCCTCTTCTTCGGCTTCATGGACCAGCGGGCTTCCTAGGCAGCGCAGTGGTAGAGAATTCACCTGCCAATGCAGGAGATGCAACAGACATGGGTACAATCCCTGGGTCAGAAGATCCCCTGGAGTAGGAAATGGCAACCCACTCCAGTATTCTTGCTGGAGAATCCCATGGACAGAGGAGCCTGGTGGGCTACAGCCCATGGAGTCACAAAGAGTCGGCTAGGATTGAGAGGCTGAGTACACATATCCCTTGCTTGGCACCTACTGCCAACCCCCAGAGAACATACAGGTGGATTTCCTCTCTCCTCCCAGGAGCACAGAGACAGTCCTGTATAGGCAGGAACACACACTTACTATTCTGGATGCAAAATTCTATTTTACCATGTTGCTATTAGTAGAACTTTTGGGTCTCAGTTTCCTTTTCTGAATATAATCTGCATGGAAGACCCTAGTTTACTTTCTCACAGACAGTGATGCTACCTGACTATTTTATTTATGTTTCTTCCAGTTGGTTCACAGTCTGAGGCAAATACTTCTTGCCACCCAATAATCCATGAAGAAGGTGTGGTTTATACCTGTTAGATGACCAGAGGATGGGGGTGGGGAGGGGAGGGAGTACTGGACGATGCTTAAGGGCAGAGGGAGAAAAATGAGGGTAAAAGGTGGTTCTCTGCATTCTGACAATTTTTCCCTAGAAAGGATCTGAAACTAGTGTGCCGTCCCATGATGAGGATTAATGTTATTCACAAGACTCTTGTCCGGTCTTCGTGAGAATCTGTTTGTTTCATGTTGCTAGCAAGATACCAATCTTCACCTTCTTTTGAGGAGCCCCTTCCTCAACCTGTGTTTTACTATGTGACTTCAGCATATTCAGTGACAAGGAAGACTGTCTTGCCCAGATCACTTCTCTTGAATGCTCCAGCTCCATCTGTGATCATGGTAGGGGAAGGGGAGACCCTCTTCATCCATTCACATATAAACACAGCTCTGGGCTTTAGGTGGTGGATTACAAACCTGTGAAGTAGCCTCCTGCATGTTAATGAGCTTCCAGGTGACATGGAAGAGGCCCACCTCTGGTCGGTGCTTAGAGAGCATGGATAGAATGAGTTCCTCCACCATCTGATGGGGACCAGAGGCTGGAGGTTCTGCCTGGGCCATTCCAAGTTTCAATGAGCATGTATTTTCCCATGGTTACTATTACAGACTAGACTCTGTTCATACCCAGGGTAGTTTACAGAAAGCTGTTAAGCTGGTTGAACTTCCCTGTGACTCAGATGGTAAAGAATCTGTCTGCAAAGCAGGAGACCCAGGTTCAATCCCTGGGTCAGAATGATCCCCTGGAGAAAGGAATGGCAACCCACTCCAGTATTCTTGCCTGGAGAAGCTCACAGACAGAGGAACCTGGGGCCTGGTGGGCTACAGTTCATGGGGTCACAAAAAGTCAGACATGACTGAGTGACTCACACACACACACGTTAAACTGATCATCACTCAGACAATTTCCAAGCATCTCCTAAGGGCCTGCCATGTGCCAGAATATTTAAAGTGATTTCTCGAGCAGTGTAGGCAGTGAGGGGCATTCACAATGAGATGGGCAGTGTAGACTAGAGTGTTCAGGGAAGTCTTCCTAACACAGTGGGAATTGAGAGTTTGTCCAGAAGAGAGGTAAACTCCATTTCCCCAAAGTCATCAAAAGCCTGAACACTGAAGGCCCAGACATATTTATCTTTTGTCACTTTAAGTCCTGAAACACTCTGTTGGATGTTCCTCTGGCTTCAGACTATGAAGGAGAGGCAGCTGGACGATGATGATGACAGTCTGTCCTAGCTGTGGACTCAGCTCTGTCCTGGCCAGCACGTCACTGCTGGGCAGGTGCTTACACTCCTCCAACACACGTCAAGAGTCAAGCCCAGGGCTCCCCTCGTAGCTCACTGGTAAAGAATCTACCTGCCACTGCAGGAGACACGGGTTCCATCCCTGGTCTGGGAAGAACCCACATGCTTCAGGGCAACAGCCTGTGTGCCATGACTACTGAGCCTGTCCTCTAGACCCTGGGAGCTGCAACTCCTGAAGCCCAAGTGCCTAGAGAGAAGCCACCGCAATGAGAAGCCCACACACAGCAACTAGAGATTAGCCCCTGCTCACCACAACTAGAGAAAGACTAAGCATAGCAATGACAACCCACACAGCCAAAAATGGAATAAGTAAATAATTTTTTTTTTTAAGCCAAACCCAAGGACCTATTGATTCCATCCCAAGATTTTATCCTAAGGCGTTTTTCCAGTCACATCACTTTTGACATTTTGAACCAGAAAGCATTAGCTGTGGAAAGATGCCTCATAAGTAGGAAGTTTAGCAGCATCCCTAGTCTCTAGCTGACAGTAACACACCTCCCAATAACTGATTGTTAAAGTCTTCAGACCTTGCCGAATGTCTCACCCTCAGTTGAGAATTACTATTACTGCAGTGAAAAGGAAAAAAGAGGAATGATGGATTTTATTTTTCTTTCCTGAGAACAAAGAAGATAACAGTGAGAAAGGCTGATCACTCCTAGCTTTTATGGAAGCCTGGCATGCTGCAGTCCATAGGACTGCAAAGAGTCGGACGAGACTGAACAACGGAACAACAATCAATGAAAGTGTTAGTTGCTCAGTCATGTCCGACTCTTTGCAACCCCATGGACCATAGCCTGACAGGCTCCTCTGTCCTTGGGATTCTCCGGGCAAGAGTACTGGAGTGGGTTGCCATTCCCTTCTCCAGGGGATCTTTCCGACTCAGGGATCCATGGAACCCAGATCTCCTGCACTTCTGGCAGATTCTTTACCATCTGAGCCACCAGGTAAAACATCTTGTGGCCTGTAACTAAGTTTGCTTTTCTGCCCCTAACTCTGCAGGAGCTACATTCTGCGCCTATGATCCTTTGACTCTGTGTTAATCACCTCTTGTGTCTGGTGCTCACCTTTAACGCACTCTCTTTGCACACCAGGCCTTGTAGCTTTATTCTCTTTTTGCATTACAGAAAGAGGGCCACAGTACAATTCATGGAAGACAGCGGACCCAACTATGGGCTATCGGACTGCCAGACCCAGTTTACCCGGCTGCCTGATGCCAGCCTATGACTGTTTTTGAAACAATGTAAGGGGAAGAAGAATACAAGATCCTGACACCTTTGTTCTTCATCACCGACCCCTGATTGAGAGCCTTCATCTTATAGAAGCCCTTAGACTCCTCATGGGAGGGGTCACAGTTCTGGAGGCATTAGCCTACTTTGTTTCTCCCCTCCATCAGCTGAGGATTAAAGCCATTTTTCTATTTCCTCCAAACTGTCTCTGTATTTTTTTATTCGACTTCAGTGGGCAGAGAAAGCCAAGGTTTTGGCCGCAACACTGTCAAAGGACATCAAGTGAAAAATAGTCGCTTGACTAGGGAGGTCTGCAGTGGCATTATTTATAATAGTAAAAAATATTTAAACCATTTGCATCATCAGTATGAAAATGTTAGGAAATGGTGATACTTTCATTTGATGGCATATTAAGTAGTCATTACAGACAAATAAGTGAAATTGTATGTGTAGCCTATAAAATTACATTAAATATAAAAGCAGAACATTAAATTATAAGCATATATTGCAGTTGAGTAAAAACCCTCTGAGTTATAAAATCTGAGGATTAGAAAGAACCCTGAACACAGCCAAATGACCTGCTTATGTATTTTTGGTCTTTTTTTGCCCATGCCACACGACATGTGGGATATTAGTTCCCAGACCAGGGATCGAACCCTTGCCCCCTGCATTGGAAACCTGGAGTCCTAACCACTGGACTACCAGAGAAGTCCGTGACCTCTTTTTCTGGTTCTCAGATCCCTTTGGAGACATCCTTACCAGTGCAGCACAATGCACTACTTGAACACCCTGTATTAGTTTCCTGTAGCTGCTGCAAGAAGTCACCACAATCTCAGAAATTTTAAACAGCAGAAATGTGTACGCTCACAGCCTGGTGCCGGAAGTCTGAAATCAAGGTGTTGGCCAGCAGATCCTCTCTCCCTCTGAGGGTATGTCTGTGTGAAGACGGAGGCAGAGATCCCAGGGATGCTGCATGAGCCATGGAATTTCTAGAGCCACAGGAAGCCAGGAGAGGCAAGGAATATTCTCCCGTAGAATCTGCAGAGAGAAAGTGTAGTTCTAGCCTCCAGAGCCTCAGTAAGAGAATCTACTGAGTCTGTGGTCATACATATGATGGCCTTTAGGTTCCCTGATGGCTCAGATTGTAAAGAATCTTCCTGCAATGTGGGAAACCCGGGTTCTGTCCATGGGCCAGTAAGATCCCCTTGAGAAGAAAATGGAAACCTACTCCAGTATTTTTGCTTGGAGAATTCCATGGACAGAGGAGCCTGGAGGGCTACAGTCCCTGGAGTTGCAAAGAGTCGACACCACTGGGACTAACACTTTCACTTTTACTTTCAAGATGCTCACTTAGAAAATCTGGCATGTTGGAGAATTTAAGTCTCACTAAAACCCATCAACATGTTGTCAAAGAAAGGCACAGGTTTGGGTTTCAGATAGACCCGGATTCGAATCTCACCCCTCCTGCTTTGCAGCTGAATGTCTTGGGCAGGTATACAGCCTCTGAAGTCACAAGGTCCTCAGAGGCAGAAAGCAGATGGTAAGACCTCCCCTCGGAGGTGTACATGCATGCATGTTCAGTCATGTCTGACTCTTTGCAACCCTCTGGACTGTAGCCCTCTAGACTCCTCTGTCCATGGGATTCTCCAGGCATGAATACTAGAGTGGGCTGCCATGCCCTCCTCCAAGGAATCTTCCAGGAGCCGCAAGTGAGATCAGGCCCCCGGGCCAGTTTTCTTCACCCTCCCCTTCAGCCACTTCTCTTCTTCCCCTGCTCAGAAAATACTGGTGGTTCTTTCCAGTGATGGGTAGAATCAAGCCCAAACTCCATGGTGTATGTTGAAGATCCTTCCTATTTTGGCTACTTCTCACCCATCTGCCAAATCAACTTCTCCCTAAAAACCTCCACTCTTGGCATTAACTTGTCCCTAAACAAGTCTTCTTGTAACCAGGCAGGACCCTATGAAGGCTTCTTGGGACAGAACTTCCCCCACATCCTCTGTTTTAACTCCTCTCTGAAGTGTTTGTTGCAAATTTCCTGAGTTGTTCAGCAGATGTGAAACCACCCCCCACCCCCCCCACCCCCCAGCAAATGGATGATGTTAACTACTTGATGACCTAGAGCACACAGCTCCAGGCCTCCTGGAGCCTAAGGACCGATAATGTTCATCCCTGTGACACCACCCGGCTCCCTCACCATCAGCCCATAGGAGAACTGTGCAGCAGCTGATCACAGACCCTGCAGACCCCACCCCCCTCACCTGGCTCTTAAAAATGCTTTGCCAAAGCCTTTGGAGAACTTTGAGGCTTTTCGGGGCGTGAACCACCTGTCTCTCCGCGCGTTGTTCTTGTTTGGTCACTCAGTCGTATCCAAACTCTTGCAACCCCATGGACTATAGCCCACCAGGCTCCTCTGTCCTCGGGATTTCCCAGGCAAGAATAAGAGACTCAGTTACCATTTTCTTCTCCAGGGGATCCCGACCCAGAGAGTGAACCCTCAATCTCCTGTATTGCAGGTGGGTTCTTTACTATGGAGTCACTGGGTAAGGACAGGGAAGCCTGGCTTGCTGCAGTTCATGAGGTCGAAAAGAGTCAGACATGACTTAGCCACTGAACAACAACAGCTGGGTAAACCTCTCTCTGCTCCAAACTCCGAAGTTTTGTTTGTTTGGCCTTGCTGTGTGTCAGGCACACAAACTTTCGTTACCATTTGCCTAGCCCCCCAAATCCTCACATGATCTCCACCATGCCCCCCAGCTCCACCCACACTCTGCCTTCCTCAAGCATCCTTCCTGCACCCCTTCCTGTGTTTCTGGGGCAGGACCCTGAAACCCCCAGAATCAGCCACAGAGCACTAAGCTAGAAGTGATAGAGAAGACCACAGTGATATTTTCTGGGTCCTCAACCCTAATTCACTCCTTCTCAGCCTCCTCTCATCGCCCCTACCTTGCGTTCTCCAGGTATGAATCTCCCCCCTCCCCACCTCACCATCTCATAGCTCATTCACATTGAGGTGTCAAACAGTGACCACAGCTTAAATTATTGCCTCCCATGGAGGGACTCAAAATCCTAAACCTAAGTAACGAATTTCATGCATCATCAAACATGGAGATGCAAGAGCCAAGGGGAGAGAGGAAGGCCTTTCTTAAATCACACTGCCTGCCTCCGCCCTGGGCTGGACCTGGTGCTGGGGTGTGCGGGCTGCCGGGATGCCCCCCAACCCCACCCCGACTCCATCTCTGCTGCTCCTTGTATCTGCCTTATTCTGAGATCTGAACATCATCAGGGCTTTCTCTCCATGACTCCCTTTCTCCGTCCCCACCCAGGCTTTTCCTTCCTCTTTCTTCCTGCTACTTCAAGTTCTAATTGCTCCCTGGGTGGAGGCGGGAGTAGGGAGGTGGACCATCCATCTTGTTCACAAGGTATTCAATTAGAGCAGACCTCAGCCGCCCACCTCCCTCCCCCATTCCCCACCCCCTCCCTCCCACCCTGCCCGCCCCCAGTGTCACCCTGCAGGAAGCAATATATAACACGCTCCATCCACTACTGGCTCTCCGCCATCTCAGCCTGCGTCCCCATTAACTCCGCCAAGGCAAATGAATAAATAAATCTCTAAGGGGGAAAGGGAGAAGAGGAAGAGCTTGGTTCGGAGCTAATGAAGGTCATTCCCAGCCAAGTCTCCCACTCCCACTCCTGTGAAGGGAGCCCTGGACTGGGGACGGACGGGAGCTGCCTGCTCAGACGAGAAGCCGGCGTGTGTGTCTGTCCGTGGTGTACGTGCCCTGGCTCTATGCCAGGAGCTCGGGGTACCATCAGAGCTCTGCTGTCCCCACGTACCTTACTCGTGGTCTTCAGACACCTCAAGAGCTTGGGGACAGAAAGGAGCAGTGCAGCCCGTCCAGCTCAGCCGATGAGTGAAACGACCCGTGTGTACTTGACACAAAGTTGGCCTCTACACAATGGGCAGATAGACAGTGTTATCATCGTGTGAGGGATGGGAATCGTCTCGCCCAAGACCGGAGATGACGGGGAAGCCAGATCCACTGGTTCCTATTCTGATTTTTATTCATGGACAGTCATATTTCTCAGAACGGGAGACACATACCTCTGAAACTGCCTGGCTGTGTGCCAGGAGGCCCATGAAACCAACTATAAATGAGACACTTTTTCCTGGATGGTCAATTTCACTTGATTGTGGGTTATTTGAGACATCATTTAATATTAATAATATTAATCTCATTACATATATACATACTTGTATATTATACATAAATACAAGTACATATTAATATTATGGAATAAAATTAATGCTCACATTAGCTTTCCTGAGACAACAAAAGACAAAGTAATTTCAAGACTGTTTTCCCTACCGCATGGGCCCCCTGGGATAACCCTATCAATCTCCCGGGACTTAGGGTCGGTCCTGACCAGCATAGCTTGAGCAGCTCTGCCCACATCAACTCTGGATTGATCTGGTGAACTGACTTTCATCCCAAAGAGCCCCTCACTGAAGAATTTGCAAGGTGCATGTGTAATCTGCATGCAGCATGCTCACTCAGAGTGGGTCTGACCTCATTTTGTTGCCTTGCAGCCACTACCCTTGTTTCAAAATCTTTGCAAAGCCCACTCCGCTAATCACCTTAATTCATCATCTTCAGCTGGTCCTTCTCTCTGTCTCAGCAGCATGTACCATCATCCGCCAAATCCTTCAACCAGAAACCTGGGAGAGCCGTTCCTTCTTAAGTCAGGACCCCATCCACCCTGCCATCTGCAATCCAGTCTGTCACTCAACCCCAAATGGGTCCACACCTCCCAACCTCACTCCCCACTCCCTCATCTAAACCACCATCCTTTCCCACCGGAACCACTGCAAACAGTTTCTTTAAAATTTGTTTTTGGCTGTGCTGAGTCTTGTTGCTGGGTGGACTTTTCTCTAGTTGCTGCGAGTGAAAGGTACTCTTCATTGCTGTGCATGAGCTTCTCATTATAGTGGCTTTTCCTATTGAGGAGGACGGGCTACAGATGCACGGGCTTCAGTAGTTGTGGCTCCTGGGTTCTAGAGCACAGGTTTAGTGGTTTTGCAGCATGTGGGATCTTCCTGGACCAGGAACCAAACCTGTGTCTCCTGCATTGGCAGGTGGATTCTTTACCACTGAGCTACCAGGAAAGGCCTGCAATAACTTCGAAACCTTCTTTCCTTTTCTCTCTTATCATCCCCTCTCTCTTTTCCAGACGTCAGCAATGAGGTCTTAGTAATATATAAGTAGATCATTTCTCTCCTGCCAGTGTTCTGGGTGAGCAAGGCAAAGCTCCAATCTCCTTAACACAGCCTCCAAGGCTCTCTCTGGCCTGACCTGGGCCATCTAGAACATCCTCATCTCCTATGGGTTTTCCCTACTCGTCAAGCTCCAGCTAAGCTGGTCCCCTCCCCAAGCCTTGAACATGTCAAGTTTCCTCCTGCCTCAAGCCTTCGCCAAGCTGATCCCTTTCCCTGGAGACTGCACAATCTCATCATGTTCCTGCTCATGTTTCATAACGCAGCTGAGATGATGCTTCTTCAGAGAAGTCTTCCCAGAGCACTCAGTCTAAAGTAAGTGCCTCTTCCCAATGTTTTGTCTTGTGGTATTTTCTTGGTAGTATATACATGTGTGCATGCCTGTTAAGTCACTTCAGTCACGTCCAACTCTTTGGGACGCCTGCCAGACTCCTCTGTCCATGGAGTTCTCCAGGCAAGAATATTGGAATGGGTTGCCATGCCCTCCTCCAGGGAATCTTCCTAACCCAGGGATTGAACTTGTGTCTCTTATGTCTCTTGCATGGGCAGGCAGGTTCTTTACCACTAGTGCCACCTGGGAAGCCTGGCGCTGACAGTACACGGTAGCATCTCTGTGGCTCTAGCATTCAGGATTTCCTTGATTTTCTAAGCTCTCTGTTGACTGCTGAGTCTTGAAGTTACACATTCAAGCAAGTCAGTTCCCTTTAGCCACAGGCAAGAGCCAAACCAATCAACACAATCTGCGTGTGTGTATATGTGTGTGTATAGGCATAAGATCGAAGTAGGAAAAACTAGGTCGTCTCATTCATTCATCCATACAAGCATTTGCGGAGCATCTGCAAGCATCAGATGCTAAGTCAGACAGTTCCACCTTGAAACAAAAGCTTTGTGAACTTGGTCAAAATGTATATATACCAACAAGTATAAGTTGAAGGCCCTCACAAGACTATGCAAGTGAATGTGTTGTGAGGATACAACCACCTCACCAGAGGTGGGAAAGACTGAAGGCAAAAAGAGAAAGGGGCAGCAGAGGATGAGATAGATAGCATCATCAACTCTATGGACATGAAGTTGAACAAACTCCAGGAGATAGTGGAGGACGGAGGAACCTGGCATGCTGCAGTCCATGGGGTCACAAAGAGTCGGACTGAATAACGGCGGCAACAACAAGAGGGTGAAACAGGAACATTAACCCCAGAAGACAGTCTGGAAATGTTGTCATTTGAGGAGGAAGAGAAGGAAAAGGTCAGGCTGGGTATAACTTGGCTCCAACGTCAATTTTCCCTCAAGTAGAAAAGCAGTTGGCTCAGTAAGCAGCAGAGTCCGCACTCTTCCCCTATAAATGGGCTACGATCTTTCGCCAAAGTGCAATTATGCATCGGACATTCTCTTACTATATTTATATGGGAAAGAAAGAAAGCAGTTCACAGCCTCCCGGGTTCTTTTTCTTGCTGCTCTCCATTTGTCTTTGTTGCTGGCATGTTATTTCACTGAAGAGGAATGTCCTATTTTTAATAGGTGGAAGGCAGTATGTGGGGTGGAGGTTATACTAATAAATTTTGACATGGAAGAAAGAAAGGAGACCTTCTCTTGTTATCTTATGATAAAGGGAAAACCAAGCCAAGAATCTGGCCACTCACCGTCATCCCCACGGGACAGGAAGGTCTTCAGGAGGGAAACGATGTCTTCAGAGTGTCCCTGAGTACGTGCCTGGCTGGTGATGTGAAGTGATCAGCAGTGCCCTGAATCCCTCTCACGTTCCTTATGGCCCTGTGCTCCTGGGAACGCCCCAGCCTCTCTGCAGCTGAATATGCCCTCTCCCCTAGAATGTGGGGCTTCCATCCAAGCCCTGCCGGATGATGCCAATCGCAGATGCTTTCTGCCCTTTGATATACCTTTACTGATTACCTGCTATGTTCCAAGAAGCTCTAAGTACTCAGAATTTAAAGCATTCCTAGATGAAGAAGAACAATTTGCTTGTTATAAGTGTATATTTTTGCTAGGACTCACACTACAAAATGCCACAAACTGGGGGTTTCAAACAACAGACATTTGTTTTCTCACTGTTCTGGAGACTACAAGTCTAAGATCAGGGTGTCAGCAAAGTTGTTTTATGTTTTTTTGGTTTTTTTTTTACTGAGTCAAGTCTCCTTGGCTTGCAGACTGCCGTCTTCTCGTTGTGTCCTCACATGGCCTTTCCTCCGCATGCCTGCTTTCCCAGTATCTGTCTGTGTGTCCAAATTTCCTCTTCTTGTAAGGACACTTGCCTCATTTTTAACTTAACTGTCACTTTAAACGTCCTATCTTTAAATATAGTCACATTCTGAAATCTTGGGATTCGGGGCTTCAATGTATGAATCTGGCTCATAATAGCAATTGTTGTTGTTTAGTTGCTAACTCATGTCCAACTCTTTGCAATCCCATGGACTGCAGCATGCCAGGCTTTCCTGTCCTACACTATCTCCCAGTTTGTGCAAACTCATGTCCACTGAGTCAGTGATGCCATCCAACCATCTCATCCTCTGCCACCCCCTTCTCCTTTAGTGCCCTTAGTCTTTCCCAGCATCAGGGTCTTTTCCAATGAGTCCACTCTTCAGATCAAGTGACCAAAGTATTGGAGCTTCAGCTTCAGCATCAGTCTTTCCAATGAATATTCAGGGTTGACCTCCCTTAAGGTTGACTGGTTGGATCTCCTTGCAGTCCAAGGGACTCTCAAGAGTCTTCTCCAGGACCACAGTTCAAATATGTATAATGTATATATAGATACCTTATCTGAACTGTGAGCTAAGGGGACCACAGAAGAAGAGCCACACCCAAATGATGGCCACCCTCAGGCAGAGCATCCCAAGTTGTTCATGGTGTGATGATTTACCAGGATGCTGGGGCCAGATGTATGGTTCATTGGCCTATATGGGTACCAGGAATTCCTGCATTAATTAATTATTTGGATTAAGGCCTATTTACATCTTAGAATGTTTTTACTCTAATGATATCCTAATATTTCAGCTCAATCACTTGAAATAACTGTTCATGCAAATGAGATGGAAAGACCTATGACTGAGAGTCCATTAGTCATTCAGACATTTACCAGCCATCACTTACCTCACATGGACTAGATTTGGGTACCACAGGGGGATGCAGAAGCACAGAAGGGGGAGAGAGGGAAGCAAGTAGGGGAGTTCACCTCTGTTGACTGCCAGGCCTTACCCTGGTAATTTGGTGTGTACTCCATTATTTATTTTTGAAACGAAGATGTTAGTATTATCTCTGTAGGTCAAAGTATGGGTGACATGAGTTGCTCAAGTTGACACAGACTGCAATGGGCATTGTCATTGTTGCTGTCATTCCGAAACAGGAGGGAATTGGGCAGGATATAATCTTAAAAAAGAAAAAAAATGACAGCCCAAGGACACAGCATAAACTGGTTAGAACCATCTAGGCCCAAGGTGGCGCAGTGTTTGACTTCCAGTGGGCCTTGAGCCTCATCATATGCTCTCATCAACATAAGCTCAGGGACACATTCACAAGCACCATCACAATTCCAAATGTGTGCGTGCTTAGTCGCTCGGTTGTGGCCAACTTTTTGCGACCCCGTGGACTGTAGCCCACCAGGCTCCTCTGCCCATGGGGGTTCTCCAGGCAAGAATACTGGAGTAGGTTGCCATTTCCTCCTCCAGGGGATCTTCCCAACACACAGATTGAACCCAGGTCTCCCGCATTGCAGGCAGGTTCTTTACCATCTAAGCCACCAGGGAAGCCCAATTACAAAGCCAACCATCACATGCCAAAAAGAAGGCAGTGGCCCAATTCTTGGAAATCTTGGCCTTTACCCCAAAATAGTTGGAATAGTCCTCCCACTGATTAGCCTATGAAATTCCCCAGCCCATAAAAATTAACTTCGCCATATTTTGAGGCCACTCTAACCTTCTGAGTTGGCCCCCGCTCTGTCTGTGGGGTGTGTATCTCTCTGAATAAATCCACTTCTTATCTATCACTTTCTCTCTCACTGAATTCTTTCTGTGATGAGACATCAAGAACCAGACCAGCTGTGATCTCAGTTAAAAGACCATGGATTTTGAGTTCCAACCTGGCTTTTGCTTTTTTTCTTGAGTCCCAACTGCATGGATTCAAGTCTCAATCAGAGGTGCAGTTTCAATTCTAAAGCCCATGTCCAGTGCATCACTCCTAGGTATTCTAGCAACAGTGCCAGGGAATATTTCATAAGAAGAGGAAAGATGAGAGGGAAAAACCCTGGCGTGAAATGAAGCAGCAGCCCGGGTATCCGAGTGGGAGTGGACACTCATTGCAAATCTCATCATGGCCTGATTTTTCCAGTGCAGAGCTCAAAGCACACACAGAAATGTGCCTGAACACTGTTGCCTCTGTGGTCTTCCTAGGTCAGTATTACCGGCTGCGCACGCACATATATTTTGCACATGGCTGCCACTATCTTTCAGAGGGATGTGCATGTTAAGATTATCAAAAATAAACATCCCTTTGAAAGAATGGTGGAATTTACATCTTTCTGTCATCATGAATATTCTCAGTTAATGGATCCGGGATGAGCAGGCACTGTTCTGTGTAGGGTATGATGACATTTGTGTTTCTTGGCATCAAACCAGGGTCCTCATTTTAGAACAGGTTATGTGTCAAAGAGCTAGAGAAATTGTACATTTCCCTCTGGTGAAGATCTATCAGGGTCAGAGATCCTACAAGCTGCCAGGCACTATGATAGGAACTGTGTACATTGTCTTACTTGAGTGTCACGGCAGCTCTGTGCCTATGTGCTCAGTCGTGCAGTCACGCCCGCCTCTCTGTGACCCCCTGGACTGTACCCCAGCCTCTGTCCATGGGATTCTCCAGGCAAGAATATTGGAGTAGGTTGCCATTGCCTGCCTCCAGGGGATCTTTCTGACCCAAGGACTGAAACTGTATCTCCTGTGGCTCCTGCATTGCAGGCAGATTCTTTACCCAGGAGCCATTAAGGAAGCCCAGTATTGTCATCCCTGCTTAACTTATGAGAATATCAAAGCTCGGAGATTTCCAGGTCACAAATCTGTTAAGTTCTTTTTTAAAGCTTTAAAAAAAATTACCTAATTATTTTTGGCTGCACTGAAATTTGTTGCTGCGTGCAGGTGGGCTCTAGAGTGCAGGCTGAGTTGTGCATGGACTTAGTTGCCCCACAGCATGTAGAAGCTTCTCAAATCACGGATCAAACCTGTGTCCCCTGCATTGGCAGGCAGATTGTTAGCCAGTGGACCACCAGGAAAGTCCACAGCTGTTAAGTTCTTGAACTGTGGTTTGGCTGTTATTGAACTTGACCAGCAGAGCCCAGCCCTTAACCACTGGCCTCTCACTCATATTTGATAAGCCTTCTTTCTTGATGCCATCTCAGATTCCAGACCAGGACTGCCTGCCGGAATTCAGCATCATCTCCTACGTGTGAAATAGACCTTCGAGCACATTCCCTGAGTGATAAAGCAGTTGGCCTCTAAAAGCTCTTTTGAGCTGCTGCTAGAATGCTTTTAAACGGAACTATTCAATAAATTGGGAAATTTCAGGGGAGTTTATTTGTCATCCTAATGGGCTGGTGCTCTGGACATAATCATGTACAAGATAAACTATCCAGTGGAGAGAAAAGGAAATTCCTTGCACTCAGAGCCAGAAGGCACTGAGATGAAACGCTGCACAGAGACTCACAGGATGCTTTGCTATCAGCTGTGAGGGACTTTGGACCCTGAGCATGTCTGCCAATTCCATCTCCTCTCTACCTCCAACTTGTCTGATCAGTTTCCCTGGGACTGTTGTTGTTTAGTCACTAAGTCATGTCCGATTCTTTTGCCCCGTGAACTGTAACCAGGCTTCTATGTCCATGGGATTTCCCAGGCAAGAATTCTGGAGTGGGTTTTCATTTTCTTCTCTAAGGGATCTGCCTGACCCAGGGATGGAACCTGTGTCTCCTGCATTGCCAGGTAGATTCTTTACACACTTAGCCACCAGGGAAGCCCCTTCCCTGGGCTTAGCTCCCTTGAAATGGAGCTAAATTCATTTGATGCAACCCGTGGTTGCATCACCATCTTGGTTCTGTATTCTTCTGAACTCTTGTCATCTGTGCTCTTGTCATCATGAACCACTCACTGTCAAGCCCATCACTGAACTCTTATGCCTTTGCATCAAAATGCAGGACTTAATACTTTGTCCTTTCCCTTCCTTTTGTTAGGTGGTTAGAATAGGGAAAAAGAGTCCAAAATGGTGGTGGCTAAAAGACCTGGAAGGGAAAGCCCGCGAAAATAGAACAAAGGAAGTTCCGAGGACCGGAGTGAGAACCTCAGGTAAAACAAACAACACTCCTGGCTGGCCCAATTCACATAAGACAGGCCCAGGGACAGAGAAACATATAAAAAGAGGAGCCAAAGCCCTCTTCTCTCTCTCTCTCTCCCCCACGCGATGGGGCGATCTTCTCTTCGCATCTTCGGATCGACGTGCCCTCATGCCTCAAAGATGGATTTTCCTGCTATTATCTAAATAAATAGAGCTGTAACACTGAGCTGTAACACTGATTTATTTAAGAGCTATAACACGGTCTGTCCTCCGAGAGCTGTGACCCGCCAAGGGGCTTTAATGTCCGTCACTCCAAATTTCTGTTGTGACGAGACAAAGAACCGAGGAGCATACACTTGCGTGACACTTTTAAATTTGATATTGCTAGTTTTCACTCAGCATTAGAGGTCTCAAAATTTTTTTAAATATTATTTCTGCCATTGAAAACATTAACAAATACTTCCAAGACTGGAGTAACCCATAAATTTGGAAAGCTTGAACACTTATCTTCTTCCCAGTCTTTGATGGAAAGTATGGAACACGGACACAGTCTTCTGTTTATGTCTCATGGGACTTAACTGCAGGTTGATCTCAAGGACTTCCCTAGTGGCTCAGCGGTAAAGAATCTGCTTGCCAATGCAGGAGACACGGGTTTGAACCCTGGGTTGGGAAGATTCTCTGGAGAAGAAAACGGCAACCCACTCCAGTATTCTTGCCTGGGAAACCCCTAGGCAGAGGAGCCTGACGGTTATAGTCCATGGAGTTGCAAAGAGTCAGACATGACTTTGAGACTAAACAACAACAGCTCAACCCGTGGAGACAGCCTACTTCCTTGACGACCAGCCCAGCTTCTGTGCCACTCTTTCAGTGAATCTTTCTTAGATCCTAGAGACTGTCCCCTTCCAGTCTAAGAGCTTGGAGCCATCAATTTAATAATCTTTTCTAGAATGTTCAATTGCATCTATAGAGTCCTGAATCCTCTTTCTCACCTATTTTGAAAATAAAGACATTTGTCCATTTCAGTATCTATGAATACTGAACCTCAAATGTTATAAACAACTAAGATCATACATGCTCATTCACTTCAAATGTTAATATGTAGTTTAGCAAAGCCAGATTTGCATTCAAAGTGACTGAGTGTCCTCTTTGTGTCCCTTTGTCTCTCCCCCATGGAGGCTGCAAATAGATTTGGAATCTATTTATTTCCCCTGTACACACACATGAACATCTCTCCTATTATCTGTTTATCAAGGAGAACAGAAAACACTAGTTATTCACCCAAGACCCAAGATGAGAAATGGGAAAGATGTCCCATGAGGTCGGCTGGCCACACCATCAGGTCATGACGTGTTCCAAACACATCCATCATCTCAGAGCCTGAATCTGATCAGTAAATTGAAAGGGAAGCTCAGGTCACTCAGTGGTAAAGAACTTGCCTGCCAATGCAGGAGATGAGAGAGACTTGGGTTTAATTCCTGGGTTGGGAAGATCCCCTGGGGAAGGAAATGGAGACCCGCTCCAGTATTCTTGCAATGAGAATCCCATGCACAGAGGAACCTGGTGGGCTACAGTCCATGAGGTTGCAAAAAGGGTGGTAAAACTTCAGAACCCAGAGGAAATTTGAGGACTGTCTAACAGAGTCCCTCATCTTTCGATAAAAGTGACCTTCACAGTGAGTGGTGTAGATGAGGGAATGGCCTATTGAGTATGTTCCTGGTGAAGATAAGCTTAAAAGTTCTGTCTTCTGACCTTTAATCTGAAGCTCTTTCCATGACATAGGATCACTTGTCTAAATTCTAAGCGGCTTTTCAGAGGAGACAGTTATCAATGGGACAACTGATTTTGGCAAAACAGAAGCGGAACTTTAAGCAAGTTTACGAAAGGACTCTGTGAGTGGGGTACCAGAAATAGAGACAGACACGACGCTTGCAGAAATTCCTTAGAATGGTCCTTACACCTCCTCCCATCATCCTTTATAAGCCCCGCCCCCCATCTCCCTTTCATGAAACAGAAGCACAGGAAAAGTTCAAAAATTTTTCTAAACCTGTGGAACAGCTAAGGGATTTGAATATAAACAGAGTGGCTCTAGAATTAGTGTTCTTAACCATTAGGCAAAGCTCTCTCTCCTATTCACTGATGGTTCTTAGAGGTACACCAACCATGCTGTCCCCCTAAGAGGAGTATATGTTCCTTTCAGGCAGAAAGTTACCCTCCTTACTTGACCCAGCTCATCTGATGCCCTGATAAGTGCCAATTGCCCAAATGAGCACAAATGGCCCCTCTCAATTTGTACTTTGTAATGGAGATCTCTTGGAGATGATGTCTTTGCATGAACTTACCTCAACAAATAGTTTTCGAGTATGGGCCCCAGAAGAAAATCTATGAAAGATTTTCTCAGGGGAGTTCAACCTTGCCCTTGCCCTCATCAGCTGGACATGTGATGAATAATAACGCCCCATGCCTGAGATGTACAACACAAGATCACTTCCTCCAGCTTCATCCCTCTGATGCATTGGATGCTGAGCGAGGCAGAACCCCTTAATTCTGCGGTGCCTGCACCCTAGGCGCTGTGCCAGGGGCCTCACATACGTTATCCTGCTTAATCGTCATCACAGATGAGGAAACGCTGGCTCGGAGAAGCAATTACATGTTAATGATCCTGCCCAGGTTCTCCAGCTAGAAAGTGGCTAAAAAAGCTGGGATTCAAAACAAGTTTGGTTCTAAAACTCTCGCTTTCCATTTCCTTTTCTTTCCTCTTTTCTTTTTTCCTCTTCCTTCCTTCCTCCCTCTCTCTTTCCATCCTTTATTCTTTCTTTCCTTCCTTTCTTCCTTCCTTTCTTTCTCCCTTGAATTATCCTATGGTCTCTCACATATATTAGCCCTTTTAGGATGGAGATCATCCAGGATTGACTGATGAAGGGATATCACAGAAGCAGGATGGAGGCACATGTCAAATTCACCAAGCGTTATTGAAATTTGAGAGGAATGAAGGCTGGACTAGCAACTGGAGATGTTACACAGTTTAAAACATCCCCTGTTGCTTAATACCTCTGTTCATAAAATTAGGGGAATCAGACAAGGTAATCTCTCAAGTGTGATGTGGCCATGAGGGTAGCAGAAGAGTGAGGGGTTAGAGTCAGGACAGTCTGTCTTTTCATCCTTGGTCTAATCAGGTACCAAAAAAAAAAAAAAGATGAGAAATGCAGACTGTAAGTTGCCATAAGTTCAATATTTCCCAAATGTCTGTCTTCTGCAAGCCACGTAATGATTTTCCCATATATGCATATCACTAAAGCTAATAGAAACTTATTTTTTCTTTAATTAATTAGTGTGTTTTACTTAAAGAGAGGGATTCCCTGATAGCTCAGCTGATAAAAAGCCTGCTTGCAATGCAGGAAACCCTGGTTTGATTCCTGGGTCAGGAAGATCCACTGGAGAAGGGATAGGCTACCCACTCCAGTATTCTTGGGCTTCCCTGGTGGCTCAGCTGGTAAAGAAAGTGAAACTGAAAGTTGCCCAGTTGTGTCCCACTGTTTGCAACCCCATGCACTTTATAGTCCATGGAATTCTCCAGACCAGAATGCTGGAGTGGGTAACCTTTCCCTTCTCCAGGGATCTTCCCAACCCAGGGATCGAACCCAGGTCTCCCGCATTGCAGGCAATTCTTTACCAGCTGAGCCACAAGGGAAGCCCAAGAATACTGGAGTGGGTAGCCTATCCCTTCTCCAGCAGATCTTCCTGACCCAGGAATTGAACTGGGGTCCCCCTCATTGCAGGAGGATTCTTTACCAACTGAGCTATTAGAGAAGCCAACTGGTAAAGGGTAAAGGGTCACAAAGAGTCAGACACGACTGAGCAGCTTTCACTTGACTTAAAGAGAATTTTTTTTCTTCAAAATAGTACTGAACTATAATAGTCATGCAGAAGCACCCCGATGATAAATACATGACTTGATAAATTTTTGAAAAGGGCTTCCCTCATAGTTCAGTCGGTAAAGAATCTGCCTGCAGTGCAGGAGACCCCAGTTTGATTCCTGGGTCAGGAAGATCCCCTGGAGAAGGAAATGGCAACCTACTCCAGTATTCTTGCCTGAGACTCCCATGGACAGAGGAGCCTGGCAGGTTACAGTCCATGGGGTCTCAAGAGTCCGATACAACTTAGTGACTATACCACCTAAACCACCACCAAACAGTCATGTAATTTATCATCCAAAGCAAGAGATGATCAGCAATACTCCAGAAACCGTCATTCTGCCTCTTTCTAAGCACAACATTTTTTTTTTTCCTTAAAGGTAATCACTATCTAACTGCACAATCCACAAGTTAGTCTGGCTTCTTTCAGAAACTTACTGAAGACGAAATTAGATACTATGCAATCTTACATATATTTTGCTTGTCTGTTCAGCATTTTGGCAGTCAGATTTATCTGTTTGTTGCATGCAGCAGTAATTGATCCAATTTCATTTTCTATAGAGTATTTCATTGTACAAGTACACTACCGTTGGTTTATTCCTACATTTGAGGGGCATTTAGATTGTTTCTAAAATATTGCTGCCACATTTTCGTGCATGTTTTGGGGGCCATATTGCAACAAGTTTCTGAGGAGTTTATATTTTAGAGTAAAATTTCTGGGCCAAAGATAATTATGTGTTCAACTTCTGTAAATATTTAGATGATAGTTTTCTAAAATGATTATACCTACTTATGTTGCATAGATTTTACTAACATTATTTTTGGATATAAATGTTTTTATTCTATTGAAATGGTATTTTTTAAAATTTCATTTTCTAATCATTTGCTGCTAATAAATAAATGGATTTTTGTGTGTGTGTGGCATCCTTGTAACTTCTGATCTTAATAAACCTACTTTTGAATATAAATTATCTAGAGTTTCTTGTGAAATTTATACATGCACAATAATGTTGTCCATGAATAATGACAAGTTTATTTCTTCCTTTTCAACCCTTATATTTTATTTATTTGTTTGTTTACCATCCTGAGTAGGATTTCCAACTAAGCAGACAATGTTGTCCTGTTTCAAAGTAAAAATCTTTCCATTTTTCACCATTAAATATGTTGTTTGCTGTAGGTTTGTAGGGGTGTGTGTGTGTGTATGTATGTATGCATAGATGCCTTTTTATCTTAGTCAAGAGATTTCCTGCTATTCTTAGATTTCCGGGCTGTAGTCAGAGAAAATACTCTGGATAATTTTAAACCTCACAAACTTTTTGAGACTTACTTTATGAATCAGCATGTTGTTAATGCTGTGTGCTGTGTACACGTGGGCTGTGCTTGGGAAAAACTGTGGGGTGCAGAGTTTTAATTATTTGTTGTCAATAAGTTTGAGTTTGTTCAACATGTTACACAAATCTTTTATAACCTTATTGATTTTTTTGTCTATTTGATCTACCAACTATGGAGATAAATGTATTAAAATCTCTCACTATCATCATGGTTATGTCTATTTCTCCATTGTGTGTGTGCACGTGTGTATGTGTGTGTGTGTGTGTTATATTGTATATATAATATATATATGTTACTAAGTGCATGGAAATTTAGATTTCAGTGTATGGAAATTTAATGTTGTAAAATGTCCCTCTTGATTTTCAATAGTGAGTCTTGACTTAGTCTTTTTTACCTTATATTAATACAGTTACATCATTTCATTTTGAAAATATTTTCATGGTCTTGCTTTCCCTGTGGCTCAGACAGTAAAGAATCTGCCTGCAATGCCGGAGACCCGAGTTCAACACCTGCCTGGGTCAGGAAGATTCCCCTGCAAACAGGAATTGGCTACCCACTTCAATATTCTTGTCTGGAGAATTCCATGGACAGAGGAGTCTAGTGGGCTCCAATCCATGGGGTCACAAAGATTTGGACACAACCGAACAACTAACACTTGTGATTTTTTTAATATAAAAATTCAGTTATTCTCCTTCAATAGAGGTAGTTGCTTTATTACAATATATTCATCCATAAATATATAAATACACATATTTGGGTTTAATTCCCTATTGTTGTTTAGTCGCTAAGTCATGTCTGACTCTTTTGTGACCCCTTGGGCTGTAGCCCACCAGGCTCCTCTGTACATGGAATTTTCCAGACAAGAATACTGGAATGGGTTACCATTTCATTCTCCAGGGGATCGTCCCCACCCAGAGATCGAACCTGTGTCTCCTGCTTGGCAGGAAAATTCTTTACCACTGAGCCACCTGGTAAGCCCATTGAAAAATAGAATTGGTCTAATTAATCCTGTATGTTCAGAAAGAATTGATCTTAATGTCATCCAAATAGGAAAATATCCACTTCACTTTTTTTAAGAACTTTTTTTTTCATGTGAACCATTTTTAAAGTCTTCATTGAATTTGCTACAGTATTGCTCTGCTTTACACTTTCATTCCTTGGTCCCAGGGCATGTGGGATCTTAGTTCCCTGACCAGGAATCGAACCTGCACCAACCCCCCCCCCCCCCACCACCACCGCCAACCCCCCCACCCACCGCTGCTGCATAGGAAATGTGAAGACTTAACACTGGATCAACAGGGAGGTTCCCTCCATTTCACTTTTGAAGCTGTCCTTTAACCTCTCCATGATTAAAACTCTTTTCCACATCCTTCTGAAAACTTGCCTTCTGCATGTTAAGTTAATTTTCTCTTGTCTTGCCAATAGTGCACAATGGGAACAAAATTAAGGTAATGAAATATTAGAATAAGTTGAAGTAAATAAAAAAGAAAAGGTTTGGAATTAAAGGGGGAAAGTGGGGGGCATTTCCAGAAGGAAAGCAGAAATTGTATCTATTTCCTGGGTGCTGTACAGACAGAGCCGGCAAAGAGCCATGTCCTAGGAGTCAGGAGTGTGGGGTCCACACGCTCACTGACAAGTCTCATTTTCTGCGTGCTGCTTGGCTGGTCCCTTCATTATCCTGAGTCTTAATAACTTTCTCTGTAAAACCAGTGATTTCACTAGAGGAATCTCAGACACCTTCCAACTCTGAAAGAATTTAAGTTGGTCATGCATTGATTCCACATTACAGCCAGTCTGTTTTCCAGTTTGAGATATACAGTGTGGACCAGTGATTCTAAATGTATCAATAAACCTCCTACCTGTAATAATTCTATTTCCATCTTGACCATGGACTCCCTGCTAAGCCCTGGGAAGATATACAGGGTTTGGGGTTTATCAATATCCATGTATTGGTTATTTCCAACTTTGTTGTGTATCTCTTTTATTAACCTTATTTTGAAGATGTTCATAAAGTCAGCAGGATGAGATGGATACAGGTGGAAAGATAATCACTGTCATCATTTGCAAAGTTATTCTTTCTCTCTGCGCCACAGGGGCTAATGTCTAACTTTGGGACTCATTGTTGAAAACTGTTGGCAAGAGACCTTGGAAGCAGTGGGAGAAGGACCGGTGGAATTCTCTTATCCTTGTTTGGAGGCAGAGAGGCTGGATGTGGTGGAACAGTAAAATAGAAATCTGAAGTCTTATGGTGACTATCTGGGCAGCAGCTCTGGATTTGAAAGCTCATTCAAAGGCAGGTTTGGACTGCTGGCTGGCCTGCCGCGTCTGAGTGCTCAGTGGCGTTCAAGTCTCAGTCGAAGCTAACGGCGGAGATATTTGCATAAGTGTACATTTGTGACTGGATGGGATTCAAAAGAAACAGGTAACAATACATCAGTGGTCCACAATGTTCTAAACCAGTGTTCCACAGCTTTGGAGTATGCATTTACAGACTTAAGACGTAGTAGAGATTCAAGGCTCAACTTTTTTCTCTGTATGTCTCGATGCTACCAACGCTAGTAGTTTGGATTAGAGGCCATTTTTAAATCTTTGGAGCAAAGCCAATGGCCTGCCCCCTTGGAAGAATTTCTTAGCAACCCGGCACTGCATGGTCTTATCCTGCCTGCTTGTGGGACTTCTCTTAACCAGGACTGGCATGTTGTTATCTAAGCTGTGTCCTGGCAAAGAGACCTGCTGAGGAGCTGGGAGGGTGCTGAAATCAGTCTTCCTTCCACGTACCGTGCATGTCCTTGCTCTGGAAGGAGGGTCCTCCATCTACAAAGGCTCTACAGAAGACTTGACCCTACTCTACCCCATCATCCATCTCCTTTCTTCTCTCATTGCCCTAGAATGACCTTGAGGCCAGGAGAATTGATGCTACAAGTCTAACAACGCACTACTGCTGGTCTTAGCCCTGAACCAGAGACAGGAGGCCTCACTCCTGTCTGAGCTCCTCTGGGTGATCTTAAACAATTTGCTTGTCCCCTCCTAGGCCTGCTTCCTCACCTGTAAAAACAGCACCCTCTCAAGGTTGGATGGAGTAGAGCTAATACGTGGTGAGGGTCCAGACCTCTATTTTGCAACTCTTTCACTGCCTAGGTATCTTTGGGAAAGTTATTCTCTACACCTGAACACTTGAAATCAATAAAATGGAGATGATAACCAAACCTACATATACATTATTTAATAGTCAGAAAATCCTACAAGTTGGTGCTATTATTATCTCTACTTACCAGATTTTTTAAAAAATGAAGACTAGGAACAGATAAATAACTTGCCTAAGGTCACACAGGCGCTCAGACATGAACCAGGCTTTCTGCATCCAGTTCTGGGAGATGGAGATATATATATATATATATATATATATATATACACACACTATAACATATGAATATATGGTAGAACATGTGCACATACGTATATATACATATATATGTATGTGTGTATGTATCTATGTATACTGATAAATACACACATACAAATACACATCCATGGTGCTTAAAAAAGTACCTGGCATATAATGCTAATATTATTAATAATACCTGGCACCCATTAAGCACTCAATAAACGTTATCTATTATTAATATGGGCTTCTGAGGTGGCACTAGTGGTAAAAATTCCACCTGCCAATGCAGGAGATGTAAGAGCCACAGGTTCTATGCCTGGGTGGGGAAGGTCCCCTGGAGGAGGAAATGGCAACCCACTCTAATATTCTTGCCTAGGGAATCCCATGGACAAAGGAGCCTGGTGGGCTACAGTCCACAGGGTTGCAGAGAGTCAGACACGACTGGGCAAATAACACACACACACACACATATTGTTAATATGATTAAGATGAAAATCTGTAAAGAAGTTTCCCACTTGCTGCATTTAGGGTTCTCCAGGACCCCAGTTGGGGTACTTTTTGTGGCTGGAGCATTACTTGCATTCTGAATGGAGTCCTGAGGACAGCCTGCTCTCAGGGTGGGGACAGGGACAGATCTGCCCACGAATGGACTGGTAAATATAGACAAGCTTCGGAGGGCGACCTCAGCGATGCGTCTGTATATATTTGCGTGCTTGGGGAGAGAGGTGGTGCCTACTTTAACTTGAACTCAGCTTTCCTTGGCCCCCAGGAACTGCTAACATCTCTTTTGAGTGCTTTGTGGGGAGTTCGAGCACAAGATCTTTAAAGGAAAGAACTTGGTGATTAATTCCCTGTCCTTGGTGTTTTTAGACTGCTGGTGGCCTTCCCAGGTGGCTCAGTGGGTAAAGAATCTGCCTGCAATGCGTGAGACACAGGAGACGCAGGTTCAATCCCTGGATCAGGAAGATCCCCTGGAGAAGGAAACAGCAACCCACTCCAGTATTCTTGCCTGGAGAATCCCCATGGACAGAGGAGATTGCCGGGCTACGGTCCATAGGGTTGCAAAGAGTCGGACATGACCCAAGCAACTGAGCATGCACACATGGAGGAAAGAAAATTTTTAAGGAGACGTGGACAATGGGAGGAAACTTCTTGGCTCCGCACCCCACACACTGCACAATTAATGCAGGTCTTTTGGGTGGTGAGTAAGATTGGTATTGGGGGCAAAAGAACAGATTAGGTGGCCTTTGTCAGTGCCCTTAGCCCGGAATTCTGAGAAGGACTGTACCAAAGGAGAGTGCTCATGAGACATTTCATTGTGTATTGCTGTCATACTCATGGCTGGACCGGATGAGGCTCTTCATTAAGAGTAAGGAGACCTAGGATCCTGCCCTACTTTGCCTTAAGTCCCTGGGAAAGCTGCACCTTTGGATTGCTACAGATTCACCTCCTAGACTTTCCCCGCCCCTGACTACTCAGTAAGGGCAGTGAATGAAGGGAAGGGTGTAGTCAGAGACTTGTCTAATCCTGAATCCATCCCAAGTTCCTAGTCAGAGGTAAATCCCCAAATGACTTCAACAACACAGTGGAAGTGATTGTGCGATGGAAAAGGTTCTGGTTTCTAGTTGACATTTTCACCAAGAACTTGCATTTTGGGATTTCCCTGGTGGTCCAGCAGTTAAGACTGCAAGCTCCCAGTGCAGGGGATGGGGGTTCAGTCCCTGGTGGGGAAAACTAAGATCCCCATGGTGCAGCCAAAAATGAAAAAAAAAAAAAGAATGAACTTGCATCTTGTGCCCTTTTGCCAGCAAGCCACAGAAAGTGCCAAAGTCAAGCTTCATCCTAAGCTGTAGTAATGGGTAGGAACTCTCCAGCCATGGGGAGTCAACAACTCACTGAGTTGCACAGAGAAGTCACGTGGCTGTGGCTTGGAAACAGCCTCAGTCTCACTGTCACTCGAATTCCTGAAGATGGAGGAGAGCAGATGATATAAAACTCCCAAGTGTACCCCAATCAGCGTGTTTCTTTATTTTCTTATTTATATTCCCCAGGATACAAGAAAATGAGGCCAAGTCCCTTTTATATGAGGTAAAACCAAGGAGCTGAAAAGTTCAGTAAATTCTCTGGGCTCACAAAGCCAGTGATGAGGCTGTTTTCTCTCCAGCGTTCCTGTTCTCTGAATCTCCTTCTCACTGGGTTCCTGGATTGCACTGCCTTTTAGGATGGCCCAACATTCTTCCAGTGGTCAAATACGGATGGTTTTTCCAGTAGTCATGTGTGGATGTGAGAGTTGGACCATAAAGAAGACTGAGCGCTGAAGAAATGAGGCTTTCGAGCTGTGGTGTTGGAGAAGACTCTGGAGAGTCTTTGGACAGCAAGGAGATCAAACCAAGCAATCCTAAAGGAAATCAGCCCTGAATATTCATTGGAAGGACTGATGCTGAAGCTGAAGCTCCAATACTTTGGCCACCTGAGGCAAAGAGTCAACTCATTGGAAAAGACCCTGATGCTGGGAAAGAGTGAAGGCAAAAGAAGCGGGCAGCAGAGGATGAGATGGTTGGAGAGTATCACTGACTCAATGGACATGAGTTTGAACCAACTCTGGGAGACAGTGAGAGACAGAGAGGCCTGGCCTGCTGCAGTCCCTGGGGTCACAAAGAGTTGGACATGACTGAGCGACTGAACAACAATATTCTTAAAGCATAAGTGGAAACCTAAGCTCCTCTTACAACCTTCCATGTCCTCCTAAGCATCTATTGGCTCTTTAGCATCCAGACCCTTCCCCAGATGAAGAAAGCCACAGTGAAAAGACCACCAGACTGGAGATTTGGAAATCAGACACGGACCCTGTCTATTCAACCCCAACCCAGGGAACGTTCCCCTGAGCCTCACAGCCCTGCTCCAACGAGCTCACTGTCTATATGATTGCATGCATCTGCACCTCTTGAACCATCCAGATGGACAGTTTTCACTCTCAGCATTTGGTGATATCTAAATATCCCTCGGAGGCCTCAAGAAACAACTGGTTGGTGAGTGGACACAGCTCAGCAGATGAACAGTTACTCTCAACATCTGTAACTCTGAGCCTGGACCAAGAGATGCTGGCACACATGATTGGAGACGTGGAGGGTGGGGGGAGCCTAGCAAGTCTTTTATTGTCCGAAGACGGAATTAATGGCGGTGCCACAGCTATGTCGAACCCAGCTAATAAAACTTTATGAGTTCTTACCCATGAAATATTTTGTTTATGTCACATGGGTCTAATCGAATGTTTTTTTTTTTCCTCTGTCTTCACTTCCCCACCCCCACCCCCTTCCTTACCCCCTTTGTCTCCTGAGGCCTATGCCCTCTGGAAATGCATTAGTTACCTAGGAAACCTTAATGTCATTTTTTTTTATGAGTGGAGTTTGGTGCAACGTAAAGCTAATTTATAGGGTGGTGAGGAATTCATGTCATGACTGGTGAAATAGGAGACTTTATTATGATTTCTATATCCACCTGTGTGGTAGGAATACATACCTTCCCTCTATTATTCTGGGTATTTTCTTGAAACCTAATTATGAATCTGTACGCTATTTCACAAAATGAGTTGATCCATCATTGTTCAGTGTAACTCTATATTGTTCAATGTAAGCTCTAAAACATAATTAGCAACAACAACAAACGGAAAATATACTAGGCAAGTTGCTAAGAGTTAAAGGACACGATGGAATTTCCTTTAAAACAATGAGGTGGTTCTGCCTTAGAGAACAAATGAAAGAATGAATAAGATGAGATTTTGAAATCCTTCAACTATGTCTTCCAGGCTCATCGAGGTCCATATTAGGAAGCTCTAAAGATTCTAAATATGTCCACTACTTCATCCTGCTGATTTCTTTCTGTCTTTGTCCAAAGGGGAAAATAAACCCATGCAGTTACATTAATGAAATGTTTAAGACTGCTTACAAAGGACAGGACAGTCTTTCTAAAAGCTGATCCCCTATCAGTGGGATGGCAGGTTTCACTACAAGTGCCTTTAGATTGGGAGTCAAGGCTTCCGTGGTGCCAGGCACTGTGCTGAGTGTTTTAAATAAATAAATTCATTTGATCCTCATAACACTCCTATGGACTTCTTTGGTGGCGCAGTTGGTAAAGAACCCTCCTGTAATGCAGGAAATTGCCTGTAATGCAGGAGACTCAGGTTTGATCCCTGGGTCAGGAACATCCTCTGGAGAAGGGAATGGCAATCCACTCCAGCTTTCTTGCCTGGGAAAGTGCATGGACTGAGAAGCCTGGTGGGCTACAGTCCATGGGTTCGCAAAGACTCAGACATGAGTGAGCGACTAAGCCACCACACCAACACTCCTATGAGGCTGGCATTGAGAAGCTCAGAGTCTGTCCAAAGACACACAGCTTCGAAGTGATGAAGGTCGCATGAAACCTGGATTGGGATGACTCCAGAAGTCTCTCTTTCAAAGAGCCCTACCTTCTGATCTGTTACCAGGCTTTTACTGTTTCCCTGGGGAAAGTCACTGTCCAGTTGGAACCTCAGTTTCATCAACTATTCAATGCAGAGTGAGGACACAGAGGCTCAGAGAACTTGACCTCTGGGATCCCTGCCCAGTCAGAGACCAGTGCTGATAAAGATGACAGAAATTTTAGGGAAGACCTGGGGACGCAGTCTCTGTGGACATTGCACTCATCTTGAAAAAAGAAAGAGTAATGTGTCACACAGGAGTCCCTAGGGCTTTTGGGCGGGGCTACTAATGAGCGTGATATTCATGATATTCGAGTGACTGTTAATAACTCTGTGGTTAGTGGTTAGGACCTGTGCAGTGATAGGTGGGCAGTCAGGAATCTCTTGAGCACCAGGAGCCACGGGAGTACATGGTCTTCCTGTGACCCCTAAATTCCCAGTCCCCGGGCAAACACCTTTTGCCTTCACTTCATTGTGTCAGAAACATAGACTTTCAGGCTCCATTGGCAGAGCAGCAGTCTGAATGAGTGGGGGTGGGGAGAGACAGGCTAGGGCCCAAAAAAGGAACTGTGGCCACTCTGCCAAACTTCTCCACCATTCTCTCCAGTCACGGAAGATGCAAAGTGCAAATATTTGAAGATCAGCTAAGATGTAGAGGCGCAACCTCTGAGCAGAAGGAAAAGCAAACAAACAAAACAAAACAAAATAATGAGAGAAGGCAAATGTTCAAGACTAGCTAACTTTTCACGGGGAAAATCACCTCACTTGTCTTTGCCACGTTTGGTCACAGAGGAAAGGGTCCTCAGAGACCACTTGGCCCACCTCTCTCGTTTCCTGGGTCAATATGTCACAATGAATTAACCTAACCGCAGGCAGCTAGGGCACAGGACCACACGCTGAGCATCAATTTCCGCCCACCCCCACCCCCACCCCACCGACCCACAGTCCACTGAACTCAAACATCAACCCCAGAAATGCTGCTTTTTACAAGGGAAAGGCACGCTTCAGGCCAACCTTTCCATTCTGTTTCTGTTCAGTGTTTCAACCACAGCGTGGTGCTGTTGCAAAAGACAAGGGTGGGCGGCAGGCTAGCTCCAGAAATTTGCTTTAGGAACTGAGTTTTCAAACAGGTCTCCAAACAGATCCAGTCCCCCGCTCACACAAACCTACAAGCCACTTCCAGGAGGAGGGTCTTCCAAATGCAGTCAGGAGAAAAAGAAAGCTCAGCAACCTAAAAATACAGCCAACAGATGGACACCAAGGTCAAGACTGCGACAGGGGCTCCACTTGGAGAAAGAAATCCAAAAAGACCTAGTCTGAATGGACTCCAGCAAGACCCAGTGCTGCATGGGGGCAGGAACTGCCCAGCTTACCGCCCAACTCTGTTCTTTGCTGTAACAATCTGCAACCACTCGGATCAGTCTCTATTCCGAAAAATGGATTTGCTCAGAAGTCACAAGGTACCACCGTTCTGAGTCCATAAGATATGCGACAGTCTTTTAGTTTATCTTTAAAGAAATATACCTTTGTACTTTTTTTTCTGGCCACTCTGTTTCCTGGTTACCTTGTCCCTCTCTTGGGAGTCAGAGGGAGGACTCCAGCACGGGTATTTGGAGAGGAAAAGAGAACAAATAGCTCTCAAGTGGAAAGTACAGCAGTCAAGGAAAAGGCAGCTTGCTGGCTCAGGGGAGATTGTCTGAAAGAGGCCTTCCACAAAGGAAAGGGCCAGGGGTCCTCCATTTGAGAGACAGTAAGCAATGGCTCAGTGGTAAAGAATCCCGCCTGCCAATGCAGGAGAGGTAGTTTGGATACCTGGATGGGGGAAGATGCCCTGGAGAAGGAAATGACAACCCATTCCACTACTCTTGCCTGGAGAGTCCCATGGACAGAGCAGCCTGGTGGGCTCCATACAGTCCATGGGGTCGCAAACGGAGTGAGACCCGACTTAGCGACTAAAGAACAGCAGCAAAGTGCATCCTTCTTACCCAGCCTCTGCCTGCTTCCGTCCTCTTCCTCTCTCCTCCCTCAGTCCCTCCCTCCCTTCCTGCCCCCTCCTCCCCAAGGCACCACGCATATTTGGCAAGATTAAGGTGTCACCTCTCATATTACAAGGCGTGTTGATTGCAGGCAAAGACAGACCCACCAGCTCAGGACAAAACCCCCCTCGAGTTGGGAAAAGGCACAAACTTTTCCCGAGGTCGCCTAGGTCCTGGCAAAACGAGGCAGTCAGCTAGCGCCGGGCATCTGCAGAACAAATCGGTTTTAAACTCAAGCTGCCTAGTCTTTTTCTTTTTTTTCCTTCTGATTTTTTTTTTTTTTTTTTCAAATTTAAGTTTGCCCCCTTCTCCCTTCCCCCTCCTCCCTCCAGACTGCGGGTGACCGAGGAGCGGCCGGCAGAACAGCCAGGACTTGTTTTTAACCCATTCCTCGCTGCAGCGGGAGCCAATCACCTCTCTTCTGGCCATCTTCGGGGTCACGGACGACCTGGAGCTCCAGCGAAGAGCCCAGAGAACTTGGCCAGTGGAACTGGATCTGGGACCCGAATCCCGCCTTTGACTGCTCGGCAGCCGGGGTGGGGGTGGGGGGTGCAAGTGCGGGAAGTGGGGGAGGGCAGGGGGGCGGGCCAGAGCCGAGCGAGAAAACCGGGACCCGGCAGCGCACGCCCAGTGCAAACCTTCATGGTGCCGCGCGCCGGCTGGAGGGGACAGCTCAGCAGCCTAGTCTGGCCAGGAGGAGGACCCGAACCTATTGGCGCGAGGGAGGCACTGAAGCGAGACCCTCCCCTCCCCAGGGACCGCTCGAGGTGACGCCCCTGGGCCTCAGTGGGCGCTTCCGGCCGTTTTCGATGTGGCAGCCTCCAGCAGCCAGCAAAATGATGAGGCAGGTACAATCTATCTAGTACGCAGACCCCAGGCTCCCCATCCCTTCCCACCTCCCCTCGGACCGGCGACCTCACTCCGCGGCGGGTTCGGCCTGATTTGGTAGGTGCAGTGCACTTCATACTTCTTGGTGTCTGACCAAATGCTCCAACAAGTCAAAGGAATTCGGATATATATATATATGAACCTGGACCCCAGCGGAAACGTAGCGTGTGCTGCTTAAGGCAGGGCGCGGGGAGAAGTGATGCCTACTGACTCCCCTCCCCCAATGTCGCGTGAGTCCAGAGGTCCAGGCAAGAGATGGGGTGAGGGGTCGCGGAGATGGCACAGAGGAAGAAGTGGGGGGACATGGAGATAAGGATCCCCACGCCACGACCCCGGGGACTGGAGGGCAAAACACTGAAACTCTGGGTTAACTCATTGACCCTTAAGTGACATTTTCCAGCCCCCCACCACTTCTCTTGATGGCAAATGGGCCAAAGCAAGATGACTTAAGTTGGTAAATTTAGAGACCGAGCTCGCCGCAAGCGGGGTCTAATGGACAGCTAAAATTATCTCGAAATAAGAGATTTTTGCCCCCTGTTCTTCCATTCCTCGAATAATCGCCGGGTGGGGAAGTGGACGTCACTGCTTTCGGAGCGCTTAGAAAAGTCGGTCTGGCGCTGGCCTTCCCGCGCGGTCCCCGCCTGCAGACCGGTGGATGCTGAAAGGGCGCAAGGCTGCAGGGGCAGACCCTCGTTTGGATGGAAGGGACTTAGGAGGAGCTGAAGGCTTCGTGGAGTGGGAGCCTCCGATTCATCACCCCTCCCTTCCAAGCTCAGGCTCGCACAAACACACACAGGCGCACACACAACCGCCCGTCCCTGGGTCCCCTGACTCCCACCCCACACCTCTCTGGCTTGATCCCCCTGCACCGACGGCTGCGCCCTAGGAGCTGGTCCCGGAGCGGCGAGCACCCCTGGGAGCGGTACCCGGGGCACGCTCTGGTGGCGGGGAGGGTGTAGGACCCACCGGTGGACTTGGTAGCGGGTGGGAAGAGGTCTGGAACCGGAAGGTTCTGAGGGGTTTGCACATTAGACCCCCAGCCGCCTTGGGGAAAGGGGCAAGAAAGAGCCTTCCGCTTTGTAAAGAAAAACCTTAAATAAAAAGCAAAAAGAAGATCAAAAAGAATTTTTTCAAGAAAAGGAACAAATAAGACAGGCTGACCGCATGAACGTGTAAAGTGCAGTGAAAAGTTGAATATCTCGTTTTTGTTTTTTTCCTGGATCTCTAAAAGGGAGATCGAGGGGGCAAACCGAAGCATACATTCCTTGGAAGTCGGGGGTATTTTTCTTTAAGAGCGGCTATGGGAAATGACCCGGTCCCCTCACTGGCCCCCGACCCCAGCCGGAGGGGCGCTGGGGCGCAGGCGTGCGCGGCGGGCGGCGCGCGGGGGCGGGCGGCGCGGCGCCGAAGGGGTTAAGGCGCTGAGCGCGGAGCCATCTGGCCGGGTTGGCTGGTTATAACCGCGCAGATTATGTTCGCGGGACTCAGAGTTGAAGGCTCCTCTCCCTACCGAGCAGCTCCGCGCGCGGCCCCGGAGAGAGCCCGGCGCAACTACTTTCTTCCCTCGCTTTTCTTTCTCTTGCTCTTTTTGTCCCCTGCTGGGGGGTGGCAGCGGCGGAGTGGGGGAGACTTTGGATGACCGAGCTCGCGTCCACCTTTCTCTTCATGTCGACGTCCCTGGAAACAGTCACACGGATGCCATGGTTACTTCTGCCACGGTAAGGGGAGGCGGGCGCGCTGGGTGGGCAGGTTCGGGGGCCCGGGGGCCCAGTAGGGGGATGGACTGGGGGACCCGCGCGGGGCCCCGGCCCCGGCTCCGCACCCGACCCCCACCCCATCGCGCTGCGGTCCCGCACTTTCCCTGGCTCTTGTCTTCCCGAAGTTTACGCCGGGATCTGCCCAGGCCATGGAGAGATCACGGCTACCCCTGCGCGCATACAGACATATACACACTCACACACACACACACACACACACACACACACACTCTCTCTCTCTCTCACTCACTCTTCCCCACCTCGTCTCTCCCGTCCCTCGGCTGCCGCGGGAGAAACCGCCCAATATCTGGGAAAGTGATCAGGTTTAAGGGACCAGGATTGGAAATGGGGGGCGGAGGCGAGGGGAAAGGGAGACGACGGAAGGGCAAGGAAGGGCTTCGGCAGAACCGCCAGCCCCTCATCATCACACCCGTCTGTTCGCGCAGAGGAGCTCCCCGCGCACCCCGTAACAAAGAGGGTGGCAGGCGGATCCGGGGAGGCGAGGGAGCCGCCGCCGCTCCCCGCACGCGCCCCCGGCGCCGGGTTCGCCGCGGCGCAGGGCTTTCGACTCTCCTCCCCCTCTGGGGCCCGGAGGGACTGGGGGAGGGGATGTGGAGCTCCAGACCTGGAGAGACGCTTCCCAGTTTGGGGAGTTGAGACTCCTCGCGGCGCGGCTACCTGCCGGAGTCCCCCTACCTCCGCTCGGAGCTTCCTGGGAAAGCTCAGAGCACCCCGGGGCTCGTGCAGGCCGGTGGCCACCCCACCCTGGGTCTCCGCGCCGCCGATGTCGGAGCTGCGTGCGCGGCCCGCGCCTCTGAGTCCCCGGCGGGGAGCGGCGGGCGCGGGGGGCCTGGCGACCACTGGGGAGTCCCTCCTGTTCCTCCGGGCCAGCTCTAGGAATCGGAGGTGCGGGGAGGCTGGGAGGCCCGGGGCGCGACGCATATAGGTCGGACTTCAGAGCCCCCCCACCCCCCACCCCACCAAGGACCAAAGTGCTCCGTGGCCCGAGAGCTCCAAGTCACACTCAGAAGGAAATTTGGGAAGTTTGGGAGTTGAAGGTTCGGGAAAGGAGGGACTGGGTGGGGGAGGGGACTGTCCTGGTGGCTTTCGGGCGCGAGGAGGAGACCCTGCTTCTTTGGGGGAGTTGGGCGGCTGCGTTCCTCAGGCACCGAGACCCGCGCGCCGAACCGGGTGGCGGCTGCTGACTAGTTAGGATCCCTCTCGCTGGATCCCTGGCTGGGAGCTTCCAGGTGCAGGAAACTCCGAACTAGGCCGCCTGGTCTAGACCTCTGGCGGCAGGTTCAGAGGTCTGAGTGCAGGCGGCTGCCACACGGCAGCCAGAGCGCAGGGCTCCGAGCTGGAGAGCTGGCGACTGAGCGCTTTGGTCTTGTTTATGTGCGCTATGAGCAGGGGGCGGGAGCTCGAGGGTGGGGTGGGGTGGGGTGGGGGCGGGCTAAAAGGGGTGGGTGTCACCCCAGGACTCAGCCGCTTACCGACTGTGCTGGGAGACCTGCTTTTTACTGAAGAGATACCCCCTCCCACCCTGCAGAACCTAGAGCCGAGTCTCAACCCACCTTTCCAAACGTCAGGATGGAGAAAGTTGTAACGCGAGGGAACTTTGCGGTCGGTTCTATTTTCCCAGCGCTCAAAAATTCTCCGACGTCCTCCGCCTGCCCCCACTTAACGCCCCCCCCCACACACACACAAAGAAGGTGGGAGGGGGGGTGTAGGATTCAGGGGAGAAAATCCAAAGGCCTCTGCATTGGCCTTTAATGCTCAGACCTGGGTATGGCGTTAGAAGAGGGGGAGATGGTAAGAAAGGGGGCTCTGAATAGTGTTGGGGGGCAGGAGGAAGTCTGCGGGGCTGCAGTAGGAGCGCGCGCGGGTTTGCGCAGCTGTGGACTGTTTTGTAGCTCTAAGTGGAGGGTTTGGCTCTGGGCTAACAGGATCTGTGTCCTGTGGGGGGCCATCGGGGACCCCTGGGCGCTGTTTGGTCAGGGAAGGAGGTTGCTGGAAAATCAGAGTGCTGGCGCTCCCTCTGCTGAGTGTGCAGGTGGAGATATTTGTTTCTGAGGGTCTCTTTCAGGGGCGCACGGCTGCCAAGCAGCAGGTGAGAGCATGTGGGCACATAGGTGTACTAATGAGAAATCTGTGCCCGCTAAGGGTGTCAGAACAAGAGAGGTACGGTGTGTTTCAGCAGATGGCTTGTGCGTGCCTGCGCAGACACACGGAGTGGGTGTGGCGTGGGAGGACGGCCGTGGGGGGTGGGACGTGTGTGGAAGGTTGGGCTAGGCGCTTTCTGATTACCAAAGGGACGGGGGCCGGGGGCTGGGGGCGGTTATTATCTGCAAAGATCAGAGTGTGAACTTTGTGAATGAGTCCTGGGGAATTTGGCTGGAATGGCACTGGGGTCTGTGGGGAACAGGAAAGTGTGGGTTCAGACACTTATTCTAGAGAGATGGGGCACGTGCAGAAAAAGATGCTGAAGTGGTTTTCACTTTCTCCTCCTCTACATCCCCTACCCCAGAGAGGAGGGGACTGGAGAAGGCTTAAGGTGAGGGATGCGCTTTTAAGGGGAAAAGTCTTCTGTGTGTTGGCACGGGTGGGGATGTGCGTGCAAGATTGGAGTGAGCGGAGAAATGTGCTTTGCATGCCTAGTGGTGGGGATGCATGTGCAGTATTGGAGTGAGAGGAGAAATGTGCTTTGCATGCCTAGTGGTGGGGATGCATGTTGTATGATGGTTATAATGGGTTTTTCAATTTAATAAAGTAATTCACCATCACCAATTATTATTGATCATCAATTAAAACGTGTGAAATGCCTGCTGGAGGCTCAGCCCATTCCTGGGCTCTGGGGCATGGCATGGTGCCCTAGAAAAATTCTTCCCAGGGCTCAGCCAACTCCTGCAGTTTTGCCAGGAGGAACCAGGAGAGCTCGGTGCTAGAGGTTTCTTTAAGAACTGTAATTCAGTTTCAAGAGATGTTTATGGATCTTGGAGGCCAAAGGGAAGCTGACTTGAAATATATCTGTGGTTTTGTAGAAAGATAGGGATGATGGATAGTTTTGTGTGTTAAGGAGGGAGCTGAGGGCTGTTACTGTTTCTTGCAGTGAGTGTAGGCTGGGAATGGGAGGGGGCAGCAAGCCGGGTCAGAATGCAAGTCCTGATAGACCTGAGGGTGGCGTTTCTGAGAGCACAGCAGGGATGAAGCTTCCTGTGTAGGGCTGCATAAGGGTGAGGCAGTGATCAGGTGGAAGATGCAAGGAAGATGCAGCTTGGGAGTGTTAGTCTTGGATGACTTCTGAGCTGAGTGGAAAGCTGATGTGTGTGCACGTGTATGTGCACACACACACTACAGAGTTGGAGTGAAGAACCTGGGAGGAGGCTAGCCTGAAGGACCAGAGGGGTGTATGTTCTGGCTCTGGTTGGGGTGGTGGGGTGTATGTTTTTGCAGGAATTCTTTGGGGCCGAGGAAGGATGCAAATTGTCTTGGACGCTCAAATGTGTATCGTGTGGGTCAAAGTTTGAAAGGTACAGTTAAAAGAAGGGTTGCAGGCTTTTGGAAGCGTTTGGGGAGGGAGAGGAGTGTGATGTTGGTTGGGTTCATATCAGCAGGAGCTGGGGAGGTGACTGGGATGGAGCAGGGGGAAGGGTATGCTCTGGCTGCATACCTGCTGACCTAGAACCTCCTTTTTAAGGCCTGTTGCTGAAAGAGCATAAACAATCCTCTTGTATTTGACTCAAGACATTTTTGAATTCCTGAAATGACAGGTGTGCCATTTTGAGGTTCTACCTTATCTGTAGAGGAAATTCCTCTTTGGAAGAGGGTTGATACAGGGCCTGAGCCTTGGGCAGAGGCTCTCGCAGTGGTGAGAGGATGGTGTGGTGGAGATGGAAGGCTTCCCATTGGGTATGCCTCGGTTCCAATCCAGTCCTGCCACTTTGGAGCAGGGTGATTTCAGGAAACGTCTCTAATCTCTCTGATCCTTTCTTATTTCTCTTTGTGTAAAATGATATTGTCTGCTATGACTCAATGAGAGGAAAGTTCACTCTGCTCCCACCCGCCCCCCCAGTCAAACCTTGGTGTGTTTAGCAGTACAGAGCCTTACTTGGAGATGACATGAGCTTGAATACAGGTGCTAGCATGGATGTGAACCATTGCAAAGACGGATCCTGAACCTCTTTCTCTTTACAGTACATGTTATGTCCACTGATTATCTGCTGCTCATCCACTGTGCAAACAGAACTTTTGTGGCCGCCTCAGATTACTCATCTGTAAAATGGAGATAGCCAAGCCTAGAAGATTATTGATGGAGGGCTGTATTCCTGAAAGGCCTTTGGAGGATTCAGAAGAAAGGTGGTCCACAAATGAACGTTACTAATGATCTGAGACAGACGTCTTCCTTTGCTGCGGACCATGACGCCAAAAGAAATGCGATTTTGAGAACAAAGAAAGTAGTTATTGTTTTTTGGCATGTTAGAATTAAAGAGGAGCAAAGTCCAGGCATCCTGGGTTGCCATGAAGGGCTGTTTTTCTCTGGGCTGTGGATCCTGGGGGGCACAGGCTGTGGATCTGTGATATGGCAGACACCCAGTGCAGCAAGTTGGCGTGGCCCACTTTCCCCAGAGACAAAAATGGAGACCAAAGAGGGGCCAGAAAACCCACTCAAGCCTCCGAGTTCTCCCAGAAGTCAGCACACGCTGTCAACTGCTGGCGCAGAGTCAGGCTCCCATCCTTGAGTTCAGTGGCCATAAATAGTCAGGAGCTAAGCTATTTCCATGAGGCACTAAACCAATTCCGTTGCTTTTCTTGGCGAGATTGGGCCAATTAAGTTGATTGGAAGAGGTCACTGCTGATGGCGCTCACATTCCCCAGGCGGGACAGGCCAGCAGAGTTTAATTACATAACATTTCCCATCTCTGCAGCTCCCCTCCTCAGTGGATCAGATGTGCAGGCCTCCCCCTCGGCCCCTCCATCCAGGAGGGCTAATGGAGCAGGCAGTTTCTGCTCCAGGCTTCTCCAGACCCTTCCCCAAGCAGTTACAGTGCTCCCTCCCTAACTGCAAGGAATGTAAATCCACGTGTTGGCTGGAATGAACCCACCACCTTGCTTCCCAACCTTCCCCAGCTGCTGTTTTACTCTTTAATGAGGCAGGCAGTTTCTGGCGGTGGGGACGTTGAGCTAGTGATCGTTGCTAGGGTTTTTGATTTAGCGTTCTTTAAAACTGGGTCTGTTGGAGAAGGACCAGATCAACTGGAGACCAGCTTAAGACCCGAGGCGGGCTGATGATAAGGGCTGTGGATGTACTTTGTGCGTGGATCGGCATGAGCAGAAAGAGAGGAGAATGGGGCTGTGTGTGGGGTGGGGGCATGGGGGCATAAGGGGGGCCCTGGGTGGGCAGGAGGCATTCTTAGAGCTTGTGATGTGGGTGGTAGGTGTATGGTGCCTGGCTCAGATTGAATGGGCATCGTATTGTGTCTTACAGAAGAGCCAGGTTGTGGAAGAAGCTGCAAACAGCTTCCCCGCCCACCCCCCCACCCCCCCACCCCCCCCCGGATTATTTGTATCTGGGGATGGAGGATGTGTGAGCTTTTAGGAAGTACGAGGTCAGTGCAGATGGAGCCTCATTCTTGCCTGAACAGATTTCTATTAAGATCGAGGCTGGGCAATGGAAGTCTTCCAGAAAACTCGCTTTAGAACCTATGAAAGCGCATGTAGATGGACCAAGATCTTAAAAGTCTTTTCTTATTATCCTGATAGTTTTCCATACATCAGGCTTTCCTTCTACCTAAAAACACCAAGGGACTAAGTGTGCACCCACCCCTGGGTGGTGAGAATGCATGGGCTGTTTTGTGTCCACATCTGTGTCGTGGTCCTTCTCAAGCAGTCTTAACTGGAAACCCCCAGAGGCTGTTTGTCTCTGGGCGTCCTCCCAGGACTAACCTCTGGCTGGCTGTATGGTTTCCCTGAAGAAGGATCTTGAAGTGAAATTTGGTGTGGTCTGTTGTGATGGCTCACTTTTCAGCAGCATCTCCGGAAAAGGTGTCTGTTGAGTCCCAGACCTCCTGTGGGTTTGTTTAATCGGGGATTTTTGAAAGGATTGAGGTTCTTGCTCATCCAAGACCATACTGATCTCAAAAGACTCTCAGGCCAAGGTCATCTTAAGCAGCCCAGGGCAGCAGAAAGCCTGCTGACTTGGAAGTAGGGGACCAGTTTGCCGCCAGTCACTAGTCAGCTGTTGCTTTGTGACCCAGGCCTGGATGTACCCATCTGTCAATGGAAAACTTGAACTAGAGGATCTCAAAGTCCATCCCAGCTGCACCATCAGAGGATTTTACAGTAGCTTCAGTCTCTTCCTTCATCGGCGCTAATGTGCTTTGGTTAGAGTGCATCTTGGCGTATCTTCAAGCTCCTTTTTTTTTTAATCTTTGGGGAATGGCTGAGTCAAAGGCAGAACGGCACGCAGAGTTTTTGCCATAGTGTTTTGTTTTAGCCAAGAACGTTCTCAAAGTTGGCTCTGCCTGCACAGTGTGGACAGAGCTGGAAGGGGTGGGGTTTGGCTTTCTGGTAGAACATTGGAAAAGTCCCTGATGCTGGGAGGGATTGGGGGCAGGAGGAGAAGGAGATGACAGAGGATGAGATGGCTGGATGGCATCACTGACTCAATGGACATGAGTTTGAGTAAGCTCTGGGAGTTGGTGGTGGACAGGGAGGCCTGGCATGCTGCGATTCATGGGGTCGCAAAGAGTCGGACACGACTGACTGAACTGAACTGAGACCTGATGCTACTCATCCAGCATCCATGTGAATGCCTGTTAGAATCAGTGTTTCTGACTATGAGAAGTACCCACTTTGAAAATGATTGATGAGGGCGATAGTTAATGTCTGAGTACTTGCTGGACACCAGGGGTTACTGCAAATATCGCATGGTGTTATCTCAGAGCCCAGAATAATCTCTTTTGCAGGTGGGGAGACTGAGGTTATGTGAGGTTAAGGGGTCTGCTTAAGATCTCCATGTGCTGACTTTGTAGCCTGAAACCCATGGCCATTCCAAGTCCATCACCTGCCATTCAGATTCTGTTTCTGCATTCCATGATGTCATCCCGGTGGGGGTTGCTTGATCCCCCTGCAAAGCTTGTCACCCCACAGGGTAGCCTGCTCCACGGGAAGGTTCATTTTCACCTGCAAGACAAATGTTGAGGCTTTCTGGCCACCTGCTGGAAAGCATGCATCAGGTCTGAGCTCCTTTCGCCCTCCCCCTGCACTTCCCATCCTGCTGACAAGGGAATCTGCCCTTCCAGAATGGGGGTATTGATTTAAGCCACAATTGCCTCCTTGTAAACTCTATAAGATTGGAGTCAGACATCTGGTTTTGATCCGCTCACCCACGAGAGGTGGTGGGTCCCAGCCTCCTTGAGACCTGTGATGAGGGTTACACAAAGTCAGAGTAAAAGAGGATAACATGAAGGGCCTTCAGAATTTGGAGACCCCTAGTCCTTGAAAGGCTGGGGAACCCGCTCCATGTATACTGGGACCAAACATAGATTTCTTGCTGAGAGGTTGAAGGCAGGAGTTGCTGCCAAAGACTGGGGTCCCCAGGCTCTGCTTGATGCAAAGCAGAGCAGTTGTAGGGTCCCCCATCCCGGGCACTTGCTTGCTGCATGCCCTTCTCTGGGCAGTCACAAAAGTAGGGAAGCCAAAGAGGTTCTCAGGGTGCATATTGCCATCCCTGGAGGGTGTGACTTCAGGCTCTTGTCTTTTCTCCCTCCACTGACCTTCCCATCTCCATCACCACACACACATTTTCAAAGTGATGAATGGGAATGACTTTGTTCTGTTGCTGAAAGGTATTTGCAATGTGCTTGTAAATATACAACAATCACCTAATGCCTGTGCAATTGTGGGTGCTCAAAAGGTTTGTGTTCGCTCTATTTAAGATGACGTTCCATGTGTAGGGGGATGCTTTCTTCTTTGTAATAGCCCTATTATTATCATTTTTATGATAGAGAGCTGGGTCTTGCACCCCCTCCCCCACTCCGTGTTCTCTCTGTTTTTAGGTCTGAACCCCTGGCATTTAAAAATATCCTCCCCCTCTGGCTCCAGATCGTCCCTTAGGGAATAAAGTTCAAGTTCCTAGTCTGGGATTATTTCCATTCTGTGTCTCGTGGACCTCCTCCTGATGGGGCTCATCCATCCCGTGCTTTCACTGGGTCCAAGAGGGAAAATACAGCTCTGGGAACCACTTGTTTCCCAACATATGTGTCCTGGGATAGGAAGGACCCCAGCCCTCCTGACACCCACCTTGTTCCTCCTTGAATAGCTCATCTCACCTCTTACTGCGCGAAGCTCCATCACATCCGACTCTCACATCCGACTCTCTGCGGCTGCATGGACTGTAGCCCACCAGGCTCCTCTGTCTGTTGGATTTCCCAGGCTAGAATACTCAAGTAGGGTGCCATTTCCTCCTCCAGGGCACCACTCCTTGAGAAGGACTCAAACTAGCCATGCGACCTTGAGCAAACCATGCTCCCTCCATGGGCCTCTGTTTCCTCTTGCGGAAAAAGAAGGAGTTGGATTCACTGGAAGGTCAAAAGGCCCCTGGCCATCATGACAGTTCACACGTTCCACATCTTTGTTGCTCCCCAAGCCTCCCGGGGCCCCTGCCTGGGGATTTCCGGGTATCCCTGGTGCTCTTGGAGGACTTAACGTGCAGTGATGCGGAGGGGGTGGAGGAGGAAATGAAGTTATGTGATGCCAGATAAGTTCTTCAACTTATGGAGGAGTGCATGTTTATAAAGTGCTGAAGAAGCAAGCTTGCCAGATTTGTGGCAGGTCTTGGACTGGGAGTTAGAAGCATCAGGAGAGGTTTATGTGGGATAAAATATCTCCTTGGGCAGCTGATTTTGGTGAGTGAAATCGGAAAGACCCTGAACCATGAACAGAGACCCCAGACTTCGCCTCTGACAGTTTGGGGAGTCTCTGCTCTACATCAGGTCCCATCTTCCTCCTGTGCTCCGTGGAGACTGAAGGGCTCCCGGAGGCTTAGGTGATCTTCTAAACCTTTCCTGGCACATCACCAATTATGGGAACTGAGGTTTAGTAGAAAGGCCTGGATGGATGGATTAATGTGGAGTATGGCTTCAATGTAGAAGGAAATGTCCTCAGATCACAAGAAGATATGGGTGGCAGAAATATACCTCTGTTCTTGAATTTGTGATGGCCGTGGAGGGTGATTCTGTGTGTATGTTGGACTTAGAAGGCTCTCCCTTCCCCACCAGGGATATTGAAATCATCCTTCAACCTTTCATTTTTCGAGCTACTAATACTTTCACTCTGGGACATCTCTGGTGGCTCAGACCTTGTAAAGAATCTGCCTGCAATGCAGGAGACCTGGGTTCAATCCCTGGGTTGGGAGGATCCCCTGGAGAAGGGAATGGCAACCGTCTCCAGTATTCTTGCCTGGAGAATACTATGGAGCCTGGTGGGCTACAGTCCTCATGGGGTTGCAAAGAGTCAGACATGACTGAGCGACTAACACGAACACTTTTCACATCTTCGATTCACCATTCCTTTCTCCTGGCATCCTTCCTACATCCCTGTCTTCTCACTAGAAGATGAGCACTGCCAAGAAAGAGATCTCATTTTTCATCTCTGTGTCCCCAACCCCTTGACACGTGTTGGGTGAGTGAATGCATGGCAGGTCATCAGGGAGGCCAGCGGTGAGAGGCCAGGCTCAGAGAGGTGACGTGCCTTTCCACGGGTCCAGAGTCGTGTCCTCTGTGTCCCATTTTGGCCTGTCCCGAGGCTGAGATTGGGAAGCTCACTCCCTGCCCACCAGGAAAGGCTGTTCTTGCTCTCTTCAGAGAAGGCCTTCTGCAAATGTAGGTTTTCATGACAGAAGAGTTGGGCGTCACTGCACATGAGTTAAGGGGCTTCCCAGGTGGCTCAGCCATAAAGAACCAGCCTGCCAATGCAGGAGACTCAGGTTCAGTCCCTAGGTTGAGAAGATCCCCTGGAGAAAGAAATGGCAACCCACTCCAGTATTCTTTCCTGGAGAATTCCATGGACAGAGGAGCCTGGTGGGCTACAGTCCCTGGGATCACAAAGAGTCAGAATTTGCGACTAAACAACAACAACATCTCTAGACTTAACGAAAACACGTGTTCAGAGATCATTCATGGCAGAAACCAATGCAGTATTATAAAGCAATTATCCTCCAATTAAAAGTAAACTTTTAAAAAAAGGTTACTCATTGAACAGCCTGTTGTTGGCTGACAAGTCTCAGGATGTGTGCTCGATGCTGGAGAAACTGCAGAGATGAACACTGCAGCTCTGAGCTCCAGAGTCTGGGAGCTGCTGAGGGCAATGGACCACGTACCATATACTAAACATATTTTGGCTTATATCACTGGGCTCCAGGGAGGGGCAGGCTGAGCATGGACGTTCAAATGCAGGGCTCCTGGCTGGAGTGTTGTTTGCTGATGCGAATAATGATAGGGAATCCTCTTGAGCAGCAGTAAGCTGGAGGATCCATGAGGGTCTTCTCTTCTGCTGCAGGACAGTGGTCTTCTCTTCCCTGAGTTCCCCGGGCCAGACCAAGCCTCAGGTGAGGGATGCTCAGAGCCGGTTGTGATGGGAACTCTTGGTTCTTCCCTGGGAGAGCTTGCGGAAGGTGCGTGTTGCATAGGCGTTGGGTCTGGGTGGATGAATAGGTGTGTGTGCTTATGAGTGTGCCTTCCAGCAGTCGCCCTGCTCTTGGCTGTCGTTGGCTCAGGCAGGGGAAGTGCGTCGGCCTGAAGCTCTTCAGAGCCTCTTCTCGAGGCTGTGCTGGGTCCTGTCGGTGACCACTGTTGACACAGGGACAGACTGCCACCTACTGTTCACTCCTGTCCTCTAGGAGTCCCTCCTGCTCAGTGAGCGCCTCGGCACTTTTTTTTTTTCACATCCTGTTTTTAATCGGTCCAGATACCAGCAGAAAAAGAACAGACATCAGGTCCTTATTAAGTGACTTCTTTTGGAATTTAGAAGGGGGTTTTTAAAAAACATAACACATCTGTTGGATATTTTTCTTATCTGCTTAACAGAAATATTACTTGAAGGAGGCCTCATGCCTCTTCTTAATGACCCTGTTGGGTACCTGGGTGCCCTGTAGATCCCCAAGAGGAGAAAGGCTAGGTCCTGCCTTCAAGAGCCTTGCAGTCTAGTTGGGAATCGGGACAGACCTGCGAAGAAACAAGCCACCGGGTGGGGCAAGATATGTTTGGTACTTGGCAAGTGAGTGGCCGGGACCTCCGAGGCTTTGGGGGTTTGGAGGAATGAGGAGTCCTTGTAGGCAGGGTGATGGGGGAAAACAAATGTAGACAGCTAGAGCAGGTCTGCTTTTAGCAAGCCCAGGGTTTGGTGAGTGACTCCTGAGATTGCTGCCAACAGGCTCTGAGCTGGGATCGGGGATCTGGCAGCTTCCTGTGACTCTGGGTTGTCAGTTTGGATGACACCCAGCATCGCATCCCACATTTGCACACGGTGGGAGATGGCTCCCTGTCTCCACCTTGTCAAGGACCAGTAGAGTCAGAGTCCCTCTTGCATCCGCGGCAGGGAGGATGTCTCAAGGTGTGGTCCTGTTCTGACAGCCCCCCCACACGGCGGGAGGGTGAGAACTCCCCCAGGGTCACGGCGGGTGCTGTATAGTACGAGGAGGTGATCGGCTTTCAGGAGGTTTCTGCCCGCTGCTTCTCTCCTGGACCATCCTTCCAAAAACACATCTGCATGGTGCTTGAGTCGAGGAGTTTTTCCAAAAGAAACTACATTAGTTTTCTCGTGTAGGTCATAGCTCAGATCTAAGATTCTTTCATGTTAGAATTCATTCTACCATTGCCTTTATGGAGTTGTTTTTAAAGTATCTAAGACCTTTTTTCCCCTTCTTTTTTCTATTTTCAATTTTATTTATTTACATATTCTATCACATAAAAGGATACAGAAATCCATTAGTTTTTAGCCAAATCAGAATTACCGTTTTTCAGATTTTAAAAGGTCACCCATTTGTATAGATTTATAGAGAAAAAATAATTGTGACTTTCTTTGAATTACTCAGCTGACTATTTATATAGTCATATCACATTTTAGCAAATAGAAAATATTCAGACTTGGCAGTAATTTAAAAAATTTCTAACAAGATTAACTATTTTTCTGCTCAATAAAATAACAAGTGATATTTCTAGTTGGGGACAGTCCAGTGGAAAAAGACACTGGAGCAATATAAAGTATCTAAGATTTTTGATGGCTATCGATTAAAATGGGGGGAAAGTTGCTTTTCATAACTCACTCTCCCATCCTTTCTTTTTTTCCTTTTTTCTTAGCATGCAGGAAACCTTCAGTGTATTTATTCCATGTTCTTGTCTCCCGGTGCGTCTGTGTGTGTGAGAGAGAGAGAACAGAGAGAAAGATATTTTAGATTGTGGTCTATTAGCAAGTCTCGGAAATCAAGTTGGATTGGGGTTGAGTTACTAGTAGGGAGACCTCAGCTTGTCACTCTAATCCTCTGGCGTTTCCCGCTAACGTTTTGGCTCTCTATGAATCGGGACTCTCTCTTCCCAGCCCCCCAGCAGTGTTTACGTCTGCTTTTGGGACTGCTGTATTACGTTACCGTCTGTCTGCAGAAAGTCTTCTGAGTTCTTGGGGAACCTCTCGACAGAGGCACAGTCAAGGATGGAGCCTTAGCGTGGGTCTGAGTTTTGACTGTGAAGGGAAAAAAGGGGGGGCTTTAGCAGTTGGAGAAGAATTCCCGTTGTTTATCATGTGTTTTCCATGGCACAGCGGTGTCTGTGACTCTTACTTGAAGAGAGAGAGTGAGCAGAGGCTGAGATAGAAGTTGAAAGGGAGATTCTTCCAAGAGCAGCCAATAGGGAGGAAGAGGCTTGCTGGGTTCCCAGCCGTGAACGTGGGAGGCTTTCTGATGGTCTGTGGTGTGATTTGTAATTGTGGGTGAAAGTAGGAGGAGAGGGGAGAGTTCCAGGTGAGGAGGCAGGTGGAAAGAGGCCCCAGGTGAGAGAAAAAGGTGGAAGTGAAAGTGCTCAGTCGTGTCCAACTCTTTGCAACCCCATGGACTGTAGCCCGCCAGGGTCCTCAGTCCATGGGATTCTCCAGGCAAGAATATTGGAATGGATTGCCATTCCCTTCTCTAGGGGATCTTCCCATCCCAGGGATTGAGCCTGGGTCTCCTGCATTGCAAGTGGATTCTTTACCATCTGAGCCACAGGTGAGGGAAACCAGGGACTAAAAGAGCTGAAAGCAGTCCAGGTCCTTGGGCGCACCGGAGCAGCACGGGGCGATGTGTCAAGGGAGGGAGGGGGTAGTAGGGAGTGCCAGCACTGAGCTTCCTCCCAACCCCAAGGGCGATGGAGCCAGTGGAGGTGGCCCAAGGGAGGGTAGAGTTAGCCTTTTGTTTTAAAAAAAGATCGCTCTGGTGCAATATGAGAGATGGCTCTTCATAAAGAGTTGTTCAGTGGAAGAAGATTGTTGGTTGGATTGATGGAAGAATGAATGAATGAGTGAATACATGAATGAAAGGCAGAGGGAGCATCAAGCCACACTTGACCACTGGTCACTCTGACTACTGCTGGCTCCTGGGGAGATGAAGGGCTGGGGGGAGAGGGGACAGGTCATGGATCAGCATGGCTCTGACTCTGGGGAAATGGGGACCAGTACGATAACAATGCTGAGAGGTCAGTGGGCCATGGGAGGTTCTCCCGATCTTTTTTGGTTTTCTTACATTTCTGTCCTAATTGATTTCATTCCAGATCAGGAAAGAAAGTGATTTTTTTTTAGTGGTACCCCTGAAAATATGAAACTGTAATAGTGACTTTCTCTGGAGGAGGTTGCTGGCCCTGCAGAACTTTTCATAGGCTTGGAGGAGTGGGTGGACATTTGATGCAGTTTCTAGGGTGTCTAGAGAGTCCTAGATTCTGGACATCAGATCCATCTATTGATGTTTCCTATGGATTAGTGTGTGTGTGTGTATTTCAATCTCCTAAATACGCAATTCCACAGAGCCTCTTTTGCTTACAGTGGATCCGTATAGAGAATCACTTGAGATCACATTGGTTAGCACAGAGAAGGAAAGTATTTATGACAGTGACCTAGACAGACACTCAACATGCCATCCAGTGACTTGGCCTACGATAATGCAGGAATGCCCCTTGGTGAAGGCGAGGGGACCAAAGAGACTCTCCTGTGTTACCTTGAAAGACTTTGCTCAACAAAGACTCTGCCTTGTGCTTACTGTCCTGTTCTTACCTCACACTTTGCTACTTTATAACTTTGGCCAACTCAAGTTGAATGTCTAGGAACAGGACAGAGGCATCTGTATTTTTAAAAGCTCATCAAGAAAACCGACTCATTGGAGAAGACCCTGATGCTGGGAAGGATTGAAGGCAGGAGGAGAAGGGGATGATAGAGGGCGAGATGGTTGGATGGCATCACCAACTCAATGGACAGAAGTTTGAGCAAGCTCCGGGAGTTGGTGATGGGCAGGAAAGCCTGGTGTGCTGTAATCTACGGGGTTGCAAAGAGTCGGACGTGAGTGAGTGACTGAACTGAACTAAGCTGGAAGGTTTCAGTATGCAGCCAAGGTTGAGAACCACTAGCTCAGAGTAGGACTCCTTCTGCCCCGTCCTTTCCCCTCTGAGGCTTCACTGTGGCATCTGTCCCATTCAGTGAGGTCCCCATTCATCCATTACAAGTTGAAAATATAGTAGTTTGAAAATGCACTGAATAATACACCTCAACTATCAAACATTACAGCTTAGCCCTGTCTACCTGAAGTGTGCTCAAAACACTTCCATCAGCTTGCGTGCATGCATGTATGTTCAGTCGCTCAGTCATGTCTGACTGTGACCCCACGGACTGTAAACTTCTCTGTCTATGGGATTTTCCAGGCAAGAATACTGGAGTGGGTTACCATGCCCTTCTCCAGGGGATCTTCCCCAACCCATGGATTGAACCTGGGTCTTCTGTCTTGCAGGCGGATTCTTTACCACGGAACCACCAGGGAAACCCCATTGAACACTCCACTGCAAGTGAAAAGTTGGATAGATGGCTGGGTAGAGAATGGCTGAAAGTATATCGTGATCGAGGGGTAGCATCATGAGAGAGAATCTGTGCATACTACCAGCCTGGGAAAAAGATCAAAATTCAAAAGTATGGTTTCTACTGAATGTATATCACTTTCACATCCTCTTAAAGTCCAAAAATTCTAAGTTGAACTGTCCTAAGTCAGGAGTTGTCTGTTGTCTCATTGAGGGATGATCAGCTCATTTGAGCTGAGTTCTCCTGCTCCCTGCTTATCCGACATCCACCTCAGAATGTGAAGCTCAGAAGGGCAGATCACAGGGGCCCAGCCGATTCCAAAGTGCCCCCAACCTTATCTTCTGAAGGGGATGTTGAGGGTGAGGTGGGGGAGCAGAGAGAGAGAGGAGAAGAGTCTGGCATTCCTAGCGCCCAAGAGTTGTCCAGATACCTTTGTGCTCATCATCTGGTTAATTCCCCCAACTGCCCCCTCAGAGGCAGCTCTCACCCCACGCTGGAGGGCAGTATCCCTGTGCGGTTTCCACAGTGCTTCCAGAGTGCAGAATGGTTTGTGGTCACTGAATGGTCAGATTTCCTGCCCTGCTTCTCCCCGGGAACTTGCACACCAGTCAGAGGCCCCACTCTTGGTATAATTACGGAGCAGGACTGGCGATTCCAGCATCAGTGGTTCAGCAAGAAAGTTAGCACCTCTCTCCCGTCTTGGGTCTGTGGGATCCACCCACATGCCAGGCTTAGGATGATGGTGTTTCCATTAGGTCCACCCTGAGGACCAGCTTTAACCCATGGGCCTCCCGGTCAGAAGGCAATAGTTCTCTTGCCATTTTCCCATGAGGAAAGATGTGAGGAGAGCAAGGGAGTGGAGGGTCAGAGAAGGAAGCTGAAATTCAAGATCTGAAATGCCAAATGAGGTTACAGTTCCAAAGACATGTTCCTGAATTGTAAAGTGGACCATGTGGAGTGGTAGCCATCCTGTTTCTCGTTTGCAAGAAGCACTACCTGTGTCTGCTTGCAGGCAAGCTGGGGCTGGATGTCCAGCACCCACGGCTAAGTGCATGCTTCTCGAAGCCTATCTGGCTTTGGGGTTCTCCAGTCCAGACCACTGAGCTATGGGTTGTAAAATCATTGTGGATGGTGACTGCAGCCATGAAGTTTGAAAGCTATGACAAACCCAGACAGCGTATTGAAAAGCAAAGGCATCATCACTTTGCCGGCAAAGGTCCGTCTAGTCAAAGCTTTGGTTTTTCCAGTAGTCATGTACAGATTTGAGAGTTGGACCATAAAAAGGCTGAGTGCTGAAGGATTGATGCTATTGAACTGTGGTGCTGGAGAAGACTGTTGAGATTCTCTTGGACAGCAAGGAGGTCCAACCAGTCAGTCCTAAAGGAAATCAGTCCTAAATATTCATTGGAAGGACTGATGCTCAAGCTGAAGCTCCAATATGCTGGCCACCTGATGCAAAGAGCCGACTTATTGGAAAAGACCCTGATGCTGGGAAAGACAGAACGCAGAAGGAGAAGAGAGTGGCAGAGGATGAGACGGTTGGATGGCATCACCAATTCAGTGGACATGAAGTTGGGCAAACTCTGGGAGATAGTGGAGGACAGAGGAGCCTGGCGTGCTGCAGTCCATGGGGTCACAAAGAGTCGGACACAACTTAGTGAGTGAGCCTGAGTGTAGTTGGGACCTTTGATGGAGTGAGCTGCACCAACCAGATGTTGGGCCTGCGGAGGTGGTTCCTGGGAGGTTGCTAGATGGCGGTGGTGGGGTCAGGACCTGCAGCAGAGGGTGAAGAAGGTGTAGGCAGGTGGGGGACCTCGGTCTACATGAGGCACTGCTAGGGAATTGCTTATCAGAGACAGAGACAAGCCCTGCAAAAAGAAAAAAAAAAAAAAAAAACAATGGAAGCAGAAACCCACAGGGCTCTCTATGTCTATCCTGCGGGTGGAACTGAAGTCATTCTTGGCAATGGGTAGCTTCCACTGCCACCACTGCCCACCCCCACCCCGCAACACACACACCCCACCCCGCATCATACAATCATCACCCTCGGCAATGGCTTTCTGTTTTTAAATCCAGGGACAGTAATGTTTCAAAGAGGAGGTAAGATATGAGCTGAAACATTTATATCTGGGTTCTTTTTAAGAAATTTTATTGAAATACAGTTGACTAATAAAGCTCTTAGTTTCAGGTGTACGGCAAAGTGATGCAGTTGTACATATGGTACCTTGTTGTTATAGTCAATAAGTTGTGTCCGACTCTGCGACCCCATGAACTGTAGCCCGCCAGGCTCCTCTGTCCATGAAATTCTTCAGGCAAGAATACTGGAGTGGGTTGTCATTTCCTTCTTCAGGGAATCTCCCCAACCCAGGGATCGAACCCATATCTCCTGCATTGGCAGGCGGATTCATTCTTTACCACTGAGCCACCTGGGAAGCCCCAGAGATCATGGTGAAGGAATGCAAACTTCATGACAGTGAACTATACGGAGAACTGATACTTAAGCAAGAGAATCCAGGTTCTAGTCACTAATAGTCACAACCTCTTGGAGCCTTGGTATCCTCTTTTGTAAACTAGAATTATAAACCCTAGGGATTTAGCATTTTAGGGTAAAGTTTCAGATGAGATAATGCATAGGAAAGTGCTTTGCAAGCTGTAAATTCCCTTACAAATACATGTTGTGGTTGAAACTGGTGTATTCTGATGTTAATAACATATTGTTCTTTTTGGTAGGCAGCTTTCCTCCAAGTCAGCCTGAGAAAATATTCCTTAAAAGAGATGCTGCAGCACTGAAAGTTGGGGAGAGAGCCTTCAAGGGGCACCATAAGAAATGGGAAGAAACGTTACCGCTGTGTCTTGGAAGCATCAATGTTATTCCTTGACAACTTTGTGATGATGTCATCTGGGGTGTAAGTTCAGTGAAAGTGAACGTGTTAGTCACAGTTGTATCTGACTGTTTGCTATCCCATGGACTGTAGCCCACCAGCCTCCTCTGTCCATGGAATTCTCCAGGCGAGAATACTGGAGCAGGTTGCCATTCCGTTCTCCAGGGAAGATTCTTTACTATCTGAGCCACAAGGGAAGCCTATTATCTCAGCATGCTGACATTCGGGAGGGGCAGATGGAACTGCCCATTGGAAGCAGACAAGCATTAGGCAGTCGAGATGTGGTCCAGGAAACTTGAGTTCACATCAGTGTGGGTTCTTCATCCCTTCTGCAAGGCCATTCCCTGAGTCTGTCCCTAGCTGCTGCTTCTCATCATCCTCTCTCCACACCATTATCTCTGCATCCTTGAGACAGAACTTCCCTTCCAGCAGCATCATGGGTCTAGTCTCAGAGCTTATTGATGACTTACCTTACCTTTTTGTTTATTATTTCCTCATTATGAAAACTCCCTTGAGACATCCCTGTTCTCCTTTGTGGAGGTTCTGCCTTGTATCTGTGAGATTATGAAATATTCAATGTCCTTTTCTCTTTGCCCATTTAGCTGCCTCCAGGGGGTTGAGTTTTTCCAGTAGTAGAGTTTGCTATTTCTTTTCATGGTGCCGGCTTTCCTCAGAGAGTGGTTGGTTACTCTTATCGCCGAGCTATCTTATATGGCAGATTCTTCTACATTCATTGCATGTGGATTCAGTGCTTGGTATCAGCTTCTAGATTCTCTGTGGCTTTTTGAACGTGTGCCTTCTTTTAGAGATTCCTTAACAGTTCCTGGTCAATGAAAATCTCCCTTCTTTTTTCCAAGCCTAGACAGTTATAAATGTATTTTTAATGTGATTTCTGTTATTGTATGGACTTGATACGATGACACCTGGACCACACCTAAACTGCCCCATGCTTGTCCGCTTCCAACAGGCAGTTCCATCTGCCCCTCCCAAATGGCAGAATGCTGAGATTACAGGCTTCCTTGGTGGCTCAGATGGTAAAGAATCTGCCCGCATGACAGGAGGATTGCAGTGGGTATGCAGTCTGCTGTCTCAAAATAGGAATCCCTTCAAAGTTCTTAAGAATCTTAAGTGGAATGTTTAAGCCAAGGTGGAGATAACGGTGATAAAACTTCGACTGCTTTGCACAGAGCTTTTTGTAGATAGACAAAGCTGTTGTGTTAGCTGTGCATTATTATAATTAAAATACAGCATCAGCTGGAACTTCCCTGGTGGTCCAGTGGTTAAGAATCCCACCTTCTAATGCAGGGGATGTGGGTTTGATCACACAGGTTCAATCCCTGATTGGGGAACTAAGATCCCACGTGCTGCAGGGCAACTGAGTCAGTGCGCCCTAATCAGAGAGAAGCCTGTAAGCTACAACTAAGACCCAATACAGCCAAAAATAAGTAAATGAATACATTTTTTTTAAATAAAATAAGATAGAGCATCAGCCTAATTTTAAAACCCATCTCCAATTCTTAGCTATGAGTTCTTGACAATATTGCTAATATTGTCAGTTTTCTTAAGTGTAAAAGGATATTACTTTGTTGAAAAGACTAAATAAGTTATAGTAGGTAGACTCAGAAAGTCTGGAACATAGTGAAGTTTCAATACATGTTAGCTGTTTTTATCATGATGTTATTAATTAACCCAAAGGGGGAAATGACCAAATACAGTGCTATCTTAGGGAATCCATGGATAGGAAACTACACACCTTTCTGCAAGAAACACGATTTCATTGGTGAAATTCTTCTCTTACTGTCCTTTCATCTAATTGTTAGATTCATTTTTGAGTTAACTTTACCTATTTAACTCCTTTTCATGAACAACACTGATTTTTAAGAATATTTTCTTTATTATCACACAAAATGAAAGTTGGAAGTTCCAAAGCAATGTAGAAACTGGGTTGCCTCTTACTCTTGTCTTTGTCTCCTACATTATCTGGGATTTTTGTGGATGAGCAATTTTGTGGCTCATGGAAATAAGGTGAATGCACCCACACTACCCAACAGGTGTATGATTGAATAAGGTTTGTGGGAGACTCTCCATCCCCCATCAAGTACAGTCCGTGATACACTTGACCCCATGACCCACTCTCCCTTCCCCCCCATGTTAGGCTTGAGTGTCCTGCCTCCATTCATGTTATCCTCAAAGCTCAGGGCCTCTCTCCTGACTGTCTGCCTGGTTGACCATTACAACTGCTCACTCAGGAAACCTTCCTGAAGGCCAGAAACACACCTCTGGTACCTCATTTGCTACATTATAGATGCTCTTGGGTCTGTCTCCCCCATGAGTCTGTCCGCCCTTTGTAGGTTAGGGCCTTATTATAATTATGTGTGCGTGCTTGCTAAGCCATTTCAGTTGTGTCTGACCCTTTCTGACGCTATGGACTGTAGCCTGCCAGGCTCCTTTGTCCATGGGATTCTCCAGGAGTGGGTTTCCATGCCCTCCTCCAGGGAAATTTCCTGACCCAGGGAATGAACACACATCTCTTATGTCTCCTGCATTTGCAGGCAGCTTCTTTACCACTGACACCACCTGGGAAGCCCACTATAATTATATCCACCAGCAATTAATACAGCTCATAAGAAATGTTGGTTACACTGAACTGAGCTACAGCAGCACCAGGGGGTCCCAGAAATTGGCAAGACTTCTCCAGCACTGATGAATCTATCTTGGTTGAGGATATCTTTGTGGTTGTCTTTAAAAGCTTTCTTTTTTCCATGGGAAATTTAAACTGGATAACTTAGAAAAAGCAACTGCTTCATTCCTGGCCAGGGCTATAAAGTCTTGGCTCTGGGGGCAGGTGATTCCTACATTAGTGTCCAAAAAAAGAGTCTTCTATCCAGAAATATTTAGTAACCTCCTGCTATGTGCTGGAACATGGTTCTAGGTGGAGGAGACAGAGCTCAGAGTGAGAAAGGCCAATCTTCTGTTCTCAAAGAGCTTAGATCCCATGCAAACAATCTTTGAATGCAGAAATGAATAAGCAGATAGATGAAAAGGAAGGAAGGAGGAAAGAAAGAAAGGCAGAAAGAAAGAATTTCCCTATGGGGATTTGTGTCAGGATGGATGATAAAACCAAGTGATGTGATACACAGTGGGAGAGGGTATTTTATTTTATTTTACTTTCCAGGCTGTGAGCCAGGCAGGATCTTAGTTTCCTGACCAGGAATTGAACCTGTGCCCTTTGCTGTGGAAGCATGGAGTCCTAACCACTGGACCACTAGAGAATTCACAGAAGATATTTTATATCTCTATGTTCAAGACACAGCAGGAGGCTTGAGAGGCTGGGACAGAGAGTGAGAGAAGCCTGCTGGATCCTGTAGGGTTTCCTGGACCAGTACAGAGTTTATTCGCATCATGAAGTGAGGTGTGTAGTTAGAAACCACGCCCCCTCCAAATACGGTGGGAAGCCAGAGTCTTTTCCCCTGCAAGAATGTTGGGAAGTCACTGGAGGCTTTGGAGCAGGAAATAATGTCGTCTGCTTAACATTTGTAGACGGTTGCTTGGCCTGCTTTATGGGGGAAGGCTTCAGAGGCAGTGTGATGGTGGGCGATTGAGGATGGCAGCCTGACTTGGGTGGTCTTGAGAGTCATGTTCAGGAACCAGAAGATTTGGGATCTGATTTGGAAGTAAGGCTGGAAGGACCCGATGGCCGAGTGAGAGAGAGAATGTGAGAGAAAGAAAACTGTCAATGGAAGAAGGAAAAAGTCCAAGTCTGGGCATGGAGACGCACCATCGATTGTTTTGGGTCCCTAAGACGCCCAGAAAAGCTGACTTTCCAGCCTGAGCATTGTGTGTGTGTTGTGGCAAGGTTCACGAGAGAGAAAAACAGAACATTCACTATGCTTCATTTATTTAATTCGAAAGATGAACTCTGCTGGGTTATCTGTTGGGCATAAACTCTGGTGCTGAGAAGCCCACTCATCCAGCCGCTAGCTCCTGAGTGCCTGGTGTGGTGAGACGTTGTGTCCTTGCTGGTGGGAAGTAACAAAAAATGCCTGGTTCCTCACCTCCGTGAACTCACAATGTAGCTGGGGAGGTGAGACATCCTTGGATAAATATATCTCATGCTAGAAATGATTAAGGTCATGGGACTGTTACCCACAGAAGGTAGTTGGAGTTCCAAAGACTGCTGGTGGGTGATGAGGAGACCCCTGGATCAGGCAAGAGAACTAGGGGGGTAGCTCTGGATGGGGTTTCCCAGGTGGCTCAGTGGTGAAGAATATGCCTGCTGATGCAGGAGATGCCAGAGGCGCAGGTTTGATCCCTGGGTTGGGAAGATCCTCTGGAATAGGACTTGGCAACCCACTCCAGTGTTCTTGCCTGGAAAACCCTATGGACAGAAGAGCCTGGCGGGCTACAGTCCATGGGGTGGCAAAGAGTTGGACATGACTGAGCATGTGCTCACACTGGATGGCGCAGATGGAGGCATAGAGGTGGGAAAGGCATGGAGTGTTTGGGGCTTGACTGACGCCTGGAAGGGAAGATATCTATGCAGTACTAGAAGGTGCATATCAGAGCAGCATCCTCCTTCCCTTTCCCCACTGCCCAGGGCATCGTGGTTTGGGGGAAAGGCCCTGTTATGTCCCCACATGGCTCCTCTTCCCCTTTGCCATTTTTGGTTTGCATTATTTCCACCTTGGAGTGTTCTTTGAACTTTCTGGAAGCCCCTCTTGGGGGTCTCCACATCTGTTCCTGGTTTAACCCTTTGCTCCATCTCCTGGGCTCTGCTCTGGAGGTTGTAGCATTTGAGATGCTGCCTTCCAGAAGTGTTTCTGTGACTCCGCATCGGGTACCTGTTTCGGTGTTTTGTTGAGCTCCCATTACTGGGGAAAGGAAGGACTCCTTTGGGTGTAGGAGTGGAGCTTAGGAGGAAAACCTAACACTTCCAGCTCCTGAACATACAGGACTCTGCCAAACCTGGCTTTACACGGACGAGGAAAAGCCTCACAAGTGATCTTCTCTGGTGTCAAGTGCAGACAAACCCTTGAGCCCCTCTGCGGGGTGCCCAGAAATAAACCACTGGTTTGTGAAACCGCAGGATAATCCATCTGATTAAAGCCCTGAAATCTGTTACTTCGAACATGCTTGCATATGCACTGGCAGGCATGTGCTCATACAAACTCTCAAGTCTATCTCTTCACACCCTTTTCTAACCTCCGAGGACTTCTCTCCTCCCCAGGGGGCTGGGGTCCAAGGCTTATAAAATGTGATTTCTAGAAATTTTTTTGCCTAGCCGAGATGTCATCTCTTTCCATCTTCCGCTGGGGGCTCACTGGCCATTGGACAATGGTTGGGGCATGGATCGGACATGCCCTTGATTGGTAGGGTTTTATCCCAAAAGCCTGGGTGGGAGGTTGTGCTGTAGTCTGTCACCTGGCTTTGGAAGAACCGTACTTTACTTGAGTCTTTCATTATCCCACGGCTCCCAAATGGCCCTGGGGATTGTGGGCTTAGAGGAGCAGCCAAGCACCTTTCAAGGACAATTTGCTATGGCAATACTTTGGCCACCTGATGCAAAGAGCTGACTCATTGGAAAAGACCCTGATGCTGGAAAAGATTGAAGGCAAAAGTAGAAGAGTGCATCAGAGGAGGAGATGGTTAGATAGCATCCCCGACTCAATGGACATGAATTTGAGCAAACTCCTGGAGATAGTGGAGGACAGAAGAGCCTGACCTGCTGCAGTCTGTGGGGTCACAAAGAGTCAGACATGACTTAGCTACTGAACCATAGCAACAACAATCCTTAGGAAATATGAGAGCAGGGGAAACTGCCCAGTTCTTATGTCTTTCTTAAACTCCATCCTAAAGTAAGAGAAAATCAAAGCAGATGTTAAACTTATCAAAAGAAACGAGCAGGGATTCTTCTCATTTCTAAATGAGGCTGGACACACCCCAAGATGAGGAAGATTTTGCTCTTTGTGTTTAGCCACGAGGAAACCCAAGACCACGGTGTTATTGGTTTAATTTTCCCTCATCACATAGAGTTGAACCCTCCTCAACTCTGCAGTTTCTGAATGGTCGCAACCCCGTCTCATAATATCCTTGTGTCATCACTCCGAGTAGTAGAGTAGCCCTGACTCTTTTAATCTCAAAAGAATGCTGACTGTTAATATTTATTGAAGTGGGAATCACGCTTGGTACTATATGTGTAATCTCAGGAAGTCTCCCAACTATTTGAGGAAATAGCTTATTCCCATTTTGCAGACAAGGCAACTGTGACTTGGATGGGTTTTTCTACATTGCTTCCAAGATCAGTTGAGAAAGTGTATATTTCAGGCGTTTTTCTATTGTATGTTCTTATTCTCCTTATAAACAAATTCTGTTGGCGAGGAGCGGGAGGCTTTTTTGTGTCCTGGCTGTGCTGCAGTAACTCTGGCACCTGAGATGCCCCTGCCACGGGGTAGTTGCCCAAGTTAGCATCTGGAGAATGACCCTGTAAGTTATTACGTAAGGTTGAAGGGTTAAGGAAGTGTGGTGGCCAAGCTTGGAATCACTCTTTGCTGATAGCAGAGGCTTTGTTCCTCACCACTGCCCCACACTGCCCCCTTGTTTATTTATAAATGATTCCCCTTCTCCCACTCTATGCCTCTTTTCAGTGCTTCTCACCCTTCTTGCTGGAATTGAAGGGCATGGTTGTTATTTATGGCACACTGCCTGGTGTCCTCCCACGCCTCCCCTGAACATGGTCCTGCTTCAGCCCCTCTTAGTTCAGCAGACTTAGTTCACTTACCTGGTCATTTTGTCTAACCCGAAATGCAGAACGTTTGCCTCCTTACTCCAAGAGTTTGGGCTTTTCCTAGGTTAAGATCAGCGCTAAGGAAGCACCATGTGACTGGCTGGGGTTACTCAAAGGCTCCCCTTTCCTGGTCACTGGGAAATGGAAAAGATGACAGCTGAAATTTTCAGGATCCTTTCAGAAGTAGTTATAACATACAGCATGACTGTACAGTCATGAAATAAATAGCTGTTCTAAGTGTGTCCATCGTGGAGAATTAGCAAAATACCAGAATCAGTAGAGGAAGACAGTTACCCGGAAATCCCATCAATATTTTTGGAGAATCCCATGGACGGAGGAGCCTGGTAGGCTACAGTCCACGGGGTCGCAGAGAGTGGGACACGACTGAGCAACTTCACTTCTTCAGGCTACTTCATAGACCCTGATGTTCTTTCTCTGTGTGTGTGTGTGTGTGTGTGTGTGTGTGTGTGTGTTTGCACGTGTACCTGTGTGTCTCTATGTGTGTGCTTCCGTTTTTATTTTATTTATCTTGTCTGTGCTGCGTCTTTGTTGCGGTGCATGGACTGTCTGGTTGTATCACGGGCATTCAGTAGTTGCAGCATGTGGGCTTGGTTGCCCCATGGCATATGGGACCTTACTTCCCCTACCAGGGATTGAACTAGCATACCCTGGATTGCAAGGCAGATTCTTATCCACTGGACCACCAGGGAAGTCTCTGTTTCCCATTTTAAAACAAGGGGACTAAGCCCAACATGTCATATTGATGAATAATTATATTAATAACTGACATTTTCTACATAGTATTGCTTCATATGTCTGGCTCCATGTCTTTAAGTTTTCTTGTGTAAGATCCCTTTCCTCCGTAATATTCCATCATGTACCACCCTTTAACTGTGTCTTGATAGTGGAGCACTTGCATTGTGGCCACTGTCTTTATACTACAGTTAACCATTCTTTTACATAAATGTTTTTGCACAGATGTAGTTACTTTCTTAGAGGAGATTTCTAGAAGGTGGCTTTCAGCAAAGTGCATGTCTAGCATGTTCAGTGGGAAAGCTCTTGGGTGTGGGAGCCAGACCAGCGTGGCCTTGAGTCCCTGTTCCTCCACTTACTAGTGGGGTGACCTTGAGTCGGTTATCTGGGATCCTCAGACCCCTGTGCTAGTGCTGGTGCCCAGTCGTGTCTGACTCTTTGTGACCCCCTGGATTGTAGCCCTCCAGGCTCTCCTGTCCATGGGATTCTCCAGGCAAGAATACTGGAGTGAGTTGCCATTTCCTACTCCAGGGGATCTTCCCAACCCAGGGATCGAACGAACCCGAGTCTCCTGCATCAGCAGATGGATTCTTTACCACCAAGTCACTGGGAAGCCCAGATTCCTGTGACATGGGAATAAAATCTAACTCGTAAACTGTATGGGAATGAAATGATCAAACCATGCGGAATGCTTTAAACAGTGCGTGGCACATGGGAAACTTTTAATAAAAGGCAGCTTTAAGGAAGTACATTTTCAAGTGGATAAATCAATAACAGATTACTATGATTCTTATCTGTATTCGTGTTGTTTTGACATCTAAGGTCTGCTACACGGGCAGCAGCACTCTGGTGTGTGTGGACTTTCTGGCCGTATGTTTCCTCCAGTCCAGACCAGCTTTCTCCCCCTTTCCTGTCCTCCTGATCCTCCCCTCTCCCCTTCCCTGAGACATTGCTGTTTTACAGAGCATGGCTTTTTTTCAGGCTCCGTGCTCTTGCCATGGACGCTTGCTTTGCTCTCATCCCTCTCAGACTTTCCCTCCTTGTCAGTTTATTAATTCCACTCAGGATGACTTGGAGCACGGCCTCAGCTTTTCCAATTGGCTTGACGCGTTTGCTGCAGCATCAGACCATTCTCTCTGACTTCGAAATGTCTTTAATCTATGGTGAGCTGGTATTTGTGCTCCTAACAGATGTTTGGGGTGCTTGCAGGATTGTCTTCTCCCATTGCCCTGGCCTCCTGCCCCTTCAAGCTGCCCTGTTTGTTTGGCATCTTCACCCGGCTGACCACAGACCAGGGCCATCTATCTGGAAGGTCTCCTTTGCCAGGCAACACCAGGAGTAGCGTGATGACTGTGACTTTCTGGGGAGCCTGCTTACGAGGAGGAAGTGGGGTCCTGCAGGATATGGTTTGAGTTTCTAGACGTGGTCCAGGAGCTTGGGGATCTTTGATCCCCAAGATACATGACACATAACAAGCTCCATGGCTCATTAACAAAATTCATCCTTCCATCATCGCAGTAGACACCGGGTGAGACCTAGGGTGTGTGTGGCAGATAGCCTAGGGAAGACCATGAGGGTGGGGAAGCCTGTGAATTCCCTGGGGTTTCCGCCATGATCTGGATGGGTGAAACAACAGGAATTTGTTGTCTCACCTTTCAGGACACCAGAGATCCAAGATCAAGGTGTTGGCAGGGCTGAGCTCCATCAGAGCACTCTAGGGAAGAAGTCGTCCCATGCCTTTCTGCTGGCTGCTGGTAGCTTGAGGTGTTACTTGGCTTGTAGACGAATCTCTATAACCTGCCTCCTTCACATAGCACCCTCCCCAAGTGCTTCCACATGGTCTTCCCTCTGCGCCTGTCTGTCCTGGCCTAAATTTCCGCTTTTGATAAGGACACCACTCATACAGGATTGGGACTCACTCTAATGACCTCATTTTAACTTGATCATCTCTGTAAAGATTTGATGTCCAACTCAGATCACGTTCTGAGGTCCTAGAGGCATTAGAACATCAACATACCTTTTTGGGGGAGATTTGATTCAACCCAGCACAGGAGGAAAGACATGGGGTCTGTTATGCTTCCCCACCCGACCCGGGCAATTCAGGCTGTGTGCCAATATTCAGTCACCTCGTTTCAGGGTTGAGATGAGCAGGGCCAAGAGCCTTGAGTGATGTCTCCGCCCAAGGAGGATGGTGTCCTGCCCGCTTGCCTCAGCCCTGCCTGCCTCTCTCCCAGCACAGTGGGAGTTTCTGGGATCCTGAGATTCAGAGAGAAAGCAGCCCATCCAGAGGCCAGCTGATGGGAATGGATGGCTGTCTGGGAGGGCGGAGTGTGGAAGGGGTGGTGGGATCAGGAAGGGACGTGATGGACCCCCAAGGTGGCAGGAGGCTGCAGAGGGCTCCTCAACCCACCCTGCCCCTGGCTGTGCACTGGTGGCTGGGTGCTTAGCATCTCCAAACCTCAGCTCCTCTGTGCCTGAGGCTGGGAGACTGATGAATGCCCTCTAGGACCCCTTTCCCACCAGAACAGAATTAAGCGAGCTCCGAATGTGTGGAGCACAGAGGAGCTCGGGGGCCCGGCCCCTTGCAGGGAGCACAGCCCCTCTTCCTGTGGAAACATCTTCCTCCGGGCCGCCCTGCCCAGGGTCACCCAGCACACATCTGGTGCCCCGCCTACCCAGCTTTAAATGACTCCCACCTCCCGACTCCCATCTCTTCCCACATGGAAGCCGGCTACTCCTTTTCACGATCCCCATTATTCTAGTTGCACACATCTGTCTCCCATCGTTGTCAGCCCAGGAAGCTATGCCAAGCTTCTTGAACACAGCCCGAGCCTGTTGGGCCGGACTCGTGGTGGAGCCAGGCTCGGACACACGGAGTGCTGCCCTCGCGGTGACATGACCTTTGGGTCTTGATCACCCACAATCACCTTAACACCATACACACACACACAGAGACTCACAATACGCACACGTACACACTCCCCCATATTTAAAGGAGCCCCGAGCCTTGTTCATGCCATCTGGTATAGCCTGCTTGCCTGCTTGCGGCCTGAACAGTGGAGGCCCAAGTCCACATCCTGTTTAAGGGGATGATGAGGAAGGGGAGGGTGGGCATTGCTCAAGAGGGGAAGTCTCCCTCAGAGCCTGCCCCAGCTAATTTGGGAGCACTCTGCTGACAGAAGCAGACAGGCAGGAGGTTGGAGATCACAGTGACCCACCCCAGGCCACATAAGGCTCATTGTTGTGGAGGTCAGTGGAGGAAAAGAGGGTGGCCTAGGGCAGGCAAGCTATTTGCTTATCAATGACCAATGATAGCTTCCTTCAAGCTGGAATTGCTTGTCACTGGGAATTCCATAGTCACTGGGTGGGCTCAGGTCTTTAGGTAGCGCTGCCTTTTTCTTAGCAGGGTAGCCGTGGTCATTTGCACGGGACGGTTCTCAAGAGGGTGAGATGCACTTGCAGGCATTATAACTGCCAATCACTTCTTCCGGGTCAGTCACCATGACAACCAGGAATACCTGCCCCCCCTTTCACAATGGCTTGTAGAGGGGCAGTGCATGCGTGTGTGCTTGCTGTCACTTCAGTTGTGTCAGACTCTTTGCCACCCCGTGGACTGTAGCCCACCAAGCTCCTCTGTCCATGGGGTTCTCCAGGCAAGAATACTGGAATGGGTGGCCATGCCCTCCTCCAGGGGGTCTTCCTGAACCAGGGATCAAACCTGCGTCTCTTAAGTCTCCTGCATTGGCGGGTGGGTTCTTTACCACCACTTGGGAAGCCCTTTAGAGGGGGCAGTACCAGCCCTTTTTGAGAATCTGCTAGACCCACATTGGTTAAACAAGAATGAATGAAGATACTCTCCTTTTGTGATTTTGCAACAAATTCATTCTTGAGACGTACAGGGAGCCTTGACCTCTCCAGCCCCGGGTGGAGCCTGGCCAGCATTATTGAATCCACATCTCCCTGCTGCAGGGATGAAGGGCACCCAGCTGCCCCAGGCGGGGCTGTGCATGCAGTTCAGAGAGCTCACAGGCTGAGCAGAGCTGGTCCTTCTGCTTCGTCGTTGGTCTGGGAGCTCTGGGAGCCCATCTCCACCCTTCCCTCTTGGAGTGGCTATTCAGGGTCCGGGCCCCAGCATTGTGCTAATTAAGCGTCTGGCTGTAGAAGAGAGGATTGTGTGCGATTCCCTTTCAGCAGCTCCTCACAGATGGGTTGATGGGGACCAGATTCAGCTTCTGACATTCACCAGGAGTTTTACCAGGCTTCCTGGAACAGACCGGGAAACAGAGTGAGTTCCTTTAGGTCAAGTGATTTGAGCCCAAGTTCCTCCCCCAAGTCCTCAAATGACTCTGTTAGTAGCTGAATGTTTTGGGCATCCCTGAGGCTACTGATCTGAGGGATGGGTGCAGTGGGGAAAACTGGGGGACGGGAGCGGCAGAACCGAGCTGCCTTCCAGCCCTGCCACCCACAGATCTCCACTGCCTGGGCTTGTTGCTGTTTAATCGCGAAGTGGTGTCCAATTCTTTTGCTACCCCACGGACTGCCCATAGGATTTCCCGAGCAAGAATACTGGAGTGGGTTAGCCGTTTCCTTCTCCAGGGGATCTTCCCGACCCAGGAATCGTACCCACCGCTCCTGCCACATCTCTTGCATTGCAGGCTGGTTCTTTACCGCTGAAGCCCAGAAAGTTATTTGTTGTTTAGTTGCTGAGTGGTGTCCAGCTCTGCCTAGGTTTGCTCACCTGCAAAATGGGAAGAGTGATCATCTTGCTGCCTTAGCTCCACCGGCATGGAATGGGGGCCAGGAGGCAGTATTAGTAATAAGAGCGTGTTCTGAACTCCAGCGAGAAAAGGCGCTGCGCACATCCGTGGTTTAATAGGATTTGATGTAGGCACAGTCAGAAGGTGGAAACTGACCTAATCCAGCCGTGAGTGTCATTGTCAGGAAGACCCAGCGGTCTGTGAACCAGAGGCTAAGTGGTGTCCCTCTCGCCATCCTGGGAGGCCTCCCTTCCTTGACACTCTGTCCTCCTCACGACCAAACTTCTCTCATGAGACACCATCTCTGCAGTGTCCCTGCAAAGCTCAGGTGCCTTGCAGCCCAGCCCCCACCACCCACACGCCCCAGAGCCTCCTCCACCCACGGCCTCATCACTGAAGCCATTGAGGCCAGCCTCCTTCTGCTGAGCTTCTGAGCACCCTTACCTCATTGTCATCTTCCTGAAATTCTCTCTTGTCTGGCTCTCCCACGCGGTCCTGCTCTCTGCCCTGCCTCCGACAATCTCTTCCCACTGTTCTGAGTGGCTGGCTTCTCCTCTGCCTTGGACTCTGCCGTCTCAACGCTCTCCTTTCCAATGTCAGGTATTCCAGTGGTGTCATATCCCAAGCATACAGGGACTGTATCATGAGCTGCAGACCCATCTTCCCTGCTGCCTGGTAGATACCCCACCCAGATGTCTTGTGGGCACCGAAAGTGCTGTGTGTCCGACTCCACACGGGGCTCACTCTGGGCCACAAACTGCTCTGCTGCCAGAGGGTGTGCCCCGTGGTCCCCCACCTTAGACAGGGAAACCACCTGCTGCCCTGTTTGGTTGCACAGAACCTGGGCACTGTCCTCAGTTCGCCCCACTGCTGGTCCCCACGATCAGGCAACCTCCATGTCATCGGAATTCTACCCTCAGAGGTGGCTCTTGAGTTCATCTAAGCCTTTCATCTCTACCACCACAACCCTGATCAAAACCACCTTCATCTCTCACCCCCACTCAGGTCATTTTTCCCACCTGAAATATTATCACATTTTCCCTTGACGTGACCTGCATCCTCTCTGAATTTCCTTCTCTCCCGCTCCAATCCTCCCCCCTCCCCCCTCCCTCCCCACCTCTCTCTCCTCCAGCCTTCCTGGATTGTACAATGGTTTCTGAGGACATGCCATGTACTGTCTTGCCTCTGAGCCTCGGGACTTGAGCTTTGGTTCCTACCACCTGGAACAGTCTCTCCACCCGCCGCCCCATTGCTCTTGCTCTGGTCTCGACTTCAGCATCCTTTCCCCTGGGAGGTTGTCCCTAATCGCCGGTTTTTCACAAGGGCTCCCTGCTCCCAAAGCACCCTTGACTTTCCCTAACACCCCAGGTTTCTTATTCTGACTCCTGGTTCCACACTTTTCTTCCTAGACTACAGACTCCCTGAGGGCAGGAAATCTTCATAGCATCATTTCCATCCATGCCAAACCCAGGGCCTGACTTCAAATGAACAGTCAATACACAGTTGTCAAAAGAAGGATGAGTGAGTGAAGGGTGTTTGCCCAGCAGAAACCTGGAAGGGGATCAGAAAGCAGGCCCGGGATTTAAGGCACCAATTTCCTCAGGCTGGCATTAGGAATTCCCAGCATAGGGGACTAACCCCATTCACTCTGGGAACAGTACCTGCATGCACACAGTCAGGTAAAAAACCGAATGAGGTTTAATCCCTTCCCACAAGGAGCTTATTCCTTTTTGTGAAATACAAGCTCTGAAATGACTTTGGCAGTAGTCGGACTGGTTCCTTCTTTCTCTGTGGCCAATGATGTAGCACAAGGAACGTACAGTACACACACACACACGCACGCACGCACGCACGCACACACACACACACACACAGATACATACGGGTGTTGTGCCTGCATACGTGGACATGCCCAAACCCTTCCTGTCTTTGATGAAATGGCGTTCATTTTTCTGATTGGGCTCTTGGCATTCTCAGGAGCATCCCATCAGCCTGAGAGCTGGGAAGCAGGTGTGGCCTGTGAGGCTCTTGCTTGGGTTTTCTGGTTCGATTTATGCCCCCCGACTCCTCGTCTAGTGAGCACTACTCTTACACTGTCTTTCTCCCTGAAATTAGCACTTGATTTAGTGCCTCTCAGGTGGCACACTGGTAAAGAATCCACCTGCCAATGCAGGAGACGCAGGTTATTCCCGAGTCAGGAAGATCCCTGGAGAAGGAAATGGCAACCCACTCCAGTATTCTTGCCTGGGAAATCCCATGGACAAGAGGAGCCTGACGGGCTATAGGCCATGGAGTCCCAAAGAGTCGGACAAGACTGAGCACATAATCACATTTGCTCCCCCCCAGACTGGCTTTATCCTTTATGTGCTTAGAATTCGCCTTCGCTTCCTCTTCTGGATTCTCAGTTGGGATGAAGTCAGAGGATGGAGACTGATTATGCCCTTCCTCCTTGACCCCTGTAAAACTTCTTGGAGGCTCCCCAGAGGCAGCCAGTTCCTGCTGGTGGAGGAACATCTGACAAGAGACCCTGGGAAGCCCCCAGGCCTGTTCAGGATGCGCCTGTTCTTCACTCTCCAAGACTTTTGCTGTTATCCCCTGGCTCAAGTGACACAAGGCGCTGGTTCCTGCCTTTCACACCCCAGCAAGCGGCTATTTCCCAGAGGTCTTAGAAGTGATTCCATCCTCTTTGGGGCTGTTTCATATTTCAATTATCTTCAGAGAGGAGCATATGTCTGGGATCTTTGCCTGGCTGTGAAATTTCATTTCCATTTCTTTACACCTGCAGTTGCAACGTGCGTAGAAAACAGAGCCCTGCTGATGTCCCAGACCCAGGTTATCAAGATGCTAATTTAGCTGTTGTTTCCCAGAAGGGGCTGGGGCCCTAGAGCAGAGTTCATCAGCTAGGGCTTTGTGGGGCCATCTTTTTTTTTTTTCTTTCTCTTTTTTGTGTGTGCATGGTAAGTTGCTCAGTCATGTCTATCTCTTTGCAGTCCTGTGAATTGTAGCCCATCAGGCTCCTCTGTCCAAGGGATTTTCCAGGCAAGAATACTGGAATGGGTTGCCGTGCCCTCCTCCAGGGGCTCTTCCTGACCCAAGGATGGAACCGGAGTCTCTACGTCTCCTGCATTGGCCAGCAGATTCTTTACCACTAGCGCCACCTGGGAAGCCCCTCTCTCTTTTATTTCTCAGCCTCTAGTTCTTTCTCCTTTGCAGGCATGAGCTCTTAGTTTCCATCTTTAAGGCTGACACTGAAAGATATTTGTTGTTCCAGATGCTCATTTCAATTTGCAGTTTGTCCTGAGGGGCCGGCTTATCCTCTGACTTTTTCCCTTTTCCTGATCCCACCTGTCACTCCCCTCTTGGGACCTCTCAAAAGCAAGAGCTTGTCTCCGCTGTGTTCTTCTGTCCCCACAAAGCCGATGATCCAAGGGATTTCTCCAGCCTTGTGTGTTCTTTTCTCCCTCCCCATGGGCCAGGGCCTGGCACAAAGCAGATGCACATTTAGTGGTCACAACATGGGCCCCCTTCACGGGGGCGACAAGAGAGGGCAAGGTGGATTCTAGTGCCCCAATTCGGGTTTAACCTCATTCTCCCCTCTTTCTCCAGTAAACTGGATCAGAACCAACAGCCCTGTAGGAGTACATTTCTTTGCCTCAAAACCAGGCCCCGGAGACCGTTTGATTCTTTGGCAGAGAGGCATAGGCTTAATTAATTTTTCTCTTTCTCCCTTTGAACCTCTTGGAATACACACACATACTCTCATTCATGCACAATTGGGTGTAGAAGAATTTTAATGGCAGGTGCTGTTAGCAGTTCTTTTCCTCCTGATGCAGACCAGGGTTTTTCCATCTGGATTTTTTAGCAGGACCTAAGAATATTGACTTTCTAACCACTTGGATTTGGGTGGGGTGAGCATAAGGGGAAGGGGGGAGAAGGTTCAAGGGGGAAATACGCTTATATATAAATCACATGTGAAGGCAGTTTTGAAGTCATTATTGCTTCAGGATGTGTGAACCATAATTATTTTTTAAGGTCTTGATTTGCCCAATGAGCATTTCCCAGGGTTGCCGCTCCAAGCATGACGTCTTTGCTGTCAGGGGGTCCGGCCGGGTCTGATAGGAGTTTAATCGCTTTGAAAGGGGCCCCTGGTGGGATCTGGTTTCTCCCGGTTCTCAGCTGCGGTCAGTTCTGCCCGCGGTGTGATATCCACATGACTTCAGCGATTAAGACAATGGCCTTAAAATGAAGAAGAGACGTTCCCCCCTTCTCTTTTCCTCCTGATGTTTTTTAATGGTTAGCTGCACAAGGCAGTAAATCATCCAAGGCTGTGTGGCTATTGGTGGTTAAACTTGCCCTCTGCCCTCATCATCTCCGTGCTCAAAACAGACCCTGCTGTTTTGCCTAGACTCTGAAAGCCACTTTTCCACTGCCCACATTCAGCCTTTTGGCCCCCGAGGCTGATCCTGCCTTTTCACCACCCCCTCCCCCTTCTCCATCTGCACACCCACTTTCCAGCCTCCATCCCTCGTGTCCTGGCAGCTGCAGCCCTGCATCAGTAACAGTCGTCCTGGGGAATAGTTGTCAAGGGTCATGTAAAACATCCCCCCTCTGTATGTTGAGAATGTTTTCCATCCCCAAAGGGCCTTTCTGGATAATGAGGAAGGTCGAACTGGGGCAGCATACAGGAAGAAGCCCAGGAAAGGGAAATCTGTGTCCGTAAGCCATGCTGATCCAAGACTTATCTGGGGGGTTGGCCATGTAAAGAGAAGTGTGGAGAGTTGGGAAAAGAATATTGAGAGAGTAGTGGAAATGTTTGAGGGGTATGTGTGCAGAAACATTTTAAAGGCTGTGGTGGAGAACTAGATTTGTGACAAAACTTTGTAACAGGGTAACCTGTTCTTTCACTGAAGTGTGCTTTAGTGGGATGGTAACAAATTCAGCATATGTGCTACCATTCTATGCTTTGCCCATAGCAGGCATCACTAGTCAACCACAGCACTCCTTCCCACTGTCACTTCTTTGTACGTAATAGGTATTATTAATCAATCATAACGCTCCTTCCCACTGTCACTTCTTTGCACATAGTAGACATCATTAATCAATCATAACACTCCTTCCCACTGTCACTTCTTTGCTCACAGCAGACATCACTAATCAAGACATCACTAATCAATCACAGCACTCCTTCCCACTGTCACTTCTTTGCACATAGTAGACATCATTATCAATCATAACACTCATTCTCATTGTCACTTCTTTGCTCACAGCAGACAACACTAATCAATCACAGCACTCCTTTCCACTGTCACATCTTGGCACATAGTAGACATCCCTAATCAATCATAACACTCATTCCCACTGAGCTTCACAAGGCCCTTTAATCCTCAGCACAGGTCTTCAGGGAGCCATATATCAATCAGATGGATATGGAACTTAGGTTGAAACCCATTTGGCATCTCTATTTTGTTGGAAAGAATAGTAGGCTTAGAGTCAGAATACCTGAATTCTAGTCTCCAACCTACTAGTCATTGATACCTAATTATTCATAATGATTATCTAATTTCAATTTCTTCCTCTCTGGTAAGAGAACAATGGTTATCACAGAGGTTTGAAGTAAGGGTTAAGTAAAGTGAAAGTGTTAGTTGCTCAGTCGCGTCTGACTCTTTGCAATACCATGGGCTATAACCTACCTGTTACAGTCCATGGAATTTTCCAGGCAGGAATACTGGAGAGGGTAGCCATTCCCTTCTCCAGGGGATCTTCCCCGCCCAGGGATCGAATCTGGGTCTCCTGCATTACAGGCAGATTCTTTACCATCTGAGCCACCAGGGAAACCATGAGTTATGAGTAAGGTAACGTGTAACATAGCATTTGTGGTTGTCTAGGACAGAGCCTGCTGCATTGTAACAGCTTGGCAAGGGTGACCAAATACACATTTGCAGTGGCACACCCCGCCCACGTGTATAACAGTAGATAGTTCTTCTCTCACCCTTGCTGCTACTTTTAATGTCCTCAGTGAAGGCAGATGGAGACCAGCTGGGGCTGTGTCTGCCTCATTTTAACTTCATGGTGTTAAGACTCTTGTTAAATCTCCCTTTCACAAACTAAGAAAAATGGTCCCTTGCTACCCTGAGAAGACACAGAGTTCACACCCACATGTCGGGACCTGACACCCTGCGTGTGTAGCCATGTGCAGATACCAGGCCTGCATTAGACCTTAGCTGGGCAGGGCAACTTCACCATGACTAAGGAAAGCCCCACAAGAGATCTTGGTTGAGATGTTTGTATAGCTCCTTGTCCTAGAGGTCCAGCTGGTGGTGATAACAGAGAACTGGGGACCCATGGAGGCGGTGGGACAGGCTTTTTTGGAAGAGGTTTCACTGTATTTCACCCATTCCAAGATCAGGAGACTGAGGAGGGGTGTGTGGGGTGTCCCAAGAGCCACCTTCTCCAGTGTGTCGTCACATTGGCTTTGGACGCTACCTTCAGACTGGGGAGGTGTTCTTTTCAGAGCAGCAGCCTCAGGGGACATTCTTTGAGCAAACCGAACCCCTGGGGTCATAAATTCACACATCCTGAGATGTCAATGACTTCCAAATGCCTTTCTCATTATATATATATATTACACGTAGTGCATTTTACTTCCTGTTCTACTGATCTGCAGTGAAAATAGATCTCTTCCATGTGGCTTCAAATTCTCTTCGGACTTTTCCTTGTTTATCTTTCCACTCAAATGTGGGCAGTTCATACCAAAGATTAATCAAGGTCCTTATGTCCTTTCTTTTTTTCCTGGAATGAAAGGGGCAGAACCCAGATCAATGCCTCAGGGAAAGATTCATTGTAATTCAACAAATAGGTATTGACTACCTGCTTGTGTGCTAGACAATATGGGAGGCATTGAAAAGGGTAAAACATAGTCCTTGCCTTTATACAGCTTAAAAACTCATGAGGGCTAAAGAAATACACAAAGGATAAGGCAAAACAGAAGATCATGAAAATGCCCTGGGAGTGCGAAGGAGGCAGATCCCCAAAGACTTCGTGGAGGAGGTGGCAAATGTAGCCCCTTGAGATCAGTCCTGCATCAGCTGTAGATGGATGGGCTGGGATGGGGCAAGGGTGGGGCAGTAGAAGTGACAGTAGAACTGAGGAGCCACCAGAGTGAGGATGTGGAGATAAGAGCCCTGAAGGGTGCAGGCTGTAGTGAGGATAGCTTTATGTAAGAAGCATGGCCTGAGAAACAGGACTCTTTATCTTGCAGAGGTTGGGTTTCAGAAGCAGAAGTCTTGTGCGTTTGTAAGGCACTAGGACAAGTCCCATGTGGGACCTTGGCAGTTCCGCGGATACTTGAACAATCACAGTCCTGGCTCAGTCCACTTTCCATTATGCCACACTGCTACCAAAGCTGAAGCTCCAATACTTTGGCCTCCTGATGCAAAGAGCCGACTCATTGGAAAAGACCCTGATGCTGGGAAAGACTGAAGGCAGAAGGAGAAGAGGGTGACAGAGGAGGAGATGGTTAGATAGCATCACCAACTCGATGGACTTGAATTTGAGCAAACTCTAGGAGACAGCAGAGGACAGAGGAGCCTGGCGTGCTACTAGAGTTGCAAAGAGGGTTGCAAAGAGTCGGACACGACTGAGTGACTGAATGACAACAGTCACAACATCTGCTATGAGGACTGGTCAGGCCACTGCCTTTCTCTGGGCTTCAGTTTCTACACTCAAAATCAGGAAGGTTTTTGTTTGTGTTGTTGTTTGCCTCCAGAGAACTTTTTCAATTTGATGTAAGTTTGAATGAGAAGATATGTCCAGTGGATTTCATTAAGGAAAAACCGAAGATTGCAATGAATTCCTGAGAGACACGGCACATTGATTTCTTTGGGTCATCCACTTTTCAGGGGGAAAAGGAAATTTTATACATAAGTGACCAGATTTCGTGTCCAAAAAATATTATTATATTATTTCTTCAGTACTATTTTAAGCCTTTTTATTGGAGTAAAGTTGGTTTACAATGTTGTGTTAGTTTCTACTGTATAACAAAGTGAATCAGCTGTGTGTATGTGTGTTAGTTGCTCAATCATGTCCAAGTCTTTGCAACCCCATGGACTATAACCTGCCAGGCTCCTCTGTGCATGGAATATTCCAGGTAAGAATACTGGAGTGAGTTGCTGTTTCCTTCTCCAGGGAATGTTCCCAACCCAGGGATTGAACCCAGGTCTCTTGCATTACAGGCAGATTCTTTACCATCTGAGCTATAAATATACATGTATTCCCTCTTTTTTAGATTCCCTTCCCATTTAGGTCACCACAGAGCACTGAGCAGAGTTCCCTGTGCTTTGCAGTAAGTTTTCATTAGTCATCTGTTTTATGAATTAACCAATTCTAGGTTTGACATCTATGATTTTGTGATGATAGTGGAAAGGTGCTGGGAGTATCTTTCCTTCCTTCCTTCACTCCTTCATCTATCTCTCCTCTTTTAGATGGGAGTGGAAACAAAGTGACATCCATTTCTGCAAGGAAGTCAGGAGTCCAGTTCTGGGCTTGGTCTGTTTCCTGCTCTGATACAGGTAGTCAGCATGGATGCTTCTTCCCAACATGAGATCCCAACAGGCTCCTTATTGCAGACCCATCAACTTGGAACTTCCGCTTCATTCAGCAGACTCTTTCTGACCACTTCCCTGGTTCAGTGTTGTGTGGGGTTGAGTAGGGTAGAGACTCCTGCCGCTCTCGAGGCAGATACATCAGCCTGGAGGGAACAGTGGGCCCCAGACCTCGTGCTTATCAGAGCCATCATGGAGGAGTTTTTTTTTAAGTGGGAATTCTTGAATACATTCATTAATGATGTTGCCACAGTAAGCCTGGAGTAGATTAACTGCTCCCAGATGACTTTGACCCTGGCCCACGTTTAAGGAACTCCAATCAGAGGAAGATGCTCAGCCACCACTACTCAGAATGCTGTTGTTGTTGGTCAGTTGCCTGCCTTTTGTCTGACTGTGTGACGGCATGGACTGCAACGCGCGAGGCCTCCCTGTCCCTTACCATCGCCCAGAGTTTTCCCAAGTTCATGTCCTTTGCATCGGTGATGCCATCCAGCCATCTCATCCTCTGTCACCCTCTTCTCCTTCTGCCTTCAATCTTTCTCATCATCAGGATCTTTTCTAATGAGTTGGCTTTTCGCATCAGGTGGCCAGAGAATTGGAGCTTCAGCATCAGTCCTTTCAATGAATATTCAGGGTTGATTTTCTTTAGGATTGACTGGTTTGATCTCCTTGCTATCCAAAGAACTCTCAGGAGTCTTCTCCAGTGCTACATTTAGAAAGCATCAATTCTTCAGCGCTCAGCCTTCTTTATGGTCCAACTCTCACATCCATACATGACTACTGGAAAGACCATAGCTTTGACTAGACAGACCTTTATCGGCAAAGTGATATCTTTGCTTTTTAATATACTGTCTAGGTTTGTCATAGCTTTCCTTTCAAGAAGCAATTGTCTTCTAATTTCATGGCTGCAGTCACCATCTGCAGTGATTTTGGAGCCTAAGAAGAGGAAATTTGTCATTAGTGTAATTGTATTTATTTGGATGTATTGAGTATTTGTTGTTTTTTTCCTCTATGTGCTTGATATAGACCTCAGTATCCCAGAGGTGGGAGATAAAGGGGGACCCCCTAAGCTGTAATATTATGAGACTTCCACTTCTGAGCATGTGCACAGTGGATGACCTCATTAGCAGGCAGGTCATCCACATGAAGTGATGCCCTCATTCATGATTCCTACCTGCACCATTCTCTTTACTTTTCATTTACAACTCGCATTGTATCAGCTGAGATTGAAAAGAGCTTCCTAAGGTGGACAGATCAGGTGTTTAGCTCTCTTTTCTTTTGGATATGGAGACCAAGGCTCCGAGAGAGGAATCAATATTTTCAAGTTCATAGAAGTAGCAAGTGGAAGACCCAAGATGCAAAGCTCAACTCTTCTGTGAGTTCATTGCCACTCCCCTGTCCACACTGAGAAGCGTCCTCGTCCCCCGGAGCCCTGGGACCTTGGAGCTGGGAGATGCCAGCATGGGCTGGGAAGGTTGGGGAGAGCTTCATGGAGAGCTGATTCAAGGTGGCAGAGGACCGCAGCTGGAGCCCGTCCCAGGAGCAGGATGGCTGCCACCGCTTTGATCTGGGATAATCCTGTCTGCTGAGAATGGCAGCTCCTTACATCTGCCTTGTAAGGCAGTAATGCCATGACAACGTATGTTTGTGTTATTTCATCTGCACGGAATTCACGTGAGGCAGAGAGAAGGCAGAGCTGATCACTCCGTCTACCAGTGGGAGAATTTAAGTTGAAGGTAGGAATTTTCCTCAGTGAACGGAAAGACTCTATCCCACGCCTGCCATGTGCCAGGCACCGTGCCCTCTCTAAGTATGTCATGCGATGCCTCATTGATTCCCCTAACTGCTCTGTGGAGTAGGCATCATCAGCCTGATTTTACGGTTGGAAAAACTGAGGCTTACAGAAAGTGTGTGATTTACTCACAGACAGATGGGGAAAGCGGCAGAGCTAGACTCTGAGCATGGGTCTGTCTGAACTCCCAGACCACTCTCTTGCCCCAAAGCCCACTCTGCGCTGATCACCGAGTGGAACTGCTCTGAGTCCCCAGTCAGTGGCCCCAGTAAGCTGCTCCGTCAAGGGAACCCTCAAAAGAGCAGCTCCATCAAACGCCCGCTGTGTCATTCACACCAGCATCCCTGCTTACCTATACATTAGAAACTGTGCATCAGGTGGGGCTGCTCAAGAAGCCTTGCCCCAAGAAACTTCCCTGTCGAGATGACTCAAGTTGCTCAAGACCATCTAACTTGTAAGTGGCAGGGCTGGGACTAAAAGGCACGTCCCTGACTCAACGGTCCGTCCTCCGAATGTGGCTCAGTCTCCCTGAAGGATGTTGAGCATCCCAGGCTGTCTTCCGGCCAGGGTAGCCAGAAGCAGGGTCTGGCAGGGATCTGTGGGTATTATCCTGGGTCATGCCCCAGTCTCCAGACTGAGCTGCTCTAGCCCACTCTGGGGAGGGGTTGATGCTAGAGCTTTTAAGCATGTTCTTCTGACTGTCTAGCCTAACTGTGTCCTGCTAGGGCCAGAGGTGAGATGCATATGGTGAGGCCAGCTTTAGGTATTCTTCCCCACAGCCCCTTCTGTGCCTCAGAACCCACCCTGCAAGGATGACACCCGAAGAATGCACTGCCAGCCCCAGGGGTGTCTTTGCAACAACTTCTGGTCCCCTCGTAATTCTTCTGACAAATTCTCCTTTTGATCAAGACTTTCTTAGCCATCCGTTCATTCCAGAAGTGACGTGTGTGCACACATACATGCTCAAGGGGATTCTGGGAGAAGGGATGAGAGGAGAAACAGGAGCTCTAAGTCCACTCAGATGCGGTAGAGAGACCTATCCAGAGAGTGCTGACTGCTCACTGGAATGTTATTTGCCTTTTTTTGGTTTCCTTTGTAGAATCGCTTGTTCAAACTTGTACGTGGAAATTCCTCCACTTCAAAATGAGCAGAGGAGAATGGCTGCAGGTTGGGATTTCCTCGGAGGACTGGCAGCCTTCTGTCTGCCCTGGGGCAGAACAGGGGAACTTGAATTCTTTGTACTTGTTCAAGTCCATGGGAAGAGTAGGGGCAGGGAAGGAGCAGCAGGACCAGACCACCCCTGCACTTTTCCTCTGTGTCCTTGAGCGGGGCTGCAGGAGCAGGGGGAACCAGACTCCTCTCTGGAGCATTGGGAAGGGCTAGCCTGGATTTGGGTTCTGTGACCTGCATCAGATCTTGTCTTCTGTCCTTCCTCGTGATGGGAATGGCAGCATCACAGCCAAAGAGAAGACTGTTGTTCTACAAATGTCAGCGTCCTAATGCCTTGGAAGAAGCAGCCTTTCATGTGCTGGTGTGTCTCCTCCGCGTGTAACTCGTCTATTCTTACGCTGTATTCTCTTGAGTGTATTTTATGATTTAATCAATCTATAGAGGGTTGCAAGGTTGCAAAGTTGTCACAAGAGCAGCACAAAATTTGGGGGAAAAAACTAAAAAAAAAAAGAAAGATCTAATTGGGGTTATAGACCCCAGCTTATACTCCACCATAAACTTGGGCAGCTGGCAACACCTTGACCTTGTTTTATTTCATCTGTAAAATGGTCATTTTTTTTTCCCGATCTGTAAAATGAAGTCTGGGGACTTAAATGATTTCCAAGATCCTCTGAGAGCTGAAATCTTCCTCTTAAGGATTTTTTCTTAAATGTCACCATCCCATTTTTAAAGCATGTGTTTGGGGTGATTCCCCAGGTGAGCATGGCCCTCTGTTGTATCCAAGGGAGTTTGTCCTTCGGTCTGACTGTGGTCACCTGTCATGACTGACTAGGGCCTTGGCTCCTTTGGAAGGTAGAATTTTGAATTCTCCGAGGGGCTGGCCCAATGCCAGACCCTTACCCGCTCCTGACTCTTAACCCCCCTCCCCCAAATGTTCTGTCGAAAGATTCTTTTGAAGCTTCCTGCTAGACCTGTTCATTAATCTTGCTTCTTTCAAACCTCCACGTGATGAATGTCCATCCTTGAATTCCGACAGTTCGAGATGAGGTATGTTTCACTGTTCAATCACCAAATTGGAGTGAATTTATTTCCCACACATGAGGCCACGGAGGGACAGACGGCTGGTCCTTATTGGCTGTTTCCAGCCCCCACCTCGCTCACCGCCCAGATTTCCTTTGTCCAGCACCCTCTCCGGAGCCTCCATCGTGCCAGGTACCCCATACCCCATGAAAGTGGAGAAAATGCCTCTTCCCTTCCCACTCTTCCAAACTCTGCCAGCTCCTTCCACCCCTGCCCACCTCCCCGCCCCACCGCCCCCCGCAATTTTCCTCTGATGAGATTTCCTCTCAGAGGGAATATTTTGGTCCTGTTCTCTGTTCCCAAACAAATTCCCCTGGTTCTTTCAATCTGGTTTCAATCAACATAATCACAGTCTGTTCGGTGATATCAACTCTGCCTTGATTTGTTCATGTAATTCACGCTCTGGCCTCCACCCCTCGGGCTGTTTTATATACACACACTCAAATGCCTATATGTGTGTATATATTACATGTAATGTATGGATATCGTGTATTGAAAGAAGGATACGCTTTCCATCATGCCTGTAATTTCTTTTCATCTTCCTCCAAGTCAGTATCTTAATGCACGTCACCTCCACTGGGCTCATTGTGAGAACCCTTGGGGCTCTCTTTATTTTTTTAAGAACAGCTATGTAAATCTGGGTCACAAAGGAGTTATAAACTGCGGGCAGACTCCTTTTATCTCCCAGTGTAAATCCCATGCACCTAATGGAGTTGTGCAGAGTGAGGTGGGCGATTTGTCTGTTTGACACATGCCTTACCCATGCCGTGGAGCATTTTCTCCTTGGTCTTTGTTCATTTTCTAAGTCCTTTGTTTTATCTGGAGGAAGAGAGATGTGGCAGCCCTGGGAAGCCCACAGGTAGGAGGTCAAGGTTGGCAGATCAGTGATAGAATCTCAGTAACCTCACCACACGGACGACTATTGTTGTTTAATTGTTCAGTCCTGTCTTGACTCTTTGCAACTCCACGGACTGTAGCCAGCCAGGCTCCTCTGTTCGTGGAATTCTCCAGGCAAGAATATTGGAGTGGGTTGCCATTTCCTATTCCAGGGGATCTTCCCGACCCAGGGATCGAACCTGCTTCTCCTGCATTGGTAGGTGGATTCTTTACCCCTGAGCCCCCAGGGAAGCCCACACTGAATTTTACTAGCCAGTAATTACACTGCCCTGTTTGTGCCAGGATACAGCAAAGCAGGACACAGTAAAGCCCTTCCCCTCACCCAAAACAAAACCTATTGAGTCATTAATCTTAGAGAAGAAGGTGGAGGTCCCCTAGAAAAGAGAAGTCAGCTGAAGTACTGAATTGATGTTGTAAATCCATAACAGACAGTTCTGGCAAGTCATAGATTTCCTGGCCAGAGCAGGCACTTAAGAGAGAAATATTTTCTTGAATTCTGAAATTTTCACGTTACCCTTTTAGAGCCACAGTTCAGAGGACTCAGAGTTGCCTTCTCAGACAGCAGGCTGGGAGGGGAGGGACCCAGTTTAGGAGGGGAGGGGCTGGAGTGGACAGAGTCCTGGGGAGAGAGGAAGGACTCACCATGGTGGGTCAGCGATGCTCCCGGGTGCAGTGGTTCTCTTACAATGCACAGGGCAAGGAGAATCTCATGCCTCTTCACCGGGTTATGCAAGAACCTAGAATTAGATGGGATTTTACAACTAGTCTAGAACTAACCCTGACCAGCAAGGCAAAATATAGAAACACTGGCTGCCCTGCCTTGATGGTCACAAATCTTATTGAATGCGTGCCTGTTTCACATTTCAGAATAATATAAAAATAATTTTGGCACTTTGCATTTAATTTTTCTCTCAATTTTGAGATAATTTTAGACCCGTGTCATCCATTATGTTTTTAATTATCCCTGTCTTTGATTTAGTGAGATCCTCGGCAGCTAAAGGGCTTCCCAGAAGCCCTTTAGTGCTAGTGGTAAAGGGCTAGTGGTAAAGTGGTAAAGTGCTAGTGGTAAAGAACCTGCCTGCCAATGCAGAAGATGCAAGAGATGCCTGTTCAATCCCTGAGTTGGAAAGATCCACTGGGGAAGGACATGGCAACCCACTCCAGTATTCTTGCCTGAAAAATCCCGTGGACAGAGGAGCTTGGCAGGCTGTGATCCATAGGGTTGCAGAGAGTCAGACACAACTGAAGCGACTTAACACCCATGCATGCCAGTATTTAAAAACCAGAATGAGAAGAACCTCATTTCCCTTTGGCATTATCAATGATTCACAAGTTCATTTTAAGGGAGACTCGAGTCATAGAGTTTTCACAGGAAGAATCATAGGGTTGGGATGGTGCCCCTCCTCTGAATCAGGGATAGGTCAGTGCAGTTCAGTTCAGTCACTCAGTCATGTCTGACTCTGCGACCCCATGGACTGCAGCACACCAGACTTCTCTGTCCATCACCAACTCCCAGGGTTTATTCAAACTCATGTCCATTGAGTTGGTGATGCCATCCAGCCATCTCATCCTCTGGCTTCCCCTTCTCCTCCCGCCTTCAGTCTTTCCCAGCATCAGGGTCTTTTCACATGAGCCAGTTCTTCACATCAGGTGGCCAAAGTATTGGAGTTTCAGCTTCAGCATCAGTCCTTGCAATGAATATTCAGGACTGATCTCCTTTAGGATGAATGGTTGGATCTCCTTGCAGACCAAGGGACTCTCAAGAGTCTTCTCCAACACCACAGTTCAAAAGCATCAATTCTTTGGCGCTCAGCTTTCTTTATAGCCCAACTCTCATATCCATACATAATTACTGACTGGGGACAGGACCTCTTTCTTACTTCTGCTGAGAGCGGGGAGCTGGATGAAGGGCCATAGGTTCCAAGCAGGTGTGACAGCATGCCCAGCTTCTAAGTCTAGTGCATCCTAGTTTTGTGGCAGGAAAGCATACCCTCAGCCTGAAGTTTAATTCCTGAATCCTCTGCCACAGTCTGGATGCCGAGGTGGAAGTGAGGACATCCGTGTTTCTCGGGCATTCTTCTCGGTGCCCGAGTGACCACGTGTGCAGGTGGTAAACGTACATCACCCACCCACCCTCCCTTGGCTGCAGGGCAGGGGCTATGCCCTCCTCTTTCCTCCCCTCCCTTGAGAGCATGCCTTGCCTTCTCCAGGGTCCCCAATACGATGGCTGGAGAAGGGGGACCCAGGACCAGAGATGCCGTTTCGACACCATCCTTCCTTCCCCTGCCTCTGCCCACCCCGACTGGTCCAGCAGGGCCGCGAGATCAGAAGCCCTGTCTTCCCTTCCTGTGCAAAGTCCCAAGCACCCTGTGGGCATACCGCTCAGCCCGGAGGCTTCTTCCCCAGCAGCTCTGGCTGTGAGATGAGCGTGTCGCCCAGATGACTTCCGATAACGGCTATTATTTTGAAATGCACAGTGCCTGTCTCCCGCCGCTGGTGTTCACAGAAGCTGGGCATGTTGTCAACACCTGCTCGGAGTCGCTTCCCGTCCCCACCCTTCCTTCTGGCAGTGCAGACTGCAGTTCATTTCCTCTATCATGGGCTCCTCTCCTCCCCGTGACTACGCATTGGATATTTAAATAGTTTATTCGTCCACCAGTGTAGTCTGTGTGAAGACTCACAGACTTGAAAGCACTAAAACTCCCTCTGGTTTTTATAGACTGTTTCACGGGCTATTAATGTGGAGCAGACGGCCTCTGCAAACAGCCATTTGCAAGGGTTCCAGACACCTGGATTCATCCACCAGGGAGTGAGCTTAAATGAGTCGCCTTTCTCTTTGGGCCTCCTCATCCATCACACTATGTGAGTTTGGGAAACTTGTGCAATAGTGTATGGAAATTAGTTGGTCATCCTGAAACACAGAGGTGTGATCTTGTGGGCACTCTGTACCCACCAAGAACATGCCCAGGCTCTTCCCTGGTGCTCCAGTGGTTAAGAATCCGCCTCTCAATGTGGGGGACAAGAGTTCAATCCCTGATCAGGGAACTAAGATCCCACATGCCAGGAGTCAACTATATCCGCTCACCTCAACTCGAGAAAGCCCGAATACTCCAACAAAGACCCAGCACAGCAAAAAAAAAAAACCACCAAAAACAAAAAAAAAAAGACCCAAAGAAACAAAACTCTATACCCAAAAGAAGATTTGGGGATGACAGCAGGGGATGGGTATGGTGTATGAAGTGCAGACAGCTAATGAGAGCTGTCGCCCTTCCCAGACGTCTTTCAGACGTCAGCTTTGGTGTCAGCTGTTTATTACATGATCTCCTTGTGTGGCTGGACTGCTCAGGAGCTCTTCTTGGGGACATGGAAGGGGGTCTGATGGGGGCCAGTGAAGAAGAGCAGGAAGTCTGCGTGAAGAGACGTTGGAGAGAAGGGGAGAGCTTTGCATGAGACTTGGATTTGTTCCCCTAGAACAGGGGTCCCAGGCCTCTGGGATCTGGTGCCTGATGATCTGAGGTGCGTGCAGGCGTGCCCAGTCGCTTACGTTGTGTCCGACTCTTTACGACCCCATGGACTGTAGCCCACCAGGCTCCTCTGGATTCTCCAGGCAAGAATACCGGAGTGGGTTGCCATTTCCTTCTCCAACAGACTTTCCCAACCCAGGGATCCAACCCAGGTCTCCTGCACTGCAGGCAGATTCTTTACCATCTGAGCCATCAGGGAAGCCATCGATCTGAGGTGGAGCTGATGAAATAATAGAAATAAAGTGAACAATAAAGGTAATGTGCTTGAATCATCCTGAAACCATCCCTTCCGTGGAAACATTGTCTTCCATGAAACCAGTGCCTGGTGCCAAAAACCTTGGGGACTGCTGCTCCATAGAATTAAAAATTGGACCTCTTGATGGGAAAGTCTCTGCTTTCTAGGGAAAGGAAAAAGTGGGTGTTAGCATCCTGTAGGTTGTGTCTTGGTTAATGGTAGGAAGCTCAAGAGAGATGAGGGACCCCACTCCCCAATGTGATGCATAGATCATGCAAATCTGGTGCAGGAATGCGTTGTGTACAAGACAGAAAACCGAGCTGGGAGCCTGGACCTCTGTCTGCATATTGTCAGTGTTCACCTGGTTTCATTTTGATAAATGTGATCTCTGAGATCTGGTCCCGAAAGCATCACCTGGCAAGAGGGATGTGATTTACCTAAGAGTCAGGTTGCCATATTGTGGAATCAGGCACTAAAGAGGAAATAACTTGAAATTAGTTTTTAATATCATGTAACAGGTTAGAATCCCGGGACTATGTGGATGAAAAGAGGGCTCGGGGTTGGTGTGGTAGGGAAATAGGACCAGGCATGGCGTGTGTGTAAGTATTGTTGTCGTTCAGTCGCTAAGTTGTGTCTGACTCTTTGCAACCCCATGGGCCATAGCCCTCCAGGCTTCTCTGTCCATGGGGTTTTCTAGGCAAGAATACTGGAGTGAGTTGCCATTTCCTTCTCTCGGAGATCTTCCTGACCCAGGGATCGAACCCAGGTCTCCTGCATTGGCAGGCGGGTTCTGTACCACTGAGCTGCCAGGGAAGCCCAGGCATGAGTATTGAGTTGGCCAAAAAGTTAATTCAGTTTTTTTCCATAGCATCTTACAGAAAAATCCAAAGGAACTTTTCGGCCAACGGAATATTTAGGAAAAAGATTAAGTGTCGGTGGGTGGAGATGGAGGTCTGGCTTGGTCACTGAGTGGCTTTTTGCCACTGGACAAATCATTTCATCTTCCCAAGATTCAGTTTTCTTAAACATAAAGTAAATACTGGTCCTTATATCTCATGGAGCTACCATAATGATCAACTCAAAAATACACCGAACAGTGTATATGTTAGGAATTTCTACAGTGATGCTGGGAGCCACAACTGCCACCACCCTCACTTTTCTGCTTCAGTGGTTGCTTATTTTCTGTCCTCTCTGGTCAGTTCATCTGCCCCTATCATTTGAACCTGCCTGGGATGGGGGAGGGAAAGTGCTGATCTTCCACAATGCCCAGCAACTGGGCAGGTTTTCAAGGCTTCACCCTCATCGCTGGTCTGTTTTCTCATCTGCACCTGTCTTTTCCCTGCTGGTCCCCAGTTCCTGGGATGCTGAGGGGGAAAGCCATGGCAGTGGGAAATGGTGGGATCAGAGACCAGGAGCTGGTCTCAGAGGAGGCTTTTTGTTATATGGAGTAAAGTAAGTCAGAAAGAGAAAAACAAGCATCATATATTAATGCATATATTAATCTAGAATCTAGAAAAATGGTACTGATGAAGCTTTTTTCAGGGAAGGAAGGGAGACGCAGACATAGAGAGCACACTTGTGAACACAGCGGGGAAGGGAGAGGGTGGGATGAATTGAGCAAATAGCGTTGACGTACATACACTATCACGAGTGAAATAGATGGCTAGTGGGAAGTTGCTATATAACACAGGGAGCCCAGCCTGGTGCTCTGTGATGACCTACAGGGGTGGGATGATGGAAGGGGAGGGAGGCTCAAGAGGGAGGTGACATATGTTTAATTATGACTGATTTGCATTGTTGTACAGCCAAAGCCAACACGACAGCGTAAAGCAATTTTCCTCCAATTAAAAAATAAAATTATATTAAGTGGGAGTGATATAAAAAAAAAAAGAAGTAGGCTTTTGCTTTCTGTTCTAGAAGATCAGGGATCAGTGACCTCAGATTTTCATGCTGACGCCTGTGTTAATTTACCCCCAGACCTGTTATTCAGTGAATTTTGTAAGGGTTAAAAAAAAAATTCTCCAGTGTTATTTGTCTTTGGGTGGGAAGAACGCTGTGTCTGAGATCCACTTGTCAGCTCTGTGTATTCCTGGGAGGATCCAGCAGAGATCCTGGCCCATTTGGTGCAAATACAGCCTCCCCTTGCCCTCAAAGCTCTTGCTGAAGACGTGACCCTGAACCTTCTTTCTGTCACCCAGTCAAGCCTTCTTCCTCTTTACCTTTTACCTGCTCAGCTCTTCCCAGATGCTTGTCCGTCTCCTGGGAGTAAGTTCTTTCTGATCTACACATGGCACCCTGCAGGCCACGTTGTTCCAGACTCTATGTTAGGCACTGAGGCTGCAGGGCTGAGGGAGATGGGCCTTGCCCCCCGGCACATGCAAGCCAGTGGTCATCTAGAGCCACTCAGGACACCTGGCCTGGCGGGAGGGTTCTATACCTGGTCTGGGAAGACTCCACATGCTGCGCGGCAACTAAGCTTGTATTCCACGATGACTGAGCCCACAAGCCTAGAGCCTGTGCTCTGCACAACGAGAAGCCACTGCAATGAGAAGCCTGCACACCACAACTAGAGAAAGCCCGTGCTTCGCAGTGAAGACCCAGTGCATTCAAAAATAATAAAGAAATAAATTATTTTTTAAAATAGAGAATGTGCTGAAGGGTAGTTTAAGGAGGTGGTATACGATCAAGGTCAGAGGACCAGCTAGTTAAAGGGAAGGGGCGGGCTACTGCGCCAGGGAGTCATCAGAGACCCTTGAAGAGGTGAGAGTACTTGGTGAGTTTGTAGAATCTCGACCCCTCCTGTTGAGAGTGGTACCCAAGGCTGGACCAGGAAGGGCCCCGTGCCAGGTGGAGGAGGTTGGGCTTCACCGTGAAGGCTTTCTTGATAGAAGAGAACAGACATTTCTCCATCTCGGGAGTGACCCAGTCAGGCTCCGCTTTAGAAAAACTTTTCAGTTTCAGTGTGGAAAGGAAATGAGAAGGAGTCTGGGAAAGGGTGGAAGCAGGGTCTCAGAAACCAACTAAGAGCCCACAGGAGTAACTCCGGCAAGAGAGAGAGCGTGGACTGCAGGGAAAAGAGGTGCGGATTGTCATGAGGGAGAATCAACTGAAATGGAAGATTAGTGTGTTATGAGTCAGGAAGCTCCCCCGGAGGAGGGCATGGCAACTCACTCCAGGATTCTTACCTGAAGAATCCCATGACAGAAGAGCCTGGTGGGTTACAGTCCATGGGGTCGCAAAGAGTCAAGACACAACTGAAATGACTTAACATGCTTTCACGTGCTATGGGGGGTGGTGTAGGGAAGACAAGCATCATCTCTGGTGAATGCTGATACCCTTACTTACCCTAGAGCACTCAGAGGCGCTGGAGGAGGAAGAGGAGGGTTGGGGGTGGGGTGATGGTGACTTCAGCTTGGGATACATTGCCCCTCAGATGCCCTTGAAACAGTCAAGTAGGGATGTCCAAGAGGGGGTTGGATCTATGGGTTTGGAGTTCAGGAGGGAGGTCTGTGCTGGGGCTGTGAACGTGGACGTGACCCCCACACGAACAGGTGTGCAGCCCAAGGTACATAGGAGAGCCAAAGACAGGACTTGAGGAAACGACACTGGAAGAGTGCAAAGGTGAACACCGGTAACGATTGGAAACCGGGGAAGATTCACAGAGGCTGGAGGAGGCGGGTCGGGAGGCTACAGAAGGAGGAGCTGCAAGTCTTCTGCCTGATTTTCAAGTGAGGGGCCCAGGGCTGTTCTGGGAGGGCGCTGGAGGTGAGGATGGATGGAGGGGACCCTGCCCGAGGCCGTGGCAGGTGGAGGGGGTGGAGGTAACTGGTCCAGGTGCTTCTAAATGCATCTGGGCTGGGGCCAGCTTGGGGGAGAACTATGTTCGTTTCCTTGTTTAAGTTGGCAACGTGAGCATTATGGGCACACCTCGTTTTATGGTGCTGTACTTTATCGCCCTTCCCAGACCTTTTCTTTCTTTTTTTTTTTTTTTTAACAAATGGAAGGTTTGTGGCAACCCTACTTCAAGCAAGTCCATCAGTGCCATTTTTTTCAATTGCACTTGCTCACTTCATGTCATTGTGTCACGTTTGGGTCATTCTGTCTTCTTATTTATGATGGTGATCTGTGAAGAGTGATCTTTGATGTGACTGAAGGCTCGGATGATAGCATTTTTTAGCAAAAAGGTATTTTCTAATTAAAGCATGTACACTTTTTGTTGTTTGGATTTTTTTTTAATTGGGATATAGTTAGTTGCTTTACGGTGTTGTACAACAAAGTGAATCAGCTGCATGGATACATATATCCCCTCCCTCTTGAGCCCCCCTGCCCATCCCCCCATCCCACCCCTCTAGGTCATTTCAAAGCATCAAGCTGAGCGCCCTGTGCTATCGGCTTCCCCCTAGCTTTCTAATTAATACCTGGTAATGAATATACATCAGTGCTGCTCTCTCAGTTCATCCCACTCTCCCCTTCCACGTCTGTGTCCACAAGTCTGTTCTCTACATCTGCATCTCTATTCCTGCCCTGCAAATGGGTTCATCTGTACCATTTTTTAGATTATATATAAGTCTACTTCATCTAGATTTTCTAGTAGGCAGGAGCATTGTGTTCATAGACACAATACTACTGCCTACTACATGGACTTAACAGTATAGTGTAAACGTAACTTTTATATGCACTGGGCAGGCAAAAAATCGGTGTGACTTTCTTTACTGTGATATTTGTTTTGTTGCAAGTGATCTGGAACTGAACAGACAGTGTGTCTGTGCTCGGCCTGTGTCTTCTGAGGAGAGGAAATCTGCAGAGAGAGGCTGGCTGAAGATAAGGCTGGGAAGCAGGCCCTGATGGGAGGAGGATTCTGAGGGAAACGGAGAGAGTGGGACCAGTGATGTCACTGAAGAGGCCGTTAGAGAGGAAATGTGACAAGGACCACTCAGACCCTCAGAGGAAATTGTGGCTGGACTCGGTGAGCATGGGTCCTGGTTGACCCAGGGAAGGTCTGCAGTGCCACGATTACCCCAAGCAAATGATGAATAGTGTCCCTTTTCACTTGAGAAAGTTGACTGTTTGGTTGAGTAAAGCATGTGGTCACTTCAGCTGTGTGCATTCAGGGAGACGGAAAGTGAAAGTGAAAGTCACTCAGTCGTGTCCGACTCTTTGCGACCCTGGTGGACTCTGTAGTCCCTGGAATTCTCCAGGCCAGAATACAGGGAGACATGGGGGGATGCAAAGTGAGGGGTTCCTATCTGGAGGACCCTTTTTTTTAATTTCTCTAAAGTAGGAGACAAGCTTTTCTGTGCTCAAGACTTCAAAATATAAATTTACTTTTTAAAATTAATTTTGTTGGGGTATAATTGCTTTGCAATGTTGTGTTAGTTGTCTGCTCTGCAGCAAAGTGAATCAGTTATATGTGTACACATATCCCCTCTTTATGGATTTCCTTTCCATTTAGGTCACCACAGAGCACCGAGGAGGGTTCCCTGAGCTACACAGCAGGTTCTCATTAGTTATCTATTTTATACACGGCATCAACAGTGTATCTCTGTCAATCCAGATCTCCCGATTCATCCTATCCCACCTTCCCCCCTTGATATCCATGTGTGCGTTCTCTATGTCTGTGTCTCTATTTCTGCTCTGCAGATAAGTCCATCTGTACATTCTTCCAGATTCCACATGTAAATGATATTATACAATATTTGTCTTTCTCTCTCTGACTTTCTTCACTCTGTGTAATAGGCTGTAGGTTCATCTACCTCGTTAGAACTGACTCAAATGTGTTCCTTTTCGTGGCTGAGTAATACTCCGTTGTATGTATGAACCGCATCTTCTTGATCCATTCCTCTGCTGACGGACATTCAGGTTGTTTCCATGTCCTGACTGTTATCAATAGTGCTGCATTGAGCATTGGGGCACATGCATCCTTTCAAATTCTGGATATCTGGATAAATGCAGTTGTGAAAGAGCTGTTGTGAGGAACAGAAGAAAGGCCTGATGTAGGAAGAACAGCAACAAACCTGATCTATAGCAAGGGCTAAGCTGAACCTGAGAACGTAAATTCACTCAGCACCAAAGAGTGCCCAAGCCTCCCTTCCCCTTTCCCCACAGCCTAAATGACGGCTGGAGAAATAGATGCTTGACTGACCTGAGGTTGAGGGTGTGCAGGGCAGATGTGACCGGGAGGGAGTCAGAGAGGGACTGAAGCAGAGGAACATGGGGAAAACTCAGACCCACGGTCAGCTCTGTTTTGAAGCATTATTTATGAGAAGGCGTGTGTGTGCGTGAAGTTGCTTCAGTCCTGTCCAACTCTTTGTGACCCCGTAGACTGTAGCCCTCCAGGCTCCTCTGTCCATGGGATTCTCTGGGCAAGAATACTGGGGTGGGTTGCTGTGCCCTCCTGCAGGGGATCTTCCCGACAGAGATCGAACCCAAGTCTCTTGTATCTAGCCTGCGTGGCAGGCAGGTTCTTCACCACTAACGCCACCTGGGAAGTCCCATTTATGAGAATGCATGCATCCTTAGTTGCTTCAGTCATGTCCAACTCTTTGCAACCCCATAGACTGTAGCCCACCAGACTCCACTGCCCATGGAATTGTCCAGGCGAGAATACTGGAGTAGGTTACCATTTCCTTCTCCATGGATTTATGAGAATGGAGACTTGGAGATTATAAACTTCCTACAAAGAGGATATAATTTAGTGAATGGTGTCATATTCCTTGAATGGAATATTATGCAGCCATCAATACTTTGTTTAGTTAGAATTTTAATATGATGATAGAATGCTTAGATTATAAAATTAAGTAAGAAAGCTGAAGAACAATGTACATTCAAGTCTCAACTTTGTGATGTGTAGAAAAACTTTGCATGTGTTTAGAAAAGAGTGGTTTGAATATTCTATCATGATATTTGTTGGAAATGATAGGTTTCTATATGTATTTTTGTATTTTTAGAATATTCTCCAATAGGCTCTTATGACTTTCATAACATGGGAAAAGAATCTCTCTAGGGAAATTTATCCAAGGAAAAAATTCTTTCAACATAGAAAGAGTGTATGCAGTCATGGATTAATTTGGTCTCTGCTTTCTCTTGTTCTCTTTGATGGGAAACATCACCCAGAAAATGGTGTGGTGTTTGAGAAGTGGGTTGTGGTGTCAGACACACCTGGCTTTAAATCCCAGCTCTAGTATGTCTATGGTATGATCTCAGGCAAGTTGTTTTCTCTGGGGCCCTATTTCTTTATTTAGGGCTTCCCAGGTGGCTCAGTGGTAGAGAATCTGCCTTCCAATGAAGGAGACACAAGAGATACAGGTTCGATCCCTGGGTCAGGAAGATCCCCTGGAGGAGGGCATGGCAACAAACCCACTCCAGTATTTTTGCCTGGAAAATTCCATGGACTAGGAGCCTGGTGGGCTACAGTCCATGGGGTCATAAAGAGTCAGACACGAATGAGCCTAGCACAGTTTCTTTATTTACCAAATAGAGAGAATAATGCATGCCCTCCGTCTCTTTACAATTCCTAAACCCACCAAGCTCTAAAATCCCAGAGTCCTTTCTTAAGGTTTCAGCAGATTCATTTGGCTGCAAAATATGACCTGAATTGACATCATCTTTCTTCCCTTTAAGTGAGTATTTATAATTTTGCAACAGAAATACCACCTTGTTTAATCACGGGTGCAGTCACAGACCCACTGAGAGTGTTAGGTAACATACAGTAATATACAAGGTTCCAGATAAGACACTGTTGACTATGGGACCTGCCTCGGAGTTATCGCAGAATTAAATCAGATTGTACAGAATTCAGTCTTAGTGCAGTTTGAGGCAGGACCAATGCTCAGTGAGGCTGGCTGTCATATTTATTGATATAATTATTCTTGAGCCTTTACTTTGTACATAATGTGTGATTTCTGCTTGCTTTCTTTTCCTTGCATTCCTTTCATTATTGGGATCTTTGAGAAGACAGAAGTGTCATTTATTTGGGGCAATTGTTCAGTCACTAAGTTGTGTCCAACTCTTTGCGACCCGATAGACTACAGCACGCCAGGCTTCCCTGTCCTTCATTATCTCCCAGAGTTTGCTCAAACTAACACCCATTAAGTCAGTGATGCCATCCAACCATCTCATCCTCTGTCACCCCCTTTTCCTCCTGCCCTCAATCTTTCCCACCATCAGGGTCTTTTCCAGCGTGTCAGCTCTTCACATCACGTGGCCAAAGTATTGGGGCTTCAGCTTCAGCATCAGTCCTTCCAGTGAATATTCAGGGTTGATTTTCTTTAGGATTGACTGGTTTGATCTCCTTGTTGTCCAAGGGATTCTCAAGAGTCTTCTCCAACACCACAGTTCGAAAGCATCAATTCTTCGGCACTCAGCCTTCTTTGTGGTCCAACTCTCACATCCATGTGTGACTACTGGAAAAACCATGGCTTTGACTAGACAGACCTTTGTCAGCAAAGTGATGGCTCTGCTTTTTAATACACTGTCTAGGTTTGTCATAGTTTTTCTTTGGGGCACTTAGGTTGACATTGTTTAAAGCACAGGAGTGGAAGATATGGGAACTTCCAGCAGAAAATTCTCCTGCCTCTTTTCTTCCCAGTTTCTGATTTCCTAAAGAGTAAGCCATGGAGAATTATGCATGTTAACAGGGCACCCAGATAGTTGAAGATCTAATCAAAGAATAAGTCTTATTCCCTTGGTGAAGAATTATATTTCAAAGCACACGTGTTCATTGTGGAATCGTAGCATATTTACAGCATACTTGCTCTACATTTAAAGATGCACTTTGCTTCAAGCTAAAAGTAGTGAAATATGTGTGTGTGTGTATACATATTTGATGAGAAAGTAGTTATTTACTGCTTTCCATAGGAATTCACAATATGATTTTTTTGTTGCAAACCCTCCTAGTATCTTTAACATATAATTCAATTCACAGAAATGTGATTTGCACTCAGCCTTTTCAGAGGCGCAAGTAGGGTACAAACTGAGGTCATTCCTTCCTGTTCTTGGATGAGTCCTTGTTTCATAAATTCTGTCAGTGTGGCACTAGCCAACTGTGTTATTAACATCACCAAGGGGAATTCAAACGTATCATGTTGTAGGATCAAAAGTTCCACATTCTGAATCAGCGCCAGTATGTTTCCAGACCCTTCGGTTTGACCAGAGTCTGCAGCCATTTCCCTCTCTTCACCGTTTGACTCACCCACTTTAGGGTAGAGGTCACTCTCTGCTCCCACCCATCGCCGTGACCCCATCAGTGTCCCCAACAGTTGTGGAGTGTTTTGCCTTCATGTTTTGCCTTCCAGAGCCTCGGGTCTGGAAAGAAGTATTTTGCAATCCTCTCTATTAAATCCAGTTAAGCTGGTCATTTCGACTGCATGCCTGGAAACTCACTAGAACATTCTTTCTAGTAAACCAAAATAGATTTTCCCAAAGTAGAAGGCCTGTAATGCTTTGCAGATTGGTCCAGAGGCAGAAGAGCTGAAGCCTTGGCTAGGAATGACCTCCTGTCATAAAGCCCTAACCTTCTCCCACTTCAGCTCATCAGGTCCTCTGTGGCCCTTCTACTGTGCCCAGCACAGGGTTAGGACTCACATTCCTGCACATTCTTGGGTTCCAACTTCCCCTCTCTGTTAATCCGTTCATTAGCACCAAATTGCAGGGTTCCTTGCCAAGCCCATCAAGCATAATTGGAACTTCTGAAGTCAGATCCCCCAATTACGTTCGTTCGGGTGTCTCATTAGCCTTGTGTGTCATCCCAGCCCATCCTCAGACATGTTTTCCTTCACGATTGTTGTCATTTTCTTAATGCAGGTATTGTTGAGAAAGATTGTTTTTAACAAACACTTTTGCTTAGCCAGTTGTTTGATCTCCAGAGTACAATAAATCCTCAGTGAAACGGAGCCGGGAATGGGGGAAGAGGGAGACTGAGGGAGGCTTAGAGAAAAGTAGGTGGAGACCTTGAGCCAAGGACCAGCCCTGCCCATCTCCCCCCACACAAATGATGCTCCTGCGCTTAGAGATGGCCCGACTTGGGAAATGATCCACTTTGTGTAAATGAATGCATCCAAGACACAGTGAGCCTAGAGCAAAGTACAGTATGCATTTTGTAGCTCCAGGGATTCTCTTAAAGTTAACTGAGAAATGGAGGACCTTGGACTTCCCCTGGTGGTCCAGTGGTTAAGAATCCTCCTTGCCAATGCAAGGTACACGAGTTCGGTCCCTGACCTGGGAAGATTCCACGTGCCACAGGGCAGCTAAGCCCATGCGCCACAGCCACTGAGCCTGCCCTCTAGAGCCTGTGCTCTGATACCAGAGAAGCCTGCACACTGCAACTAGAGAGTAACCCCTGCTGGCTGCAACCAGAGAAAGCCTGGTGTGCCGTGACAAAGACCCGGCATAGCCAAAAATAAGTTAGTTTTTTAAAAAAACATGTCTACTTCCTGGACAACTATAGGTGTGTGCTCTGTCTTCTGGATTCTTCAAGACTTTGAGACTAGAGAGGGTTATCTTTTCGAGAGTGTAGGATCAGGAGTCAGAGAACAGGTTTCTGGTTCCGGCTCTGAAGGCTTTGAACTCATTGCTTACCTCCTCTTATGCCCTAAATTTCTCAGCTTTAAAATAGCAATGTGTGCTAAGTCGCTTCAGTCATGTCTGATTCTCTGCAACCACATGGACTGTAACCCGCCAGGCTCCTCTGTCCTTGGGATTCTCCAGGAGAATGGGCTGCCATGCCTTCTTCCAGGGGATCTTCCCCACCCAGAAACCGAATCCTCCTCCCTCATGTCTCCTGCCTCGGCAGGAGAGTTCTTTACCACTGGCATCACTAGGGAATCCCATTAAAATAGCAATACCCTGTCTTAATAATTTTCCTAACTTCACCTCTACCCAAAAAGCTACACACAGTGGGATGTAAGTTCTGAACTGCAGTCCTTGGCATATATAGTCTGTACTCCATGTAGCATCCTTTCTTCTTTAAGAGAACAGGTGGCTCTGCCATGTCCCCAGTTTCTCTGCCTGCCCCCTTTGTCTGTTTTGGAACACCTTCAGCTTCTTGATGGATGCTTTACCCACTTCTCCTGGCTCTGTTGGTTAGATGAAGGGGTTGCCTCGCTGCCTGCCTCACGGCAGCCTCTGCTTGCTCTCCTGAGCACCCATGGAGACCTGGAGCCTTTAACTGTAATTGTGCTTTTGAGGAAGAGGCGCTCCACACAGTTCTGTCCCTGGACCTATTCAAGGTCATCTTCAGCCCTTCCGACTCAACCTTGCCAGAACAGCAGAAACCTATCTTCTTGGGTCTTTTGGGAAATCCAGCAAAACTAATGTGAAGTGTGCATTGCATTTTTCAAGAGTCAAGCTTAGTCCACATAAGATGCAGAGGAGAGGGGCAGGGGCGTGGGGTAGAGGTCAAGGGAGGAGAGATGGAAGGTCTGCATGTGTCTCCACCACCAAAGCATTAGAAGTTGTGTTGGAAAAATCTTCAGCCTTTATTTACTACGGTGGGTAGCTCCAGAAGGAGGGGCGGGTGGGGGAGAGAGGAGAACAATAGGTCCTGTGTGCCTTGTCTCAGCCAGCAACGTGGTGAGCTGGGTCAGAGCAGCTCAGTTAGCCCTGGCCCTTTAAAGGAGGGTCTCCTGCAGCTGTCGGTGGTGGTGGGCTGGGGCCAAGGCAGGCGCGCCCCGGGGCACCGGGAGGCAAAGTGGCAGGAACGCCCTGCTTCCACGGGCTCCAATTTGATGGAAACCCTCACTGCTTCTTGTGCTATCGAGGGAGAGGCTTGAGGGGGGACCACAGAGGAGGTGACCGGGAAAAGGGAGCGTGCGTCTCCTGCGGAGAGTGACCGACATATGGAACATGTTATCCAGAAGGGTTACAGGCTGGGGGAAAGCTCCTAGGCTTTTCCAGGGTGGGATGGGGGAGGGGCCGCCTTCCGAAACTCAAGGAGGTTTCTAAACAAAAGGAATTTGAGAAGGGTTGGAGGAATAATGAGAAATGCAAACTTGACCCAGAGTTTCTCTTTTCTGTCTCCCAGGCTTCTCCCCGGCCTGTCCTTACTTGTTTCTAATTCCTGGGGAACCCCAGAGAGCCCCTGGGGCCATGTGCCTTCCTCTCTACATGCAGGGGGTCAGTAGGACCCAAGAGCCATCTCCCACCCTCTGTGTCCACGGGGACCAGACAGACAGCAGGGAGCCCAGAGCCTGGTCTCAGCCCCCAAGGGTGGGCAGAGCACAGGCCCTGCAAAGATTTATCCTGATTCCCTCACTTTATGGAAGAGCCCCCTGGCTCTGCATCACCCCTTTGCAGTCAGAGCCTCAGCTGCCTGACCGTTTGGTGGGGATTGCCCTGTTCTCCGTGGTTCAGGTTATGATCCTAGAGCTCTGGTTTAGATCTGTCCTCCAGGAATGTTCTCAGACACTTCTGAGCAAACAATGAAGTGTCATCAGTGACACTTAAAAGGTGACACCTCTTGTCCGCTGTACTTTTTCCATTTCACTGTGTAACAAACCACCCTAAGCTTGACAGCATAAAAAACAACTCACCATTGTATCATTTCTTATGATGTCATGGGTCAGGGATTTGATTAGAGCTGGGTTGGGAGAATCCTCTGTGTCAGGTGGCCTTGACAGGTTGGCTGATGGCTTGGCATGGACCACCAAGGCCAGTCCACCTGCAAGGTGATTGAGTGCCTTGGCAAGACTGGCTGGAAGACCATGGTAGAGGAGAGTGGGTCTCTAGCATGGGCGGTCTCCTTAACTGTCAGTGACCCACATGGTGGCTTGGGGCCCCAATGACAGACAGAAGCCACTTGGCCACTTACAGCCTAGCCTTGGAAGTCAGGAAACCAGAAGGATGGAAATGGATGGAAGAGCCATCAGGTTGGAGGTGAAGTCATCCAGAGTGCTGTCAGGGCCAGAGATGGAAGGGAAGCAGCATGAAATTCCAAATCTCTTGAGCCATGTGGATGTCACTAGACAATGGTACTGATGTTACATAGATCTATGTAGAAAAAGGGGAAGAGTTCTACATTATAGGCTACCTCTTGGGCTGAGTCAGGCTGCAAGGGCTCCAGCCATCTCACAGTATAGCATTTCTTATGCTGCACTGATCCCAGTTCCCCTGTGCCTCCCAAAGTAAGTTTGTCGGCAAACGCCTTGTCAGCAGTTTTCCCTCTGAGTGTCCTTATATTTACTTTTCTGCTTTGTTCCAGATGAGCAGCACAGCTCTGGGCCTCTGGAGAGCTGGCTCTGGTTCTGACTCCTTCACTAATTTGTCACTGCATATGGGGCAGGTTGTTTTTCTGCTATAACCTTCACATTATGTGAGATGCTGGTAGATGCCAGTGCTTGGCTCGGTAGCTTTAAAAGGACACGGAGAAGCAGGAAGGACCAGAAAATGAGGCCAGTACTGAGGATGATTTGACTGGTGAAGAAATGGTTCAGGGTTGGCAGAAGGTCCTAGAAACACAAGGTATTAGAAGCTTTGAAAAACTCTTTAGTTCAAGAATTCTTCACCTAGGATCTGTGGGTCTCTGGATTAGCTTTGGGGAGCCTGTCAACTGCCTGGAATTTTTTATGCAAGCTGTCTCCTGTGTGTGCACATGTATTTTTTTAGGGGACAGTTTCTTTCATTTTTTATCACATTCTAAAAAGGTCAAAAATGGCTGAGGACCACTTTAGTCCACCAGCATTCTGTTATGTGATTCTTAACCAGGAGGGATAAGGCCTCCCCAGATGGTATTTGGGAAAGTGTGAGAGCTTTTTTTTGGGGTTGTCACCACGTCTGAGGGACATGATTGACATTTAGTAGGTGGGGGGCAGAGCTTCATGGGTGAGAGACAGAACTGAACAATGAAGATCTAACTGTCCTGCCCAAAATACCAGCATCAGCCCTGTGGGAAAAGCTTGTTAGGAATTGAGACCCTGGGATGAGCCGTGACTATGGGCTCCTCAGTAGCCACAAAGCTGGTCAGTGGCAGAGTTGTTTTTTATTCACAAAGAGTGCCAAGCAAGGGTTCATATATATATATATATTTTAGATTTTTTCTGATGTGGTCCGTTTTTAAAGTCTTGATTGAATTTGTTACAATACTGCTTCTGCTTTATGGTTTGATTTTCCAGCCTCAAAGCATGTGGGATCTCAGCTTCCCAGCCAGGGATTGAACCCATACCCCCTGCACTGGAAGGTGACGTCTTCACTGCTGGGCCAGCAGGGAAGTCCTGAGTCCACAGTATTTCACTTCTCCTTGTCAATATGCTAAAATCTATGAAAACCAAATAATCAGAAATCTGTGTTATCTTCCCAAATCCAGCAATTAAAAAAAAAACACAAAACCCTGGGTTCTTTGTTTTCTTTACCATCCAGTAAGGATGGAGGAAAGGAATGGGTAATATTTGGGGAAACTAAAAGCACAAATAAGTGAGCCCATCTGCCTGGCATTGCACAGATATGCTTCTCAATCACTGTGAATTGGTGATGCCCAGCCTTAGGCAGGGTAATGACCCCTTGCATTTCCGAGGACCTGTCTTGGAGGTCTCTTTCTCTGAATAAGGAAAGAAGTATTAGGGTACCAGCATGGGGCTCCCCACCTTGCTCCCTGAAAGCAGGTGGCAGGTGCCTTAGCCTCTGTGGAATGAGTTGGGAGGTGGTCTGCGGTATTGGCTAAAAACACAGCCTGAGGCTCACCCAGGGCTTTGCATCCTGGCTCTGCCTCTCGGTTGATGTGTGATCTCAGAAACAACAACTTAATCTGTCTGTACCTCAGTTTCCTGACCTGACAAGTGAGGTTGATTGTTGTATCTGTGAAGATGAATTAAGATAATCCATGTAGTGTCTCTCAAAGTCCCCAGCATATGGTGGGGCTCAGTAAATATTAGCTATTATTATCAGCGATTATGAGGACTGTGTCCGTTCTGAAAGACAGCTTTAGGTCCAGAGTGGTGGTGCCAAAATTGCTTTCAGAGGGCAAGCTCTGGATTGGTTTCTGGTTTTGCCCCGCTGCCCAGAACCTGAGTCGGTCAACAGTTTGGGTCTGGATCATAACGTTTACGGAGAAGGCAATGGCACCCCCGCTCCAGTATTCTTGCCTGGAAAATCCCATGGACGGAGGTGCCTGGTAGGCTGCAGTCCATGGGGTCGCTAAGAGTCGGACACGACTGAGCGACCTCACTTTTACTTTTCACTTTCATGCATTGGAGAAGGAAATGGCAACCCACTCCAGTGTTCTTGCCTGGAGAATCCCAGGGATGGGGGAGCCTGGTGGGCTGCCGTCTATGGGGTCTCACAGAGTCGGACACGACTGAAGCTATTCAGCAGCAGCAGCAGCAGCATAACGTTTATGAAGTGCCTGCCACACACCTGGGTTTGGGTGGAAGACGGATTTTCTTCCTGTGTGTTCATCCCAGCCTCCCTTAAGTGGGCACAGAGAGCCTCAGGAAACCTCCATGCAGGCGCCTCTCCTGTCCTGGTTTCTGGACCTGGCAGGGAGTTCAGGTGAATGATGGTGGCCGGGCGAGCCGTGGAAGGGGACGCCCAGCAGCGTGGAAGGAAGCCTTGGCCCTCCGAGTCCCCCGACAGCACGGTTTCCTAGAACAGACATCCAGGCCAAACAGACGAGGACCATGTGCCAGTCCTTCATCCTCCTGAACGGAGGGTGGCTGTGGGCCGGGGTTTATATTTGACACAAGCCCCATCGCCAAGCCTGGAGGAGACAGTCTACCCTCTGACCACACTCACTGCGGCCCAGTCCTCATGGGGCCAAACCATCATGGTTTGGGTTGACCCCAGCCTTGCCGCCGCTACTCTGGCGGTGCGGTCATAGGTCTGAGCCTTCCAAGCCAGCTGTGGTCTTGGTTTAGAAGAGGCATCCTGAGGGCGAAGGGGAGTCCTGCCTTGGCATTTCCTTTTGCTCCCCGCTCTCAGGATGAAGCTGACTTCCTTAATCCTGCCATTTTGAGGCCCACCCTTGGCTGGTTAGACAAAGTAGATAATTGATCATCATCATGATGATAATGATTAAAGACTGATAGTCAGAAGCTTTCCAATACAGTTAACTTACAGCTGGGTGTGTTATGCGTATGCTTGACGCAGAAACCCAGCTCAGACGCAAGGCGAACGTCTAGAACAGGAAGTTTCACTTGCTTGGGGTGATTACTCTCTGATGCTAAGAATTTCACGCCAGCCGTACCCCCAGCTGTCTGTGTAACGGAAGCAATCTCCCCTTGTGTGTTTCCTCACTTGGAAAAATGGAGTTAACCCAGATGCAGAAAATGAAACTGAAATCAAGATGTCTCAGCCTATGAAAGGATACAGGAATTTGGAAATAACTCGACTGTAACCTATCCTATCTTGGGAAGCTACAGTATGTGCACACACACACACAAGCCCATGCACGCACATTTCTGAGCACAGTGGCAGATGAGTATTAGTGCCCAGAACAAAGAAAACAGAATTTACTACAATCACCATTATGACCAGTAGCTGGATTGATTCAGACATTCAATGTGCACATCTTTCCGTGTTCACGCTCCAGCCATTGAAATGAGAGTTCGTAGGATGGAAAGGATAAAGTGAATCTAGGCTTCCTGGGGCTTGTGTCGGTATCCCAGGCTCCTTTCAGATCTCTCTGCCAAGACAGGGCCAAGCCAGAGGGTTCCCTGCCCGGGGAGTAACCACGCTACCTTCCTCTCAGCGCGGCAGTGCACTTTGTTTTGACATGTGCCATACCTTCCGTCTCTCACGGCCTTGGGGCCCAAGGAGGGGGTGCTTTGAATGATGTAAAATTCCTCTTCCAGTAGCTGTGCCAAAGCAATTCCCAGCTCTCGACTGACTTCCAGCTCAGGGCATTTCGCTTGCTTTTGGGGGAGGTTGGTTCCTCATCCCGTTCAGGGGTCTCCAGTCTTCACTTATGGGCTTCCCTGGCAGTTTAGTGGGTAAAGAATCCACCTGCAATGCAGGAGACCCAGGTTCAGTCCCTGGGTGTGGAAGAAGAGAAGGAAACGGAAACCCACTCCAGTATTCTTGCCTGCAAAATCCCATAGATAGAGGAGCCTGGCAGGCTACAGTCCATGGGGGTGCAAAGAGTCAGACACGACTTAGCAACTAAACCACTACAAGTCCTCACTTTCTGGCCTCCAAGAGGGACCAGTTTCAGCAATTCCTTTCTGAGGGAGGTGTCAGCCTTCTCAGGTCTCTATTTCATCCTCCCTCATCCCAGAACCCTCCTTCCCTGTTGACCGCATGTCTCATTTCCACCGGGAAGCCAGGATCCCCTGAAAGCCAAGGAGCTTGTCTTCCTTTAGATACTAGCCAAGGGTTGTCTGTGTCAGTGGGTTTCCGAACCTGAGTTCAGAAAGTTTCAGTAAGAGGAGCTATGCAGAGTGCATGCTCAAAGTCGCTCTGTGATCCCACGGGCTGTAGCCCACCAGGCTCCTCTGTCCATGGGATTCTCCAGGCAAGAATACTGGAGCAGGTTGCCATTTCTGCCCCCAGGTGTGCAGAATGAGGCGCTTTTAAGGAACAGGGTAGGAATCCATCTCCCTGCCTCTGCTGTTGCCCTGTATTGAGGCTGTGTGATGCACACCTACCCAGGTATCAGGGGTCTCACATGTAGTCTCACCAAATACAGCAGAGAGGTGAGTCTTTTTGGTTTTGGGGGGAATTTAGACCATGCTCGCCAGCATCTTTGCTGAGAGTCGTGAACTGTTCTCTGACCTCAGCTCCGTTTCTTACCCTCTCTAGAGCTCAATTTATGTATTTTTGCCCGATGGCTCAGCAGGCAAAGAATCTGCCTGCAATGCAGGAGACAGAGGATACGCGGGTTTGATCCCTGGGTCAGGAAGATCCCCTGGAGGAGGGCACAGCGACCCACTCCAACATCCTTGCCTAGAGAATCCCATGGACAGAGGAGCCTGGCGGGCTGCAGTCCATAGAGTCGCCAAGAGTCGGACACAACTGAAAATGCACACGCGTGCTTCCTAAGACAGGGAGTGGTCAGAGTGGCCACCCTTGGAGGTGTGCTAAGAGTGAGCGAGGTGGGTCTGAGGGACGCCCATGGAGCCATCGGGGAAATGGGGCCCCGGACACCCGCCTGGCCTGTACTCGTGGGTTCATTTCTCATCCAATCCTTCCAGCCACCCCAAGTCGCTCCTTCCCTCCATTCTTCCATAAGTGTTTTCCTCTCTGTTGGTTTTGGATTCATCTCGCCCCCAGCGAGTTAACCTAAGTGTTTCCAGGCTAATCTCATCCCGCTCCTTCCAGGTCGCCAGCCCCTCGGGGGGCTGGGGAGTAATTGGTTTGTCCTCACCCGTGTTTGTAGCGCCTTCCCCCTACACGTCATCTGTGCATTTTAATTAATCTGCCACTTTTTCCTCTCTCTTGCTTCCGGATCATTAATAAAGAGATTAAGCCAAACCAGACTGATCCCCAGCGGAGGCTCCGCTGGGACCCCTCTCTCCCAGCTCCCAGCCTTGTCAGGGGTCAGAACACCTTCATGTGGTCCCAGCCGACTCATTTTAAGGCCTTGGGACCCGTGTTCAGAACAAAGCCAATTTGAATTAATTTTGCAATTAAAATAGGGGAACGAACCTAGCCGGTCCTTTTATATAAAGGCCTTAGTTTAATATTTCCACCACATTCCTTTCCCTTTTGTCATTCGGCTTTAAATCTCTCGCCTTCCCACCTCTCTCCTCTTCCACTCGCTGAACAAGATATGAGGATTATCTGGCAGGATGTGGTCTTTGGGGCCCTTGGCATTCGTCAGAGACCAGGTCATCGCTGCAGCAAGTCTCCAGGGAATGAGGTCCTTCTGGCCGCAGCTGGCCAGCGTGCTGGTTCACTCCAGCCAGAAAGCACTCTCATCGCAGACAGATGTGGCTGCCCTGGATGTAATGAAACCTCTTGAATTCGCATATTCAACGCTTGGCACATTAAAAAGCATTTCCACCTTTGATCTCATGCCTCCTGCCCAAGGAAAGCCAGAACAGAGCCTCTGGGCCTTCTGTGTAAGTCACACCCCGAGTTCCAGCACTGGGACCAAACCCAGGGTCTGAGGTGGTACATTCATGCCCCACGATGCAAAGCATGCGACAGCCACCTGCAAGAGAGATGGGAGGAGACCCGGTTTTGTTTCATTCCCTGGGGAACACTTTGCTAGGGAGTCTGGCAGGAGGAAACAGGAGTGGTGGCCTCAAACCCCTGGAAACTCTGCGGAGAGCTGCCTGGAAGCTGCTTGGAGAGGTGATCAGCTTGCCAGGTTGAGTTGTCCTGACTCCAGGCTTGGAACTTGAGCATCCTCTGGAAGGTATGAGAGCCAAGACAGACAGACAGACAACAGACAGCACAGGGCCTCTGCTGCAGAGCCAGACGGCCATCCCATCTGGGCTCTGCTGCCTGTTAGCTAATTATTAAACGTCCGCATGCCTTGGTTTTTCCCCATCATTAGTACCTACCTCCGAGGGGTTATTACCAAGATGAAAGATGCGGTGTCAGTACCCCACCCGGAGCGTTTTTGTGTTTGGTGTTCCCAACGTCCAGGCTACAGATTCACTCACCACAGCTGCAACAGATGCACTAGTGGTAAAGAACCCGCCTGCCAATGCAGGAGTTCGTAAGAGACACGGGTTCAGTCCCTGGGTCGGGAAGATCCCTTGCAGGAAGGCAAGGCAACCCACTCCAGTATTCTTGCCTGGAAAATCCCATGGACAGAGGAGTCTGGTGAGCTACAGTCTATGGGATCACGAAGAGTCGGACATGACTGAGCAACAGCACGCATACACAGGTGCAAAAAGCAAGGTCTCCAGGTTTGTGACCGGGAGGTGGCGCGCCATGCCAGGGGACTAGTCGTGGAGTGGTGACATGAAACCCAGCAGCGATGGCCACTGTCTGCCGTGTGTGGCCTGATAGACCCGGGTTTCTGTGGCCTCGGACCCTGTACCTCTGTCCTCACCAGCTTCTCTTCCATTTCAGCTGCTTCTTGCAGACCCCAAGCCCCTCTCTGTGTGTTGTACACCAAGCCAGAAAGGAGGAATCAGAAATTGCTCTCTTTTGAGTATTTTGAGGGATGGTGAAACCTTGTAGGAATGTTGCTCCAGGGACTGGGAAAACACCATATGTGGGAAAGCATTTCTGAGCGAGGAAAATAGCATCTGCGAGTTGGTCGGGATCTTGGAAAAGTCTGAGCGGGGGAAAGGGGCATTGGGGAGAGTGCAGGAAGGGGGCTTGCCGGGGTCTTTAACAGGTCTTTTTCCAATTATAGCCGAGAAGAGCCTGGGGACCCTGGCCTGCTGCAGAGCCAGGCCTGTATTTTCTTTGGGAGAAGAAGGCAGAGTTGATTGGCTTCCAAACCAGGCTTGGCAGAAGCCCAAACAGCATCCCAGGCCAGGAAGCCGTGTCTTGGTAGGTCTTGCCTGCTGTCGATGCTCATTCAGTAAACAGACCTGGAGACTCCATGACAGAGCAGCCCTGGGCCGGACAACAAGGACTGGGGTGTGAGAAGGGTGTGGCCATGTCATCCAAGAGGTGACATGCAGATGAGGATAACACAGTAGGATCATTGCTTGAACGGGGGTCTCTGTACCCTGCAGTCACCACTCGAAAAGGAGCATAGAAGTCTCTCTGAATCGAAACCTTCACTGATGCGCCTTGCCAGGCACTGTCTTTCCTTCTCCACTCCCCACACCAGGGAGCTAGACCTCTGGTACCCAGTGTGTGCGCATGGAGGGCAAGGATGCAGCATCTCTGCTGCCACCAGTAACTCAGGTTTACATTGATCCAGCATGTCCAGCGGATCACTCTGTGCCGGGCACGGTGCTGAGAGCTTTCCTAGCAACGTCATGATCCACCCCGACAGTGACCTTGATCATGCTTGAGCCTTGTGACCTCTGTTGCACTTAAGAACCAAATCTTGAGCTTCCCTAGTGGTCCAGTGGTTAAGAATCTGCCTGCCAACGCAGGGAACACGGGTTCAATCCCTGGTCCAGGAAGATCCCACAAGCTTTGGGGCAGCTAAGCCCATGTGCTACAACTACTGAGCCTGTGCCCTAGAGCCAAGGAGCCACAACTGCTGAACCCTTGTGTCCTAGAGCCAGTGCTCCACACCAAGAGAAGCCACTGCAATGAGAAGCTGGAGCATCTTAACAAAGAGTAGCCTCAGCTGACTGCAACTAGGGAAAGCCTGAGCAGCGATGAAGGCCCAGCATAGCCAAAAGTAAATTAATTAGATTAAAATTTAAAATAATTTTTTAAAAAAGAGCCAAATCTCCCCTGTCCATCTCTGCGTCATGTAGCTGTGTGACCCTTATGCAGCTCACTTTACACCACACCGGGTCTCAGCATCCTTAATGGCAAACATGAGATGGTTATCTACCGCCCCTTCCGGCTTCAACATCTGTGTTAGGGTGCGTTTTACTAGCAACATTCTTGGGCTTGCTCTGTGCGAAAAAGCTGAAAGCAGATTATCAAAGTGAAGTCTGCAGGAAGCCTGCTGTGTTTTAATGCAGCCTTGCAAATAATCTAGAAACACTTACCAACCTGCAGCTGATTCCAAAGTATCATGACAAGGTTTTTGGACTTGATGGTAAGAGACAGTCTAGACCCAGAAATGGAACTATGCCTTGGACTTATGCCGAGGGGCATTTGGGAGTTTTTATATCATTCATTTTGTTCATCTGTCCTCCCCCCATCTACCTCCACCAGTGCTGGCCAGATGTTTCTGCAGAATTTGTGTGTTTGGAACCCGAGGGGGTGGCAGGGTTTGCTTTGGGGCTCCCAGAGGTAGATGGGATGGTAGAAACAAAGCAGCCTCCATAAGTCTCTATAGAAAATCGAAAAGCAATAAATCAACTGCATGTCAGTCTGCTTTGATCTGCTCACGGGGTTGGGCAGTTTGCAGTGTTGGTGATGAAATCTTCCTCCCTGATGACTCTGACCTCTCTCCCCAGCCCTGTTGCCAAGGAGAGCAAAGAAGATGGTTTCAGGGGCCTTTCTCATGGTCCATAACCCCAGGCCCTCCCAGCCAGGTTGCACTAAAGTCGCAGCTCCTGTCCACAGCCCTGCTCACATCACCCTGACTCATGGTACCCTGTGGCCTTTGCGCATCTCTCTTGACAAACAATGACTTTCCACTCCTTTATTGTTATTGTTGTTGTTGTTGTTCAGTCATTAAGTCATGTCCGACTCTTTGTGACCCTATTGACTGCAGCACACCAAGCTTCCCTGCCTTCACTGTCTCCCGGAGTCTGCTCAAACTCATGTCCGTAGAGTCGGTGTTGCCATCCAACTATCTCATCCTCTGTCGTCCCCTTCTCCTCCTGTCTTCAATATTTCCCAGCATCAGGGTCTTTTCTAGTGAGTCAGCTCTTCACATCAGGTGGCCAAAGTATTGGAGCTTCAGCATCAGTCCTTCCAATGAATATTCAGGGTTGATTTCCTTTAGGATTGACTGGTTTGATCTCCTTGCAGTCCAAAGGACTCTCAAGAGTCTTCTCCAACCTCACTGTTTGGAAGCATCAGTTCTCCAGCGCTCAGCATTCTTTATGATCCACCTCTCACATCTGTACATGACTACTGGAAAAACCATAGCTTTGACTATATGGACCTTTGGCGGCAAAGTGATGTCTCTGCTTTTTAATACACTGTCTGGTTTTGCCCTAGTTTTTCTTCCGAGGAGCAAGCACCTTTTAATTTCATGGCTGCTGTCAGCGTCCACAGTGATTTTGGAGCCCAAGAAAATAAGTCTGTCACTGTTTCCACTTTCCCCCCATCTATTATGTTAACACAGTTTCATCAAGACAAACCATCTTAGTTCCTACAGCCAGGGCATTGCACAGGGGCCCACACCCAGAAAGGGGACCTTGAACTCAAAGTGTAACACTCTGTGGTTACCATCTTGAAATTCTGCAGAATTTTATCTTTGTGGGGTTTGTAAGTGAAGCCGCATGGAACCGTGGAACATGCGCCTGGGGATTCGGAGCGTGGCTTCTAACATGGTCACACCTCCTGCCACCACTCTGCCTCAGAAATGTTTGCTCTTGGCCCTGCAGCCTCGGGAGCTGGTTCTGCCTTCAGCCACCCTCGGTCCATCTCTGATCCACTGCACCCACTTTGTATTCACTGTGGTGTGGACTCAGGGGAGAGGCGGACACAGACAGGAAGGAGGGGGCCCCTGGCCTTGGAGGACAGAGTCTAGTGAGTAAACCGCGTTGTGCCCAGAGGGCTGTGCAAGTGCCACCACGCCGTGGGCATGCAGAGGAGGTTGGGCTGCTGTTAGCAGGGGAGCCTGATGGAAAAGGTAGCTTCTGAACTGGGTGCTGAAGAGTGAGCAACATTTCAGCAGAAGAGGAGGCGATGAGAGTGTGCAAGGGGAAGGGCCACATGGGTTGTAAAGCTTATTTAAGTGGCTGCTGAACAGCGGGCTCGGGGTGGGGCATGGGAGCCCAATCATGATGTCTGAGACCGAACGCTGGTCTCGGACTGCGGAGACCCCCCCTGCCCCCCACTTCCTGTGTCTCTCCTCTTCTTTAAACTGCAGTTTGGGGTTTCCTCATCTATAAAATGAAGTGAAAAGTGAAAGTGTTATTCGCTCAGTCCTGTCTGACTCTTTGCAACCCCATGGACTGTCGCCGCCAGGCTCCTGAGTCCATGGGATTCTCCAGGCAAGAATGCTAGAATAGGTTGCCACACCCTTCTCCAGGGGATCTTCCTGATCCAGGGATCGAACCCCGCTTTCATGCTTTACAGGCAGATTCTTTACCATCTGAGCCACCAGAGAAGCCCATATAAAATAAAGGACTTGGAGTAAATGCCTTTCTGCTTCTAACACCCTTTGGTTCCATACACAGGCCACTCCCCATAAAGCAGCCCAATCCATCAAGGTTCTTCCTTCCAACTCACCCTTGCAGTGACCTTACCAATGGACTCTTATTCCACCTGGGACCTCCCTCCACTCACCTCACTTGTTCAATTTCTGTATGAGCAGGTAGCCTGCATATTCTTAGTTGATGGAGATGGTGCTTGGGCAGGTGGGTGGGGGGGCGGGGTGCAGTTCATAAATTGTTTCTTTTTTTTTCCCCCAATTATTTTTATTAGTTGGAGGCTAATTACTTTACAATATTGTAGTAGTTTTTGCCATACACTGACATGAATCAGCCATGGATTTACATGTGTTCCCCATCCTGATCCCCCCTCCCACCTCCCTCCCCATCCCATCCCTCTGGGTCATCCCAGTGCACCAGCCCCGAGCACTTGTCTCATGCATCCAACCTGGACTGGTGATCTGTTTCACACTTGATAATATACATGTTTCAATGCTATTCTCTCAGATCATCCCACCCTCACCTTCTCCCATAGAGTCCAAAAGTCTGTTCTATACATTAAATTGTTTCTTGATAGCCTCTCCATCCCAAATTATTTCATGGCATCTGTCTTTTTTGGAAGGGAGAAGGCGGTATAATTCTAGTTGCATGGATGCCATATTTTTTGTGTTGTTCAAGTTTCATTCTGTTGGGCCTGCAAGGTTGAAGGGGAAAATCACTTTTATCTGGAGTTGGGGTGGGGAGAGTAGTTATTCCATGGGAACCATTTTCCCAGGATCATGCCGTTCCTGGGGGGCCATCTGTAGGTGGGGTCAGCAAAGCTAGAATCCTTCGCTCAGCCTTGACCTTGAAAGAATCAGTTTCTTTCTGTCCAGAGAATGGTTCCCATGGAAGGAAGATGCTCCCCTTATCAGAGAAACAGGCTGGGAGCCAGGAGGAGGAAGCTGGAGGAAAGTGACAGCAGCGTTGCTGGCCTTTGGGGACACCAGAGCAGCTCTCCAGGCAAAATGGGGAAAGAGGCCACATCTGTGAGTCCTGGGAGCGAGTTAGCTTGGGCGGGCTCAGACGCAGATTCTGAGCCATGGTAAGCAGGACGGATTTTCTCCTCTTTTTTATAATTGGTATTTGTTTTTATTTATTTATTTGGCTGGTCAGGGTTACAGCACACAGGGTCTTCTAGTTATGGCATGCGGAATCTTTGGTTGTGACATGTAAACTTTTAGTTGTGGCATGTGGGATCTAGTTCCCTGCCCAGGGATCGAACCCAGGCCCCCTGCCTCAGGAGTGCAGAATCTTAGCCACTGGACCAGCAGGGAAGTCCCAGGACTGATTTTCTGTGTCTTGTGCCACCTTTGTTTATTTCCCTTCTCTTCTTCCCCTGGGTTTTGTAGTCTTTCTGGAAATACCCAAGGTGAGCCAAGGGAAGGATTTGATTTTCCATGCTTAGAGCTTTAAAGAGGAAACGGCAGAGCCCCGGGGACGGTGAGGCGGCTGCCATGGTGGTGACAGCACCCGTGGCGGGTGGGGCGAAGCGCAGGGCGCTGGGGAGGGTCTGAGGGGCGGCCACCCCTCCCGCACCAGAACCCTCTCCTTCCAGGGCTGTGCTCTAGGGAGGGAGTGACCAGCATGAAGGTATGTGGAGATCAGCCCTCTAATTCCACACAGACTCGGCAGAAACCCCAAGTGGAGGCTCCACCATGGCAACAGAACGAAAGCGTTGATGGGTTAAGATGCCACTGAACCAAGGAGACGGCAGAGTTAGAAACAGAACCGTTGAAAGAGGAGCGTTTCATAGTGGGAAACTTAAAACATCAGACAAGAGAAATCGACAGGGACTCTTGTGCTTCGGGGCAAGTGCAGCCCATTCATTTGAGCTGAGACTCCACCTTCTGCAGGCAGTGCTTCGGGGGGTCTGCTGTCTTGGGAAGGGGGCGTCTGGGGATCAGGTGGGCACGTTGGCAAGCATGTCCATCGGAGAGCTCGGCAGAGAACCCTGACACTCAGGCCGTCTCACAGAGTGAGACATTACAGGGGCAGGAGGACTGCTCTGCCGGGCTGGCCGACGATGACCCCTCTCTGATGCTGCAGATTGAGGGCAGCTGGCCCAACCCCCAGCCTCAGGGTATTCACTCCTTCCAGAGACCCCAGGGGCCGCAGTGAAGTGGGCAAAAGAACTCTGATTCTTGACACAATTGCAAGGCTGCCGCTGCTGATATTTTTAAATTAGAAACATAGTGTATGCACCTTTAGAATTTTCAGGTTCCGTTTCTTCATGAGATGGAGCGAGATGTGGTCTTTCCAGGCTCAAGGGACATTTAAAGAAACGGCAGGATGTCACGTTCACCCAGCAGAAGGCTGCAGATGGTAGACCTTAGGTGCATAGGTGACAGGTACTGTCCGTCCGAGAAAGATCCAGGCTGAATGCCCAGAGGTGACCTCCTCTGCTGCTTTAGGTCCTCGGGAGAGACCTGACTCTTCCAGGCTGTGGCCCTTCAGTGATTTTCTTTGTCTTTGTGAGACAGGTTCTTTTGCCCTCTCTCTCTTAACACACAACACACACACACACACCCCTCTTTCCCTCTCACCCAGCCACACTGCTGGAAGAAGGATTGTTGGGGTGAAGGCACTTGGACATCTAGGAGAATAAGAGGGGAAGGGGAGAGGAATAGACAGCCTATGTCTCTGGCCATCACAGAGCCATTTTGATGCTCTCCTTGTATGGTGGTACTCAGCTCTGTCCTGCCTCACAGGGATCCCCAGGCTCAGGTATCTGGTCCAGAAATGACACAGATGCAGCCACCGCCTGCTATTAACACCCGTGTTTCCTTTTCAGATCTTACAGGTGAACAAGGTGATGTCCATCTTGTTTTATGTGATGTTTCTCGCTTATCTCCGTGGCGTCCAAGGGAACAGCATGGATCAAAGGAGTCTGCCGGAAGACTCACTCAATTCCCTGATTATCAAGCTGATCCAGGCAGATATTTTAAAAAACAAGCTCTCCAAGCAGATGGTGGACGTTAAGGAGAACTACCAGAGCACGCTGCCCAAAGCGGAGGCCTCGCCCCGAGAGCCCACCAAGTCGGAATTCCAGCCGGTGACGGCCATGGGCCCCGAACTGCTGCGGCACCAGAGACGCTACAACTCGCCCCGGGTCCTGCTGAGTGACAGCATCCCCCTGGAGCCCCCTCCCCTGTACCTCATGGAGGATTACGTGGGCAACCCCATGGTGGCCAACAGAACGGCGCGGAGGAAGAGGTACGCGGAGCACAAGAGCCACCGCGGCGAGTACTCCGTGTGTGACAGCGAGAGCCTGTGGGTGACCGACAAGTCGTCGGCCATTGACATTCGGGGACACCAGGTCACGGTGCTGGGGGAGATCAAGACCGGCAACTCCCCCGTCAAACAATATTTCTATGAGACGAGATGTAAGGAGGCCAGGCCTGTCAAGAACGGTTGCAGAGGAATTGATGATAAACACTGGAACTCGCAGTGCAAAACCTCCCAGACCTACGTCCGCGCGCTGACGTCAGAAAACAACAAACTGGTCGGCTGGCGGTGGATACGGATAGACACGTCCTGTGTGTGTGCCTTGTCGAGAAAGATCGGCAGAACATAACTTGGCATCTCTCCCCATATATAAATTATTACTTTAAATTATATGATATGCATGTAGCATATAAATGTTTATATTGTTTTTATATATTATAAGTTGACCTTTATTTATTAAACTTCGGCAACCCTTACAGTATATAAGCTTTTTTCTCAATAAAATCCGTGTGCTTGGCTTCCCTCAGGCCTTCTCCCATCTGTTAAACCTGATTCTGTAACCCGGCTCCCAGGAGCTGCTCTGTAAAGTCTGTGTACACCACTATTTTGCATTCAGTATTGTCAAAGGCCGTGGCTGTCGTTTTAGTAAACTTGTTGAAATCGGCTGATGTCAGAGTTGTGTGTAGACACAGTTCCACACCCCCTTTCCGGATACATCATAATTGATTCATTAATTAAAAGAACTGGTGCCACTTCCGCCGCAGGGATGCTCAGTGGCTCTTAATTCTGGCGGGCCAGCTCACTGTCCAAGAACCTCCTCGCCTTCCTCTGCTGTCAGTTTTTGCCAATTAGAATTATGATCTACTCCGATGTTATGGTCCCAGAACAATAACAACGAATCTGGCAGTTTTCGTTTTGGAAGTTTCTTTTCAGCACATTTGTTGTTTGGGGGTTTGAGATTGTTACGGGTTGAATTATTATTTTTTTTTCCCCTTGGCTTCGGTTTTTGTTTTGCTCTGTGTAAAAGTGGTTTGCATCTTCCGAGGCACATAGGAAAATGTTTTTTTAACTATTTGTAACAGTAATAATTGTAGAGTTACCGAGGAGCAGCAGTGGAACGTGAGTCATCTGCACACAGAAGAGAAATGTGGTCCTGATAGATTCTCCAGGAGTTTCTTCTGCCTCCCCATCCTCTGCTGACTCCTCCTGCAGCCCCACAGGGAACTGATGATAAAGGCTGGTGCTGCAGGAGGGAGTCAGACCTGGGTTCAAATTCCAGCTCCTCCCTGTGACTGCAGGGCTTTAAAGGCACCCTGAACCCAGGTTTCCTGGAGTCAGAGTCAGATGTGGGGCTTGCCTACCCCACAGGCTGCCATGGTTAGGCCCCATAACCACGGTAGGCATCCCAGAGTCCCAGCATGGTGTAGATATTCAAGAACAGAAGTTCCTTACCCTTCCCTCCTCTCCTTCTCCTTACTTAGGTATTGTGCTCCTCTGTATGGTTTTGATTTTAGGGTTTCATTTTGTTCTCCCCACCCCAGCTTGATTGAGATATAATTGACATGTGACACTGTGTAAGTTCAAGGTGTGCAATGTGATGATTGACACATGTACATATTGTGAAATGTTTACCACTGTAAGGTTACTTAGCACACCTTTCACCTCATGTAATTGCCATTGTTGTTACTATGGAGACATTTAAAATCTACTCATCACTCCTTTCAGGTGTACGGTACAGTATTGTCATCGTGGTCACCAAGCTGTACATTCGATCCCCCAAATCTTCTTCCTCTTAAAATTTGAAATTTGTACTCTCCTCCTCTTCCCCATCCCTAAACCCTGGCAACCGAAATTCTGCTCTTTGCTTCTGTGAATTCAACTTTGTTGTTGTTGTTTAGTTCAGTCGTGTCTAACTCATTTTCGACTCCATGGATTGTAGCCCACCAGGCTTCTCTGTTCATGGGATTCCCCAGGCCACAATACCAGAATGGGTTGCCTTTCCCTTCTCCAGGGGATCTTGCCGACCTAGGGATGGAACCCAGGTCCTCTGCATTGCAGGTGGATTCTTTATCACTGAGCCACCAGCTTTTTTAGTCTACTGTACTTGAGCTCTGTATCATTTTTGGTTGACTCATCACTTTGGATGTAAAAACCCCAACTGGAGGGAAACTTCCAGGTGCCTACTAATCCCAGGGGTGTCCACAATAGCCCAAGGGGTCATTTGGTGATGGTCACACCTGTCCTGCCAAGGCAGACACTAGTGGTAACCTTCAGGCACTTTTCCCCTGGGAAAACTGGGACACCCCTCCCCCTGCCACTTTCCCCAGAGGACGAACTGGGCAGCATTTCATCCCTTGGGATCTGGAGCCCAAGGACTCCAGTCTCCCATCTGGGCAGAGTTGCAAGTTACCCACCAACCCACTATGGACCCTGCATTCCTGTCCTGAAACCCTGTCTGGTCACTTCCCTGGTTTGGCCTGCCTTCCACTAAGGCCTGTGTGTACCCTCTACCTGAAGCAGCCTGCACCCTGAGATCTGGCTATTACACATACCAAACTGAGTCTGTGTCCTTTATGGAACATGAACCTCTTGCAACAGGCTCAGCAAACAGCAGTGACTTTGATGAAGAGCATCATCAGCCCAAACTTGATTCTGGATGCTCAAAACCTGAGGGCAGAAAGTGAAGAACTAACTACATGCCCACCATGGGCTGGGCACTCTCAGACTCTGCCACCCCCATGAGTTGTCACAAACGTGTGGAGGTGGCACTTGTCATCTTGTGTTTATAGGTGATGAAACCGAGGCCTGAGGATTTAATCTGCCTGAGGATTTACCCTGAGCAGGTAAGTGGCAGAGGGAAGACGGATGTCCCTGTTTGAGAGATGACACAGCCCTATTTCCTTATCATTGGTTCCCCCGCCCAATGCAGCCTTGCATTTCTGAATGAAGAGCACAGTCCTAGGGAAATGGAAAGCTTGTTCTCTGCATGGAAACCTGTGGAAGCTCTTGCTTCAGGAGCCTATGTCAAGAACACAGTAAGCTTGCCCATAGAATTATTATAGTTGCTGTTTAGAGGCTGTCATGTCCAACTCTTTTTGACCCCATGGACTGTAGCCCACCAGGCTCCTTTGTCCATGAGATTTCCCATGCAAGAACACCAGAGTGGGTTGCCATTTCCTTCTCCAGGAGATCTTCCTGACCCAGGGATCGAACCTGCATCTCTTGCATTTCCTGCATTGGCAGTTGGAGTCTTCACCAGGGAATCCCACCAACAGGATCCTGCCAAACTTGTAATTGGCCCATCTCGGTTCTCAGGTTGGAGTTAAGGAGCCCTTAGGTTCCTATTCTGGAATGTCTACTGCACATGGGTTTTAGGGCCTGTCTGGCTACCTGGGAAGACGGGCTTGGGTGACAGAGACCCTGGAGTCATCTGAGAAGGCATGGTCCCTAAATAACAGGGCTGAGTTCCCCTGGCCCTGCCTTGAAGGGAAGGAGCTTGCCTCAATGTCAAGAGCGTGTCTGGAGCAGCCTGCTTCCAGGTTGAGCACACTCAGGGGTGAGAGTGAAGCTGAGGGTGATGAAAACCAGCCTCAGAGAAACTCCAGCTTCAGGCCATGAAGGGCTCTGCCCTTCTCATGCTGGGGAACACAGTTCTCTCTCGGCAACTGTCCCAGCATCAGAGGACATCCAAGGTCAGCCAAGGCCACTGTGTTAGATTCACAGGCAGATTCCTCCATAAGGTCTGCAGGAGACTTTGTGCACCCAATGCACACCTGTGCCATTGTGATGGCTCATGGCTGAACTCACCTCTGAGACAGGAGGGCCATGGAGGGCAGGGGTCTGGCTCCTGGAGATGCCCTTGGTGTCCGTCATCCTCCCCTGGCACCTGATTTCTGGCTGGAACTTTGTTAAGCAGAGAGGTGTGTTGCAGGGTGAGGAGCCTGGTTGGGTGACAGGTTCTAGCCTGGCTTTGTTGTCAGTGGCTGGCTTCATGACCTTGGCTAACTCACTCATCCCAAGGGCATTTCAGCATCTTGAGCTCCTACTGCAGAGAGGGCCAGCGTCCAGGCTGTCAGTCCTCTCTTCCTTGACAGATGCTCAAAAACTCTGTTGGCCACTGGTGGAGGCTTCTCTGTACACTTGCATAAGGTTCCCCCCCTCTTCATGCTGTGTGAACTTGACTAAGTTACTTAACCTCTCTGAGCCTTTGTTCCTTTGTCTTGAAAATGAGGGGAGTGCCTATATCATTAGATCGTTTTGCAACATCATGGAAGCAGCCGGTTCCTGGCCTGTCAGAAGCCCCCTAAGAGTGACCCCCTGGTGATTAGGCTTGGGGAGACTTTTAGGAGCCCTCACTCTGGAATTCTAGGAGGAATTTCCTAACTTCACGGTGGGCGATTGGTCTTAATTAAGAGTCTAAATCACCCAACCCCTCGGAGACACTCCCCAGGTTCGTGTTCACCCGCTTCCCTTCCACGGGTCTCTTGATCTCTTTTCAGCAGAAATACAAGCAGCACAAGTGATTTTCTGAAGAGTCGGCGGGGGGCGGGGTGGTGGGGGGAGGTTGGGGAGGGTGTTCCTTCTTGAAAATTTACGGGACAGCTTTGTTTTCGTCTTGTGTGTCTGTCTGTCTGCCTCATGTCCAACAATGCTTTCTCCACGTTGGTGATCAGGGTTTGGCGTTTTTTAAGAACTTGGTTGTTTTTCTCTCCCCCATCCATGCGTGAGCCTGTGTGTTTGTTTACATCTGCTTACTGAGGCTCAGAGAAACCATCTGCGTGATATGTTTATCACTTCCAAACACGTGTGTGGGAATGAGTCCGTGTCCTCAGCTCCCAGCTACCTGGAGACTTGTCTGACTTCACCAGGAAGACACCTCCCCTGGCCTCCCAGCTCAGATGGCCCTGGCCACACAGAGCCTCCCGGGTTGCCCCTAGCCTCAGCAGGCATCCTCGGAGGCCTGATGGGCAGCCGACTGTCTGGAGCCCCCAGCCCACCCCCACGACGCTGCTCAAGGGTCCTGAAAGTGCTGTTTGCGCAAACCCAGACGGAGCTGCAACCCCAAAGACTGGTTCTCTCCCCAAGAAGATTCTTCAGCCTAAGCCCCTACGTCCAAGTCCCCACCCCCAGATCTAAGGAGACCCAAACCCTTTACACCCATCTTCTCAAGTTACTCCTCCACGGGCTGCTCTTGCGGCGCCTGTGTTTTCGCGACAGGCTGAAAGGCGAGCGCCTCTGGGTTGACCAGAAACCCCGGGCTTTTGTCTAGTTCAGATGGAGGGTGGCTTGGCTTGGACAAGCAGAACCACAGGGAGGTCACAGGCGCTCTCAAGGGCCGCGGGTTTGTTTCTTCCTGCCCTGGGCCTTATATATATGGTACAAAAGGCCAACAGACCAAGCACGAATGGTCTGAGGTGGGGGCCAGGGGCAGGGAGGGCCCAGGAGATGGAGAGGCCAAGGCGCACACATATCAAGAGAATTTTCTAGAAGCTGGCTACCGCTGAGGCGTCTGGCTGAGTTGGATTGGTACAGGACTCAGTAATGACATTGCGTGTACCGTTATAGAAACCTTGGTGGCAAGAAAACATAAAAGTTTATTAGGAAATGGTGAAGCACAGTTTAATGGGTTAGATGGCTTTTCACACGGAGATACAGGGAGGTGGGTGGACGTGCATGCGTGTGTTTGCATGTATCTGTGTTTGTGTGTGTGTGTAGCTGCTTTGATTTCTCAACCATTGATGTATTGCATTTTTTTAAGGAAAGGTAATGCTTGAAAAGAATGTTCTGGAACATGAGTTTAACCTTCAGGAGATTGAGCTGGTAGCCAGCTGGGGAGCATATGGAACAAACATTCTTGGGACTAGGAAACAGGCGGGTTGGGATTGAGGATTTACAGGCAGAAAAGGCACCAGGCAGTTTCCAGCAGCCTAAACAGAAGGGGCTGAAGCTCTGTGCTTTCTGATTGGGCAGGGAAGTGCCGGAGACTGGTGCTGGGGTGAAGGGCTGAAAGGGAAGGTCAGCCTGAAGAATAAATAATCACAGTAGTGGTGATCACGTACCGGCTGCTTCTTCCCTGTAAGGCTCTATGTGTACACTCCAGGAGTTTTAACTCTTCTGTGCCATTGAGGACACAGGTTAAGGAAATTTAGATAACTTAACCAGAGATGGTACAGCTGGTAAGGGGACATGCCCAGAGGGGAACCTGAGAGGTCTGGAAGCACTTGCTCTGAAGACCGCGATGGGGAGGGCACTGAGTGCCTTAGGAGACCTTGACCTGAATTTCAATGTGAGTGAGATGAGTGGCCAGCATGTGGCACAAGGAACAATTAACAGGTCAACACAACGGGGATTTCCAGCAATTGTTCTACCTGAGGGAGATGCCAGACTCACCAGCACTGTGGCTCACAGCAGAGGGGACTTGAACTGGATCTAGAATCTTCATGCCCAACCCCCACAAACCATCCATCCCCGACCTGGTAACTTATCAATCACCATACTAGCTGGAAAGTGATTGTACCTTTTTTCCTGAAGGATAAAAAGCAGCATGGCTGCAATATTTGGATCTTTTGCAAAAGGATAGAAGACAGGAATTTCAAATTGGGACAGAATTTTTTACCCTCCCTTACAATCTTTTATCCATTCAATGCATTTTTAAAAATCCTTTTGAACACCTTTTAGGCAGCAGGCCGCTTCCCTGATAGCTCAGTTGATAAAGAATCCACCTGCAATGCAGGAGACCCAGGTTGGATTCCTGGGTTGGGAAGATCCGTTGGAGAAGGGATAGGCTACCCACTCCAGTATTCTTGGGCTTCCCTGGTGGCTCAGCTGGTAAAGAATCAGCATGCAATACAGGAGACCTGGGTTCGATCCCTGGGTTGGGAAGATGCCCTGGAGAAAGGAAAGGCTACCCACTCCAGTATTCTGGCCTGGAGAAAAGAGTCGGACACAACTGAGTGACTTTCACTTCACTCACTAGGCGGCAGGCACCCTGTTCAACTGTATGGATTCGACAAAAGAGATGTCATCTCTCCTGAAAAAACAGTGAATAAAAAGGATGAGACCCTCAAGGATAACCACTGCGAGTATCCTTGATAATATTCACGTCTTCTCCATGAGCACCTGCTCACAAAGAGTTGGTGCTTTTGGGGGGGCTTCCCTGGTGGCTCAGATGGTAAAGACTCTGCCTGCAGTGCAGAGACCAAGGTTCAATCCCTGGATCTCTGGAGATCCCCATGATCCCCTGGAGAAGGGAATGGCAACCCACTCCAGTATTCTTGCCTGGAGAATCCCATGGACAGAGGAGCCATTCATGTCCTCTCCATGAGCACTTGCTCACAAGGAGTTGGTACTATTTTAAAACAACTCTAATTGATAGAAATCCACTCCCTACATTGAAGTCATACTACGATAAAACAGCTGTAACAAGATTGTCGACAGAAGGGACTCCAGGAACCCAGAAAACGAGCAATGAGATGCTGCTGGGAAGAGTGAGGGAAGGCTTCCCTGAGGAGGCAACTCTGAGCCGTCTCTTAGGGATGAGTAGCAGTTTGATAAAGAAGACTGTGTGTCACCCGAAGGGCCTGTCACCTCAGTCTCTGACTGTTTAGGTCTGAGTGGGACCTGGGAATCTGTATTTCTAACAAGTTCCCAGAAGATGCTGCTGCACACTTTGAGAATCACTGGTTTATTAAGTAATGAGGAATCAACAAGAGTGTTTTCTTCCTCTAATTTTTGAGGCTATGATTTTGGTGGTAGGCTAACTGATGGATGGACCTGAGGCAAATTGAGGGAGAGCTGGAAAATCAGCAATAAATTATACACAGGACAACACAGAGTAGGATGAGGCAGAGGGAGCAAGGAGGAACTTGGGATGAGAGGAGGATTTTCCAGGTGGCATCGATTGGATTTGGTACCCAGTTGGATGTTGAAGATGAGAGAGGAAGGTATACGGAAATGATCACTACATTCTGGAAGCACAATGATTCTAGATCCAATTCAAAGACTGCAAGAAGTGTGGGTTTGAAGACGGGGATGATTGATAAGGAGTTTGAGGTCAAGATAACCAATAGACAACTCATTGTCAAGACAGAAGCATGCCTGAAAAGATCAAAGTACAGCTGTTATTCGTCTAGAAATAATCCGGCACAGGTAAGCCTCTCAGTTTACAAGCAGGTCTAGCCGAAGCCCCATAGAAGCAAATCAGGGTGTGGAATTTGTATCCCTGTAGGGATCTGTGGTCAGACCTCCACTTCAGATGACCCAAAGTATGGTAACAGTATGCTGAGGTCCAGGGCATCTGCTTCTTCACACCAGCATGACTTCACGGGAGTGTGGCTTAGCCGTATGCTTGCAGTGCACCTGTATATATGTATAGATGTATGTCAGGTTATGTTTGAAGGACAAATCAGATGTTAGGAAGCCAAACTCTAAAGAGTCTGTTACAAAATGACATAGTGTGGTTCTGTTTTCCGGGCTAGAACCTTTCTTTGTTGTTGCCTTGGCTCCTTGAAACTTTATTTGTCAATCAGGAAAATAAAAGATCGTTCTCTCTTAGGAAAATCCTGGAAGGAGCCAAGCTGTATTCTGCTCCTGGGCTTCCATGGGTGTCATTCCCTCTGCTTGGGAGCTGGTCCTCTGTCCCCTGCTCCCTTCATCTGATCGCCTCCTGCTTGGTTTACAAATTCCTCTGTTTATAAATCCATTCCCCAGGTCATTCATCCTCTTTCCTTGGGGGGACCTTTCCTGACACCTCCTCCTGAGTTCATTAGAGTCTAGCCTTCCCCATCTTTTCATGTGGTCCTGTCACCCGGCATTTATACCACATGACACAGATGAAATGGCAGCTGTCTGGGTGTTGGTGTGAGTCTTTGTTTGCTACGTCGCCACATTTGACTTTGATCTCCCTAGGGAGCAATCATGCTGATTTTGTCAGAGTCATATCCCTAATGCTGGACACTGAGCTCACAGTAGGCAGTCAGAGAACATTTTTACACAAATGGATGAATGAATCACTGTAATAAACTGGGACTGCAACAGGGAGGATTTGGGTCAAACCTAAGGGCGAATGATGCTTTTGAACTGTGGTGCTGGAGAAGACTCTTGAGAGTCCCCTGGACTGCAAGGAGATCAAACCAGTCCATCCTAAAGGAAATCAGTCCTGAACATTCATTGGAAGGACTGATGCTGAAGATGACGCTCCAATATTTTGGCCACCTGATGCGAAGGACTGACTCATTAGAAAAGACCCTGATGCTGGGAAAGATTGAAGGCGGGAAAAGAAGGGTATGACAGAGGTTGAGATGGTTGGATGGCATCACCAACTCGATGGACATGAGTTTGAGCAAGCGCCGAGAGTTGATGATGGACAGGGAAGCCTGGCGTGCTGCAGTCCTTGGGGTCGCAAAGAGTCGGACATAGCTGAGCAACTAAACTGAACTGAAGGGAGAATGGATCAGGATGGAAGGCTCTGTTGCTGTTTAGTTATATAGATGGCTATGACGAGGTGGTGAATATTTCTGGGAGATGAGAAACTGAACAACATAGAATCATGATGTCATTTTCAGTGAAAGTTTCAGAGGCTCAGAAGGTAAAAAATCTGCTTGCAATTTAGGAAACCCGGGTTGGATCCCTGGGTCAGGAAGATCCCCTGGAGAAGGAAAGGGCAACCCACTCCAGTATTCTTGCCTGGAGAATTCATCGACTCAATGGACAGAGTTTGAGCAAATCCCAGGAGATAGTGAAGGACAGGGAAGCCTGACATGCTGCAGTCCGTGGGGTCGCAAAGAGTTGGACACGACTGAGCGACTGAACAACATTGTTCTTTTCAGTGCAAAGCTTTGCAATGTCATTATTGCATTGATAAAATGTTGGTGGGAGAACTTGATTTGGAAGAAAACAACATTTACATATAAATAAAGAGAATCAAAATACAAGGCTAGGAACCAGGCTGTGTTTATGCTTCTTACATAAAGAACATCTTCTACTGTTGAGCATCTGTCCATCCATTCAAGTTCATGTTCATTCAACCAATGTTGATAGAGACCTATGATGTACCTGCTTTCCTTTTAGACATGGACCAGTGTAATGATAAAGGGGAAGGGGAGGTTTGCACCTTAATGGAGCTTCTTGTCTAGAGGGTGTAACAGAAAGAAATAAGAAAGAGATAAGCAAATCTGCATATAGAATAATTTCAGGGAGCACTAACCACGCACAAGAAATCAATAGAGAACAGTGAAAGGATAGAGAAGGAATACATAGGGTAAACAGGAGGTTGAGAGCAGGGTGGTGGGGATGAGTTACTATATATTTTCATGATTAAAATGCTTGCTGCTTATGAAATTCAAGACGTGAAATGTCAGCATTCCTAAGGAAAGTCAGACACATGTTCGTATACCCTGAGAGATGAATGGCCTAATTACCGCAGAGGATCTTAAAGCAACAATCTGATGTCAAGCTTTGGCAGTAGAAGCGCAAACAGGGCCCAGTCCGTGGACCATCCCTGTGCTTTGTGAAGCTTTCTCTCGGGACCTCAGGCCCCCAGCTCCCTTAAGAGGCCAGCATTTTGCAGTGTTGCTTCAGCAGCCTCCCCTCTCTCAGAAGGACCTTTCTCTTTGTCAAACCTGTTTCATTCCTGAGAAACCAGACTCCTCACTCCTTCTGCCCCAGTCCCCCTCCAGATGCTAGAAGGCCTTGAGGGGGCAGCGGTGGGCAGGGCCACTGCCCGGAATTCCTGTGCCTCTGACTTCTGCCTGGCAGTTTTCCAGCCAGATCAGGTGGGGAGCTTTGTCCAACCCAAGGCTAGGTTTCTGGTTCTGGGACCTTAAGAGAGCCTTCTTTTCATCTAAGACACCCTTAAAGAAAACCACTCCTGAGTACCGTCACAGTGCTTTTCTTGGGACTCTAGTTGAGCCATTTGTACTCTAAAACTCTCAGTTTTCCATCTTGAAAAATGAGTCTAAAAGCATTTCTAGGGACTTCCTTGGTGGTCCAGTGGTTGGTACTTCAACTTTCAATTCAGAGGGTGTGAGTTCGATCCCTGGTTGGGGAACTAAGATCCCACATGCCTCACGGCCCAAAAACCTCAAAACATAAAAGAGGCAATATTCTAATAAATTCAAAAAAGACTTTTAAAATGGTCCACATAAAAAAAAAATCTTAAAAAAAAAAATCCCTAAACAGTTTCATAGTATCTGGGAGCAGACCCAGCCTACCTTGCAGATATGACAGAGGGTGCAGCCTTGAGACAGTATGGAAGGAGAGGCAAGCAGGGTGGTCTCTGAGAAGCTCCAGGAGGCCATTAGAACTGCTTCCCACTCTGAGGTACTAAAGTCAGCTAGACTCAGAGAGGTTAGGCAAACTAGCCAACATCACACAGCGAAGATGTAGGACAGAATGGGAGTGAGGACCAGATCTTCTGTCATTCAGACCAGAGCATCTTCCCTGACTCCACCCCACCTTCATAATCACATGACCTGGTATCACTTGGGCAAGTTCCCTAATTACATTCTGTCCGGAGTTTCCTAAGAGCTTCCCTGGTGACTCAGACAGTTAAGAATCTATCTAAAATGCTGGAGACCTGGGTTCACTCTCTGGATCTGAAAGATTCCCCTGAAGAAGGGAATGGCAACCCACTCCAGTACTTTTGCCTGGAGAATTCCATGGACAGAGGAGCTTGGCGGGCTACTGTCCATGGAGTCACAGAGACAGACATGACTGAGTGACTAACACTTGAGTTTCCTATAAAATGAAGCTGATGTTAGGACCTACTTCTCAGGGTGATAGTGAAAATGTAAGTAGCTGAAACAGGGAGCATGGACCAGGGGAGAATGGTCAGCTGGTGTAGGGTCGTGGGGGGCTCCTCTGGGCCTTCTTGAGAGTCTGAGCATATGGAGTTCCTGTGGACGCCCAGGAAAGGGGATAGCAGTGGGGCATCCCTGCAGGGCCTCGAACCATCACAGTCATTAGTAACTGGCACAGCCATCACTTGATATTTTAGCAAGAGCTCTGAGCCTGACACCCACTCTGCCCACCTCACTGGGTGTCATCAGGATGGAAAGTCATGAAAGGCCCCGGGCAGTGCAGCTGACATCCCAAAAGCAGTCCTGAAACTGGCTCAGTCTCGCCTGAGAGGTGGGACCCAGCGAGCCGGCCCCACCACGCAGACGCACACGCCTGGCCGCTCATGACCCGCATTCGAGGAAAGAGTCTCTTTTTCTTGCCCAAATCCCTCACACTGCAGCCCAAGTCAGTCTCCTAGCGCTTTTGATTTTTAAGCACAGACCACATCTGGAAGCTTTCTAAAGACCTAGGCTCCAAAAGCACAGTCCAGTGGGATGGGAAAGGAGGTCATGAAGTGGAGGAGTCCTGAGGCCTCGCTCTTCCTCGGTAGATGCTCCAATAGACAGCGCCTCCGCGAGGCTCACTCCTGCCCCGGCTGCTGGCGAGCCACTGCCCCGTCCTGGTCCTTTCACTTTAGTAAGAGGCGAGAGAGATGGAGAACAGAGCAGCAGAGCCCAGGTGCCTGCCAGGACCTGCAAGTAGGAACCCCGGAGTCCACTGTGCAGCTCAGAAGGGCCGTGTCCACTTCCCTCCTATCCTCTGCACCGGGTCCACATTAGACCCCCACCTGGAGATACAGACTTAGCACAGTGTCCTGGAGAGATGAACCCAGACAGCTATGATGAATGTGACCAGGGTTCGAGCAGCTTCCATGGCGGCTTATCATCGAACACAGATAGAGGGCTCTTTGGGCTTCCCTGGTAGGTCAGCTGGTAAAGAATCTGCCTGCAATGCAAGAGACTCTGGTTTGATTGCTGGGTCTGGAAGTTCCCCTGGAGAAGGGATAGGTTACCCACTCCAGTATTCTTGGGCTTCCCTGGTAGCTCAGATGGTACAGAATCCGCCTGCAATTCGGAAGACCCGGCTTCTATCCCTGGGTTGGGAAAATCCCCTGGAGGAGGGCATGGCAACCCACTCCAGTATTTTTGCCTGGAGAATCCCCGTGGACTGGAGCCCACCAGGCTCCTCTGTCCGTGGGGTCTCAGAGTTGGATACAGCTGAGCGACTAAGCATAGCACACGCACAGCAGAGGGTGCTCTTTGCCTCAAGCCAACTAATAGGTTTGTGCTGTTGGGATATAAAGATTGAGGACAGCAAGGGCAAATCATGGCAGCTCACCCCAGCATACTCAGGAGCTTGACTTAGCCTTACAGAAGAGGGGAGCCTGTGTCCTGCAGGAGGTAGTCAGGAGAATGACCTCCACACTTGGGTCACCATGGGCCCCAGGGCTTCATCTGTCAAGAAGGACTCTGAGCATCGCCTCTGTCCATCCACCCTCTGGTGCCCTGCTCCCCCGGACCACTTGCACTAGCTGCCCGCTGCATCTGGGAAGACCCAGGTCTGCCTGAAGTGGGAGGAACGATGTGGCCATCCCTGCGGTGGCCTCAGTGTAGACCCCAGGATGTTCTGTTACATCCTGTCTGGAGGATGGATTTAACTGTGAGTCATGCTGACGGGAGGACTTGAGGTTCAGGACATCCGGGCAGGTTGGGAGAAAGCAGATTCGAGACTCAGAACTCGGTGGGGCCACTTAATCACTCATCAGGGCTTGACCCGTCCTTCGGCAGCACCCTGCCCACTCCCTGGTCCCCTTGGCCTGGTGAGAGGGAGGACCAGCTCTGGTCACTGCCCCTCTGGTTTCCTGCAGCTGAAAGTCCAGATGCCAGGTCTCAGGCCCAGGATCACGGTGCTATCCACCTGGCTTCCTCTCCTCTTCATCCTGTCATCCTTCTTCCTGAACTTTTGACACAACCCTGCTTCATGTCAGTGTGATTGTCAGCCTGGAGGTGTCAGCCTACTTGGGGTGGACTCTGCAACCTCATTCCTTCTCTGGAACCCACATATAGGCCCTGTTGTGGGCTGGAGACCCCAGCTTCCCTTCTTACCCCAGGGTAGCTGGGCTGCAGAGCAGGCGGAGGAAGACAGAGCACTGCTCCGGTGGCCTTGGGAACACGAGGCTCCTGGCAGCCCTGTGGCGTGCCCTGTGCTGCGGGACAGTCAAGGCAGGGTCTCACCCCAGCCTGAGGAGCAGAACTGACTTTCCTCTGGGATCCAGCCTTGAAAGGAGCTGCCTGGGATTATTCCCAGACAGGAATTGTCATCAAATGCCACTTTCCTCTGGTCTCACCCAGATGATTCCAGGATTCCCCATCATCCAGATCCAAGCCCTTCTGTGTTTGGAAATAGGATCTTTAATCCAATCTGACCGGTATCCTTATAAGAAGAGGAAGTTAAGAGAAGGGGGTGGGGGAGAGAGAACGGACCATGTGAAGACATAGGAGAAGACAGCTGTCAACAAGCCAAGGAGAAAGGCCTGCAACAGATCATTCCCTCATGGCCCTTAGAAGAAATCAACCTAGCCAACACCTTGATCTTGGCCATCTAGATTTCAGGATTGTAAAACAATATATTCCTTAAGTTAAACCCTCCAGGCTAGCCCTTCCTTATGGCAGCTCTAGCAAATGAATACAGATACTTGAAAAAGGAAAATGTGTGCTATGTGCTAAGTCACTAAGTCGTGTCCGACTCTTTGCGACCTCATGAACTGCAGTCCGCCAGGCTCCTCTGTCCATGGCATTCTCCAGGCAAGAATACTGGAGTGGGTTGCCATGTCCTTCTCCAGGGAATCTTTCCAACCCAGGGATCGAACCCAGGTCTCTTATGTCTCCTGCATTGGCAAGTGGGTTCTTTACCACTAGTGCCACCTGGAAATCACAGCAAATTATAAATGTTAAAAGCTTATAGTTACCATTTAAAAAAATCAGAAAATACAGAAAACCAAATACTAAGTTTCATTAACTGCCTGGCATGCCTCTATAATACTTTCCCATAATTTTTGTCTACATATTCTTCATATTGAACAATGGTTTTATCAAATCATCTTCTATAGAGAGAATAGAAATAGAATTCAGTTTCTCCTGAAACATGACTGATCACATTTTGGTTTTTAAAACTAATATTTCAGAAAAGTTCTTTGCAGGTTGTATCCTTGGTAATGACATGTACACTGTCAGAATTGTTACCAAATTTAGGAAAACCTCTAGTAGTTTCTTTTACATATCAGCTGAAAAATATCAGAATGTGTCCATTTTTTTTAATATAATGATTCATCTTAAATGCCTTGTTAACCAGCCTGCCATCATTGTTCTCACTGTAAGATTACGTTATCTTTATCAATGATAGCAGTTTCTGTTGATTCAGCAAAAGAAGGAAAATCCTTTTTCCAATATGAACCTGTAATTCATCCCTTTCCTTTAATTGGATTATATAACAATCTAAGAGCCTACACATCACTTCTATTGGAAATGTATCATTTCTATTGGAAATTTCTCTCTTCCTCTTAACGAATTAACACTTTAGTGTGATCTAAAATTTTTTCTTACAATTTGTTTCTAAAGATCAGAATAATTTTAATCTTACTTTTACAAGATTTTTGAAACCATGTAACACAGGAATATGTTGCTAAGGTTCCTCCCAACCTTTGGAAGGGGCTGGAACAAATGAGAGAATTTGAAGCTTTTTAGCTTCTTGATGCTGGGAGGGATTGGGGGCAGGAGGAGAAGGGGACGACAGAGGATGAGATGGCTGGATGGCATCACTGACTTGATGGACATGAGTTTGAGTAAACTCCGGGAGTTGGTGATGGACAGGGAGGCCTGGCGTGCTGCGATTCATGGGGTTGCAAAGAGTCGACTGAGCAACTGAACTGAACTGAGCTTCCTGGTGGCTCAGAGTTTAAAAAGTCTGCCTGTCAATTCAGGAGACACAGGAGTCACGGGTTTGATCCCTGGGTCAGGAGGATCCCCTGGAGAAGGAAATGGCAACCACTCCAGTATTCTTACCTGGGAAATCCCATTGTCAGAGGAGCCTGGCGGGCTCCAGTCCATGAGGTCGCAGAGTCAGACCCGACTTAGTGACAGCAACAGCAGCTTCCGGTCAGTCAGCCATGACCAAGGTTGAAGATGTGTCTCAGAACAACTGAACCATATACCCGTACTTCCAACCCCATTGCCCCATCTCACCTGCCCCAGCCAGCAACAATGGTCTTGAGACCTGTGGTCTCAGGCTGGAGCAAATTTCTGTGATCTTAGGATGAATTTATGTCCATTTTCAGTGTCTGTGAATAAAGAAAGAAACAGTTTGCTGAACCCCAAATGAAGGTGGCTCCATGGACTTTGTCTACTCTGGTCGTCTGGTCTACACAAACAAGATTTTCTCTGGTTTCGCGTGTGAGGTTTTTCCCTCTCTGTCGTTTTCAGCAGTCTTAAAGGGTTTGCTCTTTGTTATCCCTTCCAGGCAGAACCTCAGCATTTCCTGGGGGTGAGAGCTGTTGGAGGTGGGTGAGAGGAGGCCCATCGGTCCCCCTGTGTGGCCCGGGGCCCTTGTGGCTGTTACAGTGGTTAAGTGTGGGCTCTGAAGCCAGGCAGCTGATGCTCTGACGTGAACTCCATCCTACAGTTCCCGTGTAACTCGGGGCAAACTAGCCCCTCCAATCGTGCCCTTGTCATCTATAAAATGGAGGGAACAGTATCCAATAACACGGGGATCGGTGTTACAGTGAGGGGTGAGAGTTGTTGCAGCTCAAGCACTTAACTTCGGGGACTGAGCACTTCCTAGGTGCCCACTGTGGGGTAGTCAGTGTTCTGATTAGGGGTGTGACCTGGAGAATCAGGGGGAAATGGCAGTGGGAATGGGACAGTCCCTGCTCCACACAGGCTCAGGCTGCCATGCCCAGGCCATTTCTGTTCAGCAAAGCCCTGCTGCAAATCCTGACCCAGTGTGTGCTGGGCATCAACCACCAGCAGGGCAGGTCACACTGCTTCTTTCGAGAGGTCTTCCCAGATTGCATGCTCCTGCCTTGAACTCTGCCCATAACCTGTACCTGCTCTGGGTCTGGCTCAGCTTGTTCCAGTGTGATCTCTACTGTCATATCTAGTGTGGCTCTGAAATTGTGCACTAGAATCAAATATTCAAAAGCATAATCACAGACTTATGTGGCATAGAGGTATACACTTATGTATGCTATTTGTGTTTACTGCTTATGTATATGCTTAGGTTTACTGTTAAGATGTAGTAAATCACTACGTCTTACCTTTCAGGCAATGGGCGTCCTGCAATGTAGGGTCCGCTGTGGCTGCCTCACCCTTCCCGGGGGACACCTGCGGACCCCTGTCTTCACCCCATTTATAGTGTTTCATGCTTTTTATCCCTGCTTCCCACTGCTTTGTTTTTATAAAGCAGTATGGACAAAATTACTTGGAGAAGGGCATGGCAATCCACTCCAGTATTCTTGCCTGGAGAATCCCATGGACAGAGGAACTTGGTGGGCTACAGTCCGTGGGGTCGCAAAGAGTTGGACACAACTGAAGTGACTTAACACGCATGCATGCATGGACACAATTGCAGTAAATGGGTAAAATAACCACACAAGCTCTGTGCCCATGCCCGGGGCAGGGGAGTCAGCTGTCACTGCATTGCTGCCTGTAGCCCCCACGTGGGAGCTTGTCATGTGTGGCACACCTTGTCCAATGTGCATCTTTTTAAAATATCAATCTAATTCTTTTACTTGCTCTGTTGTATTTTTTTAAGATTGTTTTCTTAAGTGAACCATTGTTTTCAAGTCCATTTTTAATTTATCACAATATGGCTTCTGTTTTATGAGGGTTTTTTTTTTTTTTTGCCTCGAGGCCTGTGGAATCCTCAACCAGCAATCAAACCCTCACCCCCTGCATTGGAAGGCAAAGTCTTAGCCACTGCACAGCCAGGGACGTCCCCCATGTGCATGTCAATTCCAAGGGAAATTGATGAAAGCCCAGGACTTGCCCAGGGTAGGGATCAGGAGGGCGGGAGGAATGTGGGTCCCTTCCCTTCTGGGAGCCAGTAAGGGCTTTCCTGTCCTCGACCCAGAGAGCAGACAGGCTCCCTGGGGCAGCTGTGAGCCTGGGTGGGTGATGGGGACTCTGGGTGAGGTGTAGGGCCAAAGCGGGTGCCCTGCTGGAAGCCTTCTTGTCTTCTTGTCAAAGGTCCTCCTCCCAGTCCCTGGATCTGCGTGTGTTTTCACTCCGCCAGCATGCTCTGGGCTCGGACCATCTGAGGCACCCATGCTGCAGTTCCCAGAGGCTTAAGAGCAGGCTGGGGGACATGTGGGCGTCTGGGCTGGCGAGCCTGGGAATTGGGGAGGGGGTGTCTGCGCAGGGAAGCTGGCCCACCCCAGTCATAAATGCCATCCTCTTAGGGACCCGCAGGGGTATTTTATGGTTTCATTGAAAGCTGAGCCCCCCGCGCAGCTGTTCTGCCCAAGAATTCCAGGGGGCAGGGACGCTGGGGCGGGAAGTGGGGAGAGGACCCCTTGTCAAGGAGCTGAGATCTTGTTACTGGGGTTGAGGGGAAATTGGATGCTGTCCCAGGGCCCAACCCTTTCTTGCCCCACACCCCAGGGTGCTGGCTCCGCTCACAGCCGTCAGGACGTGGGGCCCAGTGTTTAATCCCCATCAGCCAGGGAAATGGTGTCAGGACCAACTCTGACAGTCTGTTTTCAAATGGGACAAAGTTTAAAAAATCTTTTTAAAGCTCTTTGGAAAGCAAAACCTGTTCCGTGTTAGAGTTAACAGGTTAGGCTCTGCTGTGGAAGGGAACATCCCCTCCTGTGTGTTAGGCAGGCTCTTGCTGGCTGGTCTACCCACCTGGAACCTCTCTCCTCGTGTTTTCATGGGGCCATCTCCCTCCTGTCATTCAGATTGCAGCTTTCAAGGTCACCTCCCGAGGGGGATTCCCTGACCACCCAGGTTCACCACCACCTCCCTGCTAGTCTCCCAATACCTTCTGTTGGTGACAAGGCAGGCACTTTGTAAGCAAGGATGATGTCTCTTCTCTTGGCTGCATTGTTACCAGCGTCTTAAAGACTGCCCGGCACATCACAGGTGTTGACTTAAAAAAATATCCCCAAGCTAAAAGTTGAGAGGTCTGTTCTAGGACTTTTTAGGACTTCAAGCCCAGGAGAGAACATCTCAATTGACCCTGAGAAAACTGCTCTGAGGAGGCAAGAGGAGGAGGGAGCCAGGTTATACAGAGGTTTTGCAACAAAGGGGAGGTAGTCTGAATGTCAAAAGATTATTGTTAATTAAAGAAAGCCAAATATCCCAAGTTAAGGAATGTAGTGCTTTTCTATATATGGGAAGATGCAAGAGTCTGGGCTCACTAAAATCATTCCTTTCATATGCATCTCAGCTGTCCTGGGCACAATATATTTTTTCACATCCTGAGCTCTCTTAGGGTTCAGTGTAGGGAGTGCCTGTAGTCTGATGGCTGCTAGACAGCAGGTATTCCTCTCTTCCCTGCGTATCCTTAGGGCTCATCAGCTCACGATGGAGGGTTGCAATCACTGATTACGGTGCCATCCTTTTCTACCAATATGGCAGGAAATGTTCAATTTCTCACAGGCATTCCATAAATATATTTTATTATGTTGAACAAATGGGTGGTGCCTAACACCTAGGCTGTTCTTTTTCTTTAATGAAGAGATGGAGAAAATATAACAAGGGCAGCAGAGTAGGGATTAAGGAGATGGATCTGAATCAGGAAAGAAAAATAATGCCATTTTTTTCTTCCAGAATAACCTGCTCATAAACAAGCACTTTTTAAAAGTTAATTTCTACTGGAGTATACTTGCTTTGCAATGTTGTTGGTTTCTGCTGTGTGTATGCATGTATCCCCGCTTTTTTGGATTTCCTTCCCATCTAGGTCACTATAGCTCCCCGTGCTCCACAGTATGGTTCTCATTAGTTATCTATTTTATACACAGTATCAATAGTGCATATAAGACAGCTCCAATTCCTCAGTTCCTCCCACCCACCCCTTCCCCCTTGGTGTCCATACATTTGTTCTCTAGGTCTGTGTCTCTGTTTGGCAAATCAGATCATCTGCACCATTTTTCCAGATCCCACACATATGCATTCATATATAATATTTGTTTTTCTCTTTCTGACTTACTTCACTTTGTATGTTAGGCTCTAGGTCCACCCACAGCTCTGCAAATGGCAGTTTTGTTTCTTTTTACGGCACAGTAATATTCCATTGTATATATGTAGCACATCTAAAGAATCACTTTTTGAATTGCGATACATATTACACACACCATGCAGATGAACAGACATCCCCTCACAGTCTCAGGGGCAAGAGCTAATAGATGAAGGGGAAATCGGATACTGTTATGCTTGGGAAAAGACCCCTCCAGGGGTGCAGATTTTCCAGGCGCCCCCCGCCCCTCCCCGGTAGTCTCTTCAGGGTGTCTGGAATTAAGCAGGCCAAGGAAGGAAGAGCCCTAAGGCAAGTCCTCACCCACAGTTTTGCTGAGGACAGACTCTGTTTTTTGTGCAATTATTCCATTCCCCTGGTCTTTTCAATCCACACTGGTCAGAAGCCTATTACAAATGAAGCAGAGTCCCTGCCCTCAAGGAACTTACAAGTTTATGATCCCCAAGGTGCAGAAAACCCTTAGGAGTGTATCTCACTCATCATTAGGTTCAGATTTAGTTATTCCTTCTTAAAGTTTGCAGTTAAAGCTAAAATCAATGATCATCAGTTAAAGATCTCAATCAAAAAGATATTTACATTACGGAGGTGTTTACAGCTCTCCAAATCTTACTCAAATTGTGTTTCTCTTTGCAAATACCACTGCTATTCAAAGGCAAGCTTTTGATTCACAGCCAAGTCCTCAAACCCATCTCCCACCTCTGTAAATGATTCCTTTGTTCATGTAGTGGCTCAGGTCAAAAGTACAGGCATATTGTGTGAAAGTAAACTAGAGAGGAACATACTTGGTCATCCAGTGGCTAAGACTTCATGTTCCCAATGAAAGGGGGGCCCAGGTTCCATCCCTGATTGGAGAACTAGATCCTATGTGTTGCAACTGAAACGTCACATGCTACAACTAAAGATTCCTCATCCGATAAGGAACATCAAAGATCCTGTGTGCCACGACTAAAGCCTGTTACAGCCAAATTAATAGATAGACTAAAATTATATTTAAAAAGAATGCCTTTAATTGTTTACAAAATGAACTATATATTTATATATAAAATATATTATTATTCTTATGGTGTGATCACTCACCTAGAGCCAGACATCCTGGAATTCAAAGTCAAGTGGGCCTTAGAAAGCATCACTATGAACAAAGTTAGTGGAGGTGATGGAATTCCAGTTGAGCTGTTTCAAATCCTGAAAGATGATGCTGTGAAAGTGCTGCACTCAATATGCCAGCAAATTTGGAAAACTCAGCAGTGGCCACAAGACTGGAAAAGGTCAGTTTTCATTCCAATCCCTAAGAAAGGCAATGCCAAAGAATGCTCGAACTACCACACAATTGCCCTCATCTCACACACTAGTAAAGTAATGCTCAAAATTCTCCAAGCCAGTCTTCAGCAATACGTGAACTGTAAACTTCCAGATGTTCAAGCTGGTTTTAGAAAAGGCAGAGGAACCAGAGATCAAATTGCCAGCATCCACTGGATCATCGAAAAAGCAAGAGAGTTCCAGAAAAACATCTATTTCTGCTTTATTGACTATGCCAAAGCCTTTGACTGTGTGGATCACAATAAACTGTGGAAAATTCTTAGAGAGATGGGAATACCAGACCATCTGGCCTGTCTCTTGAGAAACCTGTATGCAGGTCAGGAAGCAACAGTTAGAACTGGACATGGAACAACAGACTGGTTCCAAATAGGAAAAGGAGTATGTCAAGTCTGTATATTGTCACCCTGCTTTTTTAACTTATATAAAGAGTACCTCATGAGAAATGCTGGGCTGGATGAAGCACAAGCTGGAATCAAGATTGCCGGGAGAAATATCAATAACCTCAGATATGCAGATGACACCACCCTTATGGCAGAAAGTGAAGAGGAACTAAAAAGCCTCTTAATGAAAGTGAAGGAGGAGAGTGAAAAAGTTGGCTTAAAGCTCAATATTCAGAAAACTAAGATCAATGGCATCTGCTCCCATCACTTCATTGGAAATAGATGGGGAAACAGTAGAAACAGTGTCAGACTTTATTTTGGGGGGCTCCAAAATCACTGCAGATGGCGATTGCAGCCATGAAATTAAAAGATGCTTACTCTCTGGAAAGAAAGTTATGACCAACCTAGATAGCATATTTAAAAGCAGAGACATTACTTTGCCAACAAAAGTCCATCTAGTCAAGGCTATGGTTTTTCCAGTAGTCATGTATGGATGTGAGAGTTGGATGGTGAAGAAAGCCGAGCGCCAAAGAATTGATGCTTTTGAACTGTGGTGTTGGAGAAGACTCTTGAGAGTCCCTTGGACTGCAAGGAGATCCAATCAGTCCATCCTAAAGGAGATCAGTCCTGGGTGTTCATTGGAAGGACTGACGCTGAAGCTGAAACTCCAATACTTTGGCCACATTATGCGAAGAGTTGGCTCATTGGAAAAGACCCTAATGCTGGGAAGGATTGGGGGCAGGAAGAGAAGGGGACGACAGAGGATGAGATGGCTGGATGGCATCACCGACTCGATGAACATGGGTTTGGGTAGACTCTGGGAGTTGGTGATGGACAGGGAGGCCTGGCATGCTGCGATTCATGGGGTTGCAAAGAGTTGGACGTGACTGAGCGTCTGAACTGAACTGATACTGTATCTATTATCTATGGAACTCTTATCTCTCTAATATATACAGAATCCAACCACTCTCCCCACCTCTATTACTGCCATCCTCACACAAACCACCCATACCTCTCACCTGGATTTTTCACAAAAAAATCTCATAACTGGTCATCCTACTCACATCCTTCTCCCCTATATGTTTTTCTAACCAGTGAGCAGAGAGATCCTGATGAAGCATAAGTCTGATTATGTTCATCCTCAGCTCAAAACCCTCCAATGACTTCCCAACCCACCTACAATCAACCTCAAACTTCTTATCAGAGCCTGCTGGACCCCAGATGACCTGGCCCTGACCACCTCTCTAACTGCATCTCCATCCCTTGCCCTTGCCCCCTTGGTAATCTGCTCTGGTCATAGGCACTATTCTTTTCCTTAATCTGCCAAACCTCCCTACCTCAGGGCCTTTGCACTTGCCACTTGCCTGGGACCCTCCTGACCCAGACTTTCTCATGGACCATTTTTTCATGACTTTTCAATCTCTATTCAAATTCTACCTATTCAGAAAGAAATTTCTTGGTCATCAGAACTAAAATGAGCACTATCACCACCATCCTTTCTCCTCCACAGCATCCTCTGCTCTCTCTGTTGTTGAACCTTGCTCATCACCACCTTCTATTTTATTAAGCATTTGTTTCTTTGCTGATCTGTTGCTGAATCTGAGATGCCTGAGTGCAGAGGTCTCAGATGTCCTGGGTGCCCACAGATTCTTAGAACCTAGGTCAGTAACCTTGCTCTTCCCAATCATGAAATAGACTTTTATGGAATGAATGCTTGTGTGTTCACAATAATTCCCCTAATTGTTCTAAATGTTTCATTTTTAGATAATTAATAAGGACCTACTGTATAACACTGGATGCTCTACTCAATACTCTGTAATAACCTATGTGGGAATAGAATCTAAAAAAGAGAGAATACCTATATATATATATATATAACTGATTCACTTTGCTGTATGGCAGAACCTAACTCCAGTGTTCTTGCCTAGAGAATCCCATGGACAGAGGAGCCTGGTGGGCTGCTGTCCCTGGGTTCGCACAGAGTCGGACACGACTGAAGCGACTTAGCAAGCATGCATGCATGCAACACAACTTTGCAAATAGAGAATGAACTTATGGTTGCTGGTTGGGGAAGGATGGGAGGAAGGGATATTTAGGGAGTTTGGGATGGACATGTAGACACTGCTATATTTAAAATGGATAAACAACAAGGACCTGCTATATAGCAGATGGAACTCTGCTCAGTGTTATGTGGCAGCCTGGATGGGAAGGGAGTTTGGATGAGAATAGATACAAATATGTGTGTGGCTGAGTCCCTTTTCTGTCCACCTGAAACTATCACAACATTGTTAATCGGCTCCATCCCAATACCAAATAAAAAGTTTTTTAAAAAAAGACAGTATTGCAAAAGACCCTGATGCTGAGAAAGATTGAAGGTAGGAGGAGAAGGGGACGACAGAGAAGATGTTTGGATTTTATCACTAACTCAATGGACATGAGTTTATGCAAACTCTGGGAGATGGTGAAGGCCAGGAAAGTCTGGAGTGCTGCAGTCTATGGGGTCACAAAGAATCAGATATGGCTTAGCAACTGAATGACAATAATCACTGCTAGAAGCAGAGCAGGGTGCTTACAGGTCAGAAGAGGGTGGATGGGGTCCTGAGGCCGCATGGGACCAACATGGCAGGACTGACTCCAGGAGGAATGGCTCTAACTTCAGAGACAGAGCAGGGGGACTAAAAGACCTCTATCCCTTTAAACCCAGCCTCAGTTTCCCTGTCCACACAGTCTGATGGCGATACAATGGTGCCCATCTTGCAGGATTTTGAGGGCAGAGAGAGATAGTGCATGTGAAAGTATTTTGTGAACTATGAAAAGAGTTAATTTTCTACTTGGGGTAGGAGGGCTGGTACGCATTTCATCCTCAAAACAGAAAACCACATGAAAGCTATGGGGACATATTGTCTTCTTTACTCTGAAATCGGATGCAGAAAGTATTTTCCCTTATTTTAGGATGCCATGGAAATCGTTCTTGTTGGACAGAATATTACCATCCAGAAGTAAGGAATTAAGAACTGTATTAACCAACTTTCTCCTATTTTGCAGAGATATTTGAGATCCATGTCCCCCTTTATCTCTTTAACCTCATTGCAGGCATAGCAGGGAATGTAATCTTCAATAAAGTGCTTTACATTTTGGGGGAAAGAGACAGTTACCTAGACAGTTCAAGATTTTGTCAGCCTGAATGACCTGTCCCAAGAAGAATATGCCCTCTATGGAAAAGTTTCCGTGTAGAGAAGAATGTAGACACATTGAAGGGCTTCCCAGGTGGCTCAGTGGTAAAGAATCCGCATGCCGAGACAGGAGACACAGGTTTGATCCCTGGATCAGGAAGATCTCCTGGAGAAGGTAATGGCAACCCACTCCAGTACTCTTGCCTGGGAAATCCCATGGAAAGAGAAGCCTGATAGGCTACAGTCCACGAGGTTGCAAGGAGTCGGATACGACTGAATGACTGAACAAATGCGCACACACACACACACACAGATACATCTAAAATGTTCAAAACATTGGAATGACACAGAGGACTATTTCCAACGGCCTATTCTCCTGGAGGCAATATTAGTTGGAAAGATCCTATCGTTGGATTCTCTGGGCAGAACCCAGTCTCAGGCCATTTAGGCAGAATCAGTGGAAAGCAGAAACTGTAAATGCATCTGCATTTACAGATGAAAGACACTTGGAGCTGCAATATGACCTTAGGGCCCTAGCACTGGAGGCCACAGACACCCCTGTAAGAAAGCATAGGGCAACCTGGATCCACCTTGGGGGTCTACCCCGTCCTGCTCTGCTGGGCTCTGAACTTGAGCCAGCCACCCCACCCGTCGGCCTCCCCCTTCCCCTCACCTGGTGGTAAGGGGGCTGGGCCAGGCCAACGATTTCACAGTCTGGGTATTTAGGAGAACAACCCAGAAGTTTTGGGTTTTTTTTAAATCTAGTATCTTGGACTTTTGCCCTTAGAGGTTCCAAGTCAGTGGGCTTGGAGCACAACCCTGGAATCTGTATGTTTCACAAGCACCTGCTGTGATTTTGAGGGGATGCCATGCTTGGGAGGCAGGAGTCTAGGTGTCTCCTGGGTCCTCTCAGCCCTGGCTCCAGCTCCCTCCTGCTCTGTGGGGACAAGCTCTAGAGACTATAGGTTTGGAGCAGGATTTCATAGACGGGCAGAGAGGGAGGGAGCCTTTCCAGCACAGGTGTAGATGGTGTAGGAACAGCTGTGGCTGCTGCAAAGTACTGAATTTTCTGTTTTTAGCCTTTTCAGAGTCCTGGCTGGTTTTTATTTCTACCACCATCAGAATTCTGCACCGTCTTGACTGTTGCCATGCCTGAGATTCCATCATTTCTTATCTAACACTGTAAAAACCCAATCATAATTGATCAAAAAGTTGTCATAATAACAACCAAAACATCGCGTGCACCCTCTCCATCTGCTGAGAGTCCCACAGGGGCCTGGAAGCAGCTTATGAGCCACTTGTGTGCAGCTGTGGCTTCTTGCTCAGATCGCTGTTTTGTAGAAACAAAGCAGGTGTCCCCAAGGGCTTCCCTGGTGGCTCAGATGGTAAAGAATCCACCTGCCAATGCAGGAGACACGGGTTTGATCCCTGGGTCGGGAAGATCTCCTGGAGGAGGAAATGACAACCCACTCCAATATTCTCGCCTGGAGATTCCCATGGACAAAGGAGCCTTTTAGGCTACAGTCCATGGGGTCAGGGAGAATCAGACACGCCTGAGTGAATACACAACAACAGCAACAGCAAAGCTGCCTCCAAGGGTTGCATCTTTTCCTGAGGGGTGGTCTGGCCGAGGGGAGGCTGTCAGAGCTGGGATAGGAGGTGCCAGCAGGGTCCGGGGCAAAGGGACAAGCAACGGCCAAGGGAGTAGACATGGATGTTGGGGGCATGGCTTGCCCCTACCGGCAGGGCAGGTCAAGGACCAAAGTCAGGATGGGACAGGATCCTGCAAAGGGACCAGGATGAGAAGCAGCAGGCCTGAGGCACATATGGTAGTTGGGCTCCATCCTAGAGAGAGGCAGGTGGACAGGGTCCAGCCATAGGCGGTGCCAGGGGGTCAGCACTCCCTAGAGTTCTACTCAGAGACTTGGGCAGAAGCTGGACACCAGGGTCCAGCCCCAGGGACAAGGCCTGACGTACCCCAGGCTCTAGGTTTGGGCGGGAGGATGGGGGAGGCAGTAAGAGAGGCACCCTTAACCAGTCCTTTCTTACGAGCTGCGATGCTGGGCCCCTTCACTCCTTATGGTGCCCTGAAGCCAGGCGATTCCCACTTAGAGGGGAAGAAGTCAGGGCATAGAGAGGCACCAGCCCAGGGCTGCTGGGCAGCAGAGCTGGTGTTCAAACCCCCAGTCTGTGTGAGCACGCCTGGGCTCTGTCAAGGGCGGGAGGCTGGGCAGAAATCATTCTACACGATGTGCCCCAAGACTGGAGTTGGTGGGGGAGGTGAGGACCACACGGGTGCCCCACAGATCCCCCAGCTTTCCAGACCCCCAGAGCCCGGGTTGTGCTAGTGAGAGCGAGGCCCACGAGGTTGGGGGGAGGGGCAGAGGCAGCCCCCGGCTCTCCCTTTCTCTCTCCAGCAGGCTTGGTGGGTGGGCCTGGGAGTCCGGGCTGGAGGTGGTCAGGGCAGTGGTGAGGACAACAGGATGACAGATTTGTCCAACTCCCACGGGTCAGAAAGCCAAAGCCAAGACCCGGCCGGGACCCCACCGGCATCAGTCACCATTCAGAACAGTGTCCACGGGGACTTTACACTGAGGACAGGTGAAGCTGGAAAGAAGCTGGAAAAGAGCCAGGGGGCTATTGAAAAGAGTGGTCAGGGTGATGCTGATGAGAGATGATTCAGGCTTGAAAGGTGGAGAAGGAAGCATCTGGCAAAGAGGGTGGGGTAGGACCACTTGGGGACCGGCTCAGAGGTGGAGGTGGGGAGAAAGGCCCAGCCTGGAGTCAGGCCAAGTGATGTTCAGGTCTCAGGCTGGTGACCGCAGGCCTATCCACAACTTATCCAAGCCTCTCTTGAACAGTGAACGTGTTAGTGGCCCAGTCGTGTCCAACTCTTTGCGACCCCATGGACTGTAGCCCGCCAGGCTCCTCTATCCATGGGATTTCCCAGGCAAGAATACTGGAATGGTTAGCCATTCCCTTCTTCAAGGGTATTCCTGACACAGGGATCGAATTCGGGTCTCCTGAATTGCAGGCGGATTCTTTACCTCTGACCCACCGGGAAAGCCCAAGCCTCTCTTCTTCACGTATATAAAAGGCGGGAGTAATGCAAACCTATTGGGTTTCGTTTGAGGACTGATTGGAAAGCATGTGTACTCCAGACACAGAGCTGTGATTGAATAACAGCTGATGGTGCTAAGGGTCCCAGCGGCCAAGGTAGCGGGGAGAGAAGAGACCCAGAGACGCAGGTGGGAGTTGATACAAGGTCACGGTGCAGGAGACCTCACGCGACATCACAGGGGCAGCGAGGGAGCAGAGCCCAGGGCCTGCAGCCAGCTTTAAAATCCCGGAGCGAGGGGCTGACAGTATTGCCTGGGGTGGCGGCTGCTCCACGCCGAGGCTTTGGGGTACCCACCAGCCTGGGCTCCTTGGATAGTCTCCAGGATGCCAGCCAGCCAGACGTGAGGTCATGCATTTATGAGAGGAAGCCGTGCAGCTGGGATGTCAGGGAGGGGGCGGCTGAGGAGGGGCTGGGCCACATCTCGGTGCTCCGAGGGGCTCCCAGGAGGCCCAGAGGGACTTGACCAAGGCCCCCAGGCTGCCTTGGGTTTGGGTGAGAGGAAAGGTCCTGTCTCTGCCCTCGTCTCCTCCTCACTCTCCCAGACAGGGCACCCCCACCCCACCCCACTGCCAACAGCCTTCCCGGAGCAAAGCTCCTGAGCTGGGGGTCGGGTGTCAGGGCAGGGGGCTGACAGGTCTGACGGCACCAACTTCAGTCCCCACACGACACCTCGGGCCATTGAGACGCAGTCCCCGGCGGGGGAGGTGCCCCCACCTGCAGACTCGGCCTCCGGGACCCAGGGGAGAGGCAGGCGGGCAGGGGAAAGGGGAAAGGGGAAAGGCCACCCGGGGGACGCGGTTACGGGGGAGGCGAACGAATGGCTCCAGAGGCTACACTTCACAAACGAGGGAACTGAGGCCAGAGACTGGAAGTACGCTTCTCGGCCGACAGGCGACGAGTTAGTGGATGTAGAGGCTGGAAATGCCCCTCCCCCGCCATGGGTAGCATTTCCATCATTATTTCTAACGCTTATTTTTCTCGTCTGTCCTACTGTCAGTACGTCAGTGCTGTGTTGAAGAGAAGTAGCCATCAGGAGCGTTTCTTGTACTGAATCCCAGGTTAAATAGAATGAGTCTAAAATTTCTTTCTTGGGAATAATGTTCACTGTAGGAATCTGGTATCTATTCTTAATCAAATAGAAAGACTTCTCTTCTTGGTTTTGTGAGAATTATTACTATTTTTACTTTTCTTCTAAAAAGGTGTTGAGATTTATTTAATGCCCTTTCATATCTATCAAGATAATCAGGTCATTTTATTCTTCTTTAGCCTTTTATTTTAGTGAATTATTTTGAAAGAATTTTTATACTGTGGCTCCCTGAAAATATTCACTTTGATCAGGATGTATTATTTTAAGTACACAGTTGGATCCAATTAGCAAATACTCTTTTTTCTTTGTTTGAAGAGTCATATATATGTCTAGAAATAAAATGAGTCTTTTGAATTGACATTTGCTGGCTTTGTAATCAAGGTTACAGGAGCCTCATAAAAAGTTGGACAGTTTTTTTTCCTCTCTCTGTCTTTCTGAAATAGTATGCACCAGACAGATTTTATATATGTGTGTATATATAGCTTCAGAGCTTAATAGCACTCTCCTGTAAAACTATTTGAGTTTAGGGCTTTGTTGGCACACATGTGAATGGGGGGTGGGGGAGAGCATTTGATATTTAAACATTTAAAACAGCAATCAATTTATTCAAATTTTTCCTTCTGCTGGTGTTGCCTTTTTCAGAATTTCTTTCATTATACTACTTCGTGGTAGTTCTGTTATGTTTTAGAATCTCAGTTGTGTCAAGAGTTATTTCTTCACTCACTCTGTATTTTAAAATTTGTATCTTATCTCTGCTCTTTTTTTTTTTTAATTTTTATTTTTTGGCTGCACCACATGGCTTGCAAGATCTTAGTTCCCTGACCAGAGATTGAACCTGGACCAGGCCTTGGACAGCCAGGGAATTTCCTTGTCTCCTTTCTTAGAATTTTGATGTCTTTTCAGAAACATAAGAAGTATAAACTTTTTCACAAAACCAGCCTTTAGTTTGGTTAATTTTTCTACTTTTTTTTTTGGTTCACCATTTTGTTGATTTCTGCCTTCATTTTAATTTTCTGTTTCCTACTTAGTTCTTTGGGCTTACACAATTGCTCTTTTTCTAACTTCTTGAGTTGAAAGCTTAGCTCATTTGTTTTTGTTCTCTCTGGCTTTGTGATAAATGTATTTAAAGCTGTAAATTTCCCTCAAAGAAGTTGTACCCCACATATTTTGACATATGGTGCTTTCGTTTTGTTCGGTCTAAGTACTTCATAATTTTCCCCACGATTTCCTCTCTAACCGGAGTGTTATTGGTAGTATGCTTTTCAATTTCCAGGCATATGGGGTTTTTAAAAACCATTCTTTTGTTATTGAGTCCCAAATTTACCGCATGATGGTCAGGCTGTAGTTTGTGCGATGTGGGTTTCTTGGAATTTATTGAGGCTTCCTTTGTCACTCAAGTTTAATATTGGCTTTTGTGAATGTTCCAAGTGTTCTTGAAAAGATATGCATTCTATATTTATTAGGTGTGAAATACATATGTATTAGCTCAGGCTTATTAATTGCATAGTTGTATAATTCAAATCTACCATATCTTTCCCTTTTTCTAGAAAAATGTTGGTCAGCTTGATTGGTTAGTTTCATGGAGGAATGTGTTAAAATTACCAACTACAATAAGTGATTTATCTGTTCAACAGTTATGTCTCAGTTTTTTAACTTATATACTTCAAACCTTTATATTGTTTATATATTTATAAAAATATATTTATTTATATATTTCAAACCAGTCAATCCTAAAGGAAATCAACACTGAATATTCATTGGAAGGACTGAGGCTGAAGCTGAAGCTCCAATACTTTGGCCACCTGATATGAAGAGCTGACTCATTGGAAAAGACCCTGACACTGGGAAAGATTGAGAGCAAAAGGAGAAGAGGGCAGCAGGGGATATGGTTGGATGGCATCACTGACTCAATGGACATGAATTTGAGCAGACTCCGGGGGATGGTGGAGGACAGGGAAGCCTGGTGTGCTGTAGTCCATGGGGTCACAAAGAGTTAAACATGACTGAGGGACTGAACAACACTAAAGGCGCTTCACATGAATAAGTCTTTCTCTTCATTTGGATCTGGAATTAAATATCACCTTTTTTGAAAGCTCAAGCCAAAGTTGCCCACCAAGCCTTGTATCTCATCAAACTGCTTCATTCTCTTCACAATTCCTAACATGATCTGATTCTTTTGTTTATTGTTCTTAGTATTTATTTTATTTGGCTGTGCTGGGTCTTAGTTGCAGGACACCGGATCCTCGGTTTTCATTGCAGCATGCAGGATCTTTACTTGCCTGACCAGGGATGGAACCCGGGTCACCTGCATTGGAAGCCCAGAGTCTCAGCCACTGGACTGCCAGAAGTCCCTGCTTGTTGTTCATCGGCCTCTTTTACATCATTTCACAAAGCCTGCCATCATGAGGAATTCAGTAACTTTGTGAAAGCAGGGAACTTGTTTGTATCTTTCACTGCTGTTTCCCCAGTGCCTAGAACCATGCCTGCCACAAAATAGATGCTTAATACCTGTTCATTATGATAGAAGATAATATTCTCTAAAATGTGTGTTGCTCTTCAGGGTTGGACCCTTTCTGACTGGTCTCCATGAGGCTCTTTCTTGTAGGAAGAGGATAGGTCTCCCCACCACAGACACCAGCTTGGACTATCTGACTCTTCTGACCACTGAGGGTATTTGACCTATGCAAGCTGAAGCCATCCATGCTGTTATGGGTCAGAAGCTTGAAGAATGAATGTCTGATTTCACTGTTGCTTTGTTCCTCTTCCACAAGACCCAGAAAAAGACCACTCTCTCAGTCTCATCCAATAATAAAAGTCTGGGTCCTTCTCACTCTAGTGAAGGACATACAGCCTGGTTGAGCAATAAACCTTTGCAAATGGAAGAGGCTGAGATTTGGGGAGTGGTTGTTACTGCAGCAAAATCTATGGAAAGCTAACACATTCATTGAGTTCATTGATAAGCCAAGAAATCATTTTTTGAATTAGTTTGAATTAGGTTTCTGTCTTTTGCAACCTAAACGGTTATCATTAATCTACCCCTTTATGTTGTTCTCTTCTCATTGGTTACATTTCATCTTCCCCTCCAGAGGATGAGGAGAGTCACTCTGTTATTTATTGTTGTATCCTCAGGGCCAAGGAGAGCATCTGCTCATTGTTCTTGTTCTTGTTTAGTCACTAAGTGGTGTCCAATTCTTTTGTGACTCCATGGACTGCAGCCCGCCAGACTCCTCTGTCCATGGGATTCTCCAGGCAAGAATACTGGAGTGTTTTGCCATTTCCTTCTCTAGAGAATCTTCTTGACCCAGGGATCGAACTCATGTCTCCTGCATTGGCAGGCGGGTTCTTCACCCATGAGCCATCTGCTCATTATACTTCTGAATTTTTATTTCTCGGTCCCTCTCTATAGAGCCAAGTCAAAGACGGAAAAGGAGGGGAGGGAAATTTTTGGCCTTCAGTAGCTCCAAATTTGGGGTATTCTCAGTCAATTCTGAACATCCCACTCTGCCATCTTTGTCTCCTGTCTTCACTGACCTTTTACCTGTCTCATTAAAATGAACAAACAGCAGGAATGTCCTTGGTGGCCCAGTGGTTAAGACTCTGAACTTCCAATTCAGAGGGCGTGGGTTCAATTCCTGATTGGGGAACTAATATCCAGCACACCATAGGATGCAATCAAATATATATGTATATATCAACAAACAGCAGAGATGGCTTCTCAGGTGGTTTCGGACCAAAGAGACTTGCCAGTGTCACTAGAGAAGTTTTGGTAGAGACAGAGGACCCGGACGCTGATGTCAGCAGCTTCCTGAGCCCTTCTGAAGCCCCCGTCTCTTTATATGAGGACTTGACAACTCACTAGTTCTCAGTCGAGGGTACCATGTCCTGTTTTTCTTAGCAGAATGAAGTTTGGGGATCTAAAAAGAAGTTCAGACCTTCTGTGAATAACAGATGGGGAAAGAAGAAACAGCTCAGGATGATTGTCAGTGCCAGTGGGGTACTGGATGGATGGATGATGGCAGGGAAATGGGGCTCAGGAATAAGCTGTCCATTGACCCAGACAGTCACCTTCAAGAGAAGATGGCTCCATGGTGATGGTAGAGGACGAGGTAGCTATTCCCCAGGCGGGTTGACTCCTGGCAACCTGGTTTTGGAACAGAAGGAAAGGATTCAAGTTTGACCTGAAGGAGGGAGTTCCTGAAATTATATTGATGGTTTATTCTGAGTTAGGAATGCTAACACATCCTTGTGTGAATGTGTTCCATGGACACACACACACACACACACACACACACACGACATGGCACAACACTCATCTGTCTCTTCCAGATGGTTTAGAGAAGGGTTCTGAGCCATAGATCACTCTGGCAGTCTGTTGAAATCAATAGACACTTCTCAGAGTGATGCTTTTAAAAAGCAAAGAATATAATGAAACACATAGGATTACAAATGAAACCAAAGATATTGAAACATAGTTATCAAGATAGGATGAAAAATAAGATAAACAAGGTCTTTAGTAATGCATTCAATAGCAGTTCTAAACACCACCATTGTTTCAAAGTCATGATGAGCATGTTGATATTTTGTGACATTTGCAACAACTAGAGTGTGACATGAAACTGTGAACTCTGTTGGAGACAAAGTCACCGGTACAGAGTCACCACCAACAATAATGTGGATTGTTGCCTGGACCTAAAATAGAAGAATGTGCTCCAATTCAGTTAGCAGTTCGGAAAAGAAAGATGCATTTTCCCCCTCCAAGCTCTTGGGTGAATTCTATCCAAACATACCTTGGGGGTCATAGAATCTTGGATGAACCCTTCATTCAGAGACAGTCCACCTGAATTCCAAGAAAAGATGTAGTTTTTGGGATCCCACCCTGCTCCCTCAGTTCAGACCTAAACGACCCAGTTACTCCGTGCTTGACTCAAGAAGGCAAGCTGTTACCTGCTGGGTTGTTCTGCCCATTGTGCCAGAGAACCAGCCTGGGCTTTGAATATGCATGATCTGGGCTCGTGCTTGTCACTTCTCCCGGATCATCACAGAAGGCCTGGTGGCACAGATGGGGCCTGCTCTGTGCCCTTCAACTCCACAAGCCTGGTTCCCACCCCTGCTCCCACCCCCATCTCCAGCTCTGGCCTGATTCCACACCCTCCCCACCTACCCTTGCATCCTTGAAGCTATGTATCCAACCAAGGACCACCACGGGACTTCCCCAATAGCTCAGCAGGTAAAGAATCTACCTGCAATGCAGGAGACACAGGAGATGTGGGTTCAATCCCTAGGTCAGGAAGATCCCCGGGAGGAGGGCATGTCAACCCACTCCAGTATTCTTTGCCTGAAACATTCCATGCACAGGGCCTTCCCTGGCAGCTCAGTGATAAAGAATCCATCTGCCAATGCAGGAGACACAGGTTTGATCCCTGGTCCAGGAAGATTCCACATGCTGCGGAGCACCTAAGCCTATGTGTCACAGCTATTGAGCCTGAGCTCAAGAACCCTGGAGCCGCAACTATTGAGCACATTGCTGCAACTGCTGAAGTCTGCACACCATAGGGCCTGTGCTTCACAACAGGAGAAGCCACGGCAATGAGGTATCTGTGCACTGCAACTAGAGAAAAGGCCCCACAGCAGCTAAGACCCAACACAGCCAAAAATAAATAAAATCACTAAAAATATTCCATGGACAGAGGAGCCTGGTGGGCTACAGTCTATGGGGTCACAAAGAATCAGACATGACTGAGAGACTAAGCATGCATGAGGACCACTGCACCCTTGGAAGAATGAGAAGGAAGGCAAGGGAACCACCCCTGTACACCTAATATATGTGGGATGCTATAATGTGGACTTAGCACACTCTGTCACCATAACCCTTTGTCATGGGTTATCACCCCATCTTGCAGAAAGGAACACAGAGGCCCTAAGAGGTTAAGCTGCATCACTTGAAGCCCAGATGGATGGAGCCCAGATTTCCCAGTGTAATGCACAGATTCCCCAAACGGAAAGCACTCCATAGCTTTGAAACTGCTCATTCCTCCAGTGGGTAGCTCCGACTCTCAAAAAGCTCTTTCTTATCCTGAGTTTAGCCTAGCATGAGGGATGGTTGGTACTGATAATTAGGTTTATTTAGTGACAGAATGATCTTTTATTCATTCATTCAACAATTTCTCTGAGTACCTCCTCTGGGGCGGGCACTGGACCTGCAGCAGAGGGAAAGGCAAAGCTCCTTCCCCCCAGAAACCAGATTCCAGTGTAGAAGAGAGAAAATTAAAAGTAAGCAGGCAGACAGAAGGCAGAGAAGGTTGTTGAGAGATCTCTGGAAATGATACTGACCAGGGACATGGAGGGGATGGGAATGCTCTGGTGGTTGTGGCAGGCTTCTCTGAGAAGTTGACATTTTTTTTAAAGTTTACTTATTTATATTCATTTATTTATTTATTTATTTGGCTATGCTGGGACTTCACCGTTGCATGGTCTTTTCTCTAGTTGCATTGAGTGGGGGCTCCTCTCTAGTTGCAGTGCATGGTTGTCTCACTGCGGTGGCTTCTCTTGCTGTGGAGCACAGGTTCTGGAGCTTTCAGGCTTCAGTAGCTGCGGCACGTGGCCTCAGTAGTTGTGGTTCCCAGGCTTAATTTCCCCTCGGCAGGTGTGACCTTCCCGGACCAGGGATCGAACTCGTGTCACCTGCATTGGCAGGCAGATTCTTTACCACTTAGCCACCAGGGAAGCCCAGTAGTTGACATCTGAGCAGAGGTCTGCAAGACTCGGGAGAGAGCCCGTTGGAGAGGAGCATCCTTCACATGGATGCTGGGCATGTGGCAGGAAGGAGGCCAGTGAAAGAAAAAATGGGAACAGCAATGCTGATATTCAGCCCAACACAGGCTATATATAGGAGTACTGATCATTAAAACACTGAAAGCCTTCCAAACTGGTTGGTAAAGGGCCACTTTTCCAAGCTCTCCAATGCCACCCACCACGACCCCGTTACAAAGCCCTCCCCCACTTGGAACGTCCATATCCAGCTGCTACTGGGGAATTCCTGGCAGAGTAGGACACCTTCAGGTCCGAAGCCTGGTAGGCTGTTGTCATAATCTTGCAGGGGTGACAGTGGTTTAAAAGTGGCAGAGCTGGCCAGCAGGTTCTGGAAAGTAGAGCTGACAGTATTTGCTGATGGTGCAAATGTGGGTCATGAGAGAAAAAGCGAAGGTAAGGACGAGGCCAGAGTTTTTGATCTGAGCGACTGGCAAGATGGAGTTTCCATCAACAGGGATGAAAAAGGCTGTGGGTGGCCATTGAGTCTTCGCCTGGCATTTGGATGAAAGACAGACTCTTTGGACTGAAAAAGGCACTAGAGGGTTGAGAAGAGGAAAGGCTTTTTTACCCAAGTGATTGGAGAGCAAGGTCACTATATGCTGTGATCAGAAGCCAGCAAGAAGAATCTGCTTTGGAAGATATGAAATTTGAGATAAAATTAGATATTCATATCATGCCCAGTGGGCAGTAAGATATAAATGTTTGGAGTTTGTATTTAAAACCCTGACACTGGATGAGAAGTAATGCAGTAAGGGGAGGGAGAGAAAAGAAAAGATTCAGGACTCCTCTGGTGGTCCAGGGTTAAGAATCTGCCTTCCAATGCCGGGGAGGTGACTTTTATTCCTGGTCCGGGAACTAAGATTGCACATGCTACGGGGTAACTAAGCCTGTGCACTGCAGCTAGAGGGCCAAGCACTGCAACAAGGACTCAGCACAGCCAAGAAATAATTAGTAAGGAAAAGAAAAGATCCAAGGAATAACCTGGGGTGAATGTAAACAATACACCCCAAACAAAAATGGAGGAAAGGAGACGAAGCAAGAGTCATCAGTGAAGAAGTGGGAAATTAAGAGAGAAGAATGCTCTGCACCCAGATAAAGAACACACAATAAGGAGGAGGAAGGGACGACCCATTGATGCTGCTGTTTATGAACTAAGGTGAGGACTGAGAATTGTCATTGGATGCAGCGACCTTGTCAGGTAGTGAGGATAAGGGCCAGATGCTGAGAGCTCAAGAGAGAATGGGAGGAATTCTTCCCTTGGAGACAAGTAAGATTTACAAATCTTTGGAGGGCTTTTACGCTAAAGGTGTTAGGTACTCAGTCCTGTTCGACTGTTTGTGACCCCATGGGCTGTAGCCTGCCAGGTTCCTCTGTCCATGGGATTTCCCAGGTAAGAATACTGGAGTGGGTTCCCATTCCCTTCTACAGGAGATTGTCCCAACCCAGGGATGGAAACTAAATGAACAACAGTTGGAGGGAGGGGTTTTTATTTTAAGATGGGAGGTGTTACACCTTGCTTGTGTGCTGATAGGAATGACTCAAGAGAGGAAAACTGGTGATACAGGAGGTGCCGGCTGCCCACTTGAGCAGAGGAGAGGCTGGCATCTGGTATGAAGGGGTGTGGCCACGTGGGAGCGTGCTGGAGGCTGGAGGATGTGGGGTGGGTGTGGGGTAGAGGCTGACTTCCTATGGCTCCTGCCTTCTCAGTGAAGGAGAGTGAGGATGAGGCAGCAGCCATTGAAGGTTTGAGGGGAGAAAAGAGACAAGGAAACGTTTACTCAGCCAAGTGGGAAAGTGGATGGAGCAGGAGAGTAGGCCAGGCAGATGGCACTGCTTCCCTGCCCAGAATGGGGTGGTCCAAGCTTTTACACGTCTGGTTCCTTTGGAGATGCGGTCAATTCTCATACAGAAGGAATAGGAGATGAAGGGCAGGGCTTCCCTTGTGGTGTCCAAAGCTTCTTGAAGTCTACCATGATGGAGCCTCCTGTCCCTCCACAGGGCTGAGTGCAAGCCAGTGTCTGCTGTTCCATTGGTGACTGCTAGCCCTAAAGTTCCTCAGTTGCCCCCTGCCATTGAGCCTGCAATCCTACTATCAAAGCTTCCTTTTATCTTAAATATATATATATATATTTGTTTATTTGACTGCACTGGGTCTTCATTTCAGCATTTGGGATCTGGATCCCTGACCAAGGATTGAACCTAGGCCCCCTGCATTGGGAGCAGGGAGTCTTGGCCACTGGACCACCAGGGAAGCCCCAAATCTTCCTTTATCTTATTGAAAAAGTATAGTACATTCAATGTTTATACAATAATCCACCAAGGAAGCCCTATACATACAATAAGGTACATAAGCCTAAAGCACATGAAACCATCCCCTAGTCAGGGGCACAGAACATTCTGGACCCAAGGAGACACCTTCATGCTCTCAGAAGCATTCCTCCTGCCCTCTCAGCCAGTGATTTCCAAAAGCAGCCAGTACTCTTTGTTTTTCATAAAAATCCTTTTTTTTTTTTTTTTACCATCTTTGAGATCTTTATAAATGGAGTTATACTGTAAATATCTTGTACATCTGGCTAGTTTTGTTCAATGTCACAGCCAAGAGATTCACCCTTGTTGTTGGATGCAGCAAAGTCTGTATTTTTCTTTGCCATATAGTATTCCATCAGTGAATTGACCACAATTTATTCATACAGGGACTGACAATGGACATGAACTTTGTTTCCAGCTTGGGGTTATTATGAATCATGCTGGTATGAGCATTTTTTCTCTCTGTCTTTTGTTGCACAAATATGTGCATATCTGTTTAGTGTATTCTGAAGAGTGGACTCTTAAGAGTGGCCCCCAGGGAGTGTGTATTTTAGCTTTTGGACAAACAGCACACAATTTTCTAAAGTGATTACACCATTTTATGTCATATTACCTTACATTGTTGAATTATACTGTAATTCCTTCTTTGGAGCTTTAATTATCTTTTCAGAATTCAGAAGACCCTTTATATATAAAATTTTTCATCTTGAGAAGAGAAATAATTTAAGCCTGGAACAGTTAGCATCATCACCTGGGACCTGGAAGAAGATATTACGGGCTCCATGCGGCAATGGTGAGGAACTGAATCAGGGTGTGGGGACCCAGGAGAGGGATATTTGGAATGCAGAAAGGAAGGGTTCCGAGGCCATGCTGCCCCGCTCTGCCAAGGCTGTCTGCACAGGGAGGCTCTCAGACCTTCTGCCTGTGAGGTCTGGAGGGTCCTTCAAACCCGAGCACACCCACTCCCTACTCACTCACCCACTCGAACCCTTTATTTCCCCTCTCCTCATGGTCCACTTCTGGTTCATTAATTATGAATAATTAGTAATAATTAATAATCATCTTCCATTCATTATGCTTTTCTGGGGAAATGATGCAAACGGTTTTCGGAAAGCTGTGTGGTGCAAGTAGCAGCTTAAATTATGAAACTGTATTCAGTGTATTGATGACCTTGTGGCAAATGTATATACATAATCTAGGATCTTCTAATATACTAGTCAACAGGCAGCAAATAAAAGATCAGAGACTGTTCTTCTGTAATCGATCAGATTCTCCCATGAGAGGGTCTATGGGAATGTGTCATCTGTCTGGGCTATTCTGAGCTTTGAGGAGAAAGAGGTGGGTGGGAATGGGACTGGTGCCCTCCTGGGCAGACCAGAGGGAGCAGGAAAGAGTCAGAAAGCCCGGAGCAACAGATACAGTCATTTCAACCTAAGCTCTGACTCTTCACGAACTTCTGATGTAAGCCCACTTGTGTGCCCTCAGTCCTGGATCAGGGTCCCAGAAGATGCTGCTAAAAGATTACCTGATCTCCTTGCAGGGGATGCCTAATGCAAAGAGCTAAGAAAGTACTTGCTACTCTAACAAACCAACTCTTAACACTTTGGTAACCGGACACAATAGAAGTGTACCTTTGACTCCCATCCAGTGAAGGCGCTCCTGGTTAGCAAGACTTCAACTCAGGGTCCAGTCTCCTACTGGTCACTCTGCATCCAAGTGGCAGATGGGAACAGCAGTGGAGAAGTCACACCCTCCTTGTAACACCTTGACCTGGGAGCACTCACACTAACCCACTAAGGAGAATCAGTTATTGATCCACCCTGACTGCAAGGGGGAGGGAGCATGGTCTACCAGAGACATCTCCAGGCCAAGAGTCATGGCTTCCCATTTGATTTATGCAGATTTACTTCATTATGCCAAATGTCTTCTCCAATGATTCTACTTTTCATATCAGTTCTCAGCCTGTGTCATATACATTTCTGCTGTGCTGTCTCAGTCATGTCTGACTCTTTGCGACTCTATGCACTGTAGTCCTCCAGATTCCCTGTCCAAGGGATTCTCCAGGCAAAAATACTGGAGTGGGTTGCCATTTTCTCCTCCAAAGGATCTTCCCGCCCCAGGAATTGAACCTGGGTCTCCTGCATTGGCAGGCAGGTTCTTTACCACTATGCTACCTGGGAAGCCCATACATTCTGAACCACCAGTAACTAGACCATGGTGGGAACTCTACATGCTGATTGATTTGTTGATTGATTCGTAGCCCTTTCTGAGAGATTTCTAGAGTTTTACAAAGCACCATGCCTTAATCCATATTTTATTCATTGTCTATCTACACCGCCCTCTCTGCCTCTGCAGTCACCACACCATCTAGCCCAGCAAGCTACTGCCTGGGCAACTGGGAACTTCCCACCACTTTTCCGTTGGTAGAAAACCCAGTCACCCTCCTTGTCTCAGTTCAAATGGCAACAGTTACCCCTTCTTTGCCCACCAAGATTTTATTTGTTCACAAAGTTAGCACTGGGTGCTGCTTCCTGAGAATGCTGTTTTCTCAAATACATCAGTCTAATTTCCCATCTAATTCCCAGGACCTTCATGCTCTGTATCCCACTAACACTTTGTTCCAAACCATGCAGAGGGCAGAGGCTCAGTGCAGACGTGTCAACTAATAGATTAGAGTCTAACGCGAACAAAAAATATCCCCTGGATCAACAATCTCTTACACGCCTGCATCAGTAGGTAATGCAACACAAGAGGAATTCTTCTGACACATTCAGGCAGCACAGACAATGAGATTAGAAGGTATTTCACCTCCATCTTACTCCCTTATCTCCCACTTGTCATCACATGTACAACTCAGGGAAGAACATCTGAGCAGAGAGAAAATTTGGAAGAAGGCATTTATGATCCCCATGGCATGAGCTCATGTGCGTGCGTGTGTGCGTGCGTGTGTGTGTGTGTGTGTGTGTGTGTGTGAAAATGGGAGAGGTCTGAGGGAATAGCATTCACGCTACACCCAATCTTAAGGGTCACAGAAGGTCTGCTGGCCCCAGGATGAGTGGTGTCTGAGGTTAGTGAGAGGGCAAGGAGCATACACCAGGACTGACCCCCTTCTCCAGGGATCTCCTTAGCCAGTCAGCAAGAGCCCTTTGTTGAACGCTGTAGTGAAAAATCAAAGTGTTAGTCACTCAGTCGTGTCTCTTTGCAACCCCATGGACTGTAGCCCACCCGGCTCCTCTGTCCATGGGATTTTCCAAGCAAGAATGCTGGAGTGGGTTGCCATTCCCTTCTCCAGGGCATCTTCCTGATCCAGGGATTGAACCCAGGTCTCCTGCATGGCAGGCAGATTCTTTACCATCTGAGCCACAGGGAAGCCCTGATGCTGTCGCCACCTGGCTAAGAGCATGAGCTGATGTGCTGGAGAGAGAAAATACTGGACGTGGTGGTCTAGGGGGCCAATTTCCCACTTACTAGAATGAGGTAAGTCTCTGCACCTCATCTGTAGGATAGAGATGATAACTGTCTGCCACCATGGCATCTGGAGAAGCTGGGAGGACAGCTTCCTGGATGCAATGCTCAGACTTGCCAGCAAGGGGCTTTATAACAATCCTAAGCATATTCCAAACCAATACCTGGGATTATTGTAACCTACTCTCCCCAAGCATCTTCAGCATCTTGGATGCACAGATTGTGGATGTCAGAAGGCAAATGAAAAGTCCACCTGGAACCACCTTCTCATTTTCTAGACAAGACTTGTCTCATTTCTAGACAAAGCTAGACAAGAGCACACAGTGGGCAGAGGGCCATTCTGTGTCACTGCCTGGGGAACTTGGGGCTGTCAGGAAAGACTTCCAAGAACCAAGCTTATGTGAGGACCCTTGGGTCGCCTAGAAGAGATGGCAAAGTTTGGGGCCCACAAGCTCCTTTCCTGCATCTGTCCTCCCAGCAGTAGGCCACATCACCAGGGTGTGCTCCCCCCAACTTCAGAGTCACTCCGGGAAGATGGTGACGGAAGGCCACTCTGAGGAAGTAACATTTGAGCTGAGACTCAAATAGCATCAGGGAACTAGTGATAGGAGAGCCTCAGGCAAAGGAACCTCAAGCACAAAGGCCTCAGGGGAGAAAAGATTTAAGCTATGGGGCTGTCCCTCACCCCCCCAGGAACCCGATCCTCAGAATTCCCACCAAAGCTACCCCCTGCTACTGGGACATCCTTCCTAGTAACTGGGCAATTTCACTGCCTACAAGCAAATTTGAATCAGATAAGCACTGCATTAATTTCTCTATAATTAGTCCATTGTTCTCTCACCCATGGTTCCTATACCAATCAACCATGACCAAGGCTGCAAAGATACTGGGCTGCAGCTGGTTACCTCTGGTCACAGGATATGTGGTGTCAGGAGGCTGGTCTGCATGATCCATCCCAAGGGCCATTCTCTTTTTCCTGGAACATGGTTTTCTCTCATCTCAGACTGATGAACCCCAGGCCCCTGGCCCCTTTGCCCATTTGGTCATGGGCATTTAGTCTGGGATGAGCTTGATATGGTTCCTGGCCTGGAGGCGGAGGGATTGAGTGAGGTGACCTCCAGAGGGACTTGCAAGCCAAGGGGACTATCAGTGTGTCTCTGAGTCACATCAGCACCACCTGGGCCAGAGTTTGGTACCTTTTTGCATCTCAAAGTCCTTTTTGAGCAGGAGGGAGAGAGGAGACGGACTTGAATACACATAGGTGGGGAAAATAGCACTGTCCTTTCTCTCCTGCAAAGGATGTGTCACATGGAAAAGGTAGCAGGTGTTCATAAACATATGCTGGGCTCCTTGGTGCTTAAGTCCATCATATGTTGTTGAGAAAACATTAGGTCCCCAAACATCCCAAACATCAGAGTGATGAACATAATCAAGCTGGTGCAAATGATTTCAACGCTTGATTTGGATGTGTTGACTACATTGGCTATCTCCTGAGTGGTATAATGTTGATTGTTCTCAATTAATGTCTCGATTGGATCCCTCTCAACTTCAACTGGTCTACCCAACCATACACGGGTCCTAGCAAGTGGGTCTTAGCCCCCATACTCTGAGTCAATGGGAAAGCCCCAAATTGGCTCAGAGTATATTCACTAAAACATAACAAAGGCAGAGGGTCTCCAGGGCTCTGGGGGTGTGTAAAAGGGCCGGCTGTGATTAGTACATACCCCCGGGATTAGATTAGGAATGATAATCTCCTCTTCCTTCAGGAAGAGACTAGGATTGAGGGGGTGGGGGCGGGGCAGGGAGAGGGGACCAGCACACCAGGAACTGGAGACACGCCCATCTTTGCCTTTCTGCAGACTCGTCAGGAAATCTGGAAGGTCCAAAAGTTTTTGATAAGATTTCACAGAGAAGCCAGCTTGACAGACGCCAAAGCTTTTCCCATCTTGGATCTGGCTTGTGTTCTGGAATCCAGGCGAAGGTAGGCAGCTACCCAGCTTGTTTCCTTTGGCGTGGAGTCAGCCAACTGCTCTAGGGTTTGTTTACGTTGGCCGCCTGCGGTGGCTTAAGAGCCTTGAGACAAGAGGGGGCAACCCCGCTCACAGGCCCTGAGCAAATCCAAGGATTCTAAGCTGCCCGAAGGGGAGTCTCCGGGTGGGTAGGGTGGTGGGCAAGCAGGAACTGATGGGACTTCCAGGCTTAGGCATCTGGGAAATGGTGCTTTTATGCAGACTCGGTTAAACACTTTACACTTGGTTCAGCCTGGATGCCTACTGATTCCAGGGTCCCCAGGTCCCCTGCTGTGACAAGCATCCTTCTTTTATTCACTTCCAGGAGCATGGTGAAGACCAGAGGGCCTGGAGGAAGTATTGGGGTGGCCTGAGAATACTTTTGGTTGGGTGACTTGGGAGGAGCAGTAGTTATTTGTTATTGAGGACAAAATTATTTTAATATCACAGCACTATACTCAGTATACTATACTCAGAACTATACTCAGTATTTTGTAATAACCTATAAGGGAAAAGAATATGAAAAGAATATATATATATATATACATATATATACATATATATATAATTGAATTACTTTGCTGTACATCTGAAACTAACACGACATAGTAAATCAACTATAATTCCATTTTTTAAAAAGTATTCAAAAAATAAAGCTGATTATATCACAGAATAAAAAAAGGTTTATACAAGAGTTTTAGCCACATTTTAAAACACTTTGCCCCGTTCCCATGCCCCAGGTTTGTTACAATTACCAGCAAATGTGAGTTTGTCCCTTTCTATGAATTGCCTGTTTGTATCTTTGGCCACGATAGTTCTCCTGAGGAGAGAATGCTACCATCAGTTGAGTTTCTTTTTCATTAAATGAACAAACAACAAAAAGTAATTTTCACTATTTTTGTCCCCGGCCTGGCTTTTTTTTTTTTTTTTTCTTTTTTGCCGTACAGCACTGGGGATGATCTTAGTTCCCCAACCAGGGATGGAACCCGTGCTCCCTGCAATGGGAGCACAGAGTCTAACCACTGGACCAGAGAAGTCCCAGCTCTGGATCTCTGTGCTAAAGCTGAGGCAATTGAGGCAGTGGGGTCTGGAGAGGGGAGGGCCATGGCTGGTCACTCTCACTTTCTGATGAACGCCTCCTTGCTGACCCATCTTCTCACTAACCAGCAGGTGCGTCAGCCTTCCCTCCCCATCCTCTCATCCCTGGTAGTGATGAGTCTGAGGCAGGGACTGTGTCAGGCTTTGGGTCCTGAGGCTTGGGGACGCATGTCCATTTCCCCTGAATTCAAGCCCACGGGTGAGTGTGTGTACATTTCCGCGGGGTGAGTGCTGGAACATTGGGCCTGCCGGTCACAGTCAGAGCTGCAGTGGCTCGGCGATGGAAGAGTGAAGACCCGGGGCTGGGAGAGAGGACTGAATCCATGAAATACAGTAGGAAGGGAAGGCTGGCTAGTCAAGGTGTGCGGCTGTGGGTGGGAACCAGAGGTCAGGTGTAAGACCAAGAGGTTCCTGGCAGCAAACCAGAAATGAGCAACCAGATGTAGCAAAAGCCTGGAAAAGGAACACAGAAATACAGAAGAGATGATGATGAATAAGTTCAGCAAAACAGAGAGTTTATATAACTAAATAATTGGCGAGAAGACTTGGGGAAACAATCAATGGCAGTCTGGCATAGAAGAAATAGTATGACCTTCCGGACAGACCAGATTTCACCTTTGGCTCATGAATGCTCTCTGTGTCCTTGAATGGCTTGGAGAATGTCTTAGTTAGAGCACCAAGTTTCCTGCTGGAACATATCCGCTGGGCATCACATGAAAGATTCCGTCCCCATGGGGCTGGCCCCAAACAGACAGCTGGGGGCTGTACCTTCTCTTTATCCAGTGAGAGGTGGGGGCCCAGGCTTGGGGGCCAGGAGGTGCAGCCTCCTCCTTACTGAGGGGAGACAGAGCTTCTCCTAGCCCCAGCTCCTCTGTGTGATGGTGATAGTCCCGCAGCCCCACCCTTCCCACCAGCACTGCCCTCTGAGGTTAGAGCTCTGAGTTCAGGGAAGGCTGCACAGAGCTTTCCTTCTGGGTACCCACCCCAGAGACTGCCCAGAACAGAGGGAGTGTGGGAGCTTCTGCAGCTTGAGAGGTGAATGCTTTGATTCAGCTTGGTTTGGAGGAAGGAAGTGAATTGATTCTCTTTGACACTCAGATCTGCCCTCCAACTCATAATCCCAAGTCGATATCATGGACTCTAGCCTGTAAGTCTCCTCCATCCATGGGATTCTCCAGGCAAGAATACTGGAGTGGGTTGCCACACTTTCCTCCAGGGAATCTTCCCGACCCAGGGATCGAACCCTGGTCTCTTGTGTTTCCTGTATTGGTAGGCAGATCCTTTACCACTAGTGCCGGAGGGAACTGGCTTCATACAAAGACCTGGGAGTTCGGAGAAGGGCCTGAGTTTGATACTTGTGCGGTGAGCAAGAGAGCCCTGGGGGATAACTGTGGCACCCAAGTGTGGGATACAACTTTGCTGTAGTCAGAAATAGGTCCGGGACTTCCCTGGTGGTCCAGTGGTTGAGAACCTGTCTGCCAATGCAGAGGACACAGGTTCAATCCCTGGTCCGGGAAGATGCTGTGGAGCAACTAAGCCCATATGCCACAACTACTGAGCCCTTGACCTACAAGTACTGAGCCCTTGACCTACAAGTGCTGAGCCCTTGAGCTGCAGCTACTGAAGCCCTCGAGCCCTACAGGCCTGTTCCCCAACAAGAGAAGCTACCACAATGAGAAGCCTCTGCAGTACAACTAGAACATAGTCCTCACTCACCGCAAATAGAAAAGGCCCACTAGAAGACCCAGTGTGTAAAAATAAATAAATAAGAAGCCACTTCAGCAAGGGCACTCATGTGCAGTGGCACAAAAGACTCTCATGGCACAGTGAGACGCCAGCCAAAGAAGATGGCATATCCCCGTTGTCTTCTCAGGTGTCTCCAGAAGGCCCCTTGGGATGAGTGGGTCCTGGGGAACCTGGAGGAACCCAAGGCAGGAGGAGACACCGATGACCTCTTGGTTCAGCTTTATTAGCAGTCATGTGGGCGCTCAAGTGACTCACAGGAGAAGGAGGGCTTGCAATCTGAGCTGGTGGTGTGGCTCCCACGGCTTCTGTGTGAGGTGGGAATCAAGTCACTTCCCGCGAGGTTGTGAGGATTAAAGACGGTGAAGAGTGTGCGCCTCTTAGTGCAGGAACTGGCCCCCACTAATCGCTCTGTGAGTGGCAACTGTCCTCATGTCATTACTAGTCCAGTAAGTCCCCTACATTCGAACTTGCAAGTTGTGAACGCTTGAAGATGCAAACGTGCATCCTGTCAGCGTCTGAACTGAGTGAAATGGCAGCTTACCCTCCGTCTCCTATCGCTGACGATCCTTCAGCTCTACCGTCTCCTAACTCCTCTCCTTCCTCCGGTCAGTAACTCTTGTTGCCTGGTCACTCGATGCCAGCCCCCGTGTGCCAGATGTTGCACTGTACTATCGTACTTTTCATGGTTCAGTACTATAAGATTTAAAATGTTTTCTTTAGTTTCTGTGTTTGTTTTTAAAGTGAAAAGTATTATAACCCTATTACAGTGCAGTTATATAGCCAACTGTGTTAGTTGAGTACCTAGGCTAAATTTGTTGGACTTATGAAAAAACTGGACTTAGGAACACACTCTTGTTCATAGGTAGGGGACTTTCTGTATTATCCGCATCACTGACCTAACTCCATGGGCCTCCAGGAGAGCACCCAGGGGCAGTGGACCTCTAAGGGAGGTGTCATATCCAAGAAACAGAAGCCTGCACCCCAGCACTGGAGTCCTAACAGCTTGTGTGAACTCCATGTTTCAGTTGCAATGAATCTCAAAACAGGGCTGATGACGAGAGGTTCATGATAGTGAAGTCAGCGAAGTCTTAGCTCCAAGGACCCTCCCAAGGGAGCCCAGCAAAATAAGGATAGACAGAACATAAAGGTCAATCTGCTTTCAAAATGTCTGAGACATTTTTTTCCAAACTTAGAGCTTATCTATGAAAAAAATTTGATAGATGCTTTCCCAAATTTGACCATCACCTTAAAATTCACATGAAATGACCAACAATGAGTTGTGGAACTAAAACAAAATGTTTTAAGTGTCTATCTAAAATAAAATGTTCAATGTAGATCAGACTAGCTAGAGGAAAAGACTGGATTCCTTTCTCTTCTCCTTATTGGAAATAATGGTTGTTGTTCAGTTGCTCAGTCATGTCTGACTTTTTGCAATGCTATGGACTGCAGCACTCCAGGTCTCCCTGTTCCTCACTGTCTCCCGGAGTTTGCTCAAGTTCATGTCTATTGAGTCTGTGATGCTATCCAACCATCTCAACATCTGCTGCCTTCTTCTTTTGTCTTCAATCTTTCCCAGCATCAGTCGGTCATCAGCCAACTCATTGGAAAAGACCCTGATGCTGGGAACTATTGGTATGAAAAGACAATTAAAGAGCCTTAAACCAACAGTGTGGAGGGGCCAGGTTTGTAATATTATAAGGACGAGTGAGTCCATTAATTAAAAAATTAAATTATTTGCTATGGCTTTTGTTGTGTTTCTGGAGTTAGCCTTAAAAAATGTGTATTTTGCTGCGATGTGCCTTTTCATACTAGATAAATATTCACCTTGGTAACTAATTTTATTTCTTTATTTGGGGTATTTTTTTCTTAAAGAGGGTTCCTAAAATCATAGAAGCTTTTGGCCCCATGAAGCTAGGATTGGTCAATGTTAATAATACCATCTACTTTTTAAAAAGTTTATTTACTATCATTTCTATTGTTTTATTTATTTATATTTATTTTTGGCTGTGCTGGGTCTTCTTTGCCGCAAGCAGGCATTCTCTAGTTGTGACAAGTGGGGGCTATTCCTTTAGTCACAGTGAGCAGGCTTCTCATTGCAGTGGCTTCTCTTGGTGCAAAACATGGACTCTAGGGCATTCAGGCTCAGTAGATGTGGCACACAGGCTGAGTTGCCCTGGGACATGTGGGATCCTCCCAGACTGGGAATCGAACCCGTGTTCCCTGCATTGGCAAGCTGATACTTAACCACTGGACTGCCAGGGAAATCCATCACCATCTACTTTCGACATAATGATCTGAAAAAGTACTCTACCTATGTTGCCCAGCTATGTGGAGAGGAGCTTCCGGGGGGTTTCTGGAAGGAGATGGGGGCCACTGAGAAGACAGATAAAGCAGGAAAAGTCTCATGAAAAGACAGTGGGCAAGAAACTGCAGCAAGAAGCAAAGATTAGAAGGACGTAAGTGGAGTCAAGTCTGGGGTTGACAGCTGAGACAACCCAGTTTAAAGCTGAGAGATACACTGAGAAAAATTTCCGAGCACGCCGCGGGAAGGTGGGCCAGGGAGGAGGGTCAATGAGGCCTATGTAGGGGCCTCATCCGTTTCCCAGCGAGCAGCCCCGCTCAGACCAGGCAGATGTGGTTCCTGATAGAAGCTGACACACATTTCCCTGAGGAATTCGAGGCAGGCCAACCAGAGCTGGGGAAACTCAGAGCAGCTTAAGATATGGGATCTGAGTCAAAAGCCTGCCTGTTCCCCTTATGGTCTGCGGCTTCACCCCCCTAATTGAGGAAGACATCCGGGCTGGGAAGCCCCTGGCCTCTGTTAGAAAGTGAGAGAAAGAAGCTTCATGAAACACGAAGGTCCCTGAACTCATATGTAGAGCTGTCTTTTGGCATCCCCATCTGGCTTTCACCTTGCACTTCCTTTCTGCGGGGAGAGCTGCAAGAACCGCTGAGGCGGGAAGGGTCGGTGGGATCCGCAGGGTCTGTCTTCCCGGCTGGTCCTGAAGGGAGGTGTCTCCAGGGGTACTGCCATCCACTGCTTTGCAGGAGACAGGGCAGAGAAGGAAGAGGAGTCGGGGGCGGGGGGCCTGGTGGGGGCCAGGTGTGCAGACAGGGCTGCCTGGTGGAGAAGCATCTGCTCCGTTTTGCAGAAGCTGTGGCTCAACCTTGGAGGGTGGGCTCTGCTCTCTGGCGCCCTCTGCTGTGGTTGAGCGGAGCAGATACCCCCGTGGGAGGGGGCAGGAGTGGAAATTTCCCTGGAGAAGGAAATGGCAACCCACTCCAGTACTCTTGCCTAGAAAATGGCAAAGACACCAGACAGAGAAGCCTGGTGTCCATGTGTTCGCAAAGAGTCAGACATGACTGAGCGACTTCACTATCTATCTATCTACCTAGGATGAGGGCTTCTCCAATGGCTCAGTGGTAAAGAATCTGCCTGCAATGCAGGAGTAGCAGGAGACACTGGTTCGATCCCAGGGTCGGGAAGACCCCCTGGAGGGGAGCAAGGCAACCCACTCCAATATTCGTGCCTGGGAAGTCCCATGGACAGAGCAGCCTAGTGGGCTATGGTCCATAGAGTGGCAACAAGTCGGACATGATGGAAGCAACTTAGCACACACATACGCAGGTAGCTGGGCTGAGGACTTCCCAGGTGGCTCAGTGGTGAAGAATCCGCCTACAATGCAGATGTGTGTTCGATCCCTGGGTTGGGAAGATGCCCAGCAGCAGAAATTGACAACCCACTCCAGTAATCTTGCGGGGGATATCCCATGGGCAGAGGAGCCTGGAGGGCTGCAATCCTTGGGGTTGCTCAGTAGGACACAGCTGAGCACTCATGCACCGTACCTGGATTTGAGAGAGCTAGGAGACCTGAGATGCGGCTGGCCAGGGTCGGGATGTAAAAGGTGAGTAGACTGGTTTCATGGAAGGTAAGCTGAGTTATCCACACTGGTCCATACTCCTTACGAGTGCCATGCCATGGGAAGTCCGCAGAACTGTACTTGTTAGGGTGGGAATGGATATAAGCGGTACCCAGTTCAGCCTCATTAACCAGCAAGACGGTATCGCAGAAAACACACACTTCAGCTCATAGACTTAGAGAACAAACTTATGGTTGCCAGGTGGGGAGGATCGGGGGAAGGCATGGCTAGGGAGTTTGGACGGGACATGTACACACTGCTATATTAAAAATGGATCCCCAGCAAGGACCTACTATACAGAACATGGAACTCTGCTCAATGTCATGTGGCAGCCTGGATGGGAGAGGTGTTTGGGGGAGAATGGATACATACAGTCCCTTTGCTGTCCACCTGAAACTATCACAACATTGTTAATCGGCCAAACTCCACTATAAAATTAAAAGTTAAAGAATAAACACACCGCAGGAAAAGGTCCAGCCTTCAGCGGCACAGGAAATGCAAGAGAGAAAGGTGAGAGGGCTGGGGGAGTCTCCACCTCCTTCCAGATTATCCATGATAGATTCAGATAAGAGTTTAGACGCTGCTGGACTCCTGTGTTGTAGACTATAAATGGTGGAGAAGGAAATGGCAACCCATTCCGGTATTCTTGCCTAGAGAATCCTGTGGACGGAGGAGCCTGGTGGGCTGTTGTCTATAGGGTCGCACAGAGTCGGACACGACTGAAGCGACTTAGCAGCAGCAGCAGACTATAAATGGATGGAGGGGTGTGTGTCCAGGAGAGTAACACTCTCCTGGGACGAATATGTTCCTAAAGTATAGAGGACTTGGACAAGGAGATAAAATGTTGAAAAAAGATGGTGGGGGTGAAAATAAAAAACTGGAAAACCAATCTAAACCTTCGGCGTGTCAGAGTAACCAACACCTGCCAGGAGGGTGTGACCTTCCTGACAGTTCCCATTGTGACTGAGTTGGATGCCGGCCACACTGACCTGCAGGGAACTGGGGCCAGGTCCCCTGAAAGGAACGGCACAACCGGCTGTGGGCAGCTGGTGGGCAGAGGTGTGTGAGAGGCGATGGTCGGTGACGCTGGCCTTTGCTTCCAACTGCACTTGAAAATCTCCCAATAGCTGTGCAAGACGTTATCTCTGGACCTTTGTGGGTTCCTCGTTAATTCATACATAAAATGGCAAACCCCTCCTTCCGTGCCCTCCCTCCCTATTTCCTGTCTCCCTTGTTCTATTTCACGTTTCTTATTAAGTCTGCAATGCTGCACATACGTCAGCTCACTGTCTGTCTCTCCCAGAACGTGGCTCCATGCATTCTGTCTCTTCTCCTCTTCTGGATCGCTAGTCTGAGAACCATGTTTGCACACAGCAGGGGCTCCGTAAATACCGGTGCAGAGTAAGCGAGAGAGAACCGAAGACAAGGAGAGGCATCTTTATAAAGAATGTCTCAGTTTATTACTTTAAACCTGAACCTGCATAAAAGGATGGTTAGTTGCACTGAGCTCAAAGCATCCCCGGGACATGGGCTGGAGACAAACCCAGGGCTGGACCTTGGCTCCTCAGTTGGGTCCAGAGGCCACAGCCATCAGCCCGGGCACTTCAGCTGCATCCACTGAGGCTGTGGCGGTGACACAGAGGGTTTTCTCGGGGTGATGCTGGGAAGGGAGGTGAGATCACTTATGATCGGGTGGAAACAGGGCCTGGACTGTGCTGCTCATGGCCCGCGGCCACCAAAATGCGGGGAGGGGTCCTGGTGGGGGGCAGAGCACGGGACAGGCTTGGGGTACCTGGGACCCTGGGCTGGAGAGACCCCGTTCTTTCACTGATGTATGCAAAAGGGGGTACCAACCCCCCAAGGGATACAGTTCAAAGAGGACCTAAAAGAAACCCAAGCCAAAGCTTCTGAGAAGCAGCATCATTCCCTTTCCTCCTGCGCACATCCTCCACCTCCTCTCTCGAATCTCTGTCTTCACGACCCTGTGGAAGGACAGTCACCCCGCCGTGTGGGCACACAGCCCCGTGCTGGTCTCTGCTGCCCCCATGCCCCAGCTCACACGCTGGTGTGCTGGGACCCTGAGGACACGCTGCTGCCTGGCTGGCTCCGGCCCGAGGGCGCTGGGCTGGCCGCTGGGCTCCTCCTGCTGTGGCGGCCGGTGCTCTGGCTCCTCCGGGCCGGCTCCTCCGTCAGCCTGAGCTTCTCGTGCTCCTCTTTCAGGAAGAAGTCCACAAACAGGCTCTTCTCCCTCTTGATCTGGTCGCTGATGTCTGTGGGGATGTCAGGGATCATCCAGTCCACGAGGACACTCAGGAACATCACCAGGTTCTGGGAGAGTTGACGGAGAGGGTGAGAGGAGAGGCCCCAGCTGGAGGGTTCCGACCTGGGGTGGGTGGGCGGTGGTGATGACACAGACCCAGACCTGGGGGCAGGGGGCTCTGGGTTCCTCTGGCTCCTCGGCTGATCTCAGCCATCGGACGAGCATCATGGTCCCTCGGGGCCCCCAGGAGAAGGTAGAGAAGTGACAGGGCCCCCTCCCATGCACGGCCTGACAGCATCGTGTGTGTGAAAGTCGCTCAGTCGTGTCCGACTCTTTGCGACCCCATGGACTATAGAGTCCATGGAATTCTCCAGGCCAGAACACTGGAGTGGGTAGCCTTTCCCTTCTTAGCCACGCCTCTCTGCCTCCTCCACTCTTCCTCTCTCTGTCTGCCTCCCACCCCGCACGTCTTGTTCTTGCCTCCAGGCCTCCAGCTCCAAAGCTTTTTTATAAAAAATTATTTACTTATTTTAATTGAAGGATAATTACTTTACAATATTGTGAAGGCCTCTGCCACACATCAACATGAATCGGCCATAGGCATACACGGGACCCGTCCCTCCTGAACTCCTCAGGAAGTGGCCATAAGGCCTGACGGCCCCTCCAGGTCTCTCCCTGGACCAGCGGCCCCTCTCTTCCTCCCAGCTGGCCCTCTGCCCCCCATATCAGAGGTGGACCCTGTTCAACCATCGCAGCATCTCTGGTCACAGCGCCTGCCTGGACCCTGCCTCCCGCCCGCCTTCCTGGGTTCTGAGGTTGCGTGCACACCTCCAACTGGCTCCTTTCTCCACTCGGGAGGCCATGTCTCCTCCACTAAGGTAGGATGAGGCCCTTTTTCTCTTCCCGGGTGCGTTTTCTACTTAAAAGGGTGAATATTTCCCACCGGGAGCTGTGGCGCACAGCCCAATTCAAGGCCTCTCCCTGGGTACTTGGGTTCCCAGTCCTCCACTGGCGCCCCCAACCTCCAGCTGTGGTCTCCTTCTCCACCTGCCCATCTTATGCTCACACACCCCCTCTCCTTAAACCCGAGGACGGTGACAGTGCCGGAGACACCAGAGCCCTGCCCTCTGTCTTCCAGGCTCTAAATGTGCCCTCAGCTCGACCTGGAACCCAGAAGGGCCCAGGGAAGACTTGGGAACCAAGGTTGTCCCCAGGGGCCCCTGGGCATCTCAGGGCATCTGGAGCTGCTGAATCAAGTCCCACACTCGCCTCTTCAACCAAGTCCTCCCAGTGGAGTGGAAGTGACGCCTGACATGCGGTGGTAAAGTGAGGCAGCTCCTGGGGGCGGGGAGCAGCGGGGGACAGGTGAGGATTCTCAGCACACGCCCCCCCACCACCACCCCACCATCCCCCAGAGCAAGAATGCTGCTTCTCCAGGTGAAAGACTAGCTGGGGGTCTTCCCTACTTCCTGGGCTGGGGGCTGGGTCAGGATACCTTAGGGCCCTCCAGGGACCCGCCTTTGGGGAATACAAAAGCCTGGGGTGGGGCTTATATGTAAGGGATCTGGGCTGGTACCCCAGCTCTGCTCCAAGGCTGGCAGTGGGAGTGGGGGCCTCATGCAGAGAGAATCTTGGTGACACAACTGTAGCTTCAGCTAGTCTGGGAGATAGGAATAGCCAACTTGGGTTTGCTATTGAGCAGGGGTGCCAGGTGGGGCTCTGGGGGCCTTTCCCACCAGGGGTCTCAAACAACACAACAAAGAGGGGGCCGGTGGGAGCTGGAAGGAAGGGTTAGAACTGGAGCCCTTTCTTGAGCGCAGAGACCGGCGGCGGGCAGTGGGGTGGCTGCCTGTCTGCCTTTGGGTTGAGACTCTGCTCTCTCTGCTGAGAGATTGCTCCCCACTTTCCAGTCTGAGGTTTACGTGGGAATCCTTCTCCACCCTGCACGTTACTCCACGTCTGCCTTGCAACCTGACCCTGTGGCCTTTTCTCCTTCTGTGCATCCATCCGTTCATGAAAGCCCTCACCCAGCAGAGGGTCACAGAGCACCCTGAAAACCCGGAGGCAAGGCTGTCTGGATCCCTGAGCCTGGATCCTAACCAGCTGTGCCTAACTTAACTGAACAACTCACCTGGAAGATTATGACAAAAGCCAGACGTGCAGACAGAACGGCCCAGTACTGCTTGGAAAACTCATATGGGTTCGGGGCCCACGGCGGCTCCCGGTAATCCTTAAACCTGCCCAGAGAGGAAGGCGATATGAAGACTGGGAGGAGATGGAGGGAAGGAGGTACCTCTCCGGCTATCACCTCAAAAGTCAGAGCAGCAGGCAGGGCCTTGGCTCTTAGACCTAGGGAGTGGGGGCAGAGGTAAGGAACCCAGGGCCCAACCAACAACGTCCAAAAAAGTCCAAACTCCAAAAGAGCCAATGTCAGCCTCAAAGTATCTTTCTCACTCTCTCCAACATCTCCAGAAGTTTCCTTTGGATTCTCCTTCTCCTGTGTGTGTGTGTGTGTGTGTGTATACGTGTGTATGTGTATGTGTGTATATGTGTGTGTGTGTCTCTGTGTGTGCTCAGTCATGTCTCTTTTGTGACCCCATGGACTGTAGCTCATTGGGCTCCTCTGTCCACGGAATTTTCCAGGCAAGAATACTGGAATGGGTTGCCATGAGGGGTCCAGGAATCATGAGAGGAACTCAGGACAGGGGATCCATCTGGGGTCCACTAGCCTGTGGGCTCTGAGAGCGGTGGGGAACCCACAGATACCCGGCAGAGTACTCCGAGGCCCAGGACTCAGTGAAGACGCAGAGGCCAGCAGAGTTCAGGGGTCCTCCCCAGCCTGGTCTGCTCTGGGACCCTGGCCATAAGAGGGGCTGGCCTCATTTGACAGCTGATTCAGACCAAAGCTGAAGGCTGAGTGGATTTGGGGGAGCAGTGGTAATGGTCACAGTTGGGCAGTAGCCCCCTCTTTTAACCGCCCATCTTGATCATCTGCCCATGTTGTTAAAGGCTTCCCCAGTGACTCAGCGGTAAAGAATCCTCTTGCAATGCTGGAGATGCAAGAGACATGGGTTCAATGGCTGGGTTGGGAAGCTCCCCTGGAGGAGGAAATGGCAACCTACTCCAGTATTCTTGCCTGGAAAATTCCATGGACAGAGGAGCCTGGTGGGGTACTGTCCATGGGGTTGCAAAGAGTCAAACACAACTGAGCAACTGCACACACACACACACACACACACACACACACACACACACAGAGTTTGAAAAACAAAATGTCAGTGCCTGCCTCGAGCTCAGACCATGGAGAGGTCTAGGGCTTGTCTGAGCTGTTGCCTTCCCCCCTCCCCCCACTTCCCATCCTGAGATGACTCATGTTAAAAATGGCTTATTTTCTCAGAATCACTTTTTTTCTAAGCCTGGAAAAATGGCAAGAGCTGGTACAGAAGATTTATGCCCCTTCATGGAACTGTTTTCTCCATGGAATTCAACAAATCTTCGATGCTCAGTGAAAGCAAAACAAGCCCCGGGCTGAAGCATGAGGTGGGGTAGCATCAGGCCACTAGGAGGGTGCAGGGACGCTGAGGAAGGCGGGGAGGGTTGGGGGCACCCAGAAGGAAAAACAAGCATATACTGAACGTGTCCACCCCTGACAAGGAACTTTTCTAAAGCTCCTTCACTTGAGAACAAGATCCACGGGCAGGCATGGGTATCCCCGTGTAACCCAGGAGTGAACTGAGGCTCAGAGAAGTTCAATGCCTGGCCAGACAGGGGTGGATTCAAGGTGAGAATCCCAGTCTGCCTGAATCCAGGCTTTCCTCCATTGTTGGGAAGCTCCTGGCTACCAGCTGCAGTTTGGGGTGGGGGATTCTGCTGTGGGTGCTCTCTGAACCCTTCCCTGTCCTGAATGAACCCATGGTTCTAAAAGATTCACACAGAAGCATGGGGGCTTTCAATGGTCCAAGAAGATATGACCCAAGAAGATCCCCTCCCAAGAGGGGAGAAGAGGAAAAAGGGAAGATGAAAAGAGATGCAGGCCAAAGGGCCGAAAAAGTCATAGCGGGAGAGTCAGCCACAGCAAGAGGCAAATGGAGAGATGGAGGCTGAACGTCTGACTGGGGCTGGGCAAGAGGCCAGGAGCCGCTCCCTCCCACCCGCTCCCCTCTTCCGACAGCTGATCACAGCTGTTGCGGGCTTGGTTTGACATCCGGATGAGAAGCAAAGCTAACTGCAGCCCAGCAAAGCACCACAGGGTTCATCCTCGCCATCCGTGGCTGAGGACAGAATCAAGACCAGCTCCAGACCACGCCTACTCGTGGGAGAGGGCGAGGGTGTGGCCAAGGGAATAAGGTCATCTTGGGTGGGGAAAAAAACTCAGTCTTGCTCACCCTCCTGCTCTGCCCCTCAAATCCCAGGCAGACAGGAATCTGTCTTGCTTTTCTCAAGACCCCTGGAAGAGGGCTGCTGTACACCCCTGCCCCCACCCCCACTTTTGACCATGGGGAAGATCCCCCCAGGTCCAGTCTGATCCTGCCACCACAATCAAAGTCACTCCCACTTGTTTTCTAGCTCCATCGATGAAGGAACAGCTGCTCACTGACCTCAATAAGACAGCCATCGCTCACCCCTCTCTTTTTCCAGTCTGCAAAGAATCCATAAATAATCTAATTCTGGTCCCACTTCTGCTACTAACTCACCACAGCGTTTGGAAATGTCACTTTACCCTCCCTGAGTGTCCAAAACATGTTTTGAATCTGGCAGGCACATCCATCTCATCAAGGGTCTGGGGAAAGATTAACACAGAGATCCGTCCAGAAAGCTCGATTCGCAGTCCCGCTGTGCCAGTGGACTAAGGGCGCTTTGTCAGGAACTACAGGGCCAGCACTGCCCAGAAAAGAGCAGCGCGCAATTTAATGATTTGTGCATCTGTTCACATTTCTCTTTGCAAAGCTAACTTTAAATAAAAACTGTGACCTGGAGTAAGCAATGCATTTTACATTCATGCACACATGCATATGTATCACTGAAATAAAAATCACACAGAACACACTCATCCGTGCTGTATCCCATGCTCTGATACTCTTTTATTCTCTGCTGTCCTCGCCTCTCCTAGTCTTTAAAATGCTGCTCATGATACATAAGCCATTTCCCAACTGATGAACCATGATTCACAGTTTGAAGAACACTGATTCCAGGAAGCCTCTGCCACCAGGTAAATGATTGCTCATTTACATTCCAATATAAGTTCAGATTTCATAATTTAAAAATAATTCACCCTAAGAAGTCAAGTGGGTGCTGGAGAAGACTCTTGAGAGTCCCTTGGACTGCAAGGAGATCAAACCAGTCAATCTTAAAGGAAATCAATCCTGAATATTCATTAGAAGAACTGATGATGAAGCTGAAACCAATACTTTGGCCACATGATGTGAAGAGCAGACTCACTGGAAAAGACCCTGATGCTGGGAAAGATTGAAGGCAAAAGGAGAAGAGGGTAGTAGAGGATGAGATGGTTGGATGGCATCACCGACTCAATGGACATGAGTTTGAGCGAACTCTGGGAGATAGTGAAGAACAGGGAAGCCTGGAGTGCTGCAGTCCATGGGGTTGCAAAGAGTTAGACATGACTTAGCGACTGAACAACAATGACAAAAGTTCAGATTTCAGGATTTAAAAAAAAAATTCATCCTAAGAATTCAAGTGTATTAAATGTTTTCACTGAGTAATCAGAAGACATTAATTAAACAAAGAGATCGTTAGTTTTAAAACTAGACATGTCCAGAAAAGACAGAGCGGCTATTGAACTTAATTGTGGCCAACCCAGTGACAGAGGTCTGTTTCACTTCCAAGCCCAGTGCAGAGAACGGCACTGGCAAAAGCATGGGGAGTCAGCAGATGAAGGCTTGATCCCACCCCCACTGTTTCACTTCTCTGTCCTCTAGCAAGTTACCTAAGGACCTGATGGCTGGGGTCCTCATCTGTGAAACATGGACGTTCCATCTCACAAAGTTGGAATGAAGACCACTCAGCGCACTGCCAGACATGTCAGAGGACCCAGTACATCGGAGCTGTTCTTTCTCCTTTAACTGAAAGTGACTTAAGAAGTACACCTCTTCTGTTAAAAGAGGATGGAGAAGGTACACCGCTGCTCCCAGTTCCTCCTGGCTTTCCGGGAAGATTTCTGAGCACAGCTCAGATGCCCTGAGTTTCCCATGATACTGAGATGAACCAAATAGAGCTGATGCCCAACTGCAGGGAGCTTCTCTCAGGTTCTCAGTCCAGGTAAAGGCACAAAGCAGGCCAGCGTCAGGCTGATGGGCAGGAGAGCTTCTGTTCCATTCCCATCAGCTCTGAGGCTTCCCAAAGTCATCTCCTTTTCCCTGGTTTTGAGAGCCCTGGCTCTCCCAAAGTCCCACTGGGTGGCCCAGTGCTGGGTGAACCCCTCACGTGCTCACTTCCTGCATCTGCTGGCCGTGGCTGAAGCTCGGGGTTATAATTTTAGGAACAGTTCCCAGATCTCACCCTCATCCCTTCAGTCTTCCTTTATTTTCTTTGAGCCTTAACATCGAGTTTGAGAGTTCCCTGGAGTCCTGTAGTAAGGAGAGTCTTCCAATAATGAAACAACTAGAGTGTCTAAAACTGGACTGGAGCGGCTGGGCCCCTTACTAATTTTAAGAACCCGAGAAAGTTTTTCCACGTTGCTGGACCTCATCATTCTAACTTCATGGAGCCAACAAAATGTGCATCACTGGTACATAGAAGGTGGACACGGGACAGCTTTCTCAACCCACCATGAACAAAGGAATGTGAGAGTGTGTGTGTGTGTATTTACAGTGAATGTCAAAGGAAAACAGTGAGTAGTAAATGAGACAGCTGGTGTGAGTGTGATTTCTGGAGACAGAAATGCACACAACAGGTTCTTCTGGGAGAGAATGACTGGGGTGGGGGCTGAGAAAAGTCTTTTCCTTTACATATATCTATACATACATATACATATATATGCACATACATCTATAAAGAATGACTTTTATCACAAAACAGTTCTTAATTGCAAAAGGAGGATGCAGGACTTCCTAGGGGGTCCAGTGGTTAGGAATCTGTCTGCCAATGCAGGGGACACAGGTTCGATCTCTGGTCCAGGAAGATTCCACATGCTGCGGGGCAACTAAGCCCATGCTCCACAACTTCTGAGCCTGTGCTCTAGAGCCACAAGCTGCAATTACTGAGCCCACGCGCCACAACTACTGCTTGTTGCTCCACAAGAAGAGAAGCCATGGCAACGAGAAGCCTGCGCACCACAGCTAGAGAGTAGCCCATGCTCACTGCAACTAGAGAGCCTGCACAAAGCAATGAAGACCCAGCACAGCCAAAAATAAATAAAATATTTTTTTAAAAAGATTCAATTAATGGCAATATTCAGTGACCCAAATATATTTTCACATTGAGCTTCCAGGAGCCAAATCACAGTGTTAAGAGAAGCAAACTCACAAACATTAAGTAAAAGAGGTACAAAAATCAACACTAACTCTTCACTTTAAAAATGCATTCATATTTCACCTAGATTGTTCTAACACTGTGAAATAATCACATTGAGTTGAATGTATACATGACCTAAAGGAATAAGGTTCCTATTAACTCAAAATATAGTTCATTATTAGAAAAAGAACCTGTGAAGTATCTTTTTTTTTTTCCTGTGAAGTATCTTAAAAAGTTCTACAAATTCATTTTTATGTTAATACATGGGAAAATGACTGAGAAAGGGTCGAGCAAATGTGTCACCAGGGTTACAGTTGGAAAGATGCCCAGGGCTGGGCAGGGCTGTGTGGATGTAGGACAGAGTTGGAGAGGTTGCCTGTAATGTTTAGAACTTTCACAGGAATAAATTCATATATTACACATGTCGCTCACTATTGATTTTTTGCATGAAGTAGAAAAGAAGGTTTGAAGGTGATTTATTCCAAGTCCCCACTTTTACAGATGGGGAAACTGAGGTGCAGGCAGGAAGGAGAGGCTCCTGGCTCAGATGCCCCCCTCCCACCCTCACTTGCAGGGTGACCTTGACAGTGACACCTGCCACAGGTCATCACAATACAGAATTGCTGCAGCTGCTGACATAATAAACCAAGGGGTTGGTCCTTGACATTCAGAAACGGCTTTTTTTGGGGGGGGGGCCACTCCCTGTAGCATGTGGGCTCTTAGCTTCTTGACCAGGGATGGAAACCACTCCCCCTGCAGTGCAAGTGATGAGTCTTAACCACTGGACCACCAGGGAAGTCCTGGAAATGGCTTTTTAAAAAACTTATTTATTTTTAATGGAAGAATAACTGCTTTACAGTATTGGTTTGACATCTGCCATACATCAGCGTGAATCAGCCATAGGTACATCTACATCTCCTCCCTCTTGAGCCTCCCTCCCACCTCCCACCCTATCCCACCCCTCTAGGTTGTTACAGAGCCCTGGTTTGAGTTCCCTGAGTCACACAGAAAATTCCCATTGGCTATCAATTTACATATCGAACTGTATATGCTTCCACGCTGCTCTCTCCATTTGTCCCACCCTCTCCTTCCTCCCCACTGCCCTTGTCCATAAGTCTCCCGCTGCCCTCCTCCATAAGTCTGTCCTCTATGTCTGAATCTCCATTGCTGCCCTACAGAATAGCTTCATCAGTACCATCTTTCTACATTCCATGTATATGCGAAACAGCTTTCTAAAATGATCTTTTAGTCATTATACATCAGTTAGTTAATGTATTTCTCAACCTCAAACAGTGGTATATAAAAATAAAATTTAATAGTCCCATTGGAAAGTAATGTTTTAATGCTGAACAAGATGGTACACAACATTTTCACACCACCCGAGCTGCTTACAAATGTCTTTAGAAATTTTCCCTTCAACAAGGGGAAACAGCTTAGCCCACTAGGAACTAAGCAGGCCCAAGTTGATCTAGTAGCTGATAAAGATAAGCAGAGGTACCCAGAAAGCTGGCTTTCCTTCTGGTCTTGGCCAGCAGCAGAGGAGAGGCAGCCAGGCCCCAGAAGGAACTTGCAGGACCCTGGGACAGGAGAGAACTTGAATCCTACAGACAAACCCGCAAGCATCACCCAAGGATGCTGTTTGTGGATACTCAGCATCTCCAAACAGACCCAATGGGTTGCCCAAGCTCAGGTGGGTTCCTTGAGCTCTGAGACCCCAGTTCCTGCCCTGCTGACCTCTCTACTCTCCTCCCACTGAGCCAGAAGACTGAGCCACCATCCAACTTGAAGGACACAGGGGCCCCTCGACCCTGTTAAATGGGCCACTAAGCATGCCCACAGACTGACATCATGGGGCTGTTTATTGAGCAGCCCTGTGCAGTCAGTTAAATGGCCAAGGCAGACATGGCTCCAAAAATGCTGGGAACGCATCTTGAATGGGCAGTCAGAGACTTGTCCTAACTTTTACTGCTATTTTTAAGATACCTCTATCCTTGGCAAGGCTGGGCTGGAGCCCGAGACCTCAGTTTTATTTGACCACATTTATCTCCAGAGGTCATGAAAAACTAAGAATAAGAAGGGTCATTGAGTTCCCAACGCTATTTGCCAGAAAATCAGGACAAATTTCATTTCCCACCACGGAAGCAGTTCTAAACGCTGGCTTCGGGGCTAGCTCTGACGTTGTCTGTGTTTCTGTGTTTCCTACAGTCTCCCTAACTCTCCATCTTCTTATTTTTTCATTTCTCTTTCTGACAGTCACTGACAAATCCTAGCTTACAAGGACATCAGTAATTTATGTCTCTACTTCCTAAATTTCCAGAAACTTTGGCAAGCCAGCGCAGTCCCCACGGTATGCGGTGAGCAGGACCCACCTGGGGTGGGTAGAGATTTCCATCAGCACTCCTCATCCTTCTAGAAAAGGCAGCCCACATGGTATACCCATTTGGGATGGTGTGTGTCTAGATGATACGCTGACCCCCTCTCCAGACATCTGTTTTATACTTCAGAGCAGGGCGGCCCCTTATTTCCAATGTAACCTGCTGCTCTTCACAACACAGTCAGAGATGACACCAGTGAAAAGTCCCTTCGATCCCCGCAGTGGCTCCCAGTGCTAGAGAGGAGTCTGCATACCTCCCGTGCCTGCCTGGTCTCTCTCCTAGTTCAACCCCCTTATTCCATCTCCGACCACTGAGCACAATCCAGCCCCTTGGCGTGGGACACCCCGTCCTCCCTGGACCCCCTGCACCACCTGATAACCCCTTCCTGCCCATCACTGCTCCTCCCACCCTGCTCACCACCCAGGCCGCCTTGGTCCCTCCTGGGAGGGAGCAGATTCAACAGGATTCTCCCTCTGGCCACTCCTGCACTGGACACTGAGGTCCAGGTTAGGTGCATGGCCTCCTCCTTCAGGGCTAGGAGAGTGTCCTGCAGCCTCCCAATTGCAATCACAGAAGCTCGACTCTCATTGCTTACTCATCTCATTCATCTAGACTTCTTGAGGGAGGCAGCGTCTTGTTCCCTATTATATGACTGATGCCAAGCCTATCATAAAGCCTCAAAAACAGATGCACAATGAGGACTTCCCTAGTGGTGTGGTAGTTAAGAATCCACCTGCCAATGCCAAATTCATCACATGGACAGTAAAATCAGATTCTCTTAGCATCTTCCCCATCCCTGTCAACAGACCCACAATTTCCCAGTCTTCTGACATCAACCCAAACTTCGGAATCATCCTGACTCAGGCTGTCTCAGTCCTCTGGTCCCCAGCTTTGTAAGGTATGACATTAAGGAGCTCATCTTCTCCCTTACTCCAAATTTCTTCCACATTTCTGTTCCAGGCCTTCCATGGCTCATGTCTGAATGGTGTAGCACCTCAGCCGCTCTCCTTGAGTTTCCTCAATTCTAACTCATCTTCCATTCTGAGACCAGATTAATTTTCCTAAGCCTACACTTTATCCTCTAACTATCTGGCCCTATAAAAGTCCTTACCTTCCTACTGCATCACCTTAAAATTCTTGTAAGACTTCAAGGTTTCTCAGTATCTACTTCATCCTACCTATTCAAGTCCACAACACTTTGGCTTATGCTACTCGAGGAGTTGCTCTATATATTGTATTTCCTATATTATTCCCTATGTTTACCTCCCAAACACTCTACTCGCAGACTCTTACCAGCTAGCCCCTAAGCATTTATCAAATACCCCAGGTTCATCCCCACCCCCATGACCTGGCTCGCGCTGACTCTATACCTATGATATGCTTTTTGCCCTACAACTCTTCATGGCTCCTCCAAGAAGCCTACCCTTTCCATTCCAGCCTCTACTGTCCTCCCTCTCCTCCAAACACCCATGAGGCTCATGGTCCGTACTAGACATAATCACTGAACAATGTGCAATGTCCTAGAGAGTTCTGTTTTCTTCCCAACCAGATCATAAACCAGACCTTCCCTAGATGGTAAGAATGAACCTATATACCTTTTTGTCTACTCCACAGTGTCTAGCAAAAGGCACTCAATAAATGTTGGTTGATTCATTTAGAGAACAAGCTTGTGGTTGCCAGGGGGACGGATAGAGGGAAGGAATAGTCAGGGAGTTTGGGATGGACATGGACACACTGTTATATTTAAAATGGATCACCAGTAAGGACCTACTGTATAGCACAAGGAACTCTGCACAATGTTATGTGCAGCCTGGATGGGAAAGGAGTTTGGGGAGAATGGATATGTGTATAAGTATGGCTGAGTCTCTCTGCCGTCCATCTGAAACTATCACAGCATTGTTAATCATCTGTATCCCAAAACAAAATTAAAAGTTTTAAAAAAATTAAGTGTTGAAACCTTCCAGTTAAAAAAATATTGGTTGATTCATTGAAATTGATTTCTTGGGATCTGGGGCTTGGGGGTAGGAGACAGAGGCTAAGAAGAAGGATAATTCTAGGTCATCTAGGTAATTCTAGAAGAAGATGCAATTCTAGGTCATCCAGAGAGTTGCTTGGACTTGCCACTTCCAGTCCTCCACCACCCTCCTGCTCGCGATCACCTTACCTGCAGAACTGAACCTCCTGTTCAAACTGGGAGTTCTCGGGCTGCGTTCCCTCCTTCAGCTGGCTGACGTTGAAAAAGGAGAGGGTGTGGTTGACAAAGCCATGCAGAGTCCCATTGTGACTATAGGAGTACTGATACACCAGGCGGGGGATGAAGTCAGAGGTGACGGCGATGACAAAAGCCTGGGGGTAGAACCAGAAGCACCTGAGGAACAGTCAGGACGGACACCGTCCAGGTGGCACAGGTCCATCTGACTAAGAGACCGCCCCCCTCCTGGGCTCCCTATCCAGAGGTGCTGCTCTGACTAACAGAATCTTTGTCCCTGAGCTCATGGTGCTGACCTACCTGGCTTTTCCATCTTTGACACGTGGAAGGAAACCACTGACTGTCAAGAGAGTGAATTACGACCACCGAAGCAAAGGATGCTAAGCCAGTTTGGGCCATTTGGTGAGGGAGGGCATAAACATCTCTGAGATATTTGAACTGATGCTGGCATTGGCCACACCAAAGAGGAGTGGATGGGGTTTCCCTGGTGGTTCAGTGGTAAAGAATCTGCCTGCCAATGCAGGAGACATGGGTTCAATTCCTGGTCCAGGAAGATCCGACAAGTCACAGAGCAACTAAGCCCATGTGCCCCAACTACTAAGCCTGGGCTCTAGAGCCCGGGAGCTGCAACTACTGAGCCCGCATGCAGCAACTACTGAAGCCTGAGTGCCCTAGAGCCCATGCTCTGCGACAAGAGAAGTCACTACAATGAGAAGCCCATGCACCACAACTAGAGAGTAGCCACCAGTCATTGCAACTACAGAAAAGTTCCACAGAAACAAAGACCCAGCACATTTGAAAATAAATAAATAAATAAAACTATTTTTTACAAAAAGGAGTGGAAGACTTTCTGAGAAAATTATCAATCGTAATGAGTGTGTGCGTGCTAAGTCGCTTCAGTCGTGTCTGACTCTTTGCGACCCTATGGACTGTAGCCTGCCAGGCTCCTCTGTCCATGGGGATTCTCCAGGCAAGAATACTGGAACGGGTTGCCATGCCCTCCTCCAGGGGATCTTCCCAAGCCAGGGATCGAAAGTGCGTCTCTTACATCTCCTGCATTGGCAGGCAGGTTCTTTACCACTAGCGCCACCTGGGAAGTCCAGAGGGCTGCTTAAATGTGATGGGCAAGGACATCGAATGGTACACTTGCCCCTGAGTGACAGCAGAAAACCAGGAACACCACAGCTATGGTTCCACAGGGAACCTCAGTTTCACCATTCTCAGCGCCTTTCATCCTGTCATATGATGGAAGTCACTCTCATCCATTTTGCTTAGAAAAAGTAAGACACCAAGGGAGAGGAATAGGTCTTGCTGGATGAAATGCACCCACCCGACCTCGCCCCGGGTGTATCCAAGTCCTCTATAAATGTCTGCGGAGCAAGCCAAATGACAAATGAATGATTGCCTGTTTAAATGCAGGAGGACTTTCTGCAAAGAAAATCTTAAATCTTTTTGGCAGGTGTTTATACTGTCCCCGGCACCAACAATTAAAGTTCTTTCAAAAAATGCAGTTTAGGCATTGTTTTCTAAATATATACGTGAGTGTGCGGGGCCACAGCCATACGTAACAGTGAGAAGCATACTTCTAATAATCACAGCTGCAATTAACAGAGCATGGACCAGACATACCTTCATCATCTCTTTTGATTTCTAGGATGATATGATTTGGTGAGACTCTGATTCGCCCCCATTTTTTAACAAATAAGAAGTAAGGGCAGGGAAGTAAAACTTCTGTCTTTCTGTTGTGTAGCTGAAAAGTGCTTGGTACTCACGGGCTTTTTTCCAGAAGCATGTGTGCTCAGTCGTGTCTGACTCTTTGCAACCCCATGGAATGCAGCCTGCCAGGCTCCTCTCTCCATGGAATTCTCCAGGCAAGAATACTAGAGTGTGTTGCCATTCCCTTGTCCAAGAGATCTTTCCAACCCAGGGGTCAAACCTGCATCTCTTGCATCTCCTGCCTTGGCAGGCAGATTCTTTACCACTGAGCCAGCTGGGAAGCCACTAGCACTAGCAACTGCTTCTTTTCTAGAAGCCTCAACTCCAAAGCAGTTATTGATCTATTTTCCAAAAGGCACCTGATTTCTCAGCCTTGAGACCTGCACTTCCTACATCAAACATCCCATGTGTGACGGGCTGATCCTCTCTGCACACCTCATGTCACTTTATGTGTTCTTAGTGGGGAGCCTGGACAGTCAGGGCTTCTCTCCCAAGAGAACAGGGGCCGTGACTTTCTTGCTATGGGCTGAGCTGACTGATCTGGACTCGGGAGATGGAAGCAGAGACCCTGCCTGGCCACCGTCTGTAAGGAACTCAGACGCCAAAGGAGCTGTTGGCTTGGGTCCAGCAGGATTTCCTCTGAAACCTGGACACGTCTGGCAAGGCAGTTAAGGAGGTCAGAGCAGGCAGGACCTCTCTTCTTCTATGTCCTATCTTAAGCAAGCAGGGCCAGAGTCCACAGGGATAATTAAGACTTCACACTGACAACTTGGAGGAACGGTAATTAGGAACTGCAGCCTGGGCGATGCTCCAGGTATTGTTCAGCTCCGGAGTAGAAAAAGAAAGGGAAGAGATGGATAGATATGGGGAATTCTTTCCTCGTGATTCTTGGCTCCGAAGAAAGATCTGATCTGGATTCTTAAGGCCGAGGTATGCATTCTGGTGGGTAATTACCTTTCTTTCTCTTAGTGAAATGAATGACAAAGCTGCAGGGCTCTGGCGACAGCCTGATGCGTAAGAAGGCGTGTACTCACTCTTAACCGGAGGGGCTAAACGGCAACCCACTTAAGTATTCTTGCCTGGGAAATCCCATGAACAGAGGAGCCTGGCAGGCTACAGTCCATGGAGTCACAAAGAGTCAGGCACGACTTAGCAAGTAAACAATAAGAACAACAACTGTATTAATTAGAGCTCCCAATGGAAGAAGCTGGGAGGTAACAGAACTGGTTTCCTGCCCTGAAGACCTCAGCTCCCCTGGAAAGCCCTTCCCACAGAGAAAGGGTGTGAGGAACACAAGCACTTACGTTGATGATAACAGAGAATTTGCCGATGCCGGAGAGGATATCAAACCAGATCCCTGTTAAGACAGAAAGAGAAGGGCGTCTGGCTCCCTCCCGCCCCCAGCCCAGTGATGACAAGGCCGCAGCCAGAGTGACGCTTTGCAGGCAAGTTACCAGTGGAGCTCTGCCGGGGCCCCCAGGGACGGGCTTGTCTGGAAAGGCTTAGGGGCAGCCCTGTCTGCAAACCTGGGGGCGTGTGTGTGTGTGTGTGTGTGTGAGAGAGAGTCATGTGACCTCCCAGCACCTGAGAAGAAGAGGATGAGGGGCTCAGGGGGGCTGATGAAGCAAGAGACGCCCCAGTATCCTGGATGCCTGACATGGCGGGAGGGGCGGCCTGGGAGACAGGGGGAGGGGCGGAGGGAGGGGATGGGGAGGAGCCGCGTGGCCTCTGGGCAGGGGACATACCGATATCCTTGGTCCTCACAGCATCTGGCCGTCTCAGCTCCGTAACGAACTTCTTCGCATCCAGGCGCACTTCAATGACGTTGTTGAGGAGGGCAAACACAGGTGCCAGAGGAAAGGAGGCCACGAAGAGGGTGACGAAGCCAAACTGGATGACTACGAGAGAGCGCGGCCCGAGAGGTGGCGGGGGTGAGGTGTATCTTGCCCGGCAGCCCTGGGCCCTGTCTTTTCTGACCCGGATCTCTTGTCCTCCTTGGGCTCAGGCTCCCTCTCTGACCTACCCCACAGAGGGGGCGTCTCAGCACCTGCAGGCCTAGCTGGTCAGGGCCATCACTTGGGTGCAAAGCTCTGTTTAGGTGAGAAGACCTGAGGAAAGGAAAAATCTCGACTCCTTCCTTTCCATCACCTTCTATCTCCAGTCACTAATTCTGCTCATTGAACTCAAAGTTAACAAACTTCTTCAGCAAAGGTCTAGATAGTAAAATTTTTTTTTAAATGGAACCTTAGTTGATTTACAATATTGTGTTAGGTATACAGCAAAGGGATTCAGATATACATATATGTTGGTGGTAGTTTAGTGGCTCAGTCGTGTCCAACTCTTGCAACCCCGTGGACTGTAGCCCACCAGGCTCCTCTGTCCATGGGATTCTCCAGGCAAGAATATTGGAGTGGATCGCCATTTCCTTCTCCAGAGGATCTTCCTGACCCAGGAATCAAACCCAGGTCTCCTGCATTGCAGGCAGATTCTTTACTGACTGAGCTACGAGGGAAGCCCATACATATATATATACATGTACATGTATTTGTATTTATACATATATATACACACATATAATTTTTAAGATTCTTTTCCATTATAGGGTATTACAAGATGTTGAATAGAGTCCCCCGTGCTCTACAGGAAGATCTTGTTAGTTATCTATTTTACATATAGCAGTTTGTATCTGCTATATACAATGCCAAACTCCTAATTTACCCCTCCCCTGACACTCTCTCCTTTGATAAGTTCCTATGTCTGAGAGTCTGTTTCTGTTTTGTAAATAAGTTCATTTGTAGCATTTATTTAAGTGTTTTTGATGTGGACCATTTAAAAAAATCTTTACTGAATTTGTTACAATATTGCTTCTGTTTTATGTTTTGGTTTTTTGGCTGCAAGCCATGTGGGATCTTAAGCTTCCCCACCAGGGATCAAACCTCCACCCCCTGCATTGGAAGGTGAAGTTTTAACCACACTGGACTGCCAGGGGAGTCCCTGTATTACTTTTTAGATTTGACATATGAGATATATAATATTTGCTTTCTCTGGATGATTCACTTCACTTAGTATGATCATCTCGAGGTCCATCTATGGTGCTGCCAATGGCAATATTTCATGCTTTTTTATGGCTGAGCAGATAGTAACTATTTTTGCATGGTCTGGTCATATGACTTAACTCTGCCTTTGCAGAGTGAAAACAGCTGGAGCCAAACATGGACCAACGGGCTTGGTTATATTCCAATAAAACTTTATTTACAAAAGCGGTAAATAAAGTGGGCTGGATTCATTTGCTGACCCTTGATGTAACTTGAAAACTATGTCCTACTGTAGCACAGAAAACTATATTCAATTTACTGTCATAAGCTATGATGGGAAAATATGAATATATATTATATTTTATTTACGTATAAAACTGAATCACTGTGCTGTACAGCAGAAATTAAAACAAAATTATAAATCAACTACACTTCAATAAAGTAAACTTTTAAAAAAATCTCCCAAAGTTGGCCACTTCTTGCCCTATCTGTAGTCACTGCCTTATTTAGGAAGTAGATTCATTCATCACATGCGTACCGAGAGCTCACTGAATGTCAGGCATGGTGCCAAGTATTTAAGGAGATAAAGGTCTGGACCTGCCTTCAAGGAGCTTGGTGTGAAGCAGAAGACAGAAATGTACGAAGATGTGCAAGGAAACTCGATGTACAGCAAGAGAGAAAGAAGAATGTACTAGACAAAGTGGAGACCGGAAGAAGAGAGCTCAAGCCTGCTCAGGGTGGGGACCGTGGGGAGTCTCCATATGGACACGGAAGCTTAGATTTGAAGGATGTGCTGTCCCTGCAGACAGAATGCATTAAAGACAGCAGCCCCACTTCACTCCCCTCCAGAATCAGTGCGGGCAGAGGAGTGGAGGCAGCCTGTGCAAGTCAGATGGCTGTAAGGAGTCCAGGCCCTCATCACGTCTCCCGGTACAATTGCAACCACCTCCTCCTACCTGCTTTCCTTGTCATGGGAGACCCTAGTTCGATTCCTGGGTTGGGAAGATCCCTTGGAGAAGGGAATAGGTTACCCACTCCAGTATTCCTGGGCTTCCCTGGTGGCTCAGATGGTAAAGGATGTGCCTGCAATGTGGGAGACATGGGTTCAATCCCTGGGAAGGGAAGATCCCCTGGAGGAGGGCATGGCAACCACTCCAATCTTCTTGCCTGGAGAATCCCCATGGACAGAGGAGCCTGGCGGGCTATAGTCCACCGAGTCTCAAAGAGTCAGACACGAGTGAGCGACTAAGCACAGACACTACATCCGTCCAGCCCCAAGTCTCCAGGAATCCAAGAACATCGCCTGACCTACTCACAAGCCTTCCTGTTGGCTCCTCTCTGTTACTGGATAGAATTCAGATTCCCTGTCTCAGGACATAGGTACTGGATCATCTTACCTCTCTAGCCAGCCTCCCAGCACTCCCACAGCCATGATGCTTCTGCCTTCCAGGACCCTGAGCTCCTCACCTCTGGATTTCCCCCTGAACCCCTCAGCATCTCCCTTCACTGGCACACAAGCACTCATTCTCCAGCTGGCAAAAGTCTACGCATCCCCAAGAACAGTCAAATGCTATCTCCTTGGAGAAGTCCATCCCTCCTCTAACAAAGTGGTTGCTCTGTTATAGCTGTCACTGTGCACTGCTGTGATTGATTTATCTGTGTGCCTTTATCTCCTGAAGGCAGAGCTCCATCCCTTGCAGGGGCTCAGTACAGATTTGCTGATGCAAAGTTAGACCTGAGTCTCAAGAAAGTCAGTCTAATAAGACCTCCCTAGGGCTTCCCTGGTGGCTCAGTGGTATAGAATCTGCCGTCGATGCAGAAGACATGGGTTCAATCCCTGGTCTGGGAAGATCCCACATGCCATGGAGCAACTAAGCTCACGCATAACTACTGAGCCTGTGCTCTAGAACCCAAGAGCTGCAACTACTGAAGCCCAGAGCCTGTGCTCCCCAACAAGAGAAGCCCCAGTGAGAAGCCCATATACCGCAACTAGAGAGTAGCCCTTGCTCGCCGCAACTAGAAAAAAACCACACAGCAATAAAGACCCAGCACAGACAAAAATATATAAAATTATTAAAAAACACCTCCCTATTTAAAAAATATTTTATTTGTTAATTTATTCAGCTGCATCAGGTCTTCATCACAACATGCAGGATCTTTAATTGAGGCATACGAGCTCTTAGTTGCAGCTTCTGGAATCTAGTTCTCTGACTAGGAGTTGAACCTGGGCACCCTACATTGGGAATGTGGAATCTAGTCTTAGCCATTGGACCACCAAGAGTTGCCTAATTATTAAGGCAAGTTATTAACCAGTTACAAATTGAGAATAATAAAAATACCCACCCAGTAGGTTGACAAAAGGGTAAATAATATTGCATACATAAAGTGCTCACAACAACGTCTGTCACTTAGTAACTGTTCAGTGATACCCGTCCTGTGTATTCTTCATTATTACTGGAGTACAGATGGCTGCAATGTATCCTGCCTACGTGTACCTTAAACAGACACATGTTTAAGGTACAAACACTGAAGGAGAGTCGGAGGCCTCACCTCCAGCCCTGGACGTGTTTTTCAGTAGCCCCAGGTCCTTAGGCAATCCTCCCTGTTTTATTGGGCTTCTGCATCTTCATGTTCAAATTGAAGAAACCACTTTAAATCCCCTTCAGTTCTGATTTGCTGTGGTGCTGTGATTCCCATTCTCTTGGAGAACCTTCAAGATTCGAGGATATCCACGAAAAGAAAGAAAAACCAGGGGCTCCCCTGGTGACTCGCCGGTAAAGAATCCTCCTGCCAGTGCAGGACATGGGCTCAATCCCTGATCCCGGAAGATCTCACATGCCTCAGAGCAACTAAGCCCATGTGCCACAATTACTGAGTCTCTTCTCTAGAGGCCAGGAGCCGCAGCTACTGAGCCTACAGGCCCCAGAGCCTGCATTCTGCAACTAGAAGCCACCGCAATGAGAGGCCTGAGCACCTCAATGAAAATTTAGCCCTCAATAGCTGCAACTAGAGAAAAGCCCACGTAGCAATTAAGATCTGGCACAGCCAAAAGTAAATTTATTAATTTTTTTAAAAAAAAGAAGAAAAACCAGGATCCAAACTTAAATCAACAAATGAAATAAAAATGAAGCAGAAGTTTCGAGACAGAGAGAATGCACAGAACTTCACCAGCACATCTGTTTTGGTCTGGCAGTTTGCTTGGGCCACGGTCAAGGGCTGTGGCTCTCCCTGACCTGGTGTGCTACCCTAGCCATGGTCCACGATGCCCAGGGGATTCCCCACAGGCCCTAGGAGACCAACAGCTGCCAGATGGTGGCAAGACATACCAGAAGGCACAGATTTGTCAAGGTCAGGTCCTTGAGATGAACAACTGCCTGGCTAGTTAGCTGGCTGAAAGTGAAAGTGAAGTCCTCAGTTGTGTCTGACTCTTTGTGACCCCATGAACTGTAGCCTGGCAGGCTCCTCCATCCATGGGATTTTCAAGGCAAGAGTACTGGAGTGGGTTGCCATTTCCTCCTCCAGGAGAAGAAATCTTCCAAAGCAAGCTTTGGGAGCCAGCTTCAAATGCAGGGTCTATCATATCCCTTAACTCAGGCTTTGCTGAGGAATTCACTTTAGAGTCAGGGGTGGGGTGAGGGCAAGTAGAGAGTGAAGTGGGGTAGAATTAACAAGGAAAGCAAAACAGATGTCAGACTAGTTTTCCGAAGCCTGTAAAATGCATGTTTGTATTTAAGTATATAGATGAATCTGTCCTTATTCCTGGGGCTCTAAGTTGGTCTCCTTGATTCTAATAAGCTCAGGTCTATAAACGGGTGATGTTTGTATGAGTGACTTCCTCTAACAGAACTGCTTAAACTCTGATGGGGAAGAAATGGGGTGGGTTACGTCTAAGAGCCTATAAACTGATACAGGCTGTCCTCTCCACACTCATGCAAATGGCACTCAGAAATCCACTGTCCTTCCTTCCAGGATCTTAGGAAAAATTAGGGCTCTCCACTTCCTCGGCTTCCTCCCTCATGAATTCCCAAGGCAGACTTGAGCCCTCTCCTCTGAGGGGGCTGCCCTGATCTTTGCATCTTCTCTTTCACCAGCTCTCCATCACAGGGAGTCTCAGTCCTAGATCTTGGGTCTCCTCAGTGCTAAAAGTGCCCAGAAATGATCCCAACCCCACACTGGGTCTCTCCTCTTGCCTTTTCCAGGCATGTCTGTATGTTTTACACCGAACAACCTTAAGAAGGTGAACTCAGCAAAGGCCAGTGACACCACCACCCTGTCCCTCCTCTGACGCTTCTCCAGGGTGTCCTGGGGCCAAGAGAAACCACACTCAGAATACGTTCCACGGCCACAGGTGTTACCAAGGCTTGGACCGGGTACACGGCCCATTTCCAGGAATCCACTTAGAGAGGCAGGAACAAAGAGAAAGCTTTGTTTCATCTTGGGGAGAGGAAAAAAATGTATAAAACCATAAACCTCTGGCATACAAATGTCAATTCCAAGACTTGCTTTTTGTTGTCGGAGATCTACACTCCGTATCAGATGGGCGGCCTTCGGGGGTCACTTCATAGGACACAGCATACCAGCCTTCACCAACACCAAGACTGGCTTCTAAAAATAGCCAGCCTCCACAAGGCTCAGAGCAGGCCGGAAATCCTCAGCACTCTGCATAATAGAAGCCAGGCTGGCTCCACCAATAACAGATTAGACCTGGGCCAAGCCAATTAGGGAGGAATTCATAAGTTGATTTTCAACAAAATCTTTACAAAGCCTGCTGGCAAGTGCTCCAGAGACACCTAGCTGAAAGCAAAGAGACTAGAAAGCCTCCTAAGCACAAACCCCATTGGTTTTCTCTTCTCAATCCCCAGCAACCAGTCTCCTTTGAAAATATGCAGCTGCAGCCCTGTGCTGCCTGATGCAATTAAAATCTTGGCCTTGATTACCTGGGCTTAGGTTAAAATAACAAGGAGGAGTGGATTACACTCAACATTGTCCAGGAAGGACATTTCAGGATGATCAGCTTAAGGAATAGTGTATCAAGTGGGATAGAGTGGACCCGCCAGGACTGGTGGAAAAGCTCTTGATGGAACACACGTTGTTTTTCATTTACTCAAAATTCTTCAGTGAACGTATCTACCCTTCCATCACACACACACACACCCTCACACAGGATACCGCCCAGATCTTTGGTATGGCATTCAAGACCTTTCAGATATGACCCTGAGTTAGTTTTGCACATGCACGTGCTCCCCACCCACGCTCTAAGCTGACACTGAGCCACGGCGCTTGGAGACCGAATCTGCAAGCTTGCCAAGTGTTTCAAAACCATTCGGACTTCCCTACATTCACCACATTGCCCATATTCCTGAGCCTTGGTACGTGCCACGGAAATCTATCATTTTCCTCCTCTTCCTGTCTGTTGGATGGATTACCATTTCTATTTCAGGTTCCACTGAACGTCCTCCGTGAAGGGTCTCCCCCGCTCCACTCCCCATCCCTCCTCCAGGCAGAACTGGGAGCCGGGGCACCTCTCCTCCCCGTTCCCATGATGCCCTGCACACATCCCTCTCCCTGTTTATCTGACTTGCGCCGGAAGCACAAGTCAGATAATCTCCTTTTAGACTATTGACGTTTTTGACTCTTCCGCGGCCCCGCCATTTTGTGTGGCGTCCTTCCCGTAGTAGATGTTGAGAGGTTATCTTGTTTCGTGACTATGAACTTAATGTCACCAGCTGTAAATACAAAACAAACACGAAAAGAAGCAGACGCCTGAAATGTGTGGATGGAAATCATTGTGTTTAGTGACGGGGAGGGAGAGGGGGCCACGAAGTTCTAACATGGCTCTGACACGTCCACACGGACAGCCTCAGTGCTGTCACGCACACGGAAGACTTTGAAGAAAGTTGGTTGTAAAAACCATCAGTTAGGAGAGTCTAATTCTAAAGGAAATAACCATAGCTTTCTAAAATTCTTTCTATAATTTAGTAATTGTATGATATAGTCAGTTTAAAGGGATTAAAAGCTGGAGGTTTAAGGCTCTTCCCTGTTGAGATTTCACTGGAGGTCCACTCCTTAAGACGCTGTGCTTCCAATGCAGTGTCTGGTTCCATCCCTGGCAGAGGAACTAAGATCCCACATATGGTGAGGCTGGGGGGAAAAAAAAAATTCTCCCCGTCATGAGCCTCTAATAAGCAATGGAAGGGAAAGACTCAAGAATATGTTGGCATGAGTCTGTCTCCTCACTCAGGAGGTGGTCACAGAAAAGATTCAGCTAGAAACAGCCCATGAATGTAACACTTAGGTAAAAATAAAGCATGGGACGGTCATCACTGTTTATTTCATCAGCCTGCATTTCCAGACAGTGTCCAGCGATCCCCTTCTCCTAAGAACAAGGGAAGACAACTGTGCTCGGCACTGTGTCTGGTGTGAAAAAGATTTGTAAGTGTTGATGGACCACATAAACAGGAAGAGTTAGGAGAAGGCACATGATTGGCTTTCTTGGAATGGACCTCTATTGCTTAGGAAAATAGTAAAAGTCTTGACAGTAGAAGCATAAGAAGGCGCTCAATGTCCATCATCCATTACTTATGGATTCATTCACTCATTCATCGAACAAGCATCTACTGGGCACAGTCTAGATACTGAGCACCATGCTCACTGCTAAGGAAGCAAAGATGAACAGATTACTGTGTCATGTCTGATTCTTTGCAACCCCATGGACTGCAGCACACCAGGCTACCCTGTCCTTTCAAGAGTTCACAGGATATAGTGGAGAAGATGGACATGTAAGCAAATCCTGGCTATGTCTTGGAGTCAGACTTTCAAGGGCAGCATTAACAGAGCACAGTACCAGGGCAGGAGTAACTTATCCTCCCCAGCAGGAATATGGACAGACTCACAACCATTGGGTTTGACTTGAAGAACAAGCCAAAGAGACCTCTGAAGGTTTTCTGCATGTTTGATTAGTTGGTGTCACTTGCTCAGTCGTGTCTGATTCTAGGCGACCCCATGGACTGTAGCCTGCCAGGTTCCTCTGTCCATGGGATTTTCCAGGTAAGAATACTGGAGAAGATTGTCATTCCCTTCTCCAGGGGATCTTCCAAACTTGGGGGTCAAGCCTGGGTATCCTGAATTGCAGGCAGATTCTTTACCATTTGAGCCGCCAGGGAAACCCCTGGTGTGTTTGGTAATTGAGGTCTCTCTTGCCAATCCATTCATCAAATTCACAGACTACTGAGGAAATAAAGACAGTAGGTTGAATTTCCTTTCAATCTCCAAAGGATCACCTGGGGTTTATATATGGCTGTTGCTAAGCAAGTTCAGTCTCTCAGTCATGTCTGACTCTTTGCAACCCCATGACTGTAGCACACCAGGCTACCCTGTCCTTCACAATCTCCTGGAGTTTGCTCAAACACATGTCCACTGAGTCAGCGATGCCATCCAACAATCTCATCCTCTGCTGCCCCCTTCTACTTTTGCCTTCAATCTTTCCCAGCATCAGTCTTTACCAATGAATCAGTTCTTCACATCCGGTGACCAAAGTATTGGAGCTTCAGTTTCAGCAACAGTCCTTCCAATGAATATTCAGGGTTGATTTCCTTTGGTACTGACTGGTTTGATCTCTTTGCAGTCCAAGGGACTCTCAAGAGTCTTCTTCGCCACAATTCAAAAGCATCAATTCTTTGGCACTCAGACTTCTTTATGGTTCAGCTCTCATTATATACATATATATATATATATACATATATATACACATATATATATATACATATATATATATGTATATATATTTCCATATATAATGGATTGAACTCAATTCAGAAACCCTGGAAGTTGTAACAGGAAAGACCAGCCTTGAAGTCATGGCTTAAGTATTAAGAGTCTATTGCCTACAAATCAGCAAAGCACCAGGACAGATCAGTAAGGGCAAGTTTTTTTCATTTCCTTGTGGTTAAGACAGACTCAGTCCCCACTGTTCCTCATCCCTTGTGAATTGTGAAACAGTAATTCCTCTGGATGAATGTAGAAGGACCAATGCCTTTCTGAGAGCTCTGCTCCTCAGGAACTCAGAGTCTGGCATAACAGTCAATCTCAGGATGATGGATACAGACCAGTCCACAATCATCCCTCTTGGCTACCCCAGAAATAGAGCTTAGGGTCATGGGAGTCTTCAGATGTGAACTCCACTGATGGCCACAGAAAAAGGCAGGAAATTTTGGTTCTCAGCCACAGGGGGCTTAAAGGCCTGGAGACTATGGTCTTCTGGAAAAATCTTCCCATTTCTCCTATCTTCTATTAGAAAAACTCCAGACCCTCAGAGGTCATGGAGCTTCATCCAACAATTCCTAAACACCCACCATGTGCAGGCAGCTTGCTCTCCTGTTCACAAAATAATCTCTGGTATTAAGTATTATTATCTCCACTGTACAAGTGAGAAAACAGACTCAGAGAGGTGAAATAATTTTCCCAAGGCCACACACCTAGAAACTGATGAAGCTGGGAAACAAAGATAGTTTCTGATGCCAATGGAGTTCAAGGTCCTTTCGCTGCACAGAAATGTAAATATTCAACCGTAAAGTTACAGCATTCTTCCCTCTGCACCCCCCACCTCGGTTACTCTCAAGCATCTTAGGTTTCCTTTTGGGGAGTTTCTCCAACCTGATGTCTAATCTTTTTGTCAGAGAATGAACTTTTATGAACACCAGAGCCCCCATCAGTCTGTACAGGTGCTTTCCCTTCCCAGGGTGACTTTGCCACATATGGGCGTCTTCTGGGCCTGGGGCGGGGGACGGGGGGCGGGTGGGGCACGCTGCAGCTGAACTTGACATTTTCTGTGTCATTGCTCCATCTGCCATGCATTCGTGGCACCGAAAAAATCTTACATCAGCTTCTTAAAATTAGAGAGCATTGAGTTTCTGAACTCTTTCAATTCACTTCTGATTTTCAGAGAACCACTTGGTGCATTTCCAGCCAAAGTTTATTGAGTAAATAAATGAAAGGCTTGGCCGACTCGCTCTTGTTTACTTTTTCCATCTCCAAAGTGGGATGTGAAGGGCAGTTACCCATGCATCCTTCCTCCACTCCCCCATCCATTTATCCATCATCTATCTTCCCATCTACCCATCCAGGCAGGGATGATGCAGTCAATGAGGTGGAAAAGCAGTGAAAATAGTCAAGATTAAGAGAAATTCCCAAGCAACCAATCCCCAAGGACCTTTATTTGCTTTATCCCTTTGCCCTTACATCTTCTTAGAGGGTGAGGGCAAAGTCAATGAAAAGAACACATATGTAATGTAAGTGTATGGAGTTTTAGGAAAAAGGAAATAAGGAACAGACTAAGGAGAGAGACACAAATACACAACCTTTAAGGACCCACAACTAGGCTGTGGCTGAGCAACGAAGTGCACTCTTAGCTTGGCTGATGGCAAGGAGAGAAATGGGAACACGAGCAAGTTCTCCGTATCTTAACCTAAAACACTGCTTCCATCACTGCCTCCCTCCCTCATTCATTTCTCAAGCATGACTGGGCATCTCCTGTACATCAGGAGCCTTCCAGGCATGGTATCCAAATATACCCTTGCCTTTTCTCTTAATTTGTTGTGGGGAAAGGGGCTCCAAGCACAGAGCAATGTGTGCTTCAAAAGAAGAGGAGAGACATGAACTGTGACTCACCCTCCTTCCCAGAAATACTGGAATGAGACTCTGGATGCTGCCCGAACTGTGTTTAAATGGCATTTGGAGAAGATGGCAGGTACCTGATTATCCAGTGGGATGACTCAGTTTGTATAAACAGGATGACTCTGGGAAAGGGATTTCCTGGTTGTTGGAGCCACTGCCTTGTAGCGCACAAGCTTGGGGTTGTGTGACAGAATATGCAGGCTTCAGTGCTGATGTTGGACAGATATTGTGGAAATTCTCATCGCTTACAGCTAAGGCAGCTTTGGGACTTGTTTTCCATATCAGTCTCTCTTGGAAACTTGGGAATTACCCTGTGTGGTCCCTACTGTCCATGACCAAACAATATGACTGTTGGAAAGAATCTTGGGTGCCACCTAAGACATTGCTCTCTCACTCCCTACCACACTTCATAAGTGGCCACGTTTACTTGATCATTTCCATGGTGGACTACTCCGTGATGCTTGGAGCCAGCTCTCCCCACTGTTCTTTATTCTCTGGCTCATTTGCAAGTCACTGGGACTCTAGGATATTCGTTATGAAGCATAGTCGTATCAGGAGTTGACTATTACACGGGATATTTTGCCTGGCCTATCCAGATAATTTTATAAGTCCATCACTTGTATTGCTGGACAAGACCTGCCCTTAAGGGGATAAGATTCCCCTAATTAAGGACTTCCCTGGTAGCTCAGCAGGTAAAGAATCTGCCTGCAATGTAGAAGACTAGGATTTGATCAAATCCTGGGTCAGGAAGATCCTCTGGAGGATGAAATGGCAACCTACTCTAGTATTCTTGCCTAGAAAATCCCATGGACAGAAGAGCCTAATAGGCTACAGTCTACAGGGGCACAAAGAGTCGGACATGACTGAAGTGACTTAGCAGGCACAATGGTAAGAATGGGCTTCCCTGATGGCTCAGCAGGTAAAGAATCTGCCAGCAGTGCAGAAGATACAAGAGACCTAGGTTCGATCCCTGGGTCAGGAATATCCCCTGGAGGAGGAAATGGCAACCCACTCCAGTATTCTTACCTGAAAAATCTCATGGACAGAGGTGTCTAGGGGCCTACAGTTCAAAAGGTGGCAAAGAGTCGGATATGACTGAGCAACTAAGAATGCATGCATGCATCTCCTAATTAAAAGCACCTCAAAATAAGTATCTTGGCCCCTGGGGGAAGGGGAAGAGGCAGACTGTTCCAGCTAAATCAATATAGCCAGGGTGTCTGGACAGCTTTGAAAAATGGTGATGTCTGGGAACTTCCTTAGTGGTCCAGTGGTTAAGACTCCACCTTCCAATGCAGCGGGTGCAGCTAAGATCCCACATGCCTCACAGGCCCAAAAAATAGGATATAAACAACAGGAGCTATATTGTAACAAATTGAATAAAAACTTAAACAAATGAAAAATGGTGACATCTGTAGAATCCAGTTGTCACCTTGTCTTCAATTTCCTCAATATAAGATTATCTCTTTCATTCTTTATTCTTCTTCATCTTCATTTATTGAGCACCTACTGTATATCAGGTCCTGGTGACTAAGACACAAGTCTCACCTTCAAGAAGCTCACATCACAATTTAGTGAGTAACATGAAGCTAGGCCATTGCCCTTCAACTGTGTCACTTACAATCCCACGGACAGAGGAGCCTGGCTGGCTACAGCCCACAGGGTTGCAAAAAATCAGACGTGACTTAGCGGCAAAACAGCAACAATTTGTTTGATAAAACGGTGGTAAGACTTTATCAAGAGGTTCTTTTGGAATGTGTCCCCAAACTCCTCTTAGAGGATTAAATTCCAGTCTGTGTTTTTATGCCAAATTTCCATGCTGTCGAAGCCGAAGGCTGCGAGTGTCCAGAGACTTTAGCTCGCTGCTCTGAAAGCAACGAAAGGATTTCCTCGCTCTGAAAGCAATGAAAGGATTTTCTCTCTCATCAGGGCCCTGAGGAAAACCCCACAACTGGGCTGGGAGGAGTGTGCAGCCAAGGAGCTTCGAAGCCCACGCCGGGGTTGGGGACAGGTTGGGGACGCTGATGATTAATGTCATGGCTACTCCTGGCCCCAGCATTCTAACCTCAGCTCTGAGCCAGGGAGGGGGGATTTACCTTGAAGTCTTTTCTAGTAAGCTCTTCAGGAAAAGGGTTTGATATTGGAGATTCCCTGGAAAGCCCGCCGCTCCCCTCACAGGTTTCTGCAGCCTAATCCCTCACTCTCGGGTTTCTCTTTGTCTGGAGCCAGCCCATCCCCACCACCAATCCCATGCCTGCCGCCCCCAGACTCCCGGCTTCCCCTTCACCTCGAGGCCCCTCCCCCAGGCCTGCTGGGCCACAGTTCCAGCTCCATTTAGAAAAAATACAAATATAATACATCTCTCCCGGCAGCCTCCCTGGCTGATGACCTGCCTCGCCATTACAACCGGCAGGCCCTGAGTGGGCTCAGCATGCTTCCTGTCGGCATGGGTGGTCCCGGGGATCACTGGGGGAGGAAGCTGACAGCTGAGAGCGGGGCCAGGGATCACCGCGTTGGGCCGTGCCAGAAGCAGTGGGCAGCTTTGGTTTCACGGCTCTCGTTTCTGTTCAAAGCCCAAGTCAAGGGTCTTTCTGGGATTGGGGAGGTCTAGCCCATCAGGAAGGAAAGGGGAAACCCACTCTGCCCCCTGCCCCCTGCCCCCACTGCACCAAATGCCACGGTTCCTAATGGGACTCTTCTGTGGGATGGTCTAGAGATAGGCTTTAGCCTCAGTTTCACTAATGGGTCTTCAAGGTGATCTGAAGCCACCTGGAGCACTCTCTGGGCCTCTTGCTTTTGAGATGTAGTGTCCAACTGGTATGAATGGACTAGGATGTCAGCATTGGAAGGGACCTTGGGATGACTCTAGTCCAGATAAGGGGCCCTGGGGTGACCTGGCCCAGGTAAGGGACCCTGATAGGGTTACCTGGTGCAGATAAAGGACCACTGGGTGACCTCACCCAGGTAAGGTACCCTGGGGGTGACCTGGCTTGAAAGTCTTAATTCTCATCATGACATTCAGTGAAAGACTATTCTGCACATCACCCAGCTCCACTGGGGTAGTGAGGTTTTGTGCAGAAACCGCCCTCCTCTCTCACTCAGAACTAATCTAGAAGCATGAGAAGCCAAGGGTGATACTGGTCCTGTTTACCTTATGTTTTAAAAAAACATATTAGTAGTCGGGCACTACTGATGACACATTACACCACTGATTAGGACCACAGGCCAGTGGGCTGCACCTCTGCAAGGGAAAACTCATCATTTGGTCTAATCCCTTTGCTATCGAGGAAGAAGTGAGGCCCAGAAAGATGCTGTGACATGTCCAAGGTCATCCCGCTGGATGCAGGAAGCCAGATTTACCCTCAAAACCCCTGGGAAGATGGGAAGGAGAGCTGCTGCTCCCTTACCCTACAGCGACCATCTGGAGAGCAACGGGCTTTGAGACAGGGTGCAGAGAAAGCAGAGGTCGTGGTGTGAGTCCTGTGATAGAGTCGCTGTGAGTTGCTCAGTCATGTCTGACTCAGCAACCCCATGGACTGTAGCCCGCCAGGCTTCTCCATCCATGGAATTCTCCAGGCAAGAGTACTAGAGCAAGTTGCCATTCCCTTCTCCAGCGGATCTTCCCGACCCAGGGACTAAATCCCTGTCTCCCACATTGAAGTCAGATTCTTTATCCCCTGAGCCACCAGGGAAGCCCAAGGCAGAAACCAGTGCCTCCAATAAGGTTCTGACATGTAGACTTGCGTCTTCTCTCCCACCAAGCTCTTTCCCAGCACTGCTACCTGTGAGCAGTGTAGATGGGCTCGCATTACGCCTTCTCCTCTTTCCTGACTTGCTCTCTGGAAAGGAGCTCATAAGAGGCCTGTGATGGGGGAGGGGAGAAGGCAGCCACGCAGAGGAGGGGGAGGGGGGACTATAGGAGGAGGAGGCGGAGGAAGAGAAAGAAGGATAACCACCACTCTTGATAACCCACTCGCTGGATTACCAGCCTGGTAATAAATGAGAGTAGATGCCAGCACTACTAGAAGTGAGATTGTTACAGCCTGGATCAGGAAAAGCGAGATAAATGATACCCTCAATGTATTCAGCTCCCCCTCTGCAGATTTATCCGAAAGGTTCTCAGAGCCCATGCAAGGCCCTGAAATCAGTTACCAACAGCCACGACTGTCTTAGGAGGCAGCTTGTCTGAAACTGTGGGGGAGGGGGACTAAAATACTATGCTGGGGTTGGGGGGGAAGAAGGGTGGGTGGAAGGACAAGGACCTTTCTAGGAGGAGGTGACATGGAATTGGTGCTGGCTGGCCATGGGAGCAAGAAGGCACAGGAATTCCTTGACAAGGACAACACATACAGTCAGGCAGAAAAAGAGTGATGTGTGGGCTGTGGTTGGGGAGAGGTCGGTGTTCATTGTGATCGCACCAAGAGTGTGAACAAGAATCTAAGGGTAAATACAGTGAAAAGATGTCTTCCTGAGGCCTTGCTCAGGATGTGGGAGACCTGGAGGTTTTTGAACAATGGATGACAAGACCCACACGACCTTAGAAAGAATCCAGAGGGTGGCAGGGAGATGCTGGCCTTTGTGAGAGGTGGTGCTGAGGGTGTAGCTGGGGAAGCACCGTGTTTGGGGGTAAAGAGGCTGAACCGAATGGAGGGAACAGCCTCCAGAGATGCTACAGACAAAGACCAGCCCCGCCGGAAGGTAGGTGCGGAGACAGAACACGTGTGACTGCACAGAGATGTCTGGAGGGTGGTGAGAGAACCCAGAACAGTCTCAGGACCAAGTCTCCCATCAGAAGGGCTCAGAAGTGTTTCCCCTGGATGCAGTCTCTTCCTGGCCTCACATGCATGCATGCTAAGTCGCTTTAGTCGTATCTGACTTTTTACAACCCCATGCACTGTAGCTGGTCAGGCTCCTCTGCCCTTAGAATTACCCAGGCAGGAATACTGGAGTCCTCCAGGGGATCTTCCCAACCCAGGAATCAAACCTGTGTCTCCTGTGACTCCTGCATTGGCAGGTGAATTCTTTACTACTAAGTCACCAGGGAAACCTGGGTGTGTGTGTGTGTGTGTGTGCGCGCATGTGTGTGTGTGTGTGTGTGTGTGTGAATCTCCACTATGAAAAGGGAGGCCAGCCCGATACCACAGGATACAGAGCAGGGAGGCCTCTGTTTCTCTGCTGTGGAAGGAAAGGGAGTCAGGGGGCCATCCATTCCAGAAGTAGTTTATAGGGCCCTTCCTGTGTTCCAGGAGCTGGGCTGGGCGTTGCAATGAGGACGAGGACTCAGTGTCCGTCCCTTAGAGCACTCTCACTTCCTTCTGTGCCAGAGCAGGTATAGGAGAAGAGAGGAACTGAGGATGGGAGAGCCAAGCAATGCCTCTTGGAGATGCATTTGAGCCTGAACAACTCAGCAAGAACCTGCTGTGGCAGAGAGGCTAGCACATGCCGGTTTAGACCCCCCCACATGAGCACATGTGGATATCCTTGGATGCTGCACCAGGGCATCTGAACTTTATCTGAAAGGGAGTTAGTCACTAATGTTGAAGGATTCTAGGCAGAAAAGATAATACACTCTGGATCCCGGGTTTTTTTCATTTATATTTTATAATTAATTTCTTTTTAATTGAAGGATGATTGCTCTACAATATTTTGTTGATTTCTGCCAAACATCAGCATGAATCAGCCACAGGTTTACCTACGTCCCCTCCATCTTGGACCTCCCTCCCACCTCCCACTGTTTCCCATCCCTCTAAGTTGTTACAGAGCCTATAACAGCTGTCTGAGTTTCCTGAATCACAAAGCAAATTGCCACAGGCTATCTATGTTACATATGGTAGTGTATATGTTTCTATGTTATTCCCTCCATACACTGTGTTTTTAAAAAGCCATTTTAAAAGCTGAGAAGGGGGACACATGTAAGCCTATGGCTGATTCATGTTGATGTATGGCAAAAAACCATCACAAATTATAAAGTAATTATCTTCCAATTAAAATCAATAAATTTTTAAAAAGCTGAGAAAGGAAAGGGGAAGAATTAGTAGAAAACAAAGCAATTAGGATGTACCTGCTATTGTCCAAAGAGGGAAGGTTGAGGACTTACAAGGCAATACAAAATTCTTAGTAGAGGCTGCGGACCAAGAAATTCACCTGCCAGTCAGCCAACAAAAGATGTTAGGGCCATCAAGTCACCTGCCACTGCAGCCACCCTGACTGAGCAGCCTGAGGGGACTCAGGATGGAGAAAACAGGATCCTGGCCCCAGGTAGCTAAGGTGTATATCAAAGAGATGATTTCAGTGACCCCAGACTCTTGCATCTTCCCAGACATTTTGTTTTTATTGTTCAGTCCCTGAGTTGTGTCCAACTCTTTGCCACCTCATGGACTGCAGCATGCCAGGCTCCTTTGTCTTCCACTATCTCCCAGAGTTGGCTCAAATTCATGTCCATTGAGTTGGTGATGCTATCTAACCATCTCCTCTGCTGCCTTTTTCTCCTTCTGCCTTCAGTCTTTTCCAGCATCAGAGTCTTTTCCAATCAGTTGGCTCTTCGAATCAGGTGGCCAAAGTATTGGAGTTTCAGCTTCAGCATCAGTCCTTCCAATGAATATTCTGGGTTAATTTCCTTTAGGATTGACTGGCTTTATCTCCTTGCAGGCCAAGGAACGCTCAAGAGCCTTCCCCAGCACCACAGTTTGAAAGCATCAATTCTTCGGCACTCAGCCATCTTTATGGTCCAACTCTCACATCCATACATGACTACTGGAAAAACCATAGCATGGACTATACACACCTTTGTTGGCGAAGTGATGTCTCTACTTTTTAATACACTGCCTAGGTTTGTCATAGCTTTCCTTCCCAGACATAAAAAAGTGCTAAATTCATTAATTTGAGATGTCTGGTTGTTCTTTAATTAACAGTAATCTTTTGATGTTATAACTACCATTTTGTTTTTTCGCAAAAACTGATGTATCCTGGCTCCTCCCTTACCTCTTTGGAATAGTCTTTCTCAACTATCCGAAAGCCTGTCTCCTAGGCTTAAGTCCTTAGCATGTCCGCCAAATAAAACATAATTCTCAACTTCTGCATGTGCATGCACAGTCACTTAGGTCATGTCCAACTCTTTGCAACCCCACCGACTGTAGCCCGCCAGGCTCCTCTGTCTATGGGATTCTCCAGGCAAGAATACTGGAGTGGGTTGCCAGGCCCTCCTCCAGGGAATCTATCCAACCCAGGGATTGAACCCGTATCTCTTATGTCTCCTGCATTGGCAGGCGGGTTCTTTACCACTACCACCACCTGGATGGTGCAATTTTCTTTTTCAGTCAACAGGCAAAGTCAGTGAGGTAAGGAGCCATGGATAAAAAAATCCTGAGCAGTGCTCTCGCCAGCTAGAGATGAGGCAAAGTCAGAAAGGAGTCACAGAGTATTCAAGATCTACACCAAACCACGTGCCTCCTGCATCCTGAAGTTTCAATCTGCCATTTCATGAGACAACTTGGATGCAGCTGCAAGGTATGGATGCCCGAGTCTCTTGGTGGTGGGGGGAGAGAAGGTGTCCCGTGTGTTTCCATCAGCTGGGTAATTCTTACATGTCTCTGTGGGTGTATCTAGAGAGCAGGGGAGACTGACAGCTCTTGGTCTTTCAAAATAAGAATCTGGCACTTACTCCAAAATATGCAATCACCCACGCAACTCCTTTTTGATTTGACAGGATCGTAAGCTCGCTACTAAGAAAAATGAGGTCTCCTGTAATGACAATGTCAATGACAAGAAGAATTGTGGCTCATCACCCACATGAATAGCCTGAGGGCCCCAAAGCCTGGGCTGCATTTAAGAAACTAGAGGAGGTTTCACCGAGGGATAATTGAATTCCTGAGTCAGGAAGACAATAGCGATTATTTTTTGGATGACTAGAGGAACAAAAGTTTGCGGGTTTGAGATCAACAGATGATGAAAAAAGAGCCCATGTGAGATGCCAGACTTGACAAGCAAAGCCCTAAGGCCTCCGTGTTCTCTGGAAGGACAACTATCTAAGAATGCTTATATCTCAGGTTTCCAGCGTGATTCTTAGATTTGCCTTGGAATCTCGTACTCTCAGTCTTTAAATCAATACCTGATCCTACGCTGATGGGATGGGAAAAACCTCCTGGGCTCACTGCATTCAGGGCCTCCAGATGGTTTTTAGTCAATTTCTAGATTCAAGAGAAAGAAACTAGACTCTCGACACTGACAGTGGTGGCTGATATTCATTGAAAGCGTATCGAGATGGCGGGCTGTTTGGTTTCATATTTGCTTGGCCATGCCACATGGCATGCAGGATCTTAATTCCCCAACTAGGAGTCGAACCCACACCCCATGCATAGGCAGTGCAAAGTCTTAGCCACTGCACCACCAGGGGAGTTTCCCAAGTACTGGTTGTTAACTGCTCCAGATTCATCTCCTAGTTTTCAGACGCATCCTACAAACTAGGTGCTATTTTCATCAAAGTTACTTCTCAGATGAGGAAATAGGGCCTGGCTGACTTAAAAGCATTAAGCTATGTAGCCAGCCACAGCACGCCTAGGACTGAACACCAGAACACCCTCCAACCACATGTAGCCTACACAGCTAGATGAAGTCATCGTTGGGTAAAGTTTATCCTGTACCTCATCTGTGATCATACTGGGGGCAAACGGTCGCATAAAGGGTGAAGAGGATAACCCAGAGGTACTAGGAATGAAGGACATCTAAGTCAGAAACACTGCTCTTTCACTTATAATAAAATAATCATGTCTCTAAAATGACTGATAGCTTAGCAAAATGGCCTCAAGAGTTCTGTGAGTGAGTTTCGGGGGAACCCAGTATGGAAAGCCGCTGTGTGGTCCAGGCTTCCTCCCCACTCAAGGCTGAATCGGTATCAGCCTGGATTGCTGGAGACACTGTCCTGGTCTCCAGACTTGTCTCCCCTCCCTCAGCTGTTGTTCAGTCGCTCCGTCGTGTCTGATTTTCTGCAACCCCGTGGACTGCAGCAGGCCAGGCTTCCCTGTCCTTCATCGTCTCCCGGAGTTTGCTCAAACTCATGTCCATAGAGTTGACAATGCCATCCAACCATCTCATCCCCTGGTGCCCCCTTCTCCTTTTGCCTTCAATCTTTTCTAGTATCAGGGTCTTTTCCAGTGAATCAGCTCTTCACATCAGATGGCCAAAGTATTGAAGCTTCAGCTTCAGTATCAGTCTTTCCAATGAATATTCAGGGTTGATTTCCTTTAGGATGGACTGATTTGATCTCCTTGCTGTCCAAGGGACACTGAGGAGTCTGCCTCCAGCACCACAATTCCTCCCCCGGGTGCCTTATAAATATTTCATGGCTACAACTATCCTGTGACATTAGGGTCAGGGCCAGAATTAGGGTGAGGGTCAGGGTCGGGGTCAGGCTCAGGGTTAGGGCTAGGGTTAGCCATTTACCCAAAGCTGTCCAGCTAACTGGTGACAGAGCCCAGTATTGGAACCCAGGGAGTACAGCTCAAGCCTCTCTGCTCTTAATCACTCAAGAGAGGGAGCTCTGAAATAGCCACCTCTGGAGAGGTAGGCAGACAGTTATGTAAACACCTACACAAATAATTGGGTGGTAGGGGAGGGACTTGAGTTGGGAGATGGAGGTTGAAAGACAGAGCTACAGGGATTCTGGAGTGAGGAGCAAGCCCCTCCCCCAATGGAAGCCTCAATCTAGCAACAATTTCTTCTTCCCAAGAGGATGGCAGACACACAAGGACATCTGAAATCCAAGCGGCTGTGTCTGTGTTAATGCCTGGTTCAGTGTTGGAAAGGGATGAGAGGTAGAGCTTGGTGAGAGGTGAAAAGCAGCAGGGGGCCATGTGTTTACACAAACGGGGTCTTAAAATTTTCTGTGTCTGTTGCTCCTGAGGCAGGCCTAATGACCGTTTCTTCTTTGGCAAGTTTATTTAGATCTTCTCTGGCAAGTTTATTTAGATGAAAAAGCTTAGGATTTGCCTGGAATTTTAAGAGACCCTGGGCTTCCCTGGTGGCTCAGACGGCAAAGAATGCAATGCGGGAGACCCGGGTTCAATCCCTGGGTGGGGAAGATCCCCTGGAGAAGGAAATGGCAACCCACTCCAGTATTCTAGCCTGGAGAATCCCATGGACAGAGGAACCTGGTGGGCTGCAGTCCATGGGGTCACAAAGAGCTGGACACGACTGAGCAGCCAACACATCTTTTTAGAGACCCCAGGGCTAGAACAGAATGCTGTTAGCCATCTAATCTAGACCTTGTCCACTGCTGTACCCTTAACACACATGCATGTGCATGTGTGCATGCACACACACACACAAACACACACACATACACACTATGAAGAGACAGGATAAATATCAATTAGAAATAACAAGTGAGGTACCTGATACACAGAGGCATGAGTGGCCCCCTGTGAGAAGGGATTAACCAAAGGAGGCTGGAACCATTATGCAAACACAATGAGGGTCAATTGATAGAAAGTAGTGAGTGATTCTGTCGTGAGATCTCACTGATGCTTCTCCACACACTCTAGATTGAGTCAATATTTAGATGGTACATCTGCCCTCTTGGTCCTCTGTTTTTAATTCATTCGTTCCAAGTCTTGGAAACAGGCTTCTCAAATATCCACCCCAGTGAGAGATCAGGATTATTCACAAGTGGCCAAGCATTTGAAGGCAGCTGGTCCAAGCTGGGACACTGCTCAAGATGGAGAACGCATGGCTCCCCAACCACATCTGAGATGACCATGTCTACCAGCCTGTGCTACACGCACTCCCACTCTCAAGGCTCATCCAAGGGCAATCAGAGATTCTAACTAGAAATCCTCCTCTCACCGCCTACCCAAAACATCCTCACCACTTTTAGAGAAAAGCTCACATGTTTTGAGCCCTGCCTGATCACAGGGAGGGACTCTCCTCTATTCTTCTTGTCAAGATGGATATTCCTTGCCCCAGATGTCAGGGGACTACTTTACTCTTCCTTAATGGAAAGTCCATTCTTAAATTTCAGACTTCTCAATTGCCTCTCATGATAGAAACCATGGGAAGGAACCTAGAGACAAAGCTTCTCATTAGATAGATGAGGAGAGGAGATGCAAAGAGAAGAGGGCTCCATATGAGTATCAAATGGGTGATGAGGTACTTCAACTCAAGGCTCCTTCTGCCCCTTCCTTCTTAGCTTCCACGTGGCCCTGAAGGTGACATCGGGTAGCCATGAAACCTTCAAAGGAGCAGACACTGCCCTGGGGATTTTCCTAATCCTCCCCCTCACCCCCGACCCCTTATCTGAACCCACCTCCAGCAGAAGGAAAGTCCATAGGATCTTACTCATTTCCATATACTCTGGTGTCAGTCCAGTGTAAGGTTCCAGGCTGTAGTCTAGGTCCCACTGCTCTGGATGCTTTGAATGGGCAGAGCCAGCTTCTTCAGATTCTGTCTCATCTTTCAGCTTCCGAAACAGCTTCTTTAGCTTCCTGGAAAAGAAAGGGACCAGTCACCAGAAGCCTCTAGAGGAGAGGGCATGTTCTGCAGGCAGAAAAGAGAAAAATGACTAAGTCTTGATATCGAAGCCACTCTGACCTAAGGACAGAGAGAGGAAGAACAAGGAAACAATCTGAGGCAGTCCTCTGTCAGGATAATAAAAAGATCCCCCATAAAGGATCAAGTTTCTTCAAGTCCAAAGAAAATGAATTCTTTTGCTGTTGGATAAGCAACAGAGAAGTGGCCCTACCTGTCAGATGCTCAGACAGTCTCAGAGAGTGATCTATCCACCCTCTTCATGGGGAAAGGGGAGTGTTTAGAAAGTACTAGAAAAGATGCTATCTTACCAGCTCAAACATTTTCAGGTCTTAATAATATAAATAGCATACGTCCATTCTGTCAGTTCAGTCACTCAGTCATATTCGACGTTTCGCAACCCCATGGACTGCAGCACGCCAGACTTCCCTGTCCATCACCAACTCCTGGAGCTCGCTCAAACTCATATCCATCAAGTTGGTGATGCCATCCAATCATCTCATCCTCCGTTGTCCCCTTCTCCTCCTGCCTTCAATTATGTCCAGTAAAGCCAAGCTAAACATTGTCTAACCACCACCATGGGGTAAGCTGCACCCATTCCCCGCCCCCTAATTCATATCTGTGAAGCTCTAAGTCCCAGTGTGACTATATATCAAGACAGGTATATAACGACTTTTAGGAAGTCATTTCCTATAATGACTTTTAGGAAGTCATTAAAGTTCAGTGGGGTCATAAAGGCAGGTCCTCACCTAAAGGGTCGTTTGCCTTGTAAGAAAAGGAAGAGAGGGATATCCCTAGTGGTCCAGTGGCTAAGACTCTGTGCTCCCAATGTAGGTTCAATCCCCGGTCAGGGAACTAGATCTCACAACCCCAACTAAGAGCTCGCACGCTGCATCTAAAGATCCCACATGCTGCAAATAAGAAAAGGTCCGACACAGCCAAATAAATAAATACAACTAAAATTTTAATCTATCTCCACCATATGAAGTTACAGTGAGGAGACAGTGATCTGAAAGCCAGGAAGCAGCCCTCACTAGAAACCAAACCTGGCCAGTCTTTATCTCGAAATATCCAGCCCCCAGAACTATAAGAAAACACACTCCTGTTGTTTAAGCCACCCAGTAGCAGCCCGAGTAGACGAGTCAACCGCATTCAGGACATTTTTGGTCTAAAATAATAACAAGATAATAATGGCACAGCCTCTTGGGGTTGGTATGAAGTTGAAGACTCCATAAACTTTAGTTTTCTTATCTATAAGATGAGAAATAAATATTAGCTAGCACATTGGGTCAGTTAAAGTAGAAAATCTATGTAATATGCTTAATTTAGGACTTGTTATACTCCAAGAGCTCCATAAATATATCTATCAGTGTCCTTCTCCTCCTCTTCATCACAGGAGGATGTAAGGAATGGTCGAGATCCACAGATGCAAAGTTAGATAAAATATTTCATAATAAGATAGCAAGCAATATTTCCGTGATCGCAAGAAATTATAAGAAGCCAAAAGGAAACCTAAACATTCTGAAGTCAAACAGTATGAATTTAGGAACTGGCTGACACCCTGCCTGTGATTCAGGACAGAGGGAGAGGATGAAGAAAAAAAGCATAAAGAAGAGAGAGACAAAAAAGGAAAGAAAAGAAGAGAAGGAGAGAGGGAAGGAGGAAGGGAAGGTCCAGGACCAGAACTCAAACTGAGACTTTCCCTCCAAGTGCCAGTAACCAGAAACTTGACCCAATCTTTACTGAAGAATAATAAATGGTTATAATTAATCATGGGAAATTAAACACATGAATATATCCCTATTGACTTCTGAACTGCTACTGTATTACTACACATGGTTGAATCACTTTGCCATATACCTGAAACTAACACAATATTGTAAATCACTTATATTTTGATTTAAAAATGATAGAACAAAACCAAAAACCACATAAGAAGTGAAAGACATTTGATGGGGACTTCCCTGAGATGGTCCAGTGGTTAAGAATCTGCTTTGCAGTGCGGGGGGTGTGAGTTTGATCCCTATTCAGGAAACTAAGACCCTACATGCCGCAGAACAGCTAAGTCCTCTTGCTGCAACTGCTGACCCCACACACCACAACTAGAGAGTCCATGAGCTGCAATGAAAGAGCCCACGTGCTACAACTACAACCTGATCAGTCAAATAAATAAATATTTTCTTAAAGGCATTTGATGTGTTTAATGAAGTAATTCAGCTGGGAAAGTGGACACTTAAACAAATGTCACTCATCCTGTGTAATGAGTAATAGAAAGGGAGAGATTTAGGAGACGATGGTCAACCCAACCTGCAAGTTTTTCACGGGGAAGAAATATATAAACCAACCAAATGACAAAAGATGAGCAAAGCAGCAGGAGAGAGAGAGAGAGAGTGCTGTGATGGGGAAAGGTGTGTGTTCTAGACACAGAGAATTATCTGTGCAACAGCCACAGACAGTGTGAGCATGGCTCATTGCAGGACTAAAAGGAGTTGTTCAGAATGTTTGGAACATGGAGTAAGAGACAGAAAGTGATGAAAGATGACTTGAGAGGTAGTCCAAGTTCATGAAGATGGCCTTTTAAGCCACCTGGATGCAGGGGTGCCAGTGAGAGATCAGGGTAGCAGAGACTAGGACGGTTGCCATGGACACAAAGGGAAGCAGATAGATGGCAACATGCTTCAGAGATGGGGTTAAGCAAGTGGGGAACTGCAGTTGGGAAGGAAAGAGGGACCAAGGGTGATCTCTAGAGTCTTCACCCAGGTGTGTGGCTGGTGGCAGAGCTGGCTAAGCTGGGTGACACAAAAGAAGAGGGGGAGGAAGTGTTGTTGAGATGGAGGGTCTCATGAGACAATGAAGTAGGGAGGCCTAATAAGCCTTGCTATATGTGGTCTTGTTCTTGTTGTTTAGTTGCTCAGTCATGTCCAACTCTTTGCAGCCCCATGGGCAATAGCCCACCAGGCTCCTCTGTCCATGGGATTTCCCAGGCAAAAATACTGGAGTGGGTTGCCACATCCTCCTCCAATATGTGGCCTGGAGCCCTGCAAACAGATCAAAGTTAGAGCTAGAGACCCAAGAACCATCACGGAGAGAACAACAGAAACCCTCACAATAAGCATGTCTGTGGGCCGAGTGGAGGGGAAGGAACCTTCGAAGGAGGAAAAACAGAAGGAAAGAGGAGTCACGGGAACAGATGCTCAACCATGAGACCCCACAGCAACCAAGGCTGGGCTGGAGGGCAGATGGAAGAAAGACAGGGTGGTCAGCCCTGCGCTGCGCCATGGGCAGGTCCCAAAGTCCACAAAGTTCTTAAGAACCCCCTCTTTCCCAGGAGCCTCCCTCCTGGAGATCCCAGTCCCCATTAAAAACATTAATAAAGGAAGTCTCTCCAGTGCAGGATTTAACAGGAATCCTGCACGTTGTATAATACACAGATGGGCCGTGTGGAAAGCCTCAGATGGTGATTCCGACCGTACGACGCACTCCCTTGTTAAAATAACTCCTTTGATGTTACCCTCATCTCCTTTTCATCTGCTCTTTCTCTGTCCCTTGTTAATGACAAGTTTCAGAAACTCTGTCCAGAACTCCGAGCCTTCCCCCTGTGTGTGCCCTACAGGCTCACCCCGAGACCACGGTGACCTTTGGTCACACCTTGCCTCCTCCCCTCGCCCCCAACCAGAGGAATCAGGACCCCGGGCAGTCTTCCAATGCCTCTGGCTCCACAGACCTCAAGCCTTGTGAAAGAAGGCAGAACTGAGCCTGGGATGGGGCACAAGAAGAGAAACACATCAACCTCTGAATTGTGTATTCCTCTTCTTGACATGGGACAGGATTCAAATTTGTTCCTTAAGCCTCTGATTCACAGCCAGATTCCACTGTACTGAGGGGAACACACACCTCCCTCTCCTGTGATGGCTTTAAAGAGAGACTGTTTTATGTCCTGAAATACAAGACATCACATTTATCAAAAAAAGAAGAAAGTTTACAAAATCTTCCTGGCTGTGTCCAGGGGTATGTTGCAGCTGTTTGGGGATGTGATCTGGTGCTTCTAGCAAGAATAGGGACCAGGAGACATTTTGACAGTGGACATATTAATCCATCTGCTCTGTCCATCTCAGACGTTACTCAGGAAAGAATCTGACACCTGAGGAAGACAGCATTTAGCCTTTTCTCTCTCTCTCTCTCTCTGTCTCTCTCTCTCTCTCTTTCACACACACACACACATTATAATTCTTTCACACACACACACATTATAATTATAACACACATGAATTATAAAAGGCAATTTCCTATTTGCTTCATGGGATACTGAAGATGAATTCGAGATAAAATTAAAGTGAGGAGCTGGGATGTACTGTGGTGTGTTTTGGGATCTGAAGTCCATTTTGTGCAAACACAGATGGGAAAGGTGGTGGGTGGTGTGTGTGTGTGTGTGTGGTGGGGAGATGAGGACAGTCCCCATCAAAGGACTCAGGTAATAACTAGCACAAGATTGGATCCTGACCTGACACCAGCCACATCTGAAGTCACATCAGAAGGAGCTGCCAATGAGCATTATTCTGAGTCCCGTTGTGTTGAAAACCACCTGCCTCCCCTCTGGAAAGCATGTGTCACAACTGTCAGGCCCGAGCAGTCTGGGGCTGCATGAGGGGGTAGAGCTCAAGGCCAGACCACACAACTTCAGTTTCATTTATCATCATGTCCTCATTGGTTACAGAGTTGCCCTTGAATCACCTACCACCCCAGTTTTGCTGCCTTCATTGAAAGCACTTCATTTTTACACCTCCAGGGACACGCTTCTGTTTGGATAGTGCCGGGACAGAGCTGGCCTTCCATGGGAGCCCTGACTGGGGCCCCTACAAGATTTAGGGGTAACAAAGGAGAAGTCTGGAAGCTGAAGATGTTTATCTGAGGTCCCAAAGGGCAGATGTACAGTATTCATGGACACACTTGGTATCTGTGCCAGCCTTGTAGAGATCCATGGGGTTAAGAGGTGAGAACATTGCTCTAAGCCAATGTTTCCCAAGCAAAGGATGAATTCCACTCACAGTCCATGGGATGTTTTTGGAAGGTCTCTAGACTTGGTCTTGGGCTTCGCTGATGGCTCAGAGGGTAAAGTGTCTGCCTGCAATGCGGGAGACCCAGGTTTGATCCCTGGGTTGGAAAGATCCCCTGGAGAAGGAAATGGCAATCCACTCCAGTACTCTTGCCTAGAAAATTCCATGGACTGAGGAGCCTGGTAGGTTACAGTCCATGGGGTCGCAAAAAGTCGGACACTACTGAGCGACTTCACTTTCACTTTCACTAGAGTTGGTCTTATATCTCCTTAGCGGACCTGGGAGAATTATTCCCTTTACTGTTCTCAGCCCATCCCTCTGATTGCATGCCTGGAGAAAACCCCAGTCCACCCCTGGTATGCTGTTAATAGCTCCAAGGCACTTGTGTGACTTCCTTTTCAATAAAGAGAATGCAGATCTTACACTAAGATCAATGATTAATAATGGATCATTTTTATTGTATTTCTTTCTACTGTTGTTTGCTATTCAGGGTGACTGATAGGGTTAGTTTTCCATTTTCAGAAATGAGATGGACTTAAAAAGTGAATTGGTTTAGAGGAAATTAATATGCAATGGCTGTTTAGGTAAATATGAGTGAAAGTCACTCAGTCATGCTCCACTCTTTGTGTCTAGGTAAATAATGGAAAACAATTTGGAAGTTGCTGACAGTGACTAAAGATTGGGAAACAATCTAATAAAGAAGGCTGCTGGGCTGGTCGACTTGAGAAGCCACCAGAATTGTAGCGGTGGTGCTTTTCACAATACACAAGCATGCACGTATGCACACACAGGGAATCTAAGACGAACACTGCATCCTCAGAGAGATAAGTTAGAGCCAAGTACTTGGCTTACTAACAAAGGTCAGTTCGATAGTCATTAACATTTTAAAATTTTCTTTGGACGAATCTAGAAAATTGCTTTCAGAAGTAGACAATGAATGTAAAGATGTGTATAATCATATTTTTTACCAAACATTCTTATTCAGTATGATCACCTACTTAACTCCTCAGACTTGCTTTTGTTTTTTAAAAATCAAGTCTGGCCTCTAAGATTAATATTTATCTCCCTGAAGGAAAAAAAAAAGTTGGAGGCAGGTATCTGAAGGTACCTAAGAGCCACCATGAGCCACAAGTCTTTGGTCCCAGAATAGAAGAGAAAACAGTTATCCTGAGTCCTGATAAGATCTCTTCCCTGGACTTGAAACACTCAGACAGCATCACCTGTAAACATAAAAGCCAGTGACACTCAGGAACACCTTGGCCGCCTGTAACACCCAAGAATGGCTCTTCCTTTCTCAGTTGCCCACGTTTTCTCTTTTCTAGAAAGCTGAGTATTAAGCAAGATGTATTTTTACATAACAATGTATCTTTCTAGAATAACTTCCCCAAGGTTTTACAGTGAGTATTTTGTAATGCCTAGATTTAAACCCAGGTTTGTTGAAAAAAATCTCTATCCTACAGAGATGCACTGCCTCCATCAAAGAATTAAAGACCACTAGATCCAGTTTTTATAATTTATAATATTCCTTCCTCATCATCAGGCTCAACTGTCATTTCTCTTTTGCCTATTAAAAAGTGACAAAGTGAAGTGGCTCAGTCGTGTCTGACTCTTTGTGACCCCATGGACTGAAGCCTATCAGGCTCCTCTGTCCATGGTGTTTTCCAGAGAAGAGTACTGGAGTGGGCTGCTATTTCCTGCTCCAGGGATTTTCCTGACCCAGGGATCGAACCCGGGTCTCCCACATTGTAGGCAGATGCTTTTACTGCCTGAGCCACCAGGGCTTTTTTTCTTGCTTACCTTATGTTTCTCAACTCTGTCATATATAAGGATACTGCCAGGGGCATGAGCTTTGGCTGGATGAGTCTAATCCACTGACAGTGGGCTGTGAGTGGAGCGCGGAAGACCTATTAACCAAAATCATGGTGATTGAGTGAACAAAGGCAAGTCACAATCTGTAGAATTACTGAGAACTTTGCTTCCCTTGTGGCTCAGCTGGTAAAGAATCTGCCTGCAATGCAGGAGACCTGCATTCGATCCCTGGGTTGGGAAGATCCCCTGGAGAAGAGAAAGGCTACCCACTCCAGTATTCTGGCCTGGAGAATTCCAAGGACTACAGTCCATGGGGTCGCAGAGTCAGAAACAATTGAGCGACTTTTACTTTCACTTTGAAGATAATAGACTATAAGGCTTGGTGGAAGAACTTTTGCTCTACATCCCTGAATTCAACTACCCGATTAGGCTATATGTGTCCATTAACATACTAGAGATGATTAGATAGCATCGCCAACTCAATGGGCATGAATCTGAGCAACTCTGGGAGATAGTGAAGGATGAGGAGCCTGGCGTGCTGCAGTCCATGGGGTCACAAACAGTCAGACACAGCCTAGGGACTGAACAACACACTAAGAACTAAAATGAGGAAAAACTCTTCTGAAATAGAAGTGACTTGTCTTGGAATCAACAGTGACCAGTTTCATTGACTAGAGGAGAGGTTCATGGAATGCTAGAGCTGAAATGACAATACTTTAGAGATTATTACGTTATTACATACTAAATATATATTACATTATATCCTGCTATATATTATGACTTATTAAATCCTTTTCATCAAGAGATGAGGACAGTGAGACAGGAAGTGACTTGCTCACAGCTCTATGAATTACTATGCAAATGCCACCAATTAAAGGGTGGCATATTAAACACATATCAAGCATAAGGAAGAAAATTTAGTCTGCAAGGAAAACAGCTGGGTGTAGGTTTCATCTGTCATGGAGTTGATGGGATTGATGGTTGGGGAACATCCAACACACTGTCCAAACACATGACTGATTTCTTTCCTTTCTTATACTCTAAAAAGACTTCTGGGTGCAGAGTGGATGGGCTAAGTGGTAGAACAGATGCCCGGAAAAGAAAAAATGGGCATCTCACACCTACAAGCTGTATCTAATTCCATCCAATGTACTGGAAAGACAGGTGTTTTCCCCAGATGTTTGGAGGGTATGGGCGACTATCCTTTGTAGCAGTGGTGGATGAGCTGGTCTCACAGCTTCAAAGGGGCACATCTTTTTCCAGTCTGTATATGTCCTGGATGTTGGTCCATAACAAATGTGTTCTCTCTGAGATGCTAAGCTCCTAGACCACAGGCACCATGTGTCCCACCAGCGTTACTTGATGACTATCACGGAATGACTGTCCATCAGAAAGCTGAGACCCAGGCATTATTTCAGAGGGTTGAGCTTCTCAAGACTGATGATTTCCTGACTGAGGACCGGAGGCTGGCTTAAGCAGAGATGCCGGTCAATGTTCTCCTCCATCTCCTCCAAGAAAGATCACCTGCCCAAGTGCCCCCTGAGGCTGTCACAGTGTGGGGACAGAAAAACAGCCTGACTGATGGTGGGTGATGGTGAGACCCATTCCGAGCACGGGGACGGCAAAGTGTTCTGAGCGAATATGCAGGATTCTCATTAAAAAGGGTTTTCTTTCCAGACAACTTTGGTTTTCTCCATTACAATTTTAGCTCTCTGTGTTTCTGAGAAAGACAAAAGAACAGCTTCCTCTGGGGACCTTTCAGGCAGTCGCTGTTCCTATAGGAGCAGTGACCAGGGTTGCTTTTCCTGGAGAAAGGAGTTGGAACATATTTATTTGCTAATTGTCCCAATCAGCTCAAGGAAGCTAGGGCTCAGCGACCTTTAAGCAGACTGAGAGAGGTTCTGGGCTCCTGCCATGACCCTGGCATGCTCCAGGTCCCATCAGGGGACCACCACAACTTCTTTAAGCCACAAGCGAGTTAGGAAGTGTTCTGATAAATCTGTATGTTGTTTGTTTAGAGAAGATATCCACACCCAGGGGAAACTGTTTCTTTAAATGGCAGACCAACTGGTTACATATGACAGTGACAGCCTTCTTTCAAGACCTAGAGACAGTTGCCTGCTTATGAAGTCTTCCTTGATGGCTCTGAAATGCCTGGCCTTCACTTGTCTGAATTCTGACAGAGTCAAACCACAGAGAGAATGCCCAGTCACACACAGTCTATTTTGTCTCCCAAACTAAAAAAACTCGTCTTTGAGAAGATAAGGACCATTGCATATATATTTTTATTACATACAAATTTTTTTTTTAAGACTGTAGATCTTCTTTTTAAAACATTTATTTGGCTGTGCTGGGTTTAGTTCCAACATGCAGGATCTAGTTCCCTGACCAGGGATCAAACCCAGGCCCCCTGCATTGGGAGCATGGAGTCCCAGCCACTGGACCACCAGGAAGTCTCAAACATTTTGTGTATAGGTTAAACCAAGAGGCTTGTGTTACAGACTGACCGTGTCCCCTCCAGAATCCATAAAATGAAGTCCTAACTGGCAATCTGAAGTGCAGGAGACCTGGGTTCAATCCCTGGGTCGGGAAGATCCCCTGGAGAATGTAATGGTTACCCACTCCAGTATTCTTGTCTGGAGAATCCCATGGACAGAGGAGCCTGGTGGACTACAGTCCACGGGCTCACACAGAGACAGACATGACTAACTAACAGCAACTAACACTTTCACTTACTCGGTTTAGATTAGGCCATGAGGGTGGGGTCCTATGATGGGATTAGTGCCCTTATATTATAAAAAGAAGGTGCCGGAGCTCTGTTTCTCTCCATATACATACAGAGAATGGGTCACATGAGCTTACATGGGATGGCAGTCCTCATCAGAACCAAACCTGCAGGCACCTTAATCTTGAACTTCATGGCCTCCAGGACTCAGAAATTAATGTCTGCACTAAGCCACCCAGTCAATGTTATTTTGTTACAGCAACTCAAGCTGATGAAGACAGCTGGGAAGGCTCAGACTGCAGTTTTTGTGGGTTTAGCTCTGTGATATCCAATTCTCATTTTTCACTCTGAGCCATCTGAGCTGAGAGATGGAGGCAGCAGCATTCCCTGCAAGCCCTCCTGCCGTGTGGACAGTGTTGTTCCTGGTCCTGCAGCTCAGAGCCTGGCTCTCTATCCCTCACATCATATTCTGTTCATATTGTTCTCAAATTCCTTTGCTGCTTACACTAGTCAGAGTGGACTCCAAAGTCTGCCACTGAGACCCCAGTTCAACGACATGAACAAATGTAGCCGGAAAGAAAGGGATTAAACCAGTTTCTTTACTGCAGGACTTCTCAGAACCATTCAAATAATACGCAGAGTAAATCTCCAAGAGGGAGACAGAACAAGTGGCAGTATCTTCACTTAACCTTATGGGGACTGTCTGGCGAATGCATCCCAGAATGGATATAATCTTGCAAGTTTGCAAAGAACTCCAAGTCTGGTAGAAACGATCCAGTCCTCCTAAACAGGGTTGACTCAGCCTATAAGAGTTACCCCAATTTTCTCTGTCATTCCCTGGCTCTCTGATGCCAAGCTAGCTGAAAATATCCCCTGAAACAGACTTCTTTACACCAAAAAAATAAATAAATAAAAAGCCATAAAAATGAAAGGCAGAGAGAGCCACATTTTCTCTGCCTGAAGGTAGATTTTCACCTGTTGCATCCACTTTTGGGTCCAGTGGATGTGTGTCTGTGTTTATTTTCATGACTATCTCAATGCAAAACCTAACCAAAGAAGGACTTGTATGAAATTTGTATAAAACCATGTGGGAGGGGAGGGGAGAGAATCCGCAGGAAAATCCAGCCTGTGTTTCACCAGCTATGCATCCTTCCCCTCTTAAGACCATGTGTGCCACACTTCCTTAGAGATTTTTCTAAATGATTACATTGGGTTCAGTCTTTCATATTCACGCATTTACTATAGTTCTTTTTAATTTGGGGGAACTTAGTTCCCCAAGCAGGGATTGAACCTGAGCCTCCGGCAGTGGAAGCATGGGGTCTTAATCACTGGACCACCTGGGAAGTACCATCTACCATACTGAAAGGCTCTTTTACTTGCTCACTGGGAGGACACAGCATTAAAAGCATGATGCACTTTGAAGTCAGAGATATCTGACTCTCAGCTCTGTCACTTACTGTTATGGGTACTAATTGTTGTTGTTGTTTAGTCACTCAATCATGTTCGACTCTTTACGATCCCATGGGCTGTAGCCAGTCAGGCTCCTCTGTCCATGGGATTCTTCAGGCAAGAATACTGGAATGGGTTTCCTTCTCCAGGGGATCTTCCCAACCCAGGGATCAAATCCACGTCTCCTGCATTGCAGGCAGATTCTTTACCACTGAGTCATCAAGGAAGCAAGTGCTTAATCCTGCTGAGCCTCCAACATCCCAAATCAGATTGGCAAACAAAACATGCAGGAGGGGCACTACGTCATCGTCGGGAAGCTATTGGAGAAACGGACAGAGGAGTGCTTCCTAGGTGACTCAGTGGTAAAGAATCCACCTGCCAATGCAGGAGATGCAAGACATGGGTTCAAACCTTGGGTCATGAAGATCCCCTCGAGTAGGAAATGGCAACCCACTCCAGTATTCTTGCCTGGGAAATCCCAGGGACAGAAGAGACTGGCAGGGCTACAGTCCATGGGGTTGCAAAGAAGTTGGACACACAGAGAAACTGAGCTTGCATGGACAGAGGAGAGAACAGCCACCCTATCTTAGAAGAGCAGAAGCCCTGAGATCTTGCTGGAAGTCTGACTCTGCCAGGCTCAGCCCTGGCAGCCACGAGCGGGGTGAGCAGAGCTCATTACTCACGGGACTCCGATCTCAAAGATGTTGTTCTGGATCAGCTGCTTCCCCAACATGATGATGCTGAGTTGGATGCACAGCTCCATGAGGCAGCCCCCGGGGGCACACTGCAGGACAAGAAGATGCAAGAAGGGGCATCAGACAGGCAAGGGCATGAGCTAAGCCAGGCTGCAGTGGGGATATAAGGATGGGGCTGGGGCGGGAGGGACACCTACGAGCCACTAGCCAGGCAGGAAACACCAGCGGCTATACTTGCCTCTTCCATGCGGTAACCATCAAACACATAAACATAGCTTCCGGGTCTACCGACAAACCTGGAAGGGAGAAGTGTGGGAAGAGTTAGGGAAAGAGAGAGGAAGGCAGGGCTGCCCCGAGGGTATGTCTTCCCAGTGGACCAGTCACTGCCCAATGTCTTTCTAGGAAGAACTGGCCAGGGCGGTGCTACTCCTCTGGGAAGGAGTTCACACCTGTTATCAGCTAACAATCACCTGTAACACCAGGGGGTCACCTTTGACTAGGTCACATCCCAGGGCAGACGGGTTGAGGCTGGGTGTGGTGTGGAGCTGAGGCAGTCATGTGTGTCTGTCTCTGTGTGTGTGTGTGTGTGTGTGTGATCATTTCAGAGCCTAAACACAACAAAGTTTGGATGGTCTTAGCAGGTGCATGCATGCTAAGTTGCTTCAGTCATATCCAACCCTTTGTGACCCTGTGAACCACGGTTCACCAGGTTCCTCTGTCCATGGGATTTCCCAGCCAAGTGGGCTGCCATGCCCTCTTTGTCTTTAAGTGTACTGTCCTCCAACTTCCTCCCTCAACTTGTGTCAAGAACTGAGTTCTATAACTAACTATCCATTGGGATGCACACATACACACTGCTATATTTTAAATGGATAATCAACAGGAACATATTGTATAGCACAGGGAACTCTGCTCAATGTTATGTGGCAGTCTGGAGGGGAGGGGAGTTTGGGGGAGAATGGATACACGCATATATATGGCTAAGTCCCATCGCTGTCCACCTGAAACTATCGCAACATTGCTCATTCATCAGCTATACTCCAATACAAAATAAAATGTATTTTTAAAAAAAGAATTGAGTTCTGACTGCAATTCCTCCACAAGGGCTTCTGATTTCCCAGGTAATAAAGACCAAGATGCACTAAAACTGCAAGTGGAGATTCTTGAGACCAGAAACGAAAAATTCAGACTTCTTACTGAAAATACTCAAAGGAATGGAAGAAGCCTGTCTCATTCCTCTTCTAAGATCTAAGGGTTTAATTTATTAGGGAATAAGAAGATTGAGCAGATGGGGGAGGTGGAAAGGTACCAGCCAACCATGGAACCAGACAGGCCAATAGAAGAATCCTACCTTCTTGAAATGTTATCCACTCACCCATCTCCTGAAATCTTGCTCATCTGTTGGAGGCTCAGCTTGACTTCCCCTCCTGGTGCAGTCTTCCTGTCTCTGTTCATAATTAAAAACTCCCCTAACACTTTCTTTTCACCTTTTCTTATAGCCCTTACCGCAGACTGCAGTGTGCTGTTGCCAAGACTCTCCCTCTCAGCACACTACAAGTTTATCTAAGGGTCAGAGACCTACGATTTTTTTCCCCTGGAATATCATATGTATGCAAGTTTCTATTTATATTAAATCTAGACATAAATCACCAAAGAAGTATATAATCATTAACATGGAAAACCACTCTGCTACTATAATTTCATGAGCCTCAAGTGCAGAGGTCCTGAGAAGGAGTAGCGGTTTGGGTCACAAACACATTTATAGGAAATTATAAAGTGTGGACGATGACAGTCTTGCTATCGCTGCCTGCTTGATGAGCTCTCAGCTCTAAGGAAGCTTCCTGACTTAGCTGATGCCTAAGGGGAAATCTTGGCGGTACCTAGCTGATCTGACCACAAATGATACTTATCAGAAGCGATTTATACCCAGGACTATTATATAATAAAGAATATGACTGGTCATTGTCCTTGGTCCCTGGGAAGAACCTCTAAATCCTTGGAATTTCCTGATAGGAGTGTCTTTGTTATTCATGGTGGTCCCCTGGGACTAGACCTAAGTTTATGCTAGTAAGGTAATTCTTTTTTTTTTTTTTAAGGTTTTTTAGATTGGAGTGTAATTGCTTTACAATGTTGTGTTAGTTTCTGCTGAACAACAACATGAACCAGCTATATGTATACATATATCCCGTCCCTTTTGAGCCTTCCTCCCATCCCCAACCCACCATCCCACCCCTCTAGGTCATCACAGAGCACTGAGCTAAGCTCCTTGTATTACACAGTGTCTTCCCACTAACTATTAAAACATATTTTCCACATGATAGTATATATATGTCAATGCTACTCTCTCAATCCCTGCCCCATCCTCTCCTTCCCCTATCGTGTCCACAAGTCCTTTCTCTATGTGTGCATCTCTATTCCTGACCTGCAAATAAGATCTGTACCATTTTTCTAGATTCCATACGTATGCATTAATATATCATATTTGTTTTTCTCTTTCTGACTTAACTTTACTCTGTATGACAGACTCTAGGCTCATCCACATCATTACAACTGATCTAATATTGTTCCTTTTTATGACTATTATTCCACTGTATATATGTACCACAATTCTTTTTCCATTCATTCAGAATCATGGAGGCCAATGCCAGGAAGACCAACCACGTGATTAGAGTTGGGGCTTTGAGCCAAGTAAAGGCAGCCTGACCTCAGGTAGGGGAGAGGGACTGGAGACTAAGTTCAATTACATGAGCCATGATTCATTCAATGATGTCTGGATAATGGGACCCCAATAAAAACTCTGGACACTGAAGCCTGGATGAGAGGTTGGTGGTGCATGTTGATGTGCCAGGAAGCTGACATCCTGAGGACATGTAAGCTTCTTTCCAAGATGCTCCTAGACCTTATGTGTCTTTCCCATTTGCCAGTTCAGACTTGTAACCCTTTGCTGTAATAACACTGTAACTTTAGAGACAGCACATCCCAAGTTCTACTAGCTGTTCCCGTGAATTATCAAACCCTAGGGGGTCAGTGGTTGTAGCCAGTTGGGCAGAACCATCAGTGACCTGAGAGTCCCAGAGCTTGCAGTAGTGTCTGAAGTGAGGGCAGTCTTGTGGGAGACTGTGTCCTAATCTATGAAGTCCACATTGACCTGGGTAGATAGCATCAGATCTGCATTGCAAGACCCAAGAATCACTGGCTGGACATGAAGTTTTCTCCTGCCATGTCCTCAACTTGGGAGACACACATTCCTCTAGGATTAACCCTTCAGGGCCAGAGCCAAATAACTGCAGGTTTCCCCACGTTATCAGAATCTGAAGATGCTAATCCAACATGATTAGTGCAGTCAGGTGGCAATAGGAGTGGGACACAGAGCTGAAGATGTAAGCTGACAATGGGGACAGGCTGACTCTAGTGGAGGACTGTCTTTGAGACCAATTGCCCTTCTGCATATGGCACCAAGATACTCACCTTCCCTTGAAAAAGGCCACATAGAAGATGGGTGAGTAGGCATTGACAAATTTCAGTAAGAAAGCTTTGAGGATCAGGCGCTCTTCAAATGTCTGCTCTGTTTTTGGAACCTCTGAAAGGGAAGATCAAAGCTGATCAGACAGATTTCTCACCTCCTTAGAGTGGTGACCCTGTGACATGAGCCATTATCTGTCTGTTTACTCCTCCAGAGTAGAAACCCAGAGATCCATTGCTCTGGGACATGAGAACTGACTTCTTCTGTGAGGTCCCAAATGGTTTACCAGGTACAGAAGGTCAAGAGTATATAGGATCAATATATGTCTCTTTTCACTTCCCTCCTCTGATCCATGAAAGTGACAGTTTTGCACTGTGCTCCTCAAGGAGAGGTCTGAGCAAGAAGAACAACCTCTCACCACCCCTGCTTCATCAAGAGGAATTCAGCTTTTACGGGCACAACTGTCACTTCTAGAGGATTTTACTAGAACAAACATCCCTGAGAAAATGGTTTGTTGACCAGTGAACAGAAGTCAAGAAGCACTGAAGGCTTGGCTTGGGCACCAGGGCATTCATTGCTCCTCTTTCTCTCCTCCTTTGTCTTTAGCAGGAAAGCCCTCCCTGTATGTGCTTGGCACAGGTTGAGACATCTTGAGTCGATTCGCTCAAATGATGGAGGCTCATCAGATAAGCAAGTGAAATAAACACAATCTGAGTCTAAGGTCTCTGCCTCGGGAGTCACAGCATCCATGGGTTCTATCAGGTCAAGGCAGGGAGTCAACCAATGTTCCCAGGAGACCCTGAGGAACACTGAGCAGAAACCTCACTGGTGCCTTCAGAAGACTCGAGACCCACGGAGCTCCATGGACAGCTGAGCAGAGAGCTCAGAGGGGTCTACGCAGACTGTGACAAAGAGCTTGGCAGAGAAGAGGTTACTGGGCCATGCTCTTCAGGGACAGAGGGAAAGCACTAACGCCACATCAGGTGCATCAGTGATGACTAGAGCCACCCTGGACTGTGCACCCTGAGGGGACTCAGGATGGAGAACACAGGGTCCTGGCCCCAGGTAGCTGAGGTGCATGTCAAAGGGATGATTTCAATGAGCCCAGACATACGTAAAAACTCACTAGCTTCATTAACTCCAGGTATCTGCTTTTCTTTAACTAACAATCATCTTTTGCTATTCTGACTACCTGGTTTTTGTTGCAGAACCTCCTATCTATCCTGGCTCCTCCCTCACCTCTTCAGAGCAATCTCGCAGAGCCATGCCTTCTGGGCTTAAGTGCTCAGAAAGTCCACTGAATAAAACATACTTCTCAAATTTTAGGCTGAACATTTTTTTTCAGTCAACAAAAGGAAGCAAGGAAGGAGGGAAGGAAGGAAGAAGGGAGGGAGGGGGCATTTTCAACAGGAATTTGAGTCTTTGCTCCGTGAACCTGAAGCAGTCAATTCAACAATAACTTAACCACATCTTGTCTCTCACTTTTAAGTAATTTGGGGGTAAGAAAATGAAAACTGACGTCACCTGAAAAGTAATCAGGTGATATTACTTAAACAGGTCTGAGGATCTGAAAATCTGGAAAAGTCACCTTGTAAATGTGGCTAGAAGGAGATTAGGGATGAGGTCCAGAGAGGCACGTGTCTTTGATTTTCTTTTATAATCGCCTTTGAACTCTTGGTACTTAGATCGCCCAATTCGTATAGGAATTTCCTCCAAGCTCTCTGGAAGGAGAATCTGGTCCCTTCAGAGCATTTTGCTCCAACTGAAAGAGTGGCTCCCTTCTTCCATCCTAATAAATCATGGGCCTGGTTATTAGTCATTAGGATTATTTCTATAAACAGCCCGTGCCTATGCTTTTAGGGCCGTGAGCCATCATAAATAATGGGCATATCCAATAAACAATCCAAATCTGCTTGATAGTCCACTAAATCAGCTGGGGGCCCACGGCAGAGAAGCTATGAGGCAGGCCATGCCCGGTGCTCTGCTGAGGCTTCTGGGGAAGGGGGTGGCCCCGAGGGAACACAGCCCCAGGGGTGGGAGGGAGTGGGGGCCCAGGAGCTCCATGTGACTTTGGGTCTCTCTCTCTCTCTCTTTTAAAATTGAAGTACAGTGAGTTGATTTACAACGTTGTGCCTATCTTAGAATGGGTCTCTTTCAACAGCAAACACAAGGAGCCTCACCTGCCTGGGACGGTGAGATGGAACAGGTTTTGCAGGGTCCCCTCGGGGTGGGATGATGTCTACAGGACAACTAGGGCACTTCAGAACACTGGGCACCATCCCCTGAGAGGACACAGAATCCAGAGTGGTCCCCATCTGAGCCCATGAGAAAATAGCCCAGCCTTGTGTTAAATAAAACTTCAAATAAAAAGCCTTTAGACATCAACTGCTTCCCAGGTGGCTCCGTGGTAAAGAACCCATCTGCCAAGCAGGAGATGTGGGCTCCATTCCTGGATCGGGCAGACCCCCTGGAGGAGGGAATGGCAACCCACTCCAGTATTCTTGCCTGTAGAGTCCCATGGACAGAGGAGCCTGGCAGGCTTTAGGCCATGGGGTCACAAAGACTCGGACACGACTGAGAAACTAAACAACAATAAGACGGATGGACAGGAGCAGTCAACATGGAGACAGCGTGAGAAGGCAGAACTCAACCCCTCTCCACCTTCACAGGCTCCTGAAACCTCACCTCCCCCAGGAAGCCACCCCAGGTTGACTGGAGGCCATCTGGATTCCACCAGCTGGAGTGGATTTTGGACAGAGGGCAGACTTTAGGACCAGGAGGGACCATGAGATAGAATTCCTGTGCCTCATCCTTACCCTTCTCCCTTTCTTTTAAGTGTTAAACCTCAGGTGCATTGTGTCATGAAAAAATATGAGTATAAATGACCCAGCTGTAAACTGCCTTGGAAAATAATTAGTATGAAAGCCCAAGTGAGTCCCAGGGGGCCAGCTCAGAATTCAAAGTCCCTGGAGCGCCATCTTTGTCATATGGAAACAGCATGACGAGCAAGGGGGTGTCGGCTGCGGAATCGGAAGTTTGGAAGAGCAACTCGTCTGAACTGGGTGTCCCCAGCGATCCAGCAGATACAGATCCATGGCGGCAACCAAACTGAGGCGACTTCCAGGTGTGAATTTCAGCCACTTCCAGCCCTAACACCACTCTGGGGTGGAATGGAGGCTGAGTCAGAAAGCAAAGGTGCCGCTCGCTTCCCACCTCTCCCCCAGGGCAGATCCAGCTTTTGCAAATAGTACTGTTTCCTGACAGCCCAACCATCTGGTCTTCCCTCCATTTGTGTGTGTGCACAGGTTTGTATTTGTGTGTAGGGGGGTGGGGGTGGGGAGGGAGGCGGCCCCAGCCTCCTGTGTGATGTTGCTGCCTTGTTTATGCCACGGGGAGGGAATCACCCTGGCAGAAGCCAGCCAGCTGGGTAACCAGGCAGCCAGTGCACTGCTCGAGGGCGCGATTATGGATGGGTGTTCCCGAGACACTCCTGGAGCCCTGGAGAGATTCCAGCACAAGGGGCCCTGCCCTTAGAGTCAGGAAGATGACTGCGGCCCCTCAGACAAAGGGACTGGAGACCTACTGTGCACCCCCAGTCCAGCCCCAAGTGTCAGCCCCCTGGGGCGTGTCTTCTCTTTTTCTGTTGGAGAACCACTGCTTTACAACGCTGTTAGTTTCTTCTGCACAAGGAAGAAAATCAGATATATGTATACATATATCAGAGATGCAGGAGACATGGGTTCAAATCCTGAGTCAGGAAGATCCCTTGGAGGAGGAAATGGCAACCCACTCCAATATTCTTGCCTGGAGAATCCTATGGAGCCTGGCGGGCTACAGTCCATAGGGTCGTAAAGAGTCAGACATGACTGAGCAACTGAGCACACACAGCATATATATATAAATATCCCCTCCCTCTGGAGCCTCCCTCCCGCTGTCCCCCATCCCACCCCTCTAGATCATCACAGAGCACCAGACTGAGCTCCCTGAGCTACACAGGTGCAGTCTGAAGTCACAAACATCTGCTATCAGGAAGACGGTGTAGCAGGCACTCTGTTAGACCTTTCATTTGTACGAGTGTTTCTCTTCTTTGGTGAAAGAGGCTCTAGCAAGTTACCCCAACATCTCTGACCAGCCCCCTTTCTTAGAAGGCTGGGGTGGCATCACTTAGGGTGATAAGGACCCCTATCTTATAGTCACTGAGGGTCACCTCCTCAAAGAGAGCTGGGATGAGGTATCATCCAACCTACTGTGTTTTGAAAGTTTATGAAGACAGGCTGTATACAGCTAGGGTGGGTTTCCAGGGAGAAGGGAATCTGGGTCTGTGTGACAGATGACAGTGTGGGGATGGGGATACAGGTATTATATGTCTGAAAGCTGGGCACCCTCATAGTCGTAGACCCTCGATGGAGAGGACTGTGCTTCCTTGAAGAACCCAGTGGCCGGTCTGGGACCTGCAGTGAGGAAGGACCAGCTCAGCAGTGGTCCAGCCTTCCCTGTCTGATGGGACAGGCCAGCATCCAGCAGGAATGTGCTGTAGCAAGGAGACATGGGAGTGAAGGGCTGGTCACACTCCAGGGAATGTCCCTGTTTAAACATGGATGTTGGCCTGACCCGGTCTAAATGGTCAGCATCCCAGCAAGAAACAGAATTCACCACACAAGGTTCAGAGGAAGGGATGTAAATGAAGGCACAGTTTTGCTAGAGGTGAGGCTAAATCATGGAGAAATGGCCCCAATTCTGTCTCCTCTACCCGCTAAGCTCCTTCCACTGCTTCCCATTGGCTGAACCCAGCCCACAGTCAGGCTTAGGGGCGCCCATGATACAATCTGCTGGGCCTCGGGGCACAGACCTCAGCGGAGAGGTGGGGAGAAGGGACCTGGAGGGAAAACATGGTCAATAGAGCATGATCACCCTGACTCCCTTCCTTCTCACGGATTAAGGTGCTGGGTTCTTAGAAAACTCAAAAAAAGGGAGAGGAACGTATGGGCTTCTTGCTAAAAGGATAGATAAGTGCTCAGGGATTAACTGGAAAAATGAAAGAGATAATGTTTGTAGCTACAGCTCAAGTTTGGAAGGAATTCTTGCCAGTTATAAAAACTATTATAAGTAGCAGTGTTACTAATAATAGTTCCATGTAACTGGAATGAATTGTTCTACAAACTTGGGCTACAGGCATGCTCACGTCGTTTGCATTATGAGCAGCAGTCCCCCACCATCTTTCAGCTTCCCAGACAAAATGTACAGTTCCTGCTCGCCTCATGGAGGGGGCCTCAGACAATGGCAGAATCAACTCTGACCACACCCTTCCCCTGGCCCCCCACATGCAATGGGCAGGAGGCCACCCAGGGAGTCAGGAGCTGGTGGCAGAGCAGGAAGACAACCCAGCAGATCTGACTCTTGGGCCAGATTTCAAATTACCAGCACTGTAGTCTCCCCACCAGGAAGGCCTAGGTCCCAGCCCAGCCCACATGTGGCCACACGCATCCACATGGGTCCACATATACCTACACATATCCACATGTATCCACGTGTCCACATGCACCCACATGCATACACACATCCACATACATCTACACATATCCACATGCATCCATACATATCCAGACACACCCACCATATCTACATGTAACCACATGTATCCACACACATCCACACCCACCCACATACATCCACAAGTATCTACATGTATCCACATGCATACACACACACCAACACACATCCACATGCATCCACACACATCCACATGTATCCACACACATTCATACACATCTACATGTATCCACACACACCCACCTGCCGCCCATGTGCATCCACACACATCCACATGTATTCACATGTACCCACGTGCATAATACACATCCACATGCATCCACACATGTCCTTGCTCTGGAAGTCCACTCCCGTGCAGACTCTAGCTATGGGAAAGCTGGTTCCCCTTGCACTGGTGCCCGGAACCCATTCAGCAGCCCTCCACCCTGCGCTCTGAAAACACACGTCGTCCACATCTGATGGGAAATTAGATCCATTCCTGTAAACCCAAAACATTCCTCTTTAGAGAATCTGTGCGGTCCGGGCGGCCTCTGGTACTGAGGTTCCCCCCGCCTCTTCCTTTCCTCCCCGTCTCCTCTGATTAGCGGTCAGATACAGCCTGTGCAGAGGATGGCTTAGAGCTGGATGCACTATTCTAGACTCAGGACTTCCTGGTGGTACTTCAATTCTTCAAAAAATAATTTTTTTTTCATTTAAAAAGCAAGTGGCACCCCAAAGTTGGTGAACCTACAGAGGTCTGCTCCTGCCTGCAGGCCTGCATGGAGCAAGAGGCTTGCTTCCACTGTCTCCCCACTAATCCCCAGAGACTGTGCCCCCCCACAACCACGCCTTGCAACCCGCCATCCTCATGGGTGGGTGCATTGATTTTAAACTCTTCTGGAACCTCTGGTGTGTTTTATTCTCCTTTCCCTGCACTTTTAGAATTCCCTGAGGCAAAAGGACAGCTACGTATTACTGGACAGTGGACTGCTGTGGTCTCAGCCAGGACACAGAAGCCTCACTGCTCAGTCAGAGGCCCCTGGGCCTGTGGGAGGGTCAAGACCACCGTGTACTCAGGGCTGTTCTGAGGATTTAATATACTAAGGTACATGACGTGCTTAAAGCAGAACTCGGCAGGGGTGTGTGTGTGTGTATGTGTGTGTGTGTGTGTGTGTGTGTCTACACACACATGCCACTACTAACCATGGGCATTGGTGAAGTTTCTAAACCTCTTCAGACTCCTCATAAGTAAAATAAAAGAAACGACCAAGTGCTATTGTGAAAATTGGATGAAACACTGTATGCAAAATGCCTGCCAGGAACACGACCGGTGTCAGAAAATCAAGTCCTTTCTTCCCCTCTTCTCCTTCCGTCACTTCCCTGCCCCCAGGGCAGCGATGCTCAGGAGCAGGGTACTAGTGCTATAGTGCTATTTAAACAAAGTCACAAATGCAGCCTTTTCCTAAGAACTGGAGGCTTTGATCTGATACAATAATTGTGTGTCAGGTATACACAGTGACTAGTGACCCTGTAACTAGGAGAGGCTTGGTGAAGTGTAAGGAGGAATCTGTAGCCCCACACACAATCCAGAACTAGGCAGAGTTTTGGAAGGGAGAAGTGGAGGAGGAGAGGGGGGAGGAGACGGAGGAGAAGGAGCTGGAGGAGCTGGACTTAGGGAACCATGTTGACGACGACAAGCAGATGGCAGCTGGATCATTCAGCCATGAAGCCTGGTGTCAGCCCTGCCCTCCTCACTCAGCCTGGAGCTAGAGGTCATCCCTACAGCTACAGGATGAACGGGGGCCCCTTCCAGGCTAAGCCAGATCCAGGCCCACGTGGGTCACGACGAGACCGTGGACATCCTGCTCCACAACACGCAAGCTCAGAAGCTCGCCATCAAGGGCACAGTGCACCCCATGCCCTGACCCACGGAGGAAGTTGCCATGGTCTGAATGTCTGTGTTCCCCTAAATTCACAAGTTGAAACCCTAACCCCCCAGAGGTGATGGTATGAGGGGGTGGGGACTCTGGGAGGTGCTTAGGTCATGACGGTGGAGCCCTCAGGAATGGGATTGTGAAACTGGAAGCATTAATTGCTCAGTCATGTCCAACTCTTTGCAACCCCAGAGACTGTAGCCCACCAGGCTGCTATGTCCATGGGATTCTCCAGGCAAGGATACTGGGGTTGGTTGCCATACCCTCCTCCAGGAGATCTTCCTGACCCAGGGATCGAACCTGCATCCCCTGCATTGCAGGCAGATTCTTTATCGCTGAGCCACCAAATAATGGGATGAGCGCCCTTATAAAAGACCCTGCAGCACTCCCAGCCCCTTCCACCCCTTGAGGACACAGCGAGGAGATAGCCATCAGCAGCCCAGAAGAGGCCCTTCACCAGGAGCCGTCCACACTGGTGCCCTCATCCTGGGCTCCAGAACCCTGAGGCATGAGCTTCTGTTGTTTGCCAACCACCCGGTCCACGGTATTTTGTTATAGCAGCCAGAACAAACTAAGACAGACGCTTGCCTTGAGCTGATCTTCCTGCTGACCCTAGGGTCTTGCCTCAGACCCTGGCCTCCCAAGAAGCCAAGCCCCCTCCTCTTGGCCTGGGTGGTCCTGCCCCGTTCTTGCTTCTTCCCTCCTCCAGGAACTGGATCCTCTCCCCATGACACCCTGTGACCCCTCCAGGAAAGAACACATCACTGGGAACTAAGACAGTCCTTGTCTTACCTGTTCACTGAGACTCACAAACGTCAGGGATTGATGCTTGCTGAACCAGGCCACACACTTAGCACAGTGTGCCTTGGCCAACAAGGTCTCAAAGCATCTCTGTTTCCCTAGCAACCCCACCTGCCCGCCCCCCTGCCACCACCATGGGCTTCTGCTCAGTCCTTCAACCACCAAGACCTTGTTGCCTCCAGGTGATGGTGTGTCTTGCGCCTGAACCCACGACTACTGTTGTTCTGGTCACCAGGTAGACAATCTCTGTCTTTATCTATCACTGCGGAGTCCATCCACCACACTCAAGGTAGTTAACAAATTCTGTCTTTTGTTATAAATATTTGTGGCAAGATGGACCTCAGCTAGGCCTAGACCGGGGCCTGTCCGGGGACCTCCCAGGGAATGGGTCTTTCATCGCCCAGCTTTGCAAGAAACACTCAGGAACTCTTGGGGTTGTTTACCCCAGCTGTTTACACCTGGTGAGCAAAGCACATGGTCACCACCTCCTCACGCACCAGGAGATCAGGGGCAGGATGCCAGACGGGCATTAAACCCGGCGTGAGAAGGCAAAGGGAGCCCTTGTGCTTGGCAGGACCCTCATTCCATCAGGCACCTTATCCTCAGTTTCATGTTCCTTGCAGGCCTGGGGCCTCTGAAACCACACCTCTGCCGGAAGGTCGGCTGGTCACACCCTGCTGTGTGTGACTGTCTCATTAGTGTGTGGACTCTGCCAGTAAGAACAATTCTAGTCTTTGGATCTCTTTGACACATCTTCCAGTCACCCCTCCATCATGGCAACTCTGCAAGAGAGAGGTTCATCCCTCTCTCTCTCTTTTTAATTTGGTGGCACCAGTTCTTAGATGGGACACATGGCACCCTAAGGTGTGACATGCAGGATCTTAGATGCAGCATGGGGGATCTAGTTCCCTGACCAGGGGTCTAACCCAGACCCCCTGCATTGGGAGGGTGGAGTCTTAGCCACTGGACCACAGGGAAGTCCTTCCCCGGTTCATTTTCACATTTCCTCAAATCCTTTGGTGAGCAGGCACGGTTGAAACCACGAATGCATAAAAGTTCGCTTTAGCCTCTCCTGTGGCCTACAGAATGCCTTGCCTGATGGTATTCCTTGGGGAAAAAAAAAAAAAAACAATCTGAGTGCATGAGTGTAAAGAGAGATGTATTTCACCCGTAAATGCACCAACAAGCATGGGCCAAGATCTACCAGGGAGCCAGTTGGGGAGGAGAGAACTGAGATGTCAGGCGGACGGGCAGCTCTCCAGGGCTGTGTGGCCTGGCTGGAGTGAGTCACAGAGACCTTTCTTGGTCATGGAATGTCCACGAGCTTCCACACGTTTCCAGCCTCTTCCTGATCAGGCCGCTTCTAACCAGCATGCTGTGGGCAGAGGTGATGAACTGTCCACCGCTGTGACAGCCTCCACGTGACCCTCCAGCACTCTCTGTCCCTAACACGTGCCCACATGGCCTCCGTCAGTCTGGGTCCCCGGTGACTCTGTAAAGCAGAGACCCTGCCCTGCCATGCTGCGTGAGCGAGAACCAATACACACCCTTGTAGTGTGCAACTGAGATTCTACAACACAGCCTCATCTGGTCTAATACAGGCTTCCCAGGTGGCACTAGTGGTGAAGAACCCGCCTGCCAATGTGGGAGACGTAAGAGACGTGGGTTCAATTCCTGGGTCGGGAAGATCCCCTGGAGAAGGAAATGGAAACTCACTGCAGTATTCTTGCCTGGAGAGTCCCAAGGACAGAGGAGCCTGGCGGGCTCCAGTCCATTGGGTCACAAACAGTCGACTGAAGCCACTTTGCACTCAGGCACTGGTCTAATACTGGGAAAGATGGGGATGATGGCAGAGGGGACAGGACAGAATTCCCATGAGTGGAGCATACAGGGGGACACTCCCAGCATTTCCCCACTTGAGGGGAGTGTGATTAGCTAAGTCCCTGCCTTGTCTCTCTGCTTCACTCCTTCCTTCTCCTCTCAGATGGTTGGAGTGGAGGGTGACATGGCAACCCTCGCCTGCCCCTCTGCTCTGCCCTTTAGGGGGAAGCAAAGGGCCTGCAGGAGGCAGAAGCTGTTCTGTGCCCACCCTGCCATGTCCTAACACCTGCAGGGCCTCCCCACCCACTGCTGCCTGCCAGGGGACGCCACTCTGTCTGGAACCTGGAATAGGAAGCCGGTTTAGTTCTCTTGCGAAGCTGCTTTCTCCCGTGTAGCCTTTTTCAGCTTTAAAGTTGAAACTTGGCTTTTGTCTACATCTGCCTTCACCTTATTTCTCAGCAGGTTCAGTAATCAGGCCAGGAGGATGGTACTTTTTACTGGATGCCCCTTGTGTGTATGCTCAATTGTGTCTAGCTCTTTGCAACCCCATGAACTGTAGCCCACCAGGCTCCTCTGTCCATGTAACATCCCAGGCAAGAATACTGGAGTGAGTTGCCATTTCTTACTCCAGGGGATCTTGCACCCCAGGGATCCAACCCAAGGTCTCCCACATTGGCAGGCAGGTTCTTTACCACAGCACCTCCACCCCGCCTTGAACTTGAGCAAATACTTTTCCATCATCAGTAGAGTCCTCAATTTGACATCCAAAGTCCTCCACCAAAATATCTGGGCTCAGCCAACTCTCCAGGCCTGGTGTCCCACCATGCTGTGCCCTGGACAAGCCAGGACCTGGAGCACCACCACGTGGGCTCCCCTTAGCGTCCTGGACACACCTCCTGTTCTCTTCCATCTGGTGAGCTTTGCCCCCTCAACTCTCTCACATTTAAGTCCCCCAATTCTACCCATCGTACAAGCCCAGCCCATGTGCTACTTCCTGTCGAATCTCCCCTTCCTTGCCAGATTTCTTATCCTGATTCCTCTGCCAAGGACCTTCCTCTCCTCCCTCCGCACATGCCTGTCTAAGGTCCACGTCCACTGATCTCCAAGCTCTCCAACTGGATCCTCCCACGTGGAGCCTCCCCTGAGCCCCCAGGGGCATGGAAGACTCATCCTAAGTGCTTCTATGGAATCACTGACAAACACATTGAAGTGGAATTCTCTGCCCACTTTTCTTAAGAAACATATGAAGGAACCCAGATAACACTTCTATATAAACACACACATGCCCAAAGACAGCAGAACGGCCAGACGGTAAATTGCCTACATTCCACACAGAAACCAAATTCACTGCCCACCAGGAGAAGTGGCCACACCAGAGAAGGCACTGAAAGAGTCACTGCCATTAGTGAAACCTTTCTGGAATTCTCTGCGCCCCAGGAAAGGCTCCCTTGAAGAGGGGGTTTATCCGGTCAAGTGTCCATTTACAACTTGATAGCACGTTAAAAACATCCCTTCACGAATTTCACTCCCCTGAGGTTACTGAGAGGCTGAGACCACTGGTCCCTGGACTCAGAGAGGGAAAGAGATGCCTCCAGGCCACCCAGGATAAAGACAGTGAGGAGAGGGTCTCAGCTCCCTGCGGCGCCCTCCCTGCCCCGTCCCATCTAAGAAGCATAAGTGCCGGAAAGTGGTGCTCAAGCAATAGCAGCTTATAGCTCGAATGACACGTCTGAAAGCTGAGGCCACTGCATTTTTCTCACTGGCTGGGAGCTTGGGAAGCCCGATACACCCCTTTGAAGTCTGCTCAGAGCCTGGGGAATGCATGGATTTGTGGGGGCCTCTGACAGTATGGGGGCAGATAAGACTCTCTTGGGCTCAAGTATCAAGAGACTTTCCCAACTTTGTAAATGTTGCTGGGAAAATAAGGAGAATGAGAACTCTTGTTTTTTTTTTTTTTTTTTTTTTTTTTAAGCAGGAAGTATTGAAGCCCTTTTGCTTCTAACTTAGGCTAAAAAGAATAGCATGCTCAGTGGCTAAGTTGTGTCTATCTCTTTGTGACCCCATGGACTGTAACCTGCCAGGCTCCTCTGTCCATGGGATTATCCCAGGCAAGAATACTGGAGTAGGTTGTCATTTCCTTCTCCAGGGGCTCTTCCCGACACAGGGATGGAACCCACATCTCCTGCACTGGCAGGTGGGTTCTTTACCACTGAACCACCAGGGAAGCAGAAAGAACAGACCCCATGACTGCTCTTGGGCGATAAAGAGGCCATCAACTTGGGCCAGAGGACTACTGATCGAGAATGTTCCAGGAAAGATTCCTGCCTGGGCAGAGACCCTCCAAGGACACACCTTGATCCTTCTCCTTTCTCCACTTCAAGTGCTCTGGACTTCCTTTGTTTTATGCTGGGTCACTGCGACCAGACCCCTTGCACACACTGAACTGACCACACCCTATGCGGCTCGAGGGGAGCATGGGAGGTGGCAACTCCATACCGATTTTGGTGAGCCACTTGGCCACGGCGCCGTAGATCTCATCCAGAATGAGAATGACCACCAGGTTGATGATGACCGCCGTGGCCGTCACCGTCACCCGGACGTTGGAGCGTGTGGCCTTGTTGAGAGACAGAGCAGCGGCAGTAGTGATGCGATAGACAATGACCCCAAAGACAATGGAGAAAGTCAAGGCGATCTGTTAGGGAAGACAGGGAGAGTCACAGGTCAGTGGACGGCTGCTGCCTAACTACAGCTAGACCCTGTGCCGTGATGGGCAGTATTAACTTGGGGGACAACAAGGCACTGCCAACCCCAGAAACTCATGCAAATTCCTACACGGGGGCATTTTCCAGGAGAGAGTGTCTCTCCCTTTTATTAGATTCGAAATGGCCTATAATACACACACACACACACACATACACATAGACACACACAGAGTAAGGTTACCAGTCAGTGGGGGGCAGGGCAATATGGGTGGGGAAAAGAATAATTATGGAATTCTATTAAATCATGTGTGTGAAACTTCTGGAAATTGTAAAGCATCATAGAATTTAAAATTTTTTCATTCAATTACAAGAAATTGTAAAACCTGTTTGTTGTTTAGTTGCTAAGTCACGTCCAACTCCTTGTGACCCCATGGACTGAGGCACGCCAGGCTCCTCTGTCCGAGGGATTTCCCAGGCATTAATACCAGAGTAGGGAGTCCCTGATAGCTCAGTTGGTAAAGAACCCGCCTGCAATTCAGGAGACCCCGGTTCAATTCCTGGGTCGGGAAGAGCCACTGGAGAAGGGATAGGCTACTCACTCCAGTATTCGTGGGCTTCCCTTGTGTCTCAGCTGGTAAAGAATCCACCTGCAATGCGGGAGATCTGGGTTAGATCCCTGGGTTGGGAAGATCCCCTGGAGAAGGAAAAGGCTACCCACTCCAGTATTCTGGCCTGGAGAATTCCATGGACTGTTTATCCATGGTGTTACAAAGAGTCAAACACGACTGAGAGACTTTCACTTCACTTCTTCAATACTAGAGTGGGTTGTTATTTCCTTCTCCAGGGGATCTTCCCAACCCAGGGATCAAACCCACATCTCCTGTTTGGCAGGCAGATTCTTTATCACTGAGAAGTCTTATAAATAAAAGCTAATCTATAAAAATGTAAAAAAAGAAAAGAAATGAAGACAAACAGTGAATGCATGGTGTAGGACACAGGTGTTCTGATTCCTTTCATTAGGGAGCTTGCACTCTACTATGGGGGTAAGTTCAACCATAGTAAATAGTAAATAATAATTAGTGATGGAGTTGTATCAAAGGAACAGTGTAGTTGTGAACACAACTGACAGCAGAGGAGCTAGGGAAGAGTTTGTGGAAAAAGGAGATTTAAAATGCCTGGAGGGCCAGTCCCATTTCCTTTTTCCAGAACCTAAGAACAATGAGACTCCCTCGCCCCTCCCATCACAGTCAAAGAAGGGCCGTTTCCCTGAAGCACAAGGATGTGAGGGGCAGAAGGTGGAGGGGATTGGCTAGGTGTGCAACTTCCTCAAGTCAATTCTCTAATTCCTTTCCATCAAGTGGAGTCTTCTTTCTTGAATTCTTTCTGCAAAAGGAGGCGGTTCAAGTCACATCCCCTCTGAATTGGGAAGGAGGGGTGGGTGCTGGCTGGGAAGGATAAAATGGAAAACATGGGGAGAGAACGGGCCAGGTGAAAGGTTCCTGTGAGAAAACACACTGCCCCAGACTGCGGTATCCCCTCCCTGGAAACCAGGGAGGAAGGGGGTAGGGGATGGCGGGGGTGAGGGGAGAGGAAGGGGCGGAGCCTCTGGCCCCTGCAGCCCGTGAATGACACCTGGGTGGGCTGCGCTGGGGAATGGGTTGCAGATGTGGCCACGTGTGGAAGTCCCAGGCCGCCGGGGGTGCCGGTGGCAGCCTCAGCCGTGTACTGCGCATCCTCCTGTGCTTTACAAACATGTGTCTGTGGACGATGGTGAGAAAAAGGGGCCCTTCCATAAGGAAGGCAGGATGGCAGCGGCCCTGGGGAGAGGGAGGCTCTGTGTGTGTGTGTGTGTGATGGTGGAGGAGAGGTTAGATGAGAAAAACACTCGGTGGGAAGCCCTTCCTCTGACGGGGTGGGGGCGGGGAGCAGAACCTCAGCCCCCAGGACCAGGGACGTGGGGAAACCTGGCCACGACATCACCGCCCACCAACAACAGAGACACCCCACCTCCCTCTCCTCCGGGATCATCACCGCCAGACAGCAAGGGCCTGGAAAACGTGGTGTGAGATTCTTTTCCCTCAGAATCGCTTTTGCAGTGAAGGCCAGTCAGTGATGGAAGCATTGATACAGCAAAGTGGAGAGGCCAGGGCATCGAAGAGTGAGTGTGTGTGTGTGTGTGTGTATGTGTGTGTGGCTGTGCGTGAGCACCTGGGGCTAGGTGTGCGGGGAGGATGGGGGGGGAACAACCATGGAAAAACCTCCCCTGCTTTGTGGTCCTGGGGATGGGGAGCAGATCAGCTTCTCCCTCCTTCTTTAAGAGGCCCCCTGCCACCAAGCTGAGGACAGAGCATGCTTCCTGGTCACTCAAAGAGTGGTTTGGACCCCGCTGTCTCACCTGGGAGCTTGAAAACAGGCAAGTCACAAGCATGAATCTAGACCTACTGGCTCAGAATCCTCACTTCTTAACGAGATTCCTCTTCTTCTAGAGGCCCTGCTCCACTCACTCAGGACACCCCTTTTCCCCATCCTCCTTTCTTCCTGGCTCCACCTCCATGCCCCTCCCAAGCCCCTGGATGCTATGCCTCTGCACCCCAACTTCCCTGGTCTCGATTTTCCATCCCACTCTTCTGAACCTCTTCTTAGGTGTCTCCCACAAACACCTCAAGAGTCACAGTTTTCAAGTGGGAAGAGCTTGGAGAGCACCGACCCCAGCCCAGGACCAATTTGCAGGTGAGGAAACAGGTGTAGGAAGTGACTTGCTCAAGCTCACAAGGCACATACTACAAACCCAGCTCGTAGATCACAGTAGAAACTAAGGAATATCAGCCTTTAGGGATCATTCACAGCCAGCCTTTGATCTCACAGACAAGGAAAATGAGGACCAAGAAGCAGCAATGGGACTGGTCCGAGTCTGCAAAATGCATGGCAAGGCCATCATCATCATCATCAACAGTTGATCCATAGAGGGAGAACGGATACATGTACACGTATGGCTGAGTCCCTTTGCTGTCCAACTGAAACTAGCACAACATTGTTCATCAGCTATACTCATAGTCAACAAAAAGAGTACAAAATGCAGCACTTGGAAACAGCAGAAGGATCTCTGTTCATTTCCAAGGCAAACTATTTAACATCACAGTAACCCAAGTCTATGCCTCAACCACTTCAAAGAAGCTGAACAATTCTATGAAGACCTACAAGATCTTCTAGAACTAATACCAAAAAAAGATGTGATTCTCATCATAGAGGATTGGAATGCAAAAGTAGGAAGTCAAGAGATACCCAGAATAACAAGCAAGGTTGGCCTTGGAGTACAAAGTGAAGCAAGGCAAAGGCTAACAGAGTTTTGTCAAGAGAACACCCTGGTCATAGCAAACACCCTTTTCCAACAAACCAAGAGATGATCCTACACATAGACATCACCAGATGATCAATACCGAAATCACATTGATTATGTTCTTTGCAACCAAAGATGGAGAAGCTCTATACAGTCAGTAAACACAAGACCTGGAGCTGACTGTGGCTCAGATTATGAGCTCCTATTGCAAAATTAAATTGAAGAAAGTAGGGAAAACCACTAGATCATTCACATATGTGCTAAAGCAAATCCCTTACTATCATACAGGGGAGGTGACAAATAGATTCAAGAGATTAGATCTGATAGAGAGAATGCCTGAAGAACTATGGATGGAGGTTCATAACACTACACAGGACACAGTGACCAAAACCATCCCAAAGAAGAGGAAATACAAAAATACTCCAATATAAAATAAAAAGTTTAAGAAACTCCAGTGTAACATAAAACATGTTCTAATCACTACATCTAATTATCAAGAAAACAAAGTAGCTCACATTAATTGCTTTAAACATGTCATAATGAATAATCAAAAATTACAGAATAATATTTCAGTAATATTCTATCAAATAAGACAAAGGCCAACAAATGGTGACTTTATCTACCCACTGATTCTACCCACATTTCCCATGGTCATTTTGAAGAAAATGCCTCTCACTAGATATCACTTGATTGAGGTGAAATATTATTAAACTTTAAGCTAATGCTTATAATAACTAAATTAATTGGATATATTACATATTCATAAAATATCAGTATTAAAAAAACCAGCTAATCCATGTGTACCCTTCTGATTTCATTATTTCAGCCACAGCTACTTTAGCGTGATTCCTTATAATAACCACACATGCTACACCTTTGATAGATGAAATTTAGTTTCATCCAGGATCTAAATTCTGCTCTATGGTTCCAAGACCAACCCAGGACTTTTGGCACCAAATCCAGCACTCTTCTCATCACTTTGGCTGCATTATTAATTTTGTCTATTAAATTAAACGAGTATTTTCTGATCACTTACTGCACTGTGTGAGGTGTATTTCATGTTTGTGATCAGGTCCCCCAACTGGACCAAAAGTGGAGATTGATCATGTACTTCTTTCTGTGCCTTGTGCAACTACAGAGAGGTGCCTCCTGCTGGAACCTGTTTGGTAAACATTTGCTCACCCTCAGCTCTGGCAGTTTCCCCCTCCTGCATGTGGCCACCTATCATGGCCTCTGGGTCTCTTGGTGGGTTTTTTAAATACATTTTTTTTTTACCAGATCTCACAGCATGCAAGATCTTAGTTCCCTGACCAGGGATCAAACCTTTGCTCCCTGCAGTGGATGCTCAGAGCCCTAACCGCTGGACCACCAGGGAAGCCTCTTTAATACAATGTTTAAACATTACTTTCCATTTATGGTTATTACAAAATATTGGCTGTGTTCCCCAAGTTGCACAGTACATTCTTGTGGCTCTTGTGTTTGAATTCCATAATCTTACATCTGGACACAGCCAAAACACAGTAGAAGCCATGCTATGGAACCCAGAGTCTTAATTTCACATGATGAGAGACACAGTGGGGACAGTCAATCTGGTCCTGACCCTCCACGACTTGCATTCTGAATGGAAGTTGAGAAGACCACAGCACCCATACAATAAGGATGCTCCCCTTGGAGAAGGGAATGGCTACCCACTCCAGTATTCTTGCCTGGGAAATCCCATGGACAGAGGAGCCTGGTGGGCTACAGTCCTTGGGGTTGCAAAGACTCAGACATGACTGAGTGACTAACACTTTCTTTTCACTTTCAGGAAAGGCATAGATGAGCAGGTGACATTTCAGCAAGGACCTAATGGAGGACATCACAGGGCCAGGGGTCAGGGGGTGCTGGCAGAGGGTGGCTTTAGCAATGAGTGAGGGAGAGAGTTGGGGAGGAAGATGGGTGTTGGGGAGAACGAAGGTCTGTCCTAGTGTTAAGAATGTCACCTTCTATGCCTCGTGAGGTTGATGCCGAGCAGGATCTGTGGGGCTCCTGGGCACAAAGCCTTTCTGTGAAATAGCCTTCATTCAACCTCCATGACTTTCCCTGAGTTCCAATGTGCAGATCTGAACAGTCACTAATCAATGGAGGAGCAGTCACAAAGCCACCTGGGACAAGGCTAAAGGGACCAGAGAAACTTACCAAGATTAGAAGACACCTGAGACCCTGCTTCCCAGGTGGTGCTAGTGGTAAAGAACCCACTTGCCAATGCAGGAGACAAAAAAGACATGGGTTCGATCCCTGAGTTGGGAAAATCCTCTAAAGGAGGCTGTGGCAACCCACTCGAGTATTCTTGCTTGGAGAATCCCATGGACACAGGAGATTGGCAGGCTACAGTCCATGGGGTCGCAAAGAGTAGACATGACTGAAGCGACTGAGCAGGCACATTGAGACCCTGCACACTCCCTAAATTGTCAGCATCACCACCCTTGGATCCAACCAGACCCAGTGTTGTGGCTGTTTTGAAACTTTGCAGAAGAAAGAAGAATGCAAAACTGTCACGACCTTGATCCTTACCACATACCCCTGACCATAGTCCTGACCATAAGACCTCTCCCTACTCCCCAGGGAAGGGGCACAGTTCTTGAGGTGCAAGATTACCGTGCTCCCTCTTTGCCTGGCAAAGAAATAAAGCCACTTTCTTCCTTCTTGGAAGGACAGATGCTGAAGCTGAAGTTCCAATACTTAGGCCACCTGATGTGAAGAACTGACTCATTAGAAAAGACCCTGATGCTGGCAAAGATTGAAAGCAGGAGGAGAAGGGGATGACAGAGGTTGAGATGGTTGGATGGCATCACCAACTCAATGGATATGAGTTTGGGTAAACTCCGGGAGATAGTGAAGAACAGGGAAGCCTGGCGTGCTGCAGTCCATGGGGTCGCAAGGAGTCAGACACAACTGAGTGACTAAATTCCATATTTCTGTTCAGCATCTGTGAACAAAGAACTAAGATTTTGGCCTCAAGATGTGATGCCTTTAGAGAGTTTTGAGCAGAGGAGTAATGTGATGTGACCTAGATTTGGAAAAGATCAGCAGGCTGATGATCTGTTGGGGCCAGAATAACAGCAGGGAGCTGAGTTAGGAGGCCACTGTGATAATCCAAGTGATGGAGGAGGGTTTCTGATGACTGGTCTCTGATATACAAACATGAGTCAATGGTTATATTGGGTGTAGGAGGAAAGCTTAGGCACCCTGCTCTAAAGGGAGGGAATTGCCTCTGATAATCCTCCCATAGAAAAAAGACACAAAAAGAGTATTCATTCAAAAAGGAAAGGAACATTAGCTCAACCCTCTGGGCTGGAGAAGAAAGAGAAAATTCATCTTTGTCCACCCCGGCCTCTTCCACGGGTGAGGAAGATGAACACCACCACACTGGGCTTTTCTTGGCTCTCATCACTCCATGAAAAATATCCTCAATGGATGACAGACTGGCATCCCTAAAAGCTTCCTCATGGCCATGGTCCTGGCTTCTTCTGCCAAGGTTTAGTCACTACGGGTGGGGGAGGAAATGACACTGGACACGCAAGTTCATTGCCATAGGTGCCCTGGGCTAACTCTGTAACCCAAAAAAAGCCACTCTTTTACAAACATCATCCTGACCCCTTTATTTCAAATTCCACACCTTGTTCTAGGGTAATGCCAAGCCCCATCTGGAGACTGGATTTTTTTAAAAAATGAAAAAGAAATGCAGAAAAGTTAGTGCAAAATAAAGATTTTTTTAAAAAACCAAATTGGTAGGGGGCTATATAATTTATTATCCAACTTGGAATACTTTTGTAATAATTTTATTCATCTATTTATTTTTGCCCATGCTGGGTCTTGGTTGCTATGCAGGCTCTTCTCCGGTTGTGGCGAGCCGGGGCTACTCTTCATTGCAGCGTGTGGCCTTCCATTGCAGTGGCTTCTCCTGTTGCGGAGCAGGGACTCTAGGCACGAGGGTTTCGGTAGCTGCAGCACGTAGGCGCAGGGTCACACTTCCTGGGCTCTGTGCACCACGGGCTCAATAGTTGTGGTACACAGGCTTCCTGGCAGGTGGGATCTTCCTGGACCAGCGACTGAACCCCCATCTCCTGCCCCTCTAGGAGGACCGTGGGTTCATCTTCACTAGCCCCTCATCATCCCCACAGCATCACAGACTAACACCCCCAGCATCCGCACAGCAGGACCCACACGCACACGGCAGAACCAGGTGTTCCCACCAGGAAATTACCATGAACAAGATGGAGGCAAAGTTCATCAGGTAACCTGGGAAACGATCTTTCCAGGTCAGCTTATCTTCATCGTCCTGGGGAGAAACAGGAGAACAGTGACCATCAGATGTTGTAAGTAACAGATATAAAATGTCCCTCAGTTTTCCATAAATGTGTATATCATTCACCACTCTACTTAGAGATGTTTTTGGTCTCTGATGCCTTACCCTCCACATCGACAACAGCCCTCCTAATTCTGTGATTTCTAGATTTTGGAAAATCTGTGGTGAAAAGAGGACAATATTTGATTTCAGCCTCACACTGGGCTAAAGTTTCAGTTCAACCACTCTATCTGTTGTGTGAACTTTGCTGTGTCTCTTAACGTTTCCATTTCTTCATCTGCTAAATGGGCACAGTCATGACCCCCATCCTGACTCATGCACGGGATGGTTTTATTTGTTTTATTTTAATGAGAAACACACAAATGCAGTAAAGTGAGAGACAAATGACAGATACAAATGACCACGGGGCAGCATCCTAGAATAGATCATCATTTATATCAGACATTAGCCACTGACCTTAGATCCCAAGTGTGCAAATTACCCACAATTTTTGTTCTTCAAAGAACCTATACATGTTGTCATCTGTTCCCTCCAAATCAACTGTTCTCCCCTGGTCACAAAGGCAGACAACTCAGGGTGTAGGCTCAGCTGATGCCTTGCTGTCAGTCTGGCTGAGAACCAGACTCCATCCAGTTCACCCCTTGCTCTCTTGGGACCTCCGTATCCCTGGCCACATCTGTCTTCCCCTCCCCCTAAGGACCCTCACCTGGTAGGGTGAAGCCCACCAGGTACAAGGGGTTAAACACCTCTGCCAATTAACTGCTACATAATTTTAGCCTGGCCACTGGATTTGATGCTTTCAAACTGTGGTGTTGGAGAAGACTCTTCAGGGTCCCTTGGACAGCAAGGAGATCAGATCAGTCAATCCTAAAGGAAGTCAACCCTGAATATTCATGGGAAGGACTGATGCTGACACTGAAGCTCCAATACTTTGGCCACCTGATGGGAAGAGCTGACTCACTGGAAAAGACCTGATGCTGGGAAAGACTGAAGGCAGGAGGAGAAGGGGACGACAGAGGATAAGATGGTTGGATGGCATCGTCGACTTGATGGACATGAGTTTGAGCAAACTCCAGGAGATGATGAAGGACAGGGAAACATGGTGTGCTGCAGTCCATGGGGTCATGAAGAGTCGGACACGACTGAGTGACTGAGTAACAACTGAATTTCTTCGAGCTGCCATTCTTTACAATTAGAATGGATACAGTGCCCAGCCAACTACAAGGTTGCCTCGAAGGCCAGCTGAAGCCAGACTGGGGAGGATGCGGTGGAAATGGCAAAGCCCTCGGTGCTGGCGAGGTAGGGCCCCTGCATTTCTGCAGCCTGTCTGACTCTAACTCCACAAGCCTGCGTTCCAGGCCCCGCTCTGCTTCTCTCGCCCCTCCTCACCAGATTTCAGAACGCACCTGATCTGACTCTAGCAACAGTGCCATCTAGGCTTTGAAAGCTTGTACTGTAGGCTCCCCCAGTGGCCCAGCGGTAAAGAATCTGCCTGCAACGCAGGAGACTCGGATTCGATCCCTGTGTCAGGAAGATCCCCTAGAGGAGGAAATGACAACCCACTCCAGTATTCTTGCCTGGAGAATCCCATGGAGGAGCCTGGCGGGCTACAGTCCATAGGGTCGCAAAGAGTCAGACATGACTGAGCGACTAAACCTCCATCACCACTCTAAGCGAAGGGCCTTCTTGGCCTGAAAATCTTCTTTCTAAAAGCCTCTGTGAGCCCACTCTGTGCAGACTTTGCGGCCGTGCACAGTGGGGAGACGGAGGACAGTGGACACAGTCACTGTCCCCAGGGGGCTCCCTGTTTAATGGGATGGAAGTGACAACCAGACACAAAAAGAGCTTCGGGAATCCCGTGCCAGTTCAGGAAAGTGGGTCATCCTGGGAGTAAGCCTGGGCAGGATTTGAGGAAGGGAATGGTGTATCCTTCTCAAGGCATGTCTGGAGCTGAGCACAGGGCTGAGGTGACTACAACATGGTGGAAATAAGCACTAACAGCTCGGTGGTCTGTAATGATCTAGAGGGGTGGGAGGGAGGTCCAAGACGGAGGGGATAAATGTATAAAGTGAAGAGTTAGTCACTCAGTTGTGTCCAACTCTTCGAGACCCCATGGACTATAGCCTGCCAGGCTCCTCTGTCCATGGAATTCTCCAGGCAAGAAACACTGGAGTGGGTAGCCATGCCCTTCTCCAGGGGATCTTATACTTTTAGCTGATTCACTTCATTCTACAACAGAAACAACACAACACTGTAAAGCAATTATATCTCAATTAAAAAAAAAAAAAAAAGAGCATTAAGGCTGGAGTCATTCAGTGACCAACGCTCTCATGTACCAACGACGTCAACAAGGGATGCTCGGTTTCTCGTAGGCCCTGATAGGATCAGGTCTCCAGACTCTGAGCCCAGCAGACTTTCCATCACACAGTGAGAACAAGCTCACTGCAGATCTTGACCATCCTGCACAGGTGGGACTATAAAAACCTATTTCTATTAGGACTGAGGCAAGTCCTCTAAATGAGGCCAGACATCAAAAGAGACTAGTATTTCTTTCTCTCTGCCTTCAGTATTCATTCTTTTTTATTTGTTTTCTTTTTAATATTTATTTATTTGGCTGCGTCGGGTCTTAGTCGCAGCCCACAGGATCTTTGCTGTCATGTAGGATTTGTTGTTGCAGCACATGGACTCTCTAGCTGTGGCACAGTCTCAGCAGTTGTGGGCACACACACTTAGCTGTTTTGCAGGTGGGATCTTAGTTCCCTGACCAGGGATAAAACCTGCATCCCTTGCATTGCAAGGTGGATTCTTAACCACTGGACCACCAGGGAAGTCCCCAGTATTCATTCTTAATTTCACTCACACTAGTGGTATCTTGGCTTCCCAAGTGGCTCTAACGGTAAAGAATCTGCCTGCCAATGCAGGAGAAGCAAGAGACTCAGGTTCAGTTCCTGGTTCAGAAAGATACCCTAGAGAAAGAAATGGCAATGCACTCCAGTGTTCTTCCCTGGAGAATCCCATGGACAGAGGAGCCTGGTGGGCTATAGTCCATGGGATCACAAAGAGTAAGACATGATTGAGCACAGTGGTATCTTACTTTAAGATTCTGATTAGAAAGCTGAAGATGGGTGAGTAGATGATAACTCTGTAGGGATTATGAAAAGAAGTCTAGGGTTACGTGGGGCTCATCTGGAGGCCTCTCTCTTTGTGATTATGGTCTGGATGATTCTCTGACTCTTTTCCTGCCTTCTGGCCTGGGGGTGAGAGGTTCTGCCTTGAGAACCAGCAAGCCAGGTGTGCTCAGAAATGCCAGCGATGAGCAGGGAAGGGGAAGCTCCAGTTACAGGTTCTGGTCTCCAGTTTCTCCCCGGTGAGGCTCCCTGAGTGGGGAGCAGAACAAGGAGAGATAGAAAGACCTGTGCGTGGTCCATGAAATCAGGGGAAGGGGCAAGGAAGCAGTCAGTGAGGATAAGACCAGGCTCAGAATGGTCCTCAGGGACAAGATGGACAGTCTTGGAAGAAATGGGAAAAAAAGGAAGTGCAAGCAGAGAAGTAGGAAACACAGCCCCAGATGAAAAAGGCTCTGAAATAAGTATAATCATAGAGGATGACTAGCAAACCCAAGGGCAGGGTCAGGGGTCAGAGAGGGTTTTGGCCAAGGTTCTTGCCAAGTGTTCCACCTTCTTAAGGCCAGGGACTCAGTGGGATGAGGCGCATTCAGACCAGCCTCTATGCACGCTAAGTCACTAAAGTTGAGTCAAGCTCTTTGTGACCCCATGGACAGTAGCCCGCCAGGCTCCTCTGTCCATGGGATTCTCCAGGCACCAACACCTACAGTGGGTTTCCATGCCCTCTTCCAGGGGATCTTCCTGACCCAGGGATTGAACCCCCGTCTCTTGCATCTCCTTAGTAGACAGATGGATTCTTCACCACTAGCACCACCTGGGTGGGTGCTAATTAGGATCTCTGCTCACTGGCACAGAAAAGATGGGAAGATTCATGGCCAAACACCATCCAGTTAACCACACTCCATGTAAAAGTCACACAACCAGCTTATGGGATTGTAGAAGAACTTGGAACTTGAACTTCTGAGTTCAACTCTTGGCTCTGATATGAGTCAAGTGGCCTTGGGAAATTCCCAGAACCTCTGTTTCCTCATTTGTAAAGTAATTATATTCCTTATCTGTAAAATGCATAAACGGTAACATCTATTGTGCCAAATTATTATACCATGTATTTTATATTAATTAGCCAACCCATGGAGGGGCCACGCCAGTGCACCTGCACATACAGGTAAGCGAGAGCTCTCAGAGTCTCCCTCTTTTTAACTCGGAGATGACAACATATCCCGCTGAAGTGGCAGAGGTCATGCACAGATCACACAGCTGAACGCCCGGGAAGGCGCTCTGTCAGCTCTAAGTGTTACTCCCTCAGCTGTGTCCGACTCTTTGTGACCCCATGGACTGTAGCCTGCCAGGCTCCTCTGTCCCTGGATTTTCCAGGCAAGAATATTGGAGTGGGTAGCCATGCCCTTCTCCAGGGGATCTTCCCCTCCCAGGGATTGAACTTGAGTTTCCTGCATTGCAGGTGGATTCTTTACCACCTGAGCCACCAGGGAAGCCCCAACAAAAAGCCACACCAGGCGTCACACCAAAAGTAAGGTCAAGTCAGTGTCATGACTGTATCAGAAGCGGGTGGACAGGAAGGGCTCAGCTCATTCACCACTGTTAAGCCAGGAGCCTGGCCATTGTCTATGCTTGTGTCCTTGTCCCTAAACTATGGCTTTCACTTCCAAGTCTCCAAACAGGAAGTAGCATGGTGACACCCACATCAGACCACAGCAGTGTCCCTTTGGCAGACTGAACAGCAGGAAGTGCAGTCACTGCAAATGCAGTAGATGAGACTCCTGAAGCAAATCCTGGGAGGGCAACCTTGGAAAGTGGTCAATCATCCCTGAGTTTGTATTTATTTAAATTAACACATGATTAACATATAATAAAATTCACCTTATTAGCACACAGTTCTGTGAATTTTGATGAATATGTACGTATCATGTGTAACCATGACCACAATCAAGAAATAGAACCATCGTGCCCTCAATACTGCCCCACGGCTCTTTGTGGTCCATCACCTCCCTCAGTCTCCAGCACCTGGCAAGACCTATTCTCTGTCCCTTTAGTGCTGCCTTTTCCAAAACGTCATAAAAGTAAATTCCCATAGCATGGCTCCTTTCCAGTCTGACTTGTCTCACTTAATGCACTGCATTTGGGATTCCCTCCAGCTACATTTTCAGAACTCTGTTTTCTCTTATCGCTGGGTAATATTTCACCGTATGGACCTGCCACACCTCCCTGAACCATCGCTGGTTGAGAGATGTCTGGATTGCTTTCAGTTGATGGTAATTACGAGTAAAGCTGCTGGAAGTATTTGCATACTGGCTTTGGTGTCAGCATAGTGAAGTGAAGTCGCTCAGTCGCGTCCGACTCTTTGCGACCCTGTGGATTGTAGCCTGCCAGGCTCCTCCGTTCGTGGGATTCTCCAGGCAAGGATACTGGAGTGGGTTGCCATTTCCTTCTCCAGGGGATCTTTCTGACCCAGGGATCGAACCCAGGTCTCCCACACTGGAGGCAGACGCTTTAACCTCTGAGCCACCAGGGAAGCCCTAGGTAAATACCAAGTAGTGGAATTGCTGAGTCATGGGTTGTGTGTATTTTTGGTTTATAAGCAACTGCCAGACTGTTTTACAAAATGGCTGTGCTATTTTTGCATTTTCACCAGGAACATATGAGAATTCCTTCCTCTACTTTCTTTTCTTTAAATAAACTTAAAAAAATTTTTTAGAATAGCTTTAGATTTACGAAAGCTTCAAAGATGGTACAATGTGTGTGTGTGCATGTGTGTACATACACATATATATACACACAACTCCGTACCCAGGTTCCTTATTATGTTAGTATGGGTACATTTTTTGCAAGCAATGAACCAATATTGTACCTTATTATGTTTTTTTTTTTTTTTTTGGCCATGTTCAGCAGCATGCAGGATCATAGTTTGCAGACCAGGGATCGAACCCATGACGCCTGCTATGGAAGCTCAAAGCCTTAACCTCTGGACTACCAGGGAAGTGCCTGTACCTTACTATTAACTAAAGCTCACATTTTATATGGATTTTCTTAGTTTTCACCTAATATTTCTTTTCTGCTCCTCTTCTGCTCCTCTTTTCTGCTCCTCTTCTGCGTCCAAGATTCCAGTTATTTTTAACCATCATGTCTTCTTAGGCTCCTCTAAACTATGACAATGTCTCAGACTTTTCTTGTTGCTGATGACCTTGTCAGTTGAGGAGTAAGTAGTCAAGGATTTGGTACAATGTTGCTCAGTACAGGCTTCTCTGAAGTTTTTCTCATAATTAGGTTGAAGCTATGGGTTTGGAGGAGGAAGACCACAGAGGTAGAGCCAAACTTGCACCAGAGAAAGGTCATGGTCACTGTGTGGTGGCCTGCTGCCAGTCTGATCCACTACAGCTTTCTGAGTCCCAGCGAAACCATTACATCTGAGAAATATGCTCAGCAAATCAATGAGATGCATGAAAACTACAATGCCTACAGCTGGCATTGGTCAACAGAAAGGGCCCAATTCTTCTCCACGACAACGCTCGAATGCACATCGCACAACAAATGCTTCACTTTACAAGTTAAACGAATTGCGCTTCGAAGTTTTGCCTCATCTGCCATATTCACCTGACCTCTCGCCAACTGACTACCACTTCTTCAAGCATCTTGACAATTCTTTGCAGGGAAAACGCTTCTACAACCAGCAGGAGGCAGAAAATGCTTTCCAAGAGTTCATCTAATCCCGAAGCATGAATTTTTACACTACAGGAAAAAGCAAACTTATTTCTTGTTGGCAAAAATGTGTTGATTGAAATGGTTCCTACTTTGATTAATAAAGGTGTGCTTGAGCCTAGTTATAATGATTTAAAATTCACAGTCTGAAACTGCAATTACTTTTGCACCAATCTGACATCATGTTCATTTCATCACAGCAAAGGGACAGGCCATAATATGACCTGTCATTCATGATGCTTATCAGGTTTCCCAGCTGTCCTGTAATTCTCTCCCCTCCTTTCATACTTTACCCTTTGGAAGGAAGTCACTACGAGCAGCCCACATTTGATAGATAGTTATAGTCTGCCTCCTTGAGGGGATAGTATCTGTAGATTCCTTGAAGTTTCTAATTCAGATGTTTGTAATGTTTTAGATTTACTTCAAGTATGGATTAAGAAAAGACATGCTCAGTTATGTCAATGTTAAACCAATACAGACTGCTCTGAATTCAGTAAAGGAGAATAAAGATGATATTTGCCTACTGCTCAGGAAGCATCATGCCTGGAACAGAACTGGACTTTGGCTTCAAAGGAAGCCACCTGTGGTCCTCTTTCTTTGAAGAATTCTAAAGGGGCAGGAAATCAACCCCAAATATTCACTGGAAGGACTGATGCTGAAGCTGAAGCTCCAATACTTTGGCCTCCTGATGCAAAGAGCCAACTCATTGGGAAAGACGCTGATGCTTTGGAGGCATGAAGAGAAGGGAGCAACAGAGGATGAGATGGTTGGATTGTATCACCCACTCAATGGACATGAGTTTGAGCAAACTCTGGGAGATGGTGAAGGACAGGGGAGCCTGGCGTGTGGCAAGTCCATGGGATTGCAAAGTCAGACACAACTGAGCAACTGAACAACAACAAAAGGGAAGGAAGTCAAGAACCATCATCATCACCTGCCTCACACACTCCAGCTAACCACTGGAGGTTTGTGAATAGATTGGCTTTGGTTTCCATTAGAATGTTCACATACTGAGCCTCTGTTGCTGAAAATATTTGTGTCAAGGGGACAATGTCAAGGAGAGGGAATAGTGAGACATTTGGAAATACAAGACCTGGGCTTCATCCCTGTCTCTACCTCTTTATTAGCTGAGCAACTTTGGGAATATTGTCTAACATCTCTCTGACCTCATAGCATCACCTTCAATCGGACAACTGGTAGACCTGCCTTACTAAGCCTCAATGAGTACATCATGCATGTGACAGTATTGGGAAAATTCTAAGTTGGTATAACTGTGAGTTGTTACTAATCCTATTTTTATGCAGGAAGCTTTCACTGAACATCAAATGTGTATCCAACATTGTTCTGGCACTGGGCACTGCAGATATGGAGAAGCCACATTCTTTGCTCTTAGGGTGAGATGGTTGGACAGCATCACCCACTCAATAGACATGAGTTTGAGCAAACTCTGGGAGATACTGAAGGACAGGGGAGCCTGGTGTGCTGCAGTCCGTGGGGCCTTAGGGGATGCTCCAACCACTAAAAGAAACTGAGAAACACAACACCTATTATGAGATGATATGACACATGTCATGGGAACACAGAGGAGGGAGCAATTGCCTGCCTTTGGAGAGAAGGAAGACATCAAAGATGAGGAGACATTTTACTTGTGACTAAAGAATGACAAGTGTTATCCAGGTTGAAAATAGAGATGATCATATGACCTCAGGCATAAAACCAACTTCTCTGCACCTCAATTTCCTCATCTCTAAAAAAGAGATTAAGATGAGTGCCCTTCATACAAGATTGCTGCCATGAAGATGAAATGAGGTGACACATGGGAACATGCACATGGAACTCTGCCTGACACAGAGCTGGAACCTAACACTTGTAACCTAACATCACTATCATCATTGTTGTTTCAACCACCAGGGACCCTGGCCCTTATCAGGACACATTAGATGACATTTCCTTATCAAATGACAAGGAAATCCCAAGTTCACTGTGGGCTCTGCTTCCTACAATAGAGATCTGGGGGCCATTCTTCCAGTTCTGAAGTCACACAGCTGTTCTACATGACCTGGTCCCACTTTGCCCTGACACAGTTGTTCAGTGACCCCTCTGCTGGTGAGTCTTCAAGACACCTCACAAACAGTATCTATTCCAGAAGCAGAGATCCCACCAACTTCACCATCATCTCTCTCTCTCTCTGGTTTTCTCTCCTAAGATAGCTCCTCCTCCAGGAAGTCTTCATGACCTGACCACAAAAGTAAGACCAGCATTTGACTGCACACCCCTCCCTTCACTGACATTGGGCACCCCGCAGTTCCTATCACCATGACATTGGTCCCGGGCATGGTATTGGTCCCCACAGCCCAAGCACACACAGCCTCCTGGACTGAGCCTCCAGATCCTAGCCCTCAGCCCTGTGGGCTTGCCTGTAACTGATCCCCAGAGCCTTCTAGAGACAGAGACAGACTTTTGGGAAGGGTGCCAATCTAGGAGGGCAATCCTGACAAAGGGGCCGGAGGCAGTGATGTGGCACAGCACCCAAGGCAACAGGCATGGACGAAGTCTAAGGCAGAACATAGTGTGATTTGTGGCTCAGATGGAAAACATTCTCTGTTCCTCCCACTGCTTGGTGATTTCAGCAGACTCAGAAGTACAGACTCTGGCTCCCTTCCTCCCCTCCCCCTGAGGTCCAGCCTGCTTACTCTGCTCCTCTGCCCCAGGCGGCTGTTGTTTCACTACCTCTATTTCCCAGCGGGCGGCCTTGACCTTCCTGGGTTCCAGGACTGGGCTGAGCATCTCCCCCTCCCTGACCCCAATCCCAATCATCCTATCCTGTGTCCTGTCTGGAGTCGGACCACAGACAGCCCCTCCCCACTCACTCTCTAAAGGGGCGCCCCTTCTAGATTGTGGTGGTGGAAAAGGGGGCTCAGGTGGATTGCCCCTAACAATGTATGAGAGCCCAGGGCAGCCATGTCATCGTCCCTGTCCAGACTTCCTTGCCTGTAAAAGGAGGAGGCTGGGCTGAAGCCACCAGGGCCCCCCATGAGTATGATACGCATGAATCCTTAATCTATAACCTTATCTAGAATATCACACAAGGACCTAAGCAGAATGACCATGGACTCGATGGGAAGAATATATCTAAATCCAGTGTTGAGTGGGGCCTCCGAGGATTGACGTGATCTGGACTCTGGCCCTCTTGAGCTTCAATTCAGTGCTAAGCATTCAATCCCTTTGCACTCCATTCCAGCGACACTGGCTCCCTGCTTGTTCACTGACCATCACCAGCTCAAGACCTGAATGAGATTTCTCCTCTTCCATCTCTTTACCCACTTGGGTCCTCTGCTCACCCTTCCGTTCTCAGTTCTAGCATCGTCCCTCCAGTGAAGACTTTCCTAAGGCCCCAGCCCATCCTCTGACCCTTATTAGTCTCTATCGAAACTATGACTATCTGAAGTTACCTCATGTCTTTATTTATCTCCTCTCTGCCTCCTTTAGGAAAGCAGAAGCTTTGTGAGGGCGGGCATCCTCTATGTCTGGCTCCCCGCTGAACTCCAGCGCTAAGATCGGCCCGGCTCCAGGAGTGTACTTGCAGGCGGGGCTCAGTGGGTAAGGATCAGTTTGGAAACAACAGCCTAGCTCATCTTTGAGCTGCCCAGTGCACAGAAGATTGGGATTGAACATTTAGCCTCTGGTGAGTCGAATCTAACTTCACACAGGAGGAGCCCGCAGTACAATTTTGTGTCCCTGCCTCAGGCTACGATGCCAAAACCTAAGGGGAAAAGGAAGAGACTTCTTGGTAACTTTAAGAATAATAGTCAAGTGCATGTCCTATTCACAATAGCCAAGACATGGAAACAACCTAAATGTCTGTCCGCAGATGAATGGATTAAAAAAAATGTGGTATATATGCATGATGGAGTATTACTCAGCCATTAAAAAAAATGAAATAATGCCATTTGCAACAACATGAATGCAACTAGAGATTATCATACTAAGTTAAGTAAGTCAGGCAGAGAAAGACAAATATCATATGAAATTGCTTATACGTGTAATCTAAAATACGACACAAATGAACCTAGCTATGAAACATAAGCAGAATAAGGGACATAGAGAATAGACTGGGGGTTGCCAAGGAGAAGGAGGATGGGAGAGGGATGGATTGGGAGTTTGGTACTAGCAGATGCAAACTAGTACGTATAGGATGGATAAACAGTGCAAGGGGAGGTTTCAGAATGGGACGCCCTGGGCACTGTCACCAGCTCCCACGTTGGCTAATCATCAGCATCATTTAGAAGACTTCTCACAATAAGTCTCTCAACATACCTTGGCCCAATTCCAAATTGACTAAGTCAGAATCTTGGTGGTGACAGAATCTGTTTTTCAAAATGTTTCATGGGTGATGCTGCAGCTAAGCCCAATTAGGGAAGTCCTGTTCGTGGAACCTGGCTCCCTGCCTTGCTGCATTTGCTCCAGGGCCCGTATTCCTGTGGTTTGTCCCTCTGTGAATAGAGTCTCTGAAAGGCACTCACAGAGTGGAAACAAGCTTGGAGACAATTCCCTCATGCGCGGTGTCAACACGGAATTCACATTGTCAGCGGCATTGCTGGTTCCCATCCATGCCCACCCCCGCCCCCCACCAATCTGCAAGCTGGCTGTAGGGCCAGAGCCACACCGATCACACCTGAGACCAGGGAGAGCCTTCAGGTCCACTGTGGGTCCCGGCAGATGAAGGAATCAGGAGGCAAGAACTAAGGGTGGGAGGCCGGCCTGCTCACCGGCCATGCTTGGAACCAGCAGCCAAGGCACTTCGATCATCAAACCAATTGTTTGACACGCCACAGAAGCCTAGACAGCATCTCAGTATCTTACTTAATTTACGCAGCTACATCTCCTATTGTGAATTTATTGGACTTTAAAAGTCCCCACATAAAAAAAAAAAAATAAAAGTCCCCACATAAAGAATCCTAAGAAGTGTCTGTAACTTAGTAAGCACAGGGTAAAAGATGGCTGGATGGCTGGCCTGATGAATTGTGGATGGATAAGGGTGAAAAGCAGTGGAAGTGTTAGTTGCTCAATCATGTCAATTCTCTGCAACCCCATGAACTGTTTGCCTCAGTCATGTTCGACTCAGTGTGACCCCATGAACTGTAGTCTGCCAGGCTCCTCTGTCCATGGCATTCTCCAGACAAGAATACTGGAGTGGGTTGCCATTTTCTCCTCCAGGCGATCTTCCCAACCCAGGGACTGAACCTGCATCTCTTATTATGTCTCCTGAGCTGGCAGACAGGTTCTTTACCATTAGAACCACCTGGGAAGCCCAAATTGTAGCCCACCAGGCTCCTCTGTCCATGGAATTCTCCAGGCAAGAATACTGGAGTGCTATCCATTCCCTTCTCCAAGGGATCTTCCTGACCCAGGGACTGAACCTGGGTTTCCTGCATTGCAGGCAGATTCTTTACCATCTGAGCCACCAGGGCAGCCCATGAATGAGGGTATCATCCTTTAAAGAGTATCTATTAAGAGATGCTCACTGCCCCCCACTCAAAAGCAGAGATGTGCAAACATAGACTTGGGAAAGGTACTGGTAAGTTCCATTTGGAAATGAGTATGCCCTCTGCAAGATTTCACTTGCAAATGAATAAATAATGAACCTCAACAACATCCATGTGTTTTGGTCAGAAGAGTAAGGACGCTTTGTCCGTGGTTCTGTAACACCATCAATTAGTTCTGGTGTAGCCCATGGTCACTGTTATACTATGGGTAGGCGGTTAGATGATACACATCTGAAACTGTTTATTTTTCACTGGGACTGCATGAGAAACATATTTGCAGGGACTTGTAACAACAGTAAACTGGCAAGAAGACACTGTCATTAACTCTCCTCGGGGTGTTTGGCGATGCTGCACGCAGCCAGCAGGCAATGTTTGTTTTTTGGTTTGGTTTCAGATTTTGTTAACTAACAGAGAAGAGCGGGTTGTGGTTCTTCCTCTTCATTAATAAGAAGGACCAGGACCAATGGACAGGGAGCCCAGCAAGGAAAACTGGGTCAGACATGCAGAAGTACTTCCTGGTTCTTGCTCAAGCCTCGGGTCCCCAGATCAAGGGAGATGGCCTCTACTATCCTTCAGAAGAGTCATCTTCAAAGCCGGCCCTGGCTGTTCCTAGAGACACAGCCAGGGCCATGATAACACATGAAGTGAAAGTAATAGTTGCTCAGTGGTGTCCGACTCTTCGCAACCCCTATGGACTGTAACCCTCCATGCTCCTCTGTCCATGGGATTCTCCAGGCACGAATACTGGAATGAGTGGCCATTCTGAGTCACCACGAAAGCCCATGATAACACACATGATTCACTAATGTGTTCTAAAGTTATTAAGTGAAATAATCCATGAATTGTGTCGCACCACCCACACACGCGGTAGGTGAAGGGAGATCAGCTCCAGCCACGCAGGCCTTTTCTTTAGGTCCAGAGCTCTCTGTGGCTGGGAGTTGGCTCTGTCCTTCCAGGCTAAGGACATCCTGGATGGAGACACAGGACAACGACAGCGGCCATCCTGGGCATGCCCACGCTCAGCTTCAGCTGGGTTCACCAGGCCCGGACAGAGAAAGGGATGTGGGGCCAAAGAGAGGAAGAAAAATCCAAAAATGGGAGGACACGGAGGAGGACGATTGCTCTGTGGTTGGACATGCAAGTGGTCTCTGCTGGCTTCCTCCGGGGTCGCCATCACCCTCTTGGGGCCTGGGAAGAGGCTGGGCCCAGGGGGCGCTACTGAGCATGCTCAGTGCGTGCAGGCGCCAGCCTGGGAGGGCGGGTCTGGCCCTCATGAACCTAGCTCAGGCCCCCAACAGCTGCCGCCTGTAACCACCCCGCCACACCACCTGGCGAGGAAGGGAGGGACCCAGGGCCCAAGGCCCACAGCAGAACCCCTGCCCTGCCGCACCTCTCAGAACTCATCCTTCCCCCTCTCCACACACAGAGCTGCCCTCAGCCCTGCCAGCTCCCTGGTCAGTGCGGAGTTCCGAGGGTGGAGTTTTGACCCTCAAGAAGGGTTAGGATATGTGAATAGGTGGGCTGAGGCGTCTCAGATGCCACTGCTGCAGTGGTCCTGCCTACCAGAACACTGAGAAGTGGCCCTGTGGCAGTGACTTTATAAACACCAACTCTGTTCCAGGGACTGTGCTGTGACATCCCTGCTCTAGGACTCTCAGAGCCCAGGCAGAGATGAAAGGGTAAGGTCATGGTACAGTGCAGCCACTGCTGAGATGTGACCATGCAGAAGATTCTGTGGGAGCCTGGTGGAGAAGCTCCCAACTGTGGTGTCTTCAGAAAAGACTCAGGAAAATGCACACATGAGCACTTGTGTATAAGTGTGTGCATGCATGGACACATACACACACACACACACACACACACACACACACACAATCATGCTTGGTGGTCTGGCTGTGCCCCCAGATCAATGACTCTACCTAGCTGAGTTAATGGTCCAAAACTGGTTGTTCTATCTGCCTCCTCATCCATCCACAATCCATCCATCTATTCATCCATCTATCCATCTACTCCCTTATCCATCCACTCCCTCATCCATCCATCTATCCACCCATCCCCTTATCCATCCACTCCTTCATCCATTCATCCATCCATTTTTCATCCATCCATCCATCCATCTTTTACTGTGTGCTTACTAAGCTACAGGCACTTTTCAGGATTCTTTATGCATCTGATCTCATTTATTGCTTACAATAACTTTATCAGATAGGAGTTATTAATGATATTTTAAACCCAAGGAGTTCAAGACCCAAGAAGCTTAGTTTCTTGGCCAGAGTGCCCTAATAAATGGCTGAGCTGGTATTTTAATCTAGATCCAAATAATCCCAATCTAAAGTTCTTTTTAGCTCTCCCACATCCCCTACACTGTGTTCTTCAGAAAATTGGATTTTCCAGTTCCTCACAGATGTTTCACACAGACAATCTCTCTCTTTTAAGAAATGTATTAATAACTGCCAACATATAGATCTCCTGGAGAAAGGAATGGCAACCCACTCCAGTATTCTTGCCTGGAGAACAAAATGACGGAGGAGCCTGGTGGGCTACAGTCTACAGGGAGTTGGACACAACTGAATGACTAACACCTTCACACACACACACACACATACACCAGAGGCTCTGGTAAATAATGCAGGACCTCTATCTAATCCAGCATTCACAGACTCAATGGTCACTGAGCTTCTTTGGTAGCTAACAACTCAGTTCCAGGGCAGTTTGAGAAAAGTTGCTTGACCCCCTTACCCGAGCTAGGATCCCAACCGAGGACTCCTGCCCCCAGCAAGGCATTTTTTCCTTCTGCCAGTGAGCGATGACCTGACTTTAAGCTAATCAACAATCTATCCCCTTGCATCTCAGTGATTCTCTTCTTCCTTCGCCTCTGTTCTCTCCCTGCGCATCTGCACATCGCCACCAAACACAGAGGGTAAAGGGCCCAGGAGACATCCCAGAAGTGACAGGTTTGGTCTGCAAGCCACTGGATTTGCAGTGTACACTGGACTCCCATCCCAGCTCTGGGCTAGGAGCCTTAAATGCCTATTGGTCCAATACAAGAGCCCGTCTTCCTGGTTCTTCTTGCCTCATCCCCCCACCGCACTCTTCTGTAGGGCTGTCCACACAACAGCCTTCCTTGCTTTCTATACTCCATCCCCAGCTCTGGCTTTGGGAGGATTTACTTGTAAAGTTTCTCTTTCTATCCTTCTTATAGTTATCTCTCTGGAAAAAAAAGAGACAGACAGGCAGGACCAACCCAATTATGAGCATCCCCAGGCTCAGAAAGGATTCTACTTGCTGCCCCCAAAAGAGAGACTGGGCCCTGCTTCTCCCCACCTGGAGCCGGGAGCTAAAGGCCAAGGGTGACATGGCAGAATGTCCACGCAGGGGAACCCCTTCCCACTCTGTAGCTGCCCCACATCCCTGCCTGCCACCCCCCAGGGAGTCAACAAACATCATGCCCCTGGACTCCAGGCCCTGACTCACTGCAGTGCCGGGAAGTCACTGCCTGAGAATCTGCAGCCTCAGCGGCTCCAACCAGGCCCTCTGTTCTGCACCCCGGGGCCTGAGCACCTCCCACTGCCAGCTAGGGGATGGTTTTTTCCAATGAACTCAAGTCATCCCGAATGTGTGATCCCCCGGAGGGGCTGGAGTTGGCCTCCTGAACATGGACGGGGAACCCCTCTGCCTAGTGAACAAAACGTACAGCTAAACACAAGAACCTGTGCTCTCCTGGGTCTCACTAGCATCCATGGGTCCCCAGGCCCCCCAGCAGAGAGCAGCCTGGGCACCATGGGACCCCACACGAACCAGATCAGAATTTAAGGATGAGGAATTACATGTTGATTGCTTCTGACACTGAGACAGAACAGTGAGAACTGAGGCTCCCAAGGGGAAGGGAAATCTACTTCCCTGAAAATAGGCAACCCGAAAGAAAGGTGCTAGGACAACAAATGCCCAATGGACACCAAGAGACCATTCTCCCCTCCTCTCTCTTCATGGCCCCTTCCATCCTTATCTACTATGTAGTTAATAAATTCTGATGGGATAAAAGGCATGTGTGTGCGCGTGTGTACTAAGTCACTTCCGTCGTATCCGACTCTTGAGAGCCCATGGACTGTAGCCCACCAGGCTCCTCTGTCCATGGGATTCTCCAGGCAAGAATTTTGGAGTGGGTTGCCATTTCCTTCTCCAGGGGATCTTCCCAACCCAGGGACTGAACCCACATCACTTATTTCTCCTACAGTGACAGTCTGGTTCTTTATTACTAGCGTCTTTATTACTAGCGTCTTTATTACCTGAGAAGACCCAGGAGAAAAGGAGGAAAGACAAAAGAGAAGAGAGCTTCAAATTCTCGGTCTGCTTTCAAACTGTGGTGTTGGAGAAGACTCTTGAGAGTCCCTCAGACTGCAAGGAAATCAAATGATCCATCCTAAAGGAAATCAGTCCTGAATATTCACTGGAAAGATTGATGCTGAAGCTGAAACTCCAATACTTTGGCCATCTGCTGTGAAGAACTGACTCATTTGAAAAGACCCTGATGGTGGGAGAGATTGAAGGCAGGAGGAGAAGGGGACGACAGAGGATAAGATGGTTGGATGGCATCACCGACTCGATGGAAGTGAATTTGAGCAAGCTCTGGGAGTTGGTGATGGACAGGGAAGCCTGGGGTGCTGCAGTCCATGGGGTCACAAAGAGTCGGACACGACTGAGTGATTGAACTGAACTGACCTTTTTTACCCTCCACAAAGTTTCCAGTCCCCCCTCCAAACATAAAACAGAAGCAATATGGTAACAAATACAATAAAGACAAAAAATGGTCCACATTAAAAAAAAAAATCTTTAAAAGAGAAAGAAAGTGGGTAAGGAAGGATAAAGGTTCATTCTACTATTTCCTCTATTTCAGGGCATGTTGGATCTGTTCCTCTCTCTGCTGTGCCCTTTTCTTCCTCCTTCTTGAGTCTGGGGAGGACGACATCAGGCAGTTACCCCAGGGTTTCCCTGGAGTCTCAGGCTCACTGTCATCACTGGCTTCTGTTAAGGATGCACTCTGGAAGTGAGGTTCCAGCCCCAGCTCTGCTGTGTGAACATTCATGAGCCAGAAGGAAAAAAATATTAAGTTCCTCACTATCAAATTTTACTTTGGAAAGCAAGACGATTTTCATTTGTACATCTATCTCCTTGTTACCCCATCCCCCCACAGAGTTTCCAGTTACCCAAGAAAGCTGGCCACTGGTACATTTTCAAATGAAGACTCTTTGGCGGTTGTGAATTGACCTTGGGACTTCCCTGGTGCTCCAGTGGTTCAGAGTCCATCTGCTAGTTCAGGGAACATGGGATCAATCCCTGGTCCAGGAAGATCCCCTGGAGAAATGAGTGGCTACCCACAGTATTTTTGCCTAGAGAACCCCACGAACAGAGGAGCCTGGCATGCTATAGTCCATGAGTGCTCAAAGAGTTAGACATGACTGAGCAACTGGACAATAAGTGGTACCTCCTCTGGTGGAGCCTTTCTTAACCTAGTGTGATCTATTAAACAGATGTAATCAGAACTCCTCATTCCTGAAGAGATTATACAGATATCCTTACATCTAGTAGTCAACTTTCAGAATTGTGTAAAGGCAAGCAGCAATTGCCATGATGCCAGGGTTGCAATTTTTGGAAGCACTGATTATGTTTTATTGAAGGCAGTAACTAGGAGTCAGACAGATTTCCTTCACATGCTCTCAGCGCTTGGTTTGTGCTAAGGGCATGTACTCATTGCCTTATACTTTTGATTATCTATGTGTCTTCTTGTACACGAGAAAAAGGGGAGCTCCCTGAGGGCAGTGGTTGTATCTAACTCATCTTCTACTTCCTGGAGGTCAAGGCACAGAATAATGCACGAAGCGTCTCATGAACTGAACTGGACTTGCTGATCTTTCAAAGACAGTAAGCCCTTGTGTCTGTGGATATGTAGTTATCACAGCCCCATAAACAGGTTCTCTTTAAACTGTAAGGTCACACAAAATTTTACAAGTCGCCTGTTCCTTCCTAAGAAGATATCCAAAAGGGAAAATCAATAGAGGCAGGGGAGCACAGAGGCAAAGATCACATGTAGGGTGTGGGAGGTCTGGGTTCCAGTGAGAGCCTTGGAGTCCATGGTGGCCAAAGGACCTTAGACAAGTCCCTTGACCTAAGACTATGTCTTCTCACCTGTGGGACAGTGATAAATACCATGCCCTCTGGCCACCCACAGATGTCAGGGGTAATAACAAGTATAAAGCTCACACTATGACAAGTTCAGGGGTTTCCCTGGTGGTTCAGCAGTAAAGAATCTGCCTGCCAATGCAGGAGAGGCTGGTTCAGTCTCTAGGTTGGGAATATCCCTGGAGAAGGAAACGGCAGCCCACTTCAGTATTCTTGCCTGGAGAATCCCATGGACAGAGGAGCTTGGTGGGTCACAGTCCATGGGGTCGCAGAGTCAGACATGACTGAGCGACTAACATTTTCTTTTCCCACACCCTCATTGAGCTTGCCATCTCTGGGGAGATGACTGGCCTGCATGGCTGACACCTGCTCTCTCAGAACCACACTTGCCCTCAGAAAGGGGATTTGGAAGGCCTGGGTTCACTTCCAGGGGAGGTAGATCACTGCAAAAAAGTCAAGAGATGAGAGAAAACAATTTTCCACCTTTCTTTCCTGCACAACGGACCACTTTCCACATTTCATTGGAGAAATTCAAGGAATGTAGGGACTTCTCGAAGTCATTGTCATCTCTGAGTATCTATCAGTCCAGGCAGGCGTCCCTGGAGACGCCAAAGGCGTGTGCCACACAGGCGTGCCTCTCAGAGATGCCCTCAAATCTGCTTGTGATATATTTTAATTTATTAGCTGACCTTACAGACAAAACATCATCACAATAGTCTTCACCCTCAAAAGGGTTCGCTCAGAAAGGAGAGGTCTTGTGGATCACTTCTGCATAGGAAGTGTGTGTGTGTATGTATGTATGTGTGTGTGTGTGCATGCATGTATGTGTGTATGTGTGTGCCTGTATGTGTGTGTGCATGTGTGTATGTGTGCGTGTGTGTGCATGTATGTATGTGTGTGCATGTTTGTGTGTTTGTGATTGTGTGTGTGCATGTGTGTATATGTGCGTGCCTGTGTGTGTTTATGTGTGTGTGTATATGGGTGTGTGTGTGCATATATGTGTGTGTTGTGTGTGTATGCGTATATATGCATGCATGTGTGTATATATGTACATGTTTGTGTGTGTGCATGTGTGTGGGGGGGGTGTGTGCGCATATATGTGTGTACGTGTATATTATGTGTATGTGTGTGCACGTGTGTATATATGTATGTGTATGGGTGCATATATGTGCATATATGTATGTGTGTATTATGCATATGTGTATATGTATGCGTGTGTGTGCGCACATGTGTGTGTGTGTGTGTGTGTGTGTGTGTGTGTGTGTGTGTGAAGGCAGAGGGGCAGATGGAGCTGAGCACAAGGGAACACATTTTTCAAAGGCCACCCTCAGGACTTGCCCATCAGCAGCTGTGGGGCGGCTGCATCTTGCAATTGTTTGGAAATTCAAGCCCGGGATGTATACAATTTTCCCCAAATAACCCCTTGAAGGGAAAAATGACAGTGTAAGTGACACCAAGAATACTCGAAAGCAGGGAGACACAGACAGCCATCTCCTTCACTCTGGTCATGTTGTGCCAAAGCCCACGTCCTGGAAACCTCTGTGCTCAAGGAGAATCACCAGTTGGGTTGTGCCTGGACATCCCGTGTTTTAACTTCTTCTCAAGCTCTTGCAGCCACGCGTTGGACGGCCTGACCAGAACATACCAGTGATCCTAAAAAACATTACCCGTCACCCTCTCCAACCTCAGAAACGCCCCCGTCTCCGGTGCCGCTGTGTGACCAGTTGCTTCTACACACATCACACCGGGTGTCGCTCCCAGCTGGGGGTGGGAGGGATGGTCCCTACAGGTTCTCTCCATCCTCTCACCCTACGTTCTACCTCGCCCTCTAAGTCCGTGAACTCTGAGCCATGCCCAGATTCCTCCCGTGTCAAGTTCTCCATGGCCTTGCCAAGGTGGTCAAGAACCAAAGGCCATCAACAGAGCAAGAGCTTAACCTGTGACCAGGCTCACCATCCTCCAGTCCAAGGATGTGTACAAATACTTCAACTTTAAGATGCTGGCGCCAAAGCCAAAGCCGAGCCCTTTAACCATGTTCCCTGACAAGGCAGGAGATGCTGTTGGTGCCCTGTGTGGTGGGGGCTGTTCATGCCCCAAGTGGGCAGGGACCGTGGATGATAACTGAGGCCTGGAGCATTCTGGGTTCTGCCCCCTAATCACTCCAGGTGTATGGCAGAAACCAACACAATATTTTACAGTGATTATCCTCCAATTTAATTAATTAATTAATTAAAAATAAAACACTTTGCTAAAAAAAAAAAAAGAAAAGAAAAGCAGAGGCCTTGGGTTGAAGAATTAATTCTTCTGAATCCGTATTTCCTTAACCTGAATGCTTTCTTTCAGGTCAGGTTTGTGCCTGGTGTGGAGAACCCCTGATGTCAGCTACCTGGAGTAAGGGTGTCTGCTTTTTAAATTGTTTATTGAAGTATGGTTGATTTATAATAGTGTGCCGATCTCTGCGGTACAGCAAAAAGACTCAGGTATACATATATATACATTCTTTTAAAATATTCTTTTCATTATGATTTATTCCAAGAGACTGAATATATGTTCCCTGTGCTATACAGGATGACCACTTATCCATTTATCCATGTAGTAGTTTACACCTGTTAGCCCCAAACTCCCAGTCCATCCCTCCCCCACTCCATCACCTTGGCAATCACAAGTCTGCCCTCTATGTCTGTGAGTCTATTTCTGTTTCATAGGTAGGCTGATTTGTGCCATATGTTAGATTCCACACGTAAGTGGTATCAGACAGTATTTGTCTTTCTCTCTCTGACTTACTTCACTTAGTATGATAATCCAAGTTGCATCAATGTTGCTGCAAATGGCATTATTTTGTTCTTTTTTATGGCTGTGTAGTATTCCGTGTGTGTGTGAGTGTGTGTGTGTGTGTGTACACACACATATATACATATACATCACATCTTCCTATCCATCCATCCTTACATACATACATCTTCTCCATCACCTGTCATCATCTGTTATGACCACATACATTGTTTCCATGTCTTGGCTAGTGTTAGTAGTGTTGCTATAACAGAGGGGTGCATGTCTCTTTTTGTATTTGAGTTTTGTCTGGATATATGCCCAGGAGTGGGATTGTTGGATCATATGGTAGTTTTATTTTTAGTTTTCTAAGGAACCTCCATGCTGTTCTCCATAGTGGCTGCACCAACTTACATTCCCACCAACGGTGTACGAGGGTTCCTTTCTCAGGAAGTCAGAGTTTATATATATGTGTTGGGGGGGTAGGGAGGGAGTGGGGAAGCATGCATCTCTGTGTGTGTGTATGCACTTGCACAGGTTTGCAGCCCACACTTGCACATGTGTTTGCAGTAATAAGGAAGTAGAGAAAGCAGCAGAGACTCAGAATATGGAAAATCTCTATCAGGAGACCTGACAGTAAAGAAGAATGTCCACCTCGGGCAGGAGTCAAGAAATTAATGAGTTAAAAGAGAGTGTGGGGAGGGCAGTTAGAGAGATTATGATCAGAAAGAGCCAACATGGGTGTCTTAGAACAGGTCATGCCAAGATTACTTCCCTACAGTTTTGAAGTTCTACATAGTATCATATTTGGATTTCAGGAAAGTTGTTATGAATTTAATTTTTAAATAGGTAACGTATCAAAGGGATTCTCTGGTGGCTCAGTGGCAAAGAGCCTAACCACCAATGCAGGAGACACAGGAGGTGCGTGTTCGATCCCTGGATCAGGAAGATCCCTGGAGGAGGAAATGGCAACCCACTCCAGTATTCTTGTCTGGAGAATCCCCATGGACAGAGGAGCCTGGCGGGCTACAGTCCACGGGGTCACAAAGAGTCGGACACAACTGAGCAACTAAACAACAACATATCAGAATCCCAGTGCACCCCTGGGAGGCAGATTCCTTTTTTGTGTTTCCTCGCCTGCCTCTCTGCTCCTCAACCACAACCACTATTATTCATTTCTCAACTGAGCTTACAGGATGTCTTCTGAGCACAGAAGCAAGTACAAGGGTGTGTGTGCATTTATTCATGTTTTCTCCGTTTCCTGCACAACAGGAAGTGCACAGCACACTTTGTCCAGTCCCTCTGCTGAGGCTTTCAAAGGGCCGGTCTGTCTTCATGGTCCAGCTGGAGAAGCAGGGAACTGGATGGCCCCGTGCCGCAGCAGGGACATGGCGCAGAACCAGAATCGAGTTCTGTTGACTCTCTGGCCCAGGTCCCTCCCACCGCATCACCCATCCCTGGATCTGCTGTCCGCCCACGCCAGGAAGCACTTCTGAAGTCCTGGCAGGCTGCTCAGAAGCAGTTTGTCCTCTTAAGTTGTTTAAGGTCCCCCTTGGCAACCTTGCACTCACCACTCATTTATTCAGCAGAACATTTCCTCATCCATCATGCAAAGGTAAACCTTAAGACCTCTGCTCTTTAAATGACTAAAGGACCTAAGCATGTGAAAGCCCCAGCCCATGACTTGGCAAATAGTAGCCACTTCAAAAAAATAAATATTAGTTAAATCTGAATGACCACTAAATTCCAGTGAAATGGAACCCAGATTAGAGAATGAATCTTAAAGAGGAAGGGACCTGGCTTCCTTCTGAGCCAGCCCAGGATGAAGTCTTTCTCAAGCCAGGGGTCCTTTCCTCCTCTCCTGCCAGAGAAACAGAAATCACACTCCGTATTCAGTATTCATTTGGGGAGCACATGACTCTCATGATGACCTGCTGGCAATGATCGGGCCCACTGATGGAGCTGACCGGAAGGAGTGAGCAGGTCAAGTGTGGCACGTGGCAGAGCAAGGGGTGGGGAAGGGGTGGGGACCCTCTCCCAGGGCCACCATCACTACCCTTTCCCATTCTCCAGGGACAGCCATGGTCACTGACGTGCTCTCACCAACCAGAGCATCTCTGGTCTGTGATCAGACTGCTCTGGGAAATCGTGTTTCTTCAACACCAGCTTTAGTCAGATGCAAAAGAGAGAGGCCGCTCCCCCCCTCCTCCACCACTGGAGAAAAATAAATGACAGACAGTCTAAAAGTGAAAGACTCTCTGGGAATGAGTTGGAGGGAGGCCCTTGCCACTGACCATTCACCAGCAGAGATCTCTGTAAATCTGGTATAGCAAATGGGCAAAAGAAAGAAAGGAAGACTTCCCTGGGCTGGTAACTTTCTGAATCAGTCTGCAAGGTACACATATGCCTTTTCCAGGCCCCCAGAGAATCTCAGTTCATGTCCCCAAAGAGTGACCTGCCACTGCATATACACAAACACTACTCATCCTTGGAAGACCAGCTCCTTCCAATTTTCTTCCAGTTACAGCTCATCATTACCCCTCTTTCTCTATTGTGCTTCCACACCTGGCAAAGTCTCCACCACACTGCAGAACGCCTGATCAGACTCCCTGAGTGCAAGACCACTTCTTAGTGGCTGGGATTCTTAGTCTTGTCTCAACTTAAATCGGGCACACTTCCTGGTTGACCGGCTTCTTTTGGGGAACAGATGCCAGCATCACCTCCACTAGGCCCTCAGATCCTCAAACCCTGGCCTTTCTCATAGGAAAGAGGCAGTGCCCTGACCCTTCTCCTGAAGTCCTTCAAGAGGACACCACACTGACCCTGGTCCACCTGACCCGATGCCTCTCCACCCGCCAGGTCAGTTCTCAGATCTGTTCTCAGGCTGGGTTGCAGCAGTAACTCTGTCCTGGGAGCCAGGAGTCCTGGTCCCAGGGTCAGCTTTGCTGTCATTGCCGTAGGACCTTCTCCATTCTGGGCCTGAGCTTCCTGTCTGTAAAATAAAGGGCCTGTGGGACTTCCCTAGTGGTCTAGCGGCTGAGAGTCTCATGCTCCCAATGCAGGGGGCCTGGGTTCAATCCCTGGTCAGAAAATTAGATCCCACATGCTGCAACAAAGATCAAAGATCCTGTGTGTTACAACTAAGACCTGGCACAGCCAAATAAATACATATAAATATAAAAAATTAAATAAAAGTTCCATGATCTTTACATTCTCCACGGCCATGGCCATCTGTACAGCTCAGGTGTGCCCTCCTTGCTCAGAGCCATGGAGAACAGGACACACCCACTGCCAGCTGAACGGCCTTCCTAAGGCCGGGCGAGGGGGGAAGAGGTCTGTCTTATTCCACCCCCTCCCCACTTTCCTGGAGTCTGCACAGTGATTTCTCCCCAGACCTCCCCCGGACAGAGGGGTCCTAGATCTGGAGCTACATCACTTCTTCCAGGAGGCCCTCCTGGGTACCATTCCACTCCCCTTCCTCATCAGGGCCCCTCTCCTTGCCAGGGACCAGACACAATGCCCTGTCACTGGGGGAAGGGGACCACAGGACAGCAGGCTTCTTAGCAAGAGCCACCAACTACCCCTCCGGAAGGGGAAGAAGCTCCCTGAGCATTCAGACACAATGGTAAGGAAGGTTCAGAAGGGTGTCGGCCACAAAAAGAAGCTCTCACAGATGAACGGGGAGAAATGGAAAGAATTCTCCATCTTGGCTTGGCCAAGCAACAAACGTGCTGGGCCATCGCCTGGAGTAGCCAGGGGAGGGACAAAAAGATAGTACTCAGTTTGGATTGAAGAGCATCACATCTAACAGTAAGAGGAAGCCTGGCTCCCCGTTCACAGTAATTACTGGGTGAGAAAGTCAGGTCACAAAATACAGTCCATCTGATTTATACAGCAGGCCCACAAACACACACAGAGATTGGAAGGCCATCTGCCAGAAAGTTAACAGTGATCACGTGAGGCATGATTCATTTTCGCTTTTAAAAAAACAGAAATTATCAGTAGTTTTGCATTTTTCGGCAGTTAAATAAGGACTGTTTCACAAAGAGGAAAAGTAGATAGTAAGTTATTTTTAAGTGCCCCTTGGCCTAAGATTTGAAAAATAAAAATTCTAAAAATAAGAGGTTGGTCCCTATTCAAATGCATCGCAAAGCCAACACCACACTGAAAATAAAGACACATCTGAGCTGCAGGTGCCGAAGAAGAGACAGGGCTTTTCAGGACGGAGGAATGCAAGGTGCAGGAACAGGAAGAGGCCCCAGGAGACAGGCCTGGGTGGTGCTCGAAGGCCCCTGGCACCCACCAGAGAGGCGAACAGGGCACGAGGTGGAGGAGGGCAAATTCCTGTCCAGGCAGACCTACAGGAGACACATGGGCAATGCAACCAAAAGGCCTCAGAAAGCAATAGGGCTAATCCACTGAATACTCAGAATACTAGCAAAGGGAACGTTATTCTACCCCTGGAAGTCTGGAGATTCAAGCCTTTTTTAATTTACTGGTTAACTCTGTTATCTGCGTGGACCTGGCATCCTGCTCTGAGGAAGAAGACAGCTCACAGCATCCATCATCTAACCCCCTCCATCCCCCTTGGCAACAGGTGGCTTTGCAGACAGAAGAAGGATGAACCTTTTGGTTCTGCTGAGCCCCTGGTCATGTGTGCCGGGCGCACCGGGGAACTCCTCTATGCCCCCCACTCCTCTGAAGTGCAGAGGTCATGGAGGTCCCACCCAACTGCCTCCCTTGGCACAACATCGCTTCACCCACATGATCCTTCCTGGGGTCCTCTCCTACCGCTGGGAGCAGTGGAAGGCTCAGGTATACCACCCAAAAGCAAAGACCACCAGTGAGGATTCACGCCTTTCCAAAGACCCCTCGTTCCTAGAAAAGAGAGAAGGAATGCTTATCACACCTTCTCTCCCACGGGAAATAATCAGGTCCTCATCCCTGGAGCTCCCCTTTCCAAGGTGGTAGCAGTACACCTGGACGGTCTCTCCTTCTCCTACGGCTCACACCCTCTTGGACTGTGGTGGGAGGGTGTGGGCAGTGAAGAGCAGACAGACATTTCAGAAAGAATGAAAGGTTGTGAAAAGAAGTCAGCAGGGCTTGTATAAGAAGCAGGAGAGCCAATCAGATAGAGGAAGGGGAGAAAACCCACCCCAGGTAAGAGCAAGAAGACAGACACACTGCCTTCTTCCCCAGAGCCAGCACACCCCAGGAGCGCTGATGGAACCTGGCTCCTTGCCAAGAAGCCCCACTTTCCAGTCTCAGTTCAGAGACAGTAGTAGTAGTTGTTGTTGTTGAGTCACTCAGTCATGTTCAACTCTTTGCCATCCCATGGACTGTAGCCTGCCAAGCTCCTCTGTCCATGAAATCTTCCAGGCAACAATACTGGAGTGCGTTGCCATTTCCTTCTCCAGGGAATCTTTCCAACCCAGGAACCAAACCCAGGTCTCCTGCAATGGCAGGCAGATTCTTTACCGTCTGACCCACGAGGGAAGCCCTCAGAGGTAGTGGTCCCTAGATTATAGAAGCTGGAGCATTTGCCATGTGTTTCCAGCGGGGTGGCCTTGAGGATGCTCTGATGCTAAAGTAGAGAGACTCTCAGGCTGGAATGCTGGCTGCACTGTTTGGTCCCTACCCCCGCCTCCCCACCAGATGTGACAGGATCATTGATGTGACGAGTTCTTAAGGGCTGGCCAATCAGAGCCCTGGACTGGTGCCTGCAAGTTGGCTCCAATCCTGCCTATTCTTGAGCCAAGATCCTCAAGGCACCAGCTGGGTGGGAAGGGTATCTCTGGCCTCTGAGTTCAGAAGCCAAATCATCAGCCCCCTCTCTGCCAAAGGAAAGGCCGACACGCCTGGGACTGCAGTCTCTGAGGAAGGAGACAAAGCCAGGTAAACACTGGAGGTGGGGAATTAACAGAACACATCACCGGGGTGCACTGAACACCATCATCTATGTCAGTATCTTCTATACTACATGGAATTAGGTGGGTTTTTAACTGGTTGAGTAAAAACACCCAAGGAGTATTGATCAAAGAACTAGAGAAGGAAGGTTCTTGATAGCGTGCTCTGGTCCCTTATCTTTTCCTGGTCAATGTATTTTTTTTCAATGATTTGGATAAAGACAGAGGCAGCAAGCTTAAAATGTGCAAATAATACTGAACTGAAAAGAGCACAGTAGTTGGCAAGAGAAGTGTCCATGAAGGTCTCAGTCACCTGACACGAGTGGTTGAAATTAACAAGCTCTGGGTTTGACTCCAACAAGTGTCAGGAACTATATGTAGGTTCTGAAAAGCTTGTGGGTGAGGACAGCTCATGCCAATGACTGCTCACATCAACAAGGCTTGGCAGGGTCGTTGGGGGGCGGGGGTCTGCTGAATCTAAGCTAGCTCGATCCAACAGTGTAACATGAGCTCTCGGACTTAGATTATGTTGACAGATGCGTAATATTTGAAACACTTCAGAGTCCAACTGTACTCACTTTGGGAGTCTTTCTCAGGCACCCTCTTCTCAAAAGGGACACAGACAAATAGAAGAGGGTGACCAGAATAGGAAAATCTCTGTAAACACTGTCATTCCTTAATGAATAACGTAAATGGAAATGCTCTGCTCGGAATGGAAAACACTCAATGAGGCAGGCCAGCTGCCTTCCCACTTTCGATGGAAAATCCTGTGAGGACGGCTCTGCCTCTGCATGGACTCAGACAGTGATGCCAGGACCCACTCGTGGAAATCGTGGGATTCCTGATCAAAAGGGAGGAGTAGCTATATTATTATAAAGTCGTAAATGCTTCCTCCCTCAATGCAGGAGACACAAGAGATCCCTGGGTTGGGAAAATCCCCTGGAGAGGAAAATGGCAACCCACTCCAGTATTCTTGCCTGGAGAATCCCATGGACAGAGGAGCCTCGTGGGCTACAGTCCACGGGGTCGCACAGACTGAGGGGCTGAGCATGCACCCACAAGCATTCAAGCAGAGGCAACAGGAGCACCTGCCAGAGATGTGGTAGAAACACTGCTGGAATCCCTAAGTGGTCCCTTCAATCCGGGCTCTGTCAGGCTGGGGCCCTGCAGTGATGACAGGGAGGCCCCCAGGGAGTGGTAAGCAGATGAGGGATACTGGTCACTGGTCACCAACCGAAACTCTCCTCTGTGGACTGATGGGAGGGACTCACAGGTAGCCTCGGGGTAAAGGAGTGGAACAAATTTATCTCCTATAAGGACCCGACTCTGGATGCCAGACGTGCTCTGCAGGGAAAGTGGAAAAGCTTTTTAACCCAGGTTCAAACAGAGACACACTCAGAATGAAGGAGGCATGCATGACTTGTCCAAGACCCTCACGTCACTGGCAGCAGCCACAGAACCTGTGCAAAGGGCTTTACCCCAGGGCATAGCCTGTGTTCCACACGGAAAGGTGCTTCCCAAGCAGGGAAAAGACCTCAGATAAACCCAGCACGACAGGCAGCACCCCCATCAATAGACCTGGGAGGCCAGGTAACTTCTAGGAAGCCACTCTCCCCGTCTGCCCTCTTCTGTCAGGGAGGGTGGAGGTGGGGGCCTGGCCCCTTCCACGTCTCACATCTGCTATGCATTTTATGGATTCGGTGACTTTCGCTCCAGTGACACCAAGGTCACGGCACAGAAGCTTCAGGGCAGAGTGCCGAGGTGCCATCAATTTCCTGCAATGATGAGGCCAGAGCAGAATGTCTCTGGAGAAAAGTCTCTTAAGGACAGCTTTTGGGGTTGGGACCAGGCACAGAGGAGAGTCAGTAGCTGAGAAGTCCTGACCTCATCCGCTTTCCCACTCACAGCCCTGGGAATGATGCCGAAAGGGCAAGTCCCACTGCAGGTTAATAAACAGTCCCCTACTGCCCTTGGGGTCACTTCCACCCCAGAGGAAATTCACTCTCCTCCTCTAACCTTTCCCTTCCTTATTCAGCTTCAGATCCTCTTCTTACTCCCTGAAGCCCATTACTACTCAGAGGTTCCTGTGGCTATTTTCTTGAGGCTATTTATTCAGCTCTTACTTCTCTTCCTTGACAGCCCTTCTTTCTCATTTCTCTGTGCATCTTACAAACCTACACTGACTTTGTCAGACCCCCAGGAAAGCAGAGGGTCAGCCCTGGGAAGTTTCTTTCATCAATCCAGAGGGTAAGAATAAACTGTGTTGCACTCCTATATCTGAAATGGATGATCAACAAGGATCTACTGTGTAGCACAGGGAACTCTGCTCAATGCTATGTGGCAGCCTGGATGGGAGGGGAGTTTGGGGGAGAATGGATGCATGTCTATGTATGGCTGAATCCCTCTGCTGTTCACTTGGAGTTATCACAACATTGTTAACCAGCTACACTCCAATATAAAACAAACAAAAAAAAAAAAACTTTTTTAAAAAGTATACAAGCAACTCCTGAAGCTCAATTCCAGAAAAATAAATGACCCAATTCAAAAATGGGCCAAAGAACTAAACAGACATTTCTCCAAAGAAGACATACAGATGGCTAACAAACACATGAAAAGATGCTCAACATCACTCATTATTAGAGAAATGCAAATCAAAACCACAATGAGGTACCATTACACGCCAGTCAGGATGGCTGCTATCCAAAAGTCTACAAGCAATAAATGCTGGAGAGGGTGTGGAGAAAAGGGAACCCTCTTACACTGTTGGTGGGAATGCAAACTAGTACAGCCGCTATGGAAAACAGTGTGGAGATTTCTTAAAAAACTGGAAATAGAACTGCCATATGACCCAGCAATCCCACTTCTGGGCATACACACTGAGGAAACCAGATCTGAAAGAGACACGTGCACCCCAATGTTCATTGCAGCACTGTTTATAATAGCCAGGACATGGAAGCAACCTAGATGCCCATCAGCAGATGAATGGATAAGGAAGCTGTGGTACATATACACCATGGAATATTACTCAGCCGTTAAAAAGAATTCATTTGAACCAGTCCTAATGAGATGGATGAAACTGGAGCCCCTTATACAGAGTGAAGTAAGCCAGAAAGATAAAGAACATTACAGCATACTAACACATATATATGGAATTTAGAAAGATGGTAATGATAACCCTATATGCAAAACAGAAAAAGAGACACAGAAATACAGAACAGACTATTGAACTCTGTGGGAGAATGTGAGGGTGGGATATTTCAAAAGAACAGCATGTATACTATCTATGGTGAAACAGATCCCCAGCCCAGGTGGGATGCATGAGACAAGTGCTCGGGCCTGGTGCACTGGGAAGACAGAGGAATCGGGTGGAGAGGGAGGTGGGAGGGGGAATCGGGATGGGGAATACATGTAAATCTATGGCTGATTCATATCAATGTATGACAAAACCCACTGAAATGTTGTGAAGTAATTAGCCTCCAACTAATAAAAAATTTAAAAAAAATAAAAATAAAAAGAATAAACTGCTGGAAAACATACGGGTAGGAGGCATAATCAGAGAAAATTTTTAGACGAGGCCAGTTGCTTTATTTAGTAAATTAACTTTTTAAGGGATATCCGTTCCTTCTCTTAAAGGAGTTTTCTTTTTTTCCAAGGAAGAAGGGTAGAAACGGATATAGAGAGATAAGTTTAGATCATGTGTGTGTGCGTGCTTAGTTGTATCCGACTCTATTGGGATCCCATAGACTGTAGCCTGCCAGTCTCCTCTATCCACGGAATTTTCCAGGCAAGAATACTGGAATGGGTTGCCACTTTCTCCTCCAAGGGATCTTCCCAACCGAGGGATCGAACCCACATTTCTTTAGATCAATGGCCTTTGACTTCTTTCTCCTAAGACCTCTGTCTCTTTTTCTAGGCTTCCCATCACACGGTTTGGAATTCTTAAAATTTTTCTGACTTCTAAACCAAACAGTGGGCTGTGAAATTCTGATCTCTTGAGATTTTAAGTGATAAATGAATATGCATATCAATTTTGTGGTTGTTGTTCAGTTGCTAAGTCGTGTCTAACTCTGTCACCCCCATGGACTGCAGCACGCCATGCGTATCAATACTAGAGCAATATTTATGCTGTTGATTGAATTATGAGCTGTGTTTTCACTCTCTATCTGAAGCCAGGCAATGCAGAGGAATGTGGAAGGTCGGTGATGAGGATGAGGTCCTGGCGGGTTTGGGGTGAAGAGAACCGAGCTTCCAGCAGCCACAGACACACGCAGTTAAGAGGCTAAGCACCCTCGCAGTGTCTGCTGTTGGTTCCAAAGTCCTGGGGCCCTGCTGTCCCCAGCTCAGGTCACATCCTGCAAGCCAGGAAAGATGGTTAGGCGCCAGAGGGCCCTACAGTTGTAAAGGTGGCAATGTCGTGCAGCAGGCCATGCAGAAGGAGTGGTGGTCTCGTCCCCTGTGTGTTGAGGGTTCACTGAATTCCGTGGTGTATCTGCTGCCAAACAGGGGTGCTCGGACATGACATGATGAATCATGGTCCTCCACCTTTGGGGACCAGACTGTCTGCCTGCTGTCCTCTGTGAGCACCCAAGAAAGAGACTCATCAGAGTGGAATGAGTGAAGTTTGGTCTTATGTGGGGGCAGAACGAAGGACAAGAAAACACCTAGCTTTTCTTTTCCACACTGAGATGTCTAAACACAAAGGAGAGGGCAGAGGAATGGGACCCTCGGGGCTCTGTGAGCATGGGGTGTGGGTCCCCTTGCGGCATCTCCTCCTTGTCGCGCTCTTAGACCTGTCTATCCTGTGGATTCTAAAGCACATCCCACTCCCGGACTGTGGGAGATGCTCTCTCTGCTCTCTGCCCTATTTTCACCCTATAAGCCTTCTCATGTGCTTCTCTCCACTGAGCCCCACAATTAAAGAAGGAAAATACCACTCAGGCAAGATCCTAAATTATCTTCAGTTCAGTTCAGTTCAGTCACTCAGTTGTGCCCAACTCTTTGCGATCCCATGGACTGCAGCACGCAGCTTCCCTGTCCATCATCAATTGTCCATCAAATCGGTGATGCCATCCAATCATCTCATCCTCTGTCAGCCCCTTCTCTTCCTGCCTTCAATCTTTCCTAGGATCAGGGTCTTTTCAAATGAGTCAGTTCTTCACATCAGGTGGCTAAGTATTGGAGTTTCAGCTTCAGCATCAGTCCTTCCAATGAATATTCAGGACTGATCTCCATTAGGATGGACTGGTTGGATCTCCTTACAGTCCAAGGGACTCTCAAGAGTCTTCTCCAACACTACAGTTTGAAAGCATCAATTCTTTGGCACTCAGCTTTCTTTATAGTCCAACTCTCACATCCATACATGACTACAAGAAAAATCATAGCTTTGACTAGACAGACTCTTGTTGGCAAAGTAATGTCTCTGCTTTTTAATATGCTGTCTAGATTGGTCATAGCTTTTCTTCCAAGGAGCAAGCGTCATTTAATTTAATGGCTGCAGTCATCATCTGCAGTGATTTTGGAGCCCCCTGAAAATAAAGTCTGTCACTGTTTTCATTTTTTCCCCATCTATTTGCCATGAAATGATGGGACTGGATGCCATTATCTTAGTTTTTTAAATGTTGAGTTTTAAGCCAACTCTTTCACTCTCCTCCTGCACTTTCATCAAGGGGCTCTAGTTCTTCTTCGCTTTCTGCCACAAGGATGGTGTCATCTGCCTATCTGAGGTTATTTATATTTCTCTTGGCAATCTTGATTCCAACCTTGATTCTAAATTATCTTATTTGGGGAGGGGGGAGTAAAGAAACAAAGGAAAGATTCTGATGTCTCTCAACAGCAGAGGAACTGTCAGAGACCTACAAGAGATCCCGAAAGACCAAGGGGAGGCCCATATACCCTCTCCCCTCAAGGGGCTGGAAGCCAGTGGAGGAGACAAGGCCCAGACAAGTGAGGATTCTAAAACAAACCAATCACAAGAGATGCAGACTGGCAAATCAGACACCGAGGGTGGGGGAGGCACAGAGTCACCTCGGTGCTGGCCATACAGAGCAGATTTCTCCGGACAACTTCAACAAGAACCATGTCCTGATTTTCCGTTCAGAAAACAGTCACAAAAACTGTACGCCCCAGGGACTTCCCTGGAGGTCCAGTGGCTAAGACTCTGCATTCCCAGCTCAGGGGCCTCAGGTTCCATCCCTGGTCAGGGAACTAGAGATTCCACATGCTGCAACTAAAGATTTGGCGTGCCACATCAAAGATCAAAGACCCAAGTGCCGCAACTAAAACCTAGCTCAGCCAAATAAATAAATAGATATTTTTAAAAAATGGCATTCCCCAGAGTCAAACAGATGACCCAGGTAAGAGAATTTCAGCGGGAGGAGGGAGCAAGGAGAGCTCAATGCCGACAGGCAGGAGAAGGCAGGGAGGGCTTCGTGGAGGAGGCCACACCAGGGGTACCCATCCTCCAAGTGGGTACGCCAACCCACCTGGCTGTTCCGAGGCTCGGCCTCCCACTGTCTGACCTCCACCCCTAGCTTCATCTCTTTTGAACTTGCTCCACTCGGGTCCTCCTTCTGCCCCGACGTGGCACAGTGTCCCAACATCTGTAATTCACCGTGGCAGGTGCAAGGAGGGAGAGAGGAGATTGTAAACCACCCTCCCCTTCCATCACCCTGTCACACTCAAGCCCAGCCTTTGCCCAGGGCCTCCACGCTGGAGGCTAAGCACCACCCATATCCCCGCCAGGTCTTGGCGCTCCTGGGCTCTTGGCACCAGAGGCGGCAGCAGGCGGCTCCACCAGAAACGCCAGCTGCTCTCGGGTTTGGAGCATCAAGGTCCCAGCCAGGACTGGTGCCACTGTCCCTCCGAGGGACAAGAACACCAACTCACAAGTATGCATCAAGCGACTGCCTGCCTTGGGCCAGACACACACAGCACGATGAAGAATCGGGAGTTGACAACTCACCGGGAACATGGCTGAGTCCCACGAACTGGTGCATGGAGCCTGGTACCTGCAGAGAGCAGCCTAGTGGGCTGGAAGGGAGCCAGCCTCCCACCTGGGAACACTGCCCCTCTACAGAGGACAGTGTCTTCCCAACAGCCACCTTTCAGCCTGGCTCCAAAACCTCACTTCTAGAAAACCCACCTTCACTACCCATAGTCCCTTCTAAATCCCCCTGTCCCTCTGAGCACCTGGGACACTGCATGTCACACCAACCAGCAGAGACTGTGGGCACCTCCTTCCCATGGGATTAGAGGGGTCTCCATCCTAACTGCGCCTCACTTGAGAATAAGGCCCATGGAATTTGTTCATGTTCACTTCCCTCCAGAGGCCCTGGAGCAGCTAAACAGGTGGGTCAAAGCACAGGCTTCGGTGTCCTGGGCCCTCGTGGGTAATTCTAGCTCCACCTACTTATGAGCCCAGGAGACTCAACACATGACCTGCTTGGTGAGCACCTTCCCCCATCCACACAATGTAGCTGATGAATCTACTTCAGAGATGATGTGGGGGGATTAAATAAGATAATATAGGGGAAAGGTCTGTTGGGCACACAGTCGGTCCTCAAGCAGCCAGGGTTCCTGGGTGGCAACCCTGCACAGAGTGGACACTCAGGGTGACCTAGAGACCGTCTGTGCCCACCTGGGTGTGGTCCTGAGCTATAAGCCCTCTCCCCTCGGGAGTCAGGCACAAGGCTCTGTCTCTGAACCTGGCCCCTTAGAGAGGACTGGGCAAGAGCAATAGGAATGCTGGGGGCACCAAGGAGACCCTGGCATGTCCCCAGGAGTCTCTGCAAATGTGGAAAAGGATGGGAGGAGTCAGGTCTGGGAACAGCCATCCCCTTACCCCCCGATCAGGCTCTTTCTGTCACCACCGCTCCCTCCCTTGTCATCCTGCTTCCACCAGCCAGGTCGGAGGGGACAGGCCTCAGGGGAGAGCCAAGGGCCACCCAGGATGGCTGCTCAGCCTTCTCAGGCCAGCCTGGCCTCAGAAACAGCTGCTCTGCCCATGGGGGAGGGAGTGTTCCCCGAGCCTTCAGCTGGAACAGCACCCCCTCAAGTGGCAAGAGAGATCACGGACCACACCACCGAGACTGGCTTCTCCCAGCCAGAAAAGGCACAGTTTGGGGACTGGCTAGAGAGACAGGCTGCCCCCCCACAAAGTGAGCTGACCTCTACAGAGTGAGCAGGTGGGTAGACGCCTGCAGGGTCAGGCCCGGGAGCAGCTTGCTTCCCACCCCCCCCACCTCCACCCCCAGAAAAGGGACAGCACATGTGTGCCTTCACGGGCCCTCAGCCAATTCCTCTGACCCTACAGAGCTACTACCCACACTGTCTGCATAAAAAAGCATCTTTACTAAAACACTCATCTCCTTATACATCTAGCTAGGTACCATGGATAAGAAATTCCAAAGCTGTCTTACTGATGTCAATCTAGAAAATTTTCATCTTCCTTCTTTCCTTTCCAAACATGTATTAAGCACTTACTGTGTGCTGGATTAATGGAGAGATGAAGACAGATTAGACATACTTGCCCCCTCACTCCACCCTGCCCAAGGAGCATATAGTCTGGAAAGGGAAATAGATTTCCACCATTAGCAATGGCACAAGTACAGTCGGCTGTTACTGGTAATGAAACAGCAGTGTATTTAAGTCCCCTGCAAGCACAAAGGAGGACCAGTTTATTCGGCTGAATGTCCAGGGGCATTTAAGGGAAGGCTGGGGGCTTTTATGACAGAGGGCCACCCATCCCTCCCAAGGGCCCTCTGGGATGCTAAAGTCAGGCAGCAAGTAGCCCAATCAAGGACACCAGCTGCTCTGATGCCCAGGAGACTGGGGACTTGGGGACTTGGTCTTCCTGGGGTTTTATAACCCTTATTCAAGAAATGTCCTTGAGTTCCCTCCTGTGCAGACCACAGAAACCCAAAGATCCCACCCTGTTACCTCCACCTCCTGGGCATCAACCACATCCCACCTAGTGTTTCTGGAAATCTGGATGTTTTGCAAAGGTATCCTTGGCAGCAAGGATGAAGGATCCAAGTTCAAGAAGAGGAGGCTCAAAGAGTGTGTGGGTGAGCATGCACTCACCCTGGGATGGAGAGAGGGAACAGGTGATGGAATCACCACTGCAGGGAGGAGAAAGTGAAGGAAGAGAGACAGGCCCCTGAGAAAGAGCTGAAAAACATTGTAAGCAAGTGAGTTCGGCGCTTGGCCCGCCTTAGACTAAGAAAGTTGGGAAACACTGTTGTCACCACCTGAGTTAAGCTGGGTTATAATATCTCCACCTGTCAGAATTCTGTACCATTCACGTTACAAGCTAATTACATGCCTTTTGCACCAGACCTTCAGCTCAGAGCATCTGTCCTGCTCACCACCGAATCTGTGCCTGGCAGAGAAGAGAGTCTATATAAGGAAGGACCTTCAGTAATCTCGCCCCATCGAACGTAGAACAAAAGGGAGTAAGAGTCTGTGCAGCTCCGTGCAGGGAAGACTGCCTCCAAGCGAGGACATGTTTCTACTGAAGCACGTGCAGTGTCCCTGCTGAAGACACTCCCTGGATGGAGCTGGTGGCCAGCAGTCAGGGCTGGGCCAGCAGGGACCCGCACGGAGGCTGGGGACACCTGCTTCCCCTCGCAGGTTACGGATGCTGTGGCTCGTCGCCGAGCGCGAACAGCATCAAGGTGTCCCCTACAAGGGGCTGTGTTCTCCAAGAACTCGGAGTTCTGCCCGGACACCCGACATCTGTGAGTTTCCGCAGTGTCTTTCTCCTAGGAATTCCACACACTACAGACATGACCTCATTCATCCTCTCATTCCCTCCGAGGCAGGGAGGGGACAGGCAGGATGACCTCTGCAAAACACGTGGGGGACCAGGCACAGAGAAGGAGAGAAACTTTCCTAAGGCTACACAGCCGATGCAGGCCTGCTGAGGAGGATCCCAGGGTGGAGGAGAGGGGTCTGGCCCCATGCCCCACATCGGTTCCCGCTCCTGCCTTGGCTTTAAATTTCCACTGAGAGTTACAAGCTTTAAGAAAATTCATGCAGAGGCTTGCCTGGTGGCTCAGTGGTAAAGAATCTGCCTGCCACTGCAGGAGACACTGGTTTGATCCCTGATCCGGGAAGATCCCTCATGCCACAGAGCAACTAAGCCTGGGTGCCATAACTACTGAGCCTGTACTCTAGAGCTCGGGAGCTGCAACCACTGAACCCAGGGGCCCTAGAGCCTGTGCTCCTCAACAAGAGTGGCCACTGCAATGAGAAGCCCAAGCACTGCAACTAGAGAGTAGCCCCTACTCTCTGCAACTAGAGAAAAGACCACGCAGCAATGAAGACCCAGCACAGCCAAAAACAATAAATAAAAAAAAGAAAGTGCACGTACTATGAGGGCTGTTGTAATATTATGGCCATGGATGTCCAGGAAACTCCGACAAGACCACTACAAATAGCAGGCATCATCACTCCAGGCTCACTGCTTCCATGTTCCTACTTCAATGATTAGGACCTTGGAGGGGAATGGGAAATGAAGAATAAAACAGAGGAACAACTGTGGTGGGGAAGATGCCAAAACTCAACCCATATGCTGTGGGCTGAGTTGTCAGTCCCCTCGGGGGGTGAGGAAGGCTGTGGAATTTGCAATGCTTGGAAATCAGCGAAGGAAAGGCAGACTGGACTGAAATGGAGACCAAGAGGCAAAGGCCAGCTGAGTGCTCCAAGGGACCAGCAAGAACCTTCCTTCAGGACAAGACCGGCCACTTTCTCTGCTTAATTGGGGGCTCACTTAACAAGTCCAAAGTCCCGGCTGCCACCACCAACAAGGATTTACTTCCAGGCAATCCTTAAAGCCCCATCTCCAAACAACAGCTTGACTCCCCTCCTCCTGGTTGAGGGAGGCATGAAGTCTTGACTGTTCTAATCCCATTGGCACCTACTCAAGTCCTTGGCAAACCGAACATAACGGGCTGAGACCCGAGAGGTGAAAACCTCAGCTGCTTCCTCTAAACCTGGGGACAGTGACACCCCACTTACTCAGATCTTCCTGCTGCTCTGCAGAACGGGTTAGAGCATCACAGGGCCTGGGGGGCACCCAGTTCCTCCATGGCTAGGCTTCGACTCAGCCCTTCTGGTTCCACTGCTCGTCACAAAGCTGGGAGCTCCCCTCCTTCATCATGCTTTTCAAGTGCCCGGGAGACCCTGTGTCTCATGACCAACATGTTTTGGATGATCAGCCACCAGCCTCCTAAGCTCTCTCTAGGGATCCAACACAAAACGTGTAAGTCTCAAGGGGCTGAGGCTCCTAACCGTGATGTGAAGTGAAGATGTGGGGGGAGGGTGGAAGGAGGCAGTGAAAGTCTCACATGCGCTGATGGGGAAGGTCAGGATGATCTCTTGAATGACCAGTTCCGGAAGATTTGGGGAGGGAAGCTGCTAGTGGTAAAGAATCGCCTGCCAATGCAGGAGATGTAAGAATCATGGGTTTGATCCCTGGGTTGGGGAGATCCCCTGGAGAAGGGAATGGTGACCCACTCCAGTATTCTTGCCTGGAGAATCCCATGAACAGAGGAGACTGGAGGGCTATGGTCCATGGGGTCACAAAGAGTCAGACACGACTGAAGCGACTGAGCATGCACGCAAATGACAAGGTTATTCATTTATTTTTGGCCACGCTGTGCAGCGTGTGGGATCTTAGTTCCCCAACCAGCAATCGAACCCACGCCCCCTTTATTGGAAGCATGAAGTCTTAACCACTGGACCATGAGGGATGCCTGCAAATGGCCGGGTTAATAAAGGGCAAATGGGCTGTCAGGAAATCAAGGCAAGAATCCCAAGCAGAGTGGTGAGCAAGAAAAGGGGTCCTGTTGGCTTCCAGGACAAGGTAGCTGGGGGTGCTCTGTATCTGAGGGGGAATGAGGAGGAGAAGAAAATCGTTGGCTTGGTAGTGGAGAGAGGATGGAAGATATTGAGGCATTAGCAATTATAAATGTGAAAGAGAAGGAGTCAATACTGAGTAAAAGGACAGGGAGGTGAGAATTGACTTCATTTTGGTACCTGCTGGGTGGGGCCTGGAATCTGCCCTAAATGACCACCTGGCCTTCCAGCTCCTCACTAGGTGTGTGGCCTCCAGGGCCAGGCTCCCTGGCTCATTCACAGTGACCGAGGTCCTATTCCTGAGTTCAACAGCTCTGGCTCACTCCTACTCCTGGCTCCTACCTGTCCTCCAAACCCCCCTGCTCACCCCAACCCCCCACCTCTGAGACCTGCTCCCCTCCAATGCCAGTGTAATTGACATGCAGCAGGTGAAGTCCAGCCTGCGAATCCAGTGTCTGGCACATAGGAAATGCTTAAGAAATTGTTGCTGAATGTAAGCCCATTCTGCATTCTTCCTCTCTCCTTCGAGTCCTCCACTGGGAAGTGATTTTTCCCAAGCAAAGCAACTAAAAGCTGCTTGTGTGAGATGCTGACATAAGACAGACTCCCCACGTGGGCAGTGTGTGAGCTTAGCCATGACAGGTTTACATCTCAGACTTACAGAAGCCAGCTCTCTGTGGGCCCTGTAGAATGGGACACAGAGGGGCAAAGTCAAGCTGAAAATCACTCAAGTAGATTTTCGCTCTGCGAATCACTGGACTGGCTAGACTTAAGGATGAAGTTAAGGATGCCTCTTTATCACAGCCACCCCCAAGAGAACTAACCAGTGGGGCTGATGGCGACACAGAGGGGAAGGTGACAGGGCCCTCAAAATTCTCTGGATGTAGACTGCCTGATCCAGGATCAGAAGCCATGGCTTTGGAACCTCCCATCTCCGAGCCTCACTATATTCCCACTAAGGAGTCCCCTGAAACAACAAACTCCTTTCTTTTTTATTTTTGGATCATTCAAACAGTTTGTAATTCAGCATCCTACACAAAGTTATTGATCAGAATTCTGAGGCCACTAACAATGATCAAAAAAGGAAAATAGAAACTATTCATTTTATCTTAGGTAGCTGAATTAATAGAAACGTTTCCTCTTACAATGTAAAATAAGAAGCAACTCCCTACAATCTGAGTAATTTCTCTCCCCATCTGAATTTAGACACAAATTACAATACTATTAGACATTAACCTAAGCAAACCTGGCAATGAGAGCTCTAAAGTGTTTACGTTCCATAACCCTAGATTCATTTTGAAACTTGATTATTTCCTACTTTAAGTGACAAAGAATTTTTTTTATTGCAAGTTATTTAGTGATTATAGCTCAGCCATGTGTGGAACACACATGTATTGGGAAGACTATGCATGTTTAGTCACTTAGTCGTGTCCAACTCTGCAATCCCACGGACTGTAGCCCTCCAGTCTCCTCTATCCATGGGCTTTCCCAGGCAAGAATACTGGAGTGGGTTGCCACACCCTCCTCCAAGGGATCTTCCCAACCCAGGGATCGAACCTGCATCTCCTACATTGCAGGTGGATTCTTTACCACTGAGCCACTGGGAAAGCCCTAGGAAGACCATGTAACTCACTTGTTACTCACACACACTTGTCTATAAGTACATATACATACATATACATATCAATGCAACTTGCTGAGACAACAAACTCTTAAAAAAAGAAGCCCAATAAAAGTGAGTGCTTGAAACTAGGAAAACCACAGTTACTACTGACTCTGGATCTCAGGAGAAGAACGAGGCAGCCAAAGCTCTTGGCCCGCTTCGTATTAACGTAACTTGGCCAGCTCTGTGAATTCCTGAAAGTCTGCATTCTCCGGGGGGTGAATCCCCCCTCCACCCTTTGCTCTGTGCCTGGACTCATCCAGCTCCAACTGGGGCATCAGCCAAGTCACTCGGGGATGAGCATTCCAAAGCGTGGCTGCCAAGGTCGCCTCCTGTCCCAGGGAGACTCAGAGCATCCCAAGGACCACCTGGTCTCGTGGCCCTGGTTGAAAGGACACACGGGAAGGGAAGTGGCTGTACCATCCCACGGCTCCTACCTTGGCAAGGAGGGTCCCTCACCCTAGATCTCAACTGGCTCAGAGGTTCAGGCAGAATCGCCGATTTTATTATACTTGGAACAAGTCACCTCATCCTGGGTATAAAAAGAAAGCTGGAAACCTAATGAAAATCAGAAACTCGACCCAAAATTAATTTTGGGAGTCGAGACCGCCAATCAGTCGGCTGGCATTTATTGAACACCTGTGATGCTGTGTGCTGCTCCAGACATGGGGCACATAGCTAGGCCAGGTCTGACAGACGCCCCGTCTTCAGGGAGCTGACGTATAGAGGTGACAGGCCATCAGAAACGAAGTAAGAAATAAACAAGCCATTTCCGGTCCTAATGGTTGCTGTGGGGAAAGTCACACAGGCTAAGGCAGGGCTGGGAAAGATCTCTGGGAGAGCAATGAGCTGAGAGGAGGATGGGGAGGGCAAGCAGCCAAAGGGGACACTGAAGAAGAACCTTCCAGAAAAAGGAACAGGAAGTCAAAGTCCTGGGATGGATATGAACGACTGTATTTGAGGGATGGAAGCAAAGAGTGAACACAGCTCAAGAGTGATGAATGAGGTGAGATGGCAAGGGGGAGAGGGAGCCGCGGGCCAGGTCTTGTGGGTCTTACAGGCCTTGATGGGGAAGCCTCTGGCGGCTCTTACATGGGCAATGAACACAATCCGACCCCTCCTTTACAGACAAGACGACAAGGAACTGAGACCCCAGACAAAGCAGGCAGAATTGCCAAGTTGAAAAGATCCTCAAGATCATCAGAAAAGAAGCGACAAGGGGTTGGACCATGTTTGCAGTGATGGGGAGGGTGAAGGTGTTCGCCTAAGTCAAGGAGAGGCTAGAAGATCAGAATTCAGTGTCCATGCAGTCTCCTGGGAAGGGATGAGCTGTCAGACCCACAAACAGGGGTGAACCGGGCTTCCCAAGGCAACATAGGGACCATCAACTCCCCAGAGACCTCATACGGAGCTCACAGAGGGACAAGTCTCAGAAATCAGCCTGAATCAGCATATGCCATGAACTAGTGAGCAAATCCCTCTCCCCTTCCAGGCTGTTTCCGCATCTGTAAAATGAAAGAAATGGCCTGACAGTGGCTGTAAAACCTGGCTACCTTGAGAGTCCCTTGGACAGCAAGGAGATCAAACCAGTCTACCCTAAAGGAAATCAGCCATGAATATTCATTGGGAGGACTGATGCTGAAGCTGAAGCTCCAATACTTTGGCCACCTCACGTGAAAAGCCTATTCGGTGGAAAAGACCCTGATGCTGGGAAAGATCGAAGGCAAAAGGAAAACAGGGCCACAGAGGCTGAGATGGTTGTACAGCATCACCAATTCAATGGACATGAATTTGAGCCAACTCCAGAAGACAATGAAGGACAGGGAAGCCTGGCATGCTGCTGTCCATGGCGTCACAAAGAGTAGGACACGACTTAGCGACTGAACAACAACAACCTATGGGAATCAGCCTGGAAAGACATGAGGGGTGTGGCTTTTACATTTCACCCATGGAAGGATTTGGATATGTCTGTGGTGGGGTCAGGGGACCAGTATGTTGAAGATGAGTCTAGCATCAAGTCTAAATGGGAAGCAGTGCCTTGGCTCCTAGAACAGAGACTGCAGAATTCAATCTTGACTCTGAGAACTCAGGATTGAACTCTCTGTCACCCAGTTTCCTCGCCAGAGGAATGAGGAGAATACTGAACTCCATAAGGCCTGGTAGGAAGATTAAGTGTGTTGGTATTTGCATAGAACTGGGAATAGTGCCTGAGTGCTAGCTGGTTGCTACACACTTGAGTGCTACCTAAGTGTCTGCAGAACATTGCCCAGCAGCCAGGCTACTGCTGTGGACACCCTCTAGAAGGTTCCTCTGGTTTTTATACACCTGATTTTCTGCCCATCGCTCCCTAGAAGAGAAAGACACTAGCCCTCAGCCCTCATTCCACTCGTGTCTTAGAGCAGAAAGAGCACGCCAAGCCCAGCTCTTGGCTCACTATTGAGTCAGACTCGATGGAAATTAGGCTCTTGTAATGACAGCTCTGATCAGCATTTCAGATCGGGCCAGTTATTGACCCTAACATGGAACCACCAAATTGCCAAGTTGAAAAGATCCTCAAGATCATCAGTCAGCATGCTTTTCAAGCACACACAGAACTTACAAACACACACACACACACACACACACACACACACACACAAACTCTGAGGCTCTGTAAGAACCTAGAGGGGTGGAATGGGGTGAGACAGAGGTTCAAGAGAAAGGGGATATATGTATACCCATGGCTAATTCAGGTCCATATAGTCAAAGCTATGGTTTTTCCAGTAGTCATGTATGGATGTGAGAACTGGACAATAAAGAAAGCTGAGTGCTGAAGACCGGATGCTTTTGAACTGTGGTGTTGGAGAAGAATCTGGAGAGTCCCTTGGACTACAAGGAGATCCAACAAGTCAATACTAAAGAAATCAGTCCTGAATATTCATTGGAAGGACTGATGCTGAAGCTGAAGCTCCAATACTTTGGCCACCTGATGTGAAGAACTGACTCCTTGGAAAAGACCCTGATGCTGGGAAAGACTGAAGGCAGGAGGAGAAGGGGACGACAGAGGATGAGATGGTTGGATGGCATCACCGACTCTATGGACATGAGTTTGAGCAAGCTGTGGGAATTGGTGATGGACAGGGAAGCCTGGCATGCTGCAATCCATGGGGTTGCAAAGAGCCAAACACAACTGAGCGACTGTACTGAACTGATGGCTAATTCATATTGATGTATGCCAGAAACCAAAGCAATGCTGTAAAGCAATTATCCTTCATTTCAAAATGAATAAATTTTAAAAGAAAAAAAAACCACATTCCAGGTCACAAGGCAAATCTCTAAAGTACCCCCTAAAATCATATCACCTATGTCACATTCTCTAAACAAAATGTAAAGAAATGAGAAATAGACAAGACACAACCTCCCCACCCTTACATCAATGGAAATGTAAAACACACTCCTAACGTATAATAACTCCTATGAGTTATTACTCATAGAATAATGGATTCAAAATAGAGTTTTTAAAATATGAGGGCAGGACTTTGGGGTGGTTTTATCCCCACTGAAGAATCCACAGCACCTAGGACAGTGCCTGGCACTCTGGCACAAAATACTTGTTGAATGAAGGAAAGAATAAATAAGTGGAACGTTAAATGATATGAAGTATACACACTCTTGTTAGAAAAGAAGTAAAACTGTGAATTAGTGAGCTAAGTATCCAACGACAAAGAACAGCAGAGTAAGCCCAAAGAAAGAAGTAAGTAATAGGTAATAGGAAAAAAAATATACAATAGAAAACAAACAACAGAACCTCATTCCATTTAAAACAGAAAGGGTAAATAAAACCAAAATCCTTTGTTAAGGATAATAAAATAAACAACTAACATACTGATCAGATTTTTTAAAAGAGAGATAACAAAAACAATATTTGAAATCACAAAGGCAATATAATTGCAGATGCCACAAAGGTTAGTAATTTCAAAAGACAATCCTATGAAGAATCTCATGCCAATAAATTTGAAAACACATACAAAATGGACAATTTCCTAGGAAAATATAATTTAACAACATGGACTCAAGAAGAAAATAAAACCTGTATACAACAAAACCAGTAAAAAAAAAAAAATCCAAAATAAAAAATCTACCCACAAAAACCCAACAGCTGGCCCAGACATTTTTAAAGTGAGTTTTACCAGACTTTGGAGAAACAAATGACCTTGTTCTTCTAAAATATATTGCGGAGAATAAAAAGAAGGAATACTCCAAACTTATGACATCCAGCTTTTACAACATCGGCGCCAAAAGCAGACACACAGTACAAAAAAGGAAAACTCTAATCCAACATCACTAATAGGTGCAAAAATCCAAAATAAAATACAAGCGAAACAAATATAGCAATACACTAAAATAAGTACATAATGAGTTGTTCATTTTTACCAGGAATGCGTGTATAGTTTGAGAGCTCTACTAATGAAGTTCAGTACATTTCAAAGATTAAAGAACAAAAGCCACATTGATATTTGAATTGATAAAGAAAAAGCATTTGATAATTTAAATTATCTCAGCAAGGTGGAAACTTCTTTTAGTCTGCTAAATGGTTATCAAAACAAACCACAGTGAATATCCCATTTCAGTTCAGTCCAGTTCAGTCGCTCAGTCGTGTCCAACTCTTTGCGACCTCATGAACCACAGCACGCCAGGCCTCCCTGTCCATCACCAACTCCCAGAGTCCACCCAAACCCTTGCCCATTGAGTTGGTGATGCCATCCAACCATCTCATCCTCTGTCATCCCCTTCTCCTCCTGCCCTCAATCTTTCCCAGCATCAGGGTCTTTTCAAATGAGTCAGTCCTTCGCATCAGGTGGCCAAAGTGTTGGAGTTTCAGCTTCAACATCAGTCCTTCCAATGAACACCCAGGACTGATTTCCTTTAGGATAGACTGGTTGGATCTCCTTGCAGTCCAAGGGACTCTCAAGAGTCTTCTCCAACACCACAGTTCAAAAGCATCAATTATTCCGTGATCAGTTTTCTTTATAGTTCAACTCTCACATCCATACATGACCACTGGAAAAACCACAGCCTTAACTAGACGGACCTTTGTTGGCAAAGTAACGTCTCTGCTTTTTAATATGCTATCTAGGTTGGTCATAACTTTCCTTCCAAGGAGTAAGCGTCTTTTAATTTCATGGCTGCAATCACTATCTGCAGTGATTTTGGAGCCCAGAAAAATAAAGTCAGCCACTGTTTCCACTGTTTCCCCATCTATTTGCCATGAAGTGATGGGACCGGATACCATGATCTTAGTTTTCTGAATGTTGAGCTTTAAGCCAACTTTTTCACTCTCCTCTTTCACTTTCGTCAAGAGGCTCTTTAGTTCTTCTTCACTTTCTGCCATGAGGGTGGTGTCATCTGCATATCTGAGGTTATTGATATTTCTCCTGGCAATCTTGATTCCAGCTTGTGCTTCCTCGAGCCCAGCGTTTCTCATGATGTACTCTTTATATAAGTTAAATAAGCAGGGTGACAATATACAGCCTTGACGTACTCCTTTGCCTATTTTGAACCAGTCTGTTGTTCCATGTCCAGTTCTAACTGTTGCTTCCTGACCTGCATACAGGTGTCTCAAGAGGCAGGTCAGGTGGTCTGGTATTCCCATCTCTTTTGGAATTTTCCACAGTTTATTGTGATCCACACTGTCAAAGGCTTTGGCATAGTCAATAAAGCAGATACAGATAAAATATTAAAAGCATGCCATTGAAAATCAAAAATAAAATAAGGACACCCACTACCGATACTTTTATTTAAAATTATATTAAAGGCACTGGCCACAGAGCAGGGTAAGAAAAAAAATATTAATGTAAGAATTAGAAAGAGGGAAGAAAACCCAAATTGTCATTATTTGCAGAAGATGTGACTGTTTACACAGGAAATGTAAGGGGCATTTCTGGCACGAGTAGCGGAGAAGACCTCTTTCAAGTACAGAAGAAAACATACTGTTGCTGTTCAGTCGCTAAGTCGTGTCCAGCTTTTTGCAACGCCATGGACTGTAGCCCACTAGGCTCCTCTGTCCATGGAATTCTTCAGGCAAGACTACTGGTATGGGTAGCCATTCCCTTCTCCAGGGGATCTTCCTGACCTAGCGATCAAACCCCAGTCTCCCCATCTCTTGCATTGTAGACAGATTCTTTACCGTCTGAGCCACCAGGGAAGCCAAAACATTATGGTAAATCAAGCCACAGACTGGGAGAAGATATTTGCAAAGTATATGACTAACAAGGCTAGTATCCATGACATATAAAGAATTCCTATAAGTCAACAGGCAAAATATTCAACAGGAAAATGAGCAAAATAAAAGAACAAATAATTCACATGACCAATAAACCAAGGAAAAGACGCCCATTCTCACTAGTAACTCAGAAAGTGTAAAATAAAAACATCATGTAGAAAACCATGAAAACTGGTCCCTACTGCATGCTACACACAAAAAATAAATTCTACTCAGTCCAAAGATTCGAGTAGAAAGCAGTATCTTAAAATTTTTAGGGGAAAAAAATAAAATATCTCTATGAGCTCGTGGAGTAGAGAATGATTTCTTAAACAAAATATAAAGTATGTTTTACACAAAAAATACAAAACTAAATTTAAATTTAAAACTATAAAGAAATACCATATTGTAACTATTAATTGGCAAAAATTAAAATCTGCTTTCAGCAAGATCTGGTAGGGATGTATAAATTAGTGGGAGTATAAATTAGTTGTCATTTTAGAGAGCAATTCGATTTTATCCTGTGAAGATGTGTGCTCTCTCAGAGTAAGTAATTCCATCCCTAGATGATTCTTACATGAATGCTCCCAAATGCCAGTGTAAGAAGATTCATAATTGCAGAGTTGGTAGCAGAAAACAAAGAATCAACCTCAGTGTGTAGAAGAGGAAAATGGATAAGTGATGATGGTGTGCTGATCTAAGAAATACGGTAATTCAGGTAAAAATGAATGCACTAGAGCTACATATATCAAAGTGAATCTACCTAAAATTAATGCTGAGCAAAATAACATCAACCAAGTAACATGCACAGTGTGATACCATTCAGATAGAGTTTTAAAACATGCAAATAATACTATATAGTATTGATGTGCATGTATATATACTTCTACTAGGGCTTCCCTAGTGGCTCAGATGGTATAGAATCCACCTGCAATGCAGGAGACCTGGGTTTGATCCCTGAGTTGGGAAGATTTCCCTGGAGAAGGGAACGGTTACCCACTCCAGTATTCTGGCCTGGAGAATCCCATGGACTGTATAGTCCATGGGGTCGCAAAGAGTCAGACATGACTGAGCGCGACTTTTATTTTCAGGAAGAGAAGCAGTAGGAGTGTAGAAAGAAGGACCATACAAATGCTTCACTTGTATCTGTCATGACATTTAAAAAAAATAAAAAGATCTAAGGCAAATATGACAAAATGTCCTTTATGGCAAAACTGTGCCATAATGATATGGGTATTCATTCTTTAGACTTTTCTGTGTGCTCAAAGTATTTCACAACTTTAAAAGCATATTATCAATTTCCTCTAACCCCCCAGAGCAGACAGCCCTCATTTAATGTTTCTGGAAACACCCATTCACCTTCTGTTTGATTACTTCCAGAAGTGGGGAGCTCACTACCATGGGAGATTATTTATTCAGAAAGCCCAGGATCTCACCCAACAAGGATGCATGCTATTTTTGCAGTTTTTCAGTCTTAGAGCCAAAAGAGCCAAAAGGTTGAAAGAAAAAAATTAAGTGAGGGATTCATGATATATAATACATTTGCAGAACTGCAATTAAGTGTTTCAAAGCATTATCTACTTGCTAGAATACACAAATGTCTGAGACCACTTGTGACTCCTATATTAGTAAGATTGCCATCGCAGCCATGACAATCGGCACCCACCCCCCGCCATGTGGCTTCTGTGACATCCCCAACCAGTCACTCCCAGCTTGGCAAGCCACACTCATCACGTACCTCTGCCTCCTCTTTATAATAGCAGGGCTTTTTAATGGGCAGGCATAAAATCATGTTCTTTTTATAACAATCCTGTCATTGGAAGTTTCTGGTATCTACAAAGTCCTCAGGGGAAGAGGGGAAGAGCCTTGTACTGAACAGTGGGATGCAGTCAATCCTGCTGGTGGGAAGATTTGACTGCTTAAAAAGTTCTTCCCCAAGAAATCTGAAATCTGTCTTCTCTGAAACTTTTACTGCTTGGACCTGATTCTGCCTTTGGAAATCCCCAAAGTGAGCTTCTTCAGCAAGAAGTGCAGGAATGTGTATGTTGTGTGTGTGTGCGCGCACGTGCTTTATATATCCATCCTATATGTATTTCCTATGTGCATGCATGCATGCTAAGTTGCTTCAGTCCTGTCTGACTCTTTGCAATCCTATGGACTGTAGCCCACCAAACTCCTCTGTCCATGGGATTCTCCAGGCAAAAATATTGGAGGGGGTTGCCATTCTCTTCTCCAGGGGATCTTCCGGATCCAGGATCAAACCTGCATCTCTTGTGTCTCTTGCTTTGGCAGGTGGTTTCTTTACCGCTGAGCCACCTGGGAAGCCCATTTATTTCTTATACATATTTTTAATTGTACCCCCATGTTTTCTGTGCTTTTAGAGGAAACCTTTCCATTTCTGAGTCTGCCAAGATTCAGATACGAGGGAACCGCAGGCAAAGAAACCTGAGATTATAACAAGCGTTATTTGAAAAACAATGAGACATGAAGGTGCTTATGTTTTCAAAACTCACCGACTTCAAGTGACTGAAACAGGAGTATCAATGGCCTGTCACTTCTGGGAACATCGTACCTTTGGTTAAGAAGTGTAGTTTCACAAACAGGTTGCTCATCATTCTGGCTTTTATACAATTGGAATCCAACAAAGTCTCATTGAAAAAAAATCATGACACTTTATTTTCTTGAGAGCTGGTGATTTGTGAGGGCCACTCAGTAGGCACAGAGGGCATGTTTTATTGGGAGTGGAGATGCTATGGTGATATATTCTTTTAGGGGGTGAACTCTGGGTATGTGATAAGTAAATAGCTACTAATACAAACAAGTATAACTTTAATAGAGGGGAGGTCAACCCTTGGTTAATGTCCTTTGCTCATGGAAAGAGAGGAGAAGGGATAGGAAAAAAAGGATAGGAAAAAAAAAAAAGGAAGGCAGAGTGAAAAGAGAGTAAACTCAATCCATCAAACAGCAAAGATTCGAGGCCACCAGAACTCCAACCCTGGGCTCCTGGGCCAAGAACCACAGTGCAACCTTCCCTCTTCACCCTCCTGGATCACGAGTCTGCCCACATAAGGGAAGAGGGGCCAGACAGAGCCCTCAGCCAGATTGGAGCTGGCCCTTGGAGAGGCGTGTAACACAAGGTCACTACTGAAGATCCCAATTTACCGACTCATACATCTGTTTAATCCATGCCTAAGACTGTGTAAACAACGACGCATTCCTACAAATTCGGACTCTATTGTTTTTGGCCACTCTGTGGCTTCCTAAATAGATACTAAAACAATTCTCTAAAACCTGTCGTAACTGTTGGTTTTTCCTCTTAAGGCCTGATGGTTTAGCTTCTCAAGTCCAGCCCTGAGCAGAGGTCTGTGTTTAATTTAAGATGGTCTCTGCTATCCAGGCCCCAACTGCCTTGGGCGGTTTCAGCTCTGTTCTTTGTACCCATTTAAGATGGCAAAAACCCCATGGAGTTCCTTCCAAAGTCAAGTGTTGCCAGGTCTACAAGGCTGGGGAGAAGAGTCTTTGACTTTGCCCAAGGGTTCAACCTGGTCCCCAAGCTTTCTGAGATACAGTCAGGATCACAGAAAGAGGGGGTGCCCGGGGGGTCAGGGATTCCATCCTATCCCGGCTCTCTGACTGCCCAGACAGTCACAGGACCCTGGAAATATTCTTGAACCTAACTTCCCAGTTCATAAAGCAATTTCATATGCATTGCCTTGTTTGTACCTCACAAAAACTCTACCAATGGGACAAACATTATCACTTAAGTCTATTTTTGTGGCTGCACCGTGCAACAAATAGGACCTTAGTTCCCCGACCAGGGATCAAACCCATGTCCCCTGCACTGGAAGCTCGGAGTCTTAACCACAGGACCACCAGGGAAGTCCCAAGTCTCTGTTTTAAAGCCCTGCCCATCTCACTCAGAAAGAAATCTGAGTCCTTGCTGTGGCCAGCGAAGCCCCACGTGGTCCTGTCTCCAGCCGCCTCTCAGACCACAGCCCCCACGCTCCCTTCTGCCCTCTCTGCTCCTATCATACTGGCCTCCTGGGCTCTCCTTAAACAAACCAGAAAGATTCCTGCCCCAGGACCTTTGCACTTACTGCTTCCCCTGCCTGTAGGCTCTTTCCCCAGGTATCTGTGTCATTTGCTCTCTTACTTCACAAGCATGTCTGCTCAGATGTTACATTACCTGTCTACCTTCCTAAGAAATAACACCTCTCCCTCCACCGTCTTGCTCTGTTCCCTCACTCCACTTCATAGCACTCCCCACCCCCAGATACATAACACAGGTATTTGTTCATCTGCCCTTCTGCCTCCAGAATGGAGTCTCCTTAAGAATAGACACTTTATTTTGCTTACCGGTGTGATCCCATGATATAGAACAGTGCCCAGCACACAGTAAACAGTCAAAAACTCTTTTATATTGATATTTGAGTTGTCAGTGTTATCACCTAAGTCACATGTGCAGAAAATGAGAGTCAGAGAGGTTAGGTAAATCACTCAAGGATATGGAGCTGGGAGGGCTTCCCAGGTGGCACAGTGGTAAAGAATTTGCCTGCCAATGCAGGAGATGCAAGAGATACAGGTTCGATCCTTAGTCGGGAAGATCCCCTAGAGTAGGAAATGGCAATCCTCCCCAGTATTCTTGCCTGGAAAATGCTATGGACAGAGGAGCCTGGTGGGCTGCAGTCCATGGGGTCACAAAGAGTCGGACACGACTGAGCACGCACACACACACATATCCACACGGAGCTGGGAAGCACAGAACACCGGGTCACCTCTGAAAGCCGAAAGACCAGAGCTCTACTCCAAATGCCTGCTCTTGCCAGCCAGGGGACGTTGGGAAAATGACTACCCCTCTCTGGGTCTTAAATTTTATTTAATAATCCAGCTTTCCAAATTTGCCTAGCTTTACGATTTACAAAATTCATCTGGGTCCATATCTTGTTTGTTCTTGACAGTCATACCACTCTGTGAGTGAGAGAGGACGGGTGTCAGTCCTGGTAGTTCAGAGAAGCCAAGTGCCTTCCCAAGGCGACCCAGTTAGGATGTGGCAGAAGCAGGTCTCCTGCAGTCTTTTCCAGACCTAACAAGTTCCCAAAAGATGCTCGATCACCTTTGTAGCACATTGGTCGGATGACCCAAAATCTGTGAGTCATCAGGACTTATCTTTGAAACATCTTTCAACACTCCTAGCCTTTCCAGCTTTCCACTGGTCTCTCCTTCCTCCCAGTGATGGCATATATGGAATATATACTATTTGACGCTGATAAGCTGGCTTGTGTTCATTATGTTCTAGATAATATTTATAGACAGACAAGACATCCCAATATCATCCTCCTCCATGTGTCCAATGCCATGTGAATGTCAAATTTATATCTCTGACCCGAACTTTGCTTCTGAGCTAACCATAGATCCAGCTACCTAAATAACTTCACCCGTATGTTATAGAAACACCTTGATTCAATAAGTCCAAAACTGAACTAGGATCTCTCCACCAACTATTTCTCCTCCAGTTCTCCCCATCTTAGCAAATAAAATCCTCACCTCCCAGCTGTTCACACAAGATACATGAATGGTTCTCATCCTTCATCCCAACCAAATCTGACATACTCAACCTGTTAAGTATCTTGGGTTGTATCTAGGCCTACTTCTTTGTCCTAGAAGATACTGTCATCACTGAATAAAATTATAATATAAAGTGATTTCCTTGTTGAAAATCTGTCTTCCCCACAGACTTTAAGTTTCATGAAGGCAGTGATCATGTCTCTCGTCTACCTTTGCATCCCCAGCTATTAGCACAATATCTGGTACACAGCAGGTGCTCAATAAATACTGAATAAATGATTTCACAAAATGATTTCACATTTTGCAAATCCCCTCTAGTTTGGCTCTTCCAAGAGCCTCCACAATTAACTAACTGTATGGTCACCCGTGAAGGTGGCAGGTTGCAGATCGTTCCCCAAATCCATTTTCCCATCTCATGGTATCAGAGGTCCTGGGCTTAGCTGGGCCCATGGATGTCCAGAAGAAAAGATACACTCCCCAGCCTCTCTCCCCATTTGGAGGGGCCCTTGTTTAAGTTCCAGCTAATAAAAGACAAGCAGAACTTAAACATGCAGCTTCTAGGTTGTGCCTTTAAGAGGGAAGAGGGTGCCTTTCCCGTCAAATGGTACTCCTCTTCCTGAGTGTATCCTTTGTCACATTATTTTACATTTCAACTCCTTCCAAGTACTTATACCTCCTCACTATGACAACCAGAAAGAGATAAGAAATAGTAAGGCTCAGATTCCATACAACCCAGGGTTTGGCAACCAACTAGAAGCCTCCAGGGGGCCTGGAACACCCCCCACCCCCACCCAGGATCCTTGCCCATGAGCTTACCCCAATTTCTTTATTCACTTACATGGTTCTGCGCTCATATACAACCATATACAGTCCATTTGAGCATCTCTTGATATGTTCTGAAGCAACACTTTAGAGCAAATAGACTGAGTCCATTGCCATCCACTGTCCTCCTTCCCTGTCTGCTCCATGCTATCAGTGTGATCTGACTGTGAGGAATTCTAGGGGTGCCCAAACCTCGATCAAGAGGCGAGGCAGCTGCAGTGCCCTTGGTGGTACCCAGAGTGCGTGCCCCAGCCCGAGGTCAAGAAGCATCTTAGGCTGGAGGTTATATGGGTCACAGATGAAACTGCAGAAAAGAAGGGGTGGGGTGGGCTGAGGGTCTAAGGGGATCCCAAACAGTGTTGGGAATCAGAAAAACTTCCAAATGACAGTGGGAATGGAGCTCAAGAGCAGGAACACCTCTCATGCTGAGTATGCCAAGCTGGGCATCTGGGCTGGCAGATTCCCTGGAGGAGGAATAACCACCAGGAGGTTGGTGGTAAGGCAGGGAGAGAAAGGAGGTGTTAAGAAGCGGGGAAAAGTTGGAAGTGATACTTGTGTGATTAAAAGTTTTCCTAAAGATGGGAAAGGGGCTTTCCTGGTGGCTCAATGGTAAAGAATTCGCCTGCCAATGAAAGAGACTCGGGTTCAATCCCTGGGTCAGGAAGATCCCCTGGAGAAGGAACAGCAACCCACTCCAGTATTCTTGCCTGGGAAATCCCATAGACAGAGGAACCTGGCAGGCTACAGTCCATGGGGTCGCAAAAGAGTCGGACATGACTAAACAACAACAAAGATGGGAAGACCTCCAGGAAAGCCTGAGAAAACAGACGCTTTGCTTCCAGGATGCTGGGCCAGTGGGTAACGGGTGATTGCAGGGGGGGACACGCCCAGCTCCTGTTGGCTACAGGGGCTCCTCCGAGATGCTAATGCTGTTGTCCCTTCTGCAAACAGAAGGCAGCCTGGCACTCAGGACTCTTCTCCGTCAGGGACCAAGAGCAGAGATGACCTGGAACACTTAAGCCTTTTGTAAATAGTTTACCCAGCATTACGAATACATTGCATTCTCCCTTTTCCAAATGAACAGTTGGATTTTATACGTTCTCTCATATAAACAGTCTTGTTAATGTGGGTCAGGAAAGGAGGCCTCAGAGAGAGACGACAGTCGTGAAACAGGAGCTAGAAGTCTCTTGCCAGATTCTTTTCACATCCACCTCACATAACCAAAAATGAAACCCTCTAAACCACAGAAGCCTCATGTTTCCAAAGGATGTGAGATAGTCAAAGACGACTGTATCTCTCCAGGCCTACAGAGAATATATAGCACATAGATGTTGCTACTCACTAAGTCATGCCCAACTCTTTTGCAACCCCATGGGCTGTAGCCTACCAGGCTCCTCCATCCATAAGATTTCCCAGACAAGAATACTAGAGTGGGTTGCCATTCCCTTCTCCAGGGGATCTTCCCAACCCAGAGATTGAGCCCAAGTCTCCTGCATTGGCAGGCAGATTCTTTACCACTGAGCCACCAGGGAAGCCCGCGGCACATAGTAGGACCACTTTAATCATTTGTAGACTGATTAACGAGTGGGATTTTGGGACTCAGAGGGCAAATTCTAACCACAAGCAGATAGAGAAAATCGGGAAGTCAAGAATTATGTTCTTATCCATCCTTTCTAAAGAAAAAAAAAAATTAACTGAGGCTTAGAGTATAAAAGTTGCAGGTCTCATAAATGCAGGGCACTTCGTTTACTGATGAAGTTCTGCAAACGAGCCCCTCCCATGAAAGCCAAGCTCTCATCTGAAATCTGGGGAATGCAGGCAGTGCCCAGACATGCTCAGAAACATTCAACTGCTCCCTCTCCGCCATTCGGTAACTTTTAAAAAATGTGCACGTAATCATCACACTCGAGACCATATACATTAGAAGGCAGGTGAACGAGTCTGGGCTTCTCCCCGTGATCTGTCATACTCCAAGGCCTTCCTCTGGGGATTGCTTGAACTCAATTAGCCTAAAATTGTACTTCTAACCCGAACCAAACTGCAGAAACAGGTTCCTTCAGCTGGATGGGCTTCCCAGAGGTTGTCCAAGTTTCTGCCTCTAAACCTGCCTGTATCAGCTCGAGCCAAAGAAAATGACCTACCGACAGCCTGTAGGTAGTTATTTCTTAATGCTTTTTAAAGATATTTTTGATGTGGACCATTTTTAAAGTCTTTATTGAATTTTTTTTTTTTTTTTTACAATATTGCTTCTGCTTTATGTTTTGACTTTTTGGCCTCCAGGCATGTGGGATCTCAGCTCCCTGACCAAGGATCAAACCTACTCCCTCTGCCTTGGAAGGCAAAGTCTTAACCACTGAAGCACCAGGGAAATCCCAGTAATTTCTTTTTTATTATTATTTTTACAATCTCGTGTTGGTTTCTGTCATACAACACGCATCAACCATTGTTATCCATTTAGCCTCTCCCTCCTGAGCCTTCCTCCCCTCCCCCTATCCCATCCCTCCAGGTCATCACATGGCACCAGACTGGGCCCCTTGTGCCATATAGCAACTTCTCACCAGCTATCCATCTTACACCTGACAGTGTATCTATGTTGATGCTACAGGGTCATGCTGGGATGCAGCCAGGCTAGGAGCCAAAGACACAAGGTCCAAGAGAAGAGAAATCTCTGAGATTTCATCTTGAGAGGCAGGAATATCAATTAATGCTTATCAATGTCTCTGGGAAACTCCCTTCTAGGAGGGCATGTAGCAGATGCGACAGGGCTGCAGTGGATGGAACTGGGCTCCCAAACCATACATCCAGGTCCTAACCCCCAGAACCTGCGAATGGGACTTGGCTTGGAAAAGGGTCTTCGCAGATGAAACTAAGTTAAGGCTCTTGCAATGAGCTCATCCTTGGATTAGTGTGGGGACCTAAGTCCAATGACCAGTGTCCTTCTAAGAGACACACGCAGGGGACAAGGGCAAATGAAGACACAGGTGGGGACTGGAGTGATGTGGCCACAAGCCCAGGACTGCCTGGCACCACCAAAAGCTGGAGGAGGCAGGAAGGATTCTCCCTGAGATCCTTTGGGGGGAGTATGGCCCTGCCGATACCTTCGTTTGGACTTCCGGCCTCTTGAACCAGGAGAAAATACACTTTGGCTGTTTTAAGCACCCCACCCCACCCCCCAGGTTGTCCTCGTTTGGTACAGCGACCCTAAGATATGAATGGAGCTTGCCCAATGTCTCAGCGGTAAAGGACCCACCTGCCAATGCAGGAGACCCGGGTTCAATCCCTGAGTCAGGAAGATCCTCTGGAGGAGGAAATGGCAACCCACTCCAGTATTCTTGCCTGGAGAATCCCATGGACAGAGGAGCCTGGAGGGCTACAGTCCATGGGGTGCAAAGACTCAGACACAACTGAGTGACTACAACAACTACCAACCACCAAGCCTTCTGGTTGAGACAGCTGAGTCTTTCAAAACTGGTGTCAATGACCAAGAGGAAAACATTTGCACTTATTTTGTTTTACTTTTTAACTTATTTTTGTAACCCAAAGATATAGGTACTAAATAAACATTGGTGTTTAAAGGTCTCTTTGGGCCTCAAAGCATTTTAACATTCCTTGCAGAAAGCAAGGCACCGGTCCCATTTGGGGCATCTCTGGCAGGCAGTTAAGGGGATGTTTGATCCCTGGGCTCCGAGCGCCAACGTTAAAACCAATGCGGTGACAACGCACGAAACAAACAGCCGAAGGGGCCAGTGCAAAAAGGGAGGGTTTATGGAGTTTCCTGGAAGAAAGATGGAAGATGACCCACAAGGGGTCTGGGGGGACGGGATCCTGGCTTGTTTACAGAACTGTTGTTCCCACCTTCCCTCTGTGTGACTCACGCTAAAGCAGTCCAACCACCTTCCAGATTTCAAACTGCCAAACTCCTCTGCTGGATCCAAAACAAGGGTGATCAGACTGAATTGTTCTTCCACCATCCACGATACAGGCTGAAAAAGCCTGGGGGCCGGGCCCCCCACCACCACCACAACCCTTCTTATCAGGGCTCAGCGGACTCAGAGACACGGGTCTCGTTTTCCCAGGGACCCATCTCAGGCCCTCTGTCTGTCTGCCAGCTCCCAGCTTCTGCCAGAGACAGGAGACGGGGGAGAGATGCTAAAGCCAGAAGAAATGAGATCTCATATTGGGATGTGGCCCAGAGCCTGCTGACTTTGAGGGACCTCCCTGCTTCTCGCAGGCTCGCCAAAGTTCTGGTCCTTTCTCTTCCCTTCCCCACGCAGTGCCTTATCCGGCACTCTACTGGATCACGCCAGAGTGAACCTGAATGGGTGAAGGCTTAAAAAACACAGCATCATTTTAGCCAAGTTCACACCAATCCCCAACCTCTGCTCATGTGTCCAAAGCTCTGAGTCCAAAGGGAAGTCAAAAAGGAACCTCAGACAAGGGCTCGCTCCACATCTTGCTGCTCAAACCTGTCCTTAGGAAAGGACAGAAAAAGCAAGGGGGCTGACTCCAGGCCCTCCAAGCAAAGCTGAGGCCATGGCAGCTGGGGGCCCCAGGCCTGAGAAACAACTGCCAGCCCCCAGGGCTGACCAGCTTGGTGCTACTGCCAGCTTTGTTTCTACCCGGGCCTCCAGAGACCTAGAAATATCCCCCCAAATCCATTTATAGGATAAAAACTAAAATATATGGAGAATGGGGTTTTTTTTATTTCTTTCTGTTTTCCATGTCTTTTTTTTTTTTTTTGGTGGCCACACCTCTCAGCTTGTGGGATCTTAGCTCCTCACCCAGGGATTGAAGCCAGGCCCTCTGCAGTGGAAGCCCAGAGTCCTAATCACTGTGCTGCCAGGGAATTCCCAAGAATGGTTATCATATAGTGCTCCCTGGTATCCATGTATGTATGTATGTATGTGCTCAGCCATGTCTGACTCTTTGCAACTCTATGGACTGCCGTCCATCAGGTTCTTCTGTTCATGGAATTTTGCAGGCAAGAATAACTGGAGTGTGGTGCCATTTTCCACTCCAGTGTATCTTCCCAACCCAGGGATCAAACCCACGTCTCTTAAGTCTCCTGCATTGGCAGGTAGAGTCTTTACCACTAGCACCACTTGGGCAGCCCTCTGTTATGCTTGAGTGGCACCTATGGTCCTTCCTCCTTCTCCTCCTTCCCCTCCTTTCCTCTCTTCTAGTCTAATGAGATCGATTTATTTTAATTCTGAATAAGAATTTACGTTTTTCAAGTGTCAAAGGAGCCCAGTTGAGGAAGATGGCAGCATGAAGTCCCAGGAAGCCACTCTCCTACACTACGTGTGGTTGGAAACACAAAGACAGGGGAGGCACCAGAGGCGGTCCACACCCAAAGAGCCCTGTCAGGTCAGTGTGGGGGCTAATACTGCATCTCTGTGAGTCACTGAGAGGGTGTGAAAGTCCACCCTCAATATCACAGGGAGACACCGTGACAGTTGATGGAAATGAAAAATGGCACAAAAGTGAAGAATATTGTGCTAAAGTATTTATCAAGGGCTCTTCTATGGATTAACAGTATTTTCCATAGGTCAATGCTGCTTGTATGTACATGTTAGAAAGTTGGAAGAAAAAAAAAATCGTCATTTCACAAGAAGGAAACCTTTCCCTTTCTCGGAAGTCAGAGTGACCCTACTTGCCCTCTAAATTGCTTCCAGAAGTTCAAGTTATCAAAAGGAGTTTCATGCTTTTTTTTTTTTTTTTGGTGGATCATTTACCAACCGGGACACATTTCCTCTTGGAGTTAAAACCGTAGCTTACAATTTGTCTCACTGATTCTCCTGCCAAAACCTGGCCTTAGTTCAACTGATGAAATATCTTCATTGCATAAGCCACTCATGATCCATCCATTGCTCCAGAATCATTTTTCCACCTTAGCATCGGGGTCAGAATATGTGACCAGCTTCAGTGTTTGATAGAATGAACACCCATCCATTCCCAGCATGTGAGGAATGGCTCCCTGAACAGAACCAGACCCCAGAGCCTATGCTCCAGAACATTTGCTCTCCCCACCACACATGCAAGAAGAACAGAGGCTTCCTGCTCTCCCAGAGGGGTACCTGATTGATGGGTGAGTTCTAGGATGTGAATTAAGTGACCTTCTCCAGTCTCATGCACAGTGAATGACCGAGCAGTTTTACGATAAAACTGCTTCTATGATCATGTGCCAAGGGCAGCATCTATATTGCTTCCTCAGCCAGCACTAAAGCAAGTGCAATTAGGAACCCGGGAGCAAAGATCCTGAACTTCCAGTAACATCTCTTACTGACAGAGCCTGCCTGAAATAACCCCAACCCTCCTCCTCCTGAAATAATGAGCACAAGTATGCCCATCATATGCTCAACCACAGGGTAAAGACTTAGGAAATCTTTAATATATTCATATGATGTATTAATTCTAATAACTCAAATTTCAGGGGAAAATTATAAGTGTGTTTATCCTATGTTAATTACAGTGTAAGGAAGGGCTACGGCTTCCCAGGTCTCGCAGCGGTAAAGAATCTACCTGCCAATGAAGGAGACTCTGGAAACATGGGTTTGATCCCCGGGTCAGGAAGATCCCCTAGAGTACGAAATGGCAACCTGCTCCATTATCCTTGCCTGGAAATCTTATGGACAGGAGAGCTTGGCAGGCTACAGTCCATGGGGTCGCAGAGAGTTAGACACGACTAAGCATAGTACAGTGGCAAGGAAGGGCTAAGAAAACTATAATGCATCCGTATAATGGAATCTATGCTCAGAACAGTATTTAATAAGGTTGAGACTTGTTCTCAGACCAAGTGACAAGAATAACACAAAATTAAATATACAGCCTGTATTTTTTTCAACCATGTGACAATACATATTAAAAGGAGGTTATAAAAGTTTTTCTGGGAGATGAAAAATTGGATGAATTGTTTATATTCTTTATACCCTCCTTCTTCAACTGTCTACATTTAGCATATACTACTTGTATATACTGAGAAAATGAAAGTTACTTAATTTGACCAAGACATGGTTTGAGGGGGCTGGTGATGAAAGCACTGGAGGAGGAGGTGCTGAGGTGGAAGGTGACCAGGCATCCCTAGAGTTACCATGCTCACTGCTGACCCCCGGCCCCCAGTCACGACACTTCAGGCACTGGGGGGCTGGAAGGGTCCAGAGTGGTCTCCGACTCCACCCAGGACCCCACAGTCCAAACCCTCTGGTTCTGAGTGAGATCTTTCATGACTCACTACAGGCCGCTGGGCTGGTCACTTGCCTTAAAATAATCCAGCTGGCAAAGCACACAGCGTGGTCGGGAGGATTAATTCATTCATGTTTATAGACAAGCTCTCTGAGATTCCTGGATGGGAGTTGCCCCACGCTAAGTAGTGTGAATATTCGGCTGAGTAGATTTCCAGGGCAAGCTTCCCACCGCAAATTCTCTAAACTTGATGCAGATGCCCAAATTCAGAGTGAAATTTATGGAAATTGGCCGATAGACCGCGCACCATAATAATAAAAATGAATCGGAGGTCAGCTGTCTACAGTGAACTGAATACCGCCATAACTGGCCTTCCTGGGGGACCAGGAGGTTGGATAGAATGGGTCAGTGTTGGGCAAACTCTGGGCCACTGATGAGCAGGATGTCTTGGCCCTGGGTGGGTATTAACCCTTCCAGGGTTATGTACTATGACTATACCATAGGGATGCAAATGGTCAAAATGTGCTGTGGAAATCCTTAGTACACGCCTACTGGCCCCAGACCCAGTAAAAGTAAAATCATGATGCAGAAAAACCTAGATGTGGCATTGCTGGGAAAGCATGCGTATTTTTGAAGAAAATTCACAGCAGCGGCTCCCAGATGAGGAACTGACTTTGGACAACCTGTGGGTGAGGAATGACTCGTAGGATGACCTGGCCCTTCGCAAAAGCCAGCACTTAGTCCAAGCTGCTGCTGTGGCCAGCTTCCAACACTGGGAAAGACGCTGATCACTGTGAGGACCATGAGGTAGCTGCAAGGAGGCCTAGAGGCCTGGGATACTCTTCTTCCTTCTCCCACCTCCGCCCAGTTGGAGGACAGATACTGCTTATTTGTCAGAGAAAATGGAAAGCCCGAGTTAGCCCAGAAGATACGGAACTGCATTTCAGAGGCTCTCTTCTGACCACACCTTTGGGATTTCAGCTGAAAGCCCAGAAATGAAAAAGGCCCAAAGGGAGGTGGTTCAGGGCCCCTCCCTTCAAAGAAGTTTGTTTTGCAGAGATTACAGGGATGGAAGGATAGTGAAGTCGTGGGTCACCTCCCTCCCCACGTCACTCTGTGCCAGGCCCCTCAAAGACAGCATAAGCCGTCCAGATAAAATTAGCACCGTTTGCTTATCACTCCCATGAAAGGACCTATTTCCTTTGGCCTCTGAGTTGGCACCTTCACTGACTCCATTCCAATGTACATTTCACCTTGAACTCCAGATCCGGCCTGCTAGGGATTTGTTTTTGTTAAGTTGCTAAGTCGTGCCCGACTCTTTCTGTGACCCACCCCATGCGCAGGAACACACCAGGCTTCCCTGTCCTCCACTATCTCACGGAGTTTGCTCAAATTCATGAGTCAGTGATGCTATCTAAACAACTCATCCTCTGTCGCCCCCTTCTCCTTTTGCTTTCAATCTTTTCCAGCATCAGAGTCTTTTCCAATGAGTCAGTTCTTTGCATCAGGTGGCTAAAGTAGTGGGATGTCATTCTCACAGCAAGTAGTAGCCTATGAATACTAAGTACACCTATCGATCTGACCTTAGATGTTTTTTTAAAAAATAGAAATACAGACTACTATGTTCTTGGGCACATTATGGATTAAGTCAGATAACAAGTGACCCCAACTCAAAACTGGTAACCAAGGGAAGTGAGAACTAGCATCAGCTTTGCTCTGAACTTTCTGCACAATCAGTTCTGAAAATCTCAGTTGGGCTGCCCCATCTGAAATCATGTGGACATGTTTCTTCCCAGGAAGTCAGGAGAATGAACGAGGTATTGAACTGAAAGCATGAGGAGTTCTCAGGGTGGGGGGAGAAGGGGGCAAGGTTAGCATCTATTCAGATTGCTCTTTCTAATAATTGTTGACATTTTGTTTTGTCAAACAGATAAAAGCCAACATGTCCAAATGGCAATAACTTGGGAGAGAAAAAAAAAAAAATGCAGCATGCTCCAGGTTCTAAAACATGTCCTTCAACATGTGAGGAGATCTACCTCACTGACACAGAGTGAAAACCTAACCTTGGCCAGCCTAAGGAAGAAGGAAACAGACAAAAGGGTGCTTTCTAGATGTGAAGCTTCCTGAGCAGATCAAAAGCACAGTGAGACGCCACTCACACTGACCTCTGTGGGGCTTCGTTACCTGTTCAGCTTGTCAGCAACCCTGACACCTTTCGAATTAACTTTCCCTGAATGATACACCCTCTACTGAATTCCTGGGCTTCTGATTTTCTGACTAGATCTTATCTGAGGCACTTTAGGACCTAGAACCCTGATACTGCGGCGTCTGCTCCAAGTTTCTCTGAGCCTTACTATGGACTAGAGAGGTCCAACTTCAACTGCCAGCCTCTAGAGTGCTTTGTCTGAAGGCTTTTTTTGGTGGCCCAAGCCTTTTCTGCTCATGTGCATGTTCAAAGCAGGCCAGAAGTGCAGGGGAATTTACATGTGTGTGTGTGCACGCACACACACACGGAGCATCCCTCAGCGGTGACTGATGGAACAAGCAGATCCCCAGCTTCTCATCCCTCAGTCAGTAGAACTATAAAGCGCAGGTTCCAGACCAGCTCCCAGAATTTCCCAGCTGAATGATGCATCAGCTGCCCAGAGTGGTAAGTAACTTGGCTGATGCTGTGCCCTTTGTTGGGGGTCTTTTCTTCTCTGTCACTGTCCCACCCTGCTACCTGGGTCTTCCCACTCCCAAATAAATTTTGCATGTGAATCACTGTCTCAGGATCTGTATCTGAAGAAACCTAAAGAAAGGGCCATTTTTCTCCTAAGTTCCTTTATCTTCGTGAAAGTTAAGAAAGTAACATCTAGAAGACCACTGCATCTGCTGGGCGATGGGACAGGTGCTGTGTGGAGGCCCCTGCTAGCCAGCTGGAGCCTGGCTGCCAGGCCTGGGTGGTGGAGAGAGAGGCAGACCCCTTCGACCTCACCAGCTCATGAGATCGTTGCAGCAAGAGCACAATCTGGAAGCCACTCCACCCACCAAAGAGCCCTCCCACCCGTTTTCTCTGAAAGCTTCTTTCTGGAAGGCCTTGTCAAAGATTCGCAAAGGAGTCAAGACACCCTTGACTCTGGAAGAATTTATTAAACCGACACTTTTGATTTTTCTGGCACACGAAGGGAGAGAGAGCGAAGGAACCTGACGGGCTTGTGTGCGCTTCCAGTGAATTCTAGGGACGTGAAATAATGACCTTGGCCCGGGCAGCAGAAGACAAATTTAATTTACGTGCTTCAGGCCGTATATGGAAAAATCATTTAGATGAAAAAAGAAAACTCCAAACTGCAAGTCACTCGTGGCAAACATCACACATCCCAGCGGTATGCGCTGGCCCCCGTGAGTGACTCTGCTGTTCCAGGGCTCCCCAGCCTTGCACATATTTGGGCCTTGTGTTTTCCATGAAGGTCTGGTCTGAAATACCATCGTGACTGTGCCCAGCCTTAGCTCTGAGGCAGACCCACTGCTCCTCCCCACCCCCTGACCCGGCCCCCACTGTGCCCTCATTTCCCAGGCGGCCTGTCTCTCTGCTGCTTCTTCTCCATAACCCAGACCTCGGCACTCTCCTTATTTGTAACATCTTAATATAGATGCAAACCAGCAGAAATGTATACACAGAGCAGAGACAAAGTCTTACTGCAGCCAGGGACTTCTGCTGTCAGTTGAAGGGGGCCAGAGCCCTCTGCATCCGATGGCCCGGGCCACCCGAGGAGTGTCTTGCTGGGATGGATAATTCACAGGCTCCACGAAGTGAGATGTTTATGAGCATGTTCTATGCTCCTCTGGCACACCGATCCATGAAGCCCGAGCCACCCAGAGACTGCTAAGTACAGCAAAGTCTTCCGGATAAGGAGTTGTTGGGTTTACCTTTAAATCTCATGGATTTTAAAGGTTGTCCAGTCAGAAACCGTCAGGCCCCTCCAAACCCAACCCACCACCCATACAGAAATACACACACAGGCACCTATATACACACATATACACAGAGACAGATAGGAACAGAGTGAGATAGAGACAGAGAAATAGAGACACAGAGGGAAGATGCTGGGGTGCAGCCCCTCTGTGGCCCAGGAGAGGAGTAGGTGGGGAGCCCAGAAACAAGCCTGGAAGAAGCCAGCCTGCCTGGCATGACCTTTGCATACACTTTGTCACCGACTGCTGCCCCCCAGATAAATCCTTGCTTCCTTGAAATTCACCATTTATCTTTTTACGGGTGTCCCTGGTGGCTCAGTGGTAAAGAATTCACCTGCCAATGCAGGAGAATGTGGGTTTGAGCCCTGATCCGCTAAGATCTCCTGGAGAAGGAGACAGCAACCCACTCCAGTATTCTTGCTTAAGAAATCCCATGGACAGAGGAGCCTGGTGGGCTACAGCCCATGGGGTTGCAGAGAGCCGGACATGACTGCACGCACACACTTAGTTATCTGTTTAAAACCCTCCACCCTCGGTCACGTCCTCTACTCTCAAGCCTCTGTGGACGGGAAGCCCTTACCCACAAGGGTCCCCAAAAGTTCTCAGTTCCCTGAACCTTTCACAGCTCCATCATGTTCACAGGATGCTCCGCGACTGAAAAAAAAAAGACTTAAAGGTTACACTTAATGAGGATTTAAGTCCCTTTAACTTAATTAGTATTTCTGTCCTAACAGCCTAGTAGCCATTTAGGAAAAAATACACAATAATTGAAAGAAAAACATTTTTATTTCATTCTTCACCCTAATTATTTGCTAAAAGGATGCATCTACCTATGGGACACCAGGCTCCTCCCTGCCAGGAATCCTGTTGGTCCTGACACTTGCAGCTTCTGTTTCACAATAAATCTGTGCTGGAGCTCTGCTGCCGTCACAGCAGACCCAGCTTCTCAAAGACCTGGTGACACTGACCGGCATGTCTTTTGGTTTAGCACTGATCCTACTGGGGTAGTGGCCCCGCTAGTGTCTGACAGATCCCAGGTATTGTTGGGGCGCCCTCAAAGATGTTTAAAAACGCCATGACTTCTGTGTGTTCCCTGTGGCATCCTGGGGTGCCCTGGGGAGCACAGTTTGGAAAACATAGTCTTCCTGTCTTAAGAAACTTTCTTGACGTAATGAGAAAACTGGTTCATGGCTCTCTCCTGAGACAGAGACAGAGAGAGAGAGTGTGTGTGAATGTGTGTGTGTGTGTGCGTGCCTGTGTGCAATTAAATTGGTATTTCCAGAAACAGCCTGGGTTCCAGCCTCACCTCAGCTCCTTGCTATTTGACACTTCAGCCAACTGAGCCCCTTTCTGTTCCCAGAGTTTCCCTTCGCCAACCAGGAACCTCCATTTTTTTCTTTTTTTAGGTGACAATACAAAATATTTATTTTCAGCAAAAAAAAAAAAATATATATATATATAATGGTAAATATTGTTGACAAGGAAATGTATCTCATGAAGATTAACAATACTTAGCATTTTAATATTAATACCACATAAACTAGTTCAGTTTTAAAAGTTCTAATCCCATGTACCCAACGAGGAATCTTCTTAATCCCTAAGACAAGTCTGGGAGAACTGTGGGAGAGGTATTATTATGATTTTTTTGACCCGCCAACAGTCATTCGATATCTAGTGCCTTCAAAAGAGAGCCCAAGGGAACTCCGTTCCACAGGACTTTCTGGTAGATGCCTCTGTCCCCGAGTGAGAGCCCAGACGGGACCCCAGCTCTGACTACTCCCGGCTTCCTCTTGCTGTCATCCCAGCCTCCCAGCCCAGGCCTTCAACAATGCATAATTTATTCCACATGTTTGTTTGTTGCGCCTGCCAGAGGCATCTGCCGTAAATGTTTCAATACTTCAACTTTAGATGAGTTTTCTTTTGAAATAATTGTCCCCAGGGTGGTGTGCTGAGCAGTAAATTAACACCTGTCCATCCATAGGCCTCCTCTTGGCGACTATTCCCCATAAAACATTCATTAAATGTCAGCGTCGCAGGCAGTGCCAGGCCGCGGCGAGCCAGGTACCCACACCCACCTTGGATAAACAGTTGGGTGACGACAAGTCCTGCGAGGTAAACTCCTGGGATGAGTTCAATGGGGTTTTAAGATTCTCCTAGGGACAGGTTTGTAGCAGACTTTCACCACCTACCGTGCCATTTCCCCAGCTTGCCACATGCTCCCTGCTCCTTGACACAGAAATATTACATGTTTTTCCTTCCTCATGGAAGCCTTCAGGTCTGACCCCACCTGAGTCACTCTCATGGCACTGTCTCACACACACACAGACACACACTCACAGGTGCTCACACCACAGCCCACCCTCCCTGCTCACATGAATGTCCTCAACGGCCCGGGAACTGTCAGAGTCCCCGATGACTTGCGGATTCTTGCCTTAATGTCAGTGGTCAGAATTCTCATGCTTTCTGCCAAATTTTTATTTCTAGTCCCAACAGCCTCTCAACTCCCCAATAAGAGGACTTGGCTTAAGTGACCGATCAGCGGCTAGTAGGTCCCAAAGTGATGCCGACTTATGACTGGACCTCTGGGCCTGTCCTGTGCCACTTGACCCTCGGACCTACCCTCCAATGTCCCCTTCCTCTGCTCGCTGTTGCCGAGTGCTGAGCCCTAATTATCTCCCGGAATAATCCATCACCTGATCTGTGGTTGTATTTGGCCAACAGGGGGCACTGGCGGTCGACTCAGAGGCAGGCGGGGGACATTGTCTTCCTCTATCTGCATCTCCAGGAAGGGCTGCACCTCCTGCAAGGTGCCAGCACCCGCAGGGTTTGGTGAGACCACCTCCTTCCTGGTCCTTCCAGCCCTAAGAGTGGGAGCAGTCCCCTCCTGTTGTTAACCTCTGCTCTGCCTCACCAGCCCCTGCTTGCCTCAATTTCCACTATTTCTAAAAGATCCGCAGAATCAGAGCTACAGTTTTTCCAATAGTCATGTACAGATGTGTGAGTTAGACTGTAAAGAAGGTTGAGCACCGAAGAACTGATGCTTTTGAACTGTGGTGCTGGAGAAGACTCTTGAGAGTCCCTTGGACAGTAGGAAATTAAACAAATCAATCCTAAGGACTGGTGCTGAAGCTGTAGCTCCAATACTTTGGACCCCTGATGCAAAGAGCCAACTCATTGGAAAAGACTCTGATGCTGGGAAAGACTGAGGGCAGGAGGAGAAGAGGGCGACCGAGGATGAGATGGTTGGATGGCATTACTGACTCAACAGACATGAGTTTGAGCAGACTCAAGGAGATAGTGAGGACAGGGAAGCCTGGCATGCTACAGTTCATGGGGTTGCAAAAAGTTGGACATGACTTAGGGACTGAACAACAACAGCTCCACCTTTATAATTAGTTCCTGGGATTATTTTCCTTCTCTTGAACTATGCAGCAGGCCTTCTGCTTTCTGATGGCATTCTCACTAGTAGGAAGTTTATTACAAGAAAGAAGGTGGGACTGGGATAAGAAGGGTCAGGGGTGGGAGGCAGAGACCAGGACCTTCCCCCAATCCCAGCAGCCACAGTATCTCGCCAGCTTTCTCAAGTTAGAGCTTTATCATCTCGTGTGAACAGAGAAAAATCTTGCCCTGGAGGGAAACTTGAGGAAAACTGCAAATCTGTCCAGGATAGACTATCCCAGAAAAGAGTCCAATAGTCCAAGAGAAAAAAAAAAAAAATGAAGCAAGCTTTTTATGAGAAGTTCCAGCTCCATATTCTTCCTGGGAAACACAATATATCTCTGAGTTTATAGTCATGAATCCTCTCCACAGTCGGTTGAACTTCTTGCTGAAAATGGAGCTAAGTCTACTCACTGTTGTCCTCAGTGGAAATATGGCATCAGCCCAGCAAAGCTGGCACAAAACCACAAAGGAAAAGCAGGGCCTCTGGTTGTCTTGTACTCATATTTCCAACAAACACCTCATTCCTTCCTGCCTTTAGAATAAGAAAGAAGAACCTCAAGCATGATTCTTCAGGAATGTCTGAGGATCTGTTGAGAGCAAAGGTTCTAAAGGCAGAGGAGCACAAGAATCAAAAGCATTGTTCTTTTATTCTCGTTACTCCAGGAGCTAGGTCAAAAAAGATCCGGTACAATGAGGTATCAGCTCACACTAGTCAGAATGGCCATCATCAAAAAAAATCTACAACCAAACAATAAATGCTGAGAGGGTGTGGAGAGAAGGGAACCCTCCTACACTGTTGGTGACAATGGTAACTGATACAGCCACTGTGTAGAACAGTATTATGGTGGTTCCTTAAAAAAACTAAAAATAGAACTACTATAAGTGAAGTCACTCAGTCACGTCTGACCCTTTGTGACCCCATGGACTATAGCCTACCAGACTCCTCTGTCCGGCCATGGGATTTTCCAGGCAACAGGACTGGAGTGGGTTGCCATTTCCTTCTCCAGGGGATCTTCCCGACCCAAGGATCGATCCCTGGTCTCTTGCTTTGTAGGCAGACGCTTTTACTGTTGAGCCACCAGGGAACTACTATATGACTCAGCAATTCCACTCCTGGGCATATACTCTGAGAAAAGCATAATTCAAAAAGACACATGCACCCCAATGTTCGTTTTAGCACTATTTGCAATAGCTAGGACATGGAAGCAACCTAAATGTCTATCAACAGCTGAATGGATAACGAAGATGTAGTATGTATACACATCGGAATATTACTCAACTATTAAAAGGAATGAAATTGTGTCATTTGTAGAGACGTGGAAGGACCTAGACAAGGTCACACAGAGTGAAGTAAGTCAAGAAAAATAAATATCATATATTAATGCACATATGTGAAATCAAGAAAAATGGTATAAATGAATCTATTTGTAGGGCAGGAGTAGAGAAGAGATGGGGGAGAAGGAGACAGGGTGGGGAGTGGGATGATTTAGGAGACTGGGATTGACATGTAAACACTGCCATGTGTGAACAGCTGTAAAATAGACAGCTAGTGGGAAGCCATTGCACAGGGAAGTCAGCTGGGTGCTCTGCAATGACCTAGGTGGATGGGATGGAGGGTGGGTAGGATGGAGGGTGGGAGGGAGGTCCAAGAGGGAAGGGATATATGTACACATATAGTTGATTCACTTCACTATACAGCAGAAACTAACACAACATTATAAAGCAACTATATTTCAGTTTTTAAAAATAAGCATTGTTCTTAAGTTAAACCATCTGGCCATATACAAGCTTTGAGCAATTTCCTTCTTTCTAGATAAATAAGCCTCAGTTTCCTCACATACAAAATTGGAAATAATGATGGCTTTGAGACTGAAATGAAATAAAACCCGTAAAGACTTGCACAGAGCAAGCACTCCATAAATATTACTTCTAAGCTCATCACTTTACCATCTTCACTATGCCCACACTCTTGAACATCATAACAGCAGATATTAAAATAGCCAAATTACCACCACCTAAAATGAGACAGTCTGCCCCCCACAGTTATGGGCTAATGACTGACATGATCTGTCATCAGCAGAAAAAAGCAGAGGCTACAATCCAATCTCCCCACGTGACAGCTGAGGCAGAAGAGACTGCAGATGGGCTTGGCCACCTGGTGATATGTTGTGACTTCTCCTCAGGGAAGCCTATAGACAGAGTTAAAGAGCAGTGGGTCACAGTTAACAGCATACTTAATGGTGAAAGGCTAAGTTCCAAAACGAGACAAGGAAGTTGACTCTCATCACTACTACTCAACATTGTACAAGAGGGTCTTGTCAGGGCAATTACGGAGAAAAAAGGGGAGGGACGGAGGATGGAGAGAGAGACAAAATGTACCCAGGTTGGGAAAGAAAGAAGTAAAACTCTCTTCAAGATGACATGATCTTATAAATTGAAAATCCTAAGGAATCCACTAAAAACTACCAGAATTAATAAATGAGTTCCACAAAGTTGGGGGATATAAAATCAATATACAAAAATCAACTGCAGTCCTATATACTAGCAATGAACAATCCAAACTTGAAATTATTAAAACAATTACACTTGCAATTGCATGGAAAACAATAATACTATTGTAAACAAGTTTAACTAAAGATGTGTGAGAACTGTACCCTGAAAATATAAAATATTTTTGAAAGAAAGATCTAAATAAATGAAAAGATATACCATGTTCATAGATTAGAAGATTTAGCATTGTTAAAATGGTACTACAGCCTGAATTAATCTACATACTCAACTCAATCCCTATCAAAAATTCAATCTTGCTTTTTTAGAAGAAATTGACAAGCTGGTAATAACACTAATATGGAAATTCAAGACACCCAGAATTGTCAAAAATTTTGAAAAAGAAGCATAGAGTCACATTTCCAATTTCAAAACTTATTACACAGGTGCAATAATTAATTGAGATAATGTGGTATTGGCCTAAGTACAGACAAATAGGTTAATGAAATGGAACTGAGTGTCCAGAAATAAATGAACTCTTACATTTATGGTCAATTGATTTTTGATGAGGGTATGAAGATAGTTCAATGGAGAAAGTAGTCTTTTCAACAAATAGTGCCAGAAAAACTGAATATTCATGCAAAAAAATGAATTTGAACTCCTTACTTACATCATATACAAAAATTAATTCAAAGTGTATCATAAACCTAAATTTAAGAGCTAACACTGTAAAATTCTTAGAAGAATTGACAGTATATCTCTATGACACTGGATTAAGCAATGGTTTCTTAGATACAACACAAAAGCACAAGTGACAAAGACAAAACCAGACAAATTGAACTACATCAAAAACTTTCATGCAGCAACTGCATCACTAACTAAATTTTTAAAAATCCACAGAAAGGGAGAAAATATTTGTAAATCACAGTATTTGATAAGGGACTGGTATTCAAATTATGTAAATAACTCTTAACACAATAATAAAAAGAAAATTAACCCAACTTAAATAATGAGCAATGAATTTGAATAGAAATTTTTCCAAAGAATACATAAAAATTGCAAATAAGCACATGAAAAGATGTTTAACATCATTAGTCATTAGAGAAATGCTAATTCAAACCACAAGGAAATACTGCTTCACACAAGTAGGATGGATAAAATAAAAAAGATGATAACAAGTGTTGGTGAGGATGTGGAGAATTAAGAGTCTTCATGCATTGCTGCTGGCATGTGAAATGGTGCAACCACTTTGAAAAATATCACAGCAGTCCTTCAAAATGTTAAACCAGAGTTACCATATGATCCAATAATCCTACCAAAAAATGTGAAAACATATATCCACACAAAACCTGGTACACAAATGTTCATAGCAGCATTGTTCATAACAGCCAAAAAGTGAAAAGCCATCTATATGTCCATCAACTGATGGCTGTATAAATAAAATTGGATATACCCAAAATATGGAATACTATTTAGCAATAAAAAATAAAAGAAGTACTAATATAGCTACAACATGGGTGAATAATGAAAATATTCTGCTAAGTAAAAGAACAGAAATATCACATTTTGCATGATTTCATTTACACGTAAGTCCAGAATAGGCAAATGTGTTGAAACAGGAAGTAGAAAACTTGCTTCCCAGGGTATAGGGCTTCTTATTAAAATGATAAAAATACTTTAAACTTATATTGTGGGAATGACTGCACAAAACTGTGAACATACTGAAAACAACCGAACTGTTTAATTCAAATGGGTGAAGGTTATGGTCTGAGAATTATATTGCTATAAAGATGTTTTTAAAAAGGAACCTGACATCTTCAAAAAAAAAAAAAAAACTTAAGAAACAATAGGCCTTGGAGATAAGGTGGAGCTGAGTTTGACTACTAGCTCCCCCACAACTAGCTATGCGGTCTTCCATAATTTCCTCTACCATCTGAGCCTCGACAAACGGAAGGGTTTTTTTCTTTTTAAAAAAGTTTTTATTTTATGTTACAGTATAGCGGATTAACAATATTGTGATATTTTCAGGTGGACAGTGAAAGAACTCAGCCATATATATCCTTATATCCATTCTCCCCCAGACTCCCCTCACACTGAGGCTGGCATATTACATTGAGCAGAATTCTCTGTGCTTATATAGTAAATCTTCAGTTATCCATTTTAAATATAGCAGTGTGTACATGTCCATCCCCAGCTCCCTAACTATCCCTTCCCTTCCTATCCTCCCCCAACCTCCAGCAATCATAAGTTCATTCTCAAAGTCTGTGAATCTGTTCCTGTTTTGTAAATAAGTTCAGACAAATGGTAGTTTTCAGCATTCAAGAAGAAGGAATATAAGGAGAGATGAAACACACAACCTCAGGGTTACAAAGTAGGCAGAGCCAAGGTGAGCCTCTGGGATGAAAGAAGCACATCCAAAACCATCATCTAGACTTTGACTCTTGGTCCCTGTCCATTTCCCAGAAGCATATGCCTTTCCTAATTATCCCGCCCATGACATGCCCCGAGAGTCCTATTTTGCCATGGGTATTGACCTCCACTCTTCCCGGAGGCTAGAGAAACATCGCTCCCATCAGACAGCAACATGTGCTTCTCTCTTCATCTCCCACCTCTGGCTAGACTTACAGCATGAACAGAAGCACACTTCCGATAGTAACACAACGGAGGGAACACAAGTCGGGTGCTGACAATCAAATTCCCGGCCATTTTTAGCTTACACTGCTCATTTGGAAAGGTCATTTCCCTTCCAGGGCCTATAAGGCATTAGAGGCTTTGAGCTTTGCATTCTCAACAGTGTAATGAAAATAAATGTTGAATGCTGAAACATAAATGTATATATCATTCATAATGCATTCAGATGTTTTTCAATTATTCATGGTTCCTGAAAGTTATTTCACCTATCATGTATATATATCCAAGTAGTGCTTAAGTCAGTACCACAGTCTCAACGTACACAAATTCAGCTCCTCGGCATTCCCGTCTACGGAATTAAAATTAAATGAGTCAGTGGTCAATAAAAGTTACATGTGATTTCCATAAAATTACCCATTGTGTATCACCCTGGGTTGAGAAAGGGGGCTGCATGAGATTGCCAGAGTCGACAGGATACAATATGCTCGCTTTCTGATGAAGCTGGTGGTGACGATTACTCTTCCCTAAGAATGAACTCATTTTTCTCCCCAGATAATTGGTGGTCTTTGACTTACTGTTTTCTACGGAAAAATAATTCAGACAGGCCACCCCCTTTCTCTTCTAAGTCCTGTTTCTTTAAAAAAAAAAAAAAAAAGAAAGAAAGAAAGAAAGCTAACATTCTGGGCTCAAAAACACCACATTCTTCTGTATTGGTGCTTGAATAAATTTGCATGTTAAAATGAATGGTTCCAACTTAAAGAATGTAAAATTAAATAAAATTTGAATTCGAATCCAAAATGGAGAAAAGACACATGTAAAAACAACAGATTGTCTATCTCGTTGATTTTTTTTCAGGAACCAGATTAGGAAAGACATAAACACACACACACACACACACACACACACACACTTGGTTTCAAAACAGCGTGGCATGCAGAGGAGACCGGCACTGCCAAGAGGAGTCTCCCCCAAACCCCCATCTCACAGGCACTGAGAGTATTTATGGATCACAGTGTAGATTATGAAGCCCTGTTGCGATGTCTGAATGCCACCCAAAAACTCAGAAAACGACTCACAAGCCATGTTCACCATCGCCTCCCTACTTTAGAGGCCCATCCAGAGAAAATGAAATGTGAGGAATGGCGTATGAGCAGCTCAGGCAAACACAGGCTCGTGTGCCTCTGCCAGCCCTAAGAGCCATGTCTCAATTCATCCTTGAATTGCAGTTAGATGCCCAGACTGTCAGAGACAGGCCTGGGTTGGAATCCCTGATCCACACCCACCATTCATTGGCTGAGTGACCTCTGGTCAGTGTCTTAATCTGTGCACATAACTTTTTTCATTAGCTTTCATTTACAGAAAAATTGTGCCAGCTTCATAAATTTATTGCAAGAATAAAATGCGCTGAGAACAGTGTCTGGCCCGTTTGAAGAACTTGGGAAGCTATGTCACTGAGATGGTTGGTCTGGCAGTGGTTGCTATTGTTATTCACTGTATAGGTGATGAAGTCCAGAAGAACCAGGCCTGACATGGCTTCTTGCTTTTCCAACCGGGTCTCCCATTTCATCCAGACACTACCACCCAGGAAAGAGATAAATCAAGTTGTGGCAGAAGCCTGCTCCCCACGAGCTCTGCCCTCGGGACAGTGAGGGATATTATCAAGCTTTCTTTCCATCCTGTCCCACCACTGTCCGCCCTTCTTGTCCACGAAGGCATTCCCAGTGAAATGACAACAGGATCTTAAGAAATAAACAGGATGGTGAGCACCAGGCGCTAGCATCTTACCTCATCCTCAGCCTCAGTCCCACTGGTTCCCAGTTTCTGGACCACTGACTTGTTGCTCTCCTTCAGCATTTTCTCGCGAACTTTCGTTTCATACTCAGGCCTGGAATGCTCCTAAAACCCAGAGTCAAAGAGTGGTTAGTACACAGGCAAGAGCAGCCTTGGCCTGCAGGGTAGAACCAGACACTACATGGACAGTGAGTCAGGACACAGGACCAGATGCTATGGGACGAGATCTGCCCCACCACTCACAACCACCACACGACACACAACTGCCACACGACACACAACCACCACATGACACACAACTGTCACACTACACACAACTGCCATACCACAGGACCGCCAGACCACACACAACCACCACACCACACACAACCACCGCAACACATACAACCGCCACACTACACATGACCGCCACACCACAAGCGACCACCACACCACACGACTGCCATACCACACACAACCACCATACCACACACAACCGCCACACCACACATGACCACCACACTACACACGACCACCATACCACATGCAACCACCACACCACACACAACCACCGCACCACACGCGACCACCGCACCACACGCGACCGCCACACCACACGACCACCACACCACATGACCGCCATGCCACACACAACCGCCATACCACACACAATCGCCACACTACACACAACCGCTACACCACACACGACCACCACACCACACAACCACCATACCACACACAACTGCCACACCACACATGACCACCACACTACACACGACCACCATACCACATGCAACCACCATACCACACATGACTGCCACACCACACACGACCACTTCACCACACACGACCGCCAAACCACACACAACCACCACACCAATCACAACCACCACACCACACACAACCACCATACTACTCACAACCACCACACCACACGACTGCCACACCACACGCAACCACTCCACCACACACGACTGCCTCACCACATGCAACCACCCCACCACACACAACTGCCATACCACACACAACCATGAGGTGTCTAGACCAGGAAAACCAGGAACACAATGTGGCAGGAAAGGAGGACACATGACACTTGTTATCACACTGAAAACCAAACCTGAGCACGTTCCTGGGGGCAGTGCCAGTGTTGAGAAAAAAGAGAGGAAGCGTTAACAAGCAGCTGATACGGACAGCAGCCCTGAGCTGCACACAGCAGTGACCAGAGGCTGCCTCCAGTCACCCTACCATCTATCCTCAGCCTCCACTGTAAGTTTCAATAAGCGCAGTCCCAGCTGGAGAAACAGATGTGCCCCACAGCTGGATGTCAGGGCAAGGACCGAGTGTCTTCCTTGAGTTACTCTTCCACAAGCTAAAAATGGCGGCCAATAAACATCAAAACTAAAGGTAGCCACAGGGAATCTTAAAACTTATTGCCTGGACCTGTTTCCTGTTCAGTCTAGGTGAGTAACTCCCTGGCAAGTACACTGGGGTTCAGGAGACATCCCCGGGGCCACTCAGCAACACAAACCTGAACAGTGAGTCACCAGGCATGAGAAAGAGCGCCTGGCTCTTCGGAAAGACCACAGTCCCAACAACGCAGAGGCTGGGGCAGGAAGATGCATGACTGACTTCAAGAGAACTTAACGGTGTAAGTTAAATGTCCTCCTTGCAGCTTTCAAGGACCAACATCCAGGGTGTGAGGACTCCACATTCCTGCAACATTTACCGAGAACTCCCCAGGCAGGGATCCCGGAGCTGGTTCTCAGCAGACTCAGAGAACGCACATTCCCTTATCACTGCTCATGCCTCAGAGATTCCGAAAGCCAAAAAGCTAGGCTCCCAACCTGTCTCTGACTTTCCTGGGAAATGCCGTGATGCTAGAGAGGAGAAACTACACGTGTGACTTATAAGAATAACCAATATAAGAGAGAAGGAGCCATTCCAGAATTCTGAGGGCTTCCCATCATCAACCAGTCTCCAGGATGCAGTCCACCCTGAGAGGTGGGACCTTCTCTGCCTTCTGAAGCACAGGTGGCGGAGCCTCCTTCCTCTCAATAACCTAGAGTTTTATAGCTTGTACGACATGTAGTTCTTGATCACATATTTTTCTTTTATTATTTCCTAGTTGTTCTGCATGTGAGAGTCTTTACATCCTAATATAAGAATCTGCTACCTGGTCTATACAATTTTGTGCTTCTCACAGTAATTAGCACCATAGGGAGCACACAGAAATCTCTAATTGCTTGTGAAGTTCACTCCGTTTGGTCTCTCCTCTTCATCCATCCTCCAACATAGCACTTCCTAGTGTGTGTGCCAGGAGGGTTTGGGGTTAAAAAAGGATTCCAGGCTCGAACCGATTGGAAAACTCCATACAATGTGTCACCTGAGAGTCACAAGGAGCCTAATAAAAGCTCTGAAAAGGTTCTCCTGTAAAGATACCTGCTGAATATTCTTCAGCCCAGCAGGTCCCACAAAACTCCTTTCACTTCCAGCAGATAACATCCTGCAGAAATACTCTGAGAAACACAGTGTGATCTTTTCCTCCATGGCCTCTGAAATCTGGTTGCTTTTTTTCTATATGATTGCTATGGAAGATTTTAACTATAAAATGATAGCTGGGTGTTTCTGTTGAGTGCCAGAATCTGGATTCCAAAGCCCTTCAAGCAAGACTTGCTTTCACCCTGTCACCCACTGCAGGGGAGCTTCAGGCCCTTCCCTTCTGATGAGAGGAGGCTCCTGACCAGTCCCTGATTTTCCAAAGATGTGACATCACATAGAGGCATGTCCCAGTTGTGGCTGTGGCCCCCCGCACCACACTCTGGGCCCCAGTTCAGACCCCCTTCATCTGCTTAGAAAAAACCATGAGCTCTTGGCACATACACAGGAATCCAAGGCTCTGAAAGCAGTCTTAGGCTTCTCTGCTTTCCAACTGAAGCAAGGTCAGACAAGGATTCCCCTGCTTATAGTCAAGAAGGTCAGGTTACAAGATTCCTCAAAGGCAGAGAACTGGACCAATGAGCTCCCAGCCAGAGTAGAATCTAGACCCCCATGAAGGTGGCTCTGACATATCCAGCCGTGGGCAGGTCATCATTAAACATAGCCTCCCTGGATGGGTGGTCTGATGCCAAGTCACCACAAATACATAACCCTCCCACAAAGCTCTGGGAAATACTTCACAAAGCTGCTTCCATCTGGTTGATCCCTCAGGAGCTGGCCTGAAGAAAAGGCCTAGGCCAGCTCAGAACCAGTCTTTGCTGATTTATAGAAGTAAATCTGCAGATGCAATCAACAAAGGTTTCCATCCAAGAGCCATCAAGCATGTCCTGTGCTCTGAGCCCTTGGGAGCTCTTTCCAGGTTCTGAGGCTACATACAAGGTCCTTCTTCTCCAGAAGCTTATCCCCAAGTGAAGCAAGGTGACAGCAAGCAAACAAATCCACCAATAAGAAGCTGGCAGGTGGGGAATCAGAGCAGCAGGAGAAATGTCAGGCTGGCCACTTCAGAAGGGGGATTGAGGGAAGGTATGGATGTGAGAGTTGGACCATAAAGAAGGTTGAGTACCAAAGAATTGATGCCTTCAAACTGTGGTGCTGGAGAAGACTCTTGAGAGCACCTTGGACTGCAAGGAGATCAAACCAGTCAATCCTAAAGGAAATCAATTCTGAATATTCATTGGAAGGACTGATGCTGAAGTTGAACCTCTAATACTATGACCACCTGATGCAAAAAGCTGACTCACTGGAAAAGACCTTGATGCTGGGAAAGATTTAGGGCAGGAGGAAAAGGGGATGATAGAGGATGAGATGGTTGGATGGCATCACCAACTTTATGGACATGAGTTTGAGCAAACTCTGGGAGATAATGGAGGACAGGGAAGCCTGGCGTGCTGCAGTTCATGGGGTTGCAAAGCGTTGGACATGACTTAGAGACTGAACAACAGCAACAGCCATAGGAGGATAATGTTGGGACAGAAAAGCCAAGAAACAATTAGGTCAGGTGGAGACTGGCACCTTCTAGGCAGCAGAAAGAGCCAGTGCAAAGCCTGGAAGGAGCTGTGGAGAGAAGGCAGATGCAGTAGGCTGCAATTTCTGGAGGAGGAGAGGGGTGCCATGAGCTGGGCTCAGAGGGGGTTGTGTCTTATGTAATGGGAAGCCATTAGGGACAGCCTGACATAGTAGATGTGGATGGGAGAAATGGAGGGGAGGACTCTATGACCAGATAAGGCCACTCTCTGAGGGATCCCAAGGACACCTGGGGCCTGAGGGCAGAAGGTAATTGGGCAAGAGAGGCGGCCAAGATGAAGACCATCCTGCCTCAGAGCGAAGACTTGTGAGGTCTGGCAGGAGGCTCCTTCAACAGGCTCCAAAGGAGTATCTCGGGACGTCTCCGCTGGTTCCACAAGGAGGCCCCTCGGCCGGGGGCAGCTGACCCAGGAGGTGGGTTCTCCAGCTTCCTTCCCCTTTCCCCTGCTCATTTCCATGGTGTCCCATGTGGAGGGGGCACCCCAAGGGGGAGGGACAGAGGGTGGATGTCTCTGGTCTCTGTGTGAGTTAGCACCCTCCCCTCCAGCATATTTCCTAATGAAGACCACAGGAAAGAAGGCTGTCTGGGGGCTCTGTCTGTACAGCTGCCTACAGGAGGATTCCTGGGACTTGGAGATCAGAGAAACAGTTCTAACAACCTTCAAGGACTCCTGTGTCCCTCTCCCCAAAGCCCAGGTAGTATCTGCCATTCTCTTGCTCCTCATTTGAACATGGGTTAGGGCTTTCCTGGTGGCTCAGATGGTAAAGAGTCTGCCCACAATGACAGAGACCAGAGTTTGACTCCTGGGTGGGGAAAAATCCCCTGGAGAAGGAAATGGAAACCCATTTCAGTATTCTTGTCTGGGAAATACCATGGACAGAAGAGGGGGGCTAGGGGGCTACAGCTCATGAGGTCGCAAAGACACAACTGAGCAACTAACACTAAATCTGCCCCCGACACATATAAGTCCCAGGGAAGGTCACAAATACCTGCCAATCCTGCCCTCTGTGCCTCCTCATGACCTAAGGAGACAGAGCAGCAATCAAGACTCTCCCTGACCTGGCCACCAGCATGCATTTGCTGCTCTGCCCCCCAGTGCAGCCCGATCCCTTTTCCCTGCAGCCAACGACACTTCCCAGGCATCTCACTACCTCTGAGCCACACCTGAGCTTCCCCAGATCAACGGTCCTGTCAGCTGTTTCCTCCTATGGGTACCCATTCTTCCCTGTGCTGCTCATTAAAATTCAACCAGTCTCCAAAACCTTGGTTTTGTGTTGTTGTTGTTTAGTTGTGATCTGATAGACTGAAGCACACCAGGCTTCCCTGTCCTTCACTGTCTCCAAGAGTTTGCTCAAATTCATGTCCGTTGAGTCTGTGACACCATCTAACCATCTCGTCATCTGCCGCCCCCTTCTCCTTCTGCCTTCAATCTATTTTTTTTTAAAGCATTCTTTTAGGCCAGAAGTAATTTCTCTCAAACTCACTGTTGTATTCTAAATATTCAGAGACCAGAGAGCCCCTTAGCTGAATTCAGTCCTTTGAAGATGCTCGGAGACCATGTCTGTGGGAGTTCCACATCCCAAACCAGAACCTGGTCCATAGTAGTTGTTTGATGTGCATGTTCAGATTTAACTCAATTTGAAGTGTGTTTAATATCTGAGTCCAAAAATCTAAATACCTGGAAGGAAAGACACAGCTGTCCTCCCTTCTCCCAATCATGCCTGCCCCCAGTCTAGTGCACAGGGGCATATAAACAATGCTGCAGAACTGAACCACCCCCAGTAACCTCACACAGAGAGCCTGTCAGGACCAGCTCCTCGTGCCAGGGTGAACCCAGGCTTGGTCAGGCCCCTCTCAGCCTGCACAGGAGTTCCTGAAGTCAGGCCCCTCCCAAGACTTGACCATGGCTCATTGGTTAAACAGCAAACAGGAAATCCGGCTACAAGAAACAAAAATGGATTAACATCTCACTCCTGCCAGGGGCCCAGGACTGAGATTTCCAGGGCACCGAGTCTTGATAGATGCCTTTCTCCATGTGAGTGTGTTTACACATCTTCTCTACAGAGAGACTTGCTGGCTTCCTCAATGCTACTCGGAAGACACACTTGGCCTGTTTCTGGCCTCACACAGGCTTAGGTGCCAAGATGCTTCTTCTTTTTCTTGGAGACCTCAGAGTTCTGGCCTTAGGAGAAGGGAGCTGTGCCCCCACCCTCTCCCCACATCCAGCTACAGCCCTCTCCTCTCTCTTCTCCCCTCTCTCCCTCTCTGTCTCTGGAATGAAATGGAACAGGACAAAATCACCCACACAGTCCAACTCTGACAGCTCTTTCCGTGGGAAGCACAACTTTGGCCACTTTCCCCCAAGAAATGCAATTGCCTTCATTATTCTGCGTTGCTTATCTTCTTAACTAATTTGTATCCACTCTGAAGGCAGAATCCATATGTACATTCTCTCATTTGCCACAGAATCTGCAATGCTATGAGTCCCCAGGCATACACTTAACGCAGAGGACTGGGGATAGAGTGAGCATGTGAACTCAATCCATGGTCATCGAATGCCCACTTGCTCAAAGGCAAGCTGAATACCTGGAGCTTTAAGGAGAGGGGAGGATGCCATATCACAGACCAGGGAGCCACATAGACTTGGGAGCAAGACTAAATTGGGGATTTCACTAGCTTGGACCAAAGCATCAGGATCACAGAGCCAGGGGTCCCTAGCTTCCAAGGCAATAGACATCAATAAGTGATGGAGAATACAGAAAAGGTCAGGTCTACATGAGGCCGCCATATGCTCGTGGCCAGCCAGTCCATGGTACTCAAAATACTGGGGGTGCCTTCTGGACCTCTGGACACTGTCCCACCACCTCATTGACAATGCCCACGGCATTGCGAGTGCCTAGCTAATATTCACTTTTGCTGTTCAGGCAATGGCAGCAAATGGGAATAGGTAACTATGAGCAACTGTGCCCTTGCTGGTCATCGTCAACTTGCCAATATCATCAGGGGCCCTAGTTCTCAAATGAGCCCCAAGGGCAGGTCAGTTACTTTCATCCTTTAAACAACATCTGTCCATAAAATTCGACTCTGAAAGAACCTATGCTTTCTCTTAGCTCATGTTCCAATGTCACACTTGCTGACAGGGTACTGGGTAAGTGGTTCTTCCCTTCTCCATACACATCAAAGGCACCTGGCACCCATGCCTCCACCTCACCCCCAGCAGGCTCCCAGGGGCATCCAGACACGTCCATATAACACGTCTGGGTCACAGCTTCTTGCTTCATGCTCTCAATTACCAATGAGACAGGAGGTGGAAGAATGTTGAGTTGAACCTCAAGGCTACAGCAAGGCTTGCTTCTCGTGCCATTTTTTCCCACCAAGGGTCACAAGGACATCTGGCTACCCCTCAAGTCTGAGGTCTTACAGGTCAAGAGAAAAGAGAGGATTTCAACTCCTGGCCTCAGTGCCTATCAACCCTGGCTTAACCCATGGAGCCGAGCTAGGAAAGGGGTCACAGCAAGACTTGGCAGGTGACCAACTGCCGTGAGAGCAAAGTTAAGTAGTTATTTCAATCAATATGATTTATTTTCAGGGACAAAGCAAAACAGAGACCCAAAGAGAACTCACTTCTTCCTCTTCGATGCCAGTCAGGTCCCAGAAGTAGCCCAGTCGCATCTGTAATCGCTTCCAGTTTTCAAGAAACATGGTAGCTTGAAAAAAAAGAAAAAATTCTATTAATTTTGAAGAGTGGATTGCAAACACCCTTAGGGTTCACCCAATGGAGGATACACACTGAATGTTAGTCGCTCAGTCATGTCCAACTCTTTGTGACCTCACGGACAATAGCCTGAAAGGCACCTCTGTCCATGGGATTTTCCAAGCAAGAATACTGGAGTGGGCGCCATTCCCTTCTCCAGGGGATCTTCCGGACCCAAGGATTGAACTTAGGTTTTCTGCATTGCAGGCAGATTCTTTACCATCTGAGCCACCAGGGAAGCCCCATTTCTAGGTTATAAGAAAAGCTTAAACACTGATCTCAAGAATAAAGGAAGAATGGAAGCATTAAAAAAAGTAAGAAATTGAAATGATGGCTTCTAGCCTTTTTAGACAAACCTCGTCTTCCCTACATGTTCTCTCTTCCTGCACCTTCCTCTCACTTTTTTCTCCATCTTTCTGTCCCCAGCACAACTTCCCTTTCCTGGGCCTGAATCATCTCATCCTGAGATTACATCACATCTCCTAATAATTCTATCTGAGTCCAGGGTCTCAGACTTTCACTTCATCCTGCAGGCAGCTGGGAGACGCAGCTCCCAGAAGTGACATTCGTTCATTCTTCAAGCAAATATCTGTTGAATGCCTATCATCCAGACACACCGGTCAGCTTGCCTGCTCCAACCACAGCCCTTGAAGGGCAGCCCAACATGCTCCAGAAAGAACCAATTCCCTCAGCCCTGAAGCCATGGCTTCTTTAGATCAGGATTGGACACCTTATCCTGCTGATGGGCCAATCAGATTCTCTCTTTTGAAAACTGAAACTAAGAGACACAAAGAGAAGCAGAAATGGGACAAACCATGCAGCATATGAAAAAAGGAGAAGGTTCCTTATAGTTCCCTACAATGACTGGCTGTATTTTATCTCCTGCATCCATGAGCTTGCTTCTTACTTTCTTATAATCCCTTGTCATTTGAGCGTGCTTGAACGGATTTCCTAACCTGAAAAACCTGACCTGAGGTACCTGTGATATACAAAACACTGCTCAAGACATCGTGAGGAGCTTAGGTGAATCTGATGTGGATTTTGCTCTCTACTGGCTTAGTTTATCAGGAGAGATTATAAATAACTGCGGTACAAAGTATAAAGTGATCAGGGACTTACAAATAGCGCAGATAAAGGGCTGTGGGCATGCAGAAGAGGGGGTGCCAGCTGCCAGAGTATCTGAGCTGAGCCTTGAAGAGTAATGACATTCGGGCAGCACAGAGGGGCAGGGAGAAGGAGGATGCCAACAACCCATCAAACTTGCAGTGGGTCCCTATTGTCAAGATTCTTCCCTCTGGATACAGAGAATGTGTGTATCTGGCCCATCCCGTCTGTCCTGATCTATTCCCACCATCTGTCAGCATACACCTCTTGTGTGCACTGCTGCTCAGGCATCGCCTCATTGCCATCTTCATCCCCAGTTTGTGCAAACTGTCCCTGTCCCATCCACCCTCCAGTGCTGCCTCATCGTTTCCTGACCAGCTCAAGCACCATAAGATCAAATTCCCAGGCGCCCACTCCTCTGCACTCCTACAGCCCTTAGGTCCGGTGCACTGGAAAGGGAAGGGACATGACAGTCCCTGAGGCCACCCCTACCCCACTACATCACCCCCAGTAACAGCCTGGGCGCCCTGCACTGCCTGCCACGCTGGACCATCTATTGCAACTCAGGACTGCAGCGTAGAAATAGGACTGCAAACTCTTCTTCAGCTGGTACGTGACTCTGTTCACCTGGGGCACTGCACAGGGCTGAGCCCAGCAAACACTGAGAGCCTGACCAAGCGTGTGGTTCCTCAAAGCTACATATGTTTCACTTGGTGCTACACCGTGGTGCCCGGATCTGTATCTCCCTGGTGGTCCAGGGGTTAAGACTCTGCACTTCCAGTGCAGGCGGCACAGGTTCCCTGCTCAGGGAATTAAGATCCCACATGCCTCACAGTGTGGGGCTTGGGGGAAATCTGTATCTTTGGTTCCTGGAATCTGAGACCTTTTCCTTCTGTGTGTGTGCACCCTGACCTCTGGACCCCAGCCACGGCTTGGGGATGCTCTCCAAACTGGCGGGACGCCTCTTCTTTCCCTGTTCTGTTCCCAGTGCCCAAGGAGGGCTCTGTACACCAATTGTGGTCTCCACGAAAGAGAGAAGTCAGAACGGGAGCAGACGATGGGGTAAAAGAGTCCCTGAGACTTAAGAGAACGAACATGGTTGCCAGGGGGCAAGAATGAGGCAAAGGGATATTTAGGGAGTTTGGGATGGACACATACACACTGCTGTGTTTTAAATAGGTAACCAACAAAGACCTGCTGCACAACACAGGGAACTCTACTTAAGGTTATATGGCAGCCTGGAGGGGAGGGGAGTTTGGGGGAGAATGGATCCATGTATATGCGTGACTGAGTCCCTCCACGTTCACCTGAAACTACCACAACATTGTTAATCAGCTATACCCCAATACAAAATCTTTAAAAGTCACATGTAAATCCATGGCTGATTCATGTCAATGTATGGCAAAAACCACTACAATATTGTAAAGTAATTAGCCTCCAACTAATAAAAATAAATGAAAAAAATAAAAAAATTTCTAAAAAGTCACTAAGGAGGACTCAGGGGGATACAAAGGACCCTCATGACAATGGAGAGAAGCTCCCAGCTCCCAGCGGGTATCACATGCCAGGTACCACGCCAACTGCCCTGCACACACATCCTCTTCACAGTTGTAAGAACACGACGGGGTAGGTATGACTTCATCCACTTAAGAGATGAGGACGGGGTGCTCCAAGGTTGAGGACCAGCCTCCGTCCAGGTTACTCAGCACCTTGGCTGAGAGGACTGACTTCAGCGACACCGGGCAAGGCTCACAGTGATGGGTACAGAGCGGGACTGAGACCCACGTTTAGGACTGCCTGACCCTGAAGTTGCTGTCCTTAACCTCCTCCCTTCACCTCTCCCTTCCCTACTTTCAATATGGCTTCACTGTCTTTCCAAAGTTCCCTGGAGCTTGAAGCCAGAACCCCAGAGGAGCTGGGCCTGATGCCTCCACCAGCTCTGGCTCTGGCTGACTCCTGCCCTCTGCACACTCAACCTCCCGACCCCAGCTCAGAGACCCCCACTCCTGCCCTCTGTACACCCAACCTCCCAACCCCAGCTCAGTGACCCCACTCCTGCCCTCTGTATACCCGACCTCCCAACACCAGCTCAGAGACCCCCACTCCTGCCCTCTGTACACCCCACCCCCACCCTCAGCTCAGAGACCCCCCACTCCTGCCCTCTGTATACCCGACCTCCCAACACCAGCTCAGAGACCCCACACTCTTGCCCTCTGTATACCCGACCTCCTGACCCCAACTCAGGACCCCCACTCCTGCCCTCTGTACACCCCACCCCCAACCTCAGCTCAGAGACCCCCCACTCCTGCCCTCTGTATACCCGACCTCCTGACACCAGCTCAGAGACCCCACACTCCTGCCCTCTGTATACCCAACCTCCTGACCCCAACTCAGGACCCCCACTCCTGCCCTCTGTACACCCCACCCCCAACCTCAGCTCAGAGACCCCTACTCCTGCCCTCTGTACACCCCACCCCCCACTCCTGTCCTCTGTACAACCCACCCTGCAACCCCAGCTCAGGGACCCCCCACTCCTGCCCCAGCCTCTCTCTCTGCAGAGAACCACTTCTCCCAGCCTCCTTCCCGGCAGCCTTGGGCCCTGGCCCAGGCCCACCCAGCACAGCACCACTGATCATAATAATCATGTAATGAGAGGCATAACTATTATTTTTAATTGCAATTTTTAGGCAGTCATGCCCACAGGCTCTTGGCTGCTGTAACCAAATACACAATCACATGAAACACAGCAAGGCTGTTAAAATAACAAAACCAAACCCTAAGCCCGGGAGCACTGACACAACCCCACTCGATTTGTTTTCCCGGTGCTGCTGCTACCACACGAGGGGAAGAGAGAGGAGACCGGGGGTGGGTGGGGGGCATGGGGGCATCATCGCAGAACTCAGGAGGGATGGAGGTATCTGTTCATCCACCAAGGAGAGAAAAGAGACAGCTGTTGGGGATTAAAAGTGGGAAGGGACAGCCCTGCCCCCATTTTAGGACCACGCAGAAATTGTGTGTCATAAGTTCTGGTTCAAAAACATTCTCCTTATTTGCAGCAAAATGAAATATCTGGCATAGTAAGGAATTCAGAGACTGCCTTGTTTGAGAGTTTGGTGACAGAGCATCCTGGATGGGTCAGTAGGGAGGTCAGTGAGAGGTGGGTGATTCAGACAATGTCCTCCTTGCCTCTGCTTCCTTTTTTTTTTTTAATTTTTCTTTATTTTGGCTGTGTTGGGTCTTCGTTGCAACATACAGGTTCTCTAGCTGCAGCATGCAGGCTTAGCTGCCCCGAGGGTATGGGATCTTAGCTCCCCAACCAGGAATCGAACCAGCATCTCCTGCACAGCAAGGCAGATTCTTAACCACTGGACCACCAAGGAAGTCCCCACTTCTGAGAGGATGCAGGAAGCCCAGATCTGCAAGGCCAGAGGTTCTCTATCTCTAATAGTCACAAAGCGCAGCTTGGACCCCAGAATCTTTTTTTTTTCCAGCTCTGCCCACAATCTCATTTTCTTTACTGAGAAGTTCTCTTTTTTAATTTTTTTGTGGCTTTATTTGTTTACAAATAAAAACATCCACCTGAGGGAAAAAAAAGAAAACAGGAAGTGGGAAGGTACAGCTGAAAACCAAGTCTCCCAGTGATAGGGAATCACACATCCCAGGAAAGGCCTTAAGGGATAGCAGACCAGAGTAATGTAAGCTTTAGCTCCTCAGTCACGGTCATATCTCTAAGACAGACTCATGGGAATTAGGGCTGCAACATAGCAAAAGGTGAAAGGGCGTTTCAGGCTCCAGTCAGTTCCAGCATATTTGAGGTCATTCCAAGAGGCTGCTTTTTATTAATTTGTTATTCAGTAACTCAGTCATGTCCAACTCTTTGCCATTCCATGGACTGCAGCATGACAGACTTCCCTGGCCTTCACCATCTCCCAGAGCTTGCTCAAACTCAAGTCCATTGAGTCAGTGATGCCATTCAACCATCTCATCCTCTGTCATCCCCTTCTCCTCCTGCCTTCAATCTTTCCCAGGATCAGGGTCTTTTCTAATGAGTTAGCTCTTTGCATCATAAGAATAAAAATTCCTAGTATTTTTATTAATACTAGGAATAAATCTGGGACTTTCCTGGTAGCTCAGCTGGTAAAGAATCTGCCTGCAATGCAGGAGACCCCAGTTTAATTCCTGGGTCAGGAAGTTCCCCTGGGGAAGGGATAGGCTACCCACTCCGGTATTCTTGCTTGGAAAATCCCGATGGACAGAGGAGCCTAGCAGGCTACAGTCCACGGGGCTGCAAAGAGTTGGACACAACCGAGTGACTAAGCACAGCACAGCACACAGGAGTAAATCTACCAATGACCCAGCAATCCCACTACTGGGCACATCCTCTGAGAAAACCTCAATTCTACAAGCCACATGTACCCCAGTGTTCATTGCAGCACTGTAAACAAAAGCCAGGACATGGAAGCAACCTAAGTGTTCATGGACAGATGAACAGATAAAGAAGTTGTGGTACATTTATGCAATGGAATATTTCTTGGCCATAAAAAGGAACACATTTGTCAGCTGTCGTGAGGTGGATAAACCTAGAGCCTTTTATGCAGAATAAAGTAAAGTCAGAAAGAGAAAAACAAGTATCATATATTAACACATACACGTGGCATCTAGAAAAATGGTACAGATGAACCTAGTAGAGAATGGACTTGTGGACACAGTGGGGGAAGGTGAGGGTGGGACACAGAGAGAGAGTAGCACTAACATTTACACACGACCACGTGCAAAACAGATAGCTAGAGGGAAGGTGCGTGTAACAGGGAGCTCAGCTCAGTGCTCTGTGAAGACCTGGAGCAGTGGGATTGGGCTTGGGGGTGGTACGGAGGCTCAGGAGAGAAGGGAGATATATATATATATATATATTTATGACTGATTTGCATTGTTGTACAGCTGAAAGGAACACAAAATTGCAAAGCAATTTTCCATCAATTAAAAAATAAAGAGAATTTTTTAAAAAAAGTAACCCCCCAAAAGAGAAAAAAAACAAGATGCCGCTTTTGGACAAGAGGCACAGAGCCGCCTGAGGCTGTGCAGGCCACAAGCTACAACTTCACTCTGTCCCCCTGACACTTCCTGTGAACAGTTCCAGAGCTACACGGCCACGAGTGCTGTGTCCTCTGACACCCTGCCGCTGTTTTGTGGGCTGACACTGCCACGTGGTCCTGGGCAGTGGCTGTTCTTCCTGGGAGAATAGAAGCTCCCCGGGATACCTTCCCTGGTGGCTGGGTTGCAGGGGAATCTTTCCAGCCCAGTTCCATCTCCTCCCACGTAGAGAGACAGAGGTCGCCGGGTCTGGGTCTGACAGCAGTTCTCGAAGAGACCTCCCTCTCCTGCACACAGTCCCAGGATGTGCGACTCACCGCCCCATCCTGGCAGGTCCTCCAAGCCCCTTGGAGTCAGCAGTAAACCTAACCGCTTCAGTTGCCGGTCTGTGACCCAAAAGATGAGGGCCCTCTCTGTAAGGATGAGATGATGGCAGATAGCTGCTCCCAACAGGCTGACACAGGGCCCCCTGGTCCCTTCCATGATACCCATGGGTATGTCTTCTTGGAAATGCTCAGTGACCACAGGGGTGGATATTCCAGTTTTTAAGAACAGAAGGGTGCATGTGTGCGTCTGTGTGTCTGTTTATGATCAGATGGCTGTGGCCGAGAGAAAGTTTATTACCCCAAGACTCTGGGCAGGGTGGTGGGGGAGAGAGGAGGAGGACATCGAAGGAACTATTTGTTCCTTCCTTCACAAATCCCTTTGGTGGGAAGATGGAAAACATCTCTTTGGCATTAAGTGAAATCTCTGCAGTCTACACTTGCGGTGTCCTGGAAATTGCAACTGAACGCAGAGATAGGAGACGAGTCTAGGCCCGCCTTTGTCCCCAGCTAAGCCTGTGACCGTGGCAGTCACCCCTTGACTCCAGGTGTGACACCAAATGACATCTGGGACTTGCACATCTTAGGAGATGTACCTGGAGGTGCCTATGAGTGTATTAGGGGTTTTCAAAGCATGTATGGGTTCAATTTCCAAACAAATCCTATATGAGATTAATATAAGATTACTCCACCTCTTATATACATATATACATATATGTAAAATAAAGCTACAGAGGATATTCTTAGTTCTAGTCCCATGTATGAGTAAGGGAGAGAAATCTATTGTCCCTAAAATGTTTCTTAAAATATAAGGACTAGGGGCTTCCGTAGTGGCTCAGTAATAAAAAATCTGCCTGCCAGAGCAGGGGACACGGGTTCAATCCCTGGTCTGAGAAGATCCCACATGCCACAGAGCAACTAGGTCTGTGCATCACAACTACTAACCCCAGGCTCTAGAGCCCAGCAGATGCAAGCCCACGAGCCTAAGAGCTCATGCTCCACAAGAAGAGAGTAGCCCCCGCTCACCACAGCTAGAGAAAAGCCCATGCAGCCACGAAGACCCAGAACAACCAAATAAATAAATAAAAATTTTACTAAAGATATAAGGATTAAATACTGAGGAAGTAAACCAAAGAATATTGGCTTTGGTCCCTGCGCCCATCTAACAGTGCCCTGCATGGAAGCCAGCCCCATGGTGATGACTCACCCCACAGAGCCATGAAGATGGAGAAGAAGACGGTGGCAGGGTTGTCAAACAGGTGGCTGGCCCGCGCTGTCCCGCAGGCTGAGCTGAGGTTCCAGTAGTCACAGGACTTGTCGCACAGGGGACACATGGTGAAGGCGTTCTGCTGGTCACACATCTCTTTGCTGCAGAAGACAGAGGCTGTTGGGTCACGGGGGCTCCAAGCAGGACCCTCCCCATGTCCACCACCCCCAAAACACCTCCCACTTGGAAATCCCTGGCTGCCTCAGTAACTGCATCAGCAAAGCATAGGAGAGCTGGGCTTGGATTCTTTCCCTTGGGAGTACTGTTTTTAGTATCTTTTCTTTAAAAATGGGTGGGCAGATGAATGGATAAAGAAGATGTGGTCCATATGTACAATGGAATATTACTTGGCCATGAAAAGGAATAAAATTAGGTCATTTGTAGTGATGTGGATGGACCTGGAGTCAAGCACACAGAGCGAAGTAAGTCAGAAAGAAAAAAACAAATGTCATATATTAACGCATATATATAGAATCTAGAAAAATGATACGAATGAACCTATTTTCAGGGAAAGAATGGAGACACAGACTTAGAGAATGGACTTGTGGGCCCAGGAGGGAAGGAGAGGGTGGGGCAAATGGACAGAGCAGCACAGACAGACAGACACCACCCTGTATGAAGGAGATAACTAGTGGGAAGCTGCTGGATAGACGGGGAGCTCGGCTCCGTGCTCTGTGATGACCTAGAGGGGTGGGATGGGGAGCGGGGGGTGGAAGGGAGAATCAAGAGGGAGGGGATATATGTCTACATACAGCTGATTCACGCTGCTGTACCACGGAAACTCACACAATATGGTAAAGCAATTACACTCCAGTGAAAAAAATATTTAACAAATGGATGGGCTACCTTTGGAGGTATGGAAGCCATCACTAGACGTGACTCAATGGAAAGTGAGTGACCACGTATCAGTTATGCTGTGCGTTGGATGGTGCCGTATGAAAGAGTGAAAGTGCTAATTGCTCAGTCGTGTCCTGCTCTTTGTGACCCCGTGGACTGTAGCCCGCCAGGCTCCTCTATCCATGGGGTTCTCCAGACAAGAATACTAGAGTGGGTAGCTGTTCCCTTCTCCAGGGAATCTTCCCAATCCAGAAATTGAACCCAGGTCTCCCACATTGCAGGTGGACTCTTTACCATCTGAGCCACGAGGGAAGTCCAGTGCTGTATAAAGTCCCATCCACATGTGCTACGGGGCTGATGGGAAGCATCAACAATTATGAATAAATCACCCACCAGAGGTCAGAGTTTATCATCCTCATTCAAGCATGAGCTATCTCATTCGTGTATTAGGATGGTCACATGGAGGAATCAACATGAGCATACCATTAGACCAGCACAAGGTCTTCCTCCCAGAAGGAGAAGTCATGTAAAGAAGAATGGAGTCAGGAGGGAGGAAGCCCAACTTCTAAGTGAATCAGCCATGCGACTGTTTGGAGAAGATGGATTAGTAACCTCAACTTAATAAGAATTATCCTAACCACAAAATGGGATGCGAGAGGCTGGAAGAATAAGATGTGTATTAATTGCTCAGTTGTGTCCGACTCTTTTCAATCTCATGGACTGCAGCCCTCCATGTTCCTCTGGAATGGAACCTGGGCAAGAATTCTCCATGGAATTCTCCAGGCAAGAATACTGGAGTGGACTGTGCCATTCCCTTCTCCAGGAGATCTTCCCAACCTAGGGATCGAATCCAGGTCTCCTGCATTGCAAGCAGATTCTTTACCGTCTGAGCCACCAGGGAAATCCAGGGAGGCCACCAAGGAAGAATAAGGTAAATTCTCCCAAAGTCTAGATTCCAAGAATCCAAGAGAACAAAGCATGAGTCAAATAAACATCATATCTATTCTCACTTATTTTCAGTATATTTCTCTTTACCGGACTCGTGCATATATTTGAAATTCCATTCACTTGTTAGGTGGATCAGCTGGACCCAATAACTTCAGGCTCATCAGGTGCTTGCAAATAAGAACCAAGGATTTCTCAGCCCCAACTGGTTTCCCCAATAACCCTCCACACTGCAGTCCGGTAGGAAAATGAATGAACTCATCACTCTGGTGTGTGATATTTCCCCTCGGAGATGAGTAGATGGCTCAGCTCATCACTTGGGGGAAAAGGGTGGAGGAGTAGAGATTTCACGAAAATGAAGCACTGGCTGTTCTCACAAAGCAGCTGGAGGAGACCAGACCCCATGATGGGGAGGCAGGGATCACAGGCCGAAACCACAGCTGGGTTTTCTCCGGAAAGACGCAGCAGAGGGCGCTACCGAGCATGGGACAGCCGGCTGAGGGAGCTGGTACCCGGATGCCTGAGCCAAGGGCTTAGATGAAACCCAGAAGCCGGCTGGATGCTTGTGTCTAGCTCCCATCGCTAAGCAGTTAAAAGGTTTCACCGAGGGCTGTCGGCGTCTGTCAAGTCCCAGCTCTCAGGCTCGTTTTTAATGAGCCTCGGCAGGGAAGTCCTTCTGTGTGAGAGAATGGAAACTCTGGGTCTCAGGATAAATCCCAGCTCCTCCACGGACTTGCTGCTGAGCACTCCACTGGCAAGTGTCAAGATCGGTGACTCACTCACGACGACAATATTAAATAGTAATTTCTTAATAGTAAGTTCAGCCATGCTGACTTCACCTGGGCATGTGTTTATTGGTAACTGGAGAGCAGGACTGAAGTCTTCTGGGCCAGACACGTGATGGCTGCCTGGTAGAGGAGCTGGTGCTTTTAGGAGGAGAGTGCCGATTAGAAAACAGATTCATACGGAAAACTTGTCAGTTTGCACAAAGTCCAGCAAACAGCTTTGCTTCTGAGCCGTTACCTGTTCTGTCACTAAGTCGAGTCCGACTCTATGCGACCCCATGGACTGCAGCATACCAGGCTTCCCTATACTTCACTACCTTCCAGAATTTGTTCAAATTCATCACCAACCAACCATCTCACCCTCTGTTGCCCCCTTCTCCCCCTGCCTTCACTCTTTCCCAGCATCCAGGTCTTTTCCAATGAGCTGGCTCTTCGAATTAGGTGGTCAATGTAGTGGAGCATCAGTCCTTCCAATGAATATTCAAGGTTGATTTCCTTTAGGATTGAGTGGCTTGATCTTGCTGTCCAAGGGACTCTCAAGAGTCTTCTCCATCACCACAGTTCAAAAACATCAACTCTTGAGTATTCAGCCACCTTTATGGTCCAACTCACATCCATATACGACTATCGGAAAAACCATGGCAGTGGCGATTTAGTCCCTAAATCATGTCTGACTCTTGTGACCCTATGGACTGTAGCCTGCTAGGCTCCTCTGTCCATGGGATGCTCCAGGCGGGAATACTGGAGAGAGTTGCCATTTCCTTCTCCAGGGGATCTTCCTGACCCAGGAATTGAACCCGAGTCTCCTGCATTGCAGGCAGATTCTTTATGGACTGAGCTATGAGGGAAGCCCTCAGGAAAAACCATAGCTGCTACTATACAGACCTTTGTCTGCAAAGTGATATCTCTGCTTTTTAATACACTGTCTAGGTTTGTCACAATTTTTCTTCCAAGGAGCAAGTGTCTTTTATTTTCATGACTACAGTCATTATCGCAGTGATTTTGGAGCTCAAGAAAATAAAATCTGCCACTGCTTCTCAAATCTTTGTCATGGAGGAGATTTTTTACATATATACAAGGAGATGGATAATCCTAGAAAACCTAATCTCAATCAGAACTAGTCCATGCTAAAAGGTCAGGGGAAAAAAAAAATATTAGCACCACCTTGGTACAGAGTACTTTGAAATGTGAATGCTGTGTACATAAATGGTTTTAAAATTAGAATACAGTCAACTGACAATCATTTGTACAAAATGGCAGCCATGCTAGCATGGATAGTCCCACATCATTTAGGTTTGAAGTCAGAATGCTCTGTATGTATTGGGTTGGCGATTTTTTGTTGCATCTTTTGAGTTTTTGATGCAAGCAACTGGAAGAAGATTCTGGAGAAATTCTGCCTTAGGATGACATTAAAGGACTTTGTAGTCTCTGAGACAAGCTGAAAGAGGGGGAGACACCCCAATAACTGAAGTCAGGTCTGGTTCATTCACTAAAGTCAGGTCTGGGTCATTCACTAGCTGCATCATCCACAGATTCTTAGTTAGAAGCCACAGTGGCTATAAATCCAATGACGTGGTTCTTCAATCTATCATGTTCTCTCGGACACAGAAGAAGGTTGATGAATGGTTTGACCATCAGGTGAACCAAGACCCCGGAGTGGGTGGTGTTCTCAATGAGTGACCCACCGCTCACAAGTCCAGTGACATATACGGCTCTACTAGCCACAAAGGGAGGCAATTATTCAAGAAATTCAGACAGAACATCTGCTATTAAGATCTCAGCTCTAAAGTAACCAGTTTTTTAAAAATGTGGTTTAGATTAATCACCTTTAAAAAAAAAAAAAAGCTCCAGCCTTTCCCATGCATGTAAGCAAATGGAGAACAAACGGAACCAACTCCTTGCTAAGCAGACGAAGGTTCCTAGACATATCACGCACATATGGAAATACTATTAAATGAAGCATCTAACTCACATATCAAAGTTATTGGCGATAAAAGATACCATTTAAAGTTTCACGCAATGTAACTTTTCTGGTTTTGATGCTGGACTGTGGCTTTATAAGACATAATCATTGGGGGAAACTGGATGAAGGGTACATTGGGCCCCTCTGCACTATCTTTACTGCTTCCAGTGAATCTGTATGGTTTTCAAAACAAAACACTTTTTAAAAAAGTGATACACAGATACTAAATTCCAGGCCTGATGCCCAAAGTGGAGACCTTTAAAATAATCCCAGTAAGGGTGAAAGTTTTTAATCGCTCAGGAGTGGCTGGGAGGACAGGGAAGTCTGGCGTCCTGCAGTTCATGGGTCCACAAAGAATCAGACATGACTTGGCAACTGAACAACAAAACAACAAGGAGTGACTGATAGACATAAACCCTCAAAGGGTATGAATTTGTCTGGATTCTGTATTGGGATTTAGAGGCTGTTCTTTTATTGACAAGGAGTGGTATCGATTGTTTGTGAGTGTTCATCGGGCATGGAGCTTGGACTTCTGATAGATATACAATTATGACTGAGGAGGAGTTCTCAAAAACTACTTCATAATATGCTTGACTTTTTCTATTCACACCTTCCTGGTTGGCCATACCCTATTCTGAGTATGAAAAACTGAGAATCAAAATTTCAAATTTTATAGCAGCCAATTTTACACATTTTCATTCTGGAAAGTTAAAAAAGTTCAAAAAATTTTACAACAGACTCCACTATGCAAATATAGACATATTCTCTATCCATAAACACACTTATATCACTAAATTGAATGTCATGAAACAATTCTGATACTTCCGTCTCGTGATGAATACTAAAATTATATTTCATTCTACTCTATCTTATCTTATTCTTCGTTGTTTGGCCACTCCGTCATATCTGGCGACTCTGTGACTCTGCAGACTATATCACGCCAGGCTTCCCTGTCCCTCACTAACTCCCGGAGTTTGCCAAACTCATGTCCATTGAGTCAATGACGCCATCCAGCCATCTGATCCTCTGTCACCCCCTTCTCCTTCTGCTCTCAATCTTTCCCAGCATCAGGGTCTTTCCTGGCGAATCAGCTCTTCACATCAGGTGGCCAAAGTACTGGAACTTCAGCTTCAGCATCAGTCCTTCCAATGAATATTCAGGGTTGATTTCCTTTAGTCTTATTCTACTGCATTTTTAAAAATACTTATTTATTTACTTGGCTGCACCAGGTCACAGTTGTGGCACACAGGATCTTTTAGTTGCCGTATGTGAACTCTTATTTGGAACATGTAGGATCTAGTTCCCAAATCAGGGATCAAATCAAGTCCCCCTGTATTGGGAGACTGGAGTCTTAGCCACTGGATCACCAGGGAAGACCCTTATTCTAGTTCATTTAAAAGATAACCATTAAATTGATTCTATAATCCACTAATGGACTGCTATCCATAGTTTATAAAACATCACACACTCGACAGGCATTGTGATGTATCTGCAATGATGATGATCTCATTGTACAAGCATGTACACCTGCACACATATAAAAGCCCACACGTGTGCACAAGTACACGCCTTTGCAGCATGTGTAGACCATGGTCCCTTCCAGCTGCCGTGGCCACTATCACATGCGTTCCCATGTGGGGAACCAGGGCGGAAGTCCCAAGTCCTGATCAACCAGCACATGGACTCCCTACCCGCCGCACTGTTGGTCCTCAGTGCATGGGACGAGTCCTCCAGTTTGGATCAACCTGAGACCCCAATCTCCAGCAATCATAATGGGGCAACAGAGCTGTGTTCTCTGAGAAGGCACCAGGAGGGGCCGTGGAGCTCCTGGGCTGCCAAGGAGGGTCAGAGCCCTGGGGAAGATGCCACAGATTACTGGGGAAAGCAAAGACTTTGGAGCAGGAGGCATGTGCCTGCATGCTCAGTTGCTTAATCATGTCCGACTCTTTTCAACCCCATGGACTGTAGCCCGCCAGGCTCCTCTGTCCGAGGGATTTCTCAGGCAAGAATACTGGAGTGTGTAACCATTTCCTACTCCAGGGGATCTTCCTGATCCAGAGATTGAAATTGCATTTCCTGAGTCTCCTGCATTGGCAGGCGGGTTCTTTACCACTGAGTCACCTGAAAAGCCAGGAGGCAACAGAGGTCAAATCTCAACCATGGTGGACTTCCCTGGCAGTTCAGTGGTTGAGACTCCACACTTCCACTACAGGGGCTGAGGGTTCGATCCCTGGTCAAGGAACTAAGATTCCACATGCCGAGGGGCATGGGTGATACTCGCCAGTCAGGATGGCTGCTATCCAAAAGTCTACAAGCAATAAATGCTGGAGAGGGTGTGGAGAAAAGGGAACCCTCTTACACTATTGGTGGGAATGCAAACTAGTACAGCCGCTATGGAAAACAGTGTGGAGATTTCTTAAAAAACTGGAAATAGAACTGCCATATGACCCAGCAATCCCACTTCTGGGCATACACACTGAGGAAACCAGATCTGAAAGAGACACGTGCACCCCAATGTTCATCGCAGCACTGTTTATAATAGCCAGGACATGGAAGCAACCTAGATGCCCATCAGCAAATGAGTGGATAAGGAAGCTGTGGTACATATACACCATGGAATATTACTCAGCCATTAAAAAGAATTCATTTGAACCAGTCCTAATGAGATGGATGAAGCTGGAGCCCCTTATACAGAGTGAAGTAAGCCAGAAAGGTAGAGAACATTACAGCATACTAACACATATATATGGAATTTAGAAAGATGGTAACGATAACCCTATATGCAAAACGGAAAAAGAGACACAGAAATACAGAACAGACTTTTGAACTCTGTGGGAGAATGTGAGGGTGGGATATTTCAAAAGAACAGCATGTATACTATCTATGGTGAAACAGATCACCAGCCCAGGTGGGATGCATGAGACAAGTGCTCGGGCCTGGTGTACTGGGAAGATCCAGAGGAATCGGGTGGAGAGGGAGGTGGGAGGGGAGATCGGGATGGGGAATACGTGTAAATCTATGGCTGATTCATATCAATGTATGACAAAAAAAAATAAATAAATAAAAATTAAAAAAAAAATAAAACATCAGTGTGATTTCACTGATCTGGGTTAGAACCAGGGGCAAATTAAAAAAAAATCCCAACCCTGACAACTATTGCTGAAGCTGGAGAAGTTAGGTGACCCTGCCTCTCTATGGAGACCATGTCTCCATCTCTCTGAGGTGAGAATAAGAACACCTATCGCTGACAACATTGATCGTTTCAAGATCGAAGACACAGCACATAAAAACCATCCAGCACTGATACAACTCACACGAGGAATGCAGTGTGTATTCCTTCTTCCTTTGGACTCCCCAAGTAGTGCAGTGGTAAAGAATCTGCCTGCCAATGCAGGAGATATGGGTTTCATCCCTGGGTCAGAAAGATTCCCTGGAGTAGGAAATGGCAACCCACTCCAGTATTCTTGCCTGGAGAATTCCATGGACAGAGGAGTCTGCTGGGTTACAGTCCATGGGGTGGCAAAGAGTCAGATATGACTGAGCACGTGTGTGCGCGCGCACGCGCGCGCGCGCACACACACACACACACACACACACACACCTTCTTCCTTTATGCTGTGGATGGCACAGCCCTGAAAACATAGCTCAAAGGTCCCAGAACTCCAGTCAAGAATCCTGGATGGATGATGACAGGGTTCTATACACAAATATTCAAATCCCTGGGCTTATACTAAGGTATTTAGCTTTATTCTAACTACATACATGTCATCGCCAGTTTCACTAATTCGAAAGGGCTTTTCTACAGAGTGACACAAAGGACAGAGCCACCGGGTTCTTACCACTTATCATGCTATCCTCAAACAGCCCAGCTCTCCCCGTTTCTTCAGGATGGTCCTGACTTCCCCATCACCACCCCCCACTGCAGTGGACACCTGCAGGCTGCCCAGTGCCCCCATCCCCCAGGCTATTGAAGGAGAATCCCTGCGGCACGGTGTCACCCTGCCCCCCCACCCCCCCAGGCATGATCAGCTGGTCCACGGCCGCCACTTAGGCCAAAAGGAGTCGACAGGACTTTTTCACTTGGGATCAATCACATATAAAGCTCTTAAAATGTGACACCCCGTGAGCTACTAGCAGCAATATTCACATCCTATGGAGAAACTCTGTACTGAAACAAGAAATACTTGAAAGAATCAGAGACAGCCAGTAAATAGAAGGAATCCCTATTTCCACAGTCCTTTGGGCAAACCACGTGCCAGCCACTGGATCCACTGAGGCCTCCCCACCAAACCCCGAGGATAAATTCCCTTTTTTGCTTAAGCTAGTTTCCATGCATTTCTATCACTTGCAACTGCAAGAGTATTAAAATACACAAATGATGCTTCAGTTTGCCAGGACAGTTCTGGAGGTGCCAAGAGCTTTAAATTCTAAACATTGGCTAAGTGTCTCTTCTGTCCCCTGTACTCTATTTCTGCCTGTGTTGGTTCGTTCAAGAATTGTTTATGAATACTTTGCTGGGTGCCAGACACTGTCTCCTTTAATCCTCAGGATACCACCATGAGGCAGGTGTTAGTATTGCCATTTGACAGCCGAGGAAATGGAAAGTCAGGGAGCAAGGTACCCCGTTTCACAGCTAATATATAAAACAGTCCACCCTAAAGGATGTTCTTTTGTTGAGTGTCTATTTTTTTGTAGGATCTCTATTCCTCATCAGGACCAGCCTTTGTTCCATCTCTTGGATCTTCAAGAGCCCCCTGTCACCTCCTGCAGTCTCTGACTCCCAGAGCCAGGGCTGAGGTGTCCTCAATTCATAGTATTCTATCCCAGCAGTAGCTGACCACAGATGCCATCCCTACCCAATGCCACTCAACACTTGGTGTGTCTGGAAAATGAGAGAAAAATGCCACAAAATTGAGGGGAAAAAAACTTTTCCCAGGCATAGTTTCTTTTATCACCAATTATCTTCTACCTGCCCAATCAGACCCTGGTCCTGGAGAAGAGTTTGACCAGGGAAGGAAGTGGCCACACTCAGCATGACTCTGAGCTGTTCTCAGAATCCGATGCTCCCCGCTCTCTCAGGAGAGAAGGAAAGGAAGTGGGAAGGAGGACACAGGGTGGGGTTCTGGAAGGATACGTGTGAAATGTACGATGTCCTTGCAACTGGGATGACACTCTGAACGACTGACATGTGGGAACTGAGCCTTCGCCTTTAAAATCAGCTCACCTGGGAATATCTTCTTCGATGGTTGCACATCCATAAAGAAACACGATGATCCCAATGACAGATGACGGGATGAGGAAGGATGTATATAATCCCAGCCAGGCAAAATACAGTCCAATCTTTTCTCCAAAATACTTTCTGGAAAAAGAAGAAAATGAAACATGAGTTAAGAAGATCATAGACTTTCCTTCTCTCTGTTTGCTGTAAACCTGACGATGGGCCGGCACAAATGGAAAGGGACGGAAGTTATCTGGGGAAGGTGGGAGGACCTCAGCACAGGGAATCAACAATTGGCGTTTTCTGAAACGAATCGCATTCCATTAGAATCACATACGCACACCTGTTCGTGGAAAGAAGTTGCAAGAAGGAATCCAGCCCTAACGGCAAACTGAGAATATGCCATAAATTTTGGCATCTTTACCAGACACACGTGAATAACATCTCAGCGTTTCATAAGTGCCATAGCACTCAACCCACAGAAAAACACACCGTTTTGAAACTATTTAAATAAAACACACAAATTTGGGGGCATACACAATGATGTATGGGCTTCCCTGGTGGTTCAGACGGTAAATAATCTGCCTGCAATGAAGGAGACCTGGGTTCAGTTCCTAGGTTGGGAAGATCCTCTGGAGAAGGGCATGGCAACCCACTCCAGTATTCTTGCCTAGAGAATTCCAAGGACAGAGGAGCCTAGTGGCCTTCAGTCCATGGGGGTCACAAAGAGTCAAACATGACTGAGCGACTAACACACACAAAAACACACACACTAAAAAAAAAAAAAAAAAAAAAAAAAAAAAAAAACCACACACACTGATGTATGCAAACCAATATAAATACAGTCATAGAAAAAGAACTAGAAGAAATTAGATAAAACATAGGTCATGGTTTCTTTAGCTGATGGGTGGTTTCTATTGCTTTTTTAATGTTTCTGCATTTTTTAACTCTATTTTTTCATGAATTCCTTTTTATAATAAAAAGTGGTTTCTTTTCAAAAGAAAAGGTATCATCCATATCTTTTTGTTCCCCAGATCATACAGTTAATAAATGACCACATTCAGTCTCTAAAAAGGGGTTTTCCCTTAGATGAATATTGATTATGGATGCTCGATGAGAAAAACACAATCCACAGAGGAGAAGTATATTTTATTTCTCAGGAGCCTCTGACATAAAATGCAGGAGGGAACTAGGAGCTCAGCTCACCTTTTGATCTAAAGACTAGAGAGTAAGGAGAACAAATAAAACTTATTTATCGACCACCAAGCAGAGCACTGCTTCCACTTAGGATGTAGACAACTGCCAGGAAATGTAGGTTTCATCCTAACAATAAAAGAAAGCTAGATAACCTGTGAATCAAAACTTTTCATGAGCCCATCAGACAGTAGAAGTTGCCAGGTAACCAGATGAGCCGCACTTTTTTAAAATGACAAGCTCCTCCAAGGAAAAATGGACTCACAACAGTTTTGTTGGCGTGAGACAAAAAGGCAGTCACCATAAAAGTGAGTAGGAAGGAACAGCTAAAAATTTTTAAGACACTGGAAGCTGAGCAAAGGTCAGCATGACAGATTGAATAACTGGGCACTCCAGACACAAGAGGAGGTTGTACTCATTCACAAGATCCTATGGGAAGACCACCAGGCTTCTCATGAGAAGGACTGTAGACAACATAGGAGCCAGAGAGAGCCCCCTTAGATGCATACAGGCAAGAAAGCTCACCCATCTCCCTGAACCATCTTTCTTTTAAACCAAAAGCCTCAAGCAGAGGGTAACAAAAATCAGCAGTCTGATGCTGGGGAAGGGCAGGAGAGAGACCCCCCCATGAGGCAAAGGGCTGAAAGGGACCATGAGGACCAATTTCCAGTGCCCTACAATAGATGTGAGAGTTGGACCATAAAGAAGGCTGAGCGCCGAAGAACTGATGCTTTCAAACTGGGATGCCGGAGAAGACTCTTGAGAGTCCCTTGGACAGCAAGGAAATCCAACCAGTAAATCCTAAGGGAAATCAACCCTAACTATTTCATTAGAAGGGCTGATGCTGAAGATGAAGCTCCAATACTCTGGCCACCTGATATGAAGAGCCAACCCATTGGAAAAGACCTGACTCGTGCTGAGAAAGATTGAGGGCAAGAGGAGAAGGGGGCGACAGAGGATGAGGTGGTTAGATAGCATCACTGACTCAATGGACATAAGTTGGAGCAAACTCAGGGAGATCGTGAAGGACAGGGAGCCTGGCATGCTGCAGTTCACGGGGTCGCAGAGAGTCGGACACGACTTGGTGACTGAACACCGACAACAACCCCCAGGAAGCACAGTCACAGCATCCCACCACCAAGGAATCTGAAGTCCGTGGTGCACGAGTGATTCCAGCAGCAACGGCACCCAAAGCCACCTCCACCTCTGACTGGACCGGCCCCGCTCCCCCACTAAAGGCCTGACAGAGAGGCAGAAGCCTGTTTCCGGGCATAGACACCATTTACTTAGTCTCTACTGTCCTTTCAAACACAGTGTTCGGAATTGAGGAAAAAAAAAATCTTGAGCAGGATTTCCCTGGTGGTTCTGCCATTAAGACTTCACATTCCCAATGCAGAGGGCTTGGGTTCAATCCCTGGTCAGGGAACTAGAGCACACACGCTGCAACTAAGAGCTGGAGCAGCCAAATAAATAAAAACAGATGAATGTTTTTTTTAAAAAAAAAAAAAAAAGCTTGAGAAACATAAAAAATGAACTATTAAGAAATGAGGAAATCAATAAAACCAAAGTTGATCTAGATGCCACAATTATCATACAGGGATTTCTCTCTCTCTCTTTTTTTTTTTTTTTGATGTGAACCATTTTTAAGTTAAGTTTAAAGTTTTATTGAATTTGTGACAATATTGCTTCTGTTGTATGTTTTGATTTTTTGGCCATGAGGCCTGTGGGATCTTAAGTCCCCAACCAGAGATTGAACCCACACCCCCTGCAATGGAAGGTGAACTCTTAACCACTGGATCACCAGGGATGTCCCATACAGGAACTTTAAAGTAATTACAATAATACGTTAAGGAAGAATCTAATACAAAAGAGAAAATTGGGAATTTCCACAGAGAGACAGAAACGCAAGAGTGTAACATGGAAATACTAGAGCAAAAATATTTTATCAGATATGAAAAATGTCTTCATTAGAATGTCTTAGCAGGTGACTGAATGCAGCTGAGGAAAGACTCAATAAACTTGCATACAAGTCAATGAATACTATCCAAACTAAGATATAAAGAATAAAGAAGAAAATAGAATCTGTCGATCAAGGGCTACAGGCAGTGTCAAAGAAGGTATCATACATGTAACTGAAGTCCCAGAGGAGTAAGATCAACAGGATAGAAGGAATATCTGCATGGATTATGATTAAGAATTTTCCAAAATTAATCAAAAATAACAAAACAGATCTAAGAATTCTAAGGAACCCCAAGCAGAACAGATCAAAAAATAAAAATAAAATCTCACACACTTAGACACATCATAATCAAACTTCTGAAAAGCAAAGATAGGAAGAAAGAAACCTTTAAGTTGGAGTGGTAGTGCATGCGTGCTAAGTTGCTTCAGTCATGTCCAACTCTTTGCGACCCTATAGATTGTAGCCTGCCAGGCTCCTCTGTCCATGGAGATTCTCCAGGCCAGAATACTGGAGTGGGTTGCCATGCCCTCCTCCAGGGGATCTTCCTGACCCAGGGATCAAACCCAGGTCTCCTGTGGCCCCTGCACTGCAGGCAGATTCTTTCCTGCTGAGCCACGAGGGAAGAATGCTGGAGTGGGAGGGACGGGAGGAACGAGGAAAGGAGGGTATTAGGTACAAAGGAACAAAGGTGAGACTTATACACAATTTCTTGGCAGAAATTATGCAAGCCATAAGATAAGAAAGTGGCAACTTTAAAGTATGGAATGAAAAAAAAAAACAGTCAATCTAGAATACTATACAGAAAGAAAGTGGCTTTCAAAAATGAGACAAAATAAAAACTATTTCAGCAAGCAAAAGCTGAGGGAATTCACTGCCAACAGATCTGAACAACCAGAAATGTGAAAGGAAGTTCTTTAGTTAAAAATCTAGATATACAGATCTTTCATGGAGAGTACCAGAAATAGTAAAAAATAATGGTAAATATAAAGACATTTTTCTTATTTCTTATCTTTTTAAAAGGTAATTCACTGTCTAAAATATCGTTCTCAATGGGGGCAAAACTGTCCCCCCCAAGGGAACAAAATTAGTTCTTTGGAAGCCGAAAACTGTCTTAGTTATTACAGTTATTTGTAAGGCTTCCAGAAGGCCAAAGAACATAAACTGATGTAGGATTTTAACTGTGAAGAGGAAATTCAGGAAAAAAATAATGGCTACAAAGTGCCTTAGGAAAGAAACAATCGGGAAAAAAGTTTGAGAAACACTGGCATAGAACAAAACCAGTTACAACATATTGTGGTGTTCACAATAGACATTAAAGTGAAATGTATGTAGTAGTAGCACAAAATATAGGAAGGAGGAAATTGAGGGCGGAAACTGAGGTATGCTGTTGTAAGGTTCTTATGCTCTATGTGAAGTAGTATAATATTATTTGAAAGCAAAATATGACACATTAATGTATTTTGTAAACCCTGGAGCAAGCACTAAGTTTTTTAAATGGCTGATACTGGAGATAAAGTGGAATGATAAGATTTCAAAAGAGGGCATGAGAAGAGGAAAAACAGGAACAAAGAACAGACAGAACAAGTAGAAACAAACAGTGATATGGTAGATTTAAAATACAAATACATAAATGATTACATTAAATATAAATGTATAAGAAACCCACATGAAATATAAAGGCATTTACAGAATGAAAGCAAAGGAATGGAAAAAGACATACCATGCCAATGCTAATGAAAAGAAAGCTGAGGTATAAAAGGGATGACCAAATAATCATAAAGTGATCAATTCATTAAGAAGACCAAATAATCCTAAATATTGATGCATACAGTGAAATACCTATGTCAAATGCATACATCAAAATACATGCAAGTAAAACTGATAGAACTAAGGATTTCCCTGGTGGTCCAGTGGTTAAGACTTCACCTTTCAATGCAGGGGCTGCAGATTCAATCTTTGGTCAGGGAGCTAAGATTCCCTATGCCTCTCAGCCAAAAAACCAAAACAAAAAAACAGAAGCAATATTGTAACAAATTCCAGAACAGCTTGAAAAATGGTCCATAATAACAAAAAATGAAGAACAAAAAAACTGATAGAATTGAACTAGAAGGATAAATACATATTTCCTCCTGTATAAATAAGGGGCTTCAACACTTCTTTTTAGTAGTTGACAGAACAAGTACAGAAAAAGCAATAAGGATACAACAGTCACTTCAAACCAACTTGACCAAATTGATATCTATGTAACACACCATCAATCAACAGAAAACACATTCTTTGTAATACATAGTCACCAAGATAGACCAGGTTTTGAATCCTGAAGCAAATCTAACAAATTTTTAAAAAATGAAACAGTAAAAATGTTTTACCATGACCACAACTAAATTAAACAGCAGAAAGATGCCTGGAAAAATCCCCAAATATTTGGAAATTAAACAATATCTTTCTACGTAACCCAGGGGTCAAAGAAGCAATCACAGAGGAAATTAGAAAATATTTTTGACTGAGTGAAAATAAAAACACACATATCAAAATTTGTGGGATGCCATCACACTTAGAATGCTAGTAATACTTAGAAATTTATAGCATTGAATATTTGGTGCTATAATAAAATAAGAAAGTTCTTTTTAAGTTCATCCAGAATTGTTTTTATTGAAGTATAGTTGATTTACAATGTTGTTTTAGTTTCAGGTGTATAGCAAAGTGATTCGAATATGTGTGTGTGTGTGTGTGTGTGTGTGTGTGTGTGTGCTAAGTTGCTTCAGTTGTGTCCGACTCTTTGTGACCCTATGGGTTGAAGCCAGCCAGGCTCCTCTGTCCATGAGATTCTCCAGGCAAGAATACTGGAGTGGGTTGCCACTTCCTTCTCCAGGGGATCTTCCTGACCCAGGGATCGAACCAGCATCTCTTATGTCTCTGCATTGGCAGGTGGGTTCTTTACCACTAGCGCCACCTGGGAAGCCCAGCACTGTTCATAACACCCCCCAAACTGGGAACTACCCAGATGGCCCTAAGCAAGAGAATGGATAAATATGTTCTGACACATTTGCCCAAAAGAATATTATACAACAAGGAGAATGGACAAAATATGAGAGCATACAACATCGGGGACAACACCACACACCCTCTGAACAAAAGAAGACAGGGACACAAAAATTATTACACTGTATAACTCTATGTCTTTAAAGTTCAAAAGCAAAATAACTGTGTTAAATACAGATGGTTATTAGCCCGAGGAAGGCAGCGACTACAGGGGAAATGGGTGAGAGTGGGGGGACTTTGGGTGTTAATACAGTAAGTTCCCTACATACCAACGAGTTCTGTTCCGAGAGCCCTTTTCCTAAGTCCAAATATTTAGCCTAGGTACCCAACTAACACACTATAGACTGCTGTACTGTAATAGACTTATAGTACTTTTCACACAAATAGCACATAAAAAACAGACACAAAAGGTAAAGAAAACATTTTTACTCTCACGGTACAGTACCTTGAAAAGTACAATAGGACAGCACAACAGCCGGCACGCAGGGGCTGGCATTGAGTGGCCAGGCAAGAAGAGTTACTGACCCGGGGAGGGAGAGGAGGTGGGAGGTGGTGGAGCTGAAGGCTCGTCAACAACAGGAGATGGAGGGCAAGCTGCCAGCTCACTCACGCCTGATGTCGATGGACATGTGAAAGCACTTTCGCATGTTTGAGAGTTTGCATCTTGAAGGTTCATACGTAGGGGACTTACTATAATGTTATTCCTTGATCTGGGTAATGGGTGTAAGGGTGTACTCAAGTTTTCAAAAATTCCAAGAGTTGTATATTTTTTCGTGCATATATCCTTCTGTCTGTATACTATACCTTGGCTTTGAAATGGCTCAAGATACCACATGCCCTATAACCCGCAGGCCAACAGACTCCTTGGAGGGCATCTTACTCGTTCTCTTGCCTTCAAGCCAGACAGCAAGTAACCCACATCAGGCAAGCATCATCATTCAGGCTCAGACTGTTCAGCAGCCCTGAAAGGGGAGCTGTCATCTGAGGGCAGCTCAGAAGGCCAACCAAAGACAAGGCTTCCAGACCAAGGTAACCAGCCCGAGACCGAGGTCAGCATTCGGCAGGGTCCCCGAGGCGATGACCTAGGCCACATGATGATGGCACCATCCTCAGGAGATCAGACTGGGGCCGGAGATGGGTATGCGGGGGACGGGGGCAGGGGTAGCCATGTAGCTGGAGAGGTAATTTACAGCTCTCAGTTCCTGCCAAGCCCACATCATCTGACACAGCGGCGGTGGGGCACCCTCCTTCCTGGTCTGACAAAGAGTGGTCAGGCTTTCCCTGCCCCTTGAGGTGGATTAAAGGCACACAGGTTCAGGTACCCTGAGCAGGATTATGGGCAGGTGCAGGGACTCCAGAAAGAATTTCTGAGCCTTTAATTAAAGTTCACCACGGCTGACTCTCTGGAAGTCAGCCTAGAATTTCTGACTGCAGAAGCAGCCAGGCAGCCAGCGATAGCCTCTCCCAGCTGAAACCCAGAGATGCGGCTGGCATAGTTTTGCCTCCTGAATTGCCAGCATCCTCTCCTATACCTCAGCCTGGAGATGATGTGGTTGAGAAGGGGTCAGGAGAACAAGGGGAGGGACATTCACGTGTCAGGGACCACAGGTCAAGCCCTAAATTAAGTACTTGATAGCATCTCATTTCATGCTCACAAAACCTTACAAGGTGAGTTAAAAATCAGTGTTAAGATTGGATTCAGAGGTACAAAACGGTTGAAGGTGTCGGGGTCCTTCCTGTCACCTTCTCTTTGGTTTAAATGGGGCTTCCCTGGTGGCTCAATGCAGGACACCCAAGTACAATCCCTGGGTTGGGAAGATCCCCCGGAGAAGGGAATAGCAACCCACTCCAGTATTCTTGTCTGGAGAATCCCATGGACAGGGGAGCCTGGCGGGCTACCGTCCAGGGGATCGCAAAGAGTCAGACACGACCAAGTGACTAACACTTGCACTTTCGCAGACATAGTTAATATTTATTTAAAACTGGTGTTGATGGGTTTCTTTCCTCAGGACTCCAAGCACGTGGCCCTTCTCTCCTGTGAGTACAGACATGTCCATGAGAAAGGACCGTCCCTACCAGTCACAGGATGACAGGTTCCCCAGGACTCTCCCTCAACCTGCCTTCTCACTGTCAGCCTGAACCCAGCCCTGTGTGCGGGACCCCAGGTTGGGAAGAACAGTCAGATCATCACCCTTCTGCCAAAGCAGACAGCAGGAGCCAGGCTGCCGATCCCTCTGCCAGGCACAGGCCGACAGACACCATGGCTGGCTCCTGTAATCAACAATCCGAGGCCAGAAGACTCTGAGTTCTTAGCCTTCCCAGGGAGGTCAAAGAAAGGGCCCCTTCTGGAAAGAAAATTTTGCTTAAAAGAGGGAAGTCCAAAAAGTCCAGTGAAAAGGGGCTGGGCTCACGGTGGCTGAGAAAATGGGGCTTGGCTCCAATCCTGACATTAGGAGACAACACAGATGCCGGCCAACGGGATGGGAGCTGCCCAGAAGTCCCAGCGGGGAAAAAGGACTTTGGGGAACCAGAGCGCCCGGGGTCTTTAATGCTCTCCTGAGCCACTTCTATCAAGTGCCTCCCTCTCCCTTGCTAAGTCCTCTTATTTAAAAGGTTTCCAAATAAAGAGCAGTCTACGGAGTGAGGGAAACTGTGGGGCCAGGATGGCAGGATGCAGGACCAAAGCCAGAATGGGCGGAGCTGACGCTGTCCATCACAGGCACGTAGCAGATGTGTTCAGAGGGGCAAATGGGACCAGAGACCCAAGAGGACCCAGGACCAGATGTGCAGGGCGTCCAGTCCAGGGGCAGACAGAGAGGGGAGGTGCAAGTGGCAGGTGGAAAAGTCAGGCAGGGGATTTCCCCGGTGGTCCAGTGGTTAAGACCCCACCTTCCAATGCAGGGGACTCAGGTTCCATCCCTAGTCAGGGAACTAAGATCCTACAAGCCACACAGCAACTAAGCCCACACGCCATAACTAGAGAGTCTATGCACTGCAATAAAAGATCATGCATGACCCAAGGAAGATCCCACGTGCTGCAACTAAGACCTGACGCAGCTAACTAAGCCTGCGTGCTGCACCAAGGGAAGCCCGTGTCATGTGACCAAGAGCTGGAGTGTGGCAGTGAAGACCCAGTGCAGCCAAACTAAAGCAAAATAATTTTATAAAAGGAAAGTCAAGCAGGAGAGAAGTCAAAGCTGAGAAAGTTAAGTTGAAGCAAGAAAAACAAGGCAGGAACAAACCGAGCTTCCAGATACCAAAGCCTCAACAGGACCGTCTTCAGAATCCAGGAGAAATACTTAAGGCATGTTCGGACCCTCATCTTCCTACTGCTTTGTGTATTTCCTCCCGGGGTGGGGGAGGAGTGGACCTCGATTAGCAGCCATGCCTCCCCATGCATGCATGATGAGACCCCAACTTGTTTACATGACCTACTAGGTCCTATGGGATCTGGTCGCAAGCCCCTGACCCCCTTGGAACAAACCCAATTTTGTTTTCTCCTGCTGTTCCCCTTTTTCTTGGCTCTACCTCATGAGTCCTTACTGTCCCTCAAACACACCCCACCAGCTTGCACCTCAGGACCTTTGCTGCAGCTGGAACCCCATCCTCACATTTTCACATTCATGCCATCGCTTCTTCCGTTTCTTCTCCAGTGTCAGCTCCTTAGAAAGGCCTCCTGGGTTCACCCCACTCCAAAGGGCACCTGACCTCTGCCCTTGCTACACTGCTCTTCATAACACTTGACCTGACTTAACAGCGTTTTCTAAGCTGATTCGTGTTTCTGTCCATCTCCACCGACAGACTGTGCTTCCCAGGTGGCTCACTGGTAAAGAATCCGCCTGCCAATGCAGGAGACGCAGGAGATGTGGGTTCGATCCCTCGGTTGGGAGAATCCCCTGGAGGAGGAAGTGGTAATCCACTCCAGTGTTCTTGCCTAGAGAATCCCACGGACAGAGGAGCCTGGTGAGCTATAGTCCATGGGGTCGCAAAGAGACGGAAATGATGAGCATGCACGCACACGCGGCTAGAATGTAAGCTTCACGAGGGCAGACTTTTTCGGTCCTATTCACCATTGTTCCCTTAGTGCCTCGAATGAGTCTGGCATGCAGCTTAACAAGCATTTGTTTAACGGATGCTAAGTCCTGACAGTAACCCCATGAGGTGGTTACTTGGCCCGTCCCTCTTCTTTGCATGAGCTGAGCACAGCTCAGAGAAATTGAGTATTTTGTGTAAGGTCACCCAGCTAATGAGAAAAGAATCCAGCGCCAACTCAGAGCAGCCCGCTTTCAAGCCTGCACTTTGACCCTGACATGTATTTCGTGGGTAACGCAGTAGAGGATAATGCAGACTTGAGCCTCCCAGTTTACAAAGTATTATGATTTATTTTCTAATATTTTACTAAAATTGTGAAAGGGACCCTAAGGATCAGCTAAAGCGGAATTCTCCACTCAATGGTTTACAAAACCCATTCACATCAAAAAAGGCAGTAACGGCCTCCGTTCCAATTTCCATTTGTAAAGAAGCAATCCATAAAATAATTATTTAGACGTTTTCTGTTTATTAATGAGCAGCCTGAGAGCTTCCAAGAACATGTCCCATGGTGACTAGAGACACATGCTCAGGCTCTGGCCCCCAGCCATTTATCACCTAGCAGTTCTGGCCATTTTACACTGTTTTCATTTTCATTCTTAAATATTGTTTATTTTTTTTAAACCACAACCAATCTTGAAAGAAAGATGGAAACCTAAGAAACACTAAAATATAGTGAAATATACCGAGTTAATGCAGAGCATAAAAACCGCAAGAAAGAATTCAGTACATTTGATATTCACACAGATTCATAAATTGCATACAACTGATCAAGATTACTATGTGATACATACAGATATGGGCTTCCCTGGTGGCTCAGTGGTAAAGAATCTGCCTGTTAACGCAGGAGACATGAATTCAATCCCTGAGTCAGGAAGATCCCCTGGAGAATGAAATGGTAACCCACTCCAATATTCTTACCTGAGAAATCCCAAGGAAAGAGGGGCCTGACAGGCTATAGTCCATGGGATCACAAATAGACACGACTGAGCGACTAATAACAACACATAAAGATATGTTCATTACCAAAAGGAATGAATGGAGCTAAAGGAAGGAGAGCTATTTACAGGAAGGAGAGCTATTTTATCCCATTTTACCCCATTGGCTTTTCATTTATTGAGTTAGATTGTCAGATGGCATGGCCAAGATGACAGAGTAGGAAGATTCTGCATTCACCTGCTCCCATGAGCACAATAAAACTACAACAATTCACAGAGCAGCTACTGATGAGAAAGACCAGAACCTAGCAGGAAAGATCATCAACAACTAAAGAGAGAAAGAAGGAACCAAACCAACATGACTAGGAGAGGCAGAGACACTTAAGAGTCAAGTCCCATCCCCTGGGTAGGCAACCTACAAACGGGACACAACATAACAAAACACCAACTTGCTCAGTCATGTCCGACTCTTAGCAATTCCACGGACTGCAGCCTGCCGGGCTCCTCTGTCCATGAAATTCTCCAGGCAAGAATACTGGAGTGGGTGGCCATTTCCTCCTCCAGGGGACATTTCCAACCCAGGGCTCTAACTCGGGTCTTCCACATGGCAGGCAGATTCTTTAACATCTGAGCAACCAGGGAAGCCAAATAGGAGGATAATTACAACTGCAGAAGCTCTTCCTAAGGAGTGAGGGACCTGAGCCCCACATTAGGTTCTCCAGCCTGGGGGTCCTGCATGGGGAAGACAAGCCCCCAGAATGTTTGGTTTTGAAGGCCAGCAGGGCTGGGCTACAGTCCATGGGGTGGCAAAGAGTCGGACACAACTGAGCAACTAACACTTACACACTCAGGGCTGACTTCCAGGAGAACCAGAGAGCTGTGGGAAATAGAGGCTCCACTCTTAAAGGATACACACAAAATCCCACCCACTCAGGGACCCAGGGCAGAAGCAGTCATTTGAAAGGAGCCTGGTCAGACCACCCCCTGATGATCTTGGAGAGCCTCCTGGAAAGGCAAGAGGTGATGGAGCTCATCCTGGGGACCCAGACACTGGCGGCAGCCAATTTGGGGAGTTCCTTGTATCACGAGCATCCTGGAGCTGGCAAGGGTATTCTGGAATCCCACCTCTGGTTCATTAGTGCCAGGACCTGGCCTCCGAACCAGTCTACTGGCATCAGTACTGGGAGCCTCAGGCCAAGCCAAGCAACAAGCTGAGCAGGGATGCCGCCCACTCACCCGCAAACTGGCTGCCTTAAGACCCCCTGAGATTACAGCCACCCCAGAACCTAGCTCTGCCTTATGGGTGTCCCAGGACATAGTCCCACACACCAGCACACTGGTTCAGGCCCCAGGATCCCCAGGGCTATGCAGTCCCCAGGACCTGATTCTGCCCACCAGCGAGCTGGCACTGGCCTCGGGACCACCTGGGCTTCGGTCCCGCACACCAGTTACTTTACACCAGCTCCAGCACCCCTGGGCTCTGAGCCACCCACCAGCAGGCCAGAACCAGCCACAGGGACTAGCCTCACACATTAGCTGTCCCACAGCAGTTCTGGGACCTCCAAGCCCCATGGCCAGAGACTACAGGACCTACGTCCACGCACCAGTGGGCCAGCACTAGCCCCAGCATCTGGCCTCTCCAACCAGCCCCAGGACTACCACAGGCTGAAGCCCACCCTATCAGGACCCAGGCCACCCATCAGCAGACTGGCACCAGCCCCAAGACCTCCTGGGCCCCAGCTCCCACCCCCCAGCATGCCAACAGCAGCTCAGCAACACCTTGGGCCCCTCAGTCAGCCTGAGCTCCAGCCCTGATCAGAGGGCCAAGACAAGTTTTGGAACACCCTGGACTCCACAGACTGGTGTGTCAGGAACCAGCCGCATCACTAATCCTGCCCACCAATAGGCCAACACCAGCCCTGGGATTGCCAAGGCCCTGCAGCCAGAGAGCCCAAGACCTGACTCTGTTCACCGGAGGACCAACTCTAGTTCTGGGACACCTTAGGCCCCAGTCCCACCCACCAGCAGGCTGACATCAGCTCCAAGACACCTTGGACCCCTCAGCCAACAATCTCAAGACCCAGCGTCACTCACCAGCAGACCAACACCAGCTTTGGGACACCCCAGAACCTGCAGTCAGCCAGTTCTTCTGGGGTATCAAGAGCCAGCCGGATTAAAGGTAAAGATGCTTAGGCATGCCCAGGCTCTATGGGAGACCATTAACAAATTCCTTCCCCAAGTCCAGCCCATCCCTCCAACCAAATCATTTCTTCCTTGGACTCTGCACCAGCCATGAGCACCATGGGCAGATATATATCTTCATCCCTCATCTGTTACATCCTGTAACCGAGTTCCTCTGCACCGTACCGAAACTTTGTGGTTATAATCAACAGTACTGAAAATCTGGGACTTCCCTGGTGGTTCAGTGGTTAAGAATCCACCATCTAATGCAAGGGGCCATGGGTTCCATCCCTGATCAGGGAACTAAGACTTTCACATATTTCAGAGCAACTAAGCCCACATGCCACATCTAGAGTCCATGCATAGCAATGAAAGATCTCACGTACCACAACGAAGACACAATGCAGCCAAATACATAAATTTTCTTTAAAAAAAATACTGAAAACCTGTACTACACTTTAGAGTATATAAAGTCCCTTCACATATCCCACCACATGCAATCCTCCCAACCACTCTTTGGACAAGACAGTGGGGTCACAGATGGAAACAACTGGCCCAAAGCCAAACATTGAGGAGGGGCGATGCCTTCCGCCTCCACTGCTCTCTTATGATTTAAGGCTGGTATATTTTGTCCCCCTAGTCCAACTGTAAGCACCTCCAGTAATTATATTGATGTATCTTTTCCCCTCCACCTGGCCCCGCCCTTTCCCGGCACATGATAAGTCCCTGTTGAACGCATGAATGGTGAACATGGGACGCGAGCACCTCTGTGTGTCAAGCAATGGCAAGAAGAAGCCCCAGGCTTCAGGTGACTCACACAGAAGCGCTTTAGGAATCGGGGCGTGCAGGGGCAGCACCAGACTCTCTGAGCAGATGGCTGGTTCCCTGAAGAACCTACATGCAGGTAGACCTTGCCCCACCCTGACTCCGTCAGCATCTTTTAAGTTCAGGACTAGAGAATGAGGAGCTCCTTTGAGCTTCGATGCAATCTCGGTCCCAGTGCCTTCTTTTCATTGGCATACAAATGCAGAACCCTAGAAGGACTTGAGGCCTGAGTCAAAGGTTACATCAAGGGTCCCCAACCCTCAGGCCTTGAACCAGCACCAATCCATGGCCTGTTAGGAAGAACCTGACCACACGGCAGTAGGTGAGCAGCAAGCAAAGTTTCATCTGCCGCTTGCTGTCACTCTCCATCACTTCTATTATCTCATGAATCATTGAACACATTATTGCCTGAACCATCCCCTTCCCGTCTGCCATTCATAGAAAAACTGTCTTCCCTGAAACTGGTCCCTGGTGCCAAAACCATAGTGGACCGCTGGGTTCCGTGACTTCTGATCACTGGCAGAGCTCCTGAGCTATCTAAGTGGAGAACGATGCCTGGAGGACCACTTCAAAGTTCAAGAAGATGACTCCTGACCATGGCAAGTGCCAAAGAACCCAGCTTCTGGAGTTTAGGGAAAGCTCATGCCTCTCTCATCCAAACCTCACTCAATGCATAAAGATCTCTTTAAAATATATACCAAGAAAGTACTGAGGTGAAAGTGAGCTTAAAAATAATCAGAAATGTGGAAACCGACACCAGCCTGGAGAAAAATAAAAAGCCAGTGGAGTTAGGGCATTCACAAGAGCCAAGGAGCTGGAGCTTGAGGCATCAGCATGAACCAAGGATCCTGAGTGCTGTGGATGATAAACAGAACAGTCTCTAGATGAGACAGAAGGTCATGGGTAGCAATAATTAGCTACAGTCTCACGCAGGCTGCAGAGAAGGGAAGATTTGATCATCTGTCCTCACCTCCCGTTGAGGATACAGAGAAGGAGGCAAGGTCTGAGGGATGAAGACAGCAAGACAGGGGAGAGGAGGAGAGCGTAGTGTCCCCATGTGGACTTGATCCTCTCAAACCCTGGCAGGGGGCAGAAATGAAGAGACCGATGCGGGGCTTGTAAAAGTGGCCCCATGTCATCCAGAGGTGCTCTCCCATCAACGCTTTCTTATTCTTTCAGGGCAAATGCATCGCAAGCATATGGATTTGATTGGATTTCCACACCCCATCTCCCTCTCCTCCAGCCAGGAATACATGTACAGATTTCAAAATGAAAAGGGGGAAAAAAACAGCCAGGCAGGGACCAAAATTTATAGCATGGCTTTAAACAAGCTTGGCACATGCCAGGGAAGTAGCTGGAGCTGGTCAACGCATTCAAATGGCAGTGGCAGCTGGTCCCATCAGTAACACTGACAGCCAGGAACGTACCCACCATCAGGCAGGAGCAGATATTCAGGTCTGCCAGAGGGCACTGGGAGAAATGGCCCTCACGTGCCGAGGCCCTCAGATGGCCAAGGTGCTGTGTCATTTCCCTGCGGTTTCAAAAGTAGTGTGTAGGGCTGAGTCCACTTCTGTCCTCAGACTATATCAAAGGGGTGGTATCCAGCTGTGCTCCGTCTCCACTGGAAACGGAACAGAAGGACTTCCATTAGAGCAATGGGAAGGCAATCAAGGCATCAAAAGGAATGACCAGTTGCAATGCTGTCTTATGACCAGGCATAGTAAGCACGTGCCTATAAATCAGTCTATTTACAAATATTTATTTGGTGCCTACTCTCATAAGAGTTGCATGATGTGTCAGAGACTAAGCTGGATGATATTCAGATATTACCAGGCCTCCCCCTCGCACTACAGGATGGGTATTATCAGCCCCACTGTACAGATGAGGACTGAGATCACAGAGAAGTTAGGACTTTCCCCAGATCCTAAAGCTAGGAAACGGTGAAAAAAGGATCTAACTCTTTCTCCAATTCCTCTTTTTTTTTTTCTTTATCTTCTTGAATTTCAACTCAGAGCTAAAACGATTCTCTGTACTTCCCCACCAAAAATAACTAACATCATTTATGTTGAGTAAATGTTGAATGAATGAATGAACCAGCACAAATTGTGGATTCTATCACCAGTGTTCCTAACCCTATTTCATCAATTTAAATATTCACCTTTTTAAAGTATTCCATGAAATTTAAATGTGTATCTTACAATCAGCAGACTCTTAGAATTGATAACATATGACCACCTTGAAGCAGGACCAGTCATAGATGAAAGTGTAATGAACAGTATGAAAAAGTGAATGTTCAAGCCAAATAAGGTAAGACAGACTATCTAAAAACAGTAAGATCAGTCTCAGGTTAAAGGCCAAAAAAATTTTGAGGAGGGTGGGGAATGGGCATTTGAGGCATCTCTCTTGGAAGAGCATGTAGGTTCCTTAAAGGAAGTAACCTCATCTTTCTTTTCTGCTCCCCAAGTTTGCAGTCCTGCATTGTGCAAGAAAGAATAGGGGTGTCTCCCCTCTGCAAGTATCAAAAAAGAAAGAAAAGCCCAATTCATCTGACATTTCCAGTGATTCCTTCCCAGAGGCAAGGTTTGAATCAGAAGGTCTTTGGAGAACCCTCCAAGATCCAGGATTTTAAGACGGGAACCTGATGTTTTGCTCATCTGATTAATTACAGAAAGTTATTGTGCACTAGGGCTTCCTGGGTGGCACTAGTGATAAAGAACGTGCCTGCCAAAGCAGGAGACATAGGTTCGACCCCTGGGTCGGGAAGATCCCCTGGAGGTAGGCATGGCAACCCATTCCAGTATTCTTGCCTGAAGAATCCCATGGACAGAGGAGCCAGGCGGGCTATGGTCCACAGGGTCGCAAAGAGTTGGACACGACTGAAGTGACTTAGCAAGCACTGGGCATTAACAGGATCAAATCAAGAGCTCAGTCAACAAGGAGATTTTATTTGCTTCCTTTTCTCTAACCCAGCTTCCTTCTCTAATTTCCACATTTTTGCTTACTGCCCCTCTTTCTGAACACACACGAGTCATTTAACATTAATCTCCCTTCTCTGATCTCAGTTTAGATAATCCAAAAAGCCTACGTTTTTTCAGAGTATACACCATGGGAACAGGAAAAGAACACAATCACTCACTAAGCACAGCCTTTACTAAGAAGTCTGACCAATTCCTTTCCCTCAAAATGCTGCCCAATAGGTACAATACACCAAAAGCAATTCCTTCATGCTAAAAGTAATGGGAGAAAAATTTGACAAGGAACAGGATATTCACAGCATCTGAAAGACTCTCCACATAAGCTTCTCAATAATAATAATATATTCATATACAGAGAGAAAGAGAAAACGAGAGAGCAAATGTGGCAAAATACAACCAGAGGAATCTGAGCTCTAACAGTAGAGAGGAGTTCTTTGCATTCCTCTTGAAACTTTTCTCTAAGTGTGAAATCATCTCAAAATAAAAAGTAAAGGGGCTTCCCTGGTGGCTCAGTGGTAAAGAATCTGCCTGCCAATACAGGAGACACAGGTTCAATCCCTGATCTTGGAAGACCCTACATGTCACAGAGCAACTAAGCCCGGGTACCACAATTATCAAGCCTGTGCTCTAGAGTCTACACACCGCAACTACTGAAGCCCTTATGCCCTAGAGCCAGTGCTCCACAAGAGAATCCACTGCAATGAGAAGCCTACACACCACAGCTAGAAAAAAGCCCCTAGTCTTCAAAATTAGAGAAAAGACTGTATATCAACAAAGACCAAGCACAGCTAAAACTAAACAAAATTTAAAAAATTTTAAATAGTAAGAAACAAAACTAACCACTCCCCATTTTACAGGAGTCACTCAGCCTGTGTCCTGTCCTTTAAGAAGCAATGTCTCATTTCTTAGGCTCCAAAAGCGTTCAGGGAGGAAGATGGAGAAAAGTCCGTTAGTTCATCCCACCTCCCAGCACATCCCATCCATCCTTTGACTTTGGTAGAGATGCCAAGTGAACAAAAGGATCATAGGAAATAATTATCTGAGCATAAAACAATTAGTGCGGCAACCACAGAGAGAAAGTTAATAGCCACATACATGGTGGCAGGGTGATTCTTCGCTTGTAAACACAACTGAGAGGGAAACGCAGCCAAAACCGCTCTCTGCCCTCAGGAATCGTGAGTCTTAAATCAAAGTCACAAGGCAGAGCCAGCAGCAGGGGCCCTGCACATTGTGAAGGAGGCTCTGAAAACAGGAGTAAAGATGTTCCTGGCAGCAGTTTGGGGGAGGGGAAAAGGAAGCCTTGAAGAGTTTGAGATGTGTTGGAATAGGTCCCCGGGGTAGCCAGTGGGCACCCTTTCCTGGACATCTTTAAAAGAAGGGGACATCGTCTAGTAAAGTGTTAGAAGGTGTAGGGGCTTCCCTGCCGGTCCGGTGGTTAAGAATCCACCGTCCAACGCAGGAGACACGGGTTCGATACTTGGTCCGGGAACTAAGATCCCTTAGGCAATGAAGTCCGTGCGCCTAAACTAGAAAGAAGCCCAAGCATCACAATGAAGAGCCTGCGTGTCTAAAAATAAATAAATATTTTAAAAATGTTACAATGTGTAGAATTTACTTTCAAATACCTCATCACACAAAGTGTGAGAGAACGTGAGTTACTGGACTGAAGCTGGGAGGCAGGTGCGGGCCAAGATAGCCCAGGTGTTCAGCAGGTGCCCTGTTCAGACAGCCGGAGCGCACAGGTGGCGTTTCTGCCTTCCTTACCTCTATCCGTGAGCAGAGCTTGGTTAATTAACATATCGAGTGTCAGAAACGGATTTTCATGGGTAAAAATAAAGGCTTGTTGACTAGCATAACAAATGTTAGAAAAGGACTCTCCTTGGGTGAAATCAGAGGTATTCAAATAATGTAGATTAAACAGACATATTTCAGACATACATCCATCCTTCCTTATAAATGTCCATGGAGGCCTGAACCCCTGGTCCTAGCAATGCTGCCTTAGGTTAGACTCCTAAATGGCCCAGGGCAGCTGAGTTTCTGGATTCTGTTTCCCTGACATTAACTATAAGTGCAACAAAGTTCTGGCTCCAGTATTAAGGTTTTTTGCCTTCAGTAAATCTTTCATTCAAGGAGATGGTCAGTGAATATAAAAGAATAGTTATATATATATATATATTATTAAATAAATATAAATATATAAAAAGTTGGGACTTCCTGAACAGGTTCCATGAACTTTATCTTTTTTCACACTTGTTAATGAATGTCAGGCTTTCCTGGTGGCTCAGACAGTAAAGAATCCGCCTGCAAATGCAGAAGACCTGGGTTCTATCCCTGGGTTGGGAAGATTCTCTAGAGAAGGGCATGGCAACCCTCTCCAGTATTCTTGCCAGGACAATCTCCATGGACAGAGGAGCCTGGTGGGCTACAGTCCATAGGGTCGCGAAGAGTCGGATACGACTCAGTGATGAAGCACAATGAATGTCACCTACTTCAAAACTTCTTCCGAGGCCCCAGTGTCTATCAAACAAGAACTGTGGGTGATGGTTCATGCTTCAATCGGCCTGCAGGAATTGAGGGAGGTGTGATCCTGCACACACAATGGACAGGAGACAGGAGGGGCTGCAGGGCGGCCTCTGCGTTAAGAATTCTATCTTAGGGGCTTCCCTAGTGGTCCAGTGGCTAAGAATCCGCCTTGCAATGAAAGAGACACAGGCTTAATCCCTGATCCAGGAAGAACCCACAGGCCTCTGAGCAATGAACCCCATGCACCACAACTACTGGGCCCAATTTCTAGAGCCCTGAAGCTGCAACTGCTGAACCCACAAACAGAAACTACTAAAGCCCACATGTCTAGAGCCTGGGCTCTGCAACAAGAGAAGCCACCACAATGAGAGGCCCATGCACCACAACAGAGAAAGACCCAGCAACAAAGACCCAGAGCAGCCAAAAATAACTAAACAAACTGTTGTTGTTCGTCGATAAATCATGTCAGACTCTTTGCGATCCCGTGAACTGCAGTACGCCAGCCTTCCCCAACCTCCCCTCTCTCCCAGCGTTTGTTCAAACTCATGTCCATTAAATAAATAAAAATTAAAAAGAAAAGGTACTCTGGATAACTATACCTTAATAAAGAAAGACTCTAACTTAAACCCACTATGGTTTAAGCGTATGTGCCACGTGACCAATTCTTAAAAACCACTGGGACTTGTCTTGTGGGCTAGGATATGGTTTAGCTCAGTACATGGCCCATGCGCATTTGAAAATAATGCGTTTCCTGCAGTTTGGGTACATTGCTCTATACATATCCATTAAGAGAGCTGTATTCAGCACATTTTCCAAGTCTATATCCTCACCGATTGTCTACTTGTTCTATTAATTACTGAAAGAGTTGAAATACCATTGTGGGTCTGCATCTTTCTTCTTTCTGTTTTGTCCATTTTTGTACCATGTATTTTGAAGCTGTTATCAGGAACACACAATCCTAAAAACAGCTGTTACATCTTCTTAATGAGTTGCCCTTTTATCAAATGAATATTATCCATATCTCTGAAAACATTCCTTATCCTAAAGCCTGCTTTGTCTGTATCAATAGAGCCACTTCAGCTTTCCTTTGATCACTATTAACATGGTATATCTCTTTTCACCCTTTTACTTTTAACACGCCTGTTTCTTTATACGACACTTAAAGCGTGTTTCCAGTAGACAGCATGTACTTTGGTACTGCTTTTTTATCCAACTAATGATTTCTACCTCTTACTTTGGATATTGAAACCATTTGTACTAATGTAATTATGAATGTGGTTGGATCTAAGTCAACAGTCTTGCTGTCTTGTTTTGTCCTTGTTCAGAGGGACTGTCGAGCTAACCTCGTTCTTTTAGGGATTACCTGCCTGTGGTCTAATATCTGCAAACAGTTTTTACATATCTGCTTAACAGCTTTCTACTTGCTGATGGCAGAAAAGCTAGTCCTGTAGCAGACACTCCACCCTCCGTCCACAGGAGACCCAGCCGAGCCCTGACTCCCATGAAGTCTTGCCTCATCCTGACTGCGACACATTGATGGGAAAAGTACATTGTTACAGGGCTTTCATCCATCGAACAACACTCTTCAATTCTGACCTCACCAGTACTTCAAGTTCTTCCACATCACTGGAGCTAAGTGGTTAAGGCTGATGACCAGATACCTGCCTCTGCTTCCCATCTGACATCTCCTCTACCTTCATAAGTACTCTTCATTCCTTGTAAACTGGTACAGCCACGATGGAGAACAGTTTGGGAGTTCCTTAAAAAACTAAAAACAGAGCTATCATATGACCCTGCAATCCCACTCCTGGGCATATATCTGGAGAAAAACATGATCCGAAATGATCCATGCACCCCAGTGTTCATTGCAGCACTGTTTACAATAGCCAAGACATGGAAGCACTGCCACATCTAAATGCCATCACCTAAATGCCATTGACAGAGGAAAGGATAAAGAAGCAGTGGTACGTATTTATAATGGAATATTACTCAGTCATTAAAAAGAATGAAATCATGCCATTTGCAGCAACATGGACGGACCTAGAGATGGTCAGACTGAGTAAAGTAAGTCAGAGCAGGAGAAATATCATATGACATCCCTTAGATGAGGAATCTGAAAAGAAATGATATAAATGAACTTACTTACAAACCAGAAAGAGACTCACAGACTCAAGAGAACAAACTTATGGTCGCCTAGGGGAAGGACAGAGGGAAGAGAGAGTTAGGGAGTTTGGGATGGACACATACACACTGCTATATTGAAAATGGATAATGAACAAGGGTCTATTGTATAGCACAGGGAATTCTGCTTGATGTTATGTGGCAGCCTGGATGGGAGGAGAGTTTTGGAGAGAATGGATACATGTATATGTATGGCTGAATCCCTTCACTGTTCACCTGAAACCATCAAAACACTGTTAATGACTATACCCCCAACAAAAATTAGAAGTTTAAAAAATAAATAAGTGAATAAATATTCTTCATTCCAGCCACGCTCAGCTTCTCAAAAGCCTTTGTAGGACAATGCTTTTCCCCACTTCCTGCCTCAACTCCTGCCAGTGTCCCCACTCAGGGTGCCCATCCCCTCCCCTACACTCATTTCACATCAAGTCATTATTCAAACCTCAGCTCTGTCCTTGCATCTTCCGGGAGGCCTCCCCTGACTGACTCGGAAGCCCCTCTTCTGTTCCTTGCAGAGCCTCCTGTACACGTTCACCAGCCATCTGGAACCATCCATGGGGTTATCTTTTCTCCAGGATGACTACAAGTTTCTTGCGGGCCAGGACGCTTCAGCACCTCTACCTGGATGGTTCCTGCCTCGGGTCTGGTGTTTGCTGAAGCACTGAGTCCTCTGAACGTCAAAGGAATGGATGAGTGAGCGGGTCACAGTCCCCACAGGAGGGGCCATCCTGCTGGTCAAGCTCAGGCATGGGCTCCTGGACTCCGTGCCCCAGTGGGAGTCCCAGCGTCAGCCGTCTAGGGTGACACCCCAGGCCACACCTTCAGCTGTCCACCTTCTTCCCAAGACCTCTCTCTGAGCAGGACACGTTAAACAGAAAAAAGACTAGGACAACCCCTCTCCTCTATCCCCCCACGACCAAGGAGGAGCCTCACTCCCAGACACACTGCCCAAGAGGGATGCTCCAAAGCCTGGAATCCAGCCACTTGGGGAGCCTGGCCTCCCCCCTGCTTCAAGTTCACAGCCCGCTAGCTGTTTATGTTCCCAACCAAGTTCAGGGGCGTTGGCACTTTCATTTGAGCCATGGACAGACAGGGATGTGCTCTGCTAGACATGCAGGCGCATAAACAAGCTGCCAGGCTGAACTCCGAGGGGCGGGCCCCAGCACCACCCTTCCCGGGCCTCTAAACTCCTTCTATCCCTTTCCAAGAATACCTCCAGCAGACCCAGATGGCGGTGCCTTGTCCCCGGGTCTGGAAGACATCACTAGGATTGAATGGAGCTGGCAGAGCTGGGCAAGGAAAGGAGGTGGGAGGAAAAGGGATAAAGAAAATCCAAGAGTTATTGGGGGAGAAATGAAGAAAGTTCACGGGGACCACAGAGGCAGAGGGGGCTCAACACAGCTGTGAAGCTTGGATATAAAAAAACTTAGGGGGCTTTTGGATTCTGTGGAAGAAGGCTAGGGTGGGATGATTTGAGAGAATAGCATTGAAACATGTATTTATCATATGTGAAATAGATCGCCAGTCCAGGTTCGATGCACGAGACAGGAGGCTCAGGGCTGGTGCGCTGGGATGACTCTGAGGGATGGGATGGGGAGGGAGGTGGGAGGGGGGTTCAGGATGGGGAACACATGTACAACCATGGCTGATTCATGTCAAAGTATGGCAAAAACCACCACAATATTGTAACGTAATTAGCCTCCAATTAAAATAAAAAAAAAACTTAGGGGGAATAGGGGAGGACAGAGGAGACCACCTTGGGGGAACCGGGTGTCAGATTTCAAACAGAAGGTAAACAGAGTTGGCTGGGCATACCCACCAGCCAGAAAAGGGAGAAAGAGAAGAAAGGAGAGCAAGAGGGACCTCAGTGTTGAGAATCACCCTTGTATAGTCTATCTCCACCTATCTTCCTCCACCACCACGCTTCCTGCTGAGAGCACCTGTACCCACCTAGAATCATGGCCATTTCCTCCTGCCCATCCCTGGGATGCCGGGGATTAAAGGCCAACACCAAGCAGTGAGTAAAGAGACTTCTGATCTCAGGGACCTGGGGCGGGCACACTCCCAGCCCCTTCCCTCTGGAAAGCCTGCTTGGCATCTCATCCATCCTTGTGCACACTGGTCCAGCCAGGTGGCTCCCTGGAAATTATCATCACCTTTCACAGATGGAATCTGCCTGCCTCTCTGCCCCGTGGGGCATCCATCACGCACTGTCGACCTGGAGGGGACCACACTTGTTTATGTTCCTGGACATGCAGATAAGAGCCCTGGTTACCATGGAGAGCACAGCATTGAAGGCAGCATCCCATGGCAACAGGGCAGAGGGGCCCTTCCAGGCCTCTATACACACACGCACACAGGCACCAATCCACCAGGGCGACTGAACCATTTGGAGCAGCGGGCCCCCAGCTGGGCCTCCAGGGCCTTCCTGAAAGTCCCCTGGCCCTCATACCAGGTCCTCTGCCACGCAGCTGCCACCCGCCCTCCAGGCCAGCAGCCCTCGAGATGCCAGGCAAACTTTTCCACTCAGCCAGGCTTCTTAAGTGCCCCTGATAGACACCATGTGTCCCAACAGGAAAATACACACTCATCAACTCTACAAAATGCTCCAGATGTGATCAAAGCCAGAGAGGCAAAAGAAACCAAAGATGGGTTGTTTGGAAGAGGGAGAGGTTGAAGGAGAGAAGAGGGGAACCCAGGGACATGGGCGAGGGGGTGCCCCTGGCGGGAGGTGGGGGGGTGAGTCCAATGGATGGAGACCAGAACTGGGGACCAGACTCCTGGGTTCCAACCCCAAAGTTGACTTGGCCCCTGGGGAGACCGCTGCCCCCAGACCAACTTCAGGCTTGAGATGCTACCCCGTCTGGCCTAGAAAGTTGGCCCCAGAAGGGACATTATGGATCAACTGACACAGCTCCCTTGTTAGGCAAGGAAGGCACCAGGTAATCAGCCTGCCTGGAGCATCATCACCACCCTTCAAGCACACATTCTTTTCTTTAGGATAAAGCCCCAAATCTTCAAACGGCCCATGACTAGACAGAGCTCTGGATCATCTTCAGCCATGTGGTACCAGCGAAAACACATCCTTTCTGGAGTCAAGACAAGCCTGGGTTTGAATCTCAGATGGGCTGATGTGTGGCTTTGGGACCTTCCAGCATCTGGTCTCTGCTGCACCCCAGCCTGGCCCCCCAAAACTCTCCCCACGGCAGACATAACGCCAGGCACCCCAGGCCCCCTCTGCCTGCTGTGGGCAGTGTATCGTGTGGGGAAGAGAACCGACTCCAGCACCAGACTTACAAGTTCAAACCTCACCCCTTCCTTACTCACTAGCTCCGTGACAGCGGATGGCTTAACTACCTCTGCATCGCAACTTCTAGTCTATAAACTGAAGATAACGGTACATCTCACGGGGGTGATGTGAGTTGGCAAGTGCACAGGCTTAAACGGTGCCAGCAGGCAGGAAGCACCATGTACCGTGAGCTGCCAACACTACTCTGCTCATCTCTGCTTGGCTCACTCATGAATGCATCAAACCTCTGTGTAAATGTCACCTCCTCAGCTGGCTGCCTCCAACAAGGCTGGACTGCCCTATAACTATACCCCCGTTACACTCTACACTCCCCTAGTGCAACCCAGGTCACACTCACAATTAACACTACCTTCTCGGAATAAATTGGGAGAGTGTGACATATACACATTACTCTATAAAATTTGATAAATAACAAGGACCTACTGTATAGCACAAGGAACTCTACTCAATATCTTGTTATAAACTATAATATTAATAGAAAAATATATATAAGTATGCATAACTGAATCACTATGCTATACACCTGAAAGTAACAACACTGTTAATCAACTATACTTTGATAAAAACTTTTAAAAAATAAACTATACATGATCTGTCTTTTCTTGTTAGATCATAAATTCCATGAGATCAGACAAGGGTGAACCACAGGCCCTGGGATGGTCCTGGTTTATACCTGTTGTCTCAGTGGAGCAGGTTACACTGGCATTCAGCAAATATTGACTCCTTTCCCCTTAAGAAAGGGTATTGTGAGGCGAGCAGAAGTAACGCCATGGCAGGCAGCTTAGATTAGGAGTAGGCCTTCCTACTTCTGGGTGCTAAGATTATCAGGCCACCTGGATACAACCAATCAGCTTAACACTGACTGCTGTTTGCCAATTAGGAAAGGGGCAGAAACCCCTGGGAAAGTCCCGCACGTGCGAAAGTTTTGAGTGTGTTTGACCAATGAAATTGCTTTGCAAACTTGTAACCAATCCGCTTAAACCAACCAGCAACGGCGTGTGCTCACCCTATAAATTTGTGTAATAGCTTGGGCTCGGGGCTCTCTGACCCCGCACCACTGCGTTGGATGCAGCAGGAGCCCTGACTCAAGTCAGCAATAAACTTCCCTTTCTGCGAGTTGCATTGTCTTGGAGGCCTTCTCTCTTCCTGCTCGGGGATTCGGACATCGGGCATAACAGGTATAGTTATCAGAAACATGGGGACTTGTGCTCAGCCACGTGACTGCTTCGGCCAGTGAAGCACTATCAGATGTGAGGTCAGCAATGCTTTAAGAGAGACATCGTTGTGTCCCTTCCTTTCCTTGTGCCCTTGTGACTCAACGTGAGAGGAATACGCTCAGGCACCTTCTGATCCACTGAGAGCATGCAGACCTATGTAGACCTGATCGCAATCTGAAGCCTGGAGCCCAGCCCAGCCAACCCTCAGCCTGAAGCAGACCTTTTCCATTCAACCTACAGACACTTAAGCAAGAAAAATAAATGACTGCTATTGTAAGCTGTTGATTTGGGGATGGTTTGTTACGCAGCATCATTGTGACAGTAGCTGACTAGTACACTCAGTGTAACTATTAATAATGCTCCCTTTCACTCTCAAGAGGGTTCTAGGTTAGATGGTAAATTATCTAATCACCCACAGTCAGTCACATCTATCTTTTTCATCATGTTAGCACCTAAAACAATAATCACAAATAAACATAGCAATGATGCCCAATAAATTTGTTCAGTTTCTCAGTTGTGTCTGACTCTTTGTGACTCCACAGACTGCAGCACACCAGGCTGCCCTGTCCTTCACCATCTCCCAGAGTTTGCTCAAACTCACGTCCATTGAGGCGGTGATGCCATCGAACCATCTCATCCTCTGTTGCCTCCTTTTCCTCCTGACCTCAATCTTTCCCAGCATTAGGGTCTTTTCCAGGCACTCAGCTCTTCACATCAGGTGGCCAAAGTATTGGAGCTTCAGCTTCAGCATTCTTTCCAATGAATATTCAAGGTTTATTCCCTTTAGGATTGACTGGTTTGATCTCCTTGCAGTCCAAGGGACTCTCAAGAATCTTCTCCAGCACCACAGAATGGAACTGAATTATATATTCTCTTAAATCTCTTTCTCAAAACACAGAGTCTTCTTTCCAACTGGATGGTGAGAGGTTTGAGCTAGGGGACTCTACTATTTCTTTCATGATGGATCATCAGAAGGTTTAACCTCACCCCCAGAGTCAAACCTTCAGAGAGGGTCTACGATGGCCACAGCAGGTGTGGCCCCGCAGGATTAGACAGAAAGGGGAAACAGACCAAACCCGGAGGTGAGCATGGAGAATGAGTGACCTGCCTGCCTACCCAAAGTCTGAGGATTAGGCCACATGTCAGACTAAGGAAATAGCCATTTTGTTGGAACTAAAAACAGCTGGAAACTAAGCCACTGCCCCTACCCTCCTCCAGACTACAATTCCAAATAAAAAGTTCAAAATCCCAGTCCTCCAATCTCCTCTCTGTCTCTCCTGGTTGTGTTCAGTCAACATGGATTTTATGAAAGAAACCGATGGGGCCAAGGCAACAACCCTGAATCCGGAGCCCTCAAGCAGGGATTCCTAAGGCCCTGAGATGGGTTGGGTGATGTGGGCTGAGGGTCACAACCTCTCCACTCTGGAGTCAGCCACTTGGCCAGGGCACACAGCCACCCCTGGCAGTTACCCAGTGACCTGTGTCTTTGTCTTTGTTGTTGTTTAGTCACTAAGTTGTGTCTGACTCTTTGTGTAGCCCGCCAGGCTCCTTTGTCCATGGGATTTCCCAGGCAGGAATACTGGAGTGGGTTTCCGTTTCCTTTTCCAGGGGATCTTCCCAGCCTAGGGCTCAAACTCACATCTCCTGCAACACCTTTGGCTACCTTGTGATAACCCCAAGGAGGTACTGGAGGACAGCAGTCTGCCAGGCAGGGATCTTGAAGCTTTTTGTTTTGTTTCGTGCTTATGTCTGTGACTTCCAGACCCACAAAATGCTGCAGCTTTCCATTCCTGAGAACAGAGGCTTGTGCCTGTGTGAAGCATCTGGGCATGCCCAGCTGATTAAATGGAGCGATCTTGCGGTCGCGGCTGCAACGTGTGTTCCAAGGGTATTGTTCAATGTGTCAAGCTGCTTTCTGTTTATGTTGGGTTCATACACATGTGGTGTGGGTGGAGAGCATCACTCAGGGGAGTGTCATTAGCGGGAATGGGGAGCTCAGGGTTTCCACAGACGTGTGCTGAAACGGCAGCTCCAGGGATCAAACAGTTGGATGGTGTCCATGGTGACGCATCCCCCGGCCAGTCCCCTCCTTCCTTCCAGGGCAAGATCAGCCCCCTCCGATCCACCTGAGGTCCTTGCCTCCCACAGACAGATGGTACCTGTCGTCACAGCCTAGAGGGTTTGTGAAGAAGATGCAAAGACTCCTCTCTCCATCTCAGCAAGAGGAAGTGCATCAGGTGCAAAGGGCTGAATGATTTGTCCTAAAGTTTCCCAAGAGAGAGTGACTGGTTCCCAACAGGTCCATTCTCACCTCATGGCAAGAAGTGCTCAAGTCTTGAACCCTCACAAGTCCTGTTGTGCCACCGACCTAAATCCTAGACAAACCGCTCAGTAGCATCTTCTTTTGTTACCTATCATCACGACCCCTCTCTCTAGGCTTTCTGCCCCTACACCACCCCAGGTATCTCCTCCAACCACCTCCCATGGCTCCAGGGCTCTCTTCTCGGCTGTCATCGGCCTCAGCCCGTTCTTGAGCCTCTCCTTCAGTCAGTATCTCTGGACCTTCAGTCTAAATCTGGTAAATCCCCCAACCCCTATTTCCTCTTTCCTTCAAATCTCTACTTTCTGCTCAAAACTCACAAGTCCCATAAGTCTCATTTTTTCTCTTGTTGGCCACACTAAAGCTGGTTATGAACCCCTTCAGAAGCTTTGGTCCACCCCTTGGCCACTACCTAGCCCCCAGCCCCTCTGCAGACAGCTCTATGCATGGGTTCCCAGTTGGGTACCACTTTATCTTAATGGCTTCCATCAGATTTACTGTGAATACCTGGGGTTCCATCACTATACTGCACGCTTCCTCCTTTGACACCACACCCAGGTCAAAGCTCAGCATCGAGTAGGCCCCTGATGCAGGGATCCACTCCTGTGTCAATAGACATTGAGTTCTAAGAAGAGTCTCTGATGGTCTGGATTTCTTGCGACCTCCCAAAGCAAGCAAGAAGAACAAAATACAACTCTGCACAGCAGAGGCACCTGCCTTATCACATTGACTCTGGTCCCATCCTGGAAACACCATTTCACTCACTGGAAAACACCAAGAAGACATTTCCATGACAATGGTACAGCCTCCCCAAATCCCACAGCACTCAGGAGGCAAACTCCTGGGCAGGTTGCCTAAGAGGCTTACCGGTGCATAAGGCTGCCTGCTCGGGGGTCAGGTTACTACACCTGCAACGGAGACAGAGCAGTGAACCGGAGTCAGGAAGGAACCTACTCCACTGACAAAAGCCAGAAGTGACAGCTGACAACCTGATGACATGAAGAAGTTAGGGGGAAAAGATTATGAGAAGCAGAAAGGAGAAACCAAAACCATAGCATTCTGGGGTCTCCTAACAAACCACTCTGGCAAGTGACACATCACTCCTGGTGAAACAGGGACGTTGATGAGGTTGGCCCATCATCAGAAAGAGCAGGGGGTGACCAGGTCAGTGAGCCCCTCTCCCCTCCCCAGACCACACCAGGTGTCCCTCAGAGGTTGCTAACTGGAAGGGTTAATTTGAGGAATCTGGAAGCCCAGATCGCCCGACATCTGGCTGGACGGAGCTCTGGGTCACCTTCATCCGTGTGGTACGAGGGCAAGCATATAGTTTCTGGAGTCAGACAGGTCTGGGGCTGAACCAAAGGTGGGCTGGCTTGTGGCTTCAGGAAGCTCCTGTCTCCTGAGTTCAGGGTCTCCCTCTGGAACATGAGGTAAGAACAGCCACTTGGCAGGGTTGCTGGGGGGCGCAGAGCATACCATGCAAACTGCATGATTCCAGGGCACTGATTTACAATTTTAAAAAACCGCCTTATGATTACACAATGTTTGCCAAGACTCTTGAGCTTGAACCGTATCAAATTCTGCTAGTCTAGGGAATAGTATAATTTTTCCCGAGGGAGCAGATAAATAATAGATTTACTTAACCAGACCTATGCCCCTCACAAAATTATTTGCACAACTATATCATAAGCCTCACCAGACTGCTGTCGGGCATTTAGGACAGGTCTTTTGATCCTCATTTCATAGCTGAGGACATGGAGGCTCAAGAGAGAATAGCTTGTCCAAATATTTATATCACCTACTATGAAGGCTGGAGCCAAGCCGAGTTCTTCTCATCGTTAACCCACTGCTCTTGGTCCAGAGGAACATCCCTAGACAGGTGCCTTGGGGTCTGATAAGCACATGGACAGTCACTATCCACCTCATAATTTAGTAAAGATTCCACTCCCTCTCCACTTCTTCCTAGAATACGAACTCTTTAAAGTCTGTCTTCATACAGCTGTCTCGCCCCATGTCTGAACACGTTACCCTTCGTTCCCTGAAACAGTTCTAGCCTGGCTAGGTTTTCCTTAGGCAGGATTACCTGACTTGCACACGTGAGGTTTTGCCACAACTTGGTAAATCCCTAAGTGATGTGATCCTAAAATGTTTTCTGAGGTTTTTTCATGGGTCTGTGGGTGCTGTCATGCATCAAAGGATGTTTCTGGAAAGTCAGAGTCACCACTGAAAATCTTTGCCCGAAGCACAGCTGACAGCGCTGAGCAGCCCATCACACCCATCATAGATGACTTGCTTGGGGGCCAGTTTCCCCCCAGGACCTTTCCTGTATAATGTTTTTCTACAGTCTCACAGTTACTTTTTTGAAAATGTTCTCTATCTGTCCGTCCCTAGATTTCCCAGAAAAGCCGATTGAATATCTACAAGCTTTGAGATGTGACTTTGCGCTTAAGCTCCTTGAGAATGGGGTCATGCTTAATTCATCTCCATCCTGCCAGCATCAATGTCAGACACACCACCACCGCAAATGCATGTTGGCTTAGCTACACCAGGTGAAGTGTGGGGCTGGAGGGCCCTGCTCTGACTTTGCCAGGACAGTGGGTCTCGAAGAGGACTGCAGTGAGGATAAAACTGTTTGAAGAGCCCGTGACACCGGAGGACGTGGAGCAGGGCCAGGTGTGTTTGCTTGGAAAGAAGGCAAGAGAATTATTAGGGACATGAGGCTGGCCGGCTCAGCAGAAGGGCTGCCCTAGTAGCTCAGTGGTAAAGAATCCGCCTGCAATACAGGAGACTCGGGTTCGATCCCCAGGTGGGGAAAATCTCCTGGAGAAGGAAATGGCAAACCACTCCAACATTCTTGCCTGGAAAATCCCATGGACAGAGGAGCCTGGCAGACTACAGTCCACGGGGTCACAAAGAGTCGGCCACAACTGAACAACGGAACAATAGCAACCACCAGAACCCAACAGGAAGAAGCTAGCTTTCCATGGAGCTCCAGGGAGCAGAACTAAACTTAAACAGGGGAAATTGACAAAGTTCTGGCTCCATGACCATTTTGAGTGGCTAGAACAGACAAATATGCTGCCCCCAAGACCAGGCACTCCCTACTATAAGAAAAATAACGCAGGGCGTTTGCTCGATCAGTATGCTGGGAGTAGAAATCTTCCATCCCCTATCCCATGTCCGGGCACCAAGGTCAGCCAACCTCTAAGCTCCCCACCACTGTGATGTCATGGTTTAGTCCCGGGGTTCCAGATAAATGAGAGTTTACTGCACACAAGGGCCAAGGAGACAGGAATCCTACAGCTTGTCATATATTTTCAGGCAAATACCAGCTTCTCTCCTCCTCGGGAAACAGAACCTGACATGAGGGGGTCAGGGAGGCAGGGAGCTAGTGAACCAGATGCTCACCCCCACCCACCTCTGGCCATGCAACCCTAGGAGGCCATGGGGAGTTCATGCAGCCTCCTGGTGCAGTGGGAGCCACCAAGTACTGGTACTCCAGGAAGATTCAGTTTGATCTAAAACAGGAGCCACCAGCTAGGGAAGGCCAGGAGGCCACCCTCACAGGACCAGAACGGCCTCAGGGTGCAGTTGGGGGCACCTCATTCAACTCCTGGTCCACTGGCAGCCCCAGGCTGGCCCCTCCCCTCTGGAGGGTGCAGGACTGGAGGAGCATGACATCTGGGGAGGAGGAAGAGGGAGAGAAAGGAGAAGGGGGACAGGCCTCTTTCCCAGCTGCATCTCATAAACAGCCTGACTTATCTCCCTGTCTATAAAATGGACCAGAATACAACAGCACAGAACATTATTATCCATGTTTCTGCTGTGACCAGCTACTGCCTGCTCTTCTCTGTCAACCATGCTCCTACACCCTCAGAGGAAAAAGAAAAGTCTTCTTCAGGCCCATGAAATATGACCCCTTTTCAGCCTGCAAAGTGTTTGCTGGCTCAGTCTCAGTCTTCAAAGGCGGAAACAAGCGGCTGGCCTCACACATCACCTCTCCTCGGTTTCCTCTGTTGGGTCCAGCCTCATCTCCTTCTAACCCTGGATGCTCTGCTCACTTATAGGGGCAGAGCCAAGGACATGAGACAGGCCTGGCATAGAGTCCAGGCAGGTGAGTGAGGTCTGCAAGTCAAGTTCTTGACCTGATCATTCCCGATCAACAGTCAGGAAGGACCTGGCTCTGGGCAGCACTGTGATTTCTGGCCGACAATACCAGGCTCAACGAGTCCATATCTGGGGCAGCCAAGGGTGACAATGAAGACATATTCAAGACTTTTAACCCTTTAATTTCAGGCCTTCAGAAAGCAATGTTTTTAATTCAAGTGCCACCTCTTACAGGACATCTTCCCTTACTCTGCTAGTAGCAACCACTCTCCAACCATTGTCCCGTCCAATCACATTCACACTTACATGACAGTCCTTAAAAGTCTTCACTCCACCCTGCCTCGCACACATTTGTCTCCCTACGTGACTGCTAGATCTTTAAGGACACAAACTGCACCCTATTCCTAGCCTTGCTTCCCTGCATTGAGGGCACACAGACTTGCTCACTGTGAGCATCAGTAAATGCTGATCGCATTGAGCTGAACTGCCTGTATGAATCCCAGTGAAGATCAAGAAGGAGGTAGCAGGCTCAGGAAATAATTCATCATGGGTTGAGCAATGTTTTCTTCTTTCCTCTACAGTCCCTCCCCCAAACCAGTTGTGGCCAGTCCTCCCTGAGCCTGGCCTGCTGAGAAGCCTCCTAAGAAAGAACGTGGCTTCCTGTCTCTCCCCTGGTGGGGATGTGGGTGGGTTTCAGGAGGATGGAAGAGGGGCTCAGAGACAGAGGGGGGTGGATCAACCTTCTAGTGGCTGTTCTGAGGAATTCTGGCAAGGATCAGGGTCTCTGCCTTGTAACAGGAGGTGTGTGCGTGCTCAGACACCTCAGTCGTGTCCAGCTCTTTGCAACCCCATGGACTGTAGCCAACCAAGCTCCTCCGTCCATGGGATTCTCCAGGCAAGAATCCTGGAGTGGGTTGCCGTGCCTTCCTCTGGGGGATCTTCCTGACCCAGGGACTGAACCTGCATCTCTTACATCTCCTGCATTGGCCGGTGGGTTCTCTACCACTAGCTCCACTTGGGAAGCCCCTATAATAGGAGGAGGGAAAGCCAGTTCCTGAGATGCCAGTTCTAGACGGGCTCTCCACGGGCGGGGCTGGAGCGGGCTGAGAGTCTGGGACAGAAGAGATGGGTAGACAGGTGGGGGCACAGCGCCACTCTTGCTGTCCACAGATGCCACCCAAAGGCTCCTGATATCACTGAGGTCTTAGGAAGAGGGACTCAGGAAGCAGGATGTTGCTAAGAGGGCTCCAGCCCCGCCACAGGAATAGGTGCTACTCCCCCCGTGAAATGTCATCCCCAGAAAAGGAGGGAACAAGGAAGAGCCATTCACCCCTCCCCAGACGGTCGCCCCAAGTTGGCACAGTGGACTTTGTCTATATACGATGCCCTTGGTGCATCCCCCAAGGTCATCAGCTACCATCCCTGAGGTGAGTGGACTTCTGGTCCCCTCTCCTCCACATGCCATTGTAGTTAACTGGCAGCTGCTGCTGCTGCTGCTAAGTCACTTCAGTCATGTCCGACTCTGTGCGACCCCATAGACAGCAGCCCACCAAGCTCCCCCGTCCCTGGGATTCTCCAGGCAAGAACTCTGGAGTGGGGTGCCATTGCCTTCTCCATAACTGGCAGCAGATGCTTTCAATACAGTTTTGTATATCAGCTTGTTAGTAGCTAAATCTAACTCAGATGTTTGAAGCCTATTGTTTTGTCTCATCCATAGCAAAACCTCCCAGCTAAGAAAAGCAGCCCATGAGTGGATATTCATTTTCATGAAAAGGCAAGGCAGGGTGCTGGCTAATATGGGATCAGCACTGTACACACCCCCAAGGCCCAGGCTCCTGGGTACCCCAAGGAATACGGTCATTCCCATCCTGGGACATCAGGGCGTGAACCTTGGGTGCTGAAGGCAGAAATCTACTCCTCTACCTGCGAGGATGCTCGTACGGCCCCCAGAGACTAGTAGAGCCACCTCCCTCCAGCCGGGACAGCATTTCCTCCACTGGCTCCATCACAAACCTTGTTTCTGCCTGGACACCAGTGCCACAGGCTTGGAGTTCCCAGAAGAATCTACTGTGGGGGAGTGGGGGATACCTGCTGGATACTTCCCTGGGGAACTTCCCAAGCAGCACTTACACACACATACATGCACATACACATACACAAATACATGCACACACGTACACGCGCACACACACACACCTGTGTGTGTGCACATATACACACATACACATGCACCGATAAACATGCGTGAACATGCACACGTGTGCACATACACATATACACATGCGCACATGTGAGCGCACATACACACTTATACTCATGCACACACAAGTTAACACACACACACACACACACACACACAAGCTCTGCTCAGGCCTGTAGGCCCTGAGGTTTCCAGAACAAAGGAAGGACCCAGGGTGCAGAGTCTGGCTGGGCTGGGACCCCCATTAGCATCCTCACCATGCAGCCTGCTGGACCCAGCTGCCCGCAGCGGGAGGGAGGGGCTCACGGTGCAGGAAAGGGCGTCTAGTCTCCCCTCTGCCCACTTTCCACCCCTGGGAAAGGAGCTTCGAACCCCACATCTCCAGCTTAGGCTTGAAGGGCTGCAGACAGGTAAGGATAGCTGGTCCCAGGGCTTTACATGCAAACAGACCGCCCAGACCCGCTGGGCTCTCAGCTGCTCTGTGCTTTTGAATGTCCCAAACCACAGGCACAGGGGGAGGAATGGAGCTCAGTGTTGACAACGAGAGGCCAGGGGCCCGAGGGAACAGGCAGGAAAGTCCCCATCGGCCTTTGCAAGAGTCACCTCCAACTTGGACAGGACGCCCCTGCTTCAACACAGAACACATGGGTGCAGTTACCATGTAAGCCTGCAGGGGGCACAGTTCACAGGCATCCGCTGCAATGGAACCACAGGGTCTGGGCAGCCTCCGACTGGATCCCGCGGACCACTAGGTCTCCAGAGGTGGAGGCAAGAAGGATGAAGAAGAAGTAGAAAAAGAGAGAAATGGTGCTGAAGACACACTCACAGGAGCTGGTGTCAGACCGAAGACTAGGACGTGGGAGAAGGAAGACAATGGGGAGGAGGAAGGAGGTGACGTGGACACAGGAGTTTGGGTGGAGCCGGCAGACTGCGGGAGTTATTCCCACGCCCTCCACCCCAGTTTCCTCTCCATGAGCCCCCAAGATGCATGCTCATGGTGTCCCTGTCTCCAAGACCTACCTGTACCCTCAAGGCCTCTGTCCCTTCCCTGTCTCCCCTTCACCTCTTCTCTCTCTCTCTCTCCTCTTCTCTCTCCATGGTCACCTCTTCTCTCTCAAGCAGAGCAAATTCCTTACCCCACTGAGTGGACAACAATCCCCCACTCCCGCCCCCCACCACACACATTACCATTCCCTCCCCTCCAGCCAGTATCTGAGAGATGCTCCAGGCTCTAGGCATATCCAAGCTGCTGGCATCCTGCAGGGGTTGCAAGAGCCCCCAGGCTCCCAGATCTGAGCAGCAAGTGGACACTGTGACATGTGGTAGAAACTCTGATCCGAAGTGGACACTGGGACCCGCAGTGGACACTGGAACCCAAAATGGACACTAGGACCCATAGCTTCGGGTTCTGCATCCTTGGAAACTGCCAGACCCCAGAGCAGGGCTTTGCAGCAAAGGTCACACTTCCCCTGCAGGTGAGGCCTCTTTGGTGGCCAAAACGGGGTGCACCCTAGAAATGCCATCGCCCACTTAGCTGGCAGCTGGTCACCTGAAGTTTCCAGAGAAAAGACGAGGCTCTCTGGTAGGGAGAATTTTTATTTTCTGGAATCATATTTTTAAAAACGAGTTGGAGAAAACAGGCGACAGTGTGGGTGGCCACTGGAGAGGCCGAGAGGAAGATCAAAGGCTGCCAGGCATGGAGGAAGCGGCCCGGAGAACAATCTAGGTGGCCGCGCCTCACAAAAGCAGCCAGGGGACGGGAGGCGCTGGATGAGGGGCCTCGGTCACCCGCATCCGTGGCCCGGCTCCCCAACCCCAGTGCCTCAGCTAACAGCCTTCAGCTGGAACAAACACCTGCTGTCAAGAGACATCCAACTGAGCTCCCAGTTCCCCGGGAGGGCCGTCCCCTCTCTGCGTGGGAGGTGGGCCTGCCCAAACTCTGACTCCCAGACTGCTGTCTTCTTCCAAGAAGGAGCTGGAATTGCTCCCACTGGATCCAATCCTTCTGGCGGCCGCCCCTCTCGAGGTCTCAGCCTGGGGCGAGCAGCCAGGAACACTCTCCGAGTTTGCCGGCTGATGAATTAGCTCATGAGAATGAGCCACGGGTGACCGAGGGGCAGCGAGTCCTCTATGTCAGGTGCTGAGGGTCCCCATCATTTCCAAATGAGCATGCTGGACCAAATTTCCCCACAGAGCCCTGGGCTCAGCCTCCCAGTTTGGGGCCACCAGGATGCCCTGAATATTCAATGGAAGGACCGAGGCTGCAGCTGAAGCTCTAATACTTTGGCCACCTGATGCAAAGAGCCGACTCATTGGAAAAGACCCTGATGTTGGGAAAGAGTGAAGGCAGGAAGAGAAGGGGACGGCAGAGGATGGGATGGTTGGATGACATCACCGACTCAATGGACATGAGTTTGAGCAATGTCTCAAACTCATTGTCCCAATGTCTCATTATCTCAGTGTCTCTCACTCTGGGAGATGGTGAAGGACAGGGAAGCCCGGCATGCTGCAGTCCACGGGGTCGCAAAGAGTCAGGCATGACTGAGCGACTGAACAACAGGATGCCAAAGACCAAAGAAGGGCTGTGACTTGCCCAGAGAAACAAGCGCCCCGTAGTGGCTGGGCATGGACAAGACCCTCGCCTCCGGAGTCTCAGCTCAGGGCTCCCCCATTGCACAGGGTGACCCCCTAACACTCCACCTGAGAAAGACGTGGGGTTCTAACAGCCCTCAACCATTTGAGGCTAGTCAGACCTATCAAATTCTAGAAAGTTCTTTCAAAAAGCTTGTCACCTCTGTTCTATAACAAACCTCACAAATTCCCAAGGCAACTGGGCAGCACTTTGGGGGCAGCATTAAAAAGGTGGGATTTAGGATCCAGGCTCTCCTCCCTTCCAGTCATTCTGCATAAGCCATAAAAAGTCCACATATCCTCTCACACCAGTCGGTTTATTCTTTATATGATTTGTCAGGTCTCCCCTCCTCTTGTTCGGCACTGTGGCTTCTGGGGCATGACCCAAGGATCTGCTGCACCCAGATCCTTCTTGAGGCAAATTGGAGGGACGGTAATAAAAGAAGAACTCTACACACCCTTCTCCCCCAAGAGCAGAAAGGGGGAGACCACAGTGCTGATGACCCAAAGATGCAAGTCACAGGACATCTGTCTATATTATCTGCTGCCCCACGGCCACCACTGCCCTCTCTCGCCCAGGAGCTGGTTCCCCACCCATAAGACACAGAGCAGTGGGGGGAAGGTCACAGTCTAAAATAGCCCTCTGCTTGGCCAGTAGACCTCCAAAGGCCAAGAAGGTCAGCAGAGATCTTTCAGGTCCTCCCAAGGGTCCCCTCCCACATCTTACCTGATGAGGTCAATGGGTTGAAACTTATAAAACACCCCATAGCGTGCCCATTCTTGATACAGCAGCTAAACAAGAAAAACACGGAATCAGGTTAGAGGTGATGTGGGCAACTAGTCACCTTTTGTATCCAGCTTAGCAAGTTAAAACTAGACACCTGCCAAGGCATGGTGGCACTAGTGGTAAAGAACCTGCCTGCCAATGCAGAAGACATAAATGATGCGGGTTGGATCCCTGGGTCGGGAAGATCCCCTGGAGGAGGGCATGGCAACCCACTCCAGTATTCTTGCCTAGAGAATCCCATGGATAGAGGAACCTGTCAGGCTACAGTCCATGAGGTCACAAAGAGTCAGACATGATAGAAGCAACTTAGCACGCATACACGCACGCACACACGTATAGTACTGGGAACTCCACTCAATACTCTGTAATGACCTAGATGGGAAAAGAATCTAAAAAAAAGTGGCCATATGTATATATATAACTGATTCACTTTGCTGTAGACTTGAAACTAACACAACATTGTAAATCAACTGTACTCAGATCAAAATTAATTTTAAAACAAAGTAATTATTGATAAAGTGAAGTCACTCAGTCATGTCTGACTCTTTGCGACCCCATGGACTGTAGCCTACCAGGCTTCTCCATCCATGGCATTTTCCAGGCAAGAATACTGGAGTGGGTTGCCATTTCCTTCTCCAGGGGGTCTTCCCGACCCAGGGATCCAACCCAGGTCTCCCGCATTGCAGGCAGACACTCTACCCTCTGAGCCACCAGGGAATGTAAAAAAGGATAGCAAGAGAAGGGCTCTCTGAGGAGGTGACATTTGGGTTGAGACCTAGGAGATGGGGGTATGTTTCAGCTAGGAGAACACTCCTTCTGTGCCAAGGCCTTGAGGAAAGTGCATGCGACATGTCCTCACAGGAAGGCCAGGCTGAGCAAGGGGAGAATCTTGGGAGATAATGCTGTTTCACGTTTCCAAGTCTTCCACATCGCATCTTCTCACATATCACACAGAACTCATGCAATTCTAGCAAGGAGAAGTGACTCTAATCAGGTATTCTGGGTAGATGGCTGAACACAAGCCCTACAGGAAGTCTTCAAAGACACAATATCAAAACTGAAATAAGAATTGCCATTCCTACTCGGTAGCTATAGACTTTTTATTGTCACAATGTCCCCCAACAGCTTCAGAAAAGAACCAGAAATTGCATGGACCCTGATGGTGCAAGCTGCACCCGGAGTCCCACTTTCTACAGAAAGGATACCCCAACACAAAGGGGGTGACATGGTGCCTGGTGGGCAGGCGAAGATCTGAATTCATGAAGCCTGAGGCTGTGTTCCAGGCAGGTGGCTCCAAACCTGATCACACCGTTATTACTATATCTCTTCCTCCCTGTCATCCTGGTGGTTCTACTGCTCTGGGTTTTTATTCCCTCTCCCCAGTGCCAACACTGGCCTCAGCAGAACCTGACTGTCACAGTGACATCACTGGGGGCCCACAGGGAGGCCAGCTTGCGTCAAGAGATACGGGCAAGGCCTCCAGGGAGAGGGGTGGGACGTCAGTGCTCCCTCCAAGGCCCTGACCTCCAGGGCACATTCCTCTCCAAGTCACCAAGTCCAACCCTTAAACCTGAGAACACCTGTCTGCACTGCCCTGAAGGAGAAAACTGAAAATGCTCCAGGAAGCCAGTGTGGCCCACTTGGCTCAGGTCCAAACTGAGAGCCAGGCTCCCAGGCCTTGCCCTGGGCTGACTCCCAGACCTGCTGGACGAAATCTCCAGGAGTCCTTTCTCAAGGCCGCATCCATTGGTGGTAGATACAGGGCAGGCTGAGCTAAGAGAGCTGCCTGTACTCCATGGAGACAGGCCAGACAGACACAGCAGAGGACATCAGCAGGCATATCCCACTGGAGCTGGAGCTCCAAGCTTCAAACCTGGGAGGTGACGTGACAGTGATGCCTGGATGCCCACACAGCTCTGCCCAGCAGGCTCATAGGGCCGCCGGGCAGGCGACGTGGGAGCTAGGTGGTGGGTGCTATAGACTGCTGGCTGTCTTTACAAATGTTTAAACACACAGTTTCAAACCAGGTGGGTCATGCCCTGGTTTCAGGGTCTCAGCACAGACCAGCAGTCAGGGTACAGGGAGGCAGGCCAGAGTCTCTGCCCCACAGGGATAAGCATGTGTCAGTCAAGTTCAGGAGGACAATCACGGTAACTTGCCACAGGACCTTCGAATTAGCTCCTAGCCTCTTAGATCTTACTAAATCTGCTCTCTCCCTTAGTTACCTCATGCCCTCTTCATCAACTGGTCAAGCCTGCAAACAGAGCCAGAGAGTCTTCAGCTCCTTCTTGGGGGACAGAGCCTTATTTTGGAGGCCCCAGAGGTCATTCCATGCACGTGGGTCTGACCCCAAAACTTACTGCAGGAAGAAACAAGCCACAGGGACCGCCCCGCTGATGGATCAGAGCATGCAGAGGCCAGGTCGATCCCCGAGGGTCACAGCCGAGAGCGGGTCAGTATGTGTTTCATGAGACTATAAAGGGCCCAACTGGTAAAATCATCTTCAAGGCCAGAGGATGGCAGGATGCGTGAGACCCATGACCCTCACCGAGGTCCCAAGCTCCTCAGCTGGACCTGCGGCAGACACAGCGATGCTAGCTGCAGCCAGCTGAGAGGCTCTGATGAGACGGGAGGACCAGAATGGGACAGGATGGAATTCTACCCCTGGATCCTGCCATGAGCTATTTGAGTTTTTGGCAGGTCATGTCTCCATTAATTCAATGGGAATTGTGCAAGATGGGAAAACTAGACCTCAAGAGAAACCAAAAAGAAAAGTAGCTTTCCCATCAGAAAGCACGACAGACTCTTGTCACGAACCTTCTGGTGGGTCACTTTTTAACCATCCACCAGAGAAGACAATCCTCTGAAAAAGCTAGAAGATCTAGGACCGAGGGTGTAAAAGCTGTTAAAGGAAGTCATCTTTTAAGGTTGAGCCCAGGATTCCCCATAAGTGGGCAGGGAAGCCATGGGATGCTGGCAGGGCTCAAGCTGCCCTCAAAAGACAATAACAGTCCCTTCTCTGGGATGCCTGAGAAAAGCAGGCGAGTCTGGCAGATGTAGACTGAGGTGGCTGCGGACCCCGCAGCCCTGCTTTCTCGAAAGGTGGGAAACCCCTGGTCTCCAGAGGGAGGGAACCTCTCACGAATCACCCTCCAGGAGGGGCTGAGTCATAGAGACTGCAGGCTGCCCTAGGCAGCGGGGGGTGGGGGTTGGGAGAGACAGCTCTCCACCTAAGAGGCAGATCACTGGAACAGCTACAAATGTCAGGGAAGAGAGGCAAACCCCGGGTAGCAGCAGGATGGCCGGATCACCACTGAAGTCCCCCAGAGGAGTGATCTCTCATCTTTCTTTCAAGATACCTCTGTGGCTCCAGGAACAAAGCCAGCCCTGCAGTGAGAGGTCCCCCTGCCACACACAAGAGGTCATGTCCACCGGCTGCAGAATCGGCTGGGATTTGAATGCCAGGGTCAGTCCTAACAGAACAATCATTTAATGCAGAGGTCCCCAGCCTTTAGGACCTAATGCCTGAGGATCTGAGGTGGAGCTGACTTAATAATAATAATTTGACCACCTGATAGAAAGAGCCAACTCATTGGAAAAGACCCTGATGCTGGGAAAGATTGAAAGCAAAAGGAGAGGGTAACAGAGGATGAGATGGTTAGATAGCATCACCAACTCAACGGACATGAACTTGAGCAAACTCCAGGAGATAGTGGAGGACAGGGAAGCCTGCCGTGCTGCAGTCCATGGGGTGGCAAAGAGTCAGACACAACTTAGCAATTGAGCAATAACAAAGTGCACAAAAAAATGTGATGTGCTTAAATCATCCTGAAACCATATCCTCGCCTGACCCGTGGAAAAACTGTCTTCCACGAAAACTGGTCCCTGGTGCCAAAAAAGGTCAGGGATCAATGAATTAATCGACATGGGAATCGGTCTCCTGGCCTTGCTGAGTATCCATTTCCCAATCCAAATGGACAGGAAAAAAGCTTTCAGTCTCATTCACTACTCCTCTTACCTCCCATCACAGCAAATTTTATTTCCCTAACCATGACCCAGGCAGAGGAAAAGAAGGAGGCCAGGACTAGCTGGTGAACCTGAGGAAAAGTCACAAGAAATGGGGTCCTTGGGGCCTCTCTGGTGGCTCAGTGGTGAAGAATCCACCTGCCAACGCAGGGGACACTGATCCAGGACGATCCCACATGTCACGGGGCAGCTGAGCCTGCGAGCTGCAACTACTGAAGCCCAAATGCTCGAGAGCTCCACAAGAGACTCACAGCAACGAGAAGCCTGCACACCCCAGCCAGAGAGTGGCACCCGCTCGCTGCAGCCAGAGAAAAGCCTGTACAACAACGAAGACCCAGCCCACAGGCAAATAAATAAATTATTTTGAAAAAAAAGAAAAGAAATGGGCTCTTTGTCTTCCAAAGACACTTGTCCATCCTCACTGAGCATTGCTTGACATCAGGTTTGGAAATTATCCACTGAGATGCAGATCTGCCCTGGAGGTCTGTCCCTGCCTGCCAGGTTCCATCCACTCCCCCGGCTGGGATGTGCACGGCCTTAAGTAAAACAATTCCTGGGGGACAACTTTCTGTTATGGGATTTTACTGTTAACAATAATGTAATATCATCCCAGACAAAGGCACACAGATTTTTGATAGCCTACACATCACTTCTCTCTGCCTCTATGAGGATAATAGGGGACTGGCTGATTTCTCCCAGGAGTTCTGTGTGTTCCTGGTCTCTGGAATGTTCCTGTAAAACGCCCTACCTTGACAGGCTGGGGGTCATCACCCACCCAGCAAGAGGTCTCTTAGGTGGGCAGTGGGGTGGTGATCACCCTTTAAAGGGGAGGAACATGAAAAGAAAAAATAGGAGGACAGAAAATGGCCGAGACCAGCGAGGTGAGATGTGGGGAGAAAGGCTTCTCCTTGCCTTTAAATCTGATCCGGGACTTTTCAGGAAATTAAACCCCAAGACTATTAGCATCAGATAGAAAACAGATGAGGTTAAAACATCGAAAAACTACAGCAGATTCCCTGGGCAGGCAGAAAGGGGGACATGTGTAAGCAATCACGGCCGTATTTCTGGAAAAGACCTTTTTATGTTTTTAATACTTAACACTTCATAACAGGGACTAATAGGCAGGATAAAAAGAAGGCTGCTCAAAAGCAACTTGGGGGATGAATGGTTTTCCAGACAGCAGAGTGGGGACAGGGAGGGTCTACCCCTCATCACTCCCACCCTCGCCCACCCTCCTCTACTCACCAGAGTCACTTAAGCCTGGGAACCTGGCTGGAGAATGGCATGAGAGGGGCGGTCGGATGGACAGCTCTGCTGAAGAGGCTGGGTGATGCTGAGAGCATCATCCCTGGAGTAGAGGGTGGTACCCAGGCTCCCAGGGTACCAGCACACAGAAGAAATGGGATCTACATGGACAGCTGGGGACAGAGCTGTCCAGGCAGGAGGTGTAACTGGCATAGGAGGGATTCTCCAATGGGACACTTTTCCCTCCCCTAAATATAACCGCTCATTTCCAGCTGCCTGGGACACACAGTTGGTTTCTCAACTATAATTTGGGGGTTGCTGTACCCCACCTGTCTGCCTAAAGAATAAGAATAATAACTTAAAGATGTCCCTCCCCAAACAAGCCACAACGGCATAGATATTGGTATATGTTTAGCAGGAACATGGGATTTGAGGTCCCAGGGGTTTTAGCTCCTCTCGGTTGATCACGGCAGTGTTATCATGGACAAGGTGTACCATCATCCTGTGCCTTGGTTTCCCCATCTATAAATTAAGGCAGTGGTCTCCAACCTTTCTGGCACCAGAGACTGGTCTCATGGAAGACAATTTTTCCACAGACCAGGGTTGGGCTGGGGGTGGTTTCGGGATGATTCAAGCACATGACATTCATTGTGCACTTTATTTCTATTGGTGGCTCAGACAGTGAAGAATCAGCCTGCAATGCAGGAGATGCAGGTTCATTCCCTGGGTTGGGAAGATCCCCTGAAGAAGGGAATGGCTACCCACTCCAGTTATTCTTGCCTGGAGAATCCCATGGACAGAGGAGCCTGGTGGGCGATAGTCCATAGGGTTGCAAAGAGTCAGAGACGACTGAGTGACTAACACTTTCACTTTTGTTTCTATTATTATTACGCCAGCTCCACCTCAGATCACCAGGCATTAGATCCCAGAGGTTGGAGACTCCCTGAATTAAGGGGCCTGGATGCTCAGTGCTTCTCAGCTGAAGCTCTCTTGTCACCAGGGGTGGGCATGCTGCCTCTGTGTGCCACTGTTGGGGATATTTCAGGATGGTTGGCATCGCTGGTCCACCAAGCAAGGAAGGCCAGCCGTACCCCAATACACAGTCATGTAAGTGACCAAAAATGGCCCTCAAATTTCCAAAGCCTGGGGCTGTGGAAAAACGGCTGATATAGATAAGCAGTAAGTAGAACACCCAGGATGTGTCTATGCAGCCCCACCCACACATGCAGCCCCGAGCCCAGAGCCCTGGGTGCTGCATCAGGTCGGCTCACCTTTCTGTCATTCATGTCGTCCCCTGGACTGTCATATTCACCCTGTGGGAGGAGAAAGACAGAGAGAATGATCAAAAACAGAAAGACGGTTCCCTTTTAAATTTTCTAACACCATCCCCTTCTTTCATTCTCATTTAAGGAAGGTCAAGGGCATGACCTGGAAGGAAACACCGGTCTGCTTCCTTGGTCACCAGCACCTGTTGTATGTCCTACGAGCCTTCTCTTACAGGGGGTATCTCCCCTCACAGGCCTCGGGGCCTCATGCACCTGCTCACAGCAAATGCAACAGCAGAGTCCACCCTGGAATCAGGCTAGCATGTCCAGGAAACCTCCCTTGCACCCCGTCTATACCCGGCAGAACCTCGTCTCACGTGTGCCCACGGCAAAGATGTCGTTGAGGAGAAAAGGTCACCTGGGAAATCTCATCAGGCACTCAGGGTACCCGCCCCAGGGGTCTCATTTGGTACCACCATGCGGCAGATGCTAAAGTGACCGACAGGGTGGACAGGGCAGTCAGGGGGGCACTGAGCTCATGGGCCAGTTAAGGTCCTTGTGAGTCATCTTGAAGAATATCACTGCATTGTGTTATGGGATGTTTATAACATTACTCCCAGCCAAGGAAAGCCATAATTAGTTTCTCTGTTTTCTTAACCACACAACAGTAGAAGGAATTTTGAGAGACCTCCTTCAAAAATGTAAAGAGAGAGATGTGGTATATATACACAAAGGAATATTACTCAGCCATTAAAAAGAATGAAATAATGCCATCTGAAGCAACATGGATGGGCTTAGAGATTGTCATCCTAAGTGAAGTAAGTCAGACAGAGAAGGGAAAATATCGTATGACATCCCTTATATATGGAATCTAAAAATGATATGTATGCACTCACTTACAAAACAGCAAGACACTCAAAGACTTAGAGAACGAACTTGTGGTTGCCAGAGGGAAGGGACAGTTAGGGACTTTCGGAAGGTCATGGACACATTGCTACATTTAAAATGGATAACCGACAAGCACCTACAGTATAACACATGGAACTCTGCTCTATTACGTGCCAGCCTGGATGGGAAGGGAGTCTGGGGGAGAATGGATCCATGTATACGTATGGCTGAGTCCCTTCGCTGCTCACCTAAAACTACCACAACACTGTTAATTGGCTATACCCCAATACAAAATGCTTTCAGTGTTAAAAAAAAGTAAAAATTTAAATTAAAAAAAAAAAGTCAAGATAGAAAAAAAGACCTGAAACTGACACTTAATACACGTTCCTATAGAGGATGAGGAGTTTTACATCTAAATAAAACTATCACATAAAAAATATCGCATATAATATATATCATAAAACACTATCATATAACTATCATATATAATATTACATACATAATATCACATATCACTCTCTGTCATGCGAGGGCCTAACGGTCCAGGCTGTGTATCATCACAGTCTGGGACTTGCCTCCCTGCATCCACCTTCCCCCTCTCTCTTGACACTGTAACCAGCTTCTCACACTTTCCCCAAAATCAAGGCAGGGAGTGTAGAGGAGGCTCAGACAAAAACATGTACTTTTCTTGAGACAGTTTGAGACAACTGGCAAATATCAAGCTGGGGGTTACTGTCTTTCACACGTGATGGGGAACCAGTCGAGGTGGTTCAAGGCCATGGTCCCCTCCTGCCTGTATATTCGCTGCTGTGTTGCCTGCAGGGCTCCACCTTTTGACTGGTGGAGGTGGTACTCACGTCGTGCAATGGGTAGGCAGCCTCATAGACATTATTTGCTATCAGAGAGTTAATACCTGCAGAAGAAGAAAGATGAAAACGGTCACTGTAGGGCAGGGTTTCTCACCTTGACCTTGGTCTTCTGATAAATAATAATGCACCCAAATCTACCTCTCAGTTGAGAACCAGCCCCCACTTCCGGATTCTCCCAGGCAAGAAGTTTCTTCCACTCTTTACTCTTAGTATTAGAACAATAATTTTTTCATTTCCCAAATGCAAGGTCATGATTAAACATCAGGCACTGTGTTGTCGTTCAGTCACTAAGTTGTGTCCAACTCTTTGTGACCCCATGGACTGCAGCACGCCAGGCTTCCCTGTCCTTCACTATCTTCCGGAGTTTGCTCAAGTTCATGTTCATTACATCAGTGATGCCATCCAACCATCTCATCCTCTATCTCCCCTTTCTCCTTTTGCCTTCAATCTTTCCCAGCATCAGGGTCTTTTCCAATGAGTCAGCTCTTTCCATCAGGAGGCCAAAGTATCGGAGCTTTGGCATCAGTCCTTCCAATGAATATTCAGGGTTGATTTCCTTTAGGATTGACTCTTTGATCTCCCTGAAGTGCAAGGGACTCTCAAGAGTCTTACCAGGTAGGCTCTCTCAAACATCATGTCCGTCCTGTCCTCACACACTTGGATCCCTGGAGCCCCCAAACCACCTGCACCACCTCCTCCTTCTCCTGCTCAGCAGCCAGAGCAGTGCAGGAGAATATCTGTGTTCAGTGTCAGCAAAGGGATGACCATGTGGATGGATCACTGTCCTTATAACCAACATAAGTATGCATCAGTGCATCCCACCGCATTTTGCCTGAACTCATTTCTGGCTCCCTCCCTGTTCCTTTGCAGGACAGCACCTGTTACTGCCCGTGACTGACCTGACTGTACCATTAGATCTCAGAGTGTGGTCTGTCCCCATGACCCTTTCAGGGGGGCTCCATAAGGTGAGGACTATTATTTTTAAATATTTATTTATTTGGTTGTGCTGAGCCTCAGTCTCTGCACACAGACTCCCTTGTTGAGACCCGAAAGCTCAGTAGTTGCTGCGGCATGCAAGCTTAGGTGCCCCTCAGCACATAGGATCTTAGTTCCATCCGGGATTGGACAGGAGTCCCCTGCATTGTAAGGCTGAGCCTTAACCACTGAACCACCTGGGAAGTCCCTTGAATGATTTTCATAATAGCACTAAGATTTGCTTTTCCACTCCTAGTCTCTCAGGAGTCTACAGCGGAGTTTTATGATCTGTGATGATGTCAACCCTGACTGCTCAGGGAATGGGGCTTATGTATCCTTATGTTTTAAACTCTTCTCAGTTTTAACTCCTAATACAATAGATACTGATCAATACAACCCACCTAGATGAAAATGCTCTGGGTGCTCTCGATAATCTTTTCCAGTGCAAAATGAAGTTGCTCAGTCGTGTCCGACTCTTTGCAACCCCATGGACTGTAACCCATCAGGCTCCTCCGTCCATGGGACTTTCAGGCAAGAATACTGGGGTGGGTTGCCATTTCCTTCTCCAGGAGATCTTCCCAACCCAGAGATTGAGCCCACGTCTCCTGCATGCAGACAGACACTTTACCATCTGAGCCACCAGGGAAGCCTTTTCCAGTGCAAAAAGGGCCACAAAGTTGGGAAACTACATAACAAGGGATCCATTTCTTTAAAATCCTGACTGTATTCTACAGTACTGGGCACACAGCAGACCCTACTAAACAGATGTTACCTGAAGGAGTGGTCCCATCTCTATAACTTCAAGGTGCTCTTCTACCATCCCCTCACTTCATTCATGGTGGGATTCAGAGACTATAAAGAGCCCCATAAGCTCTGTGACTCGGGACAGGCTGCCCCGGGTCGCTGGCTCCCAGATGGGAGGGATTATATCTCGACAGCTCAAGGACTCTGCCATGTGGGATGTACATTTGGTGGGGAGGCAGCTGGCAGGGGAGGCTCTCTGGTACATGATGGTTTCCCTGGTCTCAAACACGCTTTCTGCCCTGAACCATTCTTTCCAGAGAGGTTGTAGACAGCAGAGTGATGAGGAGGGAATCAGTTCTGGAGGGAACTACGTATGATGTCCAGATGCAAAGTCATCTGCCTTTGCACCACTCTGGAGAGAGGACAAGGTTGGGTGGCGAAGTTCCACAACAGTGCCTCATTAAAATTCATGGTTTTCCACCTCCTGGGCCCACTGGGTGCCCCACCACATGCTCGGAGCCTCAGAGGCTCTCAAACAACAGTCCTCCCTCCACCAGCCTCCTCTTGCCCCAACCACGCTGCTCAGATTCCAGAGTCCAGCCAGGGCCCACGTGGGAGCAGAGGCTGCAGGGGCACCCAGCAGGAGTGGCCACTCTTTCAGTGCGTTGAGAGCTGGGATTTCAGTGCTGAAGCATCACCCAAGGACCAGTCCTTTCCTGATTTTACGTTTCCTCCTTGGCATGCACAGAAAACATCAGAAATACCACTGGGGGGTGGTGGGCTGCTGGAGGGTGGGTAAAGGGATTGTGGGTGGGGGAGGGGTGTCCAGGGTCTGAATGAGCTACAGATCTGTCTTCCTCTGGAGACTACAATTTCCCTCGGAGGATCATTAATCAGTTCAAGAGCTGTAACCACAGCCATAGGAAGCCACCCTACAGTCATCAAGGGGAGGGCTCCCAAGTCAGGAGGGGGCGGGAGGTGGTTCAAAGCGACAGAGGAGCTGTCAACATGGATAGAGGCTGAAGTATCACAGGCCGGCTGGGCTCCAGCCAGGCTGCAAACCTAGGCACTGGCCACTCAATCCTCGCAGCCACGCCCACCCTTTGGTTGCCATGGCAGCAGCATATACCCTGCAGACAATACCAGAACAGCATGGAAGCTTTCAGCAGGTGTGGAACTCTCCTGCTAATTCAAGGCTTTGCTCAGCACAATAGCCCAGGGTCTGAGAGCACTGGACTGAAGACCTGAACTCCTGGGTCCTGCGGCCAGAGCCTCGGAAAAGACCTCAAACCGTCAGAGGTCTAAAACTATGCACCCTACCTCCCAAGGGAAATAAAGCTCCTTGGCGCTGAATGCCAGGTTCACTTCTAGAATGTTGTTCACTGCTTCTTTGTTGTTTAGTCGCTAAGCCGTGTCCAACTCTGCTACCCCATGGACTGTAGCCCGCCAGGCTCCTCTGTCCCTGGGATTTCTCAGGCAAGAATAACGGAATGGGTTCTCATTCTCCTTCTTTGGTAGCCCCTAAAGGTCTGCGAGGTACCCGAGGCCAGGGAGCACGACCCGCTCACTGGAGTCTCCTGCAGTTCCCACCTCACTATGGGGAACACAGAAGGGGTCACGGTTGTTACCCGGAAGAGGAAGCAGTCCTATGGCGGGAGTGATCTCAGTATCTCCTCTCATTTATCACAGGTGTCCACCTTCCTGCTACTCCAACGTTCTTCAGCAACCTCCATGCAAAAGGATCTGCCTGCCAAGCAGGAGACTTGGGTACCATCCCTGGATCAGGAAGATCCCCTGAAGGATGAAATGGCAACCCACTCCACTACTCTTACCTGGAGAATCCCATGGGCAGAGGAGCCTGGCGGGCTGCAGTCCACGGGGTCACAAAGAGTCAGACACAGCTAAGAAAGTAAACAGCAGCAGCAGCTGATGAAGGGATCTTAAACCCTGGTTAACTAGTCTGCTTCCTAAGAGAGGAAATCCAGATCTAGTGTTCTTTCCTTGGAGCCAAGACGATTCAGGTCATCAAACAAGAGCTCCATAACGCTGTAACAGACAAGGTCTGTGCCTGGCTGCTGTGGGTCTCCCCTTTCTCAGATGGTAACGTACAGGCCCTCCCGTCAGCAGCTGCTGGGAGGAGGGAGGGGATGGGAGCGAAAGGAGGAGGGATGAGGAGGGGAAGAGGCATGTTGAAAAGTAACCATGTATCCACAATTTCACCCAAAAATGAGCACGGCTTCAGCCTCTCAACCACAGACTTCAGACACCAAGAATCTACCCCCAAACAACCATGGAAATCAGTTTGAAAGAAGAAAATAATCAAATGTTTTATTTTTAAAAAAAAGTCTCTCCTTTGAAAATTGAAATTCTGAATTTTTCCCTTTCTTTTCAGCTAATTGGTTCCATCGTACATCACCCATCTGGCCAGAAACAGCAAAGCTTTCTTCTTCAGGATGACATCCGAAGGCCTTCCTCCCTGCTTGGGACCCAGGGGGAGAGAGACCCCCTCTTCTGCCCTCTTACTCCCACAAGGGGGGCCCAGGCAGAAGGAGGGACATTTTCCATTCCCTCTCTCCCCAAAGAGAAGTGGCACCTCAGCTCACACAAAGCATGGCCCACCAAGGACCTTTTCACTGATCCCCAAAGTCCCTTCAAGTCACCAGATTCTTCTTACCTGTTACTTAGAACCATAATCCCCCAGGAAAAGGCTCACGTTTTCTCTCTGTCCAGGACAGGCCCCGGCTCTGCTGACCCAGCCAAGCCCAGCAACACCACCCCTCTGCATCCACAGGGTCAGGATCAAGGACCAGAGTAGGGGGGACTCAACCCCTGGAGCTGATACCCGAAAACATGCTCATAATATAAAACCTGAGCTCTCCATTTAGCTTCCAAGACATCTCTGGTTTCTTGGGCAGGAAGCTTAGTCTATGGTCTGCCTCCCAAAGTGAGGATCTCATGAAATCTACCAGTGCCACCGGGTGACAGGGGGTCCTCTGCCCCCCAGCTCTGTCCCCTCCAGGCCAAGCATCAGGACAGGTACTCTGAGGGATGGTGCTCAGGTTCTGAAAACTCATTTGGTTTTGATTCCTTGCCCCCCAGAACCAGGCCCGTTCCCCCGGCCTTCCGCTTTCATCCCTGTATTCCAGCCGGACATAAATCTAAACCAGAGCCCCCCAGACGGTGCATTTAACGGAGACTATATTTACCCATCACCAAATTGTCTTGACGTGTGCTTAATTACTTAAATGCCTTTAATCCCAAGCCTTTTCTTCTAACAAAATATAAACCAGCTCAGCTGGATGAATGATAAACCAGATGTTTACAGCACACAACACAGCCTGGCTTCAGTCAAAATAATTGAGACATCGTCTCCCGAGCAGGGAGGGGAGATGCCCAAAGCATACATTTGTTTAAATGCTCTGACACCGATATGTCTATGAATACATAGCTCCATCAAGCTGCTATTTTCTGTCTGTGAAAAGGCAACGGTTTCCATATGAAGGAACAGAAAAGGTGTTGGTCAAGGCGGTGTGGGCTTCTTTCCATGGTAATGTGCACTTGAAAGGCATTCCAGGATGGGCTGAACTTGCACGGCCTTGACCCTGAACACTGATCTTATGCTATGTGGATTAGGTGGCACCGCATCGGGCTGAGCTAAGTTTGTGATGGCTCACAGCCAACAACAACAACGTCACAGTCAACCAGCACCCTGAGGAACCCAGACTCACAGGCACACCCAGGCTCTAGCTGTGGTGGGTGCATCATCCCCCATCCCTCACTCCCCAAGTGACAAAGACACAAGGAGTGAGTCGTCTTGGGAAGTTACAGGAGCGGTTGTTCAGTCGCTAAGGCGCATCTGACTCTTTGTGACCCCATGGACTGCAGCACGGCAGGCAAAATGTTAGACCGTCACCAAATGCCCATCCCTTTTTCAAGGTCAGCTCCCCTCTCTTCTGCTTAGTTTTACCCTCTGCCCCTCCTTTCACTGAAAAATTAAAAAAAAAAAAAAGAAAAAAGAGAAAAAAAGAAGAGAGAAAATCCAAGAGATGGTACTGTTGGCTAAGACTCTGAAAGGGACTGAACACTGAATGCCCAAGTAGCAACTGTGAGAAAAAGTCACAAAAAAGATTAAGCCATTCACAGAGAAGACTGGGCTTCATTTGAAGCTAGGGTCTTCATTCACAGAAGCTAGAGTCAGATCCCCAGAAGGTGAGCGCGTGGGCCCCTCTCCCCACTCCTGGACAGCGGCAGGGTAGGAAGCCTGTGGTAGCTCATGGGGCACTCATCCTGTCTACCTGTAGAGTCCCTAAGAGGCACCTGGGGAGCAGGTTAAAAACACAGTTTGTGCGCCTGGAGGAAAGTCGGTCCCTCTCCAGACCTGATTGGCTCCCGCAGAAAGAAGACCATGTTGCTCCTTCCAATTAAAACCTAGGGAATATCAGCGCTTGAAAGAAACTTCAAGAACATGGAGGGGTCCCTCCTTGGGTTCAAAAGGGGAGAAACGGGCAAAGTGAGGGAACGTGACTTGACCAAAGTCTCGCAGTTTGTTGGTCCCACAGCTGGAACTGGTGCTTCCCCAGCCTCTCCCGCCTCTGTCTCCTTTAAAAAGGCACCCTCTCCCCTTCTCTCTCTGACATCAGCGGGGTCCCAAGATCCACTGGTTTCTCCCGGGTCTGGCAGGTCAGAGGGAGGGAGGAGCCTCTTCCCCTTACAGTCACCTGCTCCCGTCCTTGGCCCAGTTCTGTCCCTCTCACCACCAGGAACCCCTCTCCTGTCTCACGAGCCCAGAGATGGTAACAGCTCCCCTGTTGCTGAATCTAGGACACCACACTGCCCTGGCACCCCCAACCCCCTGCTCATACCTCTGTAAATGGTCTCTCTGTTGATACTCCTGCCTTGAACGATGCTCATTTGAGTGGGTTGTTCATTCCTGGTGGGACCCTAACCTGATTCCCTGCAGTGGCTGGCTCCCTTTATGTCTTCTGTATCACTTGCTTTCCCTGCAGGCATCTCTCTTGTCAGACAGTCACATGGCTTATTCACTCCTCGCAAATGTAAGCCCCGTAGGGGCAAGGATCTGTCTCTGACCTATATCCTACTCTAGTCCCTAGGTCTCAAACATGAATGATATGCAGCATATGAATAAATATTTGCTGAATGAATGGATGTCCAGTGGGAAAACCTAAACTTCCACTTTCACTGGAAAATCTTACCCAATAACTTCATCCATTTATTAACTGATTAATTACAAGATCAGTGAAGAAGAGCCAAGAGACTTGGGGTTCAGTTGGTCTCCAGATCTCTCTCCTTGGGCTGGAAGTTCATCTCTCTGTTGTGAAAGTAGTTTATCCATTGAACCTATTCTGCATGGGAGTTTAGAGGATCAAATGAGATAAAGAGTGTGAAAATGCTTTGCAAAACATACAATGACACACGTGTGAGGAATCCATACCTTGGTTATAGGGAGAAATTCTTCTGTGTACAGAGACCTCTGATCTGGTCATCTCAGCTCTCACAACAGAGAACCCAGGAGGAAACATTATCTAGGCCTCTCATGCAGCCCATCCCTCAAGGTCCTGCCCCTAACCACAGCAGAATCTTCCAGACCCTCCTTCAGTGTCTTTTCCCTCTCTTTTCATCGTCAGTCCTAATGAGTTGGTTTTTCTGTGTCCCAAAGAGCAAGGCAAACCTTGAAAGAGCAAAACTCAAGGAGGGAGGTTACCTGAGTCCAGAATTCAAAAAAAATCAGATAGTGGGGACAAAACAACCCCAATAACACTTTGATAATCCTCGAGGAAACATAAATAAACTTATGTTCTCAAGGACTATCCTGAATCGTACATATATTTACATATGCCTTTATAGAGACTCTGTGTTTGCATCACCTGTATTAGAAAGCAGGGAATTATATGAGAGACTTTAGAAAAATTTCTATATAAAAAGATATTGCTGAGGATCTTAAGTGCTACATCACTGAATGTATTCCCCTCTCACTTAGGTTCAAGGTCAAATTTGCAACCCAACTGCAGAAACTAGAGGGCCATATGGTTTGAATATTTGTCTTCTACTTTTTTCCTCCTAGCTTCGACATTCTATTTTGTGTTTTTCCTGGTTCTTATTTTTTTATTTATATTATGCTGCTTTATTGTTTTTCTTGTAAGCTACCTCTGAAATTTTGTGGAACAAGACAGGAATATAAATAAATCAATACATACACCCTGCATACAGTATAATGCTCTACAAAAGTAGGCATTCAGAAAAACGTACTTTCTACAAAGAAGAAAGTGATAATACCAGATGAATGGAAGTATGTCTGAATTATTATTATCTTTTTTCTTATTTTTCCATCTTCTAAGAATATTTCTGATCTTTATCATCTTTTCATCTCCTAATCTCTACTGCAATTGAGGACAATGGGGAAGGAATTAAAGCTTTGTAGACTGGCCACGAAGGTAATGGTAAATACCACATAAAGGGTAAATCCCACATAAAGGGTAAATCTGAGACTGAAAGATCAATGAAAATACCTTGGAAAACAATTCCACGCATGATCCTATTCTTCCTTTTTTTTTAGTTTTATGAGGCAAACCTCCTCTGGAGGAAATCTAAGCCAGTTCTAGCCCCTTGGCGTTTCTCTATAAAACCAGAGAGAAGGGCAATAAAATCAAAATTGACCCATGACTCAAAGGTCCGCATTATCCTGAGGACTCACAATGTTATCACATTCCTCTTCCTTTCTGAACTTCTAAGTAGGATGGTAAGTTGGCCAAAAAGCCGAAAGGGTGCTGGATTTTCCCAGGCAGAAGTCAAAGAACCCGAGAATTGGCCTTCAGCATCCTCCTCTGCTGGGAAACACAGTTCAGTCACACGTCCCTTGTTAGAAGCTAATAAATCATCAGCAACTACCGTGGAAGCAGCAGCCTCTGAAGACGCAGCCCAACTCCATGCCTAGTTCTCTGTATCCGGATTGCAGCGGAGACAGGATCAGAGTGAGAGAACCCAAGTTCTCGTCCCAGTTCTGACAGTGTCTCAGTATGTGACCTTGAACGAGCCATCCATCTTGTGCCTTTGGTAACTAGAGATAATTCCTGACTCACCAGCTTTCCCAGGCACCATGAAACTAATACTAGACAATATTTTGGGGCCACGCCCTGCAGCATGTGGGATCTTAGTTCCCCAACCAGGGACTGAACCCATACTCCATGTACTGAAAAAGCTCAGAGTCTTAACCACTGGACCGCCAGGGAAGTCCTAACACTAGATAAACTTATGATGGTACTTAGATGCATCCATGGGAATTGGCTGCTCTTAGTCTGTGTGCCCTTCACCCTCTCTGTACAGTTCTAATATCATACCTACCTGATCATCTCCTAATTATCTGTTTACATGTTTGTCCACATGGCTAAACCAAGAGCCCCACGAGGATAGAAATTAGGTCAAATTCATCTTGCCATGTCTCAGTTTCTATAACGTTATTTGACACTAAGCGGGCACTTAATAAATGGTTTCTAAATGTCAAAAAAGAAAGGAATTGTTGAAAACTACTCAACAACAAAATCCTTTAGATGTCTGACTTTGTGGCATCACACACACACACCCCCAGATCCTCAAAGGGGGGAAATAAAAACTTGCTGTCTTAAAGTAGAAGGGCTCTAATGACCTTTCAACAATCTAGAGGCTGCCCACAAAATAAACTTCAGTTTTTAAGGACTTTCCAGTTTACAAAACAGTTTTCTATCCAGTCTTTACAAAAACTCTGCAAGACAGATCATTTTCACCCCGATTTACCTAAAAGGGAAAACTGAGTTGGAGAGAATTGAAGTCATTTGTCCACAAACACCCATCGTTGGGAACTCACCAGTTACTGCTGTGAAATCAGCTGGCTGGGCACGTTTAATTAGTTCAATAAAGCAAGTCAACTGAGTGGAACATGCAGGGCAGCCAGCCAGGGGCACTGGGGGATAAAAGATGACCCAGACACTTCTCAAGGACTGTCTTGGGAGTCTAAGCCACAGAACATAATCACCAAGAAAGACACAGAACTTGATGGGAGTTCCAAGCATAGAGCATACAGGGAGAACCAGGGGACAGAGATGTTTGGTCTAGGGGGTGGGCCCAGCTGAGACGTGGAGTAGGATATTCCAGCAAAGGGAACATCAAGAGTAAAACCAGAGGGTAGTCATGTTAACAGGCAGAGAAGTGGGGGAGACAGAGAGGGCAAAAGAAGAAAGAGATGGAAATGGGCATAGTGAGACACTGATTTGAAGGTTCCGGGAACACCTCAGCGGAGGTATCTAGCCAGTCGCTATAAAGATGGGTGTGGAATGGGAGAGAGGAGAAATAGGAATTCAAGGCTGTAAGAATTCTGTTCAGAGTGAGAATAAGGAGGCCAAGGAATGTGGAGAAGACAACCTTGAAAATGGGGGAGGAGGAAAAGGAAGCTGAGTGTGGTCCAGGAGGAAGAAACAGAAGGACAGCGATTAGTGGATCAGCGGCCCCTCCCTGGATCTCAACTGTCAGAAGATGGAGGTTCAGCGAACAGGTCTTCATTCAGTAAGATGCAGGACGATGAAGGAGGAGGAAGAAGCCATGAAATGCGGGCAGTAAAAAATCACTTGTGACACCCGAGGGAGCAGTTTTGGTCCAGCCAAGGGGGATGTAAGGCAAATTAATGCAACTGAGGAGTGAACTCGGAGAAGGCAATGGCAACCCACTCCAGTACTCTTGCCTGGAAAATCCCATGGACGGAGGAGCCTGGTAGGCTGCAGTCCATGGGATTGCTAAGAGTCGGGCATGACTGAGTGACTTCAGTTTCACTTTTCACTTTCATGCATTGGAGAAGGAAACGGCAACCCACTCCAGTATTCTTGCCTGGAGAATCCCAGGGACGGGGGAGCCTAGTGGGCTTCCATCTATGGGGTCGCACAGAGTCGGACACGACTGAAGCAACTTAGCAACAGCAGCAGAGGAGTGAACTGGATTAGAAATTATGGCAAATTCCAGGACTTTGACAGTGCAAGTGGCTCAGTCGTGTCTGACTCTTTACAACCCCATGGACTATACAGTCCATGGAATTCTCCAGGCCAGAATACTGGAGTGGGTATTCTTTCCCTTCTCCAGAGGATCTTCCCAACCCAGGGATCGAACCCAGGTCTCCCGCATTGCAGGCGAATTTTTTACCAGCTAAGCCACAAGGGAAGCCCAAGAATACTGGAGTGTAGCCTATCCCTTCTCCAGGGGATCTTCCCAACCAAGGAATCGAACCGGGGTCTCCTGCATTGCAGGCGGATTCTTTACCAACTGAGCTAAATGATGGCAAATTCTAGGACTTTGACAGAGGCTACAACAAAGCACAAAATACATCTTCAGACCTCTTGCTGCCTCTGGGGGTCCTCAGTTCTTGTCACATTGTTCAGTTGCTAAATCGTGCTAAGTCACAAAGTCTCTGCAACATCATGGACGGCAGCATGCCAGGCTTCTCTGTCCTCCACTGTCTCCCGGAGTTTGCTCAAACTCATGCCATCCAACCATCTCATCCTCTGTCGTCCCCTTCTCCTCCTCCCCTCGGTCTTTCCCAGCATCAAGGTCTTTTCCAATGAGTCAGCTCTTTGCATCAGGTGGCCAAAGTGCTGGAGCTTCAGCTTCAGCACCAGTCCTTCCAGTGAATATTCAAGGTTGGTTTCCTTTAGAATTGACTGGCTTGATCTGGCTGCCTACTTTATTATTCTCTAGACTTTTCTCTAAATGACTCTTTTCAACTCAAAGCTGCCTCAAAAGTGAAAGGTCTGCCACCTCAGAGTGACAGGTTTTCTGAGTGACAAGTAACAGTAGCCCCTTTGAATAGAGTCTTCCACCTGCAGGGAGACCGTATGGACAAGACACCTGAGCATGGATGTAAATTCGTGGTGTCACCCTGCCATCACCTGTGTCCCTTCATCACCCATCAGTGTCCCAACTGCCTACCTGGTACCCAAATGCTGGGGGTCCTGTTTCAAACACAAACACCCCCAGATTCAAAAACCAAATCACAAGGCAAACAGGCTCAGTCAGACATGGTGACAAGAATGCTGAACTCAGAAGAGGCGTCTTCAGACTGATCCGCCCTCCCTGGTGGTCAGTTTCTTTAAACATCAAGGCAGATGCTTGGACTAAAAGGCCACTAAGATGTCTTTCTTCTTAAAAAATGAATAAAAACCAGCCATGATTTGGGCAGTTATTAAAACACTTTGGAGATGGTGAAAAGAAAGCAGCTGAACTTGGGATCAAGTGGAAGGTGTCAGCATGGCTTCAGGGAGAGGAGAGGAAGGACAGAGACCCGGGGTGAATACTGGGGGGCAGCCCCAGCCCCACAAGAAACGGGACTCCCTCTATCCCCGGGGGCCGGTGGGGCGCCCCCTCCAAGTGGGTGTCTGTTTGTCTTGCTCTCATCTGTTGAAAGGATGCCCTGGCCCCCCATCAGCATGGCCCGCAGTGGGAGGGACCTTACCCATCGTGTTGTTGGCTCGAGAGCAGGTTGTGCGCTTCAGGATCTCATGCACCTAAAACAGAAAACAGCCAGGCTGTGAACACCTGGGCCACGTGCTGCAGCCCCAGCCTGGTGTGTGTGTGTTGGGGGGGGGGGGGGGGTACCCAGGCAGGTGCCAGCTTACAGACTGCAGGTCAAGCACATTCAAACAGAGCATCTAACCCCCTCACACACACTCCACACCTTGCCCTGCCTCCCGAAAAATGAAGAAAAGGTTGTATGTTGACTGAAGTTACAGGAGGGAAGGGGACCCCAGACCCACACCCCTCTGTGAGGTCTTGGGAGGACGCTTGGGGGTGGGGAGAGGCAAGGAGGAGGGGTGCCTTCCTCATCAGCCCCAACAGTGCCCTGCTGCTGAGGGGTCCTGGGCAAGCTCCGGGCGGGTCCTGAGGGCCCGTGGTCCCCTCTGTAATGGAGCTATCTCTCAGAGATGTTTGGAGGAACCAAGAAAGTGCTTTGGCAATTGGAAAAGGGTCCCCTATGTCTTGGTCACTGGGACTATTACTTCTTTGCCTGAGCATCTTGCCTCCCCAGGCAGAGTAGTTCTCCCAGGTCCTCAAGACTCCATGTCTCAAAGACGTGGAGAAATTTTGGGCACACAGCAGACAGCTGCCCAATGACCACAGCTCATCAAGAGATCTACAGCCCCTGAGTGGGGAGCTTGTATGGACCCTGTGAGGGCAGAGTGCTGAGAGCATCCAAACCAAGGAATCCCAGGGGGCAGCATAAACCTGCTGGCCAACTAGTGCCCTCCAATGGGTCCCAAGTCTGTGCCCAGCTCTAAGGAGATGCCAGGGATGGAACTCTGTGCTGGGACATGTGACTGGGCTGCCCAGACAGCCACAGGGAAGAGGGCACAAGGACACGGGCCTAAGGAGATGCTGGCAAGGCCCTCAGACCAAAGTCTGGGGCAGAGCAGACCCCAAGACAAACCTCAAGCCTCTTTCTCCCCCTGTCACAGAGTGGGGTAGACTGGGGAATGGGCAGGAGGGGAAGGAAGAAGCCTCCAGGACGAGAAAAGATGTGTTACACCATCACCATTCACACTCCCACATTCCAGCCACAGAACAGAAGGAGTGGAAAATAAATGACTTCCAGCAGAATGGGGCCCAAGAATGCTTAATTCGCTTATAACACGGTGCCGTATTCAACAGCAGTAATAATTAGGAACAGCATTTATATGGCAGTCCATCATTTTACAAGCACTTTGCAATTGTCGGGTAATTTCCACAACACCCTATAACTTCCCCCCCAAGACGTGGGACCTGAGCCGTGGCGAGAGTTAAACTGCTTGTAACAGCATCAACCCGGACAATGGGAGGCTCACACTTTTTTACAAAGGAAGATAAAAGAAATCATATGCCCATTTTAAATCTTCCTAGAACACCAGGCCAAGAGAACTGGAGTGTTTTCCTGCCCATTCTGCAGGCAGAGTCAAGGCTATGTTTTCAGCATGACTTGGAGATGTTCTGTGGCTTCCTCCAATCCTCCATCCCTGCTCACCCTGCTCATCACCCTGCTGACATGGAAGTCTCTCTAAGTTGTTGCTGTCGTTCAACCCCTAAGTTGTGTCCGACTCCTTGCGACTATAGCACGCCAGGCTTCCCTGTCCATGGACTACAGCACGCCAGGCTTCCCTGTCCTTCACTATCTCCCTGAGTTTGCTCAAATTCATGTCCACTGAATTGGTGATACTATCTAACCATCTCATCTTCTGCCACCCTCTTCTCCTCTTGCCCTCAATTTTTCCCAGCCTCGGGATCTCTTCCAATAAGTCGGCTCTCTGCATCAGGTGACCAGAGTACTGGAGCTTCAGCTTCAGCATCAGTCCTTCCAGTGAATACTCAGGGTTGATTTTCTTTAGGATTGACTGGTTTCATCTCCTTGCTGTCCAAGGGAGTCTCAAGAGTCTTCTCCAGCACCACAATTTGAAAGCATCAATTCTTTGGCGCTCAGCCTTCTTTATGATCCAGCTCCCACATCTGTACATGACTACTAGAAAAACCACAGCTTTGACTAGATGGACCTTTGTTGGCAAAACGATGTCTCTGCTTTGTAATATGCTATCTAGGTCTGTTATAGCTTTTCTTCCAAGGAGCAAACGTCTTTTAATTTTGTGGCTACAGTCACTGTCTGCAGTGATTTTGGAACCCAAGAAATGAAAATCTGTCACTGTTTCCAATTTTTCTCTATCTATGCCATGAAGTGATGGGACTGGATGCCAAGATCTTCATTTTTTGAATGTTGAGTTTTAAGCCAGATTTTTCACTCTCCTCTTTCACCTTGATCAAGAGGCTCTTTAGCTCCTCTTTGCTTTCTGCCATTACAGTGGTATCACCTGCATATGTGAGGTTGTTAATATGTCTCCTGACAATCTTGATTCCAGCTTGTGATTCAATCAGCCCAGCATTATTTTGCATGATGTACTCTGCACATAAGTTAAATAAGTAGGGTGGCAATATACAGTCTTGATATACTCCTTTCCCAGTTTTGAAAGTCAGTTGTTCGATACAAGGTCCATTCTTATTCCTCCTCCTTATTTGAAACCTAAGTCCTTCCCAAGGGAAACACGATGCCATGTTTCCATTGTGAGCAGTGCTCCTGGGGCCCGTCTTTCTCTCTCCTCTTCTGTCCGTAGGCTGGATGCTCTCCAGGTGGGTAGAGGACAAACGTATAGTGAAGAGAGATGCCCTACAGCTCAGACTGGGGCTGCAGGGTCCAGGCCCTAGGCAGATTTTCATTAGAATCAACCATCCTGCAAAATCCAGAACCCTGGCTTTGAAAGGGAAAAAGACAGTAGGAGAAGACTGGAAAATGTATGGCATGCATGTCTCCCACCTTCCCTCTAGATCCTGTGCAAACACCCCAGCAGTTACCACAGCATCCAGCCTCACCGCCCTCAACACAGACCAACAATTAGCCCCCATGATCATCTGTGCTATACTTATTTACGGTTTGGATTTATTATATTTCAATGGATAGACTAGAAAATATCAGGAAAGCATCATTTTGCATAGAGGAAATAAATTAACTTCTGTTGTTTTTTAACACTTCCTGGGGTTTTTGTTGGTTGGTTTGTTGGTTTTAGTTGCTGCTGTGCAGTCTTGCCCGTCCTGTAGCTTCTGAGACTTTTAAAATATATATTTCAAATATTTAAATAGTTTAATAAAACAACAAAAAAGTAGAAGAACGGCCATCATCACGAATGTTGGCTTCTATTGAACAGGCTGGTAACTGTGTCCTTGGACAAACAGTCCAGTTCTAACATTCTCTGACACATCAATGCCCAGGACCCTTTGAGGATAAAAGAAAGAGTCACAGAGGCACAGCAGTGAATACTCCTTCAGACACGAACAATATGCCCGAATTTTTAAAATTCATTACATCGTAGAGCCTCAGTTTCCTCAACTGTCAAGCAAGGGGGTCACCTGACTAGCTGAAAGTCCCTCCACCCCCAGCCCCGAGCTCTGATAGTCCCTGCTTTTATGATTCCAAGAAGGGCCTGGGTGGGACAACCATAAAGAGAAGATATCCTTCACAACCTGAGACTATGTCACTACTGAGATTGGGAAGCTCCTGGATGCTACTCCCGGTTGCGAGGCAACTCCAAGCAAAGGATGATGGGAGGCAGCAGGGATGGAGAAAGATGCCCTGTCAAAGGGGATTCAGGCTTCCCCACCCTCTCCCGAGCCCACCACAACTGGTTAAGCACCTGGTTAGCTGGTTTACTTACAATGCGACTACGGGTGGCATTATCAAAGAAGGTGTCCTTGTCCTGGATGTTGTACCTGCAGACACCAAGAAAGCCTGTCAGTGCATTTCATTACTGTATCCTTGTCCTGGGACCACTTGTCACCCCAGGCCCAGGGCAAGCGTCTAGAAAACAACATAGCTAGATGGGTAAGACACACACACACACTCACACACACTTATGATGTTTACACTCTTTCCAACTCAGTAATTCTGAAAACTTTTCAGAGAAATTTATCATTAGGAAAACAAATGCAACAGAAGGAAAAAAGTTCCCTACATTAAAACGTTCCTTTCAAAGTTACTTGTAACAAAGATTATGGAGGGAATATGCAATTCCAAAACCTAAAGGATAGATTATCATGCAGCTACTTGAAATTATAATTAAGAAAACTTTACAAATACTGTAGAAACATTTAGACTATGAGAGGAAAATGTTACACAATAACAAGTTTTAAAAACAAAAGTAGGTAAAAAGGATTCCCATGTATGTACAAAGACAGTTTAAAAAAAAAAAAAAAAAAACAAAGAAGAGTACAGTTTCTGGATGTTGGGGTTATAACTGTTTTTTAAATTTTCATTTGCTATTGTCCCTGTTGTTGCAAAAATCATAATACATACCAAACTCCTAATTATGTAAGACCTGTGTCTGTTCTAAACTTCAAATGTTGACCTTGCACTCAAACAAAAACAAAAACCCACCTCTGTGACTGTGCTTAGGGCATTGTGTTGGAGGGAACACAGATGCCTGAACCCCCACCCCGGGAGCCCAGGCATTGAGGTGTGTTTCCAAGTCATTAACGCAGAGTAGAACGTGACCACTTATAGACCATCACTATGAAAACTCAGGAGATGGACAGTATGTTTTCATTGGGTGTTAAGAACTGGTCTTGAAGGAACCCAGAAGCTGAGTGGTGGAGACGTGTGGGAGGCGGCAGGTCGGATGTCCAGGCAGATGTGGACGAAGGGCCAGGGAAGGGAGGACACAGAGTGCAAAAGAACAGCCAGCCAGGAAGTCAACGTGTCAGTCCCAATTCAGCCATTTAAGGCAGCATGACCTTGGACGGACCCGGAACCTTGGCTTCCTCTCTATTATAGAAGGACAATTATATCTGGATGGCCGCTTCACAACCCGACCCCCACAGCCCCCGCTACTCACAGGTACATTTTCTCCCTGGAGAACGGGTACGAGAGGTTCTTCATCCGGCTGTTACTGTGCTCGGGTACTCGGGGCTTCAGGGGCGCGCTCAGTTTGTGCAGAATCTTGTTGAACGTCTTTGCAATGCTGCCTTGTGACTTGATCTCGTACATCTGCGAAGGCAAAGCTACCAGTGAGAGGAGGAGAAGGCCACATCCGACACTCAGAGGGGCAGGGCTTGCAGCCAGAGCTGCACGGGGGTCAGATCCCCCGTAAGGGACACTCGGGGGGAAGGACGAGCCAGGGAACCCAGGCAGAGCGTCCTGCCCTTCCTCCACTGCTCCCACACAGAGGCGAACACCCTCAACTATTTGCATGAAAAGGAGGTGACCTCTTCAGGAAAGGAGAAGTGCAGTGAGGGGTCCACACTTCCTATACGGCTTCGTTACATCGTCACAGGAGGCCTACTGTGTGATGCCATCGTGTGTGTGTGTGTGTGTGCAGATATGTGTTCAGTTGCTCAGTCGTGTCTGACTCTTTGCGACCCTATGGGCTGAAGCCCATCAGACTCCTCTGTCCACGGGATTTCCCTGGCAAGAAAACTGGAATGCATTGCTATGCCCTCCTCCAGGGGATCTTCCTGACCCAAGCATAGAACCCGCGTCTCCTGCATCTCCTACATTGGCAGGTGGATTCTTTAGCACTAGTACCACCTAGGAAGCCCATGATGTCACCATACTAAGCACTTTACCCAAGTCAGCTCCAACACGCACTGTACCCAGCTGGGTAGATAATCTTACTCTCCGGTTATGATGAGGAAATCAAGTCTCAGAACGGTGAGAAGAGTGAATAAAGGTCACACAGATGGTAACTGGGTGACTGTTTAGGTTTAATGCTTGTCAATCCAATCTCAAGTCTGTAGCCTACAACCAGACCACACCCCATGTGATCATCCAGCATCACTTCTCCTGTGCTCCTCTTAGTAATGAGTCTGCTTTCAAAGTACTGAACACCTAATGAGCGCTTTACTCAAGCACCTTCTTGAGTGAAGAAGTACCTTTCTTGAGTAAAGCACAGCGTTAGCGCCAGGATAATGACCATAGAACCTATAGTATTCGTTGCTCAGTCGTGTCCGACTCTTTGCGACCCCATGGACTGTAATCTGCCAGGTACCTCTCTCCATGGAATCCTCCAGGCAAGAACACTGGAGTGGGTGGCCATTCCCTTCTCCAGGGGATCTTCCGGACCCAGGGATCGAACCCGGGTCTCCTGCTTGCAGGCAGATTCTTTACCATCTGAGCCACCAGGCAAGCCCATAGAAACTATAGTTTCTTATAATGCCTAGAGCATGCTTGCCTACAGTATAGCATCTGGTCTTTCTAATTCACAGATGCTGTCACCAAGACACAGAGGTTGTACTCTTCATAGCAAAGCTTTGATGGACTAACATTAAACACAAATTTTTTACACAAGCTCTCCTTCCAAGGGGGCTTCCCAGGTGGCACTAGTGGTGAAGAAGCCAGATGTGGGTTCGATCTCTGGACTAAGCTGGATTGAATTTGTCCTGTTGCAGTGGATGACCAGAACAAGAGCCACACTCAGATCTTATGACATGAAAGGAAGCCAGTTGTCTTCTCTTTCATGATATCCTCAAGTTGCTTAAATCTCAAGAGGCAGTAAAACATGTATGAAGCACTTGTAAGATCAATGGAGACAAATGGCACAGAAGGGGCACAAAACGCTTCGAAGGTTCAAAGAGAGGAGACAGCAAGTCCAGCTGAGGGATCAGGAAAGTGCTTCATAGAAGGAGCAGCATTTCTGCTGGGCTTGAACATAAAGGGCACCTTCCTTTTTCTTTTTGTTCTTTAATGAAATCATGATAATTTGGGGGCAAGGAGAGAACCTCCCCAATCTAACAACTAACATAAGCCCAGTTTATTTCTTCTAACAGTTTTTTCTATGTGTTTTAATTTCAATTACAAAATTAACACAGTTCAAGTACACAAGGAAATCAAGATCAGGGTCTTCCTTGGTGGTCCAGGGGTTAAGAGTCTGCTCTTCCACTATAGGGGCACGGGTTCAATCCCAGGCCAGGGAACTAAGATTCCTCATACACTGAGGTGCAGTCAAGGAAAAAAAAAAAACAGAAAAGAAAGAAAAGGGAAAAAAGAAACAAAAGCCATAAAGTGTATTAGCTAATGTCAACAGCTTCCTTTCACTTCCAACCTCACTCCAGAGGAAACTTCTATCAACAATTTGGAGTACGTTTTATATACTCTCTCTCTCTCATACTGAATCCCTTTCTAACACACCTGTGATGGCATTTCACGTATGATCCTACAATTTGCTTTTCATGTGCAGCAACATGTCTGAGACACATATCTTTCCAGGTCAGTCCATGTACAACCACCTTCATGAAGGCACCGTATTAAACAGCAGACACACGTTCTAACTTGTTGAGTTCCTTCCCTAGGGATGGGCATTTATTGTAGCCTCTACACATGCTTTGACCAAACTTCTATTAACCTTACCTTACAAATACTTCTAATGAATAAGGCTTGAACAAATATTGGCAAAGACATTCCAAGCAAACACAAAAGCCGGGAAGTTCAAACTGGATTTAAGAAGGGTTAGAAACAGCCTAGGTCTTAGAAAAGACCCGGATGCTGGGAAAGCCTGAAGGCAAAAGGAAAAGGGGGTGGCAGAGGACAAGGTAGTGGATGGCATCACCAACTCAGTGAGTCTGAGCAAATTCCAGGAGATAGTGAAGGACAGGGAAGCCTGGTGTGCTTCAGTCCATGGGGTCACAAAGAGTTGCACATCACTTAGCAACTGAACAACAATAAAACCAGCCTGGTTCTTGGGCCCTTGGGGTTCTGATGGAGGAACCGTGACTGTCACACAGAAAGGCACATGGAGACCAGTGTGTGGAGTGGAGGTTGCGGTGGGGCTGGAGGTGCCAAGAAGCTGTTAACCTTAGTTAATACACCAACACTTTTATGGTTTTGGTTTCTTTGTTTACTAGAACTGTGTTAATTTTGTTGTTGTTCAGCCGCTAAGTCGTGTCTTTGCGACCCCATGGACTGCAGCATGCCAGGTTTCCCTGTCCTTCACCATCTCCCGGAGTTTGCTCAGATGCATGTCTAGTTGAGTCAATGATGCTATCCAACCATCTCATCCAATGCTGCCCTCTTCTCCTTTTGCTTTGCTTTTGCAATAAAAACCAAAATTCTCACCACAGCCTGTGGGGCCCTGTAGAAGTCTTCACATTTTTTTGCCCCACAGTTCAATGCTCACCGCACCCAGCCACTGGCCTTGTGAAGTATTTTTAGCAGTCTGCACCCTTTGTCTCCTCCCTCCCAATCACCGACTTCTGTTCACACTTGAGTTCTCACTCAATTGTCACTTCCTAGGGGAGGTCTTTCCTGGCTTCCAGACAAGGTCAAGTCCCATCTTCATAGCATTTTTGTGAGCCCAAATTCCTCTCCTTCACAGCGCTTATCACAGTTGTGATTTTAAACTTATTTGAATGATTATTTGGCTCATGTCCAGTCACCCCACCAAACAATCTTGATGAAGGCAGGACACTGTTCAAACCATCCCCCTGGTTAAATGAATGAACAAATGAGTGATAAATCTCCAGGGACCCAGCATTGATGACTGCAGTGGCTGCCACGCAAGGGGCCCATCCTGGGGACAGGACAGTCATAAGGTAATAGGCCTTGGTAGGAAGAAGTCAGGCTGGAGAATAAAGCCACAGCCCAAAGTCCCTGGCCGGCTGAAAGGTTACTCACCAGCTGCAAAGGCTCATGGGAGCCAAGCCTCAGCAGAGGCCAGGACAGCCTGTACTCGGGAATTAATAACCCAACACCTGCCCTAGGATCGTGTCCTGGCAGAAGGTTAGCTGAGCACCTCCAAGCTGGTCTTGACCTCCTCTTGGCAGTGAATCCAGAAGAGCTCCCTAGAGAATGGGGCTAAAGGGAATGTGGCCTGTGGCATGTCTTTGGAGGAACCAGGAATGGGTCCAGAATAAATTCTGCCTGTTCCTGGATGGGGAGATAAGTGCTTCGTGCATGCATACTAAGTCACTCCAGTTGTGTCCAACTCTGCACAACCCCATGGACTATAGCCCCCCGGGCTCCTCTGTCCATGGGATTCTCCAGGCAAGAATACTAGAGTGGGCTGCCATGCCCTCCTCCAAGGAATCTTCCTGACCCAGGGGTCAAACCTGCATCTCCTGCAGTTCATGCATTCGCAGGCAGGTTCTTTACCACTAGAACCATCTGGGAAGCCCCAGTGGGTGCTCCAGATCCCTGCAAATAGCCTCATCCACCTCCAAGAGAAATGTAAATGGTTTCGAAGGAGAGAGTCAAGGCGACCTCCACCCCATGGCCCTGCTGCAGGCCCTACACACACGCCCGGGCAGGCACCCCGGCCCACTTCCCGGACCGCAGAGATGCTCAGGGATGCAGCTTGGCACAGGCCCACAGTCAGACACAGCACGCAGCCCCATGCACGATACCATGGGTGCTAAGCTTGGAGGACAAAGCAGCTGCTTCCTCCCCTCATGGCTTTGCACGTGTTGTCCCTGTTCCTGGAGTTCCTCCCCTCCCGCTCCACCTGGCCGCCTTTCTTCTCCTTCTCCACCCAGCTCAAGTGCCAGCTTTCTCAGGAAACCTTCCCTAGCATCCTACGAATGAATACTGCATTCTAATGTTGGCCACACTTCTCTCTAACTCATGGTTCACTCGTCTGTCCCCCCAACAGACTGTGGGTGTCTGAGGAGCATGCCCTGCATGCCTTGCACACAGGAAGAGCACAATAATGTCTATGGAGTGAATAACAAGGGTGCTGGCCATTGCTGACACTAACGAGCTGTGTGACTTTGGGCAAGGTGCTTTCCCTCCCAGATTCTTCATCTCTAAAGAGAGAATTGGGGAACTTCCACTTCCCACTATGATGGACTAACAGGGTGCAGATTTACCCCAGCAGAGCCAACCAAAACACTCTGACCAAAAAACACAAAATAGAGGTTGCTACGGTTGGAATGTTTCTGTTCCCACAAAATTCCTATCCTGAGTCTTAATGCCCAGTGATGGTTAGTGGAAGGTGGGGCCTTTGGGAGGTGATTAGGTCATGAGGGTGGAGTCCTCATGAACTGGATTAGTACCCTTCTAAAACAGACCCCACAGAGCTCCCAGCCCCTTCCTCCATGTGAGGACACAGCAAGGAGGTGTGAGCTATGAACCAGGTACCCTTTGTACCACCATGCTGGTACCCTGGTCTCAGAATTTCAGTCTGCAGAACTGGGTGAAGGAAAGTATTATTGTTCATAAGCCCCCCCAGTCTGTGATATTTTGGTGGTTGTTGTTCAGTTGCTCAGTCATGTCCAACTCTTTGTGATCCCATGGATGGCAGCACACCAGGCTTCCCTGTCCTTCACTATCTCCCAGAGTTTGCTCCAACTCATGTCCATTGAGTCAGTGATGCCATCCAACCATCTTATCATCTGTTGCCCCCTTTTCTTCTGCCCTCCATCTCTCCCAGTATCAGGGTTTTTTCCAATGAGTTGGCTCTTCCCATCAGGTGGCCAAAGTATTGGCACATCAGTTTCAGCATCAGTCCTTTCAGTGAATATTCAGGGTTGATTTCCTTTAGGATTGACTGGTTTGATCCCCCTGGTATTTTGAAGGAGCAGCCCAAGAAGACTAAGACAGCAGTTTTGAAGATACCAGACCTCAGGCAGCAACGACTTCCTGAGAGAAGGAAACAAGATGAGTCCTGGGCTTGCTGCAGCTCACTGTCCAGAGAAAGGTCCAGGGCTACAGGGCAGGAAGGGGAAACAGGTGGAGCCCAGCACACTTCCTGGGCTGAGGAGGCTAGGAAGTAGGTCAGGGAATACCAGAACAACCAGAGCTCCCAGGACAGAGCAGCCAAGGGGAGACAGCTTCATGAAGAATCCTGCAGACAGTCCTCCTGAGAAGCTGCCGGACACTAGAGAAAACCCATCTGCAAGGCTGGGAACAGCCCCTCTTCCCACCAGCCTGGATGGAAAGCTCACCATTCAAGGGGCATTGTGGCAGAGTCCTGGGGTCCGCTCAGCAGGGGGATAATTAGCCCAAGGCTGAGAACCTCTCCTAATCCACTTCACAGATTATAAAAGACAGAACTTGACTAAATGGCTTTTAAAGTACCATCCAAGTCTAACCTTCTATGGCTCTAGACAGTTCATGAAAAGGAAACATTCGTTCATAGCACACACACACATCTGGGCATCTCCTGGGTACCAGGCGCTGAGTTTGGAGGTTGATTGCACCAAGGGCTGAAGAAGCCCAGCAGTGAGGAGGACCCCTCCTCACCTCATATGCAGAATGCTCAGCCATGCACCCAGCACTGGAATCCCACAGGCTCCATGTCAGCAGGGTCCACAAAGACTCTGCAAGCCAGGCCCACCAGCTGCATTCACATCACTGTGTCACAGATGGGGAAACTGAGCCTCGGAGAAGTGGTGAATTGCCAGCATCGGGGCGTGAACCCAGCCCTCAGGACCCAGGCTTCCTGACTTCCCCATCCAGGCTCTCTTTTCAAACCTCTGATCCTTGTAAAGGCTCTGTGGTCCCCGAGAAGGAAGCAAGTCAGAGCTCCCTCTCAGCCCCCCACCAAGCCCAGCAGCCCAGCTCTTCCCCAGTGTTCCACAGGGTCCAGGAAAGGTGCCCCGATCCTGTTTAGTATTATTAATATGATCAGCGGCAGCATCATTATTACTGTTATTCTTGGACATAGGAGAATGAAGAACATCCTCAAAAATGGCAGGACACATGTTCTCCAGCTGGTCCCCATTATGCCCTCCCCGGGTACATGATACGCCTTTCATGTGCTTAAAATCATAAATAATTTTTAAAGTATGTTGCTCTTATTTTTCATCCCAGGGCTCAAATGTGGTTCTCATAAAAGCTTGCTTTGGCCCCACTGTCACAGGCTAAGAGGTTTACCGAGATGCCTTCTTCTCTTACTTCTTCCCCTCCGCCCCCACCCTGCTCGTCTCCCCCAGACTCTCCCCTCCGGAGGGGCACGGTAATGTGGTCTGAGGGCTAATTTGTTTCCTTCCTGCCTTGGAATCATGTTCCTTCCCGGGATGCAAGGAATCGAGGCTGCAGTGATTGTCTATCACCGACAGGACAGGTTGCTGTCCCCATTTCACGGGTAAAGAAACTGAGGCACAGAAAGTTTTACTAACATGGCCGATGTCACGCAAACATTAGGAGATCCAACGGCGCCCAAAGATCAAGAGAAGGGTATAACCAACCATATGCTGCTATTGCTTAGTCACTCAGTTGTGTCTGACTCTCTGAGGCCCCATGGACCTCTGCCAAGCTCCTCTGTCCATGGAATTCTCCAAGCCTCTTGCATCTCTTGCATCTCCTGCATTGGCGGGTGTTTCCTGCAACCCACATCTCTTGGGTCTCCTGCATTGGCAGGCAGATTCTTTACCACCAGCACCACCTGGGAGGGCTTCCCCAGTGGCTCGGTGGTAAGGAATCCACATGCAACGCTAGAGACCCAGGCTCGATCCCTGGGTCAGGAAGATCCCCTGGATGAGGGCATGGCAACCCACTCCAGTATCCTTGCCTGGAGAATCCCATGGACAGAGGAGCCTGGTGGGCTACAGTCCATAGGGTCACAAAGAGTCAGACATGACTGAAGCGACTGAGCACGCATGCACTCAGTGGGAAGCCCACAACCATATGAAACATAAACAGAATAATCTTGATTATCCACGAGTCCCTCATCTACACTGATCTAAGAGGGCCTCTCTCTGCAACTTGTAGGAAAAGCAGAAACTAGCCTAAAAGATGGAGAGTGAGCTCAGCTATGAGCACATGTCTGCTTACACCTGTGACCCCGCAGACACTAGCCCAGACCGTCTTCCCCTTTCCATGTATCTGTGTTTTCCTCTGTGCCTCTGGTCGCTGAGTAACTGAGGGTCGACTAGGCTGAAAATGATCACCTGCTCAACTTTCATTTCAAAAGGCTCAGATACACAGGGAAGCCAGACAGTATGGAAGGTCGCCCCACAAACAGGACTGGGGTGGACGCCGCTGGACTAAAGAAGTTATGAAAAAGAGGGGCTCATGATGCAGCAGAATGCATCCATGGTTCTCCTGTTCCACTGGCACCCGAGGGCACGGAGAGAGGGGGATGCAGGCAGACACACGGGCACTGAACCCAGATCTGAGGGTGCACAGATCTGGTTACCTACTCTGTGCACAAGCCTGGTTACCTACTCAAGCAGACGCTAAACCCCCCACCAATCCAGATGCAAAGAGCACTGGGAGCCACTCTGCTCAGCTGCATCCTAGAGCCCAGAGGAGCCCCAGTGCCCACCAAGAGCAGGGGCTCCCCAGCCCCTCCACCCCACCCTGTGCCCATAGTCAATGTCCTGTCCACAGCCTCGCCAAATGCAGACAGCAATGTATTTACAAAACGCACATTCTCTGAGGTCTAACTCTGGATTCACTTATGGTTTTTAATTACATTTTCAATGTCCTCTACACATGAATGAATGTTTGCTGACTTTAAAAATGTGGGAGAAAATCCAAACTACTTACATGACTGATGAGTCCCTTCCAGCCCCACCCCTGCCTCCCACTGCAGCCTCAGTCTCCACCCACCCCACCCCTTCACCCCCTGTTCCCAGTCTGTGCTTCACGCACACTGGTATCCTCCCAGCTCCCTGCACAGGCCAGGGTTTTCTTATGTGGGGTGGGAAGACATGTCCTTCCCTCTCCCAGGAAGGTTCTCACCTGCCCTCCCTACCTGCAAACTCCTACCCAGCCCTTGGGTCTCAGCTCAAATGGACGGACCCTTCTGGTACCCTGCACACCCTCCCCCCATCTGAATTGGTCTCCTCCCATTAGCTCTCTGTCTACCCTGATCTTTGCTTCCAGTGCCTCCCAGCTCATCACCAGCTATTTAACTTCTGAATCCTCCCCACACCGAAGCCATATGGGGCCAAGACCAGCTGTAGTCACCACTGCATCACCAACCATCAGCAGAATATCTCAGACATAATGATAATAACTATTCACTAAGCAGATGGATGGATGGGTGAATGAATGAAAAACATGATCTTTCCAAGGTCTAGGACTCCTTACACACAACCCAGCCCCATTCCAGGTACAATTAGACTATTTCTAAATGTTTTTTTGGTGACTGACGGGGCTACTGAGGACCCAGATCAGGGATGGCTGCTATGGTCCATGTACCACAATGTTGCCTCCCCCCCCGCCCCCTTGCCGACCACCCTGAGGGACCACAGCATCCTTCCAATGCTCTTGAATGAAGACTCAGAACCCATCTCAGCATCACTCTGCAGTAAGCCAGGACCAATGAACCAGGCTGGTACATGAGATCCATCCTTTCACTCATCATCAAATGTTGGTTTACTGGTTGCTCTGTACCCAGGCCTGTTCTAGGTTCTGCTGCTGACAGGAGGAAACAAAACCAGTGTCCTCCTGGAGCTTCCAGTATAGTGAGGATAGAGACAATAAAACAGAGATACAAATACACTACTCAGTATCCAGCAGTCTGAGTATTAAACACACACACACACACACACACAAGAGAAGGGGATGGAGAGAAGAAGAGAGACAGGGGCCCACTTCACACTGGGTAGTCGGATATGTCAGTCTGTGCAGAGACTCTGGTGGAGTGGGGGAGTGCCTCCTGGTATCTGGAGGTCCTCAGGTGGAGAGAAATCAAGCAAAAGGCCCAGAGAGGGAAACAGGCTTGTATTTTGGACGATCTGTGTGGCTGGGGTGCAGTGAGCAGGTGGGCAGGAGGGGGAAGTTCCTTTCTGTATCAGAGGTGACTGATATGGCATCAGTTCAGAGTCCCTGAAGAGACACGGTCACTCCCAGCTCCTCTCTGACCAACAGCCCTTTACTGTCCACAGCAGAGATCACATAACACCCTCAGGTTCCAGCCTGCCCGCCCCCACCACCGGAGAGCGCTGGTCCACGGTGGCACTCTGACTGTGCACTCCGTCCTCATTCTCAGGGCTCGGATCCGTGGTGCGCTGGGAAATGCTTACCAGCCACCTCCGTGTGTGGGGGCTGGATGGCTGATATGTAGCTGTCACTGATTCCTATGGTGCAAATACACCCACTATGGCCAATTTCAGTCAGCGGTATAATGACCAGCTTGCAAATTTTCTGAAAATGTATCAGACCTCAAGAGCCATTATAAACCAGCATATCACTGATCCCAGTTCTTACTGAATAAGAAGAGCTCTGCCCATGAGACCCAGGTGCCTGAAGCTGACCACCCCCTCCTCTGTCCCTGCTCCTCTCCTCCCCTGCCCCTACCCCCTACCCCCTGGGCAGCCACGGTCCCTGCTCCCATGTCTCCCATTGGGAAAGCGACCACATATCCCAGCTACAGAGTCTAGTTTTACTCTACTGGGCAAATTCTATCAAGTGCCCTCTGCTCTCAGCCCACGAGGATCCAGGGTCCTGCCCACCCATCTGGCACGTGCTGCCCCAGTTCAGTCGGATATGAGGCTTTCAAAAAGGAAAACCACCACTTCTCTTTCAATTTTTTTCAATCACGAGCCTAAAAACAACTTAATTTTAAAAACTGCAAATTCACTTCCCATTCATGTTTTTGGCATCACTGTTTTTGAGCCCTGAGTCAGGTCTGTGGTCTTGCCAGGCCTGCATGCACATCCAGAAGGTGGCCCCAAGCCATCGCAGGTTCCACACAGAAACAACGGCATGGAGGTGGCATCAATTTGTTTTTTTCTGATTTTTAAAGATGAGAAGCATTACAGAAAACAAAACCAAATAAGTAAAAGTGTTCTGCACTCTTTCCAGCCTATTTAAATAGCAATCAAAGAGCATGCACCAGAGACCATAAAGATATCAAATACAAACCCAACCCCGCATCACTATTAAAAACAAATGCTTGGGAATAGGCAGCGACAACAAGAAGAGGACCTCACCCATAACCCATCAGTATAAACAGCTACCCTTCTGGTTCATTCAAAAATCATCAATGATATTTGTAATAATCGAAAGAATCTGTCCTGAAAGGCATCATGAAGGCTAAGTAGTCAGTGGCCCTCCTCCAAGGATAAAGGATCTAGAATATCTCAATCTTCAATAAATTTCATGGAGTTTCTCCTGCTTTTTACTTTCTGGTCACCAGGGAGGAATCACTAAACTATCAAAATAATCCCAAAGAGGAATTCAATCACTACTTGATGAAGGAAGAAGAGGGTCAAGGTGAGGAGGGGAAAGAATGTGATTCTGTTTCTTAATTTTGCATGGACAAATGACCACTGAGCCACAAGGAAAGCCCCCGATCTAGTCCATAGTAATGAAAAAATAAAAAATTTAATGCTTTGTCTCTCCAACTTAGGATTAATTTAATTAATTTAAATTAATTTAGGGTTAATTTAATTTACTTAACCTAGGATGTAATTTCCCAGAGTACATTCTGCAGACAATTGGTTCTCCCAAGATATTGACAGGCATTCAGTAGGAAAGAGATTGGACAAAACTGAACCATTTCCTCTACATCAGGGCAGGAGGGGCTTTCCCGGTGGCTCAGACAGTAAAGAATCTGCCTGCAATGTAGGAGATCCGGGTTTGATCCCTGGGTTGGGAAGATCCCCTGGAAAAGAGAATGGCAACCCACTCCAGTGTTCTTGCCTGGAGAACTCCATGGATAGAAGAGGATGATATATATATGTATGTATATATCAAATATATATACATAATATATGTACACACATATGGTTGGATGGCATCACTGATGCAATGGACATGATGTTGGGCAAACTTCGGTAGATGGTGAGGGACGGGGAGGCCTGGCATGCTGCAATCCATGAGGCTGCAAAGAGTCAGACACGACTGGGCAACTGAACAACAACAACGCTGTTAGTTCTGTTTCTCTAGAGAAACCTTACCAACCCAAGCCTCAAATCTGGATAACCGAGAAGGCAGAGGTTCTGGCCTGGCTGAGTGGGCATCAGGAACCTGGGGAGGGTCTTCCCTTGGAATTTTTACGGAAGTCACAGTTATCAAATCAGAATTTCTAAGAGCCAGCAATAAGTAACGGAGCACAACTTCCAATAATTTATGAAGCTTAACGGAATTAATATTTTACTCCTAAGGGGCCACCCAGCTTAACTAAAATGCCACATTTCTTTGCTTTTAAACTGGAATTTTATTTAGTCCAATGTGGTAACACTGATTTTCTCACTCTCATCAGAAAATTCTTAATGGCAATTCTATACAATTTCAGTTCATGAAAATGAGAAGATGGGGCTTCCCTGGTGGTCCAGCGGTTAAGATCTGCGCTACAAGGCAGGGGACATGGGTTTGCTGCTGGATGAACCTGCTACATTAACACAAGAACGGACTCCAACATCTCGTCCTCATCAGTTCCCGGGAGGTGGCTCGTGGGGGCTGAGTGGACATCAGGGGTGTGTGTGGCGGAGACGGGTGGCGGGTGCTCGTTCATATGTGTAAAAACGTGATGTATACCTACGGCTGGTTCACTTTGCTGAACAGCAGAAAGTAACACCATATGGTAAAGCCACTCTCCCCCAATAAAATATTTTAAATAAGATGGGTGAGAAATAAACATAGATATTGACCACAATCTAGATGGGCCACCTCAGCAAAGAGCAGAGGTCAGAAAGCATGCACTTCAAACCTTCCCAGGCTGCTCGGGGCCAAAGGCCAGGCCTCCCGCCTCTTTCCTGTACAGGGACCCTGAGTGTCCCTCACAAAATACTGGCTCCTCTGTTGTTGTTTTTGGAAAACAAACACTTCCTTCCAAGATTCCCCCTCCCGGTTAATATCTGTGCTCAGGACTCCGTGTCCCTGGACTCATTACTGTGGATTTGTCCAGGTTCGAGATCTCAATTTTGGGATTTCCTCCCCATCTTCCCAGTCTCTCCGGACCCTGCTGAGTTATGATCCGGCTTCCACCAGCCCGGAAGATGCTAAGTGACCCCACCCCATGCCTCAGTCTTCCTCCTTGCTCCCCCTGCCGCCAGGACACGAATCCTTGCAAACGTGGTTACTCTCTTTGTAGTCACTTCCCAAGCCCATTAAGAAGACAGGAGGGACTTCCCTAGTGGTCCAGTGGCTAAGACTCTGCACTCCCAACGTGGGGGGCCCAGGTTCAATCCTTGGTCAGGAAACTAGATCCCAAATGCCATGACTAAAAATAAAATAAAATTTAATTTAATTTAAAAAAAGATCCCACATGCCACAACTAAGACTCAACACAGTCAAATAAATTTTTTTCAGAGAGGAAAAAACACCACTGGACCCAACACTAGGCCTGTGGAGGTCAGCCTCACCCCCATGCTCCTTTCTCACCCCAGAAACTGGGTTTAACCCCCACCCCCACTCCTAGACTTCGTTCTCAGATTCACTTTTGCCAGCAAATGCATGCCACCCAGCATACCATGCTGTATCCCCCTCTCGTGGTTATGACATCCTCCTGGGAGGTCAACTACTTGCCACTGCATTCTGTGAATAGGAAAATGGTCTGGAGCCCTGTGGCAGAAGGATGCCAGGATGGCCCACCTGTGTGGGGTCTGGGGACTCGCCACCACGGGGACAAGTTCCTTCTGTTACATCTGCAGCCTCATCAGGGCCACCCCCTGGCTTTGCTCTCCCAGACTCCTGGGACCAGCATTCTTCCAGACGGAAGCTGTGCCATGCTGATGGGCTGCTACCTGGAGCAGTATTTAATCCGATGGGCTTCCCAGGTGGCGCTAGTGGTAAAGAAACTGTCTGCCAACTCAGGAGACGTAAGAGATGTGAGTTCGATCTCTGGGTGGGGAAGATCCCCTGGAGGAGGGCATCGCAACCCATTCCAGTATTCTTTCCTGGAGAATACCCATGCACAGTGGAGCCTGATGGGCTACAGACCTATCGCGAAGAGTCGGACACAACTGAGCGATCTAGCACAGGGTGTCTGACTGTGGGCACTCCTCCGGTTGTGCGCTTAGCTGTGAACTCTGAGGGCTAAGACTGTCTCTGAGTCCCTCAGCGTCCCTCCACAGACCCCCTTCTGCCAGGAGCTCCATCAGTGTTGGCTGCCTACTGCATCAGGAGGGAAGGTGACTGGGGAACGAGGAATTGAGAACACACATAAAAATATTTGAGAACACAGACACAATAGTAAACGTCTGCATTCCCATAGCAGCGGTTAAGACCTGGATCCTTACAACAATCTTCTAGGAAAAACAGGGCAGGTATTACTATGCCCACTTCACAGATGAGGAAATTGAGGCTCTGCGAGATGAACTGACATCCCCAAGTCACATAGCAAGTGGGTCCAGGACCAGAGCTGGAAGGCTGGTCTCTCAAGGACTCATCTGATGCAGAGTCTACCAGGCTACGGCTCCAAACCAGGAAGGAAGGAGGGGAGAAAACAACCTGAGAGTTTGTCAATGGGTGAATGGATAAAGAAGACATATATATATGTGTGTGTGTGTGTGCGTGTGTGTGTATAAAGACATACGTATATTTTAAAATTTATATATATGCATTTATAATATATAAATATTATATAAATATATAACATAATATAATACAGTATATAATTATACAGATTACAATATATTATAATTAATATATAATATATAAATCATAATATATTTATTTATATATACAAATACATAAAATCTTCTTTATCCATTCAATATCCATTATATCGGCGCTTCCCAGGTGGCGCTAGTGCTAAAGAACCCTCCTTCCAATGCAGTAGATGAGAGAGACATGGGTTCAGTCCCTGGGATGGGAAGATTCCCTGGAGGAGGAACTAGGAACCCACTCCAGTATTCTCGCCTAGAAAATTCCATGGACAGAGGAGCCTGGTTGGCTGCAGTCCATGGGGGTTGCAAAGAGTCAGGTGTGACTGAGCACACACACACCCCCATTATATATCTTTATCCATTATTATATATATAAGATTTTATATAACCACACACAGATCCAATGGCATATGATGCAGTCATAAGAAAGAAGGAAATTTCACCATTTGCAACACCACGGATGGACCTGGAGCACATTATGCCCAGTGAGAGAAGTCAGAAAGAAAAATACTGTACGATATCACTTACATGTGAAATCTAAGAAGCCAAACTCGTTGAAACAAAGGGGTCCTTCCACAGACCCACTCCTTTGCGATCATGTCGAACTCTGACTCTGCCCAAACGAGTTCACCTCCATTTTCAAATTTTGAGCAATCATGTTTTCAATGTATATATTGTATTTCTTAATAATATTATGACCAAGAAGTTTATCACACTAATTTTTCAGTGTAGTTTGTTGTTTAAAATAATACAATCATCCAAATATTATTACACTACTATTAACTAGGCTTCAATATATCAGTGTTGATTTCATTGTGTTAAATGTACACTTGTAATAAAATAGCTGCAAACCTTAAAAAAAAAATGGTGGCTACCAGGGGGTGGGGCTGGAGGGAAAAGACATGATGTTTAAGGGTACAAGCTTGCAACACATAGTAAACAGACCCTAGAGATCTAATGCACAGTACAGAGAATAATCCCAACAATATTGTATCATAACCATCAAACTTGTTAAAAGACTGGAACTTAAAGATTCCAGCCACTGAAAACAAAGCATAATTTTGTAACATGACAAAGATGCTAATTATCGCTACAACGGCAACCATATTACAAGCTATACATGGACCAAATTAAGACGTTGTACAACTTAAATTTACACAAGGTTATACGTCAAATGGGGCTCCCCTGGGAGCTCAGACAGTAAAGAATCTGCCTGCAATGCAGGAGACCTGGATTCAATCCCTGGGTCTGAAAAAACCCTCTGGCGAAGGGAATGGCAACCCACTCCAGCATTCCTACCTGGAGAATCCCATGGATAGAGGAGCCGGGTGGGCTATAGTCCACTGGGGTCGCAGAGTCAGACACAACTGAGCAACTAACACTTTCACTTTCACTTCATACATCAAATATATTTAAATTATAATTTTTTTAAAAAAAAGAAACAGAAGGCAACTCCAAGATAGCTTCATCATAATACATCCTTGTCCTAATCATCTTACCTGCAAATTCAAGTGCAGGTATATCCTACACAATGGATGGTAAGTTCCAACAGGCTGAGTATTTGGGGACACATAGGCTCTCAGGGCAGGCATGCCCTATAATGAGAACTATGCTCCCGCAGCTATGAGCTTGTGGAAGGACACGCAGAGACCAGAGGGGCCAGAGGCCAGCATTGCTTAAGGGCTGAGACCAGGAATGAGGAGAAGGAGGAAGTGATGGGTATGGACGGATGTTCAAGAACAGGGAGGGAGGCTAGGAAGGGGCACCAGTAACGAAGTGCGAGGGGGAAGAAGAAGGGACAGAAGAGCAGGCGGGGGAAGGAAGGATGGAAGACACTAGCAACGGAGAAGAGGCGAAGAGGGGAGAGGAGAAGCAGGACCCACACTTCTCCTGGGTCTCTATGTTTCCTGCTAAAAGGATTGTCCTGGGGAACAGAAGCACTAGCAAGGACATCAGAGTTTGCTCACCTTCTGTCCAGGGATCAGCCAGCAGAGATAAAAACATAGGCAGCAAGATACAAATGGAAGAAATTAAGAGAACGTTAGCTATTCAGATAAGCCAGACAGAGGAGAAGAAATATATATATTGAAGACAGAAGGAAGAGAAACAGAAGGTTAGTTAAGCGAGGACACCACCAGAGGGAAGTGGACGCCTCCACCCGAGGCTAACTTGGGTCGTATGGCCAGCAGACCGGGAAAGCATCAGAGGAGCCAAGGTCCAGATTCAAGACGGCGCCTGCAGCTGAGGACAGCAGTGTGGGAGTGAGGGGTCAGGAGACAGAGGGCAGAGCAGTGCAGTTGAAGAAGAGAAGGTCACAGCATAGTTCTTGTGAAACCGAGACACTTAGGTGTGTGACCCCTAAACATGTACCTCTTATTGGCAAGATGTCTGTAGCTATATTTATGCCCATGTTTGTTCACTGTTCAGCATTCATTTGTCCACTTTCCATGGATGTGCTATCCATCTTAATAAGTCTATCAGAAAAGAACCCACAGGCTGCATCCTTCTTGAGTAAGGGGTGTGTGATAGGGCATCACACAACACGGTATGTGATGGATGATTTCTGATGGGGCCGCAGATCTCTTGGTAGTGAGGATGGTGTAAACACAGCCCACGATGCTAATCCAAATGTTTTGCTGACTCTAACCATGTCACTGATCGCGGAGAGGGTGACGAGAAGGCAGGTGATGACGGTGGTTATACAGAATGCAGCCAGTAGGAACTTCTGCTAATGACGGGGAGGGTGGACATGATGATGACGAAGTTGTGATCTCTGCAAAGCTAGGTCAACACTTGTGAGTGTTTATGTGTGTATGTGTGTGTGTGTGTGTGTGTGTGTGTGTGTGTGTGTGGAAGAGAGGGAGAGGGACTGAGAAACAGAGATCACCCCCAGATCACTCCTGGTTAAACCAGAGAGTCGCCTGCCTTGGGGCCTTTCCTAGAAACACCTCAAAAGTTCAAAGTCAATAACCATCCCTTTTCCCTAAAATACTTAATAAAAAAAAAAAGAAGAGCAAACCTGCAGAAATCTGTGGACACACTTCCTTTTTCTTTGGAGATATTTGCTGGATTTTCTTACGCAAGGAAACTGTCACCCAGGAATTCTCCAGGAAATTTTTTAAATTATATATAGACTCTAATGGCTGAAAAGGACCTCGAAAATCATCTAAACTGTGGGGCTTTCCTGGGGATTTTTTTCTGCAATACTGCTGCTAGAGCCTTGCTCCACAACAGCCAACAAGATCACAGTCCCAGCTGGGCCGGGGCATGAACACTGTGATCAACTCACGTGAGAAAGAACCTTCTATTTTACAAAAGCCACGGTCACACCACACGTAGTGACAGTGTCATAAGCAGGAAAGGTGTCTTCACAGCAAGTCTGGCGAACCACACCTCTCTGCAAGCTCCCATCAGCAAGGCTTGCTGCCCACTCTCATTGCCGCATGTGTGCATGCTCGGTTGTGCCTGACTTTGCGACCCCATGGACTGCAGCCCTCCAGGATCCTCTGTCCACGAGATTTTCCAGGCAAGAATACTAGAGTGGGTTGCCGTTTCCTACTCCAGGGACCTTCCAGACCCAGAGGTTGAATGTACATCTTCTTCATCTCCTGCATTGGCAAGCAGATTTTTTTACCACTGCGCACTCTAAAGAAAAGCCTGGGACCTTTCCCAGTGGTCCAGTGGTTAGGTTTCACCTTCCAATGCAGGGGACGGAGTTCAATCACTGGTCCGGGAGCTAAGACCTCACATGCCTCATTGCCAAAAGAACAAAACAGAGAGGGAGGTGGGAGGGGAGATCGGGATGGGGAATACATGTAAATCCATGGCTGATTCATGTCAATGTATGGCAAAAACCACTACAATATTGTAAAGTAATTAGCCTCCAACTAATAAAAATAAATGGAAAAAAAAAAACAGAAGCAATATTGTAACAAATTCAATAAAGACTTTTTAAAAAAGATTATAGACCAGTGATCTGGGGCGGGGCGGGGGGGCGGTGGACAAATAAAAAAGACATGCCTGGCTGGGCTGGAAGGAAGGGAGAAGGGGGTTTAAGGAGAAGTTGAAAAGCTGGACCACGGCAATGACCAGCTTCTTGCAGAGCCCATGTCAGCAATACTCTGAGGTGACACTGTCTCCCAAGTCCCTTCTGCCCAACCTTGGGGTCCCCAGGGAAGCAAGCGTGATTCAACTTCACAAGACCCACGTCCCACCCAGCCCCGTTCCCGACACTGTTCATATCCATCCAGCCCTCGAGAGACCCCAGAACCCGGGAGAAACATGCTCATACTTTCTTGGTGGGAACTTTGATCTTCAAGAATTCTGCCTCTCGGGCCAGCACCTGCCACGGGGCGTGGATCCGGACGAAGACGGAGCCCTGGCTTTTGCTCTGGAAGGGACAAAGAAGAAGAAACAGCAGCGTTTAGGAGGTCATAGCTTACATTCCGAGCTCTCCGATTCTTCCAAACAAGAAGCCCAGACGTGTTATTTCTTCCGTTTCTGGTTTTTGTTCTCTTTATACCTCACTGGGGGCCAGCCCCCTCCCACCATACCCCATTCATTGCTTCTGGCTCAGAAATGCTCTCACCCAGAGAGGGGAAGCATTCCCAAAGAGCAGTCCCTGGAGGTCTGGGGACTTCAGAGAAAAAGAGGAATTAAAACAGTTGTGTTCACAGGTTTAAAATGTAAGCCATTACAGTTTTCACAGAAATCCCGTTAACTTTTCTTGTTTGAAGTGTTGCTGATTTATAATACTGTATTAGTTCAGGTGTTCAGCGTTGTGATTCAGTATTTTTGCAGATCATATTCCATCACCGGTTATTACAAGATAATGGGTATAATTCCCTGTACTGTACAGTAAACCTTCATCAGCTATTTTCTAACTGGGAGTTACTGCAGCTAGTCGGTTTCAGTGAACAGTCTGGAATCTGCCTCCATACCGATATTTTCAGTAAATATTAATATTTTATATTACAATTAGTAATTTAATAAAATAATATTAACTTTTTATTTTTGTTCTACAATTTTGCTGTGTCTCAGCCCAAATCACAAAGGGGTTCATCTAGCCTATAAGGGGCTCCCAGGGGGCTCAGTGGTAAAGAATCTGCCTGCAATGCAGGAGACTCGGGTTTGATCCCCGGTCTAGGAAGGTCCCCTGGAGAGAGAAATAGCCACGCCAGTATTCTTGCCTGGAGAATTTCAAGGACAGGAGGAGCCTGGCTGGCTATAGTCTGTGGAGTCGCAAAGAATCAAACATTACTTAGCAACTAAACAACAACAACAAAAGCTAATGATAAAAATAATAAATGTAAATGGTACAACCCAATATAATATCATAAAAAATAAATCATGGGCAGGATTTTGTGTGAATATGGCTGTGAATTTAGGTCCCAGGACATATCATTCTCCGAGTGCACTGATTTCACTCAAAAAATGTAAAATAAGGAAAGGAGATGCAGTGATGAATATCTGAAAACTAGGTTTTATTGACTCAGCAGCTTATTTGGCCCCAGGCAGTGTCTGCTATAAAAATTGGTCCAGTTACAACATGAAGCTATTAGTTTCTTCTCATCTACAAAGAAAACCTCAAATTTTTTCAGAACAAGCACACAAAGGCGGGGTGGGGGACACTTTCTGACATTAATATAATTTGTTTCATCACTAAGGAATAAAAAAAGACCAAAACAAGTAGGAAACAAAAGGCAAAAGCCTCATCATTGGTGTGAAGCTTCTAAAACTACCTGCAAAATCAATAACAAACACTGTGTTCACAAAAAAAGCAGCACAGGTCAATAGGGCAATTCCTCATCCAGTGACTTCTGGGAATCCCAAAGCCCCGTGAGATGCTGGCCCATGTGCCACTGACAGTTAGGATAAAGCAGCCGAGGGCAGAGCGAGGACTGGGTCCTAGCCACCGTCCTCTGCAGAGAGACGAGCTCGCAGCTTCTTGTCCATTCTCACCCGCCCCCACACACGTGCTACAGGGGAAAGCAGGCTTTGTTGGTTTCCTGAGCATCTCATGAAACAGGACGCACAGAGACCAGGGCCCAAAAGGCACCAACATTGTGGGCAGCGAAAGGAATGCTCCTCACAGAAAAGCAGCAACAGCCCTCTGCAAAGTCATCCTCAAAGACCAGTTGGTGTTCGCCAACACAGGTCTCGGTTTAGCACTGAAGATGCCATTGGAGGCAGCCACGCACACCATCCCAAGTGCCGGGCAGAGAACCAGGTGGCTGGGAGAAGACTGCCTTTCCCACCCAAATGACAGTCAGTTCACGGTCACGGGTTCACGGGTTTCTGAGATGATGAATAAGGCAAAAAGACACTTCATGATGCTCATAATGCAAGTGAAGACTGTCTCTCTGATCTTAATGGCACTCGATGATCCTTTCGATAATTAAGACATCCAGAAGCTACCTCCACCTTGGGGATGAAAGCTGCTGACTTCTAAGGAAGGAGAAGAAAGAAGAAAGCAGGATTTCACAAGAAGACGGAACTGTGGTCTGAAAGCCTTGGATGGTCTAAAGTTGACAAGTGCCTAAAAACAACACCCATCACCAAGATGCATCTTTATTGAGTGAATTGTGTGCCTAGATGGAGAGCAGAGGTCGTGTGCTTCAGCTCACAGAATATGCATGGGGACCATCACCTTCATCTCTACCTTACTGTTGGGCAGGGAAAATTCAAACAATTTGTCCAAAGTTACACAGATAGTAGGATTTTTAGAAAAAAGGATTCAAGGGACTTCACTGGCGGTTCACTGGTTGACTCTTCGAGTGTCTATGCACGGGGCTTGTGTTTGATCCCTGACCTGGGAACTAAGATCCTGTATGCTACACAGCATGGCCAAAAATAAAGTTATATTAAAAAAAAAAAAAAAAAAGGCCCCAAATTCAGGCAGGTCATGCTCCACCTGGTGGTTTTTAGAACATCTATTGCACATAGTTAAAACCACATCCAAGGGCTGCAAGAGAACATAAAGACATGCCTTAGACTAATATTGAACCAAAGGATGAGAGGCATCAGAGAAGCAGTCCTAAGAAGAGATACAGAGTCTTTGAGACCCTAAGTGGACACAGTTCAAACAAAACCCTGGAAAGTGCCTTTCAGTGAGAAATCACCCCAATTTCTCTGTCTGTCTATGACAACAATACCGGGACTGCTAGACAGAGTCATCAATTACTTGCTGCTACTTCAAATGGTAATTTAAGCTTTTCTAATTTAGTGAAAAGCAAGAGGAAGACAGAAACCATCTGTGGAGCTGACCTGAAGCCCCAGAAATGACGTTTTCAGTGAAAGATGGCAAAGGGTGCCACCATCCTTCTCTCTAGGATGAAATCATGACTATTATTGATTTTAAAATATTTGGTTTCATCTTTGTTTTCAAATTGTGGCAAACCCCTTTTTCACCTTTATCTGGAAGTGGTGCCTCAAGTGTGCACCAAATGTCCATTAAGCAGCTGCAGATGTTTGAGCAGGGTCGGGAGGGCCAGGGTCCACCTGTGGTCTTGGTGGCAGACTGCTAGCTGTCCCCTGACAGCCATTCTTCTTTTCTCTATTCTTCTCTATTGGTTTGGCTGCACTGGGTCTTAATTGTGTCATGCAGGATCTTTCCTTGCAGTGCATGGACTCTAGTTGTGCATGCAGGCCTAGTTGCTCAGCAGAATGTGGGACCTTGTTCCCAAACTGGGGCTCAAACCCTCATCCCCTGGTGGATTCTTAACCACTGGACCACCAGGGAAGCCCCTCCTTTATTTTTTAACCAAGCACATGGCCTTCCAGAATGCAGACAGCATCCCCCTTGAAGTTATGTGTAACCATAACACTAATTCCTAGCCAATGTGGTACAGGTCAGGGGTGGAGCAGCTCCTGGAAACTCCCTGCAAAGAGACAAGTGGATGATTTCTGCCCCTTCATCCTCTTCCCTACCACTGGATCTACAGCCTGAAAAACAGATACAAGTGTCTTAGACCTCAAGGTCAAAGTCAAGGCCAGAAATAGCAAAGTATCAACAGAGAAGTTGGGTTCTGACTCTGGATTGTCCCAGCCAACCTGGGCTGCCTCTGGGATTTTGATGTGAAAGGTAAATCTCCACCTTGTTGAGCCCCTGTGGTTTTAGAGGCTCTATGAACTACAGCCCAACCGTATATTAAAATTATGAAAATCGTTTCCCAACATGGACGCCTTCGGCCCCTCTAGCAAAGCAAGGTGCTTCTCATTCTGCTCAAATGGAACCAGTTTCAAAGGAAAATAAAAGCTGGAATGCAGTTGCACTGGTGCTAACATCTAGTCATCACGTTTCTTTCATGCCATGCGACATTGTTACCTTCTCATAAAAAGAGCAACACCGAGCTGATGTGAAATATTAGCTGGTATGACTGGCTATGTCTGCTGGAAAAAAACAAAACAAAACATGAAAATCCCTCACAGAACCATCACCAAATGCAAAAGCTCTTTTTAACTAACCTAGGAATCGAAAGTTGGAGGTTAACATAGATTGAACTAAAAAAAAAAAAAAAAAAAGTTCCCTGTTCTCCAGACCCAGCTGACTTCCATTCTGCCCTGGATTTGGATTCCTTTAGGGTAGCAATCCCCAACCTCCTTGGTACCAGAAACCAGTTTCATGGAAGAAAAATTTTCCACAGACCAAGTTAGGGGAGCAGGGGTGGTTTCAGGATGATTCAAGTGCATTACATTTATTGTGTGCTTTATTTCTACTATTATTACATCAGCTCCACCTCAGATCATCAGGTTTTCAGCATAGGCGTGCATGCATGCTAAGTCACTTTAGCCGTGTCTGACTCTTTGCAACCCCATGGACTATAGCCCACCAGGTTCCCCTGTCCATGGGATTCTCCATGCAAGAATACTGGAGTGGGTTGCCATGCCCTTCTCCAGGGCATCTTCCTGACCCAGGGGTCGAACCTGTGTCTCATAAGTCTCCTGCACTGGCAGGCAGGTTGTTAATCACGAGAGCCACCTGGGAAGCCCCTCTTCAGGACAGGATGGGAATAGAAAGAGCTTGGGATTTGGATTCAAGTAGCTTAGGACCTGGATCCTAGATTTTACAGCTGCAGGGTACTGGGCAAGTCACTTAACCAAGAGAGCCACAGTTTCTTCCTGGGAACAAGGAAGATGAGAAACACTGCCGAGCTACTAAGAGGAACCGAGGGACTGAGCGTGAGATTCCCGCTGTGATGTCCGAATGCGGACCATTCACTCGGTGTCAGCCATTGAGAAGACTGAGGATCCACTCTTTCCAATCAAGGTGACAGCTCTTTGACTGCAGGGACGGGGTCTGATGCTTCACTTGTGCTCCCCAAGCACCTGGCACAGGCTGGACACAGAATAGGTCCTCCCAGAGCTCTTGCAAATGATAGAACAGACTGGTAGGTCAGACGATAAAGAATCTGCCTGCAATGCTTGTTCGATCCGTGGGTCAGGAAGAGCCCCTGGAGGAGGGCATGGCAATCCACTCCAGTTTTTTGCCTGCAGAATCCCATGGACAGAGGCGCTTGGTGGGCTACAGTCCGCTGGGTCATAAAGAATCGGACATGACTAAAGTGACTTATGCACTCCTATTGGATTAAAATCCTGGTTTGCTAATTGCCTTGAAGTTTTTGTGTGCTCAGTCACTCAGTCATGTCCAACTCTTTGCGGTTCATGGGCTGTAGCCCACCAGGCTCTTCTGTCCATGTAATTTTTCAGCAAAATACTGGAGTGGATTACCATATCCTACTCCGGGGAATCTTCCCGACCCAGGATTGAACCCACATCTCTTGCCTCTCCTGCACTGGCAGGTGGATTCTTTTCCACTAGTGCCACGTGGGAAGCCTGCTCAAAGTTTCCTTTGTCTATATAGGATTTTCAAAATGTCCCATGGACCTACGGGAATCCACTGGTTAAAAGTATTATTCATCTCCAGAATCTGAGGACATGGTCAGAAAGCATTACTTTGTGAAACCAACCTGAAATTTAACATTTAAATTAGGCATCAGAGCATATAATCCATCCCTAGAAGAGATTTCATAAATAAGTTATCACGGTGACTGGAGGGGATCCAGTCCTAAATCTCACCAGGCAACTAAAATTCAAGTTCATGTAAAATAAGCTGTAACATATAATTTGGTTGTGGTCATCAGAGAAAGGAGAACCAACTCACAAAAGTTTCTCTAAGAAATACAAATGCATCCATCTCGGGGATGCACCTATCCCCGGGGTAACAGATGGGAACTACATGACAAGGCAGGAACCTCCCTCCAGCTCAACTGAAAGGCCTCATAAAGCCATGCAGCTCCTTTCACTGTGACTCCATTAAAAAAAAAAAAAAAACACTAAAACTTCTGCCTCTCCAGTTCTCGGGTTTCAGGAGGAAGCACCCAAGAAGAGGCTGTCAATGCTCTGGTCAGAGGAAATGGACAGTTCTCAGCCGTCACCTGACTCTTAGCTCTTCCAGTCTCTCAATGTGTATTGTCAGCTGGTTTTACTCACCTCTGAGTAAGGAGATCCACCCAGTCCATCCTAAAGGAGATCCTGGGTCTTCATTGGAAGGACTGATGCTGAAGCTGAAACTCCAATACTTTGGCCAACTCATGCAAAGAGCTGACTCACTGGAAAAGACCCTGATGCTGGGAGGGATTGGGGGCAGGAGGAGAAGGGGACGACAGAGGAAGAGATGGCTGGATGACATCACCATGAGTTTGAGTAAACTCCGGGAGTTGGTAACGGACAGGGAGGCCTGGCGTGCTGCGATTCATGGGGTCGCAAGGAGTCGGACACGACTGAGCGACTGACCTGAACTGAACTGAAGTAAACCAACAGAAACCTGAGTACATAGGAGGCAAAGTCAGGTCCCCATCTTGAACCTCTGCCCTAACTCATCTGCCAGTCTCTCCCTTCCTCCCTCTTCTTTAAAGAAGATGTGATACATATATACAATGGAATATTACTCAGCCATTAAAAAGAATGAAAGAACAACATTTGCTGCAACATGTATGGACCTAGAGAGTGTCATACTGAGTAAAGTAAGTCAGACAGAGAAGGAGAAATATCATATGACATCCCTTATATGTAGAATCTAAAAACAAAATACACAAATGAACTTACAAAACACAAATAGACTCACAGACTTAGAAAACAAACATGGTTACTAGGGGTAAGGGGTAGTTAGAGACTTTGGGAAGGTCATGTCCACACTGTTGCATTTAAAATGGATAACTAACAAAGACCTATCACATGGCACATGGAACTCTGCTCAATGTTATCTGCCAACCTGGATGGGAGACAGGTTTGGGGAGGAATGGATACATCTATGGACAGTGACTGCAGCCATGAAATTAAAAGACACTTGCTCTTTGGAAGAAAGCTGTGACAAACCTAAACAGCATATTGAAAAGCAAAGACATCACTTTACTGACAAAAGTTTGTATAATCAAAGCTATGTTTTCCCCAGTAATCATGTACAGATGTGACAGTTGGACCATAAAGAAAGGTAGGTGCCAAACAATTGATGCCTTCAAATTGTGATGCTAAAGAAGACTCTTGAGAGTCCCCTGAACTGCAAGGAGATCAAACCAGTCCATCCTATAGGAAATCAGTCCTGAATATTCAAAGGAAGGACTGATGCTGAAGCTGAAGCTGCAATACTCTGGCCACCTGATGCGAAGAGCCAACTCAGTGGAAAACACCCTGATGCTGGGAAAGACTGAGGGTGGGAGAAGGGGGTGACAGAGGATGAGATGGTTGGATGGCATCATCAATTCAATGGACATGAATTTGAGCAAACTCTGGGAGACAGTGAAGGACAGGGAAGCCTGGTGTGCTGCAGTCCATGGGGTTGCAAAGAGTCAGACACGACTGAATGACTGAACAACAACATAAGTAGGGCTGAGTCCCTTCACTGTTCACCTGAAACTACCTCAACATTGTTCATTGGCTAAACCCCAATACAAATAAAAAGCTTACAGTTAAAAAAAATTAAAGTAGATCCAACAGCAAGCGGACCTGGTCACACATGTTCTGTCTAGTAGCCCTGGTATTGCTCAAGTTTCCACCTTACCAGGAGCCCTTATACAGATCTCTTAGGAGGGCATCTCTGTTCCTCTCAGTAGCCCCAGGTCCTCACTGCATCTGCAGGTCACCACTCCCATCCCTAGAGGTCTACTACATCGGCATGAGCATATCCTGATGCTCACAAAACACAGTGGAGCTGAACTGGAGTTGGAGGTTCCTGGAACCTCTGTGCCTTATAGTATTGTAAGGGTGTTGCTGCATTAAGGAAAAGAATAAGAGATGCTCTGATGAATAAAGGAAGTCTTGGGTCTCTCTACTTGCCAGCCATCAGACTTCCACATGCTATTCAACACCTCCGTACTGACGGCTCAAAGCAGGGCCAACTGACGGCCATGGTGCATTTCAGAAGATGGAACTGACTTGGCCTGAGGACTCTGGAGTTGGAGAGCCCTCCAGCAATGCTTTACATCTTTCTCAAGTAGCAAATGAAGACCCAGAGCTCAGGAGGCTGAGTTGCTGGGTTATGGACATACAGCTAGTAGCTGGGCCAGGAATGGAATCCAGGTCTCCCAGATCATGGTCCATCCCCTGGTGCTCATGACAGCAGGACATACCCAAGGGCTCTCAACCCATCCAGGGCAGTCCCGTGTCCCTCTCCCTTCATGAGAGGTTAGGTAGATAGGGGACAAGGTGCTGGGATGGGGGAAATCACGCCCCCAGCCACCTCTCTCTGGAGCTCCAGCCACCGCTCAAAACCCTCGTTAGGGACCAGAGGTCATGCACTCCTGGTGAGGTTATCCATATTGTCTATATCTCATTGTTGTTTTCCAAAGATTGCATGTGGCTGCACCAGACCATGTCCTCCCTCTGGAGAGACAAGAGTGAACGGGAGGCAGTCCCAGCCAAACGCTGGAAACCGATACTCCACAAGCCTCCTTCCCCTGCAGCCCAGCCAAGCCACCCCAACGCTAACCCCAGACGCCTGCGTGTGCTCCAGGCCCAGCCCTGCCGTGAGAACACCACCTGCAGTGCATCGAGGCCCCAGATCGAGGCTACCAGGGTGGGCGGTGGGGAGACGATAGAGAGGGACCAAGGGGGGCAGACACCTCCCAGATGTCACCAACCCAGGTCACCTCAGATCTATGAGGACCGAGGAGGGTGAGACAACCCCCCTGCCAGGGGCTCCCACGTTCTCAGATCACCAAGGTTGATGTCCATGCAGCTGGAGAAGTGACACCAGGTGGCCTGAAACTGTGGCCAGTGCAGCCATCATTGTAGAATAAGGAGAAGGGTGGGGTGCATGTAGAGCTGAGAGCAGAGAGTGCCTCATTCCCCCTGGAGGAACACCTGGTCTACCCATGTCATTATTAAGACCAAAGTCTTAACTTCCTGCAGGAGCTTCCAACCCATGGTCTGGGGACAGGCTCCATCCAGATGTCCTGAAGACACAGTGGCTTGGAATTAAGTTCAGCGAAGAACTTCCTGACTGGCAGAGGAAAGGTGAAACCCTGCTTTCGTGGGAGGCCCGGGATGATTCTCCTCTCTAACCCTCTCCTCCCTGGGCCAATAGGAGAATGCGTGCATGATCAGCAAAGATGGAGGGCAGGACCAATTGCCCATGAACCCTGTCCCAGGGACCACCCCCCAAAATAGCAGCAGCATGACTGCTTTCATGGGAAAGGCTGCTCCTAGTCCCCAAGCAAAGACTGGGAACAGTCCAGCCAGAGTTCTGTAGAAATGGAAATCCAGCCACTCTTTTCATAATTTTGTCAAAGAGCCATCACCAGAAGTTCCCAGGGTGGGAGGCAGCCTTCCGTGCTGGGTGGACCCCTTGGGTAGGGTACCAGAATGGACAGGCACCCAGAAGAGATGATCTCTGGACCTGGCCGCACAGGATTTAATCTCTGCACTGAAACCACTGTGCTCCAGAGAGAAGCCACCTAGGAAACCTCTGTTCAAGTCCAGGTGAAGATGAATTGGGGAGGGGGGAACCTGGCAAAAATTAAGGAGTCAGATCCTCTTTTACACCAAGGGCCAAGAAAGCCAGTTCCCCATGTAATCCTTTAGCTACAGGGTCCCCCAGGGCAACCCAGCACTCTGGAAGGACTGGGACCACATCTGAGGTGTCAGAAACAGAGTTGGATTAAGTGTTCCCTGGGCTTCTGTCCATCTCCAAAACCCACAGAAGCAGTGGGGGAAATCGTCACCATTGTCACGGTCATGGAAAGATCACGGGTACTAGGGTCTGAAGACTTACTGGATCTTGGGCCCCACCTCTGTCACTTCCCAGCTGCATCATTTTGGGCTTTGTTTTTTGTTTTAAAGATTTTTTTATTCGATGTGGCTCATTTTTTAAAGTTTTATTGAATTTGTTACAATAAGGCTTCTCTTTTATGCTTTGGGTTTGGGGGCTGGGAAGCATCTTAGGGGAATCTTAGACCCCCAATCAGGGATCGAACCTGTATCTCCTGCATTGTAAGGAGAAGTCTTAACCACGGGACCGCCAGGGAGGTCGCTGCCACACCATTTTCGGCAAGTCACCAAAGCTCTTAAAACTCAGAGGCACCATTAAAATAATTGTGGTGGTGGTTTAGCCACTAAGTCGTGTCCGTCTCTCGAGACCCCATGGACTGTAGCCCACCAGGCTCCTCTGTCCATGGGATTTTCCAGGCAAGATTACTGAAGTGGGTTGTCATTTGCTTCTCCAGGGGATCTTCCCAACCTATGGATAGAACTCAGGTCTCCTGCATTGCAGGCAGATTCTTTACCAACTGAGCCACCAGGGAAGCCCATTAAAATAATTGTAATGATTAATAATAATACCACCTGGAGGGCAGAAGGAAGGACTCTACAAGGGACTCATGGAATCTTTTGGGGGTAGTGGATACACTCATTACCTTGATTATGATGGTGGCTTCATGGGTTTGTACATATGCCCAAACTCAACAGATTAGATCATTTTAAATATGTACAGTTTATTATAATCAATTATGCCTCAATAAGGCTAGAAAAAAAAGATATGCAAAAATGTAAAATAATGCCATACTTTCTTACAATTTTTTTGCTTTGAAAAGTATTATTTTTCATTAAGATATGCTATTTGTGTTTATGTTAAATAAAAATATTATTTAAAATATGTTATATATTACAGTTGTTGTTTAGTCACTAAGTTATGTCTGACCCTTTGTGACCCTTTGTGACCCTTTGTGACCCTTTGGACTGTAGCCTACCAGGCTCTGTCCATAGGATTTCCCAGCCAAGAATACTGGAATGAGTTGCCATTTCCATCTCCAGGAGATCTTCGATCCCTTCTCGACCCGGGGACCAAACCCAAGTCTTCCTGCATTGCAGGCAGATTCTTTACCACTGAGCCACCAAGGGAGCCCTATATACGGTTAGTTTTTAATTAAGAAGTAGGCATTGGGCTTCCCAGGTGGCTCAGTGGTAAAGAATCTACCTGCCAATGCAGGAGATGCAAGAGATGAGGGTTTGATCTCTGGGTCCGAAGATCCCCTGGAGTAGGAAATGGCGACCCACTCCAGTATTCTTGCCTGGGAAATCCCATGGACAGAGGCGCCTGGCGGGCTCCAGTCCATGCAGTTGCAGGGTCGGAAACTATTGAGCACATACACATACAAAGTATTCAAAAGCTAGTACTGATTCCGTGATATCTCAGAATCAAATGAGATTATATGCAGAAAAGTGTTTTGCAAACTCCAAAGCATGTATTAATATAAAAGGATTTTTAAAGAGAAAGTTCAGGGGTTCAGTTCAGTTCAGTCGCTCAGTCGTGTCCGACTCTTTGCGACCCCATGAATCGCAGCACGCCAGGCCTCCCTGTCCGTCACCAACTCCCGGAGTTTACTCAAACTCATGTCCATCGAGTTGGTGATACCATCCAGCCATCTCATCCTCTGTCATCCCCTTTTCCTCCTGCCCCCAATCCCTCCCAGCATCAGGGTCTTTTCCAATGAGTCAACTCTTCGCATCAGGTGGCCAAAGTATTGGAGTTTCAGCCTCAGCATCAGTCCTTCCAATGAACACCCAGGACTGATCTCCTTTAGGATGGACTGGTTGGATCTCCTTGCAGTCCAAGGGACTCTCAAGAGTCTTCTCCAACACCACAGTTCAAAAGCATCAATTTTTCGGCGCTCAGCTTTCTTCACAGTCCACCTCTCACATCCATACATGACCACTGGAAAAACCATAGCCTTGACTAGATGGGCCTTTGTTGGCAAAGTAATGTCTCTGCTTTTTATTTTTTTTTTTTATTATTATTTTTTTCCAGTGGGTTTTGTCATACATTGATATGAATCAGCCATGGATTTACATGTATTCCCAATCCCGATCCCCCCTCCCACCTCCCTCTCCACCCGATTCCTCTGGGTCTTCCCAGTGCACCAGGCCCGAGCACTTGTCTCATGCATCCCACCTGGGCTGGGGATCTGTTTCACCATAGATAGTATACATGCTGTCCTTTTGAAATATCCCACCCTCACATTCTCCCACAAAGTTCAAAAGTCTGTTCTGTATTTCTGTGTCTCTTTTTCTGTTTTGCATATAGGGTTATCGTTATCACCTTTCTAAATTCCATATATATGTGTTAGTATGCTGTAATGTTCTTTATCTTTCTGGCTTACTTCACTCTGTATAATGGGCTCCAGCTTCATCCATCTCATTAGGACTGGTTCAAATGAATTCTTTTTAATGGCTGAGTAATATTCCATGGTGTATATGTACCACAGCTTCCTTATCCATTCATCTGCTGATGGGCATCTAGGTTGCTTCCATGTCCTGGCTATTATAAACAGTGCTGCGATGAACATTGGGGTGCACGTGTCTCTTTCAGATCTGGTTTCCTCAGTGTGTATGCCCAGAAGTGGGATTGCTGGGTCATATGGCAGTTCTATTTCCAGTTTTTTAAGAAATCTCCACACTGTTTTCCATAGCGGCTGTACTAGTTTGCATTCCCACCAACAGTGTAAGAGGGTTCCCTTTTCTCCACACCCTCTCCAGCATTTATTGCTTGTAGACTTTTGGATAGCAGCCATCCTGACTGGCGTGTAATGGTACCTCATTGTGGTTTTGATTTGCATTTCTCTGATAATGAGTGATGTTGAGCATCTTTTCATGTGTTTGTTAGCCATCTGTATGTCTTCTTTGGAGAAATGTCTGTTTAGTTCTTTGGCCCATTTTTTGATTGGGTCATTTATTTTTCTGGAATTGAGCTGCAGGAGTTGCTTGTATATTTTTGAGATTAATCCAGACCTCCAGAATACAGAAAGCCCACTCCAGATACAGCAATCTAAACAAGATGAAAAGGCAAAGAAATACCCAACAGGTAAAGGAACATGAAAAATGCCCACCAAGTCAAACAAAAGAGGAGGAGATAGGAATCTACCCGAAAAAGAATTTAGAATAATGATAATAAAAATGATCCAAAATCTTGAAAACAAAATGGAGTTACAGATAAATAGCCTGGAGACAAAGGTTGAAAAGATTCAAGAACTGTTTAATAAAGACCTAGAAGAAATAAAAAAGAGTCAATTAAAAATGAATAATGCAATGAATGAGATCAAAAACACTTTGGAGGGAACCAAGAGTAGAATAACGGAGGCAGAAGATAGGATAAGTGAGGTAGAAGATAAAATGGTGGAAATAAATGAAGCAGAGAGGAAAAAAGAAAAAAGGATCAAAAGAAATGAGGACAACCTCAGGGACCTCTGGGACACTGTGAAACGCCCCAACATTCGAATCATAGGAGTTCCAGAAGAAGAAGACAAAAAGAAAGGCCATGAGAAAATACTCGAGGAGATAATAGCTGAAAACTTCCCTAAAATGGGGAAGGAAATAGCCACCCAAATCCAAGAAACCCAGAGAGTCCCAAACAGGATAAACCCAAGGCGAAACACCCCAAGACACATATTAATCAAATTAACAAAGATCAAACACAAAGAACAAATATTAAAAGCAGCAAGGGAAAAACAACAAATAACACACAAAGGGATTCCCATAAGGATAACAGCTGATCTATCAATAGAAACCCTCCAGGCCAGAAGGGAATGGCAGGACGTACTGAAAGTAATGAAAGAGAATAACCTACAACCTAGATTACTGTATCCAGCAAGGATCTCATTCAGATATGAAGGAGAATTCAAAAGCTTTACATATAAGCAAAAGCTGAGAGAATTCAGCACCACCAAACCAGCTCTTCAACAAATGCTAAAGGATCTTCTCTAGACAGGAAATACAGAAAGGTTGTATAAACGTGAACCCAAAACAACAAAGTAAATGGCAACGGGACCACACCTATCAATAATTACCCTAAATGTAAATGGGTTGAATGCCCCAACCAAATGTCTCTGCTTTTTAATATGCTATCTAGGTTGGCCATTGCCAAATCTCTGCCATGGGACTCAAAGTGCAGAGCATCTCCTGCCCCTTGACCTCCACAGGATGCTCCCACGCTTCTTGGATCCCACTTGAGAGAAATCATATCTGAGCCCACCCACCATGGCAATAGTTCCTGGCTTACCTGAACACCCTGAGTGAAGTTAAAGGAGAGTTTTTCCCTGGGAGTTTAGAATGCGGGAATAACAGACAGAACAGAATCCAGGAGTCAGAGACCAAATTTCTACCCAAGAAGAGGATAAAACTCCAAACACCCAGAAGATGTTGGCAGAAAGGAGAGGGCCTCTCCCAAAACCCGGCTCCTGACACAGAGGCCTAGCCCCAAACAGGGGGGAAAAGGTCATGGATAAACCAGAGGAAAATACTGCCCTTTCTGATTCGTCACAGAACAATTTTGGACAGTCAACAGTCCCCAGGTGGAATCAGATGTTGCAGACGCCAGCTCTCAGCAACCCCTCACCCCGCCAGGATACTGAGAGCATGTCAAGGCCCAGAGAAATGGAAGGCAGCTGCCAGGCAGGGGGCTGGGTGGCGGATACTGATAGATACCTTGATCAAGGATGACTGACAGGTCCTGACGGGGCTGGGACAGTTCCAGGTTATTTCTTCTGCTCCATTGTTCTATCCAGTGTGACATCTTAGTATCACCCAAAAAGTCCCAGATTGGCCAATGAATCATAGAGTCACCCTATGGATCACCAAGTTCAACAGCCATCATACTTTTGGGCAGGAAAATCCAGTATCTCCTTCCTGACCTGCATGTGATAAATGTCCCATGCAGAGAAAAGCATTTCCGGGCATTTAAAAGCCCATCATGTTACCTCTAAAAGTACCCATCTCTCTCATTATTCCTCCTAACTCAAAACTTATGTCATTTCTTGATTTAGATGCTTGTCTTCCCCCCTCTGGACACTTCTATAAAACCTTCAGACCATCAGTCATCAACTCCCCTCGCCTCCCTTCCAAAAGATGTGGCCTTGCTGTGTCTGGGCAGTGACTCACCCCTCCCTAAAGGAATAGCTCCACTGTTTCCTACGATTCAATCATCCCAGCATATTTCAATTTAACAAGTATTTATTAGGCAACAACCGTGTGATCAGCAATGTGCTAAGAGTTAAGGGCACACAGAAGAAATATAAACTGTCATACGGCTTCCAGTCTCCTTGGAAACCAGATAAATGATATCTAACACATGAGACAAATGAATAACATCAAGACTGGGGTGATTAATGCCCAAATGGGCAGGACAACTAATGAACGCTCACTTGTTGGCCGTCTCCCCTTTCACTCATCAATAATTGCCAGGTTTTAAGCCCAGAGAAATATGCCTCCCAGTTCTCAGTTGCATGTTTGACTCCAACACCAATTCCAAAATCATCCCCCTATCACAGCTATTGGTTCTGGAATATGTTTGTAATGCAATTGGAACCGATTAAGATATGAGGAAATGTTGGCTAGGGTTTCAGGACAAAGCAGCTTTCTCTTTCTGCCAAAACCCTGGGGAGAACAGTGGCCGTCAGGGGAAGGCCTGGGTCAGCCAAGGGACCACTGTGTAGGCAGAGGATGGAATGGACTCTGCAAAAGGTTGAGCAGAAAGGTAAAGAAATAGGGGGTCCTTGGGGACATCCTGTGAGTTACTGGATCAATCCTCCACAGACCTACTTTCTGATTACATGAGATTATAAATACCCTTTGTTTTGTTTTTTAAAGCAGTTGAGTTGGGTTTTCCATTAACAGAACCAAGAGTTCTCAATGATGTAAGAAACCAGTTGGAGAGCTGACTCTGGGCTGGAGGGGCCAGAAAGGAGGCCCTGAAGGACAAGGAACTGACTTCAAATATCATGACAGGATTTACATATGCAAAATGGTGTGGGTGGCATTAGTGAAGCTGGGGAGCCAAGGGCTGAGAAGCGGCCACACCATCCACTATGTTGCTGTTACCCATGAACCTCACAATAGCGACCTTGATGGGTCAGCCCTGTGTGTTCCCCTGGATTCATTACATCTTCAACAAGATAAACAGTAACAAGTCCTCCATCAGGGAACCCCGAGAGAATGCCTCCCTCCTTCTCCTTTTCAATGGAGCTGGGAACCGCTTCCTATTTTCCAGCGAGACCAGAAGTGCAGCAGACAGGCAGTGACTGTCCACCTCTCTGGGGCTGGGTCTAGGCCATGGCCCACAGAATGAAGGAGAAGCCTCCCAGGTGTGGCTGTGACCTCCTCCAGGTGAGAGGAGGCAGGCTTCTTGAAGGCATACTTCTGACTCTTCTGGGAATCATTAACCCTACGTAATAGAGGTCTTATACAGGGAGGCAGGCTTTGTACAAGTACAAAGAAGCTGTACAATCTTCTACAACTTAGTCACAAGCTTGATTCAGCCAAAGAATGATTTCTTCCAACCAAACATTGCATGGGGCTGCCCATATTGACCTCTGGAAGCCAGAGCTCCACCTGCTCACCCCAACTTGTCCCTGAAATGTTCTCTGTGTCTCTGCTCTACAAACCACAGGAGTTGTACCACCCCCTTTGGAAATGGGCGGGGCTCTTCTGTCACAATGACTGAGGAGCATTGCTACCATTTAGTGAATGGAGGAAAAGGATGTCAAACATGCCTCAAAGGCCTTGGAAGTCCCACCCAAGAGGAAAAAAAAAAAAAATGATCCTTCCCGAAACCTGGGCTTTCCTAGTGACTCAGAAGGTAAAGTGTCTGCCTGCAATGCAGGAGACCTGGGTTCGATTCCTGGGTTGGGAAGATCCCCTGGAGAAGGAAATGGCAACCCACTCCAGTACTCTTGCTTGGAAAAGTTCATGGACGGAGGAGCCTGGTAGGCTACAGTTCATGGGATCGCAGAGTCAGACATGACTGAGCAACTTCACTCACTCATTCACTCCTGAAACATAAAATGCTCCATCAAGAATCACTACCCTAGGGCTCAGAGAGACTTCGAAACCAAAGTGCTACCCACAGATCTTCAGACTTGACTTAAAAGCTGGAGTTAACAATGATGACACCATCCCACCTCCCCCATTCTACCCCCATCCCACCAGACTCAGCCTCGAGAGATATTCAGGTAGAGCTTAGAGAAGTTGGTTTATGATTACAATGTGCTCAGTCACTCAGTCGTGTCTGACTCTTTGCAGCCCCATGGACTGTAGCTGGCCAGGCTCCTCCATCCATGAGATTCTCCTGGCAAGAAAACTGGAGTGTGTTGCTATTTCCTTCTCCAGGGGATCGTCCCAACCCAGGGATCGAACCTGCGTCTCTTGCGTCTCCTGCATTGGCAGGCAGATTCTTTACCCCTAGGGCCACCTGGGAGGCCCTAGTTTATGAGTAAAGGCTATTAAATTAACTAAAACCTAAATCTTGGCCTAACAGAGATGCACTGATCAGGGACACTCAGAAAAAGTGAGAAAAAGGAACAGAGAAGCTGATCATTCTGTGGACTTCCAAAAATATCCAGAATTAACTCATCTGCCAAAGGGACCATGAAAATAATCCATCAGCCCAGAGTGGTTGGGAGGCCAGGGGATGAAACAGATGGGGTACCTGAGAGCTGAGGGCATTAAAGGAAAAGCTCAGAGAGGCTCAGCTTCAACCCTTGGCTCTGCCACTGACTCCCTGTGTGACCACAGAGACGCGAAGCAGTCTCTCTGAGACTCAGTTTCCCTTTTGGTAAAATAGAAAAATAATAACCCAGAAGCAGCAGTACCAGTGAGCCCATGGCATATTAGTGAAGATCAGCAAGAAGAAGAGAAAGGCCCTTCACACGGTGCCTGGCATGGGACAAGCAGGTGCTCGAAACCGCTAATAACTGGATTCTGCAGGTGGAGTCGCCCAGCCAGAGGAATTTGAATTGGGGGTTTGTGCAATCCGGCTTCCACTTTGCTCCCTTCTTTCCCAGAAAAACCTGGCTCCCGGGGCATTTTTTTTTCCCCTTATATGAGGCGAGAGCCCTGTTTGGAACACGTCCCGTCTACACAGCCAAAACAGGCTTTTCCACGGTGCGTCTCTGCACACATACCTCGAAGAACTGGCCCTGCCAGAGGCCCCTCCCCACGGCCCCAGGTCTAGAAGAAAAGGGTCATCAACCACACTAATTAAATCTGCAGATGATAACAAACCGGGTGGTGCTGCGAACAACACCAGAGAGGATGAGGAAATAAACGAGGAGGGACCTGGGGAGTTTAGGAAATATGGGACAGGAAATAACAAAATGAGAGTCGGTGCTGAAGAATGCAAGCGACGCTAACTGGGGGGGAATAATCAAAAACACGGACTCTGGCGGCAGTGGAGGGAGGGGGAGGCTGGGAAAAGGCTGAGAAGATGAAGTCTTGTGGGGGATGACAGGTGGCAAGTGGGAGAGTGGGGAACAAGAGGGGAGCTGCAGCGAGCCGGGCTCCAAGCCTAGAGGTGAGAGCTGACAGGGTGTGTGCGACCGCGGCAGACCCAGGCCCAGGGCCCAGGTGGCAGGGCTGAGCCGAGCAGCACTCTCCAAAGCGGGCCTCCCTCCACACCTCCTCTAAGAAGCCCGCCCGGACTGCTCACCTGTCACTCATCTGTGATAAGCAGCCCCATGTTTGACTGGTGGGCGTCTTTCCATGTCTGACTCCCAAACTGGCACCAAGCTCTCAGCTCCCAGGACCAATGCCCCAGCTCCCAAGTTCACTAGGTTCCTCCTCACATTACTGCATCACTATGCCTAGGGGAGGCTTTCAACAGAAAGGAGGATGACACCATCTCGAACCACACAAGAAAGAGCAGGATTTCTGTCTGCAGGCCCTTGTGGGTCAAGGTCACGTCTGAGGCTTCTCCGTCATCTCTACACCCTCGATGTTGGTGCAACGCTCAGGGCACAGTGCCCCTGAGCCAATGCAGGTCTGTTTAACCCGTTTTCAGGCAGAACCACAAACCCTAGGGTAGGTGCAAAAGGATGAAGGCCGTGTCTGTGGAACACGATGTATGTGACTGGGACGCTTCTGATGTCACCATGATGCCAGGATCCAGGATGCTCCAGGGGCCTCCCTGAGGCGCCCGCCCACTCTCAGATGAAGACTTAAAAACCAATAACCACAATCCGTAATAATCGGGAGAAGAAGGTCTAACACTGGCCCTGCAGGGAAACCTCACGGCCACCAGGACCACCCCTAGGTCAGGCTTCCATGGATAGAAAAGGGCAGGAGCCCCTCTAAACCCAAGAATTCCAAGAACACGTTCTCATCACACATGTGTGTCTTAAGGGAGGAAGGAAGCTAATACCAAGTATCAGCTTTGAAACCCAGTCTCCTCTGGCATCAGGAGCAATAGGAGAAAAAGTAAATGCTAACCGTTCTGGAAAATCTCCCTGGAGAGGCTGGAATAGAGAGGTTTTTCAAGTGCCTTCTACACAAAGCAGGTTACTTTCTCCTGCAGTGCAGGAGACCTGGGTTCGATCCCTGGCTTGGGAAGATTCCCTGGAGGAGGGAATGGCAACCCGTTCCAGTAATCGTGCCTGGAAAATCCCATGGACAGAGGAGCCTGGCGGGCTACAGTCCACAGGGTCACAAAGAGTTGGACAAGACTGAGTGACTAAAACTTTCACTTTCACTTTTTTCAGGCATCCGCACAGTCCACTAGGACTGACAGGACCAATAGCGGAATGGCAGAAACCCACCGGAGGAGGGGCAAGACCCCAGGTCTCTTACAGTCCCTCCACTGGCAGCCCCTGGCTGGCTGGAAGCCCAGCATAGCCCACTTAGAATCCTTCACAGACCTCGCACACAGGACATGTCCAGGAAGTCTCATGAATATTTCCAAGGCCACAGAAATCTGGAGAGGGTGCATCCTCTAAGCTCCTTTATATCCATCCTACAACCCAGAGAATCAGAGAAGCAGCCCAGAAACTAGTCCTAAGATATCCTATAACCAGGTCCAGGTAAGTAAGATAACAGGAAAATGTGTTTTCAATCCTCCTCCTCCTGGTGGCCAGCTGTTTCCGAGAGCTCTCCACGGGCTCCTTCACGCATCTCTGGTCTTGCTCCAGAGGGTCTGTGCCCTGGGCATTCCTGTGGGCAGACCTACCTGTCACTGGACCCACATCCTTTCCAATGAACGGAGGCCCTGGGATGTCCCCAGGAAGCTCACTCTGTTAGATTCAGGTCCCCTCACCCGGGGCCTTCCAAGTGACAAATCTGTCCGTCTATGACGAGGGTGCCCTTCTGAGGCACTGGAGGCCAATGAAAGTCTGATTCCACCAGCTGAACTGAGATGGGGCTTTGAAGACTTAACCCCACCAGCGACTCACAGGAGACCTCAACCCATGGGTAGGCTGATAGGGGGACATGGGAGAGCCCCAGGGCGTTTCTCAAGAGGCTCAAATCACACCACTTGGGCGGCGGCTGAACAACTCTGTAAGTACAGTCGAAAGCACCTGGCTCCACACTTGGGAAGGATGGACTTGACGGTGCAAGGACTCTCTCTCAATTTTCTGAGAACCACACTACCCAAACCTCCATTTCTGCTCATGAAGAGGGCCATCCCTGCCAGGACTCTGGACAAGCTTCCTAAATAGTCTTGCTCTCAGGAAAAGGACGTGCCCCTGGTCCCCGGAGGAGGCTGCTATAATAGAATAACACAAAAGGACAAACAAAAAATACCAGGCTCCAGAACCTGACATATACTACCTTATATGACATCATTTGGTGGTTATTTCACCTCTCTGAGTGCTAATCCATGGAACGGAGGACAGGCCGCCCTTCCTGGGTGAGGAGGTGTGGGGACAGGGTCCACGGCACCCCCGTGGCACGTGCATGTCACGTGTTCCCTTCAGCGACAAGATACTGTTTACACTGGAGCCTTTTTTATTTCAATGTTTGGTGACCTGGGCTGGACAGTGAGGTTCCTACAAGTGACTTATTTCCATGCTACTGCAGATAAATGAGGCCAATGCCTGCATGCGTGTGTGCTCAGCTGTGTCCAACTCTTTGCCACCCTATGGACCGTAGCCTGCCAGGCTCCTCTGTCCATGGGCTTCTCCATGCAAGGATACTGGAGTGGGTTGCCATTTCCTCTTCCAGGGGATCTTCCCAACCCAGGGATCGAATCCACATCTCCTGCATCTCCTGCATTGGCAGGCAGATTCTTTACCAGTGAGTGACCTGGGAAGCTCAAATGAGGCTAATAACTAGCTTTCCAGTCAGCCAGGAGTGAAAGGGAGGGGTGAGGGCTGGGTGGAGGTCCTGAAAGGTCAGAACTGGGTAACTGTGCCCGGAAGTGCCTGACACAGCCTTCTTTCTTTCTCGCCCTCAGGATACCTGAGAACGCAAGCGACGCTAACTGTCCTTGGCTCTTGAACTCTGGCCTCCGGCTCTCCTGCTGGACCTGCTAAGCCTCTTGACTCCAGACAGCACTGGGGTTGCCGTGCAGATGGCAAACACTGTCCGTCACTTGCTGGTCTCCATGGGCAAATACCGTCCACCTCACTCTGCACCGAATGCCCCCTGCATTCCCTCCCTGTCCCCATCCTCACCAACCCACCTCTCTGGGGGATCAGGCCAGAGCCAGCTCAGCACCCAGGGGAGCCAGGAAGCCCCTGGAAGGATGAAGGAGGGGGAGGAGCATGTCCTGTGGACTGGGGAGAGGTTGAGCTGGTGCATCCTCACTGCTCTTCTGGCCTTTCCATCAACAGGTCGGGACAAACGAGGTGTTTCTGTCCATCACCGAAGATGCACGGCATCCCAAATGACCCCTCCTCGAGCTTACAGGGGTGCGTGGGAGACACTTAAAGAAGCTCCTTGCTCAGGGCTGGTGGAGTATTTCAGAAGGAAGCGCTGCAGGGGGCCAGAGCGTGTGTGACAAACCGCACCAGGCGCAGTGAAGCCGACCGGGGCTCAGGGGCAGCCTCGCAACCTGGCAACACCAGCTGTTACCATGGAGCTGTGACCTGCCTGACCCCCCGCCCCAGCCAAGGGAAAGGGGTGGGGCGAGGTCTCAGGGCTCAGTGCGTCCCCACATCCATTGGGTCCCCAGTACAAACAAGGAGGGACTCACGGAGAGGAACCGGACACAGACTGGGAGACCCTACAAGACACTAGGAAATGCAGGTGGTGAAAGTGGTAAAGAACCTGCCTGCAAATGTAGGAGACTAAGAGACCCGGGTTTGATCCCTGGGTCGGGAAGATCCCCTGGAGAAGGAAATGGCAACCCACTCCAATATTCTTGCCTGGAGAAACCCACGGACAGAGGAGACTGGCAGGCTACAGTCCATGGGTTTGCAAAGAGTCAGACACAACTCAAGCAACTTAGCACACACTCATGAGACACTAGGAAAAAAGACCGGGAATTTAGGAGCTACAGAAGATTTAAAAGAAGGGGGCTGTCAGGGAAAAGCCATGCTGTCCAGCCCTTCCCCCTAAGAGCCAGGACACGGGGTCAGGATCCAGGGCTCAGCCCACCCCCAAGAGGAGGACAGAGGATGCCACCTGGAGGAGCTTAGAGACCTGGCCTCCCTCCCCTCACTTCACTGATTCTCCAGGCAAGAGTACTGGAGTGGGTTGTCATTCCCTCCTCCACGGGATCTTCCCCACCCAGGGATGGAAGCCATGTCTCCGGCATCTCCTGCTTTGCAAACAGTAGGTGTTCAATAGATGTGTCCTTTAGTGCTCTGATCTCAGGGCACATTTCACATCTCTTGACCAAGGAAGACTGTCACTAGGACAGACCACATGTCAGCAAGAGGCAGACGGGCCCCCACGGGAGGGGCCCAGACACACAAGTTCACACCGAATCGGCCAGAGAACACAGGGGAGGTGAAATGGCTCGCCAGCCGCAGCCCTGCTCTTGGAAGGAGCTCCGTTCTGCTACATCAAAGGGCACATCTCCTGATCAAAAGTTTGGACCAGACACTTCACCTCCTGGACCCATTCCTCCATCCCCTCCCACGCCAGCTATCCCTGCCTGACAGCCCTCCGGGGACTGGGAAGGACCACAGAGGGCAGACGTCCGCGGGCGCCCAGACCGTTTCATCTGAACCTGCCGCAGACGCCCCGTCTCGACCCCAGTGCATCCCGCTGCTGCCAGTGAGAGAGCATCCAGACACATCGGGCCACAGGGCCCTCAACTCCCCTGAGATTATGTGAGATGATCCCCATCCTAAAGGGGATCAGAGCACATCAGAGCACTGTGACTCAAACTCACCGCAGTGAGAGGCAGAACCAGGCCTGGGGCTTTCAGCACAACTTGGCCTCCATGAGAAGCCCGTGGGACCTTGGCCATGTCTAGAACCACAGAGAGGAAATTTTCTCTCTTCTCTGTTCTCACGGAAGCATTTCAAGGGGGCCGACAAATCAGAGCCCAATCAGAGAAGAGAAGCAAGAAAAGAAAAGACCTCAAGACCATATGGGATGAGAAATGCAAGAAGGTGTTTGCTGAAGGGAAGCCCAGGGCCGAGGATGGTGGGGGTGTGAGGCTTCATGGCATCTGGCATGGGCAGAGTCAGGGCTGACAAAGCTTTGACCATAGTCAAAGCTATGGTTTTTCTAATAGTCATTTACGGATGTAAGAGTTGGACCATAAAGATGGCTGAGTGCCAAAGAATTTATGTTTCCAAACTGTGGTGCTAGGGAAGACTCTTGAGAGTCCTCTGGACTGCAAGAAGATCAAACCAGTCACTCCTAAAGGAAAGCAACCCTGAATATTCATTACAAGGACTAGGTCTGAATCTGAAGCTCCAATACTTTGGCCACCTGATGTGAAAAACCGATTCACTGGAAAAGACCCTGATGCTGGGAAAGATTGAGGGCAGGAGGAAAGGGGAGAAACAGAGGGTGAAATGGTTGGATGGCATCATCGACTTAATGGACATGAGTTTGAGCAAACTTTGGGATGTGGTGAAGGACAGGGAAGCCTGGCATGCTGCAGTTCATAGGATCACAAAGAGTCAGACATGACTTAGTGACCGAATAACAACAACAATAAATATTCTTTTTTTTTTTCTAGTCATACATGCAGATCTTAGCTCCCAGTCCAGGGATTGAACCTGTGCCCCCAGCAGTGGAAGCACAGCGTCTTAACCACTGGACTGCCAAGGAAGTCACTGACCTTACTGGTTGCAGAACTAGTCAGTTACGATGAGGTCATGTGGATTACAGTGGGCCCTAAACCCAGTGACTGGTGTCCTTATAACAAGAGGAAAGGACACCCAGAGAAGCATGTGGAGACAGAGGCAGAGGTCGGAGTGATGTGGCCAAAAGCCAAGAAGCAGCGCAGCCTGGCATCATCAGAAGCCAAGAGAGAGTCTCCAGGAATTATTAATATCACCCCTGCTGACACCTAGATTTTGGACTCTGGCCTCCAGAACTGTGAGAGATTACATCTCTGTTGTTTTCAGCCAGCAAGCTTGAGGTAATTATTTTATGGCAGCCTTAGAAAACAAGTCCAGTTTTCATTTTCTAATACAATTACTCTGTTTCTAATAATGAAACCTTATGAGATGAGTCATACAGAAAAACAGAGTGATATGTTAAGTGCATGTAATACAAAGTTCAAATGCTTTTGAACTGTGGTGTTGGAGAAGACTCTTGAGAGTCCCTTGGACTGCAAGGAGATCCAACCAGTCCATCCTAAGGGAAATCAGTCCTGAACATCCATTGGAAGGACTGATGCTGAAGCTGAAACTCCAATACTTTGGCCACCTGATGCGAAGAACTTACTCAATGGAAAAGATCCTGATGCTGGGAAAGATGGAAGGCAGGAAGAGAAGAGGACAACAGAGAATGAGATGGTTGGATAGCATCACCGACTCAATGGACATGAGTTTGAGCAAGCTCCGGGAGCTGGTGAAGGACAGGGAAGCCTGGCGTGCTGCAGTCCACAGGGTCGCAAAGAGTCGGACACGACTGACCAACTAAATCAAATTGAATACAAAGTAAAACTGCCTGGGTTCAAATCCCCAGCCAAACATTCCCCACGTGTGTGACCACAGACTAGTTATTCGACTCTTCCTGCGCCTCAGTTTTCCCTTCTACAAAATGATAAAACTGTTAACCTCAAAAGATTGCTATAAGGACTCAGTACGCCAACATATGTGAGGCATTAGCAGCTGAGTCTGTATCAGCAGCGTCTGTATGCACTCTAGAATCTAACCACTCCGGTCAGCTATAGCAGACTGGAGAGTTTGGGTTTTGTCATTTGTTACCATCACTACTGTAATAGTGGACAGGGACTGTGTCTATCTATGAAGTATAAGGGCTTCCCTGGTGGCTCAGCAATAAAGAACCCGCCGGCCAGTGCAGGAGCCGCAAGTTCGATCCCTGGATCAGGAAGATGCCCTGAAGAAGAAAATGGCTACCCACTCCAGTATTCTTCCCTGGAGAATCCCGTGGACAGAGGAGCCTGGAGGGCTATAGTTTGTGGGGTAGCAAAAGTGTCAGACACGACTGAGTAACGACAACAACAACAATGTGAAGTATAAGGCACTGTGGTAGCCAGATGAGGTGTGAGGGATTTCTGCTCTGATCTTTACAACAAGGGAAGTAGACTAATCCTTTTTAGATAAATAAACTGATGCTCAGAAAGGCTGAGTACCTTATTCAGGATCACACAATAAGAAGTGATGCGGTCAAGGCTTACACTCGGGTCTATGTGACCCGTTGTGCTTTTCTGTAATACCACGCTGCCCCCTCTAGGGCAGGGACCAACTCTGCTCCCCACTGTCTTACCAGCCCAAGCACAAGAGTGACTCAAATATTTGATGAGCTATTAATTCCCTGGACTCCCCAGGTGGCTTAGTGGTAAAGAATCCACCTGCAATGCAGGAGAGCCAGGTTCGATCCCTGGGTGGGGAAGATCCCCTGGAGAAGGGAATGGCAACCCACTCCAGGATTTTTGCCTGGAGAATCCCATGGAAAGAGGAGCCTGGGGGGCTACAGTCCATGGGGTCGCAAAAGAGTTGGACACAACTGAGCAATAACTCTTTCACACTCTCTCACTTAATTCCCTAACTATAAATGTCCTGGATATCAATATTACCGACTTTCTCTTATGCTCAGTCCACACAACATAGAAACAAATACCCAAGACCAAAAAGCTAGACCGTGATCCTTAAATGAGCCCACAGATTTACAGGGGCATCACATTTCCTTGCTGATTTTCATAGCATCCTATGTGGACACATACACTTGTGGAGGGCCTGCAAGGAGACATCAGTGTTTCCTCATCCTCCCCCATTGGAAACACATGGTCTGTCATTCTTCAGTCACTAAGTCATGTCCGACACTTAGGCACCCCATGGACTGCAGCATGCCAGGCTCCTCTGTCCTTCACTATCTCCCAGAGTTTGCTCAAACTCATGTCTATTGTGTCAACGATGCTATCTAACCATCTCATCTTCTGCTGCCCCCTCTCCTCCTGCCTTCATTCTTTCCCAGCATCTTTCCCAATGAGTCAGCTCTTCATATCAGGTGGCAAAGTATTGGAGCTCCACCTTCGACATGACCCAATATTAAATCTGTCTGCATGCTCTGCTCCCAGAGAGGAGGACACAGGACAGAAGGATAGAAGCAGCACCAGGGTCAGAGCCAAGGATCCAAGCAAAGCCGAGTCTATTATTCATCACTGTGTCTTCAAATAATCAAAGCATCAAATGGAGCTGCAGGCAGATCAGTAAGAGATGACTGCACCCAAACAGAGCTAATTTCAGACCTCCTCATGTTTCCTAGTGGATTTCTCATGTGATAAGATAGAAGAGAAGGCCTAAGCTAACTAGTGATGAGGATCTGTAGCTCAGATACAGAGCAGAAGAGGAGAACTTATCTGAAGGGCTCTGGAGCCAGGAGCAGCTCCTAAGTACTTTCCAGGTCGAGGCTGGAGCACTAGGCTTACAGGGACAGAAGACCCCACCCCCGCCCCTACACCAGGAGCTCACTGTCTAATGGGAACACAGACATGAAAGCAAAGTATTTCAGGACAGGTGCCGGGTGCAACAAAAGTGGGGAGGAGGAGCCCAGGAGGTCAAGGAAGACTTCATAGGCAAGATGGCATTGGAGCTGAGACCACCAGCATGTCGCTGGAGGGAAGGGTGTTCCCAGTGGAGGGCAGGGTGTGGGCAAAGGTCCGGAGGCAGAGGCAGTCTGGCAGGTGGTTTGGATGACTGGAACCTCAGGTGGGCATCTGGGGTGCAGCCTGAGGGTGGAGGTAAAGCAAAGATGCGGGGTTCATCATAGAAACCTGCTACAACATGCTTAAGAAGTGTGAAGTCTTCTTAGGTGCTTAGAAACCACTACACTGAAGTGGTTTTTTTTACTGAGTGTAATTGCTTTACAATATGTTAGTTTCTGCTGGACAACAACATGAATCAGCTATATGTAGACATATATCCCCTCCCTCTTGAGCCTCCCTCCCACCCCCTCATCCCACCCCTCTGGGTCATCACAGCACCAAGCCGAGGTCCGTGTGGTCTACAACAGCTTCCCACTAGCTCTCTACTTTCCACATGGTGGCATCTATATGTCAGTGCCAGTCTCTCGATTTTCCCTGTCCTCTCCTTCCCGGCTGGGTTCACATGTCTGTTCTGTACGTCTGCATCTCTATTCCTGCCCTGCAAATAAGGAATTGACTTGTTCAGATTTGCACCGACCTAACACAGCACACAGATGGTTGAAGGGGGCAGATGTCGGGTCCAGTTAAGAGATGCTGCAGTGATACAAGGGGGGACGGTTGGTGCTGGAGTTACAATGGCAGCGATGGGGAAGGTGCGGTGGAAACAGGTGTGAGAACTGGGACTGACATGATTTAGCACCCACGGGTGTGAGAGGAAGGAGAACATCTACAGAGGCTTCCAGATCCTGGCATGGTTGAGAAGGAAAACGATCAGGACAACCCCCAAGACAGGGAATCCTGAAGGTACGGGTATGACAGAGAAGATGCCGAGTTCATTTAAGAGCACGTTGAGTTTGCGATGTTTCTGGACAACCAGGTATTTGTGATAAGAGACTTCCCAAGTGGCTCAGTGGCAAAGAACCCACCTGCCAATGAAGAAGGCTCAGGTTCGATCCCTGGGTCAGGAAGAACCTTTGGAGTAGGAAATGGCAACCCACTCCAGTATTCTTGCTAGGAAATTCCATGGACGGAGGAGCCTGGTAGGCTACAGTCCATGGGATCACAAGGAGTTGAACATGACTTAGCGACTAAACAACAACAGGTATTGGTGGTCAGGAGACGATGTACAAGCAGGGAGCACATGACAGAAATGCAGATTAAATGAGAATATTTGAAGGTCATCATACACAGGTAGATCATAACTTAGACACGGTGACAGGGTCAACATTGCCCAGAAAGAGTGTTTAAAGAGTAGAAGAAGGGAAAAGAAAACTGAAAACAGAACTCTGAGAACACTGACACTCCAATGGTAGGTATGCAGGAAGGAACGCATGGGAGAGAACAAGAAGGAGCAGACATGCAAGGACAGTTCAGGTCACAACTCAGGAACCCTCAGCAAGAAAAACGTCTCGTAGAAAGAAGGGGTCAGCTGTGTCAAATGCAAAAAGAAGGCTCAAGTTAAAGAAAACAATGGAGGGATGACCCTAGTGGTCCAGTGGTTAAGAATCCACCATCCACTGCAAGGGACACGGGTTCAATCCCTAGTCAGGGAACGAGGATCCCACATGCCTCGGGGCAACTAAGCCTGCACCACAGTTACTGAATCCATGCCCCCCAACTAGACAGAAGCCAAAGGCCACAAGTAAGACTCAACACAACTAAGACCAAAAATAAAAACATACTAAAAAAAAAAAAAAAAACAAGATTGGAATGGTCTTTTTTTTTTCACTGAACAGAAGAAATAAATTAAATAATGAGGAGGTTACCGTAGTTCCTATATTTTAAGTTATTTGATAAATAACAGATGGATGGATGGATAGATGGATGGATAGATATTGACTACCCCTCATTGAACCCACTGTCTGCATCAAAGATTGTATTTGCAAAGGTTCTATCCAGACAAAGGTAACCTCAGGTCATCCTTTGAGATTAAGTTATACAGCATTCTATCTATATCTCCAGAAAGGAAAAAAAAAAAATGAAAGACTTGTATGGTCCACCGAATAACAAACAAACAAACAAACAAAAACCTCATAGCTCTTTTAACAAGAAGGGTCTTCCAAAGGTCATTGCATCTATCCCCCAGCCTCTGTCAGGAGCAATTTTTAAAACACACCATACGTCACACAAAGCGACCCACCTACGCATGCATCGAAATCAGCCTTTCCAGGAGGAAGGGAGGAGTGAGTTCGGTCTACCCTACCAGCTCTCACATCTGGCCGCGGGAACGGAAAAACCCGTCATCGGCGTGGCTGCTGCCCCTGCAGCCAACAGCACGACCGCTGAGCCAAGTCTCTGGGAAATACATCAGATCAAACTCAGTGATCAATAATAAAATCAACAGGCTTCTCCAAGCCAAAGGGGTTGAAATTCAGAAGGGGCAATCTTGTCATTTCTCTTGGGGCCATACAGCACACTCATTTTTGTGAGACTTACAGCTTTAACCAATTCTTCGAAGGAGGACAATGGGACAGAAGTCAAAGCTTTTGACTAGAGAAGAGGTCTGGGTCAGGAGAATAATAATTAAATCACTAGAGGGGCTCATGGACCCTTAGACAACACCTCCACCAGCTCCAACGAGAGAGAACAAACCACTTTCAAGGCTTAACCAATCAAACCAGAAAATCCAACCGCTATACAGTTCAGCTGGAGGAATGTTCCTTTATTAAACAATGTGTCTGGAACACTTTCGGTCTCATTGTTCCATTCCAGGCTGGAGACTGAAGCTATGAAATAAATTAGCGATTTCAATAAGGTTCATCCTAGACTAACTCCACTGGCAATTAGAGGCATCCTGGGGAGGGGGAAGCTGAGGATGGAATTAACTCTTTCAGACTATGTTTGGAGGTGAGGGTGGACTGGGGAAGGCAGAGAAAGATATCCAAATGGAAACTGCTATTGAGAGAGGAAGACTGAACACATGGAAAGTTTCTTTCTTCAAGGACCTTTAAGAAAGGGAAGGAAAGCCACAGATAAAACCATCTGGAGGTTCACACGGGGATTTTATGACGGTCATCCTAGTCAACCCTGACCCTTATCAGGCGCTGTCACTGCAGCCCATCACCTGTAGAAACAACTCCCCCCTCCAACCTGAGCTTTGATCGAGGTCCCAGGTGTACCAGGAGGAGGCAGAGGTAAGCTTGCAGTCCATACTTTATAAAAAGGAAACTCAAATTTGGGGTGATCCCCCAGGACCACTTGACTTCAGGACCTTCTACACTGCTCCATCTTCTCCACTTCTCAGGGAAGGGAATTTGGAAAGCCGTGGCCTTTCATGACACCTTCAAACAGAAAGGCCAGGTTCTGCACGCCTCTTCACAGGCAGGGAGTCAGGACTGCGCCAGTTTCAGGTCCTGGCCTGCCGGCTGGACCGAAGACATTCACAGCTTGGTCAGACATCAGAGGGACTAGTGGCCAAAGGACCAGCGCCATGTGATGGGTCTTCTTTCCAAGGTTCAGAGGAAACCGACATCAAAGATGGGTCAGCCGTGAGCTGGGTGGTCTGAGCAAGCCATCTGGGAGGAGCAGACGAACAGAGGAGTGGAGAGCGCCTGGTCGCCCACATCCCCACACAGAGCCGCCTTTGTTATCCTAATTCAAAGCCCAGCAGCCGATGAAAGCCCCAAGAGACACAGGCTGGGTCAAGCCTTGCTCAGACCGGGGTCAAGGGCATTGCTGAGTGCTCTCTGGGGAGGGCTGTCTGCGGAGAGGTTCTGGGCAGGAGGAAAGGAGAAAAGACAAGAGACATCCCCAAGCGGAGGATGCGGCTGAGAGCTGGACGGGGAGGAAAGAACGCCAACAGGTGCACTGGACGGAGCCCTGTCACTAGGGAGGATAAGCCCCCATCACAGACCCTGCTGGAAATCCCTAGGGCCACTGAGCCACACAGTTTTTCTAGTCCTAAGTCTCAAAGAGGCTCAGCCTGCCTTCCCTGGCTTCCTGTCCCTTCCCACTTAGGGAAGGGGCTGGAAACTGAGGTCAGTTAAGACACCTGAGGCTCAGGTACAGAGCCTACATTGAGCACAATAGAGCGAGGGTCACCCAAGGAGGAAGACGCCCGTCCCCCAGGGCAGGTGCAGCCACTCTGCTGCCCCAGACCTGAGATGCCGTCTGCCCCAGGGCTGACTCACAGATCTACAGCCACTCTGTACAAACACTCACAGACGTGGCACTTAGCTGCCTCTCCAATACCCATCCTGAGGATTTTCTCTTGCTCGATCACTCGACCCATCAACAGGAAACACAGCACACACCCTTGGGCGGGTTTGTGCACGCGTGTGTGTTTGATGTCTGCTCGGCTGTCGGGTCCCCGTCTGTCCTGCAGGGCTCTCTCTCAGCTCCTAGGAGAGGCCCCGAAGGGGCGCATCCGGAATGGGAAGTCAGACCTTCAAGCCCCTGCTCGCCCACTGCCTGGAATCCAGGTCTTGACCAGACGTGCCCTTCTAGGCCTTCCTTCTCTGTGAAATCCGGAGTCTCGATGAGTTAACTGATATCATAGGTCATTTCTAGCTCTGACATTTTCTGGGGTAATTTAATGTACTTTAAACAGCGCCAGGCATGTATAATTACTAATTTGAATAGCTAATAGTTGACGGACTGTGGCCTTTCCCCCTAGCCAAAAGGTCTGAGTTCCCTAACATTGGGCCCCCACCCAGGGAGCTGGTTAAAGCTGTAAATCTCACAAAGATTGGTGCCCTGTGAAGGCCATGGGAGAAACAACAGGATGACACTCTCTGAATTTCAACCCCCAGGAGGCAGGCTCGTCGCTAACCCCTTCCCATGCATCCTCTGACGCAATCCCCAACCCCAGCCCTGGTAAGAAACTGAGAAAGAAACAGAGACACAGAAAAGCTTAAAATGTGGCCCAAGATCAGGAAGGTAGTAAAAAAAAAATGGAGATGCAAAACCTGGTCGCCCACCCCCCAGACCCTGACCTCTTAACTCTAACATCAGACGGCCCAGCTGGCAATAAATCAAGATAAGGGCACTTGCAATCTGGGCCTGTCACCCATCGAGGTGCCAAGCGACACCAGTTAAAGCCAGCTTGGGCAGTGATTCCCACTGCTGCCACAGGACCTTGTAAAATTCATGAGAGAAGAGGATGAAATGATTCCCATCCGCTCAGAGCGTATGGGTCTCAGACACGTCACCCTTGCCCACCCGACCAGCCTCATGTGCAGACAGTCTCCTTTCACCCCTGTCCAGCTGCTGGAGCTTCAAGCATCCCCCAATGAAGAGCACTTGCTGCAGTGGGGAGGCGGGGTTTACCAGGAGGGAGCAGATGATGGAACAAGGTGGCCCGAGAGCCAGCTCAGATCACCAGGGCCCAAGGCCATCTCTTTCCTGGCCCAGGACAGCTGGCACTTTCCACACCACTCCACAGGCAGACAGCAGACAAGAGCAGCTCCAACACCAGGAAACTGCTCCGGGGGCCCCGAAGAAGGTGTCCAGTCCCTCCTTCCGGAAGGTGCCTTGGAAGGAAACAGCAATTATTTAGGACCTTGTCAACAGCCCATGCCGAGGACGACATGCCGCCAGGCCCGCAGATTGCTCTCGATCATCTGGACAGAAAACAGACCAAACAGAAACGGCAGGAAGCCAGTGGGGAGGCCCACTCTCTCTCCCCAGCTTGGGAAAGAAAAGAAGCACCCAGGGCAGGGCTGCCAGCAAGGAGCGGAGGGCACCCAGAGGCACGACCACCACCTCCCTATCCGCCACCGTCAGAGCCATGTTCAAAAATCTGGTTCCGATTTGCTGCAGCCAGCCGTTGCCTGATTCCACCAAGAAAGTACTGCATTCTTGCTCCACTATTTCATCTCCCTCTGGTCCAGCCTGCTCTGGCCTCATGTCAGATTAATATTCTTATTCCGTGGAAGCCAGACAAAATTTCCTTTGGTGGGGTCGACCTCTCCAGTTGGCCCTGGCCGCCTGGAAGCTTACAAAGGCAGTGGCAGTCACCACCCGTTCCCCGCTCCTGGGGTCCGGAAGCGTAAACAGTCAGGGTGGCCCCTGACTCATATAGAAAGTTATTAGGAAGGAGTGAGGCTTTACAAGGTGTCAGAGCTTTCACCAAGCGTCCATGCTAGGCAAGCCGATCTCACGGTTTTGCAGAGAGTAACAGAATGGAAAACGCACAAAAGACAGAGATGAGGCTCTGCCTGAGGTTCATACTCACTGAGTCCTGACAAAGGGTAGATAAAGAGAACTGGCTGTAGGGATGAAAGTGGAGATGATAACAGCAGTAATTAATATTTAAGGAGGTGGCTCAGACAGTAAATAATCTGCCTGCAATGCAGGAACCTGAGTTCAATCCCTGGGTCTGGAAGATCCCCTAGACAAGGAAATGGCAACCCACTCCAGTATTCTTGCCTGGAGAATCCCATGGACAGAGGAGCCTGGCGGGCTACAGTCCATGGGATCGCAAAGAGTCAGACAGGACTGAGTAACTAACGCTTTCACTTTCTAACTACATCAGGCACTGTACTGAAGGATTTGAATATAAATTATCTCATTTAACTCTGCCAATGAACCCATCCAGTAGACATTATTCTCATTCCCATTTTAAGAGATTAAAAAAAAAAAAAAGCAAGGCTAAGAAAGATCCGGTAACATGCCCAGGGCATAAATAAGTGATAGAAGGAAGCTGTGGTACATATACACCATGGAATATTACTCAGCTGTCAAAAAGAATTCATTTGAATCAGTCCTAATGAGATGGATGAAACTGGAGCCCATTATACAGAGTGAAGTAAGCCAGAAAGATAAAGAACATTACAGCATACTAACACATATATATGGAATTTAGAAAGATGGTAATGATAACCCTATATGCAAAACAGAAAAAGAGACACAGAAATACAGAACAGACTTTTGAACTCTGTGGGAGAATGTGAGGGTGGGATGTTTCAAAAGAACAGCATGTATACTATCTATGGTGAAACAGATCACCAGCCCAGGTGGGATGCATGAGACAAGTGCTTGGGCCTGGTGCACTGGGAAGACCCAGAGGAGTCGGGTGAAGAGGGAGGTGGGAGGGGGGATCGGGATGGGGAATAAGTGTAAATCTATGGCTGATTCATATCAATGTATGACAAAACCCACTGAAATGTTGTGAAGTAATTAGCCTCCAACTAATAAAAAAATTAAAAAAAAATAAAAATAAAAAAAAAATAAAAAAAAAAATAAGTGATAGAGCTGAGACTTGGACCTAGGCAGTTGAAATCCAGAGTCCAAGTTCTTAACCACTGGGCAACACCACCAGCACCATCTGAGCTCTTCGGAACGTCCTTTGGAGCCATGCAGTCCTTAGCGAGTGGTAACAAGGATGACTGTGAGGACTGTTCACAGCTAGTTAAGATCCCTGACTAGTTCAGTCCTGCCTTCAACTGTTTGACAGCCCCTGCCTTACACAAATCGACACATACTCAGGAAATGGAACACTCTTCCATCAAGGCTCATTCCATTCAAAGCCAAACCGAACTTCTTGCCTCTTTCTAGCAATCTGCACCACTGCCCCTCTCCACAGCAGGAAAAATCGGAAATAACTCTAGGGACTTCCCTGGTGGTCCAGTGGTTAAGACTCCACTCTTCCAATGCCAGGGACACAGGTTCGATTCCGTGTCAGGGAACTAGGGTCCCACATACCATGTGGAGCAATCAGAAACAATGTGATTTTTTTTTTTAATGAAGTAACTGCAGATCGTGTCACCAGTGGTGCTCAGGAGAGAGCTGAGGTGGGTCAAGAGGACTGAGAAGGGTCTGATCTGCGATTTGGGACATGCATTTTAGGAAAGGGGCCCCTAAACAGACAAGTCTTCTCAGGTCTTTCCCGACCAACACATCTAAGTTGCCTTGACTCTCCAGTACGTATCAGCACTCCCACGTTCATAGCTGAATCACTCACGTGAGCTCAGAGTTTGCAACCCAACTGTCCACCATCCATCAATGACAGAAGAATGGATAAAGAATGATACATGCACACAACAATATATTTAGCCCTAGACACGGAAGGGAATTTTGACACATGCTACAACATGGATGAACCCTGACGACATCATGCTAAGTGAAATAAAAGGACACAAAAGGACAGTCATGAAAGAACATATATGATATGATTCTACTTCTCTCAGGTGCCCAGAGTAGTCAGGTTTATAGAGACAGAACGCAGAATGAGGGTTAGGGAAGAGGAGTGGCTGAGGAGCTAGTGTTTCACGGGAATAAAATTTCAGTTGGGGAAGATGAAAAAGTCCTGGAGATGGATGTTGCATAAGAGTGTGAATGCACTTGATTCCATTCAACTGTACACTTAAAAATGGTTAGAATGGTGCATTTTAATGTGATTTAAAACTGCACGTATAGGGTTTCCCTGGTGGCTCCGTGGTAAAGAATCCACCTGCAAGTGCAGGAGACACAGGTTCCATCCCTGATCAAGGAAGAACCCCACACGCCATGGAGCAGCTAAGCTCCTGGGCATCACAACTACCAAGCCTGTGCCCTTGAGCCCACGCTCGGCAACAAGAGAAGCCACCACAATGAGAAGTCCACACACACCAACTGGAGAGTAGCCGCTGCTCGCCACAACTAGTGAAAAGCCTGCGTAGCAACGAGGGCCCAGGACAGCCAAACATAAATAATTTTTTTTTAAATTGCACATATGTGTGTCTATGTCATTCAAAAATGTATTTTATTTATTTAACCATGATAAAACCCACAGTAAATGTATCTCTTCAATCTACTAATATTTAAGGATTAGGCTTGACTCCTGAAAAAATAAAGCGGAGAGGAGTAAGAAATCAATAAAATTCACAGATGGAAAAGAGTTGCAGTCACAAGCCTCAAACCCTGATGAAACATAATGACGGATTCACTGAAATATGGGAAAGTGAAAGCTAAATCTTCCAATATTAAATTATTTAAGTGAGAAACCCTGACAGACCAGCCCACTCAGTAAAAACGTATAATTCAAGGCAGATCAGTAGAGGGGCCCCTGAGAAACCAATGCTTCTTTGACAGGGCTTGTGCCCCCGGGGGTTGGGTCCACTCCTCTGCAGACAGTGCCCGCCATGTCCAGGGGGATGGGGGCGACTATGCTGGGACATCAATGAGCCATATCACTGAGCCTCAACTGTGTTTTCCTTCAGTCTCCTGTCTTAGTCATCCAACTGATATTTTATCGGCACCTTCTCTGTGCCAAGGGCTTCCCTTGTGGCTCAGCTGGTAAAGAATCCTCCTGCAATGTGGGAGACCTGAGTTCGATCCCTGCATTCGGAAGATCCCCTGGAGAAGGGAACGGCTACCAGCTCCAGTATCCTGGCCTGGAGAATTCCATGGACTGTACTGTCCATGGGGTCGCAGAGAGTCGGACACAACTGAGCGACTTTCACTTTCACTTTTACTGTCTCTGTGCCAAGCGCTGTGTGAAGCTCTAGAGGGGAGGAAGGGGAGGCAGCAGAGGCAGTGGAACTAGTTTTTTGAGCCCCCGCAGTCGACCAGGCACAGTCGAAGCCCTTCTCGGGCCTCACCTCCTAGAACCTCACAGAAGCTCTGTGGTACAGGCACTGCTGTTGTATCCACTTTTTTAATCTTTATCATTCACTGAAAATGCTTAACAGAGAGAGAGAAAACATGCTGCAGGTACTGAATCCAGGAAAGTGAATCCAGGTCTGTCTGGTCCCAAAGCACAAGCACTTCCCCACAATTCTATGATGCTCGAGGCCTGGAGCTGCAGAGATAGGCTCCTCGAGTGTGATCCCCGCCCTGGAGCGTTTACACGTGGCTGGGACAGTAGGAGAAATGAGCAGTCACATTCTAAGAAGAGACTTGCTAAGATCTGGGCTCAGGTACCAGCACCCAGAAGCCCAAGCAAGAGGACTCAGTACAGATCCACAAGACGCAAAAACTCTAAGATAAGTATCTCTCTTCTGTTATTTTTGGGTTTTTTTTTTTTTTTGAACTTTTTATTTTATATTAGGGTACGGCCGATTAACAACGTCGTGACAATTTCAGGCCACAGCAAAGGGACTCAGCCATACATACACATGTAACCATTCTCTGCTAAACTCCCTGCCCATCCAGCCTGCCACATAACATCGAGCAGAGTTTCCTGTGCTGTACCGTAGTCCTTGTTGGTTATCCACTTTAAATATAACAGTGTACATGTCCCTCCCAAACTCCCCAACAGTCCCTTCCCCCATCTGCGTCTCTGTAACCTTCCCCAGTCTCTGGTTCTCCTGGGAGCCAGGACAACGTGCCCTCTTCCCTACACAGCCCTCTGAGCCACACTGAGAGGACTGTACGTGGCTGGGTATGCTGGCCATCAGATGGACATTCAACCCAGGAATGACAAAGTGGAGCTTCCAAGTACAGGCAACTGAGGGAGATGTAAATTCCCCTTTAAAGAGGGCATTCTCTCTTTATAGCTTATAGAATTTCACTTTGCAGAGTGCCCCCTCCAAGGCTCTTTACTGCCTCTTGATGGCCAGGAGGACTCATGGCATGTGTGCAAATAATTCAGGCTCTTAGGGAGAAGAGTTCAGAAATCAAAGACAATCACAGGCAATGTGTCTGTGGACAAGCAGCTGCTCAGACGGAAAATAAGGCTCATCAGGTGTATGCCTCCTCTTGTCTGTGTGGCCCCTGGGGCTTAAAATTCCACTCTTTCTTTTTTTTTCTGCCCAGACCTGGAGCTTGGGGAAACCAGTTCTGCCCAGAGGTGACAATTCCCACCAGCCCTGAGTCCTGCATGGAAAATTCTCCCCAGGGGTCTAGGTAAGTGGCAAGGCCTCTTGTGGCTACAGAGCTCATTCCTCAAGTCTAGCAACTGCTCTGAGATGCTGACAGCCTCATGCCAGTCCACAGGTCAAAGCAAAATGCTCTCCAAGCTGGTCACTCTGGAAGCCTCGGGCAATGGAAGAAGACCCTATGAGAAGCTTTTGGGGCCCCACCAAAAGAGGACCTTCCCCCCACAGCCCAAGGCAGAGGTGTACATGTCAGAACAGTTCAATAGACTGCGCTGCCTTTATAAACACCCTAACCTGAAGTTCTTCTGGAGCAGCTCTGTTCTGAGACAAGCAGCATCAGCCTCACCTGGGGATGTGTTAGGAATACAGATTCCCAGGCCCCACCTGAGACTCACTGAATCAACAACTCTCAGGGTAGGAACCAGAACTCTGTGTTTTCAACAAGCCTTCCAGGAGTTCTAGTTCCAGGCAAGATGAAGCAAGCACATGCCCTCTGTCTTCCCTTCTGAATGCAGCTACTAAACCTAAACAGATGGCATAGAGTGGCTATTTGAGAATTCTGAAGAGTAAACAGTAGTAAGCTTTTGGAGGAAGGAGAATGGAATTTCAACTAATATCAAACTGATGTGTCTTTTTTTCCCTCCAGCATCCCCCCATTTAGACCCAAGGCAGTTCAAACCCAGAAGTAAGGGTCATTAGAATGGACAGAAAGAGCCCCAACAAAAGGCTTCAAATTCTGGCTGGAGAAATAACAACAGTCTCTTAACACTCAGAGAGAACGGAAGCAAGCTTCCATTTTTTCGTTTCCTCCATTCTTTCGCACCCTATCCCACAAGTCCCTAAAATTCTAAGGGAAAAGAAACTTCTCCTCTGAGCAGAGGAGCTGGGTCCCCATGAGGGTGGAGCAAACTCTTATTTCTTGTTCTCCCTCTCTGTCCTCCCACCACTCAGCCCCATCCACACCGGAGTAATTGTAAGGAGTATGCCACAGAGGAGAGTAAATGAGTCCAAGGTTGGTTAGAGGATGACAGAGGGGTTCCTAGCAAACTAGAAGGTGCTACGAAGACCGTGGAGAGCGAGGGGCTTGGCAAAGTGACTCCATAAAGTTGTTCACAAATCCTTGGCTACCCCTGAGCTGCACATGCACCGATCTGGCCCTCAACAGTACACTTCATTCTTTAAAACTCAACTCTGGTGGACCATTGCCCATGTCCCAAACTGGCCACTCAGTAGCTTCTTCAGGACAAAGTCAAATAGCAGAAGGCTTTGAAAATGACTCTGATATTGAAACCACGACCAACAGAAGGCTGGTCAGAACTTGTAGCTTGAACCCAAGCAGACCAATTGCCTGCTAAAACACAAATAGGATTCAAACAAGACCCAGAGTCTTAACACATTGAAAATATCCAGGGTACAGTCTAAAATTGCTGAGCATTCAAAGACCCAGGAAATCTCTTTATGGAAAGAGACAATTCATATATGCCCACTTTGAGATGACAAGATACTTGAAATAGCCGACAAATATTTTGAAATAGTATAAAAATGCCTTAAGAAATACAGGGCAAACACTCTTGAAATAAATAAAAGAGATAAAAATTCTCAGTCAAGAAACAGAATACATCAAATGAATCAAATAGGAACTTTAAAACTGAAAATTGAATATAATAACTGAAATTAAAAGCCCACTGATAGACTCAATAGAGTATGCAGGTGACAAAAGAGTCAGTGAACTCTAAGAAATCAATAGAAACTATCCAATCAGAACAACACAAATAAAGAAAGGTTGAGAATGACAAACTAAACCTCAAAAATCTATGCAAAAAGATCTAACAGTGATGCATTGCACCTCCAGAAAGACAGAAGACTTGCTACAGTGCAAGGGAAAAAACTGAGAATATAATAACCGAAAACTCCCTCCCAAATTCTGTGAAACATATAAACCTACAGATTCAACAAGTTGAGCAAATCCCAAATGAAATAAACCCAAAGAAATCCACACCCCGATACATCAAAATCAAACTGTTGAAAACTAAAGACAGAAACAAAAACATCTTGAAAGTAGCCAAAAATAAACAGAAAATCATGATTCGAATGAGTAAAGATTTCTTATCATGAATCACAGAGGCCAGAAGGTAGCAGAACAACATTTGAAAATGCTAAACGAAAGGAACTGTCAACCCAGAATTCCACATCTTGTGAAAATATCATTTGGGAATGAAGATAAAACAAAGGCTTTTCAGATGAAGGAAAACTAAGATAAGTTATCGCCAACAGACTTTCTTTAAAAGAATTGCTAAAGGAAATTCTTCAGAGACAGGGAAATGACACCAAAAGAAAGTTAGAACATCAGAAATGAAGAGCGAACCACAAAAATGGTAAATATCTGGGTAAGAGTCCTTTGAAACATACTTGACAGTTAAAAGTAAAAACTGTAACATTTCTGGGACCTTCCTGATGGTCCACTGGTTAAGAATCCACCTTCCAACAAGGGACATGAGTTCCGCTCTTGGTTAGAGAACTAAGATCCCGTGTGTGTGTGTGTGTGTGTGTCTGGGTGTCTGGGTGTCTGGGTGTCTGGGTGTGTGTGTCTGGGTGTGTGGGTGTGGGTGGGCAGGTATGCATGCATGTGCTCAGTCACATTCAGCTCTTTGTGACCCTGTGGACTCTACCCTGCCAGGCTCCTCTGTCCATGGGGTTTTCCAGGCAAGAATATTGGAGCTAGCTGCCATTTCCTCCTCAGGGCATCCTGCTGACCCAGTGATCGAATCTGAGTCTCCTGCATTGGCAGGCAGATTCTTTGCCACTAGCAACACCTGGGAAGCCCTAGACCCCACATGCTGCAGGGCAACGAAGCCCACAGACAGCAACTAGAGAAAGTGAGCACGCCTCAGTGCAGACCCACCACAGCCAAAAAATACATAAATAAGCTTAAAGACTAGAACATTTCTGATGGCTTTTCAATTATGTAACCATAACATATAAGAAAACTAGGAGACAAAGTAGGAAGAGTGAAGGAATGCATATGGTGGGGCAATTTGTACAATCCATTTGAAGTGGTAAAATACTGATTCTAAGTCGACTGTGGGGACTTCCCTGGCAGTCCAGTAGCTAAGACTTTGCCTCCTGATGCAAGGGGTGCAGGTTCAATTCCTGGTTGGGGAGCTAAGATCCCACATGCCTCTTGGCCATAAAAATGAAAGTAAAACAGAAACAATATTGCAACAAATTCAATAAAGGCTTTAAAACTGATCCACATCAAAAACAAATCTTAAAAAATAAAATAAGTCTACTGTGAAAAAATAAGTACATCTACTGTAATTCTTAGAGCAGCCACTACTAAAACCATACAAGAAATACACCTGTAAACAAATTTTGTAGGTCACTCTGAGACCCACTGGACTAAAGAAGAACTTTACATTTAATTGAAATCCTGATTAGTATTCACTTACGATACTGAAACTCCAACTTAAAGAGATATAGGGAATTAATCTGGCCTAGAAAAGATCTTAAGAGAGCATGAGAAGCTTTGGGGGAAGCAGAGGGCCTAAGAAATGAGCAAATAATTAGAATCACTCCTCAGTCCCACAGTAGAGTAAAAGGAAAGCTCAGTCCCTTTCCCAGACTCGTCATCAAGGCTAGAGACTGGAACTTGAACTTCTAGGGTTTTGAGGGTTTCATCAGTGTTCTTTGAGAAGAGACTCTGATGGAAAAAATCGAGGGGCCTACTGCTCACCAACTGTGGTGGGAAAAATTCACCTGTGCCTTCATTTTCCCCTTCTTTCAAGCCCCATCATTCTAGAAGGTCAGAATGAAGATGAACACAGGGAAACCAAAGATGAGAGGTAATTCACAGAAACCTACGTGGGTTGACAACTAACATTTTGTAGGGATGTTGTTGGTGGTGGTGGTGGTGGTGTTTAGTTGCTCAGTAGTGTCTCTTTTGTGACTCCATGGACCATAGCCCACCAGGCTCCTCTGCACCAGAATCCATGGGATTCTCCAGGCAAGAATACTAGAGTAGATAGCCATTCCCTTCTCCAGGGGATCTTCCTGACCCATGGAGAGAACCCAGGTCTCTTGTATTGCAGACAGATTCTTCACTGTCTGAGCCACCAGGGAAGCTGTAGGATATTACAGCTACACCTTGTAGGATATTACCTTTCTCTAAAGAGAAAAGATGGTCAACACCGAAATCAGATTGATTATCTTCTTTGCAGCCAAAGATGAAGAAGCTCTATACAGTCAGCAAAAACAAGACCAGGAGCTGACTATGGCTCAGATCATGAACTCCTTATTGCCAAATTCAGACATAAATTGAAGAAAGTAGGGAAAACCACTAGACCATTCAAGTATGACCTCATTCAAATCCCTAATGATTATACAGTGGAAATGAGAAATAGATTTAAGGGACTAGATCTGATAGACAGAGTGCCTGATGAACTATGGATGGAGGTTCATGACAACAGGAGAAAGGGATCAAGACCATCCCCAAGAAAAAGAAATGCAAAAAAGCAAAACTGCTGTCTGAGGAGGCCTTACAAATAGCTGTGAAAAGAAGAGAAGTGAAAAGCAAAGGAGAAAAGGAAAGATATTCCCATTTGAATGCAGAGTTCCAAAGAATAGCAAGCAGAGATAAGAAAGCCTTCCTGAGTAATCAGTGCAAAGAAATAGAGGAAAACAATAGAATGGGAAAGACTAGAGATCTGTTCAAGAAAATTAAGATACATTTCATGCAAAGATGGGCTCAATAAAGGACAGAAATGATATGGACCTAACAGAAGCAGAAGATATTAAGAAGAGGTGGCAAGAATACACAGAACTATACAAAAAAGATCTTCATGACCCAGATAATCACAATGGTGTGATCACTCACCTAGAGCCAGACATCCTGGAATGTGAAGTCAAGTGGGCCTTAGGAAGCATCACTAAGAACAAAACTAGTGGAGGTGATGGAATTCCAGTTGAGCTATTTCAAATCTTAAAAGATGATGCTGTGAAAGTGCTGCACTCAATATGTCAGCAAATTTGGAAAACTCAGCAGTGGCCACAGGACTGGAAAAGGTCAGTTTTCATTCCAATCCCTAAGAAAGGCAATGCCAAAGAATGCTCAAACTACCACATAATTGCACTCATCTCATACACTAGTAAAGTTATGCTCAAAATTCTCCAAGCCAGGCTTCAACAATATGTGAACCATGAACTTCCAGATGTTCAAGTTGGATTTAGAAAAGGCAGAGGAACCAGAGATCACATTGCCAACATCCGCTGGATCATCGAAAAAGCAAGAGAATTTCAGAAAAACATCTATTTCTGCTTTATTGACTATGCCAAAGTCTTTGACTGTATGGATCATAATAAACTATGAAAAATTCTGAAAGAGATGGGAATACCAGATCACCTTACCTGCCTCTTGAGACACCTGTATGCAGGTCAGGAAGCAACAGTTAGAACTGGACATGGAACAACAGACTGGTTCCAAATAGGAAAAGGAGTACATGAAGGCTATATATTGTCACCCTGCTTATTTAACTTATATGCAGAGTACATCATGAGAAACGCTGGGCTGGAAGAAGCACAAGCTGGAATCAAGATTGCCGGGAGAAACATCAATAACCTCAGATATGCAGATGACACCACCCTTACGGCAGAAAGTGAAGAAGTACTAAAGAGTCTCTTGATGAAAGTGAAAGAGGAGAGTGAAAAAGCTGGCTTAAAGCTCAACATTCAGAAAACAAAGATCATGGCATCCGGTCCCATCACTTCATGGCAAATAGATGGGGAAACAGTGGAAACAGTGGCAGACTTCATTTTTGGGGGCTCCAAAATCACTGCAGATGGTGACTGCAGCCATGAAATTAAAAGACTTTTACTCCTTAGGAGAAAAGTTATGACCAACCTAGACAGCATGTTAAAAAGTAGAGACGTTACTTTGCCAACAAAGGTCTGTCTAGTCAAGGCTATGGTTTTTCCAATGTATGTATGTATTTCCAAACAATGTATGTATTTTCCAATCCAACATGTATGGCTGTGAGAGTTGGACTATAAAGAAAGATGAGCACTGAAGAATTGATGCTTTTGAACTGTGGTGTTGGAGAAGACCCTTGAGAGTCCCTTGGACTGCAAGGAGATCCAACCAGTCCATCCTAAAGGAGATCAGTCCCGAGTGTTCAGGGTGGAAGGACTGATGTTGAAGCTGAAACTCTAATACTTTGGCCACCTGAGGCGAAGAACTGACTCATTTGAAAAGACCCTGGTGCTGGGAAAGATTGAGGATGAGATGGTTGGATGACATCACTGATTCAATGGACATGAGTTTGAGTAAACTCTGGGAGTTGGTGATGGACAGGGGGCCTGGCGTGCTGCAGTCCATGGGGTCGGAAGGAGTTGGATACGACTGAGTAACTGAACTGAACTGAACACTGCAGAGCAGTGAAGAAGTGTAGCTCTCTCAATAAATTATCGTGGGTCAATTGGGAAAAAAATAATATTGACTCACACATCATGCCACATACACACAAAAAAAAGCTGTCTTATGTGGGCTGCAGATGGAAATGTGCAGAGTTAACCAATAAAGGTAACACTAGACAATGTGCCTGGGATAGGTGATGGTTTCATAAACAGAACACAAAAACCAATTAATGGAACTAAAATAAAATTAAGAGCCTCTGTCCACCAAAATACATAATTAAAGAGTGAAAAGGAAAACTACAGAATGGAAGGAAGATATCTGTAGGACACATATTCAACAAGAGACTGATGCCAAGAATGTATGAAGAACTCTTTCAAACCAAGGAGGAAAAGGCAGACCACCCATCTTTCTAAAATGTCAAAAGATACATAAAATACATAACTAACGAGAACCTACTGTGTAGCACAGGGACCTCTACTCAGGGCTCTGTGGTGACCTAAATGGGAAGGAAATTCAAAAAAGAGGGGATATGTGTATACATACAGCTGATTCACTCTGCTGCACAGAAGAGGCTAACACAGCATTGTAAAGCAAATATTGTTTGCTGTTTTTGTTCAGTCATTAAGTCACATCTGACTCTTTGTGACCTCGTGGACGGTAGCCCGCCAGGCTCCTCTGTCCAGTGGGATTTCCCAGGTAAGAATACTGGAGTGGGTTGCCATTTCCTTCTCCAGGGATCTTGCCAACTCAGGGATCAAACCTATGTCTCCTATATAGGCAAGTGGATTCTTTACCACCAAGCTACAGGGAAGCCCAAAGTAACTACACTTCCAATTAAAAAAAAAAAAGTGTTCAAAAGACTTGAACAAGCACTTCAGAAAAGAGGACATCCAAATGACTGGGGTAAAAAAAACATATGAAAAGGTTTTCATCTCATTCACCATCAAGGAATACAAATTAAAACCATACCAACCCACAACATTGTAAAAACAACTATACTCCAATAGAAAATTAATCTTTTTAGAAAGATGATTTACCATTTAAAAAGAAAGCACTGAGAAGAACCATTATACATGTGCCAGAAAGGCTAAAATCTAAATGACTGACTCTACCAGGTGTCGACAAGTATGTGGAGAAACTAGAACTCTCATACACTAATGGGGATTATAAATTAGTACAAGCTCTCTACTAAAGCTAAACATATACACATTATTTATGACCAGCAGTTCTGCTCCAAAGTGTTTGCCCATCAGAAATGCATTCACCAAAAGACTTGTAAAAAAAGAAGTTCACAGCAACACTGTTCATAATAACCTAAAACAGGAAACAACCCTAATATCCATCCACCACAGAAAGGATAAGTAAACTGGTACACTCAAGAAAACAAAATAGATACCACAGAGTAATAAACAAACTACCAGTGGGTAAAGAATCTGCCTGCAATGCAGGAGACACAGGAGACAGGTTCAATCCCTGAGTCGGAAAGATGCTCTGGAAAAGGAAATGGCAGCCCACTCCAGCATTCCTGCCTGGAGACTCCCATGGACAGAGGAGCCTGGCAGGCTACAGTCCACAGGGTCGCAAAGAGTTAGCACAACTAAGTACGCAGACTGGCACAGAAAACATAGAGAAATTTCATACACTTAATGTTGAGCAAAAAAGCAAACACAAACTATATACTGGGTGAGTCCATTTACATAAAGTTCAAACTCATGTGTGACACTAGAAGTCAGCACTGTCATGACCTCTGGGTGCGGCTCCATGACTGGGCAGAGGCCCAAGGGGTATTTCTTGGGGCGGGGAGAGCTGGAAAGGTTCAAAGTCTTCATCTGGATGGCAGTCACATGAGTGTATCCACTTAGCGATACATCATCAAGTTGTACACTTACAATGTGTGCATGTTTCTGATACACATTACACTTCGTAAAGAGCTCCACAAACCGGGAATGCAAAGATCCCTAGGATTCCAGACACACATTCCTAGGACCCAGCAGGCCCCGAGAACAACCTGTCTGCAGGACAGTGAGTCCCTTCCCCCTGCACGGTGGTCGTTGACGTCATTCATGTGGGTTCCTGTGTTTCTGTGTGTGTGTCTTCCCTAGGTGGTGGCAGGGGGAACACCAAGCAGCACAAGGGTATGTGTGTTTCAAGCTGCAGCTGTTTATTTCCCCAGATAAACTTTAAAGCCATCAGCATCTTCTGAAGAAGCCTCCTCACTAGCGACATGTTTGGGAAACTCCACGGCCTTGGCAGGGTGGGGAAGAAGAAACTTGGGCAAGTGGCAGGTTGATGGAATTCCATTTTTAGTGGTCCTCTCTACCACTCAAATTCTAAAGAGCTCTTGGGAGCAGCACCCAACTCACTCCCCATTCACACCCCCATGTTTCAATTGACTGGTGGGAACCCAGAGCCCTGGGAGGCCAGAGAGGTATCAGACCCCCAATCTTGCCTTGGAGCTCTGGTTCCAGGTAGAGAGCGAGGGAAGACACAGGCAGAGAGGGCTGTGTGATACATATCCATCCCTGAGCCCCTCCTGGTCACAGGAGAATTCACTTCCCATGCCCAATACTCAGCACCCCTCTACAGGGCAGAGGATGCATGTGTGCTAAGTCACATCTGACTCTGTGACCCTATGGACCATAACCTGCCAGGCTCCTCTGCCCGTGGGATTCTCCAGGCACTAATACTGGAGCGGATAGCCATTTCTTTCTCCAGGGGATCTTCCCTACCCAGGGATCGAATTCAAGTCTCTTATGTCTCCTGCATTTGTAGGCAGGTTCTTGACCACTAGTGCCACCTGGGAAGTCCCTACAGGGCAGAGAACGACTGGGAATGCTTTTGTGGACTTAAGAAAGTTCCTGAACGTCCAAGGGCCTCCTGTGAAGTGAGATGAGCAGCAGAGGTAAAGAATCCACCTGCTAATGCAGGAGAAATGGGTTTGAAGCCTGATCTGGGAAGATCCCACAAGCCAGGGAGTAATTAAGCCCACGCACCACAACTGCTGAGCCTGTGCTCTGGAGCGCATGCTCCGTGCCGAGAAGCCACCTAAAGGAGAAGCCCGTGAACCGAAACCGGAGAGGATCCTCCACTCGCCACAAGAGAAAAGCCCGCACAGCAACGAAGACCCAGCACAGCCAAAAATAAATAAAAATAAGGTTTGAAAAAAAGAAAGTGAGACTGGCAGGAAAGACTCTCGAAGGTCCCTTCCAACTCTTGACTTTCTGAGTCATCAGGGCCAACGATAAAATCAGATAGAAAAATAAAATAAAATAACTCTCCCTTTTCCAAACGACGTGGGGGAGCATCCACGCTCACTCTTCATTTAACTTGTGGCCCCTGCCATCCGGGGTTGGCCCCCTCCCCGGACAGGAAATGGCCCCGATCCCCTCTTCTGGGGCTCGTTGCTTCCTCTGCTGAGTATTTAATTAGAACTGGCAATGGCTGTTTGGAAAGAGCCGAGGCCAAGAGGGCAGGAAGGCGTCTCCTTGTTCCTGGCCCAGGAGATGTGAGCCGGCCGAACAGCTGGGACGGGCTTGGTCTCGGTCGCCCCCCTGCTGGCAGCGCCTGACGGCTTTCCGTGCTCATCAATTCAGATGTCCTCCTGGGGAGTCCGTGACTTCGCATTGGGTGGGGCCCCTCTCAGCAGGAGAACCGGCTCTCCCCACCCCACTCCCTTCAAAGTCTGCCTTCCTTAGGCTGGAAACCCGTGTCTCCAGGTCCAGCGAGCCTGCAGAAGCGGCTGCAAAAGGGACCTGGAGATGTTAGCAAAGCCGGGCAGGAAGTAACAACGAGCAGATTCAACCTGGAAAAATGCAGTCGTTGCATCTGGGGATAAATAACCAGAAACACAAATACTCAGGTGGGAGGGAGAAGCCTGGAACAGGAAGAGGCCAGACGGCACTTGGACAGGAGCTTGCAATGTGATCTAGTGACAAAGAAATTGCTGGGGGATTCATGGACTGGATGCATGGAGGTGCTACCCCAACAAGAACAAGGAAGGAACAGGGGCAGGACCAGGCAGCTGTTCTCTGCCTCCCTGGAGGCCAGAAGTGAGTGGACCACGGGGTGGAGCTGGCAGCAAGAGAGAGTCAAGTCAGACTCTAGAAAGAACCTTGTCGCTACGAAGGGTAGGGAGATATTACCCAAGGAAATGAAGAAATCCCTGGGAAGATGTTTGAAGCTCTGGGACACAGGAAGCCTGTCCCAGAGGCAGGGGCATGGCCCAGATGACCTTCAGATACCCCCACACAGTTCACCGAGGAACACGTGATTCTGCAGAAAACAGAGAGTGGGCCTGCCTGTAGATGCTACAGGAGATAGGAGATGGAGGAACCCAAAACAACTGAAAATACTGAAATTTCAGAGCTGGGGATAGTCACATGACCTGTCCTGAGTGTGAGACCAAGCTGGGAGAAGAGCTGCAGGCAGACCAGAGTCTGCAGATGGCCAGACAACCTGCTCCTTGGGCTCACAGAACGGTGCTCTCCAATCCTCCATTGGCTCCACTGCCTAGGACGGGCCAGGCTCAAAACGAGGCCCCCGAGACAAGTCCCCACGCACTTCAGACCCAGCGGGGCCAATCAAATGTATACCATCTGACCTGTTCCTTCACCAACTGATGGTTGCTCTGGAGGGAGCTGGGTTAGACCTCAAGAAGAACTTGCCTCCTGAGCTTTGAGATAACCGCACAAGCAAGTGAAAGAGGCTGTTTCTCGTCTCTCTTCCTCTGGCTGGATCACGGGCTAGATGGTGCTTCAGGATACACAGAGCATTTCACTTCTCATGGAAGCGCAGTGAGAAAGGCAGAGGTGTGTCACATTTCCATCAGACCAGAGACGGGGAAGTGCAGGTGTAGAGAGCAGATAAATTAGGCTAATTACCACTTTTAAAAGGGCTCTCTGCAACAAGCTACATTAACACACTTACAGCGTAATGAGAATTTTTACAACAGAGGTTCAGTGTAGCAGGCGAGACTTCTAGCTCAGACCAGGGCACACAGATGGATGACCTATCCATGCAAAGGTCCGTGCGATTCCAGGTTCTTCCTGGGGATGGTCAGCCTCCTGGTGAGGTATCTGATATCAGGTGTTAGCCTTTGGGGCTTCCCTGGTGGTTCAGCAGTAAAGAATTCACCTTCAATGCAGGAATGGGGGTTCAATCCCTAAGTCAGGAAGATCCCCTGGAGGAGGGCAAGGCAAAAGACTCCAGTATTCTTGCCTGGAGTATCCCATGGACAGGGAAGCCTGGTGGGCTACAGTCTGTGGGGTCACAAAGAGTCGGACATGACAAGCGATTTAGCATGCATGCATGCACACACACATCAATCAGCCCTTGGGTGAGATTTCTGGAGACCCCAGGAAGAAAAGAAAAAAGCTGGTTGGAGGAGGCTTCTCCAGGGCATCTGGACCACTGACAGGTGTTAGAGCCTAACAAGGGGTCCATGAAGCCAGGTCACTAGAGGACTGAGAATAATTAGGATGGGAGAGTCCGGCTCATTTACAGACATGTCAGCCTGGAGGAAAAGACGGGAGTTTTGTAGGGATCTGGGGACCTGAGAGGCAGGAACTAGAACAGCAGCTACGCTGAGCTTCTAACATGTCCCAAGCACTGCTCTAGACACTTGAAGGAATGTTCCCTCATTTAATTATTCATTGCCTTGAGAACTATCATGTACCCCTCGATGGACCACTCGTCTTCAAAACAACTCAAACAGATCAGAGGAGAAAACGCAAGTCACAGGTGACATCATACAATCTGCCCAAGGTTGTACATCACTAAGCGGCTGAGCTGGGATTCCAAGCTCACTTGACACCAGAACTTTCTCCTTCAAGAAACCTTCTAGCCCTGCCCCTCCTGGCTCCAGTCACTGTAGCAAGTCAGCTTGGCTGCATGTATTCACATATGTGCGGACAACAGTGTCTGTGCAGAATATGTGCACCCAAACCAGTGGAGGTGGGCGGAGCACCAGTGAACCACAGCCCTTCGGTCCTGGAGGGAAGGATGCTGTGTTTGGGGAGTAAGACCCCAGCATCTCTGCGTGGTTCTGCTTGGCTCCAGTCAAGATGAATGACTGAATTCTCTTCCATTTCCTCAGCATCCTAACAACAGGAGGGAATGACCCAGTGTGTAAGAGGCGGTGAAGAGGTTATCCACCTGCCCATCACATGTGCCCACACAAGGAATACCTGCACAACCCTGAGGACTGTCTGCCTTCTGTGTCCTTCGCTGAACACCCAACCCTTCCTGAGTGTGCTGACCGTGCAGACACTCTCCTCTTCATCTCACACCTCCACGCGCCCCAGAACACCAGGGACGCTCCATCCCAAACGCTGCCTGGCTGTGCAGGCATTAGGCACCAAAAACATAAGCAGCTTATGAAAGCAGGGATAAAGGAAAAAGGGGGGCCATGGTCCTTCAAAAAGGAAAGGGTCACTGTAGCATGATTTCCAGAGTCCTCCATCTGCCAGGGCCCAGTCTGCTACCATCACCTACGGCTTTGATCCTTATTAAAGACGCAGCTGCTGCAAAGCCTGGCTGTCCCGAGGGGTTTGAATGAAAGACCTGAGAGTGGACGTGAAGGCGGAAAGTGATGCTCGAACCAGGTGGGAGAAGCCACAGAAGGCAGAGGCTGGGCACCCAAGACAAGCAGGTCCCGCCCTTATTCGTCCTGATGCCCACGGGCTGGCCACAGCAGGACACACCCGTAGGGGTCCTCCCAGCCCTGCACCTGGGGGACTGACGCGCCACGCGGGCTCACTGTCCGAAGTGACTCCTGATGCCACGCTGCCCCGCCCTCCCTGGGGTTCCTGCAGAGTCAGCCCTCAGCCTCACTCTCCTGAAAACCCCTGCCACCTCTCACCCCATGTGCTGATACAGATCCACCCCGCTGTCTCAGGGGTAAGTCCCAAGCAGATTGATTCCTGCTGCAAACACAGTAATTAAAAGGTACCTGCAGGGATCCGGCCATTCCCCATCTCATGATCTCCCACCTCGGCAGGTAAGAGGGGAGACAGATGGGGTAAAACAGGGACAGAGGAAAGGAGAGAACACTCCCAAGTCCAGAGGCCCCCGGCTCTTCTCCTGAACCTGCTTTGGTGGCCGACAATCTCCATGGTGACAACAAGGACTCCCCCTCCCCCACACCAAGCTGAGAGGGCAGAAGCATCAGCCCCCCAGAAGTGGGACAGTGCAGTGATAGAGATGTAAACGAAGGATCTGAATCCTTCCCTGGTACTAAGCTCTTTGACCTTGACCGAGTAACCTGTTTTCTTATCTGAGAAATAAAGGCAGTGAAACTTCATCTTTTACAGGGTAGTTACAAGGATTCAGTGAGTGGTTCTTTGTGCCCCAGCACAGTAGAAGTATTTGTCATGACTCATATCTTCAAAAGCAACATTAAGATACTCAAGGAGAGGGCTTCTCTAAGTGGTTCAGACAGTAAAGGATCTGTCTGCAATGCAGAAGACCCAGGTTCAATCCCTGGGTCAGGAAGATCCCTTGGAGAAGGAAATGGCAACCCACTCCAGTATTCTTGCCTGGGAAATCCCATGGACAGAGGAGCCTGGTGGGCTACAAAGAGTCACAACAGAGTGACTAAGCATGCATGCATATATTTGATCAAGTAGTTTCTGACAAGGGTGCCAAGACCACTCAATGGGGAAAAGACAGTCTTTTCAACAAATGGTGTTAGAAAAACTGAATATCCACATGCCAAAAAATGAAGTTGAACCCTTACTTAACTATATGTAATAAAAGATATTCAGGGAGAGACTTCCCTGAGGGTGCAGTGGTTAAGACTCCACGCTCCCAATGCAGGGGGCCCAGGTTCCATCCTTGGTCGGGGAACTAGATCCCACATGCTACACAGTGCAGCCTAAAAAAGTCAAAACACAAAACAACAAGAACAAAAGACACTCAAGGAAGGAAGGGTCCAGATTCCTGTGGCCCCCATGGCAGGCAGGAGAGAACAGACAGTCCTGGCAACTCCAGGAAGGAAATCTCTTGTGACCAGACGAAAGCGAGGTCCTAGAGCCAGAGCAGCCTTGGGGACACAGTCCTGGTCACGCAGACAGTTACCGACGTACGGTCCATAAGAAACTGTGTCTCCGTGTGTTTCTGAAGGATTTCATAATCACATCATGGAGACGAGCCTGGCCTAAACACAAACATCAACAAGTCCACAGCAACGGTAATCATCCTGGGCTGTGGGATTTGCTCGAGTGCAGAGCTGGAGGGTGTTGAGAGGAAGAAAGAGGGAGGAACAGGGTGGGTGGGGGGAGACCCCTGGGGTTCAATCTCTTCCCCAGGCAGGAAGTCAAAACTTTCTAAACTGGGGACCCAAAGGGCAGCCTGGAAGGGCTCAGGTTTAACGTCTGTCTGTCTGTCTGGGCCTCTCTCCCCGGCCCCTGCTTCCTCTCACTCCCTCCTCCAGTGCCCTCCACCCTCCTCTCTGGGTCAGGGGCGCAGAGGGGAGATGCAGATGGCTATGGCATTTTCTTCCCCACAGTAGCTACTGCAAAGAAGCAGGAACGGGCTAGAGCTCGGGTGGGGAGCGGGGAGAGGAAATGCGGGCAGGGTTCCAGGCTGCTGAGACCAGAGGCAGGGTTAGGGGAAACGGGGGGTTCCCTCTTCTTGGGAAAGCCTTCCCTGACAACTCCAGCTCCTGGGGACTGTCCCATCCGCTGAACAACTCTGCAATATGCTATCCTTGCCACGCATCATGCTTTGAATCAGTTCAGCACACTTGAGTCTCTACTGTGTGTCGGGCACTGTGCAAATAAACACACAAAAAAGAAATAAAACACAATCCTGGCTCTCGAAGTCTTCAATCTATCCGTGAACAAGTGAAGCTCCAGAGGGTGTGCTAAGTGTTTTGGTCACTCTGCCCAAGTGCAAGGAGCATTAGATTAAGGAAGATACAACAGAGCATCAAATAACAGTTTGCAATGCTGAGAACCTGAGTCCCTTTTCAATTATCCTGCAAAGTCTCCATTTGATGTCAATATATCTTTAACTTATCTGATACTACATAAGTGTCCTTCTTTCTTTTTTAACCTGATATCTCCCCTGGAGCTGGAGAAGACTCTTGAGAGTCGCCTGCACAGCAAGGAGATCCAACCAGTCCATCCTAAAGGAAATCAACCCTGAATATTCACTGAAAGGACTGATGCTGAAGCTGAAGCTCCAATACTTTGGCCACCTGATGTGAAAAGCCGACTCATTGGAAAAGACCCTGATGCTGGGAAAGATCGAAGGCAAGAAGAGAAGGGGGCGACAGAGGATGAGATGGTTGGATGGCATTACTGACTCAATGGATGTGAGTTTGAGCAAGCTCAGGGAGACGGTGGAGGAAGGGAAGCCGGGTGTGCTGCAGTTCTTGGGGTCAAAGAGAGTCAGACGTGACTGAGCGACAGAGCAACAGCAGCAGTGTCCCCTGGACAGAGGCCATCAGCCTACCCCACTCACCATCCCCTCACCCGACACTTGTGCAGGACCAAATACTGACATGCTTAATTCCAACATTCGAACCAAGAACAATTTTCATGGAAGAACTCACAGGATAGGCAACAGAAGATCACCACCAAAACCAACTGCACTTCTTTTAATGGCAGCCAAAAACAAAGAAATGAAATTAGGTCATTTGTAGAGATGCGGATGGATCCTAGAATCTGTCATACAGTGTGAAGTATTTCAGAAAGCAAAAAACACTGAGGTTTGATGAAAACAACAAAATTGTGTAAAGCAATTATCCTTCAATTAAAAATAAATTAATTTTAAAAAGAAAGAAAAACCAAATTAAAAAAATCAAATATGGTATATTAACATATACATATGGAATCTAGAAACATAATACAGGTGAACCTATTTGCAGGGCAGGAATAGAGACTCGGACGTAGAGAACAGACATGTGGACCCAGCATGGGGACGAGAAGGTGGGTCAAACTCAGAGAGTAGCACTGACATATATCAACCACTTCGTGTAAGCAGACAGCCAACGAGAAGCTGGTGTAAGCCCAGGAAGCTCCGCTTGGTGCTGTGTGATGACCCAGAGCGGTGGGATGAGGGAAGTCCAAGAGGGATGGGATATATGCATACATATTCCCTAGCGGCTCGTAGGTAAAGAATCCGCCTGCAATGCGGGAGAACTGGATTCAATCCCTGGGTTGGGAAGATCCCCTGGAGGAGGGCATGGCAACCCACTTGAGTATTCTTGCCTGGAGAATCCCCAAGGACAGAGGAGCCTGGCGGGCTGCAGCTCATGGGGTCACCAAGAGTCGGACATGACTGAGCGGCTAAGCACAGCAAATAGCTAATACACTTCACTGCACAGCAGAAACTAACATGAGGTTGTAAAGCACTTATACTCCAATAAAAAATAGCAAAAAAATCGCTATATTAAGCAGAACTGACCAATTCTACGTTCTCCCACTAACGTTCTTCTCCTTCTCACCCATTTGCTCTGCCCTCACTGAGTACACACGGACAGCCAAGTGCTAACAGCTGCTAAAGGTTGAAGGAAAAAATATGTAAGAACAATTATAAATGGAGAAAACTGTCTTTATCAGTGCAATTTTTGAGTACATGGAGAAAACAGTCTCCATTTTTACTGCAGCCCAACTCTGTCCGTCTAAGTCCTAGAAAGCCAGTCCCTTCAGATCCAGCGTTGCAGGATCCCTGATTACGCTCAGTCTCCAGATCCAGAAAGAAGCCAGCTGGTGGCAGTGCAGGACCCAGAACCCGGGCTTGAGCCACTCAACCCTCTTTCCGCTCAGCTTCCTTCTTGGGTCCAATCACGTTGTGGATCAAACCACACGCTTCCAAATACAACTAGCAAGGAAGGGTCAGCTGACGTCACAGGTATGCTTGGCCCCACCCAGGCCCCCGATATCATGCCCCTGCCTCCAGACTCCTTGGGAACCTTCTCTGAGCCAGTCAGTCTCCAGGAAGCAGCCTGTAAGCCTTCCCATCTGATTTCCCTTCACACAGCAGGCAGGCAACAGTCACTGTCTGTCTGAGCTTCTTCTAGGTTTGCGGAGTGATGTTCAGGGGTTCAGAATCATTTTCTGGGTCTGAAGCCCTAAGACAGTCAGATGGAATCTATGAACCCCTTCTCAGAATGTTTCAGTGTGTACAATAATCATACAGAATAAAGAGAAGACTCATCACACAGGAATCAAAATAGTTAAATGTAAATGTCATACACTTACTGCTTTAAGTGAAAAAGTAAAAGTGTTAGTCGCTCAGCTGTGTCTGACTCTTGTGACTCCATGGACTGTAGACTGCCAGGCTCCTTTGTCCATGGAATTTTCCAGGCAAGAATACTGGAGTGGGTTGCCATGCCCTTCCTTCTCCAGAGGATGTTCCCGACCCAGGGATTGAACCTGGGTCTCCCACAGTGTAGGCAGATTCTTTATCATCTGAGCCTCTAGGGAAATGTATGATATAGTCATATACATACTGCTTAAACAATGCATCTGATAGCAAGCCTAGCAGCACATCTAAACCTTGTCATCATTTCAAACAAATGACGAGCCTCAGGGCTGACAGAGACTTGTGCAGCCGTTATAAGGGGATATGAAGCTATATGTGACTTCCACTGGTGACAAACTCCCAGCTACTCACAGCAATGTCAGTTTGTACCTATATCCTTAACTCAAGTAAATGCTATGTTTTGAGTAAATGTTGGGGCTTCCCAGGTGATGCTAGTGGTAAAGAACTTGTCTGCCAATGCAGAAGACACATGAGACAAGGGTTCAATCCCTGGGTCAGGAAGACCCCCTGGAGGAGGGCATGGCCACCCATTACAGTGTTCTTGCCTGGAGAATCCCCACGGACAGAGGAGCCTGGCGGGCTACCGTCCATGGGGTCGCAGAGTTAGATGCAACTAAAGCGACTTAGCATGCACGCACCTAAATGTTGGTGAAAGTAAGTGCCATTTTCTACCATCTGAATTGATGAACCCTAGTCACAAAACCTGCAAGATTTAAGAACCCTTGATGCTGCCATGTAGCCCCAGGGGTCATCAGAGAGAAGGCACAGGGGCAGCATAAGGAGCCGACCAGGAGTAGCAGGGAGACCCCATCCACAGTGAGGACAAGGGGACACTTAAGGCTGGTGGCCAGAACCATCCTCCCCATCCCTCAAGCCCCAGATACAACCACTGGGCTTCTCCAGACCTCAAAGGCTCAAAGAAGACCCCCACCACATACAACACCCATGTCTAAACTTGCACTGTCCTCCCCAACGCTGCAGCTTGCAGGGGGGTGAATGCCCACTGGAGATCTGATGAGAGTCGAAGACATAGCCCACTCAGGAGTGCTGGGCCCCGAGCATCCGGGAGTGAGGAGAAGGGAGGCGATTCCATCTAGAGCTTCCAGGCGGGCTTCTCCCATCACCAGACCACTGTTTATGCTCCCAGCACTCTCTCCCTATTCTGTAACTGCACATTCAGGCCTGATCCTGTGATTCTCTGTGGTCAGGGCCGCTTCCCCTACTAGACCAGAGGCCCTCGTGGCATCAGCTCCAGCTCAGGACATGACACCGCATCGGCAGTGTCTGCTGAAGGAGATGCAGGAGAGAGGCAGCCAGAGATGGAGCCAGAGACGGAGCCTGGTGGGTTTCCTCTGGCCTCTGTTTCCCTTTGGGGCATCTTGACAGCTGGAGTGACTTACCCAAGCAGTCTCTGTTCATGAATGTTAGTTTTTAATTACAAACTCTGAAAAAGGAAATTGATGTTCACCCACGTTTGGGGGACTTGACTTGCTCTCCTTGCTTCTCTCTAAATCCCCGCCCCCAGGCTGCTTGGGGTACTTCCCCCCGGAGATCCAGTCCACCCAGGCCTGCCCTGCTGCGCTCAGCTGTGTGGTCCCAGCGGGCAAGGGCTGCTCGGGCTGTTGTGTTTCCTGAAGCTCCCTTGGGGCAGGAAAGAGGCAGGTGAGACGCCCTGGGCTCTGGTATGTTGCTTCAGGGTGGGGTGAGTGGAACAGGAACACATCCCAAAGCCAGGGGGAAATCAGTGCATTTTCCCCAGTCATTAGAGCAAATCAACAGCCACGGGACCACTACCCACACCCATGAGAACACGACAGCATCACCAAGAAATGGAATGGACTGGAGTGTCATTAAATACCACATTCATATCTTCCCTGCTCTCCCTCATAGGCCTTCTTAAGAATGCAAACTCCTATTCTATTCCTGAGAAGGAAACAGACTAATCTCACAATGGTGTCGATAAGGATGCAGGGACCCCCACCCCACAGAAATACACCACTCCCTCAGGCCAGTGCCCAACAACCTGCCTGGGGCCTGGAGGCAGAGCGGTGGACAGGAAGACCTCCAGGTCACCCTAGAAAAGCAAGCGGCAAGGTTTTCCTGAGAATCAGGGAATCTCCTACACCCCATTTCTCCCAGCAAAGCAAAATGATACAGGTAAGAGAGAAGAAAACCCTCAGGTCTGAGGGTCTCATCTGCAGGGCTGTGGACGGATACCACATAAGGAGAAAGACAGCAATTTCACAATGTTGCCCCACCACTGTCCAAAAGCCTAGGAGGACAAGGGTTCCCATCAGTTATTTAATCAGATGTATAAAAACTCTTCACGAAAAAGCTGGTAGTTTAGTCACTAAGTCGTGTGCAACTCTTGCAACCCAATGAACTGTGTAGCCTGCCAGGCTCCTCTGTCCATGAGAATTCCCAGCCAAGAATACTGGAGTGGGTTGCCATTTCCTTCTCCAGGGGATCTTCCTGACCCAGGGATCAAACCCAGGTCTCAAGCATTGCAGGCAGTCTCCTGCATTGCAAGCAGATTTTTCGTGCAAGAAAGGGATAATGACAGAGGCTAGGTCAAGAAACAGCAGCCTCCAGTTTGAAGAGAGTGAGGCAGCATTTGATTTTCCCAGCCTGCCAGCTTCTCCCCTAAATGAGCCCCACTGGGAGGTCCCCACGTCCCGTACCCCAGAGGTCCCCTAGACAACTCCTTTTGACTCAGCACAATAATCTGGGTTGAACTGTCAGGCGTCAGGGCCACAGGGCGAAGAGTCGGATGTCAGAGACATCCTTTGTCTTGATGGGAGGTGATCTCTTCTCCGTAGAGACAGAGGAGCTTGGTTATTCCTGGGTTCCCACCCGATAGCAGGTCAGAGAGAAGGGCTCTGCCTCCTGAGTGAACCTGTGAGCCTCCAGGGCTTCCGGGTTGGCACTCTGCGCCCCCCCCATGCCTGACACTGCCAAAAGCAGCCTGTAGACCTGCTAGAGAAGTCAGACCACGCGGTGCAAAGGCAGCTTCTGCGAGAGGTCCTAAGGGGTGTCCTAATCCCAGGAAAGCCAGCACCGAGCAAGGGGGCACCTGGTCTCCCTGTCCATGCACCTTCTCCATTCCCAGTTGGGAAGATCCACTGCCCACAGAGATGAAGTTTGGGGCATGCCTGCTGGAATTCCAGGGCCTGCAGTTTGGGAGAAAGTTTTTGCACTGCTGTGTAAACATGCCCTCCAGGCTCATCAAGGGCATCGTATGCTGTCCTGGCTCTGGGCTCAGCCACCACTTAGATGCCCCTTGGTGCCACCCAAGCATCCAAGTCTCTGCCTCTGTTCCTCTGGCTCCCTGGGTCAGGGCAGGAGGTCTGGGGGAGCACAGGAGGAGGTGGGGGGTCAGGGGAGGCCTGTTCAGCCCATCCGCTCTGAGTCTGGGGGCTCAAGGCTGGGTAGTCCCTTAACTGCTTGCATTCATTCACCTCCCACTCAAATGCAGTGATTTTGATGCTTGACTCCAAAGGGGAGTCCACATTTACTGGAACTGGCAGTGAGGCTGCAGGGGTCTCTGTCACCCAGAGGCATCTCCAGCAAGGTCTTTAGATGAAATTCTAATCAAATGGCCAAACATAAGAAAATATAAAGTGAACCATGGCTTAGTCGTCCAATAAATACTAAATAGTCTTTAAAATACAAATGTGGACCTTGTCAATACATGACAATATCTACACAAAATGAAAGGTGAAACGCCAAACAAGGGACACACTAGTTCTCCTCGGTCTGAAGCACGCCCAGATATCAATTAGAGTTGAAAAGAAGTCCACGATACTCAATCCATTAGAGTTTGGTGGTCACAAAGTTCTTCTGATTTGTAAGGCTAAGTGCATATTTTTCATAGGTCTCCAATAGGAAACTCACTTCCTCTCCATTTGCCTTAAACTCAAAGTGAAGCTAGAGCCTAAGAGGCCATCCAGCCCAGGAGAGGGCTGACAGTCTAGAAGGCGGGGCCGCTGCACCTGCTCTCCAAACAGCCACCAGGTGCAGCAGGGCAGTGTCCCTGCCCCATGAGGGACCAGTTCCAAGCTGCTGCTCACGCCCAGAGGCTGGGCATCCTGACCCAGAGAGCAGTTCAGACCCCAACAAGCCTCCAGAAGGTTGTTCAGACCCTCATGGTCTCCACCTCTAACCAGGGTTTAGCACCAACTTGACCTAGGGGTGAGGGGAAGGGGTGGAGAAGAGCATGGGACATGAGCCCTGAAGGAGGTGACAATTCACTCACAGCCTTGTTGGGTGACAACCTGGGTGCCCATTATCATTAGCGGAGTGACTAGGTAAACAAGCGCTCATCTGTTAGAAAAAAGGAATTAGACACATGTGCACCGGGGAATACTTTGCCACCTGATGCAAAGAGCTAACGCACTGGAAAAGACCCTGATGCTGGCAAAGACTGAAGGCAGGAGGAGAAGGGGGTGACAGAGGATGAGATGTTTGGATGGCATCACCGACTCAGGGGACATGAGCTTGAGCAAACTCTGGGAGATGGTGGAAGACAAAGGAGCCTGGTGTGCTGCAGTCTGTGGGGTCACAAAGAGTCAACACGACCTGGAAACTAAACAACAACAACACTAATGAATGGTCTGAAAAATACAGTGCTGAGACAAAAAGGAAGGGAACAGAATGGGTTTAAGACAGAGCACCACTATGTAAATTAAAAATGCGTACAGTTCAGAGAAACTGTCACCACAAACAGGGTGGTGAGCCTAAGGAGATATGACAGTAAATACAATGTGGGATCTGGGCTGGGATCCTGGAGGACAAAAAGGGGGAAGGTAAAAACCAGGGGACTCTGAACAGAGAAGGGATTTGAGTTAATGAAAGGTATCAATAGCGGCTCATTAACTGTGATAAATGTACCGTATCAATAATAGAGGAAACTAGTATGTGGGATGGGGACCTCTCTGTCCAATTTTTGAGAAAATGTAAGACTCTTTCATATGCTATTGACACTAGTTATAAAATATATGACTGATGAGAACCTAAAGTACAGCACAGGGAACTCTACCCAATGCTCTATGGTGACCTAAATGGAAAGGAAATTCAAAAAAGAGAGAACATAGGTATATGCATAGCTGATTTACTTTGTGTATAGCAGAAACTAACACAAAATTGTAGAGCAATTATACTCCAATACAAATAAATTTTTAAAAAGCTGTCCTAAGCAATACTGTCTTTTTTTAAAGAAAAAAAAATGCACAAAGCAAAAGCAACACGATACGTTTCCCAAAAACATCAAGCATTGGAATGACGGCCTTTGGGGGCAGCAGGCAGTGAACAGGGAAGGGTAAGGGGCCTAAAAGAAATCACAAGGAGCACAGGCACCAAGGTGGCTGCAGGCCTTGGGTTCCAGGGCCAAGCCCCCAGGCCTGATGCAGGACTGCAATCAGGGAGGTTGACATGAAAGCCCCTCCCCCGTCCCCAAGGGAGCAAGGAGATCCAACCAGTCAATCCCAAAGGAAATCAACCCTGAATATTCATTGGAAGGACTGATGCTGAAGCTTCAGCTTCAATACTTTGACCACCTGATGCAAAGAGCTGACTCACTGGAAAAGATCCTGATACTGGGAAAGATTGAGGGCTGGAGGAGAAGGGGGCGACAGAGGATGAGATGGTTGGATGGCATCACCGACTCAATGAACATGAGCTTGAGCAAATTCCGTGAGATGGTGAAGGACAGGGAAGATGGTGAAGGACAGGGAAGTGCTGCAGTCCAGGGGGTCACAAAGAGTAGGACACAACTTAGCAACGTAACAACAACAACAATCCCTGTTCCCAGCAAGGGCAAAAAGGCAGTGGTGGTACCCCAAACCCATACACACACCTGTGAGGTCTCAGGAAAATTCCTCCCTCCTCTCAGCGTCTAGAATCAGGCTACTCAGAGGATCAGGGGCTCAAGACCAGGGTACCCCCTCCTCCAATGGCAGTTATGGCAGGAACCCCTGTCTCTTGTGAGTCTGAGTGTCAATGTTAAGACCATCGACTCCAGGATTTATCTCTATATAAATAAATAAATCACAAGAAGGACCTTTGCACACCAATGATAATAATGCGCCATGACTGAGAACTGTGATGAACTCAACTCTGCATCAGTGGTACCCAAACGCATAACTTTGGAAAAGAGAAGGAGGGGGGAAAAAATAAAGCAAAACACTGCGAGAGAGTAGGTCAGGATGGCTACATGAGTGGTAGAGGCTCTGATGACAGAAGGGACTTGGGGGAGGCTGAGTAGCTTGGAAAGGCCCCGAGAAAGAAGAGTTAACTAGACCTGAAGCCAGGGTAAGGGGCCAGGAGGGAAGCAATCTTGGCGAGTACACAGCAGGGACAACAGTCCAGGACACACTCCCCTGACTCCAATCAAAGGCACCAAGCGAGCTCTGGGTTTCCAAAGGGGAAGGTCAGCACGCCCACAGCAGGGGAGCCCCGAGCAGCCCCCACCAAACACTCGTCAGTCCTAAGAGCTAGCTCTGGGCCCTCCTAATTCCCAGCTGAGGCTCACAAAATCCAATAGCAATCAAAATAAAACATGCTGGGGGGCAGCAAAGATGGCAGCCCACTAGAAGCAGTGCAGTTACATTTGAATTTCAGATTAGCCACAAATAAAATTTGAGTAAAGTATGTCCCTAAAGGGGCTTGCCCGGTGGCTCAGTGGCGAAGAACCTGCCTGCCAGTGCCGGAGACACAGGCTCAATCCCTGGGTCAGGCAGATCCCCTGAGAAAGAAATGGCAATCCACTCGGGTATTCTTGCCTGGGAAATCCTATGGACAGAGGAGCCTGGCAGTCCATGGGATCGCAAAAGAGTCAGACATAACTTAGCAATTAGACACAACAAATATCCTCAATACTGCATGGGACACACTTCTGCTAAAAAAAAAAAAAAATTATTTGTTTTTAATCTGAATTCAAATTTAACTAGGTATCTTGAATCTTTATTTGTTAAATCTGGCAACTCTCAATAATAACAAGAGCAGTTAACACTGACTTGTTACACCTTCAGATACTTCTAGTTGTCAGGTTTCTTCTTCATCAAAACCCAGTGAAGACTGTATTGTTATTCCCTTTTTACAGACAAAGAAACTGGGATTCCAAAGGATCAAGCCACTTGCCCAAGGTCGTGAGGCTGACAGATGCCTGGCCTGGGATGTAGACATCTGTGTTCAGACTCCAGAGTCCACCTCTGGGACAGGCTGCCGTCTCCCAACTCAGCAGGGGCACAAGGCCCAGGCCTCTGCGGCCTGAGCCTCCCTGACTCCCTGACACACAGGGAAGGCACAGCCTCCCACAGCGGTGACGCCAAGAGCTCCTTGCCCAGCTCTCAAAACATGAATACATGTAACTCCATGGCTGATTCATGTCAATGTATGACAAAACCCACTGCAATGTTGTGAAGTAATTAGCCTCCAACTAATAAAAATAATTGAAAAAAAAAAAAAAACATGCCTCGAGAAACCTTCCAACCAGACCCCAGTCAGAGGCACCAAGCAAGTTCTGGGTTTCCCAAGGTGAAAGTCAGCACACCCCACAGCTGGGGAGCCCCAAAGCAGCCTTTAAAGAGCACACGGGCCCTCCACTAGCGCAAAGAAAAACGCTAGAAGGGGCTCCTGGTTTAAGGGTAGATAAGCAGCACAGGTCAGCACAGCCAGGGTCAGAGCCGGGTCACACGCCATCCTGCCTGGGGACAGCAAAATGGATGAATGACCTCTGGGGATGTCCCTTCCCTTTGGGGATGGAGTTAATGTGAAACTTACAAAACAGGTATCTGATGAGAATGTCAGCCCATCCTTCAGCATGACACCCTTTTCTATAATCATGAATATTTATTGAGCATCTACTGTGTACCAGACACTGGGCTAGATGTTTTCATTGGCCCGTCTAACAATGGGGCATGTAAAACTACAATCCTGCAGAGTGTCTATTTGCAAATGAAGAACCTGAGGCTTGAGGAAGTCATTTATTCAACTAGCGCTAGTTAAGTTCCTATATATGCCAGACTCTGTCCAAGGTGCTCAAGATACAGCAGTGAACCAAACAAGACCCCTGCCTTCATGGAGCTGGGAGGGGCACAGATGAAAAATAAATCTACCATGCTATTTCAGGTGCTAAGTATGATGATGAAAAGTGAAGCAGGGTCAAGGTACAGAATGATAGGGGTGGGGCCGGGGGGGTACTTTATCTAAGATAGTCAGGGAAGATGTCTGAAGGAGGTAACATTCAAGCAGAGGTCTGAAGTGAGGGGCTGAACATGCACAGGTCTGAGGAAGGGAGACCAAAGCAGAGATGACAATCCATGCAAAGGCCCTGAGGTAAGAGTGATGAAGACACAACCGAGATAAGGCCAGTGGGCTGGAGCCAGCAGCGGAGAGTGGGAGGGGTAGGAGGTGAGTTTGGAGGGGATGGCAAGGGCCAGCCATCTTTAAAGGATCGTGTGGTATGAAGAAATGGATGGAGAAGTGAGTGAAGAAATGGATGGAAGGATGGATGAATGGATGGATGGATGTAAGTATGGATGGGTGAATGGACGGACAGATGGAGAGATAAACGTGTAGATAAATGGATTTATCTGGTCAGAGGTCAGAATACAGATAGCTTACAAGCTGATAAAATATGTCTGATGTTCCATTCCCAAATAACCAACTCCCTGGGAGTCCCAGGCAAGGACTTTTCTTAATAATGTAAGTCTCCTAGACAGAAACTTCAATCCAAAGCACAACAGGCCAATCAGGTCTTCATTCCAAGGAAAACATTACAAAGGCCACAGGATGGCAAGTCAGGAAGAAGTGCCTTGCCTTCTATCTCTAACTTCCGTCTTTATCTCTAAGCCAACTTTCAGATGGGTGCCCACCACCAGCACCACTGGCCCCACCAGCACCTGGGATCCCAGAACGCTTTCTCAAGTCCCTGAGCAAGAAAATCTGGTTTGCCCACCAGAAGGAAAGAAAAACAGCATGCCAGACGCCAGAACAGAGCCAAAGGCTTCCTGCACGTGGCCCGATGGCCAGGAACCCAGCCCAGCACGGCCATCGCACCCCAGACCCTCAGCCACCTGCCCAACCTCACCTCCAAGTCCTTCTCCAGCTCCAGCCCGGCCTCCATCAGGTTGTGCTCAAACTCCTCTCGCTGCTCCTTCCTCTCCTCCTCCAGGGCGTCGAGCGGCCCCAGCTCGATGTCACCGGGAGCCCCCGCCTGGGGGTCCTTGCCCGTCTCGCCATTGGAGACGATAGCCAGCGAGTGGCCCGGGAAGCCGTGGCCGGGGTGCGCCCCACGTTTCCGGTAGTGGTAGGCGAGCACGTAGTCCACCTTCCTCTGGTTGTCATGGAAGTGCATGCGGCTCACGCGGGCCTCCAAGGACACCGGCTCACTGGCCTCCAAGTAGTTGTTGATGACCTGGCCGGAAAAAGGGGGATGCGGAGCGGCGACATCCAGTGAGGGAGAGGCGAGAGGCGCGGAAGGCTGACCTGGCACTCTGAGACCCGGGAGGGGGACGAGGAGGCCAGGCCCTCACCGAGTTCATCGGCCACGGCTGCCACTCTTCCACCCCAGCCCTGGGTCTAGCCCCGACCGACAGATGCGGCACACACGCATGCTCACGCACACAGACGCACACTCAGCGTGAACCCCGCGCATCCCACGGCCCGCCTCCCTCCGCACACCAAGCCCCATTCCAGCACACGCGCGCAGGCGGGCACTCAGCCTTACACCGGCACACACCGTGCACACCTGCGTTACCCACTCTGACACGCAGGTCCCCCCACACGCACCACGACACCCCTACCTCCTCGCAGAGCTGCAGGCCAGCCTGCAAACACGCCGTACTCACCGGCAGGCTCTCTGGATCCATTGGAACAAAGGCCGATTTCTAGCTGCCTGGCCCACCCCACTCCCACCCCACGGGGGATTCACTGTCCACTCTGCGCCTCACAGCGCCACATCCTCCTCTACCCGCCCTCCGTCCTCCCCAGCCACTGGCGAGGACCCTGCCAGAGAGGCTGCGGTCCACTCCAGTCTGCTCCCCAGGCGATGGGAGGTTGAGAAGAGGAGAAAGAACTAGGTGGAGCCAGGGGAGGGACCTGCCTCCCGCTTTGGGTGTTTCCCTGTTTATTACCGGTTTGATACCCAGCTGCCTCCGCAGCCACCTGAGAGGTCACCTGGGCAACCAGATGAAGCGCCAGGCACAGGGGAGAGCCTCAGAGGCGCCCCAGCTGAGGCCTGGCTCCTCAGACCTGAGAGAGGGGAGCCGGGGAGCCTGCAGGCCAATGGGCGGGGCCACCGGGCCTCTTACACCTCTGTCTTCCCCATCCTCCTCTGACCAGGGGACCCAGTGCTATCGGGACAGCATGCCATCCCGTCTTGGAGAGACAGGGGATGAAGGGAGCCTAACAGAAACCCCGCCCCCACACACAAACCCACAACACACCCCCTGTGCCCCCAAGTGGAGGGTGCCCCCAAGTGGAGGGCGCCCCACAGGCCCGCCCATCCACACTGCCCCAGTACTCACGGAGCTGTTGGGAGGGCTCCCTCCGCCAGACGCCTGGCCGGACCCTTGGGGGACACTGCTCTGCAGACGCTGGGCTGGGGGACCCGGCACCTGGAGGCACTGCTGTCCATGTTTGGGGCCCTGACCCCCTCTAACCACGGTCCGCGGGCTCAGCCGGCGTGGGGAGCCAGGGAGCAGGGGGATGTCTGTGAAAGACAAGGACACAGAGGGACAGCTGCTTCAGGGGATGGGAAAGCATGGATACAGGACCCAGAGCAGCTGAGGCGCTGAGCCTGGGACCCCAGGGCAGCCCTAAGAACATAACCACACCTCCCCACAGCTGCCCACCGCACCCCCACCCCCAGCCAGTCCTCACAGGCTTAGCTAGCCAGGCTCACATTGGCCATAGGGGAGGGGGTGGGGTGTTCCCATCACACACACACACACACACACACACACACACACACACACACACACAGCCTAGAGCCACCAGCAGTAGCTCCCTCTGATGATGACTGTCATAATGTCTTCTGGTGCCCAGACACTAGGAGGGCAGTTGCCTGGAGGCAGGGTGGGTGGGGCACTGCTGGAGAGACACCCTGAATTAACGCCAAAGGTTTAGTCTTTAGGGTCCTTCCCAGGGCAGCAAGAGAAGGGGGCACCCTGGCAGCCCCTACACCCCTGAAGAAGAGAGCCCTACAGACCAAAAGTGGGCTCAGGGCAGGGGTGACCTCTGACCCAAGGGCCACCTCTGGGGCCCTTGAGGGGTCTCCACACCCCTGCTGCCCCCACCATGGCCTCAGAGCTGCCCTGTCTCTCCCTCCCCCCACACCCCAGAGCAGCCCTTCAGTGCACCAGGGCTGACACCAAAAAAAATAAAAAGTGGTTATGATCGTTGGTCTTATTCTTTTCATTTTAAACTTCGTGTGAGCAGAAATCACACCTTATACATCCAGCCTGTAGCTCAGTTGGTAAAGAATCTGCCTGCAGTGCAGGATACCTGGGCTCGTTCCCTGGGTCAGGAAGATCCCCTGGAGATGGGAATGACAACCTACTCCAGTATTCTTGCCTGGAAAATCCTATGGCCAGAGGAGCCTGGTGGGCTACAGCCTATGGGGTCACAAGAGTCGGACCCCATGGTCCGACTTAAAGACTAAACGGATGGACGGAGTTAAACATTAAATGTTAAACTTAACAGATGAGTTAATGACTAACCACAACCTAGCACTTAGCACCTGCTGAATGAAGGAATGAATGAATGGACCAAAGGCAGCTATTCCCAGTCACTTAGAGCTTCTGGTCAGTTACTGGGTTGAGGAGCAGCCCGGTACATGTGCCCAGGTCTCTGCTGGGCAGTTTCTAGAGGACTTAAACTTGGGTCCCTGCACTTGAGAAATGTATCAATATCATCACTTTGTGAAGATATTGATGATGTGCAGAAACACAGTTACAGTCAGCAAGTAAAGATTCCATAATTTGTTTCTAGACTGTGGACTTTGGTCTATATTGAGGGAACCAGAAAGGTGGAAAGTCAAAGTAGCTTCAGGAAAGATAATAAGCCTGAATCTGGGTCTTGAAGCATCTGGAAGGTAGGGGACAGAACACTGAGGGGCAGGAGTGGGCATGCATGCTGGTGGGACAATGGAGGCCTCCAGTTTAGGATATCAGGGGAGGGGCTTCCTTCCTCCATCCCCAGTCCTGCTCATCCCTCTCCCCTTGTGCATTTCTGCCCAGATCAGAACTGAGAGCAAGACTGTACACCCCAGGGTGTGTATCTAAACACATCCTAAAAACCTCCATGTATGGCTAAACAACCAGAGACCATCCTGATGAATACCTGGACAGGTGATACAGCAGATGCGCACTCAAGGTCCATCCTTCCTTGACAGCATTCAAGGAATGAATTCACACGAGTGACCCAGGTAGCTCAGATTAAGAGGCAGCCCAAAGCCTTAGTCACACCACTGTCTGGGAGCCACCATCACGTAAAGGAGCCACAGGGATTTGAAGCTGGCCTCCAGGGCCCCACTGGCCACCCTGGCCACTCCCTCCACTGATAGAGGGATCACCGCTGCCTGGAGCCCTGCTTTCATGCCCACCTTCTCCCATAATCAGTGATTAGAGAACAGCGTGTAGTTCAGCTGTTCCAGCTCCAGAAACACATTCCAGGCAATAATGGCATTTTAGAGACTCTCTTGGGCTTCCCTGGTGGCTGAGACAATAAAGAATCTCCCTGAAATGCAGGTTCAATCCCTGGGTGGGGAAGATTCCCTGGAGAGAAAATGACAACCCACTACAGTATTCTTGCCTGGAGAATCCCATGGACAGAAGAGCCTTGCAGGCTACAGTCCATGGGGTCACAAAGAGTTGGACACAGCTGAGCGACTAACACACACACACAGAGCTCTCTTGGCAATACCGACTCCATTTTTATTTCCCTTCTTACACCATTCACTTGGCTCTTTGCACAAACGGCCTTAAATAGGAGATCCCTGGGTGTTTGTGACTTAGCCACCCTCCTGGGCTCTGGGGGTGTGATACTGTGATTTATTGTAAAAACAGATAGCTTGGCCTTTGTTCTGTACCTGCTATAGAGCTCCTAAGACCCTCAGAACTTCCTAAGTGTGGAGAGCAATCAAGGTGTCTTTCGGGAAGCTCCCCACTAACCTAAGAATGGGACCTGGTTGCTAGGGGAACTAACCTTGTGATGATAGGGTGGGCCTTTCAGTCTCCCCTCCCCCTTCCTCCCCCTGCCCTCCTAGGAGGGTTTGGGGCTGGAGCTTGAGCTTAGTCACCATTAGTGGCTGGAAACTTAATCATTTGTGCCTGTGTAATGAAGTGCCCCAAAAGGATGTATTATAATCAGTCATGCCCCCATAATGAAGCCCCCAAAAGGATGGAGTTCACTGAGCTTCCAGGTTGATGAACAAGTAGAGATGTGGGAAGAACAACACATCCAGAGGGCATGGGATTCCAGGTCCTTCCCACGTATCTTGTCCTCTGCATCTCATTCATGTGGCTCTTCCTGAGTTGTATCCTATCCTTTCATAATAAACCAGTGATCTAGTGAGTAATGCTTCCCAGCTGGCTCAGTGGTAAAAAACCCACCTGCCCATTCAGGAGACGCAAAAGACGTAGGTTCAATCCCTGGGTTGGGAAGATCCCCTAGAGGAGGGCATGGCAACCCACTCCAGTATTCTTGCCTGGAGAATCCCATGGACAGAGGAGTTTGGAGAGCTACAGTCCAAAGGGTCACAAAGAGCCAGATATGACTGAAGCAACTGAGCATGCATGCGTGTATATATGTATATGTGCAATGGAATATTACCCAGTCATAAGAAGGAATGAGACAATGCCATTAGCAGCGTCACGGATGGACCTAAAGATTACCATACTAAGTGAAGTAAATCAGACAAAGAAAGACAAATATCATGTGATATCACTTATATGTAGAGTCTTTAGAAAGCAGATAAATGAGCTTATCCACAAAATGGACTTCCCAGGTGGCTCAGTAGGTAAAGAATCTCCGCAATGCAAAAGGACACAGAGACACGGGCTTGATCCCTGGGTCAGGAGGATAGAAGCAGACTCACAGACACAGAGAACAAACTCAGGGTTACCAAAAGGGAAACGGGGTGGGGGAAGGATAAATTATCAGTTTGGGATTAGCAGGTGCATACTGCTGTATATAAAATAGATAACATGGTCCTACTATGAGCTCAGGGAGCTATGTCCAATATTCTGTGATAAACCATAACAGAGAAGAATACAAAGAAGAGCAGGTGTGTATACACATAACGGAATCACCCTGCCGTGCATCTTAAACCAGCACAACACTGTAAATCAACTATACTTCAAAAACAAAAAGACGGTAAGAAGCATTTGAATCTGTTGGCTAGCTACCATCACCCCAGCTCACCATTCATTCATTCACACATTCAGAACCATTTAATAACCACATACCACACACTTTGTCCTGCCCTGGTTGCTGAAACTTGAAGATCTCAGAGTCTACTTGGGGAGGCAAATGGTCTAAATCTGTAACTTTAATATATAATAAGGGAACTATATCACAGGAAACTTACCAGTTTTGAAAGGCCCCTATGACAGAGACTTGGGCTTCCCTTGTTGCTCAGACAGTAAAGAATCCGCCTGCAATGGAGGAGACCCGGGTTCGATCCCTGGGTCAGGAAGATCCCCTGGAGGAGGAAATGGCAACCCACTCCAGTATTCTTGCCTGGAGAATTCCATGGACAGAGGAGCCTGGTGGGCTACAGTCCATGGGGTCGCAAAGAGTCGGACACGACTGAGCAACTAACACTTCACTTCATGAAAGAGACTGCAAGCTGCTTACCAAAATCCATGCTCTCCGCTTCTGCCTGAACACACAGCTAGACCATATTCCCGAGCCTCCCTGATGTGGCCACGAGACTGAATTCCAGCCAGAGGAATGCGAGCAGAGTGTTATGTGCTATTTCTAGGTCTGACCCATCGAAACCTTCCATGACTGCTCCTGCGTGCTCTTTCCCTGCTCTCTGATAACTGGGATGGCAACCCTCGGGGCCACCTCGGAAGTCACAGATGAAGTTGGCTGAGCCCCCATCACCCTGAGTCCCCGAAAAGCTTTTGGGAAAAGAGTCACCCTACAAACTTGTTCACCCATCCAGGCCTATCTCTTTAGCAAGCAGTACACTCTTGTTATGCTTTAGTCCTTATTTTTTAGTCTATTCATTAGAGCAACTAGCTGAGCATAAGGTGCCCTCCACTATCAGTGTGGATAACAATGAATAACTTCACTTACTAGGGCTTCCCTGGTGGTTCAGACGTTAAAGAATCTGTCTGCAATTCAGGAGACCCAGGTTCAATCCCTGGGTCAGGAATATCCCCTGGAGGAGAAAATGGCAACCCACCCCAGTATTCTTGCCTGGAGAATTCCATGGACAGAGGAGTCTGGTGGGCTATAATCCATGGGGGCACAAAGAGTTGGACAGGACTGAATGACTAACGCTTGCTAACACAGGCAGTAATTCAGCCCACAGAGACACCATCCCTACTCGTACTATAGAGCCTTGTTCAAACTTCCCCCAACTTGACAGACAGCTCAACTGCCTCATACCTGCACACCCCAGGTGGGGAGAGATACTCAGAGGTAGGGACTGGATATCATCTTTGGCCCTCATTGCTGCCTGGCACATAGCAGGTGCTCAAGGAAAGACTGGATAAAAAATTGAGATGCAGAAAAGAAGAGCAGAGAGGGATTTCTGGTCAGTCGTCTCTTCTGTGCTTTGTGGTGTGGAATTTTGGAGCTTTGGGAGGGTGAAAAAATTGAGAGGTTTTGTCACCAGCAGAATCTCATTTTAAGGAATGAAAAGAATGGATGTATGTGCATGTATAACCAAACCACTCTGCTATTCACCTGAAACTAATGCAGCATTATAAATAACTCCACTCCAAAATAAAAGAAAAATTTTAGTTAAAAAAAGAAATGCTAAAGGATGTTCTTCACGATGAAGGAAAGTGACAACAGACAGGCATTTGCATAAGAATTGCTCCTGATGGGAGAGTCTTGTATTCCTTTCTTACAAGGGCGAGGAAAAGAGATTGTAAGTCATTGGTCAAAATGGACTATTAGCCACTAAATTTTCTACATGCTACAAGCCATTGTGCATCCGCGCTCAGTCGCTCAGTTGCTCAGTCATGTCCAACCTTTTGCGACCATATGGACTGTAGCCCGCCAGGCTCCTCTGTCCATGGGATTTTCCAGGCAAGAATACTGGAGTGGGTTGCCATTTCCTACTCCAGGGGATCTTCCCAACCCAAGGATCAAATCTGCCTCTCCTGCACTGGCAGGTGGATTCTTTACCACTGAGCCACCTGGGAAGCCCATCAGTTCAGTTCGGTTCAGTTGCTCAGTCATGTCCGACTCTTTGCGACCCCATGAATCGCAGCACGCCAGGCCTCCCTGTCCGTCACCAATTCCCGGAGTTTACTCAAACTCATGTCCATCAAGTCGGTGATGCCATCCAGCCATCTCATCTTCTGTCGTCCCCTTCTCCTCCTGTCCCCAATCCCTCCCAGCATCAGGGTCTTTTCCAATGAGACAACTCTTCGCACGAGGTGGCCAAAGTATTGGAGTTTCAGCTTCAGCATCAGTCCTTCCAATGAACACCCAGGACTGATCTCCTTTAGGATGGATTGGGTGGCTCTCCTTGCAGTCCAAGGGACTCTCAAGAGTCTTCTCCAACACCACAGTTCAAAAGCATCAATTTTTCAGCACTCAGTTTTCTTCACAGTCCAACTCTCACATCCATACATGACCAATGGAAAAACCACAGCCTTAACTAGATGGACCTTTGTTGGCAAAGTACCCATAGGCCACTATTCTTCAAGATAGAGGTTGGTTATCTAATGATTTGAAAGATAGTTGGTTATCTAATGGTTTGAAAACAGCATTTTTTTTTTCAGTATAATAGAGTAGCACGGACCAGAAAAGTATAAGACAGAAACACCTCTTTTAAAAAAAGACAGACACAATAAAATAAATGCCCACATGAAAAATAATACCCTTTCTAAAAAGCTACTAATGAAACTAAAGCTCATTATGCTGGGCAATGTCTTATATGTCACACAAATACCACTGTGACATTCTTCTTAAAGTTTAATGTTGATGAACTAGTCTCATTTTCTTAGGCAATGGGACCCATGTAACTTATTATCTCTTTTCTGAGCTGCCTGTCAAGAGGTTCATAGGTAAGTTTTTGCTCAATTACAGTATCTATTCTTATCTAGGTTTGGCTGATATAATAATATGTTCCCAATCTTTCATTCTTTGGCATTTGCTCCTTTTCCCTTAAGTTTTTTGGTATCTAGGTTTTCCTTTCTTGTAACTTGTTTGAAGAAAGGTTACAAGGTTTGAAGGTTTGAAGGTTAATAAATAAGAAATAGAAGTAGTTACTGATATAGGAAAAAAATAAAAATGAATTCAAAGGGAGTTACGGTCAAGAATAATCACCAAATATTAAAAACCAGTATTTTTTTCTATTTAATTATTTTCAATGGGCACTTATCATTACTTTTAAATTCTTAAAGCTATTTTTAATTAGTTTATGATGAATAACAGGCATCAGTGATTGCTGGAAACGTGTGAGTTTTCCCGTTTTTCTAGAAATCAGTGAACCAGTCAGAAGATATGAGGGTGGGACTGCCCTGGGGGTCCAGTGGTTAAGACTCTGAATTCCCACTGCACAGGCACAGGTTCAGTGCCTGGTCGGGAGCATAGAATAAATAAAAATACTCTACGAAATAAAAGAAAGTTTTTTTTTTAAAAAAAGGAAATACAAGGGTGGCACGCTTTATATTTGTGTTTGCTACACAGTGAGGGGAGGATCTCACCCAGCTCCTTGAAAGAACTGTCACCTTTTTGTAGTTTCAGCACAAGTTAACAGAGATGGAGAACTGTCAGCCAGATGGACTATTTATAAATTATTTGCTTAGAGTTTCTGGAGGGAGGGCAGGGTTGTCCATAGGAGCCAAAGAAAGACTTCTGGTACATCTTGAAATGTATTAATACTATGAAGTGTGAAAGTATTATTTGCTTCAGTCACGTCCGACTCCATGCGACCCCATGGACTGTAGCCTGCCAGGCTCCTCTGTCCATGGGATTTCCCAGGCAAGAATACTGGAGTGGGTTGCCATCCCCTTTGCCAGGGGATCTTCCCAACCCAGGGATTGAACCCAAGTCTTCTGCATTGCAGGCAGATTCTTTACAGTCTGAGCCACTGGGAGCTTATGAAGTATGGATGTGGTTAATTTCATTGGTGTGGTCTGAACAAGCCTGTTCTTGACCCCGCCTCCTCCTTTTCCTGTCCAACAAGGAGTGGGGTGGTGACCTTAGAGTGTGAGGTCCTGACAGTCCCGGGTGTGCGTGCCCTGTTGGTCGCTGAAGCTCCAGCACCGAGCACTGGCTCCACAAGTGTGCTCTGAACTGGTGTGTGCGGCCCCCACAGGGGCATGGGGTGCAACCCATAGAAGTGATCGTGAGCTGAGATTACCAGAATCATCAGACACTGGGCAAGTCCTCTGCAGGCAGTGGGTCAGTCTGCCACGTGCCTGTAAACCGTCAATGTGGAATTCAGGCAACCTGTGCTCACTGAAGCATGTCCCCGGTGTGAAGCACAGTGGCACGTTGTCATAGGAGTTCAGTGATGACAACTGGCCTTCTGAGGTTTGATCCCACTAAATAAACTAACCCTGATGACTCCAGACTGGAAGTCGTGTCAAGGCAAGCCTTGCCTGGAATATGACCACAGCATCACCTATCAGCCTTGCAAAATTAATATCTCCCTAAAGGCCCCACTTCCACCCACACTTCCACCCACCCCTTCCTTGCCAACATCTCCACTTCCTTCTAGTGGCTTCTGAAGAACAGAATGAGAGCAACCAGGTGAGGTGGAAGGGAAGTGAGTTGGAATTCCAACTTTATCCTTCACCGATGATTCACTGGTGAACCCCATGTAACAGGGGTATTTCCTAACCTCTCTGAACCTCAGATTCCCCTTCAGTGCCATGGATTTCATATTGACCCCAAGGCTGTTGGGAAGTGAAGCGCGGTATCTGTATGCACAGTGTCTAAATATGTCTCCCCTTTCTCTTTGAAAGTCAAAAGCATACAGCCTGAGCCCCAAGACTCCGTGCGATCTGGCTCACCCTCTCCCTTACCCTCCAGGCACTGGGTCTCCCCCTTGAATTTGTGGACAGCCCAAGCACATTGCTGCCCCAGGGTCTTTCGTCTCTACTGCTGCTGCTTGAGGGGCTTCCCTGGTGGCTCGGCAATAAAGAATCTGCCTGCAATGCAGGAGCCGCAGGAGACACGGGTTCAATCCTGGGTCAGGAAGACCTCCTGGAGGAAGGCTTGGCAACTAACTCCAATATTCTTGCCCAAAGAATCCCAGAGACAGCAGAGCCTGGCAGGTTATGATCCATAAGGTCTCAAAGAGTTGGACATGACTGAAGCAATATCACACAGGCATGCCGTTGCTTGACCATTCTCCAGGTGTCCACGTGGCTGGTTCCTTCTTTGAAGGCAATCTTTTTTCAAACTCCTCCTCCCCAGCAGCCTGATCACAAATATGGATGGATTCTACTTTGTAGCTAGAGGCCAGATTCTCATCTCTAGTGGTCGTTTCTGTTCTTCGTGCTCTAGAAACACCAGGCTGCCCTCAGCCAGAAGAAGGGTCCACAAGATGGAAATCGGGTCCTCATTAGAGAAAATGAAACACAAGCGCCACTCTAGCCCTCAGGGTCTCTGGCCCCCGACCCCAGTCCTGCCCCACTGTGGAAGTGGGCAGAGAAGGGACAGACAAACTGGACCAGCAGAGCCTGAGGCTGGTGTTTGGAACCCACCCTCCCTGCTCACACAGCCACCTCCATCAGCCAGCAAAGAGGCCCAGGGTCCACCTAGAAGCAACTCAGACAGCAGCCCGGGTGCCCAGAAAGGACCTACTTAGGTTCCTGGCTCCCAAAATGATGGCGTGTGGCAGGTCACAGTGAAGGGGCGATCGGGCCCTGGGTGTCTAGCAGCTGGGGCAGGCTTCTGATGTCCAATCCCGAGAGCAAAGCCCAGACAAGCTGTCTTGTCACCCTCTGGAGGAGCCCCCTCTCATCTAAGATCCTCCCTCACCTGCCACCTGCCTTTGGGGATGAGATTTAACCTTGCTCGGCAGGAACTTCTGCCCTAGACCAGCATTCACACGGTCCCGGAGTGTCTCTCCACACATGCTCACGCAGTCCCAGACTCACACCTGCCTTCCAGTCCCCTGTGCCCACTGTTCATGCCAGTGAAGTGAGCACCTTCCCCGGCCCCTGCCACTCCACGCCTCTCTCACAACCCACTGGAAACAAGACTCCAGACAGAAACCCCTTCTAGGCAGGGTCAACCCCACCAAACTCACGTGTGTATTCAATATCACCTGAAGATGCAGAAGGATCATGCCCTGCTCCCCTAAACGCTGCCTCAATTTGCTTTTCTTCTTAAATAACCCCCCACCCCCCCCGGGGAAAGCCTGTGTTTCCCGAAGTGTAAATGCCCTTCCTGGGGTGGATAAGGGCTGGGAGAGACTTCCTGAAATTGTGAGGATGCTCCAAGAGGCTAAAGTCAAGTTGCAGGGGATGACTCTGAACCTCTGTCCTCAGCAGACTGTTTCTGAATTAAACCTCAGTTGTTTGCTGATCCGTTCAGATGTGCTAAACACCCCCTGACTTGTAACAAGGAGAAGATAAAGAGATTGGAATTGGTAATTCATCAACAAAAAGCCACTGCACCAATCCCCTGACTCTTGTCCTACCTCTTTTCTCCTTGATAGGACATGAGCGTCCAGGAAACCACTCAAGTGTCCCTCGCCTTCTGAGGGTGAGAGCCACCCAAGGGTGAGAAGTTGCTGGTCTGGGTGTCCCAGCATCCGGGGAGGCACCCATTTCTCCACAGACAAGCGTGGGACCCCTGAGCTTGGAGCCCCGGGACAGAGCGGTCTTGGGCTGGACAAAGGGCTTTCATGTCAGGGATCATAGACTGAAATTATGTCTGCCTGTCTAGCCAGCAGACGGATTCCCTGCGAAGCCCCTTCCAGGTTCACCGGGGGTCACCAATCTCAAGGGTGGGAATAGGGATGCCCGCTCCTTCACTCCCAGCCCCCTCTCCGTCCTACAAGATTCTAGATGCTCAGGACCAGGTCCATGCAAAGGAGACTCACCATGCAGCCCTGGGGTGGTGGCCATGGAGCGGGCGCACCAGACGCGAAACCCCGACTGTCCCGCGGCTGCGCTGGCGTCTGCACTGGCGTCTGCACTGGCTTATTCAGCCCCCGGGCTAATTCCATCTCGGCTCAGCTCCGTCTGGACGTGCCCGCCCCTGCCTGCTGCTGCTGTCTCCTCCCCCATCCCTCGCTGGGGCCACCTGGCCTCCTCCGGCTGCTGCGCCCTGGGCGCACCGGCCGCTAGTCGCGCCACGTGGAGGAAGAAGCGCGTTCCCGCCGGCGGGTTGAGTCTGGGTCACGCTCGGGTTAATGAAGCTGAGGGGCCAGACCGTAAGACTGCGGCTCTCCCTAACCCCAGGCGCTGCCTCCTAACCTGGTTCGGGTGTGAGCGTTCAGCCGGATTATCTCTGGAACCGTCTGCCTGATTAGTTTCCAATCCCGCCCAGGAACCCTGCTTCCCGCCGCCCTGTGGCTGATCGCCTGGGTGGGGGCGGGTGCTTCCCCGCACAGCCACCAGCTGTCCCCCACCTTTCTCTAGACTAAAAGGAGCAGAAGTGGAGGAATCTCGCCCCAGGGACAGGAAGAAGGGCTGCAAGTGGTAAGGGGAGAGGCAGGTTTTAGAAAAGCTTCCCAGGAAGACTGTGGGACCAGTTGAGGAAGCAGATGTTGAAAGCTCCATCCTAGGAAAAAAGAGGAGGTCCATCTCTCTGGAATGGCTTTGGTACCTAGCCATGGGAAGGGGGATGGAAGAGAAGACCTCCAAAGAGCCATTCTGCATGATGAAATCTACAATTCCAAGATGCCCCCAAGGTAAGCAAGTGCATTAATACCAGGGACCCAGAAAATGAAAAGGTATTATGTTAACATATATGTCAAGTTGGCTCTGTATGACCACAAACTTTCCCAACTCCCATGCTGATAAGGTGGACTGGTGGGACTGCTCTCCACTTTATGCATGAGTGTTCAGTCTTGAAGTCATGCCCAACTCTTTTGGAATCCCACGGACTATAGCCCGTCAGGCTCCTTGGTCCATGGGATTTTCCAAGCAAGAATACTGGAGTGGGTTGCCATTTCCTCCTCCAGGGGATCTTCCTGACCCAGGGATCAAACCCATGTCTCCTTCACTGAAGGCGGCTTCTTTCTTGCTGAGCTACTGAGGAAGCCCTTCCCCACTTTATACCTTGTATCAATTGATGATGAACCTGAGACAGTAAAGGGAAGTAAGGAGCTGAGCAGAAGAAAACCAGAAACAGCATGTGCCCACCCTGGGCTGTGTCCTGGCCGCCAGGGGTAATCAAGGCTGGTATGGATACAGACATCCACTCCCTCCGCACCCTTCTCAGAGCCTCTCCCAAAGGAATGAGTTCTAATAACCGTTCTATGTTTTACTGCCTGTGTACCCATTTCACAGATAAGGAGACTGCAGTGTATAGGTCAGGCCCCATATCTCTGAGGGCTGAGCTCACTCCAGAGTCTGTGCTCTAACACTTGGATCCTGGCTCCTTTCTCTCCCAGACACACCCTTCTCCACCCTCTTCTGGGAACCCTTCCCTATGTTTCCAACGCCAAGAGGACTGGAAACATTTCCACCTTGGTTCATCTCTTCTCTCTCCCCATGCTCCCTGAGACCCTTCCTAAGACTCTCACTTCGGGGTGCTATTCCATCTGGTCTGAGGAGGACAAAATAGAGAGTCCTGGGAGAAGACCCTTGAGAGTCCCTTGGACTACAACATCAAACCAGTCAATCCTAAAGGAAACCAACCCTGAATATTCTTTGGATGGACTGATGCTGAAGCTGAAACTTCCAATACTTTGGCCACCTGATGCGGAGCCAACTCATTAGAAAAGACCCTGGTGCTGGGGAGGATCGAGGGCAGGAGGAGAAGGAGGTGACAGAGGATGAGATGGTTGGATAGCATCACCGACTTAATGGACATGAGTTTGAGCAAACTCCGGGAGATGGTGAAGGACAGGGCAGCCTGGCGGGCTGCAGTCCATGGGGTCACAAAGAGTTGGGCACGACTGAGTGACTGAGTAGCAAGAGCTGGGACCAGAGGCAGACCCACCTTGGAACGCATGCAGAGTGGGAGAGCTCCCAGTTCACACCCCACTGTTTCTCCTTCAGCATCCTATTTACCCTGCTCCCTGCTGTTTTTAAAAATCAAAACATGCAATTTTTCAAGTTCAGCTCTTTCCTTGGTAGTGAATCGTCCTGTCAGTAAATACGAGGAGAACTCGGGCTATGGGTGCACTGAGAAATTGACACCCTCTGTTGAAGAAGTAGCCTCCCACTGAATTTCTCGGAGCTCCACGCCGCCAACAGCACCTCGTCCTGGGTTGGAGCATCAGGCGATCAGTCAGAAGAGAGACAGCTATTAATAATTCTCTGGCCCCAGATCTGCTTTCCCACAGAGACCTTAGAGACTACTCAAAATTGGAGGTGGGGTGATGGATAGAGGGCGACAGCCTTTGAATTATTGAGCAGTTATATAAAACTTCTATCCATTCCTCCTTCCCTCTACCCGGCTAAAGCTCCCCACCAACGTGACTCAACGCAACTCATGGCGTTTGCCTCCAATGTTATCTTCCCTGGAGGTTCTTCTCCAGCGGAAGCAGAAAGGCCTAAAAATGCAGCCCTCCCCTTGTTCCAGTGAGGAAAAGGCTGAATCTGTCAGCACTAGATTCGTGTGGCTCTGGTGGACCAGCCCAAGAGTTCTTGCCCAGGTGTCCAGGTCCTCGGGTTCTGAGCCTGGCGTTGCCACCCAGTGGCTGTGTGACCTTGGGCAAGTCACTCAAGCTCTCTGAGCTACTTTCATCCTCGGTGAAGGGGCAGGAGAGGGCAGTGGATGAGATGATGTCTAAATCTTTTCCAGCTTCATTGTCCAGTACCTGCACTGCGTAGCATCTCTCTCGGGGCTGAAAAGGATCTGGTGTGAAAGCCTGGGCTCCCTCTCCACTCCCCACCCCCCACTTCAGCACCCGGCTCAGAGCAGCCCAGTCATCTCAACCTGGATGAACCACCAGCCTTTGACGAGAAGATAGATTGGCCTTTATTGTGCGTCCGGGAAGGTCCGGGAGCAGAGTGCGCATGCGCGCGGTGCAGGGGTGGCCGAGCCTAGCGAGAGGCAGCGGGTGTCCGCGGAGGGCGGGCAGCGCGTCACGGGCTGCATTTCCTGGGGGAGCACTTGCACTGCAGGGCGTTGAGGATCACGTGGTAGATGACGGAGCCGTTGGTGCAGCGCAGGGGCACTCGCATGGGCTCCGTGCGCGTCGGCGAGCAGCAGGAACACTGGTCCGGCACATCCTCCGTGTCGATGGAGTACAGGGCTTTGCTGGTGCATCTTCCCTGCAGCGGGAAAGAGAGAGGCGGCGACACGGGTGATGGAGAGTCGCAGGGTGGGGAGGGCTCTGGGGCAGCCCGCTTCCTGCACCTGCCCTCCTCCAGGCCTGGCCTCCGCCAGAGGAACCCAGGACAGCCAGGCAATGTGTCTGAAAGGCCTGCCCTAATGGAACTCTCACACCCAGCCCTATAGCTGCGATTTCTGTGCATGTTTGATGGATCTCCAAGGAACGCAGCTCCCACGTTCCATAAGTAACCCTCCATTCTCTTCAAAGGACGCTTTGAATCATTGCTGATGTTTTTATCTTCTGGGGTCAAAAGTTCTCAGTTACTTCAATAAAATATTTGCTTTCAAAAAAAAAGGAAAAAGAAAGTTCCTAGTTTCTTTCACATCTCCTCCTTGTGAACTTCCCAGATCTTTGCACAATGTATCTAAAGAGAGGTGTTCAAATGAAGAGACCCCTCCTCTGAACCAAGGACTCCTTACCTGGCAATAGTGGATGTCCACTTCCCCTTCAGATGCGCAATCGCCCACCTTGATGTGCTGCACCCTGCCCGTGATGTCCTTGCACTCGGGCTCCTCACCTACAGGGCAGGTGAGAGATGGGACCTGTTTTCCCATTCAACATTGTCCACTCCAGTTCCCTTATTCACTGGACATAGGTCAATTTCACAGTAACCAGGTCTCCACAGCCAGCTCCAGGGAGGGCAAGTCAGTGATCCTGGTTCCCCTCAGCTTCTCCTGCTGTCGCTTCAGTCATGTCCAACTCTTTGCAACCCCACAGCCTGCAGCTCACCAGGCTCCTCTGTCCATGTGATTTCCCAGGCAAGAATACTAGAGTGGGCTGTCATTCCCTTCTCCAGGGGATCTTCCCGACCCAAGGATCGAACTTGCATCTCCTGCATTGGCAGGCAGGTTCTTAACCACTAGCACCACCTGGGAAGCCCAGCTTCTCCTGGCCCTTCATAATCAGAGATAAAGATATCACTGGGTTGAACTCACTTAATGGAACAATTCTAACTGCAAGAGGAGCCTAGATTCACCGTGCTTTGGTGATGTCGATGGATAAGACTCACTTTTATACAATTGTAGACTCTAAAAGCCATAATGATCAGAGCAATCCTCTTGTGCTTATAACTCTGCATGTGTGTGAGTTGCTCAGTTATGTCCAACTCTGTGACCCCATGGACTGTAGCCTGCCAGGCTCCTCTGTTCATGGACTTTTCCAGGCAAGAATACTGGAGAGGGTTGCCAGTTTCTTCTCCAGGGGATCTTCCCCACCCAGGGATCAAACCTGCGTCTCCTCCATCTCCAGCATTGGCAGGTGGATTCTTTACCACTGCGCCACCTGGAAAGCCTGCTTATACTATACCCAGAAGCAAACAAGCAATGAAGTATTCAATAAGTACAATTAATATCTATTCATCCCTGCAAATGTCATTGTGGGGACCGAGAAGATCCTTGCAGCCCTTGTGGAATCTTTGCTTTGAGTAAAGCCATCTCCTGGTCGCAGGTATGGGTTTCCTTACCACACAGGGCTTAACAGCATTCAGCTTTGAATCTCTGCTTGCCCCACTGATAATTCTAGGATTTAATGTCAGTTCACCGTTGCCTGTCCAAACACTGGGAGTTTTCCATTCCTGGATGGCTCCAAATCTAATTCAACCTTAACTACATATTAGCCAGCCTCCCAATTTCCAAATAATTTCATTTTAAAGCAAAAGCCTGCCAACCACATTAAGAGAGTGAATGAGGAAAACATATTGAAGCCAACACACAGTAGATTTAAATCCCCGAGCCTGGCTTATTTTCCTTATGGAGGGCCCCGTCTCCTGAAAGCACTGAAGCCCCGTTTGGCCTCATTGCTAGTTTTGCAGATAACAGCCTCGGCCAGATTGCCCCTGCAGCACACCTAGAGGAAAATGCGTCTCTTCCTGGACGGCTTCCTGATCTCAGCCATGCAGACAGGAATCACAGAGAGAGATGCTCTCAGAGTGTGTCCCCTCCGTCTGCAGCTTGGTTACAGCAACTCCAGAGACTGTCAGAGTGAGCCATCAGGAGAAGAAAAAATGACTGACCACTGAAGGTATTCATGTTTTCACTCTTCCTTTCTTTTCCCCAGGGGCTTCCCTGGTGGCTCAGATGGTAAAGAATCCACCTGCAATGCAGGAGACCAGATTCGATCCCTGGGTCAGAAAGCTCCCCTTGAGATGGGAATGGCTACCCACTCCAGTATTCTTGCTTGAAGAATTACACGGACAGCGGAGCCTGGTGGGCTATAGTACATGGGGTTGCAAACAGCCGGACACAACTGAGCAACTCTTTTCTTTCTCTACCTCCAAATAAACATGGGAACATGGACCCAGGAATCCAAAAACAAACAAACAAAAGCTAAGTAACTAAACTAAAAAAACAAAGAATATTAGTCCAGACAAGTAATTCTATACCCAGAGAATACAGCACGAACTTTGGGATTCTGAAAGGTACGGGTGCTCTTGGAAACAAAAATGTGTGGTGAGATGCTTTCTGATGAGCAGACTGGAGCTCCGTCTCCAAAGCTGCTGCAGTAACTACTGGGGGACCAACCCGTGCAACACAAGTGCAAGGTCAGGAAGAGCCAAGGACTTCCCTGGTGGCCCAGTGGTAAAGAATCTGCCTGCCAACACAGGGGATACAGGTTCGATCCCTATTCCGGGAAGATCCCACATGCCTCGGGGCACCTAAGCCCATGCACCATGACTACGGAGCCAGCACGCTCTAGAGCCCATGCTCAGCAACAAGAGAAGCCACCACAATGAGAAGCTTGCACACAGCAAGTAAAGGTAGCCCCAGCTCTCCACAACTAGAGAAAGCCTGGGCACAGCAATGAAGACACAGCACAGCCAAAACCAAAATTAATTAATTTAAAAAAAGAACAGGTGAGAGTGAAGGAGAGGAGGGTAATAAAACTGGTTAATGAGACCAGCCTATCAATCCTTGGAAAGACTGTGTTTCTCTGCAGCCCCACAGCTAGCTTCTCACTTCCCCTTCTCTCTGGGATACCCAAAGAATAGAGGTGTATTGAGTGTCTCATCTGTTGAGATCATAAATCAAGGTGCCTTGTCTTCAAGGAGCTTCAAGGGCAGAGAGAAGACATTCTCTTGTGATAGGACTGTGACCAACCCAAGACCCGGTGAGGAGAAAGGCAAGTAAGAGGCTAGTGATTGCCAGGAGTCTGGAAGAAGGAAGAAGAGACTGGTGTACAGGCATCTGAAAGGGGGCTTGAGGAGGGGGCAGTCCAAGGACACGCGAGGCTGGGAGGCAGTCCCCTGCAGAACGGAATGCAATGACTGTGCTATCTTCCTAGAATAAAGTTCACTTCGAGGAACATCCCCTGGTCTGGATCTGATGGGTTTCAAGGGACAGTCTATTGGTAATGTACTTACATGTGTCACAGCACGTGCCAGGAATTTTCACGATTTTCCCCTAAGAAAACAGCAAAGTCCCGAGTTAGGCACAAATAGTACATAGTGGACACTTTCTGTCACTCCAGGCCAAGTCCTGCCTCTGGACTCACAGCCCAAGGCCCCCGAAGTGAACAGGCTGTCCCATCACAAAGGTGAGCAGACTGACCACCCTGCCCGGCCAGGCTGAAACGGTCCTGATTATTCCAAATTCTCTTCCAGTTGAGAGTCACCAGGACTGTCATTCCCAGGGGAGAACATCAGTCAGTTTGGCCTCTCACCTCCCCATTCAAGGATCACAGATCCAATCTCCCTCAAGGGGAGGTATTTTCTTAGAGCATTGTGGAGAGAGTTTCACCTCTCCATCACGCTGTGATTTTGTAATATTGTTGATTTTTAAACTAGGTCGGGGTTCTCCTTGAACACTGGGAATCATGGCAGAGCTGGACTGCCATTCAGAAGAACCTTCTTTTTTCAGTCAAAGATGGAGCCAGTTGAGAGGAAAGCAGGGCCTGGGCTCTGACGGCTCACCCCCTCAGCCAGACATTTGTGTTCGTTGAAGGGCGGGCAGCCCGTGACCCTCTTCTCCCAAATGAACTCTCCTCTCTTGTTGACTTTGCAGAAGTGACTGTCACAGCCATCCTGGAGTGTCTCATCACGCTGAAAGGAAAGAGAGGATATGCGTTGAGCACATCTGAAGACAGCCCTTGGGTTTCAAAGCCACTTTGAACAGTGATCTTGACTCCTTGGAGTTGTTGAGACAGTGTGGGGGACCATAGAACAAGAATGAGGTAGGTGCAGTCTGGTTTTGCAACCTGTTTCCTGGGAATAGGGCTGTATGAAGGTAGGGAATCCCTAAACTCTTCTGACCACATAACAGCGTAAAGAATTAAGATGCAGTGGAGGTAAACTGGGCAATCAATAGCTGAACTAGAGATGAGTGCCTCTGACCAAGAGATGAGTGAACTAGGCGCCTGCCTCAGCAGCCCATCCTAACTTTCACAGATGGGCATCTCTGCCACCTGACTGCCTACCCAGTCTCAGAGATAATCGAGGCTGGAGAAAACCTTAGAGGTCAACCAACTCTCAATCATGGGGCCCACACCAACTATCCCCTTGTCGAGGAAAGTGACAAAATAACTAAATCCTATACCTCCTAAAGGTTATCCATCTTTTCTTTACAAAAAATCAGAAATAGGTATGAAAAGAAGTCAATATCGACCCAAACTTGGCCCCCTCTTTCTTGAAGAAAAGATCCCCAAGCAAGGAAGCAGACGGTGATCTGAGGGGACAGTCTTGACTTCCACTTGCTCCCACCTTCAGCATCAGGATCTGTCCTCCTCGTAGCTGAATGGTGCACGCCGTAGGCAGGCATCTCCCACAGCATTCGCCCTGGAGCTTCTCTTCCACGTAACCCTGGAACCAGGAGAAAATGCAGCCTCTGTGAGCCTCCCCCAAAGACCCCGTTCATAAGTAAGCCAAACTGTAAATGATTTCATCATACCCAGCCGCTCCAACCAGAAATCTGGGGGCCATCCTCGTCCCTGCTCTCTTTTTCTCATCCCCTGCCTCGCCCCTCACTCATCACCAGATCTTGCCAAAAAATGCATCTTGAACTCATCCACTGCTTGTCATTCCAGGGTCCTCTGTCATCACCGAGTCCACGCAATCATCATCTGCCACTGGACTTTGTCACGGTGGAAATTGCACCCTGCCTCCGTCCCTTCCCCTTCACGGTAGGGGAAAAGGCTGTAGCTTCCAGACCACAGGATTTCATGGTTTTACAAAAACTTCCCCCAAATCTGGGAGACCATACAGGGTAACCAACTTTTTATTTTTGCAAAGAATTTTCACCCATGCTAACCAAGTAAGAACCAAAAAGCGATCATCAGTTGTCTCATCATTGCATTAAAATTTAAGCTCTTTCACCTTTCCCCACCATGCCAAAAGGGACTTCCCTGGTGCCTCAGACAGCAAAGAATCTGCTTGCCATGCAGGAGAACCAGGTCCCTGGATCGGGAAGATCCCCTGGAGAAGGGAATGGCAACCCACTCCAATATTCTCGCCTGGAGAATTCCATGGACAGAGGAGCCTGGCGGGCTACAGTCCATGGGGTCGCAAAGAGTCAGACACAACTGAACAACTAACACTTTCACAACATGCCAAAAGGAAGAAAAAAAAAACAGGAAGAACAAAATTCAGTAAAATTTTAAAAGAATACATTTAGCTATGTGAAAGCCAACTACGGTGTCATTTTTTTCATTTTGCTGTATTTAGTAATGACCACTTAGAGATTCATTCTTTGGGGTCCTGAGGTTTTCCTGCTGTGAATCCCTAGCAGGTCAGTCTGGAGTCCGGGGCAGAAGACCCGCTGTATCACAGGGCTCCCGTGTTGATTGCACCAAGACTGAAGCCTCCTAACCAGCAGGGCGGTGAGGAGTCTGTGAGTGTGCACTGAACCCACCACGTAGGCTGTGGAGAAAGCCAGTGAGGACTGAGCTTCCAGCAGAACAGGGCGACTGGATGGACCCTGGCTACACACACATGCTTGGAAGGACACCGCCAACATCTGAGGCCATGGGGTAAGCTTTAGCTGTGTTTTCAAAATCACACGATTCCTGAAGGTGGGGACCGTGATGGATGGGAGAGGAAGAGAGAGATGGGGAAAACAGCATGAATGCATGCAACTGGTTACTATCAGAATGAGGAAATAAAATGGGGTTGACATCAGACAGGATTTCATGGGAGCCTGGATTGGGGCATTTTCTAGTGAGTGCTAGAAGAAACTAGGAAATACCCTCTACTCAGCCCAAAATCTTTACAGGAGACATGAGGGGTGGGGGACAAATGGAGGAGAAGGTTGCAAAGTGAAGAGATGGGGCTGTGGAGGCTCCATCCACACCCCAGAGGGGCCAAGGGCATGGTGAATTCAAGGACGAGGAAAGATGGAGGGCGTTATGGGAGGGAAAGGGACCAGAGGAGGTGGAGGATGGAGTGGGAGGTGAGAGGAGGGGGCACTGATTTCAGAGGAGCAGTGAACTGAGGAAGGAGGGAGGGGAGGGGAGGGAGCAGGCTGACCTCACTCGCAGGAGAGAGAAGAGACCCTGAGCAGCGAGAACACAGCTGCGAGAATACAGGCACACGGGTGACAGGCGTGTCTGAGCGCTGCTGGGCTTCCAGCCACTGCTGACTGGACACCCACTGCACGGCCACCAGGTGGACCAGGAGGCGGGCAGGGCTGACCGGGCTTTCGCTGGAGCATCCAACCAGGAAGGGCCAGGCATCCCGCCAACCACAGAACTCAGGTCAGAGCAGCCAACGAGCCCTGCTGCCCTGTCCAGGGATGCCCCCCAGGCTCTTCTCAGAGGTGTCTCCCAGCCCTTTTCACAAACTGTGTTGGCCACTCGAGGACCCCAGTCCTATCTCCCCACTGCCCTTACTCTTTTTTTCTTTTCTCACCCTCTTTTTAAACTTTTTTCTCTTGTGAATACATTTATTAACATCGGTCATATGCACGGTTTACAACTGATAATGAATAGTGAATATGGGCTTCCCAGGTGGCACGAGTTGTAAAGAAAACCTGCCTGCCTATGCAGGAGACATAAGAGACACAGGTTCGATACCTGGGTCAGAAAGATCCCCTGAAGGAGGGCATGGCAACCCACTCCGCTATTCTTGCCTGGAGAATCCCATGGACAGAGGAGCCTGGAGAGTTACAGTCCATGGGGTCGCAAAGAGTCAAATGCAACTGAAATGACTTAGCACACACGCACAGTGATAATATAATATTTTATACATTGCACTTGATTATTTTCAAATCTCTTTTGATATTGATCTCTAACATAATTCCACAGTGTTAAGAGAACAGAGTTTGTGTGATTTCAATACCTTTAGGCCATGAAATTTTTGCACCTTGTTTTATGTCCCTGGATATGTTCCAGTGTCTCCTGGTTTATAGTCTATGGGAACTTGAATAAAATTTTGCATCCTGCTGTTGTGTGAAAATTGTACAAATCTTAATTACGTTGAATTGATTCATAGAGTTTTTCAGGTCTACTGTATCCTCCTACTTTTCTGTCTATTCATTCTAGTAATTCTTGAGAGTTTTATATTGAAACTCCAACTAAAAACCTTAATTTATCTACTTAAAAAAATAATTGCAATATCTAGTAGAACTATTTTTTTTAAAAAGCCTTTAAAAAAGAGAATGTACTTTTTTTTTTTTTTTGGAAAGCCACTGCCCTTACCCTTGCTGATGGGCCAGTCTGGCCCCATTCTGCCTCCTGGGAGGGCACTGCTCAAGGTCAGCCCAAGGTTATGCTCCTCCGGGAGGCCTTCTCCATGTTCCTGGTCAGGGTCATGTCTCTTCCCCTTGTTTTCCTTTGTCTCTACCAGCACAAACCACCAGCACAGACCACCAGCTGCTGGGCCCCTTGAGGTATAAGCATCATCTCCCCTGGAGGAGACAGAGGGCCCACGTTTCTGGTGATGCTGACAGTTCCATCTGACATTTGCAGTTCAAACAGACTGACCTAAACTTGACCCAGCACAGCTCCCCACATGCAGGAGGCTTCCCAGAGGTCCAGGGAAGAATGCTGAGCGACAAGAGGGCACGTGAGGCAGAGCTCAGCAAAGACTGAGAGACACACAGCGGAGCTAATCTCCGGGATGTCAAGGGGGAGGAAGTGAGTTCACTGCCCTGGGTGGGTGTGTGTGTGTGTGTGTGTGTGGTGTGTGTGTGTGTGTCTGCTTGGTTGCTCAGTTGTGTCTGACTCTTTGTGACCCCATGGACTGTGGCCACCAGGATCCTCTGTTCATGGGACTCTCCAGGCAAGAACACTGGAGTGGGTTGCCATTGCCTCCTCCAGGAGACTTTCCCCATCCAGGGATTGAAACCGCTATCTCCTGCACTGGGAGGCAGATTCTTTCCATCTGAGCCATCAGGGAAGCCCACACTGCCCTGAGGAGATGCAATTTTGGAGAAGAGGAGGAATACACAGACCAAAGGGGGCTGTGGATTTAAAAATACTTAGAAACCTATGTCTAGAATGGATTTTAAAGCTGGGTACCTAAGGATGCAGAGGAGGTGGCTATGCCACCCTCTGACCACCAGAGGGCGCCAGTAGAGACTGTGCTCATATCTCTGACCACTTTCCAGCAGGACAGCGGGTGTGGACCTCTCTCTCCTGGCATTGATTGTAATTCCATGGACATTCAAGTGAAGGGGTGCCACAGACTCCAGACAGCATCATACCTTCCCATATCCAAGTCCAGATGATTCAGGGGAGTTGTCTCACACACACACACACACACACACACTTGCACTGGAAATCCTAAAACAACTGGGATTTTAAATTAAAAAAAAACAAAAACACACACATTCCACTCTCTTCTTCCAAAGTGAGGCAGGGATGTTCTCCTTGAGCCATTCTATCAGAGACAGAATGTGCATCCTGTAGATCCCTTCATTCCCCATGTATGTTATTAAGCCCCTCCTTAGAGCTTCACACATTGCACAAGTGCAGAACACACCCTGTCCTCAAGAGCGCTGACCACACCGGCTACAGTGCTCCTCCTCCCTCCTCCCATCGCCCCTCCCCTCTGGCCACTGCATTGCTCCTCTGATGAGAGATTCCTCTCCAGGAACCGTCCAGCCCCCACCCACTGCTCCACCACCTAGAAGAGTGGTTACTATTACATATTCTGTGCATCCAGCTCACAAGAAACTCATCCAACCAACTGTATTTTCTAAGACAGCAGGAGCCCCAAATGCAGGGGCAGCCTGCAGAAGAAGCCAAGGTGTCCTCCTCAGCATTGGGTGCAGCTCTGTGCAAGGGGTGGAGGGGGGGTTGCTAAGAGTACTGATTACACCAGTGAATGCATGCTCTCCTCTACTCCACTAGAAATGATGATCCAGATCCCAGATCCCACTCCACGTCCCAGATCCCACCTGTGGGATCAAAGCAAACACCATCATTGCAACCTGGCAAAAACAGGGTGAACTATTTTAGGTCACCCCAGTGTTCAATAGGGCTTCCCTGGTGGCTCAGTGGTAAAGTGTCTGCCTGCAATGCTAGAGATCTGGATTCAATCCCTGGGTCAGGAAGATCCCCCGGAAAAGGAAATGGCAATCCACTCCAGTATTCTTGCCTGGGAAATTCTACTGGACAGAGGAGCCTGGTGGGGTGCAGTCCATGGGGTCACAAAGAGTCGGACAATATTAATAAAAGTATACTTTGAGGCAGGTCCACTCCTGCCTCAGAGAATGTTGTGTAGAATTCTGCACATAGCAAGTTTCTGATAAATAATTGTGAGCTAACTGGTAACTGTCAGATAAATATTTGACTGATTTTTAATGTTTTCAAAGATCAGTAGTGATGTCACTTAAAATGTTGCCTAAAAGAAGAATACAGAATTGTGAATATGATCTCAGCATTGCAAATACAGGAAGAAAACATTTAAAATGTACAAAACTAAGTTATAATTATTTCTGAGAAATGCAATCTGGGTAGGTGACTTTTAGTCCCTTCCTGACAGTTGTCAGATATTTCCATAATCAGAAAATCACGAAAGCTTGTACTTAAAGACCCCGGCGAGGTCCCATTACCCGGATCCTACAAGGACCCAGCTGACCCCCCAGCACCCCCAGCCGCAGCATCTCTTACCACAGGGCAGGCCTGGCAGGTGGTCTGCCTACACTCCAGCTTGAATCCGGAGATGACCCCCGCCTGCACTGTGCAGCGGCAGGTCATGCATGCGTCAACCATCACAGTCTTCCCAGGCTGGAACCAGGGGGGACCAGGGTCAGGCCTCCTGGCACCCCGGTCCCCCAATCCCCGACTGCCCTCAGCCCCATGAGCCATCTGTCCTAGGTGTGGGGCCCGGCTGCTCAAAGCTGCTAGGAGCCATCATCACCCCAATTCCCCTCCGGTCCCCAGAGGCCACTCCCTCCCCCACTGTCCCCCCTCAAGGATGGCAGTGGTGAGAGTGAGGGCTTTCTCCGGGGCAGAGAGAGAGGGGACAGACTGACATCTCCCGTGCCTGGGGCTGGGGGACCGGGAGGTGAGCGCTGGAAGGTGAAGGTGGGACCCAGGCGCTGGGGAGTTGGGGCTTCCACCCCAGGATGTATGGGAAGCCTAGGAGCAAGGGAACTGCGGGTGGAGCAGAGCACCCTGGGTCCTGTCATTTGCACTTTCATTTTCAGATGCTGCCCACCCTCCACACAGCCCTTGTCCCTGCCCCCCTGGGGAGAAGGCATCAGCTCACCCCGATGATGGTGCCGTTGAGCACGCAGGCCTGCACGGGCTCTGGGGAGAGACAGGCGCAGGGCGTGAGTGATCGGAACACACCTGGTGGAGACCTGCAACCTGGCTGCTCCGCTGGGCTGGGCCTCCCTCCTCCACCCGCCAGTCCTTCCCCCCACCCCACGCCAGGCACTGTGGGTCCTCCCACCCACGTGGCCATACTGACCCCAGGCCCCCCAAGCATGGGCAGCTGCCTGCTCCCCACCCTCCAGCCCCCTGGAGCCCTGGAGGGGAGGGTGCTTGTTTAAGTGATTCACACTGGGTGCTGAGGTTGTGAAGGAATGAAAATCTGCTTTGGAAACTAATTCCCAGGACAAAATCACACAAAGAATTCAGAGTAGGAGGTGGTGAGAGTTGTTTGTTGTTGCTGCTGCTATTGGTTATTTGGTTGGTTGTTTATTTATTTAGTTGGTTGCTTGCTTGCTTGGTCGATGGTTGATTGGTTGGTTGGTTGATTAATTGGTTGGTTGGTTGGTTGGTTGGTGGGATTAGGAGATGGGCAGTTGGAATACCTTCTCCAGAAGAATGATGAAGAAGGCATTTCTAGAATCAGAGAAGCCTGGGTCCAATCCCAGTGCTACCACTCAGGTGAGCAAATGGAGGTATCTTGGTACTCACTGTGATTGTCATGGGGTGACATGAGGCACGGTGCAAAGCCAGCACTGAGTTCAGTGACGTCCTTCAGGAATTGTCCTACTTCTCTCCTCTCATTTGCTTTCTCCCAAAACATTAGGAGTGGACAGGAAGATTTGATCCTGCCCATTTCCCTAAGCTGCTCCAAAGGCAAGGATTCGGGAGCCCTTCTGAGCCTTTTTGGAGGGTTGGGAGGCCTGAAGGCTGGCCTGGCAGCACGTCTTACCGCAGCGACAGGTCGGACAACAGCCCAAGGTCTGACAGCGCAGCTGGAAGCCCAAGGGGCAGACGGGGACGTTCAGCTGGGGGCAGGAGACGTTCCTCTGCTGCACGAAGACCTCCTCCTTGACTCGGACGCACTCGTGGATGAGGCAGGGGTTCTCGGGGGAGGCCCAGTGAGAGCCCACCTGCGGGCAGAGCACCTGAGTGGGTCGGGGGGCCGGAGGTCCTGCTGGGAGTGGGCGGTCCCCCGGGGAGCGGGGGTGGGCCCTGGAGGTGAGCCCTGCTCCACAGCTAAGCCCGGCCCACAGGGGGAGGCCCCTGGAGGGAGTGACAGCTCATCCAGGTTCTTCGGTGAGTCTGGTTCAGAGTTCCCCCAACCAGGAGCCCAGCTCAGAGCCACGTGTGCTCCCAAGACAGTCTTAAGCCACCAGAGGAAGCACCTGAGGACGCCTGAGGGTGCTCCCTCCACCCTCAGCCCGCCTGGGAGCTGAGCAACCAGGAACAGCTGCATAGGGAGACAGCGGAGGGGAGACACGGGGATCGGGGAAACCCAGCCCATCACCCAACCTCACACGGCCTCCCTCTGAGGATGGGATGCTGGCATCTGGCCCTCATCCCTGCAATTTGTCCCCAGGACTCCAGGAGATGCGCATGACCAGGGCAAGGCAGTTAATCCTTTGCCCTCCCTCTAAACAGAGTGTGTTTTGGTCTCCCTGGAGGACTGAGAAGGGGAAGGCCCCCAGGTGCACCTCACACCCACCCTAGCACCTGCCTCCTGAGGATCCCAGGGCTCAGCACCCCCACTTTACCCATATCAGCCAGAGCAAAAGGTCTGTTCACATCCCAGCATCTGGGCTAAGACTCCCAGGGAGGGATCCTCTGTGTTTCAGAAAACAGCTTGACGAGCATCCAGAGCCAACGTGAAGGCCTCTGGCCATAAAGGAGAAGCTAGGCTGCTCTGGTTCAGGGAGGGGGATCTGGGGGTGGGGGGCCAGACAGGAGAAGATAAGGGAGGGGGGAGGGGGGCTGCCAGCATCGTCAAGGGCCACAGCCAGAGCTGCAGAAGTAGCTTGTGGGGTCTGGGGACAGAAACACTGTTTGCTTCTCTGGATTGTAAATTTCTCCAATGGAAATCAGCGACAAGGTCAGAGGACCCTGCCTGGGCCATCACACAGACCTCCACCAACCATCAGGGTCCTCAGGTGAACAGGAGAACATAACCCCCACCCCCAGGAGCTCGCAGAACTCACAGGGAGGGCACTGGGCTCCTCCCCAGATCTGGGGCAACCTTAACTAGTTCCCCAGCTGACAGCTGGATAAACCAACAGCTACATTAAACTCGCCGTGGGGAGAGCAAACAGTAGGGAGTGAGCATCTACTTTATCAAAACCAAGGCCAGCCCTGGCCCCCGGATGAAGTTGGCTCGGCCCCCAACCTCCTACCCACCCACCCTGGCCCAGACCTACACTCTTCCACTGGGACTGGGTGTCCCCCCGTGGGGAGCCAGTCACCACCTCGCAGGCCGATGGCAGGCACCTTCCGCAGCACTCGCCCTCGCGGAGGACGTAGGTGAAGCCCTGAAAACACACAAAGGATGGAATGTCAGGACAGCCGGCAGCAAAGATGCAGGCGTTCTGGTCCCCACGGAAGGTGTTCGGAGCTCCGGGGCTTGCAGAGGACAGCCGGACTGGACGTCCTCATCGCTGCGCTTCTCATGCTAAGTGGTCAGGAAGCACCACCCGCTGAATCACTACGGGTCTCACACCATCCATCCAGATACAGCCCTGCCCTCTGCAAGCATCCACTCCAGACCAGGAGCCCGTCCTTGTTCAGTTGCTAACTCATGTCTGACTATTTGAGAGGCCATGGACATAGCCCACCAGGCTCCTCTGTCCATGGAATTCTCCAGGCAAGAATATTGGAGTGGGTAGCCATTTCCTTCTCCAGGGGATCTTCCTGGACCAGGGATCAAACCTGCGTCTCCTGCATTGGCAGGTGGATTCTTTACCACTGAGCTACCAGGGAAACCCCAAGAGTCAGTCCATGGGGGTATTAAAGACGTTCAGAGTTCATGCAGCAGCCTCCAGCTGACCCAACGTTTATCATGGCCCAAGTCTAGAACCCTCTATTGACCAGAGGAGAACATTCAGGATGCCTGGAGTCTGGGCTCGGCCCTAACAGGGCCAGTTACCTCACCAGATGAGCGCCTTGACCCCAGGACCTCTCAGTAACCTGCAGAGCTGGGCTTCCCCAGGTCACCACTTGACACCGACCTAGTAGTTTACAGGGCACCATGAGATGAGACCAACCATCCCGAGAGAGCCGACCAGGGAGACCAGCATCCTGCAAGTCTGCCAACCCATCCTCCTCTTGGAGGTCCTCCAATCTGGCCAAAGCATGAGGACCTTGGATTGAAACTCTCCACCGAGAAGGCGGAAGCAATGTACAAAGAACAGACAAAAGCGTGATGTGCAAGGCTGTCCCAGGGGAGGAGGGGCCGGAACCCAGGACTGAGCGGCATCTCGGAGAGAAGGATGAACTGCAGGTGTTCGGGACAGGCGTGGACACCACCCCCGCTCTGCTCCCCCTGCGCACTCACAAGCAGCACCAAGTCCCAGGATGTGCTCGACACTCAGCAACACCCCAGCTACTGCCTCTCCCAGGGACGCGGGATCCCGAGGGCCATCTCCATGGGACCTGCCAACACCCAACGCGCGTCACAGCGGTGCTTGGCAAGCTGTTCTCAGTCTTAATAGCTGAGATCTCATTAGTTATCCTGCAGCTGGAGGTCAAACCAGTCAGTCCTAAAGGAAATCAAATCTGTTGCCAGCTATACCAGCCTACCAGCACAGCCTCAGGCTAGGAGTCAGGATTCGCCCCTGTCTCCTGGCTTCAGATGATCCGTAGCACGACATCCCTCTGCTTTCAGCCAACTTCAACCCCTCTGCTTTCTAACAAGTGGGAAGAACAGCCCTGCCTCTTCTTCCTTCTGGAGGAGAATCATGAGGATGAATAAGACCTAATGGCTTAGATTTCCCTGGTGGTCCAGTGGTTGGGAATCCACCTGCCAATGCAGGGGACCCGGGTCCGATCCCTGGTCTGCGAAGATTCTACATGCCGAGGGACAACGAAGCCCATGAGCCACAACTTCTGAGCCCGCCGACTGCAACTACTGAAGCCCGTGTGCCCTAGAGCGCATGCTCCACAACAAAAGAAGTCGCCACAATGAGAAGCCCGCGCACCGCAACTGGACAGCAGCCCCTGCTTCCCGAAACTAGAGAAATCCCACGCGCTGCAACAAACACCCGTCACAGTCAAAACAAACAAACAAACAAACCTCCCTACCGAAACGCAAAACATACTGGGGACCAATTTTATAAAAACGACCTCCAAACAGCATTCTCTTCACCTGATGGCACGTTATTCCTGCTGCCTCCTGTGGCCTGTGGGAGGAGATGGAGACGGATGGGCGCTCCCCAGAGGCACCCCTGGATCCCACAGCGTCATCCTCTCCCAGGGGCCTGGCAGGCCCGCTCCTCCACAGCACCAGCGAAACAGGGAGAGCCGTGGGGCAACTGAATGGACGTCCCCACTTCTGGATTCACTCTCAGGCCCTCCCCTCCATCAACAAACCACACACACTTCTGAAAAAGCATCAGGAGCCTTCTCTTCGCTGCTGTTGCAGGTATAAATCTGTCCTAGCTCCTCCTCTTTGATCAACATTCTCTACTGAAAATAAAGCAGTAATAATAATGTAACTGAGCAGGACCCCGTGGGGCCTTCAGACGGGCCTCCCCCACAGCCTCTGCTGTAGCTCCTCTCTGAAGTACCTGGGTAACAATATTTGATGCACATTTTCTGAGTTGTTTTACCAATGTGAAAACTCCCCACCAAACAGAAGAAGTTCACCACTTGCTGACCATGAGCACCCAGGCCTCCTGGGGCCTACGGACTGGTCATGTTCACCCTTATGACACCACCTGCTCCTTCATTCAGCCCATCAGAGAACTGTGTGCAAGCTGATCACATACTTTGTGACCCCCTCCCTCAACTGGCTTTTAGAAATACTTTGCCAAAACCCTTAGGAGATCTTGGGGATTTTTAGGGCAAGAGCGACCTGTCTCCTTAGGTGGCTCTGCAATAAACCTTTCTCTGCCTCAAACTTCGATGTTTAGGTTTGTCTGGCCTCCCTGTACATGGGGCACATGAACTTGTGCTAACAATAATAGCTTTAAACCAGCAAGAAGAATTCAACCCACAATCCCTCCAGCAGACTGTGGTTCGCTTTCTCTAGAGTCAGATCAGTCTTTACTGGGCAAGAACAGAGCATCCCCAAATACACAGGTATCTTAGTGGGCAGGCCACCACAAAAAGAATTAAAAACTGAATTGGGGGGGGGTGTCAAACTCCCAGCTATACCTCAAATTATAAACATAGCTCGACTTCTGTACCTCAAATTATAAACATAGCTCGACTTCTGTACTTCAAATTATAAACCTGGTCTGAAAAATCACCAACCTATGTAGAAACACGATGTTACACTGACACTAGAACCATCTCAGAAAATTCAGAACGCGTGTCTGGACTAGGTTTAGGCTAAGAAGATGCCTGAAAAGGGAAAAGACAGGGAAAAAAACCAAGCCCTGTTTTCTAGGCTATTAAATCCATCTCTCTGCTTAAACCAACTCCCCAGCCCTCTGGCCTCAAGACCACATAACAGAGATGACCATCAGCTGAGAGCTGGTCATGGGAGGATGACAGAGTGATGCTCGCTTCATGCTTCTTTCCACTACCTAGCCCCACTCCCCTCCTGGCCCCTCCCCTCTGGCCTTGAACCAGAAGTTCCTAAAGGGGCTTTCTTGCCCGTTCCTGGGATCCCCATCCCTACTGCCCCCACATTGCTCCCCCTTACCGGCTGGCAGCTGTCTGCGCAGGGTTTCTGGGAACACTGGGCCACACGCAGGCCCATCACAGCATCCTCCAGATCCGTGCAGGTGCAGGTATCACAGCCCTCCTCCCAGAACTGGCCCACGGGGTAGATGGTGCCTCGGTGGACGCACACCTGTAGACGCAAGGTTTCCGTGAGCGAGTTCACTCGGTTCATCTCAATAAGAGGTGAGTGGGCATCTGCTGGGATCTTCCCTGGTGGCTCACATGGCAAAGCGTCTGCCTATAATGCCGGTAGACCCGGGTTCAATCCCTGGGTTGGGAAGATCCCCTGGAGAAGGAAATGGCAACCCACTGCAGTACTCTCACCTGAAAAATCCCACAGCCAGAGGATCCATGTGTTGGAAGCTACCCTAAGTGCTGAGACTACAGCAGTAAGTGAGACAGCATGGTCTCTGTCCACACTAGAGTCTGGCCTCTTCCCACCCCTGCCCATCTAACTTAGGAAAGCCCACCCCTGAACTGGCCCCCTGTGAGTCTTTCATGGCCCTCAGGTGGGGATATAAACACTGGCTGACCTGACCCACTATCACCGCTGCCTTCGTTGCATTGAACTCCTTCCGGTGTCCCTTGGAAAGCTGTACCCTACTTCTCAGGCCTAGTGATATCCTTGGACTCGGAACCCACCCACGAATAGCCCTCTGTCCTGTGAGGAGTGACTGAAAGTGAGGGACGGCTAGGCAGGGACTATGAATGAGTGCTCCCTTGAGGCCCGCAAAGGACAAGAAATGGATCAAACGAAGGCTCGGGCACAGAGTGTGGGCTGTGTTTGAGACACAAGGATCCTGTTTGGAGGAACTGTAGACTATGGAAGGAACGTGGGAAATCCCAGCGGCTGGTTAGGATTAGAACAGTAAAGCCTGGGGTGCAAGTGATACACATGCTCAGACTTTATTTTCTTGGCATGAGATGCTCAAGGAAACTCTTTGATCATGAGGCTTAAAGACAGGTTTTAAATGATCCCAAGTGTGTCCTCCAAAGCTCCAAACAGGTGTCTATGTTCACTCACATCATAACAGTACAAATAGGTTTAAACCATTTTCCTATACCTGCTCTAAAGAATCTGCCTGCAATGCAGGATACCCGGGTTTGATCCCTGGGTCGGGAAAGATCCCCTGGAGAAGGGAATGGCTACCCACTCCAGTATCCTTGCCTGGAGAATCCCATGGACAGAGGAGCCTGGTGGGCTACAGTAGTTCATGGGGTCACAAAGAGTCAGATGTGACTGAGCCACTAACACTTTCACTATACCCACTCGGTCTTCCAGCTTCTGTACAAGGAGCTCTTTACAGGTAGGACCATATCTTACACCATGTTTATAACCTCGGCACGCAGCCATGCTGAGACACGGTAGTCTCTGAGTACCCGCTGAGCTAATGAGATTCAGGCTAAGAGAGAATGCTGACGCCCCCCACCAGCCCACACAGCGCTCATCCGGGCAGGAAGGCACGTCTTCCATGAGAAGCATGTGTCTGGCCGTCACGCCAGCCAGAGCCAAGCAGCCCTACCTTGTCGGGGAGGCAGGTGGTGGTGGTACAGCCGCAGTCGTTGGTGACGGTGGAGGCCAGGTACCCCAGCGGGCAGCTCACCGTGGAGTTGGCACAGCTGCAAGCGCACTCGTACTCATCACAGCACCTGGTCTTCTGAAGGGCGGGCGTCCGATGTGGGGGGCAGGAGGGCGGGGACGCCTTCGGGCATTCCTCCTTCCTGCAGGCTGAGGGGCAGCACAAAGTGGTACCCAGGTCCTGTCATGCCGAGCCCTGCACTCAGCCCGGGCTCCTCAGCATTCAGCTAGGATGCGAGGTCCCTGGGAACTCTAGCCCCACTGAAGTCAGAAACACACGTGAGCCCCACTCAGGAGCCCTGGGACAGTCAGTCACACTGCAAAGCACTTAGTCTGCAGGAGAGTAAGGACACCAATCCAAAGGGGAAATGTGAGGTTATTTTAACAGAGGGGAAGAGAAGGCTTCTAGGTGTCCAGTCCATCACCCTCCCAGGCACCTCTGGGAAGGGTGGGGTTCTTTCACCTGCAGATACTCAGAAAGGACAGATGCAGAATCTCTAAGACCCAGGTACCCCAGGCACACAGGCACTGGTTAGCATTTTTACAAGCTGGTAGCTTATGAGATCTTATTCCCATCTCAGTACCTGGAATAATAAATACCCTACAGTTTTAGGTCCTCCAACAATGATGAATGAAAAACAACAGCAAATCCACAGTGGCATTTTATCAAGGCCAAATCCTACCCCATGTCTTTGCCTGTCCCCAACTTCCTCCAGATATAAAGTGTTCTCTCATCCTTGAGGGTTTCCATCTATGAACTCAAGTGAGATTCCAAATCAACAGGACAGTAAGTAGGTATTGACTTTAGGTGGGTATACTCAGTAGCTTAACACAAAATGTGGTTTCTTAACACGTCCAGGACTTTCTTTAGTCCAATCGTAGGCTTAAATTGGTAGTACTTAGAATTTAAACAGATAAAAGTACAGGGAATGAAAAATCTATAAATTTATTTGGGAATAAGCTCCAATACTTTGGCCACCTGATGCAAAGAGCCAACTCATTGGAAAAGACCCTGATACTGGGAAAGATTGAACGCAGGAGGAGAAGGGGACAACAGAGGACGAGATGGTTTGATAGGATCACCAACTCAATAGACATGAATTTGAGCAAACTCTGGGAGACAGAGAAGGGCAGAGGAGCCTGGCACGCTGCAGTCCATGGAGTCACAAAGAGCCAGACGTGACAGCAACTGAACAACAACAAAGATCCAGTGATGAGGACAAGCCAAGGTACATTCCTTCCCCTCCATGGTTTACGGGAGGACGGGAGTAAATAAAAATGAGATATGGAGGCTTCTTCATCTCAGGTCCAACTGCCTCCTAATAAACCAAGAGGGCGATGCCTGCAGCTGTGCCCACACCTGCTTCCCCGTCACAGCCTGTGGCTGGGAGGAGTCTTAGAGGAGTCAGTCCAGGTGTGACCTTGACCCTTCTGTTCCAGACACACCCCAAGCCCAGACTCAGCTCACTAGAATACAGGACACCTTCCCAGGTCAGGGGACAGTGACTGCACTGCCCCCTTCTCACCCCCAGAGGGAGGACTTACCACAGGTGAAGTTGGGTCTGCACTCGCCGGGATTGGACAGCATCGGCTGGAGGCCATCTTCACAGTGAGGCACCGGGGGCAGTTCACAGCTCACCAGGTCACAAACTGAGGGCCAGAAGAGGGGTGGGCCCTCAGGGTCCAGCGAGGCCACGCTTGTGCTAGCGAGTGGCTCCCTACATTTCTACCCATGAGACCGCCACTGTTTACACACATGATGACAATGAGATAAAGGTGAAGCTAGAGACGGAGACAGAGGGAGAGCTGGAGATGAAGATGCAGGTGGAGATGCAGGTAGAGATGGAGATGCAGGCAGAGTTGGAGATGCAGGTAGAGATGGAGATGCAGGTAGAGTTGGAGATGCAGGTAGAGATGGAGATGAAGGCAGAGAGTGGAGATGTAGGTAGAAATGGAGATGCAGGTAGCAATAGAGATGAAGGTAAAGATGGAGATAGAGGGACAAGGAGGGGGCAGGGGGGAAGTGATGATAAATAAATATATACATAATAGACAGATGATCGATAGATAACATAGATAGATCTAAGCTACAGGACAAACTCATGTTAATTACTCTCATCATCTGCAGGGACTCCAGATCTAGGCCAAGTCTCTTGAACCCTCTAGACCTCAGGATCACCTTCTCTAAGGTGGGAAGTCCACCACACAGGGCCGGTCTAAGCCTGTCCTGAAATAATGGCGGCAAAGTGCCTGGCACCTTGAAGAAGCTTTGTACCATCCATAAATGAAAGCCTTGAACTAAATGACCACCTGTTCCCTCTACTGCTAACAACCCAAGACGGTTGGGATGGGGTCCCAACAGTCTACTAAACTGTTCTCCAGTCAGATCTCCTGACGGGGCTTCTGTTTGTCCTTGAAATATTTCATCAGCATAAAGCAAAGTCTCACGATTTCTTTTCGAGGTCCTCCCGCTGCCTTGATCTACCTGCTCTCCCTCAAAGATTTTGTTGCTGCAGACTTCACAAGCCTATGTTTTATTTCTTTGCCTGTACAGCTAAAAAACACCTCGGACAGGATGAGCACAGCGCCCTAGAGATTTCCTGTCATGTTGACCAGAATTCCATCAGCTCTGGATTCATTTAATTACACTGTCATTCCACCAATTATTCAGAATGTAGTTTGCAATCCTATAACAAAACCCTCTGACAAATAACGTGCTGAAATCAAGGTGCCCGTCCGTGTGTGGCCTTCTCTACAGTTACTCTGGCATAACTGTGCCAGTTACTCTGGCATACTCACAATTTTTAAAGGTTATGCTCCACTTATAGTTATCATAAAATATTGGCTATATTCCCAGTGCTGCATAACATGTCCTTGTAGCTTATCTACTGTACACACAGTAGTTTGTATCTCTTAATCCACCCCCCATTTTACCCCTCCCTGTCCCCTCTCCCCACTGGTAACCACTAGCTTGCTCTCTATCTCTGTGAGTCTGTGTCTTTTTTGCTACATTCGCTAGTTGGTTGCAGTTTTTAGACTCCACATATAAGAGGTATCATACAGTATTTGTCTTTCTCCGTCTGATACACTTCACTTAGCATCATGCCCTCTAGGTCTATCTGTGTTGCTGCAGGTGTCAAATTTTATTCTTTTTATGGCTGAGTAGAATTCCATTGCATGTATGTACCACATCTTTATGCATTCATCTGTTTCTTTTTTTTTTTTTTCTGTTTTTTTGGCCGCACGGCACATGGCATTTTAGTTCCCTGACCAAGGATTGAACCTGTGGCCCCTGCAGTGGAAGGATGGAGTCTTAACCACTGGACCGCCAAGGAGGTCCCTATCCACTCATCTCTTGATGGGCACTTGGGTGGCTCCCATATCTTGGCTGCTGCAAAAAAGGCCTCTGTGAGCGCTGTACCCTATTCTTTCTTAATGCTCTCAAACCTTACATTTGATAAGTCACTGCAGAATCTTTCTAGGAAGCAAATCCTCTTTTCCAGAGGCTACTCTTTCCAGGTTTTAGGAAATCCACCCCCGGCCCCTCCCACCGTCCCCTTCAGCACCACCACCTCGCCCTCCGGGGCTGGGCTGCTGTTGGACCTGGAGAAAGGCCGCGGGGTGACACGTACCACACTCGTACTCGGGACAGCACTGCTGAGTGCTCTGCCGGAGCCGGGCCACCTCACAAGGGCCGCACGTGGGCACTGGGGACAAGAGGCCACAGGGGTCAGAAGAAGAGACAACAGTAGCCCCCAGCACACACCCCGCCCCCCGCAGACTCTGCGCCATGGCAACCAGCTGGCCAACAAATGAGTCTCCCCGGCACGTCCTGCCATCCCGCTCAGATGCGCCCTCAGGACACCAGGGCTGAGAGTCAAGGTGGGACAGCAGGAGAGGCCTCCCCAGCCCTCCAACCCGAGAGCTCTACCCACGTGCAGAGAGGGTACTCCAGCCACGAGAGGCAAGGGGGGTGCTGGCACAAGTAATCCATGTATGGATCTGGCCCCCCGGCTCTAGAGACGGTGTGGGTGGGGGTGGGGGGTTGAGGGGGACCTCACCTCCGGCCAAGGGACAGGGCTGTGTCGTGCAGTTGACCCTCCGGCCGCTGAGGCACGTGCAGATCTGGCAGGGCTGATGGTCTGGGACCCACGTTTCCAGGAGCTGAGGGAGAACGAGGTTCAGAGAGAGTCCAGGAGCTCGTGGAAGTCGGGCGTCTCCACTCCTGGCTCTGTCTCCCCAGGTGGGGCCCCAGGGTCAGAGCCATGCAGATGAGCCAGGCGGACAGAGCCAGGGGGTCCTGAGAAGGAGGCATGGGGCCGCCCACATCACTTTGCACACTCGGGGGAAGGGCAAACCACAGGTGTCAGGAAACATGGAGCTTTCACTGCAACCCTTCTGATGGTGATGCTAAAATGAAGCAAGGCAAGAAAACAGGGACTCTGGTGTCACCACCACCCCCCACCGGCCACGTCCCAAGCCAGAGAAGAAGCTGGGCTGCAGCCTGAGACAGGTTCCCTTTGTTTCTAGAACAGGCTTCAGACTATGCGGCAGGAAGAATGGAAGTGGGAACAGCAAAACTCAGAATTGCCACTTGTTTGGGTCTGGGAGTGACTTTGGAGACCAGGCTGCAGTTTCCAGATGAGGGATCACCTAGGGGCTAACGCAGTGACCTTAGGGCTGGAGGTAGCCCTGCTGCACAAGGGCTTTGATTCAGGGGATCCCCCACTTCTACGAATGATTCACCCCTGAGTAGCAATGCCTGCATTGCTACTGCATTGCACCTTCCCTGCAAGGTGAGGAACCCCCAGCCTGCCTCCCAGGACTGTGCAAGGAGTAGGGGGCTGTGAACAGCACAGACCACAGAGCCAGGAATGGCTCCCTTCAGACTCAGCCATGCAGGAAAATTCCAGTGAAATCACTCCTGAATAAAATTCTTTCTTATCCAGCAGCTAAAAGGCCGTTAAGAAGTTCCCAGGTCAGGAAGGTCTTACTTATCCCATCTGCTTCCATGGTCCGCGATCAGTATCAGCCACTGAGAGGAAGGACACGGGAGAGCTCCAGGTGACCCCTCCCCCGGCTGCCTCCCTCCTGCGGGATTAAACCTCAGAGGCCTCCCTGGATGCCGTCTGCTCACTGCATACATGTAACAGCCCATATCTGAGGGGCCAGTGCCACGTGGCACAGTTTAGGGCTTTATGTAAACTACTCACTTAATCCTCATTTAATCCTCACCGAAGCCCCACGGCCGGGACATCCTTACTGTCATCCCCACTCGTCCAAGGAGACAGCAGAGGCACCTGCCCGGGTGACATCGTCACAGCGTGGAGCTGGGATCTGGACCCAGAATCCACTTTTCAACCCTGTGCTCAGCTGCCTCCCAATAATGTGCGTGCATGCTCAGTCGCTCAGTTGTGTCCAATTCTGTGCGACCCTTTGGACTATAGCCTGCTGGGCTCCTCTATCTATGGGATTTTTCAGGCAAGAATACTGGGGTGGGCTGCCATTTCCTCTTCCAGGGGATCTTCCCGACCCAGGGATCAAATCTGCATCTCTTACATTGCCCGCATTGCAGATAGATTCTTCACTGCTGAGCCATTGGGGAAGGCCCTTTCCCAGGAACAAGTAGCATGAAACGTGTTCAAGATAATTCTCCAAAGGTTCCACACTGACTCATTGACTGTGCCTTCTGATAACCTTGTCCGGTGAGGATGACCATCGTCTACACTGACAGGGGTGAGGATGACCATCGTCTACACTGACAGGGGTGAGGATGACCATCGTCTACACTGACAGGGGTGAGGATGACCATCGTCTACACTGACAGGGGTGAGGATGACCATCGTCTACACTGACAGGGGTGACACTGAGGCACAGACCAGGAGCTTGACCAGGTGAACTCAGCATCCTAGCCCTGGACACCACGTGCTCTCTCTCCAGACCACAACCTCCAAGCTCAGCTGGCCCGCTGCAGGGCTGGGGGAGTGATGAGCACTAGATACTCTGTCCCAGCCCTCGAATGACTGACGGTCAAGCCAAGGAGATAGGACTCACCCATGAAAAGTTGAATGAGATCTCTCAATTGTGATGCATTCACATCACAGAATCCTACTCAGCCATAAAAACAAACAATGGAACACAAAGCAGCATGGATGGATCTCAAGAATATTCTGCTGAGTGAAAGAAGCCAGGCAAAAGAGGAGTAAATATTGCATGAGTCCATTTATATAAAATTCCAGAAAATATCAACGAATCTACAGTGACAGAAAGCAGACCAGTCCAGCGGTTTCCTGGGGATGAGAGGTGAGGGGTACGGGTGTATTAAAAAGGAGGCTCAGGAAACTTTTGGAGGTGATGGGAATGTCATTATTTTGATTATGATGATGGCTTTACAGGTGCAGGTGCTTGTCAAAACTCATCACACTGTGCGTTTACCTTTGGTGCTGCTAACTGTCTGGGAACTCTCAATAGAGCTGATTTTTAAAATAAAAAATCCAAGAGCCTCAGGAGTGCAGAAAGAAGAGTTCACTAGGATTGGGGGCTCCAGAGAGGTCTCACCTCCTGGGGGTCTGTCCACTGTGGATGACTCTGCTTACCTTGGAGGACAAGGTGCAGCCCTGAGGCTTTGTGAGCAGGTCCTGCCTCAAAGGGAAGCAGCCTCAAAGCTCAACAGAGACCAGCCTGGTGCTGGCGAGCAGGCGCAGAGGGCAGGACGAGGACCAGGAGGCAGAACAGAGGCTGCAGTGGCCAAGTGCCAGCTTCTCCCTGGGGCTGTGAAGACCCGGGGAGGGGCAGAGGGTGCTGACCTCAGAGGCCTGGGACACAGGATATGGGAGGCTAGGCAGGGTGGGGGGCGGGGAGGGGGACTCACGTCTCCCTGGGCCTCTCTCTGTCCAGGCTCTTCCTGCTCTTTTACACTGATGGTGATGCCAAGAAAACCGTAAATTGAGGGATATTTAAAAATTTATGTAACAAAAGTGATAAGAAAGGAAATTATATAGAGAGATGATCTTATTTGCAAAACAGAGATGCAGAAACAGATGTAGAGAAGAAATGTGTGGACACCAAAGGGGGAAAGGGGGTGGGATGAATTGGGAGACTGGGATTGACCTATATACACTATATAAAATAGATATCTGGTGAGAACTACTATATAGCACAGGGAACTCTACTCAATGCTCTGTGGTGACCTAAATGGGAAAGAAATCCAAAAAACAGGGTTTTATATGCGCATGTACAGCTGATTCACTCTGCCGTATAGGAGAAAATGTGCTATGTTGGGCTTAGTTGCTCAGTTGGGTCTGACTCTCTGCGACCCCGTGGACTATAGACCGCCAGGCTCCTCTGTCCATGGGGATTCTCCAGGCAAGAAGACTGGAGAGGGTTGCCATGCCCTCCTCCAAGGGACCTTCCCATTCCAAAGGATCGAACCCAGGTCTCCCACAATCCAGGTGGATTCTTTACCGTTTGAGCCACCAGGAAGCCCACAGTTGAAACTAACACACATTGTAAAGCAACTTTTGCAGTTTAGTCGCTAAGTCACGTCTGACTCTTTGTGACCCAGTGGACTGTAGCCCACCAGGCTCCTCTGTCCGTGGGGTTTCCCAGGCAAGAATACTGGAGTGGGTAGCCATTCCCTTCTGCAGGGGATCCTCCCGACCCAGGGAGCGAACCCTGAGTCTCCTGCACAGGCAGGCAGATTCTTTACCACTGAGCCACCAGGGAAGCCCACAAAAGAAGCAACTATACTCCAATAAAAATGAATTAAAAATAAAAGAAAGGAGATAGATATTTACATATTAGTTTTTTTCTCTTTTTAAAAATGAACTCCAGACAGCTAAAATTTAAGAATGAGTAATACAACTTTCCAACTCTCCTGGGCAACATCATAATAGATGACCAAAATCAGTGTTAAACTGCTTTTCCAGGGATTTCCATTGTCCCAGGAAGCTCCTCAGGCCAGAGAATCTATGGCTCCTGAGAAAGCCCTTTTAGGCCTCAAAGGCTGAGCTTCGAAAAGGCCCTGGGGCCACACACCTGGAGGGTTATGCAGCCAACTGGCCAGCAGAGGGCACTCCTGCATCAGGACAAGCCGACTCCCGATGACTCAGGTGGCCGGCAGCCCTATCTCGGTCCCCAGGTTCCAGAGCTGGTATAGGACTGTTACCTGGACAGAACAGGTCAGCCAGATGGCTGGAGTTAAAGATTAAACAAAGATGACAGAAGAACGGCCTGCAGAGAGTACAGCAAGGGGAAACGGAAGTCTTCAGAACCCAGGGACTCAGCAAGTCACAAGCACCGTCCACCCTGGCCAGGATTTGAGGAAAGATGCAAATGAACTAACACCAGACATCAGGGAGGGAACCGGGCCCAGGGCAGACCGACAAGGTGATGGAGGCAGTCCTAGAGGGGCTAGAGCAGTGCTTGCCCAGCACAGTGGGGTGGGGGGAACCCCAAAACTGATGGGAGGGCAGCCCATGTACGGGGGCCCTGGATTCCTCCAGTGTGTGTGTGTGTGTGTGTGTGTGAGAGTGTGTGTGTGAGTGTGTGTGAGTGTGTGTGTGTGTGAGAGAGTGTGTGTGTGTGTGTGTGTGTGTGTGAGTGTGTGTGTCTGTGTGTCTGTGTGTCTGTGCTTAGTCATGTCCAACCCTTTGCGACCCCACGGACTATAGCCCTCCAGGCTCCTCTGTCCACAGGATTTCTCCGGAGCCCGCTATAAAGGCAGAGTGCATTTGTAACATGAACAAGAGCTATGGAAACTGGTAAATATTTTGCCCTTCCGACATTAGCACGAGGGATTTCTACCCTGAATTATTTCCCCAAAGAAAAGTTTTCTAGGCTTTAGTTTTCAGTTTAAAGAAAATTCGTTTAATGGGAATGTTCTTCATATTAGATTTTTATTCTTTCTCTGCTATGAGAGTAATGACATTGCAGGAGGCTGGATAATTTTTTTTATCCGTTTAAACTATATTTTCCGAAATAACTAACACTGGCTGTGTTCCCTCCATAGTGTTTTATTAACTGATTCTATGTTGCTTGGTTTTAAAACATAAGACTGTTCCTACATCAAAGTGCCACACTGTTTGAACTCCCTCTCCATATGACTTGGATACATATTCCAATGTGCTGGACGGAAGGGTCGGGAGCAGTGAAAAGGGGAAATAGGCTCAGAGAGAAGGAGTAGGGAAGGAGCTGGGAACCCTAAGATAAAATTCACAAGCCTCCTGATTTCAGGATCCTATAGACATCTGACTCATGGAGCCAGAAAAACAAATTTGACATTCCTTCCAATCCCAGGATGCCAAGGAAGGGAGTAGAGATCATTTCTGCCTCCCTCTGAGAATATCTGCCACCAACAGCAAAGCCAGCCTGAAATGACCACTGGGTGTCAGCTCCCTCTGGCAATGGTACATGTCGTCTGTGCCCAGTAGGAGCCTAGGACCATGCAAGTCAGGGGGAGCAATGTAAGGTTTTGTCAACTCTGGGGGAATATCCAGGGAGATCCTCTGGAGAAGAGAATGACAACCCACTCCAGTATTGCCTGGAGGACTCCATGGACAGAGGAGCCTGGTGGGCTACCATCCATGGGATCACAAAGAGTTGGACACGACTGAGCAATGAACACTTTCACTTATGGTACAGACAGTTACTTAATTTAGCAAGTTGAAATATGGCAGTAGAGAGTGGCTGGGCTTCCCTCTTGGTTTATCAACTACACTCTTGTTTAATGACTACAAAATGGGTTCAACTAGGATAAAACCCAACAACAAAACAGAGCCAATGGAACCATCCAAGTAATAGCCTAATGCGAACACGCTTACATGGACACCTGGTCAGCTCAGAGTTTAGCTCACTGTTCCAGTGAGATCTGTGGCAAGCCTAGGACATTAAGGGTTGACCTGGTGTAGTGAATAGGGTTTTTTAAATCACCACTTGCCATCTGAGCCACAGTTCCGTCATCCATTCAATGAGATGTGTAATAATTACCCTATGGAGTTTTGGGGGAGAATCAAGTGAAACTAAATACAGTTAAGTCATCAGCCAGGTTCCCTTAGTGATGAAGGTCTTCCCCAGTGATGATGGAGATGTTAGGCCTTGAGTGTGGCCCACAGTGATAGAACACATCCTCCTTCTCTAGAAGCCAAATGAGCTCCCCTCTAGCACGCTCTGTGGTATTGCTGCCAGAATGAAGGGCAGGACCATTCCCATGGCCACAGATACACACTGCCCCAGGGACTACAATATACACATGGGTAACTCTGGAGTGAAGTGACTGCCATCCGAGGCCAATGTGTTGGTAAATAGAGTTTTGGTAAATAAATCACCTTTCAAAATAAGGACTCCTAAAGGGCTAAAGGAACTGATGACTTGATGACTCAATGACTTCCAAGCAAATCAGCTTAAAGGAGACCTAGCCAAAGGGTAACTTCATATATTAGAAAGAGCAAGCTCTAGGGAGTCAGGCAGAGCTCCAGATATTGACTCCAGCTCCCAACCCATCACCTACAAACTGCATCCATGGGCAGGGGACCAAGTTCACTAAACTTTCATTTTCTCAAAGAGGTTTTGTGAGTATTTATAAGATGATGTAAGATAGCGAAGTGTGTTCTGTGGGACCCTAGTCCAAGGGATGCTGTACACACACACACACACACACACACACACACACATTGGATTAGCCAGAAAGTTCATTAGGGTTTTTTCATAACACCTTATGGAAAAACAGGAACGAACTTCTTGGCTAACCCAATACAATTCCATGGTCTAAGAAGTCTGAGAAGCAAAACCTTGCAATGGACATCAGCACATCAAAAGCTCTAAAGAATCCAGCAATAAAAAAACTGTCTAACTTGCTTAGCTAGTGTATTTTCATCCCCTCTTGACCACAGTTACTGTCAATACCCTCCCTGCAAAGCACATCTTGGAATGTTTAAATATGAATACAGAGTGCTTAGTACAATGCAAGGCACATGATATATCTTAAAAATGGTGAAAAGTGAAAAAGTGTTAAGTCATATCCAACTCTTTGTGACCCCATGGACTACAGCCTGCCAGGCTCCTCTGGCCATGGAATTCTCCAGGCAAGAATACTGGAGTGGATAGCCATTCCCTTCTCCAGGGGATCTTACTGACCTAGGGATCGAACCTGGGAGTCCTGCATTGGAGGCAGATTCTTTACCGTCTGAGCCATCAGGGAACCCTCTAATAATGGTAGACATCACTATATAAAATATTCTTTTCCCATCCCCTCCTAGGTTCCCAGCATTCTACTTACGTGAATATAATCAGAAAAAATAGTGCTAATAGGAACTTCCCTGGTGGTCCAATGGTAAAGACTTTGCCTTCCAATGCAAGGAGTGCAGGTTCAATTCCTGGTCAAGAAACTAAGACCCCACATGCCTTGTGGCCAAAAAAACAAACAGTAATGCAACAAATTCAATAAAGACATCAAAAAATGTTTTTTAAAAAATAGTACTAGTAGTAGTAATGGGTTGTTACACTCTGGTGTTTGATCACACAGCTAACCCACAATAGACTGAGGTTTGAACCAAGGTACGCCCGACTCCGAGTCTATGCCATGCTGCTTCCCCACCCCTCAGGGATACCTGGAATAGCCGAGCGCTGCTGCCAAGGTTGGAAGGGGCCAATCATGGATCAATGCTTCCCCCACTGAGCCAGGGAGAAGCAGCCCCCTTGGGAGGTGGGGGGGCTCCTACCTGGTGCCGGACGCCATCGTCACCAACGCACTGGGTGCAGGCCTCCTCGGGGACACAGCTGCCTTCCAGCATCACTTGGTGCGGGGGGCAGAAGCAGCCTTCCGAGGGGTGGTCCGCGCAGGAGCTCAAGTTGCCCTCACACTGCCGGGGGCAGCCACTCTCACAGTGGTTGTAGACCAGGGAGGGCGGGCAGGACACAGCTGCAGAGAGCGAAGGGGGCGATTCTCAGGGCCCAGAGCAACCAGAGGGGAGCAGGTACTGCTGATTCAAGGCGGCTGATCACCCGACAAGTTTGCTGGGATGGGAACCAGCCAGTTTCCACCAATTTTCATTCTCTCCATCTTCCATAGAAACAAGACTTTCAAGCGGGGCACATGACCACCCAGAATAAAGACTACACTTCCCAGCATCCTTTGCAACTAAGTGTCGTCACCTGACAACGCTGTGACCAATGAACTGTCAGAGCAAGTGTAGACTCTTAGGCAGCTTCTGGGAATCTTTTTTTGAAAGACAGCTGTGCCTCTGGCCCTTCTCCTTCCTTCCCTTCATCCTGCTGCTTGGAACCTGGGTGTAACAGCCAGAGCTCCATCTTAAAGCACGAGGAAAGAAGTGAACCCACGCGAGGACGGGGCAGAGAACTAGAACCCACTTTGAGACCCGGAAAGAGCTGAAGTCGCCCACCTCTTGTCAGCTGTGTGACAGAGAATTTTACTTCTTCCTCGCCTGCAGCCAAATTTAACCCCAACTGATGATGTGAACCTGTGATCCTTAGGAAGTTCTGTAGTTCTTTTTTGAATACAGGTATATTTAATGCTTTTAAAATTCTCTTCAACTTAAAAAAAAAGGGAATCCACAGCTATGGAGGGATGCCCTGGAAAAGAAGCTACAAAGTGACCCACTTCTCCCCTCCGGTCCTACCCAACCCCTTCCTCACATTTTCACGGTGCCAAGGCATGTGGTAGAGAAGATTCCAAGGACTTAGACTACCAAAGACTTTCCTCGAGCATGCGTGCTAAGTCACTTCAGTTATGTCCGATTCTTTGCAACCCCATGGACTGTAGCCTGCCAGGCTCCTCTGTCCGTGGGATTCGCCAGGCAAAATAGTGGAGTGGGTTGCCATGCTCTCCTCCAGGGCATCTTCCCCACCCAGGGATCCAACCTGCATCTCTTGCATCTCCTGCATTGGCAGGCAGGCTCTTTATCATTAGCACCACCTGGGAAGCCCAAATGCACAGCAAATTGCCAGGAGGTGTGACAATTAATCGGAGAAGACAATGGCACCCCACTCCAGTACTCTTGCCTGGAAAATCCCATGGACGGAGGAGCCTGGTAGGCTGCAGTCCATGGGGTCTCGAAGAGTGGGACATGACTGAGCGACTTCACTTTCACTTTTCACTTTTATGCATTGGAGAAGGAAATGGCAACCCACTCCAGTGTTCTTGCCTGGAGAATCCCAGGGATGGGGTCGCACAGAGTCGGACACGACTGAAGTGACTTAGCAGCAGTAGCAGCATGACAATTAATAAATAGAGAGTAACTCAGAAACTAACATTTTCCCCTTGATCTGCAGGCAGGTTGAAAGGAGGCAGTATCAGCCAGAGGGACTCATAAAACCAGAGCCCCAACACACCTAGGGGTTTGATAGGGACAGTGTAAAGGAACAAAGTAGGTGATGAAATAGTTAATCCCACTAGAGGACCAAAAGTGGGGAAAATATCAAAGACCCCTATAAGTTAATGATGACTCAGAAAGCAGGTTTGCTTAACCACAAAACCAAGCATGTTTGCTTAGCAACGAAACCATGAGACAGAAACATGAGACATGTCCCCAAATAATAAAACAGTGGTGGCATAAGCCCCACATCCTGCCCAGTGAATTCAGTAAGTTTATGATCTCTGGGGCATGCTCTCTGCACCCATAAAAAACAACTTGTGGACCCAGCTTTACCAGGTAGGGACAAGAAAATCCTGCTCAACCTGGAGGAGGAGCTGATGCTAGAAGCAGGACGTCTACTCAAAAAGACAGGGAAGGTCTTCCCCCACCCCGCCTCCCCTCTTCTCCTTTGATTATAAAACTAGAGCCCAGTAAGTTCTTGGGGGTGGGGCACCCTCTTACCCACTTGCTTGTAAAACCTCACACGTGTCCTGTTCTAACAAATGACTTATCTATCATTTTGCCTCTCAGTGAATTCCTTCTGTGCTGAGACATAGAGGACTTAGTATAGGAGCTCTTCAGCGCCACCCGTGCCCCCCACCGCCCCCCCGCAAATGACACCAAACCATTTCAAGTCATCTAGTCCAACTATCATTTCAAGATGCAGAAGCTGAGGTCCAGAAATACTAAGGAAATAGCTGATCACCCAGATCACCTAGCTGGGGCTAGGATGCCCGAGTCCTCCAGCCCCAATTAAAGCTGAGACAGCATAATAATCATAAACTCAGAGACTCTGAGATGCTTGGACACATTCATTTCCTTAAAAAAAAAAAAAAAAAAGTCAGGGATTACATTAGAAACTGAGGATGTTGAAGTTCAGTGTTATCAGTCCAGCACCCCCTGAGGGCAGGAGCCATATCTGATTCACTTTGGTATCCCCGACTTGTTAAATAATAAACATGTGCCAAGTCTAAGTAAGGAAGCTGACCGTGGGGAAGTATCCACACTAGCAATCCCATGGTATCTCTAATGAAGAAGCTTCTTGGTATTCGAATGGTAAAATTCCACTCACACTTCTAAATCCTGCTCAGGTGTGGCTTGCTCTGGGAGCCTTTGCTAAAGCCTGGTGCAAGTCCAAGTTCAAGGTGACTGCTTATTCTGTACTTTGCTTGGGCCTAGATGTGTCTTATTGTTGTTCAGTTGCTAAGTTGTGTCCAATTCTCTGTGACCCCATGGACTGCAGCATGTCAGGCTTCCCTGTCCTTCACTCTCTCCCGGAGTTTGCTCAAACTCATCATGTTCATTGAGTCGGTGATGCCATCCAATGTGTCTAATACATTAAAGTCAAATGTGCAGGAACTGCAGAAATACTGACAGTAAGGACCATGCTTTCATTTACCTAGAAACTCATTACATAGAAATCCTATGTTCAAATTACCTGTATGTCTACCATCTTACTTGACCCTGAATGGAATCCTAGGGAACAGGAAAGGCACAGATTTTGATCTCCATGGCCCAGATTAAAAAAATAAGAGGTTTCAGAGAGGTTGAGCAGGCTCCCCATTCATCATTCTTCACAGCATTTGGGGGAGATTGTGGAGACTCACCACAGAAATCGGGGGTCCTCCAGTCGACACACACCCCCTTGGTCCGGCAGAGGTGGGCATAAGAGGCAATGGCTTCACACACTTGCTCCTGGTGGCAACTGTCCTGCTGGCACATGGCGTGAAATGTGGCTGGAGCAACGACCTTGTGGCACTCGGCAAACAGCTCAGAGAGGAGGACCTGGCAGCGGGAGCCCTGGGAGATGGGGCATGGCTCCTCGGGGCCCAGCGGGCACGTCTGCCCTGGCTGCTGCACTGTCCACTCCTCGACCAGTGTCTTCCAGTCCGCGGTGACCGTGCCATCCCTCAGCATGAAGTCATTGGCCCCGTTCTCATCACAGAACCCTAGAGAAACCAGGAGAGGTATGGTTGAGAGCCCAAAGCCAGCTCCTGATGCTGGAGGCTTGGTCATTCTCCAACTCTGCCAGCATCTGAGCCCACTACTGGACCCAGAAATGACAGTAGCCAGGGGCCCTGAGATTAGAGCAAGGAGGGCATACATCTCAGGGAAGAGGCAGACGACAGTCTTACCACAGAGACCGTACGTCTTTGAGGCAGAGATCTTGGGGCTCAGCTGCAGCTGGAACTCGTTGTTTTGTGGGGTGAAGGCAAGGATGTGGCCCAGAAGCTTGAATCTGACCTCGAACATGATGGTACCATAGACTCTGACCTCCATGTCCCCACCCAGGTAAGGGACAGAGACCAGTCTCCCATTCACCATCACCTGTCCAAAGGAGAAAGGCCCCATCAGTAGTCATGGCAACAAGGAATCCTAGGATATCACTCGTAGTGTCTTTTCACAGTTCATGACAGTCCCTACACATTCATCCCACTCAACTCCACTGTTATTCACAAACTTGGGCACTGGCAGGCAGCTCTTCTCAGATAAAGGGGCTCTGCAGAGCTTGGCAGGAGAGTGGACTCTTACAAAACTGAACAGCCAGCCATGCATCTGGAACCCAAAAGCCCAGGGGTTAAGGAAACCTTGAGTCCATCGGCACTCAACAGGGAAGACTGACTCCTCAAGACAGGCTGGGGAAGATGCCATTTTGCCAACTCACTGGCACCCTATCTCCAGGAGCATCTAATAGGAATACTTTAATCTTTATTTTATTTTGGTCACCAGATCTATGGAGGCCCCACAATATATCACATCAAACCTGTTAAAATATACTCACATCCCATGATGACTATAATTTTTGCTGTAAAAATTTTGGAAGGCTTTTTGTCCTTTTGAATTTTAAACATTTGGCTATGAGCTACTCATTTAATATATGACGAGCTGTGATTTTTTTTTTCAGCAATCACTGTGCGTGTTCAAGAAGTCTTGCAAGAGGAGAAGGTCTAACCCTTAAGTTGCTTTCACGTAATGAAATATGTATGATTTCCAAACGAACATGTAAAGAAGTTGCATGATACAACCTCTTATAAACATGTAATCAAACATTTATTTTGATCAGTTTTTCAGTTTTCTTTTTTAGTTTTGGGGCCACACATTTTGCTTGGGCCCTAAATATTTTCAAAGGCTTTCATCTAGGCCCTAAATATTTTCCTTGAGAAGGTTGGCAGGCCCTAGCCTAGGTACAGGGCACAAAATGTCTGCTGGACAAACAGCCTGGTGTAAACCCCAAACTTCTACTAGTGCAAAAAACTGGCACCCCATTGACAATATAATGCTACTGAAATCAGACCCTCTCTGGGACTTCCCTGGTGGTCCAGTGGCTAAGACTCCATGCTCCCAGTGCAGGGATCCTAGGTTCGATCCCTGGTCAGGGAATTAAAATCCCACAACTAAAGATTCCTCATGCCACAACTAAGAGTTTGGCAAAGTCACATAAAGAAAGATTTCTTAAAAAAAGAAAGAAAATGGACCCTTTCTTCCAAATCTGGGCCCAGAACAACAAGAAATCACACCAGAAGGGAGATGCAATAAGCCCCTCCTACAAAGATGGCACCCTGCTAATCAGGCAGAAGGTCAAGTCTTCACACAGGAGCACCGGCTAAAACCAACTGCCACTGGGTCCATGTGGCTTCCCCAAGGGCCCTGCCTCAGGACCACGGAAAGCACCTCTTACCTCCATGTTGCTGCGGAGCTCAACCGAGAGGCCGTTCTGCTTCACTTCCACAGATTTCATGCAGGCCTGCCTCGTCCCGACACTGCAGAATCCATTATGGAGAATCACCTCCAAGTCCTGCTCCTTGTTGTGAAACAGAACGTATGAGCAGTTGCCGGTCAGCTTGAAATTCCGTCCATCAAAGGTCACGATGTGCCGAGTGGAGCTGCCTGTGCACACACCTGGGCAAGAAAGCAAAGGATGGGTGTGACCTGAGCGGACTCCCACCCGAGCAAAGAGGCAGCCGCATGCAGATAACCAGAGCTGAGAGCTGGTGGGCCTTTTGAAGCCATAGAGGCAAATTTCTTCCTTTTTACAGACTAGGAAACTGATTCTGAGAGGTAGAACAGCTTACCTGACCATTAAATATATTCCTAGGGAAGGTTTAGAAAGACAAGGATTCCATTAAAATGTGGCAAATTATAGAGCCATACTTCCAAAAAATGTAAACGTGCAAAGTTAATGCTCTCCTCCACAAGGATGTCTTGGCCCAGGAAACAAAGTGAGGTTCCAGCGGTGTTAGGACACGTTGAAACCACAACAAGCTAAGCAAACCATGAGCTCATGACCTCTCTGGAAAGGAAGGTCCCCTAAAGGCACACGTGTCTCTTCAGCTACCAAGTGACTAATGGTACACATGGCCACGTTGACATGATCCCTTAAGAGACCCTGCAAGAGAAATATTCCTGAAGCCAAAACAAACGGTGGGGTCTCGACACAACCTCGTCTGCCACTCGTTCATCCACACCATCAGCAAACTCTCAGGTTTCTATTAAAACCACTTGGGAAGACTAATCATCTTGCAACTATGTCAGATGATTCCATAAAAATCTCCCCAATGGACCACAGTCCATGAATAAAGGAAATCAGTCCTGAACATTCATTGGAAGGACTGATGCTGAAGCTCCAATACTTTGGCCACCTGATACAAAGAACTGACTCACTGGAAAAAACCCTGATCCTGGGAAAGACTGAAGGCAGGAGGAGACAGGGACGACAGAGGACGAGCTGGTTGGATGGCATCACCAACTCGATGGACAAGTAGCAAGTTCTGGGAGCTGGTGATGGACAGGGAAGCCTGGCGTGTTGCAGTCCATGAGGTCACAAAGAGTCGGACACAACTGAGTGATTTAACTGAACTGATGGACCATAGTCATACATGGTCTGAAAACTAATCTCAGAAACCTCAGTAAAGTTGGAAGTGAGCCTTCCAGACAAACCATGACTACGTCTATGGTGGTAGAGAAATGGAAACCAAGAACTGAGAGGCAGATCCAGGGGGTCAGCAAGGACTCACTAACACTACCCTTGCTCTCCGCCAGGCCCAGGAGACCTCCACAGCAAGAGTGACCCGTATACCAAGGCAGCACAGACCCTGGCAAATGATACACCATCGGTCAGGGCTGATCGGCTCCCAGATGCTCTTCTATTCAAAGTTCCCCACATCCTGAGCAGCCGGTCACATCCAAGCGACAGTCCTGAATGCTACCACCCCACTGACACCCACGCTGTAAGTGTTCCCAGACACTCCAGCTGGGGTACCGTAAAGCCTTTTTTTGGAAGAAAATATCTATCTGGTCTTAGTTGCCCCATATAGAATCTTTCAGTTGCAGCATGTGGGATCTAGTTCCCCAATCAGGGATCGAACCCAGGGCCCCTGCATTGGGAATATGGAGCCTGGGCCACTGGACCACCAGGGAAGTCCCTGTGGCCAAGTCTTGAGCAGTCCAGCCCCAGCTGCCGCAAGACCATAGTAAGTCCCAAGGTAAAGAAATGGCATTAAGTTGGCAGGTTACTGGGAGTGGCTTTGCCCACCTGGGACAAGCTGTTTCAGTGAAATGGTGTTAAGTTGACAGGTTAGTGGGAGTGGCTTTGCCACCTAAATGACTTAACTTCTGTGATCCTCTCCTATTTTCTCTGCTCTCTTTAAACCAACAGGGCGAGGTCTGGGCATATCTTTCTATAGACTTCTGACACTGAGAACCATGTGAATGCCTCACAAACAGAAGGCAAACAAATGGAATCAGCTAGGATGGTGGAGAGGAAAATTCAAGATGGAACACAAACAGGTACAAAATCAAATGAATGGTAATGAATAATGGGAGTACACAGCAGGGAAGGGGAAAACTAACCTAAATAATTTTGGTGAAAAAATTTACTCTGTACCCAAAGTGAAAAGTCGTTCAGGCGTGTCTGACACTTTGCAACCCCATGGACTATGGAATTCTCCAGGCCAGAATACTGGATTGGGTAGCCTTTCCCTTCTCCAGGGGATCTTCCCAACCCAGGGATCGAACCCAGGTCTCCCACATTGCAGGTGGATTCTTTACCAGCTGAGCTACCCCGGAAGCCCTGTACAAATGTATACTCTAGTTAGGATATTCAATTTTCATAAAGATATTGGTTAGCAATTCTGTTTTTGTGGGTTTTTTTTTTTTTTTTTGGCTTCATGGCATGTAGGATTTTGATTCCCAACCAGGGATCGAACCCACACCCCCTGCATTGGAAGCGTGGCATTTTAACCACTGGACTGCCAGGGAACTTCCTTGGCAGCAAATCTGAAACTACTTCGTGTGTATTTTATATATGGTCTACAAAGGAATGAAGGCCCAGGGTTGCTCTAAAAGTGCTCAAGCTTCTATAAGGTAAGGAGGACACCTAAAGAGAGACAAAGAGAGAGCCTGTGTGAGGGTTTGAGTGCAAAAACAAATAAATAAAAATAACAAAACAAAGCAAACCGGAAGGATGGCAGGATGAAGCAGTGGGCAGGCAAAGAATATAGAACACACAACTGATATCAAAGGAAAATTCGGGAGAGCTGGCAAGAAAAAGCAGCTGCCTTAAACACTTCTCAGGCCAGAACACAGGGCCCTCCCACAGAAGCACCAGTCATGTTAAGAACTTGAGGATCCACTTTCAGCCCCACTCTCCCCAGGCTCAAAACTGGAGGGAGGCTGCCCACACCCCATCCCCAGAGGCAGGCGGTCCACGCTGGGATCAGGGAGGTTTTTCAGCTCTAATTCAAATTCAAAGTCTTATTTATTACCCAGGAGCAGGCATCTAACCAGTATTCTTGCCTGGAGAATCCCATGGACAGAGGAGCCTGGAAGGCTACGGTCCATGAGATTGCAAAGAGTCGGACATGACTGAGCGACTGAGCAAGAGGCTGAGTACTGACCTCAGAAAATCAATTCTTCCCTCTGGTTATGCATTATCTGGGGACATGTCCTCCAAAAGGCACAGGAAGGAGATAGGGAGCCCTGGACTGGAATGGAAACATGTCCCAAGGACAGGAGAGTGAGGGAACATGCGTGGTAGGGGCAGGAGATGGCCTTCTGGTCTACCTCTTGGCACAGACAAGCAAAAGGCACCACCCCATGAACACTGCCCAGGCTGAGGAAGTGAAGGACTCACAGGGACAGGCCCAGCGGCAGCCACAGGCTACCTCCCTCCTGATCGGGGTCTGGCCGTCGGGGCATGATGGCTGCAGCCCCTGATCACAGTTGACCCGGTGACTCTTCAGCAAGGTCTGGCCATCTGGCAGGCAAGTCACTGTGTGGCACTGATCCAGCAAGGTCCAGACGTCCCCAGGCTGCAGAGAAAGAACCAAGTTCGGGCAGGGACTGGAGTGAGGCACTTCAACATCCGCTAGGCAACTAACCCTCCCACACTCAGGAGACACAGAAACTACAGCTTGGGCCTGAATGGCAAGGAGACAGGATACAGAACATAAGAATTACAGGTGGATCCACTCCCATCCCCAACCAAAGTTTTTTATTTATTTACTTAGGCTTTTATTATTATTTATTTCACTCCAGGTCTTTGCTACTGCGTGGGCTTTCTCTAGTTGTGGTGAGTGGGGGACACTGTCTAGTTGTGGTGCATGGGTTTCTCATTGCAGTGACTTCTCCCATTGTGGAGCACCGGCTCTAGGGTATGCAGGCTTCGGTAGTTGCAGCTCCTGGGCTCTAGAGCACAGGCTCAATAGTTGTGGTCCATGGGCATGGTTGCTCCACGGCATACGGGATCTGCCCGGACCAGGGATCGAACCTGTGTCTCCTGCCTTGGCAGGCAAATTCTTTACCACTGAGCCACCAGGGAAGCCTCCAATTAAAAAAAAAACAAAAACTATTGGACCCAGACCAAAGGAGGAAAAGTTAACCAGGGGGTCGAGGACCCCAAATATACATTCCTGATCTTTCCTTCAAAGCCAACAGAAAGGAACTTACCCTCCTCTCATTCCCATCCTCATCCATGCAAACACTGACGAACCCTGAAACAGACACAAGTCAGATCTCTGTCCCCACCCACCACCCAGAAATTCTGAGCCATTCGCTCAGCTACCTGGCTAGTCCTTGAAGCTGGATTAACTCTGAAAACAATGTGAGTGAAATGAGCAGTGAGGATTCAGGTATGGGAGATTAGAAGGCAGTCACCTTGTGGTTCTTCAGGCAAACGTTGTGGGTTTTTTTTTTTTTTGGCTGTGCCTTATGGCTTGCAGGATCTTAGTTCCCTGACCAGGGAGCGAGTCCATGCTCCCAGCAGTGGAAACACAGAGTCCTAACCACTGGATCGCCAGAGAATTCCATAAACTTTGTGGTTGTTAGTCATTATAGTGATACAACAGTAATAAAATGGCAACATTGTTGCCAACATTGCCATAATAATATGTCAACAGGTACAATCAATATCTTCTTGTCCTCTTTTCTATGTATCGATATTAATAGATCCATGATATTAATAGTGAGAAGAGGGAAATGAGACAAGATTCTGAAACCTTAAAAGAGATCTTCAAAATCCCTACCAAGAGAGCTATCATCTAGCAAGACAGGGCAATAACTCCTAGAAAGTTTGGACTCACACCTAATTATATCAGGAAAATATGAAAAAACAGGTTTAAAAAATATCATGTATGGGGAAAAAAAAGGAGATCAAAGCAGTCAATCTTAAAGGAAATCAACCTGAATATTCATTGGAAGGACTGACGCTGAAGCTGAAGCTCCAATACTTTGACCACCCGATGCAAAGAGCTGACTCATTGGAAAAGACCTTGATGCCAGGAAAGATTGAAGGCAGGAGGAAAAGGAGACGACAGAGGATGAGATGATTGGATGGCATCATGATTTAATGGACATGAACTTGAGCAAACTCCGGGAGATAGTGAAGGACAGGGAAGCCTGACTTGCTGCAATCCATGGGGTCGCAGAGTCAGACATGACTTGGCAACTGAACAGCAATGGTAAAAACAAAAAGCTTCTAACCTTAAATCAACTTAAATTATGGTACTTTGATGTTAGATTCCATGTTACCATATTTCTTTCTTAATATTTTCATTTTCTTTTTCATTGAAGAATAGTTGATTGACAATATTGTGTCAATTTCAGGTATAACACAAAGGGATTGCTATATTTTTTAGATTATATTCCATTATAGATTATTACAAGATCTTAAATGTAAGTCTCCACACTATATGGTAAATCTATGTTGCTTTTCTAAAGCCTTTTACACCCATGCTGAGGATGAGTACAGGGCCTGGGGAAGAGGTCCATGACCTGTGGATATTGGGGTTCCCTGCCTCTGCCTTCCATTTCTTTGTCCAGAAGCCCATCCATAGTGAACAAGGACAGTAAGGAGGGAAGGAGGTATATATAGAGAGAACTTTCTGGCAGCTCCTTGGAGGTTTGTCTTACAATCTCCCACAAGCAGAAATTTATAGATCATGGCCTATAAAACAGTCTTAATTCAAGGCCAAATCTCGCGTATGGGAACCTTCTAGTGTCGAGATGGGTTTCATTGCTTTTGCTTCTATTTTGAGGGGATAAGAGAGACATCACAAGACTCACCAGAGCATAGCTTCTGGAAGAAGGAGTTGCCAAGGGCAACCATGCTGGGGAGGTCTTCGATCCGCTGGAGCTCTGCCACGTTGGAGCTGGCCCCCGGGCCTGCCAAGACCCTCAGCTGGGCTGCATCATACTGGTCCCCAATCCCAATGGGGAATACGGCCACTCCTGGGGTTGCAGAGGAACGAGAAAGGGTCTGTGCCCACCTTTGGTCAGGTGGGTTCAGAGTGGTCTGGCCTAAAGCTTCACCCAGCCACTTGTAGAGCCTCCATACTTTAAAGCAATTATCCTCCAATTAAAAATAAATTTTAAAAAAAACTGAAAAAAAAAGATGAGCTGTTCTCCAGGGAGAACATAAGGAGATGCTACTCACCCACTCATTCCACTCACCCAGCACTCCATGCCCCCTCCCCCGGGCAACACTACCTGCCCCGGCTCACAGCATGAGCTCTCACAAGACATGCAGCCTGGGCACGCCTGCAACCTTTGCCTTCCTAAAACAGCACCCTTGGTCTCCCATCCATCCAGCATCCCCAAGCCCCTAGGCTGGTACCAGACAGAGGCCACGAATACAGGAAGATCCCTGATGGTTCTCTAGGCCCCAACACGAATCACTCAGGCCAACGAGGCCATAGTTGTGGGGGTACGATCCTGCCCTGGACGCAGAGGGCAAGTCAGGAGAAACTGAAGGTTACGGTCAAAGGAATGCAAATGAAGGATGTGTGCATGAATGCTAAGTCTCTCAGTTGTGTCCGACTCTCTGTGGCCCTATGGACTGTAGCCTGCCAGGCTCCTCTGTCCTTGGGTTTCTCCAGGCAAGAAAACTGGAGTGGGTTGCCAGGAACACGCATTTATCACCGCTTCACTTCCAAATAACACAGGGATTGGGCAATTTCCCACTGTTTGAAACCAGGCCACACGTGGGCATTAAGCATTCGAAATCAGCCAGGACATCGGAAAGTAACCACCGCCCACTCTGTGCCCTCGAGCAGGTTGGGGGGTGGGGACAGGGGTGGTCTCAGGACTGAACCCTGGACACTCACGGTTGGATCTGGCAGCAGCGGCAGCCACCTCCACTGGGTCCATGGAGGAGCCTGTGACCAGGATCACCACCACCTTGGAGGCCCCAGGCCTGGCACCGTGGACTTGGGACGTGATGTAGCGCACCGCGAAGGACAACGCCTCCCCTGGGAACGGACAGGGGGCCGCACAATCAGTCCTGACTCAGAGATGGCGGTCCTGAGGCCAGCTGAGCACCCCGTCTCCTGACGGAGCCTCAGATCACGAGACGGAGTGACTCAGAGAGGCTCACATATGCGTGAGATGGGGAAGAGTGTCTCGGTTTACAGGAAGGAAAACTAAGGCTGAGGAGCGAGGCGGCCAGCCGGGGTCACTCGGTCACTTGTGCCAGGAGCGGGGACTGCAAGCAGCATCGCCCGCCCCCAAGCCCGCACCCACATTACCGACTTGGCTGGGGCCTCCCTCGCGCTGCATGGGGTCCACAAGCCTCAGCAGGTGGTCTTTGTCCATGTGCACGTTCCAGGACACGTCGATGTTGGTGATGCTTCCGTACTGCAGGACTGACACCTGGGTGAGCTGAGGGCCTGGCGGGAGGTGGGGCGCAGGAGTCACGCTCTGGATCAGTGGGAAGCCCCCATTAACACCCCGCTTCGGGCGCCTCACTCACCTAGGTTGGCTTTTGAGATGAAAGCCTTGGCGAAACTCTTCATTTCATCAAAGTAAGAGGCTGGAGGGGTGGAGGAGCCGTCCAGGAGGAGGACTACATCCAGGGGCTGGCTGCAGTCTGCAGAGAGACAGGAGGGAGGAGCCAAGGGCAGCGGGGGACAGGGCCCAGATACGCAGTGGAGGGTGTGTGCAGGGCGCTGGACCGGGAGGCGCCACATCAGGGAGGCGTGTCGCCCAGTCCTGCATGGGTGCGGCAGCTGGTGCCAGGTGGCAGGCAAGGGGGCTGCAAGACCCTGGGTGTGGAGACGTTGGGGGGATGCCAACACCACTCAAAGGCAGTTTAAACACCACAGGCGGCAGCAAGAGGCAGAGACAACCTGCCTCTCCATTTCGGGGGCTCTTCTGGAATCGAATGATAGACTGGAACAGAAAACAGCCAGATGGCAAGGGAAACAGAGCAGCCCATCCCTGGAAGGTGGACTTGTGTGTCTGCAGGTCTCAGGTGGCACATAAGGAGCTAGAAGGTGATTCTATTACAAAGGCCTAAAGCTCACGTTGATGGTTGGGATCAGGGTCATGATCACCGTGAGGAAACAAACTCTGCCCCAAATGCCATTCTGAGATCAGATGAAGCTATTACTGAGCGATCACAAGAGTTTAGATAAACCAGTGGCCCAAATAAAAACCGAGAAACAAAGGCATAGACAACAAGCGTGAGGATCAAGAGACAATGAAAGAAGGCTAGTGATTCTGGAATGGTTCCAAACACTCCAAATAAAGATACTCTAGAACTAGGGGTTGGGCTTCCCCGGGGACTCTGTGGTAAAGAGTCCATCTGCCAATGCAGGAGACACAGGTTCGCTCTTTCATCTGGGAATTTCCCACATGCTGAGGAGTAGCTAAGCCCGTGCATTGCAACTGTTTAGCCTGCACTCTAGAGCTGGGGAACCACAGCTACTGAAGCCCAAGTGCCCTAGAGCCCGTGTTCCACAACAAGAGAAACTGCCACAGTGAGAAGCCCTTGCACTACAACACAGAGTAGCCCCCGCTCACCACAACTAGAGAAAAGCCTGAGCACAGCAACAAAGACCCGGCACAGCCAGAAATGAGTAAGTAAGTAAATAAGGAAGAACTAGAAACTGATTAGTCATTAGTATCAGCTAAGAAGGTAGTGATAATAGCAGGGGAGATAAGCCATTTTTGAGTGCTTGTTATGTCCTAGGTATCGTTCTAAGCATTTACAAGTAAGCACTATTATTATCCACTTCTTACAGATGCATGCATGCTGGGTCACTCAGTTGCGTCTGACTCTTTGCGACACTATGGACTGTAGCCTGCCAGGCATCTCTGCTCAAGGGATTCTCCAGGCAAGAATACTGGAGTGGGTGGCCATGCTCCTCCTCTAGGGGATCTCCCCAACCCAGTGATCGAACCTGGGTCTGCAGAATCTTTACCGTTTGAGCCACTGGGGAAGCCCATAAGAAAAGATCCTTCCCCCTCAAAAGACCACAGATGCCTCTCCCTGAAGGCGGGATGTGACAGAAAACAGAGGAGAGAAGCCAGACTGGAGTCTGAGAATGGCATCTCCACCAAGGCAGCCCCCAGCTCCCCCCTCCAAGTCCTCGCTCCCACGCCAAGCGCCCATATACCTGGGTCAGGGATGAGGGTGGGGAGGTGAGGGCCGTCTTCAGAGCAGCACCGCTGCAGCACCAGATCCGGAGCTTCTCGGGGGAGCCTCTCGAAGTCCTGGATGAAGATGGGGGTCTGGGGCCAGCTGACCCTCTCCAGCTCCTGCACATCCACACGGGGGCCCACGCCGATGGGCACCAGCTGGATGTCTCCGGGCATCCGCCGGATCTTGTCTGAGGCCGGGCTGCCCGTCACCATGTAGACCAGGTTGGGCGCCTGCTCCCGGTCACCCTGGCTGGCGGAGAAGCTGTGCTCTGACAGGTACTGCAGGGCCAGCCCCGTGTTCGTCTGGTTGCCACCCCGGTAGCGGACTTCACGGAGCCGCTGCAGGACCAGCTCCTTGGACTGCGGCTCCCTGAAGGAGTGCTCCACGCTCACCACATAGGAGTACTGCAGCACTGTGACGTGGATGCCGTCCCGGCCCACGTCCATGCGCCGGATCACCTCCTTCACGAACTCCGCGCTCCTGTTGAAGTTGGCCTCACCCACCTCGTCAGAGCCTTCCACGAGGAACGCCACATCCAGGACCACGGAGCTCCTCTTGGGTCCCGACGACAAAGGACCCAGGAGCTGAGGAGCCACAGTGACCTGTGCGGCTAGGGGACGTCGCGTCGGGGTCGGGGCAGGCACCTCGGGGGCGAGGTCGCAGAGGTAGCCGACGATCTCATCCATCCGCTGCTCCAGCTCATGCACACCGCTTAGCACAAAGGCTTTGTTCTCGGATGCCTGCTTCTCGATGAGGCGGATCTGCTTGACGCTGGCGTGGGGCCCGATGCCCACCGGGACCACGGAAACCTTCTTCTTTTTCAGGCCCTGGACATAGCGGACCAAGTTCCGGGCCAGCCTGGGGGGCTCCTGGCTGGCCGTAAGTAGCAGGGCCACACGAGAGGCCTCGGGCCGGTCAATCCTGCCAAAGATCTGGAAGAGCGTGTACTTCAAGACCTCACTGGTGGAAGCCACCTCGCTACCCGCGTACTTCACCTGCCCGGCGATGCGCCGCAGCTCGGACGGCCGTTTCCGGTCCTGCAGCGCGAGGTAGGCGTGGGAGCCATCGTGGTACTCCACCACGGCCACGCGGATGCGTTTCTGGGAAATGTGCAGACGCTCCATCATGCCCACCACGAACGCCTTCAGCGTCTCGAAGTCGGCCTCGGACAGCTTGGAGGAGCCATCCAGCAGGAAGACCAGGTCCAGGAGTTTGCTGCAGAAGAAGTCGTGCAGGGGCGGCTCCGGGGTGTCCTCCACGTATGGGGTTGTAGGGCTGACCGGGCCTTCGGTGGGGGGCACGGGCAGGCCTCCTGGTTCCCTGCAGGCTTCACAAGTGAGGCTGACACCATCACAGTGACTGCAGGAGGGCAGACACCAAAATGGTTCAGGAAGAAGCTCTGGGCACTTCCCAGCCCACTGGACCTGAGCCCCCAAGGACTACTGCCCACTGGAAAGAGACACCATGCTTAACATATGTCCCCACGCAGCCCCCTACACACACACACACACACACACACATGTACGCATATGCATGCATAAATATTCACATACACACATACACATACACACATGCACACACATATACACATACACACTTCCCTTGAGTTGTGATTCCTCTGAAAACCAAGCTTCTACCCAACCCAGGACCAAAAAATGAATTTTTCTTCTTTCTCGGCAGTCCACATAGCCATTCAAAGTTGATTGATTTTCAACCTATGCCTCTAGCAACATAAATATTTAATTATAATCCAAGCCTTCTCCCAAATATCTCCAAAGACAAACACTGCTCTGTAATGTTGACGCTAACCAGGACTTGTAAATGCTCTACTGAAGATATATGTTTTTCAGTATTTATTAAACAGAGTCTAAGCTGCGTAATTCTGTAGCATGTTTAACATGTTGGGCTTTAGAAAGAGAGGAAGACTGGAGTAAAATCATTTTGGAGAGATGAATAAAGATTTGAAATCCCAGTTTTATCTGGCAGAATAAAGTACTGGGAGTGGTATTCTCGGGTCTCCAAGATGCTAGATGGGGAACAATAGTAACTCATTCATTCTTTCCCACAATGGACAGGTGGTTTACGCCCATCACGTGCCAGGATCTGGCTATGCCCCATGCCCAGCCCCAAGCCCCCAGACAACTTCTCACCCCACCATGCCAAGTTTCTGGTCCCCTAGTCACTTCTCTCCCTTTCACCAGGATTCTGGAAAGTGGCAGGGTCTGCCAGACATTAGGAGAAGCTGCCTGCGGTGGAGACCCATTCAGGCTAGAACCTTGTCCTGCAGGCACTCTCAGCCGTTGTGGCCACTTGCTCTCAGCATCGCAGTAGGGTGAGGGGACAGCAGTGCCTGAGCCCCAGAGTAACGCTATGGAGTGCCTCCCAGCGGTGTCCCCAGTCTGCTCCAGGACCGCTCTCCACACGGGTTTGCAACTGCAGCGTGTACACAGGTGACTGCCCTCCCCGTGTGCCTGCAGCTCAGAACCCCTACAGCTTGGCACAGCCAGCAGGCAGGCAGGGTCTTAAAAGAAAGTCGATTCCTACTTCTTCATACTCCACGTAATTTAGAGCCTCCATCCTTGGTTAATGGAGCGTGAGTGACGTACTCTCGAGTTTTCCTGTGTTTGCTAAAAAATTCACCCAGGATGAGTGCACTCGGAGTCTGACCCTGGCAGCCGTAGCCACGGCCCCTTTCTTCCTCAGCGAGTTTAAGTTCTCGAGTTTAGGATCCCATAAGGAGTGGTGCTGAGCATATTAGCATTGGAACTGATATTCTCAACTTAGGAGCAGGGCTTCAGGAAGCTCAGAGCTCACCCCCCAACTCCTCCTCAACTCTCCAGGGCCAGCTGCCAGAGGCAATCAGGTAATGGGGCAGTAGGGGGCCCCTACAATCGGTAGGGGGCAGTGACCCGTGTCTAGCTCCAGTTATGACAGCTTCATCCTGGAACCTGGCAGTGGCCTGAGGTGTCTAAGCTCTGCGGCAGGGTCAGGGGCTCCACCTCACTTTTCCCCCACCTGCACCCCTACCTCCAGGAAACAAGAAATCTGCTTTCCATAGATGCCTGTCCCAGGACTAGATGCCACCTCCAGGGACAAGAAGAGGCCAGGCCCTTCCTTCAGCAGCAGGGATAAAAACCTAAATCTCCTAAGAGGTGTTTCCTGGGGAAGAAATTTAGTCTGTCTTCAAAGACAGAGAGGCAAACTGAACAAGAACAAGATGTCCTTCCCCAAATAGACACTTCGGAGCAGGCCCCCAGGTTTGACAGTAAGACTGACCATTCAGACAACCCAGGGCGGGGTTGGGGGAGCCGTGTTACCAGATCTGGCAATGCTCAGGGTCCCCAGGGTTCAGGGTCACTTTCTTCCCGGAGGCTAAGCGCCGGCCCTCCACCTGGCACACAGGGCAGTCCTCGGGGTTGACGCAGGTCTGCAAAAGCTCGTCCAGGATTTTCCCTGCACGACAAGCCTCTTGTTAGGAGCCAAGTTCCACCTTGCCTGCAAGGAAGACTCTCCTGGCACCAAAGGGCCTGTCCCAGCTCTGCCTGCCTCCCCTGAGAGCCACCACATCACTTAGGGAGCATCCTTTCACCTACAAAATTAGGAGAGGGGGTTCCTTCTCCCACCTCGCCTCCTCCAAATCCCGGGACAAAGCAAGTCTTATCACCAGGGGTCTTTTTGTTCCTCCACCAAAGAAGATATCTGATAACTCTCAACCTGTGCTACCCACTGCTGTGGCCACTAACCACCAGTGGCTGGTTACATTTGAATGTAAATTAAGTAACATCAATAAAACTGAACATTCAATTCCTTAGACACAACAAGCCCACGTCTGAGTTGAACTCTCCTGGCATTGCAGAAAGTTCTATCAGAAAGTGCTGCTCCAGATGATAAACCCATCAATGGACCCCCAGAAGCATCACACGGGAGCTCAGTTTGGCAAAAATCCCAGCTGGCCAGGCTTTGGTGGAAGGACATGGAAACAGGACCCAGGGTGACGGGGCTGGGGAGAAGGGCCCTTGGGCGAGGCTGAGATGAAGCAGGACGGGGCGGCACTTTCCTGAGGAGTAGCCCCACCCTCCACGCCATCCCCACTCGGGGCCAGGGCCTCACCGGGCGGGCAGTGTGCGTGGCAGCCTTCCACGCACGGCATGGGGCAGGCCAGGGGCTCCGGGTGCTGGCACGTGACCGGACAGGCGGGAGCACAGCTGTTGTAGCGCCACTCGCATTGGTACCCGCTCTCCTTCAGGTTCCGCTCCTCACAGTTCTGGGCTGTGCAGACCCCCAAACGGGCAGAACGGTTATTAAGGCCCCAGGCAACCCCATGCAGCCCCGGACAGATAGCGGGAAACCCGTGGGGGTGACGGCCCCGGGGAGGAGACGATGGTGCTGGGGAAATACACAGTCACCCACATCAGATCATCTGGGCTTTGAGAGCCCCCCAACCAGGAACCCAGTGGTTCTGTTTTCCTTTTAAAAATGTTCAGTCGCTCAACACAGGAAGGAAGACGTAACATAAGTATCTGAGCTGCTTGATCACGATGGTGTGAAATGTGCTTAGTGGGTCAATCGAGTCCGACTCTTGCGACCCCATGGACCATAGCCCGCCAGGCTTCTTTGTCCATGGGATTCTCCAGGCAAGAAGACTGGAGTGGGTTGTCATTCCCTTCTCCAGGGGAGCATCCCGACCCAGGGATTAAATCTAGGTATTCTGCACTGCAGGAGGATTCTTTATCAGAGCCACCTGGGAAGCGCTTGCGATGGTAAAGATGATCGAGTCTAATTACAGACATGCTGACCTCTTTCTTCTCTTCCTCACTGCTCCCTCTTCTCCTTCTCCCAGAATTTCTCTAGACGAGGCTCTCCCTGTTGCTCTATTCAATCCTGACCCTCCTCACGCACACCTGTGTCCTGACCCCTCCATCTAGGCCTTCACCCTCACATGGGTCTTTCTCCCCCACCGAGGTGTCCACACCCAGGGTCTCAAGGTCTAGATGTGTGAGGGGAGGGGGCGCGGCCAGGATCGTGAGGGACCACAGGACTCACGGCAGAGTGTGGCTGTCCTCCAGGCCACCACCTCGCCGTGCTGGGCACACACGTGGGCGTAGGCGGCGATGGTGTCACAGAAGCAGGCGCAATCCCCAATGGACTCGCAGGAGCAGGTGTCGTAGATGCAAACATCCAAGTACGGCTCGGGGTTCACCTGCAAGGGAGGCGCGGGGGGCCGTGACCCAGGGCTGCACCTGGGGACTCTGGCCCTTGGCCAGGCGGGAATGTGCCATTGATCAGAGTAGGGACAGAGGCTCCAGGGCAGAAGGAGAGATGTGAGGCCACAGTGCCCAGGATGGGGTGGGTAAAAAGGCAGAAATCCTATGTCCTCACTTGGATTCCAGAAAAGGGGGGGAAAGACAGGCTTGCCAGACTCTCATAGATGAGATGTGCCTGAGAATTTTTCAGAAGAACATTCCTTTCAATCCATCTGTTCCAGGCACCTGCTGAGCCACCATCCATCCCCATAACCCACTCCCACCCTCACGGGAGTCTGGGTGCTTTACATAAACACAACACACACACACACACACACTCTCTCTCTCTCTCTCTCTCTCTCTCTCTCTCTTTCCTGGCCTTCACTCAGCAGAGAGACCAAGAAAACCAAAAACCCATCAGGACCACCCATACTACCCCGCTAAGATGCTATAGGCTGATGTGCTGGACCTCGGTTGGCCCAGTGCTCCTGGACTCCGACCCCAAACCTACCCAAGGGAAAGTCCACCTGCTGTCCACATTCAAGCTCAGTAACCACCTCCCGCCTTCATCTGCCCCACACCTGACCCCCACACACCAGTCTTGTTTGGGGGAGTAGTGGTTGGAATGAATCCGGACATTAAACAGGTCACTGGGCCCAAAAGCCTTGGTTTCTTTGACCCTCTCACTGTTTCCCCACTTCCTGCTCAGGTGCCTGGGGTCTCCACCAAACCAGGGGATCCTACCTATCCTTCCAGGTCCTGTGGGACTAAAAATCACTGGCTGGACAGGAAGAGATGAAACACAGGTGCTCAGCCACTCCCACGAGGGAGACACCATGGAGCAACAGGCCTATGCACCTGGCTGTGACTGCCCGTACATGTGTCCATACATACACAGACACACACGTACCCACAGACACACACGTACCCACAGATACACACGTGCGCACATATACATTCAGAGAAAGACAGAGAGGACACTGCACTGAACCTTGTTTGGAGAAATTCCTCATCATCACGTGAGATAAAGACATCAAAAGAAGCCATAAAATGCGGGCTCAAAATCTGGCTTTAAGAGGACTTCCCTGGTGGTCCAGTAGTTGGGATTCTGCACTCCCAATGCAGGGGGCATGGGTTCGATCCCTGGTCGGGGAACTAAGATCCCACATGCCATGCAGAAGAGCCAAAAAAATTTTTTTTAATCTGGCTGTAAGACCAGAAGAATTTCTGTGAGAAAAGACCTGGGAACCCAGGGCAGAGATGGAACGCCTGGGGCCAGAGACATGGCAGGGGCAGGAGAAGGGAACCCCCCATTCTGAAGTTAGAGATAAGGTAACCTGTGGGAGACAAACCCCAAGACAGAGGCCAGAAGAGCAGCTCTGGCAGGATGCACAGACAGCCAAGCATTGCACAGAAGAAAAAGGCTTTGCCAAGCATTGCTTTCCTGATAAGCCATGGATTTTTCTTTCTGTTTCTCAGACTGAAGCCACGAGAGGTGAGCAGCTACAGATCATTTCTAAAGCTCCTGGAAGCATCCACGGTTGGAAGTGCCTGCCCCCCAGGTCCGCCGTCACCCTCACCAGCCTGTTGCACTCCCGGAAAACATCACTGGTGAGGACCCTGCAGGAGGAATCCACCATGGTCTGCTTCATGACGTTGTCGTGGCAGGTGGCAGGGGCCGAGTCCAGTGGCACCTGGGGAGCCAAGAGGGAGAACACAGGTGGACCCAGAACAGCCAACCCAGAAGCACCCAAGAGGCCCTCTCCCCGAGCCCGCCCCCTGCAGGCCACACCACCCACTTCGCACAGCAGGGGGGACCCCGACCTACTTTCTGGGTGTCGGCACACTGCGGGCTCACTTTCCAGGAATTCCCAAAGTCCACGGGGTCTTCCTCCACTTGGAGGCTGCTGCTGGTGAGGTCATTGTTCTGGACGCCGTCAAAATTCCCACACAGGCCGCATACCCGCTCCTGGGAGACAAGTTGGGGGAGCGTGAGCTTTGCAAACCTCGGAGCAAACTGGCTGAGTCAGGAGGAGGAGGGTTCCGGGCAGCAGGGGAGGCAGACTCGCCTGAGGAAAAGGAGGAGGGAAGGGGATGGGAGGGCAGCCCAGAGGGAGACCAGGGTGGTCAGCAAAGCCTCGACCCTGCCAAGGCCTTTGGCCTGCTTCTGCACTGACCCCCATGCTGTGACTGTTCAATCACTCAGTCACGTCCGACTCTGCAAACCCATGGATCGCAGCACAACCATCCTTCACCGTCTCCCTGAATTTGCTCAAACTCATGTCCATTGAGTCAGTGGTGCCATCCAACCATCTCATCCTCTGTCTCCCCCTTCTCAGTATGAACATAAATGACCCCATGTTAAGGTTAAGGAAACCAAGATTATTCACAGAGAGAAGCAGCCCATCCAGGTCCCTTGAAGGGCCAGTTAAGCAGCTTGTGTCCTGATCCCTGCAGTATAAACCATCAGCCGCCCCAGTAAGGGTCTGAGCAGAAGAGAAGCTGGTTCAACATTACATCAGTGAAAGTGTGAGAGGTCTGAGGAAGGAGCCCTCTAGTCCCGCTTGACTGTGGACAGGTGCTTGCCTTCCCTGGACAACTGCAGCCTGTTCAGAGCAGGCTGGCCAGGATTCTGTGTGTGTTAGTCACTCGGTCGTGTCCGACTCTTTGTAACCCCATGGGCTACAGCCCACCAGGTTCCTCTGTCCATGCAATTCTCCAGGCAAGAATACTGGAGTGGGTTGCCATTTTCTTCTCCAGTGGATCTTCCCGACCCAGGGATCTAACCCATGTCTCCTGCATTACAGGCAGATTCTTTACCATCTGAGCCACCAGGGAAGGCCAGGATTCTGCTGTATACTAAATGCTACCAGGGCTGACATAATATCTTACTTGTCTCCATGTTCACCTATCAGGGGGTGCAGTATACAACAAATCCTGACCAACTAATGAGTGAATAAATGGAAACCATCACATAAGAACCACCGGACAAGGGCTTCTCCAGAGGTCCAGTGGTTAAGACTCTGCCTTCCAATGGAGGGGGTGCAGGTTCGATCCCTGGTCAGGGAACTAAGGTCTCATAAGCCATGAAGTGTGGCCAAATTTTTTTTTTTAATGGACAAAATCTGCCTGGAAAAGAAAAGGTGATGCTTTTAGAACCTTTTTGAAGCCCTGCCTTGAGACAAAGAGAGGTGACTTATTCTGTTTTGCTAGGAAATATAAGAAAAATGTTCTCACAGGTGGACAAAAGGACAAAGATATTTTCGTGGCCTAACAGCCCCTGTGTATGGCCCCTGCCTGGTCCCTGTCCTTATTGACCACCAATCACCCCAAGCCCCTCCTCTCTAGCCACCCTGGTCTGCTTGTTCAAAACAAACACCGTCCACCTCAGGGCCTTGGCATCTGCTGTGCCATCTGCCTAAACTCTCGAGTCAGGATATTTACATGACTCCCTTCCCTCTTCCCCAAAGACTCTACTCACGCTTTCTGAGACAAGTCTCATCAGACCAACCAATCTAAAATACTTAGTGGCCCAGTGGTTTAGAATCAGTCTTGCAACACAAAAGGATGTGGGTTCAATCCCTGGTTGGGGAGTTAACATCCCACATACCACAGAGCAACTGAACCCAAACACCACTAGAGAGTCCCTGCTCTGCAATGGAAGATATCACATAACATGACTAATATCCAACACAGCCAAATAAATAAATAATGTTTTTTTAAAAGACATATAATAGGGACTTCCCTGGTGGTCCAGTGGCTAAGACTCCATGATCCCAATGCAGGGGGCCTGGGTTTGATCCTTGGTCGGGGAACTAGATCCCACATGCTGCAACTAAGAGTTTACATGCTGCAACTAAAGAGCCTGCACACTGCAACTAAGACTCAGAGCAGTCAAATAAATAAATAAAATATATATTTTTAAATATAATCTTTAAAAAATGAAACACATAATATCCCCACTAGAATATGACCTCCATCAGGCTTCCCCGATGGCTCAGAGAGTAAAGAATCTGCCTGGAGTGCAGGAGATGTGGGTTCGATCCCTGGGTCAGGAAGATCCCCTGGAGGAGGGCATGGCAACCCACTCCAATATTCTTGCCCGGAGAATCCCATGGACAGAGGAGCCTGGTAGGCTGCAGTCCATGAGGTCACAAAGAGTCAGACACAACTGAGCGATTAAGCAAGCAGGCAGGGTTGTGGTAGGCAAAACAATACCCGGCCCCAAAGATGTCCACGTCCTAATCTCCCGACCAGGAATATGTCACCGTACACGGCTAAGGGAACTTTGTAGGTGTGTTAGGTAGGTGTGTTCGATTTTGATACAGGAAGACTGTCCTGGGTCATCTGGGTGAGCTCAGGGTAATCACTGGGTCCCATACGGCGTGCAGGAGAAGTCAGAATGAGAACAGCGATGTGACAGAGGGAAACAGAGGGAGCAGACAATGCTATGCTGTTGGCTTTGAAGATGGAGGATGGGACCACAGCCAGGGGATGCAGGCAGTCTCCTGAAGCTAGAAAAGTCAAGGACAGATTCTCCTCTCACTGTATCAATAGTTAGTTATTTCCCCCCCGTACCTAGAGTGCCTAGAACAGTGCTTGACACATAACAGGAGTTTAGTAAGCATCTGTTGAATAATGGAATGAGTGCATTGCTGATGCTCTCCAGAAATGGCATGAGGTCCCAAGGAGCAGCCTCACTTGGGTACGAGCTGAGAATGAGCCCTCAGAATGCTGGGAAAGTGGGTCCTGCCACCAGGGCAGACAGGGCACTCATCACATACATGCCTGTTAGAGAAGATGAAGTCCCAGCAAACCGTCAAGACCTGGACAGACACCACGAGCTTTCCCCCAAGCAGGTGATGAGCCGTCTCACCACAGCCCCTGGCAGGTGCTGGCCTGGGCTCCATGGGAGGCACACCCAGAATGTTCTGGGGTGTTATAGTCACATTGTGCGTGATGGGATTTGCTCCTTAGGTTAGGAAACCTTAAGAATACCTACTGCCAGTCAAGGGACTGCTTGCAGGGTCCAGGACCCTCACCCTGCCATGGGCAACTGTCTCGGAAACAGCCGAGGCGAACTCTAATCCTTGAGTCTTATTTGTGTCGGGAGGAGGCTGAGCCAGGTGACCACCCACCTTCCCCCGAGACTGTGGGTGAGGATCCCAGATGCTGCTCGGGGAGCTGAAGATGCAAGCAGACAGAAGAGGGAGGAAGTGGAGAAAGACCACCCACCTGGTACGTCCGCTTCAGGAACACAGAGACGGCCAGGTGCCCGTCCCAGACCACAGAGAGGGACTTGCCCAGCAGTAGAGTGATGTACCGGCCGGACTCCACCACCTCGAAGTGCGTCTCATCCTTCATGGGCTTCTTCACGTTCACCTGAGTGAGAGACCAGGACAGTAAGGGACAGTATACATGTGTATATATATAATGTACACTTGTATATGTGTATGCTGCTGCTGCTGCTGCTAAGTCGCTTCAGTCGTGTCCGACACTGTGCGACCCCATAGACGGCAGCCCAACAGGCTCCTCTCTCCCTGGGATTCTCCAGGCAAGAATGCTGGAGTGGGTTGACATTTCCTTCTTCAATATATGTGTATATACCTGTATATATATATAATGTATGCTTGTATATGTGTGTATATATATTTGTGTGAATAATGCATGTATATATGTGTGTATTCATTTGTATATATAATACATATAAATGTGGGACTTAATATATATGTGTGTATAACACAATTACATGTATAATGTATGTGTATATATATGTGCAAACATTTGTATATATTATATATAAATGGGGTATATATGTATACGTGTGTATATATGTGTGCATACAATTGTACACATTATATACATGTGTGGGATACAATATGTGTATATATGTATATATGTGTATACATCTGTATGTATATGTGTATAAACATGTATATACATTGTGTATACATTTGTATATATAATATATATGCACATGTGTGTATAATACATTTGTGTATATATTTATATGAGTTGCATACATTTGCATGTATAATACATATAACTGTGGGTATACAACATATGTATACATGCGTGTAAATGTGTGCATACATTTGTATATATAATACATACAGCTATGTATGTATATGTGTGTACATGCACATGTAATATATATTTACATAATACATATGTGTACATGTGTGTGTGTGATACATATAGCTATGGGTACATAATACATAAGCGTGTGTGTGTAGAATATATATATGTATATATGTGTGTACATGTGTGTACATATATAATTCATATAACTGTGGTACATATGTATATGTGTGTACACTAGTGTGTGTGCTTGTATGTGTATAATGCATGTTTATATACACGTGTCTACATGTGTATTGTAATAACAAGACTGTGGGCATATAACACAGGTGTGTGTATGCATGTATTCCCATACGAAAGTCCTCCCGCCCTCCACTCCACCCAGAGTCAGCCCTGGCTCTTTCCACACTGGTGCAGATAGTTATACACTCTCCTCCACACATGCCCGCACTTTCTTTTACTAAAATCCATCACCATCTGCACCTGCCCCCCTCGCAGGACATGGTGAGGTCTCTCCACCGGCAGCATCGTGCTCCACCGCACGTGTCCTGAATGAACGCTGGGCACTGCTCCCCATTAGCTGATGGGGGGACTGAGGGTGGGGGGACCTGCCCACACTCACCTCCCCGTCAAACAGCTCGATCTCTCCTCCTTCCACCAGGATGGTGATGCGCTTCCTGCACTTCAGGGAGGGGACGCTGCACCCCTCATTCCCCACCAGGACCCGGAAGGTCCCAGGGTTACTACCGCAGTGGTCCTGGGGAAAGGAGTGGGTGTCAGGAGAGAAACACGATCCTTCCACCCCTCCCCAGACCGGCAGACCAGTGGCCAGTCCTCCCAGGCCTTTGGAGGAGTGTTACAGGAGGCTGCCATGACCACATGCATGTGTGTGTGTGCTTGTGTGCTCATGGCCAGACGACACTCACAGGTGTGCCATCCTCAGCCATCACCCACGAGCCAAGTGCCTACAGTCAGGCAGGGAGAAGGGCTGAGGGGCAGGGGGGAGGAAGAAGGGAGGCAGAGCGGGAGTGTGGACACATCAGCCTGCTGCTCCCCACCCCCCCCGGAGCCTGCTGGGCCAGCCTCAGCCAGGGACCCGCGCTATCAGGCATGTGACACTTGGTAGGTCCAAGCTCCAGTGGAGTCCCCTGGGTGGCTGGCCAGGACTGTAACCAAAGACCGCCAGACCCAGCAACACCAGCTGAGCTGCCACCTCTAGAAGGGAACAGAGGCTGGGTGGGCACTGGTCCTCGCTGGGGTCTGCACAGAAAAGAAGCAGAAAGGGACACGCTTCTGGCAAACACCTCCCATCGTGGCTGCTGCTGCGGTGTGATGGGGAAAACCACTCAACTCAGAAAAGCTAGGTGCGGGCTTGCTTCTGCCATGTCTGGGATAATGTTGAGTAGGTCACTTACCTCTCTGACCCCCCCACACACACACATGAGCACACACACATACATGCACACGCAGCACACACATACAATACACACTTGCACATATACACACAGACATGCACATATACATAAACAGACACACATTCATAAACACACAAAGACACACACATATACATACAATACACACTTTCACACATTCACACATGCATATATATACACACATGCACACATACACATACACACATATAGGCACACATTCATATACACACAAATACACATATACGCACATACATAACACACAAAGTACACGTTCATACACAGCCGCACACATGCATATACACACAAGTGCACACATGTGCATACAAACACATATACAGACACATGCATATACACACATACACTCACATGCATGTACATAGATAACACATGCAATATAGGCTCTGCACATACATAGACACATACACTGACACACACACATACATACATACCACACATAGGACGTGCCCCTCTGTAAGATGGAACTAGCCAACCTAATGGGACTCAGGTTAAACGGGTTTGTCTCAGGCTAATGGGGTTGTCAGGTTAATGCGTCTGTGTTGGGTTCGTGGGATTGCTGGGTTAAACGGGTTAGTGTTGGGTTAATGGGATTGTGAAAGTTGTAAGAGGGAACAAAGGTAGAAGCGCTGCGTCACCAGCGGAGATTTTTCTGAAGCAGAGAGTTTAGTCCTGAGAACACCTCCCAGAGGAGGAAGGGGGGACAGGGAGGGGACCCAGGAAGAGCATCGAGGGGCCATCAGCACTGGCTGTGGGGCGGGACGAGTGGCCCCCCGAGGGGCACAGCCCCCTGGGGGCACGACTGCCCACCTGGGCAGCTTCACTGGGCAGGCAGAGCCAGGGCAGGGGGTCTGACCAGCTCCTCTCACTGCACTGAACTGTCGTGCTTTCTGGGTGCCCAGATCTGAACCTGACTGAGGGTGGAGCTCCAGAGCTGGGGTCACCCCTTCTTTTGCTACCGAGGCTGGAAGGCAACAGGTGACAAAGATGGGCTTCCACATTCGACCTGCGGGGAAGCCCCAGAGGGCACCTGGGTGTGGGTAAAACCGTTCCATGGGGTGCATGCCCGTGTGCCAGCATGCCACCTGCCTCTCTGGGGCCAATCTGGGGTGGGGGAAAGAGGCAGGGGGCTCATTCCCCCCACGCCGGGCAGGTGTCATCCTCTGTCTCCCTCAACGCCTGACTCCCTGCAGTTGTCTCTGGGGCTGAGGCTCCTGTGGGTCTGTGGTCCTCCCTCCAGACCACACCGAGCCCCTCCTCCCACTCGGGAGAGTGGAGATGAACAGACCTGCAGAGTCCAGCCTCCTCGTTGTCATGAATAAAGAGCCCAGCCCTCCTTGCTCACCCACAATCGGTGTCAACCAGCAAGAGAAACGCCCAGGAGTCCACCCGGCGGGAGAGGGGGGCCGAGCGGCCCTCAGTCCACAGCTAGGATCCCCCGGGCTGCTTCCCACCCTGTGGGCAGTAGGACCTGCTCTACCCCACACCCCCTCCCCACTCTGAGCTGCACTAGGTTGGAAATGACAATGGTGACTAGGATAGAACAGGATACGACAGGACAGAATACAATAGAAAAGAAGAGGAGCCCCCTACGTATGAACCTTCAAGTTTCGAACTTTCAAAGATGCAAACGTGCAACTTGTGTTCTAGCAAGGAACCATCAACATCAGGCGTGAGTGAACGGGGCAGCTTGCCCTCCGTCTCCCATTGCTAATGATCCTTCAGCTCCACCATCTCCCCCCTCCTCTCCTTCCTCCAGTCACTAACTCTTCTTGCCTGGTCACTCGATGCCACCCCTGTGTGCCAGCTATTGTGCTGTTATATATACTTTTGCACTATTGTACTTTTGTAAAGTACTATTGTACTTTTCGAGGTACTGCAGTGTCAGATTAAAAATGTTTTCTTTACTTTTGTATTTGTTTTTTCATGTAGTATTTGTATAAAAAGTATTATAAACCTGTTACAGTACAGTACAAAATATAGACAACTGTGTTGGTTGGGTACCTAGGCTAACGTAGGTGGATTTGTGAACAAACTGGACTTATGAACGCACTCTCAGAATAGAACTCATTCATATGTAGGAGACACGTTGCAGAAGAGAACAGAACAGAATAGATATGATGGAACAGAATCACAGGAAGGAAAGGAAACTCCAGGGGTCATTTCCACCATCCCCAGCGGGCTGTCCACCGTACAAGGATGCTGGCAGAGAGGGTGCCAGGGCCAAAATCCAGCCCCGACTCCACTCGCCATGGTTGGTTCCCTGACCAAGCTGTGTCTGCCAGGAGGAAAGAAGCCCTTCTCTCATTCCCTTGTGCTGGAATTGGGGTGATGGGAGCCTGCTCCACACCAAGGCCGGTTGACCAATGAGTTTCTGTCCATCCCTGGAGGCGTCCAGGGAGTTGGGGCAAGTCAGCAGTCACCAGGGTCTCGAGGCCCCGCCTCTCCAGGGACTGGGAAATCACTCCCTTAGAAACCAGCCCCCAGAGCTGTTTCCACTAGCAGCTCTAGCCTGGGGGCCCCCTCCCCACTCCCTGGCTCTCACCTGCACCAGGACATACTGGCACTCCCCCGGGAACAGGTACTTGAGCCCATCAAAGGTGAAGTAGTGAGCCAGGCCCAGGGCGGAGCACCTAGCGTCACACACGTGGTCCGTACAGTTCCACTTCCGGTCTTGACAGACGCTGGGGGCAGAAGACGGTGAGTGAGGGTGAGGCCCTTGGATATGGGGGCAGGTCCAGCATCAGGGCAGCCAGGACACCACCTACCCCCAGGAGGCCTCGGGAAGTGGTGGGGGGCGTTGTGGCTTGAAGCTCGAACCTCACGGGGCTCTGCAGTCATGAACCCACATGTTTTTAGAGCACCAGGCCCAGAAGGACAGGGAAGCCACGCTACCCTCTCATCACAAGGGGGAAACAGGCAAAGAAGAGCCCCAGTTGTCCGAGGCGACCCAAGGACACTGTCACCACCTGCTCCGAACGTGCTGAAGCCCAGTCTCCCGGGACATTACCTGGGAAGGGCCACTGGGTCTCTACAGAACAGACCCCAAGGCCAAAAGGCCCTCTGAGGCTAAGGGAACACACAGGACAGAAGAGCAGGCAAGTTCTGAGTCAGAGAAATGGTGACCAGCCGTGAACTTCTGGGTTTGACTCGCAGCAATGTGTATAAACCCACAGGGACTTGCCCGCTGCCCACACCCCTGACTCCCCAGCTGGTACCAGAACCAACATCAGGAAGCCTGCTCTGGGGGTCAGCAGTGGGGCGCTCAGACCTCCAGCCCCAGACAGTGAGCCCCTTCCCGCCTGGCCCCTTGGCCCATCCCTAAAGCTCTGCATGGCCCCAAAGACAGGCGGGGTGATGAGCAGAGTCAGGGGCTGGGTGAAGGACGGTCCCTTTCCAGGTAGACACCCTTGAAATATGCCTGGGGGAGGGGGACCAGGATAAGGCCACAGAAGGACCCCGACCTGGTGCCCTAGGGCAGTTTGGTCGCACGTGTAGTGATGAATACGGCCCTTATCTTTCCCAGGCCCCACTCCCTGCAGGGAAACACTGCTTTCCAGAGAGCATCCGTCCAGGGCGAGCCCAGGGGATGAAAAAGATTCTCCCATTTGACAGATGGAGAAACAGAGGCAGAGGGAAAAGGAGAGGTACAGTCACGTTCCCACGGGTGGGGGGCGGGCGAGTGACCAAACCCCTCCCCCGCCTGCCCCCAGCGCCCCCGGAACCGCTCCCAGCCTCACCAGCTATTGCAGTCGACCTTCACCCTGTCTCCGGGGGCATACTCTCTGCCCTGGTGGAAGCAGGGGCACCTTTCCAGGGCCACACACCTGTTCTCATGCCGGACCTGAGGGAGAGAATGGAAAGTCTTGGGGCTGCAGTGAGTGAACAGCCTCGGCTAGAGGCAAGCCGGGGAGCCCAGGCCCAGACCAGGGCTGGAGACCCAGCTCTCATCCACACTGGTCCTCCTGGCTCAGCTGGCGACACTCCGACCCCCTCTGCCCTCACACACTGCTGCGGGCAGGAGCCCTGGGACCCAGTGGAGACTCCAGTAACACGTGTCAAAAGCCCCTGACACATGCATCTCCTTAGACCCAGTAATTCTTCCAGGGGATTTCTCCAAAGGTAACAGAGTTATGGGCAAAGATTAATGTGCAATTATTTATCACTCCAAAAAAAGTGGGAGCAATTACGTGTTCAACAATACGAAAATGATTAAGCCCATTGAGGAATCTCCAGGTGATGTTGTCCAATGAAAATATTAAAATCTTAAAAGTTTTGAGAACTACTTATTCTGTTAATTTTTAAAACAAGAGATAAAAAACTATACACATATAGTCTCAATTATGAAAAAAAATATACATATACACTTCAAAAACTGTCTGGAAGGGAATTTAGAAGTTGCCTCTGAGGGGCTAGAATAAGGGAGTTTAATTCTCTTTTTGTGGTTTTAAAATTTTTTTCTGATTGTCCTTCATTGAGCATTTATTATGTTCTATAATTGAAAAAACTGGACAATCGATTTATTGAAATGAAGTAATTAGTTAACAATGTACATAATGTCCTGGAGGTGAGAGCGAAATACTGGCCACAGGCAGGGATGGACCAGCAGAGGCTGGGGGTTTTCAAGTCCCACGAGTCCCCTCCTGAGGGTCTGACACACCTGCCCTCCTCCCCCGCCCCCACCAGCTGAGGAGTTACCACCTGACAAGTATAACTCCTTGAGGAGTACTCCTCAAGGATGCCGCCGAGAGGGCGGGGGAGAACTGAGAAGAGCCACTGGCCCCGGTGGGCTCAGGAAGAGCTGGCAGAGCCCCTCTGACCCCACACGGGGATCTGCTTCCATCCCGGCCCAGGAGGCCGCCCTGGACGCCCGCTCTGCATGACCCTGGGAGAAGGACCCACAGCACTCTGGTTCCAAAGCCACCCAAGGGTGAGAAGCTTCTGGTCTGGGTGCCTCAGCATCCACATGACCCCACTGCTCCACAGACAAGCCTGGGACCCCTGGGCTTGGAGCCCTGGGACAGGGCGGTCTTGGGCTGAGCATAGGGCTTTCATGTCAGGGATCATAGACTGAAATCAGGTGTGTGAATATGTATATATGTGCATGCATGTATGTGTGTTTGTATGCACATGCTTGTATATATGCATGCATTTTGTGCATGTGTGTGTGAGTGCCTGTGTGTATGTGGGTGTGTGCCTGTGTGTATGTGGGTGTGTGTGTGTTGATACATGTGAGTGCCCATGTGTCTATATTTGCGTGTGCCTGTGTGTATATGTGTGTGCCTATGTGTTTGTGTGGGTAGGCACATGTGTGTGTATGGCTGTGTGCCTGTGTATGCCTATATATGTGTGTATGCCTGTGTGTCTCTGTGTGTGCATGCATGTGTGGGGGTGCATGTATGTACATGTGTGAGTGCATGCATGTGTGTTAATATACGTGAGTATACATATGTGTCTATATGTGTGTGTGCCTGTGTGTGCATCTATATTTGTGTGTGCCTGTGTGTGTGTGTGTATATGTGTGCATACCTATGTGTCTGTGTGGGTAGGTGCATGTGTGTGTATGGGTGTGTGCCTGTATATATGTGTGTGCCTGTGTGTATGTGTGCATGTGTGTATATGTGTGTATATATGTGTATTTGCCTCTGTGTGTGTATGTGTGGGTGCCTGTGTGTGTTTATACATGTAAGTGTGTCTATATGCATGTGTACTTCTGTGTGTATGTGTGTATATATATGTGTGTGCCTATGTATATGTGAGGCAAGGTTTCCCATCAGGAGGCTCTCAACTTTAACGCCACCAGCCCAGCTGAATCACCCAGAGTCTTAAAGCATTAAAAAAAAATCCACAGAGATAGAAAGATAAAGACACAATGCAGGAGATGGGCGGGATGTAGACAAGACGGGTGGGTCAGCACTGCAGCCCCCAAGTGAATTTTGTGCAAATCAGTCTCTTGGACATGTTTAAAAAGAACCATCCCTGCTTAGCATCTGCCCCTTTGGGACACGAGAAGGATCATACAATAAAGGTGATGACTGTCCTTCAAGGACTTCAAAAGAGAACAGGCAGAAATAGTAGTCACATTTGTTCATCAACTCATGACATCTTGAGCAAGAAAAGTTTGTGCTGAGAACTTGGTCCTGGGTTTCAATCGGCCACAAGAAAAATTATGAGGTAGAAAAAAATTGGTTTTGTCACTTTTCTCTGAAAAAAACCCCATCTTCACCCCTCCACGCTGACCCATTCTCCAAAATCTTTTTTTTTTTTTTTTTTTTTTTGCCTGCCAACTGTGCTATGTCCTCCCTGCTAATATTTCCAGCTCAATGCATGTTTGCTACCAGGAAAGAATCTGATGAACTAACTCTCACTAAAGTGTGAATGACTTCCTGTGAGGATTTATAAGAGAAGCTTTTTTAAAGTTCTTTTTTGTTAACCATACTAACTTCATACCTATCATAATTTAGTAAACCTGATGAGGTGACAAACCATAGGAAGTATAGGAGATATCTTTGAGACAGGAGGGCTTTCTGGAAGCTTTTAGGATTACATTTCATAGGATTTACAATGCCCTCCTGTGAGGCTCTCTGTGGATGGGCCCCTGAGCCCAAGCTCTAGCTTTCAAGAAGCAGCACCAACCAAGAGGGAAAGGGAGAGAAGAAATAAATCAGGAGATTGGGATTGACATATACACACGACTAAACATAAAATTGATAACTAATAAGAACCTGCTATACAGCACAGAGAACTCTACTCAATACTCTCGAATGAGCTATATGGGAAAAGAATCTAAAAAAGAGTGTAAAAAAAATAAAGATAAAAAAGAGTGCACACATGTATAACTGATTCACTTTGATGTACAGCAAAAGCTAACACCACATTGTAAGTCCAAACACGCCAATAAAAATTAATTTAAAACAAAACCAAATAAAAAACAGTGCCAAAGTCTTTTCAGGCTTCCCAGTGGGCCAGCAAGAAAACTGGGCCTCAAAGCATCAGACAGGTGAACACACTTCCCCTCTGCCAAGAGGTTCCCTGATGCCCGCAGAGCTGGGCACCAGTTTGGAAGATGTGACCACAAGACCTCAGAGCTAAGTGAGCATCTCACAGACAGTGGTACAACACCTGGGGCTGGGAGTCAGGAGACCAGGATTTCCACTATCCAGTTGTGTATCTTGAATGGTTCTGTGTCTTTTCTCTCCTTGGTCTCCTCCAGAGTGGTAGGAGGTGCTGAAAGCTTGTGTCTAGGCTCTGCCTGGAGACTGTGTCCAGCCCTGGCTGAAGGGCGAGAGACGGGCACTGGACTATGCTTTGCTGCCACCTCGTGGTGGAAGCAGGTAATAGTCTAATTTAAACACAGGTGGTCCATTCAAGAATTTTTGAACAAAAAGGCTTGAGAACTTTTCTAGAGCAATCCCCTCATTTTTGTTGATCCTTCACGGGAAAGAAAAAAAACAAAATCTGGGCTCTCACCATGCCCGGGGGGCAGAGGCAGCCGGACACGCAGCCCGTGCTGACGCATTCCAGGTCATAGTTCTGGCAGGTCTTGGTGCATTCGAGCCCTTCGGCCCTCGGGTTGTCAGCAGGGCACACCAGCTTGACCATGGGGGGTCGGCAGGACAGGCTCCTTTTGCCTTGGAGTCAGGAAAACCACAGATCAGCGGAGGGGAGAGTAGGCCTGCCGTCTACCCTGCCCTTCGTCCCCTGCGTGCACTCACTCCACCCCAGAGGCTCAGGCTGTCCGCGCCCTGGGACACAGCACTGCCTGACCTCCAGCCGGGCCCTGGGCAGCAGCCTCATCTACGCATCTGACCTCTGACCTTTGCCCACACGGAAGGCACATCTGTTGAGCTCAGCAACCCCTCCGATGGCCCATGGTCCTCATCCCCTGACTCTGCTGTTGCCCGCAACACTGAATCAGGACACACCGCAGAAACGTCCAGAGCCAGGATTAGTCAGGTGCTAAAAAGGAACCTTTGCCCCAAAACAATCATTCCTAAAATTAGCTTAATCACAAGAACTTTAAAGGGGGCTTTGCTCACATGTCCTCCTCTGCCCGGCCCCCAACCGTCCCAGCCCCTCCATTTAAAGCTGGAACACTCCATCCCTGGACCTTCCTACCTGTCCCCCACTCCCGCTTTGTCACTCTCCACCTGATCGCTGCCTGACATCACCATCTGATGCACCAGATGGGGGCGGGGCGCAATATCTGCCTTGTTCACTGATACATTTCCTGACAATTAGTATCACTGCATGATTGAATAAATGATGGCAGCAGATGATTGATATAGCGCCTGTCTTTCAAAAACCCTGATGTGCTGGATTGCATTTGTATCTTACACATACAGTATTTACTACCTCATATGGGTAAGAAAGTCAGAATTTCCAGCCTCATTTTTATATGGAAGCATCTGTAGGAAACTAAAACCCTAAGAGGTTAAATGATTTTTCCAAAGCACATGAAATTCTAGGAGTTCCCTGACTTTGAAAAAAGATACCCTCCATTGACTAGACAAGAAGACTCTGGGCAAGAGAGATATGAAAGACCTAAGAGGCAGAATGTAGCCCAGAGGGGTGAAGTAGTGGGGGAAATGCTTCAATGAGAGAGAACAGGAGGAAGAAAGAGGCAGAGGGATGCAGTGAACTTGGGGTCCGCTATGGACTGAATGGTTGTGTCCCCCAAAATTCACATGCTGAAATCCTAACCCCCAAAGGTTAGGAGGTTAGAAGGCAAGGGTTGGGGGAGGAGATTGGTTATGAGGGTGGGTGACCAATCATCCCTCATGAAAGGGGTTAGCATCCTAAGGAAACACGCCATGGGGCTCCCTTGCCCCTTCCACCACGCAAGGACACAGTGAGGACCCAGAAGTGGGTTCTCACCTGACCACATGGGCATGCTGCTCTCGAATCTCCACCCTCCAGGACTGTGAGAAGTAAGTGTCTGCTCTTTATAAGCCTCCAGTCTGCAGAATTTTGTTACGCAGCCCAAATAAACTAAGACAAGGTCCTAAGTTCTGATAGCTGGTGAGCCGCCCACGTGTTTTGAATCCATGCCGAGATGCTCCACAACCAGCCAGCCATGCAGAGGGAGGGGGCAGGCTCCCCACCAGGGCCCTCGGAAAACAAACGCAGTCACAGAGCTGGGTCAGAGGGAGGGTCTCAGGCAAAGTGAGACGCAGGAAGAAGAGGTTGAAAATAGCCCATATAAGACAGCGTATTAAAAAGCAGAAACATCACTTCACCAACAAAGGTCCTTCTAGTCAAAGCTATGGTTTTTCCAGTAGTCATGTATGGATGTGAGAGTTCGACCATAAAGAAAGCTGAGCACCAAAGAATTGACGCTTTTGAACTGTGGTGTTGGAGAAGACTCTTGAGAGTCCCTTGGACTGCAAGGAGATCGAACTAGTCAATCCTAAAGGAGATCAGTCCTGAATATTCATTGGAGGGACTGATGCTGAAGCTGAAGCTCCAAAACTTTTGGCCACATGATGCAAAGAGCAGACTCAATGGAAAATACCCTGATGCTGGGAAATATTGAGGGCAGGAAGAAAAGGGGGTGACAGAGGAGGACACGGGTGGATGGCATGACTGACTCAATGGACAAGAACTGGAGCAAACTCCGGGAGATGGTGGAGGACAGAGGAACCTGGTGTGCTGCAATCCATAGGGTAGCCAAGCGCCTAAACGACTTAGCAACCAAAGAACAACTTGCCTAGAGACATCCCACCTCCTCCTCCTAGGGGGTCCTTTCTACACAAGGATGACACTCTGCCTGGAATCCCACAAGGACCCTGCTCCGTAAATGTGAACGTGGTCCCACCAGCCCCAGGTCAGGCTCTTCTCTCTCCTGGGTCTCAACCTTAAACAGCACAGCATCAATTACGACCTTCACACCAAAGCACCAGGTTCAGACTCCTCTCTCAAATCCCTCTGAGAAGCTTTCTAAAGAGGTGTCCTGGTCAGCATGTCCCTTGATAGAGAGGCCATCGGAGGAGGGCGGTGTTGACCACAATCAAAGTGGCCAGCACACCCACAGCTGCTCCCTGGGTTAAGGTTCCCGTGGGCAGAAGCAAGATCTCGCTGGTCCATCCTACAGGCAATTCAGTCTTTCCTCATCACAAAATTAAACTCCTCCTGCCTCGATACTTGGGATGTCCCCATGCAAAGGCCTGGAGGTCACCCACCCAAACACACGCCTGAATGCAGCCAGCCCCCTCGCCCGCCCCGTCTGGGCAGAGGGAGTGGGGAGCTCGTGGCGAGCAGTACTCACTGCGGCGGGATGGGGGGCTGCCAAGGACTGCTTCAGGCAGCAGGCGCCCCGGGGCTCCGCTCGTGGAGCAGTGCATGAAGCCGTCTTCGCAGTAGCTGCAGAAACGAAGGTCACGGCCTCACTTGGAAGGACTCCCCGCCTCCCACAAGGCGCTCTGTCCCCTCCAGCCCGGCTCCCAGCCCGGCATTCATCTGAAACGCAGCTGCTCACCCCACCACAGAACAGGAGGGCCGCCGGGACCTTCTGATCACCAAAATCAACGGTCCTTTCTCCACGTACCACGGAGAGTTCAGGAGTCCCTGGGTTCCAGCCAGTTGCTGGGTGGCTTGGGAAAGCGAGCATATCTCTAAGCCTCAAATTCCTACTGAAAAAGCCAGGCCTGCCTGCCTAACAGTGTTGTTGCAAGGTCCCAGAGAGAAACGCCTTGAATATTACAGCCCAGTCATTCAGTCGTGTCTGACCCTTTGTGACCGCAGAGACTGTAGCTTGCCAGGCTCCTCTGTCCCTGGAATTCTCCAGGCAAGAATACAGGAGTGGGTTGCCATTTCCTCCTCCAGGGGATCTTCCCAACCCAGGGATCGAACCCTGGTCTCCTACACTGCAGGCAGATTCTTTACCATCTGAGCCACCAGGGAAGCCCAGAGAGTGAGTAAAGGATTGACTAAAAAAGGGCACGGAAGAATTTTGCAGAGTGATGAAAACATTCTGTTTCTTGAGTGTGACAGTAGTTACATGATGTACACATTTGTAAAAACCTATAGCTCTGTATACCAAAAAGGAGAAATTTTATTGTGTGTGAATTATATCTCAATAAAAAAAACTTTTAAAAAATTTTTTTAAAACTCAGAACAGCAAAGAGCTCATAATCAGGGAAGCCGAGACTAGATGCATTAGGGCTCCTGATACTATTCTCCCTACTCCAGTGTCTGAAATTTTCCATCACCAGGACATTTCAGCTGGTTTCCCTTGTAGACGGTCAGCCTCTTTGAGGCCCACTCTGTGTCCGGTTCATCTTTAGGTCACCATCTCTAGCCTAGGACCCAGGACAGAACCAGTGCCAAGGAGGTATTTATAAATGTTCTGTTACAAATTTCTTCTCCGACTGTGACTGCCCTGCTGACACTGACCATGCCCGAGGGCCTGGGTGAAGAACAGCAGGAAGTAGGGGTGATCTGAAGGGTTTTTTTGGTTGTTTTTTGTTTTTTTTCAAGAAAAGCATGAAGCAAGTGGAGACACTGATGTGCTCTGGAGGCGATGCTACTACGGTCTATGTTCTGGCTCAGCTGCTTTGGCCTGAAAACACTGACGGGAGGCTGAAGGCGAGGCTGGCAGGGAGCACTCTCATCTCCCATTCTAGAAAAGGGAAACTGACTAACGCGGGGAGTGGGGCTCCACGTGTGACAGCTGGCTTACTGCTCACGACTGACTCCCACCGCCAGCCTGAAGCTCACGTGCCGGGCACAGGAAGGCAGACAGAAGGCCTGGGTGATATCCCAGCTTAGCTCCCGACTCGCTGTGCAATGCTGGGCCTCAGTGTACCCATCCACAAAATGGAGCACTCGGAGGACCATTTCCCAGCCCCGCCATTCCCGGAGTCCCCGGTCCCGCTGCTCGACTCACCACATGGTGTGATGGTCCGAGAAGACGTCTTCGGGTTGGAAGATCTCACCGTCGTAGTAACAGGGGCACTGGGCCCTGGGCACGCAGGACCCCGTCTCGTCCAGGAAGAGCCCCGGCGGGCAGAAGCAGCCCTCCAGACAGACCTCGGCGCATTCCTCGTCCGGGTGGGAGAGTGAGCGGCAGGTGAGGTTGCAGGGCGTCCCACACTGTTGGTACACCTGGCCGTGTGGGCAGCTCAGTGCTGGGGGAGAGGGTGGGGCAAGGACAGACTCAGTGGAAACGTTAAGATGAGCAGGACTGTGTTCTAGGACCAGCAGTCCCACCCGCTGCCTCCAAGACCCCCAATTGTATCTGTATGGCCACCGCCTTCTCTTCCCACCAGGAGCAAAAGTGTGTTTTTATGCTCACAGTTGTCTGTTCTTTTTTTCTCTTTTTTAGCTGCATTCAGGATCTTAGTTCCCTGATCAGAGATGGAACCCTCTTCAGTGGAAGTGCACAGTCTTAACCACGGGACCGCCAGGAACCCCACGAATGACTGTGGGGAAGTCATGTACGGAAGTACATGCTTTCGCCTCTGCCTAACTAGGGGGACCACGCTTTGGTCATCTCTGAATTCTCAGAGCCTGGGACAGAGTAGAAATCCCAGTAGATTTTAGGGCTGTAAATATCAACCCTGAATACTCATTGGAAGGACTGATGCTAAAGCTCCAATACTTTGGTCACCTGATGTGAAGAGCCGGCTCATTGGAAAAGACCCTGATGATGGGAAAGATTGAGGGCAGGAGGAGAAGGGGACGACAGAGGATGAGATGGTTGGATGGCATCACTGACGCGATGGACATGAGTTTGAGCAAACTCCAGGAGATGGTGAAGGACAGGGAAGCCTGGCGTGCTGCAATCCGTGGGGTCACAAAGAGCTGGACATGACTGAGTGACTGAACAACAAATAATGAAAAAAGACCTGGCAGGGACGGGCGAGGGCATCTCTCCCTTGATGATAAAGACAATGACAGCTCCCTTAACTGAGCACCTACTGGATACCCTGCTCTTCACGGAGATTTTATGACTTTGGTGCCTCTCAATGAGTGAGAACTCACAATCCCACCACCAGAGGTAAGAAACCTGAAACTTAAGCTTAGTGACCCATCAGGGACCTGCCTTCCAGGAAGAGGCCGAGGCAAGATTTTTTTTTTGGTTTTAATTTATTTGGCTGCACTGGGTCTTAGTTATAGCATATGGGATCTAGTTCCCAGACCAGGGATCGAATCCAGGCCCCCTGCATTGGGAGCGCTGAGTCTTAGCCACTGGACCACCAGGGAAGTCCTTGAGGCAGAATTTGAACCCAGCTCTCTGTGACACCCCCAAAGTTCATGCTCTTAACCATTATGCTCTAAAAGAAAACAGCCCCCTAGGAGCCAGGCTTTGGGGACGTGCCAGTCACAAACAGCTGGGGCGCTCAAAGTGGGCAGCACCCACCTCCCCACAGCCGTTGCCCTTCCTGGCCTCTCCCACATAGAAACATAAAACTGCTATGAGAGTGGGCACTGAATACCAAGTTCCCGGGTTCAAGTCCCAGCCGTGCCTCTAGTCAGCAGTGTCCTCGCTGGAATATAAAACAACATCCATCTGGGTGGCTGTGACGGTTGAGGGAGTTTTGAGTCATGCCTGGCAGGTGGCGACTGTCTGCTGCTTTCCTGCCTTCCTGATAAAGGGAAAATGCAGCCCGAGCTCTGCAGGCTCCAGACCTAAGAGGACCCGGCACTCGAGGGTCCCAGCCAGGATTCAGCCCACTGTCTGAGCTCACGGTCCTCTCACAAGCTCCCGGATGATGGAATTCTGGTGGCGGGGGAGGGAGGTTGGTGTTGAGGGGCACTTGGCTCTTTCAAGATGCTTTCCTGCTGCTGATCAGCTATCATCCAAGAAATAAGAAGCTTACCCTGAGGACACCCCTCCCAGGATCATAGAACCCGTCGCTGCCTGCTAGAAGCCAGTTCTCCAGCAGAAACCTGCTGGCTGTGTCCCAGGGAAGCTCCAAAGGGAAAGCCTGGTCGTGAACCTCAGAAATGCCTAAGCTGGGGTGCCCCCCCACCAACAACTGCCCCGGGTGGGCCTGCTGTTTGAGGGAAGCTGGGAGGGGAGGGCTTTAACCATGTGAGACACAGACCTTTTTCCAAACCAGCAGAGACATTGGGTCATCGGATGAATATTTAGAGCAAACGTGGATTAAGATGGGACATGCGTACGTGATTCGCTCAGTTGTGCCCGACTCTTTGCAACTCCATGGACTACAGCCCGCCAGGCTCCTCTATCCATGGGATTTCCCAGTCAAGAATACTGGAGTGGGTTGCCATTTCCTTCTCCAAGGGGATCTTCCCAATCCAGGAATCAAACCTGCATCTCTTGTGTCTCCTGCATTGGCAGGTGGATTTTTTTACCGCTGTTACCACCTGGGAAGCCCTAAGATGGGACAGGTTGGGTTCTAAAGATGGGCATCCCAATCCACTGAACCTATGACTCTAAGGGCACATTTCACCCAATCAGAAGGAGCTAGGCTGAGAAGGCTTTTTCCTCTGAGAAGCCGGCTCAGCTGTATTAAATGTCTCCTTCTTCCCCAGAAGTAACATCATCTGTTTAACACGTATTGACCGTGTGTCCGCAGCAAGGGGCGTGGGAGGGGCTGTGCTAGGCTGGGAGATGCAGAAACGGTAAGACTTGGTCCCTGACTGCCAGGAGCCTGGGGTCTTGTCTTCCCAAAGGAAACACAACCAATTTCCAAGGGGGAAAAAAATGATTTTGCTTCTCAGGACTCTCACCTTGTAAAGTAGCTACACATTCGGGTCTTGCTGCAAGAGAGTCCCCAGTGGGTGTGGCCTCTTCTTGGGGACAGAGTTAGTGGTTTGAGATTCTGCTTATTTCTCAGGAAGGGAAAATGAGGTGCAGGATGGAGGAGGAACCCAGGCATCCTGCCCCCTCCTTCCTCGGGCCTCAGAGAGACAACCCAGGAGGACCACCTGGCTGGTTTTCTCTGATTCAGCTCATAAAGACAGATCCCTCTTGTCCTTAAAAGTCTCCAAGGACAGGGTCTGTCATGGTGGTCCAGTGGTTACAAATCTCAATGGTCCACTGAGCCCGTGTACCCCAAGTGGAAAATCCATGCACCATGGTGAAAGATCCTGCCTGAGACAAAGACGATCCCAAAGCAACCAAATAAATATTTTTAAAAAGACTGGCGTAGCCTAAATAAATAAACTTTTCTTTTTAAAGTCTCCAGGGATGGGGTCTTCCCACCACCTGCACTTCCTGCCATATCACGAAGCCTCGGGAGCCAGGAAACTCTAACCAAAGGTCAGCACCTGCTGCTGTGGAGTTGGCCCATCCTCTTTTTGTTCTGTTCTGGGTGGGGGTTAAGAACAGCCGCTCCTAAGAGTTTAAAGACTGTTTGGTTAAGCCCTCGGCATTCTGGGGGACTGTCCTAAAGGAGGAAATCCCTCGGGCAGTTCAGCACAGGGATAATGCGTAGTGTCTAAGGTCGGCAGACGATCAAGGTGACAGGGACAGTGAAGGGACAGGGAGGTGATACAGTAGTTAATCCCACTAGGGGACTGTAGGTAGAAAAAACATGGGAGACCCCTGGAAGTTAATGATGACTCAGAGGGCAGGTTTGCTTAACCACAGAACCAAGCAGGCTTGCTTAGCAACAAAACCATGAGACAGAAACAGGAGACAAGTTTCCAAACAATAAAACAATGCTGGCATGAAACCCACATCCTGCTCCGTGAGCTCAGCAAGTTAATGATCCCTAGGACATGCTATCTGCACCCACAACAATTTGTGGACCCAGCTTGACCATGGAGGGACAAGAAAACTCACCTGCTCAACCTGGAGGAGGAGCTGATGTTGGAAGCATGACGTCCACTCAAAAAAGACAGAGAAGGTCTTCTCCCCCCTCCCCACTTCTCCTTTGATTATACAACTGCAGCCCTGTAAGTTCTCAGGACGTGGCATTTCTCACGCACCCACTTGTACAACCTCACAAATGTCCTATTCTAATAAGTCACTTCTTATCTACCACTTGGCCTCTCGCTGAATTCTTTTCTGCCCTGAGATATAAAGAACTGTGGTACTGGAGCTCTTTGGAGCTCACGAAAAGAACACCAAACTGTTTTAAAAGCATGTTCACAATCAGACACCACTTACTCCAGACCATGTCTCCCAATTTCTAAACAGCAAACGCTGATAAAGGTTTTGGAGGGTGAAGTGAAGGGCTCAAAGCAAGCTGCCAGTAAGGTCTCAGCCTCAGTTCTCCTGGCTGCTGGCCTGTGACACCCCAGGGATGGTGCGATGGGGGCACAACTGCACACATCTAAACACTTGTTCCTAAACACGTGTTCCTCATTTTGTCTCTGTTTCTCTTTCATAAGGTCGCTTAAAATCAAATCACACTTAAACTCATTTTTATAAGGTCGCTTAAACAATGATATTTCTAGAGCCCCTAAATCTAAACTTCTCTTCAAATATGTGTTATTAAGTCCTTTTACTGTGTTTTGTGGTTCCTATTTTCCTGTTTCTGTCAGAACCGCCAACATTTATGTCTCCAAATACATCTACTTCACCCTATAAATCAGTGTCCACTAGACCCTATCCTCCTTCAATGCCTTCACTTCTACATCACTACTATTATTCCACCATCAGAAACAACTTTTCTCCATCAAGAAAGCGCCTTTTTTAAAGCCTGGTCAAGCGCATGCGTGTGCATGCTAAGTCACTTCAGTCATGTCCGATTCTTTGCGACCCCATGGACTGTGGCCCAGCAGGCTCTTCTGCCCGTGGGATTCTCCAGGCATGAATACTGGAGTGGGTTTCCATGCCCTCCTTCAGGGGATCCTCCCCACCCAGGGACTGCTGATCAAGGGCACCACCTCCAGAAAGCCTTCCTTGGTTGCCCCTGCCTTAATCTAACTATGCTCTTGCTCAGTGTGAGCTCAGTGTGACACCTAGTAAGGGAGGAAGTTTCCACCTCAGCCTCAAACAGGAAGGTCCAGGCCCTACAGCACTGTGACTGCCTGCCCATGCAGGGCACTGGGCAAATGTTCCCAGAGCGACAGTAACAACCAACCAGGGACCAGGGTGCGGGGCACAGACCAGCTCAGATGCCAGGCCTTTAACAGCACCGGTGAGGCTTTCAGGTCGTCTGGACCTTATTCTACTTTACACGACTTCACACAGTGCCGGAGCTGTGGGCAGGGACTGCTCCAAGGTTTACCTGAAGTTATAAGCAGAGGACGGGCTTCCTAGGTGGAGCTAGTGGTAGACCCCTCCTGCCAATGCAGGAGACATACGAGATGCAGGTTCGATCCCTGGGTCAAGATCCCCTGGAGGAGGAATTGGCAACCCACTCCAGCATCCTTGCCTGGAAAATTCCATGGACAGAGGAGCCTGGCGAGCTATATAGTCCATAGAATCACAAAGAGTTGGACATGACTGAGCACACACAAGAAGGAAGATCAAACGAATATATCCTCAGTTATCTCAGAAAGTTATTAAAATACTTCTTTTCCCAGTTACACATCTCTGAGGTCAGATATTCATGCAAAGGGCTGCAAAGAGTCGGACACAACAGAAGCGACTTGAAGTGAAAGTGAAAGTTGCTCAGTTGCGTCTGACTCTTCGTGACCCCATGGACTATACAGTCCATGGAATTCTCCAGACCAGAATATTGGGGTAGGTAGCCTTTCCCTTCTCCAGGGGATCTTCCCAACCCAGCGATTGAACCCAGAAGCGACTTAGCATGCACACATATAAGCAGAGGGCTGGTACCTCCCTCTCCCATTGCTTCATCAGACCCTCTAGGTATGCAGGAATGCATGGGCATCTGGGACCCACTCGCTCCTCACCCCCACCCTACGTGTATCCCACACTAGGCAGCAGCAGCCTCAGAAATCTCTGCAGGCAGGGACCCCAGTCCCCACCGCCCTGTGCTTCCTGGAAATAGGAAGGGTAAGGGATGCGAGATGCCCTGGGCTCCTTTCCCAGGGCAGTAAACCAGAGACAGTGCTCGGAACTGGACCAGAGCAGAGGGCATCCCAGCGGATCCCACTGGCTGGCCTGCAGGGGCAGCAGACGGGGAGGACACTCACCACAGAAGCTGGGCTCCCGCCACCCGACGTGCACGCCCCTCCGGGCGCAGGCCGCCGCGTAGCTGGCCACCGCGTCGCACAGGCAGTCTCTGCCGTCGGAGCAGGCGCACACGTCATAGCGGCAGTTGCGCAGGTAAGGCAGCGGGCCCACGGCGCTGTGGCAGGCCTCGAACTTGGGGGACGTCAGGATCGCGCAGGCCTGGTCTGCGAACTTGGCTGTGGGGAAGGGAGGGGCGTGTCCGGGACCGCGCACGGGCGCGCGCACCCGGACCCCCAGACCAAAATCCCCGACCTCGCCCGCCTCGGCAGAACCAACAGCAAAAACAGCTTCTCTCCGGTCTGGGAACCGTGGCGATTTTTCTTCTGCAGCCCATATTCTTTCCTGATTGGCTTCAATACACAATCAACTGCATTTCCCAGGGAGAAAACTGTTCCCGGATGAATTGAGAAAGAGGGCGCGGTTGATGTAGGCCCCAGATGCTGAGGCAGACCAATCTGCGGATGGCCGCCCCCTGCATCTATCTTCCCATAATGTAATTGCTTCTCAGACAGACTGAGAAGGTCCAGGGGAAGAACTGTGGACTATTCTTTTCTTTCCCAGGGTGTGGCCCACGGAGGGTGCTCGATAAAGAGACTTTGAAGAATAAATGATCCAGATAATCAAATGCTGAGGAAGAAAAGGAAGACCCACCGGCTCCAACCCCCACACCATGGGCGAACCATCCAGGAAACACACTGGAACAAGGGGGATCCCAAGGATTTGGGGGTCCCCTCCCCCACGGTGGACACCCCATCCCTGGAATGCACTGGAACTCCGGGATCTCGGGGCTCACGTACTCAGGCGCGGGTTGAGGCTGCAGGGGTCACTGGGCTGCTCCTGCAAGTCCTCGCAGTCTGCGCGCAGCTTCCAGGAGTTTCCGAAGTGCTCCACCAGGGGCTCGACCAGGCCCGCGGGCGTCAGGAAGTCGTCCCTCTGGTTGCCGTTGTAATTCCCGCACAGCCCGCACGTCCTCCCCGCGTAGACCGGGGACAGCTGCGGGGGACAGACCACGTGGAGCAGCCGCCCCAGCAGCCACAGCTTGCCTGCCCTCATGAGATGGTTTTCATCCAAAAAAGGTCCCCCGGAAGGGGGAATAAATATGAATTTAATACATCACAGCTAAGCTCTGGGCTGCAAAAGAAACTAAAAACCCGAAGCGTGGTATCCGTTAACCAGTTACCAGTAGTTCATCCCACTCTTAAATCTTTAGAATCAAAGACCTGTCCTCTAGGAAGCAATTCAGAGATGATCCCCTCACTTAAAGACCAGACACTGAGACCCAGAGAGGGATAGCAACTCACCTGAGGTCACAGAGCTGGGCCCAGCAATGGGCAGAGCTCTGCCACCCTGGCCATCAGAGGACATGGCCGGGGAAACACAGTGCATAGCTAGCCCCCCTTTCTTGCACACTTATCTCTGTCACACACGTGGGAGAAGCAGGCTGAGCGTTTATGGCCCAAGTTTTCTCAGAACATACACTGTGTGACCAAAAATAAATACTCCTTCCTAGTGTCTAGATTTTGACTCAGTCACTGGGCATCTTTGAGGAAAAAAGGCCATGAATCCAAGAGGACCCCAGGGGTTGCAGTCATGATCCAAAGAGGTGGGCGGTGGGGATCAGCGAGGACCCAGGGGAGGCCTGCAAGGGGATCAGGAGGGGTGCAGGTCACTGGCATGTGCTCATTCTCCATGCTTCTGAGCCTGGGGTGCACATTCAGGGGTGACGCGGGGGTCCATGGTACAGCTGGAGTCATCTGCCCATCTCTTTTGGGAGGATCTTAGTTCAAACTGGAGCAGAGGCCTGGACCCCCTGGTGGCCCTGACCCCTGCTCTGCAATTTGCCTGAATGCTAAGTCGCTTCAGTCAGTCGTGTCTGCCTCTTTGCAACTCCACGGACTGTAGCCCGCCAGGCTCCTCTGTCCATGGGATTCTTCAGGCAAGAATACTGGCGTGAGCTGCCATGCCCTCCTCCAGGGGATCTTCCCGACCCAGGGATCAAACCCGAGTCTCTTATGTCTCCTGCAATGGCAGGCAGGTTCTTTACCACCAAAGCCACCTGGGAAGCCCCAGAGTTCACTTGTGGCTTCGGGACCTCCTGTGTTCTGACACCCGGATGGGCCGGCTCTGCAGGGTCATCTTTTGGAGCCCCTTCCAGCTTCCATCTCCAACTCGACAAGACTCAGGATGAACAATCTCATGAGGGTTTCGGACCCATACGTATGTACAATGGACCCAAGTTAATATCATTCATCAAAAGGAAGATGGAATAACGTTTCCTTGTTTGCTTGGCAAACAGCAAGTGTTGGCACGTCAGGCACCCGCCCTTGCCTGAGCTCCCACTGAACATGTCGGTCCTCCCCACCTGGCATCCCCTGGTTCTCCCCTGCTGTATCTCTCCTCCCCCCGGGTGTATCACCTCCTAACACGAGACACAGTTTCCTTGGTTCTGCTTATTGTCCGTTCGCCTCCATTAGAATTTAAACTAAACGAAGCCGGGATTCGGGTCTGTTCTGTGTCACTGCTGTAACCTCGGCGGTGCGCTTGGTGAGTGAATGGCTGGACAGTGTCTGGGCGGATTTGTGAGTGAGCCAGGCGCTCCTCTGGACGCCAGCCCGGGCGAAGCTGGGGAGGCGCCTGTCCCCTCGCCCACATCCCAGCACCGTCTCTCTTCCCTCCTGGTTCTCAGGCCCCGAGGCCCTCAAGCTGCCCCTCTTCACCCACCAGGCCTGCCTTCTCCACCACCCCCTGCTCTCTACAAATGCCTCCTTCCGTCCCTGGGACTCGTCTCGGAGGCTGGCTCAGCAAAGGGTTAGGAGGGTGGACGTGTCCGTGGAAGCCAGGCCTACACTGTCCAGGATCGGGGACTTGGGGAGAATGCGCCAGCTATTTGCTGTTTGGAATAAACCTCAGGGGCACTTCTGACCAAGTGAAAACTGTCAGAACCCTTTCTCCTCTGCTCTAAGGCCGCCTCACAGCCGGCACGACCCCACTGCCTGGACAGCGGGATTCATACCTCACCCAAGGAGCCACTGGCAGCTTCTCTTTCACCCCACCTCATCCCACTGCATTGGTGGGGAGCGGGGGTCCCCAACTGCCACCAGCCGGTGTCCTCCACTCGGCGGTCAAACCCGGGGTCAGCATGGGAACGCGCCCCCTCACACACACCAAAACACCTAGGACATTCCCCAGGCCCCGGGGTCCCTGGCCCTGTAGTCTTGACCAGTGAAGGCTTTTTCTCTTTAGTCAAACCCACCAAGCCACAGAGATAACCCTGCACCCCCTCCCCACAGAAGCAAGTCCTCCTTGCCTCAGAGGAGACAAAAGGCAGAGGAGCTTGCGGGGAGGAGGTCAGCCGCCCAAGACAAGATGCCATGGGCCTGCTGAAGCGGGGTGATGGGGCGCCTCACAGATCAAGAGCACCCTCCCCGTGCAGAGGGAGGTGCCTGAGAAAGTGGGGGAGCTAATGGGGGCGCCTCCCTTGATGACCAGGGTGTGGGAGACCTGAGTTCTGCTCATTCTGTAACCAAATGACTGTGAGTCACTGTCCTGCTCCAGAAATGGGGGTATCCTTATTTCCAACTGTACCTGAGGGTTTGATAAGGTCTCCAAGATTTTCCTGTTCTTTTTCCTTTTTAAGTTGTTGGGTGAAGGCAACTTTTATTTTTTATTTATTTCTCTATGTGTGTGCTGTCACCCGACTCTTGGTGACCCCATAGACTGTAGCCCGCCAGGCTCCTCTGTCCATGAGATTCTCAGGCAAGAATACTGGAGTGGGTTGCCATTTCCTCCTCCAGGGGATCTTCCTGACCCAGGGATCGAACCACACCTCTTGAGTCTCCTGCCCTGGCAGGCAGATTCTTTACCACTGAGCCACCATGGAAGCCCTTTACTGATTTATTATTTATTTATTTGGCTGCTCCAGGTCTTATTTGTAGCGTGTGGGATCTAGTTCCCTAACCAGGGATTGAACCTGGGCCTCCTGTATTGGGAGCACAGAGTTTTAGCCACGGGAAAACCAGGGAAGTCTCAAGATTTTCATGCTCTATAGTCTGTGGTCATAGCTTAATTTTTTTATAAAAGAAAAAAAAAATAGGTGTTGATTTGGAGCTCTCTCAGGGACTTGAAGAAAAAGAATATGACATTACAAGGATGGAGGGCACCAGGATGTCCTCAGGGATACCCCAGATGCCCATCACGGGATCATACCAAGGCCTGGGGAACACTGGCCCCCCCAGACGCCAAAGGGGACCCTCCAGGGATTTTAATATATCCAGGGCAAGGGTTCTCAAAGTGTGGTCTTGGGACCTGTGGGACGGGGTAGTCTCGGAGGCCCTTTCAAGAGGTTCATGCGGCCAAAACTATTTTCCCACGACTTTTTCCCTCTTGTTCTCTCTGAGTATGCAGTGGAGTTTTTCAGGGCCTACATGATATGTAACACTGCAGAAGTCAACAGGATTCCAACTGTCTTCTGTCAAGACAGCCATTAAAGAAATGTGCAGACACATAAAACATTGGTATTCTCACTCCTAAACTTTGTTTTGGAAAACAGATTTTTTAATCTTTACATTAATATGTAGTGACTTCACTATTGGTATTTCTTAACGAATTAACAAGGGTCTCTGATTTAATCTGGTAAATATCACTAGATAAGTGAAAGTGTTAATTGTTCAGTCGTGTCTGACTCTGCGACCCCATGGACTGCATGCAGTTCACCAGGCTCCTCTATCCACGAGATTTCCCAGGCAAGAATACTGGAGTGGGTTGTCATTTCCTTCTCCAGGGATCTTCCCAAACCAGGGATCGAACCCAGGTCTCTCACATCACAGGCCGGTTCTTTACTTTGTAAGCCACCGGGGAAGCGATAGAATACATCAATAGATACAACCCCCATAGAAGATCTCAGCACCTTCGGTAAAATTTAAGAGTGTAAAGGCATCTAAAGACGTCAAAGTGAGAGGCACCGGTCTAGTGGTGGTGACCCTGCCCAGGGAGCTGATCAGGGTGTGCAGTCTTGGGCACATCTCCTGGCCCCCATGAGTCTTGCTTGCTTTGTTTATGAAAAGGCAGTGACAGTATCTTCTGGGGAAATTTTCAGAGGAGAACATTGATCTGGAAGCCAGCCCTGTGAATTATACGGATCCCTATCCAAGAGTGACTCTAAGAACACAGAGAGCAGTTGGAAGTGACCCCCAGCCTGCCAAGCCCCTGGATGGGGGTGAGGAGGTTTGGGTCTGGCAGCTCCTAGAATAATCCTTCACAGGTAGTGGGTACATGACCCAGGTCTTCGCTGTGAGTCCCACAGCAGGCACCCCCGGGGAACACCCTCTGATCACAGGCCTTGTTGCAGTTAGGAGCCTTAGCAGTAAACTGGCTGCCCGCACTCCCCCAAAACCCAGCCCTGCAGGAGACCAATAAGGCTGGAAACCCTCGGAGGACCAGAGCCCTGCACCCAGGAACTCCCGGGGTGGACAAGGGGCATCCAGACAGCACTCACCAGCCGCTCATGCACAGAGAGGCCTGTTCCTCGCTCTGGGGGCTCAGGGTGGGTTGGGGGAGAAAGGAATTCCCCTCCCACCCTCAAGCTCTCTCATCAGACCACAACGGGGGCTTTGTGCGGTCCGGTTGCCAGGAGGACGCCTACCTGCAGCAGCAGCCTCCCGCGGCCATCCCAGTCTATCTGCAGGTCCTCCCCGAAGCTGAGGAGCAGGGAGGCCGTCACAGTGTGCTGGATGCGGAGGTCACCTGGAACCAAGCGAGGTCGGGTTTCAGGCTTAGGATAGGACAGGGCAGAGGGCCGCAGGCCGATGGGTTGTAGGGAGAGGTGGGGTATGTCACAAAGAACTGTGGCAATGAAAGCAGTGAATTAGGGGGCAGCTGGGGGATGGCCATGAGGCTTACAGAGGGTCTCAGGAAAGGTGGATCAGGGTGGGTGTAGTGCAAACTGGGCTCCAGAGGAAGGTGCCTCCGCATCGCTCCGGTAGCCTGCCATTCCCCACACTGCCACGGGGGGGCGGTAGAGACTCTTTAGCTTATGCACGTGCCCTGAGTGGGGATGGGTTTTCCAAACCGCTAACCCCTTGAGCATTCCCTGGACTGTGACACACGCTTCCAGGCTAAGTGACCCAGTCCTCACGGCTGAGCAATGCCGTGTGCAAATCTAAAACTGCAGTTTTCTCTGGGGACGACATAGAAGGCGCACCTCTTGTCCTAGGGAACATAGCATCTCATGGGAGACACAGCATTAATCACACATGGACAAGCTGTGGGCCCAAGTTCACCCACCCTGTGCAATATGGGGAGGGGAGGGGTACGGGAGCCCCTTTGTGAGTGAAGGCTGGACTCATGCTGTGCTTACGTAATGGTCCACTGCCGCCTGGAAGTCACTGAGCAGGGAGCTTTTCCCAGAGGTCATGGGGTCACCTGGCTTTGCCCCAAGATGTCTTGGGGTCTGACCCATCAGCAGACACCCTACCCTCAGTCAGCTCATCTTCCTCCTCCAGGAAGCCTTCCTTTCTTGCAGCATAAATTCAGGACACCAGCTTGTCCTCCAACAATAGCACTCCTTCACATTCTCACGGAAGAGGTGACAGTGAGGGGTGGGGGCGCCGAGAGTGAGCTGGGTGGGGGGTTCCGGGGGAGGAGGGCGCCCACCTTGCAGGAGGGGAATCTGGATGTCCTGGCCATCCAGGGCGACTCCACCCCCGTGCTTCAGCTTCAGGAGGCCGTGGTGCGGGCTGGGCAGGCGGACGGTGACGGAGCGGGTGCAGACCGCATCAGGGTCGTCGGCACACTGCCAGGAGGGGTGTGCAGAGGGGCGTCACCACCACCCCCAGCCCAGCCCCCAACCCATTCACTCAGGGAAAAACCCCAACCAGGCAGCCTCGGCTTCGCTCACTCGGAACCACTCCCTCCTCAAGACTCTAGGCCCTGCTTGTCCTTGTTCCTTGGGCCTGTTGTCCCAAAGGGAATCGGGGACCTGGATCCTCAAGGAGCCCTGGGCGCCCTGTCTGTCCTCCCCTTTGCTGGATGGTCCAGAAGAAAGAAGTACACGTGGGGTCTCCTTGGCCTCATCCCCATGGGCATCCCCGGGCTGCCTGGCAGGCTCACCTGGACAGTCTCTATGATGACAGAAAAGGAGTGGTCCTGGCAGTCCTGGGCCAGCAGGTACTGGCAGACCCCACTGAAGGTGAAGTGCCTGTCATCAAAGCTCTTGAAGTGGGATTGTCCTGTGATAAGACACTCTCCTGGGGAGACAGGGGGGAGGGGAGAGTGGGTGTCCCAGCAAGACCCCTGGGGGGACAAGGGAGGGGACAGTGGGTGTCCCAATGGGTCCCCTGGGGGACAGGGGGAAAGGGAGAGGGGGTGTCCCAGCAGGACTCCTGGGAAGACAGGGGGAGGGGAGAGTGGGTATCCCAGCAGGTCCTCTGGGGGGACAAGGAAGAGGAGAGAGTGGGTGTCCCAGAGGGTTCCCTGGGGAAACGGGGGAAGAGAGAGAGGGTGTCCCAGTGGGTCCCCTGGGGGGTGTCCCAGCGGGGGGCACTTCCTGGGTTTCTCCACACCATGGTCTAGAAAGGAGCCCCACAGGAGGACTCTACTCAGGCCCCACCCCTCTGGCCCTGGGAGGTCAAGGCCCAGTGGGTCAGTCCTGAGCCTCAGGGAGTGAAGTCACACCCAGGGAGTGAAGTCACACCCAGGGACTGGGCTGCGGGGGGTGGTGACGCTGGGCGGTGACGCTGGGGGTGGGGCTGGGTCAGAAGCCAGCTCTGGGCTCTGGGCTCACTGAGGCTCCCAGCCCTCCCCGCTGTCTCCCTGGGTTCTGCTCTGCTGGGGTCAGAGATTTTCTCTGACTCCAGCATCATCATCATCATCGTCATCACGGGGACTCCCCCTCACCAGAAGAGTCCCTGAGGGCAAGAAGGCAGAAAGCCAGCCCAGAGCAGTGATGGGGCCAGCAGTCCAGGGGCCAGGAGGCTGTCCTCACCCCCTGCCCAGCCGAGGGGCAGCTCTCAGGCCTCCTCTTGGGCAAACCCCTGCTGGGACTTCAGCGGGGCCAGTGGGGGCCCCGGGCACCATCTGCCCGCTATCTCACCACTGCCTGAGCCAGCTCCCCAACCAGGCTGACACATCTGGGGGTGGCCGCGAGGACTTCCCAGCATCACCCTGCAGCCCCAGCCCTCGACTTGCTCCGATCCAACCACTATGTCCTCCCCAGGCCCCGAAGCAGCCCGTGGTGCAGGCCCACCGCACCCTGGACCACAGCCCACCTGTGTGGGGGAGGGGGCTCTGCCATTATCTCCAGTGATGCCCGCTGGCCCCGCCCCACTCAGGGCAACCCCATCTCGGGGCCCACAATGGCCCCATTGAAGCCCAAGTGGTATCTGGAGTCCTTCCCGGCCCCTCTCTCCATGTCCCCTCTCCACCTTCTCCTCTACAGAGAAATAACCAGAGACACTTGCCATGGCTCTTCCACAAAGTGGGAGCCCTCCTTCCCAGCCCTGTCACCCCCAGCCTGCGAACAGCAAAGACTCATTCTCCACGGCACGGATCTGCTCTGCACCTCAGGTTCCCCCTAAGTGGGCCCTACAGCCAGTTCCATCTCCAGGGGATGATGCTGGGCCCTGTCACACAGTCAGGAGTCCTCAAAGGCCTACGACGGTGGGGGGGAGGGAGGGTTCCAGCTGCCCACCTGTCAAAGACCAGGCTTGTCAGCCCTGACTACCACCTCATGCCTATACCTGCACTGAAACGCACAGCGGGCATGGGCGGGACCCCAACTTGGGGTCCAGGTGTGGCCCCACCCTTGGAAGTCAGGGGGAGGGCAAATAGCCCCCAAACCTCCATTAAAACCCTTAAACAGGGCCTTCCCTGGTGGTCCCATGGCTAAAATTCCACTCTCCCAGTGCAGGGTGCCCGGGTTCTATTCCTGGTTGGGGAACTAGATCCTGCATGCCACAACTAAGACCCAGCACAGCCAAATACATAAATATTTTTAAAAAACCATAAACAACAGAGGTGGGAGGGCTTCCGGATTGGTGAGCTTATCACCACTCAGGAGGTGGTGATCCCTGTTCCACGGGGAAAGAAGCTGCTGGGCTCAGGGCCCTTCCAGAGTTTGCCCTGTGTCCCTCTTCATCAAGCATTTGTATCCTTCATATTTTTTTTGTAATAAACAGGCAATAGTAAGTGTAGTGTTTGCCCAAGTTCTGTGAGCCATTCTAGCAGTTACCATGGCTGGCATCAGAAGTAGGGGCGCTTGGTCGCAGACCTTCACCTCCGGGGTCTGCACTAACCCCAGGTAGTCAGGCTCAGAAATGCAGTGAAGTGTAGGGCACCCAGGTGGTGTCCAGTAAGTCAGAGAACCGGCTGTTGTGGAGAAAACACAAATGCACAGTGCCAGAAGTGTGAGTAGAACCAGGTCATGACTTCCCACTGCACTGCCCCCCAAGAAGGGCACGAATAAGGGGTCACTCTTTGCGGAAGTCAGAGCACAAGACGCAATGATTAGCGGTAAGGGTGGGCAAGGGTCACCCCAGCTGATTGCAGCCAAGCTGGAATTCCAAATCCACAGGTGTCACGAGAAAGCCTTTTTTAAAAAGATACTTGTTTATTTGGCCTCATCGAGTCTTAGCTGTGGTGCATGGCCTTAGTTGCTCCGAGGCATGTGGGATATAACTTCCTCGACCAGGGATCAAACACACATCCCCTTCATTGCAAGGCAGATTCCTAACCAGTGGACTGCCAGGTAAGTCCCGAAAAAGCCTTTCTGAAAGGGGTTTTTCAGATGCTGTCATCATCCTACAAAGTGACACAGCCCTGTGTATCGGGGGTCTTGACCCCGTCACAGGGAAATGGGTGGGAATGCTTCCCCCAGCCTCACTCTGTTTTCTCAAGAGCGCTCTTATCTGAGTAAAAAATTGGACTTTCCTTATCTCTGACAATGCCCAGGAAAAGAAGGGTCAATGAGAGAATCTGCAAACATTCAAAAGCAAAACCTTGGGGCCTGACTCTACTCCTCCGATCTGATTTCCTGCTCTGACCTCCCCTGATGGGCGTCCTGAAGTTTCCCAGGAATCAGAAGTCTGAATATTGTATTTAGCTTATCTCCTTGGTACAACTGAGGGATGGCGCTGCCGCACAGGAAACCCAGGAACACCGCCATGCTGGGGAGCCGTGAGCCCAGGGGGGCTGGAGGAGGCGCCAAAAGATGAGCTGCACAGTGACGCTCACCCAAGCCCTGCCCACAGGTCCCTGAGAAGACCAAGTTCTGCCAAGAGGACGCTTAACATTCCCAGCCACTTGGTCAGCAAAAGGCAGCCGGACAAGCCACTCGCCACCACTGGACGCAGCAGGTGGGCAATAAAGGTTTGGGTCATCTCCTGCAACTTCCAATTAGCTTGATTTCATGGGGATCCAGGACACGTGTGTATTTGTGTGTGTGTGTGTGTGTGTGTGTTAGTCACTCAGTCATGTCTGACTCTTTGAGACCCCATGGACTATATCCCACCAGGCTCCTCTGTCCATGGAATTCTCCAGGCAAGAATACTAGAGGAGGTTGCCATTCCCTTCTCCAGGGGATCTTCCCAATCCAGGGATCGAACCCGGGTCTCCTGCATTGCAGGCAAATTCATTACTGTCTGAGCCACTGGGGAAGCCAACTCATGTGGCAGGTACGAAATAGAGGTCAGGCAGTTGTGAGTTTGAGTTTGTGAGTTGTGAGTTTGTCTCTATCTTATAGAAGCTGTGTGACTCTGGGTGAGTTACTTAACCTCTCTGAACCCGTTTCCTCTTTTGTAAAATGAGAATAAATTGCACCTGCCTCCTAACGAATAGAAAACATCATGTAACTGACTGAAAAGGGAGATGTGTCAGGAGGAGAGCCAGGGTCATGGTGGGGGCAGCCGGAGGGGAGGAGGCAGAGGGAGATTTGAGTGGACAAAATTTGCCGTAAATGGAGTTGGGGCTAAACAGAGGAGAAAGTAAAAGGCAGAGATTGTATTGAAACTTTTCCTAAGTGGATTTTCCAGGGTGGAGACAGGATAGGAGAAGTCACTGGGTGTCCTGGTGTTTCCAGCTCTTGCAGTGCTGTGCCCAGTCGCACAAGCATGTCTGACTCTTTGTGACCCCATGGACTGTAGCCCACCAGGCTCCTCTGTCCGTGGGATTCTCCAGGCAAGAATACTGGAGTGGGTTGCCATTTCCTGCTCCAGGGGATCTTCTCAACCCAGGGATCAGACCCAAGTCCCCTGCGGCTCCTGCATTGCAAGCAGATTCTTTACCACTGAGACACCTGGGAAGCCCTTGGATCCTGCCAAGGCCTTTGGCTCAGGCATTCCGGAAAATTCCAGAAATTTCTCATTTCAACTTTAAAGAATTATCAAGCCCGTCTTCCTCTTAATTTTCCAAGGAACCTGCGTCATCTTTGTTTAGTCATCCATGACCTTGCAGGTTTCACAGCTCACGCAACCGTAATCCTCTGAGCAAACAGGTGACAGGAAGCAGGGTGAAAGCTTTGCCCAGTTGCAGCCTCTCGTTTCACTGCTGGGGGCCTCCCCTGGCTGGCCGGAAAGGAGCAGTTTAGCACAGCTGGTTCTGCAGCTGTGAACGGGGGTTGCATCCAGCCTGCATGTCCAGGTGAGGAGAGGCTGCCTGGCTACGCGGCCCTCCCTGTTTGGAAGAGAGGCTGCACCTCTCCACTGGGGGGAGGGCAGTGGGTGTGGGGGGACGCTCCCTACCTGGACAGTCCTCGTTGCTGCAGACCCACTGGCTGTTTCGGCAGATGCTGGTGGAGAGAGAAGAACGGGTTGTAGGTGGGTCCGCAGAAGCAGGCATCCATGAACGGATTTGGAGAGGACACCACCACCCCACACCCCCCCAGGAGGGGTATGGGAACAGAAAGGCACCCAAATCAGAGGGGGCTTCGGGAGGTGAAGGGGCTTCAGCCACAGAGGAATCATGTAGACAATGCTGAGATAAGGGAGCAAAGCCTGACAGACAGACAGAAGAGGGAAACCAAGGGAGTCCACCCAGGCACGAAGCAGTTGAATTTCTACCCTCTCAACACACACACACACACACACACACACAAACACACACACACACATATACATGCACACATGTACACACATACACAATACATACATACACACACAAACATGCACAGACACACACAAACACATGTGCACACACATGCACACCCATACACACATATATACACACAATACACACATATACAAAATGCACACACATACACACACATATTGCTGGTGGAAGACCGAAAGGGTGGGCTCTGATGGGGCAACGCCCTGACCCGTGCTGGGCAGCCCTGGAGACTCCTGGAAGACAGTCCGGGAGGGAAAGGCAGCCAGGGACAAGGTCTTGAGGTGTTCCCCTCGCCTGTGTGCAGGGGGGGACACCCAGAGGGGCTTCTGGAAGAAATAGCTTGAGAGAAACAAAGGCAACAGGGAGAAAGTCGCTTATTAAAGCATGGGTGGGGGTGCGGCTAGAGACGCTGTTTGCCCGTGAAGCGGCCTTCCCCTCAACCCCCCTCCTCCAGGCAGATCTGTATATAATCCTTGCTCTCCATCGTCAACCTCCACAGCCTTTCCCAAACCACCTCCAGCCCAGGCCTGGTCCTGCTCCACCTGCTGGTGCCCCGAATGCCCCTGCTGGCCCAGCGGCCCCTCCCCAGCCTCTGGCAGCTCCCCAAACCTGCACCGCTCAGCCCCAGTTACCAGGTGTTGCAGTCTCGTGAGAGGGAGGCGCCTGGAGGGTATGGCTTTCCAGCATGCACACAGGGGCACTCCGTACTTTCCACACAGCGGCCTTCATCCAGGAGCTGTCCCTCTGGGTCAAGGGCAACAAGACAAAGACTCAGCCTTGTCACCATCATGACCCATCTCCCAACCACAGGAGCCTTGGCGTGGTCATCTGCTCAAGGCTTCTTGCAGAAAGCGCAAAGGACTCATTCTACGATGCTGATCTTTCAGTTTGCAAAGTGAGGGGGTAGGGTGGGGGGGCTATTTATCGCCACTCTAGTGATGAAGTAATGGGGGAAAGTTTTGTTCAAGGCCTTCCAGAAAGGAAGCCATGAGCCTAGGCTGAAGGCTTCTCCCAGAAAGCTCAAAGAATTTCTCGTCTATCTTGCACAGAGGTGGGGGAAGATTGTTCGTCTCCATGCTCTCAGATGAAGACATGGAGGCAAGTGTTTCATTCAAAGCCCTCCAGTAGGCAAGTCACGATGGAAACACACAGGACTCACTCTCAGTAATTAGCCAGGACTTTTCACCAAAGCTCACAAGGTCTCTCCTGGAAGAGACTCTTTTTCAGCTGAGCTCACATGGCCAACCCAGGACAGAGTTTAGACTGTCCTTCTCCCAGATCACTTCCTGATTCTTAACCGAGAAAACACTACAGGTCATATAGAGTCACGAGCCACCCTCTCCCCCGAACAAAATCACTGTTGGAGCCCAGACCACCCTACTCCCCAGACACACATGTGCTTTCATGGATACGGTACAACAGGAAAACATAAATTAAAAATAAATGCCAGCTTAATTCTGGCCACTCTGTACTAAGACTTTTAAAAAAGTAAATAAAGGTGAAGGAGTCTTTTGGGCCTAGAAAAGAGAACAATAGTCTCAAAGGCCCCTTGCTGAATCATCTAACTTCAGAGAAAACAAAACCGAATTTTAGTTCCACCCTGATGCTCCATGCCGGTTGCATATATCTGGGACTTATCAACCCCTGTCCAGAAACCTTGCACCCCCTACACCTGCCCAGAAGACTTATCACCCCCTGCCCAACTACAATGTCATCTCAAACAAAAGAATACTCAAAATATCCCGCCTGATTAACGTTTCCCTTATCGCTTCCACAAACCTCCCTATAAGTATGAAGCCACCCTGATCCCTCTCGGCGCTCAGCCTGGTGGTTAGGCCGACTGTCGCCCCTCCTTGCCTGAATAAAGGTAACCTACTTCTGTTGAGGTCGTCTTTCCTTTTCTGCCTTGCCCGAACTATGCCCTACATTCTTGGTGCCGAAACCCGGGAGGGGGCGAGACACTCGTCTCACTCTCTCTCTCCCTCTCACTGTTTTCCCCTTCTCCCTGAAGTCTGGGAGCCCTCTCACTGTTTTCCCCTTCTCCCCGGAGTCTGGGAGCGCAAACATCCTCTGAGCTCACTTTTCTGCCAGGGCTCTTAAGTTCCCCTCGGGGACGCCTAGTGCCTTCGTGAGCAGTGCGAGCCTTGTGCTAAGGCTTTATTGATGATTTGCGTACCCCCAGGCCTCGGCTTTACCCCCTTTTCTCTCTCTCTCTGACGACCTCCAGAATAGGGACCTCTTGCCATTCGACCGCTCTACATGCAACACTCTACACAAGCCGGCCCCTTAGATTAAGGTAAGAGCCGATCCGGACGGAGTTCTAGAGACACCCTAGAATTCAGTCCTCTCCGGGTCCCGGGATCCCCGGCCCAGGGCCACTCTGTAGGCGACGGTGGGGGAGGCTCCACCTCGACACAGAGCTCTCTTCTCATAACTCCTATTGCGACTGCGGGTGACGACTCGAGTTCCCAATAGGAGCCTCTGCTTGCCTTTCAATTATGGGGTCTGGCCACTCTGTCCCAAAAGATTCCCCTCTGGCCTGTGTTCTCAAAAATCTCAAACCACTCTCACTCACTGAACTCAAAGCTAACCGCTTAAAACAACTCTGTACACAGATTTGGCCTGAATACCAATTAGACAATCAAGACCGCTGGCCTGAAGTCGGCACATTTGACTTTAACATTCTCCAAAATCTCACTGACTTCCTTAAACGGAATGGAAGTGGTCGGAGATTCCCTATGCCCAAGCCTTTTGGGCCCTTCGGAGCAGGCCCTCCCTATGCCAGGCCTGCTCCACCCACGAAGTCCTTCTATGCACCTTGCCTCCCAAGTAAAAGGGCTCTTCTTCCTCAACTAACCGCAGACCGCAACCTTCTGCACCCCCAGAGTTCGACCCCGCGGACGAGCCCCCTCCCTACCCGCCACCCCGCCCGCCCCTCTCCTTCCCCTTCATCCAACTCACCTACTGGCACCGAAGCCTCTCCTGACTGCCCCTTGGCCCGGCTACCCCATCTCCCCGACTCCCCCTCCCTCCTTCCTTCCCCACCTGCCACACGGTCATGTACCCAACACATGTTTCCCCTAAGAGAGGTCGCAGGACCAGAGGGCCCCACCCGAGTCCATGTGCCATTTTCATTGTCAGATATGAGCCAGATAGAAGAAAAGTTAAGATCATTTTCTGAAAATCCTACCAGACACAAAAAAGAATTCCTGAGACTCTCCCAGGCCTATAACCTCACATGGAGTGACGTATATTATATCCTAAATGCCACTCTCACCCCAGATGAAAAAGACCGTATCTGGCAAGCGGCAAAAGCCCATGCTGATCATTTACATAACCAAGACCAGGACAGCCCAGTTGCTGATGAGGCGGTGCCTCAGTTAGATCCCCACTGGACTTACCAGCCCGGTGACCCAGGTATCAGGAGACTCAATCATATGATCACCTGCATTCAGGAAGGAATGCAGAAAAATACTCATATCCATGTCAATTATGATAAAGTCAGGGAAATCACCCAAGGGGCAGACGAAAATCCAGCCTTATTCTTGGCACGCCTCACAGAGGCAGTCCAGAAGTATACCAACCTAGATATCACTACCCCTGCTGGGTTACTCTACGTTCACATTCAGTTCATCAGCCAATCTGCCCCTGACATCAGACGCAAGCTTCGACAACTAGAAAAGGGCCCTGAGACCCCCCCCCAAAGAGACCTTCTAGAAGTAGCCTTCAAGGTGTTCAATAATAGAGAGGAGGAGGCTAAGAGAGAAAAAGAACGTGAGAGAAAAGCTAAATATGCCTTTTTGGCAGCAGCAATTAAGGAAAGAGATCAGCCTGGCCCAAGTCATCCCAGAACGGGGCTTAAGACCCGCCCCGGACCCTGCTTCTGATGCAACCAGTCAGGACACTGGGCAAAGGCATGCCCAAACCCGCAGCCCCCCACAAAAGCATGTCCAACCTGTGGCCAATGGGGACACTGGAAGATGGACTGTCCCCAGGGACGCCCTGGCACCCCTGGGGAGGTCCCCACCTCCCAGACCTGGAGAGTGGAATGTCCACAGGGACGCCCTGGCACATCTGAGGAGATCCCCACTTCTCCCCAGAACCCCAGCCCAACTCTACAAGAGTTGTTCCAATGACAGGGCCCAGGTTCCAGCCCCCCAGCCTGTGTCCTGAACACGAGCTCGGAACTTAGGGTAGATGGGGCAGTGGCTGGAAAAAAGACCTCTTTTATAGTAGACACTGGTGCCACTTTCTCTTAACTTCCTACTCTGGCCCAACTCAAGACTCAGAAATCACAATCAAGGGGATCTCTGGAGTTCCCCTAAGGCCAAAAATTAGCCCTCCATTACTCTGTCAATTTGGAAAACCAACACTTATACACTCATTCCTCATAATGCCTCAGTGCCCGATGGCACTCCTAGGGAGAGATTTGTTATCCAAATTGGGGGTCTTTATTACCATATCCCCCTCGATATAGTCTCTATAGTCTGCATGCAGATGGCACCTGGACAGTCCCTATCCCTCACCCCTGACCTTCCCTTGGATCTACCTGCCTTAGACCCCCAAATCTGGGACACTGATCACCCATCCATAGCCAAACATCATCCCCCAGTCCACATCATCCTAAAAGACCCCTCGACTATAATCACCCAACAACAGTACTCCCTCACCCCAGAGGCCCACAAGGGACTTAAGCCTATCATAGAACATCTTCTTCAAGCCTCTATCCTAATTCCTACCCATTCACCACACAGCACCCCGATTCTGGTAGTAAGAAAGGGACCAAACTCTTGGAGACTGGTCCAGGACCTGAGAAAAATCAATGAGGCTATTATGCCAACATTCCCAGTAGTCCCTAACCCTTACACCCTTCTGTCTACCATACCCCCGACTGCAACCCACTTCACAGTATTAGATCTCAAAGACGCTTTTTTCACCATCCCCCTCCACCCCCTCTCCCAACCTCTTTTCGCCTTCACCTGGCAAGACCCCGAGACTCACGTTTCCCAACAGCTAACATGGACAGTTCTCCCCCAGGGGTTCAGAGACAGTCCCCACTTTTTTGGACAGGCTTTACAAAAGGACCTACAGACACTCGACCTAGCCCCCAGTCATCGCCTCCAATACGTAGATGACCTCCTCCTTTGTAGCTCAACCCGAAAACTCTGCCTCCAACATACTGCCAAACTCCTTGGGGCCCTGGGATCCTGGGGTTATCGGGTATCCCAATCTAAGGCCCAAATAGTCCAGACAAAAGTCACCTTGGGACTTTCCATATCCCATCAACAAAAAACTATTCCCCCAGATAGAATCCAGGCCTTAATTAACTGCCCCCTTCCAAAAACAAAAAGGGAACTCCTGTCTATCCTCAGCCTCCTAAATTTTTTCCGTATCTGGATCCCCAACTTCTCCCTCATTGCAAAGCCTCTCTATGAGGCAACTAAAGGATGTCTGGATGAGCCCCTCTTTAATCCCTCCTTGCTGGCCAATCCTCTTCGCCAGCTCACCCAGAGCCTCCTCCGAGTGCCAACTCTGCACCTACCAGATCACACCAGACCATTCTTTCTCTTTGCACATTCCAACCAAGGACAGGCCCTGGGGCTTCTATGTCAGCGGGCTGGAGACACCTGGGCTCCCATAGCCTATCTATCAAAACAGCTGGACATGGTGACCAAGGGGTGGCCTCCCTGCATACAGGCCATGGCTGCTATCGCAGCCCTCGTACCCGAAGCAAATAAACTCTCTAGACATGCCCCTTTAACAGTCTGTTCTCCACACACCTTCCGAGACTTGCTGTCACATCGGGCTTTCCTCTCCCTTCCCCCTTCCAGGGTACAGGTCCTACATGCCTTCCTCCTCGACCCTCAGCTCTCATTCTCCCCCCACTCTCCCCTTAACCCCGCCAGCTTATTACCCATGTCCTCTACAACAGACTCCCTCTTACATAGCTGCAGCCTAACAGTAGATCTTACCCAAAACCCCTTCCAACATGTAACAGATCAGCCCATCCTAGACCCAGACACCCCACACTGGTTCGTTGATGGCAGCTCTCAAAAATCCCCACCGTTTGCAGCAGAATATGCCATCATCCAGGGACACCTTTGTCACAATCACGGAACCCAGACAATTGAAGCTTCACCACTGCCACCTCACACCACCTCCCAACAGGCAGAACTGATAGCTCTCACCAGAGCTTTAACTCTGGCTAAAAATCTAAGGGTTAACATCCACACAGACTCCAAATATGCCTATAACATACTTCACTCAAACATCCTAATATGAGAGAAAGAGGTTTCCTAACCCAAAAGGGATCCCCCATTATTAATTCAGACCTGATTCACAAACTTCTAGAGGCAGCACTCTTACCAAACAAAGCCGCTGTCTTCCACTGTAGGGGACATCAAAAGGGAATTCTCATATCAGCCTACAACAATGCTGCAGACCAGAAGGCAAAGGAGATAGCCCTGTCCCATCCCTCCCTCCAGTCCCCCGTCATCTTAGCTCTGACTCCACCCGACCCTCCCACCACCAGAGAAATCCTCTCTTATCTACACTCACTTTTTCATCCCTCATCCAAGACACTCCAGCAGTTCCTCCGTAACCACTCCCCCATATCCAATGCTGACCAACAATATTTAGATAACCTTACCCGCTCCTGTCAAACATATCAGTGTACTAACCCCAATTCCAACCTTAAACCGACATCCTTTCCAACCCATCAAATGCGAGGCAGCCTCCCAGCACAGGATTGGCAGATAGACTTTACTCATATGCCCAGGGTCTGGAGAGACAGATACCTCCTAGTCCTTGTGGACACATTTTGGGGATGGGTAGAAGCATTTCCCACTACAAACAAAAGAGCCCACACCGTGGCCCAAATCCTCCTCACAGAAATTATCCCCAGGTTTGGGCTGCCTTCATCCCTACAGTCTGATAATGGCCCAGAATTTACATCCAAGGTCACCCAACAACTTGTCCAATTCTTACAGATACCCTGGAAATTTCACATTCCATACTGTCCCCAGTCCTCAGGAAAGGTAGAAAGGATGAATAGAATAATCAAAGAAACCCTTACCAAACTAACCCTCGAGGTACATCTGGACTGGACTAAACTTTTGCCAATTGTTCTCCTCAGAATATGGGCTTTGCCCAGAAAGCCCCCGGGGCTGAGCCCCTTTGAGGTCTTGTATGGAAGGCCCATGCTCCCTCCTGGACTCCCCGCTGAACCTCCTCCCATACTAAGCTTCCTACACTCCCCTCTGCTGGCGCAACTCCGCGATGCCCTCTGGAGACACGTCAACCACAATCTGCCTGCCCCTGACCCCCAAGCCTCCCTGCCCCCCTTTACAAATTGGGGACATGGTCTATCGGTCTGATAGTCCCCAGGGTGATCTGACCCCAAAGTGGCAGAGACCATTCAAAGTCATCCTCCTTACCCCAACTGCAGCTAAACTTGAGAAGGTCACTTCCTGGATACACCTCTCTCTCCTAAAATGGGTCACCTCCAATCCTGTGCTGCCCTCCTTAAATGACATCTATCAGGTCTCCCTCACAGGACCCACCTCCTTAAAATTCACCCGGCGACAACCCCTGTCAACCATCGGAGAGTACACTGAATGACCTGGACTCTCTTCAACCTACAACTGTTCCTGACCCAACTACTACAAGACCTCTGGATCAGCGCCCCAACAGGAACCTCCTTCAAAGACCTGACTACACTGGTGTCTCAACTGTGGCTCCAGGGAACCTTCTACAACCTGACTCCAGACGAAATTGATTTCTTTACTCTCATTCTCTACATCATTCTACATCCTAATGAGCACTGTTCCTCTCGGATTCAAACAATCACCAACTTGGGGCCTTCTGCCCCTCACCCTGACTGGCCTCTCCCTGTCTCTCTAACTATAACTGCACTCTTAATCTTAATCCTTGCTATAGGCCTAGTAACTGTCTCCCCTCAAGACTGGCTGCCTATCCTTTGTCTTTCCGTGGGTATCGCCTATGTTGCTGGCTGTGTTCTGCTCCTAGGGCGCTATTTCCTCTGCACTGCCTAACTAACAGCCCCATGACTCCTCTGCTCCTTATCCTTGCTGCACTCCCCAGCCTCCTGGCTACTCCCTGCCCCTGCTCAGACATTTATTCCTACGTACATTCCTCATGTTATAATACAGCTCCAAAACCATGCACCATGAACCTCGGGGACGGGAAGTCCAAATCCCTACTCACTGTCAAAGTACAAAAGAGAGGGAGTTTCGTGAGTACCTGCCATAAGCCAAATGGAAGAAACATATGTTTCTATCCCATTACCCACTGGGGGTACTCAGACGGCGGCGGGGTACTAGATCAAAATCGGGAAAAGAAACAAGAACAAGTTATAAAGAACATAATTTCCCAGTTACAGGCGACCCCTGAGCCTTATAAACGCCTAGACCTCCTTTCCCAATTACGGCCTCTCCTAAAACCTCCCTCTAGCAACCAACACCTTACCCGCCTTCTCAACTCTTCCTTCCAATTCTTCCAGTACACACAACACACATCCCAGTGCTGGATATGCATGTCACTGTCTCCCTCACCATACATAGCAATTCCCTTACCCTCAACCTGGCTGTCACAGGGCAACTCTACCTCCCCTTCCCAACAGAAAACTACACAACTCATTGGGCCAGTCTCTGACAAAGTCCTACTCTCAGCCTCTTCAAACCTCACCTGTATTAACTACTCTAGTCCCAACTACACTGGTCTTACAAACTCTACTCCCTCCTTCTGTTCCACTTGGGTTCTCTGGAACAGCACAAATAATTGCACCAATCCAGGAATCTTCATTCTCTGTGGGACCTATGCATATTCATGCCTCCCCTTAGACCCCCCTGGACCCTGCATCTTGGTCTTCCTGACCCTAGGCCTAACATTCCTCAAAGAGGAAGAGATAGAACAAATAGTCTACCCCCAAGGGGAGCTTTCCCACAGAAAAAGACGAGCTGTCATAGCCCCCCTCCTGATTGGGACTGGCATAGCAGCAGCCCTAGGCACCGGGATTGGAGGCATCTCGACCTCTGCCCATTTCTATTACAAGCTGTCCCAAGAACTTAATGAGGATATGGAACAGGTAGTGGAGTCCTTTGTTTCAATCCAAAAGCAAATTAACTCATCAGCTTCTGTGGCCCTACAAAATAGGCGAGCCCTGGACCTTCTCACCGCAGAAAAGGGAGGGACCTGCCTTTTCCTGGGAGAGGACTGCTGCTATTTTGTTAATGAGACGGGCATAGTCCAGGGCCGAGTCAAAGAACTTAGAGACAGAATTGAACTCCGCAAGAAAGAGTTACAAAACCTTTACACTCCACAAAACCTGTTCCAACAGATCCTCCCTTGGTTGCTCCCTTTCCTGGGACCATTGATACTTATCATTCTATTCCTTTTATTTGGACCCTGTCTCTTTAATCTCTTTCAAAGGTTTCTCCAAGAACAGATTCGGGCCATCTCTCGAGATCAGGTCAAGACCATTCTTCTTCTCGAGAGCCTCACCTCAAGCTTAGGAAAAAGAGACTTGAGCCCTAAGACGATCCTCCATTCCAGATCCCAAACCATCGCCCCTATCCAGCAGGAAGTAGCCAGAGAGATACGGCGCCCTTTTTCCCATTTTTTTTTTTATGATTTCAGGGTCTAGAATGAAGGAGTCTTTCGGGCCTAGAAAAGAGTACAATAGTCTCAAAGGCCCCTTGCTGAATCATCTAACTTCAGAGAAAACAAAACCGAATTTTAGTTCCACCCTGATGCTCCAGGCCGGTTGCATCTATCTGGGACTTATCACCCCCTGTCCAGAAACCTTGCACCCCCTACACCTGCCCAGAAGACTTATCACCCCGCGCCCAACTACAAATGTCATCTCAACAAAAGAATACTCAAAATATCCCACCTGATTAATGTTTCCCTTATCGCTTCCTCAAACCTCCCGATAAGTATGAAGCCACCCTGATCCCTCTCAGCCCTCAGCCTGGTCATTAAGCAGACTGTCGCCCCTCTTTGCCTGAATAAAGGTAACCTACTTCTGTTGAGGTCATCTTTCCTTTTCTGCCTCGCCAGAACTATACCCTACAAAAGGGCCTCTGAATTCAGCAATGGGGGATAAACACAAGCAGACTTCATCTGGCTTCTCCGAGCCAAGGGCACTGGCAAGGTCTCAGGTTTGTAAATAAAGTGGGACATCTGTTACCAGGGCAGCCGCAGCCATCCACACACCGCTCCCGACACACTTCGGTGACACTCAGGCTCCGGCAGGTCCTGTGGCATGGGGACACACACTCCTTGTACTCCATGCCCACGGGGCAGTCCGGTCCTGAAATGGAAAACCCGGGAGTCTCCCTGGAGCCAGTCCCCTCCAGGCAGCATCTCGCAGGCCCCAGGGTGCTCAGAGCCCTTGAGGCCCCTTTGTCTGGCCCCTCTGTCTTCAGGGCCCCAGGGGCCATCTCCACTTCAGTGGCACCCCAGTGGTCAACGTCACCTCCCAGGCGATCCGCTGACCACTCCTGCCCTGAAGGGGCGTCTTCCACCTTGTGGGGCCTGGCTAAGACTCAGCAGGGTCACCTGGCACCATCATGCTCCCCCTCAGTCACCTGATCCCCACGAACAACTGGCCACTTGTTTGCTTCTCTGCTCTGTCCTTTTCACCTAAACCCCTCTCCGGGGGATGCCAAATGCCTCCAGGCTGAAAATGCAAGGCCCCCTAGGCCACACAAGCCAGAAATGGTGTCTTCCATCCCATCTCTCCTCTGAGGGCTCCTCTTCCTCAAGAACTTGGGCTCGGGACTTCCCTGGTGTCCAGTGGTTAGGGCTTCACCTTCCAATGCAGGGGTGTAGGTTTGATCCCTGGTCAGGGAGCTAAGATCTCACATGGCCAAAATAAAATAAAATAAAACAGAAGGAATATTGTAACAAATTCAATAAAGACTTTAAAAATGGTCTACATCAAAAAAAAAATTTTTTTTTAAAGAAAGATATAGGATTCAATCAGACACCCCAGCCAAAAATGGGCACATAGCATCTTCCAGGCTAGGGGACGGTCATTCCTATCTATGTTCTGTCTATGTCCTGCCACTGAGTGGCAGGACAGCCCTCGGAGCTCATCACCTAAGCCTCTGATCCCACTGGACCCAGCCCTTCATGGATAAGGACGCCTCTTCTTTCTGTCTCTACTGGCTGCTGACTGATGCTCAGGCGGAAGAACCAGAAGGACCGAGCATCCCAAACCGCCTCTCCTCCAAGATACCTCAGTCATCTGCCCCTCCTACTTTCAAAGACCTGAAAAGACAGCCACTCCCCCTTCCAGAGGCGAACCCAGCTGTCAACAACCACCCTTCTCACACCCCCACAGCAAAGATGAAAAGCTCTAACTTAGAAGCTGGAAACACACACACACGCGGAAAGGCGTGTGTGTGGTGTAAACATTCGGGCTGCCTGCCCTGCACCATCAGCCAGTGTGGTCTACAGGAAGCCTGCGGGGGGGAGGGCAGGGGAAGGAGGAGGAGGTGGCCTGCAAGCTCCTAGTTCTTCACGATAATTTGGGAGTGGTGACAATCACGATGACCAGGGACCCAGTGAGATTAGACGACTGGGTGCAGGGGAGGGATGGAGAATACCGGCCGGAGGAGAGAAGGGAGGCAATGACAGGCAGGGACTTGAGAAAAGCCTGCCAGGATGCCGAGATCACCGCCCTGCTCCTGGTCAGTTTCAGACTTGAGCGGATGAGACCCCCCGGCAGAGCTGGGGAACAGCTTTTGAGTCCAGAGATGGATTTTTCTCATGAGGAATTGGGGAGGCCGGGCGTGATAACAAGAGGCAGGAGAAGCGATATGGGGACTTTGCTAGAGGGACCTTTCAAGCCGTTAGGGAGGGGACTCGCTCTGTGAGCAGGCGACAGGGGCGGGAACCGGGGCTTCGGTCAGCACTGGCTAGCTGGGGTGGGACACCCAGGACGGGCCCCGCCCACCCCGGCGGCGGGTGGTCCCGCGCAGACTCACGGCAGGAGCTGTGGTCCGCCCAGCCGTCCAGCCGCATCCCCTGCTGCGCGCAGGCGCGGGCGTACTCCAGGAGCACAGGGCAGGGGCACCGCAGCCCCTGGGCGCATGCGCACAGCATCCGCTCACACAGGGCCACGAAAGGCTCGGGGTCCACCAGGGCGTGGCAGCGGGCGAACACGGAGGCCGTCTTCAGAAGCTGGCACTGCTCCCACAGGCCCTGCGGGAAGGAGAGGCCACCTAGGAAGGCTGCCACCCACGCGGCCGGGTGTCCCCTGACCTCGGGGCTTGGAGACCCGCCACGCCCGGAAATCCAAGACCGCTCTCTCACACCCAGGAGCTGCTTGTCCACATCTGTCAGATGAAATATGCCAGCAGTTCGTGGAACTCTGTCGGACCCCTGCTTGGTGGGGCGCCCCGAGGCCAGGGCGACCTTGTGGACTGAGCCCTGGAAATGCAGATGCCAGGGACCTGGCCTGCAGCGGCAGACAGTGTCCTCTGAAGGGCAAGGGCAAAAAGATTCTGTGAGTGAAAGGAGCTGAACTTGAAGTTCTTGTGGAAATCCACCAGAGGCTGTGGATCCGAGTGGGGAAGGCCAGGCATGTGATCCGCACCCACCTGGTCACCTCCCTTCCCTGAGTTTGGTCCCTCCATCAGAGATGAGGTTTACAAAGCAGACCCTCCAGGCTTCACCCCCAGAGACTTAAACTCCGTGTGTCAGGGATGAAGCTGAACAAACATTTGCAAGATGGTTCCTGGGATGGACCAGACAGGACCAGTTCCCATCAGCAAAAACATGCCAGGACTCTACAGAGTGTCCCAGGGGTGCTGCCAGGTTAGGGATGTTCCTAGGTTTTATCACTTTGTTGACAACCTAAACCCCATAACACAAGCAGGTTTGGAACTGTCCTCACTAATGATTCCTGGACATGTTAGTATAAACACCCTTCTCTGTAAGTCATATTTGTGAGCATCTCCACATTCTGCATTTTGGTAATTCTTCTCAATAACATGCGTGCCAAGTCTCTTCCGTCATGTCTGACTCTACGACCCTATGGACTACAGCCTGCTAGGCTCCACTGTCCATGGGATTCTCCAGGGAAGAATACTAGAGTGGGTTGCCATCTTCTCCTCCAGGGGATCTTCCTGACCTAGGGATCAAACCCACATCTCTTACGTCTACCTGCATTGACAAGCAGGTTCTTTACCACTAGTGCCATATCAGAGATGTTAAGTCATGAAAAAAAAAATGCGCTGGTAATTTTTAAACGCATTTTTTCCCCACAACTTAACATTTCTGAAATCAGAGCACATATTAAAATCAATATCGCACTTTGTCTTCAGTTTGACATGAGGCAGTATTGTTGCTGTAACCGATGCCCACTGGGTACACAATTTCCTTCCTGCGCAGGCATGTTCCCAGAGTGAAGGGAAGCCATCTGTTAGTGGAAGGACTGCAGCTAAAATGAAGGGAGTACTAGAAGAAAGAGCTGAGTCCTGGAGGGTCAATCAGAGCAAATCAGCTATCATAAAAGGGATGGTGAAAAAGAGCAAACAAGTGACCAATTTTCAGGAGAGAGAACTCCGATCTGCTCTAAGTGTACAAGGACAATCAGAGCAAGGCTGTTTACATCAAGAAACAGGAGCTAGCCGCGCGGTGTCTGGAGGAATAGAAATCTGACCCAGGGCTCCTTGCCACCTGGGAGAGCCACCTGGGGAAGCCCCAGGGTCATGCAGTGGTCCTGGGGAAATGTGTGTCCCGTCCACAGTGCCCTGCCCGCAACCAGCCTGCAGAGCCTGCCATCAGAACCAGGCCCCTCATGGCCACCGGCCCCGGAGAGGACCCAGGGAGCTCCAGGGCCAGCTGGCCCAAGCAGTTGGGCGTAACTGGTTCCTTCTGCACCTGAGAAAAGCAGCAGTCACATGGACTGTTAAATTGCAAAGCTGCAGCAGGCAAGCTGAGAACTTGCAGAGAGCTAGCTTGCTCTTGGCAAGCTGAGAGCTCGGCTGAGAAGGAGGGAGGCTGAGCCTCCCTCCCTCCATGACCCCACCCTCCTGAGCGCGCCCCCGCACCCTCACATGGCAGAGGAAAAGCAGAGGCTTAAGTCCAGCTCTGCCCCAGCCTGGTGGTGGGGATGGGGACAAAGCTCGTTCTTCCATGGAAAAGGGCATCCTGGAGCAAAACGGGACACCAGCTGCAGACCCTGCCTCCCAGGGGGCACGTGGAGCAGGCGGCTGATGAACAAAGATGGCCGCCTTGGGCCCCTGTTGCTGAGGTGATGACATGCGCCTTTCCTTTACCACCTGAGCGCTTCAGATGGGGGAAACTGAGGTTTCTGAAGACAACGCCAGCAAGAGCCCTACCCTGGATCTAATATGACGTCACAGCCCCAGGCCCAGCTTCTGCCTCTTTGCTATGCTGGCTATGTGACCCTAGCTGCTTACCTAACCCCACCTCCTCTGTGGAGGGGATAATAACAGTGCCTATTTGAAAAGACTATGTCAGACTGTGACTGCACCAAACCATGACTTGGACCATGAAAAGACATAAGTCAGAGCTATGTTTTTTCCAGTAGCCATGTACAGATGAGAGAGTTGGACCATACAGAAGGCTGAGCGCTGAGGAGTTGATGCTTTTGAGCTGTGGTGTTGGAGAAGACTCTTGAGAGTCCCCTGGACAGCAAGGAGATCAAAGCAGTCAATCCTAAAGGAAATCAATCCTGAATATTCATTGGAAGGACTGATGCTAAAGTTGAAGCTCCAATACTTTGGCCACCTGATGTGAAGAGTTGACCCATTAGAAAAGACCCTGACGCTGGGAAAGATTGAGGGCATGAGGAGAAGGGGCAACAGAAGATGAGATGGTTGGATGGCATCACCGACTCAATGGACATGAGTTTGAGCAAACTCTGGGAGATAGTGGAGGACAGGGGAGCCTGACGTGCTGCAGTCCATGGGGTCACAAAGAGTCAGACATGACTTAGCGACTGAACAACAATCTGAAAAGACCAAAGTGAAGACTGGATGGAATAATGCATCCCAAAGGTTTCGCCTTAGAAATAGTGACCCCGTATCACCATCATCATTGTCACTGACATGGATATCCTGGCCACCAGAGAGAGCCCTTCCACTGTCCTTACTGCCATCAGGCTTCTCTTCAGAATAGTGAACAGATCACCAGCGGGACGGAAGGATATCTTTGTCCCTTTTCCCGTCTCCATCTGCCTGGATTGTACAGGGGTGAATGGTTGCCAAGGCAACACTATCAATTCACTAGTATCTTGGGGGTTCCCTGGTCAACAGAGGGCTGCTCTTAATGATCTTTCCTTTGAGACAGTCCCAGTCCTCCAGAACAAGGTAGGTGTCTTTCCAGTGGGGAGTGGCTGGGGGAGGACCCCACTCTTCTTTCTAGTAGACAGGTCTAAGAATCTCCATCCTCACTGGCACCTGAGACTCAGGGAAGGAGGCTGAGGCTTGTGTCTGTTTCTTTCCATCCTGTCCCACTGCCTGGCCCATCAGAAATGCCACTCAGGAGCTTCCCTGGTGGTCCAGGGGTTAAGACTTCACCTTCCAAGGCAGGGGGTGCGGGTTCCATCCCTGGTTGGGGAACTAAGTTCCTCTAAGCCTCACAGCCAAAACACCAAAACATAAAACAAGCAATATTGTGACAAATTCAATAAAGACTTTTTTTTTTTTTTTTAATGTGCTATGCTTTAGTCACTCAGTCGTGTGTGACTCTTTGTGACCCCATGGACTGTAGCCTGCCAGGCTCCTCTGTCCACAGGGATACACCAGACAAAAACACTGGAGTGGGTTGCCATGCCCTCCTCCAGGTGATCTTCCCCACCCAGGGATCAAACCCAGGTCTCCCGCATTGCAAGCAGATCCTTTATTATATGAGCCACCAGGGAAGCTCTTTTAAAAAGGGTTCACATTAAAAAAAAAAAATGTGGAGGAGGTGACTGCTCTCTTAGAGGGCAGTTGAGGGCACCCTTGGGGTAGGGCCAGGAGCTTGGGCACTTGGCTACCTCTTGCCACACACACAGTTTGGAACCGGAGGGAAAAAACCAAAGGCAACTCCATGGGGTTTTTCTAGTGGTTGCTCCCATTGCCTGGGCTGTTGGACAGTGGCTTCAAGCAGTCCCTGCCCCACATGACCAGCTCCCAGGCACAGGGACCAGGCCCCTCGGCGGACACAGAACCAGTCAGAGGAAGGGAGAAACCCAGGAGTCCAGGCATCCCCTCCCCCTTTCAGAGCCCAGGGTGGGGGAGCAGGGTCCAGCGTGGCTCGTCTCCAGCTGGCCCACCTTCATCCCTGCTCGAAGGAAAAGTGGGAACAGTACTCCAGCACATTTCCTGGGAAGTCCCTGGAGGTAGTATATGGTTTTCAGAAAGCCTTCGCAAGAAGGGTGGGTTCTGATCATTTGCCTGCAGGAGGGAGTGGATTTCTGCAGAAACGGCCACCTCCCTTAGAACAGTTCCTGAGGCCTCGACCATCTGCATCTAAAACCTGCCTAGGCTTTCTTTCTCAGAGAAAAGGAAAAAGCTGTCCTCTGGTCAGCCCTGGCCTGAGCTTGGTCATGAGAGTGACCACAGTGTGAAGGTCAGGGAGGATTTTCAGACGCCTGCCAGCCTTTAAAGCCCAGCTGGCCTTATCCCACGATGGTAGCACAGTGGCCCGCCTGGCCTGCCATCTGCTCCTTCCAGGATCCCCTGATCCATCACCCCCATCCTGATTTATCCCAGGGCACTCCGTCCACTGTAGGGTTTGGTGAGCAGGCCTGGGTGTTCATGCCTATTACCACATGCCCTCATGGAACCCAAGTTATCCGTGATGTAGGTGTGCTTTGCCTGTCTCCTTGTCCACGGGAGCTGGACATAGTCATGCCTGGCAGTGTTGGGTGGGTCAGGAGGACACAAGTTCCTGGGTAGCTGAGCACCCCTGCCAGGCCAGGCCAGGCCACAGGCAGGATACTTCCATGGACACGAGTCCAAGATGGAGCTATTGTGTCCTCTGAAAGCCATGGAGAGACAGGAACCAGTAGGAAGTGATCATATGGTTGCTCAGCAAACATTGGCTGTGTGGTCAATAGAAAAGGCAAGTCTAAGTCCCACCCCCACTTGGAGGGCCGAGTCCCAGCATATGAGGGAGGCAGGGAGGCCTCCTTCTCTCACTCCTCCTCCCCCTCCCCACATCCTGCATTACTGATAGTTTCCCAAACACACCCCAATGTCTCGTTCAATTTCTTGCACATCTACTATGTCCAGGCGCTGTGTCAGGCAAGGCCCACAATAGAAAGCTAGTTAGATGCTCCCATAGGCCCCTGGGTGCATCTACTCTGGTCTCCATTTCTGGGGCCATCTCCCCATTTCCCTGCAGGCTTTTCGAAGACAGAAGCCGTATTCCCAAGTCATGCATGAAAGTGAAAGTGTTAGTCAATCAGTCGTGTCCGACTCTTGGCGACCCCACGGACTGTAGCCCACCAGGCTCCACTGTCCGTGGGATTCTCCAGGCAAGAATACTGGAGTGGTTAGCCATTCCTTTCTTCAGGGGATCTTCCCGACCCAGGGATCGAACCCAGGTCTCCCACATTTCAGACCAATTCTTTATCATCTGAGCCACCAGGGAAGCCCAGGACATGCATACCAAGCTGTACGAAAGCGCTAAATCAACAGTCACGAAACAGCAATGAGAGAGTCATACCCTCCAGTTCTCAGGGAGTTTTCAATCTACCTGCACCAGGTATTTCCATGGGGAAGGTTTCTATAACAGCCTGAAGACCTGGTCTCAGTGTAAATGTGTCTTCCCAAGGGTGTGGCCAATCACAGCAAGAAGGAACCTGCCACCGAGACGCCAAGGAAGGAGGTACAGTCTGAACCAGGCTCTGGACACTACACAGGACTTAGGTTTCAGGCCACACCAGACAAGGCTGACGGCCAAATTCAGGCAGCAGGAGACAGGGTAATTACTGTCGAGCCAAACCCTGCATTGCTAACAGACGCCCCAGGAAAGGCACAGCTGCCCCTGGGACGCTGCTCCGATAGGTCAGTGCCTCAGCTTCTCCTAGCTAATTCTGATCCTTGTCATGGTCCCAACCTTGTGGCCTCTCCTTGAATCAGCTTCTGTTTTCTCCCAAGCTGGTCCTCCAGACCTTCTCTTTGTTACTCCCCAAGTAAAGCACTAGGCGGTGTATTTCTCTGATTTGTCCCAGGGCACTCCATCCACCGTAGGATTTGGTGAGCAGGCCTGGGTTCCCAAGCCTGTTGCCACGTGTCCTCATGGAACCCAAGCCGTTCGTGACATAGGTGTGTCTCCATATGTCTCCTCGTCTGAGGGAGTGGACACAGTCATGCCCGGCAGTGTTGGGTGGGCCAGGGGGATGCAAGGGGTGGGCAGCTTCCTCTGACTGCTCATCACTCACCCAAGGCCACTGACCTGTAGAGCCCCCAGCTGATGGCCCTGCGAGTCTCCACCCTTCTCCCACTTTAAGGACAGACCACACCCCTCTCCCCTCCATGGTGGTCTGCGCCCTCTGTAACCCAACAAATAAAGTTGTTTCAGAGACCAGCAGGTCACCCACTCCCACACAGAGGCCTGAAGACCCCTTCAAAGAACATAAACCTCGGGACTTCCCTGGTGGTCCAGAGGCTAAGACTCCACGCTCCCAATGCAGGGGCCCAAGTTTGACCCCTGGTCAGGGAACTAGATCCCACATGCCGCAACTGAGATCCAGCACAGCCAAATAAAAAACAAGTAAATATTTTTTTAAATAAAGTTAAAAAAAATTTTTTTTAAAGAACCCAAACCTCAGAGGCTAAATACAGCCTTTCTGATTTAGAAACTGAGGCAGGAGAGAATAAAGAATTCAATAGGTCAGCAGTTCTCAAAGTGTGGTCCAGGGACCCCCAACAAACTCCCAATATCCTTGCAGGAATCCTCAAGATCAAAACTAGTTTCGTAATGACACTAAGATGTCATCTGATCTTAATGCTCTCACTCTTTTGCAAAAACACAGTGGAATTTTCCAGAGACTACATGATGTGTGGACTCACAACAGGCTGGCTGCAGACGCAGACCTAAGAACCAGCTGCTTTCTCTCAAGCCAGACAGTGAGGAGGTTTGTAGAACTGTGAGACAACACCATCCTCCTCCCAACTTTTTTTTTTTTGGAATTTATAGTCATTTTTATTAAAAAGACGGTATTCGTGTTAAATTTTAGAAGGAAATGGCAAGCCACTCCAGTATCCTCGCCTGGGAAATCCCATGGATGGAGGAGCCTGGCAGGCTACAGCCCATGGGGTCACAAAGAGTCAGACATGACTTAGCAACTGAGCAAACACACATTCATGTTAAGTATCGTGTCTTAATTTTAAATAAATGTATATGTTTACAATTTTTCTTTTTGATATCTAATAGGGTAAATATTGACAGGCATAAGCCATATAAACACACACTCTGGGACTTCCCTAGTGGTCCAGCGGCTAAGACTGTGTTCCCAATGCAGGGGGCCTGGGTTCAATCCCTGGTTATGGAACTAGATCCCACATGCCACAATTAAGAGTTTAAATTCTGCAACTAAAGGCCCCACACGTTAAAATGAAGATCGAAGATCCCACGTTCCACGACTAAAACCCAGCACATCCAAATAAAAAAATACGTATTATTTTTTAAAAAGCAGACTCTTTGGGATCCTCAATTATTTTTAAGAGTGTAAAGCAGTCCTCAGTCAATTTAGTTTGCCAACAGCTATACTGGTGAAGGAGTCACTGAGCTGAACTCAAACCCTGATTTCACCCCATAGGCCAGGCACCTGCCTCTTAGCCACAGTTCACCTGGTTTTCCACGACCCCGATGCCCCCACCCTCCCCACCTTGTTCCCTATCAGTCAGATTAGAAAACGGTGTAGTCCAGTGGATATAGCACAGGTTTTAGAAAAACCAACCCCATCGCTCACAAAATGTGTGACTTCAGGAAGATCATCTCCCCTCTTGGTACCTTTATTTCCTCACCCTTAAAAGAGGGAGATTGTGGAAGAGATGGAAAGTTGTCCAGATCTATTCCTCCCTTCTTTCTTAGTTAGAAAACCCCTGGGCACAGAGCCACTGAGAACAAAGATTTGATTTTTCAGCCTCCCTTGCAGCTGGGAGTGGTCATAAGACTTAGCTTTACTCCCCTCGCCAACCCCAACATAAGCAAGAAGGTCATGTGCAACTCCCAAGAAGCAGCCTCTGAAGGAAGGGGTGCTTTTTCAATCCTTCTCTTTCTATGACTGGAATGTGGTCATGATGCCTGATGCTTAAGCTGCCATTTTGGGCCATGAGGCTGAGGACAACAGGGAAATGAGACCGAAGGACCCTTCACCCAACACCATGGCATCTGTACTGGACATCCCACTCCAAACTCCTTCTCAGTGAGACAGAAATACACTGCTGTACTGTGGAAACTGTTTCTACTTTAGCTATCCTGGCACAGCAGGACCTAGTCCTGAGATAGCAATGCCTGCCTTCAACTTCCCTGCAAAATAAAACTAAATGACATGACAGGGAGTGCAATGGACTGCTTGTAGCTATTGTCATTGCCTGCTGTCAGGACTAGCCAAAGAGCTCAAAGATGGCTTCTCTTCAGCTCTCTGCTAAACCATTCTGGCAGGGAGACCAAAGAGGGTCAGCTAATTCACTTCCAGCATCTCCCTGGCTCCAAAGCCCGGCATTAGCTACTTCTCTCTTCCTGCATCTCTCGTCTGTGGTGCCAGAGGCTGGCGAGAGCGCGCCAGCCCCGGTCCATCAAGCCATGACCTCACCCTGCCTGGGTGGGTGTGCAGACCCAATTGGAGTCCAACTTAATCACATTTTCAGTTCATTAAAAAGCACCAGGCCTCCTCCCTGGAGATGCCAAGCCAGTTGGAGGGAGAGGGAGAGAAAAGTCATCTCCCCAAGGGCAGATGGGGTGGGGGGGTGGGGATCGAGGAGATAAAAAACAGGAGCAGAGATCTGGAGCTTAGCTCTGGTGTTGGTTCTCAAACAGTTGACAAAGGTGCTAGGGTGGGGGGCATTCCTAGGTCTGGAGTGAACAAAGGGGAGACTAACAGATAAAGTGCAAGATTGTTCAGCCCAGCCCTGGAGTGGGTGTTCAGCGGCTGCCCCCTGGGGAGGTCTGGAGACGCCTGGACCTGAAGTGGTCCAAAGCCGTGGGTTCAGGAATTCACCCCCAGGGAACGGCCCAGTTTCTTATTGCTCAGCCTACAAGGATGAGTGGGGGAGGGTTGCTGATTCTATTTATAACTTCTGCCTGGCTTGGGATTCCCTCCCACATTCCAAGATCTGGCTCAAAAGACCCCGGGAAACTGGCTGATAGATTTCCACTAAACGGATGCTTTCTGTGAAGCTGGAGATTCCTCTCTCTGAGATAGTCAGAATACAGCCCTCATGAGAAGTAGGGGAACTGGATATGTCCCTGAAGTCCCCAATGCCAAGGGAGATGGCTACAGAACCTTCCAAAGGACGCATCTCCCCCTCTGTGCTCCTGGGCAGCATCTGAGCAGGGCTCAGAGCAGGACCCATGAGCAGCTGGCCGGGAGGACAAGGGACTGGCATCAGCCCTGAGTTTGGGGTCTGTCCAAACCCTGGGTCTGGAACTGCTCCACCCACCCTGCTCCCAGTCAGAAAGGGTCATCAGCTCTGTGATAAGAACCATTGCACCACATGCCCCTTAACTAACTCCGGATGGCATTCACATGGTTCTCTTTCATGGCTGTTCACCGTCTCCTATGTGTCTTGTCCCTGAGATTGCAAATACAACCTCAATAAAAAAACATCTCAGTAAATACGTGCCATCAGGCACCTGCAGCTTCCTATCCTTGCCAGGAGGGGAGGAAAGGAAAGAAAGCCACTTGGGGAAAGTCTCGGGAGTGTGTGTGTGTGTGTGTGTGTGTGTGTGTAAATGCATGTGTGTGCATATGTGTGCATGTGTGTCTTTATGTGTGTACATGTATGTGTGCGTGTGTGTGTGTGTGTGTAGCTGTGGTGTGTGTGTGTGCGTGCGCACACACGCACGCCTATGTGTAAACTAAACAACAAAAGCATCCATTTAGTGGAAATCTATCAGCCGATTTCATGGGGTCTTTCGAGCCAGATCTTGGAATGTGGGAGGGAATGTGCTGGGTTAGGGATGCATTTGCATCTGCTTAATTTAAGGGAAGCTTCCCTGGTGTGGCTCAGCGGTAAAGAATCTATCTGCAATGCAGAAGACCCAGCAGACTCAGGTTCAATCCCTGGCTAGGGAAGATCCCCAGGAGGAGGAAATGACAACCCACTCCAGTATCTTGCCTGGGAAATTCGTTGGACAGAAGAGCCTGGCAGGCTATAGTTCATGGGATCACAGAAAGTCGTACACGACTGAGCAACTGAACACACACACAGTTTAAGGGAAAACTTGAAACCCAGCAGCAGCCCCTGAACTCTGCCATGAGGCTAGACCTCCAAAGGCAGAATGGCCGGGGTCACTGTCCCACCACCACAGCCTGCGGGCTCCCTGCCCCTCCTGCCTCCCTGCTCTCAGATGGGTGAGGGGATTTGCTGGAAAGGGAAAGGGTGCTTATTTCCTCAGTGGTCGGTATCGGGCAGAGCTTTGCTGGTCTTCAGAGGGGAGACTCAGCTGCAGAACAGGGGTGCAACTACGCGAGGACACAACAAAGCTCTAGAAACCAAGGATTCTTGGATTTTGGCAAAGTCCCCAAAATAAATCCTCACTCCTTAACCTCTGGATGACTTGAGAGAGCAGTTCTCATACCATAGAAAGGGGAAAGTGTGTGTATGTGTTATACATGTGTGTATTCATATGCGTGTGTGTGTGTGTATGTGTGTAAGTGCATATGTGTGTGCATACATGTGTGTGTTTATAGGCGTGTATTGCATATGTCTGTGTATATATGTATTCGTGTGTATATGTGTATGTGTGTGTACTATATGTGTGTATGCATGTGTATATATAGGTACGTATGTGTATTGTGTGTGTATATGTGTGTATGTGTATAAATAGGTGTGTATATGTGTGCATGCTGCTGCTGCTAAGTCACTTCAGTTGTGTCTGACTCTGTGTGACCCCATAGACGGCAGCCCACTAGGCTCTGCCATCCCTGGGAGTCTCCAGGCAAGAACACTGGAGTGGGTTGCCACTTTGCTTCTCCAATGCATGAAAGTGAAAAGTGAAAGTGAAGTCGCTCAGTTGTGTCCGACTCTTCGCGACCCCATGGACTACATACAGCCTACCAGGCTCCTCTGTCCATGGGATTTTCCAGGCAAGAGTACTGGAGTGGGTTGCCATTGCCTTCTCCGATATGTGTGCATACTTGTGTTCAAAACCCAACTCAGATCTACTCATTGCTGGGACCCAGAGGGTGGGCCCCCTCTGCAGAGCCAGGTCGGGTCCCCGATAACTAATTCCTCCAGGGTTCCTGAGTTACAAGGATCTCTTCTTGAGATATACTGACCTTCCCTGAACCAGACTCTCTGGGCACAGTTGCTCTGTCTAAGAATCACAACTATTCTACCAAGCAAACAAACAAATGTAACGAAATTCATCCCAATCTCCAAGAAAAGTCTATTCTAGGCCATGAATGCAGGAAGCCAGGAGAGGAAGCCAGGAGTGGACGTGGCCAGTGAGCCCTCAGCTCTGCCAGGGCACCGAGTCCCTCCCCCACCAGGTCACCTCCCTCCAGGCCTGTGAGCTCTCTCCCAGGGCAGCTGTGGGCAGAAATAGGAGAAAGAGCTGGGTACGCACTTTGCAAATAAAAGGCGTGGGCAGTGTTTCATGAGGATGTGAAGAGTGAATTGCATTGTTCCCAACAGAACGGGTATTTTGTGTGCCTCTTTGTGCCATAGAGGGAACTGTTAACGGTCATTCAAAGTAAACATGAGTGTTTACAAATGTTAGCTCCAGTGCAGACAGGTGACTTCTTAGGGGAAGAGGGTTTACAGGTGAACCGTGGGCTCTTGAGAGGAGGAGGCAAGGGGGAGAAGATGTGCAGACATGAACAGCAACAGAACAAAAGAAATAAGGATTGTGTTCACTCACACGCATACAAAACGCTAAAATCAGAACCAGAGGAAAACAGGCAATCTGGGACTGTTAGGTGACTGATAGGAGTACCACTGGACATGAAGTCCTGAGTAGGATTTGGAGAAAGCAGACTGCAGGGATCTTGCTTCCCCAGTATTCAGCACCACTGAGGGTGCTTCCCTTGTGGCTCAGACAGTAAAGAATCTGCCTGCAATGCAGGAGACCCAGATTTGATCCCTGGGTCAGGAAGATCCCCTGGAGAAAAGAATGTCAACCCATTCCGGTATTCTTGCCTGGAGAATTCCATGGACAGATGATCCTGGCAGGCTACAGCCCATGGGGTCACAACGAGTTGGACACGACTAAGCGACTAACACTCCTTAAACTCCTTAAAACAGCACTTTCCCAGCAGGTGATGGCAAAGTGTCTCGAGAAAAGGGTGTCTTTTTCTAATTAGAAAGAACATCGCATGGACCAGCTACAGCCCCCACCCAGCCTCCCAGAGCCCTGGGCTTCACACTGCAGACAGGACTGCAAGATAAAAACTAAGATCCCCGTGTAAGTTTCAACCCACGCTGACATTTCCTAGGCTGTCAGAAATTTTTTTAAAAAAATTTAAGTGACCTAAGGATCTTTCTAAAACGTTCACTATGCAGTGGAGTTACCTGCAAATGAACACCAATTATTTGAGCATCTATAGCTTGGCACTTTTTATTACTAGGTCTGCACGCTAAGCCCCAGACGCCAGTAGCCCTGCCCTCGGAGAAGCTGAATAGAACTGCAAATCCGTGTGCAATCAAACAAGCCATTATCCGTCCCAGTAGAGAAGCTCCGGTTTTGTTGGCATAACAAGGAAACATTCATTCCCCCGGGTATAAGTATTATGACCTGGCTCTCAACGAGCTGACTCCTTGCTGCCACCTCAGAAAGACAGAGAGCTCCTGATGGCTGGGTCAGCACCATCTCCCCCACTGAACACTTGGCCACTGAATATGGCTCTTGGAGTCACAGTGGCAGACTCTTGTAAAGGGATTTACCATCCCCGACTTCTGACTGAACCCAGGGACCCAGCGAGACCCAACAGGCTGTGGACAATTCCAGAGATCACGGTTATCACCCTGGAGATGTCTTTGTGCTTCCCAGCCAATGGGGGCGCCCCGCTCGTGGACAAACACAGCCTGATTGGATGATGAAGCCCCGCCCCCTCTTCTCAGGTAAACAGCCTGAAACTGGAGTTGAGGAGGAACTTGTGCCTTGGGAGGTGTGAGTGTTTGGGGGCCTTGGCCCAGCTCTGAGAACTTAGTAACCAGTTTCTTAAACTGCTCCCAGGACACTGGTTAGTAAGAACCTTAACGCACCCAGGAGACAAAGTGAGTAGCGAGTGTACAGCTGGAGCCCCCAAAGGCCCAGGGGAGATGAACGGGGCCTCTGTGGATTCTCTGCCCCCACCTCCCATTCCCCTCTGTCTCCAGGAGAAAGAGTGCCAGGCTCCCTCCTCCACTCGGGCCTCTGTATCAAGTTCTGCGTTTGGAAATCCTGTCTTCACCTCCCACTTCTTAGGTGTAAACTAGAGTATTCCTTTGTAGTCCAGGGGTGGGAGCATTTATCTTGAGCTTACCCTGTGATGCCTGTGTTTTGCAAACTAAAGTGAAACAAAGCCCATGCCCTGGATGTCAGAGGTGCCCATGAGCTGCCCACCTAACTTGCCAACTAACCCCCTCTTCCCCATCCCCCACCTCCCTTCCCCCCACCCCCACCCCCCCTTAACACACCTCAATCCTACCTCTACCTAGAGAACACTGGAAAGGGTGCAGAAGACAACTAACCACAACCATCGATGGAAGTGTCAGTTTGGAAACCAAAGGGAGAGATGATAAAATCCCTTCTCCTTTGCTCCTCGCTGCTCAGGGCTCCTGGAGTCCCCTCAGCCCCAAATTCCCCTGGGTCACAAGCAGCCCCAGAAGAAAAGCTGGCTTCTGCCTGTTCCCCACCCTCCTTGTCCATGTGCCTCTGCACCTCACTCTCCTTCTAACCCCACGCTGTGCTCAACTCCCCCAGAAAGAATGGCGCTATAGCTAGGGGGAGAGGAGGAGAGAAAGAAGGAATTTTGAGCTTAACACTTCAAGTGCTATGTGTGTTTGGCCTGCTTCCCCCACTCCTGCTCTCCAAGTGTGGCCACCCCAGGGGCAAATGCAAACTCAAAAATAACAATAACAACAATAACAGCTCAGCCAATTGAGCCCCACTGGGCTAAGCTCTCCACATGGATCCTTTTATCCTTACGGTGGCCCTGTAAGGATAAGTGGAGCAGGCACTTGTTCTGTGTCTTTTACATATGTGGAAACTGAGGCTTGGAGAAGGCAAATGTCCTGCCCAGAGTTACCAAACTGGTAAATGGTCCAGGGATAGGAAAGCTGGAAGGGCTACAAGGGCAAGTGTCTGCTATTTCAAAGTTTTCCTGAAAAGAAGAGGGAACTACCCCCTTTCCCAAGACAATACCCTCTCCTCTCGGGGTTTGGAACTCTGTCTCTGTCAGCTGCCAGTACTGTGCTGTGTTCTAGGTGACAGAGATGTTTAGGGACTAGCTGGGAAAACCTAGCACCACTGAAACTGGAAACCCAAGGAAAAGGGGCGTTAGGAATGGACTTGTTGATACATTAGCGATTGGGTTTACAGTCCAGGCAGCTGAATTGAGCAAGACCCAGAGCATTTTCCGGTGCCTGACATACTCCTTGGTTCAGAAGATAAACTGTCCCTTGAAAGTGGAAAGACTGAGTAACTAATAATGAAACTTTCTCATGCTAAGGTAAGGGTGTGTGTGTGTGTGTGTGCGGTGTGGTGTGTTTCATTTAGCTTCTGGAGTAGGAGTAGGCTAGAGTTTCTCCACTTACGTGCAGATTTGTTCTACAAATGAAGGATCCTCGGTTATGACTGTGGGGTGGCCCATTCCCTGGATAAATGACCCCACCTAATTTGCATCCATCCATCCACTGAATATTTACTGAGTGAAAGTGTTAGTCACTTCAGTTGTGTCCAATTCTTTGTGACCTCATGGACTGTAGCCCTCCAGGCTCCTCTGTCCACAGGGATTTCCCAGACAAGAACACTGGAGTGGGTTGCCATGCCCTCCTCCAGGAGATCTTCCTGTCCCAGGGATCAAACCCAGGTCTCCTGCATTGGAGGCATCTGAGCCACCAGGGAAGCTCTATTATCAACCCTCTCTTTAGCGCACTCCAGAGAAACATACAATCAAAGAGTTTTAGAGCTGAAGGGAGAAAGATTCATGGAGTCAGACTCCTGAAGGAAAACATGTCTGGAATCATCACTTGGCTGGCCTGAGGTGGTACAGCCAGAACAGCAGAGGAGGGGGCAGGGCAGGGTGTGGACTGTGACTCTGCAGTGCTCGCTGGTGACTCAGGGCAGCTCCTTAATCGCACCCCCCTCCACCCTGCTCTGGTTTCCTCATCGCTCTGCACAGCCACACAGTCCCAGAGGAGGGGCTTACTTGGCCTGTCAAGCCCCATCATGGCAGTGGTTCTGGGGATAAGCAGAGGTCACCCTCTCCCTGCCTGATGGTAGACTGGAACATCGTGCTCCCTGGATGAGAGGCAGGGAGGTGATTCTGTCAGGTAGCCAAGCTCTACAGGGGATGTTGGGTGCAGTGCAGACGCCCTTCGGAGCAGGACTCACTCACCAGAAGCTGAGAGTGTCGGCTGCTGGCGGCTCAGAGGGGAGTCACTCTGCAGGCACCGCCCTCCGTCCAGGGGAGCCGTCCTGCCTCCTCGCCCAGAGGCAGCCTCCATGCAGTGACCGACTGGTCAGGGTGGGCCCCCTTGCCCCATGGGGCCACCCAGCTCTCAGAACTCCTTGAAGGGTCAGTTGAAGCCTTGATTGTAACTACACAGCGTTCAGCTTCTCCCCCTGCCCAGCCCTGCCTCTCTCACACCCTGAGAGCCACTCCCTGCTCACAAACCTCCACTTTCTGGGAACCTGACTTAAAGGATCTTGTTCCCCAGACAGCGGCGGAGTCTCTGAGCACAGCCTGTTCTGGGCCCTGCGTGTTGACGAGGGCCCGGCCGCACCCCGGAGCCATGCTGCTTCCTCCTGCCTCAGCCCTGGCAGCCTGACCCCTGAGAAGAGGAGGTCCTCCATCGAGGGAGGTCTTTCCCCACCCAAAGCATCATCCTCCCAACACCCCCCACACAGAAGCCCAGAGACCGTCTTGTCCCCACCTACAGATGGCAGAGGCAGGGTGCGTCCTGCAGACCTCTCCCACCCGGACCCCTTCTCCCCAAGTGGGATCCTAAAGGGTAACCCTGAAGGGGAAGGAGCTGCTAAGAACTGGGGGAGGGATGGGCGGAGTCTCCACCGGAGCTGAGACTCAGACGGAAGCAGTGGACAAGGAGGCCACGAGACCACAGAGGGAGCGAGTGAAGGGATGGGGCCACAAGCCAAGGAGCCCCGCGCCCAAAGAGCTGGAAGAGGCAAGGGGGAACTCTCCCCTAGACCTCCAGAGGGACCCAGCTCTGCGGACACCTTGAAACCAAATTCAGCCTTCTGGCCTCCAGAACTGTAAGAATACATATCCATAGCTGTAAGCCACTGGGTTTGAGACAGTCTGTCAGGAAACTCTTACAACATCCAAGCTGGAGGCTGGCAGCAGGCCCTGCCCCCCCGCCTCCCCCCAGCTTCTCCCCTCCCCCACCCAAATGGAAAGTAACCCCCACCCAAATGGAAAGTAACCCCCTCCCTGCTGATTGCTAGTGAGACTTCGGGGCCTTGCCCCCTACTTGTGCTTTATAACAACCACTTATGGGGCCCTTAAAAAGATATGGTTTTCTAGACTTCCTTGGTGGCACAGTGGATAAGAATCCACCTGCCAATGCAGGGGACACGGGTTTGACTCCTGGTCGGAGCAACTAAGCCTGCGAGCCACAGCTACGGAAGCCTGCACACCCTAGAGCCCATGGTCCGCAACAAGAGGAGCCACCACGATGAATAGGCCATGTACCGCAACCAGAAAAAGCCCATGCAAAGCAACGAAGACCCAGAGCACCCAAAAATAAATATTTTTTAAAAATGGTTTTCCACAGCAGAATTTCAGACAGGTAGCAGGTGACAATAGGGATATTTGGAGCTGAGGGGGCGTTGAAATGTAAAACGGGAAAGTATAGTAACTCGCTGTACCGACTCATTGGACCAGGCCCATCTCTAGAGGTCCAGGCCCAGAACAGTATTACTAACAAGATTAGGGTCAGCCCAACTCGAACCACAGTTGGTTTTCCGGAGGAAAGGGGTGCACAGGACACAGAGCAGCCAGAGGGACCCTCCAAGGTGGACCCCGTCCTCCCCAGGATGGAGGACCTAGGATGGGACCGCATTCTGCCTCTTGACTCCTGAAGCCCCGCACCACCCAGATCACGCCCAGCCTGGGTGACCCACCTTCTGCAGCTCGGAGGAGATGTTGCAGGAGCTGCTGGGAGGGGACACCCGTGGGCACCGCTGCTCCTCACTGCTCAGGGCCCAGGAGTTAGCAAAGTCATAGGGGTCCGAGGTCAGGGTCCCTGTGGAGAAAGGTTCGGGAGTTTGGAGCCGTGGTCATGAAACCTGGGACTGCTGAGTGAAAACTCTGGGTCTGTAGGCACCTGAATCAACTTTGTTTAGATTTGAACATAGGCCTCTGCGGCAGGGGTTTTGATGTTAGTCACTCAGTCATGTCCGACTCTTTGTGACCCCATGGACTGTAGCCTGCCAGGCTCCTCTTGGGAATTTTCCAGGCAAGAATACTGGAGTGGGTTGCCATTTCCTTCTCCAGGGATCTTCCCAATCCAGGGATCAAGCCCATGTCTCTTGCATTGGCCGGCAGGTTCTTTACAACCAGGATTCTTTTCTGAGCCACCAGGGAAGTCCACATAAATGTTTAGGTAATTGAAATTTTCAGAAGAAAAATGAGGATTAGCAGTGGTTTTCACATAGTCCATATCATCATACTTCCTATTTCTCATGAACATAGACATGTGCACACACACACATACATATAAACTGGCCTTTTGGACAGTGGAGAGGACCACCTTTTATAGATTTCATGTGCGAAGTTCCATCACAGTGACTCAGGAGGACCTGTTCAGATCATCCAGCATTTATCAAACATCTACCATGTGGGGAATTCAAAGTGAACCAAGTCAGGTCTGAGGATCCCCAAAATCTGATTTGAGGACAGATCTAGGCCTTGAGGTGGAATGCTAAGAGATAAAGTTTATGAGATAAATTGAGGTGAAGACTCAGGGAAGGTAGAACACCAGGGGAGGAGTTCTAGTGTAGGTTGGTGAGCAGGGTAACACAACCACGCCCTCAGGGAATGCTGTTCCAGAAAATCTAACCTTCTTGAGTCCTGAAATCATCTTCGGCGAAGATGTTAAAGTCACCGCACAGCCCACAGGTCTTGTTGAAGTGTCTTTCCGACAGCAGGATTTGGAAGTTCCCGCTGCCGTCGATCCTGGCCACAAAGCCATAAGCCTCGCTGGACAGCTTGTGGTACCCAGCCTCGGTTTCCAGGTACAGCCCTCTGGTGGCATAGGGCGTGGAGACGCTGGGGAGACAGGAGGAGCTCAGGAAGGGGCCATTTTCTGGGAGTCCCTCCACCCTTCAACCTGACCCTGCTCTGCAGGGTTCAGACTGCCATGCAGAGGAGCCTGGTCTCAGAGTCAGGATTCCCCACTCTCACCCACCCTTCTCACCTCCTCTGGGCACATGTACTTTCTCTCTCTGGGCCCCACTCCTTTGTCTGAAAAAACGAGGGGAGTACAAGGGGGATTCTCAGGGCCTCTTATAATTTGAACTTTCTGGGCTCCGACTTACTGCTGGCCCCCCTGCAGCACAGTACCGTTGACAAACACATGGATGTCGAAAAATTCCCCGAGGTACACAGAGAGACCCACTCTTCTACCATCTTGGAAGTCCCCTGAAAAAGAAAAGAATTATTTAAACTGGGTAGCAATTATTACCCCAAAAAGTGAATACATTTATTTATAACCATCATCTCTGTAATCTTATCTCAGTGGGAAACTCCCCCCAAAGAGTTAACAAATGGGCAACAGAAATCTCCCCCAAAATCTCATATGCTCATTCATCTTTCCACACATCTGGAAATATTTATTGAGTGCCTTCTGTATACAAAGCCCTCTAATAGTCTATTTCTTTAAAAGAAAATGTAAAATCCTAACTCCTTCCTTCTGGGAGTTTACAATCAAAGTATAGAGATAAAATTAAGCATGAGTCAAATACATTGCAAAGCAGTGAATCAAAGCCACCATGTGAGTTATTAGTGACGTGAACTCTGGGACGTGTTATTTAAAATGATCTCTTAGAAAGGGAACCCTCCTACACTGTTGGTGGGATTGTAAATTGGTGCAACTGCTATGGAAAATAGTATGACAATTACTCAAAAAACTCAAAATAGAGTTTCCATATGATCCGGTGATGCCACCCATAGGCATATATCCAGATAAAACTGTTTCAAAAAGATACATGCACCCCTATGCTCACAACAGCACTCTTCACAGTAACCAAGACATGGAAATAACCTAAATGTCCACCAGCAGAGGAATGGGTAAAGAAGACGTGATGCACACACATAATGGAACACTGCCGCTGCTGCTGCTCAGCCATAAAAACGAATGCAATGCCATTTGCCTCAACATGGATGGACCTAGAGATTATCATACTAAGTGAAATAAGTCAGGAAGAGAAAGACAAATACCGTATGATCTCACTTATATGGGGAATCTAAAATATGACACAAATGAACATACCTATGAAACATAATCAAGGACCTAGAGAACAGACTGGTGGTTGGCAAGGGGAAGGGGGTAGGAGAAGGTTGGATTGGAAGTTTGGGATTCCCAGATGCAAATTAGTATATATAGGATGAATAAACAACAAGGTCCTACTGTACAGCACGGGGAACTATATTCAATATCCTATGATAAACGTAATGGAAAAGAATATGAAAAAGAATGTGTGTGTGTGTGTATATGCATGTATAACTGAGTCACTTTGTTATACAGCAGTAACAAACACACCATTGTAATTCAAAAAAAGTGAAAGTGTTAGTCGCTTGGTCTTGTCCAACTCATTTGAGACCCCATGGACTGTAGCCCACCAGGCTTCTCTGTCCATGGCATTCTCCAGGCAAGAATACTGGAGTGGGTTGCCATTCCCTTCTCCAGGGGATCTTCTTAACCCAGGGATCGAATCTGGGTCTCCTGCTTTGCAGGCAGATTCTTTACTGTATGAGAAAATAAATTTTTAAAAAGTTTTTGCCCAGAAAGTAGAGTAAAAACACCAATGACTTCATGATCCAGTGTGCGCACACACACATTTCCCACGACATCCCTATCCTTACCAGAGCCATGAGCTCTGGTAATTTCTGATGTCTTCTATTCTTTTCTGTTTAAATTTTTTTAATGCTGGTGACGATAACATTTTATGGCCCATAATTTTTGACTCAGTTTGCAAAACATTGACCTAGACTGACTCCATTTTACAGATGGAGAGACTGAGGCCCAAGTGTACAACAGGTTTTCTCCACCTTGGCGCTGTTGACACTGGGGGCCAGATACTTCTTTGCTGTGGGGGCCACTCTGTGCATGTAGGTATTAGCAGCATCCCTGGCTTCTGCCCGTCAGATGCCACTAGCATCCACCCCCAGCTGTGACAACCCCAAATGCCTCCAGACTCCATGTCCTCTGGGGGGAAAATCACCCAGGTTGAGAACTACTAGTTGACATCACTAACCGCACCAGGCTTTCTGACTCCAAGTCCAAACCTCCCTTTGACACACAAATTTCTTAAGGGAGCATCTGAGCGCTCAGGGTTGTGAACCGCTAAAGCAGAGGAGAACCCTCCATCAGCCCTGATCCTTATTTGCCTCCTACTCTCCCAGCAGAACTCGGGAAGGACCCTGATGATGGGCAGCCATTAGAACGATGAACCATTAGAAACCGCCAGCGAGCCCAGCGCCAGGGGACACTCCCATGCCCTGCAGACCCACAGGTCTGCACTTCCTGTGTCTGCCAGAGGATGAGCAAGGTGTCCATCACAGGGGCGAGCCAGGGAAGCTCCCACTATACCCCATATCCTTTCTGGCCTCTTGAACTCAGAGACTGAGGATCTAAGTGAGGGAGCAAGACCTCCCCTGGGTGAGCGAGGAGCACCCCAGGAAGCTGAGTTCAACCCAAGTGCTGTCTCTGCCTTCCTAGTGTGGGGCTCACTGATCTGCATCTCTAACAAACACTCCGTCCTCCACTCTGTGACTCTGATGCAGGTGGACATGAGCCAAAAGCCGCACAACAGTGATCAGTGAGCAGTGACCTGGCCATGACGCCCTGATTAGAGACAGAGTCTCAGGCTGGGAGCTCACCCAGAACCTTGCAGGTTGTCCGTGACTCTTGGGGCTGCTATGGGAGCCAGGTCCCAGTGTGGGGGCCACCAGGACTCCCGAGGTCTCTCCCAGGTCCCCGTGCTGGCTGGCTAGGAACCTTGACCTGAGTCCCTGAATGGAGCCTGCTGGCCAGGAGCCAGCACCAGGTCAAAGAGCCTCCCCTTTGCACCAGGTGGCCTTGCATGCTCAGACACAAACACTTTACCCAGGATGTGGACAAGGTCCGCAGGAGAGGAACGGGAATTCGTGATTTGGAAGTGAGGAAACAGGATGTCATTGGAGAACAATGGAGCCCAGGCGTGGGGGAGGGCACCGCTGTGCCTGCAGGACTGAAGGGCAGCATCCACGGCTGCCAGGTTCCCTCCCCTGACCCGGCGACCCCCCTTCCCCGGAGCAGCCATGCCAGCCCACCCTACCCGACCCAGTTCCTCAGGTTGCCCGTGTCCTGCCAACACCCACCCTCCCCATCCAAAACAGACAAAGTAGCCGCCCATTTTCTCCGATGTTATATAATAGCAGCACAATTTGGGGTGAGAATTAAACCAATCTACATTGAAATGTGATTGATTCGTAGCCTGACTTAGGCCAATTACCCACCAGAAAATTGACGCTTGACAAGAGCAAGTTGATAAAAGAAGAACAACACAGAGAGGGTATTCCATGGTGATGCTTTGAACATAGAGAGGCCTAATTCAGCCCGTCCATTCCTCCTGGCCCCTGAAGCCCAAAGAAGGACAGCCAGAGAGGCCAGACTTCTGACACCACCCCGCATAGATGTACAGAGGGGAGGTCAGCGTCACCTTGACCTTGAGAGATGGGCCCCCAAGTGCTCACAGTGCGTTTACGATAATGTGGGTGGAATTCAAGGGCACAGTACAAGTGAAATATGGCAGATGGAGAAAGACAAAAGCTGTACAATCTCACATGTGGACACTTTAAAACAAAATAAGCACACTGTGACTTTCAAGGTAGAGAAATCCACTGAGATAAACACTGGGACCACTTGAGGAGGAAGGGCCTGGGCCCTCAGCTTCCTGGGGAAGGTGACTGGGTGCTTTTCTCTCTGCTGCTGCCTCTGAACCAAGGTAGGTGCTCAGAGTTCAGAGTCCAGGATGACTTCCTCAATTCATCATGCCCTAGGGACGCCTCCAGTCCTTCTCACCAACTGCCTGGTGACCATGGCCAAGGCCACCCTGCTTCCTGCCTCTCTCCCTTCCAGGATCACCTTGGCTAAGAACCGATTTCCTCCTGACCCTCCCTGTGGAGGCTCTGCACTAGCCCCTCATTGCCTGCTACCCTGGGCCAAGGCTGGGGGACCCCAATAACGTGTTTTAACCAGCCTACAGGTGAGCCTGATGGGGCCCACAGCTCCCACCACACTGATCCCCCCCAAACTGGGGTGCATGGCACCAAATTTACCCCTTTCAGACTCTCGCCTTTATTCCTGCTGTCCCCACTACACGTGACACCTTCCTTATCCTGTCTGCCCAAGCAAACCCCCTCCCCAAGGCCTTGCACACCTTGCTGTTCATGAAACCTGCTCTTGTATACAATAGAGAACCATGCTTTGTGCAACCCCCCCTTTGGTGTTGACAGAGACCGTAGGGAGCTAAGGAAACAAAGACGAGTGTGACGTGGTCCTTGCCCTTGAGAGATTCATGGAACAGTAGGGAAAATGGCATTCCAGTGAAGTTCAGACCACTGAAGCCACACTGGGAAAGGTTTTCCAGTAGAGGCAGGGCCAGAAGGGGGCCGCCAGAGAAGCAGGAGAACCCAGGGGACATCCCTGATGGACCAGTGGCTGAGACTCTGCGCTTCCACTGCAGAGCGTGAGGGTTCAATCCCTGGCTGGGGAACTAGAATCCATGTTGTTGTTTTTCACTCACTAAGTCTTGTCCGATTCTTTGTGAGCCCATGGACTACAGCACGCCAGGCTTCCCTGCCCTTCACTGTCCCCCAGAGCTTGCTCAAACTCATGTCCATTGAGTCAGTGATGCCATCCAACCATCTCGTCCTCTATCAGCCTTTTCTTCTCCTTCCCTCAATCTTTCTCAGCATCAGGGTCTTTTCAAATGAGTTGGCTCTTGGCATCAGGTGGTCAAAGTATTGGAGTTCAGCTTCAGCATCAGTCCTCCCAATGAATATTCAGGGTTGATTTCCTTTAGGATTGATTTGTTTGATCTCCTTGCAGTCCAAAGGGCTCTCAAGAGTCTTCTTCAGCACCAGAGTTCAAAAGCATCCATTCTTTGGTGCTCAGCCTTCTTTAGGTCCAACTCTCACATCCATACATGACTACTGGAAAAGCCATAGCTTTCACCACATGGACACTGGTCAGCAAAGTGATGTCTCTGCTTTGTAATATACTGTCTAGGTTTGCCATAGCTTTCCTTCCAAGAAGCATCTTTTAATTTCATGAGTGCAGTCACCCTTCTCCAGGGGAATCTTCCCAACCCAGGGATCAAACCTAGTCTCCTGCATGGCAGGCAAATTCTTTACCATCTGAGCTGCCGGGGAAGCTCACATGCCTCCTGCGTAGTATAGCCAATAATTAATTAATTAACTAATTTTTTTTAAAAAAATGAAGCAGGAGAGCCCAGAGCTAGGACCAGCTGTCAGTTCACTCAGCAGCCAAGCCAAGCCTCACCCAATGCTGGCACACAGACGTACTGCGGCTGTCGTCCCAACTGATGGAGTTAACACCACAAGGGCCCTGAGTCTGCCTCTCATGTGAGGTCTGTGTGTTGGCCAAAATGTTCTCCTTGATCAAGTCTCCTTGACCACACCTGCCTCAGGCTTTTCTGAGCCCTCTGCTTGGTTAGGTCCCCACCTAGACTCTATCCTTGGCCTGCTTGGTCCAGTTTTAGCAAGAATCCTGTAGGTTCATTTAGCAAGAATCCCCTGCCCTCAATATCCAATTATATTCCTCATAGCCCACCCTGCACATCGCATCACCCTGGCCTGCCTTCAGCAAGAACCCTGTCAAGTTAGTTTAGCCAGACTCCCCATGACCCTTGATGTTTCCTCTTAGTAATTTACCATCCTGGGACTTCCCTGTTGGTCCAGTGGTTAAGAATCCAACTTCAAATGGAGGGGAAGTGGGTTCCATCCTTGATCAGGGAACTAAGGTCTCACATGCCATGGAGCAACTAAGCTTAAGTGCCATAACTAGAGAGAAATCTGCGCACCGCAATGAAGACCCCGCAGGCCACAACTAAGACCCAACGCAGCTGAATAAATAAGTAATCTAAATAAATATTTTTAAAAATTTCTATCCAGCCACCCATACCTGGCTCCTTGGCTATAAATCCCCACTCATCCTTGTTATATTCTTTCCTCTATTGCAAAACCCCCATTGCAGTGGTCCGCCCCCCTGTGTAAAGTCTCCCTCTCTGTCCTTAAAACAATTGCCACAAAAATTTTGCTGTGACAGTGTGGGTCTGTCTATTGCCATTTCCCCTTCTACCTGTGCTGCCTCGCCACGGCTAAGGACTTCACCTTTGCTGGGTTTCACATGATCGCTCTCACTACCACACACATCTTGTGAACTGTTAGAGTGTGAAGCTCACCAAATTGCAATGTCCCATCGCTGCCTCCGGCCCCACTCCCAGCCCTGGACAATGCCCTCTCTCCTTAATACAGGAGCAAGGTCCTTCCTGACACGCCCAGGATCAAAGTCCAGCTCTTCCTTTCTTACCTGTCAGCCCTTGGGAGGATCATCGACCTCCTTGGGCTTCAACTCTTCACATGTGAAACTGGGGTGACTGCCTGCCCCCCAATCTCAGAGCTGCCTCGGGGGAGCAGAGGTAACACAGGCATGGTACCAGCCCTTTGCCAGGAACACAGATGTTCCACATCAGCTGATACTCTGACCTCCAGCAGGAACCGGCAACCTTCCTTCCCTTTTCTACAGGCTTGGGCTCTTACAAACCACTTTCTGGGTCATCATTTCTCTTGATGCTTCAGGGCTTCCAGAGTATTGCCTGGACCCAAAGCAATGGACCCAAACACTGGAGAAGCACGAAGACTCTCTCCATCCACAAGGCTCCCACAGGAAGAGACCCAGGGAGAAGTCAAGGGAATCCCTATGTCATGGAGAGGTCATTCCCCACCATGATCTTGGCTCAGCACTATCATAAGAATGGGAAACCTCAACCCCCAACCTGACAGCCCCCGCCTGCCAAGGCTGAGCTAGGCTGCCCCCACTCCTGCCCACCCCCTTGCTCTGAATTCCCCCCATTAGGGCAAGGACTCACCTACGACTGAGAAGGCGTGTGTCTTGCAGTCCCCTGCCAGGAGGTAACTGCAGTCTCCTGCGAAGCTGTACATGCTCTCATCAAAGGTGTTGATGAAGTCAGTTCCGAAGAGGCTGCACCGGGCCATCGATGGCTTGCCCAGAGCCCCTTCTCCACAGAGGGCCCCTGGAGGGAAAGGCCACACGTGAGTACAGCAGTTACCAACAGCTCAAACCACTGCAGCCCGGGAGAAATGAGGCTGCAGCCGTCAGAAATCAGGCTACGGGGAAGGACTTTACATCTTAAACGACACTAAAACTGTTGCTTTCAGCCCCCAAGAATTACCCAGGACTCCCCAATAATGGAAGAACTGCTTTTCAGGAAATCGATTCGTTTTAATGATAGATGATTTGAAATGTATACTGCATGCTCCTCAGAGAAAATTTGGAAAATATTGAAGAAGAATAAAAAAGGAAGTTAAAATCATCTCCAACCAACATTCAGCAGTAACTAGAGTTGACATTTTAGGCAAAGTGTTTGCCTTTTATTTCTATATTACTGTGTATAAACAATTACAGTTTTTTTTTGCAAATTTGTCAGCAAACTGAGCAAACTACTTATAACCTGTTTATCTAAAAAAAAAATAATAATAAATGACCTGTTTATTTCTCAATATATTATGAAGAATTTACCATGTCATACTTCCAAAACATGATTTTTGGTGGGCTGTACTGTACCTTGCATTGAAATGAATTTGGTATAGGTTCTAACATTTTCCAGTTTTCTGGTGTGTAAATAGATTGTAATGAGTGTCCTTTAATCTACTGGTATATCTTGAATATTTTAAATTCTAAATAGATCAATAGATTGGTGTGCCTGACCCATAGAACCTATGAAATGTTAACCCCTGCAAGATCATATGCTGACACTTGCCAACTTCACCTCACAGCATATGTGCGTATGTGTGTGTGTCGGCAGGTAGGAAATCACAGCATCCTCTGGCCCAGGACCCTCCTACTAGGGTTAGGGTTACAGTTAACAGGAAGATGCAGGATGACAAAAGTACATCTGCCCCTGTGGGCAGCGGGTCGGATGCTGCTGACCCAGTTTTCTAAGTGGAGACGAGGGTGAGACCAGGATCAGGAAAAGGTCGCGTTTGCCATTCATAGACTCAGCATCTCAGTGAGGGAAGAAAGGCAGTGTCTACAGTGGAGGAGAGCTGGCCTGAGACCCAGGAGAACTGACCTCTGATCTTGGTTCTGTGTGACTTTAGAGCAGTCATTTTTCCTCTCTGATCCTCGGTCTCTTCATCGCTACTATGGGATGTGCAGCTGCACAAATAAATGAGCCCCACCATCCTCTCAAAAACTAATAATCTACCCAAGTCTTGGGTTCCTTTTCCCCATCCTCCATCCCCATCCTAAAGGACTGTTCTGTGTGGCCCTGGTGCTTCTTAATTCCCCAATCAGAGAAGACACGTGCAGGCACCAACTCCTTGAGAAACACACATCAGGGGCGGTGGGCTCTGCAGAACCTTCATAAGAGAAATTAACCAGGTACCAGTGACTCCACAGACCCAACAGGAGCTGAACATAGGGCCGGACACACAGGTGTGCTCCAGACACACCTGCTGATCCCTGGCAGGGCGTGGTTCCCAGTGGCCCGAGGCAGTACCATGGGACCTACCTGGCAAGGTGAGGGCCACAGCAAGCAGCAGCCTTGCAAGCCTGGTGGGAAACATCTGCGGAGAAGTGGGAGAGGTGAGTGGCTACTGGTCTGTGCTACTGGCCACGCGTGAAGTGGGGAGAATTTTTTAAGCAAGAGAAAAGAATGACCCTCATTTCCCCCTTAAACATAGACTGTGCTCAGATGCATACAGTCATGTCCAACTCTTTGGGACCCCATGGACTGTAGCTTGCCAGCTTCCTCTGTCCATGGAATTCTCCAGGCAAGAATACTGGAGTGGATAGCCATTTCCTCCTCCAGGGGATCTTCCCCACCCAGGGATCGAACCCACATCTCCTGCACTACAGGTGGGTTCTTTACTGCTGAGCCATTGGGAAGGACCTAAACATGGACTGCTGGTCCCCCCCCCAAAAAGCAGGCCCAAGAGTATTAATCACTGGGTCAGGACCCCAGACATCCTTCACCAAACAGGGGTCCCTGTGGCACACCAAGAGGAAAGGTCTGCCTTGACCCCCGCCAGCCTGACCCCCATCATTCCCTGATCCTTCAGCAGCTCAGAGCAGGGAGCAGCTCATTCCCTCCTCCTCCTCATCTTTCCACACTTGGCAGCAAGCTGGAGAAGAGGATACGACTGAAGTGACTTAGCACACACCTAAGCAATCCACAAGGTACACGAACTTCCTCTCTCATCCCTACCCCAGCACCTAGCACAATGCCCAGCACCCAGGAGGTGTTTAGGAAAAATCTACTGAGTTGATCTGGTAAGTGGACAGGAGTCCAGCAGCCCTGGGTGGCGGGCAAGGTTCCCAGAGGTGTGACTCCCCCTCTCCAAGAAAGGGACCACTGACCTTGGCTGGCTGAGCACACCCTGAGTCCCTCAGGGCTCCAACCACATCTGTCTCCTCTGGAAAAGCAGCTAAATTAAGTGCAGGGTCTCCCATTTGGCCTTCTCTAATGGCTCAGATGGTAAAGAGTCTGCCTGCAATGTAGGAGACCTGGATTGGATCCCTGAGTCAGGAAGATCTCCTGGAGAAGGAAATGGCAACCCACTCTGGTATTCTTGCCTGGACAATCCCGTGGACAGAGAAGCCTGGCAGGCTACAATCCACGGGGTCACAGAGAGTTGGACACGACTGAGAGACTAACACTTTTCTGTCATCTGACATTCCCTGGGCAGGGGGTGGCGGGGTGGGGGGTGTCCTTTCCCACACACTGTCCCATCTGACCAAACAAAGGAGACGTAAACCCGATCCATATATAACTCTTCTGGGGAAGGAACACTCTGATGTCCCATACGGCCAAGCCTTGGTCTCAGCCATACACACAGGTACATCAGGCTGCTTCTGGAAGGTACCCAGAGGTGAGGGTAGGGCTTGTCTCTTCCTGTCTGGTCAAGCATTACAAGCAGTAAAGCCCAGACAGGAGCAGAAGCAGTCACAGAACCCCCAGAGGAAGGTGGAGAAGACGGCATTAGGAGGGTCCTTGGCTGTGAATCACCCCTGCACACTAGTCCCCGGAAGGAGAACCCCAGGTCCCCTGGGCGGGGGTTGGGGGGTCAGTCCTGCATCTCCTTCCACAGTGAGCCAACCCTCCTCCCAAAGCCCGTACCTTCCCCTGCGGAAGGGGGTGCAGGTGTCTCCAAGGAAGCTCAGCCTCCACAGTCCTGCCGCCAGCCCTAGGCCATGCTCTCCAGGAACTTCTGCGGCTTTGGACTGCCTTGCTGGTGAGTGATCCCCAGGCCGTGGACGCCCTGTGGCGAGGGGAGATAAAGCCCAAATCGTGACGTCTGCGGTCACACCCCCCCCCCCTTTTCCCACCACAGTAGCTGTGAGCAGCCACAACAGGAGACAGGCCTCCTCCTAATGACCCAGAGGAAACAATGGACGGAAATGGTACTAGAAACACCTCCAAGGCGATAAGGCTTTGAACAGTTTGGTGGGACGCCTCTTAGGCTCTGCCCCAATGAGCCTCCTGGCCCTCCAGGGCCCCCCACACAGGCCCTGATCCTTCCATAGGCAGCACCCCACAAACCGGAGGACCAGGGAGGCTGGCTGTCCCAGGCAGGCCGGCCCAGGCTGGGGAGGAACCCAGGCCAGAGCAACAGAGCTTCTGGATCCAGTCTCCAGGGCCAGACTCCAGGGGAGTTTGGAGAAACACCTCCACCTAAGCCAGCTGAGCAACTGTGTTTAGAGTAAGGAGGGAGCTGGTGCTTCCTGCCCCGCAAGGTGCGAGAGATCGGGTCCCGGCCCCCACGAGGGCCGCCAGGCTGGGTCCCGGACAGAGAATGGGTGCGTTACAGGTAAGGGGCCTGGCCACTGGTCCTGGCCTTTCTGAGATGATGGGTGGATGGTTGGAGACTGTCCTTCCCAAAGATGCTTCCAAACCCACCTGGTGCCCTGACTCCTTCCTAACCTTACACACACACATCACATACACACCATATGAACCACATACTCAATATATGCACCACACACACACAATGTATATACACACACATATACACACTACGTATATACACACATACAGTACATATATATACACACGACACATACACACCACATACAAACCACACACATACATACCACAAACATACACAACATATACACCACATATGCACCACATACACACACTATATATATACCACACACACATATACCACATACAGACACATACATATACATACACCACACACATACCATACACCATACACACACCACACATACACTTACATATAGCACATACATACCACACACATACACACTACGCACACACATCATATACACACACACCGCATACATACACACCACATACACATCACACACGCCCCACACACATACTACATATATACCACACACTCCTTACACACATATTACATATACACACACGCACCACACATACTCCACATACATACATATACACACCACATACAAACACATACCAGTTCTTCTTCCCAAACTCCAATTCCCCTGAGCCTAGTTTTCAATCACCTGCTAAATTAATTCTTGCTAGAAGAGGGAGCCAATAAAACAGCGGAGCACGGGGCCTCTCATGCTGGGACCCCAGGCTCTGCAACAGGTAGCCTAAGAGGCATCTCAGTGAGAAAGCCCACCCACTGCTTCTCAGGCCAAGGCACCTGCCCTAAGAGTCTGGGAAACCTTCTGTCTGCAACCTCCCCCTCCCACACACACACCTCACACCCTACCACCCCCTTTACCACCCCAGGAGAGGAAGATAAACGCTCCCACGGAAGAAATGGTCGAAGAGGCAGAATTAGCACAATACAGCAGAAAAGGCACCCAAGGACTTCCATTTCCAACTTGTTTTTAGCTAGATGACCTGAAAATCCACTCCCTACAAGACATCTTGAAATGTCGTGTTAGATACAGCAAATGTTCTTTAAATGCACAGCCAAATTGGGAGGAAGATGATGACTACCTCCAAGGATCAAAGAGGAAGAGGGACTTGAATCCACAGGAAGCAGCTCAAGTCCACAAGGTTCGTGAGCCCGGGCACCTCAAGGCCAAGCCTCATGAGAACAGGAAATGAGGTTTCGGGTCTGGCTCAGGCAGAAAGCTGAAACAAGACCCATGCACATGGCTAAACCCTGGAAGGGAACCACCTTCCAAAGGGTACACAGGAAAAAAAAAATCCATCCACCAACATAAAAGATAAAGAATTCGTCTGTCTCCATCTGTCTTGGTTGGTGGTGGGAAAATTAAGTCTCTAGAATTTGTATCCATGGGCCCACAGTCCTGCAGATTTCAATTTCAGACTGACATGATCACATGGTCCAGGAACTCCAGAACTGAGAAACTGACACATATGTGAGTCTTGGTGGAAACAAACATAAATGTGTCTAAAAAGATAAACCTTTTTCTCAGGTCACATACAATACTCACAGATACAGCTCTCTAGAGGATGAGTTCAAAATCACAAATTTTACAACACTTGGGAACACAGTCTGTCATGGGCAAGAAGAAGCCCTCACAATCAAAAGCAGGATTAGATCCCCAAGAACTTCAGATAATTAAATGACCAGAGAGAGAGGAAAAAATAAGGGTGTTTCAAATCATCATAAACAGCAGGAACTGAAAACAGAAAAATAAGACACCATGAGAAAAAAGAAGGAAGACTTGATGAAGGACTTTTAGAAATGCAAATAGTCAATTAATTAAAAAAATCCAAACACAAACACCAGACATTTTGGAAGAAAAATTGGCTGAAAGATAAAGTTGAAGAAATTGTTCAAAGAGATAGGGAGACAAAAAATGATAGGAGAAGATCCAAAAAGAAGTGCTGAGGGACTTCTTTGGTGGTCCAGTGGTTAAGACTCCCTGCTCCTATTGCAGGGAGCGAAGGTTTGACCCCTGGTCAGTGAACTAGATCCCATGTGCTGCAACTAAGATTGGCACAGCCAAATAAATAAATAAATTCTTAAGTGCTGAGAAAATATCCTTCAGTGTAGATTCCCAAGGGAAGTGCCTTAGCTTGAATGCCATCCCACCCCAGCCCACCCCACCCCAAAGCAGGCCCTGAGAATTTTAGTGCAGGCAATGTATTTGGGAAAGCAGAAAACACTGGCAGGCAAGTGGGAACTTGAGAAATGGAGCGAAGTCAATAAAAGATGTTTATTAAGCCAGTTACCACGTGGGCAACTGAGCTTAATCCCTTGAGGAAAGTCTAGGACAAAGGGTAAGACACATATTTCAGAATTATCCCTTTCTTGGGTCAAGAAAGTGAAGATATTTCTAAAATACCCCACACTGGTCCTTAATTGTCGAGGGGCACATTACCTCCCCAATACTCCGGCTCCAGGGCATAAAGGTGCAGACCCTGGAATCTAGAAGAAGCACATGAAGGTTAAGTTCGGGGGGATATGAGAGAAGGTTAACTAGGCTGTTAAATTATCATTTGGAAGTTGGTAGAAACTAAAGACTTCTTTTTCCAGAAAAATGGTAGCATGTTTATTATTAACAGTCCTTTCTGAAAGAACTACTAAAAAAGGTACCTCAGGAAGAAGAAAATTAAACCCACAAAGAAAATACCAGATGAAAGGATAAAGAAATTTTAAAATATAGGACTTCCCTGGTAGCCCAGTGGGTAAGAATGCACCTGCCAATGCAGGGAACATGGGTTCGGTCCAGGAAGATCCCACATGCCGCAGAGCAGCTAAGCCTGTGCCACAACTAAGCCATACCTACTGAAGCCCCTGCGCCTAGAGACCGTGCTCTGTAACAAGAGAAGCCATCACAATGAGAGGTCCAAGCATTGCAGCTAGAGAATAGCCCCCACTTGCCACAACTAGAGAAAGCCTGCATGCAGCAACAGAGAACCAACACAACCAAAAATAAATAAATAAGTAAAATTTTATAAAACAAAATTGGTCAATATGGGAGTAATAGGAGCAGGCAGTGATTGCATAAAACGATAACAATAATAATGATAAACTGGAGAGTTCAAAAGTAAGAGGGAACCAAAACACCAGACGGTAATAGCACCTAAGTGGGGAAGTGGGTGATGGGAGTGAAAGTGTAGAAACGTCCTTGTATTGCTCAAAAGAAAGAGGTGATAACTGTAGACTTTGTGGAGGCTAGAATGCACAGTCAAATTTTAAGAGAGGATGCTAAAATAATAGAATTGAATGTATATTTTCCAAACCAACATGGGAGAGGGGAACTGGAAATAAAGACAACTAGACCAACTCAGGAGAAAATATAGAAACAGCAGAACAGATAGCATAAAATAAGACATCAAAAATCCAGACATTGGTCATCAACAGTTAAATGAAACAGATAATGACACATCTAGCAATGTTCAAGAGCTAAGCCTGAAACACAAAGACTGCAAGAAAATAAAAATGAAGATTCAAATAGTAACTAACAGAAAGTTGATGATACTACTATCAGACAAAACAGACCTTAAGAAAAAAGTTTGGTGAAGGAAATGGCAACCCACCACAGTACTATTGCCTGGAAAATCCCACGAACAGACGAGCGTGGTAGGCTACAGTCCATGGGGTTGCAAAGAGTCGGACACAACTGAGCGAAAAAAAAAAAAAAGTCATTATTAGAGACAAAGAGGATACAAAGATGACACAAAGATGGATGTACCAAGAAGCTATAATTATGTGCACTTCATAATATTTGCTCAAAATGTATGAAGAAAAAATTATTGAATTATAAGGCAAAGCAGAAAAAGCTTTGGGTAAAAATCAAAAAATCCTCTTAGGAAAACAAGCACACAAAAATCTTTGTAACCCACAAAAAAAGGGAGTATCCTTGTCCTGAGTATTAGAGCAAACCTCACAATTATGATAAAATATGAGCCACTTTCCCTTTAAAAATCAGAACAAGCCAAAAATACTCAATAACATCACTGCTAGCCAACATTGGATCAGGTGTCCAGGTTGGTACAGAAAAAATGAAAGAAAAGAAAATATAAGGCACATGGCTTCAAAAAGAAAAAATGAAATAGTTATTATTTAAAGATATGGCTGTGTACATAGAAAAATTCCAGAAAATTCTACGTAAGAGAATTTTATCAGAGTTCAAAAGTTTACTAAAATAAGGTACGGATGTGAAAGTAGGACTATAAAGAAGGTGAGCACTGAAGAACTGATGCTTTTGAACTGTGGTGTTGGAGAAGACTTTTGAGAGTCCCTTGGACTGCAAGGAGATCAAACCAGTCAATTGTCAAGGAAATCAGTCCTAAATATTCATTGGAAGGACTGATGTTGAAGCTGAGGCTCCAATACTTTGGCCACCTGATGCAAAGAGCTGACTCATTGGGAAAGACCCTGATGCTGGGAAAGATTGAAGGCAGGAGGAAAGGGGGACAACTGAGGATGAGATGGTTGGATGGCATCACCAACTCAACGGACATGAGTTTGAGCAAAGTCTGGGAGACGATGAAGGGCAGGGAAGCCTGGCATGTTGCAGTCCATGGGGTTGCAAAGAGTCAGACATGACTGAGTGACTGAAAAACAACAAAAAATCTTTAAAACCTATAATGTTTCTATATAACTGTAAAATGTAATCTTTAAAGTGACCCTATTAGTAAAACAACAAATACTGTAAGGCCCTTAAGAATATATACACTAAAATCTGCACAAACTATTATGTAGAAAATTATAAATTTTGTTGCAAGACATAGGAGAAAATCCAACAGGGGGATACACTGTGTTCATACTTACTTAAATCACAGTATTGTAAAGATACTGACTATCTTCAAGTTAGTATATAAATTAAACACAATTCCAATCACAACTTAATGTGGTTTTTCATGAAATTAGACAAGCTGATACAAAATCCTTATGGAGAGCAAAAGATTAAGAACAGTTGAGACAATTTGGAATTTTAGATTGTCAATAAGAAATTAATAATAGCTATCATCAAAAAAATGGAAAATAGTAAGTGCTGATGAGGCAGTGGAGAACAGGAATCTTGTGCACTGTTAGTAGGACTATAAACCGGAATAGCCACCATGGGAAACAGTATGGAAATTCCTCAAAAAATTAAAATAGAACTACCGTATGAGCCAGCCATCCCAATTCCCTATATATATCTGAAAGAAATAAAATAACTATTTCAGAGAAATATCCACAGACTCAGGTTCATTACAGCATCATTGACAATAGCCACAATACGGAAACAATCCATGTATCCATGGATGTATGAATGGACATACAAAATGTGGTATTTATACAATGGAATATTATTCAGCCATAAAAAGAAGGCAATCTTGCCGTTTGCAACTGCATGAATGAAACTTGTGGGCATTATGCTAACAAATCAGAGAAAGACAGATACCAAATGATCTCATTTACATGTGAAATCTAAAACGCAAACCACAGAACAAGAAACTCAGCTCATAGAAACTGAGAAGAGATTGATGGTTGTCAGAGGCAGGGGGTAGGGCAGAGGCAACAAGGGAAGGGAATGAAGGGAGTCAAAAAGCACAAACTTCCAGCTATAAAATACAAAAATCATGAGATGCGTTGTACATCATGGTGACTACAGTTCAGTTCAGTTCAGTTCAGTCACTCAGTCGTGTCTAACTCGTCTAACTCAATGCATCTATGAGCCATGCCGTGTAGGGCCACCCAAGACGTACGGGTCATAGTGGAGAATTCTGACAAAATGTGGTCCACTGGAGAAGGGAATGGCAAACCACTTCAGTATTCTTGCCTTGAGAACCCCATGAATGGTATGAAAAGGCAAAAGGATATGACACTGAAAGACTATAGTTAATAATCCTGTATTGCATATTTGAAAGTTGTTAAGAGACTGGATCTTAGAAGTTCTCATCACAAGATAAAAAGTTGTGGTGATAGATGTTAACATGTTAACAAGACTGAGGTGATCATTTCATGATATATACAAATGTCAAATCATATATTGTACCCCTGGAACCAATACAGTGTTACATGGCAATTATATCCTTTGGGGCAGGGCACACATTGGGAAGCTTGGTGGGCTCTTAGTTCGCTTATCAAGGACTGAACTCAGGCTCCGGCAGTAAGAGCACTGAGTCCTAACTACTGTATTGCCAGGGAATTCCCTTTCTTTCTACTTTTTAAATTATATTAATATCTTAATTTTTAAAAAAATGTAAGGTATGGACAAACTGACCGGTAGCAACAGATAAGAGATATTGAAAAGCAATTCACAGAAAAGGAAAAAAACCCCTTTGGCCAGTAAACATGAAAAATCACTCAACCCCACTGGTCACCAGGGAAATCCAAAATAAAACCACATAGCTATCTTCCCATCAGATTGGCCAGGATGTGGGGCTATTGGAACTATTTTCTCTCTCTCGGACAAGTGGTATATCACTTTGGAGGAAAATGTGGAAACAGCTATTAACGATGCTCTTCCCGTGGCCCAGCACACGCACTCTTAGGCACATCCCCCGGAGAAACTTTCACCTACATGCACAAAGCAACTTGCACAGAGTGTTCACTGCAGCAATGAATGTAGTTCACAAGTATGTAAACAACTAAATATACATCAACAGTATGAATAAATAAATGATAGTACATTTATACTAAACAACAGTCAAAAATAATCAAGGCTACATCTACCAACAAGAATAAATCCCCAAAATAATGCTGAGCAGAAAATAAAAGCAAGTGTTAGAGCATTTCTGCAGCTCAATAGCATTTCTGTAAAGCGAAATAAAGACCATGGAAAATAAGACAGTAGGAAAGTGTAGTCAGTCGGTCATATCTGACTCTTCACAATCCCATGGACTATAGCCCACCAGGCTCCTCTATTCATGGGATTCTCCGAGCATGAATGCTGGAGTGTGTTATCATTCCCTTCTCCAGGGGATCTTTTCCACCCAGGGATCAAACCCAGGTCTCTTGCCCTGCAGGCAGATTCTTTACCATCTGAGCCACAAAGGAAGCCCCAAAGCAGTATATTATTGCATATAAATATATTTAATTGAAGGAAAAGTCAACATGTGTGGTGGAAGACCACTAAATTCATGGTAGTGACCACCTTTATGGAGGAAGACAGAAGATGGGATCCAGAGAGTGGCACATGATAGGCTATACCTCTCTGTATATGTTTTATTTGCTTAATAATTTTGAAAATATGAGCCAAGTATGAAAACACATTAATATGGCTGGAACATCCTGAGAAATGGATATAACCTAAATTTCCATCAACATATGATGGATAAAGAAGATGTGGTACATATATATAATAGAACACTACTCAGCCATAGAAAAGAACAAAATAATGGCATTTACAGCAACATGGATGCAACTAGAGATTATCATACTGAGCGAAATAAGTCAGAAAGAGACAAATGCCATATAATAATGTTTACATGTGGTGTGTAAACTATGACATAAATGAACATATGCATGAAACAAACAGAATCAGGGATATAGAGAATAGACTTGTGGTTGCCAAGGGGGTGGAAGGTGGGAGGTTGGATTGGGAATTTGGAATTAGCAGATGCAAAGTGATAAACAGAATAGATAAACAACAAGGTCCTACTGTATACCACAAGGAACTATATCCAGTATCTTATGATAAACCATAATGGAAAAGAATTTATTACTTTGCTGTACAGCAGTAATGAACATAGCATTGTAATTCAACTATACTTCAGTAAAACATAAATTTTAAAAGCAGATGGCTATAACATGGATATCTTTACATTAGCCTCTCTAGTTTTGGGGACAGTTGATATTTTCCCTTACAAGACAAAGCCCAGAAGCCAGTGACCTTGGCATGTTGGCTTTGCTGTCACAAATAGCAGAGGACCAGTATCCTTACATACCCATTTTCACATACAAGTTCTATTGCCCTAAAACAAATGCCAAGATGTGAAAGAAATCACTAGGTTGAAGTCAAAAAAACTTGTTAAGACTTATATACATCCTGCCAAGAATTATATCAATTCACCCTTCCATGGCGTTTTGTTAGTTACGGACTGAAAGCTTGTATCATCCCCAAATTCTTTGTTGAAGCCCTAACTCCCAATGCAGTGGTACAAGGAGCAGAGACCTTTCAAGGTTAATTAGGGTTAGATGAGGTTGTAAGGATGGGCCCCCATGATGGAATTAGTGCCTTTATAAGAAGGATAAGTCACCAGAGTTTTCTCTATCTGTCAAGTGAGGACACAGGGAGAAGGCAGACATCTACAAGCCAGCAAGCAGGCCCTCACCAAGAATTGAGTCTGCCAGCACCTTGATCTTGGACTTCCAGCCTCCAGACCATCAAAATAAATGTCTGTTGTTTAAGCCATACAGTCTATGATATTTTGTTACAACAGCCTGAGCTAAGACAATTTTTTTTTTATTATTCCTTGGTAATGTAACTGGCAAAAACTGGAAAGATTATTCTTGAATATTCATCCCTTTAATTATTGGGGGATGTTTTCTAACATTTCCCATTTGTGTTTCTTCTCTTGTGAATTTCTGGCTAGTGTCCTTAGCTCATTTTCAACAGAGATGTTTGTCTTTTCCTATTGATTTGTAAAAGCTCTTCAGAAATTAGAATAATTTTTTTTCTCACATTAATATGTGAACTTTTTTCTCAGTTCTTCATTTACCTTTGTTTATCACGGTGACTTTTTATGTTACAAGAGTTTGGGGGATTGTTTGATGTTCTGGGAGCAGGGGAGTGTTAGCTATCACAGGTGCAGAGTAAAAGTACAAGCACAAAGTGTTTGAGGACTTCCCTGCTGGTCCAGGGGTTAAGATTCCATGCTTCCACTACAGGGGCATTAGTTCAATTCCTGGCAGGGTAAGTTCCACATGCCACCCAGTGCAGCAAAAAACACACTGTGTTTGAAAAGAAACACAGTGAAAAGTCAAATCTCCCTTCCAAGTGAGTGACCAACTGTCCCAGTTTGCCCTGAACAGAGGGACTCTGGGGACATGGAATTTCATTACTAAAACTGGGACAGTTCTCAGCAAACTGGGACAGTCGGTCACCCTACCAACTTCCTAATTCTCTTCTCGGAGGCAATACTGTCTCCAGTATCTTCCTCCTTCTGGGCTATCCAGTATCTTGGATAGCCTCCAAAAAACATTACAAATGTTTTAAACATTCACCTTCAAATCTGCCGTGTGAAATGTGAACCTTATCCACAAACTTGGATTGGCAAGATGCATCACATCCCTTTCATTTCTTTAAGTCAGATACAATCTAACCTTCTTCACAATCAAGGTGACCCAAGAATCCAGGAAGATTATGGAGGGCTCAGAAAACACTGACCTCAAATCTTAAGTCCACCCCTCTCACTGCTCCTTCCTTCCCAAGCCCACATGACTCCTTTAAAGACCAGTAGTCCAAGGATTTCCCCAGAAATCCAGTGGTTAAGGTTCTGTGCTTTCAGCACAGGGAATGTGGGTTCCATCCTTGGTCAGGGAACTAAGATCTCATATGCCTCACCAATTGGCAAAAAATCAATGAATAAAGGCAAGCAGTCCAGCAACTTCCAGGGCCTGTTGGCAGGACCTCTGGGTCTGGCAGCCACTGGCTCCCCAGGCCACTGCTTTAACTCCAACAAGAACATGAAAACAGTGTTAGCCAGGTTGAGCAAGGCAGCAGGTGGGCCCAGAGACCCCACCACTTGTTTTTCTATGGATCTTCCTCCTTCTGGGCCTCACGACCAACACACTTGACTGCCTCCTGGGCCCCCACGCACATCACCACCCGACCCCACTGTGCACCCCACTCACGGTCCACTGGTCTCCCTCCCCCAACACCTCCTGTACTCACTCACAGGACTCCACCAACCAGAGGGCCCTCTCTCTCGCCCCTCTCCTCCCTTCTGCTAATTACCCTTCCCGCGAAGAGCCGAGTCATTGAAAAAGACGTTGATGCTGGGAAAAATTGAGGGCAAGAGAAGACGGCGGCAGAGGATGAGACGGTAGTATAGCATCACAGACTCAATGGATGTAAGTGTGAGCAAATTCCAGGAGATAGTGAAGGACAGGGAAGTCTGGCAGGCTGCAGTCCATGGGGTGAGTTGGACATGACTTAGCAACTGAACAAAAGCATGCTTTCTATGCATTCTGTTACTCAGGCCTCCTATAGAGCTTCCTGGTGCTCCCATAACAAGCTATCACAAACACAGTGGCTTCAAACACCAGAAATATATTCACTCAAAGTTCTGTAGGAATCTGAAATCAAGATGACAGTGGGGGACTTCCCTGGCAGTGCAGTGGTTAGGACACAGTGCTCCCAATACAGGGAGTGAGGGTTTGAACCCTGGTTGGGGAACTAAGATCCCACATGCTGCGAAGTGGCCAGGAAAAAAAAAAAAAAAAAAGATGACAATAAGGCCCAGCTCCTCCAATGGGTCTAAGACAGAGAAGGAGTTTCCTGTCTCTTCCGGCTTCCAGAGGCTCCAGACCTTTCTTGGCTTGTGGCTACATCACTCCAGTCTCTGCCTCTGTCTTCACATGGTCTCTCCTTCTCACTCTGGGTCTCCCCTCTGTGTTTCTTAAAAGGACGCTTGTCACAAGAGCCTACATAGGTAATCTAAGGCACTCTCATCTTGATTTCCTTGAGTATATCTGAAAGGACCCTTTTTCCAAATAAGATCACACCCACAGGTCCTGGGGGTGAGAATGTGGATATATGTTTGGAGGAGGGGGCACCATTCAACCCACTACACCTCCTAACAACCATTCATCTCAGAGACAAGAATGCTGAGGCTCAAATGGGCTAAGTAACTTGCATAGGACCACCCCATTGTAGCCATTTCTGAGCCCATATCTCTCTGATGCAAAGTTTGTGCTTTTTCTCCTACAAGTGTAACTATTCTGGAAGTTTTTCCTCCTTCCTTCGCTCCCTCATGCCCCACTGGCCTGTCTAGAAACCACTTTCCTGTCTTTGAACCACCCAGATATCCCATCTTGCCACCTATTTTCCTATTTAAATCGCCTCTTCTCTTTGCTCTCCTACAAGAAGGACCACACCTTACCCATCCCTGTATCTTTCAAAGTGTGTGGCTCTGAGCATGGATCATAATAAGTGTTCTGTAAATGCTAGTTGAACTCCCTGCAATGTTTAATTAGCATAAAATATTAAAAAGGATCTCCAGGACTGATATCACAAGGAAATGATTACTCAAAATCTGAGAGAGCTGTCAGCTGCTCTCCAATTTGTCAACACTGAGGTTAAAAAAAAGAGCACTCACCCCAAGTCAAGGGAAGTTGCAAAGGGAAAGTCATGGGGTTGCTCTGCCAGAGGACAGTGACATCAGACCCAGTCACACACCCATTTGTCATTCGGCAGCCGTAACTGGTATGACTCTCCAGGACTATTTCTAAATGACTCTGCAATTTCTATTTTTTCAGGGTGTAACACTCCTGACTAGAATAGTAAACATTTTCTGTTGTTGTTTAGTTGCTAAGTTGTGTCCAACTCTGCAACCCCATGAATGGTAGCCAGGCTTCTCTGTTCATGGGATTTCCCAGGCAAGAATACTAGAGTGAGTTGCCATTTTCTCCTCTAGGGGATCTTCCTGACCCAGGGATCAAATCCAAGTCTCCTGAACTGGCAGGTGGAGTCTTTACCACTGAGACACTAATATTTCCCCTAAAAACAGGGGAACGTAGATGAATATAGCTGGGACTCCCCATCTGATAAGAAGTCTCCTCCGGTGGCACGTGATCAGTTGTGTCCGACTCTTTTCAACACCAAGGACTATAGCCCAACAGGCTCCTCTGTCCCTGTGATTTCCCAGGCAAGAATACTGGAGTGGGTTTCCATTTCCTTCTCAGGGGATATTCTCAACCCAGGGATCGAACCCACGTCTCCTGTGTCTCTTGCATTGCGGGCAAATTCTTTACCTGCTAAGCCATCATCAATAGGAAGGGAGCTGTGTCAACCACAGGCCGCAGCAAAGGTGTAATGAGCAGAGGGCTCAGGGCTGCAAGGTGATCAATCTTGACTCCTATTGTCACCACAAGGGCCATTTTCTTCAGGAAACTTCCAAGCCAGAGGCCGAGTCATCAAGTTTCACATTGACAGCTTAAATCCCGTGGTTTCAATAAATATTTTACATATTAAGTGCAATGGTGCAGTTAACACTTCCAGTGCAGGAGGGCATAGGTTCGATTCCTGGTTAGGGAATAAGATACCCTGCATGCCTCAAGGTGGCCTACAAAATCAAATCAGATAAAATGAATAGAAGAATGCTATTTGACATGAAAGCTGTAAGAGACTGTAAAGCTGTAAAGACTGTCACCCACAGTAGCCGTGAGCTACCTGAGTGTTTAGATCACATTGACATACAGTCTGAGGCCTAATTGCGCTGACATGATGGAGGCTCCACCAGCCGAAAACACATCTCTTCTGCCCCCACCCACGGCAACCTCTCCTTCCTCTGCCCTCTCACCACTCACTTGACAAAGATCCACAAGGTATCAGTTGGCAATTTTTGTGTTTTCCTATAAACATAGCAGAGACATTTCTTTGCCAATGGAGGTCCGTATAGTCAAAGCTATGGTTTTTCCAGTAATCACGCGTGCGTGTGAGAACTGGGCCATACAGAAGGCTGAATGCTGAAGAACTGATGCTTTTGAACTGTGGTGTTGGAGAAGACTCTTGAGAGTCCCTTGGACTGCAAGGAGATCTAATCAGTCAATCCTAAAGGAAATCAATCTTAAATATTCATTGGAAGGACTGCTGCTGAAGCTGAAGCTCCAATACTTTGGCCACCTGATGTGAAGAGCTGACTCATTAAGAAAAGACCCTGATGAAAAAAAAAAAAAACAAAAGACCCTGATGCTGGAAAAGATTGAAGGCAGGAGGCACAGGGGACGACAGAGTACAAGATGGTTGGATGGCATCACTGACTCAGTGGACATGAGTTAGAGCAAACTCAGGAGATGAAGGACAGGAAAGCCTGGCATGCTGCAATCCATGGGGTTGCAAAGAGTCAGACACAACTGAGCGACTGAACAACAATAAACATATGGTGTTCTGTTGCCTTATCTCCCTAATCAGACCACCAGTTCCATGAAAACAGGAATGGAATTTTGAAAACAGCCTAGCTTCTCAGATGACACCCCGCTTCCAGGCATGAAGGGAGGACCCTTGGCAAAAGTGACACTTCAAATCCCTAAGCCTCAACCCCCCTGCCCAGTGGTGTGTTGAGCTCGCCCCTCTCCCAGGGCAGCCTCACACCAAGGAGATGGAACCCCACTCCTAGACGCTGCTCTGTAACATCTTCTTAAATACTGATAAAAGGGGTGAGGGTCAAGGGACAGAGCCCTCACCTTCCTCCAGGATGGAGGCCACAAAGACCTCAGGAAGAGGCAGGATTGACTTGACCTGGGCAGGATGGGTAGAATTTTTTTTAATACTTCTGATTATTTTTTTATTAAATATTTATCTATTTATTTGGCTACATCAGGTTTTAGTTGTGGCATGTGGAATCTAGTTCCCTACCAGAGATTGAACCCACCCCCACCCCCAACCCCCACACACATCCCTGCAGTAAGAGCTGGGAATCTTAGCAGCTAGACCACCAGGGAAGTCCCTACTTCTTTAACATTATAAAAGTAACATGTGTTCACAGTAGGAAGGAAAGTATGGACAAATCAGAATAAGAAAATAAAAGTCACCCATAGTCCTACTACCCAGAAACAACCACCATCAACAGTTTATAATGCTGCTTTCTTACATTTTTAATATATAGGCAATATAATTTTTATTTTTTATTATTTATTTATTTTAAAAATATGGAACGTTTCACAAATTTGTGTGTCATCCTTGCGCAGGGGCCATGCTAGGCAATATAATTTTTAAATGAAATTTTCTTATACAGGGGATTTTGTAGTCTGCCATTCTGGCTTTTGAATATATCAAAAGCGTTTTTCAATGCATTAATATTTGGGGGTTTTTGGCTTTTGGTCTCTACATATCTCACTTAAACTGACTTTAAAGTCTTTCTCCAGACTCCCCTGGTGTCCAGTGGTTAAGAATCCATCTGCCAATGCAGGCGACAGAAGTTCGACCCCTGGTCCTGGAAGATTCCACGTGTCGTGGGCAACAAAGCCCATGTGCCACAGCTGCTGAAGCTCGTGTGCCCTAGAGCCCATGCTCCGCAAGAGAAACCACCACAATGAGAAGCCAGTGTACCACAACTAGAGAAAGCCCATGCACAGCAACAAAGACCCAGAGCAGCCAAAAAATAAGTTAAAAAAATAGCACCTTTCAATACTACAAAGATAGCAGATTGACAGTATGTGAGGTACCTGACTTTTTAAAGTGTTCATACTCTTGGTCCAGTAAATTCCATCTCTAGGAACTAGCTTAAGGAAATCGTCTACAATGAGGGCAGAGATCTGCCTCCAAGATAATCACTGCAGCATTGTTTCTGATCATCAAATGAAAGCACAAGCACCCACAACATCCCAGTTTCGGAGATGAGTCAAAGAGCTTTTGGCAAACACACGGGATGGATTATCACGTAGCCTGGAGAAACAGTGGTGAAGAACAGTGACAAATGACACAGGGAAATACTTGTAGTATAATCTTAAGTGAAAGGAGACAATCTCAACTACCTAAAATAGATGTAAAAGAAAATATTGGAGAGAAAACCACTAACATCTTTTGCACTTATCTCCAGATGGCAGGAGGTTGTCACTTTCTTACCTACGCTTCCACATTGTTTGGCAATGTGTTTACAATAGGATGTAATGTCTTTAAAGGGGGTGTTTACATTTTTAAGGGCTTCCCTGGTGGCTCAGATGGTAAAGAATCCTCCTGAAATGCAGGAGACTAGGGTTCCATCCCTGGGTGGAGAAAATCCCCTGGAAGAGGAAATGGTAACCCACTTCAGTAGTCCTGCCTGGAGAACTCCATGGACAGAGGAGCCTGGTGGTCTATAGTCCATGGGGTCACAAAGAGTCAGACACAGCTGAGCGACTTTCACATCACTTCACTTCACATTTTTAACACTAGGAAAAATGGGGGAGAGGGGAGAATAAGCACAGAAGGTTATTGAGGATTTAACTTACAGGTAAAGTTGCAGATCTGAGAAGGAGGAGGAAGAATGAACTGTGAATTCCAGGAAAAGGAGAGATGCTTTCTTAATCCAGTCAGATTCTTGCTTTCCGAGGAGGAGATAGGGTGGGAAGTTGGGGGGAATGGAAAGAAAACTCCTAAAAGAGAAGAGTTTTACCAAAAAAGTTGGATTTACTTTGTATACACCTTTCCAGTGAACCCAACTTAGCAATGCTTCTGTTTGTAACAGTCCCAAACTGGAAACTCCCTAAATGTCTATCCACAGTTGAATGGATAAAAACACTGTGGCATGCTCGCATGGTGGTTATCGCTTAGCAGTGAGAACAACATATAACCGCACATACCAGTAGAGAGGAGCCTCACAAATATAGCGTTGAGTGAAAGAACTTTGACTCAGGAAAGTACTTGCTGGATACCCCATTTGCACAGAAGACAAAACACGGCAGATCTGTGTTGTTAGAAGTCAGAAGAGTGTTCCCTTGGTGGGGGCAATGAGGGGAATGGCTAGAAAGGTGCATGAGAGGAACTTTTGGAGTTCTGGTGATGTTCTATTTCTTAACCTGGGTCCTGGTGATGAGAGGGGGTGCTTCATCTATGAATAAATATTGAACTGAGTGCTTATAATCTGAGTACTTTCTCTATGAATATTATATCAATATAAAGTTTTCAAAATGAAAAATGAAAAACAATAATGGTGCCTGGAAGCATGCTTGGAACTTATCTTCCCTTAATTGGATAAAGGTCCTGAAAAGATACTGGGCTTCCTAGAATTTTTATTAATAATTCAAGTCTCTGAAGCAGTGTTCCAGACAAGGCAGCATCTAATTAATTTCGAACTCCTTGTTCTGAAACCCACTTCCTGCTCCAACTAGCTGCTTTGGACCAAATCTGCTTGCCCCTCACACAAGTGCACCCCCATGGGATCTTCCCAACCCAAGGATCAAACCCACAACTCTTGCATCTCCTGCATTGGCCAGCGGGTTCTTTACCACTAGTGTCATCTGGGAAGCCTGCGCCCCCACCTACCACTATTAATTAGATGACATAGTTTGATGTATGCAATATATACAGATGTCAATGTGACATCACATGATGGGGTATAGTGTGACTTAATGGGAGGGAAAGAAAAGGTGTGAACACAGAGCTTATTTGGAGGTGACACTGTCTCATCCTCACTCTGAGGATCCTAACCCAGGGCCCAGCTTTGTTGACTACACTAAAGCCTTTGACTGTTTGGATCACAACAAACCATGGAAAATTCTTAAACAGATGGGAATACTAGACCACTTTACCTGTCTCCTGAGAGACCTGTATGCAGGTCAAGAAGCAACAGTTAGAACCAGACATGAAACAACAGACTGGTTCAAAATTGGGAAAGGAGTCCATCAAGGCTATCTATTGTCACCCTGCTTATTTAATTTCTATGCAGAGTATGTCCTGCAACAAGCTGGGCTGGATGAATTACAAGCTGGAATGAAGACTGCCAGGAGAAATATTAACAACCTCAGATATGCAGATGATACCACTTTTATGGCAGAAAGCAAAGAGGAACTAAAGAGCCTCTTGATGAGGGTGAAAGAGGAGAGTGAAAAAACCAACTTACAACTCAACATTCAAAAAACTAACATCATGGCATCCAGTCCCATCAATCCATGTCATGGAAATAGTGACAGATTTTATAATCTTGGGCTCCAAAATAATTGTGGATGATGACTGTGTGAGGCTGTGCCATGACAGGCAGCCTAGATTAGGAGTAGGTCTGGTTTTCCAGGGTAACATGATTATCAGGCCACCTGGAGCCAGCCAATCAACATGCGCCTAGCAAGAAAAAGGGAACCTATCAGGGGAAAGCTGAAAAGCCCGCGAACGCCCAAGTTTGAAAAAAGCCCGCAAAGGTTTGAGCCAATAAGATTACTTTGCAAACATGTAACCAATCCGCTTAAGCCAGCTACCAACTGCTTATGCTCACCCTATAAATTTGTGTAACAGCTTGGGCTCAGCGCTTTCTGACCCTGCACCACTGCGTTGGTTGCGGCAGTAAGCCCTGACTCGAGCCAGCAATAAACTTCCCTTTTTTGTGAGTTGCATTGTCTTAGAAGCCTTCTCTCTTCCCGCTCGGGGATTCGGACATCGGGCATAACATTTGGGGGTTCGTCTGGGATCCCCTGACCGAGGAAAGAGAACACTTCCAGGACAGAGGGGAAGGATAGATAATAGCACCGGTGCTCAGGCAGGACAGGAAAAGTCCAGTGTAAATCCGAGGCCCTGCTGAGAAGCAGGAAGGTGTCTGGCGCAGGAGAAAGCTTTCTATAAAGGGGGAACGGATTGGACGTTCCAGCCAGCGCAAGACCGAGGCCAGCGAGTGCGCTGGAAGGCAGCCGGCTCTGCGGGAAGGAGAGTTCGTCTCCTGATCCCAAGTCTGGTGAGCAGTGGACGCCATTCCGTAAGGTAAACCTTGTACCGGGGGGCAAGAAAATTCAGGGGGCCCGAAAACCCAGCGCTGTGTTGTCGGCCGACATTTGTCTGTCCGTGTGTTTGTCTTCGGCTCTCCGTGTTTATGTGTGTGCCGGCATTGTCTCTGGTCTCCCTTTTCTGGAAGCCCAGGGAAAAGTCTTGTAACGCCTGGGTGTCTGTAGGTGGCAGGAGACGTCTGTAAGTCCACCCCTTTTGCCCCTCTTTCCTGCCTCCTCCTCCTCCTTCTTTCAACCTGGCTTCCTTTCCTCCTTTTGAAATCTTTGAAGACATCTGAAGTTCTGTGTCTCTATAGAAGGTTTTCTGAGAGACTGCATTCTTGTATTTAAGGGAGTGTCTGATGAGGACTGCCAGGTTTATATGTGTGTGTTTTAACTCTGTTCTGTGTTGTGATTTGTGATGGGCATTTTGCTTTGTCTGGCCACCATTTAGACCTGCCGCCATTTTGTTAGAACTTGATTTTCTTTCCCTGTGCCTTGAGACCAGGGCTCTCAGGAACACTTATCTAGACCATCTCTAACTCCTGAGACTGAGAGAAAAAGAAAAAAAGGCTTTTAAAATGTTATTTATATAAATTTTATATTGTAATATCTAATTCATGACCAAACTTAGAGAATGAAGCTAGATCTTGCACTGTGTCTGTCTAAATATGTTTTGGTATGTCTTTGTCTCTGGAAAATATTTTTTAGGCTAATTTGTAAATGAGCTGTATTTAATTGGCTTAAAAAAAAGGGGGTAAGCGCTTACAAATCAAATAATTCTAAATTAAACAATAAATTCCAGGTTTAGGTGAACTGGAAAATATTCAGTATTAAATACCTGATATTAATGTTTGTTTGTTGACCTATCTAATATAGACATGTCTTAGAGTGAAATATTTTCATTGTACCTAGGTTTAATATAAGTTAAATATTATACCTGTTACGGGTTTGTCAACAAGGAAATTGCCTTGAGTAAAAAAAACTTCTAAAAAATGTAGATGAGGTATGAGTTTGTATATAAACTCTATTAAAAATAATTGTTCTTTAAAAAATATCTGTTTAAAATAGTCTCTCCAGATTGGTGTAACTTGAATTTCTAAGGGTTGTGCTAAACTAAGTATTAAAAGTCTATTAAATAATTAGGTCATTTCCAAATAAAATAAAATTTTAAAACATTTACTACTAAACACTGATTTCCTTTTACAGAAAAGCTAAAGAGATTTGGAACTATAAATGAATAATGTTTGATGCCATCCTAAAATGTTTTAAAAAAGGCAAGGGTTTTAAAAATTATCACTGGTATTTATGCTCACCAATCTATAAAATGCTAACATAAAAGTTAGCTCTTGGTTGCTAAAGGAAAGCAAGAAGTGTGCTTTCAGTAAAAAAAAAAAAGGTACAAAAAAATACTAAAAAGAGTTATGCATGATCAAGATTTTCTAAAATTAGATTACAATTAGTTAAATAAGTGGATTTTATTGGGAATGACATGGTTGTAAGAAAACTGCTTAGAGCCAATTAGGTCCAAGATGGCTGAGCTGACTTTCACTAGACCTTGAGCCTTGGTATTTACGCCCATTGTGACATATCAACAAGCTAAATGATACAGCCATCAACATTGACTAAATCTGACCAAATGTTCTAAATGCTTTTAATTGATCTTTTCAATAAAAATTCCTAAATCGAATTCTTTTGAAGTTCCTTTGACCTCTAGCTAACTTTGGGGTGTTTCAGAGGGCCCCTGAAACATCCCAAAGAGAGATATTAAACTATTTGGTTGGTTAAATTACATTAAAAAAAGATTATCAAATGAGTAATAAATCCACTCATGTTATAATGTATGAAAAATTACTAATACAGGTATCCTAGAAATTATATGGAGTTCTTAACATTTTGATATGTCTTGGTATTTTAATGAAAAACCTGATGACTTCACAAAAGTTAACAAAGGACTGAATGAACCAGCGAATATGCTTATAATTTTTATGGTTTCTATCTGAGAAATTACAGGTTTAAATCGTGTGTTTTCCAGGAGTAGGGAAAACCTTCCTCTCAAACTAATTATAAAAATAATTTGGTAAAATTACACGTTATAAACAAAACAATTATATTTTCTCTCTATCTGACTCCTCCAGAAATTTGAAACTCTTAAGTCTCCAGTAAGCTTATCAAATGAGCTAAAAAGGTTATCTCACTAACAGGTACAAAAATCTCAAGGAATTTTTGAGACCTTAAAAAGAAAAGAGTTCACCTAGATTTGTTAGGCAAAATCTGTGATAAGCCTTTGATGTGAGTTTCCCAGCCCTGTTTTATATTAAAAGTTCAGTCTGAGATCCAATAAGTGTTTCAGCAAAATAAAAAGTCTATGATCAATTATGGTTATATAAATCATCAGACCAAAATTAGTGAAAACAGACCTATTTTGCAAGCAAATTAGCCTTAATTTGGTTGTATTTGATAAAAATGAGGGTAACTTTAGAGAAAAAAAGATATTTCAAAAAAATGTTAAATCCCGGTTTGTTAATGGAGGTCTGCATGTAGTAAGACTTATTTCTCAGATAGTTCTTTGCTGTTATGTGATATTAATGTGAAAGTTTGTTTCTGAAGCTTATCTCAGTAATCTATCTTTGGATGAAGATCAGATGCCTCATGACCTGCAACCAGGACTGGAAAAAGACATAATTTAAGAGACTGTCTCCAACCAGGATGGAAAGACTTTTTATCAGGAGAAACTACACTACACCAGGATGAGAAGACAGCAACATCAGAGGTAGACAGCTTGCCCAAGATGCTGGATCTGCCTCGTATGATCATTTATAATGTTTTCTTGACTTCTTAGACCTTTGCATATAAATCAAATGCTTTTTTATCATAGGCCTGATTCTATGCCAGTTTTAGAAATCAATCCAATTGTTGGGTTTGTGGCCAATTACCTGTATCTAGTTCTGGGTTACCTTGGTAAATTTCTCTACTACAAGACTCTAACTGGTTGGCCCTGAGGAAATTTACTTAAAAAAAAAAAATTATAGTCATATTCAGGTCACTGTGATACTACCAGATGGGATCCCCTCACTGGGCCAATTAATAATGCCTACTCTGACTCTGGCCATAAATTTGAGCCTTTTTCTATTCCTCAAGCTCAATCAGAGCAACCAAAAAAAGTTTTAACAAAGGAAAAAAATCTCCCACAATTATAAGATAGATTTATATAGATAACATCAGGCTATGGTAATTTAGGTTTAAAGTCTCCTCTGTGTTGAAAACAATTCTATCATGCTAAAGATAATCAGTCTAGTAACACTAGAAAACTGGGCTATGTGCCTTATAGATGGTGGTGCCAATGTATAATTTCCCTGAAAGATAAAGATTTGTACAGAGTAGACTAAGTCTGATGACCTGGGAGATACTGGGCTACATCTAATAAAAGCTCTTGAGTCTTACTTGTGACTTTACTAGTACTACTGGCTATGTTCTTTGTATTTCACTTGTTTTACAAAATTGCTATTTCTTACAGTGCCAAATGTGTGACTGAGGACTCTGATAAAATAATATATAGTTCCCTATGAGATCGATGATAATGGCAGTGTAACTGTAGATATGAGAAAAAGCAACAAGAGGGAATGTTTTCCTGGACCAAGAGGCTAGTAAGACAGGTGGTCCAGAGAATTTTGGATACTGTTTTATGGCCTAGTCCAGTAACAGCACATTGAGTGGCCTGTCAACAAAATCTTTGCCAAACCTGAGAATGGACATTCTCAGCACCGTGGGATAAAATGGTCATGAAATGCCCCCCTCAAAATCATGGTCAAGTTTATGAGCAAAAAGGGGCTCTGCCAACTGAAGATTGACACTTGCCATCTACATCTACAGAGATTATATCATGGCCACTGCAACTGCTGACTTTCAACGGCCCTGAAAGGAGTTCAGGGTAAAGATCAGGAATGAGGCGCTCCTTTTGCTCTGGAAAAAAACTGGCAGAACAGGCCTTCAGGTAGTTAAATCTTTTCAAGAGATTTTATGAGTCCCAATTCTTGCATCTTCCCATACCTAGAGAAACACTGACATCATTAATGGTGCCATCTGCTTTGGCTATTAAAGAAAAATTTTACAATTAAAAGTCAAAATAGAGTACTCAGCTATGGTTCAGACATCCTGAGAAATAACCAGTTGTTACTATGGGTGTAATTTCAGATTAGACATTGTATTGCTAAACACTTGAGTTTTCTGAGTCGTGTCAGGCTTAGATGCCACCATTCTCAAAACAATGTCTGCTAGAAGCTAGTAACTTCTACCTTACTTTTTATAAAACTAGGCAACTGGCCACCTGGCTACAAGTCTCCCTGAAGTGCCAGTTCCAGACTGGGTTTCAGGCCTATTCTTCTAAAAAAAAAAGAGATTTATTTTGTCTATTAAAATTCCAGTTATCCCTCCTCCAGCTACTACTAACTGGGTATGTTACAACAAAATGGCAGACCAAGAGATTGAGATTTTAATCATACAAGGCTCAGATCTAAGACTTGGAACTCAGGGAAGGTCAAAGAGGCTGAATAAAGCCTATATTTTACAGTACAGCAGATCTGTACTCCAGAGTCGCCACCCCACAGAGTCCTGCTCAGTTTTAATTTAGAAAACAGGGCAACTATGACTGTGATAACTTTCTGTCAAAATGGGGCATAGGACTGCCTCAGCTTGGAGAAGAGACACTGAATTGGAAGTATTCCTGAGTTCCAAGGGGTGGATTCAAACAATTGCTAATCAGAGAAGGGAAGAAATACAAAAACAGAGGAGAAACAATCAAATGGTGGTACAGCCTTGAGACGGGTCCTGGTTCCTACTCAAAGAAATATGCATAACCATGTCTTTTGAGTTCTTCTACAGAACTGGAGCCCCCACCCAGGTGGAAGATGGTAACTTCAGACTAAACACAAGATTCCTAGAACACAGCTCTGTTGCCTGACCACCAACCAATCACCCCAAATGTTGCCTCCTGTTTCTGGGGACCAGTGATGACCATCCTGTTAGGTCTCCTGTTTGGCCCCTGTCTATTTTATCTCTGAGAGGCACCAACAGTTTCAAACTAAGTTGCTGTTATTACAAAAGTAAAAGCTGGTTTCAGATATAAAACACCCCAACTTAGGTCAGGTATAGAGAGACTTCTGCTCTGCTAGGCAGGCCTACGCCCAGGCACAGCAGGAAAAAGTTACAGAAAAAAGAGACCTCCGCCCCCAATTCCCAAAAAGCATCTTGAGTATGAAGTCTCTCAAGAGAGAGTTGTTAGAGAAAACACACTGCCTGTCCGTCCACCTAATGTTACTCAGATCTCAATATTCGACTGCCCCCACAGATGATATAGAAGACCTATGATTGGGCCTTCCACAGAAACAACAAGACAGGGGGGAATGTGAGGCTGCGCCATGACAGGCAGCCTAGATTAGGAGTAGGTCTGGTTTTCCAGGGTAACATGATTATCAGGCCACCTGGAGCCAGCCAATCAACATGCGCCTAGCAAAAAAAAAGGGAACCTATCAGGGGAAAGCTGAAAAGCCCGCGAATGCCCAAGTTTGAAAAAAGCCCGCAAAGGTTTGAGCCAATAAGATTACTTTGCAAACATGTAACCAATCCGCTTAAGCCAGCTACCAACTGCTTATGCTCACCCTATAAATTTGTGTAACAGCTTGGGCTCAGCGCTTTCTGACCCTGCACCACTGCGTTGGTTGCGGCAGTAAGCCCTGACTCGAGCCAGCAATAAACTTCCCTTTTTTGTGAGTTGCATTGTCTTAGAAGCCTTCTCTCTTCCCGCTCGGGGATTCGGGAATCGGGCATAACAGACTGCAGCCATGAAATTAAAAGCTGTTTGCTCCTTGGAAGGAAAGCTATGACAAACCTATACAGTATATTAAAAAGCAGAGATATTACTTTGCCAACAAAGGCCCATACAGTCAAAGCTATGGTTTTTCCAGTAGTCATATACAGATGTGAGAGTTGGACCATAAAGAATGCTGAGCACTGAAGAAATGATGCTTTCAAATTGTGGTGCTGGAGAATCTTGAGAGTCCCTTGGACAGCAAGGAGATCAAACCAGTGAATCCTAAAGGAAATCAACCTTGAATGTTCTTTGGAAGGACTGAAGCTGAAGCTGAAACTCCAATACTTAGGCCATCTGATGTGAAAAGCCAACTCACTGGAAAAGACCCTGATGCTGGGAGAGATTGAGGGCAGGAGGAGAAAGGGGCAACAGAGGATGAGATGGTTGGATGGCATCACCGACTCAATGGACATGAGTTCTAGCAAATTCCAGGAGATGGTGAAGGACAGGGAAGCCTGGTGCACTGCAGTCCACGGGTAGCCGAATGTCAGACATGACTGAGCAACTGAGCCAAAAAAAAAAACAAACCCAGGTACCTAAATCCAGAACTCCCACTGCTACACTCCTGGAACCACTCTGCAGTCCTGATATGTATCAGATATCTGGGCTGGGTCTGGGGATGCACAGATGAGCAAAACTCCATCATTCTCTGCTCTCAAGTAGCTTACAGTCTAGTGACAAGAATGACATAGATTTCAACAAATCATATAGCTACAAATGGTGATAAGATAGTGGTTCTGTGGATATATACCTGCAACAGAGTATTCCAACCTAAATTGATGGGGGAAGGGGTGCCGACTGAGCTGAGTTCTAGAATAAATAGACTAAAATCAAGAAAAAGATGGGAGAAGCACTTCGGGTCTTGGAATTAGCATGTGCAAAGGCCCAGTGGCCAGAGGAAGCTACCTATGAAAAACCCCAAAGATGGTTTGCGTGGCTGGAACACAGAACACAAGGGAAGCATGGGGGGTAATCAGGCTGCAGTGGTAAGAAGGTACCAGATGTGATGTGAATCCTTTCTGTTTTCAGGGCACTTTCACCACCACCAGGTGTTAGCAAGAGCCGGCATAGTCCCAACCTGCAGGGGAAGAAGTGCGTGCTCTGGAAAGTGACTTGAGAAGCTACACAGGGAGGATGTGGAAAAGCCCGTGTTCACCCCTTGCTGTTGTCTCTTGGTCCCATGTTCTCTGCCCTACATCACCACTGCACCCCTGTATCCAGTCTAAGTTGAGCCTTCCTAGGGCCCTGCCCTCAGGTCCAAGGCGGAGACTCCAGCTCACAAAGCTGGAAGACCTTCCTTCTCTAACACTCTCCCAGGGGGCGTCCTGAAAGTGCTGATGCATCCCTGAATCTCCAGCTACATTCTCCCTGCTTTATACCATGAAACACAGGCTGGAATCCTTTGAGCTCAGACTTCCTTGGTGGGAAAAGACTTTGGGATGATATGGTTTGGCTGGACATAGCAACCCGGCCTTTAATTCAGTTACTCCCCATTTCCAGATGTCGGCTTTGAAACACAGAAAATGCCCCTCGGCCAGTGACATCCTCTCATGGGAAGGTTTTGCTCACTCATTTGGGAACCAAGGGAACTTTCCCCTTATCTTTATGGCTTCCTGAAACACAACCATTCTCTATTTGAAATGGCCTCACCCACATTATAAAATGTTTGTTGATTATGGGAAAAGCACGTCTCTCTTTCTTTTTCCAAAAATGCTCAAGGGCAAATTCTTTTCTCCTAAATTTCCAGCCTCTCTCTTTCTAAAAATTGTGACTGAATTTACCTGCTATAATTTGCATGAAAAATGTAAACATATCCTAAATCATGGGCCTTGAGCAAGCTGCCACCACCCTCCCTGAAGTCATTCAAAAAAGATGAAGCTTCTTGCTGAAAGAGAATGCCTTGGGACATTTGGGACACTGCCCTTTGTAGTCTGCAAGCTGTAGGATATAATTGTGCCTTTGACTGGAATTAATAGCTGCATCTACTTCCTCACAGGGTCTCAGAAATGGAAGAAGTTTCAGAGTCCCAGAGGTCAGAGTCTGCACCTACTTAATCCTCCACCTTGAGAAAGTTTCAGAACTTCTCTGGCCCTCTCTTTTCCATTAATAGCCAGATGTGTGTGTGCATAAGTGTGTGTGTTTGTGTGTGTGTATAACCGTGTATGTGTGCATGTGTTTAACTATTGTCTGTTTTTAAATTTTGAGCCAATATTAACATCTTAGGATCTCTTACATTAAAATGTGGACTTCCAGTTCACTTAGAAGATCAGCAGGAAGACTGGACCATGTTCTCATGGAAAATCAACAGGGGATGAGGGGCTTCCCTTTCTGGATTGGCATGTCCTCTAGAAGTTGCCAGTCCCTTCCACTTGCTTTATTGTCTCCAGCAATGAGGCCTGTTATCAGTTGCCATTTGTCATTCCACTTACTTTATCATTTTTTTTTAGAGTACAGAAACATTTCTTTGTAGCTACTTCTCTATCAAAAGTGGAGAAAATCAGACACACCAAGAGAGCTGAGTTTCAAGAAAAACAAGAGGTCATTCTTTTAGAAGCTGAAAAGGATTCCTCTGCATTTGGTTAGCTTCTCTCCATGGTCCTGGTTACAATGCATGTAAATTTTGGAATATTTTCAGTTTAATATGAAAATTGTGTTGGTTTATATGTTTAGGAGCCAGCTTTCTTTTTTTTTGTTGTTTGTTTTCTGAGTCCCTTATCTTTATTTTTTTTTTTTTTAATTTTTTTATTAGTTGGAGGCTAATTACTTCACAACATTTCAGTGGGTTTTGTCATACGTTGATATGAATCAGCCATAGATTTACATGTATTCCCCATCCCGATCCCCCCTCCCACCTCCCTCTCCACCCAATTCCTCTGGGTCTTCCCAGTGCAACAGGCCCAAGCACTTGTCTCATGCATCCCACCTGGGCTGGTGACCTGTTTCACCCTAGATAATATACATGCTGTTCTTTCGAAACATCCCACCCTCACCTTCTCCCACAGAGTTCAAAAGTCTGTTCTGTATTTCTGTGTCTCTTTTTCTGTTTTGCATATAAGGTTATTGTTACCATCTTTCTAAATTCCATATATATGTGTTAGTATGCTGTAATGTTCTTTATCTTTCTGGCTTACTTCACTCTGTATAATGGGCTCCAGTTTCATCCTTCTCATTAGGACTGATTCAAATGAATTCTTTTCAACGGCTGAGTAATATTCCATGGTGTATATGTACCACAGCTTCCTTATCCATTCGTCTGCTGATGGGCATCTAGGTTGCTTCCATGTCCTGAGGAGCCAGCTTTCTTATAACTGAAGAAAAAAATTTTAAAGATCTTTTTAAAAACTGAAAATGGTTCATAAGTGACATTCTTTCATGCAAATAGTAGCTGGTTTAATGACTCCAACAATTAATATTCTTTCTACTTAAGGTGTCTAGACAAGCTGCAAGTATAGATCAAGGAGCAATGAATAAATTTTTCTAATTCTACACAGATGTATAAATATAAATATATATGAAGTCTATATACTAGATCATGTTTTTAGTTTTAATGAAACTAGTCACGATTAGAAATAAAAGCCCTCAGAGACCTATTTCTCAAAGTAGAAATCATAAATTTCAGGATTTGGGTCCATAAAGAGTTGACTTACTGTGGTGCTGTTGAGTGGATACTCGCCAAAACTTAATCATATGGAGGAGTGTGAGACAGGCTGGAAAATATCATCTTTAACTGTGTGTCCAGTGAAAACCTGGAGTTCTGTTGTTAAAGAAAGAAGTCCAGAGTACGTATTAGAGACTCAGCAGCAGACTCTTCCACAAAGAACATTATCCCTAATTGAGACTATGAATCTAATATAAGCTTGATCCCAAAACCAGACATGAACAATATAAGAAAAAAATCCCTGCCGGACTTAATCATGCACACACCTGTACATATGTGTGTGCTCGGTCGTGTCCAACTCTGCAACCCCATGGACTGCAGCTCACCAGGCTCCTCTGTCCATGGGATTTCCCAGGCAAGAGTGCTGGAGTGGGTTGCCATTTTCTCCAGAGGATCTTCCCAACCCAGGGATCAAACCCGTGTCTCCTGCATTGGCAGGCAGACTCTTTACCACCGCACCAGCTGGGAAGCCCCAGAATCATCCTTACTAATGTGTTAAATATATCGGTGTCACCATTCTATAAACTGGTAAAAACCCAAACACTTTTAAGCAAAGTAAGCAGCTCACAATTTTGTTTCTTTTCTACTGAACATTTTAAATGAGCCATTTCTTTAAATTTTCACCTGTATTATAGCCATCAACATCTCATTTCACAATTGTATTAGTCATATCTTAATGAAGCTGTAATGAGGCAATATTTTCCAATTTAAAGGCCTCTGATTGAAGCCTAAATTCTTATAGAGTAACAAGTAAAAGTAAAAAGTCCTAAACAAAATATTAGCAACTGAATACAACCATATGTTAAAAAAGATAGTATATCATGACTAAATTTTATTTATGCCAGAAATTTGAATGGTTTAACATTAGAAAATCTATCATTATCACATGCCACAGTAACAAATTAAAAGATAAAATTCTGAGCATCTCACCGACAAATTTACTGATTTATAAAAACTCTTAGCAAACCAGAAATAGAAGAAAATACCTTAATATAACTAAGAATAAGTAATAAAACCTACGGGTTACCAATTGCAACAATGTAGATGGACCAAAAGGATGTTATGCCTAGTGAAGTAAGTCAGAGAGAGACAAATACTGCCTGTTTTCACTTATACTCTGAATCTAAAAAATGAAACAAATTAACTATAACAAAACAGAGAAAGACTCACAGATAAAAAGAACAAGTTAGTGATAACAAGTGGGGAGAATAGTGGGGGAAAGGGCGAGATGGAGAGGGATATTAAGAGGTACAAACTACTAGGTATAAAATAAATAAGATAGGAGGATCTAATATAGAGCGCAGGAAATATAATCAACATGCTATGATAACTTTAAGTGGAATATAATCTTTAAAAAATCGAATCACTATGTTGTACACCTGAAACTAGTATAGCATTGCAGATCAACTATATTTCGATTTTTTTTAAACCCTATTCTAAAGGAAATGTAAGGATGTAACATCAGTCCTTTTAAGATGAAAAACAAGACAATGATGCCCAATCCTACCACTTCTGTTTAAATCACATTAGAAGTCCTAGAAAATGCAACAAGACATTAAAAATAGGGACTTGCCCAGTGGCCCAGTGGGTAAGACTCCACATTCCCAGTGGAGGGGGACTGGGCTCAATCCCTGATTAGGGAACTAGATCCTGTATACCTGCTGCAACCAAGATCAGTGCAGCCAAATAAATAAATGTTTTTTAAAAGAAAGAAAAACAGAGTCAAAAAGATCAGAAATAAGCTATCATTAATAACATATGATATAATCGTCCCAAGAGTATCTACAAAAATATTAAAAATTAATAGAAATGCTGGCAAGGTAACCAAATATAGGATCAACATTTTGAAAATCTAGGGACTTCCCTGGCAGGCCTGTGGTTAAGCCTCCACATTGTTGACACCCATAGAATGTACAACACCAAGTGAACCCTAATGTAAATTGTGGACTCTGGGTGATATTGGTGTGTCAATGTATACTCATTAGTTGTAACAAAAGTACCTTCTGCTGGGGATGCTGGTATTGGGGGAGGTGGTACATGTGTGGGGACAGGAGGTATACAGAAAAACTCCATATCTTCTGCTCGATTTTGCTGTGGACCTAAAACTGCTCTTATAAGTAGAATCTTGTTCGATGCATGATACAGGGTGCTCTGGGCTGGTGCACTGGGATGAACCAGAGGGATGGGATGGGGAGGGAGGTGGGAGGGGAGTTCAGGATGGGGAACACATGTACACCCATGGCGGATTCATGTATGGCAAAACCAATTCAATATTGTAAAGAAAATAAATAAATAGAATCTTTTTTACATTGTTCAAAGAGAAAGCCAGAAAAACATCATTTAAAAAATATATGCATCCAGGATTTCATGCTGGTCCAGTGGTTAAGACCCCAAGCTTCCAATGCAGGGGGCGTGAGTTCAATCCCTGGTCAGGGAACTAAGATCTCACATGACTCTTGGCACAGCCAAAAAATAAAAATAAATAAGATAGCAATAAGAATAATAAGATATTTTTAAAATATATGTATCTGTGTTGTGAAAAAGATCTAAAAGATATAAACAAAATCAGAAACAGTGGTTACCTCTAAGGTCACCTTTCTCAAACACTAACATGTATACAAATTACCTGAGGACACTGTTAAAAGTGTTAGAATTCACATTCTGATTTAGTAGGTCTGGAGTGGGGCCTAAGATTTTGCGTCTCACACAAACTCCCAGGCAGTGATAACTGGAACCAGCTCATCCTGGCTCACAAGAGCCGATTGCTGTATTTTTAAGAATTTTGTGACTCTGTTATTAAGTAGTCATAATTAAATAAATTAAATAAATAAATAAATTACATTTAAAGCAGAGATAACAAATACTTGAAACATCATTTCCTGATTATTCTGCATTTTGCCATTATCTATACTCTTTTTGGGGCTTCCCTGGTGGCTCAACTGGTAAAGAATCTGACTGCAATGTAGGAGACCCCGGTTCGATTCCTCGGTTGGGAAGATCCCCTGGAGAAGAAACAGGCTATCCACTTTAGGTATTCTTGGGCTTCCCTGGTAGCTCAGACAGTAAAGAATTTGCCTGCAATATGGGAGACCTGAGTTCAATCCCTGGGTTAGGAAAATCCCCTGGAGGAGGGCATGACAACCCACTCCAGTATTCTTGCCTGAGGAATCCTCATGGACAGAGGAGCCTGGCAGGCTACAGTCCATTGAGTCACAAAGAGGTGGACATGACTGAGTGACTAAGCACAGCACAGACTCTTTTTTTAAGTACTAGCAACATTTTATTTTATTTTTTATTGGAGTATAATTGCCTTTACAATGGTGTGTTAGTTGGAGCTGTACATTGTTGTTCAGTTGCTAAGTCCTGTCCGACTCTTTGTGACCCCATGCACTGCTGCACAATAGGCTGCCCTGTCCTTCACTATCTCCCAGAGTTTGCTAAAATTCATGTTCATTGAGTTAGTGATGCTATCTAACCATCTCATCCTCTGTCATCCCCTTCTCCTCCTGCCTTCAATCTTTCCCAGCATCAGGGTCTTTTCCAATGAGACAGTTCTTCGCATCTGGTGGCCAAAGTGTCAGAGTTTCAACTTCAGCATCAGTCCTTCCAGTGAATATTCAGGTTGATTTCCTTTAGGATTGACTGGTTTGACCTCCTTGCAGTCCAAGGCACTCCCAAGAGTCTTCTCCAATACCAACAGTTCGAAAGCATCAACTCTTTGGCACTAAAGTAGTACATACATATCAATATATATCTAGACAGTGGTGTGGTGCCACACAACTCTTTTCCAATTTTGCACTCAGTGACACAGAAACCACAGGTTAACAGAAACTGGTGACTGGCAGAAATTCTTGAACTTGTCTTATAGAACAGCAGGTAAGGGAATAGCTTGTTAAAATCCTTCTGTTTGTAACCTGACTTTACTGATTAAGCTCGCTTTAGTTGTTTCTTTCTTTAATTGCCTACCCTCCAAGCTTCACATAGCCTAGATAAATATATCGCTAGACTCCTTAACCACCCCTATTAGACAGTACCTCTGACGTATGAGTTGTTATAGTAACAGAAGCTTAGGTTGTTTTTCAGAAACTTGGAGTCAGCTCTTGTCCAGTTCAAGACGGCCAAGACTGGTTGGGACCACTGACCCTAAAACTGGACTAGCACAAATGTCCAGTGAATGACATATTGACGTCAGAAGGCCGAAAACTCCACCCTCAGATCATGCTAAAGCACCTCCACTTTTGAACATGCATCCCATGGAAAAGCACATAACCCAGATACACCTACATTTTTTGTTGTTCGGTCACTAAGTCACGTCCAACTCATTGCGACCCCATGAACTGTTTAGGCCACCAGGCTCCTCTGTTCATGGGATTCTCCAGGCAGGAACACTAAAGTAGGTTGCCATTTCCTCCTCTACAGGATCTTCCCAACCCAGGGATCAAACCTTGTCTCCTGTGTCTCCTGCATTGGCATTGGTCTTCTTTACCACTGAGCCACCAGGAAAGCCCATATTTGCCTACAGAGAATACCAAATACCCCATCTTTTCCCTAACTTCAATCACCTTTCCCAACACCTGAATTCATGCTGCTTCTTTATCCCATAAATATCCCAAGCCGCTCACCTCGGGGTAGGCGGATCTGAGACTTATTCTCCTGGCTTGGCTGCCTTGAGAATAAACTCCTTCTCTACTGTCAACCCCCATGTCTCGGTGCTTGGTTTGCTGAGAGGCGGGTAAACAAACTTGATTTCAGTAACATCACATCAGTAGTGTGAAAATGCAGCCTTGGTGGAGGCTGTGAAAGCCAGCTGTTAATCTTTTAACAGCTCACCAAGCTCCCAGGCATAGAGCAGAATCACAGAGCAGGGCTGCTATGAACACTGGATCCCTAGCCTGTTAGTGGCAGGTAGTGCTTGACAGGTGCCTCAAGTGGTAAAGAATCTGCCTGCAGTGCAGGAGACCGGGGTTCAATCCCTGAGTTGGGAAGATCCCCTGGAGAAGGGAGCGACTTCCCACTCTAGTATTCTTGCCTGGAGAATTCCATGTGACAGAGGAGCCTCTGGGGTTGCAAAGAGTCGGACATGACTGAGCGAGTTTCACTTCACTTCTTTCAGGTCTATGAACGCACAAATGGGTGCTATAAAGAAAAACCAAGAAGCTTCTGCTGGGAAACACAGGATGCCCCATTTCATTTCCCATGGGAGCTGGGAATAAACGCGCCAGGCAGGCGTGAATGCACTCCTGGGGGCCCCTGGCAGGGGAAGCCCAGGACTGGCCCTCGCCCTCTCTCCCACTTCATTTCCTGCATGATTTTGATTCCCGTATCTGGAAGCCAGTATTTATTTAACTCCTGCCCTGGAGTTCAGCAAGAAAAGCCCAAGGCAACCCAAAGTACTGGCCAAGTAAACAAATGACCAGGCCTGGAAGCAGACAGTGGGCGCCCAGCAGACTCCGGGACTCAGCGCCAGTCACAGCCTGGAAAAGGCAGTGCCTGTGGCCCCATCCCTCTGGCCCAGCCCACCACCACCCCTGCCTCCTGCCCCTCCCCCACTGCCTGCACCCTCTCTCCCTCCCTCCCTTGCCTCACTCCTCTGACCACCCAGGCAAAGTTCCATGATTAATGGAACTGGCTCTCCCTCCAGCCCCTGCGTGCCTGCTCCCTCCCTCCCACCTGCTCCCTCCATCCCACCCTCCAGGGCTCAGATCCACCTTACTTTCCCTGAACTCCAGGCAGAGGCTACTCTGTTCTGCTATTATTGCCACCCACCCATCAATACTCTCTACTTCCCACCCAGGGAACCTCAGCTGAGTCCTACTGTGTGCTGGCATTATTGCAGGTGATGGAGACCCAAAGAGTCAGACAGACCATTCCAAGAGCTTATACTCGGTGAGGGAGGAAGCTGATGAACAAGTGTTTATATCCCCCTAACATTCATATGTGTGCATGCTCAGTTACTCAGTCATGTCCAACTCTTTGCGACCCCATGGACTGTAACCCTCCAGGCACCTTTGTCCGTGGAATTCTCCAGGCAAGAACACCGGAGTGGGTTGCCATTTCCTTCTCCAGGGGATCTTCCTAACCCAGGGATCAAACCCAAGCCTCCTGCATTGGCAGGCATGTTCTTTATCACTGTGCCACCTGGGAAACCCCAACATTCATATGGTAAACCCTAATTTTTACCTGGTAAAACCCCAGGTGATGGTGTGTGGAGGTGGAGCCTTTGAGAGGTAATTAGAAGTAGAATGGGTCACGGGTGGGGCCCCCGTGATGGGATTAGTGTCCTGATAAAAAGTGGAGGAGCCAGGAGATTTCTCGGCCTGCCTGCTCCCAGGAAGGCCCTGTGAGCGTCCAATGAGAAGAGAGAAAGACAGCTGAATCTGCAAGCACCTTGACCCTGGACCCCCAGCCTCCAGAACTGAGAAATAAATGTCTGTTGTTTAAGCTTCCTAGTCTGTGGACATTTGTTAGAGCAGCCCAAGCTCATGAAGGCACAAGGGAATAAGCATAATTCAAATGGTGACTGCACTAGGAAGAGGACATAGGATAAGGGAAGCGAGTGATGGGGTCGAGTGGTATTTATGGACGGTAATCAGGAGGGCCTCTCTGAGGAGGCAAACTGAGAGCAGAGGCCTGTACAAGGGCCGAGTCAAAGAATATCTGCCTGTGTGCTGAATCGCTTCAGTCGCTGTCCGACTCTGTGCGACACGATGGACTGAAGCCCTCCAGGCTCCTCTGTCCATGGGGATTCTCCAGACAGGAATATACTAGAGTAGGTTGCCATTTCCTCCTCCAGGGAATCTTCCCAACGCAGGGATTGAACCTGCATTTCTTACATCCCTGCATTGGCAGGCAGGTTCTTTACCACTGTTGCCACCTGAGACGCCCTTAGGTGCCCTTTAGGGAGTTTCTTTTATTCTTCCTTTTTTTTTTTTTTTTTTAAAGTGGGGATCATTTTAAACAGAGAAATCACCAACAGAAAGCACAAACATGAGAAAGACATGGCACGAAACAGGCCAAGAACAGGGGAAACAAGAAGACTTAGCATCTCCTTATTTGGCTGGGAATGTGAGTTTCTGACAGCTCACACTAGCCACCGCTCCGCACACATGCTCCAAAGACCTCAAAGTACTTTGAGTACTGATTCGAGGGATTACAGGTAGGCAAGTTTGAAAATCAGGAATCCGCCAATAGCAAAGATCAACCATATGGAGGAAACCCTGGGAACAGGGTCTGGCATGTAGGAAGTGTTGGATGAATAAAGTTACCTCATAAGCCTGCTGAAATGGAAGTTGCTGTTTCCACTTTATAGATGAGGAAAGGGAGCGCCTGAGAGTCTGAAGATCTGGACAGGTCACAGAGTGGGTCAGCGCTGGTGTCAGGACTTGAACCCACGTGCACGCCTGGGTTAACCCTTTCTCTGCCGCCCAGATCCAGGACCACAGCTCTTCCCATGCTGCATCCACAGGGGCTCATGCAGGCTGGCCCCACGCACACAAACAGCATCTCCTGTGTCCACACCAGAGCCTCCTTTCCCAAATCTCCTTGACTCCGCCAGCCAGAGACCCCTGAGGAACAAAGAGGTTTCCCGGCTTCCTGCCAGGCTGGGCATTCCTCACTCTGGAGGCAGCATCCCACCACGCCCCCCACCAGGCCTTCTCGCCCCCTCTGCTCCAGCACCTCCCACCCTACACCAGACACCAAGGCAACCTGACAGAAGGGAGCAAGTAGCTGATTGTGGATCCTGATGCCCGCACCCCACTGGATCTCTAGTAGACCTGGGGTCCACCAGGAACAGACAGGTCACCCCGCCTCCCTCCCAGGCCCGGAAGTCTCTGAGTGGGTCTGAGATTGGCTCTGTCAACTGGAAAGGTACCATTCTGCAGCCATCTGCATCTCTGTTCACCTCTTAGCAGGGGTCAGTAAACTAAGGCCTGAAGGTCCAGTCCAGCCAGTGGCCTGTCTGTCTCAGCTCACCAGCTGAGAAAGGTTTGTACATCTGTAAAGGGTGGAAGGAAGAGAGGAGGCAGAGGACAGAAGACTCTATGTCACCCACAAACCCTAAAATAGTTACTTCTTCCAGAAAAAAAGTGCCCACCTCTGACCGGGATTGACCCCACTGTGGGGGCCAATCCCCCATACACAAAAGGTCACAGAGGGGTCCCTGGTGTGTGACCTTGGATGTGTTATTTAACCTCTGGAAAGCTCAGTCTTTCCTTCTGTAAAACCAAGGCAGGAACAGCACCCATGCCCCAGGGTTGTGAGAATGAAAACAGTTGTAACTGGGACCAAGTCCTGAGCCCAGAGTCCCCGGGCTCCTGCACATGATGCATTCTGTTGCCAGTGGCAACAGTGGTGGTTGTGCTGAGTGTGTGATGGGAGGATGAGGAAAGGGCTCCTATCCTGACCATCTGACACTTCCCCGCAGGGAAGTGGGGAAACTGAATCAGGGGACTCATCTGAGGTCACACGACTATAAATAGGACGTCACCAGGCCCGCTTCCCACAGATTCATGAAGGTCCTGGTCGCCTGTTTCCCCCTCCCTGTCATCAACCCCTTGTCTCCCCGTCCCTGGTCTTGCAGCCTTGGTCTGACAGCCCTGCCCTCCACCCTTCTTCACACTCCATCTTAGGTCCCACTGTCACAGGAGGACCTTGCTCTTTTCAAGAAGCTGATTGCCAGGACTTCTCTAGTGGTCCAGTGGTGAAAACGTCACTCTCCAATGCAGAGGGTACTGGTTCGATTCTTGGTCAGGGAACTAAGATCCCACATGCCTCATGGTCAAACACTCAAAGCATAAAACAGAAACAATTTTGCAACAAATTCAATAAAGACTTCAAAAATGGTCCACATCAAAACAATAAAAGAAAAGAAAAGAAGAAGCTGATTGCCCTCCTCTACTAGTTGCCAACAGCTAAAGTCATTTCATACCCTAGGGGTATTTTCATGTACCAAATAACTTCCAGACCCCAAACATCCACAGGTATTTCTCTCCAATAGTGTAACATCAGGCAGAGGGACAGGTATAAGGAACTGTGCTGAAAACCACAGATGCCACTTCAAACTAAAGCACTGCTTCATTCTTGCCAGATTCTTCCCAACATTAGGAACAAAGTCTCTCAGATCCTCTATCCAAATCCTACCTCATCTGCCGGGCTCACACCCTGAAATAGACAGATGAATGTAAATGCATGTCTTGGTCACAGAGTTCAGCTCTGCCCTGGTCCACCCGGCCCTCTGGTCTCCTCAGGCCCCCAGCCCATCCCTCACCAGCCTTCTGGTGCTGGGAGGATGCAGGGTCTCTCCTAGCTCACAGGAGGAGGCTCAGGCCACTTCCATCTTTTGAGATTACTGGTACATATACTTTATGAAATGAACAAATGCCCAGACAGGGTTATGAAACTTGTGATCTATTTTAAACATTCACATTTGGGGGACTTCTTTGGTGGTCCAGTGGCTAAGACTCAATTCTCCCAATTCAGGGGCCCCGAGTTCTATCCCTGTTCAGGGAACTAGATCCCACATGCTGCAGCTAAGAGTCCAGATGCCAAAACTAGAAGATTCACATGCTGCAACCGAGATCAACGATGCCACAGTGAAGACACGGCACAGCCAAATAAATAGCTATTTTTTTTAATTTTTAAAAATAAACATTTACATTACAAAATTTACACTTTCAACCCCAAAGTATGATGTAATCTAACAGTGTTGATGCTCAGAATAACTTCAGGACTTACAACAAATACTCACTTATCCTGAACTCTCAGGCAAAGTGGTCCAGTGGGGAGACAGAGGGGATTTTAAAGCATACTTCAGTGGCAGCTTTTTTCAGTTTCATGGGTAAGTCTCTATGATGACTGCAACCCACTTTATTGGGAGATGAAGTCCCTGAAAATAAGATGGGAGGCCAGGGGTGAAGGTCATCTCTCCTGGCTCTCCAGGGAATTCCTAGACCCTCTCCTGTCACTGAGCTATGCTGAGAGGCTGCCTTCACCCACATCCTGACCGGGACTCTCTTCTCTTCCATCAAGTCCCATCAGCTTCTCCTCCTGGCCAGGTGCAAACTCGATTTCTGCTTCATGAGACCTGCTACTATGCTGCTCTGCCCTCTCTCCCCTCTCCTTGCTCCCAGGAGAGTCGCCAGCTGCTTCTCCTCCTAGTGCTCAAAGCATAACTCAAGTACACTAAGCTTTGGAAGGGAAGAGGAACATTACAGCGACAAAAACTACCCTGCCAGGCAATCAAGGTCAACATCAGCATCATGGGTCAGAGTGTTAGAATGTGCCCTTGAAATATGATGGAAATGGAACTTGACCTCTGTGATCTCCCTCCTTCCAGTCCAATTATGAGACAAAAAACATCAGACAAATTCCAGTTAGGGAACATTCTGCAAAATCCCTGATCAGTACCCCTCCAAACTGTCAAAGCTGTCAAAAACAGGGAAAGTCTGAGAAACTGTCACAGGAGAAGCTGAAAGTTTGCTGCTCAAGCCATGAACCTTCCTCAGTGATCAATGCAAAGAAATAGGGGAAAACAATAGAATGGGAAAGACCAGAGATCTCCTCAAGAAAATTAGAGATACCAAGGGACTATTTCATGCAAACATCGGCACAATAAAGGACAGAAATGGTATGGACCTAAGAGAAGCAGAAGATATTAAGAAGAGGTGGCAAGAATACACACAAAAACTATACAAAAAAGATCTTCATGACCCAGATAACCATGAGGTGTAATCACTCACCTAGAGCCAGACGTCCTGGAATGCAAAGTCAAGTGGGCCTTAGGAAGCATCACTACGAACAAAGCTAGTGGAGATGATGAAATCCCAGTTGAGCTATTTCAAATCCTAAAAGATGATGTTGTGAAAGTGCTGCACTCAATAGGCCAGCAAATTTGGAAAACTCAGCAGTGGCCACAGGACTGGAAAAAGTCAGTTTTCATTCCAATCCCTAAGAATGGCAATGCCAAAGAATGTTCAAACTACCACACAATTGCCCTCATCTCACATGCTAGTAAAGGAATGCTCAAAATTCTCCAAGCCAGGCTTCAACAGTATGTGAACCATGAACTTCCAGATGTTCAAGTTGGATTAAGAAAGGCAGAGGAACCAGAGATCAAGTTGCCAACATCCGTTGGATCAACAAAAAAGCAAGAGAGTTCCAGAAAAACATCTATTTCTGCTTTATTGACTATGCCAAAACCTTTGACTATGTGGATCACAACAAACTGTGGAAAATTCTGAAAGAGATGGGAATACCAGACCACCTTACCTGCCTCCTGAGAAATCTGTATGCAGGTCAAGACGCAACAGTTAGAACTGGACGGGGAACAACAGACTGGTTCTAAATTGGGAAAGGAGTATGTCAAGGCTGTATATTGTCACCCTGCTTATTTAACTTATATGCTGAGTACATCATGCGAAATGCCAGGCTAGATGAAGCACAAGCTGGAATCAAGATTGTTGGGAGAAATATCAATAACCTCAGGTAAACAGATGACACCACCCTTACGGCAGAAAGTGAAGAAGAACTAAAGAGTCTCTTGATGAAAATGAAAGAGGAGAGTAAAAAAGGTGGCTTAAAGCTCAACATTCAGAAAACTAAGATCATGGCCTCTGGTCCCATCACTTCATGGCAGATAGATGGGGAAACAATGGAAACAGTGACAGATTTTATTTTGAGGGGTTTCAAAATCACTGCAGGTGGTGACTGCAGCCATGAAATTAAAAGACACTTGCTCCTTGGAAGAAAAGCTATGACCAACCTAGACAGCATATTAAAAAGCAGAGACATAACTTTGCTGACAAAGGTCCATCTAGTCAAAGCTATGGTTTTTCCAGTAGTCATGTATGGGTGTAAGAGTTGGACCATAAAGGAAGCTGAGCACTGAAGAATTGCTGCTTTTTAACCGTGGTGCTGGAGAAGACTCTTGAGTCCCTTAGACTGCAAGGAGATGCAACCAGTCCATCCTAAAGGAAATCAGTCTTGAATATTCATTGTGATGTTGAAGCTGAAGCTCCAATACTTTGGCCACCTGATGCAAAGACCCGACTCATTGGAAAAGACCCTGATGCTGGGAAAGAATGAAGTCAAGAGGAGAAGGGGACGACAGAGGATGAGATGGTTGGATGGCATCACTGACTCAATGGACATGAACCTAAGCAAGCTCCGGGAGTTGGTGGTGGACAGGGAAGCCTGGTGTGCTTCAGTTCATGGGGTTGCAAAGATTCAGACAGGACTGAACGACTGAACTGACTAAACAAGCTGTGAACAATGCCGGGATCTGTGGCCTCCAGAGGAGAGGAATTCAGACCAGGGCCAGTGATCTCTCTGATCTCTCAGTGTTTTGGGGGGTAATAAAGTTTTATTAAAGTATAAAAGAGATAGAGGAAGCTTCTGACATAGACACCAGAAGGGGACAGTAGGAGTGCCCCTTACTAGGTTTTATATACCTATTGGTGGTTGAGTCGCTAGGTTGTGTCCAACTCTTGCAACCCCATGGACAGAGGAGCCTGACAAGTTACAGTGCATGGGATTCTCCAGGCAAGAATACTGCAGTGGGTTGCCTATTAGCAAGCTGCTAATTAGAGAAAGGAAATGTCTCAAAACTGAGAGTCGCACCAGGCCCCTCACCCACAACAGGCATTCTGAGATAGCATTGACACAGGGTGAGTCATCCCCGGGCCATAAAACAATGGACTTGAATCTTGAAGAAAGGCAGATTTCCTAGCAAATACACAGTTCATTAACATATCTTAAGAAAACATATCCATAAGAAAAGCACAGTGGATAGCTCAAGATTTGAGATAAAGTTAAATTCAGGCTGAAGCAGGTGTCCCAGGACAACACAGGATTAGAAGAGGAAAAATAAAGCCTGCCACTTGTATTTTTATTTCATCCTGCCACTTGGGGACCTCTGGCCTCCCTACCGAGGCCATTAACACTCTCAAAGCCAAAGGAGACAGGATGACTAAATGTATTGTGGGGTCCAAGATGAGATCCTATAACATTAGAAAAGGAACATTAGATTTAAAAAAGGAAGAACTCTTGGTACTTCCCTGGCAGTCCAGTGGTTAAGACTCCGAGCTTCCAGTTCAGGGGACGCAGGTTTGATCACTGGTCAAGGAACTAAGATGCCAAGTGCCACAAGGTGCGGCCAAAAATACATAAAAAATAAATACACCAAGCGAAGGACAGTTAGGTGTCCCTATAGTCTCCTCCAGGACACCACTTGAGCCCTCAGCACCTGCACCTCCAGCATCTTCCCTCCCATACTAAGATCCCACATCCTGTGTGGCCAAAACTAAAATAAAAAATTAAATTAAATTTTAAAAATAAAATGCAGATTATTTGGTAGAAAAAAATGATCACGTGAAAAAAGTAAAGTTTAAGAAATAACAATAAAAATAAAGAACTCTGAATAAACTATCCAAGAAGGAAATGGCAACCCACTCCAGTTTTCTTGTCTGGGATAGACCTGGAAATGTACTTATATGGCTTCATCAATAGCAACTTGTATATCATATTAACTTAAGGTGTCAAAACTCAGGGAAACTGGGTGTTGATTATATCGGAATTCTCTGTACTATCTCTGTGCAGTAATTCTGTGAATCCAAAATTAAAAGTTTATTATAAAAAATGACTCATGAACTCTGTTTCATCTTCACTCACCTCTGAAGCACAAAGTACCAGGCTTAACTAGAGGACAGGGCAGCAGGCAGCTGAGAACACAGGCGCTTGCCTCAGATGCGTGAACTCTGAGACCCGGCTCTGCCACTCACCACTGCTGTGTCCTGGGGTGGGGGTGGCGGGCTGCTACTGGACCTCTAAGCTTCCTATTCCTTCATATTTATGAGAAGAGCTGACAAAGAAAGCTGAGTGCAGAAAAAGAATTGATGCTTTTGAACTGTGGTGTTGGAGAAGACTCTTGAGAGTCCCTTGGACTGCAATGAGATCCAACCAGTCCATCCAATACTTTGGCCACCTGATGCGAAGAGCTGACTCATTGGAAAAGTCCCTGATGCTGGGAAAGATTGAAGCCGGGAGGAGAAGGATGACAGAGGATGGGATGGTTGGATGGCATCACCAACCCAATGGTCGTGAGTTTGAGTAAACTCCAGGAGTTAGTGATGGACAGGGAGGCCTGACATGCTGAAGTTCATGGGGTCACAAAGAGTCAGACACGACTGAGCGAGTGAACTGAACTGATAACTAGGGCATCTATTTCATGAAACTGTTGATTAGTGTGTAAAGCTCTTAAGGAGTATCTAAGTCAGAAAACATTCCCTGTGCTGTTGATCTGCCGTGTGGCCAAGATCTAAGGACATCTGGAGCATGACTGCCGGTCATGGGGAGAGCTGGGCGGCTGGAAGCCTCTTCCATGAAGAGGATGGAGTCCGGAAGAGGGGGAGGAAGGAGGGTCTGGGAGACCTCCCGTAAGTGACCACGCTGTAGGCTTCCTTGGAATGTGGGGAAGTACATACAGGGTGTTACTGCGTCTCCAAAAGGCTACAAAAGCATCCTGAGCACAATAGCCGGAAGAGCCACTCAGGGCGCAGGTCAGCAAAACACACAGCAATTGCGCCTCCCCTTCAGGTTCCCCCTCCCTTAGGACCCATCACTGCACCACCCCCAGAGAAACGTCAGGGAACCTGGGCCTCCAGCGCCCTCATCAGCCAGCCTACAGCAGCAAGGCCACCTCAGAGTGGCCAGGCCAGCAGGGCCCTGAGCCCACCCCTTGGCATTTCCGGGCCACGTCCATCAGTGAGCAACCCTGGGGGCACTTGCTATTCAGACCAGCATGGTGGGTGGGAACAGAGGCCTGCGCTGGGCCAGTTAGGGTGTGCAGATGCAACACTTCACAACGTGGGAATCAAAGGTCCCAGGAGGATTTAGGGGCTGGGGGAGCCCTTCAGGCCCCCCGGCTTTCTCACTCCCTAAGAAGCAGCAAGGGCACTGGGAGACTCTGTGTGCTATTGAGCAAATTTGTACACAGAACATGCTGGTTCCTGTAGGTGAAGGTTGTGGCACCATTTGAAAGATGTGGAAACTGAGGCCCGAGGGCTAAAGTGACGTCAAGTCACCCAGCAGGTCAGTGACAGAGCTGGTCCCAAGCCAGTGATTATTCCTCGTCTTAGAGCCAAGAGGCTTCACCGCTGGCCTCAGCTGGGTCCGGACACTAGACTCCTGCTCCACGCCTGCCTCGGCTCGACGCTTCATCTCTGAGCTTCTGTCCTCCTTCACCGTATGGAGAGAATAAGCACAAAGAACAGTCAGTTTCTTTCAGGGACTTTGGCAAGTCTCTGTGGTTCTACAAAGCAAACAAAACCACCTCAGTTTCTGCCCTCAAGGAGAGTAAAATATAAGAATAACTAAAGTTAAAAAAAAAAAAAAAGAATAACTAAAGTTTGTTTTACAAACAGGGGTCCGAGACAGAAGTGTCAACTCACAATGCTCTGGTTGAATACTATCATACTTTCTACCTGAGGCGCCATCCCCCAGGAGACCTAGAAAGTGAGACAGAATTTGAAGGTGACCATCACTTCATGTAGGACTCTCTCAGCTGCAAGTGACCAAAAACTAAATAAATAAAGGAGAAACAGAAACCAAAGGGGAGCTTGCTTAGGTGAAATCAGGAGTCTGGCTGGGCCGCCTTCCGGTGCAGTCTGCCTGGGGCTTACGCTACCTCAAAGATCTGGTTTCTCTCCATTTCTCAGCTGCCATCCCCTCAGGCCACCTGTGATAACAAGGGGAGACAGTGGTCCCAGTGACTAATGCATCCAGGTTCAAGCCCATCAGGGAAGAGACCCTGCATTTCCCCCTGGAAACCTCAGCTGAAGTCTCTCTGCTCTACTTGAAGCCCAATCTCACTACCCCAGACTCATCGCTGTGGCTTTGGTGAGCCAATGGAGCTTTGGTCAATGGGGCTGAGTTACAGAGATGGGTCAATCTCACCCAAAGCAAAAGGGCAGAGGGTAGGGAGGGAGAATCTTGAAGGAAATTCAAGATACCGTTTTATCCAAAGGAGGCGAGGTGGGCTGACTGTTGTCATTCAGTCACTGAGTCGTGACTCTTTGTCACCGACTTTTTGTCACCCTACGGACTGCAGCACACCAGGCTGCCCTGTCCTTCACTATCTCCCAGATATGGTCAAACTCATGTCCAATGACTTGGTGATGCCATCCAACCGTCTCATCCTGTCGCCTCCTTCTCCTCCTGCTTTCAATCTCTCCCAGCATCAGGATCTTTCCCAATGAGTCAGCTCTTCACATCAGGTCGCCAAAGCATTGGAGTTTCTGTGCACGTGTGTAAAAATGAATTAAACACTGACTGAGCTCATCTGAGTCCAGCGGTTTTGTCTCTGATTCTCTGAACCTCCTCCACCAGGTAACAATTTCTCCCTTTCAGTGTCTAAAGCACAATCTCGAAATTCTGTGGAAGTCCAGTGGCTAGGACTCTGCACTCCCACTGCGGGGGATCATGGGTTGGATCTCTGGTCATCGAGCTAAGATCCGACAAGCCTCTTGGTGCAAGCAAAAATCAAAAAAAACAAACACACAAAAAAACATAATATCCAAGGATACGTAAGTATTTTCAAGACAGGGGAAGCTGAGTAAAAACTCCACAATCCTAAACTAACATAACATCATAAAGCAACTATACTTCAAAAAAAATTTTTTAATTAAAAAATAAAAAATAGTGGGAGAAGGTGAGGGTGGGATGATTTGAGAGAATAACATTGAAACATGTATATTATCATATCTGAAACAGATCACGAGCCCAGGTTCAATGCAAGAGACAGGGTGCTCAGGGCTGGTGCAAAAGGAAGACCCTGAGGGATGGGATGGGGAGGGAGGTGGGAGGGTGGTTCAAGATGGGAAACAGGTACACCCATGGCTGATTCATGTCAGTGTATGGCAAAAACCACTACAATACTGTAAAGTAATTAGCCTCCAATTAAAATTAATTAATTAATTTTAAAAAAATAAATAAATACAATTAAAAAAAAAACTTTGCAGTCCTCCTGAATTTGAATTGGAAATCTCAGAATTTACAGCTTGCTATGCAGCAATCATGGAGGCCTCTAAGGCCTTTTTCTGGTGGCCCCGCCTCCATGCAGACTGGACCAAGTCCCGAACTCAAAGTATCTCCTCGCTTCACACAGCACTACGCAGAGCCCATCAGAGCTGCCATGACCTTGTCCTGGGACCGTTTCCTTGTCCGTCTCCCTTCAATAGTCACTGAATCTATGAGTGATGAGGAGGAGACTTGTTTCCTTCTCATTCCCTACCCCATCTGGGGTTCCACAACGGAGAAGCAGGATTGGGCAGGGGTAAGAGAAAGAGGGACATGTACCCCAGTATTCCCCCGCACTTTACTCTCCCAATCCAGTTCCAGGCTCAAACTTATAGACTAAAAGAAGACTTTCTTCTTGGTCTTCCCCTGCTGGACAAGTGCTAGGTGTGAATTATGTGGACCTGTTATCCACCGGGCTCCCTGTCCTGCCCCCAGGGCTCCAGGGCTACTCCGGCAGCCTCTGCAGGGCTTTCTCCAGAGTATCCCACCGGACTCTCTCCTGGAGGGTCTCGAGGGGTACTCTGCTGCCCCTGCTTATTATTATTTGTTGTTGTTGTTCAGTCGCTAAGTCCTGTCTGACTCTTTGGGATCCCATGGACTGCAGCATACCAGGCCTCCCTGTCTTTCACTATCTCCTGGAATTTGCTCAGATTCATGTCCATTCAGTTGGTGACGCTATCTAACCATCTCATCCTCTGCCACCCATTTCTTTTGCCTTCAGTCTTTCCCATCATCAGGGTCTTTCCCAATGAGTCAGTTCTTCCCATCAGGTGGCCAGAGTATTGGAGCTTCAGCTTCAGCATCAGTCCTTTCAATGAATGTTCAGGACTGATTTCTTTTAGGATTGACTGGTTTGATCTCCTCCTCGTCTGAGGGACTCTCAGAGTCTTCTTGAGTACCACAATTTGAAATTATAAGCACAGACTTTTGTCAGAGCCTCTTAATCAGCCCAAGAGGATGAAATTAATTCTTTCCTTCATATATTCATTCATTTACCAAAGTGTGCTGAGCACCTCCAGGGTGCCAAGCGCTGAGGACACAGAATCAAGTGAGCACAAAGGACCTATAGTCTAGTGCGGGTGACAAATACTGAAACAGCAAGCAATCCCTGTGATGAGATGGGGAGAAGGGGACAGACAGGGGAAACAGGACAATAGGTAAAGAAAGCCTGAAGCGGGAGGGTTCTCACAGGCAGCTCTCCCTCCCCTTTCGGCCTGAGCTCCAGAAATCAAGGGACCAGGAGACGAGCATCAGCGGTCAGGAGGTCCCGCCTTTGTTTCCTGGGTTCGTCACACAGGCCCACAGGCTGGGGGCTTAAACACCAGGCATGCGTTCTCTGCCTTTCTGGGGCCAGCAGTCTGAGATGGAGGTGAGGGTGGGCCGGCTCCCTCTGACCGGCAGAGGGCGAGGTGGGTGAGCGGGTTCTTATTTTGTTGACCCCTGCGCCCATTGTACTCCTGACAGGCCCTCTTCCCTAGTGTGTTTCCCAGCAGGCTGACTCACTGGACAGGAAGGGAAGGGCAGCAATGGCTGGCTGCTGACCAGGGACCCCTCACATCTGGACACGCCCAGCACAACCTCCAGGGGTCCCCCGCTCCACACACCAGCCCTCCCTACTCTATGTGTCCTGCCTGGCTAGCAGCCAGCCACCCACCCTCCAGGGGCCAGGGGAGACCACATGCACCCCGCCCAGCTCTCCCTCCCCGGACAGTCTTTCATCCAAGGGCCCAGCTGTCCTGAGAGGCTTCCATGCAGGTCACTCATTCATACATATGTACTGAGCCTTCATTTCCATTTCAACAAATGAGTGTTAACACCCACATGGGCACGATCTAGGCCCTGGAGATGTAGTGGCAAATAGAAGGAGCAGCCATGGTCCCCCTGAAGTTCACTTTCAAGTGGATGGAGACAGAGACCAGGAAAATCAACATACCCCACATCAGCTGCTGAGAAAAGCGATAAGGGGACAATACATGACAGGTGACAAGGGTGCCTGGGCTGGGCTGGACCACACGTTGAGGGGAGAAGCTGATAAGGGTCCTTTAGAGCAAGGCTCAGAGAAGTATTCTCAGGGAAAGGATCGAGGCTGAGGGACCAGCAAGACCAAGGCAGGAGGCGCAGTGTGCCTGTCAGTTTCAAGAAGCATCCTAGAGTCTGGGGTGTATGTTTTGGGAGAGGGGGAGAGGGGACCAGACACACCATGTGGTATGGGCGTCATATATCGCAGGCCCTGAGGAACTGGGGTTTTACCCTGAGGGACTGGAAATGTTAAAGGTTGAGAACAAGATGTGCCATGTCTTCAAGGAGTTCCCTGTCTAGAATCAGAAGTGGGGCCAGGGCTATGTTGACAGTGCTTAGAGAAATACTGATGATTACATTAGACATGCTAAGGATGCTTGGAGGAATTTCCCCGGTGGTCCAGTGGCTAAGACTCTGTGCTCCCAATGCAGGGGACCTGGGTTCCATTCATGGTCAGAGAACTAGATGCTGCCTGCCTCAACTAAGACCTGGCACAGCCAAATAAATAAATAACAATTTAGAAGAGAAAAAAAGGTTGAAACTCAGCCTCAAGATGGAAAAGTGTCCTCTGCCAGGCTCAGGGAGACACCGCCCGCCTCGGTTCAGAACTGCTGTTCTGCATCAGTGTCAGCTCTGGATTCTTTTGTCTCCAAAGGGAATGCTTGTTTGCTCATCTTAAATTTAAACTGAGAGGGAAAGTGTTGTAGACTCTCGGTTAACTGCCTCAGAAAACCAAGCTGATCCAGCCACAGCCAACCTTATGCCCATGGAAAGCAGAACATAGTATGTGTGGGTGTATGTGTGTGTGGTGTGGTGTGTGTGGGGTGTGTGTGTGTATGTGGTGTGTGTGTGGTGTGTGTGATGTGTGTGTGTGTGGTGTATGGTGTGTGTGTATATGTGGTGTGTGTGTGATGTGTGGTGTGTGTGATGTGTGTGTGTGGTGTATGGTGTGTGCGTATATGTGGTGTGTGTGTGTGGTGTGTGGTGTGTGGCATGTGTGTGTGATGTGTGTGTATGTGGTGTGTGTGTGGGGGGTGTGTGTGTATGTGGGGTGTGTGTTGTGTTTGTGTGTGTGATGTGTGTGTGTGGTATGTGTGGTGTGGTGTGTATATGTGGTGTGTGTGGTGTGTGTGATGTGTGTGTGTGGTGTATGGTGTGTGCGTATATGTGGTGTGTGTGTGGTGTGTGGCGTGTGTGTGTGATGTGTGCATATGTGGTATGTGTGTGGTGTGTGTGTGCTGTGTGTGTGTAGGGTGTGGTGTGTGTGGGGTGGGTGTGTGTGTATGTGGTGTGTGTCTGGTGTGTGTGTGTGTGTGGTATGTGTGATGTGTGGTCTGTGGTCTGTATATGTGGTGTGTGTGGTGTGTGTGTGCATGTGTAATGTGTGATGTGTGTGTGTGGTGTGTGTGTGGTGTGTGTGTGGTATGTGTGTGTGGTGTGTGTATATATGGTGTGTGTGTGTAGTGTGTGTATATGTGGTGTGTGTGTGTGGTGTGTGATGTGTGTGTGCATATGTGGTGTGTGGCATGTGTGTGTGATGTGTGTGTGTGGTGTGTGTGTATGTGGGGTGTGTGTGTGTGTGGTGTGTGTGTGTGTGTGTGTGTGTATGTAGGGTGCATAAACTCATTGCCATCTTCCCTTGTCCCTTCCAGCTCTGAGGTTTTCCTAGGGCTGTTCCTCTCTTCTGGAGGGAGCGGCAGGGGAGGGGAACAGGAGAGAAGGAGGCGTTGGGAGACACTTTGGAGAGTGTCTGTGGCAGAAATAGACTGTGTACAAGCAAATGGGGCAGAGAGAGAGAGAGAAGTTTGAGCAGGGCCCATGTAAGTGTAGAGCCGGGAGCATTCCTGCGGTTCTCAGGACTGGGGAAAATGACTTGCAGATCTGGACAAGCCCAGGCAGGGAGGGGTGCAGTGAGATGGACGAAGGCCAGAGCTAAAAATAAGACGGTATTTCTAGCCGAGCAGAAGAGTTAGCATCTGTGGGACCGTGTGGGCAGAGGAGAGTGTCAGCGCCACCAGGCACAGTGAGGCCAGAAAAGTGGGGAGGGGTTGCCAGGCCTCAGTCTCAGCCTTGAGAGAGGATGACGCTGCCCCCAAAGAGGAGACTGCTCTCCTCTTCCCAGCCCAGAGAAGCCCAGAGTCTGGGCAGGGGAGGACCCCGGCGAAGCCTGTCCGGCAGCAGGACAAAGAAAGGCTCGGGGCGTTACTGCAGGCCCACCCCCCAAACTGACCTGATTGCCCCCTCCCCCAGAGTAGCAGAGCCAGGAGGGCCTGCCTGCAAACCTCCTCCCCAATGAGCCATTAAGGAACCCAAGAGTGGCCTGCAGTCGGAGGAAGGGAGGCAGTATTTAGTGGGTGTTCACTGTGCAGAGATGTTTTCCATAGGGCCCCATAGTGATCCTGGAGGTGGGTATTTTGTCCCTTTTCTACAGATTATGAAAACATGATTAAGGACTTCCCTGGTGGTCCAGTGGTTAAGACTGGGCTTCCACGGCAGGGGGTCTGGGTTCAATCCCTGGTCGGGGAAGTAAGATCCCCACGTGCCATGCCGGGCAGGAGAGAAAGAAAGGAAGGAAGGAGAGGAGAGAGGGTGAGAGGAAGACAGAAAGAAAAGCAGGGGGCTGGGGGGCACAGAGGACGATGGCAGGGTGGAGGTGGGTAGAGTTAGGGAGCCCAAGAGTCTGGCATTCTGGGGTGTTTCCCAGGCTGCTTGGCAGAGGTGGGTGGAAGGGTTGGGGGGACACCAGCGACAGCATAAGCTGGAACAGCCTGAGGAAAGTCCCTGAGGCCAAAGATAATGCAATGGTTTTTTTTTTTTTTTTTAATGCAGTTTTATCTAAATGTGCAGCTGCTGTGAAACCACAGGAAACCCTCCACCCACCAAACCAAGCCAAGTGTTACACCAAAGCACCCCCAGACCGGGCAGTGCAAGAACGTGGGGGTGGATCATCACACACGACAGAGGAGCCGAGGAAACTCCCGGAGGTCAGAGACCTGGGCTCTGTTCCAACTCTGCTTCCAGCCACCTGCGCCATCCTGAAAAGCTCACCTGTAGATGCAGGCTCTTGAGTACGGGGGAGCAGGGAGTGAGCAGTAATACACACTAGCTCGGATTTGCATAAAGTTCACATCAAAACCAGGGCTTCCCTGGTAGCTCAGAAGGTAAAGCATCTGCCTGTAATGCAGGAGACCTGGGTTCGATCCCTGGGTCGGGAAGATCCCCTGGAGAAGGAAATGGCAACCCACTCTAGTATTCTTGCCTGGAAAATCCCATGGATGGAGAAGCCTGGTAGGCTATAGTCCATGGGGTTGCAACGAGTCAGATATGACTGAGCAACTTCACTTTCTTTCTTTCTTTCTTTCTTACATCAAAACCAAATGAGAATGGCTGGGGTGGTGGGGGAAAAGGAGATAGTGGGAGGTATGGAGAAAGTAACATGGAAGCTTTCATTACCATATGTAAAATAGATAGCTAATGGGAATTTGCTGTATATGACTCAGGGAACTCAAACGGGCTGGATAACGGCCTAGAGGGAGGTGGGAGGGATGTTCAAGTGGAAGGTGACATGAGTAAACCTATGGCTGATTCCTGTTGATGTTTGGGAGAAACCAATGAGGTACTATAAAGCAGCTATCCTTCAATTAAAAATAAATAAATAAAAAACCAAATGAGAGTCAAATAGAAGGAAGAGTGGAAATTCCCCCCATTTAATATTACAGCCAGATCTCTTAACCCACTCCTATCATCCTCCCCACGGTATCCCTGCTGGCAAGAGGGCTTGTAGCAGGATAAGTAGGACTTCGACCGGAACTGGGAATGGGAAAGGTATTATTGTGTTTTTTTTTTTTGGGGGGGGGATTATTGTAATGAAGTAAATGACAGGGTCAAAGGTAGAAAGGCAGGAGGGAGCCCAGTTCATTCATAGAATTAAAAGGAATGCAAAGTGTTAAATCCCTGTGGTCTGTTGGATTGGACTCTGGGAGAGAAAAGGAATGTTAGTGGGAAAATGGGTGAAATCTGAATAAAATATGCAGTTTAGTTACTAGTACTGTATCAACATTAACTTCTTAGTTTTGACAAATAAACCATGATTTTTTTAAAAGATGTGAACATTACTGCTTTCCTGATGGTTCAGTGCTTGGGAATCCACCTGCCAATGTAGGGTACACGGGTTGGATCCCTCATCCAGGAAGATCCCTCATGCTGCAGACCAACTAAGCCCCAGTGCTGTAACTACTGAGCCTGTGCTCTAGAGCCTGCAAGCAGCAACTACTGAAGCCTACACACCCTAGAGTCTGTGCTCCACAACAAGAGAAGCCACTGCAATGAGAAGCCTGTGCACCTCAACTAGAGTGACCCCCGCTCCCTGCAACAAGAGAAAGCCCAAGGGCAGCAACGAAGGCCCAGGGCAGCCACCAATATATAAATAAATAAATTTTTTAAAGGATGTGAACATTAGGGGGATGTTGTACTATCTTTGCAACTTTTCTGTAAACCTAAAATTATTCCAAAATAGAAGAGTTATTAAGAAAGAGAGACCTGGGAAAGGAAATGGCTACCCACTCCAGGATTCTTCCTGGGAAATTGCATGGATAGAGGAGCCTGGCAGGCTACAGAATATGCAGTCACAGAGAGTCAGACACGACTGGGCAACTAACACTTTTGCCTTCACTTTTGCCTTCAATTCTAACTCATCAACATTAAGACACTGTTATCTGTCTAGGTCAGGTGACAGCTTCCCGCCTGACATAGACATAGACATAGCTGTTGATGGCTAATGTGTGTTGTACAAGATCACTTGTGCAAATATGTATTCTCTCTGAAATTTTGTTTAAAAAATTTATTTACAATGCGATTTGAATGATTTCTTATAAACGCTGTGAATCTATGTTTGTTGTTTTTATATCTGTATATTAAAGTTAATTTAAAAAAAAAAAAGAGAGAGAGAAGGAAAAAGGACAAAAAGTATAGTTGTACAAAAAGGCTAAAGCAGATAAGATGCCAGAAGAGGGAATGGGTGCTGGACATTCACAGAGACCAGGTTACGGTGACCTTTTGGGGGACACCATGAGGTCCAGATTCCATCTTTCTGCAAGCAACACTCCAAGGCGATTTCCCCTCTCATCTCCCTCTCCATGGGCCCCAGGGGGCCACAGCGTCTTCCGTTCAGGTTCATCTTACCTGTATTTCCCCTGCCCACATATGTCCGAACCCGCACACAAAGAACCCAGGAGCCACATTCAGTGAGCAGGTGTGGCACCAGTCGGAGTACATGAGTCTTGGTTGGGGGTGGCGAGGGTTGGAGCTGACTTGGGGGAGAACAGGAGTCAGGGGAGGGGGACAAGGAGAAAGGAAGTCAGCCTCTTGTACAGAGAGGCCCTCAGAGATTACGAAGTCTGATCTTGATGTTTATTTGGAGACAAGTCTTTCAGTTTTCCATTGCTTCTGTGACAAAGTACCACAGATATAGTGGCTTAAAATAGCACATATTGGGACTTCCCTGATGGCCTAGTGGCTAAGACTCCATGCTCCCTACACAGGGGGGTCGGTTTCTATCCCTGGTCAGGGAACTAGATCCTGCGAGCCACAGCTAAGAGTTTGCGTGACTCAAGTAAAAAAGATCCTGCATGCCACAATGAAGATCTTGTGTACACAACGAAGACCCAGCATGGCCAAATAAACAAACTTTTTTTTTAAAATAGCACATGTCACTTTAAAACTCAGCAGGTCAGAAGCCTAAAACAAGTCAGTGAGGCTCTACTTTTTGCCTCTGGCAGCTCTAGGGGAGAATCTTCTTCCTTGCTGTTTCCAATTTCCATTGTTGCCTGCATTCCTTGGCTTGTGGCCCCATGTCCCTCCCATCTCTGCTTGCCTCCTTCTCTGGTTCTGACCCGCCTACCTCTTCTTCTAAGGACTCTTGGGAGTATACTGGGCCCACAAGCACACTCCAGGATAACCTCCTCACCTCAAGATCCTAACATAATCACATGTGCAAGATCCCTTCTGACGTGGAAGGTGGTGTCTTCACAGATTTTGGGGGGTTAGCAGGTGGGGATATCTCAGTTCAGTTCAGTTCAGTTCAGTCCCTCAGGCATGTCCAACTCTTTGGGACCTCATGGACTGCAGCACGCCAGGCCTCCTGGTCCATCACCAACTCCCAGTCGGTGATGCCATCCAACCATCTCATCCTCTGTTGTCCCCCTCTCCTCCCAATCTTTCCCAACATCAGGGTCTTTTCAAATGAGTCAGCTCTTCACATCAGGTGGCCAAACTATTGGAGTTTCAACTTCAACATCAGTCCTTTCAATGAACACCCAGGACTGATCTCCTTTAGGGTGCACTGGTTGGATCTCCTTGCAGTCCAAGGGACTCTCAAGAGTCTTCTCCAACACCACAGTTCAAAAGCATCAATTCTTCAGCACTCAGCTTTCTTTATAGTCCAACTCTTACATCCATACATGACCATTGGAAAAACCATAGCCTTGACTAGGCGGACCTTTGTTGGCAAAGTAATTTGTCTGCTTTTTAATATGTTATCTATGTTGGTCATAACTTTTCTTCCAAGGAGTAAGTGTCTTTTAATTTCATGGCTGCAATCACCATCTGCAGTGATTTTGGAGACCAAAAAAATAAAGTCAGCCACTGTTTCCACTGTTTCCCCATCTATTTGCCATGAAGTGATGGGACCAGATGCCATGATCTTAGTTTTCTAAATGTTGAGCTTTAAGCCAACTTTTTCACTCTCCTCTTTCACTTTCATCAAGAGCTATTTAGTTCTTCTTCACTTTCTGCCGTAAGGGTGGTGTCATCTGTGTTTCTGAGGTTATTGATATTTCTCCCTGCAATCTTGATTCCAGCTTGAACTTCATCTAGCCCAGCGTTTCTCATGATGTACTCTGCATAGAAGTTAAATAAGCTGGGTGACAATATACAGCCTTGACATACTCCTTTTCCTATTTGGAACCAGTCTGTTGTTCCATGTCCAATTCTAACCATTGCTTCCTGACTTGCATACAGATTTCTCAAGAGGCAGGTCAGGTACTCTGGTATCCTCATCTCTTTCAGAATTTTCCACAGTTTGTTGTGATCCACACAGTCAAAGGCTTTGGCATAGTCAATAAAGCAGAAATAGATGTTTTTCTGGAACTCTCTTGCTTTTTTGATAATCCAGCGGATGTTGGCAATTTGATCTCTGGTTCCTCTGCCTTTTCTAAAACCAGCTTGAACATCTGAAATTTCATGGTTCACATATTGTTGAAGCCTAGCTTGGAGAATTTTGAGCATTACTTTACTAGCATGTGAGATGAGGGCAGTTTTGTGGTAGTTTGAGCATTCTTTGGCATTGCCTTTCTTTGGGATTGGAATAAAAACTGACCTTTTCCAGTCCTGTGGCCACTGTTGAGTTTTCCAAATTTGCTGGCCTATTGAGTGCAGCAGTTTCACAACATCATCTTTTAGGATTTGAAATAGGGGATTTCTAGGACTAAGATCATGGCATCTGGTCATCACTTCATGGCAAATAGACGGGGAAACAGTGTGAACAGTGGCTGACTTTATTTTTCTGGGCTCCAAACTCACCACAGATGGTGATTGCAGCCATGAAATTAAAAGACACTTACTCCTTGGAAGAAAAGTTATGACCAACCTAGACAGCATATTGAAAAGCAGAGACATTACTTTGTCAACAAAGGTCCGTCTAGTCAAGGCTATGGTTTTTCCAGTGGTTGTGTATGGATGTGAGAGTTGGACTATAAAGAAAGCTGAGTGCTGAAGAATTGATGCTTTTGAACTGTGGTGTTGGAGAAGACTCTTGAGAGTCCCTTGGACTGCAAGGAGATCCAACCAGTGCACCCTAAAGGAGATCAGTCCTGGGTGTTCATTGGAAGGACTGATGCTGAAGCTGAAACTCCAATAGTTTGGCCACCTGATGTGAAGAGCTGACTCATTGGGAAAGACCCTGATGCTGGGAAAGACTGAGGGCAGGAGGAGAGGGGGACGACAGAGGATGAGATGGTTGGATGGTATCACCGACTCAATGGACATGAGTTTGGGTGGACTCCGGGAGTTGGTGATGGACAGGGAGGCCTGGCCTGCTGCAATTCATGGAATCGCAAGGAGTTGGACATGACTGAGCGACTGACTGAACTGAACTGAGGGGAAGATTAGAGTAGAAATGGCCAACAGGCCCAGGAATATCATGATGAACTTAGGGAGAGGTCAACTCAAAAGAAAAATGGAGGGAGGAAAAGGGAGCGATGCGTGTCCAGGGAGGGAGGGGAGTAGAGAACACAGGACAGGAGCTGTGCCCCGAGGAAGACTCACCCCTTTGCAGCTTTTCCACCTGTTTGCAGAGGGTTCCTCTGGGCCATCGAGGAACTGGAGGCTTGTAGAACATAGAAATCAACCATGCAGGTGTGTTTAAAGGAGTTCACCACCAAAGCATGGACATAGACATGTGTGTGTGTGGCCGTCAGCCGTGTTAAACTCTTTTGTGGCCCATGGACTGTAACCCAAGAGGCTCCTCTATCCATGGGATTTTCCAGGCAAGAATGCTTTAGTGGGTTGCCATTTCCTACTCCAGGGCATCTTCCCAACTCAGGGATCCAATCCAGGTTTCCAGTGTCTCCTGCATTACAGGTGAATTCTTTACCACGGAGCCGCCAGAGAAGCCCAAGGAACAGCAAAGAAGTTTCTAGAAGGAAAAAGAGTGAACCAAGATGGTGCAGCACCTTGGGACAGTGAGTGGGAGGTGTCTAGAAGGAAGGGCTGGTCAGCAGGGTTACAGCAGGAGAAATGGCCACTGGTGTGGGGGCTCGGAGGCCTTAAAGGCCCTTGAGAGTGGGTCTTTCTGCCACCTTCTGCATCGGGAGGTGAAAACACCCCACGCAAATGGGCGTGGCTGGTCTTCGTCGCCCCAGCCCTGTGTTCATGTCTTACCAGCAGGTGGGGCACAAGAGCCAACCTGGACCCTCAGCCCCAGGAGCAGGGTTTTCCAGAAACAGGATCCCCTGAGGGAGGGGAGGAAGTCTTCCCACTCCTTCACCCTTCACCGCAGAGCCTGGAAGACCTCGCTGCCTCCATGTGATCTCTGACTCAGGGGCTTACCCAGATTTTCCCCTTCCAGTTAAAGCAAACCATGTTTTTTCCATCGCTCCATTTCCCGGTTGCCTGTAGGACAAAACACTCATCACAAACACTCTCTGGAACAGGGATTCGTGGCACCGGGAATGGAGCTAAAGGCTAAAGGTGCGTGCTCAGTAATGTCGGACTCTGTTCCACACCGTGGACTGTAGCCTGCCAGGCTCCTCTGTCCATGGGATTCTCCAGGCAAAAATACTGGAGTGAGTAGCCATGCTCTCCTCCAGGGGATCTTTACCACCCAGGAATTGAACCCTTGAATGGAGGAAACCTGCTGTCTCCTAATTCAAAAAGTCATGGTACAGCTACTATGTCTGAAGTGGATGGCTGGTGAGAGCCTACATATAGCACAGGGAGGAGAAAAAAGAAGATATAATCTGTTTGTAGGACATATATTAACTTAATCCTAAAAATGCATTTCAATATACTTTGTTGTTGTTCTTCTTCTTCAGTCACTAAGTTGTTCCATCTCTTTTCAATCCCATGGGCTGTAGTCCATCAGGCTCCTCTGTCCATGGATTTTCCAGGCAAGAATACTGGAGTGAATCCACTATGAGGATCCCAGGATCCTTATGAGGTACCTAGAACAGTCAAATGCATAGAGTCAGAAAGTACATTGGTAGATGCCAGGGGCTGGGAGTGGTGGCGATGGGGACTTAGCATATCATGGGGACAGAGTTTCAGTTTTAGGAAGCTGAAAGATTTGGGAGACGGATGATAGTGAGAGCTGCACAACTGTGTGAATATACTCAGTGCCACTGAACGGTACAGTGAAATATGATTAAAATGGTGTGTTTTATATTATGTGACCTCTGGAAGAGGAAATGGCAACCCACTCTAGTATTCTCACCTGGAAAGTCCCATAGATAGAGGAGCCTGGCGGGTTATTGTCCATGGGGTTGCAAAAGAATTGAATGTAACTGAGTGACTGAGCATGTATTATGTGACTTTCACCACAATTTAAAAAAAAAAAAAGACATTAAAAAATGTTATTATGCAGGTGAGAAGCCTGAGGTGGTTCATTGGATATAATCCAAAGAGTTGGACCAAGAACAGAACTCGGATGGCCTCATTCACATTCTAAGGACCCCCTTGATTATAAGTAATTTGATGTTTCACCATGGCCCCTCCCACGGTTTCTTGAGGGCAAATGATATCAGTAATAGTACAAATAATAACAGTAATAGTAACTGCCGCCAACATTTCCTGGGCACTCCTGTGGCAGGTAAATAAAACAGTCAGTGTTCAGAATCACCCTAAGAAGGAGTTTAGGTTAGAAACTAAATGTTTCCTGAACTCCTCCCATCTGGGCTTGTGAACAAGGGAGCGAGAGCGGTTCAGGGGTTTGTTGTTTAGTGGTTAAGTCATGGCCTACTCTTTTGCAACTTCATGGACTGTAGCCTACCAGGTTCCTCTGCCCATGGGATTCTCCAGGCAAGAATACTGGAGTAGGTTGCCATTTCCTTCTCCAGGGGATCTTCCCAATGCAGGGATCAGACCCAAGTTTCCTGCATTGCAAGCAATTCTTGACTGCTGAGCCACCAGGGAAGTCCAGTACAGGGTGAGGGTTATATTAAAAAGATAAAATCTTTCCTCTCCTTAGACCTGTTCTCAAAAGACAGGTGGACTCTGGCTGAGCATATGAGCCCTTGTCTGCTTTCCTGCCTTCTCTCAAGCCTGCCCTACACGTGGCTGGACCAAACCGTCCTAAACCCCAGTGGGTGAGGGGCAGTGACAGAGGGAAAACTCCTATGCGTGGCTGCTCATGGCAACATGAAGGAAATTCTGTTTTCTCTGCTTCTCCTTCCCCTCCTCCTTCCTTCCCTGTCTCACCCACTGTGGTGATTCCCCAGCAGCGACCTGTGGTTTCCTGCCCTGTGCCTTTGCACGTGGTTCCCTCTACCTGGAATTCCTCCCCGGCCACCCCGCCACCCCTGTCCCCCCACCACCCCCTTGTCTACTGGCTCGCCTTCCAAAGTTGGCTGCCGTGTCCCCTACAGAGGTTGGAAGCCTCTTCTTTCCCAGGCAGACCTGCGGGCACACCCCGGGCCCCTGTGAGTTCCTAGGCCAAATCTCCCCTCTACAAGCACAAGTTCGTGTGTCTGGCACACAGGGAGGCCAAATAAACTGAAACGTCAGAGTTTGGAGCAGAGAAAGATTTATTGTAAAGCCATGCAAGGAGGCGGGTACCATGTGCCCTAAAAAAACCCAGGCTCTCCAAAGGGTTTCAGTAAAGCATTTTTAAAAACCAGGTGAGGGAGGTGGGAGGGGTCACAGGGTCTGTGAGCAGCTTGTACACAATTCTCTGATGGGCTGTTGGTGAGGCAGCAGGTGGTGTCACAGGGGTGAACGTTATCAGTTCTTAGGCTTCAGGAGGCCTGGGGCTGTGTGATCTTGGTCATCTGGTAGTTAACATCTTCCTTTTGATGAGGAGTTTTCACATCTCTGAAACAACTCAGAAAATGTGCTTCAGATACTGTCATGTAGGTACCTTAGAGGGCTTCCCAGTTGGCTCACTGGTAAAGAATCCGCTGGCCAAGCAGGAGATGCAGGTTCTATCCCTTGGTCAGGAAGATCCCCTGGAGAAGGAAATGGCAACCCACTCCAGGATTCTTGGCTGGAGAATTCCATGGACAGAGGAGCCTGGCAGGCTATCATCCATGAGGTCACAAAGAGTCAGACGTGATTTAGTAACTGAACAGCAACAACAGGGTATTTCAGAGAGGAGCTAAAGCAGAGGATGTGGGGAAGGCCTGTCCTGGGGAAGACCCCATAGGGTCCTGCTCAGTTACACCCCGAACAAAGACTCCTGGGGCTTAGTCTGGCCTGCACTGGGATTCTTCCAGGTGAGACAGAGGGCGTTGTCCTCTCAGCACCCCCTGTGTCCAGGACACACAGCAGGCTCCCCAAAAACACCAGAAGAAGTGAATGAGCTGCCCTGACTCTGACCTCCCCCAGCCGCCCCCTCACACACTCATCCCCGCTCCCCATTTGCCACCTTCTCTCCAGCCTCCACTCTGCTGTCCCACCTCAGTCCCCCCCTGGGTCTCTGACCTGAACCCACATCCTCCTGATGTACCTCTGAGGGTCCCCAGATCACCTCCGTCTCCAGCTGCCTCACTCCCCGACTGCAGTTGTGCCCACCTTTCAGCGTTAGTCACTCAGTTGTGTCTGATTCTTTGCGACCCCTTGGATTGCAGCCTGTCAGGCTCTTCTGTCCATGCAATGCTCCAGGCAAGAATACTGGAGTGGGTTGCCATTCCCTTCTCCAGGGAATCTTCCTGACCCAGGGATCGAGCCTGGATCTCCTGCTTTGTAGACAGATTCTTTACCATCTGAGCCACAGTCTAAGCCCCCAATGCTCTGAGCCAAGGTCTGGAGACACAGACAATGGTCCTTATAGTCAAGGAGCCTTCTGCCTGCCCCTCCTGCTCCCCCACCACCCAACTACCCAAACACAGGTTCCCCTCACTTAAATCCACCAGTGATCCCTCACCCCCGAGGGCAAAGTTCAGTGCCAGGAGGCACCTCTAGCTAGATGCCTGCCTCACTTCTCCACACACCTCCCCGCTACTGTGAGCTCCAGCCCAGACTCCAGACAGCCCCTGCCCAACTTTGCCCAATTCTCCCTTGATTACAACACTTTTCAAGGCACTCTGCAGCCTGCTTCCCTGTTTGGGTCAAAAGTCTGCTTTGAGCTCCCCTGGCCTTCAAGCCTCACTCCTTGAGGTCATGTAACAGGCTCAGTCCCCTCCTGCTCTAAGAATATACCCTCATGTGCCTGGATACTGAAACCACATTTGGTCTGAATGAGCAAATTGATAAGACAAGTGTAACAGTGATAATAAACAGAGCAAAACATAATTTCAAAGTGGTAATACAAGCTGTTTTGGGTGGGTGTTATTTTGAGTTATGTTCTTTTTGCCTATTGGTATTTTCTGATGTTTTGGTAACCAAAGAAGTTTTGCTTTTGTCATTTAAAAAAAAAGGAAACTTTATTTTGGAAAAAAAAAATGTGAAAGGGTTTTGAGTTTTTAAAAGTAGGGGGAATCTCCTTATCCTTTGGTGAGAACCAGAAAAGGAATGTTTAAGGAGGCATGGAATTTTTACAAGTGAAGAGAGGAAGGTTAGCCAGCCAGAGGGAACATACCACATGCCACATGCAGGGCTGGGGTGCTGTGGAGGGCAAAATAAGGAATTTTGACTTAAGTCATTGAATGTAGGAGAGCTGCGGAAAGTATTTTTTTCTTCTAGTTTCTTTGAGATGTCAACTACAAACTGGCACTTGCCAAGAGCATTGCAAACGACTGAACAGCAAGGGCATTTGCCATCTGCCTCTGTGGAGACTGAACCCCGCATTGCTGCAGCTACTGACCTTAAACACCCCGAGGGGGTTCGGGGTGGAGAGTGAGGCACTCTGTGCTCCAGGGAACCTGGTGGAACTGGTTTTTAGATAGTTGGATATTTTCAGGAACAAATTTTATGATTCCAATCCTTGCCATCTTCTTATATCTAGAAAAGCACTAAATCCCTTCATGATGACATCAGATCCTCATGACGAGCAGAAAACCTTTTGTAAAATGAGTGCTTGATGGTATCGAACTCCCCCTTCACCAAAATCTCATATATTGACCTTCCTCTCACTGCCCCTTTGGAGCAGTCTCTTGGAGCTATCTGCGGTGGTGCCTCCTGGGCTACAGTCCTCATTTTGCCCCAAATAAAATTTAACTCGCAACTCTCACACTGTGTATCTTTTTTTAGTCGACAGAGATATAATTGATGTACAGCACTGTATATGTTTAAGGTGTATGACATAATGATTTGACTCATATACATCATGAAATGATTACCGCAATAGGTTTAGTGACTATCCTTGTCTCATATACATACATGAAAGCAATGGGTTTAGTGAATGTCCATGTCTCATATACATACATGAAAGAAACAGAAAAATATTTACATGATTTTCGTTGTCCTGAGAACTCTTAGGATTTGTTTTCTTAACCGTTTTCCTTATAACTTACAGCACTGTTGATAATATTTGTTTTCTTAACCGTTTTCCTTATAACTTACAGCACTGTTGATAATATTTACCATGTAAGCTGTACATTAAATCGCTAGTACTTATTTATCTTATAACTGGAAGTTTGTATCTTTTGATCACCTTCATCCAATTTCCCTTCTCCTACCTCCCCACCTCCACCTCTGGTAACCACAAAACTAATCTCTATCTCTGAGCTTGTTTGCTTGTTTTTGAAGTATAATTGACCTACAACATTGTGTTAGTCCCTGATACATACATAACATAGTGATTTGATATTTCTATACATTTCAAAATGATCACCACAATAAGTCTAGTTATCTGTCACTGTCCAAAGATATCACATAATTATTGACTATATTCCCCACACTGTACATTTCATACCTGTGACTCATTTATTTTGTAACTGAAAGTTGTACCTCCTAATCTCCCTCACCTATTTTTCTCCTCCCCCTACCCACCTCCACTTGGCAACCAATTGTTTTTATCTCTGTATGTATGTCTCTGTTTCTGTTTAGTTACATTTGTTTTGTTTTTTTAGATTCCATTTGTCTTTCTCTCTCTGATTTATTTCACTTAGCAAAATACCCTCTAGGTTCATCTATGGAGTTGCAAGTTTTCCTTCTTTTTATGGGTGATATTCCATCATTTATATATATTTTTTTCTTTATCCATTCATCTATTGATGGACATTTCTGTTGTTTCCATATCTTGGCTACTAGAAATAATGTTACAATGAACATAGGAGTGCAAATATATTTCCAAGTAGTGTTTTCCTTTTCTTTGGACAAATACCCAGGAGTGGAATTGCTGCGTAGCTCTATTTTTAACTTTTTAAAGAACCTCCATACTGCTTTCCATAGTGGTTGTATCAATTTGTTTTCCCCCTCAACAGTTCAGGGGGCTTCCCCGGTGGCTCAGATGGTAAAGAATCTGCCTGCAATGTGGGAGACCTGGTTCAATCCCTGGGTTGGGAAGATCTCCCTGGAGGAGAGCATGGCAGCCCATGCCAGCATTCTTGCCCGGAGAATCCCACGGACAGAGGCGCCTGGTGGGCGGCAGTCCATGGGGTCGCAAAGAGTTGGACACGACTGAGCGACTACGCACGGCACAACAGTCTTGGAGGCTTCCCTTTTCTCCACATCCTAGCCAACATTTGTCATTTGCTGGACATTTTGGAGCAGAGGAGAAACACCCTAAGAACTCTGGCACAGGAGCCCAAAGATGTGGCAGTGGGAAGTGTCAAGGGCAAGAAGGAGGGTGATGAGAAGAGGCAGGAACAGAAGCTAGGCTACAGCCCTTCTCTTCTCTGGGGCATCTGAACCACAAATCCAGGAAGCAATTCCACATTGCCCAGCTCTCAGACTTATTACTATTCAATGATGGTATTTCAGGATTACTTCCATAAGCCCCTACCGATCCTCCCATCCGGAAGGCAAGCCTCCGTGTGCCGAGTGAAGCGTGTGCTTCAGAGTGGAGGTGTGCAAGGAGCCGCCCAGGGAGACAGAAATCGGGCAGCTTCTCTTCAAATCGGGCCCCAAGCAAGAAGAGCCCTCATTCTGCGGGCCACCTTGGGTAAGGGGCCTCTGCCCTCACCACCCACCCGGGAAGTTCTCCCCAGAGGAGAGGGCTGGGGAGGGGCAGAATCCAGGAGAGAACCGAAAGGGCGAGGCCTTCACATAATTCCAGGATGAAATCGGCCAGGGATGACGGCCTGGAAAGACCCCAGGACGGTTGAGAGGAAAGGGAAGGCAAGGCGGGAAGTCAGGTCCAGCCGACTAGGTGGGGAGCACCAGCCAGACGTGGGACCGGCGGCGGACCCACGGACCTAGGCGGGGCGGGGCAGGTGGGCCAGGGGCGGGGCCTGCGGGGCGGGCGGGGGCGGGGCCCGGCACATGCGCACCGCGGCGGCGCGCGCCCGAGGAGTGGCACTTTTTAAAAGTGCAGCCCGGAGGCCAGCCCGCAGCCGCGCGCACCTCGGTCCCACAGCCCGGTCCCGCCCGTCCCGGCCTCACGCGGCCCCGTTTCACATCAGTCCAACCCAGGCCACTCTAGCTCGCATCATGCCGGTCAAAGGAGGCACCAAGTGCATCAAATACCTGCTCTTCGGATTTAACTTCATCTTCTGGGTGAGTGAGTGCGACCGCCGCGCGCGCCTCTCGGGGGCCACCTGTCCGCCCCGCGCATTCTGTCCGCGATCGGAGTTGCGGGCAGCCGCACTGCCTGCGCGGGGAAGACTCCTGGCGGGGAGGAGAGGGCGCTGCGGCCGCCAGCTAACTCCTCGGCCCGAGCCGAGACGGGCGGGGCGGGCGGGTTGGTCCGGGGCGCGTCCGAAGCGAGGCGGGCGGCCGACGCGCGGCCCTGATGAGTTGCGGGTGGGGTTGGTGTCTGCTCCCACCCCGAGTCCCTCCGAGTGCAGGAGGAAGAATCAGAGCAGCCCTCTGCTAGGGACTCAAGGCCCTGGTCGTGAGGGGCTGTGGCGGACTGTGCGGCTTGTGACTCGGGCGGGGTCCCCCGAGTGTCCGGGGCCGCGAGGAGGGGAAGGATGCGGACGCGAAAAGGGACTTATGTCCCGCCGGGGGCGCTCAGCCAAGAGCTGTTGGGCACGTTTGCGCGAGAGGGGAAGGGACGCGCCGACCGCGGGTGTTGGCGTCCCGGGACCCCACCCGTAAATGAAAGTCGGGGTCCCTCCTGCACCCCCGAGCTCTCAGACTGATTCTGAGCCGGCGTGAGAAAGTCCGAGCTCCCTCGAAACAACCTGAAAGACTAGCTTGTCTTGATTTTCTTTTTCCCCCAAGGGCGATAAGTATCTGGACTTGAGAGAACTCCGGGACAGTTGGGGAGAGTTGGGGCCGATGCTTATCGGCGCCAGTGTGGGATGAGTCCCGTGTTTCTCCATTTCCGGGAGGGATCAGGTGGCCGCCCCACCTCCTCCCCCGCCAGCCCACCCAGAAGCCGGGTGGGGCCCCCGGGAGTTGACTGTCACCTGGGGAGGACGCAGGCCTGGGGGTTCCAGGACTCCCGCTGCCGGTCACGGGCAGCCTCTCAGCCTACGGCAACCTGAGGCGGGCAGCAGGGAAGGGGAGATTTCCCTCGGAGCCCTCCCTAGGGGGATTAAGGGGCCACCCAGAGAAAGAGGCAAGGAGTAGGGGACTTGGTGTCCTGGTTCCAGGGCCACATCCCCCGCTCACAGGTGGATGATTTTTGCCCCTTTGCCATCAGGAAGGTATTTGGAAAGGCAGGCCCTGTGCCGCTCTCCAGAGGGAGATGGCTGTAGAAGCAGGGACATGCCACAGGAGGCTTGTAGCAAAACTGTACTTATTCACCGGGATCTGTTTCCCCATGAGCCCCAGGGAAAAGTCTCCTAAGATTTACTCCTCTCCCTGGAGCTGACTGGGTATGAGACGGACCTGCCCTTGCACAATTCATCACACCAAACACCTGCCCTAGTGAAGGTGGAGCATAGATGTGCCCTGCCCAGCCCAGGGCCTCCTCTAGGGAGACCCTCCTGCGCTGGGCACCCCTTCCTCCTGCTTTTCCCACCAGTCCCAGCAGCCAGCCAGCTAGCTGCCAGCCTCGCTTCCTCCTCACCCCAACAGAGGCACCAGAAAAGAATGTGGAAGGCCGGCTAGCCCCGCCTTGCCCCACCCTAGTCCTTTAAGGAGTTTTCCTCTAGCCCCTCCCTAGCACCTTCTCTCCCCTGCTAGTCCCCTGGTGACTCCTTGGCTTCCCAGGTGGCGCTAGTGGTAAAGAACCCACCTGCCAGTCCAGGAGATGCAAGAGATGGGTTTGATCCCTGGGTCAGGAAAATCCCCTGGAGGAGGAGGGCATGGCAAGCCACTCCAGTATTCTTCCTCGGAGAATGCCATGGACAGAGGAGCCTGGCAGAGCCACCCATGTCCAGAGCTGCCCTCACCTGGGCTCACTGCTGCTGATGGGCAGTGTCACCTGAAACAGAGATGACTCACTCTGGGAACTGTTGGGTGTAGAATTAGGAATGACTTTCGGGGCCATCCTGCCCCACTTCTTCACAGTAAAGAAGTGGGAACCGGAACTGGGCTGATTGATCAGCATCACGGGAACCAAGCCAATACCTCGGCTCCTAGATCTTTTAGGTCCTGTCCTCTTCTGTCTCCATCGCAAAATCAACAAGGGGACCTGGTAACAGGTGGCGTGGGGGGTAAGCAGTAGCTACATGAATCTGAATCAGTTATTGTTAAGTTGTGGTCGTTGTTGTTGTTTCGTCGCTAAGTTGTGTCCAGCTCTTTTCTGACCCCATGGACTGTAGCCCACCAGGCTCCTCTGTCCGTGGGATTTCCCTGACAAGAATACTGGAGTGGATTGCCATTTCCTTCTCCAGGGGATCCTCCCAACCCAGTGATCAAACCCACATCTCCTGCATTAGCAGGAGGATTCTTTACCACTGAGCCACCAGGGAAGCCCGTTGTTCGGTACTCCTGTATATGAAGCCCCCATCTCCTAGGAGGTGATGGAGTAAAGGAACACTGTGATCCCTTGTGCAGCACAGTACAGCCTGCAAAGTCCTTTTCCAAGTTCCCCAATACAGTCAGAGCAGAAAACATAATCCCCGTTTTTACCAATGACCAGGAAACCAGTCCCCAGAGAGGTTCTGTAACCTAGCCAGGGTCAGGTGGCTGGAGAGTGTCAGGGGTAAGTTTGTAAACAGGTCTGGTGGGCTGCAGTGTACCCGATGCACTTTATGTCACTGCTAGCCACCATACCCAGCTGGATGAGAATGACAGGAGGGTGGCAACAAGCCCTCAAAAAATGGTTTTTAAGGGAAGCTGTGACCTGAGGGAACTGTTTGCTTTGATCATTATGATGTCATCACTTCCCTTTCTCTCTTGAGACCCAGAATTTATAAATTCAGTGTTTGGGACCTGATATGGGCCTCGAAGAGCAGGAGTTGGGAGGGTAGGAGTCACCTATACCTCATGGACGGGGTTGCTGAGAGGAGTGGTCCAGCAGGGATCCAGAGAGGAGAGGCCCACCTCAGTGGCAGGGGCAATCAAGGAGGGAGGGTGTACCTCTTCCCTGGCCCCCATTCTCATTCCTGAGGGACCCCTCGGTGACAGCAGAGCCTGCACCACCTGCCCCCTCACCTCCAAGTAAGACCCCCGGTGCCTGCAGCCAAGTCAGCAGTCAGTCTGTACTTCCAGTGGCCCCAGGACTCTTAACTTCCCAGTTCCATTTCAGTTGTTTCTGGGTTTCCTTCGACCTGCTTGCCCAACCACCCTCCAGAAAAGGCTGAGAGGGGAAACCTGTTATGATGCCAGAGTGGCAACCTCCGCTGTTTAGTGGGGAACCAGAGCTGGGCCAGGCCAGGTGTTCCCATTCTACCCTCACCTCCCTCTGCCCCTTTGCTCATTGTGTCCCCCCACCTCATCCCTGTCCCCTCCCTCACTGATGGAAAGAGCAGGGAATTTCTCTTTCCCAAGAAACGGTATCTCCTGGGCCTAACTCTGGCTTCATGGAAACCAGAGTTCAGGGACCTGGGTATTAGTCAGCTCTGCCCTCAGCCCACTTTGAGCATGTCACTTTTGTTTTTGTGTGTGTGTTTTATTTAGCTGCGCCAGCTCTTAGTTGTGGCATGTAGAATCTAGTTCCTTGACCAGGGCTCGAACCCATGCCCCCTGCATTGTGTGAGCACAGTCTTAACCACTGGACCACTAGCGAAGTCCCAAGCAGGTCACTTTTTTTTCTTCTTAATATATACATTTTATTGAAATATAGTTGACTTACAGTGTTTCAGGCACACAGCAAGATGATTCAGTTATACACATACACATTTATTATTTTTGAAGTTATTTTCCATTATAGGTTATTAGAAGATAGTGACTTATAGTTCCCTGTGCTATACAGTAACCAAGCAGGTCACTTTTGAACTCCATAGCTCAGCTTCCTCATCTGTAAGACCAGTGAGTCAGAGCAAATGGTCCCAAAAGTTCAGCCTAAGAAACCAGCCCCATCCCCGTGACCTTACAGCAAAGGACTTTCCCACACAACCCAAAATAGGAGTCCGGAAATGGAAGTGTACAGTGGGTACCCAGGCTTGGCTCAGAGAGTGGCTTCATTTGACCTTTATTTCTGGGACCTGAGTATTGCCTCTCCTGTTAACCCTAGAGTTGCCTCCACTACCCCTGGGTGAGGTCTCCCCCTGGGTGAGCCTTTCATGGCAGTGCTTCCCAATGGTTAGAGCACCAGCAGCTCTGGGTTCGATTTCCCCATCATCACGTGGAGCTGGTGCCTGCCAGCACGTGCTCATGATGCACTTGGCCCAGGAGCTTAGTCCTAGGTGCTGACTAAGCTTACAACTGTAGCTCTTATCCCTGTGGGGAAAGGAGGTAGGGAGGGTGGGAGCCACCGCCTGAGAAGTGTGGCAGTTGAAACCAGAGAGATAGCCAGGTGCACACCCCTCGTCCACACACGTCCGGGCTTCTCCTCCTCCTCCTCCTCCTCCTCCTGCGTCACTGCCAGCCTCATTCCTCCACCCACCTCTGCAATCCCCACTTCAGGACACTGACTCCATTTCATGGGTGGCCCCACCTCTGGAAATAAAACTGCAGAGGCGCCGGTATTCGGGGTCTGGGTGGGGGATGGACCAGCAGGGGTGGCGCTGACTGGTGCCCCTCCGACCTAACCTGCGTCTTCCCCGCAGAGGATGTTTGCCTTCTGTGCGGGGCTCGGCAGGCCACTGGGCTCTTGCATGAAATGGCTTCCACCCTTTGGCACCCAGACAGCCGGAGCCCGGCAAGAGCCGGCTGTGTTTGCACAGAGCCTGGCAGGTTAGGGGAGAGGGGAGGGGAGGCCAGGTGTCTGCCTCTGCTCCGGAAAATAGGACTTCTCCCTGCCTGGCTCCTGATGGCTTTTACCCCCTCCACTTTGCCCTCCAGTGGTTGTCAACAACAGGTCTGACTCCTGATGGGGGGCCTGGGGGCGGGGGACGGGATTCCTACACAGGCGCACACACTCAACTCTTTCTTTTCAAAGTGGCCCACAGCACCATTCCACACCTTCCTCTTTGTGCTCAAACGAAACCACTGCTGGTTCAGAACCATTTCGATAGACAGCCCTTCGGAGGGCTGTCCTCACCGGAATGCTTACTCTGCTAAATGAAGCCTTCTGCGGTTTTAGACCTCACCCATCAGAGTTCTCACGCTTTTCCTTTCTGTGTCCGAGGCGAATCTTCCCTCTTACACTCAGAACTGTGTGTCCGTGTTTGATGTGTCTGTTTTCCTGTTCAATTCCATTTTGCAAGGAGGCCTGCCCTTTGGGATCCATTGCACAGTCTGGAGCTTAATACCCCTGGGACTTAACACAAGCACCTTTTCTACTGAAGAACACAGCCTTGACTGGCTTTCTTGGGTACCTCTGGCTGTGAGGTTAGGGACCTGAAGTCACAGGTCACCATGGCTTCTGTGGTCCTGTAGCCTCCTTGGTGGATAGTCTGGGCAGAGGAGCTTGGAGAAGTTTCTGGAAGCTGCATATATATAGTTTATATATAGTGTTCCTGCCGCCCCCAGAGTAGGATCAGGGGAACCTCTGCAGGTCTTTTCAACCAAAGTCTTGCAGAAACCATCATTCCCTCTAACCTACAGAAGAGCACTGACTTCATGGTTCAGGAACTTGAAAATCTGGGGAAGAGACTGTCGAACCCGGGTTCACCCAGAGATCATCATTTGCAACTAAGGGAATTCAGGAGATCAAAAGCGCTAAACAATACATTTTTTTTTTTTAATTTATGTTTTCCAAGTCTTAACTGCAGATACTTGCCTGCTTCGTTCTGTGGAAAAAGTAACACTGGTCCAGGGACATGTTCGTTTTCCGTCAGACGATGGCAGGCAGCTGTGGAAAGCAACATCCTGTGTCCAGATGAGATAATTTTATTTTAATTACATCCATCCAGTAATTCTTCCCCGCCACCAAAAAAACACTGACTTCTGGATAGTTTTTAAATACTGCATGCTGTCATCCTTGACTGGCAGGTCTGAATTTGGGGGGGCGGGGAATCCCATGAAATCAGTAGGACTTGCCTCCAAAATCATAGTGATTTGACATTTGTATACCCTGAAAAATGAAGGTACCATCTGTCACCAAAATCACAGCATTTGTTTTTCTTGAATATATATATACCACATCTTTTTATCCATTTACATTTAGGCTGTTTCCATACCTTGGCTGTTGTAAACAGTGCCGCAATGAACATCAGGGTGCACGTGTCTTTTTCTTGAAATGAGAGCGACTTTCAAATTTGCAAAACAGTATCACTGACTACAGTTGCCATGCTATATATCACATCCCCATGACTTATTTATTTTATAACTGAAGATTTTGTACCTCTGGATCCCCTTCACCCATTTCGCGCCCCATCCCCCAGCCTTCTTCCCCTCTGGCAGCCACCCATCTGTTCTCTGTGTCTGTGGGTTTGGTTTGTTCATTTGTGTTGTTTTTCAGATTTCACCTAACATAATACTTTCCAGTTCCATCCGTGTTGTCACAAATGGCACAGTTTCTGTCTTTTCTTTATGGCTGAATAATATTCTGTTGTGTATATGTATGTGTGTGTATATATACTTTGTATATATATGTATACACACCACATCTTTATCCATTTACATTTACATTGTTACCATATCTTGGCAATAGCTGTTTACAATAGGAAATACTATTTACAATAGTAACTAGTGCTGCAGTGAACATCGGGGTGCATGTAACTTTTCAGATTAGTGTTTTTATGTTCCTCGGATACGTAACTGCAAGTGAAATTGCTGGATCACTTCCATTTTTAATCTTCTGAGGAACCGCAATACTGGCTGCACCAGTTTACATGTCCACCAAGACTGCACAAGGATCCCTTTCCCCACATCCTCGTCAACGCCTGTTACTTGTTGTCCTTTGGATAATAGCCTTTGTGACAGGTGTAATATATCTCATTGTGGTTTTGATTTGCATTTCCCTAACGATTAGTGACTATGTGCATCTTCTCATGTGCCTGTTGGCCATCAGAATGTCTTCTTTGGGAGGTTTGGTGTTTTTAAGAGATAGTTTGCTATAGGGACTTCTCCGGCTGTCCAGTGGTTAAGACTCCTCACTTCCACTGCAGGGGGCATCGGTTTGATCCCTCCTTGGGGAACAAAGATTCCACATGCCATGGGGGCATAGCCAAAGCATTCGTTTAAAAAGATAGGTTGCTATAGACTGTGTCTCTTCACATTCATATGTTAAATCCTAAGGTCTAATGCAGTGGTATTTGGAGGCATGGCCTTTGGGGTGATGAGCTCATGAGGATGGTGCCTTGATCTTGGACTTTTCCACAGGTCCATGGTACTTTGTTATAACAGCCTGAAAGGACTAAGATGTAGTTATTTAAAGGTCCCAATCGAGAACACCTCTTCCCTTCTAGATGAACAATTGTAGTGTGCCCGTTTGCTTGCAGTCCTCCTATCCATGTCTCCCTCTGATGGGTGGGAAGCTACCCCAGCAGAATGTGCCCTCCAGGTCAGGAAACTGTCCCCGTAAGGCTCTTCCTCCTGCTCATCCTGATGCACTTATAAGCGCCTTCTTCTGATGTGGGGCTGTGGATTTCATCCTGTTTTACTATTGTGCTCAAACTTTTTAAAGCCTCCTTTCTGCCAGCCTACTTTCCCCCACTTCAATCACATTATAGCCCTGATTCCCCAAGACAGGTAACCCTTAAGAGACCAGAAAACTCATTTCAACTAGGCATTTAGATGCTCTTCCAATGCTGGGGAGGAACCCTTAGGCTAGGGGGCTGTGACATGACCCTCATGTCACAGGTGTCTCCCAGGGTCCCATGCCCAGGGCTGTAACGCAGGCATCTGCTGGCAGGATGGGCTGTGGGGGAAGGGCAGAGGCTCTGGGTCCCACCGTGGGGCCATGCCTGTAAGGGACAGAAGGACGGTGGGCAGCTGCACCAGTGTCTGCCTGCCAGGCTTGCAGCAGTGGCAAAGCTAGGACAAGAAGGAAATGTACTAGGTTACTCTGGAGAATCTGTTTCCCAGAGCAGGGCTGTGTCCACACTCAGTTTCTGGCCAGTTCAGCAAAAGCATGGGCAGAGCTTTCCTGCCAGAGGTCAGGAAAAGGAATCAAGCCTCCATCCGTCAGGCAGCTCCCCTAGAGAGAGGCCAGGCTCCCATGGCACCTGCAGGCCAGGTGGAGTGGCAGGTCCCTTCCTGTCTTGAGAAGGTAGATGCTCTATTCATACACAGGGGCTCTCTCTTAGGGCCTTTACGGTGAGAAGATGCCACTTTTGAAATAGAATCAGACGTGACTAGGAAGGAGAAAAGACAAAACTGAGAACTTCTGACCCTGAAATTAATACAATGGATCCGCAAGACTTAGCAACATGAGAATTTAGGCTCTGTAGTCAGTCTGTACTGGGTCCACATTGTAACTCAGATACCTATGTGATCCCAAGACAAGCTATTGAACTTCTGTGCCTGAAGTTTCTCATCTCAAAACTGGAAGTTAATATTACCTACCTGGAGAGTTCATTGAGAAAGTATAATGATTCAGGTGAAGTGCTTCGGGTGGGACTAGGAACCTGGCAGATAGCAGACAGCTTGTTGTCTGAATGTTGGGACTAAAATGAAGGGGGCATCCTGGCAAACGAATAGGACAGGTACATCTCCCACTACTCAGGGTTGTGCAAGCAAGTGGTAACTGGTTCTACAGATGGAATGAGAACCAGGTCCTCATGGCTAAAGTATGTCAGCAAGAATGTGTGTGTGTGTGATCACCAGGCATCTTAGTGAGGCGTACACAATGGAAAACACAATGGTATTCTGGAATTTAAAGCCAAACAGCCCCAAAACAATCTCCCACATCAGATGATTTTGGTTAAGATCAGAATGCCTGCTTTCAGCAGAAAATGGATTTATGGGCTGGCTGACGTCTGCTACAAGTCTGGCAAACAGGCAGTGGAAACTTGAAATGAGATTTCTTGTTTAGAAGGAAGTTACCTTGGGCAGAGGCCTCCCTCCCATTCCCTCAGCCCTAAACCACTTAACACCAGCACCTCATAGGAACTGAAACTTTTCTCCTCTTAGACAGAATAAGGCTCTGATTTTTGTTGTTGCTGTTCTTTTAATCTATATGGCTGCACCAGGTTTTAACTGTGGCACATGAGATCTTTTAGTTCGGCATGTGAACTCTTAGTTGCAGCATGTGGGATCTAGTTCCCTGACCAGGGATCGAACCTGGGCCCCCTGCAGTGGGAGCATGGAGTCTTAGTCACTGGACCACCAGGAAAGTCCCAGGGCTCTGGTTTTTTAAACGATGCTGGCTCAGCCCTCAGAAGGGAGGCTTTCTCAAGTCTCGAACTTGTTCAAACGTAGTCACTGCAGAATTCCCATAAAGATGTGCTATATAAAAGAAAAGGCTTTTATAGGTCCTTCATTCTCCACCACACCCCAGAGAGGGGACCAAGCTCCCTCCGTTCCACCAAGGATGAGACAGGCAGTCAAGTAGCTGACCTGTGCCTGGCACATGCTGTGCATACAACAGAGGGAGAGAGCTGTCTGCCAAGGCATTGCATGTCTGCTCTGTGACCGTGGGCAAGTTACTTTACCTCTCTTGAGCCTGTTTCCTCATCTCAAGCTGGGATGATGGGAACTACCTCGAAGAAGGCAGTCCCACCCGCATCCTCAGGTTCAGAAGGGGTGTGCATGCGTGCTCAGTCGCTCAGCCCGACTCTTTGCGACTCCATGGACTTATTGTAGCCCACCAGGCTTCTCCGTCCATGGGATTCTCCAGGCAAGAATATTGAAGTGGATAGTCATTTCCTTCTCCAGGGGATCTTCCCAACCCAGGAGCAGCAGGACCCAACAGTAGGACTCTAGTTTCCCATTGTTTCTCTTCTCCCCTGGAAATCCGTTCACTGTGCGCCTCCAGGGACTGTTCTCCTGTTGGCAAGCTGAACACAATTGCCCAGGAGAGACCAGCAGAGCAAGATGGTGGCAGCCACTGGCTGTAGCTATTAAGCCACCTCCCCTCCTCCACCCAGGAGGCCCTCAGGTGTTTTAATATCCCAAGAAAGGTAGCTATTAAGCCACCTCCCTTCCTCCACCCAGGAGGCCCTCAGGTGTTTTAATATCCCAGGAAAGGGAGGTGAAGGGTCCTTAGGCAGGCTGAGCCTGTGCTCAAGGAACCGTGGGGAAGGTTACTTCTTTAGACTTACATTTCAATTTTGATTTTTTTGTTTTTAAAGTTGAATTATCTAGGTGGTGGGGTAGGTGCCATGATCTTCTTCTCAGTGTGTGTGTTAGTCATTAAGTCGTGTGTGACTCTTTGTGACCCCATGAACAGTAGCCCGCCAGGTTCCTCTGTTCATGGGATTCTCCAGGCAAGAATACTGGAGTGGGTTGCCATTCCCTTCTCCAGGGGATCTTCCTGACCCAGGGATCAAACCTGAGTCTCCTGCATTGCTGGTGAATTCTTTACTATCTGAGCCATCAGGGAATCATGTTAAGGGCACAAAATAGCCATAAGAAGGGCTTCCCAGTTTTGATCCCTGGGTCAGGAAGATCACCTGGAGGAGGAAATGGCATTCCACTCCAGTATGCTTGCCTGGTAAATCCCATGGACAGAGGAGCCTGGTGTGCTGCAGTCCATGGGGTCACAAAGAGCCGGACACGACTGAGCGCACACACGCACACGCACACACACTTGGCCATAGGAAGCAGAAGTCTTGCCTCCCCGGGTCCTGGCTTGGGGGAAGGGGGGCAGGGGATGGTTGGATTTTGGTTTTGTTGCTGTTGACAGCACCTCAAGGTGCCACATTGTGTAAAAGAGCAACTGAGAGCTGAGCCGCAGGGGGCGTCTGTGACCCAGGAGATTATTGGGGGAAGGGAGGAAATGACTTGTTAGAAATGCAGATTCCTGGGTGGGGTGGACAGCCAGTGGGTGACTCTCCTTAGGTCTCACTTCACTTAGGTGGGGAATGAAGGTAATGTGGCAACCTTCCTACAATAATTCAAGGTCATTGGGAGCAGTAACAGGATATTTAATGTAAAACTCCTATTGTGACATATTAGCCAGAGCTCAACTTCTGCAGCTCTCTGTAGTTGCTATTATGTAAGCTGCCTCTCCTTAGAAGTTTTCAGAGGTTGAGGTTGCCCTGAGCTTTCATGTTCAGCCGCGTCATTCCTTCAGCTCTGTCAACCCCCATCCCCCGGCATAGCTCAAAGCTGAAATTTTGCCATAGGCTTCATCCCTTTCAGAAGGTGAAATAGAGAAATTATCTTTCCATCTGACTGCAAAATGCCCATTTCAGAGATTTCCCCAGTTTGGGAAAGGCAGGGGAGGGAGGTGTCAGTTGGGGGCACATCAGAAGGCCAGGTTGGCAGGAGCCCCTCTTGTGGAATCTGTCCCAGAGGAAAATCTGAGGAAGAGTTCACTTCCATACGGGGCTTCCCCGGTGGCCCAGTGGTGAAGAATCTGCCTGCCGGTGCAGGAGAGGTGGGTCCAGTCCCTGGGTTGGGAAGATTCCCTGGAGAAAGGAATGCCGACCCACTCCAGTATTCTTGGAGAATTCTATTTACAGGGGAGCCTGGCAGGCTACAGTCCATGGGGTCGCTGACTAAACAACAAACAACAACGCCTTCCATACACAGCACAGCCTGTCCTAGGGAAATCGCAGGCTGCAAACATTAGGGATGTTTCTGCCAAGGATGCCCAGGTCGTTTTGGCATCTCAGGGAGGAAGGTTCACCAGGTGAGTCTGTGGGTGGAGGCATGTGGGGAAGCCAAATGCAGGTTCTGACTTGAGCATTTACTATGACTTCTTCCCTGCTCAATGGGTTCAAGAGAGTGTTGTCCAGCCAGTATGTATCTCTCTTACCTCTTCCTTCCTGCCTACGTGCCCTACATCCTCCCCCTTACCTGTCACCGTGTAGCCACCGAGGTGGCCCTCGGGCTCAGGCCCCCTGGCTTTCCAGTGCCAGCAGAGCAGCCGTGCGCCCAGGGGACGCTCAGCCCCCATTCTGTGACTTTGTGCCCTTTGGCACTGGCATTTCGAAAGCTGGTCTCTGGGTTCAGAACCACCCCCCTGCCGAGAGAGCTTCACCATGTCCTCCAGTTGTTCGGTGTTTAAATGAAAATCTCGGAGCAGTGGTTCTCAAACTCGAGTGGGCAGCAGAACCATCTGGGGGTGCTTGTTAAAACATAGCTTGCTGGAACTTCCCTGGTGGTCCAGGGGTTAAGACTGTGCTTCCACTGCGGGGAACGAAGATCGGACATGCCACATGGTGTGGCCAAAAAAAACAGCACAGTTTGCTGGGTTTCACCTTAGTTGGTGTGCTCAGCTGCTCAGTCGTGTCCAACTTTGCAACTCCATGGACTGTGGACTGGAACCTGCCAGGCTCCTCTGTCCATGGAATTCTCCAGGCAAGAATACTGGGGTAGGTTGCCATTCCCTTCTCCAACTCAGGGTTTCAACCTGCATCTCCTGCATTGCAGGTGGATTCTCTACCACTTGAGCCATCAGGGAAGCCCACCTTACTTGGGTTTCTAATCAAATAAGTCCAGGGTGGGTACAGCAAGTTTGCACATCCAACAAGTTCCCAGGTGATGCTATTGTCACTATAGCTGATTCAGGGACCACACATTGAGAACTGCTGGCCTGGAAAGAAGTCTCCCCGTGGCCTTTGAGGGTACTGGTTTCTGTAGATCCTCAGCTCAGCAGAAGCCCCAAGGGAACAAGATGGCCCCTGGGATGATCATACCCACGAGGAAGGAGAAAGTGGGGATCGGTCATTCCCCAGGACTGTGGTCTCTGGGGCTTTTCCATCATCTCTAATAAAACTAAGGTCAGTAATAGGCCCTGGTTGGCCTCTTTCCATTCTGCCATAACTAACAGTTTACTTGTGAATGTTGCAGAAAGCGAGTTATGACAGTTTTGTTTTGTTTTTTTTTATCAGAGTGGAATTTGGTTTCTGTTCTTGTTATCTTGTCTGGCAGACCTGGAGAAGGCAGAACCCCAAGATGTCTGCTGTTGCCAAAGGGCTTCCTCCTTCCAGAGACAGCAGCTCGGGGGAAGTGGGCACCGGGAGAGGGTGAGAGAGGAGGTGGGGATCCGGCTGCTGGTTGCTCCTGTTTCCTCCTGCCAGCAGCGCCCAGCCCAGACTTCTGACTGTGAATCAGCCCATCCAGCCCGTCGAGGCTTTGAGGCTTGGCAAGCCGCCCTGAGCCCAGGTTGCCATGGAGATGGGTGAGGCCAGAGCCCACAGGCCCAGGTGGCCCGACTGGTTTTTAAAGGCCTCATGAACACCGAGCCGCTTATCTGCACTCCCAAGGCTTCCATCAGGCATGGGCGGTGGGGCTGCTTGCATCCTCTTGTTAGCCTCCTGGGGCTCCCTGGGTGCCTCGGGCAGCTATGCCAAGATCTCCCAAGCCCAGTAAGTTAACAAAAAAATTCCAGGGCTGATACAGATCTTATCCAAGGAGGAAAGTCAAGAGGTCAAATCCTCTTCCTCTCTGTGATCTGCCCCTTTAATAACTGCCTTCTGCAGAGTGACTTTGCTCTCAGACGGAAGCAGCCTGGATCCCAGGAAGGACAAAGGCCTCCACTCTCAGCCAACTGTCTCCCTAGCCCTCCCCATCCCACCTCTCTCCGGCTCATTCCAGCTGGTCCCTGTGGAGCCCTGGGAGGCATGTCCCCAGCCACCACACAGACTCACAGAAGACAGACCCGCTCTGTCCTGTTGCCTTGTGCCCACCCGGCCACCTTCTCAGATCAGGGAAGGACACACCGCTGAGGTCGTACGTTTCCTCACTGTTGTCTTCATGTCATTTTCAAGGTTTATTTCTTAAAACAAAAACTCCTTTATTTTGTATTGGGGTATAGCCAATTAACAGCGTTAGGATAGTTTCAGGTGAATAGCCAAAGAACTCAGCCATATATATACATGTATCCATTCTCTCCCAAACTCCCATCCCATCCAGGCTGCCACATAACTTTGGGCAGAGTTCCCTGTGTTACTCAGTTGGTCCTTGCTAGTGGTCCATTTTAAATATAGCAGTGTGTACATGTCCATCCCAAACTCCCTCTCTCCTCATCCTTCCCCCCAACTCCGGCAACTGTAAGTTCATTACCTAAGTGTGAGCCTGTTTCTGTTCTGTAATCATTTGTCTGATTTCTTTTGAGATTCCATATATAAGGGATGTCGCATGATATTTCTCCTTCTCTGTCTGACTGACTTCACTCGGTATGAGTCTCTAGGTCCATCCATGTTGCTGCCAATGGCATTTCATTCTTTTAATGACTGAGTAATATTCCATCGTGTATATAGGCACTACGTCTTTATCCATTCCTCTGCCGATGGACATTTATTATTATTGTCATCATCATTGTTTTCCCCACAGAGTCTGGTTAGCTCTAGCACTCACAGTTTTCAGAGTGTTTTACATGCATCACTGCATTTAATCTTCACCTTCAACCAGGGTCAAAGGCAGGAAGGTATCAAATGCCTTTTTTACACATGGGCACTCTGAGGTTCAGAGACGCCAAGAAAAGTGCTGAGTGTCACACAGCTCCTTGGAGGCAGCTCCTTGGAATCAGACCCCGAGGCCATGCCATCACGCATGCAACCCTTCTCAGCAGAGGTGTGCATTCCCCTGGCAGCACCTGGATGCCCTGGGGTGGAGCTGTAGCAGGGGCTTGCATAGAGCTCCGCCAGGTGACTCTCACATTGCCCTGTGGCCGGCAAGTGACAGGGACAGAGCCAGGGCCCCTGCTCCTTGCCCTTCATTCTGTCCCGCCACCTGTCCCCTCACTGAAAAGTCTGCCTCATTCCTTAGGGACCACAGGCTCACTGAAGTCACCAGACAGCCAGGGCTTTGTAGGATGGTGGGATGAAGGAGAAAGAAAGCCCTGCCTTCTCCCCCACCTGCTCCTGTCACCACTGTCACCTCCAGCCGCTCCCAGGGTGGCAGCTGGGACCCCTGCCATCTGTGGTCGGCCCAGAGATCCGGCTCGTGAAGAATGATCTGCCCTGCACCCCCCAGGCTGGGACTGCTGGGTGGAGAAAGAGTCAAGAGTATGTGACCAGGGGCTTCACTGGTGGTCCAGTGGCTAAGATCCCACACTCCCAAGGCAGTGGGGGACCGAGTACCATCCCTGGTCAGGGAACTAGATTCCTTGTGCCACAACTAAAGATTCTACATGCCACAAAGAATATCGAAAGGCCCTCATGCTGCTGCTAAGACCCGGTGCAGGCAAAGAATTTTTTTTTAAAAATGTGTGACTAGTCAGCTAGTATTACAGAAGACAGAGGGGACCATGTGGAGAGAGGGTAGAGCTGAGACCACCCAGTGTGTTGGCCGGAGTGGGGGGTTATCCCATGGGGAGACATGGTTCCTTCTACCTGACAGATGGGGCGCAAGGCCGCATACACGCATATACACACATGCGCACACATACACACACACATTAAACCTCTTCAGTCAGCCAGCTGCTCTTCTCCTCCTCCTCACGTCCCATTTCTCAGACTTCAGGTGTTCTTGTTGGTGGGTCAGGCCCCTGATCGTCCGCCCCTCCTCAGGCTCTGGCTGGAAGCAAGCAGCCTTGCAGACTTGGTAGTGGGTCCAGGGTAGCCAGGAGCCTCTGAGCAGCACTGCTTTTGGATTTGTTTTCAGTTCCCCCCTTGAAACTGGAGATTTGCAGATCTGGCACTGTCCCTTTGGGGGTGACTTGCTGAGATCCCCATTGCCACGTGGGCGTCTTAGATGCATGGTGCATTCAGTGCTGGCTGAGGGCCTGGGCCTGGGGTGGGGCGCGGCTTTCATGTCTCTGGGGGGAGAGCTGGCACACGCCCCCAGAGACTGGGGCACCTGTGTTCTCAGCAAGGATCGCAGGGTCTGGCTGGACCTCCCTGGATGGTGAGGACAGCGGGGCATGGCCTTTTTATAAAAACTCTCATTTTCCAAAAGAACTGATGTGGATCTGCCCTTAAATCTCCTTGTATACCCTTAAGACTCTTTCTCGGTGTTTATTCTGGGCAAGTAATTGTTCTTTGTAGTTTCTGACTCTTGCTGTGAGATGTTGGGAAATGAGTCTGGATGACCAGCCAGTGGGAAAGGAGGTTTGTCCAAGGGAAGAGAACCCAGGAGAGGAAATTCTGGTGGGCCTCAGAGATTCTCTCTTTTTAATATTTATTTGTTCATTTCTTCTATTTATTTATTTAGCCAAGCCAGGTCTTAGTTTAGGTACATGGGATCTCTGATTTTAGTTGTGGTATGTGAAATCTAGTACCCTGACCAGGGATTGAACCCCGGGCCCCTGCACTGGGAGCATGGAGTCCTAGCCACTAGATGACCAAGGAAGTCCCAGAGATTCTCTTTCATTGAAGTCGTCCCTCACTTGTTCAATCACTAAGTCATGTCCAACTCTTTGAGACTCCATGGACTGCAGCACACCAGACTTCCCTGTCCTTCACTATCTCTCGGAGTTTGCTCAAACTCATGTCCATTGAGTCAGTGATCCCATCCAACCATCTCATCCTCTGTCACCCCCTTCTTCTCCTGCCTTCAGACTTTCCCAGCATCAAGGTCTTTTCCAATGAGTCAGCCCTTGGCATCAAGCGGCCAAAGTATTGGAACTTCAGCTTCAGCATCAGTCCTTCCAATGAGTATTCAAGGTTGATTTCCTTCAGGACTGACTGATTTGATCTCTTTGCTGTCCAAGGAACTCTCAAGAGTCTTCTCTATCACCACAGTTTGAAAGCATCAATTCTTTGGTGCTCAGACCTCACTCACTGAATAATAATTTACCAAGAACTGTTTGGTCACAAGTGTGGTGGATGGGGCAGGGGAGCTTCTCAAATGACTTAAGAAGTCACCCTGCCCTCCAGGAAACTGTGGACAGAAAGGGAGGGGGCGAGGGTGCTGGGGAGACCAGTGTGGAGTAGGGGTCCTGTTTCCTGGGGTGGATATCTTGGTGGGGAAGCAGCTGGCCTGGATGGCCAGGGCAGCTGGCCAGGAGGAAGGGCTTGTTTGAGCGATTCCATCTAAGGGACAGAAGAGGAGGCAGCAGCAGGGTTCCACGGAGTCATTGCTCAGAGATCCAGAAGTGTGAGGACACAGTAGAAGCCTTCACCCTTGGTGATGACCCAAGCCATCTGATCCTTTGAATAGCCACCATCCTGTGTGAAGGATGGGGGACAGGGAGAGGACAGGGGACCTCACAGGGATTCCTAACTGAGTGAGTACTCGGAGATGGTTTAGCTACAAACTCTGGGGTTAAAGCACCGAGCAGCCAGGAGGAGCAATGCAGTTGGAGGAAGAGAGGGCTTATTTTCTGATGGGTTTTTTTAGGACAGACAAACCTTCCTCTGTGTGTTGGCAAAAAGTGAAACAGCGGCTGAGACAGGCCACAGAGGCAGGAAGGAGGTGGATTAATGGAGCAGGTTCTTGAAGGAGACAGGAAGTTTTAAAAGAGAGGCCCCACCATACACATACACACACACACAGAGTTTTATGACAGCTTTTGATCTACAGAAAAGTTGCAAAGATACTACAGAAAGTTCCCTTGTACTCCCCACCACCCCCATCTTCTTTCTCATCCACAGTTCATCTTCCCTGGGTACAGTTGTCACAGCGCAGAAACCAACATTGCTATATTACCCTTAATTAAACGAGACTTCCTCAGATTTCACCTGTTTTTCCGGTCCTGTCACCTTTCTGGTCCAGGATCCCACCCAAGATACCAGGTGATGGGTGTGCAGTCTCCTCTATCTCCTCTGGTCTGTGACAGCATCTCTCTGACCTCATTGTCCTCATTTTTCATGACCCTGACAGTTTTGAGATGTTCTGGTCAATTATTTTGCTAGGTTTGTCTGGTGTTTCTCTCACCTGGCCCATCCTCTTAGAAAATGAACATTCTTGAAGAAATAAAGAAATCTCCAATAAAACAATGGAAAAAATTATACTCTTGCCCCAGTGTATCAAATGTGTAGGACTATTTCTGGCCTAAAGGTAGAATCTGTCCCATGGGCTTTTGTTATAGGTGACTGGGGCCTGGGGCTGGGAGTGGAAGGGCTGTACTTTCTACTTCATCCCCACCAGACAGGTTGGTGATGGCAGGCAGGTTGCTGCTCCCATTCCAAGACACTGTGAGCAGGGAATCGTCAGCATCCATGATCCATGTGCTCGAGTCCTGCCATAACTGGTGAGAGGCGAGAGCAGCAGCATCGGTGTGGCCGACATTCCTGCCACGTGCTGTGCATTAACCCAGGAGGAAACCATCTATTTCATGCCCCACCCCCACCCCAGACCCCTACTTCCTTATTTTAATGGAGTCCTTCCATAACTTGCTGACACCCTTTTAATTGAAGTATTGTTGATTTACAATGTTATCCGTTTCCGGTGTATAGCAAAGGGACTCTGTGATACAGATATATGCCTATTCTTTTTCATATTCTTTTCCATCATGGTTTATTACAGGATATTGAATATAGTTCCCTGTGCTATCCAGTAAGATCTGTTGTTTATATATTTTATATATAGTAGTCTGTAAATGTTAATCCCAAACTCCTAATTTGTATCATTTTCTTAGATTGCACATATAAGTGATATCATGTGGTGTTTGTCTTTCTCTTTCTGACTTGCTCACCTCACTTAATAATTTCTAGATCCATCCATGTTGCTGCAAATAGCATTGTTTCATTCTTTTTTTGTGCCTGAGTAATATTCCATTGTATATATGTACCACATCTTTATCCGTTCATCTGTTGCTGGACACTTAGGTTGTCTTGGCTATTGTAAAAAGTGCTGCTATGAACCTTGGGTGACACTGTTTTTTTTTTTTTTTTTTTCCTATGGACTGTAGCCCACTAGACTTGTCTGTCCATGGGATTCTTTTTTTATTTTTTTTTTCCAGTGGGTTTTGTCATACATTGATATGAATCAGCCATGGATTTACATGACACTGTTTTTTAAACAGTAAAGCTCTTTTTGGTTCTTGCTGGTCGTTTCCGTTTGGTTTCTCCTAGGACTCAGGTAGCTAGGGGCGAAAGCCAGGTTGGGGGCTAGGGAACCCTCTGTGCACACCAAACAGTGGGCCCTCCTGAGAAGTGCTTTGAGCTCTCTGGATAGCACTGTCTGCACACCCAGGGAGGCTACTGTTAAGTGGTGTCATGGCCCTGAGCTGTGCTTAGTCGCTCAGTCGTGTCTGACTCTTTGTGACCCCATGGACTGTAGCCTGCCAGGCTCCTCTGTCCGTGGAGATTCTCCAGGCCAGAATACTGGAGTGGATTGCCATGCCCTCCTCCAGGAAATCTTCCCAACCCCAGGATCAAACCCAGGTCTCCCACATTGCAGCTGGATTCTTTACCATCTGAGCCACCAGGGAAGCCCATCATGGATGGCCCTGTGACCTCTAGCTAGTTCCAGCTGTTTCTCCAACAGCACTATAGAAAACAAGGCAGTTGTTGGCAGCATCCCCTCAAGCCAGTTAGCTCAACAATTCAATCAAAGCAGGCAGCAGGGCTCATTTGTCTGTGATTTTGGTGAGCATATATACAATGGAATATTACTCAGCCATAAAAAAGAGTGAGTGGGAACTGAGCCTCTCAGTCCTGTCCCTGATATCCTTGCCTCCTGGAAGGCTGAGCCTTCTTCCTTGCTCATGGTGAGTTTTTAGGCATCAGAAACTGAGATCTATTACTGCTTTTTCCACTTCTGTAGAACCAGTCTTTTCCTTCCTCTTGATGTTAGGTTTGGGATGGGGTCCAGATATGGCAGGACCCTGGACTGTCTCCTGTGTCTGGCCTTGTCCTTGGCCAGGTTGGGACCTTCTGGGTCCAGTTGTCACCTTGCCACCTGTGCGTGTGTCCTTGAAATTACAGAATGGGAGTTTCATTTGTGTGTCATTACCCATGCATGGAATCATTCCCCAAGAGACCCAGCTCCTGCCCTGTGAAGCTTCTGGACAGAGTGTAGCCATCACCATCTTTTGTAGCTTAGTTCTTTCAAATGGGATTGTTTTTATTTTGTGTGTGTGTGTGCTGACTCATTTAAGAATTTTCCCGGCAGAATAAAGGGTGGATGAGTACATTTATCCACAGGGAGAATGACTGGAGGATAATTCTTGGATGAGAGCAGGCAGCCTGGAGCAGAAAGGACGGGAAAGGACAGGCCTGTCAGGCCCAGGTGTTCTCAGCAACATCCCTGCCAGGATGAGGGCAAGAGGAGATACGGAGGCCAGGGTTTGTTCTCAGTGCTAACCACTGTCTAGGACTACCTGCAAGTGCACTCAAAGTTCCAGCCTCCAGGCTTTTCAGGTTAACGCTTTCACATCCCAAAAGAAGCCAGGGGCCCAATTGGGTCTCCTTGTGTTGGAAGTGGAGAAGGGGAAAGTCTTACCTTCTTTCTTGTAACTCCAAGGCCAGGATCTTGGGCCTTAGTCCCCAGTACATGGACATTTTCTAGCTGGGCCCCTATTCTGGGCAGTCCTGAGAGTTGGGAGAACCCAGACTGAGTCAAAGGACCTGGGCTCACTACTCCTGTTTGCCAGATGGGAGAACCAAAGAGATAGAATTCTAAGGAATTCCAGACCCTCACTGTGGACACCGCTGTGGGTATAGACAAGGTTTTGTTTCTACTGCAGTCTGAAGTCTTGGGTCACCCCTCCCACTGTAGCCATCTACATGCTCCACTGAACATACCCAAATGCTGCCAAGTCATGTTGAAAAAGAGAGAAGCAGAGAGAGAGAGAAGAAGCCTGTCTACACCACAGGGTGTCCTGGCCCCTGGGGCAGAGAACCCAGCCCCCTGAGTAGGGCTCTGACACAGGGCGCCTGTCTCTGTTGAAGAGGGTGGGCCGGTAAAACTTGGGGCTGGGTGTTGGCCCCAAGCCCACACGCCCTCATCTAGCCGGCCACCACCCACAGCCTGTGAGTCACCCAGGCAAGCCCTGGTACAGGCCAGCTATGGGGAGGGGAGCCCAGTCAGCTGGGGGGCTGGGCAGGGAGCCTCCTCCTGGCACCGAGTTCAGCAGTGCCTGAGGCCAGGACTGATGCCTCAGGCTTTCCTCATTGGGGAAATCTGCCCTTTCAGGTCTAGTATCTCAACTTGCCCACCTCTGAAATGGGCATGTGCATGCTTAGTCATGTCCAACCCTTTGTGACCCCATGGACTGTAGCCCACCAGGCTCCTCTGTCCATGGAATTTTCCAGGCAAGAATACCTGAGTGGGTTGCCATTTCCTGCTGCAGGGAACTTTTCACTAAATTGTAGGTTCGAATGATCCCTTGAAGGCTTCTTGTCTAATGTTTATGAGGATCACTCATAATGAAGTGTCCAGCTAACCCTAGAGTCGGGTGGGTCAGGTTGTGAGGCTTCCCTGTGTGAACAGGATGGGACCAGATATGGGGGAGGCTTCACTGGGCGACCTGGCTCAGGAATCACAGCTGCCTGAAGAGCCGGGGATGTGCCTGCTCTTTGGGTGATTTTTTTCTTTGTTTTTTTATTGTATGGTATATGTACAGAAGAGTGCAGAAAACAGACTAAAGAATAATTGTGAGGTGAATATCTGGACCACCACCGCTCAAGTCAAAGCTAGAACATTGCCAGTGCTATAGACCTATCCACCCCACCCCACCCCCACTGCTGTTCCCTCATCAGAAACCCCGCCTCCCTATTGACCACCACTCACTTGATTTTACGATCATCACTTTCTTCTTTTTCTGTTATGATTTATATGCACCCTTAAATATTCATTTTTAACTGTTTGGAATCCTATTGTGTTTGTTTGTTGCTTTTTGCTTCTTCTGTGTTTTTGTTTTTTAATATTTGTTTATTTATTTATTTATTGTTGGCTGTGTCTGGTCTTGGTTGTAGGATGTGGAATCTTTGTTGTCGCACTCAGGGTCCAGAGCTCATAGGCTCTGTCATTGGTAGGCTCTGTAGTTGTGATGCATGGGCTTAGTTGCCCAGAGGCACATGGGATCTTAGTTCCCCGACAAGACATCAAACCTGTGTCCCCTGCATTGGAACCATTGGACAGCCCGGGAAGTCCCTGCTTCTGTTTAACATGGTGAGATGCATTCACAGTGTCACAGCTGGCTCATGTTCACTGCTTTATAATATTCTGTCCACACAATAACCATCCCTGTACTGCTGGTAGATAACTGTTTATTCCCCACTGGTTGTTATTTTTAGCAAATGACATGATCCCCTGTCCCCACCCCAGCCTGGCTGCTGCTGCTGCCAGGTCCCTGGTGAGGGGCAGAGGCCAAGGGCGGCTCCCCGGGATACCACCATGTCCCCGGCAGCCAGGCTTACACCGACGTCCTGTGTGTCTTGCAGCTTGCCGGGATCGCGGTCCTTTCCGTCGGCCTGTGGCTCCGATTCGACTCGCAGACCAAGAGCATCTTCGAGCAAGAAACTAATGATTCCAGCTTCTACACAGGTGAGTGGGGGGCCTTGCTGTTCCCTCCATCCAGCATCAGAGAGAGAGTCCGTGTTGATCCAGGGACTTGGGCAGGGGAGGACTTCTGCTCTGGCCCACATTGCCAGTCAGGTCCACTTCCAGCCCTGCTTTTGTGTAGTTGCGCCCATGAATTTGCATTTGACTGATGTGGTTTCTTTTTCCAAGCTGACCGAGCCTGGCACTTGGACCGTTCTCTGATGTGAAATTGGCTCTGCCAAAGCTGCTGCCACTCCCAGAGGGCTACAGAGCTTCTGTTCTCATCCCTGGATTTCTCTCTGAATTTCATGTCTGAGAAGGTTCATTCATCTTAATTTAGAAAACTTGGTCCTGGGGACCCACGGTGCCAGGAGAAGCAGAGGGAACATCTCCCCATGGTTCAGACAGGGACTCAAGAGGCCCGAGGTCCTGTCTCCTGCACAATTGTCAGATTAACGTGAGAGACTAGAAGAGGCACCAGCTTTTTCGACCCCCTGCTCTGGGGCACAGGCCATGCATGTTAAGTCTTACTAGTTTTCTAAAGTGCTTTTGCTTCAGGGCAAAGGCATCCAGTTGGAACATGAATAGATTTAGCAGGTTTCTTTCTGCACATAGGTCCTTTGGCATCTTTTTCTGGCACTGTTCTGTCACTTTCACCGGCAGTTTGCCGTGAAAGCGCCTCTCACAGGAGCGAGAGAGCCCCGGCCTGTCCACGGCAGTTCCCCAGTTTCTGAGTTGCCTCATAGAACCTGAAGCTCTCCCCTCACCTGGCTGGGGGATAGGAAACAAACACTTCATTTGCGAGAAACAAAAGCAGCCCCCTATTTTAGGAGCATACTGTCATGTCATCAGTCTCAAAGTGTAAGTTTGGTCACTTCCTTTCCACCCACCAAAGAAGTTATTTTAAAAAAAAAAAGACAGAGCAAGCAGTCTAAAGAGCGTTATCACCCGGACCTTCAGGAAGAACGCGGTGGCCGGAGGCCCATGACCCCCACCCGTCTCCCAGCGCCAGCCTTGAGCTGATGGCCCAGCAGGCGCCTGGTTTCCCTACTTTCTTGGCTTTTTTGGTGGTGGCGTTAGTTGGGTTTTTTAGGGCGTGCCTCCCTGTTGTCAGAAAGAAAATGAGAGAAGAGAAAGCACAACATGTGTTTTTTTAAAAAATTACACACACGCAGAGTTTTTGAAAGCAGATTTCCATAGTGCCCTGACTTGTTTTCGCCAGAGCAGGGTTTTTTGGTAAGTTTTTTGGTGGCTGCGGCAGGCCTGGAATGCCACCCCTTGAGCTGGGGCAGTGGGGCTGCAGGGTGGGAGTGGGGGCGGGAGGGTGAGAGCAGGTCTTGAGCTGTGCATGTCATGTCACAACAGGGAGCTGGGGACCCTCTGGGTGGGGGAGAGCGGGTCTTGGGACAGACATGTGCAAGCAGTTGGCAAAGGACCGAGGGAGCCCCCTGACCCCCCAACCCCACCCCGGTGCTCTGCACAAACCATCATGCCCAGCAATTGTTTCTGTCTTGTTATTTAGGACTCTGGCTCATTTTGTGTATTTTTTTTTTTTGGTGAGGGAGGAATGTATAGTTGATTTACAATGTTGTATTAGTTTCAGGGGTATAACAAAGTGATATATGTATATTAGTTACATATATACATATATCTGCTCTTTTTTTTTTTAACTTTTTAATTGTTTTTTCCTTTTAAGTTGATTTTTTTTTTTTCCTGCCTGCAAGGCTTTCAGGATCTTTGTTCCCCAACCCAGAATTGAACTTCCTCAGTGAAAGAACAGAGTCCTAACCACTGGACCAGAGAAGTCCCTCTTTGGGCATTTTGAGTTCACCCCAAACTGTGCTCGGGAGACAGGCCCCCAGCCCTAGCACCCCGGCAGGTGCCAGGTGGGAAAGTCAGGCAGGTGGTGGGACAGTGCTGAGCATACAGCTGGAGGGGCCAGGCTTGCTCCGGGGACCTCCCGGGGCTTGGGTCCCCCAGGTTATTGCAGGGCCCTTCTGATGACCTGTGTCCTAGCTGAAGTGACCAGGAGCTGGTCTGAAGGCACATCCCAGAGAGACATAGTTCTCCTCACTCAGGGGCCAGTGGCCACTGTCCCCTGAGCTCTGATGGACAAATACGAACCTCCTGCGCTGGATCCTCTCCTGGGCAGAACTCAGCTCTGAAGACTTCTTTCTGCTGGCAGAAGCCTGGGACCTGGAGGGGATACAAGTGACATCACATAGAACACAGTCAGCGACTAACCACCTGGGTCTGCCCAGGCCCGGTACTTAACTGAGCGCTGTGGGCAACTGAATAATTGTCATCTCCGGGCAAATGGCCAAGGAGGCTCCATTCTCTGTGTCCCCTTCCCCCTCAGGCTGTGATGTCAGCCTTTGCCTTGACCCACAGCCCCTCTTCCAGCCTAGAGCACCACCAGCCCCACCCAGCCACTCTTCTGACATCATGGGGTGACTATCCTTGCACTGGGGCACAGACTATCTGCAGGGCAACCCGCAGGCCAGCCTGGCCATGGAACTCACCCTTCAGGAAACCTGAGGGACCCAGGAATGTCTTTTCTCCAGCAGAGTCACAGTGCTCAAAGTTGAGAAAGAATGCAGAAGGAGGCTGAGAAGCGAGAGAAGAGACTTTGCCACATTCAGAGCAGTCTCTAGTGGATCCCGAACAGCTGACGGCCTTATATGGGCCTTCTCTCCAGTTCAGGCCCTGGAGATCAGCCTGTCAGCAGGACCTGTAATCCCTGCTGCAGACAAATTTGGGAATGGCTTTTTCTTGGTCCCAGGCCAGCTGCCCTTCTTAACTCCTTGGTGTCCCTTCCAGAACCAGAATCACTGAATGAGGGCATCTGGGGGGGCTCTAACCAGAGGCTAGGCATGCCCACCCTGCAAGGACTGTCCCCAAGATGGGCTGAGCTGGCTTCCCCAGTCCAGCTCGTGGTCTGGGGTGGTTTGTTTTGTCACTCTGCACCTGGTTTCCCCATCCTGACACTGGCAGGGCCTATACACACACCTCTCCAGGCAGAGAGCTACCTGCTTGACAACCGGAGTTCACTATGGCCTCATGAATGGGAAAAGCCATTGGTGGGATGGAGAGGGATGAAGAGAGAGCCACTGAGGAGCCGACTTAGGGTTCCTCGGAACCCCTGCTTGAATTATTGGAGATGATAAAGTGTCTTCAGGCTTCCCTGGTAGCTCAGTTGGTAAAGAATCCACCTGCAATGCAGGAGACCTAGGTTCCATCCCTGGATGGGGAAGATCCCCTGGAGAAGGGAATGGCAACCCACTCCAGTATTCTTGCTGTGGGAAATCCCACGGACAGAGGAGCCTGGTGAGCAACAGTCCATGGGGTCGCAAAGAGTGGCATACGACTGAACAAACACATGCACACTCGCGCGCACACACACACACACACACACACACTCACAATGTGTTACCAGCAGGTGGAGGTCAGAGGCTCTGCCCAGTGTTATCCTGCACACAAACAGGTGTGCTGAGCGCTGTTTTCATGATGGGGTTGGGGTGATGACAGGAAGCTGATTGTCCCCTCCCTTCCCTAGGCCCAGAGCCCCAGTAAACAGGTGAAAAAAGAAGGTTCTTGTCTAAAGGACCCTCTGGCAGATGCTACAGCTTCATGAGAAGCTTTATTTTTACTTATTTATTTTTTTGCACTAGGCCTATGTCAGCCTGAAACAAGCAGAATAAACAGCCCTTAAGCAAATGAACACAGTAATCCTAGAGAAGGCTCCGTGACGAATAACTTTCCATGAGTCAGACCGAAGGCTAACATCCACTTGCTTTATAAAGGGGAATGCTTTGTCATTTATTACCGGCAGCCTCTGCTAACAAGCTCTGGGTGCAGACTAGGAGGAGCCTGTCCAAAGGGGAAGCCCCAGATGGCCTTTTGGAGCAGCAGCCTTGCCCTGCAGTGGATCAAGGGTTTCAGGGCTTGCTGCTCACATCTGAGCTGCCCTGTGGCTTGATGTTGTGTATGCTCAGTCATGTCCTTTGCAACCCCATGGACTGTAGCCCACCAGGCTCCTCTCTTCATGGGATTTTCCAGGCAAGAATACTGGAGTGGGTTGCCACTTCCTTTTCCAGGGGACCTTCCTGACCCAGAGATCGAACCCGTGTCCCTTATGTATCCTGCATTGGCAGGTGGATTTTTTTAACCACTGAGCCTCTGTGGCTTGATGGCCGTTGCCAAAACCCCCATAGATAGCTACCAGGGAATTGCTCCTCTTCATCCCCACCCGGAGAGGGTAAAGCCAAGACACCTGAGATCTGCAAACTGTCTGAGCAAGATTGAAAACCAGGACACTTGGTCCTAAAATCTTTGCTGAGCCCAGAAATGAATATTTAATATTAACCGTCAGGCCCATTAGGGGAATGTTCTCTCTGCATGGGAAATGCTTTTGCCTTTAGTGGCTCTCTGAGGCCACCAATACAGCGCCCCACCTTCTGCCAGGGTCACCCGGGCTTGTGGACTGGGAGCTGGACAGAAAGAAAATTGTCTGATCATCCCCACTCGACTCTATATTATGGGCTAGTAAATCAGTCACTAAGTCATGTCCGACTCTTTGCAACTCAATGGACTACAGCATGCCAGGCTCCTCTGTTCTCCACTATCTCCAAAAGTTTGCTCAAATTTATGTCCAGTGAGTCGATGATGCCATCCAACCATCTCATCCTCCTCATGCCTTCAATCTTTCCCAGGATCAGGGTCTTTAACAACAAATCAGCTCTTTGCATCAGGTGGCCAAAGTACTGGAGCTTCAACTTCAGCATCAGTCCTTCCAATGAATATTCAGGGTTGATTTCCTTTAGGACTGACTAGTTTGATCTCTTAATATGCCCTATTTTTCCAGCCCCTGCAATAGGGCTCAAAGGGGTGACCTCATCCTTCGTTGTCATGCCCTGATGGGGAGAGAGGAGGCATGGGGAGAGACAGAGGCCCAGTTTACTGCCCCCGCTTGCTGGGGTCCCAACCTTGGAGTCCAGACCCAAAAGCACTGCCCTGTGTGTGGGCGGGGCGGTCTGGCCTGTGGGCCTCGGAGTGGAGGACTAGAAGGGTGGACTTGACTCGAGGACAAGCTGCATTTGTCCCCTTGCCCAGTCTGGCTGGACGTGCACGGGAACAATACCCACATTCATCAGGGTTTGCCAGCCAGCCCACGTGACCTGACATCACAGCAGATGTGGGGGGATGAGCGGAGGACAAATGCTCCCTTGTGTGCACTCCGCGCTGCGCTGCCGGTGAGCCTCAGCTGCGGGCCTGCTGCGTGGTTTGCTGCCTGCACAGCTCTGGCGAAGCGGAGGGCACAGATGGGGGCGGTGAAATCACTGTGACACCTGCCGGCAGGAGAGGGTTCTCATCGCAGCATCCTGTTGTGTATTGTGGGGAACATCCCCACTTCGGGGCAGTCTCCCTGATCCCAGGGAGAGGACACCAGGGACGCCTGTGAAAGTCATCGTCACAATCGTGATTATTCACAATTGTCGTCCACCCTTGCTATTGTTAAGATTGACAGTTGTTGATTGTACATCTTTTGTTGCTGTTATTTAGTCGCTCAGTTTTGTCCGACTCTTGCAACCGTGTGGACTGTAGCCCACCAGGCTCCTTTGTCCATGGGGATTCTCCAGGCAAGAATACTGGAGTGGGTTGCCATTCCCTTCTCCAGGGAATCTTCCTGACCCAGGGATTAAACCCAGGTATCCTGCATTGCAGGCAGATTCTTTATTGTCTGAGCCACCAAGGAAGCCCTGATTGTACCACATCTATACCTTAATGAAAAGATACCAATTTTTTTTTTAAGTTGTTTCAAAGTAGTTTATTTAGGGGTTCCATTTTCATTCCTCAATAGATTTTATGTATTTTTCATATGCTTCTTCACTCATTAGTTAATCTAGTTCTGAAGGGTTACTGAATGTCATCTTGATCAGCCAACCATCTTCATAACAAGACTTGTTGACAAGTCCTGGATTTTCTGCTAGAGCTGTATTAATTTCAGTTACTTCTCCTGATAGAGGGGAATAGAGTTCACTAGTAGCTTTCACACTTTCCAAAGCACCAAACTCCTCTTGTTTGTTCAACTTTGTCCCAACTTCAGGCAGACTACAGTAAACAACATCTCCCAAAGCTTCCTGTGCAAAATTGCTGATTCCCACTGTTCCAACACTGTTTTCTGTTGTTACCCATTCGTGTTTTTCTGTGAATTTCCGCACGGACAGCAGAGCAGGGCCGGTGCGCAGTGGCCGGACGGCACCTCCCGCAGTCCCCATGGCCACGGCGAGCAGGGCGCGCTGGGTGCCGAGATGGCGCGCAGGCTGCCGACCACGGCCCGCACGCTCCACACCGCTTGCAGCGCCATGTTCGCACGGGTGCAGAGGGTCGCATCGCGGCACCTAGAGCACCCCGGCCGGCGGGGGCGGGGCGGGGCCCGATACCAATTTTTTAAATTTAAGTTAGAAAAATCAACAGTAGCTAGCACTCGTGTGCACTTGGAGCACATCCCCTGACCCTCAAGGCAGTCCTGGAGGCAGGCATTTTTCTCACCTCTGGATTGCAGATGAAAAGCTATTGCACAGACAGTGAAGTGGATTTCCCTGGGTCACAGAGCCGGCTTTCAAACCCAGGCATTTGGTCTTCAGAGCTGGTGTTCTCACATGTGACAATCGCCCCTCCCAGGAGTGGACAGAACATGCCTGCAAGCTGGGGAGGCCTGGGACATTTTTGCCAGTTTTCCCGCAGGGCCATGGGGGATGGGGGGGGGGGGGCTGGGTTAAGAGGATGGTCACTGCAAGACAGCTGTGCTTCTCAAGAAGATAACTGCATGCTGGCCCTCTCTGGGTGTTCCCTGGGGGGAGTGTGGAATGACCAGGCCCGAGCCTGTGTTCCCCATCCCAGGCCAGAGTTGTAGAACAGCCTCTCGCCACCCTTCTCCATCAGACACCCAACTGAGTGTTTAGAAACCATGTCACTCAACCTCCCTTTACCAAGGAGGATCCTTTGCACACTTAAACTGGGGTGACTGAATTGCAGCTGTAAGATCCCATTGGTGTGCTATAAGGCATCTTTTGAAATTTCCTAGCAACCAACTTCTTATTTTACGTGTAAGGAGATTGACACCCAGGGAGGGAAAGTGTCTTACCCAAGATCACACAGCAGTTAGAAGCAGAGCTGGTACTGAAGCAGGGTTCTCTTGCCCTTGGACGTTGTTAACTGCACGTGCCTGGCCCCCACCTGCCATCAAGCATCCCCTCTGGGAACCTGGTCGAGCTGCCCTCCCAGAGCATGGCTGTCTGCGTGTGCGCAGCCCCTTCCTGATGAAGGCTTGCTCTGACAGCCTCCTCTGTCAGGTAGAGAGGTCAGCACGACGCTTGTCAGAGTCCCCGGGAAGTTAGTCCCTAGTTCGGAGGGTCTAATTTAGCAGGAGTGGATCCATCCCAACTGGAAACAGCTGATCGACTGGACCAGTCTGTCCTGGGTCAGGGGGGCGGTGGGCACCTTGCAGGAGGGCTGAGGGTCTGGTGGGAGCGGGGGCTTGATGGGCGGGTCATGGAGGTGGGAGAAGACCTGCCCACAGAGGTGGAGAAGGCTGATGGGCTTGGATGCAGGGCCCGCGAGGACACGGGAGAGGAAGGGCATTAAGAAGCAACTGGGCCTCCCCGCTAACCCTGCCCTGTCCCCCAGGAGTCTATATTCTGATCGGAGCCGGTGCACTCATGATGCTGGTGGGCTTCCTGGGCTGCTGCGGAGCCGTGCAGGAGTCCCAGTGCATGCTGGGATTGGTGAGTGTCCCCTGCATGCCCACCGCCCCTGGCCTCCCAGGTCCCCCTCCCGGGGTCCCATAGACCAGGGGGTGGGGAGAGGTGGGGCGGGTCCCCAGGGCCCTAACCCCAAGTGTCTCCTCCCCTATGTGGTGACACGCTAGCCCCTCTTCCTTCCTGGAGCCACTGTCTTGTCACTTCCCTTAGGCAACTAAATGCCAGGACTTTGTTTATCCCTTTTTCGAGGACCACGTTTGCCTTTTTTCCCTGAATCCACAGGTACCTTCACCTCCTCTTCTTATTTCAAAGTTTGTGTTACAGTTCTCCTCATACTCCAGAGTGTATTCACTTCCTTCTTTCCTCAAATCTCTGTGGGTTTTGTGAGCGGGTGAGGTGTTTTTTTTAATCCCTGCCTCTTCATTAACACCTTTAGAAATACTGGTTCTGACCCAGAAACTAATCCCATCACCTTAAAACCAAAGACTTTCAGCCACGTGGCAGAGCAGTCCTCCTGCGTTCCCTTACCCTCCTGCTCTCCCCCACGGCGCCCCTTCCCAATCAAGTCTCTTGCTTTGTGAGAAAAAAAGAAATACTAGTCTGGGGTCTCTGATGCTTTCCCCCTGTGGCTTTTCCCTGCTTCTGACCTTGGCCAAGCGCTGGCAGCTCTGAACCTCCTCCTGCCCCTTCCAGCCCCCGATGCCAGGTCCCCAGAAGCCTGGTCTCCAAAATGCCCTCTGCTTGTTTTGGCCAGCTGGCTGGGCCTGCGCCTAACTCCAGCCCTTTCTCTTCCAGTTCTTCGGCTTCCTCTTGGTGATATTTGCCATTGAAGTAGCTGCAGCCATCTGGGGATATTCCCACAAGGAGGAGGTAGGTTTTCCCGTAAGACCTCTTAGGAGTCGGGGGCATAGGGGTGATGGCGGCAGAAGGGTATCCCAGCTGGTCACTTGGGTCAGCCTTCAGCCATCAAACGTGCCTCTAACAGGGGCTCCCCAGAGCAGGGGATGGGAGTGAGCACCAGCCTCCCGGGCGCTGTCGTAGAGAAGGGTTCGGGCAGTATGGTAGGGTCGGTGTCTGCCTCTCACACCTCTGCAGCATTCCCGCAACTTCTCTGGTACACAGCTTGGGAAAAGAGTGCTTTGTGTGGCCTAGCCCCCTCCCCTAGTTTATAAACACATGCCACCAGCAGCCAAGAGCTAGGCCACACTCTCTGCGGGGTCCAGAGATGGATGAGCTGTGCTCCCCATTTCAAGGAACTTTGCCACTTCATGTGGGATAAGGACTGACTGGTGTTACAAAAGTCATTTTTATATTCCAGAAACCCCCTAGGATTTGAAAAGCTGGCGTAGGTAGGCGAGGGGTGTCTCTTCTGGCTTTGTGGAGAGGGAGGCATTGACCAAAACCTTGATGGAGAAAGGGAATGTCAGGAGGAAAGTTGGTGGAGGCAGGGGCTTCCTGGCAAAGAAAGGGTCTGAGCACAGCTGTGTGTGGGCTGGGTGGGGGACCAGGGTGGGGCTCCATCAGAGCAGTGTTTTAGGGAGGGATGTCATGTCATATTTAGCAGGAGGGGCGAAAGAAGAGAGACAGTGGAGGTGGGGAAGGGGGGGAGGAAAAGATTTAATTATCTGGATGATGAAGCCCACGGCCATGGAAATAGGAAAGGCTAATTATGAAAGCTGCTACGGGAAATGCTGGATGTTGATCAATTCTGGTTTTGGGGGTGGGGAGCAAAGGACAAGCATTTGTTAAATGGAGATGTGCCCAGGTGCAGGAGGATAAGAGTATCTCCATCATGTTATAATATAATAGCCAGTTCTTATCCCATATGTACTCTGCACCAGACACTGTGCTACAGGATTAATGCAATATCGCCAGTAACTCTTCAAGATAACCTCTGAGGTTAGAACCATTATGATCTCCATTCTACATACGCAGAAACTCATGTGCAGAGAGGTTTGGTAATTTACCAAGAGTCACACAGTCTCAAAGTGAAGGAAAAAGATGGAAGCTAGAAGGAAAAAGAACTAGCTGGATCAGGAGTAGGATTTTTGCTTTTAATTCCTTATATTGAGGCAATTTAATTTTCTTTTTCTCGGTAGAAGGGAAAGAGCCAAGTGGGGCTATAAGGGCCAACCAAAGGTTCAAGCAGAAAGGGAGATGGCCAGAGGGGTTCCTAGAGGATGTGGGAGGAGATGGGGGACCCCAGAGACCCTGAGGGGGCTGTCCTAGCCCAGTGGTGCCTCTGCCCTGTGACATTTCAGAGCAAGAGAATTTGTGGCTGCATGTGAGCAAGATGGAACAGGTAACATTTGTTCATAAAGAATCCATCCCTGCTCATCTCTTGTCTGTGCTTCCCAGGTGATCAAGGAAGTCCAGAAATTTTACGAGGACACCTACAATAAGCTGAAGAACAAGGACGAGCCTCAGCGAGAGACGCTGAGGGCCATCCACACTGCGGTACACCAGCTTCCCGTCCTGCCTGACTTTCTTCCGAACTCATGTGCATCTCTGCCTCAGTCCTCGTTATCTGTCTCTCTAACCCCCAACCCTGTCCTTCTCTCTGCAGCTGGACTGCTGTGGTTTGACCGGGGTGGTAGAACAATTTTTCACCGACACCTGCCCTTCAAAGGATTTAGTTGGCAGCTTGAAAATGAAGGTAAGCTTAGCACAAGACCCTGTGCCTTGCCCAGCTGGCTGGGTAAATCCCACCAAAGAGGACATGCGTTCAGCCCCCTTGATCTGTGAGGACAGCACTGTGGTGCTTCCTAAACACCTCTTCCCCGTGGGAAGCACCCAGGGTGGCTGTCTCCTTTCTCCCCTGCCCTGGGTCTCTGATTCCTCCAGGGCAGCAAATCAGAGAGCAGAGAAGTGGCAAAGCCTTCTACCTGCCTGCAGCCACTGGGCCTCCATCCAGCCCTCGTGCACAGGGGGTGCTCCCAGCCCTGGACTCTTGCCTTCTAGACTTGTGAGCAGCTCGTGTGTGTGAGCTGGAGCAAATGTACAAACTTCCATAATAGTAATAGGAAGTAACTCTATGGCCAGGCTACCCTGGTGGCTCAGTGGTAAAAAATCTGCCTGCCAATGCGGGAGACACGGGTTCAATCCCTGGGTTGGGAACATCCTCTGGAGAAGGAAATGGCAACCCATTCCAGCATTCTTGTCTGGAAGATTTCATGGACAGAGGAGCCTGGCGGGCTACAGTCCATGGGTTCGCAAAAAAGTTGGACACAACTTGACGACCAACAATAATAAAAACCCTATGGCCAGATAAGACACGGATCCCAAAGCAGGGGCTCAGCCCTCTTTCTTCCGTGGTTTCTTGCCCAAACTTGAGGGACCCTTTCCTGGTTCTCCTTTCCACCCATCAGCCAGTCCCCATCCCTCGCTTTGGAATCACAACACCCCAGGAGTCAGATGAGTGCCATGGAGGGAGGGGGTGAGCCTGGAGTAGGACTGTGTGTTTATCTGGGTCTTCGTTTCCCCACTAAGCCCTGCCCTGAAGCCATCGACGAGATCTTCCGAAGCAAATTCCACATCATCGGCGCCGTGGGTATTGGGATCGCCGTGGTGATGGTGAGTGTCAGGGGCTTTGGGAAAACATCTTAGTAATTACAATTTATGAAGCTCTTACTCTGACCAGACACTGTTTTCACTCACCATTAATTTATCAATGTATTTAACCCTTGCCATACTCATGAGGTGGGAACTATTCATATTCCCATTTTACAGATTCCAGAGAGAGAGAGGTTAAGTACATTGATCAGAGTCTCTGAGGTCAGGAGCGAAGCTTCTGAGACTTGAACTCAGTGTTTCTCCAGAATCCATTCCCACTATCTGAAAGGTTTCAGGAATAAATGCAAGGTGATTCCATTGTGTTTGGTCCACGGGCCACACTTGGAGCAGCAAGGATGTAGGTCACGCAGACACCCTGTTAGTGATCCCCAGATAATCTTCAGGACATGTTTTCACAAAAAGCACCTGCTTTTCTTTGTCCTATGAAAGCAGTTTCAGTAAAAGCAACGTGGATGTGAACTGTCTCACGTCCTGCTATGGTCGGAAAGACACCCAAAGGTGAACAACTAGAAAGGGCCTGAAAGTTTCCAACCATCTCTCTCTTGCCAGTCAATCCCCAGAAGCCATCAGGGGCCAATCAGGTTCCCCAGGGGAGCCCCCACGAGGGAGTGATGAGATTCAGTAGGAAACACAGCCCTCCTCTGCCCGTTGCAAAGACTCTCCAAGAGAGAGAACCACTTCCTCTCTTAGTGGTAATTGGCATCCCTCCTCTGCATCTAGGAAAGCCTTGAAGCCACTTTCAGTAAAAAGCACAAAAGTATCTTTAAAACTGAAATATAAGGGCTTCCTGGTAGTCTGGTGGTTTAAGACTCCTCCACACTTCCATTGCTGGGGTCACGGGTTCATTTCCCTGGTTGGGGAACTAAGATCCCACAGGTCACGTGATGTAGCCAAAAATTTTTTTTTAAGAATTTAAAAAAAAAATAAAAGTAAAACTAGAATATGAAACACAGGCACAAAGAGGAAAGTGAAAGTTTCGTGAGGGATATTGGAATAGTTGGAATTTGAGCATTAAATTTTGCTGTGGGTCCGTCTCACACTGAGCGTTCACAAGAGCTGGCTTGTGCAGTGGAAGTGCGGAGTCTGAACCACTGGAGCACCGGAACCCCGCTATGTCCTGCCTCCCTGTCGTTTGTCATGGCCTCAGTGGCTCCCGTCTCCCCCCGTCCCTCCACCTTCCCTCAGAAAGTCAGGCAGTCCCTCACACCGCTTCCTGTCTTTCAGATATTCGGCATGGTTTTCAGCATGATTCTATGTTGTGCCATCCGCAGAAACCGAGACATGGTCTAGAGTCAAGCTTTGTGCCCTGAGCAGGAAAGTTCACCCGTGAAGACCGCTGGTTATTTTTCCGGGGTTCTGTTTTTATGGGGTGTTTTGTTTTTTTTAACCCTTTGCCACTAACTTTAGTATTCATTCTGCATTTCTAAACAAAGAAAGTTATTCGATGTTTGTGTTTTTAATGCTTTATTCAACTTTAATGTTTGTAGTTAAGGGACTTGGGGACTTGGGTTTGCTTTGGTTTTATATAAATATATATTTTTTTTGGTCATTTGTTTTTGCTTATTATATTAAGCAGAAATCCTGCAATGAAAGGTACTATGTTTGCTAGACTCTAGACAAAAGATATTGTACATAGCGAGATTTTTTGTGTGTGTCTTTAAATAGATAAAAATGTCTATCAAGTTTAATCAGGTTGTAACTTAATGTTAAAGACAATTTGATACATAATAAAAGATGATGACAACATTCCAAACTGGTTTTGGAGTTTTGCCTCTTATGATTTTTTAGAGCTGCTTATTTTTTCAGGCGTCTTTCACCTGCTCTTTGCTCTGTGTTTTGTTTTAATATTTATTTATTTATTTGGCTGTGCCAGGCGTTAGTTGTGGCATGTGGGAGCTAGTTGCTGGACCAGGGATTGAACCTGAGCCCTCTGCATTTCGAGCACAGAATCTAAGCCACGGGTCCACCAGGGAAGTCCCTTGTTTTGTTGCAATATTTGTTTATTTACTTGACTGCACTGGGTCTTAATTTCCACATGCCAGATCTTTCATTGCAGCTCACCACAGGCTTAGTTGTCCCAAGGTACATGGGATCTTAGTTCCCCGGCCAGGTATGAAACCCACGTCTCCTGCATTGGAAGGCAGATTCTTAACCACTGAACCATCAGGGAAGTCCTGGCTCTGTGCTTGGATGAGAAGTAGGTGAGAAGGCTGGTCTCCCTGTTTTACTTGTGAAGATATCAGGACACTGAGAGATGAAGGAATTTTGGTCCAGATCTCACCATTGTTCACACATGAACTCTGGAACCTGGCCCAGGGTTTTTCTTGCAGCAACACAATTTGTCTGGAGGATACAACTATAAACATGAGCTCCCTGATGGCAAGAGTCTTTGTTTTACTCCCCGCCCTACCCTCAGGACCCATTGTCTAGTCCATGGTAGGTACTCAAAATTTGTTGGTTGAATACATGAGGATATACCCACCAGGGTTTAAACAGAGATGCAGAATATTAAATACTTTTCTAAGGGATTTGACCTCACCCAACCACAAGAGCTGGTTAAGCAGCCTCTGTAAGACTATTGTCTTTGCCCCATCGTTGGAACTCAACGCCCACGGGCAGAGAGTCAGGAAACACAAATAGATGTAACGTGGGTGAAAGGGAACTCGTGGAGCCCATGAGGACAACAAATCTGAATCTCCTCTTGTTCTTTTATTTATTAATTTTTCTGCGCCAGGTCTTAGTCATGGCATGTGAACTCTTAGTTGCAGCATGTGGGACTAATTTCCCAACCAGGAATCAAACCCAGACCCCCTGCATGGGGAGCACAGAGTCTTAGCCGCTGGACCACCACAGAAGTGCGCGCGTGTGCGCGCGCACACACACACACACACACACACACACACACACACTCCACCACCACCACAGAAGTGCGTGCGCACACACACGCACGCACGCACACACACACACACACACACCCGTTCTGGTGCTTGATATTGGTGGTGTGGGTCCTACAGAGGCCAGGATCTGATGTGATGGAGCCAAATACACACAGGCTGGGACGTGGAGAAGCTGAGTGAGCCAGGAAAGCAGTAGCAATTTGTGTGAGATAGCCAACAACCCCTGCTCCTCCACCCCCACCCTTAGTGGTGCTCCATGCTAACCAGAAAGGAGGGGTAAGGGGATGCTGGGGGTGTCACTCGGTCTCACCAGGCCACCAGGTGGGAGACAGTCTTCACTCAGAAAGTCTGCAATCTAGCGAGCTGTTGAGCATCAAGCCAGCAATTATGACAGAGTGAGATAAACAACATGAGGTTGGGGGCAGGGGAGAGTACAGAAGCGTAGGAAACCTGTCTTTATTTTCCACTTCTTGATTCTGTTTGGGCTCTATCTTCACATTTTTAAAAAAAGGAAGAGAATCAAAATAGCCCTGAAAGCCATTACAATAAGAATTCAGAACACCGATGAGCAACATTATTCACAATAACCAAAAGGTGGGAACAACCCACATGTCAGTCAACAGATGAAGGGATACACAAAAATGTAGCAGATCCTTAAAATGGAATATTATTTCGCCTTCAAAAGAAATGAAGTTTGACTGATGAAAGAAATCAAAGAGGACACAAACAGATGGAGAAACATACCGTGTTCATGGATTGGAAGAATCAATATTGTCAAAATGGCTATTCTACCCAAAGCAATCTATAGATTCAATGCAATCCCTATCAAGCTACCAACGGTATTTTTCACAGAACTAGACCAAAGAATTTCACAATTTGTATGGAAATACAAAAAACCTCGAATAGCCAAAGTAATCTTGAGAAAGAAGAATGGAACTGGAGGAATCAACCTGCCTGACTTCAGACTCTACTACAAAGCCACAGTCATCAAGACAGTGTGGTACTGGCACAAAGACAGAAATATAGACCAATGGAACAGAATAGAAAGCCCAGAGATAAATCCACGAACCTATGGACACCTTATCTTTGACAAAGGAGGCAAGGATATACAATGGAAAAAAGACAACCTCTTTAACAAGTGGTGCTGGGAAAACTGGTCAACCACTTGCAAAAGAATGAAACTAGAACACTTTCTAACACCATACACAAAAATAAACTCAAAATGGATTAAAGATCTAAATGTAAGACCAGAAACTATAAAACTCCTAGAGGAGAACATAGGCAAAACACTCTCCGACATAAATCACAGCAAGATCCTCTATGACCCACCTCCCAGAATATTGGAAATAAAAGCAAAACTAAACAAATGGGATCTAATGAAACTTAAAAGCTTTTGCACTACAAAAGAAACTATAAGTAAGGTGAAAAGACAGCCGTCAGATTGGGAGAAAATAATAGCAAATGAAGAAACAGACAAAGGATTAATCTCAAAAATATACAAGCAACTCCTGCAGCTCAATTCCAGAAAAATAAATGACCCAATCAAAAAATGGGCCAGAGAACTAAACAGACATTTCTCCAAAGAAGACATACAGATGGCTAACAAACACATGAAAAGGTGCTCAACATCACTCATTATTAGAGAAATGCAAATCAAAACCACAATGAGGTACCATTACACGCCAGTCAGGATGGCTGCTATCCAAAAGTCTACAAGCAATAAATGCTGGAGAGGCTGTGGAGAAAAGGGAACCCTCTTACACTGTTGGTGGGAATGCAAACTAGTACAGCCACTATGGAAAACAGTGTGGAGATTCCTTAAAAAACTGGAAATAGAACTGCCATATGACCCAGCAATACCACTTCTGGGCATACACACTGAGGAAACCAGATCTGAAAGAGACACATGCACCCCAATGTTCATCGCAGCACTGTTTATAATAGCCAGGACATGGAAGCAACCTAGATGCCCATCAGCAGATGAATGGATAAGGAAGCTGTGGTACATATACACCATGGAATTTTACTCAGCCGTCAAACAGAATTCATTTGAACCAGTCCTAATGAGATGGATGAAACTGGAGCCCCTTATACAGAGTGAAGTAAGCCAGAAAGATAAAGAACATTACAGCATACTAACACATATATATGGAATTTAGAAAGATGGTAACGATAACCCTATATGCAAAACAGAAAAAGAGACACAGAAATACAGAACAGACTTTTGAACTCTGTGGGAGAAGGTGAGGGTGGGATGTTTCAAAAGAACAGCATGTATACTATCTATGGTGAAACAGATCACCAGCCCAGGTGGGATGCATGAGACAAGTGCTCGGGCCTGGTGCACTGGGAAGACCCAGAGGAATCGGGTGGAGAGGGAGATGGGAGGGGGGATCGGGATGGGGAATAAGTGTAAATCTATGGCTGATTCATATCAATGTATGACAAAACCCACTGGAAAAAAAAAATAATAATAATAATAAAAATAAAAATTAAAAAAAAAAAAAAGAAATGAAGTTTGAACACAGGGTGCAATAAGGATGAGCGTTGAAGACATGTTACCAAGCAAAATAAGCCAGATAGGAAAGAACAAATACTGTCAACTTTTGCCCCAATTCTATGCTGAACTCTCCTCTCCTCAAGCCTCTTCATCAATATGCATGGACTCTTAGTTTAAATCTTCCCTGATTTTGCTCTTTGGGGAATGTGCTAAATCGCTTCAGCCGTGTCCAACTCTTTGCGACCCTATGGGCTATAATCCGCCAGGCTCCTCTGTCCATGGGATTTCCCAGGCAAGAATACTGGAGTGGGTTGCCATTCCCTGCTCCAGGGCATCTTCCCTGCTCAGGGATCAAACCCAGGTCCCCTGCATTGCAGACAGATTCTTTACCATCTGACCAAACGACCCCACTTTGAAAAAGACCCCCAGTGTTCTCATTAGTTTCAGCAAGTAATAAATCCTTTGATACGATCTTAGGTGACCTTGGCCTGCAATGCCTTGAAGCAGGGCTTGGATTCCCAGCCCGAGACTGAGGCCAGGTCTAGACAGTAAGCACACCCGATCCTAACCACTAGACCAGTGGTCAGTGACAAGGCCCAGGCCCTTTGGCTTTGCAGAAAAGAATTTACACAAAGACAGAAAGTTTTGAAGTAAGTAAAATTGTATTAAGAGGACAAAGTGTACAGTACGTGTGGATAGGTGCACAGTCGGACTCAGGTGGAAGAGCAAGTCACCGAGTCGCACCCTCCTGGCAGTTTGAATCACTTTTTTGGTGTATTTCTTCCAGGTTTCCTTTGGCTAATCATTTTGATTTGCCTGGTTCACAGACCACATTTCGTATATCTCAGGATCCTCCCGGATGTATGCACACATCTCTCTGTCAAGCTGGATTCTACCACAAAGGCCTCTGGGTAGACCGCCATTAGTTAGCATCATTCCCCTTTGACCTCCAAGGACCCCTTCTGCACACATGTGGTCAGGGAGGTCTCCAGACTTTAAGAATAAGAAATATATACTCTGGGCAGGGCCCCCTTCCCGCCTTGTGCTGTTCAGTGGCTCAGTCATGTCCACTTCTTTGCGACCCCATGGGCTGCAGCATGCCAGGCTTCCCTGTTCATCACCATCTCCCAGAGCTTGCTCAAACTCACGTCCATAGAGTCGGTGATGCCATGCCATCCAACCATGTCATCCTCTGTCATCCCTTTCTCCTCCTGCTCTCAATTTTTCCCAGCACAGGGTCTTTCCCACTGAGTCAGCTTTTCACATCAGGTGGCCAAAGTACTGGAGCTTCAGCTTCAACATCAGATTATCTTGCTATTCTCATCTTCGAGTTTCAGTGCACAGGGAATGAATCTTCAATCACTTTACCCTGGGGGCCCCATCTACCTCCTGCCTCACTTCTCCCTCTCTGGTTTGACACCCACCAGAAGGCAACCCAGTTTGGGGGTAACAAAAATGCAAAGAAAAGAGCACCCTTAAACAATGGAATTTGGGAGCAGATATTCAGCATCTCAGTAGCCACACTGGAACTTGTAGCCTGGACTGCACAACAGACCTGGCAGAGGCCCAAGACAGTGGCTCATCCCAGCTCTGCATGTGGCATCTCTTTACAGAAAGGGCATCTCTTTACAGAAAGGGTCTAAACAGGTGGCCGGCACTGTCCAATAAGAAAAAACCCTACCAGCACCTCTTGTCAGGATGCTGACCCCTGGTCCTAGGGGTCATGGCAAAGGGGGCAGTGTCCCCGTTCAGGGCACCCCATGGCCCCATGGCCTTCCAAGCACAGAAGATTAGGCAAAAAGAACTTCCTGAGATACCTTCCCCTGTTAGAGCAGACTGGCTCGTGGACCACCTGGGACAGCCTCCCTAGACGAGCCCGCCTCATCACGTTCACACCCCATGGGGATCGGCAGTGGAAATCTCAGTAACTAAGCTATGGAGGGGTGATTTCCTTGAATAAGTGACCATACTCCTAGAGGGCTGGGATTATTCCTGTGGGTGTTTGGGAAAGGGAAGTTCAGGGAGGGTCTAAGAGCCATGCAAAGTCAATGTCAGAGTCAGCTGCGGGTTCATGGTTCCCAAGCCAGGGCTCATCGGGATCTTAGGACTTTATTCCACCAACCTAAGTTCTCTACTCTCCCGCTCAGCCCACCTCACCCTCAGTTTTAATGGTGTCTTAGAGAAGCCTGAGCAGCTAATGCAATAGTTTTCACTCAAGTATTGGCTGGCAGGCCCTTGGAGAACTAATTTGATTTCTTTCCTTTTAAATTGGATTTCCCCAAACCATCTGCTTCCCCTGTGGTGATGCAGACAGGATCAGGACTTATCCCAAAGTAGAATCCCCACCACTCTGCAATGCCCTAACGGAATCAGAGTTGGCCAAGCCAGGCAGTGAGGGACCCAGAGCTGTTCTATACACCCTGATATCTAACGACCCATAGATCTTGGCAGAGGTTGGGCTGTCCAACTGGCCCCCAGGACTGCCCTGAGAATCAGGGATTCCAGCCAAAAACTGTCACTAACCATCTGATTCTACAAGGATGAAGTCACGAGCCACTGCAGTCGGTGACCTTCAACACATCTTAAAAAGGGTACAAGGTGAAGATCAGGAATGAGGCACTCCATGGTCTGGGGCAAAACTGGCAGAGCAGGACTTCAGACAGATATTTGCAGGAGAAGATATAAGCCCAACTTCTTGCATCTTCTCATATCTAGAAAAGCACTAAAATCATTAACAAATATTGTTTTTTGTGGGTGCTGCCTTTGCTGACACAGCAGAAACAGATTCTTGGTTTATTTTTTACTTCCACTGTATCATAGTTTAACAAAAATTGTTTTTATCTTGGAAAAAAAAACTTTTTGTTTACAAATAAACAAGTGAATGTTGGGAATTAGTTTGTTAATGTACTTAATAATAAAGTGTTCTTAGAGTTTAACCTTAAAAAAAAAAAACCCGCTGCCAAAATGTGTGCTTGATGGCACAGAGCTCCCTCCACCAAAATCACATTGTGTACATGTACACACTACTCTGTTTAAAATATATAGCTAGTGGGGACTGGCTATAAAGCACAGGAAGCTCAGCTCTGTACTCTGTGATGACCTTGAGGGGTGGAGATGGGAGGGAGGTCCAAGAGGGAGAGGATCAGTTCGGTTCAGTTCAGTCACTCAGTCGGGTCCAACTCTTTGAGACCCCATGGACTGCAACACGCTAGACCTCCCTGTCCATCACCAACTCCCGGAGTTTGCTCAAACTCATGTCCATTCAGTCGGTGATGCCATTCAACCATCTCATTCTCTGTCGTCCCCTTCTCCTCCCACCTTCAATCTTTCCCAGTATCAGGGTCTTTTCAAATGAGTCAGTTTTTTGGCCACTTAGGTGGCCAAAGTATTGGAGTTTAAGCTTCCGCATTAGTCCTTCCAATGAATATTCATGACTGATTTCCTTTAGGATGGACTGGTTGGATCTCCTTGCAGTCCAAGAGACTCTCAAGAGTCTTCTCCAACACCACAGTTCAAAAGCATCAATTCTTTGGCACTCAGCTCCATACATGACTACTGGAAAAACCATAGCTTTGACTAGACGGAACTTTGTTGGCAAATGTCCCCGCTTTTTAAAATGCTGTCTAGGATGATCATAACTTTTCAGCCAAGGTGTAAGCGTCTTTTAATTTCAAGGCTGCAGTCACCATCTGCAGCGATTTTGGAGCCCAAGAAAACAAAGTCTGTCATTGTTTCCACTGTTTCCCCATCTATTTGCCATTAAGTGATGGGACCAGAGGCCATGATCTTAGTTTTCTGAATGTTGAGTTTTAAGCCAACATTTTCACTCTCCTCTTTCATTTTCATCAAGAGACTCTTTAAGTTCTTCGCTTTCTGCCATAAGGGTAGTGTCATCTGCATATCTGAGGTTATTGACATTTCTCCTGGCAATCTTGATTCCAGCTTGTGTTTCATCCAGGCCAGCATTTCTCGTGATGTACTCTGCATATAAGTTAAATAAGCAGGGTGACAATATACAACCTTGACGTACTCCTTTCCCACTTTAGAACCAGTCTGTTGTTCCATGTCCAGTTCTAACTGTTGCTTCCTCACCTGCATACAGATTTCTCAGGAAGCAGGTCAGGTGGTCTGGTAATCATATCTCTTTAAGAATTTTCCACAGTTTGTTGTGATCCACACAGTCAAAGGCTTTGGCGTAGTCAATAAAGAAGAAATAGATGTTTTTCTGGAGCTCTCTTGCTTTTTTGATGATCCAACGGATGTTGGCAATTTGACCTCTGGTTCCTCTGCCTTTTCTAAATCCAGCTTGAATATCTGGAAGTTCATGGTTCACATATTGTTGAAGCCTGGCTTGGAGAATTTTGAGCATTACTTTGCTAGCGTGTGAGATGAGTGCAATTGTGTGGTAGTTTGAGCATTCTTTGGCATTGCCTTTCTTTGGGATTGGAATGAAAGCTGACCTTTTCCAGTCCTGTGGCAACTGCCAAGTTTTCCAAATTTACTGGCATATTTAGTGCAGCACTTTGATAGCATCATCTTTTAGGATTTGAAATAGCTCAACTGGAATTCCATCACCTCCACTAGCTTTGTTTGTAGTGATGCTTCCTAAGGCCCACTTGACTTCGCATTCCAGGATGTCTGGCTCTAGGTGAGTGATCACACCATTATGATTATCTGGGTCTTGAAGATCTTTTTTGCATAGCTCTTCTGTGTATTCTTGCCACCTCTGCTTAATATTTCTGCTTCAGTTCAGTTCAGTTCAGTCACTCAGTCGTGTCCAACTCTTTGTGACCCCATGAACCAAAGCACGCCAGGCCACCCTATCCATCACCAACTCCCAAAGTTTACTCAAACTCATGTCCATTGAGTCAGTGATGCCGTTTAACCATCTCATTCTCTGTCGTCCCCTTCTCCTCCTGCCTTCAATCTTTCCCAGCATCAGGGTCTTTTCAAATGAGTCAGCTCTTCATATCAGGTGGCCAAAGTATTGGAGTTTCAGCTTCAACATCAGTCCTTCCAATGAACACCCAGGACTGATCTCCTTTAGGATGGACTGGTTGGATCTCCTTGTGGTCCAAGGGATTGCTTCTGTTAGGTCCATACTATTTCTGTCCTTTATTGTGCCCATCTTTGCATGAAATATTCCCTTGGTATCTCTAATTTTCTTGAAGAGATCTCTAGTCTTTCCCCTTCTATTGTTTTCCTCTATTTCTTTGCACTGATCACTGAGAAAGGCTTTCTTATCTGTCCTTGCTATTCTTTGGAACTCTGCATTCAGATGGGTATATCTTTCTTTTTCTCCTTTGCCTTTCACTTCTCTTCTTTTCACAGCTATTTGTAAGGTCTCCTCAGACAACCATTTTGCCATTTTGCATTTCTTTTTCTTGGGTATGGTCTTGATCACTGCCTCCTGTACAATGTCACAAACCTCCATCCATACTTCTTCAGGCACTCTATCAGATCTAATCCTTTGAATCTATTTCTCACTTCCACTGTATAATCATAACATTAGGGGAAGCACACTGATTGAAACCGCCCACCCTGGCCAGGCACCATAGTAACCATTTGCATGAGTTGTTTTATGACAGGAGATCCTGATAAGGAATACGGAACTAATAAGCCACCACCAGCCGGAAGAGTTCGGGAAAGGTCTAGAGGAGACACTGCGTGTCCGTCCACTTCCCAGAATCCCTCTTGCTAGCATCCATCTTGGCTAAGCGATGCGTGCGCCACCAGGAAAGACTCTGAATTAGAATGATTGGCCAAAGACCACCTGGAAACTAATCCCATCACCATAAAACTCAAGACTGAGAGCCACGCGGCAGAGCAATTCTCCTGGGTTCCCTTACCCACTGCTCTCCACTCGGGTGCCCTTTCCCAATAAAATCTCTTGCTTTGTGAGCATGTGTCTCCTTGGACAATTCATTTCCGAGTGTTAGACAAGAGCGCAGTTTCGGGCCCTGGAAGGGGTCCCCCTTCCTGCAACAGTAAGGGATTTGATTTAGGTCATAACTGAATGATCTAGTGGTTTTCCCTACTTTCTTCAATTCAAGCCTGAACTTGGCAATAAGGAGTTCATGATCTGAGCCACAGTCAGCTCCCAGTCTTGTTTTTGCTGACTGTATAGAGCTTCTCCATGTTTGGCTGCAAAGAATATAATCAATCTGATTTTGGTATTGACCATCTGATGATGTCCATGTGTAGAGTCTTCTCTTGTGTTGTTGGACGAGGTTGTTTGCTATGACCAGTGCATTCTCTTGGCAAAGCTCTATTATTAGCCTTTGCCCAGTTTCATTCTGTACTCCAAGGCCAAATTTGCCTATTATTCCAGGCGTTTCTTGACTTCCTACTTTTGCATTCCAGTCCCCTATAATGAAAAGGACATCTTTTTGGAGTGCTAGTTCTAGAAGGTCTTGTAGGTCTTCATAGAACTGTCCAACCTCAGCTTCTTCAGCATAGTACTGGTCAAGGCATAGACTTGAATTACTGTGTTATTGAATGGTTTGCCTTGGAAACAAACAGATCATTCTGTCGTTTTTGAGATTGCATCCAAGTGCTGCATCTCGGACTCTTTTGTTGACTATGATGGCTATTCCGTTTCTTCTAAGGGATTCTTGCCCACAGTAGTAGATATAATGGTCATCTGAGTTAAATTCACCCGTTCCAGCCCATTGTGATGACCTAGACGGGTGGGATGAAGGGTGGAGATAGGAGGCTGTTCCAAGAGGGAGGGCATATTTATATGCATATAGCTGATTCACTTCATCTTACAATAGGAACTAACATGACATTGTAAAGCAATTACACACTAAATAAATAAAATCTTAAATGTACTGACCTCCCTGATCTCGGGTGGCCTCAGCCTGCAGTGACTTGAAGCAAGATTTTGATTCCCAACCAGAGATTGAGGTCAGGCCTAGACAGTGAGAGTACCAAATTCTGGCCACTAGACCGCCAGGAACCAGTGGTCAAAGACAATGCCCTGGCCCACTAACTGTGTAGAAGTGAATTTCCACACAGAGACGGAAAGTAGTAAACCAGTAAAGTGTTTATTAGGAGGTAAAGAGTATGTGTAGATAGACTCATGGGCTGGCTAAGAGAGTCACGCCCTCGTGGTGGTTTGAATCACTTTTATGGGACATTTCTTCCAGGTTTCCTTTGACCAGTCCTCTTGCTTTGCCTGGTTCTGAGTCTGTATTTGCTTTATCTCTGGGTTCTACCAAGTATGCACTCGCATCTCTTAGCCAAGATGGATTCTAGCAAAGAGGCTTATGGGTAGGTTGACATCATCTTTGGATCTCCAAGGAGCCTTTCTGCACATGTGTAGTCAGGAAGGTCTAGGTGACTTCAAGAATGAGGAATATGTGGTCCTTAATCCCAGATAAGATCTTTTATCTTGGATTTTCTGTCCACAGGGGAGAAAACAGCTGTTTAGCCTGGGGCCATCTTATCTCCTGCCTCCTGCCCCCTGCCTCTTCAGAGCAGTTCCTCTGAGCTGCGAGGCTGTCTCCCAGTTATAGTTCTCATCTGGGGCTGTGGATGAAAAATGCTGCCTGCTATATCAGTAAACAAAGAAAATTGAGGCTAACAAGCCATCAGCCACTGCAGATGCCCCAAACTGTGCACCCTGAGGGAATTCAGGATGGAGAAAGCAGGATCTTGGCCCCAGATAGCTGAGGTGCATGTCAAAACAATGATTTCAATAAGCCCAGACTCTTGCATCTTCCCAGACGTAGAAAAGTGCTAAATTCATTAACTTGAGATGACTGGTTTTTCTTTAATGAACAGTGATCCTTTGATAGTCCAACTTTGTTGTTTTTTGGTAGCTAAGTCGTGTCCGACTCTTTGTGACCACATGGACTGTAACCCTCTAGGCTCTTCTGTCTGTAGGATTTCCCACGCAAGAATACTGGAGTGGGTTGCCATTTCCTTTCCAGGGGATCTTCTCAGACCAGGGACCAAATCCACATCTCCTTCATTGGCAGGTGGATTCTTTACCACAAGGGAAGCCTGAAGTTCTGATTACCTGGGTTTTTCGTTGGTGTTTTGTTTTTTTTTTTTGCAAAAGCTTAGCTATCCTGTCTCCTCACTCACCCCTTCAGAGCAGTCCCTCAGAGCTACCTGAGAGGCTGCCTTCTGAGTGTAAGTCCTCAGAAAATCCACCAAATAAAACATGAATCTCAACTTTTTGGTTTTGCTTTTTTTCCCCTTAATTTATTTATTTTTAACTGAAGGATAATTACAATATTGTGTTGGTTTCTGCCATACATCAACATGGATCAGTCATAAATATACATACATCCCCTCACTCTTGAGCCCATTGTGGTTTTTTTTTTTCTTTCTTTTCAGTCTACAAAGAGACACATAGATTATTCTATATTCTCAACATGGGGAACTCAACGGGCCAAGAAAAGAGGTGTGAACTTGCCCAGGACACAAAGTCCAGGCAGGCCTAGAGAAGCCCCACAACCATGGGGAGGGGGTGTCAGGGAGGAAAACCTTGTTCTTACCCTCCAGGCTCATCTGGATGATATAAGAATTAAATTGGCATGAGACAGGTTAGCAGGAGAAAATCAAACAAAAGTTTCTAACTTGTCTATGCAGGAAAGACCCAGGAAACTTAACTAACCTTTGCCTCAAATACCATCCTTAGCAGAAAGGTAAAACAGGGTGCTAAGGGTGGGGAGAGCCAGTTGTAGAAGGGAACCAGAGGAAAAAAGCTCAGCAAACAAGGTTAAATGTTGCGATGCAGATTAAAGTCTTTGCTTCTCCAAAGAGTTTCTAGAGATCTGGTCATTCTCTTCCTGGTACTATGAGAAAGACACCCTTACAAATGGAGATTTCCCTTACAAATGTCAGTGTTTCTTACAAAAGAATGACCCTTCCTTTGGTTTGCAGCATTTCTTTCAGGTCTCCGGTTTCTTAGAAAATAACAAGCTTAAAATAATTAACATGCCAATAAAACACATTTGAGGGTGGCAAATTCTGGTCCCCCACTGGCCAGAGACGTTGAAACTGATCTACATTAAAAAGGCCGGACCCTGGCATTTGATTAACAGGGCCCTGGGTCTTAATTTCTTCCTGTGTAAGTTGGAGATGATAAAATGTATTTCAGAGAGTAATTTTGAAAATTAAAAAGAAATGAGGGGCTTCCCTGGTATTCCAGTGGTTAAGACTCTGCCCTCCCAATGCAGGTGCCCTGGGTTCAGTCCCAGGTCAGGGAACTAGATCCTACATAGCTCAACTAAAGATCCAACATGCTGCAGCTAAACAGCGCAAATGTTGCAATTAAGACAAGGTGCAGCCAAATTTAAAAAGAGAGAGAAAGAAAGCTTATCAAGCTGCGGAAAGACCTGGAGGAAACTTAAATGCATATTACCAAGTGAAAGAAGCCAATCCAAAAAGGGTTATCAATTATATAATTCCAACTACATGATGTTCTGGAAAAGAAAATTGCCCCACAGGGTCAACAGAAACTGGTAACTAAGAGAAATTCTTAAGAAAGAAAAAAAAGAGAGAGAGAAATTCTTGAGCTTATCTTACAGAACACCAGATAAGGGAACAGATAGTTTAAAAAAAAAAAAGCTCTCAGGCTGTAATTTGCCTTCAGTTACTTTTTTTTTTTTTTTTTGGCCACATCAGGTCTTAGTTGGGGAACCTGGGCTCTTCGTTGTAGCACACAGACTCCCTAGTTTGGGGTTCTCTAAGATCCCCGTGGCATGTAAGATCTTATTTCCCTGATCACGGATGGAACCCATGTCCCTTGCCTTGCAAGGTGGCTTCTTAACCACTAGACCACCAGGGAAGTCCCCCATTCAATTATCTTTTGACTCCTTAACCACCCCTACAGATAACACCTCTGACCTGCGGGGTGCTTTAGTAATGGGCTGAGAGTGTGGGTGCCTTAGGATGTTTTGATACTTGGAGTCAGCTCTTGTCCAGTAGTAGTTTGGCCCATGAATGACATTCTGGGCACATTTTGGTTTAAGCAAAAGCAGAGAAGGACGGTCAAGGCACTTCAATTAAGTACAAATCTCTCTCCCAGGAAAAGTAGTAGTTTATCCAACCCTGGCTGACATAAGCAAATATTTCATCATTTCCTTCATAAATCACTGGCTGTTATATTTAGTATATTTTTTTTTTATTTAGTATATTTTATATCCGCTTTCTTTTACTTATTGCAGCTCTCAGGCTCTAGAGCTCAGGCCTCAGTAGTTGTGGCACATGGGCTTTTTTACCCCACAGCACGTGCAATCTTCCCAGACCAGCGATCAAACCCGTGTCCCCTGCATTGGCAGGCAGATTCTTTAGCACTGAGTCACCACCACCCCACACCTACAGCCACTACATCTGCTCCCAATTGTGGTAGGTTGGAAAGTGTTAAATAACCAATATACAACCAATATCTGGTCAAGAAGACAGAATCCAAAATAGGTAATTCACCAGAGAGAATTTAATATAGGGAATTGGTTAAACAAATTTTGGAGGACTGAAAAATCAGAAGAACAAGGAAATGCAGAAATAATAACCACAGGAAACAGCTCTCAGTCCTAAAGCTGGAGACAGAGGGTGGAGGTGGGGTTCCCGGGCCCTGGAAGCTCAGAGGAGGGGCTGAATCCCCACTGCCACCGGCACCTCTGCCCCCGGCCAAGAGGCTGGTTCCGTGAGAACCTCATCCTATGCATGTGACTGTCGGCATGGCATCCCTGAACCTACACTACGTGGGAGCTCAGGGGCAGAACTTGAGGGAGCAGAGGTGAGCTGGCCACACAGCTTCCCAGGAGCAGGCCCCTCGAGGCCCGAGGAAAATGGTGGTAACTTTGCAGTTGGAAACCTTGGCTAATATCTGAGACTGAACGTATCCTTCTCGAATGAAGGTCCTTCTATACCTCGAAGTTACTGTAGACTTTCCCCTGAGAGTCGCCAGGGAAGTGTAGGGGCTGCCACCCAGCACCGCAGGGCCAGGGAGAACTGCCCCACGGAGCACAGGTCAGGAACAGGGCCAACAACAGAGGGTCTCTTTGTTAGGGGAAGCACACTGCCTGAAACCATCCACCCTGGCCAGGAACCATGGTCACCATTTGCGTGAGTTATTTTACGACAGGAGGTCCTGATAAGGAACATGGAACTAACAAGCCACCGCGAACAGGAGAAATTCAGGAAACGTCAAAAGGAGACACCGCATGTCCTTCCACCTCCCAGAATCCTTCTTGCTTGAGTCCATCTTGGCTGAGCAATGCTTGCGCCACCAGGAAGGACCCTGAGTCAGAATAATTGGCCAGAGACAACCCAGAAACTAACCCCATCACCATAAGACTTGAGACGGAGCCACGTGGCAGAGCAGTCCTCTGGGTTCCCTTAGCCTCCTGCTCTCCGCCCCAGCGCCCCTTCCCAATAAAGTATCATGCTTGGTCAGCATGTGTGTCTCCTGGGACAATTCATTTCTGAGTGCTAAGACGAGAGTCTGCTTTCAGGTCCTGGAAGGGGTCCCCCTTCCTGAGACAGCTTTGACACTGCCACCCACAGGCCTGGTTCACCTACTAGGTGCAAACCTAAGGCGCCAGCCCCACAGTAGACACACACTAAGTGTAACTGTTATTTTGAACCTGGCCCCCCTGCATTGGGAGCATGGAGTCCTAGCCACTGGACCACCAGGGATGACCAGTCATTCAAGAATTTTAAAGTTTATGCCTCAGCACTGTGGGAGAACTGGTGATATTGTGAATTATATTGTGAATTATAATAAGAAATGTACTTGATTTTCATCCTGTTTCTGGCACAGAGCTCTGAAAACCCTTGGAATTTCCTCAGTGATAAGAACAATAAAGGCGCCACTATCTTAGCCTATTTCTTTCAGCCACACTTGAGGTTAAAATGAAGTGACTTTTGGAAAGTACCTAAGGATGGGGCTGGTTGTCAGGGCAACCAACCAGATGACTGGAAGTTTGGACAGTTAAGCCCCACCCCTTCACCTCTGAGAAGAGGAAATGGTTTAGAGGTTGAATCTACCAATAGCCAATGTTTTAATCAACTATGTTTACATAATGAAGCCTCCATAAAAACCCAAAAAGGGTGGGGTTTGGAGGGCTTCCAGCCTGGTGAACCAGAATAACACATCCATGGGTACTGTGCTGGCCTCAAGACTCCCCAGGAGCAGAAGCTCCTGCCTTGGAGGCCTCACTCCATGTATCTCTTCATCTGGCCGTTGACTCATATCCTTTCATGCCCTTTGTAATAAACCCATAATCTAGTAAGTAAACTGGTTCCCTGAGTTATCTGAGCCACTCTAGCAAGTTAATGGGACCCACGATGGGGTCGTGGGAACCTCTCATGTATAGTTGGTCAGAGCACTGGACATGCACTGACATCTGAAGTGGGGTGGGCCGTCTCGTGGGATTGAGCCACCAACCTGTGAAATATGGCCCTATCTCTGAGTAGGTGGTGTCAGAACAGAGTTAAACTGTAGGACACCCAGCTGCTGCTGGAGAACTGGTGTCAGAGCTATAGAACACAACATCCCTGAAATGAGTGCTTCGTAGTTGTACTGAAGCATGAAATCTGAACCTCATGCTGTGGGGATGGTCCATGAGAGTGCATCAGTCAGCTGGTAGGGGAGGTTGGAAGGTGCTTGGCAATGGCTACACCTGGGAGTGAGAAGGACCTGAGTATAAACCCTGCCTCTGATGCTAAGTGACCTTGGACAAGGCTCTCAACCTCTGGACTCCTACCTCTCCTCTATAAAACAAGAGGTAATGTGTGCCTTGTGGGGTTGCAAGAAGGGCACATAGAAGGGCTCCAGGATGGTGACTGACCCTGACACTGTAACCAAAGGTGGGGCCCGCTCACCACTCAAAAGCAAAAGGGAAGTTTGCTTTATTTTGGATGCCAGCAACCTGAGGCAGTTGGGGGAGAGCAGACTCCTGTGTAAAGGTGACTCCCCACTCTGACAGTCAAGGGGCTAGAGCTTTTATAGACAGAGGGAGGGGACTCCATGCAGAAACAGCATAGTCAGCTCTGACCGTCATCTTGAAATTGGTCATCAGTGGTCCAACCCGCGTCATCTAGATTGTTTTAAGTACAGTCAATCTTCAGTTCCATAGTCAGTTTGTTTTCATTTCCTTGAGGCCAGTTCTCAGAATTGTGGCAGCTTAGGTCCATGGCAACAGTCTGGTCATCATGTAGTTAAATTATCCCACCCCGTGGGGATTTCAGTGTCTACAAGACAGCTCACAGGATATGGCTCAGAATATTATCTTTAAACCGGGAGGAGGAACTAAGATCCTTTGACTACGCTCAATGACTAAATTATTGTTATTTGGTCTCCTTTGATTGTTTTCCTGTGTTTGCATCTTCTCACTTCTCCGATTAAACTTATTGTTTGGCTAAAGTTTTTCCATAGACAAAAGGCAGGCAGAGGATATGGGGTGGGGGGGTTGGTAAGAGCCGTAGGATCCTGCTCCGTTTCAACATTGTGCTGCTGTTTTCCTGATAAGCACACTTGGAAAGAGTGAGAAGTATGAGTGAGGAAACCCAGCCCAGGACCATGACCCAGCATCGGAGGCAGGTTGCTAGGATACCGAGGCAGGTTGGAATCACTGGTGGGCAAGGAGCCACGAGCTGCTCTGGGCTGGAGGACCACTGAAAAATTTAGAACAAGAAGTCTTGGGCAAGGAGGAAAGACCACTTTCAGACTCATGGGCATTTCTTGAAGAGTTTTGACCTGGGTTAACTATCCTTCTCTCCAGCACTACCCCCCTAGGAAGCATTGATGATTTCAAGATTCACAACAAAATCCTTCTAGTCACCTGGCCCCTGAGCTCTTCCACCTCCTCACCCACAGTCAGAACCAGTGGCTTTAAATTTGTTTATCTTTGACCCAACCATGTATATGACTCAGGACACACATGCACCATGTATACAACCTTCAATGAAATAAAGCTTTATCGTGACACTTACCCTTCCTACACACGTTGAACTCTGCTATTTCCTATTCTGTTCTACTTCATTTTTATAGATGTACTAACTTAGTTTGGGACCTTCCCTGGCGGCTCAGATGGTAAAGAATCTGCCTGCAATGCGGGAGGCCCAGGTCCAACTCCTGGTTGGGAAGATCCCCTGGAGAAAGGAATGGCTATCCACTCCAGTACTCTTGCCTGGAGAATTCCAAGGACAGAGGAGCCTGGCAGACTGCAGTCTGTGTGGTCGCAAAGAGTCAAACACGACTGAGAAAATAACACTTTCACTAACTTAATTTTACAAGTCTTCATGACTCCAGTTCTAGAGAGGAGGAACCAGCAAAGGTGCCTGAGAAGAAGCAGCCAATGAGGCAGGAGAACAGAAAGCCTCTGCATCACTTGACCCAGGTATGCACCCTCTCATCCCCTCCTGTCTCTCCTTCCTCTAGAACCCCAAACCCAACCACCTTCCCACCTTACCCAGGGACTTCTGTCCCTTGACCCCGCCATCTGCTCCCTGCTTCTCACCCCTCCTGACATCACCTCCTCTTTGTCTGGCTTAGGTTACACAGCTCAGAACGCTCATCCGCTCATTGATTCATCCAATAAACAGCCACCCAGGACCCATACTGTGCCAAGCACCATTCTAGGTGCTGAAGATACAAATGCCCTGCTTGTGAAGCGCTTTTTATTAAGGGCAACAGACAATAAACACTGAATAAAGCCGAACACTGAAGCTATTTTAGTATAGCAACCAGTGCAAAGGCCTGAGGCAGCAGGGTGTCGGCAGGTCCCAGGGACAGAGCAGAAGCCAGTGAGAGCAAGAGAGTCACAGAGAGGGAGTCAGACAGGAAACAAGAGACAGATGACGGTCTCATAGGCCATTCCAAGGACGTTCCAAGGGTTTTCCTCTGAAGGAGGTGCTGCCATTGCAGGGTGTGGGGAGAGGAAGTGTCCTGACCTGACTTGGGTCTCCAAAAGCTCCCTCTGTAGGGAAACCAAGGAAGAGGATGCAGTTTAAGTCTTCCCTGGTGGTCCTGTGGTAGGAGTCCTACCTGCCCATGCAAGGGACACAGGTTCAATCCCTGCTCCGGGAAGATTCCACATGCTTCAGGGCAGTGAAACCTGCATGCCACAGCTCTGGAACCTGTGCTCCAAAACAAGAGAAGCCACCAAAACGAGAAGATCAAGCACAGTGACTGAAGAGTAGCCCCCGCTCTCTGCAACTAGAGAAAGGCCTCGCACAGCAAAGACCCAGGGCAGCCAAAAATAAATAAATAAAAACTTTTTAAAAGAGACTATTGGATTATTCCTGGTGAGAGATGACGGTGCTTTAGACCGGGGTAGTAGGCAAGGAGGATCTAATTAGGAAGGGTCAGGTCAGTCTAATAGGATTCGGTGACAGTTCAGAGTCAACAAAGCTGTTGGCCTGAGCAGCAGAAAGTATGGAGTTGCCTTTTACTGATATGTGGAGACTTTAGGAAGAGACTTTGCTAGTGAGGAAATCAGAAGTCAGATTTTACATCCATCAGTCAGAAATCCAAGTGAAGGTGGAAATCCAATACGTGGTCAGAAGTTTAAGATGATGTTCATCCCAGTGATTCATCTCGTAGGTATGGAAATGGAAACCCCCACCCAATGGAAATGCTTATCTAAGAACACTAGGAGATGTGAAAACTGTGTTTGTAACAGCTGTTCATAACAGCTTATTATTGCAAACAGCATGCCAGGAGCTTATGGAAGGAGAGTGGACAAGTAAATTTTTGTTTATTCCCCTCCCCACCCCCCCCCCACACACACGATGAAGTACTATATAGCACTGAACACATATAGGTCTGAGTCATGTTTTTAAAAGGGCTTCCCTGGTGGCTCAGATGGTAAAGAATCTGCTTGCAATGCAGGAGACCCAGATTGGATCCCCGGGTTGGGAAATGGCAATCCACTCAGTGTTCCTGCCTGGAGAATCCCATGGACAGAGGAGCCTGATGGGCTATAGTCCATGGGGCTGCCAAGAGTTGGACACAACTGAGTAACTAACACCTTCACTTTCATCCTTGTAAAAGGGTAAGTCAGATCATGTACTCCTCTGCTCAACCCCCTCAAGGGCTTTGTATCTTCCTTGGATGGAAAACCAGTCTTTTTTTTTTTTAATGTTACTTTTTAAATTTTTTATGTATTTATGGCTGTGCCGGATCTTCACTGCTACGTGCAGGCTTTAGTTGCGGTGAGCCAGGGCAGCTCTCTAGATGCGGTGCCCAGGCTCTAAAGCACGCAGGCTTCAGTAGTTGTGCCACAGAGGCTTAGTTGCTCTGAGGCATGTGGAATCTTCCTGGACCAGGGATCGAACCCGTGTCTCCTGCATTGCCAAGCAGATTCTTAACCACGGGACCACCAGAGAAGTCCCTGAAAGCCAGTCTTTACAAGGGCTTGCAAGCTCTCCGCCCGATCTGGTCTCAATGAACTCTCTGTCCTCATGGTTTTCCTTGTGGCCGAGGCCAAGCAGGCAGCCACCTTCCTGTTCTCCTGTCTGAGAAACCCTCCCCCATATACACCCAGATATGTTTCTTACTGCTCTTAAGGTGCCATCCTATCAGTGAGGACTCCCCAACTGGCCTCCTCATTGCTGTCTACCCCCTTCACCTGCTTGCCTTCTTTCCCAGCCAGATCACCCCAATTTGTCTCCCCCAAGGAGAACACAGGCTCCTGGAGGGCAGTTGTTGTTGTTCAGTTGCTGAGTCGTGTCCGACCCTTTGCAACCCCATGGACTGCAGCATGCCAGCTTTCCCTGCCCATCACCAACTCCCGGAGCTTGCTCAAACTCATGTCCATTGAGTCAGTGATGCCATCCAACCGTCTCATCCTCTGTCATCCCCTTCTCCTACCTTCAACCTTTCCCAGCATCAGGGTCTTTCCCACTGAGTTGGCCCTTCGCATCAGGTGGCCAAACATTGTTCAATTGTCCTGCCACCAGGGCCACCTCCAGGGTGGCCAAGCCTCTGCCCAGATATTCTTTTTCTGGTCTCCTGTCTAGGTGGACGATTGCAGACACATTAAATCATCATGTCAGTGTCACTCCCACAGCTCAGTCTCCCGTGATCCCACACCAGGCGGCAGTACAAGCTGACTCCTGGAACTGAGGCCAGGCCACAGGGCCCAGAGCTCCTGGGGTCAACTTCAGGCAAAGGGTACAGGATCAGAGATCCACTGAGCGAGGGGTGGGAAAATGGGGACCCAGCTCCGTTCTAAAGGTAACACTGCCTCACACACAGAAGGGATCACGAAAAATTATTGTGAAAATACACTGAGCTTGACCTTTTTTTTTCCTTTTTCAGTCCTTTCCTGTCCAAGTTCTGGCTAAGAGACCACAAGAATTCACTTAAACAAAGGCTGTCCACCTCAGCATGCAATTTACCAGGTCACACAGAAAGGAAGTCTCTGAGAACAGTAGTGGGTGTCCCTGTGAGCCCAAGGTTGGGTCATCTGGAGGCATTATTCAGGGAAACAGAGCATCTTGATTTGCATGAATGAGCTTTCAGGACCCCCAGGGTTCAACTGAGCAACAGGGAACTGCTTCAGCAACATAGAACATCTCAGGATTGCAGAGGACTCCAGAGCCTGGGCATCAGAACTCCCTGGAGCTGGATGTCCAGCCTTCGACACCCACAGTAGAGAACAGGGTATGTAGATTCCTGCGAGGCAGAGGAGGGTCCCTGAAAACCAGAGCCCGGAGTATTTGCAATGAGGCGGGCAGAGGTGGGGGGATGTGGATCCTGTGAACACCATGCCGGGTGTCCACCTGAGCACAGAGTTTTCCAGACACCAGAAAGTCAAGGGCGATTTCCAGACCAGACCCTTCTGCCATCAGCTCAGGGTGCCCAATCACTGTGGACAAGCCACAGGGGTGGATGAATCACAAAGCCGTGTAGGTCAGAGCTGGGGGTCCTCCAGCTGGGATCGATGGGGATCTGTGTCGGTCTCAACTGGCCGGCGGCAGGAGTCAGACTGGGGAGGGAGGAGGCCCACTTCTCTCATGAAGAATTCTCAGAAGGCCTCTGCCCACTCCCAGGACAGCCAGGGCGAGGCCCAGAGCCAAGACAAATGCTCTGGGTGACAAAAGATGGAATTTCCCCACCAAGGAAACCGGGAGGAACTTAACGTTCTTTTCTGAGAGAAAGAAGATAGTGATGAGAAGGCAGAGGAAGGAAGGTGAGGAAATAGGGAGGGACAAGCAACCGGGAGCTGGAACCAGGCTGCAGAAAGACCTCAAGAAGTTCATTTGGAAAGAACAGGTGGGCACCTGTCCAGCCTGGAGCCCTCATTGTGCATTCCCTCCATCACCCCCGCCAGGCACCTGGAAAGCCGGCCACAAGCACGGATGCCTCTCGGTGGGGGGAGAGGAGGTTGATTTTGAAGTAAAGGAGAAGCTTGCTAGGTTGGCAAACAGGATCGTCGCGGAGAGTGGTGATAAGATTGCTGTTGGCCCGAAGCAGGAAGTCAGGGCCAGTTGACCAAGAGAAGCACGGGGAGGAAGATGTTAGACTTTCCACAGTGAAGTATGAAGAAATGAGGCAATCTTAGCTAAATGGTGAGAGTTGTGCCCTCCCAGCTGCCCAGCGTCTCCCTTCTGTTCTTTTTTTTTTTTTCTTTAGTGACTAACTTAATTGTGACTGTCTCTAGTACCCACAAGCCAATGAAGCCTGGAAAAACTTGACACATAAATAAGCAGGATTCATTGTTATTTCCACTAGGAATATTTCCAGCTGTGTAAGTGGTCTTGATGTGCTTAGCTTTCTGATATGCAGAGTCCTTCCGATGAAGGATAACACGAACCCTGTGTGCTCAGCCATGTTCTGCTCTTTGCGACCCCACAGACTATAGCCCGCCAGGCTCCTCCGTTCATGGGATTCTCCAGTCAGGAATACCAAAATGGGTTGCCATCTCCTTCCCAGGGGAATCTTCCCGACCCAGGGATCAAACCCACATCTCCTGTGACTCCCGCATTGACAGGTGGATTCTTTACCACTCAGCCACCAGGGGAGCCTGCAACACAAAACGCTCTTTTCCCCTCTTCACTGAGGATGCTCAGCTTTAATGCGCTATGAAGTTATAACACTATAAAGCATCAAAGCAAAGTAAGGTGGAGAGATTATCTTTATCAATATGTTGTCTAGATGCTTCATGATTCCCAAGCCCAGACCCTTGTGAATCCTAGAAGTAACAGAGCTATGAATAAAAACTGAAATGGCTATCTGTTTCTATCGAGTTCTGAGCATAACCTCATAAGTCCCTGCTTTGGGCCCTTGGGTGCTGGTTTTTGAGTAATACCCAGGGAGCACTCTCTGTGTAGTTGTGGAAGATGCCCATTGGTGATGGCATGCACTACAGCCCTGAGTCAACCTCATCACTGCTCTGAGCCTCCCTTACCTTACCATCAGTGGAGACCCCAAGACCTACCTCCCAGGTTGTAGGGATTAAACAGAAAGCCCCTGTGATGGTTAATGTGATATGTCACTGTGTTTAGACCCTGGTGCCCAGACATGCAGACAAACATTATTCTGGGTGTTTCTATAGGGCTGTTTTTGGATGAGATTTACACTTAAATCTATGGACTTGAGTGAAACAGACTGCCCTCCATAATATGGCGGGGACACGGCCCTCATTCAATCAGTTGAAGACCTGAGTGGAAGGCAAGATTGCCCTTCTCTGAGCAAGAAGGCATTCTGCAGCAGGCAACCTCTGAACTTGATCCACAGCATCAGCTCTTCCTGTGGCTCCAGGTTGGCAGCCCACCCTCTACTCAAGACCATCCCCCCCACCCCCAACCCAGAGCTGTTGTGAAGCTGAAAGAGATAAGCTTTGCATGAAAATTGTGGTTTGTTGTTTTTTTTTTTTTTTTTATCAGCTGTGGGTCCTATCAGCTCTTCCTGTCTAGGCACCCAGAGTCAACGTAATTCCCAAGCAGCCCTATGGTGCGGGCTGTTCCATCTGCATAAACAGCTTCTATAATTGCTCCTCCAGGTGGGCAGGGTTGTGCCATCTTGTGGGTGTAGGACAGCCAGGTGAAAAGTCATCACCTCCTTCCTCTGGGAGAGAGGTTCGTTGCTGGGTTGAACTTTCAGAGGTAAAATCTAAGTATACACGGAGGTAAGGGAGTTTGAACATGGGAATGCCCTTGGAAAGGGTCTGGCCGAGGAGCTCAACTCTAAGTTGGACAACAGTGGTGTGAGGATGGGGGCCATTTGCACAAGGACACCTGGGGACAGAGAAAGAGCAGAGCCCTGGCCCACTGCCCTGCGGTTTCAGGTGGCTTTTGTCAATGAGAAACAAACAAACCGGTTGAGGAACTTTCTCTAGATCACACTGCAGCTGGTGGTGGGGCAGGACATGAACACAGATCCTCCCCACTTGAACCTAGGCTCTTCCCACGGCTCTTGGAGGGGAAGGTGAGAGAAGCGGGACCCAGACAAGCCTGCCCGGCTATGTGCATTTCTATGCTTCTGTGCTTCTCTTTTTGATTCTTCTCTTTTTTTTTTCAATCTTGCCAAATTGGCACACATATTTTTAGTCATACTTTTTTTTCCTACAGTTCAATGAATTTCTATGGACAGTGTCTATTTAGATATTTCTTATCTTTTTTTCGCATTCATTTTATTTTATTCTAATTGAAGGATAGTGGATTTACAATGTGTTAGTTTCAGGAGTATAGCACAGAGATTCAGTTATATATATATATATATATATATACATATATATATATTCTTTTTCAAATTCTTTCCCCATTCAGGTTATTATAGAATACTGAGCAGAGTTTCCTGTGCTATTCAGCAGGTCCTTTGGGTTTTCTATTTTAAGTATAGCATGTGTATACATTCATTCCAAACTCCTACTTTATTCCTCCTCTCTTTATCTTTTTTTAACATTTAAATTTGTTTTTAATTGAAGGATAATTGCTCTACATTATTTTTACAACTTTTTATTTTCTATCAGGGTATAGCCGATTAGCACTGTTGTAATAGTTTCATATACATATACATGGATATGATATGTATGTATCATATGTATGTATGGATACATACATATACATGGATCCATTCTCCCCCAAACCCTCATCCCATTCAGGATGGCACTTGACATTGAGCAGAGTTCTTTGTGCTATACAATAGGTCTTTGTTGGTTATCCATTTTAAACATAGCTGTGTGGACATGACCTTCCCAAAGTCCCTAACTTACTATTAACAATTCTGCGTTGGTTTCTGCCATACATCAACATGAATCAGCCATAGATAAACATATGTCCCCTCCCTCTTGAACCGCCCTCTCTTTGATTTCTCTTGAACCAAACCACCACTTTGCAATTCCTTTCCCTCCCACAGTTCCAGCCAGATCCACATCATTGAAATGTCACTCAGCACACATTTATGGAGTGCTCTCAACAGGCAAGGCATGAAGCCATCAGATCTAAAAGGAAACACACTCCCCAGACGTGGTGGGGGACAGGGCCCTTAAACCAGGAAATGGACAATTACAGTCCAGAATAAGAAGCAATCTGACACTGCCAGATGTGGATGTGAAAAGCATACAGAGAGACGGTCTTTGGAAGCTTCCTGAGAAAGTGACCTGTAAGCTGAGATCCCAGGTGGTTAACTGACTGCGACAAACAGTGCAGACTGGAGTCTTTGTAAACCCCTAATGGGATCAAGGGGCTTCCCTGGGGGCTAAGTGGTACAGAATCTGCCTGCTAATGCAGGAGACACGAGTTCAATCCCTGGGTTGGGAAGATCCCCTGGAGGAAGAAATGGCAACCCACTCTAGTATTCTTGCTGGGAAATCCCATGGACAGAGCGGCCTGGCGGACTATAGCTTAGGAGATCCAGCAACCCCTGGAATGGGTGGATTCACCCAAGGAAAGGGAGAAGAAAGGGGAAGAGAAAGAGGAACACCAAGATTTAAGAAACCAGTGTTCCAAGCCAAGGCAGGATGGGGGAATCAAAACTCACCGACAGCCGCCATTGTTTGGACAAAGAGCTGGTTGCTGACCTGGCATGAATCTGCTTCCTGGATCCCTGCACGTGGGAACTAGACAGACTGCCTGGTTTTGCAACCACTCACTCCCTGGGTGTGGATTGTACTCAGCGTGACCACACTCAATCTCTCTCCCTTGGTTTCCTCATCTGTCAAATGGGCTAGTAACAGTGCTTACCTCTTTGAATTGTTGTTCTGGGTATTCAGTGGGTCACTTACACACAAGTGCTTAGAAAAGCACCTGACAGGTAGAGTTCCATAAACATTCTGTTAAAAAATATGACAGGGGAATTCAGTTCAGTGTTTAGGAGTCCACACTTCCTCTACACAGGGCGTGGGTTCAATCCCTGGTGAGGGAACTAAGATCCCACATGCTATGAAGCATGGCCAAAAATTTTTTAAAAATCGTGAAACTGGCTAAGAAGTGAAGGAAAGAGTAGGGGTCATGGTTTGAGGCTCATCTTTCAAGGAATTTGACTTTGCAGTGGGGGAGAAAAACAGCAGTTGAGGGTGATGTGGGGTCAGGGGAGGGTTTGCTATGAGTGAGTGAATGTTAGTCGCTCAGTCGTATCCAACTCTTTGTAACCCCATGGACTATAGCCTGCCAGGCTCCTCTGTCCATGGCATTTTCCAGGCAAGAATACTGGAGTGGGTTGCCATTCCCTTCTCCAGGGGATCTTCCCGACCCAGGGATCGAACGCAGGTCTCCTGCATTGCAGGCAGATTCTTAACTGTCTGAGCCCCAAGGGAGCCCAGGTTTACTATGCCAGATGGAAAAATCTGAGCATGTTGGAATACAGGCTGAAGGGAGTCAGGAATGAGGGGAAGGTGGAAGACTTGGGGGTAGAGGGCGGAGGTAGAAAGTTTCAGGTTCCAAGAAAGGGCGGGAGAGAGGTGAGGTGAGGCTGAAGCCGGTCTGTGGGCAGGAAGGTGGGGGTGGGAGCCTGGGGCAAAGGCTTCTGTTGACTCCCCAGGGTGAGATGATGTCGTTCCGGAGAACGAGGCAGTGGGCGGGAGGCCAGCAGAGAAGGGTCAAGATGCCCTTGCGGGGAAATGGAGAACCTCTTCCAGTCTGACCAGCTGAGAATAACCCCTCACCTGGCAGGATGGTTTCCCAGCACATCCTTGTCCCACCCTCCCAACAGCCCCAAGGGATATTCTTGTCACTCCCCCATGTGAGAAGGAAACCCAGTCTGAAGGTTAAGACAGCAGACTTAGAACCAGGTGCAATGTGGGACTGTGCACTAGGGCTTTCCTAAGGCTTCTTGGAGACACGTGCACACACACACTCACACACATACAGATGCTCACACACATACACACACATATACACACATACTCACACACCCTCACACACATACAAAAACATACACACTCACACCCTCACACGCATACACACACACATACAGACGCTCACACACACACACTCACACACATATACACTCACACACACACACACACACACACACTCACACACCCTCACACACATACAGACGCTCATACACACTCACACACACACACACACATGCTCACATACCCTGACACGCATACACACTCTCACACACACACACTCACACACACATACACACACACATCCTCAAATACACACTCACACACACACACACACATACACATACAAAAACATACTCACACACCCTCACACACATACACACATATACACACACACATACTCACACATCCTCGCACACATACAAAAACATACATACTCACACACCCTCACATGCATACACACTCACACACACATACAGACGCTCACACACACCCACACACATATACACTCACACACCCTCCCACACATACACTCACACACATACACACACATACTCACACACCCTCACACACATACAAAAACATACACACTCACACACCCTCACACACATACACACTCACACACACACACATACACAAACACATCCTCACATACACACTCACATACCCTGACACACATATACACTCTCACACACATACACACACACTCACACACATACAAAAACATATACTCACACACCCTCACACACACACCCTCACACACACACACACCCTCACACACATACACAGTCACATACATTCACACATCTGCACACACACTCATACACATATACACTCATATATTCTCATGCACATACACTCTCATACACCCTCACACACTCTCACCAAAACTCTCACACACACATACACAGTCACACGCACACACCTTCCCTGAGGGCCTGGCCAGAACAGGCTGCCGCCCACTATGTCCACCTTCCCGGCAGACTGCAGCCTTATTACCTGTTCCAGGATGACCTCTAATCTCCCCTCACCCAGGAGAACATTAGTCACTTATTCACAATGAAGAAAACCAGGCGCAGGACAGACGATGGGAATCATGGGCTAACATCTGCATCATCAGGGCGCCGTGTGAGTGAGCCTGCTTCTATGTGCGTGGAACATTTCCAGAAGGGTGAGCAAACTCTCCAGTGGTTGCCTGGGGAGGGGAGCTGCTGGCTGGGAAGGAGGGAGATTTCCGGTGCACTCTCTTCTGTGCCTTCTGAATTTTGAAACAGCTAAATGAGTCATACACACATTAAAATAGAAACCCGTGCTTTGACCCCTGTGAGGAAAACCCTATTTACAGCACACCCTGTGGCCGAGCTCCATGATGATGTCGTGAGTGGAAGCCCACGGTGCGCCCCTGGTCCCTCTGGCCCTTCCTCTATCTTCCCCTGGGCTTCTAGTCCACATCTTACCCCCTCGTCAGGCTCTGGCCCTCAGGCATTCCTGTGACTCTGAACTGCAGGAACCAGGAACCCAAGTGTGGGTGACGACAGCTCCCCAAGGACGGCCAATGAGGATGTGGCGGGCAGACCACGTCAGGTCTGTGATCCGGGTCTTTCCTCATTGGTCTCATTGGGTCACCACAATCTCTCTCACTCTGTTAGGTCTAAAAATATAACTGTAAGGAATTCACAGCAAGAAGGCTCTGAAGGATTCTAGGGACCCCAGGAACAACCACCCTCAGGAGGCCATGTAACAGGAAGGGGACAGTGCCCAGGATCCAGGGTGCAATCACCTCTCGGGTGGGCCGCCTCTTTTTCTGCTCTTTCTGGGCCTCTTCCTGCTTCTGCCCCTCGAACATAAGGCCTAGCCCATCCCCAGCGCTCTGATGTGGCCACAGCCCTGACACCAAAGCCCATCATGGGCCCTGGTCAGCCTGTGGTGCTGAGGCTGAACCAACCATTCGTGGCCAAAGGAGGCAAGGCCACGTGGTTTAGGACAAAATCCTGCAGAAGAGGCTTCGGGCCTTCGGTCCCATGTTGTTGTTGTTCAGTGGCTCAGTTGTGTCCAAATCTTTGCGATCCCATGAACTGCAGCAGGCCAGGCTTCCCTGTCCTTCACCATCTTCCAGAGTTTACGCAAACTCATGTCCCTCGAGTCAGTGATGTCATCCAACCATCTCATCCTCTGTAGCCCGCTTCTCCTCCTGCCTTCAATCTTTCCCAGCATCAGGGCCTTTTCCAATGAATTGGCTCTTCACATCAGGTAGCCAAAGGATTGGAGCTTTAGCGTCAACATTGGTCCTTCCAGTGAATATTCTGGGTTGATTTCCTTTAAGATTAATTGGTTTGATCTCTTTGCTGTCCAAGGGACTCTATGGCAGACCCCAAGTCTCCAGGGTACCTGTAATCTGGGAGCCATAGTTCTCCCCCAGCTATCCTGGCCTCACCTGACCTCTGGGTACTGCCTCTCCTGGGAAGTGTTCTTGTGAACAGAAGGGAGGAGACCTTGCTTGAATCTGAGAGCCAGAAGAAATACCTCTGATATTTGTTGTGAGGGAGAAGATCCAGGTTTATAAATACCTGACACAAAGGACCCACACAGGCGTACCCCGCCTCCCAGTCTCCTCTGCGGCCACAGCCCCTGGCAGCCACCCCACTGGCTGATGTTGCCAGGACTCCAGCAGTGGTGAAAATATTTGGAGCTTTTGGGCAATCCATGCACATAAAAAGAGAAAAATAAACTCCAGAAGCAGCATGGAATTTTCAGTCGAAACGTTCTAGATTTTATTTCTGTATCTGCCACTTACCAGCTATACAATCTTAGGCAAGCCCTTTAAAGTCACTGAGCCTCAGTTTCTTCATCTGTGAAGTGGGAGTAACAATACCTAATTCACAAGGTTGACATGAGGATTAAAAGAAAGAATGTGAGTAACAAAACATGTAGTAGATGCCTCGCAAAAGACTGGCCCCGCCCCTCCACTCTCCTCCTACCTTTCCTGCAGGAAATTCCCTCCACTTAAGTCAACCAGAGTCAGTTTCTGTTGGCTAAAACCAAGAACACGCACTGACAGAGCCTGGTAGAAGCCAGAAAAGTTGCTTTCCCAGCCTCATTTTAATCCAGGGAATAGGCATGTGACCTAAGCTCCACCCAAGGCAACCAACTGAGGTTTAAAATTTTGAGTGAAGAAAGAGAGTGAGGAGGCAGGTACTAGTAGGGCTACGTTTCCTGGCAACGGAGGAGATGGAGGCATGGACCTCTGGGGCTTGAGGACATGAGGTTCCTGTGTCTAGGGGACCCATGTTGGCCGTATGAGATGCCCTGCCCATGACTAGGGATGGGGGCGCACCTTCGCTGGCCTAGTAATAGGTCTGTGTGGCTTGCAAGCTGGTCTCTTGGCTCTTCTTGGAAGTTTCCTGGGCATCAAATATCCTAAAATAAATTATTTTTCTGACCAGGAGTTTTATATTTTGCAGCTACAAACACTGATACACACACTCACAGAAGCGACCTGATTTATTGTATTTCAGATTTAATGAGGTATAATTGACATACAAAATTGTAAGATATTTAAGGTGTATATTGTGGTTATTTGATAGACATATGCATTATGAAAGGATTACCCCATCCAGTTTATTAACATATCCATCACCTCATATATTTATCTTTTGTTTTAGGGGCTTTTTTTGCAAGAACATTTAAGTTCTACTACCTTGACAATTGCAATTTTACAGTACACTGAAGTGAAGTGTTAGTTGCTTAGTCATGTCCGATTCTCTGCGACCCCATGGACTATAGCCCGCCAGGCTCCACTGTTCATGGAATTCTCCAGGCAAGAATACTGGAGTGGGTTGCCATTCCCTTCTCCAAGAGATCTTCCTGACCCAGGGATTGAACCCAGGTCTCCTGCATTGCAGGTGGATTCTTTACCATCTGAGCCACCAAGCAAGCCTTATAATGCATTGTTATCACCTAAAGTCACCATTAAGTCACAGCTTATTAAAAAGCAGAGACATTACTTTGCCAACAAAGGTCCATCTAGTCAAAGCTATGGTTTTTCCAGTAGTCATGTATGGATGTGAGAGTTGGACTATAAAGAAAGCTGAGCACTGAAGAATTGATGCTTTTGAACAGCAGTGTTGGAAAAGACTCTCGAGAGTCCCTTGGACTGCAAGGAGATCCAACCAGTCCATCCTAAAGGAAATCAGCCCTGAATATTCATTGGAAAGACTGATGCTGAAGCTGAAACTCCAATACTTTGGCCACTTGATGCGAAAACCTGACTCATTTGAAAAGACCCCAATGCTTGGAAAGATTGAAGGCAGGAGGAGAAGGGGACATCAGAGGATGAGAAGGTTGGATGGCATCACTGACTCAGTGGACATGAGTTTGAATAAACTCTGGGTGTTGGTAATGGACAGGGAGGCCTGGCACTCTGCAGTCCATGAGGTCGCAAAGAGTCGGACATGACTGAGCAACTGAACTGAACTGAACTGAAAGTAACCATGTTTACATTAGATCCTCAGATCTTATTCATCTGAAAATTTGCAAGCTTTTACCAACCTCTCCCTATTTCCCCTACCCACCACACACACCCAGGCCCTGACAATTAATTTTCTACATTCTGTCCCTATGAGTTTAACTTTCTAAAATTCTACCTATAAGAGATAACATGGAATATTTGTCTTTGTCTGTCTGGCTTATTTCACTTAGCTTATAGCCCTCAAGTTTTGTCCATGTCATCACAAACCATAGGATTTCCATCTTTCTCATGACTGAATAGTATTTCATTGTGTATATATCTTCTTTATCTATTCATCCATTGAGGGACATTTAGGTTGTATCTGTATCGTGCTGTTGTGAGTATGCTGCAATGAACATGGGGCTGCATATATTATTTCTCTGAGATCTTGTTTTCCTTTCCTTTGGATAAATACCCAGAAGTGGGGCTGTTGGATTATATGGTAGTTCTATTTTTAATGTTTTGAGTAAACTTCATACTAATTTTCATAATGACATATTAGGGTTTTTTGGTGGAGGAGGCCGGCATAGTATACAGGACTTCCTCAACTAGGGATTGAATCCATGACCCCTACCTTGGAAACTCAGAGTCTTTTTTTTTTTTTTTTTTTTGGCTATGTTGGGTCTTAGTTGTGGCACGTGGGCTCACCAGAGAACACAGGCTCAGTAGTTGCAGCACGTGGAATTAGTTACTCTGAGACATGTGGGATCTTAGTTCCCTCACCAGGGTTCAAATCCATGTCCTCTGCATTGGCAGATGGATTCTTAACCACTGAACCACCAGAGAAGTACCAGCCATTACTTTTTTGAATAAACTTTCTGTCCTTTTCTCCCTCTCTTCTCCTCATGGAATTCCTATAAAGTGAATATTGGTCCACTAATGGCATCTCACAAGGTATCTTTAGGGTTTCCCTGGTAGCTCAGCTGGTAAAGAATCCACCTGCAATGCAGAAGACCCCAGTTTGATTCCTGGATCTGGAAGATCCACTTGAGAAGGGATAGGCTACCCACTCCAGTATTCTTGGGTTTCCCTGGTGGTGCAACAGGTAAAGAATCCACCTGCAATGTGGGAGACCTGGATTCTATCCCTGGATTGGGAAGATCCCCTGGAGAAGGGAATGACTACCCACTCAAGTATTCTGGCCTGGAGAATTCCATGGGCTATAGCCCACTGGGTCCTGTGGGATCACAAAGAGTCAGACACAACTGAGCAACTTTCACTTTCACAAGCTATCTTTACCCCTTTTTTTTCTTTTGTTTTTTTTGCTCCTCTAATTGGATGAATGCCAATATCATGTCTTCAAGTTCACTAATCCTTTCTCCTACTTGATCTAGTTTGCTATTGATCCCCTTTATTGAATTTTTCAGTTCAGTAACTGAATTCTTCAGCTCTGTGATTTCTGTTTGGTACTTCCTTATATTTTTCTAATTCTGTTGAAACCCTCACTTTGTTCATGCGTTGTCCTCCTGACTTCAGTGAGTCTCTTTATGACCATTATTTTGAACTCTTTATCGAGTAAGTAATTTATGTCTGTTTCTTTATCTTGTTATCTTTCTTTTTTGAAGCATGTTCTTCTGTTTCTTCTTTTTCCTTTACTTCCCATGTTGTTTTCTGTGCAATAGATAAAACAGCCACCTGGCCCAATCTTGACAGGCTGGTCTCAAGTAGCAGATGAACTTTATCATTCAGCTCAGCTCAGCTCCTGACAGGCTGGTTCTTGATTATCTTTCAAGCCTCTGTGATTGTTCAAACTGCATTCTTTGTTCTCCATGGCTCCCAGTAGTTGAGGATATGCTGAGACCTGTCAGTGTCCCAAAGTCAAAGATCTCTGTCTGATGTCAATCTAGATTCAGGTTGATTGGAAGCCAGACTCTGAAGCAACAGTTTTTAAGTTATGCAAATAGGACTCCTTCAGGGAAAGACTGAGAAAAGGACATTTCTGTCTACTCCCTCTCCACTAAGCCTGGAGGTGCATAGCTCATTAAGAACTATTTTTTCGTTTGCTATAGTCTTGTGGACCCTATGGATGCAAGTCCCATTGACTTTCAGAGCTAGGTGTTTTGGCGGGCTGATCTCAGGTGGCCTCAGCCTGCAGTGGCTTGAAACAGGGCTTCAGTTCCCAGCCAGATATCGAAGCCAGGTCACAGTGGTGAGAGCACCACATCGTAAACACTGGACAAGTGGTCATTGACAAGACCCTGGCTCCTCAGCTTTGCAGAAAAGAATTACCACAAAGACAGAAAGTAGTGAAGCGAGTAAAGAACTTATTAGGAGGAAAAGAGTACAGTATGTGTGGATAGACACATGGGCAGGCTCAGAGAGAGAGTTGCTGAGTCGCACCCTCATGGAAGTTTGAATCATGTATATGGGACATTTCTTCCAGGTTTCCTTTGGCCAATCATTTTGATTTGCCTGGTTCCAAGTCAATATTTGGTACATCTCAGGGTCCTCCCATGTGTCCATGCTCATCTCTTAGCCAAGATGGATTCTAGTGAAGAGGCCTATGGGTAGTTGATATCACTTACTATGAGGTGGCACTCCCTCCCTTTTAAACTTCCAAGGAGCCTTTCTGGGCATATATAGTTGAAGAGGTCTCCTTAACTTCAAGAATGAGGAATATATGGCCTTTTATCTCTTATCTGGGCAGGGCCCAGCCTCCTCCATCATCCTGCACTTATAGAGTATCTGCTATCATGGAGTTTCTGTCCAGAGGGGAGACACTGTTCAACCTAGGGCCCATCTATCTCCTGTCTTAGGCCCATCCCCAAAAGTGGAAGTCCTAAAAGCTAGAGCACAAGATATTAGGTCCAAAGAATTGACTCCCGAGGGGGACACTGGGAGTTGAGTCCCCTCCTGACTGCATAGCACTGTGTAGGATGGGGTTTATGTCTCAGTCTTTCTACTCATTTTGATGTGGATATTTTCCCATTCATCCAATGTATAGAATTCACTCAGCTGATTTCTGCAATTTTTTATGGAATTTTTGCACATGTTGCTATAGATTTGCTGTGCTCATAGGAGAAGGTGAGTTCAGAAACCTCCTACATCACCTTCTTGGATCAAGCAGTACTTGATTGCTTTTAACACAGTCATTTACACGCCATTAAGTTTCACCAGTGTGGGGTTTATTATACAACATCCACCGTAAAAACTCCCTAGTAGCCACAAGTATCTCCTTTGTTAGGAGCCTCTGCTTTCCTTGTCAACTGTCTCTGAAATAAGATACACCAAGGAAACTTGAAGAGACTGGTCTGCTTAGCCCAGGTGGTGCTAGTGGTAAAGAACCCACCCACCAAAGCAGGAGACATAAGAGACTTGGGTTCAATCCCTGGGCCAGGAAGATCCCTTGGAGAAACAAATGGCAACTCACTCCAGTATTCTTGCCTGGAGAATGCCATGGACAGAGGAGCCTGGCAGCTATAGTCCATGGGGTCACAAAGAGCAACTTGGCACAGTCTGCTTGTAGCAAAGGGGACAGAGGAAGTCTGGATGAGCCTGTGGGGTTCAGTGAGGTTCTTCAGAGAAGGTAGCAGGCTTTGGACACATACACATCTACATGTATGCATGCTAAGTCACTTCAGTCGTGTCCAACTCTTTGTGATGCTATGGATTGTAGCCCATCAGGCTCCTCTGTCCATGGCATTCTCCAGGCAAGAATACTGGAGTGAGTTGCCATGACCTCCTCCAGCGGATCTTCCTGACCCAAAGATCAAATGTGCATCTCCCATAGCTCCTGCACTGCAGGCAGATTCTTTACCTCTGAGCCACCAGGGAAGCACCACATATATATATATATATGTGTGTGTATATAAAATATACTGTTCATCTCTCTGCCTGAAGGGGCTCTTTATGTTTGTTCATTAATGTGTCCCAAGCATCTAGAACACCTGGAACACAGTAGGTGCCCAGGAAACATTTATTGAATGGGGGATGAATCTATTCAGCAGATTTTTTTTAAGCCTACTCTTCACCAGACCCCATGTCATGTCTACACAAGGAAGATAGTCTTCGCATCTTGAAGCTTACGGTCAAGCTTCTTATCTGCTGAAACTATTATAAAGTACATTGAGAAATGAATGAAAGTAATGTACTCACCTTCCCAGGGAATGTGGGATCTTTACAGAGAAACTTTTTTTTTTTAATTTATTGATTTTAGTTGGAGGCTAATTACTTTACAATATTTTAGTTGTTTTTGCCATACATTGATATGAATCAGCCATGGGTTTACATGTGCTCCCCATCCTGAAGCCCCCTCCCACCTCCCTCCCCATCCCATCCCTCTGGGTCATCCCAGTGCACCAGCCCTGAGCACCTGTCTCATGCATCGAACCTGGACTGGTGATCTGTTTCACGTATGATAATATACATCTTTCAATGCTATTCTCTCAGATCATCCCACCCTCACCTTTTCCCACAGAGTCCAAAAGACTATTCTATACATCTGTTGGTGGGAATGCAAACTAGTACAGCCACTATGGAGAACAGTGTGGAGATTCCTTTAAAAACTGGAAATAGAACTGCCATATGACCCAGCAATCCCACTGCTGGGCATACACACCGAGGAAACCAGAACTGAAAGAGACACACGTACCCCAATGTTCATCGCAGCACTGTTTATAATAGCCAGGACATGGAAGCAACCTAGATGTCCATCAACAGACGAATGGATAAGAAAGCTGTGGTACATATACACAATGGAATATTACTCAGCCATTAAAAAGAATACATTTGAATCAGTTCTAATGAGGTGGATGAAACTGGAGCCTATTTTACAGAGTGAAGTAAGCCAGAAAGAAAAACACCAATACAGCATACTAACGCATATATATATGGAATTTAGAAAGATAGTAACAATAACCCTATATGCAATACAGAAATACAGAGAAATTCTTTAACCCAGAGAGTGACCCTTGGACTTCAGGATTTCAGCCAAGCTATTTCTGGGCAGGGCAGCCTTCTGGGTACAGCTCAGGTTACACCTTCAAGGCTACCCCGCCCACGCGGCCAGCCTGCCAGAGCCTGATCAGAGAAAGGAGTCCTGAAGTGCCTGCCCTCCTTCATCCCTCCCTCCTTGTTAAAAGGATCCCTCCAGCAGCAAATAGAGAGGAAGGGGTGCCCAGGGAGGGGCTAATCACGGAGGGGCAGGTGGGGGTTGAGGGAGACCAGCTAGGGATGGTGAGGCTCCCTGGGCTTCTGACCCAAAGTCAGAGAGCAAGAGAGCCCAGGAGGAGGGGCCCACAAAGGTGAGCCGGCTGGGGCACAGGGCACGTGGAGAAGGTTGGAAGGTCTGCAGGGGCAGATGGAATACTCAGCATGTGCTCTTTACCTTCCTTTGGTCAGGCTGGGAACCTGAGGTGCGAGAGTTAAATCTGGGGGTCTGGACCCCGTCCCAGGAGGCAACCTAAAGGTATCAGAGCAGGACAGGAAAGACACACAAGTAGCCTTCAGTGCCAAGGACAGGAAACCAGTGGCAGCGTGCTTTTCTGACCATCACCATAGCAACCGCCCTGCCCTGCCTTCCAGGCTCACATCCAGGCAATGGCTGGCAGTCACTTTTTCCATCACCCACCCGTTCCATTCCCGTCCCTCCTTCCTTCCTCCTTGGCCCCAGTGATTTCCCATGATGCATCCGCTCCCAAGGAGAACAATGGATGGCAGCTCTGGGTGGAGGGTGGAGCACTCGGGCAGGGACAGAGATCGGGAAGCGGGTGATCTGAGTGAAGTGGCACAGGGGTGCCAGAGGACCTGGAGTGATGGGGAGAAGATCACAGGGGGTCATGGAGCACACAGTCCAGAACTCTGGTCCCTAAACTCCTAGCCTCACACCTAACATGAGCACCAAGAAACCAGAAGAACTCACAATAGCCAGATTCATGGGTTGGCTATCAAGCTGGGAGATGACAGATTAACTTTACTCCAGGGCAGAAGATGTTATTTTATTGTTGTTGTTGCTTAGTTGCTAAGTCTTTTCAGACTCTTTATGACCCCATGGACTATAGCCCACCAGGCTCCTCTGTCCATGGGATTTCCCAGACAAGAATAATGGAGTGGGTTGCCATTTCCTTTTTCAGGGGATCTTCCAGACCCAGGGATCCAACTCGAGTCTCCTGCATTGGCAAGAGGATACTTTACCACTGAGCCAGCTGGGAAGCCCTCAGGGCAGAAGACAACATGAAAAAAGAGGGCTAAAAACCCGTCCCAGAGGAAGGGGGGAGCAGTCCCTCCAGCCAGCTCACTTGTCATGACAACACCATCTACTGAGACCTGGGGAAAGAGGATGGGCGTGAGGGTTCCCTGAGGTCCTTGGGCGGTCAACATGGCTGAGCCCTCAGGGTGCAAGAGTTCCGCCTCCAGGTGACCACCAGCTCAGAGGAGCTGACCACCCTGCCCAGAACTTTTGAGCAATGAAGCTGACAGGATGGGTGAGAATGCTGGTCTCTGGTAAGGAGAGAACGCCTATAAACTAAGGTAGGGGCTTAGGAGAAGCTAAGCAGGGACCCTGCACCCTTTCTTGCATGGGAGAATTGATGCAGTTTCCAAGACAACCTGCGAGGCAGTTCACACGCAGAAGGCAAATAGTTCAGTTGTAAGAATCTGGGGCAGTCTTCAAAGACAATTAGAAGAAAGTGTGTTCTACACCAGAGGTTGGCAAACAGGGGAGCAACCTGAAAACCACATGAGCAGCTTCTTAAAAGTAGAGATTCCTAAGGCCACCTTCACCCTCCGGACTCTACCACTGGAGCGGCTGTGCTCAATCTCAGCTGCACTCAAGGATCACCCCAAGGTCCAGGGAGACCCCCGAATCTATCTAATTAGAATCTGCAGGGGGCAGGACCTAGGCATAAAGTCCACTGAGCACCAATGTAAGATCAAGGCTGAGAATCAACCCTCTGCCACGGGCTGGGTCTGTGTATTTAACATCCTCAAGTCGGTCTCTCTCTGTTGGCAGGTATTTGGGAAACTCTGCTAAAGGCAATGTTCCCCCAAGCAGTGAGTGTGGGCCACCAAAGGAGCCAGAAGAGGGGGCGCAGAGACCAGGGAGCAGAGGGCTAGCCAATGACCAGACAAGATGACACCCAGTGCTTCTCTTCTGTCCTGTGGCACCTGGGAAACTGCAGAACTTGGGCACTGGTTGGAGGGACAGAGCTCACCAGACCCCCACCCCTAGCATCTGGCCAGCTCTCAGTTTAACACCATTGCTCTTCAGACACCCTGAGAAGCAAACCACCTGCAGCATAGTCCTGCAATGAAATAAAATCCAAATTCTAAGGCAAGACATAATTTAAACATTAATTTTTTCTTTGTCCTTTTGGGTTCCTTCCTCCCCTTTTTGCATAGGTGTGTGTACGTACATGTGTGATGTCTCTGCATTAATCCAACCTCCTCTTCGATCATGATCTTTCTTAATCTCATAAGGGTCGCAATTCCTTAAGAGATAAACTTCTTTCTTAATCTTGTAAGATGATAATCCATGACTGTGCTTTGCGCCTGTGGATCTGGATCGTGTAAACTGTCAATAACCTGTCATTTAATGTACAGCCCCCTCTCTCAAACCTTGTTACACAACCATGTAACCTCTAACAGGCCAAGTGAAGTGAAGTCGCTCAGTCGTGTCCGACTCTTTGCAACCCCATGGACCGGAGGCTACCAGGTCTCACTCTTTGCAACCCATGGACTGGAGCCTACCAGGTCCATGGGATTTTCCAGGCAAGAGTACTGGAGTGGGTTGCCATTTCCTTCTCCAGGGTATCTTCCCGACCCAGAAATCGAACCCAGGTCTCCCACATTACAGGCAGACGCTTTACCGTCTGAGCCACCAGGGAAGCCCCTAACAGGGCAAACAGTTCTCAAAGCTTTCTGAGAGGCTGTTCTCAGGTTATAACCCCACAGTTTGGCACCAATAAAAATCTCCCATTTCTTTCTTAGATCAACCAGTTAATTTTTGTGTTAACACCTGCACCTCACCAGTATTTGAAGTCTGTCTCATGCACACAGCCTCTGAATTCAGGGGGTCTGAATCTAATTCCCACACACTTACTTCCTAGCTGTGTGATCTTGGGCAAGTTACCTAACTTCTCTGAGCATGTTTCCCGAGCCCGCATATGAGGATAAGAATACTGTTTATGTCTTAGTGCAGTTGTGAGAATCAAGCAATCCATGAAGAACACATAGAGGCACACAGTAAGTACCCCACAAAGATGAGCTATTAGGCATATATATTATTTATTATACATAACGGCTGACTAGGTGCCAGGAACTATTTCAAGCACTTTTCACGGGCTCGAATTGACTTCCTTGGTGGCTCAGACGGTAAAGCATCTACCTACAATGCGGGAGACCGGGGTTCAATCCCTGGGTCGGGAAGATCTCCTGGAGAAGGAAACGGAAATGGCAACCCATTCCAGTATTCTTGCCTGGAAAATCCCATGAGTCCATGGACTTTCACGGGCTGGTGAAAGTCAGGAGCTCGGTCTCCCCTCTGGGGCTTTTGGACAAGTCACCTCCCTGCCTGTGCTGGATCGCCCACGCGAGGCCGGGGCCCAGGCTCCGCGAGGTCTCGGTCAGCTCTGACCCCCAAGGTCTGAGTCAGACCCTCTCCGGGCACCGGGTATCGGAGACGTGAAAACAGCCTGCGCGCCAAGGAACAGGGCAGGTTTTCTGGGTGCGGCTTTGGCGGCAGGGCGGGGCGACCCGGTTTTCTGCGCCGCCGCCCGCAGCCCACCGCACCCGGAGCATCCTAGCGGACCCCCCAGGGAAGCACTCCTTCCCCCCCGCCCCGCAGGCAGGACCACCGCCCACCCCGAGCCCGCGGGCCAGCGCCTCTGCGGCTCCCAAGCTGGCACCCGCCGCCCTGGATCATCAGCCCCGGTCGATCGCGGAGTCTCCTCCCGAAGCCCCGGCCCAGAGGGAGAAGACGCCGAGAGCTAGGCCCAGCGCGCCCCCGCTTCGGGGAATCCCGGGCCCTGCCGGCGACCATGGGGCCCCTCCCTAGGGTCAGCTCCGGGCGGCTGCCGGGGCGCGGCGGGCGCGGGAAGCCGGAGGACGGCTGACTCATCTTCCCTCCCTCACTCCCTCCCGCCGCCGTGAGTCACCCGCTCGCCCGGAGACCCGCTCCCTCCGCCCCCGCGGCGCCCCCTCGTGGCCACCCGGACGCCCTGCTGGCCCTGCTCCCCGCCCCACGCTCTGCGCCCCGCCCACTCCCAGCCCCTGCCCCGCCCCTCCTCACCCTCCCCGGCTCCACCAGAAGCCCTCTAGACCTCAGTTCCGTTCAGTTCAGTCACTCAGTCGTGTCCACTCTTTGCGACCCCATGGACTGCAACACACCAGGCCTCCATCACCAACTCCCAGAGTTTACTCAAATTCAAATCCATTGAGTCGGTGATGCCATCCAGCCATCTCATCTTCTGTCGCCCCTTCTCCTCCTGCCCTCAATCTTTCCCAGCATCAGGGTCTTTTCAAATGAGTCAGTTCTTCGCATCAGGTGGCCAAAGTATTGGAGTTTCAGCTTCAGCGTCAGTCCTTCCAGTGAATACTGGGGACTGATTTCCTTTAGGATTGACTGGTTGGATCTCCTTGCAGTCCAAGGGACTCTCAAGAGTCTTCTTCAACACCACAGTTCACATCAGTTCTGTGCTCAGCTTTCTTTATAGTCCAACTCTCAGTCCATACATGACTACTGGAAAAACCATAGCTTTGACTAGTTGGACCTTTGTTGGCAAAGTAATGTTTCTGCTTTTTAATATGCTGTCTAGGTTGGTCATAACTTTTCTTCCAAGGAGCAAGGGTCTTTTAATTTCATGGCTGTGGTCACCATCTACAGTGATTTTGGAGCCTCCCAAAATAAAGTCTATCACTGTTTCCATTGTTTCCCCATCTACTTGCCATAAAGTGATGGGACCAGATGCCATGATCTCAGTTTTCTGGTGGCTCAGCTGGTAAAGAATCCACCTGCAATGCAGGAGACCTGGGTTCGATCCCTGGGTTGGGAAGATCCCCTGGAGAAGGGAAAGGCTACCCACTCCAGTATTCTGGCCTGGAGAATTCCATGGACTGTATAGTCCATGGGGTCATAAAGAGCCAGACACAGCTGAGGGACTCTGTGCTTAGTTTATGCGTTTATTTCACACTCACAGCCACCCTGGGGGAGAAAGGTGCCTTTATGCACCCAAACTCAGAGAAGGAAAGGAAGACTTAGGTCATTGTGTAATGACAATTTGTAGACCACTTATTTAAGCAACACGTTAATTCCTCAGCAATTGGGGAATGAGAGATTATCACCCCCCACCCCCACCCTTACAGGTCAGCTAACAGAAAAAGTCTCAGGAAAGGTAAATGCTTACCTCCTCTGGCCTCTTGGCCACTCCCCCTCCTTCCCTGAAGACCGGGTTCCTGGCTCCAGGCTAGCTCGTCCGGGAAACTGCTCACTCTACCCAGCAGCATCCACCCGAAAGACCCGCCCATCACCGTGGCCTCTGATCCGGGTCCTCTTCCTCCCCGGTGATGAAAATTCTGATTTAGGCTACAACACAGATGAACCTTGAGGACATAATGTTACCAGAAATAAGTCAGTCACCACATGTACTGTATGGTTCCACTTACATGAGGTCCCTACAGTGGTCAAATCCACAGAGACAGAAGGAGATGGAAGGCTGGTTGCCAAGGGCTGCAGGAGGTGGGGGCGGGGGGACATGGGAGGTTGTTTGATGGGTACAGAATTTTTGTTTTACAAAATGAAAAGAGTTTTGGAAATTGATTGCACTGCTGTTGAGCTGTAAACCTAAAAAGATGGTTAAGATGGTAAATTTGGCATTGTGTGGGAGTTTTTTATGCTTAAAAACATCTCTGATTATTAGCGAAATGCAGATGAAAATTACAATGGGGTATCATCTCACACCAATCAGAATGTCCATCATCAAAGTCTACAAACAATAAATGCTGGAGAGGGTGTGGAGAAAAGGGAACCCTCTTACTGTTGGTGGGAATGCAAATTGATACAGCCACTGTGGAGAATGACATGGAGATTCTTTAAAAGACTAGAAATAAAGCTACCACATGACCCAGCAATCCTACCACTGGGCATATACTCTGAGGAAACCAAAATTGAAAAAGACATATGTATCCCAATGTTCACTGCAGCACTATTTACAATAGCTAGAACATGGAACAACCCAGATGTCCGTCAGCAGATAAATGGATAAAGGAGTTGTAGTACATATACACAATGGGATATTACTCAGCTATGAAAAGGAACACATTCGAGTCAGTTCTACTGAGTTGGATGAAACTGGAACCTATTATACAGAGTGAAATTAGTCAGAAAGAGAAAGACAAATATCATATATTAATGCATATATACGAAATCTAGAAAGATGGTACTGACGATCCAACTTGCAAGGCAGTAAAGGAGACACAGACATTTTGGACACTGGGAGAAGGAGAGGGTGAGATGATTTGCAAGAATAGCATTGAAACATATACATTACTATATGTAAAATAGATGGCCAATGGGAGTTCGATGTATGATGCAGGGAACCCAAAGCCAGTGCTCTGTGACAACCTGGAGGGGTGGGGTGCTGAGGGAGGTGGGAGAGGGGCTCAAGAGGGAGGAGACACATGTATACCTAACGCTGACTCAGGGCTTCCCTGCTGGCTCAGATGGTAAAGCGTCTGCCTGCAATTCGGGAGACCCGGGTTCGATTCCTCCCTCAGGAAGATCCTCTGGAGAAGGAAACGGCAACCAACTCCAGTACTGTAGCCTGGAAAATTCCATGGACAGAGGAGCCTAGTAGGCTACAGTCCATGGTTGCAAAGAGTCAGACACAACTGAGTGACTTCACTTTCACTTTTCTAGTGCTGATTCCTGTTGATGTATGGCAAAAACCATCACAATATTATAAAGTAATTATCCTCTAATTAAAATATGTATGTATGTAAAATAAAAATAAAATAAGAAAAAACAAATTAGCTGGTGTTTCTTCCCTAGAATGGCTTCCTAGTTCTCTAAGAATAGAATCCTTATCTGGTCTAGAAAGCCCCGATGACTTCTGCTTTTCTGTCACCCTCCCATCTGCTCTGGGTCCCCTGCTCAGCCATGTCGGACGCTTCTCATATGTGTACCCAGACCAGGCTTGTCCCTCCCTGAGAGACTCTGTCTCTACCTCTTCTCACAGCAACCTCCACCCTTTACTCTGAGTTAGCATGCTCAGGTTTTCCCTGGCCCAATTATCTGTTGTTGTTGTTCAGTTGCTGAGTTGTGTCCGACCCTTTGCAACCTCGTGGCCTGCAGCACACCAGGCTTCCCTGTCCTTCACCATCTCCCAGAGTTTGCTCAAACTCATGTCCATTGAGTCAGTGATGTCATCCAACCATCTCATCCTCTGTTGCCCACTTCTCCTCCTGCCTTCAATCCTTCCCAGCATCAGGGTCTTTTCCAATGAGTCTGCTCTTCACATCAGATGGCTAAAGTATTGCCGCTTCAGCTCCAACTATCTGTAAATTTCCCCATTTTTCTATGTCACTGTTCCCTTTGTTTCCTTCAGAATACCTTTCTCAATTTGCAATTACAGGCTTATTTGTTTACTGCCTGTTTCCTGCTGACATGACCACCATCGCCACCATTACCTCCAGGTGCTAAGCTCCAAGAAGGTTGGAAGCAGGGCTGTCCAGTTCCCCCTCTATCCCAGCACCCAGCTCAGGATGCTGGACACACAGTCTTCACTGATGAATGAGCGAATCTCTGGCTTCTTTTATTTCTCAACGTAGCAACAGCGCAGTTCAAGGCAACCATTCCTAGAATTAAATTCAGCCTCGCCATTTATTAACTATGTGACATGAGGCAAAGTACTTTCATTCTCTTTGAACTTCAGGGGTTTTTGTAAGGTTTTTTTTTCTTTTTTTTTCTTTCTTTCTTTTTTTTTTTTTTTTTTTGGTTTTCTGCAAAATAGGGATATCTTGCAAGGAAATTTTAGAGATTGTTATGTTATACTGGGTTTCCCCAATAGCTCAGCAGTAAAGAATCCACCTGCAATGTGGGAGATGCGGGTTCAGTCCCTGGGTTGGGAAGATACCCTGAAGGAGGATATGGCAGCCTGCTCCACTATTCTTGTCTAGAAAACCCCATGGACAGAGGAGCCTGTTGGGCTACAGTTCATGGGACCGCAGAGAGACAGACACGACTGAACATGTACTCAGCCTCTGTGACATTACATATAACAAGTGCTTACTACTAATAGATGTCAACAGTACCTAACATCATTGCATTCTACACTCTCAAGGAGATGCTATTGCTTTGCGGGGATGGGAAGGTTGCAAATCCCTTTGAGAGTTTGATTTAAAACTATAAAACCTACCTCTAGGTACCTCCATGATGGTCCAGTGAGTAATAAGACTTTCTGTGCCAACACAGTGGGGCCTGGGTTCCATCTAGTCGGGGAATTAGATCCCAAGAGTGGCAACTAAGACCCAGAACAGCTTTTTAAACCCCACCCCCCCCAGAAAAAAATAATGAAGCTAAACACAGGCACACATATTTTACACATAAATATTGGATGGTCACTGATGATTAGAAGACTGTCCAGAGTCACCAGGTTAAGAGCCCTGAGTATAAGGGAGAAAAACAAAACTAGAAGTTAGCTGTCAAGAACGCCTGGGTCAGAGGCTTCCCTGGTGGCTCAGGGCTAAAGAATCCACCTGCCAATGCAAGGGACATGGGTTTGATCCCTGATTCCAGAGGATGCCACATGCCTCGGAGCATGTGGTAGCCTGTGCACCACAACTACTGAACCTGTGCTCTAGAGCCGGTGCTCTGCAACAAGAGAAGCCACTCCAATGAGAAGTCCACGCAATGCAACTAGAGAGTAGTCTCAGCTTGCAGCAACTAGAGAAAAGCCCTTCCAGTAATGAAGACCCAGTACAGCCATAAATAAATAAATAAAGTCATTTTTTAAAAAAAAGTAAAACGAAGACGAAACTAAACTCATCTTTGGATATTCAAGGGATTTAAGCTGGCTGTGTGACGAACTGTGAAAGAAAAGAGCAAAATGAACATCTAGACCGTTTCATGGAAGATTATGTCTTAAAAAAAGAAAGATTTTTTAAAAAAATCAATAATGCCAGCTGCTGCTGCTGCTAAGTCACTTCAGTCGTGTCCGACTCTGTGCGACCCCATAGACGGCAGCCCACCAGGCTCCCTCGTCCCTGGGATTCTCCAGGCAAGAACACTGGAGTGGGTTGCCATTTCCTTCTCCAATGCATGAAAGTAAAAAGTGACAGTGAAGTCGCTCAGTCGTGTCCGACTCTTCGCGACCCCTTGGACTGCAGCCTACCAGGCTCCTCCGTCCATGGGATTTTCCAGGCAAGAGGACTGGAGGGGGCTGCCATTGCTTTCTCCGAATAATGCCTGGGGAATAACTAAAGCGACTCAGCAGGTTCAAGGCTACCATCTCTAGTTTTACAGCGCCCTCTGGTGGTGACATAGAACTGTTGCATAGGATTCCCAGGCCGGCTACCCGGGCTTCCCTGGTGGCTCAGAGGTTAAAGCGTCCGCCTGGAATGCGGGAGACCCAGGCTCTCTCCCTGAGTTTGGAAGATCCCCTGGAGAAGGAAATGGCAGCCCGCTCCAGTACTCTTACCTGGAGAATCCCATGGAGGGAGGAGCCTGGTAGGCTACAGTCCATGGGTCATGAGGTTGCAAAAAGTCCGACACGACTGAGCGACTTCACTTTCACAGCTACCAGGATCTCTCAGCACCTCGGGTGGCCTTTGTCCACTTTCTTCTGTCATCTTCCTTCCCCACAGCCTGTCTCTGAGGAATTTAAAATCTCTTGTCGCTTTGAAATGTCTCCAAGGCAAGTTGTATCACTGAGCCCACAGACAGACTGAGGGTATTTTTAGGGGAAGAAGTAATCAGCGTCCTGCGTGTGTGCTAAGTCACTTCAGTCGTCCCGACTCTTTGCGACCCCATGGACTGTAGTCCTCCAGGCTCCTCTGTCCATGGGATTCTCCAGGCAAGAATACTGAAGTGGGTTGCTGTGCCCTCCTCCAAGGGATCTCCCCAACCCAGAGACTGAACCTGTGTCTCAGGTCTCCCTCATTGGCAGGCGGATTCTTTACCGCTAGCACCACCTGGGAAGCCCAATAAGCACCCTAGTTCGCCACTTTTCACAAATTTGAAATGTGGCTTTGATCACAGCTATCACTGCCTCTCATTATATTAATAGTTATTACAATTCTAAATATTTCGTGTTCTTAAATATTTCGTCAATGGGAGCAGTTGACACTGGCAAATCATTTTTCTTTTGTATGCACATTTTTGTTTACCTTGTAAAATATGCCTTATATGTCCCTACTGCCCTGCTGTTACAGCCCCGAATTAGAAAAAAATCATCAATGTCTCAAAAGTGCTTCCTTGACTCATAAAAGCGGGGATGAAGGTAGTAATAGGGATCTGACAACTCAGAACAATGCCATCCGTAAAGTGTGAACAGCATTCATTGGGGTATAATATGTCCAGAGGGGCTGGGATGAAGGAAAATATGAGCGATTATTTCGCACAATAAGAAAAAGAGAAACTGCAAATAGGAAGGAACTACCATAAACATTATCTGGGGAACTGGAAGGTTTGGAAGTTTGTTTTTTGTTTTTTGTTTTTGCCACACTATGTGGCATGTGGGATCTTGGTTCCCTGACCAGGAACCAAACCAGTGGAAGCCTGGAATGGAAGCATGGAGTCTTAACCACTGGACCACCAGGGAAGTCCCAGAAACTGGGTTTTGTTGATGATTCACCCCGTCCCCAGTACATTATCAACTCTAAAATGTCAAATCAAGGCTCAAAGTCATCAAAACCTGTGTGCTGGTCACAGGTAAAGCCTACTGATTTTTTTTTTTCCAGAATAAGTCCAATATAGCATTTCCCAGAATAAAAATTTAATTTTGTGATAGAGATAGAAAAAGGTCCCCAAAATAGAGCACATGACTCCTAGTTGCCCTCACTCTTCAGAGTAACAGAACAGAAAAGACAGACAAACCAGTTGTGGAGTTAGTGATATAAATACTTGGCAAGAAAGCAGTTTGATGAAATGCCACTGCTGGATGTCATAGAACAACGGTACACCAAGTTCAGTGAGCAATCACCATCAGGTACAGATGCCAACGTTCAAGTCTCCTGGTGAAAAGTTTCATCTCCAGACTGTGCAATAGCTTTTAGAAAGGGGAAAAGGTAGACGATAGCCAAGTAGTCACTGAATTTTGGTTCCCCTTGTCTCTAAAATTCTCTACTGCCAGAGGAAAACATTTTGTTTTATTAGAGGTTATTTGGTAAATGAAAAGGATACCTTGGAATCAGGACAGATGAAACACTGGCTTTGGGAGCAAGAAGGCAGGAGGTTGAAATTCTAACAAATGAGATTTTCCGATTCTGTGTTTCTCCCTCTGAAAAGTGGGAATGATGCTGTTAACAGTGATAATAATGTCTGTTTCCTACAGAGGTGGTTCAGATGAGTGAAGAACTAAACATAAAGCAATGTCTGGCTTATCAAAAGCACTCAATGGGGACTTCTCTGGTGGTGCAGTAGCTAAGACTCTGGGCTCCCAGTGCAGGGGGCCTGGGTTCAATCCCTGTTTAAGGAACTAGATCCCACATGCTGCAACTAAGAGTTTGCAGGTCACAACTAAAGATCCCGCATGCTGCCACGAAGATCCAGCAATTAAAAAAATAAGGAAGTACTCAATAAAGATGAGTTATTATTATCATTACATGAATGCTGGTTTGAACTCTGCTTAATTCAGAGAACCACTGACAGTCCTCAATATGTGTCCTGAACCCAATTCAGTGTTGGAGGAAACAGAAAACATTTTCATCATGAGTCAAACTGCAGTCACGAAGGATACATTCTTTTCAATGTGGTCATAGAAATAGAAGTACAGGAACCTGCTTCCTTCTGCCAAGCCCTGGGAAGTACATAGATGCTGGAGGGCAGAGAAGTTCACATGAATTCTGTTTTGTTTTAGCATTTTTATTGAGATACAATTCACATAGCATAAAATTCACTTTTTTTTTTTTAAATTTAGTGGGGGTTTTTTTGGCCACACTGCTGTGATCTTAGTTCCCTGACCAGAGATCAAACTCATGCCCCTGCAATAGAAGTGTGGAGTCCTGACCACTGGACCACCAGGTAAGTCCCAAAATTCACCATTTTAAAGTGTATATTTTTAGTATATTCACTCTGTTGTACAACCATCAATGCTATCTAATTTCCAGAATATTCCTATCACCCTAAAAAGAAATCCCATACCTATTAGCTGTTAGTCTAAATTCTCTTCTTCCCCCAACCACTGGCAACTGCTAATCTACTTCCTGTCTTCCTTGGCTTTGCTGTTCTGGATATTTCCGTGTAAGTGGCATCTTACACGATGTGGTCTTTTCTGTCTGATTTCCTTCACTTAGCACCATATTCTCAAAGTTCATCCATGTTGTGGCACATAATAGTACTTGACTCCTCTTTACAGCTGAATAATATTCTGCTGTATGGACAGACCCCATTTTGTTTATTTATCCATCGGTAGATGGACACTGGATTGTTTCTGGTTTGGGGCTATTTTGAATAACGCTGCTATGAACATTCATGCACGAGCATGTGTGTGAATGAATGTTTTCAATTTTCTCAGGTAAATGTGAATGAAATTGCTGAGTCAGACGGTAACTCTGTATTTTACCTTTTGAGGAACTGCTAAACTGCTTCCCACAGCAGCTGAAATATTTTACACTCCCAGGAGCAATATATGGGGGTTCCACTTTCTCTACATTCTCACCAACACTTGTCGATGCTGTTATATTATAATTATATATTATAAAGTATAATTATATTTTAATTATTATAACTATCCTAGTGGATGTGAAGTACCATCTCATTATCATTTTGATTTACATTTCCCTAGTAACTAATAATGTTAAAAACATCTTTCCATGTGATTTTTGGCCATTTATTTACCTTCTTTGGAGAAATATCTGGTCAAACCCTTGCTCAATTTTTTAACTAGGTGATCTTTTTAATATTGAGTTGTAAGAGTTCTTTTCATAATCTGGACCCTAGCTCCCTATCTTATATATGATTTGCAAATATTTTCTCCCATTCTGTGAGTTGCATTTTCATGTTCTTGTTACTGTTCTTTGACCGCAAAAGTTTTATTTTTTATGAGGTCCAATTTATTTGTATTTTTTCCTCCTCGATTGCTTGTGCTTTTGTTCTCATTTCTAACAATCCATTGTCTGATCAAAGGTCACACGAACTTTCATATATGTTTTCTTCTAAATTTTTATAGTTTTAGCTCTTACATTTAGGTCTTTGATCTGAGTTCAGTTCTTTTTTAAAGATTTTTTTTTTATGTAGACCATTTAAAGTCTTTATTAAATGTATTATATACAATACTGCTTCTGTTTTATGTTTTGGTGTTTTGGCCTCAAGATATGTGGGTTGTTAGCTCCCCAACAAGGGATGGAACCTGCACCCCCTGCACTGGAAGGTAAGTCTTAATCACTGGGCCACCAGGGAAGTCCCTTGAGTTAAGTTTTGTTTATAGTATGAAGGAAGCACTCAAATTCATTCTTTTGTATGTGGATATCTAGTTTTACCAGCATCTTTTGTTGAAAAAGCTAATATTTCCCCCATTTAATCATCTTGGCACCTTTATTGATCATAAATGTATGAGTTTGTTTCCGGACTCTCAATTCTATCCCATCCATGTCTGTCCTTATGCTAATTCCACACTGACTTGATTACTGTAGCTTTGTCACAAGTTTTAAAATTGGTTAAGTGTGAGTCCTTCAACCTTGTCCTTCTGTTTTCAAGACTGTACTGGTTATTTCTGGTTCCTTGCAATTTTGTATGCAATTTAAGATTAGCCTAAATAGTCCATTTCTGGAAAAAAAAAAAAAAAGAAAAGCAGTATTAACAGATTTCACTGAATCTGTAGATCGATTTGGTGAGCATTGCCATCTTAACTGTATTAAGTATTCTAAACAATGAACAAGGATGTTCTTAGATTTGTCTAAATGTCCTTAATTTCTTTCAATGTTTCAGAGTGTACAAGATTTGCACTTGTTTGGTTAAATTATTCCTAAATATTTTATTCTTTTTGATGCTATTATAAATGGAATTGCTTTCTTAATTTCAGATTGCTCATTGCTGGCAAATAGAAATGAAACTGATTTTTATATTGATCTTACATCCCTCAGGTTTGCTGAACTTACTTATTATCTCTAATCAGGATTGGTTGTTTTTTGTTTGGGGTTTTTTTTTTTTCATCAGCTCTTCAGGGTATTTTTTTTTTTTAATAAATAAGACCATATCATCTGAAAATAAAAAGTTTTACTCCTTCCTTTTCACTATATGAATTTTTTTTTCACTATATGAATTTTTGAAATGTGGGGACTTCCCTGGTGCAGTGATTAAGACTTTGCCTTACAATGCAAGGGGGCGTGGGTTTGATCCCTGGTCAGAGAGCTAAGATTCCACATGCCTCACAACCAAAAAAACATGAAATGTGGGATGACAATAAATAAGAATACCAATAAAGAGCATTTCTCCAATTGCATATAAAGAAAGCTGAGCACTGAATAATTGATGTTTTTGAACTGTGGTGTTGGAGAAGACTCTTGAGAGTCTATTGAAATGCAAGGACATCCAACCAATCCATCCTAAAGGAAATCAGTCCTGAATGTTCATTGGAAGGACTGATGTTGAAGCTGAAACTCTAGCTGCTGGCCAGCTGATGTGAAGAGCTGACTCATTTGCAAAGACCCTGATGCTGGGAAAGATTGAAGGCTGGAGGAGAAGGGGAGAAGAGGATGAGATGGCTGGATGGCATCACCGACTCAGTGGACATGAGTTTGAGTAGACTCCGGGAGTTGGTGATGGACAGGGAGGCCTAGCGTGCTGCAATCCATGGGGTCGCAAAGAGTCGGACACGACTGAGCAACTGAACTGACCGAACTGCTCAAGTAATATGTCTTAATTATATATCAGAACCCAGGACCAAAATTTCACAGTTGTAACATTGGCATAAAGCATCAGGACTTCTTAAAGCTAGAACTCTGGCACAGTTGCCTCATCAAAGTTTTACTATGTCCCAATATTTGATTTCTTTGAAAAAGAAATAAAAAATATATAATTGGGAGAATTTTAAAACTACTTTGATAAAATGGTAAACTAACACACACACACAACTTGTAATTCTACATCAGAATGAGAAAGTGAAATGAGTTGTTCAGTTGTGCCTGACTCTTTGGGACCCCATGGACTGTACAGTCCATGCAATTCTCCAGGCCAGAATACTGGAGTGGGTAGACTTCCTCTTCTCCAGGGGATCTTGCCAACCCGGAATCCAACCAGGGTCTCCTGCATTGCAGACGGATTCTTTACCAACTGAGTGATCAGGGAATAAGAAGTACTTTCCAAAGCTGAACCAAGTCAAGGATTGGATAAGGAATCCCCAATTGCCCCCACCTTCCCTGATGGCTCAGAAGGTAAAGAATCTGCCTGCAATGCAGGAGACCTGGGTTCAATCCCTGGGTGGGGAAGATCCCCTAGGGAAAGAAATGGCAACCCACTCCGGTATTCTTGCCTGGAAAATTCCCATGGACAGAGGAGATGTCCGTGCTACAGTCTATGGGGTCATAAGAGTTTGAACAGGACACTAAGGGACTAAACCCCCACACAGTTAAAATAGTCAAGTCTTTCAACTTGCAGACTTCAGTCCTAATTGTTCAGCAAACCATCTTCCATGAGAATGCTCTGCACAGTTCTGAATGTAAGTTTCATCTGTTATCCAGGCCTGTCTCATGAAGCACTCAACCTCATTCCTTAACTTGTCCTAATTGAGTGGAAACAGAACAACAACAAAAAAAACTGGCTGGATATGACTCAAACCTGAGACATGACTCAAACTATCTGACATCGACCTCAATATAAATACTTCAGTGAAGGTTTCATGTATAGCTCTCATTGATTTGTTACCGTTTTAAATTTTTTTTATACTATTTTAAAGTTTGTGATCATTTTTTAAATGTGTCCAGAATTTTGGTACTTTGTGTGTACTAGACACCTACTAAAATGGTCTGTAGATGCTGAAGCTTGAAGAACACTGGTTTTTCAAGGGCACTGGAGTGGGAGCCGGGATGTCTAGATCTTAGTCTTGGTTTTGACCTTGACTATGTTAGTCAACTTCGATAAGCCTTAGTCTCCCCGTTCTAGGATAGATTGTATTTCCTGCTCTGGCTTCCTCACATGGCTCTGTGGAAAGCAAATGAGAAAATGGACACACAGGTGCTTTGTAACCTCTAAGAATGGCAAACATATGTGATGAGATGGTATTTTGTGGGGGTTTTTTTTCTTTTTTAAATTTTTACTGGAGTATAGTTGATTTACAATGTTGTGTTAATTTCAGGTGTATAGCAAAGTGAATCAGTATGAGATGGTCTTTTAAAAGACTCTCTGTCCCTTTGGCTGCCTTTCTTTTGGTTCCTTTGTGTATGTCCTCACCAGCTATCATCAGCCAGTTCCCACACCCCACCCTCAGCTTTGTGTTTATAAATCCAGTCTATCATCCCCACTGCCATCCTCAGGCCCAAAGCTGTTTGTCTCTGGTGAAGAAAGTACCCAGGTCTCCTGAATCTTGCTCTAACGCTTTTTTTTTTTTCCCACCACACTGCAGCATGTGGGATCTTAGTTCCCCGCCTAGGGATTGAACCCAAGCCCCCTGCATTGGTGGCAGGCTTAACCACTGGACCATCAGGGAAGTCTCATTGCTCTAACTCTTCTGTACCCCAAGACTCTCTCTCCATAATTATTTAGACAGAGAGGGCTTCTGATAAGCTTGGGGCCACACTGTTCTTTCTGCATGAGCCCCAGGCCCGAATGCAGAGACCTGTGCCCCTACCCTGCTCAGCTCCCGCCCCCGGTTCCCCGAATCCCTCCCAAGGACACCCACATCTGAAATTCCATAGACAAAGACTCTCCCCCAATTCCCATCACCTGTGCTGTGGTCTGAGAAATTCTGCCCATTTCTGAGACAGAAAAAGGAAGAGGGCAGCCCCACCCTGCAGACCCCACCCTCCAGGAATGGATTTATGCTTCATTGTTGGTGGCAGCCATAGAAACCACAGGTAAGCATGAGTCAGAAGGTAATAAACAGAATTCTTTACCAACAGAGGTTGCCCAGACAACCCTGGGGGGGGGCAGGGCCCTGGACTTGTGGATTGGTTTCCGGGAACCTCCTGGAACAGCAGACGGTGACATTTGGCAAGGCCAGCAAACACAGATAAACCATGGGCCGTTCTTCTGGAGCTCCTGCTCACAACCCCCGACACCCACTTGGCCCTGAGCCCCCCATCCTGAACATATTTCCACTCCTCAAACTCCCCACACTGGGAAGTCTGCGCACTTGACTTCCCTGCCTGACGTCCTTACTCCGTGAAATGTTCTTCCCTCATCTTTTTACCCATCTTTCATGGGGTTTTTGACACGTACGGAGGACACTTCCAGGGGTCAGAGAAGGCCCCAACTTTTAAGGGGCCTGAGATCTAAAGGACGAATAGGTGTTTTCTGTTTTTAAACAGCGAAAAAGAGGGTAAATCACAGGTTAAACGTTTCTCATTGAGTCAGGACAAATATGAAATGTCATCATTTCTTTTCATGATTATTGCTGAAAATAATTTTGTCTAATAGGGAGGGGAGGGAGCAGGTAAAAAGTAATACACACCATGTGAGACACTTCAGGTATGCCTCAGTCTCTCACCCCTCCTGGATTTTTGTTACTAAATTATTATTAAGTATTATATTAATGCTTGGAATGCAAAAGCTTTGTGGCCCCAAACAAAATGACACTAAAATATCAGTTTTGATGAGTCCTCTTCTAATTGAATGGACTTCCCTGGTGGCTCAGACGGCAAAGTGTCTGTCTACAATGCAGGAGACCTGGGTTCGGTCCCTGGATCGGGAAGATTCCCTGGAGAAGGAAACAGCAACCCACTCCAGTATTCTTGCCTAGAAAATCCCATAGACGGAGGAGCTTGGTGCAGGCTACTGTCCATGGGGTCGCAAAGAGTCGAGCATGATTGAGCAACTTCCCTTCTAATTGAATCGCCCCAGGCCTGTGACCCAGCTTCACATCTTCTCTGTCACATGTATCTTTTTGTTTTGGGCACAAGTGTTAGTCTCTCAGTCATGTCTGATTCTTTGCGACCCCATGGATTATGGCCCACCAGGCTCCTCTGTCCGTGGAATTCTCCAGGCAAGAATACTGGAGAGGGTTGCCATACCCTTCTCCAATGTGACATTAAAAAGAAGGTAAAAAAAAATAAAAAAATAAAAATAAAAAAAAAAAAAGAAGGTAAGTTGTGGATGGGCCTAGAGATTGTCACACAGAGTGAAATAAGTCACTTCACTTAGATAAATATAGCATGATAAATATTTGTCTTAGAGAAAGATAAATACATCATGATAGTGCTTACATGTGGAATCTAGAAAGGTGCAAATGAACTTATTTACAAAACAGAAATAGAGTCACAAATGCAGAAAACAAACTTATGGTTACCAGGCAGTAAGGGGCAGGGGGGTGAAGAGAGAGAAATTGAGAGACTGGAATTGATATTACACACTACCATATATAAAATAGATAGTAAGAACCGGCCGTATAGCACGGGGAAGTCTACTCAATACTCGGTAATGATCTATATGGGAAAAAAATCTAAAAAAGAGAGGATATATGTATATGTATAGCTGATTTAATTTGCTATACACCTGAAACTGGGGCTTCACAGGTGCTATTAGTGGTAAGGAATCCACCTGCCAATGCAGGAGACAAAAAAGATGCAGGTCTGATCCCTGGGTCAGGAAGATCCCCTGGAAGAGGGCATGGCAACCCCCTCTAGTATTCTTGCTTGGAGAATCCCATGGACTGAGGAGCCTGGTGGGCTACAGTCCATGGGGTCGCAAAGAGAAAGACACGACTGAGTGACTAAGTACAGCACATATTACAATAAAATTTTTTTTAAGGATTTAATAGAAAATGAGTCCATAAAGCAATGGTAAATAATAAATGATAAAAACATACTTGGGCCCCATTGGGGTGTTCTAGACTTGGATATATCATGGAGGGCTCACACCTTGAGGCAGGCAGAACTTCCCTGGACCCAAACCCCCTGCCGAGGAAGCACAGGGTCTTAACCACTGGACCACTGGGGAAGCCCCATGGCGCTATTCATTTCCATTTGCCTCCCCCACCCCAACATTGTCCAAAAATGCCTGATTCCTGAGGGCAAATCCCTGAGCAGAAAGCAGGGAAAGTTCTACGAGCGATGGTACTTTACATGATGCAGGTTTCAAACTGGTGATGCAGCGCCATGCCTTATCCATCTATCTTAAAAATATTCATGATTCTTAAAGAGCATCTGGCTTCCCTGGTAGCTCAGCTGGTAAAGAATCTGCCTGCAATGCAGGAGAACTGGGTTCGATCCCTGGGTTGGGAAGATCCCTTGGAGAAGAGAATGAGTACCCACTCCAGTATTCTGGCCTGGAGAATTCCATGGACAGAGGAGCCTGTCAGCTACAGTGCATGGGGTCGCAAAGAGTTGGACACGACTGAGCGATTTTCACTTCACTAAAGAGCATCTGGGCAAAGGACGCTCTCTGCTCTGAGGCGCACCTGCACCCTGGCTGTTCTCAGCCTTGAAGAGCTTGGTCGGTACCGTCAGCCATGCTGTCTGGGTCTGTTCTCCTCTGTGTATTTACACGACTTCCAGGAGGAGGAAGTGAAAAGTTTCACATTTACTTTCAACAGCTGAATGCGAAAGAAAGTAAAAGTGAAAGTCACTCAGTCGTGTCTGACTCTGCGATCCCGTGGACTGTACAGTCCATGGAATTCTCCAGGCCAGAATACTGGAATGGGTAGCCTTTCCCTTCTCCAGCAGATCTTCCCAACTCAGGAATTGAACCAAGGTCTCCTGCACTGCAGGTGGATTCTTTACTAGCTGAGCCACTAGGGAAGACCAAGAATACTGGAGTGGATAGCTTATCCCTTCTCCAGAGGATCTTCGAGACCCAGGAATCGTGACCAAGATCTCCTGTAATGCAGGTGGATTCTTTTTTTTTTTTTTCTTTTTTTTTTATACATGCTGTTCTTTTGAAACATCCCACCCTCACATTCTCCCACAGAGTTCAAAAGTCTGTTCTGTATTTCTGTGTCTCTTTTTCTGTTTTGCATATAGGGTTATCATTACCATCTTTCTAAATTCCATATATATGTGTTAGTATGCTGTAATGGTCTTTATCTTTCTGGCTTACTTCACTCTGTATAATGGGCTCCAGTTTCATCCATCTCATTAGGACTGATTCAAATGAATTCTTTTTGACAGCTGAGTAATATTCCATGGTGTATATGTACCACAGCTTCCTTATCCATTCATCTGCTGATGGGCATCTAGGTTGCTTCCATGTCCTGGCTATTATAAACAGTGCTGCGATGAACATTGGGGCACACGTGTCTCTTTCAGATCTGGTTTCCTCAGTGTGTATGCCCAAAAGTGGGATTGCTGGGTCATATGGCAGTTCTATTTCCAGTTTTTTAAGAAATCTCCACACTGTTTTCCATAGTGGCTGTACTAGTTTGCATTCCCACCAACAGTGTAAGAGGGTTCCCTTTTCTCCACACCCTCTCCAGCATTTATTGCTTGTAGTCTTTTGGATAGCAGCCATCCTGACTGGCGTGTAATGGTACCTCATTGTGGTTTTGATTTGCATTTCTCTAATAATGAGTGATGTTGAGCATCTTTTCATGTGTTTGTTAGCCATCTGTATGTCTTCTTTGGAGAAATGTCTGTTTAGTTCTTTGGCCCATTTTTTGATTGGGTCATTTATTTTTCTGGAATTGAGCTGCAGGAGTTGCTTGTATATTTTTGAGATTAATCCTTTGTCTGTTTCTTCATTTGCTATTATTTTCTCCCAATCTGAGGGCTGTCTTTTCACCTTACTTATAGTTTCCTTTGTAGTGCAAAAGCTTTTAAGTTTCATTAGATCCCATTTGTTTAGTTTTGCTTTTATTTCCAATATTCTGGGAGGTGGGTCATAGAGGATCTTGCTGTGATTTATGTCAGAGAGTGTTTTGCCTATGTTCTCCTCTAGGAGTTTTATAGTTTCTGGTCTTACATTTAGATCTTTAATCCATTTTGAGTTTATTTTTGTGTATGGTGTTAGAAAGTGTTCTAGTTTCATTCTTTTACAAGTGGTTGACCAGTTTTCCCAGCACCACTTGTTAAAGAGGTTGTCTTTTTTCCATTGTATATCCTTGCCTCCTTTGTCAAAGATAAGGTGTCCATAGGTTCGTGGATTTATCTCTGGGCTTTCTATTCTGTTCCATTGATCTATATTTCTGTCTTTGTGCCAGTACCATACTGTCTTGATGACTGTGGCTTTGTAGTAGAGTCTGAAGTCAGGCAGGTTGATTCCTCCAGTTCCATTCTTCTTTCTCAAGATTACTTTGGCTATTCGAGGTTTTTTGTATTTCCATACAAATTGTGAAATTCTTTGGTCTAGTTCTGTGAAAAATACCGTTGGTAGCTTGATAGGGATTGCATTGAATCTATAGATTGCTTTGGGTAGAATAGCCATTTTGACAATATTGATTCTTCCAATCCATGAACACGGTATGTTTCTCCATCTGTTTGTGTCCTCTTTGATTTCTTTCATCAGTGTTTTATAGTTTTCTATGTATAGGTCTTTTGTTTCTTTAGGTAGATATACTCCTAAGTATTTTATTCTTTTTGTTGCAATGGTGAATGGTATTGTTTCCTTAATTTCTCTTTCTGTTTTTTCATTGTTAGTATATAGGAATGCAAGGGATTTCTGTGTGTTAATTTTATATCCTGCAACTTTACTATATTCATTGATTAGTTCTAGTAATTTTCTGGTAGAGTCTTTAGGGTTTTCTATGTAGAGGATCATGTCATCTGCAAACAGTGAGAGTTTCACTTCTTCTTTTCCTATCTGGATTCCTTTTACTTCTTTTTCTGCTCTGATTGCTGTGGCCAAAACTTCCAACACTATGTTGAACAGTAGTGGTGACAGTGGGCACCCTTGTCTTGTTCCTGATTTCAGGGGGAATGCTTTCAATTTTTCACCATTGAGGGTGATGCTTGCTGTGGGTTTGTCATATATGGCTTTTATAATGTTGAGGTATGTTCCTTCTATTCCTGCTTTTTGGAGAGTTTTAATCATAAATGAGTGTTGAATTTTGTCAAAGGCTTTCTCTGCATCTATTGAGATAATCATATGGTTTTTATCTTTCAATTTGTTAATGTGGTGTATTACGTTGATTGATTTGCGGATATTGAAGAATCCTTGCATTCCTGGGATAAAGCCCACTTGGTCGTGGTGTATGATTTTTTTAATATGTTGTTGGATTCTGTTTGCTAGAATTTTGTTAAGGATTTTTGCATCTATGTTCATCAGTGATATTGGCCTGTAGTTTTCTTTTTTTGTGGCATCTTTGTCTGGTTTTGGAATTAGGGTGATGGTGGCCTCATAGAATGAGTTTGGAAGTTTACCTTCTTCTGCAATTTTCTGGAAGAGTTTGAGTAAGGTAGGTGTTAGCTCTTCTCTAAATTTTTGGTAGAATTCAGCTGTGAAGCCATCTGGTCCTGGGCTTTTGTTTGCTGGAAGATTTTTGATTACACTTTCGATTTCCTTGCCTGTGATGGGTCTGTTAAGATCTTCTATTTCTTCCTGGTTCAGTTTTGGAAAGTTATACTTTTCTAAGAATTTGTCCATTTCATCCAAGTTGTCCATTTTATTGGCATAGAGCTGCTGGTAGTAGTCTCTTATGATCCTTTGTATTTCAGTGTTGTCTGTTGTGATCTCTCCATTTTCATTTCTAATTTTGTTAATTTGGTTCTTCTCTCTTTGCTTCTTAATGAGTCTTGCTAATGGTTTGTCAATTTTGTTTATTTTTTCAAAAAACCAGCTTTTAGCTTTGTTGATTTTTGCTATGGTCTCTTTAGTTTCTTTTGCATTTATTTCTGCCCTGATTTTTAAGATTTCTTTCCTTCTGCTAACCCTGGGGTTCTTCATTTCTTCCTTCTCTAATTGCTTTAGGTGTAGAGTTAGGTTATTTATTTGGCTTTTTTCTTGTTTCTTGATGTAAGCCTGTAATGCTATGAACTTTCCCCTTAGCACTGCTTTTACAGTGTCCCATAGGTTTTGGGTTGTTGTGTTTTCATTTTCATTCATTTCTATACATATTTTGATTTCTTTTTTGATTTCTTCTATGATTTGTTGGTTATTCAGAAGTGTGTTATTTAGCCTCCATGTGTTTGAATTTTTAACAATTTTTTTCCTGTAATTGAGATCTAATCTTACTGCACTGTGGTCAGAAAAGATGACTGGAATGATTTCAATTTTTTTGAATTTTCCAAGACCAGATTTATGGCCCAGGATGTGATCTATTCTGGAGAAGGTTCCGTGTGCACTTGAGAAAAAGGTGAAGTTGATTGTTTTGGGGTGAAATGTCCTATAGATATCAATTAGGTCTAGCTGGTCCATTGTGTCATTTAAAGTTTGTGTTTCCTTGTTAATTTTCTGTGTAGTTGATCTATCCATAGTTGTGAGTGGGGTATTAAAGTCTCCCACTATTATTGTGTTACTATTAATTTCCTCTTTCATACTCGTTAGTGTTTGCCGTACATATTGCGGTGCTCCTATGTTGGGTGCATATATATTTATAATTGTTATATCTTCTTCTTGGATTGATCCTTTGATCATTATGTAGTGTCCTTCTTTGTCTCTTTTCACAGCTTTTATTTGAAAGTCTATTTTATCTGATATGAGTATTGCGACTCCTGCTTTCTTTTGGTCTCCGTTTGCATGAAATATTTTTTTCCAGCCCTTCACTTTCAGTCTGTATGTGTCTCTTGTTTTGAGGTGGGTCTCTTGTAGACAGCATATATAGGGGTCTTGTTTTTGTATCCATTCAGCCAATCTTTGTCTTTTGGTTGGGGCATTCAACCCATTTACATTTAAGGTAATTATTGATAGGTGTGGTCCCGTTGCCATTTACTTTGTTGTTTTGGGTTCACGTTTATACAACCTTTCTGCATTTCCTGTCTAGAGAAGATCCTTTAGCATTTGTTGAAGAGCTGGTTTGGTAGTGCTGAATTCTCTCAGCTTTTGCTTATCTGTAAAGCTTTTGAATTCTCCTTCATATCTGAATGAGATCCTTGCTGGATACAGTAATCTAGGTTGTAGGTTATTCTCTTTCATTACTTTCAGGACGTCCTGCCATTCCCTTCTGGCCTGGAGGGTTTCTATTGATAGATCAGCTGTTATCCTTATGGGAATCCCTTTGTGTGTTATTTGTTGTTTTTCCCTTGCTGCTTTTAATATTTGTTCTTTGTGTTTGATCTTTGTTAATTTGATTAATATGTGTCTTGGGGTGTTTCGCCTTGGGTTTATCCTGTTTGGAACTCTCTGGGTTTCTTGGACTTGGGTGGCTATTTCCTTCCCCATTTTAGGGAAGTTTTCAGCTATTATCTCCTCGAGTATTTTCTCATGGCCTTTCTTTTTGTCTTCTTCTTCTGGAACTCCTATGATTCGAATGTTGGGGCGTTTCACATTGTCCCAGAGGTCCCTGAGGTTGTCCTCATTTCTTTTGATCCTTTTTTCTTTTTTCCTCTCTGCTTCATTTATTTCCACCATTTTATCTTCTATCTCACTTATCCTATCTTCTGCCTCCGTTATTCTACTCTTGGTTCCCTCCAAAGTGTTTTTGATCTCATTCATTGCATTATTCATTTTTAATTGACTCTTTTTTATTTCTTCTAGGTCTTTATTAAACAATTCTTGTATCTTTTCAATCTTTGTTTCCAAGCTATTTATCTGTAACTCCATTTTGTTTTCAAGATTTTGGATCATTTTTATTATCATTATTCTAAATTCTTTTTCAGGTAGATTCCCTATCTCCTCCTCTTTTGTTTGACTTGGTGGGCATTTTTCTTGTTCCTTTACCTGTTGGGTATTTCTTTGCCTTTTCATCTTGTTTAGATTGCTGTGTCTGGAGTGGACTTTCTGTATTCTGGAGGTCTGTGGTTCCTTTTTATTGTGGAGGATTTACCCAGTGGGTGGGGTTGGACGTTTGGCTTGTCAAGGTTTCCTGGTTAGGGAAGCTTGCGTCAGTGTACTGGTGTGTGGAACTCGATTTCTTCTCTTTGGAGAGCAATGGAGTGCCCAGTAATGAGTTTTGAGTTGGGTCTATGTGTTAGGTGTGACCTTGGGTAGCCTGTATGTTGACATTCAGGGCTATGTTCCTGTGTTGCTGGAGAATTTGCGTGGTATGTCTTGCTCTAAAACTTATTGGCTCTTGGGTGGTGGTTGGTTTCAGTGTAGGTATGGAGGCTTTTGGACGGTCACTTATCACTTAAAGTTCCATGTAGTCAGGAGTTTTCTGGTGTTCTCAGGTTTTGGGCTTAAGTTTCCTGCCTCTGGATTTCAGTTTTATTCTTCCTGTAGTCTCAGGACTTCTCCAACTATACAGCTCTGATAATTAAACTTCTAGGTTAATGGCGAAAAGATTCTCCCCCGTTAGGGACACCCAGAGAGGTTCACAGAGTTACATGAACAGGAGAAAAGGGAGGAGGGAGATAGAGATGAGTAGGAGGAGAAAAAGGGGGACTCAAGAGGAGAGAGACAGATCTACGCAGCTGTCTGTTCCCAGAGTGTTCTCGTATCTCAGACACCTACAAGGATTCACAGAATTGGATGGGGAAGAGAAGGGGAAAAGAGGAAATAGAGGTTTTCTGAGGTAGAAAACAGAGAGTCAAGATTGGGAGGGAATAATCTTCGGTTTTAAGATAGGGCTTCTCTTTTTTTTTTTTTTGTAAGGTTATAGTGTAGTGAAGATGAAAATGAAGAGTAGTAGAGGAGTACTAGAGGACTTTAAAAGAAATAAGAGAAAAAGAAAAATAGAAAATAGAAGAGAAAAAGGAAAGGAAAAAAAAAGAAGAAAAAGGAGAAGAAAAAAAAAGAAAAAGAAAAAAAAAAAAAAAAAGAAAGAAAAAAAAAATTTTTTTTTTCCCCTAATTAAAAAAAATCGTAAAAATCTATGAAAATGAAAGTTAAGGAGTAATGGGGGAGTAATAGGGAATTTTAAAGGAAAATAAAAGAGAAAAAATAAAAAAGAAAAATATAAAAAGAAAAAAAAATTTTTTTTTTTTTTCCTTACTTAGAAAAAACAGAAAAATAAAAAAAAAAAGTAAAAATATGTCTAGGAATTTCTCTGGAGCTGTTGCGGTCAGTGTGGGTTCGGCTTAGTTTCAGATAGCTCCTCGTTCCAGCTTGCACTTCTCGATATCTACAGGGCCCTTCCGGTGAAGTCGGTGTTTTCTTCAGGGATTTTAATCTGTTGCACCAGTCCCTTCTGAAGCGGTTCCCTTTGTTTATTTGGCTTCTGTTTGCCGGTCTCTTCAGAGGCTCATTTCCGCCCTGACACAGGCAGCCGGAGGCGGACTCTTATTCAGGTAGCTAGTTCCGTTGCGCTGCTGGGAGGGGCTGACGCTGCGGGGCGGGGCTGGCGCTGCGGGGCGGGGCTGACGCTGCGGGGAGGGGCTGGCCCTGCGGGGGCGGGGCTGACGCTGCGGGGAGGGGCTGGCCCTGCGGGGGCGGGCTGGCGCTGCCGGGAGGGGCTGACGCTGCTTTCTCCGTCTGCGCTGCTCAGGCTCCCGGCTGTTCTATATGGAGCGCGCCCCGCGCTGCGCGAGGTTCCAGCCCTCGGGTGTTACACAAAAGCGCGGAAGGAAAAGCTGCGCCTGCTCTCTGTGCCTTCCCCGTCAGAGCGGTCCAGGCAGCCAGGGGCTTGGTGGGCGCGCTATCCCCAGGTGTGGCGCACCCACTCCCTTCCGCGGACCCAGTCTCAGTTTCCGCTGGCGCCAGGCGGGTGCGCGCGCCTTCCGCCCTCCGCGTCCCCAGCCCCAGTCCCCGCCCCGCGCCGGTCGGGTGCCTGCGCCCTGTGTCTCGCCGCGACCTTCCCCTCCCCCCTGCCTCCTGCCTCCGGCGGGGCTGGGCGGGTCCGCAGCCTGCGAGCTCTTCTCGGGACTTTCCCCGTCCCTTTGTTCTGCGAACGGCCGGCAGTGTGTTCCGGCCGGTCAATTTTCTCTCTCTCCTTTGGTCTCCCACAGTTCAAGTTGGCACCTCACAGAAGCTCCCCCCGATTGTCCTCAGGGCACTCAGGCCCGGACCCTAGCCCAAGCAAGGCCGCCTAAGACTCCCTTCCCGGGACGGGTCTCCGTCCTTAGCTCTTTTGTCTCACTTTTTATCTTTTATATTTTGTCCTACCTCCTTTCGAAGACAATGGTCTGCTTTTCTGGGCGCCTGATGACCTCAGCTAGCGATCAGAAGTTGTTTTGTGAAGTTTGCTCTGCATTCGGTTATTCTTTTGATGAATTTGTAGGAGAGAAAGTGGTCTCCCGGTCCTACTCCTCCGCCATCTTGGCTCCTCCCCCCAGGTGGATTCTTTACCAACTGAGCTATTACTTGAGGTCTTTAAATAAAAGGGACATGTATCAGAGGCACTTCAGTGCTTTATATTTTTGCAAACATTTAATGACTTATAGAAAAATTTTTCATTAACTTTGGCCCCTAAATTATTAGATAATGGAAAATCATTCTTTTTCTTTTTTTAATTTGGATACATGGCTCTTGCTTGCTGGATCATCTCCTGCCAGTCAATCGTCAGTCATTTCTCAGCTCATTTGTTTATTCCTACTGTGTCCTTGTTAGGTTAACTTTTAACAGCACTGTGATGTGATTCTCCCGTAAAGAATGCATTTAACAACAATCATTAAATACATATTTTGCAAGCCTGCCACTTACTAGTATTGTAGTATCTTCTCTCCTTGTTGTTAATTTGCTCTGAAGCCTAATTATTCCAACAGTAATTAATTATTTGCCCATTGCTGCATTTTATTTATATTATAAACTTGTATTGAGCATACAATGTCAGGTCACATTCTAAGTACTTTTTAATATTAACTCACTTGGTCCCTAGTGACTCAGATGGTAAAGAATCCACCTGCAACGCAGGAGATCTGGGTTCAATCCCCGGGTTGGGAAGACCCCCTGGGGGAGGGCATGGCACCCCACTCCAGTATTCTCGCCTGGAGAATCCCCATGGACAGAGGAGCCTGGTGGGCTACATTCAGTCCATGGGGTCGCAAAGAGTCAGACATGACTGAGCGACTTACACTTCAGCTTTTTCAACACTTTCAATTGGTCCTCACACAATCATATGAGATAGATGCTTCCGCTGTGAAGATTCAGAGACACAGAGATTAAATAACTTGCCCAGGCCACATTAGCCAAAGGGTCAGAATCAGGATTCAAACCAAGGCTGCCTGACTCCACACCTGAGCTAGAAACTGTGCTGTTGCTGCTTCTCTGAAGGAGTACACAGCCTAGTTAAGGAGACGCAACACCCACCATGGAAAGTTTGGTAACAGTGAAGGCAGGGCGAGAGGCGGGGGTGGCGAAAGCAACAGGAACCAAAGGTGGGAGGGGGCGCGGGGACCGGAGGGGCCTGATGGGCGGGCGGGGATCAGTCTGAGTTGTGCAGAATGTGTACTGGATGAGTCAGGAGGGTCGAATAACTCCCCTTTCCTCCCTCCCCCGGGGACTGGAGGAGGGGAAGGAAAAGGGAGAAGAGACAGAGGCCCACGAGGAAAGTAATTCTCTAAATCGCCTCTCAGTTGGCCCCTCAGCCCGTTAGGGTTTCCTATCAGCCTCGGACGCGCCCAGAGTCCAGATACCAAGACAAGCACCTTCCATCCTCATGGGAGTTGACTACCTGCTTTTGAGCACAGTGGCTTCTCAGAAAAATCTGCCGGAAGACCAGGGCAGGTGACTTTATAACGGCAAGAGGATGCGGCTCCGGGACAGATGGTCAGGAAGAGGGCTTTCCAGGAGACAGACGGAGTGGAGAGGCTGAACAGATGTGAGGAGTGATATTTGGGGGATGGGGTGATATATGAAGATGATTTTTGGCTGTACCGCTCAGCACATGGCATCTTGGTTCCCCAACCAGGGATTGAACCCATTTCCCCAGCAGTGGAAGCGCGGAGTCTTAACCCCTAGCCCAACAGCAAAATCCCGTGAAGATGCTTTTTTTTAAAGGAAACAGTGCTGGTGGCGAGCTGCGGAGCCTGTGCCCCAGGAGAGCCCCGAGCAAAGGCCAGCATCACTTCTCAAGGCTTCAGGAATGAGAGTTCTGTCTCTTTGGATGCTGAGACAACCTTTCAGATGGAAATAAGGCAGGCAGTTTCCTCTGGTTTCCTAGCCCCATGACAGGCTTTCAGTTCAGTTCAGTTCAGTTCAGTTGCTAAGTCATGCCTGATTCTTTGCAACCCCATGGACTGCAGCACGCCAGGCTTCCCTGTCCTTCACCATCTCACGACAGGCTTACCCACAGTAACCCATTTGTTTTCTACAGGCGAGAGGTGAGAGGTGCAGGCTTTGGGGCCAGACAACTTGAGTTCAAATCCTGGCTTCTCCTCTTGTTAACTTTGTCCTCATGAGCATGTTATGTAACCTCTCTGAGCTTGTTTCCTCATCTGTTATAATGAGGTTAATATCTAACTCGAAGGGTTTTGGTGAGGATTAAATGAAATTACACATGTCACGTGCTAAATTATGCCTGCACCTAGTAATTGCTTTAATAAAAACTTAGCCTGTTATTATCGTAATGATCCAAAAATTAGTATTATTATCCTCATTTTACATACAAGGATGGAGACTTGGAAAAGTCAAGTTCACCTGCCCCAAAAGCCCTTGTGAAGGGCCTGCCTTTGAACAATGACTGTAAGGAATGCATGGGGCCATGACTGAAGGTCATCTAGGCAGATGCAAAGGATCAGTGCAGGATCAGGGTGGAGACAAGCATAACGCTTGTGTGCCCAGTCGTGTCCGGCTCTCTGCAACCCCATGGACTGCAGCCTGCAAGTCTCTTCTGTCCATGGGATTGTCCAGGCAAGAACACTGGAGTGAGTTGCCATTTCCTCCTCCAGGGGATCGTCCTGACCCAGGGATTAAACCCACGTCTCTTAAGTCTCCTGCACTGGCAGACAGGTTCTTTACCACGTGGGACGAGCATAGAATGGGGATGAAACAGGGGCGAGGTCAGAGAAGACATCTTTGCAGAATGCTCACAGAGATCTCCTGTGAGGCTAATGCTTGGACCAGTGCCCGCCCTGAAGACTTGTCGGATGTTCCACGTGCTGTTTCACATGCTGGCTTCGTGTCCTTGGCCAAGGGGCTTTACCTCTGAATCTCGTTTTTGTATCTATCAAGTGGGCTAATACAGGCAGCCCTGCTTCACTGGGTTATGCAGGGAAGAGAGCTAACTGGTCCCCACTGAACACAGTGCCAGGCGCAGAGGACGGTTCTTGAGACCTAGGGGCTGCCTGCATGACCCCAAACTGAGAATCTAAGTCTCTGAAGGATGGGGAGTGGATCCAAGGCTTCAGGATGCTGCTAAAACGACCCGAGTGTGCTTGCTAAGTCGCTTCAGTCGTGTCCAACTCTTTGTGACTCTATGGACTGTAGCCCGCCAGGCTCTTCTGTCCATGGAATTCTCCAGGCAAGAATACTGGAGTAGGTTGCCATTTCCTTCTCCAGGGGATCTTCCCAACCCAGGGATCAAACCAGTGTCTTTTAAGTCTCCTGCATTAGCAGGTGGATTCTTTAACACTAGCGACACCTGGGAAGCCACAAACTGTGACCCAAATTGTGGTTCAATTATCCAAAAAGGGGTCCATGTTACAGAGACAGGTATTCCCCTGAGCATGAGGAAATTACTTTAAGCTTGAGCAGGAGGTATTTGGGTCAGAGATGAGAAAGAACTTCCTGAAATTCAGGGTTGTCAAATCAAATTATAAATAATGATTTAGGACTGTTGTGCTAGCGTCTGCTTTAGGAGTGAAAGAGCTGCCCACCTTCCCAGGCTAGGCAAGATGCGTCATAATGAGATGGGCCGACAGTCAATCTCTCTGGGCAAATGAACCTCAAAAAACACATATATTTTATGTATTTCATGAGCAAGGGCTGGCTGTGAGCGTGGACTCGTGACAAGGGCCATAGTGCTCACAGAAGCTGACTGAGGTTGGGGGTGATGAGCTACTCTCACCTTGAAAACTTTTGCAAAGACTGACCCAGAGCCTTAAAATTCTTCATTCTGTGTGCTTCTGAGTCACTCGGGCTGAGCAGGTGGACACCCACTGTCAGTCCAGACCTGAGGGAGGAAGTCAAATGACTGCTTGGAGGAAGGGGTTGTCACTGATCAGAGTTGCTGGAACAAAGGGGCAATCTGGGCGGCAGCTTTGCTGGCGGTCATCAGGCAGCAGCGAGGACCATCTGCCAAGGACATCAGGCAGCCGTCCTGCATGTCGAGGAGTGCTGAGTTGTGAGACCACACAGCTGCCAACTCACTGAGAAAGGCCAGGGCTTGGGGGCCTGGCCACTCCTAGCCTTTACCTGCAGACAAGTAAAATCTAACTGCACTTCCAAGGATCGCCACTAGGGGAGACCAGGGCCCTCTGGGGAGAGGTGAGTGCTGCGTGCTTAGTGGGTCAGATGTGTCCAACTCTTTGTGAGCCCGTGGACTGTAGCCCACCAGCCTCCTCTGGCCATGGAATTTTCCAGGCAAGAATACTGGAGTGGTTTGCCATTTCCTTCTCCAGGGGATCCTCCCTACCCAGGGATTGAACCCGTGTCTCCTGCAGTAGCAGGTGGATTCTTTACCTCTGAGCCACTGGGGAAGCCCTGGAAAAGTAGTCTAGAAGACTCCACTATTAATCCATCAGAACTGGTGTGCAAGTTCAAACCTACGTGCGGTGGTTGTCTTAAGGAGCCAGGAGCCTTTAGATGAGCGCCACTGAGAAAACGCTGAAGCTTCACTAACGAACCAGGAATGCCCCAATGAAATTAGGGAAGCATTCCAAGTATTTATTTAAAAAACAAAGGTGGTTACTTTGGCAGGAGCAGAGAGATGACATTCTACCTACAAGTTCACTCTATCTGGGTCCTTTAGTAAGTCAAGCCCATTCAACTCCACAGACAGTGATGCTAGGCCTGCACCAGCCCCTGTGCTAGGGTGTCCTAGCCCCCAAGGAGCTAGGAGTCCAGTGAGGGCTGTGGGCACCTATGCCCACAGCAGCAAGATTAGGTGGTGCCTTTCAAAGGAGCTTGGTGGCCAAGGCATTGAAAGCAGGAAAGAAAGTGATTACTCTGGTTGAGGAACTATCAGGAAAATGAACTGAAGGATGCAGGATGTTGAAAGAAGTGGAAGTGGAGATGGGGGACAAGGGGTCAGAAGTGATAACTATGCTGGCCAGGGGAATGTGCTTGAACAAGTTCATGGAGCCAGGGAAGCTGATGTAGATTCAGAGGATGGAGACAGTCCAGGGACAAAGCAGGGGAGCAGCAAGTGAAAGGCAGGAAGCATAACTGGGACCATACATTTGTGGTCTTTGAACACCAGGAAGAAGTTAGTCCTCTCAAGCCACCACCCAGAAATCGGCAGCTGTGAGGGAGCGATTTCCCCAGGAAGCCATCAGGGCAGACTCTCAGGAGGCCTTTGGGAGTCCTGCCCTTCCCCACTTTCTCTCTCTCTCTCTCTTTTTTTTTTCTGTCTGTGCTGGGTCTTCCTCAAAGCTCGAGGGCGCTCTGGTTGTGGTGCAAGGGCTTAGTTGCCCAGAGACATGTGGGACCTCAGTTCCCTAATCTGAATCAGCTTCCCCTTGGAAGGAGGATTCTTAGCCACTGGACCCCCAGGGAAGTCCCTTCCCCTTCCTTTCTGAACAATGTCTGTTTATGCCATTCCCTCCTCCAGAAATGCCCTTCCCTCCTACTCTACCTAGCAAACTCCTAGCTATCTTCAAAGCCCCAGCACAACATTCACCTCCTCTACAAAGCCTTCCCTGGCTGCTCTATGTAGTTATTAGTCCCTCCCACAGCTCTTGGTTCATTCCTTACATGTAACTTATATATACAATGTGCTGTTCCCCACTAGTCTGTCTGTCTCCCCATTCTTTTGTAACCTCCTGGAAGTCAGGGACTATCTCTGTATTAGGAATGCTGCTCTGCTGTGCTTAGTCGCTCAGTCGTGTCCAACTCTCTGTGACCCCATGGACTGTAGCCCGCCAGGCTCCTCTGTCCGTGGGGATTCTCCAGGCCAGAATACTGGAGTGGGTTGCCATGCCCTCCTCCAGGCGATCTTCCCAACTCAGGGATTGAACCCAGGTCTCCCCAACCCAGGGATTGGACCCAGGTCCCCCGCATGGCAGGCAGATTCTTACTGCCTGAGCCACCAGGGAAAGCCCAAGAACACTGGAGTGGGTGGTGGTGGTTTAGTTGCTAAGTCGTGTCCAACTCTTTGCAATCCCATGAACTGTAGCCCGCCAGGCTCCTCTGTCCATGAGATTCTCCAGGCAAGAATACTGGAGTGGGTTGCCATTTCCTTCTCCAGAGGATCTTCCCAACCCAGGAATTGAACCCGGGTCTCCTGCATTGCAGGCAGACTCTTTACCAGCTGAACTATAGGGTAGTACAGGGAAGCCTGTACCATTCAATACGGACACTCATATTAGGAATGCGTATTCTATATACCCCTCGCACCTTGGCACAGAGAATACTGCCTGTAAGCGGTGTAGGGAGGGAGGGCATCAGTTCCCATCTAAGGCGCTGTCAGCTGTGCCCCTTGGCCTGGCCTGCTGGTTTTATCTATCTCACGTGACTTGGTGCCTCTCAGCTGGAATCCTCAGCTCCTCCACCCAACCTCACCCTTCCCAGCTCTGCCTAGAGAAGGACACACCTCCGATCAGCTGCCTGGCTGCCAGTGCCTGCCAGCACCTCATTAACCCAGATGGCCCCCGCCCCGCCCTGAGAGGTGTGGGCTGGGCAGAGTTCAGGGATCAGGGGAATCTCCCTGACCTTCCCACCTGTGGGGAAAGGCAGCAGGGACTTGCGGTTCCCTACTACGCCAGCCCCAGAAGTTACCCTCATGCCGTACTGGACAGACACTTCTGGTCCTCAGAGCTCCGCTCCTGGACAGACACCTCGTTAGCTGCGGGGTCCAGCTAGGGACTTGATGGGGTCATCTGCACTGGGGCAGAAACCAAGGCTCAGAGGAGAAATGGGACTCAAGCCAGGGAACTTCTCTGGCAGTCCAGCAGTTAGGACTCCCCGCTTTCACTGCTGAGGGCGCAGGTTCAATCCCTGGTCGGGGAACTGAGATGCTGAAAGCTGCGTGGTGCAGCCAGAAAAAAGAGGGAGGGGTGTGAGGGAAGGTGGGGGTCAGCCAGGAAGAAAGACACTATCCAGGCGTCCCCACCCCCACCCCAGCTCCACCCAGTAGAGGCCAACCCGCCAACCTCTCAAGTCCTTAGGCTGCTTTCAGCTCCCTGAGCTGGTTCCCCTCTCAGCCTATCACAGGTCTTTTCTCCACAGCACCGAAGGACAAGGGAGACTGTGAGGGGAACCATCTAAGGAGGCCAGAGCAGAACACATAGAACACAGGAGCCCCGCCTCCTAGCCCACACACTCCTGCCGGCCACTCCCCCAGCTTCTAGACTCCAGCTTCCCCTGGGAACCTTGCCTCCCAGAGGGGCTGAAGACAGGCCCTGGGGCAGGGGCAGGTGGAGATTGGATCTCAGCCTAGAGGGAAGTGAAAGGGTTAACGCCCTCATGTCCACTGGGCCAGTCCAGCCAGCTCTCCCCAGAGCCTGTAAGTCCGGGCTTGCCTCTGGTCTCTCAATTTCAACTCTATTCTTACTCCCTCCACTTCCTTCCTAGAGACACTGGGAGGGCATCCTTGGCACCAGCAATGTCTGGGGTGTCATTTAATACTGCCAGTAATCACCACCTCCTGTTTACTGGCTGTCTTTCCCTCATGGCTAGTCTTGTTATCTCTAGGTTTCTCTGTCTTTCACACACACACACACGGATGGAAAAAAGGTTTCTCTCCATCCCAGTTCCTGCCCCATCCTACTCCTCTCCCTAAAACTGATCCGAATCAACTGGAAAGCAGGAAACAGGAGATAAGGATGTACAGAGCTGGAGGTACCAATTGCTCTTCTGAACTACAAGAGCAATCACATCACAGCAAGCTCAGAACAAGAGAGTACTTGGAGGGCAAATAGGAGAAAGGTGGACGAAACTAGAAAGCATCAAAGGATAAAGATCCCTCTTCCACATCAAACACAGCCGTCGCAGTCAGCGAGGACTGGAACACCTGAGATTACTGGTGGGTTCAATAAGCCAGCAATACAGTGAGAGAGGGAGCTTTTGAAAGTGTCCGTATACCTCACCACATAGCCGACTCAGGAGGAAGACCACGGACACGGTGCAGGGCGGGAGCCATTGCATTCAGACCTGCCCCCACCTCCCTCCTACCCTCCAATGTGTCTTTGGCTCCCTGAGTGTGAGATGACAGTGACCACACATCTATGGACACTTCTGATTTCTGATATCCAGTATTTCTGTCAGACTATGTGTCCTGATTGGGAATGTGAAGTGTGCCCTTCCTTAAACTGTGTCTCTTTTATTAGCGGCCGTAGATGTTCAGACGCCCTCTTGAAGGCGGGAGTGTGGCTGTTTGCCAATAAAGAGTGGGGTCCGCCCACCCCCAGACTTGGTTAGTGGGAGAAGTGTTGGGCCAGCCTCAGCCTGGCATGAGGCGCCATCCCTGGAGCAAAGGTGAAGTCCAAACTTCCACCAAATGGCTGGAGCCGACAAGCAGAGATAAGGGTCACACTTTGGACTCTGCTGCCAGAAGGGGGCAGTGCCCCCGGGGTCCCTGATCCCCGAGGTCCCTTCTGCTGCCGGTCCTGCTCTCCTGCCTGGTTAAAGGAGGAAGAGGAGGCCGAGGCCGGGGCACGGGGCTAGCCGGCCACTCACCGACGCGGAAAGCGAGGTGGGCACCTGAAGCGGGTCACTCAGTAGTTACCACCGCCGACCCGGAGGGCAGCGCGCGAGGGTGACAGGCCGGACTGGGTGGGTGGAGACTTCAGGGGCGAGGGAAAGAGAGGAGGGGGCCCTGCGGAGCGAGGCAGAGCCGCCCGGGGCCCAGGGACCGAGGGCGCCCGCCGCGCGGCGGGTCGGATGCCCGCAGGAGAGGGAGGAGCCAGCCCGCCGCGCCGCCCCCGCCCCGCCCCCGCCCTCCCGGCCCGGCTCCGCGCAGCCCGGGTCCCGCGGGCCGCTCGGTCCCAGACCCGGCCGGGCCGCGCGGCGGGCATCGCCGGGGAAGCCGTCGTCGGAGACCGCGGGGCTGGCGGCGCGGGCAGCGGGCGCCGGGTCACCTGCGGGCACAGGTGAGCGGCGGGAGGACGGGGCGGGACGGGAGGCTGGGGCCGCGGGCCCCAGAGGAAGGGAAGCGGGTCAAAGCTCAGAAGGGACGCGGGGCTGCGGGGAGAAGGACTCGGAGCCCAAGGAGGGAGGGTTATTGGGAGACAAGGAACGCTGCTCTCCCCAGCTCATAAATCAGAGGAAAGTTTAGGGGAGGGCGGAGCGGGGTTCCGGGGCCCACCTGGAGCGACACCCCCACTGGCCTAGGCGGTCTCTCCTCTCCAAGCCCCGCCCACCCAGAGAGCGGGGAGGCCTCTACCGAGGTTTAGGGGAGGGGAGGGAGCCCCCCGCGGGTCTCCCAGCCTCACCGAGGAACTCCCAGAGGCTGGAGAAACCCAACAGAGCCCGCTCCCTCTCTGCTCATCTCTAAGGCCAGAGGTCTAAGACCTGCCCATGGCCTGAGGGTCCAGGTAAGGGGTGGGGCTTTCCTTTCCGGGGGGTGTGTGTGTTAGTCACTCAGTCTTGTCCCATTCTTTGCGACCCCATGGACTGTAGCCTGCCCATGGAATTCTCCAGGCAAGAATACTGGAATGGGTTGCCAGAGAGTAAATATCTCAGACTTTGAAGCCGCTGCGGTCTCTGTCATAGCTAGCAGGGAGAAAGTTACAACTGGCCTAGGAGGGAACGTGTCTGTGATCCCATAGCGCTTTCTTTAGGGGCATGGAAATTTGAATTGAATATAATCTTCCTGTGTTGTTAACTATTCTTCTTTTTCATGATTTTATTTACTTTTTAAAATTTATTCTTCTTTTGACTTTTCCAACTATTTAAACATGTAAAACAGCCATTCTTAGCTTGTGGACTGTGCAAAAACAGGTAGCAGATCTGGCTGTTTTCACTGCCCCTGCCCAAACCCCCCCCCCCCCCCAACTTCCCACCCCCACCCCCACTCCTGTGTATTGGGGAGGGAAGGGTGTTGCTAGGTGCAAGGGGCATCCCCCTCACCTGGGGGCACCCAGGAAGCAGGGAACCTGTCTGTGACCCTTGCTCCCAGCTACTCTTTAGGATGTCAGCATCCTTTGAAGCCAGTGCAGGAACTGGTACCCCAAGTGTGCACATGTGAATGAGGGGGTATGGTTCCAAGGGGCTTTCTGCCCAACATGTGGGAGTGTACCCAACCCTCACCAAGTCCTAGATGAGGCCACTGTACTCCCCCAACAAGCAAACTGGGCTCTCCCCCTCCCTTCTGCTTCTTCCCCGCCGCCCCCCCTCCCCGCCTCTGTCTCCAGCCTGGCACCTTCCACTAACTAAGGCTGGCCCTTCCATCCTTATATTCTCTCTGCAGCCTCAGGGGGCCCCTTTCCCCTGCACATTGGAGTGATGAGCCTTTGCAGGTGACCCAGGAGAGAAGGGATGCAGGCCTTAGGTCCTCCCGATAAGAGTCCCCTCCAAGGGCTGGTGGCCTCCCGCATTGAGACCTATGGAGGCAGGTATCGGGCCTCGGTCGTGAATCCTCCAGGCAATGTCAATACCCGAGGAGGCCTTTTGCTGGTGAGTCCAGGCCATGCCCCAAAGGTGACCTGGGCAGGGCAGGCGGGAGGACACCCGGGCTTTAAGTCTCTGTCCCCTTGCCAGGCCTTGGGCGGCACTCTTCCCAGACCACACCCGTCTTCTCTCCTGGGTTGTGAGGGAGAGGACGGTTGTGTGGGCCCAGGGTCCCGGGACTCCACACCCACCCCAGACAGACGGGGCAGGTGAGGCAGAGAGCCAGGAGGGGCCAGGCCCTTGTTGCTGTTGGAGGCATGGAGCTGGGGGTGGTAGTTCACCAAACCCAGGGTTCAGGGCCTCCATACTCCCACCTCTACTAGGGAAGAGCTTGTGAGCGGCTCCCTGAGACCTGCCTTCCTCTGAGTCAGGCCTGGAGGAAGAGCAAAGGTTCAAGGTGTCCCTACTCTATAGGTGGAGAGGGGTGTGGGGGCCTGCCTTGGCTCCAGCCTGGCTCCACCCCACTGGCCAGCCTCCAGAGCTGACCAAGGAAAGGGGCGTGGAGGCCAAGCGGTCTTTCCCTTGGCCTCCCTCCACCTTGAGGTCAATTCTGCTTCCAGCCGGGGGTATCCCTCGTCTGACTGGAGAAGGGTTTGGTCATGGGACACCACTGAGGGCGAAAAGGGAGACTAGGAAATCTATGGCGTAAGTGAGGCCACAGGCAGGTCAAGGAATGTGACCAGGCCTGCCCAGGAGGGACTGCTGGCCCAAGCCCCAACTTCTCCCACAGAAGGGCAGCCACTCCCAACGGGATGCGAGGGCACACATGTGTGTGCCCTCACCCCTACGTGTGTAGGTCGCAGAGTGCGTGTGCACCGGGCCCTGTGCACACACATGGCCAGAGTGTAGGGAGTACATGGGAGCTGGGGACACTGGGGCACATGCAGAGCCCAGTCGCGTACATGCCTCTGCGCCTGCTCTGCACGAGGCCATTTCTACCCCCGGCCCCTCTGCCCTGCCTGACTGGCTCCTGCCCATCTAGGCAGCCTCCCTGGCAGCGGCCACTGTGACTCAGGGCTGGAGCGGCTCACACTAAACTGGTTTTAGGGGAGTGGTGAGCCAGCCCAACTTGCAGGCAGGTGTAGGGGACGCTGTCCAGAGCTAAGCCGGGCCCCACTCTGCCTCTCTGGGACCTCTGTGGGAAGGGGGCACGCCCAGAGCTCCCCCTGCTCTTCCTCCAGGATCCCAGCCGCCGACTCCTCCAGGGCTACGTCCCCTTCACCACGGGTTCTGGCCCAGCCCGACGCCTGTCTCCCCTGAGGCTTCGAGAACCAGTGCCCGAGAAGACGCAAGGAGGTCTCTTTGGGGTCGGGACACCTCACTCCCCCAAACTCAAGGTGAGGGATCCCTCTCCTCCCATCACCGAGCTCCCAGCCTGAGCTTCGATCAGAGCTGAGAACACCAGTGCCCCTCCAAGAAGCCAAGTGCAGCTCTGTCTAGAGACCCTCTCAGGGGAGCTTCTCCCAGCCAGGCTGTCTCATAAGAATGTCCGCTTTACGGGCAAGTGTCCAAATATTCCTGGGACCGCTGGTTCCCTAAGCCCCCTTCTGGTCCCCACCTGAAGGTCCCTCTGAAGGGGTCTGACTCAGGAGAGACCTGGAAACTGTCTTTCTGATTAGGGAGCCCGGAGTCAGGGACCTTCCTGCAAACAAGGCGCCTCTCCATCCGGGTTCCAGCCTTGTGCCGACCCCTGCTGTAACCCCAGCCAGGGTTGATCCTCGCCCCCTGCCGGGCCTGCATGTCCCCACTCATGCTTAGGGCTGCTTGCCACCTCCCATTCACACACACACACACACACAGAGACACACGCATATGATAACTTATGGTGAACGATGTCAGATTCAGGATCTCTGAAGATTTAGCTTCAGGACCAGGGACCAGGCTTGATCACTCAAGAGCTTTTGTGTAGCAGAGTTTTATTAAAGTGAAAAGGGACAGAGAGAGCTTCTGACACAGGCATGAGAAGGGGGACAGAGAGTGTCCCCCTCCCTAGTCTTATCAGGGCCCTATATAGTTTTACCAGACCCACTCCCACAACATACATATTAAGATTAGAACTAACAATAGAAAGGTCTTACCAGACTCACTCCCACAATATGTCTTAAGATAACAAGATTAGTCAGAAGGTTCTTGTTAAGGGGAAACATGCCCTCAAGCAAGATACACTGTTATATTGACTAAGAAAAAACAATGTAGAAAGTTTGTCCTTTCTCCTTGAGAGCCCCAGACCCCTTTCTCCTTCTGGAGTGCTCTAGACCCCTTTCTCCTCAAGGGCCCCAGACTCCTTATCAACCCACCTAAAGATGAGCTCTCCCACATACACGCACGCATGCACACACGCAGCCCTTGCCCGGCCGGGTGGTCCAGGCGCCAGGACTAATCCCCTCTCGGTGCCCCCAGGAAGTCACCAAGGCCCACGAGCTGCAGGTGAGGCTGCATACCTTCAGCATGTTTGGGATGCCCCGCCTGCCCCGGGAGGACCGGCAGCACTGGGAGATCGGGGAGGGCAGCGACAACAGTGTGGCCATTGAGAAGTCCTGGAAGGAGCTGGTGCCTGGGCATAAGGTGAGCCTGTCCCCGTGGGGTCCGAGACACACACATACACACCCCCCTCACCTCTGGCCTGGAGGAGGGAAAGGCCATGGGAAGTGGGGTCCGCGGGGACAGTACTTAGAGGCATGTCACTGAAGCTTCAGATCGGGGCCCCACCACGTATTAGTGAGACCCCGCCAGGTACTAGTGAGGCCCCGCCAGGTACTAGTGAGGCCCCCGCCAGGTACTAGTGAGGCCCCGCCAGGTACTAGTGAGGCCCCACAAGGTACTAGTGAGACCCCGCCAGGTACTAGTGAGACCCCCACCAGGTACTAGTGAGGCCCCACAAGGTACTAGTGAGACCCCGCCAGGTACTAGTGAGACCCCCGCCAGGTACTAGTGAGACCCCCGCCAGGTACTAGTGAGGCCCCACAAGGTACTAGTGAGGCCCCACAAGGTACTAGTGAGACCCTGCCAGGTACTAGTGAGACCCCCGCCAGGTACTAGTGAGGCCCCACAAGGTACTAGTGAGACCCCGCCAGGTACTAGTGAGGCCCCACAAGGTACTAGTGAGGCCCCGCCAGGTACTAGTGAGACCCCCGCCAGGTACTAGTGAGGCCCCACAAGGTACTAGTGAGGCCCCGCCAGGTACTAGTGAGACCCCGCCAGGTACTAGTGAGACCCCCGCCAGGTACTAGTGAGGCCCCACAAGGTACTAGTGAGACCCCGCCAGGTACTAGTGAGATCCCCGCCAGGTACTAGTGAGGCCCCACAAGGTACTAGTGAGACCCCGCCAGGTACTAGTGAGGCCCCGGGCGGTACTAGTGAGACCCCACCAGGTACTAGTGAGACCCCACATACTAGTGAGACCCCACCAGGTACTAGTGAGGCCCCGCCAGGTACTAGTGAGGCCCCGCCAGGTACTAGTGAGGCCCCGCCAGGTACTACTGAGGCCCCGCCAGGTACTAGTGAGGCCCCGCCAGGTACTAGTGAGGCCCCACATACTAGTGAGACCCCACCAGGTACTAGTGAGGCCCCGCCAGGTACTAGTGAGGCCCCACATACTAGTGAGACCCCACCAGGTACTAGTGAGGCCCCGCCAGGTACTAGTGAGGCCCCACATACTAGTGAGACCCCGCCAGGTACTAGTGAGACCCCACCAGGTACTAGTGAGACCCCGCCAGGTACTAGTGAGGCCCCGCCAGGTACTAGTGAGGCCCCACATACTAGTGAGACCCCGCCAGGTACTAGTGAGACCCCGCCAGGTACTAGTGAGGCCCCGCCAGGTACTAGTGAGGCCCCACATACTAGTGAGACCCCGCCAGGTACTACTGAGGCCCCACAAGGTACTAGTGAGGCCCCACAAGGTACTAGTGAGACCCCGCCAGGTACTAGTGAGGCCCCGCCAGGTACTAGTGAGGCCCCACATACTAGTGAGACCCCGCCAGGTACTAGTGAGACCCCGCCAGGTACTACTGAGGCCCCGCCAGGTACTAGTGAGGCCCCACATACTAGTGAGACCCCGCCAGGTACTACTGAGGCCCCGCCAGGTACTAGTGAGGCCCCACATACTAGTGAGACCCCGCCAGGTACTAGTGAGGCCCCGCCAGGTACTAGTGAGACCCCACCAGGTACTAGTGAGACCCCACATACTAGTGAGACCCCACCAGGTACTAGTGAGGCTCCGCCAGGTACTAGTGAGACCCCACATACTAGTGAGGCCCCGCCAGGTACTAGTGAGACCCCCACATACTAGTGAGACCGCGCCACATACTAGTGAGACCTTGGACAAGACAACAAGCCTCTGCATGCCTTGGTCGCCTCATGACATGAGGATGACAAATACCCCCTCCACACTGGAAGACTGGGAGAAGGTTAAAGGCTGTCTAGGACGCAGATCCAGTAGCATTTAGCAGATGGCGGCAGCTGGTCTTGTAATCGTTCACCAGCCCCATCCCCACCCAGGAGATGAGCCGGGAGCTCTGCCACCAGCAGGAGGCCCTGTGGGAACTACTGACCACGGAGCTCATCTACGTGCGGAAGCTCAAGATCATGACGGATGTGAGCCCCCACCCACCTGCCCAGCGACCCCGGCCCTGGCCCTCGAATCACCCCCCATCATCCAGACCAGGATGGGACAGGGTTGTTGGAGAGGGAGGGGCAGGATGCCTAGAGCCCTCTGCCCAGGGTCTTGGGAGAGAGGTTTGCGGTACTGAAGATGGGGGTGGGGATGCTGTGAAGGGTGAGGCTGGGGTCTGAGAGGAGGAGGCCAGGTGCTAAGACCCTCCCTCTCCCTGCATCTAGCTCCTAGCTGCGGGTTTGCTGAACTTGCAGCGCGTGGGTCTGCTGACGGAAGTGAGTGGGCACTTGGTGTGGGGTGGGGGGACAGATCGGTGTGGGTGGACTGAGCCCGGGGTCTGAGGGGGGCAAGGTCACAGAGAACTGAAATGCCACTGCCCCATCTACTAGGACCTCCACCTCCCGCCCTCCCCACTCCGCTTCTTGCTCTAGACCCCAGCCCCCACCACCCAGGCTCAGCTGGCCTTGCCTGTCCGTGGCCAGTGCAGCCCACGGGTCACCTGCCCAGGCATGTGGCTCAGTGCCCCTCCCTCCCCTAGGTGTCAGCTGAGACTCTGTTTGGAAACGTCCCCAGCCTGATTCGAGCCCACCGGAGCTTCTGGGAAGAGGTGCTGGGGCCCACTCTAGAGGAGACACGAGCCTCAGGCCAGCCTCTGGACCCAGTCAGCCTGCAAGACGGCTTCCTGACGGTGAGGAGGGGACAAGGGCCACTTCAGATGGGGTGGAACTGGGAGGGCCCCGAGGGGTCCTGTTCGCAGGGCAAGCCCTTGCCGCCAGAATCCTGATGTGATTCAAGCGAGTCCAAAGACATGGCCCTTAGCCCCAAATACCAGTTCATCTCCTGCCTTCGTTTCACCAGTATGACTTCTGTTCCCAGGGCTCTTTGGGCTTCTGAACATCCCAGAGGGCAGCTGTCTCAGGGAAGGGCTACACACATCATGAAATCTGATGTCCGGGACAGAGATCCAGGGACAAGCATCAGGGAACAAGACTGGGGCCTTAGTGACTTGTCCCTTGGGAGCCCGGGGGGAGGGGATGTGAAAGAGTACAGGGCACTGGCAAGCAAGAGGCCCAGGCTCCAACCTCCACCCAGTTCCCCAGCCAGGGGGGCATGGCCTTGCCCAGCTGGGTTGGGGTAGAGAGGTGGGGGCACAGTCTCCTGGGGGCCTTCTGTGGCCCTCTTCTCCAGGGCAGGGCTCTGGGCAAGCCTCAGGTCGCCACTCCACAGCTGGGCTGAAATGGGATCTGCAGCTCCCTGACAGCGATCCTGCTGAATTATTGATGGTGGGTGAAGTCCAGAGCAGCGGGACACCGAGGGGGCTGAGGATGGAGCTCAGAGGGCAGCAGCGGGTCGACCCCTCAGGACCTCAACTCCTCCTTGGAGTCCAGGGAGCCGGGCTGGAAGTTGAGGACCGTCTGGATTGGCAGGCACTGGACGGAGGGTCTAGGCCAGGCTGCTCCACGTGTTGTGTGCGGCTGGAGCTGGTATCTCATCCCGCCTTCCCCTGCCCGCTCCCCGCCCCCACACCTGTCCCTCCAGTGCAGCCAGCGCTTCCAGCCCTACGTCCTATACTGCCTGCGAGTGAGGCAGACCATGGCCTATGCCCGGGAGCAGCAGGACCACAACCCTCTCTTCCACGTCTTCGTGCAGGTGAGAGAAGAGTTGCTGGGGAAGGGGGACACCGCGGACCTTGGTCCAAGGCAGGAGGGTAGCCTGCAGTCCCTGACCCCTGCCCCACTTCCCTGGCAGTGGTGTGAGAAGCACAAGCGCTCGGGGAGGCAGATGCTGGGAGACCTGCTCATCAAGCCCCACCAGCGCATCACCAAGTACCCGCTGCTGCTCCAGGCTGTGCTCAAGAGGACCCCCAAGCCCCAGGCCCGGGAGGCCCTGACCGCCATGGTAGAGGGCTGACCCCTGCGGGAGGGGGGCTGTCGGGGGCTGGTGTGTGGGGGGCGCAGCTCCTGTAGCCCTTGAACTCTCCTTCCGCCTGCGTATGTGCCCGTGTGGCGCTGATGTCGTCGGTGGGTGGGATGAACCGGCGAGGAGCTGAGCCGTCTTCCTCCGCACCCTCCCACTCCCGCTCTTCCAGATCGCAGCGATGGAATCGTTCCTGCGGCACATCAACAAGCAGGTGCGCCAGGGCGAAGAGCAGGAGAGCTTGGCGGCTGCGGCCCGGCGCGTCGGGCCCTACGAGGTGCTGGAGCCGTCCAGCGAGGAGGTGGAGAAGGTGAGAGAGACAGCGGGAAGGGGGCTTCGGGAAAGTACGGCCCCCAGGGCTGGAGGGGGAGGGGCAGAGGTGCCAAGGGCTACGCGTGTGGCCACCTTTCCTCTGGGGGGGGGGGGGGTCCCCGGGGCGGGGGGGGGGGTGAACCGGAGGCACTCCTCCAAGGGGCGGGGTTCCCAGTGCCCGCTCTGCCCACTGCACCCTCAGAACCTGCGACCGTTCTCCACCCTGGACCTGATGACCCCCATGCTGGGGGTCGCTCCGGAGCACACCAGGCAGCTGCTGCTCGAGGGGCCCGCGCGCGTGAAGGAGGGGCGTGAAGGGAAGGTGAGGGGCGGGGAGGATGGGAGGGAAGGTGAGGGGCGGGAGGGCGAGGCCCTGGGAGCCAGGCTGGATCAGAGGCTGGGAATGGGAGGAGGGGCTGTGTGTGCGTGTGTGTGCCTATGTGTGTGTGTGTGTATGTATCTCTGTGTGTGTATCTCTGCCAGTGTCCATGTGTCTGTGTGTGTCCATGCGTCTCTCTGTGTGTCTGTGTATATCTTTGTGTGTGTCTGTGTCTGTATTCTCTGTGTGTGTGTCTGTGTCTGTATGTGTGTCCATGTGTCTCTGTGTGTATCTTTATGTGTGTCTGTGTGTGTGTTTTTGTCTGTGTGTGTCCATAGGTCTCTCTCTCTGTGTCTCTGTGTCTGTGTGTGTCTTTGTGTGTGTGTCTCTTTGTGTGTGTCTGTATATTTGTCTGTGTCTGTGTGTGTGTCTATGTCTGTGTGTGTGTCCATGTGTCTCTATGTGTGTCTCTATGTCTGTGTCTGTGTCTGTGTGTCTCTGTGTGTGTCTATGTCTGTATTCTATGCGCGTGTGTGTCTACGTGTGTGTGTCCATATGTCTCTCTCTGTGTCTATGTCTGTATTCTATGTGTGTGTGTGTCTATGTGTGTGTGTGTCCATATGTTTCTCTGTGTGTGTCTATGTCTGTATTCTATGTGTGTGTGTGTCTATGTGTGTGTGTCCATATGTCTGTGTGTATCTTTTTGTGTGTCTGTGTGTGTGTCTATGTCTGTGTGTGTCCATATGTCTCTCTCTGTGTCTCTGTGTGTCTATGTCTGTATTCTATGTGTGTGTGTGTCTGTGTGTGTGTGTCCATATGTTTCTCTGTGTGTGTCTGTGTCTGTGTCTGTGCCTATATCTGTGTGTGTGTCCGTGCATCTCTCTGTGTGTGTCTGTGTGTGTTGGGACGAGGACATGGTTCTGGCCTTGCTCTGCTGGTTGCTGTGACCCACGTCAGCCACTGTCTTTCCTGTAAAGAGACGTGCCCACACTGAGGGGCTCCCAGCTGTCAGTTCCGCTGCTCTCTGTTGCCCGCACACCCATGCCTGACCCCTGTCCCTCCAGCCCTGCTCCAGCTGACCCTTGAATCTCTCTTTGCGCGCCCTTAGCTGGATGTATACCTGTTCCTGTTCTCTGATGTGCTCCTGGTGACCAAGCCCCCTCGCAAGGCGGACAAACCCAAGGTTATCCGCCCACCCCTCATGCTGGAGAAGCTTGTGTGCCGGCCACTCCGTGATCCCAGTGAGTCTCCCTCTTCTGTCTCCCTCCCCCTCGGCCGCAGAAGCGGAGGTGGGGTTGGGGATCAGATGAGGCCCAGCCCTGGAAGCAGACCTTTTCCTGCCCCCAGGCAGCTTCCTGCTGGTCCACCTCACTGACTTCCAGTGTGTCTCCAGCGCCCTCACTGTCCACTGTCCCAGCGCTGCCGACCGGGCCCGGTGGCTGGAGAAGACCCAGCAGGCCCAGGTATGTGATGCTGGGCGCCGGGCTGGGGAGGGCGCTGGAGCTCAGACACAGGAGGGGAGGATCAAGGAGGAGAGGAGAGAGAAGCTAGGGGAGAAGCACTCAGCTTCAGACCAGACCTTCTGCCCCTCTGGTGTGCCCTCAGAGGAAGACATAGCCTTGACCATCCTTAAGAGCACAGAAGAAGGAATTTCCTGGTGGTCCAGTGGATAGGACTCTGCGCTTTCACTGCCAAGAGCATGGGCTTAGTCCCTGGTCTGGGAACTAAAATCCCACAAGCCATGGGACACAGCCGAAAAAAAAAAAGTATAAAAGAAAAAAGAGCCTAGAAGAAAGCTTTTGGCCAGCTTGGGTGCCTATCTCTAGGCCAACCAAGACACACTTCCCTGAAGGTTTTGAGGCTGAATTAACTGCTGAACTTGGGCTTCCAGTCAGCAGAGGGGCACTTGCTGCATACAAAAGGCAAGGGGCTGGGAAATCAGAAAAGTATAAAATGCCATTTCTGCCCTCACGGAATACACGCCACAGCCCATCTAGACAAATGAGTATACATGTAACAGAAATGTGTGGAAGGAACGGAGCAGAGCGTGGTTCGCTCTGTCTGGGGGTTGGTTGCGACAGGGACTGTGCAGAGGGTAGGGATGATGAGAAGGCTTCAAAAGGAGCTACTGTCTGAGCCCAGTTGGTGGATATCTTGGGGCACATTGAGGGAATGAGGTGGGTGGGAAAAACATTCCAGATGAAGAGCAGAGTGTGCGAAGGTCGGAAATTGGAGGCAGTCGTGTGTGTTAAGACCATCACCAGCCTAGTGGGCGGCGTTACCAGGGTATCCAGCACATGGGCAGCAGTGCCCTGCTAGATCACATGGTCTCCAGATGCCATGCTCAGGGTACTTGAACTTTGTCCTGTAAATGACACAGAGCCCGTGAAAATGTTAACCCGGTGAGTGACCCTGGGCAGATTCCTGCAACAAAAACTAGAGGAGTTCAAAAGCAGCGAGACCCAAATGGAGCTATAGTTTTGAAAATATTTATTTATTTAGTTGGTTGGTTGGTTGGTTGGTTGTGCCAGTTCTTAGTTGTGGCATGGGGAATCTTTAGTTAGTTGCAGCATGTGAGTTCTAGTTCCCTGACCAGGGATTGAACCCGGATGCCCCCTGCATTGGGAGCATGGAATCTTAGCCACTGGACCACCAAGGAAGTTCCCCAAATGCAGCTGTGTTGCTTACCACTTGGTGCCTTAAAATGACAGAAGTGTACTCCATCCCAGTTCTGGAGGCTGGAAGTTGAAAATCAAGGAGTCCTTGCCAGGGCTCTAGGGGGCATCCTTCAATGCCTCCTCTAGCTCAAAGGGGCTCCAGGTGATCCCTAACCTATGGCAGCATTACTCCACTCTCTGCCTCTGTCTTCACATGGTCCAGCTCTCTGTTTGTCTCTGTGTCCCAGTATCCCTCTCTTGTCTCTTAGACACTGCTCATTAGCCCCAAATCCAGGATGACCTCATCTCGAGGTCCTTCACTTAGAATCTGTGCACATCTGCAGAGACCCTTCTTCCAAACAAAGTCACCCACATTCACAGGTTCTGGGAGTCAGGACCTAGACCTGTCTGTCTGGGCCCACTATTCAACCCACTATGGGAGCAGAATGGCCGAAGAAGAGGGAAGCAGACTTCCCTGGTGGTCCAGTGGTTGAGGATTCACCTTGCATTGCTAGGGTTGTAGGTTCAATCCCTGATCCGGGAATTAAGATCTCATATGCCGCAGGGTGCCACAGTGCCACAGTGAAATATCTTGAATGACACAATAAAAATCCTTGATGCTGCAACTAAGACCTGACCCAGCTAAATAAATAAATAAACTTTTATTTTTTTTTTTTTAAAGAAGAGGGAAGATTTGAGTTGGACTTTAAGGATGGGAAGACCCCAGGTAGAAGACTCAAGGGAGAAATTGGGCTGGATTTATTTGGGGAGGGGGGGACAGTAAGCATGCCTTCTGAGTCTGGAGGGAAGGGTTTTGTGTGGAGCCAGTGATGACAGGCCGAGTTCTACAGGGACCCCAGGGCCTGCAGAAGAGTGTGGACTGAACAAGTCTGAATTTAGTTAGCAGGTTGACACAAGAGTTGCCATAGATTCTTGAGCAAGGGAAGGCCACGGTGAAATCTGTGTGTCTGGTCTTAAATTGTTAGGTGGCCATGTGACAGGTGGGCTGGGAGAGGGAGAGTGGTGGCAGGAGATTTACCATACTAGTGTGGGTATGAAACATTGAGGTTGAGTGCCATGGCCTCAGGGACAGGATGCGAAAAAGAAGAAAGGACCTAAAGAAGAAAGAAGAGACAGGTGAGCCTTACGGAGACTAAGAGAAGCCTATATTGAATGCATAGTTCAGACCCCAACTCTGCCTCTTACTGACTGGGTGACCTTGGGGGAGTTATGAGGCTCATCTTCCATTTCTTCACCTGAAAAATGGATTTAAATAATAACAGTCCTTGTCTCACAGGGAAGATTCAAAGAAACCATTCAGATTAAGCAGGCAATGTGGTGCCAGCTTGTGGTAACTCAGATCCACAAGGACAAAGGATGACGTGCTTGCAAGGTTCCTGTGTGAAAAGTTGCCTTGGCAAAGACAACTGAAATCATCAGAAAGGGAAACCTGTTTGTTTAGTTGCTGCTTCCTGGCAGGGGTGGGGCTGGGGTAGTGAGGTTTAGTTTTAAACAGAAGCCTTTGGAAATGAAGTCATAGGAGACAGCCAAGTGGAGATCTCTTAGCAGTGCAAGTGTGCTCAGTTGTGTCCAACTCTTTTTGCGACCCCATGGACTGTAGCCCACCAGGCTCCTCTGTCCATGGGATTCTCCAGGCAAGAATACTGGGATGGGTTGCCATTTCCTTCTCTAGGGGATCTTCCCCACCCAGAGATGGAACCCACATCTCTTGCATCTTCTGCATTGGCAGGTGGATTCTTTACCACTGAGCCACCTGCGAAGCCCAGAGATCTAAGGGCTTGTGGGGGGTTTGTGGAAATGTGGAAACAGACTGGAGTTCAGGTGAGAGAGAAGGATGAACTATGAAAGTTGCTAAGAGAGAAAATCCTTAAAAAAAAAAAAAAGTCCTTTTCTCAAAGAAAAAAATGTTTGTGACAACATATGGTGATGGTTATTAACTAGACTCTTTGGGGATCATTTCGTAATTTGGGGTTAGGGCTAGGGTGGAGCTTCCCAGGTGAATCCGTGGTAGAGAATCCACCTGCCAATGCAGGAGATGCAAGAGATGTAGGTTGGATCCCTGGGTGCCAAACATCAAGCAGGCTGCCCCAGCCCTGCCCCGACCCCAAGACCAGCTCCTCCCACCTCGTTTCCCTCATCACACTCAGGTCATTGGACTTGGCCTGGCGTGGTGGTCTCCTGCCCCCAGGAACCATCACCCTGGCTCTGACCAACATACCAAGTCTTATGAGACCGCTGAGAATCCTCGCAGGAAACAGTGACTGGGAAGCCAGGGTGGGAAAATTGGAAATAGGAGCCTGAGGTCATTTTCCTGTCTCTGTTCATCCATTTCTCCAACATGTCTCTTGTACAGACCCAGCTTCCCCTTACCTCGCTGTGTTTCTAGAGAGGCTTTGGGAAGGTCCTGGTGCCTAAGAATTGCGGGTTCATGTACTTAAAGTCTGGGTGGGGTGGGGCCGGAGCATATTCAAATTCCTTAATGAGCCTCAACCAATCAGAGTAGAGCTTGGGGGTGTGGTCTTAGCGGCCCCCGATGTACCAGATGTTATCTCTCAGCTGCTGGACCTTGGGGAAGGAAGGCGTGAGGCTCAGGCAGGAACCGTTTGCTCACCAGCATGAGAAGTCCTTCGATATTTGCAGTGATACGGCCATTTCAGTCTGTGCCGGTACCAGCGCTGCCTGCAGCAGCCGCCACCACAGCCTTTTTGCCAAACCTCTGCCTTCAGCCTCTCCAAGGGTTCCGCTGCCGCCTTTCCCCGCCACCAAGAGAAAAGTTGTCCTTGCATCGTTCTTGACCCTTTAAGGCTGCCCTTGAAAAATAGTGCAGTTATTGAACTAGGACTCACAAAGGCTTCTCTCTACCTGTGCGGCCTGGTTCAAGTCCACTCATCTTTCTAAGTCTTGTTTCTCATCTGTAAAATGGGCTAACATCCATGCTTCCACCCTGCCAGGTGGTGATGTATATCCAATATCCATATGCATGTAGAAGGGCTTTCTTTATGAACAACTTCTCAGACATCACTCTTTTATTCTGATGGTGCCCGTAGGAAAATGCTAAGGAGGACGAAATGTGGTATATCCTCTTTCCATTCCTCTTGAAAGGATGTTGCTCTCATCTCTGAGGAACAGCAGAGTCCTCAGCCCAGAACAAAGCATAGCCCTGCCCATCCTGCAGGTAGGAGGAAAAGTAACCTGAGGATCCAGCATCATTCAGAGCAATTATGCCACTATCACCACCAATCAGGAAGGGCTTCTTGAAAGAGAAAACAAGCCAGAGACAGGGCTTGCCAAGGGGCATGAGAGGCAGGAAGAATGGTACAGCTTGGGAAAGGGCACTTCTGTTCCCCCACCTACCCCCAGGACCAGCTCAAGAACTCAAATCTTGGCTCCATCCCACTTTCCCAAGGCATGACCTTGGTAGTTACTTAACCTCAGAGTCTCTGTTTCTCAGGAGTAAAGTTGTTGTAGGTTAGCCCTAAGTCATGTTCAACTCTTTTGCAACCCCATGGACTGTAACCCGCCAGGCCTCTCTGTCCATGGGATTCTCCAGGCAAGAATACTGGGATGGGCTGCCATTTCCTTCTACAAGGGATCTTCCCAGCCCAGGGATTGAACCCGAGTCTCCTGCACTGGCAGGTGGGTTCTTTACCAGTGAGCCACCAGGGAAGTCCTGGGAGTAATGTAGGAGCAAAAAAATCTGCTTCGTAGGGTGGTAAAGATGAAGTAAGATAAAATTGTAAAGCACTTAGCATAGTACCTGGCATACAACAGGTGCTCAATAAAGGAGAGCTCTTAATGAAAGTTTCCACACTCCAGGCCACCCTGCAAAAGCTGAAGGCAGAGGAGTATATCCAACAGAAGAGGGAGCTCTTGGCCCTCTATCGGGACCGAGATGGGGAGTCCCCGAGCACCAGGCCCTCCACACCTTCCCAGGAGGGCTCTCAAAGCAGCACGGAGGGCAGGTAAGAACCACAGGGAGCACAAGTTCTCCCAGGGTAGGGGGGCTGCAGGCTGGGAGGAAAGGAAAGGGAACCTATGAGGCTAGGAATGACAACTTTGGCTGGTGGGGGGTGGGTGGGACCTGATTGAGGAACCCAGGCTATAGTTTGGCACCAGCCCTGTAAAGGACCGTCTTTGGGTTAGCCAGCCTTGGGTGGGCACAGAGTAAAGGAAACAGACAGGAGAGGTGCAAACTCCCTGAGAGGAATAGGCTTCCCAGGCCAGGGGTTTTGCAGAATGTCAGGGCTATAGGAACCCGGCTAGTTCAAATCTGGATGGATAATGTGAGAGCTTCATCCAAAATAACACAGTTGCTGAGCATCATGGTTTATTACAGAGAAAAAAAAGACTCCATCCATGGGGGGTGGGGGCGGGGCGGAACTCAGCAGAGCTCAGGAAAGAGCAATACTTGATAACAAGTTTCTGGACCTGAATGTAGGGGCTAAAATGCCTTAAAGGAGCTTGTGGTCTAGCCAGTGAGATGAGAAAAACAGTCAATGAAGTGCAAAAAGTAAGACCAAAATAAGTTTGAAGGAGGGGCCATTTCTGGATGGAGGGGTCGAGGGAGATTCCCTGGATTTGAACTTGACCCCTCAGCATCTGACTCTGACCATTTGCTATTAACTCTAGGACTTGCGAGTCCTCGACTGTCATCCCGCACCTGGTGGTGACAGAAGACACAGATGAAGATGCCCCCTCGGTACCAGATGACACCTCGGACTCTGGCTATGGCACTCTCATCCCAGGCTCTCCCAAAGAGTCCCACTCCCCGCTGAGCCGTCTACGCTTGAGGGCCCTTCGGCGGGACCCTCGCCTCACCTTCTCCACCCTGGAACTCCGAGATGTCCCTCTGCGTCCCCAGCCTTCTGACCCCCAGGCTCCCCAACGCCGAAGCGCCCCTGTACTGCCCGAGGAAGGTGTCCGGAAAGCAGGCAGTCTTCCCAGGGTAGACCCACCAACCTCGTCTGAGGAAGAAGACCAGACCTCAGTGGGCGAGAATGTGGTGGTGGGAACCTTGCAGAGGGCCCAACTTCGGGGGCAGCTGTCCTCCTCCCCAACCCACGCTGACTCTTCTGAGGAAAGCCCCTGGGAGTCCTCAGGGGATGAAGAAGAAGAGGGGTATCCCTCCCAGGGACCTGACTACACCCCCTCCCCTCACCCCCTCCGGCCCGAGGACATGCTCCGAGAGATCCGCGAGGAACTGGCCAGTCAAAGGATCGAGGGCATCCCTGAGCCTGGGGACAGCAGGCCTCGGAAGCTGACTCGGGTCCAACTGCAGAGGATGCGAGGGTCTCATGTCGTACACCTGGACACACCCCTGACCACATCGTAAGTGCAGAAAGGAAGCTAGTTTGGGTCGGAGTGGAGGGAAAGGCCAGTGTGGAACCAGCGGGGATGCAAGAGGTAGTGGTCGGTAGTGGAGGGGGGTGGAGGGTGAGATGGGTCAACATAGGAGAGCTTCCCAGGTGGCTCAGCAGTAAAGAATCCACCTGCCAATGCAGGAGACATGAGTTTGATCCCTGGGTCAGGAAGATCCCCTACGGAAGGAAATGGCAACCCACTCCAGTATTCTTGCCTGGAAAATTCCATGGACAGAGGAGCCTGGTGGGCTATAGTCCATGAGGTCACAAAGAGTCGGACATGACTTAGAGACATGACTTAGCCACTGCACAAAGGCAAAAAATAAAGGAGAGCAGGAATGGGGGTGGTGGTGTCATGGCAGGGAGGAGCCTTTAGCCTCACTCTTCACCCACGTCTACCTGACACCTGCTTCTTTCCCTTTCAGAGAGGCGTGAGAATCAGGAAAGACCCTTAGCATTTCTCCAGGAGGAAATCTCTTCCGATGGGTGCTGGTCACCACCTCTACCCTGGGACTCTACCTCAAGGACATTTCCCCAGGCATCCTGCCCCTCCTGCTCAGAGGACTTTGGGGATCAAGAACTGTACATTTATGTATCACAGATACCCGGAAGCCCCACATAAAGTTGTGTGTGAAAACCACCGTCCAAGCAGCACTAGATGAGGGCGGAGCAAAGAGAACCTGGGGTGGGGGCCAGGGGCGGTTGTAACAGACTGAGCACACGTGACTCCACCTGTGCCCCGCCAGGATCAGGGCTCTGGCCTCCTCCTCCCCCGCCTCCCACAATAGCATCATCACTCAGAAAAACCACTCCCTCCAGGGCAGAGCTTTAATTGGAGGATTTTAGTGTATTTACAGAAGTCCACAGCTCCCTTGGGAGGCCCCATTGTTCTGTGCTCCCCCCCTGCCTAGGGACAGTTCAGCTGGTCCAGGCAGGGGGACAAAGTTTCTATTAGTGTACAGAATGGATGAATGGATGTGCAGAGTGGATACAAAGATGGCTTATCTACTGCGAAACCGGCTCAGGGACGAACATAGGGTCCTCAAGTTGCCTTGCTGGGTTCTCCAAGTCCAAAAAAACAGGCAATGAGGCAGGGCGCCCCTCATTTTCGCAACCACTGCCATGGGCTCCGGGCACACTCGGCCTCTCTCACGAGTACACACACTCCACATCACACAGACGCACATACAGAGACACAGACACACGTACTGCACGCAGACACACGCTACACGCAGACACGTACTCCACGGAGATACACACATACTAGACACAGCTGACCCGCCAGCAGTGCTCAGGCAGCCGAGAAAAGCTATGTACACTGAGGGAGTAGCACCAGGTCAGTGGCTGCCAGATCGTGCCTGCTCCTACAAGACTCTTCCTCTCCAGAAAAATAACCAGGAGGTCCAGAGGGCATCTCGCAGGTCCTTCCGGGCTGCCTGGCGCAGGAAGGAAGCAGCCGTCCACAGGGCGGGGCGGCCCGCAGTCGGAGGGGCGGGGCCTCACCGGAGAAGGCGGGGCTCGGACGCAAGGCGGGCGGGGCCGCCCAGCGCCTCCTCGATGTTTTCCAGGCAGCCCAGCAGGTCCATGTCCCTGAGCACGCGGCCCAGCAGCTCCAGCGTGGCCTCGCGCCGCGGCGTGCGCTGCCGCCAGGCCGCCAGCATGCTGTACTGCGCCTCGCGCAGGTGGCGCCCGTTCTCCATCTCCAGCCGCTCGATCTCGTGCTCGCTCAGTCCCAGCCGCCGCACCAACTCCTTCCAGCGCGACGGGGGCACGCCGTCCACCACCGCGTACAGGGTCGCGGGGTCGGCTGCAGGGAGGCAGCGCGGTGAGCCTGGAGCGGCAGCCCTCCGGCCCAGCCCCCCACCGCGCTCGCGACACAGGGCGCCCCGCCCACCCGCCTCCTCGGCCGGGGTTCCCAGAGAGGATGAATGAGGAACTCACCATCCGCGAGCTGATCGGGGGCGCTGGGGGCGCTGGCTTCCCACTTCTGAACTGGGGTGCAGAGGTGGGTGGAGGCCGGAGGCCCCGGGAGAATGGGGCCAGCCTTTAGATGGGGCGGGGCCATTTCGCTGGAGGGAGATGTGACGACTCTGAAGCTGGACCGGTCACACGGGATGTAAGGGGGAATGGAGACAGGACTGGAACTTGGGGTGGAGTTGAAGCAGATGGTGGTGGTGGGGTTGAAGCCTGGGGCTGGGGCCAGGAGTTCTGGCTCCCCCTGAGGAAGGGACGGCACAGCATTAGCACAAGAGGAAAAACAGCCCCACAGCCCCAGTTCTTCTGGATTATGGATGGGAGCCGGGCTAGAGGGAATCAGGGGAGACCTAGGGCGAGGGGTTGATTCTGGGTGCTTTGGGTGTTACAAGGTAATAGTGGACAGTCAGGGAAGACTGGGGGTCATTCCCCGGTTTCATCTTACCTCTTTTACCAGAGTCGACTGCCCGCAAACTGAGAAAAAAAGAAACAGAGCGTCACAAATTTCACTTCCTTTCTCAGCCCCAGCGCCCATCGCAGGTGGTGGGCCCTTGTGGTGACACGCTTCAGGGCCTATGTGACCCCAGGGACGAGAGAATCACTGATGCAGTATGAGCTCTCACCAGCCATCCCGGACCAGCTCAGGCCAGTGGGGTCCTCAGCAGGGAACTAAGAGGACACCCTTAATCTCCCTTGTGCCTGTGCACCCCACCCTCCCTTATTCCCTTGCCCTCCCAAAGTCCCCACTCACTGATGGAGTAGAGCTTGGGCTTCCACCGCTGGTAGCGACATGCTAAAACAACAGAGGCGAAGGATGCCAGGCAAAGCCCGAAGACAATCACCAGGGGTAATAGTACTGTAGTGCCTGGAGACGGAGCAGAACGCAGTCAGAGGCCTGGGCAGTACGGGATGGATGGGGGCAGGGGCAAGACCAGGAAAGGGCCCCTGGGCTTGGTTGGGCACTAGGATAGTTCTCCTCACCTGGGTCCTGAGAGTCTTTACCAGTTGAAGGTCGGGTTGGACATAATTTCTCGCATTCCTTGTTCTTACACCTAAAAGAGACAGTGCTGGTGAGTAGAGGCCCCGCATTAAGAGGAATAAAGGGGGAAAAAAATAGAAAGACCCATACAGATTGTTGGAAATTCTGCCCTTTACAAATATTTAGCTATCTTGCGATAGAATGGAAATTAATCCTATCTTGGCAACTGATGCAGAGGAAGGAAAAAAAAAATTAGCTGATCCCAGAATCATTTCATGTTAGAGCTGGATTTGATCTTGAAGAGACTGTGTAGAGAAAGAGTTAAAAGCAGTCAGTGTGTGCGTGCTCAGTCATATCTGACTCTGTGACCTCGTGGACTGTAGCCCGCTAGGCTCCTCTGTCCATGGGATTTCCCAGGCAAGAATACTAGAGTGGGTTGCCATTTCGTTCTCTAGGTGATCTTCCTGACCCAGGATTGAATGAGCATCTCCTGTGTCTCCTGCATTGGCAGCGAATTCTTTACCACTGAGCCACCAGTCAGAGTCAGAGTCACTAGACTGGTTGTGTGACTATAGGCACATCACTTCACCTGTAAGCCTCAGTTTTCTCATCAGTAAAACAGGGATCCTACTTGGACTAAGGATTAAGTAAAATAATTATGCCTGACATATAGTAAACACTTGATACATGCTGACTCTTAGCCACTGGACCACCAGGGAAGTCCTTTGAATTATTTTATCCTTGTTTTACTGATGAGAATCCAGTGGCAGAGAGATGAAAGAACTTTTCCTCTAGATGACACTGCTGATGACAGCACCTGACTTTGAGAGGGGGTCTAGCACGCATGTGAACCATTGAAAAACACATCTTGCTGGGGGAAGCCAGAGACTAGAACAAGCACATCTTCCCATGTTGGGAGCTGGCACCAGGCAGCACAGAAGGATGAGAACTACATCAGGGGTTCTGGAAGGAACTTGAGGAGGTGAGTTCTCCGCAGGAATCTGCAAACAAAGAGAGCTGATTTTGCCCAACTCACAAGCTCACGCGGAAAGGGTGTAAAAGTGATTTAAGAAAAAGAGACTAGTGGGAAAAAGAAACTAATTTCTCATCAGACACTTTGTAGTTATGTTCTGTGGTTTTTACAACTTTGCCAACCTGATGTCATTATCTTTACTTTAAAGGTAAAGAAGAACTAAGGCTCAGAGATGTTAAGTCACTGGCTTAAGCTCGCACAGCCAGTATGTGGCTAGCCTGAGGTTTAAACCCAGGGCAATTCAACTGCAGAGCCCTCAGAGCTTCCTCTTTGGAAGCAAGTGTGCAGAGCAAGGAGTGAGGAGGCATGATCAAAAGGACTGGGAAGGGAAGACGGTGCTGCATCAAACCTAACAGTCAAAGGCATCATTATTTACATCCTACACACAGCTGCCACCTGTGCCATCAACTCTTGTAAGATGCAGTCTGATTTCAGAGATGTAAACGTGTATTCCTAGAATCAATAGCAGAGTCTGTCACCCAAGAATCTGAATGTCCTCAGAAAAAGATCTGAATGTCTAAAAGGAACTGCAAGTCCTTGGGGGTATGAGCCTCTATTCCTCAGACTTCGTAAGATTTCTGAACAAGTTGGGGGCAGGGAAAATTCGCTGGCATCTCGACATGAAGTGTCTCCCATACTAAACAGCCAGTATCACGCTTCCCTTGTGGTCCAGTGGTTAAGAATCTGCCTGCCAATGCAGGGGACATGGATTCGATCGCTGGGTCGGGAAGATCCCACATGCCTCAAGGCAGCTATGCCCATGCGCCACAATGACTGAGCCCCGGCTCTCAGAGCCGCAACTCTTTAGCCCATGTGCCACAACTACAGAAGCTCGAGTGCCCTAAAGCCTGTGCTCTGCGACAAGAGAAGCCACCACAATGAGAAGCCCGTGCACCCCAACTAGAGGGTAGCCCCTGCTCTCCTCAATGAGAGAAAGCCCTCTCGTAACCAATAAATAAATAAAAATTTACAAAGAAAAGAAAAAGCATCCCGTAGGAGCAAAAGCACCCCCTAGAACCTCTCCATCCTCCCACCCCAATCCAGTGCCCAGCAGCTGGCGGAAGGACTCACTCATGACAGGAGATGCACTTGGCGCCTTTTAGGAAGAAGCCCATATGGCAGTGGCAGATGGTGTCCTGTCTCTCCTGGCCTGCGGGGAGACAAGCCGCACAGCTGAAAGAGGACGCCCCTCACCCTGAGGGCAAGAGGGAGGGCCGGGAGGGGCAGGGGTGCAGCAAGGCGGAGACCCTTCTCTGGAGATGGAGATGGGGCGGGGAGCGGGGTTGGGAGAGCCATGCTCACAGGGGATGTTCACTGTGCCGTTGGGACAGAGGCTGCAGTTCAGACACCGGAAGCCAGTTTCACCCCAGTACTCCCGGTACTGGTTCTTCCTGCAGCCACACACGGTGTCCCGGTCCACTGTACAAGGGGAAATCTCCACCTGGAACATTTCTGGTGAGGGGAGGAGATGGGGTATGAGCCCCCACGCTCCTCATCTGGTGTGTCTCTCTGTGTAACACACGCTCACAGCCATGCACTCAGTCACTTGTGCACGAGCGTCCCTGCCCACCCCCAGCAGCACACACCTGTCCCCTCCCCTAGAGACAGACTGCACACCCCTCCAAACATCTACCTGAAACAGTCTGTTCAGAGCCCTGCACCGTCCTGAGACTCACCATCCCGGCACCTGGAGCAGCTCAGGCATCGTCTGAGGTGGTTCTCCAAGGCGGTGTAGGTGCCAGAGGCACACACCCTGCAGTCCGTGTCTAGCCCCGGGCCCGGACAGTCATTGTACAGATAGGTACCTGTGATTCGGGGGTTGGAATGAGGCTGCAGCCAGGAGCTCAGGGGAGGAGCCCCAGGCCTGGGAGGATAGCCTGGACACCCCCCCAAAATCCCTAGGAGAGGAAAGGAGGGAGAAAGCCCCAGACCAGGAGAGGCAACCAAGCCAGGTTCTAGAACATCTGGAAAATGCAAAGGAAGAAGCAGGGCCTCCTGACTGAGGAGTTCCATGGGGATCTCTTTCTCCTACCTTTGTGGCACTTGGTGCAGCAAATGGTGCTATTTTGAGGGTGGTTATATTTTCCTTGGGGACAGGAACTCTCTTTCTTCTCCAGGTCCCCGGGGTGAGGGACCAGCCCGGGAACCCTTGTGGGGTACACATCTGCCAACAGAGCTGGAAGCACCTGGGGAGGAGTCAGATGGAGGAGGACCTTCAGGAGAGGGAGGATGGGGATCGTAGAGGTAGCAAGTCTAAAGCCTTCCCAGCCTTCTCAAGTCTTCTCCCCGGGACACCCCCATCCACACTCTGCCTAGGCTGTTGGCACTGTGCCATCACCACTGTTCTCTTGTTTTCCCATCCTTTTCCCTCCAACTCAAGGCTGGAAGATCCCAGGTGCGGCTTGTACTTTATCCTTGTTTCCCCAAACCAGCCCTCAGGACTGGACCAGGGCAGATGTTCAGTTGGAGGGTTGAGAACAGGCCTTTCTTTCCTTCCAATGAGCAGCCCTAAAGGTTGAGATGGCGTTTCTCCATCTGGGTGCTGTGCTCACGGTATATTCACTTTGTGAACATTCACAGAGGCGAATCTTTAGGGTCATGCCCTTTCCTGTATTACATTGTCGTATCCGACTCTTTGCAACCCCATGGACTGTAGCCCACCAGGCTCCTCTGTCCTTGGGATTCTCCAGGCAAGAATACTGGAGTGGGTTGCCATTTCCTCCTGCAGGGGATCTTCCCAACCCAGGGATCGAACCCAAGTCTTCTATGTCTACTGCACTGGCAGGAAATCAGAGCCCAGAGACCCCAGCGAGGACAGGAGGGCTTGGCAGCACAGAGCAGGTAAGCTGTAAGTAGGTCACCCCCAAGTTCCCCTCTGGGTGTCGCTGCAGCAGTCAGAAGCCTCAGCCCCAGCCCCAGCCAGAGGAAGCCACACTCAGAAACCCAGCTGCAACCCTCTAGGGCGCCTCCCCTACCCAGAGGCAGCACCCTTCCCTAGCCACCCCAGCCCCGTGCCACAACTCCTGACAACAGGCCTGGGGCTTCCAGGGCAACAGGAAGAGTTTGGGGATGTTTATGGGAAGGGCTTCCCAATCCTGTCCGTGCAGTTCCTTTCCCGAAGAAGGGCTCAGAGCACCTAAGGTCAGGGGACTTTGGAACTACATCCAGGCGGCTGGAAGCAGAGCCAACCTGCAGAGACAGCGTCAGGAAAAAGAATGGGGGCGGACTGGGGGTCCAGTTCTGAGCCAGGGTTGGGGGGGGTGCAGCTTTCCAGGGACTGCAGGTTGGTGAGGAATCAGCTTCCCAAGAAGGAGGCAGAGAGGCTTTCTCAGGCCACAGGCCTCCTGCCGCAATCCCCAGCACTTTGGGGGTTAACTCAGATCCGGGAAAGGGAAATCTTTTCCCAGCAGCTCCGCCCAGTGACTCAGGCCAGAGGGAGGGAGGGAATCCAGGGGAGGGCGAGGGGACCCGTCGCTTCCCCGGCTCCTCAAGGGTCATGAGTCAGCTGAAAGGCTGATGGGATCAGGACCCCGCACGCAATCTGGATCCCATCTGATTCCCTCCGCCTGGGGCCAGGCTCTATCCCCACGCAGCACCCCCCTTCTTCCCCTCCTCCTCCTCCAAACAGCCAGGCCATGGGTCTCTGTCCCTCTTGGCCCACTTTTTCGGGAAATGGCTCCCTATCCCATTCCATCCAAAGGGAAGTCTCCGGTGACCTCGGGCTTCCCCCTCTCAGGTCACTACCCGCCCCTCCCCCTCCCGGAGGGCCACTCAGCTCCTTCCCATCCCTCAGCATCCTTCCTTTAGACTCAGCCTCACCCAGACCCCTCCTCCTCCCAGCTCTGCCAGTCCCCCCGACGACGAGGGCCCCCTGACCCACCCTGGCTCCAGAAGGGAGCGAACCAAGGCTGCCCTCCCAGTTGAGTTCACTGCTTTCCCACAGCTCAGCTGGTTCTGGCCAGCTGGGTTGGGCTTGGGGCCCTCCCTGGGGTCCTCAAATAATCCTTAGGAAACAAGGCCAGTTCTGAGGTTCCTCAGCCCCTCCCGCAAGCCCACAGGCTGCACAGGAAAAACTCCAGAGCTCTGAACGCCCAGCTCCATGAGGAAGGGAGCAAGCAAACAGGGATGGAAGGCAACCAGCACCATATCCGGGGTGGGGCGGGGCGGGGGGGGGCGGGCAGTCCCCACCTGCGCCCCAGGCCAGCCCACTTGGATCCTAAGGGCCAGGGCCTCAGGTCCCCCCACTAGTGGGCGCCATCCCTCGGCACGGAGGAAATGCGTGTTGTGCTAAGTTGCTTCAGTCTATCTGACTCTTTGAGACCCTATGAACGGCAGCTCGCCAAGCTCCTCTATCCGTGGGATTCTCCAGGCAAGAATACTGGAGTGGGTTGCCTCGCCCTCCTGCAGGGGATCGTCCGGACCCAAGGATCGAACCCGCGTTTCTTATGTCTCCTGCATTGGCAGGTTGCAGTAAAACAGTAGAAACAGAGGGTGAGTTTTGAGCGCCCAGACCCCAGTCAACCTGGGGCAAAGGCAGGAAGCTGGGGTGCCTTTGGAGAGACAGTTGAGGAGGTGGCCCAGCACCCCTCCAACTCCCCCACAACTTCCGCCTGGGGAGGCTTTTAAGTGCGACTTCCTGCCCTGGGGCTGCAGCGTGGGGGTGGAAGAGCTGACAGCAGCCCCTGTGGTCTCACTCTGACCGGCCGCCTCACTATCCCTATCCCGTCCCCCATTCACTTCTTCATTAAAGTGCGTTTTGTTCATTTGATGTCAAAATCTTTGGGGAGCTTAAGACAGCTTCTCCTCCAAGGCTCTGCTTGGAGCCTGAGGCCCGGCCTCCCTCCCCTGAAGCCCCCCATCAGTGAGGCTTCCCCCCTTCCAGCTCATCCCATGCAAACCCCACCCCGTGAACTTTAAAAACATGAATTTATTATATCTATTTTGGGCTCTTACCATAACATAACAGCTTTGGGTGACTAGATAATAATCTCCCCAAGTAGACCATAAACTATGCGATGAGAGATCTGAAAGTGTTTTGGTCAGAGATACTGTCTAATCCCTCGCACACATAACTGTAGAGGCAAAATAAATGTGGTTTGACTGAATGATTTTATGACTATCTCTCTTCCACTCCAGTAAAAGCCAGTGATAACCATAGTGGGAAGATGGGAGTCAGTGCTGGACTGTAGGAATAATTTATCTCCAGGGGAAAACTCCTCTCTCCTTCCCACACACTCGCACACCCACTTGCACAATCTCACAGGAGATGCTGGCAAGGCTTCCTCTCCTTTTGAGCATCCCTGGTGAGTGAAGGCAGCGCTTACAGATAAGAGTCTGAACATTCCTGCCTGAACACAAGGCAGATAAGAGTCTGAGAACCTCTGCTCGAGCCTGTCAGATAAGCACTTCACTTGGCAAATTCCCAGACCCTCTACATGCCCCCAAACAAAACCCATCAACCTCCTGATCTAGACAGATATCACAACATCAACTTGTCTTGGCCACCCTTCTCTCCTCCGGGTCCCCATCCCTCCCATGCCGCAATCCAGGTCTGTAGTCCATCTTGCCAGACCTCCTCCGTCATCTCTCAGTCGTCTCCATGGGTTGCCTCACTCCCTATCATTGCCACTGTCTCCTTGCCTATTCCCTGCTCCAGTCCAGCCTACACCCTTGCTTATCTGCATTCAAGCTTCAACTTGCACCCACAGGTGTAGGAATCTTTCTCGCCTGACCCTGAACATCATTTCCATAGGTCACTCCTTCCTTCCCTGAATGAGAACTTGAAGAGGTACCTACTACTATTCTGGATTCATTCCTGGACACAGCGGACATGAGAGAATCATTTATGAAGAAATGAATGAATGAACGGAATTCCTCTACTCAGGATCACAGTCAAGATTCTCTCTCTGTCCCTTCCCCTACTTCCTTCAAGTTTCTCTTTCTCACTTTTTCTTTTTTAATATTTATTTTTATTTATTTATTTGGCTGCACAGGGTCTTAGTTGTGGCATGTGGGATATAGTTCCCCAACCAGGGATCAAACTCAGGGTCCCAGCATTGAGAGCTCAAGAGTCTTAGCCGCTGGACCACCAGGGGAGCCCCTCTCACTTTTTTTGTTCCTCAACAGAGTCTTACCCCTACAGTCAAGCCACTGAGCTTCTTGCCACCTCCAGCCTCCAACATACAACCCCATTGTTCTGTCCCTCCGTGCCTGCTAAGTCGCTTCAGTTGTGTCTGACTCTTTGCGACCCCGTGGACTGTAGCCCGCCAGGCTCCTCTGTCCATGGGATTTTCCAGGCAAGAATACTGGAGCAGGTTGCTGTTTCCTCCTCCTCCAGGAGATCTTCCCAACCTAGGGAACGAGCCTGTGTCTCTTGCATCTCTTGCACTGGCAGGCAGGTTCTTTACCACTAGCGTCACCAGGGAAGCCCAAACTCTCCCTCCGACCAGTATCCCTTTTTTCAGCCTCCTGCTTGTCTGTGACTTCAAATCTCAGCTCTAAAACCCCATTTCCAGGAGGCATTCCCTCCCTCATTCCATCCTTGATTCATTCAACAAACCAAGGAGGAGCACGTTTGAAGTGCAGGTCCCATAGGACCGCTAGGGAAGATAAGATGCAGACACAAAAGATTTCTTAGTTAGGTCAGAGATGGGCAACTGGGGAGGGAGTTGGGCACTGATCCACAGACAGGACAGCACTCACCCCACTCCTGGTTCTGCCTCCCATCAGGTGTTCCAGGGCACTGCATCACGCTTTTGTGGGCATTTTCCCCGAGATCTCTAAAACCATTATTTTTCTGTAAGCTGTCTTGACTACAAGACTGTAAGCTCTTTGGGAGCAGCAAGATCTTGTGTGCTTTGTCAGTGTCTCCTGCATTCTTCCCACCTCCACCACCCTCTGCCCCCTTACACACACCGTATTGCCTGCACTGCTCATTGACTGGCCCAGGGACAGCCTTACCCAGCACCGCACACCCCCTGTGTCCCCTCCAGTTCCAGGCTGAGCTTGTTCCCTTAGCTGTCACACCCCAATCTGGACTGGATCAGCTGCAACCCAAGGCACCTGACACCTTTCTTTATCTATCCAAGCTCCTTGCACCTCTGTTTTCCAAATGCAGAAGCCACTGAGCAATAACCACCACTACTGGCTTCCCTGGTGAGTCAGTAAAGAATCTGCATGCAATGCAGGAGACCCGGGTTCCATCCCTGGATCACAAAGATCCCCTGGAGAAGGCAATGGCTACCCACTCCAGGATTCTTGCCTGGGAAATTCCATGGACACAGAAGCCTGGCGGGCTACAGTCCATGGGGTCACAAAGAGCTGGATATGACTAAGCAATACACACACACACACACTTCTACTACTACCAGTAGAAAAGCTCTCATTAATACTGAGTGCTTTCCGTTTGCCATACACTGTTCCTCCACTAGATCAGAGATCCCATGAAGGCAAAGACCGTGTTCACTGCCAGCACCTCAAACAGTTACCCAGCACCAAGCAGGCACAAAGGAATGAAATACCTGATATATATCCATCTATGTCATCTTTGAAATGACACTATGCAGCAGAAACTAAGACAAACTGTAAAGCCACTATACCCCAATAATAAAATTAAATTAAATACAAAACAAACTAAAACAATGACATTATGAGGTGATGACTATTCTGTCCATCTTAGAAATAAAGAAGCAAGACGTGGAGGGTTACATAACCCGTTCAAGTCCAGACAGCTAGTACCTGAGGGAGACAGGACTGGATCGGGTGGTTTGCCCCAGGAGAGAAGAGGAGTCAGGGAGAGGGAAAAGGGGGGAGCCTGTGAGGACAGCCTGGAGAGAAGGGAAAGGTGGGCTTGGGGGTGTGGAAGAATGGACGAAGGAGATCAAGAGGGAGGAGGGGTGCTTCGTGAGGAACTAGTGTCTAGAAAGGTGGACTAGAGCAGAGAAGAGAGAGGAACCGGAGAGAAAGGTTCAAAAAGGAGACTCTGAGAAGCCTGGACTTGTGGGGAGACTTGACAGAAAAGAAGGAATGATTAGGGCACACAGCAGGAGACCCTGGGGGAAGGAGGGTGGGAGGGAGGAGAGGTTGGGGGAGTCAAGGTGGGGAGTGGCCACTGGGCAGAGGAAGGGTGAACCTGGAGAAAGCGGCCAACGCAGTCCCCTGACCTAGGTAGAGGGGCTGGGTCTCCACCCCCGGACCACTGCGGAGGGGTCAAGGATACACTCAAAGAAGGCTGAGGCAAGAGAAAGGGACATTTTCCAGTGACGAAAACAAGTGTCTACCAACTTCCCCAAACTGAGCTGTGGAAGAAGAAAGCAAGCGATCTGTTGTTGGGGTCGGGGGAGGGGGCCAGGGGACAGGCCCTGGGCTCTACGGCCTCCTCCTACGAGGGTCCATCTGACAGACAGAGGCCACAGACCAAGGGTGAAGAGTGCCCCCCAGGGGGCCGGGAGGCCTGGGCCTGGGGAGGCCGAGGGATCTCAGCCCCTATGTGGTCACCCACTCCCTTCCCAAATGCCCCCAACACAGCATCCCAAGCCCACCACATCCCAGTCCACCTCCCGGACTCAGTTTCCCCACTTCACGAGCGGCGTCCAGCCCCTGCTTTCTACTCTCAGACCGGCGCCCAGACAGCCTCGCCTCTCCGCGGCCCAACACAACGACGTGCCGGGCAGAACCACCCGGACTCTGAGAGGACCCACCTTCTTTCTTCCATTCCTTTCGATTTCCTAACAAACTGCCCCTCCTTACCCTGTGGGCACCTGCCGCCACATTCCCAGCCTGCCCAGGCCTGGGGCCGCTTTCCCTCCTGGACTTTCAAACTTGTCCCCGGCTCGGGCCACGGGTGAATGGGGCAGTGTGTGCCGGCAGGCCCACGCAGGCCTGGGGCTGGGCCCGGCCCTCCGCTCTCTCCAGCCCCAGGCGCCCCTCTCCCGCCTGCCCACCCCGCCCTGGGCCCCCTCCCCGTCTCACCAGTGGCAGCAGCAGGCCAGGCACGGTGGGGAGGCCCATGTCCGGCCAGCTGTGGCCTCTCAATCCCCCATCAGGGCTGGGGCAGTGGCGGCCCGCGGGACAGTGGCAGCGACACAGTCCTTGCGTCTCCCCAGCGGAGCCCGGGCCTCGGGTCGGGGAGTGGAGGGTTGAGACTTGGGCGGGGACACAGCCCAGTCCGGAGGACCTCAAACCCGGAAGGCCAGCCCTGCGGCCCGGAGCCGGGAGAACTCCGAGAAAACTTGAGCTGAGAGGAGGTGGGAGGGGAAGGGAGAGAGGCCGATGGGGTATTGCAACTTCAGGACAGGAAGAGCCTGGGGTGGAGGCGGGAGGAGGCGGGAGGAAGGGGGTGGGGGTGGGGGGCAAGGTCCCTTAACCCTTTGTAGTCAGAGGCAGGGCTCCGGGATCCAGAAGCCACGTGCCCGGGTCTAACCACGCCCTCCCCGCCAAACACCCAGGTGCACCCCTCCCAGCCCTCCGCCTCCTCTCCCACAACGCCCAGCCTGTCCCAAGTGAACAGGAGAAAGACAGGGCTTTGGAGTCAGATTCGCTGGGTTCCAGCTCAGAACTCTCTGCTTTTTTAGCTGGGTGGTCTGCTGTGTTCCGGTCTGCCTAATGAAGAGACCCTCTCTCACGCTGTCACAGTCAGGTAAGTGAAGCCAGACGTGATCCCAGTCCTCAGGGCTCTTCCTCTCTTCCCAGGGTTCTCCAATGACATCCTAATGTCTCACTTTCTTGGGAATGTACACCTGCAATCCAAACCTCAGAGTAAAGCTTAACCCTGACTGGAGGTCCTGACCTGCCCCACTCCCCACCCCACCAGGTCTCATCCGATCTGTGCCGGGCGGGACCCCCAACTGCTGATTCTGGCTGAACCTCCCAGAAGACCTCGGCCATGAAATGAGAGCCACAGTGCCTGGCCCAGTTTCCATGGGGAAGGTGACATCATGAGGCCTAATGGAATTACAGCTCACTCCATCAGGTATTGCTAGAACGTTCCCAGTGCCCTTTTCCCAAATATTCCAATACATCGATCCAAACTGCCCTCAAAGATAATCTACTACAGGACCCCCTCCTTGTTGTTGCTGTTTTTTAAATTGACTTTTAATTGAAGGACAGTTGCTTTCAAATATTGTGTTGGTTTCTGCCATACATCAATATGCATCAGCCATAAATATGCATATGTCCCCTCCCTCTTGAACCTCCCTCCCACCTCCCACCCCTTTAGGTTGTTACAGAGCCCTGGTTTGAGTTCCCTGAGTCATACAACAAATTCCCACTGGCGGTCTATTTTACATATGGCAGTGTGTATGTTTCCATGCTTTGAGGCCTAGAGACGTGCAGGTCATGTGCCCTGCTGGGCCAGCCCAGCCCGCAGACTCCTGACCTCAGACCAAGGGCCCTGTTTTATTGCAACAGATAATCGTCACTTTTCTATCAATCCTTTTGAGTCAGTCAGACCCCACCCTCAGCGCTTAGGATGTTTTATGCCACGCCCATCTGTGCAGGACGTCTCCCAGATGAATCCCACAACGGAGTACATTAACCCAAATGTTCTCTGGATGCGATGAGCATCCCCAAGACCCAGTCCAGGCCCCGGGTTCTCCAGCTGCTGAGACTGCTAGAAATACAGAGAGACCAGACAGGAGTAAGGAGGGCCTAGGGTTTTGTGACTCGGCATCGGAGCTCCTCACTCATTGATTTCTTGATCCACCAGCTAACCCTCAACCCTGGAATCCACCCTCTCTGGACCTTCCTGTCCTCCCCTCTGTGATCCCAGGTAGGTGTCAATGGAACCCGATGCCCGTACTTCTGGCTGACTTCACTCTACCCCATCCTCCAGCTTCTGAGATACTAGAGGATTAAAGCTGGACCCACAGAGGGTGAGGATCACCTCTGCCATCACCCAGGGAGGCTCCAAGTGCAGCATGAGTGGGTCCAAAGCAGAGCTCTTAAAGAAGCCGAGTCATTGAAATACAGTGCAAGAGTCAAATTGCCCAGTTTCCAGTGTGAAGATGCTAAGAGAGCCACAGGTTCCTCGTGTTAAAAATGGGAAGCTTGCTGGTACCCCTCACACTGCATGCATGGATGATAAATGACGTAAAGTGTTTAGCAAGGGTTTGACATATACTAAGCATTCAATCGGTGGTTGTTGTCGTTCAGTTGCTTAGTCATGTCTTACTCTGTGACCCCATGAGCTGCAGTGCGCCAGGCTTCCTGTCCTTCACCATCTCCTGGAGTTTGCTCAAACTCATGTCCATTGAGTTGGTGATGCCATCCAACCATCACATTCTCTGTCACCCCCTTCTCCTCCTGCTCTCAATCTCTCCCAGCATCCAAAGTATTGGAGCTTCAGCTTCAGCATCAGTTCTTCCAGTGAATATTCAGAGTTGATTTCCTTTAGGATCAGTCAGTGGTAGCAATGTGTTTTATTTATTTATTTGGCTATGGCTTTCAGCATGTAGGATCCTAGTTCCCCGACCAGGGGTTGAACCCACACTCCTGCTTTGAAAGCTGGACAGCTTGGGAATTCCCCAATGGTAATAATGTTAATATTTTGTATTAACACTAACAACTTCAATGTCCTGTGCTTTTTTTTTTTCTTTTCTTCTTTTAAATTTTTATTGAAATACGGTTGATTTGCAATGTTGTGTTAGTTTCAGGTGTCAGTGTCCTATTCTTAACGTTCCAAGAAATTTTTAATAGTCTGTTCCAACTGCCAATGCCATTGCACATAGCCCAGCACAAAAGGAGAACCTTTTTCATTGTTTAGGATGAATGCCTATTTACTCAGCAAGCTTAAAGCCTTGAGAAACATGGTATTCAACTGTTCAATAAAATTCTGTTTAAAAAAGATTGTGAGAGGTGGGTGGACCTAGGACTGTGAACAGCTAAGTAGTCTTGTGGAAGAGGTGAGAGCACAGGCATAAGCCCTCCCGGGAAGAAGGAATCACGGTAAGGGAGAGACAGAGAAACCCAGGAGAGGCAGGGGACTTCTCTGGGGTCCAGTGATTAAGAATCTGCCTTCCAATGCAGGGGACATGGGTTTGACCCCTGGTTGGGGAACTAAGATCCCATAGGCCACGGGACAACTAAGCCCTTGTACTGCAGTTACTGAGCCCTCACACCTCAACTAGAGAGCCTGTGTGCTGCAACTAAGACCCCACGCAACCAAAACTACATAAATAATTTTTTTTTTTTTTAAGAAGAAGAGGGGGCAAACTGGGATTGGCTATTAGGGCTTGTGGAGCAAAGGCTGAAGGGAAAGGAGCTTCAGATAGCAGAGCCCCCTCTCTCCATCACGTGTCACACACCCCGCAGCAGCACAGAGTCATCGAAAGGACACTGGACTCCCAGTCGCGGTGACGTGGGTCCCAGCCCCAGCCCAGTCATTCCAACCTCATGTGTCACAGGGAAACCTGGTTTCCCAGCTGGTTCTGTACAAATCATGAACTTGGGCAAGTCACTTCACCTGATAAGCTCCATAAGGAACATGAGACAGCGTGAACTCTGTCTTCTCTACCCGTCTGATCAACCTGAGACAGAGAAGGAGGAAACAGACAGCACCCCGCTCCTGCATGCGCTCCTTCTTAACGATGCACATGTGTTGATCACTACCCATTTCAATGAACACTAGAGAGACTTCCCTGGTGGTTCAGTGGTTAAGACTCTGCGCTCCCAACGCAGGAGGCATGGGGTTCTATCCCTGGTTGGGGAACCAAGATCCCGCATGCCACACAGGGCAGCCAAAAAATAAAAAATAGACATTCTAGAAAAATACACGCCACACGTGACGGGTACCTGCCCTAGTCCCCTCCCACATTTGCATGCTAAATGGCTTCAGTCGTGTCAGATTCTTTTCAACTCTGTGGACTGTAGCCCACCAAGCTTCTCTGTCCATGGGACTCTCCAGGCAAGAATACGGGAGTGGGTTGCCATTTCCTCCTCCTGGAGATCTTCCCAATCCAGGAATCAAACCCAAGTCTCTTGTGTCTCCTGCATTGGCAGGTGGGCTCTGTACCACTAGCGCCACCTGGGAAGCCCCCATAATTGTCATCTGTTCGCTTTTAAAATCCACTTTATCTTGAATCGCGTCAGATGAATACATTAACATCAGTTTTTATTGAATTTGCGATGCTTTGAATAATGGTCAGGATGTGCATGTGTGTGTGGGGAGGGGATGTCGGTGAAGAAGGAAATAAACTATTTTTAAAGCTAAAAAAAAAAACAAACCAGCAACACACCGATGGAAGGGAGACCTCAAGGTGGACCTGCTTTTTGGCAGGAGAAACTCTAGCGAGGACTGGGGGAGGCAGGGGAAGGATGGGGAGTAGGGGCTGCCTTCTGTCATCCTTAATAGCTCCAGCTTTGTCCGACAGGCCCCGCCCGCCCAGTCAGGGCAAAGGGAGCCAGGGCGGGCTGGGAACAAAGAACACAGGAGCAGGCTGAACCTGAAGGTTCAGAGAGGAAACTGTTGTGACACCAGCACTTTCCCCTCATCGCTGTGAGTCTAGGAAAGGGAAGTCCAGAGTCATCGCATCATTTCCTCCTCACGACCTTTACCTTCCCCCTCCCTTTGCCATCTCCCCCTCTTTCCCAAGATTCACGTGGCTCCTCAGGTCAAGATCACAAGGGTTCAGGGGGGCAGTGAGGGGAGCCAGATCAAGGCATCAGGATTCGGTCCTAAGGAGGGTGAGGAAGGGTGACGCCTGACTCCCAGGGCTGATGTTGGTGTTGGGGGAGGGGCCAGGGGTCTGGAGACCTGGGTTCCACTCCGACATCCCTCAGCATGGGGGAAGGAGTCAGGGGTCTGGAAACCGCGGTTCCACTTGACATCCCTCAGCATCTCCTTTGTTAAAATAAAAGCTGGGAAGATGCCCGCTGCTGCTTTCTCCGTGATGATGTGAGGATGGGAATACACAGGCTTCGAGGATTCTCAGGAAGCTGGGCTGAGTCCCATCATCTTCCACCAGCACTGGGCATCTGATGGAGAGGTGGGCGGGTGAGGGTGCTGCAGCTGGGTGGGGAGTGGTACTCAGCAGGAGAGGATTACAGATGGTGGTGACCAAGGTCGGGAAGGAAAGGGGTCCAGGCAGTGGACAGGGACGTGTACCCCAAGCATTACTTGACAGGTCTCCTGGCGGAGGGCACCTGTCTTCACCTCCCACCTGAACATGGTGATGGGCACAGAGCAGATGCTCAGCAATGCCCGTGGAAGAACTAGCAAGACGGTTTGTCTCTCCCAAGGCCCCTGAAGGATGGTCATTCCCATCGTGCAGCCAGGGGAATGGGAGACTGTCCTGTGCCCCCCTCCCCAACCCAGGACTGTGCTTGGGCAGCAACCCAGGACTTGCACCCACTCCCTGGCCCCCTCATGATGCCATCCAGCTCTCCAGACATTTTCTTTTAGGCCACGCCCTACGGCATGGGGGAATCTTAGTTCCCTGACCCACAGAAGTCCCTCCAGACATTCTTTATGCAACAACATTTATTAAGTACCTGCCTACTTGCTCCAAGTGGGACACTGGACTAGACCGTGAGGATACATGAATGAACAAGACTCAATCCCTAACCACTGTGAGCTCGGTCATGCTGGGGACACAGACACAAATGAACAGGAAAATTAAATGCAGCGTCAGCACTTCCACAGATGTGATGGTGTGTGATGGGAGTCCACAGAAGAGGGAAGTGGTAAGATCTGGGGAAGACAGGGTGGGGAAGAAGCCTTCACAGAAGTAATGGTATCTGAGCAGGGTTCTCAGGGATGCATAGGAGTTCTCCAGCAGATGCTGGAGGGTTAGATGTGGGGGGTTAGGCTTCCAGGCTAAGGAAGTAGCTTGAGCAAATACGCAGAGTTACAAAGGACGAGGACGCAGGGCAGAGGCACTGGGCGAGGCTCCGTGGGGGGGATGGGGTGGTGAGGCTGACTGGGAATCCAGGTCTTCACTACACTGGGCTGCCCCAGTCCCTGCCCTGGGAGTCAGGCAAACAGAATTGCCTAGCAACTAACCGAGGGGGCTTTTGGGGTGGGGTTCCCCACCCCCGTTCAAGAAGAGGAGCAAACGCCTGTGTCACTGGAAGGCAGTGTGGAGGGCCATTCTGGAGCCGAATCAGCCATCTTTAGGAAGGAAACCACACACGCCTTTGTGTGCCCTTGTCTGTTTTGTTCTGGTCATCCGTTGTTTCCTAGGAAAGTTGTTTGACAGAGATCCAAGTTTGGCTTGGCTGATCCAAGGGAAAAGAGGACTTGGCTGCACTGGGGTGGGGGAGAGCAAAGTGTTCTCGAGGCAAGACCAGCGGGTCCAGGGAGGAACCGGGGTGATGCTGGCCAGGGGTCTCCAGGCAATTTCCGTAGCCCCCTATCCATCCTGCTTCACCCCCCACCCCCCCGCCACCCACGCACACACCAGGGGCAGCTGGGCAGCTCTGAGAGGAAGCCGCCAAACATTCTTGAATCTTGCCAAGGCCGGGTCCCTCCCACCGAGGGAAGTGCCTGCCTTGGGGAGGGGACACCGTCCTTCCCTCTCAGGGCTCCCCCGAAGTGTGGGCAGAGGCGCTGGCCTCTGCCAAGCCTGATGGAGCCGGGTGGGGACCCAGGGTGGCGTAGGCAGGTGGAGGGGCTGACAAGGCTGGGGAGATGGCAGGGTCCGGCGGGGATGAGGAGGAGGAAGCCGGGTGGGGGCAGAAACTGGAGGGGAGAGAGGCGGCTGGAGTGGAGGCCACCTCCTGGGTGCCCCTGCCCCCTCGGCCCGGGGACCAGTATCGACTTCGGAACCTCCGGAGCAGCATGAGGAAGGTGATAACCAGGAGGTCAAAGATGAGCTCGGCCATCTCCACCACGGACAGCACAGAGGAGCCGAACCACAGGCTCCACTGGCTGCCCAGGTTGGACAGGAGGGTGACCATCTGTGAGGGCAAGAGGCACGCTGAGCACTTGGCAGGGAGCCCATCCTCCACTCCACTCGGCCTCTCCTGACCCCAGGGCCCCTGGCCTCTGCTCCCCTCCTCTGGGAGCACAGGACTGCTGGCTGGTTTCTTCCAAGGAAAACAAAGAATGAGGCCACCGTGGGCATGGCAGACACCCAGGCCTGTCTCGAGAGGCTTCTCCCCATCATCCATCACTGCCCCGCCCTGAGACTTCACCCCAGCGAGCATCCTTCCACCCTTCTAGAGCTCGCCCTCTCCCCTTGGTCCCCCACCTTCGAGGCCAAAACCCTCAGGCCCCACAGAGGTAATCCCCTGTGTTCATGGACAGGCCCCTGACGAAGACCCCCTGCCCCCAGAGAATCCCAGGTTCAGTGGGGCAGGACGCACCGTGACTGAGGGAGACTCAGAATTAGATTTGTAGTTCAGCTCCTTGAAGAAGATGTTGAGTTTGGCAACTCCATCCCTTTGGAGTAGGGGAAGAGACAGCCCAGGGTTAATTTCTCTGCTGCTCAAAAACACTCTCCTCCAATCAGCTGTACCCATCCCTCTTCCTGGGTCTGCTCTCCCTCCCACAGATTCCTTTCCCCAGGCTGGGACCCAGGGAAAGGAATTATTGTCACTGTTTAGTCACTCAGCCATGTCAGACTCTTTTGGGACTCCATGAACTGGAGCCTGCCGGGCTCCTCTTTCCAAGGAATGCTCCAGGCAAGAATACTGGAAGGGGTTGCCATTTCCTTCTCCAGGGGATCTTCCCATCCCAGGGATCAAACCTGAGACTCCTACATTAGTGGGCAGGGAAGTCTGGGACCAGGGTGGAACTGACCGTTTGTTCTTGATGGTGTAGTTGTTCTGTCGGGATAGCATCTGGAAGACCCAGTCCTGGGAGGGGATGAAGTGTCAGTGGGGTCACCCCCATACTCTTCAGGCTTACAGAGCTGGGGGTGGGGTCAAACACACTCATACACATATGCCCAGAGAAGACAGCAGTGCTACACACACATACACTACCTGGGATGTCACGGAGGGCCATTGTGAGTAACTGGCAGAGAGCTTGTAGATGGTCACACTGGGGATGGAGAAGGTGCTCAGTGAAGGGGGTAGCGGTGGGGCTCTCCCACTCAAAGTTGGACCAAGGATCCTCTGTGGTACCCAGACGACCAGCCTGGGCTCCAGGAGGGGATGCTCACCTGCATGGCTTCCGGCACTTGGTGAAACAGCCCAGGCGGTCTGAGGAGAAGGCATCCTGGAGCTTATAGTAGCAGTAACCTGCGGGTACAGAGACGTGCTCATATTCTAGACCCCCTCCACCTTCTTCACCCACACCCCCCAGGTCTCCCAAGACCTCTGGCACCCACTGCACAAGAGTATTATGGAGCAAAACAGGAAGGGCCCCTGAGTGACAGCACCAGAACATGTTTAAGAAATAAAGTCAAGTCCAGCAAAAAATAAAAACAACAGGCTACACCCTTGTTAAAGTGAAAGTGTTAGTCACTCAGTCATGGGTCCAACTCTTTGCCACCCCCATGGACTATAGCCACCCAGGCTTCCCTGTCCATGGGATTCTCCAGGGAATCTTCCCAACTCAGGGATTGAATATGGGTCTCCCACATTGCAGGCAAATTCTGGACACAGACAAATGTTGAAAAGTGAAAAAGAAAAGTGGGAACAATTTTTGTATAAGAATAATGAAGTTAAACCACAATAAGATACCACTTCACACCCACTAAGATAGATATTGGAGATGAAATGGCAACCCACTGCTGTATTCTTGCCTGGGAAATTCCATGGACAGAGGAGCTTGGAGGGCTATAGTCCATGGGATCGTGAAGAGTTGGACATGACTTAGTGACTAAACCACCACCACCAAGATGGCTATAATGAAAAAGGACAATGACAAGTGTCAATGAGGACATGAAGAAATTGTAACTCATCACTGCTGGCAATATAAATTGGTGCCACTGTTGTGGAAAACAGTCTGGCAGTTCCTCAAAAGGTTAAACATATAAAACTATACTACATGCATGTGTGCTCAGTTGCTCAGTCGGGTCTGACTCTAGCCTACCAGGCTTCTCTGTCCATTGGATTTCCCAGGCAAGAATACTGGAGTGGGTTGTCATGCCCTTCTCCAGGAGATCTCCCCAACCCGGGGATCAAACCCATGTGCCCTTCATCTCCTGCATTGCCCACAGATTCTTTATGCAATGACCCATTGGAGAAACCCTAAACCTACCAAATGACCCAGCAATTCCACACCCCGGAGAACTGAAAACATTGACCACAAAAAAACTTGTACATAAATGTTCACAGCAGCATTGTTCCTAACAGCTAAAAAGGGGAAACAACCCAAATGTCCATTAATTGATAAATGGATAAACAAGATGAGATTTATCCATACAATGAATATTATTCAGCCATAAAAGGGAATGGAGTACTGATATATGCTACCAGGTGGAAAGTGAAAGTGAAAATCACTCAGTCAACTCTTTGCAACCCCATGGACTATACAGTCCATGGAATTTCCCAGGCCAGAATACTGAAGTGGGTAGCCTTTCCCTTCTCCAGGGCATCCTCCCAACCCAGGGATCGAACCCAGGTCTCCCACATTGCAGGCAGATTCTTTACCAGCTGAGCTATCAGGGAAACCCTGATACCAGGTGGATGAACCTTGAAAATATTAACACTAAGTACAAGAAGCCAAGCACAAAGGATCACATATTGTGATCTATGAAATGTCCAGGAGAGGCAAATCTATAGTAGAGAGAAAGTAGTTGAGTGGTTCTGAGGGGCTGGGGGCGGGGCGGGGGGAGGGCCTGTGGATACAGGGAATGGCAAGCTTGGAGACCACTAATGGGTACAAATTTTTTTTTTTTTTTTTTTGCAGCGGTGAGAAGGTTCTAAACTGATTGCAACAATTGTCACACAGTTCCATGACTATGCAAAAAAACTAAAACTATACTGCCTGGAGAATCTCCATGGACAGAGGAACCTAAAGGGCTACAGGTCATGGAGTCACAGAGAGTTGGACACAACTGAGTGACTAGGCACACACAATACTAAAATTGCACTGTACATTTTCAATGAGTGAGTTATCCAGGAAACGAATTATCTCAATACATCTGTTACCAAAAAATGAATAATGGGACCGTGGGCTTCCCTTGTGACACAGCTGGTAAAGAATCCACCTGCAATGCGGGAGACCTGGGTTTGATCCCTGGGATGGGAAGATGCCCTGGAGAGGGAAAAAGCTACCCACTCCAGTATTCTGGCCTGGAGAATTCCATAGACTGTGAAGTCCATGGGGTCACAAAGAGTTGGACACAACTGAGAGGGTTTCACTTTTAAGGACTTTCCTCATAGCTCAGTTGGTAAAGAATCCACCTGCAATGCAGGAGACCCCAGTTTGATTCCTGGTTTGGGAAGATCCGCTGGAGAAGGGATAGGCTACCCACTCCAGTATTCTTGGGCTTCCTTTGTGGCTCAGCTGGTAAAGAATCCACCTGCAATACAGCAAGACCTGGATTCGATCCCTGGGTTGGGAAGATTCCCTGGAGAAGGGAACAGCTAGGCTACCCACTCCAGTATTCTGGCATGGAGAATTCCACAGACTATACAGTCCATGGGGTCACAAAGAGTGAGCACTTTCACTTTCACTAGGACCATGGATTCCCCTCCACCCCTATTTCCCAGGTTCTAAGTAGGGTTTTTTTGTTACTCTTGATACTTTCAGTCACCCGGGTCCTTCTTCATTTCTGACCCAAATCCCTCTGAATACCAGGGTTTATATAATTAATCACAGAATTAATCTTTAATTAGGAAGACTGGGAAGCAGTTAGGCTGAGGAGCAAGCAGTCCTTAGGAAACTCAGCAGACTGTGTCTTCGGCCAAGTTTCTCTCCCTCATCCTCACAGCTTCTAGCAAACAGCAAGGTCATTTTTCTCTCAAGGATCTTTTCAAACTCACAACTGCTTAGCAATCAGCATTCGGGGGCCCGGGGAACAGTGGGCAGAGTGCCTGCTCTGCATGTCCTGGGACTTCCTGTCTTCCCTCTGGGCCTCAGCTTGCTCGTCTGAGAAAGGGGCCCATGAGGCAAGATGGCCTCCGAGCTTCCCTCCAGCTCAGATGCGCTGTGATTCTCCAAGGCTAGAAAGCCAGAAATCAGAGGCCAAGACTGCAGGGCACGGGTCGGGGGAGGACTAAGAGAGCAACACCAGGAAAGAAAGCAGGCAGAGAAATGCACAGATGGAGGCTGCTCTCCACTCTGGGATCTGCCATGTCCCTGCCCTCTCCCCTCGGAGGGGCCGGCTGTGCCAGATAAGGGGGTGTGGACCAAGGACGCTCGCCCTCTATGTTCTGTGTTCTCTTGCTGGGGACTTTCTCTCTCAGCTTCCCTGCTGAATAACTCAGCTGTAAAGAAAAGGAAAAGAGATTGATCTGCTCCTAGACCAGGGCCAGGAGGAGAATCTAGTGTCTTCCAGATTCTTTTGACTGTGCTCTCCTCTAGTTTTAATGTTTTAATTCTTCCACAAGTCATTTCTAAATGATACACCTGCTCCTATTGAACTGATACATTACGTGCATGATAAAATATACATAAACCGGAAGGTGTTAGGGAATGAGGCAGATCCACACAATTTCTAGTCTTTTCTTCCTGCAACCAGCACTGTCTCACCAGTGCCCAGCACCAGCCCTGCCGGTACCCTAGGAAGTGAGCAGGATGCCACCCGAAGGGCAAGGAACCCAGGGAGATCTTCCTCGTGTGTTCTTCTTTCCTTTTGCTGCAAGTTATTTTTATTTTTAAAAAATATTTATTTGCTTATTTATTTATTTGGCTGGGTCAGGTCTTAACTGTGTCATGAGGATCTTTCCTTTCGGCTCACGGATTCTCTAGTTACTGTTCGTGGGCGCGGTAGCTCCAGAGCATGTGGGATCTTAGTTCCCCGACCAGGGATCAAACCTGCGTCCCCTTCTTTGCAAGCCGGATTCTTAACCACTGGACCACCAGGGAAGTCCCATAAGTTACTTTTAAATGGGGACATCCAATTATAAACACACAGAAGTCAAAAGAGAGAGAAAAACTGAGAGGGAGGAACAGAGAAGAGAGACAGAGTGAGAGGAAAACGGACAGGGTGGCATCTAAGAACCAGTGAACAGGAGTCAGTGGGGGAACCGGTTGGGGAACGTGGGAGCCGGAAGCTACAGTGGGGGCGCTGAGAGTGCAGGGCTCCTGGGAAAGTCCTGGGCTCGGGTGGGAGCAGAGGCTGGCCTCCCGCAGTCTCACCCCAGGAATTATGCTTCCTGTAATCACAGAACTCTACACCGTCGGGCCGTGGGTAGAAGATGTAGGCACAGCCACACTCCTTGATCATGCTCTCCTGGAAGCACGAATGAATGCACACCTGGAGGAGGGGAGCGTGAAGGGGGATGGGGTCAGGCCTGCCCACCCCAGGATGGCAGGGGAGGGGAGGACAAACCAGCCCCCCCAGTGTGCCTCCACCCCTCTCTCCACCATCCCCATCGCCCATCACGCACACCTGGTGGCTACGGCTGACCTATGCTGGACACAGTTGCCATGGAAACAGGCTGGGCCTCACCTGCTGCGTGTACTTGGTATTGTAAAGGTTCTCCACCGGGACCTCGCTGCCATTCTTGGTGCAGTCGCCATAGTCGCCCCCGAGTCTGTCCACGGCTTCCTAAGAACCCAGAGACACCAAGCAGTCAGAGGTCAGAGGTCAGAGCAAGTGGTCCAGGCCTCTTCCTGACCTCTGTCTTCCCTCAGTCCCAGGCTGTATGTCCTTCGGCTATCTCTCCTACCCTCCTGGTCATTTCACAACATGACCTCAGGGCTACTTCCGAGAAGGTGTTAGGGAGCCTGGAGCATTCCCTGGAACCCTCAGCATGTTCCAAACCCCTTCCCAGTGCTCTCATCCCACGCGCACTCCTCAGAGACCTATTTCCTAATGCCCACTCAGCCCGGCCCCTCACCCCAGACTTCTGCTCCCGAAGTCCACTACATGCTCGAAGCTCACCCATCACAACCTCTTCTGGTCCTCTGGCTGTCACCCCTGCAAGCCCTCTCTCTGCCCCTCATCTGGGGTCTTCCCCAGGTCTCCCGGGCAGCATCCTTGCCTTACTCATGCTGATGGAGGTCTCCACGCCGGGCCGCAGATTAAAGCCAGAATCATCCATAAAGGCAGGCTCATCCCGTTCATGCACCATCACCCGGGCCCCAGTCACCGTGGACAGCAGTGGAATGAAGTCATTTTGCTCTGTGCGCAGTGTCAGGGACAGACCTGGGGAGAAGGGTGGGTGGAGGAGGTGGGACAGAGCCAGGGGGCAGGGCACATTGGTTGAGAGAAGCATCAGGGTGTGGAAACCCATCCTCCCACCCTGCCTAGTCTCTAAGCCTCCCAAAGCAGCAAGTTCAGGAAGACCTACAAATGGATTTGGCCACCCCTGAGCTGAATTCGGGGGCTTTCCCTGGTGGCTCAGTGGTAAAAAAAGCCACCTGCCAATGCAGGAGACATGCGTTCGATCCCTGGGTCAGGAAGATCCCCTGGAGAAGGAAATGGCAACCCATTCCAGCATTCCGGCCTGGGAATTCCATGGACAGAGGAGCCTGGTGGGCTACAGCCCATGATGTCGCAAAGAGTCAGACACGACTTAGTGACCAAGCACGTACACGCACGAGCTGGATTTGGGGTGCCAGGATAGGATTCCTATCACACCTGGGATGGAATACGTGATACCCACAGAGGAGAAAAAGCAAAGAGGATTTTCCAGGATATAGATGAGCGTGCTGCAGTGAGGCCTGGAGCGCTTCTAGGACAGGAGCTCAAGGCAGGTAGATGTGGGCACACAGGGCAGCAGAAGAGCTGGGGCTGGGGTCGGGACAGCGCACCATTGTTGACCCCGGGCATGGAGGACATCCAGAGGTTGGAACTGTTCTTGTCGTTGAAAGTGTAGCAGTTTCCATACATCGGGTGGTGGAAGTGAGAGTAATTCCTATTCAGGAGAGAGAGAGGGGGGTCAGAGGGGAAGGTGCAGGGGTCAGGGAGAGCAAGACTTTCAGAGCCCTTTGTTTCCTGATCACCTACTATGTGCAGACGCGGTGCTGGAGCCTCACCCAGGCCCTCTCACTAGGCATCATCACCACTTCACAAGAGAGGAAGCACGGGCTCAGAGAGAGCAAGTAGCTGCCCAAGGTGAGCAGCGAGCTTGAGACGGGACTCAAACCCAGGTCAGCTACCTTCTCGCCCAGGCTCCTTCCCCCAGGCCACCCGAGGTCACTGGCCTTGTGGCCTCTCCCATCTCGATGCTGCAGTACATTATTAATTCTTCCAGCATCCCTGGCTTCTCACATGTCTACATCTTACTTCCCCATTCAGATTATAATTTCCTTGAGGACAGGAACACATTGCCTTCATGGCTGAATGGTCTCTGGGTTAATGGCATGGTTCTTGGCATGTAGGAGAAACGGAGATCGAGAACAAATAGTTGATGAATGAATGGAAGAGAAAGGAAGTGGTGGGGGGAGGGGGCAAGACAGTGAGACCAGGAAGGTCAGGTCCAAGGGCAGGAACGAGTCTTGCAACAGCATGCCTCCCACTGGGAGGTCCAAAGCGGGGCTGGGACAGGCTTGGGAACAAAGAGAAAGGAGTCTTAGATTTTTGTTGCTACAATATGAACGTGATTTGACAGCAAATCACATGCCCCCCAATGGGGAAGCTGTGTGGACTGCAACCAGAGCCCACACCAGAATAGGGGGTATCTAACTCAAAGCTATGGTTTTCCCAGTAGTCATGTACGGATGTGAGAGTTGGACTATAAAGAAAGCTGAGCACTGAAGAATTGATGCTTTTGAACTGTGGTGCTGGAGAAGACTCTTCAGAGTCCCTTGGTCTGCAAGGAGATCGAACAAGTCAATCCTAAAGGAAATCAGTCCTGAATATTCACTGGAAGGTGAATATTCAGCTTCACTGAAGATGAAGTTTCAGCTTCACTGGATGCTGAAGCTTAAACCCCAATAGTTTGCAAAGAACTGACTCATTGGAAAAGACCCTGAAGCTGGGAAAGATTGAAGGCAGGAGGAGAAGGGGACGACAAAGGTTGAGATGGTTGGATGGCATCACCAACTCGATGGACTTGAGTTTAAGCAAGCTCTGGGAATTGGTGATGCAGGTCACCTGGCAAGGAAGGCAATCAGAGAAGCCTGGCATGCTGCAGTCATGGGGTCGCAAAGAGTCAGACATGACTAAGCAACTGAACTGAACTAAACTGAACTTCCCAGCCAACAGGGGGTATCTGTTCTAACTCCCGAGCCATGGGGGCGTCAGGGAGAAGAGGGGGATGGGGCTTTGAGCTGGGGGAGGTAGAGGAGGAAGGAAGAGAAGTAGGGGAGGGAAGAAGGCTGGACAGACATGAGGAAGGGGGCGCTGACAACATAGCCTTAAGCAAGCCATTTTTCTTAAGCTCACTGTCTTCAGTCTATAAAACGAGGAGATGGAACTCAATGATCTGGAATAGTCCATCCCCTCAAAGAGCAAAGGCTCAGGGTGTGAAATACTAGCGCACATTCTGGGAAGAGCTAGGATGGCAGCATTTCCAGAGCACAGTCTGTGCTCAGGGAGGGATGAAAGAGGAAGAGGCCAGTCCTACAAGGCCTGGGAGCCCTGCTCAGAGGGGAGGGGACAGGGACACCACGGGCTGTCTGCCGCAGGTGGAATCCACAGAGCAGACCATGGATGAATCTTAAACTCACAGAGCTTAGTTTAAAAAGTGAAAGGCAACATGAGATACATAATACAACACCATTTATGTCCACATTACACACACACTTGGTAAAAACACATACAAACGGAAACACATTGAGTGCATTACTAGGGTGTATGAGAAGAGTGTAATATGATGGTGAAGAGTACGGACTCCAGGGCAAAGCTACTTGGACTTGAACCCCAGCTCTAACGACTGTCAGCTGGGAGACCAGCCCAAGCACTTGATCTCTTTGTGTCACAGTTTCCTCATCTGTAAAATGGGGATGATACTAGTACTGACTTCATAGGGATTCTGGGAGGATTAAATGACACCTAGAACAGTGCTTAGCACTGAATAAGGGCTATATAAATTTGCTATTAAGAGTATAGGAAATCAGGGATTTCCCTGGTGGTCCAGTGGTCCTCAGAGCTTTCATGGCTGTGGGCCTGTGTTCAATCCCTAGTCGGGGCTGGATCCTACAAGCCTCATGGTGCAGCCAAAAAAAAAAAAAAAAAAGGGGGTATAGGGATTCATTAAGACAGTTAAAGCCAAAATGACAGCTATAACAAGGCAAGGATGTGAAGAATTTGCAACCCTCACACACTGGTGGTGGGAATGTAAAATGGTACAGATACCTGGAAAACAGTCAGACATTCCTCTAAATGCTAAATATAGAATTACTATATGACCCAGCAGTTCCACTCCTAGGTATCTACCTGCTGCTGCTGCTGCTGCTGCTAAGTCACGTCAGTCATGTCTGACTCTGTGTGACCCCATAGACAGCAGACCACCAGGCTCCCATCCCTGGGATTCTCCAGGCAAGAGTACTGGAGTGGGTTGCCATTTCCTTCTCCAGTGCATGAAAGTGAAAAGTGAAAGCGAAGTCGCTCAGTCGTGTCCAACTCTTCGAGACCCCAAGGACTGTAGCCTACCAGGCTCCTCCGTCCATGGGATTTCCCAGGCAAGAGTACTGGAGTGGGTTGCCATTGCCTTCTCCCAGGTATCTACCTAAGAGAAATGAAAACATACGTCCATACACACATGTGTACAGGAATGCTGATAGCAGCATTCAGCATTATTCATAACAGCCAAAGGCGAAAGACACACAAATGTTCATCCACCAAAGCATAGATAAACTAAATGTGGCATAAGCATACAATGGGAAACTATTTAGTGAAAAACAGGCATGAACTGGGGGACTTCCCTGATGGTCCAGTGGTTAGGGCTACACACTTCCACTGCAGGGGGAACCAGGGTTGGATCCTTGGTTGGATAACTAAGATTTGCCTTGTGACGCAGCCAAAAAAAAAAAAAAAAGCAGGAATTACTGATACAGGCTGCAACATGGATACACCTTACTAAGTGAAAGAAGCCAGTCACAGAAGACCACATATTACGTGATTCCATTTATATGAAATGTCCCCAGTAGGCAATCCATAGAGACAGTGGTTAGTAGATTAGTGGTTCCCAAGGCTTGGAGGAGGGGACGACATAGGGAGACAGGAAAACATTCTAAAATTAGACAGTGTTAATAGTTGCACAATTCTGTAAATATAGTAAAAACTACTGAATTGTATCCACTCAAAGGATAAATTTTGTGGTATGCAAAGTACAACTCAATAACACTGTTATTAAAGAAAAGATCATAGAGAGAGAGGCAAGAGAATTGAATCCAGAGTAGGAAAGGGCTGAGAAAGCCATGATAAAGAACCTCAACTCGATCCCGAAGGCCAGAGAGACACGGACGGATTTCACACAGGACTGTCTGGAATAGTTAAGTGCAGTGAAGTGCAGGCAGAACGCTGAAGAATAAAGCTTCTTGCGGTCGCAGAATAAAGGGAGGCTCGAGAGGCAGAGAGACAGATTAGGGGGCTATGATAACCCCGTGAGAAACGATGAGGCTCTGAAGTGAGGAAGTGACCTAAGTGTCAAGACTGAGATGAACTATGGACTTTCCATTGATGAGAAGGCGGGAGCCTGCGGCGGGCAAAGTGAGAGGGTGACAGAGTGACTCGGTGGCAGGTGTGGGCTGCCACAGGCTCAGGTGCTGCTACCGTCTCACTTGTGCTCAAACACACACACAAACCCGAGCCAGGAACACAGGTGTGCGCGGGGCAGAGTGTGCTCCAGGTGAGGGGAGGAGGGGGCAGAAGCAGGTGACACCTGGCCCTGCTGACAGTCTTCAGTGACAAGGAAGGGACAGGGTCCCTGTGGGGTGGAGATGCTGCCTCGGCCCTTCCGCGGCCGGGAAAAGGCACAGAGATGGTGCCTGAACTTCGAGGAATACGGACGGACGGGAAGGTGGGGGCGAGCAGAGGCTTCAGAAGGGGACCTCCCTTACTCCTAGCCTCCCCCTCCCCCCAAGCCCTCAGAGAGCTGGCAGCAGCCATGACCTCTTTGCAAGGACATTATGAGAGGAGATGTGACTGAAAGAACGCCAGGTGGGCAGTGCAGTAGTGTGAGGGGGACCCTTGGCTCTGGCTGGCCTGGTGTCCAAGGGCAAGTCACTTCACCTGCGTGACTGTCACTTCCCACGAGCCATGAGACCCACGACTCATTGCAGTATATGAAGTGCCCTCAAACTCCTTATCTCATGCACTCGGAGATAGATGTTATCATCTTCATCGTTCAAGGAAAAGTGCCAAGGGAATTCCCTGGTGGTTCAGTGGTTAAGACTCTGAGATGCCACTGCAGGGGGCACGGGTCAGGGAACTAAGATCCTCCTGCATGCCACCAAGTGTGGCCAAAGAGAGAAAAAGTGTCAGAAGGGCAAGGATTTTTCCTTCTTCTTTGATATATCCCAAATGCCCAGAACAATGACTGGCACATAGTCCAGATAGTCAAAAATATTGATTCAATGAACACTGAAAGAATCTCATTTCCCTCCATTTCACAAACAAAAACACAGGCTCTGAAGAGTGGAGTGAAATGCCCAGAGTCACCTGGTCCAGAAGAAACAGACCCGGAGCAGGAACTGAGGGTTAGTCCCTGATTCAGTCCATGCTATGTCCGCCACCCACTGCTGCCTGCATTAGCTGAGCCAGCAGGGCAGGGAACCAGATGACCTTCCAGGCATTCTCGAGCTTGATACCAGTGAGAAAGAGGCCTCAGGAAAATAGGGAGCCATGCTTCAGTCCTTGGTTTCTCAAAGCCAAACTTCAAGCCCGGCCTTCCCAAGGCTCCCATCTGACACTGCCGCAGACCCAGGGAGCAGGGAGCCACCCATGTCCTGCAGGGCCATTCCCCAGGCAGAGGTTTGGACCTGCGGACAATACTTGCCCTTCCTCACCACCTGCAGGCATTCAGTTATTCAACCAGCACTCCAAGGTGCCTTCCATGCTGGGTCTCAGGATGGTCCAGCAAAGGAAACCCGGGGTGGGGGGTGGGGGGCGCAGAGCAGGAAGCCTGGCGGCAGGGAAGGACTCACGCCTCATTGCAGGAGTCCTGGTTGAAGCGGCAGGTGAAGATGAATTTGCCCAGCACATCCTCCTCCAGCGAGGGAGAGGTGTCCTGTCTCCGTCTGGACAGAATGTTGATGTAGTGGAAGCGGTACCACTCCCTCACAGCATCCACCCCTGACGAGTACGTCTGGTAGAAGCAGTCCGATTTGTTCTGGTTGCACTGGACACAGAGACCAGAGCATCAGAGGACCAGCAGCAAGGGTAAGCAGGGTGGGGCAAGGTCAAGCAATGAATGGTCTGGGGTCCTAATGACTGATAGAAAGGGGCGGGGAGCCAGGCTGGGAGAAGCCGAAGCCTGGAAGACAGCAGACCTGGAGAGCACGGGATTGATGGAGGAGACTGGGAGCTGCACACACCTTGTGGTCATTTATGCAGCCTCTGAGGAGGGTGAAGCAAAGATTCTTCTCCCCATTTCACAGATAGGAATACTGAAGGATCAAGCAGTTTGTCCCAGTATCAAGGAGGGGACTGGAACCCTGGTCTCTGGGTACCGTCTCCCTGCTTCGCTCCCTTTTTTTAAAATCTTTATTATTATTTTTATTTTAATTGGAGGATAATTTCTTTACAATATAGTGTTGGTTTCTGCCATACAATACAAATCAGCCATAAATATATATATATATATATATATATATATATATGTATATATGTGTGTGTGTGCACTTAGTCGATCAGTCATGTAAGACTCTGTGCGACCCTATGAACTGTAGCCTGCTAGGCTCCTCTGTCCATGGGGGTTCTCCAGGCTAGAATACTAGAGTGGGTTGCCATGCCCTCCTCCAGGGGATCTTCCTGACCCAGGGATCGAACCTAGGTCTCCCGCATTGCAGGCAGAATCTTTATCATCTGACCCACCAGGGAGCCACCGGGGAAGCCCAAGACAGAGAATAGGGAGATGACAGCAAGAAAACTAAAAAAAATAAATAAAGATGGGAGGAAGGCTTAAGAGAGAGGATATATATATATATATACATATGGGCTTCCCCGGTGGCTAAGTGGTAAAAAATCTGCCTATCAATGTAGGAGACCTGGGTTGGCTCCCTGGAGAAGGGAATGGCAACCCACTCCATTATTCTTGCCTGGGAAATCCCATAGACAGAGGAGCCTGGTGGGCTACAGTCTAAGAGGTCGCCAAGAGTCAGACACAACTGAGCAACTAAGCAGTAACAATTCTCTGTCTTGCGCCTGCTGGAGCCCCAATGCCCCATCACCCTGGAAGGTCCCAAGTGAGTCCCACACTGGGGATCAGAATTCAGAAAGAGCATTTCCACAGTAGATCTGACTTCCCATCCCCATAAACACTCCCACAGAGGCCCCCATCGAGGAGCCTCCACAAGCTGGCGCCGAGAGTCGTTATTTAATTTTAATTTTCAAATTTATTCATATATGTAACCTATTTATTTTGCCAGCGCGCCGACTCCCGCCTCATCATTGGCAGCGAAGGCGGGTCGCGCAGGACCGGGAGCTGAGCCGACTCCTGCGCGCAGGCGGAACCAATGGCCTGGGGTGGAGGCAGGGGGCGGGGGCGGGGCCTCCGGGCGGTGGGCGGGGCCGGGGCGGGGCCTTACCAGCTGGAAGCCGATCTTCCAGTCCTTCCTGTTCACCTGGGGGTTGTTGTCCCGCACGCTGGAGCCGGCGCGGCGGACTTTGCGAGCCTCGTGGGGCGGAGCCGGGACCGGCAAGCGCTGCAGGGGGTGCGGCAGCGGCTTCCGCAGGTCGCGGCGGGAGCGGGCGTGGGCCACAAGGGTGTTGGAGGAGTTGTACTCGTACAGGTCGAAGAGCGTCTGCTCCGTGATGCGGTCCAGCTCCTCCAGCTCCTCTTGAATTTCCTTGTACCTGGAAGGGGCGATAGTGAACGGTCGGACTAGGAGGTGGCGGCCTGGTTTTATATCCTCGCCCCCCCCCCCCCGCCCCCCACCAGCTCCCGTGCCTCAGTTTCCCCGTCTGTAACGGGTGAGATCAGTTCAGCCCAGAGAAGTCGGCGGGGAATAGCTCTGGGGTCTCCTGGGCTATCTCGGAGGCGAAGGGAGGTGCAGACAGGTGTGTCCGCCTCCGGGTGATTGGAGGCGACAGTGAGCCCAGGCGGGGACGGCATTTATTGCTGCATGTTTATCGTAAGGGAGAGGTGGGAGGTGCTCTCTTCGCACTCGCCCTGGCCTGGAAGGGAACCCGGAACTTGTCTGCTGTTTCCCAGGGCAGAAGAAGGGGTGGGCTGGCAAGGCCCAGACACTTACTCCCACGGACCAAAATGGTGCATGGGCCATCCGCCCCGCTCTTCGCGAGGGTGGCCTTTGACCGTCTGCCACTTGACACTTTCTAAATCAGGGAGTCTCAACTGCACTTCTAGAACCTTCCAAGGAACTTTAAAAATACAGATACCACACACTATCCTTTCCCCGCCCTCCTACACCAAAGACTCAGTTTTAAGGAGTTTCAGGTGGGGCTCAAAAATCGTGTTTACACTGTCCAGTATAAATCCTCACATTCCTTCTCAATACAGGGCCTATATCATCTCCATCATGAAAGTCCTGGCAAAGTAGCAGGGCCTTAGGGATAGAATCTACCAAAACAAAACAAACACCTAGGACCGATAAATAAACAGGGTTACGGGATATAAAACCAATATGCAAAAAATGTTTCTGCATGCTAGCTATCAAAAAAACGGAAAATGAAATCACAGCACCGTATTAAATAGCATAAACAACATGACATACTGGGAGTAAATCTGATGAAAGGCGTACAAGACCTGTACACTGAAAATCCTGCTGAAATAAAGACCAAAATAAAAGGAGTTGCAGACGTTAGTAGATCAGGAACTCCTATGCCACCTTCCAGATTGCTCTCTAGATTCAAGCTGTGCATGTGTGCTCAGTGGAGAAGTTGTGTGGGACTCTTTTGACCCCAGGACTGTAGCTCACCAGGCTCCTCTGTCATGGAATTTTCCAGGCAAGAATACTGGAGTGGGTTGCCATTTTCTTCTCCAGGAGATCTTCCAGACTCAGGGATTGAACCTACATCTGCATTGCAGGCGGGTTTGTTACCACTGAACCACCCAGAAAGCCCAGATTCAAGCCAAGCCCTATCAAAATTCCAGCAGACAGTTTTGAAGAAATTGACGGGTCAATTCTAAGATTGCTTTGGAAATGCAAAAATCTAGAATGGCCAAAACAAGTTTGGAAAAGAAGAGCAAAGTTGGAGTGCTTACTCTACCTCACTTTAAGACTGTAAAGCCATGGTAATCAAAAAACAGTGTAGTGCTTATGTAAGGATAAACAGATCAATGGGACAGAATAGAGTCCAGAAATAAACTCAAATATATATATGGTCAACCTGATTTTTGACCAAAGCACCTGTTCAGCTCAATGAGGAAATAATTTTTTTTTTAAAAGATGATGCTGGATATTGTATGAAAAAAGGGGGGAAAGAAAGAAAGAACCTCAACCTCTACCTTAGTCTGTATACAAAAATTAAGTCAAGCAACACAAACAAAAAAATCAGAACCATAAAGATTATAGAAGGAAATATCAAAGATACCTTCACAACCTTGGGGTAGGCAAAATTTCTTAGAATAAAAAATATCTAAATTAGAAATCCTGAAATATAAAAACCTCTTACAAATCGAGAAGAAAATGTCATTGTTTTAAAAAGGAACCCCCCAAATATTCAAATGGTCACTAAACACATGAAAAGACGCTCAACATCATTAGTCCTCAAATGTAAATTAAAACCATAATGAGGTGCCATTTAACATCCATTAGGCTCAAATGAAGAGACTGACGACATCAAGTGTTGGTGAGAATGTGGAGCATCTGAAATTGCTGCTGGCGGGAGTCTAAAATGGTACCACCGATATGGAGGACAGTCCCTGGTGGCTCAGATGGTAGAGTCTGCCTGTAATGCAGGAGACTTGAGTTCGATCCCTGGGCTGGGAAGAGCCCCTGGAGAAGGGAATGGCTACCCAGTCAAGTATTCTTGCCTGGAGAATCCCATGGACAGAGGAGCCTTTGCGTCCGTGGGGTCACAAAGAGTCAGACAAGACTGAGCAACTAACACACACACACATGGTGGTCCTCATGTACCTAGTCCAAACCTCACAGTCCTCAGCCACCATCTCCCTCATAAAAGTCTAGCAGGCTGCCCCTCATCCTCTCATAGGAGAAAAATGTAGCTCAGGTCAAAGGTGTGTGTTTGACATCCTGAGATTTGTTATTAGTCATTAAAAGAACAGCAATTATATTTAAAATGGATAACCAACAAGAAACTACTGTATAGCACAGGGAACTCTGCCCAGTGTTATGGGGCAGGCAGGATGGGAGAGGAGTTTGGGGGAGAATGGATACATGTGTATGTATGGCTGAGTTGCTCTGCTGTGCAACTGGAACTATTTTTTTTTTTTTTTAATTATTTTTTTTTTTTCCAGTGGGTTTTGTCATACATTGATATGAATCAGCCATGGATTTACATGTATTCCCAATCCCGATCCCCCCTCCCACCTCCCTCTCCACCCGATTCCTCTGGGTCTTCCCAGTGCACCAGGCCGGAGCACTTGTCTCATGCATCCCACCTGGGCTGGTGATCTGTTTCACCATAGATAGTATACATGCTGTTCTTTTGAAATATCCCACCCTCACATTCTCCCACAGAGTTCAAAAGTCTGTTCTGTATTTCTGTGTCTCTTTTTCTGTTTTGCATATAGGGTTATCGTTATCACCTTTCTAAATACCATATATATGTGTTAGTATGCTATAATGTTCTTTATCTTTCTGGCTTACTTCACTCTGTATAATGGGCTCCAGCTTCATCCATCTCATTAGGACTGGTTCAAATGAATTCTTTTTAATGGCTGAGTAATATTCCATGGTGTATATGTACCACAGCTTCCTTATCCATTCATCTGCTGATGGGCATCTAGGTTGCTTCCATGTCCTGGCTATTATAAACAGTGCTGTGATGAACACTGGGGTGCACGTGTCTCTTTCAGATCTGGTTTCCTCAGTGTGTATGCCCAGAAGTGGGATTGCTGGGTCATATGGCAGTTCTATTTCCAGTTTTTTAAGAAATCGCAACTGGAACTATTACAACATTATTAATCAGCTATACTCCAATATAACATTAAAAGTTTAAAAAAAAAAAAAAGCAGTAAAAGTTATAGGAATGGAGTTCTAATCAGCTTCCCAGGTTCATTTCCTAGCCTTACCACTTACCTGCGTGGTGATAAGGATTAAGTGAATTAACATATGAGAAACATAGTAAGAAAAAGAGCTGGCAGAGTGAGTATTGTCTAACTGCAGCTATTGTTTTTATGGTCACAACTGTTCTTCAATAAGAACAATAGTAAAATAATAGTAACCTATTGTTGGAGAAGAGAAAGCTGAGGAGACAGGAGAGCACTGCCTGCCACTCAACAGCCCTGTGACTTTGTGATCTTAACGGAAGTAGAGGGACTGCCCTGATGGCCCAGTGGTTGAGAATCCACCTGCCGATGCAGGGAACACGGGCTGGATCTCTGGGAGGGGAAAATCCCACATGGGGCTGAGCAACTTAGCCTGTGCACTGCAACTACAGAAGCTCACGCGCCTGGAGCTGGTGCTACACAAGAGAAGCCACGGCAATTCGAAGCCTGCGCCCCTGTTCGCCACAACTAGAGAAAGCCCGCACATGGCAGCGATGACCAAGTGTAGCCAAAAATAAATTAATTAATTAATATTTTTTGAAAAGTGGAGCCGAAGACCAGATGCCAATTCTGATTCGTCCACCTAAACAGTTGGGTGACCTTTGCAAAACCTATACGTTTCTTAGACGTATGTTTCTCTGTGTTCTCCTCTGACTCTCGGCTGGTAGTTCTCTCCTTATTCAGTAAGCCTGTGACGAAGATCAGATCATGATAATGGATGCCGAAATGACAGCCTAGTACTGCTGTCCTTGGAGCCCCTGAACTGATGACCACTGGGCAAAGAAGGAGGAGATGTCTTTAGAGCTGCTTCAAAGACAGAACCAGGGCCAGAGGGCAGAAGTTACGGTGAGGTAAGCTGCAGCTTTACCTAAGGAAGAACTTTCCATCAGCAGAGATAAATGACATTCCTGACACAAAGGAGTCCATCACTGGGTGGCTGGGTGGGGGGCAGGGTGCCAGCTCTAGAGTCTGGGCTTTTTGTCCCTGCCAGGCCTGCCAATGCAGAACCTGCTTTCTAGATCCTGGGGGGAGTGGGGGGCAGTACAGGGTCCACCCCAGGGTCAAGGTTGGATGGCCTGGCTCAGAGCCTTCCCCTCCCTCAGTGCAGCTCTCTGGGGGGAAGAAAGATTCCATGACCTTCTTTGCCGTCCAAGAATGCCACACTCTTCCTTAAAACCAGCCTCAGTCCCTCCCAGGATTGAATGAAAAATATGTGCTCTTGGGCTCTGTTTGCCGAGGATGTGGCTTTGTCTGGCCCCCTCTCTTGGGTGAAAAAAGCCCTTTGTTAACCAGAAAGGGGATGGGGATCGCTGTGGCTGACCTTTCACATTGGACTCTCAACACCTCCTTGCTTAGTATGAGGGTCTTCAGCCTTATCCCCTTTCCTGGCAGTTATAGAACAGCCCAGAATACCCCTCCCCCTCTGCTGGCCACACTCCTGCCACCTGCAGGTGGGCACTTGGGCTGACTTTGCCTCCAGTTATCTCACAAGCTCCTCTATCTCTTCCACGACTTCCACCCCCTCCCTGCTCCCCAGTCCGAGTCACCTATCTTGCCTCTGCCTCCAGCACCCACGCCAGCTAGCAGCATGAGTCACACGCAGGTCCCCACCCACCAGGCTGCATCAACCTGTCCACCCACCCCTGCCTCTCTCCTGGAACAGGAACCAATAACCCGGATCCTTCCCTTCTCCCCTCTCCCGGCCTCTGGACTCCTGCTGCTCCCCACAGGCTCCCACTAGCCCCCACCTCTGGATACCTTTGCCTGGCCCTTCCTTAAACTGCAGTGGGAGAAAGAACTTTGAAAGCAAACATACTTGGTCTTCGACTCAGCTACTGCTCCTAGATTCACTGGCTTCTATGGCGGGGGGCGGGGGGGGGGGCAACAGATTTTTGAATCTGTTTCATCACTAGTTCCCTGTGTGAACTTAGGCAATTACTTAACCTCTTTGGGCCTGTTTCCTCATCTATAAATGGGAGTAATGCTGATATCTACATAAGAGATCTGTTGTGAAAATTAAATCATTTGATTAATATAAATTTTTTTTGTTTGGCACATATTAAGTACTATGTGTGTTAGCCATTATCATTGGTGTTTTTTCTTTCTTTCTTTCTTTCTTTTTTTTGGCCACACCCTATGGCATGTAAGGTCCTAGTTCCCTGACCAGGAATTGAACGGGCATCCTCTGCATTGGAAGTGCGGAGCCTTAACCACTGGACTGCCAAAGAAGTTCTCATTGTTATTTTTTATTATTACTTGCTGTTTGACCCTGCTCACTTCACCTCTACTTCCTCATCTGCAAAATGGAAATAATAGTAATGCCTGTCTCCATGGACCTGTCAAGATTAAATGAGGTAGTGCTTAGAGAACTCCCAGTGCAGGACCGAGCACATAGTAGGGACTCCATATCCTTCCCCGGCTTTGAGGCGCCTTCTCTGACTCCCCTCCTATCCAGCGTGCTGGGTGTCTCCCCACTAACTCCTGCAGGAGGGATTGTTTTAATCGTTGAGAACACTTGCCTCCCAGCCTGCAAGCCCCAGAGGCCAGGGCTCTGGTTTTCATTCCCTGGGGCATTTTCCTCTACTGCCCAGGGCCTTGCACCCTGCAGAACCTTGGAAAATATGCAGGCCTCAACAGATTTATCCTTGCACTGTCCATCTCTCACCCACATCTTCCAACCACAGTCTTTATTGAGAGCCTACTATTGGCTAGTTCCTCAAGCCTGCCTGCCCTCCCCTCCCCACTGCCCCAGGGGATGAGGGTGGGGGAAGTAGGGGAAGGAAGAGGGCTGGGAGCACTGAGGTTGGGAAGAAAAGAAGCAAAGCCGCAGACACCAGGGGAAGAGAAAGAAGGCTGAGAGAGGGAATAAGACAAGCTCAGAAATGCGATGTAGGGACTTCCCTGGTGGTCCAGTGGTTAAGACTGTGCGCTTCCAATGCAGGGGATGCAGGTTTGATCCCTGATCAGGGAACTAAGATCCTACATGCTGCACAAAACAAACAAAAATCAAACAAAAAAACCCAGACAAACGAATAAGAAATGAGATGTAACATCTGAGCAGAAACTCCACTATTCCACATCCGTATTTTGGGTATTAAGAAGAGGCAGGGGTTTGCAATCAGGCAAACAGGGTGGAAAAGACCGGTGATGCTGGGAAAGATTGAAGGCAGGAGAAGTGGGCAACAGAGTATGAGATGGTTGGATGACATCGCTGACTCAATGGACATGAGTTTGAGCAAACTCAGGGAGATCGTGGACAGGCAAGCCTGGGGTGCTGCAGTTCATGGGGTTGCAAAGAGTCAGACACGACTTGGTGACTGAACAACAACCCCCACAAACAGGGAAAGTCACAGTGGAGTCTGTGACCTTGTGCCTTAGCTCTCTCTGCCTCAGTTTCCTCAAGGGTAACCCAGGAATAATAACAGTATCTGCCTTGAAGGATTGTTGAAAGAATTAAAGGAGCTGCCTGAGGAGTTCTTAACTGCGTCCAGCGGTTTGGTGCATGAAGCAGCTTCTCAGTAACTGGCCTCTTAACCTAGGCCTCATGCAGCAGGAGGAGGGCCTCATATCAGTGAAGTGACAGAGCAGTGTTTTCTCTTCAGGACAGGATGTCCCAACCCTGATCAGCTCATGACACACCTCTGGACACGACAGACTACACCACCCCTGATATGTGACCAATCCCACTCACTTGCAATTGCACGCACACCTCGTTTGTTTGCTCACGCACATTCATGCGATCACATACACACTAGCTCATAAACCTTACACTCTGACTCTAGCTCACAATGTGTACGGTACCTGTCACAGTGCGCTGAGGTTATTTGTTTATATGCCTATCTCTTCCATCTTATCTTTCAATACCTAGCAAAGTACTTGGCCTTCAGCAACGATTGTAGGAATTATTGATGAACCCATTCGCTGGGTGCCTAGAGCCGTGTCTGGCCTGCCGCAGGTGTCCCAAGATGTGAGGTGTGGCAGGACCGAGTGAACACACAGAAAAGGTGTGTGTAAACACCCAACCCTGCCCTCCTGTCTTCTCCATGGTTACCTCCACCCCCTCTGGCTTCCAAACCGAAAATTGGCCAAGAACGCTGGTGAAACCCAAAACTTCAGGACACACCCAAACACCGCACCTGGACCGGTGGACTGCACAGCTCAGCAGGGTCACCTGGGCCTTTGGGGGAACAGCCGGACCAGAGCAGCTTCTATCCTGTCCTGTTGTCTTGGCTCTGCAACTACACCCCCACTCACCCCCCCAACCCCGCCTTGAGGCTCATGGAAACCTCCACCACCACCACTCCCACACTTTGCTTTCTCCAACACAAACTGCCCTTCTCAACCCAGACCACCCTGCCAGGGCCCAGTCCCAGCCAGCTCCCACCACCACCACTACCGCCCCCCCACCACACCTGCAATCATCTCGTTGCTTGAGCTCCATCAGATTCATCTCCTGATAAGGAGGAGGGGCTGATTCCTACCCTGCCCTTCTGAACTTATCAGCATCTCGACCTCATCTGCGCTTCCTCCCACTTTCAGGAGGATGAAGGGGTGGAGGAGGAGACTGTCGGTCCAACAAGCCCGCGCTGGAGAAGGCCCAGGCACTAGGAAGTCTTCCCTGGGCAGAGTGGCCAGCCCATCACGTCGAGGGCTCCCCTCTCCTGCCCAGAGGGACGTCTGACTCGGGTTACCTGTAGGGGTTTAGGGTGCAGATGGAGACAGCGGGGAAGATGAGCTTGTCCGAGTTGAGGTTGATGTTGAGGCTGACAGGATAGCTGAAGTACTCTCCGAAGAGCTGGCCGAACTGCCAGTACATCATGCCGAAGGTGCAGAGCCAGAGCACGGCCCAGAAGACTGTTTTCATGCGGTTGTGCTGTGAGCACACCAAGCGGATGGCACCGTGGATGGTGGTGTTGTTGCAGAAGAACTCGAAGAGCTCCCGGTAGGAGCGGTGGAACTCGAGCAGGGCCTCCTCCTCCTCCGTGGGCGGTGGGGGGCCCGAAGGCTCAGGGCCCTGCCCCGGCTCCTCAGGCTTGTCTCCCTTCATGTGCCCTTGTGGGGGTTGGGGAGGGTAAGGGGCCGGGCTGAGTTCTGGGCTCTGGGTGCCTCCTCCATCCTCATCACCTGGGGCCCGTGCCCTCATCCCACTCTCCTCCCACCTCTTGCCCACTTTCTCCCCCTCCTCCCCGGGCCCCGTCCCCGGGAGCCTGCTGACCTGCCAGAGTCTGGTCAGAAGAGCTGGAGCCAAGCCTCCCCTGAGTGGCCTCTCTGCCTCCCTGATAAGGCTCCCTTTGGTTTCTGTCCTAGACTCTCCTTGTCTGTATCCTCTGTCTCCTCTGTTCAGTCAATCTCTGTCTTTGGTCTTCTCCCTCCAATATCTGTGTCTTAGATTCTCTCTGCCTCCGTCTCTCTCTTTCTGTCCCTCTCTCTGCCTTTCGCTTCTCTTCGGGTCTCTCGGCTCTCTTTCTAGCCTGTTTCCTCTCCGGGTGTCAAGCTCTGTGATCTTGTCCCTCTTCCTCTCCCTCCCCACACGGCCCTCTCTCCCCTGCGGTCTGGACTCTCTCCTCTGGCCCCCGGGCCTGACCTCGGGCTGTGACCTGACTCCCTCTCGGTCCCAGGGACGGCCGGGCTCTGAGAGGTCTGGGCTGCCTTCTGCTTCCCACTCCCAGGTTGTGGCTGGACTGGGACTGGTTCCTTTCCAGTTGAATCTGGCAGCCCGGCTTCTCCTCCCCCTCACCTGACAGGTGCAGCGGCCAGACTGGGGAGCCCGCCCGCCGGGCTGGGATGGAAGCAGCAGAAGCCTCATTAGCATCTCAATTAAAGGTGAGCCGGGCAGGAGGAGGGGCCGAGGAGGAGTCAGAACTGAGAGCTCTCCCGAGGGAGGAGGGCTCCTGAGGGCAGGTGACCTGCAGCACCCGGACTGGAAAAGCGAGAAGAAAAGTCAGGGCTGGGTTGGGAGTCCTGGGGAGCCAGCAGTCAGGGAGACCGGGTGACAAGAAGGCAGGCAAGGGATGGAGGTCTTGAACCTGGAGGTGATGCTGAACACAAAGACAGGAGGGCAAAGCAAGGAAAAAGGACAAGTCAGGATGAGTGAGACTAAGGTGTGGGGACCAGGAGAACAGGGAAGGCCAGATAGTGGAGGTGGGTGGACGGAGGAGAGGGGGAAGGACCGGGAGGGAGGGATGGATGGAGGACAGGCAGAGAAGGGGGGGTGAGGAGGAGGGAGCCAGCCCCAAAAGGAGTCCCCCTCCCCCACCACTGAAGGATAGGCAGGGGGAGGGACTGCCCCCAGTGGGCTTCCAAGAACCAGGGCCCCTCCCTGGGGAATCCTTCCAAGGGCACTCCTGGGTCAGCCTCACACCCAGGCCTTGGAGAAGAAGGAGGCAAGGCCTGCAGGCTTCCTCCCTGCTCACTAAGGTGTGAACACCTCCCGACCCCGCCCAGGAGCACCCCTCTGCCTCTCCCAGCTGGTCCTGCCCTCCTGACCCCTCACCCCCACCCCGAGCCTGCCCAGCCCAGGGAGGGGCCCAGGTGCAGCTGGGGGCTGGGCGGGGCCCTGGGACATTCTGTTCCTTTTTACACCATTGGCTGCCGGGCCAGGAATGTGTCCCCAGCTGTGGTCACGGGGTTGCTGGAATGTGTGCTCAGAGAAGAGGGGCCGCCTGGGCACTGGGGCAGAGCCTCGGAGCCCAGGGATAGCGGGCACCGAGGAGGCAGGAGGGAATTGGCCCTGAAGAGAGTAGGGAGGAAGAAGCTGAGCCTGGCCCAAGGCTGCACCAATCCTGGAAGGAAGGAAAAACTCAACGTGGGGCCATGGTTTTCCTCCAAAATCTCTGAGTGAGGGACCAAGCAGAAAAGGGGGAAGGGATCAGAGAAGGGCCCAGGAGGCACAGAGACCCAAGCACACAGCCCAGGCCAGAGGTCTGCCACTGTGACCCCGAAGGAGGTAGCCACTGGCTCCTCTCGCCTCCGGGAGGAGCGGGGCTGGGACATGCAGACGGGCCCAGCCTGAGCCTGGATGCAGCTGGATAGGAGAAGACAGGCCCTCGAGGTCATGAAGTCATAAGACAAGGATCCTGGTAACAGAGAGCGGAGCCAAGTGCTGAGGGAGCCTGGGGGTGAGGCGGAAGGGAGAGGCACTAACCCAGGAAATTCAGGAAGACTTCCCGGAGAAGGCGGCATCTCAGCTGGGTCTTGCAAAACAAACGAAGGCTCCCATCTGTGGCCGGTCTCCCGTGGCCTCTTAAAGCGAGAGCTGCTGTCAATCAGGCTTCCAAACCCACCCCATCACTTCCCCAATGCCTTAGGGGACCCCTCTGTGGAGAAGGGAAAGGCTGGCTTTTTCTTCATTTTCCAGCTGAGGAAAGTACCCTCTGCAAAGACAGGCCAGTTTTCTGTGGACGCAAAACCAAACAGCAGTAGCATGAAGAAGAGAAGCAGAATTCTTCTTCGGCAAGTGGGGGGTTGTCTGCTTAGGGCTTTTGCCACACACCCCGAGACAGACCAGCCACAGTCTCGTGGGGAACTGGGGCTCCCCTGCACCTGGTTTTGAAAGTCAGGCAGGTTCACATACTCCCACCAGCCATCTGGGTCCTGGACTGTCTCCCAGGCTCCCTAAGAAGCTCTGTCTACTATCCCTGCCTTCCCAAAGGACATCCTACCAACAGGAGGAGTAGCCAGCACCCTGCCTGTCTCATCTCAGAGGTTCAAAGAGACACATCCCTGCCACGTCCGTTTGCCAGTTGATGCCTGAAATCCAGTCACTGGCCCAAGGCTGCAAGACAAATAGTTTTACCTTCAAAGCTTCAGTGAGCAGGATCGCAAGGCCCAGTCTGGGCTGAGCTGGGGAGCGAGCCCAGTGTCCCCGAAGCACCTGCCGAGGTGTGGCAGCTTAGAGACAGCAGCATTCCAGATCTGGAATGGGCCAGAGCAAGCTTGTTCTGGTGAAAACAAAATGGCAACCTGAGACCTGCACCTGTGTCATAGCTCCGTTTTAAATATTATCCTTTAAGGCACAGGGGAAAAAAAACCTGAACACATTTTCCTCACAACACAGTTTTCCAATAACACAGAAGTTTGCAGATCAATAAAAGCCTCTCAGTCCCATTCCATTCCCACCCCTCGACTCTGGGTGCCACTGTCATTTGTGTCCATCTGTATCTCTTTTGGGTGTTTTTATAGACTTCCATGTATTTTTAAAAAACAAAATATATAGCTTTTCCATAAATGGGACCATGTTACAGGCATTAGTCTATGATTTCCATTTTTACTTTTAAACTATGCGACTTCAGAAATGACACTCAGGACTTCCCTGACTCTGAGCTCCCAAAGCAGAGGGTCCAAGTTCGACCCCACACACCACAACTAAGAGTTTGCATGCCGCAACTAAATATCTCACATGCTGCAACTGAAAAAAGAACCCAAATGCCATAATGAAGGTCAAAGATCCCAAGTACAGAACACCCAGTGCAGCCAAATGAATTGATTAATTACTTTTTAAATGACACTTTGCCACTATGGGGCCCAGGCTCCTCAAGGAGAGAGCAGGAGGGTGGAGTGTGTAAGGCAGCCCAGGTGGTTGCCAAAGTCCTTTCCAGCTGGCTCTGCATATAGCCAGGATGGAGGTTCCTTAATAACCTAAAAATAGAGATACCATATGATCCAGCAATCCCACTCCTGAGCATGTATCCAGTAAAGACAAAAACTAATTTGAAAACATACGTGCAGCCCAGGGTTCATAGCAGCTCTGTTTACAATAAGCAAGGCACAGAAACAAGCCAAGTGCCCATCAACAGACAGTTGGTTTAATAAGATGCGGCGTATGCGTGTGTGTGTGCGCGCGCGCGCGCGTGTGTGTGTGTGTACATATAAATATATACATATGTGGATATTACTCAGCCATAAAAAAGAATGGAATACTGCCATTTGCAGTAACTTGGGTGGACACAGAGGGTATCATACTAAGTGAAATAAGACAGAGAAAGGAAAATAATATCAGTTCAGTTCAGTTCAATCACTCAGTCATGTCTGACTCTGCAACCCCATGGATTGGAGCACGCCAGGCCTCCCTGTCCATCACCAACTCCCGGAGTTTACTCAAACTCATGTCCATCAATTCAGTGATGCCATCCAACCATTTCATCCTCTGTCGTCCTCTTGTCCTCCTGTCTTCAATCTTTTGCAGCATTCAGAGTCTTTTCAAATCAGTCCGTTCTTCACATCAGGTGGCCAAAGTATTGAAGTTTCAGCTTCAGCATCAGTCCTTCCAATGAATATTCAGGACTGATATCCTTTAAGATGGACTGGTTGGATCTCCTTGCAGTCCAAAGGACTCTCAAGAGTCTTCTCCAACACCACAGTTCAAAAGCATCAATTCTTCATTGCTCAGTTTTCTTTATAGTCCAACTCTCATATCCATACATGACTACTGGAAAAACCATAGCTTTAACTAGACAGACCTTTGTTGGCAAAGTAATGTCTCTGCTTTTAAAATACGCTGTCTAGGTTGGCCATAACTCTTCTTCCAAGGAGCAAGCGTCTTTTAATTTCATGGCTTCATTCACCATCTGCAGTGATTTTGGAGACCAAAAAAATGAAGTATGTCACTGTTTCCACTGTCTCCCCATCTATTTGCCATGAAGTGATACTTTGGACACCTGATGCGAAGAGCTGACTCATTTGAAAAGACCCTGATGCTGGGAAATTTTGAGGGCAGGAGGAGAAGGGGACGACAGAGGATGAGATGGTTGGATGGCATCACCGACTCGATGGACATGGGTTTGGGTGAACTCTGGGAGTTGGTGATAGACAGGGAGGCCTGGTGTGCTGCAGTTCATGGGTCGCAAAGAGTCGGACACAACTGAGCAACTGAACTGAACTGAACTGATGGGATTGGATGCCATGATCTTAGTTTTCTGAATGTTGAGCTTTAAGCCAACTTTTTCACTCTCCTCTTTCACTTTCATCAAGAGGGTCTTTAGTTCTTCACTTTCTGCCATAAGGGTGGTGTCATCTGCATATCTGAGGTTATTGATATTTCTCCCGGCAATCTTGATTCCAGCTTGTGCTTCATCCAGCCCAGCGTTTCTCATGATGTACTCTGCATAGAAGTTAAATAAGCAGGGTGACAATATACAGCCTTGATGTACTCCTTTCCCGATTTGGAACCAGTCTGTTGTTCCACGTCCAGTTCTAACTGTTGTTTCCTGACCTGCATACAGGTTTCTCAAGAGGCAGGTCAGGTGGTCTGGTATTCATATCTCTTTAAGAATTTTCCACAGTTTGTTGTGATCCACAGAGTCAAAGGCTTTGGTATAGTCAATAAAGCAGAAGTAGATGTTTTTCTGGAACTCTCTTGCTTTTTTGATGATCCAACAGATGTTAGCAATTTGACCTCTGGTTCCTCTGCCTTTTCTAAATCCAGCTTGAACACCTGGAAGATCATAGTTCATGTACTGTTGAAGCCTGGCTTGGAGAATTTTGAGCATTACTTTACAAGCATGTGAGATGAGTACAATTGTGCGGTAGTCTGAACATTCTTTGACAATGCCTTTCTTAGGGATTGGAATGAAAACTGACCTTTTCCAGTCCTGTGGCCACTGCTGAGTTTCCCAAATTTGCTGGCATATTGAGTGCAGCACTTTCACAGCATCATCTTTCAGGATTTGAAATAGCTCAACTGGAATTGCATCACCTCTACTAGCTTTGTTTGTAGTGATGCTTCCTAAGGCCCACTTGACTTCACACTCCAGGATGTCTGGCTCCAGGTGAGTGATCACACCATCGTGATTATCTGGGTCATGAAGACCTTTTTTGCATAGTTCTTCTGTGTATTCTTGCCACCTCTTCTTAATATCTTCTGCTTCTGTTAGGTCCATGCCATTTTCTATCCTTGATTGTGCCCTTCTTTGCATGAAATGTTCCCTTGGTATCTCTAATTTTCTTGAAGAGATCTCTAGTCTTTCCCATTCTGTTGTTTTCCTCTATTTCTTTGCATTGATCACTGAGGAAGGCTTTCTTATCTCTCCTTGCTCTTCTTTGGAACTCTGCATTCAAATCGGTATATCTTTCCTTTTCTCCTTTGCCTTTTGCTTCTCTTCTTTTCACAGCTATTTGTAAGGCCTCCTTAGACAACCATTTTGCCTTTTTGCATTTCTTTTTCTTGGGGATGGTCTTGATCCCTGCCTCCTGTACAATGTCACAAACCTCCATCCATAGTTCTTTAGGCACTCTCTCTATCAGATCTAATCCCTTGAGTCTATTCGTCACTTGCACTGTATAATCATAAGGGATTTGACTTAGGTCATACCTGAATGGTCTTGTGATTTTCCTACTTTCTTCAATTTAAGTCTGAACTTGGCAATAAGGAGTTCATGATCTGAGATCACTAATGTGGAATCTAAAAAATAATACAAATGATTCTATATACAAATAGAAACAAACTCATAGGCATAGAAAACAAACTTATGGTTGCCAAGAGGGAAAGAGAGCAGGGAGTGATAAATTAGGGGTATGGGATTAACAGATACCCACTACTACACATAAAATAGATAAACAGCAAGGGCCTACTGTATAACACAGGGAATTATAATTACTATCTTATAGTAACCTATAATGGGAAAGAATCTGGGAAAATAACTTTGCGGTACACCTGCAACTGGGCTTCCTTGGTGGCTCAGCAGCAAAAAATCCACCTGCCAATGCAGGAGACTTGGGTTCAGTCCCTGGGTTGGGAAGATCCCCTGGAGAAGGATATGGCAACCCACTCCAGTGTTCCTACCTGGGAAATCCTACTGACAGAGGAACCTGACAGGCTACAGTCTGTGGAGTCACAAAAGAGTTGAAAATGACTTAGCAACTAAACAACACCTGAAACTAATACAATATTGTAAATAAACTAAACTTCAAATTTTATAAATGTCTTTAAAAAACAGAAAAATGTATCTAAAGTCAAAATGCACACATATCTTTCTGCATTTAATTGCTCCAGTCCCAGTCTCCATTTCCTAGACCTGAGCCGTGCATGCCCGTTCTGACACTTCTTCCCCCCGGGGCAGCCCAGAATATTCACTGGAAGAATACGAGTCCTGGGCCTGTACCAGGAGAGAAGAGAGGTATCTAGAACTCAGGCAGGCCAGTTCACTCTTTTGTGATTCCCCTGACCCCATAGATGCACCCCTGCCCAGGGCTCCCATGCTTCTCTACAAGGAGCCTGTCCAGCCAGTCAGACCAACCAGGGTAAGGATATGTGCCCAGCGAGTCAACCACTCATGCCTTAAGGGGCTCCCCTGAGTCATGAGGAGGCAGTTGCTGGACTGAGCTAGGACCCAGACATCTGGAGCCCAGACTCTAGGCTCACTTTGCCATGGACTGGCTATGTGACGTGGGCAAGGTATCATCAGATTAGTCCATAAATATGTCCTGGCCACGTGGTCCATACCGGACTCCGTGCAAAGCTCCCAGAACCCAGACTTGCAGTTCCATGGCAGGCTGTTGCCAAGCACGAAAGGCCAGTGGCCAGCGGATGATAAGCATCGGGCCACGGGAGGGGTCTGGGCAGAGTGGCTGGGCAGCCCAGGGTGGGGTGCCTCCCCAAGCCCAGGTGAGCCTCAGTGACAGGTGGGAGTTAGCCAGGAGCACGGAAACGTGGAAACCAGACTCCCTGGCGTGGGCGGGGGAGGGCGAGGATGCCTTAATGAATTGCAGGGAAATGGTAGGAAGAAACAGGGCAGGGGCCAGACCAAGCCCTCCTGAAATCCTAGTCTCTTTTACATGGCATCCTGCCCTCAGGGTCCTCATCCTTAAGGTGAGAGGCCTGGACAGGCAGGCTGTCAGCTCAGGGATCCGAAGGCTCCAAGGTGAGGTCTCAGGGCTGAGGGGGGTGGTTGCCCAGCCCCGGCCTGGCCACCCTGACCATGGGAACTCGGTCTTCACATCCCCGCGTTCTCTGAGGACATGGGGGTGGAGCGGGGGGAAGGGCAGGGGCTGCTGTACCCTCTGGAGTGTCTCCTAGGTGACATGTGCCCTCCGCTCTGTGGGTTGGGTTGACTCAGAGGAAGGGCGGGGGGCAACTCTTTTGCAGTTTATGTTAAAAATTCATACAACAGGGTGGGAACCCAGGAGTCCAGCAAGTCTGCCAAGAGGGACTTCTGGTTCCCAGATGCTGGTCTGGCTGGCTGTCCGTGGCTCCCTGTGGGTCTCTGCACCCTCCAAGTCTGACAGTCCCAAGCCCATCCATTTTTTCAGATCTGGTCAGACACAGCTCTGTCTGGAACTCCATCTGTTCCCGGGTCCCCTCTGCCCCAGCCGGGCTCCCAAGTGACCATCCGAGGATCATCCGCTGGTTCCGCCACCCCTTTCCCACCAGCCGGCCCAGCCTGGCCTGCGTCCTCCTCTCCAGTCAGGCCTGCGGAGAAGGGAGGAGGCCCCGGTTCCGGCCCTGCTGCCCTCACGTGCTTTCCCGGCCGCCCCTCCCGCCCTGCATCGTCGGCCAGCCAAGCCTGTTCCTCTTCCCGATTGCGACAGAGGCCGCCCGGGCTCCAGCGGCTCCCTGTCCCCGCCCCGCGCCGGCCCTCCACTCCCACTTCCTGAGCCCCGGCGCTGGCGCTGGAGCCCTGGAGGCCAGGCCAGGCCCGGCCACTCCGGCCCCCGGGGTGCGTCCGTCAAGTCCTGTCCCAGCCTCCGGGCTCTGCCACCACTGGCCCGGACGTCCAGGCTTCCACCTCCCTCCCAGGCCTCCATCCATCTGCTCGGCTGGCAGGCTGACTGGCCGCCATGCGCCTGCCGTGGGCCACCTCCCACCGCGGCCTGGCCTGGGGGCTACTCATCCTGGGCGTCTGGGGTCTCCTGGCCGCATCCCAGCCCCAGCTGGTGAGGGGGGCGCCCATGCAGGTAGGTGGGGGCGGGCTTGGCTAGGGGAGAGGGGGTATGGGCCATCCTCTCTGATGTCCCTCTGCTCCTCCCAGCTGACCCCTGAATAATTCACCCCCCTGATTCCATCTCCTCCTGAAGGGGCTCCCATACCACACGGAGAACCAAAGCTGCGGAGACCAGGAAAACGAATACTACGAGTCCAAGCATCGCCTCTGCTGCTCCCGCTGCCCCCCAGGTGAGAGGCCGGGGCCAGAGGAAGTCTGGGATGGGGAGGCGGGGTACAGGGGGCTCCAGCCCGCCTGGCTGCCTCGGATAGACACCGGACACCAGCTCCCAGGGAAATCAGCTGGCAGAAACAGAGAGCGAGAGACACTGGCCGGCCATCCTATGTAGGCACCGGGACAGGCCCAGGGTCACGTAGCGAGCAGCAGAGGGCACCGTGGGAACCCCAGTCCCCTGACTGTCCTCCTGCCCCGCTCACAACCTAGGCACATACGTCTCCACCGAATGTAGCCGCCACCAGAACACCATCTGTGCCACGTGCCCCGAGAATTCGTACAACGAGCACTGGAACCATCTCTCCTTCTGCCAGCTGTGCCGCCCCTGTGACAAGAGTGAGTGGGGTGTTCCAGGGTGGGGGTGGGGGGCTGGGATGTCCTGGAGTGCAGCCACTGGGCCGAGCACCCCCCCTCATCACCCCTGCAGTGCTGGGCTTCGTGGAGATCATGCCTTGCACTAGCGACCGCAAGACCCAGTGCCACTGCCAGCCGGGGATGTACTGCGTCTTTTGGAACTCTGAGTGTGAGCACTGCGAGCCACTCTCCAACTGCCCGCCTGGCACCGAAGCCGAGCTCAAAGGTCAGAGGTCACTGGCAGCAGAGGGTGGGAAGGAGGCTGGGCGGGCGCTCTTGAATGGGTGCAGGGTGCTGTGTCCATGGTGACGCCCCAGATGGCTAGTTCTCTGTGTAATAAAATGCTTCTCCCTCCCTGAGAAAGGCTCACAGATGGAACCTGCAGAGAAATGGAGTTGGGATGGTGCAGGGTTCGAGGTCCTCCCAGCACTGAGAGGAAGCTGGGCAATGGGGAGAAAAGGAAAGATGCTGCGGAGTACAGACTGGGGAGGGTGGGTGGGGAGGGGGCCGTCCAGCAGGCGTCACAGAAGCCCACGGCTGGACAGAAGCCCCCTGTGCCCACTCACCCTGGCTGCCCCGCGCTTCTCTCCTGCCAGATGAAGTCACGGAGGCTAACAGCAACTGTGTCCCCTGTAAAGCTGGACACTTCCAGAACGCCTCCTCTCCCACCGCCCGCTGCCAGCCCCACACAAGGTGAGCGTGCCTGGTTTGCATTCTTCCCGCCCTCCCAGCACCAGCCGATGACAGTCCACCTCATGCTCAGCTCCACAGACCAACTCCACTCCCAGCCGGGAGCCTCCCTGAGCTGGGCTCTTTCCTCCACAGGTGTGAGGACCAGGGCCTCGTGGAGGAAGCCCCGGGCACCGCCCAGTCTGATACCAGCTGCAGAAATCCACAAGAGCCCCCCAACGTGCCAGGTGAGGGCCCAGGGGCATGGGGAGGGGCATCTGGGAACATGCCTTAATTCCACCCACCTAAAAAAAACAGGGAAATGATGAACCCTTTCCTCTCAGAGCTGCAAGAAGAAGCTCCTCAAAGAAACAATGGCGTATCCCTGGGCCAGGTTACTTACACACACATACATGCACTTTTAAAGTTATATGTTCTACATATAACTTAAAAGTTACATACAATATTACATTTACACAGAGACATAGATATAGATATAAACTACAGATATATAGATATAGATATAACTGTACCTGATATCACTGTCATCATTTTGGACATGCCACCCTCACATAACCCAGTTACTGAGTATAGTAGGTTACACCTTCCATCACTAGAGAGAAGATTCTACATTTGATGCTTTCTTGGTCTTTTCTGTGGAATTATTGCTTTCCTTGCTTGAAAGAGGATTATGCATGCTCGTGCTTAGTCGCTACCGTTGTGTCCCAGTGGACCATAGCCCTCAGGCTTCTCTGTCCATGGGATTCTTCAGGCAAGAGTACTGGAGTCGGTTGCCATGCCCTCCTCCAGGAGATCTTCCCAACCAAGGGATAGAACCTGCGTCTCCTGCATTGCAGGCGGATTCTTTACTGTTGAACTACCGGGGAAGCCCTATAGAGAATTATAGGATGTTTCTAATGACTGTCATTGTTATCAATCAGGGGAAAGTTTATTTCCCTAATTTTAAAAAATGGCTGAGCGTTGATAATCATAGCTTCCATTTAATAAGAGCTAGTGCGTCAGACACTCTGTGGACTTGACTTTCACTAACTCATTTAAACCTCATAACGATCCTGTGAAATAGTCCTATTGTTATCCTTACTGACAGATGAGGAAACCAAAGCCCAGAGAGGTTAGGTGACTTGCCCAAGATCACCCATGTGGTAGTTGGTATTAGGAAGACCTGTTCTAGGTCTTTCTTACTCCAAAACCCATGCCATAATACATGCAGACTGTAGAAGATTAGAAAATTCAGATAAACAAAACTAAACCTCACCTGCAGAACCATCAGCTGGCATATCCACGCAACACTTTTGAATATATCTTCCCTGACATTTTTCCACACAATAGAAAAAAAAAACATTTTTTCTAAAAGTGGAGTCATTTGAATGTTTGTAACTTAATTTTTCATCCAACTATATCATAACCTTTTTTACATTCTATTATTAATTTTTAACTGTGTATCAAAAATGATTGGCTTTTTTTTTCTTTTTTCTTTTGTATTGGGTATTGCTGATTAGGGCTTCCCTCATAGCTTAGTTGGCAAAGAATCTGCCTGCAATGTAGGAGACCTGGGTTAAATCCCTGGGCTGGAAAGATCCCCTGGAGAAGGAAATGGCAACCCACTCCAATATTCTTGCCTGGAGAAGCCCATGGACAGAGGAGACTCACAGGCTATAGTCCATGGGGTCGCAAAAGTCGGACATGACTTAGCAACTAAACCACCACCATAGCTGATTAACGGGGCTTCCCTGGTGGCTGGATTGGTAAAGAATCTGCCTGCAATGCAGGAGACCTGGGTTCAATCCTCGGTTGGGAAGATTCCCTGGAGAATGAAATAGCAATCCATTCCAGTACTCTTGCCTAGGAATTCCCATGGACAGAGGAGCCTAGTGGGCTGCAGTCCATGGGGTCTTAAAGAGTCAGACACGACTGAGCGACTAAACCGCCACCACCAGAACTGATTAGTGATGTTGTGATAGTTTCAGGAGCACAGCAGACGGACTCAGTCATATATATATACACCCATTCTCCCCTAAACTCCCCTCCCATCCCGGCTGCCACAGAACATTGAGCAGATTTCCTTGTGCTATACAGTAGGTCCCTGGTGGGTATCCATTCTAAATATAACCGTGCGTACGTGTCCATTCCAAAGTCCTGAACTATCCCTTCCCCCCATCCTTCCCATCAGCTGGCATATCCATGCAACACTTCTGAATATATGCTTCTTTGGAAGCACACATCTTTTGATGCTAATAGGTCTTCATGTCCTTGGCTCTGTAATTCTCAGATTGGTATTTAGAGCTGGACTTTCAGAGAGTACGTAAGCTAATCTCCTCATTTTGTAGATGAAAAACACACAACTGGGCAGGAACCCAGGTGTCCAAGACCCTCGGTCTAATTCTTCCCCACACCTCCCATTCTGGACTCACTTAGGCCACAGAATTAGATGGATCACCAAGGGTGAACTCCCAGTGTCCAAGTCCTCCTGCGTTGCCGCAGGAGCAGGTGAGAGAAAAAGTGGCTGGCACAGTGGACCCATGCTGTCAATGGCAGCACAAGGCCCACAGGAAGACAACGGTTGCCCATGGCTATACACGGACGCCTGAGAAGCCCAGCCTCCCCTCCCCTCCCACTCCTTGGAGCTGCCCCAAGCAAGCCAGTGGACATCCAGCAGCCCCCCTCATCCAGGCAGCCAAAACAGGCAGAGTTCAGCAGCTGGGACACCGACTCTGTCACCCCTGTAAACACTCCCATGGCTACAGAAGGACAGGTTCAGCTCCTACTGCTGTATATCTTGTTGTCAGACAGTCAAATCTGCAGAAACATGGCTTTACCCTGCAGCCTGAGTCTGCTCACAACCCCAAGCCCACCCTCCCCTACTGCCTCCCACTCCCATTTCCAGCCCAAGTGCCGGTCCTCACCCACAGGGCTGCCCTGCGCCGGTGGCCAACCACACTCGCCCCAAACATCTCCATCCGAGGCAGAGCCTCCTGATTCTCCTGGTTCTCGGTGAGGGGTGTACCCCCCACCCCGGTCAGGCTCCGTGCCCCGTCTCTGTAACCCAAGGGAAGTTTCTCCAACTCCTCCTTTAGGAACTGCAGTGGGTCTACTAGGGGAAAGAACTTCCCAGGTGGCACAAGTGGTAAAGAATCCGCCTGCCAAGGCAGGAGACGTAAGAGGCTCCATCCCTGGGTCAGGAAGATCCCCTGGAGTAGGGAATGGCAACCCACTCCAATATTCTTGCCTAGAAAATCCCATGGACAGAGGAGCCTGGGTTGAAAAGAGTCAGACAGGACTGAGCAGTGGCAGTAGCAGGAGGGGAAGCCTGCTCCCCATTTTCCATCTGGGTGGCCTGAGAACTGGAGAGCTGCTCCCTAATTGCCCCACCCACCCACTGCTCTCCTCGGGTCCTCACACCTCGTCCTGTCTGCTGTCCTCCAGGAACGATGCTAATGCTGGCCATCGTGCTGCCTCTGGTCTTGTTTCTGCTCCTCACCACCGTCTTCATCTACACCTGGAAGAGCCACCCCTCTCTCTGCAGAAAGCTGGGTAGGAAAGACTCAGAGGCCGGCAGGGATGTCTGCCTGGGTCTGTGCGCATCCAGATGGGGCCGGGGGCTGGAGGGAATATTCAGCTCCTTCAGGGCCTACACTTCTGCCCCTTCACACCCTCAAGACATCCAGCACTTGTCCCCAACGCAGACATCACATCTAACCAGCCCCTTCACTCTGAGGCTGAAGATAAGGGTAATGACAGACTGATCATTCTGGGAACCCAGGGTGGGCAGTGCTATACTGTGGCGTGGGGTGTGGAGGGGAAAGCCTGGGGGTCTGAGGCCTACCATTTCATTTTCTATTCCAGGATCCCTGCTCAAGAGGCACCCAGAGGTAATGGGGAGGCTAGGGAGGCAGCAAGGAGGGGCAGGAGACAGAGGAACAGGGGTGGGGGGCAGGCAGGAAAAGAATCTGCAGCTTCGATATCCATTTAATCATTCAACTAATAGTTTATTGAGCCCGGGGTGTGCCAGGCACTATGGAAATAGCAGTGAGCAAAGCAAAGTCTCTACCCTCCCAGAGTTTCATACCAGTGGAGCAAGGATAAAGTTAGACGACTATGTATTAGGTGGTGACAACTGTTAAATATGGAGAAGGAAATGGCAACCCACTCCAGTATTCTTGCTTGGAGAATCCCGTGGACAGAGGAACCTGGCGGGCTACAGTCCATGGGGTCGCAAAGAGTCAGACACGACTGAGCAACTGAGCCTAAATGCTAAATAAAGCATGGTGGGGCGGGGGGGACAGTGGCAGTGGCAAGCAGTGAGGGTATACTATCTTAGAGTAGACAGAGAGAGCCTCTGTGATCAGCTGATATTTGAGCAGAGAGCTGAAGAAAACAGAGGGCCCGACTGTAGCAGGATGTAGCAGGGAAAGTGCTCCAGGAAGAGGAATGTCAAGTGCAAAGGCCCTGAGGCAGGAAGCTTGTTGAGGAGGGTATGGAGCTGCCTAGGCACAGGGTGGGGATGGGAATTAAAGAAAGATAGTCTGAGGCCCCCGTCCTTGGCTGGTTCTCGGCCTCTGTCCTGCAGGGAGAGGAATCAAATCCTGCTGATGGAAACTGGGAGCCCCCAAGGTTCAACACACATGTTCCTGACCTGGTAAAGCCACTTCTGCCCACCCCTGGAGACTTGACCCTGGCCTCGGCCGGCGTCCCAGCGAACCCGAATTTGGAGGAAGAGGTGCTCCAACAGCAGAGTCCCCTGAGCCAGGCCAGAGACCTGGATGTTGAACCCCCAGAACAAGGCCAGGTGGCCCACGGTGAGAAGGGGGACAGGGAGGGAGGGCGGGCAGGGGGAGAGCATGTGAGCCGAGCAGAAAAGAGGAGATGGCAACAGCCAGTGTCCTGACTACAGAGAAGGGACGAGACTGAAAACCAAGAAAACGGAATGAACACAGCTCAGGAAACCAAAGAGCATGGAGAAGGAGGAAAGGGGAGATGGTGGATGGGGCCCTGGGGAATCCCGTGCTGGCAACGCGCGGCGGCCCCCCTCAGCCTTGACGCCTCGGCCCCTCACTCTGCCTTCCTTCCCACAGGCACCAACGGCATTCATGTCACCGGCGGCTCTATGACGGTCACCGGCAACATCTACATCTACAACGGGCCGGTCCTGGGGGGAGCCCGGGGCCCCGGAGACCCCCCCGCTCCCCCAGAGCCTCCATACCCCATCCCCGAAGAGGGTGCCCCCCGCCCTCCTGGGTTCTCCATGCCCTACCAGGAGGATGGCAAGGCTTGGCACCTGGCTGAGACAGAGACACTGGGGTGCTATGCCCTCTGACACGGCCAAGAACCCAAAGCGTCAGCCATGCTGGATGGTGTCTGGAGGAGCCAGGAGAAGGGAGGCAGCCCTCCCCGCACAGGCCTGACTGAGGGCCTGGGAAGGGCCCCAAGAGCTGGACCCTGAGGGGCCAGGACTCAGACATTGCCTCTCTGAGAGCAGGGCCGGCGCTGGCTGGGAACGGCGCCCCGGCAGGACTCTCAAGGCCACCTGAGCAGGCCCAGGACTTCCCTGCAGACTCCCTGCCCACTGGGGCTGCACCGGCTCGGCCTCAGGCATGGACAGTGCGTGTGACCCTAACCGCTGCCCCCAGGCATTTGAATCCCAGGCCTGGCAGGGAACAGAGCCAGCCACACAGTCACTCAAAGACTGGGACCCCCCTGGCAGAGTCATGGTGCTCAACATTCCCAAGCTTCAGAGGCCCTTTGAGGGCCCACACTTCAGTGGACGGAGAGAGACCCAACAAGAAGCCGGAGTGACAAGGAGGACCACCCACCCTCCCCTCCTCGACAGGAAAGCGAGTCTCTCTAACCAAGGGCTTGGGTGGGGTTCGAGGTATAAGGGCGAGTTTTGGATGGGGAGGAAAAAATTGGTGAGTATATTTATGAACTGTACCCACATACAAATAAAGAGGAGATTGAGACCTAGGCCATTGATTTCCTTGGGATTTATAGAGAAACACGATTTCATTGGGGCCATGTCAAAGGCATAGGTCAAAATTATGGAATATAAAATGTTATCAGCTATAATCCCACGAGATATTTGTGCGAGAGGCTGGTATATGGAATTCAGGTGAAGACAGTATTGGCCAACAATCTCTGACAATGTGGCAGTCAGTGTTCTCAATGCCATGCAACCCTACCTTATGCAGCCCTCACAAGACCCTCAGGAGGCAGGTATGAGGACTATTCCCATTTAGCATATGAGGAGGAGACTGAGGCCCAGAGAGGGTAAGTCAGTTGCCCAGTTTAGCTGCCCATGGTTGGGATAGGCCCTGTTAGACTGGCTCTAGAGTCCTGGTGGGTAAAAAAAGAGAATTTCTCTGAATAGATAAAATGGACTGGTTTTCTCAAATCATCAGACCTCCTCTATACCCCGCAGGCATGAAGTCCTCAGCCGACTCTCAAACCCCCAGGTTCAAAACAAAGTACAAAAGTGTCTGGCAAGGTTTTCTATTTTGTCTGTTTTGCCGCACCGTGTGACATACAGCAAACCTCCCCGACCAGGGATCAAACCTGTACCCTGATTGGAAGCATGGAGTCATAGCCCCTGGAACACCAGAGAAGGCCGTATTTGGCAAGGTTGGGTGAAGGGAAAGATCCATGCTTTAGACATAAATTGAGAGGCCAAGTTCACATTCTGCTGATAAAGAGATGGAGGCCGGCCTCCTTCAACCAGAAGAAGCATCCTGACTTTTACTTTACTTCTTCTTGTCTTGCAGGCTTACCTCGCTACATTGTGGGTTTTTTAAAACAAATCGTGACAACCCTGAGTTATTGATGATGGTTAGCATTTTTTAGCAATAAAGTATTTTTAAATGAAGGCATGTACGTTGGTTTTTAGACATAATGCTATTGCACACTTAATAGGCTGCAGTACAGTGTACACATAACGTTTAGATGTAGCGAGAAACCCCCTAAAATTCGTGTGACTCGCTTTATTGCAGTGGTCTGGTATCAAACCACAGCATCTCCAAATATGCTTGTATTTTCTTTTCTTCCCCCAAAGAACTCCAGATCTTCTCAGGCTCTCTTGTTGTTTGTAAATGTTTGGGGCCCCAGAATTTATCTACCGTGCTGCCCAGTAGAAACGGTCTCAGCTGGAAAGATTGAGAGGGGAGCTGCTGCAGCTGACTGCTCCTTCCATAAAAGGCCACCCTCTGGGTCTAATGTTATGACTGTTGCTGGGGCCCTTCAAGGTGGGGAAGCTCCAAGGCACACACTCCAGGAGTCTTCTGATCCAACCCAGCGGATGGGTTATTTAAGGTTGACCTTGAAAGTATTAAATCCAACTTCCTTTTTTGAGCAGTAAATAATGTGAGCTGTATTTTTAGACAGAGAATGAAAGCCTCCTGCTCTTGCCATAGCCTAGAGCCAGACAGCATGATTCCTTAATCGTTGTTCCAGGGTATTTAGATTTTTTAAAAACTATACATTTTTTTTTTTAACAAAATAAAAGGAGGAAACTTTTTTTTAAGAAATGGTGCCAGGAGAGGAGGAAAGTTTCAAGAGGGAGGGGATATATATATATATATACTTATGGCTGATTCACATTGTTATATGACAGAAGCCAACACAACATTGTAAAGAAGTTACCCAATTAAAAAAAAAACTTAATGAATAAATCCGGTCCCTTCTCTTCATGGCAAATATATGGGGAAACAATGGAAATAGTGAGAGACTTTATGTTTTGGGCTCCAAAATCACTGCAGATGGTGACTGCAGCCATGAAATTATAAGACACTTGCTCCTTGGAAGAAAAGCTATGACCAACCTAGACAGCATATTAAAAAGCAGAGACATTATTTTGCCAACAAAGGTCCATCTAGTCAAAGCTATAGTTTTTCCAGTAACCATGCATGAATGTGAGACTTGAACTATAAAGATAGCTGAGCAGTGAAGAACTGATGCTTTTGAACTGTGGTGTTGGAGAAGACTCTTAAGAGTCCCTTGGACTGCAAGGAGATCCAACCAGTCAATCCTAAAGGAAATCAGTCCTGAATATCATTGGAAGGACTGATGCTGAAGCTGAAATTCCAATGCTTTGGCCACCTGATGTGAAAAACTGACTCATTGGAAAAGACCCTGATGCTGGGAAAGATTGAAGGCAGGAGGAGAAGGGGTCGACAGAAGATGAGATGGTTGGATGGCATCACCGCCTCAATGGACATGAGTGAGCAAGCTCCGGGAGTTGGTGATGGACAGGGAAGCCTGGTGTGCTGCAGTCCATGGGGTGGTAGAGTCGGACACGACTGATCAACTGATCGACTGAACTGAACTGAATAAATAAATAAAAGGGAAACATTTCTTCTAGATGTTTTACAGTTTCACTTTTTAAATTTATGCTTATGAGCCTTTTTGTGTGTGTGTAAGTATGAGGTATGTGTTGAAGTATTTGGTCTTTGCATATAAATGTCTAATTATTCCAGCACCATTTGTTAAAAAGACTGTTCTTTCTCAGTTGAATTATCTTTGTTTCTTTGTCAGGTCAGTTGATAATATTTGTGCCACTTTATTTCTGGACTCTTTGCTGGCCCCATCGGCCTGTGCCTATCCTTTTGCTACCATCACAGTCTTGACTTCTGTAGCTTCCTAAGTCTTGAAATTGGGTGATGTAATTTCTCCAATTATTGTTCTTTTTTTAGTCCCTTTCAGTTTCTTTTCCGCATACATTTTAGAATCCAGTTGCCAATTTCTTTTTAAAAAAAAGAAAAAAAAACCTGCTGTGATTTTTGAGTGAAGATGATTTACTCTATGATTCAAATTGGGGAGAACTGACATCTTTACAATATTGAGTTTTCCAACCCATAAACATATCTTTCCATTTATTTACATCTTTTTTTATTTCTTTTAACAGTGGCTTGTAGTTTTCAGCATACAGATCCTACACATAAGTTTTGTATGCAAGATCTGTACTTTATGGAGAGAGGAAGCTACTACAAATTGTATTTTTAAAATTTCAAATGTCAATTGTGTGTTGCTGATATATGGAAATATGATTGACTTTTGTATATTGGCCTTGTATCTTACAACCCTGTTAAACTCACTTCTTAGTTCTAGGAAGTTTTTTGTAGATTAATAAACAGTCATGTTGTCTTCAAAAAAACAGTTTTCTTTCTTTCTAATCTGTATGCCTTTTATTTGTTTTCTTCACTTATTACACTGGCTGGGCTTCCCTTGTGGCTCAGCTGGTGAAGAATCTGCCTGCAATGTGCGAGACCTGGGTTCAGTCCCTGGGTTTGGAAGATCCCCTGGAGAAGGAAAGGCTACCCATTTCAGTATTCTTGCCTGGAGAATTCCATGGACTGTATAGTCCATGGGGTCGCAAAGAGTCAGACATGACTGAGTGACTTTCACTATTACACTGGCTATCTCGTATGATATCTTGTATGATATTGAGTAGGAATTCTGGCCAACAGACTCCTTACAGCAAATTGATGAGATCTGTCAGAGCATTTATACTGAGTATAGCATTTATAGGACAGATTTTTTTAGGTTTATGGAATAGCTATACTAACTATACTATGCATGCTTAGTCGGTCAGTTGTGTCTGACTCTTTGCAACCCCATGAACTATAGACTCCTCCTGTCCATGGGATTCTCCAGGCAAGAATACTAGAGTGGGTTGCCATTCTCTTCTCCAGGGGATCTTCCCAACCCAGGGGTCTCTACCCAGGTAGACTCTTTACTATCTGAACCACCATAGGATATGTTTTATTTTGGTTTAATCTGGGTTGAGACAACCCCCTAAAGAACTTCCATAAGTTTGTGGGGCCATATGATTCCCACAGGTGAGCCCTTTGGGCTTCAACAGCTAAGATAGAGGGCCACTGCCCCATGGCCACTTCAAGCTCTATCTGTAAAAAAATGGTCAAGACAGTCTGTTGAGCCAGGGTACAGGCCTTTTCCCAATGCTGGGTCCAGCATTATGCAGCATTATTGGCTGAGTTTGCCTGACCCACTTTGCTAAAGCCTCATTGTTTTTCCAAGCTGACTCATATCATTTGCTTTGCTCCTGAGAACTACCTTTGCTCTGCCTAGCGTAATTAATAAATCTTTTCTTCTGAATGTCATTCTTCATTAAAGCAAACTCCAGTTTGTCCCAGGACACCTAGACCAGCACTTATGTCCCCTAAGGCCTTTACCCATCCTCTGGGCCAGTCCACTGTACATGTTGTTGCCTTTGGGTACTAATGACCCCTATGCAGTTAGGATACATGTTTTGCATCCAAAAACATTGGGTACCCCACACAGGGGTTAGGTGAGTGTGGCTCAGTGGTAAAGAACCTGCCTGCCAATGCAGGAGATGCAAGGGATGGTGGGTTTGATCCCTGGGTTGGGAAGACCCTCTGGAGAAGGAAATGGCAACCTACTCCAGTATTCGTGCCTGGTGGGCCACACTCCATGGGGTCGCAAAGAGTCAGACATGACTGAGTACACACACCTAGATGTAGTTTAGTCTGAGTGTGCCCCGGGGGCCTCTCACAGTATCCCACGTCTCAGGGCAGGGCCAGTCTCCAGGAACTCAAGTCCACCACATGATGTCCCCCTCTTTTAATTCCATCCAGGACTCATTGTTCTTCCCTATTGTGCTTAATAGCTTTCCATCCACAAAACAAGGGTGATGTGTATTAGTGCACAGCACCCAATGGGAATGGCACATTGGGCATGCACGCTGCCATTGTATCTTGTCAATTCTAATCAGGGGCCTTGTTATGAATTTGATCATCAAGATTTATAATTGCACAGCCATAATTCTGTTGGGAGCCATACACCACCAGGTCTGAAGGCCCAGCAGGAGGCAGTTGTCAGAAACCGCTTCCCAAGTGATACCCTTTGTAACAGACGTAGCCTGAAAAATAGGAGTTCAAAGATACTGGCCAATCCCTGCAGCTCCCTTTGGTCATTGACCATTGGTCTAGTTCACCATCATATCGTATGAACAGAAGGCCTTCCAGGGCACTGCCCACTCAGTTTTTCAGGCTGCCATTTGACCTTGTCAGTGCTGATCTGAACAAAGGTGATAAACTGAGGCAAGCTCCAATGACCAGAAATTGAGTTTATTCTGAAACAGTGAAAGAATCGCCATTTGGGAAATGCAATCTCCAGCAAGCTACAGGTTGAGGGTTTGGGGTGGGCTGGATTTATTGGCAGGGTCCGAGCAGTAGGTTCATTGACTTGGGAAGGGGAAAAAATCTTGGGGGCATTCATTGGTCAGGAGATAAATCTTTGTCTCCGTAAGTCAGGCATTTGATGGAAATTAGTCTCTCGTTTTTAAGTTCCCTTCTCCTGAGTATGCATGTGTGTCTCCATTTTCTATTCCCCAGGTTCCATTTCAGATGGAAATCCTATTGGGTATTGGTTTGATATGATTTCAGATCTGCTTATTTATGTCAGTGAAGCTGTTTTAATCCACTTGTTCAGGGTAAAGATTTTAATAAAAAGGTTGTTTTAGAAATAAAATTGCTTGGGGGGGCAATGAATTGGGAGATTGGGATTTAACATATATACATTATTGATACTATTTGTTGCTGTTGATTAGTCGCTAAGTCCTGTCCAACTCTTTGGCGACCCCATGGACTGTAACCTTCCAGGCTCCTCTGTCCATAGGAGTCTCCAGGCAAGAACACTGGAGAGGATAGCCATTTCCTGCTCCAGAAGATCTTCCCAACCCTGGAATCGAAACTGTGTCTCCTGCATTAGCAGGGAAATTTCTTTACCACTGAGCCACCAGGGCAGACTGTAAAACAGATAACTAAAGAGAACCTACTGCACAGGGAACTCTACCCAATGCTCTGTGGTGACTTAAACGGGAAGGAAATCCAAAAAACAGGGGATAAATGTATACATATAGCTGATTCACTTTGCTCTCCAGTAGAAAAAATGTTGTGAAGCCACTAGACTCCAATAAAAATGTTTTAAAAATAAAGTCTTACTCTTACTTATTACTTTAAAAAAATAGAAAGTTGTTTTGATGTAAGAATGAAGTGCCTTGGGTCAGGATGGCCCTACCTCATCTATTGTCTTTCATAAGCAAGCTTCTGAGGGGCCCCTCGGGGGCTTATATGGATAAGAACACGTGGACAAGCAACTTTGATAAGGAGACATCTAGGCTGTGAGTGCTGAGAGTTTTTGAGAAATATCCAGAGTTCCGTCTGGGCAAAAGCTACCGTTTGCTGATCCAGCTCCATGACAGTTTTGAAACACTGGCTCTTGCCCTGGCCAGGCCACTCTTGGTGGTGTCGGTGTTGAAACTGCAGCAGTCTCAGGAAGAGAAAGGGCTTCTGTTCTGCCTCCAAGAGGCACTCCTCCTAGGCAGTATCACAGGTAATGCCTGGAGTGATAACCCACAGTTCCTGGAGTGATAACCCTTGGAGCAGCCCTGCCTGCCCCCAGCACTCACACCTTCATTCCCTAGCAACACATGTTAGCAATGAGGACTTTCATTTTTTGCACTGGCAGCTGCAAGTCAGCTCTTGGTTCGGCAAGTGTCTCTGCTGAGTACCGACCTGTATAAAGACAAACGCTGAACTAAATTTGGAGTTTATTTCTTTCATCTCCCCCTACCCTGGCAAAAATAGTGTAATCAGTTATTTGTTTGTACTGTGTAAATGTACTGGTTTATTAAAAGACATTATCCTGCGGGTGGGGAAGGAGAGTGTGGGACGAATGCAGAGAGTAGCCTAGGAACATGTACACTACCGTATGTAAATAGAGAGCCAGTGGGAATTTGTTGTATGCCTTAGGGAACTCAAACTGGAGCTCTGTGACAACCTAGAGCAGTGGGATGGGGTGAGAGGTGGGAGGGAGGTTCAAGAAGGAGGAGACACATGTATATCTATGACTCATTTCTGCTGATGTTCAGCAGAAACCAACACAAAACTGTAAAGCAACTATCCTTCAATTAAAAATAAATTTAAATAAATAAACTTTACACAGAAATTTTTTAAAAGCCGTTGTCCTAGATTCCATATATATGCGTTAATATGCTATATTCGTTTTCCTCTTTCTGATTTACTTCACTCTATATAACAGACTCTAGGTTCATCCACCTCACTAAAACTGTCTCAAATTCATTCTTTTTTATGGCTGAGTAATACTCCATTGTAGATATGTACCACTTCCTCTTGATCCATTCATCTGTCAGTGGAAATCACAGTGTATTGAGCTCTCCTGTCAAGGAGTCCCAGAAACGCCTCCCTGAGACACCCCAGCTGTTTATCCACTCACATGCATATGGCCTTGAGTCCCCAACTGGGAGGTGGGACCAAGATGATGCTGGCCTATCCATCAGTCTTTACCTGGATTAAGCCAACCACTGCCCTGCACACTTCTCATAATTTTTGCCTTCCAATTTGTAAAACCCCTAGACAATGGAGTGAGTGGAATAAATTATTTTGGGGCCTTTCAATGTTGATGGACCAGCAGAGGATCCAACTGGTCCATCAGATAAACTTCAGTAGAGTTTATCAACAACTATATTTCAACGCCATCAAAAGTCCACCATCATTCCCCTCATTTCTCAATAGCCATCTAAAGACTTCTACTCTGCTGGCACAGCCCAGGGTGCTCCCCTCTGTCTCACCCCTTTTTCTTGTTAATTACTTTAATGTTCTCAGTACCAGTAAGAATCACACAAGGGGACACGGGTTTTATCCCTGGTTTAGGAGGATCCCACATGCCACGTGGAACTAAGCCCATGCACCACAGCTACTGCGCCCATGCACCTAGAGCCCATGCTCTGCAACATGAGAAGCCACCGCAATGAGAAGCCAACACATCACAGCTAGAGAGTAGCCTCCGCTCACAACAGAGAAAGCCTCTGCTTAGCAAGGAAGACCTGGTGCAGCCAAAAATAAGTAAATAAATAAATTTAAATTTAAAAAAAAAGAATCACAAGGAAGCTGAAACATCAAGTTTGATAGGGCTTCTGCTATTGTTGTCCAATTTTGCAGCAGGAAAATTATATGAGGTATGCATACTAAAGTGAAATGTGAAATGCTAACCACTCAGTCGTGTCCAATTCTTTGCAACCCTATGGACTGGAGCCCACCAGGCTCCTCTATCCATGGGATTCTCCAGGCAAGAATACTGGAGTGGATAGCTATTCCCTTCTCCAGGGGATCTTCCCAACCCAGGAATCGAACACTGGTCTCCTGCATTGCAGGTGGATTCTTTACCTGCTGAGGCACCAGGGTGTGTACTAAAGACACCCTATAATCATAACATTTCCTATAACCGGATAATGAACATGTTCATCAGGTGAGTAGCCGGGTCATCCTAAAGCCAGTCCTTGGGGCTTGTACATGAAGCATATAAGCCACTTCATCTGGAACGTTCCACTTGGCTTTGATAGGGGGAGTGGAGTAGTCCCTCCTCTCAGGATAAATACACTTTACAGTGACTTTCACCCAGCCATATGTGATTGTTCAACAGTGGCCCGGCATCAACACAAACATGATCTTCCGCCTCTGCAATGTCAAAACCAAAGACCCAACCCCCAAATTAAACACACTCACAATCCATTTCCCTAAACGTTCTTCAGGGAGCCAGCGATTCCAGCCTACAAAGTGAGGCAATTCCTTCTCCCTGGACTCCCTGCCTTCAGTCGCTTCCTGGTTACGTCCTCCCTCCATGTTGACCACTTTAGAGATAAGCAGAGGCCTTGCTTTCTGTTTTCCTGGCACAACTTTTTGCCTTGGGAGCGGCTTTGAGGCTGGTGGCCAGCACTCAGACTGACCTCAGTGTGAGCTGGGTCCAGTATTAAGTCCGTAGCACTCTCTTTTATTTTCGCTTTCGCTATGTCAGCTAACAATAACCGTGGGACTGTGTACTTATCATGCTTCTGATTATTTTGCTTTTCCTTATGTACTCAATAAGCCGACTCCTCAGAAATCCAGTCCACCACCATTTCTAAATCCCACTGGTAACCATCACCGAAAAGCTGCAATTTCAGACCATCACCGAAAAGCTGCAATTTCAGACTACGCGTGACTAGATAGCCATCAGGGGTCAGAGGTTCCTCATCCCCCACCCTTCATACTTTCTCTTTCCCAAACCACAAGTTTCCAGGAACTAGGGCTCTTTTAGCAAATCCCACTGCTCTGACAGCAATTAATGGGATCTGTTTCTATTCACGACACTTCTGACACCAAATGTGTGGGTTTTCCGCAGCAAGATACCCTCCAGTTCTCGGCAGACACCTACTGGGTGTGTTATTAATACAACTTAGTTCAGTTTTAAGACTAAGTAATCAGAGTTTGCAGGTTACCCACACTTCTGTCCAACGGGGCTCAGATCAGGGATTCCCAAGATCCTCTCCTCAGATTCGATACTTTGCTATAGCAACTTACAAAGCTCAGGGAAAGCATTTTGTTTACTATTGTAGGTTTGTTGTAAAGGAGAAAAATGAGCAGCCAGATAAAGAGGTACATAGAACAAGGTCTGGAAGTGTCCAGAATACAGAAGCTACTGCTCCCATGGAGGCTGGAGAGCACCACCCTTCCAGCTCATGGATGTGTTCACCATCCCAGAACTCTCCGAACCCCGTGGTTTAGAAATTTTTATGGAATTCTCATTATGTTGCTGCTGTTATTCAGCCACTCAGTTGTGTCCCACTCTTTGCGACCCCATGAACAAAAGCACTCCAGGCTTCCTTGTCCTTCACTGTCCCCTGAAACTTGCTCAAATTCATCTCCATTGAGTTGGTGATGCCATACAATGATCTCATCCTCTGTTGCCCCCTTCTCCTCCTTCCCACAATCTTTCCCAGCATCAGGGTCTTTTCCAATGAGTCAGCTCTTCACATCAGGTAGCCAAAGTATTGGAGCTTCAGCTTCAGCATCAGTCCTCCTGATTTCCTTTAGGACTGACTACTGCTTTGATCTTTCTCCAGGATCACAATTCCTAGTTGTTCCTTTAGCAAGACCCTTGTTTGTGTCTCCCCACTTGGCTTTACACCCTCCTTTTGTGCTGCTCCCCAGAATCTGTCTCTTGCAAGCTCTCCCAGGTGTGTCTCTGCTGTCTTGGCTGGAGCCTGTTCACATGGTGATGGGATGTGGAGGAGGATTCCTGTTGTCTGGTGTTGTCACTAAGCCACAATCTTAGTCAGACACTGTGAACCTGGGTCTTGGGGCCAGTGTTACCCCCTCTTCTCCAGATGCACTGCTGGGCCCAGCATGTGTTCCTGTCATCCCTCAAAGGAAGAGTTTCTTTCCCTGCTCTCCCGACTCTCCCCAGCCCCCTTTTCAATGGGCTTCCATCAGTGCCTTCAGCCTATGGGTTTTGACAACATTTCTCTTGCAGATTAAGTCTCGTCAAAGAGGAGCAGAATTTTAACAGTGACAGCACCAAAGAGGGTGGGTGGGGAGACTTGCTCAGAACCCTTCCCCACTCCCACTGTCTTCTTTTGGGTGACTGGTGGGTCTCCTGAAGGAAAAAATCTGAAAGAGAATACAAGCTCTTCTGTGTCTCAGCTCCCAGGGGCTCCATGCTTTCTCAATAGCCAATACTAGGCTTTTATTTGTTAAAAAAAATTCTAGTCTAATCCTCTTTCTCAAGTAAGCAAATCACAAGTATTATTCCTCCGTATCAGTATCTGTCACCTTCTAAATTCCAGGTTAATGGTTGGTCCTATGATCTCAATTCTCTGATGAGATCAAGAAAAGTCACATTTTCTTTTTTTTAAAATTAATTTATTTATTTCAGTTGGAGGCTAATTACTTTACCATTTTGTGATGGTTTTTGCCATACATTGACATGAATCAGTCACAGATGTTCATGTGTCCCCCCCCCGCCCCCGTCCCGAAGCCCCCACCCACCTCCCTCCCCATCCCATCGCTCTGGGTTGTCCCAGTGCACCGGCTTTGAGTGCCCTGTTTCATGCATCGAACTTGGACTGGTCATCTAGGCATTTTCTTATGCAAATGGGAGCAATAATCTTGCCAGACTTTCAGTTCGGATCACAAGTTCACTAAAGCAGGGGTCCTCAACCTCTGGGATCTAATGTCTGATGATCTGAGGTGGAGCTGATGTAATAACAATAGAAATAAAATGCACAGTAAATATAATTCGCTTGAATCATTCCAAAAACATCTCCCCTGCATCCATGGAAAAATTGTCCTCCATGAAACTGGTCCCTAGTGCCAAAAAGGTTGAGGACCACAACGCTAGAGTGTTAAGCAGAAGAATGAATTGATCACATGTGTAACTTTATTTCTTCCTTGTTTCATTGAGATATAATTGACATGCAGCACTGTATACATTTAAGGTGTACAACATAGTGAAGTGACCTACATGTGTCATGAAATGATCACCTCAATAATTTTAATGAATAGCTGTCATCTCAGACACAAAATAAGAGATGTAGGAAAAAATGTTTTCCTTGTTATGAGAACTTTGAGGATTTATTTTCTTAATGATTTTCATATATAACTTAAGCACTGTTAATTATATATATCACATTGTACACTACATCTTCGTGTGCTAAGTCACTTAATTCATGCCCGACTCTGTGAGACCCCGTGGGCTGTAGCCCACCAGGCTACTCTGTCCATGGGATTCTCCAGGCAAGAATTCTGGAGTGGGTTGCCATGCCCTCCTCCAGGGGATCTTCCCGACCCAGGGATCAAACCTGTGTCACTCCTGCTTTGGCAGGCAGGTTCTTTACCACTAGCGCCCCCTGGGAAGATCCACATTACATCCTTAGTACTTATTTATTTTCTAACCGCAAGTTCGAACCTTTTGGTTACCTTTGTCCAATTTTCCCATCGTCTGGTAATCACAAATCTGACCTCTTTTTTTCTATGAGTTTGTCTGTTTCTCAAGCACAGTTGACCTGCAACACCATGTTAGTTCCCGGTGCACACCATAGTGATTCAATATTTCTATACATTTCCAAATGATCACCACCAGAAATGTAACCTTAAGTGTTTCTGACTGCAGTGGGGAGAAGGGGGTTAGTGGTGGCAAGGGAGGAAGGGTTAGGAGGAGCCCATGGCTGTCATACCTGAAGGAGGGGATGCTCACCTGGGCAAGGCTCATGGCAGTAGGAATGAAAAGAAGATGGATTCTGAGACTTCCCCGGTGGTCCAGAGGTTAAGACTCTGTGCTTCCACTGCAGGGGGCACAGGTTTGGTCACTGGTCTGGAAACTAAGATACCACGTGCTGTGTGATGCAGACAAAAAATACGTTTTTAAAATTTTTAATTACCAAAAAAAAGATAGATTCTAGAGATACTTGGGAAGTAGAGTAAATAGAACTGGCTAACAGGTTGGATGTGGGAAGTAAGGGAGAATTGAGCAGACAGGATGACTCCCAAAACTGTGGCCTGAGCACTGAATGAGTAAGGATGTCATTTGCTGAGCTAGAACACTGTGAAGGGTTAGTACGCTCGAATATATCAAAACGTAAAACTTGGACTTCCTTGGTGATACAGTGGATAAGAATCCACCTGCCAATGCAGGGGTCACAGGTTCGACCCCTGGTCCGGGAAGATTCTACATGCCTCAGAGCAACTCAGCCCTTGAGCCCCAACAACGGAAGCCTTAGAACCAGAACTACCAAGCCCACGTGCTGCAACCACTGAAACCATGCGCCCAGAGCCTGTGCTCCGCTTCAAGAGAAGCCACCAAATGAGATGCCCAAGCACTGACGCTACAGAAAGCCCACACAGCAATGAAGACCCTGTTGCTGCTGCTGCTAAGTCACTTCAGTCTTGTCCGACTCTGTGCAACCCCATAGATGGCAGCCCACCAGGCTCCGCCGTCCCTGGGATTCTCCAGGCAGAAGACCCAGGGCAACAACAAAAAAGTAAACCTTTGTGCTTTAAAAGACACCATAAACAAAGGACAGACTAGCAGAAGATATTAACAACTCATACAACTGACAAAGAATTATTTTCAGGCATATTAAAAAAAAAAAATCAGTGAGAACCAGAACATCAGACAGAAAAGCAGACAAAGTATAAACCAGCAAATCACTCATAAAGAATGCCAAAAAATATTTCGAAAAACATTCAGCTTCATCAGTAGTCATGCAAATCCATATTAAAATAACAAATACTATTTCACACATCAGAACTAGCAAAAATTAAGAAATCTGATGAGACCAAGAACTGGTAAGGATTTGGTTCCCTGGTGGCTCGGACGATAAGGGATCTGCCTGCAATGTGGGAGATCCAGGTTCAACCCCTGGGTCAAACATCCCCTGGAGAAAGGAATGGCAACCCACTCCAACAGTCTTGCCTTAGAGAATCCCATGGACAGAGGAGCCTGGGAGGCTACAGTCCATTGGGTCGCAAAGAGTCAAACAGGACTAAGTGACTAACACTTTCATTCTGGAGCATATAGAGCTCTCATGCATTGTTAATGGGACTGTAAATGAATAAGATCATTTTGGAGAGCAAACTGGCTATAGTTTGCAAAACAGAAGACACAGTTTCTTACATGTGATGCGCATTTTATTTCTAGGCGTAGAGAAATTCTTGTTCACAGGAATAAAGAGACATTCAGGAGGATGTTGATATGGGCATTGTTTTTTAGTAGTTGAAAAGGTGAAAGCCATATAAACAGAATATTTATACAACTGGAGCATATTTATACAATTTAATATAAAATACAATACTAAAATGTAGTAATACAGTAAATAGTAAAAAATGTTGATTACATGTAGCTTTAGTATCGGTTTTGTGACTTTGTTCTTCTATGATAATGAGTTGGCTATTCTGAGTCTTTTTCCCTCTCATATAAATTTTTAAAAAACATTTGTTTATTTTATTTACTTATTTATTTGGCTCTGTCAGGTCTTAGTTGCATCATGCAGGATCTTTCATTGTGGTGGTAGGGCTCAGTAGTTGGGGCACATGGGCTTAGTTGCCCTGAAGCATGTGGCATTTTAGTTCCCTGACCAGGGATCAAACCCCCATCCTCTGCATTGCAAGGTGGATTCTTAACCACTGGACCACCAGGGAAGTTCCTCATACAAATTTTAAAATCAGTTTGTCAATATACAAAAAATAACTTGTCAATATACACCAAATTGTGATTGCAATTGTGTTGATTCTACAGATAAGGTTGGGCAGCACTGACATCTTAACAACATTGACTGGAAGTTTTGTTGTTTTTTTTTTTAAGATGAAGAGAAACTTGAGCATATTTTAAAGTTTGGGGGGAGGAGCCAATAGAGAAGAAATGATTGAAGCCTCAGAGTGGAAGGAATAATCAAAAGCAGAAGGCTCCTAAGCAAGCTGAAAGAAATGGGGTTCAGAATGCATGTGCAGGAACCGGCCTTAGACTGGAGGAGGGACCTTGGTCTGTTGTAAAGCAAGAAGGGTGACGACGGGGGCAAATGCAGGTGTATCTGTCAATTTGGGAGTGTTCAGATTTGGGGCAAAGAGGGAAGCCAAGTCATCTGTGAAGTGAATGAAATAGCGCTTGGAAGTCTGACTAGAGGAAGCATGAATGGTCACTGCAAGGAGGGAAAGAGCAGGTTGACCAGAAGGACGTAGCAGGCTCATCAGGCAGAGCTGGGGGTTCAGTTGGTCATAAACTGAAGTCCTGGTCTATGCTGATATGGGGGTGCTACTGCCTGAGTGTGCTCAGAGACCGAGTGGCACATGTGAAGGAGGAAATACTTCTGCTCATGCAGGAGTAGGGTGTTCCTACGAAGGTGTGGTTAAAAGTCAGAGAGGTAAGGGAGGGACTTCCCTGGTGGTCCAGCGGCTAAAACGTCACAATCCCATTGAAGAGGGCTCGAGTTCTTTGCCTCTTCAGGGAACTAAGATCTCGCAGCCCGTACAACCCAGCCAAAAAAAGAGAGAGACAAAGGATTTTATAATATTGACAAGAGAGACAGAAATAGGGTAGGATCTAAAAAGTACAGAAAGGGAAGTGAGAATGGAGGGAGGGAGCTGATGGCTGGAAACCGAGGAGGCTGTGGACCGGCAGCTCCCAGTGAAGAGCAGACACAGGGGGAGCAGTTGGGAAAGAACCGGGGGCTGTGCTCACAGCGCTTCCACATCTGTAAGGCGGGGAAACAGCAGAGCTGTAATGAAAAGTAAATGTGACAGAGCATGTGCTTCACAAACCGCTAGACCATACAATGTTGGTTTGTTAGTTGGTTTTTCACTAGACTGCAAGTTTTCTCTCTCTCTTTTTTTTTTTTTTTGGCTTGTGGCACAGGCCTTAGGCAAATCACTTGTGGGTGCTGATTTTGCTTTTCTCCCTCTATTTGCCACTTACCGCATTTTACTGTTGGGCCACTGGTCTCGTGCTTTTCCGTGATCGTAAACCCCGAGGGCAAGGCCTTGCGTGTATTGCTCACAGTGCCCTTGCTGGCCACCAGCGCAGAGCTCAGCATCTAATCAGAGGCAGTTCATTTGGTGTTGCAGGAAGAGTAATGGTCTGGCAGGGAAACACCTGCCAGGTTCCACTCCCAACATCACCATTACAATCCTCATGACTTTGGAGAAAGCTCTTCATGACCCGGCTTCACTCACCTGGCCAAACTCATGACTTTGCCCTCTGCTTTTACGCTAGCCCTTCTGAGACAATGGTTCTCAGAACTAACAGTTCTCAAAACATCGCTTGCTTTTGGGTGTTTCTCCACCTGTGCCCACATCTCAGGACTGGTAGTTCATACTACCAGTGAAGTATTTTACAAGTATTCTTACCTTTGTGAAAATTAGGAAAAAGTACCTCCTCATGCCAGTGGAGTGCAGGCTGGGTTGCAGGCCCCTCTCAGCCCTTGGCCTGGCCCCAAACTGTATGGAGCCCCTGCACACCATTTCTGAAGCCTGGAGCAAACACAGCTAGCCTGCCCAGCAACCCCCTACTCATCCACCAAGTATCAGCTCAACCACTGCCTCCCCTGTGACATCATCTTCTTCCAGCAGATGTTGTTGGGTTTGGGGTTTAAGCTTCCTCTTTTTTTGAAGTAGCCTCCGTTAGAGCAATGGTCGTTATTGAATTATGGTTGCTTGTCTACATACCTCTCTACCCCCTTTAGATTAGTCTCAATGCTTGTTTCTCTTATTCTTCACACAAAGGCCAGTTCCTAACACATAGGAAGTGACCCCTAAACTTGAATGAATGAATGAATGAGTGACATTTTAATTTTCTGGTCCTCATGATGCTTGTCTTAGAATATAGGAATCAGAATAAGGGATACCTGGACTTCCCTTGTGATCCAGTGGTTAAGATGCTGTGCTTTCAATCCAGGGAGCATGGGTTTGATTCCTGGTTGGGGAACTAAGATTCCACATGCCATGGGACATAGCCAAAAAAAAAAAAAAGAGAGAGAGAGAGAGAGATGCCTGAATTTCTTACCAACTCTAGAATTCCCTTTTCAATATGCATTATGTAAATGGCTGGTGAGCAAATGAATAGAATCCAGCCAAAATAAAATCCCTTTGAAGGTGCAACTCAAAGGGATGTGGGTCAGTTTGTTTAAGTTCTGTTCTAGAAGCAGTGAGTTGTATCTAAGTTCTATTCTAGAAGCAAGTTATTGTGTTTTTTAAATCTCCTACATATTTTATCTTGCTGCTGAGACCTTTCAGAGACATTTCAGACTATTCGAAATAGAGTTTAAGAGGAACTGCTTTATGAAGCTCTTCCAGAGAGTACATTGCCTTTCATCTCACTGTGTGCGTCAACTATTTCTGTTATTGATCTTTCTCAGATACTGTCCCAAAAGGAATGATCATTTCTCTACACAGGGCAGCTCTTTAGCCTCTTTGAAGCAAATGTTCCTTCTCTCATGAGAGAACATTTTACCCTGAATCCTTCCTCCCTCATCAGAGATATCGTTCTTAAGTAGACTTTGTCAGTCTCCCCAAAAAGGCAGCAAGTCATTCCAGAGCATCAAGCCTCTGAGAAGCTAACAGAGGCAGAAGGTCTAGAGTAGGGGCTTTTACAGACTATTCCCCGGTTCCCCAAAGAGTCCAGTAACTCGCTGAGTCTAGTTACAGTATTGTGTGCATTTTCCAAAAAGAGATAAGGGTCTTTTTCAAATTCTCAAAGGAGCCCCTTGACCCAAAAAAGCAGAGTAAGAACCACTGGTCTAGAGTCTGGGCTAAAATAGACTGGGAAGTACAGGGGTTTTTAAGTTCAGATAAGAGGCTCTTCCCTGGTGGCTCAGATAGTAAAGAATCTGCCTGCCATGGAGAAGACCCAGGTTTGATCCCTGGGTCAGGAAGATCCCCTGGAGAAGGGCAAGGCAACCCACTCCAGTACTTTTGCCTGGAGAATGCTATGGACAGAGGAGCCTGGTGGGCTACAGTCCATGGGGTCACAAAGAGTTTGACACGACTTAGTGACTGAACAGCAATAACAATACTCAACAATACTCTCTGGGATCATACCAAAGACAGATGCCTCAGTAGCCCCAGGCTGGAGTCCTTGGAACCGAGTCCGTCCACCCATCAGCAGCCCTCCCTGAGGGGTTCCTCCAAATCCCTGGGTCTTGCTGAAACCCAACCTGCTCTGCAGATGCGGGGAAGCTTTGGGGAGGGTGGGGGCGGGATGGCCTTGGAGCCAGATGATTGGGGTATTGGGTTTCTAGGTAGCTTGGGACTCGCTGAAGACAGAAACATTATTCTGCCACAAGGGGGCACCCAACACCCAGACAGATGGGACCATGAACCTCTTGCCTCTTGCTCAGAGAAGCTTCTCAAGCTCTGAGCCAAAGCTTCTGGTTATCCAATCCGCCCACAAAGCCCTTCTACCCACGCCCAGTGTCCCCGGGGTAGGCCTAGTCACTCCTTTCCGTACAAAGTTTGTGTATGTTTTTGCTGGCTTCAGTTCTTTTCCTAGAGGTGACCCTGGACCCCACCTTCATCCCGGGGTCTCCCTGGATCACATAACTTGAATTGTGAAGATCCTGATCAGAGGTGAATGTAGCACATGCTTGTCTCTCCACTCCCCGGGTTACTCCTGGGCCTGCAGGGTCATCATTCAGGGCACTATCTTTAGGGTGAGTTCACGGCTGTGAGCAGAGGTCTGCAGATGCTGGTGGGATGTCATGAGAGTGTCACATCTCTAGAGAGTTGTGACCTATTCAGACAAAATGTTTAAAAGGCTGATGCTTTCAAACTACGGTGCTGGAGAAGACTCTTGAGAGTTCCTTGGACAGCAAGATCAAACCAGTCAATCCTGTAGGATACCAACCCTGAATATTCATTGGAAGGACTGATGCTGAAGCTGAAGCTCCAATACTTTGGCCACCTGATGTGAAGAACTGACTCATTGGAAAAGACCCTGGTGCTGGGAAAGTTTGAAGGCAGGGGGTGAGGGGGACAACAGAGGGTGAGATGGTTGAATGGCATCACCAGCTCAATGGACATGAGTTTGAGCAAACTCCAGTGATGGACAGGGAAGCCTGGCATGATGCAGTCCATGGGGTCGCAAAGAGTCAGACACGACTGAGCGACTGAACAGCAACAGCAGCAGACAGGATAAGGAAAACATCCAATACTCACTGAGGCTGAAGGAAAGAGTTATCAAGAATTAGCTGAGGCTTGGGTGGGGTCCCAGGCCGCCATGTACTGTAGAGAGGGTGTAATTTGGACCCAGAAGGCAGGATGCAAATCTAAACCCATTGGAAGGTTATGGACTTAGACAAAATCAAAAATATTAAATTTATAAGTGGAGGTTAAAATATTTCAGGGAACTTACTGTATCCAATCGAGAAGATTCACCTAGTTGTACATTGGCCCCAGGTCTGGCATTCTAGCTTCAAATCTCTGGCAAATAGATAACTTAAGCCTTCTTGAGGTAGTCATCACAGATCACGGTCATATATTGTCCACTTGAGATAGTAACACTGTTCCCTCGGTGGACAGTGTCCTTTTAACTCCAGGAATGTTTGTGATCAAAGCAGTGGCATTGTCAGCATAGCTAAGATGAAGCACATTTCTTGAAATTCCCTCTCTGTGTGGTTCCAGATTAGGGCTGGCTATGAGAGAAGTGTGTGTGGGGTCTGAAAGGTGGAAAGGCAGAAGTGAAGCAGCAACCACTGCCCTGAGGGTCAGCGTGGGTGCTTGGGTGCGGCAGCCCCCACCTATCGCAGCTGCTCTGACAGTTCACTTTTTCAGCCCAGGGAGCAACAACCAGTCCTGCAGAGCCTCCTGCTCCTGTCAGACCTCCCCCTTCAGCTACACCAGCTCCTGGGCCAGGAGTGTGTGCCTCTCCATGGCAGAGGGTGCCAAGTACTTCTGCAGACAACCCACATCATCCAGGTTGGAGCTATGAGGGACAGACGCAGGTTCCACGTGGTCCTTCCAAGCCCTTCCCCACTTCACAGCCAGCATTTCTTCCCGACTGATCTATGGTGATCTCAGGCCCACCACAGACAGACCCTTCATCAGTCCTCTAATCCATGTCACTCACAGCTGTTTTGCTTCTCCAGTCAAACCTTAACTGAATCCAACAAGAAGTGATAAAGTTGAAATCAGACTCATGCTGTTTCACATATATTTGAGTTTGTTTTGGTTTCTTTTTTTTTTTTTTTTTGGCAGCATCACATGGCAATGCAGAATTTTAGCTTCCTGACCAGGGGTCAAACCCACGCCCCTTGCAGTGGAAGCTCAGAGCCTTAACCACTGGACCGCCATGGAAGTCCCTCAGTAGATTTTAAAAGACAGATATCATAAAAAGTATCTTCTCTGATCAATAGAATGAAGTTAGAAATTAATAACAAAACGAAGACTGTAAAATTCACAATATCATGGAAATTAAACAACACATTTTTACAACACTTTTACATTTTAAACAACTAATGGATCAAAGAAGAAAGCACACAGGAAATTATAAAATAGTTACAGGCAAATGAAAACACAACATACTAAAACTTTGGGGATGTAGTGATTGTGGTAACTAAGTGGAAATTTTATAGCAAATTTTCCTACATTAAAAAAAGCAAGATTTCAAATCAACAGCCTAACTTTACAACTTAAGGAACTAGAAAAAGAAGAACAAGCTAAACCCAAAGCTGGCAGAAGGAAGTAAATAACACAGATTAGGGCAAAGATAAACAAAATAGAGAACAGGAAAACTACAGAGAAAATCACTGAAACAAAAAATTGGTTCTTTGAAAAGATCAAGAAAATCAGCAAACTTTTAGTTAGATGAACTAAGAGAAAAAGAGAGAAGACAAATTACTAAAATCAGAAATGAGGGAATTCCCTGGGGGTCCAGCGGTTAGAATTCTACATTTCCCCTACAAGGGGCACGAGTTCGATCCCTGCCTGAGCAGCTAAGATCCTGCAAGCTGTGAGGGGCGGCCAAAAATAATAAAAGCAAATTAAATACACATTACTACTCATTCTACAGAAATGAAAAGGATTTTAAAAAAAAAAAAGAAATGAAAAGGATTATAAGAGAGTACTGCGAACTGTACACCAAAAAACTGGATAACCTAAATGAAATGAATGAATTCTTAGAGACACAAAACCTTCAAAGACTGCATCACAAACAGAAAATTTGAATAGACCTGTAACTAGTTAGGAAACTAAATCAGTAATCAAAAATCTCTCAGCAGGCTTCTCTCATAGCTCAGTGGTAAAGAATCTGCCTGCCAGTGCAGGAGACATGGGTTCAATCCCTGCTCCAGGAAGATTCCACATGCCGTGTGCCAGCTAAGCCCGTGAGCCACGACTGCTGAAGCCCTGTGACCTAGAGCCTGTGTTCTGAAACAAGAGACGTCACCACAATGAGAAGCCCGCGCACCACAACAGAATAGCCCCTGCTGGCCACAGCTGGAGAGCCCACGCGGCAACGGAAATCCGGCACAGCCACAAATTAAATGTTAATTAATTTTTAAAAAATCTCTCAGCAAGCTGCACTGTGTACAATAGCCAAGACATGGAAACAACGTAAGTGCCCATCAACAGACAACTGACATAAGAAGATGTGGTGTGTATATATGTGTATATATGATAGAATATTGATCAGCCATATAAAAGAATGAAATATTGCCATTTGCAGCAACATGGATAGACCTAAAACATATTATACTTAGTGAAATAAGTCAAAGACAAATATTATATATCACTTATATGCAGAAATCTAAAAAATAATACGAATGAATCTATATATAAAACAGAAACAGACTCACAGACAGAAAACTTATGTTACTAAAGGAGAAAGGGTGGGGAGGGGTAAACTGGGGTGTGGATTAACATACACACTAACATACATAAAATGTAAAATAAAGACCTACTGTACAGAGCAGGAAACTATATTCAATATCTTATAATAACCTATAATGGAAAATAATCTGAATATATGTATATGTATAAGACACATTGAACTTCATGAAAATTTTCAGAATTTGTGTACCAAAAGATGCTATCAACACAGTAAAAGGGCAACCCTGAGAATGGGAGAAAATATGTGCAAATCATATATCTGATCAGGGATTGATATCCAGATTATAGAGAGAACTCTAATAACTCAATAGCAAAATTAAAAAATAACAGCAACAACAAAACCCTCAAAAATGTGCAAAGAGGGAATTCCCTGGCAGTCCAGTGGTTAAGTTTCAGTGCTTCCACGGCCAGGGGCAGGGGTTCAATTTCCGGTCAGGGAACTAAGATCCCACACGCTCTGCAGCAGGGCCAAAAAAAAAAGTGCTAAGAAGTTGAATAGACATTTTTCCAAAGAAGACAGATAAATTGCCCATAAGCACATGGAAAGATTGTTCAGCATTACTAATCATTAGAGAAGTGTGAAACATAACTACAGTGAGATATCACCTTATACACATTAGCATGGGTGCTATCAAAAAAAAAAAAAACAGAAAATAAGTGATGGCGAAAACGTGGAGCAATTGGAAACCTCATGCACTGTTGATGGGAATGTAAACACTGTGCAGCTACTGGAAAACAGTGGTGCCTAAAAGATTAAAAATAGAATTATCACATGATCCAGCAATTGCATTTCTGGCTATATGCAGAAAAGAATTGAAAGCAGGGTGTAGAAGAGTTTGGTTTACTATGTTTGCAACAGCACTATTCTCAATAGCTAAAATGTGAAAGCAACTCATATGTCCATTGACAGATGAATGAATAAGCATAATGTGTATATGCATAAAGTGGAATATTGTTCAGCCTTAAAAAGGAAGAAAATTCTGCAATACGCTACAACAAGGGCGAACCTTGAGGGCATCGTGAGAAAACTATTCATTTCATTTATCTGAGGTACTTAGAATAGTCAAGATCATAATGTCAGAAAGTTAAGATGGAGGTTGAGAGGGGCTAGGAGGAGGAGAAAATGGAATTTTTGTTTAATATATGTAGATTTTCAGTTTTACAGGTTAAGAAGAGTTTGGGGGGGGGGGTGGATGATGGCGATGACTTCACAACAAGGTGAATATATTTAATATCACTGGCCTGTATGTTAGTTAGTCACTCAGTTGTGTCTGACTCTTTGCAACCCCATGGACGGTGGCCCACCAGGCTCCGCTGTCCATGAAATTCTCCCGGCAAGAATAGTGGAGTAGGTAGCCATTCCCTTTTTCCAGGGGATCTTTCCGACCCAGGAATCGAACCCGGGTCTCTATCATTGCAGGCAGATTCTTTACCGTCTGAGCCACCAAGGAAGCCCTGCACTTATACCTATACTGGACTATATACTTAACTGTTGAGATGGTAATTTTTATGTGTACTTTACCACCATAAAAAAAAATGCTCAATAAAAGGGAAGATCACTGTCTTTGTTTTACTCTATTGTAAAGAGTTAAACAAAACCTATAGGTTGAAATTAAAGAAAAAAAAATAATAATAATAAAAGAAAAGAAAAATAATAAGATTTTACATTTTTATTGTATTTTTAACAGAATAACAAAACTTATTTGAACCTAAAGAGCCTAAGGAAAATAAGGTTTGAAATTTATTACTTTAATAAGTAAAATTACTTGATCTTTAAAATTCCAGTAACTATGCATAGACTTTTTTTTTCTGTGTACTCGACTATCAAAACACACAAACTTGCAAATATCCTGCTTCCTACAGCTGTACCTAGCCAGCCTATCCCATTGTTTTAGCATGAACATACGATGGGGTCTCCTCAGCCACAGAACCCCTCCCCACCCCATTGCCCATCCTAAAGCTCTCATTGCTGTCTCTGAGCTCTAGTGCAGGTGAAATGTGTCATCCCATTTACCAGATTTTCACCCTCCCCTGACTGCTCTGATCGCAACCACCTCCAGGACCCTTCCTGAAGGAACTCACGCCAAAATTGAAGGACTCACGCTTCCCAATTTCAATACTTACTACAAAGTTTTGGTAATCAAAACAGTGTGGCACTGGCATAAAGACAGACATACAGATCCATGGAATAAACTCAAGAGTCCAGAAATCAATTCATACATCTATGGCCAATTGATTTTGACAAGGGCACCATGACCACTCAACATGAAATGAGTAGTCTTTTTAACAACTGGTGCTGGTACGATGCATATTCACAGGCAAAAGAATGATGTTGAACTCTTACCTCAAATCATATACAAAAATTAGGTCGAAATAGATCAAAGAAATCAAACTTTTAGAACCAAGTGTAAATCTGTGTGACCTTAGGTTAGGCACCCTCTCTGTTCCTCTGTGGGCAAGACACTCATCAAAGAAGGGAGGATTCTGGTCCAACTCACACGTAATAGGGATGGCTGCCACAACCCTCGACCTTCAGAAATGCCTCAGAGGCATCCCAAGGTCAGGGAAAGCAACCGTGAGAGATGGGGAAGCCCCCGCCACCAAACCACCCTCTTCCTCTCCCAGTAGAGGGAGACAAAAGAAAAGGAAGTGTGGGGAAGATGAGTCAGATAAGTTTCCCTTTACGTCACAGAATCAAATGCTCCATCAGTGACTTCAGATAAGTCACAGGTAACCCAAGCCACAGCCCACCGGATGTAATCATAACACATTTATCCCCAAAACACCAAGTTCTAACTCTGTGGAGAAAACAATGACCTCCTCTGAAAGTCAAAGTGTTACACGAACAATGAACAGTTCGAAAATGAAACTAAGAAAACAGTTCCATGCACAGTAGCATCAAACAGAATAAAATACTTAGGAATAAATTTAATGAAGACAGTGCAAGACTGTACAATGAAAACTACAAAGCAATGTTGAAAGACATCAAGGAAAATCTAAATAAATGGAAAAATAGCCTATCTTCTCATAGATTGGAGAACTCTGATTTTCTGCTTTTTTTTTTTTCATCCATAAGGTATGTGGAATCCTGACCAGGGATTGAACCTGTGCCCCCTGCAGTGGAAGCATAAAATCTTAACCACTGGATTGTCAGGGAAGTCCCAGGACTTCACATTTTTTAAGATGACAATACTCCCCAAATTCATTTACAGATCCAGTGCAACCCTTATCAAAATTCAAACTGCATTGTTTTGCAAAAATAGGCAAGCTAATCTTAAAGTTCATACAGAAATACAAGAGATATAGAATAACCAAAATTATCTTGAAAAAGAACAAAATTGGAGGACTCATACTTCCCAATTTCAATACTTATTACAAAGTTATGGTAATCAAAACAGTGTGGTACTGGCATAAAGACAGACATACAGATCCATGGAATAAACTCAAGAGTCCAGGAATCAATTCATATATCTATGGCCAATTAATTTTGACAAAGGCATTATGATCACTCAATGCAAAATGAATTGTCTTTTTTTAACAGCTAGTTCTGGGACAGTGCATATTCACAGGCAAAAGAATGATGTTGAACTCTTACCCCAAATCATATACAAAAATTAAGTTGAAATAGATCAAAGAAATAAAACTGTTAGAAATAGGTGTAAATCCGTGTGACACTGGGTTATGCAAGGATGTCTTAAATATGACACCAAGATCACAAGCAATGAAAGAAAAAAAAACTGGACTTTATCAAAATTAAACATGTTTGTGTATCAAAAGACACTACTAAGAAAGTGAAAAAAACATTCATAGAAAAGAAAAAATATTTGCAAGTCACATATTTGATGAATCCAATATCCAGGATATATAAAGAATTCCTCTAACCAAACAAAAAGGATGACTAATCCAATTTCAACATGGGCAATGGATTTGAACAGACATTTCTTAAAGAAGAATATAAATGTCCAAAAAGAACATGAAAAGAATATATAACCGGGGTAGCTATAATTTTTTAACGGAAATTGACAGATGATGGTAAGCTTGTACAGTAAGTACGTGTACCACTACGGGGGATGCAAAATGGTTCAGTTACTGTGGAAAAAAGTTTGGCAGTTCCTTGAGAAGCTAAACATAGACTTAACATACGACCCAGCCATTCCAATTGTAGGTATATACTCAAGAGAACTCAAAACACATGTTCAATTAAAATCTATACGTGAATGTTGACAGAAGCTTCTTTCAAAACAGCCAAAAAGTGGAAACAACCCAAATGTTCATCAGCTAATAAATGGATAGGTAAAATGTGAGATACCCACACAATGGAATATTATTCAGCCATAAAAAAGAATTATGAACTGAAGTCATGCAGCAACGTGGATAAACTTTGAAGATATTTTGCTAAAGTGAAAGAAGCCAGACACAAATGACCATACATTATATGACTCCATATATATGAAATGTTCAGTTTAGTCAGTTCAGTTCAGTTGCTCAGTCGTGTCCGACTCTTTGCAACCCCATGAATCGCAGCACGCCAGGCCTCCCTGTCCATCACCAGCTCCCGGAGTTTACTCAGATTCATGCCCATCGAGTCAGTGATGCCATCCAGCCATCTCATCCTCTGTCGTCCCCTTCTCCTCCTGCCCCCAATCCCTCCCAGCATCAGGGTCTTTTCTAATGAGTCAACCCTTCGCATGAGGTGGTCAAAGTATTGGAGTTTCAGCTTCAGCATCAGTCCTTCCAATGAACACCCAGGACTGGTCTCCTTTAGGATGGACTGGTTGGATCTCCTTGCAGTCCAAGGGACTCTCAAGAATCTTCTCCAACACCACAGTTCAAAAGCATCAATTTTTTGGCGCTCAGCTTTCTTCACAGTCCAACTCTCACATCCATACATGACCACTGGAAAAACCATAGCCTTGACCAGATGGACCTATGTTGGCAAAGTAATGTCTCTGCTTTTTAATATGCTATCTAGGTTGGTCATAACTTTCCTTCCAAGGAGTAAGCGTCTTTTAATTTCATGGCTGCAGTCACCATCTGCAGTGATTTTGGAGCCCCAAAAAATAAAGTCAGCCACTGTTTCCACTGTCTCCCCATCTATTTCCCATGAGATGATGGGACCAGATGCCATGATCTTAGTTTTCTGAATGTTAAGCTTTAAGCCAACTTTTTCACTCTCCTCTTTCACTTTCATCAAGAGGCTTTTTAGTTCCTCTTCACTCTCTGCCATAAGGGTGGTGTCATCTGCATATCTGAGGTTATTGATATTTCTTCCAGCAATCTTGATTCCAGCTTGTGTGTTAAGAATAGGCAAATCCATATTGACCAAAAATAGATTTGTTGTTGCTGGGAGATGGGGGAGGGGGGAAGTGGGACTGACTGCTAGTGGGCATGAGGTTTCTCTTAGGGGAGATGGGAATGTTCTGGAATCAGGAAGTGGTGTTATCTGCACAACATTAGGAAAAATCCTAAAATCCACTGAATTGTACATTATAAAATGGTTAAAATATTGAATTTTATCTCAATTTTAAAAACGGTCGCATGCACCTTGTTGCTCTTCAGTCTGGACCAGAAGACTGTGCAGTCTTAGGGAGGCATTTAGTGCTGAGGTGGAGCAGTCTGGGGTTCCCCCAAGTCCTACTGGAATTTTACAAATGAGGAAAGGCACACCACCTCCATGCAGGTCTGAAGTTTCTGGAGGTTTGTAGGGGAGGCAGGAATGACCTCCACTGCCACAGGGACATTGAGCACCTAGGATGAGGGCAAACATCTAAAGGCGGACTTCCCCAGTGGTCCTGCAGTTAAGGTTCCGTGCTTCCAATGCAGGAAGCCTGGGTTTGACCCCTGGTCAGGGAACTAGATCCCACATGCCACAATAAATGATTCGCCATGACTTAAAAAAAGAAACAACAATCTGAAGGGATCCACGGGACTGGTGGAGGCCCTGCAATTTGAGGTTAAAACAGGATTTTCACAGGGAAGAACCAAGACTGGTCTTGAAGACACCTGTGGTGACCCAAAGATAAAAAGATGTCAAAAACAAAGAGAAAATACAACGGCCGACGATCACGGAAGGATGCTGGACCTTGCTGGTAATCAGGGGATGAACGCTGAAACAACATGACATTTCCCCCAATTCGATTGTCCACAGTGCTTTGCTAAAATGAAAAGTGAGCAGGGTGTGAGGAGGCATGCTCTCATCCCACAGCTAGTGGGCGTGTGAATTGTAGAGCCACTTTGGAAAGCAATTTGCCAGTATCTATTAAAGTGAAAAATGTGCACACCCCATGACTCAGCGATTCCAGTGCCCAGAATCTACTCTAAAGAAACACTCCCACAGACATACAGATGCTTCAGATGTTTATGCGACACCATTTGTAATAATGAGATGTTAGGGGGAAAACTAAATATTCTAAACTAAATATTTCCTAAAAAGGAAAATGGCTAAAAAGCCTGCATATATCCATTCTCTATCCAAACTAGTAGTTCTACATATATAACATGGAATGATCTCTTAGACATATTATTGGATTGAAAAGGCAAATTTTAGAAGGATGTGTACTGTGTATCATGTATAAGAAAACAAAAGGAAAATGAAGCCACTCAGTTGTGTCCAGCTGTTTGTGACCCCATGGACTGCAGCCCACAGGCTCCTCCATCCATGGAACTTTCCAGGCACGAGTACTGGAGTGGGTTGCCATTTCCTTCTTCAGGGGATCTTCCCAACCCACGGATGGAACCCAGGTTTCCCACATTGCAGGCAGACGCTTTACCATCTGAGCCACCAGGGAACCCCCATAAGAAAACAAAGCAAAACCCAAAACTGCCGGGGTCCAGCCTCGGCAGGATCCAGGGGGTACCCTCAGGATGAACGGCATCGGCGAGAGATAGAAGACACGTGAGACTAGCCTTGATAGGGCCAAGTCTGTGTTTTACTTTTTGACAATTGGTTTTATACCCTTTCACAGAACGTTTTCAAGGTACAAGATGCTTACTCAAGATTACACAGGATTAGCATTACATCACTTTGATTTTTAGGAAAAGCAGGATTTTTTTGCTTTCTAATTCTATAGCAATTCTTAGCACATGATCTTCTGGCCTTGGGGCTATTAACATTTTACGCAGGTCAGGTGATTGTAAACCTATTTTCCGTTTTTATGGTGACCTTAACTGAAAGGTAACAGTGTCATAGGGAAATAGTACAGAGTAGAATTATATTCTTTTTTTTTTTTTTTTTAATTTTTTTATTAGTTGGAGGCTAATTACTTCACAACATTTCAGTGGGTTTTGTCATACATTGATATGAATCAGCCATAGATTTACACTTATTCCCCATCCCGATCCCCCCTCCCACCTCCCTCTTCACCCGACTCCTCTGGGTCTTCCCAGTGCACCAGGCCCGAGCACTTGTCTCATGCATCCCACCTGGGCTGGTGATCTGTAGAATTATATTCTTGTTAATACAAAAATTAATCTTTCTGCAAAAGTTGTTGGTTGCGTTTATCTAAGAAGTTTACCCCATACAGACTCTGCGACTTTGGTGAGGCAGCTTCTGCCTAGCACTCCTGACTGACAATTAACAACCATCTCATTGTTACCACACTAGGGCTAAGTTCTTATTTCTCTAGATCTTTAACTATATTAACAATGGTTTTTATAACACAACCTTAGCACATTAAAGGCAAAAATACAGCAAGCAAAAACACAGCAAGCGAATCACAACCCAATAACCACCTATAGAATAATTTTTCTTATGTTTTCTAATAGGACTCCTTTACCCCTTAAAAGGGCTCTATATCTATTAGGGCTTTTATATAATCAGGTTCTTTATGCTATTTTATGATTAGGATATTATAAGCAATCATGCATATTAGTACCAAGGGCATAAATGCGTTTGGCTAACAAACTACCAGCAAAGGAGTTTAAATTAAAACACTCCTTTCACCCTGAATAATCTCATAAAATACCACCACCTGGGAAACTTACTGATTAAAGTTTTAAATTGATTCTTATTTGGGAAGAGATCGGGGAAGGCCTTCCTGCCTGTGTCAGAGAAATTAGGGAGTAGTCCATTGAGGCAGGCATCAGAAAGACAGATATCATCTTTAAGGTGAGCGCTGGGGGCAGCTTTTCGAAATCCCTGAAAACCTGATCTGCCTTGCCTGTCAGGCTTTCTCCTCGTGACCTTGTCATGGGTGGGATCTCGTGAGCTGGCCTTTTCGAAACCCCTGAAAACCTGATTCGCCTTGCCCGTCAGGTTTTCTCCCTTACGGCCTTTTTAGGGGTAGGGTCTCGTGTGTTGGCTCCCGGCACAAAACACAAGTGTGCTAGGCCCTTGGAGAATTCTGCCCGGCAGGCTGGGGTATGAGGCTAATTAACAATCCTTTCTTTATCTTGGAAAAGATGGTACGTGCATGCTAAGTCGCTTCGGTCCTGTCCAACTCTGCGACCCCATGGACTGTAGCCTGCCAGGCTCCTCTGTCTGTAGGATTCTCCAGGCAAGAACATTGGAGTGGGTTGTCATGCCCTCCTCCAGGGGATCTTTCCAGATCAAACCCACATCTCCTGAGGTTCCTGCATTGCCAATGGATTCTTTACCACTGAGCCACCAGAGAAGCTGAAAAAGATGGACCTTTGTTTATTTTTAAAATTTTTATTGGAGTTAAATTGCTTTATAATGTTGTGTTATTTTCTACTGTACAGCAATGCAAATCAGTCTATATATATCCACCCTCTCACCACAGAGCTCTGAGTACAGTTCCCTGAGCTATACAGTAGGTTTTCATTAGTTATCTATTGTATACATAGTATAAAGTATGCATAAAGTATAGCTGTATATATGTCAATCCCAATCTCCCAATTCATTCCACTCCCTATCCCGCCCCCTCCCCAGCCTGCACCAGGGTCCATAAGTTTGTTCTCTACGTCTGTGTCTCTATTTCTGCTTTGCAAGTAGGTTCAGCTATACCATTTTTCTAGATGTCACATATATGCATTAATAGAAGATATTTGCTTTTCTCTTTCTCACTTATTTCACTCTGTATGCCAGTCTCTAGGTCCAAAAGATGGACTTTTAAAAATCAACCCAAGGAGAACATGGACCTGCCAGTCTTGGGCTGTTTCATTTCCAAGAGATCATTTTTAATGAGTACAGAGACTCAATGCATAATTGGTTCCATAGGCTGTCTTTCTGGCTCTGAGCTAGGAGAATTACGGCAGGCTTGCGTAGTATTTCCCCTTGGGAACAGAGGTAACCTACCATTTCCAATAAGAAAGGGAAGGTGCGTTCAACTATCTCGGTACAAAGGCAGGAGGGGTAAGCCCCTTGCCAGGGAGAAGTAGTGACCACAGGCTGTATGAGCGGCTTTTTGCTCACCTCCCTGGAGACGAAGGGGCTCCCTTTGTCACCTCCCGACTCCTGCAAAGAATGGCACACGACTGAGCAACTGAACTGAACTGAACTGGAGACGGGAGGCCTCCCGCAGTGGTTCAGTGGTCAAGAATCCAGCTGCACCTGAGAGACACAGGTTCAATCCCTGGGTTGGGATGATCCCCTGGAGGAGGGCATAGCATCCCACCACCAATACTCTTGCCGGGAAAATTCCATGCACAGAGGAGCCTGGCGGGCTACAGTCCACAGGCTTGCAAAGAGTCAGACACGACAGAGCAACTGAACACACACTGGAGACAGGACACCTTCCCTCCTCCGGGAACGTCTAGCAGAAGGTCCTCAGTAGGAGAGGGGCTAAGATCAGAATGAGAAATATTTGAGTTTTGCTGAATAATATTTTAAGTAGGAAAGAAAACACACTTTACTGGAAAAATTCGTCTGGTTTTCTGCTGGTAGGCATCTGTCTCCGGCAGTTTTGGACTTTCATTCCCTGCTGTATAAAAATAACCTGCTTATCAACCACAGCCTAACAAGGGAAAGGGAAAGGCACCTTTCCTCATTTGGGGCCATGAACATTCCTAAAATAAAAACACACACGTAGAATTTGTTTGCTTAGAGAAAGTTCTGCAAGAATCCTCACTAATCTTAAACGATGATTACCCCTGAGGGGGCAGAGAGAGGACCAGATAGGGGCTGACAGGAGGAGGTCAGTCAAAGGGAATTTGAGTCTTATCTATAATTGTTCAGTATTTTTTCCATCTTCACTCCTAATTTTTTAAATAAAAAAGGATGACAGAAAGTTGAGGAAAACAAGCTCCCTGGTGGTCTAGTGGTTAGGACTCTGGGTTTTTCACTGCCATGGCCCAGTTTCAATTCCTGATCAGGGAACTGAGATCCCAAAAGTCACGTGGCACCACCAAAAAAAAAAATTTTTTTTTTTTAATTGGCAAATTTTGAGGGACTTCCCTGGTGGTCCAGTGAGCCAGGGTTCAATCCCTGGTTGGGAACTAAGATCTCACAAGCACTGTGTGGCCAAAATGAAAATTAAATTGGGGAAAACAACATTTAGAAATAATATTATTTTTACTTATTTACAACATGAAAGATCTCTCTTACTCTCACTAAAACATTGATATATGATGAAATCTTATACAATGTAACAATATTTAGCAATAATATATTTAGTAAGAGCAATGGGATTTAGTGTGTTTCATTATTTTTTTAAATCCTGCTACAATATTTCATATAAAGTGACTAGGAGCTCTAGATATAGGTTCAAATATTTGATTTTAATGACTGTCCCAGGTGGAAATAGGTGCCCTAAGTCAAACTGTTTCAGGTGCATTTTCTTATGCCATGCCCGGGTGCCAAGGGCACCGCCCTTCAAAGTGGTTTTGAAGTTGATTTTATCAGTTGTCTTATTTATATATGTATATGAATATATAAATATATTTTTATTTTTAAGATTTATATTGTGAACTATACCAAATATACAAAATCGTATATAGAAATCACAACATGAAAAGCCACGCTGAGACCAGGACCTCCCCAGAAACTTAGACGTTTCCTAGTCATACCCTTATTCCCCAGCAGGGGGCGCAGTGTCTCGACTCCCTTACTTTTCTTTCTAGTCCTACCTCCTATGTGTGTATGTATACTAACAACAAAATTGGTTAGTCTTGCCTGGTTTTATACCTCATATATCTGGAGTCTTATGTTCTTTTCTGTGTCTTGCTTCTCTCAGTCAATATACATAACATAAAATTAACTTTATTTTTTGGCTGCACGGCTTATGGGATCTTAGTTCCCTGACCAGGGATCCAGCCCACTGCAATATAAGTGCGGATTCCTAACCACTAGACCGTCAGGGAGTTCCCTAAAATTCACCATTAAAACCATTTTTAAGCATATGATATGCTGGCATGAAGGAATGCATTCACATTGTCATTCAATATTATGTTTTTAAGACTCATCCATATTATTGTATGTGGCTCCATGTAGGTCACTCATTTCCACTCCTTGAAAGTACTCCATTGGGTGAATACTCTGTTAGGGGAATCTATCATTTATTAATCATTTATTATTCAAGTAAAACTCATTTATTATTCAATCACTTAAAGACCGATGGGTTCTTTTCTTTTTCTTTTGCTATTACCCATAGTAGTGCTTGAAAATTCTGGCACGTATCTCCCGGAGCATATGTACAAGAATCTTTAGTGCATTTAATTTCTGGTGGAATTGACAGATTTTACTGGTTTAATTTTCTATAAAGAGATGCTATGAATATATTCATATATGAATGCATATGAATATGAATACCTATGAATTTTCTATAAAGAGATGCTATGAATATATGAATATATTCACATGGCAGGCTACAATCCACAGGGTCGCAAAGAGTCGGACACGACTGAAGTGACTTAGCACACAGCACACATAAATATATTACTCATATAATTAAATTTCAATTTAGAGAAAGAAACTGAGGTGCTTTCAAAGAGCAAAAAGGCAGAGAACAGTGTCTGTGAGACAGGCAGCAGAAAGGTTCAGGGAAAGTAGCCGGGCAGGTCTGCAGGCTGAGAGTATCTGCCTCCGAGAACTCAGTCCGGCTTGTGCACAGAGCAGTATGTGCCGGCTCTGTAAGTGCTGCCATCAGCAGTGGGCCGGGGTTCAGGACCCCTGTATGACCTCCTGACTCTGCCACAAAGAACTGGTCATCCTGCCTCTTGGGCCCCTGGTTCTGATGTCTGTAACATAAGGGGATGGACACACAGGATCAGAAACCTCCTTCAGCTTCCCTGGGGATCCAGCAATTAAGAGTCCGAACTTCCTTCCACTGCAGGAGGTGTGGGTTGGATCCTTGGTGGGGGAATTAAGATCCCACATCCCACGCAGCCAAAAAACGAAAAGAAAAAGAAACCTCCCTTCCAGCTCTGCTAGTCTGGGAGTCTGAGCAGGTTGGAGCATTAGGGCAGTTCTCTTGTGCTCACGCTCAGTCGTGTCCAATTCTTTGTGAACCCATGGACTGTGGCCCCCCCATGCTCTGTCCATAGGATTTCCCAGGCAAGAATACTGGAGTGGGTTGCCACTTCCTACCCCAAGGGATCGAACCCATGTTTCCTGTGTCTCCTGCATTGGCAGGCAGACTTTTTACCACTGAGCCATCGGAGGATGGAGTAGTAAGACAGGGGCTCATCTCTAGCAGTTCTAAGTAGAAGTTAGAAAGAATGCGCCTGGGGCCCTGATGAAAGAACTCTGCCTTCCCAGGATCTAAAACAGGATAAAGACAAGGATTGAGCCCAGCCTTAGCAGGTTTGGGAAGATCCCCGGGAGAAGGGAACGGCTACCCACTCCAGTATTCTGGTCCGGAGAATTCCACAGACTGTATAGTCCATGGGGGTGGCAAAGAGTTGGACATGACTGAGCCAGTTTCACTTTTAGAAGCCATGTGGTGGTAACCGTTTAACAGTAGCTCTCTCGACTTGTAGCATTTTCTGACTTATGTGGTTGTGAGTACTCCCACTGTGGCCAATTTCAAGCTACTAACGCTTAATCAGCTCACAAGATGCTTGACAATTTAACAGTCGGGCTTTGACTGGACAGTGCTGGCTGGCTGCAGCACATCACTAGGAGGTGATCTGGCCGTGAGAGGTAAAGGCTCAGAGGACACACCACAGGCCAGGAGTGGGGAATGAAGGCAAGTTATGGACAAGACTTACCGTGCTACTTCCTAGACTCAGTGAAAGTTTGGGGAAATCACAGAGCTGCCTAGACTGGTGTGTGTACAGTCGTCACTCATTTGGGTGGGCAAGAGAAATCAGGAAATACCAGGGTGCAGCAGCCTCTGGGAGGCGAAGTGGCCCCCACCTCCTTGCAGCATCACTTTTTAGCATAACAAGAGCCATCTGAGTGAACCACATGGAGCACATATGCCACTCCGAATGGCCGGCTCATCCAGTGAGTCTTCATCTCTTTCATGCGTCTTCGGTTCATTCCCAGGTTAAAGGGCTGTTCTCTCAATCCCGTGTCTTGGGACTCGCAGCCTCAAACACCAAGAAAGGAAGGCAAGGAATGAACGTTTCTAGAGTTGGGGCAAGGCATTTCATTCATATGCTGCTGTGCTCTCTCTCAGTTGTGTCCAACTCTTTGGGACCCCATGGGCTATAGCCCGCCGGGCTCTGTCATGTAATTTTCCTGGCAAGAATACTGGAGCAGGTTGCCATTTCCTACTCCAGGAGATCTTCCCAACCCATCAAACCCACATCTCCTGCACCTCCTGCATCACAGGTGGATTCTTTATCACTGTACCACCTGGGAAGCCCCTTTCATTCATGTTGTCAAGATTAATTCTCCCAACATGACATTATCACCAAGCAGATACAGACTCAGTTCAGAGAGGTTCTGGGACTCGCCTGAGATGATCCAGGTAGTAGCTGACAGAGAAGCTTTTAGACCACCAGTCTGAGATTCTGAAAGAGACACTTGCTCCACTTATCCTGGGATCCTCCTATCTAGGTGGGTATGGAGGGTCACAGGCAGTGACAGATTTTCTTTTCTTGGGCTCCAGAATCACTGCAGATGTTGACTGTAGCCAAGAAATTAAAAAGACGCTTGCTCCCTGGAAGGAAAGCTATGACAAGCCTAGACAGCGTGTTAAAAAGCAGAGACACCACCTTGTCAACAAAGGTTCATATAGTCAAGGCTATGGTTTTTCCAGTAGTCATGTGTAGCTTTGAGAGTTGAACTATAAAGAAAGCTGAGGGCCGAAGAATTGAAGCTTTTGAACTGTGGTGTTGGAGAAGACTCTTGAGAGTCCCTTGGACTGCAAGGAGTTCCAACCAGTCAGTCCTAGAGGAAACCAACCCTGAATATTCATTGGAATGACCGATGCTAAAGCTGAACCTCCAATACTTTGGCCACCTGATGAGAAGAGCTGACTCATTGGAAAAGATCCTGATGCTGGGAAAGATTGAAGGCAGAAGGAGAAGTGGGTGGCAGAGGATGAGATGGCTAGATAGCATCACCGACTCAATGGACCTGAATCTGAGCCAACTCTGGGAGATGGTAGAGGACAGAGGAACCTGGCATGCTACAATCCCTAGAGTTGAAAAGAGTCAGACATGACTTAGCAACTGAACAACAACAACTAGGCCACCTAGTAAATCTCAAACAAATGCCAGAGGATCTATATGCTGTAGTTTTCTGTGGCTGCTGTAACATATCACCACAAACTCAGTAGCTGAAAAGAGCACAAGTTTACTATCAGAGTTCTGAAGGTCAAAAGCCAGAAATGGATATCACTTGGCTAAAATCAAAGTATCATAGGCTGTTTCTTTCCGGAGGCTTTAGGGGAGACTCTGTTCCCTTGTTTTTTTTGTTTTGTTTTTCCTTTCCTTTTTTAATATTTATTTATTTGGCTGAGTCAGATCTTCATTGTGGCGCTAGGGCTCAGTAGTCGCCATGTGCAGTCTTAGTTGCCCCAAGGCATGTGAGATCAGGGATTTTAGATCCCAGACCAGGGATCAAAGCTGCATCCCTTGAATTACAAGGCGGATTTTTAACCACTGGGCCACCAGGGAAGTCCCTCCTTGCGCTTTCTAGTTTCTAGAGGCTTCCCACATTCAAGAGCCAGAGTATCCAAATGCAATTTTAACTTGTACCTTCACGAGATCTAAGATTCAGGAAAGCTTTAAATCTAACAGCCTTCTGCTTAGAGACGGTCCGGAGGAAAATCCAAGATGGCCTTGTGTCCTGGGGCCTGTGGCAGGGCAGAGGTACGGGAACACCCAGGAGCAGACAGGCAGGAACAAGGCTTCAGCTAAAAGAGGAAGCAGAAGCAGGAGTAACCTTCACATCTGACCCACAGGAATCCCTGCAAGTCCATGGCACTGTTCCTCCCTCTCTAAGCGCGACCAGCCCTTACCGGAATACACCGGAAGATACCAGAAGACACAGGGTGTCCTATTTAGGGATACGGAGCAAGGGGAACCTCAGTTGATGGCCAGGCTACCGCCCTTGCTCCAGATTACCTTCCCCAGAGTGATGAGAGTCATCAGAGGTGAAGGACTTCTGTCTCCGGAGATGCAAGAACGGGAGGGACCTTGCTGGGAAAAGACCATGCATCTTGGCACCAGCTGAGGGGTGGGGAGAAGCTGAATCCCAAAAGAGAAAGTGGTGGTGGAGGACTCGAGGGGGAGAGGTCAGCGGGCTGCACCCACAGGTGAGTGGAGAAGAGGAAGGACTGTCCAGTCCAGGGCAAGATCCAGGACAGGCGAGGCCTATCGGAAGTTGGTGCAAATAGCACAGAAGGCAGACGAAGTCATTCCATTCTTCCAGTGGAGCCAGGGCCAGAAATCTGACTCCTGGCCAGGGGTTCTCCAACAGAGCCAGGCAGACTCTGCTCCTGCCCTCCCTGCCCCTCCCTGCCACCCCCAGAGAGTGAAGAGTAGAGGAACAGACAGGCCTTGACCCAGAGAAAGGAGGCCTCCTGGGGGGGAGCCCAGGGTCTAGCGGAGGCGGTTAGTGCTCAGCATCCTCAGTTCCCCCTTTGGTAAGTTTCTCTCTAAAGGTCCCCAACTCCTCCTCATTCTTCAGGATCTCCTCCATCCCTACATCTCTCTCCGAGGCCGCCTTTAAGTTTAAGACCAACAGGGAAGGTAATTCCCTAGTGGTCCAGTAGTTAGGGGGCCTCCCAGGTGGTGCTAGTGGTAAAGAACAGTAAGATATGCAGGTTCGACATCTGGGTCAGGAGGATCCCCTGGAGGAAGGCATGGCAACCCACTTCAGTATTCTTACCTGGAGAATCCCCATGGACAGAGGAGCCTGGCTGGCTACAGTCCATTGGACGTGACTGAAGAGCTGGATATGACTGGATATGCAATTAGCAGGCACGCCAGTTGTTAGGACTCCTTGTTTTCACTGCTGAGGCCCCAGGTTTCAATCCCTGTTCTCAGAACTAAGATCTGGCAAGCCACACAGGAAAGAAAAAAAAGACTAACAGTGAAGATACAGACCATAATCTGGGAATGCAGGTAACTGGTGACAGCAGAATCCTCAGGTCCCCAGGGCTCTCTGACGGGGGAATTCAGGCACTTGGTTGGATATAGCCAGTGGGATGGTTTTGCACAAGCAACTCTTCAAATCACACCCCTGTGTGGCTTCCCACTCAAGAGGACCCTCCTGAAGAGTAGAGGAGGTTGGGGAAAGGCAGGGGGATGGAAAAAATGAAGAGAAAGGAAACCAAAGAGCGACACAGAGAACAGATCTGACCAAGGAGCCCACAGGGGTGTGAGGTTTCATGAGCAGAATGGAAACAACGCAAAGACCCTGAGTGAAAATAATAGCCTGGAGAAACAAGGCTATGACCAATGTGCTCCTGGGACTCAAAGAGAGGAAAGTTCCACTGTTTCTGACATCCCCAAATCAGCCTCCCCAGGAGAACCACAGATACAGGGGAAACAGCGATCGGCCTTTAATCCCAAGTGCCCTAAGCTGGGCGAGCAGACCCTCAGGTGCTCTAGGACCAAGGGCAGACACAGCCGGTGGTGGCAGGGGAGGATACAGATGGTAGAAGGGGTGGGAGGCCTGGCAGGAAGGTTAAGTGACCATGCGTGAGCTCCTGGCACACAACCCAGCAGGGCCCAGACTCAGGTTCAAGTCTCTTTTGTGCGATTCTGAACAATCCCAAAGCAAACTCTTTCGACCGTAAAACCAGACATCAGTTGACGTGAGGCTGGTTATAGTCGTTATCCATCCACCAAAACAGTGGATAGTCTGGGGGCAGGAATATTGTGCTTGGTAGTAAGCGATGCCCCAGCCCCATGAATTTGTCATATAGGGCTGGTTTCTTCCCCAAATCTGAAAATTTCTGAGCATTATGTGACCTCCCCGCCCCCCAAGAGTTTCAGAGGACAGCGTGCACACCTGTATTCAGTTCTGGTTTCCCTTCTCTATAAACTGATGACATCTGTGTAGGAAGCAACGTGGGGTAGGCGTGGGGACACGCAGCTGTGAACAGGGGGGCAAAGGTGGGCATTTTTGTGTACAGACGTGTGAATACGGGAAGCAGATCCCTGTGAACATCCAACACCTGGTAACATCGGCAAGCAGAGACGATTCAATTCAGAAGAGAGACAGAGACCACGAGAGGCTAGGGCATCAGGGGCATCTCTGAAGATAGCAGGTCTTCTGTCAGAGCCTGCCCCGCACCCAGCACCCAGCACCCAGCACAGGAAAGGGGGAGGGGTGGCAGTGACTGCCTGAGCGAAAAACAGCTACGATAGAGCTTCAACAGCATCAAAGGTCAGCCCGCCACCAGCTCGGGACGACTCCGAGAAGACCTGCCCTGGAGGCGCTAAGAAGAGACACCAGCGCCCAGCTGGGAAGGTGCCAGCTCCCCCCACCCTGCCTGCTGCCCCCCCCCGAGGCCCGCAGTCAGCAGTTGGGGTGCAGGAAGAGCTCCCCCCAGGGCAGGAGTCATGGCCCGGCCACTTCCCTTCTGGCTGTGGGTTCTAGGGACCCTGGCGGGACTCTCAGCAACCCCAGGCCCCAAGAGCTGTCCGGAGAAGCACTACTGGACTCAAGAAGGATGGTGTTGCCAGACGTGTGAACCAGGTAAGAGGGAGCCTTGCCAGGGGCCAGCTCCTTGGGGAGAGACAGGACCAGGCCTGGGACCAGAGGGAAGCAGGGAGGAACGCTGCAGAGGCCCAGAGGCAGCCCCTTGGAGAGGGCGGGGGAGTGGCTTTCCTGCGGCCTTGACCCTGGTACTCTGCTCACAGGAACGTTCCTGGTCAAAGACTGCGAGCAGCCTGGAAAAGCAGCTCAATGCAATCCGTGTACACCGGGGGTCTCCTTCACGCCGGACCATCACAGCCGGCCCCACTGTGAGAGCTGCCGGCACTGTAACTCTGGTGAGGTGGGCCAGTGTTTGGGGGAGCAAGACGTAGAGCTGGGTGTGCAGAAGCAAGAAGGCTGGGGTGAGGGGGGAAGTCCGAGCTTCTGTGGCTTCAGGGGAGCCCATGGTGGGAACTGGGGTGCCCTGGGCAAGGTGCGTTGATGTACAGGGAACGCTGCGATGAAGTGGTTCAGGGCAGGAGTGAGCAGAGTTTGATGGGCTGATGAGGAGGGGGTCAATGACTACGATCAATGCAAAACAGGAAGTGGCTTTGAGACCCTAGATTTCAGATGAGCAACTCACCCCCCATTCCTACCCGCTCCCCCACTGATGAATTGGTGGTGTTCTCAGAGGGCACATTTGTTCTGGAACTTGGAATACATCTTCCTAAGGACTTAACAGTACAAGCTAGTGGGCCACAACCTTTTTTTTTTTTTCCCTCCAAAAGCCAATTTAGGAAAGAGAATGTGTATGCAGCTTGAGTTTTATTTTGTGATTTCATCATTTTTACAATTAAGAAATGAAATAGCAGCTGCGTTGTGAACACTTTCATGCTTTCTCCATTTTAGCTAGAATGTTTGAAATGACGTATGTGCCAGTGTACTTAGATCAGTAGCTTGAAAGTGGTTCCTTTGAGCAGATATTCTCCAGTAGGACATGCTTGGGGGCTATTTAACTCAAGTACGATATTACTTGCCTGTAAATGCACTGAGTCTGATTAGCTTTTTCAATACTGTTTTCTTTAAAATAAATACAAGGTTTTGCCACTGCAAAACAGTCAAGTGGTAACATCTGTAAAACACAAGAGGTATTCCTCAGTCTACTTACAAATAGGACTGTACATGGGTGTGTCTCTCTTCTTGGCCTAAACCCCCAGCAATATTGGGTTTTGGTTTTTTCAGCCAAAGTCCCCCAGCTCACTCTGCAGGCCCCACTGGAAGGCCTCTTCCCAGTACTGAGCCAGTCTAGCCCCCTTCACTACTCTCCCGCCCAGTGCAACCCACGATCCTCCTCGGTGAGGTTCAGCCCTTAGAGCCCCAAAGCACCCAGGCAGGACTGGCTGCAGGACTCAGGGGCGCTGGAAAGAAGTTGACTGTGTTTGGTCCCCTTGAACCTCAGTATTTCCATCTGTAAGATGGACGAGTGCCTGCAATCAGCGTGGGGTTCTGTGCACAGGTTATACACGGCGAAGAGAACTCCCAGGCTCCTGAAGGCTTCACTGAAAACAGTGGCACTTCACTCACTTCGACCAATCCCAGCCCCCTTTCTTTAACCCTTCCCACCCCTTTTGGCAGGCACCCTCCTGTATCTCCTTCACCTTTCCCACCCTTCCCCATGTCTACCACCACCATCCCCCTTTCCCCTTCAATGCTCTTCCCTTGCAGATCCTTGTCCCGGCTGGCTTACAATTCCTAGTAAGCCACAAGGAAAGCAAGTTGTAGTAGTGACTACGAGTCAGAATTCAGAAAGGAGATGCCACAGGGGCATAAAGATGAGAAGGAGTAAGGATAAGAAGAAATTCATACCCTTTCCTGACCAAAGGCATGTGCTAAGGAAACTGCTGATGGTAGTCTCCAGCATCCTCAGACATCCCTTTCCGTAGCCCCCTCTCGCCTGTGAGGGCGGCTTTCCCTGGGTCCCCATGAGTGCACTGCCCTAAGCAACACCCCCCCAGAGACTCCCACTCAGGCCTGGCCCACATCCGGGTGCCACCTTCCCCAGAATCACCCTTCTTTTCTTACCCCCAACCACCTGGGAGCCTAGCCCACGCAGTGCCCTTCCTACCCTCCTGCCCCAGGATCACTCATTGGCAGTCACTTAGCACCTGACCTCTACACTTGACTACAATCTCTATTTTAAAGGCAGAGGATGTCAGTACAGGTAAAACACCAATCTGAGATCACAGCAGTTCCCAATTGCTAGCAACTATAAACTACCCAAACGCTTGTTAACAGTAGAGGGATGGATATGTCATGGTGTAGCCACACCATGGAAAACTATGTGATGGTGAGAATGAATGATTTGCAGTCACACTCAACACTATGGCTCAGTCCCGCCAAGAGCTGAGTAAAAGCAGGCACAGATGAGCACACGCACAGGCTTCCTTCCACGTACAGAGTTCAGAAACTGGCAAAATTAACTCCTGGTGTTAAGAGGTCCGGAAGTCAGTGGCTATTCTTGGTGGGAAGGATAGTGATAGTTTTAGTGACTAGAAACGAACAAGACTGGTCATCTTGTTTCTTAATATGGTGCTAGTTACACCAGAGAGTCCAATTTGCCCCAGTTCTCATATGAGATGTTTGTGACCTGAATACCTCTCGGTCAGTATACTTCAGTAAGGAGTTACAAAAGCATCGGTGGGTGCGAGGGAAAATCATGCAAGCTATTTCAACTTCTGAACCATGAAGTTTCTAAAAGGTTCGAGGTGTTCTTGAATAACCATGACACTATCGGCAAAGACACTGGGTGACGGTGGAGGAGGGGCAGGCCTGGGTGGGATGGGGCAGGGAGGCAGGAATGCGAAGGGTAACACATCCCTAGAGGTGGGCCTGGGATGGGGCTGGAGCGGGGAGTAAGCCAGTGGACCCTGTGTGTTCCTTCCCCCTCCTCTGTCACCAGGTCTTCTCATTCGAAACTGCACCCTCACGGCTAACTCGGAGTGTGCCTGTCCCGAGGGCCAGCAGTGCAGGGACAAGGACTGTATGGAGTGTGATGGTCCAGCCCAGGCCCCAGGCCCACACCCAAAACCCTCCCACTCACCTTATGCTGAAGGTAAATTCCAGGTAACCCTTGGTCTGCTCACACCCCAACCAGCACCCCCTCTCCTATACCCAGCCTCACATAAGCTGCCTCCTATCACCCTGTCTCCACCTTCCCATTTCCCCCAGGGCCTCTCAGGCCTTCAGCCTTGCCCTGTGTCCTCCGGGGCCCCTGGCTGTTACCCAACTCGTCTGCTTTTCCAGAGATCCCAGAGGCCAGGACAGATCGGCACACTCAGACTCTGGCCAACTCCAGGTGGTTGCCGGCCCCAACCCTCTCGACCCACTGGTCACGTGAGTTTTCTCCCCACTCCCCACCCCAAGAGAGAGAGGAGAATGCATGCAGGAGGGTTCAGAAGGGAAAGGGAAAGTTGCTCAGTCCCGTCCAACTGTTTGCAGCCCCATGGACTGTAGCCCGCCAGGCTCCTCTGTCCATGGAATTCTCCAGGCAAGAACACTGGAGTGTGGAACCATTCCCTTCTCCAGGGGATCTTCCCAATCCAGGGATCAAACTCAGGTCTCCCACATGGCAGACAGATTCTTTACTGTCTGAGCCCCCAGGGAAGCCCTCAGAAGGGAAGCCAGCCACAAAGCTCCTAGGAGCGGGGGCAAGAAGAGGAAGAAAGGACTTCCCTGGAAGTTGAGTGGTAAAGAATCCTCGCTTCTAATACAGGGGACTCGGGCCCGATCCCTGGTGGGAGAACTAAGATCCCACAAGCCACGGGGCAACCAAGATCTGACATAGCCAGAAATAAATAAAAAGAAGAAACAGAAGCAGAGTCCAGAGATTGGGAAAGGACATCGTCCAATGGTGGGGGTAGGGGAAGAAGATGGGGAAGGGGAGAGAAGGGGGCAGGAGGGCTGGGCTGAGGGGAATCAAGGGCTAGGCCCTCCCCCAAGCCCCTTCGTGACCCCTGCCTACCCCATCACAGCCCAAAGGTCCCTGTGCAGCGTGAACTGCATCCGCATCTTTGTGCTCCTCTCTGGAATGTTTCTTGCTTTCACCATAGTCGGAGCCCTGTTCCTCCATCAACAAAGAAAATTAAGTAAGAGATTAAGTAAGAGACAAAATACAGGTCCTGCACCCCACCCCGCCCCACCATCTCAGCTTTGCCACCCAATCCCAGAGGAACCTCTGGGCCTCTCCAGCTCTATCTTTACCAGCCTGTCGCCTCTCTTCCCCTCTACTCTGTTGGGGCCCTCCTGACAGCCTGCCTTCACTCACCCCTTCTCCCTTCACCTCTCCTCTGATTCTCCTCTGCAGATGCAGGAGGAAGTCCAGTGGCACCCGCAGAGCCTTGTCCTTACACCTGTCCCAGCGAGGAAGAGGGCAGTGCCATCCCCATTCAGGAGGATTACCGAAAACCAGAGCCTACTTCCTACTTCTGAGCCAGTGCTCCTCAGAGAAGGCCATCACTGCAATCAAGTCCTAGCCTCCACCTCACCCCACTGACCATCCAAGGAGATCAAGACAGGACACCTCGAATTTCAGCACCACCCTCTCATCCGGACCCTTTCCTGTGTGCAGACTTGAGAAACTATTGCTGCTCAGTCGCTAAGTCATGTCCAATTCTTTGTGACCCCACCGACTGCAGCACACCAGGCTCCCCTGTCCTTCACTATCTCCTGGAGTTTGCTCAATTCATGTCCATTGAGCCGGTGATGCTATCCAACTATCTCATCTTCTGTCACCCACTTCTCCTCCTACCCTCAATCTTTCCCAGCATCAGGATCTTTTCCAGTGAGTCGGCTCTTCACATCAAGTGGCCAAAGTATTGGTGCTTCAGCATCCGTCCTTCCAATGAATATTTAGGGTTGATTTCCTTTAGGACCTACTGATTTGATCTCCTTGCTGTCCAAGGGACTCTCAAGAGTCTTCTCTAGCACCACAAGTCGAAAGCATCAATTCTTCAGTGCTCAACCTTCTTTATAATCCAACTCTCAAAACTGTACATGACTATTAGAAAAACCATAGCTCTGACTATACAGAACTTTGTTGACAAAGTGATGTCTCTGCTTTTTAATACAATGTCTAGATTTGTCACTGTTTGCTATTGTCCCTAGTGGCTCAGATGGTAAAGAGTCTGCCTGCAATGTGAGAGACCCGGGTTCGATTGCTGGGTCAGGAAGATCCCCTGGAGAAAGGAATGGCCACCCACTCCACTATTCTTGCCTGGAGAATTCCATGGATGGAAGAGCCTGGTGAGCTACAGTCCAGGGGTCACAAACAGTGGGACACAACAGAGTGACTAACACTTTCACAATTTCACTTTCACTTTCCTTCCAAGAAGCAAGCATCTTTTAATTTCAAGGCTGCAGTCACTGTTCACAAAGATTTTGGAGCCCAAGAAAATAAAATCTGCTCCTGTTTCCATTTTTTCCCCACCTATGAAGTGATAGGACCAGATGCCATGATCTTTGTTTTTTGAATGCTGAGTTTTAAGCCAGCTTTTTCACTCTCCTTTTTACCTTCATCAAGAGGTTTAGTTCCTCTTCACTTTCTTCCATTAGGGTGTTATCACATGCATACCTGAGGTATCAATATGCATACCTGTTGATACTTCTCCTGGCAATCTTGATTCCAGCTTGTGATTCATCCAACCTTGCACTTCACATGATGTACTCTGCATAGAAGTTAAATAAGCAGGGTGACAATATACAGCCTTGATGTACTCCTTTCCCAACTTTGAACCAGCCCATTGTTCTATGTTCCGTTCTAACTGCTACTGTTGTCTAACTTCCTGACCTGCATACAGATTTCTCAGGAGACAGGTAAGGCAGTCTGGCATTCCCATCTCTTTAAGAATTTTCCACAGTTTGTTGTAATCCACACAGTCAAAGGCTTTAGCATAGTCAATGAAGAAGAAGTAGATGCTTTTCTGGAATTCCCTTGCTTTTTTCTATGATCCAACAGATGTTGGCAATTTGTTCTCTGGTTCCTCTACCTTTTCTAAATCTACCTCACACATCTGGAAGTTCTTGGTTCACGTACTGCTGAAACTTCACTTGAAGGATTTTGAGCATTACCTTGCTAGCATGCGAAATGAGTACAATTGTACAGTAGTATGAACATTCTTTGGCATTGCCTTTCTTCTAGATTGAAGTTAAACTGATCTTTTCTAGTCCTGTGGACATTGCTAAGTTTTTCAAATCTTCTGGCATATTGAGTGCAGCACTTTAACAGCATCATCTTTTTAGGATTTTAAACAGCTCAGCTGGAATTCCATCACCTCCCCCCTAGTTTTTGCTCATACTAATGCTTACTAAGGCCCACTTGGCTTCACACTCCAGAATGTCTGGCTTTAGGAGAGTGACCACGTCATTGTGGTGATCCAAGTCCTTAAGACCTTTTCTGTACAGTTCTTTTGTGTATTCTTGCCACCTCTTCTTAATCTCTTCTGCTTCTGTTTGTTAGGTCCTTGCCATTTCTGTCCTTTATTGTGCCCATCTTTGCATGAAATGTTCCCTTGTTATCTCCATTTTTCTTGAACAGATCTCTAGTGTTTCCCATTCTATAGTTTTCCTCCATTTCTTCGCATTGTTCACCTAAGGCTTTCTTATCTCTCCTTGCTATTCTCTGGAACTCTGCATTCAAGAGGGACGAGTAGTGGGAATCTATCCTGTGTGCCTTTTCCAGACAGGGTGGGTCAGCTGCAGCCCTGAGCTGCAATGGGGCTGGGGCTCCAGGCAGAAAGCATTCCGCCTTCATAAGGCCCACGTGCTGTACCTTTGGTCCAGAAATCTGGTGAAATAATGCTGAGAGAACAGCATCGAAACATGTACATTATCAAGTGTGAAACAGATCGCCAGTCCAGGTTGGATGCATGAGACAAGTGCTCGGGGCTGGTGCACTGGGATGACCCAGAGGGATGGGATGGGGAGGGAGGTGGGAGGGGGGGTTCAGGATGGGGAACACATGTAAATCCATGGCTGACTCATATCAATGTATGGTAAAAGCCACTACAATTTAAAAAAAAAAAAAAAAATGACAAAACACAGCGTGGGTAGCTCTCCAGCTCTGAACTCAATCTCCCAACACAGGCCACGCCCACTCCCCGCGCAGCCCCGCCCAACCTGCGAGCGGCCCCGCCCACCCTGAGCGCATGTTACGCCCACCCTACGATCTGAGGGCGGAGCTTTCTTCGGCGCAGACGCGCTGGAGCCCCGGGGCGGGGCGGGGGTGGCGGGGCTGGCAGGTAGGGCACCGACGGGAAGAGGGAGAAGGTCCCAGCTGCTGAGGAGCCTTCCCATCAGTCCCTTCCCTCCTCCGACCTGCCTCCGTTCCCGTACTCTCTCTCCGCTTTCTTGGGGCTGATCGGAAGCAAAAGGGCAAAGGGGCACACGCAGCAGAGTCAGGTCCTGAAATCACCAGGGGATTTCTTTTGCGGGCGAGAAGGTGAAAAGGAAGAACAGTGACCAGACTCTGGCTCCAGCACCAATGGCTTCAGCCAGCGGCTAAGGCAGCCGCGATGACACTTTCTCAAAGTGAAAGCGAAAGTCGAGTAGGCGGAGAGGACTGAGGGGCCAGGCGGCCGACCAGGCTGGGGTGTTTGGAGCCCCTTCTCCAGCCGACCCCTGACCAGCGCGGGGACTGAAGAAGGGCGGCGGGGAGGAGGGCCCGAGAGCAGCCCCCATGGGCGCCGAGGGGTGGTGCCTATTGCTGTGCTTGGCTTTCTCCAGCGCGGCAAACGTCGGTGAGTCCGGTGGACAGGCTGGTAGGGTGCGTTGGGCTCAAGAAGCATCAGGTAGTCACCCTCCCCGAGGTCCCAGAGAGAGTAAGGGGCCAGGAATGGCTTCCAAGGGCCCTCTAAGCCCAACAAGAGGAAGGTTCGGCGGCTGGTAACGGAGAGAACCAATTTTGCTGGGGAGGGAGGCTAAGAACTCCGCGGAAAGGGCCAAACCAAGGAACGAGGGGCCTTCTCGGTAATACCGCAAAACCAACAGACCCTGGGGACTAACTGGGAAGTTGAGAGGCTGCCAACGTCCAACAATCGGGTTCATCTTCTCTCCCAAGGCAGCTTTGCTCATTCGTTTCCTTTTGCTGAGAGTTCCTTTGATGGAAGAGAGAGCTTTTCATGGGTTGTTGGAAATAAGAGTTTCATAAATCCCTCTGGAGCAAGGGAAATCCAGGACTTGAAATAATTTACACCAAGAAGTGCGTACCTGGAGAGCAGGTGCTGCTCAGAAAGCTGCTTTAGGGTAAAACAGGAGAGTAGCTAGGGACCAGTAAGATTAACCCTTGATGACTTGGCAGTTTTGAGCAGGGAGTAAGTATAGGAGTAACTTTCTGAGCAAGAGGGTGCTCACACCAGCCTGTTCCCTGCAGCAGAAAGGCAATGGCAGGCAGTGGACGTGGTCCTGGACTGCTTCCTGATGCAAGAAGGTGGGCACCATGGAGGGTTTGCCAGCAGTGAGAACATGGTGAAGGCCGTGCTGGTGCTGAGGCAGGTACCAGTGCCAGATGATGGCTCCCTGGAAGGCCTCACGAATTTCCAAGTGGATACACTGGCCAAGGACGACCCACTCATTACTTTCGAGGCCTCAGGTACTAGCCCTCCACCCTGTGCCCCAGTCCTTCTGGGCTCCCTCCAGTTCCTGAGTCTGGTTCCCAAGTAGACCCGCCCACACTGGCTTCCCATCAGCCCAGGTATTCTCTACCCAACTCCGTATCTGTGCTGCCCTCTTCTCTCCACAGTGAACCGGGTACAGATTCCCCAGGCCGAGGCCCTGCTCCACGCCGACTGCAGCGGGAAGGAGGTGACCTGTGAGATCTCCCGCTATTTCCTCCAGGCCAGGCCAGAGGCCACCATGGAGATGGCAGCCTGGTTCATCACCAACGTGCAGGTATCTGGAGGGGGACCTGGTGTCTCCATGGTGATGAAGACTCTTGAGGATGCTGAGAATGAGGCTATCTTGCATCCCACACTGAAACTGCCCCTAAGCCCCCAGGGGACGGTGCGGACTGCAGGTGAGAAAATGAAAAGTAGCAGAAAGTTTTGATTTTTTTTAAAGGGGCCAGAGATGGGGGACTAGTAGGAGAAGGGAGGGGACAAGACCACCTCCATGCACATCGGTCATCTCAGGGGGTTCCCTAGGCCTCAGTCTGTTCTTCCCAAAGACCCCAAAGGGGGATGATTTTCACCTGGTCGGGTGACCTGAGGACTTAAGACATGTGATACTCTATTCACATGTGCTGTCCACAGCTGCCTTCGTGAGCTGAGTACCAGCCTCTCCCAGGGAGCAGCTAGCCTGATCTGGTGCTTCAAGATGAGAGTGGAACACAGGCCCACAGAATTTGTTCATTATCTCTCTCTCTTTTAATTTATTTATTTGGCTGTGCCAGGTCTTAGTTGCGGCATGTAGGACCTAGTTCCCCAATCAGGGATGGAACCCAGGCCCCCTGCATTGAGAGTGTGGAGTCGAACCCACTGGACCACCAGGGAAGTCCCCCTGGATGTTTCTGAGTCCTGGCTGCTGTCTTGTAGATGTCCCACCACTTGGAGTTGTCTTTTTTTTCCTCATTAGACTGAAGTTCAGCATGTTTGGCTCAGATTTCACCACCATGTGCTTTTTTAAGCTCTGACTTCTTTAGTCTTCTCAGCAGCCTTGCCCTAAGCACATGAACATGGCAACACTGAGTAGCTTGCCCTAGGTCACAGAGCCAGTAAGTGGAAGAACCAGGCTTCCAAAAGCTTTGCTGGCTGCTCCAGGAGTTCCTTCCTACCTGAGGCTCCACGGTAACCCATACTTTTGCATGTGTAATTTGTCTAGTCCATAACTTTCATCAGATTGTGCAGGGGGTAAGTGACTCCAAAATGGTGAAGAGTACCACATGTGCACGCTGCCTCTCAACACGCCCCGGGTGTGCCACAGCTCAGGGGTCAGGTGGCCTCAAGGAGGGAGCAGCCCACAATCACCCCTCTTTCTCCCTGGTAGCTCAGATGGTAAAGAATCCACCTGCAATGCAGGAGACCAGGGTTTGATCCCTGGGTCAGGAAGATCCCCCAGAGAAGGGAATGGCAACCCATTCCAGTATTCTTGCCTGGAGAATCCCATGGACAGAGGAGTCTAGCAGGCTTATAGTCCATGGGGTCTCAAAGAGTCAGACACGACTGAGTGACTAACACTTTTCACTTTCTCCCACAGTGGAGTTCCAGGTGACCACACAGACGCCATCCCTGAATTTCCTGCTGGGGTCCACAGCCTCCCTACACTGTGGCTACTCCGTGGCACCTGGTTTGGACGTTACCAGCGTGGAGTGGCGGCTGCAGCATAAGGGCAGTGGCCGGCTGGTATACCACTGGACCACGGGGCAGGGGCAGGCCAAGCGGGAGGGTGCCACCCTGGAGCCCGAGCAGCTGCTCACAGCTGGAGATGCCTCCCTCACACTGCCCAGCCTCACTCTACAGGATGAGGGGGCCTACATCTGCCAGATCACCACCTCCCTGTTCCGAGCTCAACAGGTCATCCAGCTCTACATCCAAGGTAAGGCCAGGGTCAGTGACGCTGCAGAGAGGGAAAGGAATATGCCTATGAGAGTATTTTCCCGAATGGGATCAAACACAAGGGCACTTTGCTGAGAGGCGGACTGCATTCCCACAACCTGAGTGCCTTCTCCATCCTAGAAGCATGGATGGCATCAGATTGAGTTTCCCATCAGGCTCTCGGAGAATTCCATTCAGTTTCCCATCAGGCTCTAGGATAATTCCACTGAGAAGTGTCCCGGCCCAAGACCCTGCTGCCCTGCCCCAGCTGGCTATCTCCGGTCACCCCAGTCCTTCTGGACCACGTCCTAAGGAGGAGCAGCAGCAAACCCAGGAGGGGCTGTGGGAGTGGTCTTGACAGGAAGGATTGTTTCTTTTTCTTTTTATTAATTTTTAAAAATTTTTGTTTCTTTTTATTTATTATTGATGGCTGTGCTGGGTCCCTGGGCTTTCCTCTAGTTGCCCTCCACAGGTCTCTCTTTGTGGTGGCTTCTCTTGTTGCAGAGCACAGGCTCCAGGGCATGCGAACTTCAGTAGTTGTAGCTTGTGGGCTCAATAGTTGTGGTTCCCAGGCTCTAGAGCAAGAGCTCACTAGATGTGGCTCATGGGCTTAGTTGCTCCGTGGCATGGGGGATCTTTCCAGACTAGGGATCGAACCCGTGTCTCCTGCATTGGCAGGTGGATTCTTTACCACTGACCCACCAGAGAGGGTGCCCCCCCTGCCCCCAGGGAGGACTGTTTCAAAGCCTCCCTCGTAGCTCAGCTGGTAAAGAATCCACCTTCAACACAGGAGGCCCCAGTTCGATTCCTGGGTCGGGAAGATCTGCTAGAGAAGGGATAGGCCACCCACTCCAATATTCTGGCCTGGAGAATTCCATGGACTGTATAGTCCATGGAGTCGCAAAGAATCAGTTACATTACCTTACATTCGCATTTAAAATCACTGGCAATCCCACTTCTGGGCATACACACTGAGGAAACCAGATCTGAAAGAGACACGTGCACCCCAGCATTCATCACAGCACTGTTTATAATAGCCAGGACACGGAAGCAACCTAGATGCCCATCAGTAGACGAATGGATAAGGAAGCTGTGGTACACATACACCATGGAATATTACTCAGCCATTAAAAAGAATTCATTTGAATCAGTTCTAATGAGATGGAAGAAACTGGAGCCCATTATACAGAGTGAAGTAAGCCAGAAAGATAAAGACCAATACAGTATACTAACACATATATATGGAATTTAGAAAGATGGTAACGATAACCCTATATGCAAAACAGAAAAAGAGACACAGATATACAGAACAGACTTTTGGACTCTGTGGGAAAAGGCGAGGGTGGGATGTTTCGAGAGAACAGCATCAAAACATGTATATTATCTATGGTGAAACAGATCACCAGCCCAGGCTGGATGCATGAGACAAGTGCTCGGGCCTGGTGCACTGGGAAGACCCAGAGGAATCGGGTAGAGAAGGAGGTATGGGGAATACATGTAAATCCATGGCTGATTCATGTCAATGTATGACAAAAACCACTATAATATTGTAAAGTAATTAGCCTCCAACTAATAAAAATAAATGAAAAAAAAAAAAAGAAAACTAAAAAAAAAAAAAATTAAAAAAATAAAATCACTGGCTGACAGTGATGCTAAGAAGCAAGCCAACCTCTAGCTGGTTTTGCTGTTGTTTTTCAGTGACCTGTGGGAATCATGCCCCTTTATGTCCTGCCTCCAGGATGTACCCCGCACCTCACTGCGTAGAAACCTTCCACCCCCACAACCTGCTCTCATGCTCAGCAGGAAGAGAAGGCGCCAGGCTCCTCTGCTGTCCCGGTGATCCCTGTGGGATTTGATCGCTCCTCCTTTCTTCCAGCTCCCCCCAAAGTACGACTGAGCTTGGTGAACGCAGCCCCACCAGCCATCCTCATCTGCAGTGTTGCTGGCTACTACCCCCTGGATGTGTCTGTGACCTGGACCCGGGAGGAGCAGGGTGGATCCCCGGCCCCCGTCTCTGGCGCCTCCCTCTCCAGCCTCCGGCAGAGCCCAGCCGGCACCTACAGCATCTCCTCCTCCCTGATGGCAGAGCCTGGCCCTGCGGGAGCCACTTACACCTGCCAGGTCACCCATGTCTCCCTGGAGGAACCCCTGGGGGCCCACACCTGGGTTGCCCCACCAGGTATGATAGTGCTCTCCTTTCCCCACCTCCACACCTGTGCTCAGGTCTCCTGTCCTCTGGTCTAGTTCTGCTTCCCACGGTCTCAGCTGCTGCTTTCCCAAGGTGGCAGCCTCCAGAGGTCCAACCACATGTCCCCCGAGTCTTTTATTATCCCCTGAGTCCTGGGGTAGCAGGCACTGCTGAGAGCTGGAGACCAGGGCTGAGCAGTCCCTCATCCTGCCCTCGAGGAGCTGGAGGGACAGACTAGGCCATCAGGGCAGATGACCCCCCCGGGGGTAGGGGGAGGCCTTCGAGGCTCAGAGGGCCAGGAACGCCAGGACAGAAGGAACGCACATGTGACGGCCTCATTATAGAACAGCCTAAAAGAACCCGGGGGCCTGCACGGCTAGGGGCAAAGGCGTGTGGGGAAGGGGGCTGTGGCCACGAAGCTTGAGAGGTGCTTGTATTTATTCAGGACTGAGCCAGCACTGCGCTGAGCACTCAGACATGAGCCAGCACACATTCTCACGGCTCCCATTTTAGAGATGAGTAACGGACTACAGTCCAGAGGGTCGCAAAGAGTCGGACACAACTGAAGCGACATAGCGCACAGACATAACGGGCACTTACAGATGTCTAGTCAAGGTTGTTGCCTAGGAAATGGTAAAACCGAAAACATGAACAATAGATCGCCTGGTTTCTCTATAGCTCTAACCCCCCTGCTGCTATTGGTGGGCAAATAACAACAGGCTTCCAGCTGAACTTTATCCTGAAGCCACAGAATGTCATCGAAAGGTCTTTTTTGTTTTTAATGTTTGGGGATATTGAAAAGTTTATTTTTTGAACATTGATACTTTTATTTTTTAACTGGAGGAAAATTGCTTTACAATGTCACATGGAAAGGTCTTATGCCATAAAGAGTTTGCATCTTGAAATGCATTACTTGGTGGCTTGCGAGGCCATAAGCTTCCCTGAAGTTTATGGGATTTTACCTCAGCTTACATCACTCTTGAGAGTCCCTTGGATTGCAAGGAGATCCAACCAGTCCATCCTGAAGAAGATAAGTCCTGGGTGTTCATTGGAAGGACTGATGCTGAAGCTGAAACTCCAATACTTTGGCCACCTCATGTGAAGAGTTGACTCATTGGAAAAGACCCTGATGCTGGGAGGGATTGGGGGCAGGAGGAGAAGGGGACGACAGAGGATGAGATGGCTGGATGGCATCACCGACTGGAAAACTCCAGGAGTTTGTGAAGGACAGGGACGCCTGGCGTGCTGCGATTCATGGGGTCGCAAAGAGTCAGACACGACTGAGAGACTGAACTGAACTGAACATCGCTCCCCAGTTATTTACAAAATTGCAGCTTAACTGTCAACAGCTTTGTTCAGTCGCTAGGTTGTGTCCGACTCTTTGTGACCCCATGGACTGCAGCACACCAGGCTTCCCTGTCCATCAGCAACTCCCGGAGCTTGCTCAAACTCAATGTCCATCGAGTCGGTGATGCCATCCAACCATCTTATCCTCTGTCACCCCCTTCTCCTCCCGCGCTCCATCTTTCCCAGCATCAGGGTCAACTGCTAACCTAAACTAAATCTCTCTTGTAAGACAGTTTGGAAAACTGTTGTCACGAGGTAGGAAGAGATAGAGGATTCTGTGTGGAATAACAGGTGGACATCCACCCCCTGCAGTTCCTAGCGCCCCATGTGCCTGGTCCCTGGGTGAGGGCACGAGAGCAGCTGATAGGAGCTCCTCAGCCAGGGACACACACACACACACACACAGAGCATGCTCTGTCCTTCCTGTATGCACACGCTGTGGGTGAGGGTTCAGGATGCTTCTTGCCACTGATTTCCCTCCACACCTCTGTCAGCTGCAGAGCAGAAGTCAGCCCTGGGAGTCCTTCTGGCCAGCATCCTCTTCTTCCTGACCCTGCTGTTCCTCGGGCTGCAGAGACGCCAAGGTAAGAAAGCGCCTGGGCACCATAGGTTCCATCCCTGACTGCCCTCAGAGATCAAATGCTCTGAGCATCGCCAAGCCCAGACCAGGAATAAAGCCAGCCCAACCCCAGCTCTTGGGGTTACCCCACTGACAGCAATCTCGTTCCCTCCTGTTTCCTCCTAGCTACCTCACCAAGGTCTCCCCAAACCTTGAGGCACTCTGGGTAGCTGCTCTCCTGCCTTAAATGTAAAAGATTCACATTCTCCCAGAAGGACTCTGAGCCGAGTCCCAGACTCCAAAAGGCCCCAAGTAAACTAAAAAGAAGGCACAGATCACTGACTCTGGATTTCTGCAGGCCCCTGCCCTCCTTCACTGTGCACCCTGGACTGATATACCAAGGCAGAGAGCGTGGAGAGGTGGCAGGGTGGCAGGAAGGCAGAGGTCTGGATGGAGCTTGAGACCTGAGCCAGCTTGGAGGTTAGACGTGTGGTGCTGGAAAAGATGCCAGAAAAAAAAATTCAGAAAGGATCAGGGGAAGGACAATGGGACAGGGTGGGAATTGGACAAACACACAGTCACTGAACTCTGTCCAAATAAAAGCCCCTCGTGTCCTTGGAAGCAAAGCTTCTCCACTTCCCTGTCTTTTCCCACTTGGGGCCCCGCCTCCCAGGCTTGCTACTGTACCTGCCAAGTGTCCGAGATGTGAAACAGAGACCCTCAGAGGTGGCCCCCAGGGCCCTGTCTCAGCTGCTCTGTGTAACGCTGAGCTGTGGTTAAGCTCCTGCCCCTTTGGATGGCTGCTGGATATTTTAGGACTCTACATGCCACTCACCCCCTCAGCTGCAGGGGAGAGATTGCTCCTTTTAGTCATTTCTAAAACGGGTCTGGTCAGTACACTGGACTTGACAGCAGATGGCTGTGCGTGAGGGTCGTGGGGAGCAGAGCGCGTCCCCCAGGGCCTGGCTCAGGACCTAGGGGGAGATGGTGGCAGCTGTCTGAGAAGACCTGCAGGTGTCTGTCGGTGAGATGCCACTCAGCTTCCTGCCACGGGTTCCTGTCACTCACACCCGGAAGAGCCGCCGGGTGGCATCAGGCATGAAGGCTGAGAGCAGAGACCACTTCCTCTGCCAACGCCCAGACCTTTCATCTCGAGAAGACGATGGCACACGTCAGCCATCCTTCCGGCCCAAAGCACCGTGGGAAGGGAACCAAAGAGAAACACCACCCTCCGCCCCGCCGAGGTCACTCCAAGCCCAAACAACAGTCGAGTCGCTTCAGTGGTAGGAAGCTGTATTTTTTGGCCTTTGTTCAGAATACAGGAAATTGGTGAATATGCCACATGCCTTTGATGGAAGTACATCTGTGATTATTCTGTACGTGGAGGAGAGTGGGGTTAGGAAAAAAGACAGAGAGGTGATGACACACACACAGTGGAGACCCCGCACCGTCTCACGGCAAACCGAGGAGGGGCTGTGGGCTTCGGCTTCACGTGGCCGCCAAGCCCCAGCTGCATACGTGCCCATACACATGGGTGTGGGGTGCGGGGGTGGGGACAGCGAAGACACAGAAGAGGGGACAGGCGGGGTGAGAAAGAGAGTAGGAGGGCTGCGTCCCCAGAAGCACAGAGCCAACTACCTCTGGGACAGACAGGCAGAACCCAGAAGTGATTTCCTGTGACGGGGCGGCCCAGGAGGGCGGGTTTGCTCCAGGCTTGGGACACAGCGAGGCCAGTGGTGGTTCTTCTCCGGCGGTGACCCCCTGCGTTAGGCAAGGGGAGCCCAGGGGAGAGTGGAGGCCTTCGAGGGGGGCCGTGAGGAGGGCACACTGACTGCCTTCATCCAGCTCTTCCGTCCCACCCTGGGGCAGGACGAGGGGAAGGTGGGGTCGGGGCGGAGGGAGAGGCAGGGAGGTTGTGCATAGTGAAATGCTACTGCATGGAGGGCCAGCCAGCCCAGCCTGGCCCCCTGCCGCCTCCCGCTGGCAGACGGCTGGACGGGAGGCATGAGGGGACCTGGTGGGCCCTCCGCCTCTCACAGCTGGTCTGGCCCACTCAGTGCCTTTCCTGAGGCCCAGCCCTAGCCCCTGAGACAGGCCGCGCAACCCTGTCCTCAGGTCCCACTGTCTGTGGGATCACACAGAGAAGTGGGGAGGGGAGGAGGCAGCGTGGAGTCCAGGTGGACGGGGTGCTCTGGGAGGGGAACGAACTGTGGCAAGAACAGAGGCCACTCTAGGTGGGGAGGCCCCGAGGCAGCACAGGACCCACAAGCAGGCCTGTCTGTTGACATCCACCTCAACCCTGGGGCTGGGTTGCTGCAGGCACTGGGCTCCCTCAGCACTCAAGGCACGGCCGGGCCCCCTTTGTCTTTAGCAAGTTCACTGGGGGTGCACTGGGGGGTAAGGACTCCCCAAGGGTCCAGGGCTCCTCACCTCCAGCCCCTCCTCCTCCATCAACAGGAGAGAGCAACAGGAACCTCAGAACAAGAGGGTGAGAAGTGACTTCCTCCAGGCTTATTATTTTCAGGTTAGGCCCTGGACTTGCTGTGTCTCTATAACCCACAGGCATCCTCTCTTTATCTATGCCAGTAAAATTCAGTGACAGTCTCAAACTCTGGCTAATGAAATTATTTGACGCCCTCATGAACAACACAGAAGGATGCAGAAAACATGGACAAGTGCCCCCTCCAGGTGTGAGCTGGCGGGACTGCTTCCAGGATGGGAATGGGAGTCCTGGCATTTTTTCGCTATGAATATGTATCCTCCAGGTCGCTGGAGGACAAAGTAAAAGGTGGTAAGATCCCTGAAGACAGAAAATATTAAGACTAACGGATGGGACATCCCTCTGAAAAACAGGCTTGACTTTCTTAAGGCATCCTGCACCAGGCCCAGGCTGGACTGCAGGCCCGGTCCAGGCTCCCCTCCAAGGCCTGGCCCAAGAGAAGAACTCCAGGTGAGGGACATTCTCCCAGCTGTCCCCAGCCTCCTCCTGCCAGCGGCCTGGCCTTTCCTGGCAACACCACCAGCAGAAGCCTCTTCTCCTCCCCCCAGTTCTGGCCCCTTCTTGGGCAGGTCACCTCAGCTCCGTCCCTTCCTCGGCCCTCCGCCTCCAACCCTCTGGGGAACTTGAGAGAGCGTGACGGGGGAGGAAGGAGATGCCTGCTGTTGTTTACCAGGCAGTTACCTCAAGACTGCACCATGAGCAGCATTTCCAGTGTCGTGGGACCGCGTGCAAATGAAAGCAACAAAAGAGGAGGAGTGGGCAATGGCGAAGCAGGGCTGGGGTGGAGGAAGGCGGATGGGGTAGCGCCGGGGAGAGACGGAGGGAGAGAGGGACATGAGTTCAGATGGCCGGGGGGAACAGGGACGGGGCGGCACGTTCTCAAGCAAAAAAGTAGACTGGACACAGGAATCGGGAGGTCCCGGATGGCAAAGAGAGAGAGACAGGAGACAACAAGAGGGCACATGACATCAGGTTACTAGACACCACGTGTGGCTGCAGGAGTCCCATCCCCACGGTCACCCTCCAACCCATGCCGGTGACAAGAGCACAGCCCCACTTCCTCAGAACAGGAGGGACCACTGTCCCCCACAGTCCTGCAGAGGGAAGGCTTGTCCACCCAGGAAGCCCCTTCTGCCCTCCCACACCCAATGATGACCCTCCCCGCCGCCCTGGCAGCGATCTGATCTCCGTACCTCAGTCAGAGCAGCCCCACTCCCCAGGCAGGCAGGCAGGCAGGCAGGGCTGGGAGGAGACTCCAGGACCTTCCCACCTCTTCACCCCACCAGCAACCTCAGCGATACTTACTTACAATAACTACCACGATGATGGCGCAGATGGCTCCCAGCATGATCATCATCTGGTGGGGGAACATGGACAAAGAGTGAGCCCTTGGGTTCGGGGAAGGAGGGAAGGAGCCCAGGGCTGGGGACACGAGAGCAACACCGTCCCAGTCCTGGGGAACAGTGGAAGAAGCCACATGGCCCCCAGGACAGCTGGAAGCCTCCCAACACCCTGTGTACCACCCCACCCCCCCATCAGACAGTAGCCCCTCCACCACAGCTGGAGCTTCTCGAAAACGTCAGATCATCTGCAGCCTTCTCCTTTTCCCCTCTTCCTGTAACTTGGAGGCTTTCAACGGAACATCATAGGAGATGCAAACTTTGAACCTTTAGTCATCTGGTTCATTGTTCATCATAAAGTGTTCAGCTCATTCCCCAAGAGCTGCAGGTGTTTAAATATGTATCTACCCCAGCCATTGTGTCAACATTGGTGTGTCTCCGGAAGGGACAGGTAAGAATTTTGCAGGGGTCCTCTGGGAAAAAGCAGCTTGACTAACCCCTCCAGACTCCTCAAGGTCTCCAGGGCCCCCAGTGAGTGGTTCTGAGTACTCTAGCGTACCCTGGTGGCCAGCTCAGGTAATGCAGCTTAGTAAGGCGGCTTCCAGATTTCCTCCCAGGAGAGGAGCCAGCAGAGGATGTGGAATCATTCTACATTCCACAGAGGATGTGGAACCTGAGGGTTTTCCTGCCTCCTGTGCGTTGAAATAATGGGGAAATATTATGGGGAGGGGACGGGGACATTCACCTTGCAGTTTTTCCACCAGTACTTCCTCTTTAGCTTGGCAGCGCTGCTCTCAAATTGTGATGCACCTGCCTGCAGGGCGTCGGCTCGGTCATCCAGCTCTGACAGCTTCTGGTCCCTCTCTAGGACCTTGTCCACGTTTACACGCATGATGTCCACCACCTGAGCAGGGCATGGGAACACAGAGCGGCTAAGCTCCCCCCGAGCTGGGGAGAGCACTCCAAGGCTGCCCTGCCTCCCAGAGCCGTGAGCTGCCCCTCTACATAAAGAGAAGTTTCCAGACTCCCATGATTTGGAAACTCTCGGAGAAAAATCTATCCACCTACCTCCTCCACTTGTGCCTGGGTCTGCTGTAGTCGTCTGTTACTGGTCATATTAGGAGGAGGGCCAGGGGGACCCCCACCTGGGGCAGCCCCTTCTGCCCCTTCAGTGGGTGGCTGAGCTGGAGCAGACCTTTGGAGAGAAGGGCACAGAGTGCATGAGACAAGAAAGGAATCCCGAGCATTCTCACCACACAGCACCAAGGCGGTGGTAATAATAAGGTTATAGGCAAATAGGAGGGGTCTAGCTCCTTGGCAATGCCAAGTGGGGAGACACGATACAGAGACACAAGGCAAAAAATGAAAGATCTTGCAACTGATGGGGCCCAGTGACACGCTGGGTGGAGGGTGGCATTAAGAGCTCTCATCTGGGCTGTCCTCTGACCCAAACTCAAACGCATACTCTGGCACGATGGCTACAGGGACAAATGGACCAGCCGTAGCCTAAATGTTATTTCTCTGCTTCCCAGAACTCAACCTGGAAAACTCCAATCCAGGTTAGGAGAATTATATGCAAAAAAACTAAACCTTCAGGACAAGCTTTGGAGAAGGAAATGGCAACCCACTCCAGTAGCCTTGCCTGGAAAATTCCATGGACAGAGGAGCCTGGTGGGCTACAGTCCATGGGGTTGCAAAGAGTCAGACATCACTGAGCGACTGAACTAGCAGTCAGGACAAGCATACAGACTAACAGCTCTTTCCTTTTTTTTTGCAAAGGCTGAATATAAAAATAAAGGCCAAGCAGACAGACTCTGTTGAAGGGGAGTCAGTTATTGGTATGTTTCACATAGTGATTACAGTATGTCATGGCCACTGTAGGACGACTTGGAGAATCACCAAAGGCCTCCGTAGTTGGAGTGAGTCAGAACTGTTTGCTTGCTTCATTTTTTGGCAGAGAAGGTTGGGGGTTCACTTAGAACCGGGGCCCAAAGCAATTGTGTTAATTGTGAGACTGTTCCAAGAGCCTAGGCAGGAAACAAAAATACTAGACACAGTCCTCAGTGTATAGGCATCAGGGACGTTCTGTTCCTTCTTTTTCTAGATTTGGCATCAAGTCTAGGAAACTCTCCTAGTTCTTTATGTCCCAAAGAGAAATCTTGGTTTACATTGAATATATACAGAGACCATTCTCTTTCTCCCTTAGCCTTAGGGTGGGGGAATAATCTAGCATGAAAAAAGTGAAAGTGTTAGTCACTCAGTTGTATCCAACTCTTTGCAACCCCATGGATTGTAGCCCTCCAGGCTTCTCTCTCCATGGGATTTCCCAGGCAAGAATACTGGAGTGGGTTGCCATTCCTTTCTCCAGGGGATCTTCCCAAATCAGGGATCGAACCCAGGTCTCCTGCATTGCAGGCAGACTCTTTACCATCTGAGCCACCAAGGAAGCCTCATCAAGCATGGAGTCCTCCAAATAAATCCCGCTCCATGTCTCCCAACACATGGAAGCTAAATTCACGTCCTAAAGAATTTTCAAAAGTCTAACTTAAGGCGTGAGCTGTTCTCTGCCAAGGAAGAACTCACAGGTAGGAGAGAAATTGCTCAAATTTGTTGGAGAAGAGAAATTACAAGAACTCCTCAAACAGAAGCAGAATCTCACAAAGCACACCTCATCAAAGCAGTCCAAGAGTAAATGTACTATGGATGAACCATCACAAAGTCACCAAAAAGGAAAAGCCTTGACTATTCACAATAGAACTAATACCCAGAAGTTCCTCCTCTCTAAGTAAATTTCAGTCTAAAGAGACAGAGAATAACCCCTCAGAAAGGTTATTTTAGCAGATTACACCTGACTCATCCCAGTTAAAAGAAGTGTTTTCCCATTTCCCTTTAAGGCACAAAAGAGGCAAAGGAAAGATACGGAGCTCTGGAAGCCACTAGACTCCTCTGCTACTACTGAGCTAAGCAATCTAGTTCTCTGATGAAAGTGGAAAATTCAGTGAGTAGGAAGCAGCCGGTGTTTGGTCTTGGAAGTGGTCCAGGCTGGTGGCACCAATGACAAGATTAAGGTCAGAGACCTCGTGACACCCTTCTAGTCACTATGCTTTCCTCACCTCCTTCCTTCATCCCACATGGATGCTACTGGGAACCAGTCAGCAAAGAAGGCTCCCCCTGCCCAAAATGAAAACCCAGAGCATCCTGGGGCTTGGCCAAAACACGTAAACTACCAGATACAGTTAAAACTGTAGAAATCAAACACAAATAGTTACAAAGCTTTGGAAGGGACCATTTCACTTACTACTTGTTGGGAGTTGGGAACACGCAGGAGTAACATATCCAAGGCTAATTATAAGCCTTATGTAACATAAGTACATCTTTCCCTTTTTTTGTCACCAAGAGAAGCAACATGAATACATCTAGGACCAGGGCAGGACTCTGTGCAAGAACCGAAGTTCTTCCACTTGTCTAGCTATATAGCTCTCCCTTAGGATCTTGAGATGGGGATGACCATGACCAGATGACTAAATTGATTATTAGAGACTAAACATAATGTGTTAAGGGAAGGTGGAGGTGCAGGGGTGGTCCTCAGCTCTGTTTCTCTTCCGAATACTTGGCTAAGGCTCACTGACAGGAAAACAGCTCCTCTACGGGTGGCTTTGGGATGAATGGCTGCTCGGAATCGCATACCACTGCCCCTGGAGTCCTTGTGAGCTGCTCACCAGAGAACTGGCAGACAAGTTTCTGGAGCTTTGCTCACTACCAAGAGGCGGCTGCTCATCGCGATCGGGTTGAGGGGTGTACCCAAATGCAGACGCTGCAGAGCAACCCAAGCAACTAACTGGCAGGTGCACTTCTGTCCTTCCAGAAGCCCTAAGTGCCGCCTTGATCAGTGACAAGAAAGAGCCTCGAGCCCCTCTCGGGTGTCTCCACGCCCCACCTTCGCCGGAGACCCGGCTGAGGAGTCCCGCAGGCGAGAGGAGAGGGGGCAGTGAATGTGGGACCCCCGCTCCCCGGCCGCGCCCGTGCGGTGCCGGCTGCGGCTAGTGCAGGAATGGGGTGCTGCCTCCCCTCCCGGGGGGATGGCCCGGCCCGGGGGCGGCGCGCAGCGGTGGTTCCCCGCGCCGCCGCAGCTGCTGCAATGCGCCATTTTCGGTCCCGCAAAGTCCGGCGCTGGGGTGAGAGGTGCCAACGAGGTGTCGCGCCCCCCACATCAGAGTCAACTCACATGTCACCGAGAGAAGGATGAGAGGACCGTTTCCTCTCCGGAGGCTGCGGGTAGACACCCGATCGGGAAACGCTGCGGTGAAGCCGCCCGCACCTTCGAGCTCCGCGTCTGGCTGCCCACCAGAGCTCTAACTGCGGTGGAACTTACTGCAGTTGCCGCGCCGGCCCCAGTCTTTATCAGTGCTGGCCACGCCCCCCGGATCAAGCTGACAACCCTGCAGTCCAATCCATGCCCAGGACGGGCGCTAGTCCCCGAAGCGAAGGCCGGACAAGGCCTAGAGTGCCCGCCCCTTAACATTAGCCAATCGCAGCTCTCTTCTCATTCTGATTCGGGAAAGGAGCTGCACCGGGAGGATCTGACCAATACGACTCTGGCTTGCTTACCTGTCTAACTAAGCGAAGGGGTGGGGTGGAACTCGGCGCCAACCCTTTGGAAAGGCGGCTCCAGTAGTTTGAATTGGACCTTATTTTGGTGCCTCCCAGCCAATCGCTGAGCAGTTCCTCGCGTCCGGGACCGCCCACGGCCCGGCCTCCAGCCAATCACGCAGCTTCCTCCGACAGCGATGGGCGGGCCCCCGGCTCTCCCAGGACCAGGACTCCCAAGCCCTGGGAGCTGCGGGTGTTCGGCGATCAAGGCAGGGCCCAGGTACCCGCACCCTGCCGATCTACACCTCATCTCCTTGCCTTTGACAGACAGCTCTGAGGAGGCTGAATTCATCAAGGCAGAGCCGCAGGCTCCCGGCGCCAAAGTAAATACCAGAGCTCCTGTCATCCGATCTACACAACCAACAAGCCCCTCACGCAACGTAAATTTGACTCCCTCTTCCCCAAACCTACGCCTCCTATCCATCCCAGGTAGTTTACCACGTCGACTCCGTTACCCAAACCAGAAACCTGGAAACTATCTTAGATTGCCTCCCCGTTCATCTTCACCTGTCTTCTAACAGTTTACCAAGTTCTCCTTCTTAGTATTTCAAGTATCTCTTCCCTTGTCTCCCTGTCCCACTTCAGATTATTATCTCTTACCTGGATGCCATCAGTTGTAAAACTATTACTTTATGTCCCTATGAGTAAAAAGGTAGCAAGTAAACTGTGACATAATGCTTTCTTATCACTTCGATTTTTTTATATTTATTGAAAGTGTATGTTTCTATGGGTATAGGTTTTTTTATACTTCACTCCCGTGGAAAAACATAAGAAGGAAAACAGAAAAGAGCAACACGGTAACAGTGTTCCTGAAACCTCACAGACAGCAAATTTTATGATTCATTTTTTTGACTCAGATGTGCATGATTTCCACACAATGTAGTCCTCTTTGCATGCCATCAAGGGCCTGGTGATGCAGCATTTATTAAAGGAATGTTCCTTTTCTGTCTCTGGAATTTTCTTCCAAGCCTCAGACACCTATTTGGCAAATTTTGATTCTTATGAGCCAGTATGACAAATACAGTATGACTGTTCTGGCTAATAGTTCTGGTCAAACATCCCAATTTATATGTTCAAATCAAAAAAAAAAAAAAAGAACAAGTGCCAAGTGGCCTCTTAAAATTAATGAAATACAATATCTTCCTGTTTCATCTTAACCCCTCAGTTATAACCATCCTCTAAGAAACCACCAGGGTGATCTACCCAAATGTCACAACCCTGTTTAAAAACTTTAAACAATTAGAAACATAATGCATTGATCATATGTGTTTATCCCGCCCCACTTCTGAAACTACATCAAAATGAAAATTTGTAAAAATTGAAAACAAATTATAAACCCTTAAAGACAAATAGAATGGAAGAAATTGGTCCTGACAGCATGAATGGCTAAATATGCCCACCAGATTCATATGAGGTTGCAAAAAAAGAAATACAGAGAGGTTCTAGTTTAGGCTTATTACAGATAAAGCTGCCACGAACATTCATGTGCAGTTTGTGCCATGCATCGTGCCAAGTCACGTCAGTCGTGTCCAACTCTGTGACCCTATGGACTGTAGCCCACCAGGCTCCTCTGTCCATGGAATTCTCCAAGCAAGAATACTGGAGTGGGTTGCCATGCCCTCCTCCAGGGGATCTTCCCAACCCAGGGATCAAACCCGAGTTTCTAATGTCTCCTGCATTGGTAGGCAGGTTCTTTTTTTTTTTTTTTTTTTTTTGAAGGTTTCAAGTATACTTTATTTCTTCAAACATGCCATATTTTAATGGGTACATAGTACTTTTACTTGGCATCAATTATGAGTTGATTTTGAAACAATTCATATTAAACCAGCTAGGATGATTACTGTTCTCTCCATTCCTTTGGGGTGACTCTGCCAACAGGCGATGGGTTCCACTCTATTCCAATTTGTGTTGCCATATATACCCATACAGCAACACAGAAAGTGGCTCCACTAGCTAATACGGCATTACCATATTTGTCATGGAAATCAGGTGCCCGCTTCTGGTGGATCTGCCTTGCCACTGCTTGCTGAATGGTTTAAACTCTCAGACGACTTAGCGCGTTTTTGGCCAAAGGAAACATCCTGAGGTTGAACACAAAACGGCTGAAACTACAGCTGCTGGCCTCTAGCAGTTCGTCGTCTACTACCCTTGCAGACTCCTCGGTAGGCAGGTTCTTTACCACTAGTGCTGCCAGGAAAGCCCAGTGCAGGTGTGCACGAACATAAATTTTCATTGCTCTGAGATAAATGCCCAAGAGTGCAATTGCTGGGTGGTAAAGTAAACACATGTTTAGTTTTGTAAGAAACTACCAAACTGTTTTTCAGAATGGCTATACCATTTTAGATTCCCACCAGCAATATGTGAAGGATCCAGTTTTTCCACATCCTCATCAGCATTTGGTGTTGTCACTTAAAAAAAAAAAAATTAGCCATTCTGATAGGTATATAGTGATATATTATTGTGGATTAAATTTTTGTTTCCCTAAAGGCTAATGATGTTGAACATATTTTAATGTGTTTATCTGCCATCTAAATATCCTCTTTGTTGAAAGATCTATTCATGTCTTTTGCCCATTTTTAAATTAGGTTATTTTTTTGCCTTTGAATTTTAAGAATTATTTAAACATTCTAGATAAAGTACTTTATCAGCTAAAAAGTTTCTCCCAGTCTTTCTTTGTCTTTTCATCCTCTTAACTGGAACTTTCATAGGGCAAACATTTTTAATTTTGTTAAGTTCCCATTTATGAACTTGTCCTTTAATGCATCACTTTCTGTGTCACACTTTGCCTAGCCCTAGAGTCGCATAGTTTTCTCATATCTTATTTTCCAAGAGTTAGATAGTTTTGTTTCGTAATCCATTTCAAGTTAATTGCTGTATGAGGTGTGACATTTAGGTCGGGGTTCCTTTTTTTTTTTCAATGGATGTCCAATTGCTCCAGGACTGTTTGTTGAAAAAGCAACCCTTTCTCCATTAAATTGCTTTTGCATCTTTGTCAAAAATCAGTTGGGCTGGGAATTCCCTGGCTGTCCTGTGGTTAGGATTCAGCACTTTCATTGCTGCAAGCTCAGGCTCAATCCCTGGCCGGGGAAGAGAAGAGCCACCAAAATTAAAAAAAAAAAAAAGACAAAGGAAAACCAGCTGGGTGTATTTGTGCAGGTCTGTTTCTGGGTTTTCTATCTGGTTCCATTGACCTATGTGTCTGTCCTTCTGCCAATGACACACTGTCTTAATTATTGTAGCAACAGTAAGCCTTAATATCAAGTAGAACTATTTCTCCCATTTTATTGTGCTCTTCCAAAGTTGGTTTAGCTATTCTAGATCCTTTGCCTAAAAGATCATTTTAAAAAGGCATTTAGGTAAGCTGGCAAGAAAGTAGACTATTTAAGGACCAAAAGACTAGGTGAACCCTGGGCCTGGAGAGGTAACTGGGCCCTGAAGCCTGGTTTGCCTTGAGGGCATTTGCTTAAAGGTTTAATTTAGGCATGGTGGCCTCATAGGGTGCCACCGTGGCATAGGAGACAGAACCCAGGGTCTCTGTAGGGTTGGAGATCTAATAGAAGGCCCTACCATAAAGTCAGAACCCCAAAGGACTATATTCTCACCTAAGAGTGAATTTAAAATATGCTATATCTGAACTGCCCCTATGGGACTACATAGAAAATCTGCTCATCTGAAACCTAGGTAGCTACTAGAGAACTTTTCTTTTTTCTTTTAAATATATGCAGACAGGGCTTCCCCAGTGGCTCGCTGGTAAACAGTATATCTGCCAATGCTGGAGACATGAGTTCCATCCCTAATCTGGGAAGATCCCACATGCCACGGAGCAACTAAGCTTGTGCCACAACTACTGAGCCTGTGCTCCAGAGCCCGGGAACCGCGACGACTGAGCCCACATGCCACAACTGCCAAAGCCCGAGCACCCGAGAGCCCATGCTCTGCAACAAGAGAAGTCACCGCAGTGCGAAGCCAACACACCGCAACTAGAGAGTAGCCCCCACTTGCCATACTAGAGAAAAAGCCCGAGCAGCAACAAAGATCCAGCACAGCCCAAAATAAATAAATGATAAATAAATTATTAAAAAAACATATTTATAAATATATGCAGACACTTTATAATCAATGCTGTGGTTTTTCTGTCTGAATTCCTTATTGGTCCTAAAAACAAAATAGCAAGAACTTAAAATGGTTCCAGGTCGACAGTGCCATCAAGCACCGGCTGTAGCAATGCAAGTCCTCTCTCTGGATGAGTTTATCTTCGATCTAGGCCTTGGGGAATTTCCACAGATACAGTTCCAAGAAAAATAAATCATGGTCAAAAATTGGAAACAAATAAGGAACAAAGAACCAGGAGCAAGAGCCAACAAAGATGGAGATAGGAAGTAAGAAAATTAGAAAATCAAGCCAAATAGTTCAACATCTGATTAATAGGCCTTCTGCAAAGAGAAAACAGGATATGAGGGAGAAATATTACAAAAGAAATACAAAGGAGAAAAATCTGAATTGAACAAGTCTTTCTGGATTAAATAGTACACCATGTGCCTAGCATACTGGAAGAAAAAGAATCAGGTCAAGACACATCTTTGTGAAATCTCAGAATATTAGGGGAAAAGAGAAGATCCTAAAAGATTTCAAGAAGAGAGAGGGGGAGAGGGACTTCCCTGGTGGTCCAGTGGATAAGAATCCACCTGCCAATGCAGGAGATTTGAGTTTGATTCCACATCCCTCAGAGCAGCTAAGCTGGTGTGTTACCACTACCGAGCCTGAGCTCTGGAGCCTGTGCTCTGGAACAACAGATGCAACTGCAGTGAGAAGCCGGAGCACCGAAACTAGAGAAAAGCCTGCCCAGCAACAAAGACCCAGCACAGCCAAAAATAAACAAATAATAAATATTATTTTTTAAAATATTTATTTATTTGCACCAGGTCTTTACTTGCAGCATACAAACTCTTTAGTTGTGGCATGTGGGATCTAGTTCCCTGACCAGGGATTGAACCCGGGTCCCCTGCACTGGTAGCATGGAATCTTAGCCACAGGACCACCAGGGAAGTCCCTAAATATTATTTTTAAAAGAAAATCATAAGAATGCCTTGGGGAGATTCAAGGCTATAGTTGTGTGTTGAATTGCATTCCTCCCAAAAATTTTTATGTGGAAGTCCTAACACTCAGATCTTAGAATATGACCTTATTTGGATCCAGGTTGTTGCAGAGATAATTAATTGAGATGAGGTCATATTGGTGTAAAATGGGCCCCTACTCCACTATGACTGCTGTCCTTATAGAGTGGGGAAGCTTGGAGAGACATGCACGGGGAGAATGCCTTATTCACATTCAGGCAGGTATCTGCCTGATATGTCTATAAGCCAAGGAACACCAGATACAGCCAACAAACCACTAGAGGCCAGGAGAGAGGCAGGGAATAGATGCACCCACACAACCCTGGTGATGCCTGGTCTCAAGACTTCTAGCCTTAGGAAAGCAAGTGGATACATTTCTGTTGTTTAAGCACCCAACTAATGGTACTTTGTATTCAGCAGTCCCAGAAAACTCATACATCTGTCTTGAACTAGTACATATGTTGGATTCCCAAAACAATCAACAAATTTTGTACATATATATATATATATCACATACACGTGATAAAAATACCAGAAGGGATTGACTTGTTATGAATACTGATAAGTTTAAGAAACCAACAGGAGTAAACAAATCCAAGTGTTTCTTAGACCATGAATCACCCTGAAGACAAAAATAGAACATCGTTTCTTCTGGGGGACCTTTAGGTACAGAAGGCAGAGTTAATCCTACTCTTCAGTTCATGACACATGATCTCTACCTATGCATAAAAAGATTTTGTTTCATTTTTTGTTCTTTTTCCTTATTCTCCTTCCCAGCCATAGACAGCATTATAAATTGTCTGATATTTATAATTTTGTGTTTTTGCAAAATGGGTACTGTCTTCTATGTGTGTATTTTTAATTTATATAAATGGTATCATGTTTTAAATCTCATTGTGTTTTTCCACTCAGCTGGAAGTTTTAAAGAGGAAAATTGTACAATTTGTAAATGAACGGTTTGCTCTTTCCTTCCAATTCTCACATCCATTTAATTCCATCCCTCCTCTGTTCTTTCCTCCCTTCCTCCTTTTCTTTTTTTTTGTATAACACTAACTAGGACCTTCAGTGGTAAATTAAAGTGCAGCAGCAATAGAGGGCATTCTAGTCTTGTTGCTGATCATAAGGAAATTGTTTAGTCACTAAGTCATGTCTGACTGTTTGCAACTCCATTGACTAGCCTGCCAGGCTCCTCTGTCCATGGGATTCTCCATGCAAGAACACTGGAGTGGGTTGCCATTTTCTTCTCCAGGGGGTCTTCCCAACCCAGGAAGGGAACCCTTGTCTCCTGCATTGCAGATGGGTTCTTTACCACTGAGCTACCTGGGAAGCCCACTCTTAAGGAAATATATATCCACTCAATATTTGGTGTGGGTCTCCAGGATGTCACCTTTACCAAATTAAGGAAATGTCCTTCTGTTCTTTGGGTTTTTAAAATTATAAATAGGAGCTGAATTACGTAACTTCCCCTTTCTATATCGACTAAGATCATCACAAAGAACTAAACCTTCATCTTTCAAAACAGGAAGCTAATAGATGTCTAAAGCTGCTAAACCATGAAGAGCAGGAGGGCAGTTTATTTCAAATTATGATGACAAATAACAGAATAGTTCAAAAAAGTAAAAGCCTTTCATTCTGGGAAGCTAGTTTGGAAGATAGATGGGTAAGGCAGGAGATTGCTGTTTTTGTCGTATAACTTTCCTTTCTTTTTGATTAACTATATATACATGTATTACTCTGATTTTTTTTTAAAAAAAGAAAGCTTAATTTAGCCATAAAGTGAGATAAGATTCATGGACCATATGAACCTACACATTTAGTATACAATCACACGGTTTTTAGTATATTCATAAGGCTGTGCAATTATCACTACTAATTCCAGAACACTTACATCAACCCAAAAAGAACCAGCGTACCTGTTGGTAGTCATCTCCCATCCCTCGCTCCTTACCTCATCCCCTGGCAACAACTCATCTACTTTCTGTCTATTGTCATCTGCCTATTCTGAACACTTCATATAAATCGAACCATACAATATGTAGCCTTTATGACTGGCTACTTTTATCTTTCAAAGTTCCTCAATGTTACAGCAGTACCTCATTTTTTTTTTAATGATTGTATTTATTTTCAGCTGTGCTGGGTCTTCACCGCTGCTTAGGCTTTTCTCTAGTTGCAGTGATTGGGGGCTGCTCTCTAGTTGCAGTACACAGGCTTCTCATTGCAGAGCACAAGTTTCAGGGCATGCAGGCTTCCGTAGTTGCAGCACATGGGCTCCAGAGCATGGGCACAGTAGTTGTGGTACTCAGGCTTAGTTGCTCCACAGCAAGTGGGATCTTCTTGGCCCAGGGATCAAACCCATGTCCCCTGCATTGGCAGGTGGATTCTTTACTAACAAGGGAAGCCCCCTCATTCATTTTTATAGCTGAGTAATATTTCATTGTATACATAGACCACACTTTGTTTATCCATTCGTCAGTTGATGGAGATTTGGGTTGTTTCTTCTTTTTGGCTATTCTGAATAATGCTGCTATGAACATGTCTACAAGTTTTTGTGTGACTATGTTATCAGTTCTCTTGGGTGTATACCTAGGAGAGGAATTGCTGGATCATATGGTAACTCTCTATATAACTTTTTGTGGAAGTGCCAGTTTTCCTAAATGGTTGCATCATTTTACTAAAGATTAAGTCTTAATGGTTCTTTATTTTTTAATATATTTTATTTTTAAAAAGTATTTTTATTCATTTGACTGTGCCAGGTCTTAGTTGCAGCACATGGGATCTAGCTCCCTGTCCAGGGATTGAACCCAAGACCCCTGCACTGGGACCGTGGAGTCTTAGCCAGTGGATCACCAGGGAAGTCCCCTTAGTTCTTTAGTCTTCTTCATAATCTGATTCTGGCCTCCATCTCCTGCCCAATTTCTCATTAGCTCTGCCAACAAATGCCATTCACAGCTTTCCCGTATGTGCCAGGCTGTTTCTCACCTCTGACCTTTGTTTCAGTTTCATCTGCCTGGAAAGCAGGCTAACCTCCATATCGTATCTCGGTTAACTGCCTCCTCCAGAAAGCCTTCCCTGTCTTCATTCCTGCTCCCCTAGGATGAGGTAAGGGTCCCTCTTCTCTGTACCTATACAGCAGGTAATTAACATGCTTTGAATGCCATAACAGATTTTACAATTATGCTTTTTTGCCCTCTGTTTTATTGAAGTCTAGTTGCTGTACATCAAAGTGATTCAGTTATACACATTCTTTTTCATGATGATTTATCCCAGGAGGTTAGGTATAGTTCCGTGTGCTACACAATAGGACCTTGTTTATCCATCCTAAATGTGTTGAAGTGTTAAGAGTTTGTATCTACCATCCCCAAACTCTCAGTCATCCCTTTCCCTCCCTGTCTCCCCCTGTAACTATGCTTCTTTGTCTACCGCCTGCACTAGGAAGAGTTCTTTAAATGCAGTTGTTGGGTTTTTTTTTTCCTTTGTATCCCTCGAACCTACTGGTAGCCTTCAATAAATGGCTGTTGAATGTGTGACTTCTACAGATATTTACCAAGGATCTATTAAGAGCCAGTATACAAAGAGACCAGATATGAGACTAGTAACAGTGAACAAATGTGTGCAAGACAGTCCCTGCCCTGAATGAAGATGAGCCCTAGTCAATGGGGAAGATGGACACAGAGACAGATAAAACCAAGCAAGATCAAAAAGCAAACATGTGAGCTCAGGGGCTCGGATGACTCAAAGTAAAGGGACCGTAAAAAGTCTTCCCTTGTCTTCTTCCATTTTTCCAAAGCCCTACACACACTCCAGAGGACTGCCATTACCATTTACACTTGCCAAATTGTGTTAAATATTTTATGTGCATAATTTCATTTATTCTTCACACAACTCTACGAGAAAAGTATTGTACTGCTCCTAACAGACAGACTAAAACAAACTAAGTCTTATAGAAATTAATTCCTTTGCCCAGGGCCACAGAGTGTTCCAGCTTGAGTTTAAGCCCAGATCTGTCTGACCCCAAAGGCCATGTTCTTAATCAATAGTTTCTATACTATATAGTGAAGTCGCTCAGTTGTGTCTGACTCTTTGCAACCCTATGGACTGTAGCCTACACCAGGATCCTCAGTCCATGGGATTTTCCAGGCAAGAATACTGGAGTGGGTTGCCATTTTCTTCTCCAGGGGATCTTCCCCACCCGGGGATCGAACCCGGGTCTCCTGCATTGTAGGCAGACGCTTTACCGTCTGAGCTACCCTATATGCCCCTCCCCAAACTATACTATACTACTCATATCAACCTAAAACATCCTTCTAAGAAACACAAATAGCACTTATAACCCACATAAAAGATCTCTTTAAAAACAATATATCAAATACTTTCCTTATTTCATTTTGCAAATATTTACTGAGAGCTTCACAAACACTGGGCTTCCCTGGTGGCTCAGACGGTAAAGAATCTGCCTCCAATGCAGGAGACCCAGGTTTAATCCCTGGGATGGGAAGATTCCCCTGGAGAACATAATGGTTACCCATCCCAGTCTTCTTACCTGGAGAATCCGATGGACACAGGAGCCTGGTGGGCTATGGTCCATGTGGTCAGAAAGAGTTGAACACGACTGAGTGACTAACACTTTCACAATTTCTTTCACTTCACATGCACTAGGCACTGATGACACTCAATTTAACCCTAATCAATACACAATTCTAGAAACTGTAGCATATTTTTCTCCTCTCAATTGAGTAATGTCAAACATTTAAGTTGATTTATAGCTGAGCAAGTTATCTAAAACACAAAAAAGCAGCTAGTGTCATACTAAGGTTCATTACAGCTAGACCTACCCAGCCATCTCCCAACAAATTGTGTTCCCTCACCATGTACCACCGACCACTCTTCTCTTCCTCACTGGCAATGTTCTACTTCTTTCTCTGCTTACTAAAATCCATCCTCTTGTATGGGGCCACTCCTGATTAGGCCAAAAGCATTCTCTTATCTAGATTATATATCACCCACATCGGTGGTTTCCAAACACAGCTCATTAAAATAAACTGGCTGTTAAAATGAGAATGCCCTAAAATCAGAGAAGACATACTTTGACAAAGCAAAGGCCTAGAAACTATTGTGCATGCATGCTTAGTTGCATCCAACTCTTTGTGACCCTGTGGACTATAGCCCACCAGGCTCCTTTATCTGTGGGATTTTTTAGGCAATACTGGAATGGGTTGCCATTTCATATTTCAGGGATCTTCCCGACCCAGGGATCGAACTCCTGTCTTTTGTGTCTCCTACATTGGCAGGCAGATTCTTTATCACTGCACCACCGGATAAACAATCTAAATGTCTATCAAAATGGAGTTGGTTAAATCATTATGGCATAAAATGTGAGGACAAAAAACTGATCTAAGTTACATTAAGTGAAAATGTAACTTAATGTGCATGGAATCTACTTTTTCAGAAAGAAGATAGGTAGATAGATAAAACAATCTTGTACACACACAGTATATATTAATATCCAGAAGGATTAAAAAGAATTTCATGCATGATTGCCTTGAAACGAAGCACACAAAAAAAAACCCAGCTGTGAGAAAACTTTTCATCTTACTCTTGTAATTTTACAATTTTGAACTATCTGCCTATATAGATGGATACATTTTAATTATTAAAAAAAAAAAAAAAAGACTTAAGACTCAGCTCAGTTCTAAAGATCAGAGTCTTTGGGGGCAGGGACTACTTTTTAAACTGTTTAACTATGCAGAGATTCTGATGATCAATAAGGCTTAGGAACCACTCATATGGTACTTAAGGCCTCATATTAAAGTGTACATATGAGACTATAACTTTATACCCGTAACTAGAAAAACATGGGGGGAGAATATTTTATACTGTTTTTCCTATAGTTCTCATCTCAGAAAAGGTACTCGATAAATTTTTTTGACAAGAATAGTGAAAAGTACAACTATTTTTCTATGACATTTCATTCCGGTGCAGAAAAGTTTTTAAAAATACATTTAACATGTCATCATGGGACAGTTTATTTTTTTTTTAAGGTTTTTTGGGGTTTTTTTTAATGTTTATTAACTGGTCTGGGTCTAAATTGCAGCATGTGGGATCTAGTTCCCTGACCAGGGATCAAACCTGGAGCTCCCTGTGTTGGGAGTGCAGAGTCTTAGCCATTGGACCACCAGGGAAGTCCCCATGGGACAGTTTAAAATGACCACTTTCAAGGCCAAACATCAAAAGGGCCAACAATGATTTTTTTACTTTTTAAACACTACAGGTATGGCTAGACTGCAAGGGCAAGTGATGAAGTCCAAAGCTAAAACTGTAAGACTTAGGGATGAGTTCCACCTCCTCCTTGCATGAATGAGTACAACCAGCATTTACAGGAAACTAAAGTTGTGGATAATGGATTACAAAGGAATCCTGCATTATCACTGACAGCATCCAAACCCCCTTCCTCATAAGGAAAAGTCCTTTTCCCTTCTCTCTGGTTATAGACATGCCTCTTCCACAGCTCCCAGCTTTTTCTTCTACCGGTGCTTCCCATGTCGATTAAAGCGTTTGTAGAGAAAGCTGATGCGTTTGTTCAGGTTGTGCAGGTCATCAATGAACATCCGATTTCCTACCATTCTCTTCTTTCGAATACAACGCTGCAGTTCATTCCCCTTCCAGCCTCGAAGCCACACAGGGCCCTTGATCAATTCTTTGGGGTGCTTTTCAAAGTTTCCTGTGTAATGTGACAGAAGGCATTAGTTCCAATCTGAGAGAACCCAACCTCCACCAGCTAAGCCCTCACCAACAGCTGCATTTCCCTCAGCAGCACCTACAGACACGACAGTCAGGCTACAGTATAAAGAGCACAGATTCTGGAGCAAGACTGCTTGGGGTACAAATTCTGGCACTGCCGCGTACTAGCTTTGTAAAAACTACCTAACCTCCCTGTGCCTGAAGTTCCTTACCTGCAAAGGAGAAAGGTTATGAGGATTAAATGTGTTAAATGCATGCAGGGGACACAGAGGAGTGCCAGGTAAACTGCCAGATAAGTGTTTGTTCTTACTATTCAACAAGGTACCATTTCCACGCAGGTGAAAAAACAGTCGTTACAGCGTAACTGCGATTCTGAAATTCTGCACCACGGAGTCAAGTCTTACCCAGGATCCCGATGTTGTCATATACCCCGAACATTGCCCTCTTCTCGTTCCAACGATCAACCACTTTGGGGGGCGGGAGGGTGACCCTTACATGAAACAATCTGGGAACACCTATGGATGGGAAAGAAAGAGAATGAATCTGAGCCGCTTACGAGAAGCAGCTCTCGGGGTGTCCTGCATCAGCCACTTACCCAGAAAGAAACTTCTGCAGGCCAGCGGCACCTGGCCCCATAAGCCCCTGCCTACCACCCAAGAGAGGCTCCCTGCCATTGCTCTCGTCTCTCCCCTGCAACACCGCACGAGCACTAGAGGGAGGGCTAGACGTGGCCTTCCGGGAGATAACAGAACCTTCTCCGCTGGGGTCACACGGGTACTAACTGCACGCAGCCATCTTGGATTTTACCCAGGTAACTCTGGGCTCAAGGCCCGCCCCAGCCCCGCCTTTCCCAGCCACAAGCCCCGCCCCGCCGCTTCCGTTCTGCCCGCCGGAAGTTGTTAATGCGCTAGAAGAGCGGATGGTGTCGTCTGCTTGTTTAGGGAGTCCCAAAAATGAACTTCAAGCAAGAAAATTCACCCATTCTTGTTTCCTTGGGCGTCCCTCGACTGAGGGGCATGAAGGTCCAGAACCTGGAGCCCAGAGCTTCCTTTCTCTGTGCCCCACAGCAGTTTTGCGCTATAGCTGTTTTTATTCCCCCTATTCGACCGGGGAGGAAATCTGAGGCTGAGGGAGTGAAGTGAGCTGCTGGACGTCACATAGCAGAGGAGATGGCCGAAGCTGGACTAGAGCCTAAGCCTTCTAACTGTCGGCTCCTGTCCTGGGGGTGACTGAGTGGGTCACTGTCCCAGGGGCACGGCCACTGCTCAGCTAGGAACTCGACACCTCCGGCAAGCACCGCGGAAAAAGTGGACCTTGTAGGGAAGGAGGCGGCCGCGAGGGCGGGGGTGTGGGGGAGGGAGCTGGAATCTAAGTCCCGCCCTCCTCGGGCATTCCGGCTCCCGCGCTCTGATTGGCCGGTCTCTGCAGCGAGCGTCGCGATTGGGTCCCTTGCGGCCGTTGAGATTTGAACTCCACTTTCGTGGCTTTGCCCGCGCCGCGCTGAGCTCGGTGGCGGGTGTTTTCCGCTGCCTGGCGGGTATTGGTCGGTTTCTCTCCCCGCGGGAGTGCTGCCTCGCAAATTAGTGCATATTGTGCCCTCCGTGAGTTTTTTTTTTTTTTTTCATTCCAGCCCCACAACGCGAGTTGGAGGAACGGCGGGTGAAGCTCTCTTGTAAGGTGTGGTGTTCTGGGGGAACGGGGAAAGAGAGGCCGGGAAAATCTGGCATCCGGCAGTGGGATGCGGTATTAGACTGGAGGTCTAGTTGGTGTGTCCTTGTGCTACAGCGTGGTGGAAACAGTCATAGATCCGCAGTGGAATTTGGGCAAATCGCTTAACATTCCTTAGTCTCAATTTCCTCATCTGTAAATGGAGTCAAATTACTATGGACTCCATGCAGTAGGCATTTGGAGAGACTTAGATCAGGTATGACGTTTGCGTAGCATAATAGAACCTGGCACAGAGTAAACAAATAGTAAATATTAATGTTCTGTCATTCTGGAGACAGGAAACCCATCATTTCACACTGGGTCACTGTTCTGGTCTCAAATGAGACCTCTCTATATACTTAAGAAGTTTTCCCATAAATCGGAAATAACAGTGCTAACTTAATGGATTGATATGCCACTTTACAGTTCTTTAAATATTTTAATATCCCTTGACTCATTTGATCCTGAGAGCAACTTTGTAATCAGAGATCAGTAATCCTGTTTTACAGATGAGGCCCAGTGCGGCCTCATCTGTGATGTGAGTGATGTGACCAAGTGTCAAAGAGCCACAATTAGAGTTTAATTCTAGTCCAGGGTTAATCACATCTTTTAAGATAATGTTATTAGCTTGATGCAAAACTAAACGGCATGTATATTTGAGGAGGAGAGTAAAAGAAGCAGATTAAAAAGACAGCCTTTAGATGTAGACCCTGACTTATTTGCTGTTTGGCTTCCAGCCCTGTGAGCCACTGGGAGAAAGATGTCTCCCCAAATATGTGAATTCCATCTACCCTTATCCCCAGAAGAGTTATTGAAAAGTGGAGGGGTGAATCAGTATGTCGTGCAAGAGGTACTGTCCATCAGACATCTTCCATCGCACCTTAAAGGTAAGACTCCATAGCTGCCACTGTGACTAGCGCTTCAGAACAACCGCCGGCATCTGATTCTATTGTCTGTCTGTTCACTACACGACTAAGCTCCATGGGGGTGAGGGACATGTCTTTTCTATTACTTTCTGTTTTCTTTGTAGTGTTGTGTTACATGAAGAATATATTCATTAACCACTTTCTCTAAGTTACGCAATAAACAGTTCTGGTGTATATGATTAGTCTTTGGGGAGAATTTAATTTTTGATGTTTACCTCTTAACCATATGCCAGAATACAGTCGTGGTAGTTTTAAGAATTACAGCAGAAAATGTTTCCTAGAATGTCTGAGATTTGACCTGACTTGTTTCAGGTAATAGTTTTTTAGAGCCCAGTTCACATTTCCAGGAATGTGCAATGATGGATAAAAGCATATGTGCACAGTGGCAATACTGTACAATATATATATAATTCAGTTACACACTGAAACCTGTAGATGACCACAGACAGTTCCTGCAATTATCAGCAAGACCCCACGCATAATGTCACTGTACTGGTTGGAAGTGTCTTGTATCAGTTAGATTGCTTTGGAAAGTTACAGAGAATAGAGATTAAGTCTGTTACCGCCCACAGCAAGTAGGGTTCATTCATTATCAAGCAGCTTGATGATGAAACTGCAGCTTGTCTCTTCGTGGCCTTCCCGTTATTGTTACCAGATGACAGCTCCTTGCTCTGATGAGCAGAGATAGAGAAAGGGATTTTTCTATCTTTTATAACAATTGCATTGCTTTTGGCATTTAGAATCCTAAATGTAAGTTCTGTAAATAACCCATGATCAGATCGTTTAATTTGTTGAAGTATTTACTGGTGGTAATGCTGTGTGCCAGGAAGTGTTCTCGTCACCTGGGGATACAGTAGTAAACGGACAGATGACAAAATTGTTTCTCTCACGGCCTTCAACAACCAATAAGGTTGTAAATGCCAAAGAGAAAAAACTTTAAAGATAAAAAAAGAATACAGTGTGTGTTACAGATCAGCATTTTATGTTGGATGATCAGAAAAGACTTGCTGGTAGGTGACATTTAAGCAGAGACCTTACAAGTGAGGACATTAACTGTGCAGATTCCGAAGGAAGGGCAGACAGGAAAAGCCAGTCCTGAGCCCCTGAGGTGGGGAAATGACAGTGTGGTTGGAGGGGAGCATGCTGGGAAAAAAGAGGTCAGGTGGGAAGTAATACAGATTATTCTAGAGTCTTGAACCTCAAAATGTGGTCTTCAGGAGCATTAGTATCATTAGTTAGAAGCTTATCATGATTTACGAGCTTATTAGAAATGCAGAATAAAAACCCATCCCCAAACTGCTGAATCAGAAAATCCACTTCTTAAGAAGATCCCCAGATGGACATTTGGTGGCTCAGACATAATCAATCTGCCTGCAATGCAGGAGACCCAGGTTCAATCCCTGGGTCAAGAAGATTGCCCTGGAGAAAAGAATGGCTACCCACTCCAATATTCTTGCTTGGAGAATTCCATGGACAGAGGAGCCTGGCAGACTGCAGTCCATAGTGTCGCAAAGAATGTCTATTGTGTTGAGCAGAGACTGTAAGGGGCAAGGGAAGAAGCAGGAGCTAATTCAGAGGCTATTGAAATAATACCAGGGAACTTGCTTGGGGTGATAGCAGCAGAGGTGATCATAAAATGTTAGATTCTGAGTAAATTTTGAAAGTAGAGTCAACAGAATTATTGTTGGACTGGATTAGATTTACAGGGTTAGAAAAAGAATCGAGGATGATTATAAGGCTGTTTGACTTGAGCACCTAGAAGAATGGAGTTGTCATCTACTGAGATGGGGCAGTGTATGAAAGGAGAAGATTTAGACTGTTGGTTATATGATTGTGGAGTTTAGGGGAGAGGTGCCAACTATTGATACATATTTGGGATTTACTTTTCAACATATAGAGGGTGTTTAAAGCCATGAGATTGAGTTGAAGAAGAAAAGCAGTTTCAGAAGTAAGACCTAAGACAGTCCAACATTTGGAGGCTGGAAAGATGAGAAAGAACCAGTAGAAGAAATTAAGGGCCAGTCATTGAGGCAGAAAGTGAGCAAAGATGCTAAATGGAAGCTAAATTAAGAAAAGGGAAAGGAGAGATCAGCTGCACGTTTAATCCTGGACTTAACAACGTGGCTTTTGCTAGTAACCTTGATGAACACTATTTCAGAATGGTAGGGTCAGAAGCCTGATCGGAATACATTTGTGAGAAAGTGGGGTGAGAGAGGTAATTAGAGATGGTAGGTTTAGATAAGCCTTTCTGTTTGTTTGTTTGTTTGTTTGTTTTGCTTTAAGGAGTAGCAGAGAAATAGGGTGTAGCTAGAGGGGCAAACAGAGTCAAGGAAAGACTTAGTAATACTTTTATTTTTTTTTTAAGGTGAGCAACTCTACATGTGTTTATGCTGAATGTGGGGCTTCCTAGGTGGCGCTAGTGGTAAAGAACCCACCTGCCTACGCAGGAGGTATAAGAGACTTGGCTTCCATCCCTGGGCCAGGAAGATCCCCTGGAGGAGGAAATGGCAACCCACTCCAATATTCTTGTCTGGGGAAATCGCATGGACAGAGGAGCCCAGCAGGGTACATACAGTTCATGGGGTTGCAAAGAGTTGAACGTGACTGAGCACACATGGATGCATGCCGAATGGGAATACTCTGAGAGGGGAAAGTTAATGATGCGGGAGGGAAAGGGAAGAAGAATTGTTGGAGAAGTATCCTACAGGGGGTCAGAGAGTATATGATGGGGGGTGGGGGGGAGATGGTTTTACTAGAGCAAGGACGGTTTATCCACGGCAGTGCAAGAGAAAGTAGAACATGTGGACCCAGATGCAGATAGTGCCTGCCGGTAATACAGAGTTTGGCACAGCTGGAGGTTCTCTTCTGTCTGATTCTGTTTTGTTATGGGCAGAAAAAAGGTGTGCAGTAATGCCTAGAAGAAAGCAAATAGGCCTGGGAACTTGTTAAAGGCTTACTAAGGGCCTACTTGAAGTCCTGGATGAGAATAGTTGGCATGGTTGTATGTTTCCTCGAGCCACGTTCGTAAGTTTTAAAAAGCAGAACAGAGAAATGAATATGTGATATGACCTCAACGCATAGAGGATAAACTGAAAAAAAAGTTAGCCAGATGTTAACAGTGTTTATTTCTTTCTCATTTTCACTTACTGTATTTTCTAGATTACAGAAGGAGGTTTGTAAGAATGGGAAATGGCTTACAAGTACTGAGTTACATTGTGTGCCAAGTATTGTCCTTGCTGCTTCACATGGATTATCTCACTTAATCTTTACCAAAAAATTCTCAAAAGCCCTAAGAGATACCATCTGTTATTATTCCCAATTTACAAAAGAAGAAACCGAGACTTGGTAAGCTAAGTAACTTAGTCTAGTAAATATTCAAGCTGGATATAAATGTAAGCAGTGTGACTAGACTAGGTCAGTGGGTGATGCTTCGGAGAGGTAGAGGGGGGTGTGAATGGAGAGAATCATTGAATGTAATAGAAAGTAGGTAACAGGTAATCTTTGAAAGAATAGCTGTTAGATTTATCAATCTCAGAAACTAGGTTTCAGGGAATTGAGAAAGATTAGACAGATTTTAATGGGACATGAGAGCAAAGTCAAATGAAAGGCATTGATTGTTTTTGTACTGTTTGTTTTAAAGAAGTGGGGGCCTGAGCATGTCAGAAAGAGAGTGTTCCCTGGAAAGGATGAAATCAGAGTTGAGAGAAAGGAGGTAAGACTTTGGCAAGGCAGTGAGAACAGCTTAGCATTGGAACAGAAAATCTTTTCACTTGAGACTGAAGCAAAGTGGGAAGGTGTTGGCAGAATGATTTGTGACTGAGAGGCAAGATTATTTTGGGGCTCATTTTTTGGGTAAAGTAGAAAATAGTCATCTACTAAAGGAAGAGAGGCAAAGGGTCAGAACGTATAAAGAGGAGGATGTGCTGTGAGTATATTGTAAGGAGTCAGTAGGAGCTGGGGAAATAAAATAGTTTGTTAAACATTGCAAAGGACCAGGTCATAGTTGGACAACATAACACTGTAATGTGATGATGAATCAGGTCAGCGAGCCAGCAGTGATAATGGAGTACAGGTTCAAGCTTTACTTTCCAGGCAAACCAACTTGGCACCGCAGAAAAGATTTTGACAAGAATTCTTTCCCTCCCCACCCACAGAAAGAGCTAGATCTACAGGTTGTTTCAAAAATTAACTCCATACAAGGGTAGCAAGGCTGTGTTTGTGGGGTTTCTCCGGTGGCTCAGCAGTGAAGAATCCTCCTGCCAATGCAGGAGACTCAGGTTCGATCCCTGGGTGGGGAATAGCCCTTGGAGAAGGAAATGGCAACCCATTCCAGTTTTCTTGCCTGGGAGATCCCATGAACAAAACCTCGCAGGCTGTAGTCCATGGGGTTGCAAGAGTCAGGCATGACTGAGCGACTGAACAGCAACAACAAAGCACTCTCGCACTACACTGGAGCTCCCGGACAGCCACATAATCACAAGGGTAAACAGCCTGTACGTTGGAGAAGGAAACGGCAACCCGCCCAGTATTCTTGCCTGGAGAATCCCAGGGACGGAGGAGCCTGGTGGGCTGCCATCGATGGGGTCACACAGAGTCGGACACAACTGATGCGACTTAGCAGCAGCAGCAGCGGGAAACAGCCTGTACACTTAAAGCCATCCTCTACCCAGACAGCCATTCTGCTTTTCACTTTGAGGAAGTATAGCATTCAATAAATTACAAGAAATATTCACCACTTTATTGTAAAATAGGCTTTGTACTAGGTGATTTTTGCCCCCAACTGTAGGCTGTTGTAAGTGTTCTGAGCATGTTTAAGGTAGACTAGGCTAGGCTGTGGTATTCAATAGGTGAGGTAGTATTAGATTTTTGACTTAACAATGTTTTCAATTTATAGCAGATGGTAAGCTATAGTCCATGGGGTTGCAAAGAGTCGGACATGACTGAGCAACTTCACTCACATTCCAAATGTAGCCCCATGGTGAATCAAAGCAGGTCCATGGTAGCAAATGAACCTAAGTATTTTGCAAATGTTTGACATAACACACTAAAGGACTGAAGAACTAAGTAACTAGGAAAGCCAGCATTTTGACTGTGAGCTGTATACGAAAGAGCTTTACACAATTAGCGTCAGGTAGTTAGTAAATTTATTTTTTAAAGGGGTATGGGTTAGCAGTTCTGAAACTGTTACATGTATATACTAGGATTAAGCAAATACATAAATGAACTTACGTTTTTAATATACACTAGAGAGGTAAAAATAGATACAAGGGTATGTCCATTTATACTTACACACATATATGTCCTGCATTTTGCAGTCTGGGTGGAAAGACCTCCTAGTGGTCAAGTACGGGACAGTGTGAACAACAAAAGAAAAAGTAATAGGAATGGATTAAAACACAGAATAAACAAAACATTCATGAGCCCATTCTGATTGAATACATAATTTATGTATTGAAGGGAAAGAAACAGCTCATACTTAAAGTGGCATTCCCATTGAAAGTGAAAGTGAAGTCACTCAGTCGTGTCTGACTCTTTGCAACCCCATGGACTGTAGCCTACCAGGCTCCCCTGTCCATGGGATTTTCCAGGCAATAGTACTGGAGTGGATTGCCATTTCCTTCTCCAGGGGATCTTCCCAACCCAGGGATTGAACCCGGGTCTCCCGAGTTGTAGACAGACACTTTACCATTTGAGCCACCAGGGAAGTCTAGTAAATATAAAAGGAATGATAGAAATAGACAAATCACCATTTAATAAAAGTAATCTTTGTGGCAGGTAAAAGTCATTCATTGTTGCTTAAATTAGGGGGCAGAATGTGGTGAGAAACAGGATGTTTGCATAGTTGCAAAGTATCTCCCTACAAAATACTTATTAGTTGCAAAGGGGAACATAGTAACTTTGCAGTGGAGACACCTGGCAAACCCTACCCACTGATCAGTTAACATTGCCAGTAATAAGGCATCATGTCCTTCTGGGTATAATGGTTGAAGGACGCAACCTCCCTTTCTCAGTGATCTAGCCAAAAACGCATGGCCTCAACCTAATCATGAGAAACTAGCAGACAAACCTAGAGTGAGGAACATTCTATAGAATAACTGGCAAGCAACACTTCAAGTGTCAAAGACAAAGATCGGAGGAAAGTAAGGTGGTGTGATGGCTAAATGCACTGTGGTGTCCTAGGTTGACTCCTGTCCTGGGAAAAGGATAGAATTAGACCAGCTGGCAAAACTCAAGCTCTGTAGGTTAGTCATTAGTGTTCAGTTAATGTTCATTTTTTGGTTTAGAATAGATCCTTATAGTGATATAAGATGTTACCATTATCTGGGTGAAGAATACAGGAACTCTATACTGTTTTTACTACTTTTATCATTTCAGAATCTAAAAAGATTTCTGAGTTTGTATTCATTATTAAGTTGGACAAGTCGCAAAACTACTCTGACATTTAATTTCTTTTGCCATAAAATAGACACAGTACTATTTGCTTCAGCTCGCTCAGAGATGGAGTAGTAAAACTCAATTGTTCTGATAAAACAGGACAAAATGTCAGGTGTTATTATAATAGGTTACATTGAAATGAACTGTGTCCTTTAGTGATTCTACCAAGAAAATCATTTAACTCCATTTTTTTCTGTCTTGAACAGAATTAACCAAAAATGCCTCTCCCCTCTTTACTGATCAGTTTCTTTCACCTTTATAGCATTTCAGACTGCCTTTCGAGCTCAGGGGCCCCTGGCTGTGCTGGAGCATTTTGATACCATCTACAGCATTCTGCAGTAAGTAAAGTAGCGCCTCTGGTAACTTTAAAAAGACCTGGTGACTGTTTGCCCTAACTTTGCATGTTAGTCTGGATATTCCATATTATAGTTCACTGATACCTGGTTCTGGGTGCTGATATTTCTGCTCATGAGCATTTACCCCAGCTCGCCACCAAATTTATTAAGTCGAGTGATTTCACTTGTTTTTGTAAGAGTTAGACTCCTCGGGTTTGATCTGACCTGTTAGAATGGGCTCTGCAGGTTCCTGGCTCACCCCTGGCACTTTCTTTCCCTCATAGTCACTTTCGAAGTATAGACCCTGGCCTCAAGGAAGACACACTGGAATTCCTGATAAAAGGTGTCTGTGGGAAGGGGGTAGGGGACGGAAGGGGTGTGTTGCTGTTTGTTTGCTGTTCCCTGCATTTTATCAGCCATGTGATGATATCAAGGCTGTGGTGAATCAGTTGGCTTGGCTAAGCCCGGGACCTCTGACCTACTAGGTCTGTAATCTTGGTGGGCGATACAGAGCAGTGTGTGTTCACTGTAAGGGCAGACCGACAATATTCTTCCTACTTGTGGGCTGCCTCTCTTCAATGGAGGCTGTTCTTCCCGTTGCCAGAGAGAACGTGGGGTAACGAGTGAGAGAGTAGGAATAGGGCATGCTCGGGACATCAGGGTCAGGGATCCAGAGGGCTTAGCCTGTGCTGTGGCCACTGAGAGATGAAACACAGATCTTTGGTAATCTGATGGCTGCAAGTGCTGGGGCTTTGAAGTTGGGTGGTGTGAGGAAAGTGAGTGAAACTGACCCCAGATCCTGCCCTTTGCAGTGGTGTCCCGCCACTCCCAAGAACTCCCTGCCGTCTTGGATGATGCAGCTTTGAGTATGTCAGACAGAAGCGCCCACCTGAACGCCCTCAAGATGAACTGCTATGCTCTGATACGCCTCTTGGAGTCCTTTGAGACCATGAGCAGCCAGACGGGTCTCATGGACCTGGAGCTTGGTGGGAAGGTAATTTAGTGTTCCTGGCTCACTTAATAAGGGGTCTGGGGAGATGGGGGAGTTGGTGGAAAAGATGGAAGTCAGTGATTTTGAGAATCCTTTCCCTTTCTGCCCTTGGTCCTCCTTTAAAGTTTATGAGAAGGTACTCAGAAGTATCACAGTGTATCTTTCGCTGAGAAGCAGCTCTTATAGTTTGGAACTTGTAATCCTTCTGTCTTACTTTCTACCTTGTCTTGACACTGAATAGCTTGGGCACTCAGACTAACGGATTGTGACCCTCTTTTCTTCCTCATTTTTTCCTAAATATATCCTATTTTAGGGTAGGAAATCCCGGGCCAAGGCAACCCATGGCTTTGACTGGGAGGAAGAGAGGCAACCAATTCTTCAGCTTTTAACACAGCTGCTCCAGTTGGACATCCGTCACTTGTGGAACCACTCAATAATCGAAGAGGAGTTTGTCAGGTGGGTGGTGACTGCGCCAGGGGATGCTGGCCGTGAGGAATGAGGGCTCTGGTGTTAGAGATGCTTTTGAAATACTTCGTTTTATGCCATAGTTCTATCTGTAATATATAGACGTGTGCCAGTTATGTTGAGTTGTTCAGAAGTAGACAACGAAGGTTAGAAACAGCTTTATTTACTCACGTAGCAGTATTTACAGAGAATCTCCTAACTACGTGGCTGGTATCATTAAAGGTATTGAAAACCAGCATTTCTGCCCTCTTACGAGTTTGTATATTAGAGCAGAAGACAGTTTTTTAAATAAGCAAAATATGTAGTATGCTTTCAGGTTTATTACTATGGAGAAAAACAGAGGGGGTGGGAAGTGTGATGGGAAAGGCCTGTAGTTTGTATCAGCGGCTCTAGCAAGACTTTTTGAGGTGGTGGCATCTGAGCAAAGTCTTCGAGGAGGTAATGAGAGCCTCGAGGAGAACTGAAGGCAGAGCATGGGCAGGAAATGGGTACCAAGGAGGGAGTGTGCTGAACAGGCCATGTAAGAGCACTGAGGCCAGAGCGACGGCCGAGACAGGTGAGGGTCGGGCTATGAGGTTGGAGCAGGGGACGCCAACTGCAGGTCCCCGTGGGCCACCACGGTGACTTTGCCATCAGCGTGAGGTGGGGCCCCTCGGGGTTCCAAGCACGGCAGTGAGGTCACTCTGGCTGTTGTGTCAAAACAGACTCTGGTGGGAAAGGAGGAAAGCGGGAGACCAGCTAGGAGGCTGTGGCGGTGACTTGGGCAGGAGATGGCCATAGCTTAGACCCAAGAGGGAGAGGAGATGGGGAGCCGTGGGTGCAGTCTGTATTTGTTCCTTAAGGAGAGCCTACAGGATGAGCTGGCAGATGCATTAGAGGTTGGAGGGAGGGTGTGGTCGAGGATGACTCACCTAGGGTTCTGGGTTGAGCATTTGAAAAAATGGAGTTGCTGGTAACTGAGATAACAAAGCCTGTGGGAGTGTGTTGGGGGGTGAAGTAGAAGTTCTGCTTTGGATGTAGAAAGTTGGAGCTGTCTTTTAAGACATCCAAATAATGTCACATTCGGATGTGAAATGTACAAAGCAAAGAAGTAAAGGAGAGAGATCTGAGCTCAAGCACCCATTTGGGAATGTAATGCATTTATATAAATGGCGTTTGTAGCCATGAGACTGAATGAGATCAGTAAATCAGTAAGCATAGCTAGAAGAGAGCAGAAATCAGAGGACTGTACCTTGGGGTACTCCAGCATCAGGAGAGTGAGTTGAGGAGGAACCAGCTAAGAAATAGGGAGGAGCCTGGGCTCCTGCTGCCAGATGAGGCATGCTTCAAGGGAAAGGGAGTGACCAGCTATGTCAGATGCAGCCGAAAGTTCAGCCAAGATAAGGACTGAGTTGACCATTCAACATTGAGAAGTCATCAGTGATTTTGTCCAACTTTTTTTTTTTTTTTTTTTTTTAATTTTTATTTATTTATTTGACTGTGCTGGGTCTTAGTTGCAGCATGTGGGATCTAGTTCCCTGACCAGGGATGGAACCTGGGCCCCTTCCATTGGGAGCATGGAGCCTTAGCCACTGGACCACCAGGGAAGTCCCGATTTTGTCCAACTTTTATCATATATTAAGCTTCTGTGCAGACATCATAACTGGTGGAAAGGAGGGAGTACCTACATGGAGGTCAGCAAAGCAACTAGATGTAGAAGGTGATAGAGTAGAAGAAACTAGAAGACCCTGACTGCAGCAGCAGAGATAGAATGAATGAGGCAAGGGCAGTATAATTGAGTCCAGACCACTTATATCATCATCTTAATCTTCTTTTCTCAGCTTGGTTACTGGCTGCTGCTACCGCCTCCTGGAGAACCCCACCATTAGTCACCAGAAGAACCGCCCTACCCGAGAAGCCATAACGCACCTACTGGGTGTAGCTTTGACACGTTATAACCACATGCTGAGTGAGTCCGCCCTTCCTTTTCCCCACCCCTCCCTGAGGCCCAGGATCATGGCTCATGTGCAGGACTCCACAGGTGCCACTGTGAAGATCATCCAGATGCTACAGCACTTCGAGCACCTGGCATCCATCCTGGTGGCAGCTGTGAGTCTTTGGGCAACTGATTACGGAATGAAGAGCATTGTAGGAGAGATCGTAAGGTGACCCTGCCTTCTCTACGTTTCTAATTCTCATTTTCCTCAGGGAGAAGAAGAATATTGGAGACAAATCCTCTGTTTAATCCTACATTCCTTCAGATGTTGTTGTTTAGTTGCTAAGTCATGTCCAACTCCTTGCGACCCAATGGACTGTAGCCAGCCAGACTCCTCTGTCCATAAGATTTCCCTGGCAAGGAGACTGGAGTGGGTTGCCATTTCCTCCTCCAGGGGTTCTTCCCACCCCAGGAATTGAACTCCTGCATTGGCAGGCAGATTCTGAAAGGTTGCTGCTGCACGCTGTGTGTTACACCAGAATTCGTGACCTCTGGAGGAAAGGATTTCGATCCGGGCTCAGAGATGAGGCTTGACTACTTGGACCTTTTTGTGTAGCAAAGTTTTATTAAAGTATAATAGAGAAAGCTTCTGACACAGACATCAGAAGAGGACAGAAAGAGTGCCCATTGCTAGTTTTTAGCAAGGCATTTTATGTCTGTTAGCAAGCTGCTGATCAGATAAGAGAGACACCTCAAGGCTGAGGGAGTTTCACCAGGCCCCTCTCCCACAATATGCATTTTTGAGATAGGATGGCACAAAGTGTATCATCCCCGGCCATAAAACAATTGACATGAATACTGGTTTGTTGAGCCATTATCAACCCAAGGTTTGAGAAAAGAAAAAAAAATTAGTCTTAGGCGGAACTATTTTGAAGAAAGACAGATTCCAAAGCAGATACATCGTTTCGTTGACATAGCTTAAGAAAAATATTTCCATAAGAAAAATTTGGTTAGCTCAAGGCAGAACCAGTTGTTATTAGAAGCCTCTTTTAATTTTGTTGTAGCAAAGGGGAAAATATGTCTGCCACTTGGAGTTTATTTCCTCCTGCCGCGTGGGGACCTTTGGCCTTCCTAACTGTTAACCCTCTCAATTCTTTACCATCTTGACCCACCAGGGAAGCCCCCTTCAGATGTTAGATGCCAACTTAATTCTTGCCAGGACCTAAGTGATTAGGTTACGCTGCTCTGGCTGTGTTTATTCCCCTGTGTAGAGAGATTGGACAGAAGTGTCCCCAGGAGCTGAGTCGGGACCCTACGGGGGCAAAGGGTTTTGCAGCCTTCCTGACGGAACTCGCAGAGCGCATCCCAGCCATCCTGATGTCCAGCATGTGCATTCTGCTAGACCATCTGGATGGAGAGGTAGGTGGTCCCTTGGTCAGTGGGTTGTGAGTCCATTGTTGAAATGCTGTTTCTCAACATGAAGGTAATAACTTTCACATGAAGTCAAATTGTCTCGGCTTATCACTGTGACAATTCCTTCCTGTAGAGAAGCAGATGACGTTTATTGAATTAAAGGGTCATGTCAGTATCACACTTTCATCCCAACCTGGTAGAGAGATGACAGTTCCACAGCTTAAGTCAGTGAGGGACTGGGCTGTGGTTCTGGGTCCATCCATTCTTCAGGATGAAGCCCTTTCTTGCCGCCCGGCTCTCAGATGCTCCCACATCACCTCTCTCACTTCTCTTGTCCTCAGTGTTAACCTGGCTCCTTCCCAAGCTGACACTAGCTCTCAGTGAATGTTAAGAATCTGCTTATTCACCTGATGTACTGATACCATAACTATATTGCAAGACCCCATTCTCTGGTTCTTGGCGTGGCAAAAACCCTAGACTATTCTCCCATCAGATTCTGCAGTGCACATGGTCACTAGGGCTGATTGCTGTTTCTCTGTCAGTGAATTGTGGGAAGGAGATTGTGAGGGAAGGCAGTGTTATTAGTAAGAATCAAAGGCTTTGAGGCTTCAGAAGCAAGGTGGTAATCAATGCTTCTCAGACGTGTGTTGGTGAGTGGATATGACTTCACATTCAGCTGCCACCATGACTACCTCCTTGCATGGTGCGGGGGCGCGGTGCTGCTCTGGGCGCTTGTTTGTTTTGTCCCTACGTTCTCTTCTGAGCAGACAAGGCCCTTCTGTCATTCAGCTTTTTCCAGTGACCTCAGGATGAATGCCCAGCTTCCAATGCAGGGGGGTGTAGGTTCTCTCCCTGGTCAGGGAACTGAGGTCCCGATGCTGAGCAGCATAAGAGTTTAGGGCAAGGACGTCAGTGTGGAGGTGCAGGGCCCCACCAGCCTCGCTCTCCCTCAGAATTACACGATGCGCAACGCTGTGCTGGCGGCCATGGCAGAGATGGTGCTGCAGGTCCTGAGCGGGGATCAGCTGGAGGAAGCGTCCCGGGACACCCGGGACCAGTTCCTGGACACCTTGCAGGCCCATTGCCACGACGTCAACTCCTTTGTGCGCAGCCGCGTCTTGCAGCTCTTCACCCGAATCGTCCAGCAGAAGGTGAGTGGCCGTTGATGTGACAGAGATCCACAGAACCCCTCTATGCAGGCTGAAGGAAAAAGGAAAACAGCTGTGTCAAAGAAGAGTCTAGAATTCAGGATTTCACTGCCAGTAGTAAAGGTCCTCTTTTATCAGGGACAAGGATTCTGGCTCCATTCAAGAACTACACCGAAAAAAAAAAAAACTACACCGTCTTAATACACACAGTATTCCTGAACTACTCACATCCCATAGAAAAGTTTCCTCAGATGAGTGGCTCGCACATGTAGAGTGCACCTCACCGTCATCTTGACATTATGGCCAGTGTGGGCTGGGATCTGATCCTCTCCACCTGCCCCCCGCAGGCTCTGCCCCTGACGCGTTTCCAGGCAGTGGTGGCCTTAGCTGTGGGGCGTCTGGCAGACAAGTCGGTACTGGTCTGTAAAAGCGCCATCCAGCTGCTCGCCAGCTTTCTTGCCAATAATCCCTTTTCCTGCAAGGTACGTAGCCCTTGGCCCACCCAGAAGAGGGATTAAATGGAAACAGGTGAAATTCCATGAGTTAATGACCCTGATAATTCATTGTTCCTTGGTAGCTTAGTGACACTGACCTTGCTGGACCACTGCAGAAGGAGACACAGAAATTACAAGAGATGAGGGCCCAGAGGCGAGCCACAGCGCCTTGTGAGTAGGGGCTGTGGGGGAGCTTTCAACCCCGACACCCTTCTCCCCACAGCAGGGAGCTCAAGGCAAGAGTCTAAGTGAAACCTTCTCATTCAGCCACAGAGCTAGACCCCACCGAGGAGTGGGAGGCCATGCTGCCAGAGTTGAAAGCTACCCTGCAGCAGCTGCTGACGCTTCCCCAGGAAGGAGAGGGGATGTCTGAGGGCGTTGCCGAGACAGAGACTCCCGAGGAGGTGGAAGGACGCATCCGTCGGTTACTCACCAAAGCTAGTTACAAGTACGGGAGAGAATGCAGTATTCTCTCGTGACCCATTAGGTTTAGAGTTCACCTTTGGGAAACTGTGTGTGTGTGTGTGTATTTTTAATTGAAGTATAGTTAATTGGCAAGTTGTGCTAATTTCTGCTGTATAGCAGAGTAACTGTTATACACATATATACATTCTTTAATGATACCTTTTTTTTAAATGAAAAATCTCTTCCAAGCCTGCTTTCTAGCCACGTAGTTCCCTTCCCATAGGGCAGCAACAGTAGTGGTTAAGCACCTCCTTCTAGAGAGAATGTTTAGTCACACAGTCAAATGCACCTTCATTTCCTGCCCCGACCCCTTTTTACACAAGCGACAGCGTTCTCCAGCAGACAGTCTGGGTTCTCGGGGGACTCATGAACCAGGCTCTCTGACACAGGCTGCAGTGACACTCTCAAGGGGGCGGGATTGGTGACAGGCCGTGTTCTGTCAGGCAGGCCATCATCCTCACTCAAGAAGCCATAAGCCACTTCCAGAAGTCTGAACCCTTCTGTCATGTGGACCCGGAAGAGTCAGAGGAGACTAGGTTCCTCAGTCTCTTAGGAAACATCTTCAAAGGTAAATTCCTTTTCCTTCTTCAGTCAGCAAACAGCACACTTCAGCTAGTATTTATGGCCCATTGACTTTATGTCAAACACTGACCTGACTCACAGCCTGGTACTGAAAGAGGCCAGAGGGGTGTCTGCACTGTGTCTGCTTGGGAATGGAAGCAACCCACAAGCCTGAGATCCATAGTCACAGGGAGTGGGAGGGTATTTCAAGCCATTAGACGACTCAAGAAATCTTTTCTGAGAAATGAACCAAGATATTTTAGACTAAATTCTAAATTTGTACTTTCCTATTGGGAGTTCCCTGGCAATCCAGTGGTCAGGACTTCACATTTCCATTGCAGGGGGCGTGGGTTTAATCCCTGGTTAGGGAACTAAGATCCTGTAAGCCGCATAGCATGGCAAAACAAAACTTTCCTGTGGTAGAAACACATACTCATGGATGTTTAGAACTGTTAGGTTTCCCCACATACCCTTGAACAAAAACTATCCTGTAATTCTCTAACTCTAGGCCCATCAGCTCCCACCCAGGAGGAGAATCCCCAGACGGCTGCAGGGAGCTTGGGCCCAGGAGAGACTGGCTGTAGGGACAAGCACAGTGGGTCAGAGCCCAAGGACTGCAGCGATGAGCTGGTGAAGCAGGAGTTGCTGGTGCAGTACCTGCAGGACGCCCACAGCTTCTCCCTGCAGATCACCAAGGCCATTGGCATCATCAGCAAGATGATGTACGAACACACAACTACAGGTGTGCCGGCATCCCTACCGCACAGGCCAGGGCTCGCAGTTGGAAGGACCTGTCTTGTCTGTATTTGATTGATGTCCGTCTGCTCCTTTGAAGGGCCCAGATTCTCTACTTCCATTTGCCTGGTGTAGCCCTGTGGAGTGTGCATATTGTATTTCACGGGGCATGGGAGGGAGGTGGGGTCCTCAGGAGAAATGGGGAGGGTGACCCCTCACATGTTGCTACATTAAGAGAGATTCTGTCTTTAAGTGTTGGGGCGTTTCGCCGTGCTGATAGGTGACATTTGTGCTGTCCTCTCAGTGGTGCAGGAGGTGATTGAATTCTTTGTGATGGTGTTCCAATTTGGGGTACCCCAGGCCCTGTTTGGGGTGCGCCGCATGCTGCCTCTCATCTGGTCGAAGGAGCCTGGCGTCCGGGATGCTGTGCTTAATGCCTACCGCCAACTTTATCTCAAACCCAAGGGGGACTCCGCCAGGTACACGGGCTGCATTGGCCTTTGCTAACTTCCCTGAAGTCAGCCTCTCCCAGGATGTGTCTAGTCTCCTGAGGGGAGGTGGGGGAGTGGGCTCCTCCTAGGGGACTTCTAGACCCAGAGGCATTAGGTCTGTGATGGACTGGGGGAGAGAACTCCCAGTGAAACCCAGCCTAAGCAGTTATTTGGTTTGTTTCTTTTTATTGAAATATAGTATAATACAACATTATATAAGTTACAAGTATACATTGTAGTATTCAGAATTCTTAAAGGTTATATTGTTTTTAGTTATAAAATATTCCCCATGTTGCACAGTGCATCCTTGTAGCTTATTTTATACACGATAGTTTGTCCTGTTAGTCCCCTACCCATATATTGCCGCTTCCCCACCTCTCTCCCCACTGGCGACTGCTAGTTTGTTCTCTTTGTCTGTTTATCTGAAATAGTTGTTTTTTGTTTGATGCTGGTGGGATTGCCTAATAACCTATTTGCCAGGTTCAGCTTCTCCGTCTTTTAATGACCCCTGATCTCTGCTGTTCCCACAGAGCCAAGGCCCAGACTTTGATTCACAATCTCTCTCTGCTGCTGGTGGACGCTTCAGTTGGGACCATTCAGTGTCTTGAGGAAATCGTAAGTATGCTCACTTCCACTTAACTCATTCAGCAAGTATTAGTGAGATTATGGTGTGCTCAGCAACTTACTCAGCCCTTCAAAGAAATATAAGATTATTTGCTTTCAACTCTAGTTGGCAGCCAAAAAACATAAAACATTTTAGAGCAATGCAGCAGATAGTTAAGTGGTGTAGGTAACAGTTATTGTAGCAACAGTAGTATAACACATTATGCCAGGCACTAATTTAATCGTTTTGTTCATATTAACATGTTCATCCTCACAATGGTTCTAGGAGGCATTATTATTATCTACTTTTTCCAATAGGAAACTTGAGGTACAGAGAGCTTAAAGAACTTGGCTAACTTCAGCCAGTTAGTGACAAAGTTTAAGATTCAATCTCAGGCTTCAGAGTTCCGGAAAACATACTCCTGCCTGGTATGTTATGTTGACGAGTAGAGAAGAGAGCAGTGTCAGGTCGAAGAGTCAAGGGCAGAGCTTCCCGAAGGTGGCAGGACTTGATTTGGATCTTGATGCGTCAGATTTAGAGAATTCAAGAAAGGAGGGGAAACATTTCAGACAGAGCCGAGCAAGAGCACTGCCTGTGTTGTTGAAGGAAGACTGTTGCATTCTGGCTCAAGATTATTACCTGGAAAAGATAGTGAAGCTGGAAACGGGTTGGAGCTGAGCTGGGAAGATCCGTGGGATCTAGGACTTGAACCTTGTCGGTCAGGGGCCAGCATTTCAGTGCGGCAGAGCTCCTTTGAAGGGTTTGGGTGGTGGGGCTCAAGGCAGAGATGGTGCTGACCACGAGCCTCCACTGGGAGGAGCAGCACCACCGGCCAGGTTTTCTCCTCACTGCGGCAAAGAAGATCCTGCTGGAGGCGCCTGGCCCGAGATCTCGCAGGGCAGCAACTGGCCAGGAGCCCACACAGCAGGCCACAGAGAGCTGTTTCTATCAGTACATGGTGAGCAGGGCTGCGGCCTGATGAAGCAGACGTCTGGGAGAGCTCAGCACGCAGGCTGGTGGGAGCCGAAGCCGGGAATGTTCCTGGAGGCTGCTGTCGGTGTGCAGTGACAGGAGTCTGGACTTCGGGGGTGGGAGGAACATCTACTGAGTGGCTCTTCATGGAGGACAAATTTTAAAAGGGAGAAAAGGGGGAATGAGCGACCGATGCATAAAAAATTAGGTGACAGAGGTTTGAAGCATATGGATGTTGGTGGTGGTGTCATTGGCGAAATGAAAAAGCAAAAGATGATGGTATCCATTTGGGACATATTGAGTTGGTGGTAGCGGTGAGAAAACCTATTAGAAATCTCCACAAAGTGTTGTCCAAACTATAGATGTGCATGAACTCAGCAAGTTCAGTTTCAGCACGTCATCTAAAGAAACATCTAAAGAAATAGGAGAGTAGAAAGTAGCAGAGGTGGTGGTATCTCCCAGACCCCAGCTTTACATCTTCAGCCGCCTCCTTCCTCTCCACTTCGGGTTCTCAGTGTTCTCCTCAGAGGAGGCAGCCCAAGTGTCAGGGGAACTGTTACTTTGGGGCCTGAGCCCTTTTGCTTTCCTCTCCAGATCTGTGAGTTTGTACAGAAGGAAGAATTGAGCCCAGCAGTGACCCAGGTGCTGTGGGAGCGGGCAACCGAGAAGGTGCCCTGCTCCCCTCTTGAGCGCTGCTCCTCCATCATGCTTCTTGGGATGATGGCACGGTGAGTCTCAGATCAGACAAGCTGAGGGGTGAGCGAAGAAAGGAAGGTTCCCTGAGGACCGTTATTACTGCTCCAGTGAGAGCACTCAGACCCAGCTGAGCTCTGTGTGTGCGTTGCTACCTAAATGGAGAAAAAGTGACAGTGCAATTCCAATCCACCCAGCAGAGTGGGGTCAGCGGTGCGTGAGGGATGCTGAGGGCCAGCCCAGCACGTAGCGCTCCAGGGATCACGAAGCCCTGAGTTAGGGTGCTGGCTCCTACCCTCCTTGGTGGTGGTCTCCACACAGAGGTGTCCATGAGTGGCTTTAACTCTGCGGCTTCTTCTCCTAGAGGAAAGCCAGAGATTGTGGGAAGCAACTTGGACACCCTGGTGAATACAGGGCTGGACGAGAAGCTCCCACCGGACTACAGGTTGGCCCAGCAGGTGTGCCACGCCATTGCCAACATCTCGGACAGGAGGAAGGTGTGTGGGGTGGTAACGTCCAAACTAGAGAGAGTGGATGTCCTCCTGTCCACACAACACTCACCCGCGTTATCTTCCCTGCCCTCAACAGCCTTCTATGGGCGAACGTCACCCTCCCTTCCGGGTGCCCCAGGAGCACCGCCTGTTTGAGCGACTGCGGGAGATGGTCACGAAAGGTGAGCTGCCGCACAGGGCCTGGGGCAGAAGTGGCTCCTCTGTCTGCGGTGGCAGCTTCCCTCTCTTCCTGTGCAGGCAGCGTCCACCCAGACCCGCTCTGGGTCCCGTTCAAGGAGGCGGCCGTGGCCCTCATCTACCAGCTGGCTGAGGGCCCCGAGGTGATCTGCGCCCAGATGTTGCAGGACTGTGCAAAGCAGGCCCTGGAGAAGCTGGAGGAGAAGAGTGACCCCCAGGAGGCCCCGCGTAAGAGGGCAGGAGGGGTGGTGGGCCCCCGGCAGCAGCCCCTGACACCACCACCTCCTGCAGCCACCCTCAGCCCTCCCTGCCCCTCTCTGTCACTCAGGCTGCACAGTCACTGCTGCCATGCCCTCCACCCTCATGTCTTGCTTCTTCTTTTAAATAATTTTATTTATATTTGACTGTGCCAAGTCTTCACTGCGCAGGCTTTTCCCTAGTTGCAGTGAGTGGGGACGACTCTAGTTGTGGTGCATGGGCTTCTCCTGGTATGGCTTCTCTCACTATGGAGCGTGGGCTCTAGGGCACAAGGGCTGCAGTGGCTATGGCTGCCTGGCTCTAGCGCCCAGGCTCAGTAGCTGTGGTACCTGGGCCCAGTGGCTCCAAGGCATGTGGGATCTTCCTGGACCAGGGATGGAAACCTGTGTCTGCTGCATTGGCAGGCGGATTGTTTACCGTTCTCCACCAGGGAAGCCCTCCTGCTCCTTCCCTGGGTGTAGAGCACATGAGCCAGGGGCCCATCAGTGAAAACAGGGCAGGGGCCTGTGAGACTTGATGGCCTTTCTCTCCCTGCTTTCCTGCCCCCGTCCTGCAGAGGAGACCCCCGTGCTCCCCACCTTCCTGTTGATGAACCTGCTGTCCCTGGCCGGGGACGTGGCTCTGCAGCAGCTGGTGCACCTGGAGCAGGCCGTGAGCGGGGAGCTCTGTCGGCGCCGAGTGCTGCGGGAGGAGCAGGAGCACAAGAGGAAGGAGCCCAAGGAGAAGGTGAGCCGCACGCCTGCGCTTTTGGGTTCCCGCCCCAGGTGTTTCCCAGACTCGCTTCCAGCCCTCAGGGCCTTCACGCTTTCTTCTGTTTCCTTCAGAAGCTCTGCTTCTCTCCTGTTCGTTGAGCTCATGGAGGCTCTGCCTCCTTGCTCCTGAAAACGATTAGTGAGAGCATAGATCACCCACGAAGCATTTTAGGTAAATCCAGAGCATTGAGGTAGGGACCTCAGCAAAAAGTCAAGGCTGTGGCCGAGGCAGTGTTTGCTAGAACCTGCTTCTCCCACCACCTTGCTGGCAGCCTTGGAGATTGGGCCTGGCTCTTGATGGGACCTTGTGTTCTCTCCACTAGAGGCAGTGATGTCTGGCAGACAAATGAGATACAGCCCTGCAGCATTGGGGTAAAGTCTGACCTTCTCTGTGACCTTGAGCCGTTGTCTGGCAGGTTCCAACGGTTTATTTTGTCCAGGAAGTTATATGCTGCTATGAGGATGAATCGGAAGAGATGTGGGATGCTCTGGCCACTTTAGACACAAATGGAGGGGACCTAGTATTTTTCCTGTTTGATTCACGAGTCCTTCCTCTTCAGATACACGTGACAAGCCTGTGAACAGCTTGCAGAATGTTCCCTTCCCCAGATCCATTCATGCAAAATGACGGATAGGCTGGAATCAAAACTGTCTGCTCACCCATGATCCCTGGCTGCTTTCCCATCAGAATTCAAACTCTGAGTCCACCTTGGAGGAGGAGATGGGGCTGGGCGGGGCCACAGCTGATGACACCGAGGCAGAACTCATCCGTGGCATCTGTGAGCTGGAGCTGCTGGAAGGTGAGAAGGGCTACTGGGTGAGCCTTTCCCTAGCCGGGGAGCCCGTCCCACACCTTGATTTGTTCCTTCACCAGGCAAACAGACACTGGCTGCCTTTGTTCCACTTCTGCTTAAAGTCTGCAACAACCCTGGTCTCTATAGCAACCCGGAGCTCTCCACTGCCGCTTCACTCGCCCTGGGCAAGTTCTGCATGATCAGGTGGGCCCCAGGGTGGAGCTTGCCTTCCCGAGGAGGGTGGGGGTTGGTGCGGTTTCCCTGACGATCCTCTCTTTGCCTCTAGTGCCACTTTCTGTGACTCCCAGCTTCGTCTTCTGTTCACCATGTTAGAAAAGTCATCGCTCCCCATCGTTCGCTCTAACCTCATGATTGCTACTGGGGATCTGGCCATCCGCTTCCCCAACCTGGTGGACCCCTGGACACCCCATCTGTATGCTCGGTGAGAGACCCCTCCCAGTGCCATCACGGTCCCCACCAGCCCTGGAGGTCATGGGAAGTCGGTGTGGGAATCCCCAGAACTGTGTCCCCCCTGGTCTTAGGGCTCCCTCCCACATCTGGGCACACCCTGGCTGGGTGTGACCCAAAGGGATTATGCCTCTCATCTGAAGCCTTGGCACCAGGCGTGGCCTCCTTCCCCAAACTCCACTCTAGACAGCCTCTACCTGCCTGTAGAAAGGTACTGTCAAGAGAGGCCGCGCTTCCTGCTGAGGGCCTCCCTGCCGCCATTGGGTACGCCCACGTACTAATGCTGTGAGATTTCATCCCTAGCCTCCGGGACCCCTCTCAGCACGTGCGGAAAACAGCCGCGCTGGTGATGACCCACCTGATCCTGAAGGATATGGTGAAGGTGAAGGGGCAGGTGAGTGAGATGGCCGTGCTGCTCATCGACCCTGCCCCTCAGATCGCTGCCCTGGCCAAGAACTTCTTCAACGAGCTCTCCAACAAAGTAAGAGGTGGGGTGGCTTAGGGCTTGCTGCCGAGGGACCGGGCAGTCGTGTGCTGGTCTCTGTGACGTGACTCTCTCTCTTACAGGCGAATGCCATCTATAACCTCCTTCCAGATATCATCAGCCGCCTGTCAGCCCCCGAGGGAGGGGTGGAGGAAGAGCCTTTCCACACCATCATGAAGTAGAGTCCCTGGGGCCTTAGGACATTTGTTCCATTGTAGAGCAGGCTTAGGAATCACACAGACCTGTTCGTGATGTCCAGTCTGATGCTCTGAGCTGTGTGGACTTCAGCACCAACCCGCCTCTGTACTTTACTCCTGTGTAAAATGAGGCCCCCAAATACTTGTGCCTTAGTTCTTGAGAAGATTCAGTAAGATAAAAGTCCTAACACGGCAATAAGCACGTAAACAGGACTCGCTGGATGGCAGCTGCTTTGTTCTAAGTTTCCAGTCACACTGTAAATTCCTCAGGAGGGTGGGGTGGACCCTTCCCTGAGGTGAGGGAGCAGGCAGGAGGGACAGGCCAGGACAGAGGAGAGTCTGCTGCTGAGGCAGGAGGGCGACAGAAGGCAGGAGCTGGGGAGGGCCTGGCCGGGTGTCAGCAGTGGGCTTGGGGCCGCCCCCAAGGTGGTCCATCCGTTTCCCCTCCGCAGGCAGTTGCTCTCCTACATCACAAAGGACAAGCAGACCGAGAGCCTGGTGGAGAAGCTGTGTCAGCGCTTCCGCACAGCCCAGTATGCTGCCTTCCTGGAGGGTTCTCGGGGTCTCCACAGGGCTCGGGGAGACCCTTCTCTCGGGGGTCCTGCTGAGCCTCACCACACCTTCCCTGCCTGCAGGACTGAGCGGCAGTACCGGGACCTGGCCTACTGCATGTCTCAGCTGCCCCTCACGGAGCGGGGTCTCCACAAGATGCTTGACAATTTTGACTGCTTTGGCGATAAACTGTCAGACGAGTCCATCTTCAGTGCCTTTTTGTCCATCGTGGGCAAGTTGCGGCGTGGGGCCAAGCCCGAGGGCAAGGTGCGCGGCACCTGCTGCATTCGGGCCGCAGCTCACACGGGTGTTCTGAGGCTCCGGGTTTCTGACTTAATCCCCAGCTGATTGCAACCAAGTAACCGGGTGACCTGAGACCCAATGTTTTGTCTCCAATTCTATTCTTTGTTTCTTTTTTTCTTTTCTTCAGGAGACTTTCTTAAGGGCCATTTCAGGTTCAAAGCAAAATTAAAGTATAGGATTCCCCATTACGTGGGTAACCCCAGTTACCCACGTCCCCCACCACAGGCTGCGCGGGACATCTGTGAACCTGCCTTGACACATCCCCGTTGCGCAGAGAGCGTGATTTCCAGGGGGGTTCACTCCTGGTGATGTGTGTGCTGATCAATGTATCGTGACTGTGCCCACCACTGTGTGTGCTTCACAGTCGACGCCCCGCCCTGAGCGTCCCCTGCTCCCCGCTCCACCCCCACCCCCAGCCCTGCCACCACTGATCCTTTTACTGTCACGGAGGCTTCGCAGGATGTCATGTTGTCGGAACCACGGAGTGTGTGCGCTTCTCATTTGGGTTCTTTCTTTCAGTGATCCACATTTAAGATTCCTCTATCTCTATTCATGGACTTGTTTCTTTTTACTCAGAGAAATAACAATTTCCAGGCCTGCTTCTGATCTGTTTTTCCCTCCAGGCTGTAATAGATGAATTTGAGCAGAAGCTTCGGGCTTGTCACACCAGAGGTTTGGACGCAGTAGAGGAACTTGAGGTTGGCCAAGGCAGTAGCCAAAGAGCCCCGTCAGCCAGAAAACAGCCAGCTGGTACGTGGGGCCGCCCTTTGGGAGAGTCTGGGCGGGGCCCTCCTCTCTGATAGAGGTTCCTTTTTTTCTTTCGGACTCACACCTCTGCCTCTTGTAGCCGCTCGACACCGGCATGTGGCATCTACAGCATCAGACGACTTTGTCACACCGAAGCCCCGCCGTCCTACCCGCCAGCATCCAAACACCCAGCAGCAAGCTTCAAGAAAGAAACTCAGGATTGTCTTCTCGAGTGATGAATCCAGCGACGAAGGTGCGGTGCTCCCTTCCAGACCCAGCCCAGAAGGAGTAGGGCAGGGGCCAGTGGGGGTGCTGGGGTGGGGGTGGGGGTCAGGCTGACTTTTGATGGGGTCCTGCTGTGTAGGCCCCACCCCAAGATCATCTTCCTGTGCAGTATGGTCTAGGATGGTCCCATTTGTTCTCTGAGACCTATTTTTCACCATCTTTGTGACTCAGCTTTTTCTTATTCCCCCAATTCTTTGTAAAGAACTGTCAGCAGAGATGACAGAAGATGAGACACCCAAGAAAACCACCCCCATCCGCCGGGCATCTGCTCACAGGCACAGGTCCTAAGGGCAGCCTTGCCTATCCCAACCCTGCTGTGCAGGTGTCTTATAAAGAGTGACCCTGAATTCATTCTCTTTGTAAAATACTTGTGTGCCTGTCTCCTTGGTTTTTTAATGCATAAGTAGTCATTATAACGTAAGGCTTTGCTCTTAAACTAGCCCAACTGAACCGAGTTGAGCTGTTTTCCTTGGAATGTATATATATATACATGTTTGTCAGTTTTCTTGTTTTCTAATGAATAAATATTTTTATATAGTTTTAGAGGTTTTTCCTAAGCTTGTCTTTGTCTCATCTTTCTCGCTAGCCCGGAGGCAGGCAGCAGCAAAGGGTTATTGATCCAGAGGGAGACGCTGAGCCCAGGGGTCTGATGTGTGTCCAGCCCCTCAGTGCCTCATCTCTCCCTCCCCGCCTCCCCCCTGCACATGGCAGGACGCTTCCCTGCGTAGAGTTACGCAGCGCCTAGACTCCAGAGCTGCACTTCTCAATCTGGGGGCAGCTTTACCCTCTGGGAGACACCTGGCAACCTCTAGAGACTATTTCTTTGTCACAAGCTAGCAGAGAGGGGTGCCACCAGCAGTCAGTGGGCAGAGAGAGGGCAGGGATGTTGCTAAATATCTGACAATGCACAGGACAGGTCCCACCACAAAAAGGGTGTGTCAGCCAGTGAAGCTGGGGTTGAGAAACCCTTCTCTGACCAACGGCTCTCTTTGTCCTCTCCCCACCCCCACTCGTGCCCCTCACCCATCTCTAAAGACAGGTGACTGAGCTGGCCGGGCTGATGGGAGACCAGGTCGTGATTCCCTCCAGCTCTAGACAGTGTCTCTGGAGACAGCTCCCCAGGGGTTCCTCACAATGTTACAGGGTCTGCAGGAAGTCAGCCCCTAGATAGAGGCCCTGTCCACCCCATCCTACTCCCCAGGTCCTCTCTGCTGAGTCACCTGAACCGCAGGCAGTGTGGCTGCTGCCATGACTACACTGGTGTCTTCTGCTGTCATGACAACAGTAGACTGCGTCAGTCCATGGTCCCTGGGCACTGAACTCCCTCTTTTCAGCAAAGGACAGTAATGAAAAATGACAGGCATGCGGCAAAGGGGAACATGCTGCAGGCAGTGTGGGAGGGCGGGGGGTGGGGGGTCCTCCTAAGGCCCTCTTCAGGCAAAGTACTGTGTCCTTGGGGGCACCTGGGGAGGAAGCCCCATCCACTTCCCAGCAGACTCCTCAGTGTGGCGCCTCCCCTCACCATTAGGTGCCCACTGGCCCTGCTCTTGCTGCTCTTGCAAAGCCCGGGGCGTGGACCATGCAGATGGCCGCCCGCCACAGCAAACACTGGAGGACAGTCCCAGAAAGGGAAGGGACCGCTGCAGTCGGGGTGCAGGACCGCGTGCTCTCTGCCTTTTAAGCAAAGGTTATCACCAGCCGGGCTAAACTTAGCCACAGGCTTTTCAGCTGGAGAAGGGGGCTGGTCTCATGTTACGCTGGGCCAGCAAAGGCCCCAATTCTGTCCCCCAGCACCTGCTGATGGGCAATGTCCATTCTACCCCACTCCACCCCCCTCCCCTACAAACCCTCAACCCTTGAGTCCTCAGATCCAGCCCTTCCAACATCCTCAGTTCACAGCCCCAGCACAGTCCCCGGCTTCTGACTGACTGGGCTTGAAGAGGAATGGATTCCTTCCTCCACATCACCTGTGGAGAGGAGTCGGGGGCCTGGTCCCACCAAGTGACCAAGACGCCTGATTTTTTTCCCCCTATTCTGGACTCCTTACCCTGCCCCCAACATCTCCTGGACGCAGGCACGGGAAGGGGAGGCCCTGACTCCAGGGCTGGCCTGCACGTCCCGGGATGGGGAGGGACTTCCGCCCTCACGTCCAGCTCTCAGCCCGGGGGCTGGACCGAGCTGGACGGGGTGAAAGGGGCATTGTCTCCCAGCCCAGGCCGCACAGCCCTCGGGAGCGCCTTTGTGGGAGGCCTCTGGCCTCTACCCGCCCAGCCCCCAACAGAGATGCTGTCCCGCCCCTGGGGCCCCCGCCCGAGCCTGGGGGAGAGCAGCTGGAGCCCACACGGCCCGGTTTCTCAGGTCTCCTGCGGCCCGCACTGCAGGACACTGTGACCTTCAGTGCAGAAACCTCCCCGCCTCAGGCGTCCTCCGGAACCTCCTTCCGCTCCAGGCCCCCACAGCCCAGTGCCCAAATCGGCCCCCCGGCCCAGAGAGGCCCGAGGCCAAGTTATGGGGGTGGGGAAAGTGGGGGAGCGGGGAAGCAGCGGGCTGGAAGCCCCTCCCGTGCTTTTCCTTTGCACGGCGTGTGTCACTACCGAAGAGCCTCGAGAAGTTCCTCAGCCTTCCGGCTTCTCAGCCTTTGAAAGCAGGGGAAGCGGGGGCGGGAAGGGGGGAGCCTGCAGCCGCGAGCTGTTCCTGCCTCCGGCTCCAATTCCCCATCCAGCCGACTCCCCAGGTCCTCCCGTTATATCCTTGCGGCAGCTTTAACGTCCCTGGCTCCCGGGTGTCCTCATTTCTCACCAGGGCCTCCGGTCCCGAGTTTACTAGTCTCCCGCAGTGCTCCCCCCTCCCCACCAGTCACCATCATCGGTCCCCCTCCTCCTTCGGGCCTGTCTCAGTCCCCTCCCCCACGCCGTCCTCAGCCCACACGCGCGGTGCGTGCACATTTCAAGAACCTGGCGGACCCAAAAAAAAAAAAAAAAGCGGGGGGCCGACTACTCGCGAGTTTACGGGCGCACGTAGCTCAGGCCTCCGCATCCCGGGGGCTGGGACTGGGCGAGGCGGGCCCTCGTCGCCACGCCCCCTCCCCGCCCCCACCTCCCTTATAAATTCGGGCTGCAGCCTCCTCCTGCGCTCTCTGCTCCTGCCCGTTCGACAGATAGCCGTAACTTTCGTGCTGTGCCAGGTAAAAGCCAGGTCGAGAGGAGCCACAAAGGGCCGGGGGATAGGCCCACCCAAAAGGGACGAGGGGGCGTTAGCGCGCCGGGTGTGCGACTGCGGGGGCTGGGGTGGACAGATCGCGCCCAGCCGGGCCCCACTCATTGCAGGGGCTGGGAAGGACGTGCGGAAGCGCAGGTCGGGGATGGAGGCCTGGGGGGAGGGGAGGGGCTGGTGGGGGGAGGGGAGGGGCTGGTGGGGGGAGGTGGTCAGCGCGGGATTCCATCCTCTTGGCCCTGCGCTCTAATGCTCACCTTCCTCTGCCCACAGCCGCATCTCTGAGACAAGATGGTGAAGGTCGGAGTGAACGGGTGAGTTACGGGCAGAGGTGGAGTGGGGTGGGGCAAGGCAGTCTTGCGGTCCTCACCGCATTGCGTCGGTAGGTCTCGCGCTAGTGGGACTCTGCAAGCGCAGGGGGATCCTGGATGGGGTGGTCGTACCCACCGCCCCCGCAAGGAGAACTCAAGGTCAGCGCTCAGACCTGGAGGAGACCCTCGAAGGCCTCGTGTGCCCCCCATCTCCAGCTCTTGCGCCTCCTGTAACTCCGCCCCTGCGGAACGTTCCACCACCTTGCGGCAGATACACAGGAGATTCCAATTCTTGCCTGGGCCGCATCCCCTAATCCCGCAGCTGAGGCTCTTTTCTTTCCTTTCGCGCCCTGCGGGGTCACGTGCCGGGGAGGAACCCGACACCCCCCCGCCCCAGCCCGTGCCCCCAGCAGGCGCGGCCCCGGGGATGCAGGAGGCACAGCTGCGCACAGAACCAGCTGGGAGGGGTCATCTGCGGTAACCGAGCCGCCATGTTGCAACTTGCTAGGAAGGAAATGAATGAACTGCCCGTTAGGAAACCTTCCTTAGCCCTGCCGTCTTTTCGCCTTTCTTGCCCATGACTAACGCTCCTACCCGTGCCTCGTGGGATGGAGCCATGTTTAGCCCGTAGGCCAGGTGAGGCCAGGCTTTCCTGTTCGTGCAACTAGACCTCAACTCTGACCCTAGTAAGCGCAGACCATCACTTAAACCGCCAGCCAAATTCCGCGGACCCCCCTCCACCCCCAGGGATGAGAGGATGCTTTTCCTAGATGGTTCTCTTATGGATTCAAAACGTGGGCTCGTGGGAGTGATCTTGTAGTTTGGGGGTGTTTCTCCTTTCCTTTTCCGGAGAGGTGTGGTGGCCCTGGCTGGGTGCCATGCTTGGGGGAGCTGAGTCATGGGTACTTAGAAATTTTCCACCACAAAATGGCTCCCAGAGCAGCAGCCCCTGTGGTCAGGCCGGCTCTCCTCGAAGCTCCTTTCCCCCATCTTTGCCTGGAGCTGACCCCACCCTAAAGGCCAGGCTGTAAAGGTCACCAGGAGGATTAAGTGTCTGTGAGCCCCGGGAATCCTGCCCTTCTCCCCATCCCATCTTCCAGAAACCAGATCCCCGCTCCACCCAAGCTGGGGTTAAATATAGCTGCCTGACCTTTCTGCAGCTGGGGGCCTGGGCTCTTGCTCTCTGACCCCCAACCTTTTTCCCCTACTCCCTAATATCTGTTGGGTCCCAGTCCTGATTTTTGGAAAAGAGCTTGGAAGGACAGGTGCTGAGCAAGTCAGAACCCCAGGATGAGGGGTTGAGAAACCAGTCTTCTCTCTCTCCCCTTTTGTGGGGGAGAGGGTAGGTTTCCCCATCCAGTTCATGCTGACGTCTGCTCTTGCCCTTTGAGCCTGGTGATGCTGAGTGGACTAGTGTTTGCAGTTCAGAGGGTGTAGCCCAAAGCTGGGCCAGACAGGAGCCAGCATTTGCAGAGTAGGTGTAATGAATGCCACGTGCCTGCCACGTGCCCGGCCTGTAGGTGGCAGCAGCTGCGCACCACCCCATCAACTCAACAGACTGCTGCTGACTACAGGGGTGGGCAAGCCTTTGTGCCTGATTACCTGTGAGCCTTCACTCTGTGGGCTGGCAGGCTTGCTCAAGAAAAATAAAGTGAGTTCTCGCGAGACTTTGTGGGGGTAGCAGCGTGTCCTCTTCTCTGAAAGAGGGTGAGTGGGCCAGGGGCTGCTTCTGTGCCAAGGAGGAGTTCCCTCCCCCTCACCCCTTCTCGTCTCTTGTCCTCCTCAGATTTGGCCGCATCGGGCGCCTGGTCACCAGGGCTGCTTTTAATTCTGGCAAAGTGGACATCGTCGCCATCAATGACCCCTTCATTGACCTTCACTACATGGTGAGTGCTGCCCCTCAGCGGGTGGGGTCAGAGCCTGGCTGGGGTGCGGCCCCTTGATGCCCTGCTCCTTCGTGCCCCCCCAGGTCTACATGTTCCAGTATGATTCCACCCACGGCAAGTTCCACGGCACAGTCAAGGCGGAGAACGGGAAGCTCGTCATCAATGGAAAGGCCATCACCATCTTCCAGGAGTAAGTGTGGGAGACGGAATAGGAAGAACTTGGCCTTGGAGGAGGCACTGGGATGGGGTGCTCACCTGGGGTCTGTGGTGCCCTGTCCCTGAGCTTTGTCCTGTCTTCTCTCACAGGCGAGATCCCGCCAACATCAAGTGGGGTGATGCTGGTGCTGAGTACGTGGTGGAGTCCACTGGGGTCTTCACTACCATGGAGAAGGCTGGGGTAAGCAGCAAGGGGCTGGAGAGGAGGGTATAACAGGAGGATGGGGGGGAGCAGACTTAGGAAAGCGAGAGCCCGGGTGCGATTACTTGCTTCTTGGCTGCAGGCTCACTTGAAGGGTGGCGCCAAGAGGGTCATCATCTCTGCGCCTTCTGCTGATGCCCCCATGTTTGTGATGGGCGTGAACCACGAGAAGTATAACAACACCCTCAAGATTGTCAGGTGAGCGCAGCAGAGAAGAGGTGGGGAAGCGGGCCGATGGTGCCTCCTGGTGCCCAGTGGACGTGCCCCTGACTTGCCTGCTTCTTTTCCAGCAATGCCTCCTGCACCACCAACTGCTTGGCCCCCCTGGCCAAGGTCATTCATGATCACTTCGGCATCGTGGAGGGACTCATGGTAGGAGTGGTGGGGAACTTGAATATGCCCAGTTCTCAGGAAGGACAGGACCCTTTTGCCTCCCACAGAGCAGATCTGTGTCCCTTAGTTCTTCCCCAGGGGAGGAGGTGGGGCAGGGGTGGCCTGGCGAGCACCAGGCGCAGCCTTCACTCCCCTCCTTGTTCCGCAGACCACCGTCCATGCCATCACTGCCACCCAGAAGACCGTGGATGGCCCCTCCGGGAAGCTGTGGCGTGATGGCCGAGGGGCTGCCCAGAACATCATCCCTGCTTCTACTGGCGCTGCCAAGGCCGTGGGCAAGGTCATCCCTGAGCTCAACGGGTGAGACCCTTGGCTGTTTTCTGCCATGTGGACCCGGGGAGCCGGGAGGAGCAGTGCAGACTGACCCTGCTTCCTTGTGTCCACAGGAAGCTCACTGGCATGGCCTTCCGTGTGCCTACCCCCAACGTGTCCGTTGTGGATCTGACCTGCCGCCTGGAGAAACCTGTACGTTCGGGTTGGAGCAGCTTCAGTGGCCTGCAGGGCCAGTGGGCGGGAGTTGCAAGATTGGAACTCCTGTGACCATCCATATTTTACCTTGTCAGGCCAAGTATGATGAGATCAAGAAGGTGGTGAAGCAGGCGTCAGAGGGCCCTCTGAAGGGCATTCTAGGCTACACTGAGGACCAGGTATGATCAGGATCAGGTCAGGGGACTGGTGTGTCTGCATAGCCCCCGTGAGCCAGGCGGGGTTCCACATGTGGCCCTCTCCTCCCCCAGGTTGTCTCCTGCGACTTCAACAGCGACACTCACTCTTCTACCTTCGATGCTGGAGCTGGTATTGCCCTCAATGACCACTTTGTCAAGCTCATTTCCTGGTATGTAGGGGTGGGGGCGGGATGCTGCTTCAGCATGTGATCTGAGTCTGGTGCCCCCTGGTGGCTGGCTCGGTAAACAGCTCTTCACTCTCTCCTTGCAGGTACGACAATGAATTCGGCTACAGCAACAGGGTGGTGGACCTCATGGTCCACATGGCCTCCAAGGAGTAAGGTCCCGGAAGCCCCAGCCCCAGCAGGAGCACGAGAGGAAGAGAGAGTTCCTCAGCTGCTGGGGAGTCCTTGCCCCACCTCGATCCTCCACCACACGGAGAATCTCCCGACCTCCACAGTTTCCATCCCCAAGGCCCTTAGGAAGGGGAGGGGCTTAGGGAGCCCTGCCTTGTCGTGTACCATCAATAAAAGTACCTTAGACCCAGCCTGCTGTTTCTTGTCTTGCTGAGAGGGAGGCTGGGCTGGGGTCAAGTTGAACTAGTGGAGCACCCAAGTTGCCAAAAACCCCGCCCTGGTCTAGCGGACACGCCTCAGGTCCTGGGTTCCTCCCTGAGGCCTTTGGGTGCTCTGAACCCAGGAATGGCCTGGCAGTGTGTATCCAGAAGCCATTCTGTCTGCAGTCCCGCCCCCCCCGGGGGTGATACTGGCACAGGAAGTCAGGTTGGGCAGAGTCCACCTGGCTTCCAGCCAGTTAGCTGACCTCTGCAACAGTGTGGAGCATGGCCAGCCTGGGAGAACCAGGTCCCAGCTCTGCCTCAGTGTCTGTGCCCTGGTGACCACCTGCAGGTGCCCAGCTCCCAGGGTGTGCAGAGGGGGAGGGCTGGGATGGCTTTACTTCTGGCTCTTTCTGTGGACGCATGTGGTCTTACTGGGAAGCAGCACAGACTTGGTGCTGATAACCTGGGCTGAGGCACCATTACTTTGGAGTTCCAATCTCTGCATCTGCCTTGCACCTGCGTGTTGGGAAATGATGGGAACTAGCACACACTGCAGAGAGGACTGTGTAGCCACCACCAAAAAGTGCTGGAAACAGTGACAAAGACAGGTTCAATAAATACTCGCCAATTTCATTAGTATTAGATTCCACTCAAACAGCTCTGCCCAGTCTGCCTCAGGCAGTGATGCAGAGGGACACCTTGTTGTCGCCCCAGTTCTCCAAGCTTTTCTGAGTCTGGGACGTCTTCTTATTCAGCCTTTTGGGTTTCCATGTGTGAGACACGGAGGACACCTGCAGCTGATGCTTGAAGAAACCGAGACCCTGAGCACACGTGTGCACGCACACATCCATGCACGTCCACCCGCTCCCACACACGCAGTTTCAACTTTTCTGCCACCAGGTGGTGACGGAGACAAACAGGAGCTTCTGTCTCTTTCTCTCCACAACACTGCACCCAGTCAGCCCAAAAGCTGCCTTGCCCAGATGCACTAAGGTCCTTATAAGGTGTGGCACTTCCCACAAGGGAAGGGGAAGAGCCACATCACTGCTGTTGATGGGCAGCCAGCCGTGAGCACTTGGACAACAGGGGGAAAGGCGCACCCTGCCCAGTCCCACTCAGTCTTGCCTGTGATACGGAGGACCTCCTCCTTTGCTGCACAAGCCACGGAAGGTCTGGCCTCCTCCCCTTCATACCTGTGCCTGGGCCAGTTAGCACCAGTATGGAATCAAGACGGCCAGCTGGCCCCAGGCCACAGGGAAGGAAGGAAGGACAATCACACTGCTTCCTCGGTGGAGAGGGTGAGGGGCCACGAGCGCTCTGGCAGCATTAGAGGTGGGAAAGCAGCAGACAGCCGCGTGGAGGCAGGAGGGCCGGCTCTGCGGGGAGTGGCCCGAGAAAGGCAACCAAGCCTCACTCCAGATGCCCCGGAGCCCTGGAGGGGCCGAGGACCGAGGGAGGAAGCCAGGGAGCAGCACCCAGTCCCCGGGGCCAGGCTGGTGCCACAGGACACGGGCTTCCCTTCTGTGAGCCCCCGGCCCTCTGCTGCGGCGGGTCCCAGTGGGCGGGCTGAGCACGAGGAGGTCCCTATCTCATGGCGCCTTCGGAGGAGATATCACGATCGGAGTCCTCAGCCTCGCTTGGCGGCGGTGGCGGCAGGTCGCTAAGCGGGACCGCAGTGAAAGCAGGAGACTTTCTAGAAAAAAACACCGGTTGTAACCTCGGGGCAGGGCAGGCAGGAGTCCCGACAGGGCTGGCACCCCTGCCCATCCCAGCCTGATGATGCCCGGGCGGGCAGGAGAGTAATGTCTCAGGCAGAGGAGGACCACAGGGTGAGGGAGCATGGAAGGGGGGGGACACCACTTCAACCTGGGGCCCCCAAGAGGCTCTGCAGCCCCAGTTTCCGGTCTACGGAGCAGTTTTGTGACTGTCGGGTCTTCAGCTGCCCTTCTAAGCAGGGGAACCGCCAGAGGCAGTGCGTGGGGAGGTTTCAACCAGGCAGCCACAATGGGCTCCCGTGTCCCCCATCTGCTGAGGGTGGGTCTCAGGGCCCATTCTCGAGGGGCGCCAGGCACTGCCCCGCCCCCTGCGCCCGGGGGGCCCTCACCGGTCCCCGGACTGGGTGATGAGCCGGCGGCAGGTCTCCATCTGCACGTCCAGGCCCCGCTTCATGCTGCACATCTCCATGTATTCGTGCAGGTGGCGGTTCATGTCGTTCTTGGCCGTGGCCAGCTCCAGCTGCGGGGAGCGGGCCGTCAGGTCAGCAGCTGCCCTGCCCGCGCTCCCAGGAGGCCAACCCGCCACGCCGTGAAGGAGGTGAAGGGCTCAGATTCAAAACTAAACCAGCTCGAGGCGGAAGGCACTCGATATGCCAACGTTCCTTCCATGTTCCCCGGGGAAGCTCACCCACAAAAGGCTTTTGCTAAGGAGTCTGGTGCAGGCGGCCCGAGTTCTCTGAAGAGACTCGTGGCAAGAGCAGTGAGGAGGGGGCAGAGGCTCTAGAGAGGCGGGATGTTCCTGAGGCGCTCGGCCTCCTCCTGGGGTTCCCCACGGGGCCTCTTCTGGCCCATACAGCACTGTCCCCCCCAGACAGGCCCCGCTCCAAGCTGGGGCCTACCCATCCCTGCGTGTACCCTCAAGTTGAGCCGTTACTCAACTTCGAGAAGCGTCTACAAGACTGCCGGCACACGGGCCGGTTGGGCCCCGTGGAAAGGGGCTCCGCTCTCACCACCGATTTCCTCTCATTACTTCGCTCACATGGAAACCCTTTTCAGAGACGACTGAAAGGACTGCCTGCCTCGCTGAATGTCTGACTGGCTACGAGCTGCGGCCCGAGTCAAGGACTGTTACGTGAAGACCGGGCTCAGAGTCAAGGAAACACAGTCTCCTTCCCAGAGCCTGACTCTGCCCGCAGGCTCTGTGGTGGAGCTGAGAGGCAGGCATGGAGGCTGTGAAAAATCTGGGACACAGACACTCTTGCTGCCTCCCTTTGTTCTGGGGACAAAGAACAGGGGCCAGAAGAGGGTGGGGGCAGAATAAAACTGCCCAGGGTGATGTGCTTGACTACCCGAGAGCAAGGAGAAAGGGCAAGAAGCCACCCGTGAATGATCTGAACTGGGCCGCAAGGATGGGAACTCAGACAGAAAAGGAAACAGTCACAGGGCCAGACAAATAGATGGTCAGGACAGTGACATGGGGCGAGATGGTGGCCTGGGTGGGTCAGAAGCCCCAGTGAGCACAACTTGGACCACGGCCCTGGTTCCAAAGCTGGGGTCCCAGGTGGCACCCCCGGCAGCAGTCCAGGAAGCAAGTAGGGTGCCGCCAGTGCTTGTCCAGACTGGCTGCCTCCTTCACCCCAACCCCGGCCCCTCGGGAGAGCTGGTGTTAGAGGGGAGAGCTGGGGGCTGCGCTCGGGAGCCCAGCACTCGGTGGGGCAGCGGGAAAAAATGAACCCAACACGTCCCAGCAGAACACGAGGCTAGGACGGCCCCCGGCCTCTACATTTATAGCAGGGCTGTGGGAAGGAGACGACCCCAAAGGCCACACTGAAAAGCCCGCACACGTGCGGTGGGGCAGGGCGGAGGGGTGAGGCTGGGAGCAGATCGAGAGCGGAGACCTGGGCCTGGGTCTCTCTCACCATCCAGTCATGGAAGTGGTCCCTGCCTCCATCCCAGGGCCCCTGCAGACCCAAGGTCACTGAGATAAAGGACCTCTGGAGCCCCGGGTGGACGGCCAGGAGCAACACCATAAAAAAATGCCAGCAACAGCCTCCCGACCCCTCAGGACCTCCTAGGTGCATTGAGGAGGGGGAGAGCAGGATGCGTGTCGATGTGTGTCGAGGAGTGGAGGCCCCCTCCCAGCTCTTTGGCTGGAGGTACATATCCAGCTGTACCTTTTCTTTTTTTTCCTTTTTCTTGGCTGTGCAGCACGTGGGATCTTAGTTCCCTGACCACGGATCGAACCTATGCCCCCTGCAGAGGAAGCATGGAGTCTTAACCACATGACCACCAGAGAGGTCCCCCCAGCTGTGCCTTTAAAACTGAGTGTCAGTCTGCCTGGGAGTAAACAGTGGGAGGTTTTGCTTAAAGGAGCAGGGCAGCTGCTGTGTGCTGGGAGAATGAGGATACAGGAGGAAGATAATTCCTCAGCGGCCACTGTCGCAGTGAGGGAGGGCAGTGGGCCTGGAGAGAGGCAGAAAGTTCTAGAAGCCAAAGCCTCGTCTCCAGGTCAGAGTGCATGGGAAGGACCCCCTCAGGCTGAGGCTGTGGGGGTCACAGGAAATACGTGGCGCCTTGGCTGAAGCACCCTCATCCCAGGTGTCACAAATCCTTCCTGTCGGCCCCTCCAGGGCCTAGAGTTTACATTAAAGCACCGGCTCCACTCGCCAGCTCGGGAAAGTTCCTCCAGGAGAGGGAATGAGCATGGAGACTCCTCAAAGGCTGAGCTGAGGCTGCAGCAAAGGTCAAGTCCAGCCGTGATCACAGCGGCTGCGACAGAGCTGACTGCCAGACAGATGCTCCACACTCTACCTGCGCTGTAGTTCACCTGACCTTCAATCGACCCTGAGGGAGGTACTGTTAAGACCCCCACTTTACAAACAAAGAAGCAGGCTCCGGACTTCCCTGCTGCTCCGGTGTTGAAGAATCTGCCTTGCAATGCAGGGGACTCGGGTTTGATCCCTGGTCAGGGAACTCAGGTCCCAGGTGCTGCAGAGCAGCTAAGCCCACACACCGCAACTGGAGGGTCCATGGGTCGCAATGAAAGATCCCACGTGCTGCAACTAAGGCCTGACATGGGTGAAGAAATAGATGTTAAAAAAAGAAAAAAAAGCAGGCTCAGAGAGAAGAGGCCTGTTAAAAGTCAGAGTGGCAGTAAGTCACAGAGCTGAGATTGGAACCTACATCTGTCTGCCTCGCTCCCCTCCCCAGCCTGGGTTCTTCCGGACCCACCAGAGGGGCCCCAGTGGGGAGATCGCCCTTCTCCTGCCAGGAGCAGATGGGAAGCCCTGGTGTCCTGCAGTACCATTCACAACCCCTCGGGGGAACCGGGAAACCCTGGCTTCAGCTCATGGCCTTACCTCAATCTGGTCAATGGTTTCCTGATATTCTTTCTCCCGGGTTTTGAAGAGGGACTCGGTATCTTTAATCACCTTCTCCAAACTGTCTTCCGGCTGCTGGAGTGGAAAGGGAAGGTGGGGGAAGCAGAGGGGAGGGATGGATGGGACAGGACGAGCCACAGGGCAAGGCCAGGGAAGAAGAGAGAGAGAGAGAATGAGGTTAAAGGAAGCTGGAGAGACTGATGACAAGGACTGGGGACAAGGACTGAGGACGAGGGGGAAGCAGGTGACGGATGGCGGCCACAGAGGGAAGACAGAGCTGGAGGGGGCCGGCGGGTGGGAAGATGGGCCTGGCGCCTGGGGAGGAGGAGCCGGGGCCCAAGGCCGGGAGGTTGGTTACCTCTCCCGGGGCCTCTGCGGCGGCCAAGGCATAGCCCGAGAAATCCTCCCAGAGCAGCAGGGTCTCCTCCGTCTCCTCCCAAGTCAGGCTGTCACAGTCGTCCTCAAAATCATACTCCCTCCTAGAGACAGGGAGCCCGGGCGTCAGGGTGGCCGGCGGGGCGGGGGCTGCGGGGGCTCCGGCCTCAGGCAGGCGCAGGGCGGCCGGGCGGACTCACAGCTGGTTCAGCATGCGCTGCATCTCCTCGTTGATGCTGAGGGCCGTGCTCTCCTCCTCGTCCCCGTCGGGGCGGCGCGGCCCGTCACTCTCCGCCAGGGAGGTGTCCTCCTCCGCGGCCTTGCGCTCCCGCTTCCGCCCCCCCATGGACGGGACCTTAATGGGAGACAAGTGCAGAGACTACAGAGACGAGGCCGGGTGCGTGAGGAGAAGGGCGGGGGGCGCCGGCCGGGAGCGAGGGAAGCGGGGACCAGCGGGAAGGGCGGGCGGACAGAGAGAAGACACAGTTACGAGAACAGAAACACCAGCATCACCGAGACAGGCAGACAGACGCGGGTGGGGCCGGGGCTGCAGACGAGGAGGAGACAGAAGGCAGAGAAAACCGAGCAGTAAGATCGGGGAATGGCTGGCCGGGCCCAGAGTGAGACGTGCGTAATGGCCCCCAGGAGTTCTTTTCTAAAAAAAGTCTTCTAGTGAGATGACTGAACTGAGAGGGAAGTTTCAGGCCGCAAGGAGGAAGGGGGCATGAAGTTGATAAAGCAGAACCTGAGTCACATCCAGATCTGGAAGCCAGAGGGGAAAGGGAGGGAGAGAGATGGAGCCAGAGTGAAAGAAGGTGGGGGGTGGGGAGGGGGAGACATGGAGCCAGAGAATGAGAGAAGGGGGGAGAGAGGGAGGGGAGAGGGGAGGAGGGGGAGGGGGGGGGGGGGGAGGGGGAGGGGAGGGGAGGGGAAGGGAGAGAGGGAGGGAGGAGGGAGAGAGATGGAGCCAGAGAATAAGAGGGGGGGAGAGAGGGAGGGGGAAGGAGATGAGGGGGAGGGAGGGGGGGAGGAAGGGGGAGGGGAGGAGGGGAAGAGGGGATGGGAGGGAGGGGGCGGGGGAGAGGAGGGGGAGAGATGGAGCCAGAGAATGAGAGAAGGGGGGGAGAGGGAGGGGGGAGCAGAGAACAGGGAGAGGAAGGGGAGGGAGGGGGCAGGGGAGAGGAGGGGGAGAGAGAAGTGGGGAGAGCAGGAGGATGGAGGGGGCGCTGCACTGAGAGCCCGGAGGGTCAGGAGGCCCGGGGAGCTGAGAAGCTTGTGTGAGAGCAAAACTAACCAGCTTCTTCTGTGGAGGAAGCAAGAAAAGATGAAAAGCGGAGAGGAGAGGAGGCAGACAGGAGAGAGGGGAGGGGGAGAAGGCGTTAGAGACAGCTCCGGACCCTCCAGAGGCTGTCCCTCGCCCCCCAGCCTCGACCCCAGGGCCCGGCTCCAGCCTCCCCTGTGGGGCTCGGGCGCCAGCGAGGCGGGACCACCGGGGGCCTGGGTGAGGCGCCCGCAACCCTCACCTGGAACATCTTGATCATGTCCTCGCAGTTACGCTGCTGAGCCAAGTCGCAGAGCTTGGCAGTGATGTCGATGCGGCGGCAGATGTCCATGTCCACCTTCATGGCCTTCTCCTGGATCTTCGTGTCCAGCTCAGTGAGGTTCTGTGTGGGGAGCGCAGGGAGCGGTGAAGGGGGCCGACCTCATCATGAGCAGTGTCCCCTCATCATCCCAGTCACACGGCTCCTGCTGGCAGAAGGCACCCCTTGACCTGGGTACCTCACAGCGGTCTGCCCAGGACGACTGGCTCCTTGGCCAGACGGCACCCCGGAGGATGTGGGCCAGTGCCTGGTGCATATGCAGGGGGCTCCTCCTGGAACTCAGACTCCCAGAGAGAGAGAGAAACTAGTCCTTGGTGGCTCAAACGGTAAAGAATCCGCCTGCAATGCGGGAGACCTGGGTTTGATCCCTGGGTTGGGAAGATCCCCTGGAGAAGGAAATGGCAACCCACTCCAGTATTCTGGCCTGGAGAATTCCCATGGACAGAGGAGCCTGGCGGGCGACAGTCCATGGGGTCATTAAGAGTCAGACACAACTGAGCGACTAAGCACACAGCCAGAGCTCTGAGCGTTGGAGAATCATAAGGACAATGTTAGCTGACACTCGGCCGCTGCTGTCCTGACTCTACAAACACTGTGACCTTGGAACCATCCTGCAAAGCACTTGCTTTCAATCCTATCCCGTCCCACAGACCCAGCGACAAGGCAGAGCAGGTCAGGATGTCACCAGGGCCACACTGCGAGCAAAGAAGCCCAAGTCCCCCTGGAGGCCAACGGGATTTTCCTTCCTCTTCTCTTGAGTTAGGGGGCAGGCAAGGGGGGGAAAATAGAAGCATAAAGTGGGACGCCGGGTGGTGAACGGGCGAAACTAGAAAGGCCTGCTCCTGGGCCTCAGGCAGCCTTGGGGCTGAGTCCAGGCTGGTGCGGGGGTGGCACGAGAGGCAAGGGATGACCCGGCCATACTCACGTTGCTCATGAGCCCCTTGAAGACCACCAGCTCGGCCTTCAGCTGTTCCACCTTCATGGCCAGCTCCTCCTGGCAGGCGTCAGCCTCCTGGGCTTCCTACGGTCAGGAGAAACCAACCGAGGTGAGCGGCAGGCAGGCAGCGAGCAGCGGGCCAGGGACGGTGGGGAGGGCGGGCGGGGCGGCCCTCACCTCCTGGAGCTCGCTCACGCGCTCCTGCAGCTGCAGCCGCACCGCGTACTCCTCTTCCCACCTGCAGACAGTGAAGGGGGAGCACCTGGGTGCGGGGCCCTCTCCCCTCCGCCCCCCACCTCCCACCTATCTGGCTCAGGCCAGGCCCTGGGTCGGCTTCCCCCACAGGAGGGACATGTGGCTCCAGGCTCCTGGCCAGCGCCCAGCGCCCAGCTGCCTTCCCGGAACCTTTGGCCTCACACCCAACTGTGGCTGCGCTGTGCCCTCGCAGGGCCCGTCCCGCTCAAGCCCCCGGCCCGACCGGCTATCCCGCCGGCCTCGACCCCTCCTCCTGCCCGCACCACCCAGCCCAGTCTCCCACCTTCGGTCCACAGATCCGGGCTCCCGCTCTCCTGCCTGCACCAGAACAGAGCTGCCCTGCCTCCCGTGGGACCATTAACCCTGTAAAAGCAGCTGCGGGACACACAGGGCATCAATGGCGTTGGCCAAGAGCCTGGTGGGAGGCGCTCGAAGTCCACCCCCACGAGCTCTGGAGACTGCCCACCCGGAGGCCCTCGGTGGGCTGCACAGAGGTGCCCGGGCACAAGCTGGGATCACTAGGCGCCCACACCCAGGGGAAGAGGGAAACTGGAGCATAGAAAAGTCCCCCGTTAGAGTGGTGGATGAGAACCACCTCCAGAGCTGCAGAAGGCAGAGCCTAAGACCAGGAGTAGGCTAAAAAACACTCCTGGCCGAGGCAGGGCCCTTGCCCAGAGCTGGGAGCAAGCCAGCACATTCCCCTCCGCATCATGGAGGCAGAAGGGCAGTGGCGGGGCAACACCCCTGCTTAGGGTTGATGTTGGCTGCACCAGCAGACTCCTCGGACCCCACTGACATAACAGCCCAGCACTTCTTCCCCATCCTGGAAGGACTTCTTCCAGACTGAAAAAGGAGAGGAAGTGCACTGGGAGACAAGCTTCAACGCCCAGAAAGGTGGTTAGGAAGTGGCCTAACACATACCGAGGACACACACTCAGGCCTGGGGTCTGGTCCTCTCCTCCCTGCCTCCATCTCTTTACCCCGGGCTCCTCCTCCAGGCCCATCTCTCCTTGCTCTCCTGTTCCTCACTCACATCCGCACTGCAGTATTCCTAATAATAACTCCTCGACATCACCGCGGCTGCCCCTCCCGGGTGGCTGGGTGGGGAGGAGGCAGGCAGCCTGGCCTCCACCCGCCAGCTCACAGCAGGCCCGCTCCCGCCTTCCTGGCTCCAGGCCCAGCCTTCCCCGGCGGCCCCCCAGTCCTCCTCCCCCTGCGCTCTGGCATTCCCATTCAGACAGCTAGGGCCAGCTAAGGGCCCCAGCAGCATCAGGTTATGTATTTTCTTAGATAAGACCTGCAGCTTTTCTGGGCCTTGGTTTCTCCATCTACAACGTGAGGGCATGGGATGTGGTACCCTGAGGACCCTGGGGTCCTTGTGTCCCTGGAGGAAGCAAGCAAGACTGACCAGGGGACAGTAACCCTGGAGGATATGCACCAGGAAGGGCAGGACTGTGAACTCAACTGTTTCAGGGAGAAACTCAAGGAAGTTAGGTAAGGATGAAGATTAATAAAATCTTACAGGGTTTAAAAAAAAAAATCTGAAAATAAACCATCTGGAACCTCACTAGAATTCTATTCATACTCCAGCCAGACTTTCCCATGAGTGGGTTTATTTTGACCTCTATTCAAAACCGGCCTCACCCCATTATACAGAGTGAAGTAAGCCAGAAAGATAAAGAACATTACAGCATACTAACACATATATATGGAATTTAGAAAGATGGTAACGACAACCCTATATGCAAAACAGAAAAAGAGACACAGAAGTACAGAACAGACTTTTGAACTCTGTGGGAGAAGGCGAGGGTGGGATGTTTCGAAAGAACAGCATGTATATTATCTATGGTGAAACAGATCACCAGCCCAGGTGGGATGCCTGAGACAAGTGCTCGGGCCTGGTGCACTGGGAAGACCCAGAGGAATCGGGTGGAGAGGGAGGTGGGAGGGGGGATCGGGATGGGGAATACGTGTAAATCTATGACTGATTCATATCAATGTATGACAAAACCCAGTGAAAAAATAAATAAATAAAACAAAACAAAACCGGGCTCACTTATAAGGTTCTCTAAGCATGGGTAGAATTTGAGCAATTTCCACGTATTCTACATTGAGTGAACACCTTTCTTCCTAATACACAGCATCCTTGAGTGAAATGAGGAAGCACTGTAGTTGGCCAAGGGCGATGTTGGAAAAACTGAGATGGGGAAAAAGAGACCCACCCAAGGTCACTCTTGGCAGGAAAGCTGAACATAGAACTTAGGAGGCCTCAGCTCTTTTTCAGTTTAGTGCTCAGACTATGCCCATGTTTTCCAGGCTACAGACTGGAGTCAGAGCTGCTGTAGAGAGACAGAACGAGGGCAAGGGGATCTGGGGTGGAAGAAGGAGTGACTGCTGGTGTCACGTACCAGCCAAGCCTGGCCGTGGGGCCCTCTGCACAGCAGAGTGCTGCAGAGCCATGAGCTCATCAGTCCCGGAGGGATAACTCTTTGCTGCCCTGGACAGCTGAACCAAGGACGGATACGCTGTCAGTGAAAAAAAACAAAACGCCCCAACAACAGCAGTTGTTCCTGTGGTTATGGATGTATTCCAGAACTGTCCGTGTTCCACTGCTGACTGTGTCAATTAACTGCTGCAGGGGCAGGGGGTGGGGCAGGGGCAGAATGGTCTGGGTGGATCTAAACGATGGTTTGGGGATAGCTGAGCGTCCCAAGGACACTTAAATCACAGACTGCCACTAAAGAATCCAGCCAGCTTTCTGAGGGCAGAACTCAACCTCAGAAAGTCCGCTGGTCTGTGGTCTGCTAGACTCTGGCGGGTTACAGATCCCTGAAGGTCGCCGCCAGACCCAGCAGTCATTCCCCAGAACATTCAGCCAGTCCCCACGAGACATAAATCTCCGCTTTACCAGGCTGGAAGGGTAATTCCCAGAGCTGTCCACAAGGGGTCAGAGTAGCTCATTAAGAGGTTAAACCTGAAGGCAGAGCCTCCCCCTGAGCCCTCATCTCCTTGGTCTTCAGTCATGGCACCTTGGGCACAGGGTCTACAAAGTGCTGGCTGTACTCAAGCTTCTGTCCTCACAGGCTGGTTATCAGGGGGTCCCCCGGATGCAGCCAGCACTCCTGCATCGCATCCCCTCCTCGGGCCCCTTGGGTTACCCTGCAGGGTTTCCTGCCGGGAGCCAGTGCTTCATTCTCGGGGCAACAGGGCTTGCCCCAGCTGTGCTGTGAGGCAGTCCATCATGGGTGTGTCCGTGTTTCCAGCTTCCTCCTACTCAGGTCCTTGCTACCCTCGTCACACCTCCTCCTGCACTTTCAGATCCCCTCAGCTTTCACTCGCCCTGGGTCGACAACAGGCCTTTCACCTTTCCCTAGGGAATTCCCTCTTCCCCACACCCCCTTTTTTGATCAACTCTCAGAAATGCCTTGAGGGCCCCAGAGCCTCTCAACGGCAGTGGAACTAGAGCAGGCACGGGCTGCTACTATGGACACTGTTTTGGAAACCCTGGGCAGTGTCAGGATCACCTCCTCCAAGGTTCAGCCCAACCCGCAAACCACCCCCCACCCCACCACCACTTGTCATGGCACTTAGATTCCCAAATTAAAGGTTCATCCTTTGCCCCTAACTTCTGATCAGTATTTGGAGCTTATATCACACAGTCACTCTGAGGGCTGAGGCTGGCAGGGGGATATAAGTGGTAGCCCAGATGCGACTTCTCAGAACAATGTCCCTTTTACACATCATAAAACCCCACAGTTAACACAGCGGTGCAAACGCTGCTGCCTAGATGAAAAACAAGGGTTCCCGGCAGGATTCTGCTCCTAGACTCCTCCTCCTTGTCACGAGCCTGACTTCTGCATTCTCTGTGGATTCCAGTCTCATCTGCGGACTTCCTAGCTCCTCCTTAAACAGCAGGAACTTTACTCATACTTACTCCTCCCTTATTCTCGGGCCCCAGAGGCTCTGTGCTCCTGGACAGGTAACCCCGGCTGAGTGCGGCCTGAGCTGAGCCCCGTCCCCACCTTCCCGGTCCCTACCTCCGCTTGTACTCATCCCGCTCGCGCTTCACTTTGGCCAGCACGTTGTAGAGCGCGCGGATCTCGGGCGTGATGGTGTCGATCTGGACGCCCACCCCGTCGGGGTGCACCCACGACAGGCCAGGCCCTTGCACCAGAGTGGGCTCCAGTCCCGGCCCGAGCCGGCGGGCGTGAGAGAAGGACCAGATGGTGCCGGGCATGAAGCGGGCCGACGAGGAGTAGGCGGTGGAGGCGGAGGTGGAGGGCGCCGGCTGGCAGGCCGCGGACGGCGTGAGGGGGCCGGCCGGCGAGCGCGCGGGCGACCCCAGGACCCGCGCCGACGGGGTGCAAACGGCGGCCGGCCGGGAGCCTAGGGGCAGCCCCAGGGGTCGGACGGGGCTGACGAAGCCGGTCTGCACGGCCTGGTCGCGGCGAGGCAGGCCCCGCCGGCCCTGCTTACCCTCCTCCAGCGCCTGCTGCAGCTGCTTCTCCAGCAGTCGGTTGCGGCGCTCCAGCTCGTGCACCTTGGCCAGGAAGCAGCGGAAGCGGAGGTTGAGGGTCTTGAGCACGTTGATGTTGGAGCCCAGGTCATTGCGGAGCGCCATGGCGGCGGGGGGAGCCGGGCCCGGCCCCGGCGGTGAGTAGGGAGCCGGGCCAGCCGGGGCGAGCGGCGCCGGGGGCACGTCCCCGCCGGCGGCCAAGTGGTCGCCTCCCAAGGGGTCCCCGAGCGGCCCGGCCAGGCCCTGCTGCTCCTGCTGGAGGAGGAAGAGGTTGGGGCCGAATAACGGATTCATGGCTGCGCCTTCTGCTGGGAGACAGAAACCCGTGCAGGAGCAGGGATGTTGGGCGAGGGAGAAGAGCCAATGAGACGCCAGGGGGACACGGGACAGCCAATCAGACGGCTCGGCGGGAGGGGCAGAGGTCATGGGGGCGGGGAAGGGCAGGGGGTAAGCCAATGAAAGGCTCGCTCAAAGGCTGGCACCTGGACAGACCTTTCAGGGTCTGAGGCTGAGCCCTGAGCCTAGCGGACCCCAGCCCGTACCCGGAATCCAGACAGCTGCTCAATGACTGAAACCCAGGTCCTCCAGTACTGCGTGGTTCTGGTGGCACGAAATCTATCTACATTCCTATTGCCCTCCTCCCTCCTGCGTCCAAACACCCAGCTCTGACTCCATAAATCTCCTTCCCCGAGTCCCCAGGAACTGACCTGATTTCTCAGTACGCTGCTCTGACCCCTCTTCTGAGGATGCCTGTCTCACCCTCCCTCTGCTCTTTAAGCAGCAAAGCCAGTACCCACCCCCAAAAAACACACAGTGGCCAAAGACTGTAAAACATGTATTAAATTTCACATCCATGGTTGGGAAGCCATCCTCACAGAGGAAAGAATTCCAACCCTGTAACAATGGCAGTCTAATTCAACCATCCACTGAAGTCAGCAGAGGCTGGCGGCTGCCTCTGGACTGAGATTTTCTCCTCTTTGCTGGCGGGGGCCGGCTGGAACTGCAGGAGGACACAGTGGGAGTCTTAGGTCCCTTGGGGGTGCCATTCTGTTTCTGGAAGGCAGCTTTCTTGAAAGGTTGCTCTGCCACCTGCTGCTTAACCTTCTCAGCCCCTGTGGTGTTTCCAACAAGCTGGTCTCGGTCCTCAGGCTTGGGTGTGGCTTGGGTCTTGGAGAGGGACGGTGCTGCGGGCAAGTCTGCGTTCATGGCCTTGGGAGGAGCACGGTGCTTCCGGAAGGCAGCTTTCCTGGAGGACTGCAGTTTGGGTGACTGTTGCTTTAGTTTCCCAGCCTCCTTCACTTCCCTAACCACTGCTGCTGTTACAGCTGGCTGACTACTGTCCTGGAGCTTGGAGGACGCCTTGGCCTTTGTGACAGAAGACACAGCGGACAATTCTACATCCGTCCCTTTGGAGATGCCATTCTGCTTCTGGGACGAAGACTTCTTGGGATGCAGATGTTTGTGCAGCCGTTGCTTTGCCTGACCAGCCTTCTTGGCAGGTGTGCTGCCGCTCTCAGACTTGGGGGTCACCTGCCCATTCAGGTTGGGCAAGTCTGGGTTTGCGGGGGTGGATGTCGCAGAATTGCCTGTGGTTAAAATTAAATAGTCTGAGAAATAAGGGCTCATCACTGGGTCATGATCATCAGTGGAGCAGGAAAAGCAGAGATATTAAAGTAAGGAGATTTCCTGGGTGCCACTCCTGGCCAAGTGCCCCACACAACAAGGGCAGTACCCAAGGGCAGATCACCTAGATTCAGATTACTTAGTTTCACCTAGCCTCTACTCAAGTCGTATTTGGAATCTGTGATAGAGAAGATACCATTACCCATCCATGGGCCAAAGGATTTCAGAGGAAGCTGTGCCCCCTGGCGGCCAGCAGGAGGTGACTCCTGAACAAACTTGAAGCACTGGGCTTCTCTTTTAATCAGAAAAGATGTTTTCTTCCATGCAGCTTTTGATGAGATGCAGAAAAATAAGGCACATGGAGTAACTAAAAACAAGCTAGTACTTTGTGAATGAAGACTGAGGTATTAAATATGTATCTTTAAAGTTACAGCAAGAAAAATACAGGGTACTTTGCTACTTCTTGAAGAGATGTGTTAACATTCAAATGTGACTCATGTTAAGAGGCACTGTTTATAGAGAAAAGTCACCAAGTTTGTGTGCAAAGAAGTCGGCCTCTCCCTCGTCCAACCAAGCCTAAGGTGACACCCCATGAGGCAGAGCTCTCGGGTTTGTTTCAAAACACCCCACCCTGGCCTTTATAGCCCAGCCCAAACTACTCAAGACAGCCAAGAAAACCATCTGCAATTAGTGAGACTGCAGAGAACTGACGGTTCTGAGGAGTCCTGTGCCAGCCAGTGCTGATGAGGCTGAGATCTGTTACCAGGAAGGCCGCCCTGGGCCAAGAAACCACACCCCCGCTGGAGAGCATTCAGGGCTGACAACTGCAGCCGCCTGGCAGAACTGAGGAAAGGGCTCGATCCATGCGAAGCCTTTAACATTCCCAAATGGGGTTCAGGCCTGGGACCAATTCTAGCTGGAATGAAAAGGATCTCTCACTCCAGCATTCAAGGCTAGGCTAGGGGTGCAAGGACCCACCATTTCCTGCAGCCACACTCCAAGGTCTCTGGAGGGGTAAAGAGCAGAGGCGGAGATGAAGAGAGCAAAGAGCACATCGCTTACCCGTTTGGGACTGGGGGATGGAATTGGAGAATTTCTTGAACTTGGCAATAAAGAAGCCATCCATGTTGTGGGTGTGAGGGTAGAAGCGGCGGGTGGAGCGTAGCGTGGGGTGGAAGCGCCTTTCCCGGAAGCGGGTGAAGCCCTCCTGGCCGAAGTCCAGGCCAGTGGGCACCAGGCGCACGTTTCTCTTTTTCAGGGCGTAGTCCACCACCCACTCATTCTCCTCCACCTGATGTGTGTGGGAGACGGAAGGAAAGCAGAGCTGGAGTTGAAGGGGCGCTGAGGGCATGACAGCCCAAGGCTAGCTCCCTCCTGCACCCCGACAGGCCTCACCATGATGGAGCAGGTGCAGTAGACGAGGTAGCCCCCTGTCTTGGAGGTGGCGTTGACAGAGTCGATGGCGCTCAGGAGCAGCTCCTTCTGTAGGTGGGCACATCGTAGGATGTCCTTCTCATCCTGCCCCCAAGAAGTAGAGACCCAGGCATTGGAATCCCAACAGGGGACTTTGGAAGGAGCACGCTGCTGGCTGCCTGGGGGGCCCCCTCCCCCAGCTACCCCTCCAAGGCTTCTCAGCTGGTCCCCCACCCCTGCACCTTGTTCGTCTTTACAGCAGGGTCCTTGGAGATGATGCCGGTGCCACTGCAGGGAGCGTCCAGCAGTACTCGGTCAAAGCCGCCCACCACCTGGGGAAAGGGGAGGTGAAGCAGATATTTTGGGCAGTGGAACCATACCGTGAGCTTCCCAGGGGCAAGTCTCAACATCCTGAGATCAGGAAGCGGGGAGGAGAGACACCCAGCGGGAGCCCCACCTTGGGGAACTGGCGCCCATCATGGTGGCTGATGATGGCGTTGGTGACCCCCAGCCGGTGCAGGTTGCCCACCACGCTCTTCAGCCGCTCGGCATTGGCATCATTGGCGAGGATCACACCTGTATTCTTCATGAGCTGGGCTGAAGGGAGAAGGGCACAGGGCTCAGCTGCAGCTTTTCTGCCTCCACACCTGCTGGGCTTCCCCTCTCCCCGCCAGCCCAGGAACCTGCTGGTGAAGCCTCAGCCCTTCCCCAGGAAGCCATGTTCCCTGCTGTCCACCCAGTCTGTGCTGGGCCCTGTGATGAGCAAACCTGCCAGGGTGGTTTTTCCATTGTTACTCAACAGCCTTAGTTACTTCTTCCAAGTTATAACAGCATAATTAAATGGTTACAACTAACTGTATGTAATCGTTACTTGTGCACACACATGCAACTCTCAGGATCCAAGCAAGACATAAAAGCCAACCTGCGTACCATCACCTCGCCATTCTACAGAGGACCACAGAGGACCAGGGCCCTGCCCAGGGTCGTGTGGGCAGGAAGAGGCACCCATGGGGATAGAGCTGGGCCGCCTGGGGCTGTTTCTTGAGCACCCTCGAGTCACTGACCCCACCCCCGCTTCCTGAGGATGAGTCCCCGCCCTGCTGGCCCCTCCTCTTACCTATGTAGCTGGTCTTTCCTCCAGGGGCACAGCACATGTCCAGGATCCGCTCGTGTTCCTGGGGTGCCAAGGCCATGACAGGCAACATGCTGGAGGCCCCCTGCAGCATATAGTGCCCGGCCAGGTACTCGGGCGTGGCCCCTGTGGAGGAGAGCCTGCAGGTGACGCGCTGGGACGAGGGCAGGGGTGGAAGGGCTCCGGGACACGGCGCACTCACCAATGGGCACCGAGGAGTCATACACCACGAGTCCTGTCTTGGACCACTTGCCCAGGGGGTCCAGATTAACTCCACGATTGATGAGTGCCTAGAGGTTGAGACGGATGAAGGGTTTAGAACCTTGAAGTCGACTCTCAGAGAGGGTGGAGACATGAGGACATGGCCAAGCCGGAGGCCTGTGGCACCACAGCCCGACAATTGTCAGAAGCAGTTTCTCCCATCTCTCCCCGTATCTCCCCTTCCTGGGCCTCAGGTTCTAACTCAAGGTCTGAACTCCATCCCCATGGAGCAGACTGCCAGCTCTTGCTCTTTCATCTCCTGGAAGCAGAACCCAATCTTCCAAGAGCCTCAGCCCCCTTGCCATCAGTTAAACATTACTGGTGACAGCACTTTAAAGACAGTTGTCAGGTTATCTAACACCAGAAGACACACCACACACAGGGCCGCACCACTGCCTCTAAACCCGTTTTTTAACCTGGAGCCCCTGAACCCTCAGAAACAATGAGCTTCAAGTACTGCTTGCGCCTGTGTGTCCTGTCTGTTCCTGCAGGCAAGAATCAAGGTCTCACCAGCTTCCCCATGACTGACGAGGCAGACAACTCCACCCATCTCTCTGTGAGGCAGCACTTCCATCACCGCCCAGTCATAGGAAGCAGAGGCTGAGGGGACAAGCTTCCCACTCCACAGGGGTCCTCGGCCCTGAGCCGGCAGACCGACTCAGCTTGGCACCAGGCCTGTCAAGGTTCGCCCCCTGGACTGTGGCCGGAAATGCTCAGGGTGGCATGCAGGAGTCTCTGGATGCACAGAAGTCACTGCTTCCCACCCCTCACCTGAGCAAGGTCCCGGCGCCGGGTCTTCAAGGTGTTGGTCCTGAGGGTGATGGGCCGAGGCACCTCGTTGGCTTCCAGGAACTCCACCAGCTGGGACAGAGGACGGCGGGGGGGAGGGGGTCAGGCTGGCCAAGGAGCTCCACCAGGAGAGCAGAGGGCCAGGAGGCCAGCTACCTCCTTACATGGGGGAAGAGGAAGGACATGCAGGAACAGCGTCAGGGATGAGTGAGTGGGTACCTCGGACAGAGGGAAGAGGTCCATGAGCTTGCCCAGCAGGAAGTCTCCGTAGGAGTAGTAAGTGGCCAGGTCCTTGCGAAGCCGCTGCAGGTATTCCGAGCGGGACCGACCCTCCTCCCGCTGAGTCCCAAAGTCGCGCAGCACGCCCACTATATCCTGGATGCGTTTGTGAACACGCTGCAAGTCTGGAGCCTGGGCATGTGGGCCCATTAAGGAACTGTTTCTGGGTGTGTGCATAATGGGGGGAGAGCAGGCCTGGAAACCCCTTCTCACAAACACATCCCCCCAGACCCTGCTCTGAAAGGATATCCTGCTCCATCTCCCCAGCAGGGGGCAGCACAAAAGGCTCCTCCTCGTCCAAATTGATCTGCAGGCCCCCCTCCGACTCCTCGTCCTCTTGGGGGCCTGACCCTGCAGACGCCTGCTCCTCTTCCTCCTCTTCGTCAGTCTCCTCCTCGCTCCACTGGCCCCTGCACACAAACCCAGGAGCAGGGCGGCTCACAGATCAAAGGAGATACCTCCTCCTTCCTTGAGCTTTCCTCCTCCCCAGCTGCCACCTACGTTCCATCCGAAGAAGAGTTTCCACAACTCACCCAGCAACTGCTTCCTGGGCCTTCTGCTTCCGAGCAGCCCTTTCAATGGGCAGCAACTGAAAAGAGAGACAAGCGGCTGGCAGTGCAAAGCCGGCCCATCCACCAGCCCACAGAACACTTCCCATCTATTTCTTCCCTAAATACAAACGTTTAACTCTTGCTCCCAGAAAGAAATACAGACCCTACAAAAGTGACTGTACGCTTGGCACAACATTTACCATTGTTGAAATAAAACGAGGGATTCAACGGGTTCATTATACTGGTCTTCCCACACCATATGTACACAGGGTGGGGATGAAAACTGCCCCGAGGGTGCCCGTTTTGCCGTATTTCCCCCCACACTTACTCTACATCATTTTTCAGTTAAAATCATGATGCATTTTCAAGTTTGCCTCTTGCCTTTCTCATTCACAGTTAGAACACAAGCATTTTCACAGACATATTGGCCAAACATTGATTTCATGTATGAATGAACTTTAGTTCACTTAAGTAAACTGGACATTTTGGAAGCTTCCAGAGTTTTGGCATTATGGTCCACACAGATGGTGCCTGGAAACTTCAAAATGGTAGCTTTGTAGAGAGGAGGGGGTTCGTGGGCGAGGGGTGCAAGTGGACACTTTACTGGATTTTGCTTGAACTTTTCTAATAACACAAATATATGAACTGTATAATACATAATAACTTCTTATACTTTAACAAGTAAACCTTTGTCTACATCCTTGATCACGTTCCTAAGGTGGAACTGCTATATCAAAAGGAAAAACCTGTTTTAAGATTCTCAGATACCAGATGATTTTTAAGAAAACTTTTAAAAACATGTATGCACATTTCTATTGCCATCAGTGGGGCCATTTAAGTGTGTCGTTTCCCACATCCTCACCAGCACTGGGCATTCTCATGTTTCAAAGTACTCTATCCCTATCTATGGCTCTTCTAAACTTGCACATGTGTGGAAAGGAGGTAATCAGTGCTCTGAAACAGTGATGGCACACCAAAGTCCCTTTTCTCTACTCAGGCTTACCCTCATCACTGAGAGACAGTCAGAGTGATATGGAAAGACTCCAATAAAAGACAAGGATCACTTCTGGGAGACCCAGAGGGATGGAACTCACCTCTTCACCGTCATCCTCATCTTCGTCCTCTGAGTTGGAGTCAGCTCCATAGTCATCTATCATATCGGCATCACTGTCCTCAGAGCCCCAGAGGTCCCCCTGGTTCATCACATCATCCCCTTCAGAGTCTTCCTCCTCCTCTTCTTCACTGCTATGGGTTGGTGCTGGGCGCTTCTTGCCTCGAGCAACATTAAATAAGGACAAGGCTTCCTTCTTACCAGGTGTCTGGACAGCTCCTGCAGAGACCCCAAAGGGTTTGCAGAATCCTAGACCAGTGGCAGCCACACACTGATGGAGCCTGCCCTCTCTACCCTTGAGAATATCCTTTAGCTGTTCCTTTCATGTCAGAAATGCTCAGAGAAGTTCCTCCTTCCCCAGGACCCAGAGGACTCCTAACGTAGCACCCAGCTCTTATTTTCACTGACCTTTTGGTAGCTTCCCAGGCAATGGTTTAGCCCCAGGGGACTTTTTCATCTCGGGGGCTTCAGCAGAGCCCAACCTCCTCTTGGCTGCCCTAAAACCACATAAAAAGTGGAAAATGGAACACACCTCCAGGCTCTGCCACCTCCCAGGGCAGGGAAATGTGGCAGTCCCCAACAGCCCTTCCCATCAGCTTGATCACATGGGATCACATGCTGAAAGATGAGCAGGACCGATTTAACCCATGTAATGTAGGTCTGGACACACTCACCTCTTTCGAGCACGACTGGACAGCCTTTTTGAATTTTCATCACCACCTGTTTAAAAAACAAACAATCAGAATTGAATATTACAGAAGAAATGAAAAAGAACACTGGAAGAAAAAATAAAAGGAGAAACAACTAGAACACTAGTTAAAGGGAATAAATTGTAACCCACTCCACTGTGCTCTGGGGGCTTCCCTGGTGGCTCAGACCATAAAGAATGCATCAGCAGTGTAGGAGACTCAGAATTGATCCCTGAGTTGGGATGGAGAAGGGAATGGCAACCCACTCCAGCAGTCTTCCCTGAAGAATCCCGTGGACAGAGGAGCCTTGCAGACTACAGTCCATGGGGTGACGAAGAGTCGGAAACGACAGAGCACACACACCATTGTGCTCTCCCAGGAGCCGGGTAACAGATGCCAAGGAGACGATCTCCATCTGGTTGTTCACCAACCAAATCCAAAGTGGGCCTTTTTCCAGACTGATTTCAATGGCATCATCACCATTCTGATAACACAGATTCTTTCTTCTGCTCTTTCTTTTACTCTCAACTAATCAGTTACCAGGGATTCCCTGGTGGCTCGGTGGCAAAGAATCCACCTGCCAACGCAACAGACACAAGTTCAATCCCTGGCTCGGTTCCCTGGCAAAGGAAATGGCAACCCACTCCAGTATTTTTGCCTGGGAAATCCCATGGACAAAGGAGCCTGGCGGGCTACAGTCCATGTGGTCCCAAAAGTCAGCCACGACTGAGATGACTAAATAACAGCACAATCAGTTACCAACCACAGGTTCCACAACTGCTGCTGTTCATATATTCTCTAAATAACTTAACATATTTAAATCTCAGCTCTTTGATAATTATCAATTACAGACAGTTGATAATTGCCTGCAAGTTAAACTCTCAGCATCCACTTTCTAAGCAGCACCTCTCTCACAGGACACTGAGGTGATATGAGCCCAAAGGGATCAGCATAGTGTTGAGCACTTGCCAACACCTCAATTAATCACATCTTTTATACAAGGATGGACATGAACTACCTGCTCCTTCTCCCCTCCAGCCCTCTCTTCCATGCAGTAGACAACCAAGTGTTATGCAGGAACCAGATTTGTGGTTACCATCTCCATCCCCTCCACAACGCAGTTCACAGTGACTGGACTGCCCCCCTTCCCAACTTTCACTTGCTACACCATTTTTTCAAAACCCAACTTCTTGACAGAATCTTTTTAAGCTCTCTTAACTCTATGGCTTGCCCCTTCCTCGGAACTCCCTCAACAGTAATCACACCTCTCCTTGCATAGCTTCTTGTGTCCCTGCCGCATCTTCCCTAAGTTCTAAATGCTAATGAGAGTATTTCATTCATACTAGTCTTCTAGTAAATCATTACAAAGTTCTGTTTGAACAGAAAATGAACACATAGACCAAAAAAAAAAAAAAAAAACCACGAAGGAGTTAGGCTATAATCGAAGAATAACCCCAAAGCGGGAGTATCAGGAGCGGAAGCACGCCTGACCCTTACCTGCAGGCAAGAATTTGGCGAGTTCGGTCTCTGCACCTTTCTGTTTCCGGGCCTTTCGGCCCGGCCCGCGCTTCTCCTTCTTCGTAGGGTCCAATTTGCGCCCCATGGTCCTAGGGAACATAAAAACGGGAGACGGTAAACGTGCTGAAAGGGAAAGGCAGACCACAGACGGTCTGCCATGGGTAGTGACTCCATCAGAACCTGGACTCAGCAGCCCCCTAGCCCCTCCAGGCCTAGCCAAACCTCCACTCCACGCTGAGCCCCGGGCCCTGGGTCCCACGCCCCAGGTGCCCCTCCACACGCCCCAATCCAAGTCAGCGTCTCTCTGTCACCCGACTTCGTTCACACCCGCCCGAAGCCTCGGCTCACCTGGAAGAGGCAGGCACGGAGCTCCACGTGCGGCTCGGCCAGGAGATCAGACGCCACACCACGGAAACGTCTCGCGCAGGCGCACAGCGGTCCCCGAGGTCCCGCCTCTTCCGGCCTTCGGGTCCGATGAGGAAGCCGGAACATTTGCTCGTCGGGCCGGCGACGAGGCCGGGCAGGATTCCGGAGCGGACAGCTCCGCTCTCCCCGCAGGCGGAGAAGGCGGTGCCCACGAGGCATCTTCGACTTCCCTGCCCTCCACTCCGGGCGTGGGCCTTTGGACTCGTAGAGTTCAGTTGGAAATATTATACCCGGAAGCCACCCCTGCCCCTCGAACACTGGCGCCAGAGCTGGGCCCTCCGCCTGACGTCGCCCCGATATCGGGGCCCCCACGCCTGTGACGCGGAAACCCTCTTCCTTGACCGCAGGACCCGCGCTGCCCCTCAGGTAAGGCTTCTCTCTGCCCAGGTTCCCATCTTGGAGGTCGGGAGGAAGACATCTCGTGTCCACATTTTACCCACGCAAGTTAACTGAAAAACCGACTTAAGCCTTTCTGCAAGTAAACACCAAGGTGGCGCTCTGTTGGTTAAAATACTGTTCCAGCCCTGGTTCCACCTTCACATTGCGAGGAAGATCCTTTCATTTTATGCATGATATCTCTACAGCTTGGAGAAGCCGGCTTTCGCAGGCTCGCGCACGGCTCAGGTTGTGAACCGCGGGTGGCGGTGGGGGTGGCGGCTGTGCACCGGGGACAGAGTCCTGCCCGGAACACGTGTACAGATGGGAGACTCAACTCTTCCGTGGACTGATGATACAAGGAAACCCCTATTCTCCAATTACACGTGTCCCAGGGCTCCCGTCACTCACTCACCCACCTGCACCTACACCCACACTGAACCAGAGCACTAAAATACAAGGAAACTTTTATTTTCAGTTTTCATCAAGAAATCTGTTTTGTTTTTTTTTTTTATGCTTTTGGTTCTTTTCCTTTTTTTTTTTCCACTTTATTTCATTCTAGCCGCTCAGGGGCTGGAGCCACTGGGTTCCTGGTATTAAAAAGATGCCAACAGAGGTAGCTGTGTCTCGCCCAGGGGCCCGGCCCGCTGTGAATACCCCAAAGGAGAAAACAAAACACAAAATCAACCAGCAAAATAAAACCGGAAGGAGGAAGAAATTCAGATCATTTTCTTCAAGCCTGGCGGGAACCCACAACAGTTCGTGTGTAACAGACGGTGTTACAGTGGGGAGAAGCCAGGGCCCAGAAGGCCAGCCCGCCAGCTCCCTGCAGATGGCCCCGGCGCTACTGCTGCACGTCTCTCCAGCAGGAAGGGCACCACTGCCCCTCACTCCCTCCCCTCCCCTAGTGCTCGGGGGGGCTGTTCCTCTACAACTTAGAAGATGGGGCAGAAGGAAGGAGAGGGTCTCTCGGGCCCCCAGGGGAGAATCTGGGCAAGGGAAAGTGAGGAAGGTCACTGCTCAGCGGTGGAGGTGGTATTTTCCATCTGGGTCTTCACTGCTGCTGGGCTACCTACAGGAAGAGAAGGCCAAGGGAGTCAAGAGTTCCAAGACCACAGCAACCCACCAGATCCCAAAAGAACTCACTAGTAAGCCCACCCCGCTGCCCAGCCTGTAAAGCTAGCGACAGACAGCAAAGTTTCCAAGTTGCGTAATGGCTCTGTTGAACAGCTGACCAGAGGAAAATGGTCCTATACCTGCTGTGGAGGTGGTTCAGGAGCCCGGTTTGCCAGGCGACTAAGAATATTACGCTCTGACATCTGTAGCCTCACAGCAACTGGGGGGATTCGGGCAATAGTGGCTGGGAGTCGAGTCACATCAGCTTTCATGTCACTCAGCAGTTCTTCTAGCTGTTTCAGAACTGCATGGGGAGAAAAAGAGGCGGTGAGCCGTTGTGGTCAAGACCCAGGTCCGTCCTCCCATATGGGGACCATCCCTTCCCCCTAGTACTTCTCAGTAACTGAGTAACTGATGTGCTGAAATACTGTCATTGTCACTGAGTCACCTGACCTGGCTCCACCACATATTTCTTATTCCTCATGTTCCAGTTCCAGCTGCCCATGATTCTATGATTTTAAAGTCACCTGTCCCTTGATCCCTATTTTCTCTTATTTCCTCCACTTCTTGAATAGTTATTCCTTGTTTCCTTTTCTCTTTCCTCTCCTTTTGGAGCTCTCTCTTCTTCCTTTATACCAGCCTTCTTTCTGTCCTTTTACCTTCCACCCTCCTCACAGTGTCTTAACTTTAATCAGAAACTGCATGTTGAAAACGGTCTAGAATTTGACAGGATATTAAATCACCTGAAATTACACTACCACAGATGAAGCTACATTATTCTGCTTAGTTTCCACCTCCAAGAACTTCAATATATTTGAGTTAAGAGGCAAAGAACTACTGTCCTTGATTGCCTCTAAGATGTCAGCTGCCTGAGGAGGAAGGCGAGGATCCCCAGCATACCCTAAGCTCCCAGACAAAGGAGCTGGTGAAAGGCTGGGGCCGGAGGAGTAACCGTGTACTGGGGAAGGGCAGAGAAAGAAAGAAAGGCCAGGTTGGCAGGAGGCAGGGGAGCCACTGGCTACCTTTGTGCAGGACTGCATTAGCTGGCTTGTTTCCTGCCATGGACTCCTTGGACAGGTGCTGATGACTCTCCGCTAGACACTCCACCTCAGCAAAGCGGGTGTTGAGGGCCATGGACGGGTGAGAGGGGTCCTCGGACATGTTGAGGTAAGCTGCTCGCCGCAGCTGCTCCTCAATCACCAGGGCTTGTTCTAAGAGCTGGACAGGAGACAGGAGGAGACAGCAGTCAGACTGACGCTCCTCTTGCTTGCTGCTGAGAGTCCTCTCGAAACCGGTAAAGAACTTCACGGATGGATGCTCCCTCCCCCTCATCTGGCAGTCCAACATTATACTACTGCCTTTTTTACCCCTCTTAGGAGGTCTGTGTTTTTAAAAGTTCTTCACCCTTTACTGATTCACCCTTATACAAAAATGATAAATATTCAATTTAGAATATAACATAAAAAGAATTCAAATCACAATTCCACCTCCAAAAGATGTTAGAGGTTCTTCATTACAGATTTTTTTTTTTTACAAAATTAGATTCTATATATGTATTTATATTGCTTTCATTTAAAGTTACATAGTAAGTGAGGTTGCTCAGTCATGTCAGACTCTTTGCGACCCCATGGACTGTAGCCTACCAGGCTCCTCCGACCGTGGGATTTTCCAGGCAAGGGTACTGGAGTGGGTTGCCATTTCCTTCTCCAGAGGATCTTCCCAACCCAGGGATCGAACCTGGGTCTCCCACATTGCAGGCAGACGCTTTACCATCTGAGCCACCAGGAAGGGTAAGGCTTACATAGTAAGACTCTTTATAAATAAAATATGACTTTAAACAGTTGCATGGCAGTCATCCTTTGGATAGAACTACCCTATCACTTGTTTTTCTTTAAAAAATTATTCCTATTGTTTCTTTCACCTCCATATCTCACTCCCATTCCTTTCCTTCCTCAAATAGGCAGTCCTTTTAATATATCTACTTTTTGTGGATTTTCTTGAAGATAGTATTGTTTCGTGTGTGTTTTCTAATTTACAGAATGTTTTTCTGTACATTATTTTCCTCCTTTCCCCATTACGTATCTTTTTAAAAGGTCCATTTATGTTATAGAAATGTATTTTATCACTTCTACCTGCTGCTGAATGCTGTGATGTGAATCCACATTTTACCTACCCACACACCCAGTGTCAAACATATTTGGTTGCCTCCAGACCCCACCACCAAAACTCATATTGCAACAAACACTTGACATGTCACCTGAAGGAGCTGTGTAAAAGGTCCTTTGAAACACTCCAAGGGACAAAATGTTGATACTTGAGTTATGAGGCTTATTTTACTCAATGATCCTCTGGTTCTTAAAAAGAATGAATCCATTAGAGATCAGGAAAAAGGAGAGTATGAGAATAATGGACTGTTGTTTCTTCCACAAGACCTGCCTACATCAGGTGTACTAATTTATGCTCAAACAGACCAGACACCTACCTGTACCCTGTACACTCCTTCACCAGCTCCCCTCCCTCTTGCCCCAAACTATAAGCTTTCTCCAGAATCAGCGTTCTCTCAAGAGCTCTCTCACCTCCTAGCATCAGCCAGCCCCTCTATGCAAATGGGGTGGTGCTTCTCAAACCTGTACCTCAGGCAAGGATTGTTCTGTTCCTACTTGTGCATGGCTGATCGCTTTGATCCGACTTGTTGATGGTGCTGGGGTATTTACTTCTCAAAAACACCAAAGGATTTGTCTAGAACGGAACTCACTCTTCTACAAACGGCTAGCTCTCCTCACTTCTCTGATTTGCTGATGATAATTTAACTTTCTCAGCAACTCAGACTCAAAACCTCAGTTGAGTCTCACTCTTTTGTATCTCAAATCCAGTCAAGTAACTCAGGGGTCAGCAAACTATGGCCTGTGGGCCAAATCTGGGCCACTACCCATTTGTGGATGACCCAAGAACTAAGAATGGGTTTTTGACTTTTAAATGGTTGGAAAAAAAGTAATAGTTTATAACACTTCATATAAATTATATTAAGTTCATATTTTAGCATCAATAAAGTTTTACTGGAACACATTCATACTTACTGGTTTATCACATACGGCTGCTTGCACATCACTACAGTTTGTCTTATAAAGGAGCCTGAAATACTGTCAAGTGTTTCATTTCCTTTATCTCATCCTTTTCCACAGCCAGTATGAGTTGAGCCCTTACTACCTCATGAGTATACAGTAGTTCTGTAATCTCATGGAATGTTCTATTTCAGTTTCCCTTGGTCTTATCAAAACCCTTCACAAACCCTCAATAGCTACCCATGAACTCTAAGGTGAAGTCAAGCCTCCAGCCCTCTCTCTCCAACCTACCTCCTACCACCACCACGAGTGTCTCCTACACCCTACCTGGACTATTGGCTGTTTCCAAACACCCTACCTAAAGCTCTACAGCCTGTATACCCAACCTAAGCCTTTCGATCATAAGGCCTCCTGTTTCTATCTATCCAACAATCTCTATTACTTCATTCCAGGGGATTTCTCTGGTGGTCTAGTGATTACAATTCTGCTTCCCAAGGCAAGGGGTGTAGGTTATATCCCTGGTTATGGAACTAAGACCCCACATGCCTCCTGGCCAAATGACCAAAACATAAAACAAACAATATTGTAACAAATTCAGTAAGACTTTAAAAATGGTCATTTAAAAAAAAGAAAAAAAGTTGTAGGAAAAAACCCTCCATTCCAATGCCATCTTCTCCCTGAATCATTTGTGAGCATTCCCCACATTCCCTCTGGAGAACTTCTTTATGGATTTAGCAGTCTCCATCACAACACTTAGACTGACACGCACTTGACCACACATTTGCCGCTACTTTAAACTGAAAGCTTGAGAAAAGGCACCAGGCCTGTCCCTGTGCTCCCTGTTACTTGGCACACGATGTTGCAAGGATCACTGGTATGCATTCCTCATTCCCCAATTATAATACTTAGCTTGAGATTCACGTGCCTTGTCTTCATTTTGATGTCTGCACAAGGTGCCCTCAATACAATCTGCTGCATTCCTAACAAAGACTCCCCTTCAGTCCTGGGCATATTAGCCCCAGCATTTCTAAAAATGGAGCTCTCCATCTCTCCATCTCCCCACCCCTCATCCGCACAGACTCAGAAAAAAGTATGACCAGTCCACTGACAGCCCCACCTCCTTACAGCCATTTCCATCACACCTGTGTCTTTCCTGAACACTCCAACCTGCAGAGGTCCCCCCACACCCACAGTGCTGCTCTCTGTCATTTGTCAGGCAGTCATCTTCAGCCCTTAAGTAACTGCTTACTTTTCAAGTCTGTCTGTCTTGATCTCTAAGATACTTGGGAGCAAAGCCATTCACAGGATACACAGCTAAGTACCCAGGAAAACATGATATACAGTATGGCTGAACGACCAGACTTCCTCTGCAGTCCCTTCTGCACTCTAAAGGCAGTCCCATCAAGCCTGTATTCCTCCCATTCCTGCTCACCTTGAACCTTCGGGCTAGAAACTTATTCTTGATCTCTAAGAAATTGCCACGGTTCATCTCCCCCTTGAAAGGTTCGTTGAGGATGGCATAGCGTGGGTCATTCTGGATGTCCTGCCAACGGGCATAGCCATGGCTGTTGGAAAATTAATCGCTCAGGAAAAACGAAACAAGGGAAAGTAAGAACGTCCAACTGTGAGATCGTCAGAAATCCCACCAGAACCTTGGCTCAGACTCAGGCAAAGGATACTTTATGATGCCAGCCAGTAGCCAGTAGTCATGGCGTCGGTGCCAGATCTCATAAGTCTTCTTGGTGACGGTGGCTGCCCGCTCCTCATTCTGCCATAGGGAGTGCAGCTCTAAAGAGGGGTGTGTGGAAGGGGGAGAAACACAAAGGCAGACGCCACTGAGGATTCAGCTACTTACTCCTGACCCCAGATACCAACTTACTGTGCCTTTGGCTTTCTAACAGGGACCCCAGAAGAGTGTGCTGTAGGCCTGGCATTCCCTCTAGGAGAGCTAAAGTTTCTGTACCTTGGTTTCTGACAAGAACCCTAATTTCACCTTGAATCTTTCCAGTGGGCCCCTTTTTCATACCAGTAAAACCACCATCTGCGATGTTGAACATGAAACGCTGTTTAATATTTTTCTTCTGCTTCTCATCATTCAGATCCTTAATGGTCTCTCCATTCTGAAGCATCACCTCTTTTTTCTCCTCCTCTTCTTTCTTTTCTTCTACAGAACAGGCAGAAGAGAAATGTCAGCTCTAAACAGAAGACAGCACCATGGCCCTTACCTATATATATAGCACCATGTGCTACAAGACCACCCATCTACCTCCACCCTTTCTCCATTTTTTTAAAATTAATTGATTTATTTGGCTGTGCTGTTGTCTTGGTTGCAGCATGTGAGCTCTAGTTCTCTGACCAGGGATCGAACCTGGGCCCCCAGCGTTGGGAGAGCAGGGTCTTAACCACTGGACCACCAGGGAAATCCCCACATGTAACTGTTTCTTAAACCCACAAAAAGGTGCCACCAGCCCACTGACCGTCACAGGAGGGGAGAGGGGGAGTCTTTTAGCTTGGGATAAAATGATTCTATCAGTATGGATGGGGAGACTGTGGGTGGAGGAGTGTCTGGGAGACAAAGTCTTTTCCTTTCAGCAATAGTCCTTTTACAGCACAGTTGGCTTCTCCAAACACCCACCTTTGTCCTCCACCACAATGGGATTCAGATCGACTGCTGGCTTCTCCTCCACCTTCTCCACGTCAGCATTACCTGGGGGGAACAGACGGCATTGAGAACATATCTAAACAAGAGTGCTCCCCACCTCTGTTAGACCTGAAATAGTCCTAAACCTAAATCTTAATGATTAAAGTCATAAAAGATGTCCTTAGGGAGAAAAAGCCCACAGTTAAACTCAGGGGTGAAAGTCTTCCATGTGTCAGTTCCTCTGGACTGCCTCCTGCCGGGCTGCAAGTCAAAGTCCTTTGGTTCGCAGGGTCTGCAGGGCGTGTAGATAGACATACCTTTGGGATCTGTCTCCATCGCTTCCTCCGTTCTCTCCTTGACCTCTGCCTTTTCCACTTTCTCCTCTCCCTCAGGAGGCTCCACTGGGACCTTCTCCTCCTCTGAGGCAGGGGCAGGGGGCTGTGTACACTTCAAAAGAGAGAAGACAGAGGTTGAAGCAGATGGGCCAGCCCCCCAGAGGGAGAACGGGTCAATCCCACTGCCTCCAGTGTGGCATCTGTCACCCTCTCACCTCGAGGGCAGCCTCAGGGGGTGCAGACTTCACCTCTTTCTCTGCCTCTGCACTCTCTTCTTCTTTGAGGTTATTTTCCTCTACTTTTATCCCATCCTCTGCAGACCAACAACAGACATTAATTAAGAGGTCCCAGATCACAGAGACGGTCATGCCCTCTCAGTCTGTCTCATCTTAAACTGTCCTCTCGTGCCTTTAAGAGCCAGCCCTATTCTCAGGACGGCCCTCCTAAACTGAGAGGGAGCTTGCTGTGCGTCCTGCCGGAGTCCCCTGAGAGCTGAGCACAGAGGAGCAGAAAAACCACAGGCCAGGACAAGAAGAGGACAGAGGATTACCGTCCAGGAGCACTCACCGGCAGGCGGGGCAGGAGCTGGAGTATTGGGCTGTGTGTCCCCAGGAGTGGAGGGGGTAGGAGTCTTTGGGGATGGTGACCCTGGCTGGGACATCTTCTTATTTTCCTCTACTTCTGCGAGTTCAGGCATGCTCCAACGCCCGTTAACATGTTCAAACTCCTGAACCTGCAGCAATGGGACAAGAGGTTGAAGATCTGAGTCCAACTAGGCTCCTTCCCTGCTGGCCCTCCAGCTCCAACTATAAGCCCTGGATCACGGAGGGAGGCTCAGGGCTCACCTTCTTGCGAATCAAGGACATAACACCAATCCGAGTAAGGACATGCTGGCGAGACAGGCCTTCTCGGGGGACGCCATCAGCAAAGGTCTCAGCCCCATCTGCTCCCGGCTCACATAAATGCCGCATAAAAAGCGAGACATAAGCCCTGTGGTAAAGAAACAGAGAAACAGGTTAAAGAGCAGCCAGCTCCCAGACCAGACTCCTTCCCACCGGCGGGGCAGTTGAGGCCTCATCCTGGAGATGACTGTGGCTCCATGTAAGGTAAAGCCCGCCATGGCGCTGAGAGTTGGTCTCCAGACCCCACCCTGTGCCCCAGGTCCTCTTCCCGGGAAGCAGGGAACAGAAAGCCCTATTCCTAGCAGCTGCACTTCCAGCTTCAGCAGGAGACAGAGACTGCCTCCTGGCACAGGGGGCTCCAGTGTGCGGAAAAACCCGGACTCAAAGGCCTTGCTCTACAGTGCTCACCCAAGCACTCGACTTACTTGAACTCCTTCTCTGATTTGCCTCGCAGATCCCTCACGAGCCACTGCGTGGTGAAAGCATCCTGAGGGGGCATCCCATAGCGCATAATTGCATTAAGAAAGGCTTTTCGCTGACGAGCATTAAAACCAAGAACCTGGGGGGCAGAATGAACCAGGTGAGAGGGAGGCGACCCAACTCCAAGACCCGACAGCCACTTGCACCCACCCTGCCCTAGGACTGAGTGGTACTCACTTCAATATTCCCACCAACACGGGCCAACAGAGGAGGCAATGGCTTATCTTTATCATTCCGCAGGCCCTTGCGACTGGGCCTGCGGGGAGCTACAAGAAGAAAAGGACATGTGAGCGATGCTGATTGAGATGTTAGACAAAGCAACAGGTAAAAACCCAACAGAAAGGCGTGGGCCTCACCTTCTGAACGTTCGTCAAAGTCTTCATCACCTTCCTCTGAGGCCACCGAATAATCGGACTGGTTGTCGGACTGGTCGTCCTGCCAATCTGGAGGGAGAGAGGGCAGATGAGCGGGGCCCACTGCTCTAGTGGAACGGCCCATGGGTGGGGGGCGGGGCCGGCCACACACACCTCGGTCCTCCTGCGAGCCATCATTGTAGTTGACCTGTTTACGAATTCTTTTTCCTTTGCCCAGGTTTCGGGCCAGATCTTCTTGCTGCTGCTCATAATGGTGCCGCAGCAATTTCTCCCAGTAGTCGGGATCCACACTTTCTTCCTGTTTTATGATCTCCCGTTCCACCTCCTCTTCCTCCTGGGGCAGAGGGAGGGCCAGGACTCAGGGCTGCTGCACCCCCAGCTGCCCCTGGTCCTCAGAGTTCCCACTCTGTTAGCTGCTGCTCATGACTGGACTCTGAAATACTTGATGTGCCTGCTTGAACCTAAGAACTTGAAAGAAATTTAATTGACAGGACAAGCTGTTATCACAAGACAGAAGGATGAAGAGACAGTATGCATTATTTTAACCCCTTTTACTGACACACAAACAAGTGGGAGACGGTAAAATGTAGGAAAGAGATTAGAGCCTTAACAAGGCAGAATGGAGAAGCTTCTGAAATACTGCAGAAGATTCTCCCAAGCAATAAAGTACAAGGGCCACAAGCCCTTTCTGTTGTTCATAAACTTCATAGAAGTTTACCAATTGTGTGGGAAAAAAATTACATATCCTTTTATATCCCCATAATGTTTATGCTCCTCTGAAAGTCTTTACATTTTTTTTTCAGATAGTTTAGGACCACGAGTTCCAAATCCTTTACATTAGAATTAAGCTGTTAACAGCATTGATATAAGAAACAACCTACATATCCACCATTAGGGAACCTGAATAAATTATGGGGGGGGGGGTGAAATGGATGAAGAGAGTCAAAAGGTATAAATTTAAGTCATGGTGATTTTATATATAGCATGGAAAGTCTAGTTAATACCATACTGCACATTTGAAAGTTGCTATTAAAAAGAGCAGTTCTTAAAAGCTCTCTTAAAAGAAAAAAAAAGTGGAGAAGAAAATGGCAACCCACTCCAGTATCCTTGCCTGGAAAATCTCATGGACAGAGGAGCCTGGTGGGCTGCAGTCCATGGGGTCGCAAAGAGTCAGACACAACTGAGAGACTAACAACACAAAGAATGTAGAGGGAAAAAAAAAAGTTAAAAAAAAAAAAAGAAAAAAAGTTAATACTATATATATATATAGTGACAGAACTAAACTTACTGGGGTGACATCTTGCAATATATACAAATCATTATGATTTGATACAATATATAAAATCACATCATACACTTTTAATATAATAGTGTTTTATATTATATCTCAATTTTTTAAGTAAATTATGGTACTTTCAAACGGTGACATATTATGCAGCAAAAAAGGGGGGTGAAGGAGAAGTTCTTTCTGTACTGATTTGGATGAAATAAATCTTCCAAGATCAGGTAGACAAAGGTGAGGTACAGAACATCATGGAGAAGAAGCCACTTTTCTTACACAGCAACGTGCATGCAACTAGAGATGATCATAGTCAGAAACAAACAAATACCATATCACTTATACATGGAAACTGAAAGCATGACACAAACAAACCTATCTATGAAACAGAATCATGGACCTAGAGAACAGACGGGTAGTTGCCAAGGGGAAAGGACTGGAGCGGGAGGTTGTGATTAGCAGATGTAAGCTTTCAAATATAGAACGGATAAACAACAAGGTCCTACTGTATAGCACAAGGAACTATATATAATATCCTATGATAACATAATGGACAAGAATAAAGAAAATGTGTACATATATACATATATATAACTGAATCACTTGGTTGCCCAGCAGAAATATACACAGCACTGTAAATCAACTATTCTTCCTATTTTTGTGTGTTTGTGTGGTGTGATTTAACACAACAGAAGTTTATTTCTTGTTCCTAAAATGTCCATTACAGATGTGGGGGACTCTCCAGAACAGAAACCTCTCCAGTGTGGGGGGCTCAGTGTTTCCGACTGCTCTGATCTCATGCTCCTCTCTCTGGATGTGTTCACATGACAGAGGAGGAAGACAGCACTAGAGAGCCCTACACCAACAAATAAATGCTCCAGCCACGAAGTGAGGCTTCTGCAACAACCCACTGCTCACAACTGGCTCAGGACCCTGTCTAACCACAAGGAGCAGAAAAGAATAACCACTCCCTTCTTGTTTTGGCTGTGCCATGGGGCTTACAGGATCCCAGTTCCCTGATCAAAGACTGAACCTGGGCCCTCAGTAGTGAAAGCGTGGAGTCCTAACCACTGGATCGCCAGGAAACTCCCTTCTTACTGCTCACTAGGAGCCAAGCCCCATGTCTCCTTGTCTACTGCTGTACCTCACTTAGAAGAGGACCTGGGGACTTCCCTGTGGAACAATACTTCAACTTCAGAGAAAACCACTTTCCTTAAAAGGAAAAGGGTGTTTCTGTGTATATACACGTGTATATATATGTATACACATATATATGGATATATATGTGATTTACAGACACATAAAATAGTTTGTAAAATAAATATCACTTGTCCCCAGAGAAGGTGCTAGGTAGCCAAAGGACTGGGGTGGGGAAGAGATACTTCCATAGCTTCTGAATTTTCCATCTGGAGACTTACAGCTGACCCCTGAACAACACAGGTTTGAACTACATGAGTCCACTTACACACAGATATTTCTCAACAGTAAATACTACAGTACCACACAGTCCACAATTGAATCTGCAGATGTATGAGCTACACATATGGAGGGATGTAGTATTCAAAAAGCAAAACTTTATACAGCCACCTAGAGGTCCATGTCAGGAAAGGTTAGCAGTGGGAGGGAGAGTACCAGCCCTCCCTTGCAGCCACTCAGCACCTTCTCCCCTGGGTCCCTCCCACACACAGGCCACCCTGACAGGAGAGCAGTTTTGACCAAAGACTACTAGGCTGCAGACCAGTCAGACTTTTCAGCCACAAGTACACAACAGAGTTTAAGATATATATATCAGAAAAACAGCAAGGGGAATGATTCAGAGTTGGAAGGATGAGAATAGATAACAAAGACCATCAAAGGGGGCCAGAAGAGAAAGAATTTTTTTAATTCCATACCCTATTATTATATTAGGGGGAAAATATTAGAGTCCACACATTCATAACTGAGTATTCTTTGTTTTCTGTTTTAAAAGACCCAGGAAACAGAAGGGAAAAAGGAAAAACAGTTGTTTCAAAAAGTACAGGAAGACAGGCTAAGTAAGTACACATCACATCTCCTACCTTTTCTCTGGAGAGAGTTGGGCTAGCAATCCAAAGTCTATTTATACAACTAATAAAATACATAAGAGAAAATAAAGTGAGAATCTGATAAAGCAGTTAATATAAATGTTTTGAGTGTGAAATGTGGCCAGTTAACGTCCAAGAAGTGAATGTGATTTGCTCATACTTACAGAATTTCTTTTCAAAGAGGTGAGAAAATAATCACTGTACTATTTTGCCTACAGATGTTTTCCTCTTGTCTCAAATACCATCGTGGTCTCAACTCCAACTTTTGGACCAAACACCAAGCACCACATTGGACTCATACTCACCCCCATTTCTTCTTCTCGCACCACATACTGGGCCACTTTGAATGAGCTCAAATATTCATTCATGCCCTGTAGCTCCGTGTCTTCAGTCTCATCCTGGTTCCGGTCCAGCAGTCGTTCAATGGCTTTATCGTCATAGTGGATGACACTGCTGTCTTCTCCCTCTTTGTTGTCTCCTCCTATAAAGAATCAGGGGTCCATACCCCCAGTTAGCATCAGCAGCTGCAGTGGAGAAAGCTAGCCCCACAGACCCAAGGTATGAGTCCCAAGACCCTCAGGATCAAAGATGCCCTTTAGAAGCAGCCACACCCCACACCATCACAAGTTCCTGACCAGCTCACCTCCATCTGTGGCCTCATCTTTGAATAGCTCCTCAGTGCCAAACTTGAGGATATCATCAAGCTCCTGTTTGGACATGGATCCGGTCTTGGAGCCCAGCCCAGGCCGAACAACTAGATGCGTCAGCATCATCTTTTTCTTGGCCACCTGCGTGATGCGCTCTTCCACAGATGCACGGGTCACAAACCGATAAATCATCACCTTCTTATTTTGCCCAATACGGTGAGCTCTGCTAAAGGCCTGGAGTGGGGTACAAAACAAAGACAAAAACTGAAGTCACCATGTTTTTTTGCCCTGACTTTCACATAGTAAGCCAAACCCAGCGTGAGGCAGGAGCTGCAGCTTGCCTCACACAACCTCCCTTTGCACCCCTGCTCCCAGACACCATCCTCTACCATGTTACCCTAAGTAGGTCCAGAGCTAACCCAAACTCTCCAGCTTACAGTAAGGTAAAAGACATTTAAAAAGAATCTATTGTTTTCCCCTGAAACAACTAATTCCAGATGGTGGAGCCCTTGCAGAGAACACTGCATTGCTAGTAAGTTACTGTATGCCAAGGCTGCTGCCTCTGCTCACCTGGATGTCATTATGGGGGTTCCAATCAGAGTCGTAGATAATAACTGTGTCAGCAGTGGCCAGATTGATTCCAAGACCCCCAGCTCGAGTGGAAAGCAGGAAGCAAAACTGCTGAGCACCCGGTGCTAAGAGAGGAACCACAATTCCAATGAACAAATGTATAAGGAGCATCAGAAATACAAAACCTCATTAGCAGATGCAAAATGCTACATATAGGATGGACAAACAACAGGTCCTACTGTGTATAGCACAAGGAACTGTATTCAGTATCTTGTGACACACCACAGTGGAAAAGAATATGAAAAAGAAGATATATTTTTAAAAAAGAATTGTATATATGTATGACTGAATCACTCTGCTGTACAGCAGAAATCAACCCAACACTGTGAACCAACTATACTTGAATTGAAAAAAAAAAACCAACACACACCTCTTTAGGCAAACACCGAAGTATCAATAATGGTATTCATCGTAAGCAAAGAGCACCAGACACTGAGACGAGTTTGAAAGTTTAAGAAGAAACTGGATGTCACCATGGTCTCAACTGTCCCCTAAAGGAATTTATCAATCTCAATGAAGAAAACCTTACAAGGGAGAAATTCAGCAGACACCACCTGAACCAAGTAATCAAGGTCAACACCAGCAGTGGAACATTATCAATGTCACACTGTCCCTGGGAATGATGCACTGAGAAGGACACAGCATCGCTCTTGCAGACTCCTGCCCAAAATGTCTAACATCAATCGAACCATGAGAAAACATCAACTAGACTAATGTCAGAAAAGCTAAACATTCTATAAAGAAGCTGACCAGGTCACCATCAAAGGCATCAATATCATGAATAAAAAAGAAAGAATGAAAAACTAGAAGAGACAATAACTGCGTGTGATGTGGGATCTGTGAGTGGATCCTGACACATGGTCAGTGGTGACGTTCAAGTCTATGACCTGGTTAGTAGTATACTAACACCAATGTTAATTCCCTGGATTTGATTGTTGTACTGTGGTCATGTAAGTTATCAAGAAAAGTCAGGTAAAAGGTATACATGAACTCGCTATGTTATTTTTTTTGAACTTTTGTGTTCAAAACTATCTCAAGTTATAAAGTTAAAAAACAAAAAGAGGAGGAGGTAGTAGTGGCTACTGAGACAAGCCTGCCACTAGCTTGCTATCTGGGCTTGGTAAATCTGGATAAATCCGGGTCCCTCCCAGGCCTCAGCATGCAATGAGGATGATTAAATGAAGTGCCCTTCTTTTCAGCAGAGAGAACAAAGACTCCATAGGGAACAATCTCCCAGGAATAATCTGACACATTCTTCCAATCAAGAAATTCAAAAGTACTCTTCCATGTCAACAAAAGACCCTAAACCACTACCCAGAAAAACAGATGGAGGGAACAAGTGATGGGTTGAGCGCCCTGAGTGAGGATGCCAGGATCAAAGCCACTCCTCCCATCTTACCATTGAAGCGGTCAATGGCCTCCTGCCGCATGTTCCCAGTGATTCCCCCATCGATACGTTCATATTTATAACCTTCGTGTTCCAGGAAGTCCTCTAGCAAGTCCAGCATCTTGGTCATCTGAAGAGGAGCAGAGTTGAATTACGGGCTTAATTAGACAACAGTCCTCCCGTACGTCTCTGAGCTGTCCACTGCTACCCGGAAGTTACCTGGGAGAAGATGAGGACACGGTGCCCACCCTCCTTGAGGTTCTTGAGCATCTTCTGAAGCAGCAATAATTTCCCGGATGCTCTGATGAGGGCACTGCCGTCATACATGCCATTAGGCATCTTAGGGGCTTCCTAGAGAGGAGAAAAAAGAAAAAATAAGGAAAGAAACACCACATGGCGCGGTCTCCAGCCAGGGACTAACAAGAGGTGGCACAGCGTACCATGGCGGCCACAGGGAAGAGATATGGGTGGTTGCAGCATTTCTTAAGATCCATCACCACGTTTAGCAGAGAGACCTGGTTGCCGCCCCCTCGAGCATTGAGCGCTTCAAAATTCCGAGTGAGGATGTACTTGTAGTATTTCCTGTGTAGACGACAGGGTAAGAGACATCACCCTCCAGAGTTGTTACCTGGCTCACCATGTGGTCCCAGGGTTCGGGGCCTTCCTTCCAGCACCTCTCACTTTGGGACTGAGGAGACCTAAGAAGCGCCGCTGCCATCCTTTTAAACAAGGGAAGGAAGCGCTGAGCACTCTGGACCCAGCACCCCGGCCACAGGTTCCTTTGGGCCTCACTGGCTTGGTCACCACCCGTCTCACATCAGAGTATGGGGAGGACTGGGAAACACCATGCAGATGGGCTGGCGTGTCTAACTGTGTCTGCCAAATGGAGCCAGCGCCTCGTTCCTCCACACTCACTTCTGCATGGGGCTCAGCTCCACACGCACGATCAGCTCTGTCTTGGACGGCATGTTCTTGAACACATCAGCCTTGAGCCGCCGCAACATGTGAGGGCCCAGCATGTCGTGCAGCTTTTTAATCTGGTCCTCCTTGGCTATGTCTGCAAACTCCTCCAGGAAGCCTTCCAAATTGCTTCAGAAGGAAAAGGAAAGAAGCTGTTGGAGAGGGGAAGGGAAGGGACATGGTGCAGGAGGCAGAAGGAGCAGGAAGGATGAGGAGCCGACTGTGGACAAGCACACACTTACTGGAACCTCTCAGGGGTGAGGAAGTTAAGCAGGTGGAACAACTCTTCTAGATTATTCTGCAGTGGAGTCCCTGTCAGCAACAGCTTGTGCTGGAGCGAGTAGCCGTTTAAAACCCGGAAAAACTGGTGAAGCAGATGGAGAGAAGTGGAGTGCAATGAAAACAGGGCTCCAGTACTTTGTAAACTCCCATTTTACCGCCCAGCAGTTAAGCCCCCACCCCTACCTCCATCTCTCTTTAAAAAAAAATGTATTATCCTTTATCTTCTTTTGGCAGTTACTTTTTTCTTTCAGCCACACTTCGAAATCTTAGTTCCCCAACTAGCCGATGAACACGTGCCCCACCCCAGAGTAGAAGTGCAGAGTCCTAACCACTGGACCACCAGCAATGTCCTCCATCTCTCTTCTAAGGCCTGGCCTCCAAGGCTTATCTATCATGAGTAAGGAAGGCAGAGATCCTTTTTCCCTTTCCCGTGCTCCTTGGTCTCCCCTTCCTGAGTAGTTGGTACCAGAACCCTAAAACTGAAGGCCACAGCTCCCCCGCCCCTCACCTTAGACTGATTATTCTTGAGCCGATGGGCTTCATCCACGATGAGGCAGGCCCAGTCAATAGAGCCCAAGATGGCCATGTCAATGGTGATCAACTCATAGGATGTCAGCAACACGTGAAACTTCACAGATGCCTCTTTCTGCACAAGAAGGTGACTTGGTCACTCGTGTCCAGGCCAAGTCAAGGGACTGGCCAGGGGGGTGGGAGTGGGGGAATTCTCTCCTCCTCACCCCAGGGACCAGACTCAAGGACGCCATAGCAACAACTCTCCCCTACCCCTGCCTCCCTGAGGTACCTTCATGCGGGAAGCCTTCTTGCCACCACGAATGGCATTGTCCTCAAAGGAAAACTCGTTCTCTCGGATGATAGCACGGCTGTCTTTGTCACCCACGTAGGTCACCACGTACATATCTGGAGCCCACATTTCAAACTCCCGTTCCCAGTTGATGATGGTGGAAAGAGGGGCGCTCACTAGGAAGGGGCCTTTGGAATGACCCTGTGAGGAAGAAGAGCAGTGGGACAGTGAGGACTCAGGATCCCACACACAACCCCAGCGTCCACGGCCTGGTCCCCGGCCCCTCCAGCGGGCGGAGGACTGGCCTGTGCACTGCTGCTGCCCCTCTTCCCTCCCCAGGATACAAACACACCCAGCTGCCTCCTTCCCAGAGCTCCAGGCCTGCCTCCAGGGAGCTCACACACTGGTCTCTCCACACTAGCTCCACCCACAGTTCTGCTCATCTCAGTGCCCAGCTGGCCCCCAGGACTGAGGCTCCGGGCACCCACCACTAACCTCCCCAAGGCTCCACTCCCTCCCATCTGTCTCTGGGTACTTAGGTCTCTCTTACTGTCACTCAACACTGTTCTCCAGGTCAGGGAATAGTTTTTTCTTCCTTTCTCTGTCTCCTTGGAGTGTAAGAGAAGACCCTGAACACAGAACATCCCCCCACACACAAAGCCAGTAGCCCCGGCTTGCGCACCTCCTTGTAGAGGGAATACAGGAAGACTGCCGTCTGCACCGTCTTCCCAAGGCCCATCTCGTCAGCCAAGATGGTGTCAGTGCCCTGAGCCCAGGAGAAGCGCAGCCAGTTCAGGCCCTCCATCTGATAGGGGTGCAGGGTCCCACCTGTAGCATCCAGGTACTCTGGCTGGCGCTCGTACTTCACTGTCGGCTGAAGGAGGAAAAGAGAAAGTCATGAGCTGGTGAGGAATTCCCTTCCTTCCCTAAAACAGCAGCTGCTCCTCCTCACACATGCTCACTAGAGCCTACTCAAGGAAGCCACAGAAGACTGGTGGGGGAAAAGGTGCTTAACGGCTACTCTAAGTTTGTGTTTTATCTAGGGTCCTGCAATAAGCAAGGCAAGATGGAGGTCTTGGTCCCACAGACATCAGAAGACAGACACGTCACAGTCTCCCTGGCAACACAATAATTCTACCAATCAGGATCTACCAGGTGAATAGTTCTATGTTCTCCATAAATTTACTTTTAACCTTACTCATATATTACACAAAACCCCAAGGAACTGAGCCATGAATTAAGGGTCAAAAGACGAAGGTTCCAAAACAAGTTTCATAAAAGCTTGGTGTGTGACTCCTCCATGCTTAACACTTCCTCAGTCATACACTAACACCTATGTTTTTGCTTTTCTGATGAGGGAAAAGAAAATAAAGTATTCCCAGTATTTTCTCCCTGGTTTCCAGAGACGTGGAGAAGCCAGAAAGCGGTCTGTGTGAAGCATTTTAGCTACACTGACTTAAATGCCTTAGACCACCACTGTCAGGGGAGCACACAAGACACGTCGCCCTGCCCGCCCTTTTCAGCCAACTCACGTCAACCGTTGGCGTTTCAGGGGGCCTCTCCAACTTCCTCAGCTTCACCTTCTTGAGCTTCTTGCCTGGTCGTCCCTCCTCACCCCTCATCAACTCCCTGAAGACGACACAGATGTCACAGCGCTGCCAGGGGTCCTTCTCAACAAGCAGCAGCTCTGATCACTGAGGTCGCTCACCTGTGATTCCAGTAGCTCTGCTTGAACAGGTCATAGTCCTGAATCTCCACATCCTCACTCTCCCAGGATGCCTGGTCATAGGGTAGGTCCCGCCACTTGATCAAGTAGTGAACGTGGCCCTTCTTGTCCACGCTGCAAGGTCAAGAGGAGAAAGTACTGAGCCAGAAGGCCCACCTGCTCAGCTCCCCAGTCAGTCTTGCTCTCAAAAACTACCAACAATAGATGTTCCAAACCAGACCTCTGAGGAGGCCAAATGCCACATGGATTCAGAAGCAATACATCTGGTGTACCAGTCTTTGCACCAAAAATGATCTCTAATCTACAGCCTATGGCTCAAAGGCCAGGATTCAGTCAGTTAATAAATAACTGAGTGTCTCGTCCGACTGTAAGCTACTGGTGAGGTCCATTTTCTGAATCCCCCGAGGATACGCAGCCCACCTCCAGGATGCCCGGCCGGCTCCACCGGTACCTGTGGTTGAGAATTCGGTGGATCATCATCCACTCAGGCTTTATCCCATAGCGATAGAAGCGCTCCTCCATCTCAGCGAATTTAGGGTCCTTATTCTTCCGCTTCCGGCTCTTCTCCTCGTCACCACCGAAGTCCCCAGAGGGTGGTTCATCCATGTCATTCTTCCGCTGATAGTTTCGGAACATCACTTGACAGTGCAGCTCCAACTGCAAGCAGGAAGAAAGACATCACCAAGAGTGACATCCACCCTTCTCTCCACACGCTGTTCTCTCACTGCCGCCCCTATCCAGTCTCTCCCAGGCTCACCTGCAGCTCAGACACCCAGGAGCAGTGCCAGTATGACATCCCTTGCCACTTGACGAAGAACTGCCGCTCTGGCCGCCCCTCCAAGGGCTTGGGGGACGGAGTGTTGGGATCAGCATCTGGGGGCCGAGGCACTGGCGTGGGAGATGGTGGCTGACCCCACTTCCAGATTAGGATCTTCTGAACTTTGCCCTTAAGAGCTGGACACTAAGAGAGAAAAAGAGATGAGTCAACACCAAAGCACTACCATAGGGAGATGTATACCTGAGAGCAGCTTCAACCTCATAGTTAGTAAAATCTCATTTCAATTACAGTCTAATTCCTAAGCCCTTCAAGATAGAGATAGAATCCCCTGTTTCTAGACTTAGTCCAGGACTGGTGTGACATTATCACTCCTATCTGCCTAACAGAGCCAGCAGCTAAACCAACAATAACTTAGAGCAAGTAGGCACAGAGAAGTCACAGGCCTGGAGCCCAGATTTCCTCGCTTAATCTATTAGATTGGTGCACACATAATTGCAGTTTTGGACTGTGAAACTTAACATTTAATCATTGTAACTAGACTCAAACACATTTTTAACAATCAAAATAGGCACAAACACATTTTTGCCAATGAGAAGTAAGTTTATTCCTGTAGCGTAAAAATCCAGGCTTCGGGATTCAATGAATTCTTGGAAAGCATTTTCCGCATCATGCTGATTGTGGAAGCATTTTCCCTGCAAAAAGTTGTCAAGCTGCTTGCAGAAGTAGTAGTCGGGAGGAAGAGAAGTAGAGGTCAGGTGAATATGGCAGATGAGGCAAAATTTTGTAGCCCAATTTGTTCAACTTTCTGATTGAACACTGTCTGAATACCGCATGATGTTCAACACTGATTGAACATCAATTTTTTGATTGAAGCGTTGATTATGTCATGTATGGTTGGGTGCTGTCATGGAGAAGAATCGGACCCTTTCATTGCTGGTCTGGTAGCTCAGACAGTAAAGAATCTGCCTGCAATGCAAGAGACTGGGCTTCAATCCCTGGGTCGGGAACATCCCCAGGAGAAGGAAATGGCTACCCACTCCAGTATTCTTGTCTGGGAAATCCCACGGACAGACAAGCCTGGTGGGCTATAGTTCATGGGGTTGCATAGAGTCGGACACTAGCACCTAACACACTTTCATTGACCAATGCTGGCTGCAGGCATTGTAGTTTTCACAGTGCATCTCATCGATCTGCAGAGCATACTTCCAAAATGCAATGGTTTCACTGGGATAAGTAGTGGATCACACCGGCAGCAGACCACCGAACAGTGACCGTGACCTTTTCTTGGTGCAAATTTGGCTTGGGAGGTGCTTTGGAGCGTTTTCTCAGTCCAACCATGAGCTGGTTGTTGCCAGTTATTGTATAAAATACACTCTTCGTTGCATATCACAGTCTGATTGAGAAATGGTTCATCATTGTTGCATAGAATAAGAGAAGACGACACTTCAAAACCGTTCCAATTTGCTTCAAAGGCCGAAACACCGTAGAATGGTTCGTGTTGAGTCCTTCAGCAACTTCTTATGTAGTTTTAAGAGGATAAGCGTCGATGATTACTCTTAGTTGGTCACTGTCAACATCCCATGACCGGCCACTACACTCATCTTCAAAGTTCTCATCCCCTTTGCAAAACTTCTTAAACCACCACTCAGCTGTATATTCGTTAGCAGTTCCTGGGTCAAGTGTGCTGTTGATGTTGCGAGTTTTCTCCACTGCTTTATGACCCATTTTGAACTCAAATAAGAAAATTGATTGAATTTGCTTTTTGTCTAACATCATTTCCACAGCTTAAGATACACATAAAATAACTAGTCGTTACAAAAAACATAAACCAAGAAATATGCATTAAAATGATGTATAACACAACCACATTTAAGAATGTATTCCAATTATCAAATGGCAAAGTTCAACAGTGCTAAACCTCATTTACTTTTGCACCAACCTAGTAACAGCAGTAAGTGGTCCTGTTACATGACTAAGCTACCAAGACCTCGAGGCTGGTATCAAGACAAGAAAAGATGTCCTGGGCTACATCCCACTTGGGAGAATCGGCAAAGCATCAGCTCTGTTGGAAGTCAGTCCTATAGCTTCCCAGGAGAAAGGCATCCCAGGACCACAAAGGAAGGAAAACCCTGGTTTTGGGGCTCAAAGGCCTCCAGCCCTCCAGTGGCCTCTCCTGCACCTCAGCCTGGAGATGCCCACACAGAAGAGGGGTGAACCCTTGGATTGATCCACACCTCCCTCAGCTGACCCCAGTTGGGGCCAGGCACTCACCGTGCAGCGGGGACACAGCCATTCGCCGTTGGGGATCTCTGGGAGGGGGGGGTTTAGGCAGTGGATGTGGTAGGAGGAAGGACAGGTGTCACAGCAGAGCAGCTCCCCGCCATCCTTGCAGACCCGACAGAACTCCATGTGGTGATCATCCTCTTCCTCGGGGTCTCCCCCAACCTCCTCGAGGATCTCCTCACCCTCTGAATTGTCCTCCTTTGCCTCCCACTGGATGCCTTCCTTCTCCTGAAGTCGAGGACCACAGAGTCAGGTTACAACCACCCCCCACCCGCCCAGCTGGACCACGCCCAGAATCCCTCCAAGAGCATCCCAAAGCCCAAAGCCCACAGCCAGCAGCACCAGCATGTCTCCTCCTGCCCAGGCCCTCCCCCCTTAAGGCTGGGCACTCACACAGTGTGGGCAGCTCCACTTGCCCTCAGGCGCCTTCTCCATGTCTGGGTCCAGGCAGACCATGTGGTACGCGCGGGGACACGTGTCACACAGGATGATCTCTCCGCCTTGCTGGCACACCTCACAATAGTCCTGGTGGTCTGTCTCATAACCATCCACAGCAGTCACCTCCTCCTCGCCTGGGCAAGGAAGAGGGAAAGCCCAGTTATTAGAAAACAACCACCTCCCCCCACCCCCAAAGCCCAGGCCCCATCTCCTTAGGGAGATGCCTCCCCAATCATTTCCCTCAGCCCATCACATATTGATACAGAAAAGCAGCACACCTTTCTTTTTCTTCTTTGTGGTACGCAGTTTCTTGCGGCTGCGGCTACTGCGACTGGTAGAACCATCAGAAACAGAATAGCTATTGATACTGGCGTCATCGAAGTCAGACTCCACATCTAAGTCGTCATCCTCACTCTAATGGGGTGAGAAGAAATACGGCTCAAGGTTCAGGCCAAGGAGAAGGAGTGGTGGAGAAGGGAGGCAAGGAAATCCCTCTTTCACTCGGGGCACTGGAATCACAGCAAGGACTTACACAGCAAGCCTAGAGCCCTGTTCTATGACCAACTCCCCACATACTTCAGCAGCCACCGTGAAAGGTGAATCCTGAACTAAGACACCATCCTCTCCATAGGCTAAAGCACCATCACCAGGGGATAGGGACCGGCTGGGCTCTCACCGAGGATCTCTTCCGCTTAGAACCAAAACCTCCCAGTTTGATTTTCAGGGGAGCTACTTTCTTGGGTTTAGGCTTCTTGGCATCGGGAACACGAGGGCTGCCCTTGGGCTTCCTCCGAGCATTGGGACCTAAATCAGGAGAAAGCAAGTGTGATCATGCAATCCAAACACCCATGAGAGCAGAACATGGGGAAAAGGAAATATTCCCCACCCAAAGTATTTCCACTGGGTTGGCAAAAAAGTGCCTTTTTAAGTAAGACACATTTTTCACCTTGGAGAACTTTATTGCACAATGTATCCATCATTTTGTTCAACTACCTTTTGCCACTTTTCTGGCAACTTCATAATTCTATCTTCCCAAAACTTATTGTCTTTTTGAGCAAACAACTGTTCGAGGTGCCTTTTACAGTCTTGCAGGGAACTGAACTTTTTTCTAGTAAGAGAATTTTGTAAAGATCAAAATAAATGGAAATCTGAAGGTGCAATGTCTGATGAATAGGGTGGATGAATCGGAACTTCCCAACCAGGTTATAACAGTTTTTGCCTTGTCATCAAAGAAATGTGCAATCTTGCCTTACCCTGATGGAGCTCATAATAAAGGACTCCCTTCCAATCCCACCACATACACAACATCACCTTTGTTAGGATGAAGACCAGTCTTTGATGTGGTTGGTGGTGGTTCATTTCACTTGCCTCAGGATCTCTTCTGTTCCACATTACTGTACAGCATTCGCTTTTCATTGCCCATCACAATTTGTTTGTTTTTTTTTTCACAATTTGTTTTAAAAATGGAATTTTTTTGTTACGTTTAAGTAGAGAATTCCATATGGAAATACAGTTAAGATATTTTTCATTTAACTTACATGGAACCCAAATATGAAAGTGATGAACATAACCAGGCCAGTACAAATGATTTTCAGCACTTGATTTGGATTTTTTGAGTATGTCAGCAATCTCCCATGTGGTATACAACATTGACTGTTCTCAATTAATGTCTTGATTTGATAGCTATCAACTTCAACTGGTCTACCCAACCATGGAGCATCGTCCAGCAAGAAACCTCCAGCCCGAACCTTTGCAAATGACTTTTGACACATTCGATCAGTCACAGCACCTTCTCCACATATTGCACAAATCTTTTTTTGTGTTTCAGTTGTTTTTTCACCGTTCTTGAAATAATAAAGCATAATATGCCAAATGCTGCCTTTCTTCTTTTGTCTTCAATAGTAAAATGACTACACAAAACTTAAATTTTGGTAGTTTTTTTTTTTTCTTAATGCACACTCATATGACAACCATCACAATACGATCTATCAAAACTGTTTCAAATGAAGTTAAAGACAACCAAAAAAAAAAAAACAAGAAGGACAACTAAGCGAGACTAGAGCCATCTTATGGAAAATTGAAGGAACTTTTTGGCCAACCCAACAAAATACACCCCACCTAAAACATTTCTACACTGAGCTTCCCAAATTTCCCTCCTGATCCAAGATTCATCCCTCTCTTCTAGCTTCTATCTTTCAGCTGACAGAACAGTACATCCACACGTCTGCCAACCACACTAGCCCCCACTTCCACTGGGTCCCCTTTTCACCTTTGCCCTCCTTGGTCTTGGCCTTGCGGATAGGCACCTCCACAGGGGGCGGAGGCGGTGCCACTTCAGTGGCCGTCACCATGCTCTCAACCACGGCCACTGCCGCTGCTGCCGCCGCTGCCACAGAAGCCCCAGAACTGCCTTTGAAGGGGTTGTTGGTGCTGAACTCCCGCCACTTTGCACCCAAAACCATCATCATCTTGGAGACGGCGATCTTGGGGTTTTTGGCAGCAATGAGGGGCCTGGGGGAGAAACGGCAGGAACAGAAAAGAGGAAAAGTTTAAAAACAAAACATAAAAGATGGGGGTAGAGGTAAGAAGAGATGACAGAAGTGCACTCCACCCCATCCCCAAGATCCTCCTGTTTACCGAACAAACTGGCTGAAGGCCTTGTAGTTGGTGAGGGTGCGATAATCCTCCTCAGAGAACACGTGGTCAATGTCTTCCATGCCCCAGTCTTCCAGGAGCTGAGCGGATGACTTAGGCTCCTACAGAGAGAGCAGGGTCAATGCTTGACTCCGAGTGCCCACACTCACCAGAGGAATCTGAGTTGCAACTAAGGCTGGCAAGTCCAGGGTAAGAGCAAATCATTAGAAACAGGAGGAAAGAATTCAATCTCAGGGGCAGCAGTGTCTGGGAAGCAAAGGACCGAGGAGAAGGTGGAAATGCAGGCACCTTCGAGTCGTCGTCGTCCTCATCCTCCTCCTCCTCCTCTTTCCGCTTGGATTTACTCTTCTTCTCCTTCTTAGGGCCCAGCTTCTTCTTTTTCTTCTTCCCAGGGGTATAGTCGCTGCCTTCGCTGTCTGAGCGCAGGGCCACCTCTTCCTCCTCCTCCACAAACTCCGGCCCCTCCCCAGAGCTGTCCCCCAGCTGCCGGCATAAGAGCAAACGCTGGAGCAGGGAAGGGGGGAGAGGGAGACAGACACACACATGCTACACACATGCTGACCTCAGGACAGCCCCGAGGCGACGCCTGGGACCTGGCCCCCCACTCCAGGGCCAGCAAGCGAAGGCCCCAGCCCTCCAGTCCTTCTCAGGGCTCCTCCTGCCTTCCTCCTACTCCCCATGACATCAGTCACCCACTCACCTCCTTTTTTTGGCGCTTGCTCTTAGGGATTTTAGGGTCCCGAGGTTTCTTAGGCTTTTTCTTCTTCTTGAGCTTTGGAGTCTCTGCTTCTGACAAGTCCTCTTCCGGGTCTTCTTCGTTTTCTACATTTATTTAGCAAAGAATGGTAAGCAGGGAAGAGATCAATAGCAAAAGGTTAGTGCCTAATCCAGAGGCTTTAGACTTGATTCCCCCACCTCTTGTCCCAGATTCCACCGAAGAGAGCTGCTATGCACGCCACCAATGGAAGCTGATACTCAGGACAGAAACAGAGAGCTGGAGATCCCTGAAACAGGCCTGCAGGGCCAAACCGGGCCCACCTCGGGCAGCTGCACAGACCCTGAGCAGAAGTCCTCTATATGCTCCTCAGGGCAGCCGAATGAAGCTGCATGCAGTTAACCAAGGAAAAGAAACAGGTCCAGCCCTCCTGTATTCCAGTGACCAGGAATGAGAATGAAAGATCCTACCCAGAAGACCAAAACCAAAGACGACACCCTTGGCACATTTCCAGAACAGTACCTGCTCAGTGGTCCCGGGAACCTTCACATCCTTCACTAAGCCCCTTTGGCTCGTCACTGCTCAAAACCACCAGAACCTCTAAGCCCCAGGTTCAGCTGCCAGCCTAGTATCATGCCCACTCCCAAACCGGACTTCCCTTCCCCATCTCCAGCTCTACTGTTCCTTCCCAGCTTCTCCTGGGTCAGTAGCCTCTTCTCCCCAGGGGCCCAAATCAGCCCAGCTGTCACCATCCCCCCCCCCCCCTCCTCCTCCCATCTGGCTCCGCCTCCGGCCGGCCGGCTGGGAGCACACACAAAGCCTGGGGTAATGCTGAGAGCTCCAGGGCAGGCATAGGTGGGAAGGGGCACCGAGAGGGGAGGAGAAGGCCAGGAAGCAGCTTCCTTTGTAACAGACATTCATACCGGCGCACCAGCTCCCTCCTCCCTCCTTCCCAAGCCACCCCCGCCCAAGGAGGGGGGAGTGGAGAAGGGAGTGGAGAGGAGGAGGGAATGCCTCACCCACTGAGGAGAGGGAAAATGGCTCCTGACCACAGAAGCCAGCCCAGGGCACCCAGCTGCCAACAGAGGACAGACAGGAAGTGGCAGGGGAGGGGGGTGGGGTGGAGAGAGGTAGCCGGAGGGGGAAAGACTACCCTCATAGATTTCCCAAATGATCACCTGGTCCCACGTCCAAACGCCACCTCTCCTAACACTACCCTGGGATGACACAGTTCTCAAGACGCCATTCTCATGTCCTAGGCAAGGAAACCCAAGACACCTTGAAGGGTGACACCACATGAGGGCCTGAGTTACTCCCTCAATCATTAGGATTTCAATCATCAGCGCTAAGATTTAACAAAAGTTTGGCGGTACTGTGTCAGAGTACACAACCTTCTTTCTGACACCCAAAAGGTTGGCCTTCCTTGAGGGATGGAAGCCCACAGGAAGTCTCTGAAACTCAGCTTCCTCATCACCTCTACCCAGAGTGCAAGCCACAGATCCTAAAGCACCTCTAACAGGGTTACAGGCCACCACCTATCCAACCAGCTGAGAAAAAGGGAGCAGCGCCTAGAATAGTGGACAATAGCCTCCTACACAGGTTCTTAGCTCCTGACCCCCTAGAACTGGCCCGAAAACGCCTCTGACTCCGCCCTTCCTGCGAGGAGCAGATACTGGGGAGCAAGACACACTGGACAAAGCGCCATCAGCCTCCCCCTTTCCCTCTCAGCCGGGGATCAGGCCAGGCACAAGACAGCCCCTCCCATTCCCCTGGGAATGGAACACCAGCTTGGATCTCAGCAGAAAGAACCATTTTCTTAAGCCCTTCTCCCAAGTCATCCCTGTACTGTCCTTGTCCCCAGTCAGCCACATCTCTAAGAGTCACCATCAAAGCTGGAAGTGGAGACCGGGACAATTCACATAGGCAAAGGGGACCCCCTTCCATCCACAGAAGACCCTCCAACTTCTCAGGCAGATGTGCTGACCTGGCAAGAGGCAAACTGACTGATATAGAGGAAGATTTGGGAGAGGGGCAGGAATGGGGTGTGGCAAGTGGAAAAACTGGGTCACACTACAGCTTGGGGCAGAGTTCACCCTGGGAGCCCACACTGTTCCCAGTCAACAAAGGGGCAGCCCCAGATGAGGAGCCAGCACAAGCTGGACAGCACTGCTGCCTCTCATGCCCCCCATAAAAAGGACAGGATCCTCTCACCACTACCACCCTCCCCCGCATCCTGGGCCACAGCACAGAAATCTGCCACCATGCCCTCCTTGGTGACAGAATTCAAGCCTCAGTTTCTGATCCCAGCAGCTGAAGATTCAACAAGAACACTGACCCTCTCTCCTAAGTGGCCTTGGGCGGAAGTGAAGACTTCCAACTAAGAAAGCGCCAAATGTGGAAGCATCTTTCCCAGACCACCTCAACTTGCAGCTGGAGCTAAGGAGAGAGAAGGCAAAAGGGAAAGATGTTTGCTGGGAAACAAAAACAGAGACAGCAGGATCCCAACTTAAAAATACACACAGAGAAGATGAAGAAGTGGCAGGTAGACAAAAAGATGAAGGAAACAAGTAGGTGACTTAGCTAGATGCTCTGAAGAAAGGACAGAGGAGACAGAGATCCACTTTAGAAACGTGACAACAATCATCATTTGAGGATAGACAAGAGTCATTCCAATCAGGCAGGGTGATTAAAACAATTCGGGTTTGGCCAGTCCAAGGAGCCACCCCAAATCACAGACAGCACAACCCCCAACACACCTACACAAACACTTCACACCACCAGCCCAAACCCCAGGCTACCTGAGCAGGGCAGAGCCTTCTGGGAAAAAAGCCAGGATTAAACCGACTTGCCAGGGAAAGAGGGGTGCCCAGGGTATCACCTCCCTTCTTTCTGCCCCTCCTAATGTATCCTGCAGGCTATGACATCCTACCCCAGCCCCACTCTTAATATTCCAGCAATCTGCGTGACTTAAAGCGCTCTAGATCCCAGTTGAGGAGCGCAAATTCAAACTTCACACAGTTGAAACTGCACAGAAAGCCGGTAACTGATCAGAAGCTAAAAATAATCAGAGAGTAACCCGCACTCCCTCTTTCTTTTCCACAGCAGCAACCACAAGATCCTGCTAAAAGATGCTCTGACGGTCTCCTCCAAGAGCAATCCTCAACCCCCTCACCGCCGCTGCCACCGCGCCCAACCTCCAGGGGTCCCAGCCACCTGCAGTCCTTCGGGAACCCACACCAGGCAAAGCCTACCAGCCCAGAGAGCTCCATCGACCGGGATCCGCAGAGCGTTCCCGAAGACAGTGCAGCAAGCTTGCACCGCGGTCCGCGGAGCCCAGGAGGCACATGGCTTCCACCCCCCTCGCGCCGGAGCTCCGCAGAAGGGAACCACTCCCTGCGGATGCCCTCCACCTCAGGCTGCACGGTGGGAGCCCAGAAACTCAACCCTGCCTCTCCACAGTCACTAGGGAGGGCCCAGATGGCTCCTTCCTGCCCGGGGGCCCTGGGGGAAGGTGTTACCTGGGTGGGGTGGGGGCAGACTGTTGTTCAAAAGTGCATCCATGTCGTCCTCCTCGCTGCCCGCGGAGCAAGGGGACGGGGAGCCCAGGCCCGACGCCATCCCCTTCCGCTCCCGGCCAGGGAATTGGCCCAGCTGCTCCTGCCTGCGGCCTGGGGCCCTCGACACTGGCCCGAGTCACTGTGCGGGGGAGGGGGGAGAGAAAGAGAACAGTCAGTGACGCGCACGGCCCCCTCCCCCACCCCGCCGCGCTTTCCGCCCACCCCGGCCCCCCCTCAGCCACCCGAGCGGGGCACCCGAACCACTCAGGCTGAACTTAGTTCCACACTCCCGGGGGCGGCCCGGAAGCTGGCTCCCCGACTGCAGCCCCCCAGACCAGAGAGAGCGGCGCCCCCGAGGGCAGGCCGGTGCCGGCGTGGGGAGGGGAGAGGCCGCTGGACGGAGCCGGGCGTGACGGGGGAGGGGGTCCGAGTGGCCGAGGCGCGGGGCGGGGGGGGGGGGGGGGGGCCGGGGGAGGCGGTCGGCGGCGAGGCGCTCGGGGACACAAGGTCACTTGGGGGTGGGGGGGCGCCTCCCTGCGCCCGGGGAGGGGCCAGTCCCCAGACAGGGCAGCTCTCCAAAGGCTGTCCTCTGGGACAACTCGGGCTCTCCGGAGGAGCCGCGGGGACGAGGGGGCGTGGAGGCTCGGCGCTCCGGGGGGCTGGAGGTAGGGGCGTGGGGGACCGGCGCTCCCACCGGGCAGGGGGCAGAGCCACGTGTCCCGGGGGGCAAGTGAGCAGAGGGCGAGGGGGGCCCCGGGCATTGTGGGAGGCCGAGTCCGAGGTGGGAGTCGCTGGGAGCGAGACTCGGGTCGGCAGAGGGCGGGGGCTGGGCGCACTGCGGGGCAGGGAGAGGAAGGATCGGCTCCCGGGGCAGGGGGCGGTCCGCAGGTCCGGGGACACCCGAGGAGCAGCTGGGTGGAGGAAAGACCCTCGGGGCTGGTCGGGCTGAGAGGGTCGTCTCTTTAGGAACCCCGAGCTCGCCTCACCCCGGAGCCACCGCAGGTCGCGCTGGGTCCGGCCCGGTGTCACTCCCGCTCCGGCTCCTCCTCGCCGCGGCCGAAGGGGGGAAAATGGCTCCGGCTCCGGCGTCGCCTCTTAAAGGGCCCGAAACACCGGCCGGGAAATCCCACCGCACAGGCCCCGCCCCCCCACGGACAGCCCATAATAACCTCAACCAACTCCAACCCCCCCTCCACTACCGCCACCCTCCTCCCTAGGTCTCCCGGGCAACCCCCGCCCCCTCGTCGCTCCGGCAACCATTTGGCCACGCCCCCTTCGAGCGCGCGCGCGCGTGTCACCCGGGCAACCACCCACCTCCTGGCCATCCCATAATACACACGGACACCACCCCCCCACCACCACTACCACCCCACGCACACACACACCATACACATACATGCCAGGGTTGTTGACATCTCATGATATTGCAGACCTTTTGCAACTAACCCTTTATCCCCACCCCTCGACATCCCATAATAGCTATCCTTTGCCAACTTCTTCACTCTTGGCCCTAACGCTAACATCCCATAATAATTCGTCACCTCTCTCTTCCCATGGCCATCCCATAATAAGCACCCGTCCCAGCCCTTCAGCCTCACATCCCATAATACTCATCCCCATCCCCCACAGACATCCCATAATAACCACTCTTCATCCACACCCAGTTTGATATCCCATAATAGTCAGAAACTCACCGCCCCCCCCCATCAACGGACACTTCGGCCTCCTCCCACACACATCCCGTAATAATCAGTCTCCCACTTTCAGTACTGGCATCCCATAATAACCCACCCCCTGGCGCTGCCCTCAGCCCCTGCAGGCTAGATCATCACAACACGACCCCCAGACTTCACACATTCATTCTAGTTCCACAGCCCTTAATAACCACTCCTCCCCATCAGAGAGATATCCCATAATGATCAACAGCCCTACCGTCACCCCACAGATGGACAACTAATCTCCTTTCCTCTAACACTGGAAAGCTATCCCATCATTTCACTCCTCCACCCACACACTGACAGCCCATAATAATTGCAAAGAACTCGTGGTCAACCAGACATACCATAATACTCCCAGCACAACCCCGAGTCACATCCCATAATGCTTCACCTCCATTCCACCACCCCTATACCTTTCCAGCCAGACATCCCATAATATTCATACTCATACCTCCCCCATCTCCAAGGCTGTCAGTCTATTCTAACACCCACACCAGAGAGGGTGAAGCGGGCTACCCACATTGCCCTGTCCCCGCCCCAACTTGTACACACCTTCATCCCTTAATGAGCCAAAGCAGTGTCCTGGCACAAAGCCTCTTGATGTATAAGATGGACCCTCGCTTTCCTCATCCATCATTTCCAAACACCCAGAACTGAGAGTCAACCTAGGACCCCACCCAGTCCCACCAAAACCCAGGTGTTCTCCAGACACTTAACCTTCAGGTGAGTTTTCAGTAAGACCAACCGAATACCATACTGACCAGATGAGACATTCACATAAAGTTTAGCTCACCCCAAAGCATCCCATAACAATTACAAACCCACACCTAAAGACTATTTCTCAACATTCCAGCAGTCCTTATCCCATACCACCTCCCCAGGTCAAGCAGTCCATTCTCATGCCTATAAATGGACATCCCACCACGGTGTGAACTGAGGATCTTGCTATCTGCTCACGAAGACCCAAGATTTGCTCTCCTTGTACTCATGTTTACGCAACAGATGTTGAGGGAGTACCTAGCAAGGCACAGAGCTGGGCACCATAGTGCCTCCCTAATTTAAGAAGCCCAAACAATCAAATGCTGAGGCTAGATGGAATGTCTGGTGTCAATGAAACAGTGCTATTTCCTAATTTCCTGTCACAGGGAATAAAACAAATCCCAACTGGTCTCAGGAGACATCAGATCCCAGTAGAGATTCTCAGTGGTCCTTCTAGACGTGGGAGGTATTTCTAGAGGATTTACAATGTAGACGGATGGTCAAGATAATCTCTCTGCTCCCTATGCACTAAGGGATTTTGATTGGAAAGTACTGTCCATCCATCCAGCAAAGTGTTTCTAATGCAGAAACCCTATAATGTCATCATGTGCTTCCTTCTTGAGAGACTCATCAACATGCCAAAATTATTATCTTTATGTTTGAACACCAAGGGCTTCCCTAGTGGTTCAGACAGTAAAGAATCCACGGGAAATGTGGGAGACCTGTGTTCAATCCCTGGGTTGGGAAGATCCCCTGGAGAAGGGCATGACAACCCACTCCAGTATTCTTGCTTGGAGAATCCCCAAGAACAGAGGAACCTGGCAGGCTACAAGCCATGGGGTCTTAAAGAGTTGGACACAACTGAGCGACTAAGTACAGCATGCTTGAACACCAAATCCTGCTGACCAATGCCCCATGTTTCTCATTTATATGTTCTCACTCTGTATCCTGAAGTCTCATAACACTTCCAACTACCTCCATCCTCATCTTGTTGAAGTCCCATCCTCGTCCCCCCCACCCAAAAAAAAACCCTCATCACTGTATAATACTCACCATCTTCCCCTCCCATGTACAAGTCAACATCCCAGAATGGCTTTTTCATTCATAATGCCACAAGGAAGCCTCCAGAAATATACCATTCCCTTCCTTACCTGTACCTACCTTGCAGCTACCCTGGGGACCTAACCTAAGAAAGTCAGAGAACCCAATCTTAAAATCCTTTGACCCTTAGAGAACCTGAGCCTATAGCCTATCACTTTTTCCTCTTCCTGAGTCCGAGAACCAGAACCTGGGTGAGAACCAGTATCTCAGCACCACTTCCTTGCTGCCCCCACTCCAGACCCCAGAGTCAGATAACATGTTCCTCTACTCTCCTGTGCCTTTTTCACACAAGTCCAAGGCCCTTGCGGGTACAACAGGTTGAAGAGCAACCGGAACTTCCTCCTAGGAGAGGCCCTTCCTGACCAGAAGTGAGTGTGTCGCCCTTCTAATCTCACTTCCCTAGAGAAAGGGCCTGGCCAGATGACCCTCCCTCCTCTGGGAACCTCAGGACTGAAGAGTTGGCAAGGAGAGATGAATTCAGGAGAGGCAGAAACTTGCTTCGGGAAATCAGCATCCCTATGCTTCCAAGCATCACTTTGTGGACAAAGGACAAAGGTCCATCTAGTCAATACTATGGTTTTTCCAGTAGTCATGTACTGATGTGAGAGCTGGAACATAAAGAAAGCTGAGCGCCGAAGAATTGATGCTTTCAAATTGTGATGCTGGAGAAGACTCTTGAAAATCTCTTGGACTGCAAGGAGATCAAACCAGTCAATCCTAAAGGAAATCAACCCTGAATATTCACTGGAAAGACTGATGCTGAAGCTAAAACTCCAATACTTTGGCCACCTGATGCAAAAAACTGACTAACAGGAAAAGACCCTGATCCTGGGAAAGACTGAAGGCAGGAGGAGAAGGGGGCAGCAGAGGATGAGATGGTTGGATAACATCACAAACTCAATGGACATGAGTTTGAGCAAACTCCAGGAAACAGTGAAGGACAAGGAAGCCTGGTGCTGCCATCGACAGGGTCGTGAAGGGTCAGACACCACTAAGCGACTGAACAACAACAAAGGCTTCCAAGCAGAACACCAGTGATGGTGACAGGTCTCTCCCCCAGCTCCTGCCTGACTTCACTCCCCGGACTACCCTTTCAGCACATTCACTCTGGCACACAGGCTATTTCCCCCATTCTGCAAGGCTGCCTAGTCTTCCCATTCAATTCACTTGTCTTCAAGGTTGGGCCCCATTCATTTGTGCAAATCCTCCCTCATGCTTATCTGAGGACTAAGAGTAAACCCTGCCCTCCTCACTTAGGGGACAGGAGGCAGCTCTTTCATTAAGGTACCATATACCTCCTTTCAAGAAGTTCTCACTAACCTACAGAGCTGCCAGAGCATTATTATGCCCTCCTCCCTCCCCATTTCTTTAGGGGATCCAGCCTGCTTCTGGGCTTCAAATTTCATTCTGTAATGTCTACATCTGCCCCATACCCTTTTCTTCCCATATATACACCAAGAGATATATACAGAGATTCATAAACCAGAAGAGTTTTGTAACTGGGTAGTGACAGCTTCTTGTCTGTGGAGACACACATGGTCCCTTTTGTCCACCACTGCCCTTTACCCCATCCTGCAGGTTGTATCCACTTACCCCTCGGCTCCTCTTACTCCCCACCTCTCCTTGATACCACCACAAGGAGTAGGTCAAAGGCTCTTCTCTCCTTGAGTTCCAGGGGGCTAGGATGTTCCTGTCACTGTTGTGGTCTTTCCGCCTCGGTGCTCCCCCTCCCTACCCTGGCCCCAGGCTCCCCGCCCAGATAAATTATAAATAAACCACCAGCGAGATTGGCCCACAGAGACTAAGGGTGGGATAATCTTCTGATTAATGCACCCAGGGGGACAGCCTCTCTAGCCTGTTACCTTAGTATTGTGCTTCCCTCCCTGTGGTACAGAAGAACCTAGAATAACAGAGTGGGTTGTCCATGGAGTTTTCAGCATATGCGCTGTAGTTCTCTCTCCATCTCTGTTCTGTGAGTCCCAGAAACTCTGTTCTCTAGACATCTGAGAGTGTTCCTGCTCCGTCAGAAAAGGGGGTTTGGGAAAGCAACATAGGACAGAAAAGCCACAGGGACAGTGCAGGCCGATGGCTAGGCAGGATGGAGATGGTACAGGGCTGGGGGAACCACCGAGTATGTGTCCTCAATTAGCCAACTCAGTCTTGCTCCTCCGGTGCGACTGCAAGGTGGCACAGCTCCCCTGGTCGGACCCCTACCTGAGCTACAGTCCAGCCAGAACTCAGGCCTCCTCACCGCAGGCCTGGACTCAGCCACCCTTGTAGCTCACAAGCTGTTTAGGGACCCAGGTGTCCAGGGTTCAGATCCGGCTAGCTCCAGTCTGCCCCGGGGCCCTCGTCAAACAGCTGTCACGGACGAACCTCTCCAGCCAGTCACTCTTCCCAGGCCTCAGGTCTGGCTCCAGGGCTCACCCCACCCTCCCCAGCTCCTTCCCTCCCTCTTCCTTCCTTTCCTTCCCCCTCCCCCCTCCCCAGAGCTTCACCTACCCAGGACAGCCCCACCCAGCTGCGCTGGGCACATCCCATAATAATCCTTCTCCTTGCTAGCCCCCACCCCCCCAAAAAAAGAGAGAGGCGGCCATCCCATAATAGCCACCCACAAGAGACATTCCGCGGTGACCGCCCCCTCCCTGCAGAGCTGCCGGGAGCAGCCATCCCATAATAGCTGGCCGCCTGTTTTACTGGTTACGGCTGTGTAGGGAGCCGGAGAGGAAATGGAGGGGAGGGGGAAGGAGAGGAGGATCAAGGGCCCCACTTTGTGGAAGGGAGTGCCAAGGGGAAGGAGAGTGACCCAAGGGGATGGGGAGCCAAGGGGGCATGGACAGGTGGGAGTTGTGACCCACTGGCCACCACAACCCTGCTTTGGGACCTTCTCCCCATCCTCAGGGGGTTCCCTTCCCCCTCCGCACCCGGAGGTGGCTGCTAGTTAGGGAAGATGCCTAGGATGGGTTGAGGTGCTCAAACAGCCAGAGTGTGGGGGGTGGACTTCAGGTGTTCTCCTCGGGCCATGTGCGGAAGAAGGCAGACCTTAGAGAGGATGGCAAGAGAGTAAAATGTGGGGGGGTCGGAGAAGCTCTCCTCAGGCCCTCCCCATTCTGCACCACCATCCCATAATAATCCCCCAGCCCCACTCCCCCTCCCACACGCGACATCCCATAATATCTTCTGGAGAAGCAGTCCCCGCAGTAGGTACAAAGAGCTATCCCATAATATGCTCCCCCACCCCCCACTCGCCACCCCCCCCAACTTGCCCCCCCCCCCTCAGTCACATGCAGCCGGTGCCATCCCCCGCTGCTCCCCCCTCTGGCCACCGAAGGCCTTGCCAGCCCATAATACTCTTGCCTCTGGTCGCAGGAGGCCTCCAGCCCATAATATTCCCTTCCACCACCCCCCCCCCCTTCCCGCCCAGCACCCCTTCCTCCCGCCTCCAGTTGGAGCCGGGCCTCACCAGCCCATAATATTCCCCAGTCTCCTAAGGCTGCTCCAGCCCATAATACTCTCCCTGTCTCCTAAGGCCTCTCCATCCCATAATACTGCCAGACGCCTGACCTGTGGGCCAAACCCCAGCCCGTTCCACACATCGAGGCTGTGTCAGCGCCGCCGGTCTCCCTCCCTGTCCCTCCCTCCCTCCCGCCTCGGCGCTCTCCCTCCCAGGCTGTCTCCCTTCCGCCCTCCTGCCCTGGGCCCCTCTCCCGGCCCCACCCGGGCCTGCCCGGGCCCTCACTTCCTCTCCAGCCTCCTCTTTTGCCCTTTCTCCTCTGCTAGGTTCTTCATCCCTTGCCCCCTCTCCTCTCCATTTGGGCACTTTCCCACCCACTTCTCTGTCTGTGGGATGGACAAGGGGCCGGTGAGGAGAGAGTGCCCCCAGAGGGCGACAGGCCAGTCACTGCCTGGGCCTCCTCCTTGACCAAGCACCGTGAAAGCTGGCCCCGCCTGCCTTTCTCACCCATCCCTGGTCCTGGTTCTGATTGCCGGCAGAGCTCCATCTGGGCGAGGATTCACCTGGAACCCTTGCTGTCTTCCAGAAACTCTCCCCTTGGGCATCACAAGCTGACTTCACCAACGGTCTGTCCTCCCCAGACCCTGGTTGGAAAAGAGAGCTCCCCGTTATGGGATGTCTCTCAGGTGCCTTTCAAAGGTGACCTCATTAACCCTCACCAGAACCCAATAAGTAGATGCTATGATCCCCATTTCATGGGGGAAATAGAGGTTCAGGGAGGTTAAACAACTTCCAAGGTCACATTGCCAAGAAGTGACAGAGCCAAAATTAGTACCCAGGTTTGTTTGATGGCAGAGTTCTGAGAGCCTTTGGGATTCTCCAAGCCCCTGGGAGAAGCGTCACTCTTGCATGTTTTCAGTGCTTCTCTGGAAAAGACGCATGGTGACAGTTCCCCAGCCTCCCCAATCTCCAGGGTCTCCTGAAAGAAGGGAGAAGAAAGGCTCCCTGTGAGGTTAACCTCCTCCTCCACTTTTCTTCAGGGAACTCCAGGTGGCAACCCCACAGGGATTTCCCTCAAGATGCTCCAGGACTAACAAGCATCTGTCCTTGTTCTCCTGAATTTATCTCAAGTGATTGTTACTCTTCCCCCAGCTTCTCTCACCACATGGACGGACCATTCTACAGAGGATACAGACCTTGAGGAGAACCAAGGAGTGGTGTCCTCTTTGGTTTAGTTGGTGGACAATCAGGAGTGCTGTCTTGGAGATGTTGGGCACATCCCAGGTGGGGGAGGGGAGTGCATGAAGGTTAAGGTGTCCAGCTTTGGGTGCTGCCCTTGAGCCACGCCCTTCCGAACCCTTGATGGGGTATGTTTTGGGGCCCAACACCATTGGAACCATGAATGAGCCCTGTTCTCAGCGCTCACTCAGCCACAGTGGGTTCTGCACTGGGCTGGAGGCAGATGGAGAGGGAAGGGGCTGGTGTGTTGTAGGGTGAGTGAGTTAGGAGCACACAGATCCATGTGCTCCTAACTCACTCACCCTACACAGTGGACTTAAGGTGAGAGAGTGGTGGCTTACATGAGGAGGGAAGGAGAGGAAAGGACGCCAAGGAGCGGTGGGTGTAAGGGAACCAGGGATGAGACAGTGGGCTGTAAAGGAAGGGGAGATTACAGTAGGGTGTTCTGTGAAGAGTAGAGGAGTTTGGGAGTCTCAGAGACACCGTCCCACTTCCTGGTTGTGTGACCTTAGGACCTCAGCTCTTCCAGGATGTTTCGTCTGTAAAGTGCGGGTAATCATTATTCCTAACTCAGAGGGTTACTGTAATAATTAAATAAAACAATGCATTTTGAGCACAAAACTAAGGTCTTGGCGTGAAGTGAAAGTCACTCGGGTGAGTCTGACTTTTTGTGACACCATGGACTATACTACAGTCCATGGAATTCTCCAGGCAAGAATACTGGAGTGAGTAGCCTTTCCTGTCTCCGGTCCCGACCCAGGGATCAAACCTAGGTCTCCCGCATTGCAGGCAAATTCTCTACCAGCTGAGCCACGGGGAAGCCCAATTGCATAGAAAGTATTTTTACAATGTGTTCACACACTTCTCCCTGTGTCTGAGATTTTCTCATTTTCCTCCTTTAGGTTTTCCTAACCCCCCAAAAAGTAAACTTCTGGACACAGGGTGGTCTCTGGATTTCCCACATGTAGCTGCCATTACATTGCCCACCCAGTCATGGGGGGATCCTGTGAAAAGAGCAGTGGCTGCAGGCGTCCTTAAACTTCCTGTTCGTATCAGCTTCTGCTCACTCCTCCTCTGCCTGCAACATCTCCAGAATCTAATCTCTGCACTGTGCAGCATGTGGGATCTTAGTTCCCCAACTCGAGATCAAACCAGAGCCCCCTGCGATGGAAGCACGGAGTCTTAACCACTGGACCACCAGGGAAGTCCTCCTGAGTCTGTTCTTGCCTCTCTGTTCTCATGGAAACCCTGTGGATACATTGAGTGTGGGGAAACAGTCTACTGGAGCTTAAACGATGGAGGGTCCACACTGGAGAAAATTCATTTCCATCTGCCTCTGCATGCACACCTCCTGGATCAACCCCCTCACCTGTCTTTCTTTCTCCTTAGACTCTTCCCCACCTCATTTCCCTGTAGTGTATCCCACAGAGTGTGTCAGGGTGGGCTGAACTTCCCTCAAGAACCTCCAGGGACTGTCTAGTGCCCAATAAATTAATGGCCAGTGCCTTCCGCTGTGTTCTTCCATCTTGAATAATAACTATCGCTGACTTGTTCTTTGGTCCACGCTTGATAGTAAACTACTTCACAGCAAGGTTCTACTGTTCATTTTGTTATTGGGTCGCTAAGTCACGTCCAACTCTTTGTGACCCGTGGACTGTAGCCTGCCAGGCTCTTCTGTTCATGGGATTCTCCAGGCAAGAATACTGCAGTGTGGAGAAGGAAATGGCAACCCACTCCAGCATTCTCGCCTGGAGAATCCCATGGACAGAGGAGCCTGGCAGGCTACAGTCCATGGGGTCGAATAAAAAAAAAAGAATACTGGAGTGGGTTGCCATTTCCTCCTCCAGAGGATCTTCCCGACCCAGGGATCAAACTTATATCTTCTGTATTGGTCAGGGGGATTCTTTACCACTGAGCCACGGGGAAGCCCAATTGTTCATTACAGCAGTAGTTAACACAACATTGTAATTCAACTGTACTTCAATAAAAAATAAAAAAAGCAAAATGATTCAACTGTTCATCATTTCAACAAATATTTATTAGGAACTTCTTTGGTGCCAGACACTGTTCTGTATGCTGGGGATACATCAGAGAACCAAAGATCCCTGCCCCCAGGGAGCTTACATTCTATTTGGGGGGGGGGGGCGGTGAAGAGGAGACAGACAATAAACTGTAAAAGTTATAATTAATAAATAAATAAGTAAATTATATAGTAAGTTAGAAGATATTTGCTATGTGAGCTTTAATTGCTTTGGAATTCATCCACTTATCTGCATAATAAAAATACTTAAATAGAGAACTCCCTGGCAGTGCGGTGGTTAAGACTCCATGCTTTTGCTACCAAGAACATGGGTTCGATCCCTGTTTGGGGAACTAAGATCCTGGAAGCCATGCAATGTGGCCAAAGCAAACAAATTCAAGTAATTTTTAAAAGCTGTTGAGTTCAGTTTGGATAGGGCAAAATGCTGAGACTTTGGATGATGATGACATTTGGTGCCCCCAAGGCTGGAAGGGCTGAACCCTAAGGATGGAGCAAGGGATGGAGCAGGTGCTAACCTGCTAACCACCAGGCCTCTTCTGGAGCAGCAGAAGGCTGCTAACCTCAGACCAGACGGAGGAAAGCTGCGCTTCACGGCTCTCAGGGAGGATGCTGGGTCATTTCTCCGGTTTGGCCACCAGGGGTCATTTTACTCTTGTAAATCACTATCTGGAGGACTCAGGTAAAGACACAAAAGGCTTAGTCCGAACTAAAACACACAGTGGCACAGCCTGGGAAACTCTGACAGTCACACACAGACACACACACACGCACACACACAGAAACATACAGCACTGAGAGACACAGAAATGCATGCAGGACATGAGCATGTCACCAACTCCCTTGCTAATCTCACTAATAATGTCAGGGTCTTAGGCTGACATAGGGATTCCCTGATGGCTCAGAGGTTAAAGCATCTGCCCGCAATGCGGGAGACCTGGGTTTGATCCCTGGGTCGGGAAGATCCCCTGGAGAAGGAAATGGCAACCCACTCCAGTATTCTTGCCTGGAGAGTACCATGGATGGAGGAGCCTGGGGGGCTACAATCCATGGGGTTGCAAAAAGTCAGACACGACTGAGCAACTTCACTTAGGATGACACAGTGCCAGCCCAGACTCCATCCAAGAAGGAAGGAAACAGTAGGTGGCTGGTAAACCAGACTTCCATTTCCTTACTTCCAGCTTGCTAAGAGCAGTCACCCTGTTCCTGCCCTCCTGTCCATCATTCATCGGATTTACTTCCATGTAAACTTCTTGCCTGGCTCTTGTTCTGTTCCCTTTTCCCTGCCCAGAGAAACCCCCACCCCACCTCCTCCTGAGTATTTGTGTAGCTAGTTCCACCCCCCACCTCCTGCTGCAGTTCCAGGATCCCCAGATAGTGCTCCACTGGGGTAGAGCACCTACTTGCTTTGCCCCATCCCCACCCCCAGAAGCTGCAAGCCTTACAGACTACAACTGACAATTGACTTGAGCACTGCTCTTTCCCTGGCATTAATAAAAACAATGTATGTAATAGCCCGGGAAGAAGTTACACAAACGCTAATACTTCAGTACAGGTATGGTTCTAAAGCATGATCTCGGGATGGACTCTTTGAGAAAGTCTAAACTATTTTCATAATACTACTACTAATCTGTCACTTGTCCTTTTCACTCATTCTCTCACAAGGAGATGATGGAATTTCCCAGAGGCTTCGTAACCCTGTTGCTGTCACAGCTATTGGAATGCGTGCTTGTATATTTCTGTTTTTAAAGTTATTCTTTTTGATTTCTAGTATGGTTAAGTATCAAAAGAACAAAGTATAAGCAAAAGTTCTTTGGAATGTTCCATGTTTAAGAGTGTGAAAGGGTCTGAGACGAACAAGTCTGAGAACTGTTACTTTAGTACAAGAATGTTCTCCTTATTGTATTATAGGTGAAGCAGCAGATGCGGCGCCAGGTAGAGGGGGAAGAACTGAGGACCTAGAATGGAGGAGATCTTGAAGGGGGAAGAAGGCAGGACCCAGAAAGGGGAATAGGGACCAAGAACTTGGAGGGAAAACTCCTTCTAACTCAATTTTTCCCTGCCCCCAACTATCCATGCTGGACGTCAGGTTTAAATTGTTTCAAGTGACTAGACAAGAAGGAAACCAATTCAGTGAGCATCCAATACGCTTTCGTATTATTAATATTATGCCTCAGTGCTGGGCAGGCGGAGCCTCCTAAGACTCCCTAGGTCTGCTGTGGTCGGTCTAAAGGCAGGACACCCATCTTCTGCTCCATCTACCAGCTGTGGGCCGCGTTTCCTGCCCGCCAATGGCATTTCATCCAGCCTCCTGCCTCTGCACGGGCAGGTTCATGGCAACACTTTCTAGGGGCTGGGGAAGGGGTCCTCCGCGGCTCACCATCACCCCCAGTTAAAGACATTTCCAGCGGCGCTCTTCCTTCCGCGCGCCCCTGGGCCCCACACTTCGTTCTCTTCTGCATCCGGGAGTGGGAGCTGCCACTCCTAAGTCCCAGCGCCCACCCTACCGCCCCCCGGTGCACACCCCGGCGTGTCTGAGAGTGCCAGAGGCGCGGGAGCGGGGGCGAGGGGACCGCGCTCTGGTACGAACGACTGTGCGTTCAGAAGGACGAATCCTCGTGGGACGGGGTGAAGGATGACCGGGGGTCGGAGGGCCGGAGCTTCCCCTGACTGGCGGCGGTCAGAGTAGAGGCTTGGGCCGTCTCGGTGAGCGGTTCGGCGAGCGCCTCCTGAGCCCCGTTGGCGGCCAAGGTCCTGCCCCGGAGCGGGGCGCTCAGGCCGCGCAGGGTGTTGCGGAAGCCCTCGGCGCTGAAGTAGTAGACGAGCGGGTCGAGCACGCAGTTGGCGCCGGCCAGCAGCACCGTGACCATCAGCACCCCGCGCACCTTCTTGCGCGCCTCGGAGCTGGCGGACACCACCTCGCCGCGTAGCAGCCCGTACACGGCCAGCGTGACGTTATAGGGCACGAAGCACAGCAGGAAGATGACCAGGCTCGCCAGCAGGAGGCGCACCGTCTTCCGCCGCCGCTGGCTCCGCGTGGCGTCGGGCCGCGCCAGGGTCCAGAAGACGCGGCCCGACGAGTAGACCACGGCCGCCAGGGGCAGCAGGAAGCCCAACGCCTCGGCCAGCAGCAAGAGCGGTAGGAGGCTGCCCTTCCACAGCTTGTCGCTGAAGCTCTCGAAGCACAGGAACACGTCGCGGCCGTCTCTGGCGCAGGACGAGGGCTGGTGCGCCAGGATGATGGGCACGGCGAAGACCAGGATGAGCGCCCACACGCCCAGGCAGAGCAGCCGCGCCACGCGGGGCCGCCGCAGGTGGCGCAGCCGCAGCGGGTGCACAATGGCGGCGTAGCGGTCCACGTTGATGAGCGTCAGGAAGATGCAGCTGCCGTACATGTTCATCTGGAAGACGGCGCCCGCCAGCTGGCACAGAAAGTCCGGGAAGGGCCAGTAGTGCCGCGCATAGTAGGACAGGCGCAAGGGCAGCGAAAGGGTGAAGAGCAGGTCGCTGGCCGCCAGGTTGCACATGTACACGCATACCACCGAGTGCACGCGCAGCGCGCGCAGGAAGACCCAGAGGGCCAGGGCGTTGAGGGGGAGCCCGGCCGCCAGCACCACGCTGTAGACCACCAGATGCAAATGATGGATGGGCTGGTAGTCCGGGCACTCGGCCTGAAGAGACTTGTTGGCCGAGGAGTTGGCTTGCATCGTGCCACTGTGCGCCGAGAAGCTAGGCTGGGGGCATCAGGGGGCGCACCCGCATCCTAGCATCCGGTGCATCTCCAGTCTCCGGGGCCGGGGCCTGGGGGCTGCACAGAGAGCCCCAGAGCAAACGGAGGTTCAGCATGGGCATGTGGGTTGTGGTTGCAAGGCAGCCGGCTTGGGGGAAGGTGAGGAGCAGTGGGTTGCCTTTGGTCACAGCCTCATGGGCAGTGGAGACCTGGAGCAGGAGGGAAGCCAGAAGTCAAGATAGTGCAAGGAAGGGCTGAAGACACAAATATGGATCTGAACTCCCTGGCTTCTTGAGACCTTTTTCAGCCTCAGAGCTTTCCCCTACCTTCCTTCTGTGCCCAGAACAGCTTTCTGCAGCTGGCTCCATGGCACAGTGTTAAATGCACAGGCTCTGGAGTCAGACTTGCCTAGGTATAAATCTGTGCCTTTGTCCTCGTGTGCCTTAGCCACTTCCCTGGTGGTCCAGTGACTAAGATTCAGAGCTCCCAACTCAGGGTTCAATCCCTGGTGAGGGAACTAGAGCCTACAGGCTGCAACCAAAAGTTTGCATGCCGAAACTAAGACCCTGCACAGCCAAATAAATAAATGTTTTTTTTAAAAGGAAAGAAAACTGACTTAATATCTCTACCCCTCATTTTCCTTACCTGGAAAAAAAAAGAAAGAAAGGAGAGGGGTTCCTACTTCACAAGGTCGTTAGACCCAAGGAGTCGATATATATGAAATGCTTTGGTTACTGTTATTATCTGTTAATATCTCTCCCTTTCTTCCTTTCTTCTGCAAATGCTTCCTGGGACTTTAGACGGTTTCAGGCATGTTCACAGTGGTGAACAAAGCAAAGGCCTTGCCCCCACCTATTTTCCATTCCACTGAAAGGAGACAGATGATAAAGAACTGGTAAATAGGTATTGGCTTCCTTGGGTGGATGGCTCAGGGGTAAAGAATCTACCTGCAATGCAGGAGCCATAGCAGATGTGGTTCATTCGCTGGGTCCAGAAGATCCCCTGGAGAAAGTAATGGCAGCCCACTCCAGTATTCTTGCCTGGGAAATCCCATGGACAGAAGAGGCTGGCAGGCTCCAGTCCAGAGCATCACAAAGAATTGGACACGACTGAATAACTTAGCACACACACACACAAATAGCTGTTATGTCAGGTGGTGAGAAGAACTGTGGAGCCCCTCTCCTGGCACCAGCCTGTTCTGCTTGTTCCCCATTATCTAAAGAATAAAGTTCAAACTCCCAAGTACAGGACGAAATCCCAGCCTCATCTCTGCTGTTGCTCCTGTGTGGGCTGGCTGTGTGGTCAGAGTGACCCGGTCCAGCTGGATGGTTCGACCTTGTTCACTCTCAGTTTCTTCCTTTGTATGGGGACAGTAATAGAATGGGGCTCCCAAAAAAAAAGAATGGGGGTCCCATACACTGATGGCACACCTCAGCACAGTCCTGCCAGATGGAGGAAGGCCCTATGGGTTGAACTTCTCTGGGTGCTTCCCTGCAGACTCTGACTGGGGTGTTTCCTAGTGAGGATTCTATGATGGGGGGAGATGGTAGTTTGGTCCTAAGGGCTGGAAGGGGGCGCTTAGCCCATAGAGGGTGGCAATGAGGCCAGAAAATACTGTGGGCTCTGATAAGACTGCCAGAAAGGACAGACCACTGCCATCCTCAGGCAAAAGCTGGCAGACGAAGAGTGTGGCCAGAGGTAGCGGAGTCAGAAGACAGGACCTGGTCTCAAGTCCTTCCTTAATGCCAGAAGGCCACAGAAGCGACCCCTCCATTGTGATCCCCACATGCTGTCTATTTTGTGTGTGTTGCAAAATATACAGAACTTTAAAAAATTACCATGGTAACCATCTTTAAGAGTACAATTCAGTGACATTAAGTACAATCGCAGCATTGCGTAACCATTGCCACTATTTCTGAAACTTTTTCATCATCCCAAACAACAACTTTATACCCATTAAGCAATAACTGCTCATCCCTGCTCCCTTCCTCTCCTGGCAACCTCTATTCTACTTTCTGTCTGTGTAAATTTGCCTGTTCTAGACCCCTCCTCTGAGTGGAAGCATAGAATTTCCATCCTTTTGTGTCTGGGTTATTTCACCTAGCCTAAAGTTTTCAAGGTCCCTCCATGTTATAGACTGGATCAGAGTTACAGTCTTTTATGGCTGAATAATATTTTCCTGAGCTTCCCAGGTGGGTCAGTAGTAAAGAACCTGCCTGCCAATGCAGGAGATGCAGGTTTGATTCTTGAGTAGGGAAGGTCCCCTCCCTGGATGAGGAAATGGCAACCCACTGCAGTATTCTTGCCTGGAAAATCCCATGGGCAGGGAGCCTGGTGGGCTATAGTCATGGGGTCTCAAAGAGCTGGACACAATTAAACAACTAAACAACAACAACAAATATTTTCCCATATAAACACCACATTTTGTTCATCCGTTCATTTGTTGATGGTTACTTGGGCTTTTCCATCTTTTGGATATTGTGGGTAATGATAGTGAACATGGGTGGCCACATGCCGATCTAGGGATCTTAAGGAAAGAAGTTATCTGAAGACCCTGAGCCATTATCCCAAAATACTGAACACCTTTCAGTAGGAACCACTTAAATCCTTACATGGAACAAAGTTGTAAACCTAATTGTCATACATTTTCTAGTGTGTTTTTCATTTGTTTGTTTGTTTTCCTTCCAACAAGCAGTTGTAGACTCCAGCAGTTTAAGACTTGTAAGAAGCACAGCACAAGTATAAAGAAACATTTCCCCTATGAAATACCGATTTCATCAGCAAAAATAATGCTGGATAGGTCTTTTTTTTTTTTTTGCTTACCTTTGTTGACAAAGTAATGTCTCTCTGGATAGGTCTTAAACATGCATAAAAGCAAGTAACACCAGGTTCTCTTCCTAAAATGTGCCTACCTCTCCCATGATCCTTTGCTCCAGTCATGCCAAACTAGTGATAATTCTGCAAATACTTGACGTCTTCAGGGCTCTGCCTCTCGCGTGCTGTCTCTTCAACCTGGAATGCCCTTTCTCCCCTTCTCTGACTGGTAAACTCAGCCACTTCTCAGGGCCCCATGATGCCTTTCCTGACTCCTGCCCTCCCACCAGGCAGGCATAGTCCCCTCTCTGGTGTCTCCCCAGCACTTTGGACGCAGGTCAACCCTTCCTACTCAGGTTGTCATGAGCTGTTCTTGGTCTGCTCCTCCCACTCACCCGTGAACTCCTTGAGAGAGGGCCTGTGGACTGTGACTTACTCATCTTTGTAGCCCCAGCCCCTCTCTCCATAAATGTTGAGTCAAAAATAATAGCTGCCTTACTGATCATTCACCATCTCCCTGGGTGCCTTCTAAATGCAAGCTCTAATCCTCCCAGCAGCCCTTGGAGGTCAGTGTTTCTCCTGATTTTTACTCAAAAGTGGTCAGTGAGCAGTGAAATCAGGACTCAAACCCAGGACATCCCACCTCCAGAGTCCAAGCTGCAAAGTCCAAGAATGCGTGGGTGGGTGTGAACTGGATGCTGCACCTAACTTTTATTGCTGCCTAGATGAAATCTGTGGCCATAGGTGAACGCTTTTATTTCCTCCTTTGTCCAATTGAAATATGTGCTATTTAATAACCCACTTCCTTCTTTCTCCCACTTCAAACATTGGTACCAGGGACTCATCTCTCACACACACAAATATGCCCTCCTGACAATTTCCCCTTACCTACTGAAACAGTTTACTGCTTTCAGCTCCTCAGGTCATGTCCTGTGTATTTGTCCCATTTCCCCAACCAGATAATAAGGTCCTAGGGTGGGGATTAAACCTTTCACAGCTTTCTTCCCAAGCTCACTCACACTTCAGTCTTTCCGCTTAGCAGGCCCTTGTGATATTCACTGGCTGCCTGGCAGGAAATCTTCCCTCTGCCCTGCCATGGCCATTCAGCCTGTAATCCTGTTATAATATTTCATGTATCATTCCAACCTCTTATCACATTCCTGACTATCTTTCCCACATGTGCAACTCAGTGAAAGGCATGTCCCTTTGGAGAGCCTTGTTTGGAAACTGCTTGTGATAAAACTTCTGTAACAGTTTACGACTGCAATTTTTATTGCTGTTTAGTCCCTAAGTCATGTCTGACTCTTTGCGACCCCATGGACGGTAGCCCGCCAGGCTCCTCTGTCCATGGGATTTCCCAGGCAAGAATACTGGAGTCGGTTGCCATTTCCTCATCCAGGGAGGGGATCTTCCCGACACAGGGATCAAACTCAGAGCTCCAGTATCGCCTGTATTGCAGGCAGATTCTTTACCACTGAGCCACCTGGGAAGCCCACAGCTCAATTACAGTAACACTTTATCATTCTTAACCATTCTTTGGAGAATCAATAGCTCCTTACAACTAGGATGAGTGAATGAGTGAATGGATAATTCTTTTCTAAGAATCCCAAATCTCTCAGCACTTCCCTCGTGGCTCAGTGGTAAAGAGTCAGCCTGCAACTCAGGAGATACTGGAGACCTGGGTTCGATCCCTAGGTCAGGAAGATCCCCTGAAGGAGCAAATAGCAACCCACTCCAGTATTCTTGCCTGGAGAATCCCATGGACAGGGAACCTGGTGGGCTACAGTCCACCAGAGATTTGAACAGGACTGGTGACTAAGCACACAGCACACAAGTCTCTCATCAACAACACTGCCATGTTAATGAGACCAGAATGTATTAGGTGAGCTGCTACTAAAAGGTGGAGTTAGGAATTCTTCAGAGATGCTCCCTCCTTCCTCCATTCCAAAGCCGAGAAGCCCTTGGGTTGATGTCTCAAAAAGCTACCCCTCTCCGACAGACTCACACAGAGTGGCCTAAGCTGAGCGTAGAGACCTGCCAGGCCCCTGCCCTGGTCCCCCACCCCATCCGCTTGCTTCCCTGGGGCTCCCTGTCAGAGGAACTGAATGGGCACGGTGCCAGGCCAGATGGCAGAGATGGGAAAAACTGCCAAAAAGGAGGCAAACAGGAAATGGAAGGAGGGCTCTGGATGTGGGGGAGGGGCAGCAAGGCCCTCTCCTCTGTCCTGCCTTCAGCAAGAGGTCAGGTTGGGGGTGGGGGGCGGTAAAGCAAAGAAACAGCAGCAGCTCAGAAGAGCAGAGACACCGGGACTTCATTTCACCAGGGAGAAGGGGAATCTGGAGGCCCACTTGGGCTCAGCAACCTCAGCATGCCCAGAGGTCACGTGTGCACACAGCTGCACTCACATGCAAGGCCACAGGCAGGTAAGGGTGCACCAAGGGATGGGCACACAAGATCGCTAGTAACATACAGATCCGTGTGTAACACATGTGTGTGTGCACAGAGCCTCAGACAGCCAAGCCAGGGGAGGAGGGCAGACCCAGCCCCTGTCTTCGGGACAACATCCTTAGATGGACAGACAGACGGGTAGCTTCAGGGGCACACACACAGGAGTGCAGATGGTCACAAGCAGATCCCTACCCCAGGACACTGAGGGGCAAAGAGAGGCCTGGAGACTGCCCCTCCAGCATCCTGGCCACCTCCCCCCCCCCACACACACACACACCATGCACAGACCAGAGTATGCGTGGTCACTCTCCTCCTCGCCTTCTCCGTCTTTCAGCTTGCCACAAGCACACCCGGGGCCCAGATGCCTTGTGTCCCTGGGGCCTCTGGGACCGGCCCCACTGCCCTCTGAGCTGGGCTGGGCACCATGCTTTGCTGAGATAAGTCAGCGGGGCAGGGCTATTTTCTGCCCTGGCAGGAAGTGAGAATGGAGGATAAAAGTGGACAGGAGGCTAGATCATGATCTTTCCCTTCCTCTCCTCCACACAACTGGCCCGTGGCGTCCACCCTTCTGGCGCCTGACCAGGGATGCAGAGGGGAGCTGAACAGAAGGGGGGTGGGTGATTTGGGACACTGATGGGGGCAGGGAGGGAAGACAGACACCTCCAGCTTCCTCCTGTCTGCTACTCTCCCCATGGGCTTCCTGCCCCCCTCCTCCCCCAATCTCCCCGCCTCTCTGAACATCCACCAAAGGCCTTGCTCTCATCACCTCTTCTCCTTTGGAATCTACCCCTTCGGAAATTTGGAAAGTGGGAATCTTCAGTCTCTTCATCCTTCTTGCCCCAGAAGACCAGCTCTGAATAGCTCTGGCCTACTTTTAGATTTGGGCAGTCAAAAGCCCATCAACGTGTCTCCCCACCCCCACCCTCACCACACACAGTGCGCCGGCAACCAGACCCGGGTAGCTAACTGAACCCACTTCCTCTCCTGCCGCACCCTGGCAGCCACGAGAAGATTCAGCCTCTACCCACAGACACGTGTGATTATGAAGCCTCTTAAGGCCTGCATGTTCAGATTCCCCAAACTGACGCAAACTGTACTGAGCGTCCAGAGGAAGCATGACGAAGTCTAAAGGCTTTATGAAAATCTCTGTCCCAGAGTTGCTCTGGAACACAGATGAATCCTGCCCATCAGCTTGTCCTGGGTCTGGGGAGTCTGTGAAAGTGACTGATAGTTGCTCAATCTTGTCTGACTCTTTGCAACCCCAGGGATTGTAGCCTGCCAGGCTCCTCAGTCCATGGAAGTCTGCAGGCAAGAATACTGGAGTGGGTAGCTGTTCCCTTCTCCAGAGGATCTTTCTGATTCAGGGATTGAACCTGGGTCTCCCGCATTGCAGGTTGATTGGGGCAGTCTGTAAGGTGGAGATAGTACCAGATCACCAGGTTGAGTGGATGGCCTCCTCCTGACCCAGGGGTCATGGTCTTCCCCTCTACGTGTCCTGTCTAACCTCCATCTTCCTTCTTCTCTGGTCCAGGCCTGCTCTGCTTTCTGTAGCCCAGATCCTGCTCCAGCCTCTCCCCACCCTTCCCCTCTTGGCCTCTCTTCCAGTTCTTCCAACATCATCCTTGGCTGCATCTTTTCCCTCTCTCTAGTCTCACCCCATCTCTCCTTTCTAGGAAAAGGCCAAAAGTTCAATGATTAGTTGCCAGGTGAGTGGCTGTCACCTCCCCACCTGCATACATTTCTCCACCCTGCTGTCAAGAGCTGGAAAAACAGGAAACAAAGTCCCGATCGCTCAGGACTCAGATGGGATCAACTCTCTGCAGCCCTGTGCTCTAGGTGGTCCTTGCTTTGGGACTTGGCTGGGTCCCACAGACTCACAGAAACCTTGGGAAGCCTTTGGATTCATGGACCTGGCCCTGCCCTTGGGCAGCACTGAGTGTGTGTGGTGTGGAGCCCTGAAGCCTCTGCAGTCCCTCCCCGGGGGCCTGGGCTTGGGAGGCTTCTGAGCTGCTGGGGTGCATGCTGAGGGACATGCACATCGACACAGACAGGGACACAGCCGGGCTCTGCGGTCTCTGGGTGGTCAGGAGGTGAAGCTCAAGGGTTGAAAGTTTCTGCTTCTGTCTCAACCCAACCCTTGCCTCCAGGTCCCCTTCGGCGACAATCTCAGCTCACCCTGAAGGGACCAGAGATGCGACCTGATGGGAAGTCCCCTTCCCATCAGGGAGGCCCCCACAAACAGGGAAGAGCCGCCCTCAGTGGTGTGACATACGGGTGTCAGGGGGCCCTGCTCTCGGACTTCCCTGGTGGTCCAGTGGCTAAGCATCCACCTTGCAATGCAAAGGACACTGCTTTGATCCCTGATCTGGGAAGATCCCATGTGCCTTGTGGCAACTAAGCCCCTGAGCTGCAACTACTGAAGCTCCACGCACCTAGAGCCCATGCTCTGAAACAAGAGAAGCCACCACAATGAGAAGCCTGTGCGCCACACCTCGAAAGTAGCCCCCACTCTCTGGAACCAGAGAAAAGCTCGTGTGTAGCAAAGAAAACTCAGCACAACCAAAAATATATAAATAAATAAATATTAAAACAAAAACAACAGAAGGCCCTGCGCACCCTCAAATATGACCCCCACCCCGACCCTGTGCCTAGTATCTGAAATTTTGTCCACTGCGTGACACTCCGGGACCACATTCTACCAGACCTGGCAGGACATTGGAGACGTCTGGCCTAAACATCTTATAAAGAAAATGCCCTGGGTGAAGGCAGTGTCTCTCAGGCGCCTCTAAGACACTGGAGTTGGCTGGGAAGGTCCCTATGAGAGCAGGTCTGTGCCTTGAACCCGCTCGGGAGTTTAATCAGGTCAGGTCACTGTCACCAGCCTGGCCCTGGATGAGTGGGTGTTGGACATTGTCTTATCTGAGAATGGGAGAGGGTTGGAAAACATCCCCAGAGGGCCCTCCATTCCTCTGGGGCCCTGGGACCCAAAGTTTAGTGTGAGAGTAGATGAAGGGGAAGACCCAGCCCCCAGGACAGACAGGCCCAGGGGCTGGCTTCATGCTCCAGAGCATGTCCTCTGTCTGCGGTCTGCCTGCCTGAGGTCGCCCCTTTGAGCTCTTTATTCAAAAAGACTTCCCCAGGCCCAGGGCCCTCTCTCACCTCCACTCCCACCCACGTCCCCCAATTCTAAAGGAGGGGTGCTGTCCTTGTGCCCCTCTGAGGTTCAATCCCACCTGTGACGCCCGCTTACCTGTGCTCGTCGGTGTGGCTCGCTGCTCTCCCGAGCTGGCTTCTGCCTGCTCTGGGCCGGGCTGGGCTGGTAGGACCTGCTCCCGGCGGTGGGACACACCCACCTCAGCAGATCTCAGCAGATCTCAGCAGATCCCAGCACCCTGCACGCACCCGCACCCAACCCCGAGACAGCGGGCAGGGAGAGAGACAGAGGAGGAAGCGGTGACCTCAATGCCTTCACAGTTCGGCCAGAGAAAAAACCCCAGCAGATAATGGCACCTAATGCAGCCCCAACCCTCACCCACTAATGCCCCCACCACCACCCATCCCTCTCACACCCCTTGAAGTTTCCGGGAAGCCTAGCTGTCACACCCAGTACCACAGATTTCTAATGACTAACCCCAGCCTCTTGCTCTCCTGCCAGTTCCCCATGGCTGTCTCGTCTCTTCTGGGTTCCAGCAGATGGTTTTGCTCTTGTCACAGGTGGCTTACCTCCCTCTGTGTGTTTGTGGGGGTGGGGGAGCAGGACTCAAGACAACCGTCTTGAGTAGCCTGGGCTGAGCCCCCTGTCTTCCAGATCAATAGGGCCAGGCATGTTGTCTGTGCTCAGTGCAAAAAAACAAAACAACAAAAAAAAAACATGTTTTGAGCCCTAGGTAAAAAAGGACATTGTGGTTGAATGTGTATGGGAAACACTAAGTCGAACAGGTTTCTCGATTACAGGGTTTCTCAGGGTCTTAAAAGATTGACCACGTTGATAATAAAAGCTGGGTAATGAGGGCATGATGGTACATAGTGATTCTGTTAGTTGCTCAGTCGTGTCTGACTCTGCGACCCCATGGACTGTAGCCCACCAGACTTCTCCTTCCATGGGACTCTCCAGGCAAGAATACTGGAGTGGGTAACCATTCCCTTCTCCAGAGGGTCTTCCCAACCCAAGGATCGAAACTGGGTCTCCTGCGTTGCAGGCAGATTCTTCACCGTCTGAGCCACCAGGGTTGCATTACTCTATATTTGTGCACACTTGAACTCTTCCCTAACATTTTCTGTTAAATGCTATATAGTTACCCACACGTGTGTGTCTCCAGAATACGTTTTGGGAGATCCGTTATTTTTTTTTGAAAGATTTTTTTTTTAATGTGGATCATTTTTATAAAGTTTTATTGAATTTGTTACAATATTGTTTGTTTTTTATGTTTTTGGTTTTTCTGGCATGTGAGATTTTAGCTCCCCGAACAGGGCTCGAATCCACACCCCCTGCCACTGGAAGGCAAAGTCTAAACAGCGAGGGAAGTCCCCCAGGTTATTTTTTTAAACTTTTAAAAAAAGTTGATATGTTTTATTTTCATTTTTATTCAGTTCAAGAATTTTTTTTCCTCTTTTTTTTTTTTTTGGCCACGTGGCATGTGGGATCTCGTTTCCCCGACCAGGGATCAAACCCCTGCCCCCTGCATTGGAAGCATGGAGTTTTAACCACTCGACCACCCGCGAAGTCCTGATCCCAGGTTATTAGAGGCCGATGCTGGAGTCACATCTCCATGCACACTGTCATGACGTGGCTCCACCACATTTGGACCATTGGGCCCATGACTGGATGTCAGAGCAAGGGCTTCCGGCCCAGTTGCTTCCTCCTTCCTATAAATGGCAAATTCTGCTGTACTGCCTGGGGCTGGCCCCCTGGGGACACAGTCTCATTCAGATGACCCTCCAGAGGGACAGTCCTACACTCACATCTGAGATCATGGGATCAGAGCTTCAGAAATGGAGACACACACACCTTCATGGCCCACACGGTCCCCAAGACACTGGCCATGACTTCTGTCTCCTCAGTCTTCTCCTGGCACAGGACTGCTTCCCTGAGAACCACCCCCAGGGTTCCCTTGCCAAAGATGGCCTCATAAGTGCCAGGGATTGGAGGACTGACTCCCTGGGGGCAGGGGGTGGGCAGGCCCAGGAGGGGATCACAACTAAACCAGGCCACACAAGTTAAAAATAAACATTTTATGTACAGACATCCTTTAAGGTGGGCAGAGTTCCCATCACCGACCTCTGTGGGACCGCTGCCCCAACCCAAAGGACATGTGATTCGGGCCAAGTAAGAGACAACCCAGGGTCTGAAAGCAATAGAGTGTGGGAAGGGGTAGCAGGCGGGGAGAGGACAGAGTCCAGCTCATCCGGCTTGGCCAAGGGTCAAGGTGCTAAACTCCTGGCTCCATCGAAGCACGAGGTCCTCACTCTTGTCCTGAGTCAGGACGGTGTACGTCTCATTCTGCAGACATCTCATGCGGGACACCTGCCCGGGGTCCGAGTGGGAGAGCCAGGAGCCAGAGGTGTCGGAAGTCCAGACCCCGGGGCGGGGGTGGGCGTGGTTGCAGGGAGTGCAGGAAAAGTCAGGGAAGGCGGAAGCTCAGGTGTGGCTTTTTTAAAAAGCAGCCAGAGACACCACATAGCCCGACCCCCTTCTTTTAGAAATGAGGAGCCCGAGGCTGGAGAGGAAGTGACTTGGCTCAGACGACTCGGTGAGTAAGAGCAGCAGGCAGGACTGACACCTAGACCTCTCCGACCAACCTGGCTGGGGGTTCTTCTTTCCCGGTGTCTCCCCAGGGCCTCTGATCAGCAGCCTCCCCTTTCCACCCCCATCCGGGAACCCTTGGCCTGGGGGCCTGGGAGAGCTGCTCACCTCCTGGCTGGAGGAGTAGGGACAGAGCTCCGGGGAGACACACCTGCTCCTCACACCCCCACCCCCATGCTCAGATGGAAGCCACGGCTCGGGGTGTGCGGGGGAGGTGGAGGGGTGGCCAGAACAGGTCAGCGTGCAGTGACCCATGGAGGGGCTGATGGGGGGGGCAGTGGGAGGGGCTCACCTTCCGGTCCCTGTTTCTCATCATACACTGCTGGCTTTTGAAGGCACAGTAGTTGGGGTACTGCATATATTCCGTGTCACAGATCTAAGGCAGGAGCGGGGCATGGGAGGCGGGGGACTTCAGAAGCCTCAGAGCCCTTCAGAGCACCCCCCACGGCAGAAACCAGGGCAGAGAACCAGACCCTCTGCACCGGGCTGTCCCCTTCAGTGTCAGCCTCAGTGTCTGGGAAGAAGCTGGGAGCTGAAACTAGGAAGGGGCTGCTCTACTGGTCAGCAGGCTGCGAAAGCAGCTGAGGATAGGACCGGGGAAGGGAGTACCAAGGCTCCAGATCGTGGAAGGGTCCCAAGTGGCAGTCCCATCTCAGGGAGCCTCTTGGGGACGGCTTAGGATGGAAGAGGTGGAAGTGTTTCTAATGTGCAACCCTGGGGAGAGCCATTTCCCTCTGTGGCCCTCGCCACCCCACCCATAAACCCAGGGGAACAGCTGAGATGGTCTGAGGCATTGTCCAGATCTAAGGGCTCAGGAAGAAGAGCTAGGCGGAGGCCCTTCTGCTCAGCTAAAAGCCCTTTCTTAAGTGGCCTCCACTTGTCCTGGTCTTGATTTTTTTTCTGTTAAACTACAGAAGGCCGGGGGTGGGGTGGGGGGGCGGTGCTGGCTCTTAGCTACAACAGGTTGACCCTCAGGGGAGGTGACTTTGCCGGAGGAGGTAAAGCTGATCCCATTGAGAGGGAAAGCACTGGAAGATTCGGGAAGGAGCCTACAGACTAAGGCAGGGAAGCACTGGATCACCGTCAGTAGCACTTCAGGCATCACCCAGAGGTTTGTCTTAGGAATGAGGCCTCCCACCCCCACCCACCGAGGGTAACTGGCAGAGCTGGAACCAGACCCATCTCGTGCCCCCAAGTCCTGTACCCTCCGGGCTCCTGGATTCCTAGTCCTTTGCTAAACACAATCCTGGTCTCCTGGGGGCCCAGGGGAGGCAGAGGTAGGGTGGAGGGTGTTGGGGAGCGGGGAGGGGAGTCTGCTGGAAATAGGCAGGAGGCTCAGTGAGGAGCAGCTCTCAGAAGCCAGAGCCCTAAGACATCCCCCGCCACACATTCTAGGGTTCCCCAGAGCAAGGGACCAGGAGGAAGCGTGGTGAGCGGGGTGGGGCTGACCCTGGTGGGAAAGTCTCCATCCTGGAAGCTCAGGAACTCAGTCTGGAGCCAGCTGGCCACTCGGTTGTCTTCGCAGCCCTTAGTGGCCAGCCGGGCACACCAGAAGTCCATGCGCAGCCCGCCGTACAAGTCCAGCCCGTAAAAGCGGCCCGATTTCAGGCTCCCTATCTGTGGCATGGGGCACAGGAGAGAGGTGGGTACCCTGCTCACCCCCCAGCCTCCAGCTGCCCAGCCCTGCCTGAAGCCCTACCCCCCATCCCCACCGCCGCCACTGCAGCCCGCCTGGCTGGGTCGGTACCTGGGTACCGATGGTCATGCTCTGGGAGGCGAGCAGGGGGCTGACGAAGGGTGTTTTGTGGGAGCTGTCGCACTGCTGTCGCTGCAGGTTAGCCTCCGAGTGGCACTGCTCCAGCTTCAGCGAGCAGAAGTCACAGAGGGTACACGCAGCTAAGTGTCGCCGCCCCAGGCTGTCACAGACCTGTGGAGGGGTGCAGCTGAGGGCCTGAGGCTGAAGTCCCACACCCCCACAGAATGTCTTCACATTAAGCCTTTTCCAGAAGCTCCTCTGGCTTTTCCTAAACCCCTCCCCAAGGTCCTCCCCTCAAGGACCTCCCATCAGCTATTTCTTCCCCCTCCTCCAGGATGGTTTACTGCCTCACAATCTTCATCTTCCTGCAGGTGACACCCAAGCCTCTATCATCCATTCTGATCTCTTTCCTGAGCTCTGAATCCCCATGGCCAAGTGCCTGACAGATGTCTAACTTCTCTTAACTGAAAAAGGCTCATAGTCCTCCCTTCCTCTCTGCTAATGATAATGCTAATATTTACAAAGAGCTGGCACGGTGCTGCGCGCCATGGCTGATAAATGCCTGCATCTTATTTGGTCTTCCTAGTAATAGAATAGCTACTAAGCATAGCTCCATTTGCCTGCCCAGGAAATTGAGGCTCCCTGAGGCTGAGTCACTTGCTCAAACACACATCGAGTGCATGATGGACCTGGGACACTGGTCTGGCTGCTTCCTACTCAAAAACCCAGGTCCTCTGCTTGGAGCACCTGGGTTCAGAGCCTCCAAGTTCTTGGAGGACCTTCTTGGATATGGAGCCGCCCATCTCCCTGCGGGGCTCTCCTCCCTGAGCAAGTCTCCTCAGGAAGATCTTGCTAGGCAGGATCTCCAGGCTGTCCCTTCAGCGCATCACAGTGACAGAATCTCTTACGCTGCCTTGCTCGCTCCTCATAACAGCTCATGGGGGAGGCATCATCAGGTCCCTAATCCCAAATCATGACTGAATTCCCCTTTCCTACCAAATGAAATACAACTGCTTCGGACTGCCATTTGGGATTATTCACTTCATGGCCTCTTTGACTCTGTTTCCAAGTAAAATGGGCTCCTTACTATTTTTTCAACCAAGCCCTAAAAGCCAGTGAGCTCTCCATTAGTCCTGAACTTCCTACGTTCAGTCCACCTCCGCCAAAAAATAAGTCTCTTTCCACCATCTACCAACTCACACTCCTTTTGTATAATGTGACTCAATCTCAGCTCCCTGAGGGCAGGAGAAAGAGTTAACAGTGTGCTCATTCTTGGCCCCTCCGGAATTTCTTCTCTTTCTTGCTTCTGAACCTTTGCACACACTAGTCTCTCTAGCAGGAACCTTCTACCAACCCCTTCTTCTGCCTGGTTAACTTCTTTTATCTCCAGGTCTCAGTTTAAACATCAGTTCCTCTAAGAGGCATTCTCGATCCTGCCCCAGCATGACTTTTGCGCTCTCCATCTGCTCTCTGCACTTTGGACTTATCCGTCAATGCGTTGATCCCTGTCACACTGGTCTCTCTTTCGTCTCTCTCTCCCAGTGGACTCCAAGAGGACAGGGGATTGGATCTTGTTGCACTCATCGCTAAAATACCTAGGACAGAATTGCTAGTGTCTCAAATACCTAGCCAGATCAATATCTGTTGAAGAGACGGATGCACGGAGGGCATGCCAGCTATTAGCACACATTTGCTAACTTGTGCTTTTGGAAAGTCCTACACGTCTTAGGGATAGAATTTGCTAGGTTCTGAGGACACATAGAGATTGGGATCTCTCTACAGAGCCCTGGGATGGGTTCTAGGACCCCTCCTGGAAGAAGAGCTGCATCTGAGGTACAGCCACGTCCTGCGGTTGGTGAACTGGCTCTGGACATGACTCAAGCTTAGCAACTGAGCCACAGGAGGAATTCTGGCCAGGAATGCATTCCAGACTCTGTCTTGAGCCTCCCTCCTTTTAGGGGAGCTGGAAATGTCTTTCCAAGAAGGGGTTCTCACTTGAAGAGTTTCTCAGGTTTTCTGTGGTCCTGCCCATCCTCTACTCCCTAGGCCCATGAACTTGGAGCCAGTGAACAGCTTGGTGGGCATACCGACATCCCGAAACCAAGGATCTCATTTTCCAAGTACTGCCAGGCCTTGGCTGTCGGGGTTATGACGCAGGTGTTCTCCACAATCGAGTAGCACAGGGTCAGCAAGGCCTCCACATGGGGCAGCTGTAGCAGGCTGCAAAAAGTCCAAGATGGCACCGCTGCAGGGGATGGGCCGGAGGGCCAGGGCAGACAGCCACGCCCACTCGCTCCCCCCTGCCCTTACCATCTAGTCTTAGTCACATGCATTCAGCATGCTGGAGGTGGCCTTAAAGGCCTCCAGATCAACCGCCTCCTTTTACAGATGAGGAACTGAGACCCACAAAGGGGAAATGAAATTTGCAGTGCTCATCAGAGGCAGAGAGAAACCCAGAACCCAAGTCTGGTAGCTCTAGCTTCAGGGCTCACCCCACGCCAGGTAGAGATGGGCATCTAGGACAGTGCTTAAGCCACAGGGCAGGTGAGGTGGGCAGCCACTGGGTGCACCTAAAGCCCAAGCAGATCTGGGTGGGTCTAAGGCCGAGGCTGGCCAAGTGGGCTTCTCATCCCCAAAGGCAGGAGGAAGGGTGGGGCTGGTGGGGGAGACAGAACTTCCAGTACCTGCCAGGGCTCTGGGATCTCCAGATGGTCTCCCCATCATACACATCATTCATTTCATCCATCTCCTGCGCCGATCGGATAAGCTCCTGGAGATTCTCCATCAACATGGGAGTAGACTCCACTTCCCGCACCCGGGGAGTGAAGGAGAAAGGGTTGGAGGACACAAGTTCAGACGGAAACTTGGGCTCTGGGTCTGCCTGCAGCCTAGACACCGACTCCAGCGCCTCCTCTGTGCCCTGGCCCTCCTCCTGCTTCTCCTCCTCCTGCTCCTCCTCCTGCTCCTCTTGCTCCTGCCCTTCCTGCTGCTTGTGCTCCTGCCCCAGCTCCTGCTTGTGCTCCTGCCCCTGCTCCTGCTTGTGCTCCTGCCCTTGCTCCTGGCCGCCCAAGGACAAGGACGACTGGAGCAGCTCCTCCACGTTGCTGTTCAGCCGCTCGGGCCAGGGCTGGAAGACCTGTCGTTCGGTGGCTGCAACAGGGTTTGCGAGGGACCGAGAGAGAGAAGGGAAAGGGATGGTTAGGCTTCTGGCATTCTGTCTTTGCAGAGGGACACACATAAATACATAAATGCACACAAACACACACATAAGCACACTCAAAACCCACAAACACATAAGCACACACATAAACACATAAGCACACACAAACCAACACATAAACATATAAGCACACAGACACACATAAACACATAAGCAGGCACACACATAAACACATAAGCACACACAAACACAGAAGCACACACATAAACACAAAAGCACACAGACACACATAAATACACACAAACACACATAAACACATAAGCACATACAAAACACGAACACACACATAGGCACACACATAAGCACAAACACACTCATAAACGCATAAGCACACACAAACACTCATAAACACATAAGCACACACACACATAAACACAAAGGTAGAGGAAAGCAGCCTAAACTACACATGTTTACACAACCAATCATAAAAAAAACAGGCAAGAATACAAATATCAAAACAATAGTACTATGTGACGGTGGTGGCAGTGTTACGGGCCCCCTTTCCACCTCCCTCACAAGGGGTCCTCTTTCCTAACCCACTTCAAATACCACCTTTTGTCCCTCTCACTTAGGAAGCACCAAGTATTTTGAATACCTAGCAACCAATCCTTTCTGGAGTGAAGATGTGAGCTGAGAAAGGTGCCAGAGGACTTCTCAATGCAACAGTGTTTTGGGGAGCAAGGAAAAATCAGTTCAGGGCAGAAATGGATGTAATGTCAGAAAACATCCTGATACAGGAAAGCCCTAACTTGTATTAAAAAAAAGTAGTCTCTCCCCTTATGCAAACAGCTGACCAAGGCTACCTCCAGCAGCTCACCTCCCCAGGTCCCTCCAGTTGATACCTTAAGCCCTGGGTTTGGGGACTCCGGGGTGAGAGGCTGGCAAGGTCTCACCTGTGATGTGGGAGGACATGGAGGAGGTTGCCGTGGTGGGTGACAGCACTTCAGGTGAACTGTCCACCTCCTTGAGGGTGTTGGGTGAGAGGATGGAGACTGGCTGGGAGCACCGGACCCTCTGCAAGGAGAGAAGCAGAGTGGGAATGCCTTTCACAAAGGGCACATTTCCACTCTGCCTTATCCTCCGTCCCCAACCCTCAGGTCTCCTCTCTCACAGTTTCTGGGAGGAAATTAGGGGACATGGCCCTGAGTGGAACCCTCTAGATCTGTGACAGGGTCCCCTGCAAAATCAGACGCCCTGCCGGCCCATATTCCTGCCTTCAGGCTTTTACATTTGACTTGAATGACATCACTGTTGGGAGGAAAGGAAGGGCTTCTCTCTGCCTCCTCCCATCCCTCTCCCTTACTTTTCTGGCAATAAGGGGATTGGTCAGAGAGTCTGAATGCCCAAGGAGAGACGGTGGGCACATATAATCTGGGTGCCAATAGGCCAGTGACCAAGAGGGAGGACCTAAAGATGCCCTGGAGCCCCTCCTCAGTGACACCAGGTTCAAACTGTCTTGACCTCACCTTGGCGTAGTAGACATGGTTGGAGCAACGATACTGGGTGAACTGGCAGAAGGACTCAAACCAGGAGGCGTAAGGGAGGTCGGAGCAGACTGCGCCTAAGGAAGGGTGGGGCACAGGTGAACACAAGGGTGTAATCCCTCCAGGAGGGAGGGCGCGATGGGCTCCTGGGGTCCGGAGAGCCAGGCACCCGGGCTCAGGGCCCAGGGCCATCCGTCCCCTCGCCCTGGGTCGAGGGAGCACAGGGCTGGCCCTCACCATCCGGCACCAGGCCGTGGTTTTCATACTGGTCTAGCTGGACGAGGGTGGGGTTCCGGCAGCCGTGGGTGGCGCGGAGCCGGCAGGTGGTCTCCGCCTTCCAGGTAGGGGTCAGCAGTGCGAAGAAGCGCTCATACTCCGTGGGGGACAGGGGGCTGCCCGGCGTGGAGGTCGAGGCGGAGTCCTGGGCAGGGGCCGGTGCCAGAGGCAGGAGCAGCACTGCGGGTCGGGGACAGACCACGATGGACCCCTCTCCGCACCGGCCGGCCGGGAACACCCACCCCGAGAGCGGGGCGTGCACTCGGGGACTAGGCGTCTGGCCGTCAAGCTGGGGTGAGTGTGCGTGGGGCTGGGGCGGGGCGGGGGGGGGGGGGCGATGGGGAGAGGCTGGAGGCGCCCCGGGGGAAGGCGGCTTGGAGACGGTGGAGAGCTCCCGGGACAGAGGCGCGCTCACCCCTCAGGAGTGAGAGATAGGTGCCTGCGGCGAGATGCCTCATGGCCCCAGACGGTCGCCTGCGTTCCCCGGACCGAGCGCCTCTAACGGGCCAAGCCTGGGAGAGCAGACAGGCGGGCGGGCGGGGCCGCGGGGGGCGGGGGGGGGGGGGCGAGACCGGTCGACGTCACAAAGTGAGGGCGGGGAAACTGATGCGTGGCTGGTCTCGGCCAGAGGGCGGGGGCGGGTGCCCCGTGTGTCACATCCCGGCTCCAGGACAAGGACGGCCGGAGTGATCTCGGACTCTGCCCGGGGCTGGATGGCGTAGCTCCCGTCTGTTCTTTACCTTTTTCTTTACCTTATTACCTATCCCATCTCCAAGCTGGCCCCACACACTGGACACTGTTTTTCCCCCTACTTTACAATCTGGCCTTCCAGATGTGAGAGTTGGACCGTAAAGAAGACTGAGCACTGAAGAACTGATGCTCTCAAACTGTGGTGTTGGAAAAGACTCTAAGAGTCCCTTGGGCTGCAAGATCAAACCAGTCAGTCCTAAAGGAAATCAGTCCTGGATATTCATTGGAAGGACTGATGCTGAACCTGGATCTCCAATACTCTGGCCAACTGATTTGAAGAGCCAACTCATTGGAAAAGACCCTGAGGCTGGGAAAGATTGAGGGCAGGAGAAGGGGGCGACAGAGGATGAGATGGTTGGATGGCATCATCAACTCAATGGGCACGAGTTTGAGGAAGCTCTGGGAGATGGTGAAGGACAGGGAAGCCTGGTGTACTGCAGTCCACGGGGTGGCAAAGAACTGGACACGACTGACCGACTGGACAACAAATCCCAGGTAAGGACTGGGGCAGAGATGGAACATACAACACAAACTTGGGGCTTGGAGGGTAGGAACTACAAAGGACACCTCCAGGTAAGTGAGCCAGAGCGGGGAGTTAAGATGGGGGTTCCGGTGAGGAGACCCTGCATAAAGAGGGCTTAGTCTATGGAAGTGGTTCCAGGTGGGCATAGGCGAGACAGTTCATTGGTGATAAGTTTTTGCTTTGTGTTTCAAATAAGTCAGGCTAATACTTAGTATAACAGTTCACGTATAAAACACAAGTACACATTTATTGGAAATTAAGTGAAAGATATCTTATAGGGAAAAGATGCACAGTCTTGAAGGTTTTGGAAACCCCTTGTCTGAAGCCCAGTTCCAGCCAGCTCTGTCCTTCCCACGCTGAGAGGTGGTGGGTCCTGGGGCAGCAGCACCACTTCGGGTTCTACGTCTGGTCCTACTTCCAGCATGTCATCCTCCTGCCTTTTAGCCAACTCAGAGGATACAAACTATGCTCAGCACATGTGCTAAAAGTGTCTCTACAATAAACACAGCAGGCCAACACTTACAGCTTTTATTCACCAACTCAATTCCGTTACAACTGAGATACCGACACTCCGCCCTGCCCCTCCCACTCACAAGGCTGGATGAATCCTCTCGGCACAGAGGAAGGGGTGCCCCTTCAGCCAGGGCCATGGCCCAGAGGACCCGGAGGAGCCCCCCACTGGAAAAAGCATGGAGAAAGTGAAGGAAGTTTATCACGCATGGCCCCCTCCAACAAGGGGAGGGAATCAGGAAGCTGGGGGAGGGCCCCATGCTACTGCCCCAGTCCTTGAATACAAAGCAACAGGAGAAAAGAGGACCATCCCTCAAAAACACAGCACCAACCTCGGCGTGGAGGCAAAAGGACAGTGGGCAAGACCACTTCCCTCTGAAGGGGGCTGGCTGAATGAGAGCACATACTGTTAGTGGCCACAGCACCCCTGGACCAGGGCTGGGTGCAGCCTCAGCACCGGAAGTGGGGAGGGGAGGAGAGGAGATGACAACCTGGTGCCACCCACCTCTCCCTGACCCCCAGCCCAGCCAGGCATCCCACTCCCCACTAGCCAGGTCAGGGGATGTGGAAGAAACTGTGTTGGAATCCAAGGCCCTTGTCTATTTCTTTTTTCGTTCTTGGGAGCAGCGTGGGCAAAACCTACAAAGGAAGGTGACAGAGGAGGTGGGGGAGAAGGTGAGCGAAGGGGAGGATGCTCTCTGTCACTCAGCTCAGGGTAATCCAGCCCCGACCACAGCGCGCGCTCACCATTTCCCCCGAGGCTTGGTGGTCAGCCCCACACAGGCAAAGTGGAACCACTCGATGGAGCACTGGAAAAGGAAGACGGTGGAGGAGCAGAGGGCAGGGAGCAGGGTGGGGCCAAGGAAAGAAAAGAACCCCCCCACCTGAGAGTCCTCAGGAGCATTCCCTTATTCCGTCCTGTGGGAGGATTCCTGAAGGGTCCAAGGCCAACCACCTCCAACTCCCTTCCTCCTGTCCTGAGGTCCCACTCTCCAGCCCTTACCCCCTTCTGGCACCCAACTCCCTTCCTGTCCCCCAGAGCCCCCCGCCCTGAGGCAAACCGGTTCTTACGTCAGGGTTGTCACAGCCAATCATCTCCCCGTAGGAGACCTGGTGACAAAGGCAATAGGTGGGTTCGTTGGGATCCACAGGCATATCCAACACATCAGAGGGGTGGACACTGCCAAAGGTCACTGAGGGCATCCCATACTCAGGGCTTCTGCGTGCCAAGAGGGAGAGAGAGTGTCACCTGCAGGAAGGGACGCTACAGCTTGACGCTCAGAGTGGCACGAGGAGATCCCTGTGGGGCTAGTGGTCTGTGGCTTCCCCTCTGTATCCAGCAGATACCAGAGTGACAGAGAAGGGGGCGAGGGGCGGGGCGGGGGCAAAGAGGAGCCTGTCACTTGGCAGGGTGCTCCCTGACTCACTCACGTGCGCACAAGTTTTAACTTCTTCTGGGCGGCCTTGGGGGCTTCTTCGTCTGAGTTTTTCCCTTTGGAACGAGCACGGGCAGCTTTCTTCTCCTTTTGAGTCCGACCTTCCAGGGAAGAGGGGGAGGGGCAGCCAGAAGGCAAGGGGACAGAAAGATGGGTTAAGGACCCCTCCTCTCCTTCAACCTGGGGGTCCTCCCTTGGAGCTGAGGGATGGGCTGGCTGTCCCCTCGGAATCTTCGCTCCAACTCTCATGGCCCACCCCCCTCCTCACTCTTTTTGCCTTTGCTGGAAGAGCTGTCATAGTCACTTGACTCAATCTGCTTCTCCTTCAGATCAGCTTCAAAGCGGGCCAGGTCTGTGTCCAGTCGCCGAATGTGTTTGTCCACCTGGGTGGGAAAGAAGGAAGGAGAAGAAGAGCTACCAGGTTGGTTCCAGTAAAAGCAAACAGGCTAAGGCAGAATCCATGTATCTCCCAGACCCCAAACAGATCCCAGCATGCTGAAGGAGGGGTGGAGGACCCCGAGGAACAGACAGGAGGTAGTGGGGAGCCATGGGTAGGGCCATACCATCTCATAGGTCTGCATGGCAAGCTGCACCTTGTCATCACCAAACTCCTTACACTTGCCATAGGCTTCCTGGATCTGCCTCAGAAGGGCCAATTTTTCCTCGGAGCTCCGGCTGCGGGCACTACTCATGTATTCACTGGCCAACTTGTCAATTTCAGCCTTCAGGTCTACAACAGAGACAGAGGGCTGGTCACAATGGCCCCCGAGTGGCAAGATTAAACACATTTCTTACTCTTGCTCCTGGGACCTTTTGCATTGGCCATCATAACCTTTGAACTAAAACATACTCAACATTCCTCAAGTGATGCAACGTGGCCACAACATTCATTGTGAAGGCACCTTTGATTGCTGGAAACATTGCTAGCATAGTTGGAACTAGACTTCTGGAAACACAAGGAAGGATTCTTTGCATGCTGCACTAATATTAAGTACGTTTCTGTTGATGTCTGAAGATGCTTCTTTGCACAGCTTGCTGCCTCTTAAACCATGACCTCTGTCTCAAAAGCCATTTGGTTTCTCGTCTCAGAAACATCCTGGGATAGCTCTGAGAGCTGCAGACCAGGCCATCATCTGCTACTGCTTTTGACTTCCAGGGTCCATATATCTACATCTCAACATTGAAAATTGGGCCCAAGTTCATTCATGGAACAGTTCTTCTGCTTACTGTCCACCCTGTTTGGTTCATCATTTGCAACTTGCAAATATTCTTCATCACTTTTTTCTCTTGTGTGTTCATTTTAGATATTGCTCCAAACGTTTTACTAGGGGAAGGCTGGTGATGCTCCCAAGCACTGAGACCATACATGCTTACTGCCTAATATAGCACTCAGAAAATGTGGATGGAGACTAAAGCATGACTCCCAACACAGTGTAGCAACAAGTAACAACAGCGAGGCCCTGTGAGCACACTAGGTTTACGCTCTGCTTTATTCCAGGCCCTTGGAGGAAGCTGGAAAAGCATGTACGTGGTTCAGTCGTCTCCCAGTGGGTCTTTCTGTGCATGAACTCAAGAGCCAGAACAATATTACAAAGCAAGGAGCTGGTGGTTGGTATTCAGCAGGGCATTCTCAGGGGCCTATGTCCAGGATCTTAGATGATATTCACTTGTCCATGAGTAAACTGACCCAGAGTAACTTAAATCACAGCTTTAGGCATTCTAACACCAGTTTGTTACAACCCTGGGCAGGGATACATAAGGATACACCTACATATCCTTCAGCAAGCATGGAGGATAGCACCAACAGAGACCTTCGACTATGAGAGACAAACTCGCCCACTGCAGTGTAGCCTCAGGCTCCAAGTAAATGTCTCAATGCAGCCAACCTTAATCAATGTCCAAGGACAGCCACAGATGGCACCTAATGCTTCTGTAAGGTTGAAGAATACAGTGTAGAGATTCTGATATTAATTGCTGCTTTTCCTTTTTTTTTTCCCCTCTTTCTTTTTAACATCTCATGCAGCAAAGCTGCTGTGTACCAATGTGAGCTGTAGTCTAAAGCCACACTGAATTTTGTGACAGTAATGTTAACAGCCCAGCGGAGTAGAAACATTCTAGTTAGTCTTCCTACAAACCTATCGAACATGGAGAACAGAAATGATTCCAGGGTTGACTTTGGTTTTTCTCATTTTTCCTGAGGGAGATATAAAGAGCACAGCATTCATCTCTAAATCCTGGTGGCACTGTCACAATACTCCACGTGTTATGAAAAAGCTGACACAGAAACACAGGTCATCATTACTCTCCTTTTAAGAATTGCAAGAGAGGGAAAGAGAAGACAAAGCAATCTAGATCAGACTAGGTGATATGGTAACACCAAACAGGAGGAAAGACGATCACACACAGTCACTCTGCACCGGGCTCCTTACTCTGCACATACCCTCTGTTCTTTGGTCCAGGTCCCTCATGAGCTGGAAGTTTCTCTGCAGTTCAAAGGGCAGGTTTTCAATACCTAGGGAGAAGAGGAAAAACTAAGACTCCCTGGACTTCCTAGGCCCTATAGCTACTTTTGGGGGCTTCCCTGGTGGCTCAGATGTTAAAGAATCTGCCTGGAATGTGGGATGCCCGGGTTCAATTCCTGGGTCGGGAAGATCCCCTGTAGAAGAGAATGGCAACACACTCTAGGATTCTTGCCTGGAGAACTTCATGGACAGAGGAGCCTGGCAGGCTACAGTCCATGGGGTTGTAAAGAGTCAGACACGACTGAGTGACTAACACACACACACACCCCCCGCAGACAGTCAGGCAACACACTCACACACACACAATAGCTGCTTTTAAAAAACATGTCCAAAGAGCACTTGGTTATCCCTCCTTCAAACCGTTAGATTATCTATGACAGCACTCATCATTCCTTTCTCAGGAGGAGCCATGTCTGCCTGTCTCCACACCTAGCTCCCCATCTCTGCACAGCTTTCTCACCGTCGCCACTTTAGTAAACTTTACAAATCAGCCCTTCTCTCTCCATGTCCTCGGGAGTTCCCTGGTGGTACAGTGGCTAAGACTCCCTGCTCCTAATGCAGGGGGCTCAGGTTCAATCCCTGCTCAGGGAACTAGATACCACATGCTGCAATGAAAGATCCCGCATGCTGCAACTAAGACCTGGCACACCCAAATAAATACTTTTTTTTATAAAAAGATCTCTTTGCCCTCAACTTATAAACACCCTCCTGGTACCCTCCACTGATCACACACACACTTCCAATCTGCTCTGCAAACAGTAGCCAGAATGTTCTTTTTAAAAATGTAAATCTGATCATGTCACTCTCCTGTTTATCAACCTCACTTCCTACTGCAATATTCCCAAGTCCTACTCTGCACTTTCTGGCCCTTGCTGCACACCAGACCTGACTCAGGTCAGTCCCTGTCTCTGCGCTCTCCACTCTGTCACACTGGCCTTCTCTGAGTGCCTTGAACTTGCCAGTGCTCTTCCAGACACTTTGCTTTCCACACACTGCTCTCTCTGCCCAGGATGCCCTGCCCCGTTTCTTTCACCCCACTTCCACTATCCCTCTTAGCCTACTGAACTTCTGTTCATTCTTCAAAGTTCAGCTCAACCCTGACTGCCGCAGACTCCCAACAAGTGCCCTGGGTTATGCTGTCATGCTATTCTATGGTTACCCTTTGGCAGGGTAGACACTTTGGGGGCACTTATCTTATGTAATTAGTTATATGGTATGTCTCCCTAGCTCTCCAGAAGGGTTGGATATGTCTGTCGTCTTCTCTCCTATTTCCCTAGTGTTTAGAACTATGACATGCATACAGAGGATCCTCAATAAATAATTGACTATAAAGGCATGAATACTTATATTTCTCTCATAAAAAAAAATTCTCTTTCCATGACTCCACTTTCAAACTTTAAAAATGTGTCCACTGCTTTACCCTATAGACTCACGTCCACCATCAGTTTACTAAGATTAAGTCGCCACTGATTTACCAAATCAAATAATCTAATTATTAGTTCTATCCTAAAAAAATGTTTGCAGCATTCTCACCATCTTCTTGCCTATGTGTAACTTCCTATTAAGATTCCAAATCTCCTCACACACTTTCAAGTAATTTCATCACTGACATTCCCTTAGCCTGTCCCTTAAATGTTACTATTTTCTTGAGCTTACACTTAAGTTAATCCTATTATTTTCTCATACTTTCTCTGAATGATCTCCATCTCATTTACTCTTACAGATACAATTATCATTCCCACACTTAAGTCTAGGTTGAATTAAGTATCTTAGTAACTCCTGAATTTCCTATCTTGTTGATGATATATGTCTACCTCACTTCCCAAACAGGAAATCGAGAAGTCACCTTAGATTCCTCCTCCTCTCTCAACCACTAATTCAGTCAATCCTGTTATATTTACCTCCTAAATACTTCTGTCACTCTTTGAGATCAGGTCCTCATCTCTGACCAAAACTGTTATTACTAATTAATCTTGTATTACCAGGGCCATCATGCTCCAGTTTACCGTACATCAATTACTTTCCTTTATTAAAAATAAATGACTCCATTTAGAAAATCTGTTGGTTCCCCACTATTTAGAGTGCAAGCTTCTTAGCCTGGCTTTAAAGACCATGCACAGCCTAGCCCCAGCTACATTCTCCAGTGTCATTTCCCAATCTTTCACCTCAGAGTCCTATACATCAAACACTCTGGCCTCATCTTTCCCTGATCTAGCCACAAACCCATCAGAACACCTTTGCTGATGCTTCCCCCAACCGTCAATCCCCTCTCCCTCTCCACACCGGCACATAAACACTCAACCTTCAAGATTCGTCACATCCTCTGTAAAGCTTTACCTACACCTCCAGGTAAACTAGTCTTTCTTTCTTCAATGTTACCAACTGTCCGTTTAATGTATTTCTGTTATTTCATCTGTCATACTTTTAAAATTATTTATTAAAATCTGTGTCCTACTAGTCTATGAGCACCTTGAGGGGAAGGTCTGTGTGGTATTCATTCTTGTACACCCCCAGTACCTGCCATTATGTCTGACCCACAGCAGGACCTCAATAAACGAATGAATGACTCCCAACGCTAAGGCAAAACTAAGAGAATAGGGTGACAGGCTCTGTGAAAGGATGGGTCACACAAATGGCATAAACAGAACACCAGATTTCCATCTGATGGGAATTTGGTCTTTACTCCAAGAGGAGAAGCCTTCCAGTCCATCATCTGACAGTGGTCACTCGTAACCCCCTATCCCCATGAGAAGACGCGTCTTCGAAAGAACTGGGCGGAGAAGCGTGAGCAGATCTTTGTCGCTGCTCCAATGGCAGTGGATGATATACTAAAACGACCGATTCAGAACGACTTAAAAAAAAAGATTATCCTGACGCCGGAGACCCTGAAGACAGGGGCAGCAAATATCTTCCCGACTATGCCTACCAGCCCTTCAAGAGCCGTCCCCTAGCCCCGCCGTGCAGCCCCTCCCTCTTCTACACCTCAGAGCGAGGCCTCGACCCCGCTGCCCCGCCCCCTATTTCTTCACACACTCCAATATTTTCTCTCACGCAACCCTTCACGATCGACTTTCTAACCATCGGGACTTCAGGGCCATAGAGCTGCTCAGCCTGAACCCCCACCCCCACCCCTCTGTGACCCCTGACCCGCTCCTCCAGCCTGCTCTTACTGTCCAGATAATGTTCCAAATACATCCCCGCAGCCATCTTGAAGCAAAACAAAGCAACTTCCGCTCCGCCCCGGAAGTGACTGAACGCAACGGGCGCCGAAGCGGCCCTCCACCCCCGTCCTGGAGCCCTTCCGCCCTCAAGGGTAACTTCCGCCCTCACGAGGTCAATTTCCGGTCTGAGTACAGCGCCAGTCGAATCGCCTCCTCCCGGCACAGACAGTCGTCCCTGGCGGGGCGGCCGGGCGCGGAGCCGGCGGCGGCGTTGGCTGAGGGCGCCATTTTGCGTCCTCGCTCAAACTTCCGTTCCCTCCAGGAGGGGTACGTGCGGGCGAGGAGACCTAGACAGGTCTTTTTGGGCTTTTAGTCCACGAAGAGCTGTTTTCAGCAGCCGGGAAATGTGAAGCTGGCGACCAGGGCAGGTGCCTTCTCCAGAGTCACGGTGCGAGGTGTAAATCCTCCCCGTTTCTGTTCACTCACGCGAACGCCAATTCTCCAGGATTATGTTTTAACGTGGAAACAGCTCATTATTTATAAACGCTGCTTGTAAGTACAAAGTACTCCTCACAATAAAGCTGCGACTCTCCTCACCTTTTTGTAAGGGTTTCTGTCACTCCAGGATGTTCCTGCTTGCAGTGACAGAATACTGCTGGCCTTGTCCTCCCATGTTTGTCTCCATTTTTACTCACTTATGTATGATGTTAACTGGCACAGAGCTGTCACAACTGGGCTAGATGGATGCCAGCTATCACCCTGACCCGCGACAGCACAGTGACAAATACACTTCTCATCAGGATGGAAAACCACCAAGTGCATACAGGCCACTACACTGGGGACGCAGATGTCGGCGACCAGAACGGGAGTGTGTTGGAGATCATTGTCACCCCTAAGCCACACATTCTTGTTAATTATCGATGTCACATGGCAGGTTGTTATGACATTTTCAGCCACATAATAAAATGTTTTAAAAAGGGCAAGGTGAAACCCCAGATATACTACTGAGCAGGTGGTACCATCTGGCCACATAATCTACATGACGTCCTACCTCGCGAACAGCAGGCCCCTGGATAATTTAATCTCCATGCCCAGTTCCTTCTCTACAAAATGACCATATAGGGTTGTTACTATGAGTGAGTATATCCTTCAAGAGGGTAAATTCTGGTTGTAATACCTGTGATGAAGGTAGGGCTGTTTGTTAGTGTCAATTCAACAGTTAGTGAGAACAAGGGGAAGAAGTAAATATTCAGGAAACTAACAGACACCACCTACCTGGTCACATGTGGTACATTCATTCCTGTCACACTACAGACTGAGACTCTGATGCCCACACAAGATGCTGCACCCTAAACCAAGAGGCCTTATACTTCACTGATTATCCACACCCACCAGGTAACTAGCGGGTGCGAGAGACAATGGCCAGAGACAATGGCCACACTGTTGGACGTGGGAGCTTTGTCACAGCTTTTTCAGTGCTTAAAGATCTTTAATTTTCAAAAAGAAATCTTAAGAGGTGATCTGGCCCAATCCCTTAATTTAACAGCTGAAGCAGCATCACCACCCAACACGAGCTGATAGGAGAGCCAGGGCTAAAGTCAAGGTTTCCCAACCATGCACTACGCCTCAGCACAGCCATCCTGTCATTCTTCAGTCCTGGTGATGGTGTCCACAGGTCTTTCCAGGAGACTGTGCTTCCATTTTTTGGATATGGCGCTTCATGGTGTCCTGTTAACACATGACTGATACCCTGCTCTCACATACTTGGGTACTTGGTCCTCAACACACGATTTGTCTGTAGGAATCCTTGTAAACCAAAGTTCCACTTGAGAAATTTCAAGGCTCTGTGGCCTTCTGTGGCTAGGGACACACACACACACACAGCCCCATCGCACAGCATTCATTCTTACCATACACACATTACTGTCAATCCTCTGTCCTGGCCTTGAATGCCTCTCCAGATAGCTCTTCCCCCCATGCTTATACTCACATCAGTAGCTCCACTGCCTCTGATCCTTTTACACGAATTTATTTCTATACAAGGTTCTAAAAACACCCCTTGGTTTTGTACATAAGTTTTTTCTTTTTTTTTTCTTCATTTTAAATTGCTTTATAACAACTTAGTTTCCTGATTTTTTTTTTTCCATTTTTTCTTTTCTCGGAAATCTGCCATGATTAAAAAAAAAAAAAAAGACAAAAAAATAAAAATGTTGCTGGCCAGGAGACAGGGTGGAGAAAAACAAAAAGGGGACAAAAATAAACAAAACATCAAATATGAAAATTCTGAGATAATGCATTTATAAACACAGAAATGGTTACAACAAAGATGGCCGTGATGAGTGGGTATATATATATTTATATATATATATTTATATATAAATCCGTGTCCGGCAACTGACCGTGGCACCTAGGGAGCTAAGTCCAGTCTTTGCATTTGCCCTGAACTCTCCCTTCTCTGCAGCACTCCCTTGTGGGGTTTCATAAGGAACCCACAGCTCCTTAGGCTGGGGACTGGGAGACAGAGCACAGGGCCTCGGCTGGCAGAGAAAGGGAGAGACTCCAAGGAAAACCATAACCCACACTTCTAAGCCACCTTGACCATTTTGGGGATCTCTGGCCCCTTTGGGACCACATCTCAGCCCTTGATCCCCCACCCCCAGACCTCCTTCCGGTATTAGGTAGGATTGAAGTGAGGTCATGAGGGAAAGAAAATGGCTCCCAGGGACAGGGGCACGGGAGGAACCTCTGTTCTTTTGCAGGCAAGAGTAGAACAGGAGGCTGGTTGCATTTAGGGCTCCCTCCGCTCTGACATCTGGGAGGGCCAACCTCTAGTCCTCTTATCAGCCCGAGCTTGGAGGATCACGAGGGTGAGGAGAGAGTAAGTGCCCCGCTGGAATAGTCTCTATGAGGTCATAGCAAACCCCTCCCCTGAGCACCAACCCCCAATTTTAAAAGCTATGCTTAGGCAGGGAGGCTGCCGGATTACGCTACCAGCTCAGTACTCCTCTGCCCATCGGGAGGGCTGACGTTCCTTCTGAAGAGGAGCTGAGAATAAGGATGGTATCCTGGGAAGGAAGGCCGCGCCTGAGGCCCAAGGAGGTGGAGCTGTGGCCTGTCAAAGAAGAAGAGGACTTTTCCCACTGGGAGGAGCTGGAGAAAGGAGGGACCGGCACTTCCTCCCCCTCTTCCCAGTGGCCGGCAGCACAGGTCTCTACGAGCTGGCCAGGTGCTCCACCTGGATGGTGCTGGTGGTGACGGTGAGGCAGATGTCCTTGTGATGCTCCGCCGTCTTATAGGGGGTCAGGTCAAAGGAACACTGGGGTGGAGGGTTCGGGTTGCTGTCCCCGCCACCCCCACCCTGGGGGGCTGCCCCAGGGGACTGGAAGTGTGGTGGCTGTGGCTGCTGTTGCTGTGGCTGCTGCGAAGCCTGAGAGGCCTGGGCCTGGGCCTGGGCCTGGGCTTGGGCCTGGGCTTGAGCTTGGGCCTGGGCCTGGGCCACCGCTGCTGCTGCTGCCGCCGCCTGCACCTGCTGCTGGAGATCAGGAGGGTTGTGTTTGCGCATGTGTTTCATCAGGTACGTTTCCTGGGGAAGATGGAAAAGGAGTTGAGGGGAGGAAAGGATGGCTGTTACTTTGCTTTAAATGGAACAACATGGATACAGAGGTGTTCTGGAACCTTGCAGGTTCTCCCCGAGGCCACTTGCAGGGCTCACTACTGGGTGGACAAGAGAGGGGGACCTTTATAGTCACTGTGGGCATTCAACTGGTGCAGGGAACGCTGTCATTTTCTCCAAGCTCTCTTAACAGAATAACCTGAACACCTTTTTCTGGAGTCTAATATGTGTGTGTGTGTTAAGTCTCTTTAGTGTCTTAACTCTTTGCAACTCCACGGACTGTAGCCCACCAGGCTCCTCTGTCCATGGGATTCTCCAGGGAAGAATACTGGAGTGGGTTGTCATTTCCTCCCCGAGGGGAGCTTCCCGACCCAGGGATAGCCTGCGCTGGCAGGCGGGTTCTTTACCACTAGCGCCACCTGGGAAGCCCCCGAGTCTAAAGAAGAGGTCTAACTGAAATCTCATCTCTCACAATTTCAAGGTGCTTTCTTTTGTCTTATGTCTAAGAAAAATGAAGAATCACTGCTGAGCAGTTGGTCTAGGCTTAAAGGACCAGGCATCCTCTACATTCCTCAGCTCTGTGTCTTTTCACTTCAGTTCTCTTTCCTGATTCTGGCAAGTTGGAGCAAGGGAGGAGGCGTGGTCACAGCTCTCTATCAGAAAGGTGGGGTGCAGTGGCTTGAGGGGGGTGGGGAGAGCGCTCACCGACGTGTACGCCCGGCTACAGATGGTGCAGGTGTACACCTTGGCATGCTTCACTGTGTGCGTGGACAGGTGCACCTCCAGCGAGGTCGCGTCTGTGTACGCCCGGTGACAATTGTGGCACTTGAAGGGTTTATCTTTGTTGTGCTGCCGCCTGTGGGACTGAGAAAATTGGGAGGAATGAGGATGGGTGCACCAGACTCTGCCCTCCCGCCTCCTTGACCTTAATGGAAAGCCCTGAGTTCAGTGCCAGGACTCTTGGCCTCTGCTTCTGTCCACAGACAGTAGAAACTGCTTCAGATGTAACCTCAGGAGGCAGCAGCTAAGGGAAGTAGCACCCCTAGGGCAGCAAGCACCAGGATCCCAAAAGTGAGACTGGCGGCAATGCTGGGGCCGTTCATTCAGGGGTTCTCAAAGAGAGGTGTGGGGATCACTGGGGAACACAAAGACCTCTCAGGGGGCTGCCAGGTCAAAAGTATTGTCAAAATAGTGGCAATAAGACACCGTTTGCTTTTTCATGATCATTCTTTCCTGACTGTACAGAGATAACGTGATGTCTAATATGGAATAGAATAAAAGCAGCACAAAGAAAGTCCGTCCATCTTCCAGTGAGCCAGACGTTAGAGAAGGAAGCATAAAAATAAAATGCCATTCTTCTAAATTTTCTTTTTGGCGGGCGGTGGGGGGAGGATTTAGAGATATTTATGCTGATGTGCAATAGAGTTTGTTATTTCTATTTTTTTAATTTTAAAAATTATTTTTAAAAAATCTTTTAGCTGAGCCACACAGTACGTGGGATGTTAGTTCCCTGACCAGGGATCAAACCCACACCCCCTGCATTGGCAGTGCAGTCTTAACCACTGGACTGCCACGGAAGTCCCTGTTTGTTACTTTTATAAACAAATTACTAAACAGTTTTTCAGTTTGATAATCTCTGTAGTTAGGTGTTATTACCCACGTCAACAAAAGCTCCTTGGGTTCCTGGATGACTGTTAAGAGTGTAAAGGGTCTTGAAGAAGTTTGAGAACCACTGGCTGGTGTCACGGCACCTCCACCCCCGAGACTCAGACGTCAGGCCCCGTGTGGAGGGTGGAGCAGTTACCTGCAGGTTGGAGAGCTGTGTGAAGGCTTTCTCGCAGCCTGGGTGTGCACATTTGTACGGCCTGTCCCCGGTGTGGATTCTGCATGGGATGAGAGAAGGAGAAAGGGAGAGCACGTCAGCGAGGCCGCTCACGGACCAGCACCTCAACAGGCCTCCTCGGGGAACACGGCGCGGGTCTCCAGAAGGCACCAGCTCAGGCCACAGGCCCAACTTCTGCTCGCTGCCCATGCCACACGGCTCAAGCTGGGCTCCTTTGCGGGGAGGGGAAGGCTGGGGGCCTGGCAGCCAAGGGACAGTCAGGCCACAACCTGGCAGTCAAGGCAGCTCCCACAGTAATCATCCCTCACGAACGTTCAGAAACGTAAGATAAACAAAGCAGTGAGAAGAAATACAGGACACTTCTCCCGTGGCCCCCAACACACAGCCAGAAACTATCACTTCAACCTTAGCACCACTCTCAGAGAAAATTCTGGTGTCAAAGAAGAGCACAGAGTTATGCGAAATGTGAAGGGCAACATGACCCTGGAAGTTCCTGGGGTTATGCCTAGTTCTGCCCGAACAGCAGGAAATGCCCAGATTAGTAAAAATCTGACCTCTTCAAACACTACAGGGCCCTCTGCTGAGGCGAGCTAAGGACTTGAGGGTCTCCAGACCCCTGCTCCTCGGCAGGGACTTCAGAAGCATCTCTGTGACTGGCTGCTTTTTGAGACCACAGGTGTAAAAATCCTGAAAACCTCGCAGGATGCGTCTCCTTGTGAGGAAAGCCTGATTCCTCCTCTTCGAGAAGCCAGCTGTGGGACCACTTTAAGGGGAACTGCCACCTCCAGAAACAGCCAGGAGAGGAGGCCTATGGCCAGCAAGACCCTGGACTCCAGCTCAACTTGACATCCCATCGAAGGTCATCAGGTCTTCCAAACGCAGGCTCACCTCCTCCAGGCTACTCGAGGATCATGGGACAAACTGCACATCCTCATGGAGTAGGAGCCTTTCCGTTTCGTTGTGCACATTTGGGATGTGTTCTGTTCTGTACTCCTGGCCTCCCTGGGAGCCTTGCGAGGTGCTGTTGGTGTCGCCAGGCTGGTAGCTGGCTGAAGTCTCATTCTACCTCCCGTTCATAGTTGGTGCCCGAAGGGCTAGAGGGATGGTCTTCTCCAACCAAATGTCCTCGAGGAGAAAATCTTGCCAGATATGTGCACTTGCCAGGTTGTTTCCAGGCAGGAGGATGAGGGAAGGACTTGTCAGCTCTGCTCTCAGTAGGTTTCCTCCTCCCTCAGATCAGGGAATGGCCCAGTCATTGCGTCTCCTCGGCACTGCTTCTGACCCACAAAGGCAGATCTCTGAGTGTCCACTGGTGTCTCCAGTCTTGCGTGGTCTTCCTCCCCGGTGCCAGCTCTCTCCTCCAGCCGGGTCTCTCCCCCGCCCCCCGCATGCGGGTTGTTGTGTGTGTCCGGGGCGGGGGTAGGGAGGGCATGCCAGCGGGGCAGGGGCAGTAGCCTGCCACTCTCCCTTACCGTGTGTGCTGCTGGAGGTGGGAGAGCTGGCGGAAGGCCTTCTGGCAGTAGGAACAGTTGTAGGGCTTGGCCCCCGAGTGGATACGGAGGTGCTGGGCCAGGTAGGAGGTGTTGGCGAAGGTCTTGGAGCAGTGCGGGCACTTGTGGGGCTTGATGATCTCCGTGTGCACCTTGGAGTGGATCCTGCCGGAGAGGAGAGGAGGGAGGGGGAGGAGGGAGCGGCTCGACACCACGGGCTCAGCTCTCCGCTGGGTGCAAGGATGCTGCTTGATGGACGAGAGCACCCCGCCTCCCTCCCCCCTGGAGAGGCTGGTGAAGAGGACACCCGCGTCTACGCTGCTGCTGATCTTAAATCGGTGGCTAGAATGGCAGTGAGATGATGAAGAGCGGCACCCCTGGCTCCAGTAACCTTAAAGAATTCCGGCTCATCAGCCCTCCGCTTTGGGCCAAGGTCACACACTCACCACGGACACCCTGCTTCCACACAGTAATCTGAACAAAGACCACCACCGCCTGCTGCCCATGGACCTGAGGCTGAACGCGCACCTTCGCTCTGACCTGAAGTATATAGTAAGAGCAGGGCCTGCTCTGCAGAAGATTTCCAGACACAGACACAGAGAGAAACCACACAGATGGGTCCAGTCTCTGGGGCCAGAGAGCACAAGTCTCCAGGCCCCACCCCGCCCGAGCTGCAGGGACATGTCATTAGTTTTCACAAACAGCAATGGGAGAGTCGAGGCTCCCAGGGGCAAAGTGGAAAGGGACACAGGAAAAAATATGGAGCGAGGAGGAGGAGGTGCTGGCCACGTGGCCTCAGTGTCCACGCTTGGGGGTGGGGGTGGGTACTGAGAGCAGCCTTACCGGGTGTGCTGCTGGAGATGAGAGAGCTGGCGGAAGGATTTCTCACAGAAGTTACAACTGTAGGGCTTGGCCCCTGAGTGGATACGGATGTGCTGGGCCAGGTAGGAGCTGTTGGCGAAGGTCTTGGAGCAGTGTGGGCACTTGTGGGGCTTGGTCTCGGTGTGGGACTTGGAGTGGATCTGCATCTCCGACTTCGAGTAGAAGGTCAGGGAGCACATCCGGCACCTGGGCCAAGGGAGGGCAGCGGTTAGGACTCCGTCCACCGAGCGGGCGTGGCTGAGCCCGCCCCTCCGCTGCCAGGGATGCCAACCCCTCTGATCTCTCCTGTGCCAGCCACACTGCGGGCCCTCCAGAGGAGGGGCTCTATTTTATCTATCCTGACAGCCTACGCTTCCAACACTGCCTGGCACAATGTGAGTATTTAATTCAAGTGTTTGCTTAATGCCTGGACTCCCCAGTGTGTACATAAACAAGAATTCAACCAGGTGAGACAGGAAAACCTTATGACTGGCCCTGAGCTGACGTGGATTCACCTCACACCCGTCTTCCTTCTGCCTGTAACTTGATTTCAGACTTTTTAGCACCCCTTCCTCCAGGATCCCATGGTGAAAGGACATTCCTCGGGTAACCCTCCAGCTCCTGAGAGGACAACGAGGACAAACTGACTAGGTTGCCCAGGAGGACTTTTCTCCTGTCTCCTCAGATTTTCTCCTACTTCCTGTTTGACAGTGAATCTAGATTCCTTCCAAGAGGGACAGGGTGGAGAAAGAGCAGGATTACTTGGAGGGGGCCTTCCCCAACCCTGTGTCTGGCCTCCACCCTGTATCCAATGCTCCACCCACTACCCCACCCCCAGCCCCTTGCCAGTCAGGTGAGAACTACCTCTGCAATGAGCCAAGGAAACTGCTGGAGGGGGTTGTACCCCTCAAACGTTCAGGAGAAGACGACTGGCCAAACACTGAGCTTCCCACTGAACCTTTGCCTGGCGCCAACACCAGCATCTCAGGCTGGCATCAGCAGCGTCTAAGTGAACTTGCACTCGCCACCTGAGCTGGCAATCCTTCTACTACAGTGCCCAGCGATATCAAATAAGGAGGCCTGTGGGCAAGGTAAGTCACAGCTATCTAGACTTTACTGGGAAAAAGCTACGTAGTCTCTCCATGAGCTGGAACCCTATCACTCCTGAACAACTCAGCAGCAGATGACATGGGCTGCCAGCGAGGACCGCAGCCTGGGAGCCAGGGCAGTCTGGACCCTCTGTTCTGGGTCCTCCTCCTTGAAAAGGAGCTCAGGGATGGTGAAGGGGGATTCTGCCTTTTTTCTGATCCCAGGAGAATCTTCAGAGAATAATCAAGATGGGGACTAAAAAGAACTCTTGATCTCCTCAGAGAAGATGAGACTCTAGTGAGTTGGGGATACAGTTCCTGTATTAATGCTTCCACTAAAACACTCACCAGTAAGGCTAATTTCTATTCTCAAGTTGCCTGAAAACTCTGAAGGAAATCCAATTACCAGCTGACCAACCCCTTGCTGTAGTCTGGGATATCCACCCATTGTGTGTGTGTGTGTGTATATATCTGTGTGTATATGGGGGGGGGGGGGGGTTGCTGTTTATAGTCAGCAGGGTCCAACGGAAGTCTGGACACCTGGGCTCTACGCAGGGTTCAGTTACAGGCCTGCTTGTCAGTCTAGACCTCGATTTTCTGGTCTGTAAAATGGAGAGAGAAATATCTGCCCCTCAAAGACCCAGAATGGTCAACAGTAAGCCAAGTGTTCTCCAGTAATAGAACTGCATTAACGTTAGTAGCACCAGCGCTGGACGAGCTTATGCTACTCTATATTTCACTAAGACCAAGGTTAAAAACTAGGCACTTTGTCACTTGGAGGAGAAACTGCACTAAAGTTACAAGATAATTTCCTTCCACCACTAAGATTTCTCAGACAGGTGGAAAGACACACCCACTCATGTTAATTCCAATGAAACCTCATTAGTTTGCATGTGAATGCTGAACACATAACTGTACCCTTCATCTGGAATTAATTATAAAAAAAGAGAAACAAGCCTCTTCATCAAAGTTTTCAAACTACGGAAATCTGCCAAACTTAAATTCATCAAAAATGTGCCATCTCCAGAGGGGTAAGTATCATACGGATGATTGTGATAATAACTCAATACTAACGGGCATTAACAGATGCCATTTGCTGCTGTGCCTGAACTAGGCCCCCTTTTTAAAAAAAAAACAAAAACACATATTATTGATTTATTTGGCTGCACTGGGTCTTAGTTGAGGCATGTGGGATCTAGTTCTCTAAACAGGGATCGAACCCAGGCCCCCTGCATTGGGAACAGAGTCTTAACCACTGGACCACCAGGAAAGTTCCTTGAATTAGGCCCTTTAAACACACAGTTTCCACTCCTCACAACAATTTGGCAAGCACTATCCTGTTTTACAGACAGGAACACAAATGCTCAGAAAGGTGAAGCCATTTGCCAGAGGACAACCCATGATTCATTCTCACCTGACCTAAGACTCCTCACTCTATAGAGGGATCGAGGGAGAGCCAGACCACTGCAGCATCTGCCAGAAACAGTTAAACACTAAAACTATAGGGAGGCTTAGGTGACCATTAATGTACTTCCATCTCCAAAATCCTCTGAAGCCAAATAAGTACAAATCTAATGCCAGGTGTGTGTGTGAGGGGTGGGGGTGGGGGGGGGGGGGGGGGGGGAGGGAGAAACCTGACTAGGAGAGCTGTGGCAGTGGGCAGGATAGGAAGGCCAGTGTCCAAGTCACGGGCACACAGCTCCGGAGGCCACAAGGGTGCCCCTGTGGAGGCATGCAAGGCCATGGCCTTGGTTACAAGAACAGCTTTGAATTAACGACTATTTTTTCCCCTAAGATGATCAAAAACATTTGGATACTCAGATTTTCCTCAGAACATTTCCACAAGAGATGAGGGTCAGGATGAATCTTCCCATTTTACAGATGGGAATAGAGAGCGAGAAATAAGTTGACTTGCCCAGAGAAAAAGAATCCAATTCCCTCAATGCCCAGTCAAATGCTATGGACCACAGGAGTGGTCGTGGTTGGTTGACCCACATATGGATTGCAAATGGGATTGTTCATGATTAAAAAGATTCCTCTGGCACCTCAGAGTTTGAGTTTCTTAAGCAATTCCATTTACCTATAACATAGGTGTCTTGGTTTAGTTTCTCAGTTGTGTCTGACTCTTTTTGACTCCACGGACTAGAATCCACCAGCCTACTCTCCCATGGAATTTCCCAGGCAAGAATACTGGAGTGAGTTGCCATTCCCTTCTCCAGGGGATATTCCCAACCTAAGGATTTAGTCCCCTTTAAATTCAGAGTTCCCTTTAGCCACCTGGAGGTGGGGCTGGTCAAGAATTCCAAAAACACTGAGGGTGTGGGAAGTCCTGTCATGGCTGCCCTCCAATTGTTAAGCTCACACTTCTTTGCACATGCAGTGTGAGAAGTCCAGAAATGGCTCTCACGTGGGTCCAGAAAGCACATGAGAAACCACATGAGAATCAGAGGACCCTGATCCCTGTGAAGGGCCCCCCAGTGTCAGGGAGCCCTCCCATCACTTCTACAAGGAATGAATTCATTGAGCTGTGGCTCCATGTCACAATGACCTCACTTTAAGCAAATACATAAAAACCCAGATTTGTACAGAATAAATTTAAAAGGGATTTTCATTTTATGAAAACATAAAACGATGCCTTTAAATGAATCAAGCTTGTCAAGTACCTTTATGATATGACATGATGTAAACATTTTTCAGGAACACTTTTACTGTATAAAGTAGGGTACACCTGCAATAATAAAGCTGCAGTGAACTTTCAGGTTATGAGCTGGAATTCTGCAGTGCTCAATACTTTCTACAGAGCACAGCAACACTCCCCTCATTCTGAATTACAAAGATGACTTTTAAACGCTCTGAACTCTCCATGGTAGAGATGTACAACACATAAAAAATAAATAAATGCTACGTGATGACCATTTCTTATCTGTTTTGAAGTTCCCAACATGTCAAATCTTATCTGATATATACTCCCAACGACTGGGAGGCATAAACAGAATTCTCCCCATTTTACAGATGAGGAAACTGAGGCCCAGAGAGGGGGAAAGGACTTGCCCAGGGTCACACAGCAAGTTCGTGGTGGAGCCGGGAACTGAATCCATGAGCCCAAGGCTCTGTCCATTTCCTGTGCCGCAGTTCCCTTCGCTCCTAAAATGGGAACAACATTGCCCATCTCGGTACACTAAGGACAGACCCAGTCTCCCAGCCATGCACGTCTGCCCGTCTGCGTCAAAGCTTCGACAGTGGTTACTCCACTCTGTACACTGGGGCTAAACTCCCCGAACCCTCTAGGGCCCTTGATGGTTCTCAAGGGGAATAAAAGATTTCCAATTTTCAAAGGGTAGGGAGTTCAGATAATGTAACCATTTTCATATAGTATCACATGCAAATATGCTTAGAATGCTTTTTGGCAATAGGCAACTTAAAGGAAGTAGGAGATGAAAAGAACTTCCATGAATGAGAAGGTGAGCCAACAGCCATTTAACAAGCGACTATTCCACAGGTGGGAGGGGAGGGATCCTATTTGCTCCACCTTTTAATACAGACCCCTCCCATCATCCCATCATCCCAACCATGCAGGGTCAGGCAGGCTCAATGCTCAAACAGGGCCCACAAACTGGTGGATGGCACACAGGTTAAGATTAGCTGCTTAACCAGAAAAGTTTCTTGGAAAAAAAGGAATGGAAAATGTAGAAAGCAAAAAGGAGGAGACAAGAGTCTTGAACCTAGTCTAAAGTCTCGTAACAAGACAGAAATTCCATTATATCACCCCCGAATAAGTCAATGCTGACGACCCCCAAAAATGAAGGGGCAAAATGGGTCTGCCTCCTGGGGAAGAGGCCACAGAGAAGGGCCAGCAGCCCCGTCTTCCTCCCCCTCAACTGAATGCCTGACATGCACATGGACCTGAAGTGGAAGCTGCCAGAGTGCCGAGCCCGATGGGGTGGGGAAGCTGAGAGCGCGGCAACCCCTCCAGCCCCCGGCTCTACCCTTACCTGTAGGTCTTGCCGTCTTTCTGATGGTCATCGTCGTCCTCAGGGGAGAGGACATAAGGGTCATTCATCTCGGGCAGCCCCGACTCCAGCATCCGCTTCTTCTTCCGGCCCCGGGGGGGCTTAGTGGCCACCACGGTGCCGCCGCCACCGCCACCGCCGCCGCCGCCTTCCTCGGTGAGGGTCGATGCTACCTTCTTAGAGAGGTCGGGGACCACCTGCAGGGCTTGTGAGCCAGGGGGAAGAGCTGAGACAATCATGGGAGCCGAGATGGGGAAGGTCTGAGCTGACGTGGCTGTGGTCACGAGGGAGCCTGAGGGGGACGTGATAACCAGGCCGGGACCTAGGATTGCGAGAAAAAGGAGATGGTGTCATGTTGTCTGGTCCTCACCCTGGTCCTACTTCATTTTCCCCAGATCATTGTCTATGTAGCCCCTCACCACCATCCCCCCGCCCGGAGTGTACAGGAAACCCCAAGCCCTGTAGAAAAACAACGGTCTCCTAACCCCTGTCCCCGCCCCGCCCCGGTAACAGTGAGATTTACCCCTTGATTGACTCCCTTCTCTTCTCCACCTCTGAGAACAGGAGACGCCTTGATTCAGAGAAGGAAAGAATGTCACCTCCTCAAAGGCAGGGACCGCATCTTCTACTTCTTTGTTTCCCCCACAATGCCTAGCGCATTGCTAGGCACACAGTAGGCACTTAATAAAGATTTGATTGAGGAATCAAAACACGTCTCCCACTCCCCATGTCCCCGGCGCCCTCCAGCCTGGGGTACTGATCGCGAAAGATCAACACCTCAGAGTGGAGAAGAGCAGAGGTGCTCACCGGCGGTCATCAGTCCTGTCGACGGCACGGGGACAACCGTGATGTTCTGGGTGACCGACGCCTGGCTGTGTGGGGTCAGCTGGTCTGACTTGGACTCTGTGTCCATGCTGATGCCCGAGGGCAGGGACACCGAGGCAGGCACTGTCAGCAAGGTGGGGTAGTGGGGCGGAGCCAGCCCACAGCCCTTCTCTGGCAGCAGCTGATCCTTCATCTTGTTGATAAACATCGTGTTCTCAATCTAAAAGGAAAGGAAGGGGAGAGCAGCCTTTGAGAGAAGGTCCAGCCCGCCTGCTCCCTTGGCACCCTGCTCCGTGGAGACCAAAAGGCGGTGGTTAATAGCTGCGCTTCCAGAGATTAGCTGAGTGGAAACGCTATATAATCCCGGGGAGACAGCATAGGATTTATCTTACTTCAGCATCCACAGTCACAGAACTTGCTACTCAGAGCTGACAGAATTACACAAGCGAGCCAACCACCACCTACCTGTCCTGAGACCGTGGGGATTGAAGGCCAGAAGTACGGGTTAGAATTGAAGTGAGACTCTTCCATTCTACCTGAAGATGGAAAGAGACACCATGTCACAGGCAGGAATAACTTAAACCAGCTCAGCAGCGGGGAGAGGAGCAGAGGAGCTCCTGATCTCTTCGCACAGGGCTGGGAATGAGCCCTCAGACCTGGCACACAGGTCCCTGAAGTCAGGACCCTCGGCACTACATCCGCATCCAACCGAGGCTCCCAGGATCAGATGCTGGGGAGAGAGCTTGTCTACCCACACAGTGCTTCCTGTAGCCCAAAGAAACAGAACTGGCACTGCTTTCTTTTGCTGACAAGAAGAGAAACTGAAGTCATGGGCTACCCTGGTGGCTCAGTGGTAAAGAACCTACCTGCCAAGGCAGGCAACACGTATTTGACTCCTGGTCTAAGGGAAGAGCCCACATGCCACGGGGCAACTAAGCCTGAGCACCACATCTACTGAGACTGTGCTCTAGAGCCTGGGAACCGCGACTACTGAGCCCATGCGCCCCAGAGCCTGTGCTCCGCAATAAGAGAAGCCACCGCAATGAGAAGCCCACGCACCACAACTAGAGAGTAGCCCCCGCTCATCGCAACTAGAGAAAAGCCCTTGTAGCAACAAAGACCCAGTGCAGACAAAAATAAAATAGTATACTAGAAATTAAGAAGAAAGAGAAAGAAACTGCAGTCCTTCCATGAGAGAGGAAGGCAGGGGCCCATGTACACACAAAGCAGATCACAGATCGGGTTGAAAAGAGCCGGGGCATCTATCCTTGTTCCTCTCCCTTCATCCCTCAAACCCATCTTCCTTGAAATAAAAAAAATTCCAAGGGTTCCAATCCACATGTCTATAGGTCACACAGCTTGAAAAGGTTCTTGGTCAGAACACAAAATGCCCAAGAAAATTAAAGAATGAAACTGATGAGAATCAGAATCACAATATTTTGGGGCTCCATATGATATCTGGGCGCCACGCCCCCCTCCAGATCTCCTCAAGGTGTAAGAACAAACTCAGTGCTGCACTGCGTACCACACACCCTGGACTGAGCAGCGAGAACATGTGGTAACCAATTTGCTCTGTAAATATATATTTATTTGTCTACATTGTGTCTTAGTTGTGGCTGGAGGGACCTTTGTTGCAGCATGTGGGATCTAGTTCCCTGACCAGGGATCAACCATGGGAGTGTGGAGTCTTAGCCACTGAGCCACCAGGCAAGTCCCTGGAGTATGCAGTTTTAAAAGGGGTGCTGGCTCCAGCAGTAGCAGCAGGACCCCGGATCGCCACCTGAAGGGCTCAGAACAGGGAACACACACACACGTTACCAGACCCCTCTGGAGTTCTCAAACACTGCCTCTACGAGCTCAAGTTCTCTGCGTGCAGATGACGCGTGAGCGTGAAACCCTGGGAGTGAGGAATAAGAAAAAAGAAAAGGAATCCCTTAGAATCACACTGCAAGTCACCGATGGGTCTGAAACCCAGGCAAGGGATCCCACCACTCACTCTCTTTTTTGTTACTGTTTTTATTTTTCAAATGTATTGTTTTAATTGGGGTGCAGCTGACCCACTGCTTGCTCTCACACTCTGATCACTCTGCCTGGCAAGGCTTAATTGCAGGCTGCTGGTCCACAGTAGCTTCCCCAAAGTCTGGACCAGGGGACGTCCTGGCCAGCAGAAGCAGGTGAAGGGGAAAGAGGAGAGCGCTGGGAAGGGATGTGAAGCAAAGCAGGAACAAACATGAACACCTGCTCTGGGCCAAGAGCAATGAAGCTCCAGGAGGGGTGAAAGACTCGCAGGAGGCACTGACTTATAGCCACAGTCCTGCCAAGGACACGCTGGAGGCGGACATCAGGGATACCAATAGCTGGAGGGGAGACTGGGCACAGAAACCGGGTCCCAAGAAGTGACTAAGCAAACCAGGAAAGTGCTCCAACAAGGGAGGGGAGCCAAAGGATCTCACTGAGACGTAACTCTGTTCCTCAGCCTCTGAGAAGTCTCAGCACACTTACTGCTCTCAAAATTGAACGAAACTCTCCATTTTCTTAAAACCTGTGAGTGGAAACAGAACTGAATTTCAGCCTATTCGTTCCCCAGAAAGGAGAGGACAGGAATGCACCAAATCTGTGGCAACCACAGCCTCACATGAGAGGCTCAACCTGAAATGCCTCGAGGGTCAGGCACAGGCACACCCAGCTCCCTGAGGTATAAACAGTAAAATTGGACACTCTCCACCCAGGTGCTACCCGCTTGCCCACCCGTGCTGGTTTATAAAGGGAGGGCCCTGCAGGCATTGGAAGTTGAGAAACAATGAGATCACAGCATCAGGGGATCCAATCTGGCCCAGCTTTGGTGAGAGACAGGGGCCACATCTTGAACTTGTTTCCTGACTCTATAACACAGGGCCCATCTCCTAGTAAGCAATTCTGTACTTAGCGAATCCAGTGACAGCAGATGGATCTTGAAAGCCATGCCCAGGGCTCCAACTTGAACCTCGGCCCCCACCTTCTTTCTGGCTAAGAGACAGGCTGGTGAAATAGACAAAGGTGGTGACTATGCTGGAAATGAAGTAGAGAATTATGCTGGCGTGTAAAGGAAAGGTGGGTCTGGGACTTTCCTGGCGGTCCAGTGGTTAAAAATCAGCCTTGCACGCAGGGGATGTGGGTTTGATCCCTGGTCGGGGAACTAAGATCCCACATGTCTCGGAGCAACTAAGCTCACACCACAACTATTGAGCCCACACGCCACAACTAGAGAGTCTGCAGTGCAACAGAAGATGCCACACGGCGCAAGGAAGATCCCCAGTGCCTCGACTACAACAATGCAGCCAAACAAATAATAAATACATACAATTTAAAAAAAAAGTTTTTTAAATAAAGGAAAGGAGGCTCTAACTATAATTTCCCCCTAAAGAGTCAAGGAAGTCAACTCATTATGGATGTGACAATGTAGGAGGGAGGAACTGAGAGCCTGAAAATGAGGTTTCCTCCAACAGGATTCCTGCGCACGAGGCCCCCTGTACCTCCCAACTACATTCATTCATAGTGTCCACCGGCGGCTCTGGAGAAGCGGTCTCTGGGTCAAACATGGCCTGTTGGTTCTTACACAGGGACGCCAAGTGATCTGGTGGACGGAATCACCACCGCCATTAATTAAGTGCCGACTGTGTTCAAGGAACTGTTCAGAGCACTTTACAACCATCACACCATTTAATCCCACAACAATTTTATGAAGCAGGATACCAAAATCCCTGTTTTTTTTTCCTTAAAAATTTTTACTGAAATAGTTATTTCCAATGTGACGTTACCCATTTTTCAAATGATGAAATTGGAGGCAAACAGTAAACAGCAGAGCAGGAATCTGAACTCAGGACCAAAGAGCATGCTGGGAAAGGGTCCTAGGTGAGACCCGCTCTAGTACGTGCTCTCTCATACTGCGGGTGATTCACGACTCAAAATTTAGACCATTTCCAGGGATGGGCTATACACTGTGCAGGTAGTTCCCAATAAATGCTTTCAAAAATGAAGTTTTCAGGGAATTCCCTGGCAGTCCTGTGGTTAGGACGCTGCACTTTACTGCCATGGGCGTGTTTAATCTCTGGTTGGGGAACTAAAATCCCAGAAGCCCCGGCTCAGCCAAAAACAAACCCCAAAATGAATCTTTCAATGACGCAAAATGCAGTGAAAGATGATATTCACCTGGCCACCAAAATAAGAGATTTTAGAATGATGGAGTCTGAGTTAAAAGACCAGACGAAGGGAATACAGGCCCCTCCACCCCCACCTCATACTCTGTTCACTCTGCCCTCGTCCTTAAAAGAACAAAGCTGCAGATCAGAACCGTGGCTGTTCCCAGGAGAGAATGACAAACCTGACTGTGGGCTTCTGATAAATATACTGGACCAAAAAGGGGGTACACGGGGAGCCCTGCTCACCCAACTAGAAGCAATACTTGCCAGCAGGGTGACACCTGAGAAGGGTCAACACTGTCCTGATGAGGCCGACTTACATCTCTGTATCCTTGAACTGAGATCAGACAGAAACCAAGAAGGAAAACTGCTGCCAGAAGACATGTCAACGGCGCCCCCTGGGGTTGTGTCACAGGGCGCCCCAGCAGGTGCCAGGTCACTCAAATACCTGCCAACTGTTGTTTTACCCCTTCTCCTTTCAACTCTCTATGCTGCACGAAGGAATTCCACCAAACCATCCTGACATCCAAGCAGGCACATGTCAACAGTCTTAAAACCCAAAGACGGTAATGATATTACAGAGAAACTTCATCTCCATACAGAGTGCCAGGTTTTTTTGTTGTTGTTTCTTTTGCTTATTTTTTGTTTTCTATTTTGGCTGTGCTAGGAAGCTGGTGAGATCTCAGTTCCCAGACCAGGAATAGAACCTGGGACATGGTACTGACAATGCTGAATCCTAACCACTAGACCACCAGGCAACTCCCCATAGAGCACTAAGTTTGATGATTATGCCAATACATTAAAAACAAAAGCAAACAGAACATGTGACCCTACACTGGGAAGGAAGGGGAAGACTTCTATCACAGCCCCAAAGTGCAGGAAAGAAGGAAAACACAATACGTGGAAAGAAGATGTTGGCAGATTGAAAATTTGCCAACTTTACTTTAATTTAAACTTCACTACTGCACCATGCCTCCACTGTTCACCAGTGAGAAGTTGGAGAGCATATTTTTTTCAAGAGGTTCAGGAAACTACATATTCCTTTTTCAATCTTAAAAGAACTCTTGGAAGACCGAGGAAATGAAAACAACATTCTCTCACCCAACCAACCTTTAGGAAATCATGAAATACACCAACCAAATTTAGTGGCCAGAGGATGAACCGAGGAATCAAGGCTTCGAGAATCTACATCTGGCCCTACACATCAGTGGATGACTCTGAATAATTTACTACTCAACTAAGTTTCTACTTGGGTGGAGGATGGAAGAGTATAACCCCCTTAAAACAAATTCATAAGACATATGGAGATGAGATGGAGACAACACAAAAAAGAATCAAATGCTCGAAGTATTCCTAAAAAGAAGAGTGTTAGAGAAATACTTCCACCTAATGAAGACTTAGTAATGACAATTAGTAGAAGTTACATAAAAGTTCCAAAATTACAAAGGAACTATCCCAAAGTATCACAACTATAGCCTCCAGCTTACTAATGACCAACCAGAAGCACTAACAAGAGAGATGCAAAGAATAACTAACTCGAATTCAACTACAGAAACACATGGATCCATGACACATGGATCTCAGACTCTCCACTAACTGCTCCAAGATGCACAACTGCAGAAAGGTTGCAATATTAGGTAAGAACTTGAAGTGAAGAAGCACCAGGACCATTTTTTTTGAGTTAGGAAACAAATCTTTTTCTCAAGTCCTAAGGGCCTTGGAGAAGGGCCATCCCAACAGGATTTGGGGCCCTGCTACCGTGAACTCTTCCAAATACAAAATAAATTCAGAACAGGTTTGTCCCAACTCTGTTGGAAAGATCAGCACACCAGGCTCAGAAAGACCAACAGAACCTTAAAGCTGGCAACCTTCTACCCTGGGCCCCACTGGATCACTGCACCTACACCCTGCAGGAAGCACACCATAGAGGTTCTCCTTGCCTTGCCTATTCCACTAGTAACTGACAGGCCTGGACAACATGAGGCAGGAAAGAAAAAAAAGGCTGGAGATGAGAGGATGTGCACCTAATATTTAATCATCAATTTAGCTCAGAAACCTACAGGGGAATACATTTTATAAACCAGCCTGGAACTGGTTCTCAGAAGACACCGCTAGAATTATAAGCTCTTGGGGGTTGATATATTGTCATTTTCAGACCACCTGAAACCCAATCACCATCAAGCCTCCTATTCTGAATTCTTTCAGACCTACTACTTCTGGAATCCATTCCATACTGTTTTATCCATTTTTATTTCAAACTACCCATGAATCAGTTCTTTCCCCTCCAAAACTTCACCCTGCCATATATCAAATTCAAATAACTCCTTGTCACAGACTCGAGTCACTCACCAGATCCACTCCAAACACTGATGCAATATTAAAGACACAAACTCCACTCCAAACTCAGTTCTGCTTGTTCCAAACACATGAAGGCAATTCCATAAGCTATGCCACAAAGGCTACACTGGCAACTAGGGCCCATGTGTCCCCAAAGCAGAATAAATCTCTTATGAACAGTGCAACGCTTAGTGCAACTGCTTAGTGATTTCACTTGAGCATTTCCCAACTCATTCGTGATGAGAACTGGTGGGAATGGAAGGTGATGGGGGTTACAGTGGCAACTTTCTGCACAGAACTTCCTGGGTATCCTCAAGAGATAACAGGAAGAGGCTGATTTTTCTCCCACAGCAAACCCCAGGATTACAATTGCTATTACTTGAAAAATTCTGTCACGTTGTTCAAAAAAGGCCCATTTGATGATGACCCCCTTCTTCCCCCAAACCAGAAAAGCCATTAACCCCCAAATTGTCTTACCCTCTCTCTCTCTTCCTCCTGTCGTCTTATTCCTTGTCCTTTCCAGGGCTCCTGAACTTTCTGTAAACAAATTGTCGGGGTTACAGGGGCCGGTGAGGATGCAGCCACCAGGGAACTGTGGAGAAGCTCAGGAATTCTTTGCCTGTCAGCACTCAAGACTGGAGGGCAGGCAGATCTCCCACCCCACCTCAACCTAGGGATCCAGAGATGCAAGGATACAGTAACAGGAGTGCAGAGCCACCCCCTATGTGGATACAAGGAAAACAAACCCAATTCCCAGCGACTGAGAAGAACTCTACCACCCCTGTGTGGGTTCCACCCCTGGGCTCAGACACTGGTTCTTCTAAGTTCCCGGGGGGCCCCCAGGTGACCAAGGGTCAGAGAACAGAAGAGTTGGAAGAAGAGAAGGGTCCCTGCCTCCCGAGGATTGACTCAGAAGGCAAAGCTGAGGACTGGGGGGATGCACAAGGCCTTGTGTCAGGCACAGTGCCAGCTCAGGCCCAGGCACTTCCTCTGGCCTCCCCCCACTCTGCGAGGACTTCGCCCCTGCCTACCCAAGGCCCTGCGCCAAGAAGTACCTCCCTCAGCCTGCACAGTGGTCTAGCTACAGGAGTCCCCGGCTGTGCCCTAAACACCTTCTCTGCCCTGAGACAGCCCCTGGGCGCCTTCTCCTGAGGTCGCCCACCAGCCGTTCCTCAAAGACCCTTCTTTGGGACGCCCCTCCTTCCCCTCCAGGGAGCTGAACTCTGCCACCCACCAGACAGACACCCGCCCCCTAAACCCCCCCATTCCTCCCCATCGCCCGCTCCTCCACAACCACTTCCGGTTCCGGGACGGACACACGTACAGTCCCATCGTGGACCCCCCCCCCCTTCCCCGCCCCCCCCAAGGAAAAGGGGAGGGGGAAGGAGCAGAGAGCTCGGCGCGCGCCGGCTGCAGCGGCGGCGAGACTCACCAGGCGGCGGCGGCGGCTGCGGCGGCGCCGGAGCCGAGCCAGAGCGCGGGAGGGGCGGCGTTTGCTGGGAAGGAGGGAGCCGAGTGCGGTGGGAGGACCCGGAGGGGGCGAGGGGAGGGGGAGGGCGTCAGGCGAGCGCGCGGGCACGCACTTTAGGCGCGAGACAGACCCACACACTCACACGCAAGGATCGCGCGCGAGACACCCGCAGGGCGGGGGCGCGAGGCAGTGGGTGGCCCCCTCCCTCCCCTAACACTCACCCGGAAGTGGTGCTGCAGCTCGTGCTCCCGAGAACCCCGATTCCTCCACGCCCCCTCCCTCCCCTCCCTCCCTCCCCCCACTGACTCGGAGTTGAGCCGCAGCGGAGAGAAGGCGGGAGCGCCGGAAACGAAAAGGGGGGAGGGAGGGAAATAGCAATGTGGGGGGGCGGCAATGGGGAAAGAGGGGGAAATGCAAAGGTCGAGTCACTTCCGGGAGCGGCTAGAGCACATCCGGCGCGGCCCGGGCTCCAGGACACCCCGGGCGGAAGTTACGACTAGTAGGGGCGGAAGTAGCTTCTGCCCGGGGGACGGGGTAGACCTTTCAGGGATGTGACGACACCACGGAAGTGAAGGCAGGTTCTGCTAAGGAAAGGAGCCGAACCTTCAGAACAGCGGTCTCGGCTTCCGGAAGGGACTTCTGGGGAAGTGGGAGGGTGGGAACGCGACAGGTTCATGAATTATGTATCAAGGTAGGAGGGGCGGTATGGACTCTTTAAAGACCGGTCCTGGTTCCCTAACCCCAAGGGGCGATAGGCTGACTTAGGGACTTACCATTCTTTTTTCTTATATACTCTCAGGGATGTCTCAATGCTTTGAATATGCAGGAAAGGAAAAGAATGTGCCAGTAGTTTTCTGAGATCCCTCAGGGCCAAAGAGTAATAACTTCTCCCAACCATCAGAATCCGATCCCTGTCTGACCACAGCCCTTAAACCTTTTGCTTTGGTCTCTAAGTTCCTGTGGCACATCTCGTACTTCCTACTTACGCGGCTTTACTTTTAAATACAACAGTCACCTCTCACTGATACTTTATTGTCTGTTGTCTTTCCACCGGAATATCGTCCCCACGAGAGCAAGCACTCTGAATTGTTCACTGCTGTGTTCTCGGAGCCTGGCACCTTGTAAGCGGTTGGTAAACGTTTGTTGCATCAGTGAACAATTCATGTGAACTCTCTCAGGAAGCCTTCCTTGGTTGTTCCAACCTGTAAGGGTCCCACGTTCACCAAATTTCAACAGCATTTAGTCCCTGCTTTTTTTTTTTAATTAAGTCATATATATATATATATATATATATATATATATATATACACATACCTGGAGAAGGGCACTGGCAACCCATTCCAGTATTCTTGCCTGGAGAATCTCATGGACAGAAGAGCTTCGGAGGCTACAGTCCATGGGGTCACAAAGAGTTAGATATTACTGAAGCGACTTAGTACTCACACATATGTTTGTATGTGTGTGTGTTAAGCTTAGTCGTGTCTGACTCTTTGCAACCCCATGGATTGTAGCCCACCAGGCTTCTCTATCCATGGAATTTTCCAGGCAAGAATACTGGAATGGGTTGCCATTTCCTTCTCCAGGGGATCTTCCCAACCCAGAGATCGAACCCTGGTCGTGCGCAGGACAGGCGGATTCTCTACCAGCTGACCCGCCTCCCTAGTGGCTCAGAGATATGGACTGTGAAGAAGTTAATCCAAGCAGAGAACCCCATTAGCACTCCTCTTATTGTCATTCAGCTTAGCCATTTCATTCATTCATGAACAAAATTTATTGACTTTTATTATGATTTATGGGGCTTCCCTGGTGGCTTAGCTGGTAAAGAATCCGCCTGCAATGCGGGTGACCCGCGTTGGGTTCGATCCCTGGGTGGGGAAGATCCCCTGGAGAAGGGAACTGCTACCCACTCAGGTATTCTGGCCTGGAGAATTCCATGGATTGTATATTCCATGGGGTCGCAAAGAGTCGGAAAGGACTGAGTGACTTTCACTTTCAATTTTTTTCATGTAACTTTTCAGCAAAATTATCAGCAGCTCAGGAAAACTGTCTCATACATGGTACTCTCCCACTGCTTTGCTGAGCACACAGTAGATGCTAAATAAATACATGTTATTTGAGTAAATGAATGCTGCCACCAGGCTGCCCCAGATCTGAGCCAAATCCCTCTGGGCTCAGCTCTATTTTGAGTGAAACAGAATCAAAGTGCCTCCTATTAGCAGTAATAGTTCCTTGCCTAGAGATCAAAATAACCTGTATAGGAATAACTATAATGCCAAATTTTACAGAAAATGAAACTAAGATTGTAAAAAGACTTTTGATTTTTCCCAAGGTCACAGCAAGGAAGTAGCAAAAGACACCTAAAAATAAAAATTTCAATTAAATATTTAAAGAGAAGATACATATTTTTGGCTTGTTAACTGTATCTTTTTAAAAGTGTCTGCTCTCTTAGAGGGAGACTCACAGGCTTGGAAAACTGAACTCATGGTTGCCAGGGGAAGGGATAGTTAGGGACTTTAGGAAGGTCATGCACTCACTGCTATATTCAAAATGGATAACCAACAAAAACTTACTGTATAGTTCATGGAACTCAATGTCATGTGCCAGCCTGGATGGGAAGGGGGTTTGAGGGAGAATGGATCCATGTATATGTATGGCTGACTCCCTTCACTGGTCACCTGAAACTATTCCAACATTGTTAATCAGCCATACCCCAATATAAAATGTTTTTGGTGTTAAAAAAAATTAAAATTTTTTTAGAGTGCTCTCTTTATCACATTTTGGGACTCTCTAATCAGCCTGAGTTAAGCCAGGAGCAACAGTTGGCAGAATAAGGGTCTGAAAGGTGCAGATATGAACAGACCTAGTTGCTCTATGGGTTAGAGATGGATGATTTTAGAAACCTTGACTTTGGGGACTGAGAGAAAAGCGGGAGCAAAATGGCAGTAGTCACTGTAAGTCCCGGTTCTCCTGTTCTTTTCCTGTTTGCAATAACTGGTACCCGTTTGGGCCTCAGTGTCTCCAACTGTCAGCCCTGCTCCTCCTGCCCTTGGTATAAGAAGCAAGTTTTAAGTGCTTTGAACTCCTTAGAGAAAAGCTTTAGAAAGAAATGTGGGGCGTAGGGGGAGGAGGGCTGTTAATTTTAGCCTGGGGTTTTCCAGCTGGCACAGTGTTTCCATCTTGAATCACTTCCACACCCTGAGCTCTGCCTGGGAGATCCCTCCTCCTGGGGGCTTCCCCACTCCCTGGTTTGGTCTGAGCCACAATGGTAAGCATTCCAGAAAAAATGCTTAAGAGAAGTCTGGCTTAGTCATTTGATGAACAGCTCAGGAGGCAAAGGAAGCATAGAGATGAGAGATACTCGTCCCAGTAGGTACTGATGTGTGGGCTCCATGAACCAAAGGGGTAGTGTGGCCACTCTGTGTTTTTGGTCTGTGACTGAGCAGTGACTCTCTGCCATTTGCAGCCCTCCAGGACCTTCCCAGGCCCCACAGTTTCAGTTTCAACTCTACAAGAGATAAAGTTAGGATTTTCTCCAGGGCTTCTTCCCAGTTAGCTTGGTAATGGGATATAGTTTGGGAATCATTCCTTAAGACAGGAATCCCTGGTGGCTCAGATGGTAGAGAATCTGCCTGCAGTGCAGGAGACCCAGGTTCCATCCCTGGGTCAGGAGGATCCTCAGGTTGGGAAGATCCCCTGGAGAAGGGCATGGCAACCCACTCTGGTATTCTTGCCTGGAAAATTCCATGGACAGAGGAGCCTGGTGGGCTACAGTCCATGGGGTTGCAAAGAGTCAGACATGACTGAGCCACTGGCATTCCTTAAGACAACTCAGGAGATTGAGACATCTTTCTCCTCTGTCCTTCCCCCACCATCTGACATTCCCTAGGGAAGGAGGGCATTTAGGGAGAAAGAACAGGTTAAGGATTTCCTGTGTCTCGCTGGTGTGTTTTAATTTATTTAAATTTAGAGAAACAGCAGTCTAATCAGGCGGTAATTAATTCACTCTTCATTAGGGGCCTTTATGCATGCCTTCTGCATATGGATGAGCCTCGGGGTCACACTGTCCCTCTGAAGAGGAAGGTGGTAAGAGACAAGTGCTGTCCAGGCACTTCAGCTCTTCCCCTTCAGTGCCTCCTCTTCCCCCAACCCTGACCTAACAGGGACTAGATTCCTTTGGGGAAGAGAAAGGTTCATGAGGCTTCCTCTCCCTTCCTCCTTCTCCCCTCCTCCCCCATTCCTTGGGTCCCTCCCTCGCTGCCCCAGCCCATCCCAGCAGCACCTTTTCCTGCATTTCAGGTCCCATCCAGCCCTGTCCCATTAACCAGCTGCAGGCTGGGGTCTCTTCAGGTCCCACTGGATTGACTCTGAGCTCCCTCAGCAGTGTGTTTGCTTCGAACCTCTGCTTTTAGTTGGTTCATCACTCCTTGGCCTGGCTCTGCTGCCTCTTTCTCTTAGGGAGTCTGATGCCCTGAATCCACATACTGCTCTGGTCCTGAGAAATACACTCCCTCCTCCCCTCTCACCGTTGTGTGCCGCGTAGACTCAGCCACACCTCACTGGCGTTACACACTAAAGCTCCCCAACCCCTAAAACGCACCTATGGCCACATACACACTCCTGATTCTAGCTGCAAAAGTAAATACACAAAGGCCAACAGAGGCCAGGGCAGTCCCCACTTACCTGTGACTGTCTCCTCTCCTCCCTGGAGCTCCCCCATTTCCAGGGAGCAAGTGGGGCGCAGATGGGGGTGGGGGGAGAAATAGGACCTGGATGGTTACCATGGCAACAAAGCCTAGCAACAATTGAGAGGCTGCTGTGTGGGCTTTTGCAGGGCTGTTACAAGAGCCAAACCTAGAATTGGGGGCTCAGAGGTGACTGATCCCATCTGGGCAGCCTGTGTTCCCTCCTTCAAATACACCCCTCGATGCCTCCCCCACACCCCAGCAGTGCCTCTTCAAGAGGGCAGAGCAGGAAAAGCTAATGAGAGTTAACCACAGGGCTTCTGGGGGACAGCTGTGGGTGGGGGCAGGTTAGGGAGCAAGGCTGAAAAGAAAGCAAGCAGGGCAGCCAGCTTCTCTCCTGCGGCTCCCTCGTCTTGCTTCCATTGCTCCATTTTTTCTTCTCCTTTTGCCCTTCACCCTCCACCTGCCTTATCAGCTCTCCTCTTCCTTTTCTGGCTGGCACCATCGCCTGAGCTGCTACAGAAGTGTCCCCTTGCTCCGGCCTCCTTTCTCATGGTCTCTCTTGACCTTCGCTGGTAATTAACTAGCCACTCTTCCAGTTTGCTCCAGCTGCTCCTCATCAGGTCTGCTCCCGTCAGTGTCTCTTCCTTCAGCTCCATCCCAGATCAAAGCCCCCAAACCCCAACTCGGGGTCAGAGCAGGCCAGGTCACTCGGGTCTGGAGAGTCACCCCTCCATCCTCCTTTTCCTCCCTCTTGGCTGCCCATTGCCTTTCCTCCTTTCCTCTCTGCAGGGCTCATGAGGCAGAACCAGGGGACTCAGGTATCTTGCAAAGGCTTTATTTGAAAATTTTGAAACTTACATCCCACAAGAATTCAAGATTATCACCACAAGAAGAAAGAGATAATACAAAAATATATATCACAGCATAGGAGCCAGGTTAAGAGAGGAAAGAAGGAAGGAAGGTGGGAAAGCCATGAGAAGTTGGGACAAACCTGAGGGGTGGAGGGAACAAAAGGCAGGAGAGCTGGAGGAACCAAGGAGGGAGGGAGGGGCAGGTTGGGAGGCAGAGCTCCCCGATGGCCTTAAACCAGCTGGCCCCGGTCCCTGGCAGCCTAGGTGGAATTAGGGAGGCCCTCAGGGGGACTGGGAATTGGAGGACTTGATTGGGGGGGACGGTGGGGAGGAAAGGGGGCTCTGAGTTCCAGAGTGACACGCACAGACAGCCAGGACAGACAAGACGAGACAGAAGGACTTGGGAGGCAGGGGAGGGCAAATGGGGGCCCCTTTCTCCTGCAGTGCAGCAGGAGGCTCCCCAAAAGCCATCTTCCAGACAACAGAATTTAGCAGTGGGGCTAGGGAGGAGTTTTGGGGGCCTCATGACTCCCCATTTCCACAAGGGAGTCCTTAGAGTGGGATGGGGGACATGGTAAAACCCACGACATGGAGTGGGGTGGGACCGGGACAGATGGGGACCCAAAGAGTCCCCAGCTCATCTCCCACCCCGCTCCGGGGCAGCATGCAGGGGACATAGAAACTCCACCCGTGGGTGTTCACGAAGTGGAGTGTGAGCACGACATTTACACCACCACCACGAGGGGCCGGGAAATGCACATGAGAGGTACACCCACTGACCGCAGAGTGATGGGCCGAGCGCAGGACGAGGGAGGAGAGGAAGTAAGAATCCAGGAAGTGAAAAGTGTGAGACAAAAGGGAGGACACGGGGGATCCTCAGAGGGGGGATGTGGGTGGGGAGACTGGCTGTACAAGAGCGTGAGTGTGCGATGGCCTGAGAGGGGAGAGGTGAGTGTGCAAGGCTTGTGTGAGTGTGCCAGGGTGGGGACGGGGGGCCAGAAGCCACAGATAAGTGAGGCCCCCACCTCAAGGAGGGTGAGCAGCTGGGCTTGCCTGTGGGCCAGCGAGTGTTCCCGAGGTGTGAGCCCAGGCAGAGCTGCAGCGCCCACAGCCGCTGTGCCCTCAGCAGGATGGGGGCTATGCCGGGCCCTTGGCCCCCTGCCTGGAGGTGCCCCAACCGTGGGGGACATCACAGATTCACCAGGGGAATCCTAAGGGGAAAAGGGAAAGGGCACAGTCAGGAACCAAGGGGCAAGCCAGAATCAGGAGGGCAGTTCAAGAAATAAAAGGGATGGAGGTTAAGAGGGCAAGGTGGAGTGAAACAGCAGCATAAGAACAGGACATAGATCTACAGGGAAACGTGTGGGACCCCCCAGACAGCAGAGGTCCAGTCTCCTGGGGGTGGGTCAGTGTGCCTCCTCTCCACCCACCCGGCGGGGAGCGCCCCACCCACAGCCCCTACCCACCTCCCTGCCCACTGCCCTGCCCTCACCGGTTCAGCTGGAAGGCTGGTGCCCCCTTGGGCTGGGGCATCCCGGGCCGGGGTCCCCCTCGGGGTTCCTCGTGGTCAGGAGTGGGAGTGGGCGAATCTCCGAAGGCCCCCAGCACAGTGACCCCGGCTGGGGACAGGTCAGTCAGGGGCTGCTGGCTCTCCTCTTGCCTCAGGGCCCCTTGCTGCCCCGAGGGCCTGCGCCGTTTCTGACTGCGGTCCCAGCTGGCAGTCCCCGGAAGGAGAGAGGTTCTCACCCATTCAAGAAGTCCCCAGCCTGGGCCCCCTCAGGCGCTTGTCACCCCCCAGCCTCCCCCAGGCACCCACAGCATCCGACAGCAGAGAAACCAGCCTCTAACTGTTCCCTAAGCCCCAGATCCTGAGACCCTGTCTACAAAACCACTTCCTGTCCCCGCGCCCCTGGGGGGCTTGGGAATCTAAACCACCCTCCCACCTGGTCCAGAGCCACAGAATGAACACCCCCTCCCCATGGACACACAGAGTCCCCCACATCTGCCCCTCCCCCACGCATACCCAGAGAGCCATTTCTCTCCTCGGCAGGTACCTGGCAGGTTTAGCTCTAGTTCAAAGTCAGCTGATGACCTGGACACCTGAGTCTAATGAGTCTTGCAGTAAAGTGTGAAGGACTGAGTGAGCTGCTATTAAGTTCATGCAAAAAGCTGGGATTTTCTCCCTCTTCCCCTTAAGGCGGCCTTAAGAAGGGCCCTGCAGAATGGGTCTTGGAGGAAATGGGAAAAAGGGATGGCTACCCTAGACCCCCCAACTTGTGCTCACAGTGATCTCCCTACCTCTCCCACTCTCCTTGTATTTCCCCAGCAGGAACCTGAGCTCATTTCTCACAGCTTCTGTTGCCCAGATCCTTCCTACCTTTCCCCAAGGTCTTGCCTTAATCCATCACTTCCTATTCCACCCCCAGCCAAACTGCCACCCAGGCTCCTTCCAGCCAAAGGAGCCATCCTTCCATCCTTCCATTCATGGGGATGTCAGCATCCACTTCCTGCTGGCTTACCAGAACTTGAAGATGATGCCGGTGGCCACGAGGACAATGATGATGGAGATGGTAATTGTGACATAGAGCTGAGGGTCCACACCTGCTTGGGGGCAGGGAGAAAGTCTTAGGGAGGCAGGCCTGGGGCCGGGGGAGCCAAGCGGGATTGGGGGTGGGGTTAGGCTGTAGGTTCAGGAAGCTTGAGCGGTGTTGTCATTGGAAGCCACATCATCCAACTCTTTTTCTGCTTCTTTAGAGCCTCCCTGCTTTATTTTTATCATCAGCTTTCCCCAGAGTTTTCAGCTCTTTCCCTCCCAAATCTTTTTTTCTCCACTTCCCCAAATCTCCTGTATATATGGCATGAGAAGGAGTTCCAAGGTCAGAAAGAGCCTTTCAGAACCTCTCTCTCTCTGCACAGAAACTAGCGGGTGGAAATGTCCATCTCTGCCCTGGCCCCGCCCCCAAACCACTGGCCCTCTGTCTGCGCGCCCTGAGTAGAGGTGTCATCCTGAAGGGCCCTCCTCTGCCTGGACTACTCCCACTGTTTCCAGGGTACAGCTCAAATGTCAATTCTTGGAAGGTGTTCTGATCCCCGGGCAGAAGTAGTCTCCCCCTTCTCTTTGCCTAAAAACATGCTGTGCACACCTCTATTAAGTGTGTGTTACTGTTGCCTCATCCCTGAGGGTTTACGCGTCTGTCTTCCCCAGTGGACCTGAGCTCCTCTGGGGCTCAGACACATCTTCCTCTCGGCCTCCTGTGCTAGCCCAGGGCCCGGCACACTTGTGGAAGCAGCTGACACACAGGACCCCTGTTGCTGCCCTGAGAGTCTTCAACCAGTGCCCCGTCCATATCCCTTCCCAGCCTCTCCCACTCACCTTCACCACGGCCCCCAAACAGGAAGGGCCTCAGGGTGGCAGGTGCTTCTCCAAGGATGAGCCCATCTCCATCAGCCCTCATGGAGTCTGAGTTGGGGTGTGGGGTAGCCAGCCCGTGGGGGGCTGCAAAACCATAGTCCAGGGGCAGAAATCCAGGATTGGCAGAGTTGGGGTCCCCCCCATCCTCTCGAGACACCGTAGGGCCCCACACAATAGCCCAGGGGTACTGGGATGAGGGTGGACCCTCCTCAAAGCCTGATGGGGTGGCTGGGGGTGCGGTGCCCGGGAGGACTTGCCGACGTGATCTCAGGACCCGAGGGGATCGGCTTGGTGGAGGTGCCCGCTCCCACACACACACGTGGCGTGGTGCTGAGGGGCCTCCCCGGGCACAGGGGGGCCGGGCTGGGGCTGGTGGGGTTCGAGGGGAGGAGGAGGAACCTTGAGCAGGCGGTGGGAGGGGCAGCAACAGCAGTGACCAGAGAGAGAGGAGATGGGACAGCAGCAATGCAGGCCTGCGGAAAGGGAGAGAGAGCGATGAGTCCGAGGCCATCTTGGGCTGCCTCCTTCCTCTGTGCAAAAAGTGGCCTTGGGAAGACATGTCTCACTTCCCATCTTCCAAGGGTCGAGCCCTCAGGATGGAAAGCCCTGGGTGGGCCTAGGAGGGAAAGGGTCAAAACCCTAGGGAAAGTGGCCTCTAAGCTTCCTTCAAACTTACCGCATCCTGGACTCCATGTCCGAGATCCTCAGCAGTGACTCAGATTTTCAGCCTTTACTGAGAGAGAGAGGGGTTGTCACATCCCAAGCTTGCTCTGAGGACCTCCCCGGCTCATCCATCCTCCCCATTCACCTCCATCTCCCCTCCCAGCTGCAGCTGCCATCTATGCTGCCACCACTCAGGACCCTCAGTTTTCTAGCACTGTCCTGCGGAGGGGAGAGGAAACTCCCAGACCAGTCCCCTGTCTAGCCCTCAGTCCCTATCTGCAACTTCCAAGGTCCCTGTTACTTCCCCACCCCAGGGTCTACTCTTCTCTGGCTTCCTTCCTTCTCACTTCCTCTGCCCACAGCTCCTAGCTTTTCTTGGATCTTAATTTAGAGCCAAGAACCTTGTGATTCCTTGAGCACCTACCACGAGGGAGGGCGTCTGAGAGGGGGAGGGAAGAGGAAGTCAATCGGATTGAGTGTGTGAACGTGTGGGGCTGCACAGAGGGGAGCATCCCAGACTGCCCACCCCACTTGTCCTCCGAGGCTTTTCTCTGGGGAGTGAATGGCCCCAGGAATCTGCATCTTCAGGAGCAGAGGAAACGGAGATGAAGGGATGGAAGGAAAGAGATGAGAAAGGGAGAGGTGGGTGGGAGAAAACCACAGAATGTAATTTTTGCTCAGTGTTCAGTCATCCAAACGCATAGGTGCCCTCTGAGAAAAAGTGGAGTTGGGGAGAAGCTGGACCCTCAAATGTCGCTCTCCGGGGTAAAGAGTCTGGGAGAATCATCGGGATGGAGGGTTCTGAGAGAGGAGGACACGTTCTCAGAGTAGAGGGTGGCAGACCCAGGGGGAGGCAGCAGGCTCCCCAGTGAATGAGGATGTGACATTCAGTGTCCTCTGGTTTCTGGGTCCAGATCTGGACATGAAGCGCTCTCAGAGAATAACAGGGAGTAAGGTGGGAGAGTCTGGGGAAGGGACTGGGAAAGTGGGCTGTGGAGAGAGCTGTGAAGAGTGACGGGCTGAGAGATGGAAGGCTGGTGAGGCGTGAGAAAGGAGGAGAAAGGTGAAGAGGCAGACGGTGAGGGGGGCTGGTCCCTGAAAGAATGGACTGGGGTGGGGGGCGCCCACAAAAGATGGACAGCTGTAGGATGCTGAGCATAAGAGGAAGGTCAGGGAGGGAAACTGAGAGGGTTCCGGGGTCGCAGGAGCCGGGGAGAAGGAGGAAAGAAAGGTCCAGGCAGGACGGGAAGTGGAGACCGCGGAAGGAGAGGGGAGAAGAGGGACGGAGGAGACCAGGGATGGGGAGGATGAAAGGGGGGAGGAGACGACAAGGTACCGAGGACAGAATGAGACAAGGAAGGGACTGGGGAACAGCAAAGATGGAGGAGTTGGAAATTGTTTCTTCCAACGTAAAGAGACACGGAGCTACGGAGAGAGGCAGGGAAGGGGGCCTGGTGGGAAGACACGAGAGGAAGCCAGGAAGAGAGCGAGGCTGCGGGGACCGAGGCAGGAGTGGAAGCCGGTGGAGCGGAGAGGGGTTCCCAGGGACAGCTGTGGCCAGCTGACGCCGGGACCCACTCGCCTCTCCTGCCTGTGTATCCCCCCGCCCCAATCAACGTCAACTCCAGTCCCCGGACCCCGCACCCCTTAGTCACCCCCTCCAGGAAGCCCGCAGTCGCCCGGCTGGCGCGCCACCCCCACCCTCCCCTCGCTCCTCACCGACCTGTTGTGCGCAGGAGACGAGCTGGGGGTGGGGCGGGAGTCTGGGGCTGGGGGAGCCGGGCCCATCCCCAGCGCGGCCGCGAGCCCACCCTTCCCGAAGGCCCGCGCTCCCTGGACCCCGCTGGAAAACGATGAGTGGGGGTGGGGGGGGGGTGTGGAAACGAGGACCAGGAGGTAGGCGAAGGGGCTCCGTGGGAGGGAGCGCCGAGAGCAGAAAAGGAAGCCGAGGCAGGAGGATGCGAGGGGCCGAGCCAAAGGCGGGATACAGGCAGCCGCCGGGACCGCTGCGCAGGAGGGCAGGACGGAGTCCGGACCCGCGGTGGGATGCGGGGCGCGGCGGACGAGGCGAGCTTCTGGGCTGGAGGCTCGAGTCGGGCGGGGGGCCGCGCCGGGAGGGTTAGGGGGCGAAGGGCGCGGAGTCGGGGAGGGCAGGGCCGGGCTCCCTCGGGTGGGGGCGTGGGGGGCCCTCACGCTCACCTGCATGCCTGGCGCGGCGGCGCGACGGCTGCGGGCGCTCGGGGCTGCGCCGGCCTGGGGGGTCGCGGGAACGCGTGGGGCACGGGGCATGGTCGGGGGCTTCTGCGGGCAACGGGGTGCAGGAGAGGGTGGGGGGCGAGCGCCCGGGGCGCGGGGCGGCGGCGGCGGCGGCGACGGCGGCGGCGGGAGATGCTCGGCTCGGCTCGGCTCGGCTCGGGCTGCGCTCGGCTCGGCTGGGCTCGGCGCGGAAGCTCGGAGCGCGCGGTCCCCGCCTCTCCTCCTCCCCCCGCTCGGTTTAACCCTCCCACTGCCGCGCCTCGGGAGTCGCGCTCGGCCGCGTCCCAGGTGGAGGGTGGGAGAGGGCAGCGTAGGGTGAGCGACCGTCCGATTCCCCAGGTTCCGGGGGCGGGATTCTCCACCCTCACCCCAACTCCGTGGACACCGTGGTTGCCCCAGTGAGTTTCTGAGATTCTGAGTCACCCGAAGCTCTGGGTTCCCTACTCTGTTTCGCCTCTGCTGGGGGATGAGGTGGGGTGAGGGTGGGAGTGATGTCCTCGCACCATCCTCGGATCATCCCAACAGCTGGATCCCCTGATTCCATTCTGGCCCAGCTGCAGTGTATCCTTCCCAGAGCAACCCAAACGATCTTTCAAATAAGTGGACCGAGTTGCATTACTCAGCTTTTCTAGCACTCAGAGTATCCCAGCTCCTTACTGTGCTTTAGGAGGCCCCGCATAACCTGGCCCATCAGGGAGCTCTCGGATTTCCCCTCCCATCGCTCTTCATGTCCCAGCCACACTGGACCTGATCTATGTTCTTAGAATCAGAGGAGGTGAACTTGCCTCAGGGCCTTGGCACTTGCTGTTCCCACTGCCTGGACCGTTTTCCCCTGGCTTCTCACAGTGATTCACTCATTTCATTAAAATTTCCCTTAGTTCCTATGTCACCCCTTCTAGGAGGGCTTCCCTAGCCTCTCTAGCTAAATGGGCTTCCCCGGCCCCTAATCTCACCCTGTCCTACCCCTCCTGTGTCTTTCAGGTTACCCTATTTTATTTGGGTTGTGAGCGGACACCATGCTCTTCTAGTTTCCGTTCATTCTCACTGGCTTTTCCTTCTCTGTCTTCTGCTCGACCTCTAAATGATAGAGCTTCCTAGGGCTTAGTCCTTGGCCCCCTTCTCGTTCCACATTCTCTGTCCAGTGATGTCATCCAGTCCCAGGGTTTAAATACTATGTAAATGTCAGCGAGTCCTAAATTTATATCCAACGCTCCAGACTCATTTATCCAACAGCCTACTTGACATCTCCACTTGGATGTCTAATAGCCATGCAAAGCTCATGTGGCTAAAATAGATGTCTTGAATTACCCTCCGCCCCGGTCAGTCCATTTCTGTCTGAGTAGTGTTCCCCATCCTGGAATACGATGGCTTCCACTTTTCAGGCTAAAAACCGAGGAAACACCCTCCCCACCTTTTCCTTTTCACTCTGATTCCCACCCTGTATCTAATTTACCAGCAAGTTCTGTGAGCTCTACTTCCAAAATATACCGCGAATCCATCTCCTTTTCTCCATCATTGTGTTTTGGTCATGCTGAGTGTCACGTGGGATCTTAGAACCCGGACCCCCTGCAGTGGAAGCACAGAATCTTAACCACTGGACCACCAGGGAAATCCACTCTGTCATTGTTGCTATCACCCTGATCCAAGGCATCTGCTCTCTCTGAAATAATAAAGTGATTACCTAGCTGGTTCCTTGCTTCTGCCTTTGCCCTTTAAAAACTAGTCTTCACAATATCTAGTCATGTTTTGAAAAATCTAAATTATATCATTCTCTTGCCTGCTTGGGCTTCCCTGATGGCTCAGATGGTAAAGAATCTGCCTGCAATGCGGGAGACCCAGGTTCAATCCCTGGGTGGGTAAGATCCCCTGGAGAAGGGAATGGCAACCCACTCCAGTATTCTTGCCTGGAGAATTCCATGGACATAGGAACCTGGCAGGCTACAGTCCATGGGGTCGCAAAGAGTCAGACACAGCAGAGCGACTAACACTTGCTTCCTTAAAACATCTGAGGGGCTTTTCATTGTACTTAGAGTAAAATTCCTTGTTAGGAGAGGCCCACCCACTAGTATTCCTCAATATTCAAATGATGTGCCAGATCGGACTTCTAAAAGTTCTAAACATCTGAAATTATCCTCTTGACACCCCTGTACTTTTCATTCCAACTTCCTGGAATCCTTTGCCCACCCCCCCATCTTCCTGTTGTTGGGTCCCTCTTGTCATTCAGCCACCCACTCTGTCTCTTCAGAAGGTTTCGCTGTCTTTCCGACTCATCACTCTCTGAAATGATCTTATATTTGTTTCCTGTTTATTGTCCACCCCCACCCCACCCCCATATACACTGCAGAACAAAGACCTCATTTGCCTTGTTCATCAGTATCCTTCTTCCGTGCCTGGCACATAGTAGATGCTCAATATCTGTTGCTTGGTGAACTTCACCTGGGACTCCTGCCCACTCATCCTCTCCCCTGCTCTTCACCTGCCTTTTCTGTCTATCTGCCTGCCCTCTCTGATCTCTGCCCTGTGGTGAATGCTCTCAGTCAAGTCTCTGCTTGCACTCCTGCCTCTCTAGATTCTCACCCCTCATCCCCTGCCTTATTACTATTATTAACCTGACACATTCGCCTCCCGGAAGGAAACCTGCTGTTCTGATCGGCATCTGCGGTGACTGCCCTCCTGCTCATCTGTCCCTGACAGCCCTTCATTCTGAGGTCAAAAGGCAGTGAGGGAGCCCTCCTCCTAGTGTCTCCCTGTGGCCAGGAAAAATGGTGCACATTTTATGTAAACATGGTCATGTGAGACTGGGTGTGCAACCCATGCTGTGTCCTGGGCCCCAGTGAGCCCCAGCTGTATCCTGAGAATATGCTGTAAGAGGCCTCATTATATGATGAGTGTGGGTCAAATTTATCAAGTGAATATTCACTATCAGTCTAAGTGCCTTTTATGCTGAGTACTTTGGGTCATTATGACTTATTTCAGGTATTCCTGATTGATTCATTCTTGCAAGGACTATTTCTGGAACATCTGCTATAGGCTGGGTACTGAGTTACAGCCTGGGGCATGGTGGAGAGCAGGAACAAAGCCATCACTGTCTTCATGAAACTTAGAATGGAGCCAGGGAGACAATGAAACACAAAGTGATACATGTGTCTTTAGATGAATTTGAGGACCTTCCCACACGCCACAGTCTATAAATTCTCTCCTCGTGTCTGGCTCTGCTGGTATCTTTATCAACTTCTTTGGGTTGACTGGGGCTTCCCAGTATTTGTCAGAGTAAATTGCTGTCGCTTTCCTGTCCTCAAATGTCCAGTTCTTCTGAATTCTTCTCACTTTCAGCTGATAATCTTGCTTGTTGCTTTTTTGAGAAAATAGAGGGAGAAGAGAACTTCCCCACTTCCACCACCTCATCCCAGCTGCACCTCTCCTTCTGTGGGGGATCCCAGGCTCTTTTCAACCACCCAAAGCTATCACTCCAGCGATTGTCTCTCCCTCTCCTGCACTATCACCTCCTTCTCTCTGCTTGATTATGCCCAGCAGCATGTAAACACACTGTACTTCTTGCAGCTTTAGCTTGAAACAAAACTTCCTTAGCTCCAGGTTTCTCCTCCAGCATCAGTCCTTCTCTGCTTCCCGTTACAGCAAAGATCACAGAAGATGCTTTCTGTTCACACGCTCTTTCACGTCTCTTCCCATTCCTTCTCTTTCTCTTTTATCAACTTAAACTTTAATTTTTGTAATGTATTCTTTTGAATTGGCAATACATTTCCCCATGTACAAAAAAAACCTTTCCAATATACAAAAATCTGTGTAGTGAAAGTTCTCATTCTCAGCCCGTCTACTAGCTTGTCCAGTTCCCATCTTCTGCCTTCAGTGTGACTCATTTCTACATATTCTTCCAGAGTCTTTTATTCCCACACAAGCAAATAATAATGAAAGTTCTTATTCCCCCATATATTTGACATAGTCTTGCCATACTGTCTACACTGTTCTACATCTTTACTCTTTTTAAAAATAAATAAATGAAAAGTTTCTTTATTTGGGGTTGCCCTGAGTCTTCGTTGCTGCATGCAGACTTTCTCTACTGGTGGTGAGCAGGGGATACTCTCTAGTGGCAGTGCTACAGCTTCTCACTGCGGGCGTCTCTTGTTGAGGCTCAGAGGCTCTAGTTGTGGTAAACTGGCTTAGTTGCCCTGCAGCATGTGGGATCTTCCCAGACCAGGAATGGAACCTGTGTCCCCTGCATTGGCGGGCAGATTCTCAACCTCTGGACCACCAGGAAAGTCCACTTTCTCTCTTAATAGATGGCATCTCCTTTCTTCCAGTTGATTAGGGCAAAAATCTTGGAATCATCCTTTTTAAAAAACATTTATTTATTTTTTGTCCATGACACAAGGCATGTGGGATCTAGTTCCCTGACCAGGGATCTAACCTGGGCCCCCTGCATCGGGAGCTCAGAGTCTTGGCCAATGGACCATCAGGGAAGTCCAAATTATTTTGGCACAGCTCTTAGGATCTTAGTGCTTGACCAGGGATCAAACCAGGCAGTGAAAGTGCAGAGTCCTAACTGGACAGACAGCAATTCCCTCCACTCTTTTCAAATATCATTTCTCACAAATGGATATAAGTTTAAACAATATGTTACTTCAGTTCAGTCACTCAGTTGTGTCCGAATCTTTGCAACCCCATGAACTGCAGCACGCCAGGCCTCCCTGTCCATCACCAACTCCCGGAGTTTTCCCAAACTTGAGTCGGTGATGCCATCCAACCATCTCATCCTCTGTCGTCCCTTCTCCTCCTGCCTTCAATCTTTCCCAGCATCAAGGTCTTTTCAAATGAGTCAGCTCTTCGCATCAGGTGGCCAAATTACTGGAGTTTCAGCTTCAACATCAGTCCTTCCAATGAACAGCCAAGACTGATCTCTTTTAGGATGGACTGGTTGGATCTCCTTGCAGTCCAAGGGACTCTCAAGAGTCTTCTCCAACAGCACAGTTCAAAAGCGTCAATTCTTCGGCGCTCAGCTTTCTTTATAGTCCAACTCTCATATCCATACTTGACTACTGGAAAAACCACAGCCTTGACTAGACGGACCTTTGTTGACAAAGTAATGTCTCTGCTTTTTAATATGCTGTCTAGGTTGGTCATAACTTTCCTTCCAAGGAGTAAGTGTCTTTTAATTTCATGGCTACAATCACCATCTGCAGTGATTTTGGAGCCCTAAAAAATAAAGTCAGCCACTGTTTCCACTGTTTCCCCATCTATTTGCCATGAAGTGATGGGACCAGATGCCATGATCTTAGTTTTCTGAATGTTGAGCTTTAAGCCAACTTTTTCACTCTCCTCTTTCACTTTCATCAAGAGGCTCTTTAGTTCTTCTTCACTTTCTGCCATAAGGGTGGTGTCATTTGCATATCTGAGGTTACTGATATTTCTCCCGGCAATCTTGATTCCAGCTTGTGCTTCTTCCAGCCCAGCGTTTCTCATGATGTACTCTGCATATAAGTTAAATAAGCAGGGTGACAATATACAGCCTTGACGTACTCCTTTTCCTATTTGGAACCAGTCTTTCTTGCTTATTTTCAAACTCTATAAAAATATCATATTGTATGTAGCTTTCTAATACAAGTATTTTTTCCACATAATATGATGCTTCTAAGATTTGTCCATATTGTTGCATATTGCTGGAGCTTATAGATTTTCATTGGAATATACTATGCCACTGTGGATATGTGATATGTATCATAATTCATGTATTCTCCCATGGATGGATTTATGAATTGTTTCCATTTCTTGCTATAATAAACAGTATTTCTGTGAACATAACTGTGTCTTCTGCATGCTACAAGAATTTCTCTAGAGTATAAATATAACAGTGAAACTGCTAGGTTGTGAGGTGTAAGAATAATTATCTTCGAAAAAGAATGCCACATTGTTCTTTTAGTTTACATCCCTACCATCAATATTTGAGTTCCCATTGATCTGCATTCTCTCCAACATTTGTATTTTTAGACTTTGTAATTCTTGCCCATCCAGCAGATGTACAGTAATATCTTCTTGTGGTTTATTTGGCATTTCTCTAATTAAAAATGTAATTGAGCATCTTTTCATATATGTAACAGTCTTTTGGGTTTCTTCTTTGGGAAAATGCCTGATCACTTGGGTTTTATGTTTTTCTTATTGATTTGCAGAAGATCTTTATATATTCTGGACATTAATCTTTTATCGATTTTATGTGTTATAAATGTCTTCTCCTCTGTGAAAGTATTTGTGACCTGTCCTTTTGTTTTTTTCACCATATACTTTGATTATCAGAATTTCTTAACTTTAATAAAGGCATATTTATCAACCCTTCATTTTATCATTAAGCTTTTTGCATCTTGTATTTAAAAAAATCACTCTCTGCCCTCTTGGTCAGGAAAGCATTTTCTTACATGATCTTTAAAAGATTTTAAACTTTTTCTCTTTATACTTAAGTTCTAAACCTACCTAGAATCAATTTTTGTATATAGTGTGTTACAAGGGTCTATTTTTCATTGTTTAATATGGAAAATCAGTTATCCACTATTATTTATTACATAGTCTCTCTTTTCTGACTATTCTGCTTCACTGACTCTGTTGGATATCAAAGTTCCATATATATATACGGATTTATTTCTGAGACACTATTTTGTTCCACTGGTCAGCTTTTAAAAACCTGCACATGAAGCATACTTTCCTAAATCCTATGGCTTTAAAATAAATCTAGATATATCCTACAGTGAACACAACTTTACCAATATACTCTTCTAGAGTATCCTGACACTTCTTGACTCTTGCTCTATTTGAGAATCAACTTGTCAAGTTCTACAGGATTTGATTAAAACTTCATTGAATATAAAGTCCAATTGGAGACAAATTGATACCTTTTTTGATACTGAAACTTCCTGTCATGAATTTGGGATACATCTCGATTTATTTAGACCCTGATGCTGGGAAAGACTGAGGGCAGGAGAAGGGAACGACAGAGGATGAGATGGTTGGATGGCATCACTGACTCAGTGGACCTTGAGTCTGAGCAAACTGCAGGAGATAGTGAAGGACAGGGAAGCCAGATGTATTGCAGTCCATGGGGTTGTAAAGAGTCAGACACGACTTAGCTACTGAACGACAACAACAGCGTCTTTCAATGAACTTGCATCATTTTCCACATACAGGTAATTCCCATCTTTTGTTTTATGTACTCCTAGGTGCTCTATTGGAGAAGGCAATGGCAACCCACTCCAGTACTCTCGCCTGGAAAATCCCATGGACAGAGGAGCCTGGTAGGCTGCAGTTCATGGGGTTCTAAGAGTCAGACACAACTGAGCAACTTCACTTTCACTTTTCACTTTCATGTATTGGAGAAGGAAATGGCAGCCCACTCCAGTGTTCTTGCCTGGAGAATCCCAGGAACGGGGCCTGGTGAGCTGCTATGGGGTCTCACAGAGTCAGACACGACTGAAGTGACTTAGCAGCAGGTGCTCTATTGCTTTTGTTATGGTAAATGGTGTTTTTTTAAGATTACATTTCAAATTGCTTTTTGCTGGTATATAGAAATGCAACTGATTTTTAATGTTGGTTTCTAGACCTAGCAAAATCAATAAGCTCTCTTTTATGTATACTAACTTTTCCATAGACGCTTGGAAGTTTCTACAAAGACAATCATGTCATCTGCAAATGACAGCTGTTTGCGTTTTCCATTCCAACGCTATGCCTTTAATTCCCTCTGCTTGTGCTGGCCAGGACTTATATAGTACAATGTTGTTGTTATAATAGCTGGCTTCTTTCTTTTGTTCTTGTTTTCTTTTTCTTTTTTTAATGTTGGCTGCACTGGGTCTTTCTTTTGTTCCTGTTTTTTTTTTTTTTTTTTTTTCCAATTTTGGTGTATACAGTCATATTTCATTATGGTCTTAACATCCATTTCTTTAATCACACATAAGGTTGGCCATTATGTTCATTTATATGTTCACTGACCTTGTGGATTTCCTCTTGTGAAGGGCTAGTTCAACTCTTTGAAAAAGTGAAAAGTATTAGTCCCTCAGTCATATCCAACTCTTTTGGGACCTCATGGATTGTAGCCTGCCAGGCTCCTCTGTCCATGAAATTTCCCAGGCAAGAATACTGGAGTGGGTAGCCATTCCCTTCTGCAGAGGATCTTTCCAACCCAGGGACTGAACCTACATCTCCTGCCTTGCAGTTGGATTCTTCACTGTCTGAGCCACTGAGGAAGCCCAGTTCAACTCTTTAGTTCACATTTATTTTTATTGTTAGGATTTTTTTCTTAATCATTTGTAGGAGTTCTTCACACATCCGGGACACATCCTTTGTCAGTGATGATGTTAAAATGCTTCCTTCTATTCTGTAGTTTGTCTTGATGAACAGATGTTCTTCATTTTAATGTAGTCAAAAGTATCAGTCTTTTCCTTTATGCTTAGTGTATTTGTCTTGAGCAAGATTTCCCTACCTTGAATTCATGAATAAATTCTTCTACATTATCTGTTTGTTAATTTGTTTGTTTGTTTGGTTTTGGCCAAGCTGCACAGCTTGATGGTATCAGTTCCTGGACCAGGGATTGTACCCAAGACAAGGCAGAAAAAGCCCAGAATCTTAATCATTAAGTGACCGAAAACTCCCTGACATTATTTTCTGAAACTTTTGCTTTAAGACTAAATGTAGCATAGTGGGGAATGAATTTTTGTATACGGCTTAAGATAGGGCTTCCGTTTTATTTTTTCTTATAGATATCCAGTTGTCACAGCAACATTGAAATTTGTATCTTTCTTTCCTGCTCAAATGTGCAAACTCTATCAGAAATCACATTTATATATTTGTGAATTTGTTTCTGAGCCCTGTTTTATGTTCTAGTGGTCAATTTATCTATCTTGTGTCAACACTATACTATTCTAATCCTTGGTGATAGTGGTGGTTTAGTTGCTCCATCTTGTCCAGTTCTTTTGCAACCCCATGGACTGTAGCCCACCTTGCTCCTCTGTCCGTGAGATTTCCCAGGCAAGAATACTGGATTGGGTTGCCATTTGCTTCTCCAAGGGATCTTCCCAACCCAGGGATAGAACCGGTGTCTCCTGCACTGGCTGATTAGTTCTTTACCATCTGAGCCACAAAGGAAGCCCATCTTAATTATTGTAGCTTTGTAATTATGGCCTGGTATCTGGTAAAGCAAGTCTTTCCACCTTGTTCTCTTCAAGAGGCTATATTTGGCCTTTTGCATTTCCATGTAAATTTTAGAATCGGTTTGTCAGTTTCATACGCCCACAAAAAAAAGCCTGTTAGGATTTTGATTAGGATTGTGCTGAATCTGTGAATCTCTTTAGAGAGAACTGACTTCTTCATGATATTGAGACTTCTAATCTATGACTGTGAAATACCTCTCCATATATTTGAGGTCTTCAGTGTCTCACAATAAATTATAATATGCTGCATGTGAGTCTCGGAGAAGGCAGTGGCAACCCACTCCAGTACTCTTGCCTGGAAAATCCCAGGGACGGGGGATGGGGTCACTAAGAGTTGGACACGACTGAGCATCTTCACTTTTACTTTTCACTTTCATGCATTGGAGAAGGAAATGGCAACCCACTCCAGTGTTCTTGCCTGGAGAATCCCAGGGACGGGGGAGCCTCGTGGGCTGCTGTCTATGGGGTCGCACAGAGTCGGACACGACTGAAGTGACTTAGCAGCAGCAGCAGCATGTGAGTCTCACTCATATTTTGTTACATTTATACCTTTATATTTGATATTTTTCATAGTATTGCAAGTGATAATGTTTAAAATTATTCATCATCTAATTGTTGTTCATATATAAATATATTAATTGATTTTATATTTTCTTAAGCAAACTCTTATTCTAATAATTTATTTGTAGATTCTTTTGAATTTTCTACATATGCAATCACAATTTCACATTTTATGTAAATGATACCTGCTTTGTTTCCTTTAAATAGAATTGGTGACACCAAGCATTCTTTTATCAGCCACAAATTTCCTTCTAGTTTTTTTTTTTGACCATGTTGTGTGGCTTGTAAGATCTCAGTTCCCTGACCAGGAATTGAACCTGGGCCACGGCAATGAAAGCCCAGAATTGTAGCCACCAGGCCACTGGGGAACTCGCACAAGTTCCCTTCCAGTTTTCTAAAAGATTTTTTTTTTTACCACAAATATATGTTGATTTCATCACATGCTTTTTCTATTGAGATGATTGTGTGACTTATTCTTTTAATACACTAAAATGAATAAAATGAAAGTATTTTCTAATATTAAGCTACATTTAAATTCCTGACATAAACTCAAGTTAGTCTTGATGTATTATCTTTTTTACACTTTGCTGGATTCAGTTTGCTAGTGTTTTGTTGAAGATCTTTGTATCTATGTTAATAAGTGAGATTGACCTGTAATTTTTTTTCTAGTATTGCCCTTTTCTGGTTTAGTTATCACAGTAATTCTGGCCCCATAAAGTGTCCTTTCTTTTCCTAATTTTTGGACAAGTCTATATAAGGTTAAAATGAGCTGCACTTTGAAAGCTTGGTGCAACTTGCATGAAGGATGTAATTTTTAACTCTCTATTTTCCTTTTACATCTCATATCTCATCCATTTGCAAATTCTGTTCACCTCAGCTTTAAACTACTACTCACCTTCACTGCTACCACCTTCACCTAAGCCACCACTATTTTTCGCCTGAGTCATTGGAGTACATGCTCAGTGACTTTAGTCGTGTCCAACTCTTTGTGACCCCATGGACTGTAGCCCACCAGGCTCCTCGGTCCATGGGATTTCCCAGGCAAGAAAACTGGAGTGGGTTGCCAGGCCCTTCTCCAGGGGATCTTCCCTATCCAGGGATTGAACGTACATCTCCTGCACTGCAGGCATATTCTTAGCTGGTCAAATGATCATATTCAAAAGGTGTGGATGAATAGATCATTGGCAGCATCAAGGGCTGTGTATTATTCAGTGCTGAGTCTTAACAGTTTGAAAGAAATAAAGGTCACTTGGAGCGTGCTTAGAAAAGAGCAACTTGAAGGGCAAAGGGCCCAGAACCACTTCAGCTGAAAAGAGATCTCAGGAGCCAGCAGTGTTTAGCCAGGGGAAGGGAAGACGTAATATAGTCCTGTCTTCAGAGATTTGAAGAGCTTCTCTCAAGGAAGTGAAATGAGCCTCTATTCAGAGGTGCCTGGAAGAGGCTGTTTCCAAGTTGTTTGACATTCTGTGAGTCTATGATATGTTCTTCATGAATCCAAAGAGAATGTCTTAGTTCAAGCAGTTATAACAAGGCACCGTAGACTAGATTTAGGAGGGGTCATGGATCTTCCCTCATAGCTCAGTCGGTAAAGAATCTGCCTGCAAGGTAGGAGACCCAGGTCCAATTCCTGGGTTGGGAAGATCCCCTGGAGAAGGGAATGGTAACCGACTCCAGTATTCTTGCCTGGAAAATCCCATGGACAGAGGAGCCTGGCAGGCTAGAGTCTATGGACCTAGAGTCAGACATGACCTAGTGACTAAACCACCCATTGGAGTAGGCTCCTAAATAAACTCATTTCTGTTCACACAACCATCACAATATTTTAAACATGTGGGTCAGATCCTGTTACTGAAGGTGCAATCATTGCAGCACTGCAGCAAAGGTCAAATCCTCCATTGGTCAAAGGTCAAACCCTCCATCTCCTCCTCATCTTTGCGTGAGGCTGTCCATCTCACGCAAAGTAAGAACCAAAGTCCTTACAATAGCCCACAAGGCCTGATATGACCTGACCACCATGCTCTCTCTTCCATCTCAGCCCATACTTCTCTCCCTTGCTCACTCTGATACTGACCAGGGTTCTTGGCCTTCCCCAGTCAATAGAAATTGACTAAAGGCAAAACAAGCGATTCAGGCAAGCTTTCACTGGGGTTTCTGCGGCCACAGGAGGGAGCAAAAACAAGGAACAGATTCTTGTCCTCCTCTGGGAGAGAAGGAGGAAGCTGGTTTCTGGTTTCTCACATCGGATGAGGATAGAGGTATGTTCAGGGGGTTGGCAGAGGGGTGTCAGGTGGTCTGTCCACCCCTTTATGGTGTTGAGTGCAGGGGGCATTCCCAGTACCCTGCTTTTGCTCCTGACACGGTTTTTTCTCGCAGATCTGCAGAAGTGGCCATTTGGTTTTTTTGGTCTTTTTGTATCTTTTTGTTCATAATTTGCCCCAACTGTGCATGCACCCACTTATTTTTGGCCCCATATAGTTTCTTCATATTTTGTTGCTTGCTCCAGGAGACGTGTGTCCAGGTGCAAGCATTGCATTGCTGCGGCAAGCAGTCCCAGGTCCCAGATCCCATCTGGTCTCAACTCAGCTCTAGCCACACAGGTCCCCCCATGCTGTTTCTCAAACTCATCAAGTATGTTCTCATCACAGAGGCTTTGCACTTGTAGTCTGCTCTGCCTGCATCTGGTCCCATCACGACATGGCAAATAGGAAAACAATGGAAACAATGACAGACTTTATTTTCTGGGGTTCCAAAACCCAAGAAAACTGCTCCAAAAACTGCAGATGGTGACTGCAACCATGAAATTAAAAGACGTTTGCTCCTTGAAAGAAAAACTATGACAAACCTAGACAGCATATTAAAAAGCAGAGGCATTACTTTACCAACAAAGGTTCATATAGTCAAAGCTATGGTTTTTCCAGTAGTCATGTACGGATGTAAGTTGGACCATAAAGAAAGCTGAACGCTGAAGAGTTGATGCTTTTGAACTGTGGTGTTAGAGAAGACTCTTGAGAGTCCCTTGGACTGCAAGGAGATCCAACCAGTGAATCCTAAAGGAAATCAGTCCTGAATATTCATTGGAAGGACTGTAGCTGAAGCTGAAGCTCCAGTGCTTTGGCCACCTGATGCGAAGAACTGACCATTGGAAGAGACCCTGATGCTGGGAAAGATTGAAGTCAGGGAGAGAAGGAGACAATATAGGATGAGATGGTTGGATGACATCACTGATTCAATGTACATGAGTTTGAGCAAGCTTCGGGAGTTGGTGATGGACAGGGAAGCCTGGTATGCTGCAGTCCATGGGGTCACAAAGAGTCATACACGACTGAATGAGTGAACTGAAATGCCTGGAATGTGGTCCCCACAGAAATCCATGTGACTTGCTCCTTTTTCTTTTTTAAAAATCTCTATTCCACTGTCACCTTAACAGAGAGGTCTTTCCTTACCACCATATACATCATAGGAAATATCTCTTGCATTGTCCATCCACCTTCCTTGTTATGCTTGCTTCATAATTTGCTTCTGACCAGTTTTATGTGTGGATCTGTGTATTTATGGCCCGAGTCTCACCACAAGAATGTAAATACCAAGAGGGCAGGTATTTCTTCTGTATCCCTAGTAGTTAGAACAATGCCTGGTAATGAGAGGTGCTAAATATACTCCTTTGAATCAGTGATGAATATTTTATTAAGCGTCTGACTCCTCAGACGGCAGCCTGCTTCTCTAGCTTTATTTCAGTGCATCTTGTTTTCTACCCTTCCATTAAAAACATAGCACCTGGCACATGGCCTTATGCATAACTGTCACTTAGTAACAAATAAATAACTGTTACATCCTAGGCTTTGCTTGAGTTTAATTAGCTCCCTTCCTCTCCCTCGAAGATCTTTACTTTTCTTCCCACTTTCCCCACTTCTTGCTTCATTTCTTTTTTTTTTTTCCCATCACATCTACCCCTCCTCCTCTTCTCTCTCTGTCTTTTCTAATCTCACTTGTTTAGTCCATCCCCTCGTCTTTCTTTCTCCAAATTTTCCTTTCCTATTTATTTATTGTCCTCTCATTTTCTCCTCTTATTCCTCTTTCTCTCATGGAACCATGGAGCATCAGAATCAGAATTGGCCTTAATCTCTTCACTTTCACTTTTTAATTTTCTCTCACTTTGCACACATGAAAGAGGAGACACCACAAGATGGCACAATTCCCTTTAAGGTCACAGCTAGAGTAAAACTGAAAGAATCAGGACGAGATCTCAGATTACCTCTTTCTCCCTCTTGGCTTCTTTCATTTCTGCTTTCTCCTCTCTTTCTTAGCATAGTGTTGGAGTCAGACAAACTTGCATTTGGATCTCGGTTCTATCACTTATACTTGTGATTTTCAACAAATTATTTAACTTCTGTGATCCTCAGTGCCCTCACTGGGCTTCCGTGATAGCTCAGTTGGTAAAGAATCTGCCTGCTGGGACTTCCCTGGTGGTCCAGTGGCTAAGACTGTGTGCTCCCAAAACAGGAAGTCTGGGTTTGATCCCTGGTCAGGAAGCTAGATCCCACATGCTGCAACTGAAGATCCCACATGTCACAACTAAGACCAGCACAGCCAAGTAAATAAACATAAATATTAAAAATTATACATACATTAAAAATTAAAAAAAAAATCTGCCTGCAATGCAGGAGACCCCGGTTTGATTCCTGGGTCAGGAAGATCCCCTGGAGAAGGGAAAGGCTACCCACTCCAGTATTCTGGTCTGGAGAATTCCACAGACTGTATAGTCCATGGGGTCACAAAGAGTTGGACACGACTGAGTGACTTTCACCTCACTCCAGTGTCCTCACAGGTTACCTGAGATAGAAAGGTGCACCTCAAAGGGTTGTTAAGATTAAATAAAAACAACAAAAACATACCCAGACCAAAAAATCCCTACAACTAACATTATACTTAATAGTGAGAAACTCAAAGCTTTCTAAGACCAGGTACAGGGGCTTCCCTGGTGACCCAGTGGTTAAGACCCTGCACTTCCACTGCACAGGATGTGGATTTAATCCTTGGCCAAGGAAGTTACCCATGCTGTGAGGTGTGGCCAAAAAGAAAAAAAAAAAAAAGAAGATCAGGCACAAGGCAAGGATATACCCTCTCACCATTCTTTTTCAACATTACTGTTGTACTGGAAATCCTTGCTAATGCAATAAAGAAAAAGAAATAAAAGATACACAGATTGGGAAGGAAGACATAAAATTGCCTTTGTTCACAGATGACACTATCATTTATGTAGAAAATCTGAAAGAACAACAACAACAAAAGTCTGCTGGAACTAATGAGCAATTATAGATAGTGAGGTTGCAGAATACAAAGGTTGGTATACAAGAGTCAGTTGCTTCCTATATACCAACCATGAACAAGTGGAATTTGAAATTAAAAACAATGCCATTTAGTAACCAGAAATGTGAAATACGTAAGTATAAATCTAGCATAGCAAAGCATTTATAAGATCTATAAGGAAAACTAGAAAATTCATTAAAAAAATCAAAGAAGAGCTAATTAAATGGAGAATTAGTCCAAGTACATGAATAGGAAAACTCAATATCATCAAAATATCAGTTCTTCCCAACTCAGCCTATAGGTTCAGTAAATCACAACCACAATTGCAGCAAGTTATTTTATGGATAGCAACAAACCGATTCTAAGGTTGATATGGAGAGGCAAAAAGACCCATAATAGTCAATACAATGTTAAAGGGGAAGAACAGAGTTGGAGGACTGACACTACCTGATTTCAAGACTTACTATAAAGCATTTTAGTCATCAAGACAGTATGATATTGATGAAAAAATAGACAAACATATCAACAGAACAGAATAGAGAACCCAGAAATAGACTCCCATAGAGCCAACTAATCTTTGAAAAAGAACCAAAAGAAATGCAATGGAACAAAGATAGCCTCTTCAACAAATGGTGTTGGACATCCACTTACAAAAAAAAAAAGAAAGAAAGGACTCTAGACACAGACTTTACACCCTTCACAAAAATTAATAGGTCACAAGCCTACATGTAAAATGCGAAACTATTAAACTCCTAAAGATAACATAGAAGAAAACCTAGATGAACTTGATACGTTTTTAGATACACCATCAAAGACATGATATGTGAAAGAAATAATTGATAAGGTCAACAATTAAAATGTAAAACTTCTGCTCTGAAGTAGATAATATCAGGAGATTTAAAAGACAAGCCACAGACTGGAAGAAAATATTAATATTTGCAAAAGATATGTCTGATAAAGGATTGTTATCCAAAATATATTTTTTAAAATGATTATCAATGAAACTCAACAAATAAGAAAACAAACAACCCAGTTAAGAAGTGAACCAAGACCTTAACAGACACTTCACCAAAGAAGATATACAGATGGCAAGCTCCACATCATATATTATCAGGGAAATGCAAAATATGTAATAAAAGAGCAATGAGATGCAACCACACACCTATTAGAATGGCCCAAATCTAGAACACTGACAGCATCAAGTGCTGGTGAGTGTGTGGAGTTACAGGAGTTTTCACTCACTGCTGGTGGGAATACAAGTTGGACAGCCTAGCTGGGTAGCCTTTCACCATATGATCCAGGAATTGTGCACTTTGGTATTTCCCTGAGGGATGAGAAAACTTATGTCCACACTGAAACCTGAACATGGATGTTTATAGCTGCTTTATTCATAATTGCCTCAACTTGGAAGCAACCAATGTCCTTCAATAGCTGAATGCAACAACAGTGATACATCCAGACAATGGAATGCTATTTGGCACTAAAAAGAAGCGAGCTAATAAGCCACAAAAAGACATGGAGGAAACTTAAAGTGAAAGAAACCAATCTGAGAAGGCTACATACTGAATGATTTCTACTCTATGACAATCTAGAAAAGGTAGTGTTATGGCGATGACAAAAGTATCAGTGGTTGCCAGGGGTGGGAGGTGGAGAGAGATAACTAGGCAGATCATAGAGAAATTTTAGGGCAAGGATATTATATATATAATAATTATAGATATGTCATTATACAGTTTTCCAAACCCAATGAATGTATACCACCAAGAGTCAACCCTTAGGTAAAATTTTGACTGTGCTGCATGGCATGTAGGATCTTAGCTTCCCAACCAGGGATGGATCTCATGCTCCCTGCAGTGGGATCATGGAATGTCAAGCAATGGACCACCAGGGAAGTCCCTCATGACTGATGTTAATAACGGAGACTATGCACGTGTAGGCTCAGGGGCTATATGGCAAACCTCTGTACCTTCCTCTCAATTTTATTATAAACCTAAAACTGTTCTAAAAATGTGGTCTTTAAAACATTGAACAAATAAAGACCTGGCACATAATAGAACATATATTGTCTCATTTCTCATTCTTTCCTCATATTTTTTTTCTTTCCTTTTTAAATATTAATAGATATGGTTAGATCGATTAATTATTTGGTTCCTCCAAACTTTGGATGGTTTCTTATCCTTTTGATTCCTTCTCACTTTCAGGTGCCAACTCATTTATCCTTCTTTCTCCTCCCCTGCCTCTTCCTCATTTTTTTTCATCTCCTTCTCTCTTTTCCCTATTTACTGAACTCCCCGAGGCCATTTTTCCATTTGGAAAAGAGAAACAATAATGAATTGTTTCAAGTATCAAATGAATAAGTAAAACTATTAGCTCAGTGCCTCACCCAAAAGCTCCAAGACATCATTAACTTTGCTCTCATTTGACCTTCTGCAAGGCCAGTATGAAATATGGAACACTATAGAAATGTTAGTTGTTTATTTTTTTCACCTAAAGTATCATGGTGAATTGGGAAGATTTGAAAACATATGGGTTTTGAAAACCCAGGTTTGAAAACACATGGGTTCCACGTAAAATCGAATTTTTACGAGCCTCAAAATTTCTAAGCTGTAGAGTGAGAGTAACAATATATGCCTTCCCTCCTTAGTTTTTTTTTTTTTCTTTCTTTCTTTTTTTCCTTCCCCAGGAAGTAAAAGAGTCAATATTACAGAAAAGCATCCCTCTATAAGCACATGTTGTAATCATGATAAGATGGTTTCCTGGAGTCACAAAGGGGACACTGTTACAAGGATTCAATGGGATACAATTTTAATTTTAAAATATGTCTTATCAATAGTAAATATTCAATTTGTTGTTTAGTCGCTAAGACTCTTTTGCGACCCCATGGACTAGAGTGTCAGGGGCCACTGTCCATGGGATTTCGCAGGCAAGAATACTGGAATGGATTGCCATTTCCTTCTCCAGGGGATTTTCCCAACCAAGGGATCAAACCGGGCTCTCCTACATTGCAAGGTAGATACTTTACCATTGAGCCACCAGGGAATTTTCAATATATGCTAGTTATTACTATCTCCTTTATTGTTTCCACTTTTTTCTCTTGCTCCTCCAAAAAAATGAGTGGTTGCTACACCCAGGTGATCTCTGCTACTGGACGTCTATTACTGATGTCTTCTTCTCTACCTTCCTTCTTCATCCTACCTTCCTTTTTTCTTTCTGACCCTCTCTTCCGATCACAGCTTCCCTCTCACCTCAAGCACCCCCATGAAGCCAGAAGTCGAGCTATTAGGCAGCTTAGATCTAACTATGAACAAGCCCTGAACTGCCTAAGACTAGGAGCCCCCTCCTCATTTAGCGTCTAGCACCCGACCAACAATAAAGTTTTATTGAAACAAAGCAGGAAAAAGAGCCGACCATCAGTCTTTCCTCAACAGCCAATCAGAGAGCAGAATGCCCGCGTCGCTCTCGGGAGCTTCATCAGTCAGAGGCGAGGGCGGAGCATGTCGCGCCCGAAATCCGCCCCGTAAGAGCGGAAGTACGGCCGGAAGTCAGCCATAGAGTTTAGGGGCCAGAGTGACCCTGAAGGGAGGTGGCAGGAAAAGCTGAGAACAGCTGCCGGAGGTGACGGAGCGGTGGCCCCGCCCGGTGCGCTGGAAGACGGAGCTTCCAGGTAGCGGCCCGCAGAGTCTGACCCAGAGTACGACGGGGTAGCCGGCGGGAGCCCACGGTCCCTCGGCGGCCTCTTTAAGGGAGGGGGCGGAGCCACGTGAAAGGATCTCTAGGGTGAGGTCACGTGGTGTGGGGCACCTGCGGGGCACACTGGATATTTGGGGGAGCGTCGTCTTTGGGGTGGACACTGTGTGACATCCCTTCCCCCACTGAGACTTGTGCCTTGGAGTTCCATGGGGTGCACGTGGTGGGATTTGGGGATAGGCTCAGGCATGGGGGAGGTGGGCGTGACAACGCTTTATCAGCCAGGGTGCCATCGAAGTGGCTGATCTTAGGATTCCTAAGGTACGAGGGTTGCTCTGTGGTTACAAAGTGGCTCATTGCCTCTGCAATCCAGCCCCTAGGCCTTGTGCTTTCCAGCTTCCCATCCTCTTTCCTTGCAGCTCCAGACTTCCTGAGCCCAGGTCCCCCCAGCTCATCGCCAACATGAGTGCCGAAGTCAAGGTGACAGGGCAGAACCAGGAGCAATTTCTGCTTCTGGCCAAGTCCGCCAAGGGGGCAGCGCTGGCCACACTCATCCACCAGGTGCTGGAGGCCCCTGGTGTCTACGTGTTTGGGGAACTGCTGGATATGCCTAATGTTAGAGAGGTGGGTTCCTGACCTGGATAGCTCCCAAGGAGGCTTGGGGCTGAAGACTGAGAATGGGTGGACAGGGCTCATTTTGCAACCCCATAACCATTCAGCTGAATAAGAGCTTGTGATTCAGAATAGGAGACCTGAGTCCAGCTTGTCTCCATCAATGTCATAGCTCTTAATAATTATATTACCTTGATTGTAGTGTGTGTTAGTTGCTCAGTCGTGTCTAACTCGTTATGACCCCATGAACTGTAGCCCACCAGGCTCCTCTGTCCGTGGGATTCTCCAGGCAAGGATACTCGCATAGGTTGGCATTTCCTACTCCAGGGGATCTTCCCCACGCAGGGATCAAACCCCGGTCTCCTGCATTGCAGGCAAATTTTTTACTGGCTGAGCCACCAGAGAAGCCTTTTACCTTAATCAGCTCACTTTTATTTTAGGACCTACATTTTCTTTTTAAAAAATGGACATGGGGGCTTCCCTCGAAGTCCAGTGGTTAAGACTCCACCTTCCAATGCAGGGGGTGGAGGTTTGATCCCAGGTGGGGAAACTAAAATCCCACATGCCACATGGTATGGCCACAAAAACAAAACAAAAGAGACCTGTTACTGCCCCTCAGTGTCGTAGAAATCCGGTGAGATTATGCGAAAGTGTAAAGTCTGGTACAAATAGAAGGAATGATTGTGAAATAGTCATGACCAGTTCTCTTCCCTTTACAGCATATGCGAATTCACTTAAGTTAGCTAAGGTAGAAGTTATCTTTTTCTTCAAGACACACAATAAGATGCTAGGAACACAGGGGAGAGAACTGTTCACACAGAAGTGATAGAGTTAAAAGTCCAGAGTAAGTAGGTTACCAGAGTAAGTGGGCACCAGCCCAAGCCCTGAGATACCATGACAGTGGTAGGTGGGTGAACTCGGAGTAAATTTTTTGAGGGCCAGTGATTGAGTCAATGCAGTTAGCCTTTCGGGATCCTTCTCATCCCAAAGAAAACTGGCTGCCTTCTTTCCCTGCTTTCCTCTGCAGTGGAATAAAAGAGAATCAAGGGGAAGGAAAAGAGGTAGGTTTTGGGTGCCTGTTTAGCACTCTGCTAGTCATCTGGGAATACCAGAAAAGTACAAGCCACGGGGCTCCCCTTCTGAAACGTACGTTCCAGTTGCGGAATTAAGACGAATGGATATCCATGTATAAATCACTTATTTAGCAAGTATTTATCAGCAGAGCCAAGTACATGCACATTTCTGCTAGACCTGAGTTGGATAGCAGGAACCAGGTCTGTAATCTTGTTGAAAAGACATTGTTAGGTAACGGCTTTGATGGACTAAGTGGGTGATCAGTGGTAGGAGGAGAGGAGGTCTGGGTGGACTGGCTTGGGTGATGCACACTCCCAGCTGAGGCCAGTCTGAAGCAGAGGCACCTCCTAATGCCTGCCCAGATCCTGCAGCTGTCAAGGGAGTGAGGCTAAGGCGGAAGTCCTTGGTGAATTGGGGAGTACAGCAGCTCCCTAAAGGTATTCAAATTCAGAAATACTAAATATACTCTAAGGATGAAACAACACAGTTTGTAATGTCTTGGGGGTGTGTGTGTATGTGTGAGATGTGTTAGATAACTAAACACTATGAAAGTTTTCAACTCTGACTTTAGGGTAGGAATTGGAGGCAGATGGAGGAAGAGGGTGTTGTGGGTCTGGGGGACAGAATCAACAAAGGCCTGGAGGTGAAATTGAGGCTTCCTTGGGGAGAGCAATCAGAAAGGCAGAGAATTCCTTTCGGTGAGCTGGGAGAGCTAATGTTGGAGGGGAAAGTTGGGCCCGGAGACTGGAGTTCAAACAGGCAGTCTGGAGGGTGGAGAGAGAGGCCCTTCCTGTCACCACTTCTCTCCCCTCGTCTTCCCGCAGCTGGCTGAGAGCGACTTCGCTTCCACGTTTCGGCTGCTGACGGTGTTTGCTTACGGGACGTACGCTGACTACTTAGGTAACTGGATGGGGTGGAGCTCTGGAGACTGGAGGTGGGAGAAAGGCAGTTTACAGAGGGACTTAGAAGACATTCCTGGGGTACCTGACGTAGATCCCTTGGATACACAGGGTCAGGGTCAAGACCTGAATTAGCATGGAAAACTCAAAAAAAAAAAAAATAATAAGGAAGGAGGCTAGGACTTCCCACAAAAGTGCAAATCAGGATTTCCTACACTTTATTTTTTTCTAGCCGAAGCCCGGAATCTTCCCCCACTGACAGAGGCTCAGAAGAATAAGCTTCGACACCTATCGGTCGTCACCTTGGCTGCCAAAGTCAAGGTGAGTGACAGTCCCCATTGGGTCCTGAGTCACAGAACACCTTTCTGTATGTCCCTTCTCGAGGGTCTATCGGAAGGAAACGATCGCTGTATTGCTTCTTCTTGCCTCCCTGCCAAGGCCCTCCAGGGCCTACATCTGAACTCCATTACCTTCGGCCTTTGGGGCTGAATATGATTCTCCTAGTTTTCTCTTTTGCTTTTCAGCCAACTCAGGTTCTAAGGAAAACACCTTTTGTGTTTGGATTCAGAATAGCAGCAAGGATGCTGCTGACTGTGTCCTTCAACAGCCCCCTCCTCCCTCCTAAGGAACTACGATCCTGCAAGCTATAGCATGTGACCAAAAAGAAAGAAATCTATAACCCAGAAGTGTTACATATTTGTATTCCCTGTTGGGTCCTGTTTTTGACTATCCCCCCGCCCATCTGCATCTCCCAGTTGTTACCTCACTCTCCGTCATGCTTATGGTTTTACTTAAACCAGGATGTCTCCTGTGATATGCCTCTTTGGAAGTAGATGGAGTAACTCCAGACCTCCCCCACACCACATCCTCCCGAGATGTCAGGGTTGTCTTCACCAGTCCGTGTGCTGTCCTGAGCTGAGCTGGAGGATGGACATTTAGGCAGATGTCCCCCTGTGGTGGAGGCAGTAGAGGACTCGGGGAGCCTGCTTATGTGCTAAGTCACTGCAGTCATGTCAGGCTCTTTGTGATCCCTTGGACTGTAGCCCACCAAGCTCCACTGTCAATGGGATTCTCCAGGCAAGAGTACTGGAGTGGGTTGCCATGCCCTCCTCCAGGGGCTCCTCCCGAGCCAGGGATCGAACCCAGGTCTCTTACGTCTCCTGCATTGGTCAGCGGGTTCTTTACCACTAGCGCCACCTGGGAAGCCCAGGGGACCATATGTCTTTTATTAAGATTGTCCTCCTCACCCTGTTATTTCTCAAGTAGGAATACTTGTTATTTATGTTGCTTTAGAACCAGCCTCTTAGAGGAGGTGATCAGGAGTAGGAGTGGAGGGTGGGCAGGGGGACGGAAAGAAGGGGGTCTTGGAAGCCCGTCTCTGCTGCGGCCCCACACAGACCCCACCGCCCTTGGGCCCCAGTGTATCCCCTATGCAGTGCTGCTGGAGGCGCTGGCCCTGCGCAACGTGAGGCAGCTAGAAGACCTGGTCATCGAGGCTGTGTACGCCGATGTGCTGCGCGGCTCCCTGGACCAGCGCCACCAGCGGCTGGAGGTCGACTACAGCATTGGGCGGGACATCCAGCGCCAGGATCTCAGGGCCATCGCCCGGACCCTACAGGAGTGGTGAGACCCCAGAGAGGGAGGGGCGCTTTGGAGAGGGAGGAGGGCTGGGCAGGGCAGAGGACGGAGGAGACTTCCGAAGGGAAGGAGGAGGGGGAAGCATGCCTGGAGTACCTGGTGTGGGCGGGGGTGGTAGCCTTGAGTGGTAGTCCCCTGAGGGGTGGGTCACCTGTCTCAGGCTGGATGCAGCCCCCCCATCTGTGACCAGCACTGTCCACAGGCCACTGGCCTCTGCCAAGTCTGTTTTCTCGTGTTCTTGTCTGACTTCAGTTTGTTAACACACCTTCCTTTTTTCCCTCTGTAACTTTTCCCACCCAGTTTCTGTTTTAGCTCCTACTCCCATTTTGAAGGGGCTTCCATGGTAGGTAAAGAACCTGCCTGCAATGCAGAAGACGGGTTCAGTCCCTGGGTTGGGAAGATCTCCTGGAAAAGGGAATGGCAACCCACTCCAGTATCCGTGCCTGGAGAATTACATGGACAGAGGAGCCTGGCGGGCTACAGTCCATGGGGTCGCAGAGACTCGGACACGACTGAGCGACTAACCCTTTCCCTTTCCCATCTTGCATGTCACTGCAGGCACTGCCTGTCTCCTCCCATGTCCTCCCTGAGTGTCCTTCTGTCCTGGGAATTTTGTCACAGGCGGTCTCCAGGTGCCCTGGCGAAGCTTCTCGCTCAGACAGGGTTCCCGACACCAGGACCGAGGGCTCTCCCTGAGTCTTTCCCTCGTGAGTCTGTGGTCAGCGCCCTCCCGTGCTGACCGCCTCCCCGCCAACTCCCACAGGTGTCTGGGCTGCGAGGTGGTCCTGTCAGGCATCGAGGAGCAGGTGAGCCGGGCCAACCAGCACAAGGAGCAGCAGCTGGGCCTGAAGCAGCAGATCGAGAGCGAGGTGAGCGGCTGGGGGGCCAGCCGGCCGGACCCAGCTCCTCCTCCGGCCCGGGCCGCTTGTCCCAGGCAGAGGGATTTGGACAGTGGCGGCGGAGACACACCAGCTGGGCAGGGCCGGTCAGGGTCTTGAACCTTCCTTGTTTCCCCCCCTTTCCTTTTCCTCTGGGTAGGTCGCCAACCTGAAGAAAACCATTAAGGTTACAACAGCCGCAGCAGCTGCGGCCACGTCTCAGGACCCCGAGCAGCACCTGGCTGAGCTGAGGGAGCCGGCCCCGGGCACCAACCAGCGCCAGCCCAGCAAAAAAGCCTCCAAGGGCAAGGGGTGAGCGGGTGTGGGGGCCACTCGAGTCCAGGCTGCCTTCTCCTGCCTCCCTCATCCCTTCAGGCGCTTGTGGGGGTCAGGAATGGGGGGTTGCAGTGCCTAGCAGTTCCCTACAGCCCCTGCTGTCTCTCTTTCCCCCTTGCCAGGCTCCGAGGGAGCGCCAAGATTTGGTCCAAGTCGAACTGAAAGGACTGTCGTTTCTTCTTGGGATGTGGGGTGCTCACTGCCCACCCGCCCACCCTGTAGGAGTCCTCAGCCTTCCTGTGCCCCTGGCCAGCTGATAATCTAGGTTCCTGACCCCCACCCCTGCCGGCTCCCCTCCCTGCTCCTCCACTCCCACCCCCAAGCATAGGCCACATCTTCTCCAGGGTCATGGTTTTGTTGGTACTTTTTGTTTCACATGACTTTCTTACATGTTCCATTGTCCCCTCCTCCTCCCCGCCACGCTCTTTGCCCTGTTTCTTTAGGACCCAGCATCTGCCCCTGTTGACTACACGCCACCATCCCCAGCATAAACCCCCCCCCCGCCCCCCCCTGCAAGTTTCTTCCCTGCCGCCCATGCCTTGCATGCCTCTCCCCGCCTGCCCCCCGCCCCCGCCCTGCAGCCTGTTCAGGCAGCATCCAAAGAGCCATAGGGCTCCCACCTTTGTTCCCACGCGGAGAGCTCTGGGAGCCAGCCTGCCATTCTAGGAGTTGCTGGACACTTGTAGCCTAGAATCTTGTCCCTCTGCAGCCGTTCCCATCCTCTCTCCCCCCCGTCGGGTCCTGGGAGCACTGCTGCTCCAGTGACCCCAGAGCCTCAAGACAGCTGTTCTCAAGCTGTCATGAGATGGTTCTTTCCTGGCCCTGGCTGTCCTCAAAAGCCTGATGGCCATCCTGGAAGGATTTATACTTCCTCCTGTGAGTTTGGTGGGGAACGGGAGGGGATATAGATTGTATAAAAAGAGTATATATACATATATCTATATATAACATGACACAGAAATAAATCTATGAGAAGTCTATCTACAAACTATCTCACCAGCCTTGCATGGGGTGTCTTCTGTCTTTGGTATTTGTGGACGCAAAGAAGGCTCTTTCCCTGCCCACTCTAAAGCGAAGTGCCAGAAAAACAAGAGAACCAGGTACTATGCCGAAGCCAACTAGGTGCCTGTCTGGAGACCTAGGCACCCAGTTGGACCTTGGACAGATTGTTCAGTATGTCGGCATTCATTCAGGAGCCGAGGGCGCTTGCTGAGCACCAGCGTGTGCCCGGCTGGAGATACAAAATGATGGTCACTGTCCCTGCTCTCAGGGAACTCTGAGTTCAGCCTCTTTATGTCCTCCTCATAGAATTGTAGGGGAAGAGTTGATAGTAAACTTCGATTTTTGCATCAAAACCACACAGGAGGGCTTCCCTGGTGGCTCAGTGGTAGAGAATCTGCCTGCCAGTGTGGGAGACACAGGTTCGATCCCTGATCCAGCAGATCCCACAGGCGGCAGAGCAGCTAAGCCCGTGCCCCACAGCTACCGACTCCATGCTCTAGAGCCCGGGAGCTGCAACTACTGAGCCCACGTGCCAGAACTACTGAAGCCTGTGCGCCCTAGAGCCCATGCTCCACAACAAGAGAAGCCACCGCAATGAGAAGCCCACACGGCACAATTAGAGTAACCCTCGAAAAGCCTGAGCAACAGTGAAGACCCAGCACAGCCAAAAACTACATAAATGAAAACAAATCACACAGCACTCTCAGGTGTCAGTAAGAAGCTGTAGTTGGACTCCTGTCCCCTGTCCATGGCAGAGCATTCGAGAGGTGTGCTGGGAGGTTTGGTCCCCTTGGCCCAGTGCACTGCTGGCACACCCTAAACTCGGGGTGCTCTAGTGTAAGGGACAGTTGGTCTCCCACCTGCACGAGAGACAATTGCCTCCTGAGGGTCCCAGTGTTGACCGAGCCGCTCTCCCTAGCTTGTGCTCTCCTCTAGGGGGAGACCATCATTTACTGGTCTAAAAGTATCAGTTAAAATCGAATTGGAAGTAGGGGTGGATCCCGAGTGTTTGGTTAAAAGTGGGCTGGGTGAGTCTGTTGTCTTGAGGGGCAGTGTAGACTTACTGAGACAAGTCCAGGGAGCCCTGTCGTCACAGTTGACACTCTTGGCCTCTCATTTTAGCTTTGGTTAGACTAGCCTGTTGTTCAGTCTCTAAGTTGGCTCTGTGACCCCATGGCCTGCAGCACACCAGGCTCCCCTGTCCTTCAGTATCTCCCAGAGTTTGCTCAAACTTATGTCCATTGAGTCAGTGTTGCCATCCAACCACTTCATCCTCTGTCGCCCCCTTCTCCCTTCCTCAGTCTTTCTCGGTATCAGGGTCTTTTCCATTGAGTTGGCTCTTCGCATCAGATGGTTGCCAACTATTGGAGACTGTTGAGACTTTTGCATCTTGATTCTAAGTCTTTACCTCTGAAATAAATCCCTCTGCTCTCCCACACCATCCACTTCTGTAGAAGTTGTGAACTCCTGGTGCTTCAAGCCTGTGTCTCCTCCCTCTGCCCATACCCCACTTTTTTCTTGAGCTTTAATATCTCATTTTCCTGTAAGCTGCCTCCAGCTATGACTCCATAACTGCCCTGATCCCTGCAGTTCCAACTGTCAGTGAATGGCTTCAGGGTGTGGTGCGGGTGGTCTTGGACTGCCAGGTCCTATACCCAGAGGGAGAAGGGGCCATTCACAGCCTCAAGGACATGCAAATGCAGTTTGTCTTTGACTTACAAAGACAGGGCACTTGCCTCCCAAGTCTTAGAGGTGGGGGAATGGATTATTTGTGAACTGTTTTGACCATGGAATTTGGTTCAGGATTTATGGATTCCCAGGTGGTGCTAGTGGTAAAGAACCTGCCTGCCAATGCAGGAGATGCAAGAGATGCAGGTTCAATCCCTGGGTTTGGAAGATCACCTGGAGGTGGAAATGACAACCCACTCCAGTATTCTTGCCTGGAGAATCCCACGGACAGAGGAACCTGGTGGGATACAGTCCATAGGATCACAGAGTCAGGACTGAAGTGACTTAGCACATTAGGGATTTCATGTATAACAAAGCCTAGGGTTCCAGGAAAATTCTCCCAACCAAAAATTCTCATCACTTGTACATTCTTACACGCTGATCCCAACTCTATGGCAACCGTAGCTAGAGGAACTTAGGGCTGGGCCACTGTGATAGGAGGGGAAAGAGAACTTGCCTTCATGTGAATTCAGAGTTCACACACATGAAACAGGTAACTCTTAGAAGGTTAAGCCAAACTCTCTGGACATAAAAAGTGCATTTAGTGCTCGCTTCGGCAGCACATATACTAAAAAAAAAAAAAAAAGTGCATTTATACAAACATGAAAGTGTGTAAAAGGGGGTGGACCTTTATACACAAAAAGCAAAGACAGGGACTTCCCTGCTGGCCCAGTGGTTAAGTCTCTGAGCTCCCAATGGGGGCCCAGGTTCGATCCCTGGTCGGGGAACTAGATCCCACATGCTGCAGCTAAGACCTGGTGCAGCCAAATAAATGAATAAATATTTAAAAAAAAAAAGCAAAGACAGTGTCTCCAGTCAGTATTTAATGTGCATGTGTGCATGCGTGCTCAGTCGTGTCCAACTCTTTCTGACCCCATGGGCTGTAGCCCACCAGGCTCCTCTGTCCATGGGCTTCTCCAGGCAAGAATACTGGAGTGGGTTGCCATTTCCTTCTCCAGGGGATCTTCCCAACCCAGGTCTCCCAGATCCCTCTTCTCAAACCCATGTCTCTTGTATCTCCTGCATTGGCAGGCAAATTCTTTACCACTGGCACCACCTGGGAAGCCCGTGTTTGATGAGATCCTGTTAAAGAGAAGTGATAAATTCTCTGCTTAAGTGCAACATCGGTGGAGAGACAGTAGTTGAGAGGGGCAAGTCTAGGCAGTGAGTGAGTTCTCTGTTGCTGTGTAACAAATTACCCTGAAACCTAGTGGCTTAAAACAACACACGGTTATTATCTCGGTTTCTACGGCCCGGAAATCTGCACAACTCAGCACTACAGTTTTCTGCTGAGTTTTCAGGGTCACTTCCAAGGCTACCACAGGTTGTGAGTGAGGGTGTCTCAGCTCAGGGTTCCGGTGTGTGGGACTTACTTCCAGGCATAGCCAGTGATTGTCAGCAGGATTCCCTACCTCTGGGTGGTCAGGCCGAGGTCCTCACTCCTTGGCTGACTGTAGGTCAGAGGCTGCCCTCTTCGTCAGAGCGAGAGCCAGAGACCGTTTCAGCAAGGTCCAGTCTTCTGTAACCTAATTGGGGAGGAAACATCCCGTCATTCACCAGTCACCAAGTCCAGCCTAGTGATCATTAGAAGGCAAGGATCTTTGGAAGGTGTGTCGGAGGTGTCCTACCACAAGCAGTGTTTTTTTGGTCCACCAGTGTCAGAATCATCAGGGGAGCTTTTGAAAATGCATGTTGCTGAACCCCACTCGCACCACGGTTCCTACTGAATTCGGATCTCTGCAGTTGGACTGGAAATGGGACTTCACTGCTCAGTTCGGAGCTGTGATGGCCCATTTATGTAAGCAGACTTGCCCAGATTAGTGCCACCTTGGATCAGCCGAAAAGGCTTCAACCGTAGGGCCTTGGAGGACGGATGAGGAGGCCAGGGGCACCATCTGGGAGAGAAAAATGAGCAAATGTGAAACTCTTGAGTACAGAACTTGTCTGTCCTCTGAGGTTCTTAACTATACGATTACATAATTAAGTGTGTGGTAAGTACTAAGAAGTATAGGGTGACGCGAAAGCCCTTACCAGAGAATCAACTTCTCATCTGGGGTCAGGGAAGCCTCTGACGAGGATGTGACCTTTAAATTGAAACTAGATACCCAAGTAGCAGTTAACCTGATAAAGAAATGGGAGGATGAGCATTCTGAGTGGGAGGAATCAGAAGAAGGCCTAGAGCTGGAAAGTTTTCTTCCTGTGACCTGCTTTGGCTCCCTAAAGTGAAATGTGCTGTTTGGGGAGTGGGACAGGGAATACAGTCCTATGCTTCTACCAATTGTTCATGTATCTAATCAATTGATAAATATATCTTGACTGAAAAATCTGAAATAATACAAATCATAATGTATATATTATACTTCTCAGCATTGGGATTTTGGGTGACTTTCATCTTTTTTGCCCATCTCTATTTTCCAATCTTTCTATGATAATTGCTAATGAAAAATAGTATTTATTATTAAGTACTATTAGTAATATTTATGAATCACTTACTGTGATCAAGCACTCTTAGTGCTTTATGGATATAAACTCATTTAATACAACAACCTTCTGAGGTTAATATCACTACCATCTGCTTCTAAAGATGATGGACGTGGTACAGAGAAGTCGTCTTAACCTGCCTAGGGTCACACAGATTATGATGGAGTAGGCTCACCCCACCCTGTCTCTCTGACAGTCCTGGACAGAACACACAGCAACAGTTATCTGAGATCTGTGGTGAACAGTAAACACAGCAGGGACGTCCCTGGTGGTCCAGCGGTTGGGACCCATGCGCTTTCACTGCTGAGGGCCTGGGGTTTGATCCTTGGGAACTAGGATCCTGCAAGCCACACAGTGCAACCAGAAAAACCCAAAAAGCAAACAAGCAAACAAAAAGTAAATGGTAGTTGGGAGAAAGACACCAGAATTCAAAGTTCCACTAAAACAGTGGTGAGTTTTCCTTCCCCCCACCCCTTCAGTATCGCCCGGAATGAACTCAAAGGCAGCCCAAACCTAGAAGTGCACATCTGGTGTGAGCTGAAAGGCTCCCCTTGGAGCCCTCTGCTGCAGATCTAAGAAGGGGGCTCTGACAGTGGGGGGGAAGTCCCCTCTCCCCTCCAGCCCCACGGGACACCAGGGTGGCGGTAGCTACGGCAGCACAGTGACAGCAACGGTGGCCAGGCAGACACTGGAAACTCTGGGAAGGAGAACCCTTCTCTCTGACCACTGGAGCTCTGGTCACAAAAATGTGGAGCAAATCTGCCCTTCTTTTTCCGTTCTCTCTTCTCTTATTGCTTGACTCAGACACATAGTGAGAAATGTCCAACAGAGGGACTTTCCTGGTGGTCCAGTGGCTAGGACCCCCAATACAGAAGGGGCCAAGTTTGATCCCTGGACAGGGAACTAGATCCAGTATGCTGCAACAGAAGATCCAAGTGCCACAACTAAGACCTGGCTCAGCCAAATAAATGTTAAAAAAAAAAAAAAAAATGTCCAGCAGAGCAGAGAAACTAAAGCTCTGACTTTTGGGCCAGAGGATTGGAAAGAGAAGCTCCAGAGAACCAGAAAGTACCAGGAGATCACAGAAAGATAAATCAAGATAGCAGCCTAGATAGCTCTGTGCAAACTCCTGGGCTCACCTCTGAGCTGTGTAAGCATGAATCTGACCCTGAACAGCTTACCTGAAGCCTTGTCAGCTGAGCTATAAGACAGGCCACTGTCCAGGTCTGACTGGCCACTGGGTGGCACACACGTAGGACTGATCCAGATAGCACTGCGAACTGAAAATTAAATTGACGTTGGAACCACAGTGCAAAAAAGGCAGGTTGCTGCCTGATTCTAACCTAGTTGATCACTTGCTGAAACAAGATATAATCTTTAGTATTTTTTTCATAAGACCCAGAGTCTCCAAACTGTATTCAGACTTTCAGGGTATGATCTGAAATTACTCAGTATATAAAGAGCTCTCCAGGAAAAGACAGAGATGACAGAGGTTTTGGAAGGCAAAGACTCCAAAGCAGTTAGTGTAACTATACTGGAAGAAGAAAGGGAGAATGCTCTTGAAACAAATGAAAATATATTAATAGAAAGTTTCAGCAAAGAAGTAAAAGGTACAAAGAAGAAGTAAATGGAGATTTTTAGAACTAAAAAAATAGGAATAACCAAAATAAAATCTTTGCTGGGTAGGTTTTAATAGCAGAATGAAGATGACAGACAAAAGCGTGAGTTTGAAGGTAGATCAATATAAATTATGCAATCTTGGGAATTCACTAGTGGTCCAGTGATTAGGACTTGAGCTTTCACTGCCAGGGCCTGGGTTCAGGCCCTGATCAGGGAACAAAGATCCCACAAGCCGAGCGGCACAGCCAGAAAAAAATTATGAAATCTAAACAGATAAAAAAGATAAAAAGCAAAAACAAAAAAAAAAAACGACCAGAGCCTCAGGGCCTGTCGAACAATATTAAAGGTCTGACATTTGTGTCAACAGATTCTCAGAAGGTGAGGTGAAAAATACAGAACAGAAAAATTATTAGAATGGAAAATAATTTAAAAAATAATATGTGTATATGTATAACTGAATCACCTTGCTGTGCACCTGAAACACTGTAAGTCAATTATAGTTCAATAAAATATATACATAAAAAAAAAGAAATCATAGCTAAAAATGTCCCAAATTTGGCAAAAGATGAACATGAGTTCAGTTCAGTTCAGTTGCTCAGTCGTGTCTGACTCTTTGCGGCCCCTTGGACTGCAGCATGCCAGGTCTCCCTATTCATCACCAACTCACGGAGTTTACTCAAATTCAAGTCCATTGATGTCATCCAACCATCTCATCCTCTGTCGTCCCCTTCTTCTCCTGCCCTCAATCTTTCCCAGCATCAGGGTCTTTTCAAATGAGTCAGATTTTTGCATCAGGTGGCCAAAGTATTGGAGTTTCAGCTTCAGCATCAGTCCTTCCAATGAATATTCAGGACTGATTTCCTTTAGGATGGACTGGTTAGATCTCCTTGCTGTCCAAGGGACTCTCAAGAGTCTTCTCCAACACCACAGTTTAAAAGCATCATTTCTTCAACACTCAGCTTTCTTTGTAGTCCAACTCTCACATCCATATATGACTATTGGAAAAATCATAGTTTTGACTAGAGGCCCTCGGTTGGCAAAGTAATGTCTCTGCTTTTTAATATGCTTTTGAGGTTGGTCATAAGTTTTCTTCCTAGAAGTAAGTGTCTTTTAATTTCATGGCTGCAGTCACCATCTGCAGTTGTTTTGGAGCCCCAAAAAATAAAGTCTGTCACTGTTTCCACTGTTACCCCATCTACTTGCCATGAAGTGATGGAAACAGATGCCATGATCTTAGTTTTCTGAATGTTGAGCTTTAAGCCAACTTTTTCACTCTCCTCTTTCACTTTCATCAAGAGGCTCTTTAGTTCTTCTTCACTTTCTGCCATAAGGGTGGTGTCATCTGCATATCTGAGGTTATTGTTATTTCTCCCGACAATCTTGATTCTGGCTTGTGCTCCATCCAGCCCAGCATTTCTCATGATGTACTCTGCATATAATTTAAATAAGCAGGGTGACAATATACAGCCTTGATGTACTCCTTTTCCTATTTGGAACCAGTCTGTTGTTCCATGTCCAATTCTAACTATTGCTTCCTGACCTGCATATAGGTTTCTCAAGAGGCAGGTCAGGTGGTCTGGCATTCCCATCTCTTGAAGAATGTGCCACAGTTTTCTGTGACCCACACAGTCAAAGGCTCTGATGTAGTCAATAAAGCAGAAGTAGATATTTTTCTGGAACTCTCTTGATTTTTGATCCTCCAAGGGAGGTTGGCAATTTGATCTCTGGTTCTTCTGCCTTTTCTAAATCCAGCTTAAACATCTGGAAGTTCACGGTTCACGCACTATTGAAGCCTGGCTTAGAGAATTTTGAGCATTACTTTACTAGTGTGTGAGATGAGGGCAATTGTGTGGTAGTTTGAGCATTCTTTGGCACTGCCTTTCTTTGGTATTGGAATGAAAACTGACCTTTTCCAGTCCTGTGGCCACTACTGAGTTTTCCAAATTTGCTGGCATATTGAGTGCAGCACTTTCATAACATCATCTTTTAAGTTTTGAAATAGCTCAACTGGAATTCCATCACCTCCACTAGCTTTGTTTGTAGTGATGCTTCCTAAGGCCCACTTGACTTTGCATTCCAGGATGTCTGGCTCTAGGTGAATGTTTCCACCATCGTGATTATCTGGGTCATGAAGATCTTTTTTGTACAGTTCTTCAGTCTATTCTTGCCACCTCTTCTTAATATCTTCTGCTTCTGTTAGGTCCATACTATTTCTGTCCTTTATTGTGCCCATCTTTGTATGAAATGTTCCCTTAGTATCTCTAATTTTCTTGAAGAGATCTCTAGTCTTTTCCATTCTGTTGTTTTCCTCTATATCTTTGCATTGATCACTGAGGAAGGCTTTCTTATCTCTCCTTGTTATTCTTTGGAACTCTGCATTCAAATGGGTTTATCTTTCCTTTTCTCCTTTGCCATTAGCTTCTCTTCTTTTCACAGATATTTGTAAGGCCTCCAGTTCTTTTTCTTGGGGATGGTCTTGATCCCTATCTCCTGTACAGTGTCACAAACCTCTGTCCATAGTTCTTCAGGCACTCTATCAGATCTAATCCCTTGAATCTATTTGTCACTTCCACTGTAAAGGATTTGATTTAGGTCATACCTGAATGGTCTAGTGGTTTTCCCTACTTTCTTCAAAGATAAGCATACAGACTGAAGAAACTTGGTGAGAGCAAACAGGATACACTCAAAGAAATCCATGACCAGACACATCATAATCAAATTGCTGAAAATTAAAGACAGAAAAACATTCTAAGGCCATTCAGAGAAAGACAATGCATTTCATATACAAAAACATATATCAAAAACAATGACTCAGATTACAGGAGATTTCTCATTAGTGATTACAGAAGCCAGAATAAAGTGGAACAATGCTTAAAGTGCTGAAAGAACACTGTCAACTCAGAATTCTGTATCCAGTGAAAATATCACTCAGGAATGAGTGGAATAAAGACATTCTTGGGTGGAGGAGAAGTATGAGAATCTGGTATCATCAGATCTACTGTAAAAGAAATGCTAAAGGGTGGTCTTGAGACTGAAGAGAAATAACAGAAGAGACTTGAGGTGTCAAGAATAAAGGAAGGGGTGCTTCCCTGGTGACCCAGTGGTTAAGAATTTATGCGTCCATTGCCTGGGGTCAGTCCCTGTTCGGGGAACTAGGTCCCATATGCCGCAACTAAGGCCCAGTGCAGCTAACTAAATGAACAAATATTAAATAAAAAAGTAAAAGGATGGGAAAAGAAGTACCATGCAATACTAATCAAAAGAAAGATGAAGTGGCTGTAGTAATATCAGACAAATTAACTTTAGAGCAAAGAAAATTACCAGGGATGAAGAACACTGAAGAACAATGATAAAAAGTTGTTTTCCAAGAAGACATAATTCTAAATGTCTCTGTTTCTAACTACAGAGCTTCAAAATACATGAAGCAGAAACTGATACATATCAAGGAGAAAATGGACAAGTCTATAGTTACAGCAAAAAAAAAAAAAAGTCAAAATTGCTCTCTTAGTAAATCAATGGAACAAGTAAACAGAAAATCAGTGAATATATAGCTGTATGTGGCAACCCACTCCAGTACTCTTACCTGGGAAATCCCATGGATGGAGGACCCTGGTAGGCTACAGTCCATGGGGTTGCAAATAGTCAGACATAAATTTCACTTCATAGAACTGAATGATGCCATCAAACACCAGAAACTAATTAAAATTTCTAGAACAGTCCCACAGACAGTAGAATACACTTTTTTCCCCCTCCAAGTGCACACAGAATGTTTACCAAGATAGACTATATCCTGGGTCATAAAATTAACTTTAACAAATTTAAAAGGTCATACGAAGTATATTTTCTGAGCATAATATAATTAAAACTAGAAATCAGTAACAGAAAGATAAAAAGGAAGTTGCCAAACACTCAGAAATTAAACAACACACTTCTAAACCTAGAGTCCAAAGGGGTGGTCTCAAAAGAAATTAGGAAATACTGTGAACTTAACAAAAAGGAAGATATAAAATATTAAAAACATATGTAATCACTAAAGCAGTGATTACAGGAAAAATTAGAGTCTCAAATGCTTGCATTAGAAAGGTCTAAAGTCAACAATCTGTACTTCTCTCCCTTGAGAAGGTACATAAAGATGAGCAAAGGCAAGTAGGAGGAAAACCCAAGAGCAGAACATAATGAATATGAAAACCAAAAAAAAAAAAAAAAAATCAGTGAAACAAACATTGATTCTTTGAAATGATCAATAAAATTGATAAACCTCTAGCTATACTGAACAAAAGGAGAAGGCAACAGCACCCTACTCCAGTACTCTTGCCTGGAAAATCCCATGGACGGAGGAGCCTGGTAGGCTGCAGTCCATGGGGTCGCTAAGAGTCGGACAGGACTGAGCAACTTCACTTTCACTTTTCACTTTCATGCATTGGAGAAGGAAATGGCAACCCACTCCAGCATTCTTGCCTGGAGAATCCCAGGGACGGGGGAGCCTGGTGGGCTGCCGTCTATGGGGTCGCACAGAGTCGGACACGACTGAAGCGACTTAGCAGCAGCAGCAGCATACTGAACAAAAACAAAAAAAAAAAAGAGAAAGTACAGATAACCAATATCAGGAATAAAAGGAGATATCACTGCAAACCCCACAAAGATTAAAGGTTAGTAAGGGAATGCTACAAACAATTCTACACACAAATCCAGTAGCTTTGATGAACCAGACCAACTCTGAAAGTCACAAGTTACCAAAACGCCACCAAGAAGAGAGATGTAAATACAAATGTACAACCAGAAAACTTTCAGAAAATAGCAGAAGAAAATCTTAGTCACATACCAAGAGTTTGGCAAAGTGTTCCTGGATATGATACCAAAATCTTGATTCTTAAAAGAAAAAAAAAAGTGAGAAGTTGGACTTCATCGAAATTTAGAATTTTGCTTTGAGAAAGACAACACCAAAAAGAGGAAAAAACAGACTATAGAATGGGAGAAAGTACTTGTAAATCCCTATCTAACAAACGACTTCTAACCAGAATACTTAAGGAAAGCTTGAAACTCAACAGTAAGAAAATAACCCAATTTTGAAAAAACAGCTGAAAGCCTTAGATACTTCATCAAAGAGGCTATAATGATGACAAACAAGCACATGAAAGGATGTTCAACACCATTAGTCACCAGGGAAATGCAAATTAAAACCATGGTGAGATGTTTATAAACGTTTCACTGTGCATAAAAGAATACCCACACACCTAATAGAATGGGTAAAATAAAATAAAAACTGACAATACCAACTATTGGCAAGGATACAAAGCAACTGGAACTCTTCTTACATGGCTGGTGGGATTGCAAAACAGTCCAGCCACTCTGGGAAACAGTTTGGCATTTTCTCACAAAGTTAAATATGCACTTCCATATGACCTAGAAATCCCATGCCATTTCTCTCCTAAAGAAACTAAAACATGTTCACACATGTGTACATGATTTTTTATGGCAGTTCTATTCATAATTGCCAAAAACTGGAAACAACTGGAATGTTCTTTGACAGATGAATGGATGAATAAACTATAAACCCACAGTGAAACAGTACTTGGCAGTAGGAAGGAGTGAACTATTAATACACACAACAACATGAGTGCGTCTAAAAGGCTTTATGCTGAGTATAAGAGTCATTCTCTAAAGGTTGCATAGCATAGCAACACCTTTATTGCTGGTTTGGTTCTGGAGTGAGTCAGATGAATTTTTTGGTTTCCCAGTGCACATAAAAATTATGTTTTCGCCGTACCATAGTCTATTATATGTGCACTGGCATTATGTCTAAAAATTAATTTAAAAATGCTTTAGTTTAAAATGCTTCATACCTTAATTTAGAAACGCCTCATCCTTAATTTAAAATGCTTCATCGCTAAAAAATCCTAACCATCATCAGGGCCTCCAGCAAGTCATAATCTTTTTGCAACAGTAACATCAAAGATCACTGATCGGGGTCTTCCCAGGCAGTCCAGTGGTTAAAGCTTCGCCTCCCAGTGCAGGGAATGCGAGTTTCATCCCCGGTCGGGGAACTAAGATCCCACATGACTCTTGGCCAAAAAACCAAAACATAAAAAACAGTATTGTAACAAGTTCAGTAAAGACTTAAAAAAGCTCACTGGCCACAGATCTGTGAATTTTGCAAATGTAATGATAATGAGAAAGTTTGAATGTTGCCAGAATTACCTTCTCCAGTGGTTCAGCAGTAAAGAATCCACCTGCAGGGACTTCCCTTATAGTCCAGTGGCTAAGACTCCATGGTCCCAGTACAGGGGGCCTGGGTTCAATCCCTGGTCAGGGAACAAAGATCCCACATGCCTCAACTAAGCCCCAGCACAGCCAAAAAAAAAAAAAAAAAAAAGAATCCACCTGCAGTGCAGGAACCAGAGGGGACATGTGTTCCATCCCAGGGTCGGGAAGATACCTTGGAGGAGGGCATGGCAATCCACTCCAGTATTCTTGCCTAGAGAATCCCATGGACAGAGATACCTGGCAGGCTGCAGTCCATAGGATAGCAAAGAGTTGGGCACAATGAAGCGACTTAGCATGGCATAGAGACATGTAGTGAGCAAAATCTGTTGGACAAAATGGTACCAGTGGCCTTGCTCAGTGCTGGGCTTCCACAAATATTTCAATTTGTTTAAAAAAGAAACACAAAAAACCAGAATCTGTGAAGTAAATAAAGCAAAGCACAATAAAACAACATAAGCCTGTGTATCATTTCATTATATGACATTCTGGAAATGGCACATTTGTACCAATGATGAACATATCAGTGGTTGCCAAGGATTAGGACTGGGGGGAGGGGTGGCCACAAAGGAGTAGCAGAAGAGGGTTTGGGGATGATAGAACTTTTTTTAGAAATATCTATGTATGTATTTATTTGATATGCCGGGTCTTAGTTGCAGCCTGCAGGATCTTTGAACTCTTAGTTGCAGCCTGTGGGATCTATTTCTCTGACCAGGGATCGAACCCAGGTCCCCTGCACTGGAAGCTTAGAGTCTTAACCACTGGACCACCAGGGAAGTCCTGTGAGGGAATTATTTTGATCCTGATAGTGGTGGTGCTTCCACAAGTCAGTACATGTTCAAACTCATAGAACCCATGCACAGAAATTTTATTGTATGTTAAAAAATATTGAAAAAAAACCCACAAATAAACCAGACATACTGAGCCACTGGCATCCATCATTTTAAACACTATGCTTTGACTTGGGTAAATGTTATAAATTTGAAATAAACAAAAAAAAAAAAATCAAGGAACGTTCTATTTAAAGGACCCCCATGGGGAATCATGCCTCACAGCATGTTAGTATAGTTTGTGTCTGTCTGGACTTTGAGTCCCGGCTCTTGAGTTCTGCGAGGTAGCTGTATGGGGTTCAAATCACCTGTTACTTAAGCAGTGAAGCAGGAGCACGGGTTTGGAGGGCATCTGTAATTGTTGCTAGGCTGTACTGAAATGCTCTTCAACCTAGAGATTCTGCTTTAGTGGGTCTGGGGTGGTGGTTCTGATCAGCTGCCACTTTGGGGAACATCCAGAGAAAGTGATCTCAAAGGTCTCTTTCAACTCTACAACTGTTACTTATATTATATACTGGGTTTGCTTGGAATTAAGGTCTATCTGTGCCACCTTCCCTGTGAATTGGGAATTGCCCCCACTCGGAATCTAGGCTATCTAAGTTCAGCGGTGGTTTTCTTAGACTCTAGCTTTGTTTTCTTTTTTTCTTTCTTTTTTAAAGATACAACTTTTAAAATAATTTTATAGGGCTTCCCAGATGGCGCTAGTGTAAAGAAACTGCCTGCCAAAGCAGGAGACGAAAGAGATGCAGGTTCGATCCCTGGGTTGGGAAGATGCCCTGGAAGAGGGCGTGGCAACCCACTCCAGTATTCTTGCCTGGAGAATCCCATGGATGGAGGAGCCTGGCGGGCTACAGTCCATAGGGTTGCAAAGAGTGAGACACAACTGAAGTGACTTAGCACACATTTATTTATTTTTGGCTGTGTTGGGTCTTAGTTTCTGTGAGGGCCTTTTTTCTCTAGATGGGGTGATCGGGGGCTACTCTCCAGTTGCAGTGTGCAGGCTTCTCATCCCAGTGGCTTCTCTTGTTGTGGAACACGGGCTCTAGGACGCTTGGGCTTCAGTAGTTGCCGTTTCCGGGCTCTAGAGTGCAGGCTCAGTAGGTGTGGTGCGCGGGGTTAGTTGATCTGAAGCACGTGGGATCTCCCAGGACTAGGGATCGAACGTGTGTCCTGCGTTGTCAGGTGGGTTCTCTACCACTGAGCCACCAGGGAAGCCCTAGCTCTGTTTTCTTTCATCAAACCATTTCCCACATCAGTGTCACCTTAACCTTTCCCCCGGTATTTCTGCTCCTTCTTTTAGAGACCCAACCCCACTCCATGGCCCTTTCTCACATCCCCCAGCTTCCTGTGTCCAGATGTCCTAGCCTCAGACCTTCAGACACTTGGTTGGTCTCCATCTAGAGAAAACTGACATCTCGGGGATAATTGTTCAGACCCTGCACACTATCCAGGTGGCAGGTAACAGAGCAGATGAGGAGAATGGGCTGGATGCTGGGAGAAACCAGTGATTTAGTGGTGTCTGACTCTTTGTGACCCCCTGGACTGTAGCCCGCCAGGCTCCTCTGTCCATGGGATTCTCCAGGCAAGAATACTGGAGTGAGTTGCCATTTCCTTCTCCAAGGGATCTTCCTGACTCAGAGATTGAGCCTGGGTCTCCTGCACTGCAGACAGATTTTGTACTGTCTGAGCCACCAGATGGTGGACCAAAGGTGCAGGACAGGGGCAGGGAGGGTCACAGGGGCAAAATCAGGCGTCTGTCTCATGCACTGAGTCAAACATGTCCTCTGTACTCATGCACCCCACTCTCATAATTCTGAGCTATGAATCCGTGTCCCCATTGCCAACAGGGCCTGGAAAAAGGCCCATTTTACAAAGCAGGACACCGATTCTAAGAGGTGAAGACTTCCCCCGGGCTTGCTCCTGCCGGTCTGTACTCCTAATTTCACCCCTCTCTCTAATTCATAGTCTCCCACCAAGTCTCAGACTCTCCCACCCTGTCATTTTCTTGGGTGGGGGAAATCGTCCAAGTGAGTCTGGCCACGTCCTCTGGACACCTGGCAGGTTGAGGCTGGGTCATGGCGACTGATGCATTTCAAAGAGCTGACCTGGAAATGAAACATCAGCATTCCTCCTGCGTGCTGTCCTGCTCCCTGACCCTCACCCGCCATAGCAGACAGGACAGGAAAGTGCCAGGGGGCTGGTTTTAGGGCATTTCATTCAATTTTGCTAGTCCTTAGTTTCCCACCATGTATCTTAGCTGAAGAATACCATCACAGGCCTTGCAAATATGAGCTGGGTTTGCAGGGTGGTCATCACTCAGGAGTTGGGAGCAGGGGTGAAAATTGATTTATTCATGCGTCTGAAGCCAGGACCCAAACGGCAATGCTTGTGAAACCCTGGATGACTCACCTGGATTGAAACCAGGGCAACACTTGGCCTGCTCCAGCCCCCACTCAGAACTGCGCCCAGGAGCGTGGGCCCTGGAGCTGGAATCCAGGTTGAGAGGTTGGGCTTGAGCTGCAGCCTGAGATGTTGGAGTGAGAAGGGACACCCACAGCTGCGGTCCAGGGAAGGGAGGTCTTGCCCAAGGCCACATGGCTGGGCTGGTGGCAGAGCTGAGCCAAGGAGCCTGGGGGCGCCTCCAGGCTCCCATGGGAGCCTCCTCCCATGCTCTTTCACCTGCTGCCTCTGGAGATTGATGACAATTCTTCCACTCCCAGAGGAAGAAAGGGGTGACCTGGACAGGGCACAGGTTACACTGGAAGTTGAGGACTGGGGATGCTTTGAGCTCCAACAATTCAGCATCCCAGGTGGAGATGAATTCTCTCCTGTTTGACTTCTGGGATTTCTGGTTGGTTCCTTTGACCATGGAAGTGCATCGAAAGTGGCTGGGTGACTAAGACTTAGTACCCGATCTGGACAGGACATCACTACTTGGTTGCTGATGAGCTCACCTTCATCTGCCCGTTGTGTGTCTGGATAAATCCACTTGAATCTGTTTGCCCGTCAAGGACACGGGAAAATCTCCTTCCCAGAGAGGACCCGGTGCTGTTTTTGCCTTTGATTTATCAACTGACAAGGGCAGCAGATGTTTATAAAGCAGAAACCACCCTCAGACTCTCATAGGCACTCTCCATCACTGGTGAGTTTCTGGGAGGGACAGGGTGACCCATTTGCTGAGCCAGGTCAAGCAGGAGCGAATGTTTTGAGAAATTAGAGCTCCTCAAGCTGGTCCTGAGCTGCTCAGGTTCCAGGCTAGTTTTCTTCCCTGGGCTCAAATTCTCAACAACTGGGGCTGGAGGTTTTGAAGAACGCTGCTGCCTCGAGTTCCTCCCGTTTGAAGACCGGAGTGGGGTCCTTCCTGCTCTGTACCCCAAGTGTTCCTGCCTACAGTCTAGGCAAGAAATGCCCAAGCGACAAGGGGCAGAAAACTTGTCGGACACCTACATGCATGCTCTGCCACCCCCTCAAAAGCGAGGAAGCCTGCAGGACAGTCGCTGTCAGTCTCACCCCCAACCCGGCCTGGCCACATGCACTGCTGCTTTTCATGAGGCATTGACAGCCCCACTGCGGGACCATTGCAGTGTTGGGCTTGAATGAGTTAAGAAGGCCACGCATGGAGATAGAGGGAGGTAAGGCGACTAGAGAAGGAAATGGCAACCCACTCCAGTGTTCTTGCCTGGAAAACAGTTCATGGGGTCGCAAAGAGTTGGACACGACTCAGAGACTAAACACAAGGTGACTAGGAGACAGGAGGGTTGAAACTGAACATGGAAGAGATCAACAAAGCCAGACACAACACCATAAATCAACAATACTTCAATAAAATACATTAAAAGAAAAAAAAAGTAAAGCCAGACGCCTACTTGGTCTTTTTTCCATTCTCCTTTATTTCATAAACACCTAGTTACAAGTTGCACAAATCAAAAAATAAAGGCAGAGAGGGTGTGGGGAAGACCTTTGTGATGTGAAGCAGGTAGGAAGGGAAAAAGGGTTGGGGACAGGTCCTTTCCCTCCACACACAGCCCTGGATGAGGGCTGTGGCCCCTACAGTAGGGGATATGAGGAGGAGGTGGGCAGAGAGCCAGGGTCACTGGGGCCCCTAAACCCAGAGCTCACCTCAAAGCCCCTTCAATGCATGGCAGGAGCAGAACGAGGAAAGGAAGGAGATTCAGAGACGGAGTAGCAAAGTGAAAAATCAAGTCATTGTGGTAAAGAGGTTAAAGAAGGAAAGGAAAAAGGGCGGTGAAAGGTTCTCCCTGAGACCCCCAGGGAGGGGCTGGGGCCAGCTTGCCTGTTAATTTAATATTAAATTGGGAGTGGGAGTTGAAGGGGAAAAGTTATCTCAGGGGATGACATCTCAGCCTCTCAGCTTGTACCTGGGGTGGGAAACAGAAACACACAAATTAAAAGGAAGACAAGATACAGAAACCAGGAGTTCTGCCTTTCTGTACCAATTAGAACTTCTACTTGGGGGCTTCCCTGGTGGCCCAGTGGCTAGGACTCTGTGCTCGCAATGCAGGAGACCTGGGTTTGATCCTGGTCAGGGAATTAGATCCCACATGCTACAACTAAAACTTGGTAACAGCCAAAATTAAAAAAAAAATTTTTTAATAAATACAAAAAAATAAAAATAAAAAACCAACCTCTTCTACCAACCAGGGTGGTGGTTGCTGGGTACCTAGGCTGCTTCTGCTGCAAGGCTGAGTGATGCTCACATACTACACGCCTCACCCCGTCCTGTTCCTGCCCGCCCGGTGGTACTTACAAGAGATACAAGAGAGGCCGAGGGCTCAGGGCCCTCACCAGTCGTAGCGGCGGGACTGTCGGGATGGGGAGTCCTCGGGTCCCTGTATAGCCAGGCGGGGAGGCCCCTCAGCCCTTCGTCCTCCGCCCCCGGAAGCCTCATGCCTCCGAAATTCCAGAGGGCGCTGCTGCCGGAATCGGGAGGTCTCCCTCCTCCACTCGTCATCAAACGCCGCGGCCTCACCTGAAGAGGACAGAGGAGACCACACGGGGCACCTGAGTACCACCCCACTTCCCAGGCAGACCCGCGCCCGATGCAGGCTTGAGCCACAGGCTCTGAGACCAACACCCAGGGAGAAGGCTGAAAGGCCTTGGGGCAGGGAGCGGGTGCGGAGGGGACAGGCGAAGTTGGATTCACCATGGTTTCCCAAGGCCATGAGTAGGAAATCAGGAGTGGATACTTAATTAAGGAGCATGGTCCCATACACACCATAAGTATTTAATAAATGTTGACTAATTTGAAAGAAATAAAGACGAGAAAGGAAGGCACTGACGGAATAGGGTAGATTACTATCAATATCTGACTTAGGTGACAGAGTTTGCCCTCCCTGGTGAGGCCATCTCCTGCACTGACTTAGCCCTAAGCTGACAAAGAGGCTCCAAGTAAGTGAAGAACATGGAGCTCATCCATAATGTTGCCCAAGAAACAGGTACAGAGCTAGGGAGCATGCGTGAGGGCTCAGTCGTGGCTGACTCTTTGCAGCCCCATGGACTGTAGCCCACCAGGCTCCTCTGTCCCTGGGATTTCCCAGGCAAGAATACTGGAGTGGATTGCCATTTCCTTCTCCAGGGGATCTTCTCGACCTAGGGATCGAAGCAGCGAGAAAAAGCTGCCATTTCTCAGCTCACGAGACGGGGGCTGGTGGCAGGAAGCCGGTAGGCTGGAGCTGGAAGGGGGCTTACTCTCGTCCAGGTTGATGTAGTCCTGCCGCTCCTCCTGGTCCCCCGTGCGGTGGTTTCGGGAGCGCTGGAGGATGTGAGCCCGGTCCCGGATGTGATGCCCGATGGACATCTGCTCCAGCCCGCTGTCGGAGTCGCGCACGGTCCGCCGAGTCTCCCGGATCTGGGGGAGGTGGAGCGCCACATGCTCACTGGATCCTTCCAAACCTGGCTATGCCAGCCCGGAAACACCACCTGGGATCCCCTCTTGAAAAGAGCCAGCCAGGCCACCCGACCGTGCCTCCCTGGGATAGGAGGAGCCCTCCAACTCACCCCGCCTGGGGCCGAGCGCATCTCTGACGTCTCTTGGTAGACCTTGGGGGCCCCGTCGCCGGTGTTGGAGTAGGAGATGACAGTGGAGGAGGAGAAGGTCTGGCAATTGCCTCCGGCTGTCATGTGCTCCTGGGGAGGGAAGGGAACGTCAAGGCTGAGTGAGCAGGGGCTGGCTTCTGGAGCAGGGATCCCTCCCTGCAGCCTCGGAGCAAATGTGAGGACTCACCATCACCCCCCGCAACCGCCCAATCCCTCTGAGTCCAACAATAAGCCAGGTGGACCTGGAGAGACCGAGCTTTAACTGCCCATTTTATGAGATGCCGGCCGCTTTCCACTCAGGACCCCTGCACTCTCTGGGTCTGGCCATCTTATCCAGCTTGCACGCCTCCATGAACACGGCCTTCCCCACTCCCACCACCAGGGACTCGCCAGGGGAGGTGGACACAAGACCCTTACCATGTTGCCGATCATGTCGTTCATCATCCCAAACATGTCCATGAAGCCGCCTGACTGGAGCAGAAAGGAAACCGAGTCAAGTTGCTGAATTCAGGCTCCCACAGGTCACCTGGCTACACCGTCCCTCTCTCCCCTTCCTTCACATCTGGCAGCGGCTCTTCCTCATTCCTCGTGAGCAGGAGCAGGACAGGTGTGCCTCTCTCCACGCTTCTCTTCCCACCCACCCCACCCTCCTCCTCAGGCTCTGCGGCTACTAGGATCCCACCTTTTTCCTGCCTGCCTGACCCATTTCCTCCTACTTTTAGGAAGCGAGTCTGTGTTACTGAAGTTTAACCTATAAAGGGGTTGGTTCTGAAGCTGTAGAAAAATCTACACATCATCTCTAGTTGGCCCTCCAACAGCACCTCCCTCCTCAAAAGAAGACATCTTGCCAGGCAATTATATCTCCCTAATGGGCATGACTCCTAGAAGCCCAGGAGTCAGTAAGTTAGCGTCATCAGCTCACAGGACTCAGCACACAGCAGGCCCAGAGATCTGTGAGCACATGAAGACTCTAGGGTTACCAATTAGCCTATATTTCAGAGAGGCAAATTTGGAACTAATATCTAAGGGTTACAGAGCATGTTTGAGATGGACGGATGCAGGGAGATGAAGACTTACCATTCCCAGCATTCCAAAAGGGGAGACAGCCCCAGCCTACGGGAACATGCCAGGAATAGAAATTAGAGGCCACATGCGACCTCACCCTCCCAAACCAAGCCCATGGCCTCCATTGCTTTTTTCCATCCTCCTCTCAAAGGAGCATCACAAAGCCTGTCTTCCACACCCCTTTCCCCACTCCTAGAAGGCATGCCACTTGCTAAGTGAGCCAGCATGCAAGAAAAATAAAGCACTGCATTAACCACCCTCCCACCTTTCCTTGAATCTCAGGTCTGTGGCGGCACCATTACCTGCATCCTGCGGCTGGCAGGCCGGGTCCCTGGCAGATTGCCATCTGTGATGCTGAGGAAGGGGCTATATCCAAAACCTCCTGACAACATCCGGTTCATGTGCTGACGGTGAATGGCAAAGGGGTCCCTGTGCAGGGAGAGTACAGAGCAGATGGTAGAAGGGGCAGCGGTCAGCACCTCCCCACCCACCCCCACCCCCCCCAAAGAAAAGAGCAATAGGGAACCAGCAGCACAGACTCCAAGTCTAAGCTGGAGCTTAGAGTGGCCACCCAGGTGTGATCCAAGCCGGCAACGGGAGCCCAGGTGTCTGTCTCAACTACTCAAGGACTAAAGTGGACCGATGTGTGCTCTGGAGCAAGAGGGGGAGGGGATACTCACATCAGGAACATGGGGTCCTCGGGCTCCACGTCCCTCATGAAGCGGAACATCCTGATTTCAGCTCCAGGGAGCTCCACACTGTGAAGATGTGGAGGCTTAAAGGTTGGAAGCGGCCAGGCTTTTTGCACACCCGCTCAGGGCAGGGACTCTCAGAGCGTGGTCCCTTCCAAACACTGTAACTGGCCCCCAAACTCCAGGGAGACCCTTCTCCAGGTGTTCAACACCAGCCTCTAGGGAGAGCAGAGCTCTTCAACCCTCTCTCCGAAGGAGGACCGTGGAAAATTTTCCCGAGCCTGTTTTCTGCCTCCCCCACTCAGAGCCATCCTCTTCCCAAAGCCACGGCCAAAGCACACTCCCCTAACCCCCGACGCCACCTTTCCGGATGCGAATCTCAAGTGCCGCCCCCCACCCCCGCCCCATAAATGACCCCAACCACTCCGCTCCCTTCTCACACCCCGGCCGCCGCCAGACCTCCCCCGGGTGGGCCTCATCGTCCCCGCCGCGCCTGGCGGCGCCCCCTCACCCCTCACCCTGCTTTCCTGCCGGGTGAGCAGGAGAGGCAGGCTTGACCCGCTCCCCTCCCCGCATCCCAGGCTCCCGGGGACCCTGCAGCCCGGCTGGCCGCTCCCGCCCCGAACTGGCTGCCCGCTCCGCTCGAGCCTCACCGGTCCCCGGTCCGGGCTCAGCGGCCCATCCGGCCGGTCTCGCCTCTCGGTGCGCGGCAGGATCGGGGCTAGCGGCCCGGGACGCGGGACTGGTCCGGGCGTGAGCTCCTCGGCCTCCCGCACCGCCTCCTCTTACAGCTGCCACCTCCGTGCACCCCCCGCGCCGTCGGCCCACGGAGCCCGAACCCCAGCCAGGCCCGGACGGAAGTGACGTCACGACGGGACAGCCCACCCCAGGCCGGGCCTGCGGAGCTCCGCCCACCGGCGGGCTTGGGGCGCACGCGGGGCCGGCTCCCAGGCCTAGCTGCTGGGGGCCGCGGGGTCCTCCGGGACTCGGGGAGCGGAGGCCTCCTTAGTAACCTGGATTTGGGTTCTGTGGCCCCGAGGAGGCTCCCTGTCAGGGTGTGGGGGAAGGAGCAGCGGAGTCCATCGCCGGGAGGGGAAGAGGACGGGGGCAGGTTCCCCCGGGCAGGGCAGGCTCCCAGTGGGTGACGAGGTGGGGCGGATCCCTGGGAGAGCTTTCAGCAGATTTCTACCGGGGAAGCGTTCATTCCGAGCGGGAGGATGGACGGCAATTCTGCGGGGGAGGCGCTGGGGCCAGTCCCCTCGGGAGGAGGCGCGTTCCAGGCCGGGGCGGCGTCCTCGGAGTGACGTAGCGGGAGGAGGTGACAGTGCTGCCTAGGTCTTCCTCTGGCTTCGAGAACTCGGGCTGGGGCACGGAGGATCCAGGCTGGGGGTCTGGCCGCCAGATGGCGCCCTTCGGCCGGGCTGGAACTGCAGCCCCTGGGGATCTGGCGTTGGCGGGGCTCTGGGGGACTCCCCCCGCCCCCGCCGCCCCCAGTTACCCTGCTGTGAGGAGTCAGACTGGGGAGAGAGTTCTGAAATCTTTTCACTGAATGCCAACCTTCACTTTCTTTTCTCTGAGTATCCTCAGGAGCTCCCAGTCCGCAATGATCTTTTTTGCCTCTAGTCAGTCAGGTTGGTAGGTAGGTCGAGGGAGAAGGGAGAAGAGAACTCCCGGTTCACCAAACTCACCGAGGGGCCGAGTTGCGAACAGGCCCAGGAGACCTGACTGAAAGGCCAGAGGCTGACACTTTGACATACTAAATGTGTTGCATAAAATCCGGCTTAACTGGAGAGACGGGCCCTCCCCCTGGGTGTCCAGGGATTTGGGCTTTCCAGGCTGGACTTTAGACCGGACTCATCCAGACGCCAGCTCGCCTGGTTCTTTACACTGGCCGCTAGCCATGTTAGTGCTCTGTGGGCCTGACAGCCAGAGAGACTTGTTCCCATCTCCAGCACTTCCCTGGAGAGGAAGAGAGGTTGGTCCCTGGTGACTCAGGAAAAGGTAGTTACGAGTGGGGCTTCTCAGGTTTCTTTGGACTTGATTATTATTAAAGAGAGGAAAAAACAAAAACAATAGTGGCAACAGAGGGTAACAGAGACAGAGAAATTAGAAGCTGGCAGACTGGCAAAGCCAAAGAAAGAATAAAAGAAAATGTGTTTGCCATTGATATTTCTGGGGAATAGACTTGGTAAAAGCTTCTGTCTTCCAAATGCTCTATCTCTGAACAGTCCACCATGCCAGTGCCCCTTTCCTCTTGCCTCCAAACAAAAGCAGTGTGACAAGTGGTTAAGAGTTATCCTGGTCAGAGTTCTGCAGCCCAAACTTAGTGAAGTGTGGACCTCACCTTCCAGCATTTCTGTCCCCGTTTCATTATGTTCAGCCTACCCAGAGTTGGATAGCAGATGCAGCTAGTCTTCTAGCCTTCTCCTTTGGTCTTATTCCATTACCTGGTGTTCTCTGTTGTTGTTTAGTCACTAAGTCATTTCCGACTCTTTGCAACCCCATAGACTGTAGCCCTCCAGGCTCCTCCGTCCATGGGATTTTTCAGGCAAGAATACTGGAGTGGGTTGCCATTTCCTCCTCCAGGAGATCTTCCTGACCCAGGGATTGAATCTGTGTCTCCAGTGTCTCTTGTATTGTAGGCAGATTCTTTCCACTGAGCCATTGGGGGAAGGTGCCTAGAGCTCTTTTTCTTCTTCCTTCCAAGACTTAAGAATCTGATATCGGGGACTTCACTAGCCATCCAATGGTTAAGACTCTGCTTTCACTGCAGTGGCCATGGGTTCCATCCCTGGTCAGGGAACTAAGGATCCAGTATGCCACAAGGTATAGCAAAAAAAAAGAAAAAACAGAAAACTCTGATATCAGTCATTTTTACTTTTGCATGATTTTTAATCAATCACCTCCCCTAAGAATAACTACAAATGACAGTTTAGCATCCATCTATGACACAAAGGTCTAAACCTAGGCTTTCTCTCAGGTTAAAAAGAGAGCTTTGAAGAGGTGGGGATGAAGAGGGAGATGCAAGAGTTCATTCTCAGTATGCCCAGCAATGGACTATATAGGCAGCCATCCACTCCAGGAATTGAAGGAATGTAATTTTACAAGCAACCTTTCTCCAGACAGAGTTTGTATCTGTTTTCCTTCTCTGTCACCTTCCTATTCCTTCCCTTCCCTCCCCTACTCACTGCCTTCTCTTCCTTTCTTCCTTCTTTCCCTCCTTCCCTTCATCCCTCCTTCTTTCCTTTTTTTTTTCCTTTCCTTTCTCAAATATGTCTCTGTCTCGTAAACTCTGATGAACAGAAATTCCTCAGTCATCAGAGTTTCCTATAGATGATAAAATGTAGGAGGGAGGGTGTGCCCAGTCCTGGGTGAGGCTGAACTTGAACAGGATAAGCATTGTTGGGAGGAAGAGAAACAGTTTCTCCTCACTGCTTTATGTGATGAAGCCAAAGTTGGGACGTCCTTGAGAGGGGAAAGAAAGTGTTAGTTGCTCAGTCATGTCAGACTCATTGTGACCCCATGGGCTGTAGCCCACCAGGCTCCTCTGTCCATGGGATTCTCCAGGCACTAGTAGTGGAATGGGTTGCCATCTCCTTTTCCAGGGGATCTTCCCAACCTGATCCCAGGTCTCCCGCATTGCAGATGGAATCTTTACCATCTGAGCCACTAGGGAAACTCAGAGGGGAGATCTAGGTCAGAAAAGTGCCCTTGTCAGATGTGAGGTCTGGCATCTGGAACAATCCCAGGGCAGCTGGCTTCTGGGGTGATGGTGGACTTAGGGGACAATGGATTCCAACTTGAGCTAACATGAATGGGTGTGACTGAGTGTATGTGTGTGTGTGTATCGGAGGAGGGAGATAAATCCTGACATTGAGCACTAAGTTGCCCCAGGAAGAGAGAGTGAGTTGTATAGTGGACACCAGGTCAGAATGAGATTGAAAAATGGCTTAGGAACAGTTTTTTAAGTCCAGCTTTTCAGTTTGTTTTATATCCATGTCCACTCAACAAATATTTATTGAATACCTACTGTGTGAGGCTTCCCAGGTGGCGATAGTGGTAAAGAACCCGCCTCCCAATGCAGGCAACATAAGAGACGTGGGTTCGATTCCTCAGTTGGCAAGATTCCTTGGAGGAGGGCATAGCAACCCACTTCAGTATTCTTGCCTGGAGAATCCCAAGGACAGAGGAGCGTCACAGGACCATGGGGTGACAAAAAGTTGGACACAACTGAGCGACTAACACTTTCGTTTTTTACTTTCCAGTAGTTAGAATTCAGTGCTTTCGCTACTGTGGTCCCAGGTTCAATCCCTCGTCAGAGAACTGAGATTCCCTACAAGCCATGAGGCACAGCCAAAAATAAATAAAATAAAAACAAACAAAATTTCTAAATGACTCCAGGTTTGTTTTTGTTTTTTTTTAATCTGGGCAATCTGAATGAGAAATAAATGACCATTCTGTATCAGGACAGGCTTGAGAACATATGGAAATTACGTCTAGCTGAAATTGTGATCCTGACCACGTGGCTACACAGGGTAACTGAGTGGACAGTCTTCTCTTTATTATTATTTTTTTAATCTATGTATTTTATTTTAAAGCCACGGCACATGGCATCTTAGTTCCCTGATGAGGGATCAAACCTACGCCCCCTTGCTTTGGAAACGCAGTCTTAACCACTGGACCACTAGGGAAGTCCCACAGTCTTCTCTTTAGATTGAGCCACCTGAAGCAGGAGGAGGGCAAGAGGAATACAGGAATCCCGAGGCTAGTTCGACTATCAGATATGAGATGTTGGATCATCTTGGGTAGATATGCTAACATTAATGGTTGGCATGAGCACTGGAGTTTTAAGTCTTAAGAACTTCCTGTTGTCCCTTGATCATTTCAAGGAGCCATCCCTAAGGAGGCCATGTATCTCATGATTAACATGGGCTTTAAGGATTGAAGTTTGTGCTACCCGTGTGGTGAAAAGTGAAAGTGAAAGTCACTCAGTTGTGTCCGACTCTTTGCGACCCCATGGATAGTCCATGGGATTCTCCAGGCCAGAATACTGGAGTTGGTAGCTTTTCCCTTCTCCAGGGGATCTTCCCTACCCAGGGATCGAAACCCAGGTTTCCCACATTGCAGGTGGATTCTTTACTTGCTGAGCCACAAGGGAAGCCTGTGTGGTAGTTCCTGTCAATAACCATTTATGGAGCTCCTATTATGTGCCAGGCACAGAGCAAGGTGCTGGGGATGAAAGACAAATAAGACATGGTCTCTGCTCAGCAGGGTTCACAGCCACAGTGAGGTGGCCAACATGGAGTCGACGATAATCCAGGGATGAAAGCCGCCATAGAAAGATAAAAGATGTATATTCAAAGCGGAAAGGTGGTTCAGAAAATGGAGAGGGTGACTAGGGAACTGGGGCGGGGCAGCCAGGAGAGCATTCTAATTTTTTGGAGGGGGCTGCCCCGTGATCATGTGGGACCTTAGTTCCAAGATCACAGATCAAAACCACACCCACTGCATTGGAAGCATGGGGTCTTAACCACTGGCCTGCCAGGAAGTCCCCAGGAGGTCATTTTAGGTTGCAGGTAAGATCAAAGCAAAGGCATTTCGACTCCTCTGGCCATCCAGTGGTTAAGACTTCATGCTTCAATGCATGGAGTGTGGGTTCAACCCCTGGTTGGGGAACTAAGACCCCACATGCTGTGCCGTATGGCCAAAAAATAAATTTTAAAAAGAAAAAAGCAAAGGCACAGAGGTAGGCTCCATTGGGGAGGAGCTATGAAGAGTTAAAAAAAAAAAATGCCAAAGCAAAACATTTGAGGGAATCTTGGTGACAGCCAAGGCTACAGAGGTTAAAAGGGACCAGATCTTGAAGAGCCGTATTTACTTCTGGACTTTATCATTGGCCTGGGGAAGCTATCAGGAGGTTTTATGGAGGGAGATGACAACAGTCTATTTGTATTTTGGGTAGAAAGGCAGTTTATACATTTCAGCAAACATTTCTGAGCTACAATACGCCATATACCGAGGTAGGTGTGAAGATCCAAAAATTCTTAAATCATTATTGAAAACCCAAATGAATTAAGCTTAAAGTCAAGTGAGTGATGTTGACCTCTGGAGCAGAAGACAGCTTGGAGAGAAGAGAAGGAGCTCAAGGAATCTTTAGAAAGTGAAATGTGGGGGATCTAGGGAGGGAAAGAAGAGGCCATGTCTCAGATAACCCCTTGGCATGAATGAATGGGTGGAGGACAGGACCTTTAACTGAAATAGAAAAACGGAGGAACTGCAGTTGGAAGGTGTGGGGTTGAGGCACTGTGGAGGATCCAGGGAGAGAAGACAGAAGAGAATTGGAGTCATGATTTGTGCTCAGGAGTGAAGCAGGCACTGGAAGAGGGCATGGCAGCCTCCTCCAGTATTCTTGCCTGGAGAATCCCATAGACAGAGGAGCCTGGTGGGCTATGGTGCATAGGGTCACACAGAGTCGGACACAAATGCAGCGACTCAGCATGTGTGCATGACCAGATCATCTCCTAATTTCTCAGTTACTTAGGTTTTTTGAGGAAAAGTGTGTTCATTCCCCCAAGAGACCTGGAAGGGATCAGTTGACCCGGCAATCATCTCCTCCCAGTTGTGAAATCCTCTCTCGGCCTTTTACCTGCTGTGCAAAATAAGCCTCTAGCTGTCACTCCTGGTCCGTGTCCCCTAGCCTTTTCTATTTTTTTCATAATAATTTAGCTTACTTCTGAGTATTTTAAATATAAAGGAAACAAATATAACAGTTTTGTTTCAGAACTCGAGGTATCAACCATTAAAAGATGGGGATTTTGTAAAAAAAAAAAAAGTGGATTATTGAATACTTACAATGTTTACACCTTTAATATTAATTACACTTAGTTTTAGAGGATGGAAGTGCACAAAACAAGGAGCTGTTGGAAACATCTTCAAAGTGGGAACCACAGCAGATGGAACTGTGGTACTAGACATCCACCCCCAGTGGTGGTGGTGGTAGTATAGTTGCTCAGTCGTGTCTGACTCCTGAGACCCCATGGGCTGTATAGCCCCCCAGGCTCCTCTGTCCATGGCATTTCCCAGGCAAGAATATTGAAGTGGGTTGTCATTTCCTTCTCCATCCCCTTGCCTTTTCAACTTCACTTTCCTCTCCTCTGGGTCAGCCACATAGTCTATTTCATCTGTGAAAATGTGGAAATGCTGAGCAAACATGCATCTGTGGTAAAGTACATGACAAGAGTGGCCCACATGACCCTCCAACATGGCAGCCAGAGTTGCTCTTGACTTTTCTACCTACTGAACACTGGGATGGAGATGGAAAAAGAGGCAGAAAAAGAAAGGAGGTTTAGGACCAAGGTCTGAAGTGGTGCCACACCATATGGTAGCCACTAGGCACAGATAGTATTTAAATTTAATTAAAATTGGGAATTCCCTGGCAGTCCAGTGGTTAAGACTCAGTGATGTCACTGCTGTGACCTGGGTTCAACCCCTAGCCAGGGAACTAAAATCCCACAAGTCAATTAGCATAGATGGAAAAAGAAAAAAAAAAGAATGAGACAGACTTATTTTAAATAAATAATACATTTAATTAAAATTAAAGTTAAAAAAATTCAGTTCTTCAGTTGCACTAGCCACATTTCAAGTCTGCAATAACCACACATGGCTTGTGGCCACTGTATTGGAAACTATAGATATAGAACAGTCCCATCACCACATAAAATTTTACTGGAGAGAGTCAGAAAGCATTTATAAATACTACCTTCTTCTGGACTTTTTTGAAGGCCTGTGAAGGCTTTTGGAAGAGGGGAAAATTGGATGAAGGTAGTCAAAAGGTATAAGCTTCCAGTTATAAGGTAAATATAAGGATATAACATACAATGTGATAAATATAATTAGCAGTGTTATATGTTATACATGTAAGAGTTCTTAATGAAAAAAAACTTTTTAAATTCATTAATTTGGTATCTGGATTTGATGATGGATATTCACTATGCACTAAACTTGGCCCTTCCCTGGTGGTAAAGAACCTGCCTGCCAAAGCAGGAGACATACGAGACATGAGTTCAATCCCTGGGTCAGGAAGATCCCCTGGGAGAGGGCATGGCAACCCACTCCAGTATTCCTGCCTGAAGAATCCCATGGACAGAGGAATATGGCGGGCCACAGTCCATAGGGTTGCAAAAGAGTCGGACACAACTGAATCAACTTAGCACACATGCACACATGTTCACTAAAATTATTGTGGGTATCATTTCATGATATATGTAAAGTCAAATCATTATGCTGTACACTGTAAACAAACAGTGCTGGATGTCAATTATATCTCAGTAAAACTGAAAGAAAAAAAAGAAAGAAAAGCACACATAAAGGGGAGAAACTGAAAGGGGGGCGGCGGAGAATTGGCAACATCAAGCTCTAAGTGTAAAAGTGAAGGAGGTCATGAAGGATGGCACAGAGGATAAGAAAAGTCAATTGAAGAATCTAGAGGAGAGCTATGATGATAAACCGATGATTTTTTAAAAGTTTTTTTAAAACCTTATTTATTTTTGGCTGCGCTGGGTCTCTTTGCTGCACAAGGGCTTTCTCCAGTTTCAGTGAGCAGGGGCTACTCTTAGTTGCAGTGCTCAGGCTTCTCTTGTTGCAGAGCGTGGGCTCTTAGGTGCATGGGCTCAGTATTTGTGGCAAGTGGGCTTAGCTGCCCCGAGGCATGTGGAATCTTCCCAACCAGGGATCGAACCCACATACCCTGTATTGGCAGGCAGATTCTTAACCACTGGATCACCAGTTCAGTTCAGTTCAGTCGCTCAGTCGTGTCCGGCTGTGTGACCCCATGAATCGCAGCACGCCAGGCCTCCCTGTCCATCACCAACTCCCGGAGTTTACTCAAACTCATGTCCATTGAGTCGGTGATGCCATCCAGCCATCTCATCCTCTGTCATCCCCCTCTCCTCCTGCCCCTAATCCCTCCCAGCATCAAGGTCTTTTCCAATGAGTCAACTTTTCGCATGAGGTGGCCAAAGTATTGGAGTTTCAGCTTCAGCATCAGTCCTCCCAATGAACATGCAGGACCGATCTCCTTCAGGATGGACTGGTTGGATCTCCTTGAAGTCCAAGGGACTCTCAAGAGTCTTTTCCAACACCACAGTTCAAAAGCATTAATTCTTTGGCACTCAGCTTTCTTCACAGTCCATCTCTCACATCCATACATGACCACTGGAAAAACCATAGCCTTGACTAGACGGACCTTTGTTGACAAAGTAATGTCTCTGCTTTTTTTTTTTTTTCTGCTTTTTAATATGCTATCTAGGTTGGTCATAACTTTCCTTCCAAGAAGTAAGTGTTTTTTAATTTCATGGCTACAATCACCATCTGCAGTGATTTTGGAGCCCCCCAAAATAAAGTCTGACACTGTTTCCACTGTGTCCCCATCTATTTGCCATGAAGTGATGGGACCAGATGTCATGATCTTAGTTTCCTGAATGTTCAGCTTTAAGCCAACTTTTTCACTCTCCTCTTTCACTTTCATCAAGAGGCTTTTTAGTTCTTCTTCACTTTCTGCCATAAGGGTGGTGTCATCTGCATATCTGAGGTTATTGTTATTTCTCCCGGCAATCTTGATTCCAGCTTGTGCTTCCTCCAGCCCAGCGTTTCTCATGACGTACTCTGCATCTAAGTTAAATAAGCAGGGTGACAATATACAGCCTTGATGTACTCCTTTTCCTATTTGGAACCAGTCTGTTGTTCCATGTCCAGTTCTAACTGTTGCTTCCTGACCTGCATGTAGGTTTCTCAAGAGGCAGGTCAGGTGGTCTGGTATTCCCATCTCTTTCAGAATTTTCCAGTTTATTGTGATCCACACAGTCAAAGGCTTTGGCATAGTCAATAAAGCAGAAATAGATGTTTTTCTGGAACTCTCTTGCTTTTTTGATGATCCAGCAGATGTTGGCAATTTGATCTCTGGTTCCTCTGCCTTTTCTAAAACCAGCTTGAACATCAGGAAGTTCATGGTTCACGTGTTGCTGAAGCCTGGCTTGGAGAATTTCGAGCATTACTTTACTAGCGTGTGAGATGAGCCAGGGAAGTCCAAAACCAACGATTTTTGATAGAAAGTTCAAGAGGAAGTAGGAAAGCCATAGAAATTTTTACTGTGATGCTGATATCGTAAAAGACAGACTGACCACCAGGACACCAGTAGTTGCTGAGAAGACCCCAAGTCAGAGAGAGGCCGACCCATACCCTGATGCATGCCCTGTGCTTCCGCAGCTGCTCAAGGAAGGAAAGCTGAGAGCGCTCTGAGGCAGAATCGAAGATGTGGTGTCAGGGTTGGGAAGTCAAGGATGTACTAAGCTCTTGCTCCTGGGTGCCTAGCCTTGTGCCAGACACCATTCTCAGGAGAAGGAGGCATCAGTAAGGGTCGGGGAGTGAGGAAGGCAGTTTGGAGTTGGGAACAAGGGGTCTAGAATCCAGAGAGATCAGGGAGGTACCCCAGAAAAGGAGCACCCCTGGACACGGGACGGGGTGCTGTCCGGTGCAAGACAGTGCTGGATACCTGTCCTTTTTCAGGTTTGTACTTTGAATAGCCTCTCCCATCTCTTCCTGGAGGGCAGGGAGGGACCGTATCTTTTCCATTCAGCTTTGTGTCTCCACCACACAGCACAGGGGCTCCTCACCAAGAGGAAGCAAGCGTGCAAAAGTGAAAGTCACTCAGTCGTGTCTCACTCTTTGTGACCCCAAGGACTACACAGTCCAAGGAATTCTCCAGACCAGAATACAGGAGTAGGTAGCCATTTCCTTCTCCAGGGGATCTTCCCAACCCAGGGATCGAACCCAGGTCTCCCACACTGCAGGCAGATTCTTTACCAACTGAGGCACTAGGGAAGCCCCATCACCAAGAGGGAGCTCAGTAAAAGTTTGCTGAAATTCAAGAGTCCAAGCTTGCTCTAAATGCCAAAAGCACCTAGAAAACTCAGCACTGTTGTAGTTCACACAGATGCGAGTAGAATATAATGAGGGAGACAACTTGACGGGGCATGTTCCTGACAAACGTGGCTTCATGTTGTCATGAAGATGATTTCTTGGGACTTCCCTTGTGGTCCAGCAGTTAAGAATCTGCCTTCCAATGCAGGTTCAATCCCTAGTGGGGGAAGTAACATCTGACATCCTGCAACTACTGAGCCCGGAGAAGCTCAACAAAGATCCAGCACAGCACAGAAAAGAAAGGAAGAAAAAGGAAAGATGATTTCTTCAGAAACACTCCTGCAGGTAACATATTCAAAGCAAACTTGACCAAAGTTAGGCTGGTTGAAATCTCTGGCAGTCTGTCTCCTCTTGACTCTGACTCTCCACTGTCTTGGGTTTTGAAAAAAAAAAGAGAGTTTTTTTTTTTTTTTAAGCAAAGGAAAAATGAGGAATAGCAAATGAGGTCATTGGGAGTGGAGTGAGATGAAGAGCATAGTGAGGAGTGGAGGGGTCCAGCTTTTAGTTTTCTATCCGCCCACCCTTGAATGATAGCTAACTAGGCCTTCCTTAGCACTTAAACTAACAGATAAATAGGCAAGCTAGGAAAACAACAACAAACACCAGGAAGTTGGAGAGGGGGAAGAATTCACTTAAGAATGAGATGGAAATAGTTGGAGTTGAACATCTTCATAGTGGTGAGGGAATTGCTAGGATGTCCGAAGTCAGAGTTTCCAGGGGGCTCGGGCCTCCCCTTTTCTCACTTGGCCTCCCTTTTTCCACCTCCAGAAAATGTGTAAGAAGCAGAACTTCCCCCTATTCAACTAGTGGAAAATTCTCTGTTGAGCCGTGGAGTAAAAGACCTCTAGAAGCAGGCGAGGCTCCACAAGGCCTCAGAAATGGTGCTCTGGAAAGGAGCAGACAGACAGGCTGGCATCAGTTAACTCTCATGGCCCCGGAGGCCCAGAGACCAACCCCAAGGAATAGGAGGTGCGCTTTCAGAACCCCACTCATTCCAAATTCATCCTGACTGTCCTGTCTAGCTCTCCTCTCCTGAAGCCAAGACTTCGGGAGGCTGATCTGCTGTCCAACCAGCGAGCGAGGGCTAAGGGGTGCTTCTCCCAAGCAGGAAGGGACTTAGATCCAGGCCTTCTGCTTTCTAGATCTTTTTCCTTTGGTCCCTGCGGACCCTAGTGTCCAAACTCTTAGATTCTCAAGGCTCTCCCTTGGGCCTTGGGGCAGGATTCCCATTCTCTGCCTCTCCATCTCCCTGGAATTTTCCACTGCAGCTGCCTCCGCTCCCAGACACCCCTCCCTGGGCAAAATTCCCGGCTCCCTCCGCCTCCCCTTCCCTAATCACACCTCGATCCCACCCCCCGGCCCTCAGGCCCAGCCCACAGTCCAACCCACAGTCCACACTAACCCCGGTGGTCCCAGTTAGAGAAATGGGAGGCCAGACCCTTATAGAAGGGTGAGAGGGAGGGTCCCAGGCTCCTTCCGGGGCAGGGAGAAAGGACAGTGGAGGGGCTGGCCCCCTGTGGGGCTGGAGTGGGGGGAGTGGCCCTCCTCAAATCCCCATATAAGGCAGGGCAAGCAGTGAGGCTCCTGGATTGGCTGATTCAAATGAGCATTCCACCTGGCAACAGGGTTTCTATTGGCTCTCAGGAAAAATAGGAGGAAGGTGGATGGAGGTTGTTGATGGCGGTGATTGGAGGGGGGGAGGGGAGTGGAGGTGACCGGAGTGGGGGGCGGTTACCAGGGCAACAGGGTAAGAGCCCAGCAGGGTGTCCGAGACAGCAGGCGGGGCTGCGAGGTGGAGAAGGGGGGAAGAGGAAAGGAGGGTGGGAGGGAGAGGAAAGAGACTGACGGGGAGGGAGCCAGACAGGGAGACTGGGGCGGGGGGGGGGGGGGGGGGAGGGAAGGAGGGGGGAGAGGGAGGCAAATGAAGCCAGAGAGAACAGAGATGGAGAGGGTCAGAGATCGCTAAAGACATCAGCGAGTGTGTCAGAGAAACAGAGCGAGAGATGGAAAGATCTGAGCAAGATGGACAGAGTTCGGCAAGGAAAAACCTGGGTGGGGCTCCAAGATTTTTGAGGAGTCAGAGACTGAGAAACTGATAGAAGAGTCAGGAAGAGAAATTGGGAGGTATGGACACCAAAGGACCAAAAGAGGGGGTACTTATGGACTCAAAGACTAAATGGTCCCGAGGAGTCGGTTATGTCTTTTTTTTATTAAGAAAAATGAAAATGATGACTGAGGGACAAATGCAGGAGTGCAAATACACTGAAGATATCTTGGTCCAAACCCTAGCCTTCCATTCCATCCATCTTGCCCACGACCTTTGCTACACATCCCAGCTGCTGTCCCCTCCTGAAACTCCAAGCTTCTCAAAATGACCCAAAGAGACTGAGACTGAGGGCAAGGAGCTGAGGGTGCGTGGAACAGTTGTGGGCTGGAAACCCCTGCAGAGGAGGCAGTTATTAATATAATCCAGAAAGGCTGGGGAAGATGGCAGCAGAAGAGACATCAAGAGAGGGAAAATGTGGGAAATAAGGACGTGAAGAGGAATTGAGGAAGATGAGCTAAAGATGCAGGGCCAGTGACACACTCAGATAAGACAAGAACAGTGTTGTCTGGAGAGAGAGGGAAGGCAGAGATGGGAGGTTGAAGAGGGCAACTGAGGAGTGGAGAAGAGGCGACAGAAGATGAGAGATATGAGACAGAAATGGATGAGAAGGGATGAGGAGAGATGGAAGGACCAGGCAGGGAAAACTGAGGTGGGATGGGCAAATAAGAAAGGTCGAAGATGAAAAAGGAGAGAGGAGATTGGAAGGCCTCTGACTTCCCGCAGATCCTAGACAAGAGCAGGAATGGAGGAACCCAGCCAGGGTCACAAATGTCAGCCTCGGGCAGGACGGAGGGTGGGCTGCCTTTTCTCTCCCACCCCCTCTCAAGGCCACCCAGAGAACGAAGATGCCGGAGGAGAGGGGAAATCCAGCCAGAAGTGGAAGTAGCTCCCGCCCTCTTCCTCCTCTTTCAGCTTTTGGTTTCTCAAATACCTGCCTGGCCTTTCCATCTGCTTTCCCCCCACCCCATCCCTTAGCAAAATCTCAGGGTTTTTTTTTTTGGGGGGGGGGGGGGTGGTCGGCAGGATCCAGGCCATCCCTCCAGTCCGCCCCCAAAAGCCAGACTCGACGTTCGCAAGCAGTAGGTAGGGATTCGGGGAGGTCCCTCCCCGCAGGAACCCCACCCCTTCCCACCTCCGCGCCCCACTCCCTTCTCCGCGACCACAGTCTCTCCATTTCCCCCTCCTGGTCTGGTGCTCCCTCCCGCCTCGCGCGCGCTCCCTCCCCTCGCTTTCATCCTCCTATCCCCACCTCTCCAACCTCCGCTTTCATCCCCCTCCCCTCTCCTCTCCACCCAGATCCCGCCTGCCCCACCCCTGGGAAGCCCCTCCCGTCGGGCAGCGCCGCTTTATAAGCGGGTTCCCGGCCCGGGGGCGGCCGCGGCTGGTCGGCGGCAGCTCTGCGGGTGCGGGGGCGGCGAGCCGAGGACCGAGCGACCGCGGCCGGAGCGCGCCGGCCACCGCCCGCACCGCCCTTCCGCCCGCCCTCCGGACGGCCGCAGCCCTGCGGGTCTCCGCTCCAGACCCACCCCCGCCCCACCCCGCGCGCCTCTGCCGTCTCTTCCTGAGCCCCAGCTTGCCGAGCGGCCGCCGCTGCCGCTGTCGCCGCCGCCGCCGCCACCGCGCCAGGTTCCGGCCGCGGCCAGCCTCTGCCGTCCAGGGCCCTTCCGTCCAGGCCCCGGGACCCCGACTCCCCGCCAGCCCCGGCCCCGGCCCCGGCACCATGTCGGAGAAGAGCGTGGAGGCAGCGGCCGAGTTAAGCGCCAAGGTACGGGCGGGGTCGGCTGCGGCCCGGCACCCGCGCGCTCCCCGGGCTCCGCGCGGTCGTGCGCCCCTGGCCGCCCCCGACGGCCTCACACTGCTGCCCGGGCGCGGGGTCCCCGCGGACCCCACTCCGCCCTCCCCCCGCGCCCCAGCCTGGCGCTGCCTGCCCCGCTTCGCGCGGCTCGCGCCAGCGCCCTCTAGCTTCCCGAGCGCCGCGCGCCCGGCTCCCGGCCCGGCCGCTCCGGCCCCGCGCGGTCCCCACCCCTCTCCGGCCCCGGCTCGCGCGCTTCCACCCCGGCCGGTGCCCGTCGGAGCTCTGTGCGTCTCTTCTACCCTGTCCCCTCCCCCGCGTCCCTCTCCGGTTCCCTGTCCCCCGTCTCCCCTTCCAGTCTGACCTCACCTTCCTCTGCTAAGCGGTTTGAGAGCCTCTGGTGTAAACAGGGCTCTCCCGGGAGGCTGCTCCTCGAGGCCCCTCCCCTCGAGGCCCGACCGTCTCTCGCTCCTCTGCTCAGACAGCTACTGCCTCTATTTCTTCCTTCCATCTGTATCAATTCCTTCCTCCACTGGCCTGCAGCTTTCCTAGTCCCCCATAACCGTCCTCCAGCATCTCCCCCCACACTTAAAGAATCTTGAATTCCTAAATACCAGAAGAGGGCTGGCACTAGCCTTCGAAAAAGCCGGGGCTGCTTAGCACTGCATGGCATGGCATCGCGCCGCCCCTGCTCTCATCAGCTCCCTTCCCCGGCCCCATCCCTTCGCCCTTGCCTCTCTTCCAGGCTTCCTCTAATTTCCCTAGGGAACCCGCTGAGTGTCGCTCGGGGAAATTAATTCGGCCAGGGTTTGGGGGCTGGGAGCCCGACCTTGGGCGGGGGTGGCTGCTGAGGAGGTCGCAGAGGTCCCCCGGAGGCCAGGGAAGTGAAAGGGGGAACCAATGGGATTGGAGGCAGTGGGAGAGAGGGGCTCCGTGTGAGCGCTGACAAGGTGTGCCAAGCGGCCCTCCGGTGGCATGTGACTTCACTGAGTAGGTGTCTTTGTGTGTCTGAAATCCAGCGAGTGTGTGGGACTGCCCGTGTCAGTTACATGTGTGCCTGCAGAGACGTAGCTGTTCTGGGGCCCCGTTGCCGCTTTTTGAGTGCCGAGTGGCTCCACTGTGCCCTTGTGCTGCCTCCAGAGTGTGTGCCAGAATGCCCAAACACCGGGCCATGTGTCTCCGGATCGCGTGGGCGCCCCTCTGTGCCGTGCGTGTGAATCAGTGTCAGCCTGTGTCAGTGTGTGTGCCTGTGCTGAGTAAATGAGGCCAGAGAGCTGCTTAGCACAAGACCTAGGTCACATACCCCCCCTGGAGAAGGGATCATAAAAGGACAGTGACCAGAAGGACAAGCCAGGACCAGACAGGGCAGGAGAGGGCCCGGCCCCTTGGACTTTGGCCTCTGGTAGACTCCCTCCCTCCCTGGCACTCACTGACTCTCCCCCACTGCATCAGCCCCATGAGAAACTTGGGCCAGAGCTACGCAGATCTGGTGCTGGGACCCCCAGAGAGAAGCCAAGGCTCCCCAGGCCAAGGCTGTAGGGGGAAGCCCACCAGGTCGAAGTGCCATAGTGACCATCTGGCCGAGAAATGAGGACAGCACAGTGGCATGGAGAAGCGTAGTTGGAGTGAGAGGAGCTAGTGTTTTGCGTGCCCCATAAAGGGAGAAGGGAATTGAGCATCCCGCCTGGCCAACCACCCCCACAAGAAACCTCTGTCCTACCCCCAACCCTGCTCCAGAAAGGACACACCCTCCCAGGGTGATCCACTCACCCAGAAAACTTCCATCCCCATGGAATCGGATATACAGAGTTGCACACCAATACCAGATCCCATCTGATCATCCAGAGCACCACAGTGCCTGCCAAGGGGTGGGGTGGAGAGAGGACTGGAATCTCAATGGGAAGAGCCGGTGTGGTGACCCCAGAGAGTCGGGACTCTTGTGAGCACCTCTCTCAGCTACATCACATCAAGACAAGACATCAAAGGTGTGCCTGCTGGGGTCTTGAGGTGGAGAGAGGGACAAGTGTGTGGAGGGAGGGGACTCTGGGCAGGTACCTATTCTCACTGGCTTTCCCATCCCACCCACACAGACCTTATGTCTCTTCCTGTACCACGTCCCATAGACTTCCCCTTCCAACGTTTCCCTTACTCTACTCCCCCTACATCCCCCAGAAATGGTCACTCCTGCCCTTCTACACACCAGTGCACACACCACACCAGGGTACACACTGTGCCCATGCGCACACTCCAGGTGGTCGGGAGGAGGAAGCCCCCTGGGCCAGGAGTGGGCAGAGGTGAGAGGGGGCACCGAGAGTTGTCCCCCCGGGGCTCTCCCTATTCCTGTAGCGTTGGGCCAGGTAGGGGCCTGAAGATGAGGGGGGCACACAGACGGAGAGAAACAAAGGCTTTCGAAGCTGAGGGGGAAGCAGGAAGGGATGCCCAGGAGAGAGTCCTCCGGAAAAGGCCCCAGAGGTAGACAAAAGGCAGAGCCAGGCCTGCAGTGGGAGGGGGCAGGCGAAGGAGGGACCTCAAGAGGGGGTGGGGCGTCAGGGCTGCGAGCAGATGGAGGGGGATTTGCTTTGCTGAGCTGAACTCTTCAGCCGGTGAGGCTGGGCAGAGCTTGGTGGGGGTGATGAGCGATTACCTTGACTGCCTTTCCCCTGGCTTCATCACTCTTCCTCCTCCCTTGGGGAAGCGGCCTGGTCTCAGCCCCTTTGCGGCAGCGGCGACCCTGGGACCTCTGCTGCGTCTGGGCCGCCCTGGCCACCTTCTCCATTTTCCACCCTTCTAAACTTACTGGGGCTTCCCTGGTGGCTCGACGGTAAATAATCTAACTGCAATGTGGGAGACCTGGGTTCAACCCCTGAGTCGGGAAGCTCCCTGGGAGAAGAGAATGGCAACCCAACTCTTGTTTTCTTGCCTGGAGAATCCCATGGACAGAGGAGCCTGGCGGGCAACAGTCCATGGGGTCGCGAAGAGTCTGACCGGACTGAGCAACTTAACCCACAAGCTCACTGCAGAGGGAGAAGCGCAGCTGGAGGGAATTAAGGGCAGCAGATCATGTGTGGTCAGAGGAAGGTGACCTCTTTCTCTCTTGTAGGACCTGAAGGAGAAGAAAGAGAAGGTGGAGGAGAAGGCAGGCCGGAAAGAGCGAAAGAAAGAAGTGGTGGAGGTGCGCAGGGGTCACCTGCCCACTGGGCCCCCAGCCATGTTCCCCCGGGGCCCGCCTTTCCGTGACCCCGCCCACCAAGTCGCCCCGCCCCCGGCCCCGCCCAGGCCCCTTGCCATTGGCGGGGACGGTGGGTGGAGGCACGGGCTAGCCTGACACCTCCCTCTCCCGATCACCGCAGGAGGAGGAGAACGGCGCGGAGGAGGAGGAAGAAGAAACCGCCGAGGACGGCGAGGAGGAGGATGAAGGGGACGAGGAAGGTGGGGAGGGGCGGGGAACCGTCAGGGTGGGTTTGAAGAACTAAAAGCAGGGCTGAGGGCCGCCGCCACAGGGGGTCTCTGCTGGAGCTTCCAGCCCTTCCCCCAATGACCCATTTCTGGCTCCTCAGATGAGGAAGAAGAAGAAGATGAGGACGAAGGGCCCGCGCTGAAGAGAGCTGCTGAAGAGGAGGTTTGGGCTGGGTTGTGGGCTTGAGGGGCTGTCAGGGATGCAGCAGGGCCGGGAGCCCTTGGATTTGGACCGAGATGCCGGTGGTGCAGGGGTGCAGGGCGGGGTGGGCTGGAGCAGGATAGGGGGCGGTCCCTCTCCTAGTTGACAGCTACCCCAGCTCTTTCCCTCTCCACAGGATGAAGCGGATCCCAAGCGGCAGAAGACAGAAAATGGGGCGTCGGCATGAGCCCCCTGCCAGTGGGCTGGGGGTGGTGGGAGGCCCCTTGGGGCCCGGAGGTGGGGGTGGGGAGCGCCGCGTGCAACCACTCTTCACCTGGCTCCCTGCTCTGGACCCCGCGCCAGAGTTGCCGCCCTTTCTCCCCCCAGCCTTCTCATGCCGCACCTCCATCCTCACTGCCATCTTCCACCTCCTTACCTGCTCCATCTGAGCTCCCCAGCTGGTCCCCAATCACCCCCTCCCTCTCCCTCCTGTCTTCCCGCCCTTCCCACAGCCAGCCCCTCCCTCTTTCAATAGCCTCTCCTTCCTAACCTCTGCATCCCAGCCTCACGTCATCCTGCCCTGCCCATCCCTACCCTGCCTGATCCCTGAGTCTTCTCCCTCAGATCCCTTTCTCAGACAGCGCCAGGACGGGGTGGGGCCAGGGTTGGGGCCGAGCCCCACAGCTGCCCCCCCTCCCCTCCCCCTTTTTTGTATAATTTAATAAAGAAACGGTCGCGCTTCTGTTTTTAACCTGTCTCCTGCTTTCCCGGGACAGAGAGAGGAGGGTGGCCCCAGGGCACATTCTGTCTGGACCCTTCCCCTCTGAAAAAGCAGCAGTACCTTCCTTCCACCCCATTGAGAAGATAACTGCTGCACTCCAGGGTGGACAGGGGGCGCTGTGGCTCTGAGAGCTGACTGCCGTCTTGGTTTTGAGTTCCTGGTGATGCTCCTCCCAGCCATACACACCTCCTGTGCTTCGAGGCCACACCAAGCTAGACACTGCTGAGCCCAGTGGAAAGCTACCAAGCCCTACTGTGCTGAGCCAGGCACAGAAGTAGCCTCAGAAACAGGAAGACCCGCCCCTGAAGTGGGAGAGGGCAGGCGGCCTAAATCTTGGCCTCCTTGAACATAGAATTGGCTGGCACCGAGGAAGTGAGCTACCTCCTGGTCAAGCCAGAACTCCAGGGCCTCTTGTGGTCCCAGGCCTGCTTGACTTTTGGCACCTTAGCCTGGGCGGGGTAGGGAGCATGAGTTCCCCTCTGGCCTTCTCAGGCTTCCTTTCCTAGTTCTGCATCAGTTTTTCCTGAGTTTGAGCTGCAGGATTTCTGCATTTTTTTCCTTATCACCCTCTTAGTTCAGAAGCTCTGGATTGGGAGAGCCTGCTGATTACACAGAGGTCTAATCACAGGAGTGTGTGATTCATTGACACCATTCACCCCAAAAGATGAGAAGACTGGGAATTTCATTGGCGGTCCAGTGGTTAAGACTACAGGCTTCCACTGCTGGGGGTGAGGGTTTGATCCCTAGTCAGGGAACTAAGATCCCGCATGCTGCATGGCCAAAAAATAACCAAAAAATAAAGATGGAAAGACACATATAAGTCACCTGGCATCAGGACTACACACATACAACTTTTGTGTTCACACTCCCTGACCTTGGCAAATTGTTTAATCTCTGATCCTGCCTCAGTTTACACATCTGTACAATGGGGGATTAGTACTGTACAAAGTGCCCTGCACTGCAATGCCCAGCACATAATGAAAACACAATACAGTGTAGCTATTCTATCCCCTGTGCTTAGGGTGCCCTTCAGACCTAACATCTTTTAGAGTTCAATAAAGCTAGGGGTCATTTGATGGGTGGGGAGGCAGGTGGACAGGGTAATGAAGTTCTGGGACATTAAGGGATGAGCACCAAGGGAAGGGCTTGCCAAGAAAGTATGAACCTGGGGCCTGGGGAAGCAATTCAAAAATGAGCAAGTGGGTACTTCGAGGCAGAAGTTCCGCGGGGAAAGAGAACAGTCAAGGGTGGGGGAGGGGGAGGGGGCGGTGGGGACACCCAGGACTGAGGAAATAAACAAGGGGAGCGCCACCACAAGGGTGGAGGGTAACGCTGCTGGGAATCAGCCCCCTCAGACTTTCCACTGCGAAGCGAAACCGTGAGCCCTGGGGTGTTGGGGGGGGCAACGGGGAGGGGAAGTGGGGAAGGTGGAGGGAAGGCAGAAGGACAGGGGCCAGGGCCCTGGGAGCACTAGAACAGCCTCCAGCTCAAGACAGCCACCGTGCCTCCACTCTGCCCGCATCCTGCCCTTTCCTGGGGACCTCCACCCCTCCCTTGACCCCTGCCTCAGGCTACCTGATCTGGCTGGCTTTCCTCTAGACTCCAGCTTCTGGTCACTGGTTCCTCCCTCTCTCTCTCCAAGCCTCCATCCCTCTTTTTTCTAGATTCTCTTCCTCTGACTCCCTCCTTGCAGAACCTCTCTTTCAAACTTTAGTCCTTCCCCACTTTCCGACCTCTTCCCTTTGGAAGGCTGTGTGGTCCAGGCCTCGGGGGAGATGCTGTGCGAGGCTTGGTTCCAGGTCTGGCTGTTTCTGCAACTCCTATGGGCGGCTGCAGGTAAGATGGGGACGACTCTGGGAGGGTTGACCTCCAGACCCATAGCAAAAGTTCAGCAGGGAGCTCTCAGTGACCACACAGATGCCAAGGTCCTTAGATTGGGTGGATTCTCCTATGCCTTCCTCGGGGCCATTTTCAGCCCCCAAAGCCTCTCTTCATCTCCCCCTTGGCAGGGAAGGGGCAGAAACCCAAGGTCTCCCTTCTGCCCAGTTTCTCCCTCGGAAAACACTGAGGCTCCTTCTCTGCTTTGAAGTCTCTCGGCTTATGGCCCCTCCCCTTGGCCTCTCTTTTCCTCCCCAGTGGAGGCTCCAGAGCCCGGGGCAGAGGTCCCAGTGGTGTGGGCCCAGGAGGGGGCTCCTGCCCAGCTCCCCTGCAGCCCCACAATCCCCCTCCAGGATCTCAGCCTTCCGCGGACAAGACAAGTCACTTGGCAGCATGTACCAGAGAGGTATGCACCCCAAACTGCGATGACAGGGACCCCCAGATCCAGCGGTAATGGCTTCTAGATTTAGGTTCTAAAGCCCAAGCCAGCTCTGTAAATGCAGAGGCGCCCCCTCCATTCCTGCCCCTCCCCCCATCCTCCGCAGACTGCTACCCTCACACCTGTATCCCCAGGCACGGTTGCTTCTCCGGTAGTGGATGGTGCTGGCCCAATCTGAACGAGGGGACAGGACGGTTAGCAGTTCAGAAATCTTCCCTTTGGGTGGGCTCCCTCATCCTCAAGGTGTGGTTGGACTGCCTCTTCCCCGGGGCTTCTTCCCCTCGGATTTCTCAGTCCCATCTTTCTCTCCCGTCCAGTGGCTCCGCGGCGCCCACCCCCCGGGGTCCCGGGCCCCGCCGCTACACAGTGCTGAGGCTGGCCCCCGGAGGCCTGCGCATTGGCAGGCCGCCCCTGCAGTCCCGCGTGCGGCTGGAAGAAATGGGCCTCCAGCGCGGGGACTTCTCGCTGTGGTTGCGCCCGGCCCGACGCGCCGACGCCGGCGAGTACCACGCCGCCGTGCGCTTCGGGAACCGCGCCCTTGCCTGCAGCCTCCGTCTGCGCGTGGGCCAAGCGGCGGGTAGGTGGGGGCGGGACGCGGGGAGCGAGGCTGGAAGGAGGGCGCCCAGTATCCCGCCGCCCAGGAGGCAGGAAGGGCAGGGCAGAGGCTGCTTGTACTTCTAAGGATGCGCCCCAAGCCCTGCCGGAGAGCTTCCAGCCCAGGAGCGGAAGGGGGTGGCGAGCCTGCCTGCAGGGTGGGAGGTGCCCCCAGACAAGCACGTGTGTGGTGGGGAGGGTTCGGTGAAGAGATCGTATCACCCCTTGAGCTTTCCTTCCCCCACCCACAGCTGGAGTGCCAGGGTGGAGGAGGGGAGGCACCCCTTGGAGGGGAGATCGAGGGGCTGGAGTGACTCAATTTAGATACCTGTAACTCAGAGAGTGGGCTTAGGGAGATCCTCAAGCAAGGGCTGAAGAAGGTGAGGGTAGCCCAAGCAAAGTGAATTGGAAGCAGGGGGCGGGGGAAGTAGGCACCGGACTCTTGGGCTTGCATTTGAAGCACCTCCAGGGGCCAGGCTCTGGGCTGGGTAGGTGGTCTGGAGGAGGGTTGGGAGGGAGAAGACAAGGAGATCTACAACCAGCTCCTTTTTCCGGGAGCTTCCAGCTTAGCTGACTTGTCGTGTCGGGCAAGCGGGATGATCAACCTTCTTTGTCTTTGTCCAGTGACGGCAAGCCCCCCAGGGCCTCTGTGGACCTCCAGTTGGGTCCTCTTGAACTGCTCCTTCAGCCGCCCTGACCTCCCAGCCTCCGTGCATTGGTTCCGGGGCCCAGGCAGAGTCCCTGTTCAGGAGTCCCCCGATCACCACTTAGTTGGAAACTTCCTCTTCCTGCCCCACGTCAGCTCCTTGGACTCTGGGACCTGGGGCTGCAGTCTCACCTACAGAGATGGCTTCAATGTCTCCATCACGTACAACCTGGCTGTTCTGGGTAACTCCTCCAGTCTGCCTTCACACTTGACCACAACCCCTTCCTGCCCCCTGACACCTTCTGCTGGCTTCTGAGCCCCCAGATCAAGTCTCCGGCAGCGGATGACACCTGTGATTACTCTGGGCCTCGCTGTCCCGCCCCTTTCTTTTTCCCTTTGCGGCCTTTCCTCGGCTTCTCCCCTTCGAGCTTTTCCCTCGGCCATCCAGCCTCCCTTGCCAGCCTTTGGTCTCCTGCTTGCCGGTCTGCATTTGGGCATTCTTGGCATCCTTTGTTCATTCACCTTGTTCTGCTCCTTAGCACCCTTCAAACTGGACCACTTCCTTCGTGTTTCTGCCCGCCTCCCCTGCAGACCTAGTGCTCCAGCCCATCTGTACTCCTCAGCTTTAACTCGGGGTTCCCTTTTCTCCGCAGACCTGGAGCCCCGAGTCCCTCTGACAGTGTACGCTGGAGCCGGTTCCAAGGTGGAGCTGCCCTGCCGCCTGCCTCTGGGTGTGGGGACCCAGTCTTCTCTCACCGCCATGTGGACCCCGCCCGGAGGAGGCCCCGACCTCCTGGTGGCTGGAGACCAGGGCAACTTTACCCTTCGACTAGAGGCTGTGGGTCAGGCCCAGGCCGGGACCTACACCTGCCGCATCCACCTGCAGGGACGGCAGCTCAGTGCTACTGTCACTTTGGCAGTCATCACAGGTTAGCAGGTGGGACAAGACAGGAAGGGCAGGTTGGTGGGCAAAGACTGGGCAAGTCCACCTCATGATGCCAGGCCCCTGAGCACAATTGTGCGGGGTGCCCCCTTGACCTTTTCTTTTCTCACCCCCATATAATGAACAGAAACTGAAAATCTCCCCTGAGTCACTGGATGAATGTTCCACTCTTCTGTAAGGGACTCCCCAGCTCTGAATTGGGGGGAGGGTCAGAGAACTTAGAAGGAGAGGTCACAAAGTTTGAATGATTCCAAAGAGGTGGAATATTTATTTTCAGAATCCTTGCCCACTTTGGAGCCAGGGATTGAGTTAAAGTTGCAGGAGGCAATCTAGACTGGGGGGAGTTGATAAATCAGTCCCTTAGTCAGCAAATAGGGCTTCCCTGATAGCTCAGTTGGTAAAGAATCCACCTGCAATGCAGGAGACCCAGTTCGATTCCTGGGTCTGGAAGATCTGCTGGAGAAGGGATAGGCTACCCATTCCAGTATTCTTGGACTTCCCTGTGGCTCAGCTGGTAGAGTCTGCCTGCAATGCAGGAGACCTGGGTTTGATCCCTGGGTTGGAAAGATCCCCTGGAGAAGGGAAAAGCTACCCACTTCAGTATTCTGGCCTGGAGAATTCCATGGACTGCAAAGAGTCAGACACAGCTAAACGACTTTCATAGTCAGCAAATATTTACTGAACTAGGACTTTTCAAGACAGTGTAAAACAAACATAGGAGAAAACACCAAACTCAGAAAGTATGTGTTGATCGATCAGCAAACTATCACAGCTTGGCCGTGTCTGCAATGCTCATCTGTAGCCACTAAATAGTAGTACAACATAGGTGGCGCTAGTAGTAAAGAAGCCGCCTGCCACTGCAGGAGACATAAGAGATGCAGGTTCGATCCCTGGGTCTGGAGGATCCCTTGGAGGAGGACATAGCAACCCACTCCAGTATTCTTGCCAGGAGAATTCCAGGGACAGAGCAGCCTGGTGGGCTGCCGACTATGGGGTCGCACAGAGTCGGAGATGACTGACTCAACTTAGCAGCAGCAGTCAGTATTCTTGCCTGGAGAATCCAATGGATAGAGGAGCTTGGCGGACTACAGTCTGTAGAGTTGCAAAGAGTTGGACATGACTGAAGCAACTTAGCATGTATGTGTGCACATAGTAGGTGCTTAATAATGTATATTGGTTGAATGAATAAATGAATCTACTAATAAATAACCCATTTCTCAAAGACCAGGGCTGAATTTCCACTTGTTTTCCACATATCTCTACCTAGACATGGTACCCACACTCAGCCTCACTCTGAACCCCATCTTTTCCTTATACCCAGTCCTCCTGCTAAGTCACTTCTGCATCAGTAACTCCAGTCGTGTTCTACTCATCCTGAAACCTGGCCTCCTTCTTCTGCATCAGTTGCCACAGTCTACCAGTTCTTTCTGTCCAGGGTTGTCTTCTTTTTTATTATTATGAATTTTAAAAATATCTACTCACGTCATTGTGGGGTGTGGGGTCTTCGCTGTGGCATGCTAGCTTCTCTCTTAGTTATAGCATCAGAGCTCAGTAGTTGTAGTGCAAAGGCTTAGTTGCCATGTGGAATCTTAGTTCCCTGACCAGGGATCGAACCTGTGTCCCCTGCATTGGAAGGACAATTCTTAACCACCGGACCACAGGGAGAAATACTGTTGTCTGTGTTTTACAGAGAAGGAACTTTCTCAAAGTCACACAGCTGGGAAGAGCCAGGTTGGGGCTAAACTTGGGTATCTATGCCATCAAGTCTTCAGGGGCCTGTACACCACAGTCAGCTCAAGGTCCTTCATCAGTTGTCTCCTCTTACCCCCATCCCTCACCACATGGCTTCCAGGTGCTATCTCTAGACCTAGGGATCGAACCCAGGTCTCCTGCATTGCAGGTGGATTCTTTCCCATCTGAGCCACCAGGGAAGTCCCATCTCTAGATCAGATGGTCTGCTCTCTAGACATTCAGAAATGGGAATAGGGTTCATTTAGGGGACACAGATGGAAGCTATAGCATGGAGGCAGAAAAAGTGCAAAGTCTTCTGGGGACCAACTCACATGGCTGATATTGGGGGTTCTGAGTCTTTGAATAAAAGTCATGAAAAAGAATCTGAAAAGGTACCTGTTTATGTGATCCCTCTGGGCCAGTTTGAGTTTGAACATTCCCCTGAGGCAGTAGGGAGCCTGGAAAGTTTGGGGGTAGCAGAGTGACCTGACCAGAGCTTTGTCTTGAGATTAATTTGGTCTTGACTCCAATCTCCTCCCCTCAAGTTCACCCAGTCAGAGCCCAGGTGAATCAAGACTTGGGCGGAACCTATGCTTTCAAGGAAGGGGGTCAGATCCCCCAAAGATCTCTTCCCTCTATTTTTTCAGTCACTCCCAAGCCCTACGGATCATCTGGCAGCCTGAGAAAACCCTTCTGTGAGGTGACTCCGGCATCCGGACAAGAGCACTTTGTGTGGAGCCCCGTGGACGAGCGGTCTCAGAGGAGTTCCCCAGGCCCCTGGCTGCTGACACCGGACACCAGACGCCTCTCTCAGCCCTGGCAGTGCCGTCTGTACCAGGGGCAGAGGCTTCTTGGGACCGCGGTTTACCTCACCGAGCTGTCTCATCCAGGTCTGAGACCCCACAGCGCCACAGCCCCAACTCCAGACCAGCCCCTTCCATTCCACTTCCAGACCGACCCCCACCCCAACTCTTCCCTTTCCAACCAGGGAGCGGACTACCAGCCCTTGTCAAGGCCCAACCCACTTCCACCACAAATTAGCTGAGTGACCCTGGACACGTCCCTTAAACTCTCTGGGTTTCATTGTCTGTAAATTATGGGAGTGTGGCTAGACGTTCCTCCAGCCGAGACCCCGTGTGTGTGTGTGTGTGTGTGTGTGTGTGTGTGTGTGTGTGTTCCAATCCTGTCCTCTCTCCGTAGGTGCCCAGCGCTCTGAGAGAGCCCTGGGGGCGGGGAGAACAGGTCACCTCCCTCTCCTCATCCTTGGTCTTCTCTTCCTGCTTCTGTTGGTGACTGGAGCCTTTAGCTTTCACCTTTGGAGAAGACGGGTGAGCCGGGAACCCCCGTCTCCAGTCCTCAGCATGCTGTCTGGTACCCCTTCCTCAGGAAAATGAGCAAAGCAGACCCTGAACTTGCCTCAGAGTCCCTCTTCATGAGGCTCTGCTCTCCAGGGATGCCTTGTTCCTGAAGGACCCAAGGAAGGCTCACGGTGGGGTGGGGAGTGGCTGAGAGGCCTGGGACCAGATGGGCAGGGTGGGGGCTGGGAAGAATAGCTTATTCCCTTTCCCTTCCTCCTCCTACCCTCCATGTCTTCTTCCCGCAGTGGCGACCCAGAAGATTCTCTGCCTTAGAGCATGGGACTCACCCCTCTCAGGCTTCGAGCAAGACAGGGGAGCTGGAGCCGGAGCTGGAGCCAGAACCAGACCCGGAGGCAGAACCGGAACCGGAACCCGAGCCGGAGTCTCAGCCGCAGCTGCAGCAGGAGCAACCCTGACCTGCAGCAGTCAGCCACCCTTATCTCCGCAGCGCAATCCAAATAAACTCCCCGTCAGCAGCAAGCTTGAGTGTGGCCCCTTCTTGCCTAGGGGATGTTCTGTCTCTGCCCAGCCTCTGGGCTGCCTTCTCACACCGGCCTTCTGACCTACTTTCCCCAGCCAGGCTCACATCTTCCCCTTTTCAGTTCCTGGTTTCTTGGAGATTCTCTCTTCCTGGTCTCTCTCTCTCTCTGTCTTGCTCTTTCTGTCTCCTGAGTAGTTCTTTTCCTGAACGTCCTCACTCCTATAGCCTATTCCTCCGTCCTTCCGCTCATGTTGTGCTGGCTGTCCTGATTTCCTTTATATTTTGCTCTTTTGGCCCCCCCATGCACGCCTGACCCCCAGCCCTGTCCTCGGCCCTCTGGCGGCGGCACACACACACACACACACACACACACACACACACACACACACACACACACACACACACACACACACACTCTCTTGGAGCAGCCCTGCCGGTCGAGTCCTCTCCGAGAGGGGGGTCCCTCAACCTTCCTGGCGGCGCACACACACACACACACACACACACTCTCTTGGAGCAACCTTCCTGGCGGCACACACACACACACACACACACACACTCTCTCTTGGAGCAACCTTCCTGGCGGCACACACACACACACACACACTCTCTTGGAGCAGCCCTGCCGGTCGAGTCCTCTCCGAGAGGGGGGTCCCTCAACCTTCCTGGCGGCACACACACACACACACACACACACACACACACACTCTCTCTTGGAGCAGCCTGCCACCGGTCGAGTCCTCTCCGAGGGGGGGGGTCCCTCAACCTTCCTGGCGGCACACACATACACACACGCACACACACACACACACACACACACACACACACACTCTCTTGGAGCAGAGAAGGGGGTCCCTCAACCTTCCTGGCGGCACACACACACACACTCTCTTGGAGCAGCCCTGCCGGTCGAGTCCTCTCCGAGAGGGGGGTCCCTCAACCTTCCTGGGTGGCAGCCTCCACCCCACCCCCATGTTCCGCAGCCACGGGCGACCGGTCTGGTCTCAGGCATGAGAACACACTGCCACCCAGCGGTCACTGTGTGTCACACACCACCGGAGGTCACAGAGCCGGGGCAGATGAGCAGTGCAGGGACCCGGGACCAGGGGCTCAGCAGCCGGTGGGCTGGCTCTGTCTCTGTGGCTGCACTGTCCGTGGCCTGCACACGCGCGTCACCCGGCAGCTGTCTCCTGCATTGTGTACCCTCAGGACACATCACCGGGGCCCCAGGGGAGTCCTGGGACCAAGTCCCCAAGTGGGGAAGAAAAGCAGACACTGGCTGCTGCTGAAGCTTCAGAGGTCAGGACACCCGGCTTCTGATCCTGGATGAGCTGATGTGACCAGAGCTAGTCTCTGAGTCTCAGTTTCTTCACCTATTAAATGGGCTGATGACTCACCCAAAGGGGTTGTTGCAAACATCAGATGATCCAAGAGCCAAGCATCCACTTTGTGAAGGAGGAGACCAGCAAGCCTGCCTGTCCGCCTCCCTCTGTCTGTTTGTCTATCTAAGAGGGAAATGTTCCTCTGGGGCTTGAGAGACACACACATACACACACACACACACACCCCCCCAGAGGGACCCAACCTCCGCCTACAGTGTGTGGGCACCCAGCCTGGACTCAGGCTGAAGGGTCTGTCACCCCGGCTGAAGGAGAAACACAGGGCAAGTGGGCAGGAGTGGTTGTGCAGCGGTGCACAGACGTGGGTTGTTGCGAAGGGACAGCCTGCTGCTGTCCCCTGCCCCCACGCCCGGCCACTTCCCGACCTGCTGTGCCCTGCTCAGTGACACAGACACTGCTGCCCACGCAGCTGAAGACCTGCCCTGGGGAGGCACAATGGTCAGAGACTTGGGGACAGAACCGAGAGAGGGGCCTCTTCGTGGCTGCAGAGCCCTGGTGGGGAGGAGCATCGGTTTGAGGGCACCTGAGGTCCCCAGCCTGAGGATGGTGGTGACCCTTGTCGTGTCACAGGCAGAAGTGCACAAAAGAGGCTCTGGGCTTGCCAGGGATGGTGGCACCGTAAGGAGAGGCCTGAAGTCTCTTTGAGCATCCTGTCAAGCACCATCCCCACCCCTTGCTGGGGGGCTGCCAGGAGACCCAAGACCCACTCTCTGGGCAGGTTTTAAAGGGGCAAGGGTTTCCTGGAAAGTTCTGTGGGTGGCATTTTCCTCTCTATGGGGTGACACCGTCTTGCCCTTTGGGCTTCTGAGAGGAGTCACTGCGGATTCACGGGCTCCGTGCAGGGACTTCCCCGAGTTCCTGCACAAAGGGGACAGGGAGGGGACAAGAGGCCACCTGCTCCTCCACCCACTGAGGAAGAGAAGAGCAGAGGGAGGAAGGAAGAGCAGCCAGGGGGTGGGGGCAGGGGACAGCAGCTCTCCTTTGATTAATTCTCGCCCCCCACTGTCTCTGTGGGGTCTCTCCTAGGGAGTCTCACATTCCTCCTCCTGCCCCTCTGGCCCCCAGCCCCACTCCCCATCCAGCAAGATAAGCTTGGACACTTTTTGTGTCTTCTTAGGGCCTTCCAGGGAGCCAGGCAAATCCACCCTGTATTAGCAAGTTTATCTTCAAACCGATGTTCCAGGCTGGAGGGAGGAGAAGGGGCGACAAGGAGGCAGGGAGCCCATGGGGGCTGTGAGGGGAATCAGCTTAGGTCCTTGTTAAAAAGGAAGGGAGGGGAGTTCCCCGGTGACATAGTGGTTAGGATTCCAGGGTTTCAAGCCCTGGTAGGGGAACTGAGATCCCAGAAGCTGCATGACACAGCCAAAAAAATGAAGGAAGGGAGTGTATTAGTTGTCTATTGCCGTGTCACAAGGGTTTCAGAGGTAAAGAGTCCGCCTGCAATGCAGGAGTCGCAGGAGATGCAGTTTCCATTCTTTGGTTGGGAAGATCCCCTGGAGGAGGGCATGGTAACCCACTCCAGTACTCTTGCCTGGAGAATCCCATGGACAGAGGAGCCTGGCGGGATACAGTCCATAGCATTGCAAAGAGTCGGACACAACTGAAGCAACTTAGCATGAACACCCTAGAGTCAGTGCTCTGCAATAAGAGAAGCTACTGCCGTGAGAAGCCTGTGCACTGCAATTAGACAGTAGCCCCGGCTCTCCGAAACTAGAGAAAAGCCATGCAGCAACGAAGACCCAGCACAGCCACAAATAAATTAAGAAAAAAATTTTTTAAATGGTCCACATGAAAAAAAAAATCTTAAAAACAATAAGGAGGCAGACATTGTAGGGGCTGTCTTGCACCCTGCCATGCTGGTGGGGAACAGTGCCTGAAGGAGAAATAGGCCAAGACGGGGAAGAGGCCTCTCTGAGTTCCCCACCCCCAATCCTGCAGGGACCTGATGGCCTCCTCCAGGTCTGCCATCCAGACTTCTGGAGGCCAAATGAGGTCCAGGGCTTGGCCAAGTCAAATGTGTCAGCCGAGAGGCCACCCGGTGCTCCTTCAGGTCTGCCAGAATGTCCCCCACCCTGACCTGGTCTTCTCATCTCCTCCGGACAGGACAGTCCCAGAAAGTTCTCTGCCCCATCTATCTCACCAGCCAGAGGTATTGAGGTTCAGATGTACACAAAGGAGGTGCCTTAGGTTTCCCTGCGAGGCCCCACCCCATGACAGGGCTCGGCCTTTGAAGGGAGGGAGGTTGGGGTGGGGGCTGGGCTCTGTCTGCTCCACTCTGCGGCTGACAGTTTCTTCAGGGCCTGCAGCTGCCAGCTGGCTGGGCCCAGGCTGGGCCCAGGCTGGGCTCAGAAATGTGCCTGCTCACACCGCCTGTGGGGCTGTGGGGCGGGAGGCCTGGGAGCCACCCTCCCAGAGTTGCATAAAGTCGGGAGGAATGTGGCCTGGGCGGAGGTGGCTCAGCCTTGCCAGACTCTGCCTCCCCAGGAACAGCTTCGGTGGTGACCCCTCCCCACCTCCCCCCAGCGCCCAGCCCCCAGCCCTGCCCCACCGCCTTGCAGAGGTTGTGAGTGCAGCTGCAGGGTAACTGGTGAGGAGGTCACCGCAGGACTGCACCTGGGGCTTCCGACCCCGGGCTCCAAGAGCCGCCCTACCCCAGCACTCTGTCAGCAGCCTGGCCTCCATGTCTTGCTCCCCTACCCCAATTTGGCCTTCCCTACCACTTGGAGGGAGACAAAACACACGCAGTAAAAATAGCTTCGTATCAGGAACTGTATCAGGAGATTTCTGGAAATCCCCATGCTCCATTCCAACAGTCATGTGAGGGGGCAGAGAGCTTAACTGTGGCTTCTTCTGTAGAGTGAGGATAGTCGCATTTGCTGAAAAGATCCAGCGTGTGCTAACAAATGTGAAAGAGCTGTGAAAACGGAAAATCTCTCTCTAGGTGTGAGGGATCCTGGTGAGGTTGCCTCAGAAGCCCCGGATGACCTGATGACCTCACACCCCCTCCACTCCCTTGGCCTCATCCTGGCCTTTTTTCTTTCTTTCTTTTAAAATATTTATTTGTTTATTTATTTGGCTGTACTGGGTCTTTAGCTGTGGCACTTGGGATCTTCAACCATCATTGTGGCATCCAGGATCTTTAGTTTAGCATAAGGGGTCTAGTTCCCTGACCAGGGATCGAACCTGGGCACCTTGCACTGGGAGCAAGGAGTCTTAAGCCACTTGACAACCTTTCTTTTTTCAATTGAAGTATTGTTGATTTACAATACTATATGCATCTCAACAGCATTGTGATGCAATATTTTTATAGATTATACTTCATTTAAAGTTATTACTACCTACTGTATAGCTCAGGGCACACTACTAAGTACCCTGTGATGACCTAAATAGGAAGGAAATTCAAAAAAGAGGGAATATATGTATATGTATGGGTTCGATCCCTAATCAGGAAGATCCTCTGGAGGAGAGCATGGCAATCCACTCCAGCATTCTTTCCTGGAGAATCCCATGGCCAGAGGAGCCTGGTGGGCTACAATCCATGGGGTAGCATAGAGTCACACAGAGTCGGACAGGACTAAAGTGACTTAGCATGCATGCACGCATGTATAGATATAGCTGATTCACTTTACTGTACAGTAGAAACTAACAACATTGTAAAGCAACTATACTCCAATAAAAAATAATTTAAAAAATAGTTATTACAAAATGTTGGCTATATTTCCCTATGCTGTATAATATGTTCTTGTTCCTTATTTATTTTATACATAGTAGTTTGTGTCTTTTAACCCCATATCCCTATCTTGGAGGTCTCCCCCATTCTGCACTTTCTTACTGCAGAGGAGAGCCAGTAGGGTGAGGAGGGTACCACCCAGGGAGGTAAGTTCAAATCCATCAGCTGTGATTACTAGCTTTGTGACTGCTAGTTCCCTGGTGGCTCAGCAGTAAAGACACTACCTGCAATGCAGGAGACACTGGAGACCTGGGTTTGATACTTGAGTCAGGAAGATCCCTTGGAGGAGGAAGTGGCAACCCATTCCAGTATTCTTGCCAGGAAAATCCCAAGGACAGAGGAGCCTGGCGGGCTACAGTCCATGGGGTCGGACTTGACTGAGCGACTGGGCATGAGCAAGTCTCTTAAAATTTTCAAGCCTCAGTTTCCTTATCTGTATGGTCTGGAAAATCATACTTATGCCCGATCACTGATATAACAGTTAAATAAAATACACAACTATGGAAATGTTCTAAATGTTCAATACATTTAGAAAAAACTTGCTGTCTCTTCCCCTTTTCTTTTCCTGTTTGAAAACCCCAAGGACCAATGCCTCAAGAGCCAGGTTCTTTAGGCATCGCTTCCTGGGAATGCATCTTCACAGGCAGTCACGGGCCACAGACCAAGAGCTGGGTGACATCACACAACCTGTCTGGTCCATCGGTTGCAAACTGGTGGGCCTTGAGCTCCATCCAGCCCTTAGAAAGCTTTGGGTGATTTATTCAGTGTTAGAACAAAACGTAAAATTAGTTGCCAACATCAAAATAAGGAGATATTACATAAATGTCTGGTTTTCCACCTTCTCTTGAAATTCTGGCAGAGGCTGGAGACTCTGGGATCACATTCCGGCAGAACCTCCACTGTCAGCTCAGCTGGAGCTGTGTGGTTAGTGGCTGCCCTCATTAGCTGAGACAGGGCCTCTGCTTACCTCGGTCCTCACCCCTCTCTGCTGTTACTATCAGCCTGCTCTTCTCAGCTATAATGCCAGTAGGCTCCTACAGACCTTTAAGTCTGTGACCCTTATTTCAGCCCCTCTGCATTCATTCAGAAAGTATTCAACAGCCCAGGGCTGGGGGGAGGGGGAAGCAGAGAGTTAGGTTTAAGGGGGACAGTTTCAGTAGGGGGAGATAAGAAAGTTTTGGAGATGGATGCCAGTGATGGTTGTATAACAGCATGAAGGTTTTTAATGCCCACAGAAGTGAACACGTAAAAATGGTTAAAATGGTAAATTTAATGGGATGTGTATTTACCCTCATAAATTTAATATTGATCAATATCAATAAAATTTAATATCTAAGAAAGTATTCAAAGGGCATTTCCTGGTGGTCCAGTGGTTAGGACTCCATGCAGGGGATATAGGTTTGATTCCTGGTCAGGGAGCTAAGACTCCACATGATGTGTGGAGTGGCAGAAAAAGAGAAAAAAATATATATATATATATTCGACAAGAATTAACAGTCTACCAGGCCCAAGACACTGTGCTGGGTGCTAAGACAGACAAGGTCCTCCTGCAGCCCCTGAAGTGAACTGAAATGAAGTGAAGTTAAAGTCGCTCAGTCATGTCTGACTCTTTGCAACCCCATGGACTGTAGCCCACCAGGCTCCTCTGTCCATGGAATTCTACAGGCAATAATACTGGAGTGGGTTGCCATGTCCTTCTCCAGGGGATCTTCCCCACCCAGGGATTGAACCCAGGGATTGAACCTGGGTCTCCTACATTGCAGGCATCTTTACCACCTGAGCCACCAGGGATGAAGCCGGTGCAACAGACACTAAACAGGAATTTCATAATTATTTCACTTGGACAGTTGCTTCCATGGGAGAAGTTACACAGTGTTCTGGGAGATCTTACCATAAGGGGACCTTCATTCAGCTGGGGCGCCTTGGCATCCTTCTCAGACTATGAGGAGGGGTCACGTGGAGGATGAGGGTGTGGAGCAAGATACAAACAGCTGATCCTGCTGCTGGAGTCGGTTTGCTGCTTGCCACCCCTACCCCGCACCTCTGGATCACCCACCTCCAGGCTTCTTTCAGAGGAGAAATTAATTTCAGTCTCATTTTGGCCTCTGTTGTATTGCATTTTCTTTCACTTTTACCAGGGCCCACATGGTTACTGGGACATGTTTTCTGGAAGCTTTTCTCAACCCCCCCGGTTGAAATAAAGCTCCCCGGGACTTCTCTGGTGGTCCAGTGGTTAGGAATCTGCCTTCCAATGTAGGAGTTCTGGGGAACTAGGACCCCACATACTGTAGGGCAACTCCTGAGCCTGTGGGCTCTGGAGCCAGCCCCTGTGCCAAAAGAGCCCACACACTGAATCTAAGACCCGACACAGTCGAATAAATATTTTTTAAAAAAAGAAAGGTTCCCTATGATAAGCTGCCCTAGCACCCTGTGTGTCTCCCTTTATAGCCCTTCTCCAGTTGTGATGGAATTATTAAATACATAGGGTCGATGCCACAGGCTTGAGAATAATCATGTTTGGTTTATTTAGCATCACATCCCTGGGTTCCTTGGGCTTCCCCTGTGGCTCAGTGGTAAAGAATCCACCTGCAATGCAGGAGAGGGAGGAGACGCAGAAGACGCTAGTTTGATCCCTGGGTGGAAAAGATCCCCTGGAGGAGAGCATGGCAACCCACTCCAGTATTCTTGCCTGGAGAATCCCATGGACAGAGGACCTGGTGGGCTACAGTCCAAGGGGTCACAAAGAGTCTGACAGGACTGAAGCGACTAAGCACAACAGCATACTCTGGGTTCCAGCAGATGCCTTGGGCTGGTAAACATGGCATGCTTGTTGAATACACAAATGAATGGAGAGAATTGGGACGGGTCAGGGGTCACAATCTTGAATACTTACAGGAGCCTGCGAGGTCATACAAATGAGAAAAGCAGGCAGGCAGTATGTAAGATGGATGTTTGCATTCCTGCCCAAAGGAGGACACCCACACTCCCTTGACGGACATGCCATAGAGCTTGCACTTAACAACTTATATCCATTAACCTAAACGGAGTCATTCAGGGACTTCCCTGGTGGTTCAGTGGCTAAGACTCCTCACTCTCAATGTAGGGGACCCAGCTTCCATCCCTGGTCAGGGAACTAGATCCCACCTGAAGCAACTAAGAGTTCACATGCCTCAGCTGAAGACCCCGAGTGTTGCATCAAAGACAGGCCCAGGCAAATAAAAAAATATTAAAAAAAAAAAGAAAGCCCAGAGTCATTTAGCCATACCCAGCTGCAAAGGAGGCTGGGAAATATAACTTAAATATAACGTAAATCTGGGCAACTATGAGCTCAGCTAAAAATTGAGACTTCTATTACCAGGAAGAAGGAGAAAATAGGTTTGGGGGATAACTAAAGGTCTGTGCAGAGGGATAACTAAGACCTGAAGAGTGGATACAAAATTTCCAGATTAGTGGGGTTCCCACTGTGTGATCCATGGGGGACCCTGAGACCCTTTCAGGGAGTCTGCCAGACCAAGCCATTTTCATAAAAATAATAGGACATTATTTGTCCTTGTCACTATGTTGACATTGCAGAGATGTTGCAAAAACAATCTAGGTTAGACTGCTGCCTTAGCACAAACCAAGGCGGTGGTGCCAAACCATGCTAAGGTCATTGTACTTTCCACTGTCAGGCACTTGTAGCAAAAAAAAGAACACAAACTAATGCCAGTTTCGATTTAGAATGCTCTTGATGAAGCAATATATGAACTAATGTTATTAACTCTCAACCTTTGGGTATACTGTGTTATGAAAGGAGAAGTAGCAGAAAGCGCTTCGGCTGCAATAAAGCACAATGGTTGTCTCAACAGAAACACTTGTATTAGTTGTTGGAGTTGAAAACTGAACTAGCCACTTTTGTTGGCAGTGGGGGAATGCCATGATGACAGGCGCGTACTGGAATGATCACTCAGGCTGTTGAGCAGATGATGGTCTGCAGGCAAGGCAGGAGGGAGACACCAGGAGACCAGGGGGAGGCAGGAGCTCTTAACCAAGTGAAGGATGAAGATGGCACCTTGGACTCGAATGGTGGCGGTGGGGCAGAGTGACTCTGACAGACGTCAGAGCTACTTAGAAGGTGATGTCCCGGGGAATTGGGAAACAAATACTTGGGAGATGCTGGCTGAGGAACGAGTCAGAGATTACACACAGGGACTTCCCTGGTGGTCCAGGGGTGAAGAATCTGCCTTGCAATGCAGGGGACGTGGGTTCAATCCCTAGTTGGGGAATTTGGATTCCACATGTTGCCTGGAGAAGACCCTTGAGAGTCCCTTGGACAGCAAGGAGATCAAACCAGTCAATCTAAAGGAAATCCACCCTGAATAGTCATTGGAAGGACTGATATTGAAGCTGAAGATCCAATCCTTTGGCCACCTGATGCAAAGAACTGACCCACTGAAAAAGACCCTGATGCTGGGAAAGATCAAAAGCAAAAGGAGAAGAGGGCAGCAGAGGATGAGATGGTTGGATGGCATCACTAACTCAATGGACATGAGTCTGAGCAAACTCTGGAGATAGTTAAGGACCAGGGAGCCTAGCATACTTAGTCCATGGGGTCGCAGAGTTGGACATGACTTAGTGACTGAACACCAATGTCATGTGGTATGGCAAAAAAAGACAAGAACCACACAAAAACTCAATCAGACAAACAAACAAAAAAAAAATCAAATTAAAAAAAAGAGAGAACAGGGGGGCTTTCCTGGTGGTCCAGTGGTTAAGAATCTGCCTCGCCATGCAGGGTTTGCGGGTTTGATCCCTGGTTGGGGAACTAGGATCCCACAGGCCATGAGGAAACTAGGCCTTTATGCTACAACTACTGAGCCCAAGCACCATAATGAAAGATCCTGCATACCCCAACTAAGACCTGACGCAGCCAAATAAATAAATATTAAAAAAGAGATTATACCCAGTTTCTTGTGTTTGAACCCAGTTCCTTGGTGGGCCCCTCACTGAGTGGGAAACTTGAAGAAGGAGTAGGTTTGGAGGGTCGTAGTATGGAGGTGATGGGTTTGGTTTGGGAGGCTATGCGCTGGGTTTGAGTTTGCTATGTCTGCTGAACATCCAAACGGGGAGACCCCCATCTGGTGCTCATGAGAGATCTGAACCAGAGAGAAACATTTGCGGATTGGCCAGAAATGAAGGCTCACAGGAAAGAAGCCCAGTCCATGGTCACTGTGATTGTCTCAGGTGCCCCTTCTTAGCCCTGGCCCTTTCTGCTGCACGGGCCCAACTATGATGGCTTTGGTGAGGGAGCCCTGAAAGCAGCTACTGAACAGATGTCCTCTGACCCTGGAGTTAGATGCTGTGTGCGGCTGACCACAGCAGCTACTGTGGATCCTCCATCTGCTTCCCACTTCTTGTTTCCCTGAAGCCCTGACCAGACTGTAATATCACTGATCCAATCAATGTTTTTCTTGCTAGCCACGAAAAGCACATTGACGCTTTTTCCTGCCATCCACCCAGACGCGGGGCCACATTCTGGGCTCCGGCCGGGTTCTGCTAAACTTTTTCCCTTGACTTTGTCATTTTCATTCTGACATCTTCCCCAAAAGGCAGAGGGTGGGGACCCCAGCCCTAGATGGTGACGTTGGGGGCTGGCCCAGGCCTGGGGAGTGGAGGAGACTTGCTACCAGGCTTCCTGTCTCTCCGTCTAAGCATATCTCTGCCTGCAGAAGTAACAGGCGCCCTCCCCAGTGGGCCTCTGCTCCCAACCCTCACAGAGACACACCTGTGCAAGAAGCAGAAGGGAAGAGAGACCCAGGCCGGGAGGTAAGAGGGACAGACCAGGCTTCGTTCCTTTCTGAGGGTCGGGAAGGGGAGGGGTGTGAGGCAGGAGATGTGTTGGCATCACAGGTCTTGCCCAGAGCTCCGGCAACCTTCTCTGGCATTTCCCGAGCCACACTCTCTCCCTGGAAATGTGAGCTTGCAGAAGCGAAGGGACTCTGCCATGCTTCTCTTCACAGCCCACTGCACACAGCTCAGTTCCCGGGGCGGAAGGGTGTCAACTTGGACTTGGAGATCAGAGAAGAAATGGGCGCTTCAGGGCCCCGGGCTGAAAAAGGCCACTGGTCATGGGCAGTAGAGGAGATAAAGACAGGGAGAGGGGAAAAGAAGGAAAAAAAGGGGAAAGAAGAAATGGAAGAGACATAGAAAGAACCCACAAATATTAAAAGAGGGAGGAGGCCTAGGAAAAAGAAAGGAAAAGAAAAAACAATATAAAAGCAAGAGAAAGAGAAGGAGAACCTGGTGTAGAGACATTTCTCCCTTCAAATTAATTTTCCCAATAACTCACTCACCAAAAACTCACACCAGAAATCACATTTGCAGCATTTCATAAGCCATATGACTGATGTAGCCTCTTTCGACTCTCAGTTTATGTTTCTACACTTTTGTTTGTTTTTCGTGCCTTTTTAGGATTTTTGAACAGTATATCTAAAGACACTTCCACTTTAGCTTTAAAATGATTAATGAGATGATTGAAAGCTAAAATTCTGAGAAGGGGGTGAAACCTAGCTCCTGGGTATGACATGCGGTAAAAGGGAGAGATACGTATTTTTAGGCCACCACGTCATTAGAAAAATTGGTTCTAAGAAATCAGTGTTAGGTGTCTCAGCTGCTCTAGGAAAGGAGGCTGTTGGGGGCGTTAGAGAAGGACTTGCAGACCCTCCCTGGGCTTGGTGGGGTGTGTGGGGGACACACAGGAGGTGATACCTCTCTAGCAGAATGCTCCGAAGGACCCCTGCCTCCCACCTCCACATTCTCAGTCCTCTCCTCTCTCCTGAGGCCTCCTTGGCCTGCAGCCCTGTTCCCCAGGGTGTCCACTGTCCTCCCATCCTGGCCGGATTCTGTGTGTGTGTGGATGGGGGCCTCCTCCCTACAGTCAGACCCCTCAGAATAGAAAGGCCCCACTGTCACTCACTCAAACATCGCGCTCTGGGTGGGACAGCTCTTCCTGAATGTCCTGCCCTTTCGGGGTGGGCTTTTCGGGGTGCAGGACTGAGGGTAGAGCCTGATGCCGGGGAGGTCACTGCACTGCGTGTTTGACAATTTCTTGTGCTGTGTAGAGTCTGGGCTGGAACAAAATGGCCGCCCTCCTCACCTCAGAAGAAGCGGTTCCCAGAGAACCGTGGGATGTCTCCCTCCTTCAGTGTGGGCGCCCTCAGGTAGAAGAGGCCCACTTGAGATAAGACTCCCTCCCATCAACTGGTCTGGGCAGAAGCCCCATAGGCCTTGGGCCCTGATCCTGGCCCTGGCATGGCATCAAGGATTTGGGTAGACAAGGCCCTGGCCGCTTTAGAGCCTCCGTGAGTCTTGGCTGAGTGAAATGCCTTTGATGAGGCTGGGTGTGCGGAGGGGACAAGCAAGGGGCTGGGGTTTGTGGGCTCCTTGGCTGAGGTCGGCTCTGCACCCCTCCGGGGATCGTGGAAGGAGAGGGGGCGCTCCGTTCCCCCCATGTGGGCAACGGAGGCAAAGGAGAGGATGGTGGAGGTTTGCAGCCACCGAACCACAAGGGTCCCTTGGAGGGACCAAGTCTCTAGGAAGTTAAGTTCGCACGAAGCCGGAGTGCAGCAGACGGGGCGCGTGCAGTGGGGGGCACATCCGCGGCGGGCTGGAGGGGGCTGATGGGGGCCATGCGGAGGAGATAAAAGTGCCTGCGGGACCACAGACTGTCACTGCGGTGGGGCTGTGCCCTCCTCCCCCCAGCCCCGAGCCTCTCCCTTCTCAGCCCTGCCGGGGGTGGGGGGCGGCTGGGGCCCCGAGGGCAAGCAGTGCGTTGCCACCTTGACCTCTCCTTTCGGTGTCCTGCTCCAGGCCTGTGTCTTGTGTCTCAGAATCTCCTTCTTTCCCTCTGCCCTACCTCGTTTTTGCTACCTGGGGCATTGTGTGTGATCGTGGACTGTGTAAATGTAGCTGCTGCTTTAATGAGCTAATCTGGGTCCCTCCCTGCCTTTCTGTCCCACCCCCCCACCATCCTCCCATCATCCTCCCTTGGGTCTTCTATGTATTCCTCTGCAGAATCTGTCCTTTCTCCTTTGTCCACCCCACAGCCATCTCCCTGGCATCTATCCTGGGCCCCAGGCTGTAGTCTGCAGGCTCCCTTCACACAGAAGCTTGTGGGGAGACTGCAGCCTTCCACCCAGAGGCCAGGATGCTGGTTTCCAGGCCAGGAGGGACTGGAGCTTAGTGGCTGCTGGAGAGAGAAGGGATTCTGAGGGGAAAGAAGCAAGGGGCCCTGCAGGCAAGCCAGGAGAGCTAGAATTGCCTCATAGCAGAGGAGGAGAGACAGACACAGGGAGCTGAAGGTAGAGGTGAGGGGAAGCACAGCTGTGAGCAGAGAAACAGGGAGAGAGAGGAGCCAAGGCCTCGGGGACCCGTGGGCCCTCCCGCCGGCCTCAGGAGCCTGCGGTGTACAGTGTACAGGATGCTACTGTACCGGGGCAGAGCGCTTCTGGGGAGGCTGAGGATGTGGGGATCAAAGGCCAGCTCTCTGGGGCGGCAGCGGAAGCCCCAGGCATCAAAGCAAACAGCAGCTGGAAACCCAGAACCTCCTCCACCGACCAAGCTGAGCCCTGGGGTTGTGGGTTGGGGCAACACAGGGAACTGGGGGTGGTAAGTGGGCCTTGCACTGAGGCCAGGATCACGGAGTGGGGAGGAAAAATTGACCACACCCGGGGAGGGACAAGAATGGCCCTAGTCTTGCTCAGGCGTCTAAGCTGACTCTGAACCTCAGGGAAGGGCATCTCACATGGAGACTCCCTCACTCTCTGCTCACCCAGGGCACGGTGAGTCTAGGATGGGCGGACAGTGGGACCTACTCTCAGATGTAAGAGTGCCCCGCCCTACTTTCTCACCCCAGCCTCCTGCTATGCGCCTTGTGGTCCCAGGCCAACTAGTAAACAACTTCACCCGTGACCTAGCCTCCCTCTTCCTTTCCTGGAAACCTCCTCCTCCTTTTTTTTTTTTTTTTAAAAGATTTATTTATTTATTTTATTTTTTTGACTGTGGGGGGTCTTTGTCGCCACATGCAGGTTTTCTCTAGCTGCGATGAGCGGGGACTACTCTCTAGTTGCGGTGCGTGGGTTTCTTACTCCGGTGGCTTCTCTTGTTGCAGAGCTTGGGCTCTAGACGTAGGCTCAGAAGTTGTTGTGCACAGACTTAGTTGCTCTGCAGCACGTGGAATTTTTCCGGACCAGGGACCAAACCGTGTCCTTTGCATTGCAAGGCAGATTTTTAACCACTGGACCACCAGGGGAGCCCCCAAAACCTCCTTCTTGACCACTTTTCTTCTTATTTCCCTTATTTAAAAAAAAAAAAAATTCTAGCAAGTTTCTACCAGGCATTAGGCCCTGAGTAGTTCCTCTTTCAGGCAGACAAAGCAACATCAGGTTGGCTCTTTCCCTTCAGGACTCTGCCTGCTGCTTTGGCATCTGGTGCCTCAACACCTCTTGAAGAGGAGGCTTCCCCTGCCCAAACCTCACTAGGAGGGTCAAGCCCTTAGCACGCACTCAAGTGCTGCCTCCTTATCATGGATCATTGGCCAACAGGAAATGGAATCCATCTCAGATGGTTCAAGACCACCTGCAGAAAGAGGTTTTGAGGCACCAGATGCCAAAGCAGTGGGCAGAATCCTGAAGGGGAAAGGGCCAACCTAGTGTCTCTGGAACCCAGTGAGGGCTTGAGTTGCTATTAGGGGGCCACCTGGCAAGAGCTGTGGTCACCATGGGAAGGAAAGGGCAAAGGAGGGAATACAGCTGATGCCAGAAAATATGCCCCGAGCCAGGAGAGAACAAGGATAAAACACCCCAACCTCTCTCCCCAGCCCTCTCATCTCTTGTGGGTGCTTCCCATTGGCCGACCCCAACTAGGAGCTGAAGGCCGAGGGAGCCTGGGTGACACAGTGTATAAGGTGTGCAGTGGTCAGCCTCCTTGTGGAGAGCAGGGCAGAGACCATGGGGAATGCCTGGGGGTTGGGGGTTTGGGCTTCCCTGATGGTCAAGTGATTAAGACTCTGTGCTTCCAGTGCAGGGAGGTGCAAGTTTGATCCCTGATTGGGAACTAAGGTCCTACATGCTTCGTGGTGTGGTAAAAAAATTTAAAAAATAAAAGAAGGAAGGTGGAGGAAGTGGGAGGGAGGTTCAAGAGGGAGGGGACATATGTATACCTATGGCTGATTCATGTTGATGTATGGCAGAAACCAACACAACATTGTAAAGCTGTTATCCGCCAATTAAAAATAAAAAGAAGAAAGAAAAGAGAATGCCTGAGAGGACGGGCACAAGAGTAGGCCGTGTGGATGGGGACGACTTGATGTCATCCAGGCCAGGTTTGAGTGTGTACAGACACTTTTTAGTAACAGAATTACCATGTTGAGTCCAGAAAAAAGTAATCAGTGATTTCCCCTCTCTGTTCAATTCAATTTGGTTTAAGTTAACCAAACACATCCCAAGACCCTTCTCTGTACTCCAGATGGGGCCAGTGGTGGCCTTGCTGGCTGGACCATCATCTCCAGCCTAGAGATCAAGTTGGTGGAGGAGAGTTGTTATTGTTCAGTTGTGTGCAACTGTTTGCGACCCCTTGGACTGCAGCATGCCAGGTTTCCCTGTCCCTCACCATCTCCTGGAGTTTGCCCAAGTTCATGTCCATTGCATCGGTGATGCCATCCAGCCATCTCATCCTCTATCACCCCCTTCTCCTCCTGCTCTCAATCTTTTCCAATGAGTTGGCTGTTCACATCAGGTGGCCAAAGTTTTGGAGCTTCGCTTCAACATCAGTCCTTCCAATGAATATTCAAGGTTGATCTCCCTTAAGATTGACTGTTGGTGGAGGAAAGGCAGGAACTGAAACTATGGTAGAAGGTGGGATGTGCCCATAAGGGGGTCAAGTTCAGAGTGGGAGACTCTGGGAGTTCAGAGCAGACAGCTCACTGAAAGGTGGTCCCCAGCAGAGAGAAAGACCAGCCTGGGGTGGGGGTGGGGGAGAAAAGTAGGTCTGGATACACAAGCTGCGCGCCAGGTGTGCGCTGACAGCCCCAAGGCTGTCACTGCTCTGGGGCCCACCCTCAATCTGGGGCCAAATTCAGACACTTAAAAAAAAAAAATTGAAGTACAGTTGATTTACAATGTTGTGTTAGTTCCTGGTGTACAGCGAAGTGATTCAGTTATATATACTATACTCTTTTTCATATTCTTTTCCATTATGATTTATTGCAGGATATTGAATATAGTACCCTGTGCTATACAGTAGGACCTTGTTGTTTATCCATCCCGTATGTAATAGTTTGCCTCTGCTAGTCTCCCAGACTTCTAGTCCAACCCTCCACCACCCCCTCAAAGACACTTGAGCCAGGTCCCGCCTGCCTGCAAGGCACTGTCTGGTGGCCTTCCTTTTGGCTCTACTTCCTCCATGTCATCTGGTCCCCTTACCATCTGATTGAGCTTCCTAAAGCTCTCAAAGACCTCATTACATCTCTGCTCCAAAATGAGCAGCGGTTCCCAGTGCCCTGCAGAGCCAAGCCCTAACTCTCTGGCCTGTCCAGCAAGACTCGAGATCAGGCTCCACCCACCAAGACTTCCCTCCAGAGCCACACACTCCCCCCCCACCGACCCCGACTCTGCAGACTGTGGTGGGGTGCCCTCCCCTTTCCTTTCCAGCTGGCTTGGGGTTGTCAGACTTGAGTGTGCACCAGTCCCCCAGAGGGTTGTGAATGCAGATGGCTGCACCCAACCCCAGCTCCTGATCCCGGAGGTCTAGGGTGGGCCCCAGAGGTTGCCTGTCTCACAAGTTCTCGGGTGATCACACGTGGAGAATCACTGCTCCAACCCAGTGCCACCCATTCCTCCAGGTCCACGCAGAGCCCTTCTGCGACCCCCTCCCTCACGGCCCTGTCTCTCTTCCAAGCCCACAGGAACTCCGGAGCATCACCTTTTTGCTTGTCCCACTCAGAGGCCTTCTAGGGAATCACCCTCTGCCCTTTCCCTAACCGCACCCCTCATGCCAAATCAAACCCCAGGAACTGGGGGTTTTCTTTCAGAACTCCTCCCTTAAGTCTGTCTGTCTGAGTTCAGGCCTCATCTTCTCTCACCAGGATTCTTGCAATCCTGCCTCCCATGCTTGACCTCCTCCAGGTCCTCTTCTGCTCAGCAGCTGGAGGGATCCATCCTATAAGTCTACTCCTGTCCTTCTCTAAGTAAAGCTCCCTCGAGCGCCCAGGGTCATGGCACTCTGGGACCTTCATGACCTGGCCTGACTCCCTAGTCCCAGTTCCTATCAATTTGCCACCTTCTCTGAGGCTTCTTCTTTTTAAAAAACTTTCATTCGCACCAGAGGCCATTCACTCATTTTATTTTGTAATTCATTGATTGATTAATTAATTTTTGGCTGTGCTGGGTCTTTGTTGTTGGCCACAGACTTTCTCTAGTTGTAAGGAGTGGGGGCTGCTCTCTAGCTGCGGTGGGAGGGCTTCTCATTCTGGTGGCTTCTCTTGTTGTGGAGCACGGGCTGTAGGACGTGTGGCCTCAGTAGCACATGGGCTCAGTGGTTGCAGCTCCCAGGCTCTAGAGCACAGGCTCAATAACTGTGGTGCAAGGGCTTAGTTGCTCCATGGCATGTGGAATCTTCCTGGACCAGGGATTGAACCCATGTCCCTTGCCTTGGCAGGCAGATTCTTAACCACTGGACCATGAGGGAAGTCTTTTGAGAACCCTTTTCTGGTTCCCCCTGGCAAAAAACCCACCCCTGGCCTGGGCACAGCATGCGTGGCACGTAACCCATGGGTGTCTTGTTCAGAGGCCTGCACGTCTAGGTTCGCGCCTGGCTGTCTGGGTCATGAAGGGGACCCAGCCAGGTGAAAGCCTGCTAACTGCTGACTGGTATCTCCCCCAGGCCCTGCCCTTTCTTCGGGGGAAGGCTCAGGCCCCCTGCCTGCCTAGCAGAGCCGCAATGTGCCCGAGGACTTCTCTTAGGCACCTGTTCTTGGTGCTGCAACTGGGTGAGTGCTCAGACTTGGGGTCCGGGTGCAGGTGACTTGGGAGGAGGGGCTGGTTGGGGACTGCCGGGTGGGGGATGGGGCAACCACAGCCTCAAGGCCTGACCCCCCTGTTTTTCCACCTAGCGATGCTCCTGGCTGGCACTCAGGGAAAAACAGTGGTGCTGGGTAGGGCAGGAGACCAGGCGGAGCTGCCCTGCCAGACTTCTCCCAAGAAGAACCTGGCCTTCAGCTGGAAAGATTCTTCCCAGTCCAAGATTTTGGGGAATTATGGCACCTTCTTGCACAAAGGTAGGTGGGCCCTGCTCCCTGTTTAGAGAAGAGAGCCCTGGGGAATGAACATACCTGTGGCATGGCCCGGCTCCTAGTAAACGCTGGGGTTCTGGAGGGTTCTGCCGTCAACCAGAGTCTCAGGGACTCCCCAAGTCCAGACCCGCCCTCTGCCAGCTACTGGTGGGCTGGGGAATGGCTTCTGGTGGTCTATTATAATTTCATTATTTTAATATTGATGGCCTTATTTTAATGGATATTAGAAAAATAGCTATCATATGAAACCCATGATTTCATGAACGTTTTTGTTACAGACCAATGATGATACTTTGTTTACTTCCATTAAGAGCAACAGAATGTTTTTTTCCTAGCTTTTTAAAAAAATTATTTATTTTTGACTGGGTCTTCATTGCTGCTTGGGCTCTTCTCTAGTTGTGGCAAGCGGGGGGCTACTCTCGAGTTTAGGCCACACTATTCTCTAGTGTGGGCTTCTCATTTCAGAGGCTTCTCTTGTTGTGGAGCACAGTCTCTAGGCAAGGGCTTCACGAGTTGTGGCACGTGGGCTCCAGAGCTCAGGCTCGGCAGCTGTGGCACATGGGCTGTTGCTTCTCAGCATGTGGGATCTTTCCCCACCAGGAATTGAACCCATGTCCCCTGCACTGGCAGGCAGATTCTTATCCACTGCGCCACCAGGGAAGTCTTTTTCTAGCTTTCAAAGTGGAAAGAATTAAGATTTCAAAACTTCTTAGGAACATTATTTTGCAATCTTATTTTTTCACGTAAATTTTACCTTCATGCTCTTGTTTAAGTAACTTCTTTCTTCTGGGTATGGCTTCTAATATTCAATACATTATTGAATGGGAGAAAGTCATATAAGTCAAAAGTAGAAAAATGCCACCAGTGTGAAATGTATTTATTCTTTATAAGTTTATTTGATTTATTATTATTTGCATTTCACTGCTTATTTTGACATTTTCTCTTAATTCAAATGTATATAGAAGTTGAATAAGTATATGATGAACCCCTATGTATCCTTCTCAGCTTCAACAATGATCAGTTCATGAGCAATATTGGTTCATATAACTGAATCACTTTTCTGTACACCTGAAACATTGTTAATCAACTATATGTGGATTTAAAAAACACATCTATAATACCATCATCAATGCTTAAAAATTAATTCCTTAATGACAAAAAATATCCAGCGTTCAAATTTTCCCAAATGCCTCATAATATTATTTTTACATTTGGTCTATTTGAATCAGAATTCAAATAAAAATTCATGCATGGTATTTGCTTGATATGGCCCTTAAATCTCTTTGAATTTATACATTTACTCTCCTTTTTCTGCCCCCTCTTGCAACTGATATTTGAAGAAACCAGGCAATTGCCCTGTAAGTTTTGCACTGTGGTAGCATTTAACATGTGTCTCTGTCCCTTAAATCTCCTAGAGATTAGCTCTAGAGACATGATCAAGTTCACGTTCATTTTTCTCTCAGTGACTTATTTAATAACTGTACTCCATATTACAAAGCATTATAGCCCCATCTTTTTTTAAAATTGAAGTATAGCTGATTTACAGTGTTGTGTTCATTTCTGGTGTGTAGCAAAGTGATTCAGTTATACCTACACACCATTCCTCCTATACACCATTCCTCCTACACACCATTCCTCCCCTTTGGCAACCATAAGTTTGTTTTCTTTGTCTGTGAATCTGTTTCTGTTTTGTAAATAGGTTTATTTGTATCACATTTTAGATTTCACATATATGTGATATATGATAGTTGTCTCTCTTTCTGACTAAATTTACTTAGTATGACAATCTCTAAGTCCATCCATGTTGCTGCAAATAGCATTATTTCATTCTTTTTATGGTTGAGTAATATTCCATTATATATACCTTCTTTCTCCATTCCTCTGTTGATGGACATTTAGGTTGCTTCCATGTTTTGGCTATTGTAAACAGTGCTGCCATGGACACTAAGGTGCACACGTTTAATCTTTTGATAAGACCATTTTATAGATGGTATTATATTACCAATTTCATCACATTAGGAGGCATGCAATATTTATTGCTCCTTTTGTACTAGTAATACAAAATAATCAGAGGCTCAAGTTTAGTTTATTTATTTGTGCTTCCCAGGTGGCGCTAGTGGTTAAGAATCCACCTGCCAATGCAGGAGACTTGCAGGAGACTTGGGTTTGATTCCTGGGTTGGAAAGATCCCCTGAAGTAAGAAATGCCAACCCACCCCAGTATTCTTGCCTAGAGAATCCCATGAACAGAGGAGCCTGGAAGGTTACAGTCCATGGGGTTACAAAGGATTGGACACAACTGAGCAACTAAGTCATTAAGAGATCTTAATAAATTGAAATATTAAGAAGTGTTGGCAAGAATACACAGAAGAACTATACAAAAAGATCTTAATGACCCAGGTAGCCACAGTGGTTAAGTCAAGTGGGCCTTAGGAAGCATCACTATGAACAAAGCTAGTGAAGGTGTTGAATTCCAGCTGAGCTATTTCAAATCCTAAAAGATGATGCTGTGAAAGTGCTGCACTCAATATGCCAGCAAATTTGGAAAACTCAGCAGTGGCCACAGGACTGGAAAAGGTTAGTTTTCATTCCAATCCCAAAGAAAGGCAATGCCGAAGACTGTTCAAACTACAGCACAATTGCACTCATCTCACACGCCAGCAAAGTAGTTCTCATAATTCTCCAAGTCAGGCTTGAACAGTACATGAACCATGAACTTCCAGATGTTCAAGCTGGATTTAGAAAAGGCAGAGGAACCAGAGATCAAATTGCCAACATCCGTTGGATCATCGAAAATCAAGAGAGTTCCAGAAAAACATCTACAATAGTGCAGTCAATAAAATCAACTTTACTGACTACACTAAAGTCTTTGACTGTGTGGATCACAACAAACTGTGGTAAATTCTTAAAGAGATAGGAATATCAGACCACCTTACCTGCCTCCTGAGAAATCTGCATGCAGGTCAAGAAGCAACAATTAGAACTGGATATGGAACAACGGACTGGTTCCAAATTGGGAAAGGATTACACCAAGGCTGTATATTGTCACCCTGTTTATTTAACTTATATGCAGAGTACATCATGTGAAATGCCAGGCTGGATGAAGCACAAGCTGGAATCCAGACTGCCAGGAGAAACATCAATAACCTCAGATATGCAGATGACACCACATTAAGGCAGAAAGCAAAGAAAAACTAAAGAACCTCTTGAGGTAAGTGGAAGAGGAGAGTGAAAAAGTTGGCTTAAACTCAACATTCAAAAAACTAAGATCATGGCATCTGGTCCCAATACTTCATGGCAAATAGAAGGGAAAAAATGGAAACAGTGACAAACTATTTTCACGGACTCCAAAATCACTGCAGATAGTGACTGTAGCCATGAAATTAAAAGACTCTGCTTGGAAGAAAAGTTTTGACCAACCTAGACAACATATTAAAAAGCAGAGACGTTTCTTTGCTGACAAAGGTCCATCTAGTCAGAGTTATGGTTTTTCCAGTAGTCATGTATGGTTGTGAGAGTTGGACTATAAAGAAAGCTGAGCACCGAAGAATTGATGGTTTTGAACTGTGATGTTGGAGAATACTCCTGAGAGTCCCTTGGACTGCAAGATCAAACCAGTCAATCCTAAGAGAAATCAGTCTTGAATATTCACTGGAAGGACTGATGTTGAAGCTGAAGCTCCAATACTTTGGCCACCTGATGCGGAGAGCTGACTCATTGGTAAAGACCCTGATTCTGGGAAAGACTGAAGGCAGGAGGAGATGGGGATGACAGAGGATGGGATGGTTGGATGGCATCACTGACTTGATGGACATGAGTTTGAGCTACCTCTGGGAGTTGGTGATGGACAGGGAAGCCTGGCGTGCTGTAGTCCATGGGGTAGCAAAGATTTGGACACGACTGAGCGAATGAACTGAACTGAGCTGAGCTGGATGATACACAGTGAGATTAATCTCCCTCTTACTCCTGATCCCCTGTTACTTGGTTCCCTTCCCCAGAGTCAACTGTTTTAATCAGTTTCTATGTTTCCTTCAGAAGATGAACTAGGACTTAACTGAGCTGAGTTCTTAGACTAGATACCAATGCACAATCCATAAAAGGAAAAATGGATACATTGATCTTTTTTTATTTTTATGTTTTGGCCGTACTCCACTTGTCTTGTGGGGTCTCAGTTCTCCAACCAGGGATCGAACTGGTGCCCCCTGAGGTGGAAGTGCCAAGTCCTAACCACTGGACTTCCAGGGAATTCCTGACATGTTGGTCTTGACCAAAATAAAAAAACTTTGCTCTGCAAAAGACTCTATTGAGAAGAGGAAAATTGTCTTAATTTATAAAATATGAGAAAATATATTCAAACTACATATCCAACAAAGACTAGTAGAATATGAACACAACTCTCAAAATTCAATACCAAAAAACCCAAACAATCCAATTAGAAAATAAGCAAAAGACATGAAGAGATATTTCACCAAAGAGGACATAGAGATGGCAAACAAACACATGAAAATGTGTTCATTGTCATTAGTCATCAGGGAAATGCCAATTACAACCACAATGAGATATCACCACACATGTATCAGAATGGCCAAAATTAAAAAAAAAAAAAAAAAAAGGTAACATCCAGTGCTGGTGAGGATGCAGCCACTGGTTACTCTTATATTGCTGGTGGGAGTATAAAATGGTACAGCTGCTCTAGAGAACAGTTCAGCAATTTAAAAAAAAATTTATTTACTTATTTTTGACTGTGCTGGGTCTTCATTCCTGCTCAGGCTTTTTTTTAGTTTCAGGGAGTGGGGGCTACTCCCTAGCTGCAGTGTGTAGGCTTCTCATGGTGGTGGCCTTTCCTGTTGGGTAGCAAGGGCTCTAGGACTTGGGGACTTCAGTAGTTGCAGCTCCTGGGTTCTAGAGCACAGGCTCAGTAGTGGTGGTACATGAGCTTAGTTGCTCCATGGCATGTGGGATCTTCCTAGACCAGGGATCAGACCTGTGTCTCTTGCGTTGACAGGCGAATTCTTTACCACTGAGCTACCAGGGAAGCCCTGGAAATTTCTTTAGAAAGCTAAACTTGCAACAACCTAGCAATTGCACTCCTAGACACTTACCCCTCAGAGAAAGAAAGACTTATGATCACACAGAAATCTGTGTAAAATTGTTGACAGCAGTTTTATTAGTAGTAGCCAACAACTAGAAATAACCTAGATGTCCTTTAATGGGTGAATGGTTGTATGCATGCTATGGACTATTTTTCAGCAGTGAAAAGAATGAACTATAGTTTTGAATCACAACCTAGATGACTCTCCAGAGGATTATGCTGTATGGGAAAAAAAAAAGCCAATCCCACAAAATAACATACTAAATAATTTCATTTATATAACATTCTCTGACAAGTTACAGAAATGGAGAACAGATTAGTGACTGCCAGGAGTCAGGGCAAAGGGGTCTGGGAGGGAATAGGAATTGGCTGGAAAAGGGTAACATCTTTACAGTGCTAGAAATGTTCTGCATCTTGAATTGTGTCCATGCCAATATTCTGGCAGCAATACTGTGCTATAATTTTGCAAGCTGTTACATTTGGGGTGAGCTGGGTCAAGGGTATTCCAGATATTTCTGTGCTATTTCTTATGGTTGCATGATTTTCTCAGAAGAAAATGTTTAAAGAATCATCAGAGTAAAATGATTAGCTTCCATAATGTCAAAACAAAACAAACAGAATGAAGAAGCTCCACACACACACTTAGAAGGATGTCAAGCACATTTTGTTAAGTGGAAAGTAAGCTATGTATATATCAATAATAGAGTCCCATTCTAATTTAAAAATTCAATGTGGGGGTTTCCCTGGTTGGTCCAGTGGCTAAGACTCAGTGTTCCCAATGCAAGGGGCCTGGGTTAGATCTCTGGTCAGGGAACTAGATCCCCCATGTGGCAACTAAGACCCAATGTAGCCAAATTAATATTAAATAAAAATAGATACTAAAAAAAAAGGAAAATTCAATGTGTGTAAATATATGTCTACACAAACAGAAAAGAGCATGAAGAAATCCACACTAAGTTGTTTGCAGTAGTATTGAGGATGGGCAAGGAAGGAGAGAAATGTTGAGTCTGTGAGTCTGTATAATTTTTGTAGTTCAAATAACTAACCAAAAAAGTAAAGATGATCTTAACACAACTTAAAAAATGTATATTATGAATGTTTTCCATTTCATTGAAAATTATTTGTAAATGTCATTTTTAGTGCTCACCTAATAGTCCATCAAGTTAGTATGCTCTAATATGCAGCCATTATCTTTTCATCTAATCTTGCACCCTATTAAGAACACTGTAATTATTATTTTTGTACTTACATTTTGGCTTGAATTTTAAACTTATTAAGGATAAAGTTCTAGAAATGAAATTAAGGATATGAGCTTTAAAAAAAAAAAAAAAAAAGTTGGTGTATACAGCCAGATTGCTTCCAGAAAGGTTCTATCCATTTACAGTAAGTCTAGATAATAATGTCACTGTGTGTGTCTTTCCCTGGAGCCCTTGCTGGCACTGAATACTAATATTTAAAACCTTCTCTCTTTTATTTTTTGCTAATTTTGATAATTGAAAAACATATCGTCGTTGTTTTAATTTGCATTTCTGTGCTCGCCTGTGAGCTTGAAACAATGTGCTCCGTTCTAAAAATTGTCACCTCTTTTGTGTCGATGTTTTTGTTCTGTTCCTAAGATCTCAACTTCTTTCAGAATGGCTTCCCTTCCCAGCTTCCTGATCTCTGACAACAGCAGGATCACTCTCCTGACCACTCCCAATTTCTGAACCAGAGTGGGACTCTTTCCCCCCACTTCAGTCCCTGATTTCCCCTCAGTCCCTGCCTAGGGCCATTCTTTCCGGTGGATGTGTTCTTCCGTTTCACCTTCTTTGTTCTCATGGGAACGCCTCCATCATTGGCCAAGGCCACCTACCCCTCCCCTGGGTTACTGTGGGAGCTTCCTGGCAATTCCTTTGCTACTGGTCTCTTCTACTTTGCTTCTCTTCCTCCTACGGCAGCGCTGATTCCCAACAGTGCCAGTCACTCCCTATTCCACTAGACTAAGCCTGGAAGAGCCTCTGCCAGACATTCATTCCCTCAGGATGGCTTCCCGCAGCTCCTCAGCCGGACACCTCACACCCAGGTATTCTCACTGCTTTGAGGTGGCTGTCTGTATGACTTTCCAGGAACTTTACCCGCTTCCTAGACATTCTTGCTGCAACACTTTCCTCTAGCTTACTTCTTTTTTTTTTCTAAAGAAAAATATTTATTTATTTGTCTGTACCGAGTGTTAGTTGCAGCATGCAGGATCTTCAGCCTTCGTCTGGCCTGCGGGATCTTGAGTTGAGGCAGGCAGAATCTTACTTTAGTTGAGGCAGGATCTTTAGTTGAGGCATGTGAACTCTTAGTTGTGTCATGTGGGACCTAGTTCCCCTCCCAGGGATCAAACCCAGGCCCCCAGCACTGGGAGTATGGAGTCTTAGCCACCAGATCACCAGGGAAGTCCCCTGCCTACCCTTCTTTTAAGGCTTTGTTCTGTACTGGTCTCCTCCAAGAACTGATCCCAGATTCTCTCACACTCTTAGAACTTTCACAAAGTAGAATTGCTTTTACAAAGTATAGAACAGTCTGGACAAGGGGGTCTTGATGAGACCCAGAAGAGCTTTTAGCAGGGAAGCAAGGAAGACAAGTTATTTTAGGGAAAGGTTGTTAGGTTTCATTTGTAACCAGTTGAGTTTTGGGGTGATGTCAGGACATCCAGATGAAGTCATTCCTTGGGCCACTGGAAACGTGGGCCCAGGAGGAAGGCGAGAGGTTAGGGCTGGGAGTTATCTGCTGAGCAGACAAGGGATGCAGTGGAAGTTTTTTTCTTTTAATATTCATTTTTATTTATTTGTTTGTGCCAGGTCTTAGCTGTGGCATGTTGGATCTAGTTCCCCATCCAGAGATTGAACTTCCTGCATTGGGAACTCAGAGTCTTAGCCACTGGACCACCAGGGAAGTCTCACAACAGACTGAATTTTAATCCTGGCTCTACCACTTACTGGAGTCAAAATTTGAACAGTAGAAAAAGGCATAAAATGAAAAACTCTCCTACACCTGTCTCATGGGGTTCACTTCCTATCCCCAGGGACAACCAAGGCGACCATTTCCTTGTGTTCACCGCTAGAAATATTTGTTCGTTTAAAAGATAGATGGATAGACAGTTAGAAATATAGGTAGATAGATGATAAATAACTTTCTCCCTCCTTTTCAAACAGTGATAGCTTTGAAAATATCTTTCTTTATTCAGTTAACAGTGTTTTTCAGATATTATTCCATCTCAGAATATAAACAGCCTCCTCATTCTTCTCTTATAGCATTCCACTGAAAGAGTGAGTCTAACTTATTTAACCTCTTCTTTCATGGTGGACATTTCAATCTGTATGTGCATTCGTAATTCTGGGAGTATTATAAATTACCTTCCAGGGGAACAGATAAATTGGGAGATTGGAATTGACATATACACACTACTATATATAAAACAGATAACTAAGAAGGACCTACTGTATAGCACAGGGAACTCTACTCAATACTCTGTAACGACCTGTATTGAAGAAGAATTTTTAAAAAGAGTGTGGGGACGCGGGGGAGGGGTGGCAAAAAAAAAAAAGAGTGGCTATGTGTATGTGTTTAGCTGAATCACTTTGCTGTACAGTAGAAATTAACATAGCATTTTAAATCAACTATACTTCAATAAAAACTTAAAAAATAAGAACAAAACAAATTACTTTCCAATGAAATTGCACTGGTTTATGTTCCTGCTGATAATGTGTAAACAAGAGTTTGGACAACTACTTAATTTCTCTGAGCCTCTGCTTCCTTATCTGCAAGATAAGCAAAACGGTACCTATTTCTCAGACTTGTGATGATTACCTGAGATGATGTGTGTAAAGTGTTGGCCTGTAGGAGCTGGTGGAGCTTCCCAGGTGGCTCAGTGGTAAAGAATCCACCTGCTAATGCAGGAGACTCAGGAGACATGGGTTAGATCCCTGGGTAGGGAGGATCCCTTGGAGGAGGGCACGGCAACCCACTCCAGTATTCTTGCCTGGAGAATTCCATGGACAGAGGAGCCTGGTGGGCTACAGTCCATGGAGTTGCAAAGAGTCAAACATGACTGAAGCAACTTAGCGCACATACATGTAGAGGCTGGTGCTCTCTAAGGGAGGTTACGATTTTATTTGGGGTTAGTGAGATGCTGTCCTGGCCAGGTAAAGGAATGTGTTTGGACCTCCTCACCAGTCTGGGGTTCTCAGATTAGGACCAGGGCAGATTTTATCGGAGATCAGCAACTCAGATCAGAAGAGTCGTGGGTACCACCCTTGCCAGGGCTGCACTGTCTCCAGGGTACCCCAACCTCCTCCATACGGGATCTGCTCCCAGGTAACAGTGAACTGAGCCATCGAGCGGAAACCAAATTAAACCTGTGGGACCAAGGATCCTTTCCTCTGATCATCAAGAATCTCCAAGTAACTGACTCGGGGACTTATACCTGTGAAGTGGACAACAAGAAGCTCCAGGTGGAACTGCAGGTGTTCAGACGTGAGTGGGGCAGCCTGGGACCTTCAGCCAATTTCCCTTCCTTCTTGACTCGCATCCTTGCACCCAAACCAGGGCCTGAGCTGCTGGCATTTCAACAGTCTGAAGACAGATCAGACAGGCCACTGTGTCTTCTCAGTGCCGCCTCAGGCCTTGGGTCAGGCAAGCGAGACAGAGACCTGGGGGCGAGTAGGAGGTGCAGGGGTGGAAAGGCAGGAGACAGAGGGAGGAGTGAGAGAGACAAGGAAGAGAGGTGAGCGGGAGGGGAGAGGAGACCCTGCCTTGGGCTGGAGGTGGACAGAAGGGAGATGTTGGAACAGGGTAACTGCAGATTCTCAGATGGCTCAGTGGTAAAGAATCCACCTGCCAATGCAGGAGACGCAGGTTTGATCCCTGGATTGGGAAGATCCCCTGGAGAAAGAGATGGCAACCCCACTGCAGTGTTCTTGCCTGGGAAATCCCACGGATAGAGGAGCCTGGTGGGCTACAGTCCATGGGGTCACAAAGAGTCAGACACAGCTTAGCAACTGAAACAACAAACAGACAACAGAGCAATACCCTAGGCTTCCTGGCTTCTTCTCTTCTTGGGGAGATGGTGTGTGTCTGCTTGTGACACAGTTCGCCTGCTCCCCTCACAGTGACTGCCAGCTCAGACTCCCGTGTGCTGATGGGACAGAGCCTGACCTTGACTTTGGAGAGTCCCTCTGGGAGCAACCCTTCAGTGCAATGCAAGGATCCAGGGAATAATAGGAAGGAAGACCTCAAGAGCCTGTCGCTGGCCCAGGTGGGGCTGCAGGACAGTGGTACCTGGACGTGCACTATCTACCAGAGCCAGCAGACACTGGAGATCAAAATACCCATCATGGTGCTGGGTAAGAGGGGCTCCCCCTCCCCCGCAGGCACCCCCTGCCTGCCAGACCTTCTTCTGCCCTCAATGCTGTGCTCCGGGAGGAGGGGAGTTTGGGGGGGGGAGGGGGAGGCTGAAGCCAGGATCCCCTAGAGCAGAAGTCTGCCCTAAGGGACACGCTGGCCTTCTCTTCCTCACAAGCCACTCCTTGGGGAAGCGAACATGGAAGAAAGAAGGGACAGGGAGTGTAAGGATGTCAGGGACCCCAGAGACCCAGGAGGAAGCCCCACAGGAGGGCTGTCAAGGGCATCTGTCTTTTTGGTTGCCTCAGCTTCCCCCTCCCACCAAGATGCAAGTCCACTAACTCAGAGATGCTCACAGCAACAAGCCAGCCCTGATGAAACTCAATGTTGCAGGTTCAGAGTCCTGAGTAGGCACTGGGAAGGAAACAAAAAAAGAGCCTAGAAGACAGGTGCTACCCCAAACCCTGTCCTCTGGGTGACTCACGTGACACACAGGAGGGTAGCGTGGTAATGAAGTTCATGGACTCTGTCTGAAATCCTGGCTCTGACTTGACTGTGTGGCCCCGGGCAGGTCACTGAAACTCTCTGTGCCTTGGTTTCTGCATCTGCAGAATGGGGATGATCTAACCTACCTTGTCGTGTCATGAGGACAAGTAATGTACTAAGTGCCCTTAGAACAGCGCCTGGCATGTAGTCAGCCAGTGTCTGCGCTTACCTCGAGAAGGGTGATGAATGTGGTACCCATGTGGTACAGGCCAGATGCCCTCTGTGCTCCGGGATCCTGAGGATCCCTGTGGCTGGGCTGTTCTAGGAGGGCTTCTCCGGGGAGGGGGCATTGCTGTGGCACCTCCCTGGGGTGCAGAGCAGAGAGAAGAGAGGAGATGTAGAAGGGACTTGAAGGGTTCAAGTGGCAGCCCAAGTGTTTGGACTCACCTGGCCCCCTTTCCTGCGCCTGCCTTGCCCTGTATGGACCCAGCTTCTCTCCCTCCCCATCCAGCCTTCCAGAAGGCCCCCAAAACAGTCTATGTGAAGGAGGGGGAGCAGGCGGAGTTCTCCTTCCCACTCACCTTCGAGGATGAAAATCTGGATGGGGAGCTGAGATGGCAGCAGGCGAACGGGGATTCTTCCTCCCAATCCTGGGTCACCTTCACCTTGACGAACAGAGAGGTGAAGGTGCTCAAGACTGCCAAGGACCTCAGGCTCCTTGTGGGGGAGAGGCTACCGCTGCGTTTCACTCTGCTGCGGACTTTGCCTCAGTACGCGGGTTCTGGAACCCTGACCCTGGATCTCACCAAGGGGAAGTTGCAGCAGGAAGTGAAGCTCGTGGTGATGAGAGGTGAGGAGCTAGTCTGAGACGGTGAGGGTGGGGTCAGGGGCCAAGGGACCTGGCTCAGCGCCCCTCCAAGTCATGACAGACCCTTCAAGAGGGTGCCTTGGCCCTGGATGCCTGATGGAGCCCATCAAAGGCCCTCTGGTTGGGGGAATTTTTTTTTTAAATGCGGCTATGTTGGGTTCATTGTGGCATGCAGGGTTTCTCTAATTGAGGCACAAGGACTTCTCTTGCAGAGCATGGGCTCTAGAGCATTGCAGGTCAGTCGTTGCAGCCCGAAGGGTTTAGTTGCCCTGCCGCATGTGGGATCTTAGTTCCCTGACCAGGGATCCAACCTGCGTCTCCTGCATTGGGAGGCAGACCCTGAAGTCCCTGGGGGTTGGTTTTGAACTGAAGTTGGAATCTTCTGTCCCTCCCTGACATCCAAGAGCCGGCCTGGGGTGAGCTCCACTAGAATTCCCGAGGGCCTCACTGAGAACCAGGCTCTAGTTCTACCTCTGCCGGGGCCCTCTCAGATCCCGACTAAGCCCCTCCCTTCTGTGGGTCATTTTTGTCCTAGGGAGGATAACAGTGTGACAGTGATGGTGACAATGTCAGGCGTCATACTGAGTTCTTCCCCTCCTACCTCCTTAATTATCATAACAACATCACCAATAATAATGGCTTAGATTGGGTGTTTCGTACAAGCCAGGCCCCATTCAAGTGCTCTGCGTGTATCTTTCCATTTAACTATTGTGTGGGGCTCTCCCTGGTGGCCCAGGTGGTAAAGAATCTGCCTGCAATGCAGGAGACCTGGGTTCGATCCTGGGTGGGGAAGATTCCCTGGAGAAGGGAATGGCAACCCACTCCAGTATCCTTGCCTGGAGAATCCCATGGACAGAGAAGCCTAGTGGGCTACAGTCCATGGGGTCACAAAAAGTCGGTCACCACTGAGCGACTAACACCTCACTTCAGCTTGGGAAGTAACTTCTTCAGAGACTCCTCACAGATGGTAAGCAGCAGGGCTGAGGTTCAAATCTAAGACTGCTGGATCTCAGAAGCTGTGCTTCCTCCATTATAACTGTATGAAAATGTGCTCTGAGAGGCTAGCAGAGTGGTGCTGATGTAAAGCACCATCGTCACTGTTCTATGGAATTCCTGGAGGTCCAGGGTCCCGGGCTCAGGCTGTTGTCCCTCTGCAGTGACCAAGTCCCCAAACAGTCTGACCTGTGAGGTGCTGGGGCCCAGCTCACCAAGGCTGACCCTGAACTTGAAGATGGGGAACCAGAGTATGAAGGACTCAAATCAGTCGAAGTCGGTGACAGCGCTGGAGCCTGAGGCTGGGACGTGGCAGTGTCTGCTGAGTGACAAGGGCAAGGTCCTGCTGGAATCCGAGATCAACGGTGAGTCAGGGTCCATGTTCCATGGCCTAACCCCGAGCCCCTGCCTCCTCAGCTGGGGGACCCTCCCAGTGCTGGTGGAGACCACCCAGCCTCCCAATTGCTCTGAGATGGGTAGGGTGGTAGGTGAGGGGCCGAGGACACAGGGCTGATGAGGTGAAGTGGAGTGTGGCCCTGAGCTCTTGTAGTCCTACAAGTTCCCACTTCCCTAAGGTCTACCACCCAGGAGTGGGGCTCCCCTGACCAAAAGCCCCCCTCCCTGGCTCCTCTTCAGACCCAGACATACGTGCACACCCAAACGTACAGACATTCGTGTGCATGGCAAGGGTGGGGACTGTTGGTCTAGTTCCCCAGAAAGCAGAGTGGCATCTAATCTTAAAACCCTTTCCCCAAGGGAGCTTTGGGGTTGAATGGATACACGTATATCTGTAGCTGAGTTCCTTCCCTCTTCACCTGAAACTGTCACAACAATGTCTTTTTTTAATTTTATTTTTAAACATCAAAAAATAAAATGTTAAAAAACAACAACAACAACAAAAAATCCTTCCCCAGCCTTTCCCTTCCAGTCCTGGTGGCCCCTAAGGGGACCACGTATCCTGCCTCGCTCTCTCAGCCCGAGGACCAGACCCAAGTGTGGCTGGGCAGTGAGACCCTCTCTCCTGGGCCCCCTTGTGTGCCCCTTGCCCTGACGGTGGGCAGGGAGCTGAGCACGCCTCTCTCTGTCTTGCAGTCTTGCCTTCAGACCTCACCCAGGCCTGGCCAAAGCTCCTGCCCGTGGTGTTCGGGGGAATCACAGGTCTATTGCTTCTCCCTGTCTTCTGCATTGTCTGTGTTAAATGCTGGCACCGCAGGGTGAGTGAGCCCTCCCCCGACGTCCTCGCACCCCCACGGGACACTCAAGACCCTGAGGCCGGTCCGGCCACGAGGGTGTCCTGTGTCTGTGACCCACTTCTCCTCTGGCTCCCTCTTCCCACTGCTCACTCCCTCACTGCCGGCTGGGCCCCGTCCCAGATCCCATAAGGAGGGAGAGAAACGAAGGCGCACAGTCAATTCTGGGACAGATGGCCTACTCGGCCACAGCCCTGGCCTCTCCCCTCCCAGCTTTCCCCCCATCCCCACCCCCGCGCCTCCCCTCCAAGGGGCAGCTCCCTTTCAGAGGCCCAGGGACCTCACAACTCGCCTCCTTCTCCCTGGACAGCGCCAGGCAGAACGGATGTCTCAAATCAAGAGGCTCCTTAGTGAGAAGAAGACCTGCCAGTGCCCCCAGTAAGGAACTGGGTGGGGGGAGCGGAGAGGGAGGGAAGGGTGGAGAAGGGAGGAGGGAAGGAGATGCAGGCTAGAGGGAGGCTGTGCAGAGGAGAGAAGCGGGTGGGGATGGCCCAGGAGGCAGGAAGCAGGCTGGAGGATGGAGGACCAGGTGAGGGGTAGGGGGCCTGGGGTGTGGCTGGAAGCCAGCCCTGCACTGGAAGGGAAAAGCAGGCTCTGGGAACCACAGAGGGCCTGGAAATCAAAGGGCTGGGAGGCACAGACTTGTTCTTCTTATTCTTTGTCCCCCAGCCGGCTCCAGAAGACCTGTAATCTCACCTGAGGCCCCAACCAGGAGGAGTTTTTCACCTGCAACCTCCACACACCTGGCTCCTCCGCCCCCCAACCCCAACCCCACCCCCGCATCTCCTATCGGGCCCCTGGGCCTGGGGACCAGATGAATGTAGCCGGGCCCTCTGGCCGCCTGCCGCCCTCCTGGTTGAGGGCACCTTGGGTCTGCTCTTCCAGATGCTCGCCCCTTCTTCCCCATTTTCTTTCTACTCCAACTCTAACCCTTCTCTGATGACTTCTCTCTCCACTCTCTCCCTCACCACTGGCTCGGATCCCGGGCAGCACAAGGGACTAGCCCAGCCTGGCCTGGAGGATGAGGCTGGGTGTCTGCAGCATGAAGCCCAAGACTGTCATTGTACGGGGAGAGGACCCTGGGACTAGAGAGAGGAGGGACTAGCCCAGGATCACAAGCTAGTCAAGGACAGATTCAGATCCAAAGGTTCCTCCTGACTGCCCGCCAGTAGCATTTCATTCTGCCTGCATCTCACTCTGCCTTGGCAGAACCACAGACTCACATCCTGACCTGGCACAAACAGGCACCCTGGGCACACTTGTTCACAGATGTGATTCCTTATCGCCCCAGCAGCACGGCTCTATTTACAAACCAGTTCCTTTGTTTGTCTATGGGCTTCCCTGGTGGCTCAGATGCTAGAGAATCTGCTTGCCAGTGCAGGAGACCGGGGTTTGATCCTTGGGTTGGGAAGATCCCCTGGAGAAGAAAATGGCAACCCACTCCAGTATTCTTGCCTGGAGAATCCCATGGACAGAGGAGCCTGGCGGGCTACTGTCCATGGGGTTGCAGAGTTGGACACGATTGACTGACTAACAATGTCTATTTCAGCCTCATGAAAATTCTGCAAGGCTGGTAGTGACAGGACCGAGACTAGCATCTCCAGTTTATAGACCAGAAACAGAAGACAGAGAGGTACAGCTAGTGTGTGGACTAGCCCCGGTCTCTTGACTGCTAGTTCCACTTCTATCTCTTGAACAGAGGGAAAATACCACGCAGGTCTCTGCAGCTGGCTGGTCACAGATGCCGGGTATGTCCCTTGTCCCTCCATGGGAGTCCTTCCTGGCAGGGAGTTTGCCTCAGAGAGTTCAGGATCAGGCAGGAGGGCCTCCCTGCCTAGAATCCCTCCTTCGTCCCCTGCTGGCTGCAGAATCCTGTTACCAGGGAACAAAACCTGCAGTTCTCCTAATCAGGGCACAGGCCCTGTGGGAGAGGGTGTCCACTGACCACCACTCACCCTCTCAGAACCTTCTGGAAGGTGAGTTTTGCCTGGGGGAGAGGTGGGAAGCTGGCTGGAAACAGCCCTCTGAGGGCGCCTCCTGTGAAGGGTGATACCCCTGGGCCTCAGTCTCCCCACCCTGCGCCCCCTTCTTCCTTCTCCCAAATGACTCAGGATACAAGAAAACCTCAGGGTTACAAGTTTTCTTCTTCTTCCTCTTTTCGATCCATTTCTCTCAGTATCCCCAGCCTCCTCTGCCCCACTCTCCTCCCTTCCCTTTCTCATCACCTCTTGCAATCCCTACCCTTTTCCCTTCTTTTCCTTCCAATTTGCCTCTTTGAGGAAGAACACCCAGCTGTCGACAGGGGTCCCCGTGGCTTGCTTGTATTCATGACCTGTCCCCACCCCTGCCTCCCTGAGCTGAGAGAAAAATACAACAGACTTAATTTTAAGGAAGATGCTCTTCATTTATGTGTGTGTGTGTGAGAGAGAGAGAGAGAGAAAAGGGTGGGGGAGACATTGCGTGCCAAGTCTCTTCAGTCGTATCCTACTCTTCCCGACCCCGTGGACTGTATCCCGCCAGGCTCCTCTGTCCATGGGATTCTCCAGGCAAGAATACTGAAGTGGGGTGCCATGTCCTCCTCCAGGGGATCTTCCCGACCCAGGGATGGAACCTTTGAGGGGGAGGCAAAGGTGGACTCTTTCCTGGGGATCTGGAATCTTCTGATCTGTGGGGTCAGACCCAGAGGACAGGTTGCCAGGTTTGCCCCCAAGAAGCAGACCAAGTTTCCCTGGGGAGGGAAAAATCCTCTGGCGGTGGTTAGCCACCTCCCCACCCCACAGGGCCCTGAGTGTGCGTGCTTGTGTGTGTTCTACTGAAAAGGAGAGACTGCAGGGGCCGTGTGTGCGCGCCACGTGAGAAACTGCGATGTGTGCGTGAAAACTGTGTGTGTCCCCCACACAAGTGTGAGTTTGTGTCCCAGGAGGAGGCAGCGGTATATTGGGGGGAGGTGCATCCTTCTAGGCCCCTGTCCCCCCACCCTCACCCCCTGTATCCCACAAGCAGCCCCAGCATGGCCACCGCCCCTCACTCCTGCAGCCTCCAGCACACGCCCGCGTGAGCCCTCATCCTGGGAACAGCCCTTAAAGATACACTGGGTGACACACGCGTCCTCCTCCCCGGGCCATACCAGCGGCCTCTCGGAGCCTGAGTTCGCCGGGGGGAAAACCGGGTGGGGTGGGGGCAGGACTCGAGCCGGGTCACCAATGAGACGGTTCCCTTCCGGCACCTGCCTAGCCCCTCCCGCGCCAGGTCTCCACCGTCCGGTCCCCCGGCCCGCGCTCACCCCGGTCCCCCCGGGCTGGCCTCCATCTCGACCCGGGGCTGCGGGCAGTGGCGGGACCCCGGGAGAGAGGGGCCGGCGGGCATCTAGGGGGCCGAGCCGAGAGGCTGGGACAGGCGGGAGGAGGGAGGCCCTGGGGGGAGGAGGGAGGAGGACTGAGGGCGGCGAGCTGGAGCCGGCAGGCGGCGGGAGCCCGGGCGAGCCGCGTCGCTCGGGTGTGCGGTCTCCATAGCAGTGCTGGGCGCAGCCCGAGGTAAGGCGACCCCGGCCCGCTTCCCCGCGGGCCTCCCCTCTCTCTCCCCGCACCACCCCCCCCACCGGCTCCTTTCCCCTCCGGCTGGCCCCTCCTCCCCGGCCACCTGCTGTCTCTGCCCTGGAGACCGCGGTGGGTGGCAGGCAGGAGGGGGGAGCCGCCTGACCTTACCCCTTCACCCCGAAGGGCGAGGGACCCCTGTCCGCCCCGGAGTCCCTCCGCACGCCCTCCCACCTTCCTCTGATCTCTCTCCGTCCTTCACCTCCTCTCTCTGTCCTTCACATCCTTCCTGCCTGGCTCCCTCTCTGAGTCCCCGCTGTTTCTTCCCGAGCCCACCCTCTGGGCCTGGGTGGGGGTGGGTGGGAAGGGGTCCAAAGCTGTAGCGGAGGGTGGGGGGGGGGGGCGCTCCTGACCAATTCCCTCTATCTTCCTCTGGCTGGCCATTGCCATGGCAACTAGGGTGTACTGGGCTCCCAGGGAAGACAAAGGTGGGGGATGGACGAAGGACCTCTGGGGGAGGGGGCAAGGGTCTACAGGAAACAGACCTTCCACTGCTGCACCCCATTTTTACTCCATTTACCCCAAAGCCGCTATGCCCATCTTTCCTGCTTCCACTCTATCCAGGGTTTCCTCTTAGCCTCCTTGCCGGGGCTCAGTAAGGCTCAGAGTCAACACATCCAGGACACCTTCCTTCCCGTCAGAGTAAGACGGAGGCTCGGGGCAGGGGAGGAAAGAGTGGGGGTCCATGGGGTGGGGGGGAGTCCGAACCTTTTTGAACACTGGGCTTTTCTTCTCAGCCTCCCTCCCCCCTGCTCCCTCCCTCCACCCACCCCCGCATCTCCAGGGGTCTTGCATTTCCTTTTATTTTCAGATACTATCACTTTGCCCCCTCTTTCTCTCTCTTCTGCTCAAACTCTCCTCCTTCCCCTGGTTCCCCCTCTTTCCATTTCTGGATGCTTCTGATGTCAGCGGTTTCCCTGCCTTTGGGTTCCCTAACCACCCCCCCCACTCAGTCCCTGCCCCCTTTCTCCCGTCTTCCCAGCTCCCCGGTGAGTGGGAGGGTGATCGTGCAGGCTGGGGAGATGGGGCTGAGCATCAGGACCCCTGGATCCGGGAGTCTGGAAAGCGGGGGAGGGGCCGTACACCCCATCCCAGTTTCCCGTGAGCCCTCGGGAAGAAAGAAGCCGTGCCTCGGCCGACGTGGCTCTGGGGAGAGACTGGGGACGTGAAGATAGCGGCTGGGTAGTATTGGGCAGAGGACAGAAAGAGGGGCCTGGGAGGGAGGAAAAATGGCTGACGATGGATGGGAGATGGGAAGTCAGAATACCTTCTTTCCTGGAGGTCTGGAAGACAGGGCTCTTATCCGTGTGGGGTGTTGGAGTGACCGTCTGGTTTAGGGCAGGAGAGCGTTCTGAACGACCCTGTGACCCAGAGTAACCAGTCGTTTCTATAATTTCGAGAGAAGGGGGGATTCAGAGCCACTTGGAGACCAGCTCAGGCTCTGCCCCTTCCACACCTCATCTCTCCCTTGCAGTGAGTCCAGGAGGCTGAGCACCACCCCCAGGATCCTTGGGGGCGTCCAGAGGACCCGGAGTGGTCAAGAACCAGAGGAAGAAGAGAGCTGGAAGTCCTGGCATGAGGACCGGGTCTCCCCAGCCAGTTTCCTAGTGGGGGAGCTATCAGCTTGTCTCCCGGTTAACGACAAGAATACTTCTGGAAGGGCCCCACCCAACATGGAGGCTGAGGACCACCTCCGCTGACCCTCAGTCTCCTCCCCCACCCTCCCCGCCGGACCTCAGCTGGGTCATTCATGCAATGCTGAGCAAGAGGGGCGGCCTAGGGGCGGCCCATCTCACTCCGGGGCAAGGACTGTGGGCGTCATGGGGGTGCGTGTGAGCGGGGCTCCTGGGTGAGACCCAGCCCCCACCCCCAGGAGTTCAAGGGGGGTGGGGGGACCGAGGAAGGATGGCTCGGGGCGGGGCGGGGGCAGAGGAGGCCTCCCTCCGCTCGAACGCACTGTCCTGGCTGGCCTGCGGGCTGCTGGCGCTGCTGGCCAACGCCTGGATCATCCTCAGCATCTCGGCCAAGCAGCAGAAGCACAAGCCGCTGGAGCTGCTGCTCTGCTTCCTGGCGGGCACGCACATCCTCATGGCGGCCGTGCCCCTCACCACCTTCGCTGTGGTGCAGCTGCGGCGCCAGGCCTCCTCCGACTATGACTGGAATGAGAGCATCTGCAAGGTCTTCGTGTCCACCTACTACACGCTGGCCCTGGCCACCTGCTTCACCGTGGCCTCCCTCTCCTACCATCGCATGTGGATGGTGCGTTGGCCCGTCAACTACCGCCTCAGCAACGCCAAGAAGCAGGCACTGCACGCCGTCATGGGCATATGGATGGTCAGCTTCATCCTCTCCACCCTGCCCTCCATTGGCTGGCACAACAATGGAGAGCGCTACTACGCCCGCGGCTGCCAGTTCATCGTCTCCAAGATCGGCCTGGGCTTTGGCGTCTGCTTCAGCCTCCTGCTACTTGGGGGCATCGTCATGGGGCTGGTCTGTGTGGCCATCACCTTCTACCAGACGCTGTGGGCCCGGCCCCGGAGGGCTCGGCAGGCCCGGAGAGCAGGGGGTGGGGGTGGGGCCAGGGGGGGTGGGCCAGGGGGCTTGGGTACCCGTCCGGCCTTCGAGGTGCCAGCCATCGTAGTGGAGGATGCCCGGGGGAAGCGGCGGTCCTCGCTGGATGGCTCCGAGTCGGCCAAGACATCTCTGCAGGTCACCAACTTGGTCAGCGCCATTGTCTTTCTCTATGACTCCCTCACAGGAGTGCCCATCTTGGTGAGACTGGGGCTCCCCCAAACCCACTCTCTCTCCAATATCCAGACCCCCCAGCATGATCACCTGACCTCTGACTCCATCACAAGCAGCTCCATCATCCATCTTCTCATCTACTCAGCCCCGCTGTGAGCCCCTGTCTCCATTGTCCATCTCAGCTCCTAGTTCCCACCATCCCCAGCTCCATAGCATGTTCCCTGGTGACCAGTACTCAACTTCGTCACCTGTGCTTCTGTCCCACTCCCTGTCCTCTGGTTTCATCATTTATCTTGCTGTGCCACTATTCAGCCTCTAGAACTATCAACCCAGCTGTTAGGCTCCTCTCTCCACCCCCGAATTCCCTCTGGACACAATAGGGTCTTGAGCACTCCTGGGTGGCAACCCCACAGAGCTCACCCCACTCCACCCGCAGCTTTCTGCACTCCTGTGTGTGTGCGCTCAGTTGCTCAGTCGTGTCTGACTCTTTGTGACCGCGTGGACTGTAGCCCGCCAGGCTTCTCTGTCCATGGGATTCTCCAGGCACGAATACTGGAGTGGGCTGCCATGCCCTCCTCCAGGGGATCTTCCCCATCCGGGAATCAAACCCATGTCTTTTACATCTCCTGCATTGGCAGGTGGGTTCTTTACCACTAGTGCCACCTGGGAAGCCCTGTGCATTCCCCATCTAGTCTTTATTTCTGAATTTCAACTTGTCTTCAAGTTTTCTATACCACCTCTGCTCCTCCTCTCTAGACCCCTGGGCTTTCTCTCTAGAACTCTTTCCAGATCGTCCTCCCACTAGGTTCATCCATCTTCACTCCAACTTTGCCTCTGTGCTTGTCCTATGTGATCTGGACCATCCCTTCCTGACTTCCTCCCTCCCTCCTCCCCCAGCTGCACCAGGATGTGGGGTCTGGGGTCGAGGAGGAGCCACCTCGGCTCTGGGCCCTGACCCGGCGCCCTTCCCCCTCCTCCTGCCAGGTGGTGAGCTTCTTCTCCCTGAAGTCGGACTCGGCGCCCCCCTGGATGGTGCTCGCAGTGCTGTGGTGCTCCATGGCACAGACGCTGCTGCTGCCGTCCTTCATCTGGTCCTGCGAGCGCTACCGCGCCGACGTGCGCACGGTGTGGGAGCAGTGCGTGGCTATTATGTCCGAGGAGGACGGCGAGGACGGTCAGAGAAGGGGCTGGGCTTTCGCTTCGTCTAGGCGTCGGCTCCCTTTCCTGCCCTTTTCTACCAGCTCATCGCGGGGGTCGGGACGGGCTGCTCTGGAGTGCCCCCTGCTGGACAGAATCTGCGGTTTCCCCTGGGTGGACTCCTGATTCCCTCTCCCCAAGCATCTCCCCATGCCCACCCACTGATTCCTCCACTCTACTTCCCCTGGAAGCCCCACACTACCCAGCCCTGCGTCCGCCGGGCAGAGAGACCGAGAAACAGTCCAGCGTCCTAACACAGCCATAAATGAAGGCTGTGGAACCAAGAGGAAGCTAAGCCTCCCTCCTGAGACTTCCCAACTACAGGGAGAGCGCCTGGGGGTGGGTGGGTAACTATTTCAAGTAAGTGTGCCTATGTGTATGAATCACTAGAGATTCAGCACTGAACGCAACAGACACTAGCCACTCTTGGTTCTTCTTGGGGCTCACTAATGGAAACAGGAGGATTCTCCGGGGAGCTTCTCAGGGAGTGGGAGCTCTTAAAGGGGGTGGGGAGGTGGGCATTCTCTACCTCGAACCACTCTGCCCCTTTTCTCTTCTAGATGGGGGCTGTGATGACTATGCGGATGGCCGAGTGTGTAAAGTTCGCTTTGACGCCAATGGGGCCACAGGGCCAGGGGGCAGGGACCCCACCCAAGTAAAGTTGCTACCTGGACGGCACATGCTCTTTCCCCCTCTTGAGAGGGTTCACTACTTACAGGTACAGGACACGTCCCGTTCTGGGCATCCCCTCACTACTTTTCTCCAGTCTGTTATCCTTCACACCCCTCCCCCATCCCCTAGCCCTGGCCTGCAGGGCGCGGATGGGGAGGTGGAAGGAAGGCCTGGTTAGGGCGGTTCCCCATCAGTCAGACCACTCTGAACCAGGTCTGCCCCTTAGAGGATGTTTTACAAAAGTTTAGGGGGTGGAGCCACCTTGCAGGGTGGTCCCGCTTTGTCCCTGCAGCACCTGAGGGTCTATTTGCTCCTCTCCCCAGGTCCCTTTGTCCCGCCGTCTGTCCCACGATGAGACCAACATCTTCTCTGCTCCTCGGGCACCAGGCTCCTTCCTGCACAAGTGGTCCTCCTCTGATGACATCCGGGTCCTCCCAGCCCAGAGCCGGGCCCTCGGGGGCCCCCCTGAGCACCTGGGGCCAAGGCAGAGGCTGGAGGATGAGGAGGATGAGGAGGAGGCTGGAGGTGGGGGGCTGGCCACCCTCCGCCAGTTCCTGGAGGGTGGGGTTCTGGGCTCAGGTGGGGGACCCCCACGGGGTCCAGGCTTCTTCCGAGAGGAGATCACCACCTTTATTGATGAGACACCTCTGCCTTCTCCAGCCGCCTCACCGGGGCCCTCTCCTCGCCGGCCCAGGCCTCTGGGGGTCTCACCCCGCCGACTCTCCCTGGGGTCCCCTGATAGCCGAGCCATTGGACTTCCTTTGGGGCTGAGTGCAGGGCGACGCTGCTCCCTGACAGGAGGAGAAGGGAGCACAAAAGCTTGGGGAGGATCCTGGGGCCCAGGAAACCCCATCTTCCCCCAGCTGACTCTGTGAGCCCAAGTGGGCCTGCTGGACTCAGAGAAAGGGGCCTGGGTGGGGAACACCTCCTTCCATTCCTGAGCCTCCAGACTCTGGGGAGATGGGCAGGAACCGGGGCCCAGGGACGCCAGCTGGCTCCCATCCCAGTCACCAGACACCCGCCTCACCTGCCATCCTCTCTAGCAAAATGTATTAAAGTCAAGTGTTACCATGGAAACCTGTGTGTCCAGTGTGCTGTGGTGGCAGAGGGGATGGTCAGAGGCTCGGTGGGTGGAGTGGCTCATGAAGGACAAAACAGAGCAGGGGCAGTGGATGGAGGCCCAGAAATACACCGGGAGAGAGACAAGTATGCAGACAGTCACAGAGATGGGCTTCTGGGAGCGTCTTGGGCTCGGGTCGGGGGCGCTTGGGGATACACTTGAGTTTGCTGATTTGGGTGTGAAGGATCTTTGCTGAGATCTGTGAAGGTGGTTTTAGAGGTTGTCTCTGTCTTCCCTGGGCTTCCCTGGTGGCTCAGAATGTAAAGAATCTGCCTGCAATGCAGGAGACCCGAGTTTGATCCCCGGGTCGGGAAGATCCCCTGGAGAAGGAAATGGCAACCCACTCCAGTATTCTGGCCTGGAGAATCCAAAGGACAGAGGACCCTGGCGGGCCACACTGCATGCCTCAGCTCTCCTCCTTTCCCCAAATGTGTATGTGCCTACTTTCTGGGCAGGAAAACGTTTGAGCAGACTTGGTGTCACGCCTGGAGTTTACCCTCTGCCCTGCTGCATTCTAAAACTCTTTTTCTTCTACAAGTGCGGGTGGGTGTGCGGGAGGCTTCCACCCTCCTTTTCCTGGGCCCAGAGTGGAAGGGGAGCCCAGTCCACCCTAGCGATTCCCGCACGATGGGCCCCCAACCCCCGGGGTTGGTCAGGGGTCCTAAGAGGTTCCTCAGGCCTGCTCCAGGGCTGCCGTCTGCCCTGTTCTCTCCACTGTCTGTTTCTCCCTGGACGCCGCCCCCACTTGTCCTAAAGCCCACGTTCTCCACGTTCTGCCGCCGCCGCCGGGCGTCCTCTGACTCCAGTCTCTCTCTCACCCCGGCCTCTCCGGGCTGGGGCTCGGGCGCATCAGCTCCCTGCGGCGCTCCTCCCTCCTCCCCTCCCTCCTCTCCATCCCTCCTTCCTTTCCCCTCCCTCTTCCTTCCCCCTTTTCCTCCCTCTCGCTCTCGGCTCCCGCAGTTCCCTCCTGCAGCCGGCCGGCGGCTCTGGCACGATGCTCCGGCTCCTCCGGTGGCTGCTGCTCCTGTTGCTCCTGCCTCCCCCGGGGTCCCCCGAGCCCCCAGGCCTGGCCCCGCCGTCCCCGGGGGCGCCTCCCCAGGCCCCCGACTTGCTCTACGCGGACGGGCTGCGCGCCTACGCGGCGGGGGCCTGGGCTCCGGCAGTGGCGCTGCTGCGGGAAGCGCTGCGGAGCCGGGCGGCGCTGGGCCGCGCGCGGCGGGACTGCGGGGCGTACTGCGCGGCCGAGCCGGGGGTCTCGCTCCCCGCCGCCCCGGGGCCCGACTCCGGGCCGGGGGCCTGGGAACCGCTGCTCCTCCGCGCGGCGCTGCGGCGCGCAGAGTGCCTGACCCAGTGCGGGGCGCGGAGGCTGGGCCCGGGGGGCGCGGCGCGGCTCCGCGTGGGGAGCGCGATCCGGGACGCCTTCCGCCGGCGGGAGCCCTACAACTACCTGCAGAGGGCCTATTACCAGGTGAGCGACCCGGCCCGGGCCCCGGGCGTCCTCCTCCAGCTCCCGGGAAGGGGCGGCGAATAAACGCCGGGACTCGGGTGGGGCTGTGTGGTCAGGACCTCGCCTTTGGAGTCGGTCCTGGCAAACCGCGACCAGTACCTACAGAGTGGGGCACGGCCTCGGGAGGGTGGGAGCAACGTTGGAAGGGGGTGGAAGCCGATCGAAGATGGAGGGCAGGGGCCTGGAGTTCGAGGAAGTCTTATGAGACCTACGTGGAGTGACAGAGCCTCTTCCCGGGAATGAAGGGGGGCGGGGACCGGGGCGAAAGACGCGGCTGGAGAGTGAGAACGGGGGGGCGGGTAGGGGGTGAGCGTGAGCCTTCGCTTGGGGCAGGAGGGAGCTTCGGGAAAGAAACAGGAGGTGGGCAAGGCTGAGGGCTCTGGTGTCCGGTCGTGGGACCCTGCCCAGCTACTGGTGCGATAGCTGTTGCCTACTAACGCCTACGTGGCCGGGGAAGGGGGGCGCCGGTCACACACACCTCAGCTCAGGGTCCTAGAGACCTGCGGCTTTTGCTGGCGGCTAGGGTCACCCCTACGTCCCCACCTCGCGTGGCCATCACTTCCGCCTTATCTCACCAGTGAGGTCCCTCTGCCCACACCCCACCCACTCCAGTTTCTGAGACCCCCTTTCCATGGCTACCAGACTCCTGAGAGTCCCCACTTACTGGGGGTCTGGAGGTTGGGTGATGGGCAGCTGTCACCTACTAGTCTTCCAGAAGGCTTGGGTGGGGATGTTGGGGATGGGCAGATTCTGACACCCCTGCCCCGGGGGCTGACTCCCGCATCCCTCCCGCTTCTCAGCTGAAGAAGCTGGACTTGGCAGCAGCTGCGGCGCACACCTTCTTTGTGGCAAACCCAGCGCACCTGCAGATGCGGGAGGACATGGCTAAGTACAGACGGATGTCAGGGGTTCGTCCCCAGAGCTTCCGGGACCTGGAGACGCCCGCATATTGGGTGAGACCCTCAGCTTGACCCCAGCCTTTGACCGATGGGATACACAGGCCTCGCCCAGCTGTGCACTGTCTGCTGGGCATCGGGAAATCTGGGTATGTCCTCTGTGACCCTGATGGGAGGGTCCCTCTCTGGGACCTAGTTTTCTTCCTGAGATTCGCAAAGTCTCATGTTCTAACATTCGGATTCTCAGGCATGCCCTGTAGTTCCCAAGGTGACCTGAGACCTGGAATCCAGGCCCCCAGTGAGGTCAATGCCCCTCCCCTTCTTTTTGCCTCCCAATCTATCTTGGCACCCTCCACCCCCCGCCCCCAGGATCTCGAGTGACTGACCTCTCCCCTCCCCAACAGGCAGCCTTTGACACCGGCCTGGAGCATCTTGGGCGCCAGGAGGCAGGCCTGGCACTGCCCTGGCTGGAGGACGCCCTGCAGGAGAGCCTGGCCCAGGTGGAGAGCTGCCGGGCTGGCTGTGAGGGGCCCGAGGAACAGGAGAGGGAAGCAGAGGAGGAGGAGGGGACCGGGAGCCAGGGGGGCCTGTATGAGGCCATCGCAGGTAAGGGGCTGGAGCGCGGGGGGCAGGGATTCACAGTGCAGTGGGGCAGGGGGAGGCATATCACTAGCTGAGTGAGTCCCCCGTGTGTCCCCCACAGGGCACTGGACCCGCGTCCTGCAATGCCGGCAGCGCTGTGTGGGGGACGTGGCCACGCGTCCTGGTCGCAGCCTCCCTGTTCCGGACTTCCTTCCCACCCAGCTGAGGCGGCTGCACGAGGCCCACGCTCAGGGTCAGTGAGGGGGAAGGGTGAGCCCTGGGTGGGGGGACTGGGACTGGAACCCGGAGAGTGAAGGTCTGTCTCTGCTGGTACCCGGAACTCCACCTCTCCATCCTTCCATCTATCTCTGCATCTGTGTAGGTCGGGGCTCCCTGGGGACCATCACCTCAGAGGACTCTGGCTCTCCATTGTGGGAAGCTCAGGAGCTGGGTCACAGGGCTCCGTCTGTCCTCGCTGCTTCTCACTTTCCTTTCTTCTCTCCTCTCTTCCTCCCCTCTGAACTCTGCCTGTACAGCCCAGGTATGTTCCAGGAAGCTTTGGAAAGAAGCAATGGATGAGCCTGTCTGCCGGGTGGGATGGGTCACTGGGAGACCACCTTCTCCGGCTCTGCTTCTGTCCCCCCCGGCTCTTGGCCCTGCCCTGGGATGACTGGGGTGCTTGTCTCTGGGCCACACCCCCACGCTGTTGCTCTGTCCCCAGTGGGGAATCTGTCCCAGGCTGTGGAGAATGTCCTGAGCTTCCTGCTCTTCTACCCGGAGGATGAGGCTGCCAAGATAGCTCTGGACCGGTACCAGGCCCAGCTGGGGGAGCCAAGACCTGGCCTCGGGCCCAGAGAGGTACCCCCTACTCACTCACCCTGTGGATGTGTGCTAAGTTGCTTAGTCGTGTCCAACTCTTTGGGACCCCATGGACCATAGCCCACCAGGCTCCTCTGTCCATGGGATTTCCAGGGCAAGAACACTGGAGTAGGTGGCCATTCCCTTCTCCAGCTCACCCTGTGAGGTCGTCCTAAATCAGACAAATACAGTGGAGAAGTCACCTGGGCCCGCCCCCCATTCTGGCCGAAGGTGACCCCAAGTCCAGCATCTGGCCTTGTCTCCACTCCCTGCTCCCCACTTCAGGCTATCCTTCTTTTTTTCCTAACTTATTTCAACTGCACTGGGTCTTCATGTGGCCCACAGGCTCATCTCCTTGGCACATGGGTTTTCTCTAGTTGATGCATGCCTTCTCTTGTTGCAGTGTGTGGGCTTAGTTGCCCTGCGGCTTGGGGGATCTTAGTTCCCTGACCAGGGATCGAACCCACGTCCTCTGCATTGGAAAGTGGTTTCTTTTTTTTAGCAGAAACATTACTGACAATGGTTCGTATAGTCAAAGTGAAGTGAAAGTGAGTCACTTAGTCGTGTCCCACTCTTTGCGACCCCACTGACTGTACAGTCCATGGAATTCTCCAGGCCAGAATACTGGAGTGGTAGCCTTTCCCTTCTCCAGGGGATCTTCCCAACCCAGGGATCAAAACCAGGTCTCCTGCATTGCAGGCAGATTCTTTACCAACTGAGCTATCAGGGAAGCCCTCCCATATAGTCAAAGCTATGGTTTTTCCAGTAGTCATGTATGGTTGTGAGAGTTGGACCATGAACAAAGCTGAACACCAAAGAATTGATGCTTTCAAACTGTGGTGCTAGAGAAGACTCCTGAGAGTCCCTTGGACTGCAAGGAGATCCAACCAGTCAATCCTAAAAGAAGTTAGTCCTGGATATTCATTGGAAGGACTGATGCTGAAGCTGAAGCTCCAATACCTTGGCCACCTGATTCAAAGAACTGACTCGTTGGAAAAGACCCTGATGCTGGGAAAGACTGAAGGCAGGAGGAGAAGGGGACGACAGAGGACAAGGTGGTTAGATGGCATCACTGACTCAATGGATATAAGTCTGAGCAAGCTCCAGGAGTTGGTGATGGACAAGGAAGCCTGGCGTGCTGCAGTCCATGGGATCACAAAGAGTTGGATGTGACTGAGCAACTGAACTGAACTGGGTTGTTTATTTGTTTATTTATTTATTTTGGCTGTGCTGATTGCTGCATGGGCTTTGGATGGACCTGTGTCTCCTCACTGGCAGGCAGAATTTTTTGTTGTTGTTAAGATTTTTTTTTAATGTGGACCATTTTTTTTTAAAAAGCCTTTATTGAATTTGTTACAGTCTTGTTTCTATTTTATGTTTTTTGCATTTTGGCTGCAAGGCATGTGAGATCTTAGTTTCCCAACTAGGAACTGAATCCTCACTCCCTGTATCAGAAGGCAAAGTCTTAACTACTGGACCACCAGGGAAGTCCCCTGGCTCTACTTCGGAGTCCAAGCCAGGCTTCTTCCCTTAAACTCACCCCTGCTTGCCCCAGCCTGTGCACAAGTGGGCACGTGTGTGTACACACACACACACACACACACAACCCCCAGTCTGAGCTCGGAGACCCTGACTGCTGAGGGAGGAGGGTTGGACAGAGGGGCAGGACCAAGGTTAGGGAGCCTGTGGGCTGCCCTGCTCTCTTCCAGCCTTAACTCTCCCCCTCCTGCTGTCCCCTCCTGCTGTCACCAGGACATCCAGCGCTTTGTCCTTCGATCCCTGGGGGAGAAGAGACAGCTGTACTATGCTGTGGAGCACCTGGGGGCCAGCTTCAAGGATCCCGTGAGTGACCCCGCTTCGTCCCCTGGCCGCCCCCAGGAGGGGAACAGCAGCAGTGCCCTACGGGATGTGCCACGTCCCTCCTCAACAGCACCTCTCATTTCTCCACAACCCCGTGAGGCTTGGAGAGGACTCTGTGCCCCAGGGTCACAAGACACAGGCAGGTGCCTGTGGCCACAGGCAGCTTTGGGATCACGCAGGCCTAGGTGTTGGTCTCTCTGCTGCAGATGAGGTCTGCACCTTCGCTGGCTTGGTCTCAACTTCCTTCCCTGTAAAATGGGAACACCATACTTATAGCTCTGTTGAAGCCGTGCCACTTGCTACAAAGTACAGGAAAGTCTGCTGCTGGTTTTCATACTCTTCTTTCTGTGGTAGTTTTGAGGGGAAACTAAAAGGCAGAGGTTATTCTCGCTAGGGCTCCAGGGTCAGGCAGACTCCCCCAGCCTTCTTGGCTATCTTGCTGTTTTTGAAGCCAGTATTTCCCAACTGGGAGAAAAGGGGCTGTGCCTACTCTGCCCAGTAGGTGTCGCTAGCATCCCTGAATCGTGGCCGTCAGAGATGTTTGCAGACATTGCCCTGTCCCCTAACGGACAAGTCTCTCTGGGCACCGTAGCTTAAATCCCAACCCTGTCCTTATGGGCTGTGTGACCTTGGGCATGTTACTTTATGTCTTTGTATCTCAGAGCCCTCAACTACAAAATGGGCACATTAATACGACCTGTTTGATAAGACTATTGTAAACTTTAAATGTTAAACTCCACATCCGTATAGAAAGCTCTTCCCTGGTGGCTCAGATGGTAAAGCATTTGCCTGCAACGCAGGAAACTCGGGTTCCATCTCTGGGTGGGGAAGATCCCCTGGAGAAGGGAGTGGCAACCCACTCCAGTATTCTTGCCTGGAGAATCCCACGGACAGAGGAACCTGGCGGGCAACAGTCCATGGGGTCGCAGAGTTGGACACGACTGAGCGACTAACACACATATAAAGCTCTTAAAAAAGCACCTGGCAAGCAGTGCTTTGTAAGTTGTTGTTATTATTATTGCAGTGTTTGGCCCAGTGCCCAGGGCTTCTGACAATGAGTCCAGGGCTTCCCCACCTCCACCTTCCCCTCGGGAAGCAGGAGGACTTTACTATGGTAGCCCATGGTCTACCGTCAAGGACTCATAGGTGGACTTGGCAGGTGATGGTTCTTTTCCTGACCATCCCAGGACCCCTGGACCCCAGCTGCCTTCATCCCTGAGGCCCTTAGAGAAAAGCTCAGGTAGGAGGGGCCTTGCGGCGGGAGGGGCGTGGCCTGTGTGGAAGGGGCGTGGTCTGGTGGAAGGGAAGGGGAGGGGTCCTGGGGGGAGGGGTCCTGGGAGGCGGGGTCTGAGAAGCTGGGTCTGGGCCGCCGATGTTCACCGAGCATGTTTCTCACCCCTGAGAGAGGATCAGGAGAAACGGCCGTGGGACGATGAGCCTCCGCAACCGAAGCCCCTGACTCACTGGAAGGGTGAGTTCCTGGGACAGCAGGAGACAGGAGCCTGGAAGGGGCTGGGTCTGCCCCCGGGGGACCGTCAACCCCCTGCCCTATCCTTCCCCCGCAGATGTCCTCCTCATGGAGGGAGTAACCCTGACCCAGGACGCGAGGCAACTGAATGGGTCAGAGCGAGCCGTGTTGGACGGGCTGCTCACCCCGGCCGAGTGTGGGATGCTGCTGCAGCTGGCCAAGGTGAGAGGACCAGTAAGGAAGTAGCACAGTGCTACTGGGGGACCCTCAGGCACAGCTGCCTGCCCCCTTGCTCTTGGCCTGTCCCCCCCTCGCTGCCCTCCCCACTCCCCTGCCCTCTCAGACCCTCCAGTGGGGACTGCTGATGTTGCCTCCCTCCTATGGACAAGTTCCTTTTCCTCTCAACTGACATGGGGCTTCCCCAGTGACAGCTCAGTGGGTAAAAAGAATCCACCTGCAATGCAGGAGACACAGGAGGTACAGGGTCAATCCCTGGAAAAATCCCCTGGAGGAGGAAGGGGCACCCCACTCCAGTATTCTTGCGTGGAGAATCCCATGGACAGAGGAGCCTGGTGGATTACAGTCCAAAGGGTCGCAAAGAGACGGACACAACTGAGCAACTAAGCATGACATGGCATAGCTGGCATGGGCTGGACATCTTACAGAAGTTTGCTAGAAACTGATAGGAAGAACAAAACGAAAAAAGTAAATGCATCAAAAAGGGTGGGTGTGCAGGTGAAGACGCCTTGGTTGGCTGAGAGCTTAGTTATTGGCTCTGCAGAACCACAGGCTGCTTCTCCATCATGATGTCCCTCCTAGATTGGGCTGAATGATCTGTATTCACCAGGTTGAGTCTGCCAATTTATGAAACTTCATCTCACTCTGGGTTTGTTCCTTTCTGAGTCCCTGGTGTGTACTGGAAATACCCAGGTTCCAGGGAGAGGCAGATAAACACAGACTGTGCATTTGGGAACTCAGTGTACTGAGAAGGCATCAGGCATGGAGATATAATCACAGCAGGTGGTGAGTTTGATAAAAGATGTACTCATCCAATTAGAAGCACCAAGATGAAAATCATAGAGGAATTCCTGGAAGGGGTGGCATTTGAGCTTAATCTTAAGCATGAGTTAACCAGACAGCATGAGTTGCCAACATCCGTTGGATCATAGAAAAAGCAAGAGAATTCCAGAAAAACATCTACTTCTGCTTCATTGACTATGCTAAAGCCTTGACTGTGGAGAAACAACAGCATGCTGTGGAAAATTCTTAAAGAGATGAGAATACCAGACCATCTTACCTGCCTCCTGAGAAACCTGTATGCAGGTCAAGAAGCAAAATTTAGAACCAGACATGGAACAGTGGACTGGTTCAAAATTGGGAAAGGAGTATGTCAAGTTTGTATATTGTCACCCTGCTTATTTAACTTATATGCAGAGTACATCATGTGAAATGCTGGGATGGATGAAGCACAATCTAGAATCAAGATTGTCGGGAGAAATATCAATAACTTCAGATATGCCAGTGATGCAACCCTTATGGCGAAAAGCAAAGAGGAACTAAAGAGCCTCTTATGGGGACTTCCCTGGTGGTCCAGTGGCTAAGACTCCGTGCTCCCAGTGCAGGGGCCCCGGGTTCTATCTCTGCTGCAAATAAGAGTTCACAAGCTGCAACGAAAGATCCTGAATGTCACAACTAAGACCCGGCTCAGTCAAATAAATAAGTAAATAAAATATTTTTTTAAAAAATAAAGAGCCTCTTATGAAGATGAAAGAGTAGAGTGAAAAAGCTGGCTTAAAACTCAACATTCAGAAAATGAAGATCATGGCATCCGGTCCCGTCACTTCACAGCAAATAGATGGGGAAACAATGGAAACAGTGACAGACTTTATTTTCTGGGCTCCTCCAAAATCTGCACCACTGCATCTGCAGTGGCAGATGGTGACTGCAGCCATGAAATTAAAAGATGCTTCTTGGAAGAAAGCTATGACAAACCTAGGTGGCATATTAAAAAGCAGAGACATTACTTTGCCAGTAAAGGTTGGTCTAGTCAAAGCTATGGTTTTTCCAGTAGTCGTGTATGGATGTGAGAGTTGGACCATAAAGAAGGCTGAGCACCGAAGTATTGATGCTTTGAACTGTGGTGATGGAGAAGACTCCTGAGAGTCCCTTGGACTGCAAGGAGATCCAACCAGTCAATCCTAAAAGAAGTTAGTCCTGAATATTCATTGGAAGGACTGATGCTGAAGCTGAAGCTCGAATACTTTGGCCACCTGATTCGAAGAACTGACTCACTCATCAGGGAAAAGACCCTGATGCTGGGAAAGACTGAAGGCAGGAGGAGAAGGGGACGACAGAGGACAAGATGCTTGGATGGCATCACTGACTCGATGGACATGAGTTTGAGCAAGCTCCGGGAGTTGGTGATGGACAAGGAAGCCTGGCGTGCTGCAGTCCATGGGGTAGCAAAGAGTTGGATACAAATGAGCAACTGAACAACAACAACCAGATAGAGAAGGGAGGGAAGTCAGGCTGCAGGGAAGAAGAACAGGGCGGAGGTGGGGGGGGGGGGGGCGGGGGAGCGGTGGTTGGGAACTGGAGTGGAGAACAGGAGTTCAGAGCATGGGCATGCCCAGTGGGAATTACCTGTGTGGCCTTGGGCCATGTATTTTAACATCTGTGAACCTAGTTTCCTCCTCTACAAAATAGGGATAAACACAGAGGTTTTGTTGTAGGGCTGTTATGAGGATTAAATTAGTCAATACATGGTAAAGCTCTTGGAAGAATGTGCAAATACTCAGTATGAGCTGTTGCTATTATCATCAGGCTGCATATTTTCCAGGGGCAGGAATGGGGAGGAGGCGCACGGTGAGAGATGGGTGAGAACCTCTGTACCCTGCCAAGGAATTTGGGCTCTCTTTGTAGATGGTGGACAGTTTACTGAAGGATTTAAAACTCCCAAGTGCAGGGCCTGGAGTCTTCGTCCTGTAGGACCAGGAGCGCCCTCTAGTGGCAGCACTGAGAAGGCAACAGGACAGGGAAATAAGGAGGAGCTTACGGGTGACGGCCCTAGGATAGGTCTCATTTCAAGTCAATGAAGACGAGGACAGATGAGAAATATTTAGAAACTCAAAGAAAGAGAATTTAAGGACTAAATCTATGTGTGTGTGGGGTGCTCAGTCTTGTCCAACCCTTTGGGACCCCATGGAGCCACCAGGCTCCTTTGTCCATGGGGTTGTCCAGGTAAGAATACTGGAGTGACATGTAACTCCGTGACTGATTCATGTCAATGTATGACAAAACCCACTGCAATGTTGTGAAGTAATTAGCCTCCGACTAATAAAAATAAATGGGAAAAAAGAAAAAAAAAAGAAACAAACAAACAAAAAGAATACTGGAGTGGATTGCCATTTCCTCCTCCAGGGGATCTTCCTGGTCCAGGGACTGAACCTACATCTCTTACATCTACCTGCATTGGCAGGCGGGTTCTTTACCACTAGCGCCACAGAGGAAATCTATGTGGGTGATGAAGAAAGAATGAACTCAAGGATAACTCCCCAGTATCAGCTATCCCCTAACCTCTGCCAGGGCACTTGCAAGGTTGTAACCCTGCTTTAATTTTCCATGTAATACATCACTGAATTGACCTGGTTTGTTTATCTCAAAATGTAAAGCCCGTAGTAGCAGGAAATTTTCGTGTTCACCGTTGAGTCCCCAGTGCCTAGAACAGTGCCTGGCACACAGTGCTCAGTGCCTACTGAATGGATGGATGCATGAGTGAAAGCTTGAGTGACTAAGCGGCCTCTCAGAGGTGAGGCTTATATATGGCGTAACTAGATAGTGGTACTTTGAGCTTCAAAAAGCAGACTGAATAGAAAAAAGAAAGAAAAAGCAGACGAAATAGGTGTCAGTAAAGGGTGATGAGACTTGTGGAGGCAGCTGGGGAATTCGGAGTCAGCATCAAGGGTTCCCACATTCTCCAAGAGTGTGTTGGGTGAGAAGGGATAGGAGAGAGCTGTGTCCGCTGGTGCCACGCCCCCACCTCAGGTCCGTGAGGACCTGGCCCAACGGTCGAACCTCCTGCCAGGGTCTTGCTCCAGAGAGACTCCTCTGTTCTCAGCCCATCAGAACAAGCGATCGAGCCCTTTCTGCCCCTTTCTCTGCTGTCCTGACCTCCCGGAGCCCCTTCCCCACTGTAGGAAGCTCTCCAGAGTCCTATGCACAGTCCCCTCGGTCAGTGGGGTTCCAGATATTTACCAGGAGTGACCACACAGACATGGAGTTAGTCATTCTCTGGGAAGGGCAGCAGCTCACAGAACCACAGGAGCTTCCAGCCTCTTCCAGGGACTGGCTGGTTGGAGGGAAGGCCATGTGGCCCTGTGAGGTGGGTGGTAGCCTGGGACTGGGCAGGGTGACCCCACAGCCAACTCCCTCTCTGCTTAGGATGCAGCTGAGGCTGGAGCCAGGTCTGGTTATCGGGGTCGCCGCTCCCCACACACCCCCCACGAACGCTTTGAGGGGCTCACGGTGCTCAAGGCCGCCCAGGTGAGAGGAGACACAGAGCTGGAGAAGAGGGCCGGCCTCTCCTGCCTGTGGAGGGCTCCCCTGGGACTCAGAGGAGGTCTCGGCCCAGGACTGATGGAGGAGGTTCCCCACAGAGGGACCCGGGTCCTTGTCACAGAGACGATGGAAAGAGTGGTCTGGGCTGATGGGTGGGTTGATGGGGCAGCTGGCTGTTGAATTCCAAACCATGGGTGGAGGGCAGTGGAGGTGGGGTAGGGGCTGGGACCAGCCTTACCACACCTCCCCTTCCCCACCCTTTATTCTCTGCCGCAGCTGGCCCGGGCTGGGGCGGTGGGCAGTCAGGGTGCCCAGCTGCTCCTGGAGGTGAGCGAACGGGTGCGGAGCCTAACCCAGGCCTACTTCTCCCCCGACCGGCCCCTGCACCTCTCCTTCACCCACCTGGTGTGCCGGAGTGCCATAGAAGGTAACCGCCCGGGCCCCCCCATCTCAGGGCCCCTTGGGGCCCTGCACACCCTCAGCACCCCCGCTGTGTGGGTTTCCATCTTCACTGCAGGAGGACTGACTCCCCTGCCCAGCAGGGGCTCAGCTGTGACCCTGGATCTACAGGGTGGGTGTGGGTGGGCGCCCACCAGGCCCTTGGCTTCCCAGGGGAGCAGGCGCAGCGCATGGACCTGAGCCACCCAGTGCACGCCGACAACTGTGTCCTGGATCCCGACACCGGGGAATGCTGGCGGGAACCCCCAGCCTACACCTACCGAGACTACAGGTGGGCGGCCCTCCAGGGGTCGGGTGGGGCGCCTGGCTGGGGTCTCACTGCCTCCTGTCTTCCTCTCTTCCCAGTGGACTCCTCTACCTCAACGATGACTTCCAGGGCGGGGATCTGTTCTTCACAGAGCCCAACGCCCTCACAGTCACGGTAACTGGAGCCGGGGGGTGGGGTGGGGGGCGCAGTAGGGAGCCCAGCCATAGGCTGGGGATTCAAAACAGAGGGTGCCCAGAGGCAAATGCAGGGAAATGGCTGGGGCCACCTTTGTTGTTGTTGTTTATTTGCTAAGTTGTGTCCGACTCTTTGTGACCCCAAGGTCTGCAGCCGGCCAGGCTTCCCTGTCCTTCACTGTCTCCTGGGATTTGCTTAAACTTATGTTCATTGAGTCAACCCTCTCCTTTCCGGCTTCCGCAGCACCTCCCTACTCTTGTCTGTTCAGGGGCTCTCCTAGCCCCTCCCAAGAGACCTCCAAGGGGCCCCTCCAGGCCCTGCCTTCAGTGATCACCTCACTTCTTATAGGAGGGCAGGTGAGGGACTTCCCTGGTTGGTCCTGTGGCTGAGACTCTGTGCTCCCAATGCAGAGGCCCAGGTTTGATCCCTGGTTGGGGAACTAGATTCTGCATGCTGGAACTGAAAAATCCCGTGTGCTGTTACTAAAACCCGGTACAGCCAAATAAATCAGTAATAAATAAAATAGATATTATAAAAACTCAAAAATAAATAAAGGAGGGCGGCTGAAGCACAGGGCCCCAAGCCTCTACTCCAGGTAGAAGCTCAGGTCTAGGACCAGCAGAAGGACTGGAGCAGTGATTTTTCATTGTGCATTGCTCTGCCTTATCCAGTTAGCTCCTTCTCTGCTCACCACCAGCAGCTCCCTGTCATCCAAGCCCTCTCTGGGGTGGAAAATGTCCCCGAGACCCTGATGCCCAGAACCCAGAATCTGGTTGGGCAGAGGGTGGGCAGGAGAAGCGGGGCACGGGGGCGGATAGAGTCGCTTCTCCTTTTGGCTCCAACTCCTCCAGCCTCCAGTCCGGCATTCGCTGCTCCCAAGTGGAGGCCTGGTTCCCACTTGCCCCAAGATCGTCCCTGAACTAAGGAGGGGACGCGGTGGGCAAGAGAGCTGCCGCCGTCTGAGCCCCCTCCCGGTCCTGCTCCAGGGAGTCAGGGTCAAGGTCTCTGAAGCCCTGTCCCTGGAGCTGAATCTGCCATCCGCCCCCCCACCCCAGGCACAGGTTCGTCCTCGCTGCGGCCGCCTCGTGGCCTTCAGCTCGGGCGTGGAGAATCCCCACGGCGTGTGGGCTGTGACACGGGGGCGGCGCTGTGCCCTGGCGCTGTGGCACACCTGGGCCCCTGAGCACCGGGAGCAGGTGAGCGGGCGGCGGGGCGGGGCGGGGCCGCGTGAGGGGCGGGCACGCTGGCGGGCGAGGGGCGGGGCTGAGATGACCCCGGGAGAGTCCCGGGGCGGGGCGGATGCTGGGGGTGGGGGCGGTCAGCCTCGACCGTCCTCCTCGCCCCCCAGGAGTGGACGGAAGCCAAAGAGCTGCTGCGGGGGCCGGAGAAGGATGAAGACGACGTGACCAGCAGGGACCCCGGCCCAGAACCCCCCAACCGCAGGCTTCCGCGGCTCCAGGACAAGGCTGGGAAGCCGCCTCGCATTCGAGAGGAGTTGTGAGGGGGCCGGCCCAGCTCCTCGGGGATATGGCCACTTGACTTGTGGAGGGTCTGCCTTGATGCCGGGGACCCCCGGGAAGCCCCCGTGTGACCGCCACAGAACAGCGAGCCCTCGGTCCCTGTATCCTGCCATCTTGGGGATCACCTAGGGCCCCGCAACCCTGGGCTCGGAGGACCCTGCAGAGACTTAGCCTGGGGACTGGCCTGGGCCCAGCCAGGATGGACCTCCAGGCCTAGGACAGACAGAAGACGGGCAAGGCCGAAGTGGAAAGAACTGGCAGTGGGTAGGGCCCCAGCAGGCGCTGTAAATGAGGAAGATGAGAGAGAGGGTCACCCCCGCCCTCCCCAGCCTGTCAATAAAGATCCTGACCATCCCTCAGCTGGGGCCAGTCAAGTGTATCGTGGTTTCCATGGTGGCCGGAGGTGGGAGAGGCTGTGGCTGGCCTGGGAGGAGACAGGTATCCTGGGCCTCCCGGAGATGGGCCCCTCCAATCTGTGATTTGTCAGGGAAATCTCAACCACCTGCCTCCCTCATGCAAATGAACCCTGACCCCTGACAGCTGCTCCCTGGGCCTCTTACTCTAAGCCAGCGTCTTCCCTCTCTGAGCTTGGCTGAGACTTAGGGCAGCCTGATCCCTCTGCTTCTTGCCTTCACGGCCCCAGCAGAGCCTGGCGAGTTATGAGGGCCCAACACCAGATGCAAGCAGTGGATGGGCTTGTTCTCCACTTCCATCCTCTCTGCACCCAAAGCTGGGCCAGGCCCGTCTGTCCTCCTCTTTGGGTCTCCTGGACCTCCTCCCAACCCCCCAGGATCAGCCCCCGGGGGCAGCTGGTTGGGGTTTGTCCTGAAGAAGGATTATCCAGATCAGTGCCTTCTAATCTCAGCTCCTGCCTGTACCTCCCCATGGTCACCACAACCCTCTCCCCCACTACCCTGAGCTCGGGAGCACAACTCGGGGTGTTGACAATGGGCCATCTCTCCTGCTCGCTCTCTGGCTCCGGGGCTGGTTGCTAGGTAGGCCCTGACGGCCAAGATCATCCCCATGGGATGGGGGGCCAGGCCTGGGGGGACCCTGGAGCGTGGTCGGGCTGCTCCTTTGCACCCTCCCAGACCCAACCCTTAATCCTCACAGCTTTGCTCTAATCCCGTGGGGCCTGATGCTCTGCTCTCTGCCTGGAGAGGGACTGCACCCCAGGGAAGCACCCCACCCCTCCTCCCTCCAGGGCTTGTTGCGGGTGCCGGGGGAGGGGGGGCACTGTGCCCCGCTGTAGCCCCACACTCCTGCTCCCACCCTCCCCGGGCTGGGCCTAGGTCCCTCTACAAGCCGCACACCTCCCTCCCCATCCTCTGCTCCCCCCACAACCCGCCAGCTGATTTCATTTGCCTGACAGTCGTCATTGGCCCTACCCTTCGCTGTCTGCACCCCCCGCACCCGCCCCAGGCGGGGCCAGGCCAGGCCAGCTCCTCTGGCAGCAGAGCTGGGGCAGGTGACGGGCGGGTGTCGCGGCTGAGGGAGCCAGGAGGCGCCTGGGGACCAGAGCTGGAAGCCTAAAGTCAGAGCCCAAGTAAGAGGGGCTGGCCTGGCTCTGCCCTCTGGGGCTGGGGGCTGCGGGGGGCGCGGGGGTGGCCCGGGACTCCAGATGTGGAGGGGCTGGCAGGGGAGGCGGTGCAGACCACCCAGTCCTGGCCCAATGTGGGGAGGGGGCTCCAGCCCCCCATGGTGTGGGATGTGAGGAACAGAAATGTGGGGGTCCCCCTACACACACCCCGTGTCCCCGGCAGGAGACTAAGGAGCCACCCCTCAAGCCGTCCACGATGGGGGAGATGGAGCAGTTGCGGCAGGAAGCGGAGCAGCTCAAGAAGCAGATCGCAGTAACCCCAGAACCCTCCCTTCCACCAGGGGACACGGGAAAACTAGGAACGGGGCCCATGCGGGAGTGTGGCCCCCAGGGGAAGGGCTGGCTTCACCCTAACTGACATCTCAGAGACCCCTGACCTGGAAGCGGCCAGAGACTTCCTGAACTTGGAGCTCGTGTTTGAGCTGTGCCCCACCCCGCCCCTCAAAACCCTAGAGCCCCAAACCCACCCACCTAGACACCCGCACACACACCCTGCCCCTACCCACACCCATGTCTGCTATCCCCCCCAGGATGCCAGGAAAGCTTGTGCCGACACTACCCTGGGAGAGGTGAGCCCCCACCGCCCCCCAACAGGGCCAGAAGGGAGGGATGGAGGGGAGGGGATGGCGTGGGAGCCCCCTGACCAGCCACAGCCTGGCGCCCAAGCTCCAGTACAGTGTGTCCTTGGAATGAGGAACGACATGAATTAATTCATTCAACATTTTGTGAGGTCTGCTATGGGCCAGGCACCGAGTCGGAGACTAGGGAGGCAGACCCTGTCCTCATCCACAAAACAAGAGCACCAACCCCTCCTGGCTGGCTGGCCAGGATGAAGAGGACTAGGGCTGTTAAACCAGAAGCTCTTGGAGACTAGTTGTTGTTGTTTAGTTGCTCAATCCTATCTGACTCTTTTACGACCCCAAGGACTGTAGCCTGCCAGGTTCCTCTGTCCATGGAACTCTCCAGGCAAGAATACTGGAGTGGGTTGCCATTTCCTTCTCCAGGGGATCTTCCCAATCCAGGGATTGAACCTGCATCTCCTGTGTGTGCAGGTGGATTATTTACCACTGAGCCACCTGGAAAGCCCAGACAAGACTCTAATTACAAGCTGGCTGATACTGCACTTTTTCAGTCCTGGATGAATTTTGTTTCACATTTTGACATCCTGGAAATTGACATGCATCTAACAATGATGCCTTACAGTTATAATCAGCAGCACTTTTTCTTTCTTAGTGATCCATAAAAGAATGGTGCTTCTTGGAGCCAGTGCCATCTTAGATTGAATTAAATGTTAATAATAAGAGTAAACATTTACTGAACATGAGCCAGGCACTGGGTTGCTTAAATACATAATTTCATTTAATTTTCCTGACAACTCCATAAGTCTGGTGCTAAAAATTTCATTTTACAGATGGAAAGGGGGGCTCAGAGAGGTTAAGTAATTTGCCTGAGATAACAAAGCAAATAAATGGCAAGTCAGGTCTTTTGACTCTGGAGCCCCAGTCTAATGTCTAGAAGGTCAAAGGAGTCTCAGGGGCATAGGACCCCAAGTTTCAGGAGGGGGCAGTTCAGTGCCATGGTGCTGTTCTGGATACCCACTTAGCACTGGCCGAGCAGCAATGGTGGGTTAGGGCAGGCTCCTAGCGGCTGGGTTCAACCAAACGTGTGCATATTGTCCCAAGTCCATGTGTAGTGGACTCACATTGGCAGCTTGAATCGGTCAAGGTGGGGGTGTTTACATGGTGGAACCCCTCTTCCCCTTCACCTCCACCCCTGGCCTACACAGGAGAGGTGGTGGTTAAACCCTTAGCCATATACCCTGGCCTTGCCCATGTCTCTCTCTACACCCATCTAAGCCATGCCTGGGCTGACTTCTCAGCCCTTAGTCGTCCTGGAGGCCTGACTTCGAGCTGGGCATGCTACAGAAGCTCACACACAATCCTGGCTCAGACGCTGACATGTAGGCATGCGCCCTGCTCACCCTGATTTATTTTTATCTGTGCTGTGTGATGTGTAGGATCCTAGTTCCCCAACCAGGGATTGAACCCATGGTGCCTGCATTTGGAGCACAGAGTCCTAACCACGCACAGGGAGGTCCGCTCCCCCTGCCTTCTGACACCCCCTTTCAGCGCTTCCCTGGTGGCTCAGATGGTAAAGAATCACCCTGCAATGCAGGAGACATGGATTCAATTCCTGTGTGGGGAAGATCCCTTGGAGAAGGGAATGGCAACCCACTCCAGTATTCCTGCCTGGAGAATTCCATAAACAGAGGAGCCTGGCGGGGTACAGCCCATGGGGTCGCAAACAGTTGAACACAACTGAGCTAACTAACTTCCTGCAGCTGGTGTCTGGCCTTGAAGTCGTGGGACGCGTGCAGATGCGGACACGGCGGACCTTAAGGGGACACCTGGCCAAGATCTACGCCATGCACTGGGCCACCGACTCTAAGTGAGGCTTAAGAGGCCTGGGCGGGGGGCGTTAGGGGGAGACAGGCAGGAAAGGGGGGTTGGGTGACACGTGTGTCTTCTCCTCTCCCCAGGCTGTTGGTAAGCGCCTCGCAAGATGGGAAGCTGATCGTGTGGGACACATACACCACCAACAAGGTACCAGCCCAGCCTCCTGGCCCCGCCATTGCCCGCCTTCCTGGGGGCATCCCACGCCCTTCCTGTGCCCCCCACCTGGGAGCTCAGCCCAGGCGCCTGCCACCCCACCCCTGCAGGTCCACGCCATCCCGCTGCGCTCCTCCTGGGTCATGACCTGTGCCTACGCCCCGTCAGGGAACTTCGTGGCCTGTGGGGGGCTGGACAACATGTGTTCCATCTATAGTCTCAAATCCCGGGAGGGCAACGTCAAGGTCAGCCGGGAGCTGTCGGCTCACACAGGTGAGTGAGAGGCCAAGGGTACCTGCGGGTTGTGCCCGGCAGCCAGGGCCCTGTCCTAACCGCCCCCACCCCCCGACCCAGGTTATCTCTCCTGCTGCCGTTTCCTGGATGACAACAACATCGTGACCAGCTCCGGGGACACCACGTGGTGAGGCCCAGGCGCCCGTGGGTGCGATGGCCGGGGAGGCGCCTCTCTGCCGGCCTCGCTGGGTGACAGCGTGTCCCCCCACCCCACAGTGCCCTGTGGGACATCGAGACTGGGCAGCAGAAGACTGTGTTTGTGGGGCACACGGGGGACTGCATGAGCCTGGCTGTGTCCCCTGACTTCAGACTCTTCATCTCGGGGGCCTGCGATGCCAGCGCCAAGCTCTGGGACGTGCGGGAGGGGACCTGCCGGCAGACTTTCACCGGCCACGAGTCGGACATCAACGCCATCTGCGTGAGCCCCCTCTGAGCTCCCCCAGGGAGCCTTCATCCCCTCCCACGGCCCCCTGCCCCTTTCCTTTTGACTTTTCACTTTGAAATAATTTCACTCCCAGAAAAGTTGCAAGAATAACAGAAACGGTTCCCGTCTGCCCTTCACCCATAGTCACTGTCCCCTTTTTGCCACGTATGCTTTATGGTTCCCTCTCTGTAGGGGAAGGGAGGGAGGGATGGACGGACACACAGATACACACCCACCTAGATGTAGGTATAGATACACTTGGTTATTAATTTTTTTCCCTGGGTTCTTTGACAATAAGTTGCAGGCCTCATGCCCCTTTAGCCCTTCAATCCTTCAGTGTATTGGAGAAGGAAATGGCAATCCCCTCCAGTATTCTTGCCTGGAGAATCTCATGGACAGAGGAGCCTGGTGGTTTTTGGTCCCTTGGGTTGCAAAGTGTTGGACATTACTGAAGTGACTTAGCACATATACACTTCAATATATACTTCCTAAAATCAAGGCCATTCTCTTCCATAGTCATAGTCTAATTCTTTTTTTTTTTAACTTTTATAAATTTCTATTATTATGTTGTGATTTTTATTTTTATTTTATTGCCACACGACTTGCAGGATCTTAGTTCCCCTGTGCCCCCTGCAGTGGAAGAACAGAGTCCTAACGCCCAGACCACTAGGGAATTCCCGGCAGTCTAATTTCTTAAAATGAGGAAGTTTAAATTGATGCAATACTATAGTCTACAGTATGTATTCAAATTTCACCAGTTATCTCCAAAATAGCCATGTTTTCTCTGTCCACGAACATGCATCGCATTTCCTTGCCTTGTTTTTTCAATTTCTTTTAAACTGGAAACCTTTTTTGCCCTTTTCCTGTGTTTGGTGACATTGACACTTTGGACGAGTACAGGCCAGTTTTCTGTAGACTTTCCCTCCATCAGGTTATGAGACATTTCCTGAGAATGAGATTCAGGATATGCTTGTACACTTGGCCCTGTGCTGATATGCTGATCCAGGGCCTAGAGATGCTGGCGTCTGGGACAGCCTCCACCCTTCTAACCGTGTGACCCTGAGCACGCTGCCCACCCACCCTCAGCCCTGTGCTGTCCCCTGCCATGTGGCAGTATTGTGGAGCCAGGGAGGGTGTAGGGAGCCCAGCTGCAGCTGGCAGGCCACAGAAGGGATGGAGCAGGAGCTGGAGAGGCCGAGGGAACTAGCCTGGAGCCGGGAGAGGGCAGGAGAGGTTGAGGGCTGCCCAGGTCTGAGTCCTGACCCTCACCGCCACCCCCCGCCCCACCCCGGCCACCTGTATCTGCAGTTCTTCCCCAACGGAGAGGCCATCTGCACGGGCTCAGACGACGCCTCCTGCCGCCTGTTTGACCTGCGGGCTGACCAGGAGCTGACCACCTACGCCCACGAGAGCATCATCTGCGGCATCACGTCTGTGGCCTTCTCGCTCAGCGGCCGCCTGCTCTTCGCGGGCTACGACGACTTCAACTGCAACGTGTGGGACTCCATGAAGTGCGAGCGCGTGGGTGAGAGCCTGCCCACCATGGCCACCTGGGCACCCTCTTACAGCTGCTCCCTCATTACTGGCTGACTCTGAGCTCTGCCCCTAGAGCCAGTCCCCTTGGTTCCCAGTCCAGAACCATCTCCTCTCAAAGTGAAGTTGCTCTAAGCAGCCTTTCGCCATGGCCCACTGCAGCTACAGCTGCTCCCCGCCAGAGGAGCTCCTTCCAGTCACCCCCAGACCTGTGGACCCAGACTGTCCAGTCAGGGATGGGTTTCAGGGGCCTCCACGGAAGGGAAGGGCCACCTTGGGGACTCTGCAGTGACAAGAGTCCAGGGGATGGGATGTGACTTGAGGGCCCTGACTCCAACCTGGGTGCTTCTCTGGGACTGGCCTGGTCTGAAGTTGAATCAGTGTGTCTTCCTCTCTCGGGAGAGGCCGGGTGCCCAGGGAGAACCCTGGCCAGAGTCAGGATCCAGACCTTAATTCCACTGCTTACTGTCTGAATGCTCTTGGCTGAGTCACTTGTCTCAGGGCCTGTCTCCATTTGGAAGCTCCCCCTTCCCCGTTTTCCCAGTCAAGGTGCCCTTGCTTTTCTCTCAGCAGCTGACACACCCAACCCTCCCGTCCCTCACCCAGCCCAGATCCTGGACGGGGAGATTGGCCTCGAGGGAAACCCCACCCCTTAGGGCTAATCCGCTTTCCTCTTTTAGTCGGATGCCCCGCCCCCCTAACCTCTAACCCCAGCTCCCTAACACCTGCCAGGCTGACTCCTCTCCCTTTTTCAGGCATCCTCTCCGGCCACGACAACAGGGTCAGCTGCCTGGGGGTCACAGCTGATGGGATGGCTGTGGCCACTGGTTCCTGGGACAGCTTCCTCAAAATCTGGAACTGAGGAGGCTGGACGAGGGGATGTAAAACGCCATGAAGACACTCACTCAGCTGCCCCTCCCCTGCCCAGTTTCTTAAGGTTTCTTCGAGCTTTTCTCTTCTACACCCCAGCTTTCCCCCTTTGAGGGCAGTGGGGAGTATGGGGAGCGTGCCTTTGGGAGGCAGCATCAGGGACTCATCAGGGGCAGGGGAACTGCCCCATCTCCTCCCAGGCCTCCCCGCTCCATGGTCCTGACAGCTTCTCCCTTCGTGAGCAAGGACAATGGACCCCCACCCCTCCCTAACCCTAACCTTGGCAGGCCTAGCAGGCTTCATGCCTGAGGCCGCAGGCCCTAGGATTCCTCCCCCAGAGCTACCACCTTTGTCTAGACCTGGTTGGCACAGGGTGCTCGGCCCCGTGACTGTGGCTCTGACACAACTAGGGTCCTGGCCCCCTTCTCCTTCATGCTTTCTCCTTTGTCTACCTTCTTGCCTCTCCTCAAGCACCTGCAATAAAGTGTAGCGCCTTGTATGTGTGTGATGTTTGCCTCCCAGCTGCTTCTCTTCTGAAAAGACACAGGTCCCACTTAAGTAATGAAGTATTATAGGTGTGGTGATAGAGCTTGGGTACCAGATAGCTGCAGGCAGAAAGGTTGGAGGCAGAAACCCAAGCCTCATGGGCAAGGCCTGAGATGGGTTAGGAAAAGGTGGTTGGAGTGGGGTGGGATCTGCATGACAGCTCACCACTGCCTGCCTTTGGTGCATATGAGTGTGTTTGCACAGAAAAGTTATGTTGAGAAAGAATCAGATTACAAAAGGCCTATAGAAAGCTACTCTACACCTTGTCCTAAGGGCAATGGGGAAGAGTTTCGAGCAGAGTAGTAATAATCAGTGATGCTTCTTGGGAACATCGCCCTCATAGCAATGTAGGTTGATGAAATGGAGGAAGGGGGAGCCTGGAGGGAATGGAGGTAAACAAGGTAGGAGGCAGCAGGCAAGAAATGTAGGACAGAGTGGGGAGGGAAGGGACAGGAAAGAGATTAAAGATATAGAATCACCAGGAGGAAGTGAACAAGGGCTAGGATATGGGATACTCAGAGGGGAAGATTTGAGATGATAGCCAAGGTAGGATTTGGCAACCGGGTGGAGAGTGCTGTCATTCACAGGGTGAAGGGAGGAGGAGAAACTCTGGGGGAAGAACACACATTCAACTTTAGACAAGTTGACTCTGAAGTGCCTCTGGGGCAGCTGAATGAAGGTGAGGGTTAGGTACAGAGACCTGGATGTTACCAGAAATCGGGTGAAGGACAGTTGAAGCCCCAGAAGTGGGGGAAGGGGTGGTGGTGGGATGAATTGGGAGATTGGAATCGACATATATACACTACTGTGTATAAGATCAAACCAGTCAATCCTAAAGGAAATCAACCCTGAATATCCGTTGAAAGGACTGATGCTGAAGCTGAAGCTCCAATACTTTGGCCACCTGATGTGAAGAGCTGACTTACTTTCCCTGAAGCTGGGAAAGGTTGATGGTAGGAGGAAAAGGGTACGACAGAGGATGAGATGGTAGAATGGCATCGCCGACTCAACGGACATGAGTTTGAGCTAACTCCAGGAGACAGTAAAGGACAGGGAAGCCTGGAGTGCTGCAGTCCATGGGTTCGCAACGAGTCAGACTTGAGTTAGCGACCGAACAACAGCAATGTATAAAATAGATAACTAACGAGAACCTACTGTATAGCACAGGGAACTCCACTCAGTGCTCTGTGCTGACCTAAATGGTAAGAAAATCCAAGGAAGAGGGGATATATGTATATGTATGACTGATTCACTTTGTCGTATAGCAGAAACTGACATGGCAGTGTAAAGCAACTATACTCCCATTACCAAAAAAAAAAAAAAGGCCCCAGAAGTAAACGTCCAGGGACAGCAAGGGGAAAGGGCCAAGGACAGCACCCTGGGGAACACTAGGATTTAGGGGAGGTGTGTAGATGAGGCTTGGAGGTACCAGCATGGGGACAGTCAGGCCAGGGAACACAAGCCCCCTCCAGGCTTTCTGCAGACAGGAGACCCAGTGCACGGTTTAGGTACAACACTTAAAAATATAACTTAAAATCACTTGCTTTAATATACAGAAATATGTCAGACACAAAGAAAACCAACGAAGCTCTGAGTCCCAGAGTTGGCAGTTTAGGGGGAGTTAAGAAAATGAACTTTTCCAGTCTCCCAGGGCAAGAAGGGGCAGGAGGACACAGAATGGCCAGGCCCTTGGGGAGTCTGGTACTGGAGCCATGCACGGTCTAGCTCTCCACCAAAGCAAAGTGCTGATTTTCCTTGTCATGACCCTGGCCTTGCTCCCATGCTCGTCCTCCAGTTTTCAGAGGTCGTCCAGTTCCCAGAATGGCCCCTTCCTTTAGTTCCCTAAAGTTTTCACTCAGGGAAGGCTGCTTACCCTGCAAAAGGCATTGGGCAAGGTGAGGGAGGGCAGGAGGCTGTTCAGGGGACCAAAGACCGGGTGGGGAAAAGGCCCCTATCTTTACTCTGGGTTTCCTAGTAACAGCTTTCACCTGCTTGCCCTTTACCTGTCGTGGAGTCAGAGTCCCGGGGGAGTTGTCATCCTGCAGGACGGTGAGAGGAGACCTCCCTGGAACCTTGTTGTTTGCTTTCCGCCTGCTGCACTTAGAACCTGCGCAGGGGACACAAGAGACACGGGTTTGATCCCTGGGTTGGGACGATCCCTTGGAAGAGGGCATGGCAACCCACTCCAGTATTCTTGCCTGGAGAATCCCATGGACAGAGGAGCCTAGCAGGCTACAGTCCACAGGGTCGAAAAGAGTCAGACACGACCGAAGTGAATTAACACACACACACACATACACTCACAGGCACACTTAGGACCTCAGGTGAGTAAGGAATTAAAACAAGCAGCCAAGGTTAGGGGCTTTCAGGTTATTCTTCCTCCGTCCACCTGTGGACGTTATCCCAGAGTGTTCTCCCAAGTGCTCTTCCCCATCCTGTGCCCTTAGATTCTGTACCTGAAGATCGAGGAGTCTCGGGGTCTCGTAAGGGCTTGTCTGAGCCCTGGCTGGCCACAGGCGTTTCTGAGACATGTCCTGTTTTCTCCCTGGCAAACACCTGCTCGGCAGGGAGTTCAGTCTGGCTCCCAGGAGGCACCTGGTCTTCAAGGGAAACCTGGGTGCCCAGAAGCAAGTCCAGTAGAGGAGATGAAGGTGTCTCTCGGGGCAGAATAGCCTCGGGCGGAAGGCTTAATTTGGGGTCTTCGGTCTCAAATACATCACTCAGTTGTTTCACCAGTGGACTTGGGGGCTCTGGGGAGGGGAGAAGTGATATGAGATAGTGACCATCTGTCACAAATCATTCAGCAAGGAGGAAGGGATACATGGGCCTTAGGATTCGCGTCCTGGTCAGTGAGGGATCGGGAGAAGAGGAGTCACTGAGAGACAGCAGTGTTGAGGAAAGAAGGACGTGGGTTCAAAGCAGGAGGATGACAGCATTGGGCCAACACTAACCTCCGCTCGTCTTCATAGGTGTCCGTGCAATGCCAAGGGTAGGGGAGCGGGGATCTGAGTCCTGGGCCAGCTTAGGTTCCTCCACTTGCTCCCCTGCCAGCAGGCTTGGCTGTGGGGAGCTCTCTACCTGTCAGGACCAAAGGCTAGAACGAGTTTGGGCCCTCAACTCTCCCCTCCCAGGTCTGTAGCCTTAGATCCATACTGCAGAAGGGAATTGCAAAGGCCCTCACACATTCAGCCTACTTCACCGGGATTGAGAATATGGAAAATAAGGCCTCAAAGGCGAGGGGTACTGGGGGAAGGGAGAGTTCTCTTAGATTAGGCAGCGACTCCGAAACTGAGACAGATTCGCTGCCTCCTCCATGCCACCCCTGTGTACCTGGATGGGAGTGCGCAGGATGCCGGCGCTGGGTGAACGGGGGTCCGCCACTCGAGACAGAAGCTTGTTGTGCGGCGGAGGCCGCGCTGGAGTGACGGGGACGCTCTTAGCTGAGCCCATCGCAACCAGCAGAAATAGGATGGGGCAGGGCCCGGCCCGGGAAAGGAGGGGATGCCTGCGAGAAATGACTCAGGTCTCAGCCCTTATGGCGACCACGTTCGACCTTTGACTCCAGACCACCCATCTCCCCCCGTTCCCCGCTGAGAAACTGCCTGGCCGCCGGGCCAGAGGTCTCTGCGGGGATGATGACTAATACAGTAGACAAGACAACTCCTTCAGGGCCTGATGGGCCCTCTAAATTATTCACTATTTATTCAAATCCCTTACCGGGCCCCAATTCCACCTCTGGGTGCAAAGCGGCTCAATCCTCAACTCCCGAAGCTGAGTTTCAAACTTCCCGCCACGCCCCTGCCCCGACCCTATTGGCTGAACCGGTGCGGGCTCCTATAGGCCCTCTCTGTGAGTACCGCCTCCAATCAAGGAAGCCATTGGGCTGCGTGAACGTCTATCATGGGTCCGTGGGGCCAACAGGCAGCGGTTTGACTCGCCGGGGTGACGCTTCCTTGCAAAGGGGACTTTTGTTCCGTACCCGGCTGCCAGTTGTGAGATTTTGCGGGATGCTAATCTTCGCGTAAGAGACCTTCGGTTTCAAAATGAAGTGATTTTATTAAAAAATAGAATCATGAGTTAGTACGCTATTATTTACATATCCCGCTGGAGACGGAGTTACGAACATTTTTTTCCTAAGGCCAGAAAGATAGTAATCCTCATTGGTCGACGTAGTTATCAATCACTCAACACTAACCCTCTCGAACCCCGCCTCATTGGACAGCCCATTTTCAAATACCAAGACTACAGCTGCCCTTTAATTTTCCCATTGGACAGGTCTCCCAGGAAAGTTTCTGGGATTGACTGGTTTAAACAACCATCAGTTTCTGCTCTTCAGTAGAAGATACGCGAATGCACTGTAAGGTCCCAAAGTCTCGGCAGCAAAACTCCTGGGCCCACCTCGCTGATCTACGTGCGCTCTGCCCTGGAGGAGTGGGATTGGCTCTTTCGACCATCGATTGCATTAGAAGTGCTTTTCATTGGCGATGGTCAAGAGGCGGGCAGAGGGCGGAGCACTAGCGGGCAGGCTCGGTCCAACTGCCATTCTCGCGCGTCTTCCCTTCGGCGCATGCACCTAACGAGTGGTGCTCATTGGATGGAAGGGTAGGGGGGGACTAGAAGCGGTGAGAACCGCTGTGTGTGGAAGAGCTGGTGCCGGTGTCATGGCGGAGCTGAGTGAGGAGGCGCTGCTGTCAGTATTACCGACGATCCGGGTCCCCAAGGCTGGAGACCGGGTCCACAAAGACGAGTGCGCCTTCTCCTTCGACACACCGGTAAGCCCGTTCCCCACGCCCGCAGCGAGCACGACTTCCATCTCCCTGGTCATTCTGCCGGGGCCTGCAAGGCTTGGGCCACCGCCTCCTTGCGGTGCACCATGGGGCTTGTAGTCTTCCACGCTACTCCTGCCGTTGCTTTGAATTCGCGCGAGCTGTCGTCTGACTACCACTCCCGAAAGCAGCCGCGCCCGCCCCACCCGCTCCTCGTCTCGTGGAGCACTGTGGGGATTGTAGTCGCTCACTCCCCTCATTGCCGTTCTAAACTAGAGGCTCCACCCAGTTGCCGGACTACATCTCCCACGTGGAGCCCTGCGAAAGCCTGGGAGTTGGCCTTGCCTGTCGCGCATGGCTCTCCGGGTTTTGTAGTCTCATGTGGGAGGGATGGGGCGACCCCCCCCCCCCCCCGCTGTTCTGAGCCCGGGTTGGGGGTAGTAGGGTGGGGACTGCAGTTCCCAGGCGCCCAGTAGCCTGGAAGTGGCCTTGAAGAAGACTGGTTCTGCGAAAGGCTGAGTTATAGAGCCTCCACCCATGGTTAATTTGGTCAGGGGGCGGGGAGGTGGGTCATTGGGTGGGGGTGGGGGGAAGAGGAGAGGAAAGCTCTAGTCGTTTCTCCTTTGAGGTGAATCATGGCCGCAGTCCCCTTTCTTTCTCCCGTCCATCAGAGAACGCAGAGGGAAACCTTTGGAAAGTATTCCCAGAGACATGGTTTCTTTCTTGGGGGACACTAAGGCTTCTTTCCCATCCCACTCCCACTCCTGACTAGTTAGACAAAGCCACCACCCACACCCTGCTTCACGTTTGGCAGGCTCCACCCGGTACCTCCCTTCCTGCAGTTCTGCCTTCCTGTGACACCGTCAGGCAGACACAAGCCTCCCGCCGGGCCACAGCCTGAACTGAGGGCAGCAGCCTGGCTGGGATCCGCCCCCTTCACCACCCCTCCCTCAAGCCGCTGTGGGCCCTGCCCAGGGTGTTCAGCCAGACCAGCTCATGGCTGGGAAAACTGCAAGTCAGAGTGGAAAGGCTTCATTAATGCATCGCCAGTGCTGAGTATAGCAGGGTGATCTGAGGCCCATTTCAGGGTCATCACTGTGATTTGTGGGTTGCTTGGATTGCTAGGCTTTGATCTGGGCCTCAGACAACATGCTGCTTCTCTGAAGTCTGGCTTTGGCAGAATGTAAAGAGGACAACTGCTCAGAGCAGAACTCTGGGGTTCCCAGTCCTTGGTGGAATCAGCATCTTTTATTGGCAACAGAGGATTTTAATCACTGCAGAGCTCCCACAGGCCTCCCAGTTTATCAAGTGCATGGATGGTGAAGTGCTGTCTTTCTCAGGAAGAAAAGGTTTTTTTCCCTTAATTATCAACAGATGGTAGAAGTCTCCCTTTCTGTACTCCTGTCTCCCTCCTTAGTAATGGTTTGAATAATCCAAAAGGGGTTTTGATCTCATTACACTTTTTTTCCTCTCTTCCCTGTCAAGAGGTCTCCATTGGTTGTCTTTGCTAACCAACTTCTGGCATATTTGATTATCTTTAAATTGGGTTCATGATAGAAAGAGTTTATGTGACTTCCCTGATGAGAAATGCTCTATTTGTCCATAAATTTTGTAACCCGCACAGTTCTCAGGAGTGATACAGAGCGATCTATGGGATGGAGAACTGCCCTATTTTTAATTCCCAGCAGAGAATTTTTCAAGGCCACTGAGGCTTTAATTCCAGGAAGAAGATGCCTGTTGTTGCTTGGATCTGAGAGAAGACTCTGTTGTCTCCAGTTTCCTCCGCCCCCTTCTCCAGCACCCTCTTCACAAGGGCACTGGTAGACTCACTCAGTTGGGGAAAGCCCATGTCCCCTCCTCTGCTGTGATTTACAGTGGACACTTGTCTTTTCCCTGGTTTCTTCTTGGGCTATGTGTATTCTAGCTGTCTCAGAAAGTGTTGCTAGATTGTTCCAGAAGAGGAGTGGCTTTGAGGTTGGAGGCTGATGGGACTTCTTGGAGATTTGGTTATGGGGCTGGGAGGGGGGAGGCATCCGGGTGGTGGCTGGAGAAGGCTGGGCTTCATGTCCTTGCCAGACGGGGTCCTGGTTCAGCTGTGAGCCCCAAGCAGCACATGGTTCCCTTGGAGCCAGCCTTTAGCAGGAAAGAGGAGCCGAAACCAGTGTGGGCCAGGGTTTGATCATCTGGTAGAGTGAGGTAAAGGAAAGGTCTGATCTTGCTGGCAAGCCCACGGGTTAGATGTCTTGTTCAGATGCTAGTATCTCTTCTCCTCCAGCCTGGAAGGTTTGCTGAATCTTGGTGGTCAGGTGGGGTTGGTCATGGTGTTCCTGGTTTAGGTGCAGTGTCTGACATGGAGTTCTTCCCAGGTCTGTAGTAGTTGATCCCGATTCACTCTGGATCTCAAGGCTCCAGGAAGGAGATCAGGGAGTTCTCTGCATTGACTGGAGGGCTTCAAAGAAGGAAGAGGAGTGGTGACTGACAGGCATTGCTCAGCCCAAGTGTCCTTGTTGGCCATTACCAAAGTCATAGGAGGATGGGGAGACTCTTAGCCATGTACCAGGTCCTGAAAGACTAATAGGTGACTTGCCAGAGGCCACACAGTGCTTAAGAACAGACCTTGCTTCCGGAAGCCACTCATTTCTAACCCCAGGTCTTCCCTTCCCCTGGCCAAGCTTCATCCCACCTGTTTCCGCCCCTGCCTCTTGTCCTGCAGGAGTCTGAGGGCGGCCTCTACATCTGCATGAACACATTCCTGGGCTTTGGAAAACAGTATGTGGAGAGACATTTTAACAAGACTGGCCAGCGAGTCTACCTGCACCTCCGGCGGACCCGGCGCCCGGTAGGCAAGACCTGCTGCCCTCAGGCTCATCCTGCTGGGCCACCAGGTTGAATCTGTCTGTCCCATCCTGACCTCTCAGGGGCCTCATTTCCGCCCCATACCTGCTTCTGCTGGGGCCATTAAAACTCAGCATGTTTGATTTTTTTTTAGCTCTTATCTTTTCTGAGATTAACCCACTCCATCCCCGTCCATCCATTGTCCATTTGTCCCTTCCCTGGTGCTGGGGCTGATCGTGCCCTTCCTGCCTCACTGTAGAAGGAGGAAGACGCGGCCGCAGGCACTGGAGACCCTCCCCGCAAGAAACCCACCCGACTGGCCATCGGTGAGTGTCTCTTCCCTGAGCTGGTTTTTCCTGCTCTCAGAGGTGCTAGGAAAGCCCCCGAAGGAAGGGCCTGGTCAGTGGCCCTGGGACCCTGGAGGGGGCAAGGTGAAGCACTATATCAGAGGACGGGGGTCCCCCTGCGGTGGTCATCCTACCCGCACTCCCTCCCCCATTACCCCACCCCCCCGCCCCAGCTCCTTCCTTGTCTCACCAGGTGTCGAAGGTGGGTTTGACCTCAACGAGGAGAAGTTTGAATACGACGAGGATGTAAAGATCGTCATTCTGCCGGATTACCTGGAAATAGCCCGGGATGGGCTGGGGGGACTGCCCGACATTGTCAGAGATCGGGTACAAACACCTTCCCGCCCTACTGAAGATTCTGGGGCAGGCGGGGTCAGAGCAGCGGGGTGGTGGGCAAGCTCCAGGAAAACTGAAGACCGAGGGGTGGGTGGGGCTGGGAACTGGGTCCCGCCTCTGACCCTCTGCTTCCCCCAGGTGACCAGTGCAGTGGAGGCCCTCCTGTCGGCCGACTCTGCCTCCCGCAAGCAGGAGGTGCAGGCCTGGGATGGGGAAGTGCGGCAGGTGTCTAAGCATGCCTTCAACCTCAAGCAGCTGGACAACCCTGCTCGGATCCCCCCCTGGTGAGGCCTGCCCCACCCACCGCCACCTCGGGGCGAGACCCGCAGGGCAGGGGCAAGCAGTCACCCTTCTGGGAGTCTGGAGGGAGAGAGGCTCAGGAGCAGGATAAGGAGGGAGACTCGCGGGGAGCTGGACTGGGGGAGAGGATGTCCCGAGGAGACGAGAGTAGGCCTTGGACCAGCGGGGGAGCTGCAGAGCCCCGTCTGTCCGTCCACCGCTCCCGTAAACTGCCGAGCTGTACTCGGCTCGTTTTCTTCCCCGGGGTCAGTGGCTGGAAGTGCTCCAAGTGTGACATGCGGGAGAACCTGTGGCTCAACCTCACGGACGGCTCCATCCTGTGTGGCCGGCGCTACTTCGACGGCAGCGGGGGCAACAACCATGCCGTGGAGCACTTCCGGGAGACGGGCTACCCGCTGGCCGTCAAGCTGGGCACCATCACCCCCGACGGAGCTGGTACACCCCGCCCCCTCCACGTGGACATCCCTGGGTCTGAACCACTACTCATTTCACATGACACGAACAAAACATGAGTCTAGTCTCCTGATAAACAATGAAAATATTGCAGATGAAACAGAACTTTCAGATAGCCCCCTGAAACCCCAGTCCCCATCCTAGTGATGACTGTCATTCTTTTGTAAGTAAGAGAGTAAGTCTTCTGCCAAACTCACTTCACTCTTGAACCTCCTCCTGCTGGGTGGAGACACAACCAGTTCCAGCCCTCATCCTGTTTGACTGCATCTTCTTTGACAGCCAATCCAAGAAGGGCTTGAGGCCTCTCTGATGCTCGAGGGAGCCAGGAAGGTTGCCCTCTGGGCTTGTCCTGCTGTCCCACCAAGGCCTCTCGGAGCAGGGGGTGGGCTCAGTGGTCGGGTGGGACCTGAACTGCCCGCCCCCTGACACTGTTCTGCCTCCCACACTAGATGTGTACTCGTACGACGAGGATGACATGGTCCTGGATCCCAACCTGGCTGAGCACCTGTCCCACTTCGGTATTGACATGCTGAAGATGCAGAAGGTGAGACTGCTGTCCGCTCAGATTCTCTCGTCCCTGCCCGTCAAGCCCTCCCTCTTTGCCCGAGGCTGAGGTTGAGGTAGCAAGGAGGGAAGAGATGCCACGGTGACCCCAGTTCCCAGGATTCGTGGGCTTCCTGTGAAAAGCCTTGTAGAATCATTTCATCATTCAGCGACTATTACTGAGCGCCTGTTGTGTGCTGGTCACTCTGTGAATGAGGCAGGGGTGGTCCTTGGCTTGTAGGCTTCTACCAGATGAGACACAGGCATCCTTTGTGTGCTTGTGCAGGTCAGGGAATAACCACCGACTGTAGGCAGAGCCGCCAGAGTTTCCAGCAGGGGCCGCCGGGCCCAGGGGACTGAGGAAGCGATGCTGGGGTGGAGATCTGAGGGTGAGAAGGGGTGGCTTCAGAATGGAGGAACACTTCAGCTAGGGGATGTCATGTTCACTTCATCCCCTCATGTGGGCAGAGGCCTGCTGCCTGATGGGCCCCTGGAGGTTGCCTGTGGCCTTCCAGAACTTGCACCGGAGGATGCCCAGTGGGCCTCCCATGTCAGGGTCCATAATTCAGCACGTTCCAGGCTCCAGCTGGCTCTCATCCTAGACTATGTTTTAGAACATAAAAGACACAGGTCTGGGGCTTCCCTGGTGGTCCAGCGGCTAAAAACCCATGCTTCCAGTGCAGAGGGTCCGGGTTCAATCCCTGGTCAGGGAAGTAGATTCCACATGCCCCAACTAAGACCTAGCAAAGCCAAATTAAAAAGAAAAAAAGACGCAGGTCTGAAGTGCCTCCTCCCCTGCAGACGGACAAGACGATGACAGAGCTGGAGATAGACATGAACCAGCGCATCGGTGAGTGGGAGCTGATCCAGGAGTCGGCGGTGCCGCTCAAGCCGCTGTCCGGGCCCGGCTACACCGGCATCCGCAACCTGGGCAACAGCTGCTACCTCAACTCGGTGGTCCAGGTGCTCTTCAGCATCCCCGACTTCCAGAGGAAGTGAGTCCTCCCTTCCCCCGCGGCCAGCCCTTGACCCCAGGCCCTCCGCCCGCAGCCGGCCCCCTGGCTCTGCCCTGACCCCCAGCCCTCTCCTAGCAGCCAGCCTCTGGGCGCCCACCTCTGGTGCCCTCAGGACCTCTGTTCTAGCTCAGTCTTGGCTCTTGGTACATGCTGGGGAGCAGGTTGTAAAGTTGCTTATACAAGAGCCCACTGGTGGGGCCAGATGCTCAGTCCCAGGGTTCTCCCAGGCCTCCTGATGGACTCAAGGGCCAACAGGTGCTCTTTATTTTGGGCCAGTGACATCAGATGAGCACCTAACCTGGGCATGGCGCATTTGGGGAGAAGGGAGGGCTGGGACATGGAGACAGAAGAAAGCCAAGTTAGGGTTAGGGAAGTGAGCTTCCTGTCTGAATAGGAAGGCCTGAGACACATGTGAAAATTTAGGATATATTGATGTGTTCTATTTAAAGAACATGAGCTATATTTATCCTTCTGAGTGTCTTCTCCCACCCTGTGGCTCTGTCTCGGGGCAGAGGCTTGTGTACCCAGCATGCTGACCGGTTTGGGAAGGGGAGGGAAGGCGGGTTGCTGGAAAGACGTGGACCCCAAGTGTCAAACACATGTCTCCCCACTCTGGAGGGACCTGTTCCCTGAACGGTCCCTTCCCTTTTCCTCTGGGCCTGGCCACAGCCCCTTCAGTGATCCTTCCCTTGGCTCAGGTACGTGGATAAGCTGGAAAAGATCTTCCAGAATGCCCCAACGGACCCCACCCAGGACTTCAGCACCCAGGTGTACGTAGCTGGGCCTGTGTGCCCTCTTTCTTCTCCATGACCCCCTGAAGTGAGCAACAGTGTAGCCTCTGGCCAGCTAGACACTTTCCAATGGCTGTCTTGCAAGCATGCTGTCTGCCTTGAGTTGGGTTCCCATGGAATCTAAGGTGGTTCACATTTAAGAGAGTTGTCTTAGGGGGTTTGAGCAGGGGTCGAGTTGGGGAGATAAGGGGTAGATTGGTGGTGTCAGACGGAAGCTAAGTGGTTCTCTCGGGTGATGACACAGGGCCAAGCTGGGCCACGGCCTGCTCTCGGGGGAGTATTCCAAGCCAGCACCAGAGTCGGGCGATGGGGAGCAGGTCACGGAGCAGAAGGTGGGTGTGGACCTCCGTCCCTCTCAGGCTCTGGAATGGTAGGGGAACTGAGATCCATCTGGGAGGTGTCTAAAGAAGGCCACTTGGTGGCCTCTTGGGCCCCGGCTGAATGGCTGCCCCAATTCTGCCTAGGAAGTCCAAGATGGCATCGCCCCTCGGATGTTCAAGGCCCTCATTGGCAAGGGTCACCCCGAGTTCTCTACCAACCGGCAGCAGGATGCCCAGGAGTTCTTCCTGCACCTTATCAACATGGTAGAGGTGAGGGCAGGGAGGCGGGGGCAATCTTCACTCTCCTCCTGCCTACCTGCACCTTGGCTCACTCCTTCTTCTCGCTGCTCACTTGTTACTCCTCTGTCAGCCCCAACCCAGCCCCACCCCAGTGACCCCGAGCACTGAGCCTTTCCTGAGAGTGGCATTTGCACCTGAGGACACTTGTCAGGCTTGCAGCCTAATGAAGGATGCTCCCAAAGAAAATGATAGGCCAGGACTTAGTGCTTAGAAAGAAAGTACAGGGGACTTCCCTGGTGTCCAGTGATTACGACTTTGCTTTCCAGCACAGGGGGATGCAGGATCAATCCCTGGTCGGGAACCTAGGATCCTCCAGGCCAGGAAACCAGAACCAAGCAATGTTGTAACAAATTCAATAAATACTTTTTTTTTTTTTTTAATATTTATTGACTCGGCTGTGCCGGTCTTAGTTATGGCACACGGGATCTTTGATCTTTCATTGCGGCATGTGAACTCTTATTAATTTCCACAAGTGGTATCCAGTTCCCTCACCAGGGATCAAACCTGGGCCCCCTACATTGGGAGTGCAGAGTCTTAGCCACTGGACCACCAGGGAAGTCCCCAGTAAAGACTTATTTTAAAAAGGAGGTCCACATTAAAGAAAAATAGAAAGTACAGGCACTTTCCCATGCCGTCCCGCAGTGCCAGGATGGGCCGGAACTGGCGGGTTGATGAGGGGACGTTTCTGCTCTGCTCTCCCGTCCCTGCACCTCTTTGTGCCCCGCTCCTTTCCATTCCCCTCTCCCCCTGACCCCCCAGTGACTCTTGTAGGTCCCCACCCCAGTGCTTGGCTGTCCAGACCTCCCCACCTCCCTCTTCCCCATAGAGGAATTGCCGGAGCTCCGAAAATCCTAACGAAGTGTTCCGCTTCCTGGTGGAGGAAAAGATCAAGTGCCTAGCCACAGAGAAAGTGAAGTACACCCAGCGAGTGGACTACATCATGCAGCTGCCCGTGCCCATGGACGCGGCCCTGAACAAAGGTGGGTGCTCTGCTACCCCCCGGGGCCTGGGGGCTGAAGCCTGGCAGCGATGGGGCTTGGGCACCTTTTAGGAGCAAAGCCCGAGGTATCCCTGCTTCCCTACCAGGTGGGGATGTGGGGTTGACCTTGCCCGCAGCTGGTCAGCTGAGCTGTGCTGAGAAAGAGCCCAGGTCACAGGCAGACGTGTGTCCACTGGGTTTGGGGAGGCAGAGGGCGGGGCTGAGGGGGGCCGTGGCACCCCCTCTGAAGGGTCGACCCACTGCTGCTGTCACCAGAGGAGCTTCTGGAGTATGAGGAGAAGAAGCGGCAAGCTGAAGAGGAGAAGCTGCCTCTGCCTGAGCTGGTTCGGGCCCAGGTGCCCTTCAGCTCCTGCCTGGAGGCCTATGGTGCCCCTGAGCAGGTGGACGACTTCTGGAGCACGGCCCTGCAGGCCAAGTCAGTCGCCGTCAAGTAAGTCCTGTGGGTCCCGGCCTCTGTCAGGGTCATCCCCGAGATGCTGTCAGCCTCTTCTGCGTTCTCTCATCCCTTTGTGGTCAGAACTCAGGCTTCCATCAGTTGAGGCAGGTAACCTGGGGCTTGAGGGGAACCGAGAGGCCCTGGCAGAAGTGGACTTGGATAACTGCTACCTGTTACCTTGACCTGCCCCTGCCAGTCTTCATCTTTCTTGGGATGGATGGGGTCACTTTTCAGGAAGCCTCTGCTCACTTCCCCAGTGCTGGCAGAGCACGGGCACTTAGGAACAGTGGTGGACAGAACTGAGATTTCTAGCACATAGTCTTACTTTTTGCTAACCTGTCACTGGTGTGAACCTGAGATCTGAGAGAGTACTTTGGTCTCCAAGATTTCAGCCACCTGCCCCTTTGCTGTTCCTGCCCCTAAGACCACCCCCCACCCCACCCCCCCGCCTCGCCGCTCCCATTCCCCTACTTCCTACCTTCTGCTGCTGTTCGTCTGCAGACACTCTTGATGCCTGTCCAGGTCAGGAAAGGAATATAAATTATCTTCAGGGCGGTTAGTTCTTCTACCTATGAGAGGCTGGACCCGGGTGGGGCTTTCAGGACAGCTTCTCTGGGTACCAGGCCATTCTCTCTTCCCTAGGACCACACGATTTGCCTCGTTCCCTGACTACCTGGTCATCCAGATCAAGAAGTTCACCTTCGGCTTGGACTGGGTGCCCAAGAAACTGGGTATGGCGGCCTGGACGAGCAAGGGAGGCTCAGCAGAAAATGCTAGAAAAAGAAGGGGCCTTGACATGTAAACTAGTGCTTCTTTAGCTTTCCTCTGAAAGGGGAAATATTATTAAGACTTCTTTGATTTAAAAAAACTTTTTAACTACCTTTTTAAATTGAAGTATCATTGACTTACAACATGGTGTTAATTATTGCTGTAGAGCAAAGTGATTCAGTTATATTAAATACATATATATTCCTTTTTAAATTTTGTTATGGTTTATCATAGGATATTGAGTATAGTGTGCTGTGCTATACAGTAGGACGTTGTTGTTTAAGACTTCTTTGATTTTATAGTTATGACTTACACAGGCAAAAGTGGTTTTCATAGTTTTATACAGTTGGTAAGATGTTTTCATTTTGATAATCTTGAAACAGTTTGTTTTCACGGGTCTCACAGGCCCCTGACGACTTTGCAAACCCCAGAACTAGCTTCATTTCCTAGAGAAGTTGAGCCCCACGGAAGTACAGAATCGTTCAGTGGCACAGTCAGAGACCCCTCCCTGGCTCGTGGCTCATTGGTGGTAGATCTAAGACCGGAATCCTGTTCACTTGCCACCCCACCCCCACCCCCACCCAGCCTGTGGTTATTTTTATCACACGGCGATGGGTCCCTACAATGGGTCCTGCTCTGCGCATCATCTGATTACAGAGCAAGATGGGGGCAGGGGCCTGAGATGCCCAGAGTGCTCTTCCCAGGAGGGCCTCGGGGATCTGCCGAGGTGAACTTTGTCCTGCCATACGCTTTCTAGATGTGTCCATTGAGATGCCCGAGGAGCTAGACATCTCCCAGCTGAGGGGCACAGGGCTGCAGCCTGGAGAGGAGGAGCTGCCCGACATTGCCCCACCCCTGGTCACTCCGGATGAGCCCAAAGGTAGCCTTGGTTTCTATGGCAACGAAGACGAAGACTCCTTCTGCTCCCCTCACTTCTCCTCTCCGACATGTTAGTGACTCTTCTTCCTGCCTGTCTCTTTCCCTTGCTGATGGGGGTCTTCTCTGCCTGCCACCCCTTGGTCCTGTCCTTTGTGCTCCTCCTGTCCTCCCTTTCAAATTGTCTCTGCCCTCCTGATGGACGTGAGGACTGAGAGAGCACCCCAGCCGTGTTCTCTGTGGGTGGAGCAGCGCTGGCTAATTGCCTCTGCCCCTGTAACCTCGTGGGCTGGGGGCAGGGGCGGGGGCTCATACTCCAGAAACAACCTGTTGTGGGAGAATGAACAGGGAAGGGGCGCCCTGGGGCACCTCTGGCCTCAGTTCTGCAGACCTTGAGGATAGTACCGGCCCCTCATGAGGTTGTGTTGCCATTTTAGTTCTGGAATAAGGTGCCAGGCTGTGGAGGGAAAAAAACGCATGGAACGGGTGGTTGGGAGAGGGCTGGGGGGAGGCTGTTGGGGACGGGCAGGCAGTGGCCCAAGGAGTCAGGCCCCTGTGCCCATGCTTTTCCCCCGCAGCGCCCATGTTGGATGAGTCAGTCATCATCCAGCTAGTGGAGATGGGCTTCCCCATGGATGCCTGCCGCAAAGCCGTCTACTACACGGGCAACAGCGGGGCCGAGGCCGCCATGAACTGGGTTATGTCGCACATGGATGACCCGGGTAGGCAGGGCTGGGGGTCTGGAGCGGGGGAGAGGGGTGGCAGGCAGGGCCAGCATCTCCCCCAAACACTTGAACCCCTTCCATCCCCAGATTTTGCGAACCCCCTCATCCTGCCTGGCTCCAGTGGGCCCGGCTCCACGAGTGCAGCCGCTGACCCCCCACCGGAGGACTGTGTGACCACCATCGTCTCCATGGGCTTCTCCCGGGACCAGGCCTTGAAAGCCCTTCGGGCCACGGTATGGGCGCCCCCCCCAGCTGAGGACAGGTCCGCTGGGAAGATGAGGGCGGGAGCGAGGTTTCATCCCTCAGGAGCAAGTGAGGACTACCCCTGTGGTTTGGCCAATCTGGGGCTCCACCCTTGAGTGGCTGTGATGAAGGAGCAGAGGCCTTCACTGGGGGTTTCTCAACCCTGACCTTGCTTTTTAAAAAAGTAACACTTCCTCCTTCCCAAGAACAACAGTTTAGAACGGGCTGTGGACTGGATCTTCAGTCACATTGACGACCTGGACGCAGAAGCTGCCATGGACATCTCGGAGGGCCGCTCAGCTGCTGACTCCATCTCCGAGTCCATACCAGTGGGACCTAAAGTCCGGGATGGTCCTGGAAGTGAGTGTCGCTGGGAGAATATAGCCAATCCGCTCCACTAGGTCTTCACCACCAGGCGGCTCTGCTTCCCTCGGGAGGGTGCAGAGTCAGAAGTTTCATGGACGTAACTCCTGAAGCTGGGGTCTGGGAGGCTGAGATAGACTTGGCCCCAGCCTGTCTGCCATCTCTAAAATCCCACCCTGGGCATGAGCTGCTGGACACATCCCCCTCCCTCACTGTCTGCTCTGCCCTCTCTCCCCTTCCCTAGAGTATCAGCTCTTTGCCTTCATTAGTCACATGGGCACCTCGACCATGTGTGGTCACTACGTCTGCCACATCAAGAAGGAAGGCAGGTGAGGGGCCAGCACGTGCCTTCTGAATGGGGGAGGGGGTGGTGGGAATGGGTAGGGGCATCCTGGAAGACCCTAGAATATTCCTGGGTGGCGGGGGAACATAGGGAACTGCTGGTGCAGGCCACAATTCACCAGAAATTGATAGAAAGCCTGAGGGCAGAGATGGGCAAACTAGAGCTCCAGGACTGAATTGGGCCACTCGCTTTTATAAATAGTTTTAACGACCACGGCCACATTCATTTATGTATCATCTGTGGCTATTGTCACGCTGCAGCAGGCAAGTTGCATAGCTGCATAGTTGCATAGACCTGATGGCCTGCAAAACCTGAAATATTTCCTGTCTGGCCTTGACAAAGCTTGCTGACCTCTACCTAAAAGGAATAGGTGGGGGTGGGCTGTAAAGACAGCACAGGGGTCCAAAGACACAGAGGAGAAACGACCCTGTGAGATGGGACACTCCCTTCAGGCAGGAGGCAGCTGGGCTGAGTTTGGGGGCCCAGGCAGAGAAGGTTGCGAGCCTTTGCCCCCGAACCACCAGGGTCAAGTCCAGGGAGCACGTCAGAAAGACAGACTTGAGGATGCCCGGGTTGTTCACCCTTCTCCCCACCCCATTCCCCAGGTGGGTGATCTACAACGACCAGAAAGTGTGTGCCTCTGAGAAGCCGCCCAAGGACCTAGGCTACATCTACTTCTACCAGAGAGTGGCCAGCTAAGAGCCTGTCCTGAGGGCGCCCCGGGGACAGACCACCCAGCATGAGGAATGGGGCTGAGGGATGGACGCCTCCCTGCTCGGTACCCCTTTTCTTTTCGTCCCCAGCAGCAGGGAAGAAGCTAGAGGCCAGGAGAGAATGGCCAGGCAAAGCATAGGGTGGGGGGGCCTCTGGGGAGACTTTGGGAATGGAGTTGGAGGGGGCAGGAGGGGCCGGCCGCCTGTCTGTGAGGAGACTGTTGCTTCCCTGCCCTTGACCCCACAGCGCTCTGCTTCTCTGTGATCCCGCCCGCCCGGTGTGGAGCGGGCTTGTTCGTGTGTGTGCGTGGGTGTGGGTGGGTGTGTGGGTGTGTGTAGCATGGGTGTAGCTCTGTGCCGCCTCCTCCACTGAGGGGGCTTCTGTGCCTCCCCTCCCCCTTTGTGTGTGCTCCCCGTGTGGCAGGGCCAGGAGGGATGTGAGGGAAATGGGGAGCCAGCCCCCCCCTCGCCCTCCTGCCTCAGTCTTTGCCCCACCCTGTCTCTCCCCGTCCTTCTCTGGAAAATGCCAAAATACAGGATGTGAATAAAAGTACAGTGGCTCAAGCGTGTCCTGTTTGATATCTTGGGGGAGACTGCCTTTCCTGGGTTAGCAGGGGGGTCAGGCTTTGAGAACTGCGGGCCCTGCTCCTCCATGCCGCTCTGCGCTCCCTCCGGCCCCCCTGGCAGGCAGTTCTATATTTTTTACTTCTATACATTTTACTGCTCTTGGGAAATTGGGGGCTGAGTGAGGTGCTCACGGGGGCAGGAGAGGGAGGCTGAGGGGTGGGGGCTGTCAGATGCAGGGAAGTCGCATGAGAGGGGGCCCAAGTGGGTTCTTCTCGAGTGTCCCCAGGTGCCTGGTGGGGAGCCCTGGGCACCAGGCCTTGCAGTCCCTTGTCTGGCCCTGGCCGCTGGAGCAAAAAGTGATGTACTCCTGGAGGCAGGGCAGACCTCTGAACTGCCTCTTTAGTAGTTGCACGGTGTCCAGCCCATGTGGGACGTCCCTCCGCCTGTGAACCCTGTTACTTGCCCAGTTAACTGTGGGGCTGGGCCGGCCCTGGGTAGGTCAAAGGTGCCTGCTCAGCAGTCAGGGATGAGGCCGCTCCGATGGGGGCAGGGGGGGTTCCATTTCCCGGAGTTGGAAAGATGCCCCTCACGGCCCTGAGGCCAAGCCTAGGGGTGGAGTGGAGTGTCCACCAGGCGTTCAGCCAGCCAGCGAGCGCCCCTGGGGATCCTTCTAGCCCTCTGGGGGGTGGGGGGCTGCAGCCGTGAAGCAGGGGTTCCCCTGAGCGCGGGGCGCACAGTTCGCGCCTTCTCCCCAAAGTCAGGCAATTCAAGCTGAAGGCGACCCGAGCGAGCCCGCGACGGCAGTGGAACGTTGCTACAAGAAAGGGGGTAACGTCAGAACCTCGCAACGCGGGCGGCGGGCGGGATAGGGGGCAGGGCGGCGGCGGGCGGCAGGCGGGGCCGGGGGCAGGGCTCCCGCGGGCCCGGCCAGCCATGGACGAGGACGCAGAGGGGGCGGGTTTCTGCATCTCGGCGCTCTATATAAGCGGCCAGTGGAAGCGGGGGCGCGCTGCTCCTGACCTTCAGCGTTCCTGCTCCTCAGCCATGGCGCCCTCCAGGAAGTTCTTCGTGGGGGGAAACTGGAAGATGAACGGGAGGAAGAACAACCTGGGGGAACTCATCAACACTCTGAACGCGGCCAAGGTGCCGGCCGACACCGGTGAGCCCTGGCTGGGGAGAGCCGGGGTGGGCGGTCGGGCGTGGTCGCCCTCTTCGGCACTCTCTTAGCCCGGGTCCGCGTGGCCCTGGGGTCCAGGGCTGTCGGGATCCGGGCCTGAGCTCCGCGGCTGCTGAACTGGGGGTGTGTCGGCGGGGAAAGGCGGGGCCGCATCTCATGGTGCCCTCTGGCTGTGGGTCGTGAGGAGGATAGTGGCCCCGGGGCGCAGACGGGGCCTGCACGGGCCGGGAGTGAAAGGTGAGCCCAGCCCCTGCGGGCGATCGGGAGAGGCCGGCTGCTGCCCGGTGAGTGGGGGTGGAGGCTGCGTGCCGGCTCCGGCTGCCCCCTGGGCGCGGGCTCCGTGCGCCGCCGCACGTAGCCCGCCGGAGACTCCTCCCCGCGCCTTGCCGGGGCGGCAGAGCTCCCCTACCGAGCCGCGTCGGCCTACTGAGCTATCGCTCCGATCCAGTCCGCTCAGCGGCCTGTAGGACTCCGGCCTTCCGCGGAAAGGGGCAGAGCCATTTGGGAATGAGGCGCGCTCCTACTGTTTTCTCCAGCCTAAAAACGGGAAAGCGCAAGGCCTCTATGAGCTGGTCGACTTGCTGCCACCCACGGCCTGCGTCCTTGTCCCCTCACCCACCTGTCACAGAACCTTGAGGCTGATCGAGAGGCATCCTCTTGTGGTTTATTCTCCCAAAGATCCCAGTACAAACCCCAGGAGTTGGCTCCTTCTGCTTTTGCTGAAAATCCTGGCCTGGCCTAGGGGAGGTGGGGATGGGCTATTTTAGAAGGGAGGCGGGGTTGGCCCCCAGAGAATGCTGAGTCTAAGAGGTGCCCAGGCCCAGAATAGCCTGGGGAAATCAGAGCCACAGCTGCTAAAGAGCAGAGGGCAGGGCAAGGGCCATGGCCTCTCAGGGGTACCTGGGAGGCTCAAAGACTTGGGTACAGGCCCAGCCTGGGCTGCAAAGTGGACAGAGATGATCGTGCTGGGGTGAAAAAGGGCAAAAGCAGAACTAAGAAAGTGGTGAAGGCGAGGCGACTCTGGAGCACGGGATGGGGTCTGGGGAATGAAGATTTTCCTGTGATCTCATCCCGTCTGTCACATCTCATCCTCAGAGGTGGTTTGCGCACCCCCCACTGCCTACATTGACTTCGCCAGGCAGAAGCTAGATCCCAAGATTGCAGTGGCTGCGCAGAACTGTTACAAAGTGGCCAATGGGGCCTTTACGGGGGAGATTAGGTAAGATGCTGGTGGCCGAGGGGTGGGAGGGGGACCCCCAGCCCTCACTGTCCTCATGGAGGGGACAGCGACAGGGTGGGCTCCCTGCTGAACCACGGCTTTTACTCTTCCTTTAGCCCTGGCATGATCAAAGATCTTGGAGCCACGTGGGTAGTCCTGGGGCACTCTGAGAGAAGGCACGTCTTTGGGGAGTCAGATGAGGTTAGTAATGGGGGGAGGAGACGAGGGCTGGCTTGTTCCCAGACGGGTGATCACCAGGTCTGTTCCTCAACAGCTGATTGGGCAGAAAGTGGCCCATGCCCTGGCAGAGGGACTTGGAGTGATCGCCTGCATTGGGGAGAAGTTAGATGAGAGGGAAGCTGGCATCACTGAGAAGGTCGTTTTCGAGCAAACCAAGGTCATCGCAGGTATCTCTGGAGAAAGGGGCCCTTGAGCCTAGCCAGGGCTGTGAGACACAGAGGGTGGGGTCGGATGCCCTGCAGCCTGAGCCTATCTGGTGCTGATGCAGGAAAGGGGAGGGTGGGAATCCTGTATCCTTTGGATTACCTCTACTCCTGCCTCTAATGTCACTTTCCTTTAATAGCCACCAGGGGGCAGTAGGCCACCAGCACTCATTCTCTGGGAAACAACTGGTTATGTTCTTCCTTGTTTTCACCCTGCCACCTGTGATCTCTGTCCCACAGATAATGTGAAGGATTGGAGCAAGGTTGTCTTGGCCTACGAGCCTGTGTGGGCCATTGGTACTGGCAAGACGGCGACACCTCAACAGGTAACCAAGCCCAGGAGCCCTGTCCTCATCCTCCCCTGTCTTGATAGAAGTGGATGGCCACAGAGATCACCTGGGCCAACCCCTCATTTAAAAGACAGGAGAGGGACTTCCCTGGAGATTAAACCTCCACTGCAGGGGGCACTGGTTTGACCCTAGTCAGGGAACTAAGATCTCGAATGCTACATGTCAATCCTGCATGCTACAGGTCAAGACTAAATAAATAATAAAAGGAGAAAAGAGAGTTACTTGTCCCAGGATACCCATTCCAGGGCCTGGGTAGGATCGAAGCCCCAGTGTTCTTGCCCACAAACCACATTGCCTGTCTCCACTGGAGCCCAGGGTTTTTTCCCCAGTGAGTGAAGGTCTTAGTCTGGCTTCTTGTTCTAGGCCCAGGAAGTACACGAAAAGCTCCGGGGATGGCTTAAGTCCAACGTCTCTGATGCAGTGGCTCAGAGCGCCCGCATCATTTATGGGGGTAAGTGGGTTTTTGGCTCCAGCCTAAGGTGGGGTGGGCTGAGAACCAGACCGAGCCCTCCTTCAACCTGGAGGTCGGCGTGGAGTACCCCCATCTCATCACTGACCACTCCCGCTCTCGTCTCCCTTCCCAGGTTCTGTGACTGGGGCAACCTGCAAGGAGCTGGCAAGCCAGCCTGATGTGGACGGCTTCCTTGTGGGTGGTGCTTCCCTCAAGCCTGAGTTCGTCGACATCATCAATGCCAAACAATAAGCCCTGTCCATCTCTGCTACCCTTCCTGCCGAGCCAGGGACTAGGTAGCGCAGAAGCCCAGTAACTGTACTGCCCCCGACCTCCACACATGCTTCTTGTGATGTCGCCTGACCCCTCTCATGGCCGAATCCAAAGTATCTCTTCCTTTATCGTTTACACCCTACCTTGTCATGGTTGGGACCAGAACAATCCCGCCTCCACTTACTGTACCCGTTGGAACTAAACCTGTTGTCAAGGTGGCTTCTTCTTGGCTGAGAGGTGGGAGGGTGGTTTGCTCGTGGGTCCCCTCAGTCCCCAGTGAAGACAGGAGAGAGAACCGGTCCTGTCCCGTCTCCCGCCATGAGGCCAAGGGCTGAGAGAAAGCCCTGTCCTCCGCTGAGGCCAGGGCGCTGCTCCCTCCCACGGTGCCAACGCCTGTGTGTGTTGTGTCTGAGCAGTCCCGCGTGTGGGGGAATAAACACCTGGCACTGAGCCCTGTGGTGTGTTCCTCTTCACTGAACTTGCCCCCATCATTTCTTCGCCTTTCTTGCGGCAGCCGGGGGACCCTTGTGCCCCAAAATACCACAGACCAGTTTCTGTAGCAGCACATCTCTTATAATTTTTACTTGCAAAAATGTCTTGCGTACCAGGCTGCCACAGCCTTGACTAACAGCTCCGTCCCTTCCACCCTCTGGGTGGTGGCTCCAGAGCGGTGGCACTCAGACCTGAGTTGGGGTGGGGGTGGAACCCAGCCTCGCCTGCCCCCAGCCTCCCTGGCGGTAGGTTGCCAGTCTCGGCCAGCAGTGCCTCCTGCCCCCGAGGGGTGAGTCAAGGCCCCAGGGCCACGTGTGGTTCCCCCGGGGTCACTGGTAGAGCAGGTAGCGCTTCAGGGCAGGGGGCAGGGGCAGGGCAGAAATGTGGCCTAGCCCGGTGTCCCCCAGGGCGTGGCGCACGCTCAGGCGGCTCAGGTGCAGAAGGGAGTGTGGTTCTGCTGGGGGAGAGAAGGAGGGAAGGTGAGTAGTGGTGCAGCCTCCAGCCAGAAGTCCTCAAACCACAGGGTCCTGCCTGGGCTCCCTCTGTTCTCTGGCTGCAAGTCCACTCCCACCACAGTTGAGCGGGTGGCCTAAGGTGCCCTGAAGTTCTGTATCTGCTCTGGGGGAGGCATCACAGATCTCACGCATCCTCAGTCAGAGCTGGGGTGACGCCCTAAGGCCCTCTAAGCAAGGGGCCACGGCGGCTCTGACAGTGGGGTTGGCCCAGGCTTTGAATCCAGAGAGGCCTTGGCACTGGGGCTGATGAAAAAGGCAGGCCCTCTTCACTCTACAATAGTTTCCATGGGCCACAGTGGGGAGAGGCAGCCACCCTCTGCTGAAGACTTTGCAACTGCAGAAAGGCCTGGCTCCCTAAGAAGGCCCCTGCCCACAGCCCCACCCCGAGGCCTGCCTCCTTCACTGCTCTCCTTCCAGGTGCCCCAGCCTCAATGGCTCCTTCCTGGGGTTTGACTGAGGAAGGAAGTAGGTATGTGTCACAGAGTCAGAGCCCAGAGAGTCAGGTACACGCCCTGGGCGCCTGGCGCCGCAGGTCCTCTTCCTCCTGGAGTTGGACTCCTAGCCCAGGACAGATTTAACCCTTTGCACCTCTTCTTCCAGGGGCTGAGCTCTCCTGGGAAGCCCTAATCCCTGGGGTGTGTCCCTCCATTCTGGGGACTCGCCACCTACTATGCTTTCCCAACTTTTACTTACTTTTACCTCTAGGACTGTTAGGAAGATGAACTTAGGTAACAGCTGTTAAGTCCCTTAGCCATTCCTGGCACTGAACTGGGTAGAAGATCAGTCAGATGATGGCCCATTCCCTCTGTGGTTCTAAGGTGCTGAGCATCCATCCCAAACCACAGCCACCAGGGGCCAAACACTCGCCCCACACCTGTCCCAGGCCTCACCTCTCCTTTCGCCCAGGTAGTTGATGCGGACCTGGCACTGGCCCCAGACCGCGCTTACTGCTGGATAGAGGGTCCTGCCCTTCAGTCCGCGGAACGCCGGCCCCAGGTAGGTGCCCCCGACAGCGTAGCCCAGGGTTCCCTCCTCCATGTCCAGTACCACCAGCAGCCTCTCTGGCACCTCCAGCGGCTCACCCTGAGGTCCGGGTGGATACTGAGGGGCCCCAGGCCCCTTGCTCTGATGGTACAGTTTCCCCCGCCCAATGTCCCAGCCCCACGACTCGCTGTTGCTGCCCAGCAGCGCCGCGTAGTGGTCAGCCTGCAGCGGGGCGTGGGCTGTGGCCACGCCCACCACGGCGTGGGTGCCCCTCTGTTCCCGGGGCCAACTGATCTCCCAGGCGTGCAGGCCCCTCGAGTAGCCCCTCTTCCCTCGGGCCCCATCAGTGCTCTGGGCCACGGGCCGCCGCTCAAAGCACAAGCCCCCTTCCTTGACCTCGATGTTCTCCGAGCAGTCCTTAGGGTTCCAGCCGTGGCGCCGCTGGGCCCCCAGGTCAGGAGGGGGAGCAGACAGCAGCTCCTCCAAGCCTTCGGGACGAGACCGGTCAGGGTACAGGGCCTGTGGGGTGGAGGGGCCGCTGCTGCCCCCTGCCAAGGCCGTCTGGCCCATGGAGGTGAGGAGCTGGACGACTCCCCGAGAGAGGTTTGCTGCGGCGTCTCTTCTGAAAGTTGAGCTCCGGGTCGGGATCGACCTAGAGAGAATTTGGGAGAGAAGAGGGTGTGAACCGAGGGATCCTGGAGGGGATTCGTCACTCAGGTTCGCACCCATCCTTGTCCCCAGGTTTGCTCACCGCCCCGCTCCTCCGTCTTCGCTCCCCCCGAAGCTCCCAGGCCCATCATTACCCTGCCCTCACCCACCTGTCCGGGTCTCTCGAGACTCGCGAGTTCGCCGCCTTTGGGCCTGCCCAGGGACCGTCCCCTTCGCCCGCTACGTGCCCCTGTCACCGCCCCCGAACCTCGCCCGGCTTCGGGTGCCCGGAGGTCGCCGGCCCCCCGGAGAAGCCAAGCCGAAAGTTACCGAACCCCTGCCGCTTCCGCCTCCGGCCCCGCCTCCGGACCGCGCCCCGCCCCCAGGCCCCTCCCATAAAGCCCTACGAGCGGTTAACCCTCTCGTCGCCGCGCCAGGTCGAGTCGCGCCCCGAGGCTACGCCCCCGGGGGCCCCTAGAGGGTAGTTAACACTTGGCTGGGGCGGGGGCCGTCGGGGCCCCTTGTTGCGTAGAGGCCACTCAAGGGCAGTTAACCTCTGTGCAGCGTGCAGGCCGCCCCCGAGGCGGTCTGCCCGGCGCTTAACCCATTCTTGGCCACTAGGGAGTCCGCCCCTGGCAGCCCAAGCTCAGAATTAACCCTTTCATGGTATCGTCGCTTTGAGGTCCCTAAAGGTCTGTTCTCAAAAACTTTGAGTCGCCTGGGCAACCAGCTCCTGAGCCCCTCGGGATACGGGACACGAGGTCAAGGAAGGACCTCCATTGTGGTGCCATCTATTTCCGAGTGCTGCTGATTCTAGGTCATGTTACTAGGCTGATCTTTTTCTGACCTGGGGTGTGAGTCAGCCGGCTGTAAGCCTGGGGTTCTGAAATCTGAGTTTCTGGCTCTGAGCGGCAGGTGTCAGAGGTCTGCATGCATCACCCTACACATGAATCCACTGCTGAGCTAGTGGCCTCATCTAGTAGTGTAGTGGTTAAGACCTTGCTTGTTCGTGAAGCTACCGCTCTAATTAGCTCTATGACCTTGGAGAGGTTGCCAAACTTCTCCAGAGCTGTTTTCTCTTATGTGATATGGGAATAATGATGGTGCTTACTTCACAGGGTTGAGATAATCCAGGCAAAGTCTGCTAGTAGTATGCACTCAACTAAGCATAGCTATTTCTGTTTCCATAACATTTACTAAGGGCCCATTCTATCTTTTTAGAAATGTTTATTTGACTGCGTCAGGCCTTAGATGAATTATGAGGAATCTTTCACTGCAGTGCACAGATTCTCTAGTTGCATTGCACGGGCTTAGTTGCTCTGAGACATGTGGGATATTACTTCCCTAACTAGGGACTGGACCTGTGTCCCTTGCATTGCAAGGCTGGTTCTTAACCACTGGGACACCAGGGAAGTCCCAAGTGCCCATTTTATAGAGATGCAATATCCGTGGCTCACCAGTAAATAATTTCCCAATGAGGGAGACACTGATCTGATCCCTGAATTGGGAAGATTCCCTGCAGGAGAAAATGGCAACCCACTCCAGTGTTCTTGCCAGGGAAATCCCCATGGACAGAGGCACCTGGAGGGCTACCATCCATGGGATCACACAGAGTTGGACACAACTGAACGACTTAGCACAATATAAGATAGTGGCAATACCTGCTGTGGAGCCAGGCTGACTGGATGTGAATGCCTGAAGGCTGGTAGGCAGGGGACCTTGGGCCAATACTAACTTCCTCATGCCTGTTTCTCTCTCTGTAAAATGGAGATACTATTGGTTTATCTACTGCATAGGCTCTAGCGAGGATTCAGAGGTTATTCAGTAAAGCACTTACAACAGTTTCTGGTTCAAATTTAATCATGTGTGCTGAGCACTAAGGACTAAGCATTGAATCCTCAAGGAAGTTTACAAGAACATTTATAAAACAGTTTATCATGTGTTAGATAAAATTCTGGGTATCTAGAAGGTACTAGGGGAGTAAAAAGGCTAGGACTGCTAACCAGGGATCAAGCAGTTCAGAAAGGAAAGTGTCAGATGACAGTGGACTGAATCTTTAAGAAGGACAGGAGGAGATTTCCCTGACTGTCCAGTGGTTAAGACTTCATGCATCCACTGCAGGGGGCACAGATTCGATCCCCGGTCAGGGAACTAAGATCCCTCATGCCACACAGTGCGGCCAAAAAAGAAAAAAAAAAAAAAAAAAGACAAGGAATTTATCTGACAAGTGGTTCTGCAGGACAGAGATTGGATTAGAGTCACTACATGAAGAAGACATTGAGACTGAGCTGTCAACATAAAAACAACAACAACAACAACAAAAAAAACACAACTTCCCTGGTGGTACAGTGCATAAGACTCTCCCTGCCAATGCAGGGCATATGGGTTCCATCCCAGGTCCTGGAAGATTTCACATGCCATGGAGCAACTAAGCCCATGTGTCACAACTATGGAGGCCCACGTGCCGACAGCCTGTGCTCCACAACAAGAGCAGCCACTGCAATGAGGAACCCGTGCACCGTAATGAAGACCCAGTGCAACCCAAAAAAAAAAAAAAAACCAAAAAAAACAGAAGCAGTAGCACTTGGAAGACTTCAGGGTGGCTGTAGCAAGAACGGAAGCTTGAGACACAAGCCTAGGGAAGTGGGTGTGAGATCAGAAGGCCTAAGAATGCAAACGTTCGTTACCTGGTAGGACAGATGGGTAATGGGGAGCCACATAAGAAAGAAACTGGGGAAGAACATGGTGGAAAACTCCTTTTAGAAAGATCACCCTGGCAGCAATGGAAAGCAGGATTCAGGGAAATAGATGGGAGCAAGGAGATTGGTTCCAGTGGCCCAGGTGACAAAGTGTTGAGAGCCTGGAATAGGGCGGTTGAAATAAAGATGAAAAGAATTCAAGAAACACTGATGAAACGGCAAGATCTGGTGACTGATTAGATGCTAAGGCCAGGAGGAGGAAAGAGAGAAAGGAAGGTTTTCTTTTTTCATTTTGACCACATGGGCGGGGCTTCTCTTTGTGGAGCATCAGCTCTAGAGCTTGTGGGCTCAGTGTTAGGGTCCACAAGGGGCTTATAGGGTATAGTTTAAAAATGGTCCATTGTGGTAACCTGACAAACAAGGGATGAAGTCACAGTGGCCATATTGCCCTGGTGGCATCCTATTTTTCCCTGGTGGCATCCTATTTTTCCCTTAAGGCGAGATCCTGTTTTTCCCTGTTGGTGCCAGTTTCTCAAGACTACGTGACCACCCAACTGTGACAGCCCTCAGACTATGTGATCCCAAGACCCCAGCTGTGGACTAAAGATAAACTAAGGCCCCCTGCCTTCAGGGCACAATTTCCCACCATAAGAAGTTTGGCTGTAAAGGGAGGGCACTGGTTTCTCTCTAAAGCCAGTCATTTTCTCTCTTCTATAATAAATTTCTCTCTGCCTGCATGCCCGGTTCGCTCTCTTTTTCTCCACGCTCTCCTTACACTCAGTAGTTGTGGTGCTAGAATTTTGTTACCCCGAGGCATGTGGGATCTTAGTTCCCAGACCAGAAGAACCCATTTCCCCTTCATTGCAAGATGGATACTTAACCACTACACCACCAGGAAAATCCAAAAGGGAGGTTTCTAGCCAGGAAGACTTCGTTAGAAGGTGGTGCCACAAGTGAAGGTGGAGACGACAGAAAGAGGAGCTGTTGGGAACAGGGGCAGGAGGGTGGGAGAAAGAGGTGGTGGATTCACTTTAGGACGTGTTTTTGAGGTGCTGGAACAACTCAGTGGAACCATCCAGAACATGCTTGACAATGGCAGGTCTGGAAAAGAAAAAGAAAGTGGCAGGCCTGGGGATGGGGGTTAAGGTAGTGAGAAGCCTGGACTAGAGATATAAATTTGGGAAGTGTGTCAGCCAGGAGTTGAACTCCGAGAATCAAGAGGGGCCCTCGAGAGAGTGTACAGAGTAAGAAGACGAGGAGGACACAGCACAGCAGACAATTCAAGTCTGATTACATACACAATTTTTTTGGTCATTGGCAGCTTCAGTGAGAGAGCACATGCGTATTGTAGGAGGTGGGGTCCAGGCTGAAGGTACTTCCTGTATGTCAGACACTGTGCTACATGATTCACATTTTTAGGAAACAGAGAAGGAAAGGGCCAATTACATCTCATAGTTAAAATTACCCTTGAAAATCCCTTACTCCATCTATTAGGTACAGCAGATGTTCAGTCACTAAGTTGTTAAGTTGTATCAGACTCTTTGCAGCATATGTTAGCTTCATGTAAAATACAATACAGGGCAGTACACATACAATGATGTACAGAATATAATTTTCTTTTCTCTTCTTTCTCTGCCACACCCCATGTGGGCCCTTAGTTCTCCTACAAGGGATCAAACCCACACCCCCTGCACTGGAAGCATGAAGTCTTCACCACTGGACCATCAGGGAAGTCCTTTATATTATTATAACTAAAGAGAAAGAACACATATTAAAAAGAAAGATCCCACATGATGCAATAGAGATCCAGTATGCTTCAATTAAGATGACGCTGCCAAATAAATATTAAAAAAAGAAGAAAAAGAAAAAATTATAAAGAAAAAGAAAGATGTGAACCTGAACACTTGTCATCCATCCAACCTGGGTATTCTTGCCAGTGTGACAACAAAAATAAAGATATGTCTTCGCGGACAGATACCAAGCCTAATCCAAGGCCAACTCTAGCTCAGTTTGAAAAGCTGCACCTGCTCAGCTGTTGGTAGTTTCAATGCTTCTTCGCCAGTTGTGCCCGCTGACTCTTGAACTGCTCAATTTGCTGGTAATAGCTCAAATATCCCACAGTGCTACAAGTAATTTTAACTTTTTTTTTTTTTTTTTTTTACTGAAATGTAACATATACAAAGTACACTAATGTGAAACTGCTCAGGGAATTTTACATATTTATATACAGCAAAAAGATGAAAATGTCCAGCATTCCAGACAGCTCCTTCATGCCCTGACACAACACCCTAAAGGTACCTCCTACTTGAGCTCTATAGATTAGCTTTACCTCTTCATCGATACTTTGGCTACCTGATGTGAAGAGCTGACTCATTTGAAAAGACCCTGATGCTGGGAAAGATTGAAGGTAGGAGGAGAAGGGGATGACAGAGGATGAGATGGTTGGATGGCATCACCAACTCAATAGACATGAGTCTGAGTAAGCTCCAGGGGTTGGTGATGGACACGGAGGCCTGGTCTGCTGCAGTCCGTGGGATGGCAAAGAGTCAGACAGGACTGAGCGACTAAACTGACTGGCTGACTGACTTCAATGGTTTCTTGCAGTTGAAACAATACAGTATGTATTCTTTGTATTCTTTTGTGTCTGACCTGTTTTTTTCTCAACATTATGTCTGTGAGAGTCATCCATGTTGTTGCATGAAATGATAGTTGGTTGAGTATTCCATTGTATGCGTGGGCTTCCCTGATGGCTCAGCAAGTAAAGAGTCCACCTGAAATTCAGGAGACACAGGAGACTTGGGTTGGGAAGATCCCCTGGAGGAGGAAATGGCAACCTACTCCAGTATTCTTGCCTGGAAAATTCCATGGACAGAGGAGCCTGGCGGCCTACCGTCTATGGGGTCACAAAGAGTCAGATGCAACTGAGCACATGGCACATGCAGGCTGTATGGATTACCACAGCTGTTTCCATTTTTAGCTACTATGGAGAAAACTACTGTGTACAGTTATCGGGAATCTTTTGATGGACCTAGGCAGCTCATTTTTGTTGGGGGCATACTTATGTGCAGAATTGTTGGGTTATAAGGAATTACAATGTATAGATTTAACCACATGTAATTTTCAGGTTTCTCTCCACAGAGGGATTTTGTTCAGAAATGAAATCATTCAGGTATTTTACAGCATGGAACACTTTAACAAGTTTATGAAAATTTGAGCTGTTCGGTTCTTCCTCTTTATCAGTTCCTCAGCTTTTCTATTACTGTTTTTCGGTTCTTCAGGTTTTTCAGTTTCTTCCACAGAGCCACCATGATCCCTCTGCTAGGCCGCTCAAACATTGAGTTTCACTTCTTTGTCAATAGAAAACCCTTAAAGTTCTAAACACATTCTTCCCAACATGCAAGAACTGTTTGAGGCTTGTTTCCATGCCTGCTTACTATAAAGGATGCAACTGGAAATACTGGAGCATCTTCAAATCTTTCAACTCATGACCACATTAAGCCGAGGATCAGCTCTCACTGGCTCTCAAGGAGGAATCTCAGTCTCATGCATATGACTTTGAAACAGAAATTCACTCTTACAGCAGAAGGAAGGATAGGGGTGATGATAGGGGGAGGAAAACTTCAATGCCTTTATGAGCACATTCATAAAGTGTGTGGGGCTGCAAAGTGGTACTGCTGCCTGTAAGCAGCAATGACAAAGCCAAGGCCTTTCTCTCTGATGTCCAACTTTGCTTCTACGAGGTAAACTGTAAAAGCAAATCAGGAAAAATGCTACACTACCCAGGACTTTGCATTTGAAACGCTGGAGTACAGAAGAAAAAAAAAAAATTTTTTTTTTTTTTTTTTTTAAGGACACTGGGATTTGTATCTTTGTAGAACTCTTTGGCTTTGTGGAAGAGGTGGTCACGAGCTCATTTTGTTGTTGTTCAGTCGTGTCTGACTCTTTGAGACCCCATGGATGATAGCCTTCTTTATCCATGGGATTCCCCAGGCAAGAATACTGGGGCGGGTTGCCATTTCCTTCTCTGGGGAATCTTCCTGACCCAGGGATTGAACCCGAGTCTCCTGCATTGCAGGTGATTCTTTACCACTGAGGCACCAGGAAGCCCCTACAAAGTCTTTCCTTACTTTTAAACCAGGGTCTTGGGCTTCTAGTTTGGAAACGTAAAAGCAGTTGGGCAAGTCCCCCTTAGAAGATACCAACCTCACTATATTCTGGAGGACAGTGCTTTGGCCAATACTACTTCTTCGTCCTGGGTAGGTTCCACCACAGATACAGCCTCATAAACAGTTGGAACGTATCTGGTTTCTAAACCTGTTATGCCATCCTTGGCTAGTTGTGAAATCCTTCCATCCCAACGCTCTCTTGTCTGGCCAAAGTGTGAACTGTGACAAGACTAAGTTTTTCTTTTTCCTTTCCTGCCATGTATGGCCATTGTGAGGCACCTATTTCTGCTTCATTTCTTCCAGGAATAAGTTTAGTGTGTTTTCATTCCTCATTAAAGTTTTATCACCCGTACTTTGCTGTCCCTGTAACAGTTACAGGAGAACCTGATGACCTGGCTTCACATATCTATTGAATCTCAATTGCATGTGTGATTTCTTGAGGTCATACTCCTGTGCCACGTTGGAGATGGCCCTTGGTAAGTAAGCCTGTTTTCCTCCCAGTGCAAGAAGGGACTGCTGCCTCTCTGGGTGGGCGCCAGATGAAATCGTTAGATTGCCTTCAGGTGGGTCGTGTTATACGGAAAAGAGGCAGCTTAAAACACTAGTTTGAAAAGCAAAAGACTAGAACCGCAGTCAGGCGCAGGCGCAGGGCCAAGGGCACAGTCCAGTCCCCCGTTGGTGGGGAGCAGTACCTGGAGACCTGCCACCCTATTTAATCTGAGAATTGGTGTGTTTGTGTGCACACTCCCGTGTTCAGTCGTGTTCAAGTCTTTGCGACCCCTTGGACTGTTGCCCACCAGGCTCCTCTGTCCATGGAATTCTCCACGCAAGAGTATTGCAGTGAGTTGCCATTTCCTCCTCCTGGGGAAGCTTCCCCACCCAAGGATGGAACCTGTCTCCTACATTGGCAGGCAGATTCTTTACTGCCGCGCCCCCACGGAAGCCCTGAGAATTGTTGAGCTCACTTTAAGTGTGCCTGATGCAACCCCATCACCTCTCATTTAATCCACACAACTAAAACGGCCCAGTGTTTACAGATTCGTACACTGGGGCTCGTACACTAAACGACTTGTCTGTGACTAGACCTGGTAAATGGCAGCGTCGGGATTCAAAAAATAAGCCACTGCGCCAGACCCAAGGGTGGTGACCAAATGGCGACTGCTGGTAACGCTTCCAGCTCTCCGAGCCAGACGCGCCACCCGCGCCGCCGCCGGGGAACTGATTATGTAACGCGCGGGGGCGCGGACTCCCGGGGGCGGCGGTCACGTGCGCGGCTATCTGCGCAGGCGCGGGGGCCGGGCGGCCGCAGGGGCTCGCGCGCCCCCTAGCGGCCGCAGCGGTGACGCGGTCTTCGCTCCACCCGCCCCCGGTTTGCTGGTTTGCAGCTCCCGCCCCCGCCCACATCCCTCAGGCGTTTGAGTCTGGAACATTTTGCGCCGGAACAAAGGCCCCAGGGCGGAACCGAAGGCCTTTAAGCCACGGCTGTAGCTTTGGGCTCCAGAGGGGAGTGAAGGAGGTGGTGCTTCGGGAGATCGGCTTATCGAGGCTAACAGCCGGAGTTTCCGTACCTATGAAGGGCTCCCTTCGTCCGTCCCTCAAAAAACTGTCCTTACCTCCCCATCTCTCTCTCCTTCCTGTGGTCAATGTCTCTCTGTCTAGGGACCCTCACCACAGGAGAGTCTGCGACGTCCACCTGGGAGGTGCGAGGTCACAAGATGCAGACAGCCAGGTTATGCTAAAAACTGCAGCCTAAAGGAGCTCGCCTGTTAAAAAAACCACTCTCTCAAACTCTGCCAGCCTACATCAGCCTGTTATTAAAAGTCTTGCTTGCCAAGTCAGTGCCCGTTTGTGTATCATTGGTAAGTTTTAAAAGACTGGCTCAAGTTTGTCTAGTTTTTCTTCACCTTTAAGGCCTCCACTTTCCAGTGACTCATAAGTGGGGATACCTGCTGGCTGGTCCTTCCTTTATGCCTTGTCAGGGATTCTCAAAGTGGAGGGAGGAACAGGGGATTTTATCTGTAAGGTAAATCCAAACTGAGGGCAAGGTGTCCTTAATTACTTTTGAAAAGCACATTTACTGTTAGTTCTGATGACATCCCTGGCGGTCCAGTGGTTGGGGCTCTTTGGTCCCAATGCAGGGTGCACAGGTTCAATTTCCTTGTCAGGGAATTAGGATCCTGCATGCTGTACATGAGCCTGGCTTAAGACAGCAAATAAAGAAAGGTGAGATGGTTGGATGGCATCACCGACTGGATGGACATGGGTTTGGGTGGACTCCGGGAGTTGGTGATGGACAGGGAGGCCTGGCCTGCTGTGGTTCATGGGGTCGCAAAGAGTCGGACATGACTGAGCGACTGAACTGAACTGAAAAAGTTTCTTTAAAAAAATTATTTAGGAAAATAAAATTGTGGACTTCTCTGGTGGTCCAGTGGTTAAGACTCTGAAATTCTACTGCAGGGAGCTTCTACTGCAGGGAGATTCTACTGCAGGGACTCCTAGTCCGGGAGCCAAGAACCCTCACGCTGTGCTGTGTGGTCGCACATAAAAATTGTGCAAGCATGATTTAAAGAAATTATATTTTTTAAAAAGTACTGAAAACTCATCACAGTCTGATTATTGTACTACCTTTTGTAGTTTGCTAGGACTGCCATAACAAAAGGCTTAAGTAGTTTAAGCAACAGAAATTTATTTTCTCACAGTTCTGGGGGCAATGCAAGAGCAAGGTGTCAACAGGTTTGGTTTCCTGGGAGGCCTCTGTCCTTAGCTTGTAGGTGGCTGCCTGTTTCTATGTCCTCACACTGTCCTTTTCTCTGTGTGCCTGCATCCCGTGTTCAAATATCCTCTTCTTAGGTTGATACCAGTCCGATTGAATTTGTGCCCACCCCACTGGTCTCATTTTAACTTAATCATCTCTTTTAAGGCCTGATCCCCAATAGAGTCACATTCTGAGGTACTGGGGGCAGGGTTTCAACTTATGAATTTGGTGATACACAATTCAGTCCTTAACTGTTTTGCTATTATTTATGCTCTGAAATTATTTATCTCGATTATATCTTCATGAAGGAAACACCACATTGCAAGTTGCTAGCTTAAAATTGGTATTTATAGGAGAAAAATCAGTACATGCTAAAAAGTAGGGCATTTTGTTCTCCCTGGAGAGCCTGTTGTTAAAGATTTACCTGAACATCACAGCTGTAGATGTTGTTTTGTTTTAGAATATAATTTGAATGTGAACAATGGGGAACACACATGCAAAAGATAGACTTTTTAGTTATTAGAACTAGTAAGATAGGATCAATTATGTATAGAGAAAAATCAATAGTTATGGCAGTGTGGCACTAGATCAGAAATAGCTATATATTGAATATATTATATATGGATGAATGGAAAATAATCATCCAGGATTTTATATGTATATATAATGGCATTTCAGATCAGTAGATAAGGGTGGGATTAATCATTTCTTTAAGGTGACATGCTGTATAAACAAAGTGAAAAGGAAAACATTTTCAGTATTTATAAAGAAGAAAAAGTTAATGTATCTGCATGTTGGTTTTAATACATGCCCACCAATTCTTTGATATTCTTCACTTCATGGAGTGGAGCCTATTTCCTCTCTACTTGAGTGTGGCCTAGACTTAGTGACTAGATGCTGAAAACAGAATAAAGTGGAAGCAATGTGTATGTTTTAGTATAGGGGCTTCCATCTTAGTCTCTTTCTCTCTTGGGGGAAGCCAGTTGCCTAACTGTGAGGACATTCAGGCAGTCCTGTGGAGAAGTCCATGTGGTAAGGAACAGTCCCTCCAACAGCCATGTCACTGAACCATCTCCAGCCTCAGTCCATCCATTGGATAACTGTAGCCTCAGCTAAGATAGTTTTAGACTGCTGATTCACAGAAACTGATATAATAAATTCCCTGGTATGAAAAATAAATGACCCAATCAAAAAATGGGGCCAAAGAACTAAACAGACATTTCTCCAAAGAAGACATACAGATGGCTAACAAATACATGAAAAGATGCTCAACATCACTCATTATCAGAGAAATGCAAATCAAAACCACAAGGTACCATCTCATGCCAGTCAGAATGGCTGCTATCAAAAAGTTCTACAAACAATACATGCTGGAGAGGGTGTGGAGAAAAAGGAACCCTCTTACACTGTTGGTGGGAATGCAAACTAGTACAGCCACTATGGAGACCAGTGTGGAGATTCATTAAAAAACTGGAAACAGAACTGCCATATGACCCAGCAATCCCACTGCTGGGCATACACACCGAGGAAACCAGAATTGAAAGAGACACGTGTACCCCAATGTTCATCGCAGCACTGTTTATGATAGCCAGGACATGGAAGCAACCTAGCTGTCCATCAGCAGACAAGTGGATAAGAAAGCTGTGATACATATACACAATGGAATATTACTCAGCCATTAAAAATGCATTTGAATCAGTTCTAATGAGGTGGATGAAACTGGAGTTCATTATACAGAATGAAGTAAGTCAGAAAGAAAACCACCAATACAGTATACTAACACATATATATGGAATTTAGAAAGATGGTAACGATGACTCTATATGTGAGACAGCAAAAGAGACACAGAGGTAAAGAACAGTCTTTTGGACTCAGTAGAAGAGGGAGAGGGTGGAATGATTGGAGAGAATAGCATTGAAACATGTGTATTATTATATGTGAAACAGATTGCCAGTCCAGGTTTGATGCATGAGACAGAGTGCTCAGGGCTGGTGCACTGGGATGACCCTGAGGGATGGGATGAGGAGGGAGGTGGGAGGGGGGTTCAGGATGGGGAACACATGTACACCCATGGCTGATTCATGTCAATGTATGGCAAAAACCACCACAATATTGTAAAGTATCCAAGGTAAGGAGCAGTGGCTGTGCTTTGCTGGAGCAGCTGTGAAGAGATACCTTACGTCCAAGGTAAGAGAACCCCCAGTAAGACAGTAGGCACTGAGAGAGGGCATCAGAGGGCAGACAGACTGAAACCACAATCATAGACAACTAGCCAATCTGATCACACGATGACAGCTTGTTTAACTCAATGAAACTAAGCCATGCCATGTGGGGCCACCCAAGATGGATGGGTCATGGTGGAGAGGTCTGACAGAATGTGGTCCACTGCAGAAGGGGATGGCAAACCACTTCAGTATTCTTGCTTTGAGAACCCCATGAACAGGATGAAAAGGCAAAAAGGTACGACAGTGAAAGATGAACTCCCCAGGTCGGTAGGTGCCCAATATGCTACTGGAAATCAGTGGAGAAATAACTCCAGAAAGAATGAAGGGATGGAGCCAAAGCAAAAACAACACCCAGTTGTGGATGTGACTGGTGATAGAAGCGAGATCTGATGTTGTAAAGAGCAATGTTGTATAGGAACCTGGAATGTTAGGTCCATGAATCAGGGCAAATTGGAAGTGGTCAAACAGGAGATGGCAAGAGTGAACATCAACATTCTAGGAATTAGAGAACTAAGATGGACTGGAATGGGTGAATTTAACTCAGATGACCATTATATCTACTACTGTGGGCAGGAATCCCTTAGAAGAAATGGAGTAGCCATCATAGTCAACAGAAGTCTGAAATGCAGTACTTGGATGCAATCTCAAAAATGACAGAATGATCTCTGTTCATTTCCAAGGCAAACCATTCAGTATCACAGTAATCCAAGTCTATGCCCTGACCAGTAAGGCTGAAGAAGCTGAAGTTGAACGGTTCTATGAAGACCTACAAGACCATTTAGAACTAACACCCAAAAAAGATGTCCTTTTCATTATAGGGGACTGGAATGCAAAAGTAGGAAATCAAGAAATACCTGGAGTAACTGGTAAATTTGGCCTTGGAGTACAGAATGAAGCAGGGCAAAGGCTAATAGAGTTTTGCCAAGAGAATGCACTGGTCATAGCAAACACTCTCTTCCAACAACAGAAGAGAAGCCTCTACACATGGACATCACCAGATGGTCAACACCGAAATCAGATTGATTATATTCTTTGCAGCCAAAAATAGAGAAGCTTTATACAGTCAGCAAAAACAAGACCAAGAGCTGACTGTGACTCAGATCATGAACTTCTTATTGCCAAATTCAGACTTAAATTGAAGAAAGTGGGGAAAACCACTAGACAATTCAGGTACGACCTAAATCAAATCCCTTACGATTATACATTGGAAGTGAGAAATAGATTTAAGGGACTAGATCTGATAGACAGAGTGCCTGATGAAACATGGACAGAGGTTTGTGATACTGTACAGGAGACAGGGATCAAGACCATCTCCAAGAAAAAGAAATGCAAAAAGCAAAATGGCTGTCTGAGGAGGCCTTATAAATAGCTGTGAAAGAAGAGAAGCAAAAAACAAAGGAGAAAAGGAAAGATATACCCATTTGAATGCAGAGTTCCAAAAAATAGCAAGGAGAGATAAGAAAACCTTCCTCAGCATCAATGCAAAGAAATAGAGGAAAACAATAGAATGGGAAAGACTAGAGATCTCTTCAAGAAAATTAGGGATACCAAGGGAACATTTCATGTAAAGATGGGCTCAATAAAGGACAGAAATGGTATGGACCTAACAGAACCAGAAGATATTAAGAAGAGGTGGCAAGAATACACAGAAGAACTATATAAAAAAGATCTTCATGACCCAGATATTCACGATGGTGTGATTACCCACCTAGAGCCAGACATCTTGGAATGTGAAGTCAAGTGGGCCTTAGTAAGCATCACTACGAACAAAGCTAGTGGAGGTGATAGAATTCCAGTTGAGCTATTTCAAATCCTAAAAGATGATGCTGTGAAAGTGTTGTACTCAATATGCCAGCAAATTTGGAAAACTCAACAGTGGCCACAGGACTGGAAAAGGTCAGTTTTCATTCCAATCCCAAAGAAAGGCAATGCCAAAGAATGCTCAAACTACCACACAATTGCACTCATCTCACACGCTAGTAAAGTAACGCTCAAAATTCTCCAAGCCAGGCTTCAGCAGTATGTGAACTGTGAACTTCCAGATGTTCAAGCTGGTTTTAGAAAAGGCAGAGGAACCAGAGATCAAATTGCCAACATCTGCTGGATCATTGAAAAAGCAAGAGAGTTGCAGAAAAACATCCATTTCTGCTTTATTGACTATGCCAAAGCCTTTGACTGTGTAGATCACAATAAACTATGGAAAATTCTGAAAGAGATGGGAATACCAGACCACCTGACATGCCTTTTGAGAAATCTGTATGCAGGTCAGGAAGCAACAGTAGAACTGGACATGGAACAACAGACCTGTTCCAAATCGGGAAAGGAGTATGTCAAGGCTGTATACTGTCACCCTGCTTATTTAACTTATATGCAGAGTACATCATGAGAAATGCTGGGCTGGAAGAAGCACAAGCTGGAATCAAGATTGCTGGGAGAAATATCAATAACCTCAGATATGCAGATGACACCACTCTTATAGCAGAAAGTGAAGAGGAACTAAAGAGCCTCTTGATGAAAGTGAAAGAGGAGAGTGAAAAAGTTGGCTTAAAGCTCAACATTCAGAAAACTAAGATCATGGCATCTGGTCCCATCACTTCATGGCAAATAGATGGGGAAACAGTGGAAACAGTGGCTGACTTTATTTTTCAGGGCTCCAAAATCACTGCAGATGGTGATTGCAGCCATGAAATTAAAAGACACTTGCTCCTTGGAAGGAAAGTTATGACTAACCTAGACAGCATATTAAAAAGCAGAGACATTACTTTGTTCACAAAGGTCTGTCTAGTCAAGGCTATGGTTTTTCCAGTAGTCAAGTATGGATGTGAGAGTTGGACTATAAAGAAAGCTGAGCACCGAAGAATTGATGGGCTTTTGAACTGTGGTGTTGGAGAAGACTCTTGAGAGTCCCTTGGACTGCAAGGAGATCCGACCAGTCCATCTTAAAGGAGATCAGTCCTGGGTGTTCATTGAGAGGACTGATGTTGAAGCTGAAACTCCAATACTTTGGCCATCTGATGCGAGGACCTGACTCATTTGAAAAGACCTTGATGCTGGGAAAGATTGAGGGCAGGAGGAGAAGGGGACGACAGAGGATGAGATGGTTGGATAGCATCACCAACTTGACGGACATGAGTTTGGATGGACTCTGGGAGTTGGTGATGGACAGGGAGGCCTGACGTGCTGCAGTTCATGGGGTCGCAAAGAGTCGGACACGACTGAGTGACTGAACTGAACTGATTGTAAAGTAATTAGCCTCCAATTAAAGTAAATAAATTGATTTTAAAAAATAAAATAAAATAAATTCCTTGGTAGTTCAGACGGTAAAGAATCCACCAGCAATGTAGGAGACCTGGGTTTGATCCCTGGTTTGAGAAGATTCCCTGGAGAAGGAAATGGCAACCTACTCCAGTATTCTTGCCTGAAGAACCCCAGACAGAGGAGCCTTGGCGGGCTACAGTTCATTGGGCTGCCGAGTCAGACACAACTGAGTGTCTAAGCACAAGCTACTAAATTCCTGCAAGCCATGTGGTCAGCCAAAGGGGGGGAAAAAAAAAAGAATTGCAACATAGATCTTCCAAATCCTGCGGCTTACCAATTTTTCTCTCATATAAAAAATAAGTCTGGGGTCTTCCATGGTGATCTTGTTACTAAAACTCTGTGCTCCTAATTCAGGGGGCCCAAATTCAATTCCTGGCCAGGAAACCAGATTCCACATGCTGCAACTGAGAGTTTGCATGGCTCAAATAAAGATCTTGTATCCCCCAGCGAAGATGGAAGATCCTGCCTACCACCACCAAGACCTGGCTTATCCAAATAAATAAATATAAATAAATATTTAAAAAATAAGTCTGGAGATACACAGTTCAAAGCTGGTATGATAGCTTCATAATATTTTCAGTATTATAGTCTGCTTTCCACTTTTGCAGAAGATGCTTAACATCTTTAGTCATCAGGGAAATGCAAATCAAAACCACAATGAAATACCACTTCACATCCACTAGGATAGCTATAATCAAAAACAAATAATAACAAATGTTGGCCAGGATATGGAGAAATTAGAACCCTCAAAAACTGCTGGTGGAAATGTAATGTAGGGCAGCTACTTTGGAAAAAGCTTGGCAAGTTCCTCAAAAGGTTAAATATAGAGTTAACATAAGATCCAGTTACAATTCCACTTATAGGGAAAAAGCTGCCAACAAACTGAGCTAAAATATCTGAGGTCCAGTTCTATTTGTAATAGATTTTTTAAAAGAAAATAGTTTCTTCCTAAGCACTCAATATATATAGTTGAATAAATGAATGAATATATTGAAACTATAAATATTTTTAAAAATTTTAATTATTTATTATTGGCCTCACTAGGTCCTTCTTGTTGCACTCAGACTTTCTCTAGTTGTGGCAAGTGGGGCTGCTCTCTTGTCATGGCTCTCCAGTTCTAGAGCATGAGCTCAGTAGTCGTGGTGCATGGGCTTAGTTGCCCAGCAGCACGTGGAATCTTCCTGGACTAGGGATTGAACCCATGTCCCTTGCATTGGCAGGCAGATTCTTCACCCGTGGACCACCAGGAAAGTCCAAAACTGTAAATATTTAATGAATGAATATTTAATGTGGCAAAGAATCATGTCCTCCTCTTGAATCCACCAATTAAAGCATCAGTTCAGTTCAGTCACTCAGTCGTGTCCGACTCTTTGAGACCCCATGGACTGCAGCACACCAGGCCTCCCTGTCCATCACCAACTCCCAGAGTTTACTCAAACTCATGTCCATTGTGTCAGTGATGCCATCCTACCATCTCATCCTCTGTTTTCCCCTTCTCCTCCCACCTTCAATCTTTCCCAGCATCAACGTCTTTTCAAATGAGTCAGTTCTTTGCATCAGGTGGCCAAAGTATTGGAGTTTCAGCTTCAGCATCAGTCCTTCCAAAGAATATTCAGGACTGATTTCCTTTAGGATGGACTGGTTGCATCTCCTTGCAGTCTAAGGGACTCTCAAGAGTCTTCTCCAATACCACAGCTCAAAAGCATCAATTCTGCAGTGCTCAGCTTTCTTTATAGTCCAATTCTCACATCCATAGAGTTCAATATTTTGATACTCAGTATTATTTTTGTATTGGTATATTTAGGTATATAACTAAGAGAAATGGAAATATACAGCTACACAAAAACTTCTACATGAATGTTCATAGTAGCACTATTCATAATGGCCAAAAAATGGAAAGAACATGTCTATCAACTGATGAATGAAGAAATACAATAAAATCTGGTGTAAACCAGATATACAATGGAATACTGTTCAGCAATCAAAAGGGTTGAAGTACTGATATGAGCTATAATACAGATGAACCTTGAAAACATGAATGAAAGAAGCCAAACGCAAAGAACTACGTGTTGTAAAACTTCATTTATATAAACTATTTAAGAATAGTTCTCTTTTTTTTTTAATGTTGCTCTGATGTTTTATTAGTGGCAGTAAATTGTAACTTATTTCAGCAAGATTTATCATTAATGACAACCATATTACCTAAATATTCTGGATTGAAACAATATTTAAATAATTAAGTTATGTGCTTCATATCTGCACACATTAAAAAGCATTTTATATGATTAAATACAAAAAGACTAAAACAATTTTTCCAGTCAATTTTAAGTAAAGAGACATCATGAGAGCTGAAGAGTTACATATTTTTCCATAGGTAAGACTATTTTTCAATGACCAAGTATTTCTATAAGTTAGGCATGCGTGCTCAGTCACTAAGTTGTATCTGACTCTTTGTGACCCCATGGATGGTAGTGGGTTGCCCTTTCCTTCTCCATAAGAACAGTTCTGTTAGTAAGAAAGAAGGGAAGAATGCATATCAGGTAAGCAACTGTCAGTTTCTACCACAATTAATATTAAAATCATAAAAAGCTCCTACAAAGCAATTTTAAAAATTAGTGAATGACTCAGGAGCATGAGAAAGGACATGAAAAAGCATTTTGTAAAATAAATACAAACAAGGACATAAACATATTAATAAAAAGAAACAACCTCACTGGCAATCAAAAATTCAAATTAAAATAATAATTTTATGGCTATTTGATAATGGCTATTATCAAAAAGGGTCTTCCATGGTGACTCAGTGGTAAAGAACCTACCTGCCAATGCAGGAGACACAGGTTTCATCCCTGGGTCTGGAAGATCACCTGAAGAAGGAAATGGCAACCCACTCCAGTATTCTTCCCTGGGAAATCCCATGGACAGAGTAACCTGGAGGGTTACAGTCCATGGGATCGTAAAGAGTCTGACATGATTGAGCAACTAAACAGCAGCGCTCCTTGGGGGTGGACATGTTTATCCTTATTTCATAAATGTGAAAATGAAATCTCAGTAAAATGATATAATGTGCCGAGGCACCCAGCTATTGAGTGGTAGAGTAAGTTAGGAACCTGGTGTCTCTGACTTTAAAACCTTGCTAGTGCCATGATCATGGCAAACTGTGGAAAGCTCTTAGAGAGATGGGAATACCAGACCATCTTACCTGTCTCCTGAGAAACCTGTATGCGGGTCAAGAAGCAACAGTTAGAACCCTAAATGGAGCAAGTGATTGGTTCAAGATCGAGAAAGGAGTACGTCAGGGCTGTCTGCTGTCACCCTGTTTGTTTAACCTATATGCTGAGCACATTGTGAGAAATGCTGGCCTGGATGAGTTACAAGCTGGAATCAAGATAGGTGGGAGAAACATCAACAACCCCAGATAGGCAGATGATACAACTCTAATGCTACAAAGTGAAGAAGAACTAAAGAGCCTCTTGATGAGAGGGAAGGAGGAAAGTGAAAAAGCTGGCTTAAGACTAAATATTAAAGAAACTAAGATCATGGCATCCGGCCCCATTACTTCATGGCAGATAGAAGGGGAAAAGGTGGAAGTAGTGACAGATTTCCTCTCCTTGGGCTCCGAAATCTCTGCAGTCGGTGACTGCAGCCATGAAATCAGAAGATGATTGCTTCTTGGCAGGAAAGCGATGACAAACGTAGACAGTATGTTGAAAAGCAGACATATTATTCTGCCAACAAAGGTCCAGATAGTCAAGGCTATGGTCTTCCCAGTGGTCATGTACAGTTTTGAGAGCTGGACCATAAAGAAGGAAGAATGCCAAAGAATTGATGCCTTCAAACTGTGGTGCTGGAAAAGACTCTTGAAAGTCCCTTGGACAGCAGGGCGATCAAACCAGTCAATCTTAAGGGAGATCAACCCTGAATACTCACTGGGAGGACTGATGCTGAAGCTGAAGCTCCAGTATTTTGGCCATAGGATGTGCACAGATGACTCACTGGTAAAGTCCCTGAGGCTGGGAACGATGCAGGGCAGGAGAAGAGGGCATCAGAGGATGAAATGATTGGATGGCAACACTGATGCCATGAACATGGACATGGGCAAACTCTGGGAGATGGTGAGGGACAGGGAGGCCTGGCGTGCTGCAGTCCACGGGGTCGCAAAGAGTTGGACAACAACAACAAGGAGTACCATGATACTAAGTGAACAAGACAGGGCAGGAGCTGATATTTCCTGATTTTCAACTCACCACAATCTCCATCAGACTGCTTCTCCTGTTACATAGTCTGTAAGTTAGCAATCACATGATATCTTACCTTGTGACCTTGCCATATCTACATCAGATGCAACAGGATTGATAACATTCCCCCTCCCCCAGGTAGGAATTGTGTCATAAATATTAATCTCCCTGAGCCTTAGTCTCCGTTTCTCCCAAGCAGCTATCTCACAGGACTGGGGTGGAGATTCAGTAGCACTTGCAAAGGCATCTCACGTGATGCCTGGCACAAACGCTCCAGAAATATTTTTTGCATCTCAAGCTCTCTTTGCAATCTCCTTCAACAAGTCACACAGATTTGAGTGGCTGGGTGTGGCTGTATTGGTTCTTGTCAATGATGATTATGATGTTGATAATCTTAGTTCCTGGACCAGGGATCAAACCTGTGCCCCTTGCAGTGGAAGTGCAGAGTCTTAACCACTGAACCACCAGGGAACTCTCTCGATTATTATTTATGTGACTGTGTTGGAAGAGGATTATTATCCTAGGCTCCTGTTGGATTTTCTCTCTTCACATATCACACAAAAGGTTTGCATCAAAGGATGAGAATGGAATGGTCCCACGCTGGATTCAGCAATCCATAGAGCGCTTCAGCATAAGTCATATTCTTACTCCATCTCTGTCGGTTGGTACCCTTAAGCCTATTTTACAGATGGGAAAGTGGAGTCTTAGATAAATTGCTGGTAGGTAAATTGCTAGTAAATTGCAGATCTGTCAAGACTCCAACGCAGGGCTTTAGATAACATTGGGCCTGGGCTCCTTCCATTCCTTGAAGCCACCAGCCAAAAGTCTACTTGAAAATAATCAATGGGTGGGACCTATGAGAAGGTGGGGGAACCAGACCTTGGTATTTCTAGCTCTTGGTATTTCTCCACCTTTTGCTTCAGGGAATGAGTTGCTTTTGAATTCACAGTACTCCTGCTTTGAGGTAGTCTTAATTCCTTAAGGTCTCAGGTGACTTACTGGCTAGCCCCGCCCTCTGCCCCTCCCCTCAGTGTACTAAGTAAGCCACGCCCACTGGCTTTTTAGCCCTGGGCCAATTACCGCGCCCCATCCGGGTTCCTAGGACTAGAAACCTGGGCTTGTCACCAGGCAACTACTGGCCTACTGGCTTCGCGGCGGATTTTCAGTTCGGTTATTCGCAGCTCCCCTCAACGGCTGCCAGCTGCGGGAGCCTAGTGCCCGGTACCCCGTTGCCATAACAGCAGTATACAACGCCTCCTTCTCCCTTGCCCTCTACAAGACAGCCCTTCTCTCTCGGGGTCAGATCTCTCCACGACAGCTTCTGGTTGAGCAGAACCAGGGTCTGTGTCCCTTCTGCCAAAGAGGATTGAGTGGGAGGGTTGGAGCCTGCGTGACCGGCTGGTGTCCAGGAGGGGACAGGGAAACGTGGGATGGGAGAGTTAGAAGAAAGGACTGGAGCAGGGGTCAGGGATGGAAAGGGAGGGGAGGTGTCTGTAGGGGATTCTGGAGAAGAACTTCCAGGCAGAAGTGGGAAGAACTGGCGAAAGGGGAGCCCAGGAAGCTGGACAACTAGCTGCTGGAGGAGTTGGAGCCACTGAGAAGGGCTGAGAAGGGCAGAAAAGGTCGTGGGGGGTCTGGGAAAGCATCCAAGGGGAAGGGATCCTTGGTGGGAAGTATGAAGTGGAGGTTGGGAGTCAAAATGCGATGTTCACAGGGATGAGGTAAGAAGCATGGCCGGCAGGAGATCTGGGGGGTGATAGGGTGATGGGAGGGGTACCCATTAATGGAGGTGAGGGAGGGAGCATTGGCTAAGACTGAGATCATCTCTCTCAGAGTGGGGACTCAGCCTGCTCTGACTCCAGAGCCTTCAGCAGGGAAGACAAATGTCAGATGAAGATGACCTGGAAGACTTCGAGCCAGACCAGGATGATCTGGAAAGGGAAGATGATGAGAAGGATACGGAGGAGTGGGAGGACTACAGGAAAGAGGGAGAAGAGTCCGAGGATGTGAGAACTTGGAAGCGGAGGGGTCTGGGGTTAAGGGCTGGGGTTGGGCTGGAAAGGCATGCCTGAGTCCACTTCCTCCTGCAGTGGATATCCACACCCCTCACAGAGGACATGATGAAGGAAGGGCTTTCTCTGCTCTGCAAGACGGGTAATGGACTGGCACATGCTTATGTCAAGCTGGAGATTAAAGACAGGTATGTTTATGGGGGACCAGAAGCGGGCCGAGGTGGTGGGACCTGGTCTCCTTTCTCACCCTCCATCCTGGGTGTTTTGGCTGAGTTTGGATCTCTGTCATCCTGGGCCAGCTAGGAGGGGGAAGGATAGAGTCTACTTCTCAGGACGCTGTGACCCCCTGCATCAGAGCTGGCCTGCGGCATTGGAGGCCGTAAGGGGATAGGGTTGGGTGGAGATTCCAGATGGACTCCCTTACTTGTCCTTCAGAGTGCTGGTTCTCAGCCCTTCACAGACATAAGGTCCTGCTCACTGTTGAGAACCCACCTGCCTTCTCCTTCCCCTCCCGGACTCACCCATCTGTCAGTCACTCTCCGCTCTAAGCCATCTTCACACTGCCCTCTGCTTTAGCACCTCTGACAGCCCTTGCTGGATTCTTAACCCTGACCTGGCCTCTACCACCTCCTAGGGATCTGACAGACATCCAGCTGTTGCGTTCCTACATCCATCTGCGCTACGTGGATGTTTCCGAAAACCACTTGACAGACTTGTCCCCACTCAATTACCTCACCCACCTGCTCTGGCTCAAGGCCGATGGCAACCAGCTGCGGAGTGCCCGGCTGAACGAACTGCCCTACCTGCAAATCGCCAGCTTTGCCTACAACCAGATCACCAACACGGAGGGCATCTCTCATCCTCGTCTGGCCAGCCTGGATCTCAAAGGTGGGGACTTAGGATGGGCCACGCACAATTCCTTCCTCACCTGGGGCCAGTAGCAGTGGGCAGCATGGCCCTTGGCTGTGCGACACAGCAGCCTACATTCATTCACTCATTCTTTCAGACACCCGTGGCAGTTCACGACGACAGTTCTATGTGCTGGAGATGTAGGAGTGAACCAAAGAAATTCCCTATTCTTGTATAGCTTACGTTCTAGTCAGGGAAGGCAGGCAATCATCAATGATCACAATATTTAATTTTATTTACTTTTTGGCTGCGCCATGCAGCATTCAGGATCATAGTTCCCCAAGTAGGGATCAAACCAGTGCCCCTGAGTAGAAGTGTGGAGTCTTAACCGTTGAACCACCAGGGAAGTCCCAACGATCACAAAAAATAAGTAAATTTTTATAAAGCATGTTAAAAGGAGATAAGCGCTAAAAAACAGAACAAAAAAAGAAAAGTAAAATGAAAAAATAGATCGGGGTAAAGGAAATGGGTGGAAGGAGGTGGTGATTTCAAACAGGTTGGCTAGGACAAATGTCATTGGGAAGTTAACACCTGAGCGAAGACTTGAAGGAGGAAAGGGAGTTAGCTGCATGGATTGTGGGGCACCCCTCATTCATGCCTCAAAGACTTAGGTGGGCACATCCCTTGCGCCCTTGGACTACCAGACCATCGCCCCAAGGCCCCGCGGGTGTTACATCTGGAGCTGGCCCTCCTGGTATCCACCTGGCATTAGAGAGGATGATGCAGAGGCGCTATTGCTGAACACTCGGGGTGGCCCTCTGAACCCTTAACACCCTCCTTCTCCTCAGGGAACCGCATCCACATGGTGACAGGTTTGGATCCCCAAAAACTGATCAGCCTGCACACGCTGGAGCTTCGGGGGAACCAGCTGAACAGCACCCTGGGAATCAACCTCCCTAAGCTGAAGAACCTCTTCTTGGTAGCATCCTGGGTCACAGGGTGGTGGGCGCTGAAAAGGGGGCACTGTCCTGGGGGCCAGGATGCCAGCTTCTAGTAGACGGTGGTTTAGTCGCCAAGTCGTGTCTGACTCTTGCAATCCTATGGACAGAGGAATCCCCCAGGCTTCTCTGTTCATGGGATTTTCCAGGTAAGAATATTGGAGTGGGTTGCCATATCCTCTTCCAGGGGATATGTCCTCCTTCCCGACCCAGGGATCAAACCCTCTTTTGCACTGCAGGTGGATTCTTTACCACTGAGTCACCAGGGAATCCTGGCTTCTAGTGGACTCACCTACTAACTTCATCATCCTTATGATAATTGGCATTATTTCCAAACACTGAGCATTTGCTTGGTGCTCAATGCTGTGAGGATGCAAAATCCAAATAGACAACGTGTTTACCAACTAACAGGGCTAATAATACACAGCGTGTGGATGACATAGAGACAGTTTGCTTTGATATAGGTTGGGACACCATGTGCATAACTGAGGTACAGACATCAGGCTAAGGAGGCCACGTAGGTGTCTAGTCTTTTAATTTTTTTTTTTTTTTGGCTGGGCCATGCGGCATGTGGGATCTTAGTTCCCCAAACTGGGCTTGAACCCATGTTCCCTGCGCTGGAAGTCTTAACCATTGGACCACCAGGGTAGGTCCTGTGTCTAGTCTTTTAGGCCCCTGAGATTCTTCATTCCAAGATGCTGCTGAGGCCATGTCTCCTTGGTGGAGCAGTGAGGCTCTTGGGCTGGGGGGTAGTGGGGGTGGGTTGAAGCATCTCCTTAATCAGAGGTGGCTGTGGTGGGCTGGATAGTAGGGTTTACTGCTAATCTTTGTCTTGGTTGAAAGCTTCTCCTGGATTCTTTATTATCTACATGGATCTCTACTCACCTCCGCTCCCCTTTCGCACCCTCTCTTCCTCTTAGATTTGCTCTTTTGCAAATCTAAGTAAAGAATCTGCCTGCAATGTGGGAAACCTGGGTTTGATCCCTGGGTGGGGAAGATACCCTGAAGAAGGGCATGGCAACCTACTCCAGTATTCTTGCCTGGAGAATCCCTATGGACAGAGGAGCCAGGCGGGCTACAGTCCATGGGGTCTCAAAGAGTCAGACACAACTGAGTGACTAGCACACACATACACATACATATATATAATTCATTATTGGCTGTGCTGGGTCTTCATTGCTTTACTCCAGTTGCGGCGAGCAGGGGCTACTCTCTAGTTGTGGTGCAAGGGCTTCTCACTGTGGTGGTTTCTCTTGTCGTGGAGCACAGGCTCTCGGGTGCCTGGGCTCAGTCGTGGGTCCCAGGCTCTAGAGCACAGACTCAGTAGCTGTGGTAGGTGGGCTTAGTTGCTCTGCGGCATGTGGGGTCTTCCCTGATCTATGTCTCCTGCACTGGCAGGCAGATTCTTTACCACTGAGCTACCAGGGAAGCCCTGCCACATCTCTTTCTGATTTCTCTTCCTTCTCCCCCCGACCCCCTTTCCCCATCTATCTACTGTATCCTGGGTCTAGGCCCAGAACATGTTGAAGAAGGTGGAAGGCTTGGAGAACCTAAGCAATCTCACTACCTTGCATCTTCGAGACAACCAGATTGAGACTCTGAGTGGTTTCTCCAAGGAAATGAAATCATTGCAGTACCTCAACCTAAGGTATGCATCCCTCCAGGCCCACCTCACCCTTACCCCTGACCAGGAGCCACCTTGGACCCTGTGTTCCTCTCTGGTCCCAGTCCCCCAGTTCCAGCCCACTCACAGATTCTCCCCTCATCCTCCGTCCTCACCCCTCCTTTCCTGACTGTCTTCTGCATCAGTCCTAATTGCATGCAGCACTGGAACCTTTGTAGCCTGAGACTCCTGAATCCTATTCATTCCACTCACATACTGAGAACACGCTATGTGCCAGGCCTTGTGCTGTGCTGGGAACCATCTGAAGGAATCAGAGATGGTTCCTGTTCTCAAGGGACTCACAGTCTGGCTCCATCCCATATAAATTTCCACTGCTCTTCTCCATCTCCTGGGCCCCAATTCCCCTTCCAATTTCCAGCCTCTCTTCTCCTGAGTCTCCCCTGTAAGGGATGGCCCCATACTGATTTCAAACACAAGGTGTGCTCAGATATGAGGCAAGGGGAGTCATTAGAAGAAAATCTCTAGATGGAAAGGCACTAAAGATCACGCGAGACTTTCCTGCAGCAGCTCCTGTCTGATGGGGGATTTTATGTGTGTATCTTTAAGCAAAGATGTAAGGAAATTGCCTGCTTAGTCACCAAGGCCAAATCCTCTTCAAGGACGGCAATGGAAAGAGAGTCTCCGAGTAAGGAGTGGTGGTTGTACCTTGAAGCCCAGAGTCCTGCCCTCACTCTTGGATTTAGCTCTGCCACCTTGGTCTGGTACAGTGGAGGGTGTATTGTTTTCCTGTCAATGGTATGCATGCTAAGTTGGTTCAGCTGAGACCCCATGGACTATAGTTTGCTAGGCTCCTCTGTCCATGGGATTTCCCAGGCAAGAATACTGAAGTGGGTTGCCATTTCCTTCTCTAGTTAATGGTATAGATAGGGATAATGGACCTTCCTCAGTGGATATTAACCAGGGGTGTTTGGAAGTAAGTGTAGGAGGGAGGGTTTGTCTCAGTGACTGGGAGGTGCCTCTGGGGCCAGAGACCTGAAAACAAGGACAGTCCAGCATGCAGTGCATGTTGCACTCCCCACGAGAAACACCATGCGTGGTTCAGCCCCTCCCTTGAGATAGGGCTGAAACATTCGAGCCTGATTTCACAAAGCTGTGAGCCAAGAGCATGAAAATAAACACAGAGGACCATACAATGGGGGCTTCCCCAGTGGCTCAGTGGTAAAGAATCTGCACAGGTTCGATACCTGGGTTGGGAAGATCCCCTGGAGAAGGGCATGGCAATCCACTCCAGTATTCGTGCCTGGGAAATCCCATGGATAGAGGAGACTGGTGGGCTACAGTTCATGGGGTCGCAAAGAGTCAGACACAACTGAGTGACTAACACACACTTGAGTTTCCTATAAAATGAAGCTGAGGTTAGGACCTACCCCTCAGGGTTATCGTGAAAATGTCTGTAGCTGAAACAGGGATGGCGGACCACTGAGGGGTGAATAGCTGAAGCAACTGAGCAACGCATGCATGCACAGTACCATGAGGCGCTTTGGGGGGAGCTTACTCTTTGGGCTTCTTCCTGAGGGAGTACCCAGATAGCACCGTCTCCATGAGCTTAGAGTCCAGTTCCGTCTCTGCTGGCTCTGGTCCCACTGTCTAATCTCTCTGGTTAGACAGAAGCCTGTCCTTGTAAGGGAGATTCCTCCCTTGTCCCCAGCTACAAGACAGGGTTGAGACCTAGCTTTGCTGTTCCAGAAGGAGACACACGACACGTTACAGAATAGACCATGGCCCTGAGGGTTCCCCAGGGTGGAACTGATTGGAGCAGGGTTGCCCAGCACTTCTGTCTGCAGCAAATCCAGCCAGTCCATGGAGGCTATGTTTCTAGAGGAACCGGAGTCCCGTGGGAGATTCCCCCGCGGGCCCCAGGCCTGGCAGCTGGCCTCTGACACCCGCATTCCCTGGTGAACCCCTCCTGCCCGCACCGGCAGGGGCAACATGGTGGCCGACCTGGGGGAGCTCGCCAAGCTGCGGGACCTGCCCAGGCTGAGAGCCTTGGTGCTGCTGGACAACCCGTGCACCGATGAGAACGACTACCGCCAGGAGGCCCTGGTGCAGATTGCTCATCTGGAGCGCCTGGACAAGGACTTCTATGAGGAGGAGGAGCGGGCTGAGGCTGAGGAGATCCGGCAGAGGATGAGGGAGGAGCAGGAGCAGGAGCCTGAAGCAGAACCTGAGTCAGAACTGGACCAGTCGTCCACCTAGCAGTTCCCCTGGCCTCCAAAGACAGTAAGGAAGGGGGCGGGGAGGCAGGAAGACTGGCTGAAGAGCTGCTGTAGGGAGGAGGTGGGTGGGGAAGTCAGGGGCAAGGAGAAGACTTGGGGGCACCTGGGTTAGGAGTCACGGGTGTCTCACGGGGAGAAGAAAGAACCAGAAGGGCCTGGGAGGAGCTGAGAGGCAGAGGTGATATATCAGAAAGCCCGAGGAGTAAGCCCCAAGAATGGTGTGGCAGGCAGAGATGAGGGTGTGGCTGGGCAACCACACCTGATGGAAAGGCTGGGTCAGGGGCTTTGGTGGGGTGGAGGCAGCGCCTGAGGACTGGGCCTAGGGAAGAAGGCGGGAGAGGAAAATCCTGCACTAAAGAGCCGAGGCTAAAAATGCCAGGACAGGGGCAGAAGGAGGGCAGAATGAGGCGGAAAGAGACAGAGGCTGTGAGCCCAGGGAAGGGTGGCAGGTGGCACTTCAGTGGGGCAGAGGAGGGGGGTGCGGGTGGCCAGAGGCTCAGCTTCTACCTTCTTCCTCCAGGCGATCAGGGGGATGCTGGCCCCCAAAACTGAGAAGACCCCAGTCAGGGGGTGCCCCACACTTATACCCCACCCTCATCCGGAGACAGAAGATGCCCACTCTTGTCCCAGACCTGCGAATTCATCACAGCGTGCCGCCCAGGCTACTCACAGGCATCTGGGCAGTGATGACTAGGGGGCAAGCAGCCCCCAGGGCAGGTCTGGAGGGAGCCAGGCCTGGATGGGCCCCAGGTGCTGCGTGAGGCATCTGCGGAGGAGCTGTGGAGGCGGTAGCATGGGTGTGAGGAACAGTTCGCCTTTCCAATAAAGAGACATTGGGAAAAAAAAAAGAGAGAGAGACATTGGGATACTTTGGTGTCTGATTCGGTTTGTGAGACCCTTGAGTCCTTCGTGGGCTTTCCTGGCTGATCACTGGCTTGAGACTGACTGTTACTTTCCAGGGGGGTCTGGGTGTGGGTCTGAGCGCGCGTGGGCGGTGGGGGGCCAGGTCCTGGGTGGTCCCCAGCCCCTCCCACGTTGCTCTCCTCTAGCCCTCCCCGCCCCATCCCATCGGCCCCCCATGCGTGCTCCTGCGTGCGCCTCCGCCGGCGGCTCCTGACTCATCGGGGGCTCCGGGTCACATGCGCCCTCCCGGCCCTATCGGCGCCTCCCCCCGCCGCCCGCCGCCCGCCGCCGCCTGCCGCCCGCCGCCCGGGAGCAGCAGCCGCCTTCGCCACTCCCGCTCTCTCTGCGCCGCTGCCACCACCACTGCCAGCCCCGCCGCCACCGCCACCGGCTGGGTCCGCAGCCCCGAGGTGAAGCCCCTCCGGCCCCCTCCCCTCGCCGCTGCGCCCCCGCTTTCTCTCCCCGGGCCTCGCGCATCCCTCGCCCCGCCGCTCTGCGCACCTGCTCCACCACCCGCGCCTCCCCGGCACCTCCCTTCTCGGCCTCCCCGGGCCGCTGCTCTCGGTCTGAGGCCGTCGCCCCGTGGTCATTCGGGCGCCAGGCCTCTCCGCACCTGCGTGTGTCTGACTGCGCCTTTCTCTACCCTTGCGGGCCCCCTCCCTGTATCCCTCTGCCCCTCCGGTTCCGTCGAAGATAAGCGTTCGGGGTCTCCCGGGACTGTGCGTTTCTACCCTGGCACGTCCGTAGACGTGCATCGGGGAGATGTCTTCCCTCACCCTTTCTCAGCATCCCCAGACTTCCTCGAGACCACCGCGGCCCCTCCTCCCCTGCATCGCCCTCTCCCGTTACCGCGCCGCTCTCCGCCGCACGGGGAGGGGTGCTTGGAGCGGAGAGTCTGTCCAGGGCCCGAGGGAGGACCGGCCCAGCTTTGCCCCTCCCCACCGTCTCCCCTCCTTCTCCCTGCCCATGGCAACCCCGAAGACGGAGGATCCTCGCTCCGGACTCGTCTCCCATCTCTCGGGAAGAGGCGGGACACACATTTGGAGGGAGATTGGGACCTCGGAGTGGTGGGAGGGATGTTAGCTTGGGTGGGATGGGGGCTCTGGAGGAAAGGCCCCCCTCCGCTGCCCAGACGACCCGTGCTCTTCTTGACGCCAAAGGAGAAGTGCAAGCCTGGCGGCCGTACCACCCCTAGGAGAGCTGGGGGCACCCCTCCAGCCGGCGGCCGAACTGCTGAGGGGGCGAGGGAGTCACTGCCGCGCCCCTCCTCTCCTCCCTGCAGTGTCCTCCCATCTCGTCGTTTGATCGTACCCCGCCCCCCACTGCAGTGACCTCCCCTTCCTCACTGCATTGACCTTCTCCTCTCCCTACGGGCGGGGGGATCCCTTCTACGGCCGGCGACTGCACCCAGCTCCTCCCAACCCCCCACCCACTGCAGTAACCTCTTTCCTGTCGCTCCCAGCCTCCCAGCCTCTGGCCCCTCCCACTGATCTCAGGCTCCACCCCTCTAAGCCTCTTATCTTTCTCCTTCCTTCCCTGCCACCCAAGGAGATCCTAGGCATCATGTCCATAGAGAAAATTTGGGCCCGGGAGATCCTGGACTCCCGTGGGAATCCCACGGTGGAGGTGGATCTCCACACTGCCAAAGGTAATGGGCACCTTCCCACAGCCCCGGGGCTGGGTGTACCTACCGGCCTGGAATGGGAGGATTCCCAGTGGGGGTGCCCTGCTGGGCCAGGCTCAGGAGCCTGCAGTCGGGGAGTAGACCTTCCTTGTCCAGGGGTGCCGTGATAGGCCAGTCTCTGTGTGCTAGTTTAGTGTGTGTGCTCTGTGTGTGCGCACTGTGTGTGTGTGTGCACCGTGTGTGTGTACCGTGTGTGTGCACTGTGTGTGCTGCCTGCAAAGCTCCATTTCTCTGGTATCCTCCTTGTGTGTGTGGGACCTCAACTGGGTGGATGAGGAGGCCACCGCTTGTGTATCTGCTGCCTTGTGTGTGTGTGTGTGTGTGTGTGTGTGTGTGTATGTGTGTGAAGCAGTGTGGGGAGCAAGCTGGATGTGCCACAGGAGTGCAGAGCTGCAAGGCTGAAGGAATCCCGGGTCCCTGTGCTATCCTCTCCATTCTCTTTCCGCGGCCTTCCCCTCCCAGGTCTTTTCCGGGCTGCGGTGCCCAGTGGAGCTTCCACCGGTATCTACGAGGCCCTGGAGCTAAGGGATGGGGACAAACAGCGTTACTTGGGCAAAGGTGAGGCCTTTTGTCTTTTCCGGGTTCCCTGTCCCTCCGCTGGGGGGAGGGACATGCCCATCCCCAGCCCTCTTCCTGCATGCCTTCCCCTACCTGGTCCCTCCTGGCCTGACCTCTCCGCCTCTCCCCAGGTGTCCTGAAGGCGGTGGAACACATCAACACCACCATTGCCCCGGCCCTCATCAGCTCAGTGAGGCCTGCTCTTTGCTGGGGGTGGGGACAGGGTCCTGGAGGGAGCCCTGGATTAGGGGAGGGGGAAGAGGAGGGAGAAAGGGCCACCTCTGGGGAGTCATGGTTACTGAGGGAAGGGGGCCCCGTTGTTACGGGGGCTGAGTCCCCTAATTCAGACAGGCCACTATCAGAGGAACCTGGGGGAACCCTGGTGGACGTGAGCCTGTGTGTGGATGGGGGAGGGGTGCCTGTCTTAGGTGTCTTAAGGTCCAGCCTCCATCCCGGCTCCCGGTGATGGGGCCTCTGCTATCAGGGTGTGTCTGTGGTGGAGCAAGAGAAGCTGGACAACCTGATGTTGGACTTGGATGGGACTGAGAACAAGTGTAAGCAGGGGCTGGGAGACAGTGGGCGTGTGGGGGGCCGGGGGCGGGGCACGTGGAACAGACTGAGAAATGAAGGAAGGAAGGACAGCTGAGGACTAGCCCTTCTCGTAGCCTCCTCCAGTGGGAGGGAGTGACATGAGACAGAAGGGAGAACTCTGCAGCATAAGGAGGGGGGAGTTGGTGGCAGAGAGTCTGTGGTCTCAGGGATGTTTGCAAGAAGTGAAGCTCACTGCCCTTTCTGATCACACCCCGCCCCCTGCTATTTGCAGGATAGGATGGATGAGGTGTTGCTGGATTGGGGGGGGTCACACGTGTAAAGTGTTTAGGTGACATCGTTAGCCTTCAATAAATGCCAGCTATTAAAAAAAAAAATAGGTGAGGGCTGGAAGGGGAAGAGGACATGTTTGATCAGTGCCTTCCTCTATAATCTCTCAGCCAAGTTTGGGGCCAATGCCATCCTGGGTGTGTCCCTGGCCGTGTGTAAGGCAGGGGCTGCCGAGCAGGAACTGCCTCTTTACCGACACATTGCCCAGCTGGCCGGGAACTCAGACCTCATCCTGCCTGTGCCGGTGAGCACCGTGCCTCTTCCAGGGGTGGGTGGGGAGGAAGCATGAAGCCTTGGGAGACTGATGGGAGAAGAGTGATTGGGGCAGCTCTAGGGAGAGGACAGGGGCCATGGGATGGAGGGTTCTGAGTCTGGAAGCTGGGGGAAGTTTGGGCCCTTGGTTGGCACTCCTGGGGGTGGAGAGGGAAGAGCTCTGTGACTTTTTCTGTCCTCCCGTGGCTCCCAGGCCTTCAATGTGATCAACGGTGGCTCTCACGCTGGGAACAAGCTGGCCATGCAGGAGTTCATGATCCTCCCGGTGGGGGCCGAGAGCTTCCGGGATGCCATGCGACTTGGGGCGGAGGTCTACCACACACTCAAGGGCGTCATCAAGGACAAATACGGCAAGGATGCCACCAACGTGGGGGATGAAGGTGGCTTTGCCCCCAACATCCTGGAGAACAGTGAGGGTGAGACCAAGACCCTACTTCCAGCTCGGTCTTGCTCCATTCCGGGACATCAGGAAGGGCCACATGCTTCACTGGGTCCCCAGGAGGCTGCGTGAGTGTCCTTGAGCTACGAGGTCCCAGTCCTCGGAGTGGGTACCAGAGGGCCTCACAAATTCATGTGCAGGCCTAAGAGGACCACCTTTACCTGTCCAGCCAGATGTGTCAGTATCTGCAAGTTCCCACGGAGCCCTAAAGGATTTGGGGAGGTGGTCCACGTGACCCGTGGGATCCATTCTCACCATGGATTCTAGTTTGATGAGATACCCCGAACTCTAAATCTATCCCATCTCCACCCCAACCTCTTAGGCCTCTAGGATCCCTAATTTTTTTCCCTGCCCTGGCAGAAACCTTAGCGTGAAGAGAAACTATACAGGCAGGTAGTGGCTGAGAGTTAACTTTTGGGGGCCAAATTGCCTGGATGTGAACTTTGACTTGAAGAGTTACTGGCTGGTGATCTTGCTCACTGAACAGTCTCTGTGCTTGTCTTTCTTATCTGTAAAACAAGAATAACAACAGTGTCTACCTCTTAGCATTATTGTGAGGATTAAGTTAGATCATAGGTGTAAAGTGCTGAGGTGACATAGTTAGCCCTCAATAAATGAAAACAACAAACTGTTATTAACAGAATTCCATTCCCCTGCCTTCCTCGAAGGTGGCCTGCTTATCGCAGTCCTGGGAATAACCCCAAAACAACCTTAAGCAGAACTCTCCCCAGCAACAGCCCTCCACCTCTGCTCTGAATTACTTTCTTCCTCTCATTCCTCCTTGGCCACCCTTCCTGCTGATGACCTCACTGTATTCCATCCCCAGCCTTGGAACTGGTGAAGGAAGCCATTGACAAGGCTGGCTACACAGAGAAGATTGTCATTGGCATGGATGTTGCCGCCTCGGAGTTTTACCGCGATGGCAAATATGACTTGGATTTCAAGTCTCCCGCTGATCCTTCCCGATACATCACCGGGGACCAGCTGGGGGCCCTCTACCAGGACTTTGTCAGGGACTATCCTGGTGAGAGCAAGGGCTGTGGCCGGGGGAGGGCAGGCGGCAGGCGGGGGTGTCTTGGGGGCAACTCTGGACCTGGTGAATGCTGACCCAGATGCTAGGTAGAGATGTCCTGAGAAGTGCCTGAGAACCAGGGATGGGGTGAAGGGGTCTCCTGCAGAGGCTGGGCTTTGGGTGTCCTGTGAATGGGCAGGAACCCGTGATGAATCTGTTCCAACTGCTTTGGATCCTGATTAAGGTCACCATCTCTGAAGCTGCTGGGGTCATGGGGCGGGTTTGGAAGGACCGGGGCACAGTAAGGCTTCCCTGGTGGCTCAGTCGGTAAAGAATCTGCCTGCAATGTGGGAGACCTGGGTCCGATCCCTGGATTGGGAAGATCCCCTGGAGGAGAACGTGGCCACCCACCCCAGTATTCTTGCGTGGAGAATTCCAGGGACAGAGGAACCTGGGGGGCTGCAGTCCTTGGGGTCACAAAGAGTCGGATACGACTGAGCAACTAAACACAGCACAGCAGAGGCGCGGTGAGAGGCTAAGACTGGAAGCATCGCAGTTCAGGGTGTTCAGTTGATAAACCGGATGCTGGGGAATTCCCTGGTGGCCCAGTGGTTAGGGCTCTGTGCTTTCACTACCTAGGGCACGGGTTCAACCCCTGGTTCAGGAACTAAGATCCCACAAGTCACCAGCTCAGCAAAAAAAAAAAGAAAGAAAACAAAACTGATGCTGAACGGGGCTGGGCTGTTGTATGGGTGAGGAGGAGCTGAAGTACCTTTCGCAGGCCTCCCAGTGACTCTTATCCCTGGAATGGAAGCAGTTGGTTTCCATTTCCTGAGACACAGCAAGAGAAAATAGGCATAAACTGCAGAATGAAAGGTTTCCAATAGCCATGAGGAGGGTTTCCTGGTAGAAAATAGGAAAATGCAAAGAAAGGTTGTGAGAAAGTTTCTGAACCCTTGTTTTCTTTGAAAGGTTTTGTGAAAAAATCAAGATAAGAATGAGTCAGGGGGAACTTCCCTAGTGATCCAGTGGCTAAGACGAGGTGTTCCCAATGCAGGGGGCCCAACCAAGACCTAGCGCAGCCAAATGAATAAAAAATAAATGTAAATGAAATATTAAGGGGTGGGATGGGGAGGAAGGTGGGAGGGAGGTTCAAGAGGGAGGGGGCGTAGGTATACCTATGGCTGATTCATGTTGATGTTTGGCAGAAACCAATACAATATTATAGAGCAGTGTGTATTAGTCCTTCAGTTGTGTCGAACTCTGTGACCCCATGAACTGCAGCCCGCCAGGCTCCTCCATGTAATTCTCCAGCAAGAATACTGGAGTGGGTGCCATTTCCTTCTCCAGGGGATCTTCCTGACCCAGGGATGGAGCCTGGGTCTTCTGCATTGCAGGCAGATTCTTCATTGTTTGAGCTATCCTTCAATTAAAAATAAATAAATTTAATTATAAAAAATATTAAATAAAAAGAATGGGTCAGGGGAGGCTTATATCAGAGGGGAGGAGGCTGAATTGGCCAGGGAATCTGATCTGTCCATGCAAGGACTCTAAGCGGGGCGTTCTCGCCTGATGCAGAGCCCCCTCACCGTTCTCCCAACAGTGGTCTCCATTGAGGACCCCTTTGACCAGGACGATTGGGCCGCCTGGTCCAAGTTCACAGCCAACGTGGGGATCCAGATTGTGGGTGATGACCTGACAGTGACCAACCCCAAGCGAATCGAGCGGGCGGTGGAGGAGAAGGCCTGCAACTGTCTGCTGCTGAAGGTCAACCAGATCGGTTCGGTCACTGAAGCCATCCAAGCGTGAGTGCCTCTGGGCCCTCCCCCACTCAACCCGTTTCTGCAGGACGCCTCCTGCCAGTGCCCCAGCCCAGCCTTGCCCACAAGTGCAGAAGGAGGCAGGGAGCCCCGAGTCACCTTCATGGCTCTCCTGGTTCTCCTCCCTCCATGCCCCCCGATTCTCTTTCCCCCTCCTGGACAGCTTCCCTCCAGGTGTTTCTTGATCAATGTCAGGGCTGGGGAGAGCATGTGGGCTGGGCTTCACTGCTGCTGCACCAAATGCAGGTGCAAGCTGGCCCAGGAGAACGGCTGGGGGGTCATGGTGAGTCACCGCTCCGGAGAGACTGAGGACACGTTCATCGCTGACCTGGTGGTGGGGCTGTGCACAGGCCAGGTGAGCCCAGGGAGCCCGTTGTGCAATTGGGGGGTTCTAGGCTCAGGTCGCTCTCCTTCCAGGTGTTTGTGGGCATCATGGCAATTTCGAGGGAGTGTAAGTTCTTCATGGGGTGAAAGGGTGGCCACTGAGCTGTTTGTCTTTTGGGATATTTCAGATCAAGACTGGCGCCCCGTGCCGTTCTGAGCGTCTGGCTAAGTACAACCAGCTCATGAGGTAAGGGAGCCCAGGGAATGGAAACCCAGGGCTCCAAGGGTTACAAGCTATGTGTGTCCACCATTTTGTCTCCAGTGCCCAGGGCCTGGAGGACAGTAGATATCCAGAAAGTATTTAGTTTTGAATGATGGCCTGATTGATGACCCATGGAAAGCCAGGGAATGCCCTCACTCAGGCCAGGCCCCAGGAGCACGTGGTGCAAGGGGCTTGGAGGATGTAGTGGGGGAACTCCTGGGAAGAGAAGCAGGGTCCTTCTGCTTGGCCGTTTCCTTTCTGACTCGTCTCTCTCAGAATCGAAGAAGAACTAGGGGATGAAGCTCGCTTCGCGGGACATAACTTCCGCAACCCCAGTGTGCTGTGAGTTCCTCCCTGCCTGGAGACCTGGAACCCCCTCACTCCGTCCTCTTCCTGGATCCTCTTCTTTCCGGTCCTGCTCGAAATTTCCACCCTGACACCGGCTCACCCTCCGCGCTGCGCCTTGGCTGGTCTAGCCTTGCCGTCTCTGCGCTCCCACCCTCTGGGTTCCGCGCTCTCCGCTTCTCCCTCCTTCCTCTTCTCTGTCCTTGAAAACTGGCCATGGACTGAGGACCGTAAGGGCATCCGCAGAAGACCCATTGGGGTCCCTGTGGAGCGTCTGGGTTGGTTGTCGAGGTGTGTAGAGGGGCCGTGTGTGCTTTGCGCTGAGTCCACGTGTTTCCAGGCTGCATATGAAGCAGGAACTGGGCAGTGCTGAGTGTGAGTACTGGGGAGGGCTGGCTGCCTGCTCAGGCCTGGTCTAAGGCTCCACTGTATTATTTATTCATTTATTTATTTTTCATTCATCTTGTTAATCAATCACTTCGCCATTACTCCGGGGCCTGAAAACTGGCCTGACTGGAGTGGGGACCATGTGTCTGTATTTCACGTGACTGTAGGTTCTGAGATGGCCTGGGGTGGGGGTCCTGCTGGAACTGGAAGGGCAGCAGAAAGGGGCCTCAGTGACGGCTCCTGGGCCAGAGGTGGGGCTGTGCGCCTGGGGACTTGTCCCCTGTCCCTCTCCCCCCAGCCCTAGCTTCCCCGTTCTTCCTCCAGCTGCACCCGTGCCATGTTTCACAGCTGCCAGCACCTCTGTGGCGCTGAAATGAACACTTCCATTAAAGTCTGAGTCACCGTGCATTCCTGTGTCTGAGGAGTCTTACTCTAGTCTACATGCGGGGAGAGAAGATGGAGCTCCTAGAAGTGGGGAAAACTGGATAGCAAAGATGACAGGTGGGCTTCCCTGGTGGTTCAGTAGTAAAGAATCCACCTGCCAATGAAGGAGACACGGGTTTGATCCTTGATCCGGGAAGATGCCACATGCCACAGAGCAACTAAGCCCAGTGTACCACAACTACTGAGCCTGTGCTCGAGAACCTGGGAACCGAAACTATTGAAGCTTGCACGCCTCCCTAGAGCCTGTGCTCTGCAACAAGGGAAGCCCACACACCACAAGCAGAGAGTAGCCCCCCAAAAGCCCAAGCAGCAATGAAGACTCAGCACAGCCAACAAAAAAAAAAAAGAAAAAAAAAGCTGGGGAGGGCACAGAAAGAGGAAGCAATCCAACAAATAAGGTCAGGAGGATGGCACTGCCTACACTTCCCTGGCCAGGTGGGGAGCTTGTTGGCCTGCCTTCCCCCTCTCCCCTCCCCGGCGGGGGAGGGGGTGGGTGGGGGAGGAATTAAGATTTTTAGCCTGGGGTCCAAGAATTCATAAAAGTATCAAAAACATTGTGTGTGTGTGCATTTTTGGAGAATGGGATCCAAAGTGTCTGCAGATTCACCAAGGCCCTTGATCAGAGAAGTGATGGAGCTGGTACTGGAACTGCTCTGGTGTACAGGTCCTCTCCCAGATTGAGTCTTGGAGCTCCTGGGATGGGCCAGCACTGTCTGGGCAGTGCCCCCTGCAAGCTGCAGAGGCCTGAGGACATGTAACTTCCAGTAAACTGGAAATTCAGGACCTGAGGTGATCAACAGGCCCCTGGCTGGGTGAGCCTGCGAGCAGGGGGCCAGTGTGTGACTGGAGACCATCACACTTGGGCTCCAGCAGAGCCCCAGAACTGAGACAGGAACGCAGGAAATACCTGGGGGTAGGGGGAGGATGAGCCCCCTCTTTCTATTTTGGTGCCTAAGTGGTGTCTGATTCAGTAACCCCATGGACTGTAGCCTGCCAGGCTCCTCTGTCTGTGGGATTTTGCAGGCAAGAATACTGGAATGGGTTGCCATGCCCTCCTCCAGGGGATCTTCCCAACCCAGGGATTGAACCCACATCCCCTGAATTGGCAGGCAGATTTTTTTTTTTTTTTTTTTTTTAATCACTGAGCCACCGTCTAGGGCTCAGCTACCTGGCCCGAGTGGTGGGGAGCTGCGGCCACTAGAGGGAGCCAAGGCTCTGCAGGAGGCCGACAGCTCCGGCGCCAGAGCCAGGGTGGGAGGAACCGCTAGGCTGCTCCCTCCGTGGGCCTCCTGCTCAGCTTCTACTCTGAGTTCTGGTACCGGGCCCCCTCTGCCATTCTGCCCAGCTCCAGGACTGGAAGAGGATTCCAGCTCTGTATGGGCAAGACCCGTTTCTCTGTTTTCTTTCCCGTATCGCTGACAACTTAGCCCTTTTCAGTCAAAGGGCGAGGTTTCTCGCCCCAACCTCTGTGCCTCTTCGTTCCAGCGCGGGCATCTCAGCTTTCCCTGCTCCTGTGTCTCCTGGCGCCCCTTTTTGTTTCCTTTGGGGCACCCCGCGGTTTACTCTGGGGTCCATTATACGCACCTTTCTTCAGTAACTCCTAGGCTGACTCCTGGCCGGAGCCATGTTTCCCAACCTCTGCCCTCTTTCCTCGATGGGTCACTTTGTCATGCACCCCCGCAAAAAAAGAACCCTCAGGTACTGGGGTGGATTGAGTTACATCTCCCCCTCCCTGGGCCTCCCAGGCCCCTCTCTCCACTTTTCTTATGTGCTGTTGCCTGGAAACGGGTGGGTTGTGGGGAGCTGGGGTGACCAATGATGGTGGGGTGTGTGTGATGCTCCCTGAAGCTGAACTGAATCCGGTCCTCAGGTTGGGGAGGATCTGGAGGGGAGAGGCCCTGGCTTTTCTTTTCACTCTACTTTTCTTTTAGGCTCAGATATATCACCATCCAGGTCAGTGGTAAAGAATCTGCCTGCAATGCAGGAGACATGGGTTCCATCCCTGGGTTGGGAATATCCCCTGGAGAAGGAAATGGCAACCCACTCCAGTATTCTTGCCTGGAGAATCCCACAGACAGAGGAACCTGGAGAGCTACAGTCCATGGTGTCGCAGAGTCAGATACGACTTAGGGACGCAACAACAACATGTCACCATCCTAGCTGAGCCCTTAGTGGTTAAAAAAGGAGGCAGAAGGGCTTAGCCTGGAAGGGAGTTGAGAAGAGCCTGGGCCAGGGCCCAGTGGGGGACTGAGCTGGGCAGTGCAGAGAGAGAGGAAATGCAATGGGGAGGGGGGACCTCAGGGAGAGGAGGAGTCTTGGAGCAAAGTTGGGGGTGGGGAGAAGGAGCTGGGGTCCTTTCAGGGTGCAGTGGGCAGCGGGTGGGTGGGGTGGAGTTGTCTGGAAAACCCTGAGGGATAAGGTGGGCCTGGGGTAATAGAGTGAGTGCCAGCTGATTCAAGAGTCCGAAGAGTGGGAATTCATTCCTAGGCCAGGGAAGGCTTCCTGCTCAGGCTCCCGGTGCACGGAATCCATTTAGCACTTCTGGGTATTCCTAGAGCTTGGCTGAGCTGGGCCTGGGGAAAAGGAGGCAAAATCTACCAGTTGCTCCCTAACCAGTCTCCTTCCTTCTCTGGAGGCTGGGTGGTGGTGGGGATCCCACCTTCAGGGCCCACCCTCAGCCTCAAGCCGGCCTCTGGCACAACTACCCCATCCCCGCCCCAAATCTGGAGTGCTAGCGAGGGCTCCCAATCCCGACTCCAGCTCCAGCTCTTCCCGGTTCCCAGCCTGCCTCCCTCCCATTCTCTGGCCTTCCCAATCTCTGCTGCCAAAAATCACCCAGCGTCTTGGTGTCCTTTGTCCTGAGAGATGTAGCTGCTTGGCGTGGGGCAGGGAGAGAGCCCAGGAGACCCTGGGCGGGGGTGGGGGTGGGGGTGGGGTGGGGGGTGGACTGGGGGTGCTGGCCTCCTGGCTGAAGACTGGGAGTGGCTGGGGGCTGTCAGGGGCAGAGGCTGCCTGGAGAGAGTCTGTGGTGGAATGGTCTCCACTTTAGAATAATCGGGGCACTTGAGGTTGTCTCCACATGGAGCCTAGTCCCCACCCCACCTCCCCCCTCCCCCCCACCAACAAGTACCATGAGTGATGACTTCGGACAGATTTGAGATGGAAAATGGAGCGACCGCCAGCCAGAGGGCCTGGGGAGGGTGTCCCACTTCCATAAATGAACGTCTTCCCTGTGCCGGCCTGTCCTTCTCATTCCTATCGTTGCCTTCTCCTGCTTTTCCCTCCCGTGTCCACCAGCTTGTCCATGGACTTTTCCTCTCAGGGCCACCAAAGGCCTAGACTGCTCTTATATTTCCTCCTAACCGTCTTTACTCCCTCCCCCCCTTCTATCTCCCTTGTCTTGCCCAAAAAACTCTCCTCAGCTCTTTCAGAACCCGCCCCCACCCCCCAATCCAGCCATCCCAGTTTCCCACCTTCCTTTCCCACCCAGAACCCAGTCTCCCTTGGAATCTGCATCTAGCCCCACCTCCTTCATCCTTTCTTAAGGCTCCTCTAGTTTTCCTTCTTTCTCCACAGGACATCGCTAGACTTGTCACTCCCCCAAATTCTTATGTTCTCTGTTCTTTCCCCAACACCCATCACCCCCAGACGCTTCACTCTTCCAGAAACCCATCCTCTCGAATATGTCTCCATCTTGTCAATTTCTTCCCCTCCTTAGGACCCCAAACTTCATCCCATTCTCTCACAACTGCCCCCCCCTAACAAACCTCTTCCGCTATGTGTCTGTCACAGACGCCGTCACCCCAAGCTTCTTTCCCCTGGTCACATCTCATTGCCCCCAAGAAGCTCCATCCCTCCAACCTCACCCCATCCCCGCGGCTTTGCTACACACCCACAGCCTCCCCCCTCACCTCCGCCACACACCCCTAGGCCCCCCAAACTTCTCCAGCCTCCCCCATAACGGCCCGCGCCCCCCGCCCCCACCTAGCCCTCTCCAGCGCCAGGCCCGCGGGCTCCCCGCATTCCGCCTCGGCGCACCCCTCCCCGCGCCCCGGGCCCCTCGGCCTCGGTCTCGGCCAGCTCGCGCGGCGCCTCCCCCTCTCCGGATCCCCTCCCCCCTCGCCGCTCGCCTCGCGCTCCCTCCCTCGCGGCTCCCTCCCGGCCCCTCTCTCCTCCGTTCCTCCGCGCTCCCTCCTTCTCCCTCTTCCTCCCTTCTCCCATCCCCCTCTCCCAAGCTCCCTCCCTTCGCCGTCCGCTTTCCTGTGCGAGTCGCCGGACGCGCCGCCCAGCCCGCCCGCCCGCAGCCCCGCTTCGGGCAGGGGCCTGGGGCCGGGACCCGTTTCGGGGGTACCGGCGGCCTCGGGGAGGGGCCAGGAAGGGGCGAGAGAGACGACCGCCGGGCAGGGGCGGAGGCCGCGGGCGGAGGCCGCCTAAGGGGGTCGGGGATCGCGGCGGTGTGGGCTGCGCCGGGCGGGCGCGGGCGGTGGGCGGGAGGCGGCGGGTCGCAGCCGCGCGGAGAGCCGGCCGGGCCGCGGGGGCGGACGGCGGCGCGGCGGGGGCGGGTGGCGCGGCCCGGGCGTTCCGGGTGGCCGGGGGAGGCGGCGGGCCTGGGGAGGGGCCGAGCGAGAGCGGGGATCGGGATTTGCTCCGGAGGCCGGCGGGCGACTGGGGCCAGGTGGGGTAAGAGGGGGGATGGGGGCCGCCCTCCAGGGGGGTCGGGGCCGCCGCCGCCGCCGTCGCGGCGGCGACTGAAGCCGGGAAGAGGAGAGGGGGGCGGGGGAGCGGCCGCCGCCGCCCCCCGGAGGCGCCGGAGCCCCGAATCCGCTCGGAGCCAGCCAGCCGTCCCGAGCTACAACCAGGTAAGCCCTGCTGCCGCCTGGGCCTCGGGCCCGCCGGGGTTCTGGTCCGCGGCTCCCCACCCCCACCCTTCCCAGTTCCCCCTCCCGCAGCCGCCGCCGCCGCCTCCATTTGTTATTTTTCCGATCTGGTCCCCCACTGCGGGCAATGCCCGGCTTGAGGCTGGGGGCTCAAGGGGTGGGGCCGGCCCCCGAGGAGGGAAGGGGGTCGGGGCACTTGGAGGATCTGGAAGGTAGGGGGAGGTGGGAGGGTCTCAGGAGGAGGGCCAGTGGGGCAGGAGGGTAGGCAGGACCCCGAGACCCAAAGAGGAACCCCGAGGTGGGAGTTTGGCGGAGGAAAAACGGGGTGCCCGGGAGGGGGCTTTGGGCGAAGCCAAAAAGGAATGGAGAGATGGCAGCAAGGTGGAGCATGAGGACTCCAGGAGAAGCCCCGAAGGCTCAGAACCCGGGTGTCAGAGCCCGGGGTTCGGGGTGCCAGGTATAGAAGGGAGGTGGGAAATGGGGAAGGGGTGTGGTAGGTAGATGGAAAGGGTTTGTAGCTGACTGAGGGAGGAGATTGGAACCTGGGGGAAACGGGACTCGCTCCGAGAGGGCTGCCTTTGAGAAGAAAAACCCGGCGTATTCCCCGGGTGGAAGTGGGAAGGTGATGCCTTTGTGACTCAATTTTCTTTCCCCAACTCCGGGTCACCTCTGACCCTGTTTTTCCAATCCCAGGCGTAGGTACTTCTTGGAGAGGGGCATGCTGGGGCCCAGTAGTGTAGTTCCTCCTCCAAGTGATGAGGAAGACAGAACCCCTGGAGGGAAACTTAGGGGGAAACGGTTTCTGGGAGGGTGGACTGGAGCAAACTGGGCAATCTTACAGGCACTCCAAACAAGTTGTGACCCCCACCCACAAATCCCCAGAGCACCCACTGCCCCTCTAGCTGTGGTTTCTTTAAGAGGGGGTGGATCTTCATTACTGTTTTGTGCTCAAAGATTTCCCTTTGTGCACGCACTTATCTCTACTGGGGTAGGTACTCTTTAAGCTCCCTTCCCTGAGGGTGCCATAGGAGGACAGGAGTTGCTTTGGCAACTGTAGGGGGAGTGGCTGACAGATGGACCCCTGGGATGGACTCTTGAGGGGCAGGGTCTGCCATTTTCTTGCCATGGCAATGATCCAGTGGGATGTCCAAGAGATGGGGGCTCAGAATCTTGATGGGGGCCTCAGCCTTTCACTGTGTCCTTGGGACTCTTGGCTGAGTTCTGGAGGATGTTTCTGATGCTGCTGGTGGAGAGGAGGTTCCTCGGAGCCTCCACCCAGCTCCATCCAGCTGTCTTTGGGAACAAGTAGACATATTCCTTGCAGGTCATGTGTGTTTCTTCAAGTCCTTCCCCTTAGGCATGGTGGGAGGATAGAAATGCTCCTGATCCTTGGCAGTTCATTATTAGAGACTTTAAAAAAATGTTATTAATTTTATTTTTGGCTGCTCTGGGTCTTCTTTGTGGCGTGCGGGCTCTTTTTCCTGTACACGGGCTTTCTTGAGTTTCAGGGTGCCCGCTTCTCATTCTTGCTGGCTTCTCTTGTTGTGGAGCATGGGCTCTAGGGTGCTCAGGCTCAGTAGTTGTGGCATACGAAGCTTTGTTGCCTCATATGAAGTTTAGTTGCCCCGCAACATGTGGGATCTTAGTTCCTGGATCAGGGATCAAACCTGTGTCCTCTGCATTGGCAGGCAGATTCTTAACCACTGGACCACCAGGCAAGTCCCAGGGCTTTTTGTTTACAGTAATCTTTTTGCTTCTTTGTGCAGATTTTCTCCCTTTTCTTAAACTTGAGTCTTCCTTCCCAGGTATCCCTTTTCCTTTTCCCCAGACTGTCTCCATGGTGACCCTTTCCCTCAGCCAGCCTTCGACCTTCTATTTCTCCCACCTTGTAAGCATGGCTAGGCCCTCCATGCCCATCCCAGATGACAGTGGCCCAGGGGAGAGGGCTGTGTATCAGCTGGTGTGGTGGGCTTCAGGACCAGAGCCAGGAGACCTGGTTCCTGGCCTAGTCCTGGCTGCACCTCTGAGTAACTGTGACCTTGGGCAAGTCACTTCTCTTTCTTTGAGCCTTGGCCTCACTGACTAAGGGTCACAGATAAGATGGTATCTGAGGTCCCAGTGACAACTGTAGATCCTGAAGCTTAGGCCCTACCTTGTTATCTGCTGGTCTGGGCTGCACTGTTATCTAGGACTGGTTTGTTAGTCTGGAAGTTCTGGAACAATGGTGGGGGCTGGGCCTACGTTCCTGAAATTTACCCTGCAAGCCCATCCTAGAAAGCCTTGTGCCTCGAGTGTATTCCTTCTGATCTCTATTACATTTCTCCCTTAATTTCTTTTCCTGTTCTTACTCTTTTCCCTTATTTTTCATGTTTCCACCTCCCCAGTCTGGCCTTTATAATTTTACTTTTGCAGTAAAGTGCTTGAAGGTGAAGGTGCTTATTTTTTGCAGACACACAGTAAGTGCTTTATAAATTGGAATTACAGTGACGGACTACTAGAGCAGGAAGGAGGGTAGTTAGCTTAGCTTGTAGGTGCTAAAACAGGCTCCTGGATCAGGAATGTATGTATAACCCAACCCTATCTCCTCCTTTCTCCTGCCACTCCTGCTCCCCAGGGTCACCTACCCTTTTATGACTGCTTTTCTTCTTCAGAGCTACCCATTGCTAATTTTATCAGATTTCAACTGATTAAAAGTTGAGGTGGGGGAGGGGCACACTGGGCTTGCTCTGTTCTTCAGGTACATCCATTCCTGCCTTTCCCTGACTCACCTACCGTGAAGATGGTTCTGTGATAGGAAGACAAGTACCCTCCTTTACAGGGGCTGCCAAAAGACACACCAGTCACTATCACCTCTCTTGTGCTTTCCTTAAGATTGTTTCCCCCTTTTGTTATGTTGGGTTTTGTTCTTTGGGTTTTGGTGGGGGTGGGTTGACAATATTAGAAAACCAATTTACACAGCAGCTCAAAAATGTGGTAATAGTTGTAGTGGAAGAGAAATGGCTGGCAGACTGGGCAGAGCATCAGTTGTAAGCTCAGACCTGGGCTTCGACCCAGCTATTTTGTGACTTTAAGTAGATTTTTAGTAAGTTTCCTGGAAAAGTTAGGCTCGCCCCTCACTGCATGCCTCATGAGAGTTCAGTGGAGGTGAGTGAGAAGGTGAGTGAGAAGGAATTACTTTCCCAAGGTATTCCTTGGGAAAATATGCTATAGAATGCAGAAATGCTGTTTCCATAGCCAGGGCTTTCAGCTCAGAGTAGGTGGCTAAGCTTGGTCTGTTCCCACCAAGGCCAGCAGCACTTCATTCGAGACCTGCTAAAGTCAGTGGGTTTAAAGGTCAGTAGCAAAAAGAGATCAGAACACCCATATGTACAGGACATTGCGAGGGATATAGAAAGGAAGAAAACAGTAAGAAGATAGTATTTTGTGGACTTCCTTGGTGGTCTGGTGGTTAAGAATTTGCCTGCCAATGCAGAGGACACGGGTTCAACCCCTGGTCCGGGAAGATCTCCCGTGCCGTGGAGCAACTAGACCTGTGAACCACAACTATTGAGCCTCTGCTCCACAACAAGAGAAGCCAATGTGACAAGAAGCCGGGGCCCAAAAACCCTCCTGCAGCAACCAAAAATAAATAAAAAGAAGATAGTATTTTTGCTCTCAAAAGATCTTATGGTAAGTAACATGGAGAGATGTGACACTTAGCAGGAAACACAAGTGTAAATGAAAATTGCTGACTATGTAGATAGGGATATATAAGGAAACATATCGATGTATATAGATTGGCTATGAGGAGCTGGGAGCCCCTGTCTAAACCAGATGGGAGGACAGGCTTACTTATGTATAAACTCGGAATGTTTGCTCAGTGATCTCCACGGATTTGGTTGGTAAAGTGAAAGCTCTGAGTTTTCCTCCAGCCTTAGGGGACCCAAGCACTAGAGCAGGGGTCTTATGAGACTCAGAACTGAAGTTCGGCACTTTGGGGACACCTCAGTTTGGCCTTCGCATTGGTAGGGCTGCGCGCCTTTGCACTGTTGAATGGGACATTGTTCTACAACCTACTCTAATGTGAAGAAAGATTCTTTTCATATCTCTGAGACTGATCTAGGCCTTCTGAGAATTCTCCTCACCAACTTCTGATGAGAGTATAGCTAAGTACTGAAAAAAAAGCATGCGCTTGGAAGTCAGGGGGATGGGGCTTGATTCTGGCAGTCTCTAGTTCCTCACTGTGTACTCATCGCGTGAAGTTGGGCAAGTCACAATCACAATCTTTGATCCTCAGTCTCCTCACCTATATAATGGGAATAATAAGACTACCTCCTTTATAGGGTTGGGCTTCCCTGGTAAAGAATCCACCTGCAATGTGGAGACCTGGGTTCGATCCCTGGATTGGGAAGATCCCCTGGAGAAGGGAATGGCTACCCACTCCAGTATTCTGGCCTGGAGAATTCCCTGGACTGTATAGTCCATGGGGCACAAAGAATTGGACACGACTGGGCGACTTTCACTTTCAGGGATGGTTATAAATATGAAATGAAATGGGGCTTTATGTCAACTAAGGGCTTGACATAAAGAAGGCACTCAATAAATCAGCTAATATTTCAGGTACACTTCTTTGTGCTCCTTTTGTAAGGCTCTGTGGAATTTCGTGTGCACATATATTTCCATGGGGGAAGTAGTGTGATCTCCTGAATCGGGGCACATAGAAACATCTGCGCTTTCTGCCTTCCCGAGAGATGAAGGGGATGACATTGCCAGCAGAGGTTCCCTCACTTACAGACAGCCCCCCATGGGAGCGGCCCATGGGCAAGTCAGCAGTGTGTCATGGCCGGGCTGCCCACTCAGCCCCTTGACAAGTGCAGTAGTACCTCGTTCAGACTCTGTTCTCCAGTTTGGAGACTTTGATGGTTCTTTTTCCAACAGGCTTCACTGCAGACAGACCCTGCAAGTTCCAGGTGCTGAAAACTTGGGAGAGCCTGCTTCTTGCTTCCCAGGCCGTAGCTGGGGGGACCTTAGGGTGAAGCAGAGAAGTTTCTGTATCCAGCTGCCCGGGCAGAGGAGAATGGGGTCTCCACAGCCTGAAGAATGAAGACACGACAGAATAAAGACTCAGTGAGTAGGAGCTAAAATGAGAGACACAGAAGACCACAGTCAGGGAAGATTCTGACCTGTCCCAGTGCTCCGCTCACCCCGGCCACCCTCCTCGACTCTTTCCTTCCTCCTTTCTTCTTCCCCCGACAGCCGAGCCTGGCTTTGAACCCCATCCTTCCGTGACAGCCACTGGAGGGGAATAGAAAGAAGGCACAGGATGAAATGAGGTATAATGTAGAAAACCGCATCATCTGCTCACTTCCTTCTCCTTCAGATGTCAATGAGGAGTGGACGGAAGAAAGAGGCCCCTGGGCCCCGGGAAGAGCTGAGACCGAGGGGCCGGGCCTCCCCTGGTGGGGTCAGCACGTCCAGCAGCGATGGCAAAGCCGAGAAGTCTAGGCAGACGGCCAAGGTATTCTGTCCCCATGTCCTGCCACAGGATGCCCAGGCACTGGGGCTGACGGTGTATGTTGTGTGTTGGGGGAGCTTCCTGTCTGGCCGAGGGCACTGGTGGAGCTCGGGAGTACAAGATAGGAGTTTTCTTTCTCTCTAACAGAAAGCCCGAGTAGAGGAAGCCTCCACCCCAAAGGTCAGCAAGCAGGGCCGGAGTGAAGAGATCTCAGAGAGCGAAAGTGAGGAGACCAACGCACCAAAAAAGACCAAAACTGAGGTGGGAGACCCTTGTTGCCATCATGACCATTTTCTTGACATTCTTTCACCCAAACTTTCTTTCACTCACAATTCTTACTTTGTCTGCAATATGAAAGAAAAGTCTTATCCGAATGCATATGAAACTGGCCTGTCTGGATGTCAGTCAGATCTTTAGGGCTCTGGCCAGTGTCAGGTGGACAGGCAGGGCCAAAGAGGAATGGGTAGAGGGTGGGGGATTCTAGCCTCTCCCTTTCTAGGGCCTGGTTTTCAGGCAGGGTCTGGGGAGGAGATCCAGGGTGAGAAGTCTCAGTAGGAGGAACGAGTAAGTCATAAAGAACATGCAGAAGTGGTCTTTTTAAGAACCAGTGGTTTCTGCGATGTTTAATTAGAAGGGTAGATGAGATGAGAGGATGGCAGATGGGCTGGTGGAAGATAAGGATTTGGGTTCAGCTGTGGAATGGGAGGAGATGCTAGAGATGGATGCCTGAGGAAGGAACTGGGTTTGCCCCAAGGGAACTTGGATGCCTGCTAGGGAGCAGCGGAGAGACTGTGAGGGTGGAGGATCCCCAGATGGCCGGGCGGTGGGCTTGAGCCAGAGTACTCTTCACATCGTGGTGCAGTGGTGTGCTGTGGATGGGAAATCATTCTGTGCCAGCGAGGCCCCAAATCCCGGGGAGGCAGGAAAAGCAAAGGCCGCCATGGCTCTCCCTCTTGTGCAGCAGGAGCTGCCCCGGCCCCAGTCTCCCTCTGATCTGGACAGTCTGGATGGGCGGAGCCTCAATGACGATGGCAGCAGCGACCCCAGGGACATCGACCAGGACAACCGGAGCACGTCTCCTAGCATCTACAGCCCTGGAAGTGTGGAGAATGACTCCGACTCATCTTCTGGCCTGTCCCAGGGCCCTGCCCGCCCCTATCATCCACCTCCACTCTTCCCTCCCTCCCCTCCACCGCCTGACAGCACCCCCCGACAGCCAGAGCCTGGCTTTGAACCCCACCCTTCTGTGACACCCACTGGATATCATGCTCCCATGGAGCCCCCCACATCTCGGATGTTCCAGGCTCCTCCAGGGGCTCCTCCCCCTCATCCACAGCTCTACCCTGGGGGCTCTGGTGGGGGGGTTTTGTCTGGACCCCCATTGGGTCCCAAGGGGGGTGGGGCTGCCTCTTCAGTGGGGGCCCCTAGTGGGGGTAAGCAGCACCCCCCACCCACCACCCCCATTTCAATATCAAGCTCTGGGGCTGGTAGTGCTCCCCCAACGAAGCCGCCTAACACTCCAGTCGGTGGTGGAAACCTACCATCTGCGCCACCACCAGCCTCCTTCCCCCACGTGACACCGAACCTGCCTCCCCCACCTGCCCTGCGACCCCTTAACAATGCATCAGCCTCTCCTCCTGGCCTGGGGGCCCAGCCACTACCTGGGCATCTCCCCTCCCCCCATGCCATGGGGCAGAGCATGGGTGGACTTCCTCCTGGCCCGGAGAAGGGCCCCACTCTTGCTCCTTCACCCCATCCTCTGCCCCCTGCGTCCTCCTCTTCAGCCCCTGCCCCCCCGATGAGGTATCCGTACTCATCCTCTACTAGCAGCTCTGCAGCAGCCGCCTCTTCTAGTTCTTCTGCCTCTGCCTCCCAGTACCCCGCTTCCCAGGCACTGCCCAGTTATCCCCACTCCTTCCCTCCCCCGACCAGTCTCTCTGTCTCCAATCAGCCCCCCAAGTATACGCAGCCTTCTCTCCCATCCCAGGCTGTGTGGAGCCAGGGTCCCCCCCCACCTCCTCCCTATGGCCGCCTCTTAGCCAACAGCAGTGCCCACCCAGGTCCCTTCCCTCCTTCAGCTGGAGGCCAGTCCACGGCCCACCCATCAGCCCCAACACATCACCACCACCACCAGCAACAGCAGCAGCAGCAGCAACCACCACCACCACATCACGGGGGCTCTGGGCCCCCTCCCCCTGGAGCATATCCTCACCCCCTGGAGAGCGGTGGTTCCCACCATGCACACCCGTATGCCATGTCTCCCTCCCTGGGGTCTCTGAGACCCTATCCACCAGGGCCAGCACACCTGCCCCCACCTCACAGTCAGGTTTCCTACAGCCAAGCAGGTCCCAACGGACCCCCAGCCTCCTCTTCTTCCAATTCCTCTTCCTCCTCTCAAGGGTCCTACCCGGGTTCACACCCTTCTCCTTCCCAGGGCCCCCCAGGGGCGCCCTACCCCTTCCCACCGGTGCCTCCGGTCACCACTTCCTCGGCCACACTTTCCACGGTCATTGCCACAGTAGCTTCCTCGCCAGCAGGCTACAAGACAGCCTCCCCACCTGGGCCCCCGCCTTATGGCAAGCGAGCTCCGTCCCCAGGGGCCTACAAGACAGCCACTCCACCTGGATACAAGCCGGGGTCGCCGCCCTCCTTCCGAACGGGGACCCCACCGGGCTACCGAGGCGCCTCGCCGCCCGCAGGCCCAGGGACCTTCAAGCCGGGCTCGCCCTCCGTGGGGCCCGGGCCGCTGCCGCCTGCGGGGCCCTCCAGCCTGTCATCCCTGCCTGCACCGCCTGCGGCTCCCGCCTCTGGGCCGCCCCTGAGCGCCACGCAGATCAAACAGGAGCCGGCCGAGGAATATGAGACCCCCGAGAGCCCGGTGCCCCCGGCCCGCAGCCCTTCGCCCCCTCCCAAGGTGGTAGATGTGCCCAGCCACGCCAGTCAGTCGGCCAGGTGAGCGCCGGGGCGGGGGTTGGGGGTGGCGGGCGAGGGATGGGCTCCGCGTTCGTTTGATGCTTTTCAAAGTACTCCAGGCCCCAAAATACTCCGGCGGCTCTCGGCCGCCTGTGGGGGTGCCGCTCGCAGGGGCTGAGCGCGCGCTACCTCGGCGCCTGGCAGGTTCAACAAACACCTGGACCGCGGCTTTAACTCGTGCGCGCGCAGCGACCTGTACTTCGTGCCGCTGGAGGGCTCCAAGCTGGCCAAGAAACGGGCCGACCTGGTAGAGAAGGTGCGGCGCGAGGCCGAGCAGCGCGCGCGCGAAGAAAAGGAGCGCGAGCGCGAGCGGGAACGCGAGAAGGAGCGCGAGCGCGAGAAGGAGCGCGAGCTGGAACGCAGCGTGGTGAGTGCGTCACTGCGCGCGCCGCCCGCCTCGGGGCCGCCCTCTACGCGACTCAGGATGGTTCGACGTGGGGGGGTGGTGGTGGGGAGGTGGCGTGCGCCACCTGTCGAACAGGAGGAGCCATGGCAACCCAGGAAATGGAGATCAGAGGATTCCAGCAGCAGGAATTGCATCCCTGGGCTGAAGAAAGGCAAGCTCAGGTCAGAGTACCCGTGGATCGTAGAAAGATCATCTCCGTAGGAAGAGAAGGGGCAGGGAAGTCCCTGGCAGGCCGAGTTACAGTAAGCTGAGGCTTTAGGCATTCAGATGCTGAGACAAATGAGCAGCTAAGGACCCGGACCTGCCTTGTTGACCCCGCGTCTCCCTGTGTCCCACAGAAGTTGGCTCAGGAGGGCCGTGCTCCAGTGGAGTGCCCATCTCTCGGCCCAGTGCCCCATCGCCCTCCATTTGAGCCGGGCAGTGCTGTGGCTACAGTGCCCCCTTACCTGGGCCCCGACACTCCAGCCCTGCGCACCCTCAGTGAATACGCCCGGCCCCACGTGATGTCTCCTGGCAATCGCAACCATCCATTCTACGTGCCCCTGGGGGCAGTGGACCCGGGGCTCCTGGGTTACAATGTCCCGGCCTTGTACAGCAGTGACCCAACAGCCCGGGAGAGGGAGCGGGAAGCCCGTGAACGAGACCTGCGTGACCGCCTCAAGCCTGGCTTTGAGGTGAAGCCCAGCGAGCTGGAGCCCCTACATGGGGTCCCTGGGCCAGGCCTGGATCCCTTCCCCCGGCACGGAGGCCTGGCTCTGCAGCCCGGCCCCCCGGGCTTGCACCCTTTCCCCTTCCATCCGAGCCTGGGGCCCCTGGAGAGAGAACGTCTAGCGCTGGCAGCTGGGCCCGCCCTGCGGCCTGACATGTCCTATGCGGAGCGTCTGGCGGCTGAGAGGCAGCACGCGGAAAGGGTGGCCGCCCTGGGCAATGACCCGCTGGCGCGGCTGCAGATGCTCAACGTGACCCCCCATCACCACCAGCACTCTCACATCCACTCTCACCTGCACCTCCACCAGCAGGATGCCATCCACGCAGGTGAGACTCCCTCGTCCTTGGCCAGGCCCTTTGGGATCCCTGTGCACCCTGGCAAGTCATTGGGCGCTTCTGTTGCTCAGGCCTGGACCTCCCACCCCACGTCTGGCCTGAGCCGGTCTCCTGAGATTGCTGCCCTGGTCTTTGCCTCCCCAGCCCTACTGCAGAGACCCTGCCCCACACCCCAGCCACATTCAGGTCTGCATCTCCCCCCACACCCCAGGTAGAAGCTGGAGGTGGAAACCTTTAAAGGAGTGCGACCTTCCTCCCCTCACAGCCTCTGTCCCTGAGCCCTTCTCATAACTATTTCCTTGCTCCTCTGGGTTCAGCTGTATTGTTTCTTGCCATCTTCTCCATTCAGGCAGAGGTGATTCATGTTCCTCTCCCAATCTATAGATCTGTGCCTTTCTAGAAAGAGCCCTGTGGCTCAGGTTGTGGGATCACAAGGGACAACGAGCTTTACTCACAATGAGTCTTTCCACCATTTTTCTAATTGTCAGAACACTGCCCCATTTAGCCTTACACTCACATTCATTCCAGGCTCCTTGTGTTCTCTCTTTTAAGTTCCTCCCTGTCTCATTTCCTAAACTTCCTTTTCTCTTCCATCTCCTCTCGGTAGTCCACTCCCTTCCTATTCCTCAGGTCCCTCTGAGAACTGGAATCTCCTGTCTTCTGCCATCCGTCACTCTGTCCCTCCTGCAGTAGGGTCTTGCCCTGTCCATCTCCTAGACCTCTAGCCCCTCCATTGTGCCTTTTTTGATTTGCTGGATCACCCTGTTTTGATCGTCCACCTCTCTTCCCAGGCATGGAGCCCTTCACCCAAATGCATGGTTTTCCCCAAACCTGCCTTCTGTTGACACCTTCCTCTTCTCTACCCTCCAGCCTCTGCCTCGGTGCACCCTCTCATTGACCCCCTGGCCTCAGGGTCTCACCTTACCCGGATCCCCTACCCAGCTGGGACCCTCCCCAACCCCCTTCTTCCTCACCCTCTGCACGAGAACGAAGTTCTTCGTCACCAGCTCTTTGGTAAGGATGGAGGTTGGGGGTGGGGACGGTTTCTCGAGAGAATGGAGGAAGTTAGGTGCTGGAATCAGTCTGACTGGGCTTGGGGAGAGATGAGGTGGCGGGAGGAACTGGGAATGGAAGCAGGATGGCTGAGGCCCTGGCTGAGAGGCACAGATGTTAAGGTCAGGCTCAGAGGCCTGGATCCTTACCACCTCTGGCAGCTTGCAGGACTGACTGTCACCTAAGTTGATTCGTGGTGGTTCCTCTGTATGTACAGTCTGGCCACCTGAGTACCTCATCAGTCACGTGGCCCCTGCCCTTCCTGCCCACAGCTGCTCCATACCGGGACCTGCCAGCCTCCCTCTCTGCCCCGATGTCGGCAGCTCACCAGCTGCAGGCCATGCACGCGCAGTCGGCTGAGTTGCAGCGCTTGGCACTGGAGCAGCAGCAGTGGCTGCATGCCCATCACCCGCTGCACAGCGTGCCGCTGCCCGCCCAGGAGGACTACTACAGGTACCACAGGGTGCCCGGGACCCGGCGGAGGGGACGCACCCCAGCCCGACAGGGGTGGGTGTGGCCCCCGTGGGAGGGGACCCATCGGCAGTGAGTGGGGCCGGTCAGGATGGACCTCAGTCTCTCCCCACCCCCACCCCCACCCCGACTCCCTGCTCTGCCTGCTCTCCCCCCAGTCATCTGAAGAAGGAAAGCGACAAGCCGCTGTAGGACCCGCCATCGAGAGAGCACCATGGCCCCTGCCTCTGGACCCAGGAGGCCTCTCTCCCCTCCTGCCACTCAGAGCCTCCCGGTGCGGCTCAGGCCCCAAGCAATCGGGCCTCTGGGCAGGAGGGAGGAAGGGACAGACGCAAGGCCGAGGAGGAAGGGACAGACGCAAGGCCGAGGCTCCTGTGGTGTGCGGAGGCGGGGAGGGGGCGGGTGGGGGCAGAAAGCGCACACTTATCTTGGACCGGGTCCCTCTCCCTTGGCCCCCGACTTTATTCCTCCCCCACGTCAACCCCCCCCACCCATGGCCGCTGCCCGCCCCCCACCCCTGGTGTGATTATTTCATCTGTTAGCTGTGGCTGTTTTGCGTAGCATCGTGTGCCGCCCCTGCCCCTCCCCAGCTGCCCCCCCCCCACCGTGTGCGCGCCCCACTGCGATGTACGCCCCTCCCCCCCACATTAATAATTTATATATATAAATATCTATATGACGCTCTTTAAAGAACATCCCAAACGAAACCAACCAAACAAAAACATCCTCACGACTCCCCAGGAAGATGTCTGTGGCTGTTTCTTTGTGGGCTGTGGGGCGTGGGTGGGGGTGTGGGTCTCCGCACAGTGACACCTCGAGAGAAAGCCGTGCGACCTCCCAGAGCCAGCCCGGAAGTGGGTAGGGACCCTGGCGAGTTGGAGAGGGGACTCACAAAGAGTTCCTGGAGTCCTGGCTCCGCCATAAGGGGGTGCCAGGGCAAGTCCTGACCCTTTCTGCCAAGGCTGGGCAGTCAGGATGCTGGCGGCCCAGGACAGCTCTAGGGAACTACGCAAACTCGGGAGGCGTTTCTGCCACTGGTCCCACAGCTAGAAGCCTCCGGGGACCCGAATCCTTTTGGTTGAGTAGCTAGAAATGGTGATACAGCGGAGGTGCAGGGGGCGTGGCTGCAATAAGTTTAGAACCCAGGTGTCTTAACCACCCTAAGGTCGCGGGGAGAGGGAGTGGGGGAACAATTTCAAACGCCCAGAAGGGAAGAGAAATTACAGGGCGTCAACTCACACCTCGACGAAAGACCATTTTAGGAAAGCGCGGGAGCCGCCGAGCTCTTCTGCGGCGAAGCCCTGTCTGCGTTCTTAAAAACTGAAGGGGGCGTGACTGGCTTCCTACTCAGCCAATCGGCACTGGCTCATTTGCATAGGCCCCCACCCAACGTTCACAAACTCTAGACACGAAGGATTTAAGAGAGTTCCTTAGAACATGGTCTTCCCCTTCGAAAGTCGCAGTGTGTCTCGTTATCTGTACAGCAGTAGGAGCTAGGAACCGGCCGTCGGGGCTCACCCTCACCGACAGCGGGGTTGATGGCTATGCCGCGCTCCCTCCGGCAGCTACGCACGCAGTGTTACAGCTCTTTTAGAATTTGTCTAGCAGGTTTTCCGGTTCGCACCGGAAAGCCCCTCCCACATAAGTGGTTATCAACAATAGACTGATATTTGGGTGGGAAGCTGTTGTTGTTCTCCTGATTCGGTTTTTTTTTTTTTTTTTTTTGGTCTACGTGTGGTTGGCTAGTTGCTGGCGGAGAAAATCCGGGAGGTTGGGACTCTTGTCGGGAAGTTTCCGGCTCTGTCTGATGTAGCTTCCCGTTCGCTTACCCCCTGCACCGGGAGGGCCGCACTAGAAACCGGTTCGTTTTTTGCCAGCTCGTCGCTACCGCACGTGCATCTTTTGTCCCATGGCGTCCGCCTCGGCTCAATCCGCGGCCCTGAGTGCCGAGCAGGCCAAGGGTGAGAAGCCTCCCATTTGCCGGGTGGGCTCTTTTCTCGAGAAGGGCGCTGGGCGAGAGGTGTGACTGCATTCGCTGGGAAGTGGGGGCGCGCGGGACCGTCCTCTCTTCAGAGGGGCCTCCATGCTCTCAGCGAGGAATTCGGGGGCCGAGCTCGGTTATTACGGCTTAGGTTCACTAATCCGCTGCCCTTTTCCTTGCGCTCTCGGCCGCGCGGGTCGGCTGGACTCGGATGCCCACTCGCGGCGGCGACTCCTCCCTGGGCTGCATCTGCGCACAGTGGTCCTGGCCGAGGTGATCCAGGCTTTCTCGGCGCCGGAGAATGCCGTTCGCATGGACGAAGCTCGGGACAACGCGTGCAACGACATGGGCAAAATGCTGCAATTCGTGCTGCCCGTGGCCACGCAGATTCAGCAGGAGGTTATTAAAGCCTACGGCTTCAGCTGCGACGGGGAAGGTGGGTCGGACGGGGGTCGGCGGTGCACTGGATCGAGGAGAGGACGATGGATCTGTTGGGTCCCTGAGCCGTCGTCCCCTTTCTCGCCACACGGCGGCAGCCACAGTCTTAACAGTGTTGGCGCTCAGAGCCCAGGGTCTGCTGTGAACTTGAGCCAAGAGAGGTTCTTAAGTGCATGTTGTAGTTACCATTAACTATACTGTTATTCCGTTTTAAGATGAGGAATCAGGCTCTGCTAGTAAACCAGTGCTGGAGGTCACAGCAGAACTTTCTATGAGTCCCATTTTGGTGGCTTTTAGTGAGATGTCTATATGACCACGCACTTCTGCAGCCCCACCCCCACCCCCCACTCCCCACCCCGCAACGTGTTTCAGCTAATTTGAGGTCTGGCAGTTCAGTTTCTTGGGTGAGATCACCGAGTTCTCCGAGAGTGTTTATTGATTCCGCCCAGCTGGCCCATGATCCTCCTGTGTCCTGGTTATAGACTGGGGACCTCGTTCTGGTGGGTACGCATCCTTTGGGCTCTTGTGACTAAACTGCTAAAATGGTTAATCTGATCCTGGGAAGCACACTGCTTTGAGATGTTGTCATTCACTGCATCCCATCGGGTTGTGCCTGCTGTAGACCAGGAAATAGTTTATCCAGACCACGCAGGGCATTGCCTGGGTCTTGTTTTGGAGACAGCTACCTGGCCCGAGGGGAAGCAGCCATCCACTCCAGCTCAAGCTGCTCCCTCCTGCCATCTTGGACACATCCGTTCCCTGTTGGGTGTGGACTGATGCCTCGTTCCTCTTTGCAGGTGTTCTTAAGTTTGCCCGCCTTGTCAAGTCTTACGAAGCCCAGGATCCCGAGATTGCCAGCCTGTCCGGGAAGCTGAAGGCTCTGTTCCTGCCGCCCATGACCTTGCCGCCCCATGGGCCTGCTTCGGGTGGCAGCGTGGCCGCCTCCTGAGGGCTAGCCCTCCCGTGACACTGCTGGGGAAGGGAAGACCTAATTGTACCGCAGGATAATAAATGTGCCTGTGACTTAGTGTTGATGTCTGTTTTTGTGACCCTGACAACCTCCACGTCCCCCCTGACTCCCTCTTGCCTTTCAGGCTGTCCCATTTCCCTATCCAGATCTTTCCTGTGTTCCTGCCCGGCTGGACTGGCTCCAGGGCAGACTGGGAGGATGGGCCGGCCCCTCAACCCTGCTGGGTGGGGGGCCTGCACAGGCTTCACCCTCTTTGAGCAGTGGGGCTTTCTGGACTTTTCCTGAGGCCCCTGGGCTTCTGTGCCCCTGGAGACTTCCTCATTGGCTGGTGCTCCCTTGGCCAGGGTGACTTCCTGGGTTTTGCTGGCAGCACCCAGCTTCCTGCGGCTCGGTTGGCTGGTGGGCCAGGTGGAGTTGCAGGTGGCTCCTCCCTTCCCCAGGGAGGGAGGCGGGGGACAGGGAGGGAGGCGGGGGACAGGCAGGCGGTGCTGGGCTGGCGCTGGACTGCCGAGTGGGGCTGGAGGGAGAAGCCAGCTGCTGAGGCCAGCTCCGCCCCACCTCTCCCTTTTCCGGGGTTATTTAGTCCAGGGGCTTGTCCCTGCAGTGCCTCTGGCCTGGCAGGCAGCGTCGAGAGGAAAGTGGCTGGTTTCTGAGCATTCTTCCTCACCTGGCTTGGTCCCCTGCACAGCTGCGCCACGGGGCTCGACCCCACCCCCTGTGCCTTCTGCCTGGGACTCCCCACCCCTCTGGGGAAATGCTGTCCCATGGGTAAGTCCCCTGCTCCATCTGGGTAATGGGGCTCCTGTTCATTTGGGAGGGAGGGGCGGGGATCCTGCTCACTCCTGACAGGTGCATGACCATGAGTGCGACCCGCCCCTGCCCCCTCCCTGGGTCACTTTCCCCACAAGATGCCAGAACTCCAGCCTCGTTCTTGACCTTCTGCCCCACCCCCCCTTCTCTAGTACTTTCTCCCTGACAGATGCATATTTATTCTCACCAAATTTCTCTCTCTGCCCTCTGGTCCCCTGCTTCTGTCTTCTGCTAAGGACACACCCCCTAGGGAGCTGAATGTCACCTGAAACATTACGCATCTGAAAGGCAGACCTGAGAAAGCTCCCCTATTTCCCACTAAATGTCCCAAATCCTTCGTTCTGATCTCCCGCAGTTTCCCTTCACTCCTGTGCATCAGTTCGTTCAGATACTGTTAAGTGTCTATTGTATGCTGGTGCTTTTTAGTTTTTAAATTTTTTAAAAGTTTTTTTTAATATGGACCATTTTTAAAGTCTTTATTGAATTTGTTACAATATTGCTTCTGTTTTATGTTTTGCTTTTTTGGCCCTAAGTCATGTGGGAGGGATCTTAGCTGCCCAGTCAGGGACGAACCTACACCCCGGGTACTGGAAGGTGAGGTCCTAACCACTGGACTGCCAGGGAAGTTCTGCCAGGTGCTTTTTAAGGTGCTGCCAATACTGTAGCAAACAAGAGAGACACAGTTCCTGCCTGCATGGAGCTTCATGCGCGTGGAAGGGGACAGACTGCCCAAGGAACCCATTAAATAGGATAATTGCAGGGTCTCAGAAGTGTTACCCAGAAAATAAACCAGCTTCACATGCTAATAAGTGACTGTGGTGCCGGTGGCATCACTGGCTGGAGGGGCCAGGGAGGGCTCTCCTGAGTCGGAGATGCAGGAGCTGAGACCTGGATGAGGAGGAAGAATCAGGCTCCAGTGCTGCTGGCAGAGGGAATGGCCAGTGCAAAGGCCCTGCTGTGGGAATAAACTGAACGATGGTGCTTGGGGGCAGAGTTGGCCAGTGAGGACAGAGGAGGGCTGGGTCATGTGGGGCCTTCCTGGAGTTTGGATACTACAGTGAGGACCTGCTGGGCGTCTTGGTAAGTTGCTAGGTTGGTCGCCCCAAGTTCAGTAAGTTCTTGCTTTTTATATTCACATCTGCTCTTGGGGTGTGCCTGCCTTCTTCAGTGCATCCCTTGTCTCCTTCAGCCCCAGTGTCAAGGTTCTTTTAAAAAAAAATAATTTATTTAAAAATTTTATTTTTATTAATTATTAATGTATTTAGAAATAAATTATTTATTGATAGATTTATTTATAAATAAATTATTGATAGATTTATTTATAATTAAATTACTTAATAGATTTATGTGTAAACAAATGATTTATTGGCAGATTTGTTTATTTATAAATAATTTGTTTATTGATAGATTTATTTGTATATAAATACATTTATTTATTAGTTGTGGCATATGGGATCTAGTTCCCTGATGAGAGGTTGACCCCGAGCCCCCTGCACTGGGAGCAAGGAGTCTTAACCACTGGACCACCAGGGAGATCCCTGCTGTCAAGGTTCTCACTGGGGCTTCTGGTCCCCGATCCCTTCCACGCTCCTGTCTGTCATTTTCCTGCCAGATGGTTGGCAAGTCTTTTCCTGCGAAAGAATCCTTCCTTGGTTCCTCAGCCTGGCCCCATGAGACCCTCTGCCAAGGGTCTCAGCCTCTCAGAGCAGCTCAGCTCAGCCACAGGGCCCAGCTCATAGCTGGTGCTATGCTCGTGGGTCCCGTGCCAGCCCCCAAGGGGCTCCTGAGGGAGAAGCGCCCTGAACCCGGCCTCGACGTGCGCTGTGCCCACGCCCTGCCTCCTCCTCCCACGGTGGCTGGTACAGTGGGAAGGACAGTGGACTCGTCAGACGTCAGACGGCCTTGGTTTCTTGCCTTCCCCCTTCCTAGCTTGTGACCTTGGTCAAGTTACTTCTCTGAGCCTTAGTTTTTGTTTCTAAAGTTGGGCTAACATGGACTTCCCTGGTTGTCCAGTGGTTAAGAATCCACCTGCCAAGGCAGGGGACATGGGTTTGATCCCTGGTCTGGGGAGATTGCACATGTTGAAGGGCAACTAAGCCCTTGGGCCACAACTACTGAGCCTTTGAGCCCCAGAACCTGTGCTCTGCAAAAAGAGAAGCCACAGCACTGAGAAGCCCATGCACCTCAACTAGAGAAAGACCACAAGCAGCAGGGAAGACCCAGCACAGCCAAAAATAAATAAATGAAAATTGGGCTAACAGGACCTACTAAATAGGGTTGGCATGTACATTAATAACGTCACATAAAAGCTGTTCATACTAAAAATCTACAACATATCAGCTTTTTATATCAACATTTGGGAAATATTGTTAAGCCCATTTATCAGGTAGGGGTACTGAGGCCCAGGGAACTTCAAGAGCTTTCTAGAGATTACTTTGTTTGCTCTTCCAGACTGCCTGTCTTTCTGCATCCCCGTTGACCTTCATCTCTGCCTTTGTCTCCTTGCTTCCCAAGTGAGTAATTTTCTCTTCTGAATTAGTAGGCCCTTGCTTTTTTAACTCTCAGCTTCCTTGAACCTGTTTACCTCCCTTAAAAAAAAAAAAAAGAATGGATGGAGAAGGAAATGGCAACCCACTCCAGTATTCTTGCCTGGAAAAGTCCATGGACAGAGGAGTCTGGCGGGCTGAAGTCCATGGGATTACATGACTGAGCGTGTGTGCACGAGGGTGGAGGGAGATGGGTTGGTAGCAATAAAGTGGTAGAACTAAAAAAAAAAAAAAAAGAATGGGGAAAATAATTCCTAGATCCGGTGTTCCAGCAGTTAAGAATCCACCAGCCAAAGCAGGGGACACAGGTTTGATCCCTGGTCCGGGAAGATCCCATTTGCAGAGGGGCAACTAAAACTGTGGGCCACAACCACTGAGCCCTGAGGGATGCCTGAGGCCCAAATGGGAGTGTGGGTGTGCGTGCACGCGCACGTGCTCTGTGAACTCCAGAGCACTTATGCCAAGGGAAGGGCAGTGCTTCTTATTTATTTTCCTGCCAAGGGACAGTAGAGACTGTGCATACCCTCCTAGTGCCTGTCTACCTTCTGACTTGACACCCTTCAAAGAAATTCCTGTCTCTTTCATGGTCAGGAGTTTCTGGGTGCCTAGTTAGTTTCTTTTTTAAAACTCCCGAGGGAGAGTGGTTTGTGGCCACAGTACAGGGGGTGTTGGGTGCTACGTAGTGACCTGCAAATTTGTGGGTGGTTGGGATGCTGTGTCCACGTGTGGGTGTTTGCACCTAACTATGTACGTGTGTAGATGGACGTGGGTGATGAGGTTGCTTTTAGTGGGACGGTGTGTGTGTAAGTGGATGCTTGTGTGTGTGCATGCACGTGTGTGTGTGTATACTCATCTGTATGTGACAAGCAGGGTGTGCATGGGTAGGACTGGACCTGGGCTTGTGGCCATGTACATACATGGGTCTGGATGAATGTGGTTTGACACGTGCTCTGTGTGAGACACGGTGCTAAGTTTTAACTACTTGGAGGTGAGCCAGACCAGCAGTGGACGTCCTGTGCTGGAGGTGAGGGCCCCCTGTAGTGGAGGTGATGGCGTCCAGTCTCTTCCTGCCCCCTGCTGTGAGAGAGTTCATAGTCTTTCAGGGCTACTGTCTAAGATAGATGTAGTCAGTGTTAGACCATGAGATAAACAGACCAAACAGGGTCTCCAGAAATCCTTTCTGGGGGTGGGGAGGGCGGAGAATTGATATTCAAAAAATGATAAAGTAGCCAACATAAGAAAATAGACTTTTATTGCTTGAATAGTTTGTTATTTATTTTTCCTTCTGTTTTGAGGCATAGCATACATAATGTGCTTGAATACTGAACATCACATTTACTTCATCTGTGTACACACCTCTCAGATCTGCTATCCCAGAAATTGCCATCTCCCAGTCAGTTTACTTATTTTAATGAAGGGACTACATGCCCATGCTACAATCTTCAAAAAGGTAGACTGAAAGGACTTCCCTGGTGGTCCAGTGGTTAAGACTCCAGGCCCCCAAGAGAGATGCCTGCTCAGGGAAGTAGATCCCACATGCAGCAGCTAAAGATCCTGCAGGCTGCAATGAAGCTCAAAGATCCTGCATGTCACAACTAAGACTTGGTGCAGCCAATTAAATAAGTAATAAATACAAAAATATTAAAAAAAATAAAGGTGGAAGGAGGGAGAAGGAAAGGTCCCTCCCAGCTCTTTCCTCCAGCTACCCGCTCTGGTCCCTTCCCTAGGGAAGCCACTCATAGGGTTTCTTGTGTATCTTTTTTTTTTTTTTTTTTTTAATTTTGGCTGTGCCCCAGGGCTTGTGGAATCTTAGTTCCCTGACCAGGGATTGAACCCTTGCACTCTGCAGTGGAACAGTCCTAACCACTGGGCCCCCAGGGAAGACCCCTCTTGTGTATCTTGCATTGATTGGGCTTCCTTCCTCTTGCTTTGGATTGGCGGTATGTTTGTATTTGGAATTAGATGGAGCATCAGAAGCTTTTAGTGTTTAGGGCCTCCCCAGGTGAACGGGTCCTGAGACTAGGCCATGGCAGGGTCTGGGTGCCCCGCTGCGGCCCAGGAGACAGGCCCCTGGGTCAGAGTCCTGAGCTCTGTCGGATTCAGACCAGACCCCCTCAGCAAGAACCTACAGTTCAGACTCCGGTGGATCCATCCATAGGGCTGGCGGCTCTGGCCCCACCTGCTTCCTATTCCGCTTCTCACCTGACTGCAGGGTTGGGGCACGGTGGATGGCCCAAAGGTCGAGGATAAGAAGCAGAGAAGGTGCCAGTTGGACAGGGCTGCTCCAGGGTCATTTTGTCCATCCCTCTGTCCCAGGGCACCTATTCAGATGTGTGTGTCGAGGGAGGGTTTCTCTCCCTCTAAGAGGCATCTGCCCAGCCTAAACAGTTAGGAAACTGCCCCCTCCCACCTTGGCCTGAGTGGAAGAGACTCTCAACCTCTGTTCGGTTTTTTTTTTTTTAATTATTTATTTATTTGGCTGCACCGAGTCTTAGTTGCAGCATGTGGGATCTAGTTCCCTGACCAGAGATCAAACCTGGGCCCCCTGCATTGGGAGCAGAGTCTTAGCCACTGGACCCCTAGGGAAGTGCCCCCCTCCCCAACCTTTTTAACTTTTTCTTTTCTTTTTTAAAATTTACTTATTTATTTGGCTGTGTCCAGTTTTAGTTGCAGTACACAGGATCTTCCATTGTGGTACACAGATTTAGTTTTGGCATGGGCTCAGTTGCTCCACGGCATGTGGGATCTTAGGTCCCTGCCCAGTGATCGAACCTGTGATGCCTGCCTGCATTGCAAGGCAGATTCTTAACCAGTGAACCACCAGGGAAGTCCCTCAACTTTTTATTTTATATTGGACTGCAATTCCAACCTCTGTTCTCTGAAGCCCTGAGCCCTGGCATATAGTAGCTAAAATCACTAGCTTTGGAGCCAGGCCGTCTGGTTTGCACTCTGGTTTGCCATTTACTGACCGTGTGGCCCCAGGGGGGAGCTCCCTTCACACCCAGAGCCTCAGGTTCCTTGTCTGGAAAATAGCAATAATGAAGGTACCTGCCTCACAGGGCTACTGTGAGGACATATCAGATAAGGCAGGTAAATACCGCCCAGCACAGTGCCTGTTGTCTAGGCAGACTCCGCTAATGATAGTTGCCACCCTCACCATTATTATTGGTTTGGACCAGGGAAGGCTGCATGGAGCAGGAAGAGATGGCGCGTGACTGTGTGGGTTCCCATGGACCAAGCATGAGCTGGCCCGGGGCGCTGGAGGCTCACGTGTGTTCTCATTCGGGTGGTCGTGTGTGGAGGGCCGCCCTCCCCAGGCCTTCGATGGCAGGCGTGTGGGAAGTGGGTCCTGTCCCCACCCCCACCGCCACCCCGTGCTTCTCCCCGCTCTGCCCTAAAACGAGAAGTGAGTGAGTTCCCCCAAGGGGTCGGCCGCGCCCCTTCCTGTCCCCGCCCTGCCGGCTGCCCCAGGCCAGTGGAGTGGCAGCCCCAGAAGCAGGACAGGACCGTGCTGGGTGGCGAGGTGGCCTGGGCGCTGAGAGCCTCCAGAGCTTAGCCCCAGCGTCCCCCGCCTGCCCAGACTCAGCGGCACCACCCCGTTGCCTGCACGCCTTCACCCCCCTCCCCACCCCGGGCACTCCCAGGATGGTGAGGTAAGGGCCGGGCACCCGTGGTAGGCAGGAGGCAGGGAGCCCCATGGCCCTGGGGCCTCTTCTCATCACCTTCTTGGCCCCCAGGTGGTTTCACCGAGACCTCAGTGGGCTGGATGCGGAGACTCTGCTCAAGGGCCGAGGGGTCCATGGAAGCTTCCTGGCGCGGCCCAGCCGCAAGAACCAGGGCGACTTCTCCCTCTCCGTCAGGTAGGTGGCCTGCGGCTCCAGCCAGGGGTGGGGTGCTAGACCTGGGCTGCTCATTTCGCTTCCCTAGGGCCCTGGGTGTATCCACCCCAACCCTACCCGGGACCCCCACCCACCCCCTACCCCCACCCGACCTCCACTCTCCCACCCACTGGCCTTACCACCGCCGCCGGGTGCCCTGCAGGGTCGGGGACCAGGTGACTCATATTCGGATCCAGAACTCTGGGGACTTCTACGACCTGTATGGAGGGGAGAAGTTCGCGACGCTGACGGAGCTGGTGGAGTACTACACGCAGCAGCAGGGAGTTCTACAGGACCGAGACGGCACCATCATCCACCTCAAGTACCCGCTGAACTGCTCAGACCCCACCAGTGAGAGGTGAGGGGCTTCGCTCCCTGGCCCGCCCCACTGAGAGGTGGGCTAACCTCCCCGCCTTGGGCCTCTTCCCTCTGTGTGATCTGCGGACCCCCTTCCCATCAACCCCTAGGAAGCAAGAGAAAGTTGCCTGGCCCTTCTCCAGGGTCCCTGTCCACCCACGCCCCAGGCCCTACCAGTGCCAGAGAGGCCTCTCCTCGTGGCCATGTCTTCCAAATGGCTGGCTCTGTTGTTAGAAAGCTCTTCTTGCCTGAGACAGAATCTGACCTCTTGTAACTGTTCCCTCCCCAGCACGGGTTCCTATGGTTGAGGAGGAGCGTAGGGGTCAGCGTGTATGAGGACACGTAGCCTCATCTCAGTGTCCCCTGAGAATGGGTCTGCCCTCTGGGGCTGGCTAGCGCTGGACTAGTCCCTTGACCAGACCCACATCGTTGAAAATTGTGTCATAGGGGTGCAAGGGCCTTGTAGCTGGGCACAGGACAATACTCTAAGCATTTCCCGCCCATCTTTCTGGTTTCAAAGATATGGTCCCCAGAACTGGGCTGGCTACTCCCCAGGTGGTCTCCCTAAAGTGTGGGCAGACCCAAAAACTCTGCATTTTATGGGTGGGTTGGGGGGTGTCTCATTTTCCAGCTGTGTCTCCATGATAGCTTCTATAATTAGGGGAAGGACAGCTGAAAAACTCTGGGTTGTTATGGGGGCTTTTTCTGGCACACTCCTAGGGCCAAGCCAACTTATCCTTGTCCTGTATTTGTGCATCGATTGTTGAAATGATTCTGAACCTGGATTCTCTCAGCTTTCGGTCTTTCTGAGATGCATGCCTCCCAGCTTGCATCCATATTTTGTTCGTCACAGGTTGAGACTGAGATCTAGATGAGGCTGGGTAAAGGCCCCAGACTCACCCCTGGAGACCCTTTTTCCCGTGAACATGCAGCCAGGGATCCATTTCTGGTGAAGCCGCCGCTCCTAGGAGGGAAGCACTTGGATGCCCTTGCTTGCGTCTGTCCTTCCCTGGTGTTCACCGCCTCTCACCCTCTTCCTGCACCCCACCTGCCACATTCATGGGGATTTTCTGCCCAGCCAGATCCTCATGGGCTCTTCATGACCTGGCCTCCTCCTTGTCCACAGCCAGGGTCCGGCCTACTGGCTGCTGCCAGAGGATGGGTGGATGCAGGGGTGGTTGAGGATGGAGCTGGAAGAGGGATGGAGCTGAGAGGACCCCCTGGGGCCTGGGGTCAGGGTTCAAATTGTGGCTGGAAGAGGTCAGGGAGAGAGGGACTCAAGACCAGGGCAGCTGACTTAAAGAGGGGCTTCTGGCTCCCCATGCCAGGAGGCCTGGATTCACCCTTGACCCTGGGAGCCTGTGGGGAAGGCTCTTTCTCCCAACCTCTGCTCTGGTTTGCTCTGGTTCTTGGCCTTGGCAGCTGCCCCTCCTCCTCTGGGGGGAATTTGCATTTGTCCCCTCAATGGCTAGCTCTTTGCCTGTGGTCAGTCTGACATTTGCATGGAGACTTCCTCATCCTGTAGGGCCTGGGGAAAGAAGGTTAGCCCCCTCCCCACTGCTTGGGGGCCCTGGCCTATCCCTGAGCCGTGGGATATGGTGGCCCGGGGGTTCTGCACTGGGCTGGGGACTCTGGAGGTGTCTGAGCTGCAGTCTCCTCCGGGCCACAGTACGATGGGGTGGGACAGACTGGCCCCCTCCCTCCTTCCCCCCATTCCTGCGGTTGGAAAATGCCCCCCTTCCCCTGTCCCTGGGCTGAGGAAACCTCACAACCTCACTTCTCACTCTCTCCCCAGAAGGAGTTTTGTGTTTTTTCCATCACGTGGTTTCCTGTGGGGCTGGGCATTGCGGGGCTACAGTTTCCTCCTGGGAAGGGGGTGTGTTTTGGGGAAAGGTCCTAGTTCTGCTTTCTGCCCCTCTGAACCCCTTGAGCCTCCCCCCCAACACCGAACCCCAGCAGCCCCTTCAGTGACACCACCTGGGGCACCCCAAACCACTCTTCACCCTGTGGGGCTTGTCCACCTTCCCGGACCCCAGGGGGACTTCTCCCCATCTCCCCTCCTTTGTGACTTCCGTTTCTCCCAACCCCATCGCTGTCTGTGGTTTGGCCTCTGTCTGCATTTCTGCTTCCCTTGCCCAGCTCTTTCATGGAGACCCTTCCTGGGTTTCTCCCCTCTGAACATTTTGGATGTGGCTGCCTTTCTCCCTGTGTCTTAAACTTTCAGAGGTGGGCTTGCTTAGAAGTCCTGAGGCTTGCCACTTATCAGCCAGGTCCTTGGGCCAGTGTGCAACTGCCCAGCCTCAGTTTCCTCATCTGCAGAATGGGTAGTACCTACCTCTCATGTTTCTGTGAGAGTGACGGACCTACTCATAGTGGTGGATTTGAGAGCGTGTAGCAGAGCTCAGTTCGGCACATGGCAGGTGCCCAATTTCCCTGCCCCCTCCCTGAGCATCTGCCCAGCGCCCGCCCCCGGCCTCAGTCTCAGCTCCCCAGATGCCGTCTTCCCTAGGTGGTACCATGGCCACATGTCTGGAGGGCAGGCGGAGACGTTGCTGCAGGCCAAGGGGGAGCCCTGGACCTTCCTTGTGCGTGAGAGCCTCAGCCAGCCTGGAGATTTTGTGCTGTCTGTGCTCAGCGACCAGCCCAAGGCTGGCCCCGGCTCCCCGCTCAGAGTCACCCATATCAAAGTCATGTGTGAGGTAAGGCCTCTGGGCACCAGGGAGGCACCCCGCTGGGGGTCCTCTCTGGGTCCACAGCCTTGCCCGTGGGGAGGGGCAGCCTGGGCTTTGGTCCGAGGCTGGGGGTCTGGGCAGGGAGACTGAGGTGGCCTGACTTGGCACCCCTCAGGGCGGACGCTACACAGTGGGGGGTTCGGAGACCTTTGACAGCCTCACGGACCTGGTGGAGCATTTCAAGAGGACGGGGATCGAGGAGGCGTCTGGCGCTTTTGTCTACCTGCGGCAGGTGAGGGGTGGGCCTGGCTGCCTCCTCCCATTCCCTGAGCCTCTGAGCTCTAGAAGCGGCTGACTTCTGGCCTCCCCCACCCCAGCCATACTATGCCACGAGGGTGAATGCGGCTGACATTGAGAACCGGGTCTTGGAACTGAACAAGAAGCAGGAGTCAGAGGAGACAGCCAAGGCCGGCTTCTGGGAGGAGTTTGAGGTCTGTGATGGGACCAGCAGGGTGAAGGGCATGGGGTCCCAGGCAGACCCTGTCCCCTCACTCCCCTCCCTCACATTAGTCTGCCCCACCACCTCTATACCCATGGACACCCCTCTTCTGGGCCTGGGGCTCCATTTCCGTGACTCGTCTCACAGAGTCTGCAGAAGCAGGAGGTGAAAAACTTGCACCAGCGGCTGGAAGGGCAGCGGCCAGAAAACAAGAGCAAGAACCGTTATAAGAACATCCTTCCGTGTGAGCACCCTGGGCAACCTCCAGCCCGCCCTCAACTCAGGCAGCGTCCACTCACCCAGGAGATGCCTCTCCCCTAGCTGACCTCCCCCCATCTCAGACGGTCTCCTTCCCCAGCTCTATGAGGGGCCCCCACCCACAAGGGTGCCCCCCCTTCCTCCAGGCTCCCAGAGGATCCCCTCATACCCCACCCCACCCCCTTCTTCCTCTGAAACCTCCAACCCACACAGTTTGAGATCCCTCAACCCATGTGGGTCCCCCACCCCAGCCTGCCCACAGGGCCTCTGGGCAAGGATGGCCTGGGAGCTCAAGAAGGCCCTTCTTGCTTCCTTTCTACCCACTCCCAGTTGACCACAGTCGAGTGGTCCTTCAGGGACGCGACAGTAACATCCCTGGGTCTGACTACATTAACGCCAACTACGTGAAGGTCAGTGTGCTCACCAGTCATGGTGGGGTGGGGGCGGGAAATGGGCCCCGGCTCCTGGGGATGCTGGGTCCAGAGACATCGGGTGAAGCCAGAGCTGTTGCTATGGGGGTGTGTGTGGGTGGATGAGGGGCTCACAGCCCTGCTTATCTCTGCACTCTGTCCAGAACCAGCTGCTAGGCCCTGATGAGAACGCTAAGACCTACATCGCCAGCCAGGGCTGCCTGGAGGCCACGGTCAACGACTTCTGGCAGATGGTGTGGCAGGAGAACACCTGCGTCATTGTCATGACCACCCGGGAGGTGGAGAAGGGCCGGGTAGGCTGAGCCCCACGCCGCCCCCACCCCCAGGACTGCTCCACCACCATTAAGCTGGAGAGACACTTAGGGCCTCCTCAGAGGGCAAGGGCCTGACCTCCTTGGGGAACTGAGGCAGAAATCTGAGTACACAATGACTTCTGGGTCTCTGCTTCCTATCTGGGACTCCCCTGACCATCAGACCCAGATTTCCAGAGGCCTCCATCCCTTAAGTGTCCCCCCACCCAGTGCCCACCGTCCCCCTCGGGGTAGTAGCACCTCCTCTCCACTCAGCCTCATTACTCTCTCTGAAGTCAGCCCCAAACCCTCACCCCATGGTCAGGCTGCCCCCTCGCATGGCACCCTCTGCCCTGGAGTGGCTGTGACCTGTGCAGAGGTGTGTGACTTCTGCGTCAGGCTGTCCCCCTGAGGACCCTGGTACTCAGGTCTGGTGGCTGCCCTCCAGCCCTCACCTCCGACCTGCCAGGCTCCTTCAGGTTTCCGTGCCTCTGCAGGAGCTCATTTCTCCTAGAAAGTGACTTCATCTCTCCTCCCTATCTCTGCCCGACAGACTCCTCGTTTTTTTAAAGACCCGGCTCACATGCTCTCTCCTCTGTGAAGCCACCCCTGATTTCCTCCATTACCTAGAGGGAGAGTTAGCCTCTTCCTGCCCCCCACCCCCAGCCCGGGCTCCTCAGTGGCTCAGTTCCCTGGCTTACCCTTCTCTCTGTGAGCTCCTGGAGGCAGTGCGCACCAGGCTGTGTCTTACTTGTGTCCGTAACTCCAGCCTGGTTGGCGTGGCTTCAGGTGCGAGGTCTATACCGGCCCGCATGTGCGTAATGACTTGTTGAGCAGCTGGTCAGGCCTCACCACCTGGAGCACGCTGAGCCAAGACCTAAGCCTCTGACTCTCAGCCAGGTCACCTGTTCATCCATCAGAAGCTGCCGGACCAGCACCGGGCACTCAGGCCCTGCCTCTGTGCCTCACGTCCCTCCCCACCCTCTCTTTTCAGAACAAATGTGTTCCATACTGGCCAGAAGTGGGCAGTCAGCGTGTTTACGGACCCTACACTGTAACCAATTGCGGGGAACATGACACAACTGAGTACAAACTCCGAAACTTACAGGTCTCCCCGCTGGAAAATGTGAGTGTCCCCTGCCCCTGCCCCAGGCTGGGGGCTCTGCTCACGCTCGTTCTCCTGGGTTGGGTAGAATGAAGCCACGCGGGGGAGCAGGGTGCACTGACCCTATGTCCTCCACCCAGGGGAACCTGATTCGGGAGATTTGGCACTACCAGTACCTGAGCTGGCCTGATCATGGGGTCCCCAGTGAGCCTGGGGGTGTTCTCAGCTTCCTGGACCAGATCAACCAGCGGCAGGAGAGTCTGCCTCACGCAGGGCCCATCATCGTGCATTGCAGGTGAGAGTGACAATGATCATGATATCGGTGATAATAATCCAAGTAGTTGCTGGCAAGTGAGTACTGCCAAGCGTCCTGCACTGTTGTAAGCAGTTTACATGTGAACGCATTTAAAGCCTCCTGGGCCCCCCACCTCTTCTGGGTTCCCTGATGGCTTCCAGACCCATGGGTGGAACTTAACTTGAACCAAGCCCATGGCTTGATCCCCTGCCTGGAGTGGGGAGTCCCCGTAGAGATGTAGTGTCCGGTCCAGTCTAGTTCAACCTGCCATGTGCAAATGAGGAAATGGGTCAAGCCTCTTGTCAGGTCACCTCTGGTCCATGGGGGGAACCTGGAGCAGGGCTCATGGTAGACCCAGATCCTGGTCAGTCCTGTTTTTTCACACATACCTACCCACGGTGTTTCTCCTTGGGGTCGGTGTGGCTCCCCATCTCTTCGCTTTACCGTCTGCAGCCATGAGGGGGAGGGGTGCTGAGGCCTCTTCATGCCGCCCCTATTTCTCCCTTCCTGCCAGTGCCCCCAGCTCAGCCCCTCGGCTCATGCACCACTAGGTCCACTGGAGCTTCCCATGTTCATGTTTGGGAGACCCTGCTAAGCTGGGGAGCTGAGGGGTCAGCAATGAGCAGCAGGGCCCCAGCAGGCTGCCTGGCCTGGGTGGAGAGGAGGGGGTAGGCAGGCGTTGCTGGACAGATGTAGCTTCCGTAAATTCCAGCTCCTCCACTCCCTGGCTGTATGATCTCAGACAAATGACTTCACGTCTCTGATCCGGGTTCCTTATCTGTACGTGAGATCCTCACACTGTGTCTGGAGTACAGTAAATGCTCCAGAAGGGGGGATCATTCATGTTTTGATGTCTCCCGTGGAGGGGACGGAGGTCTGTCTCCTTCCCTTCCCTTCCTGCTCCCTCCATGTGACCCAGGCTCTGAGGGCCAGGACTTCCTCCTTCTGCCCACCAGCTCTTGTGTGTCCTGGGGCAGGGCCGGGTGGGCTGAGCCTGGAGGTACCCTCCACGTGCCGTCTCAGGGACTCTACCTCCAGGGACAGGCTTATCGCCAAGAATGACCCTGCTGCCCGTGACCCCCCCCCCCCCTTCTTGAAATCCCCATGGCCTTAATTTAGACGTTACAGGAAGGAAGTGGGTGAGAGGGTGTTATTTTTAACAATCTGGGTTTGAAATTAGACAGTGAGACTTGGGGCATCGGCCTGACTGGCCTAGTGGTGGAGGTGAAACTGGGGTCTCTGTGGGGTGTTGAGGTTGCTGGGGTCTGTGTGCCCAGGGGGTGGCGGCAGAGGGTGGGAAGGAGGGGAGACCTCCTGTGAGCTGCTCCCCCAACTCTCCTGAGCCCAGTGGCCTTGTGGCACGCCGGCGGGGGCACTGTCTTCACCCTGCTGTTGGGATCTGAAGAAAAAGGGAGATGCAGCCTTGCAGAAAGATGGTCCTCATGCGAGGAGGGCAGCCTGGCTCGGGCCAAGGCTGTGGGAGAGGGCCGGGGGGCCAGGGTGCCAGGGTAGTAGGCAGGACAGGTGGGATGGGGTCCCAAGTCTCCTGGGGTGGTGGGGGGAAGGGGGAGAAGTGGAAGCAGGCGGCGGGGCTGGGAAGAAAGTCTGGGAAGGGCATCGGGGAGCAGCGTCTTAGCACTTGAGTGCAAGGCTCTCCCCCCAAATCCTTTGGCTGGAGGGATGAGCATGGGTGCAGAGTTGGGCAAACCCATGCCCTGCCTGCTCCACCCCCACCGCACTAACCCAGCCAGGTTCCTGCATCTTGTTTCACTGCCCTTACCCTAAGCCCCGCCCCTGCCTTCTGCCCGCTCCCTAAGCCCCGCCCCTGCCGGCGCCGTTTGAGCCCCTGGTTCGCGGCCTTTGCGGGCTGGACCTCTCACGCGCCCCTTCTCTCCCCAGCGCCGGCATTGGCCGCACGGGCACCATCATTGTCATCGACATGCTCATGGAGAGCATCTCCACCAAGGGTGAGGGTGACCGGTGGGGGACGCTGGGACTGGTGGGTGAGCAGCGCCCCCCCCCCCCCCGCCCCCGCCTCCTTCTCCGCTCGGGGCCTGACATCCGGCTGCCCTCTTGGCTAGGCCTGGACTGTGACATCGACATCCAAAAGACCATCCAGATGGTGCGGGCCCAGCGCTCGGGCATGGTGCAGACGGAGGCGCAGTACAAGTTCATCTATGTGGCCATCGCCCAGTTCATCGAGACCACCAAGAAGAAGTTGGAGGTCATGCAGGTGCGGGCAGAGCAGGGGCCTGGCTGGGCTGAGGGGGCCAGTGGGCATCATGGGGTGCTGCTGGGACCACCGGCCTCCCACCACACCTCTCCCCGCAGTCCCAGAAGGGCCGGGAATCGGAATACGGGAACATCACCTACCCGCCAGCCATGAAGAACGCCCATGCCAAGGCCTCCCGCACCTCCTCTAAGTGAGTGGCCCCTGCCTAGCCCGACCTTCCTTTCCAGGGAGGTTCGGGTTCAAGTATAAGCTTGGTTCTTACAACCTGTATTCACAAGTGTCTCCTGAGTGCCCTTCCACGTGGGGCCTGGGCTGAGTATACTGATGTGTGAGATGGCGCCTCTGCCCCTAGGCGCTTCTAGTCTAGTGTCAGGACGCTGTCAGGGCTGGTGTCCTTGCTTTTCTGGCCTCAGTTTGCTCACCTGTGAGATGGGGTGACCCCATGTCACCCCAGGCTGGTGCTGGGGAACCCTGCCCCTGTCTCCTGACCCGCTGGCCCCCGCCCTGCAGACACAAGGAGGACGTGTATGAGAATGTGCACAGTAAGAACAAGAAGGAGGAGAAGGTGAAGAAACAGCGGTCAGCGGACAAGGAGAAGAACAAGGGCTCCCTGAAGAGGAAGTGAGCCGGGCCTGTCCTGGGGCGGCCATGGTACGGCCCTTCCCTGGCCTGTCTCTGGGGCCCCCCAGCTGGGCTTTCTGCCCCGGATAGAGGGGGCGGCTGTGGCCTCACCCTGCCTTCCCAGCCCCACCAGACCTGCGTCTTGTCTCCCACTCCAGGTCCAGCCTTGCCTTATCCTTTCCTCCCTTCCCTTTGCAGCCTCAGCCCTGTCTCTGCAGAGGCCTCCAGTGGATGACCCACAGCCTGAACCTGGAGCAACACCCCCCCCCCCCCCCATTCTACTGTAATTTAAATAGCCGTGTCCTCACCTCCCTCTCCTGGGATCCTGTATATAGCCCAGCGAGGCCCCAGGCGGGGCCAGGCTGTTCTCCTCTTGTAAATAAAGCCTCTAGGTCACTGTGTGTGGGTCTCTAACTCGGTGTGCCTGGCGGGAGGGGGAGGCAGGCAGGGAGCCTTCACAGTCTAACAGGCGAGTGTGAGCATGAGCCAGGTCTGGCTGTCTCTTCCTTTTCTTTAAAGTGGAGGGTGATCCTGCCAGGGTGGTTGTGAAGATCACTGAGGTCAGGGATGATGATATAACTGGCAACCATAATTCATCACACTTTTTTTTTTTTTTTACACATTATATTTATTGGATTGCACTGGGTCTTAGTTGCAGCATGAAGAATCTTTAGTTGCATTAGGTGAACTCTTAATTGCAGCAAGTGAGATCTACATCCTTGACCAGGTATGGAACCTGGGCCCCTTGCAATGAAAGTAGGAAATCTTAACCAACCACTGGACCACCGGGGAAATCCCAATTCATTACACTCTTGCCATGTATCAGGTCTGGTGTAAGAGACTAAAAGCATTGTGGACTTCCCTGGTGGTCCAGTGGTTAAGACTCCGAGCTTCCAGTGCAAGAGGTACAGGTTAGATCCCTGGTCAGGGAACTAAGATCCTACAGGTCATGTGGCATGGCCAAAAAAATGTAAAAAACAAGACCCCCCCAGAAAAGAACAAAACCAAGACTAAACGTATTGAACCGAGGTACCTGTATCAGTCCGATTTTACAGTGGGACAGACTGAGACACAGAGAGATTAAGTAACTTGCTCGAGGCCACAGGACTGTTTGTTGAGCAGTGAAACTAAGATTTTAACTCTGGCCGCTGGGCCCCAGAGCCTGCATTCCTGGAAATGCAGCCGGGGTCACCCCGAGGGGGACACAACCACATTCTCTGGCCTGACTTCTGGGTCCAAGCGCTAAGAAGATGGATCAAGGCCATTTAGCACAGGCCCAGAGCCACCCTGCCTGCTGTCCCTGCCCTCTGGACACCTGGTGCTCTCAGGACCGCCTGGCTCCTCCCTTCCTGTGGCCACTGCTACCTTTAGGCTCTTGATCAGAGTCTTAGTTTTTTAAAAAAATGTATTTATTTGATATCTGGTTGTGCTGGGTCTTCATCACTGCTAGGGGTTTTCTCTAGTTGTGGCGAGTGGGGGTTACTCGTTGCGGTGTGTGGGCTTCTCATTGTGACAGTCTTCTTGTGAGACATGGGCCCTAAAGCGTTTGGGCTTCAGTAGTTGGACCACGTGGCTCATGGGCTCTAGAGCACAGGCTCAGTAGTTGTGGCACATGGGCTTAGTTGTCCTGTGGCACGTAGGATTTTCCTGGTCCGGGGATCAAACCTGTGTCCATTGCATTGGCCAGTGGATTCTTCACCGCTGAGCCACCAGGGTTCCCTAGTTTTATTTTTGATCACTTTCTGTGTGTCTGCAGTGGACAACCATGATTCCTGCTTTGTGTTAAGGCTTTATGTTGATTGAAAATGCTGGTCTCCTGGGGAGTTGAGTCTCAGAGAGCCCTACTCGGTAAGGCCCGGTTCCCTGCCGCTGGGCTGGCTGAGACTGGCTGGTCATTTGCTCAGTGGACACTTTCTGTATTGAGTGTCCTCATGTCCCTGGCGCTGGAGCAGTGCTGGGGCGAGGTGGTGGATCCGATTGTTCCTGTCATTGTGGAACTGAGGAGACTGGTGGGAAAGGCAGACCCAGAAACAGTCCACAAACAGAGAATAAATACAGACAAGAATTAAGAAGGGAAAAAAAAAAAAAAGAATTAAGAAGGAAGCAAACAAAGGTGGGCTTCCCAGGTGGTAAAGAACCCACCTGCCAGTGCAGGAGACATAAGAGACTTGGGTTCGATCCCTGGGTCGGGAAGATCCCCTGGAGGAGGGCATGGCAACCCACTCCAGTATTCTTGCCTGGAGAATCTCATGGACAGAGGGGCCTGGCGGGCAACAAAAGAGTGGGACACCACTGAAGCAACTTAGCAGGCTCACAAACAAGTGTGGAGGTAGAGAGCTGGGATTGGGCAACTCGGCAGGCATCTCAGCTCCCTGGAGCCGTCACCCTCCAGGGGGTGCGAGGGTGGAGCATCACCTGTGGGCCTCCGGGCCCCTCTCCCAGCAACCCTTTCTTCCCAGCTGAGCTGCACAAAAGAAAGGCGGGTCCCACCCCTCGAACTGCCCTGGGCTAATTGCTGGAGGCTGGGACTTGGCTTCTCCTGGGCTTCGAGGTGGGTCCAGGGGTGGCTCTGCCTGGTGAGGTGCCTGGTCCTTCTGAAGAGTGGAGACGGGGACTGCGGCCAGGGCTTCAGAAGCCCTCAGAACTCCAATCGGCCGGGTCAGTGCAGAGGTTCCTGACCAGGAACTCAGGACTCTTGGCAGGGGCCCCAACACTAAGGGTGAGGACAGGGAGGTGCCCCTCGGAGATCCCCGTGCCCTCCGCAGGCTGGGATGTTCTGGGCGGGGGTCGAACTCAGTCCCTGCTGAGCTGAGCCCCCACTGACCTCAGGATCTCTGGCAGAGGACTCAGAGGGAAGGGCTAGCGGACAGGGGGCAGGAGCGGCTGTGGGGTGAGGCCCAAGGAGGAAGGCGAAGGGGCCCAAAGGCAGCCCTGTCCTTTGTTCCTCTGGCGACAAGGCCTCCCTGGCCTGGGCCCCAGATCCAAGGAGGCAGGTAGCAGAGGACAGACTGTGGCAAAGGCTGGGGGCCTCCGGTGGGGTGACTAGGCCTTGGAGGAGGTGCCTGTGGCTGGCACTGGGAGGGAAGGGGTTAAGGCAGCGGGGTGCAGCCTATGGCGGGAGGACACACCTGTGCGCAGGGGCGGCGGGCGGGGCCCAGGTGAGGAGCCTGCGCTGCCCTGCAGGAGAGAAGGAAGAAGGAAGAGTGGAGGCCAGGGCGGCTCCGAGGCCTTGAATCCTGGGCCTTGATTCCCCTTGCTCTACATGGCCCATGCTCTCTGGGGGCCAGGCAGCCTGGTGACAGGTAAAGACCACTGGGAGAGGGGTCCTGGGGCCAGGCTAGGGATTGCTGAAGGGGTTTGAGGGTGGGAAGCTGGTGTGTGGGGGCAGAGACTGGCTTTGGGGGTGGTGGGGAAGGGGCTCTGGGTGGAGAAGAGATGGTCAGGGGGCTTCTGAAGTTCTGCTTGGGCCTCAGTGGATCAACAACCCAGGGTGGGGCTGGTGGCCGCTGCAGGCTCACCCGGAAGTGTCCCCAGGGACGCGGGTGGTGGGGGATGGGGGCCTGGGCCTAGGACTGGCCCTGGATGGGCGGAGGGGTGGGGGCCCCCGTCTTACCCAGCAGTGTTTGGGTGCTGGTTGGGAGTCTCTAATACTGCCGGGTAATGATGGAGGCCCCTGTCTCAGTGCCAGCGACGTCCACGGCCTCACGGGCTCCCTGCGCACAGCTGCTGGCGTCCCCACTCCCAAACCTCCCCGCCCCAGCCCTGGAGGCCCCCTCTTTTTGAGCGGAGGGTGCTTCAAGAGAGGTGGCTCTTGGCTGGCTGGCTGCCCACAGAAGGGACACAATGGCCCCAGCCCCTCCCCCAACCCAGTGGGATTTGTCATCTGGAGGATCTAGGACCCACAGCTGACGTGGAGTTTAGGATTGGCTAGTAGACCTTCAAGAGACCTCAGCTGGCCCGCGGCCAGGGTCCCTGGAGGGACTGGCCAGCTCCAGCCTGGATGTCTGCGACCGGCTCTGGGTCCATCTTCCAGCACAGTGTTGGATGGTCTAATGGTGAAGCTCCTAACACTGTCTGGTAAAGATGGCCCCCGGCTGGTGCCCTCGGCAATGACCTTCAGGGAGGCCTGAAGACTACGGAGCCCTCCGGACCAGCAACCTCTGACCTTTACCCTTGGGGAGGTGGGGGAAGTCACTAGGAAAGGGAAACAATAGGAGGAATCAAAATGGCTGCCTCAGAGCCCCAGGGGATCTGGACACAGGCTGGTTCTCTGGGCACCTCCATTCCCTTCCTGCCTCGGGGATGTGAAGGAAATGAAATTGTGGACCTGGACTCTGGCTCATTCACCTCTCCCCTGGAGCTCCCAGCTCCTCACATGTCCTTTCATGACAGTGAGCAGGGGCCAGTTAATCTGATTTCTTCAGAAGCCGCCAAGCAGCTGAAGGTGAGCCCCGGCTCTCTAACCCCGTCACCAGAACTCCCTGACTTCTGCACACACTTCCGCCCCAGGTGCCGACCATCCTCCGGTTCCCACCCTTCCCTGTCTCCCTTAATACAAGGGACGGGACACGGGTGAGATGGCACGTGGGCACAGCCAGTGGGCCCCTTTCTCTGCCCGCTCAGTGAGGGCGGCATCGAGGAGGGAGGAGGCGACTGGTCTGCGGGGTAGCGGTGGGGGCAGGGCTGTGGGAGTTAAGCCCACCTCCAGAGGGCAGGCCCTGGCTGAGAAGTGGGGGCAGCCTGGGCAGGTGACACGATCCGCAGGGCGGGGGTTTGAGCACGAAAGCCCTCCGGTGAGCTCAAGTGGTCTCCCCACAGTTGCGTGGAGTCTTGTTACCAAGGAAGCAGCTCCTGTTGGGATCATCAGATTTTTGGTCTAGCTCAGCAAAGCCACAGCTGCTCCGGCCTTAGAAAAGGAGATGTTGGTAAACAAAGGGGAGATGCGGTTTAGGAGGGCGGGGCGGGGAGTGCAGCTGGGCCTGGACCCCAAGGCCCGCGGTTCCCACCCTGGTCCTGTTTTGGATCCGGCTCTGCGGGCTTCCAGGGTGAGCAGCTGGCCAGGCTCTCCCGACTTGCCTCCGCCGGCGTCCTCGCGCCCCCTGCTGGCAGAGAAGGGGGAAGGACCCGGGAGTGCGCGGTGTGCGCGTGCGCATGTTTGCTTCCCCCTGGGTGCCTCCCCGGCCGCAAACACACACCAGGAGGCTTTGACTTCAGCTTCAGTAATAAAAATTTATTGAGAATTCCTGGGGTGGTGGTTATCGTCTCCGGACCACGAGGGAGGAATCAACACCGTAGCAAATCACTGAGAAATCACACTGTCCCAACACCCCTGGCCAACACAGGGAGGAAAGTCATTGCCCCAGAAGTGGTCAGTCTTTGTTCATCAGAAGGGTTGAGAGGAGCGATGCAGAGGGACCATCTCATGATAGCGGGGTGGGGGTGGGGTGGGCCCCAAGGTGACTCCTCAAACACCAGGGCAGAAACAGATCCACTTCCTCCCTGGAGGCAGAGTTCTTGGTCACCAGGCTCATTTCTTACCCTTGATGAGACTGTCACTGTGGAAATGAGACAGACGGTGACATGATTAGGGGACACACCTGTGAGAGGCAGAGCACCTCCCCCTCCTCCCTGGTGTGTGGGTGGGGAGGTCAGAAAGGGGAGCTGGTGGGGGAAAGGCAGGTACTGGGAGATAAACCCCACAGCCCAACGCTGTGTCGACTACTTACCTTCCCCTGTGGACACCAGATCACCACATGAACAGGGAACACAGAAAGACAAGAGAAAGGCACATGTGATTGGTAAGTTTCAGGCCCCACCCAGCTCTAAACCCCTCCTCCCTCCCAAGAGAAAAAGGGGAGCCTGCTGGAAGCCGGAGTCTCTGGCTCTGGGAAGGAAGAGAGTTGCTCCCGTGGCCACTGCCAGGTCTCACCTCTGCCTTCCTAGCATCTTTCGGTGACTCAGAGCAGCTCCCCAAGACAAGGACTGAATATCATCTTTCACTGCTTTTCAGTGGAAGGGAACTTTACAATTAAAGCCTTTACAGGAACAATGCTATTTGATCTCATAAAATCAATCCCATGAGACTCAAGGTCGGAATTATTAACCACCCACGTTTCTAACTTTGATCCAGAGAAATGGTGTTTTCCAGGGTCATATGAATAGGCTAGTAACAGGCTCCGGCCCCTGATCTGTGTGGACGACCCACGTGAAGGCCCTGTCTCTCACCGGGTGAAACTTTCATCCTGTAGGTTGAGCACGAGGTTGTCAGCAGTGAGATAGATACGATTCTGTGAGGTGGCGATCTACGGGGCAGGAAATGAGACAAATGTTTGCATCAGGCAAAAAAGACCTTGATTCCTACCTGTACAATTCAATAACCACTGACAGAACACCTGGGGGTTAGAACAGGGATGCTGGTTTCCGTGCTCACTCAGGGATCCAAAGCAACAAGCAACGGTGATGGGTTAGGTCCACAAGAGGCATGAACAGAAGGTCAGGGGAGCCCAGGGAGTAATTTTTGATGAGAGGAAGTGTCAGACAAGCCAATTTGAACAGAAATCTGAACAAGCAAGATTCTACTTTCCTCCCTTCAGTGTGTGCACACTCACCGTCTTGGAGATGTTCTGGGCTGCCCGGATCTTGCGCAGCTTGATATAACCTGGGTTTTTGCTCAGGGCCTCTCCCAGGTAAGCAGGATGCGGTTAAGGGGCCACATGAGGCCAGATCTCAATCAGGGCACTGTTCTAACTACTCCCCAGGCTCGGCCCTCCCGTGGGCTGTCAGATCCAAGGTTGCGCTCACCGGGCTCGTGCCCAGCCCCACCTGTTGGCCTCCCTGCAGGCTGCTGCCAGGAACTGGAGGCAGCGGCGAAGTGAGGCAAGGCCAGCTGTGCTGTTGATCTGCCTCATGGCGGGGAGCCAGCCCTCGGGTGCCCCACCAAGTTCTCAGATCCCACTTGGAAACCCCGCCCCCAGGGGTCGCACGGCACGGGTCGCATTCGCCTTAAGTCTCATCAGCCAGCCTACGGGGGAGGATGTGGAGCCGCATGCCCCCGGCCTGCGCTGGGAGCGCTTCTGCGGAAGGATATCATCCGTGCTGCCTCGGCCTCACCCTCCGCCTGCACGATCTTCTGCCGCTGTTCCTGCTTCGCTTTCTCCACCAGGAACTGGGCGCGCTGGGCCTCCTGCTGGGCTGTGGCGGGAGAGAATCAGGGTCACGGGGATGCGAGGCGGCGGGAACGCAGTCGCACCTGCCTGCTTCCTCAGATGACCTCGCCCGACTCACCCACTTGTTTGGCTTCCACAGCAGCCGTGTACTCGCGGCTGAAGCTCAGCTCGGTAATGGCTACGTCATCCAGAATGAGGCTGAAGTCCTTGGCCCTCTCTGTCAGCTCCCGTCGGATCAGCAAGGACACCTGGGGGGAGGGGGCGGACGGGAGAGGGGAGTTGAGGGGGCCGGAGAACTGAAAGGAAGGCGTGCTGCCGTGACCACGGGAATCCCAGATCTCCGGAACACTGCAGGGGCACACTGATGCTCCCCGAGTTCCTCACTGGGCCCGCGGGCCGAGCTGGCGAGGCCTCGGTCACAGGGACTGCTAAGCTCGATTCCTTCCAAAATCGTGTGTACGGGTCTAGGTCATGGTTCTCCCTCCCCACCTGACACTAACCAGGCCCGGCTCTCGTTCCCCACACTGGCCATCAGCACGGCTTTTTGGGTGGATGGGACCTCAGGTTACAGTCCTTTCCTAATGGGCTGTCTTTCCTAAAAGCCCATCCGTGGGGCTTCGGAGGGAAATGCTGACGCTGTGGGAGAGAAAGGGAGCTGGAGTCAGACCTGGGCCCGCTGGGTGATCAGCTGGGAGGCGTTGAACTTGGCCACCACGCTCTTGAGCACCTCGTTGACAATGGACGGCAACACTCGCTCCTCGTAGTCCAGCCCCAGGCGCTGGTACATGCTGGGCAGCTCCATGGCATTGGGTCGGGACAGCACTCGCAGGGAGATGTTCACCATCTGCAGGTCTAAGAGAGAGGTCAGCAGTGGCTGGGCAAGGCTATGGGGGCTCACCTGGCTTCTCTGCAAAGCCGCCCTCCCCAGGCATTTCTCCTGTGCGCACTCCCCTGGCTACCTAGGGCAATGCCCTGTGGCCCAGAACGGCCTTGGGCAGAGGAGAGTGAGGAGGCTGAGGAGAAGTGACTCAGCACAGGCCAAGTGCATACTTGTCCATGCTCAAATCTTCTCTGCCCATGGCCCCTCCTCCAGAAAATGATTTTTTTTTTTTGACGCTTCACTGAAAGTTGTTACACTGTATCGTTATCACCAGTCTCCTGAACTAGACAGTAAGGGCTTGAGAACAAAGACTGTTTTGTGAATCCCAGGGTTTTGGGAATTTAAGCAACCTTCACTAAAGATAATGCAAAAAATTACATTACAGGTGAGCTACTTGCCTCATTGTGTGTATGTGTGTGTGTGTAAGGGATGATCTGGGGAATCTCAAAGGCACAACATCTGAATGGTCTAGGCAATAGGTGCCCTAGGGAATAGGTGAAGATTGGGACCAAGTTTCCCCAGAACAGAATGCACCAGTAGATTAACAAATCAAACAGTGAAACAAAGGCTTTAAAGCGAGGCTCTGACCTAGGTAGTGAACAAGACGAAAGACAAACAGTGCTCTTACTGAGCTTACAGTGGGGGGAGGAACAGTTGGAAATGAGCAAATGCACAGCATGTCCAGAATGTACTGCTTTAATCCCTGGAGCAGGTGCTTTTATTACTCCTTGTTTGCAGAAGTGGAAGCCAAGGCCCAAGAGATCTGACACTGCCATCTTCCCCAGTCTCTGACCAGGCTGCCGTTTTTACTGTCAGGGACGCCCCAGTGCCCAGACCTACCTTTGGAGCCTGTGGGGGAGGAAATTTTTCGGGGTCTGGCCCGAATGTCATAGATGATGGGGTACTGGAACCAGGGGATCCTGGAGGGGAGGGAACAGGGATAGGGGTTAGGAAGCTGCGATTTCACTAGTTCTGCCCGGTTTTCCGTCACCACGTGTTTCTTGGCCTGCTCCTCCTCTTAATGACCACGGTCAAGGAGAAATTCTCTTCTCCCTTCAGAAAATAACAGTATGTGCTGCTGGAGATTTGGGCAGCACCACTGTTCGGGGAGATGGGGTGAGGAGGGGAAAGGGCAGCGCTGAATCTCGCTGTAAGTCTTACTACAGGTACTGGTGGGTCGACGTTCAAGGGTGAAGGGTCAGGGTCAGTCAGCTCTGCCCGCCATTACCTGAAGTGAAGGCCCTCGGCCAGAATGGTGTCCTGCTGCACGCCTCCGATCCGATTAAAGAAAATGGCTCTGTGCCCTCCTTCCACTGCAGGGAGAGGAGTGGGGGGTCAGTCCAGGCCGGGCTCAGAGTACGTGCCAGCTTCTGGTGGGGCGGGGTGAGGGGTTGGGTGAGCGCGGGGCCCCGGCGGGGCTGGGAAGGGGTCTAGGGAACGTTGGCGGGAGTCCGGAAAGCGGGCGCAGGTTGCTCACCGGTGAACACCGATTCGCGGATGCCGTAGGCCACGGCGCCGGCCCCCAGCAGTAGCTTCAGCGCCGTGCCCATACCCCGGGGCCCGGAGGGCAGCCGTCCCGCCAAGTCCTTCAAGTTCTGGGCCATGTTCGGTCCTGAGGCCCGCGGCACCAATGGTAAGAAGCGGGTGCCGGCCCGCCTCTACCGCGCTCCCCGCTTAAGGATGGCCACACGAGGGTCCGGGCCCCAGGAGCTCGCGGGAGAAAGGGCACCGGAAGTGCGCTCCTTTCTGAACCCTCCCCTCAGCCCACGGCGGACCGGAGCTGGGCGCACAGGAAGTACGCATCCGGAAGTCCAGCCCCTTTCTGGAACCCTGCCCTCCCAGAGAGGCTTCGCGAGCGCCAGACCCGGAGCCGTCGCCATTTTCGAGCGCCCACTTTCGAAATGGCAGACGGAAGGAAGCTGGCGATTGGGGCGAGCTTGAGGCCAATTTAAAGGCGTTACACAATTTCCGATCCGGATGCAAGATGGCTGCGCCCAGTGGGGCATTCCAACCTCGTGAGCGCCGGGCTGCGGAGCAGGAAGAGGACTGGGATGCTGTGGCGCCCAAGCGGCCCCGACTTGGGGCGGGAAGCAAGATCGGGGGCCGTAGGCTCATTGTGGTGCTGGAAGGAGCCAGTCTGGAGACAGTCAAGGTAGTCTCGGGCTAGGAGATGAAGAGCTAGTGGATCGATAGAATGGGATCCGGTGTGGTGAGGGTTGTGGGCTCAGGGGGTGATGGATGGAGAAAGCAGAGACGGGTGGAACAGGCTTTTGGAGAAGGAGTGGCCTAATCCGACTGCCTCTTCGTTTAACATCCTGGGTTGGCAGTACTCGTTTTCTTTGCTATTGAATCTCTGTGCCGCTCACATCCTTGCTTCGATTGATTTACCAGGATTCTGTGATAACCCTAACCCCAAAGTCGTCTTAGGGGAAAGGTTTCGTCCCTCGCGTCGTTCCTCGGTTCATCCCAAGACAAGTTTACTGGGCAAAGGGGAAAGGTAGTTACTGTAGCTCAGTCAGTCAGTTCAGTCGCTCAGTCGTGTCCGACTCTTTGCGACCCCATGAACCGCAGCACGCCAGGCCTCCCTGTCCATCACCAACTCCCGGAGTCCACCGAAACCCATGTCCATTGTGTCGGTGGTGCCATCCAACCATCTCGTCCTTTGTCGTCCCCTTCTCCTCCTGCCCTCAATCTTTCCCAGCATCAGGGTCTTTTCAGATGAATCAGGTCTCAGTATCAGGTGGCCAAAGTATTGGAGTTTCAGCTTCAACATCAGTCCCTCTAATGAACACCCAGGACTGATCTTCTTTAGGATGCACTGGTTGGGTCTCTTAGCAGTCCAAGGGACTCTCAAGAGTCTTCTCCAATACCAGGTTCAAAAACATCAATTTTTCTGCGCTCGGCTTTCTTTATAGTCCAACTCTCACATCCATTCATGACTAGGGGAAAAACCATAGCCTTGACTGGATGGACTTTTGTTGGCAAAGTAATGTCTCTACTTTTTAATATGCTGTCTAGGTTGGTCATAACTTTCCTTCCAAGGAGCAAGCATCTTTTAATTTCATGGCTGCAGTCACCATCTGCAGTGATTTTGGAGCCCAGAAAAATAAAGTCAGCCGCTGTTTCCCCATCTGTTTGCCATGAAGTGATGGAACCGGATGCCATGATCTTAGTTTTCTGAATGTTGAGCTTTAAGTAAACTTTTTCACTCTCCTTTTTCACTTTGATCAAGAGGCTCTTTAGCTCAGTCGGCTCACCCTTTTATTTGTAAGGACTTAGTGTTTTGATTCACTGAAACGTGTCTGTCAGTCTCCTTTATTACTACTATATATTTCAAAACACTGCCTGGATCAGGTTATCATTAATACATTCACGTCTTTATTTTTACCTATCATTTGGCTCTTCTCCCAAATAAATCCGGCAGTTCCCTGTCTTAAACTTTATGCAGTGTTCTCATTCCTTTTGACATTGTTTCTCTTGCCCTTTAGAGCTAAACTTGTTCACTGAGTAGAGCCAGAAGAAATAGCACAAGTTGAGAAGTCAGACCTGAATTTTAACTCAGGTTCTTACACTTGTTTTAAGCATCTGATTCTTGAGAAAAGTTTGTAGTCAGTTTGTAGAACGCAGTTAATACCTTGCAGGGGGATTGTAATGAATGTGCTTTAAAAGTAGTACATTTCCATAGTAATCTAGGTGCAATTCTTTTCCACCTTTCCTCAGCCACTGTGGCACTTTATTAAGCTTGCAGTTTAGAAAACCTTTTAAATGACCAGCTAATCAGGTTTCCTTTCATTTTCTTCTATAATTGATATTTCTAACCTAATTATAGGTTCATATATTCATCCCTCCAGCCGGTTAGTTCTCAGATTCACTTAACCACTTCATTTCCTGGTATGTTCTGTGGGGGTGATGGTATTTGTACCTGTTTTACTGGATTGTTGGGAGGATTAAAGGAATTAATGTGTGTAAAGGATTTAGAATAATTTTTGTCACTTGGAATTAGTTGTTACTGATTCAGGTTACTTATTAAGAAGCTGAAAAGGTTGTGGCTAAATTAAAGTTCCTAGAACATACTCCAGAGTAAATTAGGCCAGTTGTCATTAATGATACTCCAAGGGTGATAAATCCATTGCTGAAGTTGAAGCTGAAGGTTGAAGTTTTCTGTACTGTTAGCTTTTGTCTTCTTTGTGCTGGTACCTCTTGCTTCTGCCAGCCTCATCAGCCTGCTCTATTTCTTCTTTTTTTAAAAAAATATTTATTTGGCTGTGCTTGGTCATAGTTGTGACACATGAGATCTTCATTGTGGCATGCTGGATCTAGTCCCCCCCGCTACCAGGGATCTAATCTGGGCCCCCTGCATTGGGAATGTAGAGTCTTAGTCACTGGACCACCAGGGAAGTCCCCTCTCCATTTATTCTTTGTACTCCAGCCTCACTGGCCTCCTCTAAGCTCTTTGAAAGCACTAAGTTCTCTTATACCTTAAGGCCATTGCAGATAAATGTTGTTTAACTGCAAGCACCCTTTACTCAGCTCTTTGCCTCATTAATTCCTACTTAATGCTTATTCATTGGACAATTATTGAGTCTGTTACTCATTCTTCAGTTACTAAATGTTATTCTATCTCATAGAAATGATTTCATTCCTGGTATAAATCAGGTCCTCATAATCCTTTAGTGAACCATTTAGTTTTCCTTCATGTTTATCACAATTTGAATTAAATATTCATGTGGTTGATTGTCTTTGCCACTAGAAGGCTATAAAAAGGACAGAATAAGGTTTTAAAAATTCTTGTATCTCCAGTACCTACTACAGAATACACATGGTATTCATTCTTTGATTATTCTAATTAGTGGTTTTCAAGCTTATTAACCACAGCCCACAATAAAAAGAAAAAAATTACACGGTGAGCCAGTGTGTACACTCAGCTATATGAAGGAGAAAGTTTTGTAGTCCTTTATCTACCATGACTGCATTTGAATTACTCTGATGTTTTTTGTTCTATTCCATTAAAAGAACAAAACCTTGGTTATAACTTACTAATGAGTCAAAACTAGATTCATCTATTCAAAAGGTTGTTTTTTTTCTATAACTTAGAATGTCCTTGGAATAGGAAATGGCACCCCACACCAATATTCTTGCCTAGGAAGTCCCATAGACAGAGGTGCCTGGTGGGTTACAGTCCACTGGGCCACAGAGTTGAACACAACTGAGCACGCACATACATACAAAAGTGTTCCATGGACTTAATTCTTGGCCCTTTGGTTTTGTTCTCTGACATTTTTATGTCACTTACTCAGTTAATTTCAAAGTCTACATGCCTCTTCCTCTAAACTTTTTGGAGTCATATCTCAAAATGTTGCCAGACATACAAATGTTGTATTGATACATAAAAACTTAGCCTTTCAAAACTGTATTTGTACTTAAAACTTCTTACTGACCACCCTAATGCTCCTCAGGGCTCCAATTTGCAATTGTTTGTTTTAGCTATTGCTCATACACCTTAAACCTGGAGCTATCCCCTTTTCTTTTACTTCTGGGAATGTTCCTTGGTTACACTACCTCTGGCCTCATTAGTTTTCACACTTCTTCCTGTTCAGATTTGCAGCGCTTCACATTTTGCAAGCTTGTTTTAAGCAGACTGAGGGTAGTGACCATGTATGTTTTGCCCAGTGTGCACGTAATGATTTTGTGGTAAACAAGCCTTCAGCCTTGCTCACTAACCTAATTTTTGCCTGGTTCCATCACCCCTCACTGGCTTTGCTTGATACCCATAGGTTTTAAAATTAGATCCAGTTTAGAGTGTGTGGAATCACAGGCTGCCCTCTTCCTCCCTCTTCCCTCCAAGATCAGTGATGGGGGTGGGGGTCGGAAAGATGTGGGCACAGAGGATCCCCTGCAGGATTTGGGGGCCCCACCCCAAGTGTCTGATGTATAGATCTGGGGTGGGCCTGAGAATCTGATTGTTCACTAGGTTTTCAGATGCTGCTGGTTTGGGGACCCCTCTTTGAGAACTGGCATCCCAGGGAAAAGCAGCTTATGTAGCTCTTGTTCCCTTTTCTCAGGTGGGAAAGACATATGAGCTACTCAACTGTGACAAGCACAAGTCCATGTTGTTGAAGAATGGCCGGGACCCTGGGGAAGTGAGGCCAGACATAGCTCACCAGGTAACTCCAGGGGCAGAGCTCAGGCCCTGGGGCCTCTGGATGGAAGGTAAGGCAGCTGTGGGGCTTCTCTTCCATCCTGACTGTGCCCTGGTCTCCACCCCACCTCCCTCAGAGTTTACTGATGCTGATGGACAGTCCTCTGAACCGGGCGGGCTTGCTCCAGGTTTACATCCACACGCAGAAGAATGTGCTGATTGAAGTGAACCCCCAGACTCGAATTCCCAGAACCTTTGACCGCTTTTGTGGCCTCATGGGTGAGAAACTTGGCAGAACTGATGGAGGGAGGAAGATGAAGGGTTGAATAAAGTGTGGCGTTTTTAAGTGGGGGAGGGGTCACGTGACTGATCTCAGCACCAGCGGTCTGCACTTTCTTCCCATGCTTGTGGGTTCCTGGCTGCAGAGAAGGGGCGGGGGGGGGCGGGTGCTGTCACTGCACAACCAGCCTGGTGCTCGCAGCTACTTGTTGAGAGCATCTCAGTTGTGTGGATGCACGGGACACGTGGAACCCAGCTCACCTAAGGGTTTTCTGGTTGAATCACTGGGCATGAGAAGCCGGGTCTCCACCTAGCTCTGAACTCTGTTTTTCTGTCCTAGTTCAGCTTTTACACAAACTCAGCGTTCGAGCAGCTGATGGCCCCCAGAAGCTCTTGAAGGTGAGGTGTTGTTACCTACTGGTTGGAGGTGGTGTTCTGGCTATGTTTCTGGGGCTGATTTTTATTTATTTATTTTTCTTTAGGTGATTAAGAATCCAGTGTCAGACCACTTCCCAGTTGGGTGTATGAAAATTGGCACTTCTTTTTCCGTCCCAGTCGTCAGTGATGTGCGAGAGCTGGCACCCAGCAGTGACCCCATTGTCTTCGTGGTGGGGGCCTTTGCTCACGGCAAGGTAAGGCCTGGGCTCAACTCTCAGATTCTTCACGGAGCTGAAGCTTAGCACAGAGTCCCGAGAGCACTCAGCATTTTGATGATCCTTAGGAGTTGGGAGGTAGAGGGTAAGAAAAAAGCTGAGGGGCTCCACCTCCTGCCCCGGGCGCATCCTGTGAGGAACGCTGGGGTGTGCCTCATGGTTGGAACTAGGCCTTCACCATCCTTTGCCCACACTGGTGGTAAACAGTGCTATGAGATGGCAGTTTTTCTGCCCTAAAGAAGGGCTGAACCTGTGATGGAGTGAACGAGCCGCTGAGAGATGCTCTCTCCTCAGGTGGACGTGGAGTACACAGAGAAGATGGTGTCCATCAGCAACTACCCGCTCTCTGCCGCCCTCACCTGTGCAAAAGTCACCACTGCCTTTGAAGAAGCGTGGGGGGTCGTCTGACAGCAGGGCCCGGTCCCCCGACAGTGCGGACGTTGCTTCCTGCCCCTGTCCTCAGTCGACTGTTGGAAGACCCTCCCTGCACCCAGACTGGGGTCTGCAGAAGTCCAGGCTGTACGCCTGCTATTTGTTTATTTTATAAATGTTGTTCTTGTAAACCTGGTTGTCCTCTGAGAGTTCCTAAACTCGGCAGCATCTGATGGTGTGACCTGGTGTAACCCCTCAGACCTCAGGAAGACCCGTGAGGTTATGGTATTTGCAGTCTGGCGCCCTCAACGAGGGAGCCCTGATTGTTTCAGCCATGGCACGCGTGGAGGGCTGTGTTTGAAAGAAAGTAGCCAGGGGTGCCAGCCGTGAAAAACCAAACAAACTGAAGTGATTTTATGTGGTACAGTCAGTCCAAGGTAGAAAAGTGGGGCAGGCGGGGCCTTGCCCCTCCCTTCCCCCCATGGCGGGGGGCGGAGGCAGCGGCATGGATACAATCATAGTAAATTGGCAGAAGAAAAACACAAGTTCCTTGCTAGAGGGGGAAGAGATAAGGCAACGTGCATGGGGGAGCCCAGAGGAGGGACCTGGGCCCCTCTGCTCCTCCCATGAGAGTTTCCCCTTTGGCCCCAAATGGAGACGTGGCCAGCGGCAGAGGCACAGCTGGGGAGCCCCGTCTTCCCACACCCTGGCTTCTGGTTCTCTGTGCTCCAGGGCAGAGGAGTGCTGCGAAGGGAGGCAGGTCGTTGGTGTGCCAGTCCTGCAGTGGGCCACCTGCGAGGGGAGGCAGCGGGAGGCCAGTTGGCGTCACTTCCTGGTCCCCGGGCCCCAGCCCTTCCAGCTCCCTCCGGGCACCTCTCAGAGCAGTCAGCGCCTCATACTGTGTTTCTGGAAGCCAGGCCCGGTGAGGTTCACACCATTTTCCCAGGACCAGCCGTTCCCCGCCCCATCCCAGTCCACGGCTGTCTTCTGTGACCTAGTAGTTTATGCTCAGTTGTAGGGAGGTGTACTTACCAGGGATTACTCCATTTTCTTCAACTTCTCTTTCCTCGGCACCATCACTTTACGGACGTAAGGCAATATGAATAGTAGACTCAAGAAGAAGACGTGGCCAAGGAAATAAATGGACTTGTACACCTGTGGGGACACGCAGCCTCCGTGGTAGATGATAGCCTGGAACTGTCCCCCTCCCCACTGCCCGCCTGACCTCTCAGCAGTCCCTTCCCCTCTGGCGGGTAGGTCCCTGGCTACCTTCATCCACTTGTCCCATGTGAAGAGACAGAAAGCGGTCATCGAGTAACCCATGAAGAGCCAGTGGATGGTCTGCTGCACCAGATAGTAGAGGGGCTGCAGGACGGTGATGGAGGCCAACCTGCTTAGGACTGGGCTGTCTTGAATCAAGCTGGCAGCCTGGGGAGGAAGGAATGGGCTCACTCAGCCTTGCTCCTCTGCTCAGGTCCCCTCTGCCCGCCGTCCTGAGGGCTCACCTGTCGCTCCACGATCACAATGAGGAACTCCATCTGAAAGCAGACCAGGTACCCTGAGTGCAGGCCGTGCCAGAGCGCCAGGAAGAGCAGCGAGAGGCCCTGGGACAGAACCTTATTTCCCAGGAACTTGAGTCGTTTGAAGAAGTAGCTGGAGAGAAGGGTGAGAGAGGATGAGCCTCAGACCCATCCTGCCTCCTGGCGCCCACACTGGGGTGGGAAGGCAGTGTGCGCGGGTCACTTCAGAATGAAAGGCAGCCAAGCTGATGAGTCACGGTTTAGACAGAACGGACTGAATGAAGACTCAGCTGGGGCCCCGCTTGGTACCGTGGACGATGACGGGTGGCCTGCCTGGTGCCGAGGCTACAGCGGAGAGGGGTGGGCTAGCCTGTACCCAGGCCGCTAACTACCTTGTTTCTGTTTTTGAAACATAACAGGGATGGTTTTGGGGGTGTTGAGTTGGGGACGAGAGTGGGCATGGCTGGGGGTGTCAGAGTGCCTGGAGGGGTCCGCCTGCAGTGGGGAAAGGTGAAGAAGTCAAGTGACACATCCCTGCCCTGGGCGCTTACCGGGCCACCCAGGCGTTGGTGTTGATGTTGAAAGAAGCAATGGTGCCTGTGAAGCGGGGGTTGGTTTCAAAGAGCCACACCTTCATGTTGGCACAGGCATCCCACTTGGCTGTCCCATACTCGTCGAAGCCACTGAAGCCCAGCCCCGTCAGAATGCACACGCCTTCCTGAGGGAGCCAGGCCATGAGTGTCCCACCGCCACCCGGCTCCCACTCCAGGCAGGTGGTCTGTGATCCCGCCCCTCTACCCCCCAACAGGTTCATCCCCTGTGAGCCCGCCCCCTCTGCCCCCCAGCTGGTCTGTGAGCCCACCCCTCTCCTCACCGTGACCAGCCAACAGGTGACATATTTGTACAGCACGAACTTGCCCCAGAGCAGCATGTACATGCAGCGGAACCAGAAGCTGCCGTTCTTGAGAGAAGAGAACGTGGGTGGGTTAGGAATGCCGCTAGACCAGGAGCCCTTCCTCGTCTTACCTCACATATGCGGCTGACTACTCTGCAATAGGCCAAGGGGAACCCCTCGGAGAGGCCCCGAGACAGCGGGGCCTCACCTCCTCTCCTAAAGTGGGGGGCACTTGGGACACTGGTGCTGGGGGCTTTTACGTCCACATTCATCGTCAGTGAAGGAAATGGGGCCGAGCCAGCAACTCTCCCCGGGTCCTGGGCTCCTAGTGCCCGTCTGCCCAGGGCTGGAGGGGCTTGGCCAGGTCGCCCGGCTGTTAAAGAGAATGAACCCAAGCTGAGCTGCAGGGGGAGGTCGAGGTGCCGATGCGTACCCGGCATGGCCCTGTGCCCGCGAGGTTGTGCAGCGCTGGCTGATGGGCGCCAACTCTCAGATCTAGAGCAAGACCAACAGGCAGTTGTAGGTGGTGCTCCCACCTCTCAGCTATCTACGGGGGTCCCGGCCTGGCCACCGAGTGTCTGGTGCTGCTGTGCCGCGGCTGCTGACGAAGCACTCACGTGGTAGTCGTCGCTGAGGAGATAGTCTTCGGTGATGTGGGGGCTGAGCAGGGTGTAGCCCACTAGGTAGACCAGGCCCAGGGCCAGGCGCCGGAGAGCAGGTATGGTGCTGGAAAGGGACAGGCGGGGTCATGGCGGGTGATGGCAGAGGCCCCTCCCTCTGCTCTTCTTGAGGGCGTGCGCTGCCTCAGCTGGGCAGGGGAATGGAGCATGCAAGTCCTGAGTCTGGGTGCTTCCCCTCAGGTCCGGCGGACCTCTGGGTCTCCCCGGTGTACGCAGGCTACGTGGGGACTGAAAGCCCGATGCAGAGCTCAGCTTTGGATCTGCTCTCTTCTCTCCTGGCTGGATCGATGCTCAGACACAGGCTGGCCAAAGTTCTCAGCAAAGGGATCTGCCTGGTAACTTGATCAGTTTCCTGATTCTTGGTGGCTCAGATGGTAAAGAATCTGCCTGAAATGTGGGAGACCCAGGCTTGATCCCTGGGTGGGGAAGATCCCCTGGAGAAGGAAATGCACCCCACTCCAGTGTTCTTGCCTGGAGAATCCCATGAACCGAGGAGCCTGGTGGGCTACAGTCCATGGGACTGTGAAATATATAGATTTTGATATATTAACATTTTTTAAACTGGGAAAATGGGTTTTAAAGGCAGGGACATGACTGCTTCAGGCAAAATTCTATGGCATAAAAGTGTATTTTGATGTTTGTACCACAGGTTCGGGAGGGATGGTGGGAAGTGACCCAAACTGACAAGTGCCCACTCCCCGCCATGAGCAGGCATGCAGCGCTGGTCACAGGGCAAGAGCCTGGGCCACAGCAGACAATGCAGCTGGCCGGCCTTTGGGAGGTCACTTCAGAAGCGCCTTTGTGTCAGGTGAGAGGCCTGAACGGAGGTCTTGATGAAGGGGGTGATTACCTGTTTGGTATCCTCCCTGGGACGTCGGTCAGCTCTCCCCGCACCAGCTTCATGTAGTGGTTCATGGAGAACTGGGGCCCCACCAGGAAGGCTCCGTAGAAGTAGGAGAAGCCGGCGACTTCCAGCAGGGAGGGGACACCCCGTATGGCGTATATCTGCTGCTCGGAGGACAAGGATTTCTGTGCCAAGAAGAGAACAAAGAGTTCAGGACCCCCAAGAGCCAGTGTGAGGGCTCCCCGCCCTGGTGCCCCACTGAACTGGGTTCTGCAAACAGAACCTCTTTGAGGGGATGAAAATATGGAGGGGAGTCGGTGCTTCAGGGGGAAGTGGGTGTGTCGGGGGGAAGTTCAGCCACGGCCAGCTGCAGCCCTCTTCCCAGGGCTTGCTGGCTGGATCACTGGGCTGTGAGCAAAAGCTGGACCTGGGCAGTCAGAAATGGTGATCATACCACCCGGCCCGAGGGCGGGAGGGAGGCCCCACCCCTGATGATAATAGCCATCCTCCTCCCTTTGGGTTAAACTCCTTCACCTCTCTGCAGAGGGAGGGTACTTACCTGATCCTTCCCTCCGTCATAGTAGTCTATGGCCAGACCTGAGCAGAGAGAGAAGGTGTGGGTGGAGCGGAGGGAGGGGGCACACGATGCGGCCTGTGGACCGAGGGTGGGTAGGAGGATGGGAGGGGCGTGGGTGTCAGAGGGGACCCACCACTCACCGATCAGCTTCAAGGTCAGGACACAGTGTGGCATCGTCCACTTGATGTCATAGGTGCCGGTGGCTGTGCTGTAATATCCGGCCAGAAGGTAGCCCTAGGAGAGGGGTGAGTATTTATTTATTCCACCATCACTACAGTGCATCTCCCCCTGCTCTGAAATCCAAGGTATTCTTTCACTTTTTCCTTTCTCTTGCTCTAGAAAGTGAACCTGTAAAGGGAAACGGACATCCTCAAGGTTTCTCAGCAAAATGAGGGCTAAACTGAGCATTTAAAGGATTAAAAAGTTAAAAAAAAATTTTGTTTTTTTGGCCTCACCGCATGGCCTGTGGGATCCCAGCTCCGTGACCAGGGATTGAGCCTGGGCCCCTGGGCCCTCGGCAGTGAGAGCTCAGAGCCCCAACCATGGGACCGCTGGGGACTTCCCCAAACTGACAATGTAGATGCTCACATCCTGCAGCTCATTCCAAGTGGGTCTCCCGCCTTGACTTTGAGGGACTCCCCTCGTGGACGGATGGCTGCACTAATCCCAGCAGGCTCAAGAACCCTGATGGCGGGGTCCAGGGCAGAGGGCCAGTGGCCACCCCTCGGTGAGGCAGGCAGCCGGCAGGGGACGTTCCCGGGGCCTCTGGACACTGACCCAGAGCCTCGCTGCTGAGGGTCGCTGTGGATCTCCCAGTCCACGGCTTCTTCTCCACCCCAACCCTCGTCCTCCCCCTGCCCCCAGCCCGGCCAGCTGTGACCCGAGCTGCCCTGGGAGAGACACGTTTACCATCTGGACGCAGAAGGTGGTGAGCACAGCGGTGACAGTTCGGCCCATCAGCCGGAGGATGAGGAACTGCAGCAAGATGCAGAGCAGGGAGTGGTAGAACTGGGTTCCTGGGTGTGGAGCAGACAGCACGTTGTTGCCTGTTTTCCCCCTACTGCCCTTACCTTCCCACCCTTCCTGACACTTCTGAACACAAGGAGGATATATACAGAAGAAAAAAAAAAACTTTGGTATCTGGATCTTTCTTCTTTTTAAGGAGCCTCCTGATTTGGAGGAAGGGAAGGAAATTAACTGTATAAAAACACAGGACTGCCAGGGAGCTCCTGTATTTCTGGATGTTGGGCCTAAGGGATGCTCCTGGGGGTACTGCTTGGGTCTGTCGGCCAGTTCCAGCCCCAGCAGAGACAAACTGGTGCCTCTCTGTGGATGGCATCTGGTAAAGGTTGTTTTGTTGTTTTCGTCACTAAGTTGTGTCCAACTCTTTTGCGACCGACCCTATGGAGTGTAGCCCACCAGGCTCTGTCCATGGGACTTCCCAGGCAAGAATACTGCAGTGGGTTGCCATTTCCTTCTCCAGGGGATCTTCCCGAACCAGGGATGGAACCCTCATCCCCTGAACTGGCAGGCGAGTTCGTTACCACTGAGCCACCAGGGAAGTCCCTCTGGTAAGGGTAACCATTCTCAAAATGCTTTTATTTGGGAGAGAAATGTACATGAAAGGAGAAGCTAAGCTGTGTTCCTGCCCATAAAACCCTCTCTTTGCTCCCAGAGCATCACAACTTCACTCTCCATCAGATTCCCTCTAGGATGTTTTGTTCAGGTCTGTTCCTTCTCAGGCTCCCTATAGTTGTGGTGCTAACTCAGTTCACTCACCAAAGTTATAATAAGCGATTGAGAGGCCCGTAAAGGTGTGGAAAAGGTGGATGAGGTAGCTGTCCTTGTAGAAAAGGTAACGCCGATAAAATAAAGCCAAGGGGTAACCTGGATGGGGAGAAAGAGAAATAGAGGGTTACTCATGGCTGGTGCCCAGATTTGTTCTGGAAGTTGATCTGGCATAACACCCAGCCCAGAGAGGAAAAAAAAAACATGCATACTAAGGATGTCTACAAAGACAGCAACAGCATCCCTAATTATCAAAAGAAGCCTCTTTGTAAATACAAATTTAACACGGGAGATATTAATTTTATATTGAGGCAATACAAACTAGGTCCTATGATGAGGTTTCCTTTACTGCTTATTAAATATTGCTAGGAACTTTCTCTTGCATTTTTCTTAGATGATATAAGGGACTGAGGGTGCCCAACTGTGCCCAGAAATGCCATTTTACACCTTGATGATCTATTATAATTCCATCACCAGCAGAGTATTGTCAGTCACATTATTAAGAGGATAAATACAAATGATCCCTGGCAACAGACAGGGTTGCTGTCAGCATACACAGTTGCACGGCAGTTAGTAGGTGGGTACTCCTCACACACTTGAGGTCTGGGCACTGCCCAAGCTAATAAATCCATTTAGGTATACTGGAAAAATGTCTTCTGAAGCCATGATTCAGGGTATGGTCCCAGGGTTACGACTGAACTACAGGGGGTCTCTTGATGGCCGTGAGCTGAGGATGCAGAGCCAAGGGTTGCTGACGGAAAGGGCCAACACCACTGGGTGTTCCCGGACTAAAATCAGCACGTTGCCTTGTTTCACTGCAGACTCACAGCCAGGGTTCCTCACATCAACCATCATGAAATCTGGCCGATAGGCTTGGCAGCGTTCCTCCTGTAGCGCCTGAGCAGAGAGTTGAGGCCCCTCCTGTTTTTTGGAAGGATGCTTTACCCAGTCTATCATTGCATAATTAGTGTTCTTGAGTTGGTCATGGTTTATAGCTGCTGCAATTCTTGCAATTTTGGCTGTACCTCGGGGCTTGTGGGATCTTAGTTCCCAGACCAGAGATTGAACCCAGGCCCCCAGCAGTGGAAGCTTGGAGTCCTAACCACTGGACTGCCAGGGAAGTCCCTGCAATTCTTAACTTTTCAATTGTAAGTTGCAGGTAGTTTATCACTGGTGATATAGTTGTGAGTTTGGTTAACTTCAAGGCTTAGATGAGTATCATACATAAAATGCTGAATTAAGTGAACGAGTAACTGGATAATCATGTTATATGTTAGCTGATGTTCTCCTAGTTATTTTTCCCATAACCTTTTTTTTTTATACTTATGATCACAGGGACTTCTCTGGTGGTCCAGTGGCTAAGACTCTGTGTTCCAAATGTAGGGGGCCCAGGTTCAATCCCTGGTCAAGGAACTAGATCTCACATGCTGCAACTAAAGATGCTGTGTGCTGGAATTAAGATCCAGCACAGCCAAATAAATAATAATAATAATTAAAAAAACAACTTATGATTGCAACCTGTATACTTATGTATCCTAGTTTTTTCACACAACAATGTATCAGTCATTTATCTTCTTCGTGGTGGCAGGATCTACTGGTGTCCTTTGAATGCTGCTCTCATAATGGGCTATATATTTATCAAATATATAGCTTCATGCAAACAGTCGATGTAGATAATTCTGTGGATGACTGGCTCATTTGCTCATTCATTCATCCGACAGATGTTTATTATGTGCCCACTACATGCCAAGCGTTCTGTTTATGGAGCACAGAATGACGGAGGGGGTGGCGTGGAATGGTTTATGTTCTAGCTACCTAAGGTGAAGTGATGCAGGGCTGCTAGTCGAGGGGAGGGGGCAACTGTGACCCTTTCACAGTCAGATGAATGAGTAAAGGAATACGACAAGCCTCATACGTACCGCGTGGGCAGAAATCTTGTGGGACTAGCAGCAAGTATTGCTAAGAACCAGAGCCAGGTACTAGAAAGTATATGTAAACACCAAATGCCTTACATCTTTTGTCTTTAATGTTTTAGGAATAGGGGCATAAATGAACAAAAACAACAAATAGGGTGGATCTTAATTACCTAGAGTACTCATAAAAAAGTTTCGGACAGCTGAGAGTTTACCCTTTAAAGCACTTAAAGGGTTAAAAACCTTTAACCAATTGAAATCACTGAAACCCTTCATCATTTGGGATGCTTGAAGTTAAAAAACACAACACACATCACGCCGCCTCCTTAAATTGAATATAACTGGACATTTTCTTGGTGATCTGGGTCATTGTTCTAAAGGCATGATGGCTTTAGGACCTATTGGGGTGTGCCCACACTGTCCTACATTCTGAGTCCTTATATCTATTTCCCATACTTTTCTGCCCCTTTCTTTGCTATTCAGGGATCTACAGTCACTTCTTGATCTTTCAGTGCCAAGAATAGTCTCTCTTCCTACTTCTAATTTACAGCAGGCCTTAGAAGTCTTAACTTTGTTTTAAAGGTGCAAAACAAACAGACAGACAAGATCTAACACAAGAACAAGGGCCTTGGTGTCTTCCTTGCAGACTTAGTGCGCAGCCCTTGTAACAGCTGTTCTGGCATTCAAGGCCCTTTCACTCTCTCCTATTTTCAGGTGTATTTGGGGGGGCGTTGAATTGGGTGAGGAGTTCCATGCAGGTGAAGTCTGACTGCGCACCAGGAAATGTACCGATAAGGAGATGGAATAATTGGGAGAAAAAGAAAAAGAGCGCAGCAGGCCAGGTTACCAAGGACAGGAAGATCATCAGAGAGAACAGCGGAGCCTCCAGGCTCTGGAAGCCGCCAAGGGGAGGAAGGAGCTGTGCTGGGCGAGTTGCTGTGACAACCCGGAGCTGGTTGTCAACACGGTACCCTGCTCCCCGCTGCTGCTCAGCTCGGCAGGCTTCCGAGCCTGGCTGCCCTTCATCCTACTGGGGATGTGCTGTTTGGGGGGCGGGTGTCATCCTACAAGCTGCTTCTGAGTCTCAGTGCTGCTGTGTGGGAGCCGACGCTTGATACAGTGGCTGCAGTCACCTGAAGAATCTCTAAAATAAACCAACAGAAGCAGCTCCCACCCGCACACCCGCCCGTCAGTCTGCAGTTAGGTCTGGGTGGCCCTAATGGGCAGCCGGGGCTGAGGAGCTCTGCCTTCCTAAACCCTCGTGCAGGGCAGGTCCTGGGGAGAAAACCCTGAGCTCGACGACCAGGGGCTGCTGTTTTCCCTGAATGGCACCCAATAGGCAGAGGTTTGCTCTCTAAATCCGGTCTGGAGGCTTTTTAGAGCTTGTGTGGCCGCCACACTGGAACAGTTTCTTCTATTTGATTGTTTGCTTAAAGGGGGACCCTGGGGACTTCCCTGGTGATCCAGTGGCTAAGATTCTGTGCTCCCAATTCAGGGGGCCTGGGTTCGATCCCTGGTCCGGGAACTAGATTCCACAAGCAGCAACTAAGAGATTGCATGCCACAACTAAAACCCGGCACAGCCAAATAAATAAATATTAAAAAAATAATAAAGGAGGACCCTGCAGAAACTTATCAGTGGATGAAGGCTGAAGATCAAATCTGCACCCTAAACCCGGGATTCCCAAGCAAGAATGGGTATAGGCCAAGAGCAGACTGGAGGGCACTCACTATGCCTACACCCTACAGCGGACTGCTGGGAGGCACTGCACTTGGCCCTTTCAGGCAGGGGTCCCCAACCTCCGGGATCCAAGGATCTGAGGTGGAGCTGATGCAATGATAGTATTAATGGAAATTAAACACACAATAAATGTAATGTGCTTGAGTCAGCCTGAAACCATCCTCTACCCCTCACTGTCTTGGTCTTTGGAGAAAACTGTCTTCCAGGAAACTGCTCCCTGTGTCAAAAAAAGTTGGGGACCATTGCCTTCAAGGATCCCAGTAGTTACAACATGGAGTGTGTGTACCCCGCTGGTCTCCCCAGCTCGTCGCTGGATGTCTCCTCAGGCCCCACTGCTGTCTTGAGTCAGAAACTTGGATCTATTAACTGAGATCGCTAGTGGAGTTCCTCCCTCTCTGAGATCTAAGACTTGTGAAATTACTCATTAATCCTAAAAGGTCCTGAAGTTCCATGTGAAGAAATAGAAATGGACTGCTTTCATTCAAGTCTGATGAATTTCTTTGTCTCTCATCCCATATCGCTATTTCTGGGCTCTGTGGGAATATGATATGACCCCATTTGATCAGGCAATGGTTCATGTGACCTTGATGAAGAGAAAACAGAGCATGTTTTGGCAGGTGTGAGGAAGAAGACAGAACTAGAACTGCTGTGTGTTGTCTTAGCCAGGTATTGACACTGGTTTTACCAAAAAGAAGACAACCACCTCCAACACCACACCAAGAGTTCAGAGGACACCCTTAGCACATATACATTAGTGGCTGTCAAACATTTTGGTCTCAGCACTGCTGTTTTAAAAATCATTAAAAAAAAACTGAAATAGAGTTAATTTACAATGTTGTGTTAGCTTCAGGTATACACAAACTGATTCAGTTATATATATGTGTGTGTATGTATATATATTCTTTTTTAGATTCTTTCCCATTATAGGTTATTATTAATATAAGATATTAAATATATCTTCCTGTGCTATACAGGAGGTCCTTGTTAATTAGCATCACTTTATACTCTTAAAAGCCTTCCACTGCAGGGGCCATAGGTTGGATCCATGTTTGGGGAACTAAGATCCCATATGCCATGCGGCACAGGCAAAAGAAAAAAAAATTAAAAGTTTTAAAATTATTAATTCATGAAAAAAAAATAAACCTATTACACATTAATATAAATAATGTACTCTTAATGAAAACAGCTATATTTTCTAAGTTAACCATTTAAATAAAAACAAAACCACTTAATGAAAAGAATGGGATTTTTTTTTTAACAAATATCTGGCCTTGGCTAAATAGAAGAAGGCTGGATGCTCAAAACTGCTTCTGAATTCAGTTTGTTGTAATATGTCATTTAGGCCAAAATATATGAAAAAAAATCTGGCTTCACAAAGATATACAGCTGGAAAGAGAATCTTAATAGCCTTTACAGGTAATTTTGGATATTCTGTCTTTGATAACATACAGAAAATCAAAACTCAGCAAATAAGTAGTTTCTTAAAGGTTAGTTGTAACACGGAATCTGAAATCATATCAATGAGCTTTTCACACTGTTACATTAAAATCCACAGGTCTCTCATGAGCTATAAATAGATATTAGCCAGGCCTGGGTTTTTAACAGTGTGCATTGGTCATTGGGAAAATATTGGTTCACTGAGTTAGGGAGATCTTTCAAATCTTGAGACATCCTTATAATACAATATCCCAAAAAAAAAAAAAAAATCACATTTCTTAGTATTACCATTGATTTTCAGCAGAGAAGTCTTTATAAAATGGGAAGTTGTCTAGCTCATGGTAGCAAATATAAGTTTTGCAAAATTCAAATTTTCACTTGAAAGTTGAAATTTATCACTAATTACAAACACTGTCAGTAATGTTCCTTGAAGTGACAGGCTCACTTTGCACATTTCCAAGAAGCTATCTGCCAAATGCCCAGTCTAAACAACCAGTTTGTCTATCAGTCATTTTTTCACGTGAAAATGGTCTTCTGTGTAAGAGAAGCTGTCAATTCAACGTGCAGTTTGAGCCAGGGCACAGGTGCTTTGCTTTGAGACACTTCTACTTTGGGACAGAGGGTATTCCATGCACGTGTCTCAGTTCTTCAAACAGAATGTTAAAAAGACATGTACTCAGGGTTGAGATTTTATGCTTCATCCAGGACACTCTTTGGTTGTTGTTCAGTTGCTCAGTTGTATCTGACTCTTTGCGACCCCATGGACTGCAGCACGCCAGGCTTCCCTGTCCTTCACTATCTCCTGGAGTTTGTTCAAATTCATGTCCATTGAGTCAGTGATGCCATCCAACCATCTCATCCTCTGTTGCTCCTCCTTCTCCTCCTGCCCTCAATCTTTCCCAGCATCAGGGTCTTTTCCAATGAGTGGACAGTGGATGGATTTGTGCACCCCCCGCCTTGTTTTTTTTAGCATTTATTTTTTGGCAGCATTGGATCTTTGCTGTGGCACTTGGACTTAGTAGTTGCGGCTCGAGTCCTTCTCTACTTGTGTCACATGGGCTTAGCTGCCCCCAGGCATGTGGGATCTCAGTTTCTGGACCAGAGATCAAGCCTGTGTGCCCTACACTGGAAGGTGGATTCTTAACCACTGCATTGCCAGGGAAGTCCTGGATCTGCCCTTTCTCGACCGACTGCATGGTGGTGAAGAATGTAGGGTATGCTGGTTCAGTTTGGTGTCCTCACCTTCACTCATGCTTAGGGACCAGCAGAGTTTTACCCACCATTGCTTCTGCACTGTCAAGTGCCAATGACAAAAGCAAATAACATTTTAATTTTATTCTGAAAATAACTTTAAAGTTCTCAGGGACCCATAGGAGTTCATGGACTACACTTGGAGAAATGCTGACACGGAATGGTGTTTTGGCTTAATCTTCCGGGTTAAAGCACCCTAAATCAACAGGCTTTTCTTCCTCCCTCCTTTCCTCAACTGCTCCTTCTTTTTTTTTAAAATTTATTTATTTGGTGGCACTGAGTCTCAGTTTCAGCATGTGGGATCTAGTTCCCTGACCAGGGATTGAACCCGGGCCCCCTGACCAGGAGGGCAGAGTCTTAGCCACTGGACCACTAGGGAAGTCCCTCCTTCTGTATTTTCTTTTTTTGGAAAGTTTCTCTGTCCTTGGTTTTGAGATGATCAGTTTCCTCTTTTTTTCTTATTCTATTGAGATGTATTTCACACACCATCAAATTCATCAGAGTGTAGAATGCAGTGGTTTTTAGTACATTCATAAGGTTGTATAATGTCCCCACTGGAATGTCTAAATTCCAGCATGTTTTCACCCCCTGCTCCCCGCCCCCAAGAAACCCCATCCCTGTTAGTGGTCACTCTACAGACCCTGGTGACAAAGTCACTTTCTGACTCTACAGACTTGCCTGTTCTGGGTATTTCATAAAAGCGGAGTCCCACCACACATGGACTTTTGTACCTAGCTTCTTTCACTCAGCGCCCTGTTTCTGAGGTTCACTTACGCTGTACCATGTAGCAGTACTCCATTATTTTTTTATGGCTGAATAACATTCCTTCGTTTGGACAGATCATACTTCATTCATCTAGCCATCAGTTGATGGACATCTTGGTTGTTTCCACTTTGGGGATATTAAGCAGAAGGCTGCTGTGAAGATTCCTGTATCACTTTTTGCACGGTGCATGTTTTCCGTCCTCTTGGGTATGTACCTAGGAGCAGACTGTTTGGCTCATTTGGCTGCTGAGCAGCACTTCTCGGTTGGTGGTACAGATCAGTTTTTAAAATTTCCCATCTGCTGCGAAGCGATACTTCAGGAAAGTACAAAGTCATGGGCTTGGATGATGTGGCACTATCGAACTGCTGTGAAAATCCCTAAATGTTCACTCTTACTCTCCACTTGCTTTGAGCTTTGATTTGTCAAAGGGTGGTGACAAATTGCACCAACCTCTCCTTTGCCTCTTTCACTGAAGGCTTTTTCTTCCGACTCCTAAACATGGCTGACCTCCAGTCAGTCCCAACCCTCTGCTATGCTCTCTACACCATCTCATTGGACAGCCCATCTACTCTCATGTAACTTAACGTGATCTTTATGCCAAAGACAACCTCACATCTTTAATCCTGACCTCTCAGGTTTCAGTTCCACATTTCCTACTTCCTGGCGGGGCATTTTCAGTTTGATATCTTGTACCATCTCTATCTCTGTGTAAATAAGACATGGGCTTTCCCCTGATTCAGGCTTCTCTTAGCTTCTTCTTTTGTTGATTAATGTTACTGCTCTCTGGGCCACACAGCGACATTCAAAGGCGTGAAGTTGTCTCTGCCTCTTCCCTTTCTCCTCAGTGCCCATATCTAATCACCAAATCCTGGCTTGTTTTTGTTTTGGCCGCACCACAAGCCTTGCAGGATCTTAGTTCCCCAACTAGGGATTGAACTCATGCTCCCTGCAGTGGAAGTCCAGAGTTCTCAGCCATAAGGACTGCCATGGATTTCCCCCACCAAATCCTGTTGCTTCCTCCTTTCCAAAGTCTCTCGCCACCATCGCATCCCCTTCTTTCCCACGTTACATCCGCAGGGAAGGCCCTCAAGTGCTCCCGCTTCAAGTCTTGCCACGACCTCATCTCTGCCTGTAGCTGCCTCCTCTGACATCCTCCACCAGGGGGCTCTCTCTGCCACTCCTGCTCAGAAGCCATCAGTGACTCGACCTGACCACTCCACACAGCACCAGCTCCCAAGTCCAAGATTCAAGATCTACCTTCTTTTTTTTTTTTAAGATCTACCTTCTAAACTACATTTCTGGGCAAAGCCTCCACCGTCTTCCTCCAGCTAACTGATATGCTAGTTTCTGCTCAAACATGCCTTGTGTCAGGAATTCCACAGTGGTCCACAGGTTAGGACTCTGCGCTCTCACTGCCGAGGGCCCTCCAGGGTTCAATCCCTGGTCAGGGAACTAAGATCCCACATGTAATGTGGTGTGGCCAAAAAAAGAAAAATCCAGCCAAACACACAAAACCACAACAGCCCCCCCAAAAAACCAAACAAAACATGTCTTATATCTTTCATCTCTAGACCTTCACTCATACCAGTCTCTTTGGGTGGGACACCTTCTTCAACCACTCCTCTAACCAAGTGAAGTCCTACCCATTCTTGAAAAACACTCAGTTCAAGTGTCTCCTTCTTTAGGGTTACTGTAGACCACAATTAATTCATGACCCTGCGCTTTGGACTCATGCCTTAAATACATGGTGCTTAGGACAAAGACTCATTTGGCAAAATCATTATGTAATACATGTTGCCATTCCTTATACTTCTGTTCCGAATTAAAACTATCACACGTGCTCGCTTCGGCAGCACATATACTAAAAAAAAAAAAAAAATTGGAACGATACAGAGAAGATTAGCATGGCCCCTGTGCAAGGATGACACGCAAATTTGTGAAGCATTCCATATTAAAAAAAAAAAAAACTATCACACGTTCACAATGTCTTTTCCTAAAGTCCTTCTGTGTCTTTGGATCTCCCATAGCATGCTATCCTGTGTACTTCATTTTCTGATGGGTTGACCTACAGTAATTGACACTTAATACCAGTTTGAGTGTAAGTTTCCTCATCTGTAAAATGGGGACAGGACCTGCTCCAATGATTATTGTAAGGGCTAAAGGGGATAATGCATATAAAGTAGTCAGCACAGCCTAAAATATTGTAAGCAGTCACAAAGTCACACACACACACATGCAGATTCACATAGAGGGTGTCTATAAACTAGGTCTTATCTGAGAAATTCTGATGAAAGTGGTATCAGGGGTTCTGAATCTAATCTTCATTCCATGTGACAATCAAATGACTGAGGGATTTGCTTCTCATCTTCACTTTAAAAGGAGAGTCATTGTCTATTTATTTTAGAAAGATACTGACTCTGGCTTGCCAAGAGCACTTTTTCTAAAATGTAACGTACGGTTAAATTAAGGCACTGGATGGTTAGAAGAACACCAACTCTGAGGTTAAGATGAGATTTGACAGCCTGAATCCCAGTTCTGCTACTTACTAGCTGTCCCCTTAGGCTGGTTGATGAGTTACTGCTTTTGGTCCTCAGTTTCACTAATAGAGTATCTAGGTCCTGGCTCATATTTCAACCTGGTCCATATCAGATGCTCAGTAGTGTGAGATGGGATCAACCTCTCCTTTAACAGAGGCATGCCCAGCGACCTCCACCAGTCACCTGGCTTCAAACACCGTGAGTGCCGACGGCTCCTGTATGTCCCCCTCCCGTCGAGGCTCTCCGCCGAACTTCACACTCATGTGCCATGTGGAGTCGGCACCCACCTAACGGACACCTCAGACGTAATAGGCCTCAAACTCAACTGCTGATGTCCCTCTCTCAGCAAGCCTGCTCCTCCCCTGGCTTCCTCATTTCAGCAAAGCCTTCTGCTCAGCCCTTCTGCTGGCGCAAGGCTGAGGCCCTGCCACCTTCCCCTCCTCCTAATACCCTCCCCTCCTACAGGCAACCCCATCTGTCAGCAAACCCTGTCTGTTCTACCTGCAAAGTGAACCCAGAATCTGACCACTTCTTCCCCTGGTCCACGTGGGTGCCATCCCTGGCCTGTGTTATTACTGTCGTCTCCTGACTCATCTCCCCCAGGGCCTTCAGTCACGCTCTGCTCTGCAGAAGCTGAAGTCCAACCAGAATGCCAGACGGAGCTGCCCGCCCCTCCCCCACCGCTCTGACTCATCTCTGACTCTGGGCTGCCCTTCCTGGAATGGCAGGCTTGTGCAAACCTTAGAGCCTTCACATTAATATGTTCCTGGCCTGGGATGCTCTTTCACTGATGAGCTCAAGTCCCTCCAGCACTTCAGGTTTTTACTGAAATGTCACCTTATCTGCGGGGCCTTCCCTGACCCCGTATCTTGAGATTGCACACGTTGCCCCACCCTGTATGCCACCAACGCACACTTCCTGTTTTTCTTTCCTACTTCATCTTTCCTATTTTCCCCTGGCACTTACTACTCTTCCACATGCTGTATATTCTACTTATTGGTCTTTGAAGGCAAGATTTTTGTCTCCCCCCCCCCCCACCCCCACACTGTACAGCAAGTGCCTTATAGAGTTCCTGGTACAAGAAAGTTCTCAAAAATATTTGTTGAATGGATGAGAGAATAAAAGAATGAATGAACAAATACTCTGTATCCTAGGGAGTGAATAAAATATGTATTGAGCATCCATTATGTGGTCAGCAATGCATTAGGCAAAAGGAGACTATGGTAGATTTGTAAGAGATGCTTTCAGACTCTGAAGGAGCATTTTAGAGAGAAAAGAATACCAAGCAATGATGTTGTGTAAATGCTAACTGATGGAAAAGCCAATGTTGTAGAGGTTGGAGAAGACAAGAGGTCAATAATGAACAGAGCAGTAAGGATGAGCAGAGACGAAACAAGGGAAGGGAGTTCCAAGGGAGAATGATGTACTAAAGACCCAGAGGCAGGAGAGGGCATGGAGCAGTCATGTCACAGACCGGGCTGACTACCAGATGGGGCAGGAAGGTTTGCAAAACCAGACAGAGTCAGAATTTGATATAATGGGGAAAAAAATCAAGAGGATTGGACTTCCCTGGTGGCTCAGAGGTAAAGAATCTGCCTGTGCCAATGCAGGAGATATGGGTTTGATTCCTGGGCTAGGAAGATCCCACATGTTATGGAGCAACTAAGCCCATGTGCCACAACTACTGAGCCTGTGCTCTAGAGCCCCAGAGCCACAACTACTGAGTCTACGTGTCATAACTACTGAAGCCTGAAAGTCCCAGAACCCAAGCTCTGCACAAAAGAAGCCACTGCAATGAGAAACCGAGAAATGCAACTAGAGAATAGCACCCGCTCACTGCAACGAGAAAAGCCCGTGCAGCAATGAAGACCCAATGCAGCCAAAAATAAACTGAGCTCATCACCTCTTTTTCCGGTCTACCCATTTCTGCCTTGGCCCTCAGCAATGGGGTAACATACCTCCAGCCCAGGCCAACTCACCCTCACCTCTTGTGAGAAGATCTGGTTCATAGGGTCAACAGGCTTCTTAGAGTAAAATGACTGAAACTGATCTCAAACTCAAAATTCATGCTTATCGTTGGACATAAAGGGATGGAAGACAGTGGATCCCCCCCAAAAGGCTATGTCTGTCCATCTCTGCTCTTAGGGATAGTTCACTGACAAAATTATGGAAACTCTGGAATTTCTAGCTAAAAAAGATGGATGGAAAAACCTGTTCCAGCCTTATATCATCTGAATGCTGAAATTTTTCTAAATTATGAAATGTTCCCACAGATAATGGGTATTTTGCTTTGGACAATGCAAAGGCCAACTTTCATGATCAAGTTTCAGTTCAATTTTCCTAAGGATCACAGACTAGATTATAAAACAGGACTGCTTTTGAACATGGCTTATTTGTATTATTTATTTATCTTTGGCCATGTGGCATGTGGGATCTTACCTCCCCAACCAGGGATAGTACCTGCGCTACCTTAACTGGAAGTGCAGAGTCCTAATCACCAGATGGCCAGGGAAGTGGCCGTCTAATGGCTTACTGGTAATGACAGTTTATTTTTTATCACATATTTCCACATGCTAGCTTTATCGTGATTATTTCCACTGTGAAGAACTGCCACTCACATTTCTTTTCTTTCACCAAAGCGGAAATTCCTCATACTGAAGAACTATACAGAGGAAAGGAAGACAAATGGAGATAGGAAGGAGAGTGAAGCCCTGTGTGACTCTGGCTCTTTGCGGTGATAGGTAACTGATTGGTTACTGACCACGCTGTCAGCTGGGGGAACACTGGGACATTATGGACCTGGAGGTGGGGTGACACTCACCTCTGGAATTTGTTCACAATGGTCCTGTCTCTATTCGGCAGATTAAGCCTTGTTGATGGTATGGCCAAGGTGTCAACACACCTGCCCCACTCCGACAGTCCTCTACGGCTCAGGCTGAGTCACATGCTGAATGGTTATCCATAGGATTCAGATTCTCTGAACCCATGAAACTTTATAAATCACTGACTCCAAACCCTTGATTAGAGAGAGAAGAAAGCAAAGCCCAAAGGGGCTAACTGGCTTGCCTCAGGTTAATAGAGCAGAGCCCCAGTTAGAACCCACATCACTTGACTTCTATGCTGATACTCCTGTCACATGCCCTGGCACCTTGGCGGTGGCCGGCAAACACATCACTAGTCACTGTGGTTGTTCAGGCACTCAGTCATGTCTGACTTGTTTTGACCCCATGGCCTGTAGCCCGCCAGGCTCCTCTGTCCATGGGATTCTCCAGGCAAGAACACTGGAGTGGGTTGCCATTTCCTTTTCCAGGGGATCTGCCCGACCCAGGGACTGAACCTGCATCTCCTGCATTGCGGGTGGATTTGTTACCTCTGAGCCACCAGGGAAGCCTCACTAGTCACTAGCTGTGCACTTTTAAAGCTACGGCTATGTTATTCTCTGATTCTCTGTTCACAGACACACGCATGCCCATGTCTGCTTATCATCCTATCTAAAACCATTTGAAAACTTTATCTCTGCTAAATTTAGGTACTCCTTGTTCTTTCTTTCTTCATCAGTTCTTGGGGACGCCCCCTGCCTATCTTCTTAGGGTGCAATTCATTTCTGAAAGGGACCTCCTGCTGAGTATCTTAAACATTTTGATGACTATAGAATAGAATTCAGGTATAAATGATAAAAATGTCCTCGGAATAAGAACAGAAGGGGCATTTTAAGGGTAAACTAGTAAATGACTGTTATCTGTGAGAAAGGAAAAAGGCTCTTATGAAGGTTAAAAAGTTTTTTGTTTTTTTTTTTTTAAATGGGAATTCCCTGGAGGTCCAGTGATTAGGACTTGGTGCTCTCAATGCTGAGATCCCAAATTCAAACCTTGGCTGGGGAACTAAAATCTCATAAGCCAAGTGGAATGGTGTGAACAACAACAAAAAAAGGACATATTAGTTTTTTCAGTCACTTAACCCAAACAACCTAAACCTGAATTGCACCCAAAGTCCCATCAAAACTCAGTTTTTTATTGTTCCACTCAAGCCATGGGCTCTTAGCAGTTCACAGGCAAGGCCATGTTAAGGTTAGCGCCAATGATACAAGCTGGCAATTGTGTGTGCAAACTGGTGCTGAGGCTGAGAAGTTATGATGTTATGATCAGACAACAGACTGACCCTGAAGCCACATTCCCTTGTATGACCCCACTGGGAAGAGGTACTCACTGGCTTCTTAGCCTAGGAAAAGTCAGCACCACTTCCCTCCACCCCCGCCACCCTGGGTCAGGGGCCAGCCCTTAGGACTACCTCAAGCCTGATCAGATGCTCGGAACTATTTGTGAATGTCTGTCTGCACTATTACAGTCTTTTCTGTACTATTACAGATTGTGCAAATGGTCACATAGTTTTTTTGTTATGACAAAAATTTATAGACTGAAAGAATGTTAAGGCTGTTTGCTAGCAGGTTAGTTGCTAGTCACTGTTGACTTGTGGAACAGGACAATAAAGGCTGACCAACCCTCAGGCACGTTAACACACAGAAATGCTAGCAAAGATAGCAGCCTGAGGCTTACAATCAGAGAGTGCTTTTTTATCACATTGTAAATCTCTGTAAATTAGCGAACCACATGGTGGCCAACTTCTAGCCAAATTATCAAAGCTAGACTCAGGAATGAAGAGTAATCTGGTTGAGAAATTCTGCTTTGCCGCATGAGCAAATCACTTAGATTCTTTGTACCTTGATTTCTTCACGTCTAAGGTAGTGATGTAAAGAAAAGAATGTGGCCCGCCCATTCCAGTTCTTCAAGGACCACGCCAGCGGCCACTGCAGCTGCCCACCAATGGCGCACCTAGGGGGAACTTCAGGATGGAGAAAAACTGGAAGGATTCTGTGCTTTGGATACTGGTCTAGATAGTTCAGATGTATATCTAAGGGACAGTTTCAACGAGTCCAGATTCTGGCATCTTCACATAACACAGAAAGGCACTAAAATCATTAACTTGAGACGTCTGCTTTTTGTGACTGGCAGTAATCTTTTGATGCTCAAAGTGTGTGTTAGCTACTTAGTCGTGTTCAACTCTTTGCGACCCTACGGACCGTAGCCTGCTACAGGCCGCTCTGTCCATGGCATTCTCTAGGGGAATCTTCCTGACCCAGGGATTGAACCTGGTCTCCTGCACTGCAGGCAGATTCTTTACTGTCTGAGCCACAGGGAAGCCTCTCTGAAGCTCAACTACATGCTTTTTTCCAAGCAAAAAAAATTCACATATTAATATATCCCTGATCTCTTTGGAGCCTTCCTCAGAGCCATCCAAGAGGCTGTCTTCCAGGCTGTATTCCTCAGTAAAGTCCCTGAATAAAACTTAACTTGCCATTTTTAGGTTGTGTGTTTTTCTTTCAGTGAAGAGGGAAAATACTAGCCATCTTGCAGGCTGTTGTGCAGATTATAAGAGAAAATATCCATAAAAAAGCATCAAACATGTACTTCCTTGAGGCCACTTAAGAAATATTTACATATGAGCAAATATTTTATACAAGCATATCTATACCTAACTTCTTAAAATCTGTGTGAGATCTTTTAACCAGTTTTAAGACATACACTCTCAGGCTCAAGCCTCTAGCCTTGAGCTAGGGGTGGGAAATTTTGGTCTTCACCCATCTTGATCTGATTTTAACTAAATTAAGTCTATAGCAAGTTTCAAAAATAAAGCTCTGAGTTGACCCCAGTACTCCCAGGAAGAAGGCAATTTGCCACGAAGTTCATCCAGCTTCATTCAGTCTGAGGCCCTTTCTCTACACGGGTCTGTTAAGGCCTGGGTGGGTGTGTGTGTGTGCAGGGGTGGAGGTGGGAGCTAGTAACGTGCTCACGTGATCATACATCTAGCAACATGCTCACGGGGTCATACATTGTTATAAAACGTGTAACATATTTTTGAATTCTTTTTCTTAAAGAAAGTCACCAAGATTAGAGAATTTTCAGGTCCCACAAATCCTGGATTATTAAAAAAAAAAAAAAAATCAACCACTACAACACAACTAGGCATTTGTTGTCATTGTCATTCAGTCTTTAAGTGGTGTCCGACTCTTTGCAACCCCATGGACTGCAACACGCCAGGCTTCCCTGTGCTTCACCATCGCCTGGAGTTTGTTCAAATTCATGTCCATTGAGTCAGTGATGCCATCCAACCATCTCATCCTCTGCCCTAAGATCTTACAGAAAAACCTGAACGAACATTTGGGCCAACTCAGTATTTCAGACCCAGGATGCCTGTTTAAGTCCAAGAAGGGAAGGAGTGCTGACGTCACCTACCAGAGAAGTCTACCACAGAGAAGTCTACCAGCTGCGAGCACAGGCTCAGCACAGGTCAGGGAGAGAGGCCAGGCCTGCAGAACCCCAGACTCATCTTCTCTGCTCGGTCCTGTCTGCCCCTCCTCTCACTTCTTTTCTTTCTTTTGTGCCTTGTGTTACTGCTTCCTCCTCTTCTTTCCCTGATATAAAGGCCTGAAGTCTTCTATTCCCTGCTTCTTGGCTTTTACACTTCATGGTTCTCTCTCAAAAAGTCTTGAACTAGTGTGTGGCAGCCTGAGTTGTTTTCCCCCTTTTGATTCCTGACACTGGTTTTCAGTGGAGAAACTGGAGTTCTTCACTCCTGTTGTGACTTGATCTGGCCAGGGGTTGCCCCAAGGCTGCCAAGTGGCTGCCCCAAGGCAGCCAAATGGCTAATTAGCTTTACACAGCCCTCCCAAATAACTTGTCTTGGTAGTTTTTCTTCCTCCTGTGAAGAGTTGCCAAATCTAGGCTTGCAAGTACAAACAAAGTAGGTGAGACTTCCTTTTTGCAACAAGTATTCCAGCAAGTGAAACAATAAACTCTTGCTGAACCAGCTGGGATTCTAACAGGAGAAAAGACAAAAGGCATCGCACCCTCTAACTGAACCTGTGAATCTGAACGGGTGTGGTTATTTGTTGGGTTCTGTTTCTCTACCTTTGTGAGCATACGTAGTCACCCTTTATTCTTCAGGTCTGCGGATTTGGTGAATTTTAGTACATTCGCAATGTTGTGCAACCACGCCCACTACTAATGTCCCAATACCTCTATCACACTAACCAGAAACCCCACACCTCTCAGCCGTCACCCCCAATTCAACCCTCCTCTCATTCCCACCAACCACCAATCTACTTTCTGTCTTTATGGATTTGCCTATTCTGGGCATCTCACATAAATGGAAGCAGACATTACGTGGCCATTTGTGTCTGGCTTCTTTTGCTCAGCACCATGTTTTCAAAGTTCATCCACGCTGTAGGAAGTTATCAGTACTTCATTCCTTTTTACGGCTGAATATTCCATTTTATGAATATTAATATTTTATCTATTTGTCAGTTGGGTCATTCACTGTTTGTCAATGATAATAATGTGATGAATATGTGCATACAGGTTTTTGTGTGAACATATACATCAACTCTTTTGAGTAGATAATTAGGGGTGGAACTGCTGGGTCCTACTATAACTCCTTAACTTTGAGAAACTGCCAAACTGCTTTTTTCAGGGGCTGCCCTGTTTGACGTTCCCACCAACCAACCACACATGAGGATTCTAATCTCCCCACATCTTCACCAACATTTGTTTACTCCTTTTTTTGGTTACAGCCATCCTGGCAGGTGTGAAGTGGTATGTCATTATGACTTTGATCTGCATTCCCAAAGACTAAAGATGTTGAGCATCTTTCCACGTGCTTATTGGCCATTTGCATGTCTTCTTTAGACAAATGTCTATTCGTATTCTTTGCCCATTTTTAAACCGAGTTGTCTTTTTATTGTTTAGTTATAAGAATTCTTGATATATTCTGGATACTAGACCCTTACCAGATAAATGATTTACAAGTATTTTCTCTCTCTCTTTCTTTTCTGTTTCTCATTTCTTTTCACTTGCTTTATAGTATCCTTTGATGCAAAAAAGTTTAAAATTCTGATGAAGTTCACATTATCCCTCACCATCCATGCTGAAAAAAAAATCCAATTTCTTTATCAGCATCTCAATATTACTTGAAGATTTGGGAAGAACTTTAAAAACTATTTAAAAATTTTGTATTTTATTTATTTATTCTGGCTGCACCCTATGGCATGCCAGGATCTTAGTTCCCCAACCAGGGATCAAACCTACACTCCCTGCATTGGAAGTATGGAGTCTTAACCCTGGACCACCAAGGGAAAGTCCCCAAGTTAGGTATTTTAGAATGTAATAAAAGCACATATACCTTAAAAATACAAAGCGAGATTAAGACTTGAAGAAGTTGGAAGCTTCTGGTGAGATGATGACCTGGCTCCCTATAATTACTGTTAGGTTCTTAGTATAAATAATACAAATGCATGTTATCTAGGGGGGCTTCCCAGGTGGCTCAGCAGTAAAGAATCTGCCTCCAATGCTGGAAACTCAGGAGATGCGGGTTCGATCCTTGGGTCAGAAAGGTCTCCCAGAGGAGGGCATGGTATACCCACTCCAGTATTCTCTCTTGGAGAATCTCCATGGACAGAGGAGCCTGAGGGGCTACAGTCCATAAGGTTGCACAGAGTTGGACACTGAAGCGACTTAGCACGAATGCTGTATAGGAATTCCTAGGTTTTGCTTTTGTTTCCTTCTTTCAGAAGAACTAAAGAAGAACTAAAACATGGGGTCAAATTATTCTTTAGCTAAAGAATGAGGGTTTCTAGTAGCCCTTCTGGTTCAATATTTTTAATTGAATATTCTTAATTTTAATATACATGTATATTGTATTCCAACTATAATCAATCTTTTCCACCAGAGCCTGAGGTATATACCATGGGAGCCTTAAAGGGCACTATGCCAGCTAGCCTCTGCTTGCTGGCTGGCAAACAGAAGTTTTATATTTGCGGACAGTAATCCAGAATGGTGTCCAAGTCCATCTGAGTTTAGAATCGCTATCACAGCAGAAACTGGAAACCTCAAGGGCTGTAAGCCATTGAGCATGTCTACATGGAAGCCACTTCTCATTACAGCACATACAAATACACAGCGACCCAAGCTCAGCCTTCTGGGATCGCATATCCTCCTCAGATTTGCACACAACATACTCACATGAGTTCTTTCTCTTTTTTTTAATAGTGAGCTCTTAGTTGCCTACAAAACTACTATCTTACCACTTATAATTTTGTGTAGCAGGTATGACCATGTATGCTTTTTTATCAAAATGCCATAGCAATATGACAGATACTTGATACTGAAAAGCATCTTTAACTGACAAAAGCTTTTTATTTTTAATTTAAACTTAGCCTGTGGTTGGTGTGGGGTATTTAAATTGTCCACTTGACTTCATGTGAATCAAGAACAAAACGTGAGTCTTATCACTTTTGTCCTGAACTTCTCTCCGCTTTCTGACAAACGGTCCCTACAATTAGAATGCAATGACATTTCCATCAGAAGTCTCTATCGCTAACAATTATGGTACATGAGGTTCTCAGATAGAATCCTTCGTTAAGGGTGTCCAGAGTTTCATGAATCTCATTTATGTTCAAAGCCACTGCTTGAACAGGGAGGAACTCAGATTTAAAAAGCAATCCAGGGACTTCCCTGGTAGTCCAGTGGTTAAGACTCCATGCTCCCAATGTAGGGGGTGTGGATTCAATCTCTGGTTGGGTAACTAAGATCCCACATGCCCCACATGCCGCAAAATGCAGCCAAGAAATAAATAAAATAAAAAACCATCCATTTTAAGCCAAAAGGAAATCCTTATCCAGAAATTACTCATCCTTAATTTTCGTGTCTTACTTGCCACCTTCCACATTCTAGCTTTGAAAACAGGGAGAAATAAAGATGTATACAGCACCTTTTGGGATACACAAATCTTAAGCTTTGAGGTCTCTAGGAAGCTATTATTGCTTCACAAAGAGAATTTTAGGTGGACCCTAAATCTCCCTGCCCTTGACTTCAGTAACTGCAGGGGAAATGTCAACACCCTTCAGCCCCCACCTTAAAAACTCTCTGCTTCAGGAGGACAAATCACTTAGAATTGCATGAGGGCATCTAATTTTTGTTAGAGCTACAGGTCACAACAGAAGGCCTGGAAAGATTATCATCTCTATTACCTATCTGATAATAGACAGATTATCAGATATCTCATGTTCCTAAAGACCTAAAATTTTACTAAAGATGAGGTAATGAGTTAAGCACTGTATCTGATAAATAATTTTTAAAATTATATTTAATTCATAACAAGCGGCAATAGTTTGAAACAGAATACAAAACTTACCTGCATTTAAAAAAATAATATAGTCATCAAAGAGCTTTCTTATTTGATAAGAAATCAGAGCTTATCTATCTGACAAGAGATGATAATGATATAATAATGTCATTAGTACATTAATCCTATGATTCAGTAATAATAATAATATTTGGAGATGTTAGCAAATGGGGAAACCTAAGCTATAAAGAATCTGAGAGCATTTTGTTTATCCCAAAGATCGTAGGGTACAAGTTTAAGGTACTATGGGGGACATCAACTGTTACAAAAAAGGGACTTGAAGCCACACATTAAGCCCGCAGTCCTCAGACAAGTGGGGAAGTGTATAACATGGAGAGCTGTTAAAACACGGATCACTGGGCCTCATCCTGAGAGTCTCTCATTTAGTCCCTCCTGAGAACCTGGTTGCTTAACAAGTTCCTAGCAGGTCTGATGCTGCTGGTCCCAAGACCACACTTGGAGTCTCCCTAGAAAGGAAAGAGATGAATATCTACTGAGGGAAAGGAGAGAACAATTATTTAAAACTATCCTGGGTCAGGCTTGGCCAAGGATTGATACAGTCCATCTCACCTGGTCCTCAGAGCTTCCCCAGAACAACGCTTCTTTCTCACACTTGGCCAGAGCAGAATGAGAGCGAAGGGTCTGCCTAGGCAGGTCTCTAGAAATAGGCAAGCTCTTCGACGACTATATCATTTTAAAAAATGCTGGTCAATCCTGTATTCTGTTTCAAAATATTGCTGCTTGTTATTAATTAAATACAATTTAAAAATGTGTATCAGATACAGCGTTTAACTCTTAACCTCAATTCTTTACTCAAATTGGCCTTTGGGAACATGAGGAAAAGGAAGGCTAAAGCTTAGTAACTAGTCGATGGTGAAAGAGTTGGCACATTATTTAATCTTATTATAATTATTTTGTGGCTGCAATTATTTTAGTGCATGTGTGCTTAATCACTGGATGGCCAGGGAAATCCCCAAATTTAATCTTAATTAATTTTAGAAACCTGCACCTAGGCCTGCAGGTCTGTAAAGATGCTTGTCCTGCCAGCTCACTCTGTCACATCACACCCCGCCCCCTCCATCCCTGTCCCCTGAAGACTCAATCATGCTTTCCTCTGCGGCTCCTTTATGGAACCTCTGGTGTCCCAGCCAAGCTGGACTGCTTGCTGTTCCTCAGGTCTTCCTCACTTTTCCTACTCTCCACATACATGCTCATTACCCTTTGTTGTTGAAAAGTTTCCCTTTCCATCTCCACCTGACTAGAATCTTCCATGCCTTTTAAGGTCGAGCTGAAATGCCATTTCCTTTTTGAAGACCGAACCCCATTTTTAAAAGGCTGCTGGACAGAACTCCTTCAATGAGTTCCCATGACTGCCCAGACAGATTTCATGTCAGTGGGCATGTAATTGCTTTGTTAAATTACCCTGTGCATAGAATCTCATGGGCCCTGTTTTACACATGTCTCTGCAAAGAAATGGGCTTCCCAGGTGGCGTAGGAATAAAGAATCTACCTGCCAATGCAGGAGACACAAGAGACGCAGGTTCAATCCCTGGGTCAGGAAGATCCCCTGGAGTTGGAAGTGGCAACTGGCTTCAATATTCTTGCCTGGAATATTCTATGGACAGAGGAGCCTGGTGGGCTACAGTCTGTGGGGTCGAAAAGAGTTGGACACGACTGAGTGACTGAGCACCCATGCATACTGCAAAGAAATGGTTCTGTTTGACATTAAAGTTATATTGCCATTCAAACATGAACTTTTGTGCAATGTATGATATTGGAGTGTGGATTAAAAAGTTGGAAAAATATAGTTAAAAGAAATCCCAACAGGAAGCTTTAGGTTATGATGAAATTTGTGGCCATGAATTAGAATAAAGATAAAAGTCTAAAATGAAGAATGGACCTAGCCTTTTGGGACGAGACAAGGCCTTGAAAGTCTTTAGGACAACCTCCTCACTTCACAGTCATAGGATTTTTGGACCGTGCTTTGTATTACGGTCAGAAGTCTCATTTGTCTCATTAATGTTGCTCAGTTTCCACTGCGCCTAGCTGTGGGCTCTTCATTTTGCTACTTGAAAGAAAAAAAAGCTTTTTGCCCTGAATGACGGATTTAGTTGTGAAGGGCCAGGCCTGACTCTGGTCCAAAGGGAGCTGAACTGTAGGACCTCCTTTGATTTTAAAGGTTGCTAACCATAGTGGTGCTGATTCTGAAGCTCCAAGGAAACAGTCCTCACCCTCAAGTGCCACTTTAGACGAGTCTACCAGTCAAGCCGTAGTCATGGTCAAGCCTGAAGGAGGAGCTTGTGCTAGGTGGGGTGGCCATCTGCTCCATTTGGCTGATGCCATCTTTGGCTGCTGAGAGTTACCTAACATGCTGATTACATCTTGGTTCAGCCATGTCGAAAGTAAAAAGTAGAGGATACCAAGGGCCTTTGTCTTTCCCATCCCACACGCTCCTCCCAGTCCCGAGATGGTAAAGAGCAGGGGTTTCAGAGGTGGGCAGAAACGGGTATGAGCTGGAGGTCACAGCTTCCTATCTGCACGAGGCAGCTAATAAGAGGACTGTACATAACTTAGGGGTAATTGGCAGGCCAGGCGGGGTACTGTTGAGCACTTTATAAATGTCAGCTACCAATGCCATTATCAATACACTTTATTCTCTTCCCTCTCTGTAAGCATCTCTGTGGCATTTCAGTCCCTCCCTGATTCAATTATGATACCACTGAAAAGTGAAATGTGTTAGTAGGGTCGTGTCTGACTCTTTGTGACACCATGGACTATAGCCCCCTAGGCTCCTCTGTCCATGGGATTTTCCAGGCAAGGATGCTGGAGTGGGTAGCCATTCCCTTCTCCAGTATTGACTTCTAAAACTAACTGTTATCAACCCTTATCAACAGTTTTCAAGCTCAAGACTAGGCTTCACAAGACAAGCCGGAGGTGCCCTTGGAACCTAAAAGCCAGTCCCCAAACTAGGTCATTCCCTGGCACTGAACAACATCTAACTCTCACTTGACCTCTCCACATCTGTGAAAGTCACCGTCACCTTTTCAGCTCCCCTGGCAGAAGAACTGAGCTTGTTTTTTTGTTTTTTCCCAACTATTATACTTCTTTCTCTTTCAGGCAATCAGTTGTCAAGTCATTCATCCACACTTTCACTTATTCAGCAAATATCTATTGGGCCTTTTCCACAAGGCAGGTACTGTATTCAACTGATGAACAGAACTTAAACGACTGCTGCCCTCATCTGCAAATACATAATCATGTGTTGGCATGTGTACTCACTCAGAAGGGGATTTCAGTCTGGAGGAGAAAGTACAACAGGTCACATAATTTAAAATGAGAGGCAGGCAAGGACTCTGCGAGGAAGTGACAATCTGAACTGAGGCCCGAAAGAGGAAAAGGCTCGGTGAGGTGGGTAATGAGCACAGAGTGCTCTTGGCAGCCGGATCAGCAGGTACCATGGCTCAGGTGCAAAGGGCCTGATGCCTTTTCTGAGGAGCTGGGGCAAGGCCACGTGGCCACAAGGCTGTGAACTTGCTCGGGTTGAAACTGGAGTGGGAGATTCCCAGGGGTATATGCAACCCCTGGTGGGGGCTCAGCCAAGAGAGGGATGGGGACGGGTCACCCTGGCTGAGCCAGGGAGAATGGACTGGGTGGACAGGAAGAAACTATAGAGACCTGTCCAGGGGCTATTCGGGCAGTTTTGGTGACAGATGGTCAGTGGCTGTGATGATGGAGGGAAGGAGTGTATCTGAGGCACAATTTGGAGGTGGTGCTGATAGAACTCGGTGATTGGGGTGAGGGCAGAGTGAGGGGGGTGCTGATAAGCCTGGTTTCTGGTGCGTGCAGCTGTGTAGATGAAAAGTAGTCACGGAATCTATCTTCCAAACTACTCTGTACTCCTGGATCCGCTCCCAGGACAGTGCTGGCCCATCGCTCCCCTTTCAAGTATCTGCGATGGCTCCTGATCACCCGCTTCAGTAAGCACACACGTCTTCCCTTGGCTTTCAAGGATCCACAACCTACATTTCCAGTCTTTCCTGTTCCTGGAATGTGTCACCACACATCCTTGCCTTAGTCCCTATTCCTCACCATCTCAGTCTGCTGAAACCCTATTTGACTTTCAAAGTTCATTAAAGGTCCAGTCGTTAAACCTCCTAAAACTCTGGGAAGCTCTGCCAGCACCTAGAGTGCCGCCTGTTATTATGGTTACGAGAGTACTTCTCGCGTGCCTGTTCCCTGCCCCCAGCAGACCACAGGTCATACCTTCGGGTGCCCAGCCCCATTACTCATCCTGTACCACTGCCCACTCCTTTGCAGGGCCAAGCACAGTGCTTCACCCATAACAGGTACATCTTGCTGAATTTATTTGGAACAATTCGTGTTGCTAATTATGCTGAGGAACGAGGAGACCTGAGTTGTTGAACTGGAGATGTTTTCCAGTGGCATCTGCCAGCACCAGAGCTCACAGCAAAATTTATCTTCCACCAAACTCCTGGCAATCAGACGCAAGACAGACACACACATGCCCCTCTTGACAGCGTCCTCTGCCTGTTTGAAATTCTCCAGTGCAGCAGTGCTCATAAACCCACCCTTTCCTTGCAGCACCTAATATCAAAAAATTACAGCCTCTAACTCAGGAGTTTTAAAACTGCTTGCTGTAATCCATTAGTGGGTTTTGAAATCAATTTAGTAGGTTAAAAATGATACTAAAAAATAAAATAGAAAATAGCTAAGCACACTACTTATATTCAGGATGAGTAATGTTTCCTGAAACTTCTGTTTCCAATGCAAGTATACATCTGTGTGTTTACTGGGTCATGATGTAAAATGTTATTTCTCACCATGGGCCCCAGTTCAAAAGGTTTGAGGGCTAATGCTGGGTAGATCAAGATCAGCACACAACTCAAACAGGGAAAGATGTTAGGGAACCAGTAATGAGACTATCTAACTAAAACAGTGAGACACTCATATTTTATCCCTTTAAAATGTGAATGTCTGATATACCCTACTCTTCCTTCAGGGGACCTGCATTTCAGTGCTTTTAACCAAAATTAATCTCGTTAGTAGAAAGTGAGTCAGAAATTGTTTCCAACTACAGGCCTTTCGGTACCTCAGACAAGGATTTCCTCCAGTATCCCAGTTCCCCAGGAGAGGTGGTTCAGGAACTCCATTGCTGAAAGGCTACTGGTTTCTAGGTTACAATACACAGAAGTGATGATACTTTTGTAGGAGAAGCATATTTACAACCAGAAAAATGCACCCTTTCTTCCATGTACTTGTCAACAAGCTTATCAATGTATGTTTCTGTATATGTATGTAACATAAACCTAGAAAATACAATCCTATACATCCATGTGTGAAACTTAGGCCTGATCAATTTGGGGGTCAATGTGAACCCAAATTGACCTAAAAATTAGATATACTATGAGTTACTGAAGGCAATGACACATGTGGGCTAGGAAGGGGGGATGTGGGCCATGGTAGGATGGGCAAAGGGGCTCAGGAGTGTGATGGATGTATTATACTAAGTTTTTATTACCTTGATGCTTGGTGGTAATGAGAGGATGAGGTTAGAGGGGTAGGCTATGGAGAAAACAACTTTCTAGACAGGTGTATGCCCCATGATAGTACACAGTCGTCCACTACAAGTGTGTAGGCTGTATTTGATTATGTCACCACTAAAAAGACAGATTCCAAGCCTAATTCTAGCCGCAGCTCCATTTAACAGGTTGTCCCTTATAATTTGTTGCTCCTTGTGTTACAATCTCCATTTATAGTTGAGACATCAACAGCTGACTTCCTAATGAATGAAATGTAAACACTCTTAATTGTCAATTATAATCCCAACAAATAACTGGGCCTGGAAACAAGGGTGAAGAAGTAGGAAGTTCAAAGCTGGTGTGGTGCAAAGAACCCTAGATTGAAGTACTAATAAATTTGGGTTAGATCTGGGTGACAGCAAATAAGTTCCACAACCTAATGTTCCTGCCACCTCTAAAATTTTGTAATTCTACAAGAGAAGGTAAAGGTGATCTTTATCTGGAAGACAGAAATAGTATCTTGGCTTGATGTGCTATGGGCAAATGACAATGATATTACCCAAGGTTGTTTAAATATGAATTAATGCCTTTCCCATTATCTGGATCGTATTAGCACCCTTTAGGTGATATTACATACCAGCATTTAAGGCTTTCCACATCTGCCCAAATTTATCTCAAATTTCTTGTGGTTCAGACCTGCTCCTGCACCCATCCTCCCCCTCAAGTCTGGTGTGTTTAATTCTTCACCACCCCTACTCTCCTAGCTAAAGTTCCGTAACCTTCATAAAGCCTTCCAACTACTCAAATATTTAATATCAGCTTATGACCTTTGAATTCCTACCAGACTTTATAGCAGTCCTATCAGATAGGCATTATTATGCTCATTTCATCTAAAGGCCCAGAGAAGTTAAGTGGTTTGCCCAGCATCCCAGTTTGTGCGCAGCAGGACTGATTTTTTTGCCCTCCAAGTCCACACACTTTTTTTTTTCTTACCATGCCATGCTGCTTGGCTATTAAAAAAACCATAGAGGAAGGATGCAGTAAAAAAGCCCATAAACCAGTTACAATAGGGTTTGTTGGGACATAAATGCAAATACACCACATCCTTTGAACCACGTGTGTAAAACACGCTTGGGGTAGCGTGAATAGTTTTTAAGGGCTTGCCAACCCTGTTTTCCAAGCCCAGTACTAAAATGATATTCCACGGTAAATGACAGGTGGGTGGCTAATGACCAGAAAAAGCAGTATGGTTAAAAGAAGAAATTAGAAACGGGACAAAAAGACGAGAGTGTAATACAAGCTGGCAATGCACACAAGAGACACAGAATATGCAAGCATGGAGTATGGGGCTGAACGGGTCCATAGGACTAAAATATCTAAGTTAGGAAGCCTATACCTGCCAATGAGAAGCGCGCGTGTCTGAGGGTTGATATTAATAACAGCAGTACACATGGACAGAGAGTAGAACTCAAGAGAGAGACAAATAAGGACAGGTCGTGGGGACACAGGGCAGAGCATGACAGGATGAGGGTGGTGGCGCCCAATGAGGGGCCAGAAGGGTACAAGAGGGGTCGAAGGGAAAGGAGAAGAGGTTCAGAGGGTACAGTGCCCCCAGACTCCAGAATAGTGTCATCTTCCTCTCCACAGCTGGTTGGTGTGTGCGAGGATTCACATCCGCACCCCGAAAAGCCCTCCCCGTGGCTCCGAGAAGACGGTGAGGTCACATCCCCGTCTCCCGGGGACTCTGCGAGGGGTCCTTACCTAGGAAGATGGAGATGATGAGCCGCAGCGCCTGTTCTGACGCGCCCAGGGACGTCGCCAACTTGTTAAGGCTCAGGTCTTGGAAATCCCACCGCAGCCCCCTCGTCAGCTCCGCTTCCATGTCCCCCTCGGCTGCGGACGCCATCTTAGCTCCGGGCGTCCCCCAGGGACCCCTCTGCTCCGCGCGCCCCGAATGTGGGCACAGCGCTTGAGCTTCACCCCCAATTCCGGCCCGGAGCCCGCCCACGGCGTGCGCATTGGCTGCAGACCCGCCCAGAGGCTCCGGACTCAGCCGGTCATTGGTCAGCCCGGGCCGGGGGCGGGGCCTCACGCGGCAAGGTAGGCCGGGGGCGGGGCCTCATATTTGTAAGGCAAAGGTGACTCGGCCCGGGAAAGAACGCGGGGCAGGCCGGGGGCGGGGCTTGGAACAGGGAACCAGACCCGCGATTGGAAAAGTAAGAAGCCGGCGGCGGAGGACTGTACAACTCAGTTCTAACAGCTCGGGGGAGGAGTCGGGGCGGGCGAGAGTCCGGCCGGCTCGTGCGCTGCCTCTCTATTGGCTGAGACGGAGCAGGCGAGAGTCGGGTAGGGGGGGGCTGTCACCCGACCGCGAGGTTACTCTCGGTCGCAGGCGCGCCGGGGTTACTGGGGCATGTAACGGGAGGGCGCGAATTCCTGCGGCGGCCTCGCGAGCGCCCCCTAACGGCGCCGCGGCTGTTCTTGAATCGTTAGACAAGCCGCCTTCCCTCCCAGACCGAGAGGACCACCCCGGCGCCCCCAGCACTCTCTACCTGCTCCTTTGATTTCCTGTAACTTCCTATATTAAAACGTTGCCTTCCTCCGAGAGGCGATGAAATTAAGCTACGCTGATTTAATCATTCAGTCAGTCAGTCAGTTCAGTCTCTCAGTCGTGTCCGACTCTTTGCGACCCCATGAACCCCAGCACGCCAGGCCTCCCTGTCCATCACCAACTCCCGGAGTCCACCCAAACCATGTCCATTGAATCGGTGATGCCATCCAACCATCTCATCCTCTGTCGTGCCCTTCTCCTCCTGCCCTCAGTCTTTCCTAGCGTCAGGGTCTTTTCCAATGAATCAGCTCTTCGCATCAGGTGGCCAAAGTACTGGAGTTTCAGCTTCAGTATCAGTCCTTCCAATGAACACCCAGGCCTGATGTCCTTTAGGATGGACTCGTTGGATCTCCTTGCAGTCCAAGGGACTCTCAAGAGTCTTCTCCAACATCACAGTTCAAAAGCATCAATTCTTCGGCGCTCAGCTTTCTTAATAGTCCAACTCTCACATCCATACATGACCACTGGAAAAACCATAGCCTTGACTAGACGGACCTTTGTTTGCAAAGTAATGTCTCTGCTTTTTAATATGATTTAACCGTTAGGCTTTTCATTTAAAATTGAACTAATTTGTCACTAAGTAATACAGGTTCAAGATCAAAGTGCAAAGAGGATAGAAATTGGAGACAAAAGTCCTTTTGTCCCACCTTGCTTTGCATTCTTACTTCCAGTGTTCAGATCAGACTAACAAAAATGTGCCAAGGCCTGTGCTGGGCTCTGAGCCCAAAGCTATGGAGTGGAGATGGTGCACGGACATATAAGGTATTAATGATGTGTAATTAACTGCAAGGGAAGGCAAGTGCTCTGAAGGAAAAGAAGAATGTTCCGTGAGAATATGTAACAAAGGAACACCAAGTTTTCAGTGATCACTGGAATTCGTGGAGCATTCTTGCCCGAGTGCAGCTTATACTTCTATAGCACTTTGCACTTTATGCAGCACTAATAGTCATATTATTTCACTTAACTGATTATGAAACAGGTTATTTACAGACACAGAAGCTTGGAGAAATTAAGCAACCTGCAAAGTTCCTTCCCTAGTAAGTGGCAGAGACAGAATGGAAACCTAGGTGTGTTAAAGTTCACCTCTCTCCTCTTCAGGGGGAGACAAAATGAAAGAAAAACAAACAAACAAATGGAGAAGTCAAAAATAATATAACTTCCCCCTTACAGGGACTTCCCTGGTGGTCCAGTGGCTAAGAAGCTGCCCTCCCATTGCAGAGGACCCAGGTTCCGTCCCCAGTCAGGGAGGTAGATCCTGACTGCCACAACTAAAAGGTCCCGTGTGTCCCAAGAAGAATAAAAGATACTGTAAGCAAAAAAGACCTAGTGCAGTCAAAAAAACAAACATTTGCACAGCTGAGTCTGGTGTATTCCTTCCTGTCCTTCAGAGGTCCTCTTCTTTGGTACTTATCAATCCCATGCCTACTTTTATACTTTATACAATGTATATATCCAGAAACAATTGTAATACAGTTTTGCATGCTTTTAAACTTTATAATTGGCTGATTCATGTCAATGTATGGCAAAAACCACTACAATATTGTAAAGTAATTAGCCTCCAATGAAAAAAAATAAATGGAAAAAAATAAATAATGAACTTTATAATTACAGCAGAATGTATCATTTTGCAACTTGTTTTTATGATTAACATCTTTATTGAGGCAGACTCATGTTTTTATAGGTAACTGTAATACAGTCATTTTAATTGTGATGTAACATTGCCTGGTATGATTATGCCACTTTTTCATGATCATGTTGAGAAATACTTGGATTGTTTCCTATTGATGTATTTATTTTATTACAAACATTGCTGCTGTGGACATTCTCCTTTAAGCAAGAGTGAAAGCTTCTCTAGGACTGTAACTCCAAAGTTTTTTTTTTTTTGATTAACTGGGATCTATTGCTCAGTGCTAAAGAATCCACCTGTCAGTGCAGGAGATGCGGGGTTTGATCCTGGGCTGGGAAGATCTCCTGGAGAAGGAAATGACAACCCACTCCAGTATTCTTGCCTGGGACATCCCATGGACAGAGGAGCCTGGTGTGCTACAGCCCATGGGATCACGTAAGAGTTGGACACAACTTAGCAACTAAACAACAACTACTGTAGGAAACATGTTGCTACCCAGTATACACGTGTTCATACACTACATAACATATATGTATAGTACTCACACTATATGCACACATCACACACTGCCTTGCTATGTATATGTTCTCTGATACTTTCTGTTCTAATTCATTAAAAAAATAATCAGGATCCACTAACTTGATATCACTACTTGCTAGTAGTTTATGATTCTCAGTGTTAGAAACACCCCTTTAGGGATTATAACCAGGAGAGGAATCATGAGTGGTAAGGTTTGCTCACCTTCAATTTTACTAGATTTTGCCTAATTGAAGTGTTTGGCTAAATTTTAAGGCCCTTAAAACCTTTGATTTTCTGAATAAGTAAAACATATTTGTTAAAGCATCCAGTCAGCTAGACCCTGTGTAAAAACAGGAGTCCGTTTCTTCCTTATATCCAACTCAGTAATATGTCTGCCCTTTCTCACACCTCTGGTGTTACAAGGCAAGGAACAATGTGGCAGGAGGCTGTGTCTCCCTTAACACAACAGGTGCCTGTTTACTTTCTCCCTCAGGTACTTGATGGGCTGCATTCCCTTCATTCTTCCTACTGTTCCAAGGAAGCACCTGGTCCTCTAGTTACACTGGCTGATGAGCTGCTGACTGGGAGAAGATTGGGATTCTATGACCTCTTACTTTATAATTAAGCACATTCGTGGGAGGCTTAGTAAGTCAGGTTCTGTGCTGGTCCCTCGACGTAAAGATGGCTGAGACAGCCCCTGCCCACAGGAAGTTCTGTGTCAAGACATGGAAAGATAATTAGAAACCAGAGTGGAAGTGTTTGTATAGAAATAAGCATAATGTATTAGTGAAATTCCTCATTTCTTATGACTGTTTTCCCCTGGGCCCCCCTTCCCTTTTTTCTTTATCAATTTCAGTATTTCCTTCTACTCCCTTTCCTCTGGCTCCTTGACCTCTATTATCTATAACTATCTGCAGGTCTTCCCATCCTAAAGTTAGTTAGCCGCTCAGGCTCAGTCGTGTCTGACTCTTTGCGACCCCATGGACTATATACAGTCTGCCAGGCTTCTCTGTCCATGGGATTCTCCAGGCAAGAATACTGGAGTGGGTTGCCCTTTCCTCCTCCAGGGGATCTTCCCAACCCTGGGATCGAACCAGAGTCTCCCACATTGCAGGCAGATTCTTTACCCTCTGAGCTATCAGGGAAGCCCTCCCACCTTAAAACACCCTCCTTTCCCCTGAGGTATCTGCCCTCTTTTCCTTTCCCTTCCTACCTACTTGTAGAGAACCTGTCTTTTTGGAGTTCATTCAATATCCGGGTATGGATTTATAATCTCTCAACCTTTGGCAGTAAGCTTGGGACCCTGTGACTAGTTATGGCTGATGGACTGTATGCAGAAATGAAGTGTCATTTCCCGGCCAAGGAGGTGAAGGATCAGGATGACTCCGAAATTTCTCTCTTCTCTTGATAGTAACACATACGGAGGACAAGTGTTCTGAGATGGAAGAAACCACCCAAACTGCTTCTTTCTCAACGTTTAGCTTGAATGAAAAATAAACATTTGTGAAATCCGAAGATTTAAAGTTATTGCTTTAACTTGCCCGGACTAATACATGGGACTAATACACCAGTCTTTAACCCCATTAGAACTTGGTGTTCGTTTATGAAACTATTCACTCAAAGACCAACTATTCCTTACTAGTTATGTGTACCTTCCCTCTGAAACTGAGCTGGACATTGTGGGGCTCCCTGGCATGGCGTGGTGGCCTTTCTGTCCCCCATTTCTTTTTTAAAAAATAATTTTATTTATTTATTTTCGGTGTGCAGGGTCTTGGTTGCTTTCAGGACTTTTCTCTAGTTGCGGCAAGCAGGGGCTACTTTCCAGTTGCAGTGGGCGTGCTTTTCATTGTGGTAGCTTCTTTCCCTGTGGAACTCAGGCTATAGGGCACATGGGCTCAATAGTTGGTGCCTCCTGGGCTCTAGAGTACAGGCTCAAGAATTGTGGCACATGGGCTTCGTTGCTCCGTGCTATGTGGGATCTTGCCAGATCAGGGATCAAATGGAAGGTCTTCCGCAGTGGCAGGCAGATTCTTTCCCACTGAGACACCAGAGAAGCTCTGTCCCCCATCTCTTGTAGGTAAGACTCTAGCCACCATGACCTTCCCTGAGTTCCAAAAGGTGGATTCAAACAATTTCTTGATTGAGGGAGAAGCAACTAAGGAAACAACCTGAGGCCAGATCAAACAGATCAGAGAAACTCACCAAGATTAGGAGACCCACCACCTGAGATGAGATTAAGGGAGTGAAAGCCCTGCTCACATTCTAATCTTATCAGACACCCCACCTTTGACCCACTGTCATAAAAAGCCTCCTCCAGTTCTCTGGAGTTGAGACACCTAGTTTTTCAAGGCAGAACCCCAGTGTATCTCCCTTTGCCCGACAAACAATAAAGCTATCCTTTTCTATTTCATGCAAAAGTCTGCCTCCAGGATTGATTTGGCACCAATGTACAGAGAGGCTGAGCTTCTCTGTCTCATATTTTTAAAATAACTTTTCTTATTTTTTGGCCTTGCTATGCATCATGTGTAATCTCAGAACCCCGACCAGGGATTGAACCCATGGCCTCGGCAGTGAAAACTCAGAGTCCTAACCACTGGACTGCTTCGGAATTCCCTGTATCATATTCTTTTTTCCCCCCAACAGCATTCTTGATTTCATGGATGAACTCTGCTATATTAACCTTCTGAGAACATGATTTACGGATTTGGGGGGATTTTTAAAAATTGTTGTTTATATTTCTTCTTTTATTCTCAGTACTTTCTTTTTCCCTCTGGGGTTTTGTTTTCTGTTTATCTCTTTTAGGGCTTCCCTTGTGGCTCAGCTGGTAAAGAATCTGCCTGCAATGTGGAAGACCTGTGTTCGATCCCTGGGTTGGGAAGATCCCCTGGAGAAGGGAAAGGCTACCCACTCTAGGATTCTGGCCTGCAGAATTCCAAGGGTCCATGGGTTTGCAAAGAGTCAGACAGGACTGAGTGACTTTCACTTTCTTTCACTTTATCTGTTTTAAGATGCTGGTCATCCTTTCATATACAAACAAGGCATTACAAAGTTGTTTGGATGTATGGGCTGTGAACAGGGCTTGTTGCCTGGTGAATTTCCCTGAAATTGATTGGGCTGGGTGTTCCCCTTTTGACTGAGAAACTTTGGAATGTCAGTAGGTGGAGGGTTTATTCTCTAGGATTGTTCAGCCTCTTCTGAGAGGAACTTGGGTATGGCATAAGCCCTCTTGGAGGAGGTAATCATTAACCCCACCATAGAGCTGCCAGAACTCACACAGGACTGGGACATAGACTCTTGGAGGACACAAACTGAACCTGTGCACCAGGACCCAGGAGAAAGGAGCAGTGACCCCACAAGAGACGGACCCAGAATGGCCTGTGAGTGTCCAGGAGTCTCCAGTGGAGGCGTGGATGGGTGGTGGCCTGCTGCAGGGTTGGGGGCAGTACATGCATGGGATCTTTTGAAGGAGGTCACCATCATCTTCATTACCTCCACCATAATTTGGCCCCAGGTAAATAGCAGGGAGGGAACACAACTCCACCCATCAACAGAAAATTGGGTTAAAGATTTACTGAACATGGCCCTGCCCATCAGAACAATACCCAGTTTCCCCCTTAGTCAGTCTCTCACATCAGGAAGCTTCCATAAGCCTCTTATCCTTCTCCGTCAGAGGGCAAACAGACTGAAAACCACAATCACAGAGAAATAACCAATCTAGTCACATGGACCACAGCCTTGTCTAACTCAATGAAACTATGAGCCATGCCGTGTAGGGCCACACAAGATGGATGGGTCATGGTAGAGAGTTCTGACAAAATGTGGTCTACTGGAGAAGGGAATGGCAAGCCACCTAAGTATTTTTGCCTTGAGAACCCCATGAACAGTAGGAAAAGGCAAAAAGATAGGACACTGAAAGATGAACTCTCTGGGTCTGTAGGTGCCCAATATGCTACTGGAGATCAGTGGAGAAATAACTCCAGAAAGAATGAAGAGATGGAGACAAAACAAAAACAACACCCAGTTGTGGAAGTGAGTGGTGATGGAAGCAAGGTCTGATGCTGTAAAGAGCAGTATTGCATAGGAACTTGGAATGTTAGGTCCATGAATCAAAGCAAATTGGAAGTGGTCAAACAGGAGCTGGTAAGAGTGAACATTGATATTTTAGGAATCAGCGAACTAAAATGGACTGGAATGGGTGAATTTAACTCAGATGATCATTATATCTACTACTGTGGGCAGGAATCCCTTAGAAGAAATGGAGTATCCATCATAGTCAACAGAAGTTTGAAATGCAGTATTGGATGCAATCTCAAAAATGACAGAATGATCTCTGTTCATTTCCAAGGCAAACCATTCAATATCATGGTAATCCAAGTCTATGCCCCGATCAGTAATGCTGAAGAAGCTAAAGTTGAACGGTTCTATGAACACCTACAAGACCCTTTTAGAACTAACACCCCAAAAAATGTCATTTTCATTATAGGGGACTGGAATGCAAAAGTAGGAAGTCAAGAAACACCTGGAGTAACAGGCAAATTTGGCTTTGGAATACAGAATGAAGCAGGGCAAAGGCTAATAGAGTTTTGCCAAGAGAATGCACTGGTCATAGCAAACACTCTCTTCCAACAACAGAAGAGAAGCCTCTACACATGGACATCACCAGATGGTCAACACCAAAATCAGATATTCTTTGCAGCCAAAGATGAAGAAGCTCTATACATTCTGCAAAAACAAGACCGGGAGCTGACTGTGGCTCTGATCATGAATTCCTTTTTTCCAAAATCAGACTTAAATTGAAGAAAGTAGGGAAAACCACTAGACCATTCAGTATGACCTAAATAAAATCCCTTATGATTATACAGTGGAAGTGAGAAATAGATTTAAGGGACTAGATCTGATAGAGTGCCTGATAAACTATGGACAGAAGTTCTTGACATTGTACAGGAGACAGGGATCAAGACTATCCTCAAGAAAAAGAAATGCAAAAAGCAAAATGGCTGTCTGAAGAGGCCTTACAAATAGCTGTGAAATGAAGAGAAGCAAAAAGCAAAGGAGAAAAGAAAGATACACCCATTTGAATGCAGAATTCCAAAGAATAGTAAGGAGAGATAAGAAAGCCTTCCTCTGTGATCAGTGCAAAGAAATAGAGGAAAACAATAGAATGGGAAAGACTAGAGATCTCTTCAAGAAAATTAGAGATACCAAGGGAATATTTCATGCAAAGATGGGCTCAATAAAGGACAGAAATGGTATGGACCTAACAGAACCAGAAGATATTAAGAAGAGGTGGCAAGAATACACAGAAGAACTGTACAAAAAAGATCTTCACGACCCAGATAATCACGATGGTGTGATCACTCACCTAGAGCCAGACATCCTGGAATGTGAAGTCAAGTGGGCCTTAGGAAGCATCACTATGAACAAAGCTAGTGGATGTGATGGAATTCCAGTTGAGCTATTTCAAATCCTAAAAGATGATGCTGTGAAAGTGTTGTACTCAATATGCCAGCAAATTTGGAAAACTCAACAGTGGCCACAGAACTGGAAAAGGTCAGTTTTTATTCCAATCCCTAAGAAAAGGCAATGCCAAAGAATGCTCAGACTACTGCAAAACTGCATTCATCTCATACACTAGTAAAGTGATGCTCAAAATTCTCCAAGCCAAACTTCAACAGTATGTGAACCATGAACTTCCAGATGTTCAAGCTGGATTTAGAAAAGGCACAGAAACCAGAGATCAAATTGCCAACATCTGCTGGATCATCGAAAAAGCAAGAGAGTTCCAGAAAAACATCTATTTCTGCTTTATTGACTATGCCAAAGCCTTTGACTGTGTGGATCACAATAAACTGCTGAAAATTCTGAAAGAGATGGAAATATTAGACCACCTAACCTGCCTCTTGAAAAATCTGTATACAGGTCAAGAAACAACAGTTAGAACTGGGCATGGAACAACAGACTGGTTCCAAATAGGAAAAGGAGTACGTCAAGGCTGTATATTGTCACCCTGCTTATTTAACTTATATGCAGAGTACATCATGAGAAATGCTGGGCTGGGTGAAGCACAAACTGGAATCAAAATTGCTGGGAGAGATATCAATAACCTCAGATATGCAGATGACACCACCCTTATGGCAGAAAGTGAAGAAGAACTAAAGAGCTTCTTGATGAAAATGAAAGAGGAGAGTGAAAAAGTTGGCTTAAAGCTCAACATTCAGAAAACTAAGACCATGACATCCGGTCCCATCACCTCATGGCAAATAGATGGGGAAACAGTGGAAACAGTGACTGATTTTATTTTTTGGGGCTCCAAAATCACAGCAGATTGTGATTGCAGCCATGAAATTAAAAAACGCTTACTCCTTGGCAGGAAAGTTTTGACCAATCTAGACAGCATATTAAACAGCAGAGACATTACTTTGCCAACAAAGGTCCATCTAGTCAAGGCTATGGTTTTTCCAGTGGTCGTGTGTGGTTGTGATTTTTGGACTATAAAGAAACCTGAGCACCAAAGAATTGATGCTTTTGAATTGTGGTCTTGGAGAAGACACTTGAGAGTCCCTTGGACTGCAAGGAGAGCCAACCAGTCCATTCTAAAGGACATCAGTCCTGGGTGTTCATTGGAAGGACTGCTGTTGAAGCTGAAACTCCAATACTTTGGCCACCTGATGTGAAGAGCTGACTCATTGGAAAATACCTTGATGCTGGGAAAGACTGAAGGCGGAGAAGAAGGTGATGGCAGAGGATGAGATAGTTGGATGGTATCATTGACTCCGTGGACATGAGTTTGAGTAAACTCTGCAATTTGGTGATGGACAGGGAGGCCTGGTGTGCTGCAGTCCATGGGTTACAGAGTCAGACACGACTGAGTGACTGAACTGAACTGAACTGAGAGGAAGCTGCTAGTCTCCTGCCTGGAGGATGTATGTCCAGTTTTTGGGTCCACATCTCTCCCTTGTTTCTTGCAATAGTGTTAGTTGCTCAGCCATGTCTGACTTTGCGACCCCATATACTGCAGCACACCTGGCTCCTTTGTCCATGGGATTTTCCAGGCAAGACTAATGTTTTTAGGTCTGGAGTTTTTCCTGTCCATTTTCTGGGTGAATATAATTCTCTGCCTGGTAGTGGTGGGGTTGGCTACTTACCTGACCTTGATGGTGGGAAGGGAGCTTGAGGGTCCAACTTTTTGGGTTTTTTTTTTTTTTTGGCTGTACCTCTGGGATACAGGGTCTTAGCTCCCTGACCAGGTTTTGAACCCATGCTCTCTGAGGTGGAAGCATGGAGTCTTAACTGCTGAGGGGTCTGACTTTTCGGAGTTTAGGCTGTCAGGCTAGTCCTCCCATTTGGGCTCTTGGTCAGCTGCCTCCCCTGGCCTGTGTCATCACTACTCCCCCATCTTCTTTCCATTTTCCAAAACTGAATTTAAATTTTTCATCTGCTTTTCTTCCATTCACTTCGTTCCTATAGATTAATACCTTCCTTAGAAGGAAATGGCAACCCACTCCAGTATTCTTGCCTGGAAAATCCCATGGATGGAGGAGCCTGGCATGCTCCATGGGGTTGCAAAGAGCCAGACATGACTGAGCAACTTCACTTCACTTTTACTATGTTTTACTGGGATTTTAGGCACAAGAGGCAAGTTGATTTGCCATCTTTATGAGAAATTTTCCTCTTTTTTCTTAAAAAAATTTTTTTCTTTTTAAAAATAATTATTTATTAGTTTTTTAATTTTTGGCTGTACTGGGTCTTTCTCTGTTTTAAGCGAGGGAGGGCTTCTCTTCCTTGATGTGTGTAGGCTTCTCATTGTGGTGACTTCTCTTATTATGGAGCACGGGCTCTAGTCGTGGGCTCAGTAGTTGTGACTCTTGGGCTCTAGAGCACAGGCTCAGTAGTTATGGCGCTCAGAATTAGTTGCCCCATAGCATGTGGAATCTTCCTAGATGAGGAACTGAACCTGCATTGGCTGGCAGATTGTTATCCACTGCACCACTGGGGAAGTCCCCTCTTTGTTTTAAAAGTATTCTTCTATTGGTCTACTTAAAAAAATTACTTTTAGGGAATTCCATGGTGGTCCACTGGTTAGGACTCTGTGCTCTCACTGCCAAGGACCCAGGGTTCAATCCTTGGTTGGAGAACTAAGATCCCACATCCCATAAGCTGCATGACCAAAAACAAACAAAAAAACTTTTAGACAATCTATTTTTTTGGGAGACTTTTATGTCTTTAAAGAACATGCTTAAGCTTCTATATTAGCCTGGGTTCTGCTGAGAAACAGAGCTAATAGAATATATATATACATATACAGTTAACTCTTGAAAAACAGACGTTTGAACTGTGTGGGTTCATGGCTATACAGATTCTGTTTTACTGTATACATACTGTAGTGCCACATGATCCACAGTTGGTTGAACTAGTAGATGCAGAATCACTAATAGGGAGCATCGACTATATAGTTACACACAGATTTTCAACCGCCTAAGAGGTTGGACGCCCTAACCCCCATGTTGTTCAAGGGTCAACTATATATTATATGTACTAAAGCACTAGCTCTCGTGAATATGGGGACTGAGAAGTCCCAATATTCATACTTGGTAAACTGGAAGCCCAGGAGAGAAAATAGTTGAGTTCCAGTTTAATTCTGAAGGCCCGACAACCAGGCAAGCCGATGGAGTGATTTTTATTAATAGTCTAAGTCCCAGTCCAAAGGTAGGGGACTGATGTTCTTGCTCAAAGGCAGGCAGAGAACAAATTCTCCCTTACTCAGCCTTTTATTCTGTTCAGGCCTTCGAAGGATAGGATGAAACCCACTCACTTTGGGGAGGGTGATCTGCTTTTCTCAGTCTTAATATTCCAACATTTATCTCATGCAGATAAACTCTTCAGACACACACCAGAATAATGTTTAGCTAACTATCTGGGCCCACATGGCCCCCAGGTAATTGACACATAAAATTGAGAATCACAGGTCTACCCCCTGTCAACTTGCACTCTTTTGCATCTCCTGAAGCCATTCTTATTCTCCAAATAAAAATAGCAACAAGGTCATCATTCCACCAAACATGATATAATCATCCTGTGTGCAACTGAAAATGCAACCAACCCCTTCCCCAGAAGAAGTAAAGCCCTTGAGTGATGTTTGCTCTTTTCCTTGGTCTCTCTTAACTTAAATGAAAGTGAAAGTGAAGGTGAAAGTCACTCAGTCATATCTGATTCTTTGAGACTGTATAGTCCATGGAATTCTCCAGGCCAGAATACTGGAGTGGATTGCTATTCCTTTCTCCAGGGGGTTTTCCCAACCCAGGGATCGAACCCAGGTCTCCCACATTGCAGGTGGATTCTTTACCAGCTGAGACACCAGGGAAGCCCCTTAACTTAAATACTATGATGTAAAATTAAAAACATATCTGGGAATTCCCTGGTTATGACTCCATACTTTCACTGACAAGGACCCAGTTTCCATCCCTGATTGGGGAATCAAGATCCCACAAGCAGCATGGCATGGCAAAAAAACCAAACAACCCTAACCTCTCCCCCGCCAAAAAAAACCCAAACACATAAATTGTATGAGAGAAAATCAATGTATATTATGCTACATGAAAAGGAATAAGGGGAAAAAGCCCAAGATTTTATATATATACAAAAGTAAAATTCAGAGTGTTAGTAGCTTAGTCGTGTCCGACTCTGTGACCATGTGGACTGTAACCCACCATGCTCTTCTGTCCATGAGATTCTCCAGGCAAAAATACTGGAGTAGGTTGCCATTCCCTTCTCCAGGTCGTATTCCCTACCCAGGGATCAAACCCACGTCTCCTGCATTGCAGGTGGATTCTTTACCATTTGAGCCATGAGGGAAACCTTGAAACCATATGTGTGTGTGTATGTGTGTGTGTGTGTGTTATGTGTGTTTCACATAACAAAATGAAATGGAATACTTGTTATAATTACAGTGTTTATATAACTGGTCACATGGTCATAGCTGGTAATTATCACTAGCTTCTAGTTGCAGTGGGCAGGCTTAGGTGCCCCACAGCATGTGGGATCTTAGTTCCCCGACCAGGGATTGAACTCATGTCTCCTGGTTTGGAAGTTGGATTCTTAACCACTGGACCACCAGGGAAGTCCCTATTACTCATTCTATTGATACAATCCCTTTGCAAGCACCTCAGTTGGTTGTGATTCTTTTCTTGGTGGAGTGACTTGAACCTTCATTCCTGAGAGGTCTGAATCATTAATAGTCCTGCCTGGCTTGGACTGCCAGTTTTCACTGACCTTCATCCCAGGGCATGTTAATGGGAAGAGAAGCCCTAAAGGGCTCTTTGATGTGGTCGGCTTAGTCTCCCTTGTGCGCAGTGTGGAGAAGCAGTCCAGTTTCCCCTTGGAAGTCAGGGTCACTCAGTCCAGCCAGCACAGTAACCCCCTTCTTTGAGTCTCTCATGCCTCTAAATCAACAGGCAAAGTGGCCGGGCAGCAGTCTTAACTTGCAGTTCAATAGAATCATTGTTATGTCTCCTGGTGGAAGCATTCCTTCCTCTGAACTAAGACCTCCAGGCCAGCAGAGCATAAGGACACAGGGACAGGAAGCAAAAATTTCACTTGTGGGTTCTAGGGTTAGTAGTGATCACCTATTTCTACTCCTTGATACCTGGACGCTTGAATCTTGGCTATGGGATGAATAGCGCCACATGTTAGATGCTGATTCAGAGTATAAACAACCTTCTAGAGAAACTTGCCCCAGCCCTGCAAGGTATGACCACTGTAGGGAGCAAAATTTGCCACCCTAAAATGTCTCTTTGGTATGTGGATTATCTTGAGCTGAAGATAAGGAATGAAAGACTCAGGAAGAACCTTTGACCTTCTTCCTAACTGCCTAAAAGAATTCAGACAGAGGTCTTGTTCCTAGAAGAGACCTATCACCAGAGATATCTGGGGCCGTGGGGGGTGGGGGTGGGGTGGGGTGGGGAAGCTCCAGGCAAGACCTAAGATCAGGGTCTGCTTTGGGTCCAGTGTCTCTCCATATCCCAGCAAACATTTGTTAGCCAAACACCTGCTTTTTTAAAAATATGTTTTTCTTTATGATTTTTAACTGTGCTGGGTCTTCCTTGCTGTGCAGGTTTTCTCTAGTTGTGGAGAGTCGGGCTACTTTCTAGTTGCGATGCTCAGACTTCTCATTGCAGTGGCTTCTCTTCAGGCTCTATAGTGAGAGGGCTTCAGTAGTTGCAATTCCTGGGCTCCATAGCATAGGCTCAATAGTTGTGATGCACCGGCCTCTGCTGTGTGGCATGTGGGATCTTCCTGGATCAGGGATTGAACCCATTGGCAGGCAGATTCTTTACCACTGAGCCACGAGGGAAGCCCACCAAATACTTCTTCATCTCCATATGTATTGCCTTCCTCCCCTTTGAGGTTCCAAAACCATTTTCCCATCATTTTATCTTTCTTTTTTTTTTTCTGGTGTGGACCATCTTTACAGTCTTTATCGAATTTGTTACAATACTGTTTTTGTTTTACGTTTGGGTATTTTGTCCATGAGGCCTGTGGAATCTTAGCTCTTTGACCAGGGATTGAGCTCAAACTCCCTGCATTGAAAGGTAAATTCTTAACCACTGGACTGCCAGGGAAATCTCCCCACCATTCTCTTTTGTCTTTAGCTGAAGATGCTATTAAAGATTAAGATTTTGTCTGTTTTGTTGCTCAGTTTTCCTGGGTCTCTCCTATGTAGGCAAGTTACTTTTATTTGATTTTCTCCTGTTATTCTGTCTCACATCAATTTAATTTTTAGACCAGTCAGAGGAACCTAGAAGGGTAGAGGACAATTTTTTCCTCCTCAAAAACACTGTGAGAGAGGGAAGTTGCTTCTTCCTCCTCTTAGTTCTTTTTGGTTGACAAATTTAAATGGCATAAGGCAGATGAACAGGAGAAAATAAAATTTATTACGTGGCCTGAGGAATCCACATAAGCATGAAGAAGTCCAAAGACAGCAAGGCAAGACAGAGAATATATATTATCCTTACACTTTCCTGGCAGTCCAATGGTTAAGGGTCTGCCTGCCAATGCAGGGGACACAGATTCAATCCCAGGTTTGGGAAGATTCCATGTGCCTTGGAACAACTAAGTTGCAACTACTGAAGCTTGCACAAGAGAAGCCACCACAGTAAGAAGCCCGAGTACCTCAAAGAAAAATAACCCCTACTTGCTGCAACTGGAAAAAGCCCGGAAGCAGTGAGGAAGACCCAACATGGCCAAAAAAAAAAAAGAGAGCGAGAGAATATGTATTATCCTGGACTAAGGAGAAGGAGCCCTGGAGAAGGAAATGGCGACTCTCTCTAGTATTCGTTCCTGGAAAATTCCATGGACAGAGGAGTCTGGCGGGCTATAGTCCATGGGGTCAGAAAGTCGGCTATGACTGAGCACATCAGTACAGTAAGGAGAAGGAGGCAGGAGCATGATGCTTCAAAGGAATGTAAGGTAATTCACAGGAAGATTAAAAAGAGTTAATATTTGGTAAATAAATCCAAAGACAATGGGACACAGAGAGGACTTTGATCAAGGGTGCCTTGCTAGGTTCCTCCCTGCTTACCACACCTAAATTTACACTTTGCTGTAGTTATCTATCCTGATAACTCCTTCCTGGGACAGGCAATTAGCGAGGATGTTGTTCAAAGGTTCTTTCTGAGTCTTTCAGGCCTCGCCTATTTTCGGCTCAAAGTAATTTGCATGCCAGCATGGCACATCTTGGGGTGGACTGGCCTGAACCCCGTCATCACTGTAACTGAGTCTTCGGAAGTCCACAAAAACTATCTAGCCACTGCCTCAGAGTGGTGAGGAACATGATGCAACCAGTGAATTCCATGAACAGGGACTCGTTGCTGCACTTCTTTAACTGTGGAGTGAGTTCCTGGATGTTCCTGGAAGCTTGGCCTCTCTGTAAACTGGTGTCGAATCAAATCCTGGAGACAGTGTTTTGTATGAAGTAGAAAAGGATATCCTTATTGTTTGGCATCACTGACTCAAAGGACGTGCGTTTGAGCAAACTCTGGGAGACCATGAAGGACAGGGGAGCCTAGTGTGCTGTAGTTGACGGGGTTGCAAAGAGTCAGACATGACTGAGTGATTGAACAACAAAATTGTTTTGCTGGGCAAGGGGAGACACAGTGGGGTTCTGCCTTGAAAAAACTAAGTGTCTCAACTCCAGAGAGGGCTTCCCTGGTGGCTCAGCAGGGAAAAAAATCCACCTGCAATGCAGGAGACCCAAGTTCAGTCCCTGGGTCAGGAAGATCCCCTGGAGAAGGGAACGACGATCCACTCTAGTATTCTTGCCTGGAAAATCCCATGGACAGAGAAGCCTGGTGGGCTACAATCCATTGGGAGTCGGACAAAACTGAAGGGACTAAGTGCTCATGTGTGCAACTCCAGAGAACTTGATGAGGCTTTTTATAACAGTAGGTCAAAGGTGAGGTTTCTGACAAGATTAGAGTGTGAGCAGGGCTTATACTCACTTTATCTCATTTTAGGTAATCCATCTCCTAATGAGCTTCTCTGCTCCCTTTAATCTGGCCTCAGGTGATTTCTTGGTTGCTCCTCCCTTGACTAGCAACTGTTTGAATCCATCCCTGGGAACCCAGGGAAGGTTATAATGGCTGAAGTCTTGCCGACAAGAAATGGGGGACAGAAAGTCTTCCATGTCTGGGAACTCCCCAGAGCCCCACTAGATTTCACTAAGAAGAAATGTCATCCATCCATGATGATGAATAAGGTGTTCTGTAAGTCCACAGATGGTAGGTTGACAGAAACATTGCATGTGGGGAAGGTGAAATCATATCTGAAGTGTCTAAATGCATTAAGAACAAAGTGCTGGCTTTCCATGATGGAAGTGAAATAGAGAAGAGGGCAGGGCACAACCTTTAAAAGAATGATGTTGCCATTGAGGTCATGACACAAACTGATTAGAATCATCCTGGGTGGCTCAAACAGTAAAGAATCTTCCTGCAATGAGGAAGACCTGGGTTTGGTCCCTGGGCCGGGAAGATCCCCTGGAGAAGGGCATGACAACCCACTCCAGTATTCTTGCCTGGAGAATCCCCATGGACAAAGGAGCCTGGTGGGCTACAGTCCATGGAGATGCAAACAGTCAGACACAACTGAGCGACTAACACTCACTTTCTACAGGTCCAAGACGGCTGAAGATTTGACGTTCAGTAGAGCTTGAGCCTCATTTACACTCTTTGTAATGCATCAGCATCTGAATGACACACCCGCGGGCACCGTGGTAGTTCCCAGGCTAAGCATAAAAGGCCAAAGAGCGGGCAGTGGCCCAATACCTGGAAATCTCTGTCCCTTCTCCAAAATAGTTGGAATAATCCTCCCACTTGTCAGTCTATGAAATTGTTATCGATTGTTGCTCAGTCACTAATTTGTGTCTGACTTTGTGACCCCATAGATTGTAGCACGCCAACCTCCTATGTCCTCTACTATCTCCCAGAGTTTGCTCAAACTCATGTCCATTGAGTCGGTGATGCTATCTAACTATCTGATCCTTTGCCGCCTCCTTTGCATTTTGCCTTCAATCTTTCCCTGCATCAGGGTCTTTTCCAGTGAGTCAGCTCTTTGCATCAGGTGGCCAAAGTACTGGAGCTTCAGCTTCAGCATCAGTCCTTCCGGTGAATATTCAGGATTGATTTCCTTTAGGATTGACTTGTTTGACCCCCTTGCAGTCCAAGGGACTCTCAAGAGACTTCTCCAGCACCACAATTCAAAAGCATCCATATTTCTACAAATGACCCAATTTAATTTCTTTTTATGTTTGAATAATATTCCATTGTATACAAGTACCACATCTTTATCCATTCTTCTGTTGAAGGACATGTAGATTGTTTCCATGTCCTTGTTATTGTAAATAGTGCTGCAATGAACATTGGGATACATGTGTCTAATTTGTTTTTTAATCTTAGTGACTAATTAAAAAGTTTTAAAAGTGCTCTGTAGGCCAATACCGAAAAATGAAAGTGTTAGTTGCTCAGTTGTGTCTGACTCTGTGATCACATGGACTGTAGCCCTCCAGTCTCCCCAGTCCATGGAATTCTCCAGGCAAGAATACTGGAGTGGGTTACCCTTCCCTTCTCCAAGGGATCTTCCTGACCCAGGGATCAAACCTGGATCTCCTGCATTCTAGGTAGATTCTTTATAATTTGATACACCAATAAGCCAATACTAAGAAGCAAGAAGCAAATCAGACACATTTGCTGGCTAGGTTTGGCATATTTTCTTTCAGCAGCCTTATCCTCTCTGATCAGTTCACCTGTGTAATGAGAGACAGAGGATGGTGGTGCAGCCTGACTTAGGATTCTTAGCTATCTGGCTCTCTCTGGGGAATGGGCCAGGTGAGTGTATCAGAAACCTGCTTGGTTGAGGAGCCTCTCCTCAGGAGAGAACTTGACCACAGGCAAGGGGGAACCTGTTCTGATATGCTCAGTTCAGTGACAAAATCTCTGGGTCAGCACTGATGCGAGACTCCCCACACTGGACTGTGACTCCTGTGAGGGCAAGGGCCGTGTCACCACTGTGCAGTCAGAGCTTAGCGGAGCCTGGCACGCAGTAGATAGTAAGTGTTGACCGACTGACTGACTGACAGCATTCTTATTACTGCCCACTGCGTGTCACTCAAGTCGTTTTTCACATCAGCCCTGATCGGTTCCTATCTGGATCCACGAGACTGTGTGTAAACAATGCAAGAACCACGTCACTGAAAACCCCACAAGACACGGGAGCCCCGACACTCTGCCCTGGTGCTCCCTAAAAGAAATAACCAAAAAGCAAGAAAGGGGATTTCCCTGGGGGTCCAGAGGTTAAAACCCTGTGCTTCCATGGCAGAGGGTACAGGTTCGATTCCAGGCTGGGGAGTTAAGCTCCCACAAGCCACAGGGCATGGTCTATATATATATATATATATATATATATATGTATGTTGTTGTGTTCAGTCACCCAGTCTTGTCTGACTCTTTGCGATCCCATGGACTGCAGCATGCCAAGCCTTCTTGTCCCTTACCATCTCCCGGAGTTTGCCCAGGTTCATGCTCATTGCATCGGTGATGGCATTCAACCCTCTCATCCTCTGACACCTTTTTCTTCTGCCTATATATACATATATATATATATATATACACACATATAGGCTGGCAGTTCCCAGGTGGCGCTAGTGGTAAAGAACCCACCTTCAGTGCAGGAGATACGGGACATGGGTTTGATCCCTGGATTGGGAAGATCTCCTGGAGGAGAGCATGGCAACCCACTCCACTGTTCTTGCCTGGAGGATCCCATGGACAGAGGAACCTGGCAGGCTACAGTCCATAGGTCGCAAAGAGTTGGACATGACTGAAGTGACTTAGCATATATATGCTATATATGATTTAATTTATTTATAATTTATATTTATAATTATAACATTTATATTTTATAAAAATATTTTATAAAGTAAACATGAAATATATATGTATTCATATAAATCTATATTAAAAATTAAACTCCTAAGTATTGTGCTCTAAGAAGCCTTCTTTGAAACTTCAAACTCATTAAAATTAGAAAAAAGGCAAGAAGGCAGTGTTTGCCTCTATGTTACTTGTGGTGTGATTTTAGCCTGTAAAGGGCTTCCGAGTGATAGCAGGAGCTCCCTTCCAGGCGATGGCACTGCTGGGTTGTTATAGTCCCCACAGGCTGGTGAGGAAGTTGCCAGGTCATAGAGTGTTTATGAACACGAGGATCCTGTGTACGTGGGGAGAGGGTACAGGAAGCAAAATTTGCCACCCTAGAGTGTATCTCTTTGGCATGAGGATTCTTTTAGGTTGGTTATTTGTAAGAAATAGAAGAGTTAGGAAGTCATTCTTTTACTTTCTCTGCCTAAAAGAAGTTTCTTTTTATTTGAAAAGATTTTGAATTTTATATTGGATTATAGCTGATTAACAATGTTGGGATAGTTTCAGGTGTAGAATAGAGTGACTCAGTCATACATGTACACGTATCCGTTCTCCCCCTAACTTCCTTCCCATCCAGGCTGTCACATGACATTGGGCAGAGTTCCCTGTGCTATACAGTAGATCCTTATTAATTATGCATTTAAAAACACAGTAGTGTGTACATGTCAATCTCAAAGTCCCTAAGAATTTATATAAAGGTGGGAACTCCCTGCGGGTCCAGTGGCTAAGACTCTGTGCTTCTAATGCAGGGGGCCCGGGTTTGATCCCTGGTTGGGGAGCTAGATTTCACATGCCACAACCAAGTGTTCCCATGCTACAATGAATACTGAAGATCCTGCATGCTGCAACTAAGACCTGGCATAGCCAAATAAATAGATACCAAAAATAGAATCTGAATGAAGAGCTTGGTCCAGGAAGAGCACTCTTACCAGAGATGTCTACAGGGAAGAGGGGCTACGTGTCTGGTGGGGCCGAGATCAGTCCTCCCTGTGTCTCATTGTCTCTGCACGGCCCAGCAAACATCTGTCTAGCAAGCATTTGTTATTCCATATCCACATGAATTGGCTTCTTCGCCGCTGAAGTTCAAATTCCCTACCCCCTTCTACTTTCAGATGGCATGTGAGCCTCAGTTGCCTAACTTGGACCCCACATTCTTTTCTAAATTTTTTAAAAAATTAATTAATTAATTAACTATTTTTGGCTGTGTTGTGTCTTCGTTGCTGTGCTCAGGCATTTTCTAGTTGCAGCCATCCAGGGCTACTCTCTATGGTGGTGTGCTGGTTTCTCATTGCGGTGGTTTCTCTTTTGCAGAGCACAGGCTCTTGGCACTCAGGCTCAGGAATTGCCAGCAGTTGCAGCTTGAAGGCCCTGAAGTGTGGGCTTCATTCGTGATGGTGCAGTGGCTTAGCTGCTCCATAATGTGTGGAATCTTCTTGTACCAGGGATCGAACTTGTGTCCCCTGAGTTGACAAGCCGATTCTTATCCACTGGACCACCAGGGAAATCCCTATCATGTCAATTTAATTATGAGATCAGCCAGAAGAACCTAAAAGGGTAGAGGAAAGTTTTTTCCCTCCCCCAAGTAGAAAAGCCCAATAAATATTTAAGGGCTTTTATTTGTATCCACAGCTTGGAGAAATATAGGTTACATTTGGAGGTTGTGGCAGACACTAATAGCTGCTAACCAAATCCTCTTCTTTCTGGGCACACACTCACAGTTAGATGTAAACTCATGGTTGACTTCTAGCTAATGGAATGTGAATAGAACTTGTATGTACCACACCTAGCCCTGGCTCATAGAAATCTCCCACTCTCTGATCCACTATGTTCTTTTTTTACAGTGGCCCTGGAAGTAATGTGTGGAAGATGGCAGGCCTTTGCTGTTCTGCTGACTTTTAAAAAACTTTTTGTTTTGTTTTTAATATTTATTTATTTGGCTGCATTGGGTCTTAGTTGCAGTTCAGTTCCAGTTATCTATTGTTAAATAATGTGTGTGTTTTCTCAATTGCTCAGTCGTGTCTGACTCTTTGTGACCCCATGGACTGTAACCCACCAGGCTCCTCTGTCCATGGAGTTTTCCAGGCAAGAATACCGGAGTGTGTTGCCGTTTCCTTCTCCAGGGGATCTTCCAGACCCAGGGATCAAACCCAGGTCTCCTGAGTTGCAGACAGATTCGTTACCATCTGAGCCACCAGCGAAGCCCTAAATAATGAAGTCAGCCCAAAACTTAATGACAATACTTACTGTCATTATTTCTTTTTCTCTGGCGAGTGGGATCTTGTTCCCCAACCAGGGATGGAACCTGTACCCCCTTCAGTGGAAAGGAGGTGGAGTCCTAACTACTGGACAACCAGGGAAGTCTCTTATTATTATTTCTTTATTATCTCTCATGGTTCAGGACATTCACTGGGTTCAGGTAGGCGGCTCTCACTTACGGGTTTCCTGCAGTTGCAGTCAGATGGGGATGGAGTCATCCTGTGAGCACTCCCTCACTCACAAACCTGGTGTTGAGATTAATGTTGATTGACAGCTGTAAGTTCAGTGGGTTCAGCCAGCACATCCACATGGCCTGGTCTTCCCCACAGCATGGCATCTAGGTTCCAAGAGTGAGTGTCCTGTGAGTACGAGGATGGGGCCTGGGCTCAATTCCTGGTAGGGAAACTATTAATAAGGTCCTGCAAGCTACACAGTATGGCCAAAAAGCAAACAAATGAAAAACAACCCCCACCCCCAAAACCCCCACAAAATAAAAAAAACTAAAAATAAAGCACTCCTGGGCATACATCTGGAGAAAAACATGGTTCAAAAGGGTATACACATCCCAGTGTTTACTGCAGTATTATTTACAATAGCAGGGACATGGAAGCAACCTAAATGTTCATCTATGGAAGAATGGATAAAGAAGATGTAGTACATATATACTATGGAATATTACTCAGCCATGAAAAAGAAAGAAACATTGTCACTTGCAGCAACAAGGATGGACCTGGAGAGTACCATACTAAGTGAAAAAAGTCAGAGGGAGAAAGACTAATACCATATGATATCACCTATATCTAAGAAAAATTGTGGAGTTGAAGTGATACAAATAAACTTATTTACAAAACAGACTCACAGACTTATGGTTACCAGGGGGAAGGATGAGGGGAAGGGATAGTTAGGGAGTTTGGTATGGACATGTACACACTACTATATTTAAAATGAACAACCAAAATCCATGGCTGATTCATGTCAATGTATGACAAAAACCACTACAATATTGTAAAGTAATTAGCCTCCAACTAATAAAAATAAATGAAAAAATAAAATAAAATGAATAACCAGCAAGGACCTATTGAATAGTCCAGGGAATTCTACTCAATATTATGTAACAACCTAAATGAGAAAAGAACTTAAAAAAGAATAGATACACATATAATGGAATCACTTTTGTTGTACACCTGAAACAAAACATTGTTAATCAACTATATTCTAGTATAAAATAAAAATTAAAAAGATAAAAATAAAAGCTACTATAATTATTATTGTAGGAATTTCACACGATTTTCTTTCTAATACTAAAAATTTCCTTGAGGGACCTGGGCCTTCATATTGGTGTTTGGATGTAGCTATACTTCTTTTTTAAAACTGATTTTTCTACATCAAAGTAGTATATCAATAAACAATCCTCTTTTAGTGCTCCTGAACAGTACATGAATCGGAATTTTGGCAAGCATGGCTTCTATTTGACCATGGTCCAGATCCCCTGTATGTTGTGGAACTAGGATTCTCCTTAATCCCAATGTTTCCTTCTAGAAATACTTCCTGCAGGGAAGCGAAGCTCTGCAAGTGCTGCATGACTCAGTGGAGACTGCAGCTTTAATCTGCAAGGGCCTGGCTAAGGTTCAGAGTGCTAAATTATCCAACTCCATCCTTCATTCAGGGCCAAGGAGGAAATTGGAAAGTCTGACCTTGAATTCAAGTGGTTTGTTCAAAGATTTAAGAGTGGAAAATTCTCAAAAAATTACTCAGTGGGTTTCCAGGTGATATACTTATTGTAGGTGAGCTTGCTGGCATTACCTGTACCCTGAAGTCACCCTAATTTGTTATTGAAATTAAAAAGTGGAAGAAAGACTAGTATCAGGGCATCTGATAGAGGTATTATTCCTTAACTAGGCTCATAGGCTTCAAAAGAGTCAGGGCCTCAGTTCAAGAATCCACTGAGGGTTTTTTTTTCTAGCTGAAATAAGCGTGGATTTGAAGGGAGAGTCACACCTAGGAGAAAGGCGTTTCCCGTCTTAGTGATTACAGAGTCAAAAGACACAGAGGCCCAGGGTTGAAAACATCTGCCCTCTTTGCACCATTGAGGCTGAATTACCAGACAGAGCTCATCTACCAATGCAGCCTTGAGAGCCAGAAGCTTGGGTCTCCAGAGGAGAAATGGAAATGAAAATTTCTGCATAGGAGCACCCCCACCCCCACATGCTAAGTACAGAATGCCCAAACGAACCCTTTTCCAGATGATTTCTTCCGATCGTGTAACATTGCACGTGTGATTTGCTGTCTCCTTGAGAGTTAGAAAATGAAAATGTTTCACTTGCATGACAAAATTGAAAAAGAGAAGACTGAACACAGTGTGCATCAGAGACAGTCACCAACTTTTTGGCGAGTGTTGAATTCCACAGGATGAGAAGGAATCACGGACAATTTGGTGACATGTTCTTTTTCCTTCTGCTTGTGTTTGGAGATGAAGTTATTGCTGTTTATTTATTAAGGGCTTGCATGCTTAGTCACTCAGTCGTGTCCAACTCTTGTGACCCCATGGGCTGTAGTCTTCCAGGCTCCTTTGTCCATGGAATTTTTCAAGCAAGAGTATGGAGTGGGTTGCCATTTTCTTGGCCAGGGCATCTTCCTGACCCAGGGATGGAACCCTCGTCTCCTGTGTCTCCTGCATTGGCAGGTAGATTCTTTACCCTGTGAGCCATTGGGAAAGCCTTATTAAGGGCTTACTGAGTGCAGAATATATGCTGAATGCCTAGCATACATGATCTTATTTAATCATGGTCATAACAGGCCCTGACAATGACAGCTGTTTTTGAGCTGGTGATATTATTCCAGCTGTTTTTCAGGTAGGTGATATTATTCCCATTCTACACATGATTAAGCTCAGAGAGGTTAAAAAACTTTTCAAAAGTCATGCAGCTAAAAGCAGCTACTAAATGGTCTGAACTCACTGGTGCACTCATGTAGTCATTCATTTCTCAGGTACTCACTGAGCTTAGTTTTTTTTTTTTCCAAAATTATTCTATTGAAATAAAATTGATATGCAATGTTGTATTAGTTTTTGCTGTACAGCACAGTAATTCAGTTATGTGTATATATATTCTTTTTCAATTCTTTTCCATTACAGTTTATGACAGGATATTGAATATAGTTCCCTGAGCTATACAGTAAGACCTTGTTGTTTATCCACTGAGCATTGTTCTTAATTGCAAGAAATAGAAACCAACCCTGGTAGATTGTAGCAGAAAAGGAATTTATTAAAGGGATCCTGGATTGCTTGCAGAAATGCTGGGAGAGCTGGGGAGCCGGGTGTGGACACGTAACAACAGGAAGAGTGGACACAACGTGGCTGCCACTGCCCCTGCCATGTCCTAGACACTTCACCTTGTGAGGTTCACCCACTGGGGCAGGATGCTGGGTGCTGCTTGCAAGCCCCAGCTCCTCCTCCATCTTAGGGTGGCTACCACTGTCCCCAGAGGTACTGTAGTGTCTGCTTCTTGGCATTACTGCTTCCGGATTCAAAGTCTAGACAGTGCCTCTGATGAATGGAGTGTGAGTATACAGTTTGCTCCAGAGCTGATAGACTGCTAAGAGACACGCTTTCTGCATTTGCATTTACTCTCCTGGGAGATGGGCTCTGTTCCCAAGACTCACAATGAGGAGCTCCCCAAATGTGGTAAAGATGTTCCGATGCTGGGCAGCCAGAGGAACACCTCAAGTTCCTCTTTACATTGAGTGCACGAATGATGCAGCTAGACATGGAGCATGCAAAGGTGAGTCCTAGAACCTGCCTGCAGGCACCTCATTGACTCAGAGTTCCCTCCCTTTCAAAGTGTGCATTTATTTGGCACCACAGTTTGCAGAGCTCTCTCTTCTCACCGTTTCCTTAGATCATTCGGACAGACAGCCGTGCAAGGTAGACAGAACTGATACTCTATTTCATCCTTGAAGAAGCTATGAAGTTAGATGATGAGCCCGAGGTCCCCCTGCTGGTGAGTGGCAGAGTGGAGACTTGGCCTGTCTGAGTCCAGGCCTGGTGTCAGCCGGAAGCAAGACGTGATCACAAATATCATGCTGCATCAATTCCTAGGCCTGTGGTTTTCCCCTGCAATTTTTTTTTTTATGTGAACAAGATCAGCCTTCTTTATTTATTTTTAACTTTTCATCACAGACATTTTCAATCATACACTAAAAGAAAATAACATAATAAATTCCCATTACCCATCATTTCAATAATGATAACCTAAGGCCAATTTTGTTTCATCTATAATCCCCACTCAACCCCACCTCCACCCCTAGAATTTTATTTTATTTTAATTTTATTTTCCAGAACTCCCCTGACTAGAGATTGAACTCATGCCACCTGAAGTAGAATCATGAAGTCTTAACCACTGGGCAAGTCCCACCCCTCAGTGGTTTTTTTTTTTTTTTTTTAAAGCAAATAGGTTTCCCTAAAAAATGGGACTTTAAACTTAGTGATTACACACATCACATGCGTGTTTCTCTTTCATCACCTCACCAAAACACTGGATATGGTATGGCACCACTTTATGCCAGTTTGAAGTAGCACAACAAAAGTATCAACAAAGTCTCATTTTAGATGCCGATTACAAATTATCTCTTTTTAGTACCAAGAATTGTGTAGTTATTAAAAATTAAACAGTTGCAGAGTTGGTAGGCTAGTAAGTCTGTCGTGTTTTTGTCACCACAGCTGCTTAACAGAAATGCCTACCTACCTTCATGATCATTCCACTTGTATGGTTTGGAATGGAATAATTTTGGTGGCTATTTTTCAGATTAACACTTGCCATTTTTTAAATGTAAAACTGTTTTTAATAGCTCAAACAATGCCATGAAGTGCTGACATTTATGTTTAAAACTCTTTTCTGGGGACTTTCCTGGGGATCCAGTAGTTAAGACTTTGCCTTCCAGGGCAGGAGTGTGAATTCAATCCTAAATTGAGGAGCTAAGATTCCAGATGACTTGTGGCCAAAAAACCAAAACATAAAACAGAAACAATACTGTAAACAATTCAATAAAGACTTAAAAAGTGGTCCACATCAAAACAAACAAAAAAATACAACTCACAGCCATATCAATAGTTCTGGAGTAGAAGTTAATATGATAAATTGCTCTGAAGAAGGCCAGGCCCCACAACATCTGGCAATGTTTAGGACACTTCTGAATTCAGATGCATCTTGGAATCAATGATACAGCACAGTTTAAATGGCAACTGTCACCCTGCTTATTTAACTTGTATGCAGAGTACATCATGAGAAACGCTGGGCTGGATGAGGCACAAGCTGGAATCAAGATTGCCGGGAGAAATATCAATAACCTCAGATATGCAGATGACACCACCCTTAAGGCAGAAAGCAAAGAAGAATTAAAGAGCCTCTTGTTGAAAGTGAAAGAGGAGAGTGAAAAAGTTGGCTTAAAGCTCAACATTCAGAAAACTAAGATCATGGCATCCGGTTCCATCACTTCATGGCAAATAGATGGGGAAACAGTGGCTGACTTTATTTTTCTGGACTCCAAAATCACTGCAGATGGTGATTGCAGCCATGAAATTAAAAGACGCTTACTCCTTGGAAGGAAAGTTATAACCAACCTAGACAGCATATTAAAAAGCAGAGACATTACTTTGCCAACAAAGGTCTGTCTAGTCAAGGCTATGGTTTTTCCAGTGGTCATGTATGGATGTGAGAGGTGGACTATAAAGAGGGCTGAGCACAGAAGAATTGATGCTTTTGAACTGGGGTGTTGGAGAAGACTCTTGAGAGTCCCTTGGACTGCAAGGAGATCCAGCCAGTTCATCCTAATGGGAAATCAGTCCTGGGTGTTCATTGGAAGGACTGATGTTAAAGCTGAAACTCCAGTATTTCGGCCAACTGATGCGAAAGGCTGACTCATTTGAAAAGACCTTGATGTTGAGAAAGATTGAAGGCAGGAGGAGAAGGGGACGACAGAGGATGAGATGGTTAAATGGCATCACTGACTCAATGGACATGAGTTTGGGTAAACTCCGGGAGTTAGTGATGGACAGGTAGGCCTGGCATGCTGCGGTTCATGGGGTCGCAAAGAGTCGGACACGACTGAGCGACTGAACTGATGTCAAATAAGGGGGCACTTCACTTGAAGGAATTGTAGATTTGTTGGAATACAGTCACTAAGACAGGGGTAGAAAGTGAGAGGGGACGGGAGGAGAGCTGGGGTGGGGGGTGGTCAGGGAAGGCTCTGATGAGGAGGTCTGCCACCCTTGGTCCCTTAGCTGAAGCTCTAGATTCCAAAAAGCTCTGGAATATGAGTGTTTATTTGTTTTCTTCTTCCAAATTTGGCACCAAAACCTAACCTGAACTAACGCAAATTAATTTTTTAAACATAATCTGTAATGATAACTTCATTCTAGTCACTGTGAAGATCAATCTGTTTAGTTGCAGAAATATTAATGTTTGTTGATAGAGCATTGTCCCAGTCCCTCAAGGGGAGGGACAACAAGAGATGTTACCTACTTTATTATTATTATTTTTTGGCCATTTTTTGAAGCTTGTGGGATTTTAGTTTCCCAACCAGGGAGAGAACCTGGGCCCTCAGCTGTGAAATCACAGAGTCCCATCTACTGGACTGCCAGGGAATTCCCTGCCCTGCCTTTTTATTTTATTTTTTTAGAAAACATGCTTTATAATTTTTCTTTCTGTCCTTTGATATAGGAATTTATTTTGACTTATTTATTTTTGGCTCTGCTGGGTCTTGGTTGCTGTGTGGGGGCTTTCTCTAGTTGTGGTTCTTGGGCTTCTCATTGCGGTGGCTTCTCTCGTTACAGAGCTCAGGCTATAGGTGTGCGGGCTTCAGTAGTTGCAGCTCAAGGGCTCTAGAGTGAGGGCTCGGTAGTTGTGGTGTGTGGGCTTAGTTGCCCTGTCCCACCGTGGAATTGTCCTGGACCAGGAATCCACCCCGTGTTCCCTGTTTTGGCAGCTGGATTCTTAACCACTGGACCATGAGGGAAATCCCTGATGGCTGGATATAATTTAGATATGTGGAGACATGGAGGGGTTTTAAGAAGAGGAAAAAGCATCATCTCACATGGCAACAGAGGATGAGATGGCTGGATGGCATCATTGACTCAATGGACATGAGTTTGAACAAACTCTGGGAGATGGTGAAGGACAGGGCAACCTGGCCTGCTGCAGTCCATGGGGTCGCAGTCAGACTCGACTTAGCCGCTGAACAACAATAGCACATCAGCTTGGGTTCAAGTGTAAGTCAGTATCTAACCATTACATTTGCCTTAGAGGCAGAGAGACCTGCATTTCTTTCTTTCTTTTTTGTAAATATTTATACACTCTGTGTACTTTTCTTTCTTTAGAGGTTATTTATTTATTATTTATTTGGCTGCATCTGGTCTTAATTCAGCATTCAGGGTCTTTTGGCCACGGCATGCGAACTCTTAGTTGTGGCATGTGGGATATAGTTCCCTTACCAGGGATTGAACCTGGGCCTCCTGCATTGGTAGCAGGGAGTCTTAGCCACTGAACCACCAGGCAAGTCCTTAAGTGGCATTTCTGATAACTCCTCTCTCTTAATTTGTGTTTCATATGTAGCTGGAGGGTTGGACTTCCCCTGTTTTGCTTTTCCCTATAGTATTAATCCCCTCCTTTTCCCATAAATCACCTGACTTCCCCGAAAACTCTGTAACACACCCTTTGGCTAAAAAAGAGTGTTAGGCAATCAGTGAAATTCCCCAATCCCTCTTTTCCCGCCTGCAGCCTGAGACAGAGGAGTGTCAGGCTGGTAAAAGGATGCAGTTCTTGTTTCAAAAGCAGAGGGAGCTCCAAGATCAAAGCTGAGTTCCACTTTCCCTAAGCCATGGTCTCCCAGCCCCCTCTTTGTTTGGATCAGGGAATTTCAGACATGCACCCTCGGGTAGAGGATCACAGGGACAGAACCAGAGAACCAGATCCAGGGAGGGCGGCGGAGGTTCCTGCAGAGGGAGCGCCCAGCTCTGAGCCGCTCTTCCTGGGAGCGGGCAGGGTCGCCCGGCCTGCCCACTGGCAAGAGGGACGGGACTGACCCACTTGTTCCCATCAGCTTCTGAAGGTAAAATCCTTAAACTTGAAGAGCAGAGCTTTGATGGAGGGAAAAAGGAAGGCGGAAAACTTTACATAGGGAAGTTTCGGGCAGACATGGAGGGCTGAGAAGAGCAGAATCCAAAGGAGGGAGAATATAGACCACCTATTTCTCTTAGGTTGATCCCATTCACCCCCATGTCACCCACCCCCACCCAAAACAGTGCTCAGGGTTAGAAGCATATTTGGTAACACTTTACTCAGAACTACGAGGAGGTGGCTTATCTTTTTAGTAAAGGTAAAAAAGAAAAGGAAAAAAAGATCTGGAAAATTAAGGTAGGAAATTGAAGAAATAGCTTTTGTTTCCTTTTATGTTCATTCAGCTGCCCCTTTTCTTCTCCCCCCCACACAACTCTGTCTGAGACCACTTCCCCCAAGGTCTCTGCCTTCCCCTAGGGAAACAAATCCATTCCTCCATCAGTGGTCTTTGGGAGCAGTAAGAGAAATACATGCAATAATACACAGGCAAGAGAGTTGGTTTGAAGTGATAAGGGGGCTCCTTGTCAAAAGAGGAGGGAGACCTGTGCTGGTGGATTGGTCATGATGGGGACAAACTCCTGAAACCCCAAGTGGAAACAGGGATACTGTCCTGTGAGAGGAAAAGAGAGGCTGACAGAGCGGGGGCAGGGTGGAGGTTGGGGGTGAAGAAGAAGAACAGAGGAAGCAAAGAACTTGAAAAAAGTCTGGTGATTTTGGAGGAAAACTGGGAGAAGGTCCTGAGAAGCCATGGTAGAAGGATTAAGTTTAGTTTCAGTCTAGAACAAGAGCCAGTGTGAGAGGATGGGTGTCATACATTGTTGCTTAATGATACAGCTCTTTTTAACCTCTGTGTTATTCTTACCAAGATGACACTGACCCCTTATCACCAAAGCAGGTGCCTGTGTTTGTTAGACAAATACTGCCAGGCCTGCCACCCCTGTAGCTCCAAAGTCAGAGGTGCAGAGAGCCAGGACCAAGAGATGAGCTGCTCACCAGGGATGAACAAATTGCCAGAGATGTGGTGAGTGATCCCAGGTCTAGAGAGATGTACATGGAATGCATTCCCTTCATCCTCTCAAGAAAACAGCTCCGATCCTAAGCCTGGGTTTGGCTTTGCCCTAGGCCTTTCTGTTTCATTTCAGCCCAAGATTCTCTTCCACATACTGGTGCCCTTCGCCTCTCCCCTCCCTTCTCCCTGCCCTAGTCCACTTGTACCTGGGTCACCCACCTCTCCAATTGCCTTTATTATTTTTTAAAGGTGCATTGTCCTGTTTTCCCTTGTGGCCTGGGTTTATGCCGAGCCTACTATGTATGGAGAGATTCTATCCCCCAACTACCCTCAGGCGTACCCCAATGAGGTCGAGAAGTCTTGGGACATAGAAGTCCCTGAAGGGTACGGGATCCACCTTTACTTCACCCACCTGGACATAGAGTTGTCTGAGAACTGCTCCTATGACTCACTGCAGGTACACGTGATGGGCACCAAAGGATGGGGCTGGGGAGGTGGGCTGAGAGGGTGAGCACTCAGTGAGCTGGGTCACAGTCCTAAGGTGGGAAGTTGTCTATCTCTCTGCCCTCCATATCAAAGTATCACCCTTTCCCAGGTTCTTTTGACTCTTCTCTTAGATAATGTCGGGAGGCCATGAAGAAGGGAAACTCTGTGGACGGAGGACCAGCAAGAATTCCAACTCTCCAGTGGTGAAAGAGTTCCACATCCCATACAATAAACTCCAGGTGATCTTCCGGTCGGACTTCTCCAACGAGGAGCGTTTCACTGGCTTTGCTGCGTACTATGTCGCCGAGGGTAAGGCTCACCTCTCTGTGTGCCTCATTGATCCAGCCATGAGACTGGAAGCAGGGCAAATATTGAGCAATGCAAGGAGTGAGGATTCCACTTGTAACTCTTATGAAGTATTGACTTGGCTTAGATCACTCCATGAATCGCCTTTGTGAAACTCAAACGTGTAATCAAACGTGTATCTTGGTGGTGATGACGATAATGAAAAAAATAGATAAAAAACATCCCAGTAATTTATTGAGAACAACTATGAGCTGGGTATTGTGTTAAGAACTTTACTTATATTCATTAAATCTTTACCTAAATACATAATTTGAACAGCTTCACAAGTGGCACTAGTGGTAAAGAGCCTGCGTGCCAATGCAGAAGACACAGAGTCATGGGTTCGATCCCTGGTTCGAGAAGACCGCCTGGAGAAGGGAATGGCAACCCCCTCCAGTATTCTTGCCTGGAGAATGCTGTGGACAGAGGAGCCTGGTGGACTACAGTCCATAGGTTGCAAAGAGTTGGACAGAAGTGACTTAGCACTCACTCAAATTATATTTATTTACTTATGGTTGCGCTTGGTTGCCATTGTTGCACACAGGCTTTCTCTCCTTGCTCTCTTGGGTGCTACTATCTAGTCAGAGTGCATGGGCTTCTCTTGGCTGTGGCTTTGGCTTCTCTTGTTGCAGAGTATGGGCTCTAGGCCTCGTGGGCTTCAGCAGTTGTGACATGTGATCTAGTAGTTATAGTGCAGGAGCTTAGTTGCCCTGAGGCACGTGGAATCTTCCTACACTAGTGATTGAACCTGTGTCCCCTGCATTGTCAGGCAAATTCTTAACCACTGGCCCTCTAGGGAAGTCCTACCTCAATTCTGAAAGTAGGTGTTACTATCTCTACTTAAAGATAAGAAAAGTAAAGATTAAGGAAGCTAAATAACTTGCCAAGGCTCACACAAGGAATGTGTGGTATTCAAACCCATTTAACATGCAGCAAACAACCTTCCGCATTCTATGTGCATCTACACCTATCTTCAGGTTATCATGATGTTACAACATCTCATAAAGCCAAAGTCTTGCTTAGATTTGCCAGAAGTGCCAGCATCATGTAAGGTAATACATGTACTAGTTGTTGCTCCCTGCAGAAGACACATCATGTTAAGCTTGCAGAGTGCTGTCCCTGGAGCGGAAATACTGTTTATGAAAAAGGTCAAGGGTCTTTGGTGTTGGCACCTCCCACTATAGATGCACTATCATAGAGCACAACTCTAGAATCATATTTCAGGAGAGTAACATAGAATAACTGGAGGAGGGCATGGCAACCCACTCCAGTATTCTTGCCTGGAGTATCCCATGGACAGAGGAGCCTGGCAGGTTACAGTCCATGGGGTCACAAAGAGTTGGACATGACTGAAGTGACTTAGTACAGTATAGAGTAATAGTATCCTGAAACGTGATTCATTGAATGTCTCTAAGCAACAGACCCTTCCTACTTTTCTTACACTTGCAGTTTTGGGCTTAACTTTATTCTTCCTTCTAGGTCTTTGTTCTTGACCGCTGTCTTTCTCTGCTCTTTGTAGATATAAACGAGTGCACAGCTTTTGCAGATGCTCCTTGCAGCCACTTCTGCAATAACTTCCTTGGTGGTTACTTCTGCTCCTGCCCTCCAGAATACTTCCTCCATGAAGATAAGAAGAACTGTGGAGGTGAGCTTGGCATCAAGAGAGGTGAATGTTCCCTGGGATTTGGGTTGGCTGGAGGCTTCAGTAAGGTGTCTGTCTACCCTTTTTGACTTTGATTAGCCCCGGCCTTGACTTGGCATCAATTTTTAGTTACTCATAAACAGAAGGGGAGCCACAAGAGTGGAGGAAGGTAAGCCTACAGGGTCAAGTTAATTAATTGTTGAAGAGAGATAGGTGTCAACTTGGGCCTCTTCATAACCATGAAAAGCTCCACATAAGCGATGCGATGGGAACCCAATACATATTAGGTATCTCTGCTGTTATGCATTGGTGTGTAATTGTGGCACGTGGGCTTCAGTTCATGAGAAGGATCATAGAAAAGAGCTGGGACTCCTTGGCCTGGCCCTTTATTTGATTCTCCTTTTCTCTTTTTCTTCCTTAGTCAACTGCAGTGGGAATGTATTCAGCACAATGACTGGGGAGGTTGTAAGTCCTAATTACCCCAGTCTATACCCAGAGAGCTCAAGGTGTGACTATCAGATCCAGCTGGAGGAGGGGTACCGAGTGGTGGTGACCATGCGGAGAGAAGACTTTGATGTGGAACCAGCTGACTCCGAGGGCCACTGTCCTGACAGTTTACTTGTGCGTGATGGATGATCAGTTTTCTTCCAACTCACTCAGAGAGTTTTCCTTGAAGACACATTATCTAGCTTTCTGTCCCTTCTTTTTTTCTTTCCCTCCTTCTTATTTTCTTTTACTTTTATCCCTTCTGTGTTACCTTTTTCTTTTAGTTCTTTCTCTCTTCTGATTTCCCCATTTTGATTCTCTTCAGTTTGTGACAGAAGACCAGCATTTTGGTCCTTACTGTGGGAATGGCTTTCCTGGGCCACTAACTATTGAAACCCAGAGCAGCGCTCTGAATATCATCTTCCAAACTGATGGATCAGAACAAAGAAAGGGATGGAAATTTCGTTACCATGCAGATCGTGAGTAACCTAGAAGCTGCCCTTTGGTTTGTGGGAGCAGAGTCCTTACCCAAGGTAAAATCAAAACAGTAGATTGTTGTACCGATGGGTATCCTGAGAACACAGCAGCTCCTCAGCACCATGTAAACCTGTCAGTTGTTGTGAGAAACCCACAACTTCTAGGAATCCTTCAACTGGATTTTCAAATGCAGATGGCCTGGGGGTGTTAGTTAGTAACGTCATTATTCTATTTTATTTCATTTCATTTCATTTCACTGCCAGACTTGTGAGATCTTAGTTCCTTGACCAGGGATCAAACCTGTGCCCTCAGCAGTGAAAGCACTGAGTCCTAAGCACAGGATTGCCAGGGAATTCCCTGCCATATTATTTTAACCACCTCCGTGTTGGAATGCTGGGTTTCAGGACTGAGGATGAGTCAACAACTGTAGAAAATATGTTGTTGTTTAGTTGGTAAGTTGTGTCTGACTCTTTTGTGACCCCATGGACTGCAGCCTGCCAGTCTTCTCTGTCCATGAGATTTCCCAGGCAAGAATACTGGAGTGGGTTGAAATTTCTTTCTCCAGGGGTTCTTCCCGGCCCAGGGATCAAACATGCATCTCCTGCATTGGCAGGTGGATTCTTTACCACTGAACCACCAGGGAAACCCAACAAATGTGAGAATGATTATATATAATAATGATTCTCCAATGATTTGGTAAATTTCTTTTCCTATCCTTTTCAAGCAATCCCTTGTCCTAAAGAAGTCATTGCCAATTCCTTCCGGGAGCCTGAGAGAGCAAAATATGTGTTCAGAGATGTGGTGAAGATAACCTGTGTGGATGGGTTTGAAGTTGTGCAGGTAAAGCATTGTCAGGGGCTCCTCTCTAGTTCCTAGGTCAGGATGAGCATACTGGAATCATCTGATCAGTTACCGAATGTTCTCGTTTGAGTGAGGTCTAGCACCTCCATCAAGAGAAGCCCTCAGGATCTCTTCTTGTCTTCTCAGCCATAAAGATCCTTGGACATTTTCACATTCTCCTTTTGGCTTCAGGCTTCCTGGGGAAGGGGACTAGTATGCTGGGGCAAAGTTGTCTTTTAGCTCCAACTCCTGAATGCTTTGGGTCATTCTGCTAAGATGTCCCCAAGGTTCTTGTAGTAAAGACTTCTCATTGATCCAAGGCCAGAGATCAATTCCATTTTTGGCTTTTGATTCCCTGTATCTCTCTTTATAAACTAATATTGAGGTTTATTATTTTCCAGGGAAGTGTTGGTTCCCCATCTTTCTACTCTACTTGTCAAAGCAATGGAAAGTGGAGTAATTCCAAGTTGCGGTGTCAACGTATGCATCTTTTTAAAACGGGACTACTTTTGTCAAAAAGTGGACAGTGGCCCAATTCTTGGAAATCCCTGCTTATTACCCAAAATAGTTGGAATAATTATACTCATTAGCCTATGAAATTACTCAGTCTTATGAAAACTCACAACCCTGGTGCCTCTCACCTTCTGAGATGGCCCGCAGTCTGTCTGTGGACTGTATATCTTCCTGAATAAATCTTCTTTCCCTTAAGAATAAAGAGGGGAATAATTTTCCCCCTCCCAAAGGAAGTGGGAAGATTAAGGCACAATTTCTGAGATACAAATGCATGGTTTCTCCTTAGGCTTGTGAGATAGTGATTTGGGTTTCGAAGGGAAGTCAGTTGTAGAATCCTAGTCCTGATCTGACCCTAGGCCAGCCAGACTAGCAGGTTTCTTACAAAGAAAGGGTCTATGAGATTAGTAGAGTTAATAGCATTCTATGGGTCCATTTCTACAGAGGCCTCACCAATCACTGGGAATCAGGTTCATTCTTGCCACTTTCAAGGGGCCATCTGAAGTGGCAGGACTCAGTGGGCTGGGGAGATGAGCATGGCCACAGAGAGGCTGATGTGGGGGATTCACCCCAAATGTGCTTATGAATGGGGGGGGGCAGGGAAGGAGTGAGGAACACAGCTGGGAAGATGGATTGGCCCAGGGACTCTTCCTGGGAAGAAGTGTCTATCCTGATCATCTCTCTCCTGCCTTCCTCCTGTAGCCGTGGACTGTGGCACTCCTGAACCCATTCGGCATGGTAGAGTCGAAGATCCAGAAAGTACTCTATTCGGTTCCGTCACTCGCTACTCTTGTGAGGGGCCATATTACACCATGGAACGTGAAGGGAGCGGTAAGATTTCTTTGACTAAAGAAAAGAGAAAGAAAGAGTGAGAGTGTTGGAGGGTGAATAGTGCAATCTTTCTGGGTTGGAGAGAGTTTGGAAAGAATGAGGGAGATGGGCTGGGCTTTGTTCATCCTCTTTGTTTAGTCTAAAGATACAGTTTTCACACAGGATGGGGTTGGGGGCATGGGTTGTGTAGGATCACTTGTAGAGTATCATAGAGATCACCTAGGTCAGCTTCAGGAACTCCCCCTAAAATATCCATTTTCATTTGGTCATCCAGCTTTTGACCAACTATGTAATGTAGAACCCACAGGAGTAATGCTTCCAGCTTCAAGTCTCTATTCTATGATGACTTTTTTTTTCTCACACCATGTGGCATGCAGGATCTTAGTTCCCAATCAGGGTTCAAACCAGTGGCCCCTGCATTGGGAGCACAGAGTCTTAACTGCTGGACCACCAGGGAAGTCCCACAACTGACTTTCTTGATGGAAAGGCCTTGGTGGTGCTGGATGAAGGACTGGATGGCTCATGATATGTCCCAGTTCATTGCTTTCAATTTAATTTCCTCCTTGAAGCACTTTCCCAGCCTCCACCTTAATCCTCTTCCTTCTGCTTTGGAGAATGTTCCTTCTAATCCCTGGGCAAGGGGATTGTTTGGGGCCAAAGGGATTGTTTGGAGGATGTTCTCAAGATTATTTTATGGTAGGTTTGGTCCCATTGCCTCCTAAAATCCCAGAGGCGCTGAGGCTCTGAATGGAAGGCAGAAGATAAGTGAGAAGATGTGATGGTGAGTGTGTTCCTTCTCTCTGTGCTGTTTCAGAGGTGTATCACTGCAGCGGCAATGGGAGCTGGGTGAACGAGGTGCTGGGCACAGAGCTGCCGAAATGCATTGCAGGTAATCAGGGCTCAGACTTGGGTAGAGAGCGTGTCCTCAGGTGCATGTGCATTGGGCTCATCTTCTAAAAGGAGTTGTAATCGTCTTGGGGCGGGAACTGATGGTCTGGGCCTACCAGAGCCTAGCTCAGTGAGGTGGAGACAAATCTGGGCATGGATCTGCCAGGGCCTTAATCAACTGCACTGTCAGGGTGACTGACCCTAAAGAGAAAAGTCAGCCAGTGACAGTTGGTGTCAGAGTCTGGGATGGTTAGATTTGGTAATGTTGGTGCAGGAAGAGGATCTAGGATTGCTAAAAACAGGATGAGAAAATTGAGAGTGAGCAATCAACATTTAGGAACAAGATTGGTTGAATATCCTAGGTATTATATTAAAAGCCTATCTGGCAACAAGATACAGAAGAATGAAAGAAATAAGGGGCTGCACAGAGATTAGATGGCTTCTCCTGGTGGCTTAGATGGTAAAGAATTTACCTGCGATTTGGGTTCAATCCCTAGGTTGGGAAGATCCCCTTGAGTAGGAAAACACAACCCACTTCAGTATTCTTTCTTGAAGTATTCCATGGACTGAGGAGCCTGGTGAGCTAGTCCATGGAGTCAGAAAGAGTCAGACATGACTGAGCAACTAACACTCAGACCATCATTATAGAGATTAGAGTTGAGTGGAAGAAGACTCCCAGACAAAGCCAGGAATGTAATAATGATGCTCATAGTAACAACACTGTAATTGAGAGCTAGGGACTCAGCTAACTAATTGAATTTATTATCTCATTCAATCAAGTCTTTGCAATAACCCTCTGGGTGAGGTGTTATTGGTCCTGCTTTACAGTTGAGTGAATTCATTGCGAGTTCACAGTTCAGGAAGGGATGGGATAGGCTTTGAACCCACATCTGTCTGTTATGCTCAACTCAGAGTCCATTCGGGCTGACTAGGGTAGGATTTAGGTAAGCCAACTTGATCTGAAATACAATTCAGTTTTAGTTGCATTGGGTAATGGCAAAGCAACCTTACCTGAGTCATTGGAGGATGAGATGAAAGATGGGAAAAGAGAACCCTCTTTTTGCCCTACGTCCAGTTACTAGGAGGGACTTGGCTGCAGTTAGGACTTGAGTGAAGAAGGTGGTAAGTGTTGGACATGGGCATCAGAGGCAGATAGAAGGCTTGCCTTCCCACTACATGTGTGAGAACAGAGTCTCCCAGCTCGGGCTCCTAGTTGGGTCCGTGACCCTGGGGTGACATGTGTCTCCTGTAGGACAATGAGTTAAGCTGTCCATAGTGTGAGGCTCATCTAGGTTCAGTACTTTATACACAGGCTCAGTTTAACCAGTCTCCCCCACAAGCCTGCTCTTGGCACTGGCGATGTGGGATATTTGATCCTTAGGTGAGTTCAGGTAAGTCAGGCATTGAGATGGTTGACCAAATACAGTAAGTCCCCTACATATGAATGAGTTCTATTCCAAGAGCATGTTCATAAGTCCAACATCATGAGCTTAGGTACCCAACTAACACAACTGTACTGTACTATAACACCTCATAGTATAATAATGGCTTATAGTACTTTTCACACAAAGGGTTTATAATACTTTCACACAAATAATACATACAAAATACAAAACAACTCAAAAAAAATAAAGAAAACGCTTTCTTAAAAAGATCTTTATTTACTTATTTGACTTTGCTGTGTCTTAGTTGCAGCATGTGGGATCTAGTTCTCCAGTCAGGGATGGAACCCAGGCTCCTGGGTTTGAGTGGGCAGAGTCTTAGCCCATGGGCCACCTGAGAAATCCCCAGAAAGCACTTTTAATCTTACAGTAGGGACCTTGAAAAGTACAGTAGTATCGTTCAACAGCTGGAGCTTCTTAGCAGTACCAGCCATATCACTGCTGTTTTTACACTGGCTTCCAGACATCCTGGGCTTGAAGCAGATTCTATACTACTGTACTTTACACCACTGTAAGTTCACAAGAGCACAGACACTTGTAGAGGATCTGTGCACAGGACAATGTACCCCAGACACCTGAACTTACTTACGTGATTGGATGTGCAAGCGCAAGTTCACGTCTTTGAAAGTTTACAGCTTGAAGGTTGGTGTAGGGGATTTCCTGTATCAGGTTGGCTGTGTTGTGCTGAGAACAACGAAGCCCAGCAGGTGTTTGAGTAGCTGGAGGATTGCTGGGGGCCAGCGACTACCCACCTTGTTCTTTTTCCTTTCTAGTCTGTGGCACCCCCAGCGAACCTTTTATAGCAACACAAAGAATATTTGGAGGCTCCATGGCAAAGATTGAAAATTTCCCCTGGCAAGTCTTCTTCTCGAACCCATGGGCTGGTGGGGCTCTCATTGATGAATACTGGGTGCTGACAGCTGCCCATGTCGTGGAAGGAAATGATATGCCAGTGATGTATGTTGGATCCTCCTCAGTGGTCACCTCACAATTGTCGAATGCTCAGATGCTCACTGCCGAGAGAGTTTTTATCCATCCAGAATGGGAGGTCCTGGATCCTTCGGTAGTACGGAAGAATTTTGACAATGACATTGCGCTGGTGCGGCTGAGAGACCCAGTGAAAATGGGACCCAAGGTCGCCCCTATCTGCCTACCAGGCACCTCCTCAGAATATGACCCCCCAGAGAATGTCCTGGGGCTGATCTCAGGCTGGGGTAGAACAAATGCCAAAAGTCATGTTATTAGGCTCAGAGGGGCAAAGCTACCCGTTGCTCCCTTATCCAAATGCCGGGAGGTGAAGGGGGTCAATCCTGAAATAGATATCCGTTCTTTTGTTTTCACTGAGAACATGATCTGTGCCGGTAATGACAAGGGTGTTGATAGCTGTGAGGGGGACAGTGGGGGGGCCTTTGCCGTACAGGACCCTAAGGAAAACAACCCCAAATTCTATGTTGCTGGTTTGGTGTCCTGGGGCCCCCAGTGTGGGACCTACGGGATCTACACTCGAGTCAAGAACTATGTTGACTGGATAAGGAAGACAATGCAGGAAAATAGTGCCCCCAGTGTAGACTAACCATACAGGTCCTACCAGCCTCTCTAAGGGCTGTGACCCCTCTGGACTTTCTGTTCCTCACAATAATCCCATTATTTCATCATGACTGAGAGAGGACATGGGAGTAAGATTGAGCTGTTGATAGAACTTGGTTGTTGGGATACCTGATTGGAGGTAGGGTTCTGCTCCTGTGGTTGTGTTGGTCGTGGATGACCCACTCCTGTTCTGGTTCTGACTCTGAAATTTGCTGTGGGGCATTCTCTTGACTTTTTTGTTTCCCTTTTACCTGTTTGAAGTTGACTGTATCATTTCTGCTATCTACTTGTAATAAAGCATGTTTATAACCCAGTGCTGGCTGACTTGCCTCATTCCACATCAAGACCTCAGTACCACAGAAAGGGAGTTTAATGCGCTGTTGTGTCCTCGAAACTCAAGGCCCTCACAGCTCATATTTAAATATCCTGAAAACAGGGAATCAGCTTCTCTCTTCTCTTCCAATGGAGAGTAACTGAGCATTGTGGATTAGCATAACGTCAATGCGAGGTGCCATGTTCTGCTTTCGAAACTCATCAAACATACCTGAACCTCAGTCAGAAGTCCACATACAGCAGTTAGAATTGGCTGTTTAAGATCTCAGAGTCTGAAATTTCAAGGTAAAAATTGCTTCAGTATGTCTCCTGAAAGTGAGTTTTCCTTTTATGAGCATTTGTTTAATACAAAATTATGACCTAATGAAAAAGAAAAACAAAAGAAATTCCACATGCTCTCACCTGCTTCCCTGGTGGTTTTGGTTAATTTGTCAGTCAGGCAACAATGTCTTCTCTGGATTGAATGCTGCACTGAGATGTTACAGTTTATTCTGGTGAGGAGGGACCCAAAGTCTCCCTTCTACTCTTTTCCAAGGAAACAGAAAAACAAGTAAGCAAGCAAAGAACTCCTCATTTCCACAAAATGATCAGTGGTGAAGAAGGACTGGACAATAGAGACTAGTATTTTCTTTTAATTGAAGTTCAGTTGACTTACAATGTTGTGAATACACACACACACACACACACACACACACACACTTCCCCAGTGGCTCAGCAATAAGGACTCTGACTGCAATGGTTCCATCCCTGGGTCAGGAAGATCCCCTGGAGGAGGGCAGGGCAACCCACTCCAGTATTCTTGCCTGCAGAATCCCAAGGACAGAGGAGCCTGGCAGGCTACAGTCAATGGGATCACTAAGAGTCAGACACTACTGAAGTGACTGAGCACATACACATATGTCAGTTCAATTCAGTTCAATCACTCAGTGGTGTCCGACTCATTGTGACCCCATGGACTGCAGCACGCCAGGCTTCCCTGTCCATCACCAACTCCTGGAGCTTGCTCAAACTCATGTCCATCAAGTCGGTGATGCCAACCAACGATCTTATCCTCTGTCGTCCCCTTTTCCTCCCACCTTCAATCTTTCTCAGCATCAGAGTCTTTTCCAATGAGTCAGTTCTTCACATCAGGTGGCCAAAGTATTGGAGTTTCAGCTTCAGCATCAGTCCTTCCAATGAATATTCAGGATTGATTCCCTTTAGGATGGACTGGTTGGATCTCTTTGTAGTCCAAGGGACTCTCAAGAGTCTTCTCTAACATCACAGTTCAAAAGCATCAATTCTTCACCACTCAGCTTTCTTTATAATCCAACTCTCACATCCAACAGTTAGTACCTGACATGTAACAACAGACTGGTTCCAAATAGGAAAAGGAGTACGTCAAGGCTGTATGTCACCCTGCTTATTTAACTTATATGCAGAGTACATCATGAGAAACGCTGGGCTGGATGAGGCACAAGCTGGAATCAAGATTGCCGGGAGAAATATCAATAACCTCAGATATGCAGATGACACCACCTTTAAGGCAGAAAGCAAAGAAGAACTAAAGACCCTCTTGATGAAGGTGAAAGAGGAGAGTGAAAAAGTTGGCTTAAAACTCAACATTCAGAAAACCAAGATCATGGCATCCAGTCTCATTACTTCATGGCAAATAGATGGGGAAACAGTGGAAACAGTGGCAGACTTTATTTTTTTGGGCTCCAAAATCACTGCAGATGGTAACTGCAGCCATGAAACTGAAAGATGCTTGCTCCTTGGAAGAAAAGCTATGACCAACCTAGACAGCATATTAAAAAACAGAGACATTACTTTGCCAACAAAGGTCCTTCTAGTCAAGGCTACGGTTTTTCCAGTAGTCATGTGTGGGTGTGAGAGCTGGACTATAAAGAAAGCTGAGCACCGAAGAATTGATGCTTTTGAACTGTGGTGTTGGAGAAGACTCTTGAGAGTCCCTTCAATGCAAGGAGATCCAACCAGTCCATCCTAAAGGAAATCAGTCCTGAATATTCATTGGAAGGACTGATGTTGAAGCTGAAACTTCAGTACTTTGGCAACCTGATGTGAAGAGCTGACTCATTTGAAAAGACCCTGAATCTGGGAAAGACTGAGGTGGGAGGAGAAGGGGACCACAGAGGATGAGATGGTTGGATGGTCTCACCAACTCAATGGACATGAATTTGAGTAAACTCTGGTAGTTGGTGATGGACAGGGAGGCCTGGCATGCTGCAGACCATGGGGTCACAAAGAGGCGGATAGCACTGAGCGACTGAACTGAACTGAACTCATATCCATATATGACTACTGGAAACACCATAGCTCTGACCAGATGGACCTTTGTTGGCAAAGTAGTGTCTCTGCTTTTTAATATGCTGTCTCAGTTGGTCATAACTTTTCTTCCAAGGAGCAAGTGTCTTTCATGGCTGCAGTCACCATCTGCTGTGATTTTGGAGCCCCCCAAAATAAAGTCTGTCACTGTTTCCATTGTTTCCCCATCTATTTGCCATGAAGTGATGGGACCAGATGCCATGATCTTAATTTTCTGAATGTTGAGTTTTAAGCCAACTTTTTCACCATACTGTTTTCCATTATGGTTTATTATAGGATATTGAATATAGTTCCCTGTGCTATATAGTGGGACCTTGTTTTTTATATCTACCCTGTGTATAATAGTTTGGAATCTGCTAATCCCAAACTCCTCATTTATCCCTCCCACCCCGTCCCCGCTTCAGTAACCATAAGCTTTTCTATCCAGAGATTAGTACTTTTTAAACTGAGGACAGGAGAGTGTGGCCATTGCCCCAGATGAGGTGTCTTACGAAAGCCATGGCCTGAGATTAAGAGTTCAGGGAGACTCTGGTCTGTTTGATGTGACACGTGGTTTTCAGGAATCCAATTTTTTTAAAAATCAAAAGCCAAAAGGGGTGTATATGTGTCCCATCAAGAAAGGACTTCGATCTCCCACAGACCAAAAGGGCCAAATTCCACAGCTGACCTTAGACTGCATTAACACATGATGAAGTAACCAGAAAGCTAATCGAAAGGTCTGAAGAACCAAAGGGGGGTTACAATAGGAAGCTTCTGGAAGGAACTTGTCCAATTGAGCACGGAGCATAAAGCCATTTATGTTACTCCTTAACTGCATACCTGCCAACTACCTTCCCCCACTCCACCACCAGTCATTCCATGTGCCATGGAGTTGACTGTGAACCCTGGACTACCATGCTTTGGACAGGAGAAGGGAGAATCTTCTAGGAAAAAAAAAAAAGAATCACGAAAATATTAAGATTAAGAAATATGCTTGTGATGTAGACATTTTCCTTCTTTTTAATTACTGCAGGAATGGAAAAAAAATTACCCTGAAATCTGACAAATAACAGAGGAAAGAAGTCTATCTCTACCAGCGAGAGTATTCAGTCTATCTGGGTTCTGCTGTCACTGATTTGCCGAGATATTGGTGAAGATTTGCTTGTTGCTGCTGCCTCAGACAACAAGATGGGTTGTTTTTCTCATCGTTAGCTGTATTATCAGATAATTCCCTGGTGAGTGGCAGGGGAGGGTTCTAAGTGAGTCATCATTAGAGACTTTAGAGCTGGGAAGGGCTCCTTGCCAAGGCCTAGAAGGGCTAGAAAATTTTTCGTTGTGGTTTGAATCAATCATACAGCCTTGCAAGTCACTTGGGAACAACATGTGTGCTTCATCTGAAACTCAAGAAAAGACAGCTTTTCAAAAAGCAGGTGAACTGTCACATTTCTTTGGTCAGAAGAAAAGAAAAAGGACTGGTGGGTCAGCACCTCACGCCTGGGAAAAAAGATGGTGACCAGAGGCCAAGAGGACTCTCTGGGAAAGACCCTGGTTGAAATTGGACCAGAAGGAGCTGGTGGGATTTTGGTGTTCTATAAATTGCTTTTACTTTGATTTCTATCAGAAAAATATCCTGTGAAAATGTGACTTTTTAACTTTCTGAATATGCATTCTTTTTTTTTTTAGATTTAAAAATATGAGAAAACTTCTTTTCAGCTATTTTCAGGTGTAACTCACAAATAAATTGTAAGATAATTAAAGTGTACAATGTGATGATTTGATCTGCATATATATTGTGAAAGGATATCTTCTACCCAGTTAATTCCCACACCTCTCACCTCACGTGTGTGTATGTGTTACTCACTCCGTTGTGTCTATTTCTTTGTGACCTCATGGACTCTAGCCCGCCAGGCCCCTCTGTCAGTGGGATTCTCCAGGCAAGAATACTAGAGTGGGTTGCCATTCCCTTCTCCAGGTGATCTTCCCGACCCCGGGATCAAAACTGCACCTATTGCATCTCCTGCATTGGTGTGTTCTTTATTGTCGGAGCCACCAGGGAAGCCCTCAACTCACATGTTTATCCTTAATTTTTTTGTGTGTGTGTGAACATTGACATTCTACTCTCTTGGTCAATTTCAGTGATACAATATATTGTTATCAATTATAGTCACCATGTTACATATTAGAGCCTCAGACCTTATTTATCTTATAACTATAATTTACACCCTTGTATCGATCACTCTCTATTTCCCCTATGCCTCAACCCAGGGTGACAACTTTTTTACTTTCTCTTCCTATGAGTTTAACTTTCTCAAAAAGATTTGACACATATGTGGTATCATGCAGTATTGCCTTTCTCTGTCTTATTTCACTTGAAGTAACCTCCTCCCGTTTCACCCATATTGTTGCAAATGACAGGATTTCCTTCCCCCCACTTTCTTTTAAGGCTGAATTATATTATATATATTGTGTATATACACATACACACACACTCACACACTATTTTTTCTTGATCCATCCATCTGTTGATTGACACTTAGGTTATTTCCAAGTCTTGCCTATTGTGAATAATGCTGCAATGAACATGGAAATATAGATGTCTTTTTGGGATAATCATTTCATTTCTTTTGGATAAACACCCAGAAGTGGGATTGATGGATCCCACGGAAGATCTATTTTTGATTTCTTGAGAAAACTTCATACTGTTTTAATAGCAGTTGTATCAATTTTCATTCTCAAAAACAATGTACAAGGATTCCCTTTTCTCCAAATTCTTCTCAGTAATTGATATCTCTTGTTTTTTGATAATAGCCAACCTAACAGATATGAAATGATATTTCATTTTGTGTATGTATGCATTTTTTCTTTTGGCTGTGCCACGAGGCTTGTGGGATCTTAGTTCTCTGACCAGGGATTGAACCCACACCCTTGGCAGTGAAAGCACAGAGTGCTAACCACTGGACCACCAGGGATTTCCCTCACTGTGGCTTCGAATTGTATCTCCCTGATTATTAGTGATGCTGAGCATTTTTTCACGTACCCATTGGCCACCATTGTACGGCTTCCGTGGGGAAGGTTTGTTCAGGTCCTTTGCTCATTTTTGAATTGGGTTATTTCCTTTTCTTTTTTCTTTTTTTTTGGCTATTGAGTCATATGAGTTCCTTGTGTATTTTGGATATTGACCGATTGTCAGAGAAGCAGTTTCAGATTATTTTCTCCCATCATGTTGGCTGCCTTTTCATTTTGAAGATGGTTTTCTTCCTGAGCAGAAGCTTTTTAGTTTGATGTAGTCCCACTTGTTTATTTTTGCTTTTGTTGCCTAGTGGTCTTCTTTCCTGGGGGTGCAGCTTCTGTTTGAAAAGCCTCTTATACTACAAAGGAATACAAATGACACAGAATACCAACAACAGCCAGCAAGGTGCTAATCCTAATTTTAACCACTGTATTCTGTCTGACCTCCAAATAGGCTGTTTGCAATCTGTCTTCCTTTATATTTAGCCTGAAAGTAAATGATCTCTTTTGTCTTCTCTGCTTGGAACTGACTTTGATATATTTTTGGCACAGTATGCTCAGGTTTGTCTGGGTACTCTCTACTCATGGGTAAAATGAAGCTGTTTCTTCTTCTCTCTTGCACAGGAAGCAAGAAGAACCTAAGGTTTCCAATGGGAAAAAAAGAGATTGGTTAGAATAAAAATTCACAGGAGCCAGGGGCAAAAGCAAAAAAAGTGCCTAAGTAAACAGTGGAGACAAACTCAGGATAAAAGAAATACAATTCTGGGATCACTGGAAGCAAAGAGAGAGAATCTGGTCTTTACATGGAACCAAGCAGAGGTGGTGATAACAGAAAAGGGCTGAACCCAAGAGGCTGGACAGAGGTATTCTGATCGAGATTTTGGAAAAATTAACTAAGTTGGACCGGGGCTTCCCCAATGGCTCAGAGGTAAAATATCTGTCTGCAGTGTGGGAGATGCAGGAGACACAGATTCAGTCCCTGGGTTGGGAAGATCCCCTGGCAGAGGAAATGGCAACCCACTCCATTATTCTTGCTGAATGGACAAGAGGAGCCCCTGAACGGCTACAGTCTAAAGGGTTGCAAAGTGTTGGACATGACAGAGCAATTGAGCACACAGGTTGGACGTAGGTGAACTTTACATCTGCTTGGGTGTGTGTGTGTGTGTGTGTGTGTGTATTAATACTTGTGACATAATTTAATGTAGAATTTCCCCCAGAAATTTATGAAGTTGTCTCAGTGTGTCTTAGGTGGTCCTGACCCTTTCCAGTCTCCTTTCCTTGTACTTGGCTGCTTGCTTTGGCATCCTATGCTGTCCTCATTATCATCTTTTATCTTTCAGTGTGAATAGATATGGTAACTCATCGTGATGAGCAGAGATGGAGAGATTACTTGAGAGTGGGGATGTAAAATTGCCTTCAGTTCAGTTCAGTCGCTCAGTTATGACCAACTGTGACCCCATGGGCTGCAGCACACCAGGCTTCCCTGTCCATCACCAACTCCTGGAGCTTGCTCAAACTCATGTCCATCGAGTTGGTGATGCCATCCAGCCATCTCATCCTGCATCATCCCTTCTCCTCCTGCCTTCAATCTTCCCCAGCATCAGGGTCTTTTTCAATGAGTCAGTTCTTCCCATCAGGTGGCCAAAGTATCGGAGTTTCACCTTCAGCATCAGTCCTTCCAATGAATATTCAGGACTGATTTCCTTTAGGATGGACTGGTTGGATCTCCTTGCATTGAAGGGACTCTGAAGAGTCTTCTCCAACATCACAGTTCAAAAGCAGCAATTCTTTGGTGCTCAGCTTTCTTTATGCTCCAACTCTCTAGAAATGCCTTTAATGATTGTAGTAATCTATGTTGCATTCCACCAGACTGACTGAAAGGTGTGTTGCGTTCTAGCAGGCTGACTGAAAAAGTATGATTGTAAGATCATAGTCACGAAGAAGGATCCTGCCTTCCGATTGTGTGTATCAAGGCGGTAAGACACTATAGGACCCCTCCCCAGTACAGCTGACAGCGTGCCTGATGCTGCCTTAAGCCTGTCACTTGTAGTATCTTATTTAACTCTTTAATATCGATTAAAGAATTTACTGGCATATATTGTACAGCAAAAGTGATTCAGCTATACATATATATATATTATTTTTTCATATTCTTTTCCATTATAGCCTATCATAGGATATTTAATATAGTTCCCTGTGATATATAGTAGGACCTTGTTGTTTACTCATCCTATATATATAATAGTTTGCATCTGCTAATCCCAAGCTCCCAGTCCTTCCCTCTCCCACATCCTGACCCCTTGGCAACCACATATCTGTTCTCTACAACTGAGAGTCTGTTCCTGTTTCATAGCTAAGTTCACTCATGTCATATATTAGAGTCCACATATAAGTGATATCATGTGGTGTTTGTCTTTTTCTGACTTACTTCACTGAGTATGGCAATCTCTAGGATCATTCATGATGCTGCAAATGGCATTATTTCATGCTTTTTCATGCTTGTGATTCTTTAATATTCATATGAGATTGCAAAAGATACTATTGTATAAGGCTTGTATGAGTTACTTTTATTATTACCCCCATTTTATAGAAGAAGAAACTTAGGCTCAGTTTGCCTTATGTCTGTGGAAAAACTTTAGCCAAAGAATGAGTTTAACCAGAGAAGTGAGAACATGCAGAAACAAAGGAAAACAGTCAAAGGAGGCCAAATAATAAGAGTTTAGACATTAAGCATGGTCAAAGGACCTCTAGTTCCTTCTCAAGGGCTAAGGATAATATTCTGAGCCATATCCTGTGAGCTGCCTTATAGATACTGAAACCCCAGGTGGAGAAGTCAACTACAGGATGACTAGACTGTAGCCATGATATAAACTGCCACAATTCAAAGAATTGGCCTTAAAGAAACAAGAACAAACTGACCCTGGAATTGAAAAATAAGTGTACTTAATCAAGGTGATGCTGCTCAGATCACCCATGACTAATTTCCAGATGACTGTCAGAGCTGATTGTGCTGTTTCTGCACGTTGCCGCCTCCCTCAGCCTGTAAAAGCTCTAGCCCACTGATTGCCAGTGGGGGGAGTTGGCCCACAGGCCAACTCCTGTCCTTTGAAAAATCCCCACTGATTGTTCAGTCGCTAAGTCATGTCTGACTCTTTGCAAGCCCATAGACTGCAGCATGCCAGGCTTCCCTGTCCTTCAGTATCTCCCAGTTTGCTCAAACTCATGTCCATTGAGTGGTGATGCCATCCAAGCATCTTATCCCCACTAGTTGCTGGTAACCAAAATAAAGCAAACTTTCCTTTCCATCACCAACGTGGCCTCTTTATTGACTTTTGAGCAGCCGGTTTCCTTTTTGGGTTACATTACCTCCAAATACCATGATGTTAAAAGTTAAGGCTTCAACATATAAATTTTGAGGGAGAGACACAGACTCACTCCACAGCAGCTGCTATTTCTGAGCCTGCTTGGCTGATTTCTCCTGTTCTCCCAGACTTTTGATGGTGTGTCTCAGGGCATATTCATTGATCTTGATCTTTTTCTCTTCTTTATCCTGCTTCACTCCCTTGGCGGCCTCGTCCAAGCTGTGGCTTTAAACACCCATCTATATACCTACCAATGACTCTGAAGTTTATATTTTTAGCTCAGACCTTTTGTGTCAGCTCCAAAATCTACACATCAGCTGACTTAACATCTCTCCTAGGGAGTCTCATAGGCATGTTTGTAACTTTTTGACAGTTATAACCATATCAGAACAATCATTTTAATGGGTCTGCTAATTCTTACATCTGTATCAGTTTTGGTGGATTTTTCTCCTTGTTATGGATCATATTTTCCTGCTTTTTTAAATATTTCATATTCTTTGATTGGCTGTCAGACTGTGAATTTTATCTTGTTGAGTGCTGGATATTTTTGTAATTCTATAAATATTTTTGAGCTTTGTTCTTGGACTCAGTTAAGTTACTTGGAAACATTTTGAACCTTTGAGTCTTGCTTTTAACTTTTATTATCTGGGACCAGAGCAGCATTTAATCTATGGCCCATTGTTCCCTGTTGCTGAGATAAGACCCTTCTACTAGAGGAAAACAATAGAATGGGAAAGACTAGAGATCTCTTCAAGAAAATTAGAGATACAAAGGGAATATTTCATGCAAAGATGGGCACAATAAAGGACAGAAATGGCATGAACCTAACAGAAGCAGGAGATATTAAGAAGAGGTGGCAAGAATACACAGAAGAACTGTACAAAAAAGATCTTCATGACCCAGATAACCACGATGGTGTGATCACTCACCTAGAGCCATACATCCTGGAATGTGAAGTCAAGTGGGCCTTAGGAAGCATCACTATGAACAAAACTAGTGGAGGTGATGGAATTCCAGCTGAGCTCTTCCAAATCCTAAAAGATGATGTGAAAGTGCTGTACTCAATATGCCAGCAAATTTGGATAACTCAGCAGTGGCCACAGGACTGGAAAAGGTCAGGTTTCATTCCAGTCCCAAAGAAAGGCAATGCCAAAGAATGTTCAAACTACTGCACACTTGCATTCATCTCACACGCTAGCAAAATAATGCTCAAAATTCTCCAAGCCAGGCTTCAACAGTACATGAACCAAAAATGTCCAGATGTTCAAGCTGGATTTAGAAAAGGCAGAGGAGCCAAAGATCAAAATGCCAACATCCGTTGGATCATCAAGAAAGCAGGAGAGTTCCAGAAAAACATCCAAATCTGCTTTATTGACTATGCCAAAGCCTTTTACTCTGTGGATCACAATCAACTGTGGAAAATTCTGAAAGAGATGGGAGTATCAGACCATCTTACCTGCCTCCTGAGAAATCTGTATGCAGGCCAAGAAGCAACAGTTAGAACTGGACATGGAACAACAGACTGATTCCAAATTGGGAAATGAGTAGGTCAAGGCTGTATATTGTCACCCTGCTTATTTAACTTATGTGCAGAGTACATCATGAATGAAGTACAAGCTGGAATCAAAATTGCTGGGAGAAATATCAAAAACCTCAGATATGCAGATGACACCACCCTCATGGCAGAAAGCGAAGAACTAAAGACCCTCTTGATGAAAGTGAAAGAGGAGAGTGAAAAAGTTGATTTAAAACTCAACATTCAGAAAACTAAGATCATGGCATCCAGTCTCATTACTTCATGGCAAATAGATGGGTAAGCAATGGAAATAGTGAGAGACTATTTTTCTGGGCTCCAAAATCTCTGCAGATGGTGACTGCAGCCATGAAATTAAAAGATGCTTGCTCCTTGGAAGAAAAGCTATGACCAATCTAGACAGCATATTAAAAAGCAGAGCCATTACTTTGCTGACAAAGGTCCATCTAGTCAAAGCTATGATTTTCTCAGTAGTCAAGTATGGGTGTGAGAGTTGGACTATAAAGAAAGCTGAGCGCCGAAGAATTGATGCTTTTGAACTGTCATATTGGAGAAGACTCTTGAGAGTCCCTTGGACTTCAGGGAGATCAAACCAGTCCATCCTAAAGGAAATTAGTCCTGAAAATTCATTGAAAGGACTGATACTGAAGCTGAAACTCCAATACTTTGGCCACCTGAGGTGAAGAGCTGACTCATTAGAAAAGACCCTGATGCTGGGAAAGATTGAAGAAAGGAGGAGAAGGGGATGACAGAGGATGAGATGGTTGGATGGCATCACAGACTCGTTGGACATGAGTTTGAGCAAGCTGCAGGTGTTGGTGATTAACAGGGAAGCCTGGCGTGCTGCAGTCCATGGGGTCGCAAAGAGTCGGACACGACTGAGTGACTGAACCGACCCACCCTACCTAATGCCCCGTACATTTGGAGGTTTTCCAGTTTGGTTGGGCTTCCCAGGTGGCTCTAGGGGTAAAGAACCTGCATGCCAATGCAGGAGATGTAAGACATGTGGGTTCGATCCTTGGGTCGGGAAGATCCCCTGGAGGAGGGCATGGCACTCTGCTCCAGCATTCTTGCCTGCAGAATCCCCTGGACAGAGGGGCCTGGCTGGCTATAGTCCATAGGGTAGCAAAGAGTTGAATACGCCTGAAGCGACTTGGCATGCACGCATGTTGGCTCTAATTTTAGTTTTTTAAGGAACCTCTATTCTGTTCTTCATAGTGACTGTATCATTTTACACTGCCACCCACAGTGTAGGAGGGTTCCCTTTTTTCCACACCTTCTTCAGCATTTTTTGTTTGTAGATTTTTTTTAACATACAATATAAATGATTTATTAACAGCAGATCATCCTCATGGGCTAAATGGTCAACCAGACATCTAGAACGGAGCCACAAGTTCAGAGCAGCCTCTGAGCCTCTTGCTCCGACTCCAGTAGGCTGAGCACATTGCCCTAATGCACGGGGCCTTTCATACTTCGAATGATGGAGCTGCTCACATTGCCATGAATTCTATATGCACCAGCATGACCGTCACTGCAAACCAGTCCTGCCCAGTTCCTTGGTGACCCTGGCAAGCTTAATGGGCTGCACACAGCTTGTGTCTGTGGTGGCAGCGATTGGCAGGATAGCTATTGTTTGTTGATTTTTTGGTGGTGGCCGTTCTGACCAATGTGAAGTGATACTTCATTGTAGTTTTGAGTTTCATTGCTCCAATAATTAGTAATGTCGAACATCTTTTCATGTGCTTTTTGGTCACCTGTTGGGTATTATTGGGTCTTCCCTGGTGTCTCAGACAGTAAAGAATCTTCCTGCAGTGTGGGAGACCTGCGTTCAATCCCTGGGTGGGGAAGATCGCCTGGAGGAGGGCATGACAACCCACTCCAACATTCTTGCCTGGAGAATCCCATGAATAGAGGAGCCTGGTGGGCTACAGTCCATAGTATCACGAAGAGTCAGACCCAACTGAGCGACTTAGCATGCACACACCCAGGGTGCTATTACCTCTAATCATCTCACAAGGCTTTTCTCTCCACCCTTCAGTAATTTCCTCAGCTGTGGCTGAATATTTGCAGGGATCTTCTGGAGTTCTCTCTGTGTGGCTGACTCCTCTCTGATACTAAGTTCTGTGTGCTTGTGGCTCTGTGTCTTCAACTCAAGGAGTCTGCTGAGCCCTCCTGGGTTTCTCCTAGCACCTCAGGTTCGAATCTCTCTCAAAGCAGTTAAGCTGGGGCAATCATAGGATCCAGTCTCTCAGAAATCATCGTCTTTAGTACCTGAGGTGACTAAAGTACCTCAGTACTTTAGTACTGAGGGCCAATGTCTAAAAAACCGTTGTTTCATATATTTGATGCTTTTGTTGCTGCTGTGGTTTGTCTGTTTCAGGAGGGAGGGTCCATCTGATCTCTGTTACTCCATCTTTCTAGGGTGCTAGGGGTGCTAAGTTGCTTCAGTTGTGTCCAACTCCTTGCGACTGCCAGGCTCCCCTGTCCAATGAATTTTCCTGGTGAGAATACTGGAGTGCGTTGCCATTTCCTTTTCCAGGGGATCTTCCTGACTCAGGGATGGAACCCATGTCCTTTACATCTCCTGCACTGGCAGGCAGGTTCTTTACCACTAGCGCCACCTGGGAAGCCCTCTCTAATAGGCATTTATTAAAAACTTAATGGGCTTCAAATTAATGGGCAGGTGGTAAAGAATACACCTGCCAATGTAGGAGATGCAAGAGACATGGGTTCAGTTCCTGGGTAGAGAAGATGCCCTGGAGGAGGAACTGGCAACTCTCTCCAGTATCATTGCCTGGAAAATTTTGTGGACAGAGGAGCCTGGTGGGCTACAGTCCATGGGATCACAAACAGTCAGACACGACTGAGCACATGGACATGACTGAGCACACACACACACACACACACACACACACACTCAACATGTTCAAAAGAGGATTCATATTTTTATATCAAATCTCCTCCCCTTGTAATCTTCTGCATCTAGTTGACTTCTTTCCTTTTCTCATCCTTCTCTCTCCAATATTTACTCCATCAGGAAATATTTTGGCTCTCTGCAAATTTTGACTACTTTGTATCACCTCCACTAAATCTACCTGGTCTGAGTTATCATCAGTTCTTGCCTGGGTTACCATAATTGGTAGCCAGTTACTCCTAACTGGTCCCTTTCATGCTTCCCCCTCCGCCCCCGTTTATAGTCTGGCCACAATCCAGAAGCCAGAATAAGCCTTTCAAACTGAGTTTGTATCACTGAGCTCTGTTTTGGGTGTCTTTGTAAGTCCCTAATGGAGCCAGCATGTTCTTGCCTCAGGGCCTTTGCACTGGCCGTTCCCTCTTCCTGAATGTTTTTCCCCTAGGGCTTCCCAGGTGGTGTTAGTGGTGAAGAACCTGCCTGCCAATGCAGGAGACGTAAAGGATGTGCGTTCCATCCCTGGGTCAGCAGGATCCCCTGGAGAAGGAAATGGCAACCCACTCCAGTATTCTTGCCAGGAAAATCCCTTGGACAGAGGAGCCTGGTGGTTGCAAAGAGTCGGACACGACTGAAGCGACTTAGCACCCTAGCACCTGAAGTCTCTGAATATCTGAATTTTTTCAGTCTTTGCTAAATATAAGCTTTTTCAATGAGGTTATTTCCTTAAACCTTTCAAAAATTAAAAATATTGTAATACAGCTCTGAGAGTTGGAGCATAAAGAAAGCTGAGCTCTGAAGAATTGATCCTTTTGAACTGTGGTGTTGGAGAAGACTCTTGAGAGTCCCTGGGACAGCAAGGAGATCGAATCAGTCAATCCTAAAGGAAATCAGTCCAGAATATCATTGGAAAGACTGATGCTGAAGCTGAAGCTCCAATACTTTGGCTACCTGATGCAAAGAACTGACTCCTTAGAAAACACCCTGATGCTGGGAAAGATTGAAGGTGGGAGGAGAAGGGGATGACAGAGGATGAGATGGTTGGATGGCATCACCGACTCAATGGACATGAATTTGAGAAAGCTCAGGAGTTGGTGATGGACAGGGAAGCCTGGTATGCTGCAGTTCATGGGGTCGTGAAGAGTTGGACACTACTGAGCAACTGAACTGAACTGAATACAGCTCTGTCTTTGCTTTTGGAACATCTTCCTGTTGTTGTTTAGTCACTAAGTCGTGTCCAACTCTTTACAACCCCATGAACTGTAGCCTGCCAGGCTCCTTTGTCCATGGGATTTTCCAGGCAAGAATATTGGAGTTGGTTGCTATATCCATTTCCAGGGGATCTTCCTGACCCAGGGAAGGAACCCACATCACCTGCATTGGCAGGTAGGTTCTTTACCACAGAGTCACCTGGGAAGCCTGGGTAAAACACCCACATGGCTCAAAATTGGGAAGATCAAAAGAGAATACAGTGGTAACTTTTCTTTTCACTACTATCTTCCCCCAGAAACCACCACTGTTTCTTATTTAACCTTCCAGTGATATTTTATACATATAAAAGCAATATATAACTACTCTTTTTAAAATACAAATGGTAATATTTTATTACACTGTTCTGCTTCTTACTTTTTTCATTTATCTGTCTTAGAGATTGAATGACTGTGTTGTATTCCATTATTTGGATATTCCATAATTTGCTTGAAACTTTGGTACTAGAACTTTCAGAATTCAGGATTCTAATACTTTGCTATAACCAACAATGCTGGAGTGTCTACCCTTGTACTTAGGTCATTTATCTCATATATGAGAATATCTGTGGGAAAAATTCTTGGAGGTGGAATTGTGGGGTCAAAGGAATGTGCCTTTGTAACTTTGATTGCATGTTAGCAAATTGCTCTCTATAGAGTTTGTACCAATTTACATTCCAAACAAAACAAAACAAAAAAACCCCAAAAAACCAAAACAACGCATGAGTGACTGTCTTCTCTATGTCTTCACCAATATACTATATTACTGGTAAATCTTATTGGTAAAAAAAGTGGCATCTTAATTTAAATATATTCCTTTTTATGGGTTAGGTTAATCCCAAAAGTCCAAAAGCAATTTGTACTTTTTTTCTGTTAATTGCCTATTCACAGAATGTTGGTTTTGTCCTTATTTTTCTATTCTGTGCCCTTGAAGAATAAGATGCACATGACTTTGGGGGAAGAGAGTGGGAACCAGGAAGGTCAGAGCAGTCATTGAATTCTCCTGAGATCACATAAGATAATTACAATAAGGACCAGGGACTCAGAATCTTAAATTTGCCAAGAATCTTAGAAATAGCATACAACTGAAATTTTTTAGATCTAGTTTTAGTTTTTACCATTTTCATCTCCACCCACTGCACTCCTATCTCCAACAGAATCCTGAAAGTGTTTCACTTCTAAAAACATTTCTAAACATTAAAAAAACTGCAATCAACATATACTCTTCAAACGTAGCCCACGCCACTTGTGTATGCTTTCACGTAGACTCCATGAGAAAATGTTTTCTTTTCATTTTCACCTACAGTAGTCCACAATCCTGACATCTAAAATGCTCTTAAAAACAGAAAATGTTTTAACAAGTTTGACACCAAAACTTATTTAGTGGCAAAACCTGACAGTAACTGATAGGTAACTATCCAGAGTGTTTATCTATCACACTTACTATGACTATTCAAATGTTTTTTCAGAAGAGTTGTTCTTCTTTTTAAAAAATTGGAGTATAGTTGTTTGCAATGTTGTGCTAATTTCTGCTGTATAGCAAAGTGAATCAGCTATATGTATACACATGTCCCCTCTTTTTTGAATTTCCTTCTCATTCTGGTCACCACAGAGCATTGAGTAGAGGTCCCTGTGCTATACAAGAGGTTCTCATTAGTTATCTATTTTATACATAACTTTAATAGCATACATGTCAATCGCAATCTCCCAGTTCATCCCACACGCCCTTTCTTTTTTTCCCATTTATTTTTATTGGTTGGAGGCTAATTACTTTACAATATTATAGTGGTTTTTGCCATACATTGACATGAATCAGCCATGGATTTACATGTGTTCCCCATCCCGATCCCCCCTCCCACCTCCCTCTCCACCCGATTCCTCTGGGTCTTCCCAGTGCACCAGGCCCGAGCCCTTGTCTCATGCATCCAACCTGGGCTGGTGATCTGTCTCACCCTTGATAATATACATGTTTCGATGCTGTTCTCTCAAAACATCCCACCCTCGCCTTCTCCCACAGAGTCCAAAAGTCTGTTCTGTACATCTGTGTCTCTTTTTCTGTTTTGCATATAGGGTTATCATTACCATCTTTCTAAATTCCATATATATGCGTCAGTATACATTATCGATCTTTATCTTTCTGGCTTACTTCACTGTATAATGGGCTCCAGTTTCATCCATCTCATGAGAACTGATTCAAATGAATTCTTTTTAATGGCTGAGTAATATTCCATGGTGTATATGTACCACAACTTCCTTATCCATTCGTCTGCTGATGGGCATCTAGGTTGCTTCCATGTCCTGGCTATTATAAACAGAGCTCCGATGAACATTGGGGTGCACGTGTCTCTTTCAGATCTGGTTTCCTCGGCCCACACCCCCTTTCTCACCCTGCCATCTGTCATGTCCACTTGGCTATTCTCCACATCTGTGTTGCCTCTCCTGTCCTGCAAATAGGTTCATCAGTACCATTTTTCTAGATTCCACATGTATGTGAGAATATATGATATCTGTTTTTCTCTTTCTGACTTACTTCACTTACCTGTTTCTTGCAGGGTGCTGCCCTGGACACTGTTATAATAGGATGGTATTACATTACACAGATGGTATATTGTGTTTCTGAAATCTGTAAAATGTTGAACATTGGAAGGCACTTGGACTTGAGGGTGCCAGATAAGGGATTGTGGACCTACATTTGGACTTACAAATTCGTCATTACTCAGGAATGTTTTAACTCTGCCTTGATCTTTTATTCAGGCCTGTGTGAGTCAGCTCAAGTAAGATTGTTCAGACAAGTCCAGCAGAGTCAGTTGTGCAATAATCAGTTCAGTTCAGTTCAGGTGCTCAGTTGTGTCCGACTCTTTGTGACCCCACAGACTGCAGCACACCAGGCCTCCCTGTCCATCACCAACTCCCAGAGTTTATTCAAACTCATGTCCATCAAGTTAGTGATGCCATTCAGCCACCTCATCCTCTGTCGTCCCCTTCTCCCCCTGCCTTCAATCTTTCCCAGCATCAGGGTCTTTTCTCATGAGTCAGTTCTTAGCATCACATGGCCAAAGTATTGGAGTTTCAGCTTCAACATCAGTCCTTTCAATGACTATTCAGGACTGATTTTCTTTAGGATGGACTGGTTGGATCTCCTTGCTGTCCAAGGGACTCTCAACAGTCTTCTCCAACACCACAGTTCAAAAGCATCAATTCTTCGGCGCTCAGCTTTCTTTACAGTCCAACTCTCACATCTACACATGACTACTGGAAAAACCATAGCCTTGACTAGACGGACATTTGTTGGCGAAGTAATGTCTCTGCTTTTTAATATGCTCTCTAGGTTGGTCATAGCTTTTCTTCCAAGGAGCAAGTATGTTTTAATTTCATGGCTGCAGTCACCATCTGCAGTGATTTTGGAGCCCCCCAAAATAAAGTCTCTCACTGTTTCCTTTGTTTCTCCATTTATTTGCCATGAAGTGATGGGACCAGATGCCATGATGTTAGTTTTCCGAATGTTGAGCTTTAAGCCAACTTTTCCACTTTCCTCTTTCACTTTCATCAAGAGGGTCTTTAGGTCTTCTTTGCTTTCTGCCATAAGGGTGGTGTCATCTACATATCTGAGGTTATTGGTATGTCTCCTGGCAATCTTGATTCCAGCTTGTGCTTCATCCAGCCCAGTATTTCTCGTGATGTACTCTGCATAAAAGTTTAATAAGCAAGGTGACAATATACATGCAATAATGTCATGATAATATTCTGACATAAGTACTTACATTGTTTATCCGAAGTTTTCAGTCCTTCTCTGGCCTTTAAACATATCTTAAATAATATAAATTATTTGGAAATATTGTTAATGGGATTACCCTGGTTGTCCAGTGGCTAAGACTCTGCACTTCCTCTACAGGGGTACAGGTTCCATTCCTGGTCCAGGAACTAAGACCCCACATGCTGGGAGGTGTGGCCAAAAAGTAAATACATACATATGTAAATAAATGATTAGAAAAAGTACTGTTAGTGACCCAATTTGGGAACAAAAATTTCATACCACTCTTCTCTTAAGGAATATTTAGAGATTGGAAACTGACCTGTTAAAAAAGATCTTGTATCTGCAAATGTTTATGTGGGAAAATAAGGATTTTTTTTGTAGTGTATAATCAAAACAAAAGACAGAGATAAAGTATCTACAACTCTAATGATAAATGTGTGCAGCAACTTAACTATTCCCATTGTGTTCCTATGAAAATATTTTACTTGTGATTTCACTAAATATTTTAAAAAATCAATTAATTTTTTTGGCTGTGTTGGGTCTACATTGTTACATGGGCTTCTCCTATTGCCCAGCACAGGCTCTAGAGTACACTGGCTTCAGTAGTTTCAGCTGGAAGTTTGTGGAGCCCAAGTGCACGGACTCAGTTTCTCTGAGGCGTGTGGGATTTTCCCAGAGCAGGGATCGAAACTTTGTCTCCTGCACTGGCAGGCAGACTCTATGGCAGAGCCGCCCGGGAAGCCCTGATGTCACTAAATATACTTATAAATACTGCTTTAAATTCACTTTACACAATGGACTTTCCCATAAAATTTTATTTGGAAGACATTCTATATTCAGTTATGCCATGGTATAAAAATGGAAGAGGACAATGATACCTAGATATGGTGGAATATATCTTGTGCAATTCTTTGGGGAAATAAAGGTGACCTTTGGGTTGTTTCAGGTGAAGAAAGTAGATGGGACTATAGAGAAGAGAATTTATTTCACATGGTGTCTTTCTGCATTAGTGATTTTAATATGGATTCTTAGAAGTTATCAACAACTGGTCAGATAAAAAATTTTTTTTGTAATATACTCCTCTCTGGACCTAGGCAATCCTGGGCTCAGTCTTCTGCTTCCATCACTTTCTTGATCCAGTCCACGTAGTTGAGGAGATTGGTGTAGAACCCGTACCCTTCACCACACCCGATGCCCCAGGACACGATGCCCGTGGCCACCCAGCGGTCATTTTTCTTATCACTCACTGCAAAGACCCCTCCACTATCCCCTTGGCAGGAATCCTGCCTTGTGGCTGGGTTCCCAGCACAGAACATGTTTTCAGAAAACACATCATTCCTGTTTTTTTGCTGGAGCCAGCGCTCGCAAATCTCTCGCCTAGCTACTGGCAGACGGACAAATCTGAGGTTGTGAGAAATTCTCTCCTCCATGATCCCAAAGCCACTGACATAGCCCACGAGACCCGGGTCATAGAGGGTCTCGTTGTCTGGGAGGCAGATGGGCAGGAGGTTGGGGCCTAGGGTGACGCTATTTTCCAGCTCCAGGAGGGCGATGTCCCCCTCAAAATTGTGGGACTCTTCCTGGCGGTAGTCTGGGTGGATTATGACCCTACGGACTGGGTGGTTGGACAGCTTGGTGATATCTTCCACGTTGATGTGGCCCAGGAACACGTCTAAATTGGGGTTGCCCTGTGCCTCGTGGTCCTTGGGGTAGATGGTGTGCGCGGCTGTGACGATCCAGCGGTCCCCCAGCAGTGCGCCACCCCCGGGCCCGTGGATGTTGGTGTAGGCCTGCCAGGGGAAGTTGCCCAGCTTGGCCCTCTGGCCTCCAATGATGCGTTGCCTCTGCTCCACGGGGTGGACTGGCTTCCCGCACACTGGGGAGGAGACAATGGAGGGGCGGGGGGGTGTAGAAAAGTCAGCACCTGGCCACCCTCCTCCCTCCATGGCCTGGCCCCTCCCCTTTGCCCCTCTTTTTAGTTCAGGGCCTTTCCCTCTCTCCCCATCCTCCCCCGCCAGCCCTCTCCTCACCCCCCCTCTTTGGCATATTGTCAGTCATCTCTCTTCGTTCTTGTTTATTCTTTCCTAGGGCTTTTCTTGCCCTTTTTATTTATTCTTGGTCTCCCATCTGCTCAGTGAAAAGTCCAGGACTGTCAGGACAGGGCCAGCTCTCTGGGTCCCTCTGCCCTTCTCCTGGGGCATCTCCTCTCCTTTTTCCAGATGCCCCATGTCCGTCTTCAGCTTCAGGCGGGACTGTCTCTCTCTTGTCTATGCCACCCCTCCTCTGAGGCCCTGCATGGCTGCCAAGGCCACAGAGGACAGTGGAGGGCTTCCACTCACCTGGCAAACACCGAGGCATCTTCTCTCCTACCAGCTCGTTCTTCCAAATGCCCTGAGCTGTGCAGGTGTACAGCCCTGAGGGGAGAGGGGGCTGAGCTCAGGCTGGGGGGTTGTGGGCGGGGGCCAAGGGCACCAAAGTGAGCACAGAAAGGAGGAGGAACAAAGGGAAAGGTTGGAATACCTGCGGATGGGATACTGAACGTGTGTGTTTTGAAAAGCTCCATGTGTGTTTTTGTTTTGATGCTAAATGGAAAAATCAGAATGCTTAACTCGTATTTGTTGTGATCCCTATGTGTGAAAGTTGACACAAAAACTGGAAGGAACTTATCAAGAAGATTTTATCATTATTGCATCTTGGTGCTGGGTAGCGGATGATAGTGGGAGTTATGTTTTCTTGTTTTGTTTTTTGAGGGTGTTTTTTCGGCTCTGCTGTGCAAATCTTAGTTCCCCAACCACAGATTGAACCCGAGCCCTCAGCAGTGAAAACGTGGAGTCCTAATTGCTGGACTGTCAGGGAATTCCCCGTAGCTATGTTTTCTGATTGTGGACAGTGTACCTTGCTTGACGCTCAGCATTTTATCTTACTGACGCACCTTGGTGATGCTTTCAGATATGCATCATTACCCTCCTCCTAGAGACAAGGAGGGCTTCCCTGGTGGCTCAGACAGTAAAGTGCCAGCCTGCAGTGCAGGAGACCAGGGTTTGATCTCTGGGTCAGGAAGTACCCTGGAGAAGGGGAAGGCTACCCATTCCAGTATTCTTGCTTGGAGAATTCCATGGACAGAGGAGCCAGGCAGGCTACAGTCCATGAGATCTCAGAGTCGGACACGACTGAGTGACTAACACTAGAGTTGAGGAAACTGGGTTTAAATAATTTACACAAGGTCATATAACTTCTAAGTGCCAGAACCAAGATGCAAATAGAGAGTTGTCTTACTTCAAAGTCCAGCTCTTAAATAATACCCTATATAGCCTGTAAACATGGAGAAGGAAATGGAAACCCACTCCAGTATTCTTGCCTGGAGAATCCCATGGACAGAGGAGCCTGGCGGGCTACAGTCCTTAGGGTCACAAAGAGTCGGACACGACTGAGTGACTAACAACAGCAACAGTAATAGCTTATAAACAAGATTTGTTTTTCTTTTTTGGCATGTTTTAAACCTACAAATCATGTGATTTCTTCCACTAAAAAGTTTTCAAGATACCCACTGATGAGTCTGAAAGCAGTTTAGTAGTGCAAAAAGTCACAACACAGCAACCTGAGAGGGAATGTGGGGAGAGTGCTGAGGAAACCCCACTGATAAACCTGTAGTGGGGGTGCTGGTGAGGGTGGGGGAGGGGGTGGGGTGAGAGAGGGTTGTTTATAAGATTCAAGTCTTTCATTCTATCAGCTCAAATGTTTCCTTTTCCAACCTTATTAGAAGCCTCCTGGCACCCCTGAAGCCAGTGCCCGGGATAAATATCTTAATATTCCCTCCTTGGAGACTCTGTTGAAAGAAATTGCAGAAGATGTTCCAACAAGAGGGAGAAGATGGCCATTTACACGTGTCCTTACCTCGCTCAGACTCGCTTGTGCCGTCTTTGGTGTGCATCTTGTAGAAGGGCTCATCGCAGTAGTACTGGATACGGGCCTCGTAGGTATTCACCCCTTCTCTGGTGATGTAATTGAAGGCCCCGTTGGGCAGGCTTCGGGGCCGCCCGCAGTTCTTGACTTGGAGAGAACACAGGGCCACGTGAGAGCTGAGGACTGTACCGGAACTTCAGTGGGAGGGGTGGGAACCCACTGAACATGCTGAGAGCCTTCGGGAGATATGGTCACTGGGGGCTTTCGTGATGCATGAGAATTGGATGGGATAAAACTCAGTTCTGGGCAGAGCCCCTCATCTGCAGAGATGAAGGCCAACTGGTTCCCGGTGGGCTGGAGCCTTCAAAGGACAAGTCAGGGGAATGGCTTTTGGGGGGCGATGCTTAGGCCCGACCCTCTTCCCTTCTCCTGGGGGGAGACACATGCTTGAGTTGCAACTTACTCCTGCACCTGGGCATGGCTCGGTGCCATGTGCCATCATCCTGGCAGACAGCTGTGAAGGACAGGAGCACCTTGTTGCCCTGTTGGAGCAGAGGTGGAGAAGCCATTAGTACCAGGAGGCCCTGAGGCTCCCTCCTGCCCTTGCCCACAGGGGAGCAGTAAGGATGCAAAGGCAGCTCTCAGCCCTCCAACCTCAACACCTGTGGATGTGGCCCCTGGGCCCCTCTTCCTAGCCGGTCCTCTCAGACCAGACTGACAGATGGGTGCACTGAGCCACACAGCAGGAAGCCAGAACTGGGGACTTGCCCAGTGGTCTAGTAGTTAAGAATCTGTCCTCCAGTGTAGGGGACATGGGTTTGATCCCTGGTCGAGGAACTAAGATCCCACATGCTGAGGAGCAACTAAGCTTGAATGCCACAGCTACAGAGCCCGCATGCTGACACAGCCAAATAGGTAAATAAATAAATAAATAATTTAAAAAAATATATCAGAGCTAGGGCTAGTTGTTATACCCAATAATCCCCTCTCTAGACTCTTGGGATTTCAAGAGTTTCCACTGAGGTCCAGTTGAACCCCGTAATTTTATTTTTAAAAATATTTATTTATTTATTTATTATTTATTTTGGCTGCTTTGGGTCTTAGTTGTGGCACTCAGGATCTTCGATCTTCATTGTGGGATCTTTAGTTGAGGTGTGTCGGGTCAGGTTTCCAGATCAGGAATCGAACCCAGGCCCCCTGCTTTGGGAGTGCAGAATCTCAGACACTGGAATACCAGGGAAGTCCCTGAACTTCACAATACCAGGGAAGTCCCTGAACTTCACAGTTTTTAATTAAAAAGCAAACAAGCCACAAGCACAGTTTTGCTCGTTCTCTCCATTGAAACAAAAGTCTCTGCCCTGAAGTAGGGCCATGTTTCTTCCCTCTGGACTGCTCTGCCAGGTAAGCCCCGTATCACCCCATTGCCCCCAGACTGCAGGCTTCTCAAGGCTAAGGGTCTTTCCTAAAATGCTAGTGCAGCCCAGCCACTTTCAAGGGGACTCAAGATGCTGACATATGCTAAGTGCTATCCTAGGCCAGCACATGGTGGGGACAGGCCAGGAGACAGCACCCTCTGAAATGAAAAGTAACTGGAGAACATGAGTGAGTTTTATTAACACCAACAATCATCTCAGATTGTTAGCCCTGGACCAGACTGCAAGAGAATGTGCATGAGAACTAGGATATCTGAGCAAAATGTAAATTATCATGTAGTCGCTCAGGCATGTCCCGACTGTTTTGCAACCCCATGGACTGTAGACCGTCAGGTTCCTCTGTCCGTGGACTTTTCCAGGCAAGAATACTGGGGTGGGTTACCATATCGTTCTTCAGGGGAGTCTTCCCCACCCAGGAACTGAACCCATGTCTCCTGCATTGCAGGTGGAGTCTTTACTGCTGAGTCAAATAAAAAGTAAATAATGTGAGATAAACTGTGTGAGTAGGTTTAAAGTTGATGATGTGAATGATAAGTGACGAGGTAAGGGTGCTGGTGGCATAGGTGGGGCAGGTTGTAACCTGAACGGTGGGGAGGGGTGTGCCCAGGACCCCCAGTCCTTCCTGGACTAAGCAGTGATCTGGCTGACTCATCTCTATTCAAAGGTAAGCTCCATGAAACCTGTGTGAACATGTGTGTTTCTTTTACTGTACCTCCCACATCCAGAACACTGCCTGTCACTGAATCAACACTTAAAATGTTTGTTGGGTGAATTCACCACAACCAACCGAAGGTCTCTTCTCTGATTCAGGGTGGGTCTTCCGAGGGGACCTACTAGACAAAGATGGGATGTCCAGTCCCAGGCCCCTGGCCAGGGTAACTCCAATTGTATGGTTCATAAAAATAGCATTTATTTATTTATTTATTTATTATTAATTGCCTTCACTGATTCCTCACTGCTTTCTGTAGTTGTGGTGCACAGGCTTAGGTGCCCTGAGACATGTGGGATCTCAGTTCCCCAACCAGGGGTCATACCCACGCCCCCTGCACCGGAAGGTGGATTCTTAACCACTGGGCCACCAGGCAGTCCCGAGAGTAGCATTTTAGTTTCCTGGCTTTTGTGAGATTCACCAGTGGAGCAAACCACATTCTCTCCTGGGTCTGCAAAGCTCTGGACAGGGTGGTAGGTCTGGGCTAAGACCACCGGTGGACATAAACGGAGCCTCTTCTGATTGTTTGATGGAATGCTGCCCGATTCATGAATCATCGAGTAAAGCCAGGTAGGTTTTAAAAACAAAAACCGAGAGCCCTGGGGCAAGAGGCAGGGGATTTGTTGCCGGTCCCTGTTGTACACAATTCCAGTGATGTTGAGTGAGTGAGGTCTCGCTCTTCAGCTCCACCCCCACCTGTTTGGTTCCTCACTGCATAGTGAGTAATAGGGCCAGGTCCCATAGTTCTTAGACTCGGCTGGGCATTAGAATCACCAAGTAACTATAGGTAATCCTGATACCCATGCTCCCCTTCAGACCCATGGACTAGTCTCTAGCAGGGGACTGGACATCAGAATTCTGAAATCCTATTTCTAGTGTGCAGTCAAGTTGGAGCAGGCTGGGTAACCCTTCCAGCTCAAACATGCTTATGTTTCCATGTGGGGCTGAGCCTCCATAGTCCGTGTGAATTATGCCGGACTCTGGGTCAGCTCCCTCCCCTCGGCCCTGGCTCTTACCTCCACGAGCTCGTAGCCTTTTTTGCAGGTGGCGATGAAATAGTCCCGGTACTGGTATTGAGGCTGCGGGTCCTGAATGATGGTGTATGAGTCCAGGGTCTTGGGCTGGGGGCACTTGATGACTATTACGGAGATCAGAGGGCACGTTTATTTCCGAGCCACTGGCCTCCGTTCTAACTGCCTCATCCTGCCCCGTTTCTGGCCCCTGAGGGGCCCCAGGCAGCCTTACCTTCACTAGTGTAGTGCAGCTTCCAGCCCCGGCTGTCCCCTGACTCGTCCGTGAAGAAGAGCAGGTCCACCGAGTTGCTTTGGGCATCAATGTGCTCCGGCCTTTGCTTTCCACAGAACTCACCAATGTTCCTCCCCTTGACATAGATCTGTGGCGGTGGTGGGGGTGGACAGAGGGAGGGTCATGTCGCCAATTCAGACGCAGGGCTAAGGCAGTGGTGCTGGTGGTGTGGATCCTGCTTGGTGTATGTTTTCAGCTGGAGAGGAGAAAGCCTCCCTAGGACCCACCAGCCAGGAGTGTGCGCTAAGTTGCTCAGTCGAGTCCAGGTCTTTGCAACTTTATGGACCGTAGCCCGCCAGGCTCCTCTGTCCATGGAATTCTCCAGGCAAGAATACTGGAGTGGGTTGCCATGACCTCCTCCAGAGGATTTTCCCGACCCAGGGATTGAACCTGAATCTCTTACACCTCCTGCATTGGCAGATGGGTTCTTTACCACTAGAGACACCTGGGAAGCCAGGTGTGTAGGACAACTCATGTGGGACATTGGCCATTTCTGCACCCATTGGCCAGATGGCCCAGTGGGGAGGAGGGCTGAGAGGAGACGTGTAGGGATGGGGACGAGAGGATTTCTGGGGGTGGGTTGGCTGTACCTGCAGCTGGTCGTAGGGACAGTGTATTTGCTGGTGGTCGTCGATTTCAAAAGGCTCCAGGAATTGGAGGTGGAGGGTGTGGCCCCGCTCTACCCGGATACTGTAGTTGCAGCGCAGGTCGGGGGGGTAGGGTTGGGGGTACTCCAAGCTGGAGATGTAGCCGGAGGGCTCCGTGAACAGCTCGCTGCTGCACTCAGCTGGGAGAGCAGAGCGAGAGCGGGTCACCCAGCGAGCCCCACCTTGCTCAGCCCATGCCTCCGCTGGGACCACCCAGGCAGGACCTCACCCTGGCAGGAACGCCCATCTTGCTGGAGCTCATAGCCTGCGCGGCAGGAGCAGAAATAGCCGCCGACGTAGTTGTGGCACAGGTGCTGGCACCGAGGCGGGGCATCCTCCTCAACCGAGTTGAGCTGCAAGGCACATTCGTCCAGGTCTGGAAGAGATTCCAGAAGGAGGGATTCAATCCCACAGAAGCTGGGTGGGGGGCGGGGGAGGGACCTTTGGAGGCGCTGGTCTCAGTGAGGTCACTCATCAGAGGCCTAAGGACAAGGTTATCTCAGGCCACCTGGAACTCCGGGCCGCTCTGACCCTTTCTGGGACCTGCTCAGTGGGGACAGGACCCCGGGGGATAGCCCTCTCCTAGAAAAAGCTCTCTTGGGAAAAAACAAGAAGGCCTGGCTTCCCAAATCTTTGGATTCAAGAATCTCCCTTTTTGGCCCCCATTCAGTATGAGCCCAGGAGCCCAGCACAGGCACCACTCACCCACGGCTTGGTAGTATGCCAGGAAGCCCTTGTAGAACATGATGGTGCCGTTCTCCTCATTGGAGAAGTCCGAGTGGAAAGTCAGCAGCATCTTGTTCCCTTGGGACATGAATTCCTTCCTTCCTGGGGGGTTGCCCAGGGGAGAACCCAGCTGCCCACAGAACCTCCCCATGGTCTTCTTATCAGCAGAAATCTGTGGAGGAGGGACAGACGGACAAGCTGTTGAGGGGACACATCCCATATGGAAGGTTATGAAGGTCATCCTTCTCTTATCCCGGAGATGGGATCCTGCCCCCTCCTCCCCGCCCCGCTGGATGGTCTCCAGCTGCTGTCTACCTGCTTCCCCAGAGGACTTTCCTCTGTCCTGCATCCCCATCGACTGACCTTGCACATTATCCCGTGTCTGGACTCGGCCCTCCCTTTTTATGACCCCCAGCTATGACAAACCTAGACAGCATATTAAAAAGCAAAGACATCACTTTGCTGAGAAAGGTACGTCTAGTCAAAGCTATGATGTTTCCAGTAGTCATGTATGGATGTGAGAGTTGGACCATAAAGAAGGTTGAGTGCTGAAAAACTGATGCTTTCAAATTGTGGTGCTGGAGAAGACTCTTGAGAGTCCCTTGGACAGCAAATAGATCAAACCAGTCAATCCTAAAGGAAATCAGCTCTGATTATTCACTAGAAAGACTGATGCCAAAGCTGAAGTTTCAATACTTTGGCTACCTAATATGAAGAGCTGACTCATGGAATTGTCCTTGATACTGGGCAAGATAGAAGGCAGGAGGAGAAGGGATGACAGAGGATGAGATGGTTGGATGGCATCACTGACTCAATAGATGAATTCAAGCAAACTCGGAGACATGCTGAAGGACAGGGAAGCCTGGTGTGCTGCAGTCCATGGGGTTGCAAAGAGTCTGACACGACTTAGTGACTGAACAACAACGTGTGTCAGACCTTTCTTTACCCCCATCTCTTCCTGTGTCCACCTCCCACTGGAATCCTGGTTGCCTCTACCTGGTTTCTATCATTCCTTCATCCCTAGAGCCTGGATGATCTGCTTTATCCTCTGTCCTGTCCTTCCACCTTGTCTTGGTCAACCCATTCCTGTCCAGCCATGACTCCTGATATTCAGCTGAATGTGAGCATCCAGGACCCGCCGGCTTAGCAAGCATCACTGAGCTCCCCTTACCTCTCTTCCTTCACAGATTCCTTAGCTCCTGCAAAGCAGAAGGCGTCCCCCTCCTACCTCATCCGCACTTTGCCTGCCACCAGGACCCTCCCTACCAGCACTGCTGACATCTCAAGTCCTCTGGGCTAATAAGATATGGCATTTTCATGGTATTCTTTTATATCCTCTGGGGGATCTCCTAGAAATAGTGTTTATGGGCTCTATCTGAATCCTGAATCAAGAATCTCATTTTGCCTCTGTGTGTGTGTGTGTGTGTGTGTGTGTGTGTGTGCAGTAAGTGGGATCCTAGTTTCCTAACTAAGTTCCCCAGGAATCAAACCGGGGGCCCCTGCCTTGGGAGCACAGAGTCTTAGCCACTAGACCACTGGAGAAGTCTCCAGGAATCTCATTTTTATTGGATGTAGAAAGAGGGACTGGGACGGGGCCCTCGGTCGTGACAGAGGAGAGGGGACTGAGCCCACTGTCCTGGCTGGAGACCACCCTTGAGCCACCGCCACACACATGCCGCTTCCCCATGTCCCTGTGTTCCTGGTGAGGAGGCAGCCACGGTGAGACTCTCCATGGCAACAGGGAAACCGAGGTATGGAAGTTTCCAAAATCCTCTGGGCAAGTAAGCAGACAGGGAAGGTTTTTGGGGGACTCCTGTGGACAGTGCATTCCCCAAGAGCAAGGCCTGTCCCCTCTCTCTCTGTTTCTCCCCTCTGTGCTCCACGAGGGTCTCTCAGACCAGTGGCCACCCATCTTCGACACCCCTGGACTTCCAGAACCCCACCTGGCCATCAGCTTTTACCAGCTTGGGGCTGTGTCCCCGGGCAGGGTGTGCTATCCAGGCCGGTCAGAACTCGGGTCCCCAGGTTCCAGAGACACTCAGTTCTGCCTCTGCCCACCCCCCTAATCTGCCCCCCTACCTTGACATAGTCATAGAAACAACCTTCCGAAGGCTCCAGGTCAAACTGCCAGAAGACAAGCTTCACCCTGTACCCCGTGGGTACTGTGATCACAGTGGTCCTCTCAAAATTGTTAGGGTAAGGCTTGGGGAACAAAGGGGATGTCACCTCCCCGTAGAGCCTCTGAGGGGTAGGGATGGTGCCTCCAACCCTGTAGAACAGGACCGGCAGCAGGAGGTATAAAAGCCACCTGCCAAAAGAAAAAAGGTATCTGTAGGGCGGGAGGGGTGCAGACCCAAGCAGTTTGGTAGGGGATGGGATTGCCGTACCGCCGGGCATTTTCCTCTCGGTCCATTCTAGATCTCAGGGAGATGTCCTAGGGTGGGAGGGGAGGGTGCAGGGGGGAGGCTGGTCCCTGCAGCTGCTGCACTCGGTGCTCCTCCCTGGGGCAGTGTCCGGTCCAGAGGTCACCACACTCCCCCCACCTCTCTCCCCAGCCTCCTCCTTGCCCTGTTGCATCACTCTGCTGCCCTTCCAGGAATCGGGCTGGCTTGGACCAGTAAACTGAGGGTGAGGGTTTCCAGTCATGGTCTCTGAAATGGCTCCCACACGCTCAGCAAGACCTCTGGGAGAGACCGCCTGTGAAAGAGGGTCTCAGGTACAGAGGCTGACTCTCCAGGCTGAGGGACTCCTCCCCACCTCACAGCTCCCTATGAGCTGGAGGAGGAAGGCAGTGTGGCCTCACCTCCTGGGTCTGAGTCTCCTTTCTCCTTGGGAGGAGAGATGGGACATGCGTTTGTGAGCGTGCATGCGTGTGCACACTGGAGAGATAAGGTGTATGGGGAGGGGCCGGGTGCTCCCACCTCCCTGAGTAAGTCTGGGCACAGGGGGCCTCCCGTGCCCAAGATCATCCCCTCTGGTGTCTCCCTCCTTCCTTGGTCCCCACCAGGCTTACTCACATTTCTCAAGGCCTGTTGTTGGATCTCTGACTCTCGTGACAGCGTCTTCGTGCACTCTGGGTGCAGAGAGAGCAGGGTCATGCAGGGGAGGGAAGGGGAAGGGAGGGACTGTGGAGGGGGAAGGGGTGACCATTCCGGGAGGAAGTTTGTAGGGAATTAACTATTTGCATAAACAAAACCAAAAAAGAAAAAAACAATTCTGTTTCGGTTTAGTTTTGGTTGTGAAATGCCTGATGGTGCTGCCACCTGCTGGCCTTCAGGGTAAGGGCTAGAGAAGTTTCTGCATTTTTAGGGACAGAAAAGCCTTGGGTTGGAGGCCCAGATGTCCCTTTCTAAATCTCAGGGGAATCCCCACCCTTCCTCAGGGCCTTTCTGGTGACTGCGGCTGAGTGTTCAGGGTTCCCATCCAAAGAGCAGTGGAAATCGCAGTTGAGGGGGGTCTTTTGTGACCCTTTCTCCTTTAACCCTGTTCTCCCTGTCCTTAGTTAGCCAGAAGCTCTGGTACAGGAATGACCAGGGTTCAATGCCCAGGATAATGGCACAGGAGCAAGGATTAGAGATGGGGAGTGCAGGAGGGCGCAGAGGAGAGAGACGCTTGCTTGACCTGGGGTCCCGCCCTGCTTCCCTCGGAAATTACACATAGAGAGAACTTAACCTGAAGCTCTAGTGGTTAAAACTCCTTGTTTCCAATCCCTGGTCAGGGAACTAAGATCCCACATGCCATGCAGTGCAGCTAATAAAGAAATTTTTAAAAATGACAAGTAGAACAGGGACTGCTATGACCCCAAAGCACCACTAGGCTCTGTTTTAAGACCCTCCCTGGACTTCCCTGGTGGTCTAGGGGTTAAGACAACCAGCTTCCCAGGCAAGCGGCATGGCGTTGATCCCTGGTCAGGGTACTAAGGTCCAAGCACAAAAAAAGAAAAAGAAAAAGGCCCTTCCTCCCCCCATCAATGGACTCAGGCCTGTCAATGAGCTTGTCCCTTAGGGAAACAAGGGCAGCTGAGGATGGGATGGAGACATCCTTTTATCCTCAGCATCTGGTCCAGAGTGTGAGCCCCTGAGGGTCATGGCACCAGGGGCTGGGCAAACAGGGTGTCTGTGGACCACCAGTTGTGGATGTGACTGGTAATGGAAGTAAAGTATGATGCTATAAAGAACAATATTGCATAGGAAGCTGGAATGTTAGGTCCAGAATCAAGGTAAATTGGAAGTGGTCAAACAGGAGATGACAGGAGTGAACGCTGACATTTTAGGAATCAGTGAACTAAAATGGACTGGAATGGGAGAGTAGGAGTAGGAGTAGGTCAGATGACCATTATATCTACAACTGTGGGCAAGATATAGAAGAACTAGAGTAGCTCTCATAGTCAACAAAAGAGCCCAAAATGCAATATTTGGGTGCAATCTCAAAAAACGACAGAATGCAAAGAAATAGAGGAAAACAATAGAATGGGAAAGACTAGAGATCTCTTCAAGAAAATCAGAGATACTAAGGCAACATTTCATGCAGAAATGGGCACAATAAAGAATAGAAATGGTATGGACCTAACAGAAGCAGAAGATATTAAGAAGAGGTGGCAAGAATACACAGAAGAACTATACAAAAAAGATCTTAATGACCCAGATAACCATGATGGTGTGGTCACTCACCTAGAGCCAGACAACCTGGAATTCGAAGTCAAGTGGACCTTAGGAAGCATCATTACAAACAAAACTAATGGAGGTGGTGGAATTCCAGCTGAGCTATTTCAAATCCTAAAAGATGATGCTGTGAAAGTGCTGCACTCAATATGTCAGCAAATTTGGGAAAACTCAGCAATGGCCACAGGACTGGAAAAGGTCAGTTTTCATTCCAGTCCCAAAGAAAGGCAATGCCAAAGAATGTTCAAACTACTGCACACTTGTACTCATCTCACACGCTAGTAAAGTAATTCTGAAAATTCTCCACACTCGGCTGCAACAGTATGTGAATCTAAAGCTTCCAGATGTTCAAGCTGGATTTAGAAAAGGCAGAAGAACCAGAGATCAAATTGCCAACATCTGTTGGATCATAGAAAAAGGAAGAGAGTTCCAGAAAAACATCTATTCCTGTTTTATTGACTATGCCAAAGCCTTTGACTGTGTGGATCACCACAAACTGTGGAAAATTTTGAAAGAGATGGGAACACCAGACCACCTTACCTGCCTCCTGAGAAATCTGTAGGCAGGTCAAGAAGCAACAGTTAGAATTGGACATGAGACAGACTGGTTCCGAATTGGGAAAGTAGTATGTCAAGCCTGTATATTGTCACCCTGCTTACTTATTTAGCTTGTATGCACAGATATCATGTGAAATGAAGTACATTTCATTTCGGGCTGGATGAAGCACAAGGTGGAATCAAGATTGCTGGGAGAAATATCAGTAACCTCAGATGTGCAGATGACACCACCTTTATGGCAGAAAGCAAAGAGGAACTGAAGAGCGTCTTGATGAAAGTGAAAGAGGAGAGTGAAAAAGCTGGCTTAAAACTCAACATTCAAAATACTAAAATCATGGCATCTGGTCCCATCACTTCATGGCAAATAGATGGGACAGTGACAGACTTTATTTTCTTGGGCTCCAAAATCACTGCAGATGGTGACTGCAGCCATGAAATTAAAAGATGCTTGCTCCTTTGAAGAAAAGCTATGGCCAACCTAGATAGCGTATTAAAAAGCAAAGACATTACTTTGCCGACAAAGGTCCGTCTTGTCAAGTGGAGGTCACTCAGTCGTTTTCCACTCTTTGCGACTCCATGGAATTCTCCAGGCCAGAATACTAGAGTGGGTAGCCTTTCCCTTCTCCAGGGGATCTTCCCAACCCAGGGATCAAACCCAGGTCTTCCTAATGGCAGGCTGATTCTTTACCAACTGAGCTACCATGGAAGCCCATCTAATCAAAGCGATGGTTTTTCCAGTAGTCATGTATGGATGTGAGAGTTGTCCATGTAGTCCCTGGGGTCACTTAGAGTCACAAAAAGTCAGACATGACTCAACGACTGAACTGAACTGAATGACATCACTAAATGTAGTCTGAGAGCAGGCACAAGGAAGAGGCCAGGTGGATCCTGGTTGGAGATTTTGCCAGCAGGCTTGTATGTCAGAGCCAAGGAGTGGATCTGCTGGCAGGGCTGATCCATGACATGACCCGCACATGGTCTGTGCCCTGCCAGGTGAGGAAGGACAAAAGATAGGGGAGAGGGTGAGGGCCAGATTAGGAGGCAAGAAAGAGGGGGCATCTAGGGACTTCCCTGGCAGTCCAGTGGTTAAGACTTCACCTTCCAATGCAGGGGGTAAGGGTTTGAACTGTGCTTGGGGAGCTAGGATCTCACATGCCTTGTGGTGAAAAAAACCAAAACATAAAACAGAAGCAATATTGTAACAAAGTCAATAAAAACTTTAAAAATGGTCCACACACAAAAAAATCTTTAAAAAGGAAGAATTGGCATCTTGTCTAGCAAATGCAAATTAGTATCTGGACGGCAGTGTGTGTGTGTGTTGTGTGTTCACCGTGAGGGTAGGATGGCAGATGTGCAGGTAGAAGAGGTGGTTCAAGAAGGTAAGTCTTGGCAGAAGCTCTCCCATCTGCCTAGGGGTTCTGAGTTCGGTCCTGGTATCATGTAACATGACTGGACCTCATTAACTTAGCTCCAGCCTGACCTGCACTCTGCTCAACCACACACAACCTTGACTTATACATAGTGTTAGGCTTTCTTGGTGGATCAGCTGGTAAAGAATCTGCCCCTTGTAGGAGACCTGAGTTCAATACCTGGTTTGGGAAGATCCCCTGGAGGAGGCAGTGGCAACCCACTCCAATGTTCTTGTCTGGAGAATTACACGGACAGAGGAGCCTGGTGGGCTACAGTTAGTGTCGCAAACAGCTGGACATGACTGAACAACTTAACACTTTCAGTTCCTTCATATGTTGTGTCATACCCTTGACTTATACCCTGGGCAGAAAGAAGAAATGGCCTTGTGATGATTGCTCATGCACTTGTTTTGAAACCAGTATTGAAGACATTGTTATATTGATCATGCCTTGTATGATTTGATTCTGGGGAGAAAAAAGTTTCTTAAGGTAGTGTAAGTTTTTCCTCTGAGGATATATTTATATCTGTATAACTGTATCAGTTCAGGTCAGTCGCTCAGTCATGTCCGACTCTTTGCAACTCCATGGACTGCAGCATGCCAGGCTTCCCTGTCCATCACCAACTCCTGGAGCTTGCTCAAACTCATGTCCATCGAATCAGTGATGCCATCCAACCATCCCTTCCTCTGTCGTCCCCTTCTCCTCCTGCCTTCAATCTTTCCCATCATCAGGGTCTTTTCAAATGAGTCAGTTCTTCACATCAGATGGTCAGAGTATTGTAGTTTCAGCCTCAGCATCAATTCTTCCAGTGAATATTCAGGACTGATTTCCTTTAGGATTGACTGGTTTGATCTCCTTGAAGTCCAAGGGACTCTCAAGAGTTTTCTCCAACATGACAGTTCAAAATAATCAATTCTTCAGCACTCAGCTTTCTTTATAGTCCAATTCTCACATCCATACATGACTACTGGAAAACCCATAGCTTTGACTAGATGGACCTTTGTCAGCAAAGCAGTGTCTCTGCTTTTTAATATGCTCTGCTTTTAATGTCTCTGCTTTTTAATCTTTTAATATGCTGTTTAGATTTAACTATATACCTGTACCTATATCTGTATCTACCTCTATCTATATCTAGATATATCTAGATCAAAATATATTGACACAGACATATAGATTCCATTGTTTGCTAAATTTTATTAAGAGTATATATTAGTTTTATTTATCTATTTTGATGATTGAAAAAATGATACAAGTTTCTCCTTGCCAAGGCAAAAATATATATACCTAGATATAAAAATAAATGAGATAAGTGAAATTAATATATGCTCATTAAATACAATTTAGCAAATAGTGGAGAATAGGGGGAAACAAAACAGACAAAATAACACTAAAGGTAACTCAGTTTAATATTTTGAGCATTTGGTACTATGTGTAGGTTTCAGCTCTCTGTGGCTCTGGAGTAAAACCTGAGAAATGACTAAGACTAGGTTAGAAAGGCCATGTTTGACTAAAAAACTGGGTTTCAAAAATGGTGGACCTGAGAGAATCCCCTGGTGGTCCAGTGGTTAGGACTCTGGACCTTCACTGCCATGGACCTGGGTTCAATCCCTGGTTGGGGAGCTAAGATCCCAAACTTCCGTGACTCAGCCAAAAAACTGAAAAGGCAAAACAACCAAAAATCCCAAATGGTGGACCTGAACCCTCATCTGTTGCTGGTGGGAGTGTAAAACGGTGCAATCACTGTTGGAAAGAGCGTGGCAGTGCCTCAAAGAGTTACACTGAGTTAGGACGTGTGTGTGTGTGTGTGTGTGCTCAGTCATGTCCGACTCTTTGCAACCTCATGGACAGTAGTGCCGCAGGCTCCTCTGTCCATGCAATGCTCCAGGCAAGAATACTGGAGTGAGTTGCCATTTCCTCCTTCAGGGCATCTCCCTCCTCATAGATCGCATCCTTGTTTCCTGTGTCTCCGGCATTGCAGGTGGATTCTTTACTGCTGAGCTACTGGGGATGTGAACCAGCAATTCCAGTAGAGAACTGAAGACCCTTAAAACAGAAATTTGCACAGGAATGCTCACTGCAGCAATATCCATAAAAAGCAAATAGTGAAAATGACCCAAATATCAACCCATTGCTGAATGCGTAAACAAAATGTATTTTACCCACACAGTGGAATTCTTTTCAGACGTGAAAAGAAATGGAGTACTGACTCACGCTACGCTGTGGGTGAACCTGGAAAAGATTACACGGGATGAAAGAAGTCAGGCGCAAAAGTTCTTACATGATCCCCTTGAGATGCCGTGTCCGGAACAGGCAAGTCCATAGAGATAGAAAGTGGTTAGTGGTTGCCAGAGGACTGGGAGAAGGTAGAGTTGGAGTCTCTTTTGGAGATGAGGGAAATGTTCTAGAATAAGCGCTAATGGTTGCACAAATCGTGGACATGCTAAAATGACTGAATTGTGCACTTTATGATTTTTATGTTGTATGAATTTTACATCACACACACACAAAATGCTTTAAAACAATGCTGGGCTTTCAGGCACTATAGCATCAAGGTAGGGAGATATTTGGGGGAAGAGAGCCTGTCCGTGTATCCTTAAAGCAGACCATGTCAAGAGAGGGTTTTCTTTTACTTCAGCTCATCTGTTTCTCTCCCTCTTTCATTTTCTTTCTGGTTAACTTCCTTCTGGCTTTTCCTTTCCGGGTTATCCTTCGACCCTCAAGAAGAAGGGGTGAGCTCCTTGCTTCTCCTTTTCTGGGCTTTCTTGGTTCCCCTTTCCTTCCTCACTTTCTCCCTCTCCTTCCCCCTTTCTATTCTAAGGCCGTCTGGCACCCACAGGCCCGTTTGCAGCTGAAGCCCTTCTGGTCAGGAAACTAAGATCCCACAAGCTACATGCTGTGGCCAATATATATATATAATTTATTCATTTTTAATTAAAAATGTCGTCAAATTTAAAACATTGTGACTATTATGCAACACACACACACCCCACAGTATTTATATTCTCGTGGCCTTGAATGTCTTTGAAAGAATACCCAGGAAATAGAGAATAGGGAAGGACGTGAGACCCTCAGAGAGGTAAAATAACTTTCTAAAAGTCACACAGCTAGAAGCAGCTAGTAAATGGTCTGAACTCACTGGTGCACTCATGTAGTCATTCATTCCTCAGATACTCACGGAACTTACTTCTTTTATCTAAAAAATATTATTTTATTGATGTATAATTGATTTACAATGTGTTAATTTCTGCTGTACAGTGCAGTAATTCAGTTTTATATATATATATATATTCATATTCTTTTCCATTACAGTATGACAGGATATTGAATATAGTTCCCTGTGCTACACAGTAGGACCTTGTTGTTTATCCACTGAGCATTGTACTTAATTGCAAGAAACAGAAACCAACTCTGGTAGATTTCAGCAGAAGAGGAATTTATTAAAGGAGTCCTGGAATGCTTTTAGAAGTGCCAGGAGAGCTGGGGAGCCGGGTGTGGACACGTCACAGCAGGAACAGTGGACACAATGTGGCTGCCCCTGCCCCTGCCATGGCCTAGTCACTTCACCTTGCGAGGCTCACCCCCTGGGGCTGGCTGCTGGGTGCCGCTTGCAAGCCCCAGCTCCTCCTCCATCTTAGGGTGGCTACCACTGTCCCCAGAGGTTCTGTAGGGCTGCTTCTTGGCATTATTGCTTCTGGATTCAAATTCTAGACAGTGCCTTTGATGAACAGAGCATGAATGTATGGCTTGCTCCAGAGCTGACAGACTGCTGAGGGACATGCTTCCTGCATTTGCATCTTCTCTCCTAGGAGATGGGTTCTGTTTCCAAGACTCACAGTGAGGAGCTCCCCAAATGTGGTAAAGATGTTTTGATGCTGGGCAGCCAGAGGAACACCTAAAGGTCCTTTTTACATTGATTGTATGAATGATGCAGCTAGACATGGAGCATGCAAAGGTGAATCACACCTAGAACCTGCTTGCAGACAACTCACAGACTCAGAATTCCCTTCCTTTCAACTTGTAGTTATTTGCCACCACAGTTTGCAAAGCCCTCTCACTCTGTTTGTTTCCTTAGATCGTTCTGACAGATAAGCTGTGTTAGGTAGACAGAACTGATATTCTCTCTATTTCATCCTTGAAGAAGCTAAGAAGTTAGATGATGAGCCCGAGGTCCCTCTGCCGGTGAGTGGCAGAGTGGAGACTTGGCCTGTCCTCTGATTCCAGGCCCAGTGTCAGCTGGAAGCAAGATGTGATCACAAATATCAGGCTTCATTGGTTCCTGGGCATGTGACTTTCCCCAGCATTTTTTTTTTTTTTTTTTAATGTGATCAGAACCAGCCTTCTTTATTTATTTTTAACTTTTCATCACACACATTTTTAAACCTACACTGAAGAAAATAATATAATAAACTCCCACTACCCACCATTTCAATAATTATAACTGAAATGTTGCTGCCACGAGACGTGAATGATGCTGGAATTCTTGGCGTCTGGAGGAGAGGAATTCAATCCAGGGCTAGTGATGAGGCTTGATCACTTAGAACTTTTTGTGTAATAAAGTTTTATTAAAGTAAAAAGAGATAGAGAAAGCTTCTAACATAGACATCAGAAGGGGACAGAAAGAGTGCCCCCTTGCTTGTTTTTAGCAAGGAGTTATATACCTATTAGCAAGCTGCTAATTAGAGAAAGGAAATACCTCAAAACTGAGAGAGTCGCACCAGGCCCCTCACCAACAACATATACATTTTGAGAGCGCGTTGGCACAGCAGGAGTCATCCTCGGGCTATAAAACACTTGACAGGAATCTTGAAGAGAGGCAGATTTCCAAGCCAATACATAGGTCATTAACATAGCTTAAGAAAATATTTCCATAAGAAAAACGCAGTGGTTAGCTCAAGGTTGGAGATAATGTTAAGTTCCTGAGGAATCAGGTGTCGCCATGACAACACAGGATTAGAAGAAAAAAAAAAGGTCTGCCACTTGGAGTTTTATTTCCTCCTGCCACTTGGGGACCTCTGGCCTCCCTACCAAGGATATTAACGCTCTCATTTTCCCATTTTCTCTTAGGAGAATTATGTTGCCAAGGGAAAGGGGCGGTGTTCTCATTCCATAACTGCTTCTGAGCTGGTAAGGGGTGTTGTCCCTAAATTATTGAGGCAACATATTCTCCTATGGGGCCTCCCTCATAGCTCAATTGGTAAAGAATCTACCTGCAATGCAGCAGCCCTGGGTTCGATTCCTGGGTCAGGAAGATCCCCTGGAGAAGGAAATGGTAACCCACTCTAGTATTGTTGCCTGGAGAATGCCATGGATAGAGGAGCCTGGCAGGCTACAGTCCATGGGATTGCAAGAGTCAGACATGACTTAGCAACTAAAGAGATACTCCTAAGCCTTCTATTGAGGGTCTCTGATTCAGGGACCCCAGATAATAGTTGGAGGAGGCTGTGGTACTCATAGGAGACTAAATAACCATAACTTCATGTAGCTGGAAACAAATCCAGCTACACAGTTACAGGTGTAGGGAATAAACAGCAAAAACAGAACAATCAGCAAAGTTAAAAGTCACATTATGTCCATAAAGGTACAAAGTGTTACACCAGTCCATTTTAGGACTGTTAGATGACATTAGATTAAGAAGAGACATCACATATGATTGTTGGCACAGGTAGTCATGGACTTGGAAAAAGTCCTTTCCCTGAAGTGGAGATGTCTACCATGGGAAGCCTTCCATTGATGAGGAGGGGAGCACTCTACAGACCCAGCAATTGGACAGATTGTGGAATGAGGTGTAGGAATGAGCCCAGGACAGGAAGGCATTGTCTTGAGGGTCAAACGGCAAACTCAGGATTTTTGGAATCAGCAAAAGCAGGCCCACATAGATTGCGAGGCCCATCTGGTAAGGACCTTCCCAGAGGGGCTTGAGAGATTGACCCTCAGGTCCCAATGTCTTTATTAACAGAATCTTGGTTCCTGGCTCAAACAGCATTGTTTGACTCAGAGGCTGGGTAAGAAGTCGCCTCCCAGAGTTCCTGTAATGTCTGTTGAAAAGCTAAAAGTTGAGTTACATAGTTAGTTAATTCCAAGGCTTTAGGAAAGCTCTGGGTGTAAGCCTTTAAGAATTTTTCATTGCGCATTTTCAGGAATTATTAATCTTCCATCCTCAGACTGTATCCATCCTTTTCCAGTAATCTTTGCTCCTCTTTTCTTTATCTTTTTAATTCTTCCTCTGTATATTGAGGTTCTTCCTGTCCAGCCGGACCTGTCCAGAACAAGGGTATCTATAGTGAAAGGGGATCCTTCGTAAAGGAGTTCAACAGGGATTCAGCAGTCAGCCAGCTGATTGCCCTGGGCTACTTTACTCCCATCCCATTTGTGCCCTTTGCAATGCATAACAGCTACTTTCTTAGGTCATCAAAAGTCTTTCAATCTCTTTGAAATGTTTAATAGGTTCTCCTGTTGTTTTTTTTTCCATATTGCAGCATGAGCATGTAAAGTCAAATAAGCAAACAGAGTCAGTTTAGATATTTACTCGCTAACCTTTGCTTAACTCTAGAGCTCCCGTCAGAGCCACAAGCTCCGCTAACTGAACATTCATCCCTGGTGGGGAGAGACTTTGCTTCTAAAACCTGTTCAACTATCACCATGGCATAACCTATTTTCCATTTCCCATGCCGAACAAAGGAACTGTCATCCAAACATTAACTTTAGGGTTTGAGATTTCACTCACAAAAGAAGTCAGTACAGTGAGATTTCGCCCATTAACAAACTTAAGAGCTTTAGGCATTAGCAAAACAATAGTAGCAATTACCCTTAAGCAATATGGCCTTAGCCATTTTTTCCCCCAGTAACTAACTTAACTCTAATCCTGTGGGCAAGCTCAAAGCCGCAGCCTGCAGAAGAGCAGCTTAAAGAGACTTAAAAGCCTTTTGAGTCTCTGAAGACCAAACCAGCTTGTTGGTTTGGGCCTGCTGAGCTTCAGTTATAAGTTTATATAAAGGGCGGACAAGTTCCCCATAACCCAGAATCCAAATGTGGCAACAGCCTGTGATGCCCCCAAATACTCTAAATTGTCTTAAAGTCATAGGTAGTTGATGATTTAGTATAGGCTTAATTCTCTTGGGGCCTATGGCCCTCATCCCTTCTAGAAAGAAAGCATCTTTCAAATCAATGACTGAAGAATATTTGGCTCATTTAGGAATTTCAGACAATGCAGTATAAAGATTTGGAGAAGGCAATGGCATCCCACTCCAGTACTCTTGCCTGGAAAATCCCATGACGCAGGAGCCTGGTAGGCTACAGTCCATGGGGTCTCTAAGAGTCGGACATGACTGAGCGACTTCACTTTCACTTTTCACTTTCATGCATTGGAGAAGGAAATGGCAACTGACTCCAGTGTTCTTGCCTGGAGAATCCCAGGGATGGGGGAGCCTGGTGGGCTGCCATCTATGGGGTCGCACAGAGTCAGACACGACTGAAACAATTTAGCAGCAGCAGCAGGTGTAAAGTAACCACAGCCTCATTTGTTATTGTGAATCCTGAACTAATCTCCATTTATCATTTAACATTTTTATACCCAAGATAAAAGTGTGGCATGGACTGTTACAGGGAAATAATTGCCCCAGCTCCTTTAAATTCTCAATGGTGGGTTTTAACCCTTTCTTAATCTTGGGTTTCAGTGAATACTGCTTTTGATGTGGAAATAGGTGAGGGTCTTTGGGCTTGACAATGACAGGAATAGCAGTCTGTGCTTGACCCACAGTTTTTCCATCAGCCCATACTCTAGGATTTATATTTTGTCCAATTAATGGGAGAGAAAGAGAGGGCTCCATATTCATGAAAACAGAGGCATGGAGCTTGCTCAGTATATCCTTCTCCAAAGGGGTGAGGGACACTCTGGCACAATCAGAAATTTGTGTGGAAACAGCAGAATTCCAGTTGCAGCTTAGAGGACAACTGAAATAATAATGTTTGGCTCTTCCAGACAGCCCCATTACAGTAGTGGATCAGGGAGAAAGTGGGCCAGGGGCTTCAGTAAGCATGGAATAAGTTGCCCCAGTGTCTAAAAGGAAATCGACTGATTTGCACTTCCCCCACTCGCCCAGTTATTAATACCTGGGGTTCCTCAGTTATTAATTACCTGGGGTAATTAGGATAGGAGCTTGTGTGGGGACCCCTGGGCACCTTCAATCCTGATTGTCTTGCGAGTCCGACCCCTTGGGCCCATGCCTCAGAGGGCAGTCTCCTCTCCAGTGTGGTCCTTTGAAGACCTGACATGGAGCTGGGGGCGACTCAGACACCTGAGAGCAACCTCACTTGAGATGCCCCTCCCTTCCACGTAATAGCAAGTCCATCCCTTTTCACCTGGGTCCCTCTGGACATTTTCCTCTGGCTGTTTTAGAGCAGATCTGAGAGCCATTGCTCAGGCTTCAGTCTTTCCTGTTTGTTTTTTCTGCCTCTTCTCCTCCTCCTACCTGCCATAATAAACTGAGCCACTTGCAACAGGTTATCAAAGACTGATTGGGTTCATACGCCTGTTTTAAGAGCTTAGTGGATATCTGGAGCCAACTGAGTGAGACGTCTCTCTTTTAAGATCATTCCTCCCTCTGCAATTTAGGGATCAATCTCAGTGAATCTGTGAAGGGTTTCCTGCAGTCTATCTAGGAATTTACCAGGAGCTTCCTTCTTTCCCTGTTCTGTGTTAGTCAGTTTGGCAAAAAGTCTTAGCATGCATCCACTTGAGTCCTGACAAGAACACATCTGACAAAGTGACTCTGGTCCTCATCTTTCTTTAGCCATGTTATAATCCCAGTCTGACTCTGTTCTGTTGTGGGGACCATCTGATTCCCAGTAGAGAAGGTGGCTGTCTTGCCCTCTCCCTTTTCTGCTGATTCTTTACCAAGCCATTTATCTCCATAGGCAACAGCTTTTCCCCAAAACTCAAGTTTTGGAGTTGGGAGTTAGTGTCTGTACCAAGACATATATTATGTCTTTCCAAGTAAGGTCATAAAGTAAAGTTAGTCCCATAAAGGCTTCTATATACTTTTTGGTATATATATATACCAAATATATATATATATATATATATATATATATATATATATATATATTCTATATATACCTCTAAACAGTCTCAACTGCAACTGGAACTGTTTGAATTTCTACTGAGACTGAGGCAACCCCTCCTGGAAGGCTGTCCTGACTCTCAACTTGCTTAGTTAGGAGCCCCAGAAATGGGCAAAGTAAGAGGACAGGAGGGAGCTGAAGATTTCACACCCAAATCTGCACCCTTAAGATAAAAGTCTGGCATGTCTTGCAGAGAGAAAGAGCAATACATATGGCACTTCGGCCCAATTTTCTTGTTTTTCACAGAGCCAGTCTAACTGTAAAACAGTTATTATAATTAAGAGACCTTTCAACTGGCCAGCATTCCCCATCTTCCAAAGGATACTGTGACCATTTAGTATCACAGAACATAAGGCATGTCTTTTTAAACTCTGGAGATCTAATTTGTTCCAGTTTTTTAAAAATACATTTCAAAGGGGGTGGTTCTGGAACTGCTAGCTCCCATCTGCAAGAGAGAAAAAAGTGGCGTCTACAGCCTTGGCTTTTTTTTTTTACTGGAAGTGTCCCTCCCTGCTCTAGATGGGGGTGGAGACAGACTTTACACTGAAGCTTTCCTTCCCTGTCAGATTTAGTCTGCCCCTCACCAACACAGGCTCCTTCCTCGTCCCTCCTGGTTCTACCACCAAGGTGGGGTGGAGATGCACAGGGGTAGACCTGATGGCATCCAAGATTGAAGTCCAGTTCCTCACCATTAAAACCTTTGCCTGATTTTGTTTTCTTTCTCTGATGCCACCTGGCGTTCAACAGAGCAGCCTTCCAGAATGCCTCCCAAGCTAGGACCTCTGGGGGAAGCATCTGTCCTCCATGTGCCAGTGAACACTCCTAAGCACAGTCCTGATGGCAGTAGAAGTGGTGAGTCATAAGGGGATGAACAACCACCAAGATGTCCCTTCTGAGTGTCACCACATCAGTATATGTGATAGCAAAAGAGGTGGTGATGGGCCAGCCAGTGAGAAAAAAGTGATTTTTGTCCTCGAGCTATTAAGGCCAATCCTTCCAGTTCATTCCACAGATTCCACAGAAAGAATACTTAAGGAGTTGAGACAAAAGCCACCAGAGAGCCTCCTCTGGTCCACTAAGAGCCTAGCGCTATCAAAGGAAGAAGCCCATTGCACTTCCAATCTGACCAGACCCTGGAATTCCCGATCTGTGTCCTCAGAAACCTCATGATCACCAGCAGTGATTCTATCCACATAGATTGGAGGGACAGCCATGACAAAGATACACTTTTAGGTCACTGGCCCCTGAGGCAGGCAGCCAAAAGAGTAACCTCTAGCCTGAGAGATGTTCCTGGAGCTGAGCTAGAATTCCTCCTCGTTCCTTAGTAGGTTCTTGTAACTTACGGTTCCTAGCAAGGCTAGGTGCTTCCAAATTTGGGATCTAAGTAAAAGTACATAGCAAGCATGGATCACAAGTCCCTTGAAAGTCTATAATCTGACAGATTAGGTTAGTACTTCTAATTCCCAGGCAGTTATGAAATGGTCAAAGAGACCAGAAAGTTTGACCAAGAAAGGAGTGTTCTGTCCACACGCTTCGTTTGTCTCTGGCTGCTCCCGCAGAGGAGTCATTGGGTGCCTCTTGACATGAGCAGGTCGGTATAATCCCCCAGCGATTTCTGCCATAAACCGTATGAGGTTGCCACAGAACTGCAGATTAGGACACAACTCTTGCTTCACATTTGTTTGTATATTTCTTTCAATCAATCACACACACAGGCACACTGTACAGTTAGCAAAGTAAAGCAGAAAATGTGTTTACTAGGAGATCAAAGAACTAGAGCTCTCAATGTCTTTACCTTGTCCTGATCCCAGACGGGACCCCAAGATGAAAGGTTGCTGCTACAAGCTGTGAACAATGCCAGGATTCTTGGCCTCTGGAGGAGAGCAATTCGATCCGGGGCTATTTCCTCCTACTGTTGGGGACCTCTGGCCTCCCTACAAAGGCTATTAACACTTTCATAACCTATGGCCAATTTTGTTTCATTGATAATCCCCACTCACCCCCACCTCCATCCCTAGTATTTTAATTTAATTTAATTTCCCAGAATGTCCTTGACCAGGGGTTGAATTCATGCCCCCTGAAGTGGAAGCAATGAGTCTTAACCACTGGACCACTGAGAAGGTCCCATGTACATCCCCAGTGTTTTAAAGCAAACAGAATTCCCTAAAAAATGGGACTCTAAACTCAATGATTACATACATCACATATTATTTCTCTTTCATCACCTCACCAAGACACTAGATACATTATGGCACCATTTTATGCAAGTTTAAAGTAGCACAACAAAAGCATCAACAAAGTCTCAGTTTAGATGCTAATTACAAATTATTTTTTAAATACCAAGAATTGTGTCATTATTAAAAATTGAATAATTTCAGAACTGGTGAGCAAGTAAGTCTCTTTATGTTTTTGTCACCACAGCTGCTCAACAGAAATGCCTGCCTACCTTCATGATCATTCCACCTGTATGGTTTGGAATGGAATAATTATCATGACTATTTTTCAGATTTACACTTGCCATTATTTTAATGTAAAACTGTTTTTAATAGCTCAAACAGTTCATCAAGTACTGATATTTATGTTTAAAAACTCTCTCCCAGGGAATTCCCAGGCAGTCCAGTGGTTAAGACTTCACCTTCCAGGGCAGGAGTGTAGGTTCGATCCCTGGTTGAGGAGCTAAGATTCCAGATGCCTTGCGGCTAAAAAAACCAAAACATAAAACAGAAGCAATATTGTAACAAATTCAATAAAGACTTAAAAAGTGGCCCACATCAAAACAAACAAAAAAACCAAATGAACAAAAAAACACAGCTCACTGCCATATCAATAACTCTGGAATAGATAAATTGCCCTGAAGAAGGCCAGGCCCCACAACATCCAGCATTGTTTGTTTAGAACACTTCTGAATTTGAATGCATATTGGAATCAATGATATTGGACAGTTTATTCAGCAACTTAAAAAACTTCTAGGGGTATGTCAAAGGAGGGGGCATTTTCATTTGATGAAGTTGTAGATTCATTGGAATGCAGTCCCTAAGATGGGGGTGAAGTGAAGTGAAGTGAAGTCGCTCAGTCGTGTCCAACTCTTTGCGATCCCGTGGATGGTAGCCTATCAGGCTCCTCTGTCCATGGGATTCTCCAGGCAAGAATACTGGAGTGGGTTACCATTTCCTTCTCCAGGGGATCTTCCCAACCCAGGGATCGAACCCAGGTCTCCTGCATTGGAGGCAGATGCTTTAACCTCTGAGCCACCAGGGAAGCCCAAGATGGAGGTAGAAAGTGACAAAGGACAGGAGGACAGCTGGGGGAGTCAGGGAGGGCTCTGATGAGGAGGTGTACAGGTCCACCACCCCTTGTTCCCTTGTCTGAAGCTCTAAATTCCAAAAGGCTCTGGAATCAAAGTGTTTTGTTTTTGTTCTTGTATTTTTTCCCCCATGATTGGCACCAAAACCTAACCTAACCTGACTTAAAGTAATTTATAAATAGAATATGTAATGGTAACTAATTGGTAACTTAATTCTACTTGTGAGGATCAATCTGTTTAGCTGCAGATATATTAATGTTTGATGATGGAGCATTATTCCAGCCCCCTAGGGGGAGGTGCAGGAGGAGATGTTAGCTATTGGGTCTCTATACCTGGGAGTCTTTTTTTGGAGGGGGAATGTTTTGAGGCTTGGGGAATCTTAGTTCCCCAACCAGGGATTGAACCTGAGTTCTCAGCATTGAGACCTGGGGTCCCTGCAATGAGCTGCCACAGAATTCCCTGCACTGGCTTTTCCAAAAGCCACAAAATCTTGAGTTTTGAAGCATGTCTGACCCAAAGGTTATGGGTAAATGACACTGGATTGTATCTGAACCTTGCCTTGGTGGGTGGATATAATTTAGATGTGTAGCGATGTGGAGGGGATTTCAGGAAGAGGAAAAAGCATCATTTCACAGAGTCTGGATCTTGGTGTAAGTCAGTATCCAACCACTACATTTGCTTTAAAGGCGGAGATGGCCCGCATTTCTTTCTTTCTTTTTGTATTTATAATTCGGTGTATTTTTCTTTTTTTGTGAAAACTATTTATTTTATTGTTTATTATTCATTTACTTGGCTGCTCGGGGTCTTGACTGTGGCAGGCAAGAACTTCCATCTTCACTGAGGCATGCAGGATATTTTAGTTGGGGCATGCGAACTCTTAGTTGTGGCATGTGGGATCTAGTTCTCTGACCAGGTATCGAACTTGGGCATCCTGAATTGGGATCAAGATCTCAGGGAGATGTTCGGGGGCGGGGGGTGGGCGGGGAGGGAAGGGTGCAGGGGGGAGGCTCGTCTCTGTAGCTGCTGCACTGGGTGCTCCTCCCTAGGGCAGTGTCCAGTACAGAGGTCAGCACCCTCCCCCCACCTTCTCCCCAGCCTCCTCCCTGCCCTGTCCCCTCACTCCGTCCCCTGCTGGGATTGGGCTGGCTTGGGACCAGTTAACTGAGGGTGAGGGTTTCCAGTCATGGTCTCTGAAACGGCTCCAACATGCTCAGCAAGACCTCTGGGAGAGACCACCTATGGAAGGGGGTCTCAGGCACAGAGGCTGACCCTCCAGGCTGAGGGACTCCTCCCCACCTTGCTGCTCCCTATGAGCTGGAGGAGGAAGGCAGTGTGGCCTCACCTCCTGAGTCTGAGTCTCCTTTCTCCCTGGGAAAAGGGATGGGGTAAGTGTTTGCGAGTGTGCATGCGTGTGCATACTGGAGGGATGAGGTGTATGGGGAGGGGCAGGGTGCTCCCACCTCCCTGAATAAGTCTGGGCACAGGGGTCCTCCCATGCCCAGGATTGTCTCCTCTGGTGTCTCCCTCCCTCCTTGGTCCCCACCAGGCTTACTCACATTTCTCAAGGCCTGTTGTTGGATCTCTGACTCTCTGTGAATGTGACAAGGTCTTCATCCACTCTGCATCCAGAGAGAGCAGGGTCATGCAGAGGAGGGAAGGGGGAGGGAGGGACTTTGTAGAAGGAAGGGGGGAACCATTATGGAAGGAAGGTTGTGGGGAATGAACTTTTGCATACAAAAAACAAAACAAAAAAAATTTTTTTACCAGTTTAATTTAGTTTTGAAATCCCTGATTGTGCTGCCACCTGCCGTTCCACAGAGGGAAGGGCTAGAGATGCTTCTGCATTTTTAGGGACAGAAAAGCCTTGGGTTGGAGGCCCAGATGTCCCTTTCCAAATCTAATGGGAATCCCACCCCCCCTTCCTCAAGGCCCTTTCTGGTGACTGCGGCTGTGTTCAGGGTTCAGACTATGTTCAGGGTTCCTACCCAAAGAGCAGTGGAAATGGCAGTCTCTTCTCCCTCAATCCCATTCTCCCTGTCCTTAGTCAGCCAGCAGCTCTGGTCCAGGAATGACCAGGGTTCAATGCCCAGAATAATGGGACAGGAACAAGGGCTAGAGATGGGGAGTGCGGGGAGTGCAGGAGGGCGCAGGGTCTAAGCTCGGTTGACCTGGGGCCCTGCTCTGCTTCCCTCAGCAATGACACATTGAGGGAACTTACCTGGCAGTATAGTGGCTAAAATTCCATGTTTCTGATACAGGGGGGACAGGTTTGACCCCTGGTCAGGGAACTAAGATCCCACATGTCATGTGGTGCTGCTAATAAAGAAATTAACAAAAATGACACGTAGAACAGGGACTGCCATGACCCCAAAGCACCACTAGAGTCTATCTTAAAACAGGACTTCCCTGGTGGTCCAGTATGAAAAGGCAAAAAGACGTGATACTGAAAGATGAACTTCCCAGGTCGGTAAGTGCCCAATATGCTACCGCAGAAGAGTGAATGAACAGCTCCAGACGGAATAAGAGGAAGAGCCAAAGTGGACATAATGCCCAATTGCGGATGTGACTGGTGGTGAAAGTAAAGTTCAATGCTGTAAAGAACAATATTGCACAGGAACCTGGAATGTTAGGTCCATGAATCAAGGTAAATTGGAAGTGGTCAAACAGGAGATGGCAAGAGTGAACATCAATGTTTACGAATCAGTGAGCTAACATGGACCAGAAGGGGTGAATTTAATTCGGATGGCCATTATATTCACTACTGTGAGCAAGAATCCCTAAGAAGAAATGGAGTAGCCCTCATAGTAAAAAAAAGAGTACAAAATGCAGTCCTTCAGTGCAATTTCAAAAACAACAGAATGATCTCCATTCACTTCCAAAGCAAGCCATTCAATATTACAGTAATCCAAGTCTTTGTCCCAACCACTGATGCCAAGGAAGCTGAAACTGAACGGTTCCATAATGATCTACAAGATCTTCCAGAACTAACACCAAAAAAAGATGGTCCTTTTCATCATAGGGTACTAGAATGCAAAAGTAGGAAGTCAAGAGATGCCTGGAGTAAGATGCAAGTTTGGCCTTGGAGTACAAAACGAAGCAGGGCAAAGGCTAACAGAGTTTTGCCAAGAGAAAGTACTGGTCATAGTAAACACCCTCTTCCAAGAGCACAACAGACGACTCTTGGACATCACCAGATGGTCAATAGTGAAATCAGATTGACTATATTCTTTGCAGCCAAAGATGGAGAAGCTCTATACAGTCAGCAAATCAAGACCAGCAGCTGAGTGTGGCTAAGATCAAGAACACCTTATTGCAAAATTCAGACTTAAATTGAAGAAAGTAGGGAAAACCAGCAGGCCTTTCAGGTATGATCAAAATCAAATCTTATGATTGATTATACAGTGGAAGTGATAAATAGATTCAAGGGATGAGACCCGATAGAGTGCCTGAAGAACTATGGATGGAGGTTCATGACATTGTACAGCAGGTGGTGATTAAATCCATCCCCAAGAAAAAGAAATGTGAAAAGGCAAAATGGTTGTCTGAGGAGGCCTTACAAATAGTTGAGAAAAGAAGAGAAATGAAAGGCAAAGAAGAAAAGGAAAGATATACCCATCTGAATGCAGAATTCCAAAGAATAGCAAGGAGAGATAAGAAAGCCTTTCTCGGTGATCAATGCAAAGAAATAGATGAAAACAATAGAATGGGAAAGACTAGAGAGCTCTTCAAGAAAATTAGAGATACCATGGGAGCATTCCATGCAAAGATGGACACAATAAAGGACAGAAACAGTATGGACCTAACAGAAGCAGAAGATATTAAGAAGAGGTGGCAAGAATATACAGAAGAATTGTACAAAAAAGATCTTCATGACCCAGATAACCACGATGGTGTGATCACTCACCTAGAGCCAGACATCCTGGAATGGGAAGTCAACTGGGCCTTAGGAAGCATCGCTATGAGCAAAGCTAATGGAGGTAACGGAAATCCAGCTGAGCTTTTTCAAGTCCTAAAAGCTGATGCTGTGAAAGTGCTGCACTCAATATGCCAGCAAATTTGGAAAACTCAGCAGTGGCTACAGGACTGGTAAAGGTCAATTTTCATTCCAATCCCTAAGAAAGGCAGTGCCAAAGAATATTCAAACTAACACACAATTGCATTCAATTCACATGCTAACAAAGTAATGCTCAAAATTCTCCAACCTAGGCTTCAACAGTATATGAACCGAGAACTTCCAGATGTTCAAGCTGTATTTAGAAAAGGCAGAGGAATCAGAAATCAAATTGCCAGCATCCGCTGGATCATCGAAAAAGCAAGAGAGTTCCAGAAAAATATGTACTTCTGCTTCATTGACCACGCTAAAGCTTTGACTGTGTGAATCATAACAAACTATGGGACATTCTTAAAGAGATGGGAATACCAGACCACTTTACCTGCCTCCTGAGAAACCTGTATGCAGGTCAAGAAGCAACAGTAAAAACTGGACATGAAACAACAGACCAGTTCCAAATAGGAAAAGGAGTACGTCAAGGCTGTATATTGTCACCCTGCTTATTTAACTTATATGCAGAGTACATCATGAGAAACGCTGGGCTGGATGAAGCACAAGCTGGAATCAAGATTGCTAGGAGAAATATCAATAACCTCAGATATGCAGATGACACCACCCTTATGGCAGAAAGCGAAGAGGAACTGAAGAGTCTCTTGATGAAAGTGAAAGAGGAGAGTGAAAATGCTGGCTTAAAACTCAACACTTAGAAAACTAAAATCATGGCATCTGGTCCCATCTCTTCATGGCAAATAGATGGGGAACCAGTGACAGACTTCATTTTCTTCGGCTCCCAAATCACTGCAGATGGTGACTGCAGCCATGAAATTAAAAGATGCGTCTTCCTTGGAAGAAAAACCATGACCAGCCTAGACAGCATATTAAAAAGCAGAGATATTACTTTGCCGACAAAGGTCCATCTAGTCAAAGCTATGGTTTTTCTAGTAGTCATGTATGGATGTGGGTTGGACCATAAAGAAAGCTGAGCACAAGAATTGATGCTTTTGAACTGTGGAGCTGGAGAAGACTCTTGAGAGTCCCTTGGGCTTCAAGGAGATCAAACCAGTCAATCCTAAAGGAAATCAGTCCTGAATATTCATTGGAAGGACTGATGCTGGAGCTGAAGCTCCAATACTTTGGCCACCTGATGCAAAGAGCCAGCTCTTTAGAAAAGACCCTCATGCTGGCAAAGATTAAAGGCAGGAGAAAAGGGGACAACAGAGGATGAGATGACTGGATAGCATCAGCAACTCAATGTACATGAGTTTTAGCAAGATGGTGAGATGGTGAAGCACAGGGAAGCCTGGCTTGCTGCAGTCCATGGGGAGGTGAAGAGTCAGACATGACTGAGTGGCTGAACAAAAACCAATGGTTAAGACTCTGAGGTTCCAATGCAAGGAGTATGGGTTTAATCCCTGGTCAGGGAAGTAAAATCCCACATGCAGTGCAACCGAAAAAAAAAAAAAGAAAGAAAACTTTCCTCTTTCTCTCAATGGACTCAGGCCTGCCAATGACCTTGTCCATTAGGGAAACAAGGGCAGCTGAGGACGGGTTGGAGACATCCTCTTATCCTCAGCATCTGGTCCAGAGTGTGAGCCCCTGAGGGTCACGGCACCTGGGGCTGTGCAAACACTGTGTCTGTGAACAACCAGTGACTTGGTCTTTTCCGAGCGGAAACCAGGCCCTGAGAGGAGAAAGGGCTCTTGCCTCTCCTGTCCTCAGGCTGTCATGTTCTGTATTAAATGTTTGCTCTTTAGGGAAGCCTTCCTTCAACTATCCAGGCCTCTGGGAGAGACCACCTATGGAAGAGGGTTTCAGGCATAGAGGCCAACCCTTCAGGCCGAGGGACCCCCCACCTTGCTGCTCCCTATGGGTTGGAGGAGGAAGGCAGTGTGGCCTCACCTGAGGTCTGAGTCTCCTTTCTCCCCAGGAGGAGGGATGGGGCTTGTGTTTGCGACTGTGCATGTGTGTGCACACTGGAGGAATCAGGTGTGTGGGGAGGGGCAGGGTGCTCCCACCTCCCTGAGTAACTCTGTGCACAGGGGTCCTCCCGTGCCCAGGACTGTCTCCTCTGGTGTCTCCGTCCCTCCTTGGTCTCCATCAGGCTTACTCACATTTCTCAAGGCCTGTTGTTGGATCTCTGACTCTCATGACAGTGTCTTAATCTACTCTGTGTCCAGGGAGAGCAGGGTCATGCAGAGGAGGGAGGGACTGTGGAGGGGGGATGGGCTCACCATTCTGCGAGGATGATTGTATGGAATGAAATATTTTCATAAAGGAAACAGAAAAAAAATTCTGTTTTCCAGTTTAGTTTTGAAATCCCTGATCATGCTGCCACCTGCTGGCCTAGATGGGGAACTGCTGTGCTGTGCTTAGTCACTCAATCGTGTCTTTGCAACCCCATGGACTGTAGACCATCGGGCTCCTCTGTCCGTGGGGATTCTGCAGGCAAGAATACTGGAATGGGTTGCCATGCAACCCTCCTCCAGGGGATCTTCCCAAACCCGGGAACTCCCGGTCTCCCGCATTGCATGCGGATTCTTTACCCTCTAAGCCACCCTGGTAGCCTGCGAAGGGCTAGAGATGGGCTTTTAGGGACAGAAAAGCCTTGGGTTGGAGACCCAGATGTCCCTTTCCAAATCTGATGGGAATCCCCCCTTCCTCAGGGCCCTTCCTGGGGACTGCAGCTATGTGTTCAGGGTTCCTACCCAAAGGGCAGTGGAAATCGCAGTTGAGGAGGGTTGTTTCCTGGCCCTCTCTTCTCCGTTAACCCTGTTCTCCCTGTCCTTAGTCAGTCAGCAGCTCTGGTCCAGGAACAGCCAGGGGTTCAATGCCCGGAATAATGGAACAGGAGCAAGGATTAGACAGGAGAAGTGCAGGAGGCCACAGAGGAGAGACAAGCTTGGTTGCCCTGGGGTCCTGCCCTGCTTCCCTCAGCAATGACATGTTGAGGGAACTTACCTGAAGGCCCAGTGGTTGAAACACCATGTATCCGATGCAGGGTGTGTAGGTTCGATCTCTGGCCAGGGAACTAAGATCTCACATGCCATGTGGTGCAGCTAATGAAGAAATTTACAAAAAGGACACGTACAGCAGGGGCTGCTGCAACCACAAAGCACCACTAGGGTCTGTTTCAAGGCCCTCCCAGGACTTCCCTGGTGGTCCAGGGATTAGGACTCCCAGCTTCCAATGTAGGGGACGTGGGTTTGATCCCTGGTCTGGGAACTAAGATCCCAGCAAAAAAAAAAAAAAAAAATCCTCCTCTCCCCTCAATGGACTCAGGCCTGCCAATGAAGTTGTCCCTTAGAGGAACAAGGGCAGCTGAGGATGGGTTGGAGACATCCTCTTATCCTCAGCATCTGGTCCAGAGTGTGAGCCCCTGAGGGTCATGGCGCCAGGGGCTGGGCAAACAGGCTGGCTGTGGACCACCAGTGACTTGATCTTTTCTGAGCAGAAGCCAGGTCCCTGGGAGGAGAGAGAGCTCTTGTCTCTTCCATCCTCCAGGCCATTGTGTTCTGTATTAAATGTCTGCTCTTTAGGGAAGCCTTCTCTCCAGGGCTCAGAGACACCACGACAATGTGTTCCCCAGGGAGGCTCATATCCAGAATGGCCTCTGAGTTCTCAGGCCTCTGTCGTCTACCCTGCTTGTTTCCCCTATTAGAGGAGTCCCTCCATCTCTCTACCTGCCCGCTCACTTATGCATTTGGAAGCTACCTATTTAATGTGTCAGGTGCTTTCCCAGGCTCTGGGGCAGCTCCCTGTGAGGCAGCGAGCAGGTCATCACTGAATGTAGTCTGAGAGCAGGCACACAGAAGAGGCCAGGTGGATCCAGGTTGGAGGGTTTCTCCAGCAGGCTCGTATGTCAGAGCCAAGGAGTGGATCTGCTGGCAGGGCTGACCCATGACACGACCCACGACATGATCTATGCCCTGTCAGGTGAGGAAGGACCAAAGATAGGGGAGAGGGTGAGGGCCAGATCAGGAGGCAAGAAAGAAGGGGCATCTTGGGACTTCCCTGGGGGTCCAGTGGTTAAGACTTCACCTTCCAATGCAAGGGGTGAGGGTTCGATCCCTGTTTGTGGAGCTAGGCTCTCACATGCCTTTTGGTAAAAAAAAAAAAATCAAAATATAAAACAGAAGCAATATTGTAATAAATTCAATAGACTTTAAAAATGGTCTAAAAAATGGTCTAAATAAAAAAAGATCTTAAAAAAGAAAGAAGGCACATCTGGTCTAGCAAATTGGCAGTGTGTGTATGTCTCTGTGTGTGTGTGTGTGTTGTGTGTTTACCATGATGGTAGGATGGAAGATGTATAGGTAGACGAGGTGGTCCAAGAAGGTAAGTCTTGGCAGGAGCTCTCCCATCTGTCCTGGGGATTCTGAGTTCTGTCCTGATAGCATGTAGCATGACTGGACCTCATTAGCTCAGCCCCAGCCTGACCCCCATTCTGCCCAACCACACACGACAACCTTGACTTATATGCAGTGTTGGGCTTCCCTGGTGGATCAAATGGTAAGGAATCTATCCACAGTGCAGGAGACCAGGGTTCTATTCCAGGGTCGGGAAGATCCCCTGGAGAAGGAAATGGTAAGCCATTCCAACATCCTTGCCCGGAGAATTCCATGGACAGAGGAGCCTGGCAGGCTGCAGTTCATAGTGTGGTAAAGAGTCAGACAGGACTGAATAACTAACATTCATTTCCTTCATACACTGTGTTATACCCTTGACTTACACCCTGGGCAGAAAGAATGAAGATTTCTCAGGCACTTGTTTTGAAACCAGTACTGAAGACATTGTTATATTATCATGCCTTTTAAGATTTGATTCTGGGGAGAAAAAAGTTTCTCTCTTAAGTTAATGAAAGTTATCCCTCTGTGGATATATTTATATCTATATACCTATATAACTGCACCTATATCTGTATCTACCTCTATCTATATCTAGATATGTCTAGATATACATGTCTATATATACATATGTCTAGATATAGATATGTCTGGATATACAGATGTATAGACTCCACTATTTGCTAAATTTTATTTAATGAGTACATGTTACTTTTATTTATCTTACTTGTTTTTATTATTGAAAATGTGGTATGAGTTTCTCCCTACCAAGGAAAAAGACATATCCCTACATATTCTAGACATTGCCTTGGTAGGAGAGAAACTCATACCATGTTTTCAATAATAAAAATAAATATAGTAATTAAAACCAATATATCCTCTTTAAATAAATAAATTTAGCAAATAGTGGAGAATAAGGGAAAACAAAACTGCCACAATCATTAAAAGTAACTCAGTTTAATATTTTGAATATTTTATACTACCTATAGGTTTAAAAAGGGAACTTACCACATGTATGTATAACTTTGAATTCTGCTATTTTTCAAAGATAAATTCAACCTTTAACCATATAGCTAACTTGACCTTGAAGGCTAGCAAATTTGCTCTCTTCTGTTTTACAGTATTCATTTTTGTTTACATCTGAAAAAGTGCATTTTATTTGCTTCTTTTATGGTGCATCAGCTCAGTTCAGTTCAGTCGCTCTGCCGTGTCTGACTCTTTGCGACCCTATGGACTGCAGCACGCCAGGCCTCCCTGTCCATCACCAACTCCTGGAGTTTAGTCAAACTCATGTCCATTGAGTCGGTGATGTCATCCAACCATCTCATCCTCTGTTGTCCCCTTCTCTTCCCACCTTCAATCTTTCCCAGCATCAGGGTATTTTCCAATGAGTCGGTTCTTCGCATCAGGTGGTCAAAATCTTGGGAGTTTCAGCATCAGTCCTTCCAATGAATATTCAAGATTGATTCCCTTTAGGATGGACTGGTTGGATCTCCTTGCAGTCCAAGGGACTCTCAAGAGTCTTCTCCAACATCACAGTTCAAAAGCATCAATTCTTTGGCACTTAGCTTTCTTTATAGTCCAACTTTCACATCCATACAGGACTACTGGAAAAACCATAGCTTAAACGAGACAGACCTTTGTTGGCAAAGTAATGTCTCTGCTTTTTAATATGCTGTCTAGGTTGGTCATAACTTTTCTTCCAAGGAGCAAGCAGCTTCTAATTTCATGGCTGCAGTCACCATCTGCAGTGATTTGGGAGCCCCCCAAAATAAAGTCAGTCACTGTTTCCATTGTTTCCCCATCTATTTGCCATGAAGTGATGGGACCAGATGCCATGGTCTTAGTTTTCTGAATGTTGAGCTTTAAGCCAACTTTTTCACTCTCCTCTTTCACTTTCATCAAGAGGCTCTTTAGTTCTTCTTTGCTTTCTGCCATAAGGGTGGTGTCATCTGCATATCTGAGGTATTGATGTGTCTCCTGGCAATCTTGATTCCAGCTTGTGCTTCATCCAGTCCAGCATTTCTCATGATGTATTCTGCATATAAGTTAAATAAGCAGGGTGACAATATACAGCCTTGATGTACTCCTTTTCCTATTTGGAACCAGTCCATTGTTCCATGTCTAGTTCTAGCTGTTGCTTTCTGACCTGCACACAGATTTCTCAGGAGGCAGGTCAGGTGGTCTGGCATTCCCATCTCTTTAAGATGAAAAAAAAAAGCATCAGCTCAAGTCCTTATTAAAATGAAAGAATTGGTCTTTTCAGGTGGAGCAGTGCTTGATGGTGCAGACAGGGCCTGAGGATTCCAGCAGTGCTGGGAACGCCTACAGGAACATCCATCCAGGGCTGGGCTCATGGAGGAGTTGCAGTAGCGGGGCCGGCGGGAAGCTGTGACCACCTGTTGTGATCTTCACCAAGAGAGTGCCTGAAGGGATGTGGGGACTGGGGGTGGGCGATACAGCAGGTCTTCAGGACAACTATAGGTGTTGAGGTGTGCTGAAAAGCACATGTCTTCACTGTCCTGTATCAGCTGTGGGGTTTGCAAAAGTCCCTTATCCCCCTGAGCTTCAGTTTCCTTCTTGGTAAAACAGAGGATAACAACTCAACCTTTGCAAAGTTGGTGTGAGGAGTCAATGAAGTAACACAGGAAGCGCCTGGTTGGTTTTTTTTTTTTTTTTCTGATTTAAAACAACAAAAAGAGCTACAATTCCAAATGCAGCCATGGGTTGTGCTTGGTGAAGCCAAGAGTTTGAGTATTTGAAGGTGGACTACAGGGGCTTCAGAATGTTCCAGAAATGAAATGAATTGAGACTACTCCTTCACAGCACTTGAACAGGGGGATGAGAAGGTGACTGTCTCCTAAGAGAGTACAGAAGAAGCTGGGTCCGCAGGAGATGAAGTTCAGAGCAGAGATGAATGGGGCTTCCCGGGTGTGGCAGAACCCCCCTAGGAAGGTGGAGGGTGAGGAGGCGGGGCTGTGGGAGGCGAGGATCTCTCTGGCTCTGTGGACTAGTTAGGTCTCCCTCCTCCACCCGCCCACACCCGGGGCTCAGTCCTGAACCCAGCGCTCTCCCGTCTGGGCTCCACTGTGGGCGACCAGCCCGGCCCCTCGGGGTCAGTCCTTCCCGCCCATCACTCCCCGGATCCAGTCCACGTAGTCGAGCACTTTGGTGTAGAAGCCGTACCCCTTGCCACACCCGACGCCCCAGGACACGATGCCCGTGGCCACCCAGCGGCGGGCACGATCGTCCCACACCACGAAGGCGCCGCCGCTGTCCCCCTGGCAGACACTCTGCGGCCGCGTCTGGTCCCCGGCGCAGAACATGCCGTTGGTGAACGCCTCGGGCCTCCGCCTCTCCCGGAGCCAGGCCTCGCAGGCCGCCCTCGGGGCCACGGGCAGCCGCGAGTACTTGAGCTTGGTGCTCAGCCAGCCCATCTCCACGCCGAAGCCGCTGACGTAGCCCCACCGGCCGGGCCGGTACAGGGCCTCGCGGTCCGGCAGGCAGACTGGGAGGAGGTGGGGGCCCAGGGGGACGCTGCGCTCCAGCTCCAGGAGCGCGATGTCTCCATGGAAGTCGTGGGGCTCGTCCTGACGGTAGTCCGGGTGCACGAACACGCGGCGCACGGGGTGGCCGCCCCGCTCCAGCATCTGGTCTGTGTCCGTGTGGCCCAGGAACACCTGGGCCCTCCGGTTCTTCCCGAGCAAGATGCTGTCCTTGGGGTGGATGGTGTGGGCAGCGGTGAGAACCCAGCGGTCGCCCAGCAGGGCCCCGCCGCCCCTGCCATAGATGCTGGTGAGGGCCTGCCAGGGGAAGCTGCCCAGCTCAGCTCTGGAGGCGCCAAGGGACTCCTGGGTCTGGGAGATGGGGACCACCGGCCGTCCACACGCTGAGAGAGAGGAGGGGTAAAGTCAGCGCTGTATCAAGAGACGCTTATTGAAAACCTGCTTCTGCAACCTCCTCTTCCTCCTCAGCCATTTTTAAAGCTGCTTTCTGATTTTCATCTTTATTTACTTACTTATTTGGCTGCACCATGCAGGCATGTAGGATCTTAGTTCCCTGACCAGGGATCGAACTTGTGCTCTCTGTAGCGGAAGTGCAGATTCTTAACCAGTTGCACCACTTTTTTCCTAAGCCACTTTTTTAGACTCCCTGCCACCTTCTTTGAACAATATCCTGCAGCAAGCAGCATTTGTCTGCGGTGTCTCCTGTCTGTCTGCATGTCATTTCTGTATTTTTGACATCTCCCCCTCCCAGAGCATGAGGTCAGGTTGCCCCTAGAGCTTTCTGTGGCTCTGGAGTAAAACCTGACAAAGGTACTAAGATTGGGTTAGAAAGGCAATGCTTGACTCAAAAATTGAGTTTCAAAAATGGTGGATCTGAGGGAATTCCCTGGCCGTCCAGGGGTTAGGACTCTGTGCTCCACTGCCATTGTAATCCCGTTCAGTCCCTGGTCATTGAACTAAGATCCCAAAAGCTGAATGACTCAGTCAAAAAATTCAAAACAAAACAGGCAACCAGCTAACAATGCTAGATCTGAACCGTCATCTATTGCCGGTAGGAATGTAAAATGGTTCAACTGCTGTGGAAAACGGTGTGGCGATTCCTCAAAAAGTTAAACACAGAGTTAGTATGTGGGCCAGCAATTCCACTCCTAGGTCTATACACAAGAGAAATGAAGGTGTTCTCACTGTAGCAATACCCATAAAAAGCAAAAAAGTGTAAATGACCCAAATGTCAACCAAGCACTGAATGGATAAACAAAATGGTTTATCTGCATGGGGTGGAATTCTTACTCAGCCATGAGAAGGAGTGGAGTACTGACACATGCTACGGCGTGGGTGAACCTGGAAAACATTACACTCACTGAAAGAAGCCAGGCGCAAAAGCTCTTGCATGATCCCCTTGAGATGCCATGTCCAGAACAGGCAAGTCCATAGAGACAGAAAGTGGTGAGTGGTTGCCAGAGGACTGGGAGAAGGTAGAGTTGGAGTCTCTTTTGGGGATGAGGGAAATGTTCTAGAATAAGTGCGAATGGTTGCAGAACATCGTGAACTTGCTAAAAATGACTGAATTGTGCACTTTATGATTTTTATGTTGTATGAACTTCACATTACACACATAAAAAACGCTTTAAAACAATGCTAGGCTTTCAGGCACTATAGCATCAAGGTAGGGAGATATTTGGGGGAAGAGAGCCTATCTGTGTATCCTTAAAGCAGACCATGTCAAGAGAGGGTTTTCCCTTCTTTCAACCCATCTGTTTCTCTTCCTCCTTCATTTTCCATCTGGTTAACTCCCTTCTGGCTTTTCCTTTCTGGGTTATCCCTTGACCCTCAAGAAGAAGGGGTGAGTTCCTTGCTCCTCCTTTTCTGGGCCTTCTTGGTTCCCCTTTCTTTCCTCACTTTCTGCCTTTTCTTCCCCCTTTCTATTCTAAGGCCGCCCGGCACCCACAGGCCCAAACGCAGCTGAGGCCCTTCTGGGAAGCGGCCATCTTCATGGCACCAGAGGTGCCCACTCACCAGGCACACAGCGGGGAGCCTCCTCCCTTTCCTGGGTCTGCTTCCAGGGCACCTGGACAGTGCAGGTGAGTGTCCCTGAGGAGTGAAACGAGGGAGGCAGAGAATAGGCTCAGATCTGGGAGGTAGGGGCTCAAAGAGGCCTCAGGTCTCTCGGGGGTGGGAGGGGAGTAAGACAGGTAGGAACTGAATCTTCAGCAGATGGGGACTCACCTGAGGGCTCGGCCTCGTAATAGGGCTCCTGGCAGCAGCTCTGGATCTCACTGGGGTTGTCTCCAGGTGTGTGAATGGCCTTGGGGCCCCCAGTGGCCTGGTTGATGGGCTGAGTATAATTCACAGCTATAGGAAAACAGTGGTCATGAGTACGGAGAACAGAATTGCAAACTGGCAACCCAGGTATTGAATCTGGTCTGTCGCCATATTTAGTTTGACCTGCACAGTCTTTTGGAAATTTTTTTAATTTATTTGGCATTGCATCACAGCTTGGAGGATCTTAGTTCCCCGACCAGGGATTAAACCCAGGTCCTTGACAGTGAAAGCATCAACTCCTAACCACTGGACTGCAGGGAATTCCCAGCACAGTCTTTTCTTCTTTTTTTAAACATTTGAATTATTTGAATTGTTCTTCACCAATCAGATTGTTAATGCTAAAAAAGTCTGAAAATAACTGTGAAATTAGGGAAGGGGAAACAGACATTTTTCATATGTGGTTAGTGGGAGTATAAATTAGTAAAACTTTTGTAGGGAGAGTTAGCAATATCAAAATTAAAATTGCACACATTTTTCAATTTTTTATTTCTAAGAATTTATCTTCATGCATGTGCTCAATGATATATATATGAAGATGTTCAGAGCAGTACTGTTTGTAGGATCTGACTATCAGTGAAAGACTGATGAAATATACTATGATGCATCAGTAAAGGAATATTGTATGGTCTTTAAAAGAATCAGGCAACGCTAATTGCCTAAACCCTGGTGGTGCAGTGGTTCGGACTCAGCATTTCCACTGCCAGGGCCTGAGTTTGATCTCTGGTCAGGGAGCTAAGATCCCACAAGCTACAAGATGTGGCCAATATATATATATATATATTTAATTGAATGAAAAAGGGCAAATTTAAAACATCGTGACTAGTATGCAACACACACACACCACAGTATTTGTATTCAAGTGGCTTAGAATGCCTTTGGAAGAATACCCAGGAAACAGAACAGGGTCACTTTTGGGCAAGGGAGCCAGGGACGGCCAGAGATCAGAGAAAGATTATTTTTACTGAAAATTTTACTCATGGGCATGCCTTATCTTTCAAAAAGCCTGGGGTTACCATTTGTAAATCTAGAATTTCACTTAAAACTCTGAATTTTCAGCTTCGGTTAAAATATGAGATGATCTGCCAGCACTGGGGCTGTCAATCTGCAGGGAGACAATGGAGCTGATCTGGTGCTCAGGTACCAGGCTGCTCACCAGAGGGCAGGCTGGGCAGCAAGTGGCTAAGCCCTGGTATCCCGAACGCCCAGTCTCAGCTTCCACTGGTCACTTCAAGATACCAGGGAGGGCTCCCCTAGTGTTCCAGTGGTTAAGAATCTGCCTTACAATGCAAGCAATGTGAGTTTGACCCCTGGTCGAGGAAGATCCCGCATACCACGGAGCAACTAAGCCCGTGCACCACTAACTATTGAGCCCATGTTCCACTATAAGAGAAGCCACCGCAGCAAGAAGCCCGAGCACCGCAACTAGAGAGTAGCCCCCGTCACTGCAACTAGAGAAAGCTGGCAAGCATCAATGAAGACCCAGCACAGCCAAAAAATAAATAAATCTTAAAAAAAAAAAAAAAGATACCAGGGCCAGTGTTGTGGGCAGGGACTTCCCTCCCTGCACCCTGGGGGCACCCTCACCCACGGCTTGGTAGAGGGCCAGGAAGCCCTTGTGGAGGCCTGGGGTCTTGTCTTCAGAGGCCGGGGCACTGAAGGTCAGCCGCAAACTGTTCCCTGAGGACACAAACTCCCTCTGACCAGGGGGCCTGCCCAGCAGGGAGCCCTGCTGACCGCAGAACTGGCCGAGATCCATCCCACTGGCTGTGATCTGCAAGTGGAGGGGGTAGGCAGGTATGGGGTGATCCTGACCAACCGTGGTCATAGGGTCATGTCAGTGTGGACCCCAGCCCTGTCTTGAAGGTTCTGCACATTGTTGGGGTTTGGAAGCTGTACCACCTCCTTGAAACTTCCTTAAGTCAGTTCCTGTTCTATTCCTGTTTCCCAAGTTTCTTCAATCCATGACCAGATATCTAGCTGATTTCTTTAGCCTGCCATAGTTACATTATACAGCCCACCTTATTTTAGGAATTGAAATGGAAACTTATAATAAATGGATTGTACAATGTTATAGATGGAAGTTCATAACATTGTACCAGAGGCTGTGATCAAAATAATTTCCAAGAAAAAGAAATGCAAAAAGGCAAGATGGTTGTCTGAGGAGGCCTTACAAATAGCTGTGAAAAGAAGAGAAGTGAAAGGCAAAGGAGAAAAAGAAAGATATACCCATCTGAGTGCAGAGTTTCAAAGAATAGCAAGGGGAGATAAGAAAGCCTTCCTAAATGAAGAATGCAAAGAAATAGAAAAAAACAATAGAATGGGAAACACTAAAGATCTCTTCAAGAAAATCAGAGATACCAAGGGAACATTTCATGCAAAGATGGGCACAATCAAGGACAGAAACGGTATGGACCTAACAGAAGCAGAAGATATTAAGATGAGGTGGAAAGAATGCACAGAAGAACTATACAAAAAAGATCTTCATGACCCAGATAACCATGATGGTGTGATCACTCACCTAGAGCCAGACATCCTGGAATGTGAAGTCAAGTGGGCCTCAGGAAGCATCACTACAAACAAAGCTAGAGGAGGTGATGGAATTCCAGTTGAGCTATTTCAAATCCTAAAAGATTATGCTGTGAAAGTGCTGCACTTAATATGCCAGCAAATTTGGAAAACTCAGCAGTGGCCACAGGACTGGAAAAGGTCAGTTTTCATTCCAATCCCAAAGAAAGGCAATGCCAAAGAATGTTCAAACTACTGCACACTTGCACTCATTTCACACATTAGCAAAGTAATGCTCAAAATTCTCCAAGCTAGGCATCAACAGTATGTGAACTGAGAACTTCCCAGATGTTCAAGGTGGAGTTAGAAAAGGCAGAGAAACCAGAGATCAAATTGCCAACATCTGTTGGATCATAGAAAAAGTACGAGAATTCCAGAAAACCATCTACTTCTGCTTTATTGACTACACCAAAGTCTTTGACTCTGTGGATCACAACAAACTGTGGAACATTCTTAAAGCAATGGGAATACCAGACCACCCTACCTGCCTTCCTAGAAACCTATATGCAGGTCAAGAAGCAACAGTTCTGGACATGGAACAATGGACTGGTTCCAAACAGGGAAAGGAGTAAGTCAAAGCTGTATATTGTCACCCTGCTTATTTAACTTCTACATCATGTGAAATGCCGGGCTGGATGAAGCACAAGCTGGAATCAAGATTGCCAGGAGAAATATCAATAACCTCACATATGCAGATGACACCACCCTTATGGCAGAAAGTGAAGAGGAACTAAAGAGCCTCTTGATGAAAGTGAAAGAGGAAAGTGAAAAATTTGGCTTAAAACTCAACATTAAAAAAACTAAGATCATGGCATCCAGTCCCACCACTTCATGGCAAATAGATGGGGAAACAAAGGAAACGGTGACAGATTTTATGTTCTTGGTCTCCAAAATCACTGCAGATGGTGACTGCAGCCATGAAATTAAAAGACGCTTGCTCCTTGGAAGAAAAACAATGACAAACCTAGACAGCATATTAAAAAGCTGAGACATTACCTTGCCAACAAAGATCTGTCTAGTCAAAGCTATGATTTTTTCCAGTAGTCATGTATGGATGTGAGAGTTGGACTGTAAAGAAAGGCTGAGCGCCGAAGAATTGATGCTTTTGAACTGTGATGTTGGAGAAGACTCTTGAGAGTCCCTTGGACTGAAAGGAGATCAAACCAGTCAATCCTAAATGAAATCAATCCTGACTATTCATTGGCAGGACTGATGATGAAGCTCCAATACTTTGGCCATCTGATGCGAAGAACTGACTCATTGGATAAGATGCTGATACTGGGAAAGATTGAAGGCAGGAGGAGAAGGGGACAACAGAGGATGAGATGGTTGGATGGGATCACTGACTCAATGGACATGAGTTTCAGCAAGCTGCGGGAGTTGGTGATGGACAGGGAAGTCTGGCGTGCTGCAGTCCATGGGGTTGCAAAGAGTCTGACGCGACTGAGCGATTTAACTGAACTGAACATCCAGCTCCTAAGCCCGACAGTGCAGGCATACACCATGCTTGATGCTGCATTTTTAATGACTGATGTGTGAGTTCTTGCTTTCGACTCTAGGGATTTGCAGTGTTTGTGTGTCCCTTGGTGAGGCTTCCTGACCTGTGGCCTTCTCTCTTGTTGGTGGGGCCCAGATGGCAGGGTGCACAGGTAAGCATGGTGCCTCAGCTGGGAGACCTGGCTTCCTGGGTAAGCCTCGAGTTTCAGGGCCTGGCCCCCTCCCACTGCCCTGGGGCTCCAGCAAGGGCCCTCCCCATGTGGAGTCCCTCCAGAACCCCACCCAGCTCACTGTGATGGAGTCCCGCTCACAGTCCGGGGACGGTTCCAGGTCAAAGTCCTGGAACAGGAGCCTCACAGCATAGCCCTCTGGAGCCTCGATGTCCGTGGAGCTCTCCTGGCCTTTGACGTATGGCTCCGGGTACCCAGGGGACGTCAGCTTCTGGGGCAGCCACTGGGCCAGCAGCACCACGGAGCCCTGTGTGGGGCAAGCCTGGAGGACTCCCCAGAGGAGGAACCACCACTTGGGAGTGGGCCAGCGCAGATGGGGCTGCATGGCTGTGGCCTGGGGCCTGCGGAGACATGAGGGGGGCAGGTGGCGCTAAGAGCTGAGAGGACTGGGCCCCTCTGTCCACACCCTTATGGCCCCTCCTGCCCCAATTCCTTCAGCCTCCTGGTCAGCCTGTGCTTTGACTGTGGGTTTTGCACTGCTGCCCACCTCCCTGGAGAGGCCCATCCAAGCAGGGGCTGTTTTCTGTCTGCTTCAGCCAACCCCAGGCCCACCCTGGCGTCTGAGGAGCCTGGAGGTTTACAAGTGAGAGGCATTTACATGTGATAGTGTCCTGGCTGGAGCTTGAGCCAATACACCCCAGGGATGGCTGCTGGAGGGAGGGTGGGTGTGTGTGTGTGTGTGTGTGTGTGTGTGTGTGTGTGTGTGTGTGCACATCTGGTGTGTGTGTGTGTGTGTGTGTGTGTGTGTGTGTGTGTGTGTGTGTGTGTGCACATCTGCCCCAGGGTGCCTTTCCCGTGTCCCCAGACTTCTCTCTGCCTCTAATCTCCTCAGCCTCCTCAGCCTCTCCATCCTCCCCAGTCTCCTCAGCCTTTCCAGCCTCTCCAGCCTCCTCAGCCTCTCTAGCCCCTCCAGGCACACTCACATGTCGTGTCGCCTGGGCAGCGGGTGGAGTGAGGCTTCCCCAGAAACAGTTCCCACAACTCTGAGACCAGGCATCTGGAACCCGACATCTGAGTCCTGAGAGGACTTGGCCCGGGCCAGGGAACAGGAAGTGGGGCTGGAGAAGGCCCTGTGGGGGAGGAGGGAGAAGTTACTGGAAATGAGTTGAGTAATTCTCCGCAGTTCCCTTTTCTCTAATTCTCTGGATTGAGCGCCACCTGCTGTCTGATTCAAGAATAGCTCACCTACCCCAAAGCAGAGGAAAAACAACTCCACAACCGCCCTGGCCCCAAGAGGCCATCAGGGGTGGGTGGAGGCACCAACTCTTGTCTTTTTCGCACTGTTTAATTTTTACCGTGTGCGTGTCTCACACTCGGTAGGATGGCTCCTTCTGAGTTAGCCTTTCGCCTTTAATCAGCAAGACTTCTCCTTCCCTGACCTCCTGCTCATTCTGTAACCAGCCAGCCTCTTGTAGACATTGAACTTTGTGACCACGCTACCTCCCGCCTCACCAAACAGGACTTGGGGCCGCCCTGAGGCAGTCCTTGAATCCGGCTCACAGGCCCCGGATGCTGCTTGTCCAGCAGGCTCGGGCTGACGCAAGACAGGGTCTGTTTCAGGCCAAAGCTTCTGTAGGCAGGTGGAGGGGGGTGGGGGCGTGTCTGTGGACAAAGGGCTGCCCTGTCTGAACGCCCAGTACGTGCCATAAAGCTGATTCCTGTCTCTCCTGGTAGGTCACAACGCAGGGATTCCTCCTGTTAATTCAAGTACCTGCAGGCTCCGAAGCTCTTAAAAACTTTGGGGGAAAAAAAAAAAGGTCAAACAGAGTAATGGAATTTTACCTTTATGCTAGAAAGGAGAAGAGAGTCCCAAAGGTATCTGTCTGGTCTAACAAATAAACCACAGTCTCACAAGTACTTATGCTTTCTGGAAATGGAAAAGGTTAATTAGTTAATTTACTATTATTTTGTGGACCATTTTTAAAGACTTTATTGAATTTGTTACAATATTGCTTCTGTTTATGACTCAACTGGTAAAGAATCTGCCTGCAATGTGGGAGACCTGGGTTCCATCCTTGAGTTGTGACGATCCCCTGGAGAAGGGGAAGGCTACCCAACTCTGGGATTCTGGCCTGGAGAATTCCATGGACTGTATAGTCCATGGGGTCACAAAAAATCGGACACGACTGAGTGACTTCCACTTTCACTTTTCTGTTTTACATTTTGGTTTTTTGGCTGCAAAGTACCTAGGACCTTAGCTTCTGGACCACGGGTTGAACATGCACTCCCTGCATTGGATGCTGAAGTCTTAACCTCTGAACCGTCAGGAAAGTTCCTGAAGAGGTTAAGTTAAATATCGTTTTCAGAGGAATAAGTTATTAATGGCTGACCAGAGTTGCAGCCTTTTGTTTGTTTGTTTTGGGGCTGTGCTACACAGCAGACAGGATCTTAGTCCCCCAACCAAGGATTGAACCTGCCCCAGGCAGTGAAAGCTTGGCATCTTAACCACTGGATTTCCAGAGAATTCCTGAGGTGCCGCCTTTTAAAGTTTATAGATGCCATTGCACTGCTCCTATAGCAATCATCCCTGAAGTCTGAATATTTTAAAAAGATTCCTCCATAGAAGTTACACTCCCAAAGATGATAGAAGTATAACAGAGAACAGGATTATTTATCTTCACTGAATGTTCTCGATTCATCCTTTTATCAGGATCAACTCTGTGAAGAAGAATCATGTCTGATTTTCTGCGACTCTAGGATAAGAAGGATTATACTCTCATCTTCCTGAGATTTATTTCATGAGCATTTGTGGGCTTGCTTTCTAAAACCCAGTACCAGCATTTCATTACAGAGTATTTAGAGGGGAAAAAAAGGGCAGCTTAACATGTTCAAAGGAAAAGAGAAAGTTAAATGGATATGGGACACATTGTGTTTTCCATCTTCAGGTGGGAGAACGGTCCTTTCCCTCCAAGGGGAGTGTGAGGGCTTGGCCTGAGCGAGGCTGTGGGACTGTGTCTGGGGACGGCTCAAGGAACAGGTGCAGTGGAAAGTTCTTGGAAATATAGAGATTGTCAGCATGACCTTAAAAAAGTCTCTAGATACTACTTGCTGTCTGACTCAGGGGTAAATATTGGAGATGGTTTATTTTTATTCTATTTTTTGGCCCTGTAGCATGCAAGATCTTAGTTCCCCAACCAAGGATTGAATCCCGGCCTCCCTGGGTTGGAACCTCAGAGTCTTAACCGCTGGAGCACCAGGGAAGTCCTGAAACCTGCCCTTTTATTGATATATAACTCTTAGGGTTACAAGGAGCACCTGGGAAGCCAGAGAACCATCCACAGGCATGAACAACAGTGCCGGTCCATGACCCATCTGGTGGGAAGACACCAGCTGAGGCTCCCATGGGGCCTGGGGATCCTCCTCTAGTCTTCCGTTGGAGCATCATTCCCTGTTCCCTTGGACAGTCTGTGTGGGCTGGGTTGTACTCTGCTCCTAAGCTTGTGCTCCCTTCCTAAGAGCAGGATTTAGTGAAGTACCTTGGTTAGCCCATCGTTCCTGGAGACATCTGGAGGAGAGGAGGAGGAGGCCCTTGAAAGAAAACCCCAAGGCAGGCAGGACTCCAATTTGCATGGGACTAAAAGCCTTCTTGGGATGTGGGGCTTTCAGTTTCAAAACTGGGGAGATTCTGGATGAACCAGGACAGCTGGTCACTCTAAATGGACAGGGGTTAAAGTGCTAGCTGGAGACTGGGTGGGAAAGAGGGCAGGGGACCAAGAGGGTGAAGGGGAGAGACCCCTCTTGCAGCTGGAGTCTGGAGAGGCCCAGGGCCTGGATGTAGTCCCCATTTTGGTGAATCTGACGCTTTGCACAGGAAAACCTGACCAGGGCCCACCTGGATGGTGCAGCTGTAGTGTATGTTGGGGAAAGCCATAGGGACTGGGGGCTGAGAAGGAGCCTCAGCTGGTGACCGCAGGCCCATGTGGGACTGGGGGGGAGGGGCTAGTGAGGCAGGCCCGTGTGGGGCTGCTGGGGGTCAGCAGTTCCCCAGTCCTGCTTCCAGGATCACCTCCCCTCTCTGGGACCTCCTCTCCAGCTGGCAGGGAGATAGAAGCAGCTGTTGCTCTGCAGTTTGTAACCTGGGCAGAGAAGCAGAAGTAGCTGCCCCATCGATTATGGCAGAGATTTAGGCATGGGGGGTCCTCAGGGCTGGGAGTGGGGAAGTAGGGGAGCCTTGGGAAAGGGAGCAGGTCTTAGGGAAAGCAAGCATGCTTTTCTTAATTTCTGCACCACGGGGTGCTTTTGCTCACCTCCATCTGCATGTGGGCACAGGCCATGTGAGGATAAGAGGTGGGGGCCATAGCATTGAGCCCGACCCACCTTCCTAAGCTCCAAGCTCAAGTGCATCATTCTCTCGCTGTGTGATGCTTGGCTCATAATCAGGCTGTAAGCTACTCGAGTGTCTCAGATATTTCTACATCATTCCTCTCAACAATGGCTGTTTGGGGGCAGGCTCCAGGCAACCCAGCTAGGACTAAAAGAAGATGACTTAAATTTGGGCTATTGCTCATCTCAAGACAGTCTACAGGTTGAGTGAACCAAGTTAACTGCCTACTTGAAAAAAAAAAATCAATAGTTTTTGGAAGAACATCACAGAAGCCACAGACTTTAAAATGTCCAGGATATAATCCACAATTACTCCAAATAAGGAGATACAGGAAAACACAAATCACACTCTAGAGAAAGACAACAGACCAGCCCCTGAGATGACCCAGATGGTGGAGTCAGGGCCCAAGGACTTCAGCACACAGAGATGCAAAGCTACAGTCTGTCGGGTAGCAAGCTATGCTCCTTTGAAAGAAAAAAGACAGGAACACAAGCAGAAAAACAGAAACTTAAGATATAGAACCAAAAAGAGGCAGGATATGAAATTTTAAAAAATCACTGGCTTAATAGAAAGATGGAGATGGTAGAAAAGTCAGTGACCTTGAAGATAGATAAATAGAAATTAACCTATTTGAAGGACAGAGGGGAAAAAACTTTCAAAATGAGCAGAAACTCAGGGGGACAATATTAAAAAAAACCTTCTAAGATATGTATTCTTGGAGTCCCAGAAGGAGAGGAGGGAGAGAGAGTGAGGCAGCAAAAATATTCAAAGGAATAATGGCTGGAACTTTCCAGGTTTTGTGAAAGGCATATATCTTCAGGTTCAAGAAACTTCATAAACTCCAATCGGAATTGAAAATAAACAAAAAGGCACATCAGAGTCAAACTGCTAAAAACCAACGATAAGACGGGAATCTTGAAAGAGGCTGGACAGAGATAAAGGACATGCCGCAGAGAACAACATTCTCAATGTCACTGCTTTCTCATAAAAAACCATATAGAAGCAAGCAGTGTCGCAGCATCTTCAGAACACCAAAAGAAAAAAAGTCCTCAGCTCCGAGTTACTTTGCCAGTGAAAATGTTCTTCAAGATTGAAGATGAAATGAAAGCATTTTCAGATAAAAGAAAACTTCAAGACTTTGTCGTGAGCAGAGCTGCTGTGGGAGAGATGCTCCAGTCTGTAGGGTTATGGGCAGGAATCAAGGTGAATGAGCTGAGCTGGAGGACAGACCAGAGACCCTGATGGCTCAGAGGGTAAAGAATCGGCCTGCAATTTAGGAGGCCTGGGTTCGATCCCTGGGTTGGGAGGATCCCCCGGAGGAGGGAATGGCAACTTACTCCAGTATTCTTGCCCGGAGAATTCCATGGACAGAGAGCCTGGCAGGCTGCAGTCCACGGGGTCGCAAAGAGTCGGACACGACTGAAGCAAGTTGGCATGTGAGCAGAGTTGATTTATAGGCTTGTGCCAGTCTCTGAAAGGCTATCGACAAGGGATGCTAATACTGCAAAAAGAAACTAGAAACTAGAAGGAGGAGTCAAGAAAAGTTAGAATATTCACTTGCCGAGACAAAAGCTGAGCTAGAGGCCCTGAATAGCAGAATGAATAATGCAGAAGAAAGACTAAATGATCTCAGTACTTCTCAAGGGTATAGAGTTTGAGACAAGTTGCCTAGAGCAGGCACTAAAAGTAAATTTAAAAACAAGATTAAAAAAATCAGAAGGCAAAGAGGTAGAGCTAAGAGGCCAATCTATGGATTGAAATGAAATTCTGAACTCTAACTCCATTTAATTTGGGACGACTTGCTTCTAGTAGGGTGACCTATTAGAAATCATCCTGGTTTGTCTGGGACACAGGGCTTTCAATCCTAAAATGGATTCAGTCCCAGGCAGACTGGCAACTTCTTGTCTTTCAATCATCTATTCTGTCCCCCTTCCCTTAGTCAAATGTGAGCCCCTAAAGAGTAGAAGCACATTTGCTCTGTGGAGGCCCCCACCCTCAGCAGGAGAACTGAATAAAGAAAATAAAGGAAACAAACTATGAAATTCTAAGTACACTATGTCCACAAAAATGGAAAACACAGGAACATTCTAAAATAAATACCCTATACAGGAATAGGGCTATGGATGGTTTTAAAAAATGTTACTTTGTTAAGTGAAATTCTTGTAATGTTACTAAATGACTTTGATAATTACAAAAGGACTTGGTAGTTATGGAAGTACTGAGGCTGATGCTGAAGCTGAAGCTCCAATACTTTGGCTTCCTGATGCAAAGAGCTGACTCACTGGAAAAGACCCTGATGCTGGGAAAGATTGAGGGCAGGAGAAGCAGGGAGTGACAGAAGATGAGATGGTTGGATGGCATCACTGACTCAATGGACATGAGTATGAGCAAGCTCCAGGAGTTGGTGATAGACAGGGAAGCCTGGCATGTTGTAGTCTATGGGGTCGCAAAGATTCTGACACGACCGAACGACTAGACAACAAAAATGATCATTGTGACCAAACAGCCCTTTCTAAGCCAGATGAGATTAGAAGAATGAGGCCATGGATCCTGAAGACAATGATAGACCTTGGCTCTGGGGGCATCTTGAATCCATGGGGTTAATGCCGCACAGATCCTTTCAATCCTGGGAGCTTCCCAGCTTTCAATCCTGGGGAGCAACTGTGTTCAGTTGCTTTAGCTGTGTCCTACGCTTTGTGACCCCATGGACTTTAGTCTGCCAGGCTCTTCCAGGTTTCTCCAGGCAAGAATACTGGAGTGGATTGCGATGCCCTCCTCCAGGAGTTCTTCCAGACCCAGGGATAGAACCTGGGACTCCCACATTGCAGGCAGATTCTTTATTGATGAGACTATCGGGGAAGCTCCTGGGAGTTTATATCTCAAAGCAAATCTGTATTCTGCTGTCTTTACTCTGCCCTTATCTCCAGTTCTCACTTACACCTTCTGAGCCAACTTCTGGGTCTACTGAGTTGTGTTTCTCATTAACTGAGGAAGGCAGAGGGCTGAGGCAGGGAGGGGGGCAGTCTTTAAAGCTGTGGTGGGATGGAGACAGAGCAGGGGGAGAACATGGCCACCAGGGCACTAAGTACAGAGACTCATTTTCAGTTTGGATTTTTATTTTTGCTTTTATTTTTTTAAGTAAATAAATAAATGTATTTATTTTTGGCTGTGCCGGTTCTTTGTAATAGTGCACGGGCTTCTCATTGCAGTAGCTTCTCTTGTTACAGAGCATGGGCTCTAGGGCACAGGCTCAGTAGTTGAAGCATTCGGGCCTAATTGCTCTGAGGTATGTGGGATCTTCCTGGATCAGGGATCCAATCTGTGTCTCCTGCATTGGCTGGTGGATTCTTAACCACTGGACCACTAGGGAAGTCCTTGGATTTTATTTTTGCAATTCCCATTGTTGCTGCCACCTGCTGTCCTGCATGGGGAAGGGCCCACGAGGGCAGGGATGGCCGGGTGGCGGGTGGAGGTGGGGTGCTGGATTTTCCAGATCAGGGAGGTTTTTCTGCAGCCTTCATTAGACCTTAGAATTTAAAGAGGAGTTTGCTGTCTCTTGGACTCCAAACAACCTCAGAAGACCCTGGGCTGAAAGGGTGGGGCAGTTTCCTGTCTTTAGACAGCTCGCCCCGGATCAGGACAGGTTCCATGCCCAGAGTCAGGTGAGGAGAGGTACAGGAGGTGGAGAGCAGATGGGGCTAAGGAGGCCTGAGTCAGGGATCCTGGGCTTCTGTCTTTAATGGTCAGTATAGATGTGGGCAGACCAGGGATTTAGAGGTAAGAGTGACTCTGCTGGACATGGTGAACCGACTTACGGACAAGAATTGGGGGGAAGAAGGAGAGGGTGAGACGAATGGAGAGAGCAGCATGGAAGCATATAGTCTACTGTGTATAACATAGATAGCCAATGGGAATTTGCTATATGACTCAGGGAACTTAAACCAGGGCTCTGTAATAATCTAGAGGGATGGGATAGGGTGGGAGGTGGAAGGTGGGAGGTAGGTCCAAAAGGGAGGGGACATATGTACAGTTCAGTTCAGTTGCTCAGCTGTGTCCGACTCTTTGTGACCCCATGGACTGCAGCACACCAGTCCTCCCTGTCCATCACCAACTTCCGGAGTTTACTTAAACTTGTGTCCATTGAGTCGGTGACACCATCCAACCATCTCATCCTCTGTTGTCCCCTTCTCCTCCTGCCCTCAATCTTTCCCAGCATCAGGGTCTTTTCAAGTGGCCAAAGTACTGGAGTTTCAGCTTCAACATCAGTCCTTCCAGTGAACACTCAGGACTGATCTCCTTTAGGATGGACTGGTTGGATCTCCTTGCAGTCCAAGGGACTCTCAAGAGTCTTCTCCAACACCCCAGTTCAAAAGCATCAATTCTTTGGCCCTCAGCTTTCTTTATAGTCCAACTCTCGCATCCATACACGACTACTGGAAAAACCATAGCCTCGACTAGGTGGACCTTTGTTGGCAAAGTAATGTCTCTGCTTTTTAATATGGTGTCTAGATTGGTCATAACTTTCCTTCCAAGGAGGAGCAAGTGTCTTTTAATTTCATGGCTGCAATCACCATCTGCAGTGATTTTGGAGCTCAAAAAAATAAAGTCAGCCACTGTTTACACTGTTTCCCCATCTATTTGCCATGAAGTGATGGGACCAGATGCCATGATCTTAGTTTTCTGTATGTTGAGCTTTAAGCCAACTTTTTCACTCTCCTCTTTCACTTTCATCAAGAGGATCTTTAGTTCTTCTTTGCTTTCTGCCATAAGGGTGGTGTCATCTGCATATGTGAGGTTATTGATATTTCTCCTGGCAATCTTGATTCCAGCTTGTGCTTCATCCAGCCCAGTGTTTCTCATGATATACTCTGCATATAAATTAAATAAGCAAGGTGACAATATCAGCCTTGATGTATTCTTTTTCCTATTTGGGACCAGTCTGTTGTTCCATGTCCAGTTCTAACTGTTGCTTCCTGACCTGCATAGAGATTTCTCAAGAGGCAGGTCAGGTGGTCTGATATTCCCATCTCTTTCAGAATTTTCTACAGTTTATTGTGATCCACACAGTCAGAGCCTTTGGCATAGTCAATAAAGCAGAAAGACATATGTATGCCTCTGGCTAATTCATGTTGATTAGCAGAAATGAAACCAATATTGTAAAGAAATTATCTTTCAATTAAAAAACAAATTTTTAAAGATGAGTGACTCTGTTGGAATTGGGTCTGTCCTTGCTCCCGTACCCCTGAGTCATCTCTGGTTTCAAGCTAACTTCCATAGCCTAAGGGTGTTTGGGTGGGACTGAGTCAATCTGAGGGCTTCCCAAGTGGCGCTAGTGGTAAAGAACCAAACTGCTAATGCAGCAGACTTAAAGAGATGCAAGTTTGATCCCTGGGTTGGGAAGATCCCCTGGAGGAGGTCATGGCAAACTACTCCAGGATTCTTGCCTGGAGATTCCCATGGACAGAGGAGCCTGGTGGGCTATAGTCTATAGGGTTGCAAAGACTTGGACACTACTGAAGTGACTTAGCACACACACACACACACACACACACTCATGAAACAATCTGAAAGGCAGGTCTGCCACTAGCCTTGCCCCTTTTGTCCACCTTCCCTACACTGTCAGCTGTCTGTCTACAGTATCAACTGATCACACTCCTCCCCAGTTTAAAACTTCTCAATGACTTTTCTCTCTGATCCTCAAGATGAAGACCAGGCTCTGTCTTTATCAGGGCACCTTCTTCATTACAGGCCCACAGAGGTACCCATCTATATCTGTGGATGAGCTCCTGCTGTGGGGCAGGGAGGGACAGCAGGCACCAGGTAGGTGTTGGAGTTTTCAAGGCAGGTGCCCAGGGAGGGAGGGAGCCCGTGGTAGACAGGGGTGTCCAGGAGCTGGGGTTGGCAGCGGGGGCATTTGGTCATGGAAAAGGTGCCTGAGCATCCTTCCTGTTCTAACCCAGAGGGGGAGGGAGGGAGGCTCACCTCCAGTAGCCCCACCCCCTTCACTGCTCCGAAGTGAGAGTGCCGGCCTTTGTCATGTGACCCCACCCCTTGATGCTGTGTTGTTGTTGTTGTGTCTAACTTTTTGCGACCTCATTGACTGCAGCACACCAGGTTCCTCTAACTGCTGCTCTCTGTCCTCCGCTGTCTCTCGGAGTTTGCTCAAATTCACGTCCGTTGTGTCAGTGATGCTATCTAACCATCTCATCCTCTGCCGCCTGCTTCTCCTCCTGCCTTCAACCTTTCCCAGTATCAGCATCTTTTCCAGTGAGTTGGCTCTTTGCATCAGGTGGCCAAAGAACTGGAGCTTCAGCTTCAGCATCAGTCCTTCCAATGAATATTCAGGACTGATTTCCTTTAGGACTGACCGCTTTGATCTTCTTTCAGTCCAAGGGACTCTCAAAAGTCTTCTCCAACATTCCAGTTCAAAAGCATCCATTCTCCTGTGCTCAGCTTTCTTTATGGTCCAACTCTCACACCCATACACGACTACTGGAAAAACCATAGCTTTGACTAGATGGGCCTTTGTCAGCAAAGTGATGTCTCAGCTTTTTAATATGCTGTTTAGGTTTGCCATAGCTTTTCTTCCAAGGAGAAAGGATCTTTAATTTCGTGGCTGCAGTGATGGTCCATGGTGATTTCGGAGTCCAAGAAAATAAAATCTGTCACAGCTTCCACTTTTTCCCTTCCACAGCTGGGTACCTCGCCCTTTGTTAGAGAGAGCAGCCTTGTGGATGGATGGTGTCCTTGAGATGGCTCAGCAGGGTCTCACCTGGTGGCCTGGCTAATATTCACTCTGGTCTTCATTTGGTGGTAGGGCTCTGGCATCGTGATGGATCTGGCCTGGTGAGTGTTCAGAAGTCACAGTGTGGCTGGCCAGGGGGCTGCCTGTAGTCTCTGACCTTTGGGGAGAACACAGGGAAACAGAAGACACCTTCCCTAGTGGCCTCCTCTTTCCTGTCATTAGATTTGGCTAAACCCGCTGGCATCTGCTGTGAGTCTTCTTCCACCCATGTTTCTCCATCTCACCCTCCCTCTTTTCAGCAAAGAAGGATCTGGCTCTAGGATCACTTGCTGGCCCTTGAAGGCTGGGGAGGATCCCAGAGATTCCCTACTCTGCGAGGTATCCCGAGAGTCCAGGTGCAGGTATGGCTTTTCCCAGACTTGTCTGTGTGGATACCACCCCCCGCCCCGCCCGCATTGCTGCTGGTCTTCAGGTCCCTGCTGCTCTGTCCTCTGCAGAATTTATCAATCAGCTTCCCACCAGCACAGACGTGACTCTAGCTGAGACCCCCCTCCCTGCCTCTGGATGGGCATGCTTTCTAATGACGTGAGACTTAATAAGGTGGACTCTGCTGCACTATTGAAACCACAGAGTAAGGTCACACACCTGTCAAAGGGGCGGGCTATCACCCGAAGATGCTGGATGTTCTTTGTAACAACTACCTCTGGAAGACGTGGGGTCTCAGATAGTGGTCCAGCAGGTGGGCCTCTAAGAGGAAGAACAGAGGCCACCTGTCTGTCTCTGACCTCCATTCTTTTTAGACATCGAGAGGACTGGACACTGAGATGTGGGCCCTGGTTCTGGGTGCTCAGGTGTCTGAGCTTAGGGCTAGGATGGAAGGGCCTATGACACTAGATATGGAGCCATAGCTTTTTGTGGATGGACAGGTTTTTATTGTCCTAAGTCATCTTCCCCAATTCTTAAAAAAAATTTTTTTTTATTTTTTAAATTATGAAAGTCTGATAGCACATTTATAGGAGACTTGGAAAATACAGAACAAAGTCACATGCACTGTTGTTCAGTTGCTAAGTTGTGTCTGACTCTTTGTGACCCCATGGACTGCAGCACACCAGGCTCCTCTGTCATGGGATTCTTCAGGCAAGAATACTGGTGTGGGTAGCCATTCCCTCCTCCAGGGGATTGTCCCGACCTAGGGATTGAACATGAGTCTCCTACATTGCAAGCAAACTCTTTACCACTGAGCCACCAGGGAAGCCTGAGAAAGAGCAAAGCAGGGGCCCAAATGGCTTAAAATAAAAAAAATATATATATATATTATGGAAGAGCTCTTGACTTTAGATGTACCCTCTTAACAAAATTTTAAGTGTACAAGGGTTAGCTATAGGTACAATGTCTTACAGAAAATCCAAAAATGTCTTTTATAATCTGGCCTTGGAAGTAACAGAGTATCCCCGTTGCCATGTTATATTGGTTCCACAGACCAACTCTGATACAATGTGTGAAGAGGCAACTCCAGGAAGGGAATTCTGAGAATCAGGGATCCTTGGGGGCTAGATTGGGGGCTGGCTATCACACAAGTAGACAGATTATTTTATTTTATGCAGTTTCTTTTTAAAAAATTAACTAACTAATTAATTTTGGCTGTGCTGGATCTTCATCGCTGCATGGGGGCTTTCTCTAGTTATGGTGCCAGAGGCCTATTCTTCTTTGCAATGCTTGGGCTTCTCCTTGCGGTGGCTTCTCTTGTGGCATAGCACGGGCTCTACAATGTGTGGGTTTTAGTAGTTGGGGAGCATGGGCTTTGTTGCCCTGTGGCAAGTGGAATACTCCCCGCCCAGGGATCGAACCTGTGTCCTCTGCATTGGCAGGCATATTCTTAACCACTGGACCACCAGGGAAGTCCAGAAGTAGACAGCTTATTTTAGTACAATAAATGCAGAGAATCACCTAGCAGGATGTCATTTTTGCTAGATATGGTTGTATGTTAGATGCAGTAACCTGAAGTCAGAGTGCCTTTCAGGGCTTTGACCCTCTCCTCCTCATCCCTAACAACTGAAACACTCCTTCATCCACCCCATCAAGGACTGCAGAGATCAAAGTATGGCCTATAGGGGACCAAACATGAGAGGAGGTGGGGCTTTGGGAAGACAGCCAAGGGTTAAAAAGGACCAAGAAGCTGTTGAAAAGGAGAGGGATGGTTAAGGAAAGAGAAGCCCCAGACAGGACGCCTTTTCCAACCTTGGGAGGGTAAACACAGCGAGAATCTAGGACTGCGGTCCCCCGCCAGCAGATTGTCCAAAGAGACGAGTTCAGAGGCTGGAGGTTTCAGTTCCAAAGCTCTTACCCTCCTGGGGGCTTTGTGCTGACTCTCAAGCCTGAAATAGAGTCCTTTAGTGAAGGACTCTTTAAACATAGCGTGTATGTGCCTGGCTTGCTAATGGGCAGGCGGTTCTGCTGTAGCCAGCGCCATCCCTTCCTTTGACAATAAGGAGTTTGTGGGCAAGGCTGCACTTGGACCTCAGATGATCCACTTCTGTCATACTCTCTGTTCTAGCTCCTTTTGTTTTCTCCAAGACTTTAACAAACCCTTATTTGAAACAGTGCCCCTTATCACATCTGAGCTGCTCACAAAGAAAGGAGGGGAGGGAAGTGGCAGCAAAGGCAGGGGAGCCCTCCCCAGGAGAGTGGGGGAGCACTCTGTGACCTAGCTGCCCTTCCCTTGTCGGGGTTCTCTCTCCATCTGGGACCTCACATGTTAAGAATGACAGTAGATTCCTCACAGGTGGGTCAAAGACAGCAGTGGGCAAGGTTTGTCTGCAAACCGCTGGGAGGAGAGAGGAAGCCAAGGGGAGAGGCGGGTGTGGAAGGCAGGATGGTAGATGTTACAGAGCATGGAGGCTGAGTGGACAGGTCCTGTGAAAAGACCAAGGCTCAGCAGTGAAATAGTTTGCCCAAGGTCACACAGTGAGGCAGTGACAGCACCTTGGAAAGCCGTGCTTTTAGGTTTGTTTTGCCCAGAACATGGAAGAGAGAAGAGCTGGCTCCCAGCAATCCTCTAGAATGTGGATGACAGGCCATACAGATGGGAGTTCCCTGGTGATCCAGCTGTTGAGAATCTGCCTTCCAATGCAGGAGCTGTGGTTTCGATCCCTGGTCATGGAACTAAGATCCTACATGCCTCAGAGCAACATGCTGAAGAGACAGAAAGGCCCCCCCCCCGCCCCCTGCCACAATGAAGAGCCTCGCAGCCCCCCCCACCCCCCACCGATGGAATACACATATTTGTGGCTCATCTGCAGGGTGGGAAGGACTGGGGAAGCCCAGCACAAATGGAGAGATGGCTGGAGCCTCCTTCATGCAGAGGATAACATCTGAGGGGAGGGAATGGGGCCAGGACTCTGCTCTTTCTTTTGAGACTCCAGGGTTTGGAGTGGCCTCTAAGGGTACCCTGACACAGTAGGGGGTCCCACTGAGTTACGGGATCGGCTCCTGGTTGGGATGCCTTTGTGTTCTGCAGGTGAGGACTTTCCTGCTGCTCTTTCAACCTGCAAGTATGGGCACATGGGGTAGCTGCATGGAGATGGTGGCTAAGGTGAGGGGGCAGCTTGGGGGATACACAGCTTAGACTGTCACTCCTGCCTGCTGTGGAGCCCCAACGAGAAGGTGGAGTCTGATTTCTTGGGCAACATGGGGTTGTCTACTTCAGGGCATATGCCCACTCCTGACCTCTTGTCCAGGTTGGTCAGTTTCTTCTGAGCAGAGGGATCTGGACTGATCTAGGGTAGCTTAGCTGGTAAAGAATCCACCTGCAATGCAGGAGACCCTGGTTCGATTCCTGGGTCAGGAAGATCCCCTGGAGAAGGGATAGGCTACCCACTTTCTGGGTTTGATCCCTGGGTTAGGAAGATCCCTTGGAGGTTGGCAAGGCAACCCACTCCAGTGTTCTCGCCAGGAGAATTCCCATGGACAGAGGAGCCTGGCAGGCTATAGTCCATGGGGTTGCAAAGAGTCAGACATAACTGAATGACTAAGCACAGCACAGAGAATCACTTGGGGTTCAGGCCTGGAAAGTTGCTTGTGACCATTCGGTGCTATCTGGGCCTGGTGGTTGGGGAGGGCTCAGTGGCCTGGCATGGAGCTGGGTTAGAAGGATGCAGTCACTCTATGTCATGGGGAGATAAACATTCTTGATTCCTGATCATCTCCCTGGGGGGCTAAGACTCTGGTCAACAAAATTAAAGCTGGTCCTGGGATCCACCACTTTGTGATCCTGGAAATGTTGGGGTGGGGTCACTGGTCCATAGCTGTTTTGCCCGCACCCCAACTTTTGCCTTTTCATCACTCACCCATCAGCGCCCCTGATGACTAACTCCTCCATCTGAGAGTGAGTGGTTCAGCCTGATTTGAATGAGGGGTAGGGCCTTGGCATAGTGAGCCCATGTGGGCTGAGAACTGGATTGTGTGTGTGTGTGTGTGTCTGTCTGTCTGTCTGGCGGGAGCAGGGATGGAGTGTGTCTATCCAACAGGGTGTTGGAGGAGGGACTGAATTTGGTGGGTAACTGGCTCCCACTGCAGCAAGCAGCGCCCCCTGCTGCCCACAAGGGAAACAGCAGCTTGAATCTGGGTGGGTCCTCTTCTACTTGCAGGGACCCCGAAGCAGCTCAGTCCATCCTCTGGTGGCTCGTGTTCCTTTGGGGTCTGCAGGCCTCTTGTTGGATTCTGGCTCCTGGAGGGGAGGGATCCAGAGGAAGCTGCGGACCCGCGGTTGGGAGGGTGTGGGTGCTCGCATCATAGGAGTCCTGGGGGAAGAGTCTGCTTCTGCTGGGGTCCAGCTGTGACCGGGGAGGCCAACGTGCTCCCAGGTCAGGCCCTCTGGAGAGACCCCAGCCAGGGACCGACATGCAGAGCACAGCGGGCAGTCCTGTGCATAGAGGCCTGGACGTGCGCTGTGAGCTCCGAGTGGCCGGGACCTGGTGAATACACACCCAGAGCATTTTCCATGGCTTCGCTGCACCCAGAAGGGACAGGTAGGGTCCCCAGTTCTCGGAGGGCTCTCCCCTCCCCACCCTGCTGGAGGCCCTGCACAGAGGCTGCGCAGGGAAGAAGCGGCTCAGGTCCGCTCTGAGTTTTGTCTAAATTTTTTCCAGGCTGGTGCGGGGCTTGAGTGCTGTATTCCTAGTTTGTGGCCGGAGCCCCAGAGACCATCTAGAATGTGCAGGGGTCCAGCCATTGCAGGAAGAGGAGGCAGGGGTGTGCATCCAGTGAGCACCGGCCAGGGACTTTCCAGCAATCCCCTCCCCTCCCGTCCCCTCCCCCGGCCAGGCGCTGTCCCCACCCCGCCTAAGCCCTCTCTCTGTGCTCTTGCCCCACGGGACTTTTATTCTGAAAGAGCCAAGGCCTCTGTAGGTAGGGAGGTGACCCGAGGCTGGAGCTGGCCTGGCCTCTGGACAGGCCCTACCCTTCTGGGCTGTTTCCCAGGGCAGTGATTCTGGGCCCCTATGGGAGGAGCCATGCTGTCTTCAGTTGTCCTTCTTACCTTCTGTCCCCAGCCTTGCTGGACTGTAGGCAGAAGGTCTTTGAGGTCTGTTGCCTTCACACCTACTATTGCCTTCACACTGTCATGTCCCTCATCTTTCACGTCCTTGGCCTTGAACCCTCTGAGAAATGGAGTCGTGGTACATGCCTGCTCAGCTGTGTCTGACTCTTTGCAACCCCATGGACTGCAGCCCCCCAGGCTCCTCTGTCCATGACGTTCTCCAGGCAAGAATACTGGGGTGGGTTGCCATTTTTTTCTCCAGGGGATCTTCCTGACCCAGGGATTGAACCTGGGTCTCCTGCAGCTCCTGCTTTGGCAGGTGGATTCTTTACTACTGTGCCACCTGGGAAGCCCAACCATATCATTAAACAAGATGTCACGGCCAACATCGAGTCCGGCCCTCCAAATGTGAATTTCCGAGCTCAGAGGGCACCCAGGAAGAACAATGCCTGCAATCCAGCAGCTGTCAGGCTGCAGCCATTCCCTATGGTCCATCAATTGAGGAACTAAGGATGTGAAAATCAAATCACAAATCAAATCAAATCTCAGGATGCTGCCCCCAGATAGCTGAGGTGCATATGAAAAGAATGCTTTCAGTAAGCCCAGGCTCTTGCATCTTCCCATACATAGAAAAGAGCTAAATTCCTTAACTTGAGATAACTGGTTTTCCTTAACTAACAATAATCTTTTGATGTTCAGACTGCCTGCCCCTTGTTGCAGGACTTGACATAACCTGACTGACAACCCCCACACCCCAACAGTTCTCTCAGTGTCACTTGAGATGCTGTCTTCTGGGTCTGAAGTCTTAAAAATTCTCACTAAATAAAACATAACTCTGAACTTTCAGGTTGTGACTATTTTTAAGTGGACACCTTCATCCGTTTCCCTCTTCAGTCCTTTTTGACCCTCTTGTTGCCTGTCCTTCCCAAAGCAGACATGGAGACCAGCTCACTATATAGAAACTTTCCGCCTCCCCTGGCACCAGATAAAGGTCTCACCCTGACCCATCCCTCTTCCAACATGTAGGATGCAAGCATACGATGGGCAAGGCTTATTAGGTGTCTGTCAACATGTCTGTTGAACTCTGTGTGGCTGGGGCCATGCCTTGGATCTGTTTCTATTAAGCCTGGGGAATTTCTCAAGAAGAAGGACAAGGAACTAGATAAGAGCCCCAGTAGCTCCAGCTTAGATTCTTGAGAGTCCAGTCACTCTTTCTCAAAAGTTCCACCAGGATGGAGTTTCCACTAATGCTCCAGTGCATGAAGCTGAGTGCTTTCTTAGATGGAAAATAAGAGGTCAAATGAATGAAAGAGAGCGGAGGTTCATTATTCTCAAAGGCCCTTTCCCTTTGCGTGTTTCTCTCATCCAGGAGGCCAGACCTTGAGCTGGATATGAGGTCACTATTGGGCAGTGGAATGTGAGAAGAAAAGGACTTTGGCCCGGGGGCTGCAAGTTATAGATTAACATGGGGCGGGGGAGGGGGGATGCAGAGGCAGGGTAAGCGGCCTGGGACAGGGACTGCTGACCTGGGGCCATCTGGGTTTGAAGGGGACACAGGCAAGAGGAATCTGGGGACCCATGTGGTCCAGGAGGGGAGGGGGGCCCTCAGTTCCTCTCCGGTTACTTGACCTTCCTGAAGATACACTGGCACACTGCATCCCGTGCGGTCACTTCCTGGGGACAGAGTAGGAATAATAAGGACAGAGAAGATTCTTACCAGCCACTCCCCTTTCTCAAGGTTCTTGACCTCCACTGAATCCTTCAGGATACGTCAGCTGGAGTGTTTGATATATGGGGAACTGTATCCTTTTTCCAAACCCTCAACTTTCCACCCCAGAGGAAGGAAGGGAGCTGGTCAGGGAGCTGAAGTGGCTAAGTCTCCATGTCTCCGGTCATGATTTATGGACACGCATCCGACCTGCAGCCAGGGCCCACCATGGCCACTGGAGTTCTTCCTCTCTCCATTCTTCCCAGGGCTCCCATTTCCCTTCCTAAGATGCCTTCTTTGGCAGGGGGCAGGCTGGAGTAGTAGACTTACTTGATTTGAATAAGGGAATGGGTCCTAGCTGGAGGGCCCCCTCCCAGACACACCCTCCGGCATCTCCTCTCCCAGTCCCCATCCCACTCACCTGATATAACATCTCTCCCTCCAGCCAGAGTCGCCAGCCCCGGTTAGGGATCTCTCCTTTCTGCACGCAAACCAGCTGCTCCCCTTCCCAGGTGATTATGGACTATGGAGAAAGCATAATAAAGGAAGACTACGGGGCATTGTAGGGCAACCCAATGCATCGCCTTACTCTGTTTGGGCTGCCCCCGCCCTCTGCATCACAGCAGATGCTGTCTTGCTTCAGCCCTTTCCTTCTGAGTGACTCAGCAAAACTCCTCTCCCCTCCCACTCCTAAAGGCCACTGGAAGGGGCCCCACACCGTGTGACAGTGACCATTTGGGTAGAGCGGGGGATGAAGCAGGATAATCCCGGGGTTGGGGGAGATGAAATTGGGGGTTGGGTGATGAAGAATGGAGAATTTGTCCTCTGACACTTCTGGCTGACCCAGAGGAGACTTTGGGAAAAAAGGGAGATTGGTTGGGAGACAACCAAGGAATTTCTTTTCTCCTTTTTCTCAGTCTCAAGGGCAGCTGCAATGTCCCTGAGAATGAAGGGTCAACTCCCCAAATCAGAGTTGAGTGGATCAGAACTAGGCATTCCAACAGCATTATTTGGACCTCCAATAGGCTATGTGTGTGCTGAGTTGCTCAGTCAGGTCCGACTCTTTGTGGTCCCGTGGGCTGTGGCCCACCAGGCTCCTCTGTCCATGGGACTTTTCAGGCATGACTACTGGAGTGGGTTGCCATTTCCTCCTCCAGGGGATCTTCCCAACCCAGGGATCGAATCCCCATCTCTTGTGTCTCCTGCTTTGGCAGGTGGATTCTTTATCACTAGTGCCACCTGGGAAACCCCAATAGGATAGGCCCTACCCAAACCAGGAGTTCAGAATCTTATGCGGTTTTTTTTCCGGCCATACCACATGGCTTGTAGGATCTTAGTTCTCCAACAAGGGATGGAACCCAGGTCCTCAGCAGTGAAAGCTCGGAGTCCTCACCACTGGACCACCAGGGAATTTCCAAGGAGTTCAGAATCTTGATCGGTTAGAGGAGAGGTCAGTAGGTGTTATATCTGTGACACCAACAAGACTGTTGGTGATGGGAGCAGAGAGGGAAGAGTGGAGTATTCAAGGAAGGGAGTTAATTGGATCAGAGATAATGGGAACTTTCTAGCAAGAAAAGAAACAGAGGTAGGGAAGATGAGTAGATAGTTGTGAGGGGGCTCTAACCTAGTGTTTTTGTGGGGAGGCCCTTGGATGGTATGTGGAGTGTGTGGACCTTACTTGGAACATAGCGGGTTGTCTGAAAGGGTTTGAGTCAGCAACTGACATGGTCACTTTTACATTTTAAAAGTACTGTGGTTATGGTAGGCAGAGTGGATTAGAGGAGAGTCAAGAATGGGAACCAATTTGGGGCACGAGATGAGAAATAAGGGCCTGAAATAAGGTGGTGGTAGAAAAGCTAGGATGAAACAGATGACAGCCGTGTAAACAACTGATGTTCAATAGGAATGTAGTGAGTCCTAAATGCTAGCCACATATATAATTCAAAAAATTTCTAGTAGCCACATTAGAAAAGCAAAAAAGAAACAGGTGAAATTAATTTTAGTATTATATTTTATTCACCTAAAATATTATAATTTTATTATATGTAATATTATATTATATATATTTTCAACCTAAAATATTATAATATTTCAGCATGTAATCAATAAAAAATTTCTGAGGTGTCTTATACTCTTGTTTGGTATTGTTTTAAAAATTCAGTGTGTATTTCATGCTGATAGCACATGTCAAATTTGGACCAAGTTACATTTCAAATATCTATATAGGGCTAGTAGCTGCCATATTGGATAGCGCAGAACAGTTATAAAGGCTTCTGGACTAATTACATGTGGTGCACACGTGCATGCATGTGTGTGAGTGTGTATACATGCATGTGTTGGGAGCACAGAGGTAAGGAAACACAAGGCAATAACTGTGAGTCCCAGGCTTTGTTCCTGCTGGTTATTGCCATTGATGAAGACAGTAAGTATAGAGGCAGGAAGAGGTCTGTGTAGGAAGATAATGACTTTGTGTTTGACCTTGGGGCATGCAGATGGAAACATTTTGCAGGCAGTTGAAATTTGGCCCTGGAGCTCAGGTGGCATCTCTGCTGGAGAGTTTGTGTCTAGAGCAGTTTGTAGATTTCATTGAACACATGGGTGTATATGCTTTAGCCCATGGATAGTACACAGACAAGAGGGAGAAAGTCGAGAACAAGATACTAGGGGATTGCAGCACTATTTGCAAGAGCTAGGACACGGAAGCAACCTAGATGGCCATCAACAGATGAATGGATAAGAAAGCTGTGGTACATATACACAATGGAATATTACTCTGCTATAAAAAAGAACACATTTGAGCTATTTCCAATGAGGTGGATGAACCTAGAACCTGTTATACAGAGTAAAGTAAGTCAAAAAGAGAAAGACAAATATTGCATATTAATGCATCTATAGAGAACCAAGAAAGATAGTACTGACGATCCTATTTGCAAGGCAGCAAAGGAGACACAGAAATTTTGGACACAGTGGGGGAAGGAGATGGTAGGATGATTTGAGAGAATAGCATTGAAATATATATATTGCCATATGTAAAATAGATAGCCAGTGGGAGTTTGATGTGTGACGAAGGGAACCCGAAGCAAGTGCTCTGTGACAATCTAAAGGGGTGGGATGGTGAAGAAGGTGGGAGAGGGGCTCAAGAGGGAGGAGACCTATGTGTACCTAACGTCGATTCATGTTGGTGTGTTGTAAAAACCATCACAATATTGTAAAGTAATTATCCTCTAATTAAAAAAAAAAAAAGATACTAAGGGAAAATCCCAGTTTAAGGGATTAATAGGGGAACTAGGGTCTGCAGAGGAGGTCAAAAGGAACACGAAAGAAGCAGAAAGGACCGCACAGGAGCGGATTTACAGAGGTTGAGAGAAGAGACTATGGTGTCCACAGGGTCACAGGCTAGAGGGTGAGCACAGGTTTGCTCATTGGCCTGAGGGTAACCTGTCCCTGTTGCCCTTTCAGCTGGTGCTCAGAGGGGGCAGAGGAGACACTGGAGAGAATCGGGGTGTGGGTGGGTGACATCAGCAGTCTGTTATCCCAGGGCAGGCTGCTGTGGTCATCGCTTCCTCTTGCTGTGACAGGTCATTTTATTTCACCCCCAGTTGTTAAGAGCCCCCGTGCCCATCCACAGCCCCTTCCCACAGGCCTGAGAAAGACACCTGGCACTTGCGTCCATCCACGATCCTCAGGTCCTCCTCAAACTCCACTCCCACCTCGAATTCCAGAATGTAGTTCCGGAAGGTGCTGAGGGTCTTCACCGTCATGTGGTTGCCCCGCTGGTCAATTTCCTTGTCCGGCTTGAGCAGCAGGGCAATCTTCCGCAGAGCCATGTTGATATCTGTAGGGACCGTTTCTGAGCAAGGGTCTGAGCGAGGGTCCTTTTAGCGGGCCGGGGGCTTCCCCACTCACATCAGCGGCTGGAAGCCTCCCCTTGCCCGGGTCTGGGACTGGGTATTTACTTCCTCCTAGTAATGCCCCTGGCTAGAAAAGGGGCCCAAGTCAGGGGCCAGCACCCCCTACCCCCAGCCTGTCCATCATGTCCAGGCCCTAGCATCCCCCCACTCCTCAATGGAGTCAGAGGCAGGAAGGGGGAGGAGAGGAGGGGAGTGAAAGGGTTGAGAGGGGCAAGGCCATTACTCAGAGCTTGCAGGTAGTCCTCCAAGTTCTTCTGAGAGATGAAGCGGTAGTAGCCAGTGAGGTCGGGAGGCATAGTCTAGGCAGGCCAAGGTAGAAGTCAAGATTTCAGGAGAATATAAGAGAGTGGGCAAGGAGGCAGGGGGTGTCCTCTGACAGGTGGGGCTGGGAGTCTCCCAGCCAGGCTCTGCACACACTGAGGCAGCCTGTGTAAGGTCCGAGCTACCAGGGTTTTTATAGCACCGGGGCCCTGCTGCAATAAGAGCTCCTGCCAGATTTCCTCCCTCCTTCCCCCATGATGAGCGTGAGATTGGTGTCCGCAGTCCCAGAGATGGGCAGGGGACTTGGCAAGGCTGTGCCTGACCTTGGCTCTTCCTGAGGAAGGAACCTGGACCAAGACTGGGGGCTGTCAGTCAGGCAACACTTGAGCCTTTCCGAAGGTCAGTTCTGGCTTCCAGCCCATGTGTGGAAGGCTTGAGAACTGTCCGGAGCCCCTAGGGGGGTACAATCCCCCAGGAGGGAGCCAATCTTACTGGATGGCGGGGAGGGAACTTTCGGACTCACCCAGGGATGAGTTCTAACAATATCTCACCTGAGATCCTGGGGCTGGGTCAGGGATCCCAAAAGGTATGAAGGGGAGGAGGAGGTGGGGAAAGAAGTGCAGACAGCCAGCTGGCTGGGAGCCCCAGTGAAGAAAATCCTCGAGCTGGCCCCCACAGCTTCGTCACACTGCTCTGCTGAGCTGGGGCCCCAACGCTGGAGTTCAGGACCCTGTCCTGCAGGACAGTGAGAAGGGAAGCAGAGAAATTGCAGAGGGGGCTGTCAGAGTTGCTGAGTTCAAAGTCTAGAGCAGAAGGTGAGGGAGGAGTTTGGCTGGCTGTTCTGGAGAATTCTACAGTTTGGCTTGGGACCCAGGGATTTCCCCTCTCCCTCTGGAGTCGTGGATGGCACCGTCACCTACCCTCCTCCCCAGCCCTTGCACAGTCCATGCTTCCCAGATGTATTCCCTTGGAGGCGGAGGTGGTGTGCTCTAGCCCTCCCCTCCCCCCTCCCCACCACACTACACCGCACTCTTCTCTGCCTCTCAGACCTACCAACTTTTCTGGCTTCTGAACCAACTAGGGTGGTTTGGGTCAAAACGGTTTAAGATGAGAAATTTGGGGAGAGGGAGGCAGGCATGGTAGACAGCAGGAAAAAAGTTCACTTGGCGGTGAACCGTCCTGACAGGTGTGTGGGGGTGGGTGGGGGAGGTGGGGCACAGACATCTCGCTTTTCCTCGGGTCCCAGGGCTCCGTCCACCGACTTGCTGACCACCCACTGGCTTCCTCAGAGACTCGGGCCTGGGACCTTTTGGCTAGCATCTCTGGGGCTCAGGTTGTGGGTTTTACTTGGCGGTTCCCAGGAGGCACCCAGCAGGGTCTTGCTGATGGAACGGGCTGTGAAAAGAGGTTAATGCAGAGTTGGTGGTGGTGGTGGTGGTGGTGGGGTGACGTGGATACTTGTCCCTCCTCGCCTCCCTCAGGTCTCCGTTTGACGTCTCCTCTTCCCACCCCCGGGCCTCTAGCTGCGCGATCCTCTCCCCGTCCCTCTTTCCCCCCACCTCCTCTACGGCTTTCCAGCTTCCTCCCTAGCCCCCGCAGTTCCCTTGCTCCCCCAAATTGCAGTCAGGGGAAAAAGCCCTAACACGTCCTCCCGCCCCTGCTCCCCAGTCCCATTGGCTCCCTCCCGCCCTGCAGCACCTGGCCCCCCCAGCCACCCGATTGGCCAGCGGCCCCATCAATCCTCGCCTGGCCGTGCTGACGTCATCCTGCAGTAGCGGGGATGGGGTGGGAATGAGAGAGAGAGAGAGTGAGGACGCCCGGCTCCAGAACGAAGGAGAAGCAGCCACTGCCGGTTCCCCCCTGCTCAGCCACCCAGGTTGGGGTCTGCCCGGGTCTGCCCTATGGACTAGGGTGGGCGGCAGGCTCCTTTCCGTCTCTGCCCTGCTGTCTGCCCTCTCCCCTCCCCTCTTCGGAGAGCCCCTGCATCCCTTGTCCAAGGTGGAACAAGCAGGGCTCCAGGCTCTGGGGGAGAGCAATCGGGGCCCTGCCCTGCCTACACCACGCCATGACCCCCCTGCTGTTTCCCCTCTTGCTGGCCTCCCTGCTCCCCTCCAGCTCCTGTAACAAAGGTGAGTGTGGTGGTGGTGGTGGGGCACAGAGGGAGGGGGGTCTCAGGCCCCGCGATGTGGGGGTTGCGGCGGGCAGGCGCCCTTTAAGGCTCCCTGGGACACGACAGGTGGTTCTTCGCACCATCCCCCTTCCCATCCATTTTCTCAGACCTGTCCCCTTCCCTTCTGGCTGGCATCCCCAGAACCTCTCTCTGGTCCCTCCTCTCTGGTCCGTCTCTACCCATGTGCTTCTCTTGCTCCCAGGTTGGTCCCCATTCCCATCCTGGGGTCTGTATCTTGTCCCCCCACCCCACCCCCCACTATATCTCCCTGCTGGAGCGATCTCGGGTCTCAGAAGGACCTGTCCCTGAGGGGGGTGATGGACCTCTCTGGGCGGGTCCCCGTTTCACGGGGTGTGCCGGCGCTGAGGGTGTGTGGCCATATCCATCTGGTCCCTCTCCATCTCATCCCGGGGAGGAACTGTTCCCGCAGTTCAGCAATTCGGAGCACGTATGTGTTGGCGTGTTCCTCTGCATCCATCCCCTTCCGCCTGCATACACGGCTGGGCTGAGGGTTACCAGAGCTGCCCTCTCTGGCAGACGGCTGATAAATTTAGCTGGGGTGAGGCCGTTAGAGGGGCCAGGAGAGAGGGAGGGGGTGAGGGCCAAGGGTTTAGTTAGGTGGAGACCGCAGGAAAGGGCAGAGGTGTGTGTGTGTGTGTGGGGGGGGTGGTGCTAATGAGTGGGGAGAGGGGAAGGGAGAAGGAGAAGGGAGGTGAAGGTGGGAGGGGATGAGAAGGGGATGGACCAAGGTCAAGGTGGAGGCGAAAGAAGAGGGGGAGAAATCAGGAAGAACAGGTGAGGAGTGGGTGAGGGGAAGAGCTCAGGAGGGAGGAGGCAGGGAGTCCAGGAGTCAGTGAGAGGAGATGGACAGAAGGAGAGAGTCAGGGGCCAAGAGGAAGGAAGCGGGGAGGCCCGGGAGAGGGGGCAGGGCCAGGGGTGGTGGTGAGCTGTATGCAGCCTCTCCATCTTCAGCTCAGCCTCTGACCTCAGTGGGCTTCTTAGTAACGACACATCCTGTGCTGCCTCCTAGGCACCATCTGTGGCTTTCTCTCTTCTCCCCTAGGGAAGGGGGTTGTGGTGGTCCTCAGTGAGGAAGGGGCAGGCATACGAGATACCAGAAGGCTTTGGGGGTGTCACTGGAGGAAAGAAGGGAAATCAGGATTTCTCGCTCACCATGACAAGCTGGGGATGAGTGTCCTTTGGGTGACTCAGTTTCTCTTTGACGATAAGTCTTCAGGTCTCAATGATGGGCCCTTGTGGATGTGCTTTGGGAGCTTGGCGCTTTGGCTTGATGGGATCTGATAGAGAAGGCAGTGGAAGTTGGGGTTGGGGGTGATGTAGAGGGGGATGGAGCCCACTGAACCTTCCCCAGAGCCAATGGCGAGTGGGCACTTGGTCCTGGGAGGAGACGGGATTGAGTTGAGTCTGGTAGTGGTTGAGGAGACATGGAGGCTGAGTGGGTTGCACTCCTGTCGTGGATTGCCTGGTGGTTGAAGGGAACAGGGGTGGGATAGGCGAGAATTAGGACTCAGCCATGACTCCGTAAGAAGGGGGTTCCGGGCGTGTGAGGTTTGGTGGCCTTCTGGGGGACATAGGAGTCAGCTGGTTATGATTATGTGTATGTTCTTTTGGGTGTGAGAGCGAGAAGCAGGGAGGGGATTTGTCGAGTTTCTAGGCCAGTTCGATAATCCCTGAGGATGCCAGCTCTGCTGGGCCCAGTTGTTTGGCATTGATTCCTTTGCTCCATCCCTGCCCCTCTCTGTCCCCCTCCCTCTGTCCTATATATCTCCCTTCTCCCTTCTCTCCTCTTTCCTCTCCTCTGGGAGAACGGCCTTAGGATGGGGCTTAGCCAGGAGAAGAAGGGAACAGGACTGAAATGGGGTGGTGGTCGTGGTGGACAGGATCAACAACAGGACCTCAGGAAACGTCTAGTCTTCTTTTCCTAATCTCCACTCTGCCCTTAATCTATCCCCTCCCTTTCCCAGGGCCCTCTAATGGCCCATTGCTGCTCCCTGGAGGCCCAACGTCCACACTCCAGCACTTGAAATGCTTAAGAAAAGTCTCCATCCTTTGACGGTTTCCCAGGGGAGATGGCAGGATCTCTTCCTCCCCCAAGGGCAGGCTGTTGCCATGGAAACTGTCTATCCAGTGACCTCCTGCAGGCCCTCTGACTCCTTTCATGGCTGATTTCTTGCCCTCAGCCCTTCCTCCTGCAGGCACTTCTGCAGGGGCTGAAGAGGGTGGTGAGCCTGGAGTGTACTGTTTAGGTCAACAAGGGTTGTGTGGCTGTGGAGGGCCAGCTCACAGGTGCTTCCTCTCCTCTCCCTGGGGGCGGGGTCAGCCAACAAGCACAAGCCATGGATCGAGGCAGAATACCAAGGCATCGTCATGGAGAATGACAACACGGTCCTGCTGAACCCACCGCTCTTTGCTTTGGACAAGGATGCTCCCTTGCGCTATGCAGGTAAGTGGGGCTGGGGCAGGGCAGGGTGGGTGGGACAGAGAGAAGTGGGCGGGAGGGCAGGGGCAAGGGAGGAGGGGGGAGGTCCTGGGAGGGAGAGCAGTGAGGACTTGGGCAAGTGGAAGAAGGAGGCTCCAGGAGGGAGCCGGGCGATGGTGGAGATCAGTGGCACAGTAAAGGGAGTCAGAGGAGGATGTGGGCAGGCAGGGGTTAACGCATCCAGATTTTGCCAGCTCTCAGAGCTGGTGGCTCAGAGGTTGTCGCTCAGGGAACCTGGGGTTGGAGTGAATGTTCGATAATTAATGCTTTTCCATGTGCAAGAAAAAGGACTGGGTCTGGGAGGAGAGGTGAAGTGGGGGCCTGAGGGGAGGTTGGCGAGCGATGGAAGGAGACCCTGGAAGTGGAGCAGGAACCTCATCCTTACCTCCCCAACCCCCTGCCCCCGGCCAGGTGAGATCTGTGGCTTCCGGCTCCATGGGTCTGGGGTGCCCTTTGAGGCCGTGATCCTGGACAAGGCGACAGGAGAAGGGCTGATCCGGGCCAAGGAGCCGGTGGATTGCGAGGCCCAGAAGGAGCACACCTTCACCATCCAGGCCTATGACTGTGGCGAGGGCCCGGACGGGGCCAACACCAAGAAGTCCCACAAGTGAGGACATCCCTGCCCCTGCCCTTGCCCTCTGCTGCAGGTGCCCCCCCGCCCCCACCACGACCAGGCCCCTTCCTTCCCTCTGTCCTCACCGTCTTGACGATCTACCCCCTCCCCTCTTTGTTCATGGGGTTTAGGAGCCTTCAGCCAAGGGAGACAGGAGCATGTGGTGAAGCTCAGTGGGACCCAGTCTGGGCCCTATCTCTTTTGACCATGGACAGCTTCTTAGTCTTTCTGGATTTGCTTTCCCTTGTCTGTAAAATGGAGCAGTGATGATGCGTGCTTCTTCAGGTCACTGTGAAGATGAAAGGAGATGGTTTGTGTCAAAAGCAGGCACTGCAGTGCCTGCCAGTTGGGAAAGGATTCAATACACAGAGACAGGATACTAAGAGAGTGAGGAGGAGGATGGCACTTCAGTACGCACCCGGCTTCCTTCCCACTGCCCGGCACTGTGTGTACCGCACTCACACATAGAACGTGCACCATGCAGATGCACAGTGGTGGGTAAGAGTGGGCAGGAAGGAGCCTGGGACCCGGGACTCCTACCTCTATCTGCTCCCAGCTCACTTCTCACTTGAGAATGGTGGGAAGGTGGGCGGTCAGGACTCCCGGGTCACTATGAGGCGCTGGATATAAACTGCTTTTCGTGATGACTCAATTTCCCATTTGGAGACAGGACCTTTGCCTCTGGGCTTTGGGTGCCTGGATCTGGGCTGGGGGCAGGGCTCAGCATGAAGGGTTTCGCCCCACCCCCACCTCCTCTGCTTGCCCTATGGGGGCCGGAGTGGGAAGCGGCCACAGCTCACTGCACACCTCAGATGACTTGAGACTCTGGTACAAAACCACTTCTCTGAATCTGTGTGTGTGCTCAGTTGCTTCAGCTGTGTCCAACTCTGCGACCTCATGGACTGTAGCCCCCCAGGCTCCTCTGTCCATGGGGTTCTCCAGGCAAGAATACTAGAGTGGGTTGCCATGTCCTTCTCCAGGGGGTCTTCCAGACCTAGGGATCGAATCTGTGTCTCCTGCTTCTCCTGCATTGCAGGCAGATTCTTTACCGCTGAGCCACTGGGGAAGCTACTTCCCTGAATATGGTTGGTTTTATTTTGGCTTTTACTCTGCATCTGCCTTGATTGGACCTGACTTCATGAAAAAACAACGTGCTGGATTCAGAATCCTGTCTCACATGTCTTGCCATCCTATCCTTTAATATTCTGTACAGAAGTCATCAAAACCAGCCACTGATGGCCCCCAGGGTCATTTTCACCATGTACATCAGTCACCCTTTCTCCTGAGGTTCCTCTCTCTTTGTGGTACTTGGTACCCCTGGGTGGGGGTCAGATGAACGTGACCAGGCTCTGGGTCACACTGGTTCCATCTCCTTGGCTTCCGGTGTGGACCCCCATCTGTGGCTGACTCTTCCTTCTCTTCCTGCTCTGGCGCCCGCAGGGCCACCGTGCACGTGCGGGTCAATGACGTAAACGAGTTTGCCCCAGTGTTTGTGGAGCGGCTGTACCGCGCGGCAGTGACCGAGGGGAAGCTGTATGACCGCATCCTTCGGGTAGAAGCCATCGACGGCGACTGCTCCCCCCAGTATAGCCAGATCTGCTATTACGAGATCCTCACGCCCAACACCCCCTTCCTCATCGATAACGATGGTGAGTCCAGTCCCTGCCACCCCAGCTGCTCAGCCCTGAGCGCCCACATCCCTCGTGATGCCCCGGGGCTGCGCCCTCCACTTGTTCTGCCCCTCACCTGCTCATTCCTCACCCTGCTTTCCAGACATGGAACTTCTTTCCCCAGATTCCTTCCTGCCTGCTTCCTGCTGCCTAATTCACCTGCTGCCCTAAAGTTAGCTCCCGAGTCCTCCCCCAGACTTGCTTTGGTGCCCCTGACCCTCTCTGTCCCCCACCCCAGGGAACATTGAGAACACGGAGAAACTACAGTACAGTGGTGAGAAGCTCTACAAGTTCACGGTGACAGCTTATGACTGTGGGAAGAAGCGGGCGGCGGACGATGCCGAGGTGGAGATCCAGGTGAAGCCCACGTGTAAACCCAGCTGGCAAGGTGAGGGGCTACGCACCGGGGCCCGTGATCCATCCTTCCCCTTGGTCTCCCTCCTCCTCCCTTCTGACAACCACAGGGGCCAGGCTAGGAAGTGGGGACGGATATTTGGGGGGGGGGGCACCTGATGCGAAGAGCTGACTTATTGGAAAAGACCCTGATGCTGGGAAAGATTGAGGGCAGGAGGAGAAGGGGACAGCAGAGGATGAGATGGTTGGATGGCATCACTAATTCAATGGACATGAACTTGGGCAAACTCTGGGAGATGGTGAGGGACAGGGAAGCCTAGCGTGCTACAGTCCATGTGGGTGGACACGACTGAGCAACTGAACGACGACATTTGGGGGGCAGGCTTGTAGCTGTCTCCCCTGGCTGGCCATTTTCATAGGAACTTGAGAACATCAGTGAACATGAACAGAATGGGTAGGAAGGGTTGCCTTAACTGGCTCTGCCCCACTGCTTGCTCCTTCTCACCCCTGCAGGCTGGAACAAAAGGATTGAATATGCACCAGGCGCTGGGAGCTTGGCTCTGTTCCCTGGTATCCGCCTGGAGACCTGTGATGAACCTCTCTGGAACATTCAGGCCACCATAGAGCTGCAGACCAGCCATGTGGCCAAGGGCTGTGACCGTGACAACTACTCAGAGCGTGCGCTGCGGAAACTCTGTGGTGGGTGTGATCCCCCTGTGGCCCTCCCCTCATCCTCCCTGCCTGTGCCCATCGCCCATTCCCCCAGCCTTTTCCCAACCCTCCTCTACCTCTCTTAAGAATCTGTCTTGGGACTTCCCTAGCAGTGTAGTGGTTAGGACTACATGCTTTTCACTGCAGAGGGCACAGGTTCAATCCCTGGTTGGGGAACTAAGATCTTGCAAGCCATGCTGTGCCACCAAAGACAAAAATAATCTGTTTTACATCTTCCTTTGCCCATCCATAAGTGGAGTGAAAGTTGCTCAGTTGTGTCCAACTCTTTGTGACCCCATGGACTTTACAGTTCATGGAATTCTCCAGGCCAGAATACTGGAGTGGGTAACCTTTCCCATCTCCAGGGACCTTCCCAACCCAGGGATCCTGCATGGCAGGCGGATTTTTTACCAGCTGAGCCACAAGGGAAGCCCAAGAATACTGGAGTGGGTAGCCTATCCCTTTTCCAGCAGATCTTCCTGACCCAGAAATTGAACTGGGGTCTCCTGCATCACAGGCGGATTCTTTACCAACTGAGCTATTAGGAAAACCCATCCATAGATGTATATATATCAGAGCTTCCCAGGGGGCGCTAGTGGTAAAGAGCCTACCTGCCAATGCAGGAGACATAAAAGAGACTCAGGTTCGATCCCTGGGTGGGGAAGATCCCCTGGAGGAGGGCATGGCAGCCCACTTCAGTATTCTTGCCTGGAGAATCCCATGGACAGAGGAGCCTGGTGGGCTGCAGTCCATGGGGTTGCAAAGAGTTGGGCATGACTGAAGCGGCTTAGCATAGCACACAGAGACGTCTATATCTACGGGGGTTGTAGCTTGTGGTTGTCTCTTGTGGCCCAAAGAGCACATAAACTTGTGGTTGGCAAACGTGCATGATTGTGGCCCAAGAAAATCACCAGATACAATATGGAACAATGGCAGGGAGCGATGAAGAGCTGGAGGTGCTGAGGTCACTGGAGAGCTATTCCTAGCCCTTCCTTTCTCATCTCTGAAAGGCCAGAGGAGGTGGTGAAAGTAGTTATAGGGGATCTTTTCCTGCCCACATCCTGTCCCCCATCTGCCGCCTCTCGGCTCCGACACCTGTGCTTCTGGGACTCCTGCAGGCGCGGCCCCCGGGGAGGTGGATCTGCTGCCCATGCCCGGCCCCAGTGCCAACTGGACGGCGGGCCTCTCGGTGCACTACAGCCAGGACAGCAGCCTCATCTACTGGTTCAACGGCACCCAGGCGGTGCAGGTGCCCCTGGGGGGCGCCGCGGGGCTGGGCTCCGGGCCACCGGACAGCCTCAGTGACCACTTTACCCTGTCCTTCTGGATGAAGCATGGTGTCACTCCCAACAAGGGCAAGAAGGAAGAGGAAACCATCGTGTGTAACACCGTCCAGAATGGTGAGCCTTCCTTGGGGCACCCGTCTGAGCGTGGAGGGGGGGACTGGCTTCGTGTTCCCCCTCTGTCACTGTCCAGTCGGTGACTGTGGGTGGGTCACTTCTCTCTCCCTTCGTATGTAAGATGGCAGTGCTGGGTTTCACAGTGGTTTCACAGTCCCAGCAGGTTTCACGATCCCAGCAGGATCTTACTGCTCTCAGCGTGATGGGACTGCTCACCGCCCTTCTCATTTGTAGCTGCCTGATCGCCTTGCATCCCCCGTGTAGTAGACTGCTCCCCCAATCTGCTCCCCGTAAAGCCCACTATCAAAATGGAAGAGCCTGAGTAATGCTGTGCCCCATTCTTTCCCTTTCACCACCACCCTGTCCTCCTCCTATAAGGGCCGTGAGCTCCAGCCTCCAGGACCCCCTTCCCTCTATGGCAGGGGGATGTCCCTCTCAGGGGGGCTCAGCCTTGACCTACTCTTTCATTTCTGCCTCTTCTTGGAGCTCATGTCTCTTGATCTGAAAAGGATCATTACCCATGAAGTTTGTATTAACCAAAGGAACATTGAAGTTCTGGGTAGGGGCAGGCTGGTCACTGTCTCCCCTCAGCCAATCAGAGTGCCTGAGAAAAGCCCAACTCTGGACTCCGTGTGTATGTGTGTGAGTCTCAAAGAGAGCTGGAGAGAGAGTGACAGATTCTGGAGAATTAGAGACAGAGAGAACCTGAAGGAATGAAGGAATAAAGAGAATCCAGGGAGCCCTCCCTTCTGGCGCTTTGAAGCTGTTCTTGCCTCCAGCACTGTGTTTGACTCCTGTCCCCATCCTCTGCCCTCAGAGGACGGCTTCTCTCACTACTCGCTGACTGTCCATGGCTGCAGAATTGCCTTCCTCTACTGGCCTCTACTTGAGAGTGCCCGGCCAGTCAAGTTCCTCTGGAAGCTGGAGCAGGTGAGGCTGGAGCCAGGCTCCTGGGAAAGCTGGGTGGGGTAACTTGCTTTCAGGGGAGGAGGTCCTAGGGCAGGGCTGGGCATTTCCTGGGTTGCCCTGAGCCCCTTTTTTCAATCTCCACTTTCAGTTCCTGACTATTCTTACATCCCCCTGCCCCTCCGCCCTGGCTCCATTCTCTGGTTCTCTTTTCCCAAGGCTTGTCTCCTGCAGAAAGCACTCCTGGATTAAAAGGAAGTAGGGAACAGATTACTGATTACACCAAACCAACCAACCATCCATCTCCTCTTGTTTTATTTCATCTCTTTCTTATCTGGAAACTTAGTAGTGTGGATTCCAAACTCTCAAGCAGTTAGCATGTTGTAATCAAGGAAATAGGTAACCTAGGGTACCTAGATTGGGTTTTGGGCTTCCCTGGTGGCTCAGATGGTAAAGACTCTGCCTGTAATGCAGGAGACCTGGGTTTGATACCTGGTTTGGGAAGATCCCTTGGAGAAGGGAACAGCTACCCACTCCGATATTCTTGCCTGGAAAATTCCATGGGCAGAGGAGCCTGGCAGGGTATAGTCCATGGGGCCGCAAAGAGTCAGACATGACTGAGCAATTGAACACATATATGTATATAAATTCTCACTATTATTCATGATTATGAGGGATAAATAAAATGATCAAAAAAAGAAAAAAAAAATCTCTTGAGCTAACAGTTGCAGCCTCTTCTTTATTCATCTCCAAGCTGACCACAGGGACCATGGGGACTAATTGAGTTTCCATCTCCTTCTGTTTTTCTTGTAAGCCCTGGTGGAGTGGCTGAGTAAGCAAATGGCTGAAAAAAGGCAGGAAGTGGAAGAGAGAAAGGGGAATGAAAACCCACAAACTGGATAATTGAAGGCTACCTACAAAAGCTTCTGTTTTCTGTGGCACTCTTTTAAAGAGATAGTCTGCCATCTGCTTCTTCTTGATCTTTCCCCCACATTGCTAATATTGGTAACATTCTTCTTCCTATTTTTCTTTTATTTATCCTTATTTATTCAACAAAGATTTAGTAAATACAAGTACCCTGCCATTCTGCTAGGTTATGGGGATACAATGTGATCTAAGATGGAATGAAATCTCTGCCTTCATTGAGTTTACATTTTAGTTGGGGAGATAGATTTTTAAAAGTAAGCAGACATGTAATAAGAGCTTCCCTGGTGGCTTAGATGGTAAAGAATCCACTTGCAATGCAGGAGACCCAGGTTTGATCCCTAGGTTGGGAAGACCCCTTAGAGAAGGGAACGGCTACCCACTCCAGTATTCTGGCCTGGAAAACTCTATGGACAGGGAAGCCTGGTGGGCTATAGTCCATGAGGTCGTAAAGAGTCAGACTTGACTGAACAACTAACACTTTTACTTTTCAGACATAATAAAAATGATAAATTGTGCTAATGCTCTGAAGGAAGAAGCAAGGAACTGAGGTAGAGAATAGGAGGCAAGGAGAGGAGAAGTCATCTCAGATCGAAAGTTCAGGGGAGGCCTGATGGAAGCGAAATGTAAGCTCATCCTGAAGAATCCAGGCAGAGGGAAGAGCAGATGCAAAAGTCCTGAGGCAGAAAAGTTTCCAGCATGTTCCAAGCGTGGAAAGAGGGCCAGGCCCAGTGAAAAGGGCAGACACTGGGTTTGAGGCTGGAGAGCTGGGCAGTGATCAGGTGTACGGTGGACTTTGTCAGCTAAAGTCGTTTGCACTTTGTGCTATGAGAGATGGGAAGTCTTTTGAAAGGTTTACAGCTGGGATGCGGCCTGATCAGATTCACATGTTAAGAAGGTCCTTTTGTATATGTATGTGTATAACTACTTTGCTTTGCTGTACACCTAAAACTGGGGCTTCCCTGGTGGCTCAGTGGTAAAGAACCTGCCTGCCAGTGCCCGAGACGTGGGTCTAATCCCTGGGTGGGGAAGAACCCCTGGAGAAGGAAATGGAAACCCTCTCCAGTATTCTTGCCTGGAAAATCCCATGGACAGAGGAGACTGAAGGGCTGCAGTCCATGGGTCTGCAAAAGAGTTGGACAGGACTTAGTGACTAAATAACATCATCACCTGAAACTAATGCAACACTGTAAACCAACTATACTCCAATAAAAAAAAAAAGAGTCCTAAATTTTGCAGGTGTTGCTCCACCAAATTTGGGATGTATTTCTCAATTAACGATAAGTTTCTGTTGCAAAAATATTAATAATTTTTCTAATTTTGCTTCTGAAAAGATTGGTTACAAGTAATGTATTTAATTTGCAATTAGCTGTGATTTTTCAATAATTGTCATTCATATTTGGGAACACTTGTGAAGTGAGGAGAATCCAATCTTTTCAAGAATAATGACTTGTTAGTGAATACTGTTTGACAACATTGAATTTGGTAGTGATTTAAACATTGAAAAAAGGAAGGGAATCCCTTTGGGAACTATGGGAGGAGGATATCAGAGAGAACTGAGCGTAAGTGCTCAGAGGAGGGTGTTGCAACAATACACATGAAAAAGGGTTGGGAGGACTTCCTTGGTGGTCGAGTGGTTAAGACTTTGCCTTCCAGCACAGAGGGTGCAGGTTCCTCCCTGGTGGAGATGGTGGAGAGGCTAAGATCCCACATGCCTTGGGGCCAAAAAAACAAAACATAAAACAGAAACAATGCTGTAACAAATTCAATAAAGAGTTTAAAAATGATCTACATCAAAAAAATCTAAAAAGGAAAAAAAAAAAGAAAGACTGAGGATGGGAATGATGTGTGGAAATGGAGACTAAAGAAAACTGCACAGAAACCCATAGCTTTTAGTTCTGTCTGGACTTGGGATGGGCAGCATCTGCCAAAGGACACTGTGGTGCTCCTCTTAGGAATGTTGATGGAGTTAAAGGTTTATGGAAAGAGTGGAATTTTAGGTAGTTTAGGTATGAGGTTGAGCCTGATCCATTCTGGGCAAGGATTCCTTGAGCTGGGTTGGCAGCAATTCACTAGCAAGCCCTGTTGATAGACCAGGGAATATGAAGGACTGTCTCCTGCCCCCCAGGAGGTGGGCCAGTGCCTGGGGCTCCTTCCTGGGGATGCAGTAACCGAGTGCTTCCTGCCCTCCCGTTCCCAGGTCTGCGATGACGAGTGGCACCACTATGCTTTGAATCTCGAGTTCCCCACGGTCACACTCTATGCAGATGGCATCTCTTTCGACCCCGCCCTCATCCACGACAATGGTCTCATCCACCCACCCCGAAGGGAGCCCGCGCTCATGATTGGGGCCTGCTGGGCTGGTAAGTCCCCCTGCCTCAACCCTGAGCTTCTCCATGGAGGTGCTCATGGTAGAGGTGCCCAGTGGTTGGTGGAGGAGCAAGGGCAGCTTGACCTTATGACCTCGTCTCCCTGAAGTTGGGCAGGGAGGCTGGAAAAGCTCTCCACTGGAGGAGACCACCGCCCCTCTGGTCTCCTGCCTCCTGGACTGGTCATCCCCTCTGACTCAGGCATCACCAGTATCTCACTTTCTGTACCTGCAGCCGCTTCATACTTTGATCTGTCCCCGTCTTAATTTCACAGACTGTTCCTCTGCTGGAGGACAGTAACCCCGCAGAGAGTCAGCAACCTACCAACTTTTAAGCTGTTTCTTTCATTTTTTCCTTCTGGGATGGCATGTGTGTGTGTATGTGTGTGTGTGTATGTGGTGTGTATGTGTAGTATGTATGTTTGTGTGTGTGTAGTGTGTGTGGTGTGTCTGTATGTAGTGTGTCATATGTTTGTGTATGTTGTGTGTCTAAGTGGTGTGTATATAGTGTCTGTATATGTTGTGTGTTTGTGCGTGTGGTGTATGTGTACATGTGGTGTGTGTATGTATGTAATGCATATGGTTTGTGTGTATAGTGTGTGTGTGGTATGAATGTAGTATGTGTGTGGTATGTCTGTGTGTAGTATGTAGTATGTTTGTATATGTAGTGTGTGTGTATCTGGTATGTGTGTATGTGGTGTGTTTGTGTGTGTGTGTGGTGTATTTGTATATGTGGTGTATGTATGTAGTGTATGTGGTTTGTATGGTGTGTGTGTGTGTGGTGTGTCTAAGTGGTGTGTATGTAGTGTGTGTATGTGGTATGTTTGTGTGGTGTATGTGTACATGTGGTGTGTGTATGCATGTAATGCATGTGGTTTGTGTGTATAGTGTGTATGTGGTGTGAATATAGTGTGCGTGTGGTGTGTCTGTGCATAGTATGTGGTATGTTTGTGTATGTAGTGTGTGTGTATCTGGTATGTATGTATGTGGTGTGTTTGTGTGTATGTGTGGTGTATTTGTATATGTGGTGTATGTATGTAGTGTATGTGGTTTGTATGGTGTGTGTGTGTGTGTGTGTGTGTGTGTGGTGTGTCTAAGTGGTGTGTATGTAGTGTGTGTATGTGGTATGTTTGTGTGGTGTATGTGTACATGTGGTGTGTGTATGCATGTAATGCATGTGGTTTGTGTGTATAGTGTGTGTGTGGTGTGAATGTAGTGTGCGTGTGGTGTGTCTGTGCGTAGTATGTGGTATGTTTGTATATGTAGTGTGTGTGTATCTGGTATGTGTGTATGTGGTGTGTTTGTGTGTGTGTGGTATATTTGTAGATGTGGTGTATGTATGTAGTGCATGTGGTTTGTATGGTGTGTGTGTGTGTGTGTGGTGTGTCTAAGTGGTGTGTATGTAGTGTGTGTATGTGGTATGTGTATGTGGTATGTTTATGGTGTATGTGTACATGTGGTATGTGTATGTATGTAATGCATGTGGTTTGTGTGTATAGTGTGTGTGTGGTGTGAATGTAGTGTGCGTGTGGTGTGTCTGTGCATAGTATGTGGTATGTTTGTGTATGTAGTGTGTGTGTATCTGGTATGTGTGTATGTGGTGTGTTTGTGTGTATGTGTGGTGTATTTGTATATGTGGTGTATGTATGTAGTGTATGTGGTTTGTATGGTGTGTGTGTGTGTGTGGTGTGTCTAAGTGGTGTGTATGTAGTGTGTGTATGTGTATGTGTATATGTGGTATGTTTGTGTATGTAGTGTGTGTGTATCTGGTATGTGTGTATGTGATGTGTTTGTGTGTGTGTGTGGTGTATTTGTATGTGTGGTGTATTTGTATGTGTGTAGTGCATGTGGTTTGTATGGTATGTGTGGGTGTGTGTGTGTATGTGTGGTGTGTCTAAGTGGTGTGTATGTGGTATGTGTGTATGTGGTATGTTTGTGTGGTGTATGTGTACATGTGGTGTGTGTATGTATGTAGTGAATGTGGTTTGTGTGTATAGTGTGTGTGGTATGAATGTAGTGTGTGTGGTATGTCTGTGCATAGTATGTGGTATGTTTGTGTATGTAGTATGTGTGTATCTGGTATGTTTGTGTGTGTGTGTGGTGTATTTGTATGTGTGGTGTATGTATGTGTGTAGTGCATGTGGTTTGTATGGGGGGGGTGTGTGTGTGTGTGTGTGTGTGTGCGTGTGTGGTACCAGAGCCCTGTATTTCCTCAGCAGCATATTTGGGTTTTGTCATAACAGAGGCCTGAGATAACCTCTGACAAGACAAAGGGAGGGCTGAACTCAGTTAGAGGTTCACGTCCTACATGGCCGGGGCAGCCCCAGGAAGGCCTCCCCAGCCGCTCTGTCAGTCTGGCCCCGCATCCCTGAGCTCACTGGCACTCTTTCTCCCCCAGAGGAGAAGAACAAAGAGAAGGACAAGGGAGGCGACAACAGTACGGACGCCACAGCAGGTACTTACATGTGGGGCCTGGAGGCCGGAGAGCTCGCATCTCAGCCTGGCGCGCTGGGCTCCGCATCCGCGGGGTCCTACTCGGCCTCGCGCTTCACCGCCTCGCGCACCACCGGGGTCCCAGCCTCCCAGCAGCGCGACCAGGCGGGGAGAGGGCAGCCGGATGGAGCCAGCTGGGAGCCGGTGTCCTCTTCTGTCCACAGAGTGACATCCAGGGTTTCCGCGTGGCAGAGCGCAGGGGGCAGGAGGCGGCCACGCGGCCGGGAGACCTGGGCATCCCTGAAGCTCCCACGCATCCCTGCCGGCGCCCCCCGCATGCACCATGGAGACCCCCTCGCGCACTCTCCTCTTCCACTTTGGGTCTCTTTCCTCCCTTTGGTCCTGCTTTCCTTCTTCTCTTTATCCTGGAAGCCTTTCTCCTCCTGTGGCTTCTATTTTTCGCCTTCCTTCCCCCTCTGCTCCGGTTTTTATTCTGTCTTCTCCCTCTCCCATCTCCCCTTAGCCTCACTTGCCTCTCATCCATCCTTCTTTTAGCCCTCCCTGGCTCCTTTCCGTCTTTCTCCAGCCTGCTGCTCTTTCTCTGCCTTGTTCTCAGCCTCCTCTACCTGGGGCCTCCTCCGCCCTCCCCTCTGACCTCTCACCTCCCGTCCGCCCCTGTGTTCCTGCCCTAGGAGACCCCTTGCCGATCCACCACTACTTCCACGGCTACCTGGCTGGTTTCAGCGTGCGCTCAGGCCGCCTGGAGAGCCGTGAGGTCATCGAGTGCCTCTATGCATGTCGGGAGGGGCTGGACTATAGGGATTTCGAGAGCCTGGGCAAAGGCATGAAGGTATCGCCCCTTCCTCTGGCCCCCTCCCTCCGGGCATGCCCCCTGACCCCTGCCCCCGCCCCACCCCACCCCCTTGGCTCCCTTCCTCCCCCTCCCCAGTCCTGCTCTCAGCCCTGTCTGTGTCTGGGGCCCAGGTCCACGTGAACCCCTCGCAGTCCCTGCTCACCCTGGAGGGGGATGATGTGGAGACCTTCAACCATGCCCTGCAGCATGTGGCTTACATGAACACTCTGCGCTTTGCCACGCCTGGCGTCAGGCCCCTGCGCCTCACCACTGCCGTCAAGTGAGTGTCCGGTGGGCGGGCAAGTCACAGAACAGAGTCAGACAGTGTCAGGACTCCTTGGCCTTAGATGCCACTGACGGCTAGGCACATAAGGCATCCCTCCCCTCTGGTTTTAGGGATGGAAAAGTGACCTGCCCAGCTGACACAGCAATGCTGCAAGAAGAGTCTGGACTAGACTCAGATTTTTCAACAATGAGTTCATTACTCTTCCCACTTGTTAGCTCAGATGGTGAATCCGCCTGCAATGCAGGAGACCTGGGTTTGATCCCCGGGTCGGGAAAATCACCTGGAGTAGGAAATGGCAACCCACTCCAGTATTCTTGCCTGGAAAATCCCATGGACAGAGGAGCCTGGCGGGCTACAGTCCCTGGGGTTGCAAAAGAGTCAGACATGACTGAGCAGCTAACACATACTCTTCCCACCAAAGCATACTTCCAGCATTTAGGAGTTTTAATCTCTGTACCTCTGGGGCTGATACGTGAAAGGAGACAGAGGAGGTCCTGGGTTGGGTGCCAGGAGCGGTGGTTTGATCTCTCAGTCATGTCCGACTCCTTTGCAACCCCATGAACTCAACCACCATGCTCCTCTGTCCATGGGATTTTCCAGGCAAGAATACTGGAGTGGGTTGCCATTTCCTTCTCCAGGGGATCTTCCCAACCCTGGGATTGAACCCTGGTCTCCCACATGGTAGGCAGACACTTTACCGTCTGAGCTGCCAGGGAAGTCCGCACACTTATTACCTGAAGGCGTTTTCACCCTTTATGTTTGTGGGGCAGTTTTAAGAGCTACTGCCCTCTAGTGGGTGCATCACACGTTGCAGGGGTCAGGGTTTCTGTGTTCCCTTCTCCCCTGCTCTGCCTGTTTATCCAAAAGCTGTCTGAAGAGAAGCCTCTCTGACTTGCCCCTATCCTGGCACGAACGGGTTTGGAGAGGAAGCTCTGAGCCCGGGAGAGTGATGGGCATGGTTGTCAAGCCTCTCAGTTGAAGCTGTGGAAGATGGGGCTAGGTTTGGGGAATTGGGTTGTTGGTCCATGGTGCAGTCATGATGTGGAGCTGAAGGCTATGGGCAGATGAGTTCTCATGGACACAGATCAGCGCTCAGGATGGGCCCCACCAGCTTCCAGTGAGAACTCTAGCTGTTAAAGGGCTCTCACCCAGCTCTGAAGGTGCCAAGGGCTTCATCCCTCAGGGACCAAGAATTGATCTCATCTCTTTCATAGGCTTAGGGGCCGTGTCAGAGGGAGGGCTCTGTCTTCTGGCTTAGGATGGAGCTTTGCAAGGGGCAGCCCCACAAGGTGGGAGTTGGCTCATCTGGATTCCTCTGACCTGCCCAGGGAAGAGGCTTATCTGAGGGTTGGGAACCTGAGCTCCTCCTTTAGTAGAGGGGAGGGGCCTTCTTCCTTTGTGAGGTTAAGAGGCAGGGAGGTCTCATTTCTCCATTTCAGGGTTTCCATGTAGTTAGTGCAACACTAACACTTCATTGAGGGGCTTCGCTGGTTGCTCAGCTGGTAAAGAATCCTCTTGCAATGCAAGAGACCCCGGCTCGATCCTGGGTGGGGAAGATTCTCTGGAGAAGGGATATGGTACCCACTCCAGTATTCTTGGGCTTCCCTAGTGGCTCAGATGGGAAAGAATCTGCCTGCAGTGTGGGAGACCTGGGTTTGATCCCTGTGTCAGGAAGATTCCCTGGAAGAGGACATGGCAACCCACTCCAGTACTCTTGCCTGGAGGATCCTGTGGACAGAGGAGCCTGGTGGGCTTCAGCCCATGGGTCCACAGAGTCAGACATGACTGAGCACTTTCACATGCAACTGTTCAGTCAATGCAGGTTTTCCCTAAGTTTTTTTTTTTAATCTTTCTGGAATTCTTGGAAAGCCCATCTCCTCATGGCATTGACCACTGAACAGATGGCCACCACATCTTTTTCTCTAGCTCTGTTTTGTCTCCCTAACTCTTGAATTTTTACATGCTTGCTGTAATCTCTGTCTGGGAAGTTCTGCCCACACCTCAAACAAATGAGCTAAAGCTTAATAATGAACTTCAGTGCCTGAGCCAGCCCTGCCCCTGAATTCTCTGCCTCTGTGATGGTGTCTCTGTCCTTGCAGTCACCCTGGCTTGCAGCCTCTGAATTGCCTTGGAGCCCTCCCTGTGTTTACCACCACACCCCATCAGTCATCTGGTCACCTAGATCCCTCTGCACCTGTGTTTGGTGTCTGCTTCCTCTTTCCCCATATCTGTGTTATGGCTCCAGCAGACTCTCATGCCCACTCCTCTGGCCTCTTACGATAGCCTCCTGACTAGTGGACTGTCTTTCGTATTCTAACTTCAGTTTCGCCCCCACCCAAAGGCTAGGTTAGTGAATGTCCATCCTCACACTTCCTTGCTAAAGAAGACATCTGTGGTTCCCTCCTGCCACCCACAAAATTTGCACTCGGAGCCCTGAACCATCTGTCCCAGCCTTTCCTGCGTCGTGTTCCTCTATTCCCCTCCGTGTGCTCCTCACCATCCACTCTAGGGTCAACTTTCTACCTCCTTCAAAGGCTGGGTTGCTTGCTCCTTTTTTTGATTATTCCTACTGTCCCTGGCCAAATAGCCCATTCCCATCCTAGCCAGAAATAGCTTCTCCCACCTTGAACGCTCTTGGTTTTGTGTGTGCTCCATTCGTGTGATGGTGATCACGTTGGCTCTTGTTTGAAGGTTTGTGTAGAAATTCTAATTTCTTGACCAGATCATCAGTGGCAGGGCCAGCCCCCTGCTCCCCTTTGGGTCTCCTTTGGATCACCCATCCCAGTGGGAAGGTCTGCTGGAGGCCAGCCCACTGGTCCCCTTTGGGCACCTTTTGGATCACCCATTACAGTGAGAATATCTGCTGGAGGCTGTGCTTCCGGAGTCAGCTGGACTTACTTGCCAGGAGGCTTTGATCGAGGTCTCTCTGGGACCGTGCGGACTGTCTCGGGCCCTGCTCCTTAGGGCACAGGAACTCAGCAGGTTGTGGGTTTGGTCCCTTCAGAGGCTTTGCATTCATGGTATCTGCTGAGGTTACGCCTTCTCCCTTTTGGCTCCAGTAGTCAAGCTGGACTCATTCAGTAACACAAATGACAATCCTTTTTGAAAAATCATTTCCCTTAGCTCAGGCAGGTGGACCATAAGATCTGCTCTGGAATTACCACCTCCCCTGTGAAAACTGCATGTTCAAGGGGGCAGTTTCTTTTTTTTTTCTTTTGCTGCACCATGCAGCTTGTGGAATCTTAGTTCCTTAACCAGGGATTGAATCCAGGTCCATGGCAGTGAAAGTGCCAAGTCCTAACCACTGGTTCACCTGGGAATTCCAAGGAGACACTTCTTTATAAATAAATTTGATTTGTGCAAACCCAGGTTCCACATGGTGGCTGTGGGTTAGTGGGAAAGTGTGGACTTGGAATGAGAAGAATGGGTTCAAGCCTGGACTGGGATGCATATTTCTTATGTGGCCAAGATGTCTGACCCAGGAGCTTTGGCTTCTGCTCCTTCTTCCAACAGTAGTGAAAGAAGGTTAAGTGAAATCTTGTGGGCAAAATGCTTCACAAAGCAGGAAGTGCTCTGGGGATAACCCTCAGATTGGCTGGAGGAGATCCTGGGAGTGTGTTCTAGAGTGGCTGTGATGTTGGTTGGTCAGGACTTAGTCCTCTTGGGAGGGTTTGTGTGGCACCAAGGTCAGAGAGGCTTCATGGGATGGTGGATGCGGTCTGAGATGGTCAGATTAGCTTGCCTACCGAAGAGTGTTTATCTGGTACTGAACGAAATGAGTGGAAGATACACCTGGGAGGAGGATGTCCCTTTTTTTATTGTAGTTGATTTACAGTGTTGTGTTAGTGTTTGCTTTACAGCAACATAGTTCAGTTATATGTATATATACATACATTTTTAATGTTCCTTCCCATTATGCTTTATCATAGGATATTGAATCTAGTTCTCTGTGCTATACAGTAGGCCCTTGTTGTTTATCCATTGTATATATAAAGGCTTACATCTGCTAATCCCAGCCTCCCGCTCCACCTCTGCCCCAACCCCCTCCCCCTTGGCAACCATCAGTCTGTTCTCTATGTCCGTGATTCTGCTTCTGTTTGATAGATAGGTTCATTTGTGTCATATTTTAGATAAACACATAAGTGATGTGCACGCATACACGCTAAGCCGCTTCAGTCGTGTCCAACTCTGTGCGACCCTATGGACTATAGCCCTCCAGGCTCCTCTGTCCATGGGATTCTCCAGGCAAAAATACTGGAGTGGGTTCCCATTCCCTTCTCCAGGGGATCTTCCCGACCCAGGAATCAAACCCAGGTCTCTTACATCTCCTGCATAGGCAGGCAGGTTCTTCACCACTAGTGCCACCTGGAAAGCCCATACATATAAGTGATATCATATGGTATTTGTCTTTCTCTTTCTGACTTACTTCACTTAGTATGGTAATCTCTAGTTGAATCTGTGTTTCTGCAAATGGCATTATTTTGTTTTTTGATGACTGAGTACTATTCCATTGTATATATGTACCACGTCTAATTTATGCATTCATCTGTCAGTGAACATTTAGATTGTTTCCACATCTTGGCTATTGTGAATAGTGCTATTATGAACATGGGGTCTATGTATCTTTTGAATTATAGTTTTGTGGACATCCTTTGACACACTTCCCACTCCCACCCCACCCCACCTTTGTTGTTGAATATTTTTTGACCCATATCTACCAGTCCAGTAGTTAAGACTCTGAGCTTCCACTGCAGGGGTCATGAATATTGAGGAACCAGGATCCCTGCATGACTTGGTGTGGCCAAAAATATAAAAAGAAGGTGATAGATTCCCCATGTAAGTGATATATATGGTATTTGTTTTTATCTTATTTATCTCACTTAGCATAACACCTTCAGGGTCCTTCCACATCATCACAAAAGGCAGAATGTATAGTATTCCATTGTATATACGTCACATCTTCTTGATCCATTCATCTGTGGATGGACACTCTGGTGGTCCCTGTGTCTTGGTGACTGTGAATAATGCTGTGGTGAACATGAGGCTGGAGCTAGTGCTTTGAGATAGTGATTTCATCTTTAGATGTATTACCCATACATACCCATACTCGTTTTCTTTAGATGTATAACCGACTCTTTGTCACCCCATGGACTGTACAGTCCATGGAATTCTCCAGGTCAGAATACTGGAGTGGGTAGCCTTTCTCTTCTCCAGGGGATCTTCCCAACCCAGGGATCGAACCCAGGTCTCCCGCATTGCAGGTAGATTCTTTACCAGCTGAGTCACAGGGAAGCCCAAGAATCCTGGAGTGGGTAACCTATCCTTTCTCCAGTGGATCTTTCCAACCTAGGAATCGAACTGGGGTCTCTTGCACTGTGGAACAATTCTTTACCAACTGAGCTATGAGGGAAGCCCTCATATACCCAGGAAGGGAATTGCACTGAATATGTGCTCAATCACTCTGTCATGTCCGACTCTTTGCAACCCCATGGTCTGTAGCCCACCAAGCTCCTCTGTCCATGGGACTTTCCAGGCAAGACTACTAGAGTGGGTTGCCATTTCCTTCTCCATGAGATAGTAATTTCATTTTCTTTAGATATGTACCCAGGAAAGAAATTGTACTGAATACACTTTTAAAAAATCAAACAAACAAAAAAACCTCTTAGATGTGTATGTATTTACATTTCTTTAAGTTCAGTTTGTAAAATACATTTCCATGGTCTTGGGATTGGGCATTGGTGATGTCATAGGTCAGGGTTGCCTGACCTTTTGCCCCTGCCCCTTCTCTGCAGTGGCTTCCTCCCGGGAAAGGGCATCTCCCCCTCCAGCTTTGCTGTGTGTGTGTGGGGGGGTGGTCTGCAGAGACACTGTCCCCTTTTCCTCCCCTTTTACTCCCTGACATGGGGTGCTCTCTGCAGAGGTGGGGGTCCAGAGTGGTAGCCAGACTACAGATTATCAGGGAGCAGGTGCTGGGCTCACAGCTGCCTCCCTCCCCTCTCCTGATGCAGGTGCTTCAGTGAAGAGTCCTGTGTCTCCATCCCTGAAGTGGAGGGCTACGTGGTGGTGCTACAGCCGGATGCCCCCCAGATCCTGCTGAGCGGCACTGCTCACTTTGCCCGCCCAGCTGTGGACTTCGAAGGACCCGACGGGGTTCCTTTGTTCCCTGATCTCCAGATCACTTGCTCCATTTCACACCAGGTGGAGGCCAAAAAGGACGAGAGTTGGCAAGGCACAGGTAAGCATGCCTCCCAGGGAGGGGTCGGTGTCTGGAGCCAACCTGAAGGAGAAAATCTGGAGCTGGACATGACAGCACCGTCACCCCACATTTGCTTTTCGAGAACCACTGGCTATTGGGAAGGAGGGCCAGTGGGAGGCCCCGAGGTATAAGGACATTGTCGGGTAGTGACCTTCTTGACAGCGATGCTGGCAGCTCTCAGGGGATGACCCAGGATGGGGAGGAGGAGCAGCCAGGAGGTGGGCCCTTCAGCTCTGACCCAGACCCCGACTCCCTCCCATCCAGTGACAGACACTCGCATGTCAGACGAGATCGTGCACAACCTGGACGGCTGTGAGATCTCCCTGGTGGGGGATGACCTGGATCCCGAGCGGGAAAGTCTGCTCCTGGACATGGCATCCTTGCAGCAGCGAGGCCTGGAGCTCACCAACACATCCGCCTACCTCACCATTGCCGGTCAGTGGGGCCTGAGAGCTGGTCCTCTTTTCTTGGGATGCCCCTGTCCATCTCTGGGGGGCCCAGAGGGTCCTCCTTCCAGGCCCAGGAATGTGACCAAGTGTCCCCTTCCACCTTCCCCATCTGGAGGTCCTCTGGCTTCCAGATTGTCCATAGAGGTGGGGGCCGGGGTTTAGAATCCTGATGGTTCTTTCCCAGCATCTCTGTCCAGCCCGGCTCACCTCTGTTCTGGGCTCCACTCTTCTCTGGCTCAGTCTCTGACTAGCTTTCTTCTTCTCTGGCCATTTGCTACTCACCATCTTCTCTGTCTTCCATCTCACTGATCTCTTGGATTCAGCATAGCTTTTCTTTTCTTCTAATATTTATTTATGTGGCTGTGCTGGGTCTTAGTTGGCAGCACGCGGGATCTTTTTTAGTTGCGGCACGAGGGGTCTTTAGCTGTGGCATGCAGACTCTTTAGTTGTGGCATATGAACTCTTAGTTGAGGCATGTGGGACCTAGTTCCCTGACCAGGGATGGAACCTGGTCCCCTTCACTGGGAGCATGGAGCCTTAGCCACTGGACTCCCAGGGAAGTTCCTAAGTGCTCATCTCTTAATGTTTGGTGGTAATGACTTGGCAGTTTTCCAGGGAAGCCTGCTCCTCTCCAAAGGACCCTCTGTTGGGAAGAATAGAAGACGGGGTGGCCGGTCCCCTCCTGTTTCCATTCCCTTCCAGAGCCTCATGGAGGGCTTCTGTGTTTGCCCCTCACCATCTCCCCGCTGCTGCCTCCTCCCTCTGTCCTGCATGCGTCCCTGTTTTCCTTCGCTCCATCTCTCCTCCCAGCTCGCAGAGGAGGGCAAATTGAGCCTCGGTTTCTCTGTCCCAGTCAGGCAGAGCTGACGGGGTGCAGGGGAGCCTCTCTCCCTCTAAGGAATCGGGTCACGCTCCTGTTGAGTTGAGGGGTGTCAACAGGTGGGAGTCTGGGAGAGAGACCCCGGGCCTCCTCGCTGGCTTCTGCTCTGAGCTGCCTCCCTGGTTCCCAGGGGTGGAGAGCATCACCGTGTACGAAGAGATCCTGAGGCAGGCACGTTATCGCCTGCGACACGGAGCAGCCCTCTACGCCAGGAAGTTCCGGCTCTCCTGCTCAGAAATGAATGGGCGTTACTCCAGCAATGAATTCATCGTGGAGGTAACCCAAGCCCCCTTCCTCCCACAGCCGCCCCCGCTGGTGAGGAGCCGGGATGGGGGGTGGGGTGGGGGTGGGGGGTTATTGAGCCCCCTGGTGGTTGGGGGTGGAAACTGCAGCCCGGGCAGGGGAATCCTGGACCCGGGCTGTGGGTGGAGGAGGAGAGGAAGCTGGGGCGGCGGGGGGCGGTGGGGGCGTGGGGCGTGGGCAGGGGTGAAGAGGTGGGCCTCCGAGGGCTGGAGGAGGACTGGGGAGAAGCGAGCGTATCCACTGAGCCCGCCCTCGCCCCAGGTCAGCGTCCTGCACAGCGTGAACCGGGTGGCCCACCCCAGCCACATGCTCAGCTCCCAGCAGTTCCTGCACCGCGGGCAGCAGCCACCGCCTGAGATGGCTGGACACAGCCTGGCCAGCTCCCACCGCAACTCCAGTACGTAAGGCTGGGTGGGGCCAGAAGGCGGGTGGGCACAAGCATCCTCCCCCCACCTCTGGGGGTGGTGGGTGAGGAGGAAGGGGTGGAGCCATGGATTCTGTAGAACCTGGCTTGGTTGACGGTTCCGATCCAATCCCTTCACCCCTGGCTCATTCACTTTCCCTAGTGGACAGTTCGAGCCTTGGGTCATCACAGGGTCACTTATATCCGGGCTGATGGTCAGTGTGGGTTTAGCCTTTGTTGTTGCTACTGCCAACAATATGAAGTCAGCCCCGGACCTCGGGATCCTCAGTAGTGAAGCTATCACATATTAAGCACCTACTGTATACTAATGCTGTCGACAATACCATTAAGAATACAAACAATTATAAGGTAGATACAGTTTCTATTCTAAAGAAGGTTGGTGCTATTGCCTGTCAAATTATGTGCTATCTAAGATTGAGGGCAGGAGCAGAAGGGGACGACAGAGGATGAGATGGTTGGATGGTATCACCGACTCGATGGACATGGGTTTGGGTGGACTCCGGGAGTTGGTGATGGACAGGGAGGCCTGGTGTGCTGTGGTTCATGGGGTCGCAAAGAGTTGGACAGGACTGAGCCACTGAACTGAACTGAACTGATAAAGTCATGAGGCTATTTCTGAAACAAGATATGCGAACGTGAAGTGTTACATCCAGATGGACAGATGCCCTTCAGAGCCATCTTGTTCCCTGGCCAGGGTTGCTTACTAGTGATGCAATTTTTAATTCATAATTTGAGTTGCTTAATTATAGAAAAATTAGAAACTATAAGTATAAATAAGAAAAGTCATCCATAATTCCACCACAGTTGACCCATTGTTAGTAGGGTCACAGTTCAGTTTTTGCCTATGTGACTGCTTTCTTTTTTTCTTTTAACAAATCAAACTATTTTGTAACCTAATATTTACACCTAATATTATAAATTGAGTCTTCTCCACATTGTTAAAAACTGCAATGATTCTGATGTTGCTGGAAATGGTTTTTGGAATCCCTTTTTTACAATTGTTTTCAAAGTCAATTCATGAGATGCATTTACTTTTGTTACTTTCAGGACATACCTTGCTTTTGGCCTAGTTCAATATTACCCAACATCAGCATCCACTTTTGTCAGAGTTGGCTCTGGATAGCATTTTGCGTTTGTACATGTAAAACCCACTCCGGAAAGGCAGAGATGTGTTGCTTATTAGAAAAAGTCAGGGACTTCCCTGACAGTCCAGTGGTTAAGACTTTGTGCTTCCACTGCAAGGGGCACAGGTTCGATCCCTGGTCGGAGAACTAAGATCCCACATACCACATGGCATAGCCAAAAAAAAAAAAAGATTTAAAAAAAGTCAAAACTTCTGCTGCAGGCTCTGAAGGCAATTCCCTAAGGCGTTCCAAACACGCTTTCTTTGGACAAGGTCATGGTCACTTACTGAGCCCTACCCTTAAAGGACAGCTCTCTTGTCAACCATGTAATCATTAACAGTAGTGGGCACTTTGGTGTGCCAGGCACTCTGCCTGTGAATTTTACACCTATTAACCCAGTGAGTCATTACAGACAACAGGTGAAATAGGCACTAGAATGATCCCCTCTAAAGGTAAGGAAACAGAGACCCAGAGAGGTTAAGTACCTTATCCAAGATCACATAGCAAAAATATGGCGGAGCCAGGATTTGAATTCAGCCAGCAGAATTCCAGAACCCGTGCTCTAGCACCCTTCATATCCTCTCCATGTTAGATGCTTTACAAATAGTCTCATCACGTTATAGTTGCACCTAATTTGGGGGAGCCCTTGAGGACTTCCCAGGATGTCTCTGACTGAGACTGGCTCCTGGGTACCCCTCAGAATTCAGTCTGGTTTCCTTTCATCGGGCAGCGGCCCCCACTGCACTGTCTCTTGTGTTTGCTTTTCCCTGGGACTGGCTCCCCTCATTCTTGCTCTCCCTGAAGACAACTGCAGACACCTTTTAAGTGTTTTCCTGTGATTCCTATAGCAAAGCAGATGGAAGTAGGGGTGAGAAGGGAGTGTAAAGCATAAGGAAGTTGCAAGGTTCTAGGAAGCTTCACACTATCTTTAGAGACATGTGCGTGAACTTGACCTGTTTTTGCTAAATAGACTTTTGGGGCCATGGCTCCCTAGCTCTTCTTCCAGTTCTTTCCTTGGCAGTCATTCCACTCAGCCTTGCTGGGATTGGATACTGGGTCTACCACTCAGATTAGGCTCAAAGTGGGTCCTGGTTGGCATTGCTGTTGGGCTTGGTAAGACTCTCATCCTTGTTTTCTCTGCGATCCCAATTGAGAGCGGCAGCCTGCTTTTCCTTTCCCCTGATTTTGGCCTGAGTAGGGTACAGAGTTCATAGTTCACCCGAGGGCCTTGGTGATTGACATCTCCTGAACTTATCAGGAGACCCATTTTGACTGACCCATTCCATGTACCTTTCCTGACTCTTCAAAGTGTTCCCTTTCTCTCCCTTCCCTCCCAGTCCCAAGAGTGGAGTTACAGAACTGTGGTTTAGCAATTTCAAATTACTCTGACCATGCAAAAGAGGAAGAGATAGAATTCTCTCCAATGGGACGGGGGGTTCATTTCTCTGAAGTGCCTAAGTGCACCAGGAAAGAGCTCAGTGTGAACTGGCACAGTCAGCCAAGGAAGGCCTGTGCTGGCCTATTCAGACCTTGACCTTGAACCTGGAGGGTAGAAGGGAGTCTGGATGGACATGAGAGAGAACAAGAGTGTGAGAACTGGGGGTGGGTGGGTGGCTCGGGGGGTTGTGTTTGGAGAGAACAAGGCTGCCTGAGAAGGGTAAAATGAGTGTTGAAGACAAGATTTATCCAGTCCTGCCAAATTTTGATGCACATCAGAATCGCCTGGGAGCAGTAAAAACCCTTAGTGCCTCGGTCATACCCCATTACCAATTCAGTCAGAAGGTCTGGGCAGGGGAGCCAGGCTTCAGTGCGTTTTTAAAGATCCTCAGGTGATTCCACTGTGCAGTCAAGTTAGGAGTTATTTCCTTGCTTTGTTACCTACAAGTATCTGAGACTTTGTGGAGAGACCCACAGCGCAGAAGGATGAGAATAAAAAATGAAGTTGGACATGAGGCAGAAAGGATGACGATGGAAGATGAAGCCAGGGAATAAGTCAGTTCATAAAACACATGCTGTGAGATACTGCACAGTCGCTTGAGTGGCCAGAATTTGGACCTGAGCTTCCTTGGAGCTGAAACAGGAGGAAAACAGCAGTTAGGAAAGTCACGTGATGGGACCCACCAGTGCTTCCGGTTGGAGGTTTCTCCCCAGCCTCTTCAGAAAGGGGGCTCCACGCAGGGTTGTGGACAGGGCATCCACGATGCCTTACACTCACACGAAGCCAGGAGTTTCACATGGGCTACTGGCTAGAACTCAAACACTCCTTCCTGTTGGGGAGGTCACTCGAGGCCAGAGTCAACTACTTGGAGCTAATGCAGTAAGAAAGGTTGATGATGTTTCCTAAACTCTTGGTTGCTGTCTGTAGCTAACTTAAAAATCCTCCCATCTCCCCGGCCTCCTGGCTCAGTTTAAACTAATTAACTGTGCTTGTTTGCCCGCACATGCAGTGTCTGTGCTTTGTCTTTCCTGTGGTCATTTCTGACTGCCGGCAGTCAGCTTGTCACTTCCTTCACCAGGCCCGGGGCTTGCAGGGACAAATGCATTTGATTAAGGCACAGAGCAGAAGCTCTGGCTCGTCGTCATTGTGGCTGTGGCGCCAGTTCACCTGCTGTGGCCTCCACCCCGAGGAGGGGTTTCTACTTCTACAGCCTGGGCTTGGCTACAGGGGCATTCTGCTGGCGGGGGTCACCGTTCTGGGATCCTGCCCCACCGACCTGGAGACGCGGGAGGGGCTTTTTCCTGCAGAGGAGCCGATAGGCCAGCTCAGCCTCCCCCATCCTCCTCCTCCATCCCCAGGCAGTTAAGATACACTCATCCAGCCAGGCCCATCTCTCCCCAGAGCCGGCGCCCACGGAGTGCGCCTGCCTTGCTCAATAGAGTCAGTTGTCATTGGCCCCAGATGGGCTATGGGTCGGGTCAGACTGGGGATCGACTTGGCAGAGTACCATCAGGGTGGCCTCAGCGAGGCGTGAGGCCAGTGCGGCTGCTCCCACACCTGCTTGTGTTTCCACACCTGGCTGGCTCTGGAGCATGTGGCAGCGTGTGCGTGCACTGTCTGCTGGAGGACAGGTGTGCACCAGGGTGTACCCCATGCTCTGTGCTTCCCTGCATTCTGCTCCGTCTCTGGTCATGTGAGTCTTGGAGGCTGTGGGTAAATTCGTGTGTGTGTGTGCGTGCGTGTGTGTGTGTGTGAGTGAGACGCATATACTAACAGCCCCTCAGCAACGGGACTGCCCAGGGTGTGGATCCCACACAGCCTCTCTGGTCAGTGAGGTGCTGTGCCTCCGTGGCCAGCAGGAGTGGGCACCCATGTGGGGTGTAGTCACCCAGCTGCCCGTGAGGGCACTGAGCCTGGGGGCGCGCCTGTGGGGTCTCTACCTCCACCTGCTGTCCGTGGGGCTGTGGGCTCCTCTGTTTTGCCTCCTCCTGCTTCTCCGCGTGTTGTCCATGTGTGCGCAGGAGGCGGGCAAGGCTGTGCTTACGGCTGCTGCCTCCGTGGCCGTCTGGGTCCAGGTCTGTGGCGGGTACCTTGTCCTGCACGGGCTCGCCTGGACTGCCCAGCTGGTGGGGAGCTGGGTGGCGCTGCACGTGTGGCTCTGCTGTGCCTTGCTGGAGACCCTCGGGCGCATCCTTTCCATCCTGCCGTGTGAGCAGGCCGTCGGGTGGCTGGTGCGGGCAGGCGTGCTGGCCGGCAGAGGCCTGGCGCGGGTGCGGGGCGTGGCGACCCTGGTCCAGGTGTGCGCCCACACGCTCTTCCTGGGCGTGTACCTGTGCCTGCACGTGTGCTTTGCCGCCATCAGCTCCAAGGTCCACGTGAGGGTGCACGCCCCGCTCTGGGTCTCGCTGCCCTTTAGGGTCCACATCCCCCTGAGCCTGGGCTTCAGAGTGAGGCTGCAGGCCCAGAGGCATGGCGAGGCCGAGGGGACGGGGGGTGCATCCCGAGGGGAGCAGAGCCCCCCGGTGTCCCTCGAGCCCACAAGGAGACGGGAGGCGTCACGGAGCAGGGGCGAGCTCTGTCCAGGTGGGTACTTGAAGGGGCTGCTTTCTACTTCTTGGTCCTGTCCCCAGCCTCGGGTGCCAGGCCACACTTGGAGCCCACTTCTCCTCTTCAAACGAAGGAGAACATTCTCTACTCTTGCGTCATCAAGCCCGTGTTGCCACCTCTCTCCTTTCCCCTCTGGGCTCCCGGGACCTCCTTCCTGGACTGCGTGGTCCCCAGGGAAGGCGCAGGCAGAGGACCTGGGCAGGGTCCAGGCCTTGCCCTCTGTCCGCCGAGCACAGAACTGCTCAGGGCAATGTTGGGCTGGGGGCCCTTCTCCTCCCCTGCCCTTCCTCCTTTGCAGACCTCCTCCCTCCCTCAGGCTCTCAGTTCCTCCAGTCGCCCCCTGCCCTTCCCATCTCTGCCCTTCCCTGGGTGAAAGTGAAAAAGAGAAAGTGATAGTCACTTAGTCAAGTCGGACTCTTTGCAACCCCTTGGGGGTAGCCCGCCAGGCTCCTCTGTCCATGAGATCTCCCAGGCAAGAATGCTGGAGTGGGTTGCCAGTTCTTCCTCCAGGGGATCTTTCCGACCCAGGGACTGAACCCAGGTCTCCTGCATTGAGGGCAGATTCTGTACCCGTGGGACTCTGCTTCTCTTCCAGCTTCTACAGTGGAGACCCCTCTTCTGGGCCATCATGGACGCTCTCTTTTGCTCAGGGATGCCCTCTTCCCAGACCCCTGACCCCCTTCTGCCATGCCCCTCCCCCCTCCCCCGCCAGCTGAGTTGGCTCAGCTGTGCCTGGCTCTCTCTGCAGTGGTCCCCAGCGCGGCCACCCTCATCATCGTGGTGTGCGTGGGCTTCCTGGTGCTCATGGTCGTCCTGGGTCTTGTGCGCATCCACTCTCTGCACCGCCGCGTCTCAGGGGCCAGCGGGCCTCCTGGAGCCTCCAGCGACCCCAAGGACCCTGACCTCTTCTGGGATGACTCAGCTCTCACCATTATCGTGAACCCCATGGAGGTGAGTAGGGGGCCTGGCAGAGTCAGGGTTCAGCTGGGGCACACTCCCAGCAGGGAGACTCCCAATGAGCGCCCCCCACCCCCACTCTTCCCCAGTCCTACCAGAGCCGGCAGGTCTGCGTGGCGGGCACTGCGGGTGGCCAGCAGGACGACGAGGACAGCAGTGACTCGGAGGCGGCCGACTCGCCCAGCAGTGACGAGAGACGCATCATCGAGACCCCCCCTCACCGCTACTGAGGCCTCTGCCCCTCCCCAGACAGAGAATTCCGTCCTGGTGAGACAGACACACCGAAGAGACAGAAGGACCTTCTTAGAGGAGAGAGACCCGGTGGGGTGGAGAAGAGAGGTCTTAGAAGAGTCCTCTCCTAATCTCAGAATCCGGGGGCCCACCAGAGCCTGCCCTCTCCCCCTCAGCCCCCAGCCCACCCCCAGCTCCGTGCCTCTGGGCTCCTACTCCCGGGTTGGGGAGATTCTGGCTGCCTTGTCTGTCCCCAGGCAGCCACCCTCTTTGCTGACTCATGTCTGTCTCTTCCCCCACCGGCCATGTGCTATATGGGAGTGGGGGGCGCTGAAGGAAACCTTGTCCCCTGCCCTTACCTTCCCTCCTGTCCACGGAGCCCCCTGGCCGGGCATTCTCCGCTTCTCTTAACGAGCCCCCCTCTTTCCATTTCACTCTGGGGATCCCCTCTTCTCCTGGCCCCCTTCCCTCCTCTTTCCTCTCCTTACCTGAGGTCTTGCAGCCCCTGCCCCTTTCTCCGAGACCTGGCTGTGGCTGGGTTGTAGGGGTGGGAGTGGGGTGGGGGCCCGGGTGGATTATATATAATGTATATTTTTTCATGTCGTCGTGAGCGCAGCCCCTGTGTTCCGTGTGCAGCTCACAACCTTGTGTGCGTGTGGCATCGTCACGTCCTGGGGTGGGAGTGGGGGTCGGGGGGTGGGTGTGTGAGGGAGGGGACACACCCTAGGGTTTTCAAATAAAACAACCGGAAAAAAGCCTGGTGAGCTGCCTCTGGCCTGCTTGATCCCTGGTGGGCGCTCTGTGGGTGGCCGCTCTGGGGTTTCTGACCCCTTAGGTCTCTGAGCTGAAGTGAGGGGCAGGGCTGGTTGTCTGGGTGCTGTTGCCAGGATCAGATGGCTCCCACTGCACCCTGGGAAAAGTGCAGACAATTGGGGAGAATGCTGCATATGCCAGGGTTTCGTGGAAGACATTGTTATCACCCCCATCTCTTGGAATTTTTCACCTGGGGTTCCTGTGTGCCCAGACCTGGGGGAGTCGAGGGGGAGAGGGCAGGCACCCCTGCTATTTGTTTTTTAAAAAGGGGTTTCCCTTTTAAAAATTACTTAATTGATTAATTATTGGCCATACCTTGTAGCATGTGGGCCCTTAGTTCCCCCACCACCTGTAGGTGGCAGCTCCACTAGGGCGTCCTGCACTTCAGAGGCAACCTTGGCCCGGATTCTGCTCTGTCCGTTTTGCCTTTCTCCCAGTTACCTGAGCCAGAGGCCTGGGAGTGCGTTGGGATTTCTCCCTCTCCCTTAACCTCATGTCCACATGGTGACTAAACCCTCTCATTTTTACTTTTTACCCCTTAAAATCTCTCAAATGTCTTTTTCTCCCCGGCACCGCATTGCTGGTGTTGCCTTGGCTTATACCGTCTTCAGTATATGCCTGGTCTGTTGCAAGAGCCTCTTACGTGTCACCTACCTGTTGCCTACCTGTCACCTACCTGCCTCCTACCTGTTCTCCTTGCCTCCAGTGTTTTGCTCCACTCCACCCACCTCTGGGTCAGAGTGGCTTTTCTAAAGTGCAGGTTCTCTTCCTGGAACCTTCCCTACTTCCAAATCACTGTCAGGGTCAAGTTTGGACACCTTGAGAGGCCCCTCAACCCACCTCCCCCACCTGCCTGGCCCTTCCTGCCACCACCCCGGCACACCTAGGTACCAGTCACACAAACCACTAGTCTTTCCCCAAACCTGCCCTGCTGCTTCTTGCCTCTGTCTTTGCACGTGCCGTTCGCTCTGTCCACTGTGTCCTTTCCCCTTTGTGTGCCTAGCCGTCTTGTCCTTATCACTCCAGACCCAGTGCTGCCTCTTCTAGGAAGTCTTCTGTGCTCTGGCACCTCTTGTTCACGCCTCCATCCCGGACCTTTTCACTACATGGTGGTTCACATCCATGGTCTCCACCACCAGACTGTGTCCTCAGAACTCACACGGGGTCTGGCGCACAGTAGGGTCTCTGAAGAATGGATGAGATGCGTGTGGCTCTCAGATCGATTGAGAAAAGATGAGAAAAGAGAGAAAAGAGATGTATTGGTAGGAGGGGAGAGGGGAGCTGCTTTGATGGCCCTCTGGCCTGGGGGCATCAGTGCACAGAGGACAGACGTGACCCAGCAGGTGCCTGCTGAACCCTCTCCTGGAGGGGCCCTTGTGGATGCCAAGATCATGTTTCCATGTCTGTGGCAATAACACGTGGGAGGCAGCCTGCCTGTTCTCCCTGGAGCTGCTCAGAGCGATGGCTCAACGGGCAGAGCCTTCAGATATCAAAGCCTCAGTGCTAACGAGGTGTGAGAGTGAGATTTCAGTCTTTGGTCTTAAATTTCAGGGAGCTCACCCCCTCTCCTCTTACCATCCCCCCTAGTTCTCACGCACCCCTGGCCTCAGGGTCCACAGCTTCCCACACAGAGCAGTGGAGTCAAATGTTTGCCCTTGTGCTCACTCAGTCATATCTGACTCTTTGAGATCCCATGGACTGTAGCCTGCCAGGATCCTCTGTGCATGGAATTCTCCAGGCAAGAATACTGGAGTGGGTTGCCATTTCCTACTCCAGGGGGTCTTCCCGACCCAGGGATCCAACCCACATCTCCAGGTTTTCTGCATTGGCAGGTGGATTCTTTCCCATTAGCGCCACCAAATGGGAAGCCCATTTGCTCCTGGAGCCCCCAGAGTGTGGCCAGACTTAGGACCCGGGGTCTTCATTCAAGTTCAAGCCCCAGCTCTTGGGAGCAGATGGGGCAAGCACACACATCGGCAGCACAGGGTCCATCTCTTAGCGTCTGCCCAGTCCCGGCCTCCCTGGATCATCCATCTCTGGGACCAACCGGGGTTTCTTCTGAAATGCACCTTTCTGCATTCGTTCCCTGGGGACTTTCTGGGGTCACGGGCCACTGACTGTGTCTTACAGGTGCAGCCTTTCCTGTCCCTCCTGTTCATCCCTAGTGCTGACACCCCAGATGCCAGCCCATGGCTGCCAGAACCTCCTGACCTGACAGCTGGGCAGGTGGTCATGTCACCATGGGGTGGGTGGGTGCCTGGAGAAGACTTTGAAGCCCACGTGCCCCCACATTGCCCCAAGCAACCACTTTCGCTTGTGGGCCCATTCTTCTCTCTCAGTCTCTCTCTCTCTCACACACACATTGGCAATAGGAATCAGGAGTGAGGCAAGATGCCGATGCCCTTTGTGCAGAGAAGGGGCGGCAGGCAGGAGTCCAAATGGGTTTCTATTTTGTTGCTCAAGATCTCCTGGAAAGTTCCTCAACCTCCCTCACAGAACCTCCCAAAGCTTCAGGATGCCAAGACTTGGGCAGGGCTTCCCATTTTTCTCCTCATGTAATTTGATACAGCAAACATCTCCTTTGGCCTCAATCGGATCTTCTCTTTCGCACTGAAAGCGTGTTTTCCTCTTAAGTCCATTCTCTGCAGTGAAAATTGATGAGCTTCCTGGAAAGTGCATGATGGAGAGCCAGACCCTTGAGAGAAGCTGTAGAGGCAAAGCCGGCAACCAAGTGCTCAAGAATCAAGTGTCTGCATCCTATTACTAGACCAGAGACCTGAACGCTCACCTTCGTGTCTTCTGGGAGGGAGGACATGCATGCACACACACACCAGGGCTCTGCCCATGTCAAGATTCCATCACGCTGCAACCTTCCCACTGGTGTGCCATCAGCAACGATCCTAAAACCTGCATTTCGGCAGCTGCCAGCCCCTGCCTTGGGGGCTGCCGTCCTCTTGCTGGGACGGGTCAGGAATGACACATCTGCTTCCAGTCTCCTAGCACCCGTGGAAGAGCTCATATTACTTTCACATTTTAATCTCCATGCTGTCCCCCCAAAATATGTCCTCTGGTTCCCCTCGGGGTTCCTCTGGACCAGTCGACTGGTAAATCACCTAGGCCCTGGACTTTCCTGGTGGCTCAGATGGTAAAGAGTCTGCCTGCAATGCAGGAGACCTGGGTTGGATCCCTGGGTTGGGAAGACCCACTGGAGGAGGGAATGGCAACCCACTCCAGTATTCTCGTGGAGAATCCCATGAACAGGGGAGCCTGGTAGGCTACAGTCCATGGGGTCACAAAGAGCTGGACAGACTGAAGGACTAACACACAAACACCTAGACCCTAGGCCGTTCCTAGGGTGCCTGTAGCATGAGCTGAGCTTGCATCCTCAGTGCTCCTCGGTGCAATGTGGGCTCTGGGCGTCCTGGACTCCTCCTCCCTGGACGCCCTCTTCTCACCCAGCGTCCTGCTGAGGCATCCCGCTCCGGGGCGCCCCCTCCTGGAGAGACGAGGAACGGCAGAAAGGGAGCCGGTGCGGAGGGAGATGGGTGTCCCGGCCGGCAGGCAGGCGCATCTGAGAGACGGGGAGGAGCTGGCACGCTTATTTTCATCGCGCTGGTGTCGCTGCGTCTCCCGCGGCTCCACGCTGCTGTCGCTCCCTAAAATAACCTCGTTCTACAGGAAAAGGACAGATGAGGGTTTAAATTTAGCAACGGTGGGTGGGAGCGGGTGGGGGAATGCAGACTCTGGGATGTGGTGGGGCTGGCTTTGTCATTGAAGGAATTGGAACCCGGTGAAACCTGCCTGAGGATTCTCACCCACAGGATAAGGGAACGTCCAGTCCGAGTGTAATGTCCAGTCTCGAAGACCTGCCCTGAATATCCGAGGTTCTCACCCCAAGTCTGCAGTCCCGCCCACCTCCCCAGCAGACGTGATCTTTTCCCTTAAACAGCTGAGTTGGAGTTACGCTGCCATTTCTCCACGGGCTTCTGCGTGGCTGGTTCTTTAGGGAGAGGCTGTTAAAGGGCAAAAGCAGAAGTTGAGAAAACCCCTGATTTTCAGTTAGGCTAATGAAGGGAGAGGAGTCTTCCTGGGCTCAGGGCACCACAGACAGGGAGAAGTCCAGAAGGCACAGGAGCTGTGCAGAGACGGTGATGTCACTTGCAAATGACAGAAGGGCAAAGACCTAGGGTACTCAGCTGGGTACCAGGGTACCAGGCCCAGGTGACTCAGCTGCCTAGTCCCCCTGGAAGTTCGGCAGCCCCCCACAGACCACCCAGCCAATGACCCTCCACCTCAGGGCCCTGCTCTTCCTGCATCATCTGGCTGTTCTGAGGAAATTCCAAAGCACAGGGGGCCCCTCCTGCCAGGGATGGGATGGGGAGGAGGAGCGAGGGAGGAGGGAGGAGGGATTGAGGAGCCCCCACCCCCACCCCCGTGTTCACATCTCAACAACTTAGTGTTCAGCCTTGGTCTTCAGCTTCTCTTAAGTGATGGCTCATCGGCTGTCGAAAAATTCCCTACTCCAAGGGTTCAGTGAGGCTTCAATACAATCACTTTTTCTGGCCCACGCCATGAACAGCCTAGGGGAGGCTTGCACCAACATGAAGCTCCAGTGCACCCACCAGTACTTCAGAGTACTTCAGTCACTGGTTTGCCAAGATGTTCCTCAGGGGGAACTGCTCCAGGGACCCATGCATCGACCTCTTCAAGCACTACCATCAGCGTGTTCAAATCAGAAAGCAACAAAGGAGAAGGAGATTCCTATTGAAGGACTGGAGTTCATGGGTCATGGCAAAGAAAAGCCTGAAATCTCTTCTTGACCTTGACAGTCACCTTGATAATGGACGTCTCAAATCAGGAAATTGAGGACTCTGGTTCTTGTCAGTTAGAACTGAAGATAGCATTGATTTGATTAATTTAGGAGGGAGGAGTTTCCTTTCCTTGATACTTTTCTCTGCTTGTAAAAGATGATGAACGGGTCACTCTTTGCTTTGAGATTTCTGGCTTTGGCATCTCAGCAGGAACTCAGTGTTCTAAATAATGGGATTTTGGGGGATTATGGTTGTAATATTTGGTCTGGGGTCAGTTTTAAATATATCTTGTATGAAAACACTGTAACCTTGTCAGGATGTCTAAGATTGCCTGACCTTGAGTCATTCTTTGAAGGGCATTGCAGACACTCTACTGGGGTTATTTATTCTTGGAAGTAACTGGTTAAGATCTTTTTTCTCTGAGGGAACTAGTGCACCAGAAAGGGTTCCCAGCACAACAGTTGCAGTCAATGCTTGGGTGTGCAGTTTTATTTTTATATAGTAATTTAACTGTTAAGGTTGCTGGTGGACTGGGTTAGCCAAGAGGAAGACAGCTTTCAGTTCCCTATCTTAACAAGAGGTGTCAGAGCTCATATTAAGATGTAAAAGCTCCATGCATGCTGCATTTCAGAATTCATGGTGTAGTTTAGGAATTAAAATCCTTGAAGTGGCTATGGAGAAAGATCCTAAATTACAAAGATTTGCGGCTGCCAGCTTCCAACCTGAGTCAATGAATTAAGTCAACCTGTATATTATAAAAATGCCAAAATGCTGCCTATGATTAAATGGGGGTGGGGTGGGGTGGAAAAGAGGTCGCTCTATTTGCCTTGTTTATTCACCCTGCCCTGTAATGCCTGTAATCATGAAAAGGAATAAATTGTAATATTTAGTTTAAAAAAATCACTTTTTCTGATGCAACTCAGAATTGGCGTACTATACGTGAGCTATCATTATCATTAATTATCGGGAGATGGGCAGGTGATGAAGGGGTCTTTAAAACATGGCCTCTAGGGGTTGGCAGGATCCCTGAAGTTCCTTGCCCCTCTGCCACCACCCCCAGACTCCGGCAGCATGGCTTGTAGTGTTTGTTTTTTGTTTTTTTCAAAAAAAAAAAAAAAAAACAAAAACCAAAAAAACGGTGATTGTATTTATTTCTAGTGTATATTTATTTATTTTTTTGACTGTGCTACGCAGCATGTGAGATCTTAGTTCCCCCGACTACAGATAGAACTCGCAACCCCTGCATTGGAAGTACAGAGTCCTAACCACTAGATTGCCAGGGAAGTCCCCGGGCTTGTGGTTTTGAACACATGCTTTGGAGCTAGACATGCCTGGGTTTTTCTTCACTTGGCAGCTTACAGAAGATTACTGTGGCTAATGCCCATAGGACAGTGGCTATTTTCATTGTTTTCAGGCTGATTTAGATAAGCACAGGGTTTTTTTTTTTTAATAGGTGGAGGTCTTAGCCACAGGAGTGGCTAAGGTCTCAATAAGCAAGAGCTCACACTGGCTTTCAGGTGCTGACTTCATGGTCAGAGGTGACCTGGTACTATAGATAAGGCAAAAATAGAGGTTAGTTCATCAATAGATGGTCTTTCCTCAAAATGGGCAGGATCTTAGCTTTAAATGCTTTCCAGGTAAGACTCTGGTGGACGGAATAGCTTTCTGTTCTGTAGTGGGTTTCAGTCAGATTTTTAGGTTGCGCCTCAGACCTCAAAAGGAGCTGAGTTTCATGTTTCACTCCTGATTGTGTCCGTGAGCCTTGTGCAGGCCCAGGTAGGCCATACCTGTCCTTGTGAACTGTGTCAATCAGGGACAAGGGAATGAAGTGTGGAGAGTTCAACATCTCAGGTCATTAGGCTTATCCACAAGCTCTCAAGAGATACCCACAACTATCTCCAGGTAGCTCTGGAATTGTAACCTTTATCATCCTTTGGTCAAGTATATAATCCTTGGCCAAGAATTCGAATTTTGGACTGTGGTTTTAGCTACCAAGGGTGGTATATTTTTTTCCAGTGAAGAGATGAGAAGGAGTGAAGATTGCTTATTTAATAGAGGATATGCCATTTTCATGTGATGATAGAAAAATAATCAAACTTATAACCCTTATATATACAAGGGCTTGTGAAGGCAATTCAAGAGGGCAGTGTCTGGAATATTCTGAGTCTAAGAAGCATGCTTGCTCAGGGAGTCAAGAAAGAACTGCTTAAAAACAACAACAAAATAACAATATAGGGTTTGGCCTTTCTCCTGGAATAAGAAAGGTGAAGCTTTTGAAGGAAAGATATTGGGTTGGCCAAAAAGTTCATTCAGAGTTTTTGTATGATGTTACAGAAAAAATCTGAATGAACTCTTTGGCCAATGCAATGCAAGGCTAATTGAGCTGGAGGAAGACATCAATTTCTTTGGAAGAAAGGTCTGTGGTCTTTAAAGATAAACTAGACACATATGGGAGGAGTGCGAGTTCTTGGAGGTCAGGCAGGTTTGAAAAGGAATAGGAGGTTTATGCGGGTGGGTCTGATGACCCTTAATTAGAGGCTTAGAGAAAGGAGGCCATTGACAGGATCAGGTTAAAAAAAAAAGGGTGCTCAGTTGTATCTGACTTTGCAACTCCATGGACCTCAGCCTTCCAGGCTCCTCTGTCTATGGAATTTTCCAGGCAAGAATTTTGGAGTGGGTTGCTGCGCCTTCCTCCAGGGGATCTTCCCCACCCAGAGAATGAACCCATGTCTCCTGCATTGCAGGCAGATTCTTTATCACTGAGTGACCAGGAAAGCCCCCAAAAGAAAAATACAGCGGACTTAATAAGTGAAGGAAATTCACTGACCTCTAGGTGGGAGTGTGGTAGCAGTCCATCTACCCAAGGTGGAATAAAGATGCCCTGCTGTTGTGAACTGTGAGCTAGTCCAGCTGAAAGCTCACCCTGCGGTCACTGGAGGTAACTCCACCTGGGAAAGTCTCAGTAAGTTCACGGTGTTGGCGGTAGGGGGTTACTGTGACTGCCTGTAGCGCCCGAGCTCTCCCGCTCTGCTCTTCAATCTGACAGCCAACTGTTTACGGCACTAATTTTTTGATTACCTACTAACCTCAGCCTTTCCAACAAGGTCAAACTGGTCTCCTGAGGAGGTGTAGAATTTAGTATAGAGACAGTGAAGTAATTTTAACATTGATGTTAAGGTAAGCTTTGTGTTTCCAACTTGAAATATCTGTTGATTTCAGAATTATGATTTTTAGTTGAAAGGTGTAAGACACTGCTCGAGTTTATAAACAAATAAATAAAAAATTTAAACAAACAAAAAATATAAACAAATAAATAAAGTATTAGAACATTTAAGAGAAATCAAATAGCAGAACACAATGAATTAACTAATTAGATTTACAAGAGCTGCATATGTTATAAGAACAATTTTGTGAGTATTTTTAAGTCTACCTTGCCAGGCAATTGAAGTGCACAAGGGGAAAAAAAAATCAGATATATCAAGCATATGAATATGGTGTAAAACAGTTATGGAAATTTTGCTTTGTAGATGACACTAATTGCTAAGGAAATGTAAATCTGTTCAAGTTGATTTAAACATCAAAGAACAAGTGGAAGCAATTTTTGAAAAATTAGTACATTTATAAATAGAATTTCAAGATTTGTAAGTTGAATTTCAAGGTTTGAGCAAAACTGTGCTTTATACCCACAATTTTAATAAATTAAACAGTAATTTAAACCCCAGGTAACTGGAAATAAACTTATCTATACACATCAGATGTCACGAATATTCACAATGATGGGGTGTTTGTGGAGCTGGTATCAGTGATTGGATCAGAAACTGATGGATCCAAAGAAATCTGAGATGGAGAAGGCATGGCCCAGACAAGACAGGGTGTGCCAGAAAGGTGTGCTCACATCCAGGACACAACCAAGTGCTGTGTTGTGCTAAGTCGCTTTAGTCGTGTCCAACTCTGCAACTTTATGGACTGTAGCCTACCAGGCTCCTCTGTCTGTGGCACTCTCCAGGCAAGAATACTGGAGTGGGTTGCCATGCCCTTCTCCAGGGGATCTTCCCCATCCAGGAAGGGTCCCTCAGATCTGCAGTAGAGTTCACAAGGGAACAACTGGAAACTAGATGATCGAAACAACCCTACCAACCTCTTGTTTGGAAAATCCTTTCAATGGAGTTTAATTTCATCATCTCTGGTACAGCCTCAGGATGGTAACCAGAAGGGTGGACTGTTGTAGAGATCGTCAGTTTCTCATCAAACCTTAGTCCAACCCACTGTAGGTATTCAGCTATATTATATTTCCCAGCCTCCTCTGCTACTAAGGTGGCCAAAAGGCTGAGCCAATAGAGTGTGGGCTTGACATCACATCAGCCTCCTGATTGGAGAATTCCTTCAACAAAGTTTAATTTCATTGTCACTGGCACAGCCTGACCCTGAAACCAATATTTCCCCCATTATTCATTTTCTCTAGTTACTTCTAAACCTTTATTTTACTACGGGATTTGGCTGCATAGCCACAGTCTCTTACCTGCAATCCTGAAATCCACAAAATTTTGAAAACCAAAAGTGTTTTTAGGTAGTCTAATGCCAAAATTCATCCTGCCCTGAGCAGGTGAAATTATTTATAGAGTTCATTTCAAAGTAAATATTCATATTTTTTCCAAAGAAGTATTTTAATTAATTAATTAATTTGATGCTTTTGAACTGTGGTATTGGAGAAGACTCTTGAGAGTCCCTTGGACTGCAAGGAGATTAACCAGTCAATCCCAAGGGAAATCAGTCCTGAATAGTCATTGGAAGGACTGATGCTGAAGCTGAAACTCCAATACTTTGTCCACCTGATGCAAAGAACTGACTCATTGGAAAAAGACCCTGATGCTGGGAAAGATTGAAGCCAGGAGGAGAAGGGGATGACAGAGGATGAGATGGTTGGATGGCATCACCGACTTGATGGACATGAGTTTGAGCAAACTATGGGAGATGGTGAAGGACAGGGAAGCCTAGCATGCTGCAGTCTATGGGGTCGCAAAGAGGACACAACTGAGCGGCTGAACTGAACTGAATTAATCTGACTGTGCCAGGTCTTAGTTGTGGCAAATGTGATCTTTAGTTTTGGCATGTGGGATCTGTTTTTTTTTTTTTTTTAGTTGAGGCATGGAAACTCTTAGCTGTCGCATGTGGGATCTAGTTTCCTGAAGGGATCAAACCTGTGCCCTTTGCATTGAGAGTGAGAAGTCTTAGCCCCTGGACCACCAGGGAAGTCCCCAGAAGAAATATTAAAGTGCTTGATTCTGAGGGGCTGCCCCAGAGCTGGCTGGGGAAGGTATATAATTCACATACACTGGTGTATAATACATAGCCTATGTTTACCTCAATAAAATCCCCAGAGATCTGGATACTGAAACATGTGCTGTGCTGTGCCTAGTCGCTCAGTCATGGCTGACTCTTTGCGACCCCATGGACTGTAGCCCACCAGACTCCTCTGTCCATGGGATTCTCCAGGCAAGAACATTGGAGTGGGTTGCCATTCCCTCCTCCAGGGGATCTTCCCAACCCAGGAATCAAACCAAGGTCTCCTGACTTGCAGGCAGATTCTTTACCGTCTGAGCAACCAAGGAAGCCCTACTGAAACATAACTAGTCCCAAGACTTTAAGATGAAGGAATGTGGACCCGAGCAAATATACATATCTGGATTGTATTATGTATTGTTCCAGATTCTGGGAGCACTGCTTTGCTTGGTCCAATCACTTTGAATTAGAGACCCAGGCTGTATCCGTCTGTGCCTCAGCCGTTTCCAGCACAGGATTTCCAAGGTCACCGTGTATGGTTGGCTGTACCAGGCTGGAAAGAGCAAGTATCAGAGGATGGCACGTGGAGGCAATTCACAGACCAGGCCTGGAAGGGGTGATTATCATTCTGCTCAGTTTCCATTAGTGACTGTCCAGTCACTTGGCCACCTACACAGCTAGGGAGGCTGGGAAATGTAGTTCAGCTGTGTGCCCAGGATGAGGAGGAGTGTTTCAGTAATCAGCTGGCAGTCTCTGCAGCAGTCCATCCTCCTGGTGTTTTGGGTGCAATATCCATTTCACCCTTCTTCCCACATGGAGAACACACATCCCTCCTTCCAGAGAGACACATCAGAGTCCCATCCAGCATTTCTGGACGGTCTATATGTAGCCTTCTCCATATGACTCTTCATTGTCTGGTGACTTATGAACTGAAGACACAAGTTATCTGAACACTGTCTCATATGACTCTTCATTGTCTGGTGACTTATGAGCTGAAGACACAGGTTATCTGAACACTGTCTCATATGACTCTTCATTGTCTGGTGACTTATGAGCTGAAGACACAAGTTATCTGAACACTGTCTCCTCCCCACAACCTTTGCTATGACTGCATTGGAGTTCAATTTATTTATTTTTTTCCAATTGGGAATATTACGGCCTTCCCAGGTGGTGCTAATGGTAAAGAATCCACCTGCCAAGGGAGGGAGGAGATGCAAGAAACTTGGGTATAATCCCTGGGTTGGGAAGATCCCTTGGAGGAGGAAATGGCAACCCACTCCAGTGTTCTTGCCTGGAAAATTCCATGGGCAGAGAAGCCTGGCGGGCTACAGTCTATGGGGTCACAAAAAGCCAGACACGACTGAGGGACTGAGCACTACTTGGGAATATTATAGGCAATGCTGTTGTGTACGGTTTTGTACCTGTGTACCACCAGACATATATGTGTAAGAGTGTTCCTAGGTAAGCATGATAGAAGTTTGGTCACGTATGCCTTACTGTGTGATGATAAACTGACTTTTTTGTTTGTTTGTTTTTTGCCCATACCATGTATTATATAGGATCTTAGTTCCCTGACCAGGGATCAAACCTGTGCCCCTTGCAGTGGAAGTGTGGAGTTTTAACAACTGGACCACCAGAGAAGTACCATGACAAACTGATTTCTGCTCAGTAAATCAATTTATCTATTTGTCAGTACATTAATTTATCTGTTCTTGTATCAAATACCATATTGTTTATAACTCTTGATATCTGGTAAAGCAAATTCTCACACCTTGTTCTTCCTTGTGTGTATCTTTATTACTGGTTCATAGTGTTCGAGTATGCTTAATTTTGCCTTCCAAAGTGACTATACCATTTTGCATTTCCACCAGCTATGAATGAGAGTTCTTTTTGCTCCATTACCTCACCGGCATTTGGTGTTCTCAGAATTTTAGACATTGGTCATTCTAATAAGTGTGTAGTCATGTCTTACTGTTTCAATTTGCATTTCCCTAATGACATTTGGGAGAAGACTCTTGAGAGTCCCTTGGACTGCAAGGAGATCCAACAAGTCCATCCTAAAGGAGATCAGTCCTGTTCATTGGAAGGACTGATGTTGAAGCTGAAACTCCAGTACTTTGGCCACCTCATGCAAAGAGTTGACTCACTGGAAAAGACCCTGATGCTGGGAGGGATTAGGGGCAGGAGGAGAAGAGGGCGACAGAGGATGAGGCTGGATGGCATCACCGACTTGATGGACATGGATTTGAGTAAACTCCGGGAGTTGGTGATGGACAGGGAGGCCTGGCGTGCTGCGATTCATGGGGTCGCAAAGAGTCGGACATGACTGAGAGACTGAACTGAACTGAACTGAATGACATTTGATGTTGAGCATCTTTCCACATGCTTATCTTCCATCTGTATATAGTTTTTGGTAAGGTGTCTCTTCAGATCTTTTGCTCATTTTAAAATTGGGTTGTCATCTTCCTATTAAGTTTTGAGTGTTCTCATATCTTATTTATTTTTTTGATAGTAATACATAAGCTGTAATTATTAAAGCACTTGTACTAACATAAAAACAGATGATAAATGGAGTAGAATACAGATGTAGATGTTATGATACAAACTAGCTAAACAGTTAAAATACAATTATATGCCTATCACATCTTTTTTTAAAAAATTAATTAATTAATTTTACTTTACAACATTGTATTGGTTTTGCCACACATTGACTTTAATCCGCCATGGGTGTACATGTGTTCCCCATCCTGAACCCCCTCCCACCTCCCTCCCCTGTTCTCATATCTTAGATGCCTCTGTTCTGCCGCTTAGTCCTGTCTGATTCTTTGCGACCCCGTGGACTGTAGCCCACCAGGCTTCTCTGTCCATAGGATTTCCCAGGCAAGAATACTGAAGTGGGTTGCTATTTCCTTCTCCAGGGAATCTTCCCGACCCAGGGATCAAACTCGAATCTCCTGCATTGAGGAGGGTTCTTTACCACTGGATGACACTCCTTTATCAGACGTGTGTTTTGCAAACCTTTTGTTCCAGTCTGTGGCTCATCTTCTCATTTTTTTGAAGTGATATTTTTTAGAATCAGTGAACGTCGTAGGGGCCTCGATGGAAGTCAGGTTGGGAAGCTGGGTGGGAGCAGCCTCTTTTAGGATGCTTCTAAGGGCAGGAAGTGTTGTGTGTGGTGCTGGTGGTGGGATAGGTAAGGTTAAGCCCTGGGAGCAGGATTTAAAGGTGATGTAAGTATCTGGTCAAGGCCTTTTACCAGTGTAAATAATAAGGAATGAGGGAATTAACATAGGGGCTTGTGTTCAATGCGTATTTGCTGAAGTACTGAATTAAAATGGACCATCACACTGGCTTTTATATAGGGCATTTGACATTATTCACTGCATGACAGTCACAGCCTAACATCACAGATTTTCTAGATGGAGGCCTTTTAGATATCTAACGAGTTCTATCTCCCCCAGGTTGTAATTGAGAAAATGAGGGGTCAGGCCAAAGTTACTGCAACTCATAGACAGTGAATATAACCAACCAGCAGGAGAATTGTAATTCAAATCCAAGTTTCATGCTTTTAGCTAGTGCTTATTCCAAACAGCAGTGCTATAATTTTGTTTCAACTGTCAAGCACATTTTAGAAAACCCAAGCCTATTGTATTGAACCGTATTTTTGCTTAGTGTATTCTTTCTTCTTTTATGATGTTCCAAGAGTTTTTCTTAGAGAACTCCTTTTTGCCCTTCATTTAAGGCAGGTCTGTGGTGACAGATTCTCTGTAGTTCTCCTTTATTGAGATTGTCTTGATTTTCCCTTCTTTAAAAAAAGAATGTATGTCTTTATTTAGCTGCTCTGGGTCTTGGTTGTGGCCATGTGGGACCCTTCACTGTGGTACGTGGACTCTAGCTGTGGTGCCTTGGCTCAGGAGTTGCAGCATGTTGGGCTTAGCTGCTCCGAGGCATGTGGGATCTTAGTTTGCTGACCAAGGGATCAAAACCATGTTCCCTGCACTGCAAGTGGATTCTTAACCTCTGGATCGCCAGGGAGGTCCTGATTTTCCCTTCATTTCTGAAGGATATTTTCAATACTGTGGTGCAGAACCATGTCTCCTGAAAGATGTCTGTGTCATAATCCCTGGAACCTATGGATAGTTTAGGCAAAAGGGGAATTAAGTTTGCAGATGCATTAAGGTTGCTAATCAGTTGATCCTAATATGGGGAGATTATCCTGGATTATCCAAATGAGCTCAGTGCACTCACAGAGGTCTTTATAATTAGAAGAAGGAGGCAGAAAGGAAAGAAAGAGGGGTGGTAGTGTGAGAAGAACTTGGCATGACCTTGCTAGCTGAATGGAGGATGGAGGGAGGAGGCCATGGAACAAATTCTATGGGTAGCCTCTAGTGTCTTGAAAGACAGGAAACAGGCTTTCCTGAGAAGGAATAGAGCTCTTCTGGTTGTGGCTTAATGGTAAAGAAAACACCTTCAAGGCAGGAAATACACAGAAGATGCGGGTTCCATCCCTGGGTCTGGAAGATCCTCTGGAACAGGAAATGGCAACCCACTCCAGAATTCTTGTTTGGAAAATTCCATGGACAGAGGAGCCTGGCAGGCTACAGCCCATAGAGTCTCAAAGAGTCAGACATGACTGAGCATGCACGCACAAACATTCAGGTTACCTTAATTTGATCCTGAAGAGACCCATTTCAGGCTTCGACCTCCAGGATGGTAAGATAATTAATTTCTCCTATAGGCAAGATGTCATTTTCCTCTGATAGTTTTTGAATAATTTTTGTTTTTGGTTTTCTGAAGGTTAATTTTGATTTATCTTGGTATATTCCTGTGGGTTAATCCTGTCAGGGCTTTGCTCAGTTTCATAAGCTGTAGGATTATATTTCTTGGCAAATTTGAGTTTTCAGCCATTATTACATTGACTATTTTTGTCAGCCCTGCCCTCTTTATCTTCCAGAACTGTGATGATACAAACGTACAAACGTTAGATCTTCTATTATAGGCCCAAAGATCCCTGAGGCTCTGGGATTTTTGTTTTTTCTTTCTTTTATTTTCTTTTTGGTCTAATTTTTTTCTGTTGTAATTTCTATTGTTCTATCTTCCAGTTAACTGATTTTTCCCCACTCTGTCCTATCCATTCTACCATTGAGCTCATTTGCTCAGCTTTTAATTTGGTTACTGTATTTTTAAGTTATAAAAGTTTTCATTTGTAATTTGTATGTATTTGCTTGTTGGAGCATATTTATCATGGCTGCCTGAAAATAACTCTTAATATCTCTATCATCTCAGTGTTGGCATCTATCAGTTGATATTTTTCATTCAGTTTGAGGTCTGTCTGGTTCTGGATATGATGAGTGATTTCTTATTGAAACCTGGATAATTTTTGCCTTTTCTTATAGACTCTGGATCTTCACTTTTAAAAGACTGATTTACTCATTTTGATGCTTTTGAACTGTGGTGTTGGAGAAGACTCTTGAGAGTCCCTTGGACTGCAAGGAGATCCAACCAGTCCATCCTAAAGGAGATCAGTCCTGGATGTTCATTGGAAGGACTGATGTTGAAACTGAAACTCCAGTACTTTGGCCACCTCATGCAAAGAGTTGACTCACTGGAAAAGACCCTGATGCTGGGAGGATTGGGGGCAGGAGGAGAAGGGGGCGACAGAGGATGAGATGGCTGGATGGCATCACCGACTCGATGGACATGAGTTTGAGTAAACTCTGGGAGTTGCTGATGGACAGGGAGGCCTGGCGTGCTGAGATTCACGGAGTCGCAAAGAGTCGGACACGACTGAGCGCCTGAACTGAACTGAACTACTCATTTTTAGCTACGATGGGTCTTCATTGCTGTGCCCTGGTTCTAGTTGTGCTACGCTTCCTTGCGGTGTGCTGTCTTCTCACTGCCGTGGTTTCTTGTGTTGCAGAGCATAGGCTCTGGGCGTGCAGGCTTCAGTAGTTGTGGCACGTCAGTTCAGTAGTTGTGGTTCAAGGGCTTAGTTGCTCTGTGGCATGTGGGGTCTTCCTGGACCAGGGGCTGAACCTGTGTCCCCTACACTGGCAGGCGAATCCCTAACCTCTAGGGGACACCAGGGAAACCCTGTGTCTTCTGTTTGACTGGGTTTGAATAGGCTTTTTTTACACCACTTTTGCAGGGAGAGGATGGGCGCTGCCTTATCATTACTACTTGGAGATCGAAGTCCAGAGTCCTCATTTGGCCTTTGTTGACACCTGAAGGGCTGGGACTTCTTCTACTGCTGGGCAGACCATCCCACTGGTCCCCACTGACACTGCAGGGAATGGGGAAGAGCCTAATGACTGGTCTGTGGGAACGGGCTCCCTACCTGGCCTCTCTGACATACCCCATGGTGGGGTGTCTTGTTACAGTCTCTGAGGTTGGAAGTCTAGGCTTCCCTCTTGGCCTTTGCTGGTGTGGATGTGAGTGGCTCCGCAGTTTTTGAGTGGGCATTTGGCTGGAGCAGAGTGTTTATTTTCTATTTTTTTTTGTAGACTACCCCTTTTCTGGTTTTTTGACTAGATGGCAGACTTTATCAGAGCTTATTTTTTGGTCTATGCATGCTGGTGCTTCCAGGTTGCTGACCTCCCTAGCATCGAGTCTGGGATATACAAGGTAAAAAGAAAACCCATATAATTCACTACCGTCTTGTTTGTTGGGTCCTAGCCAGTCTGCTTTCTTTTTTCCACGTTTCAGAATTCTTCTTATGTTTGTTCTACATATAATATCCAGGGTTTTCAGTTGTATTTAATGGGCAAAATAGAGAAAAGTATGTCTATGCCATCTTCTCCCAAACAAGTCTTCCTCCAAACAAACAAGTCAACATACAAACATACTGTGTATCTGTGTATGCTATAGATGTTTAGGAAATATCCTGAAAAGGGAGCAAAACCACTAATTTGGGGAAATACTCCCAAGTCAAAAAATCTTGAATTGTTTTTTCTTTCCTTCCATTCTTTGGGGGAAAAAGGATCAAAGATTTTCTAATTAGATTTTGGCAAGGGTGACAGACCTCTTGCCTGGTGGCTCAGATGGTAAAGAATCTGCCTGCAATGCAGGAGACCCAGGCTCAGTCTCTGGGTTGGGAAGATCCCCTGGAGAAGGGAATGGAAACCCACTCCAGTATTCTTGCTTGGGAAATTCCATGGACAAAGAAACCTGGTGGGCTACAGTTCGTGAGGTCATAAGAGTCGGACACAACTGAGCAACTCTCACACACACAGACACACACACACACACAAGTGTGACAGACTGAATGAATCCTCCCTGTGTTGCTAAAAATCATAAAGATTCTGCTCCAAGGAGGGATAAAGGGAATATGCACAGTCCTTGTTGCTGTCTGAGAGGAATTCCCTGCTGTGTGTCCAGGTGATGGAGTTAGGTATCCAAATGTACATTGGGTTTATATCCAAACCTAAATTGATAGTGCTGGCTATATCTAGATTTCATTACTCTGAACACTTTTAAAGCAAAGTGAGCTTTGTCCAGGTATATTAGATGGATACAGATAAAGCTTAGATGAATCCAGGTTTTCGATTGGCTCCATCTACACAAACAGCTTTCTTCCCTTGCCCAGTTGTCTCCACCAGTGACTTCAACTGAGGGAGAAAGGATCATGGGTAAACACACTCAAAGAGCCCTTCCAACTGTACATATGTGAAGGCTGTACCTTGATTTGCAACTTCCAGAGCATGGACATTTCCATTATACTGCATCTTATGTCATCAAGCTGATTTTAGAAAAGGCAGAGGAACCAGAGATCAAAATGCCAACATCCACTGGATCATCGAAAAAGCAAGAGAGTTCCAGAAAAACATCTATTTCTGCTTTATTGACTATGCCAAAGCCTTTGACTGTGTGGATCACAATAAACTCTGGAAAATTCTGAAAGAGATGGGAATACCAGACCACTTGACCTGCCTCTTGAGAAACCTGTATGCAAGTCAGCAAGCAACAGTTAGAACTGGACATGGAACAGCAAACTGGTTCCAAATAGTTAAAGGAGTACGTCAAGGCTGTATATTGTCACCCTGCTTGTTTAACTTATATGCAGAGTACATCATGAGAAATGCTGGGCTGGAGGAAGCACAAGCTGGAATCAAGATTGCCAGGAGAAATATCAATAACCTCAGATATGGAGATGACACCACCCTTATGGCAGAAAGTGAAGAAGAACTAAAAAGCCTCTTGATGAAAGTGAAGGAGGAGAGTAAAAATGTTGGCTTAAAGCTCAACATTCAAAAAAGTAAGATAATGGCATCCGGTCCCATCACTTCATGGCAAATAGATGGAGAAACAGTGGAAACAGTGGCTGACTTTATTTTTCTGGGCTCCAAAATCATTGCAGATGGTGATTGCAGCCATGAAATTAAAAGATGCTTGCTCCTCCTTGGAAGGAAAGTTATGACCAACCTAGACAGCATAGTAAAAAGCAGAGACATTACTTTGCCAACAAAGGTCTGTCTAGTCAAGGCTATGGTTTTTCCAGTGGTCGTGTATGGATGTGAGGGTTGGACTATAAAGAAAGCTGAGCGCCGAAGAATTGATGCTTTTGAACTGTGGTGTTGGAAAAGACTCTTGAGAGTCCCTTGGACTGCAAGGAGATCCAACCAATCCATCCTAAAGGAGATCAGTCCTAGGTGTTCATCGGAAGGACTGATTTGAAGCCGAAACTCCAATACTTTGGCCACTTGATGCGAAGAGCTGACTCATTGGAAAAGACCCTGATGCTGGGAAAGATTGAGGGCAGGAGGAGAAGGGGACAACAGAGGATGAGATGGTTGGATGGCATCACCAACTTGATGGACATGGGTTTGGGTGGACTCCGGGAGTTGGTGATGGACAGGGAGGCCTGGTGTGCTGCAGTTCATGGGGTTGCAAAGAGTCGGACATGACTGAGCAACTGAACTGAACTGAACTATGTCATCAAAAAACCAGAGAATCAAACCAGATAAGGAAATTCCTCTTTTCCAACTTTTCTCCCCTCCAAAAAGCTACAAAGTAACTCAACACCTACAAAGTAAGGACATTCATATACCCAAGTGAAGTTGTCAAAGAAATTAGTTGCACAGTGAATGAAACAATAAAAACTAGATAAGATTGTAACTTGTAACATTATCAGTTGAAGCAAATGGCCTTGGGGAATCCATGACACAGGAGACAGACTTTATCTTTAAAAATGGGTTGAGAGTGTTTGCTTGTGACTGAAACAGCATCATCTTGGGAGTATGCAGGTCCTAAGTTTTGTCTTATCCTCTGTTGTCCCCTTCTCCTTCTGCCTTCAATCTTTCCCAGCATCAGGGTCTTTTCCAATGAGTCAGCTCTTCACATCAGGTGGCCAAAGTATTGGAGTTTCGGCTTCAACATCAGTCCTTTCAATGAATATTCAGGATTGATTTCCTTTAGGATGGACTGGTTTGATCTCCTTGCAGTCCAAGGGACTCTCAAGAGTCTTCTCCAACACCACAGTTCAAAAGCATCAATTCTTTGGCGCTCAGCTTTCTTTATAGTCCAACCCTCACATCCATATATGACTACTGGAAAAACCATAGCCTTAACTAGACAGACCTTTGTTGGCAAAGGAATGTTTCTGCTTTTTAATATGCTGTCTAGGTTGGTCATAACTTTTCTACCAAGGAGTAAACGTCTTTTAATTTCATGGCTGCAGTCACCATGTGCAGTGATTTGGGAGCCCCCCCATCCCAAAAAAGTCTGCCACTGTTTCCACTGTTTCTCCATCTATTTGCCATGAAGTGATGGGACCGGATGCCATGATCTTTGTTTTCTGCATGTTGAGCTTGAAGCCAACTTTTTCACTCTCCTCTTTCACTTTCATCAAGAGGCCCTTTAGTTCTTCTTCACTTTCTGCCATAAGGGTGGTGTCATCTCCATATTTGAGGTTACTGATATTTCTTCCAGCAATCTTGATTCCAGGTTGTGCTTCAACCAGCCCAGCATTTCTCATGATGTACTCTGCATATAAGTTAAACAAGCAGGGTGACAATATACAGCCTTGACGTACTCCTTTAACTATTTGGAACCAGTTTGCTGTTCCATGTCCAGTTCTAACTGTTGCTTGCTGACTTGCATACAGGTTTCTCAAGAGGCAGGTCAAGTGGTCTGGTATTCCCATCTCTTTCAGAATTTTCCAAAGTTTATTGTGATCCACACAGTCAAAGGCTCTGGCATAGTCAATAAAGCAGAAATAGATGTTTTTCTGGAACTCTCTTGCTTTTTCGATGATCCAGTGGATGTTGGCAATGTGATCTCTGGTTCCTCTGCCTTTTCTAAAACCAGCTTTGACATCTGGAAGTTCATGGTTCACGTATTGTTGAAGCCTGGCTTGGATAATTTTGAGCATTACTTTACTAGCATGTGAGATGAGTGCAATTGTGCGGTAGTTTGAGCATTCTTTGGCATTGACTTTCTTTGGGACTGGAATGAAACCTGACCTTTTCCAGTCCTGTGGCCATTGCTGAGTTTTCCCAAATTTGCTGACATATTGAGTGCAGCACTTTCACAGCATCATCTTTTAGGATTTGAAATAGCTCAACTGGAATTCCATCACCTCCACTAGTTTTGTTCATAGTGATGCTTCCTAAGGCCCACTTGACTTCACATTCCAGATGTCTGGCTCTACGTGAGTGATCACACCATTGTGATTATCTGGGTCATGAAGATCTTTTTTGTACAGTTCTTCTGTGTATTCTTGCCACCTCTTCTTAATATCTTCTGCTTCTGTTAGGTCCATACCATTTCTGTCCTTTATCGAACCCATCTTTGCATGAAATTTTCCCTTGGTATCTCTGATTTTCTTGAAGAGATCTCTAGTCTTTCCCATTCTATCGTTTTCCTCTATTTCTTTGCAGTGATCACTGAGGAAGGCTTTCTTATCTCTCCTTGCTATTCTTTGGAACTCTGCATTCAATGGGTATATCTTTCCTTTTCTCCTTTGCTTTTTGCTTCTCTTCTTTTCACAGCTATTTGTAAGGCCTCCTCAGACAACCATTTTGCTTTTTTGCATTTCTTTTTTTGGGGGATGGTGTTGCTTCCTGTCTCTTGTAGAATATCATGAACCCGTGTCCATAGTTCATCATGCACTCTATCAGATCTAGTTCCTTAAATCTATTTTTCATTTCCACTGTATAATTGTTAGTGATTTGATTTAGGTCATACTTGAATGATCTAGGTTTTCCCTACTTTCTTCAATTTAAATCTGAATTTGTCAATAAGGAGTTCATGATCTGAGCCACAGTCAGCTCCTGGTCTTGTTTTTGCTGACTGTATAGAGCCTCTCCATCTTTGGCTGCAAAGAATATAATCAATCTGATTTCGGTGTTGACCATCTGGTGATGTCCATGTTAGAGTCCTCTCTTGTGTTGTTGGAAGAGGGTGTTTGCTATGATTAGTGTGTTCTCTTGGCAGGACTCTATTAGCCTTTTCCCTGCTTCATTCTGTACTCCAAGGCCAAATTTGCCTGTTACTGCAGGTGTTTCTTGACTTCCTACTTTTGCATTCCAGTCCCCTATAATGAAAAGGACATCTTTTTTGGGTTTTAGTTCTAGAAGGTCTTGTAAGTCTTCATAGAAACATTCAACTTCAGCTTCTTCAGCATTACTGGTCAGGGCATAGACTTGGATTACCATGATATTGAATGGTTTGCCTTGGAAATGAACAGAGATCATTCTGTCATTTTTGAGAGTGCATCCAAGTACTGCATTTTGGACTCTTTTGTTGACTATGATGGCTACTCCATTTCTTCTAAGGGATTCTTGCTCACAGTAGTAGATATAAAACCATCTGAGTTAAATTCACCCATTCCAGTCGATTTTAGTTTGCTGATTCCTAAAATATCAACATTCACTCTTGCTATCTCCTGTTTGACCAATTCATATTTGCCTTGATTCATGGACCTAACATTCCAGGTTCCTATGCAATATTGCTCTTTACAGCATCGGACCTTGCTTCCATCACCAGTCACATCCACAAGTGGGTGTTGTTTTTCCTTTGGCTCTGTCTCTTCATTCTTTCTGGAGTTGTTTCTCCACTGACTGCAGTAGCATACTGGGCACCTACTGACCTGGGGAGTTCATCTTTCAGTGTCCTATCTTTTTGCCTTTTCACTGTTCATTAGGTTCTCAAGGCAAGAATACTGAAGTGGCTTGCCATTCCCTTCTCCATTGGACCACATTCTGTCAGACCTCTCCAGCATGATTTGTCCATCTTGGGTGGCCCTACACTGCAGAGGATGAAATCGTTGGATGGCATCACTAACTCAATGGACATGAGTTTAAGTAAACTCTGGAGTTGGTGATGGACAGGGAGGCCTGGTGTGCTGCAGTCCATGGGGTCACGAAGAGTCGGACACTACTGAGTGACTGAACTGAACTGACTGAATGGAACTGAAGTTTTGTCTTGGTCTCAGATCTCTGACCTTTAAGTACCTGTACAGTGGTTAAAATTTAACCCAGTAATTTTGACCTACCTGAGCCAGTAAATTTGCTTTCCAGATGTATGTGTGTGACATTATGAATTTAAGTGTTTGGTGTTTAAGAGAGTCTGATGTATTAAACTTCAATGTGTGAAGTAAAGTTTTAGTCTTGAGATTTTAAGAGGACTAAGATAATTTGAAAAATGTTTATGTGTGATCTATTAGACTTACAAGGTTGACTATGAGTTTAGAAATTTTGCCTATTGGGTTGTGTGAGCTGTCAGGCATTTAAAGTGCTTAAAAGGGACTTGCTTGGTGGTTAAGAATCTGCCTGCTAATACAAGGGACATGGTTTTGATACCTGGTCCAGGAAGATTTCTCATGCCTCGGGGCAACTTGGCTTGTGCGGCACAACTCATGAAGCTTTCACACTCTAGAGCCTGTGCTCCACAACAAGAGAAGCCACTGCAGTGAGAAGCCCACACAATGCAACTAGACAGTAGCTCCCACTTGCTGAAATTGGAGAAAGCCTGTGAGCAGCAACAAAGACCCAGAACAGCTAAAGTTGAATAAAAATTTTTAAAAAGTGCTTTAAAATTTGTATATTAAATGCCATGTAATTTAAAATATTTAAGGAAATAATTGAATTTTTTTCCCAAAGGGTAAGTTAGCATAATGCTTAATAGCAGGGGCTCTGGGAGCAGGTTTGTAGGTCAGGGATCATTAAAACTATGTCCTATTGTCTGCTTCTGTACAGTCTGTAAGCTAAGAATGGTTTTGACGTTTTTAAATGGTTGAGAAAAATCAAAAGAAGACTAATATCTTGTGACATTAAAAAATAATATAAAACTCAAACTTCAGTGTCCATAACAAATTTTATGGGGTTATAGCCATTTGTTGTTCAGGTGCCAAGTCATGTCCAACTCTTTGTGACCTCATGAACTGCAGCATGCCAGGCCTCCCTGTCCCTCACCATCTCCCAGAGTTTGCCCAAGTTCATGTCCATTGAATCAGTGATGTCATCCAACCATCTCATCTTCTGTTGCCCTCTTCTCCTTCTGCCCCCAATCTTTCCCAGCATCGGGGTCTTTTCCAATGAGCTGGCTGTTTGTGTCAGGTGGCCAAAGTATTGGAGCTTTGGCTTCAGCATCAGTCCTACTGAAGAGTATTCAGGGTTGATTTCCTTTAAGATTGACTGGTTTGGATCTTCTTGCTGTCCAAGGGACTCTCAAGAGCCTTCTCCAAGACCACAGTTCAAAAGCATCAATTCTTCGGTTCTCTGCCTTTGTTATGGTCCAGCTCTCGTACCTGTACACGACTACTGGAAAGACTATGTGGACCTTTGTCAGCAAAGTGATGTCTTGGCTTTTTAACACTGTCTGGGTTTGTCACAGCTTTCCTGCCAAGAAACAATAGTCTTTTAATTTCATGGTTGTCACCATCCATAGCCATTCCTTTATGTACTGTCAACGGCTGCTTTCATGCTACAACTGAAGAGTTGAATGGTTGTGACAGAGACATACACCTGCCAAGACAAACATATTTTCTGCTTGGCCATTTACAGATAAACTTTGATGACCCTGGTGTAGGTTCAAACCACAGCTTTGCTACTTACTAGTACAAGCTTGGCACATCACCTAACTTCTCTGTGCCTCAGTTTCCTCATCTGTAAAACGGGGATGATAATAGTTATTATCATGTGAATTAAATAAATCAGTATTTGAAAAAAGCTTCAGAATAATGCCTGGTGCATAGTAAATACAATGTAAGTGTTTAAAAATTGGAGAAAATTTAGCTGTGTGTTTTTGGCCAAGTCTTATTTGTGAAGTGAAACCACAATTCTTACTTCATAGGGGTATTATGCAGATTAGAAGTGTTAATGCACATAAAATGTTTTGGGGGATGCCTGGATTTTAGTAAGCATTCAGTAAACATCAGTATCATTGTTAACATTCTCTTGCAAGTGGCATACATAGTGAGTTATTGCTAATCAGTTACTAAGCGCCTAGCAGAGCTCAAGGTTATGTGTGTGCTATGCTTTGAATGGTACTGGGATCTGGTTGCCTTGATTTTCTGACACTCTATTGTATCAATGTGCTTTCAGTTAAACATTGCTCTGTCCAGGGATCCTCTCTCTCTCTTTTTTCTTATTTATTTTTATTGAAGTATGATGGCCTTCCCTGGTGGCTCAGTGGTAAAGAATCCACCTGCTAATGCAGGAGAAATGGGTTTGATCCCTGGTTCAAGAAGATCCCCTGGAGAAAGAAATGGCAACCCACTCCAGTATTCTTGCCTGGGAAATCCTGTGGACAGAGGAGCCTGGCGGGCTGCAGTCCATGGGGTCATGAAGAGTCAAGACACTACTTAGTGACTTAACAACAACAGCAACATTGAAATATAGTTGATTTACAATGCTGTTAATTCCTGAGGGATCCTCTTTTTAAAGTATGCACTTTCCAAACGGGCATCCCTTCTTCCTTGGCATGGTTTAGTTTATTTAGGTACAGGAAGGAAATGGCAACCCACTCCAGTGTTCTTGCCTGGAGAATCCCAGGGACGGCGGAGCCTGGTGGGCCGCAGTCTATGGGGTCGCACAGAGTCGGACACGACTGAAGCGACTTAGCAGCACCAGCAGCAGTTGCTTTACAGTGGCAGCCTGAGAACAGAGTACAGGCAAGGGTTGGGATCTCTGGTAAAAACGTAAGGAAAAGGAGAAATTTTGCAGTCTCAGATTTTCCCTGCCATTCTGTTCGCCTGAGGTGTCAGAGCAGCTTCTCTACCATCAGGGACATGTTTACACAGCCTTGCCCTTACGGTCCCGTGGGGCTTCCACCTTTGAAATCTACTGCACAGCCAGGAGGCAAGCCTGGCTCAGGGCGCCACCTGCTGATAACCTTCCTCTCCTGCACCCTCGGCTGGGATGGTATTCTTTTTTTTTTTTTCCTTTTGGCACAAACTTGTCCTTGCTCAACTGCCCACAGCCCTGAGCACCTCCTGCCCTTCTTCATGACGTCAGGACACCCTGGGACTTGGAGGCCGGTGAGATTTCACGGTTTATCTTCCAGTGTCCTTGAGGTTTGACACACAGTGTCAATTTTGTGGCAGATGGTGGGACCTGAGGCTTATTCTGTGATTAAAAATCGTTTCTTGCATCGATAGTTGTGCTTTCCCAGTCTGGGGCCGTGGGAATAGGGTCACCACGGTGACCTTGACAGGTGGCGACGGAGGAAGGAGGGGAGGGAAGTGACTCACTGTGCACCTTCCCTGTAGGTTACCAGCTTGAAGTCTCAGGATGTGTTGGACCCTATTTTAGTCACCGGAATTTGTCGTCATTTTGTGCTATTTTCCCCAAAACGCAGATGTGGCTGAGGGATTCGGGGGCAGGCCTCTGTCACCATGGAAACTGTGACGCTGTCCTGCTAGGGGCAGTTTGGAAGCAGGGAGGCCTGGAAGGCTGGGGAAGGTCCCGGATTTCACCTCCACTATTCCTGCATTAGGGCCTTTCTCTAAAACCGAGACCCAAAAAGGGAGGGAATATGCCGGGGTCACAGTGCGCTCCCCGGGAAAAGGCAGAACGATCTGAGCCCACGATCCGCGTGCTCGGCTTCCCCACAAAGCCCAGGAAGCCCTCCTAGCTCCATTCTTCTTGAGATTTCCATCAAATAAGTCCTAGCGTCCACGATCTTTTCGAACGCTCGCCTAGTCGACGCTCCGAGACTTCCCCTTTAAGGCGCTCTTCCCCTTTAAGACCCATGACTCCGCCCATTACGCTGCGCCGCATACTTAAAGCCCCGCCCCCCTCCAACAGCTTCCGCAGGGCAGCTGCCGCCGCGCGACGGTCACTGCCCCTTTAAGCCCGAGCCCCGCCCCTGGCTCCCCGCCCCCTCCGCTCCCGTCCCCTCCGGCCAGCACCAGGTGCCGGGCCTGATCGTGCGGCTCCGCGCGCGGCGGTGAGCTCTGGGCCCCGAGGGGCGCGAGGACACCTTCCTGGTCTTCCCCCCGCCCTTGCGGTGTCCTCGCGGGGCGCGGGGGCGGGGCTTGAGCTGCTACCGGGGCGGGAGAGATGAGGTGCCAGGAGCGCGGGAGGGGTGGGCCAGGACCGGCCGAACAGGGGGAGGGGCCCAGGTGACTTAGGGGGCGGGAATGGCCCCCCCGCGGTGCTCGCCGGGCGACAGGGGTGTGGGGGCCTGGACTGACGGCCCCGCGGCGTGGCCCCTCTTCCTTGCCTGGCTAGTGTCCGCGTACAGCTCAGCTGCGGAATGGTCCCCCTTGGTTCCTTGGGGTCCAGGCCCGTCTGTGGGGGGCGGTCGCCGTCCGTCCCGCTGCCTGAGACCGCAGTCGTGGAGGCCGCTGGAGAGGCCCCGGCGGAGCGCGGTAGACTTTGAGGGGGGCGGCAGAAGGGCACCGGCCCCCCGACTCCTGGCAGAGGTGGGGGCAAGCCGAGAAGGCGCAGTGGCCCGCGGCCAATCACCTGGGACGGACGTGGGTTGGGGAAGGGTTTGGCTCCTGGACCTCAGTTCCAAACCTCTGCCCATCAGAGAGCCGGCGGTCACCATGGCAATGAGGGAGCTGGTGGAGGCGGAATGTGGGGGTGCCAACCCACTCATGAAGCTGGCCGGGCACTTCACCCAGGACAAGGCCCTTCGACAGGAGGGCTTGAGGCCCGGCCCCTGGCCTCCAGGAGCCCCAGCCTCGGAGGCGGTGAGTGCTCTTGAGGTGGAAAGCACAGTGGGGACCTGGGATGGAGGGTCCAGATGCACACTTTGGGATAACTGCTTGCTTTACTGTGTTTCAAATAATAGCAGTTACTGCAGAGTCAGCTTTACTGTATTAGGCATTGAACGACTTTGTATAGAGGAAGGCAACCATTTTATAGATGAAGAAACTGAGGCTTAGAGAAGTTTTGTCACTTGCCCAAGGTCATGTGAATGGAAGAGCTGGAAAATTTACCCAGGGCTGAGTTATGGGTCTGTGGTCTTCACGATTGTACCATATCATCTCCCTTTCTTTTGTCTTAGGTCTCTAAGCCTTTGGGAGTAGCCTCTGAAGATGAGGTAAACATACCAGTCTCTCCTGTCTCATTTTTTGTTTGCTTACTGTATTTTTACTTTAAACTTGGCTCAGGTGTGTTTCAGTCTGCTGACTTCCCTGATCCAATGAGAGTTGCCTCAGCTCTCTTGTTGGTTTTTGTTTATTCTTTTTTTAAAAAAAACTTATTTTTTTAATTGAAGGATAATTGCTTTACAGAATTTTGTTGCTTTACGTATTCTTTGAGCGTTTCCATATCTATGGGTTCTATGTTTCCCTTTCCTTGTGTTTGACATTTGTGTCCCTCGTGGAATGGGCCCCTGTTTCTTGCTGGGTTCGCTTTACCATCTCTCTTCTGACAGTTGGTGGCTGAGTTCCTCCAGGACCAGAATGCACCTCTCATATCCCGTGCCCCTCAGACCTTCAAGATGGATGACCTCCTGGCTGAGATGCAGGAGATTGAACAGTCAAACTTCCGCCAGGCACCCCAGAGAGGTGGGTCCAGGGTCTGGTGTTAGGGAGAGGAATCACCGTTTTCTGTGCAGATGGGGACAAGGGGATTTTGTATTTGGAAGCCACTGATATTGTGGAACTGAGTTACAGAAGGAGACAAATAGAGTAGAGTTTTTTCACGTGTACTCAGGCTTCCCTGGTGGCTCAGACAGTAAAGAATGTGCCTGCCAATGCAGGAGACGCGGGTTTGATTCCTGCATCTGGAAGATCCCCTGGAGGAGGAAATGGCAACCCACTCCAACATTCTTGCCTGGAGAATCCCATGGACAGAGAAGCCTGGCAGGCTACAGTCCATGGGGTTGCAAAGAGTTGGAAACGACTTAGTTGGAGACTAAACAAGAGCAACAACAGAGTTCCTGAGGCCTGATGGAATGATGTGTATTTTCCTCGGTTCTCTCTCTGTCTCTCTCTGAAGCCCCTGGTGTGGCAGACTTGGCCTTGTCCGAGAACTGGGCCCAGGAGTTTCTCGCAGCTGGAGATGCTGTGGATGTCACTCAGGAGTATAATGAGACTGACTGGTCCCAAGAGTTCATCTCTGAAGTTACAGGTGAGGCTTGTCATGGGAAAATCTAAAATGGTTCCTATGGTGCAGTGTTCTACAGTGTTATCCTCATTCATGTTTTTTTTTTTTTTTATCCCTCATTCATTGTAAGATATAGAGTGATTTCAGCTGCTTATGACCTTTCTGAACTCTTGACTCTTTTCTATAGGGCACTGAACCAGGTTTCTCTTAGATGGTAATAGGGAATTGAAACATATTATCCACAGGAGTGGGTTTGAATTGGTTAAGAGACTGTGAGGAGAGAGAGAACACAAGGAGTTAGGTTTTCTTCTTTGTTACCTGGAACTTTATTATTGTAGTTTGGTGGAGAGGATCCACGGGTTGGATGAGTGGCAGTGTTGCATAGGAAGAAAGAGCTGTTCACGGCATCCCTGGGGATTCTCGCATTAAGTCGTCCTGAGCAGGGTTGGAGCCTTGGAAAGTGGAATTGTGGAGTTCAAAGGCCTGAAGTGTACGGTCTTGGTGATGATAATAAAAATTAATAATATTAGCTAATGTTTACTTCGCTATGAGCTAGGCTTTGTTTTAGTGCTTTAAATGCATTGTCCATTTAATCTCCCTGAAAACCTTGAGGTTGTTACTGTTTTTATTCTTAGTATATAGATAAGAAAACTGAGGCTGAGGGATTAAGTAATTTGCCTAAGGAATAACGGCTTTGTAAGTGGTGGAGTTGGAATTTGACTCTGGGTTTGAATGATTCCAGAGTTGGTGGGCTTACTCATTATGCTGTACTGCCAGGCCTGCATCAGGGTCTCAGCCTAATTTTCCATCTTTGAGTTGTCCGAGGTCACTGCACCCTGTAGGACTGCTGCTTCTCCCCTCAGCCTGTCTGATGACAGGCCTGAGCAAGGTCCTTCTCTTCAGCTTTCTTCTTCCTGATTGCTCTCAAAGTGAGCACTGTTAGGCTATTTCCATTTAAGAAATCAACAACGAGAGAGATTAAGGGAGAAAGTCACAAAGGTTCTGGCCTCTCAGGCTCTTCCTGTCATCATAGTTACTGAATTTTCATGACACGATTAATGACCTAATGGGTGCCTCCCGCTCCCAATCATTTTTATTCTCCTCAAGATAGGCCTTCCTCTACACACAGGAGAAAACCCCCAAAATCTAGCAACTAAAATAAAATAAAGCTGCTGGTCTCTTTTATCATGACTCCCTTTCCCTCTTTTAAATTGGAGTTTAAAGAAGAACGGTGGGTGTTCTTGGTTTCTGGGCACTTTGTATTCTCAAAGCCAGTTGAGCTTCACAGTGATACAAGGTAGATATTCCGCCCGCATTTTATAGACATGGAAATTGAGTTTTGAAAGGGTTAATATTTTGTCTGAAATCATTCAGTAACAGAGATGATATTCAAACTTATGTCTGACTCCAGGCTCCGTACTTAGAACCATTACACTATCATTGAGAATCTTCTTTAGAATTGCCCCAACTGGAAAATCTGAGCTTTAACCACAAAGTTCCCTCCACCAAACTAGTACTCACCTTTTTGTACAAACCTTAGCTTTAAGTGCTGTCTCTTATTACAGAGATACTTCTTCTTTTTTTTCATTTATTTTTATTAGTTGGAGACTAATTACTTTACAATATTGTAGTGGTTTTTGCCGTACATTGACATGAATCAGCCATGGATTTACATGTGTTCGAGATACTTCTGTTATAACTCATGAGCATCAGTTATTTTTGATAACTCAGGATGAGTTTTTTGTTATTATTGATGAGATTTCTGTTATTATAATTACTCAAGTGCTTGGAGCCATTGAAATCTTCCTTATCCTGTAAATGAAGAGCTACTTTAGAAAAACATGTTGGACCTGTCTTACATGTTAAATTCTGTTTGGGAGATCTCTTTCTTCCTCCTCTTGTTTCCTGGAGGCAAGGATGTGGAAAACTGGAAAGGAAAGTTGAGCTGTGTGGGATCTGTCTTCATATAAATGCCCTGTTGCAGTAATATATTGCTTTGTATGTAGTAGTCCTTCAGGATTTATTGAATGGAAGAGTTGAGATCTGGCAGAAAGAATTAGAGGGAACTGACTTCCTAGTACAGTCCTTCGTGGTATCTGCAGAGGTTTGGTTTCAGGACCCCTGTGAATGCTCAAGTCCTTTATATAAAATTGTGTCATATTTGCATAGAATGTAACCTCCCATATGCTTTAAATCTCTGGATTAATTATAATATCTAATACAGTGCCAGTGCTTTGTAAATAGTCGCTAGCATGGGACAAACTCACGTTTTACTTTTTGGAACTTTTTGGAATTCCCCTGCCTCACCCCCTCTGAACATTTTCCATCTGTAATTGGTTGAAGCCGTGGAATCCCTGGACACTAACCTCATAGCATTTATGGCTGATATTTTCAGAGTAGTGACATAGCCTGTTTCTTTGTGGATAAGTAGACTTCAAGTTGAGAGAAGGTTATATTCTTTAAATCTTTACTATTTTCAAGTCCCCATTGTAAGGATGTCAGAATCTAGTTTAAAGGGAAACCATTTTTTCTTGTTTTAATGTGGTATTTGGAAATACAGATCCCATGGAAGTTGCAAAAAACATGTACAGAAAGTTTCTGTGTGTCTTTCCCTCTGTTTTCACCATTGGTCATATTTTGCATTTGTTCGTTATGTACAATATCAAAATCAGAAAATTGCCATGATCCATGTATCTTATTAGATTTCACCAGTTTTACATACTTTTATTTGTGTGTTTATAGTTTCATGTAGTTTTATCACGTGAAGATTTGTGTAACTATCAGTGCAATTAAGATTCAGAATTATTCCATTACCACATGAAGCTCATTTTTTAGTCTGACATATTTCCTGATGGAACTCCAACCCTCCCCACTTATTTGACAGTCTTCTCGGCCAAGTAACTATCTACTGTGTGATTGCTCAGCTCTAGAGAAGAGAAACATCTTTAAGGGGTTTTGAGTTTAGACCGCCTCAGGTAACATGGTGTGTGGGGTTTACGTGACAGTCAGGAGAGATAAAGCTGCCTTTTCATAGGAAGACCAGTGGCCAGAATTAGCAGATGGTGATTGGCGATAGATCTCCCCTGGATGGCAGCAGAAAGGCTGTGGAATAAAAGGAATAACAATCTCATTGTGATGTTTCCACTTTTGTATGGCTTTGCCTTGAGCAGACAGAAATGATGATAGTAGCTAATACTTGTTACTCTGTGCTTTACACTGGCATTATTCCATCTGGTCTTCACAATAATCCTGGTGAGGTAGTTATTATTGTCTCTATTTCACAGATAAGGACTTAGAAACTTAGAGGGTTGACTGATTCGTGGGGAGGGAGACATGGGGCAGGAGATGCACAGTGAGTCAGTGATAGAGTTGGGATCCGAGTGCAGGTAGGCTGACCCTAGAACCTGCCTTCTTTCTTTTTTTTTATTTTTTAAATTTGATGAATTAATTTGGCTGTGTCAGGTCTTAGTTGCGGCACACAGGCTTCTCTCTGGTCCTATCGAGAGGGCTCCAGAGTGTGGGGTCTGTAGTTGTAGCGTGTGGGCTTAGTTGCTGCACAGCGTGTGGGATCTTCATTTCCCGAATCAGGGATCAAACCTGTGTCTCCTGTGTTGGAAAGTGGATTCTTAATGGACCACCAGGGAAGGCCCTAGAACCTGCCTCTGGACCACTGTGTTATTTAGCAGCTGTGGAAACTTCCATAGGTAGAGGTAGGAAATTCTGAGTTTTTGACTGTTGAGTTGGCGTTCATGTTTCTAGATGAAATGAACACACACCGAGAATCGAAGTGAGGTGAAGGCTCTGAGTCAGATGTCTGGTATCTAGGTTAGGTTGCTGGGTATCACTCTAGGATCTCCTGACTTTGGATAGTCCCTCCCACTCAGCAGGCCTTAGTTCATTCAATCTCACAGGCAAGCAGATGGATCTGGTTTTCTATAAGATTTGCTCAAAAAGCATTGAAGGTCAGGTAGTATTCTTTTGATTGTTTTATTTTACATCTTTTGTTGGAGTAGATTCCCAATGCCAGAAAATCCTGAATCTCATGGCCAGTGGGGTTAAATACCAAATTATGGCTCCTTGATGATGATGCATCTCTGGGATTTTTTTTTTTTTTCCTAAACTTCCTCTTGTCCATTGTAGAGTCTGGGTCATTTCGTATTTTTTCTGTCGCTTCTTGTCCTGTAAAGGAGGATTGCGCAGAACTGGTGTTCTCTGTAATTTGAGGGGTATTTATGGCCAGAATATGCTTTTGCAAAACACTCCAGCTGAGAGGAAGGCGTGACTGGAGGGTGAGGAGAAAGGACTGGTTACTTTTCAACAGAACAGGATAGGGGTATTAGGCATTTCCTTATTAGGTCTCCAGACTTGAGCCAACAGTCTAGCTGGGGCAAAGGAGAGAAATGTTGCCTGTAAAAGCCAGTGACGGAAATCAGGATATAAATGTTAGGAGCTCTTGAAATTAAGAGACCAAGTCCATGATCAAAACCGTATCCTTCATTTTATTGCTAATAAGTCACTTATTATTTATGATTAGGTGATATCTGTGAGTCTTGATTTTTTTTTTTTTTCTTTTTCAGATTTTGGCATTGTTTTCTCAGAGTTGAGATTAGCTTGTTGAAATTATTCAGACAGAGTGTCAGTTCAGTGGAACAGAAAGTTCTGTTATAAATCAATACTGAGGACAGCTTGCCTCCTTGGTGTTAAAAGTGGTGACAGAGCTTCAGAAAACAGGATGAACATGTATAAGGGCAAGAGGGCAGAGCAGAAGGAAAGAAGACCACAAGCCCATCGTTCACTTCGTGTACTAATTCTTTAGGGCCCCTTTAAGTCCTTTAATCTGTCTCCCTCTCCCTTTTTATTTCTGGCTTCAGAATAGTGAAGAGCAAAGTCCTGCAAGTTGAGAAAAGTCCAGCAGCCTCATTTGTTATGTTTATTCTGAGATTGCCTTGGTGCAACCTTTGTCACGAGAGCTTCTGAGACAGTTTCTGGAATTAGACTGAAAAATGTAGCTCTCAAAATCAGTCAGAAGTGACAGAAGTCAGAATAGTGTTTATCCCGGGGTAGGTAGTGGTGGGGGCCTGCGGGAACCTGTGAGGGAACTGAAGACTGGTCCCTGCTGTGATCTGGAGTGTGTTCATAGGTAGAAATTAATGAAGCAGCACACGTAAGTCTGGCCCACTCTACATACTTTCATGTGTATGTAGTTTCATACTTGTATGTTACATCTCAAAAAAAAAAAAGATGCAGTGGGCAGAGTGGACTGATACATCTCTAGGTCTGGCTCAGCAGTCTGTTCCTCAGATTCTCTTGGTGGTACATTATGTTAGGATAAAATACGAGCTTCTTGTGGCCTGGAGGGCATGAACTGTATAGACAGAGGACAGACAGAGGCTTGATTAAGGAGTGGGAGCGCCCATGTCTCCCCCGGTCTCCTAAGGTCCCCGCGTCACGTCTGAGGAAGCCGGAGGCCTGGCGCCTGCTGTCTTAGTGAGCACTCTTGTATTTCAAACAAAAAGGGTTTGGTCCACACCCCTCTCCTGAGCCACCTTATTTGGTCTCCTGTCCCCAGCTCAGTACACTTGTCCCCCAGGCCCCTGGGGAGTGGGTTGGATATTGAAAACTTGGTAGTGTTTTCTTTTGACCAGGGATGTCTGCGAGATTCTGCCTTGACTTGGTTCATATTCTCCCCTCCCTGCTCCCTCGCTGACTGCCCACCCCTCTGCTCTTTGCAGACCCTTTGTCCGTGTCCCCAGCCCGCTGGGCTGAGGAGTACCTGGAGCAGTCAGAGGAGAAGCTGTGGCTGGGAGAGCCGGAGGGAACGGCTGCCGCTGATCGCTGGTGAGTCCAGCCTCTTCTCTTTGGATGGGCCCCATGGGGTGGGCGTTGGACAGTCCCCTCCCTCAACCAACCCCCTGCCTGCTCCTGTGCCCCCCAAGCTCTTCCATCCACATCCTCAAACCTACTTGCAGCCCTTCATTACCTACTCTAAGGCTTCCACTTGTACTATTACCCCAATTCATTTATGTCTCAAATATAATTGAATCAAGAACCCTAATTATACCAAGAATTCATAGCTTTATCTGATGCACCTGTTTCCCTTTAATTTGGAGCCTGCTACTGTCTGTTGCTTCTCTCTGCCCCAAAGATGGTTTGGGGAAGAGAGGTAGAAGCGCGTAGCTAGTGCTCTGCCCCTGCTGCCCAGAGGTCATTCTTTAATGTAAAGCAGAATTCGTGGGTTCTCAACCCACGAGAGTGGAGTGCGGGTCACCCTCTCTGTTCCCCGATGAGAACTCTTTAACTACCGTGGGCGGGGAGTGGGGAATGGCGAGGGCAAGGTAGTGGCAGACCCATGTGTACAGTTAGCGCATCCTCGCCTGTTCCAGGTATGATGAATACCAGCCCGAGGAGGACCTGCAGCACACAGCCAGTGACTTTGTGGCCAAGGTGGATGACCCCAAGCTGGCTAACTCTGAGGTGAGCCGCCTCTCACCACTGCTGCTTCATCCGAGAAGTCAGGGGAACCCTTCCCTTACCCCCGTTTAGTTTAAAGAGAAAGAGCTGGGACCCGGGGTCCACTCCTTCCTCTCTGGGGAGCAGAGACTTAGGACCCTGCCTCTTCCCCCAATCTTGCCCCCATTTCCTCGCCTGCTAACCCTCTGTCTTTTCTGTGCCTTCTCCCATCTTTAGAGCCAGAGATCCCCCTCTCTTTGCTTTCCGCTTTTTCCAGGGTCCTTAGTGTATCTTGTCAGCAGCTAGAGGTGGTCCTCAGGGGGAGGGGTCAGTGCAGGCTTCTCTGGGCATGGTCGAGAGGGCACACCGGCAAGGCCTCTCCCAAGTGGCCTGTGTGTATCTCTGTGCCCCAGTTCCTGAAATTCGTGCGGCAGATTGGCGAGGGGCAGGTGTCCCTGGAGTCCGGCGCAGGGTCAGGCCGAGCTCAGGCAGAGCAGTGGGCGGCAGAGTTTATTCAGCAGCAGGTAGGCTCCTGTCACCTCCCAGCCCCACCCCGGAGCTGCTGGTGCCCCCAGCCGTGGGCTCAGGGGTCCCAGAGGGTGAAGGGAACCTATTGCCAGCTTGTTTGGTAGCATCCAGGTCCTGAGTGGGTGGGAAAGAGATTCTGAGAATGTTCTTCTCAGAAGTGCCCAGGTTGGTGCTATATAATGGGTGTTCAGTGGGTAGAAAATTGGTGTTGGTGCTATGACCAGCCTGCTTTGTTACAGGGTACGTCAGAGGCCTGGGTTGACCAATTCACAAGACCAGTAAACACGTCTGCCCTCGATATGGAGTTTGAACGAGCCAAGTCGGCCATAGAGGTGAGAACAGCTGGCCAAGTGTGACCAGGCCAGGAGGAAATGCTCCTGTGGAGAGAGTGGGTGTCCCAGTATCAGAGATGACGGACGTTGTATTTCATAATGTTCTGTATTTCATAACGTGTCAGAATTACTTGGGATGGGGTGTGAGTGTGAGTGATAGTCACTCAGTCGTGTCCGACTCTTTGTGACTACATGGACTATAGCCTGCCACGCTCCTCTGTCCATGGAATTCTCCAGACAGGAATACTGGAGTGGGTTGCCATTTCCTTCGCCATGGGATGGTGGGGGTGCCTGTCAAAAACACCAGTTCCTGGGCCTCCCAGACCACTGAGTCAGGACCTGGGAACAGCATCTGGGAAGAGCAGCAAAGGAAAGCTTTTCAGTGATCTGGGACACGTGGGAAAGGAAGAGCTCCTGCCACAGGGAGCCCCTTGTAGCGGCACCGAGAGCGGGGTGGGGTGGTCACAATGGACCTTCTTCCCTTTCTGCCCTCCCTCCCTTACAGTCTGATGTCGATTTCTGGGACAAGTTGCAGGCAGAGTTGGAGGAGATGGCAAAGCGTGATGCTGAGGCCCACCCCTGGCTCTCTGACCATGACGACCTCACGTCTGCTTCCTATGACAAGGTGAGAAGTAGCTGTTTTCACGTCGCAGGGTTTCCTTCTTTTATTGTCTCTCCTTTAATCCTGAATTTGAAGGGTATCCACATTTAAGTAATCATTTTCTTGAGCCCCCTTCCATGAAAAGGAAGCCTGGATTACTCCCTAGCATGCTAAGTCACTTCAGTGGTGTCCAACTCTTTGCGGTCCCATGGACTGTAGCCTGCCAGGCTCCTCTGTCCATGGGATTCTCCAGGGAAGAATACTGGAGTGGGTGGCTATTCCCGGGTAGATCTTCCCGACTCAGGGATCAAACCTGCGTCTTTTAAATCTCCTGTATTGGCAGGTGGGTTCTTTACCATTAGGGTCACTCTGTGTTCTTCTCCAGTCATTGAAAGTATTCTTTATTCTTGGGATATAAAAGTTAATAATAACAATCATAAGTGACATAGTACCTGAAATAGAGGTTTGCACATGATGCGTTAAGAGCACAGAAGAAGGAGCTCTGCTTTGGAGGTTGGTTGAAAGCATTTTAAGAATATTGATAACTCCTTTGGTAGAAAATGTTAGGTAGTAGGCCATCTCTGCCCTCCAACTTAGTATCTCTTTACTTATTGTTTTAAAAAATTAATTTATTCTTTTGGCCACGCTGCAGGGCATGTGGGATCTTCGTTCCCTGACCAGGTCCGTTGCACTGGAAGGCGGACTCTCAACCTCTGGACTGCCAGGGAAGTCCCCACTTGTAGATTCTGGAACCCTGTTTTGACGTCATTGATACCTTGGGTGGGATATTGCAAAATTAGGATTAGAAACATTTGAATTGATGTTCTACAAAAATATGCTGAACTTTATTAGCACATATGAACAATCCAGATTTTATCTGCCTTTTGCTGTTATTGAATTATATGTCAGTAGTAGTGTTTTTTTTTTCTTTAAGATGTGGCTCTGACTCTGTCAAGTAAATTCATGGGTCTCTGAATGTAAATTTTTTTATTCATGGTCCTTAAATTTGCAAGACTGCAGCCATACCTTGTGCAGCTATTGTAGACTGTTAAAATGAAGGTGAAAATTCTGTGATGGGATACACTCTACTTAGTCGCGATCCTGTTTTTTTTTTTTTTTTTTTTTGCGATCCTGTTTTTGCAGTATGATCCTATGAAAGTTTGAGCAGACCAGACAGTGGATCAGGCCTAATGATTAGACTTTTTAGGCTGTAACAGTGACCCCAAGCTTATCCTGCATCTTGTAGGTTGTTATGGGCTTCCCTGGTGGCTCAGATGGTAAAGAATCTGCCTGCAATGCAGGGGAACCAGGCTTGATCCCTGAGTAGGAAAGCTTCCTGGAGAAGGAAATGGCTGCCCACTCCAATATTCTTGCCTGGAGAATCCTATGGACAGAGGAGCCTGGCGGGCTACAGTCCATGGGGTCACACAGAGTTGGACACGACTTGGTGACTGAGCAACAACAACATCCCAAGTCCATCTCCTGTATGCCGTGTTTCTTAAATCTCCATTGTAATTATTTAAATTTTATCTGTCACAAATAATTTGCATCTGTGATGGCTTACAGTGGTTTAGAACTTTGCTGGCAGAATTTAAGCATTTCTGGTTCTTGAGCTCTTTCACAATGATAGTGAAGAAGGGCCTCCTCTATGTCCTTATTTCATAGTTTTATTCTGGTTTGTCCTTAGCTGTATTCAGAAAGGGCCTTGCCCTGTGTTTTGCATCTTGCTTTCATTCTGGTGTGTTGTTTTGTGGTGGTGACCCCTGCTCTCCTCAAAGGAGCATTTTGTTCCCTTGTCACAGTCACATGCTTCCTAGGAATCCAGTTTACCTAACACCTCTCTGCTGCGTGGACGGCCCCAGGACAGGACTCAGCACAATAGTATCCTAACCCCTCAAATGAGAACACCTCTGCTAGAACAGGACGTGATTCTGAAGCCTTTACTGTCCTCAGGATATTGGAATTTAACTTTAATTTACTATCAGATACAGATTAATACTAATAACTTTTAAGAATGAAACTGGAGAATAAATTAAGTTTTTCAAAGTGCTTGAACACATACTATTCTATCAGTGCGCACAGGACTCTGTGAGCTGGGTGAGAGTTGCATTTGAATAGTAGAGCCTCAAATCACATTTCCTTTATATATTATCTCACTATTGCAAGATAACAAGAAATGCCCTTTGACTAGCTAAAGAGAGCTTATCTCTTTTGAAATATCCCACCCTCACATTCTCCCAAAGAGAGCTTATCTCACACCCTAAGCAGATCCTGTTAAGAAATGTCCTCTGTCCAGTGCTGAGGAGTCAAGGATATGGAAATATCAGCCGATAAAGACTTCCTAAAAATAAGTTTAATTGCAGTGTGGATTAGAGTTTGCCAGGTTTTCCAGCTGCTGGGAGCAGGGTAGCAGCGTGGGCACGGCGCGGGATGACTTCACTGTGGTTGCGGATAGTCTGTTTCATGACATGGAGGGTTTACCAGCGTTTCTCCAGATCCCTTTGTGGAGGTCCTCCGCTTCCTCTCCGTCTTTTGCCTGCCTTGGTTGTCATCTCATTCCCGATGCTCCATAGCGGCTCCATCTGAGATTGCTCCTTCTGAGACCCGGTCTCACCTGGCTCCTCTTCCTTGTAGGGATACCACTTTGAGGAGGAGAACCCCCTGCGGGACCACCCCCAGCCTTTCGAGGAGGGGCTCCGGCGGCTCCAGGAGGGGGACCTGCCCAATGCCGTGCTGCTCTTCGAGGCGGCCGTGCAGCAGGACCCCAAGCACATGGAAGTGAGCGGCTCCTCCTGACCTAATTAGAGAGAGCTCCGCCAGTCTTGAGGGAGGCCCTGAAGTGGGTAGTGCACAAGGGTTAGGGTCTGGGTCACGGCCTGGTATGGGGGCCTGGGAGTGAGATGGTGAGTCTATGGGGAGCCAGAGGAAGGGACGATGACTACACGGGTGATGAAATCTGGCACCTTCTCTCTAGGCTTGGCAGTATCTGGGGACCACCCAGGCAGAGAACGAGCAAGAACTTTTAGCCATCAGTGCGCTGCGGAAGTGAGTACTCTGAAAGGGGGGCGTGGGTGGGGGAGGGGTGGGGTGGTCTTGGAGCTCTGTAAACAGCATTTAGAATGACAGGTCCTGGTCTCCTTTCTGGCCACTAATGAGTGTTTTCTCATGATGAAGCTCTAAGGTTTGGAGTGAACTTGGGAATAACTGTCTCTATTCCCTCCCCAGCTTTTGGTTTTATTTGGGGGACCCTGGCTGGTTCCTCAGCTGCTCAAATGTCCCCTTTCTCAGATCTGTGACTTTATTAATAACCCACCAGTAGGGGATTCCTCTGCATCTGAATGGAGGGAGTTGGCAGGTAACTCTCGGCTTGGACTGCAGGGTTGCTGAGACCAGCCCTGTCCCTCTCGGTCCAAACAGGTGCCTGGAGCTAAAGCCAGACAACCGGACGGCCCTGATGGCACTAGCTGTGAGCTTTACCAATGAGTCCCTGCAGCGGCAGGCCTGTGAGACCCTGCGAGACTGGCTACGCTACACGCCGGCCTATGCCCACCTGGTGGCTCCCGGGGAGGAGGGGGCCAGTGGGGTGGGCCTGGGCTCCAGCAGGCGCATCCTGGGGTCCCTATTGTCCGAGTGAGTGAGGGGCTCCTGGGGTGGCGGGTGGTGACCAGGGAGAGGGAGGACCTGGACAGTGGAAGTTGGGGTAGATTGCCACTCAGTTCTGGGGGGATGGGAGACTCAGGGTTGGAAGGAAGGAAGGGTGCAGGTGGACGGATGCTTCGTGGGTATGTGATGGGTTAGTGAAGAGAGTGCTGGGAATATAGACGTATCCATCCATCTGCGTTTCTGCATCTTTGTCTTCCTCACCCAGCTCCCTGTTTCTTGAAGTGAAAGAGCTCTTCCTGGCGGCTGTGCGCCTGGACCCAACATCCATCGACCCTGATGTGCAGTGTGGCCTGGGGGTCCTCTTCAACCTGAGCGGGGAGTATGACAAGGCGGTGGACTGCTTCACTGCCGCGCTCAGCGTCCGCCCCGACGTGAGCATCTGGGGAGGAGGGGAGAGAGGCCCCGACTCTGTGCCCCAGGGAGGAGTCGTTTGTTGGGACCTTCAGTGTCACGGCTGTCTCCTTCCAGTTCTGCGTCCTGGCTTCCTTGGGAGAATTGGGAAGGGAAGGGCGGGAGTCCAAGCTCATCTGGGCTTAGGGGAGTCTGCAGGAGTGAGTGGTTATGTCATGATCTGTGGAGATAGGAATGGGATCATAACATCCTAGAGAAATAGAATAGAGTGGGGAGCCAGGGGAGATGGGGCAGAGTTGGATGTGAGCCTGGCTGGTGTTTCTAACCCTTGGCCATCCCTGCCTTAGGACTATTTGCTGTGGAATAAGCTAGGGGCCACCCTGGCCAATGGAAACCAGAGTGAAGAAGCAGTAGCTGCGTACCGCCGGGCCCTTGAACTCCAGCCTGGCTATATCCGGTCCCGCTACAACCTGGGCATCAGCTGTATCAACCTTGGGGCCCACCGGTAAGAGTGTCTGCTGAGGAGGGAATGAATGAATGAATGAGTGAATGAACAAATGAATGAATGAGTGAATGAATGAATGAATGAATGAGTGAACTAGTGAATGAGTGAGTAAATGAACGAATGAGTGAACAAGTGAATGAGTGAATGAATGAATGAATGAACTCCTCCCTGCTGTGGGCCCTGGCTCCTACTCCTCTGATCTGTTACTTGACCATCAGGCACAGCTTGCTTTCTCCCCTTGCCCACTGATGGGCCTCCTTCCCTGGGTTATCCTCTCACCAGCTCTCATGCTTCTGCCCTGCAGGGAGGCTGTGGAACACTTTCTGGAGGCCCTGAACATGCAGAGGAAGAGTCGGGGCCCTCGGGGTGAAGGGGGCGCCATGTCAGAGAATATCTGGAGCACCCTGCGTTTGGCCTTGTCCATGTTAGGCCAGAGCGATGCCTACGGGGCAGCTGATGCCCGGGACCTGCCCACCCTCCTGGCGATGTTCGGTCTGCCCCAGTGACAGTGGGATGGGCTGCCCTGCGAGTGTCTGCTTGGAGGGGTCCCTGCTCTGGACATGATTCCCTCTCCCCAAATGGGCCTACCAAGGGGGCGGGCTGATGACCACAAGCGGTACCGCCTCTCAGGGGCCGCCTCTGCATAGGGGTGGGTAGTCTGCATTCTAGTTCCTGCATAATTGTAGGAAAAGGAGCCATGTCATTGGAGCCCTTGGTAATTCAAGGGCTGTCTGTCCAGCTCCCTATCTCTGCTCATCATGCCCTTTCTTGGTGCTGCTTTTTGGTTAGGACCCAAAGATAGAGGGTAACTGTTGTCATCAGCTGCCGTTTCTGATGGGTCTGCCACATTTGTAACATCTGTCCTCCCCCGGCCTTTTCCAGGAATTGATAATCATGCAGCCTCCTCAGGCAGTGGTGTGGGGCAGGTCCTACCGAGCATCTCTGTGATGACCGTGTCTAGGGTGGCATGTGAGATTGAAGTGTTGATCTGGCTCAGTGGAGCCGGGTTTTTAGGGGTGCTTGTGGTTCTGTCGTCCTTGGACCTCCCCTGGCTGCAGCTTGGGTTTCCTGGTGGCTGCTGCACACAGTGATGGGCATCATTGTGGGAGAGGTCTTCAGGGGCTGCAGGGGTCAGTTGCTGCAGAGTGTTTGGGTGGGGGGAGTGGGGAGGAAGGCTTGTTGTAGACTGAGCCTCGAAGGGACCAGATGTGTTCAGGTCCAGGGCTCTGGTCTGGGGCCTGGGGAGGGAGGACAGAGCAGGTGGGACGAGGACTGTCCTGATTGTGGCCATCCCCCTCCACTTAGAATGACCTGCGAGTCAGAATTGAGCCAGCTCTTCTGGAAAGCCAGTTCAGAAATTGCCACCTTGCCAGATCCCCAACAAAGAGGGGGTTCAGCTTTACCTTGAACCTCTGCCTGCCTTCTTCCCCTGTACCACCTCCCCAGGGGGAAGGTGAGCATGAATTCTGCCAGGAGACACACTCACCCCAGAAATGCCTGAGGTGGCCACGAAGCCGCTTGCCTTGTCTTCAGTAGCTAATGACCAGAGAGATTTTTTTTTTTTTAAAGTACCATGGTCCCAAGGTTCCATCCTGAAATTTATTTTTCTTTGTATGAATATGTGTAAATGATTTAAAAAATAAAGCTGTAAAATATTTGTATGAAGAATAAATGAAACTGACATAGCTTTGAGTCCTGCTATTGGGTGTGCAGTTGGTGTGGTGGGAGGGGAGTTGCTGTTTGGAAGTTGGTATTCAACAGTTTTTCTCTCTTCATCTTTCAAATTCTCACTGGAACACTGATTATCCAGCATCTACCTAATACATGGGAGGTACATGAGGGAGATGGTCAGGGTCCCTGTGTTCGTGGTGCTGGTGGTTTAGCAGGAGAGACAGGTGTTTAGCAATCATGCATTTTTTACTTGTGTTACTTCAATACAGAAAAATATGGGGTACAATATAATTGCTTGGTATTTTTTATTACAAATTATTCCATGGAAGACATCAGTAGTCTTTCTCAATGCTTAGGGCATTGAGATGGCAGCATTTCAATGCTGGCTCCACCGGGTTTTATCAGAAACTAGAGACATATCAAGATGGGTCTCTATCCTAGGGAAAAATTTTAAAATATACATTTTTATATTTGGAAGTAAATGTCTGTGGCCATGTTAGAATTTGAAATGTCTAAAAGAGAACTGGTTCAGTAATCCAGACAGTGAAATATTATTTAGCTATTTAGTTATATTTAGGGAACAGTATCCAATGACAAAGCTAACAATATAATGAGAAAGCAAGGTTAGCAAACTTTTTACAAGTTAATCTCAAGAAGAAAATGCATTGAAAAGAGAAGAAATTCCCAATATGTTAAATGTGTCAAGATTGTGAGCGACTTTTGCCCTGCTTTGTCATACTTCTCTGTAATTTACAAATTTCCTTTGTGTGTAATACTTTTATAGAAAAAAAAAAAGACAACATTATGGGGAGGAGAGCATCTGTTGCTGGCACCTGGGTCTCTGAAGGGCAGTGGGGCACGGCCCACAGTCCTGGGAGTGGCCTGGGCAGGCTGATGAAGAAGTTTGTGGTGTGCAGATAAGGAGAAATGTCTGGCAGAGTAAATAGCCTAGGAGTTGAGTTAACTTCTGGTTTAAGCAAAGTCTCCAGGTTGATCTGCTCTGCTTTGTGTTTGACAGCATGAAGATGTCCAAGTGGATGCTTTTTTCATCAGGGCCAGATGCATCTTGAGTCCACATCAAATTCAGCCAGTATTTATTGAGCCCCCATCATGAACCAGATGCTTTTGGGTACCAGGGATGCAATTCACAAGGCAGACAAGGTCCCCGCTCTCACGGCTAATGTACTAGTTGAAGGAGTGACAGAATAAAAACCTCAGAGACCTCTCTGGTGGTTCAGTGGCTAAGACTCCATGCTTCCAGTGCGGGAGTCTTGGGTTTGATCCCTGGTCAATGAACTAGATCCCACAAGCTGCAACTAAAGATTTCTCATGCTGCAGCTAAGACCTAGGGCAGCCAAATACAATGCACAAATGAAAACCTCAGTCAATGTGCTGTGAAGAAATAAAGTCACACGTTGCACTAGAGAGTACAGTGGAGGGTTTGTGGGGGCAACGTTAGATAGTGTGGTCAGGGAAGGCATTCGTCGTGAGGTGGTCTGAGCGGGAGGAGCCAGTGGTATGGGGGGTTCTGGTGGGAGCCTGGTTGACATCCCAGGGGGAATGACAAAGGCTCTGATCTGAGGCTAGAAGAGCCCCATGCAGTCCAAGGGGAAGGAACTGGAGTGTAGGGAGAGGAGGAGTAGCAGACAGGGTGGAGGTGGTCAGGAGCATGATAACTGGGCTCTTTTTAATTATGGTGGAGAATTTCAATTTAATTCTAAATTCCACAAGAAAACACTAGAGAGTTTTAAGCAGAAAGGTGACATGGTATGATTTAGTTTTAAAATCTGGGAGCTTTCATGGTGGCTCAGTGGTAAAGAATCCGTCTGCCAATGCAGGAGACACGGGTTTGATCCCTAATCTGAGAGGATGCCACATGCTGCAGAGCAACTAAGTCCCTGCGCCACATTTGTAGAGCCCAGGAGCTGCAACTACTGAGTCCACGTGCAGCAACTACTGAAGGCTGTGTGCCCTAGAGCCCATGCTCCCCAATAAGAGAAGCCACTGCAACGAGAAGCCCGAGCACCACAGTTAGAAAGTAGCTCCTGCTCACCACAACTAGAGAAACCCTGTGCAGCCATGAAGACCCAAGACAACCAAAAATAGTAAATAAATGAAAAAGACAGCTCTGGTTGCAGGGTCTAGGCTGGAGATGGCGTAAGGATAGGGATGGGTGGCAGAGAGATGCAGGAAACGGGACGGATTTTGTAGGTACAGCTGTTAGAACTTGCTGCTGGACTGGATGTAGAGGGTGAGGGCAGGAAGTGAAGGCTGACTCCTTGGCTTTTGGCCTCAACAACTGCAGGAATGGTGTTGCCCTCAACCGAGAAAGGGGAAACTATGTGGAGCATGTTTGGGAAGGAAAATACCAAGTTCTATATGGAACACGTGAGATGGGAGGCAGAGATCTCTCCAAGTATAGATATCAAGTATTGATAGATGAATTGTATATGTAAGTCTTGGGAGAAGTCAGGGCTTGGTATATAAATTTGAGAGTCTTATTTATATAGATGGTGTTTAAAGCCCCAAGACTAGATATGTTCGCCTAAAAACTTCATCTAATTTCTCCCTCCCTACTGGCTTTTTTAGGCTTTCCTGGTGGCTCAGTAGTAAAGAATCACCTGCCAATGCAGGAGATGTGGGTTCAATCCCTGGTCCAGGAAGATCCCCTGGAGAAGGAAGTGGCGACTCACTCCAGTATTCTTGCCTAGAAAATCCCAAAGACAGAGAAGCCTGGCGGGCTAAAGTCTATGGGGTTGCAAAAGAATCAGACATGACTGAGCAACTGAACAAGAACTGGCTCTTTCATTTCATTAAATAAGCATGCTCAATTATTTCTCGTGCTAAACGGAACAAAAATCGAACCGATCCCCTGATCAATCAGCCAAACAAAATAATCTTTTCTCAGCCATGAATCTCCCCACCCCCAGCCTGGCCCCTATCTCAAGAAGCCAAGCTCCTTCAGGAACCATGCTGAGTCTGATGGAGCAGGGTTTGCCTTGACCATCAAAGGTGTTGCAGAGGACACTGACAGATGACGAGTTGCTCCCTGGTGACTGGGGGTGTTGCATGCTCGTTGGCCATGCCTTCATTTACATGGGCTAGGAGGAAGGGGGAGAGTATTGGAACAGAGCTCGTCCATGGCCAATTGTTATCAACTGAGAGTCAGAACTCCTCAAACCATACACAGGATTCTCAAGAAAATGTCAATAAAGCACAAAAGGACTTCTTTGGACTAATAAACATTATTTTTTAAAAAAAATTTATTGGGGATAGAGTTGATTTACATTGTTGCCTTAGTTTCTGTGGTACAGCAAAGGGAATCATTTATTCATATACATATACCCATTTTTTAAAAGATTCTTGCCCCACGTAGATCATTACAGATTATCGAGCAGAGTTCCCTGTGCTACACAGTTGTTTAGCTGCTCAGTCATGTCTGACTCTTTTGCAACCCCATGGACTGTATCCTGCCAGGCTCCTCTGACCATGGGATTCTCTAGGCAAGAATACTGGAGTGGGTTGCCATTTCCTCCTCCAGAGGATCTTCCTGACCCAGGGATTGCACTCATGTTTCCTACATTGGTAGGCAGATCATTAACCACCAAGCCACCAGGGGAGCCCAAATACAGTAGATGCTTAATACTTAACTATTTTGTTTATAGTAGTGTGTACATGTCCATCCCAATCTCCCCATTTATCCTCCCCCTTTGCCCCTGGGAACCATAAGATTAATAAAATGATTTTCTAAGTGAAAATGCAATAGAGAAACAAGAGGAGGACGATCACTACTGAGAACCAAACTGATGGTCTGAAAAGCAAGCAAAAACTGTAGAAAGTTATAAAAAAGCAGACATAATAATGAGGGGAAAGACAAGGGATTGGGACGACAGATCTAGGAAATCTAATGTGTAAAACTTAGAAATTGCAAAAGAAGAACAAATGAATAAATAAATTAAATGAAAAATGAAAATTATCCTGGGGCTCATGACTCAATTAAAAAGCTCTTCCAGGTTCCTACTAACCCAACTGACACTAGGAAGCACAATTTTTAATTAATCTTAATTAATCTTAAAAGCTATACTGAGCCCCATATAAGATTAATTGAAAATTGTGCTTCCTAGCGTCAGTTGGGATGATGGTAGGATTCCGAATAGCAGAGGCTGTTTGGAGACACTTAATCATGAGAGCAAGGCAGCCATAATTCCCGTAATAGATGGCAAGGTTGGAGTGGAAATCAGACAACCCTGACCCACAGGAAACTAGGACAATGACTAACAGACCGCAGCATTCCATGGAGTGAGTGGGGGATAGTCCAAGAGAGTATTGCAACAGGCTGACGTCAGATGCTGCGATGGAAAAGCAAGATCCTGTGACCAGGTTCAAGGTCTTGGTTATTGATTGAAAGGAAAGCTACTTTCTTTTGAAAGGAATTCTGCAGTGCTACCACAAATACATTCAATAAATATTCTCCAAATCCTCTCTGAAGAGACCTATGGTTGTATATCAGAGTACTCATATACTAGATAAAGGAAAACACCCAGATTTTCAAGGGACCTAAAATGTCAGTGACCTTGCCTGGTAAACTGAGGAGAGAATGGAAGCCGGGAGTAAACGGAGTTGGGACCCAAGTCTTCCTCCTAGTGGGTCTAATGTGTTTCTTTCAACATCTAGCTTTTCCTGACTAATGCAATTAGGTAATAACTAAAACCATCCTCCTCTCTAGTTTCCCAGATTGGAAACCTTCCTTCCCAACATCACTCCCACATCCCATCAGTTACTAAATTGTAACTGGGCCTTCCTTATTCATTGTTTAAAATGATCAGTTATATAACTCTTGCTACAAAGACTTCATTCAATTTAACATAAAATTTATGAACACAATCAAGAAATTCCTTTTAACTTCTTAAGAATGTTATCAATGGCATTGAAACTCTGTTCTTCCCTCTGTTTTATCTCCCTGCCTTTTCCTCTGAAGTAACCACTATCCTACTTCTTACAAAATACTTTTATTACACATTTATCCTTCTCTAAACAGTAATGTGTTTATTTTAGAGTTTTCTAAAAATGATATTCTGTTGTAGTTTTCTGAGATTAGCTTGTCTTCATTTAACATTGTATTTTGCAACCATTCTTATTTTGGTGCAGAGCTGCAGTTGACAAATATTACTCAAGTTCTTTGTTCATCCTTCTGTTGATTAATATTTTGGTTGTTTCCACTTTGGGCTATGACGAATGAATTATTGCTGTAAAACATTCTTATTGCTGCCTCCTGGTGCACATGGGCAAGAGATTTTTGAGTATATCCCAAGGAGTAGAATTATAAATGTTTATTAATCTATAAGATAATGCTTAATTGTTTCAAAATTGAGTGTGCCAACTTCCATTACCACTGGCAGTGTGTAAGAATTCCCACTGATCTGTATCACCCCCATACTTAGTGTTGCTGGATTCCAACTTGTTCTCTAACTTGGTATTGTTGTTCAGTTGTTAAATGGTGTCCAACTCTTTGTAACCCCAAACGTGGCATCTTAAAGTTTTACTCAGGTTGTGCAAATGGGCTAAGTTAGTAGTTTATGGAATTTATACTAAAGACTAAGATTAAGAAAATAATTTTAAAAGATATTATTTGAATTATTAAATTTAAATATTAATAGAATAAACTTATTTAAACATCTATGTGCCCACCTACATACTTTTATATCCTCTTAATAATGACAAAGGTAATAACCTAATCTCTAAAGCAAGTATAAGTAATTTAGGATGTTTCATTTAATCTAGGCTTTTAGAAAGAAAAATTCAAAGTCTTACATAAGGGTTAATGCCATATTTGCATTTTTATTTTACAATGTGGGAAAAATCAGAACAAATATATATATAGAAATCTTGTATGTCCAATTTATTTCGATTTGAGTGAACTTTGATTAAAATTTAATTCTCATTTATTTTTGCTATTGTAACTTCTATTTTTTGACTTTAAGATCTTAGGACAAGAAGATTTTAAAATATCTTTCAATTTGCAACAATACATTTGAAGGGAATTTAGACCTGAAATCTTCTGTATTCATTTTTATCTTCTCTTCAGCCTTTTATGGCTGATTGCCCATTAGCTTATTGTCCATTTGTATTTCTTTTGCACTTTTTCTGGGAACAGTGAAGAACCCTGAGCTCATAAAGCCAAAGTAACGTTTCTTTATGTTCATCCAAAAGCCCTTTAAAGGAGTTTTTTTTCCTTAGAGAATTATTAAGAATTTGTTAGTTTATATACACTTGTCCATATATATCTAGTTTTTTTCTTCTTGTCAATGTAGTATTTACTCCTAACTAAAGGATTTAAAATTCAAAGCATATATGTTTCGTTTGAAAAATTCTTTTCCAAGTAGAAAATCTCATCATTTTAAGATTTAGTTCTATGGGAATTCCCTGGCAGTCCAGTGGTTAGGACTTGATGCTTTCACAACCAGGGTCTGGTCTGGGTTCTATCCCTGGTTGGGGAACTTAAGATTTAAAAAAAAAGTTAGTCTTATGAACTATTAGTTCACAGGAGATATCAATATATTTAATATATTTGGGCAAACTGGAGTGTAGGAATGTAGACTGTACTTTCATTTTCCAACTAGAAAGTGAGTGAAAATGAAAGTCGCTCAGTCAAGTCGGACTGTGATTCTCTAGGCCAGAATATTGGAGTGGGTAGCCTTTCCATTTTCCAAGGGATCTTCCCAACCCAGGGAGCGAACCCAGGTCTCTAGCATTGCAGGCAGATTCTTAACCAGCTGAGCCACAAGTGAAGCCCAAGAATACTGGAGTGGGTAGCCTAACCCTTCTCCAGGGCATGTTCCTGACCCAGGAATCGAACCGGGGTCTGCTGCATCGCAGGCTGATTCTTTACCAACTGAGCTATTAGGGAAGCCCTTTCAACTAGGAAACTTCTCAAAAAGCCAGTGTACTTAAAGTTTGGTTGGATATTTGGATTTTGTTCAGTTCAGTTCAGTTCAGTTGTTCAGTCGTGTCGGACTCCGATCCCAAAGAAAGGCAATGCCAAAGAATGCTCAAACTACTGCACAATTGCACTCATCTCACACACTAATAAAGTAATGCTCAAAATTCTCCAAGCCATGCTTTGATAGTACATGAATCGTGAACTTCCAGATGTTCAGGCTGGAATTAGAAAAGGCAGAGGATCCAGAGATCAAATTGCCAACATCCGTTGGATCACTGAAAAAGCAAGAGATTTCCAGAAAAATATCTACTTCTGCTTTATTGACTATGCCAAAGCCTTTGACTGTGTGGACCACAACAAATTCTGGGAGAGATTTTGTTGGGAGATGTATTAATTTTCTCTTGCTGCAAAAACAAAAAACAACAACAAAAAAACCACCCTAAAACTTAGTGGCTTAAAACAGCAACAATGCTTGATTTCTTCTTTTTTTCTTTTTAACATACATCTCCTCCCTCGTGAACCTCCCTCCCACCCCACCCCACCCCTCTAAAATCAGGTGCTCTGCACTTATTTCTCATGATCTGGGGGTTGGCAGCCCAGGTAGCTCGGCTGTACTTACCTGGGTCCCCTCATGGGGCTGCCCACAGTCATCTGATGGTTCATGCAGGGCCCATGATTGTTCAGGGTGTTAAAAGGGAACCAACAGGAATTACAAGACCTTTTGTGACCAAGTTTCTGGGGCTCACACAGTCTGACTTCTGTCACCTTTTACTGGTCAAGGCAAATCATTTATTTTACAAAATTATACGTGAAGCGTTGATTCAAGGGTATGAAGAAATAGACTTTGTCTCTTGATGAGGTGTCACATTACAGAGATGTAGACACAGGAAGTGTGAGTTCTTTTCTGTTTTTCAATATAACTCATTTTTTATTATGAGCCAAACTCATGAGTAAACTTTCATTATACCTTAGCTGCTTCATTTACTCCACAATAGTTTAATAGATGCTATTCAGAAAAAAATAGTGCTTGAGTAAGCATGACATTTTTTAGTCCCAAAATATATAGTCAGTTTGGAAAGAATATGAGTAAAATGAACATTTGTTATAAATCAAACATGTCTTTTATAATTGTCAGAAAAGAAACTTCAGAAAAAATTATATTATTCACCCATTGGTAGATAAAAAAAAAATCCAAACTAATCAGAAGAATCACATTTTAGCTATGAAAACATAATATTTAAGACAATTAAGTTTCAAGTTTGTATTCTAAATTTTTCACAAAGGCTGAAATATAAATACAGATTTAAGATAGTAATTGCAGTTACTATCACATGTGAATCCTCAGGAAGTGTGACTTCTTTGAGGACTGTGTTACAGTGATCTACCACAGTAGCCTTTGAGATTTCTTCCAGGATATATGTAGAATGCTTAATGGGCTTTCTTATATCAACCATAGCAATTGAGGCATTTCCTGGCTTTTAAATTTTAAAATATTCTAGAGACAGGCAAATGAATCCCGATCAAACTTCCCTTTAGTGGAGAATATACAAATGGGTTTTATTCAGGTTATCGTTTCTTCTTTTTTTAAATTGTTGCTGTTCAGTTATTAAGCCGTGTCCAACTCTTTGTGACTCCATGGACTGCAGCATGCCAGGTCTCCCTGTCCTTCACTATCTCCTGGAACTTGCTCAAACTCATGTCCATTGAGCTTGTGATGCCACCAGAAAAAAATTTAAATTGAAGTGGTAGTTGATTTATAATCTTTTATTAGTTTCAGGTATATTGTACAACAGAGTGATTCAATCTTTTTGCAGATTATACTCTATTAAAAGTTATCAGAAAATAGTAGCTATATTTCCCTCTATTGTACAAAATATCCTTGCTGCTTATCTATTTCATACAGAGTAGTTTTATCTCTTAATCCAATACCCCTATCTTAATTTTCTATATCTGTGATTCAGTTTCTGTTTTCAATTTACCCATTTCTTTTCTCCAGAAATATATCACTGCTGCAGATGCTGCTTTTGAGTCCAAAGGCTGGAATTCCCTTGCAGTCCTGAAATTGCGGTTTTCTGCTCACTGTCTTTCAATGTTCCCGGGCACTCATATAGGGAAACCAACTCCCAGTTGTTCAAACAATAGATGAAAATTATTAAAGTTTGGTCACATTGGCCATTACAGGGAGTCTTGTGTTTCAAAGAAAAGAAAAGAAATAGTCCAATCAGGGGGAAAATCCCTGCCCACAATCTCAGGAAAAAATACTTAAACAGAGTGTCCTAGGACTTCTAGTAAATCACACATTTATCCCACACTTTAAGGCAGTGGGACCCTTGTCTTGAGAAAAGACTGTCACCTAAAGTTGCATCTTTTGTTCTCCTCTAAGTTCTGTTCTGGGCTTCCCAGGTGGCTCAGTGGTAAAGAATCCGCCTACCAACGCAGAAGACGTGTTCGATCCCTGGGTCGGGAGATCCCCTGGGGGAGGAAATGGTGACCTACTCCAGTATTCTTGCCTAGAGAACCCCATGGACAAAGGAGTCTGGCGGGCTGCAAAAGAGTCGGACACAGCTTAGTGACTAAAGAACAACAACAAATTCTATTAATATTTCAGTAAAAGTTTCCTACGGGGACGACAGAGGATGAGATGGCTGGATGGCATCACGGACTCGATGGGCATGAGTTTGAGTAAACTCTGGGAGTTGGTGATGGACAGGGAGGCCTGGCATGCTGCGATTCATGGGGTCGCAAAGAGTTGGACACGACTGAGCAACTGAACTGAATTGAAAAGTTTCCTAGCAGTTTGGGAACACTCACACCTCGTTCCTGCTGGGCAATTTAATCGCAAATGTCACAGAGAAAGAAATTATTTGTCTCAAGTTGAATAAATGTATATCTAACTTGATAGCATCTTCAAATAATTTTGAAAAAATTCAAGAGGACAGAGCTTAGATCACTTTTCCTCTAAACTTGACTCCGCAGGCTTCATCGGTTCAAAATCTTTATGTGCTGATGCCACTAACAACATCTGGGAACCACCACTGTGCAGAAAAAACTATGACTGCCACCGTTGTTACATATTTGAAGTTCTCTTACATACTGATGGTTCTCAAAGCCAAAGTAATTTCAAGTTCTTTGGACCAGGTTAAGGTAAGCGCAAGTCAGACCAGCTCCAAAACTCAGAGAGGAAAACTCATTTTGGAATCATCATCTTCTGCCTTTTAATCCTTCCCAGTTTAATCAACCAGTTCAAGGCATCATAGGTTAAATGAGAACCAGTTAATCTCAGTCTCTTTATTTGAATAAATGATCCAAATATAAGAAGAAAACATCACATGCATATGATCCAGTAAGAGGAAGAAAAAACCATTAGAGGGAAAACAAAACCAAACCAAACCAAAAAAAAAAAAAAACCAAAAACATTAGAGGGAATCAAGACTGTTTGCTAGTGCCAACCCTGAAACAACAGCAGATGGCGCCAAAGGACCTTAGTAGGAGCCAATAGCTTTGCTACCATCTCCAAGATTACCTTCTATTTCCCACACCATTTACCAAGGTTTTCTAGGGAAGGAGTTATGGTTCAGAGCACAGACTCTGGAGTCAGACTGCCTGGCTTCACAATATCGCATTTGCTAGCTGGGTGACCTTGGATGAGTCTTGAACTTGGTTTTCCTCTTTGTAGAATAGGGATGTTAATAAAAGCTCTATCTTGCAGGATTGTTGTGAAGATTATGTGAATTCTTACATATAATCACAGGCAATGGCTTCTTGTACACAATAATCTTTCAAAGTGTTATTTGTTAGTGGACACACAATATAAAAAGAAGTTCTGTTGTGAGAGCAAAAACATAATACTTAGGAGGGTGAGCAAAGGGTAAATTTTGTGGAGGATTGAAATTAAGTTGCTATCAGAATAAAATTGACTGTCAGTTCTCTCTGTAAGGTGTCTTTTGTAAGCTTCTTGGAAACCAAAAAGTAAACCTACAGTAGACACGCAAAAGGTGGAGAGAAGGACATCAAAGCACACCGTAATCCAAAATTATCAGTTCACAAAGGAAGATCACAAGTAAGGAAGAAGCAAGGAACTAAAAATGTGGGGGCAAGAAACCAATAGGATGGCATTAATAATTTCTTACCAATCAGTAATTATTTTAAATGTAAATGGATTCAATTCTCCAATCAAAATAGAGTGGCTGAGTGAATAAAAACACAAAGCCCAGGTATATGTTGCTACAAGAGATTCACTTCACTTTTAAGGAGACATATAGGCTCATTAAATAGATAGAAAATGATATTCCACGAAAATAGAAACCAAAAGAGAGCTGAGGTCCTATACTTATATCAGTCAAAATACACTTTAATTCAAAAGCTGTAAAAAGAGATAAAGATGGCTATTATATTAGAATAACAGGTTCAATTTATCAAGGATAATCAATAATCGTTATATATATACAACCAACATTAGAACACCTAAATATAAAAGCAAGTACTAACATCTCTAAAAGGAGAAATAGATTATACTACAGTCAGGAGGCCAAGAATAGTCAACGGGGAAAGGATAGTCTTTTCAATAGAAGGTATTGGGAAAACTGGATAACTATATGCAAAACAATAAAATTGGATCCCTATGTTACTCAACACATGCACATCAACTTGAAATGTATTAATATTAAAGACTTAAGTGTAAGATTTGAATCTATAAAACCCTAAAAGAAAACATAGAGGAAAACTCCATAACATTGACTTTGGCAATGATTTTCCGGAAACGACACCAAAAGCAAAAATCAAGTGGGACTACCTTCAGCTAAAAAGCTTCTGCTTTTAAATGAAAATGAAAAGGCATCCTGTGGAAGGGAGGAATATATTTTCAGACCGTATATCTGACAACAGGTTATTATCCAAAATATGTAAGGAGCTAGTATGATTGCATGGCAAATTAACAAATAGCCTGATTAAAAGATTTGAATAGACTTTTTTTCTCCCAGAAAAAGATATACAAAGAGCCAAGAGATACACAAAAGGATGCTCAACATCACTAATCATCAGGGAAATATACATTAAATCACAGTGAGATATCATCTCACATTGTCAGAATAGCTGTCATCAAAAAGCTAGGAGGTAAATGTTGGTGAGAATTTGGAGACAAGGGACCCTTTAAGCACTTTTGGTGAAAAAGTAAACTGTTGCAGCCATTATGGAAAATGGTTTGGAGGTTCCTCAAAAAATAAAAGCAGAATTACCATGTGATTCAGTAATCTCACTTCTGGCTATATATTCAAAGGAAATGAAATTATTATTTTGTAGAGGTATTTGCAACTCCATGTTCATTGCAGCATAGTTCATAATAGGAAAGACATGGAAACAACTTGAGCATACATCACTGGAAGAATTTTAAGGACAATATATACATATACATATATGTATGTGTGTGTATATACACACAGAGTGGAATATTATGCAGCCATAGAAAAGGAAATCTTGCCATTTGAGACAATGTGGTGGGACCTTGAGGGCATTATGCTAATGTAATAAGTCAGATCAAGAAATAAAAATAACTCCCCCCTCCCTGTTCTCTGCTGGCCATATTTCTGCTCCCCAGGTTGTTCTGGCCTCTGGGCCCTGGCCGCTCAGTACCTTCCACCACACCCAGGAACTCGCTCCCCATCTTGAATCTCTCCGCGGCTCAGAGCATCTCGGCGGTGCGTCTTCATGGTGCCACCCCGCCCCGAGGCCTGCAGCGCGTAGTGAGTGAGTCAGTGCAGACCTGACCCCGCGTCTCCGCAGCTCGGTTGAGGCCACCGCCTCGGGATGCCCCGCGCAGCGCTGGGCGGCCGCCGCGGGCCCTTGGTACTGTAGGCTGCTCCTGCTGCTGCTGTTCCTGGTGCCAGGCTCTGGCAGCGCCTCCGAGATCACCTTCGAGCTGCCTGACAATGCCAAGCAGTGTTTCCACGAGGACATCACCAGGGCACCAACTGCACCCTCCAGTTCCAGGTAATTACTGGTGGTCACTACGATGTAGATTGTCGACTGGAAGATCCAGATGGTAATGTGTTGTACCATGAGATGAAGAAACAGTATGATACCTATACCTTCACAGCCTCGAAAAACGGGACATACAAATTTTGCTTCAGCAAAGAATTTTCTACTTTCACACATAACTGTATATTTTAATTTTCAAGTTGGAGAAGATCCACCTTTGTTTCCTGGTGAGAACCGAGTCCGGGCTCTTACCCAGATGCAATCTGTCTGTGTTTCAATTCACGAAGCTCTGAAATCTGTCATTGACTATCAGACTCAATTCCTGTTGAGAGAAGCCCAAGGCCGAAGAAGCGCTGAGGATCTAAACACAAGAGTGGCCTACTGGTTAGTAAGGAAGCCCTCATTCTTCTGGTGGTTAGCATAGGGCAGGTATTTTTTTTTTGAAAAGCTTTTTCTCAGATAAAAGAACCAGGATGACTTGTGTTGAATCGTAACTACGTTTTGAGAATTGATGCCCCATTGCCACTGTAATATTGCCATCCTCTAATTAACTAGCTACGGAAGAACTTAATATTGGCAACATTTTTAGAATCTTACTCATACACTTGTGGTGGGGCCGCGGGATGTACAATGCATATCCCCAAGCTGTGGAAAGGACACCTTTTTTTATTTGTAAAGGTAGAAAAACTTAGGGGCTTATTTTGGGCTATTCAAAACTATTCAACACAATGATCTACACTTTTCTGAGTTGTTTCTATCTACTCTTCACACACTAAACTTTAGTTATTTTGATATCTTCTAGCAGCAGCAGCTATTTAGAAGTACTTTTCTTCTAAGTTGTGGATATTTTAAAGCCTTTAGTTTAATGTCAACATGTGTTGTGGAGGAAGAAAGTTACCTTTTAGTTGTTTATAGTAAATAAAGTTTTGTTTTTAAGAAAACCATGTGAATAATTGTAGCTCAAGCCCTATTCTGCACTGTTTAATTTTATGAGGAAAAAAATCTGCCATAGAAATGTTAGTTAATATTGATAAGAATTTTCTTTTTGTTTCTATTTTTTTATTTATTTATTTTTTCATTTATTTTTATTAGCTGGAGGCTAATTACTTTACAATATTGTAGTGGTTTTTGCCATACATTGACATGAATCAGCCATGGATTTACATGTGTTCCCCATCCTGATCCCCCCCTCCCACCTCCCCATCCCATCCTTCTGGGTCATCCCAGTGCACCAGCCCTGAGCACTTGTCTCATGCATCCAACCTGGGCTAGTGTAATATTGATAAAATTTTAAATTGACACATCATGGTTTAATTTTTTTCTCAGTAGCTTGGAAAATGTCATTTTTGTTCTTTGGATTTATTCTATGATCTATAACCAGTTATGTTATTTATTTATTTATTTTTCATAAAGACATTCTGACCTCACAAGAGCTAGTAAGTTTCAGTAACATAATAGAGTTTACACAAACCTTAAAAATCAGACTATTTTTAACAGGTAGAATAATTACAGAATAATTTAAGACACTACAATGGGGAGCAAATGACACGAGAACACTTTTAGTGAGTTATTAGCATATGTTACATTTTCAGTGCTTTTACAAAGAAAAAAGGTGATCTGTTTCGTTGTAAACATTTGAATTGACTAGTTCTTGCTCTAATGTGGCTTTAATGTCTGGAGTCATTCCCAGCTTAAATTGACAGTTGTTAATATAAAAGTAAAAATGTAAAAGTGCCATACATTTTATTCTAGTGGGTGTGATGCACTGAGAAGTTAGTTTCTGTAGTTTTTTTCTTTCTTTTTCTTTTTGTTGTTGTTGTTTTTTGTCTTGCAAATGTAATTTGTACGATCTCTGATTTAGCAGTCCTATGGCAGAAAGTGAAGAAGAACTAAAGAGCCTCTTGATGAAAGTGAAAGAAGAGAGTGAAAAAGTTGGCTTAAAGCTCAACATTAGAAAACTAAGATCATGTCATCCGGTCCCATCACTTCATGGCAAATAGATGGGGAAACAGTGGAAACAGTGGCAGACTTTATTTTTATGGGCTCCAAAATCATTGCAGATGGTGATTGCAGTCATGAAATTAAAAGACGCTTGCTCCTTGGAAGGAAAGTTATGACCAACCTAGACTGCATATTAAAAAGCAGAGACATTACTTTGCTAACTAAGGTCTGTCTAGTCAAGGCTATGCTTCTTCCAGTAGTCATGTATGGCTGTGAGAGTTGGACCATAAAGAAAGATGAGTGCTGAAGAATTGATGCTTTTGAACTGTGTTGTTGGGGAAGACTCTTGAGAGTCCCTTGGACTGCAAGGAGATCCAACCAGTCCATCCTAAAGGAGATCAGTCCTGGGTGTTCATTGGAAAGACTGATGTTGAAGCTGAAACTCCAATACTTTGGCTAACTGATGCGAAGAGCTGACTCATTTGAAAAGACCCTGATGCTGGGAAAGATTGAGGGAAGGAGGAGAAGGGGACGACAGAGGATGAGATGGTTGGATGGCATCACTGACACAATGGACATGGGTTTGGGTGGACACCAGGAGTTGATGATGGACAGGGAGGCCTGGCGTGCTGTGGTTCATGGGGTTGCAAAGAGTCGGACATGACTGAGCGACTGAACTGAACTGAAGATGATTTAAAAATTTAGAATGTTGTATGTGTTTTTCTTATTTGATAATCTTCATTGGGTTCATCGGGTTGTACTGCATTTAATGAGTATTAAACGGTGCATTTTCTGTACACTATAGGGTTTAGTCTGTGTTTGTATTTTATAACTTGTATAGATTGAGCTGACTGAAATACTTGAGCTGAATACTTGAGCTCCAAGTATTGTAGGATGGAATACAAGATGATGCAAAATTGTGTTTAAAGCTCTTATGCTGTTAAAAAAAATTATGACTGCTTTTTCCATGTTTCTCTTCCCGACCTAAAAGTGATGAGTGCTGGCAATATGACTGGCATATTGTTAGGCCTTTGGTGTGTGGTACCACAGAACACTGATTGGACAGCAATTTTAGTCACTTACCACCATGGACTAGAAGTTAGCTCTTAATTCTTAGTTGTCTTAAAATGCACATACACTTCTGCATGTAAGAGCAAGATGAATTCAGGTTGTCCTGCTGGCTAATTTAAAATGCTGCTGCTGCTGCTGCTAAGTCGCTTGAGTCATGTCCGACTCTGTGTGACCCCAAAGATGGCAGCCCACCAGGCTCCCCCATCCCTGGGATTCTCCAGGTAAGAACACGACTGGGTTGCCATTTCCTTCTCCAGTGCATGAAAGTGAAAAGTGAAAGTGAAGTCGCTCAGTCGTGTCTGACTCTTAGCGACCCCATGGACTGCAGCCTACCAGGCTCCTCCATCTATGGGATTTTCCAGGCAAGAGTACTGGAGTGGGGTGCCATTGCCTTCTCCGAATTTAAAATGCTACAGTGTAGCAAAGGATGAACATATTTTCAACCCTTTAATTCTAAAATGTTTGAAGACCAAATAGCTATTCCTTCAACAATATTTATCAAAGGATTAAGAACTGAAGTTTAAGATTTTGCAGATTTCTCTGTTGGGGTTCTTATATTGCTGTTGGAAAAAAGCTGTCCTACAGCTTTTTAAGTGTCCCTCTATATTTAGATCCGCAAATTTTAAACAGTAATGTTAAAGTGATAAACCTGAGAGTATGTTAAATGTCTTTTTCTGGTTGCCTGCCTACTCTGTTTTGTTCAGTTACACCATAATTAAGCAGAGTTGGGTATCATCAAATGGCTGAGTTTGGCATAGATAATGCATTTATTTAATCTGTGCCTATCAAAACTTCATGATATTTAAAGACTATTATAACAAATAACTTGTGATGAAACTGAGGTATATTAAAAAGTTTTAAATCACCACTGTTACTTGTTGTAGAAAATAATACTGACTTAATCTAGTCTGTAACTTGTTAAAGTTTGATGGCTCGTCTAAACTTAATAGGTATGTATATAAAAATTAGAAAATACATATCTACCTGGATATGATTATTACGTAGAACTTTTCCTTCTCCTATATAATTTGTAGCTCATCTTTTTTTCTTTAATCCTTTCATAACTTGTTGCAACAGTTTGAATTTCTCAAATGTTTAATTTGGACACATGGCTCAGAATACTTATTTAAACATCATTAGCTGTATATATTTTTAAAGTAGAATAAATAATGGGAAGGGACTTGATATGCAAGTTTATATGAAAATTCCAACTGTGTGAAGATACATTCAAAGATATTACTTTGCTGATAATCTGAACATTCTTTTTATTAAAGAAGCAGATGGCCTGGGGTTCACAGCTTTCTTCCTGGTTTGATGATAATCAACTTTGAAAACACAGTGGACTGAAAAGCAATTTTATTCTTTTAAAGGTTTCCTTTAAATCTCTGTACTATCCATTTTTGCTTCAGTTTGTAAATGTGTAACTTTTTTTGTTAAATAGGACAAAGCAGACCCTATGACTATTGTTTTAAAAAATTAAACAAATTGATATATATATATATATATATATATATATATATATATATATATATATATAAAGAAATAAAAATGCAGTACAATTGTTTTGCAGAAAGTTTTCACTTTTGTCTCAGGTTCAAAGGGTTTTTTAGCAAAATAAGCCACTTGTTCTATACAAATAAATAATATTTCTTAGAAAATTATCTAGCTTACTTTCAATATACTAACATTAAAAGAAAAGAGAAATAGAAGAGGATACATCACCAAATTGGGTTTTGACCAACATCCAGGCTTAAACAGCTCTGGGAAGTCCTGTGACATAGCACATCTGGAATCCCCGCTGGGAAAAGGTCCTAGGCAGCCCATGTGTCCACTCCATGGGTGAGGCTTCGGATGCTATCTGTGGGCTCCCGATTACAATCTCCAGGCTGCAAATGATATCATCAGCTTGTGAGCAAAACTGCAACTCTGCTATTATGTTAATTTTTTTTTTTTTTTTTAATTACAATGCTGTTTGCTTTGGTCTGCAAATCTTGGAATGTAGTTAAGTCCCCAGCTGGCTAGATCCTCTCCAGGGGCTCAGCAAACTTCAAGATCCGTCCTCTGTCTACCTGTGGTGCCTCTCAGCCAGCACTCACCACAGGCATGGCTGACACAGCGGTAGTCAGGGCAGGGTCAGGCAGGTTAGAAGCAAGGTCTGAGGCCTGCTCTGCTTTGCCTCTGAAGCCTAAACAAGACTATCTATTTAATTTCTCTCACTTATATGTGGGATCTAAAAAAGCCAAACTCATAGAAACAGAGAATAGGATATTAGCTGACAGGAGCTGGGATTGGGGGAAACGTGGAGATGTTGACAAATAGGTACCAACTTCCAGTTATAAGATGAATAAGTTCTGGGAATCTAATGGACAGCATGGTGACTATAGGTAACAATATGGTATTATATACTTGAAAGCTGCTGAGAGAGTAGATCTTAAAAGTTATCATTATAAAATTTAAAAAAAAGGTAATTATTGTACTATATGTATGTGAAAATCACTCAGTCGTGTCCAACTCTCTGTGACCCCATGGACTGTAGTCCGCCAGGATCCTCTGTCCATGGGATTCTCTAGGCAAGAATAGTGGAGTTGGTTGCCATTTCCTCCTCCAGGGGATCTTCCTGATCCAGGCATTGAACCTGGGCTCCCACATTGCAGGCAGATTCTTTACTGTCTGAGCCACCAGGGGCATTTTGCAATATTTACATGTATCAAATTATCATGCTGTACATCTTAAACTTACAAATATGTCAATTATATGTCTAAAGAACTGGAAAAAAAGAGTTCCTATTTTGTTTTAGGATGGGGAAATGTTATATTGCAAGGAGCAGAAGCTTCTGGGTATTGAGAGCCTGGATATGGAGGTTTTACTGGGCTAGTCACGCTGCTTAAGAGGGTTGAGGACCCCATGGATTCGGATGGTGACTATCAACATATAGTTAATGATATTGTGTTGTATATTGGAAGTTGCTAAGAGAGTAGATCTCAGAAGTTCTCATCACAAGAAAAAAACTGCAACTATAGTGTGATGGATGTTAACCACACTGGTGCTAAATATTTTGTAACATATGCATTCAGTAATCCCCTCTTACCTGCAGTTTCCCTTTCTGGTGGTTCAGTTATGTGGTTCAGTTATCACCAGAAAATAGCAAATGGAAAATCCCATAAATAAATAAATTAAGAAGTTGCAAACTATTCACTGTCCTGAGTAGGGTGATGAGATCTTGCACCTTCTTCCTTCCTCCAACCTGGTGTATGAATCAACCCTTTGTTCAGTGTATGCAGTTGTAGGTGCTACTCACCATTCTTTGCTTAACAACCCCATCCTCAGTTACCAAACTGACTGTCTGGACATCTCCGTGCTTGTGTTTAAGTAGCCCTTATGTTACTTAAGGGCTTCCCTGATAGCTCAGTTGGTAAAGAATCCACCTGCACTGCAGGAGATCCTGGTTTGATTCCTGGGTTAGGAAGATGTGCTGGAGAAGGGATAAGCCACCCACTCCAGTATTCTTGGGCTTCCCTTGTGCCTGAGCTGGAAAAGAATCTGTCTGCAAACCAAAAAAAAAATGAATCTGCCTGCAATGAGGGAGACCTGGGCATCAGGAAATGGATTTGGTCCTAAGCCATGCAGGTTCCAGAAAGCTACAGGTTGGATTCCTCACCCTAGCCTCCTCCAAAACTCCTCACTTTCTTCCAGTGAAGCACTCTTAGGACAGAGCGAAGTTCTTCACAATTAATCTGTGTTCCAGGGACGAAAGCTCTCCATTTCTGTAACACACAGTTTATATTCTTCTTACTTCTCACTTGACACTTTTCCTACCATCCTTTAAATAATTTTGAGCTTTCGGTATTGATGAGGTTTGGTACAGGTGCTTCATTGGTTGTGTTGTTTACCCAGGCTGCAGCCCATCGTCCTATGGTGGGAGGAGGCAGATTCAGTTTTAGCTGCAGTCTGTCCATATTAACCATACCATTCATGCATCTGCCTTCCTTCTACTTGAGCAATACCACTTTCTTTAAAACATGTATTTTGTGTGATGCGAGGATTTCCATGGGCTTTCTCTTCCACTCTCTCTTATGGGAAAAATTCCTACAGGAATCACTCTGGTAAATTCATATAAAAATTCCTACAGGAATCACTCTGCTAAATTCATATAAAAATTCATTAAAAGATTCCTATAGGAATTATTCTGGTAAATTAGTGTAAAAGATGATTCTGCATTTCTAGTTGGATTCTATAATCCACTCTCTTCTGGGTTTCAATATCTTGATTCTTTCTTTGTCCTTGTAGCTCTTTGTCTCTGGAAAGTGATATTTAGCACCCATAATTCTTTGTGCTAAATCTCCCTGACTGTCTCCCCCAAACCCCACAAATACCTTTCTGCTAAGAGTATGGATGGCGTGGTGGCATATTCTTGTTATTTTTACTGAATGCTTTGGTAAGCTAAGTTGGTTTCTTGTTACTATATATAAATATTACAGTTTACCAAATTTTGGAAAAGTCCATATAGAAAAGCCTTACCAGCCACTCTGTTTTCTAAAATTTGGAAAGTCATGCAAATTCATAGCTAAAAAGAACTCAAACTGGACTTTGCTGGTGGTACAGAGGATTAGAATTTGCCTGCCAATGCAGGTGACACAGGTTTGATCCCTGGTCTGGGGAGATTCCACATGCCGTGGATAACTGAGCCTGAATGCCACAACTACTGAAGCCTGGGTGACCTAGGGCCTCTGCTCTGCAAAGAGAAGCCACTGTAATGAGAAGCCTGTGTACCAGAATGAAGAGCTCACTGCAACTAGAGAAAGTAATCACGTAGCAACAAAGACTCAGCACAACCCAAAATTAATAAATTATGAAAAAGGGGACATGAGACTTCAAAACAAGTATCATTTTTAAAAAAAGAACCCAAACTTCCTGTATTTGATTATGAACATCTGTGAAATCCAGACGATAGAGCCAATCAATCAATCAATTAACTAATTAATTATTAACTTCTCTATAAGTTTGCCTGTCTCTGCAGTCTTACTTGGATGGATGCCTCAAAGCCCCTGTTTCCTGGCCCTCTCTCATACTTTCTTTTCGTCTGTTCTCACAGTTAAAGCTACGTCCTGCTACATGACCTGAGTTAATGTAGTGACGTGTGTGTATGTGCATTTAACTTCATCCTTAATGACTAATTACCTTCTGCTTTGGGAAAGCAGCAATAAGTTACAGATCAGGGAGGTCCAGACTTCTTGGGCCACTGAGTCTCCTGGGACAATCTTAGCAATCTGTTAGGACTAATATATCCTGTCTCTGTAGCCTGACCCTCCTGCTCCTCCTCTGACTGGTTGTGCAGAGCAGTTGAGCTGTCTGGGTTCTACGGCATCCTTCGAGATCAGATCCAGAGGGCTCTCCTCTCGTAAAGTGAAAGACTAATGAAGCTGTTTTCATTTTTAAGCAAAAGAACTCTTCCTGCTCATCTTCTTCCTGATGTCATATAGACGAGGCCGCAGTACTTTTTTAATTGCAGGTTTTCTTCCTGTGATGTTCCTGTGTGGTTTTTACTTGAAAAGCAGCCAAATGATAAATCACATATAAATATCCTGTCTCCTCTATCAGATCTGATAAGACTTAATAAGAAGCCACATGGCCGCCACCTTCTGGTATGTTGTGGTTTGTCTTGTATATCTTTCGAGCCTGAGATTTGCAGAATTGGTTGTTATGTTAGCAACAAGCTGCTTGTTTTTGAAAATTAAATTTGCCTTATTAATTGCTGAAATGCTACGTTTTTTAAAAAAAATAATTATTTACTTATTTTTATTTTGGACTCTCCTGGGTCTTTATTGTTGCACAGGCTTTTCTCTAGTTGCAGCGAGCAGGGCTACTCTCATGCACTTCTTATTGCAGCGGCTTCTCTTGTTGCAGAGCTCGGGCTGTAGCACTTGTGGGCTTCAGTAGTTGCAGCTCATGGGCTCAGCGGATACTGCTCACAGGCTCTAGAGCACAGGCTTAGTTGCTCCAAGGCATGTGGGATCTTTCGATCAGGGATAGAGCCTGTGTCTCCTGCATTGTAGGGTGGATTCTTTACCACTGAGCCACCAGGGAAGCCCCTGAAATCTTATATGTTTAAAGTGAAAATAGCAATAACCTAAGTAATGTCCTAAAAATATTCCTTCTTATTTAAGGTAATTTCTTTTCAATGTCTACCACAGTGCCATTCAGTCATTCAATAGACATTAGTTGTGGTGGTGGTGGTTTAGTCGCTAAGTTGTGTCCAACTCTTGTGATCCCGTAGACTGTAGCCTGTCAGGCTCCTCTGTCCATGGGATTCTACAGGCAAGAATATTGGAGTGGGTTGCCATTTCCTTCTCCAGGGGATCTTCCCAATCCAGGAATTGAACCTGGGTCTCCTGCATTGCAGGCAGATGATTTACTAACTGAGCTGTGAGGGAAGCCCCCCTGACATAAGTTGAGCATCTATTAAATTATAGAAGAGCCGGTCTCTTTGAAATCTGGTTTGGGAGATTAAGTGGCACATAATAAAATGAGTTAAAAATTTCTGGGGCAGTAAAGAGAGACACTAGAGAGTCATACTCAGACTTTTCATGCCTCCACTTACAAGTGACACAGTTGACACCACCCATGATTCATTGGCCAGAATGAATCATCGAGGACTAGAAAAATAACTATTTGATGAGTATTACTATCTATGCCACATCCTTCAGTACAACTCTTGATAGTAGTGCTGCCAGTGTTTTCTCGCCTTGGAGAAGCTTGAACGTGATTTGACCCTCCCTGAGTAGGATTTGAAGGCATTTTCTATGTGATTCTTTTGGCTGGAGTGTCTCTGACTCCTTCAGTAATAATTATCTCTCTGATTCTAGGTTCACACTCCCTGCTGAAATTGATTTTTCAGCAGACATCTTCACTGTTTATCCTTCCAAGGTGGTGTCTGGGACAAGGGGGTTTCTTACTCTCCAGTGGCAGTGGGGAAGGGTCCTTGGTCTGTGTGCCCTCCACTTAGAATCTGCTTGTCTTTGATTTAGTAGCTTTGATCTGGTCTGGTCTCTGGGCATCTGATGCTGGACCTGTGGAGAAATGAATGAGGCCAATTCAGGGCCAAGCTCTTTGTTAGATGTTGCTGATCATAGGCTGCAAAGGGCTGAACAAGGATGATGGGCTGGACCTCAGCCAGCTCGTGACCTTGCTCTTTCCTTCATGCCCTTGTGATGAAGTGGTCTTTGGTGAAGGAGCCTTTACTAATCCTGGTACCATCTATGCAAGGAACACAGATGGTGAGGTGGGTCTCCAATAGTTTGGTATAATATCTCAATTAATTATTTCCTTCTAAAGTTATATAAATCATTTTTAAGTCAAAACTATTTTGTAATTTAGTCACTGATTGGTCTTGAGGGAAAGTTGCTCATGCAAGGATGCTTAATAACTTCCCCAGGAAAGAGATCAACTTAACGTCTTTTTTTTAAAATAGAAAAAGCAGTTTATTGAAAGGTCCTAGAATACTATTGGGCTTCCTGCCTACCAATGCAGGAGACATAAGAGACACAGGTACAGTCCCTGTGTCAGGAAGATCTCCTGGAGGAGGGCATGGCAACCCACTCCAGTATTCTTTTTTTAAAAAAATTTTTTCATTTATTTTTATTAGTTGAAGGCTAATTACTTTACAATATTGTAGTGCTTTTTGCCATACATTGACATGAATCAGTCATGGATTTACATGTATTCCCCATCCCGATCCCCCCTCTTGCCACCCTCCCCATCCCATCCCATCCCTCTGGGTCTTCCCAGTGCACCAGCCCTGAGCACTTGTCTCATGCATCCAACCTGGACTGGTGATCTGTTTCACCCTTGATAGTATACTTGTTCCAATGCCATTCTCTCAGAACATCCCACCCTCACCTTCTCCCACAGAGTCCCAAAGTCTGTTCTGTACATCTGTGTCTCTTTTTCTGTTTTGCATATAGGGTTATCATTACCATCTTTGTAAATTCCATATATATGCATTAGTATACTGTATTGGTGTTTATCTTTCTGGCTTACTTCACTCTGTATAATGGGCTCCAGTTTCATCCATCTCATTAGAACTGATTCAAATGAATTCTTTTTAATGGCTGAGTAATATTCCATTGTGTATATGTACCATAGCTTCTTTATCATTTGTCTGCTGATGGGCATCTAGGTTGCTTCCATGTCCTGGCTATTATAAACAGTGCTGCGATGAACATTGGGGTGCACGTGTCTCTTTCAGATCTAGTTTCCTTGGTGTGTATGCCCAGGAGTGGGATTGCTGGGTCATATGGCAGTTCTATTTCCAGTTTTTTAAGGAATCTCCACACTGTTCTCCATAGTGGCTGTACTAGTTTGCATTCCCACCAGAGATCAACTTAGCATCTTAAACTTCCATTTTCTAATGTGCAAACTGGGAATAATACTGCTACATTACAATGTTGTTGTAACATATTGTACTGCCTTACAATCCACCAGGCCAGTTAAAGTTGCCCTAAGTCAAAGAACAGAATTCTCTCTGCTCTTTACTTCTGCACTTCTCAACACAGAAACTGTTGAACGAAATGTTTTTTATAACAAAATTTTCTTCCTGTTACAATCATGTGTGGTTTGGATTGAAAATGTGACAAATGGTAAATATATCAACATCCTGCCCTCTTGGCCATATCTGATTAAAACAAGAGCATGAGACTTCACGCTCTTCACCTGTCAGCGAGCTCTGGTTTGTCAACTGTATCTTTGGATACACAGATACTTGCTGCATTTCTGCAGTTTTAGAACTGGCTGTCTCAGCACTGCTCTGAAAATGGAGCTGCCTTTGTTTCTGGTTATTGGAATTTACTGCATTCATTGCAGAAAGGTCAAAGTTGTAGTGAACTCATACCATAGCCCTTACCATTTAATAGTATTGAAATGTCATTACAACAAATGATGCAAATTGCATTGTGCTGTTAAGCGCTTACAGCAAGTTGAATTGTTTCCAAAACAATTCTTTTTGATAGGGAGGATTTGTGTAAACACCTCTCAGTACCATTCATTCATTTATTTAACAGACATCATTTGGCATTTTAAATTATCTGGGCATTGGGGATATGGGGTTGAATTAGACACAGAAATTTTCCCAAGTATATTCCAGATTATAAAGCAAAATGAGCAAGTACACAACTTAATTCATGACAGTGCACAGATGGCAAGATGGTTTCATGAGCAGTACAATGGTGGCATGGGCTTCCGGGGTGGCTCAGTGGTAAAGAATCCACCTGTGATACCGGGAAACGTGGGTTCAATCCCTGGATCTGGAAGATCCCCTGGAGGAGGAAATGGCCACCCACTCCAGTATTCTTGCCTGGAGAATCCCATGAACAGAGGAGCCTGGTGGGCTGCAGTCCATGGGGTTGCAAAGTGACTGAGTGACTAGTGCTTTCACTTTCACTTTTCTGTCTGGGGCAGTTCCTTTAAATTATATTTTGTATCTTCTTTAGATATGGTTTATAAAACAGTTGTGCTCAGAATCGTACCAAATCAAACCCTCAATATACAAAGGGGAAAAATGTGAAGTTTAGAAATGCTTCGTCTTTCTAAATTATGTATTTTCTTCTTGGGTCTCCAAAATCGTATTTTGGAGGGCTTGAGTTGAATGATGACTCCTACTTTCTCTTTATTTCCGTAACAACAATCTCTTTCTCTCCCTGAAACATCATTTGGTGACTAGCTGAAATGTAATAAAAGGAAAGGGATTTAGCACATTTTAAAAGCCCCTTATATATACATATTGTGTCTCTGTATCTACGTATCAATATATTCATCTGTCACAATCAATACATCCTTAAATCTACCTAATCTATTTCTTTAGTATCTATCTATATTTCTATTGTAACTTATTTATTTATAGTTCAAACAATGAAATTCTGATGTCTTCATCAACAGACCATTCTAATATATTTAAATATGAAAATAATATTGTGATCATTTAAAAAATACCAAGCCCTTAAGTTTTACTTGACCCTACCTTCCAGGAATTTGTCATTCCCAGCTCTGCCGCCTTGTGGTAATCCTGTAAACTGCACGCTTACAAAGTGGAACCTGATAGCGATTGATATTACCTGAGCAAGGTAATGCTCAAAATCCTTCAAGCTAGGCTTCAACAATACGTGAACTGAGAACTTCCAAATGTACAAGCTGGATTTAGAAAAGGCAGAGGAACCAGAGATCAAATTGCCAACATCCACTGGATCATAGAAAAAGCAAGGGAATTTTAAAAAGTCTACTTCTGCTCCATTGACAATGCTAAAACCTTTGTGTGGATCACAACAAACTGTGGAAAATTTTTAAAGAGAGATGCGAATACCAGACCACCTTACTTGTCTCCTGAGAAACTTGTATGCAAGACAAGAAGCAACAGTTAGAATCAGACATGGAACAATGGACTGGTTCCAAATTGGGAAAGGAGTACATCAAGGTTATATATTGTTACCCTGCTTATTTAATGTATATACAAAGTACATCATGAGCTATGCCAGGCTGGATGAATCACAAGCTGGAATTAAGACTGCTGGGAGAAATACCAACAACCTCAGATATGCAGAAGATACCATTCTAAAGGCAGAAAGTGAAAAGGAACTAAAGAGCTCCTTGATGAAAGTGAAGGAGGAGAGTGAAAAAGCTGGCTTAAAACTCAGCATTCAAAAAGCTAAGATCATGGCATCTGGTCTCATCACTTCATGGAAAATATATGGTGAAAAAGTGGAAACAGTGACAGATTTTATTTTTTTGGGCTCCAAAATCACTGTGGATGGTGACTGCAGCCATAAAATTTTAAAAGATGCTTGCTTCTTTGAAGAAAAGCCATGACAAACCTAGACAGTGTATTAAAAAGCAGAGATATCATTTTGCTGACAAAGGTCTGTATAGTCAAAGCTATAGTTTCTCCAATAGTCATGTACAGATGTGAGAGTTGGACCGTGAAGAAGGCTGAGCTTTGAAGAATCAATGCTTTTGAATTGTGCTGGAGAAGACTCTTAAGAGTCCCTTGGACAGCAAGGTAATCAAACTAGTCAATCCAAAAGGAAATCAATCCTGAATATTCACTGAAAGGACTGATGCTGAAGCTGAAGCTCCAGTACTTTGGCACCTGATGTGAAGAGCTGACACACTGAGAAAGATCCTGATGCTGGGAAAGACTGAGGGCAGGAGGAGAAGAGGGTGGTAGAGGATGAGATGGTTGGATAGCATCATTGATTCAATGGGCATGAATTTGAGCAAACTCTGGGAGATAGTAAAGGACAGGGAAACCTGGAGTGCTGTAGTTCATGGGGTTGCAAAGAGTCGGACATGACTTAGCTACTGATCAACATCCATGTAAGAAGCTGAAACCTTCATGTGTTGGACAAGTGCACTGACATAGTGAGTGGACTATGATTTGACCTTGGACTTTTGTTGTAAAAGTTAATTTTTAAGTATTCAGAACTCAGAAGGCTAGCACCCACCAAGGGCTACATAGAGAACTATGTAGAGACTATACAGAATGTCTACTTGAGTGGAGGGCCAGCAGTGAGCCCTGGAAAATGCCAGGGGTAGAGATTGAAAGGAGCCATTGGCACAGATGTCTCCTCTGCCTGGAAAACTCCAACCCTGCCACTCCTGGGAGAGACAGTAACCTGGACCTGGAGTGGACTGAAAGAGAGAGGTTTATTTTTTCCTTTTCCTTTTTCAAGAAGGTTGAGTGATTCATAGGAGAACAGATAGACTTCCAGGTGCTATATCACAATATGGTAAAAAATGTAATATTTCTGAAAAATAATGAATTCCTATTCTGCAAATATAGTAATTCCTGTTCTGAGTATCAGTTACAAGTAAATAGTCTGAAATGTGGGCAAAAGTTATGTTAAACGATTTTTATGGTAACAGGGTGTGCAGCTAAGTCACTTCAGTTGTGTCTGATTCTATGTGACCCTATGGACCATAGCCCACCAGGCTTCTGTCCATGGGATTCTCCAGGCAAGTATACTGGAGTGGAAATCCATGCCCTCTGCCAGGGAATCTTCCTGACCCAGGGATTGAACCCATGTCTCTTGAGTCTCCTGCATTGGTCAGTGAGTTCTTTACCATTAGATTAATTACATAAAATTGAAGATATGGAATTTTCCTTTCCATCTTCCTTCATATCCTTATTCATTTCTTCCCTTTTCTCTCTGATAATGATTGATAAATTATTGCCATTAATGAAGCTAACTATTAATACAGTAAATCCCTTACATGTGAGCCTTCAAATTGTGAGCTTTCAAAGACGTGGGCATGCGTTCCCATGTCCAAACACGTGAGGCAGTTCACCTGTCTGCTGTCCATTGTCAGGTGCATGCATCCTCTCCAAGTGGTTGTGCTTTGTGTCCTTTCTTGTACCTCTGTAGAGCACAGGCTTCCCTGGTGGTTAACTGTAAAGAGTCTGCCTGACAATCTAGGAGAAGAAGTTACCATCCTTGGGTCAGGAAGATCCCCTGAAGGGGGAGATGGGACCCACTCCAGTATTCTCGCCTGGAGAATCCCATGGACTGAGGAGCCTGGAAGGCTAAAGTCCACGGAGTCTTGAAAGAGTTGGACATGACTGAGCATACATGTATGTGATCCAGGACCCAGTCTCCAGGTCATTTTGAGAAGGAGGGAAAGACCAACAATTTCATGCCCCCGCCTTGATGGTTCCCATGTCACCCTCTCCACACTCACCTGTGAATTCCCATGCTTTTTTTTTTTTTCCTGCTGGCCTGATAATTATTCTTGAGTTTCAAGCCTTCTTGGAGTTTTCTGCTTCCACCCAGAGCTCAGTCCCAGGGAATATCAGTGCTTGATTTCACCAGAGATAGACTACACAGGCCAACCAATCCCACACCTTGACCCTACCAGATCTCACAGATTGTGGGGATCGGCCAGGATGATCAGGGGAGAGAGAATCACTCATGTTTTTTGATGCAACTTTTCTACTCCACCCCGGTCATGGCACCTGGCTCTCAGGGACCACGGAAGCAGGAGGTCAAAGACCGTGTTGCTCATATAAGGAGATGTTGAAGATGCAGAAACTCATTGGTGTTTGAGCTTCAGAAAGTGGCAGATGCAGCCTCCGATAGTGCCTGAAATGGTGAAAGGTGTCGCTATTGGCTCTCAGGAGGGAGGATGTAGGGGATGGTCTATATAGACCCCGGTCGGCACCCTGACGCCTCCTCACAGGCTGATCCTGCAGCTGGGACTGTGACCTTGAGGGCGTGGGGTCAGGATGGCTCTGAGCCGACACCTCTCCCTCCAGGGACTCTGTGTCCTCCTCCTCGGCACCGTGGTGGGTGGTCAAGGTAAGAGCTGCCCCTCTGTCCTGGGTCCACAGCAGGGAGTGGATGCCTTGGTGAATGGAAAGGTGTCTGTAGTTCTGGAGCCGAGCCTCAGTGTTTTTGACCAAAAAGGAGCCACGCTGACTGTGAACACTGGTCCCTCTCCTGTGGGGGGTCCACTGGTCATGGCGGCAGATTATACAGAGCAGTGAGGTTTGGTCTGGACCGAGGTGGGTCACCCTGAGTCCCTCCATGGTCTCCTTTGTTCTCAGGGAGCTTCTAGGAGTCCCAGTGGCTCCCAGTGTGTGGAAGGTCCAGTGACTGAGCTCAGCTGGGACTCTGGGCTGTTCCCACACGCTCCATGTGCCTGGTGTGTGAGCACTGCCCCTGGGTCCCTGTGTTTCCAGTGTCTATGCTCCTGTAGGCTCTGTGATTGTGTGTGTGTGTGTGTGTGTGTGTGTGTGTGTGTGTGAGAGAGAGAGAGTATGTGTGTGAGGGTGAGTGAGGAGTGTGTGAGGGTGTGTGTGTGTGTGTGTGTGTTTAAGGGGGGTGGAGCTTGTCTGTGTGAGAGGAACTGGGCCGCTGAGCAGGGACTGAGTCCGTTGGCCTGTGAAGCACACAGGGTCTCACAGGGCTGGGTGTCATGGCCGCTGCATGTAACCAGATCAGAGACAATCGTGCACCTGCCTGCCTCTCTCTGGCTCCTCTGCCCCATCCCCCAGGCTCCCCTCTGCTTGTTGCCGGGTCTGCCCAGCCCTGGGCTCTGTGAGAGGCTCTGCCTGCTGGCCTCACCTGTTCCTACCAGGTGTCCATTGTGGAGCAGAGGAGCCTGCAGCCAGGAGAGGAGACCTCTTGTCTGTAGAGATCAGTTAATGTGCAGCCCCAGGTGTATAAGTTCCCGAGTCCCTGCCCTGGTCCCCGTGACATTTCCTGATGTGCTGGGGGCCTGGGATGGTCCTTTCCCCTCCCAGGATCTGCTGTGACTCTGTAGGGAGCTCTTTCTGTCTGGTGCCTTCTCCTGTTCCTCCCTGGAGCTGGTTTCCCCTGAGTGAGAGGATGGCGGGGGTCAGGAATGGGGGCTGTGGAGAATCTGGTCTCCAGCCTGGAGGAGGTGGCTCTCTCAGATGTGGGTGCTGGTCTGCTGAGACTCAGTGCAGCCCTGTCTCATCTTAGAGCTCACTGTTGTCCCCCAGACCTCAGCCTCCAGTCCACAGCTCTCTTCGGGAAGCCCCCTCTCTTCTTGTATCTGCTCCTTGAGTGCTGAGCAGATGCTCAACAGTCTCCTTCTGAGGGCCTCTGGTGGGCAGAGGTGGGTTTTGGTTCCATGAGGAGGAAGATAATGGATGTTCTGATACAAGCTCCCTGCCCTTACTAGGCAAACTGTAGACGATTTCCTCAGTAGCTTTTTAAGAAGCAAGAGTGTTTCACCAAAGCAAGCACTCTTTTCATTTTCTTCAAAACAACACCATTTAGAGTTATCCTACTAAAATTTTAGTCTTCTACTTCATACAACATTGAACTTGCTCCCTTTAATATGATAGTCTTGGCTTTTCTGAGCAGCTGATGATTTCTGAGCTGGGCACACATTGTAGGAGTCTTCAGCCTTGAAATTCATGTTGGACGTAGGCATAAAATTATCCTGCAGATGCAATTTATGCCATTAGACACAAAAGCTTAGACTCTCAGTAGTAAATAATTTAGTATTAATATTTTTTATTTTGTAATCTGTTTCTACAATCAGTAATATATTTTGGACATTTTTCTATATCATCTATTCTTTTACACACTAAAATTTTTATTGTAGAATTAAAAAATACAGGATATCATAGAAATACTATTGAAATTTTTAATTGCCTCCAGTTAATTCATTATATGACTGAAATGCAATATACTCACCTAACCATCTCTATTGGAAATTTAGTTGTTTTCAGTGTTTTTGCCATTATGAAAAAAGTTGCTCTGTACTTCTTTACATTTAAGTAAGGACCACCCATAATTGTTTCTCTTAATCATATACTAAAAGTGGAGTTTTGATTTACATTTCTCTAGTAATGAGCGATGTTGAGCATCTTTTCACATGTTTATTAGCCATCTATATGTCTTCTTTGGAGAAATGTCTCTTTAAGTCTTCTGCCCACTTTTTGATTCTGTTCTTTTTTTGGTATTGTACTTCATGAACTGCTTGTATATTTTGGAGATAAGTTCTTTGTCAGTTGTTTCATTTGCTATTATTTTCTCCCATTTTGAAAGTTGTCTTTTCACCTTGCTTATATTAATAGTTTCCTTCATTGTGCAAAAGCTTTTAAGTTTAATTATGCCCCATTTGCTTATTTTTATTTCCATTACTCTAGGAGGTGTGTCATAGAGGATTTTTCTGTGGTTTATGTCAAAAGGTGCTCTGCCTATGTTTTCCTCTAAGAGTTTTATAGTTTCTGGCCTTGCATTTAGGTCTTTAATCCATTTTGTGTTTATTTTGTGTATGGTGTTAAGAAGTATTCTAATTTCAGATTTCCCAGCAGCGCTTATTGAAGGGACTGTCTTTCTCCATTGTATATTTTTGCCTCCTTTTTCAAAGATAAGGTGCCCATAGATGTGTGAATTTATCTCCGGGCTTTCTATCTTGTTCCATTGGTCTACAATGAGGTATCATCTCACATTGGTCAGAATGGCAGTCATCAAAAAGTCCACAAATAATAAATGCTGGAGAGGGTATGGAGGAAAAGGAGCCCTCTTGGACTGTTGGTGGGAATGCAAATGGATACAGCCACTATGGAGAACAGCGTGGAGATGCCATAAGATACTAGGAATAAAAGTACCATCTGATCCAGCAATCCCACTACTGGGAAAGTACTCTGAGAAAACCATAATTGATAAAGACACATGTACCCCAGTGTTCACTGCAACACTATTTACAATAGCTAGGACATGGAAGCAACCTAGATGTCCATTAACAGATAAATGGATAAAGAAGTTGTGATACGTATACACAATGGAATATTCCACAGCTATAAAAAGTAGGTACTTAAGTCAGTTCTAATGAGGTAGAAGAACATAGAGCTTTCTATACGAAGTGAAGTAAGTCAGAAAGAAAAAGACAAATATTATATATTAATGCATATATATATGGAATCTAGAAATATGGTATTGATGAACTTATCTACAGGGCAGCAGTGGAGATGCAGACATAGAGAACAGATTTATGGTCACAGTGGTGGAGAGAGAAGGTGGGATGATTTGAGAGAATAACATTGAAACATATACATTACCATATGTAAAGTAGGTAGCCAATGGGAATTTTCTGTATGACACAGGGAACCCAAAGCCGGTGCACTGTGACAGCCTAGAGGGGTGGGGTGGGGAGGGAGGTGGGAGGAAGGTTTAAGAGGGAAGGGATACATGTGTACTTATGGCTGATTCATGTTGATGTATGGCAGAAGCCATTTCAATATTGTGATTGTTCAGTTGCTCAGTCCTGTCTGATTCTTTGCAGTCGCATGGACTGCAGCATGCCAAGCTTCTCTGTCCTTCACTAACTCCCAGAACTTGCTCAAACTCATGTCCACTGAGTTGGTGATGCCATCCAACCATCTTGTCCTCTGTCATCCCCTTCTCTTTCTTCCTGCCTTCAATCTTTTCCAACATCAAGGTCTTTTCCAGTGAATACTCCAAAGTATTGGAGTTTCAGCTTCAGCATCAGTCCTTCCAATGAATGCTCAGGACTGATTTCCTTTAGGATGGACTGGTTGGATCTCCTTGAAGTTCAAGGGACTCTCAAGTGTCTTCTCCAACACCACAGTTCAAAAGCATCAATTCTTCAGTGCTCAGCTCTCTTTATAGTCCAACTCTCATATCCATGAAAATGTTAGTTTCCACATAACCTCACCAACTTTGTCTTCTTATGAAGTTTTGAAATCTTAGCCTGTTTTTATAGCAAAAACTTGTGTGTATTAACTAACTTAATCCTTTATGTGTGAATTATTTTCTCATGACACTTGTTCTTTTTAACTTGTGATGTTTATCATGTTTTCATGACTTATATGGAGGCTCTTTATACTACTACTACTATGATCTACTACAACTACACTACCACCTATACTGCATTCACTTATATGAATTTATTGGAGTGCACACAATCCTACAAGGCAGAATATACTTTTTATCCCCTGAAATAGATCACTGAGGCAAAGCAAAGTCACTTGCCCAAGCTGAGTCAGTTATAAGAAGTAGAGGCAAGACTTGAACCCAAATAGTTTGGGTGCATGTCCTTGTCCTTATTGAATTATTCGATTTATAGGTTGAAGATGTTTCTTTCAGTCTATTGTTTCATTTTATCTTTCCCTTGTTTTCAGTTTCATGGGATTTTCTTTTTCTTTTCCTTTTGGCTTGTACTATGTGGCATGTGGAATCTCAGTTCCTGAACCAGGGATTAAACCTGCACCCCCTGCATTGGAAGTGCAGAGTCCTAAGCACTGGATACCAGGTAAATCCCTCATGGAAGTTTCTAATAATATTAATTGCCTATTAAAATTTCCTGTTGGTTGGCATTGCTGACTCAATAGACATGAGTTTGAGCAAGCTCCAGGAGATGATGAAGGACAGGGAAGCCTGGTGTGCTGCAGTTCATGGGGTCGCAAGAGTCAGACATGACTGAGCAACTGAATAACAACAAAAATTTCCTGTATTTGTTTCTACTTTCAGAGCCTTGTTATGAGTGTTCTCTTCCACTTCAAGTTTAAGAAAATTATTTTATCCTTACTCTTATAATTTTGTGAATATATTTAAATATATGTGAATACTAAATAACTGTGTAAGTTATTTTGTATATGATGTCAAGTTCTAATTTTATTTTTTCAATATCACACCTGAATTGTTTTTTATCCTTTCCCACTGATTTTAATGCCACAGAGAAATGCACTAAATTACATCATTTCTACGTGTTCTTTTTGGAATTTATTTAGACTTTCATCAACAAATGTTGATTGGTTTAAAAATAGGCTTGTGTGCTCAGATGCTCAGTTGTGTCTGACTCTGTGACCCCATGGACTGTAGCCTGTCTGGCTCCTCTGTTCAGGGTATTTCCCAGGCAAGAATACTGGAGTAGGGTACCATTTCCTACTTCAGGGTATCTTCCTGGCCCAGGGATGGAACCTGCATCTCTTACATCTCCTGCACTGGTAGGAGGATTCACTCGTGTGGTATGAAATCCATACCCTTTGCAGTTCCCCAGATGCTGAGGTCCCCATGGTGATGAATGAAGTGCCCTGGCTCATAAAACTTATAGTCTAGTGCAGCTGGCCACCAAAACAAGAATTTATAATAAACTTTGATAACTGCCATCAGTTGGGACATCATCAGGGTTACTTAATCTAGCTGGGAGAAGCAGAGAAGGTATCCCTAAAAAGGCAAAATTTAAACTTAGACTATTCATTCTAGAAATGAAGTTATTCATTTAGAATTTATAGTAATGACAGTAAAGCCTTATATGTAAACTCATATGCATGCATGTTTAGTATATGTCAATTGTATATAATATAATTTATCTAAATTGCTTATTTCAAGTATTAAAGGCTGAGAAATATATTCCAAACTCCCATTACCATTATTCCTCTGTCAATTTTCCCTTACATTCACAAAAGTTTTAGTCTATATCCCAGCTTTATTGGGATATAATCACCATATAATAAGGTATAAGTGTAAGGTGTACAGTGTATGGTTTGAAATACATATATATATTCTTCAAGGAAGATATACAGGTGGCCAAAAAACATGAAATTATGCTCAACATCACTGATTATAGGAGAAATGCAAATCAAAACTACAATGAGGTATCACCTCACACTGGTCAGAACCACCATCATCAAAAATCTACAAACAATAAATGCTGGAAAGAGTGTGGAGAAAAAGGAACTCTCCTACACTGTTGGTGGCAATGTAAATCGGTGCAACCACTATGAAGAACAGTATGGAGATGCCTTTAAAAACTAAGAATAGGACTACCAACTGGTCTGGCAGTCCCATTCCTGGTCATGTATCCAGAGAAAACCATAATCTGAAAGTATACATGCACCTTGGTGTTTATTGCAGCACTATTTACAAAGGCAAATCATGAAAGCAAGTTAAATGTCAATCAACAGAGAAATGGATAAAGAAGATGTGATGTTATACAATGGGATATTACTCACTATAAAAAAGAATGAAATAATGCCATTTGCTGCAACATGGATGTAGGAGATTATCTTATTAAGTGAAGTAAATCAGACAGAGAAAGACGAATATCACCTGTGTACAGTGGTACATTACTCAGCCACAAATAGGAATGAAATTGGGTCATTTGTAGAGATGTAGATGGATCCAGGGAGAAGGAAATGGCAACCCACTCCAGTGTTCTTGTCTTGAGAACCTAGGGATGGGGCAGCCTGGTGGGCTGCCATATCTGGGGTCGCACAGAGTCGGACATGACTGAAGCTACTTAGCAGCAGCAGCAGCAGCAGATGGATCCAGAGACTCTCATACGAAGTAAGTCAAAAAGAAAAATGAATATCATGTATTAAAGCATATGCATGGAATCTAGAAAAATGGAATAGATGGTCTTATTTGCAAAACAGAAACAGAGACACAGACATAGCGTGGACACTGGGGTCGGGGGAGAAGGGGATGGGATGAATTGGGAGCTTGGGATTGACATATATACACTATTGATACTCTGTATAAAATCGATAACTAATGAGAACCTACTCAGGGAACTCTACTCAGTCCTCTGTGGTGATCTAAATAGGAAGGAAATCCAAAAGAGAAGGGATATATGTATACATATGGCTGATTCCCTTTACTGTACCAGTGGGAACACAACATTGTAAAGCAACTACACTCCGATTAAAATTAATTTTAAAAACATACAAATGAACTTATTTACAAAATAGAAAGATACTTACAGATATCAAAAACAAGCTTACGGTTACCAAAGGGGAAACACTGGGAGTGGGGGAGAGACATAAATCAGGAGTCTGGGGTTAACACACACACACCCTACTATATGTTATATAGCTTTCCAGCATAAACCTACTGTGTAGCCCAGGAAACTCTAATCAGTATTCTGTGATAATCTATACAAGAAAAGAATCTAAAAAAGCATGAATATATATATATATTAAACAAATCGCTTTGCTGTATACCTGAAACTACACAGCATTATAAATCAACTATACTCTAGTAAAATTAAAATATTAAAAAAGAATATATATATTATGGAATAATTACCACAATTAAGTTTCCTAACACATCTACCACATCATATAATTATTTTTTCTGTGTGTGTGTTATGAGTACTTTTAAGGTTGACTTTATTAGTAATGATCAAGAATACAATCGAATATTATCAACTAGTCACACATACATTCCATCCCCAAAGCTTATTCATGTTATAAGTACAAGTTTGTACCACTTGATGACCATCACTCATTACTCCCACCCCCATTCCTGCCTAGGTAACTACCAATTTACTCTCTGTTTTTATGAATTTAGTTTTTTTTAGATTCCATATATAAATGAGATCAAAGAATTTTTTCCTTTGTTTTACTTATTGCATTTAGCATCCTGCCCTCCTACATTAGTTATATGTTGCTGTGCTTCAGATTACTGCAAAACTTGGCAGCTGAAAGAAGAAAACATCTAGCATCACATAATTTCTGTGGGCAGGAATTGACATGATTTACCTGGGTCTCTGACACATGATGTCTCACAAGGTATGATCATCTGAAGTTTCAACCACTCAAACCAACTTACCTGGATGTCAGCAACATTCAGACCTAGCTGGGCTATTTAACTGAGAGCCTCACTCCCTTGCTGGCTGTTGGTTAGAGGACTGCCTCAGGTCCTTGTCATGCAGGTCTCTCCATAATTAGATCATACCATGGCAACTGGCTTCAACAGAGCAAGAGAGAGAGCAAGATAGGTAGCAAGGGGGAAACCAGAGTCATCTTGAATCCTAATCTCTTAAGTGACAGTGATTTTGTTGTTCAGTCACTAAGTCATGTCCAACTCTTTGGGACCCCATGGAGTGCAGCCCATCAGGCTCCTCTGTCCATGGAGTTCTCCAGGCAAGAATACTGGAGTGAGTTGCCAATTCCTTCTCCAGGGGTTTGTCCCAGATCAGGGATCGAAACCTCATCTCCTACATTGATTGGTACACAGATTTTTTTTTTAGACATTGAGCCACCAGGCAAGCTCTTAAGTAACATAGCTTTTGTCAAATTTCATTTGTTAGATGCATGTTACTAGGTACATTGGAGTGTGGGGATTACCCAAAGATGTGAACACAGGTGACAGGAATAACTGGGACACTTTACAGCCCGTTACCCCAGCCCTCTGTTCCTAAGCTGGATGAGATGCTCCCTATGGACAGGGAAGGAGAGGGAGGATTCCTCCCTGGATCCCAGGCCAGGAGCTGTAACTGAGACAGAGAAGCTGGGCCCTGGTAGCCTTGGGCACATCTACAGGGAGGGCAGCATCCAGAGTCTCTGGAGGCCTGTCCTGGGTGGTGTCCCTGGAGCTGGTTCTACAGGCTCATGAGAAATACCTGGTGACTCCTTTCCTGCTTCAGGTTCAGTGTTGGCACATTGGGAGCTTTGAGTTGGCCGTTGTAGGAATATTTATACCACAGAAGTCAAGAAATGCTATTCACAGGGATTTTTTTCATCTTGGACAACTCATTTTTAAATACTTTTCAGCACACCACTGCATGGTCTCCTAAAATCTCTCCTGTGTCCTATGTCTGGTTCTGTCTTGCAGCTCTGGAGCTGAGGCTGAAGGATGGAGCCCAAGGTATGAGGGGAGAGTGGAAGTGAAGCACCAAGGAGCATGGGGCACTCTGTATGTTCAGTACTGTTTTCTGGAGGATGCAAATACATTGTGCAAACACCTGGAATGTGGAGTTGCCATTGATGCTCCCAGAGGGTCTTATTTTGGACCAAGACTTGGCCCTATTTGGTATTTCTATCTTTCCTGCAATAGGACAGAGCCTGAATCAACTTTGAGTATCAATAACTGTGTTCAACCTGATTTTAAAAACTATACTCATATCTTGTCTCAGCTATTGGAGTAGTCTGCTCAGGTAAGTCCTGTCTGGTTTGGGAGGGGATATCCAGCAGGAAAGACCTCAGTCTCATTCTCAGAATGATCATGGGAAAATCAAATCACAGACTTTATTTTTTTTCATTTATTTTTATTAGTTGGAGGCTAATTACTTTACAATATTGTAGTGGTTTTTGCCATACATTGACATGAATCAGCCATGGATTTACATGTGTTCCCCATCCTGAACCCCCCTCCCACCTCCGTCCCCATCCCATCCCTCTGGGTCATCCCAGTGCACCAGCCCCGAGCGCTTGTCTCATGCATCCAACCTGGATTGGTGATCTGTTTCACACTTGATAATATACATGTTTCAATGCTGTTCTCTCAGATCATCCCACCCTCGCCTTCTCCCATAGAATCCCAAAGTCTGTTCTATACATCTGTGTCTCTTTTTCTGTCTTGCATATAGGGTTATCATTACCATCTTTCTAAATTCCATATATATGTGTTAGTATACTGTATTGGTGTTTATCTTTCTGGCTCACTTCACTCTGTATAATGGGCTCCAGTTTCATCCATCTAATTAGAACTGATTCAAATGTATTCTTTTTAATGGCTGAGTAATATTCCATTGTGTATATGTACCATAGCTTTCTTATCCATTCGTCTGCTGATGGGCATCTAGGTTGCTTCCATGTCCTGGCTATTATAAACAGAGATCACAGACTTTAGAGTGTCTTTGGGGGAAGACTCTGGTCACAGTGGTTGGAACCACAGTGGATCAGTGGTTCCTGGATCATTAGGTCCTCAAGAGAGTGTAAGGGCTTGTTTGGCCCCAGACAGTATAAGACTTCAGACCTGTGGACAGTTGGACTCTTCATATCTCCATGATGTGTCATAAGAGGCAGGGAGGTGAGGTCAAATGTTACAAACAAGTACATATGGCCAGTCAGGTTTGGCCACAAGAGAGGATATAAGAGAAGGCCAGGCACACATAGTTTATTATGCTCTCTGATCTTAGAGAAACAGAGTCACCAAAGGCATGAGGGGACCATATCAGGGAGGCTGCAAGGGAGCTGGCTCAAGAAACCATGAGGAGCCAAAAGAAAGAGTCACACAGACAAGTGACAAGTGACAACACTGGGCTCAGGGTGCAGTTACACAAGGAAAAGGCCCAAGGGTATTTCACTGGTTCATTTGAACATCAGTAGACACATTCAGGGCAAGAAGGAGGATTTGTGGCAGCAGCTAGAGTAATCTTACAGGTGCACCTGGTCACCTGGGTGGGGAACTCACATCCCATTAATGGGGGTGTTGACACAACAGGGAAACATGACTAGCAAAACAGGTACTAAGGGCAGTGAGGCCAAGAGGACCTGAATGACTCATGAGATGTGTTCAGTACCAAGTGTGTTTGACCTGTGTCAGGGTGGAGGCAGTAAAGACAGCAGTGAAACTAGGATTTGAGGAGTCAGCACAGTATCTTCCAGAGATGTTTCCAGTTGTTACCACAATGGTGGAAGAGACACCGGAGACATTATTCCCATTTGACCAAGTGGCCTAGAGGAAAATCAAGTATCACAGTGAATTCCTAATGTAGTTGGTTGAGTCTTTGAAAATGTTCAACCATCTGGTGGGTGGGACAGGGGGAGCCCTGAGAACACCTGCAGTAGGTTTCTAGCAGCTCATAGTCAATCAGTTCTTTTGGGGATGATCTCTGCAAAAGTGATTTTTCCAGTCTCACCCTCAGCAGATCTTTGGTGATACTTGTTGAGACCCCTTAAGAAAAGAATTACTTTCATTTTTAAGTTACTTTGAAGTATGGATGACATACAAAAAGCTGTACATATTTAATGTCTACAACTTGAAACTTAGGGAGGTAAGTATACATCTGTGATGTATGATGCATGCTATTCATCACTGCAAATATTTTCTTCTGTTATTATTATTAAAAATAATTATTTTCAAGGGGCATTTGAATTTCAGAAAGAAATTCTTCTTTTAAGAAAACCTGTTTTCTGGCATTTCAAGTAACATTCTTTATTGTCATAATGCCCTAATATGATTACAACTGCAGGTAAACTGGTGGAAACACTACAGCAGTCTCTGTAATCAGCTTGTAAATGAAAATGGAGTGTGCAATGTTTGAACTTTGTGAGATATTGAAGCCTCTAATATTATTTTTTTAAGAAAAATGCTGTCTTGTTGGGCTTGCCAGGTGGCGCTAGTGGTAAAGGATCTGCCTGCCAATGCAGGAGACATAAGAGATATGGGTTCGATCCCTGGGTCAGGAAGATCCCCTGGAGCAGGAAATGGCAACCCACTCCAGTATTCTTGCATGGAGAAGCCCATGGACAGAGGAGCCTTGTGGGCTACAGTCTGTGGGGTCTCAAAAAGTTGGACATGACTGAAGTGACTTAGCATGCAGGCATGTAATGTCTAGATATTAATTTCTGGTTAAGATACACTTGAAAATTAAAAGGGTGCTCTGGCATTTAAACCTTGATAACAGTTTTTACTCCCTAACACTGCTTTACTTCAGGCTTTCACATATTTATGAACTGTTTTGTTTTTTTCCTGCTAATCTCTTCATCTGTTTTATCTCTCTGGTCTATCCCTTCTATATTTTCAGGAACATGTTTTAGTGATGTTTGAGTGAAGGTAGGCCAAAGTGGTGATACAGAAGCAGTAAGAAGAGAATAGCATGCCTGTTCAATTATCTAACTGAAATTGAAGTCTTGGAGTTTCTTCTCAATTTTAAGAAAGTCGATGTGAAAGAGAGCTTCATCCCCTTTACTGGATTGTTGGAAGTGAAGTACTATGTTTAGGAGAAATCCAGAGTAGAAACAATGACACTGAGAAGAATGTAGAGGAGCTTGCATGAAATACAGAGAGGACTTCAAGAGGTTCAGGAGAAGGATTTGGGAGGGGCTTCACACTTTCACTTTCACAAAATGAGGACTGTGGTGCTGAAGTACAAAATGGTGAGGAGATGAAGATGCAAGGATTGCAGGAAGGGAGGCTGGGGATCAACATCCAGGTCAACTCCCACATTCACCACAGCCTCTGCCTTTCACTTCCCTCCTGCTCTCATTCCTTCCTACCCTCTCTGCCTTTATTTTGATGTGGGAGTCGTTTCTGAGCTCCATGGAAGAGCTGGCATTTCAAGGCTGCAATTTTCTTTGTGGGAAGTTTTTGTAGTAAGGATTCTATTTCTTTAACAAATATAAGACTGCTCAGATTTTCCAATTTTTGTGCTATCAAATTTTGGTAGTTGTATTTTCAAGTAGTTTTTTCAGACAAGTTTTCAAATTAGGATAAAATTTTGTTTATATCTCATATCTTTTAAATATTGGTAAGATCTACAAGGGTTTCCCTGGTGGCTTAGCCAGTAAAGAATCTGCCTGCAGTGCTGGAGACCTGGCTTCGATCTCTGGTTTTGGAAGATTCCCTGGAGAAGGGAATGGCAATCCACTCCAGTATTCTTGCCTGGGGAATCTTATGGACAGGAGTCTAGTGGGCTACAGTCCATGGGGTCACAAAGAGTTGGACACGACTCAGTGACTAATACTTCAAATTCAAAGGTCTATAATGTTAACCCCCCTTTCATTTATGGTGGTATTAAATTTGTGTATTCTCTCCTTTTTTCCTTGATTGACTTTTTTTTTTTTTTTGGCTAGAGGATTATCAGTTTTATTATCCTTTCAAAAAAAATTATCAATTGACTTTATTGATTTTATTTTTTGTGTATGCTTCCTATTTCATTGATTTTTGTTAGTTTTAATTCTTCTCTTTTGTTTTGATTTCCTGTATTTCTGTAGATTCTTGAGATGGAATCTTAGATAATTTGCTCTCAGTTTCATTTTCTATTATAGTGTAGGTATCAAGGAAGCATCAAAGTTATAAGTTTTCTTTTAAACACCGTATCAGTTGCATCACACTGATTTTGAAGCCACATAATTTCTTTCTTTTTTTTTTTTATATTAGTTGGAGGCTAATTACTTCACAACATTTCAGTGGGTTTTGTCATACATTGATAAGAATCAGCCATAGATTTACACGTATTCCCCATCCCGATCCCCCCTCCCACCTCCCTCTCCACCCGATTCCTCTGGGTCTTCCCAGTGCACCAGGCCCGAGCAGTTGTCTCATGCATCCCACCTGGGCTGGTGATCTGTTTCACCATAGATAGTATACATGCTGTTCTTTTGAAACATCCCACCCTCACCTTCTCCCACAGAGTTCAAAAGTCTGTTCTGTACTTCTGTGTCTCTTTTTCTGTTTTGCATATAGGGTTATCGTTACCATCTTTCTAGATTCCATATATATGTGTTAGTATGTTGTAATGTTCTTTATCTTTCTGGCTTACTTCACTCTGTATAATGGGCTCCAGTTTCATCCATCTCATTAGGACTGATTCAAATGAATTCTTTTTAACGGCTGAGTAATATTACATGGTGTATATGTACCACAGCTTCCTTATCCATTCATCTGCTGATGGGCATCTAGATTGAAGCTACATAATTTCTTTTGTATTTTATCATTGTGAAATGTTCCTTTTTTCTCTCTGAATATATTCTTTGTTCTATAGTCTTATTAACATAGTATAGCTTTTTCTGATCAGTGTTTTCATGGTTTATCTTTTTTGACCTCTATAATATGTTTTCGTGTTTATATTATGTTTGTTTTTGTATGCAATGTATGATTTTGTCTTACTTTTGCCTAGTCTGATTATCTTGCTTTTATTTGGAATGTTTAAATTATTTAAATTTAATATAATCATTTATGTAGTTGGGTTTATGTTTACTAACTTGCTGTTTGTGTTATGTTTTCTTTGTTCCTATTTTAATCTTTAACTGGATGTTTTTAATATTTTATTTTATGTACTTTATTGGTGTACTAGCTATGCTTCTTTTTGCAGAGTTTACCATTATGTTGAAGTTATTACTCTTTAATCACATTTTTCTTTAAATTATATCATGTCTCTCATTATATAATGTAAGACCTTGCTATAGCATACATCTATTTCCCTATTCTTATTATTTGTGCTACTTTGTCACACATTCTACTTGTAAATATATTATGAATTTTGTAATATAATGCAGTTGTTTTTGTCTTAAATTTTCTAGTCTTTTAAAAATGAGAAAAAGATTTTAAAATATTTACTTGCAGAATTATCATTTAGAACCATTCTTGTAGCTTTGGGGAGATTCAAGTTTTCTTTTATTTTTAATTTCCTTTAACTTTTAGACTGTTAGATAACATTTTTGTGTAGTATAAGTCTGGTGGCCTCAAATTCTATCATCTTTGATTCATCTGAAAATACTTTTTCTTTCAGTTTTGAAAGTAATTTTCAAAAGTGTCTGAATTCTAAGTTAATATTCCCCGCCCACGCCCCCTCCCCCGTACTTTAAAGATGTTTTTGCATTATTGTTTGGCTTGTATTACTTCAAACAAGAAGTCAGTAATACTTAAAAATTTCCCCCTGTACATAGTATGTCAATTTTTCCTAACTACTTTTAAGATTTGTTTTTGTTTATGAGTGGGTTTCAGCAGTATATTATCAAGTGCCCTAGGTGGTTTTGTTTATGTTCACCTTGCTTGAGGTTTGTTTAGCCTCTAGGATCAGGGGGCTTATAAGTGGGTTCATTAAATTTGGAAAAATTCCATCTATCATTGTAAAATATTTTTTTCTATTCATACCTTACACTACATCTCCAAATAACATGCTACATGGTCTGATATTATCCCGCATGCCACTAATTTTCCACTCATATTTTTCTGCCTTTTTTCTCTGTCTATTTCAATTTGGATAGTCAATTGCTATGTACCAAATTTCCAGTTCTTTTATTCTGCAATGTCTAGCTTCTCGTTGAGTTAATCCAGACAATTTTTCATTCCAGATATTGTATTTTCCATTTTGGAAGCTCCATTTGCTTATTTTTTTTTCTAGTTTTTTTCGTCTACTTTGTTTTTATACCTCACTGTGTGTGCTAATTGCTCAGTTGTGTCTGACTCTTTCAGTTCAGTTCAGTTCAGTTGATTAGTTGTGTCCGACTCTGCAACCCCATGAACTGAAGCACGCCAGGCCTCCCTGTCCTTCATCATCTCCTGCAGCTTGCTCAAGCTCGTATCCGCTGAGTCAGTGATGCCATCCAATCATCTCATCCTCTGTCATCCCCTTCCCTTCCTGCCTTCAATCTTTCTCAGCATCAGGGTCTCTTCCAATGAGTCAGTTCTTTGCATCAGGTGGTCAAAGTATTGGAGTTTCAGCTTCAGCATCAGTCCTTCCAATGAATGCTCAGGACTGATTTCCTTTAGAATGGACTGGTTGGATCTCCTTGCAGTCCAAGGGACTCTCAAGTGTCTTCTCCAACACCACAGTTCAAAAGTATCAATTCTTTAGCGCTCAGCTTTCCTTATAGTCCAACTCTCACATCCATACATGACTACTGGAAAAACCATAGTTTTGACTAGATGGACCTTTGTTGGCAAAATCATGTCTCTGTTTTTTAATATGCTGTCTGCTGCTGCTAAGTCGCTTCAGTCGTGTCTGACTCTGTGTGACCCTATGGACAGCAGACCACCAGGCTCCTCTGTCCAAGGGTTTCTCTAGGCAAGAATACTGGAGTGGGTTGCCATTTCCTTCTCCCAATATGCTGTCTAGGTTGGTCATAACTTTTCTTCTAAGGGGCAAGTGTCTTTTAATTTCATGGCTGTGGTCACCATCTGCAGTGATTTTTTAGCCCCCCAAAATAAAGTCTGTCACTGTTTCCACATCTATTTGCTATGAAGTGATGGGACCAGATGCCATGATCTTAGTTTTCTGATGTTGAGCTTTAAGGCAACTTTTTCACTCTCTTCTTTCACCTTTATCAAGAGGCTCTTTAGTTCTTCTCACTTTCTGCTGTAAGGGTGGTATCATCTGCATATCTGAGATTATTGATATTTCTCCTGGCAATCTTGATTCCAGTTTGTGCTTCATTCAGTCCAGCATTTCTCATGATGTATTCTGCATACAAGTTAAATAAGCAGGGTGACAAATATACAGCCTTGACATACTCCTTTCCCAATTTGGAACCAGCCTGTTTTTCCATGTCCAGTTCTAGCTGTTGCTTCCTGACCTGCACACAGATTTCTCAAAAGCCAGGTCAGGTGGTCTGGTATTCCCATCTCTTGAAGAATTTTCCACAGTTTGTTGTGATCCACACAGTCAAAGGCTTTGGCATAGTCAATAAAGCAGAAGTAGATGTTTTTCTGGAACCCTCTTGCTTTTTCAATGATCCAATGGATTTTGGCAATTGGATCTCTGGTTCTTCTGTCTTTTCTAAATCCAGCTTGAACATCTAGAATTTCACAATTAACGAACTGTTGAAGCCTGGCTTGGAGAATTATGTGCATTATCTTGCTAGCTTGTGAGATGAGTGCAATTGTGTGGCAATTTGAGCATTCTTTGGCATTGCCTTTCTTTGGGATTGGAATGAAAACTGACCTTTTGTCTGACTCTGTGCAACCCCATGGATTGTAGCCCTCCAGGCTCCTCTGTCCATGGGATTTGCCAGGCCGGAATAGTGGAGTGGGTAGCTATTCCCTTCTCCAGGGGATCTTCCCAACCCAGGGAGAGAATCTAGGTCTCCTGCATTGCAGGCAGATTCTTTACTTTCTGAGGGCTTCCCTGATAGCTCAGTTGGTAAAGAATCTGCCTGCAATGCAGGAGACCCTGGTTTGATACCTGGGTTGGGAAGATCTTCTAGAGAAGGGATAGACTACCCATTCCAGTATTGTGGGCGTCCCTTGTGGCTCAGCTGGTAAAGAATCTGCCTCCAGTACGGGAGACCTGGGTTCGATCCTTGGGTTGGGAAGATCCCCTGAAGAAGGGAAAGGCTACCCACTCTAGTATTCTGGTCCGGAGAATTCCATGGACCATATAGTCCATGGGATTGCAAAGAGTTGGACACGACTGAGCAACTTTCACTTCACTTCTCTACCTTCTGAGCCACCAGAAAAGCCCAAGGTATATTTATATTAGAGGTTTAAAGACCTTGTCAGCCAATTCAATCACCTCTGTAATTTCTGAATTTGCTTTTAATGATTTACCATTTTGCAGGTTATATTTTTCTTTTTAGAAGTCTAGTAGTTTTTTGACTGGAAGCCAGACATTGCTAGGCAGTCTTATACTGACGGGACCAGCCAGCAAAGAGAACAAGTCCCGGTCGCAACAGCACAGAAGCCTGAGAAAAAGAACCGAAAGTAAAGGATGGGGTCGAGAGGACTGAATGCTCTTGAGGCAAGTCAGTGATTTTATTGAGTAAAACAGCTACCTTTATACTAGTACAAGCAGAAAACATAGTTCATAAAAATGCCATCTGGTTTTTGTCACATCAGTACAATTCTTTGTCTTAAGTGATTGCAGAAGCTTACATTCTTTTTTTAACATTCCAAGATAAACTACTAAGTGAAGGTCACTACTATGTTTTTCTCAAGGAAGAACAAAGGAGACCCGGCAAATGTTTTACTACTTTATCATGGGGTGGCGGGACAGGGAATGGCCTTTTTCAAGGCTTTCCTAGGGCCTTTTTGGGCCTTGAGCAGGCCGGCTCCCCGCATTATACCAGAAAGAACTGTTGTTCAGTTGCTAAGACATGTCTAACTCTTTGTGGCCCCTAAGATTGCATTATGCCAGGCCCCCTGTCCTTCTCTATATCTCAGAGCTTGCTCGGATTCATGTCCATTGAGTCGGTGATGCTCTCTAACCATCTCGTCCTCTGCCAATCCCGTCTCCTTTTGCCTTCAATCTTTCCCAGCATCAGGGTCTTTTATAGTTAGTTGGCTTTTAGCATCAGGTGGCCAAAGTACTGAAGCTTCATCTTCAGCATCAGTCCTTCCAATGAATATTCAGGGATAATTTCCTTTAGGATTGACTGATTTGATCTCTTTGTAGTCCAAGGGACTCTCAAGAATCTTCTCTAGAGCCACAACTCAGAAGCATCAGTTCTTTTTGGTGTTCAGCCTTCTTTATGGTCCAGGCTCACATCAGTACTTGATTTGTTCCTCTAACAAGACAATTTGAAATAACCTGTCCTTAAGTTTGCTGATCCTTTGTTTTGCATGATACAGTTTCCTTGAGGCACTCTGTTGAATTTTTCAGTTCAGTTTTTGTATCCCTGACTTCCAGAAATTCTGTCTGGTTTCCTTTTGTGTTTTCTGTTTTTCAGTATATGTGTTGCCAAAGTAAGCACTGTGTTTCTATTTTTTTATTAAACTTGGCCATTTGTTCATGTACTCTTTTTCTGATGATACTTGATTGTCTATGTTCACTTATAGTCACTGAGTTTAATACAATTATTTTAAATTTTTTTGTCAAGCAGTTCATAAATTTTCATTTTTTCAGGGTAGGTTGCTGGAGATTTACTGGTTTGCTTAAGTGGTATCATATCTTCCAGGTTCTTCATGATCTGTAGGCTTGCATTAGTGAGTGTGCATTTGAAGGAGCAGACACTTCTTCCAGAATTTACAGACTGATTTCAACAAATAAAGATCTACTGCCTTGTCCTTGAATAGATAGGACTGGCCCTGGTCTTGTGGTCCAGCGAAGCTGGAGTCAGGTTGTGTGGCTGCTGCTGGGACTGCTGCTGTGCCTCTGGTCAGCGGCCCTGTGGGCAGGTGCGTGGATGGGTGTGGCTTCCTCTGGGTGCTGAGGTGGGCAGGATTGCCTCCCTAGTGTGGTAAAGTGAGGCAGAGCCTAGGTCTCAGGGTGCACTAGAATCTGCACTCACACTCGCGTCCACAGTTGACAATCCTGTTGTCAGGGATGCCAAGTGGTGTGACTCCCTCTGGATGTCTGGGCAGACAGGACTGCCCAGGACCATGTGGTGCAGGGTTGGCGCCACATCAGGGAGCAGTTTCTGAGTCAGTACTGCCTGAAGTTGGCAGGCATGTTGCTGAGGGCACACTGTTTCTGTGGGAGAACGAGGGTTGGGGAACCTCCTTTTTGTCATCTCACTGATGTCAGATATAAATACAATTAGTACAATGATAGAATTAAAATCAACTAATATCACTCCTTAGCATTTTCTATAATGCCTGTCTCAGAAGAAAAACCTGTGTTAGGCGCTTTCTGGCAAACTCAGTGTAAACTTATACTCTTGTAAACTCATGTAAACTTCAACTCAGAACTCACTCTCCCAGGTTCATTGACAAATCCCAGGTTTCCAAGAGAAATATCTAAGACCATCCCTTGTCTCTCCTGTGACTCTCTGAGCTTACTTAACATAACAGATTCAACTTTTCCCCCATTTAGATAATCTAAGAAATTCTTGGAATATTTTGCCATCTAAAATTATCAGAAAAATAAAATTCAGTACCATAAAAATGGATTAGTTATTATGTCAGTATTTCTTCTCTTGGGCCATCATCTGTCTACAGGTTGGCATGCACACATGGATCCAGCCTTTATGCTTTTCTCTACCCCAAGCCACTTGAGGAGTGGCTCATGGGGGAGAAAGCTAATCAGACTATTAGCCCCACAAGTCTTAGGAAATCTTTCTAACTTTGTCTAGATGGCTGGTCTCTACTGTCTTATAGCTATTTTGCTCTGGGTTAGTTCTGTTCTTCATGTCTCTATACTCAAGTTTGAGTGCCCACACATTATGCATTATATCCTTGGGCTCTATAGGTCCTAGGCTCCTAAACGAGAAATTTACTTCTCCAACCAATGCTAAAATATACATTCCTGGTGTTCCGCCATTACAGATGATCTGTCTTGGGCCCTGTAGTTTCCTGGCCTCTAGATAAGGAATTCATATTTCTAATCAATGTCAAATGATACATTTTTGGGATTCAGTCATTCTAAGCTGACCCTGCTTCTGGGTTTCTTTTCAGAAACTTGCTCATGAAAATGCAACTCTGATAGTGACTTTTAAATTCTCTCTTTATGCTCCACTCCTGGAAAAGAAAAGCTTTCACATCATTGCCTGTGACATATTGTTTCCAATTGTCAAGTCAGGATCATGAACACTTACTGGGTTTGTTATTGTTTTTCTCTTAGGATTTGTGCATCTGGCTGGAGGGGATGGACCCTGCTCAGGGCAAGTAGAAGTGCATTCTGGAGAAGCCTGGATCCCAGTGTCTGATGGGAACTTCACACTCCCCACTGCCCAGGTCATCTGTGCAGAGCTGGCATGTGGTAAAGCTGTGTCTGTCCTAGTACACGTGCCCTTCAGAGAGTCCAATGGCCGGGTCTGGGCTGAAGAGTTCAGCTGTAAAGGGGAGGAACCTGAGCCCTGGTCCTGCCCCAGAGTGCCCCGTCCAGGGGTCACCTGTCACCACAGTGCAGCTGTTCAGGTTGTCTGTTCAGATGAGATGCAGATCAGGACTTTAACTTCCCTGCACACTCTGTTAAGGTGAGAAAACATGAGATTTAGTTGAAATTTTGTCTTTTCCAACCAGCATACGCAGAAGCTTGGCTCATGAAAAAGGTACCTCTCAGTGTGAGGGCCAAGTGGAGATGAACATTTCTGGATGATGAAGAGTGCTCTGTGCCTCCCACTGGAGTCGGGACAATGCCAATGTTGTTTGCTGTCAGCTCAGCTGTGGAGTTGCCATCTCCACCCCAAAAGGAGCAGAAGGAAATGATCAGCTCTGGAAAGCCCAATTTTACTGCTTGGGGAATGAGTCTTGTCGGGAGCTGCTGGCATGCACCGAGTCATTGACAAGGTCATGGGACGAGAGAGGAACCTGCAAGGCAGCTCTTCCTCACACGGGCTGCCCCAGGGGCCCGATATGTCCCCTCGGGAATCACTGGAATGTACCCAGACTGTGATAAGGTCACGGGATGAGAGAGGAACCTGCAAGGCAGCTCCTCCCCCTCGGGGTTGTCCCAGGGGCCCGGTATGTCTCTTTCCTCTTTCTGTCTTACTGTTGTTGGGCTTTTTATTAATTTTTGGAAATGTAATATATAGTAATAAGGCCTCCCTGGAAAAGTCCAAGCCTATTTAGAAATGCTCCTGATTGCTCTGGCTAAGGACATGACCATAAACATCAAGTCAAAAAGGAAGAGGCCACAGGCATAGTTTGGCTGCTTGCTTAAAAGATTATAATGTTCTAGAATAGAAAAGAGTAGAGGCATTTAGATTTAGAAGTAGATATACTGCTTCAGTTTACTTGCTCCTTGGTTGAGAGGGTTTTCATTATTGCTATTTTGTTGCTGCTATTTGTCCATTGTTTCCCCTTTTTTAAACAACATGGAAGATTATGGGTATTTTTGTAGAGTTAGGAAATGGGGTACATAGGGTTTCAATAGAAGATTTATATCAACCAGCTTCACTGCCATTACCTCACTGTCAATAGAGGTGTTTTGCTGCTTCATAGTTAATCACTGTAGACTTTGTAATTTTAGGTAAAGAAAAATATCAGAGTTTTCACATGGTACCATTCTCAGAAATGTCAAACATGTTTGCGTAGCCCTTCCCATGTATTGTTTTATTGTCTAAAGAATTCATACTATACCTGAAATTTGTGGAACATTGTTTTTGTTAGAGTGAAAAGGTTAGGCCATTGAGGCAAGAACACTAATGTGCGGGACATTTAAGAAAAACCCCTGTAATCAGAAATGTTCCAGATGAATGCATAGGGGAAAAACATGGGGAAGAAAAATATTGACAGAAGCAGGAAACCAATATCTGATGTAATATGTGGTGACTTAAGGGGGAGGTAACGTTCGTTCTTTAAAACCTGAGCTGTCCTAAAAATAAAAAAGCTTTTTCTTCCACGCAACCTTCTGTGTGTATCTGTCCTCTTCCTCGTTGACGCCACTCATCCCTTGGGTACTTCTGGATCCACTGGGGCTGGACTCCAGCAGGTGGTGCCTGAACAGGGGCCCAAAGGGTAAGTCGCTTAATATTGCATTCTCGGGGTGGCTAGGACTTCACCTAGGCTGCTGCAGACCCCCGTGCATAAGATAGGTAGGGTGAGACGGGTGAACAGTGAGATATTTATTAGAGATTTCAGAACATGGGTAACGGAGAATCTAAGGAAAGACAGTTATTTATTGATATAATTCAGCATTTATTAATGAAGAGAGGAATTAAGGTTGCAAAGTCTACTCTGTCATCATTCTTTTCTTTTGTACAAGAGCAATGCCCCTGGTTTCCTGAAGAGGGCTCCGTAAGTATGGACACCTGGCATAAGGTGGGAGAAACACTTAAACAGTATTATTCATATCATGACCCTGAGGGTATTCCAGCTGAAACTTTTTCTCTCTGGAATTTAATTAGGGATGCACTTGACCCTACCCCAGAGGTTGAATGCGTTCCATCTAAAAAAGATAATTTGGATTCCAAACAAGAAGGTTACAAAGAACTTAGGGAGATTATGGCTGCGGCATGCCTGAATGATGATGATCAATTGAGCCCTCAAGAGGAGGAAGATTTGGAGGAAGCTGCAACTAGATATGATAAAGAGGGAGATTGGACTTTTTCTGTGGCAAAGCCTCAACCTAAGCCATGCACTCTTAAAAATTCTTTAAAGCCAGAGATTTCTAAATCTGGTTCAAGATCTCCTAGACCACTTAGACCTCCTCCTGCTCCCCCATATGCTGGTAATGGAGCACCATACCCTCATAGGAGGCTGAAGGATGCTGATGAGGATCCTACTATTTCAGCATGCTCTCCAATAGTGTTTGATGAATTTGAGGATGAACCGGTCTGGGAGCCCTTGCCTACGAAGTTATTAAAAGAATTGAAAGAGGCTTGCTCTATGTATGGGCCCCAGGCTCCATATACACAAATTCTGTTAGATGCTCTCGCTGCCAGATGGATGACACCTTATGATTGGGCGGGGGTTGCTAAGTCTTGTCTTACAAGAGGTCAGTACTTACTTTGGAGAACAGAGTATGAGGACTTGGCAAAAGAGCAAAGTGCAGCTAACAAACGGCATGGTATTAAAACAATAACATATGACATGCTAACTGGCAGTGGAAAATATGATAGTGCCAGGGATCAAATGAGATTAGACAAACAAGCCTTGGAACAAGCAACAGGGTGTGCTCTTAATGCCTGGAAAGGCCTGCCGCGGAGCTCAGATCACACCTCTCTCTTGGCAGGCATTAAGCAAAGGTCAGAAGAGCTTTATGAAGATTTTGTCTCTCGACTTTTGCTTTCAGTTAGGCGTGTTATTACTAATCAAGAAGCTGCAGACATACTTATTCGTCAGCTGGCTTTTGAAAATGCAAATTCTACATGCCAGGCAATATTGAGACCAATAAGAAAGTCTGGAACTCTCACCGATTACATTAGGGCTTGTGCTGACATTAGCCCTGCTATGATGCAGGGGATAGCTATTGCAGCAGCCCTGAAGGGACAAGCATTCCTTCAGGTTGTTCAGAACATGGTGAAACCTCATAACAGAGGCACAAAGCCCCCAGGAGGGGTATGCTTTTCCTGTGGAAAAAGTGGGCATTTCAGCAGAAACTGTCCTCAAAAATCTGCGGGAGAAGGCATGACACCACCCAGTAGTGCTCCTCCTGAAACTGTTCTCCCAAAGACTCTTTGTCCTCGCTGTCAAAAGGGACTTCACTGGGCAAAAGCTTGTAAATCAAAGTTCCACAAGGATGGAACCCGTTTGGCACCCTCACGAGGAAATCCCGTTCAGAACCAGGGAAATGTCTTGCGGGGCAAGCCCCAGGCCCCGACAATGATAGGGGCAACTTCTCTCAACCCGTTCATCCCCTTTGTTCCATCTCAGAGCTCTGCCGAGCAACCCCAGGGAGCACAGGATTGGACCTCTGTTCCACCGCCGCAACAATATTAACTCCCGATTCACCCGTGGTTAGAATACCAACGGGGGTTAAGGGACCCCTTCCAGAAGGAGTCATGGGAATTGTTTTGGGATGGAGTTCGCTCTGTCTTCAAGGTCTTACTGTTATTCCCGGGGTCATAGATTCAGATTATACTGGAGAAATACAGGTAATGATTTCTCCCCCCACTAAGACACAACAAATTCTTAAAGATCAAAGAATTGCCCAATTATTACTTTTGCCTTATTGTTCTGTTAGGTAGTTAGAATAGGGAAAAGGAGTCCAGAATGGCAGTGGCTAAAAGACCTGGAAGGGAAAAGCCTGTGAAAATAGAACAAAGGAAGGTCCGAGGACCGGAGTGAGAACCTCAGGTAAAACAAACAACACTCCTGGCTGGCCCAATTTACATAGGACAGGCCCAGGGACAGAGAAACATATAAAAAGAGGAGCCAAAGCCCTCTTCTCTCTCTCTCTCTCCCACGCGATGGGGCGCTCTTCTCTTTGCGTCTTTGGGTCGACGTGCCCTCACCCTCAAAGATGGATTTTCCTGCTATTTAAATAAATAGAGCTGTAACACTGATTTATTTAAGAGCTATAACACGGTCTGTCCTCCGAGAGCTGTGACCCGCCAAGGGGCTTTAACGTCCGTCACTCCAAATTTTTGTTGTGACGAGACAAAGAACTGAGGAGCATACACTCGCCTGACGTCTATGGTGCCCTGACTCGGGTTTAACCTGGCTGAAACAACCTCCGCGCGGTAGCGGAATGCGAGGAAAACCCAGCGCAGGGGAAGGCCCGTCGTGCTGGAAGCCAGGGCAGTGAAAAACGAACTCAGCAGAAAGCCCACGCGGCTCAGTCTCAGATTCCAGAAGACCCCCGGTTAAGGTAGGAGATCCTCGCTCCTATGGCTGGAGGGACATGCCTAACAAAATCTTAATTCCTTTACAATCTCTCATTTCTCATGCGAACAGGCGCGCGGCAGTGGGTGCAATTGAGGGACTCTGGAGGGGCTACCCTTTGGTATGTCCCAAAGGCACTATCTGCTGGGCCCCAGTAGCGGTTACCCAAGCCGGTGGGGGTTCTTCTGTCCCTACTCTTCTCTGTGCCAAGAATCAGGCCAATGGAAACTGTGAGCACTGGTCAGATATCTAGCAAATTTTCCAGTAGGCTATGAAGGGGATTCCTTGGCACGTTTTTCCTATTGCTTTTTCCTCTTTTCCTTCAGCTCTTTCTCCCGGGAATCAAGCCTGACAAAAACCCAGGATGCCCGGCTCAGGCTCTGAGGTCTTATTGCAAAAATTCAGTGAGAGACAAAGGGATAAGTGGGAGGTGGATTTGCTAGGATTCAGAGAGAAGCGCCCATTCTACAGGGTACAGCCATGGAATGTGGCCTGACTAAGTTTAGGCATGGAAGTTTATATGCAAGGAAGTTTATAATGAGCGGGAGGATCATACCAGCCATTGGGGAACCACCCACTCCTCTGTGTTTTGACAGTGCCTTGGAGCTGTTCTGCCACCTCTGGGTGCGTCTTTTGGTTTACAGATTGGGGATTAAGGTTTACTCAAATTTGACTTGTCATCTTGGACCCGATTGATTTTAATCGGTTTATGTTATGCCCTTGTGCTATGTCATTCTTTCAAAGGTTGTTCTCTGCCCCCCCTTCCCTCCTGTTTCATGCTCCTTCCCTCAGCACCATCCGGGCCCACAATGTTGCCTCTACAATCTTCTAGAGAGATAACCAAAAAATAGCTGGCCTTGGGAGGGAAGAACTGTATAATATCCAACCCCTTAGTCCTACCTAGCACTGGTCACGCTGGAGACCTTGGGGACGCCCAAACTCCAGCCCGGGGGTCCCAGGACATCATCACGCCTTGACCTGCCTAGGGATCTGGTCCTTGAAAGGTTGTCACACCTCAACCTGCTCGGGGATCTGCTAGTCCCAAGGGTCCCAGGAGGCCATCACGCCTCAACCTGCCCAGGGATTTGATCTCTAGGAGGCTGTGACACCTCAGCCTGCCTGGAGATCTGCATCCTGACCCGGGGACGCCTGGCTCTCAGGTTGCGACAGTACTAGGTAGGATAAGCTTCAAAAAGCCTATTAGTCTTTTTCCTTTTCCGTTTCCTCCCTGTCATGACTGTCTTTCAGATGGGAAATAACCAATCCACTTCCTGGCAGACACCCTTGAGATGCATCCTTGATAACTGGAAGCTGTTCGATCCTCTAACTCTGAGGAGGGGTCATTTAAAATTCTTTTGTGCCACTGCGTGGCCACAGTATCCACTGGGGGACGAGGAACACTGGCCCGAGGGTGGGACTTTAAATTACAATACCATCCTGCAATTAGAATTATTCTGCAAAAGACAAGGGAAGTGGTCAGAGATTCCCTATGTCCAAATTTTCTTCAGACTGAGAGATATGAAGGAACTCTGTCTTAAATATGGGATTGTTGTATGCCCTAAAAGTGAGCCCACTAGGCAAATGGTGTTAGGCACAGGCAACCAAGAGAGGGAACCCCCCCATGAAGGCTCACCTCCCACAGCTCCCGAGTTGCCTGGTACTTCTTCCTTGTATCCAAGTGTGCCCCCATATCCGGGAGCACCCCCTCCACAAAAGCCAGCTCGAGTATGTCCCTTAGTTGAAACTGGAGGAGAATTCGGACCAACCCAAGTCCATAAACCCTTCTCCCTCTTAGAACTAAGACAGATCAAACAAGACCTGGGAAGCTATACAGATGACCCTGGCAAATATATAGATACGTCCCAGCATATTACCTTGGCCTTTGACTTGAAGTGGAAGGACATCAAGGTCATATTTAGTCAAACTTTATCTGACCCTGAACATACTAGGGTCTTAAAGGAAGCCTGGAGGTATGCAACAGGACTTCACATGCCAAGTGATAGATACCCAGTAGGGGAAACTGCAGTCCCCTCCTCCGATCCTAACTGGAATTATAACAACCCTGAGCACATCTGGGAAAGGGATCATTTTCTAATCTGTGTAAAGGCAGGACTGAAAGCAGCTCAGCAAAAAGTAATTAGCTATGCCCGGGGCTCAGCAATAATTCAGGAGCCGAATGAGAACCCCATTGCCTTCCTAGAAAGGCTAAAAGAGGCCCTCCAAAAGTTTACCAATTCGGACCTAGACTCTTACGAGGGACAGGTGATTTTAAAGGACAAATTCCTGTCCCTATGTGCATCATATAACAGAATTAAGTTACAACAGCTATAGCAGCAGGACTCTGCTGCCTCTCTAGATGAGATGATCCAGACAGCCACCAATACCTTTTATAACAGAACAGGAGAAGGAGGTCAAGGCCCAGGAGAGGGAGAGAAAGAAAGAGACAAGGCATGCCCAGATGCTGGCCGCCCTCCAGAGAAGCCCTATGGCACACCCCGAGCCCTTGAATGACAAGGCACAAGGCAAATGCCTAATCTGTAGACAGGTGGGGCACTGGGCCAAAGAGTGTCCTAACCATGACAAGTCTCCTAGAACGGCTTGCCACAAATGCCATCAACTGGAACACTGGGCGGCACTCTGCCCTTGGGACCCAAGAGCCTCAAGGTCAAGCGCCAAGCCTTCCCTCACGATGGTTCAAGAGGACTGAAGCGGCCCACTCCAGCCAGCCTGCCTGTCACAGATAACCATCACGGGGCTGGAGCCAAGGGTGCAACTGGATGTGGCAGGTAGGTCCGAGAATTTCTTGGTTGACACAGGGACTACCTACTCTGTCTTGATCTCCTACTCCGGAGCTTTCTTCTCCCAAACCTCTACCATTTTGGGTGCTATAGTAAAAGCAACTACTAAAAGATTCACCCAAGCACTTCTTTGTTGGTGAGATGGACAGATATTTTCCCACCAGTTTCTGGTGGTCCCTGAGTGTCCTACTCCCTTAATGGGAAGAGACATACTCACTAAACTGGGGACCACCCTTGTGATGGGAAGCTTTTCAGCCCCTAGGGCCCTACAGCTTCTGGTTACTACTAAAGAACTACTAAAGTCCTTCTCCAATAGAGAGGGACCAAAAACTATGGGAGGACAAAATTAACCCCCAGGTGTGGGACCAGGGGATTCCTGGACGAGCCCACCAAGACCTCAGGGGTTCAGAGATAGCCCCCACTTGTTTGGACAGGCCCTTAGTCGGGATCTCCTAGATCTGGACCTGGGACCTAATGAGAAAATATTACAATATGTAGATGACCTATTAATCTGCTCCCCAGATGAGAAAAGTGCCCAACAACATGCAATTCAGGTTCTAAACTTTTTGGCAGAAAGGAGATATAAAGTCTCCCGTGCTAAGGCACAGATGGTCGAGACAAGGGTCACTTACCTGGGAGTTCAGATTACACATGGGTCCAGGAGGCTGTCCTCTGATTGGGTACAAGGAATCCTCCAGTTGCCCTCCCCCACGACTTGAAAACAATTGTGAGCTTTCCTGGGGCTAACTGGGTACTGTAGAATCTGGATACCCAACCATGGTCTAATTGTCCAGCCCTTATATAAAAGCTTAAAGGGATGAGAGGATTCAATCCCACTGATGTGGGGAACTCCTCAAAAGGAGGCAGAGGCTACACTAAAACAGGCCTTAATTCAGGCACCTGCCTTGAGGTTGCCAGATCCAAAAAAAAGCATTCCAACTTTATGTCCATGAAAGAGAGGGAATAGCCTAGGGAATGTTAACCCAAAGGTTGGGATCTGAGCCCCAGCCTGTAGCTTACTTATCTAAGAGACTTGATCCAACCGCCCAAGGCAGGCCCCCCTGCCTTTGAAATCTTGCAGCTATTGCAATCATGATAGAAGATGCTTTAAAACTCTCCTTTGGGGGCAAACTAACTATTTTTACCAGCCACCAAGTAAAACAACTCCTAAATGGGAGAGGCCATTTATGGATGTCTGATCAAAGAATCCTCAGATATCAAGTAGTACTGATGGAAAATCCAGGCCTCGCTATATCCCCTTGTGAGGTTCTTAACCCAGCCACCCTCCTGCCTACCCCTGAGGGCTCTCTCCCCTTTCACTCCTGTCTAGAAACCTTGGACCACTGGACAAAACCCCAAGAGGGATTGTCAGAAGAGCCTCTGACCAATCCTGAGGAAATCTGGTACACTGATGGAAGCAACTTTGTCTTGGATGGAAAAAGAAGAGCCGGATATGCAGTAGTCTCCAATTTTGAGACCATAGAGGCTAAGCCTCTGCCACCAGGTACTTCAGCCCAATTAGCTGAGCTCATAGCCCTGACTCGAGCTTTAGAGCTGGGGAAAGGAAAAAGAATAGCCATTTACACTGACCCCAAGTATGCCTTTCTGGTGCTACATGCACATGCAGCTATTTGGAAAGAAAGGGGCCGCTTGACTACCCGAGTGTCCCCAATCAAATATGGTGATCAAATCCTTAGACTCCTAGAGGCAGTCCATCTGCCCACTGAGGTTTCAGTCTCCCACTATAAAGGACACAAAAAGGGAGCACAGAAGTGGCACGAGGGAACCAAGCAGCTGACCAGGCAGCTAAGAGAGCAGCGTTACAGATCAATGACCTAATAGGGGTTGCCACCTTAGTTCCACAGACTAATTTGCCAAAAACTCCTTCATATACTGAAGGTGAGACTCTTAAAGCTAAGAGTGAGGGCTTTCAAGAAGATCATATGGGGTGGTTCCAAAAGGAGGGACTCCTTTTTCTGCCTGGGAACCTCCAATGAAAGTTGGTTAACTCCTTACACGCCACCACTCATTTAGGAGAAAAGGCCTTCCAAAGATTACTAGAAAGGTCTTTCAGAGGAACAAGTTTCCAAACAACTATAAGACAAGTGGTCTCCTCTTGTCCCACTTGCCAATTAAACAACCCCCAAGGAGCTCAAAGACCCCAGCTGACCCAGCCCGTCCAACGACATGGGGCCTATCCAGGAGAGGACTGGCAGATGGACTTCACCCAGATGCCAGTTTCTCAAGGGTATAAATACATATTAATCATAATAGATACATTCACAGGATGGACTGAAGGCTTTCCCACCTGAACTGAGAAGGCTGAGGAGGTAGTAAAAAAACTACTCCATGAAATCATTCCAAGATTTGGTCTGCTCAGGGCATTTACTTCTAAGATCACCCAAGGAATCTCTAAAGCATTGGGCATTACTTATTATCTCCATTGTGTCTGGAGGCCTCAGTCTTCAGGAAAAGTAGAAAGAGCCAACCAATTCTTAAAATCACCAATAAAAAAGATAACCCAAGAGACCTCCCTGGGATGGAAGGAAGCTTTACCAATAGCTCTCCTCCATACCCGTATTGCCCCTAAGGAACAGGTTGGTTTTAGTCCTTATGAGATGCTATATGGGAGACCTTTTGTTTATGTCAGTGACCTCTTCCTAGATCCAGAGGCTCAGACCCTCCAGTCTTATACCATGGCCACTGGGCAATTCCAACAGGATATACGCTTGTGGGGTATGAACCAGGACCCAAAAGACTCCAAGGAGTCACCACTATATGCTCCAGGGACTGAAGTCCTAATTAAAGTCTGGACAGATGGGTCCCCAAAGGCTCAACTCCAGCCCACATGGAAGGGCCCCTACCCTGTAATACTTTCTGCTCCCACAGCAGTCAAGGTACCAGGACATGACTCCTGGATTCACTACTCACGAATCAAGCTGTGGAAGAAAACAGAAGAAGACACTCAATACACCTGTGAGCCCCTGGGAGATCTCAGATACCTATTCAGAACTACAAATGAGTGACATTCTAATAAACAACCCCAAAATCTGGTCTCTGGGGATAAGATTTCTCAAGACAGCTCTAAAGAGCCAACACAGCTTGACAGAAATAATACTCCAAAGCAGACAGGAGATAGATCTTCTGATCTCTGAACAAGGAGAGACTTGAGCCATCCTGGCGATGTAAATTTAAAATTGGCTAATGCCCTTACTAGTCCTTGTTATGCCATACGGATGCTGCTTATGACTGTTCCATGTATTGTCAATTGTCTAACCTGTCTTGTCTCTGCCCAGGTCAAGCTGCAACATGCAGTGCCAGTTCAACAAAGATACAAAACCACAGCTGACTATGGAAAATATCACTCGCCCTTAGGTGGACACCGCAAGGACTCTGAGGCTTGAGACTAGCAAGAGGGAGAGGCCCAATGCCCCTCGCCGTCCCAGTTCAGCAGGAAGTAGCCAGAGAGACCTCGACGCCCCAATTCCCAAAGAATTGGGCCTCTCATCTCTTGAGGGGGGAATGTTAGGTAGTTAGAATAGGGAAAAGGAGTCCAGAATGGCGGTGGCTAAAAGACCTGGAAGGGAAAAGCCCATGAAAATAGAACAAAGGAAGGTCCGATGACCTGAGTGAGAACCTCAGGTAAAACAAACAACACTCCTGGCTGGCCCAATTTACATAAGACAGGCCCAGGGACAGAGAAACATATAAAAAGAGGAGCCAAAGCCCTCTTCTCTCTCTCTTCTCTCTCTCCCACGCGATGGGGCGCTCTTCTCTTTGCGTCTTTGGGTCGACGTGCCCTCACCCTCGAAGATGGATTTTCCTGCTATTGAAATAAATAGAGCTGTAACACTGAGCTGTAACACTGATTTATTTAAGAGCTATAACACGGTCTGTCCTCCGAGAGCTGTGACCCGCCAAGGGGCTTTAATGTCCGTCACTCCAAATTTTTGTTGTGATGAGACAAAGAACCGAGGAGAATACACTCACCTGACAGTTCTATGGGGTCCACAGCCATGCAGGCAGATAGGGAAAACAAAGGATTTGTCTCTAGTGACCTTGTATTCTGGGTACAAGAAATTACCCAGAAAAGACCTATGGAAACATTAAAGGTTAATGGTAAAAACGTGGTAAGATTGCTAGACACTGGAGCAGACATTTCCTGCACAGCTGGCAGAGACTGGCCTAATTCTTGGTCCACAAAAACCACGGCTAATGAACTTGTGGGTCTAGGAAAAGCACCCTCAGTGGTAAAAAGCTCACAAATATCTTGGCGAGAAAAAGAAGGTCAGCAGGGTATCTTCCAGCCTTATGTAATATCTTCTCTCCCCTTCACATTATGGGGATGAGACATTTTAGCCCAAATGGGAATTTTGTTGTATAGCCCAGATGAAAAAGTATCAGCTCAAATGCTGCAAATGAAATATGATCCTCAAAAAGGGTTAAAAAAAAAAAACAACCCAGCAGGGCAGGTTATACCCTGTAAAACCACAAGTTAATAATCAATGATTGGGCTTAAGATATCTAAATTTATAATGGAGGCCATTGTTCGTACTGCTGACCCCATTACCTGGAAACCAGAAACCCCAGTATGGGTTGAACAATGGCTGTTAACATCAGAAAAACTGTCAGCAGCCACAGCCTTAGTCCAAGAACAACTTGAGGCAGGACATATAGAACTCTCTAATAGCCCTTGGAATACCCCTATATTTGTTATAAAAAAAAAATCTGGGAAATGGAGATTGTTGCAGGACCTTAGAGCAATAAATGCTACCATGAAAGATACGGGGCTCTGCAACTGGGACTGCCTTCCCCAGTTGCTGTCCCAAAAGGGTACAATGTGATAAGTTCTAGATTTGCAGGATTGTTTTTTCACCATCCCTTTGACTGTACAGGATAGGAAGAGGTTTGCATTTAGCCTACCTTCAACTAATTTTAAACAGCCCTATCAGAGATATCAATGGAAAGTACTTCCTCAGAAAGTGAAAAATAGTCCTACACTTTGTCAAAAGTTTGTGGATAAAGCAATTCAAAGTGTTAGAAGCCAATATCCTGAAGTTTATTTGATACATTATATGGATGATACACTTTTGGCATATGCAGATAGAGTCATTTTACAAGAAGCTCTACAAAAACTAGAGGAAACTGTACAGAGCGAGGGACTTAAAATTTCTACAGAAAAGATTCAAGTTAATCCTCCAATAACCTATTTAGGCAGACTGTTAAACTCAGAAACATCACTCATCAGCCTTTACAGCTGAGGACTGACCACTTGAATACTTTAAATGATTTCCAAAAATTATTGAGAGATATTAATTGGATCAGGCCTTTTTTAAGATTAACTGCTACAGAATTAAAGCCTCTGTTCAATATATTACAAGGAAATGCTGATCCTTCTTCACCTAGAACTCTTAACTCCTGAGGCAAAAGAGGCCTTGGCCCGGGTCAGACAGGCTTTGCAACAGTCTCAGATTCCCAGATTAAATTATGCTAAAGGTTGGCGGTTGATATTGCTTCCCACAGCAGTGGCTCCCACAGGAGTGCTTTGGCAAAATGGACCCCTAGAGTGGATTCATTTGCTTGGAACTGCTAAAAAGCCCATGTCCTGGGCTTGTGGCTGGTTTGATTGTTAAGGGACGCAAACAAAGCACAGAACTGTTTGGTCAGGGGCCACAAGAGATTACTGTACCATACTCAAAAGAGCAATTGGATTCTTTGATAGGCCTCAATACAGATTGGCAGATAGCTTTAGGCAGCTATTCAGGTCAGGTATTGCACCATATGCCTTCCAGTCCCATATTACAATTCATGTCCAAGCACCCAGTTATCTTTCCAGTGCTTTGTAAAAATAAACCTTTATGAACAACTTGTAATACATTCACAGATGGGTCATCTAATGGAAAAGCAGTTATTCTTACAAAAAATATTAATAAGGTTATATTAACAAGAAAAACTTCTGCTCAAAAGGCAGAGTTAAGGGCCGTTATTGCTGCCTTTGCAATGTTTGCAGATCATGAGTTTAACCTCTTTTCTGAGTCACAATATGTGGTAAGACTATTTCCCCATATCGAGACTGCAGTACTGCCGGAAAACAAAACCACTATTTTTCAGCTGCTCTCTGAACTGCAGCAGCAGATTTGGAGCCAAAGTAAGTCATTTTTTGTAGGGCACATTCAAGCGCACTCTAAATTACCTGGTCCCTTACATGCATATAATGAACTTGCTGATGCTGTTACCAAACCTTACATTGCTACAGCTTTAGAAAAAGCTAAAGATTCTCATGCATTGCATCATCAAAATGCCTCAGCGTTAAGATGCCAATTCCAAATTCCTAGAGAGGCTGCATGAGAAATTGTGCAGGCCTGCGCCCATTGCCCTACAACATTGCCTCCTCTGACCTTTGGAGTCAACCCGAGAGGCCTACTCCCTAATGTATTGTGGCAGATGGATGTTACTCACATTCAGTCTTTGGTAAATTGTCCTTTGTACATGTCACTGTAGACACATGCTCTCATGCCACAGTGGCTACTGCCCAAACGGGGGAGGCCTTCAAAGATGTGGTACAGCATTTGTTTACCTGCTTCTCTTACTTAGGGATTCCTAAAGCTTTAAAAACTGATAATGTTCCTGTTTATACTTCCAAACCATTTAAAGATTTCTGTGCTAGATTTAACACTGCCCACTCTACAGGAATTCCCTATAACCCTCAAAGACAAGCTATAGTAAAAAGAGCTCACCAAACCTTAAAAATTCAAATTACTAAATTACAAGAAGGAGAATTTAAGTACAGCTACCCTCATGTTTTGCAGCACGCTCTGTTCGTGCTCAATAATCTCAACACTGACTTAAAGGGTAATAAGGCCATGTTGTGTCATTGGAATCCGTAACACAATAACCCAAAACCCCTGGTGCGCTGAAAGGACCTTCTTTCCCGACATGGAGGGGACCTAAGGTATTATTAACCAGCGGTCGAGGCTATGCTTGTGTTTTTTCACAGAATGCAGATTCTCCCTTGTGGATTCCAGATAGATTAATTCGACATGTCCAACAAACCATTAAAAAATAAACAGCCCCCGATGCCTCGGATGACCAAAAAGAAATTGCCACCACCGCCATGCCCTCAACCACCGCCAAAGAATCCCCTTGAAGAGACGTCCCCTCCATCCAGCTCAGCATCTACACCACCTCCTAAAGATCCTCCCATTGATCAGTTGGGCTGCCTATCACTCATGGAAATGTCATCTCAGCATCATCATAAAAGACCACGGCTGCATCGACGACCTTCTCAAGCCACACAACGCGTCGATAGACCAACGTGGGGCCAAGTCAAGCGTCTCTGTCATCTTGCCACAAACATGATAAAATCTTGAAAGATTCCTGTTACTGCTGAAAACCACTTCCTTGCCATCTTGGCTCTACTTTCATGTCAGGTAATATTGGTCTCTTCTCATGATGCTTATTAGGCTTATTTTCCAGATCCACCAGTTTTACAGGTTGTTACTTGGGATAAAATGCCAATAAGGGTAACTTCTGAATAAACCTAAAGTGCTTGGAAGATCCTATTCTCCTTATCGTACAAGAAAATATCCAATTAATTTTAATTTTACATTTTATGGGCTAACTAGCAACCCACCAATTTGCTTAAATTTTCCACACAATGAGACTAAAAAAATGATGATTACACAGTTCAAGGCTGGCTGTATGAGAGCCTCTAAAAAGGTAATTGTAACTGACTCACCAACAAATGGCTAAAAGACCAGATATGTTTGGTCGATGTTCTTGAAATTGTCGAAAATCTTAGATCCTCATATTCAAACTAAAGACAAGGCTCCACCACCTTATTCTTTTTTTTTTTCATTTATTTTTATTAGTTGGAGGCTAATTACTTTACAATATTGTAGTGGTTTTTGTCATACATTGGCATGAATCAGCCATGGATTTACATGTATTCCCCATCCCGATCCCCCCTCCCACCTCCCTCTCTACCCGATCCCTCTGGGTCTTCCCAGTGCACCAGGCCCGAGCACTTGTCTCATGCATCCAACCTGGGCAGTCCACCACCTTATTCTAAGTGTTTAGGACCTCCATCTAAATCATTTAATAAATCTGATAAAGTGTGGAATACAATTAATTATGATATAGGGTACCCACCATGAAAATTGTGTACTTACGATTCTCACATTGATTATAAAATTGCTGGAGGTAAAAATGTTGCAATAAATGATTAGAATAATCCAAATCCTAAATCTGATCCTAAAACTATTAAAAATTACACCAACAGATTTATAAATTGAAAAAATTCAACGGTGCCCTGGCCAGTGACTGCCTCTAGATGGCACCACAATGCCTTATTCCCTCCTATGTTAACATAACAGACGGACGGACACGTACATTGGCAGCCTGACTTATAGAGCTGTGGCAACAGCCAGCTCTATACTTTCAACTCGGCTCAATAAAACTATCTTATACTATATTCAGGCTTGTATACCATCACCTTATGCTTTCGTGTATATTAATGACTCCAACAAACTGCAAATATATCCTAATTACACTAGAAGACCTACAATAGTTACTTGTGATCAATGCATACTGTCTACCTGTATAACTTCTTTTAATATTCAAGCCTTTATTATTCTTAAAAGACCTCCTTATCTTATGATACCAGTCAATATTACGGGTATTTGGTATGATAATTATAGATTGCTAGTTCTACAGCAAGTAAAAAAATTGCTTAAACCTCGTAGGTTGATAAGACTGTTGATTTTAGGGATCTCTGCATTGATAGCCTCTATAGCTTCAGTTACTGTTGCCACAGTTTCACTTTCGCAGCAAGTGCATACCGCTCAGCATGTTAATGATCTGTCTATAAACGTTTCACTTACTCTTGCTACTCAAAAAACTATTGATAAAAAATTAAAAGCTAAAGTAGATGCTTTAAAAAAAAGCTGTATTACATATAAAAACTGAGCTTCAGGCTTTATGTGTCCATTTGTCTCTTAAATGTCATGCAAAATATAGATAGATTTGTGTTACTCCTTTAAAACTTAATGATTCTTCATATTCTTGGGATCAAGTTCGCAATCACATTGTCGAGATTTAGAACAGTTCTGATACTAGTATAAATTTAACCAAGCTCCATCAAAAAATCAAAGACATAGGCCAATCTCACCTTGACTTTTCCACCACTCAAACTGCCAATGACTTTTTTCCTAGCCTTTCAGATTTTGTCTCTCACAACAATCTACTGTCGTCTGTCTTAGAAATTGTGGCATCTATTTTTATAGTTATAATTTTATTTCTTCTACTTCCTTGCATTGTTAAGATCCTGACCAAGAGCATCAAAGAGGTCTCTCTGGAACTCCATTCTGCTCTTCTAAAAAATAAAAAAGGGGGAGATGTCAGGAGCCGCTGGGATGCATCCAGTCCGTGACAAGGTCACGGGACGAGAGAGGAACCTGCAAGGCAGCTCTTCCTCACACGGGCTGCCCCGGGGGCCCTATATGTCCCCTCAGGAATCACCAGGATGTACCCAGACTGTGATAAGGTCACGGGATGAGAGAGGAACCTGCAAGGCAGCTCTTCCCCTCGGGGTTGTCCCGGGGGCCCAGTATGTCTCTTTCCTCTTTCTGTCTTACTGTTGTTGGGCTTTCTATTAATTTTTGGAAATGTAATATATAGTAATAAGGCCTCCCTGGAAAAGTCCAAGACTATTTAGAAATGCTCATGATTGCTCTGGCTCAGGACATCACCATAAACATCAAGTCAAAAAGGAAAAGGCCACAGGCATAGTTTGGCTGCTTGCTTAAAAGATTATAATGTTCTAGAATAGAAAAGAGTAGAGACATTTAGATTTAGAAGTAGATATACTGCTTCAGTTTACTTGCTCCTTGGTTGAGAGGGTTTTCATTATTGCTATTTTGTTGCTGCTATTTGTCCATTGTTTCCCCTTTTTTAAACAACATGGAAGATTATGGGTATTTTTGTAGAGTTAGGAAATGGGGTACATAGGGTTTCAATAGAAGATTTATATCAACCAGCTTCACTGTCATTACCTCACTGTCAACAGAGGTGTTTTGCTGCTTCATAGTTAATCACTGTAGACTTTGTAATTTTAGGTAAAGAAAAATATCAGAGTTTTCACATGGTACCATTCTCAGAAATGTCAAACATGTTTGCGTAGCCCTTCCCATGTATTCTTTTATTGTCTAAAGAATTCATACTATACCTGAAATTTGTGGAACATTGTTTTTGTTAGAGTGAAAATGTTAGGCCATTGAGGCAAGAAGACTAATGTGCGGGACATTTAAGAAAAAACCCCTGTAATCAGAAATGTTCCAAATGAATGCATAGGGGAAAAACATGGGAAAGAAAAATATTGACAGAAGCAGGAAACCAATATCTGATGTAATATGTGGTGACTTAAGGGGGAGGTAACGTTCGTTCTATAAAACCTGAGCTGTCCTAAAAATAAAAAAGCTTTTTCTTCCATGCAACCTTCTGTGTGTGTCTGTCCTCTTCCCCACCAATGCCACTCATCCCTTGGGTACTTCTGGACCCGCTGGGGCTGGACTCCAGCATAGTCCTTCCTGTGGAAATGCCCTGTGACTGCCCTGGGTGGTCCTGGCTGTTCCCATGGAAACATGGCCTCTGTGATCTGCTCAGGTAAGAGAGAGAAGGGCTACTGGTACCTAGGATGCTCGTGGAGTGAAATGTTCTCAAGAGCAGAGAGTGAGGGAAAACTAGCTTCAGATGTTAGAAGTTTCACAATGAAATACAGGTTCCATTGTTATTTGTTCATTTTTCAGATCGGGGGCAAGAAACATTAAGGAAAATACATTTGTTAAGTAAACATGGCTATTTAAGTATAATCATGGAGAGTGATGTATAAGAAATAAGTATATACCTCAGTCAGGGTTTTTTTCCCCCTGCTGAACCATATGAGAATTACCATACCCATCAGATTCCTTTATCAGATATCTCAGCGTGTATTTCTTAAGTACAAAGACATTATTCAAATTCAGGAAATTCTGATTTCACAAGTTATTATTAACGGTTTTTTTTCTGAAATACATCTGAACCTGAAGTTGTTTTCTTTTGGTTTCATAGTAGGAAAATTTAAATACAAATTCTGTATTTTTTAATAAATCAGAATTATTCAGATTTTCTGTTGGTTCTTGTGTCAGTTAAACTGGTACTATTCAAAGAATTTTCACTTTAGCTAAATGTTTAAGTCTTGGTAAAGAGGAAATGATGTCAGCATCACGGTGGCATAAGATATCCCTCCTATTTGCTTCTCTTTATAACAAGTAATTAACCATACATCCATGATTAAAAGAGCTTCTGTGAAAGTTGTGGGATCCAATATGAGGATGATCACCCACCTGGGCATCCAGTAATAAGCAGACAGACGTTGGTACAGACTGGACTCAGCAGAAGCTAGTGAACCTGTCCCAACCCCCTGGGCTATGGTCTTGCAAAATCTGGAAAAACCTGGTGAGTGCTGACTTGGTTAGACACCTAGGAAAATTGTTAGAAGTCCAGGATTCCTGAGGGGAGATTTCAGTACTCTGTTGAAGCCAAAATAAAAGTTTGAATGATTGGAGAGGATTAAAGAATTTTGCCAGTGCTGCCCCTCACTCCAAGGTGACACAGCATAAATTTGAACTATCCAGTGGGGCCTCTCCAATGGGGGAAAAGGAGAACAGTGAGCTAGTGCCCACTCAACACTGCCGGGGAAACCAATTTCTCTCCAGCAAAACCCAGAGTTCTGAGGTTGAACCTCCTTGACTGTGGGGAGAGAGGAAACATGAAAGGTCATTAGAAATGTCCAACGGAGTAAAAGGGATGCAACTCGTACTGACTATGCTCAGGGCTTAAGCAGGAAGCCCATCCATCAGCCTCTAGGAGAATGTCAACAAAAGTCTCCCTCCCTAGGCCCGTGGATACTACAATTCCCTGAGTTCTAAACTCATACTTACTGTCACCGTTCTGACAGCTGCTTTTGTATGTTCCCAAGTGTAGAAATGAGAGCAAACTCCAGTAAATGGAGTGATCTCGAAAAAATAGACTAGGGTCTGTGGACAAAGAGATAACCACAGACTTGAGATGTAGCACAACATTCTGCAAAACAGAAGAGAGGTTTCCAACTGCCTGGTGAGTTATAAGCACCAGAGAAGGCATAAAAGCTTGTTTCTGTTACAAGAAGGAACAAGAAATGTAGAGCAAGTGAGTCTATATAAGGTCAGAGAAGAGTACACACTCCCTTAAGGTAATTAGTAAAGATTTGATGGGGTGTCTTCTACATTTAAAGCAAAAGCAGCAGGGCAAAATTGCAAGGAACTTGAAGAATCAAGGAAAGATGTCATCAATTTGCAAAACTGACAAAGATACACATGTCAATGACATAAAACTTTGTGATCTAGCTCCTAAAGAATCCAACACAGCTGTTTTGAGGAAACTGAATGAACTACAAGAAAAGACAGAAAGACAATTCAATTAACCAGGGAAATAATAGATGAACAAAATGAGAAATTTAATAAAGAGAAGTTATAAAAAGAATGAAATAGAAATTCTGGTGCTGAAGAATTTAATAAATTAAACGGAAAAATGCAATAGAGAGCATCTACAACAGAGTAGATGAAATTCAAGATAGAATCATTGGCTACAGGATATAACCTTTGAAATAATCAGTCAGTGGAGAACCAATTGAATGAGTAAAAAAGAACAAAGATATCTTATGTGATTCATAGGTCTCCATCTGACATACAAATATTATTAAAATAATTGGGGGTCTAGGAGAAGAGAGAGAGAGGGTGGGAGAAAGTGTATTTAAATGAATAATAGCTGTGAACTTTTCTAACTTGGGGAGAGGCTTGAAAATTCAGGTTGATAAAGCTAATAGGTCACCCTATAATCCGAATGCAAAAGACCTTCTCTCAGAAACACTATAATTAAAATGTAAAAAAATCAAAGATGAAGAATCATAGAATTAGCAGAAAAATTATTGAATAAAGTGGAATAACTAAATGAATGTAACGTGCTGTTTAAAATTTGAAACTCTACTGGTCACATGCAGGATAGCTTGTTCACATTTCTTAGGGCCACAGATTGATGACTTATATACAGTTTATCCATGTACACAGACTGTCTTCAAGAATGATCAATGAAGCATAAAGCAAACATAAGTGGTATTTTTTTTACAGTAGCAAAATATAGGGAAAATTTGTAAAAATTCCACTTAACATAGTATAAAAAAGTGAAGTCACTCAGTCATGTCTGACTCTCTGTGACCCCATGGACTGTAACCTACCAGGACCCTCTGTCCATGGGATTTTCCAGGCAAGAGTACTGCAGTGGGTTGCCATTTCCTTCTCCAGGGTGTCTTCCTAACCCAGGGATTGAACCATGTCTCCCGCATTGCAGGCAGACTCTTTACCGTCTCAGTCATCTGACTCCCTTTATCATAGTATGAAGACTGTTAAATATGTAGGAAGAAACTTAACAAAATATTTAAAGGACTTTACATTGAAAGTCACAGAGCATCTAAAAAAATAAAGATGTATACCAGGTTCATGGATTTGAAAACATAAGAGGGTTGTCAATTCTCTTCAGCTGATCTATACGATCAATCTAATCTTAATTAAAATCCAAGCAATATTTTTGTAGAACTTTATAACTCAATTCTAAACTATATATTTAAATGTGAAGGACCTAGAATGGACAAAACAATTTTGAAAAAGAAGGGCAAAAATAGAAGCAAACTAACTTCAAGTTTCCTGCAATGTATTCAGAGCAATGTGGTCATTGAATACGGATAGCTAAATAGATCAACAGAACATAAAATTTCAGCAATAGAAATCCAAATTCATATTAAGTTGAAATTCTACAAAGACACAAAGATATTTCAAAAGGAAAAATATAATATCTTCAAAAAATAATCTGCTAACTGAATATCTGCATGGGAGAAAATGAACTGCTATCCTTATTTCACATTGTTAAGTCCCATTCTCCCCATCTTCACTCTGCAGAAAACCCCCAATCCATCAAAGTAGCTCCAATAAATGGCTATTCCCATATCAAATTCAATTATAAAACCTGTAGGAGAAAATTTAAGAAAAATTACCATGATCCTGGAGAAGGCAAACATTTCCTAAGGCACATAAGGCAGTAATTGTTAAAAAAACGAGAAGTGATTTTCATCAAAATTAAAATATTTTTCTTTTTGAAAGGAAACATTAATAAAATGAAAAGACATTCAACTGATAGGAAGAAATTAATTGCAATAAATATATCTAACAGAGGACTTGTATCCTAAGTGAAAAATTTATAACAAAAAAATAAGAAATACCCAGTTTAAATGTGGGCAAAAGATTAATAAAGACAGTTCCCCAAAGATGATATACAAATGGCCAATAAATAAATGAAAAGATACTCAATATCTCTAGTTATTAAGGAAATTCAAATTAAAACATGAGATATAAATTCACAAACTAGAATGGCTAGAGTTAAGAAGACTGACAATTCCAAGTTTGGAGAAGGATATTGATTCACTAGAACCTTCATATACTGATGATAATAATGTATAAGAAAACGGCTCTTAGACAACTTTATGTTACTCAAAATTTCTATTACCCAAGAGAAATGAAAAGATATGTCCATAAAAAATTTAAGCTAGAAAAGTCAGAATATTTTTATTTAAAAAAATATACCACTCTAATTTTCTTTAGAGAAAGAATGGAAAACAAATTATGGCATATTCAACAATGTAAGGGTTTAAACAATACAAAGAATAAACTACTCATAAATCCAACTACACAGAAAATCTCAGTGCATGCTAACTGAAAGAAGCCATGTGAAAGGGATTACCTATTGTATGATTTTATTAAATCCTAGAAAACACAATTAATCTATTGTTGTAACCTGGAAGGGCTAGTTTTAAATTTACACTGACTCTTCTGTGACTTTAACTCTTTTTTGTTATTGTAAACCTACATGATGGCCTGTCAGGGAGATAACCTGAATTGCCCACCTGTAAAGAAACGCTGGGCTGGATGAAGCACAAGCTGGAATCAAGATTGCCGGGAGAAATATCAATAACCTCAGATATGCAGATGACACCACCCTTACGGCAGAAAGTGAAGAAGAGCTAAAGAGCCTCTTGATGAAAGTGAAAGAGGAGAGCGAAAAAGTTGGCTTAAAACTCAGCATTCAGAAAACTAAGATCATGGCATCTGGTCCCATCACTTCATGGCAAATAGACCGGGAAAAAATGGAAACAGTGACAGACTTTATTTTGGGGGGCTCCAAAATCACTGCAGATGGTGACTGCAGCCATGAAATTAGAAGCTGCTTGCTCCTTGGAAGAAAAGTTATGACCAACCTAGACAGCATATAAAAAAACAGAGAAGTTACTTTGCTAACAAAGGTCCATCTAGTCAAAGCTATAGTTTTTCCAGTAGTCATGTATGGATGTGAGAGTTGGACTATAAAGAAAGCTGAGTGCTGAAGAATTGATCCTTTTGAACTGTAGTGTTGGAGAAGACTCTTGAGAGTCCCTTGGACTGCAAGAAGATCCAACAAGTTCATCCTAAAGGAAATCAGTCCTGAGCATTCATTGGAAGGACTGATGCTAAAGCTAAAACTCCAATACTTTGACTACCTGACGTGAAGAACTGACTCATTGGAAAAGACCCTGATGTTGAGAAAGATGGAAGGTGCGAGGAGAAGGGGGCGACAGAAGATGAGATGGTTGGATGTCATCACCGATTCAACGGACATGAATTTGGGTGAACTCCAGGAGCTGGTGATGAACAGGGAGGCCCAGAGAGATGCAGTCCATGGGGTCGCAAAGGGTCGGACATGACTGATCAACTAAACTGAACTGAACTGAAGGACTGTAAGGAAATGAAACTAATACATTCCCCTGCCTGAGGACAGCCATTCTAGGGGACATTTGCAAGGGTTGAATAGTCTTTTTACATTGTTTCCTCATCTATCCTTCATCTCTGATCCATAAAAGAACCTGACAACCAAGCCCTGACAAGATGGTTATTTTGAGGTGCAAGCCTTACATCCATCCCTCAACTGTCTTCTCCATTAAAGTCTCTTCCTTGCCTCAACTGCTCGTCTCTTGGATTCATTGTTTTGTTGTGCGGTGAGCAGAGTGAGCTTGGATTTGGTAACACTGTGATAGAAGATGGATCAGTATTTGCCTGGGTCTGCGTTTGTTGGGCTTTTATTGGTTGCAAAAAGCATGTAGGAGCTTTTGGGGTAATCCTATATATTCTGAGTTTTAATTGTGGTAGTGGTTACACTGGCACATGTGATTGTCAAAACTTATGAAAACATGCTCAATATATTTTATTGTGTGAATATTATACCTCAGGAAAGAAGGTTTTACTATCTGTCTTTTGTTTTTAGCTTAATTCTACTTTAGTAAAAAAAATATTTTTTTAAAAATGATTTTAGCCCTTAAAAATTTTTTTGGATCCGACTTTTTGTATATGATAAGCCCTAGTAAATGGTCTGTAAGTGCTTGGAATAAGGTGTATTCTGTAATTTTGAGATGTATGTTTGTTAAATGTGTTAACTTAAAAAATAGTCACAACCTAGAAGTTAAGAGTTATGTTCTATTTGGTGGGAATTCTCAAGACTTTGAGCCTGGGGGACAGCATGTCAAGCAGCCTTGAGAAACTGCTCCAAGGAAGTGGGGAAGGAGTCAGGTTATATCGAAGTTGCAACAAAGGAGGTGGGTAGTATGAACATCAAAGATTATTGTTAATTAAGGAAAATCAGATAACTTAGCACTCTTCTATACATGGGAAGATGCAAGCAGCCAGGCTCACTGAATTCATTCTTTTTATGTGCATCTCAGCTATCTGGGGCCAGGATCCAGCTTCTTGATTTTATTACATCCTTAGTTCTCTGATCACTGCTCACTGTAGGCAGTCGAGGCAGGCAGCTGACAGCTGCTGGATCACAGGCATTGTTCTTCTTTTGGGGCTTCCTTCATGGTGTCCTCCAGGCGCAGAGATTCACATTTGGAGGCCCCAAATTGGTGATGGCTATGACATTCTTGTTTACTGACGTGGCAGGGCATACTCTATTTTGTAATCACACCATTCACATCTTCTAAGTATTTAATGATTGGTTTTGCTGCTTCACTACTGAGTTACTGAGGCTGAGAGTGTTTTCTAGTTACTGTTACCATGAAACAAAACTACTTTAAAATCTAGTCACTTAAAGCGACCATTTTATTCTGCATAACACAGATCACCATCCATTTTTCCTTCAGCCCCAGTGGTGTTTCCTCACTTCCTTTCAGTTCTAATCGACAGCATTGCCCAAGCCCATCAGGTTTCTGCTAATAATCTCCTCCACCCCATCTAGCTTCTGCCTGTTACTTTGTTCCAAAAGCAATGTCACCAGTTTTAGGTGGCACCCCAAATTTGAGTCATTATGGATAAAGATGCTATGCATATGCATATACAAGTCCTTTTGAAAACAGTACAAACACTTCATTTGTCTACATAAATTCTTAGTGATATAGTAAGTTTAAGTGTTTAGTTACTATTGTTGCATAACAGAATTTCCCTCAAAATTTACCAGCCTAAAACTCCTTTTAATCTTTTCTCACAATTTCCTGCATAAAGAATTAGAGATGTGCTCAGATTTGTATTTGTCTTGGAGTCTTATCAGGTTGCAGCCCAGTATCAGCTGGGGCTGACATCATCTGAGGAAACAACTGGGCTGGGAATCCAGGATGGTTCATGAACAAGCCTGGCAGCTGGGTTGAACTGAGTGACCAGAGACCTGCACGAGACAGTCTCTGCAGGACAGAACCTTAACAGGGCAGACTTGCCTTAAAGCAAAGTCCTAAGTGATTACACAGGAAGCTGCCTGAGTTTTCAGACCTGCTGCTGAGAGTCAAGCAATGTTACTTTCACTCCCTTCTATTGCTTACTAGGAATTCACGAAGGCCAGCAGAGCTTCAAGAGAAGGAGACATATATCTGAATTCTCAGTGGATATGACAGTAAAAATTTTGTGGATATGTTAAAAAACTTACAGCCCTCCCAGCCCTTTGATTATTGCTGTTTCTGCAGGAAACCAGACCCAGGTGCTGCCCCAGTGCAATGACTCCCTGTCTGAAGTAGCAGGCGCTGCGGCCTCAGAGGAGAACGCCCCCTACTATTCAGGTGAGGGTCCCACAGGACAGAAGACCTTTTCATTCCCCAGATCAACGCCCACTGTCCCATTTCTCTCTCCTCAGACAGCAGACAGCTCCGCCTGGTGGACGGGGGCGGTCCCTGCGCCGGGAGAGTGGAGATCCTTGACCAGGGCTCCTGGGGCACCATCTGTGATGACGGCTGGGACCTGGACGATGCCCACGTGGTGTGCAGGCAGCTGGGCTGTGGAGACGCGCTCAATGCCACGGGGTCTGCTCACTTCGGAGCGGGATCAGGATCCATCTGGCTGGACGACCTCAACTGCACAGGAAAGGAGTCCTACGTGTGGAGGTGCCCTTCCCGAGGCTGGGGGTAGCATGACTGCAGACACAAGGAGGACGCGGGGGTCATCTGCTCAGGTCAGCACTCCACACTGTCCACAGGCTGGGGGAGGGGTGGGGCCCTGGAGGACGGGAGTCTGAACCCTGAGGGAGAGATGCTGAAAGGACCAGAGAAGGAGGCTTCCTCCCATGGAGGCTGTCTTTGCAGCAGACGTCAAGAGGGGGTGCTTTCACTTCCTCCTGCAGCAGCTGAGATTCTGGTCCTTTCTTCCCAGCAGTGTTTCCTAGCAGAGCCATTTCTCACAGTTTCCACGTGAAAGCAGGGCTCTTTCCTCTGTTCCCTGTGGCAGTACAGTCTGGAGATCCTGGTGATGATGTAATGAAAGCACAGATTTACTCTGTTCAGTTTCGTATGCTAGGAGTCTGACGAGGGTCTCTGTGGACCAACATCCCAGTGTCCACAGGGCTGAGTTCCTCCTGGAGTGTCTGGGGAGGACTCCTTTCCCAGCCTTTCTTGGCTTCAGTGTGGCCTCATTCCTTGTCTCAGAGCCCTCTTTCTTCTTCTTCAGACAACATTCTCTCCTCTGACCTTTCTTCCATGTCTCATCTCTCTCTAAACACAGTCAAAAAGAGAATACCAGTTTTGCAGATGGTAGGTCTAAGGATGTGATTGTGGGTATGAATGTTGAGTTTCTCAGTCATATCTGACCCTTTGTGACCTCATGGACTGTAGCCTGCCAGGTTCTCTCGTCCATGGAATTCTCCAGGCAAGAGTACTGGGGTAGGTTGCCATTCCCTTCTGCAGGGGATCTTACTAACCCAGGGATTGAACCTGGGGCTCCTGCATTGTCACAGATTCTTTACCATCTGAGCCACCAGGGAAGCCCAAAAATATGATTACATTGGGTTTACTTGGTTAACGCATAATGTTGCAGGCCAATATCACCATCCCAAGGTCCTAAGTTTCTAGTCTTAAAAATATCTGCCAAGTCTCTTTTGAAATGAAAGGTAACATTCACAGCTTCCAGGGATTAGGACTTAGACAATTGTGGTTCATTATTCTGCCCATCTCTCCAATATCCACATCACTTCCCTTTCACATACTCTTTTAGAGATTTTTTCAGGAATCATGATTCAGCTGCCCTCCCTATAGAAGTCCAGGTTGGTCTTCCTCTCTGTTTGTATCCACTACATCATTGTAGTAGAAGTAGAAAGACAGATATTAAAGGACAAAGTCAGTTGAACTAGAGACAAATCTTGTCTTCAGTCTTGTCACCTAGTGAGTATCTCCTCCTCAGCAGGATCAGGAATTTATGGCCACAGTTTCTTGAGGAGAGGAAAACCCAGAGCACTGAGTGGAGTGCTCACTGTGTCCTGTCTCCTCCTATTTCAACCTGAGTTCCTGGCCCTCAGGATGGTGAGCAAGACCAGCAGTGTGCTGGGTGGCTGGAAGTTTTCTACAACGGGACCTGGGGCAGTGTCTGCCACAGCCCCATGGATGACATCACTGTGTCCATGATCTGCAGACAGCTTGGCTGTGGGGACAGTGGAACCCTCAGCTCTTCTGTTGCTCTTAGGGAAGGTTCTAGACCCCAGCGGGTAGATGGAATCCGGTGTCGGAAAACTAACACCTCTTTCTGGCACTGTTCTTCTGACCCTTGGAATTACAACTCTTGCTTTCCAAAGGAGGAAGCCTACATCACGTGTGCAGGTGACTTATGTCTGTTTCTGTGTCTGTCCCAACCCTGTAGGGTGTTGTTAGAGTGATTTTATATTTTCCAATCTAAGGGATGAGTTGAAATTGAGTCTACAAAATGTGCGTGTGTGTGTTTGTGTGTCTCTGTGTCTGTTTGTTTGCTTTTGTTATGGGATGTGGAGACTGATAAACAAGTAAATAAAGTTCTTTCAACTGGTGCTAAGATGCAGTGAATGTCTCAGCCCAGTAATGAGCCTCTGTTTACACCTGTTGTTTGGACTGAGCCAAGGACCTTTAGATAATATTATTTGGGGACCGGACCACCCCCAGCTGTTCCTGATCCACTGTTTCCCTGTTGTTTGCAGAAAGAAGAGCCAAGAGCTGTCCAGCTGCTGCCCCCTGCACAGGTACATCAGCCCCGCCCCTGCCCAGGGCTCCAGGGGCTCCTTCCTCCCACCAGGGGCGTCACAGGAGGGGCTGCTGCCTTTTCAGACAGAGAGAAGCTCCGGCTCAGGGGAGGAGACAGTGAGTGCTCAGGGCAGGTGGAGGTCTGGCACAGCGGCTCCTGGGGCACCGTGTGCGATGACTCCTGGAGCCTGGCAGAGGCCGAGGTGGTGTGTCAGCAGCTGGGCTGTGGCCCGGCCCTGGAAGCCGTGCGGGCCGCGGGGTTTGGCCCTGGAAATGGAAGCATCTGGCTGGACGAGGTGCGGTGCGGGGGCCGGGAGTCCTCCCTGTGGGACTGTGCTGCGGAGCCCTGGGGGCAGAGCGACTGCAAGCACGAGGAGGATGCTGGTGTGAGGTGCTCTGGTGAGTGAGGGGCTCGGGGTCCATCCTGGGTGAGCTGGGGCAGCACGGGGGTAGCAGGCTGAGCTGGGTGTGCTCGGGAGTTTGTATCCCATCCTGGTGCTGGGGCTCTGATCTAGGACAGGGGAGCTGGGAGGACTGGATACTGATGTTGTGGAGACTGAGGGGTGATTTCAGGCTCAGGAGGGGAAAATGGGCTGCCCTCTGTTTTGGCCAATCACCCTGCTCCAAACGCCTGTTTTTCTCTTTAGGTGCAAGGACAACATTGCCCCTGACTACAGCAGGTACCGTGATCCATCCACGGGCAGGGGAGAATACTCAAATACTGGGGACCTGTTCTGTGGGCTCTCTGACAGCTCAGGAGAATAAAGAGCCTGAGGAGCCCCAGCTGGTGGGGGAGCTGGGGCATTTCTTTGGGGAACTCCCCTGCCTTGGTTCCCAGGGCCAGAAGGTTCTCATACCCAGAGTCCAGGTGAGTCTGGTTCCGGTGGTGCAGATTCTAAGGTTCTCCCACCTGCCCCTGAGTGTTGCTCCTCATCAGTGAGGTGCGGGTCCCAGGACTGTTTGACGCTCTGTCTCCTGAAGCCCAAGGAGAAGAGATGAGCCGGGTCCTCAGAGGCTGTCTCTGCAGGGCAGCTCCCTGACAATCCCCGGCTCTGCCTCCCCTGGAGTGGAGTTGACTTGTCTCAGGACAAGACTCGGAGAACCCCAGTCACTGTCAGTGCACTTGGGTCTGAGGCTGGGATGCCATTGTCCGGAGCTCCCTTGAAATGCTGGCACAGGGGGTTTCTCTGTGCCTAGGACCTTCTCCAGCCCTCTTGCCTGTTCTCCTTAGGGACCAGACCAGCCTCGAATCCTCTCCCTGGCATCTTCTCCCTGCCTTGGGTCTTCTTCCTCATCCTGGGGGCCCTTCTCTTCCTGGTCCTCATCGTCCTGGTGACTCAGGTGCTCAGATGGAGAGCAGAGCGCAGAGGTGGGCTGCAGGGGGAACTGGGGACCAGGGAGCATGTGTGCAGGCAGGAGATGGGGCAGGTGTGAGGAGGGGAGCCTGGGCCCGGTCTCTGTTCTGAGTCTGCAGAACTCCATGTGCTCCGTGCTAAGCTTTAAGGGTTGAATAGACAGAGGACTGGGGTGTGAACTCTCATAAGTCATGGCCTCTCTTATGAGACCAAAAAGAGTTGGGGCTGAACTGTGGATTCAGGTCAGACAGGGGAGAAGGTGCTGAAATGGTACACGGAGTGGGAGACAATGCCAAGGTTCAGGCAGCCCCCGTGTGAGCACAGGGGAGATGAAGGGTGGGTCTGCTGGATCGGGGTGTCTGGGACAACATCTCTGACCTGCTGGGGCATCTCTTAGCCTTATCCACCTATGAAGATGCTCTTTCTGAAGCTGTGTATCAGGAGCTCGATTACCTTGTGACTCAGAAGGAGGGTCTTCTGGGCAGCCCAGGTGGGTGTCTCTGCCTGCCCTCCTGGGAACCCTGGTTGTCACCACCCACTGGCTGTGCACATCTTCTCAGCGTCAGCAGACTCCACTCGTGCCCCAGGCTCACAGAGGTGGCTCCTTCAAAGTGGCAGGATGGCCTCTCACAGCCCCGTGAGCCCCCAGCCTCTGTCTACACTGCAGGAGCCAGGCCTGTCCCTTCTCAGCCTTAACACAGGTCCAATGGGTTGGGGAGGGTCATTCTGTGTGTTGGTTTTCTCCACTTTAGGCTTCCTGTCAGATGGTGAGGACAGCCATGACTCCAGATCTGCTCCAGGTAATAGAGGTGAACCTGCTTCAGCTGAGTGTTGGGGAGGAGAGTTTTCCTCCTCATAGAGTTATATGTGTTATATGGACATTGCTCAAAATGAAATTGTTATGCCCGATGTCCGAATCCCCGAGCGGGAAGAGAGAGAAGGTTTCCAAGACAATGCAACTCGCAAAAAAGGGAAGTTTATTACTGCCTCGAGCCAGGGCTTTCTGCCACAAACATCACAGTGGTGCAGGGTCAGAAAGCGCCGAGCTCAAGCTTGTTACACAAATTTATAAGATATGCAAAAGTGGTTAGTAGCTGGCTTAAGCGGATTGGTTACATGTTTGCAAAGCAATTCTATTGGTACAGACTTTCGCGGGCTTTTTTCAAACCTGGGCGTTTGCGGGCTTTTCAGCTCTCCCTTTGTTCTTACTGGGCGCATATTGATTGGCTGGCTCCAGGTTACTTGATGGGGGTAGGGAATCTTACCATTTCGGGGGAAGCTAAAACTTAGGTCCAGGCCGCCCGTCATGGTATTAACCCTGGCAGCTTCACATTCCCCCTGTCTTGTTGTTCCTGTAGAGGAATCTTTCTCTTCATCCTGGGCTACCATCTGATATTGCTGCCTCAATACCATACTCTGAATGGTATTTAGACGTTCTTTAATAAATGACATTAGCCGGTTTAAAATACAAGGGCCAAATGTAAGTATTAATAATAGCACTATAAGCAGGCCCAGGAGGGTGGAAACTAAGGTGGTCAGCCAGGGGGAGCGTTGAAACCAAGACTCAAACCATCCCTGTTGGGCCTCCCTTTCCCTCTTTTGTTGCGCCAGCCCTTCTCTCACTTTTGCCATAGATTCTCTTACCACTCCTGTATGGTCTGCATAGAAACAACATTCTCCTCCCAGAGCCGCGCAGACCCCACCCTGTTGGAGAAAAATCAAGTCTAATCCTCTCCTATTCTGCAAGACCACCTCAGACAAGGAAGTCAGAGACTTCTCTAAGTGGCTGATTGATTCTTCTATGCGAGTTATATCTTCATCTATGGCGGCTCGTAGGGAGGAAAACACTTGGCCTTGTAGAGATAGTGAAGCTATTCCTGTCCCTGCTCCTGCCAGCCCAAGACTGAACAAGGCTGCCATGGTGATTGCACTGATTGGCTCTCTCTTTTGTCTTAGCAATTCCCGGTCCCAATGTGAGTACATAACCTCTTCAGAGTGGTATAAGATTTTTGGCATTACAGCAACCAGGACACAGAATTCTTGACTCTGGTTAAAAACCTTCACATTTAAACATGGGGTTAGCCCAGTATGTGAACAAATCCACCAACCCCCAACTTCTGGCACAATCCAATTTTTGCCGTGTAAGCGTAGGTTAATAGTCTGGGCACAGAGGGAAGTTTTATCACATGGCACTGTGGCCAAACAGAGTCCCTGTCCCCAAACTTCATTCATTGTGAGGCCAACCTTGCGTTCTTCCCATCGGCATGGGGGTGGGTTCTGGCCTGAAGATAAGTGGTAAGAGACATTGAGGCCTATGGCCTCATAGAAGGGTGGGTGAAGATTATAACAAAGCCAACAGGACTGGGTCACATTAGGGTTGGTATGGTTTAAGACCGTAAAGGCTTTATTCACTAAGGCCCATAGGGGGTCCTGAATTGCTGAGCTAATGGTAACAGCCAGAGGGCCAGGGATTTCCGTCAGTTTGCCTCTGAGGCTCGGGGTAGAGGAGATGTTAAATGTTCCCGGCAAGCTTGGTCTGAAGGTGGTTGGCTTGGGGGTCGCCTTATGCCCCTGTAATGCTTTGACCAGATTGGGACCTAAACTATGTACCTGCACCAGCTCAATAACCTGTTTAATGATTAAAAGCTCGCCTGGGTAGGGGCCGGGCCAATTTATGTGAAGCTGAAAACCCCAAGTCAGTCCTGAGGTCCAGCGGTTTTCTTTTTTCGCCCGTTCCTGGTTAAATTGTACTCGTACCTGAGGCCCCTGGTGTCTACGGTCCTTGAAGGTGAAGCTAACTAGATCTCTGTTTCCGACATCCCACCTCTGGGGTCCATCACAAGAGGTTACACAACTCCAGCTCCTGCAATAATAGCTTTCTATGCCACCACAGGTTTTCCAGTTATTTCTTACATAGCCCGGGCAAGCCCAAAACCCCAACCTATGGTTTTTTATCCCATCCCTATAGTACTTATCATAGAGACCGTCCTGCTTTGCGAAGAGGCTTGAGAGGTCGAAGTTCAGGTCCGGCCACCAGGTGTTTGGAGGGTGGGTTCCTGAGGTCTCATTGAGCAGCTCATGAGTTTGCCCGTCGTTGAGTTCCCATGTGATCTTAGCAGGTTGATGGGGGTTATGACTGGTCGCTCCTGGGTCGATGAGAGCTGCCATCAGCAGGAGAATTAGGAGGCCTCCCGGCGGACGAGTTTCAGTTTCAAAGGATTTGACGGGTGAGGACTCGCCTTCCATTCTGCTCGCGCTTTTTCCTGTTCTTCCGATGTGGCTTGCCACACGTGATTGCAGTGAACCCAGGGTCCAATCCCGTCAACCTTGACAGCAGTAGGAGTGGTAAGAAGAACAGCATAAAGGCCTTTCCATCTAGGTTCTAATGCTTTAGATTGGTGTCATTTTACCCAAACCCAATCACCTGGGCCAATATTATGTGAGGGGAGGGCCCTCTTGTTTTGGCCCTCGTGTATCTCTCGAATCAATTTCCAAACATGGTTATGCACCTTACTTAATGCCATCAGAGTTTGCTGGAATTTTCCCAAAGTAGGGGGTGGCAGACATTTTCCTTCGAAAATAGGATACACAGGAGGGGGTCTTCCATACAGAATCTCAAAAGGAGTAAGATTCAGCTTATAAGGGGTGTTACGTGCCCGAAAGAGTGCAAAGGGGAAGAGGGTCACCCAGTCCCCGCCAGTCTCTATTGCCAACTTTGTCAAAGTTTCTTTTAGGGTCCGATTCATTCTCTCAACCTGTCCTGAGCTCTGGGGATTATATTCGCAATGTAACTTCCATTTCGTCCCCAGAGCTTGGGCCAGCCCTTGTACAATCTGGCTCACAAAGGCAGGTCCGTTATCAGAGCCCATAGTCACTGGCAGCCCATACCTAGGCACTATCTCCTCTAAGATCTTTTTAGCAACCACTATTGCTGTCTCTCCCTTAGTGGGGAAAGCTTCCACCCACCCCAAGAAGGTATCTACCAGAACCAACAGATAGCGGTACCCGTACTTGCCTGGCCTTACCTCAGTGAAATCTATCTCCCAATGCTGCCCTGGCTTTTCCCCTCGGTACCTCGTTCCCGAGTGCTGCTTCTTCTCTGCCCTCATCAGCTGGCACGCTTTGCAGGCTTGAATTATCTCTCGTACAGTTGCATTTTGTCGAGGGAACCTCAGGCAGGCCGTCTGGAGAAGTGTTAGGGTCTTTTTTTCTCGCTGGTGTGTAGTTGTGTGCAGGTGTTCACACAGGTGACAACCCAGGGTGGCAGGCAATATCAGGTTGTTGTTTTGGTCTCGGTACCATCCATCTTGGTCATCTTTCTGGAGGGTGGTATCCTTGTTGATCCAGGCGAGATCAGGGAGGGAATATTCGGGAACTGGTGGCAAGGTCCCCATACCAGGAGGTGGAAGTCCCACGGCTAATATGGGGGCAGCATAGTCCCTGCTAGCCGCTTCTCGAGCGGCCGCATCAGCAGCACGATTGCCCCGCGCCTTAGGGTCTTCTCCCTTCTGGTGACCGGGGACATGTACTATAGCTACTGCCCGGGGTAGTTGGACAGCTTCCAGGAGCCTGCGAATCTCAGGCAGATTTTTGACCTCTTTTCCCTCAGCTGTCCGAAATCCCCTTTCTTGGTATATGGGACCTTGAATATGGGCAGTGCTGAAAGCATATCGGCTGTCAGTAAAAATGGTGACTCTCTTCCCTTTGGCTTGCTCCAGAGCCCGTATTAGGGCAATCAATTCTGCTTTTTGTGCAGAAGTGTTTGGGGGTAGTGTCTCAGCCCATATCGTCTGCCCTGAATCATCAACTATGGCGGCTCCCGCCTTCCTTTGCCCATCTTTTACATAGCTGCTCCCATCGGTGAACCATACTAGCTCACTGTTGCTTAGGGGTACATCAGTTAAGTCTTTTCGTGCCACCAGGGCCTCAGCCAGTATCTCACTGCAATCATGGAGAGGGCTGTCCTTCTCTGGGTTGGGTAGGAGCGTGGCCGGATTTAGGAAGCAAGGGGTCTGAAAACGCACCTGTGGGGCATCGAGCAGCAAGGCCTGGTAGTGTGTCAAGTGGGCATTGGAGATCCACTTACCCGGCGGCTGCTTTAAAATCCCTTCTACGGCGTGGGGGGTGTAAACCGAGAGTTGCTGTCCATACGTCAACTTGTCAGCATCGCAGACGAGGAGGGCTGTAGTTGCAATGATGCGAAGGCAAGGGGGCCACCCAGCGGCCACCGGGTCTAATCGCTTCGAAAGGTATGCTACCAGCCGCTTCCATGGTCCCCATTGTTGAGTCAAGACCCCCTTTCCTATTCCTTGCTTTTCATCTACAAACAGCTGGAATGGCTTATTTGGGTTAGGCAGGGCAAGGGCTGGGGCTTCTAGTAGGGCCCGTCTGAGTGTCTGGAAAGCCTGTTTCATTGGCTCAGTCCAAGTCCAGTTTGGGGTCTCTTTACTTCCCTCATATAAGGGCCGGGCCTTCTCAGCAAACCCCATAATCCACAGTCTGCAATATCCAACAGTCCCCAGAAACTCTCTCACCTGGCGGGGGTTTTTGGGCTCTGGTATCTGCAATATTGTTTCTTTCATGGCCTGGGTTAGCCACCTTTGCCCCTGCCTGATCTTATACCCCAAATAGGTGACCTCTTGCCGGGCTATTTGTGCCTTCTTTGCACTAGCACGATACCCCAAGATGCCTAGGGTCTGTAATAGGTCCCCGGTGGCACAGCTGCAAGCTTCCTCTGTGGTTCCAGCCAACATAAGGTCATCCACATATTGCAGCAGGATGACCTCTGGGTGGCAAGCCCGATATTCGTAGAGGTCCTTACTCAGAGCCTCATTAAACAAGGTAGGGGAGTTCTTGAACCCCTGTGGGAGGCGGGTCCAAGGTAGTTGTACTACCGGTTGGCCCTCCCCCTCAGTCCACTCAAAGGCAAATATCTCCTGGCTCTGGACTGCCAGGGGTAGGCTGAAAAAGGCATCCTTCAAGTCCAGCACGGTATACCAAGTGTACTCAGGCAGTAAACTGCTCAGGAGGGTATACGGGTTAGGGACATTTGGGTGTATGTCACTCACCCGTTTGTTGACTTCTCACAGGTCTTGGACAGGTCTGTAATCTGTCTCCCCTGGCTTCTTCACCGGCAGTAAGGGGGTGTTCCAAGGGGATTGGCATCGCCTGAGAATTCCGGCCTCCATGAGCCGTCGAATGTGGGGAGTGATCCCCCGCCGAGCTTCTTGGCTCATAGGGTACTGTCTCACCCTCACAGGAACTGCCTCGGCCTTTAGCTTGATGACAACCAGATGTCTCTGTTTGGCTAGTCCCATTCCTGCTGTTTCTGCCCAGGCCAATGGGTATTTATGGACCCACGGTTGTACATCTAGTGCTATGGTCTCTGAGGGCTTAGGTGCAAAAAGTCTGTATTCATCTCTTAAGGCTAGGGACAAGACATGTATCGGTTGTCCAAGTCCCTCGGTGACTGACATTCCCCCGGGGTCAAAATGGATCTGAGCATTAACTTTAGTCAACAAGTCTCTTCCAAGTAGAGGGGCTGGGCATTCTGGTATCACCAAAAACGAATGGGACACCTGGTGGGTCCCCAAATTTACTTTCCATTCTGTGGTCCAACAATATCTTTTTGTCCCCGTGGCTCCTTGCACTAAGCTGGTTTTCTTAGACATTGGTCCCAGTTTTTTATTTAAAACAGAGTGTTGGGCGCCAGTATCTATCATGAAGCCAACGGGTTTCCCCTCCACATGTATGGTTACCCAGGACTCGGGGAGGGGTGCCGAGTCTCGACTCCCCTAGTCACTGTCTTCCCCCGCATATAGAACTCGAGTTCCAGGGGGGATTTTCTCTCTCTGGGTCATTCCTCTCCTTGAGTCCCTCTTAGGGCACTCGTTTTTCCAGTGCCCCTGTTCTTTGCAGTAGGCGCACTGATCCTTCTTTAGGGCCTGCCTTTTTGGTTTTTCTTTTTCTCCTGTCCGGGGGTCTCAAGGTTCCCTCAATTCTGTTCCGGCCTTTATCCCCGCAAAAAGAATCTGGGCTAGCTCCTTCTGGTTCTTCTGGTTTTCCCTCGCCCTATGTTCCCTATCTTCTTTCCTGATCTTCTCCGCTAATTCCCTTTCCTCCCGCCGAATTCGCTCTTCCCTTTCTTCTGGGGTCTCCCTATTATTAAATACCTTTTCAGCTACTTTCAGTAAATCCTGTATTGTCTGTTCTCCCAATCCCTCTACTTTTGTAATTTCTTCCTAATATCTGGGGCTGCCTGATTTACAAACGCTAACAGAACTGCAGCGCGTGACTCCTCAGCCTGGGGGTCCTTAGGTGTATATTGCCTGAAAGCTTCCATCAGCCTCTCTAGGAAGGCTGCCGGGCTTTCAGTGGGCTCTTGCCTTACTAAATTTACCTTTGCCAGATTTGTCGGCTTTCTTGCTGCAGCCCGCAGGCCAGCCATTAGAGTCTGGCGGTACACTCGGAGACACTCCCTACCTTCCACCCGCTCAAAATCCCAGTTAGGCCGCAACAGAGGAAACCCCTCGTCCACAAGCTGAGGCTGGGCGGTTGGCCTCCCGTCGACCCCTGGGACCCGTTTCCGTGCCTCTGCCAGAATTCGCTCCCGTTCTTCCGTGGTGAAGAGCACCTGCAACAGCTGCTGACAATCATCCCAGGTGGGATTATGAGTGAACAAAATGGAATCTAAGAGGTCAATGAGGCCTTGGGGTTTCTCTGAGAAAGGAGGGTTTTGGGTCTTCCAATTGTACAGGTCACTCGTGGAAAAGGACCAGTACTGATAGGTTCGCTCTCCATCCGGGTTAGTTGGTCCCACTCGGACGGGGAGCGCCTGAACAGTGGATGAAGGTAACTCTGGGTCCCCAGGGTCTTGCTTACCCCTATCTCCCTTAGTTTTCCCCCGGGTCCCCAATGCGGGTCCCCCCTCACGGTCGGTTCCCGTTGGCCCTCTTAATCCTCTCGGTTCACCTGTGGGAGCTTCTCTCCTCGGAGGGGATTGCAAGGAGGGCACATATGGCGGAGGCCTTATCTCTGTTTCTAGATCTATCAGGTTTGGATAAGATGATTCCTGAAGGACTGGTTTTGGGTCCTCTTTCTTTTTGGTTTCCTCTGGGGGGGGTCTCCATCACCAGGACCTGTGAATTGGAGGAACTAGGAAGTTTGTGAACAAAAGGTTTTAACCATTTAGGCGGATTTTCCACTAGATCCTGCCAGACCATGACATAGGGGACCTGACTCGGATGGCCCCAGGGATCAGGAGCCATAATCTTCTCCTTCACAGCCTGTATGATGGACAGTTGAAAGGTGCCTTCCGGAGGCCATCCAACCTGAAAGGCGGGCCACTATGCAGAACAAAAAGTTATTAATTTACTTTTCTTGACTAGCAAAGACAAGTTATGGGCCCTGGCCCTGACATCCGAAAAATGGTCAGTCATGAGAGAAAGTGGGGTAGATTCTCCCTGCCCCATGGTCAAAGAATAAATGGTATGGAAGAGAGAGAGGAAGTCACTGAGAACGACCACCAAAAATCCTACCGGGAGTGGTGGCGGCCAAGAGGTTGGGCTTATGGTATGCTTTTGGAACTGTTTATGTGCCTGCGTCGTTGCACGGAAGTTTTCTTGCTGGGGGCGGGCACCCTAGGGGTTTCTAGCCCGTTCCGTGACCCCCTTATCCTCTCATGGGAGTCTTCAAGTGGCAGGCGCCCTAATGGCCTTTAAGTGCCTGACCCGTGCCCACAAGAAGAATTTTAGGCCACGTCCTCAGTTAGGGATGTTAAAGGAGAGTTTCACCTGTTCGGGCTCTAGTTACTGAGGCTCACTTATTGTAGGGCCTTCAGAGTCCGCCAGAGTGTAGCCCTGGCCAGGACTCATCAATTGCCCCCACAACCGTTCGCCTGTTCACTGAAACTCCCGAAAAGAAAAGGAGTTGAGGGCAGATCAGAGAAGAAGAGAAGGAGAATAAGTCAGAAGTGAGAAAGAACGATGCACCAGAAGAGAACGAGACTAGAGACAATGCCGGCACACACAAAAACACGGAGAGCCAAAGACAAACACATGGACAAACAAACGTTGGCTGACGACACAGCGCTGGGTTTTCGGGCCCCCTGAATTTTCTTGCCTCCCGGTAGCAGATTCACCTTACCGAATGGCGTCCGCTGTTCACCAGACTCGGGGTCGGGAGAGGAACTTTCCTTCCCGTGGAGTCGGCTGCCTCCCAGTGCGTCCGCTGGCCTCGGCCTTATGCCGGCTGGCCCCCCCCTTTATAGAAAGGCTTCCTTCTGCGCCAGATACCTTCCTGCTTCCCAGCAGGGCCTTGGATTTACTCTGGACTTTCCTGAGCACCGGTGTTATTATTTATCCTTCCCATTTGTCCCATAAGCGTTCTCTTCTTCCTATCAAGGGATCCCGGACGAACCCCCAAATGTTATGCCCGATGTCCGAATCCCCGAGCGGGAAGAGAGAGAAGGTTTCCAAGACAATGCAACTCGCAAAAAAGGGAAGTTTATTACTGTCTCGAGCCAGGGCTTTCTGCCACAAACATCACAGTGGTGCAGGGTCAGAAAGCGCCGAGCTCAAGCTTGTTACACAAATTTATAAAATATGCAAAAGCGGTTAGTAGCTGGCTTAAGCAGATTGGTTACATGTTTGCAAAGCATTTCTATTGGTACAGACTTTCGCGGGCTTTTTTCAAACCTGGGCGTTTGCGGGCTTTTCAGCTCTCCCTTTGTTCTTATTGGGCGCATATTGATTGGCTGGCTCCAGGTTACCTGATGGGGGTAGGGAATCTTACCATTTCGGGGGAAGCTAAAACTTAGGTCCAGGCCGCCCGTCATGGTATTAACCCTGGCAGCCTCACAGAAATATTCTGAATAAAGTAGCTTTTTTTGCTTTGTTAATAGTCACCAAGTTCCATGTCAAATGCTTTTAGAGGATTGGTCCTCAAACACCATTTTCCTCAAAGGAAATACAAGATGAGTGCACTGCCCTGTTTTCTCACCTTCTTCAAAGGCTAATGAGGGCATGAATTTGCCTGGGATCACAGATGCTCCAGGTCACTCTTAGAAAAAGCATCTAAAATTGGTCCACATTCACATCCTCCTTCCTAGCAAGATGACTTTAAAAAATTTTCTTGACCAAAAAGTATAGTCAGAACCTGGTAGAGTTATTTTATTTGGTGGGAATGCTTAAGACTTCAAGCCCTAGAGATACAGCATCTCAGTAACTCTGAAAAAACTGCTCCAAAGAGGCACAGGGGAAGTAGGCTATATACAGGTTTGCAACAAAGGGAGCAGGAAGTCTGAACATCAAAGATCAGGTATCAAGTTAAGGAATTTAGCATTGTATGTATGCGAAGATGCAAGCCTCTGGACTCACTGAATTCAATTCTTTCATATGCATACCAGCTATCTGGGGCCAATCCTGTTTCCTTGTTCACCTTTAGGAGTGGCAGATGGCTGCTTCTTGCATTCCCCCAGCTCCTCCACAATCACCATGGGGAGTGGGAGCATCCCCTGGATCAGTTTTGGGAGTCCTCATTCACAATTGGAGACCAGAAATCATTGATGGCTGGGACATTTCTTGTTTGTTGATACGGCAGGAGATATTCTCATTTCACAAACTCATGGAAAAAACCCAATCCTGAACATTCTTGTATGTTCTTCCCTGAGATGTCACATCACCTGTTTTTAACCTGTTCCTGGGCACCAGACTTGGGTGTGGGTTTCAAAGTGGGAGTTTGCTGGTGGGAGAGATTGAATACAGCTTTCCTTATCCTACCTATATTTTCATGGGCCAATTAAAACTCTAACTCTAGGTAACTACCTCTGCCTTTTCATCTCTCATTCCCTAGGTTACTTTATCTGTTTATTCCTCAAGCAGATATAGATTCCTCCTTGCTCTCCTGCCATGTCTAGTTGGTTATCAAATCCTTAGGAATCCATTCTTTCCATCCCTTCCTACTGTTTCTTCAGGACCTTGCCATTTCTTGTCTGTCCAATTATCTATCCTTCTGAGCAAATTATATCAGCTCATATTTCTCTCTAAGTTGGTGGATGGCAAATTGGTGCTCACACACACCCTGCATCCACATGGGACAGGAGGGCAAGAAAGTGGAAACTTAGGCAGAGGGGATCCAGAAGAAGGGATAGATGGGAAAATCAGGTGCGTTTGTCTATTTATGTTTCAAAGATGTGGATGGAGGGGTCTGATATGATTGAATTCTTAAAGGAAGAATTTTAGACTAATGTGCTCCTCTGAAAACATACTGTTTCAAGATTGCTTTAATCTGGTTAGTACTGAAAATGTAAACATGATCCTGCTGTGATTCTTCAGGGCAGAGAGAGCTGTCATGTAGGAGTGGCCAAGTAAAGATTATATTTCACAACACCACCGCCCCCCACCCCCCAATTCCACTGTGGACATGTGGAGAGGCTGTTCAACTAATATAAGACCTGAGAGTGATGGCCTGTTTTTTTTTTTTTTTTTCATTTATTTTTATTAGTTGGAGGGTAATTACTTTACAATATTGTAGTGGTTTTGCCATACATTGACATGAATTAGCCATGGATTTACAAGTGTTCCCCATCCTGAACCCCCTCCCACCTCCCTCCCCATCCCATCCCTCTGGGTCATGCCAGTGCACCAGCCCCGAGCACTTGTCTCATGCATCCAACCTGGACTGGCGATCTGTTTCACACTTGATAATATACATGTTTCGATGCTGTTCTCTCAGGTCATCCCACCTTTGCCTTCTCCCATAGAGTCCGAAAGTCTGTTCTATACATCTGTGTCTCTTTTTCTGCCTTGCATATAGGGTTATCGTTACCATCTTTGTAAATTCCATATATATGTGTTAGTATACTGTATTGGTGTTTATCTTTCTGGCTTACTTCACTCTGTATAATGGGCTCCAATTTTATCCATCTCATTAGAACTGATTCAAATGTATTCTTTTTAATGGCTGAGTAATATTCCATTGTGTATATGTACCACAGCTTCCTTATCCACTCGTCTGCTGACGGGCATCTAGGTTGCTTCCATGTCCTGGCTATTATAAACAGTGCTGCGATGAACATTGGGGTACATGTTGAAAGGTTACACTGACTGCAGGCGGGAAGGCTCCAGCCAGAAAATGCTGACAGAAAACTCCCCCCCACCCACCATCTCAGCCGAAAGGTTTCAGATAAGCCCGCTGCCAGGCCGACTGACAGGGACAGACATCCACCAATCAACAGCCGTTGCCAGGCAGACTGATGGACGCGAAGGCACCAAGACTCGGGCCAATGAAAAAAACCGACGCGGGACCTAGAGGTCCAATCAGCACCTTGGTCCCGCCACTTCCGTATCCGCCGGGGTATACAGGTGTTGCCCCGCCTCCCCGCAGATTGCAGACTCCGTTTTTTACTTGCTCGCGCGTGGGATCTCTGCCCGGGAGCGATTGCCCAATAAAAGCCTTTTGATACTCTGGCTCCCCTTTGTCTTGTCGCGGTTCTTACACATGTGTCTCTTTAAGTTGTGGTTTCCTCGGTGTGTATGCCTAGGAGTGGGATTGCTGGGTCATATGGCAGTTCTATTTCTAGTTTTTAAAAGAATCTCCACACTGTTCTCCATAGTGGCTGTACTAGTTTGCATTCCCACCAACAGTGTAAGAGGGTTCCCTTTTCTCCACACCCTCTCCAGCATTTGTTGCTTGTAGACTTTTGGATAGCAGCCATTCTGACTGGCATGTAATGGTACCTCATTGTGGTTTTGATTTGCATTTCTCTGATAATGAGTGATGTTGAGCATCTTTTCATGTGTTTGTTAGCCTGATGGCCTGGTTGTGAGTTGAACCCTCCCAGTTCCTGGCTGACGGCTCTGCATGGTGTCCAGGGCTCAGACCTACAGTCACGCTTGCAGTCTTCATAGTTCTAGACTGTGCTTGGGGATGGGAAGATGCCCAGGACTTCTCCCAGGGCAGCTTACATGGCTATTCACCATTGGGAAGTGATGAAGTAAATGACATATGATGAAAGAAATAAAGTAGACCCACCAAGAAGTTCAGGGAACTCCAAGAAATGCAGATAAACGATCAAATTCAGGGAAAGAACATGTGAACAAAATAAGATTTAAAAATTATTATTTATTTTATTATCGTTTTCAATTTTTGGTTTCACTGGGTCTTTGTTGACACACATGGGCTTTCTCTAGTTGGAGCAAGCAGGCACTACTCTTCTTTGTGGACGGCAGGCCTCACTCTGTGGGGGCTGCTCTTGTTGTGGAGCATAGGCTCTAGGTGCACAGGCCTCAGTAGTTGTAGCATGCTGGCTCCTATCAGCAGTTTGCGGGTCCTAGAGCACAGAGTAGTTGTGCACAGGTTCTGAGTTGCTCCGCAGAATAAATTCAGTTGTTTTTTTTTTTTCTGTACGGAGACTGAAATCATAAAAATGGAAGCAAAAAGGGAGTTTGCTGATGGTTTGTGGTTAGGATTCAATGCTTTCACTGCTGTGCCTGTATTCTATCCTGGTCAGACAACTGTGCAATGAGGCAAAAAAAGAGATTCCTCAAGCTGTGCAATGAGGCAAAAAAAGAGAGAAGGAACCAAACAGAAATTCTGTTGCTTAAGGTTACAATGAATGAAATGCAACAAAATAAAAAGTGCTACAGAGAGCATCAGCAACAGTAGAAGAATCTTTGAGGCACAAGATGAGAAAATTGAAATTAGCCAGCCAGAGGACAAAGAAGAAAAAAGAATGAAAAAGTGTGAAAGAACCTGTGCGAACTTTGGGATGACATTCACAGTAACAACCTGCCCTTTATTGGGGTCCCAGAAGGAGAAGAGAGGGAGGAAGGGACAGAGATTGTACTTAAAGAAATAATACCAGGTAAGTTACACATCTGATGAGACTTAAGCATCCAAGTTCATGTAGCTAATAGGTCACCCCTCAGAGTTCACTCAAAATGATCGTCTCCAAGACACACTGTTTATAGTCAAGACAAAGAGAGAATTTTAGAAGCATCAAGAGAAAACCAAATGCTCACAAAAAAGAAATTCCCTTATGAATATCAGTGGATTTCTCAGAAGAAAGCTATTAAACCAGGACAGAAAGGGATGATATATTCAAACTGATGAAAGTAAACCTGCCAGTCAAGAATACTTTTCTCAGGAAGGTTGTCTTTCAGAAATGAAGATGAGATAAAGACTTTCCCAAATAAACAACAGTTGAGGGAGTTCACCAACACAGGTTTGTCTTATAAGATTGCCAGAGGGAGTTCTTCAAGCTAAATGAAGGATGTTAATTATTATATGAAAGAAGTGAAATTATGCAACAGACTTGTAAATGTAAATGTGTAACCCAATACAGAATACTCTAACACTGAATATGGTAGTGTGTTAACCATTTAGCTCTAGTCTAGGGGAAGTATTAAAATAACTATAGAGAAAAATATTTTGTTAGTGATATGCAATATAAAGAGAGGCAAATTCTGACATCAAAAACAGAAAGTATAGGGAGTGGATCAAAAGGTAGAGCTTTTGTATGTGATTGAAATTAATTTGTTATCAGTGTAATAGAGACTACTATGTCTATAAGATGTTATATGTGAGCCAAGAGGCAACAAAAATGTGAAAACCTACAGTAGATTCACAAAAAGTAAAGAGAAAAAATATCAAAGCACATCATTATCCAAAATCATCCGTTCACAGTTCTAACTGTTGGACGGAACAGTCGAGTTGTCCTGGTCTCTACAGCATCCTTAAAGATCAGCCCCAGAGGACTCTCCTTTCACAAAATAAAAGACTAATTAGTCTGTTTGTTTTTATAAGCTAAAGAACTCTTTCTGCACCTCATCTCCTTCCTTATATCATATAGATGGTGCAGCTGTACTTTTTTAACTGCAAATTTTCATCCTGTGATATTCTTGTGTGGTTTTAATTGCAAAACTGCCAAATCATAAATCATCCCAATACCCTGTCTCCTCTGTTGGGTCTGACTAAGACTTAATAAGAAGCCACATGTGAGTGCATTGTGGTTTGTCTTGTGTATCCTTAGAGATAGAGATTTGCAGAGTTCGTTGTGATGTATCTGATGGTGATGTGTGCCTTCTTTTTGAAAATCAAATTTTGCCTTGTTAATTGCTGAAAGCATTTGCCTTTAAAACAAAGATATCAATTAGCTAAATGATGTCCTCAAAACTAGTTCTTTATATTTAAGATACTTTCTTTTAAAAGTCTAGCATAGTGCCGTTCAGTCATTCAATAAACATTAGCTGAGCATCTATTAACCTATAGAGAGTGGAAATACAGAGCTTATACACAGGAACAGGCCTCACTCCAATCCTGGGCCCTGGCAGGGCCTCAGCAGATGCCTGCAGCCTGTAGGAGCCTTGGATATCATGCCCAGATGTGGAAGGATTCGATGATAAGGAAAAGAGAATCTGTTCACAGACTTTTAGATGTTAAAGGAGGAATACATGTGGCTGTATTTCCAGTTTTCTTAAGCTGGTCTGCAGGCTGGACTCAGCTGCACCAAAGTTCCATGTGCAATAGAGCATCAGTTCATAGAGTTCAAGTCTGAGCAACCACTCAGCCTTTGAACTATGAGGGCCACTCCAGTGCCACTAATCTTGGGTTTAAGAGGCTTAAGAATGACCACCCACAGGAGCTCAATAGCTCTCGAGTTGGTCATTACATCAACTCTGAGCAGAAGTGGATTAATCATGAAGCTAATGAAGCTTCACTTTCACAGCCTGTCCTTACACCAGCCCCTTCCAAGTCCCATGAGGGAAGCCCTAGGGCTGTGCTCACAAGGATATAGGTTTTGAAACAGCCATTTTCTTGAGATGAGGAAAAAAATATTCAGCAAAATCATTTCTTAACCAAATGTGAAGTAGTTAATTAAGTGCATGGAGCACTAAATCCAGGAATCAAATTTGTTCAGGAAATCAAGAAAAAACTTAGGGGGCTTAGAAAGTACATGCTGCCTTCTCATTAGTACATTATTGGTGGAAGGTAAAAACAGGATCAAAGATGATGAACTGACTAACTCAGAGGAAAGAAGAGCTGTTTAAGGATGAAGGTCAAGATGCTAAGAGACAAATTCGGGAAACTGAGCCTGACTGTCAGCACAGAGTGATGTAAAGGGAACAGGAGATGCACCAGGGCGGGTGCTGTTACACGGGATTTAGATCTAGTTGTTGGTCAGTCAGAAATGGTGACTGAGAAACACCCAAATCCAAGAGAGGAAACAAGGTGAGACCTGAGGGAGCAGCTTGGGATGAAGACACAGAAGGAAGAGGAGATCCAGGAAAGTACCTGCTTCATGTGACACATTCTGTCTTCTTTTCAAGTCTTCTTTCTCCGTTGTATCCATCAGAGGAGACTCTGTTCTGCTGCTGGAAAAAAGGACCCCCAAATCTCTGTCACATACACACACATATATACACACACAGACACAAATGCACACACACACACACTCATATCGAGCACACTCATCACAACCTACAGATGTTTGTGATCAGTGAGGCTCTTGCACGTGCACCATCTGGAACACGCAGCTTCTGTGACAGGAAAAAGAGAGAGACTACAGAGTCACATTTGGGCTTTTCATGCCTCCACTCAGAAGTGACACAGGTGAAAACACTCATGTTTCATTGGCCAGAATGAGTCGCTGGGGAGTAGAAATACAGCTATTTGACGAGTATTACTGTCTATCCACATCCTTCAGTAGAATTCTTGAGAGTAGTGTTTTCAGTTTTTTCTCACCTTGGAGAAGCTTCTGAGGTACAGCTCTGTGCAGAGATTGAATGTGATCTGACCCTCCGGAGTGGGCTTGAAGGCATTTTATATTTGGCTCCTTTGGCTGGTGTGTCTCTGACTCCTTACTCCACCAAAGCCTGTGCTGAGTGGGATTAGTCAGATTTGTGTCTTCCCTGCCCCCACCACCCTTCCCCACTCAGTATCACTAACTGCGTAGTGATTTTCAGCATTTGTTCATGTGTTCATTTCTCATCCAGTATTTGTTAAACTCCTTCTATGTGCCTTCACTTGACCCTATAGAAACATTGAAGAACAACACACAATGCTTGCTCTCAAGAAGCCCCCACTTTAGAGACAATAAGAAAACTTTTACAGATTGAAGAGACACAGCAGTAATTTTGAGCTGGAGGAATTAGAAAGAGTTCACAGAGGTGACAACTCTGTGCATTTAAAACCAGGGAAAGATATACATATTTTCTTTCTGTAGTGGGCTTGAAAATATGTCCTCTAGAATTCAAATATGCATTAATGTAATATTCGCTATTTTTATAACTGATTTCATCTTGTGCAGTAGCAAGTGGTGTTTGAACAGATTGAAAGTTCCACAAAGTTAACACAGACTCTCCCATTTAAACTTGCAGACTCTCCCATTTAAAATTTGTCCCCCAAGTTAGCTCGGGTTTATGGTAATAATTATGTTGTCGACTCTAGTTGAAGCTCCCTGATGAGACTGGTTTTCCTATATTTAAGGAGACATCTTGTCTCTCCTGCTACAGATGGTGTCTGGGGTGGGAGGGTCTCCTTACTTCCCAACAGCAGTGGGGAAGGGTCCTTGATCTGCATGCTCTCCACTTAGAATCTGCTTGTCTTTGATTTAGTAGCTTTGATTGCTCTGGTCTCTGGGTATCTGAAGCTGCACTATGAAGGAATGAATGAGGCCAATTCAGTGCCATGTTCCCTGTTAGATGTTGCTGGTTATAGATTGTAAAGGGCTGAAGAGAGATGACAGTCTGGACCTCAGCCAGCTCATGACCAAGCTCATCACATGCCCTTGTGAAGAAGTGGTTTTTGGTAAAGAAGCCTTTACCAAACTTGGTCACATCCATACAAGGGACACAGATGGTGAGGTGGGTCTCCAACACTTTGGTGTAACAAATCATTTAATTGTTTCCTTTTAAAGTTGTATAGTTATTTTTTAATCCTAAAATATTTTGTATATTAGTCACTCTGATTGGTCCTGAAAATGTCCCTCTACCAAGGATATTTAATTATTAATTTTCCCAGCAAAGAGATTACTTACCCTCTGAAACCTCCATATTTTCATGGTGATTTGGGCATAATAATGTTACATATTGTATTGCTTTACAATCCATAAGATGAAATGAACAGTCTAAGTTAAAGAACAGGATTCTTCCTGCTCTTTACTTCTGCGCTTCTAATTCAATACGGAAGCTGTAAAACTAAATTTTTTTATAACAGAATTTCTTCCTGTTACAGTTATGTGTGGTTTGAATTGAAAATATGCCAAATGATAAGTATATAAACATCCGAACCACACGGCCATATCTGATTAAGACCAGAACAGGAGGCTTCAAGGTGTTCACCTGTCAGTGTGCTGAGGTCTGTCTTCTTTATCTTTGTATATACAAAGACGCAGCATTTATACATGTTTAGAGCTGGCTGTCTCAGCACTGCTCTTGGAATGGGGCTAGCCTTGTTTCTGGTATTGCAACTGACTGCATTCATTGCAGAGAAGTGTAGAAATGAACCATACATAGCTTTTACCATTTAATCATATTGAAATATCATTACAACAAGTGACACAACTTACATTGTGCTGTTAAGTCCTCACATCAAGTTAAATTATATTTCAAAAGATTTCTTTTGATTGAAATGATTTGTGCAAAATACCTGGCTGACATTCATTCATTCAGGTATACAATAGACAACATTTAGGATTTTTAATTAGCAGGCACTGGGGATAAGGAGGTGAATTAGACATAGAACATTTATCAAGTCCATTTATAAAGTAAAATTAGCAAGTAAACAACTTAATTCATGAGGTTCACAGCTGGTAAGGTCAAGGTTCTTGAGCAGTAGAACCTCTCTCTGGGGCACAGAGAGAAGGGGTGATGTGTGGAAGACACAACTCTGACCCCAATCACCATCACAGCATGTGGTTCTGGGAGAGTTTTGACAGTTCCAGTCAAGGCTCCAGGTAACAGAATTGAGTTCCCGTTCTAGAGTCCTGGGATTCCTGGGATGGGATGGAGAGATGAGCCCTAATATTGCTTCTCCGCCACTATGATGTACTACAATTAACTAGTGGTTATTTCTCTTACTAAGGCCAACTCATTTAATTCTAACCAAAACTGTCATCTATACACAAACATAACCCTTCGTTTATAGACAAAGCCACTATACAGAGAGTGTAAGGACCCTGTTCAAGCGCACACACATGGTATGTGGCTGAGCTCTCAGTCAGGCCAGGACAGACTGGCTCCTGAGCCTGTCCTCCTGATCCCTGAAGCTCATTGTTGACATAGCTGGGTTAGTGTCCTCCCTAAAGCTTTCCTCCTTCAAATCTTGGATGAGACTGGACACTGAGATTTCCTTATGTGTCAGAGAAGACGAACCTTCATTAGAGGATGAGTTGGTCCATGCTGACCCTGCATCCCCAGCTCTGGGGTAGAGGATGCTGCCTGGGCACAGCCTGCCAGCCCTGGGTTAGCCCCTCCTTCCAGCCCACTCCATCCTTATAACAAAGTATGGAGTCCCTAACAGTATGTTACCTGCAGGATCTCAATCCTGAGGTGAGACCATGTGTACCTGGTTCACTAAATGCATCCCTGTGTCATCCTGTAGGAGGAATGACTGGACTCCAGGAAGCACATCCTGTATTCTAGGTGTTTGTCTGGTGGTTTCTGGTGATGGTGTGGAGTGGAGTCCATAACTGGGTAAAGAATGGTGACTCTGGGCCCAGAGGGAGTAGAGTATTGACTCTAGTGACTGAGCAGATCCTGTTCCTACTCCAGTGCCTGAGTTTTTACTCTGGTTCTGACATTTATAATCAGTTATCATCACTACTGTGTTAAGCATCCAGAAGGAAATGGGGTTCATGTACAGATGGGGGCTTGGAAGTCAGAGGAACACAGGACAAGTAAGTGTTATAAAATAACAGGTTAGTATTAACATATTTAGAGGGAGAAAAGCATGTGTTCAATTGACTTTTCTCCCTTTTCACTTACCTGAGTCTCAAGTAGGAAGGACGGGCATGGCAGGACAGAGAAGCTGTGTCTGCTGACTGGGATGAGGCGTCCTTCCAGTGAGGGATTCGACAGGGCTGTAGCCTGGTCCACAGCTGCCCTCCGTGTTGGCTTCACCGAGACCTTCAGGTGTGGGTGGGGGAGGGTGTGAAGCCATCTCTGAGCTCTGGTGGGGACTCTGAGGCGTGTGTGTCAGCAGATGGATCCTTACCCCATTTGTGATGAAATGATGAGAGTCAGGGTGAGTGGGCTTCAGGGTGGGTTTTTGTGGAGCACAAAGGTGCATCATGGGAATCTTTAGCCCGAGGGAGGATGAGGAATGAGGGCAGTATGTTAGTGATGTTGAATTTTAATGGGGGAGCTCTGTCTTGCACCATTAGGGCCCTTCTCAGTCTCTATACTCATCCTTCGTCTACTTTCTGGAGAGCATCTGGGAGCTTCTCTGATCAGTGGAACACAACAAGGCAGCAATGGCCACACTGGACATCAGTTGCTTCTGCTTGGCTCTGTGCCGTCAATCCACCTGGCTTCCATTCTTGCCACTAACTTTCCTCTTAAACTTAGAATGAATGAACCCTCTTCTCTTTTCTGCTTCATTTGCCTCTTCTTTGCCCCTTGCCTGCAGCCATTGTGCAGTGGAATACTTTCTATTTATCCCTCTGTCTGGGGGCAGTTCCCTTAAATAATATCTTGCGTCTTCTTTAGTTATGGCTTATAATACAAGTGGGTTCTGAATCCTATCAAATAAAACTTTCTATATGCAAAGGGGGAAAATGTGAAGTTTAGAAAATGTCAATCTTTCTAAGCTACATATTTTCTTCTAGAGTTTCCCACTCCTATTTTGGAGGGCTAGGGTTGAATAATGACTACTATTTTCTCTTTGTTTCCTATAACAGCAATCTCTTTCTCTCCTGAAGCATCATTTGTTGACTAGCTGAAAGGGGTATTTCACAAAAAAATTAAATGCAATAAACGGAAAGGAATTTAGCTTGTCTGAAAATCCCTTATAGGGCTTCCCAGGTGGTTTAGCAATAAAGAACCCGCCTGTCAATGCAGGAGACACAGGAGACGTGGGTTTGATCCCTGGGTCGAGAGGAACCCCTCGAGAAGGAAATGGCAACTCATCTTAGTATTCTTGCTTGGGAAAGCCTATGGACAGAGGAACCTGGCGGGTTACAGCCCAGGGGTCACAAAGACTAGGACACAACTGAGCATAAATACACCTTCTCCAGGACCCAGTGTCCAGATCATTCTGAGAAGAGAAGAAAGACCTGCAGTCTCAACCCCTCAACTTAATGGTTTCCACCTCACCCTCTCCATGGTCACCTGTGAATTCCTACAACTCTTGTCCTCATTTTCTGCTGGCCCAATAAGTATTCTTGTATTTCAAGCCTTCTTGTAGTACTCTGCTTCCGGCCTGAGGTCAGTACTGGGGAGATCAATATTTGATTCCACTAAAGTTATTCTCCACAGGCCAATTGATTCCACAACTTGACCCTGTGCGACCTCACAGCTCTTGGGGATTGGCCAGGGTGATCAGAGGAAAAAAAGGTACTCATAGTTTTCTACACCAGCCCTGGTCATGGGGCCTGGCTTTCAGGACCACGGGAGCAGGAGGTCAAAGGACCGTGATGCTCATATAAGGAGATGTTGAAGATGCAGAAGCTCATTGGTGTTTGAGCTTCAGAAAGTGGCAGATGCAGCCTCCGATAGTGCCTGAAATGGTGAAAGGTGTCGCTATTGGCTCTCAGGAGGAAGGATGTAGGGGACGGCCTATATAGACCCTGGTTGGCACCCTGACGCCTCCTTACATGCTGATCCTGCAGCTGGGACTGTGACCTTGAGGACGTGAAGTCAGGATGGCTCGGAGCCAACACCTCTCCCTCCAGGGACTCTGTGTCCTCCTCCTCAGCACCGTGGTGGGTGGTCAAGGTAAGAGCTGCCCCTCTGTCCTGGGTCTACACCAGGTAGTGGACATCTTGATAAAGGGAAAGGGGTATGGAGTTGTGTTTTAGTGTTTTTGTCCAAAAATGAAGCACTCCGACTGTGAACACTGGTCCCTTTCCTGTGGGGAGTCATTGGTCATAGTGGCAGATTTTACAGAGCAGTGGGGTTTGATCTGGACCGAGGTGGGTCAACCTGACTCCCCTCGCTGTCTCCCTTGTTCTCAGGGAGCTTCTAGGAGTCCCGTGACTCCCAGTGTGTGCAAATTCCAGTGACTGACCTCAGCTTGGACTCTGGGCTGTTCCCACACGCTCCATATGCCTGGTGTGTGAGCACCGCCTTTAGATCCCCGTGTTTCCTGTGTCTGTGCTCCTGTAGGCTCTGTGCTTGTGTGTGTGTGTGTGTGTGTGTGTGTGTGTGTGCAGGTGCGGAGTGTGTGAGGGTGTGTGTGTGAGGAGTGTGTGAGGGTGTATGTGTGTGTGAGGAGTTTATGTATTTGTGTGTGTGAGGGTGTGAAGAGTGTGTGTGTGTGTGTGGAGTATGTGATGACTGAGTGGTGTATGAGGGTGTGTGAGGAGTATGTGAGGGTGAGTGAGGGTGTGTGAGGAGTGTTTGAGTAGAATGTGAGGGTGTGTGTATTTGTATGAGAATATGTATGTGTGTGTGTGGGAGTGTGTGAGGCTCTGTGTGTGTGTATGTGTGTGTAAGGGGGATGGATCCTGTCTCTGTGAGATGAACGGGGCCACTGAGCAGGGACTGAGTCCGTTGGTCTGTGAAGCACACAGGGTCTCACAGCACTGGGTGTCATGGCCGCTCCTTGGGGACTGAGTCCGTTGGTCTGTGAAGCACACAGGGTCTCACGCACTGGGTTTCATGGCCGCTCCTTGTAACTGGACCAGAGACAATCGTGCACCTGCCTGCCTCTCTCTGGCTCCTCTCGCCCATCCCCCGGGCTCCCCTTTGCTTGTTGCCGTATCTGCCCAGCACTAGGCTCTGTGAGAGGCTCCGCCTGCTGGCCTCACCTGTTCCCAACAGGTGTCCATTATGGAGCAGAGAAGCCCGCATCCAGGAGAGAGGACCTCTTGTCTGTAGAGATCAGTTGATGCATAGCCTCAGGTGTATAAGTTCCTAAGTCCCTGCCCTGGTTCCTGTGACTCATTTCCTGTCGTGCTGGGGGCCTGGGATGGTCCTTTCCCCTCCCAGGAGCTGCTGTGACTCCGTAGGGAGCTCTTTCTCTCGTGCCCTCTCCTGCCCCTCCCTGGGAGCTGCTTCCCCCTGAGTGAGAGTGGAGTATGTTATCAATCCTTCTGTCGTGGTCTGCAAGGTTTCTTTGGAGAAATCCGCTGATCTGCTTAGGGGAGTCTTCTTGGGTGACAGAATATTTTTCTTCTCCTTAGACTTTTAGAATTCTCTGTCTTTGTATTTGGACAGTTTACTCTGTGAGTCTTGGAGAAGGTTGTTTTGGATTGAAATTTTCGGGTTACTTATTAGCTTCTTGAACTTAGATGTCCAGATTTCCCCCCAGGTTTGGGAAATTCTCAGCCTGTCTTTCTTTCTTTGCTAAGTCCCCTTGCTGCATGCGGGTTTTCTCTAGGTGCGGTAAGCAGGGGCTACTCCTCGCTGAGGTGCACAGACTTCTCACTGTGGTGGCTTCTCTTGGTGCAGAGCACAGGCTCTAGGTGCACAGGTTTCAGTAGTTGTGGCACACTGGCTTAGTTGCTCTGTGGCATGTGGAATCTTCCTGGACCAGGGATTGAACTCATGTCCCCTGCATTGTCAGGCATATTCTTATCCACTTCACCACCAGGGAAGTCCTCAGCCATTATTTCTTTTCTCCTTCACTTCTCCTGTGACTCCATTCAATACATTGTTTCTCTTTATGGTGTACACAGTTCCCACTGCTTTCTATGTTCCTTTCATTCTCTTTTTGTTCCTCTAATCAGATACTTTCAACTGACCTTGCTTCTAACATTCTTTTATTTTTTTCTTTTCCTTGGTCAAGTTTGTTGTTGAATCTCTGTACTGAATTCTTCAGGTTACTCATTGTTTTGTGTTCATGCTAAATTGCCTCTGTCATGTGTGACTCTTTGTGACCCCATCGACTGTATCCTACCAGGGTCCTCTGTCCATGGGATTCACCAGGCAAGAATACTGGAGTAGGTTGCTATGTACGCCTCCAGGGGATCTTCCAGACCCAGGGATCGAACCCGAGTCTCTTACATCTCCTGCACTGGCAGATGGGTTCTTTACCACTAGCACCACCTGGGAAGCCCATTTATTTATTATTCAGCTTCAAAATATCTGGTTAGTTCTTTTTTTTTAAATTTTATATGTCTTTATTGCTCTTATTTTATTTGTATTATTTTCCTGGTATCAGTAAATATTTGAATTCTCTTGTAACTCTCTTAGCATCTTTTGAAATATTATTTTGAATTCTTTGTCAGGCAATTCTTGGATCTCCATTAATTTGAACTGGTTACAGGAGGTTTGCTGTATTCCTTTGGTGGGATTTTGTTTCCCCGATTCTTCTTGATGTCTTATTCTCTTGTAGATGTCTGCACATTTAAAAAAGCTGTGACCTCTGCCAGACACTAAGTCCTGATTTCAGTAGAGAAAGCCTTTCACCTCTGGGTAGGGGCACACTGGAATGTACTGCAGGGTGCCAAGTGCAGAGGCATAAGGTGGCACTGGGTCTGGGAGAACATGAGGCTGTTTGGCTCAGGCTGCTGACGTCCACAGCATTGACATTGTGTGGTGTTTGGCAAGTGTTGCAGGGGGTCTGCTGTCACTGGAATGGTAGTTGGTGTCCTCAGCAGTGCCTCCGGTTCCAAAGTCTAGGGATCATGACCAGCAGTGGTGGTGGCCAGAGCCAATGGTGTGCACACACTTGGCTTTGGGGGCCTGTTGCAGGTGCCTCTGTGGGGGAGATGATGGTTGCAGATGCTCATGTTGTGGGAAGGCCTAGGAAGGCAGCAAAGGCCAAGACCAACAACGGCTCATTGCTCAAACTCATGTCCATTGAGCTGGTGATGCTATCTAACCATCTCATCCTGTACTGTCCTTCTCCTTTTCCTTCAGTCTTTCCCAGCATGAGGGTCTTCCCCAGTGAGTCAGCTCTTTGCATCAGGTGGCCAAAGTACTGGAGCTTCAGCTCCAGCATCAGTCCTTTCAATAAATATTCAGGGTTGATTTCCTTTAGGGTTGACTGGTTTTATCTCCTTGCTGTCCAAAGAACTGTCAAGAGTCTTCTCAAGCACCACAGATCGAAAGCATCAACTCTTCAGGGCTCAGCCTTCTTTATGGTCCGACTCTCTCATCCATACATGACTACTGGAAAGCCGTCATCTGTGCTTGTTATTAATTCTTTCAGGTGAAAAATCTGCTGCATCTGTCTGCAGAGCAGGTCACTGTGAACTGTGACTGCTCCTGCCATGTGGTTGCTATTGGTCCTTTGCTCTTCTTTCTTTTGCTTAGCCATTTCTATAAGACTGGCTCAGATTTGCAGGTCTGCGGGAAGTGAACCTGAAGCAGGACTTTCATATGGTTCCCCCAAAGGCTAGGGACACTGGTTACTCAGCCTGCTCTTACCCTCCTGGCGAGAGGAACTCTCCTGGCACCCTTGACACTGAGTGATGCTCGTTTGGAGGATGTAATGATGCCTCCAAAATGATAGTATCTTGGCGTGGTCAAACTTGTTAGGGTACTGCAGATCTTTCTGGAGCTGTTTTTGTTACTGATTGCTGTCTAAGTTTGGTCTTTTTTAAGAGGTTGGAGGCTGCTGTCTCCTACATCAGCATTTTGGTAATGACACATTTGAGGTCTTTATTCTTTGAGAGAATGGTTTTGAGTGTAGAGTTTTAGATTGGCATTTTTTTTTTCTTTCAGTAAATCTAAGGCTTAAGTCTACTGTACCCTGACATCTCTTTTTGTTCTTCGGGTTTTAGATGTTAGTTTAGATGTTTCTCAATTTTATACACCTTGTCTTTATCTTAGCATTTTTCTTTCTGTCAATTTTCTGCTGTTATTTCCCATTTTAGTAAAAGTAAGCTAGGTATGGTGTAGTAAAAAAACAAAATGTATCCTTATATAACATGTTCTGTTCACTTTGGCAGGACTTCTGCTATGGTAATTCTTCAAGCACTCAGGTTGTTGAATTCTCCACCATGTATTATGCTCTCACTGCAATACAAGGCTGCAGGATTTGTTGTGGTAGAAAAACATATTGGCTCTTAAGTGTTTCTATGTGGAAGTGACATCATTTGTTCTGCCACTTTGTTGAATGAGCCAGATCACATAGTTATGCTTAACTTCAAATAGGCAAGGAAGTATTACTATTTCCACAAGCTCATAAAAGGAGAATTTTAAATGTTGCTGAACACTAGTAATGTCTCCATCTATAATGTTCCTGCAAATGAACTCCTTTTTAATGCAGAAACCAGAGTTGTCTTAAAACTTAATCGCTAAAGTGACACCTGATCACTTTTGTCAAATTCCATTTGTTAGATGGATGTTACTAGGCACATTCAAGTGTGGATTACACAAGGACATGAACACAGGTGGCAGGAATAACCAGGACACTGTAGAGCCTGTTACCCCAGCCCTCTGTTCCTGAGCTGGATGAGACGCTCCCTGTGGACAGGGAAGGAGAGGGAGGATTCCTTCCTGGATCCCGGGCCACAAGCTGTAACTGAGATGGGGAAGCTGGGCCCTAGTAGCCTTGGGCACATCTACAGGGAGGGCAGCATCCAGAGTCTCTGAAGGCCTGTCCTTGGTGGTGTCCCCGGAGCTGGTTCTGGTTCTACAGGCTCGTGAGAAATACCTGGTGCCTCCCTTCAGTGATGGCACATTGGGGGCTTCAAGTTGGCCTTGTGGGAATGTTTATACCACAGAGGTCAACAAATGCTATATCCTATGTGCTCTTTTACTCCTCAGAGAGCTTATATTTTAAATATTATATCACTGCAAGTCTCCTAATATCTCTCCTGTGTCCTGTGTCTGTTCTCTCTTGCAGATCTGGAGCTGAGGCTGAAGGATGGAGCCCACCGCTGTGAGGGGAGAGTGGAAGTGAAGCACCATGGAGAATGGGGCACAGTGCCTGATCAGAACTGGGGGGTGAAGGATGCATCTGTAGTGTGCAGACAGCTGGAGTGTGGAACTGCGATTGGTTTTCCTGGAAGGGCTTATTTTGGGCCAGGACTTGGCCCCATTTGGCTTTTGTATACCTCTTGTCAAGGCACAGAGTCAACTGTCAGTGACTGTAGGCATTCTAATATTGAAGACTATCGTAATAATAGCTATTCCCATGACCAGGATGCTGGAGTAGTCTGCTCAGGTAAGTCCTGTCTGGTCTGTGTGGGGATCTCTAGCAGGAAAAGCATCTGTTTTATCACCAGAATGACTCGAGATTATGGATTATAGCCTTTAGAACATGCTTGGGTGAAGGCTCTGTGTGATGTGTCACAGAAGGTAGAGAAGTCAGGTCAAAAGTTTCATACAGATACAGCCGCTGTGTTTGACCTCTGTGACATAGTCTTATCATGGTAATTGTTCTGTATTCTTTGACATAATGGTCAGTAGGGTGTGGCTACATGGTGGTGGGGGTGGTCACAGAAGAGTTGTAGGCAACAAGGTTTATCGTACTCATAGGTCCTAAAACTCAGAGTCACCACACTCCATCAGGTTGGTATGTGGGGGATGTGCCAATAGAATAGGCTCAACCAAGCAATGGTGACCCAAAAGGGCATGTTAAGACACATGGACAAGTGACCTTACAGGGGGTCAGGGTGCAGTTACACAAGGAAAAGGTGTGAGGGGATTTCACTGGTGCATTTAAATGTCCCTAGGTCACAGTCAAAGGAAGCCAGAAGTGGAACTTGTGGCAGAAAACAGGGAGCTCACATCACATTTGCAGGGATGTTGAGGGACCAGGAAAATGAAGTCTTGAAGTTTACAACACAGTAGCTGAAGTGCGTCACATATAAGAGGCAGTGAAGCTAAGAGGACCTGAAGTGACTCCTATGAAGTGCTCAGTGCTGTCTATGTGTTTGACCTGTGCCAAGGTGGATGCAGTAAATACAACAGTGAACCTAGGGTGTGAGTGGGTGGTCACAGTATTTGACAGAGATGCTTCTAGTTGTAATCATAATTGTGGATCGGATGTCCAGGATATTAATCCCATCAGAGAAGCTGGACTGGAGGAAGATATTGTCAGTTATCACAGTGAATTTCCTTAAATAAGGAGCTGGTCTTAGGCAAGAATCACCCCATCTGATGTGATCATGGGACAGGGGAGCCCTGAGGACACCTGCAGTAGGTCCTTAGCAGCCACAGCCAATCAGCTCTTGGGTGTTTATGTTGAGGAAGATCATTGGAAAAGTGATCTTTTCTAATCTCACCTTCAGCAGATCTTTGATGATTCTAGTTGAAGCCCTTAAGAAAACAATTCTTTTCTTCTGGGGTCCAGCCTCGGCAGGATCCAAGGGATACCCTCAGGATGAACAGTGTAGGAGAGAGAGAGAGAGAGAGAGAGAGAGAGAGAGAGAGAGAGAGAGAGAAGACATGTGAGACCAGCCTTGATAGGGCCAAGTCTGTGTTTTACTTTTTGACAACCCGTTTTATACCCTTTCACAGAACGTTTTCAAGGTACTTACTCATGATTACACAGGATTAGTATTACATCATTTTGTTTTTTAGGAAAAGCAGAATGTTTTTTGCTTGCTAATTCTATAGTAATTCTTAGCACATGATCTTCTGGCCTTGGGGCTATTAACATTTTATGCAGGTCAGGTGATTGTAAACCTATTTTCCGTTTTTATGGTGACCTTAACTGAAAGGTAACAGCGTCATAGGGAAATAGTACAGAGTAGAATTATATTCTTGTTAATACAAAAATTAATCTTTCTGCAAAAGTTGTCAGTTGCATTTATCTAAGAAGTTTACCCCATACTGACTCTGCGACTTTGGTAAGGCAGCTTCTGCCTAGCACTCCTGACTGACAACTAACAACATTGTTACCACACTAGGGCTAAGTCCTTATTTCTCTAGATCTTTAACTATATTAACAATGGTTTCTATAAGACAACCTTAGCACATTAAAAGCAAAAACACAGCAAGCAAAACACAGCAAGCAAATCTCAACCCAATAACCACCTATAGAATAATTTTTCTTATGTTTTCTAATAGGACTCTTTTACCCCTTAAAAAGGCTCTATGTCTATTAGGGCTTTTATATAATCAGGTTCTTCATGCTATTTTATGATTAGGATATTATAAGCAATCATGCATATTAGTACCAAGGGCATAAATGCATTTGGCTAACAAACTACCAGCAAAGGAGTTTAAATTAAAATGCTCCTTTCACCCTGGATAATCTCATAAAATACCACCACCTGGGAAACTTATTGATTAAAGTTCTAAATTGATTCTTATTTGGGAAGAGATCGGGGAAGGCCTTCCTGCCTGTGTCACAGAAATTAAGGAGTAGTCCATTGAGGCAGGCATCAGAAAGACAGATATCATCTTTAAGGTCAGTGCCGGGGGCAGCTTTTCGAAATCCCTGAAAACCTGATCTGCCTTGCTGGTCAGGCTTTCTCCTCGTGACCTTGTCATGGGTGGGATCTCGTGAGCTGGCCTTTTCGAAACCCCTGAAAACCTCATCCGCCTTGCCCGTCAGGTTTTCTTCCTTATGGCCTTGTCATGGGTAGGGTCTCGTGTGTTGGCTCCCAGCACTTTTCCTTTTTGCAAGAAAAGATTCATTAATCTTTTCAGAGAAGCAGTTGGGTAAGATCCATTTGTGACTGACATTCAGGCCCTGCTTTAAAAAATAAATAAATAAATAAAAACTAAGGGGAACTTTCCAAATGTAAAAACTGTATGGCTCATTTGCATAGTGACTGAAACCATCTTTTATGGAAATTCCTTCTGTGACAAATGGCAGAATTAGCATCAGTTTTTAGTGGGTCTGAGTGGCCAATATTCATACTCATGAAAAGAGAAATGATTTTGTTCTGGGGATGCAATAAGGGTTGTGAGGTGAATGCATCCCCACCAGGAATTCTCTAAGCTGCTAAATATAATTTTATTTGTACTAAACTCATTGCCAATTAAGATTAAATATTAGCCTTGAGTTAGTGCTGTGTCTCTAATGGGAAGTGCTCTTTTTATTTGTGATGAGACTGATCTCTGTGAATCCATGGAATAAGAGAATGGCTAGTTAATAAACTGCAGTAGGACATCAAGATTTCAGAATGTCAGTTCAAAGAGTGCTGCAAGATTAAGTGTCCAAATCGAAATAGTTAATTTTTTATGGAGATATTTTTATGTGCTGTGGCAATGTTGTTGTATTTTTAACGTATTTTTGTGTTTCTTCTGGCTTCCCCCCATTAAAATGTCAACAGATATTTGTAGTTTATTGTTCTTATGCTGATTACTATTAACTTTCTTCTTTACGAAATTGTGTCTCAGTGAATGTCAAATATTTTTGTTTATTTGTAGTTTTACTTTATAATTTTGCTGAAATAAATATCTTTCTGCTCTATTAAAAAAAAAAGATACTTTATTGAGGTATGACTGACATACAAAACTGCTTGATAAGTATGTGTTTGTGAAACCATTACAGCACTTATGTCATAAATCTATTCATCTCTTCAAAATGTTTCCTTCCATTCTCTTTATTATTCTTATTAAAAGTAATTATTTTCAAGGAGCTTTTAAATTTTATTTAGAAACTTTTGTTTTAAGCAAACCTGTTTTCTGGCATCTCAAGTAAACTTCCTCATTGTCACAATGTCCTAATCATGGTTCTAACTGCAGATACATTTGTGGAGACACTACAGGTGTCTCTACCTTATTTTGATAAATCAGTATCTGAATGAAAATGGAGTGTGTGATGTTTGAACTTTCTGTGAAATTAGAACTCCCAATGTCATCACCCTAAGAAGATTGATGTCTTGATATTAATTCCAGTTAAGATACACTTAAAAGTAAAGAATTGGAGAGTGTTCTGATATTTAAACCCTGATTGTGGTTTGTACTCCCAACTACCATTGCTCTAACTTAGGCTCTCACATTTTTATGAATGGTTCCAGGTTCCTTCTATTTCTCTTTTTGTCGTTAGTTTCCTCCCCTTGGTCTGTCTTTTCTCTATTTTCAGACATGTTTTAATGATGCAAAGATAAGTTAAAGTGGTGGTGATGTAGTAGAGATAAGATTAGAATAGCTTGTTTGTTCATTTTCTTAATCGAAATGGAACTCTTGGAGTTTCTTCTGGTTAATCTTAGGAGTCAGGTATGGGAGAGAAATTTCAGCCTCAGTAGTGGATTGTTGGAAGTGGAGTACTGTGTTTAGGAGAAATCTAGAGTGGAAATAATGACCAGAGAAGAATGTCGAGAAGCTTGTTTGAAATAACGAGGGAACTTCAATGAGGGGCTAAACAAATTGAGCAGGACTGTGGTGCAAGTGTGCTAAGTTGCTTCAGTCCTGTCCTACTCTTTGTGACACCATGGACCGTAGCCCACCAAGCTCCTCTGTCCATGGGATTCTCCAGGCAAGAATACTGGAGTGGGTTGCCATTTCCTTCTCCAGGGGATCTTCTTCACCCAGGGATCAAACCTGGGTCTCTTGCATTGCAGGCAGAGTCTTGATTATCTTCTGAGCCACCAGGGACTACAGTACTGAAGTGCAAACTGGTGAGGGGATGAAGATGCAAGGATTGCAGGAGGGGAGGGTTGGAAAGATGCAGTTCAACTCCTACATTCACCACAGCCTCTGTGTTACACTTCCTTCCTGCCCTCATCCCTTCCCTCCCTCTTCCTTTATTCTGTTGTGGGAGTCATTTCTGGGCTTTGTGGAAGTGCTAGGAGGTTGCAGTTTTCTTAGAGGAAAGTTTTTATAATACAGATTCTGTTTATTTAGCAAATATAAGTTTACTCATATTTTTCTCTCTTTTTTTGTATCAGATTTCGGTGAGTTGTGTTTCACAAGTAATGTGTTTTCAAGGACTAAGCCCACTTTACAAAAAATTTTCAAATTAGAATAAGGCTGGTTCATATCTCTTATCTTTAGATGTCTGGAAGATCTATAATGATATTCCTCCTTTTGCTACTGGTGTTGTTAATTTGTGTTCCCTCTTTTTTCTTAATTGGTTTTGCTAGAAGATTATCAGTGTTAATGTTCTTTTTAAGAGAATCACTAATGGACCGTATTGATTTTTCTACTTAATTGATTTCTGTACTCAGTTCTCACTCCTCTTTTTCAGTTATGATCTTCCCTGATAGCTCAGTTGGTAAAGAGTCTGCCTGCAATGCAGGAGACCCCTGTTTGATTCCCGGATTGGGAACATCCCCTGGAGAAGGGATAGGCTACCCATTCCAGTATTCCTGGGCTTCCCTTGTGGCTCAGCTGGTAAAGAATCTGCCTGCAATGTGGGGCACCTGGGTTCGATCCTTGGGTTGGGAAGATCCCCTGGAGAAGGGAAGGCTACCCACTCCAGTATTCTGGCCTGGAGAATTCCATGGATTGTATAGACCATGGGGTCACAAAGAGTCAGACACGACTGAGCGACTTTTGCTTTTCAGTTATGATTGTTGTTGCTTTTGTAGATTTTTGGGTCTTGGATCATTTTCTTCTATTTCTATTTTTATTCTAATGTGGGCATCAATGAAGCATCAAGGTTCTAAATTTTCTTCTAAGCATCACTTTATTTTTAAGCCACCAGTTTTGATAGTATATAATTTCTTTTGTATTTTATTACCATAAAATATTTCTTTTTCTCTGAATGTATTCTTTGTCTTATAGTCTGACTTTGTATGATATTAATATAGATGCTGTATACAGCTTTCTCTGATTTGTGTTTGCATAGTATATAATTTTTTACCTTTTTAATATGTTTCTGTATTTATATTTAAACATAGTATATTGTTTTGTCTTGTTTTATCTGGTCTTATCATCTTGTGTTTTATTTGGAGTACTTAAATTATTTACATTTAATGTAACTATTGATATAAGTGGGTTTAAGTGTACTTGCCTGCTATTTGTTATATCTTTGTTCCTATTTTAATCTTTGAGTATATTTTATTATTTTATCTTAAAACTCTATTGGCTTATTAATCATATCAGATTTTTAGGTGATAATAATGTTGAATTATTTTTTTAAATTTTAAAATAATTTTTATTTATTTTTGGCTGTGCTGGGTCTTCACTGATGCATGGGTTTTTCTCTAGCTGCGGAGATCAGAGGCTACTCTCTAGTTGCAGTGCACGAGGTTCCCATTGCGGTGGCCTCGCTTGTTTTGGAGCACAGGCTCTAGGGCGCACAAGCTTCAGTAGTCGTGGCCCCTGGGCTCTAGAGCACAGGCTCACTAGTTGTGATGCATCGGCTTAGTTGCTCCGCGGTACGTGGGATTTTCCTAGACCTGGGATCGAAACCGCATCTCCTGCGTTGGCAGATGGATTGTTCACCACTGAACCATTGGGGAAGCCCATGTTGAATTATTAATCTTTAGTTACATTCTACCTTGAAATGATATTATGTCACAACATGCAATGTCAGTCACTATAGTTTTCTTCCACTTCCCTGTTCTTGTCTTTGGTGCTATCATTGTCATACATTCTACTTATAAATTTATTATGACTCTTATAGTTTGTTGCTAATATTTTCCCTTAAATCTTCTAATAGAGAATCAGCATTTAGCTCAATCTCTGCAGCTTTGAGACGATCCCTCTTTTCATCTGCTGTCATCTCCCTTGAGCTTGAAGAACTTTCTGAGGCAGTAGTGTAGTGTGTGTCTGGTGGCCTCCAATTCTATCATCTTTCATTGACCTGAAATCATTTTAATTTTCATTCAGTTTTGAAAAGAATTTTCATAGCTGATTCAGTTCTAGGGTAACAAATGCCCAACCCCAATACTTTAAATATGTTTTTATATTGTCATCTGACTTTCATTGCCTCCAACAAAAAGTCAGTAAATAACACTTATCCTTTTGTTCCCTGTATATTCTGTGTCAAATTTCCCTGGCTGCTCTTAAGATATTTTTGTTTGTTTGTTTACCACTGAATTTCAGTATTTACATTGTCATGTTTTTGAGAATGATTTCATTACCTTGTTTGGGGTTTGTTTAGCTTTTAGAATCAGTGGATTTACAGTTTTCAAAAAATTTAGAAAAACTTCATTTATCTTTTCTTAGTATTTTTCCACACAGCCCTTATTTTGAATCTCCAAATACACATATTTTATATATTTTTATGTTATCCACTACATGCCACTGTGTTTTCATTCATATTTTTCTACCTTTTTGCTCTCTTTGGTTCAGTTTAGATAGTCTCTATTGCAGTGTTTTACTTCCCAATTCTTTCATTCTGTAATGTCTAGTCTCTTGTTTAATTAATCCAAATAATTGTCCATTCCAATACTATATTTTTTTAGTTTTAGAAGTCTCATTTGTTTATTTTTCCTAGTTTTCCTCCCTGTTTATTTTTATTCTTCATTACACATATTGATATTAGTGATTTAAAGATCTCTTCAGCCAGTTCAATCATTTCTATAATTTCACTTTCAACATGCCATCTTCTTTTGGAATTGTAAAACATCTATGAAAGAAATTAAAGATAATATGATCAATGGAAAGTCATTCTGTGCTTCTGGCCTGGAAGAATTAACATTGTTACAATGCCTGTACTTGTCAAAGTGATCTACAGATTTAATGCAATTCCTATCTAAATCCCAATGACATTCTTAATAGAAATAGAGAAAACAATCTTAAAATAGGAGTGTGTGGTTTAGTTTTTGTATATTCATGAATTTCCTGTTTCCTTATCACTATTGAGTTTTAGTTCCATTCCATTATGGTCATGAAAGATAATTGGAATTATTTTAATATTTTTGAATTTGTTAAGAGTTATTTGTAACCTAGCCTGGAGAATATTCCATTTGTACTTGAGAAGAATGCATATTTTTCTGTGGTTAGAATTAGTACAATGATAGTATTAAAATCAATTAGCATTTTCTATGAGTCCTGTTTCAGAAGAAAAACCTTTAATAGGAGATGATCTGGAAACTCAGCTGTCTGGTAAGCTCCCCCTGAGAACACACACTCTACCAGGTTCTTTGACAAATCCTAGGATTTCAAGAGAGATGGCTGGGACTCTCTCTCTATGACTCTCTACGTTTTCTTAATTCCTCTTCTTTCCCACTGAGGTCACCGAAGAAATTCATGGAACTTTTGCTGTTGAGAAGACAAGATGTGATGACATAAACATGAATTAGTGATAGCATCTATATTTCTTCTCTGGAGCTGTCACCTGTCTACAGGTTGGCATCCTCTCATGGATCTAGCCTCAAGACTTTCCCTCATCCAAGTCACTTGAGGACTAGCTCCTGGGAGAGAAAACTGATCAGAATATTAGCCCCACAAGTCCCACGAAAGCTTTCTAAGCTTGTCTGGATGCTAGGTCTCTAATCTCATAGCCCATGTCCTTCTGGATGGGTTCTGTTCTGCATATCTCTACTTTCAAGTGCCTGCATATTATACATTATCCTTGGATCTGTAGGTCCTAGGTTGCTAAATGAGAAATTCACTTCTTCAACCAATGCTAAAAGATGTGTTTCCAGTATTCAGCCATTCCAATGATCTGAACTGGGCTCTGTAGTTTCTTGGCTCCTAGACCAAGGAATTCAGATTTCTAACCAGTCTCAAAGTATATGTTCTTGGGATTCAGCCATTCCAAACTGACCTTGCAATCCTCCTGGATTTCTCTTTAGAAACCTGCTCAAGAAAATTCAATTATGACACTAACTGTCAAAGACTCTCTACATGCTCCACTTCTAAAAAGAAAAACTTTCACACCACGGCCTGTAATGTGCAGTTTCAAGTCAGTACCACGAACATTCACTGGTTTTGTTGTTGTTTCCTCTTAGGATTTGCACGTCTGGCTGGAGGGGATGGACCCTGCTCAGGGCAAGTAGAAGTGCATTCTGGAGAAGCCTGGATCCCAGTGTCTGATGGGAATTTCACACTCCCCACTGCCCAGGTCATCTGTGCAGAGCTGGGGTGTGGCAAGGCTGAGTCTGTCCTGGGACACGTGCCCTTCAGAGAGTCCGATGGCCGGGTCTGGGCTGAAGAGTTCAGGTGTGAGGGGCAGGAGCCTGAGCTCCGGGTCTGCCCCAGAGTGCCCTGTCCAGGGGGCACGTGTAACCACAGTGGAGCTGCTCAGGTTGTCTGTTCAGGTGAGATGCATGTCAGGCCTTTCATCTCTGTTAACACCCTCTTCATGTGATTTTGTTGAAACTCTGTCTTCTTCTACCAGCATACCCAGAAGTCCGGCTCATGACAAACAGCTCCTCTCAGTGTGAGGGGCAGGTGGAGATGAACATTTCTGGACGATGGAGAGCGCTCTGTGCCTCCCTCTGGAGTCTGGCCAATGCCAATGTTGTCTGTCGTCAGCTTGGCTGTGGAGTTGCCGTCTCTACTCCCAGAGGACCACACTTGGTGGAAGAAGGGGATCAGATCTCAACAGTCCGATTTCACTGCTCGGGGGTGGAGTCCTTCCTGTGGAGTTGTCCTGTGACTGTCCTGGGTGGGCCTGACTGTTCCCATGGCAACACAGCCTCTGTGATCTGCTCAGGTAAGAGAGAGTGAAGGGCTAGTGGTATTCAGGATGCTCCTGGAATGAAATGTCCCCAAGAGCAGAGAGTGAGGGAAAATGGACTTCAAAGTCAGATATTTTGTGGTGAAATATGGATCTTCTCATTGTTCCTTCATTTTTCAGGCCAGGGCAAGAAGTGTGAACGGGAATAATATATTTTTAAGCAACATTGTTGGTTACATACAATCATAGAAGACAATGTAGAAGCAGTACGTATAGACCTCAGTATGAACCCCAATCCAGAAAAACAAAGAGAATGTCCCCAGCACCACAGTCACTGTTGCCTCCAGTAACTGTGTCTTCCCTCCTCGACAGGGAAAACCGCTTACCTAACTTCTACCAACATGGTGTTTTATCAATTTTTGAACTTTATATAAAATGATGCAGTATGTTGCATCTTTTGTGTCTAATTTCTTAGACTCAAAATTATGTTTGAGATTCACTCATGATGTTGTATATTGTAGCACTTTATTTTTTTTTATTACCGTATAGTATGACTTTGAATGATCACATGGTCATGTACCGATCAATTCTACTGACAGTATAAATCTGAGTTGTTTCCAGTTCCTGACTATTACAAATATGATATGACAGCTTACCATGACAATGTCTTTGGATGCAAATATGTGTTATTTACTTTCCATGTTTAACCCTTGGTCTTTTTTTTTCTTTATTTAAATCAAATGGTGTCCTTTGATGAACTCATTTCTTAATCTTATGGGAACATAACTTGCCAACATTTTCCTGTACATTTAATGCTTCTTACACCATTTCAAACATAATTTTTGCCTACTCCAAGATCATAAAAACATTCTCCAAGAGTATCTTATGGAAATTTTATTATTTTTCTTTTGCATATAATTGTGCATTCCTTCTGGGATTGATATCAGTGTAAGATAAGGGTCAGGTTTCATATGGACATCCAATTAACTCAATCTTTTTCTGAAAAGATTCTTTTCCCCACTTCAGAGACACCTTCGTCATAAGCAGAAGAGCAAGTATGTCTGTCCTTTTTAAGACTCTCTATTCTGTTCCATGTTATCATATGTCTATCCTCGCACCAATACCATATTTTCTTAATTATCATAACTTTGTCGTTGTTGTTGTTCAATCACTAAGTCATGTCTGACTCTTTGTGACCTCATGAACTACAGCTCACCATGCTTCCATGTCCTTCACTATCTCCCAGAGTTTCAAACTTTGTAGTAAGTCTTAATAATTTTAATTTACAAGAGTTACTTTATATTAACTCTTCTAACTTTGTTGCTTTTCTTACCAACTGTGATTGTCATTCTTGGTTGCTTGTATTTTGTATGAATTTAGAAATCAGCTTGTCATTTTCACCAAAAGAAAAGCTGAAGGGTATTTTCATTAGGTTAGATTTAAAAATTTGAGAGGAGACAAAGAAATTTGAGGATGATTGACACTGACAATGTTGAGTTTTCCAAATCATTGACATAATACATCCCTCCGTTCAGTTAGATCTTGAATTTCTCTCAGAGATTTGCCCATCTTCTACTAGGATTTTTCCTAGGTATTTTATTTTTGATGTTATGAGTATTTTTGTGAAAGTGTCCTGGCAAAGAATTCTCCTTGAGTTGTTTTCATCTTTCAATTTTTTTTGTTTTGATGTCATTTGAGACATTAAAATGTTGGGAAAGTAATATAAAAATTCCCTTATGACCTTTACCTGGGTTTCTAAATGTTAGCATCAATATTTTGCTTTAATCTCTCTGTGTGTGTGAGTGTCTTTCCTTCTTGATTCCTCTTCTGCCCCGTTTCTTCCTGAATATGTAAAATCTTTCTGAATTAAGTTGAAGAAATGATGTTCCTTTACTCTTAGAACACTTCTAGGAGTTTCTTTACAGAACCAGAGTTCAGTCAAATCTTTAAATGACTTCAGCTCCAGGTGACATCTAATTGCAGCACTGAAAGGCCCCACTGAAAGACTGCCAAACTGAGTTTTTTTCCTGATCAATGACTCAAAATCATAAGCAAAATGAATTTTATATTCTTTTTCTTCAGCTAAAAGTTTTGCCTTTTCATATTGATCAAATTGCTAATATCCGTTGAATCACAGAAAAAGCAAGAGAGTTCCAGAAAAACATCTTCTGCTTTATTGACTATGCCAAACCTTTGACTGTGTGGATCACAACAAACTCTGGAAAATCCTTAAAGAGATGAGAATACCAGACCACCTTACCTGCCTCCTGCATGCAGATCAAGAAGCAATAGTTAGAACTGGACATTGGAAAACAGACTGGTTCTAAACTGGGAAAGGAGTATGTCAAGGCTGTATGTTGTCATCCTGCTTATTTAACTTATATGTAGAGTACATGGTGTGAAATGCTGGGCTGGATGAAGCACGAGCTGGAATCAAGATTGCTGGGAGAAATATCAATAACCTCAGATATGCTGATGACACCACCTTTATGGCAGAAAGCAAAGAGGAGCTGAAGAGCCTCTTGATGAAAGTGAAAGAGTAGAATGAAAAAGCTGGCTTAAAACTCAACATTCAAAAAACTAAGATCAAGGCATCCAGTCCCATCACTTCATGGCAAATAGATGAGGAAACAGTGGAAACAGTGGCTGACTTCATTTTGTTGGGCTCCAAAATCACTGCAGATGGTGATGGCAGCCAAGAAATTAAAAGACACTTACTCCTTGGAAGGAAAGTTATGACCAACCTAGACAGCATATTAAAAAGCAGAGACATTACTTTGATAACAAAGGTCTGTCTAGTGAAGGCTGTGGTTTTTCCAGTAGTCATGTATGGATGTGAGAGTTGGAGTGTAAAGAAAGCTGAGCACTGAAGAATTGATGCTTTTGAACTGTGGTGTTGGAGAAGACTCTTGAGAGTCCCTTGGACTGCAAGGAGAGCCAACCAGTCCACCCTAAAGGAGATCAGTCCTGGGTGTTCATTGGAAGGACTGATGAAGCTGAAACTCCAATACTCTGGCCATCTGATGTGAAGAGCTGACCATTTGGAAAGACCCTGATGCTGGGAAAGATTGAGGGCAGGAGGAGAAGGGGAAGACAGAGGATGAGATGGTTGGATGGTATTGCCGATTCGATGGGCATGGGTTTGGGTGGACTCCGGGAGTTGGTGATGGACCGGGAGACTTCGCGAGCTGTGGTTCATGGGGTCGCAAAGAGTAGGACACTATTGAGCGACTGAACTGAAGTGAACTGAACACAGCTTTCATCTTAGGCTCTATCACTAGGTCATTATTTCCCTTAATTCAGTTTCCTGTTCTTCAGCCCTTCCAGACTTCTGATCATTGTTGTTTCTTCAGGAAACCAGACCCAGGTGCTGCCCCAGTGCAACAACTCCCTGTCTGAACCAGCAGGCTCTGCGGCCTCAGAGGAGAGCGCCCCCTACTGCTCAGGTGAGGGTCCCACAGGACAGAAGATCCTTTTCATTTCCCAGGTCAACGCCCCATTGTCCCTTTTCTCTCTCCTCAGACAGCAGACAGCTCCGCCTGGTGGACGGGGGCGGTCCCTGCGCCGGGAGAGTGGAGATCCTTGACCAGGGCTCCTGGGGCACCATCTGTGATGACGGCTGGGACCTGGACGATGCCCGCGTGGTGTGCAGGCAGCTAGGCTGTGGAGAAGCCCTCAATGCCACGGGGTTTGCTCACTTTGGGGCGGGATCAGGATCCATCTGGCTGGACGACCTGAACTGCAAAGGAAATGAGTCCCACGTGTGGAGGTGCCCTTCCCGGGGCTGGGGGCGGCACGACTGCAGACACAAGCAGGACGCGGGGGTCATCTGCTCAGGTCTGCGCTGCGCACTGTCCACAGGCTGGGGGAGGGGTGGGGCCCTGGAGGACGGGGTCTGAGCTCTGAGGAGCGATGCCGAAAGGACCAGAGAAGGAGGCTTCCTGCCATGGAGCCTGTGTTTCCAGCAGACGTGAAGACGAGGTGCTTTCACTTCCTCCTGCAGCAGCTGAGGATCTGGTCCTTTCTTCTCCCCAGTGTTTCCTGGCAGAGCCGTTTTTTACAGTTTTTGTTGAAAGCAAGGCTCTCTCTCCAGTTACATACAAAAATTTTAAAGCCACGGTACTAGTTTCCGTTTGCTTCCCTAACAATTTACCAATTAGTGATTTAAAACAGCATATATTTATTTCCTTACTCTTCTGTAGCTTAGATGTCCAGCAAGGATCTCACTGGGCTGGGATCAAGGCTTCAGCAGGGCTGCATCACTTCTGTGGCTCTGGGGGAGAATCTATTTCTTGTCTTTTCAATCTTCTAGATTAAAAAAAAAAAGAAAGTTCTTCAGACAGTCATGTCTGACTCTTTGCGATCCCATGGACTGTATCCTGCCCTGCCCCTCTGTCCATGGAATTCTCAAGCTTCTAGAAACCGCCTACATCCCTTGGTTCACAGCTCCCTTCATCCATTATCAGACCAGCAATGCTGCAGGCCTCCAAATATTATCGAGAGTCACATCTCTCTCTCTCTAGGCAGAGCTAAGAAATGTATTCTATGTTTAAGGATAGTGGGTCTAAGGATGTGCTTGGACTGGGCTCACATTTTTAATATAATATTCTAGCTTAATCTCACTGTCCCAAGGTCCTTTTCTTAATCACATCTGTAAATCCCTTTTGTCAGGTATGGTAACATATTCACAGGTTGCAGAGATTGGGATGTGGACATTTTGGGGTTAATTATTCCGCCTGTCTCCCTAATATCCACATCACATCCCTTGACACACTCTTCAAAGATTTCGTCAGGAAGCTGGATTCAGCTACCCGTACCTGACTAGCGCCCACACAGTTTGGTCTTCCTCTCAGTTCATATCCACTACAGCATTGTGGTAGAAATAGAAGGACAGACACAAATGGACAAAGTCAGTTAAAAGTGAGGCAATGTCAGTCTTTCCATCTAGTGGGTACCTCTTAAACAAGGTCAGAGATGAATGTTCACCATTTCTAGAAGAAAGGAAAACCTAAAACATCCAGCAAAGTTTTCATTGTGTCCTGTCTCCTCCCCTTTCGAACTTAGAGTTCCTGGCCCTCAGGATGGTGAGTGAGGACCAGCAGTGTGCTGGGTGGCTGGAAGTTTTCTACAACGGGACCTGGGGCAGTGTCTGCCGCAGCCCCATGGACGACATCACTGTGTCCGTGATCTGCAGACAGCTTGGCTGTGGGGACAGTGGAACCCTCAACTCTTCTCTTGCTCTTAGAGAAGGTTCTAGACCCCAGTGGGTGGATGGAATCCGGTGTCGGAGAACTGACACCTCTCTCTGGCAGTGTCCTTCTGACCCTTGGAATTACACTTCATGTTCTCCAGAGGAGGAAGCCTACATCTCGTGTGCAGGTGACATACTGTTTCTGTGTGTCTGTCCTAACCCTGTAGGATGCAGTGAGATTTGATATTTTAAAATCTAAGTGGTGAGTTTAATTTGTGTCCACAAAATGACATTAAGTGAAAATGTTAGTTGCTCCATCATGTCCGACTCTGTGTCTGCATGGACTATAGCCTGCCAGGATCCTCTGTCCGCGGAATTCTCCAGGCAAGAATACTGGAATGGGTTTCCATTCCCTTCTCCAGGGGATCCTCCCAACCTAGGTATTGCAATTGAGTCTCCCGCACTGCAGTCAGATTCTTTACTGTCTGAGCCACCAGAGAAGCCTAAATGAGGTAAGGATGGAACTGATTTTATCCACATATTCCAATCTTGTTTGTTAAAATTTTTAATTGAGATGTTATTCTTGTAACATTAGTTCTAAGTGTAAAACATAGTGTTTATGTTTTTGTACATATTGGTAAATCATCACCACATGTACAGTAATATCCATCACCACATGGAGTTACAATTTTTTTTCTTATGATCCCACAAATAAGAATTTGCATGCTGCAACTAAGACCCAGCACAACCAAATAAATAATTAATTTTAAAAGAGTATTATTCTCTTCATAGTCTTGACATAAGAACATGCATCATATATATATTTATTTTTTAATCCACATTAGGGCTTCCCTGGTAGCTAAGCTGCTAAAGAATCTGCCTACAATGCAAGAGGCCCTGGTTTGATTCCTGGGTCAGGAAGGTCCATTGGAGAAGGGATAGGCTACTCACCCCAATATTCTAGGGCTTCCCTGATGACTCAGCAGGTAAAGAATCTGCCTGCAATGTGGGAGACCTAGGTGCGATCCCTGACTTGGGAAGACCCCTGGAGAAGGGAAAGGCTACCCACTCCAGCGTTCTTGCCTGGAGAATCCCAGGGATGGGGGAGCCTGGTGTGCTGCCGTCTGTGGGGTTGCACAGAGTCAGACACGACTGAAGTGACTTAGCAGTAGCAGAGCAACTTTCACAAACACTATATACAAAAATATTATCTTCTTTCTTATATTACAGTTTTAAGATATCTTTCATGACAATATTTTTTTCTCTAGAATGCTTTAAAATTTTTTATTTATTTGTAGGAGCTCTCTATAAACAAACGTCACTTCAGTTCAGTCGCTCAGTTGTGTCAGCTTCAATATCAGTCCTTCCAATGAATACCCAGGACTGATCTTCTTTCAAATGGCCTGGTTGGATCTCCCTGCAGTCCAAGGGACTCTCAAGAGTCTTCTCCAACACCACAGTTCAAAAGCATCAGTTCTTCAGTGCTCAGCTTTCTTTACAGTTCAACTCTCATGTTTATACATGACTACTGGAAAAACCATAGCCTTGCCTAGATGAACCTTTGTTGGCAAAGTAATGTTTTGGCTTTTTAATATGCTGTCTAGGTTGGTCATAACTTTCCTTCCAAGGAGCAAGCATGTTTTAATTTTATGGCTGCAGTCACCATCTGCAGTGATTTTAGAGCCCCCCAAAATAAAGTCAGCCAATGTTTCCACTGTTTCCCCATCATTTGCCATGAAGTGATGGGACTGGATGCCATGATCTTAATTTTCTGAATGTTGAGCTTTAAGTCAACTTTTTCACTCTCCACTTTCACTTTCATCAAGAGGCTTTTTAGTTCTTTTTCACTTTCTGCCATAAGGGTGGTGTCATCTGCATATCTGAGGTTATTGATATTTCTCCCGGCAATCTTGATTCCAGTTTGTACTTCATCCAGCCCAGCGTTTCTCATGAGTACTCTTTATATAAGTTAAATAAGCAGGATGACAATATAAAGCCCTGATGTACTCCTTTTCTTATTTGGAACCAGTCTGTTGGTCCATGTCCAGTTCTAACTGTTGCATTCTGACCTGCATGTAGGTTTCTCAAGAGGCAGGTCAGGTGGTCTGGTATGCCCATCTCTTTCAGAATTTTCCACAGTTTATTGTGAACCACACAGTCAAAGGCTTTGGCATAGTCAATAAAGCAGAAGTAGATGTTTTTCTGGAACTCTCTTCCTTTTTCGATGATCCAGTGGATGTTGGCAATTTGATCTCTGGTTTCTCTGCCTTTTCTAAAACCAGCTTGAAGTTCACGGTTCACATATTGCTGAAACCTGCCTTGGAGAATTTTGAGCATTACTTTACTAGTGTGTGAGATGAGTGCAATTGTTTGGTAGTTTGAGCATTCTTTGGCATTGCCTTTCTTTGGGATTGGAATGAAAACTGACCTTTTCCACTGCTGAGATTTCCCAAATTTGCTGACATATTGCGTGCAGCACTTTCTCAGCATCACCTTTTAGGATTTGAAATAGCTCAACTGCAATTTGATCATGCCTACTAGCTTTGTTTATAGTGATGCTTTCTAAGGCCCACTTGACTTCACTTTCCAGGATGTCTGGCTCTAGGTGAGTGATCACACCATTGTGATTGTCTCGGTTGTGAAGATCTTTTTTGTACAGTTCTGTGTATTCTTGCCACCTCTTTTAATATCTTCTGCTTCTGTTAGGTCCCTACCATTTCTGTCCTTTATTGAGCCCATCTTTGCATGAAATGTTCCCTTGGTATCTCTAATTTTCTTGAAGAGATCTCTAGTCTTTCCCATTCTATTGTTTTCCTCTATTTCTTTGCACTGATCGCTGAGGAAGGCTTTCTTATCTCTCCCTGCTATCTTTGGAACTCTGAATTCAAATAGGTATATCTTTCCTTTTGTCCTTTGCTTTTTGCTTCTCTTCCTTTCACAGCTATTTGTAAGGCCTCTTCTCACAGCCATTTTGCTTTTTTGCATTTCTTTTTCTTGGATGGTCTTGACTCCTGTCTCCTGTACAATGTCATGAACCTCCGTCCATAGTTCATCAGGTACTCTATCAGATCTAGTCCCTTACATCTATTTCTCACTTCCACTGTATAGTCATAAGGGATTTGATTTAGGTCATACCTGAATGGTCTAGTGGTTTCCCACACTTTCTTCAATTTAAGTCTGAATTTGGCAATAAGGAGTTCATGATCTGAGCCACAGTCAGCTCCTGGTCTTGTTTTTGCTGACTGTATAGAGCTTCTCCATCTTTGGCTGCAAAGAATATAATCTATCTGATTTCAGTGTCGGCCATCTGGTGATGTCCATGTGTAGAGTCTTCTCTTGTGTTGTTGGAAGAGGGTGTTTGCTATGATCAGTGTGGTCCCTTTGCAAAACTCTATTAGCCCTTGCCCTGCTTCATTCTGTACTCCAAGGTCAAATTTGCCTGTTAGTCCAGGTGTTTCTTGACTTTGTACTTTTGCAATCCAGTCCCCTATAATTAAAAGGACATCTTTTTTGGGTGTTAGTTCTAAAGGGTCAGCTAGGTCTTCATAGAACCGTTCAACTTCAGCTTCTTCAGCATTACTGGTTGGGGCATAGACTTGGGTTACCGTGATATTGAATGGTTTGCCTTGGAAATGAACAGAGATCATTCTGTTGTTTTTGAGATTGCATCCAAGTACTGCATTTTGGACTCTTTTGTTGACTATGAGGGCTACTCCATTTCTTCTAAGGGATTCTTGCCCACAGTAGTAGATATAATGGCCATCTGAGTTAAATTCACCCATTCCAGTCCTTTTTAGTTCACCGATTCCTAGAATGTTGACGTTCACTCTTGCCATATCCTGTTTGACCACTTCCAATTTCCCTTCATTCATGGACCTAACATTCCACGTTCAATGCAATATTGCTCTTTACACCATTGGACCTTGCTTCTATCACCAGTCACATCCAGAAGTGGGTATTGTTTTTGCCTTGGCTTTGTACCTTCATTCTTTCTGGAGTTATTTCTCCACTGATCTCCAGTAGCATATTGGGCACCTACTGACCCGGGGAGTTCATCGTTCAGTGTCCTATCATTTTGCCTTTTCATTCTGCTCATGGGGTTCTCGAGGCAAGAATACTGCAGTGTTTCACCATTCCGCTATTCCCTTCCCCCGTGGATGACATTCTGTCTGAGCTCTCCACCATGGCCCATTCGTCTTGGGTGGCCCCACATGGCATGGCCTAGTTTCATTGCGTTAGACAGGCTGTGGTCCTGTGATCAGATCGGCTGGTTGTCTGTGGTTGTGGTTTCGGTCCGTCTGCCCCGACGCCCTCGCTCAGCACTACTCTCAAGTCGTGTATCTTTTCTAGAGTCTGCTTCCTGGGACACTGATAAAGCTACTCCAGTTTTCTTACAGCTAGTACATTTCCCCATCATTTTACTTTCAACCTCTCTTTGTTTTCATAACATAAGGTGATCATTTTGCAAATAACATTCATGTCAGTTTTGTTTTATCTTAATCCATTTACTGTAAATGCAATTACTAATGTTGATGTGTTGGTATCTGCCATTTGCTTTTGATTGATCCACATGCTTTATGTTCCTTTTTCTCCCCACCTTTTTTTTCTTCCTTTAGTATTAATAAATGTGTTATTATTCCAGATTTCCCTTTTTCCTTTTGATTTTCAGCAGCTTTACTAGGAGTGGGGGTTTTCATACTCTTCCATTTATATTTTTAAAAAATTCTCTATCATTATATCTTCAAATATGACTTCTGTATTTCTGTCTGTCTGTCTCTGTATCTCTTCTCTCTCTCCTACTCTTTCTTTTCCTTCTCATCTCTCATCTTTAGGACTCCTCTAAATCACTATATTCTAAGTTCTATCTAAAATTCGTTTGTCTTATTCATTCACTTTTTAATCCTAGATATTTTATTTTAGGTTGGCAATGGTTCCATTGCTATTTTTATTTGTTTATGATTATTTGTTAATTTTTTTCATCTTTTTAATTGTATATTCTCTCCTTCTCTCTTTCCCCCTAAATACATTGATCGTAGTAAAAATCTTTATACATTTCTATCATGTGTGTCTCTGCATTCTCTTATCTCTTTTTTTCACTTTGGTCATTTGTCATGTTATCTTAACTTGTCAAATGTCATGTCATTTTTTATTGAATGCTATAAATTATATGGGAAAAAGTAAGATACTTCTGATACATTTTCTAACACCTGAAAGGATTTACCCTTTGTTTTGCAGGGCAGATAGGGGGACGGGGTGTGTATCACTCAGACATCTAAATATAACCTAAAACTGAGCTGTAACAAGTGTGGGTTGCAGTTTTGGTAGCACTCAGTTCACCTCTGATTTCTCTGTCCTTATGACATGGACTTTCAGAGATTTCAGTTCAGAGCCTGGATTCTTTGGTAGCTCAGTAACCAAGAGAATGAGAAAGACTCTACTTTTCAAGTGTTTTATATAGTTCTTTAGACTCCTGTCCTTCGCAGATGATATACTGGGCAGATCTTTGAGGAGAAAACGTGCTGTGTGAGAGAAGCTCTCAAGACTCTAATTTTGTCACTCCAGCACCAGGTAACTTCCAAATTATGCTGGCTTCCTGTCACAACAATAGTCCTCTGCTTGCCCAAGCCCAGATTCTGAATCATTAAATTATGCAATGAATCAGCAAATTCCCAGAGAAAAAGAAGCTATAGATCCTTGGCTAACATTGAAATAGTCTCCACTCTTTCGAATTTTAGCATATTTAGTCCATGTTGTGTCAACAAATGTTGAATGCATTTACTGTTTCTTAAAAAACATTTTCCAGCTTTTAAAGTTGTATCCAGCAAGACCCAGCAAAACACATTTGCCTGCTCTGAACTCCTCCATACTCTGTAGAAGTGGAAAATTTTAGGTTTAATTCTCTACTTCATCATTTACTTAAAGTGCAACACTGATGGACTTTCTTTAACCTTTCTTTACATCACTTTTATGTATAAAAGGAGAGGAGAATACAGTGAGACTGTTAATGTTATTTGTTCAAGGGCTTGCAGGAATGTAACCTATTTCGGCTCAGTGATAGAACTAGAAGGACTTCGCTGGTGGCTCAGCTGTAAAGAATCCACCTGCAATGCAGGAGACACTGGTTAGATCGCTGGGCCAGGAAGATCCCGTGGAGGAGGGCATGGCAACCCACTCCAATATTCTTGCCTGGAGAATCCCATGGGCAGAGGAACCTGGTGGGCTACAGTTCATAGGGTCTTAAATAGTTGGACATGACTGAAGTGACTAAGCAAACATACACACTGTTTGCCCCTAAAGATCACATAACTCCAAAATTTGAATAACAGAGATTCTTGATACAAAGTCCAAGGAGGGATTATATTTTTTTTTGGGAGAAGAAGCAACATTCTATGATTCCCAGTGGAATCTGGCCAGTGTCAATGATATCATCTCCATTCAAAGTTGTTCAGTCTACTCAAAGAGATCACATTGTTTGAAAGTAAGTATTCAGATCTGAAGTCTGAAGCTTAGAACTGCAAATGAAATATTCTGGAGGTAAACCAAGATATCACAGAATCCATTTGTTTTTCAGTTCTGAATGACTGTACCAGGGAGAAGGATTCTAATGATAGAGGATTCATGATTGCTATCCGAGGCATCTGATAAGGCCAGTTCCTGATGCCACTCCCTTTACTCAACCCCTTTAACTCTTAGGTCCACGGGGTCAAAATGTGTGTGCTTTGAAAGGAATCCATCCAGCTGCCAGCTCATTCCAGTGACTCTGAACTCATTTAACTGCTCCCAGTAGAGACACTAACATTTTCTGTAAATCTTTCTCTGATGCTGTGCAGAACTACAGATCAGAATGTTAACTCTGATAGGACTTCATACCACCTTCTGTCTCAGACTGCTCACTAGAGTGTTTTCAACTTAATATGTCCTGTTTTATTTTCTTCCTGTTTTTCAACCTTATTATTCTCTTGCCACTGGTATAAAAAACCAGACCCAGCTGCTGCCCCAGTGCAACGACTCTGTGTCTGAAGCAGCAGGGTCGGCAGCCTCAGAGGAGAGCGCCCCCTACTGCTCAGGTGGGGGTCCTACAGGACAGAAGACCCTTCTCAACCCCTGGTGTCATCACCCCATCTTTCCATTTCTCTCCGCTCAGACAGCAGACAGCTCCGCCTGGTGGACGGGGGCGGTCCCTGCGCCGGGAGAGTGGAGATCCTTGACCAGGGCTCCTGGGGCACCATCTGTGATGACAACTGGGACCTGGACGATGCCCGCGTGGTGTGCAAGCAGCTGAGCTGTGGAGAAGCCCTGGATGCCACTATCTCTTCTTACTTCGGGGCGGGATCAGGGCCCATCTGGCTGGATGAAGTGAACTGCAGAGGAGAGGAGTCCCAAGTGTGGAGTTGCCCTTCCTGGGGATGGCGGCAACACAACTGCGATCATCAAGAAGATGCAGGAGTCATCTGCTCAGGTATGGTCAGTTCTTTGTCCACCGGCTGAGAAAATGGAAAGTTCCAAGAGAGCTGGTGTCTGGTCAGCAGGGCAATAGGAGATAGGTGGGCTAGATGGGACTGAGGCACCTCCCCATCCTCCCTGAGTGCACTGTGGCTGTGAGTGATGAGCTTCATTTACTTTCCTCTTATAAATCTCTGCTATTCTTTTCTTCTCCAGTGGACTTACCTGACGCTGAAGTAGCTTTATTTATTCTCCCAATTAAAATAAATCCTCATATTTTTTTTTTAAATTCACTTTTTGTAACAGTGAAACATTTGCTAAGTGCCACATACACATTCTCTTTGCACAGGGAGGCTATGAGAAGAGGGACAAAAATGAGGATGTACTTTCCTGGGTGGAGTTGTTTCTGTACAAACAATGTGAGACATTATTTTGCACTAGGCTAGTAGGAGTGGAGGCTACTCTTACTATAGGAGGATATCATTTACATATATAGAGGTGATCCCTAAAGGGATATCGTTGAACAAATCAGAGATTCTTATGGATTTATGCCAGATTTCAAGTTTCCTTTGCAAATTTAGATGTAACGGTTCATAGTTCTTTGATGGTAGAACTAGAGAGCTGTGAATGAAATGCTCTGAGTCATATATTCTTTCATTGTTACTAGAAAAGTCTCTCTCCCCAATTTTTCCTTTAAGATATCTGTATAAATGCAAAGTTTGGAGGAACACTTAGCCATGCGCTGGCAAGTCAAAGGTGGAGGGAATAAAACATGAATTTCTGTGTTTTATGATATGAGATTATGTAGTTTATATTTGATGGTTTCAAAGATATAAGAGACTTGTGTTTGGGGGCTTATTTGGAGCAAGAGGACAAGCGTAGTTTTTGAAGAAGGTGGAGCAGGTTTTACAGTAGCTGGGAGGAAGTGGAATGGCAATGGGAGCTGATGAAGGCGACTGTGAGGTTCTCTGAGCAGCACTGAGGGCCCAGGTGTGGTGTGGAAGATGCTGTGTGTGCCTAAGGACACAAGACGTCTACACAGCAAGAGACCAGACAAAGATATATCTTTATTATATTTAATATCTTTACTCATCACATCAGCCTTCTATTTAATAATTTTCTTGGAATTTTTACACACTTATTCTTCCAGGTAAATTTTAAAATCAAGTAGAAAGTGAAAAAGAAATAATATGTCTCAGAAGTCTCTATCCTAATATATCCTAAGACTTTATTGATTATCCAGCACATGTCTGAATATTTAACTTTTATCAGGGTATATAAAACAGAATACAAGAAACACTTCTCTCTTTGTCTTTCTAAATTTTTAATCTCGTGCAATTAGTATAACAATATCAACAACCTCGGATATGCAGATGACATCACCCTAAATGGCAGAAAGTGAAGAGGATCTAAAGAGCCTCTTAATGAAAGTGAAAGAGGAGAGTGAAAAACCTGACTTGAAACTCAGCATTGAAAAAACTAAGATTATGGATCCTGTCCCATCACTTCATGGCAAATAGAAGGGGAAAAAATGAAAACTGTGACAGAGTTTATTGTCTTGGGCTCCAAAATCACTCTGGACAGTGACTGCAGTCATGAAATTAAAAGATGCTTGTTCCTTGGAAGAAAAGCTATGGCAAACCTAGACAGTATATTAAAAAACAGAGACATTACTTTGAGACAAAGGTCCATCTAGTCAAAGCTATGGTTTTTTTCAATAGTCATGTATGGATGTGAGAGTTAGACCATAAAGAAGGCTGAACACTGCAAAACTGATGCTTTTGAACTGTGGTGTTGGAGAAGACTCTTGAGAGTCCCTTGGACTGCAAGGAGATCAAACCACTCAATCCTAAAGGAAATCCACCCTGAATATTCACTGAAAGGACTGATGCCAAAGCTGAAGCTCCAATACTTTGGCCACCTGATATGAAGAACTGATTCATTGGAAAAGACCCTGATGGTGGGAAAGATTGGAGGCTGGTGGAGAAGGGGGCGACAGAAGATGAGATGGTTAGATGGCATCACCGACTTGATGGACATGAGTTTGAGCAAACTCATGGAGATAGTGAAGGACAGGGAAGCCTGTCATTCTGCAGTCCTTGAGGTAGCAAAGAGTCGGACATGACTGAGTGACTGGGCAACAACAACAACAAGAACCAGTTAAATAAAAACACTTTATGTAGGATGTGTAGCCTGTGACCAAACTCCCAGCCAGAATAAATTAGGGGTCCTAACCTGGGCCTCTCTGGGGAGATGGAAATGGATAAATAATAAAAAGCAAGCAGATCTTCCTCTTTCTCATCATTCATTCTTGTATGAGTGGTCAAGCTAATCCTTTAATTCTTTAATTTCTGCAGTGCCTTTTCTGTTCTCTCCTGCTTTCTTTGCTGCTACTGCTGCTGCTGAGTTACTTCCATGGTGTCCGACTCTGTGCGACCCCATAGACGGAAGCCCACCAGGCTCCCCCGTCCCTGGGATTCTCCAGGCAGGAACACTGGAGTGGGTTGCTATTGCCTTCTCCGCCTGCTCTCTATAGTAGATTTTTATTCTGTTACATCATTCTTTTTGAGACTTCAAAGTTCACACACTTATGCAATCAGAGTCCTTCACCAGAACAAATTCCACCATGTACATGAATAATCATGAGCACACTCAGAAACCAGGAAAATTATTTTAAAAGTTGTTCTTTATGATGTGCAGGTTTTTTCCTATTGGATTACCGTTTCTCCATCCAAACTATGGTCTCTGAAGGATGAAACATTTTCATCAGTCTTTTCTTTGGTTTCTCTCTCATACTCCATCCACTCCCCGTTTAACCTACCACTCACTCCACCTCACTCCCTACAGAAGTTCTTTCCTTTTGGAGTCTCCTTTCCATCTATTTGTAGCTCTTAAGCTTGGTTTTTCTTTTCTGCATTGGGAGAAATGGGAAAGGGTAGCAGGGTTATGTGGCAAATGGGAGGAGCACAGGGGATAAAAAGTGTTAAAATCTTGTTGAACAAGTCTTTTTTCCCCAAATCTTTCTCTGTTTCATTTCTATTGAGGCTTTTGCAATTTAGAAATCTCTAAAGTATATATGGCTTGTTTGCTGTCTGCTGTCTTCCTCTCATTCTCCTTTTTTATAGCTTGCTGGCTTCTTATCTCAGAAATCCAAGTAGGAAAAGCATATGCAGTTAGCATATAGATAAGGTTAGAATACATTAAATTATTATTACTCTTTCACAGTTGCTGAGAATCTCATGTCTAGTATGAAGTAATCAACTAACTCAATTGTCTTGCATAATCCCACTGAGACCTCACTTTCTCCCAGGTGTCTTGATAAATCCTAGGTTTTTAAGAAAGATGGCTCGGACCATTCCCTCCCTTTCCTATGACTCTCTGAGCTTTTGTCACTTCTAAACTTACCTGCGGACAACTTCTTTCACAATTAGATTATAATACCTGCACTCAGATCCAGCCTGTGTGATTTTCCCCGTCCTCAGTGACTTGAATATTGACTCTGAGAGAAAACTGGCTAGAATTTTAGCCTCAGAAATCTCAGGATGGTCCTCTAAACTTCTAAACCTCTCTGTCTCTTAGGCCTCTAACCTCTTGAATCCCATGGACCTTTATAACTCTCAGTTCAGCTCTGTACCCAAGTTTGAATGTCTACCACTGTGCAGTTTGTTTGGGCACTATAGTTTCCAGGTCCCCAGAGAGGAATTAACATTCCTAACCAAAATATATATTCTTGGGGTTCAGCCATTCCGAACTGATCCTTCAGTCCTTCTGGATATCTCTTCAGAAACTTGCTCATGAAAATGCAGTTTGACAATGACAGGCAAATTCTCTCTTCTTATCCCTTCTTATTCCACAGTTGGAAAAAAATCTTTCACACCATTGCCTGTGGGATGTTGTTTCAAATTGTCAATCCAGGTTCATGAACACTCACTGAGTTTGTTGTGCTTTGTTTCTCTTAGGATTTGTGCGTCTGGCTGGAGGGGATGGACCCTGCTCAGGGCGAGTAGAAGTGTATTCTGGAGAAGCCTGGACCCCAGTGTCTGATGGGAACTTCACACTCCCCACTGCCCAGGTCATCTGTGCAGAGCTGGGGTGTGGCAAGGCTGTGTCTGTCCTGGGACATGAGCTCTTCAGAGAGTCCGATGACTGGGTCCAGGCTGAAGAATTCAGGTGTGAAGGGGAGGAGCCTGAGCTCCGGGTCTGCCCCAGAGTGCCCTGTCCAGGGGGCACGTGTAACCACAGTGGAGCTGCTCAGGTTGTCTGTTCAGGTGAGATGCAGGTCAGGACTTATCCTCTATGTACACTCAGTTCAAGCTAAAAAAGAAATCAGATTTTGCTGAAATCCTGTCTTTTTCTATCAGTGTACACAGATGTCCGGCTTATGAAAAATGGCATCTCTCAGTGTGAGGGGCGGGTGGAGATGAATATTTCTGGACAATGGAGAGCTCTCTGTGCCTCCCACTGGAGTCTGGCCAATGCCAAGTTGTCTGTCGTCAGCTCGGCTGTGGAGTTTCCATCTCCACCCCAAACGGAGCAGAAGGAAGTGATCAGCTCTGGAAAGCCCAATTTCACTGCTCAGGGACTGAGTCCTTCCTGTGGCAATGCCCTGTGACTGCCCTGGGTGTTCCTGACTGTTCCCATGGCAACATGGCCTCTGTGATCTGCTCAGGTAAGACAGGGACGGGCTACTGTACTTAGGATGCTCCTGGAGTGAAATGTCCCCAAAGCAGAGAGTAAGAGAAAAGAGGCTTGAAAAGGAAGATATTCTGTAGTGAAATGTTTACTCTTGTTACTGAACTCAGGTTTCAGCTGCTCATTACTCAAGAATCTAACACTGAGAGACAAACGTGGGGTAAAACTAAAGACAGCTTTATTGAAGAAACCAGCAGTTCTGAGAGACAGAGGACTCATGTAACAAAGAACCAGCTCCCCATTGCTGATCAGGGGCGAGAGTTTTTAAATGGGAATTTCAGGAGTGCACAGGTGGAGGCAGGGGACAGATTACCTGCAGAATAGCACAGCTAGCTCCGGCAGTCATCTTGAAATAGGTCTGATCAGTGTCACCTTTATTGTTCGGAATACAGTTAATCATCAGTTCTAGTGTCGGTCTGTTCACATTTCCTTGAGGCCGATTCTTGGAATTGTGTAAGATGAAGAAGATTATGGGCTTCCCTGTTGACTCAGATGGTAAAGAATCTGCTTGCAATGCAAGAGACTCAGGTTTGATCCCTGGGTTGGGAAGATCCCCTGGAGAAGGAAATGGCACCCCACTAGTCTGGTCATCATGTAATTTACTTCTACCACCTGCTTGGGATTTCAGTATCTGCACAACAGCTCAAAGGATATGGCTCAGAATGTTAGCTATAGCCTACGACTTTGTTTAGGGTTAAACTATTATTATTTTATCCTATTTGATGGTTTTCCTTTGTTTCTGAAATTTTTTCATTTCTGTGATTAAATTTATTCTTTGGCTAAGGATTTTCTACACACAGAAGCAAGTGGAGGACATGAGGGTGGTCTGTCCTGAGAAGGCTCCGTTAAGGTCCTGCTCCATAACCTTCTCATTGTTCACTCATTTTTTCAAGGGAAAGAAGTGCTAAGAAATGCTAAGAAGTGCTATGTCAGGGAAAGAAATGCTTAGATGAATAATATTTTTATGAAACATTATTATTTAAGGATAATAATAGAGAACAAAGTACAAACAATAAGTGTATACCTAGGTCATGTTCCCCAACCCAAATCTACAAAGAGAACATTCACAGCATCACGGAATCACTATTGCCTCCCAACAAATGTGTCCTCCTCCTCTCCAGGGAAGACTGCTTACCTAAGACTTGTACTGCCATAGAATAATTTGTCAGTTTTTGAACTTTATGTATAACCATACAGAATGTTTTCTTTCATGTCTAATTTCTTTGATTTCAAGCTGTGTTTGAAATTCACTCATGATGTTGTTTATGGCAACACGGTATTCAGTTTTATTATGATAGAGTATTCCTTTGAATTATCACATGACCATGCGTTGATCCATTCAACTAATGGCAGAGATTTAAGTTTGTTGCCAGGTTTTGACTATTACAAATACAATGGTGCAAATTACCATGATGATGACTTTTGGAACAAATATTTATTATGTTTCTTGTGTGTTTAATTCTGTCTTATATTTTTATTTTCTTAATGGTATGCTGTACTTCAGTGAGCCAAGTTACTATCTTAAGTTCGACTTATCACCTTTTTTACTGTACATGTAGTGCTCCTTCAGTCAGTCAGTTCAGTTCAGTTGCTCAGTCATGTCTGACTCTTTGTGACACCATGGACTGCAGCACATCAAGCTTCCCTGTCCTTCATTATCTCCCATAGTTTGCTCAAAGCTCATATCCATTGAGTTGGGGATACCACCCAATCATCTCATCTTCTGTCATCTCCTTCTCCTCCTGCCTTCAATATTTCTCAGCATCAGGGTCTTTTCCAATGAGTCAGTTCTTCCCATCATGTGGCCAAAGTATTAGAGCTTCAATTTCAGCATCAGACCTTCCAATGAATATTCAGGACTGCTTTCCTTTAGGATTGACTGGTTTAATATCCTTGATGTTCAAGGGACTCTGAAGAGTCTTCTCCAACACCACAGTTCACAAGCATCAATTCTTCAGCGCTCAGCTTTCTTCATGGTCCCACTCTCACATCCATACATAACTACTGGAAAAGCTATAGCTTTGTTGGACCTTTGTTGGCAAAGTAACTTCTCTGCTTTTTAATATGCTGTCTAGGTTTGTCATAGCTTTTCTTCCAAGAAGCAAGCATCTTTTAATTTCATGGCTGCAGTCACCATTTGCAGTGATTTTGGAGTCCAAGAAAATAAAGTCTGTCACTGTTTTCATTGTTTCCCCATCTATTTGCCAAGAAGTGATGGGACCAGATGCCATGATCTTCGTTTTCTGAGTGTTGAGTTTTAAGCCAACATTTTCACTCACCTCTTTCACTTTCATCAAGAGGCTCTTTAATTCCTCTTCACTTTCTACCATAAGGGTGGTGTCATCTGCATATCTGAGGTTACTGATATTTCTCCCAGCAATCTTGACTCCAGCTTGTGCTGCATCCATCCCAGCATTTCACATGATGTACTCTGCATAGAAGTTAAATAAGCAGAGTGACAATATACAACCTTGACGTACTTCTGTCTCAATTTTGAACCAGTCCATTGTTGCAGTCCACAGAGCTCCTTATATCCTTCTAGAAAGAACTTTCTCTACTCCAAAATCACAAAAATGTTCTCTGAGCGTATCTTACAGAAGTGTAATTACTTTTCTTTTACATACAATTATACACTGCTTCTAGGATTGATAACTGTGTAGGATAAGGGTCAAGTGTCATGCTTTCATATGGGCATCCAGTTGACTCAAAGTCTTTTTCTGGAAAGACTATTCCCTACTGCAGTGCCACCTTCGTGAAGAACGAAAGGGCACATATGTCTGAGTACTTCTTTTAGACTCTCTATTCTGTTCCACTGTGTCATTTGTCTATCCTTGCACCTGTCCCACGTTTTCTTTTTTTCCCCCATGTTTTCTTAATTATTGTAACTTTATAGTAAATCTTGAAACTTCCCTGGTGGCTCAGATGGTAAAGAATCTGTCTGCAAGGCGAGAGACCTGGGTTTGATCCCTGGGTTGGGAAGATCCCCTGGAGAAGGGCATGGCAACAGACTCCAGCATTCTTGCCTGGAGAGTCCCTATGAAGAGAGGAGCTTGGCGGGCTATAGTCTACTGGGTCACAAAGAATTGGAAATGACTGAGTGACTGAGCACACATAGTAAATCTGGGTAACTTTAATTTAAAGAAGTTATGTTATTGTTGTTCTTGCTAACTGCCTTGGTCTTTCTTGGTTTTTGTATTTTGTATACATTTTTGAGCTGAAGCTCCAATACTTTGCCACCTGATGTGAAGAGCTGACTCACTAGAAAAGACCCTGATGCTGGGAAAGACTGAAGGCAGGAGGAGAAGGGGACAACAGAAGATGAGATGGTTGGATGGCATCACTGACTCAATGGACACGAGTTTGGGTAAACTCTGGGAGTTGGTGATGGACAGGGAAGCCTGGCGTGCTGCAGTCCATGGGGTTGCAAAGAGTCAGACATGACTGAGTGACTGAACAACAACATAAATTTTGAATCATCTTGTCATGTTTCACACACACAAAAGCATCAGGGAATTTTATTGAGGTTAGCTTTAATCTGTATATAAATTTGAGAATGATTTATTTTGATAACATTGAGTTTCCCAATTCATTGGGAAAATATATCCTTTCATTCAGTTAGGTCTTGAATTTCTCTCAGATGTTTTGCACATCTTTACCTAGGTTTTCTCCTAGGCATTTTATGGGTTTGATGTTACTAGTATTTCCTTTAGTGAAGGTTTTCTAGGAATGAATTCTCTCTGAACTTTATCTGGATTCCACAAACATTAGGTTAATATTTTGCTTTAATCCTTCCTTCTTTCTTTCCTCTCCCTCTCTCTCTCACTCTTTTCTCTCTTTTTCTCTGTCTTGCTCTAGCTTTCCCTCTCTCTCCTTCTTTGTTTCTCTCCTGCCCCATTTTCCCCCTGAGCATGTAAAATCTTTCTGGATTAAGTTGCAGACAGGATGCTCCTTTATCCCTCCCCTTCCCCAACAACAAAAAAAAATACTTCAGGGAATTTCCTTACATAATCACAGTTCAATCAAACCTTTAGAGATATCAGCCCCAGATGACATCTAAGTGCAACCACATGAGAAACTCCAAAGATAGAACTGCCAAGTTGAGTCTTTCCCAAATCACTGACCAGAAAATCGTGATTAAAATTAAAAAAAAAATCCTTCAACTGCTAAGTGTGGGGGGAAACTTTGTTATACAGTATTGTTAACCAGGCACTTACCATGTGATCAGCTTTTCTATATAGAGGAACACTTATCCTCTCATCTTCCATTTTAGTATTTCTACTTTATATTGATCTAATGTGCTGATAGACTCGTTCTCTAGTTCTTAATTACAGCTGTTGACTTTTTCAGCTGTAGAATTTTCATTTGCTTTTGTTATCATTTCTCTGCCAAGACACACATCTTGTTAATTAATTGTTGGAGCACTTTAATCATGGCTATTTAAATACTCTGTCAGACTATAAAACTCTTAGAGGAAAACATAGGCAGAAGATTCTTTGACATAAATTTCAACAAGATCTTTTTTGACCAACTTTCTAGAGTAAAGAAAATAAAAACAAAAATAAACAAATAGGACCCAGTTAAACTTAAAAGCTTTTGCATAGCAAAGGAAACCATAAACAGAACAAAAAGACAATTGTCAGAATGGGAGAAAATATTTGCAACTAAAATGAAGCAACTAACAAGCGACTAATCTTGAAAATGCACAAACAACTCAATATCAACAAACCAAACAACTCAATTAAAAAATGGGAAAAAGACCTAAATAGACATTTCTCCAGACATACAGATAGCTAACAAATACATGGAAAGATGTTCAACATCACTAAATATTCAGTTCAGTTGCTCAGTCGTGTCCGACTCTTTGCGACCCCATGAACCGCACGCAGCACACCAGACCCCCATGTCCATCACCAACTCCTGGAGTTTACTCAAACTCATGCCCATCGAGTTGGTGATGCCATCCAGCCATCTCATCCTCTGTTGTCCCCTTCTCCTCCTGCCCCCAATCCCTCCCAGCATCAGGGTCTCTTCCAATGAGTCAACTCTTCGCATGAGGTGACCAAAGTACTGGAGTTTCAGAGAGATGCAAAACTGCAGTCAGGTATTATTTCACACCATTCAGAATGTCTATCATTAGAAAATCTACAAACAATAAATGCTGGAGAGAATGTGCAGAAAAGGGACTCCTCCTACATATGGGTATGTAAACTGGCACAACTACTATGGAGAACAGTATGGAGGTTCCTCAAAAAACTAAAAGTAGAACTATTGTATGACTCAGCAATCCCACTCCTGGGCAGGTACCTGGAGAAAATCATCATTCAAAAAGACACATTCGTCCTGATGTTCACTGCAGCACTATTTACATCAGTCAGGATACGGAAGCAACCTAAATGTCCCTCACAGGAGGAATGGATAGAGAAGATGTTGTACATATATAAAATGGAATATTACTCAGTCATAAAAGAATAAAGCTGTGTCATTTGCAGAGACATGGATAGAACTAGAGATTGTTATGCTCGGTTCAGTTAAGTTCAGTCACTTGGTCATGTCCGACTCTTTGCGACCCCATTGACTGCAGCACGAGAGGCCACCCTGTCCACCACCAACTCCTGGAGATTATTCAAACTCATGTCCACTGAGTTGGTGATGCCATCCAGCAACCTCATCCTCTGTTGTCCCCTTCTCCTCCAGCCCTCAATCTTTCCCAGCATCAGGGTCTTTTCCAATGAGTCAGCTCTTCACATCAGGTGGCCAAAATACTAGAGCTTCAGCTTTAGCATCAGTCCTTTCAATGAACATTCAGGACTGATCTCCTTTAGGATGGACTGATTAGGTCTCCTTGCAGTCCAAGGGACTCTCAAGAGTCTTCTCCAACACCACAGTTCAAAAGCATCAATTCTTTGATGCTCAGTTTTCTTTATAGTCCAACTCTCATATACATACATGACCACTGGAAAAACCACAGCCTTGACTAGATAGACCTTTGTTGGCAAAGTAATGTCTCTGCTTTTTAATATGCTGTCTAGGTTGTTCATAACTTTTCTTCCAAGGAGTAAGCGTCTTTTAATTTCATGGCTACAGTCAACATCTGCAGTGATTTTGGGGCTCAAAAAAATAAAGTTAGCCACTGTTTCCACTGTTTCCCCATCTCTTTGCCATGAAGTGATGGGACCGGATGCCATGATCTTTGTTTTCTGAGTGTTGAGCATTAAGCCAACTTTTTCACTCTCCTCTTTCACTTTCATCAAGAGGCTCTTTAGTTCTTCTTCACTTTCTGCCATAAGGGTGGTGTCATCTGCATATCTGAGGTTATTGATATTTCTCCCAGCAATCTTGGTTCCAGCTTGTGCTTCATCCAGCCCAGCATTTCTCATGATGTACTCTGCATATAAGTTACATAAGCAGGGTGACAATATACAGCCTTGATGTACTCCTTTTCCTGTTTGGAACCAGTCTGTTCCATGTCCAGTTCTAACTGTTGCTTCCTGACCTGCATACAGATTTCTCAAGAGGCAGGTCAGGTGGTCTGGTATTCCCATCTCTTTTAGAATTTTCCACAGTTTATTGTAATGCACACAGTCAAAGGCTTTGGCATAGCCAATAAAGCAGAAATAGATGTTTTTTTCCTCGAACTCTCTTGCTTTTTCGATGATCCAGAAGATGTTGGCAATTTGATCTCTTGTTCCTCTGCCTTTTCTAAAACCAGCTTGAACATCTGGGAATTTATGGTTCACGTGTTGTTGAAGCCTGGCTTGGAGAATTTTGAGCATTACTTTGCTAGTTTGTGAGATGAGTCGAGTTGTGTGGTAGTTTAAGCATTCTTTGGCATTGTCCTTCTTTGGGATTGGAATGAAAACTGACCTTTTCCAGTCCTGTGGCCACTGCTGAGTTTTCCAAATTTGCTGGCATATTGCGTTCAGCACTTTCACAGCATCATCTTTTAGGATTTGAAATAGGATTGTTATGTAGAATGAAGTAAATCAGAAAAAGAAAAACAAATATTGTATAACAATACTTATATGTGGAATCTAGAAAAATGGTAGAGATGAACTTACTGCAAAGCAGAAATAGAGACACCAATATAGAGAACATCATATGGATACTAAGAGGGGAAATGAAGAGTGGGATGAACTGGGACATTGAGGTTGACATATATACACTACTGATGTGCTGTGCTGGGCACTTAGTCGCTGAATCATATCTGACTCTTTGCAACCCCATGGACTGTAGCCTGCCAGGCTCCTCTGTCCATAGGGATTCTCCAGGAAAGAATTGTGGAGTGGGTTACCATACCCTCCTCCAGGGGAGCTTCCCAACACAAGGATCAAACCCAGGTCTCTCACATTGCAGGCAGATTCATTACTGCCTGAGCCATCAGACTCAGAAGCCCTACAGTATTGATACTAAGTATAAAATGGATATTGCCTGGAGAATCCCATAGACATGGAGCCTGATGGGCTACAATCCATAATGTCACAGAGTCAGACACGACTGAAGTGACTTAGCATACACTCACACGTAAACTTTGCCAACAAATGTCTGTCTAGTCAAGGCTATGGTTTTTCCAGTGGTCACATATGGATGTGAGAGTTGGACTATAAGGAAAGCTTGGCACAGAAGAATTGATGCTTTTGAACTGTGGTGTTGGAGAAGACTCTTGAGAGTCCCTTGGACTGCAAGGAGATCTAACCAGTCCATCTAAAGGAGATCAGTCCTGGGTGTTCATTGGAAGTACTGATGTTGAAGCTGAGGTTCCAATACTTTGGCCCTTGATGTGAAGAGCTGATTCATTGGAAAAGACCCTGATGCTGGGAAAGATTGAGGGCAGGAAGAGAAGGGGACGACAGAGGATGAGATGGTTGGATGGCATCATCGACTCAATGGACATGGGTTTGGGTGGACTCCAGGAGTTGGTGATGGACAGGGAGGCCTGGCCTGCTGTGGTTCATGGGGTCGCAAAGAGTTGGAGAGGACTGAGCGACTGAACTGAGCACATAAAATAGATAAATAATAACCTATTGTATAGCACAGGGAACTCTACTCAGTGCTCTGTGGTGACCTAAATAGGAAGTAAATCCAAGAAAGAGGGGAGATATATATGTGTTGTTGTTGTTGTTTGGTCGCTGAGTTGCTTCTCACTCTTTTGTGACCCCATGGACTGTAGCTTGCCACACTCCTTTGTCCATAGGATTTCCCAGGTGAGAATACTGGAGTGGGTTGCCATTTCTTTCCCCAGAGGGTCTTCCCAACCAGGGATGGAAGCCCAGTCTCCTATTTGGCAGGCAGATTTTTTACCACTGAGTCACCTAGGAAACCCATACATGTATATATAACTTATTAAATTTGCTGACAGCAGAAGCTACCACAACATTGTAAATCAATTATGCTCAAATAAAAATTAATAAAAATAAATAAAATAAATTCTCTGTCAGGTAACTCTAAGAGCCAAATACCCTGGGAAATTTTTTTAATGTTACCTTTTCCTCTTGTATTCCATGAGATCTCTTTTATATTACTGTTTTTAAAATCACAAACATTGTAGATAAAAAATTGTACAAATCCTTCAGAAAGGATTTTGTTTTGCTTCTTCTATTTAGGGGTAGATTAAGGATAGAGCAACTTATTTAACTCATTCTTAGGGCAAAGCTTGGCTTAAAACAGGAATCATGGTATTGTCAGGACCAAGACTGTTCATAGAGAAAGGGAACACTAAGATTATGGTAACTTTACTGGTATGTTACAGCTCTCATCTCAGCTCCATCAGTAGGTCATCATTATTATTGTTTTTTTTTTTTTTTTGGAACTTTTTACTTTGTTTTGGGTTTAGCCGATTAACAATGTTGTTATAGTTTCAGGTGAATAGCCAGGGACTCAGCCATACACATACATGTATCTATTTCCCCGCAAACTCCCCTCCTGTCCTAAAAATTATTTTGCTTAACTCAGTTTCTTGATCTTCAACCCTCTCAACCCTCTAATCAATGCTGTTTCTTCAGGAAACCAGACCCAGGTGCTGCCCCAGTGCAATGACTCCGTGTCTGAACAAGCAGGCTCTGCAGCCTCAGAGAAGAGCGTCCCCTACTGCTCAGGTGAGGGTCCCACAGGACAGAAGACCCTTTCCATTCCCCAGGTCACCGCCCCATTGTCCCATTTCTCTCTCCTCAGACAGCAGACAACTCCGCCTGGTGGACGGGGGCGGTCCCTGCGCCGGGAGAGTGGAGATCCTTGACCAGGGCTCCTGGGGCACCATCTGTGATGACGGCTGGGACCTGGACGATGCCCGCGTGGTGTGCAGGCAGCTGGGCTGTGGAGAAGCCCTCAATGCCACGGGGTCTGCTCACTTTGGGGCAGGGTCAGGGCCCATCTGGCTGGACGACCTGAACTGCACGGGAAAGGAGTCCCACGTGTGGAAGTGCCCTTCCCGGGGCTGGGGGCGGCACGACTGCAGACACAAGGAGGACGCGGGGGTCATCTGCTCAGGTCTGCGCTGCACACTGTCCACAGGCTAGGGGAGGGGTGGGGCCCTGGAGGACGGGGTCTGAGCTCTGAGGGAGAGATGCTGAAAGGACCTGGGAAGGAGGCTTCCGCCCATGGAGCCTGTGTTTCCAGCAGACATGAAGACGAGGTGCTTTCACTTCCTCCTGCAGCAGCTGAAATTCTGGTCCTTTCTTCTCAGTAGTGTTTCCTGGCAGAAGGTTTTCTCAGTTTTCCTTGAAATCAGGGCTCACTCTTCTGGTACATATGGTAGAGAATTCTTAAAGCCAAATGCTAGTTTTTTTTTGTTGTTGTTGTTTTGTGACAAATTACCACATAGTTAATGGTTTAAAACAACACATTTCTTTCCTTACACTTCTGTAGCTTAGATGTCCAGCAGGAATCAAACTGGACGGATCAAGGTTGCAGTAGGGTCACATCACTTCTGAGTCTCTGGGAAAGAATCTGTTTCTTGTCTTTTCAAGCTTCTAAAAACTGCCTGCCTGCCGTTGTTCATAACCCCCTTCTGTTCATCATCAGACCAGTAATGCTCCACCTCTCTTACCGTTATACATATTCACATCTCCCTCTAGCCAGAATGAGGAAAAGTATTCCACTGTAAAGGATAGTGAGTCTAAGAATATGGTTAGACTGTGCTCATCTGGTTAATCCACCATATTTCAGGTTAATCTCAAGGTCCTTACGTTAATCACATCTGTAAAGTCCCCTTTGCCAGATAAGGAAACAGTCACAGGTCCATCTTCTATCTGCCTCCACACTGTCCACATCACATCCCTTTATATACTCTTTTAGATGTTTTGTCAGGAAGCAGGAGTCAGCTCTCTCTCCCTGCAGGTGTCCAGGCTGGTCTTCCTCTCAGTTCATATACACTACATCATGGTGGTAGAAATATTTAGAAAGACAGACACAGATGGACAAAGTCAGATAAAAAGGAGACAGGTTTCACTCTGGTTATCTAATGGATTTGCTTCCTCAGCTGGGTCACAGATGAGTGTTCACAATTTTGGGGAGAGAGGAAAACCCAGAGCACTGAGTACAGTGTTCACTGTGTCCTGTCTTTTCCATTTCCATCTTAGAGTTCCTGGCCCTCAGGATGGTGAGCGAGGACCAGGAGTGTGCTGGGTGGCTGGAAGTTTTCTACAACGGCACCTGGGGCAGTGTCTGCCGCAGCCCCATGGATGATGTCACCGTGTCCATCATCTGCAGTCAGCTTGGCTGTGGGGACAGTGGAAGTCTCAACACTTCTGTTGGTCTCAGGGAAGGTTCTAGACCCCAGTGGGTAGATTTAATCCAATGTCGGAGAACTGACACCTCTCTCTGGCAGTGTCCTTCTGACCCATGGAAATACAGTTCATGCTCTCCAAAGGAGGAAGCCTACATCTCATGTGCAGGTGACTCATGTCTGTTTCTGTGTCTGTCCCAACCCTGTAGGGTGTTATTAGAGAGATTTGATATTTTAAAATCTAAGTGATGCGTTTAAGTTGAGTTTATAAAATGAAGTTTGGATGGAGCTAATTTAATCCACATGTTCCAAACTTGCTTTATTAAAAGTTTTTAATTGATATAATTGACATAACATTATATTGCTTGCTGTGTACACATAATGCTTATATATTTGTGTATATTGATAAATGATCACTACAGTAAGTCTAGTTATATCCATAACCATATATATAGTTAAATATTTTTCTTATATGATGAGGGTATTTAAGATGTATTTTCTCATCATCTTTCAAATAGAGAGTATGGTATTCACTATAGTCACCATGCTGTATGTTATATCTCTTCACCTATTAATTTTGTAACTCAAGTTTATACCTTTTGACTACATTTGCCCACACCAAATCCCCCATCTCTGGCAGCCACCAACTACTCAGTATCTGTGAACTTGTTTTTGTTTTAAGATTACACATATAAATGAGATTTTATGGTATTTTTCTTTCTCTGTCTGATTTGTTTCACTTAGCTTAATGCCCTCAAGGTCCATCCTTGTTGAAACTGGCAAAATTTTCTTCTTTTTTATGGGTGGATATCTGTCTATATTGCATTTTCTTTATCCATTCATCCATCAGTGAAGACTTACCTTGTTTGGCTCTTGTATACATTGCTATAAAATACTAAAAAGTAATGCTGTTCAAGTGCTGCAGTCAATATATCAGCAAATTTGGAAAATTCTTCAGTGGCCACAGGACTGGAGAAGGTCAATTTTCATTCCAATCCTGAAGAAGAGCAATGCCAAAGAATGTTCAAACTACTGCACAATTGTGCTCATTTCACATGCTAGCAAAGTTATGGTCAAAGTCTTCCAAGCTAGGCTTCAGCCATAAGTGAATTGAGAACTTCCAAGATGTACAAGCTGGGTTTAGAAAAGGCAGAGGAACCAGAGATCAAATTGCCAACATTTGTTGAATCATAGAGTAAGCCAGAGACTTCCAGGAAAACGTCTGCTTCATTGACTAGACTAAAACCTTTGACTATGTGGATCACAATGAACTGTGGAAAATTCTTAAAGAGAGGAGAATACCAGAGCACCTTATGTGCCTCCTGAGAAACCTGTATGCAGGTCAAGAAGTAACAGTTGGAACTGGACATAAACAACCGACTGGTTCAAAATTGGGAAAGGAATTCATCAAGGCTGTATATTGTCACCCTGTTTGTTTAACTTATATGTAGAGTACATCATGGGAACTGCCAGGCTGAATGAATCACAAGCTGAAATCAAGATTGCTGTGAGAGATATCAACAACCTCAGATACGCAGATGATACCACTCTATTGGCAGAAAGAGAAGAGGAACTAAAGAGCTTCTTGTTGAGGGTGAAAGAGGCGAGTGAAAAAGCTGGCTTAAAGCTCAACATTCAACATTCTAAAAATTAAGATCATGGCATCTGGCCCCATCACTTCATGGAAAATAAAAAGGGAGAAAGTAGAAACAGATTTTCTTTTCTTGGGCTCCACAGTCACTGCCGATGGTGACTGCAGGCATGAGATTAAAAGAGGCTTGCTCGACTCTACCAGAAAATTACTAGAGCTAATCAATGAATATAGTAAAGTTGCAGGATACAAAATTAACACACAGAAATCCCTTGCATTCCTATACACTAACAATGAGAAAACAGAAAGAGAAATTAAGGAAACAATACCATTCACCATTGCAACAAAAAGAATAAAATACTTAGGAGTATATCTACCTAAAGAAAGAAAAGACCTATACATAGAAAACTATAAAACACTGATGAAAGAAATCAAAGAGGACACAAACAGATGGAGAAACATACCGTGTTCATGGATTGGAAGAATCAATATTGTCAAAATGGCTATACTACCCAAAGCAATCTATAGATTCAATGCAATCCCTATTAAGCTACCAACAGTATTTTTCACAGAACTAGAACAAATAATTTCACGATTTGTATGGAAATACAAAAAAAACCTCGAATAGCCAAAGTAATCTTGAGAAAGAAGAATGGAACTGGAGGAATCAACCTGCCTGACTTCAGACTCTACTACAAAGCCACAGTCATCAAGACAGTATGGTACTGGCACAAAGACAGAAATATAGATCAATGGAACAGAATAGAAAGCCCAGAGATAAATCCACGAACCTATGGACACCTTATCTTCGACAAAGGAGGCAAGGATATACAATGGAAAAAAGACAACCTCTTTAACAAGTGGTGCTGGGAAAACTGGTCAACCACTTGTAAAAGAATGAAACTAGAACACTTTCTAACACCATACACAAAAATAAACTCAAAATGGATTAAAGATCTAAATGTAAGACCAGAAACTATAAAACTCCTAGAGGAGAACATAGGCAAAACACTCTCCGACATAAATCACAGCAAGATCCTCTATGACCCACCTCCCAGAATATTGGAAATAAAAGCAAAACTAAACAAATGGGACCTAATGAAACTTAAAAGCTTTTGCACAACACAAGAAACTATAAGCAAGGTGAAAAGACAGCCCTCAGATTGGGAGAAAATAATAGCAAATGAAGAAACAGACAAAGGATTAATCTCAAAAATATACAAGCAACTCCTGCAGCTCAATTCCAGAACAATAAATGACCCAATCAAAAAATGAGCCAAAGAACTAAACAGACATTTCTCCAAAGAAGACATACAGATGGCTAACAAACACATGAAATGATGCTCAACATCACTCATTATCAGAGAAATGCAAATCAAAACCACAATGAGGTACCATTACACGCCAGTCAGGATGGCTGCTATCCAAAAGTCAACAAGCAATAAATGCTGGAGAGGGTGTGGAGAAAAGGGAACCCTCTTACACTGTTGGTGGGAATGCAAACTAGTACAGCCGCTATGGAGAACAGTGTGGAGATTACTTAAAAAACTGGAAGTAGAACTGCCATATGACCCAGCAATTCCACTTCTGGGCCTACACACTGAGAAAGCCAGATCTGAAAGAGACACGTGCACCCCAATGTTCATCACAGCACTGTTTGTAATAGCCAGGACATGGAAGCAACCTAGATGCCCATCAGCAGATGAATGGATAAGGAAGCTGTGGTACATATACACCATGGAATATTACTCATCCGTTAAAAAGAATTCATTTCAATCAGTTCTAATGAGATGATGAAACTGGAGCCCATTATACAGAGTGAAGTAAGCCAGAAAGATAAAGAACATTACAGCATACTAACACATATATATGAAATTTAGAAAGATGGTAACGATAACCCTATATGCAAAACAGAAAAGGAGACACAGATGTACAGAACAGACTTTTGGACTCTGTGGGAGAAAGTGAGGGTAGGATGTTTTGAGAGAACAGCATCGAAACATGTATATTATCTATAGTGAAACAGATCACAAGCCCAGGTTGGATGCATGAGACAAGTGCTCGGGCCTGGTGCACTGGGAAGATCCAGAGGGATCTGATAGAGAGGGAGGTGGAAGGGGGGATCGGGATGGGGAATACATGTAAATCCATGGCTGATTCATGTCAATGTATGACAAAACCCACTACAGTATTGTAAGGTAATTAGCCTCCAACTGATAAAAATAAATGAAAAAAAAAAAAAAAAATAAAAGAGGCTTGCTCCTTGGAAGGACAGCTATGACACACGTAGACAGAGTATTAAAAAGCAGAGATATCACTTTGCAGACAAAGGCCCATATAGTCAAAGGTATGTTTATTTCACTAGTCATATATGGATGTGAGAGTTGGATTATAAAGAAGCTGAGCACCCAAGAGTCAATGCTTTTGAATTGTGGTGCTTGGATGCCAGAATTGAATTGAGAGTCTTTTGGGCAGCAAGGAGATCCAACCAGTCTATCCTAAAGGAAATCAACTCTGAATATTCATTGGAAGGACTGACGCTGAAGCTGAAGCTCCAATAGTTTGGCCACCTGATGAGAAGAGCTGACTTGGAAAATACCCTGATGCTGAGAAAGACTGAAGGCAAAAGGAGAAGGGGCCACAGAGGATGAGGTAGTGAGAGCATCACCAATTCAGTGGACATGAATTTGAGCAAACTTTGGGAGATAGTGAAGGACAGAGAAACCTGGTGTGCTGCAGTCCATGGGGTTGCAGAGTCAGACACAAGCTAGCAACTGAACAAATATTGCTGCAGTGAACATTGGTTTTTCAAGTTAATGTTTCTGTCAGATGAATACCCCAAAGTGAAATTGCCAAATTGTATGGCAATTCTATTTTTAATTTTTGATGCACCTCAATACTGTTTCCATAGGGGTTGCATCAACTTACATTCCCTCTAACTGTGCAAAAGCTTTCCTGTCTCTTCACATTCTCGTCAACTCCTGTTATTTCTTCTTTTTGATAAAAGCCTCTCTAGAGGATGTGAGGTCATATCTCATTGTGGCTTTGATCTGTATTTTCTGATGATTAGTAATGTTGAGCACGTTTTCATGTACCTATTGGCAAGTTGTATGTATTCTTTAAAAAAAAATATTTATCAGGTTGTCTGCCCATTTTTTGAAAGTCATATTGTTTGATTTTTGCTACTGAGTTGTGTGAGTTCCTTGTATATTTTGGATAATAATTTTTATCAGAAATATAATATGTAAATATTTTCTCTAGTTCCATAGGTTGCTTTTTCATTTTGTTGATGGTTTCCTTAATTGGGCAGAAGCTTTGTAGCCTTATGTGGTCCCAACTGCTTCTTTTTACTCTTGTTCTCTTTGATTTTGGTGTCAAATCCAAAAAATCCTCATGAAGACTGATGTCAACGATTTCATTTTCTGTATTTGCCTATAGAAATTTTATGGCTTCAGGACTTGTGATCAAGTCTTTAATCTATTTTGAGTTAATTTTTGTGAGTCGTGTAAGATAGTGGTTCCATTTCATTCTTTTGCATGTGGCTGTTCAGTTTTCCCAATGCCATTTAGTGAAAAAACTGTCCTTTCCTCATTGTATATTCTTGGCTTCTTTGTCAAAAATCAATTGATTGTACAAATATGGGTTTATTTCTGGGCTCTCTATTCTGTTCCATTGATCTCTGTGTCCATTTTTATGCCAACAACATACTGTTTTGATTAATATAGCTTTGTAATATAGTTCGAAAACAGGAAGCATGACATTTCCGGCTTTGTTACTCTTTCTCAAGATTGCTTTGGTATTCAGTGTCTTTTGTGGTTCCATGAAAATGTTAGGATTGTTTGTCTGTATCTGTGAAAATATCCATTGACATTTTGGTAAGGATTGCAGTGAATCTGTAGATTGCTTTGGGTAGTATGGGCATGTTAATAATATTAGATCTTCCAATCTATGAGCACAGAATATCTTTCCATTTATTTGAGTCTTCTTCAGTATCTTTCATCAATGTCTTATAGTTTTCAGTGTACAGGTCTTTCGCTTCCTTGGTTAAATTTATTCCTGGATATTTTATTCATTTTCATGCAAACGCAAATAGAATTGTTTTCTCAGTTTCTCCTTATGGCAGTTTGTTGTTAGTGCATAGAAAGGCAACTGATTTTTGTATATAGATTTTTCATTCTACAACTTTACTGAGTGTATTAGTTCTCATATTTTTGGTGAAGTCTTTAGGGTTTTCTATATATACTATCATGTAAGGGAGTCTCCTTCCTCATGACTCTGATGGTAAAGAATCCATCTGCAATGCAAGAGACCTGGGTTTGATCCCTGGGTTGGGAAGATCCCCTGGAGGAGGGAATGGCAACCCACTCCAGTATTCCTGCCTGGAGAATCCCAATGGGCAGAGAAGCCTGGCAGGCTGCAGTCCTTGGGGTAGCAAAGAGTCAGAGACGACTGAGCGACTAACACTTTCACTTTTCAATGTGCAAATAGTGTCAGTTTTGCCTCTTCCTTTCAGATTTGGATGTCTGATTTTCTTTTTATGCCTGATGGATCTGGATGGGACTACCAAAACTAAGCTGAACAAAAGTGGTGAGAGTAGATAATTTTGTCTTGTGTTTGATTTCAGAGGAAAAGCTTTTGGTTTTGTACAGTCAAATATGATGTTAGCTGTGAACTTCTCATATGGCCTTAATTATATTGAGATGCAATCTTCTATAACTACTTTGTAAAAGAGTTTTTATGATACATGGATTTTGAATTTGTCAAACATTTTTTCTGCATCCTTTGAGATATGATTTTTACCTTCAGTTTGCTTATTTGGTGTATCACATTGATTAGTTTGTGAATGTTGAACTATCCTTGTATCCTTGGAACAAACATCACTTGATTATGGTGTATGATTCTTTTAGTGTATTGTCAAATTCAGTTTTCTAATATTTTGTTGAGGATTCTTGCACCTATATTTATCAGAGTATTAGCCCATAATTTTCTTTTCTTGTGGTGTCCTTATCTGGTTTTGGTATCAGAATAATGTTGGCCTCATAAAATGAGTTTGGAAGTGTTTCTTTCTTCTGTTTTTGGAAGAGTTTGAGAAGGCTCCACCACTAAATACTGTTACATTGGGAATTGGGATTTTGAAAATAAATGTTGAATGAAATAAAGAAATGTTGAGGAGGGCAACAAATAGTCAAACCATAGCACCTTACTTCCTTCAACATTTCTCTCTGTTTCTCTCTCTCCTTCCCTCCCCCTCCACATACACAAACTCACACACCCCATTCAGGTACACCTTGAGTGGTATCCTGGGTGTTGCCTGAAACCCATAGCTAAGAGAATGTGGGGACAGATACTTCAAAAGCAGAGGCTCACTCCCTTCCTTGCCTCTCTTTTTTTTATCTCTTTGTCTTTTCCATTAGAAGGCCAAAGAGGCATTAAACTATTAGACCTTTTATTGATGATATTTTTCCTACAATTAAATACAGAATTGAGAGGTGGTAAAGTCTTTGACCATGAAAATGAGCAACACCCTCACAAAGGTCCCGCCATCATTTTCTCAGAGGTTCTCTGAGTAGAGTGGGTAGGAGGTTTGGTAGGATGATCTGGAAAGAATATACAAATTTTGATACTTTATGACAGGTACTATTTACCCTTCTGTTTTTTTGTGTTGCTTTGAATTTGTATTGATTTCTCTCAGCTTCAATTCTTTTATATATACTTTTCAGTCTTTTGTTTATTATTTCTGCATCTTCTCAATACAAATTTTTCTCAGTAGGTTTTTTTTTACTCTATTGCAAAAATTTTTGCCTTACTCTGTGTACATATATGTGTACATATATCTTCTTAGAATTCTACTAAGTCTTTCCTGTATATTTCCTTTTTAAGAGATTCCTAACCAACACTATGGGCTTTTCTGGTGGCTCAGACAGCAAAGAAACTGCCTGCAGTGCAGGAGACCTGGGTTTGATTCCTGAGTAGGGAACATCCATCAGAGAAAGGAATAGCAATCTACTCCAGTATTCTTGCCTGGAAAATCCTATGGACAGTGTAGCCTGGTGGGCTGCATTTCATAGGTCACAAACAGTCAGACACAACTGAGCGACTAACACACACACATATAACCAACACTGCATTGTAGATCAATTATCTTCCAATTAAAAATAAATTTAAAAAAGAGTTTCCTTTTACAACAGTAGTCTTCACTTGCCCACTTGTTACACTGAATAGTAGGTAAGAGTAGCTTATAATCTCTCTAATAATTTTCCATTAAACTTACATATGTGAGATTTTGAATATAAATTAACTCTGTTCTTCTGGGCTGATTATTTTAATATGAGCTATTATCATAGACTATTTCCATTCATTTATATTTGGTTTACTATTTCACTGATTAGTGTGAATTTAAAGTTTTATTTTACTGAATTTTATTCATGTATTCATTCATTCAATAAATATTTATCAAGCCCCTATCTAGGTATTTAGCAAAGGGTTTCCATAGATATTTGTTGAATGAGTGCACAGAATGTGCAGGCACTGTCCTAACAGCAGAAACATGGCATATATAAGATATACAAGGTCCTTCTTCTAATGGAACTTTCATTCAGAGGGGTGTGTGTGTACATTTGTAGATGTCTGTGTTTATGTTTGCTGTGGGAATGTGAAGACTGATAAACAAGTAAATATTAAAGTAATTTCAGCTGGTGATCAGATGCAGTGAGTTTCACCCCAGGAGATAATAATAAGCCTGTGTTTTCATGTGTCCTTTGCACTGAGTCAGACCTTAGATAATCTTATTTGGGGACAAGACCACGCCCAGCTGTCCCTGATCCACTGTTTCCCTGTTGTTTGCAGAAAGAAGAGCCAAGAGCTGTCCAGCTGCTGCCCCCTGCACAGGTACGTCAGCCCCGCCCCTGCCCAGGGCTCCAGGGCTCCAGGGCCTCCTTCCTCCCACCAGGGGAGTCACAGGAGGGGCTGCTGCCTTTTCAGACAGAGAGAAGCTCCGGCTCAGGGGAGGAGACAGCGAGTGCTCAGGGCGGGTGGAGGTCTGGCACGGCGGCTCCTGGGGCACCGTGTGTGATGACTCCTGGAGCCTGGCAGGGGCCGAGGTGGTGTGTCAGCAGCTGGGCTGTGGCCAGGCCCTGGAAGCCGTGCGGGCCGCGGCGTTTGGCCCTGGAAGCGGGAGCATCTGGCTGGACGAGGTGCGGTGGACCGGGAGTCCTCCCTGTGGGACTGTGCTGTGGATCCCTGGGGGCAGAGTGACTGCAAGCATGAGGAGGATGCTGGTGTGAGGTGCTCTGGTGAGTGCGGGGCTCGGGGTCGTCCTGGGTGAGCTGGGGCAGCACAGGGGCAGTGGGCTGGGCCGGGCGTGGTGGGGAGTTTATGTTCAGACAGCATCCCAGTGCTTGGGCTCTGATCTAGGATGAGGGAGCTGGGAGGGCTGGACCCTGGTGTTTTGGAGACTGAGGGGTGATTTCAGGCTCAGGAGAGAAAAATGGGTTTGCCCTGCTTTCTGGCCAATTCCCTTTCCTCACACTGCTGTTCTTCTCTTTAGGTGTAAGGAAAACAGTGCCCCCGACTGCAGCAGGTACTGTGAACACCCATGGCCAGGAGAGAATCCTCAGGTCTGGCGGCCTGTTCTGTGAGCCCTCTGACAGTTCAGGAGAGGAAAGAGCCTGAAGAGCCCTGGCTGGTGGGGAGGAGCCCAGGGCGATATGTTCGGGAACTCCTCGGCCTTGGTTCCTGGGGCCACGTTTTTCTCATGACTGGGATACTAGGTGGTGCAGAATCTAAGTGCCCCTCAGTGTTGCTCCTCATCAGTGAGGTGTGGGTCCCAGGACTGTTTGACGCTCTGTCTCCTCAAGCCCAAGGAGAAGAGATGAGCCGGGTCCTCAGAGGCTGTCTCGGCAGGGCAGCTCCCTGACAATCCCCAGCTCTGTCTCGGGGCCACACTGGCCAGAGTGGAGTTGACTCATCTCAAGATGAGACCTGGGGGAGCCAGGTCACTGTCAGTGCACTTGTGTCTGAGGCTGGGATGCCATCGTCTGGAGCCCCTGGGAATGCTGGCACAGGGGGTTTCTCTGTGCTCAGGACCTTCTCCACACCCTGTTGCCTTGTTCTCTTTAGGGTCCAGACCAGTTTCAAGTCCTCTCCCTGGCTTCTTCTCCCTGGCTGGGGTCCTCTGCCTCATCCTGGGGGCCCTTCTCTTCCTGGTCCTCATCATCCTGGTGACTCAGGTGCTCAGATGGAGAGCAGAGCGCAGAGGTGGGCTGCAGGGGGAACTGGGGACCAGGGAGCGTGTGTGCAGGCAGGAGATGGGGCAGGGGTGAGGACGGGAGCCTGGGCCAGGTATCTGTTCTGAGTCTGCAGAACTCCATGTGCTCCGTGCTGAGCTCTAAGTGCTGAGTAGACAGAGGTTCTTAGGACTGTGGCGTGAACTCTCATATGTCATAGCCTCTCCTATGAGACCAGACAGAGTCAGGGCTGAGCTGTGAATTCAGGTCAGATGAGGGGAGAAGGTGTTGACACGGTGCATGGGGTGGGAGATGATGCCGAGGTCCAGGCAGCCTCTGTGTGAGCATCAGGGAGATGAAGGTGGGCCTGCTGGACCCCAGTGTCTGGGGTGGAACCTCTGACCTGCTTGGGGATCTCTCAGCCTTATCCAGCTATGAAGATGCTCTTGCTGAAGCCGTGTATGAGGAGCTCGATCACCTTGTGACTCAGAAGGAGGGTCTTCTGGGCAGCCCAGGTGGGTGTCTCTGTCTGCCCTCCTGGGACTTCTGGTTATCACACCCACTGGGTGTGCACATTTTCTCAGCATCTGCAGACCCGACATGTTCCCCAGGTTCACAGAGGTGGCTCTCCAAAGTGGCAGGCTGGCCTCTCACAGTCCCGTGAGCCCCCAGCCTCTGTCTACACTGCAAGAGCCAGACCCATCCCTTCTCAGCTTTAACATTGGTCCCGTGGGTGTGGGAGGGTCATTCTGTGTGTTGTGTGATGTTTTTCTCCACTTTAGGCTTCCTGTCAGATGGTGAGGACAACAATGACTCCAGATCCGCTACAGGTAATAGAGATGGACCTGCTTCAGCTGAGTGTTGCGGAAGAGAGTTTCCCTCCTCATAGAGAGGAGATGTAAGGGGAACAGTCTTCCTTTGATGGACCAGAGGGATCCCTTGTGTCTAGATAGGGTCTTTCCTTCTCCTTCTCTGGCTGTTCTGTGATGTCTCACATTTGGGGCTGGGCTCTCTGTGTTCAGAATCACAAGAGATACACACTGGCTTTAAAAATAACATCTGTAAAGCACAGTTTGTCAAAATACTTTAGTAATGCTCAATGGTGGGAGAGTTGCTTTAAGATATGTTTTCAATCAGGAAATATTAAGATATGTAAGGTCATGTTTTGGTTTATGGACACATCAAATTGAAACATGGTCTTAGAGAAAAAAATCTTTTAAAACAAGGAGTGACAGGGGCCTGTATTTAGCAGCTCAGAAATGCTGGGTCAGAAGGGATCTTAGGTATTTCCCAGACCAACCCACTTAGTGTGGTTTCATCTACCCTTGCTCTGCGCTCAGGAGCCCCAGATCAGAAGACCTATGCCCTTGGTGAGGATTATGATGATGCTGAAGAGGTACCGGTACCTGGGGCTCCTCCTGCCTCTCAGGGGAGTGAGGAGGAAGTGCTCCCAAAGAACAAAGATGGGATGACGTCTCAGACAGGTGAGTGGAGTTAGCTGATCCCCTGTAATCTTTGGTCTCTGTCCTGGAAAGGGTGAATTTGAGCTCAATGTCCAGCCTCTGTACAGTTTCTCATGCATTTGAGAATCTCATGCATGGGTAATCTCATGCATTTGATGGGCTTTCCCTGGTGGCTCAGATGGTAAAGAATCTGCCTGCAATGCAAGAGACCTGGGTTTGATCCCTGGATCAGGAAGATCCCCTGGAGAAGGGAATGGCTACCCTCTCCAGTATTCTTGCCTGGAGAATCCCATGGATAGAGGAGCCTGGCAGGCTACAGTTCATAGGGTTGCTAAGAGTCAGACACAGCTGAATAACTAGCCCTTCACTGCCTGGAGGCAGGTCTTCTCAGAGCTCCTGTGTGAGCACAGATCTCCTGTGATGCAGGGTTTCCACATGAGCTGAGGCTCCAGAGACCACATGGACTGGATCTAGAGGACAGCTGGGATCCATCCTCACTGTAACTGATATGAAATAGTCTGAGCCTCCCTGCCCACCCCTGGGTCCCAGGGATGCTTTGTTATCACTGCTTGCTTAACTTGCTTCCTCCTCCCTGCCTGGCCCCCTTGTCTCTGTTCTAAATCATACCTCTCATTCCTCTTTCAGGCTCTTCTCTAAATGTCTCTAGAGAGGAAGCTGATCCTGGGGAAGGAGAAGAGAGCCCCTGGCTGCTCCAGGGGGAGACTGGGGACCCTGGGTACGATGATGCTGAACTAAGTGACCTGGGAACATTCACAGTGACTTTGCAGTGATGTTGTATTAAATATAAGATTATGCCACAGATATTCTAATTGCCTGTATCTCAATAGAATAGTGCTGATCTGTGATTGTGTTATATGGAAATTGCTCAAAATGAAATATTCTGAATAAAATAAAAATTTTTTTTGCTTTATTAATTATTACCAAGTTCCATGTCAAATGTTTTTAGGGGATTGGCTCTCAAACACCATTTTCCTCAAAGGAAATACAAGATGAGTGCAGTGCCCTGTTTTCTCACCTCCTTCAAAGGCTAATGAGAGCATGACAGCCCAGGAAGACAGATGCTCCAGGTCATTCTTACTAATAAAAAGCACCTGAACTTGGTCCACATTCACACTCTCCTTCCTAGCAAGATAAATTATCGACCAGAAAATATAGTCAGAACCTGGTAGAGTTATTTTATTTGGTGGGAATGCTTAGGACTCTAAGCCCTGGAGACAGCATCTCCGTAGCTCTGAGAAAATTGCTAAAGAGGCAGGAAGGGAAGTCAGGCTGCATAGAAGTTTGCAACCAAGGGAGCAGGAAGTCTGAACGTCAAAGATCAGGTATCAAGTTAAGGAATTTAGCATGCTATGTATGGGAAGATGCAAGCCTCTGGTCTCACTGAATTCATTCCTTTCATATGCAGCTTAGCTATCTGGGGCCAACCCTGTTTCCTTGTTCACCTTAAGGAGTGGCAGATGGCTGCTTCTTGCATTTCCCCAGCTCCTCAGCAATCTCCATGGGGAGTGGGAGCATCCCCTGGATCATAGTCTTGGGATCCCTCATTCGTATTTGGAGGCCAGAAATCCCTGATGGTTGTTCCCTTTCTTGTTTATTGATATGGCAGGAGATATTTTCATTTCACAAACTCATGGTAAAAACCCAATCCTGAACATTCCTGTATGTTCTTCCCTGAGATGTCACATCACCTGTTTTTAACCTATTCTTGGGCAGGAGACTTGGGTGTGAGTTTCAAAGTAGGAGTTTGCTGGTGGGAGAGAATGGATACGGTTTTCCTTATCCTGCTTAAGAGTTCATAGGTCAATTAAAACTCTAACTCTAGGTAGCTACTTCTGCCTTTTCATCTCTCATTCCCTAGGTTACTTTATCTGTTTATTCCTCAGGCAGATATAGATTCCTCCTTGCTCTTCTCCCATGTCTAGTTGTTATCAAATCCTTATGAATCCATTCTCTCCATCCCTGCCTACTGTTTCTTCAGAACGTTGCCATTTCTTGTCTGTTCAATTATCTAGCCTTCTGAGCAAATTATATCAGCTCATATCTCTCTCTCAGTTGATGGATGGCAAATTGGTGCTCACCCACACCCTGCATCCACATGGGACAAGAGGGCAAGAAAGTGGAGACTTAGGCAGAGGGGATCCAGAAGAAGGGATAGATGGGAAAGTCAGGTATGTTTGTCTATTTATGTTTCAAAGATGTGGATGGAGGGGTCTGATATGACTGAATTCTTAAAGGAAGAATTTCAGACCAATGGGCTCCTCTGAAGATGTACTGTTTCAAGATTGCTTTAATCTGGTTACTACTGAAAATGTAAACGTGATCCTGCTGTGATTCTTCAGGGTAGAGAGAGCTGTCATGTGGGAGTGGCCAAGTAAAGATTACATTTCACAACACCACCCCTCCCCCCCAATTTCATTGTGAACATGTGGAGAGGTTGCTGAACTAATATAAGACCTGAGAGTGATGGCCTGGTTGGGAGTTGAACCCACCCAGTTCCTGGCTGATGGCTCCGCATGGTGTCCAGGGCTCTGACCTACAGTCACGCTTGCAGTCTTCATAGTTCTAGGCTGTGCTTGGGGATGGGAAGATGCCCAGGACTTCTCCCAGGGCAGCTTACATGGCTATTCACCATTGGGAAGTGATGAAATAAATGACACATGATGAAAGAATAAAGAATACCCACCAAGAAGCTCAGGGAACTCAAAAAAATGCAGATAATGGAATTCAGGAAAAGAATATGTGAACAAAATAAGATTAAAAAGTTATTTATTATCATTATCATTATTGTTTTTAAGTTTTGGTTTCACTGCTTTTTGTTGATGCATGTGGGCTTTCTTTAGTTGTGGCAAGCAGGCATTACTTCTCTGTGGACAGCAGGCTTCTCTATGCAGGGGCTTCTCTTGTTGCAGAGCACAGGCTCTAAGCACAGAGGCTTCAGTAGTTGCAGCATGCCTGCTCCTATTTACAGTTTGTGGGACCTAGAGCATTTACAGTTTGTGGGACCTCAGTAGTTGTTGGGCACAGACTCTTGCATTGCTTCGCAGAATGAATACAGTTTTTTTTTTTTTTTTGTACAGAGACCAAAATCATAAAAAAGGAAGCAAACAGGGAATTTGCTGATGGTTTAGTGATTAGGATTCGATGCTTTCACTGCTGTGTATGAATTCTACTCTGATCAGGGAACTGAGATTCCTCAAGCTGTGCAATAGGCAGAAAAAGAGAAGGAAGCAAACAGATATTCTGTTGCTTAGGATTACAGTGAATGAAATGCAACAAAATAAAAAATGCTACAGAGAGCATCAGCAACAGCAGAAGAATCTTTGAGGCAGAAGACAAGACAATTGAAATTACCTAGCCAGGGGACAAAGAAGAGAAAAAAAAGAATGAAAAGGTGTGAAAGAACCTGTGTGAAATATGGGATAACACAGAAAAAACCTGCACATTACTGAAGACCCAAAAGGAAAAGAGAGGGAGAAAGGGACAGAGATTGTACTTAAAGAAATAATACCAGAAAAGTTTCAAATCTGATGACATTTAGACATCCAAATTCATGTAGCTGTCAGGGGAGTGTGTAATTTCCTCAGTTCTGTTTTGTCACAACAAAAATTTGAAGCAGCCGGCCAGTGTTAAAGCCCTTGGACAGACCGTGTCACAGCTCTCAGACAGATCAATGTCACAGCTCTCAGACAGATCGGTATCACAGTTCTCAGACAGATCCGTGTCACAGCTCTCAGACAGATCGGTGTCACAGCTCTCAGACAGACCGTGTCACAGCTCTCAGACAGTTCCATGTCACAGTTCTCAGACAGACTGTGTCACAGCTCTCAGACAGACCGTGTCACAGCTCTCAGATCTGTGTCACAGCTCTCAGACAGACCGTGTCACAGCTCTGTGTTGCAGCTCAGTTTTATTTAGAAAATAAAGGAAAATACATCCTCGATGTGTGAGGGCATGACGACCCAAAAGACATGAAGAGAAGAGAGAGAGTGAGAGAGAGGTGGGGGGAGCAAGCAAGAAGAGAGAGCAAGAGAGAGAGCGAGAGAGAGAGAGTGATAGAAAGACCTCGGCCCCTTGGCTCCTCTTTTTATATGTTTTTTTTTTCCTCCCCCTGGGCTGTTTGTTCTACCTGAGGTGCTCACTTTGGTCCTCGGATCTTCCTTTGTTCTATTTTCATGGGCTTTTCCCTTCCTTGTCTTTTAGCCACCGCCATTCTGGACTGCTTTTTCCTATTCTAACTACCTAACATTGCTGATAAGTCGCCCGTCAGAGTTCATTCAAAATGATTGTCTCCAAGACACATTGTTTATAATCAAGACAAAGAGAGAATTTTAGAAGCATCAAGAGAAAACCAAATGCTCACAGCAAAGGAATTCCCTTAAGAATACCGGTGGACTTCTCAGAAGAAAACTGGCAATCCAGGAGAGAAAGGGATGATATATTCAAACTGATGAAAGTAAACCTGCCAGCCAAGAATACTTTTCTCAGGCAGGTTGTCTTTCAGAAATGAAGATGAGATAAAGACTTTCCCAAACAAACAACAGTTGAGGGAGTTCATCAACACAGGTTTGTCTTACAAGATTGCCGGAGGGAGTTCTTCAAGCTAAATGAAGGATGGTAATTATTATATGAAAGAAGTGAAAACAGACAACAGATTTATAAATGTAAATATGTAATCTAATACAGAATTCTCTAATACTGAATATGGTAGTGTGCTAACAACCAGTTAGCTCTAGTCTAAGGGAAGTGTTAAAATAACTATAGAGAAAAATATTTTGTTAGTGATATACAATATAAAGAGAGGCAAATTCTGACATCAGAAACAGAAAGTACAGGAGGAGATCAAAAGGTAGAGCTTTTGTATGTGATTGAAATTAATTTGTTGTCAGTGTAACATAGACTCTTGTGTCTATAAGATGTTTTATGTGAGCCATTGTGGCAACAAAAATGTGAAAACCTACAGTAGATTCACAAAAAGTAAAGAGAAAAAATATCAAAGCACATCATTATCCAAAATCATCAGTTCACAGTTCTACCTGTTGGACACAACAGTCGAATTGTCCTGGTCTCTACAGCATCCTTCAAGATCAGCCCCAGAGGACTCTCCTTTCACAAAATGAAAGACTAATTAGTCTGTTTGTTATGACAAGCCAAAGAACTCTTTCTGCACCTCATCTCCTTCCTTATATCATATAGATGGTGCAGCTGTACTTTTTTAATTGCAAATTTTCTTCTGGTGATATTCCTATGTGGTTTTAATGGAAAAATTGCCAAATGATAAATCATCCCAATACCCTGTCTCCTCTGTTGGGTCTGATTAAAACTTAACAAGAAGCCACATGTGAGTGTGTTGTGGTTTGTCTTGCGTAGCCTTAGAGATAGAGATTTGCAGAGTTCATTGTGATGTATCTGGTGGTGATGTGCACCTTCTTTTTGAAAATAAAATTTTGTCCTGTTAATTGCTGAAAACATTTGCCTTTAAAACAAAAATATCAATTAGCTAAATGATGTCCTCAACAGTAGTTCTTTATATTTAAGATAATTCCTCTTAAATGTCTAGCATAGTATCATTCAGTCATTCAATAAACATTAGTTGAACATCTATTAAATTATGGAGAGTGGAAATACAGAAGTTACACACAGGTTTAGTCTCCCTCCAATCCTGGGCCCTGGAAGGGCCTTAGCAGATACTTGCAGCCTGCAAGAGCCTTGGGTATCATACCCAGATGTGGAAAGATTTGATGATAATGAAAAGAGAATCTGTTCACAGACTTTTAGATGTTAAAGAGGAACACATTTTCCCATGTTTCCAGAGATCTTAGGCTGGTGTGCAGGCTGGACTCAGCTGCACAAAATCTCCATGTGCAATAAAGCATCAGTTCATAGAGTTCAAGTCTGAGCAACCACTCAGTCTTTGAACTACGAGGGCCATCCCAGTGACATTAATCTTGGGTTTAAGAGGTTTAAGAATGACCACCTACAAGAACTCAATAGTTCTGGAGTTGGTCATTACATCAACTCTGAACAGAGGTGGATTACTCATGAAGCTAATGAAGCTTCAACCTCACATCCTCTCCTTACACCAGCCCCTTCCAAGTCTTGTGAGGAGAGCCCCAGGGCTGTGCTCACAAGGATATAGGTTTTGAAACAGCCATTTTCTTGAGATGAGGAAAAAAATATTCAGCAAAATCATTTCTTAACCAATTTATTTCTTGACCATGGAACACTAAATCCAGGAATCAGATTTGTTCAGAAAATCAAGAGAAAACTGAGGGGGCTTAGAAAATACATGCTGCCTTTTCATTAGTACAGGATTGGTGAAAGGTAAAATAGGATCAAAGATGATGGACTGGCTAACTCAGAGGAAAGAAGAGCTGTTTAAGGATGAAGGTCAAGATGCTGAGAGACAAATTCGGGAAACTGAGCCTGACTGTCAGCACAGAGTGATGTAAAGGGAACAGGAGATGCACCGGGGCGGGTGTTGTTAAACGGGATTTAGATCTAGTTGTTGGTCAGTCAGAAATGGTGACTGAGAAACAACCAAGTCCAACAGAGGAAACAAGGTGAGACCTGAGGGAGCAGCTTGGGATGAAGACACAGAAGGAAAAGGAGATCCAGGAAAGTACCTGCTTCTTGTGATAGATTGTCTTCTTTTCAAGTCTTCTTTCTCCTTTGTATCCATCAGAAGAGACTCTGTTCTGCCGCTGGAAAAAGTTACCCGCAAATCTCAGTCATTCACACACACACACACACAGAGAAATGCATACACACACATACATCCATATACAGACACACACACACTCATCACAACCTACGATGTCTGTGGTCAGTGAGGCTCTTGCATGTGCACCACCTGGAACACGCAGCTTCTGTGACAGGAAAAAGAGAGAGACTACAGAGTCACACTGGGGCTTTTCCTGCCTCCACTCAGAAGTGACACAGGTGACACCACCCATGTTTCATTGTCCAGAATGAGTCCCTGAGGACTGGAAATACAGCTATTTGACGATTATTACTGTCTATTCACGTCCTTCAGTAGAACTCTTGAGAGCAGTGCTGTCAGTTTTTTCTCACCTTGGAGAAGCTTCTGAGGTACAGCTCTGTGCAGAGATTGAAAGTGATCTGACCCTCCCAGAGTGCGATTTGAAGGCGTGTGGTATTTGGCTCCTTTGGCTGGTGTGTCTCTGACTCCTTACTCCACCTCAGTCTGTGCCGAGGGGGATTAGTCAGGTATGTGTCTCCCCTGCCTCCACTTCCTTTCCCAACTCAGTATCACTAACTGCAGGGTGATTTTTCAGCATTTGTTCATGCGTTCATTTCTTATCCAATGTTTGTTAAGCTCTCTCTATGTGTCTTTACTTGAGCTTATAGAGACATTGAAGAATAAAACACACGACTTGCTCTCAAGAAGCCCCCTCTTTAGAGACAATAAGAAAGTTTCCATTTTTACAGATTGAAGAGACACAGCAGTAGTTTTGAGCTGGAGGAATTAGAAAGAGTTCACAGAGATGACAACTCGTTGCTTTTAAAAAAAAAAGATATACATATTTTCTTTCTGTAGTGGGCTTAAAAACATATCCTCTAGAATTCAAATACTCATAAATGTAATATTTGCTATTTTTATAACTGATTTCATCTCGTGCAGTAGCAAGGGGTGTTTGCATGGATTGAAAGTTCTACAAAGTTAACACAAACTCTCCAATTTATTTATTTATTTAAAATTTTTTTTCTTTTTATTTATTTATTTATTTATTTTTATTAGTTGGAGGCTAATTACTTCACAACATTTCAGTGGGTTTTGTCATACATTGATATGAATCAGCCATAGATTTACACGTATTCCCCATCCCGATCCCCCTTCCCACCTCCCTCTCCACCCGATTCCTCTGGGTCTTCCCAGTGCACCAGGCCTGAGCACTTGTCTCATGCATCCCACCTGGGCTGGTGATCTGTTTCACCCTAGATAATATACATGCTGTTCTTTCGAAACATCCAACCCTCACCTTCTCCCACAGAGTTCAAAAGTCTATTCTGTATTTCTGTGTCTCTTTTTCTGTTTTGCATATAGGGTTATCGTTACCATCTTTCTAAATTCCATATATATGTGTTAGTATGCTGTAATGTTCTTTCTCTTTCTGGCTTACTTCACTCTGTATAAGGGGCTCCAGTTTCATCCATCTCATTAGAACTGATTGAAATGAATTCTTTTTAACGGATGAGTAATATTCCATGGTGTATATGTACCACAGCTTCCTTATCCATTCATCTGCTGATGGGCATCTAGGTTGCTTCCATGTCCTGGCTATTACAAACAGTGCTGTGATGAACATTGGGGTGCACGTGTCTCTTTCAGATCTGGTTTCCTCAGTGTGTATGCCCAGAAGTGGAATTGCTGGGTCATATGGCAGTTCTACTTCCAGTTTTTTAAGTAATCTCCACACTGTTCTCCATAGCGGCTGTACTAGTTTGCATTCCCACCAACAGTGTAAGAGGGTTCCCTTTTCTCCACACCCTCTCCAGCATTTATTGCTTGTTGACTTTTGGATAGCAGCCATCCTGACTGGCGTGTAATGGTACCTCATTGTGGTTTTGATTTGCATTTCTCTGATAATGAGTGATGTTGAGCATCATTTCATGTGTTTGTTAGCCATCTGTATGTCTCCTTTGGAGAAATGTCTGTTTAGTTCTTTGGCTCATTTTTTGATTGGGTCATTTATTGTTCTGGAATTGAGCTGCAGGAGTTGCTTGTATATTTTTGAGATTAATCCTTTGTCTGTTTCTTCATTTGCTATTATTTTCTCCCAATCTGAGGGCTGTCTTTTCACCTTGCTTATAGTTTCTTGTGTTGTGCAAAAGCTTTTAAGTTTCATTAGGTCCCATTTGTTTAGTTTTGCTTTTATTTCCAATATTCTGGGAGGTGGGTCATAGAGGATCTTGCTGTGATTTATGTCGGAGAGTGTTTTGCCTATATTCTCCTCTAGGAGTTTTATAGTTTCTGGTCTTACATTTAGATCTTTAATCCATTTTGAGTTTATTTTTGTGTATGGTGTTAGAAAGTGTTCTAGTTTCATTCTTTTACAAGTGGTTGACCAGTTTTCCCAGCACCACTTGTTAAAGAGGTTGTCTTTTTTCCATTGTATATCCTTGCCTCCTTTGTCGAAGATAAGGTGTCCATAGGTTCGTGGATTTATCTCTGGGCTTTCTATTCTGTTCCATTGATCTATATTTCTGTCTTTGTGCCAGTACCATACTGTCTTGATGACTGTGGCTTTGTAGTAGAGTCTGAAGTCAGGCAGGTTGATTCCTCCAGTTCCATTCTTCTTTCTCAAGATTACTTTGGCTATTCGAGGTTTTTTGTATTTTCATACAAATTGTGAAATTATTTGTTCTAGTTCTGTGAAAAATACCGTTGGTAGCTTAATAGGGATTGCATTGAATCTATAGATTGCTTTGGGTAGAATAGCCATTTTGACAATATTGATTCCTCCAATCCATGAACACGGTATGTTTCTCCATCTGTTTGTGTCCTCTTTGATTTCTTTCATCAGTGTTTTATACAAACTCTCCAATTTAAAATGACAGACTCTCCCATTTAAAATTTGTCCCCGAAGTTAGCTTGGGTTTATGGTAATAATTATCTTGTCTAGTTGAAGCTCCCTGCTGAGACTGGTTTTCATCTATTCAAGGAGGTATCTTCTTATCTCTCCTCCTATGGATGGTGTCTGGGGTGAGAGGGTTTCTTACTTTCCAAGAGCAGTAGGAAAGGGTCCTTGGTCTGCATGCTCTCCACTTAGAATCTGCTTATCTTTTATTTAGTAGCTTTGATTGCTCTGGTCTCTGGGTATCTGATGCCGCACTATGGAGGAATGAATGAGGCCAATTCAGTGCCACACTCTCTGTTAGATGTTGCTGGTTTTAGACTGTAAAGGGCTGAAGAGAGATGATGGGCTGGACCTCAGGCAGCTCATGACCAGCTCATGACCAAGCTCATCACATGTCCTTGTGATGAAGTGGTCTTTGGTAAAGAAGCCTTTACCAACCTTGGTCTCATCCATACAAGGAGCACAGATGGTGAGGTGGGTCTCCAACACTCTGGTATAACCAGTCACTTGTTTCCTTTTAAAGTTGTATATTTATTTTTTAATTCAAGAATATTTTGTATATTTTTTTGTATATACACATATATCCAGTGGTCATGTATGCATGTGAGAGTTGGACTATAAAGAAAGCTGAGCACCTAATAATTGATGCTTTTGAACTGTGGTATTGGAGAAGACTCTTGAGAGTCCCTTGGATTGCGAGGATATCCAACCAGTCCATCCTAAAGGAGATCAGTCCTGGGTGTTCCTTGGAAGGACTGATGATGAGGCTGAAACTCCAATACTTTGGCCATCTGATGCGAAGAGCTGACTCATTGGAAAAGACCCTGATGCTGGGAAAGATTGAGGGCAGGAGGAGAAGAGGACGACAGAGGATGAGATGGTTGGATGGTATCATCGACTCAATGGACATGGGTTTGGGTGGACTCCGGGAGTTGGTGATGGACAGGGAGGCCTGGTGTGCTGTGGTTCATGGGGTCGCAAAGAGTTGGACATGACTGAGTGACTGAACTGAACTGAACTGATTTTGTATATTAGTCACTCTGATTGGTCCTGAAAATGTCTGTCTACCAAGGATATTTAATTATTTACTTTTCTAGCAAAGAGATTACTTTACCTCTGAAACCTGCATATTTTCATGGTGATTTGGGAATAATAATGCTACATATTGTAATGCTTTACAATCCATTAGATGAAATAAACAGTCAAAATTTAAAAAAAGGATTCTTCCTGGTCTTTACTTCTGTATTTCTAATTCAATACAGAAGCTGTAAAACTAAATTTTTTTATAACAGAATTTCTTCCTGTTACAGTTTGTGGTTTGAGTTGAAAATATGCCAAATGATAAGTATATAAACATCCGGACCACTTGGCCATATCTGATTAGGACCAGAAGAGGAGGCTTCATGGTGTTCACCTGTCAGTGTGCTGAGCTCTGTCTTCTTTATCTTCGGATATACAAAGACGCAGCATTTATACATGTTTAGAACTGGCTGTCTCAGCACTGCTCTTGGAATGGGGCTAGCCTTGTTTCAATTGATTGCATTCATTGCAGAGAAGTGTAGAAGTGAACCATACATAGCTTATACCATTTAATCATATTGAAATATCATTACAAGAAGTGACACAACTTGCATTGTGCTGCTAAGTCCGCACATCAAGTTAAATTATATTTCAAAAGATTTCTTTTGATTGAAATGATTTGTGTAAAATACCTGGCTGACATTCATTCATTCAGGTATACAACAGACAACATTTAGGATTTTTAATTAGCAGGCATTGGGGATAAGGAGGTGAATTAGACAAAGAACCTTTACCAAGTTCATTTATAAAGTAAAATTAGCAAGTAAACAACTTAATTCATGAGGTTCACAGCTGGTAAGGTCAAGGTTCATGAGCAGTAGAACCTCCCTCTGGGGCACAGAGAGAAGGGGTGATGTGTGGAAGACTCACAACTCTGACCCCAATCACCATCACAGCAGGTGGTTCCTGGGAGAGTTTTGACAGTTCCAGTCAAGGCTCCAGCTAACCGAATTGAATTCCTGTTCTAGAGTCCTGGGATTCCTGGGATGGGATGGAGTGAGGGGCCCTAATATTGCCTCTCCGCCACTATGATGTACTACTATTAACTAGTGGTTATTTCTCTTACTAATGCCAACTCATTTAATTCTAACCAAAACTCTGTCATCTATACACAAATATAACTCTTCTTTTACAGACAAAGCCACTATACAGAGAGTGTAAGGACCCTGTTCAAGCGCACACACATGGTATGTGGCTGAGCTTTGAGTCAGGCCAGGGCAGACTGGTTCCTGAGCCTGTTCTCCTGACTCCTGAAGTTCACATGGACACAGCTGGGTTAGTGTCCTCCCTAAAGCTTTCCTCCTTCAAATCTTCAGTGAGATTGGACACTGAGATTTCCTTATGTGTCAGAAAAGATGAACCTTCATTAGAGGATGAGTTGGTCCATGCTGACCCTGCATCCCCAGCTCTGTGGTAGAGGATGCTGCTTGGACACAGCCTGCCAGCCCTGGGTTAGCCCCTCCTTCCAGCCCACTCCATCCTTATAACAAAGTATGGAGTCCCTAATAGTATGTTACCTGCGGGATCTCAATCCTGAGGTGAGACCATGTGTACCTGGTTCACTAAATGCATCCCTGTGTCATCCTGTAGGAGGAATGACTGGACTCCAGGAAGCACATCCTGTATTCTAGGTGTTTGTCTGGTGGTTTCTGGTGATGGTGTGGAGTGGAGTCCATAACTGGGTAAGGAATGATGACTCTGGGTCCCAGGGGGAGTAGAGCATCGACTCTAGTGACTGAGCAGATCCTGTTCCTACTCCAGTGCCTGAGTTTATATTCTGGTTCTGACATTTATAATTGGCTATTATCACTACTGCATTAAGCATCCAGAAGGAGAAGGGGTTCATGTACAGATGGGGTTTGGAAGTCAGAGGAACACAGGACAAGTAAGTGTTAAAAAACAATGGGTTAATATTAGCATATTTAGAGGGAGAAAAGCATGTGTTCAATTGACTTTTCTCCCTTTTCATTTACCTGAGTCTCAAGTAAGAAAGACGGGCATGCAGGACAGAGAAGCTGTGTCTGCTGACCGGGATGAGAGGTCCTTCCAGTGGGGGATGTGACAGGGCTGTAGACTGGTCCACAGCTGCCTTCAGTGTTGGCTTCACCGAGTCCTTCAGGTGTGGATGAGGGAGGGTGTGAAGCTGTCTCTGAGGCATATGTGGTGTGTATCACAGATGGTACCTTCCCCCGTTTGTGCTGAAATGATGAGAGTCAGGATGAGGGGGCCTCAGGGTGGATTTCTGTGGACCACAAAGGTGCATCATGGGAATCTTTAGCCTGAGAGAGTATGAGGAATGAGGCAGTATGTTAGTGACCTTGAATTTTGATGGGGGAGCTCTATCTTGCACCATTAGGGCCCTTCTCAGTCTCTATACTCATCCCTGAGCTACTTGCTTTCTGGGGAGCATATGGGAGCTTCTCTGATCAGTGGGACAAAACAAGGCAGCAATGGCCACACTGGACATCAGTCCCTTCTGCTTGGCTCTGTGCCCTCAGTCCACCTTGGCTTCCATTCTTGCCTCCAACTTTCCTCTTCAACTCAGAATGAATGAACCCTCTTCTCTTTTCTGCTTCATTTGCCTCTTCTTTGCCCCTTGCCTGCAGCCACTGTGCAGCGGAATACTTTCTATTTATCCTTCTGTCGGGGGGCAGTTCCCTTAAACAATATTTTGCACCTTCTTTAGTTGTGGCTTATAATACAAGTGGGTTCTGAATCCTATCAAATCAAACTCTCAATATCCAAAGGGGGAAAATGTGAAGTTTAGAAAGCGTTAATCTTTCTAAGCTATGTATTTTCTTCTAGAGATTCCCACTCCTATTTTGGAGGGCTAGAGTTCAATAATGACTACTACTTTCTCTTTGTTTCCTATAACAGCAATCTCTTTCTCTCCTGAAGCATCATTTGTTGACTAGCTGAAAGGGGTATTTACATAAAATGAAATGCAATAAATGGGAAGGAATTTAGCATGTCTGAAAATCCCTTATAGGGCTTCCCAGATGGTTCTGCAATAAAGAACCTGCCTGCCAATGCAGGAGACACAAAAGGCATGGGTTCGGTCCCTGGGTTAGGAAGATACCCTTGAGAAGGAAATGGCAACACACTCCAGTATGCTTGCCTGTGAAAGCCTATGGACAGAAGAGCCTGGTGGGTTACATTTCAGGGGTCACAAAGAGTAGGACACAATTAAGCACACATGCACCTTCTCTAGGACCCAGTCTCCAGATCATTCCGAGAAGAGAAGACCTACAACCTCATCCCTTCAGCTTAATGGTTTCCATATCACCCTCTCCATGGTCTGTGATTTCCTGCAATCCTTGTCCTCATTTTCTGCTGGCCTGACAAATATTCTTGTATTTCAAGCTGTCTTCTAGTGCTCGGCTACTACCCTGAGCTCTGTACTGGGAAGATCAGTGCTTGATTCCACTAGAGTTATTCCCCACGGGCCAATAGATTCAACAACCTGACCCTGTGAGATCTCACAGTCCTTGGGGATCCGCCAGGGTGATCAGAGGAAAGAAAGGTACTCAGTTTTCTACGCCAGCCCCGATTATGGGGCCTGGTTCTCAGGACCACGGAAGCAGGAGGTCAAAGGACCGTGTTGCTCATAAAAGGAGATGTAGAAGATGCAGAAGCTCATTGGTGTCTGAGCTTCAGAAAGTGGCAGATGCAGCCTCCGATAGTGCCTGAAATGGTAAAAGGTGTCGCTATTGGTTCTCAGGAGGGAGGATGTAGGGGATGGTCTATATAGACCCCAGTCGGCACCCTGACGCCTCCTCACAGGCTGATCCTGCAGCTGGGACTGTGACCTTGAGGACGTGAAGTCAGGATGGCTCTGAGCCGACACCTCTCCCTCCAGGGACTCTGTGTCCTCCTCCTCAGCACTGTGGTGGGTGGTCAAGGTAAGAGCTGCCCCTCTGTCCTGGATGCACACCAGGCAGTGGACGCCGTGGTGAAGGGAAATGTGTCTGGAGTTCTGGAGCCGAGCCTCAGTGTTTTTGACTAAAAAGGAGCCACGCTGACTGTGAATACTGGTCCCTCTCCTGTGAGGAGTCCATTGGTCATAGCGGCAGATTTTTACAGAGCAATGAGCTTTGGTCTGGACGGAGCTGGGTCAGCCTGAGTCCCCTCCACTGTCTCCCTTGTTCTCAGGGAGCTTCTAGGAGTCCCAGTGGCTCCCGGTGTGTGGAAGGTCCAGCGACTGAGCTCAGCTGGGACTCTGGGCTGTTCCCACACACTCCATGTGCCTGGTGTGTGAGCATTGCCCCTGGGTCCCTGTGTTTCCTGTCTATGCTCCTGCGGGCTTTTTGCTGATATGAGTGTATGTGAGGGTGAGTGAGGAGTGTGTTTGTGTGTGTCTGTGTGTGTGTGAGGACAGTGTGAGAGTGTGTGTTTATGTGAGGGTGAGTGAGGAGTGTGTTTGTGTGTGTCTGTGTGTGTGTGAGGACAGTGTGAGAGTGTGTGTGTATGTGAGGGTGAGTGAGGAGTGTGTAAGGGTGTTTGTGTGAGGGTGGGTGCGGATGTGTGTGAGAGTGTGTGTGTGTGTGTGAGAGGGTGTGTGAAGCCTGTCTGTGTGAGAGGAATGGGGCTTCTGAGCAGAGACTGAGTCTGTAGGTCTGTGAGGCACACAGGGTCCCACAGGGCTGGGTCGCTGCATGTAACCAGATCAGAGACAATCGTGCACCTGCCTGCCTCTCTCTGGCTCCTCTCGCCCATCCCCCGGGCTCCCCTCTGCTTGTTGCCATGTCTGCCCAGCACTGGGCTCTGTGAGAGGCTCTGCCTGCTGGCCTCACCTGTTCCTACCAGGTGTCCATTGTGGAGCAGAGAAGTCAGCAGTCAGGAGAGGAGACCTCTTGTCTGTAGAGATCAGTTGACATGCAACCCCAAGTGTGTAAGTTCCTGAGTCTCTGCCCCAGTTCCCGTGACTTGTTTCCTGATGTGCTGGGGGCCTGGGACAGTCCTTTCCCCTCCCAGGATCTGCTGTGAGTCTGTAGGGAGCACTTTCTCTCTCGTGCCCTCTCTGGTCCCTCCATGGAGCTGGTTGCCCCTGAGTGAGAGGATGGCTGGTGTCAGGGATGGGGCTGCGGAGAATCTGGTCTCCAGACTGGAGGAGGTGGCTCTGTCAGATGTGGGTGCTGGTCCGCTGAGACTCAGTGCAGCTCTGTCTCATCTCAGAGCTCACTCTTGTCCCCTAGATCTCAGCCTCCAGTCTGCAGCTGTCCTTGGGAATCCCCCTCCCTCCTCATCTCTGCTCCTTGAGTGCTGGTTGCTGGGCAGATGCTGGTGAAGCGTCTCTTCTGGCTTCTGGAGGACAGAGGTGTATTTTGTACCCCCGAAGGGGGAGACAATTCGTGTTCTTTGCAAGGCATCCACCCTTACTTGTAAACTAGGAAGTTTCTTTAGAAGTTACTTATGAAGCAAGATCATTTTGCCAAAGGAAGTGTTCTTCTCATTTTGTTGTTTCAGTGAAACAACACTGTTCAGTATTATCCTACCAAAAATTTGTTCTTATTCTACTTCATATGACATTGGTCTTGTATAACAGTGGTCTCCTTGTATAACAATATTCCTGGCTTCTGTGAGCATTTTGATGATTTCTGGGCTCGGCACACATTATAGGAGTCTCCACCATGAAATCCATGATGGGCATTGGTGAAAAATGGTCCCTTCAAGCATAACTGATGTCCTTATACACAATAACATAGACCCTCAAGATTAGGTAATTCAGTATATATTATTTTGTAACCTGTTTTTAAAAGTTAACAATATATTTTGCACATATTTCTATATCATTATGGGCTTCCCTGGTGGCTCAGATGGTAAAGAATCTGCCTGCAGCCAGAGACCAGGCTTCAATCCCTGGGTCAGGAAGATTCCCTGGAGACGGGAATGACTACCCACTCCAGTGCGCTTGCCTGGAGAATCCCATGGACAGAGGAGTCTGTCAGGCTACACAGTTCATGGGGTGGCAAACAGTTGGACATGACTGAATGACTAACACTTTTATATCATTAAGTATTCTTTCACTCAATAAAAATGTTTAATCATAGTATTACAAAAATATAGGCTATTCCAGAGAAAATATGGAAATTTTAAATTTCTTCCAATTATTTCGCTACATAATTGAAATGCAATATACTCACTTAACCACCTGTGTTACACAGATCAAAACAAATTCAATTAATCAAGTTAAGGAGGAAAAAAGGGAATTTTATTCCACCCACACTGAGGCTAATAACCTTGGAAGCAGATATTTGGAAAAACTCTGGGTAATTTTCATGTTAGAAGATGAAGGCATAGTCATATACAGTTTTGAGACAAAGGATCATATATCAGAATGATATACTGATATTTTACATGAAGTTCACCAAGGATATATATGTCAGTTAAGCATCAAGTCACCATGACCCCCAGTAGAGCTGGGAAAGAATGCTGTTCTTTTAGCAAGTTACAATGCTATTATCAGAAGAAAAAAATAATTCATCTTCAAGGCCAAGCAGGCACTCCCATACTTGAGAAGTCCTGGTTACTCTGCAATACAGATGCATACTGCATATTAGGAGGAGGACCAAACAAACATACAGAGAAAATTTTATTTAACGTTTTTTGTCCTGCCTTAAAAGTTAAATTTTATTTTGTCAGGCATTTAGTAGTTTCCGACATTTCTGCTATCATGAAAAAAGTTGCTCTTAACTTTTCTGTATTTAAATGTAAGAACCATTCATGATTATTTCTCTTAACAATATTTTCTGGCTGGAATTGCTGTTTTATAGGCTATGAATATCTTTAAGGCTTTTGGTACATAGAGATTAAGTGCCTTTTGAAATGTTTGCACTGAATTTTATTTCCACTAGTGCTGTGTGAGACTATTAGATTCCACTTATCCTCACTAACATTTGCTTTTTACCAAGTTTTAAAATCTTACCCAGTTTCATAGGCAAAAACTAGTGTGTATTCACTAATTTAATGTTTCATGTACTCCTTCATTGTTTGCTCACAACATTTGTGATTTTTAGGTTGTGATGTTTGTCATTTTGTCATGATTTATATGGGAGCTCTTTACACTATGACTGTGACTACTACGTTACCAGGTACCTATATGAACTTGAGTGCACAACAGTCCTACTAGGCAGGATATATTTATCTCAAAAAATATTTCAGGAAACTGAGGCAAGGAAAAGTTAAATCACTTGTCTAAATAATACAGGTAAGATGTGAGTAAGTAGTACAGGTAAGATTAGAACGCAAGCTTCCAGGTGGCACTAGTGGTAATGAAGCCACCTGCCAATATGGGAGACGTAAGGGACACAGGTTCGATCCCTGGGCCAGGAAGATCCCCTGGAGAAGGAAATGACAACCCACTCCAGTATTCTTGCCTGGTGAATCCTGTGTACAGAGGATTCTGGAGGGCTGCAGTCCATGGGGTCACAAAGAGTCAGACATGACTGAGTAGGCATCTTGGATACCTTGTTTCTCTTAATGACATCCTTAATTCCTGTAGGTTTTTTTTTTTTTTTTTTTACTCCTTTTCATTCTTTTTGCTCCTCTGATTGCATAATTTCAACTGATCTTTCTTTTAACCCATTGATTCTTCTGCTTGGTCAAGTCTGTTTTTTTAAAAAAACCTTTTATTTTATATTGTAGTATAGGCATCTGGCCCCATTATTGCTTGGCAAATAGAGAGGGAAAAGGTGGAAGTAGTGACAGATTTCCTCTTCTTGGGCTCCAAAATCACCGAGGATGGTGGCTGCAGCCATGAAATCAGAAGACAACTGATTCTTGGCAGGAAAGCGATGACAAACCTAGACTGTGTTGAAAAGCAGAGACACTACTCTACCGACAAAGATCCATATAGTCAAGGTTATGGTCTTCCCAGTGTCACGAATGGTTGTGAGAGCTGGACCATAAAGAAGCCAAAATGCCAAGGAATTGATGCTTTCAAACTGTGGTTCTGAAGAAGACTCTTGAAAGTCCTTTGGACAGCAAGGAGATCAAACCAGTCAACCTCAAGGGAGATCGACCCTGAATATTCACTGGAAGGACTGATGCTAAAGCTGAAGCTCCAGGATTTTGGTCATCTGATGTGAACAAACAACTCATTGGAAAGGTCCCTGATGCTGGGAAAGATTGAGGGCAGAAGGAGAAGAGGGCATCAGAGGATGAGATGACTGGACTGCATCACTAATGCAATGAACACGAACTAGGTCAAACTCTGGGAGACCATGAGGGACAGGGTGCTGTAGTCCATGGGGTCGCAAAGAATTGGACATGACTGGGTGACTGAACTGTTGCCCTAATGGTCCTGGAGTGAGTGATGAAAATGAAGGCAGAACATGAAATCTGGTGCAATGGGTCAGGGGGCCTGCAGCCTCTGTTGGACTAAGGCGCAGTGTCCACTCTGAATTCAGCTTTTATTCCTAATTGCAGACTCAGTTCAGTTCAGTTCAGTCGCTCAGTCATGTCTGACTCTTTGTGACCCCATGGACTGCAGCACGACAGGCCTCCCTGTCCGTCACCAACTCCTGGAGTTTACTCAAACTCATGTCCATTGAGTCAGTGATGCCATCTAACCACCTCATCTTCTGTCATCCCCTTCTCCTCCCACCTTCAATCTTTCCCAGCATCAAGGTCTTTTCAAATGAGTCAGTTTTTTGCATCAATTGGCCAAAGTATTGGAGTTGCAGCTTCAGCATCAGTCCTTCCAATGAATATTCAGGACTGGTTTGCTTTAGGATGGACTGATTTTATCTCCTTGCAGTCCAAGGGACTCTCAAGAGTCTTCTCCAACATCACAGCTCAAAATCATCAATTCTTTGTTCTGGGGTCCTTTAATGGACCGGAACCTGGTAGTCCAGAGTCGATGATATGAAAGTAAAAGAGAGAAAGAAGCTGATATTCCCTGGTTTACGCAGAAAACCAATAAAGCCCTTGACACAGGGCTTGCATCGCTCATGAAGGCACCAGGTGCCCTCTTGAGGGGGTGAAGGCACAGAGCGCCTTCTTGAGAGGGTCTTAGAAGCCTGAGAGAGAGAGAGAGAGAGAGAGAGAGAGAGAGAGAGAGAGAGACAGAGAGACAGAGAGACAGAGAGACAGAGAGAGAGACAGAGAGAGACAGAGAGACAGAGAGACAGAGAAACAAAAAAGACACGGGGACCCAAGCTCTGATGGAGCAAAGGTGCTTTAATAATTTTTCTGTGAGTATATATAGGCTGTGGTACAAGAAATTTTTTCCAACAATGACAAAGATCAGAAAACAAAATATATAGCAACTGTTACCAAGGGAACAAGGGATATTAATGGTCACAAGGTTAGGAGACAATCCATATCTCAAGAAAGGGGAGCGAGACTAAGCAGTTTTGTCGTAAAGAGAATGTTTACTAAAGGAGATCCAAGCTTGTCTCACATAATGACCTCAGTTCCTGGGAGAAGTGTGCTGCTCTGCTTGAAAAGGATCAAAGGGCTCATGAGAGACAGCACGTAGGAATCCTCCTGTTAAACACTCCCTGACATCTTCAGTGCTCAGTTTTATTTATAGTCCAACTCTCACATCCATACATGACTACTGGAAAAACCATAGCTTTGACTAGACGGACCTTTGTTGGTAAAGTAATGTTTCTGCTTTTAATATGCTGTCTAGGTTGGTCATAACTTTTCTTCCAGGGAGCAAGCTTTAATTTCATGGCTGGAGTCACCATCTGCAGTGATTTTGGAGCCCCCCAAAATAAAGTCTGTCACTGTTTCCCCATCTATTTGCCGCGAAGTGATGGGACCAGATGCCATGATCTTAATTTTCTGAATGCTGAGTTTTAAGCCAACTTTTTCACTCTCTTTCATTTTCATCAAGAGGCTCTTTAGTTCTTCTTTGCTTTCTGCCTTAAGGGTGGTGTCATCTGTGTATCTGAGGTTATTGATATTTCTCCCAGAATCTTGATTTTGGCTTGTGCTTTGTCCAGTCCAGCATTTCTCATGATGTATTCTGCATATAAGTTAAATAAGCAGGGTGATAATATACAGCCTTGACATACTCCTTTCCTTATTTGGAACCAGTCTGTTGTTCCATGTCCAGTTCTAACTGTTGCTTCCTGACCTGCATGCAGATTTCTCAAGAGGCAGGTCAGGTGGTCTGGTATTCCCATTTCTTTCAGAATTTTCCACAGTTTGTTGTGGTCCACACAGTCAGAGCCTTTGGCATAGTCAATAAAGCAGATGTTTTTCTGGAGCTAACTTTTTCGATCGTCCAACGGATGTTGGCAATTTGATCTCTGGTTCCTCTGCCTTTTCTAAATCCAGCTTGAACATCTGGAAGTTCACGGTTCACTTACTGTTGAAGCCTGGCTCGGAGAATTTGAGCATTACTTTACTAGCACATGAGTGAGTGAGTGAAGTCGCTCAGTCGTGTCCGACTCTTTGTGACACCATGGACTGTAGCCTACAAGGCTTCTCTGTCTATGGAATTTTTTAGGCAAGAGTACTGGAGTGGGTTGCCATTTCCTTCTCCAGGGGATCTTCCCAACCCAGGGATCGAACCCAGGTCTCCTGCATTGCAGGCAGACGTTTTACCATCTGAGCCATCAGGGAGGCATGTAAGATGAGTGGAATTGTGCAGTAGTTTGAGTATTCTTTGGCATTGCCTTTCTTTGGGATTGGAATGAAAACTGACCCTTTCCAGTCCTGTGACCACTGCTGAGTTTTCCAAATTTGCTGGCATATTGAGTACAGCACTTTCACAGCATCATCTTTTAGGATTTGAAATAGCTCAGCTGAAATTCCATCACCTCCACTAGCTTTGTTTGTAGTGATGCTTCCTAAGGCCCATTTGACTTCACATTCCAGGATGTCTGGCTCTAGGTTGGTGATCACACCACTGTGACTGGCTCATGAAGATCTTTGTTGTATATTTCTTCTGTGTATTCTTCCCACCTCTTCTTAATATCTTCTGCTTCTGTTAGGTCCATACTATTTCTGTCCTTTATTGTGCCCATCTTTGCCTTTTTTGATCTTATTTTTCCCAAGACTCTACACTGACATAGTCTGGATCTCCTTGTTTTTACTCCAGACTGTTCCCTTTTGGGCTAGTCTCAGGAACAATCAGCAAGTGTGTAGGCAGCATTCATGCCTGATGCTGACCTGCTGTTCCAAGGTCCATGCTTTCATGATCCCAGTCATACTCACTTCTGGGTCTGGCCTTGGGGTTTGTAACAGGGAGATTATTCTTAAGAAAAACACAGTTTCTTAATATCTGCTGTTTTTCCAGGTGCAATTTCTGTGAAATTTCTCAAGGCTGTGAAAGTACATTATTAGGAATTCCCACTACACTGAACAATGAACATAGCCAATTAACAATGTTATGATAGTTTCAGGTGAACAGCAAGGAAACTCAGCCACACAGATCCATGTATCCATTCTCTCCTAAACTACCCTCCCATCCAGGCTGCCACATAACACTCAGTAGAGTTCCCTGTGCTGTATAGTAGGTCCTTGTTGATTATCCACTTTAAATATAGCAGTGTGTAGGAACTGATCCCAAACTCCCTAAGTCTCCCTTCACCCTATTATTTCCCCTTAACAAACACGAGTTCAGTTCTCTAGATCTGTGAGTCTGTTTCTGTTTTGTAAATAAGTCCACTTTTTCGTTTCTTTTCAGATTCATATATAAGGGATGTCATATGATATTTCTACTTCTCTGATGGTCAAGACTGTTTTTGAGGCTCTGTATTGAATTCTTCAGTTCACTAATTATATTATTCAGCTCCAGAATTTCTGGTTAGTTTTTCTTTCTTTCTTTTCTTTTTTATGTTTTCTATTTCTTTGAGTCTCAGTGAATTTACATATTCCCTTCAGAGCTGGCCCAATTTTCCCTTCCTTCTTTATCAGATCTTTAATGCTTTTAAGATAATTTTAGTAAATTAATTATACTTTTTCAACAGAGGAAATAGCCTCAATAAGCAAGCCTACCATTACTGAGAAAATCTAAAGCTTTTCACAGTAATGAAATCATCTCCTTGTTTGTGTCATGAACTAGATAAAAACTACATGTAGGCAAGGACATTGTCTTATTATATTCTGTGTTTACAGTACTTAAAAAGACCTGGACCTCTCCAGGTCTACGGACTGAACTGTATCGTTCCATAATTAATATGTTGAATCCTAGGCCCTAGTTAGACTCCACTGGAAATGGGGTGTTTAGGAAGTAACTGAGGTTTAATAGGCTTCCCTGGTGGCTCAGTGATAAAGAATCCTCTTGCCAATGCAGGAGAGGTGAGTTTGATCCTTGGGTTGGGAAGATGCCCTGGAGAAGGAAATGGCTATCCACTCCAGTATTCTTGCCTGGGAAATTCCATGGTCAGAGGAGCCTGGCAGGCTATAGTCCATGAGGTTGCAAGAGTTGGACATGACTTAGTGACTAAACCACCACCAATGTTAAATAAGATATAAGGATGTGGCCCTAATCTAATAGGTGACATTATAAGAAGAAGAAGAAGAGGTAGATCTCCCTCCCTCTTTTGCAGATCTCTCTCCCTTTCTCCCTGTGTACCTGTCCTGAGGAAAGACCAGGTGAGCACACAGTGAGGGAGCCATGGCCTACAAGCCAAGAGCAGAAGTCTCGTAATGAACACAGCCTTGCCAGCACCTTGATCTTGACTTACCAGCCTCCAGAACTGTGATAAGATAAATACATTTCTGTTGTTTAACCAGTCAGGCTGTGATATCTTGTTGTGGCCACCTGCCTGAGCCAACTACACACCACGATCTTCTCCAGTTCAGCATTTCCCAGATGTTCCCTCTGGGATGCACCACTTCTGTTTCCAGAGTGAGAGCACGTGGGGTGGGTCATAGACCTGAGCAGTGTGAATCGTATGCCAGGGACCACTTCTCCTTAGACTATAAGAAAGATTCTCATTTTCTGACCCGAGTTAAAAGCCAATGGAGCTTATTCATGGAAACTCACTGCTCAGTTCCCAACAGGAAGGCAAGAGCCTGGGACATGGGGTGAGACCTGATGTGACAGAGAGAAATGGTTTGGGTCCCAGTTCCAGGTGGGACCAGGCAGCAGACCTGTTCACACAGAAAGAAGTCTCATCTGGGTGAAGCAGTGAGGGCTCGTGTATAACCCCCCAGCTTATTGATCCCTGTCTGCTGACTCTGGAGGGAAGCCATGCATTAGTTATATGTCGTTGAGCAACAAATTAGTTCTGAACTTGCCAGCTTAAGTGAGCAAACACCTAGTATCTCACACTTTCGTGGGCCAGGAATTGACATGTCCTATCTGGGTTCTCTGACTCATGATATCTTGCAAGGATGCAATCATCTGAAAGTTCAACTAGGGTTTGTTATCACTCAAATGTACTCACTTGGATGTTGGCAGCATCCAGACCTTGGTGGACTGTTGAACTGAGAGACTCAGTCCCTTGCTGGCTGTTGGCTTGGGGCCTGCCTCCTTTCCTTGTCACAAGGGTCTCTCAATAAGTAGTTCACATGTGGCAGTTGGCATATTCAGAGCAAGAGAGAGAGCAAGATAGGTCACCAAAGGAAAAACCAGAGTCATCTTGAAGCATAATCTCTTCAGTGACATCTCATCATTTTTGCCATATTCTATTTGTTATGTGCATGTTACTATGTACATTCCAGTGTGGGGATTACACAAAGATGTGAATACCAGGCAACAGGAATAACTGGGACACTTTAGAGCCTGTTACCCAGCCCTCTGTTCCTAGGCTGCATGAGATGCTCCTTATGGACAGGGAAGGAGAGGGAGGATTCCTCCCCAGATCCTGGGCCATGAGTTGTAACTGAGATGGGGAAGCTCAGCCTTTGTAGCCTTGAGCACATCTATACGGAGGGCAGCATCCAGAGTCTCTGAAGGCCTCTCCTCGGTGATGTCCCTGGAGCTGGTTCTGCAGGCTCATGGGAAATACCTGGTGCCTCCTTTCCTGCTCTAGGTTCAGTGATGGCACATTGGGAGCTTTGAGTTGGCCATTGTAGGAATATTTATACCACAGAAGTCAAGAAATGCTATTCACAAGGATATTCTTTTTCAGAGGTCAGAGTATTCATTTTTTTTTTTTTTAATCACTTGCCAGTATACTACTGCGTGGTATCCTAAAATCTCTCTTGTGTCCTGTGTCTGTGTCTCTTACAGCTGTGAATCTGAGGCTGATGAATGGAGGTCACCGCTGTGAGGGGAGAGTGGAAGTGAAACAACAAGGAAAATGGGGCACGGTGCATGATTACAAGTGGAGCTTAGAAGAGGCAGCTGTCGTGTGCAGACAGCTGGGGTGTGGAGCTGCTATTGATGCTCCCCAAAGATCTTATTTTGGACCAGCAGCTGGCCCCATTTGGTTTTCTTATATTTCCTGCAGAGGGACAGAGTCAGCTCTGAGGCAGTGTAGGTATCCTAAAGTGAAAGACTATCGTCCTCAGGGTTATTCCCATGACTATGATGCTGGAGCAGTCTGCTCAGGTAAGTCCTGTCTGATATAGGATGGAATAACCAGAAAGGTTCATCATGGTAGCTTGTTGTATTCTTTCATGGGATGGTCAGACGAGTGCAGCTCTATGAGGGGATATATGAGAGGTTCAGGTAAGGAGAGATGTGAGTTTATTACACTCACAGGTCCTAGAGAGACAGAGTATCAGCAGGTGGGTATTTGGGGGAGGTGCCAATAGAACCCGCTGATCCAAGCAGTGGTGCCCCCAAAATGGAGTGTGAGGACCCACGGACAAGTGACAATACATATAAATGGGTCTTGTTTTTGTTTTCATCCAGCCAGTCTATGTATTTTGGTTGGAGTACTGAGTCAGTTTACATTTAAGGTAATTATAGATATGTGTGTTCTTACTGACATTCTGTTAATTGCTTTGTGTTTTTTTGGTAGGTCTTTTTTTCTTCCCTTCCTCTTTGATTCTCTTCTCTTATGATTTGATGGCTATCTTTAATACTGTGTTTGGATTTCTTTTCTTTTTTGTGTGAATATATAGAGTTTTGTTTTGTGGTTTCCATGAGGTTTTGATATGCAGTCTATTGTAGGTTGCTGGTCTCTTAGTTTCCAATGCATTTCCAATAGTCTGCATTTTAACTCTCCTCCTGATTGCTAGTTTTGGTATCGTATTTGTGTGTGAATGTTTTCCTACCTTTACTGTATGTTTGCCTTTACTGGTATGCTTTCTCATTCATAATTTTCTCTTTTCTTCTATGGCTTTATTTTCTTCCTAGAGAAGTTCCTTTAGCATTTGTTGTAAGCTGGTTTAGTGGTGTTGGATTCTTTTAGCTTTTTCTTGTCTGTAAAACTTTTGATTTCTCCATAGAAACTGAACAAGAGCCTTGCTGGGTAGAGGATTTTTGATGGTAGGTTTCCCCCTTTTATCAGTTTAAATATATCATGCCACTCTCTTTTGACCTGCAAAGTATCTGCTGAAAAATTGGCTGATAAACTTATGAGGATTCCTTGTAAGTTATTTGTTGCTTTTAATAGTTTCTCTTTGTCTTTAACTTTTGTCAGTTTGTCAGTTTGATTAATGTGTGTCTTGATATGTGCCTTCTTGGGTTTATACTGGACTTCAGTGGCTATTTCCCTTCCCATATTAGGGAAATTTTCAGCTATTATCTCTTCAAATATTTTCTCAGGCCTCTTCTCCTTCAAGGGCCCCTAAAATGTGCATGTTTGTGCATTTAACGTTGTCCCAGAAGTTTCTTAATGTTGTCCCAAAGATTGTCCTCACATTTTTACATTCTTTTTTCTGTCCTACAACAGTGATATTCACCATTCTTTCTTCTAGCTCACTTATCTGTTTTTCTGCCTCATTTATTCTGCTATTGGTTCCTTCTAGTATATTTTTCATTTCTTTTACTGTATTCTTCAACTCTGTTCTGTATATCTTCTAGCTCTCTGTTAAACATTTCTTATACAATCTCATTCCATGCCTCCATTCTTTTTCTGAAATCTTGGATCATCTTTACTATCATTATTCTACATTCTTTCTCAGGCATATTGCCTATTTCAACTTCACTTAGTTGTTCTTCTGGGATTTTATCTTGTTTTTCTTTTTCTGGAATATATTCTTCTGCTATCTCATTTTGTCTAACTTTCTGTGTTTATGGTCGTTCTTCCACAGGCTGGAGGATTGTCCTTCTTCTTCCTTTTGGTGTCTGCCCCCTGGTGGGTGAGACTCATCTAGAGGCTTGTGCAGGCTTCCTGGTGGGAGTGACTGGTGTCTGATGACTGGTGGATGGAGCTAGTTCTTGATCTTCTGTGTGCGGGGCCCTGTCAAAAGATGTGTGTAGAGGCAGCTGTGAGCTCAGGAAGAGTTTCAGTTCAGTTCAGTCACTCAGTCATGTCAGACTCTTTGTGACCTCATGGACTGCAGCATGACAGGCCTCCCCGTCCATCACCAACTCCTGGAGTTTACTCAAACTCATGTCTATTGAGTCAGTGATGCCATCCAACCATCTCATCCTCTGTCGTCCCCTTCTCCTCCTGCCTTCAATCTTTCCCATCATCAGGGTCTTTTCAAATGAGTCAGCTCTTTGCATCATGTGGCCAAAGTATTGAAGTTTTAGCTTCAACTCTACACCTAAAGCAACTAGAGAAGGAAGAAATGAAGAACCCCAGGGTTAGTAGAAGGAAAGGAATCTTAAAAATTAGGGCAGAAATAAATGCAAAAGAAACAAAAGAGACCATAGCAAAAATCAACAAAGCTAAAGCTGGTTTTTTGAAAAGGTAAATAAAATTGACAAACCGTTAGCCAGATTCATCAAGAAACAAAGGTAGAAGAACCAAATCAACAAAATTAGAAATGAAAATGGAGAGATCACAACAGACAACACTGAAATACAAAGGATCATAAGAGACATCAGTCTTTCCAATGAATATTCAGGACTGATTTCCTTTAGGATGGACTGATTTTATCTCCTTGCAGTCCAAGGGACTCTCAAGAGTCTTCTGTAACACCACAGCTCAAAAGCATCAATCCTTTGGTGCTCAGCTTTCTTTACAGTCCAACTCTCACATCCATACATGACTACTGGAAAAACCATAGCCTTGACTAGATAGATCTTTGTTGGCAAAGTAATGTCTCTGCTTTTTAATATGCTGTCTAGGTTGGTCATAATTTTTCTTCCAAGGAGTAAGCGTTTTTTAATTTCATGGCTGCAGTTACCATCTGCAGTGATTTTGGAGCCCCCCCCAAAATAAAGCCTGTCACTGTTTCCACTGTTTCCCCATCTATTTGCCATGAAGTAATGGGACCCAGATGCCATGATCTTAGTTTTCTGAATGTTGAGTTTTAAACCAACTTTTTCACTTTCCTCTTTCACTTTTATCAAGAGGTTCTTTAGTTCTTCTTCACTTTCTGCCATAAGGGTGGTGTCATGTGCATATCTGAGGTTACTGATTCCAGCACGAGCTGGAATCAAGATTGCTGGGAGAAATATCAATAACCGCAGGAAGAGTTTAGACTGCCTATCCGCTAATGGGCAGGGCTGTGTTCCTGCCCTGTGGGTTGTTTGACCTTAGGCATCCCAGCACTGGAATCTGCAGGCTGTTGGGTGGGGCCAGGTCTTGGTTTCAAAATGTCAGCATTCAGGGGAGCTCACACCATTGAGTACTCCCTGATACCTCTGCCACCAATGTCCTTGTCCCTGCAGTGAGCCACAGCTGCCCCCACCTCCCCAGAAGACTTTATAAGACAAGAAGGTAGGTCTGGTCTTCGCTTCTGTGAAGTCATGACTTTTTCTCTGGGCCCCAGTGGGCTTTCCTGGTAGCTCAGCTGGTAAAGAATCTGCCTACAATGCAGGAGATCCTGGTTCAATTCCTGGGTTGGGAAGATCTTCTGGAGAAGGTATAGGTTACCCACTGCAGTATTCTTGGGCTTTCCTGGTGGCTCAGACAGCAAAGAACCTGCCTGCAGTGCAGGAGACCTGGGTTCAGTCCCCGGGTTGAAAAGATCCCCTGGAGCAGGGAAAGGTTATCCACTCCAGTATTCTGGCCTGGAGAGTTCCATGGACAGAGGAGCCTGACAGGCTATAGTTCATGGGGTCACAAAGGGTTGGACATGACTGAGCAACTTTCACTTCACTTCACTTCCCTTGTTCCTGTGGAGTTCCTATGATCAAGCCCCTTGGCCTTCAAAATCAAGTGCTCTCAGGGCTGCTCTTCCTTATGCCAGACCCCCAAGGTGGGGGAGCTTGACCTCAGTTTCAGAAACATTCTGTCGGGGGCGGGGGGGTCTGTCACATAATTATTTTCCAGTTTGTGGATCACTCACCTGGTGGGTATGAGATTTGATTATATTGTAAATTCACCCCTCCTACCATCTTATTGTGGCTTCTTCATTGTCTTTGGATGTAGAGTATCTTTTTTGATAGTTTTCATGCTTTTTTAACTGCTGTTCAGCACTTAGTTGTGATTTTGGTGCTTTTGTGAGAGGAGGTGAGCTCAGGTCCTTGTACTCTTCCATCCTGCACATTTTACCTTAAATGATAAGTGAAAACTGAAAATCACTCAGTCATGTCCAACTCTTTGTGACCCCATGGACTATACAGTCCATGGAATTCTCCAGGCCAGAATACTAGAGTGGGTTAGCCTTTCCGTTCTCCAGGGGATCTTCCCAACCCAGTGAACAAACCCAGGTCTCCCACATAGCAGGTGGATTCTTTACAATTCTAACAAGGGAAGCCTAAGAATACTGTAGTGGGTAGCCTATCCTTTTTCCAGCACATCTTCCCAACTCAGGAATTGAATCAGGGTCTTCTGTATTGCATTCTTTACCAACTGAACTATCAGGGGAGCCCTTAAAATAATAGCTTGTCACTTAACAAATACTGAAACAAATTAATAAATCTTATAAAATGTTGTGGCTATTTTTGCCTTAAATATTCTATTATTTCAAAAATGTGCAATAGTTTTTGTATTTACCTACAGAATTATTGTTTAGAGCAGTCTTCATAGCTTTGGGCATTTTCCTTTAGCTTGAATACCTTACTGTAACATTTTTTGTGTAGTGATGGTCTGGTGGTCTCAAATTCTATCATCTTTTTAATATGAAAACATTTTAACTGTTAATAATTTTTAAAAATATTTTCACTGGTGACTGAATTCTAGTTTAGAAAATTTCGCCACACTACCTTAAAGATGCTTTTACATTGGCCTGTGGCTAGGACTTCCCTGGTGGCTCAGACGGTAAAGTGTCTGTCTACAATGCAGGAGACCTGGGTTCGGTCCCTGGGTCGGCAAGATTCCCTGGAGAATGAAATGGCAACCCACTCCAGTATTTTTGCCTAGAAAATCCCATGGATGGAGGAAGTTGGTGCAGGCTACTGTCCATGGGGTCACAAAGAGTTGGGCACAACTGAGCAACTTTCCTTTCCCTTTATGGTTAGCATTGCCTCTAATAAATAGCCAGTAGTACTTATTTTTGTACCTCTTTACATAACATGTCAATATTTCATGGGTGCTTCTAGGATTTTTTTTTGAGGGGGTGGGGTTATCACTGGTTTTCCACAATTATATTTTCAAATGTCTGAGGTAGTTTTCCTTATTTTTATCTTTTAAAGTTTGTTTAGCTTTTTGGTTTGGTTTATAGCTTTCATTAAATTTGGAAAAATTTCATCCATTATTTACAACTAGTTTTCTACTCATCCCTTATTCTGAGTCTCCAAATACACATATTTTTGCATGGTTTATTCTTGTACCAAGTGCCAGAGTTTCCATTCATGCTTTGTTTTCTGCCTTTTTTCCTCTCTGCTTCAGTTTGAATAGTCTCTCTTGATATGTGCTTAATTTCCCCACCCCCTTTTTTTGTTCTGCCGTATCTAATTTCTTTTTATGTTAATCCAGATAATTTTTCATTACATATATTGATTTTTCAGTTTTAGAAACTCCATTTGGTTCTTTTTAGTCTCTGCTTTATTTTTTTTTTTTTTTGCTACATAAAAAGCATATTTATGTTAGTGTCTTAAAATATTAGCAGTCAGTTAAATAATTTCTGTAATTCTTGGATCTATTTATAGTGACTGCTCTTTTAAAATTTTGCTATGAGTTATATTTTTCTTTTTCAGAAAGTCTTGTAGCTTTTGGATTGGAAGTTGGGCATTGCTAGGCAGTCATTTAACAGAAAGAATTCTAGCAATAAATAATCAGAAAAGAGTCTGATAGCAGGGAATTGCACTTGATGAATCAAGCAGTGTTTTCCATTGCATTACATTGAATTCTTTTCAAAATATGTTCCTTGGGTGGCAAAGTGATAAATTTTTATTTTAGTTTCTCTTCTTTAGCTTCAAAACTTCTTGTTATCCCACTTTTAATTGCCACATATCCAAATTACACTCCACTTCTACAGCAGTTGCTTTCCTTTTTCCATTTTGTTTGCCATCGATCCATATTTTTAAAAATTGTGTTTGCTTCTCTGAAGTGGGAGAAATGAGAAAGGATGGAACAGTTAGGTGGCATATAAGAGGAGCAGAGTGCAACAAAATATGCTAATTACTAATTTGACAATTATTTTCTCCAAATACTTGTGCATTTTTATACAGATTGAGGCTTTTGAAACTCAGAACTCTACAAATTAAGCCTTACTTGATTTCTGCTTCCTTCTTCTTACTCCCTTCTCCCTCTTTTTTGGCAGCATGCCACCTTCTTTCAAATTATAAAACATATAGGAAAGAAATTAATGAAGATATAGATAAGTGAAAAAGTATCTTGTGTTCAGGGATTGGAAGAATCAATATTGTTAAAATGTCTATACCACTCAAAGTGATTTACAGGTTTTATGCAATCCCTGTCAAAAACCTAATGGCATTCATTATAGATATAAAAAGTACAATCCTAAAATACAATCTGAAATATGTATATTGTTTACTTTCAATCTATTCATGATTTTTTTGTTTTCTTATCACTATTGACTTTTAGTTTCATTCCATTGTGTTCAGAAAAGATACTTGGAATGATTCAAATTTTCTTGAATTTGTTAAGACTTGTCTGCAGCCTAAATACAAGTTTTTTTTTTTAATCACAATAACACACTCATTGTAGAAAATGTGTAATCTACACAAAAGTATAAAGAAGAAAAAAATCACCCATGATACCACTGTTCACAGATAACCATGGTTATTATTTTTACATTTGCTTTCCATCTCTTTCCATGCATTTCCCTTTATGTGGGTAAACTGTACTGTTTGCACAGATATATTCTGTTTTCTTGTACCTTAGATATTACTACTGCTATCTTCTATATTACTACTACTACTACACCCATGATACCACCAAAGACTTGTATTTATCCTTTATATTTATACATATATAAAGACATGTATATATCCATGGAATATAAAATATTCCATGTGTGCTTGAGAAGAATGCATATTGATTTTCTGTTTGAATGATCAATTAATTATAGAGAGTGGGATATTGAAGTTTTCTACTGTTAATGTATCGCTTCTACTTCTCCCTTAAAAGCTGTCCATGCTGTCTTGTATACTGAAATGCTATAATGTTCCGTGCATATATGTAATTGCTATATCTTTCAGTTGAACTGTCTCTTGTGACAGTTTTTGACTTAAAGTCTCTTTTGCCTGACTTTGATCTCTTTTGGCTATTATTTGCATGGCATCTCTTTCTCCACCTGTTCACTTTCAGCCTACCTGAGTCATGAAATCTAAAGTGAGTCTCTTATATGCAGTATGTAGTTGGATCTTACTTTTAATCTATTTAGATTATCTATATATTTGATTGGAAAGTGTAATATACTTACATTTATAATCATATTGAAAGGTAAGGACTTACATTGCCATTTTATTCATTGTTGTATAGTTTCTTGCTCCTGCTTTCTTCTGTGTTGTATTTGTGGCTTGATGATTTCTTATAGTGGTATGCTCTGATTAATTTCTCTTTTTCTGTGTGTATGTACTATACTTTTTATTGTAGTTACCATGGAACTTATATCAAACATTTTATAACTATAACAGTTTACAGCAGAAGTTAAGTACTGTTATGAAAACAACTTAATTTCAATAGCATGCAGAAACTGCATTTCACTCCTCCCCTACACTTGAAGTGATTGATGTCAGATTTTGCTTGTTTCTATAATGTGTTTCCAACAGCAGCTTTCTGTAATTATAGTTAGTCTTATGATGGTCTTTTGATTTATATTTATATATAATGTTAAAAGCAAGTTATGTACCACTATTACGGTATTACAATATTCTGTTTTTCTCTCTGGATTTACCAGTAAGGTTTACACTTTCTTATGTGAAGATACTTTTGTATCATTGTTTTGTTTATTCATTTAAACTTGAAGAACTACTTTTAGCACTTTGGTAATGTAGTGATGATGAAATCCCTCAGATTATGCTTGTATATATATATACATATATATGTGTGTGTGTGTATATATATATATATGTATATATATACATATATATATGCTTAAAGCATCACTATGAACAAAGCTAGTGGAGGTGATGGAATTCCAGTTGAGCTATTTCAAATCCTGAAAGATGATGCAGTGAAAGTGCTGTACTCAATATGCCAGCAAATTTGGAAAACTCAGCAGTGGCCACAGGACTGGAAAAGGTCAGTTTTCATTCCAATTCCAAAGAAAGACAATGCCAAAGAATGCTCAAACTACCACACAATTGCACTCATCTCACACACTAGCAAAGTAATGCTCAAAATTCTCCAAGCCAGGCTTCAGCAATGCATGAACCATGAACTTTCAGAAGTTCAAGCTGGTTTTAGAAAAGGCAGAGGGACCAGAGATCAAATTGCCAACATCCAATGGATCATCGAAAAAGCAAGAGAGTTCCGGAAAAACATCTATTTTTGCTTTATTAACTATGCCAAAGCCTTTGACTGTGTGGATCACAACAAACTGTGGAAAATTCAAGAGATGGGAATACCAGACCACCTGACCTGCCTCTTGAGAAACCTATATGAAGGTCAGGAAGCAACAGTCAGAACTGAACGTGGAACAACAGACTGATTCCAAATAGGAAAAGGAGTATGTCAAGGCTGTATATTGTCACCCTGCCTATTTAACTTATATGCAGATTACATCATGAGAAATGCTGGGCTGGAAGAAGCACAAGCTGGAATCAAGATTGCTGGGAGAAATATCAGTAACCTCAGATATGCAGATGACACCACCCTTATGGCAGAAAGTGAAGAGGAAATAAAAGGCCTTTTGATGAAAGTGAAAGAGGAGAGTGAAAAAGTTGGCTTAAAGCTCAACATTCAGAAAACTAAGATCATGGCATCTCGTTCCATCACTTCATGGCTAATGAAGGGGAAACAGTGGAAACAGTGTCAGACTTTACTTTTTTGGGCTCCAAAATCACTGCAGATGGTGATTGCAGCCATGAAATTAAAAGACACGTAGTCCCTGGGGGAAAAGTTATGACCAACCTAGATAGCATATTAAAAAGCAGAGATATTTGCCAACAAAGGTCCGTCTAGTCAAGGCTATGGTTTTTCCAGTGGTCATGTATGGATGTGAGAGCTGGACTGTGAAGAAAGCTGAGTGCTAAAGAATTAATGCTTTTGAACTGTGGTGTTGGAGAAGATTCTTGAGAGTCCCTTGGACTGCAAGGAGATCCAACCAGTCCATCCTGAAGGAGATCAGTCCTGGGTGTTCATCAGAAGGACTGATGCTGAGGCTGAAACTCCAATACTTTGGCCACCTCATGTGAAGAGCTGACTCATTAGAAAAGACCATGATGCTGGGAGGGATTGAGAGCAGGAGGAGAAGGGGACAACAGAGGATGAGATGGTTGGATGGCATCACTGACTCGATGCACATGAGTTTGGGTGAATTCCAGGAGCTGGTGATCGACAGGGAGGCCTGGTGTGCTGTGATTCATGGTGTCCCAAAGAGTCGGACTTGACTGAGCGACTGAACTGAAATGATGTATGTGTATATATATACATATATATATATCATATATATATATATATACATATATATATATATGCTTCCCTGGTGGCTCAAATGGTAAAAAATCTGCCTTCAGTGCAGGAGACCCAGGTTTGATCCCTGGGTTGGGAGGACCCCCTGGAAAAGGGATTGTCTACCCACTCTAGTATTCTTGCCTACAGAATTCCGTGGACAGAGGAGCCTGGTGGGCTACAGTCCATGAGCTCACAAAGAGTTGGACATGACTGAACAACTAACACACACACACACACACACACACACACAAATGTATAAGTAGTATGTATACAGTATATAGCATATACACACACACACACATGTATTACATAACATATATAATATGCATTTGTTGTTTTGTGGTGGTGGTGGTTGGGATTGAACCTGTATCTCCTGCATTGGCAGGCTGATTCTTTACCACTACATGGGAAACCCTTTTGTGTGTGTATATATATATAAAACCTCCATTTTTGAAGGACGGTTTAGCTGGGTAAAGTTTTGATGTTCGGGTTGGCAGGGTTTTTTTTTCTTGTAGTTTTGATGTATCATTCTGCTCTCTTGGCCTTCAAAGTTTCTAGTTTTAAAGGTTTTTTTTCTTTAAGTACAGTGAACAGAATACATAGCACGATGGGATACCACAATATATATATAATATATATATATATATATATATATTTGAGGATCCCAGTAGGAAAAAAGAAAGTGACAAGTCACTGTTTTTTTCTGTTTTCAAAAATTTTTCTTTGTCTTTAAATTTTGGTAATTTAATCATAATGTGTCTTGGTGTGGATTTCTTTGGGTTCCACCTATTTGGGAACGCATGGGCCTCATGAGTCAAGATGTCCATTTCTCTCCCTAGATTTGGGAATTTCTCAGTTATTATTCCTTTGAATATACTTTCTGCTCCTTTCTTTTTCCTACTGGGATCCTCAAATACATACATATATATATATATATATATATAGTGATATCCCATATGTGCTATGTATTCAGTTCACTGTACTTTCTTTTTGTTTTTCGCTTTATTTTTTTTCTTAGTTTTTTCCCAATTATTTTTATTAGTTGGAGGCTAATTACTTTACAATATTGTAGTGGTTTTTGCCATACATTGACATGAATCAGCCATGGATTTACATGTGTTCTCCATCCTGAACCCCCCTCCCACCTCCCTCCCCATCCCATCCCTCTGGGTCATCTCAGTGCACCAGCCCCGAGTACTTGTCTCATGCATCCAACCTGGACTGGTCATCTGTTTCACACTTGATAATATATATGTTTCGATGCTGTTCTCTCAGATCATCCCACCCTCACCTCTCCCATAGAGTCCAAAAGTCTTTTCTATGCATCTGTGTCTCTTTTTCTGTCTTGCATATAGGGTTATCGTTACCATCTTTCTAATCTTTTTGTTTTTCTAACTTGATAATATCAAATGGAATGTCTTCAAGTTTACTGGTTCTTTGATTTCCATGATAGAGTTTACTTGATGCTTTCCTTTGGATTTTTAACTCAATTATTGAATCCTTGAGCTCCAGAATTTCTGTTAGTTCTTTTTCTTTTTTTTTATGTTTTCTAGTTCTTTATGAAGCTCCTCATTTTCTCATTTTTATAGTTTTGTCTATAATTGTTCATGTATACTTGTGTTTATTTGTCTCTCTGCATTCTCTTGTAGGTCATTGAGCTTCAAAACAATGAATTTGAATTTTGTATCAAGCAGTTCATAGATCTCTGTTTTCTTAGGATCAGTTTTGTTGCTGGGGGTACCTTGTTTCTGTGAGAGAATGAGAGCAGGGGAATCTCCTTTTCTGTCATCTTGGTGTCAAATATGAATACAGAATAAGCACAATAACAGATTTAAAATCAGTTGAATATCACCCCTTAGCATTTTCCATGATTCCTGTCTCAGAAGAAAAATCTGTAACAGGAACTGTTTGTCAAACTCATAGTCCTGAAACTTCCAATCAGAACTCACTCTCTCCCAAGTTCATTGAAAAATCCTGGGGTTTCAAGAGAGATGGTTAGGACCACACCACCTCTTCTATGACTCTCTGAGCTTTCTCAACTCATGTTCTTTCCCACTGAAGTCACCTGAGAAATTCCTGAAATTTTTGCCATTAAAAATTATCAGAAAAATATAATACAAAAACAAAAAAAGTGGATTATTTACAATGTCTATATTTCTTCTCTCAGACAACCTCTCTACAGGGTGGCATGCACTCGTGGATCCTGCTTCATGACTTGCCTTACCTAAGTCACTTGAAGACTAGCTCCTGGGAGAGAAAACTATTCAAAATAGTAGCCTCACAAGTCTCAGGAAAGTTTTTTAACTGTGTCTGGATGACATATCTCTACTGATATAGTCCATGTCTCTCTGAGGTGGTTCTGTTCTTCATATCTCTGCATTCATGTTTGAGTGCCAACACATTATGCAGTTTCCTTGGGCTCTGTAGTCCTGGGCTCCTAAATGTGAAATTCACTTCTCCAATCAATGATAAATTACATGTTCCTGGTATTCAGCCATTTCTGATGATATGTCTTGGGCTCTGTAGTTTTCAGGCCTGTAGATAGGGAATTCATATTTCTAAACAATCTCAGAGTATCCATTGTTGGGATACAGTCATCCCAAACTGACCCTGCAAATTCTTCTGAATTTCTCTTCAGATTCTTGTTCATGAAAAGGCAATTCTGATACCAACTATCAGATTCTCTCTCCATGTCCACCCCTGGAAAAGAAAAGCATTCACATCATTGCCTGTGATGTGCTGTTTTCATTTCTTAAGTCAGGATCAAGAACACTCATTGGGTTTGCTTCTTTGTTTCTCTTAGGATTTATGCGTCTGACTGACGGAGATGGACCCTGCTCAGGGCGAGTAGAAGTTCATTCTGGAGAAGACTGGACCCCAGTGTCTGATGGAAACTTTACATTCCCCACCGCCCAGGTCATCTGTGCAGAGCTGGGATGTGGCAAGGTTGTGTCTGTCCTGGGACACGTGCCCTTCAGAGAGTCAGATGGCCGGGTCTGGGCTGAAGAGTTCAGGTGTAAAGGGGAGGAGCCTGAGCTCTGGTTCTGCCCCAGAGTGCCCTGTCCAGGGGGCACCTGTCACCACAGTGGAGCTGTTCAGGTTGTCTGTTCAGGTGAGATGTAGGAAGGTTTATAACCTCTCTGCTTACCTTGTTCAGGTGAGAAAATCAGACTTTGTTGAAACCCTGTCTTCTTCTACCAATGTACACAGAAGTCCGACTGATGACAAACAGCTCCTCTCAGTGTGAGGGGCAAGTGGAGATGAACATTTCTGGACGATGGAGAGCACTCTGTGCCTCCCACTGGAGTCTGGCCAATGCCAATGTCGTCTGTCATCAGCTCGGCTGTGGAATCGCCATCTCCACCCTCAGAGGACCACACTTTGTGGAAGGAGGTGATCAGATCTCAACAGCCCGATTTCACTGCTCTGGGGTGGAGTCCTTCCTGTGGAGTTGCCCTGTGACTGCCTTGGGTGGTCTTAACTGTTCCCATGGCAACACGGCCTCTGTGATCTGCTCAGGTAAGAGAGGGTGAAGGGCTACTGGTACTCAGGATGCTCCTGAAGTGAAATGTCCCCAAGAGCAGAGAGTGACAGGAAACTGGCATCAAAAGTCAGATATTTCATGGTGAAATGTGGTTCTTCTCATTGTTCATTCATTTTCCAAGTCAGGCCAGGAAGTGGTAAGGGGAAATAATGTATTTTTAAGCAATAATATTATTTATATTATTTAAATATAATCATAGAAAACAATGTATAAGCAGTAAGTGTAGACTTCAGTCATGTATCCAGATCAGCAAAGAGAACATTCCCAGCACCACAGTCACTGTTGTCTTCCCATAAACATGTCTCCCTCCTCTCCAGTTAAGATTGCTTACCTAACTTCTACTATTGAAAGGTTGTTGCTGAACGATGAGACGCGGGATTCTTGGCCTCCGGAGGAGATGAATTCAATCTGGGGCCAGAGACGAGCCTGGATCGCTCAGAGCTTTTGTGTAATACAGTTTTATTAAAGTATAAAGGAGATAGAGAAAGCTTCTGACATAGGCATCAGAAGGGGGCAAAAGAGCACCCCCTTTGCTAGTATTAGCAACAGAGTTATATACTCTCCAATGAATCCAAAGAATGTCTGGAGGCTGCAAAGACCTCACCAGACCCACTCCCATAATTTACATTTTAAGATAACAGAGTTGGCCAGAAGGTTTAATCCAAAGATTGTCCTCAGGCAGGATACATCCTTGTAAAGACCAGACCTACTACCATAATTTATGTTTTAAGATAACAGAATTAGCCAGAGGGTTTGATCCAAAGACTGTCCTCAGGCAGGATACATTATTGTTATATAATCCTAAGGAATGTAGAGGAAAAAAAGTAAGAAAGTTTGTCCTTTCTTCCTCCTTGACTATCCCAGACCTCTCTCTCCTTGGGGACCCCTAGACTTCTTATCAACCTGCCTAGGAAATGACTCTCTCACTATCATAGAGTGTTTTATCATTTGAACTGTATATAAAATTATGCAGTATATTTTCTTCTGTGTATAACTTCGAGTCACCATTATATTTGAGACTCACTCATGATGTTGCTTAAAGAAGCATTTTATTCATTTTTATTTCTGTAGAGTAGATCTTTGAATGATCACATGACCATGAATTGATCCATTCCACAACAGATAGTAGAGATTTGAGTTGTTTCCTATTCTTGACTAATACAAATATGAAGCTACAACTTACCATGACAATGACTTTTGGTACAAACATGTTATTTATCTTGTGTGATTAACCTTTGGTCTTTCATTTTCATTTTCTTAATGGTATGGTGTCTTTTGATGAGCCAAGCTGTTAATCTTAAGAAATTATAATTTACCAACTTCTTCCTTTACTTTTAACACTTCTTATATTCTTTAAAAAGAACTTTGTCTACTCCAAGACCATAAAAACATTCTCCAAGAGTATCTCATAGAAGTTTATTTTTCTCTTGCATAGAACTGTGCATCCCTTCTGCAATTGCTATCTGTGTAAGATAAGATCAAGTTTCATATGACATCAATTGACTCAGAATCTTTTTCTGAAAAGACTCTTCTCCCCACTGCAGTACCACCTTTGCCATAAGAAGAAAAGCATATGTCTGAGTCTTTTTTAAGACTCTCTATTCTATTCTGTAGTATCATTGTCTATCCTTGCACCAATACTACATTTTCTTTATTATAACTTTATAGTAAGTCTGGGTAACTTTAATGTAAAGAGTTACTTTAATTATTAACTCTTCTACCTTTGTTGCTTTTTTGGTCAACTGTGTTGGTTATTCTCGTTCTTTTGTATTTTATTTCAATTTTGGAATCAGCATTTCATTTTCTTAATAAAATTATATATTTACAGTGTTGGGCGTTAGTTGCAGCATATGGATCTTCATTACGTCTTGCTGGATCTTCTGTTATGACACACGGAGTGCCTAGTTGTGAGATTCCAGCTCAGATGCTCTGGCATGTGGGATCTCGCATCAGGGATCGAACCTGAGTCCTCTGCATTGCATGGCTGATTCTCAGCCATTGGACCAGGAGAGAAATCCCTCAGCTTGTCATTTTTCATCAAAAAAAAAAAAAAAAAAGAATAAGCATATTTTGTTTGAGAAGAGTTAATCTACACAGAAATTGGAGGTGATTGACTGACAATGTTGAGTTTATATATGTTTATCCCTCCATTCAGTTAGGTCTCCAATTTCTCTCAGAGGTTTTGCCCATCTTCTGCTAGGTTTTTCTCCTAGGCATGTATGTTTTTGATGTTATAAGCATTTCTTTTAGTGGAAGTGTCCTAGGAATGATTTATGTCTGACTTGTTTTTACCTTTCCCTTTTTAAATTTTGATGTAATTTGAGACTTACAAAAAAGCTGTAAGAATAATATAAAAATCCAGAAGAACTTTAGCTGGATTTCCCAATGTTAGTATTCTGCTTTAATCTCTCCCTCCAGTTGACATCTCTCTCTATCTCTGTTTCTGTCATTCCTTCTCTGTCCCCCTCCCACCACATTTCTCCATGAATATGTAAAATCCTTCTGAATTAGGTTGCAGACATGATGTCTCTTTACCCCTAAAATGCGTCAAGGGATTTCCTTATGTAACCACACTTCAGTCAAGTCATCAGACCACTTCAGCCCCAGATGACATCTAAGTGCAACCACATGAAAGACTCTAAGACAGAACTGCCAAGTGGGATCTTTCCCAAACTATATACCCAGGAAGTCTTAAGCAAAATGAGGTATATTTTTTTGCTTAAGTGGCTAAGTTTTACGGGACAATTTATTATACAGCAATATAACCAGGACACGACTCCCTGGTGGCTCAGTGGTAAAGAACCCGTCTGCCAAGTCAGGAAACATGAGTTCCACCCCTGGGACTTGACGATCCCCTGAAGAAAAAAATTGAAACCCACTTCATTATTATTGCCTGAGAAATCCCATGGACAGAGGAGCCTGGTGGGCTACAGTCCATATGATCGCCAAAAAAATCAGACATGATTGAGTGACTAAACAACCACTATAGCAACCAGGACACTTATTACGTGACCTGCATCTCTAAATAAAAGACTATTTGTCCTCTGATCTTCTGTTTACTATTTCTACCTTATGCTGAGCTAATGTGCTGAAACGCTAGTCCTTTACTTAATATCGGCTGTTAAATTTTTCAGCTCTGTAATTTTTATCTGTTGCTATTTTGTCAATTTCTTTTGTCAATTAATTCCATGAGGCCTTCAATAATGCCGAGTTAAATTCTCCATCAGATAACTCTAGTAACTGAATAACTTGGGAAATTCTTTCTAATGTCTTTTTCCTCCTGGTTTTCCATGAGATCTCTTTTATATATGTATTGTTTTTAATAACAGACATTGTAGATGAAAAAGTGGCAGAATCCCTTTGGAATAGATTTTATTCTGCTTTTCCTGTTTACGCATAGATTTAGGGACAAAACAGCTTCCTTAACTCACTCTTAGTGCAATGGTTGGCTGAAAACAACTGTGGCACTGTCAGAAGCAGAGCTCTCCCTGCTGCTGCTGCTGCTGCTAAGTTGCTTCAGTCGTGTCCGACTCTGTGCGACCCCATGGATGGCAGCCCACGAGGCTCCCCCGTCCCTGGGGTTCTCCAGGCAAGAGTACTGGAGTGGGTTGCCATTGCCTTCTCCACGGAACTCTCCCTAGAGAAGGTGAATCCTAAGATTATGATACCGTTACTGTTATGTTAACATTGCTTATCTCAGACTTCATCACTAGGTCATTATTTAGCTTAATTCAATTTCCTGTTCTCCAACCCACCAACCCTCTGACCATTGCTGTTTCTGCAGGAAACCAGACCCAGGTGCTGCCCCAGTGCAACGACTCCCGCTCGGAATCAGCAGGCTCTGCAGCCTCAGAGAAGAGCGCCCCCTACTGCTCAGGTGAGGGTCCCACAGGACAGAAGACCATTTTCCTCCCCCAGGTCACCGCCCCATTGTCCATTTCTCTCTCCTCAGACAGCAGACAGCTCCGCCTGGTGGACGGGGGCGGTCCCTGCGCCGGGAGAGTGGAGATCCTTGACCAGGGCTCCTGGGGCACCATCTGTGATGACGGCTGGGACCTGGACGATGCCCGCGTGGTGTGCAGGCAGCTGGGCTGTGGAGAAGCCCTCAATGCCACGGGGTCTGCTCACTTTGGGGCAGGATCAGGACCCATCTGGCTGGACGACCTGAACTGCACAGGAAATGAGTCCCACGTGTGGAGGTGCCCTTCCCGGGGCTGGGGGCAGCACGACTGCAGACACAAGCAGGACGTGGGGGTCATCTGCTCAGGTCTGCGCTGCACACTGTCCACAGGCTGGGGGAGGGGTGGGGCCCTGGAGGACAGGGGTCTGAGCTCTGAGGGAGAGATGCTGAAAGGACCAGAGAAGGAGGCTTCCTCCCATGGAGCCTGTGTTTCCAGCAGACGTGAAGACGAGGTGTTTTCACTTCCTCCTGCAGCAGCTGACATTCTAGCCCTTTCTTCTCAGCAGTGTTTCCTGGCAGAGCCAATTCTTACAAGTCCAGTTGAAAGTTGGGCTCACCTTGCCTTACATATGGGTCGAAAATCTTAAGTCCATGATACTAGTTTCTGTTTGCTTCTGTGACAAATTGCCACATAGTGGTTTAAAACAACATATATTTATTTCCTTAAAGTTCTGTAGTTTTGATGTTCAGCAGGATCTCCCTGGGCTGGAATCAAGGTTTCAGCAGGGCCACATCACTTCTAAGGCTTTGGTGAAGAATCCCATTTCTTCCATCAAATTTCTTTTCAAACCACCTGAATTCCTTGGCTCATAGACCCACTTCATCAGTCATCAGACCAGCAATGCTGCACATCTTTAAGTATTATCAAGTCACACCTCTCTCTAGCCAGAGCCAAGAAAGAGTGCTTCTATTGGTTTGGCCAAAAGGTTCCTTTGTGTTTTCCGTAAGATGGTCTAGTAATACTTAGTTGTCTTTCACTTCATTTGAAACAATTTTGTTAGATTGCTTTTTGGCAGCTATCATGTCAGCACACATTTTTTTTTAAACCATCAAAATTAGTGAATTTTTGTGTAGCCATTTTAACATTGAAAATGGAAGAAAAAAGCAACATTTTCTTCATATCATGCTTTATTATTTCAAGAAAAGTTAGAAACACAACTGAAATGCAAAACAAATTTGTGGAGTGTATGGAAGTACAGTGACTGAACAAACTCATCAAAAGTGGTTTATGAAGTTTTGTGTTGGAGATTTCTCACTGGACAGTACTGCAGAGTAGGGTAGACCAGATGAAGTTGATCACAATCAAACTGAGATATTATTTGAAGACAGTCAGTGTTAAATGATGCAGGAGATAGCCAAAATACTCAAAATATCCAAATCAAGCATCGATAGTCATTTGTACCAGCTTGGTTATATTAATTGCTTTGATGTTTGGGTTTCACATAAGTGAAAAAAACCTTCATGGCAGTATTTCTACATGAGATTCTCTACTTAAACATAAAGAAAATGTTTTGCTTTTGAAACAAATTGTGATGGACTATGAAAAGTGGATACTTCACAATAATGTGGAATGGAAGAGATTGTGGGGCAAGTGAAATGAACCACCAGCAACCACACCAAAGGCCAGTCTTCTTCCAAAGAAGGTGATGTTCTATATGTGGTGGTATTGGAAGGGAGTCCTCTCTTAAGGGAGTACCTTCCAGAAAGCTGAATGATAATTCCAACAAGTACTGTTCTCCATTAGACCAAGTGAAAGCAGCACTTAAGCATTCAGAATTAATCCAAAGAAAATGCATAATCTTCCATCAGGATAATGAAAGACCACATATTTCTTTGTAGGCCAGGCAAAAACTGCCACAGTTTGGCTAGTTCTGATTCATCAGCTGTGTTTACCAGACATTGCAGTTTTGGATTTCCATTTATTTAGATTTTTACAGAATTCTCTTAATGGAAAAAATTTAAATTCACTGGAAGACTATAAAATGCACTTGGATTAGTTCTTTGCTTAGAAAGATAAAAGTTTTTGGAAGAGGGAATTATGAAGTTGCCTGAAAATGGCAGAAGGTAGTGGAACAAAATGTTGAATACGCTGTTCAATAAAGTTCTTGGTGAACATGAAAAATGTCTTTATTTTGACTTAAAAACGAAAGGAACTTTCTGGTCAACCCAATAAGAATGTGATTAGATTGGGTTCACATAGTTAATCCACAATAGTCCAACTTAATCTCACCATCCCATGATTCTTACCTTAATCACATCTGTGCAATCCCTTTTGCCAGGTAAGGCAACACATTCATGGTTCCAGGGATCTGGATGAGACTTCTGTGTGTTCATTATCCTGCCACCTCCCCAGTATCCATATCACATCCTTTTCACATTCTCGTAGAGGTTTGGTCAGGAAGCAGGATTCAGCTCTCCTCCCTGAAGGTGCCCAGGTTGCTCTTCCTCTCTGCTCATATTCACTACACCATGGTGATAGAAATGTTTAAAAAGATAGACACAAATGGACAAAGTCAGGTAAAAGGGAGACAAATTTCACTCTTATTACCTAATGGATAGCTCTTCAACTGGTTCAGGGATGAATGGCCACTATTTCTGGGAGAGAGGAAAACCCAGAGCACTGAGTGAAGTTCTCACCAGTCCTGATTCCTCCCTTTTGATCTTAGAGTTCCTGGCCCTCAGGATGGTCAGTGAGGACCAGCAGTGTGCTGGGTGGCTGGAAGTCTTCTACAACGGGACCTGGGGCAGTGTCTGCCGAAGCTCCATGGAAGACATCACTGTGTCTGTCATCTGCAGTCAGCTTGGCTGTGGGGACAGTGGAAGTCTCCACTCTTCTGTTGCTCTTAGAGAAGGTTCTAGACCCCAATGGGTAGCTGGAATCCGGTGTCGGAACACTGATACCTCTCTCTGGCAGTGTCCTTCTGACCCTTGGAATTACAGTTCATGCTCTCCAAAGGAGGAAGCCTACATCTCATGTGCAGGTGAATTGCTGTCTGTTTCTGTGTCTGTCTTAAACCCATAGAAAATGTTAATAATGAGATTTTATATTTTCATATTTAACTCATGAATTTAACATGGATCCACAAAATGAAGTTAAGACCAGTTCAGTTCAGTCACTCAGCTGTGACCACCTCCTTGCAACCCCATGGACTGTAGCACGCCAGGCTTCCCTGTCCAACACCAACTCCTGGAGCCTACTTAAACTCATGTCCATCTCGTTGGTGATGCCATCCAACCATCTCATCCTCTGCTGTCCTCTTCTCCTCCTGCCTTTAATCTTTCCCAGCATCAGGATCTTCTCCAATGAGTCAGTTCTTCCCATCAGGTGGCCAAAGTATTGAAGTTTCAACTTTAGCATCAGTCCTTCCAGTGAGTATTCAGGACTGATTTCCTTTAGGATTGACTGGTTTTATCTCCTTGCAGTCCAAGGGACTCTCAAGAGTCTTCTCCAATGCAGCAGTTCAAAAGCATCAATTCTTTGGTGCTCAGCTTTCTTTATAGTCCATCTCTCACATTCATACTGGGACTACTGGGAAAATCATAGCTTTGACTAGATGGACTTTTTTGGTAAAGTAATGTCTCTTCTTTTTAATATGCTGTCTAGGTTGGTCAAGATTTTCTTCCAAGGAGCAAGTGTCTTTCAATTTCATGACTGCAGTCACTATCTGCAGTGATTTTAGAGTCCCCCAAAATAAAGGCTATCATCTATTTGCCATGAAGTGATGGGACTGGATGCCATGATCTTAGTTTTCTGAATGTTGAGTTTTAAGCCAACTTTTTCATTCTCTTCCTTCACTTTCATCAAAAGGCTCTTTAGTTCTTCGTTTTCTGCAATAAGGGTGGTTTCATCTGCGTATCTGAGGTTACTGATATTTTTCCTGCAATCTTGATTCCAGCTTGTGCTTCTTCCAGCCCAGCGTTTCTCATGATGTACTCTGCATATAAGTTAAATAAGCAGGGTGACAATATACAGCCTTGATGTACTCCTTTTCCTATTTGGAACCAGTGTGTTGTTCCATATCCAGTTCTAACTGTTGCTTCCTGACTTGCATACAGGTATGTATTGGAAAACGATGACTATCCTAAGGATAGTATAGCTACCAGGTTTTCAATGTTTATTTTTCACTGTGCTGTATCTTCCATGCTCTGCACAGTCTTTCTTTAGTTGTGTTGAGCAGGGTCTACTCCCTAGGTGTGCTCTGCAGGCTTCTCTTGTGGTGGAGCACTGGCTCCAGGGCGCGAGGGCTTCAGGAGTGGCTGCACACAGGCTCAGTAGTTCTGGTCCGAGGGCTCCAGAGCACAGGCTTAGTAACTGTGGCCCACAGTCTTAGTTGCCCTGTGGTATGTGGGATCTTCCTGAGCCAGAGATAGAACCAGTGTCCCCTACATTCAAGGTGGATTCTTAACCACTGGACCACTAGGGAAGCCCTTACTTTTTCCTTTTGATGAGAACTTGTAAGGTGTACTTTGTTACAACTTTCTAATATATGATACAGTATTAACCCAGGTGACATTAGTGGAAAAGAATCCCCATTGCCAGTGCTGGAGACATAAGAGATGTGTGTTGCCTCCCTGGGTTGTGAAAATCTCCTGGAGGAGGAAATGGCTACTATAGTATTCTTGCCTGGGAAAGCCCATGGATAGAGAAGCTTCTCAGGCTACAGCCATAGGGTCACAGACAGATGGGCAAGACTGAGCACACACACATGCCCACATTAACTGTACCCCCTATACTGTACATTATCTCCTCATGACATTAACTTTAGTGCTGGAAGTTTGTGCCTTTTGACTACCTTCATCCATTTTGCCCACACCAACCCACCTCTGGCAACCACCAAATTGCTCTTTGCATCCCTGAAAGCTTTTTAAAAAAAATGTATTTTAGGATTCCACATATAAATGAGATCATATGATATTTTTCTTTACCATCTGGTTTAGCTCACTTAGCATAATGCCTTCAAAGTACATTCATGTTGTTGCAAATGATGAGAATTTCTTTTTTTTGGTGACTATATATATATAAACATTATAAATATAAACATTATATATATAATTTTATATATTATTTATATTTCTCTATATATCTTATATATAATACAATATATATTTACACACACACATATATATATATATATATAAACATTTTCTTTATCCATTTATCCATCAATGAAGGCTTACATTATCTGGTTATTGTAAATAATTCTGTAGTGAACATTGGGTTGCACATATATTTTCAAGTTAGTGTGTTCATTTCCTTCAGATAAATACTCAAAAGGAAAATTGCTAAATCATACAGCAGTTCTGTTTTTAATTTTTCAGGAACCTCAAAACTTTTCCATAGGGGATGCTCAACTTACATTCTCTGCAACTGTGTATAAACTTTTTCTTCTCTTCACATTATCACCAACTCTTGTTATTTCTTGTCTTTTTGATAAAAGCAATTCTGTGAGGTAATATCTTATTGCGGTTTTGATTTGCATTGACCTGGTGACTAGTAATATTGTGCACCTTTTCATGTACCTGTTGGCCAAATGGATGTTTTCTGCGAAAAAAATGTCTGTTTGGGTCCTTTGCCCATTTTGAAATCAGACTGTTTGTATTTTTCTGCTACTGAGTTGTATGAGTTCTTTAAATATTAATAGTTTGGATATTAACTCTTATCAAGTACATTTAATTTGCTAATATCTTCTCTAATTCTATGGATAGTCTCTTCATTCTGCATATCATTTCCTATGTTGTGCAGAAGTTTTTAAGTTTTATGTAGTTTCACTTGGTTATTTTGCTCTTCTTGCCTTTGTTTTTGGCATCAAATCCAAAATATCATCACAAAGACTGAGGTCAAGGACATTTTCCCCTTACTTTTTCTTCTAGGATTTTTATGACTTCAGTACTTATGATTAAGTCTTTAATCCATTTTGAGTTGAGTTTTGTGGGTGGTGTTTGGACACTGGTGCCATTGCATCTTTTGCATGTAGCAGTCCAATTTCCATAACACCATTCATTGAAGAGACTGTCATTTCCCCATTGTAGATTCTTGGCTCCTTTGTCAAAAGCTAATTGACTGTATATATTTGGATTTATTTCTGGACTGTCTATTCTGTTGATGTCTGTGTCCCTTTTTATACCAATACCATACTGTTTTGATTACTATAACTTTGTAATTTAGTTTGAAATCAGGATGCATGACACCTCCAGTATTGTTCTTCTTTCTCAAGATTGATTTTGATATTCAGGGTCTTTTGTGGTTCCATAGAAACTTTAGGATTGTTTATTCCATATGTGTGAAAATTTCCACTTGGATTTTGTTAAGGATTACAGTGAATCTGTAGATTTCTTTGTGTAGCATGAGCATTTTAACAATATAAGGTCTTCCAATCCATGACCACAGATTATCTTTCCATTTACTTCTGTCTTCTTCACTATCTTTAATCGGTGTCCTATAGCTTTCACCATTCAAGATTTTTACCTCCTTTGTTAAGTTTATCCCTAAGTATTTTATTGGTTTTGTACAATTGCCTACATGTGATACTGAATAATAGGTAACAGTAAGCTTAGAATCTATTTAATAATTTTCCTTTAACATTAGGTAAGTGAAATTTTGAATATAAATTAGTTCTGTACTTAGAGACAAACTAATTTTGCTGTTGTTGTTTAGTCACTGAGTTGTGTTCATCTCTTTTCCACCCCATGGAGTAGCCTGCCAGGCTCTTCTATCCATGGGATTTCCCAGGCAAGAATACTGGAGTGGGTTGCCATTTCCTTCTCCAGGGGATCTTCCTGACCCAGGCATCAAACCTGCATCTCCTGCATTTCTAGCAGATTCCTTACTACTGAGCCACTGGGGAAACCCAACAATGCCTACCTAATAGCAATGCTGTTTGGTAAATTAAACATTTTTAATATGCACTATTTATTTTCACAAACCATTACTTTTTAATTTATATTTGCTTTACTATTAATATTTCACTGATTAACATGAAGCTAAAGGACTTCTGTTTCACTGAATTTTATTCATCTACACATTCATTCAATAAATATTTATTAAGCAACTATCAAGGTATTTAGAAAAGGTTCTCCATATACATACTTGTTGAATCTTTTTTTTTTTTCATTTATTTTTATTAGTTGGAGGCTAATTACTTTGCAATATTGTAGTGGTTTTGCCATACATTGACATGAATCAACCATGGATTTACATGTGTTCCCCATCCTGAACCCCCCTCCCACCTCCCTCCCCATCCCATCCCTCTGCGTCTTCCCAGTGCACCAGCCCTGAGCACTTGTCTCATGCATCCAACCTGGACTGGTGATCTGTTTCACACTTGATAATATACATATTTTGATGCTATTCTCTCAGATCATCCCACCCTCGCTTTATCCCATAGAGTCTAAAAGTCTGTTCTATACATCTGTGTCTCTTTTTCTGTCTTGCATATAAGGTTATCATTACCATCTCTCTAAATTCCATATGTATGCGTTAGTATACTGTATTGGTGTTTATCTTTCTGGCTTACTTCATTCTGTATAATGGGCTCCAGTTTCATCCATCTCATTAGAACTGATTCAAATGTATTCTTTTTAATGGCTGAGTAATATTCCATTGTGTATATGTACCATAGCTTTCTTATCCATTCGTCTGCTGATGGGCATCTAGGTTGCTTCCACATCACTCATTATCAGGGAAATGCAAATCAAAACCACAATGAGGTACCATTACACGCCAGTCAGAATGGCTGCTATCCAAAAGTCTACCAGCAATAAATGCTGGAGAGGGTGGGGAGAAAAGGGAACCCTTTTACACTGTTGGTGGGAATGCAAACTAGTACAGCCACTATGGAGAACAGTGTGGAGATTCCTTAAAAGACTGGAAATAGAACTGCCATATGACCCAGCAATCCCACTCCTGGGCATACACACCAAGGAAACCAGATCTGAAAGAGACATGTGTACCCCAATGTTCACTGCAGCACTTGTTGAATCTTGTTGAATGAGTGCATACAATATGTAGGCACTGTCCTAATAGCAGAAACACAGGGTAAATAAGATATGCAAAGTCCTTCCTCTAGTGAAACTTTAATTCAGGTAGGGGTGTGTGCATGTGTGTGTTCACATTTGTAGATGTCTGTATGTCTGTTTTTAAATTTGTTATTAGATGCAGGGAGTGATAAACAAGTAAATATTTAAAGTTATTTTAGAAGACTTTATGATAGCTTTCATTACCATTTTTATTTTTCCCTAGAATGTTTAAAATTTTCTTATTTATTTATCAGTTCATTCACTCAGTCATGTCTGACTCTTTGTGACCCCATGGACTGCAGCATGCCAGGCTTCCCTGTCCATCACCAACTCCTAGAGCTTACTCAAACTCACATCCATTGAGTCGGTGATACCATCCAACCATCTCATCCTCTGTCGTCTCCTTCTCCTCCTGCTTTCAATCTTTCCCAGCATGCAGGTCTTTTCCAATGAATCAGTTCTTCCCATCAGGTGGTCAAAGTATTGGAGTTTCAGCTTCAGCATCAGTCTTTCCAATGAATATTCAGGACTGATTTCCTTTAGGATTGACTGGATCTCCTTGCAGTCCAAGGGACTGTTAAGAGTCTTCTCCAACACCATAGTTCAAAAACATCAATTCTTTGGTGCTCAGCTTTCTTTATAGTCCAACTCTCACAACCATCTGTGACTATTGGAAAAACCATAACTTGGACTAAACAGACCTTTCTCTGACTTCCCTGGTAGCTCAGTGTTAAAGAATCTACCTGCCCGTGCAGGAGATGCCTGGTTGATTGATGGGTTGGAAAGATCCCCTGGAGAAGGAAATGGCAACTTACTCCAGTATTCTTGCCTGGGAAATCCCGTGGACAGAGAAGCCTGGTAGACTACTGTCCATACAGTTGCAAGAGAGTTGGACACGACTTGGTGACTCAAAAACAACAATGCAGAACCCTACAAATCAGAAGGTTAATACCGATAGGGCTTGGGTAATATCATCTGTTTCACACTACTCAGTAGAGTAATATTTTCTATTTTTTCCCATTTTCAACCTTATTATTCTCACTGCTGCTATACGAAACCCGACCCAGGTGCTTGCCGGAGTGCAAAACTCCGTGTTTCAACCAGCAGGCTCTGCAGCCTCAGAGGAGACTCAGGACCAGAAGACTCTTCTCATCCCCACCGTCCCATCCCACTCCCCACGCCCCCGTCAACACCCCACCCCCCCCGCCCCGCTTATTATCTCATTTCTCTCTCCTCAGGCAGCAGACAGCTCCGCCTGGTGGACGGGGGCGGTCCCTGTGCCGGGAGAGTGGAGATCCTTGACCAGGGCTCCTGGGGCACCATCTGTGATGACGGCTGGGACCTGGACGATGCTCGCGTGGTGTGCAGGCAACTGGGCTGTGGAGGAGCCCTCGATGCCTTGCAATCTGCTCAATTAGGTCAGGGATCAGGGCGCATCTGGCTGGATGAACTGAACTGCGGAGGAAAGGAGTCCCACGTGTGGAGGTGCCCTTCCCGGGGCTGGGGGCGGCACGACTGTGTGCATGCAGAGGATGCTGGGGTTGTCTGCTCAGGTACGGTCAGTGCATTGTCCATGGGCTGAGAAAGTAGTAAGTTCCAAGGAAGTTGGTGTCTGATCACCTGGCAATAGAAGATGACTGAGTTAGAGAGGTCTAAGACATCTACCCATCCTCCCTGAGGGCACATTTATCTCTGAGTGATGGGCTTCAACTACTATCCTCTTGTCAGTCTCTGATATTTCTTCTCCAGTGATCTTACCTGACAGAGTTTAATCTATTTTTTCCAATTATAATTGATCTTCATAATTTTTATATAATTTTTGGAAGAGTGAAATACTCACAAATCACCCCCCGCCTTTGCACAGTGAACCCATAGGAGGGAGGGATAAGAGTGAGGGTGCACCTCTCTGGGTGGAGTTGTTTCCGTAGTTACCCTATGACACACTATTTTGCACTAGGTCAGTAGGAGTGGAGGCACAGAGGATACCATTAAACAAATCAGAAAGCAATTTATGGATTTATGCCAAATTTCAAGTCTGCTTTACAAATTTAAATGTAAATATTCATAGCTATTTGGCTGGTAGGACCAGAGGACCTTGGATGAAATGCTCTGAGTCATAGCTTCTCCTTCCATTGTTATGAGAAAAGATTCTTTGTCCATGTTTTCTTTAAAACATCTGCTTAAACCAAAACTTTGAAAGAATGCTTAGCCATGCACTGACACATCAAAGGTGGAGGCAATGAAATATTGATTCTGTGTTTTATAGTAAGAGATTATATATTTACACCTGATGATTTCAGTGATATAAGAGAATTGCACTTGGGGGTTTATTTGCTAGGAAAAGAAGTAAGGGGACAAATATAATTTTTGAAGAAGCTGGAAGAGAGTTATCATAGCTAGGAGGGATGGAAGGGCAATGGGAGCTGACAAAGGCAACTGTGGGGTTCTCTGAGCAGCTCTGAGGGTCCAGGTGTGGTGTGGAGGATGCTACATGTGCCTAAGGACACAGGATGTCTGTATACCAAGAGACCAGACAAGGATAAATCTGACCACAGTTTGATTTTGCCTTTGTTGCAGTTGATTCATATAAATAAATGGCCCTCTGAAAGGGTAGTTTCTCTTTCTTTGATTATCCAAGTCTCTCATAAACATTTTGGAGGGCTTTAAACTGTCTACTTATTTTTCTCCTGAACTTCTAAAAAGATAAGGGCATTGTTTTATCGTGATTTACATTCCCAACATAGGCCAAAATTCCTGAATATAACAGACTCTAAAAAGGTGCTTGTATTTGTAATAAACCACATGAAAATAGATTCTCAATATTGCCTTCAAAATAACATCCTCCTACTTAAATATCAGACCTCTGCAGAGGATTCAGATACGACTTCTCTGTAGCCTCTCCACTCTCTCCATTTCATTTCCCAATCAGAGGTTCTATTTCTGGGCCTCTAGGGACCCACTCTCCTTGGTCTTTGCTGCACCTTGATGGAAATGTCACACCGATCCTCTCTGGCTTTCAGAGGGGAATGGGCAGCCCAAGGGTCAAGCACAGGTCTGGTCTTCCAGGAAGATACTTGATCTTTGTGAATCTCTGAGAGGCCACATACCTCACCCTACAGAGATATTTCCTACACCTCAGGCCACACAGTGCTCTGTTCCAGTCAAACCAGTAGGAGTCCAGAGTGATGGGTGAAGAGCCAGAGGGTCCAGGGTCAGGTAAGGACGAAAGTCAGAGGGCTGAGAGTTGGTCTGAAGGCAGATGCATCACAGCTACAGGGAGAAGAGAGGGGGCCACCTTGATCAGAGGGAGAGAAATAAGAATGTGATCTACATGAACAATGATGAAAACCCTCATGCTCTCGTGGTTCCCTGGATAAAATCCAGTCCCAAACCTATAACAGTGAGATTGAGTCTGGGACAAAGGGCCCTAAGCAGAAGCTGAGATACAGAAAATCGGGGCTCTCCCAGGCTCAGGCACAGGTGCAGAGAGAATCCTTTCCTGACAGTCTGGCCCCTGAGGTCCCTCTTATGGCTCAGGTTGATGTCTCTTTTGCAAATGGACTGAACTTGGAAAATGGAGGCCAAAAAGTGTTTCACCACTATTTATTGAACAGTCTTTCTTCTCTAGTGATATAAAATATTACCTTCTTCAAATACTAAATTTCTGTGTGTGTATGTCTTTGTGTGTTAGATATTCATATTCTGCCCCACTCTTTCTATTGTTATACAAGAAAGTAGTTGGTTTTATTATTTTTAATAACTTATCCCCTCAAATCAGCCTTCTAGTTCATAAATTTTCTTGCAATGTTCACACACTTTTATTTCCATTTGAAAACAAATATAAAATAAAAAAGAAATAATAATAATTTGTCTTGGGAGACTATCCTGATGTGCATAAGACTATGTTCTGAATATATCTGAGTGTCTAACACATGTCAGGCTATCTACAATCACGTGTAAGCAATATTTCTTCTTTCTAAATTCATAATCTGGTGGGATTAATACAGAAACTAACAAGGTGTTGAGTAAAATTTATTTAATTAGAAAGAGTAGCCTTAACCTAACTCCCCACCAGACCAGTTCGATCTCTTTCAGTTTTATACTCCATCCATTCCCGGTTTAATCTACCACACATCCCACCCACACTCCACTCCTACAGATGTTCTTCCCTTTCAGAGTCTCCTTTCCATCCATTTGTAGCTTTTAAGATTGTTCCCTTGTCTGCAGTGGATAAAATGTGAAAGGGTAGCAGGGTTAGGTGGCCAGATGGGAGGAGCACAGTGGATAAAATGTGTCAAAAACTTGGACAAATATTTTCCTCAAGTCTTTCATCCATATTGAGGTTTTGCATTTGGAAATCTCTAAATTACAAGTGGCTTGTTTGCTCTGTGTTCTCTTTCTCTCCTTCTCCTTTTTTGCTGCTATTTCTCAAGAATCCAAATAGGAAAGGAATATGCAATTAGCATATACATAGGATTAAAATACATTAAATTATCGTCATTTCTTAGTATTTGCTAAGATTCCCATGTCTTAGATTCCCATGTCTAGTAGAAAGTAATCAAACTCAGCTGATTTTCATACTCCCCCTGAAAACTCATTCTCTTCCTTGATAAATCCTAGGCTTTCAAGAAAGATGGCTAGGACCAGCCCCTCCCTCTGCTATGACTCTCCGAACTTTCTTAATATTCAAACTTATCTATGGACAACTTCTTTTCACAATCAAGTCACTGAAGAAATTCTGGGAATTTTTCACCATCAAGAATTATGAGAAATAATTGTGCTGTTTCCAGTGCCAATATATGTGAAATCATAATAGGCTTGTTATAGTATACATCAAATCATAATAGACTTGTAGACTTGCTATGATGTCTAGCTTTCCTGCTGTAGCCATAAGTCTGTCTACTTATGAATTAGTAGACAGACTGAATTAATAGATCTGCTATGAGGTTCCCTGTCTTCAGTGACTTGATTATTGGCTCCTGAGAGAAAACTGGCTAGAATTATAGCTCCAGAAATCTCAGATGGCCTTCTAATCTTGTCTGGATCTTAGTCCTCTAAACTTTTGAATCCCATAAACCTACTTCACTCTGGGTTAGTTCAGCTCTGTGCTCAAGTCTGATACCCACTGCAGTGCGGTTTCCTTGGGCCTTGTCGTTTCCAGGCCCCTAGATGAGGAATTCTCATCCTAATCAACCTCAAAATATACATTCTTACTGACTGCAAATTTTTCTGGGTTTCTTTTCATAAACTTGGTCATGAAATTATTAATACAATTCTGACACTAACTCTCAGCTTCTCTCTTCATGCCCCACTCCTAGAAATGAAACGCTTTCACATCCTTGTCTATGATGTGCTGTTTCCAATGCCAAGCGAGGACTATGAACACTCACAGGGTTTGTTGCTGCTATTGATTGTTTCCCTTAGGATTTGTGCGTCTGGCTGGAGGGGATGGACCCTGCTCAGGGCGAGTAGAAGTGCATTCTGGAGAAGCCTGGACCCCAGTGTCTGATGGAAACTTCACACTCCCCACTGCCCAGGTCATCTGTGCAGAGCTGGGGTGCGGCAAGGCTGTGTCTGTCCTGGGACACGTGCCCTTCAGAGAGTCAGATGGCCGGGTCTGGGCTGAAGAGTTCAGGTGTGAGGGGGAGGAGCCTGAGCTCCGGGTCTGCCCCAGAGTGCCCTGTCCAGGGGGCAGGTGTCAGCACAGTGGAGCTGCTCAGGTTGTCTGTTCAGGTGAGATGCATGTCAGGACTTAACCGCCCTGCACACTCTGTTCAGGTTTTTTAAAAAATGAGATTTTGCTGACATCCTGTGGTCTTCTACCAGTGTATGCAGAAGTCCGGCTCATGACAAACAGCTCCTCTCAGTGTGAGGGGCAGGTGGAGATGAATATTTCTGGACGATGGAGAGCGCTCTGTGCCTCCCACTGGAGTCTGGCCAATGCCAATGTTGTCTGTCGTCAGCTCAGCTGTGGAGTCGCCATCACCACCCCTAGAGGACCACACTTTGTAGAAGGAGGTGATCAAATCTCAACAGTCCGATTTCACTGCTCGGGGGCTGAGTCCTTCTTAGGGACATGCCCTGTGACTGCCCTGGGTGGTCCTGACTGTTCCCATGGCAACACAGCCTATGTGATCTGCTCAGGTAAGAGAGGGGGGAAGGGCTACTGGTACTCATGGAGTGAAATGTCCCCAAGAGCAGAGAGTGAGGGAAACCTCGCTTCAAACATCAGATATTTCATGGTGAAATACGCTTCCTCTCATTGTTCATTCATTTTTCAGGTCAGGGCAAGAAGTGTGAAGGGGAATAATATATTTTTAAGCAGCATTATTATTTACAAATAGTCATAGAAAACAAAGAACCAGCAGTAAGTGTAGACCTCAGTCATGTTCCCCAACCCAGATAAGCCAAGAGAATATTCCCAGCACTACAGAGTCACTGTTGCCTCCTACTAACTATGTCCAGTGTCCTCTCCAGTGAAAACAGTTTTAACTTCTACTACCATCGAATATTCACTGGAAAGACTGATGCTGAAGCTGAAGTTGCAGTATTTTGGTCATCTGATGTGAACAGATGACTCGTTGGGAAAGTCTCTGATGCTGGGAAAGATTGAGGGCAGAAGGAGAAGAGGGTGTCAGAAGATGAGATGGCTGGATGGCATTACTGATGCAATGAACATGAACTTGGGCAAACTCTGGGAGATGGTGAGGGTCTGGCATGCTGCAATCCATGGGGTCACAAAGGTTGGACATGACTGGGCAATTGAACAACAACAATAACAACAACCATAGGATATTTTATTGATTTTTGAACCTTATATAAAATCATGCAGTATGTTTCTTGTGTGTCTGACTTCTTTGACTCAACATTATGTTTGGGATTCACTCATGATGTTGCTTGTAGCAGCTGACTATTCATTTTTATTACTGTAGAGTAGTTCTTTGAATGATCCACATGACAATAAACTGATCCATTCAACTGATGGTAGAGATTTGAATTATTTTCTGTCCTTGACTATTACAAATATGATGCTACAACTTACCATGACAATGATTTTGGGTGAAAATCTATGCTATTTATTTAATACTTGATCTTTTATTTTCGTTTTCTTAATAGTACCATGTCCTTAGATGATCAAAGTTCTTAATCTTAAGTAAATATAACTTACTAGTTTTTCCCGGTATATTTAGTATTTCTTATATCCTTTTGAAAAGAACTTTGCTTACTCCAAGACCATAAAAACATTCTTCAGTACTATCTTATAGAATTTATTTTTCTCTTGCATGTAATTGCATATTCCTTCTGAGATTGATATCTATATAACATAAGGGTCAAGTTTCATATTGACATCTAATTGACTCAGAATCTTTTTCTGAAAAGATTTTTGTCTCCACTGTGTGCCACCTTTGCAATAAGGAGAAGGGCATGTGTGTCTACGCCTTTTTAGACTCTCTGTTCTATTCCATTATATCGTTTGTCTATTCTTGCACCAATACTGTATTTTCTTAATTATTTTAATTTTACAGTAAGTTTGGGTAATTTTAATTTTCAAGAGTTGCTTTATATTAACTAACTGTGTTGCTTTTCTTGGTAACTGTGCTGGTCATTCTTGGCCTTTTACGTTTAAAAAAAAATTTTGGAATTAGTTTGTTATTTTTCACCAAAAGAAACTTCATAGATGTATTTTGATTGAGATTATATTTAATCTACCAGAATTTGAGGATGATTGACTTTGACAATTTCGAGTCTCCCAATTCATTGACATGACGTATCCCTCCATTCGGTTAGGTCTATCAGAGGTTTTGCCCATCTTTTACTAGGTTTTCACCTAGGTGTTTCACGTTTTTGACATTATTTGTATTTCTTTTAGTGAAAGTGTCCTAGGAATGAATTATTTCTGACTTATTTTCACCTTTTAATTTTTTTTAATTTTGACCTAATTTGAGACCTGAAAGTTGCAAAAATAATATAAAAATTCCCAGATGACTTTTACCTGGATCTTCCAATATTAGTATTTTGCTTTAGTCTTCCTCTCTTTCTCTCCCTCTCTGTCCCCCTCCTGCCCCATTTCTCCATAAATATGTAAAGTCTTTCTGAGTTAGGTTGCAGTCATCAAGTCCTTTTATCCATAAAATAATTCAAGAAATTTCCTTATTAACTAAAGTTCAGTCAAGTCCTTAGTTGACTTCAACCCCAGATGACATCTAAGTGCAACTACATGAAAGATCCCAAGACACAACTGCCAAGTTGAGTCTTTCTCAAATTACTGACCCAGGAAGACTTAAGAAAATGAAGACTGTGGAGAGATATATACATATACATATATATATGTGTGTGTATATATATGTAGCTTCAGAGGCTGTTTTTATAATTTGTTATACAGCAGTGTAGTCGGAACACTTACTATGTGGCCTGCACTTCTAAATAGGGGTGCATTTGTCCTATGACCTTCCACTTTATTGATTCTCCCTTATGCTGAGCTCATGTCCTGATATGCTCATTCTTCAGTTCTTAATTTCAACTAGTAAGTTTTTCAGCTCTAGAATTTTTATTTGTTGTTGTTGTTGTTATCATTATTTGTTTTTTTCCATCAGGGTGCACATTTTGTCAGTTAATTCCATGGGCACCTTAATCAAGGCTCTTTAAATTCTCTGTCAAGTAACTCTAGAAGCTGAGTATCCTGGGGAATTGTTTCTAATGTCTACATTTCCTCTTGGTTTCTCATGAGATCTATTTTCAATAAATATCTTTTAAAGTACAGACATTGTAGATGACAAATTGTAGAACTATTTTAGAAAATGTTTTATTTTGCTTCTTCTATTTAGGGATAGATTTAGGGACAGAACTTATTTAACTCATTCTTAGTGCTTGAGACAAAAATTGTGGCACTGTCAGAAGCAGAACTCTCCATAGTGAAGGCGAACACTACAGTTATGAAAACTTTACAACTATGTTTATCTGGGCTTCCCTAAAGGCTCAGTGGTAAAGAATCCAGCAGCCAATGCAGGAAATACAGGAGATGACATTTTGATTCCTGGTTGGGGAAGATCCCCTGGAGGAGGAAATGTCAATCCATTCCAGTATTCTTGCCTCAAAAATCCCATGGACAAGGGGGCTGGTGTACTACAGTCCATAGGGTCAAAAAGAGTTGGAAACTACTGAGCAACTATGTTACATTTTTCTTCTCAGACCCCACTGCTTGTCTTTATTTAGTTTATTCAGTTTCCTGTTTTTCAATCACCAACACCCTGATCATTGCTGTTTCTGCAGGAAACCAGATCCAGGTGCTGCCCCATTGCAATGACTCCCTGTCAGAATCAGCAGGCTCTGCAGCCTCAGAGGAGAGCGCCCCCTACTGCTCAGGTGAGGGTCCCACAGGACAGAAGACCCTTCTCATTCCCCAGGTCACCGCCCCATTGTCCCATTTCTCTCTCCTCAGACAGCAGACAGCTCCGCCTGGTGGACGGGGGCGGTCCCTGCGCCGGGAGAGTGGAGATCCTTGACCAGGGCTCCTGGGGCACCATCTGTGATGACGGCTGGGACCTGGACGATGCCCGCGTGGTGTGCAGGCAGCTGGGCTGTGGAGACGCCCTCAACGCCACGGGGTCTGCTCACTTCGGGGCAGGATCAGGGCCCATCTGGCTGGACGACCTGAACTGCACAGGAAATGAGTCTCACGTGTGGAGGTGCCCTTCCCGGGGCTGGGGGCGGCACGACTGCAGACACAAGGAGGACGTGGGGGTCATCTGCTCAGGTCTGCGCTGCACACTGTCCACAGGCTGGGGGAGGGGTGGGGCCCAGGAGGACGGGGTCTGAGCCCTGATGGAGAGATGCTGAAAGGACCAGAGTAGGAGGCTTCCTCCCGTGGAGCCTGTCTTTCCAGTAGACGTGAAGACGAGGTGCTTTCACTTCCTCCTGCATCAGCTGAGATTCTGGTCCTTTCTTCTCACCACTGTTTCCTGGCAGAGCCGTTTCTGACAGTTAACACTTGAAATCCATGATTAATTCAAGTTAACACTTGAAAACACTTGAAAGCTCTTTCTGCTTGAAATCCTGGGCTCCCCCAGTTGGTCCAGTGGAAATAACCTGCCTGCCAATGAAGGACATGTAAGAGATGTGGGTTCAGTCCCTGGGTTTGGAAGATCCCCTGGAGGAGGGCATGGCAACCCATTCCAGTATTCTTGCCTGAGAATCCCATGGACAGAGGAGCCTGAGATAGTGAAAACTCAGATTTTTCCTTTACAGTTCTTTTTGCTAGGAGTCTGAAGAGAGTCTCCATGGGTCACATCTCAGTGTCCACAGGGCTGTGTTCTTCCTGGAGTCTCTGGGAGGCCTCCTTTCCCATCCTTTTGTGGTTTCTGTGTGGCCTCGTTTCTTGTCTCAGAGCAATCTTTTAAACAACAGTGCCTCTTCCAACCATTCTCCCTCACTCACATTTCCTTCTGAATGGAGCTGGGAAAGATGATGCATTTCTCAGTGTAGCGGGTTTAAAGATGTTAGGCGGCACTCACATAGTTGCTCCTTAATATTTGAGCTTTATCTCTCCATCCCAAGGTCCTTATTAATCACATCTGTAAAGTCCCTTTTGAAATGAAGGTAATATATCACAGGTTCCAGGATTAGGCTGTGGATATCTCTGGGGCTCCATTATTCTGTCGACCACATCACTGTCCACATCACTTTCCATTCTTTTAGATGTTTTGTCAGGAAGCAAGAATCAGCTCCTATCACTGCAGGTGCACTAGTTGGCCTTGCTGTCTGTTCATATCTACACTGTTGTGGCAGAAATAGGTGTACAGATGTTAATGGACAAAGTCAGGTGAAAGGGAGACAAAAGTTAGTCTTGTCACCCAGTGGGCATCTCCTCTGCTGGGTCAGGGATGTGTGGTCACTACTTCTGGGGGAGAGGAAAACCCAGAGCACTGAGTGCAGTGCTCACCGTGTTCCATCCCCTCCGTTTCAATCTTAGAGTTCCTGGCCCTCAGGATGGTGAGCGAGGACCAGCAGTGTGCTGGGTGGCTGGAAGTTTTCTACAACGGGACCTGGGGCAGTGTCTGCCGCAGCCCCATGGAAGACATCACCGTGTCCATGATCTGCAGACAGCTTGGCTGTGGGGACAGCGGAAATCTCAACTCTTCTGTTGCTCTTAGGGAAGGCTCTAGACCCCGCTGGGTAGATGGAATCCAGTGCCGGAGAGCTGATACCTCTCTCTGGCAGTGCCCTTCTGACTCGTGGAATTACAACTCGTGCTCTCCCAAGGAGGAAGCCTATATCTCGTGTGCAGGTGACTTACTGTCTGTTTCTGTGTCACTCCCAACCATGTAGGGTGCCGTTAGTATGATTTCATATTTTCAGATCTAATTGATGGGTTTTGGTTGAGTCTACAAAATGTAGGTGTATATTTGTATTTGTCTCTGTGTCTGTTTGTTTGCTTTTGTTATGGCAAGCAACTAATTAAAGTTATTCCAGCTGCTGATAAGATGCAGTGAACCTCTCAGCCATGTAGCTGATGTAGCTTCTGTGGTCTTTTGTCATTTGACTATGACAAAAAACCTCAGATACTCGTGTTTGGGGACAAGACCACCCCCAGCTGTCCCTGAACCAGAGCTTCCCATTGTTGCTTCTGCAGGAAGAAGAGCCAAGAGCTGTCCAGCTGCTGCCCCCTGCACAGGTACGTCAGCCTCGCCCCCTCCCCAGGGCCCCAGGGGCTCCTTCCTCCCACCAGGGGAGTCACAGGAGGGGCTGCTGCCTTTTCAGACAGAGAGAAGCTCCGGCTCAGGGGAGGAGACAGCGAGTGCTCAGGGCGGGTGGAGGTCTGGCACAGCGGCTCCTGGGGCACCGTGTGCGATGACTCCTGGAGCCTGGCAGAGGCCGAGGTGGTGTGTCAGCAGCTGGGCTGTGGCCCGGCCCTGGAAGCCGTGCGGGCCGCGGCGTTTGGCCCTGGAAACGGGAGCATCTGGCTGGACGAGGTGCGGTGCGGGGGCCAGGAGTCCTCCCTGTGGGACTGTGCTGCGGAGCCCTGGGGGCAGAGCGACTGCAAGCACGAGGAGGATGCTGGTGTGAGGTGCTCTGGTGAGTGAGGGGCTCGGGGTCCGTCCTGGGTGAGCTGGGGCAGCGCGGGGGCAGTGGGCTGGACCGGGCGTGGTGGGGATTTTGTATTCAGACAGTGTCCCAGTGCTGGGGCTCTGATCTAGGACGGGGGAGCTGGGAGGACTGGACCCTGGTGTTTTGGAGGCTGAGGGGTGACTTCAGGCTCAAGAAGGAAAATAGGGCTGCCCTGCATTCTGGCCAATTCCCTTTACCCAAACTCCTCTTTTTCTCTTTAGGTGCAAGGACATCATTGCCCCCAAATACAGCAGGTATTGTGATCCATCTATGGGCAGGGGAGAGTACTCAGATTCTGGGGACCTGTTCTGTGGATTCTCTGACAGCTAAGGAGAGGAAAGAGTCTGAGGAGCCCCTGGCTTTTGGGGAGGAGCCAGGGCGTTATTTTGGGGAACTCCCCTACCCTGGTTCCCGGAGTCAGAAGGTTCTCATGCCTGAGGTCCAAATGGTTCCGGTTCCCATGTTGCAGATTCTAAGGCTCTCCCACCTGCCCCTGTGTGTTGCTCCTCATCAGTGAGGCGCAGGTCCCAGGACTGTTTGATGTTCTGTCTCTTGAAGCCCAGGGAGAGGGGATGAGGCGGGTCCTCAGAGGCAGTTTAGGCAGGGCAGCTCCCTGACAATCCCTGGCTCTGCCTCGGGGCCGCACTGGCAGGAGTGAGGTTGGCTTGTCTGAGAACGAGACCCAGAGAACCCTAGTCACTGTCAGTGCACTTGTATCTGAGGCTGGGACGCCATTGTCCAGAGCGCCTGGAAATTCTGGCACAGAGGGTTTCTCTGCCCAGGACATTCTCCAACCCTCTTTCCTGTTCTCCTTAGGGACCAGACCAGCCTCGAATCCTCTCCCAGGCATCTTCTCCCTGCCTGGGGCCCTCTGCCTCATCCTGGGGGCCCTTCTCTTCCTGGTCCTCGTCGTCCTGGTGACTCAGGTGCTCAGATGGAGAGCAGAGCGCAGAGGTGGGCTGCAGGGGGAACTGGGGACCAGGGAGCGTGTGTGCAGGCAGGAGATGGGGCGGGTGTGAGGAGGGGAGCCTGGGCCAGGTCTCTGCTCTGAGTTGCAGACTCCATGTGCTCCGTGCTGAGCTCTAAGTGCCGAGTAGACAGAGGCTTTTAGGACTGGTATATGAGCTCTCATAAGTCATAGCCTTGCCTATGAGATGAGACAGAGTTGAAGTTGAGCTGTATTCAGGGCCAGATGAAGGGAGAAGGTGCCAACAGGCGCACTGGGTGGGAAGCTATCCTGAAGTCCTGACAAGCCATGTGTGAGCACTGGGGAGATAAAGGGTGTGTCTGCTGGTTCGGGGTGTCTGGGATGACATCTCTGACCTGCTGGGGGATCTCTCAACCTGCTGGACCGAGGTGTCTGGGGTAGCATCTCTGACCTGCTGGGGGATCTCTCAGCCTTATCCAGCTATGAAGATGCTCTTGCTGAAGCAGTGTATGAGGAGCTCGATTACCTTGTGTCATGGAAGGAGGGTCTTCTGGATAGCCCAGGTGGGTGTCTCTGCCTGCCCTCCTGGGACCTCTGGTTGTCACCTCCCATTGGCTGTGTGCATCTTCTCAGCATCCGCAGCCCCCAGGTGTGCCCCAGACTCACAGAGGCAGCTCCTCCAAAGTGGTAGGATGGCCTATCAGAGCCCTGTGAGGCCCCAGCCTCCGTCTACGCTGCATGAGCCAGGCCTGTTCCTTCTCAACCTTAACACTGGTCCCTTGGGTGTGGGGAGGGTCATTCTGTGTATTGTGTGATGTTTGTCTCCACATTAGGCGTCCTGTCAGATGGTGAGGACCACGATGACACCAGATCTGCTCCAGGTAATAGAGATGGACCCGCCTCAGCTGGGTGTTGGGGAGGAGAGTTTCCATCATAGAGATGAGAGGCAAGGGAAACAGTCTTCCTTTCATGGAGCAGTAGCATCCCTTGTATTGAGATGGAGTCCATCCTTCCCCTTCTCTGGCTGTTGTGTGATGTCTCACATTTGCAGTTGGGCTCTCTGTGTCCAGAATCACAACAGAAACACAATGTTTCTAAAAATAACATCTGGAAAGCACAATTTGTCAAAACGCTTTAGTCATGCTTAATGGTATAAGAGTTCCTTTGAGAAAGATGTGTAAAATCATGTTTTGGCTTATGGAGACTTCAAACTGAAACATGGTCTTACAAGAAAAAAAATCTTTTGAAACAATGTGCCTCTCTATAGCGGCTCAGAAACTCTGAGTCAGAAGGGATCGTTGGTATTTCCCAGACAAACCCCCTTACCGTGGTTTCATCTGACCCCTGCTCTGCCCTCAGAAGCCCCAGATCAGAGGACTGATGCTCCTGGTGAGGGTTATGATGATGCTGAAGAGGTACCAGTGCCTGGGGCTCCTCCTGCCTCTCAGGTGAGCGAAGAGGAAGTGCTCCCAGTGAAGGAACATGGGATGAGGTCTCAAACAGGTGAGTGGGGTTAGCTCATCTCCTGCAGTCTTCAGTCTCTGTCCTCGAAATGGTGAATTTGAACTTCTCAATGCCCAGCCTCTCTAGAATTTCAAAACATCAGTAACCTCATGCATTTGATGGGCTTCCCTGGTGTCTCAGATGGTAAAGAATCTGCCTGCAATGCAGGAGACCCGGGTTTGATCCCTGGTTGGGAAGATCTCTTGGAGAAGGGAATGGCAACTCACTCCAGTATGCTTGCCTGGAGAATCCCATGGAAAGAGGAGTCTGGCAGGCTGTAGTCCATAGTGTCACAGAGTTGGATGTGACAGTCTCAACTGTATACTGTCTTTAATGCTATCACACTCCTTGGCAGTGAGAAATCATTCTCCTTTTGGCATTTAAGTCTCCATGCTGCAACATAAATTTTCACTTTATATGTGATATGCTTGCTTTAAAATGTACAGATTAGGGCATTTCCTGACAATCCAGTGGTTAGGACTCTGCACTTTCACTGCTAGGACCTGAGTTCAATCCCTGGTCAAGCAACTAAGATCCCACAAGCATTGTTCAGTGGCCAAAAGGAAAAGAAAACTTGAGTATTTGAGCATATTTATGAAATCCACAAGTAGAACAAGTGTTTTGATAACTCCTCTGTGCTGTCTTATACATGAAAGGTAGTCAACGATTTTTTAAAATGTAGTGCAGTATTGAATTTGTGAGGTATTCTGATAATTTAAGATGAGCTCTGTTTATATGTCAGCACTAAAGTACAAAATCTATGATGTGCAGTGGCCTTAACAATAAGCCATGTTGGTAGTTCATAGACCAGAGTTTGTGGTCAGCTACAGTCTAATTTGCTCCAGACTTTTCAGCAGCCGAGAGAAGACACTCATTCTCTAGAAAAGACAATTTCTCCATCTGAGGGCCTGTGTGGTCCCTGGGAAGGGGCCTCCTGTGGCTGCACCTTGATACTATTTGTGGGCATTTGGGAACAGGAGTTAACTAAGAGCAGAGCTGGTTTGTGAGTGAGGAACGCAGATTTTCCTGTCTCCACCATCCCTCTCATGGTGATTTCATGTCTGTCAGTTGTGAGAGGAGAACATTAAATTCGTTGCTATGTTCTTACTGTTCCTGGGCATCTCCTTGCTGATTGTGTTGCCTGGAGGCAGGTCTTCCCAGAGCTCCTATGTGAGCACAGGTCTCCTGTGACGCAGGGTTTCCACATGAGCTGAGGCCCCAGAGTTCACATGGATTGGATCTGAGAGGACAGCCCGGGTCCATCCTCCCTGTAACTGATGTGAAGTAGCCTGAGCCTCCTGCCCACTCCTGGGTCCCAGGGGTGCTTTGTTATCACCACTTAATTGACTCACTTCCACAACAAGGTCTGTTCCCCTTTGTCTCAGTTCTAATCATGCTTTTCTTTACTATTTCAGGCTCTTCTCTGTTCATCTTTGGAGAGGAAGCTGATCCTGGGGAAGGAGAAGAGAGCCCGTGGCTGATCCAGGGGAACAAAGGGGACCCTGGGTATGATGACGTTGAACTCGGTACCCCAGGAACATCCACAGTGACTTTCCCATGACCTTGTATTAAATATGCGATGAAGCCTCAGATATTCTAATTGCCTGTATTTCAATAGAGTAAGGCTGACCTGTAATTGTGTTATATGGAAATTGTTCAAAATGAAGTATTCTGAATAAAGTAACTTTTTGCTGTGTTGCTAATTTAGCAAGTTCCATGTCAAATGCTTTGAAAGGATTGGTCTGGTTCTCAAACACCATTTTCCTCAAAGGAAAACAAGATATACTGCCCTGTTTTCTCACCTCCTTCAAAGGCTAATTAGGCCATGACTTTGCCTGGGATCACAAATGCTCCAGGTCACTCTTGCTTAGAAAAAGCATCTACACTTGGTCCATATTCACACCCTCATTCCTCGCAAGATGAACTTGTTGACCAAAAAATATATTCAGAACCTGATAGAGTTAGTTTATTTGGTGGGAATGTTTAGGACTCCAGGCCCTGGAGACTGCATCTCAGTAGCTCTGAGAAAAATGCTTCAAGGAGGCAGGAGGGGAAGTCAGGCTGTATACAAGTTTGCAACAAAGGGAGCAGGCAGTCTGAACATCAAAGATCAGGTATCAAGTTAAGGAAGTTAGCATTCTGTTTGTGGGAAGATGCAAGCCTGTGGACTCACTGAATTCATTCCTTTCATATGCACCTCAGCTATCTGGGGCCAATCCTGTTTCCTTGTTCACCTTAAAGTATGGCAGATGGCTGCTTCTTGCATTGTCCCAGCTCCTCAGCAATCACCATGCAGGGGGTGGCAGCATCCCCTGGATCACAGTTTTGGAGGCCTTCATTCACATTTGAAGGCCAGAAATCGCTGATGACTGTGACATTTCTTGTTTATTGATATGGCAGGAGATATTTTCATTTCACAAACTCATGGAAAAAACCCAATCCTGTATGTTCTTCTCTGAGATGTCACATCACCTGTTTTTAACCTATTCTTGGGCACCAGACTTGGATGTGAGTTTCAAAGTGGGACATTGGCTGGTAGCAGAGAATGGATACAGCTTTCCTTATCCTGCTTAAATTTTCATGGACCAGTTAAAAATTTAACTCTAGGTAACTGCATCTCCCTTTTTCGTTACTCATTCCATAGGTTACTTTATCTGTTTATTCCTCAAGCAGATATAGATTCCTTTTTGCTCTTCTCCCATGTCTAGTTGGTTATCAAATCCTTATGAATCCATTCTTTCCATCCCTTTGTGCTATTTCTTCAGGATGTTGCTATTTCTTGTCTCTCCAGTAATCTATCCTTCTGAGTGAATTATATCAGCTCATATGTCTTTCTAAGTTGATGGAGGGCAAATTGGTGCTCACCACACCCTGCATCCAGGTGGGACAAGAGGGCAAGAAAGTGGAGACCTAGGCAGAGGGGATGCAGAAGAAGTGATGTAGATGGGAAGATCAGGAACATTTGGGTCTTTATGTTTCAAATATGTGGATGGAGGTGTCTGATATGATTGAAAACTTAAAGGAAGAATTTGAGAGTAGTGAACTTCTCTGAAAACATATTGTTTCAAGATTGTGTTAATCTGGTTACTATTGAAAATGTAAACGTGATCCTGCTGCGATTCTTCAGGGTAGAGACAGCTGTCATATAGGAGTGGCCAAGTAAATATTACCTTTACACGATACATAGCCCCCCACCCCCATTCCATCGTGGACATGTGGAGAAGCTGCTGAACTAATATAAGAACTGAGAGTGCTGGCCTGGCTGTGAGCTGAGTCCACCCGGTTACTGCTTAATGGCCTGCATGGTGTCCAGGGCTCCAACCTACGCTCACACTTGCAGTCTTCGTAGTTCTATGCTGTGCTTGGGAATGGGAAGATGCCAAGGACTTCTCCCAGGGCAGCTCACATGGCTATTCACCATTGGGAAGTAATGAAATAAATGACGTATAACGAAAGAAATAAAGTATACCCACCAAGAAGCTCAGTGAACTCCAAAAAACACAGATAAACAATACATTCAGGAAAAGAATATGTGAACAAAATGAGATTAAAAATTTTTCTTATCATTATTATTATTGTTTTTAATGTTTGGTTGCACTGGGTCTTTGTTGCTGCACATGGGCTTTCTCTAATTGCTGCAAGCAGGCACTACTCTTCTTTGCGGAGAGCAGGCTTCTGTACGTGGGGGCTTCCCTTGTTGCGGAGCACAGGCTCTAGGCTCTCAGGCTTCAGTAGTAGTTGCAGCATGCAGGCTCCTATTTGTGGTTTGCAGGTCCTAGAGCATGGGCTCAGTAATTGTGCACAGGCTGAGTGGCTCCGCAGAGGAAATTGATTGTTTTACAGAGACAGAAATCATAAAAAAGGAAGCAACACAGAGTTTGCTGATGGTTTAGTGGTTAGGATTTGATGCTTTCACTGCTGTGCCTGGATTCTATCCTGGTCTGGGAACTGAGATCCCTCAATCTCTGCAGTGAGGCCAAAAAAAGGAGAAGGAACCAAACAGAAATTCTTTTGCTTAAGATTACAATGAATGAAACACAACAAAATGAAAAATGCTACAGAGAGCATCAGCAACAGCAGAAGAATCTGTAATGTAGAAGACAATTGAAATTATCTAGCCAGAAGAAGAGAAGAAAAAAAGAATGAAAAAAAATGTGAAAGAATCTGTGTGAACTACGGGATAACATTCACAGAAACAACCTGCACATTACTGGAGTCCCAGAGAAGGAGGAAGAGACAGAGATTGTGCTTAAAGAAATAATACCAGGTAAGTCCCAAATTGGATCAGATTTAGACTTCCAAGTTCATGTAGCTAATAGGTCACCCCTCAGAGTTCATTCAAAACTATCCTCTCCAAGACACATTTCCTACAATCAAGACAAAGAGAGAATTTTAGAAACATCAAGAGAAAAGTAAATGCTCACAAAAAAGACATCCCCTTAAGAATATCACTGGGTTTCTGAGAATAAATCTGGCAGGGCAGGAGAGACTAGGATGATATATTCAAGCTGATGAAAGTAAAAACCTGCCAACCAAGAATACTTTTCTCAGGAAGGTTGTCTTTCAGAAATGAAGATGACAGAAAGACTTTCCCAAACAAACAACAGTTGAGGAAGTTCACCAACACAGGTTTGTCTTACAAGATTGCCGAAGGGAGTTCAAGCTAAATGCTGCTGCTATTGCTGCTAAGTCGCTTCAGTCGTGTCCAACTCTGTGAGACCCCATAGACGGCAGCCCACCAGGCTCCCCTGTGCCTGGGATTCTCCAGGCAAGAACACTGGAGTGGGTTGCCGTTGCCTTCTCCATTGCATGAAAGTGAAAAGTGAAAGTGAAGTCGCTCAGTCGTGTCCGACTCTTAGTGACCCCATGGACTGCAGCCTACCAAGCTCCTCCGTCCATGGGATTTTCCAGGCAAGAGTCCTGGAGTAGGGTGCCATTGCCTTCTCCGCTTCAAGCTAAATGAAGGATACTAATAATCATATGAAAGAAGATACAACAGATTTGTAAATGTAAATATGTAATCCAATTCAGAAAACTCTAATATACAAAATATACAGTGAAAGTTGCTTAGTCGTGTCCAACTCTTTGTGACCCCGTTGGACTGTCTATGGAATTCTCCATGCCAGAATACTGGAGTGGATAGACTTTCCCTTCTCCAGGGGATCTTCCCAACCCAGGGATCAAACCCAGGTCTCCCACCCAGGTCTGTCCAGATTCTTTATTGGCTGAGCCACAAGGGAAGCCCAAGAATACTGGAGTGGGCAGCCTATCCTTTCTTCAGGGGATCTTCCCAACCCAGGAAACGAACCGGGGTCTCCTGCATTGCAGGTGGATTCTCTACCAACTGAGCTATCAGGGAAGCCCACAAAATATACAATGGACTTGTAAATGTAAATGTGTAATACAACTCAGAATATTCTAATACTGAAGATGGTAGTGTGCTAACCAGTTAACTGTAGTCTAAAGGAAGTATTAAAATAACTATAAAGAAAAGTTTTTTGTTAGTGGATATATAATATAAAGAGAGGAAAATTCTGACATCAAAAAAAGAAAGTGTAAGGGGATAAAAGGTATAGCTTTTGTATGTGATTGAAATTAATTTATCAGTGTAATATATACTGTTGTGTCTGTAAGATGTTATACATGAGTCTCATGGCAACAAAAATGTAAAAACCTACAGTAGAGTCACAAAAAGTAAAGAGAAAGGAGTCAGAGCACACCTTTATCCAAAGTTAGCTCACAGTTCTAACTGTTGTGCAGAACAGTTGAGGTGTCCTGGTCTCTACAGCATCCTTCAGGATCAGCCCCAGAGGACTCTCCTTTCACAGAGTGAAGGATGAATTAGTCTGCTTGTTTTTTTTTTTTTTAAGCAAAAGAACTCTTTCTGCAGCTCATTTCCTTCCTTATGTCATACAGACAGCACAGCTGTACTTTTTAATTGCAAACTTTCTTCCTGTGATATCGCTGTGAGGTTTTAATTGAAAAACTGCCAAATGATAAATCATATGAATACCCTGTCTCCTCCGTTTGGTCTGATTAAGACTTAATAAGAGGCCACATGTTAGTATACTGTGGTTTGTCTTGTGTATCCTTAGAGATAGAGATTTGCAGCGTTCGTTGTGACATGTCTGTTGGTGACAAGCTCCCTCTGTTTGAAAATCAAAACTTGCCCTGTTAATTGCTGAAAACATTTGCCTTTAAACCAAAAATGTCAGTTGGCTAAGTGGTGTCCTCAAAAACAGTTCTCTATATTTAAGATAATTTCTCTTGAATGTCCAGCAGGGTCTAATTCAGTCATTCAATAAACATTATCTGAGCATCTATTAAGTTATAGAGAGTGGAAATACAGAACTTATACTCAGGTACAGGCCTATCTCCAATCCTGGGCCCTGGAAGGGCTTTAGCAGATACTTGCAGCCTGCAGTAGCCTTGGGTAACATGCCCAGATGGGGAAGGAGTCAACGATAAGGAAAAGAGAATCTGTTTACAGACTTTTAGATGTTAAAGGAGGAACACATTTTGCTGTATTTCCAGTGTTCTTAGGCTGATCTGCAGGCTGGACTCAGCTGCATCAAAGCTCCATGTGCAATAGAGCACCAGGTCATAGAGTTCAAGTCTGAGCAACCACTCAGCCTTTGAACTCTGAGTGCCATCCCAGTGGCAGTAAACTTGAGTTTAAGTGGTTTACGAATGACCACCTGCAGGAACTCAATAGCTCTGGAGTAGGTAATACATCAATTCTGAGCAGAGGTGGATTAATCATGAAGGTAATGAAGCCTCACCTGCACAGACTCTCCTTGCACCAACTCCTCCCAAGTTCTGAGGCAGGCCCTAGGGCTGTGCTCACAAGGATATAGGCTTTGAATGTGCTGTTTTCTTGAGTTTGAAAACTTGTTGCTGAACCACGAAAAGACTCCAGGATTCTTGGCCTCCAGAGGAGAAGAATTCAACCCGAGGCCAGAGACGAGGCTTGATTGCTCAGAACTTTTGTGTAATAAAGTTTTATTAAAGTATAAAGGAGACAGAGAAAGCTTCTGACATAGGCATCAGAAGGGGGCAGAAAGAGTACCCCCTTGCTAGTGTTAGCAATGGAGTTATATATTCTCCAATTAGTTATTACAGTGAATCAAAAGAATATCTGGAGGTTGTAAAGACGTCACTAGACCTACTCCCATAATTTACGTTGTAAGATAACAGGATTAGCCAGAAGGTTTTTTCCAGAGACTGTCCTCAAGCAGGATACATTATTGTTATATAATCCTAAGGAATATAGAGGGAAAGAGAAGAAAAAAAGTTTGTCCTTTCTTCCTCCTTGAGAATTCCAGACCCCTCTCTCCTTGGAAACCCCTAGATTTCTTATCAACTGGCCTAGGAAATGACTCTCTCAAGTTGAGGGAAAAAAAATTAGCAAAATTATTTCTTACCCAAAGGTGAAGATTTCTTTCTGTGGAAAATTCTTCAAAGATGGGAATACCAGACAATGTTACCTGCCTCCTGAGAAATCTGTATGCAGGTCAAGAAGCAACAGTTAGAACCAGACATGGAACAAAGAACTGGTTCCAAACTGGGAAAGGAGTACATCAAGGCTGTATATTGTCACCCTGCTTATTTAATTTATATGCAGTGTACATCATGCGAAATGCTGGGTTGGATGAAGCACAAGCTAGAATCAAGATTGCTGGGAGAAATATCAATAACCTTAGATATGCAGATGACACCACCCTTGTGGCAGAAAGTGAAGAGGAACTAAAGAGCCTCTTGATGGAAATGAAAGAGAGTGAAAAAGTGGGCTTAAAACTCAGCATTCAAAAAACAAAGATCACCGCATCTGGTCCCATCACTCCATGGCAAATAGATGGAGAAACAATGGAAACAGTGAGAGACTTTACTTTTTGGGCTCCAAAATCACTGCAGATGGTGACTGCAGCCATGAAATTAAAAGACGCTTGCTTCTTGAAGAATAGTCATGACCAACATAGACAGCATATTAAAAGGCAGAGACATTACTTTGCCAACAAAGGTCCATCTAGTCAAAGCTATGTTTTTTCCAGTTGTCACGTATGGATGTGAGAGCAGGACTATAAAGAAAGTTTAGCACCGAAAAATTGATGCTTTTGAACTGTGGTGTTGGAGAAGACTCTTGAGAGTCCCTTGGATTGCAAGGAGATCCAAGTCAACCCTGAAGGAAACCAGTCCTGAATATTCATTGGAAGGACTGATGCTGAAGCTGAAACTCCAATACTTTGGCCACCTGATGTAAAGAGCTGACTGATTTGAAAAGACCCTGATGCTGGGAAAGATTGAAGACCAGAGGAGAAGAGGACGACAGAGGATGAGCTGCTTGGATTGCATCACCAACTCAATGGCCATGAGTTGAGCAAGCTCCAGGAGTTGGTGATACAGGGAAGCCTGGTGTGCTGCAGTCCATGGGGTCACAAAAAGTTGGACACTACTGATCCACTAAACTGAACTGAAAGGTGAAGAAGTTAATTACGTGCATGGAGCAGTAAATGCAGGAATCAGATTTGTTCAGGAAATCAAGAAGAAACTGAGGGGGCTTAGAAAGCACCTGCTACCTTTTTATTAGTACAGGACTGGTGGAAGGTAAAAATAAGATCAGAGATGATGGACTGACTAACTTAGAGAAAAGGAGAGCTGTTTAAGGATGAAGGTCAAAACGCTAAGAGACAAATTTGGGAAACTGAGCCTGACTGTCAGCACAGAGTGATGTAGAGGGAACAGGAGATGCACCGGGGCGGGTGCACGACAGGACTTAGATCTGGTTGTTTGTAAATCAGAAATGGTGACTGAGAAACAACCAAGCCCAACAGATGAAGCAAGGTGAGCTCAGAGGGAGCAGCTTGGGATGAAGACACAGAAGGAAGAGGAGATCCAGGAACGTACCTGCTTCATGTGACAGATTCTGTCTTCTTTTCAAGTCTTCTTTCTCCTTGGTATCCATCAGAAGAGACTCTGTTCTGCTGCTGGAAAAAGTGACCCCCCAAATCTCAGTGTCTGTCACACACACACACATATAGACACATACACACCCATATATACACACATACACATGCACACATATAGCCATACACATGCACACATAGAGAAACGCACACATACACACATACAGACACATGCACACACACACGCTCATCACAACCTACAGTCGTTTGTGGTCCGTGAGACTCTTACATGTGCACCATCTGGAACATACAATTCTGGGGCAGAAAAGAGAGTCTAGAGAATCACACTTGGGCTTTTCCTGCCTCCACTCAGAAGTGACACCGGTGACACCACCCACATTTCATTGCCCAGAATGAGTCACTGAGGACTGGAAATACAGCTATTTATTTGACTATCATTACTATCTATCATATCCTTCAGTAGAACTCTTGAGAGAGTGCTGTCAGTTTTTTCTCATCTTGGAGAAGCTTCTGAGGTACAGCTTTGAGAAGAAATTGAACGTGATCCTACCCTCTCCGAGTGGAATTTGAAGGCATTTTGTATTTGGATCCTTTGGCTGGTGTGTCTCTGACTCCTGACTCCACCTCAGTCTGTGCAGAGTGGGATTAGTCAGATTTGTGTCTCCCCTGTAACCCACCTCCCTTCTCCACTCAGTATCACTAACTGCAGGGTGATTTTCAGCATTTGTCCATGCATTCATTTCTTTAGTTATCCAACATTTGTTAAGCTCTTTCTATTTGTCTTTACTTGACCTTAAGGAGACACTGAAGAATAAGACATAATACTTGCTCTCCAGGAGCCCACACTTCAAGGCAATATAGTATATGTAAGAAAGTTTTTATAGATTAAATAGATAAAGCAGTAAGATTTAGCTGGAGGAGTTAGAAAGAATTTACAGAGGTGACGACTTTATGCATTTAAAAACAAGAGAAGATTTATGAATTTTCTTTTTGTAATAGGCTTAAAAATGTGTCCTCTAGAATTCAAATATACATAAATGTAATATTCTCTATTATTATAACTGATTTCATCTTGTGCACTGGCAAGTGGTGTTCGTGTGGACTGAAAGTTCCGTAACATTAACACAGACTCTCCCATTTAAAATTTGTCCCTCAACTTAGCTTGGGTTCATTGTAACAACTGTCTTGTCATTTCTAGTTCAAGCTCCTTGCTGAGACTGGTTTTCCTGTGTTTAAGGAGGCATCTTCTTGTCTCTCCTCCCACAGACGGTGTCTGGGGTGGGAGGGCTTCTTCCTTTCCAACAGCAGTGGGGAAGGGTCCTTGGTCTGCTTGCTCTCCACTTAGAATCTGCTTGTCTTTGATTTAGTAGCTTTGATCATCTCTGGTCTCTGGGTATCTGATGCTGCACTATGGAGGAATGAATGAGGCCAATTCAGAGCCATACTCTTGTTCAATATTGCTGCTTATAGACTGTAAAGGGCTGAACAGAGATGATGGGCTGGACCTCAGCCAGCTCATGACCTTGCTCTTTCCTCCATGCCCTTGTGATGAGGTGGTCTTTGGTAAAGGAGACTTTACAAACCCTGGTTCCATCCATCCATGCAAGGAACACAGATGGTGAGGTGGGTCTCCAATACTTTGGTGTAACAACTCAATTAATTATTTCCTTTTAAATTGTGTACTGCTCTTTTAATTTAAAAATATTTTGTATTTTAGTCACTCTGTCCAATTAGTCCTGAGGAAATATTCCTCAGGCAAGCAGGTTTAATTATTAACTTTCCTGGCAAAGAGGTTATTGAACCTCTGAAACCTCTATTTTCTCATGGTGATTTGGGAATAATAATGCTACAAATTGTATTGCTTTACCATAAGACCAAGGAAACAGTCAGTCGAAGTTAAAGAACAGGATTCTTCCTGCTCTTTGCTTCTGCACTTCTAATTCAATATGGAAGCTGTTAAAATAAAATTTTTATAACAAAATTTCTTCCTGTTACAGTTATGTGTGGTTTGAATCGAAAATGTGCCAAATGATAAATACATAAACATCCTGGCCACTTGGCCATATCTGATTAAGACAAGAACAGGAGGCTTCACGGCCTTCACCTGTGAGGGTGCTGTGGTTTATCGTCTTTATCTTCAGATATACAAAGACACGTGCAGCATTTTTATACATGTTTAGAAGTGCTGTCTCAGCACTGCTCTTGGAATGGGGCTAGCCTTGTTTCTGGTATTGCAGTTTACTGCATTCCTTGCAGCAAAGTGTTGAAGTGAACCATACATAGCTTATATCATTTAATCATATTGAAATATTACAACAATTGACACAACCTGCATTGTGCTCTTAAGTCCTCATGACAAGTTAAATTATTTCTCAAAAGATTTATTTTGATTGAAGTGTTTTGTATAAAATACCTGACTGACATTCATTCATTCAGGTATACAAGAGACATCATTTAGGATTTTTTATTAGCAGGCTTTGGGGATAAGGGGGTGAATTAGACACAGAACTTTTACCAAGTCCATTTATAAAGTAATATTAGCAAGTAAACAACTTAATTCATGAGGTTCACAGTTGGTAGGATCAAAGTTCATGAGCAGTAGAATGGGGGACAGAGAGAAGGAGTGATGTGTGGAAGACTCACAAATCTGGCACCAGTCACCATCACAGCATGTCAAAACTCTGGGAGAGTTTTGATAGCTCCAGTCAAGGCTCCAGGTAACAGAATTTAATTCCTATTCTAGGGTTCTGTGATTCCTGGGATGGGATGGAGAGAGGGGCCCTAATATTGCTTCTCTATCACTACTATGTACTACTATTAACTAGTGGTTATATCTCTTACTAATCCAACTCATTTAATTCTAACCAAAACTCTGTCATCTAGGCACAAAGATATCTGCTTTTACAGACTAAGCCACTGCACAGAGAGTGTAAGGACCCGGTACAAGGTCACACACGTGGTATGTGGCTGAACTCTGAGTCACGACAGGGCAAACTGTCTCCCAAGTCTGTTCTCCTGATCCCTGCACTGCACTCTCTCAAGTTCATTGTGGGCAAAGTTGGTTGGTGTCCTCCCTAAAGCTTTCCTCCTTCAAATCTTGGATGAGATTGGACATTGAGATTTTCTTATGTGTCAGAGAAGACATACCTTCATCAGAGGGTGAGTGGGTCCATGTTGATGCTGCCCTCCCAGCTCCAGGGTAGCGGGTGCTGGGGACCCTATAATAGCCCTGTGTTAGCCCCTCCTTTCCATCCCACCCCTCCCTATAATAGAGTCTGAAGCCCCTCACAGCGTCTTATCTGTGAGATCTCAATCCTGAGGTAAGACTGTATGTACCTGGTTCACTAAACGCATCCCTTGGTCATCCTGTGGGAGGGATGAGTGGACCCCAGGAAGCATGTCCTGTGTTTTAGGTGTCTGCCTCATGGATTCTGGTGATGCTGTGGAGTCCATAACTGGGTAAGGAATGATGACTCTGGGCCCCAGGGGGAGTAGAGCATCAACTCTATGTGACTAAGCAGATCCTGGTCCTACTCCAGCCCCTGAGCTTATATTCTGGTTCTGACATTTCTAATCAGTTATTATCACTACTGTGTCAAGCATCCAGAAGGAGATGGAGTTTATGTACAGATGGGGGCTTGGAAGTGAGAGGAACACAGAACATGTGACTGTTGTAAAATAAAATATTAGCACATTTAAAGAGAGAGAGAGAAAAAAATGTGTTCAATTGACTTTTCTCCCTTTTCATTTACCTGAGTCTCAAATAGGAAGGGCAGGCATGACAGGACAGAGAAGCGATGTCTGCTGACCAGGATGAGGGGCCCATCTGGTGGGGAATGTGACAGGGCTGTGGTCTGGCCCACAGCTGCCCTCAGTGTTGGCTTCACTGAGACCTTAAGGTGTGTGTGGTGGGGGTGCATGGAGCCATCCATCTCTGAGCTCAGGTGGGGACTCTGAAGTGTGTGTGTCACTGGTGTGTCCTTCCCCCATCTCTGCTGAAATGATGAGACTCAGGGTGAGGGGGCCTCAGTGTGGGCTTTTGTGGACCACAGGGGTGCATCATGGGAATCTTTAGCCTGAGAGGGCATGAGGCACGTGGGGTAGCATGTTAGTGACCTTGAGTTTATCACTGTCTTATATCCCCTACTGTCCTTCTCAGTCTCTTTTCACCCCAGGACTACTTTCTGGTTACCATCTGGGAGCTTCTTCTGATCAGTGGAAACAGAACAAGGCAGCAATGGCCACACTGAACCTCAGCCCCTTCTGCTTTGATCTGTCCCCTCATCTACCCGGGCTTCCATTCTTGTTGTCGCTTTTCCTCTTAAATGTAGAATGAAGGAGGTGGGGTCACTGATAGTTTCAGGCAGCATGAACCCCTTTTCTTTTCTGCCTCACAGGCCTCTTCTTTGACCCCTTGCCTGCAGCTACCATGTAGCAGAATACTTTCTGTTTATCCTTCTGTCTGGGGCAGTTCCCTTGAATTATATTTTGCATCTTCTTTAGTAATGGCTTATAATATAATGAATCTTATCAAACCAAACTGTCAATATGCAAAGGGGGAAACTGTGAAGTTTGGGAAACCTGTCTTTCTAAACCACATGTTTTATTCTAGAGATCCCCAAATCCTATTTTGGCAGGCTGGAGTTGAAAGATGACTCCTACTTCCTCTTTGTTTCCTATAACAGCAATCCCTTTCTCTCTTGAAGCATTATATGGTGACTAGCTGAAAGGGATATTTCACATAAACTGAAATGCAATATAGGGGAAGGGATTTAGTGTGGCTGAAAAATCCCTTGTAGGACTTCCAAGGTGGCTCAGCAGTAAAGAACCTACCTGACAATGCAGAAGACACAGGAGACGCAGGTTTAATCCCTGAGTTGGAAAGATCCCCCAGAGAAGGAAATGGCAAGCCACTCCAGTATTCTTGCCTGGGAAATCCTGTGGGTAGAGGAGCCTGGTAGGCTACAGTCTATGGGGTTGCAAACAGCCAGACACAACTGAGAATGCATGCCTGTGCTCCAGCACCCGGGCTCCAGGTCCTTCCGGGAAGGGGGGAAGAGACCAGCAAACTCATCCCTCCACTCGATGGGTCCCACCTCACTGCCTCCATGCTCACCTATGAACCCCTGTGCTCCTGGTCCTCACTTTCCGCTGGCCTGATAAATATTCTTGCATTTCTAGCCTTCTTGTAGGTCTCTTCTTCGTCCCTGAGCTCAGTCCCAGGGAAGATCAATGCTTGATTCCACCAGAGATATTCTCCACGGGCCAACAGATCCCGTCCTCTGACCCTGTCAGATCTCACAGTCTATGGTATTGGTCAGGGTGATCAGAGGAGAAAATATCACTCATGCTTTTTTGATGCAACTTTTCTACACCAGCCTCGGTCATGGAGCCTGGCTCTCAGGGACCACGGAAGCAGGAGGTCAAAGGACCGTGTTGCTCATATAAGGAAATGTTGAAGATTCAGAAGCTCATTGGTGTCTGAGCTTCAGAAAGTGGCAGATGTAGCCTCCAACAGTGCCTGAAATGGTGAAAGGTGTCGCTATTGGTTCTCAGGAGGGAGGATGTAGGGCACGGTCTATATAGACCCCGGTTGGCACCCTGATGCCTCCTCACAGGCTGATCCTGCAGCTGGGACTGTGACCTTGAGGACATGGGATCAGGATGGCTGTGAGCCGACACCTCTCCCCCCAGGGACTCTGTGTCCTCCTCCTCGGCACCGTGGTGGGTGGTCAAGGTAAGAGCTGCCGCTCTGTCCTGGGTCCACAGCAGGGAATGGATGCCTTGGTGAAGGGAAAGGTGTCTGGAGTTCTGGAGCCGAGCCTCAGTGTTTTTGACCAAAAAGCAGCCACAGTGACTGAATACTGGTCCCTCTCCTGTGGGGGGTCCACTGGTCACAGCGGCAGATTTTACAGAGCAATGAGGTTTGGTCTGGACGGAGCTGGGTCAGCCTGACTCCCTCCACTGTCTCCCTTTTCTCAGGGAGCCTCTAGGAGTCCCAGTGGCTCCCAGTGTGTGGAAGGTCCAGCGACTGAGCTCAGCTGGGACTCTGGGCTGTTCCCACACGCTCCATGTGCCTGGTGTGTGAGCACTGCCCTTGGGTCCCCGTGTTTCCTGTGTCTATGCTCCCGTAGGCTCTGTGCTTCTCTCTGTCTCTTTCTGTGTATGTGTCTCTCTCCCTGTGTGTGTGTGTGTATGTGTAGTGTGTGAGGGTGCACGTGAGGGTGTCTGTGGCATGAGGCTGTATGAGTGTGTGGAGCCTGTCTGTGTGAGAGGAATGGGGCTGCTGAGCAGGGACTGAGTGTGATGGTCTGTGAAGCACACAGGGTCCCACAGGGCTGGGGGTCATGGCCGCTGCAAGTCACCAGATCAGAGATTATTGTGCACCTGCCTGCCTCTCTCTGGGTCCTCTCTTCCGTCTTCCAGCCTCCCATATTTCTTGTCCTGCCTTGAAATGTAAATTTTATTTCATCAGGCATTTAGTAGTTTTCAACATTTCTACTATTATGAAAAAAGGTGCTCTGAGCTTTTCTGTATTGAAATGTAAGGACCATTCATGAATATTTCTCTAATGATGTTCTCTGGGTGGAACTGTTGTTTCACGGGCTGTGAATATCCTTAAGGCTTTTGGTGCATAGAGAGTAAGTGCTTTTTGAAACGTTTGCACTGAGTTTTATTTCCATTAGTATTGTGTGAGAATATTAGTTTCCACTTACCCTCACCAACATTTGCTTTTTATCAAGCTTCAAAATCTTATCCAGTTTCATAGGAAAAAACTAGCATGTATTCACTAATTTAATGCTTCATTTCCTCCTTCCTTGCTTGCTCATGACATTTGTGCTTTTTAAATTGTGATGTTTGCCATTTTGGCATGATTTATATTGGAGCTCTCTATACTACGAATGTCAGAAAAGGCAATGGCAACCCACTCCAATACTCTTGCCTGGAAAATCCCACGGAAAGAAGAGCCTTGTGGGCTGCCGTCTATGGTGTCGCACAGAGTCAGACATGACTGAAGTGACTTAGCAGCAGCAGCAGCATACTACGACTGTGACTACTGCACCAGATCAGTTCAGTCACTCAGTTGTGTCTGCCTATTTGTGACCCCATGGACTGCAGCACGCCAGGCTTCCCTATCCGTCATCAACTCCAGGAACTTGCTCAAACTCATGTCCATCAAGTCGGTGATGCCATCCAAACATCTCATCCTCCCTTCTCCTTCTCCTGCTTTCAATCTTTCCCAGTATCAGGGTGTTTTCAAATGAGTCAGTTCTTCCCATTAGGTGACCAAAGTATTGGAGCTTCAACATCAGTCCTTCCAATGAATATTCAGGACTGATTTCATTTAAGATTGACTACTTTGATCTCCTTGCAGTCCAGGGGACTCTCAAGAGTCTTCTCCAATACCAGAGTCCAAATGCATCAATTCTTCAGTGCTCAGCTTTTTTATGGTCCAATCCTCACATCCATACATGACTACTGGGAAAACCATAGCTTTGGCTAGATGGACTTTTGTCAGCAAAGTAATGTCTCTGCTTTTTAATATGCTGTCTAGGTTGGTCATAGCTTTTCTTCCAAAGAGCAAGTGACTTTTAATTTCATGGCTGCACCCACCTTCTGCAGTGATTTTCAAATCCCCCGAAATAAAATCAGCCACTGTTCTCATTGTTTTCCCATCTATTTGCCATGAAGTGATGGGACCAGATGCCATGTTTTAGTTTTTTGAATGTTGAGCTTTAAACCAACATTTTCACTCTCCTCTTTCACTTTCATCAAGAGGCTCTTCAGTTCCTCTTCACTTTCTGCCATAAGGGTGATGTCATCTGTATATCTGAGGTTATTGATACTTCTCCAGGCAACCTTGTTTTCAGCTTGTGCTCCATTCAGCCTGGCATTTTGCATGATGTACTCTGCACATAAGTTAAATAAGCAGGATGACAGTAAACAGCCTTGACTTACTTCTTTCCCAATTTGGAACCAGTCTGTTGTTCCATGTCCAGTTCTAACTGTTGCTTCCTGACCTGCATACAGATTTCTCAGGAGGCAGATAAGGTGGTCTGGTGTTCCCATCTCTTAAGAATTTCCCACAGTTTGTTGTGATCCACACAGTCAAAAGTTTTGGTGTAGTCAATGAAGCAAAAGTAGATGTTTTTCTGGAACTCTCTTGTGTTTTCAATGACCCAGTGAATTTTGGCAATTTGGTCTCTGGTTTCTCTGCCTTTTCTAAATCCAGCTTGAAGTTCTGGAAGTTCACAGTTCATGTACTATTGAAGCCTGACTTGGAGAATTCTGAGTATTACTTTGCTCGTGTGTGAGATGAGTGCAACTGTGTGGTAGTTTGAATACTCTTTGACATTGCCTTTCTTTGGGATTGAAATGAAAACTGACCTTCGCCAGTCCTGTGTCCACTGCTGGGTTTTCCAAATTTGCTGGCATATTGCATGCAGCACCTTCACAGCATCATATTTTAGGATTTGAAATAGCTCAGCTGGAATTCCATCACCTCCACTAGTTGTTAGCTATATGAATTGGAGTGCACAATAGTCCTACAAGGCAGGATACATTTATCTCAAAAAACAGATCAAGAAACTGAGGCAAAGCAAAGTTAAATCACTTGCCTAAATAAGACAGATAAGATATGAGTAAGTAGCACAGGTAAAATTAGAACCTGAGCATTGGCCTTTCCAGGTGGTGTTAGTGGTAAAGAAGCCACCTGCCAATGCAGGAGATTTAAGAGACATGGGTTCGATCCCTGGGTCAGAAAGATCACATGGAGAAGGGCATGGCAACCCACTCCTGTATTCTTGCCCGGAGAATCCCATGGACAGAGGTGCTTGGCTGGCTACAGTCCAGGGGGTTGCAGAGTCAGACACGACTGAGCGGGCCTCTTGGATACCTTGTTTCTCCTAATGGCATCCATAATTCCTGTAGGTTTTCTTTATTCCTTTGCATTCTTTTTGCTCCTTTGATTGGATAATTTCAACTGATCTTTGTTTTATTTCATTGAGTCTTCTTTTTGGTCAAGTCTGCATTTTTAAAATGATCTGACTATACACCAGGATCTTCTCCGGTTCTGCATTTCCCCAGACGTTCCCTCTGTGATGGCACCACTTTGGTTTCCAGAGTGAGAGCACATGGGGCGGGTCAGAGATCTGAGCCATTTTAAGGGTGCCCCAGGGACGACGTCTTGTTAGACTGTAAGAAAGATTCTCATTTTCTGACCTGAATTTAAACCTAATGGAGTTGATCAAGGTCTCAGAGAACTCAGTTCTCAGTTCCTGACAGGGAGGCAGGAGCCTGGGACACTGGGTGAGACCTGATGTGATAGAGAGGTGGTTTGGGTCCCAGTTCCAGGTGGGACCAGGCAGCAGACCTGGTCACACAGGAAGAAGTCTCACCTGGATAAAGCAGTGAAGGCTCATGTATAAACCTCCAGCTTTTTCACCTACTGTCTTCTGACTCTGGAGGGAAGCCCTGCATCAGTTATGTGTTGTTGTGCAACCAATTACTGATGAATTCTGCAGCTTAAGTCAGCAAACACCTAGTATCTCATACTTTCTGTGGGTCAAGAATTGACATGGCTTACCTGAGTCCTCAGAGTCATGATGTCCCAGAAGGATGCAGTCATCTGAAGGTTCAACCAAGAGAGGATATCCCCCATGTACTTACCTGGTTGTTAGTAGCATTCAGGCTTTGGTAGATTGTTGAACTGAAATCTAATCTCATAAGTGACATCTTATCACTTTTGCCAAATTCCACTTGTTAGATGCATTTTACTAGGTATATTTGAGTGTGGGGATTACACAAGGATGTGAACACCAAGCAGTAGAAATAATCAGAACACTTTAGAGCCTGTTACCCCAGCCCTCTATTCCTAAGCTGGATGAGATGCTCCCTATGGACAGGGAAGGAGAGGGAGGATTCCTCCCTGGATCCCAGGCCATGAGCTGTAACTGAGATGGGGAAGCTGGGACCTAGTAGCCTTGGGCACATCCACAGGGAGGGCAGCATCCAGAGTCTCTGAAGTCCTGTCCTCAGTGGTGTCCCTGGAGCTGGTTGTACAGGATCATGAGAAACACCTGGTGCCTCTCTTCCTGCTCCATGTTCAGTGATGGCACTTTGGGAGCTTAGAGTTGGCCATAGTGGGAATATATATACCACAGAAGTCAACAAATGCTGTACACAGGGAATTTTTTTCAGAGATTAGAGTGTTCATTTTTTGTTCCTTGGCAGTACACTACCGCATGGTGCCCTAAGACCCGTCCTGCATCTGTGTCTGTGTCTCTCTTGCAGATCTGGAGCTGAGGCTGAAGGATGGAGGTCACCGCTGTGAGGGGAGAGGAAGTGAAACACCAAGGAGAATGGGGCACAGTGTGTGATTTCAAGTGGAGCTTAGAAGAGGCAGCTGTGCTGTGCAGACAGCTGGGGTGTGGAGCTGCTGTTGATGCTCCCCAAGGAGCTTACTTTGGACCAGCAGTTGGCCCCATTTGGCTTGAATATATTCACTGCAGTGGGACAGAGTCAGCTATCATGGAGTGTGCTTATCCTACTGTTAAAGACTATCATCCTGAGGGCTTTTCCCATGATCAGGATGCTGGAACAGTCTGCTCAGGTAAGTCCTGTCTGGCCTGGGAGGGGATTTCCAGCAGGAAAAGCCTCAGTCTCATTCCCAGCCTAACTATAAGAATATGGATCACAGCCTTTAGTACATACATGGGTGAAGATTCCAGTCACACAGTTATTCCTAGAGCATTAGGTTTTCAAGGGAGCAGAAGAGCTTGCTTGGCCCTGAACAGTAAAGACTCAAGATCCATTGGTCACTGTACCCTTCAGGTTTGTGTGATATGTCACAGGAGGCAGTGAGATGAGATCAAATATATCATACATGTACAACTGCCTGGTTGAACCTACATTAATTAGGTTAATGTAGTAGTAGTACCATGGTAGTTTTTTGTATTTTTTCCATGGGATGGTTGGACGAGTGAAGCTCTAAGAGGGGATATATGAGAGGTTCAGGTAAGGAGAGATGTGAGTTTATTACACTCACAGGTCTTATAGAGACAGAGTATCAGTAGGTGGGTACTTGGGGGAGGTGCCAATGGAACACCCTGATCCAAGCAGTGGTGCCTCGAAAATGGAGTGTGAGGACCCATGGACAAGTGACAATAATATATATGGGTCTTGTTTTTGTTTTCACCCAGCCAATCTATATCTTTTGGTTAGAGCATTGAATTAGTGTACATTTAAGGGAATTATGGAAATGTATGTTCTTACTGACATTCTGTTAATTGCTTTGTATTTTTTTGGTAGATCTTTTCTTCTTCCCTTCCTCTTTGGTTCTCTTCTCATTATTCGATGGCTATCTTTAATGTTGAGTTTGAATTCCTTTTTCTTTATTGTGTGAATATATGCTATAGATTTATGGTTAGTGGATACCACGAGGTTTTGATATGCAGTCTATTGTAAGTTGTTGGTCTCATAATTTCCAATGCATTTCCAATATCTTGCATTTTTACTCTCCTCATGATTGCTAGTTTTGGTATCATACTTTTGTGTGAAAGCTTTCCTAACTTTACCGTATGTTTGCTTTTACTGGTAAGCTTTCTCATTCATACTTTCTTTTTTCTTCTCTGGCCTTTTAATTTTCTGCCTAGAGAAGTTCCTTTAGCACTTGGAAGTTGGTATAGTGGTGCTGAATGTTGAGTTTTAAGCCAACTTTTTCACTCAACATTTGGAAAACATTCAGCTCAACATTCAGAAAACAAAGATCATGGCATCCAGTCCCATCACTTCATGGCAAATAGATAGAGAAACAGTGGAAACTGGCAGACTTTATTTTTGGGGTTCCAAAATCACCGCATATTGTGGTTGCAGCCATAAAATTAAATGATGCTTACTCATTGGAAGATAAGTTATGAGCAACCTAGACAGCATATTAAAAAGCAGAGGCATTACTTTGCCAACAAAGGTCCGTCTAGTCAAGGCTATGGTTTTTCCAGTGGTCATGTATGGATGTGAGAGTTGGACTATAAAGAAAGCTGAAGAATTGATGCTTTTGAACTGTGGTGTTGGAGAAGACTCTTGAGAGTCCCTTGGATTGCAAGGAGATTCAACCAGTCCATTCTAAAGGAGATCAGTCCTGAATGTTAAATGTTGTTGAAGCTGAAACTCCAATACTTTGGCCACCTGATGCAAAGAACTAACTCATTTGAAAAGGCCCTGATGCTGGGAAAGATTGAAGGCAGGAGGAGAAGGGGACCACATAGGATGAGATGATTGATGGCATCACTGACTCAATGGACAGGAGTCTGAGTAAACTCCAGGCATGGGTGATGGACAGGGAGACCTGGTGTGCTGCTGTCCATGGGGTCGCAGAGTCAGCCTCGGCTGAGCAACTGAACTGACTGACTGACTGAGAGTGGTGCTGAATTCTTTTAGCTTTTCCTTGTCTGTAAAGCCTTTGATTTCTCCATAGAATCTGAACAAAAGCCTTGCTGGGTAGAGCATTTTTGATACTAGGTTTCCCCTTTTTATCAGTTTAAATATATCATGCCACTCCCTTCTGGCCTGCAAAGTTTCTGCTGAAAAATCAGCTGATCAACTGATGAGGATTCCTTGTAAGTTATCTGTTGTTCTTCCCTTGTTGCTTTTAATAGTTTCTCTTTGTCTTTAGCTTTTGTCTATTTGATTAATGTGTGTCTTGACATGTTCCTTCTTGGGTTTATCCCCTTTAGGACTCTGTGCTTTCTGGACTTCAGTAACTATTTCCCTTCCTATGTTAGGGAAGTTTTCAGCTATTATCTTTTCAAATATTTTCTCAGCCCTCTCCTTCTCGGACCCCTACAATGTGAATGCTTGTGCATTTATTGTTGTCCCAGAGGTTTCTTAAACTGTTCTCACATCTTTTCATTCTTATATCTGTCCCATAACAGTGACTTATCACCATTCTGTCTTCTAGCTCACTTATCTACTTTTCTGCCTCGTTTATTCTGCTGTTGATTCCTTCTAGCATACTTTTCATTTCTTTTACTGTATTATTCTTCAACTCTGTTCTGTATATCTTCTAGCTCTCTGTTAAACATTTATTGCATCATCTCATTTCATGCCTCCATTCTTTTCCCAAAATCTTGGATCATCTTTACTATCATTACTGTGCATCTTTTTTTCAGGCAGATTGCCTATGGCCACTTCACTTAGTTGTTCTTCTGGGATTTTATCTTGTTCCTTTGCCTGGACTATATTCCTCTGCTATCTCATTTTGTCTAACTTTCTGCATTTATGGTCACTCTTCCACAGGCTGGGGCATTGTCCTTCTTCTTCCTTTTGATGTCTGCCCCCTGGTGGGTGAGACTCAGCTAGAGGCTTGTGCAGGCTTCCTGGTGGGAGGGATTGGTGCCTGTTGACTAGTGGGTGGAGCTAGTTCTTGATCTTCTGGTGTGCAGGACCATGCCAAAAAATGTATATAGAGGCAGTTGTGGGCTCAGAAATACTTTAGACTGCCTATCTGCTAATGGGCAGGGCTGTGTTCCTGCCCTGTGGGTTGTTTGACTTGAGGCATCCCATCCCTGGAGCCTGTAGGTTGTTGGGTGGGGTCAGATCTTGGTGTCAACATGGCAGCCTCTAGGAGAGCTCACGCCAATGAGTACTCCCTGGTACTTCTGATGCCAATGTCTTTTCCCCTGTGGTGAGCCACAGCTGCCCCACCTCCCCAGGAGACCCTATAAGACAAGCAGGTAGGCCTGGCTTTGGCTTCTGTGAAGTCATGGCTTTTTCCCTGGGCCCCAGTAGACTTCCCTGGGAGCTCAGCTGGTAAAGAATCTGCCTACAGCGCAGGAGATACCAGTTCAATTCCTGGATTGGGAAGACCCACTGGAGAAGGAATAGCCTACCCACTCTAGTGTTCTTGGGCTTTCCTGGTGGCTCAGACAATAAAGAACTTGCCTGTAATGTGGGAGACCTGGGCTCAATCCCTGGGTTAAGAAGATCCACTGGAGGAGGGAAAGGCTACCCACTCCAGTATTCTGGCTTGGAGAGTTCCATGGACAAGGGAGACTGGCAGGCTACAGTTCATGAGGTCGCAAAGAGTTGGACATGACTGAGCGACTTTCACTTCACTTCCCTTCCCTTGTTCCTGTGGAGTTCCTATGATCAAGCCCCCTGGCCTTCAAAACCAAGTGCTCTGGGGGCTCCTCTTCCTGATGCCAGACCCCCAAGGTGTGGAGCTTGACCTGAGTTTCAGAAGCATTCGGTGGAGAATCTGTCATATAATTATTTTCCAGTTTGTGGCTCACTCACCTGGTGGCTATGAGATTTGATTATGTTGTAAATGCACCCCTCCTACCATCTGATTGTGGCTTCTTCTTCCTATTTGGATGTAGAATATCTTTTTTGATAGGTTACACTCTTTTTTTTTTTCGCTGGTGGTTGTTCAGCAGTTAGTTGTGATTTTGGTGCTTTTGTGAGAGGAGATGAGCTTAAGTCCTCATACTTTTCCATCTTGCACATTTTACCTTAAAATGATAAGTGAAAACTGAAAGTGAAAGTCAGTCATGTCTGACTCTTTGCAACTCCCTGGATGACTATACAGTTCATGGAATTCTCCAGGATGGAATGCTGAAGTGGGTAGCCTTTCCCTTCCCCAGGAGATCTTCCCAACCCAGGGATAGAACCCAGGTCTCCTGCATTGCAGGTGGATTCTTTACCAGTTGAGCCACAAGGGAAGCCCAAGAATACTGGAGTGGGTAGCCTCTCATTTCTCCAGTGGATCTTCCTGACCCAGGAATTGAACTGGAGTCTTCTGCATTGCAGGCGGATTCTTTACCAACTGAGCTTTCAGGGAAACCCTTAAAATGTAGTTTGTCAGTTCAGTTCAGTTCATTTCAGTTCAGTCGCTCAGTCGTGTCTGACTCTTTGTGATCCCATGGACTGCTGCACACCAGGCTTCCCTGTCCATCACAAACTCCCAGAGTTTACTCAAACTCATGTCCATTGAGTCGGTGATGCCATCCAACCATTTCATTCTCTGTCATCCCCTTCTCCTCCCACCTTCAATCTTTCCCAGTATCAGGTCTTTTCGAGTCAACTCTTTGCATCATTTGGCTAAAGCATTGAGTTTCAGCTTCAACATTAGTCCTTACAATGAATATTCAGGACTGATCTCCTTTAGGATGGACTGGTTGGATCTCCTTGCAGTCCAAGGGACTCTCAAGAGTCTTCTCCAACACCACAGTTCAAAAGCATCAATTCTTCAGCACTCAGCTTTCTTTATAGTCCAACTCTCACATCCATACATGACTACTGGAAAAACCATAGCTTCGACTAGATGGATCTTTGTTGGCAAAGCAATATCTCTGCTTTTTAATATGTTGTCTAGGTTGTTCATAACTTTTCTTCCAAGGAGTAAGCATCTATTAATTTTATGGCTGCAGTCACCATCTGCAGTGATTTTGGAGCCCTAAAAAATAAAGTCAGCTACTGTTTCCACTGTTTCCCCATATATTTGCCATGAAGTGATGGGACCGCATGCCCTGGTCTTAGTTTTCTGAGTGTTGAGCTTTAAGCCAACTTTTTCACCCTCCTCTTTCACTTTCATCAGGAAGCTCTCTAACAAATAATAAAACAACTTAATAAATCTTATAAAATGTTGCTGCTATTTTTGTCTTAAATATTCTATTATCAAAACTCTCACTGTTTGCAGATAACATGATCCTCTACATAGAAAACCCTAAAGACTCCACCAGAAAATTACTAGAGCTAATCAATGAATATAGTAAAGTTGCAGGATATAAAACCAACACACAGAAACCCCTTGCATTGCTGTAAACTAGCAATGAGAAAACGCAAATAGAAATTAAAGAGACAATTCCATTCACCATTGCAATGAAAAGAATAAAGTACCTAAGAATTTATCTACCTAAAAAAACAAAAGACCTATATATAGAAAACTATAGAATACTGGTGAAAGAAATCAAAGAGGACACAAATAGATGGAGAAATATACTGTGTTCATGGATTGGAAGAATCAGTATAGTGAAAATGAGTATACTACCCAAAGCAATCTATAGATTCAATGCAATCCTTATCAAGCTACCAACGAAATTCTTCAGAGAACTAGAACAAATAATTCCACAATTTGTAAGGAAATACAAAAAACCTCAAATAGCCAAAGCAATCTTGAGAAAGAAGAATGGAACTGGAGGAATCAACCTGCCTGACTTCAGTCTCTACTACAAAGCCACAGTCATCAAGATAGTATGGTACTGGCGCAAAGACAGAAATGTAAATCAGTGGAACAAAATAGAAAGCCCAGAGATAAATCCACACAACTATGACACCTTATCTTCGACAAAGGAGTCAAGAATATACAATGGAGAAAAGACAATCTCTTTCACAAGTGGTGCTGGGAAAACTGGTCAACCACTTGTAAAAGAATGAAACTAGAACACTTTCTAACACCATAAACAAAAATAAACTCAAAATGGATTAAAGATCTAAACATAAGACCAGAAACTATTAAACTCCTAGAGGAAAACATAGGGAAAACACTCTCCAACATAAACCACAGCAGGATCCTCTATGACCCACCTCCCAGAATATCAGAAATAAAAGCAAAAATAAGTAAATGGGACCTAATTAAAATTTAAAGCTTCTGCACAACAAAGGAAACTATAAGCAAGGTGAAAAGACAGCCTTCTGAATAGGAGAAAATAATAGCAAATGAAGAAACAGACAAAGGATTAATCTCAAAAATATACAAGCAACTCCTGAAGCTCAATTCCAGAAAAATAAATGACCCAGTCAAAAACTGGGCCAAAGATCTAAACAAACATTTCTCTAAAGAAGACATACAGATGGCTAACAAACACATAAAAAGATGCTCAGCATCACTCATTATCAGAGAAATGCAAATCAAAACCTCAATGAGGTACCATTACACGCCAGTCAGAATGGCTGCTAACCAAAAGTCTACAAGCAATAAATGCCGGAGAGGGTGTGGAGAAAAGGGAACCTTCTTACACTGTTTGTGGAAATGCAACCTAGTACAGCCACTATGGAGAACAGTGTGGAGATTCCTTAAAAAACTGGAAATAGAACTGCCATATGACCCAGCAATCCCACTCCTGGGCATATATCCCACTCCGAGGATACCAGATCTGAAAGAAACACGTGTACCTCAAGTTCATCACAGCACTGTTTATAATAGCCAAGACATGGAAGCAACCTAGATGTCCATCAGCAGGCGAATGGATAAGGAAGCTGTGGTACATATACACAATGGAATATTACTCAGCCATTAAAAAGAAAACATTTGAATCAGTTCTAATGAGGTGGAGAAACTGGAGCCTATTATACAGACTGAAGTAAGACAGAAAGAAAAACACCAATACAATATACTAACGCATATATACGGAATTTAGAAAGATGGTAACAATAACCCTGTAGGCGAGAAAACAAAAGAGACACAGATATATAGAACAGTATTTTGGACTCTGTGGAAGAGGGCGAGGGTGGGATGATGTGGGAGAATGGCATTGAAACATATAAATTATCATATGTGAAATGAATTGCCAGTCCAGGTTTTATGCATGACACAGGGTGCTCGGGGCTGGTGCACTGGGATGACCCAGAGGGATGGAATGGGGAGGGAGGTGGGGTGGGTGGTTCAGGATGGGGAACACATGTACACCCATGGCAGATTCATGTCGATGTATGGCAAAACCAATACAATATTGTAAAGAAAATAAAGAAATAAATAAAACTGAAAAAAATTCTATTATCTCAAAAATGTGCAATAGTTTTTGTATTGACCCACAGAATTATCATTTAGAGCAGTCTTTATTGCTTTGGGTAGACCCATGTTTTCACATGTTATCATTTTCCTTTAGCTTGAATAACTTACTGTAACATATTTTGTGTAGTTATAGTCTGGTGGTCTCAAATTCTATTATCTTTTTTTATATGAAAACATTTTAACTTTTAATAATTTTTAAAAATATTTTTACTGGTGACTGAGTTCTAGTTTAGAAAATTTTACCACACTACCTTAAAGATATTTTTACATTGGCCTATAGCTAGCATTGCCTCTAATAAACAGCCAGTGATACTTCTTTCTGTCCCCTTTTACATAACATGTCAATATTTCATGGCGCTTCTAGGTATTTCTTTTTGTTTATCACTGGTTTTCCACAATTATATTATCAAGTGTCTGAGGTAGTTTTCCTTATTTTTTATCTTTTAGAGTTTGTTTAGCTTTTTGGCTTGGTTTATAGCCTTCATTAAATTTGGAAAAAAATCCATCCATTATTTACTACTACTTTTCTACTCATCCCTTATGCTGAGGCTCCAAATACACATATTTTTACATGGTTTACTCTTGTTCCAAGTGCCACAGAGTTTCCATTCATGGTTTGTTTCTTGCCTTTTTTTTTTTTTTTTTCTCTGCTTAGTTTGGATAGTCTCTATTGATATGTGTTTAATTTCCCCACCCCCTTTTTTTGTCCTGCCATATCTAATCTCTTTTCATGTTAATCCAGACAGTTTTTCATTACATACATTGATTTTTCAGTTTTAGAAGTTCCATTTGTCTATTTTTTCTAGTTTTTTTCTCTCTGCTTTATTTATTTATTTTTTGCTACATAAAACATATTTATATTAGTGTCTTAAAATATTAGCAGTCAGTTAAATAATTTCTGTAATTTTGGAATCTGTTTTTGGTGACTGCTCTTTTAAAATTTTGCTATGAGTTACATTTTTCTTTTTTAGAAAGCCTTGTAATTTTTTGATTGGATGTTGGGCATTGCTTGGAAGTCCTTTAACAGAAAGAATTCTAGCAATAAATAATCAGAATACAGTCAGATGGCACGGAATTGTACTTGATGAGTCAAACAATGTTTTTCATTGAATTACATTGCATTCTCTTCAAAATATGTTCCTTGGGTGACATTTTTTAAATGTCAAAATTTTTATTTTCGTTTCTCTACTTTAACTTCAAAACTTCTTGTTATCCCACATTTGCTTGTCACATACCCAAATTACACTCCACTTCTACAGCAGTTGCTTTCCTTTTTCCATTTTCTTTGTCATCCATCCATATGTTTTAAAATTGTGTCTGCTTGTCTGAAGTGGGAGACATGGGAAAGGATGGAACAGTTAGATGGCATACAGGAGGGGCAGAGTGCAAAGAAATATGCTAATTACTAATTTAACAATGATTTTCCCCAAATACTTGTGTATTTTACACAGATTGAGGCTTTTGAAACTCAGAACTCTGCAAATTAAGCCTTACTTGATTTCTGCTTACTTCTTACTCCCTTCTCCCTGTCTTTTGGCAGCATGCCATCTTCTTTCAAAATTATAAAGCATTTATGAAAGAAATTGAAGACATGGATAAATGAAAAAGTATTCTGTGTTCATGGACTGGAAGAATCAATATTATTAAAATATCTACACTACTCAAAGTGATCTACAGGCTTTATGCAATCCCCCTCAAAAGTCCAATGGTATTCATTATAGATATAGAAAGTACGGTTCTAAAACACAATCTAAAATATGTATACTTTTTACTTTAAATCTATTCATGATTTTTTTTTGTTTTCTTACCATTATTGACTTTTAGTTTCATTCCACTGTGGTCAGAAAAGATACTTGGAATGATTCAAATTTTCTTGAATTTGTTAGCACTTGTTTGTAACCTAACATGTCATTTATCCTGGAAAATATTCCACGTTCACTTGTGAAAAATACATATTGATTTTCTGTTTGAATGATCTATTAATTATAGAGAGTGGGATATTAAAGTTTTCTACTGTTAACGTATTGCTTCTACTTCTCCCTTAAGAGCTGTCCTTGCTGTCTTGTATATTGAAATGCTATAATGTTGGGTGCATATATAAGTGTAGTTGTTATATCTTCCAGTTGTCCTGTCTCTTGTGACAGTTTTTGACTTAAAGTCTCTTTAGCCTGACTTTGATCTCTTTTAGTTATTATTTGCATGGCATCTCTTTTTCTACCTGTTCACTTTCAGCCTACATGAGTCATGAAATCTAAAGCAAGTCTCTTATACACAGAATGTAGTTGGATCTTGTTTTTAATCCATTCAGATAATCCATCTCTTGATTTGAAAATGTAGTCCATTCACATTTATAATCATATTGAAGGATAAGGACTTACATTGCCATTTATTAATTGTTTTCTTTCTGTTTTATAATTTCTTGCTCCTGCTTTCTTCTGTGTTGCATTTGTGGCTTGATGATTTCTTATAGTGGTATACTTTGATTAATTTCTCTTTTTTGTGTGTATGTACTATACTTTTTAGAAAGAAAGTTATGACCAATCTAGACAGCATATTATAAAGCAGAGACATTACTTTGCCAACAAAGGTGCGTCTAGTCAAGGCTATGGTTTTTCCAGTGGTCATGTATAGATGTGAGAGTTGGACTATAAAGAAAGCTGAGCACCGAAGAATTGATGCTTTTGAACTGTGGTGTTGGAGAAGACTCTTGAGAGTCCCTTGGACTGCAAGGAGATCCAACCAGTCCATCTTAAAGAAGATCAGTCTTGGGTGTTCATTGTAAGGACTGATGTTGAAGCTGAAACTCCAATACTTTGGCCACCTGATGCAAAGAGCTGACTCATTTGAAAAGACGCTGATGCTGGGAAAGATTGAAGGCAGGAGGAGAAGGGGACGAAAGAGGATGAGATGGTTGGATGACACCATTGACTTGATGGACAAGGGTTTGGGTGGACTCTGGGAGTTGGTGATGGACAGGGAGGCCTGGTGTGCTGCGATTCATGGAGTCACAAAGGAGTCGGACACAACTGAGTGACTGAACTGAACTGAACTATACTTTTTATCGTAGTTACCATGGAATTTGTATAAAATATTTTATAACTATAACAGTATATAGCAGAAGTTAAGTACTGTTATGAAAGCAACTTAATTTCAATAGCACGCAGAAACTGAATTTTACTCCTCTCCTACATTTTAAGTGATTGATGTCAGATTTTACTTCTTTCCATATTGTATTTCCAACAGCAGTTTTCTGTAATTATAGTTACTTTTATAATCATAAAAGTAATCTTTTGATTTATATTTACATACTAATGTTAAAAGCAAGCTATGTACCACTATTACAGTATTACAGTATTCTGTATTTCTCTTTAGATTTAACAGTAAAATTTACACTTTCATATATGAAGATACTTTTGTATCATTATTTTATTTATTAATTTAAACTTGAAGAACTCCTTTTAGCACTTTGGAAATGTAGTGATGCTGAAATCCCTCAGATTTTGCTTGTCATTTATATATATATGACACACACACACACACATATATATATAATATATATATTATATATATATGCTTCCCTGGTGGCTCAAATCGTCAAAAAATCTTCCTACAGTGAAGGATACCCAGGTTTGGTCCCTGGGTTAGGAAGATCCCCTGGAGAAGGGATTGTCTACTCACTCTAGTATTCTTGCTTAGAGAATTCCATGGACAGAAGAACCTGGTAGGCTATATATAGTTCATGGGGTCACAAAGAGATGGACATGACTGAACAACTAACACAAACACAAATGTATGTATAACATGTATACATTATATAGCATATACACACACGTATTATATAACCTATATGGTATACATATATTATTGTTATTTTGGTGGTGGTGGTTGGGATTAAACCTGCATCTCCTGCATTGGCAGGCTGATTCTTTACCTCTGAGCAACCTTGGAAGGCCTTTTGTGTGTATATACACACATATGTACACACACACACACACACACATATATATCTAATACTTCCATTTTTAAAGGACAGTTTAGCCATATAAAGTTTTGATGATTGGGTTGACAAGGTTTTTTTTTTTTCCTGTGGTACTTTTAATGTATCATCCTGCTCTCTTGGCCTTCAAGGTTTCTAGTTTTAAAGGATTTTTCTTGGTGACAAGTCACTTCTTTTCTGTTTTCAAAAATTTCTCTTTGTCTTTAAATCTTGGTAATTTAATCATAACATATCTTGGTGTGGACCTCTTTGAGTTCCACCTATTTGAAAACTCATGGACTTCATGAATCAAGATGTTCATTTCCCTCCCTAGATTTGGGAATTTCTCAGTTATTATTTCTTTGAATAAGCTTTCTGCTCCTTTCTTTCTTTTTTCCTATTTGGATTCTCAAATATATATATATATATATATATATATATATATATTGCTTGTGGTATCCCATATGTGCTATGTATTCTGTTCACTGTTTTTTCTTTTTGTTTTTCTAACTTGATAATTTCAAATGGCATGTCTTCAAGCTTGCTGATTCTTTGATTTCCATGATAGAATTTGCTTGATGCTTTCCTTTGGATTTGTAATTCAATTATTGAATCCTTGAGCTCCAGAATTTCTGTTTGGTTCTTTTATTTATGTTTTCCAGTTCTTTCTGAAGCTTCTCATTTTGTTCACGTATAGTTTTCCTGATTGTGTTTACTTGTCTCTCTGTATTCTCTTGTAGGTCACTGAGCTTCAAAACAATGAATTTGAATTTTGTATCAAGCAGTTCATTTATCTCTATTTCTTTAGGATCAGTTTTGGAGTTTATTAGTTTCCTTTGATGGTGTCATGTTTGCTAGATTCTTCATGATCTGGGTAGGCTTGCAATGGTGACTGTGCATTTGAAGGAGCAGACACTTCTTCCAGACTTTATAGACTGGTTTCCACAAGTAAAGATTTACTACCTTGTCCTTGAACTGATAGGACTGCCTCTGGAATCATGGACTAGCAAAGCTGGAGTCAGGTTATGTGGTTGCTCCTGGCGCTGCTTTGGGGTCTATGGTCAGTGGGTATGTAGCAAAGGCATGGATGGGTGTGGTTTCCTCTGGGTTCCTGCATGGTCAGGATTGCCTCTGTACTGTGTTAGAATGGATCTGGACTTAAGTCAAAGGGCTGCTTCATAATTCATACTCAAGTCTGCAACTGGCCATCCTATTACCAGAGTTGCCAACAGGTTGTGCCTCCTTCTGGATGTCTGGGCAGACAGGACTGCCCAGGACCATGGTGGTGCAGGGTTGGAGCACCATTATGAAGCTGCTGGGTCCACAGTTCTGTCTGAAGTTGACAGCCATGTTGCTGGGGACACCCTGTTTCTGTGGGAGAATGAGAGCAGGGGAATCTCCTTTTCTGTCATCTTGGTGTCAAATATGAATACAGAAAAAGTGCAATAACAGAATTAAAATCAGTTAAATATCACCCCTTAGATTTTCTGTGATTCCTGTCTCAGAAGAAAAACCTGTTTGGCAAACTCACAGTCCCATAAACTTCCAATCAGAACTCCCTCTCTCCCAAGTTGATTGACAAATCTTAGGGTTTCAAGAGAGATGGTTAGGACCACATCTCCTCTTCTATGACTCTTTGAGCTTTCTTTTATTTTTTTATTTTTTAAATTTTTTTCCATTTATTTTTATCAGTTGGAGGCTAATTACTTTACAATATTGTAGTGGTTTTTGCCATACATTGACATGAACTTTGAGCTTTCTTTACTCATGTTCTTTCCCACTGAAGTCACCTAAGAAATTCTTGGAATTTCTGCCATTAAAAATTATCATAAAAATATAAAAACCATAAATGCTGATTATTTATAATGCTTATATTTCTCCTCTCAGTCAACCTCCCTACAGGTTGGCATGCACTCTTAGATCCTGCTCCATGATTTTCCTTAACTAAGTCACTTGAGGACTAGCTCCTGGGAGAGAAAACTTCAAAATAATAGCCTCACAAGTCTCAGGGAAGTTTTCTAACTTTGTCTGGAGGACAGATCTCTACTCTGTCATAGTCCATGTCTCTCTGGGGTCGTTCTGTTCTTCATATGTCTACATTCATGTTTGAGTGCAAACACATTATGCAAGTTCCTTGGGCTCCGTAGTCCTGGGCTCCTAAATGTGAAAATCACTTCTCCAATCAATGATAAATTACATGTTCCTGGTATTCAGCCATTTTTGATGATAGGTCTTGGACTCTGTAGTTTCTAGATCTGTAGATAAGGAATTCATATTTCTAACCATTCTCAGAGTACACTTTGTTGGGATACAGTCATCCCAAACTGACCCTGCAAATTCTTCTGAATTTCTCTTCAGATTCTTGTTCATGAAAAGGCAATTCTGAAACCAACTGTCAAATTCTCTCTCCATGCCCCACTCCTGGGAAAGAAAAGCATTCACATCATTGCCTGTGATGTGCTGTTTTCATTTCTCAAGTCAAGATCAAGAACACTCATTGGGTTTGCTTCTTTGTTTCTCTTAGGATTTATGCATCTGACTGATGGAGATGGACCCTGCTCAGGGCGAGTAGAAGTTCATTCTGGAGAAGACTGAACCCCAGTGTCTGATGGAAACTTTACATTCCCCACTGCCCAGGTCATCTGTGCAGAGCTGGGATGTGGCAAGGTTGTGTCTGTCCTGGGACACATACCCTTCAGAGAGTCAGATGGCCGGGTCTGGGCTGAAGAGTTCAGGTGTAAAGGGGAGGAGCCTGAGCTCTGGTTCTGCCCCAGAGTGCCCTGTCCAGGGGGCACTTGTCAACACAGTGGAGCTGCTCAGGTTGTCTGTTCAGGTGAGATGTAGGAAGGCTTATAACTTCTCTGCTTACCTTGTTCAGGTGAGAAATCAGACTTTGTTGAAACCCTGTCTTCTTCTACCAGTGTACACAGAAGTCCGACTCATGACAAACGGCTCCTCTCAGTGTGAAGGGCAGGTGGAGATGAAAATTTCTGGACGATGGAGAGCGCCCTGTGCCTCCCACTGGAGTCTGGCCAATGCCAATGTTGTCTGTTGTCAGCTCGGCTGTGGAATCGCCATCTCCACCCCCAGAGGACCACACTATATGGAAGGAGGTGATCAGATCTCAACAGTCCGATTTCACTGCTTGGGGGCTGAGTCCTTCCTATGGAGTTGTCCTGTGACTGCCCTGGGTGGTCCTGACTGTTCCCATGGCAACATGGCCTCTGTGATCTGCTCAGGTAAGAGAGGGTGAAGGGCTACTGGTACTCAGGATGCTCCTGGAGTGAAATGTCCCCAAGAGAGAGAGTGACAGGAAACTGGCATCAAATGTCAGATATTTCATGATGAAATGTGGGTCTTCTCATTGTTCATTCATTTTCCAAGTCAGGGCAAGAAGTGGTAAGGGGAAATAATGTAATTTTAAGCAACACTATTATTTAAATATAATCATAGAAAACAATGTATAAGCAGTAAGTGTAGGCTTCAGTCATGTACCCAGATCAGCAAAGAGAACATTCCCAGCACCACAGTCGCTGTGGCCTCCCCATAACTGTGTCTCCCTCTTCTCCAGTTAAGACTGCTTACCTAACTTCTACTACCATAGAGTGTTTTGTCATTGTTTGAACTGTATATAAAATTATGCAGTGTGTTATCTTTTGTGTATAACTTTGCATCACCATTATATTTGAGATTCACTCATGATGTTGCTTATAGAAGCATTTTATTCATTTTTATTACTGTAAAGTATGTCTTTAAGATCACACAACCATGAATTGGTCCATTCCACAATTGATAGTAGAGATTTGTGTTGTTTCCTGTTCTTGACTACTACAAATATGATGCTACAACTTACCATGACAATGACTTTGGGTGCAAACATATTATTTGTCTTGTGTGTTTAACCTTTGGTCTTTCATTTTCATTTTTTTAAATGGTATGATGTTCTTTGATGAGCCAAGCTCTTAATCTTAAGAAATTGCAATTTACCAACTTCTTCCTTTACTTTTAACGCTTCTTATATCCTTTCAAAAAAACTTTGTCTACTCCAAGACCATAAAAACATTCTCCAAGAGTATCTCTTATAAGTTTAATTATTTTTCTCTTGCGTAGAATTGTGCAACCCTTCTGCAATTGATGTCTGTGTAAGATAAGATCAAGTTTCATATGACATCAAATTGACTCAAAATTTTTTTCTGAAAAGACTCTCTTCCCCACTGCAGTGCCACCTTCCTTTGTCATAAGAAGAAGAACATATGTTTGAGTCTTTTTTAAGACTCTCTATTCTATTCCATTGTATCATTTGTCTATCTTTGCACCAATACTGCATTTATTAACTATTGTAACTTTATAGTTATAAAGTCTGGATAATTCTAATGCAAAGAGTTACTTTATATTATTAACTCTTCTACCTTTGTTGCTTTTTTGGTCAACTGTGTTGGTCATTCTTGTTCTTTTGTATATTATTTCAATTTTGGAATCAGCTTTTCATTTTTTTTAATGTGTATTTGTTTGATGGTGTTGGGCATTAGTTGCAGCATATGGATCTTCATTAAGTCTTGAGGGATCTTCTGTTATGACACATGGACTGCCTAATTGTGAGGCTCCAGCTGAGACGCTCTGTGGCATGTGGGATCTTAGTTCTTACACCAAGGATTGAATCTGAGTTCTCTGCATTGCATGACTGATTCTCAATCACTGGATCAGGAGAGACATCCCTCAGCTTGTCATTTTTCACCAAAAAAAAAGTGTTGGTTTTTTTTTTTTTTTTGAGATTAGAGTTAATCTACACAGAAATTTGAGGTGATTGATAATGTTGAGTCTTCCAATTCATTGACACTATATACATACATACATACATATATATATGTATACACACATATGTATATATGTACATATATATTTGTGTATATATATATATATATATATATACCTCCATTCAGTTAGGTTTCCAATTTCTCTCAGTGGTTTTGCCCATCTTCTGCTAGGTTTTTCTCCTAGGCATTTATGTTTTTGGTGTTATAAGCATTTCTTTTAGTAGAAGTGTCCTAGGAATGATTTATGTCTGACTTGTTTTTACCTTTTCCTTTTTAAATTTTGATGTAATTTGAGACTTACAGAAAAGCTGTAAGAATAATATCAGAATCCAGAAGACCTTTAGCTGGATTTCCCAATGTTAGCATTCTGCTTTAATTTCTCCCCCACCCCGCCCCCAGTTGACATCTCTATCTCTGCTTCTGTCTTTCGCTCTGTCCCCCTCCCACCACATTTCTACATGAATATGTAAAATATTTCTGAATTAGGTTGCAGACACGATGTCTCTTTACCTCTAAAATGCTCTGAGGGATTTCCTTATGTAACCACACTTCAGTCAAGTCATCAGACCACTTCAGCCCCAGATGACATCTAAGTGCAACCACATGAAAGACTCTAAGACAGAACTGCCAAGTGGGATCTTTCCGAAATTTCTTACCCAGCAAGTCTTAAGCAAAATGAAGTATATATTTTTGCTTAAGTGGCTAAGTTTTACGGGAGAATTTATTATACAGCAATATAACCAGGACACGACTCCCTGGTGGCTCAGTGGTAAAGAACCCTCCTGCCAAGTCAGGAGACATGAGTTCTGCCCCTGGGTTTTGAAGATTCCCTGGAGAAAGAAATGGAAACCCACTCCAATATTCTTGCCTGAGAAATCCCATGGACAGAGGAGCCTGGTGGGCTATAGTGCATGTGATCCCAAAAAGTATCAGACAAGATTGAGTGAATGAACAACAACAACAACAGCAACCAGGACACTTATTATAAGACCTGCATCTCTAAATAGAAGACTATTTGTTCTCTGATCTTCTGTTTACTGTTTCTGCTTTATGCCAAGCTAATGTGCTGAAATGGTCATCCTTTATATCTTAACATCGGCTGTTAAGTTTTTCAGCGCTAGGATTTTTATCTGTCTTTATTTTGTCAATTTCTGTTGTCAATTAATCCCATGAGGCCTTCAATCATGACTATTTAAATTCTCCATCGGATAGCTCTAGTAACTGAATAACTTGGGAAAATCTTTCTAATGTCTTTTTCCTCCTGGTTTTCTATGAGATTTCTTTTATATATGTATTGCTTTTAATAATAAACATTGTAGATGAAAAAGTGGTAGAATTACTTTGGAAAAGACTTTATTTTGCTTTTCCTGTTTATGGACAGATTTACAGACAAAACAGCTTATTTAATTCATTCTTAGTGCAATGGTTGGCTGAAAACAATTGGGGCACTGTCAGAAGCAGAGCTCTCTCTAGAAAAGGTGAACCCTAAATTGATAACCTTACTGTTACATTTCAACACTACATGAACTGTGAGCTTCCAGATGTTCAATCTGGTTTTAGAAAAGGCAGAGGAACCAGAGGTCAAATTGCCAACATCTGCTGGACCATCAAAAAAGCAAAAGAGCTTCCAGAAAAACATCTACTTCTGCTTTATTGACTCCACCAAAGCCTTTGACTGTGTGAATCACAACAAGCTGTGGAAAATTCTTAAAGAGATGGGAATACCAGAACACCTGACCTGCCTCTTGAGAAATCTGTATGCAGGTCAGGAAGTAACAGTTAGAACTGGACATGGAACAACAGACTGGTTCCAAATAGGGAAAGGAGTACGTCAAGGCTGTACACTGTCACTCTGCTTATTTAACTTTTATGCAGAGTACATCATGTGAAATACCAGGCTGGATGAAGCACAAGGTGAAATCAAGATTGCCAGAAGAAATATCAATAACCTCATATATGCAGATGACAGTACCCTTATGGCAGAAAGCGAAGAAGAATTAAAGAGCCTTTTGATGAAAGTGAAAGAAGAGAGTGAAAAAGTTGGCTTAAAACTCAACATTCAGAAAACTAAGATCATGGCATCTGGTCCCATAACTTCATGGCAAATAGATGGGGAAACAGTGGAAACAGTGACAGACTTAATTTTCTTTTTGGGAGTGGGGTGTTCCAAAATCACTGCAGATGGTGACCTCAGCCATGAAATTAAAAGATGCTTGCTCCTTGGAAGAAAAACTTTGACCAATCTAGACAGCATATTGAAAAACAGAGACATTACTTTGCCAACAGAGGTCCATCTACTCAAGGCTATGGTTTTTCCAGTAGTCATGTATAGGTGTGAGAGTTGGACTGTAAAGAAAGCTTGGCACTGAAGAATTCATGCTTTTGAAATGCGGTGTTGGAGAAGACTCTTGAGAGTCTCTTGGATTGTAAGGAGATCCAACCAGTCCATCCTAAAGGAAATTAGTCCTGAATATTCATTGGAAGATTTGATGCTGAAGCTGAAACTCCAATACTTTGGCCAGCTGATGCGAAGAGCTGACTCATTGGAAAAGACCCTGGGAAAGACTGCTGGGAAAGACTGAAGACAGGAGAAAAAGGGGACGACAGAGGATGAGATGGTTGGACGGCATCACTGACTCGATGGACATGAGTCTGAATAAACTCTGGGAGGTGGTGATGGACAGGGAGGCCTGGCTTGCATTCAGTCCATGGGGTCGCAAAGTGTCGGACATGACTGAGCTGAACTGAACTGAACCGTTACATTAACATTGTTTATCTCAGACTTCATCACTAGGTCATTATTTAGCTTAATTCAATTTCCCATTCTTCAACCCACCAACCCTCTAATCGTTGCTGTTTCTACAGGAAAACAGACCCAGGTGCTGCCCCAGTGCAATGGCTCCGTGTCTGAACCAGCAGGCTCTGTGGCCTCAGAGGAGAGCGCCCCCTACTGCTCAGGTGAGGTCCCACAGGACAGAAGTCCTTTCTCATCCCCCAGGTCACCGCCCCATTGTCCCATTTCTCTCTCCTCAGACAGCAGACAGCTCCGCCTGGTGGACGGGGGCGGTCCCTGTGCCGGGAGAGTGGAGATCTTGACCAGGGCTCCTGGGGCACCATCTGTGATGATGGCTGGGACCTGGACGATGCCCGCGTGGTGTGCAGGCAGCTGGGCTGTGGAGGAGCCCTCAATGCCACGGGGTCTGCTCACTTCGGGGCGGGATCAGGGCCCATCTGGCTGGACGACCTGAACTGCACAGGAAATGAGTCTCATGTGTGGAGGTGCCCTTCCCGGGGCTGGGGGCGGCACGACTGCAGACACAAGGAGGACGCGGGGGTCATCTGCTCAGGTCCGTGCTGCACACTGTCCACAGGCTGGGGGAGGGGAGAACCTGGAGCCGTGGAGAACGGGAGTCTGAGTCCTGAGGGAGATACACTGAAAGGATCAGAGAAAGAGGCTTCCTCACATGGAGCCTGTCTTTCCAGCAGACGTGAAGACTAGGCGTTTTTACTTCCTCCTGCAGCAGGTGACGTTCTAGTCCTTTCTTCTCAGCAGTTTCCTGGCAGAGCCATTTCTTAGAATTTCCAGTTGAAAGTCGGATTCACCTTCCCTTACATATGGGACAAAAATCTTAAGTCCATGGTACTAGTTTCTGTTTGCTTCTGTGACAAATTACCACCTAGTGGCTTAAAACAACATATATTTATTGCCTTAAAGTTCTGTAGGTTCAAGGTTCAATAGGATCTCCCTGAGCTTGAATCAATGTTTCAGCAGGGCTACATCACATCTGAGGCTCTGGCGAAGAATCCCATTTTTTATATCAGGTTTCTTTTCAAACCATCTGCATTCCTTGGCTCACAAACCCCCTTCATCCATCATCAGACCAGCAATGCTGCACCTCTCTAACCATTATCCAGAGTCACAGCTCCCTGGAGCCAGAGCCAAGAAAGAGTGCTTCTATAGGTCTGGCCAAAAGGTTCCTTCTTTTTTTCCTGTAAGATGGTCTAGTAACAGTTAGTTTTCTTTCACTTCATTTGAAACAATTTTTTTAGACTATTTTGTGGCAGCTATCATAGCAGCATGCATCTTTTCTTTAAAAAAATCAAAATTGGTGAATTTTTGTGTAGCCATTTTAATATTGAAAATGGAAGAAAAAAGCAACATTTTTGGCATATCATGCTCTATCATTTCAAGAAAGGATAGAAATGCAACTGAAATGCAAAAAAAATTTGTGGAGTGTATGGAAGTGTGGTGACTGATCAAACTCATCAAAAGTGGTTTATGAAGTTTTGTGTTGGAGATTTCTCACTGGACGGTACTGCACAGTAGGGTAGACCAGTTGAAGTTGATAGCAATCAAATTGAAATATTACTTGAAGACAATCAATGTTAAACAATGCAGGAGATAGCCAACATATTCAAAATATCCAAATCAAGCATCGATAGTCATTTGTACCAGCTTGGTTATATTATTTTCTTTGATGTTTGAATTTCACATAAGTGAAAAAACCATCATGATAGTATTTCTACATGGGATTTTCTACTTAAACATAATGAAAACATTTTGCTTTTAAAACAGATTGTGATGGGTGATGAAAAGTGGATAGTGCACAATAATGTGGAATGGAAGAGATTGTGGGGCAAGTGAAATGAACTACCCCCAACCACATCAAAGGCAGTCTTCCTCCAAAGAAGGTGATGTTGTGTATGTGGTGGTATTGGAAAGGAGTCCTCTATTAAGAGAGTACCTTCCAGAAAACTGAATGATAATTCCAACAAGTACTGTTCCCCATTAGACCAAATGAAAGCAGCACTTAATGAAAACCATTCAGAATTGATCCAGAGAAAATGCATAATCTTCCATCAGGATAATGCAAGACCACATACGTCTTTGTAGGTCAGGCAAAAACTGCCACAGTTTGGCTAGTTCTGATTAATCAGCTGTATTTACCGGACATTGAAGTTTCAGCTTTCCATTTATTTAGAGCTTCACAAAATTCTCTTAGTGGAAAAAAGTTTAAATTTCCTGGAAGACTATAAAACACACTTGGAATAGTTCTTTGCTTAAAAAGATAAAAGTTTTGGGAAGAGGGAAATATGAAGTTGGCTGAAAATGGCAGAAGGTAGTGTAACAAAATGATGAATATGCTGTTCAATCAAGTTCTTGGTGAACATGAAAAATATCTTTTATTTTGACTTAAAAACCAAAAGAACTTTCTGGCCAACCCAGTAAGAATGTGATTAGACTGGGTTCACCTAGTTAATCCACAATAGTCCATCTTAATATCACCATCTCACGATTCTTACCTTAATCACATCTGTGAAATTCCTTTCGCCAGGTAAGGAACATATTCATGGTTTCAGGGATTTGCATGAGATGTCTGCAGGTTTATTATTCTGCCACCTCCCCAATAGCATATCATATCCCTTTCACACTCTTAAAGGTTTGGTCAGGAAGCAGAATTCAGTGCCTCCCACTACCCTGCACAGGTGCCCAGGTTGCTCTTCCTCTCTGTTCACATTCACTACATCATGGTGGTAGAAAGGTTTAAAAAGACAGGCACAAATGGAAATTCAGGTAAAAGGGAGACAGCTTTCAGTATTATCACCTAATGGGTATCTCCTCAGCTGGTTCAGGGATGAATGGCCACTATTTCTGGGAGAGAGGAAAACCCAGGGTACTGAGTGAAGTTCTCACCAGTCTTGATTCATCCCTTTTGATCTTAGCATTCCTGGCCCTCAGAATGGTGAGTGAGGACCACCAGTGTGCTGGGTGGCTGGAAGTTTTCTACAATGGAACCTGGGGCAGTGTCTGCCGAAGCCACATGGACAATGTCACTGTGTCCATGATCTGCAGACAGCTTGGCTGTGGGGACAGTGGAAATTTCAACTCTTCTGTTTCTATTAGAGAAGGTTCTAGATCCAGGTGGGTAGATGGAATCCTCTGGCAGTGTCCTTCTGACCCTTGGATTTACAGTTCATGCTCTCCAAAGGAGGAAGCCTACATCTCATGTGTAGGTGAATTACTGTCTGTTTCTGTGTCTGTCTTAAACCCATAAAATGTATATAGTGAGATTTTATATTTTCATATTTAAGTCATGAATTTAACATAGGTCCACAAAATGAAGTTAAGACCAGTTCAGTTCAGTTGTTCAGTTTTGTCCGACTCTTTGTGACCCCATGGACTGCAGCACACCAGGCCTCCCTGTCCATCACCAACTCCCGGGGCCTACTCAAACTCATGTCCAAAACATTGGTAATGCCATCCAACCATCTCATCCTCTGTTGTCCCCTTCTCCTCTTGCCTTCAATCTTTCCCAGCATCAGGGTCTTTTCCAATGAGTCAGTTCTTCACATCAGCTGGCCAAAGTATTGGAGTTTCAGTGTCAGCATCAGTCCTTACAATGAATATTCAGGACTCATTTCCTTTAGGATGGACTAGTTGGATCTGCTTGCAGTCCAAGGGACTCTTCAAGAGTCTTCTCCAACACCACAGTTCAAAATCATCAATTCTTCAGTGCTCAGCTTTCTTTACAGTCCAACTCTCACACCTATACATGACTACTGGAAAAACCATAGCCTTGACTAGATGGACCTTTGTTGGCAAAGTAATGTCTCTGCTTTTTAATATGCTGTCTATGTTGGTCATAGCTTTGCTTCCAAGGAGCAAGCATCTTTTAATTTCATGGCTGAGGTCACCATCTGCAGTGATTTTGGAGCCCTGAAAAATAGTCTGTCACTGTTTCCTTCGTTTCCCCATGTATTTGTCATGAAGTGATGGGACCGCATGCCATGAGCTTAGTTTCCTGAATGTCAAGCTTTAAGCCAAATTCTCTCTTTCCTCTTTCACTTTCATCAAGAGGCTCTTCAGTTCTTCACTTTCTGCCATAAGGTTGGTGTCATCTGCATATCTGCTGTTATTGATATTTCTCCTGGAGATCTTGATTCCAGCTTGTGCTTCATCCAGCCCAGCATTTCTCATGATGAAATCTGCATATAAGTTAAATAGGCAGGGTGACAATATACAGCCTTGATGTACCCCTTTCCCTATTTGGAACCAGTCTGTTCTATATCCAGTTCTAACTGTTGCTTCCTGGCCTGCATACAGATTTCTCAAGAGGCAGGTCAGGTGTTCTGGTATTCCCATCTCTTTAAGAATTTTCCTCAGTTTGGTGTCATACACACAGTCAAAGGCTTTGGTGGAGTCAATAAAGCAGAAGCAGATGTTTTTCTGGAACTCTCTTGCTTTTTTGATTGTCCAGCAGATGTTGGCAATTTGACCTCTGGATCCTCTGCCTTTTCTCAATCCAGCTTGAACTTTTGAAAGTTCAGAGTTCATGTACTGTTGACGCCTGGCTTGAAGAATTTTGAGCATTAGTTTGCTAGCTTGTGAGATGAGTGTAATTGTGTGGTAGTTTGAGCATTCTTTGGCATTGCCTTTCTTTGGGATTGGAATGAAAACTGACCTTTTCCAGTCCTGTGACCACTGCTGAGTTTTCCATATTTGCTGACATATTGAGTGCAGCATCATCTTTCAGGATTTGAAATAGCTCAACTGAAATTCCATCACCTCCACTAGCTTTGCTTGTAGTGATGCTTCCTAAGGCCCACTTGACTTCGCATTCCAGGATGTCTGGCTCTAGGTTGGTGATCACACCACTGTGACTATCTGGCTCATGAAGATCTCTGTTGTATATTTCTTCTGTGTATTCTTCCCACCTCTTCTTAATATCTTCTGCTTCGTTTAGTTCCATACCACTTCTGTCCTTGATTATGCTCATCCTTTCATGAAATGTTTCTTTAGTGTCTCTAATTTTCTTGACGAGATCTCTAGTCATTCCCATTCTGTTGTTTTCCTCTATTTCTTTGCAGGGATCACTGAGGAAGGCTTTCTTATCTCTCCTTGCTATTCTTTGGAACTCTGCATTCAAATGGGTATATCTTTCCTTTTCCGTTTGACTTTAACTTTTCTTCTTTTTTCAGCTATTTATAAGACCTCCTCAGACAACCATTTTGCCTTTTTGCATTTCTTTTTCTTGGGGATGGTCTTGATCACTGCCTCCTGTACAGTATAACAAACCTCCATCCATAGTTCTTCAAGCACTCTGTCTATCAGATGTAATCCCTTGAATCTATTTGTCACTTCCATTGTATAATCATAAGGGATTTGATTTAGGTCATACCTGAATTGTCTAGTGGTTTTCCCTACAGAGACTGAGCCAGAACTCTGTCACAGTGTCTCCTGTGGAGGTGAGGGTCACCAGTGGCCTGCTGCAGGGCCTCTGGGTGCAGCTGACCTGGGTATGGCATAAGCCCTCTTGGAGGAGGTTGCCATTAACCCTACCATGGAACCACCAGAAATTGCACAGGAGTGGGGAAACAGACTCCTGGAGGGCACAAACAAAACCTTGTGTGTACCAGGACCCAGGAGAAAGGAGCAGTGACCCTACAAGAAACTGACCCAGACATGCCCATGAGTGTCCAGGAGTCTCTGGTGGAGGCATGGGCAAGCGGTGGCCTGGTTTGGGTCGGAGGCACTGAGTGCAGCAGTGGGTGCATGGACCTTCTGAAGGAGGTCACCACTATCCTCATCACCTCCACCATAGTTTGGCCTCAGGCCAAGCAACAGGGAGGGAATGCAGCCTCACCCATCAACAGAAAATTGGATTAAAGATTTACTGAACATGGCCCCACCCATCAGAATAAGACCCAGTTCCCCTCAGTCAATCTCTCCCATCAGGAAGCTTCCATAAGCCTCTTATCCCTATCCATCAGAGGGCAGACAGAACAAAAAACACAACCACAGAAAACTAACCAAACTGATCACATGGACCACAGCCTTGTCTAGCTCAATGAAACTATGAGCCATGCCATGTAGGGCCACCCAAGCCAGACGGGTCATGGTGGAGAGTTCTGACAAGACGTGGTCCACTGGAGAAGGGAACGGCAAACCACTTCAGTATTCTTGCCTTGAGAACCCCATGAACAGTATGAAAAGGCAAAAAAGTATGATACTAAAAGATGAACTCCCCAGGTTGGTAGGTGCCCAATATGCTACTGGAGAAGAGTGGAGAACTAACTCCAGAAAGAATGAACAGACAGAGCCAAAGCAAAAACAACACCCAGTTGTGTATGTGATGGGTGATGGAAGTAAAATCTGATGCTGTAAAGAGCAATATTGCATAAAAACCTGGAATATTAGGTCCATAAATCAAGGCAAATTGGAAGTGGTCAAACAGGAGATGGCAAGAGTGAACATTGACATTTTAGGAATCAGTGAACTAAAATGGACTGGAATGGGTGAATTTAACTCAGAAGTTAACATGGAGTTGATTTAACCCACATGTTCTAACACTATTTTTTAAAATTTGTAGTTGACATATAATCACGTAACAGTATTAGTATTAGTTTCAGTTGTGCAACATAATGCTTATGTATTTGTACATACTGGAAAATGATGACTATCCTATGTTTATTTTTGGCTGTGCTGCATCTTCCATGCTCTGTACAGTCTTTCTCTAGTTGCGTTGAGCAGGGTCTGGTCCCTCGTTGTGCTCTGCAGGCTTCTCTTGTGGTGGAGCACTGGCTCCAGGGCGCGAGGGCTTCAGGAGTGGCTGCACACAGGCTCAGTAGTTCTGGGCCGAGGGCTCCAGAGCACAGGCTTAGTAACTGTGGCCCACAGTCTTAGTTGCCCTGTGGCATGTGGGATCTTCCTGGGCCAGAGATAGAACCAGTGTCCTCTGCATTGCAAGGTGGATTCTTAACCACTGGAGCACTAGGGAACCCTTTACTTTTTTCTTGTGATGAGAACTTGTAAGGTTCTTTGTTACCAACTTTCTCATATAAGATACAGCATTAACCCAGGTGACACTACTGGTAAAGAATCCCCTTGCCAATGCAGGAGACATAAGAGATGTGGGTTCCCTCCCTGGGTTGTGACGATCTCCTGGAGAAGGAAATGGCAACTCACTCCAGTATTCTTGCCTGGGAAATCCCATGGATAGAGAAGCTTCTCAGGCTACAGTCCATAGGGTCACAGACGGGCAAGACTGAGCACACACACGCACACATTAACTGTACTCCCTATACTGTACATTACATCCTCATGACATTCATTTTAGTGCTGGAAGTTTGTGCCTTTTGACTACCTTCATCCATTTTGCCCACACTGACCCACCTTTGACAACCACCAAACTGTTCTCTGCATCTCTGAACCCTTTTTAAAAAAAGCTATTTTAAGATTCCACATATAAATGAGGCTATATGATATTTTTCTTTATCTGTCTGGTTTAGCTCACTTAGCAGAATGCCTTCAAAGTACATTCATGTTGTTGCAAATGATGAGAATTTCTTCTTTTTTTGGTGGCTGTGTGTGTGTGTGTATAAAGAAAATGTTATACATACATATATATATATATATTCTTTATCCATTTATCCATCACTGAAGGCTTACATTGTCTGGCTATTGTAAATAATTCTGCAGTGAACATTGGGTTGCACATATATTTTCAAGTTAGTGTTTTCATTTTCTTCAGATAAATACCCAAAAGGAAAACTGCTAAATCATACAGCAGTTCTGTTTTTAATTTTTCAGGAACTTCAAAACTGTTTTCCATGGGGATACATCAATTTACACTCCCTGCAACTGTGTATAAACTTTTTCTTCTCTCCACATTATTACAGCTCTTGTTCTTTCTTGTTTTTTTTTTTTTTTTTTTTGATAAAAGCAATTCTGTGAGGTGATATCTTATTGAGGTTTTGATTTGCATTGACCTGGTGACTAGTCATATTGTGCACCTTTTCATGTACCTGTTGACCAGATGTATGTTTACTGTGGAAAAAAAAATGTCTATTCAAGTCCTCTGCCCATTTTGAAATCAGACTTTTTTTCTCTGTTATTGAGTTGTATGAGTTCTTTAAATATTAACAGTTTGGATATTAACTCTTATCAAGTACATATAATTTGTTAATATTTTCTCTAATTCCACAGATTGTCTTTTCATTCTGTGTATCATTTCCTTTGTTGTGCAGAAGATTTTAAGTTTTATGTAGTTTCACTTGGTTATATTTGCTCTTGTTGCCTTTGTTTTTGGCATCAAATCCAAAACATCATCACAAAGACTGAAGTCAAGGACATTTTTTCCCTTACTTTTTCTTCTAGGATTTTTATGGCTTCAGGACTTATGATTAAGTCTTTAATCCATTTTGAGTTGACTTTTGTGAGTGGTGTATGATAGTGGTGACTTTGTGTCTTTTCAATGTGGCTGTCCAACTTTCCTAACACCATTTATTGAAGAGACTGTCATTTCCCCATTGTATATTCTTGGAGCCTTTGTCAAAAGCTAATTGACTGTATATATTTGGGTTTATTTCTGGGCTGTCTGTTCTGTTCTGTTGATGTCTATGTCCCTTTTTATACCAATACCATACTGTTTTGATTACTATAACTTTGTAATTTAGTTTGAAATCAGGATGCATGACACCTCCAGCATTGTTCTTCTTTCTCAAGATTGATTTTGATATTCAGGGTCTTTTATGGTTCCATAGAAACTTTAGGATTGTTTATTCCATATGTGTGAAAATTTCTACCTGAATTTTGTTAAGGATTACAGTGACTCTGTCAATTTCTTTGTGTAGCATGAGCATTTTAACAATATAAGGTCTTTCAACCCATGACCACAGATTATCTCTTCATTTATTTGTGTCTTCTTTAATATCTTTCATCAGTGTCCTATAGCTTTCACTGTTCAAGATTTTCACCTCCTTTGTTAAATTTATCCCTAAGTATTTTATTGGTCTTGTACAATTGCCTATGTGTCATAGTGAATAATAGATAAGAGTAGCTTTAGAATCTATTTAATAATTTTCCTTTAACATTATGTAGGTGAAATTTTGAATATAAATTAATTCTGTGCTTATGGACAAATTAATTTTGTTGTTTTTGTTTAGTCATTAAGTTGTGTTCAACTCTTTTCCACCCCATGGACTGTAGCCTGCCAGGCTCTTCTATCCATGGGATTTCCCAGGCAAGAATACTGGAGTGGGTTGCCATTTCCTTCTCCAGGGGATCTTCCTGACCCAGGGATCAAAACTGCATCTCCTGCATTTCTAGCAGATTCCTTACCACTGAGCCACTGGGGAAACCCAACAATGCCTACCTAATAGCAATGCTGTGTGGTAAATTAAACTTATTTTTAATATGCACTATTTATTATCATAAACCATTACCTTTAATTTATATTTGCTTTACTATTAATATTTCACTGATTAACATGAAGCTAAAGGACTTCTGTTTCCCTGAATTTTATTCATCTACACACTGATTCAATAAATATTTATTAAGCAACTATCATGGTATTTAGAAAAGGTTCTCCATATACATACTTGTTGAATCTTGTTGAATGCTGCTGCTGCAGGTCACTTCAGTCATTGTCTGACTCTGTGTGACCCCATAGATGGCAGCCCACCAGGCTCCCCTGTCCCTGGGATTCTCCAGGCAAGAACACTGGAGTGGGTTGCCATTTCCTTCTCCAGTGCATGAAAGTGAAAAGTGAAAGTGAAGTCGCTCAGTCATCTCTGACTCCTAGAGACCCCATGGACTGCAGCCCACCAGGTGCCTCTGTCCATGGGATTTTCCAGGCAAGAGTACTGGAATGAGTTGCCAGTGCCTTCTCCCTTGTGGAATGAGTGCATACAATATGTAGGTACTGTCTTAATAGCAGAAATACAGGGCAAATAAAATATGCAAAGTCCTTCCTCCAGTGAAACTTTAATTCAGGTAGGGGTGTGTGTGTGAGTGTGTGTGTGTGTGTGTGTGTGTGTACATATTTGGAGATGTCTGTATATCTGTTTCTATATTTGTTATTAGATGCAGGTAGTTATAAACAAGTACATATTTAAAGTTATTTTAGAAGACTCTATGATAGCTTTCATTACAATTTTTATTTTTCTCTAGAATGTTTAAAATTTTCTTATTTATCAGTCAGTTCAGTCACTCAGTTTTGTCTGACTCTTTGTGACCCCATGGACTACAGAATGCCAGGTTTCCCTGTCCATCACCAACTCCCAGAGCTTGCTCAAACTTACGTCTATTGAGTCAGTGATACCATCCAACCATCTAATCCTGTCATCCCCTTCTCCTCCTGCCTTCAGTCTTTCTCAGCATCAGGGTCTTTTCCAGTGAGTCAGTTCTTCCCATCACGCGGTCAAAGTGTTGGAGTTTCAGCTTCAGCATCAGTCCTTCCAATGAATATTCAAGACTGATTTCCTTTAGGATTGACTGGTTGGATCTCCTTGCAATCCAAGGGACTCTCAAGAGTCTTCTCCAACACCACAGTTCAAAAGCATCAGTTCTTCGGTGCTCAGCTTTCTTTATAGTCCAACTCTCACATCCATACACGACTACTGGAAAAACCATGGCTTTGACTAGACAGACCTTTGTCTGGCTTCCCTGTTGGCTCAGTGTTAAAGAACGTACCTGCCAGTGCAGGAGATACCCAGTTCATCAATGGGTTGGGAAGATCCCCTGGAGAAGGAAATGGCAACCTACTCCTGTATTCTTGCCTGGGAAATTCCACGGACAGAGAAGCCTGGCAAACTATTCTCCATGTGGTCAGAGGAGAATCAGACATGACTTGGTAACTCAACAACAACAATGCAGAACTCTACAAATCAGAAGATCAATACCGATAGACTTGGGTAACAACATCTGTCTCACACTACTCAGTAGAGTGATATTTCCTATTTTGGCCCATTTTCAACCTTATTATTCTCATTGCTGCTATCAGAAACCAGACCCAGGAGCTTGCCCAAATGCAAAAACTCCATGTCTCAACCAGCAGGCTCTGCAGCCTCAGAGGCGACTCAGGACCCAAGACTCTTCTCATCCCCACCGTCCCATCCCACTCCCCGCGCCTGCGTCAACACCTCATTGTCACATTTCTCTCCCCTCAGGCAGCAAACAGCTCCGCCTGGTGGACGGGGGCGGTCCCTGCGCGGGGAGAGTGGAGATCCTTGACCAGGGCTCCTGGGGCACCATCTGTGATGACGGCTGGGACCTGGACGATGCCCGCGTGGTGTGCAGGCAGCTGGGCTGTGGAGGAGCCCTCGATGCCTTGAAATTTGCTCAATTAGGTCAAGGATCAGGGCCCATCTGGCTGGATGAACTGAACTGCGGAAGAAATGAGTCCCACCTGTGGAGGTGCCCTTCCTGGGGCTGGGGGCGGCACGACTGTGGGCATGCAGAGGATGCTGGGGTCCTCTGCTCAGGTACGGTCAGTGCATTGTCCATGGGCTGAGAAAGTAGAAAGTTCCAAGGAAGTTGGTGTCTGGTCACCTGGCGATAGAAGATGACTGAGTTAGAGAGGTCTAAGACATCTACCCATCCTCCCTGAGGGCACAGTTATCTCTGAGTGATGGGCTTCAACTACTATCCTCTTGTCAGTCTCTGATATTTCTTCTCCAGTAATCTTACCTGACGGAGTTCAATTTATTATTCCCAATTAAAATTAATTTTCATGATTTTTTATATAATTTTTGGAAGAGTGAAATACTCGCAAATCACCACCCCCACCCCTTTGCACAGTGAACCCATAGGAAGGAGCGACAAGAATGAGGGTGCACCTCTCTGGGTGGAGTTGTTTCGGTAGTTACCCTATGACATGCTATTTTGCACTAGGTCAGTAGGAGTGGAGGCACAGGGGATATCATTAAACAAATCATAAAGAAATTTATGGATTTATGCCAAATTTCAAGTCTCATTTGCAAATTTAAATGTAAATATTCATAGCCATTTGGCTAGTAGAACCAGAGAACTGTGGATGAAATGCTCTGAGTCATAGCTTCTCCTTCTGTTGTTATTAGGAAAGATTCTTTGTCTATGTTTTCTTTTTAAACATCTGCATAAGCCAAAACTTTGAAAGAACACTTAGCTATGTGTTGTGCACTGACACAGCAATGGTGGAGGCAAAGAAATATTGATTCTGTGTTTTATAGTAAGAGATTATATAGTTTACACTTGATGATTTCAGTGATATAAGGGAATTACACTTGGGGGTTTATTTGATAGGAATAAAAGTAAGGAGGCAAATATAATTTTTGAAGAAGCTGAAAGAGAGTTATCATAGCTAGAGGGATGGCAGGGCAATGGGAGCTGAAAAAGCCACCTGTGGGGTTCTCTGAGCAGCACTGAGGGTCCAGGTGTGGTGTGGAGGATGCTTTGTGTGCCTAAGGACACAGGATATATCAGTACAGCAAGGGACCAGACAAGGATATATCTGACCACAGTTTCATTTTGCCTTTGTTGCTTCATATAAGTTGATTCATATAAATAAATGGCCCTTTGAAATGGCAGTTTCCCTTTCTTTGATTATCCAAGTCTCTCATAAACATTTTGGAGGACTTAAAACTGTCCACTTGTTTTTCTCCTGCACTTCTAAAAAGATAAGAGCATTGTTTTATTGTGATTTACATTCCCAACATCGGCCAAAATTTCTGAATATAAAAGACTCTAAAAAGATGCTTGTATTTGTAATAAACCACATGAAAATAGATTCTCAATATTGCCTTCAAAATAACATCCTCCTACTTAAATATCAGACCTCTGAAGAGGATTCAGATATGACTCCTTTGTAGCCTCTCCTCTCTCTCCATTTCATTTCCCAGTCAGAGGTTGGGGAATTTTCTGGGACTCTAAGGACCCACTCTCCTTGGCCTTTGCTGCACCTTGATGTAAAGTTCACATTGATCCCCTCTCGCTTTCAGAGGGGAATGGGCAGCCTAAAGGTTGAGGGCAGGTCTGGTCTTCTAGGAAGATACTTGATCTTTGTGGCCCTCTGAAATGCCACATACCTCATCCAACAGAGATACTTCCTACACCTCAGGCCACACAGTGCCCTGTTCCAGTCAAACCAGTAGGAGTCCAGAGTGATGGGTGAAGAGCCAGAGGGTCCAGGGTCAGCTGAGGCTGAAAGTCAGAGGGTTGAGAGTTGGTCTGGAGGCAGATGCATCCCAGCTACAGGGAGAAGAGAGGAGGTCACCTTGATCAGAAGGAGAGAAATAAGGATGGATGTACATGAACAATGATGAAAACCCACCCAGTCCCTTATGACCTCGTGGTTCCCTGGATAAAATCCAGCCTCAAAGCTATAACAGTGAGACTGCCTCTGGGACAAAGGACCCTCAGCAGTAGCTGAGATGCAGAAAATCAGGGCTCTCCCAGGCTCAGGCACAGGTGCAGAGAGAATCCTTTCCTGACAACCTGAGCCCTGAGGTCCCTCCTATGATTCAGGTTGATGTTTCTCTTGCAAATGGACTAAACTTGGAAAACGGAGATGAGAAAGAGTTTCAGCACTATTTATTGAACAGATTGTCTTCTCTAATGATATAAAGTATTACCTTCTTCAAATACTAAATTTCTCTGTGTGTATGTCTTTGTGTCTGTCAGATATTTATATTCTGCCCCATTCTCTCTGTTGTTATACAAGAACATAGTTGATTTTATTGTTTTTAATAACTCACCCCTCACATCAGCCTTCTAGTTCATAAATTTTCTTGCAATGTTCACACACTTACTTTTCCATGTAAAATTTAAAAGCAAATATAAAGTAAAAAATAAACAAGAATTTGTCTCGGGAGACTATCCTATGTGTATAAGACTTATTCTGAATATATTTGAGTGTCTAACATGTGTCAGGCTATCTAAAATAACATGTAAGTGATATTCTTTCTAAATTCATAATCTGGTGGGATTAATACAGAAACTAACAAGGTGTTGAGTAAAAATTATTTAATTAGAAAGTGTAGCCTGTAACCGAACTCCCCACCAGACCAGTTCGATCTCTTTCAGTTTTATACTCCATCCATTCCTGGTTTAATCTACCACACATCCCACCCGCACTCCACTCCTACAGATATTCTTCCCTTTCAGAGTCTCCTTTCCATCCATTTGTAGCTTTTAAGATTGTTCCCTTGTCTGCAGTGGATAAAATGTGAAAGGGTAGTAGGGTTAGGTGGCCAGATGGGAGGAGCACAGTGGATAAAATGTGTCAAAAACTTGGACAAATATTTTCCTCTACGTCTGTCTATCTTTCATCCATATTGAGGATTTTGCGTTTGGAAATCTCTAAATTATAAGTGGCTTGTTTGCTCTCTGCTCTCTTTCTCTCCCTCTCCTTTTTTTGCTGCTATTTCTCAAGAATCCAAATAGGAAAGGAATACGCAGTTAGCATATACATAGGATTAAAATACATTAATTAAATTACATTACATTTAATTAAATTACATTAATTAAATACATTTCTTAGTATTTGCTAAGATTCCCATGTCTAGTAGAAAGTAATCAAACTCAGTTGATTTTCATACTCCCTCTGAAAACTCATTTTCTCCCTTGATAAATCCTAGGCTTTCAAGAAAGATGGCTAGGACAAGCCCCTCCCTCTCCAGTGACTCTCTGAACTTTCTTAATATTCAGACTCATCTATGGACAACTTCTTTTCACAGTCAAGTCACTTAAGAAATTCTGGGAGTTTTTCACCATCAAGAATTATGAGAAATAATTGTGCTGTTTCCAGTAATAATATATGTGAAATCATAATAGGCTAATAGACTTGGTATGATATCTAGCTTTCCTCCTGTGAGCCATAAGTCTGTCTACAGTCTAGCCTGAATTAATAGATCTCCCGCTATGAGGTTCCCTGTCTTCAGTGACTTGATTATTGGCTCCTGAGGGAAAACTGGCCAGAATTCTAGCTCCAGAAATCTCAGATGGCCTTCTAATCTTGTCTGGCTTTTAGTCGTCTAAACCATTGAATCCCATAAACCTACTTCACTCTGGGTTAGTTCAGCTCTGTGCTCAAGTCTGATACCCACTGCAGTGCAGTTTCCTTGGGCCTTGTCGTTTCCAGGCCCCTAGATGAGGAATTCTCATCCTATTCAATCTCAAAATATACATTCTTACTGACTGCAAATTTTTCTGGGTTTCTTTTCATAAACTTGGTCATGAAAATATTAATACAATTCTGACACTAACTGTCAGCTTCTCTCTCCATGCCCCACTCCTAGAAATGAAACGCTTTCACATCCTTGCCTATGATGTGCTGTTTCCAATGCCAAGCGAGGACTATGAACACTCACAGGGTTTGTTGCTGCTGTTGATTGTTTCCCTTAGGATTTGTGCGTCTGGCTGGAGGAGAAGGACCCTGCTCAGGGCGAGTAGAAGTGCATTCTGGAGAAGCCTGGACCCCAGTGTCTGATGGGAACTTCACACTTCCCACAGTCCAGGTCATCTGTGCAGAGCTGGGATGTGGCAAGGCTGTGTCTGTCCTGGGACACATGCCCTTCAGAGAGTCAGATGGCCGGGTCTGGGCTGAAGAGTTCAGGTGTGAGGGGGAGGAGCCTGTGCTCTGGGTCTGCCCCAGAGTGCACTGTCCAGGGGGCAGGTGTCAGCACAGTGGAGCTGCTCAGGTTGTCTGTTCAGGTGAGATGCAGGTCAGGCCTTTCATCTCTGTGAACACCCGGTTCAGGTGAGAAAGTCATGTGATTTTGCTGAAATCCTGTCTTCTTCTACCAGTGTATGCAGAAGTCTGGCTCATGACAAACAGCTCCTCTCAGTGTGAGGGGCAGGTGGAGATGAATATTTCTGGACGATGGAGAGCGCTCTGTGCCTCCCACTGGAGTCTGGCCAACACCAGTGTTGTCTGTCATCAGCTTGGCTCTGGAGTCACCATCTCCAGCCCTAGAACACCACACTTTGGAGAAGCATGTGATCAAATCTCAACAGTCCGATTTCACTGCTCAGGGGCTGAGTCCTTCTTAGGGACATGCCCTGTGACTGCCCTGGGTGGTCTTGACTGTTCCCATGGCAACACAGCCTATGTGATCTGCTCAGGTAAGAGAGGGGGGAAGGGCTACTGGTACTCGTGGAGTGAAATGTCCCCAAGAGCAGAGAGTGAGGGAAACCTGGCTTCAAAAATCGGATATTTCATGGTGAAATCTGCTTCCTCTCATTGTTCATTCATTTTTCAGGTCAGGGCAAGAAGTGTGAAGGGGAATAATATATTTTTAAGCAGCATTATTATTTACAAATAGTCATGGAAAACAAAATACCGGCAGTAAGTGTAGACCTCAGTCATGTTCCCCAACCCAGATAAGCCAAGAGAATATTCCCAGCACTACAGAGTCACTGTTGCCTCCTCGTAACTATGTCCTGTGTCCTCTCCAGTAGAAACAGTTTAACTTCTAGTACCATCGAATATTCACTGGAAGGACTGATGCTGAAGCTGAAGTTGCAGTATTTTGGTCATCTGATGTGAACAGATGACTTGTTGGGAAAGTCTCTGATCCTGGGAAAGATTGGGGGCAGAAGGAGAAGAGGGTGTCAGAGGATGAGATGGCTGGATGGCATTACTGATGCAATGAACATGAACTGGGGCAAACTCCGGGAGATAGTGAGGGACAGGGAGGCCTGGCATGCTGCTGTCCATGGGGTCACAAAGGTTGCACATGACTGGGCAATTGAACAACAACAATAACAACAACCATAGGATATTTTATTGATTTTTGAACTTTATATAAAATCCTGCAGTATGTTTCTTGTGTGTGTGACTTCTTTGACTCAACATTATGTTTGGGATTCACTCATGATGTTGTTTAGAGCAGCTGACTATTCATTTTTATTACTGTAGAGTAGTTCTTTGAATGACAATATACAGTCAAATATACCATTTGACTGATAGTAGAGATTTGAATTGTTTTCTGTCCTTGACTATTACAAATATGATGCTACAACTTACCATGACAATGATTTTGGGTGAAAATCTATGCTATTTATTTAATCCTTGGTCTTTTATTTTCATTTTCTTAATGGTACCATGTTCTTAGATGAGCAAAGTTCTTAATCTTAAGGAAATATAACTTACTAGTTTTTCCCGGTATATTTAGTATTTCTTATATCCTTTTGAAAAGAACTTTGCTTACTCCAAGACCATAAAAACATTCTTCAATAGTATCTTATGGAAGTTTATTTTTCTCTTGCATATAATTGCATATTCCTTCTGAGATTGATATCTATATAAGATAAGGGTCAAGTTTCATATTGACATCTAATTGACTCAGAGTCTTTTTCTGAAAAGATTTTTGTCTCCACTGTGTGCCACCTTTGCCGTAAGGAGAAGGGCATATGTGGCTAAGCCTTTTTTAGACTCTCTGTTCTATTCCATTGTATCATTTATCTATCCTTGCACCAATACTGTATTTTCTTAATTATTGTAATTTTATAGTAAGCTTGGGTAATTTTAATTTGCAGGAGTTACTTTATATTAACTACCTATGTTGCCTTTCTTGCCAACTGTGTTGGTCATCCTTGGCCTTTTGCGTTTAAAAAATATTTTGGAATTATTTTGTTATTTTTCACCAAAAGAAACTTCATAAATGTATTTTGATTGAGATTATATTTAATCTACCAGAAATTTGAGGATGATTGACTTTGACAGTTTTGAGTCTCCCAATTCATTGACATGACATATCCCTCCATTCAGTTAGGTCTATCAGAGGTTTTGCCCATCTTTTACTAGGTTTTCTCCTAGGTGTTTCACTTTTTTGAAATTATTTGTATTTCTTTTAGTGAAAGTATCCTAGGAATTAATTCTTTCTGACTTATTTTCACCCTTTAATATTTTTTTTATTTTGACATAATTTGAGACCTGAAAGTTGCAAAAATAATATAAAAATTCCCAAATGACTTTTACCTGGATCTCCCAATATTAGTATTTTGCTTTAATCTTCCTCTCTCTCTCTGTCCCCCTCCTGCCCGATTTCTCCATAAACATGTAAAGTCTTTCTGAATTGGGTTGCAATCATCATGTCCTTTTATCCCTAAAATAATTCAAGAAATTTCCTTGTTAACCAAAGTTCAGTCAAGTCCTCAGCTGACTTCAACCCCAGATGACATCTAAGTGCAACTACATTAAAGATCCCAAGACACAACTGCCAAGTTGAGTCTTTCTCAAATTACTGATCCAGGAAGACTTAAGAAAATGAAGACTGTGGAGACATGTATATATATAGCTTCAGAGACTGTTTTTATAATTTGTGATACAGCAGTGTAGTCAGAACACTTACTATGTGGCCTGAACTTCTAAATAGGGGTGCATTTGTCCTATGACCTTCCACTTTATTGATTCTCCCTTATGCTGAGCTCATGTCCTGATATGCTCATTCTTCAGTTCTTAATTTCAACTAGTAAGTTTTTCAGCTCTAGAATTTTTATTTGTTGTTGTTATCATTATTTGTTTTTTTTCCATCAGGGTGCACATTTTGTCAGTTAATTCCATGGGCACCTTAATCAAGGCTCTTTAAATTCTCTGTCAAGTAACTCTAGTAGCTGAGTATCCTGGGGAACTGTTTCCAATGTCTACATTTCCTCTTGGTTTCTCATGAGATCTATTTTCAATAAATATCTTTTAAAGTACAGACATTGTAGATGACAAATTGTAGAAATATTTTAGAAAATGTTTTATTTTGCTTCTTCTATTTAGGGATAGATTTAGGGACAGAACTTATTTAACTCATTCTTAGTGCTTGAGACAAAAATTGTGGCACTGTCAGAAGCAGAACTCTCCATAGCGAAGGCGAACACTTCAGTTAGGAAAATTTTACGACTATGTTAACCTGGTCTTCCCTAAAGTCTCAGTGGTAAATAATCCGCTGGCCAATGCAGGAAATACAGGAGATGACATTTCGATTCCTGGTTGGGGAAGATCCCCTGGAGAGGAAATGTCAATCCATTCCAGTATTCTTGCCTTGAAAATCCCATGGACAAGAGGAGTCTGCTGTACTACAGTCCATAGGGTCAAAAAGAGTTGGAAACTACTGAGCAACTGCTGCTGCTGCTGCTAAGTCGCTTCAGTCGTGTCTGACTCTGTGCAACCCCATAGACGGCAGCCCACCAGGCTCCCCTGTTCCTGGGATTCTCCAGGCAAGAACGCTGCAGTGGGTTGCCATTTCCTTCTCCAACTGAGCAACTAAACAACTGCAATAACTGCTATGTTACATTTTTCTTCTCAGACCCCACTGCTTGTTGTTATTTAGTTTAATTCAGTTTCCTGTTTTTCAATCACCAACACCCTGATCATTGCTGTTTCTGCAGGAAACCAGACCCAAGTGCTGCCCCATTGCAATGACTCCCTGTCAGAATCAGCAGGCTCTGCAGCCTCAGAGGAGAGCGCCCCCTACTGCTCAGGTGAGGGTCCCACAGGACAGAAGATCCTTCTCATTCCCCAGGTCACCTTCCCATTGTCCCATTTCTCTCTCCTCAGACAGCAGACAGCTCCGCCTGGTGGCCGGGGGCGGTCCCTGCGCCGGGAGAGTGGAGATCCTTGACCAGGGCTCCTGGGGCACCATCTGTGATGACGGCTGGGACCTGGACGATGCCCGCGTGGTGTGCAGGCAGCTGGGCTGTGTAGACGCCCTCAATGCCATGGGGTCTGCTCACTTCGGGGCAGGATCAGGGCCCATCTGGCTGGACGACCTGAACTGCACAGGAAATGAGTCTCACGTGTGGAGGTGCCCTTCCCAGGGCTGGGGGAGGCACGACTGCAGACACAAGGAGGACGCGGGGGTCGTCTGCTCAGGTCTGCGCTGCGCACTGTCCACAGCCTGGGGGAGGGGTGGGGCCCTGGAGGACGGGGTCTGAGCCCTGAGGAAGAGATGCTGAAAGGACCAGAGTAGGAGGCTTCCTCCCGCGGAGCCTGTCTTTCCAGTAGACGTGAAGACGAGGTGCTTTCACTTCCTCCTGCATCAGCTGAGATTCTGGTCCTTTCTTTTCCCCAGTATTTCCTGGCAGAGCCGTTTCTGACAGTTAACACTTGAAAGCACGGCTCTTTCTGCAGTTACCTGTGGTAGTAACATCTTGAAATCCTTGGCTCCCCCAATTGCGCTAGTAGTAAATAACCTGCCTGCCAATGCAGGACATATAAAAGATGAGAGTTCAGTCCCTGGGTTAGGAAGATCCCCTGGAGGAGGGCATGACAACCCACTCCAGTATTCTTGCCTGAGAATCCCATGGACACAGGAGCCTGACATAGTGAAAACTCAGATTTTTCCTTTACAGTTCTTTTTGCTAGGAGTCTGAAGAGAGTCTCCATGGGCCAACATCCCAGGGTCCACAGGGCTGTGTTCTTCCTGGAGTCTCTGGGAGGACTCCTTTCCCAGCCTTTTGTGGTTTCTGTGTGGCCTCATTGCTTGGCTCAGAGCCCTCTTCTTCAACAACAGTGCCTCTTCCAACCATTCTCCCTCACTCACATTTCCCTCTGACTGGAGCTGGAAAAGATGATGCATTTCTCAGTGTAGAGGGTTTAAAGATGTGTTAGACGGGGCTCACATAGTTACTCCTCAATATTTGAGCTTTATCTCTCCATCCCAAGGTCCTTATTAATCACATCTGTAAAGTCCCTTTTGAAATCTGAGGTATCATGTCACAGGTTCTGGGATTAGGCTGTGGACACCTCTGGGGGTCCATTAGTTTGCCAACCACCTCAGTGTCCACATCACATTCTGTTCTTTTAGAAATTTTGTCAGGAAGCAGGGATCAGCTCCTATCACTGCAGGTGCCCAAGTTGGCCTTGCTCTCTGTTCATATCTACACTGTTGTGGCAGAAATAGGTGTACAGACGTTAATGCACAAAGTCAGGTGAAAGGGAGGCAAAAGTCAGTCTTGTCACCCAGTGGGTATTTCCTCTGCTGGGTCAGGGGTGTGTGGTCACTATTTCTGGGGGAGAGGAAAACCCAGAGCACTGAGTGCAGTGCTCACTGTGTCCCATCTCCTCTGTTTCAGTCTTAGAGTTCCTGGCCCTCAGGATGGTGAGCGAGGACCAGCAGTGTGCTGGGTGGCTGGAAGTTTTCTACAACGGGACCTGGGACAGTGTCTGCCTCAGCCCCATGGAAGACATCACCGTGTCCATGATCTGCAGACAGCTTGGCTGTGGGGACAGCGGAAATCTCAACTCTTCTGTTGCTCTTAGGGAAGGCTCTAGACCCCGCTGGGTAGATGGAATCCAGTGCCGGAGAGCTGATACCTCTCTCTGGCAGTGCCCTTCTGACTCGTGGAATTACAACTCGTGCTCTCCCAAGGAGGAAGCCTATATCTCGTGTGCAGGTGACTTACTGTCTGTTTCTGTGTCACTCCCAACCATGTAGGGTGCTGTTAGTATGATTTCATATTTTCAGATCTAATTGATGGGTTTTGGTTGAGTCTACAAAATGTAGGTGTATATTTGTATTTGTCTCTGTGTCTGTTTGTTTGCTTTTGTTATGACAAGCAACTAATTAGATAAAGTAATTCCAGCTGCTGATAAGATGCAGTGAACCTCTCAGCCAAGTAGCTGATGTAGCTTCTGTGGTCTCTTGTCATTTGACTGTGACAAAAAACCTTAGATACTCATGTTTGGGGACAAGACCACCCCCAGCTGTCCCTGAACCAGAGCTTCCCATTGTTGCTTCTGCAGAAAAAACACCCAAGAGCTGTCCAGCTGCTGCCCCCTGCACAGGTACGTCAGCCCCGCCCCCTCCCCAGGGCCCCAGGGGCTCCTTCCTCCCACCAGGGGAGTCACAGGAGGGGCTGCTGCCTTTTCAGACAGAGAGAAGCTCCGGCTCAGGGGAGGAGACAGCGAGTGCTCAGGGTGGGTGGAGGTCTGGCACAGCGGCTCCTGGGGCACCGTGTGCGATGACTCCTGGAGCCTGGCAGAGGCCGAGGTGGTGTGTCAGCAGCTGGGCTGTGGCCCGGCCCTGGAAACGGGAGCATCTGGCTGGACGAGGTGCGGTGCGGGGGCCAGGAGTCCTCCCTGTGGGACTGTGCTGCGGAGCCCTGGGGGCAGAGCGACTGCAAGCACGAGGAGGATGCTGGTGTGAGGTGCTCTGGTGAGTGAGGGGCTCGGGGTCCGTCCTGGGTGAGCTGGGGCAGCACGGGGGCAGTGGGCTGGTCAGGGCATAGTGGGGATTTTGTATTCACACAGTGTCCCAGTGCTGGGGCTCTGATCTAGGACGGGGGAGCTGGGAGGACTGGACCCTGGTGTTTTGGAGACTGAGGGGTGACTTCAGGCTCAAGAAGGAAAATAGGGCTGCCCTGCATTCTGGCCAATTCCCTTTACCCAAACTCCTCTTTTTCCCTTTAGGTGCAAGGACATCATTGCCCCCAAATACAGCAGGTATTGTGATCCATCTATGGGCAGGGGAGAGTACTCAGATTCTGGGGACCTGTTCTGTGGGTTCTCTGACAGCTAAGGAGAGGAAAGAGTCTGAGGAGCCCCTGGCTTTTGGGGAGAAGCCAGAGTGTTATGTTGGGGAATTCCCCTACTCTGGTTCCTGGAGTCAGAAGGTTCTCATGCCTGGGGTCCAAGTGGCTCTGGTTCCCATGTTGCAGAATCTAAGGCTCTCCCACCTGCCCCTGTGTGTTGCTCCTCATCAGTGAGGCGCAGGTCCCAGGACTGTTTGATGCTCTGTCTTTTGAAGCCCAGGGAGAGGGGATGAGCCGGGTCCTCAGAGGCAGTTTAGGCAGGGCAGCTCCCTGACAATCCCTGGCTCTGCCTCGGGGCCACACTGGCAGGAGTGAGGTTGGCTTGTCTCAGGACGAGACCCGGAGGAGCTCAGTCACTGTCAGTGCACTTGTATCTGAGGCTGGGACGCCATTGTCCAGAGCGCCTGGAAATTCTGGCACAGAGGGTTTCTCTGCCCAGGACCTTCTCCAACCCTCTTTCCTGTTCTCCTTAGGGACCAGACCAGCCTCGAATCCTCTCCCAGGCATCTTCTCCCTGCCTGGGGCCCTCTGCCTCATCCTGGGGGCCCTTTTCTTCCTGGTCCTCGTCATCTTGGTGACTCAGGTGCTCAGATGGAGAGCAGAGCGCAGAGGTGGGCTGCAGGGGGAACTGGGGACCAGGGAGCGTGTGTGCAGGCAGGAGATGGGGCAGGGGTGAGGAGGGGAGCCTGGGCCAGGTCTCTGTTCTGAGTTGCAGACTCCATGTGCTCTGTGCTGAGCTCTAAGGGTTGAATAGACAGAGAACTGGGGTGTGAACTCTCATAAGTCATGGCCTCTAACAAACACATGAAAACATGCTCAACATCACTCATTAGCAGAGAAATGCAAATCAAGACCACAATGAGGTACCATTACACACCAGTCAGGATGGCTGCTATCCAAAAGTCTACAAGCAACAAATGCTGGAGAGGGTGTGGAGAAAAGGGAACCCTCTTACACTGTTGGTGGGAATGCAAACTAGTATAGCCGTTATGGAGAACAGTGTGGAGATTTCTTAAGAAACTGGAAATAGAACTGCCATATGACCCAGCAATCCCACTCCTAGGCATACACACCGAGGAAACCAGAACTTAAAGAGACACATGTACCCCAATGTTCATCGCAGCACTGTTTATAATAGCCAGGACATGGAAGCAACCTAGATGCCCATCAGCAGACGAATGGATAAGGAAGCTGTGGTACATATACACCATGGAATATTACTCAGCCATTAAAAAGAATTCATTTGAATCAGTTCTAATGAGATGGATGCAACTGGAGTCTATTATACAGAGAGAAGTAAGCCAGAAAGATAAAGACCATTACAGTATACTAACACATATATATGGAACTTAGAAAGATGGTAATGATAACCCTATATGCAAAACAGAAAAAGAGACACAGATGTACAGAACAAACTTTTGGACTCTGTGGGAGAAGGTGAGGGTGGGATCTTTCAAGAGATCAGCATTGAAACATGTATATTATCTAGGGTGAAACAGATCACCAGCCCAGGTTGGATGCATGAGACAAGTGCTCGGGCCTGGTGCACTGGGAAAACCCAGAAGGATCAGGAAGGATCAGAAGGTGGGAGGGGGGATCGGGATGGGGAATACATGTAAATCCATGGCTGATTCATGTCAATATATGACAAAAACCACTACAATATTGTAAAATAATTAGCCTCCAACTAATAAAAATAAATGAAAAATAAATAAATAAATAAAATTAAAAAAAGAAAAAAAAAAGTCATGGCCTGTCTTATGAGACCAAAAAGAGTTGGGGCTGAACTGTGGATTCAGGTCAGACAGGGGAGAAGGTGCCGAAATGGTACACGGAGTGGGAGACAATGCCAAGGTTCAGGCAGCCCCCGTGTGAGCACAGGGGAGATGAAGGGTGGGTCTGCTGGATCGGGGTGTCTGGGACAACATCTCTGACCTGCTGGGGCATCTCTCAGCCTTATCCAGCTATGAAGGTGCTCTTGCTGTATAAGGAGCTCGATTACCTTGTGACTCAGAAGGAGGGTCTTCTGGGCAGCCCAGGTGGGTGTCTCTGCCTGCCCTCCTGGGCACCCTGGTTGTCACCACCCACTGGCTGTGCACATCTTCTCAGCATCAGCAGACTCCACTCGTGCCCCAGGCTCACAGAGGTGGCTCCTTCAAAGTGGCAGGATGGCCTCTCACAGCCCCGTAGCCCCCAGCCTCTGTCTACATTGCAGGAGCCAGGCCTGTCCCTTCTCAGCCTTAACACAGGTCCCATGGGTGTGGGGAGGGTCATTCTGTGTGTTGGTTTTCTCCACTTTAGGCTTCCTGTCAGATGGTGAGGACAGCCATGACTCCAGATCTGCTCCAGGTAATAGAGGTGAACCTGCTTCAGCTGAGTGTTGGGGAGGAGAGTTTTCCTCTTCATAGAGAGGAGATGTAAGGGGAACAGTTTCCCTTTGATGGACCAGAGGCATCCCTTGTGTCCAGATAGGGTCTGTCCTTTTCCTTCTCTGGCTGTTCTATGATGTCTCACATTTGGGGCTGGGCTTTCTGTGTCCAGAATCACAGGAGACACACACTGGTTTTAAAAATAACATCTGTAAAGCACAGTTTGTCAAAATACTTTAGTAATGTTCAATGGTGGGAGAGTTGCTTTGAGATATATACTTTCAATCAGGAAATATTAAGATATGTAAAAGCATGTTTTAGTTTATGGACACATCAAAATGAAACATGGTCTCAAAAAAAAATCTTTTGAAACAAGGAGTGACAGGTGCCTCTATTTAGCAGCTCAAAAACTCTGGGTCAGAAGGGATCTTAGTATTTCCCAGATCAACCCACTTATACTGTGGTTTCATCTGACCCCTGCTCTTCCCTTAGAAGCCCCAGATCAGAGGACTGATGCCCGTGGTGAGGATTATGATGATGTTGAAGAGGTACCAGTGCCTGGATCTCCTCCTGCCTCTCAGGGGAGCAAGGAGGAAGTGCTCCCATAGAAAGAAGATGGGATAAGGCCTCAGACAGGTGAGTGGGGTTAGCTGATCCCTTGTAATCTTTGGTCTCTGTCCAGAAAAGGGTGAATTTGAGCTCCTCAATGCCAAGCATCTCTACAGTTTCAAAACATGGGTAATCTCATGCATTTAATGGGCTTCCCTGGTGGCTCAGATGGTAAAGAATCTGCAACTCAGGAGACCGGGGTTTGATCCCTGGATCAGGAAGATCCCCTGGAGAAGGGAACGGCTGCCCTCTCCAGTATTCTTGCCTGGAGAATCCCATGGATAGAGGAGCCTGGCAGGCTATAGTTCATAGGGTTGCAAAGAGTCAGACTCAGCTGAATAACTAGCACTTCACTTCACAACCATATGCTATCTTTAATGCTGTCAAACTCCTTGGGGATGAGGAATCACTGTACCTTCAGCATTTATGTCTTCATAATGCATGGAGAAGGGAATGGCAACCCACTCCAGTACTCTTGCCTGGAAAATCCCATGGACGGAGGAGCCTGGTAGTGTACAGTCCATGGGGTCGTGAATAGTCAGACCCGACTGAGCAACTTCACTTTAATTTTCATTTTCCTGCATTGGAGAAGGAAATGGCAACCCACTCCAGTATTCTTGGCTGGAGAATCCCAGGGACAGAGGAGCCTGGTAGGCTGCCATCTATGGGGTCGCACAGAGTTGGACATGACTGACTCAACTTAGCAGGAGCCGCAGCTCCATAATGCAACATAAATTTTCACTTTATATGTGATATGCTTGCATTAAAATTTATAGATTAGGGACTTTTCTGATAATCCAGTGGTTAGGACTCTGTACATTCAGTGCTAGGGCCTGGGTTCAATCCCTGGTCAAGGAATTAAGATCCCACAAGCATTGTGCAGTGGTCAAAAGAAATAGATAGTTTATAGATTAATTGAGTATATTTACCAAATCCAAAGATAGACAAGTGTTTTGATAACATCTCTGTGCTGCCTTGTATATGAAAGATAGAGATTTAAAAAATGTATTGCAGTATTGAAATTTGTGAGGCATTCTGATAATTTAAAATGAGCTCTGTTTGTAAGGTTGCAATGACATGTACAAAGTCTATGGTATATGGTGGCCTTAACATTAAGCCATGTTGGTAGATCATTGTGTTGGGGGAGTGTGTGATTTCCTTGGTGCTGTCTTGCTGCAGCAAAAATTTGAAGTGACAGATGGACCAGAGTTACAGCTCAGTTACAGCTCAGTTTTATTTGGCAAGCAAAGGAAAATACATCCTTGAGGTGTGAGGGCAGGTCGACCCAAAAGAAGCAAAGAGAGGCGACGAGAGAAGCTCAATTTTGGTTCCTCTTTTTATGTGTTTTATCTCCTCCCCTGAGCCTGCCCTAGGTACTCTGGGCTAGCCAGGAGGGCTGTTTGTTTCACCTGAGGTACTCGCTCCAATCCTTGGACCTTTTTTTGTTCTATTTTCATGGATATTTCCCTTCTTTGTCTTTTAGCCACCGCCATTCTGGACTGCTTTTTCCCATTCTAACTACCTAACAATTGATTCAGAGTTTGTGATCAGCTAAGGTCTAATTTCCTCCAGATATTTTAGTGGTCAAGAGAAAACATTCTTTCTCTGGAAAGGAGTATTTCTCCATCTGAGGGCCTATGTGCTCCCTAGGGAGGGGCCATCTGTGGATGCACCCGTGATACTATTTGTAGACATTTAGGAGCATGCATCAAGGCTACTAAGAGCAGAGTTGGTTTGTGAGTGAGGAACTCAGAATTTTCCTGTCTCCACTCCCCCTCTAATTGTGATTTCAGGTCTGTCAGTTGTGAAAGGAGAACATTTAAATTCATTGTTAGGCTCTTACCATTCCTGGGCATTTCGTTGCTGATTGTGTGGCCTGGAGGCAGGTCTTCACAGAGGTCCAGTGTGAGCACAGGTCTCCTGTGATGCAGGGTTTCCACGTGAGCTGAGGCCCCAGAGACCACATGGACCAGATCTGAGAGGACAGCTGGGATCCATCCTCACTGTAACTGACGTGAAATAGTCTGAGCATCCCTGCCCACACCTCGGTCCCAGGGATGGTTTGTTATCACAACTTGCTTAACTCACTTCCTCCACACTGTTTGGTCCCCTTGTCTCAGTTCTAATCATAGTTTTCTTTACTATTTCAGGCTCTTCTCTGAATGTCTTTAGAGAGGAAGCTGATCCTGGGGAAGGAGAAGAGAGCACCTGGCTGCTCCAGGGGGAGAAAAGGGACCCTGGATATGATTTTAAACTCAGTGCCCCTGGAACCTCCAGAGTGACTTTCCTGTGACTTGTATTATATACAAGATGATGCCTCAGATATTCTAATTGTCTGTATTTCAATAGAGTAGTGCTGACTTGTGATTGTGTTATATGGAAATTGCTCAAAATGAAATATTCTGAATAAAGTAGTTTTTTTTTTTTTTTTTTGCTTTGTTAATAGTCACCAAGTTCCATGTCAAATGCTTTTAGAGGATTGGTCCTCAAACACCATTTTCCTCAAAGGAAATACAAGATGAGTGCACTGCCCTGTTTTCTCACCTTCTTCAAAGGCTAATGAGGGCATGAATTTGCCTGGGATCACAGATGCTCCAGGTCACTCTTAGAAAAAGCATCTAAAATTGGTCCACATTCACACCCTCCTTCCTAGCAAGATGACTTTTAAAAATGTTCTTGACCAAAAAGTATAGTCAGAACCTGGTAGAGTTATTTTATTTGGTGGGAATGCTTAAGACTTCAAGCCCTAGAGATACAGCATCTCAGTAACTCTGAAAAAACTGCTCCAAAGAGGCACAGGGGAAGTAGGCTATATACAAGTTTGCAACAAAGGGAGCAGGCAGTCTGAACATCAAAGATCAGGTATCAAGTTAAGGAATTTAGCATTGTATGTATGCGAAGATGCAAGCCTCTGGACTTACTGAATTCAATTCTTTCATATGCATACCAGCTATCTGGGGCCAATCCTGTTTCCTTGTTCACCTTTAGGAGTGGCAGTTGGCTGCTTCTTGCATTCCCCCAGCTCCTCCGCAATCACCATGGGGAGTGGGAGCATCCCCTGGATCAGTTTTGGGAGCCCTCATTCACAATTGGAGACCAGAAATCATTGATGGCTGTGACATTTCTTGTTTGTTGATACTGCAGGAGATATTCTCATTTCACAAACTCATGGTAAAAACCCAATCCTGAACATTCCTGTATGTTCTTCCCTGAGATGTCACATCACCTGTTTTTAACCTGTTCCTGGGCACCAGACTTGGGTGTGGGTTTCAAAGTGGGAGTTTGCTGGTGGGAGAGATTGAATACAGCTTTCCTTATCCTGCCTAAATTTTCATGGGCCAGTTTAAACTCTAACTCTAGGTAACTACCTCTGCCTTTTCATCTCTCATTCCCTAGGTTACTTTATCTGTTTATTCCTCAAGCAGATATAGATTCCTCCTTGCTCTCCTCCCATGTCTAGTTGGTTATCAAATCCTTCGGAATCCATTCTTTCCATCCCTTCCTATTGTTTCTTCAGGACCTTGCCATTTTTTGTCTGTCCAATTATCTATCCTTCTGAGCAAATTATATCAGCTCATATCTCTCTCTCAGTTGATAGATGGCAAATTGGTGTTCACCCACACCCTGCATCCACATGGGACAAGAGGGCAAGAAAGTGGAGACTTAGGCAGAGGGGATCCAGAAGAAGGGATAGATGGGAAAATCAGGTGCGTTTGTCTATTTACATTTCAAAGATGTGGATGGAGGGGTCTGATATGATTGAATTCTTAAAGGAAGAATTTTAGACTAATGCGCTCCTCTGAAAACATACTGTTTCAAGATTGCTTTTGAAGAAGGAATTCATAGGGCCTGGACTCCATCTCAGGCCTGTCTGTGCTGATCGTGCACGGCCACCTCTCCAGTGGACTCTGAACTCTGTGCTTAGTGCCTGTGGGAATGACAATGGAAGGATAAGACCCCCCTCTGGGCAGGGGAATGTTGAAGAAGAGAAAACAGACACTAATCACCCCTGCCTCCGGACACTATCTATCAGAATGTAAGCACAGGCTTATCGGTTATTAACTATTTGGAATGTAACTGCGGGCTTATTGATTATTGACTGTTTGAACACATAACACGTGAATGATGGGGTTATTGTAGTTGTATTTACCCTTCCTTTGTTTATGTAAGTCTCAAGGGAATTGGGGTAGTGGGTTTGGACGCGTACACATGGGGTATAAAAGATTTTCACAAATGTTGGTCGGGGTCCTTGGCTAAGAGGAGACTCTGCCTTGGGCCCGCCGGTGTAATAAACTGCACTCCACTATCTGCATTGTCCTTCTGAGTGAGTTTGTTTCCCGGAAAGCGTGGCTATAACACTTTAATCTGGTTACTACTGAAAATGTAAACATGATCCTGCTGTGACTCTTCAGGGTAGAGAGAGCTGTCATGTGGGAGTGGCCAAGTAAAGATTACATTTCACAACACCACCGCCCCCACCCCCCAATTCCACTGTGGACATGTGGAGAGGCTGTTGAGCTAATATAAGACCTGAGAGTGATGGCCTGTTTTTTTTTTTTTTTTCATTTATTTTTACTAGTTGGAGGGTAATTACTTTGCAATATTGTAGTGGTTTTTGCCATACATTGACATGAATTAGCCATGGATTTACATGTGCTCCCCATCCTGAACCCCCCTCCCACCTCCCTCCCCATCCCATCCCTCTGGGTCATGCCAGTGCACCAGCCCCGAGCACTTGTCTCATGCATCCAACCTTGACTGGTGATCTGTTTCACACTTGATAATATACATGTTTCAATGCTGTTCTCTCAGGTCATCCCACCTTTGCCTTCTCCCATAGAGTCCAAAAGTCTGTTCTATACATCTGTGTCTCTTTTTCTGTCTTGCATATAGGGTTATCGTTATCATCTTTGTAAATTCCATATATATGTGTTAGTATGCTGTATTGGTGTTCATCTTTCTGGCTTACTTCACTCTGTATAATGGGCTCCAGTTTTATCCATCTCATTAGAACTGATTCAAATGTATTCTTTTTAATGGCTGAGTAATATTCCATTGTGTGTATGTACTACAGCTTCCTTATCCATTCGTCTGCTGATGGGCATCTAGGTTGCTTCCATGTCCTGGCTATTATAAACAGTGCTGCGATGAACATTGGGGTACATGTGTCTCTTTAAGTTTTGGTTTCCTCAGTGTGTATGCCCAGGAGTGGGATTGCTGGGTCATATGGCAGTTCTATTTCCAGTTTTTTAAAGAATCTCCACACTGTTCTCCATAGTGGCTGTACTAGTTTGCATTCCCACCAACAGTGTAAGAGGGTTCCCTTTTCTCCACAACCTCTCCAGCATTTGTTGCTTGTAGACTTTTGGATAGCAGCCATCCTGACTGGTGTGTAATGGTACCTCATTGTGGTCTTGATTTGCATTTCTCTGATAATGAGTGATGTTGAGCATCTTTTCATGTGTTTGTTAGCCTGATGGCCTGGTTGTGAGTTGAACCCTCCCAGTTCCTGGCTGATGGCTCTGCATGGTGTCCAGGGCTCTGACCTACAGTCACGCTTGCAGTCTTCATAGTTCTAGACTGTGCTTGGGGATGGGAAGATGCCCAGGACTTCTCCCAGGGCAGCTTACATGGCTATTCACCATTGGGAAGTGATGAAGTAAATGACATATGGTGAAAGAAATAAAGTAGACCCACCAAGAAGTTCAGGTAACTCCAAAAAATGCAGATAAACAATCAAATTCAGGGAAAGAATATGTGAACAAAATAAGATTTAAAAATTATTATTTATTATTATTATTGTTTTCAATTTTTGGTTTCACTGGGTCTTTGTTGACACACATGGGCTTTCTCTAGTTGCAGCAAGCAGGCACTACTCTTCTTTGTGGACGGCAGGCCTCACCATGTGGGGGCTGCTCTTGTTGTGGAGCATAGGCTCTAGGTGCACAGGCTTCAGTAGTTGTAGCATGCCAGCTCCTATCAGCAGTTTGCGGGTCCTAGAGCACAGAGTAGTTGTGCACAGGTTCTGAGTTGCTCCGCAGAATAAATTCAGTTTTTTTTTTTTTTTTCTGTACGGAGACTGAAATCATAAAAATGGAAGCAAAAAGGGAGTTTGCTGATGGTTTAGTGGTTAGGATTCAATGCTTTCACTGCTGTGCTTGTATTCTATCCTGGTCAGACAACTGTGCAATGAGGCAAAAAAAGAGATTCCTCAAGCTGTGCAATGAGGCAAAAAAAAAAAAAGAGAAGGAACCAAACAGAAATTCTGTTGCTTAAGGTTACAATGAATGAAATGCAACAAAATAAAAAGCGCTACAGAGACCATCAGCAACAGCAGAAGAATCTTTGAGGCACAAGATGAGAAAATTGAAATTAGCCAGCCAGAGGACAAAGAAGAAAAAAGAATGAAAAAGTGTGAAAGAACCTGTGCGAACTTTGGGATGACATTCACAGTAACAACCTGCACTTTATTGGGGTCCCAGAAGGAGAAGAGAGGGAGGAAGGGACAGAGATTGTACTTAAAGAAATAATACCAGGTAAGTTACACATCTGATGAGACTTAGGCATCCAAGTTCATGTAGCTAATAGGTCACCCCTCAGAGTTCACTCAAAATGATCGTCTCCAAGACACACTGTTTATAATCAAGACAAAGAGACAATTTTAGAAGCATCAAGAGAAAAGCAAATGCTCACAAAAAAGAAATTCCCTTATGAATATCAGTGGATTTCTCAGAAGAAAGCTATTAAACCAGGAGAGAAAGGGATGATATATTTAAACTGATGAAAGTAAACCTGCCAGCCAAGAATATTTTTCTCAGGAAGGTTGTCTTTCAGAAATGAAGATGAGATAAAGACTTTCCCAAATAAACAACAGTTGAGGGAGTTCACCAACACAGGTTTATCTTACAAGATTGCCGGAGGGAGTTCTTCAAGCTAAATGAAGAATGTTAATTATTATATGAAAGAAGTGAAATTATACAACAGACTTGTAAATGTAAATGTGTAACCCAGTACAGAATACTCTAACACTGAATATGGTAGTGTGTTAACCAGTTAGCTCTAGTCTAGGGGAAGTATTAAAATAACTATAGAGAAAAATATTTTGTTAGTGATATGCAATATAAAGAGAGGCAAATTTTGACATCAAAAACAGAAAGTGTAGGGAGGGGATCAAAAGGTAGAGCTTTTGTATGTGATTGAAATTAATTTGTTATCAGTGTAATAGAGACTACTATGTCTATAAGATGTTTTATGTGAGCCATGAGGCAACAAAAATGTAAAAACCTACAGTATATTCACAAAAAGTAAAGAGAAAAAAAATCAAAGCACATCATTATTCAAAATCATCCGTTCACTGTTCTAACTGTTGGACAGAACAGTTGAATTGTCTTGGTCTCTACAGCATCCTTCATGATCAGCTCCAGAGGACTCTCCTTTCACAAAATAAAAGACTATTTAGTCTGTTTGTTATGACAAGCCAAAGAACTCTTTCTGCACCTCATCTCCTTCCTTACATCATACAGATGGTGCAGCTGTACTTTTTTAATTGAAAATTTTCTAGTACAGCCACTATGGAAAACAGTGTGGAGATTCCTTAAAAAACTGGAAATAGAACTGCCATATGACCCAGCAATCCCACTTCTGGGCATACACACTGAGGAAACCAGATCTGAAAGAGACACGTGCACCCCAATGTTCATAGCAGCACTGTTTATAATAGCCAGGACATGGAAGCAACCTAGATGCCCATCAGCAGATGAATGGATAAGGAAGCTGTGGTACATATACACCATGGAATATTACTCAGCCGTCAAAAAGAATTCATTTGAACCAGTCCTAATGAGATGGATGAAACTGGAGCCCCTTATACAGAGTGAAGTAAGCCAGAAAGATAAAGAACATTACAGCATACTAACACATATATATGGAATTTAGAAAGATGGTAACGATAACCCTATATGCAAAACAGAAAATGAGACACAGAAATACAGAACAGACTTTTGAACTCTGTGGGAGAAGGTGAGGGTGGGATGTTTCAAAAGAACAGCATGTATACTATCTAGGGTGAAACAGATCACCAGCCCAGGTGGGATGCATGAGACAAGTGCTCGGGCCTGGTACACTGGGAAGACCCAGAGGAATCGGGTGGAGAGGGAGGTGGGAGGGGGGATCGGGATGGGGAATAAGTGTAAATCTATGGCTGATTCATATCAATGTATGACAAAACCCACTGAAATGTTGTGAAGTAATTAGCCTCCAACTAATAAAAAAATTAAAAAAAAGAAAAAAAAAAGAAAAAAAAAAAAAAAGAAAATTTTCATCCTGTGATATTCCTGTGTGGTTTTAATTGAAAAACTGCCAAATCATAAATCATCCCAATACCCTGTCTCTTCTGTTGGTTCTGATACCCTTAATAAGAAGCCACATGTGAGTGTGTTGTGGTTTGTCTTGTGTAACCTTAGAGATAGAGATTTGCAGAGTTCGTTGTGATGTATCTGATGGTGATGTGTGCCTTCTTTTTGAAAGTCAAATTTTGCCTTGTTAATTGCTGAAAGCATTTGCCTTTAAAACAAAGATATCAATTAGCTAAATGATGTCCTCAAAACTAGTTCTTTATATTTAAGATACTTTCTTTTAAAAGTCTAGCATAGTGCCATTCAGTCATTCAATAAACATTAGCTGAGCATCTATTAACTTATAGAGAGTGGAGATACAGAGCTTATACACAGGAACAGGCCTCACTCCAATCCTGGGCCCTGGCAGGGCCTCAGCAGATGCCTGCAGCCTGTAAGAGCCTTGGATAGCATGCCCAGATGCGGAAGGATTCGATGATAAGGGAAAGAGAATCTGTTCACAGACTTTTAGATGTTAAAGGAGGAATACATGTTGCTGTGTTTCCAGAGATCTTAGGCTGGCCTGCAGGCTGGACTCAGCTGCACCAAAGTTCCATGTGCAACAGAGCATCAGTTCACAGAGTTCAAGTCTGAGCAACCACTCAGCCTTTGAACTATGAGGGCCACTCCAGTGGCACTAATCTTGTGTTTAACAGGCTTAAGAATGACCACCCACAGGAGCTCAATAGCTCTCGAGTTGGTCATTACATCAACTCTGAGCAGAAGTGGATTAACCATGAAGCTAATGAAGCTTCACTTTCACAGCCTGTCCTTACACCAGCCCCTTCCAAGTCCCATGAGGGAAGCCCTAGGGCTGTGCTCACAAGGATATAGGTTTTGAAACAGCCATTTTCTTGAGATGAGGAAAAAAATATTCAGCAAAATCATTTCTTAACCAAATGTGAAGTAGTTAATTAAGTGCATGGAGCACTAAATCCAGGAATCAAATTTGTTCAGGAAATCAAGAAAAAACTTAGGGGGCTTAGAAAGTACATGCTGCCTTTTCATTAGCACATTATTGGTGGAAGGTAAAAACAGGATCAAAGATGATGAACTGACTAACTCAGAGGAAAGAAAAGCTGTTTAAGGAAGAAGGTCAAGATGCTAAGAGACAAATTCGGAAAACTGAGCCTGACTGTCAGCACACAGTGATGTAAAGGGAACAGGAGATGCACCAGGGCGGGTGCACTTAGACAGAACTTACATCTAGTTGTTGGTCAGTCAGAAATGGTGACTGAGAAACACCCAAATCCAAGAGAGGAAACAAGGTGCGACCTGAGGGAGCAGCTTGGGATGAAGACACAGAAGGAAGAGGAGATCCAGGAAAGTACCTGCTTCATGTGACACATTCTGTCTTCTTTTCAAGTCTTCTTTCTCCGTTGTATCCATCAGAGGAGACTCTGTTATGCTGCTGGAAAAAAGGACCCCCAAATCTCTGTCACATACACACACATATATACACACACAGACACAAATGCACACATACAGACACACTCATATAGAGACACACAAACACTCATCACAACCTACAGATGTTTGTGATCAGTGAGGCTCTTGCACATGCACCATCTGGAACATGCAGCTTCTGTGACAGGAAAAAGAGAGAGACTACAGAGTCACATTTGGGCTTTTCATGCCTCCACTCGGAAGTGGCACAGGTAAAAACATTCATGTTTCATTGGCCAGAATGAGTCACTGGGGAGTAGAAATACAGCTATTTGACAAGTATTACTGCCTATCCACATCCTTCAGTAGACCTCTTGCAAGCAGTGCTGTCAGTTTTTTCTCACCTTGGAGAAGCTTCTGAGGTACAGCTCTGTGCAGAGATTGAAAGTGATCTGACCCTCTGGAGTGGGCTTGAAGGCATTTTATATTTGGCTCCTTTGGCTGGTGTGTCTCTGACTCCTTACTCCACCGAAGCCTGTGCTGAGTGGGATTAGTCAGATTTGTGTCTTCCCTGCCTCCACCACCCTTCCCCACTCAGTATCACTAACTGCGTAGTGATTTTCAGCATTTGTTCATGTGTTCATTTCTCATCCAATATTTGTTAAACTCCTTCTATGTGCCTTTACTTGACCCTATAGAGACATTGAAGAACAACACACAATGCTTGCTCTCAAGAAGCCCCCACTTTAGAGACAATAAGAAAATTTTTACAGACTGAAAAGACACAGCAGTAATTTTGAGCTGGAGGAATTAGAAAGAGTTCACAGAGGTGACAACTCTGTGCATTTAAAAGCAGGGAAAGATATACATATTTTCTTTCTGTAGTGGGCTTGAAAATATGTCCTCTAGAATTCAAATATGCATAAATGTAATATTTGCTATTTTTATAACTGATTTCATCTTATGCAGTAGCAAGTGGTGTTTGCACGGATTGAAAGTTCCACAAAGTTAACACAGACTCTCCCATTTAAACTTGCAGACTCTCCCATTTAAAATTTGTCCCCCAAGTTAGCTCGGGTTTATGGTAATAATTATCTTGTCGACTCTAGTTGAAGCTCCCTGCTGAGACTGGTTTTCCTATATTTAAGGAGACATCTTGTCTCTCCTCCTACAGATGGTGTCTGGGGTGGGAGGGTCTCCTTACTTCCCAACAGCAGTGGGGAAGGGTCCTTGGTCTGCATGCTCTCCACTTAGAATCTGCTTATCTTTGATTTAGTAGCTTTGATTGCTCTGGTCTCTGGGTATCTGAAGCTGCACTATGGAGGAATGAATGAGGCCAATTCAGTGCCACATTCTCTGTTAGATGTTGCTGGTTATAGATTGTAAAGGGCTGAAGAGAGATGACGGTCTGGACCTCAGCCAGCTCATGACCAAGCTCATCACATGCCCTTGTGAAGAAGTGGTTTTTGGTAAAGAAGCCTTTACCAACCTTGGTCCGATCCGTACAAGGAACACAGATGGTGAGGTGGGTCTCCAACACTTTGGTGTAACAAATCAATTAATTGTTTCTTTTTAAAGTTGTATAGTTATTTTTTAATACTAAAATATTTTGTATATTAATCACTCTGATTGGTCCTGAAAATGTCCCTCTACCAAGGATATTTAATTATTAATTTTCCCAGCAAAGAGATTACTTACCCTCTGAAACCTCCATATTTTCATAGTGATTTGGGCATAATAATGCTACATATTGTATTGCTTTACAATCCATAAGATGAAATGAACAGTCTAAGTTAAAGAACAGGATTCTTCCTGCTCTTTACTTCTGCACTTCTAATTCAATACAGAAGCTGTACAACTAAATTTTTTTATAACAGAATTTCTTCCTGTTACAGTTATGTGTGGTTTGGATTGAAAATATGCCAAATGATAAGTATATAAACATCCAAACCACACGGCCATATCTGATTAAGACCAGAACAGGAGGCTTCACAGTGTTCACCTGTCAGTGTGCTGAGGTCTGTCTTCTTTATCTTTGGATATACAAAGACGCAGCATTTATACATGTTTAGAACTGGCTGTCTCAGCACTGCTCTTGGAATGGGGCTAGCCTTGTTTCTGGTATTGCAATTGACTGCATTCATTGCAGAGAAGAGTAGAAGTGAGCCATACATAGCTTTTACCATTTAATCATATTGAAATATCATTACAACAAGTGACACAACTTACATTGTACTGTTAAGTCCTCACATCAAGTTAAATTATATCTCAAAAGATTTCTTTGGATTGAAATGATTTGTGCAAAATACCTGGCTGACATTCATTCATTCAGGTATACAATAGACATCATTTAGGATATTTAATTACAAGGCACTGGGGATAAGGAGGTGAATTAGACATAGAACATTTATCAAGTCCATTTATAAAGTAAAATTAGCAAGTAAACAACTTAATTCATGAGGTTCACAGCTGGTAAGGTCAAGGTTCTTGAGCAGTAGAACCTCTCTCTGGGGCACAGAGAGAAGGGGTGATGTGTGGAAGACACAACTCTGACCCCAATCACCATCACAGCATGTGGTTCTGGGAGAGTTTTGACAGTTCCAGTCAAGGTTCCAGGTAACAGAATTGAGTTCCTGTTCTAGAGTCCTGGGATTCCTGGGATGGGATGGAGAGAGGGGCCCTAATATTGCTTCTCCGCCACTATGATGTACTACTATTAACTAGTGGTTATTTCTCTTACTAAGGCCAACTCATTTAATTCTAACCAAAACTGTCATCTATACACAAACATAACCCTTCATTTATAGGCAAAGCCACTATACAGAGAGTGTAAGGACCCTGTTCAAGTGCACACACATGGTATGTGGCTGAGCTCTCAGTCAGGCCAGGGCAGACTGGCTCCTGAGCCTGTCCTCCTGATCCCTGAAGTTCATTGTTGACATACCTGGGTTAGTGTCCTCCCCAAAGCTTTCCTCCTTCAAATCTTGGATGAGATTGGACACTGAGATTTCCTTATGTGTCAGAGAAGACAAACCTTCATTAGAGGATGAGTTGGTCCATGCTGACCCTGCATCCCCAGCTCTGGGGTAGAGGATGCTGCCTGGGCACAGCCTGCCAGCCCTGGGTTAGCCCCTCCTTCCTGCCCACTCCATCCTTATAACAGGGTATGGAGTCCCTAACAGTATGTTACCTGCAGGATCTCAATCCTGAGGTGAGACCATGTGTACCTGGTTCACTAAATGCATCCCTGTGTCATCCTGTAGGAGGAATGACTGGACTCCAGGAAGCACATCCTGTATTCTAGGTGTTTGTCTGGTGGTTTCTGGTGATGGTGTGGAGTGGAGTCCATAACTGGGTAAAGAATGGTGACTCTGGGCCCAGAGGGAGTAGAGTATTGACTCTAGTGACTGAGCAGATCCTGTTCCTATTCCAGTGCTTGAGTTTATACTCTAGTTCTTACATTTATAAGCAGTTATTATCACTACTGTGTTAAGCATCCAGAAGGAAATGGGTTCATGTACAGATGGGGGCTTGGAATTCAGAGGAACCCAGGACAAGTAAGTGTTATAAAATAACAGGTTAATATTAACATATTTAGAGGGAGAAAAGCATGTGTTCAATTGACTTTCCTCCCTTTTCATTTGCCTGAGTCTCAAGTAGGAAGGACGGGCATGGTAGGACAGAGAAGCTGTGTCTGCTGACCAGGATGAGGCGTCCTTCCAGTGGGGGATGTGACAGGGCTGTAGCCTGGTCCACAGCTGCCCTCTGTGTTGGCTTCACCGAGACCTTCAGGTGTGGGTTGGGGAGGGTGTGAAGCCATCTCTGAGCTCTGGTGGGGACTCTGAGGCATGTGTGTCACAGATAGGTCCTTCCCCCGTTTGTGCTGAAATGATGAGACTCAGGGTGAGTGGGCTTCAGGGTGGGTTTTTGTGGACCACAAAGGTGCATCACGGGAATCTTTAGCCTGAGGGAGTATGAGGAATGAGGGCAGTATGTTAGTGACGTTGAATTTCGATGGGGGAGCTCTGTCTTGCACCATTAGGGCCCTTCTCAGTCTCTATACTCATCCCTCGTCTACTTTCTGGAGAGCATCTGGGAGCTTCTCTGATCAGTGGATCACAGCAAGGCAGCAATGGCCACACTGGACATCGGTCCCTTCTGCTTGGCTCTGTGCCCTCAATCCACCTGGCTTCCATTCTTGCCACTAACTTTCCTCTTAAACTTAGAATGAATGAACCCTCTTCTCTTTTCTGCTTCATTTGCCTCTTCTTTGCCCCTTGCCTGCAGCCACTGTGCAGTGGAATACTTTCTATTTATTCCTCTGTCTGGGGGCAGTTCCCTTAAATAATATCTTGCATCTTCTTTAGTTATGGCTTATAATACAAGTGCGTTCTGAATCCTATCAAACAAAACTTCCTATATGCAAAAGGGGAAAATGTGAAGTTTAGAAAATGTCAATCTTTCTAAGCTACATATTTTCTTCTAGAGATCCCCACTCCTATTTTGGAGGGCTAGGGTTGAATGATGACTACTACTTCCTCTTTGTTTCCTATAACAGCAATCTCTTTTTTTCATGAAGCATCATTTGTTGAGTAGCTGAAAGTGGTATTTCACATAAAATGAAATGCAATAAACGGAAAGGGATTTAGCATGTCTGAAAATCCCTTATAGGGCTTCCCAGGTGGTTCAGCAATAAAGAACCCGCCTGTCAATGCAGGAGACACAGGAGACGTGGGTTTGATCCCTGGGTCAAGAAGAACCCCTCGAGACAGAAATGGCAACCCACCTTAGTACTCTTGCTTGGTAAAGCCGATGGACCTAAGAGCCTGGAGGGTTACAGCCCCGGGGTCACAAAGACTAGGACACAACTGAGCACAAATACACCTTCTCCAGGACCCAGTGTCCAGATCATTCTGAGAAGAGAAGAAAGACCTGCAGTCTCCACCCCTCAACTTAATGGTTTCCACCTCACCCTCTCCATGGTCACCTGTGAATTCCTGAAACTCTTGTCCTCATTGTCTGCTGCCCAATAAGTATTCTTGTATTTCAAGCCTTCTTGTAGTACTCTGCTTCCGGCCTGAGGTCAGTACTGGGGAGATCAATATTTGATTCCACTAAAGTTATTCTCCACAGGCCAATTGATTCCACAACTTGACCGTGTGCGACCTCACAGTTCTTGGGGATCGGCCAGGGTGATCAGAGGAAAAAAAGGTACTCATAGCTTTCTACACCAGACCCGGTCATAGGGCCTGGCATTCAGCACCCCGGGAGCAGGAGGTCAAAGGACTGTGATGCTCATATAAGGAGATGTTGAAGATACAGAAGCTCATTGGTGTTTGAGCTTCAGAAAGTGGCAGATGCAGCCTCCGATAGTGCCTGAAATGGTGAAAGGTGTCGCTATTGGCTCTCAGGAGGGAGGATGTAGGGGACGGCCTATATAGACCCCGGTTGGCACCCTGATGCCTCCTCACAGGCTGATCCTGCAGTTGGGGCTGTGACCTTGAGGACGTGAAGTCAGGATGGCTATGAGCCGACACCTCTCCCTCCAGAGACTCTGTGTCCTCCTCCTCGGCACCGTGGTGGGTGGTCAAGGTAAGAGCTGCCCCTCTGTCCTGGTCCACAGCAGGTAGTGGACACCTTGATAAAGGGAAAGGGGTATGGAGATGTGGAGCCACATTCTTAGTGTTTTTGGCCAAAAATGAAGCACTCCGACTGTGAATACTGGTCGTTCTCCTGTGGGGAGTCCATTGGTCATAGAGGCAGATTTTACAGAGCAGTGAGGTTTGATCTGGACCGAGGGGGGTCAACCTGACTCCCCTCGCTGTCTCCTTTGTTCTCAGGGAGCTTCTAGGGGTCCCAGTGACTCCCAGTGTGTGCAAATTCCAGTGACTGACCTCAGCTTGGAATCTGGGCTGTTCCCACACGCTCCACATGCCTGGTGTGTGAGCACTGCCTTTAGATCCCCGTATTTCCTGTGTCTGTGCTCCTGTAGGCTCTGTGCTTGTGTGTGTGTGTGTGTGTGTGTGTGTGTGTGTGTGCAGGTGAGGAGTGTGTGAGGGTGTGTGTGTGTGAAGGCTTGGGGAGTGTGTGTGTGTGAGGAGTGTGTGAGGGTGTATGTGTGTGTGAGGAGTTTATGTATTTGTTTGTGTGAGGGTGTGAAGAGTGTGTGTGTGTGTGTGTGTGTGTGGAGTATGTGAGGAGTGTCTGAGTGGTGTATGAGGGTGTGTGAGGAGTATGTGAGGGTGAGTGAGGGTGTGTGAGGAGTGTTTGAGTAGCGTGTGAGGGTGGGGGTATTTGTGTGAGAATATGTGTGTGTGTGGGAGTGTGTGAGGCTGTGTGTGTGTATGTGTGTGTAAGGGGGATGGATCCTGTCTCTGTGAGAGGAACGGGGCCGCTGAGCAGGGATTGAGTCTGTGGTCTGTGAAGCACACAGGGTCTCACAACACTGGGTGTCATGGCCGCTCCTTGTAACTGGACCAGAGACAATCGTGCACCTGCCTTCCTCTCTCTGGCTCCTCTCGCCCATCCCCCGGGCTCCCCTCTGCTTGTTGCCGTGTCTGCCCAGCACTGGGCTCTGTGAGAGGCTCCGCCTGCTGGCCTTGCCTGTTCCCACCAGGTGTCCATTATAGAGCAGAGAAGCCCGCATCCAGGAGAGAGGACCTCTTGTCTGTAGAGATCAGTTGATGCATAGCCTCAGGTGTATAAGTTTCTAAGTCCCTGCCCTGGTCCCTGTGACTCATTTCCTGTCGTGCTGGGGGCCTGGGACGGTCCTTTCCCCTCCCAGGAGCTGCTGTGACTCATAGGGAACACTTTCTCTCGTGCCCTCTCCTGTCCCTCCCTGGGAGCTGCTTCCCCCTGAGTGAGAGAGGAGTATGTCATCAATCCTTCTGTCGTGGTCTGCAAGGTTTCTTTGGACAAATCCGCTGATCTGCTTAGGGGAGTCTTCTTGGGTGACAGAATTTTTTCTTCTCCTTAGACTTTTAGAATTCTCTCTTTGTCTTTGCATTCAGACAGTTTACACTGTGCGTCTTGGAGAAGGTTGTTTTGGATTGAAATTTTGGGGTTACTTATTAGCTTAGAACTTAGATGTCCAGTTTTCCCCCAGGTTTGGGAAATTCTCAGCCTGTCTTTCTTTCTTTGCTAGGTCTCCTTGTTGCATATGGGCTTTCTCTAGTTGTGGTAAGCAAGGGCTACTCCTTGCTGAGGTGCACAGACTTCTCACTGTGGTGGCTTCTCTTGGTGCAGAGCCCAGGCTCTAGGTGCACAGGTTTCAGTAGTTGTGGCACACCGGCTTAGTTGCTCTGCGGCATGTGGAATCTTCCTGGACCAGGGATTGAACTCATGTCCCCTGCACTGGCAGGCGTATTCTTACCCACTTCACCACCAGGGAAGTCCTCAGCTATTATTTCTTTTCTCCTTCACTTCTCCTGTGACTCCATTCAATACATTGTTTCTCTTTATGGTATACACAGTTCCCACTGCTTTCTATATTCCTTTCATACTCTTTTTGTTCCTCTAATTGGATACTTTCAACTGATCTTTCTTCTAACTTATTCTTTTTTTTTTTTTTTTTTTCTTTCCTTGGTCAAGTTTGTTGTTGAATCTCTGTACTGAATTCTTCAGTTTACTCATTGTCTTATGTTCATGCTAAATTGCCTCCATCGCGTGTGACTCTTTGTGACCCCATGGACTGTAGCCCACCAGGGTTCTCTGTCCATGGGATTCACCAGGCAATAATACTGGACTGGGTTGCTATGTGCTCCTCCAGGGGATCTTCCAGACCCAGGGATCGAACCTGATTCTCTTACATCTCCTGCACTGGCAGATGGGTTCATTACCACTAGCACCACCTGGGAAGCCCATTCATTTATTATTCAGCTTCAAAATATCTGGTTAGTTCTTTTTTTTTTTAAATTTTATATGTCTTTATTGCTGTTATTTTATTTGTATTATTTTCCTGGTGTCAATAAATATTTGAATTCTCTTGTAACTCTCTGAGCATCTTTTGAAGTATTATTTTGAATTCTTTGTCAGGCAATTCTTGGATCTCCATTAATTTGAACTGGTTATAGGAGGTTTACTGTATTCCTTTGGTGAGATTTTGTTTCCCCGATTCTTCTTGATGCCTTATCCTCTTGTAGATGTCTGCACATTTAAAAAAGCTGTCACCTCTGACAGACACTATGTCCTGATTTCAGTAGAGAAAGCCTTTTACCTCTGGGTAGGGGCACACTGGAATGTACTGCAGGATGCCTAGTGCAGAGGCATAAGGTGGCACTGGGTCTGGGAGAACAGGAGGCTGTTTGGCTCAGGCTGCTGACGTCCACAGCAGTGACATTGTGTGGTGTTTGGCAAGTGTTGCAGGGGGTCTGCTGTCACTGGAATGGTAGTTGGTGTCCTCAGCAGTGCCTCCGGTTCCAAAGCCTAGGGATCATGACCAGCAGTGGTGGTGGCCAGAGCCAATGGTGTGCACACACTTGGCTTTGGGAGCCTGTTGCAGGAGCCTCTGTGGGGGAGATGATGGTTGCAGATGCTCATGTTGTAGGAAGGCCTAGGAAGGCAGCAAAGGCCAAGACCAACAATGTCTCATTGCTCAAACTCATGTCCATTGAGTTGGTGATGCTATCTAAACATCTCATCCTGTCCTGCCCTTCTCCTTTTCCTTCAGTCTTTCCCAGCAGCAAGGTCTTCCCCAGTGAATCAGCTCTTTGCATCAGGTGGCCAAAGTAGTGGAGCTTCAGCTCCAGCATCAGTCCTTTCAATAAATATTCAGGGTTGATTTCCTTTAGGGTTGACTGGTTTTATCTCCTTGCTGTCCAAAGAACTCTCAAGAGTCTTCTCAAGCACCACAGATTGAAAGCATCAGTTCTTCAGGGCTCAGCCTTCTTTATGGTCCAACTCTCACATCCATACATGACTACTGGAAAACTATCATCTGTGATGTTATTAATCCGTTCAGGTGTAAAATCTGCTGCATCTGTCTGCAGAGCAGCTCACTGTGAACTGTGATTGCTCCTGCCATGTGGTTGCTATTGGTCTTTTGCTCTTCTTTCTTATGCCTAGCCATCTCTATAAGACTGGCTCAGATTTGCAGGTCTGCAGGAAGTGAACCTGAAGCAGGACTTCCATATGGTGCCCCCAAAGTCTAGGGACACTGGTTACTCAGCCTGCTCTTACCCTCCTGGCGAGAGGAATTCTCCTGGCACCCTTGACACTGAGTGATGCTGGTTTGGAGGATGTAATGATGCCTACAAAATGACAGTATCTTGGCATGGTCAAATTTCTTAGGGTACTCCAAATCTTTCTGGAGCTGTTTTTGTTACTGATCGCTGTCTAAATTTGGTCTTTTTTAAGAGGATGGAAGCTGGTGTCTCCTACATCAGCATTTTGGTAATGGCACATTTGAGGTCTTTATTCCTTGAGAGAATGGTTTTGAATGTAGAGTTTTAGATTGGCATTTTTTTTTTTCTTTCAGCAAATCTAAGGCTTAAGTCTACTCTACCCTGACATCTCTTTTTGTTCTTGTGATTTTAGATGTTAGTATAGATGTTTCTCAATTTTATACACCTTGTCTTTATCTTAGTATTTTTCTTTCTGTCAGTTTTGTGCTGTTATTTCCCATTTTAGTAAAAGCAAGCTAGGTATGGTGTAGTAAAAAAAGCAAAATGTATCCTTATATAACATGTTCTGTTCACTTTGGCAGGACTTCTGCTATCATAATTCTTCAAGCACTCAGGTTGTTGAATTCTCCACCATATATTATGCTCTCACTGCAATACAAGGCTGCAGGATTTGCTGTGGTAGAAAAACATATTGGCTCTTAAGTGTTTCTATGTGGAAGTGACATCATTTGTTCTGCCACTTTGTTGAATGAGCCAGATCACATAGTTATGCTTAACTTCAAATAGGCAAGAAAGTATTACTATTTCCACAAACTCATAAAAGGAGAATTTTAAATGTTGCTGAAGACTAGTAATGTCACCATCTATAATGTTCCTGCAAATGAACTCCTTTTTAATGCAGAAACCAGAGTCGTCTTAAAACTTAATCGCTAAAGTGACACCTGATCACTTTTGTCAAATTCCATTTGTTAGCTGCAGGTTACTAGGCACATTCGAGTGTGGATTACACAAGGACATGAACACAGGTGGCAGGAATAACCAGGACACTGTAGAGCCTGTTACCCCAGCCCTCTGTTCCTGAGCTGGATGAGACGCTCCCTGTGGACAGGGAAGGAGAAGGAGGATTCCTTCCTGGATCTCAGACCAGGAGCTGTAACTGAGATGGGGAAGCTGGGCCCTAGTAGCTTTGGGCACATCTACAGGGAGGGCAGCATCCAGAGTCCCTGAAGGCCTGTCCTCAGTGGTATCCCTGGAGCTGGTTCTACAGGCTTGTGAGAAACATCTGGTGCCTCCCTTCCTGCTCCAGGTTCAGTGATGGCACATTGGGGGCTTCAAGTTGGCCTTGTGGGAATGTTTATACCATAGAGGTCAACAAATACTATATCCTATGTGCTTTTTTACTCCTCAGAGAGCTTATATTTTAAATATTATATCACTGCAAGTCTCCTAAAATCTCTCCTGTGTCCTGTGTCTGTTCTCTCTTGCAGATCTGGAGCTGAGGCTGAAGGATGGAACCCACCGCTGTGAGGGGAGAGTGGAAGTGAAGCACCATGGAGAGTGGGGCACAGTGGATGATGACTACTGGAGGGTGAACGATGCATCTGTAGTGTGCAGACAGCTGGGGTGTGGAGCTGCCATTGGTTTTCCTGGAAGGGCTTATTTTGGGCCAGGACTTGGCCCCATTTGGCTTTTGCATACTTCATGTGAAGGGACAGAGTCAACTGTCAGTGACTGTAGGCATTCTGATATTAAAGACTATCGTAATAATAGCTATTCCCATGACCGGGATGCTGGAGTAGTCTGCTCAGGTAAGTCCTGTCTGGTCTGTATGGGGATCTCTAGCAGGAAAAGCATCTGTCTTATCACCAGAATGATTCGAGATTATGGATTATAGTCTTTAGAACATGCTTGGTGAAGGGTCTGTGTGATGTGTCACAGAAAGTAGAGAAGTCAGGTCAAAACTTTCATACAGATACAGCTGTTGTGTTTGACCTCTGTGACCTAGTCTTATCATGGTAATTGTTCTGTATTCTTTGATATAATGGTCAGTAGGGTGTGGCTACATGGTGGTGGTGGGAGTCACAGAAGAGTTGTGGGCAACAAGGTGTATCATACTCATAGGTCCTAAAACTCAGAGTCACCACACTCATTCATGTCAGTATGTGGGGGATGTGCCAATAGAATAGGCTCAACCAAGCAATGGTGACCCAAAAGGGCATGTTAAGACACATGCACAAGTGACCATATGGGGGGTCAGCGTGCAGTTACACAAGGAAAAGATGTGAGGGGTTTTCACTGGTGCATTTAAATGTCCCTAGGTTACAGTCAGAGGAAGCCAGAAGTGGAACTTGTGGCAGAAAACAGTCTCATCTCACTGGCGCACCTGATCAACTGATCAATATCACATTTGCAGGGATGTTGAGGGACCAGGAAAATGAAGTCTTGAAGTTTACAACACAGTAGCTGAAGTGCATCACATATAAGAGGCAGTGAAGCTAAGAGGACCTGAAGTGACTCCTATGAAGTGCTCAGTGCTGTCTATGTGTTTGACCTGGGCTAAGGTGGATGCAGTAAAGACAGCAGTGAAACTAGGGTGTGAGTGGGTGGTCACAGTATTTGACAGAGATGCTTGTAGTTGTTATCATAATTGTGGATTGGATATCCAGGATATTAATCCCATCAGAGCAGCTGCACTGGAGGAAGATACTGTCCAGTTATCACAGTGAATTCCCTCACATAGGGAGCTGGTCTTAGGCAAGAATCACCCCACCTGATGTGATGGTGGGACAAGGGAGCCCTGAGGACACCTGCAGTAGGTCCTTAGCAGCCACAGCCAGTCAGCTCTTGGGTGTTTATGTTGAGGAAGGTCATTGGGAAAGTGATCTTTTCTAATCTCACCTTCAGCAGATCTTTGATGATTCTAGTTGAAGCCCTTAAGAAAACAATTCTTGCCCTTTTCAAAAGGTACTTTATTGAGGTATGACTGACATACAAAACTGCTTGATAAGTATGCATTTGTGAAACCATTACAGCACTTATGTCATAAATCTATCCATCTCTTCAAAACGTTTCCTTCCATTCTCTTTATTATTTCTATTAAAAGTAATTATTTTCAAGGAGCTTTTAAATTTTAGTTAGAAACTTTTGTTTTAAGCAAACCTGTTTTCTGGCATCTCAAGTAACCTTCCTCATTGTCACAATGTCCTAATCATTGTTCCAACTGCAGATAAATTTCTGGAAACACTACAGGTGTCTCTACCATATTTTGATAAATCAGCATCTGAATGAAAATGGAGTGTGTGATGTTTGAACTTTCTGTGAAATTAGAACTCCCAATGTTATCATCCTAAGAAGATTGATGTCTTGATATTAATTCCAGTTAAGTTACATTTAAAAGTAAAGGATTGGAGAGTGTTCTGATATTTAAACCCTGATTGTGGTTTGTACTCCCTGACTACCATTGCTCTAACTTAGGCTGTCATATTTTTATGAATGGTTCCAGGTTCTTTCTATTTCTCCTTTTGTCATTAGTTTCCTCCCCTTGGTCTGTCTTTTCTGTATTTTCAGACAAGTTTTAATGATGCAAAGGTAAGTTAAAGTGGTGGTGATGTAGTAGAGATAAGATTAGAATAGCTTATTTTTTCATTTTCTTAATCGAAATTGAACTCTTGAAATTTCTTCTGGTTAATCTTAGGAGTCAGGTATGGAAGAGAAATTTCAGCCTCAGTAGTGGATTTTGGGAAGTGGAGTACTGTGTTTAGGAGAAATCTAGAGTGGAAATAATGACCAGAGAAGAATGTAGAGAAGCTTGTTTGAAATAAGGAGGAGAATTCAATGAAGGGCTACACAAATTGAGCAGGACTGTGGTGCAAGTGTGCTAAGTTGCTTCAGTCCTGTCCTACTCTTTGTGACACCATGGACCGTAGCCCACCAAGCTCCTCTGTCCATGGGATTCTCCAGGCAAGAATACTGGAGTGGGTTGCCATTTCCTTCTCCAGGGGATCTCTCTCACTCAGGGATCAAACCTGGGTCTCTTGCATTGCAGGCAGAGTCTTGATTATCTTCTGAGCCACCAGGAACTACAGTACTGAAGTGGAAACTGGTGAGGGGATGAAGATGCAAGGATTGCAGGAGGGGAGGGTTGGAAAGATGCAGGTCAACTCTTACATTCACCACAGCCTCTGTGTTACACTTCCTTCCTGCCCTTATTCCTTCCCTCCCTCTCTTCCTTTATCCTGTTTTGGGAGTCATTTCTGAGCTCTGTGGAAGTGCTAGGAGGTTGCGGTTTTTTAGAGGAAAGTTTTTATAATACAGATAGATTCTGTTTATTTAACAAATATAAGTTTACTCATCTTTTTCTCTCTTTTTTTGTATCAGATTTTGGTGAGTTGTGTTTCACAAGTAATGTGTTTCCAAGGACTAGGCCCACTTTACAAAAAATTTTCAAATTAGAATAACGCTGGTTCCATCTCTTATCTTTAGGTGTTGGAATTTGTGTATCTATAATGATAATTCCTTTTGTTACTGGTGTTGTTAATTTGTGTTCGCTCTTTTTTCTTAATTGGTTTTGCTCGAAGATTATCAGTGTTAATATCTTTTTAAGAGAATCACTAATGGACCCTATTGATTTTTTTGATTTGTATTTGCTTTTACTTATTTGATTTCTGTACTCAGTTCTCACTCCTCTTTTTCAGTTATGATCTTCCCTGATAGCTCAGTTGGTAAAGAGTCTGCCTGCAGTGCAGGAGACCCCTGTTTGATTCCTGGATTGGGAAGATCCCCTGGAGAAGGGATAGGCTACCCATTCCAGTATTCCTGGGCTTCCCTTGTGGCTCAGCTGGTAAAGAATCTGCCTGCAATGAGGGGCATCTGGGATCAATCCTTGGGTTGGGAAGATCCCCTGGAGAAGGGAAGACTACCCACTCCAGTATTCTGGCCTGGAGAATTCCATGGACTGTATAGATCATGGGGTCACAAAGAGTCAGACACGACTGAGTGACTTTCACTTTTCAGTTATGACTGTTGTTGCTTTTGTAGATTCTTGAGTCTTAGATCATTTTCTTCTGTTTCTATTTTTATTCTAATGTGGGCATCAACGAAGCATCAAGGTTCTAAATTTTCTTCTAAGCATCACTTTATTTTTTTTTCTTTATTTTTTTCCATTTATTTTTATTAGTTGGAGGCTAATTACTTTACAATATTGTAGTGCATTCTATCATACATTGACATGAATTAGCCATGGATTTACGTGTATTCCCCATCCCTATCCCTCCTCCCACCTCGCTCTCTACCTACCTACCCTCGCTGCATCTTCCCAGTGCACCAGGCCCGAGCACTTGTCTCATGCATCCAACCTGGACTGGCGATCTGTTTCACACTTGATAATATACATGTTGCGATGCTGTTCTTTCAAAACATCCCACCCTTTCCTTCTCCCACAGAGTCCAAAAGTCTATTCTGTACTTCTGTGTCTCTTTTTCTGTTTTGCATATAGGGTGATCATTCCCATCTTTCTAAATTCCATATATATGTATTAGTATGCTGTAATGTTCTTTATCTTTCTGGCTTACTTCACTCTGTATAATGGGCTCCAGTTTCATCCATCTCATTAGAACTGATTCAAATGAATTCTTTTTAATGGCTGAGTAATATTCCATGGTGTATATGTACCACAACTTCCTTATCCATTCATCTGTTGATGGCCATCTAGGTTGCTTCCATGTCCTGGCTATTATAAACAGTGCTGCAATGACCATTGGGGTGCACGTGTCTCTTTCAGATCTGGTTTTCTCGGTGTGTATGCCTAGGAGTGGGATTGCTGGGTCATATGGCAGTTCTATTTCCAGTTTTTTAAAGAATCTCCACACTGCTCTCCATAGTGGCTGTACTAGTTTGCATTCCCACCAACAGTGTAAGAGGGTTCCCTTTTCCCCACACTCTCTCCAGCATTTATTGCTTGTAGACTTTTGGATAGCAGCCATTCTGACTGGTGTGTAATGGTACCCCATTGTGGTCTTGATTTGCATTTCTCTGATAATGAGTGATGTTGAGCATCTTTTCATGTGTTTGTTAGCCATCTGTATGTCTTCTTTGGAGAAATGTCTGTTTAGTTCTTTGGCCTGTTTTTTGATTGGGTCATTTATTTTTTCTGGATTTGAGCTGCAGGTGTTGCTTGTATATTTTTGTGATTAATCCTTTGTCTGTTGCTTCGTTTGCTATTATTTTCTCCCAATCTGAGAGCTGTCTTTTTGCCTTGCTTATAGGTTCCTTTGTTGTGCAAAAGCTTTTAAGTTTCATTAGGTCCCATTTGTTTAGTTTTGCTTTTATTTCCAATATTCTGGGAGGTGGGTCATAGAGGATCATGCTGTTATTTATGTCAGAGAGTGTTTTGCCTATGTTCTCCTCTAGGAGTTTTATAGTTTCTGGCCTACGTTTAGATCTTTAATCCATTTTGAGTTTATTTTTGTGTATGGTGTTAGAAAGTGTTCTAGTTTCATTCTTTTACAAATGGTTGACCAGTTTTCCCAGCACCACTTGTTAAAGAGGTTGTCTTTTTTCCATTGTGTATCCTTGCCTCATTTCTCAAAGATAAGGTGTCCATAGGTTCGTGGATTTATTTCTGGGCTTTCTATTCTGTTCCATTGATCTATATTTCTGTCTTTGTGCCAGTACCATACTGTCTTGATGACTGTGGCTTTGTAGTAGGGTCTGAGGACAGGCAGGTGGATTCCTCCAGTTCCATTCTTCTTTCTCTAGATTACTTTGGCTATTCGAGGTTTTTTGTATTTCCATACAAATTGTGAAATTATTTGTTCTAGTTCTGTGAAAAATACCGTTGGTAGCTTGATAGGGATTGCATTGAATCTATAGGTTGTTTTGGCCCGTGTACTCATTTTCACAATATTGATTCTTCCAATCCATGAACACAGTATATTTCTCCATCTGTTTGTGTCCTGTTTGATTTCTTTCATCAGTGTTTTATAGTTTTCTATGTATAAGTCTTTTGTTTCTTTAGGTAGATATATTCCTAAGTATTTTATTCTTTTTGTTGCAATGGTGAATGATATTGTTTCCTTAATGTCTCTTTCTGTTTTTTCATTGTTAGTGTATAGGAATGCAAGGGATTTCTGTGTGTTAATTTTATATCCTGCAACTTTACTATATTCGTTGATTAGCTCTAGTAATTTTCTGGTAGAGTCTTTAGGGTTTTCTATGTAGAGGATCATGTCATCTGCAAACAGCGAGAGTTTCACTTCTTCTTTTCCTATCTGGATTCCTTTTACTTCTTTTTCTGCTCTGACTGCTGTGGCCAAAACTTCCAACACTATGTTGAATAGCAGAAGTGAGAGTGGGCACCCTTGTCTTGTTCCTGATTTCAGGGGAAATGCTTTCAATTTTTCACCATTGAGGGTAATGCTTGCTGTGGGTTTGTCATATATAGCTTTTATTATGTTGAGGTATGTCCCTTCTATTCCTGCTTTCTGGAGAGTTTTAATCATGAATGGGTGTTGAATTTTGTCAAAGGCTTTCTCTGCATCTATTGAGATAATCATATGGTTTTTATCTTTCAATTTGTTAATGTGGTGTATTACATTGATTGATTTGTGGATATTAAAGAATCCTCGCATTCCTGGGATAAAGCCCACTTGGTCATGGTGTATGATTTTTTTAATATGTTGTTGGATTCTGTTTGCTAGAATTTTGTTAAGGATTTTTGCATCTATGTTCATCAGTGATATTGGCCTGTAGTTTTCTTTTTTTGTGGCATCTTTGTCTGGCTTTGGAATTAGGGTGATGGTGGCCTCATACAATGAGTTTGGAAGTTTACCTTACTCTGCAATTTTCTGGAAGAGTTTGAGTAAGATAGGTGTTAGCTCTTCTCTAAATTTTTGGTAGAATTCAACTGTGAAGCCATCTGGTCCTGGGCTTTTGTTTGCTGGAAGATTTTTGATTACAGTTTCGATTTCCTTGCTTGTGATGGGTCTGTTAAGATCTTCTATTTCTTTCTGGTTCAGTTTTGGAAAGTTATACTTTTCTAAGAATTTGTCCATTTCTTCCAAGTTGTCCATTTTATTGGCATAGAGCTGCTGGTAGTAGTCTCTTATGATCCTTTGTATTTCAGTGTTGTCTGTTGTGATCTCTCCATGTTCATTTCTAATTTTGTTAATTTAGTTCTTCTCTCTTTGTTTCTTAATGAGTCTTGCTAATGGTTTGTCAATTTTGTTTATTTTTTCAAAAAACCAGCTTTTAGCTTTGTTGATTTTCGCTATGGTCTCTTTAGTTTCTTTTGCATTTATTTCTGCCTTAATTTTTAAGATTCCTTTCCTTCTACTAACCCTGGGGTTCTTCATTTCTTCCTTCTCTAGTTGCTTTAGGTGTAGAGTTAGGTTATTTATTTGACTTTTTTTCTTGTTTCTTGAGGTAAGCCTGTAATGCTATGAACCTTCCCCTTAGCACTGCTTTTACAGTGTCCCATAGGTTTTGGTTTGTTGTGTTTTCATTTTCATTTATTTCTATGCATATTTTGATTTCTTTTTTGATTTCTTCTATGATTTGTTGGTTATTCAGAAGCGTGTTATTTAGCCCCCTTATGTTTGAATTTTTAATAATTTTTTTCCCTGTAATTGAGATCTAATCTTACTGCACTGTGGTCAGAAAAGATGACTGGAATGATTTCAATTTTTCTGAATTTACCAAGACTAGATTTATGGCCCAGGATGTGATCTATTCTGGAGAAGGTTCCGTGTGCACTTGAGAAAAAGGTGAAGTTGATTGTTTTGGGGTGAAATGTCCTATAGATATCAATTAGGTGTAGCTGGTCCATTGTGTCATTTAAAGTTTGTGTTTCCTTGTTAATTTTCTGTTTAGTTCATCTATCCATAGTTGTAAGTGGGGTATTAAAGTCTCCCACTATTATTGTGTTACTATTAATTTCCTCTTTCATACTCATTAGCGTTTGCCTTACATATTGCGGTGCTCCTATGTTGGGTGCATATATATTTTTAATTGTTATATCTTCTTCTTGGATTGATCCTTTGATCATTATGTAGTGTCCTTCTTTGTCTCTTTTCACAGCCTTTATTTGAAAGTCTATTTTATCTGATATGAGTATTGCAACTCCTGCTTTCTTTTGTCTCCATTTGCGTGGAATATTTTTTTCCAGCCCTTCACTTTTAGTCTGTATGTGTCCCTTGTTTTGAGGTGGGTCTCTTGTAGACAGCATATATAGGGGTCTTGTTTTTGTACCCATTCAGCGAGTCTTTGTCTTTTGGTTGGGGCATTCAACCCATTTACATTTAAGGTAATTATTGATAGGTATGGTCCCGTTGACATTTACTTTGTTGTTTTGGGTTCACGTTTATACAGCCTTTCTGTGTTTCCTGTCTAGAGAAGATCCTTTAGCATTTGTTGAAGAGCTGGTTTGGTGGTGCTGAATTCTCTCAGCTTTTGCTTGTCTGTGAAGCTTTTGAATTCTCCTTCATATCTGAATGAGATCCTTGCTGGGTACAGTAATCTAGGTTGTAGGTTATTCTCTTTCATTACTTGAAGTATGTCCTGCCATTCCCTTCTGGCCTGGAGGGTTTCTATTGATAGATCAGCTGTTATCCTTATGGGAATCCCTTTGTGTGTTATTTGTTGTTTCTCCCTTGCTGCTTTTAATATTTGTTCTTTGTGCTTGATCTTTGTATAGACCATGGGGTCGCAAAGAGTCAGACGCGACTGAGCGACTTTCGCTTTTCAGTTATGATTGTTGTTGCTTTTGTAGATTCTTGGGTCTTGGATCACTTTCTTCTGTTTCTATTTTTATTCTAATGTAGGCATCAAGGAAGCATCAAGGTTCTAAATTTTCTTCTAAGCATCACTTTATTTTTAAGCCACCAGTTTTGATAGTATATAATTTCTTTTGTATTTTATTACCATAAAATGTTTCTTTTTCTCTGAATGTATTCTTTGTCTTATAGTCTGACTTTGTATGATATTAATATAGATGCTGTATACAGCTTTCTCTGACTTGTGTTTGCATAGTATATAATTTTTTACTTTTTTAATATGTTTCTGTGTTTATATTTAAACATATATTTATAGATAGTATATTGTTTGTCTTATTTTATCTGGTCTGATCATCTTGTTTTTTATTTGGAGTACTTAAATTATTTACATTTAATGTAACTATTGATATAATTGGGTTTAAGTGTACTTGCCTGCTATTTGTTATATCTTTGTTCCTATTTTAATCTTTGAGTATATTTTATTATTTTATCTTAAAACTCTATTGGCTTATTAACCATATCAGATTTTTAGGTGATAATAATGTTGCATTATTTTTTTAAAATTTAAAATAATTTTTATTTATTTTTGGCTGTGCTGAGCCTTCATTGCTGCATGGGTTTTTCTCTAGCTGCGGAGATCAGAGGCTACTCTCTAGTTGCAGTGCACAAGGTTCCCACTGCGGTGGCCTCGCTTGTTTTGGAGCACAGGCTCTAGGGTGCACAAGCTTCAGTAGTCGTGGCCCCTGGGCTCTAGTGCACAGGCTCACTAGCTGTAATGCATCAGCTTAGTTGCTCCGTGGTATGTGGGATTTTCCTAGACCTGGGAAATGTTGCTAATATTTTGCCTTAAATCTTCTCATAGAGAATCAGCATTTAGCACAGTCTCTGCAGCTTTGAGAGGATCCTTGTTTTCATCTGCTGTCATCTCCCTTGAGCTTGAATAACTTTCTGAGGCAGTTTCATGTAGTGTGGTGCCTGGTGGCCTCCAAGTCTATCACCTTTCATTGACCTGAAATCATTTTAATTTTCATTCAGTTTTGAAAAGTATTTTCATAGCTGATTCAGTTCTAGGGTAACAAATGCCCAACCCCAATACTTTAAGTATGTTTTTATATTGTCATCTGACTTTCATTGCCTCCAACAAAAAGTCAGTAAATAATACTTAACCTTTTGTTCCCTGTATATTATGTGTCAAATTTCCCTGGCTGCTCTTAAGATATTTTTGTTTTTTTGTTTACCACTGAATTTCAGTATTTACATTGTCATGTTTTCTGAGAATGATTTCATTACCTTGTTTGGGGTTTGTTTAGCTTTTCAAATCAGTGGATTTACAGTTTTCAAAAAATTTGGAAAAACTTCCTTTATCTTTTCTTAGTATTTTTCCACACAGCCCTTATTTTGAATCTCCATATACACATATTTTACACATTTTTATGTTATCCACTACATGCCACTGTGTTTTCATTCATATTTTTCTGCCCTTTTGCTCTCTTTGGTTCAGTTTAGATAGTCTCTATTGCAGAAATTTACTTCCCAATTCTTTCATTCTGCAATGTCTAGTCTCTTGTGTAATTAATCCAAATAATTGTCCATTCCAACACTATATTTTTTCAGTTTTAGAAGTCTCATGTGTTTATTTTTCTTAGTTTTCCTCCCTGTTTATTTTTATTCCTCATTACGCATATTGATATTAGTGGTTTAAAGATCTCTTCAGCCAGTTCAATCATTTCTATAATTTCTGAAGGTGATTTAAATAATTATTTTTAAAAATGTGTTATGGGTTACATTTTTCCCCTTTGGAAATTCTAATAATTTTTTTGGTTGGATGTTGGGCATCACTAAGCAGTCCTTTACCAGTAAGAACTTTAGAAATAAATAATCAGAATACATCTGAAAATCAGGGAATTGTACTTGTGAATCAAATAAAGTTTTTTCATTGGGTCATCTTCATTCTGTTCAAAATGTGGTCCTTTGATGACCAAATGATGAACTTTTATTTTGGTTTGTCTCCTTTAGTTTTAAAACTTCCCTGATCGCACCTTGCCTGCCATATGCCCCACCTACACCCTACTGCTACAGCAGTAGCTATCCTTTCTGATTTTCTATTCCATTCATCTGTATCTTTTAAAATGGTGTTTGCTTGTCTGAAGTGGGAGACATGAAAAAGGATAGCAGCATAAGTGGTAGATGGGAGGAGAAGAGGGTGATGTAATATGCTAACAACCTATTCGACAAGTGTTTCCCACAAATATATATTTTGTTCATATTAAGGCTTTTTCAACTTGGAACTCTCCAAATTGTGGCTTGTTTGCTCTCTTCCTCCTCCTTCTCCTTCTTCTTCCTCCTTTTAGAATGTCAAACATTCAACATGCCATCTTCTTTCGGAATTGTAAAACATCTATGAAAGAAATTAAAGACAATATGATCAATGGAAAGTCATTCTGTGCTTCTGGCCTGGAAGAATTAACATTGTTAAAATGCCTGTACTTGTCAAACTGATCTACAGATTTAATGCAATTTCTATATAAATCCCAATGGCATTCTTAATAGAAATAGAGAAATAGGAGTGTGTGGTTTAATTTTTGTATATTCATGAATGTCCTGTTTCCTTATCACTATTGAGTTTTAGTTCCATTCCACTATGGTAATGAAAGATAATTGGAATTATTTTAATACTTTTGAATTTGTTAAGAGTTATTTGTAACCTAGCCTGGAGAATATTCCATTTGTACTTGAGAAGAATGCATATTTTTCTGTGGTTAGAATTAGTACAATGATAGTATTAAAATCAATTAGCATTTTCTATGAGTCCTGTTTCAGAAGAAAAACCTTTAATAGGAGATGATCTGGAAACTCAGCTGCCTGGTAAGCTCCCCCTGAGAACACACACTCTACCAGGTTCTTTGACAAATCCTAGGATTTCAAGAGAGATGGCTGGGACTCTCTCTCTATAACTCTCTGAGTTTCCTTAATTCCTCTTTCCCACTGAGGTCACTGAAGAAATCAATGGAATTTTTGCTATTGAGAAGACAAGATGTGATGACATAAACATGAATTAGTGATAGCATCTATATTTCTTCTCTGGAGCTGTCACCTGTCTACAGGTTGGCATCCCCTCATGGATCCAGCCTCAAGACTTTCCCTCATCCAAGTCACTTGAGGACTAGCTCCTGGGAGAGAAAACTGATCAGAATATTAGCCCCACAAGTCCCATGAAAGCTTTCTAAGCTTGTCTGGATGCTAGGTCTCTAATCTCATAGCTGACGTCCTTCTGGGTAGGTTCTGTTCTGCATATCTCTACTTTTTAGTGCCTGCATATTATACATTATCCTTGGATCTGTAGGTCCTAGGTTGCTAAATGAGAAATTCACTTCTTCAACCAATGCTAAAAGATGTGTTTCCAGTATTCAGCCATCCCAGTGATCTGAACTGGGCTCTGTAGTTTCTTGGCTCCTAGACCAAGGAATTCAGATTTCTAACCAGTCTCAATGTGTATGTTCTTGGGATTCAGCCATTCCAAACTGACCTTGCAATCCTCCTGGATTTCTCTTTAGAAACCTGCTCAAGAAACTTCAATTATGATACTAACTGTCAAAGACTCTCTACATGCTCCACTTCTAAAAAGAAAAACTTTCACACCGCGGCCTGTAATGAGCAGTTTCAAGTCAGTACCACGAACATTCACTGGTTTTGTTGTTGTTTCCTCTTAGGATTTACACGTCTGGCTGGAGGGGATGGACCCTGCTCAGGGCAAGTAGAAGTGCATTCTGGAGAAGCCTGGATCCCAGTGTCTGATGGGAACTTCACACTCCCCACTGCCCAGGTCATCTGTGCAGAGCTGGGGTGTGGCAAGGCTGTGTCTGTCCTGGGACATGTGCCCTTCAGAGAGTCAGATGGCCGGGTCTGGGCTGAAGAGTTCAGGTGTGAGGGGGAGGAGCCTGAGCTCCGGGTCTGCCCCAGAGTGCCCTGTCCAGGGGGCACGTGTCAGCACAGTGGAGCTGCTCAGGTTGTCTGTTCAGGTGAGATGCATGTCAGGCCTTTCATCTCTGTGAACACCCTGTTCATGTGATTTTGCTGAAACTCTGTCTTCTTCTACCAGCATACTCAGAAGTCCGGCTCATGACAAACAGCTCCTCTCAGTGTGAGGGGCAGGTGGAGATGAACATTTCTGGACGATGGAGAGCGCTCTGTGCCTCCCATTGGAGTCTGGCCAATGCCAATGTTGTCTGTCGTCAGCTCGACTGTGGAGTTGCTGTCTCCACCCCCAGAGGACCACACTTTGTGGAAGAAGGGGATCAGATATCCACAGTCCGATTTCACTGCTCGGGGGAGGAGTCCTTCCTGTGGAGTTGTCCTGTGACTGTCCTGGGTGGGCCTGACTGTTCCCATGGCAACACAGCCTCTGTGATCTGCTCAGGTAAGAGAGAGGGACAAGGGCTACTGGTACTCAGGATGCTCCTGGACTGAAATGTCCCCAAGAGCAGAGAGTGAGGGAAAATGGACTTCAAAGTCAGATATTTTGTGGTGAAATATGGATCTTCTCATTGTTCCTTCATTTTTCAGGCCAGGGCAAGAAATGTGAAGGGGAATAATATATTTTTAAGCAACATTGTTGCTTACACACAACCATAGAAGACAATGTAGAAGCAGTAAGCATAGACCTCAGTATGAACGCCAATCCAGAGCAATAAAGAGAATGTCCCCAGCACCACAGTCACTGTTGCCTCCAGTAACTGTGTCCTCCCTCCTCTACAGGGAAAACCGCTTACCTAACTTCTTCTAACATAGTGTTTTATCAATTTTTGAACTTTATATAAAATGATGCAGTATGTTGCATCTTTTGTATCTAATTTCTTAGACTCAAAATTATGTTTGGGATTCAGTCATGATGTTGTATATTGTAGCACTTTATTTATTTTTTTTTATTACAGTAGAGTATGACTTTGAATGATCACATGGTCATGTACTGATCAATTCTACTGACAGTATAAATCTGAGTTGTTTCCAGTTCTTGACTATTACAAATATGATACTACAGATTACCATGACAATGTCTTTGGATGCAAATATGTGTTACTTACTTTGCATGTTTAACCCTTGGTCTTTTCCTTTCTTTATTTAAATCAAATGGTGTCCTTTGATGAACTCATTTCTTAATCTTATGGAAACATAACTTGCCAACATTTTCCTGTACATTTAATGCTTCTTATACCCTTTAATACAGAATTTTTGCCTACTCCAAGATCATAAAAACATTCTCCAAGAGTTTGTTATCGAAATTTTATTATTTTTCTCTTGCATATAATTGTGCATTCCTTCTGGGATTGATATCAGTGTAAGATAAGGGTCAGGTTTCATATGGACATCGAATTGACTCAATCTTATTCTGAAAATATTCTTTTCCCCACTTCAGAGACGCCTTTCTCATAATCAGAAGGGCAAGTATGTCTGTCCTTTTTAAGACTCTATTCTGTTCCATGTTATCATTTGTCTATCCTCACGCCAATACTGCATTTTCTTAATTATCATAACTTTGTCATTGTTGTTGTTCAAGCACTAAGTCATGTCTGACTCTTTGTGACCTCATGAACTACAGTTCATCAGGCTTCCATGTCCTTCACTATCTCCCAGAGTTTCAAACTTTGTAGTAAGTCTTAATAATTTTAATTTACAAGAGTTACTTTATATTAACTCCTCTAACTTTGTTGCTTTTCTTACCAACTGTGATGGTCATTCTTGGTTGCTTGTATTTTGTATGAATTTAGAAATCAGCTTGTCATTTTCACCAAAAGAAAAGCTTAAGGGCATTTTCATTGAGATTAGATTTAAAAATTTGAGAGGAGACAAAGAAATTTGAAGATGATTGACACTGACAATGTTGAGTTTTCCAAATCATTGACATAATACATCCCTCTGTTCAGTTAGATCTTGAATTTCTCTCAGAGATTTTGCCCATCTTCTACTAGGATTTCTCCTAGGTATTTTATTTTTGATGTTATGAGTATTTTTGTGAAAGTGTCCTGGCAAAGAATTCTCTTTGAATTGTTTTCATCTTTTAATTTTTTAAATTGTGATGTCATTTAAGACATTAAAATGTTGGGAAAGTAATATAAAAATTCCCTTATGACCTTTACCTGGGTTTCTAAATGTTAGCATCAATATTTTGCTTTAATCTCTTTGTGTGTGTGAGTGCCTTTCCTTCTGGATTCCCCTTCTGCCCCATTTCTTTCTGAATATGTAAAATCTTTCTGAATTAAGTTGAAGAAATGATGTTCCTTTACCTTTAGAACACTTCTAGGAGTTTCTTTACAGGACCAGAGTTCACTCAAATCTTTAAATGACTTCACCTCCAGGTGACATCTAATTGCAGCACTGAAAGACCCCACTGAAAGACTGCCAAACTGAGTTTTTTTTCCTGATCAATGACTCAAAATCATAAGCAAAATGAAGTATATATTCTTTTTCTTTAGCTAAAAGTTTTGCCTTTTCATATTGATCAAATTGCTAACATCTGTTGAATCACAGAAAAAGCAAGAGAGTTCCAGAAAAACATCTTCTGCTTTATTGACTATGCCAAACCTTTGACTGTGTGGATCATAACAAACTGGAAAATTCTTAAAGAGATGGGAATACCAGACCACCTGACCTGCCTCCTGCATGCAGATCAAGAAGCAATAGTTAGAACTGGACATGGAAAAACAGACTGGTTCCGAATTGGAAAGGAGTATGTCAAGGCTGTATGTTGTCATCCTGCTTATTTAACTTATATGCAGAGTACATCATGTGAAATGCTGGGCTGGATGAAGCATGAGCTGAAATCAAGCTTGCCGGGAGAGTCCAAAAGTCTGTTCTTGGGAGGGGGGAACGGGATGGGGAATACATGTAAATCCATGGCTAATTCATGTCAATGTATGACAAAAACCACTACAATATTCTAAAGTAATTAACCTCCAACTAATAAACATATATGAAGAAAAAAAAAGATTGCCGGGAGAAATATCAATAACCTCAGATATGCTGATGACACCACCTTTATGGCAGAAAGCAAAGAGAAGCTGAAGAGCCTCTTGATGAAAGTGAAAGAGGAGAGTGAAAAAGCTGGCTTAAAACTCAACAATCAAAAAACTAAGATCAAGGCATCCAGTCCCATCACTTCATGGCAAATAGATGGGGAAACAGTGGAAACCGTGGCTGACTTCATTTTTTTGGGCTCCAAAATCACTGCAGATGGTGACGGCAACCAAGAAATTAAAAGACACTTACTCCTTGGAAGGAAAGTTATGACCCAACCTAGACAGCATATTAAAAAGCAGAGACATTACTTTGCCAACAAAGGTCTGTCTAGTGAAGGCTATGGTTTTTCCAGTAGTCATGTATGGATGTGAGAGTTGGAGTGTAAAGAAAGCTGAGCACTGAAGAATTGATGCTTTTGAACTGTGGTGTTTGAGAGGACTCTTGAGAGTCCCTTGGACTGCAAGGAGAGCCAACCAGTCCACCCTAAAAGAGATCAGTCCTGGGTGTTCATTGGAAGGACTGATGAAGCTGAAACTCCAATACTTTGGCCACCTGATGTGAAGAGCTGACTCATTGGAAAAGACCCTGATGCTGGGAAAGATTGAGGGCAGGAGGAGAAGGGGCCAACAGAGGATGAGATGGTTGGATGGTATCACTGACTCAATGGGCATGGGTTTGGGTGGACTCCAGGAGTTAGTAAAGGACCGGGAGAGTTTGCGTGCTGTGGTTCATGGGTTCGCAAGGAGTAGGACACTATTGAGCGACTGAACTGAAGTGAACTGAACAGAGCTTTCATCTTAGGCTCTATCACTAGGTCATTATTTCCCTTAATTCAGTTTCCTGTTCTTCAGCCCTTCCAGACTTCTGATCATTGTTGTTTCTTCAGGAATCCAGACCCAGGTGCTGCCCCAGTGCAACAACATCCTGTCTGAACCAGCAGGGTCTGCGGCCTCAAAGGAGAGCGCCCTCTACTGCTCAGGTGAGGGTCCCACAGGACAGAAGACCCTATTCATTCTCCAAGTCAACGCCACACTGTCCCTTTTCTCTCTCCTCAGACAGCAGACAGCTCCGCCTGGTGGACGGGGGCGGTCCCTGCGCCGGGAGAGTGGAGATCTTTAACCAGGGCTCCTGGGGCACCATCTGTGATGAAGGCTGGGACCTGGACGAGGCCCGCGTGGTGTGCAGGCAGCTGGGCTGTGGAGACGCCCTCAATGCCACGGGGTCTGCTCACTTCGGGGCGGGATCAGGGCCCATCTGGCTCGACGACCTGAACTGCACAGGAAATGAGTCTCACGTGTGGAGGTGCCCTTCCCGAGGCTGGGGACGGCGCGACTGCAGACACAAGCAGGACGCGGGGGTCATCTGCTCAGGTCTGCGCTGCGCACTGTCCACAGGCTGGGGGAGGGGTGGGGCCCTGGAGGACGGGGTCTGAGCTCTGAGGAGCGATGCCGAAAGGACAAGAGAAGGAGGCTTCCTCCCAGGAGCCTGTGTTTCCAGCAGACGTGAAGACGAGGTGCTTTCACTTCCTCCAGCAGCAGCTGAGGATCTGTTCCTTTCTTCCCCCCAGTGTTTCCTGGCAGAGCCGTTTTTTTACAGTTTTTGTTGAAAGCAAGGCTCTCTCTCCAGTTACATACAAAAATTTTAAACCCACGGTACTAATTTCTGTTTGCTTCCCTAACAATTCACCAATTAGTGGTTTAAAACAGCATATATTTATTTCCTTAATCTTCTGTAGCTTAGATGTCCAGCAAGGATCTCACTGGGCTGGGATCAAGGCTTCAGCAGGGCTGCATCACTTCTGTGGCTCTGGGGGAGAATCTATTTCTTGTCTTTTCAATCTTCTAGATAAAAAAAGAAAAAAGAAAGTTATTCACACAGTCGTGTCTGACTCTTTGCGATCCCATGGACTGTATCCTGCCCTGCCCCTCTGTCCATGGAATTCTCAAACTTCTAGAAACCGCCTACATCCCTTGGTTCACAGCTCCCTTCATCCATTATCAGACCAGCAATGCTGCAGGCCTCCAAATATTATTGAGAGTCACATCTCTCTCTCTAGGCAGAGCTAAGAAATGTATTCCATGTTTAAGGATAGTGGGTCTAAGGATGTGCTTAGACTGGGCTCACATTGTTAATATAATATTTTAGCTTAATCTCACCATCCCAAGATCCTTTTCTTAATCACATCTGTAAATCCCTTTTGTCAGGTATGGTAACATATTCACAGGTTGCAGAGATTGGGATGTGGACATTTTGGGGTTAATTATTCTGCCTATCTCCCTAATATCCACATCACATCCCTTGACATACTCTTCAAAGATTTGGTCAGGAAGCTGGATTCAGCTGCCCCTCCCTGATTAGCGCCCACACAGTTTGGTCTTCCTCTCAGTTCATATCCACTACAGCATTGTGGTAGAAATAGAAGGAGAGACACAAATGGACAAAGTCAGTTAAAAGGGAGACAATCTCAGTCTTGTCATCTAGTGGGTATCTCTTGAACAAGGTCAGAGATGAATGTTCACCATTTCTAGAAGAAAGGAAAACCTAAAACATCCAGCAAAGTTTTCACTGTGTCCTGTCTCCTCCCCTTTCAATCTTAGAGTTCCTGGCCCTCAGGATGGTGAGTGAGGACCAGCAGTGTGCTGGGTGGCTGGAAGTTTTCTACAACGGGACCTGGGGCAGTGTCTGCCGCAACCCCATGGAGGACATCACTGTGTCCATGATCTGCAGACAGCTTGGCTGTGGGGACAGTGGAACCCTCAACTCTTCTGTTGCTCTTAGAGAAGGTTCTAGACCCCAGTGGGTGGATGGAATCCGGTGTCGGAGAACTGACACCTCTCTCTGGCAGTGTCCTTCTGACCCTTGGAATTACACTTCATGTTCTCCAGAGGAGGAAGCCTACATCTCGTGTGCAGGTGACTTACAGTTTCTGTGTGTCTGTCCTAACCCTGTAGGATGCAGTGAGATTTGATATTTTAAAATCTAAGTGGTGAGTTTAATTTGGGTCCACAAAATGACACTAAGTGAAATTGTTAGTTGCTCAATCATGTCCGACTCTTTGTGTCTGCATGGACTATAGCCTGCCAGGCTCCTCTGTCCATGGAATTCTCCAGGCAAGAATACTGGAATGGGTTTCCATTCCCTTCTCCAGGGGATCATCCCAACCTAGGTATTGCAATTGAGTCTCCTGCACTGCAGTCAGATTCTTTACTGTCTGAGCCACCAGAGAAGCCTAAATGAGGTAAGGATGGAACTGATTTTATCCACATATTCCAATCTTGTTTGTTAAAATTTTTAATTGAGATGTAATTCTTGTAACATTATATTAGTTCTAAGTGTAAAACATAGTGTTTATGTTTTTGTACATGTTGGTAAATCATCACCACATGTACAGTAATATCCATCACCACATGTAGTTACAATTTTTTTTCTTATGATCCCACAAGTAAGAATTTGCATGCTGCAACTAAGACCCAGCGCAACCAAATAAATAATTAATTTTAAAAGAGTATTATTCTCTTCATAGTCTTGACATAAGAACATGCATCACATTTTTTTTTTTTAATTCACATTAGGGCTTCCCTGGTAGCTAAGCTGATAAAGAATCCACCTACATTGCAGGAGACCCCGGTTTGATTCCTGGGTTGGGAAGATCCACTGGAGAAGGGATAGGCTACTCACCCTAATATTCTTGGGCTTCCCTGATGACTCAGCAGGTGAAGAATCTGCCTGCAATGTGGGAGACCTAGGTGTGATCCCTGGCTTGGGAAGACCCCTGGAGAAGGGAAAGGCTACCCACTCCAGTGTTCTTGCCTGGAGAATCCCAGGGATGGGGGAGCCTGGTGGGCTGCCATCTATGGGGTCGCACAGAGTCGGACACGACTGAAGTGACTTAGCAGTAGCAGAGTGACTGTCACAAACACTATATACAAAAATATTATCTTCTTTTCTATATTACAGTTTTATGATATCTTTCATGACAATATTTTTTTCTCTAGAATGCTTTAAAATTTTTTATTTATTTGTAGGAACTCTCTATAAACAAACATCACTTCAGTTCAATCACTCAGTTGTGTCAGCTTCAACATCAGTCCTTCCAATGAACACCCAGGACTGATCTCCTTTAAAATGGACTGGTTGGATCTCCCTGCAGTCCAAGGGACTCTCAAGGATCTTCTCCAACACCACAGTTCAAAAGCATCAATTCTTCAGCACTCAGCTTTCTTTATAGTCTTATAAAGAAACATCACTTACTCTTCCTTAAATATTTTTGTAAATATTTCCCCCATTTTTTGCATATATTTTAAAGGTTATATATGTGAATGGGGGGTTATGTTATCAAATCTATAATGGTTTACTTGTTTGACTTCTGCCTTTAATGAAATGTTTCATATGCCATTCTTAATCCCAAAATAACATTGAATCAAGTTTTATTTTCTGCAAATAATTTTACAGTTCCACTAAAGAATATTCAAAACCTAATTTTAAACCTAATTTTGAATTCTTTATTTATCTGAATTTTTTTTTACTATGTGTGATTGTGTAACATCATCACCAGATTACAATTATATTTTAGATATGTGATAGCTTCATCACAAAATAAAAACACATTGCTTCATGATTTCATGGATATGATGTCAAAAGTACAGGTAACAAAGCAAAGGTAGACAAGTGGGAATATATCAAACTTAAAAAGCTTCTTCAAGCCAAAGGAAACATCAATAGAGTGAAAAAGCAAGCTAGCACTAATTATATAAGGTATTATTTTCCAAACAAATAAGGAACTCCTGCAACTCAAGAAAAAATAAATCCAAAACCTAATAACTCAATTGAAAAATTGGCCAAGGGCTTGAATAGACATTTCTCTAAAGAAGACATACAAATGGCCAATGGGTATATGAAAAATGCTTGACATTGTCAATCATCAGGGAAATGTAAATCAAAACCACAAAGAGACATCATCTCACACATGTCAGAATGACGTTTGTTTTTTTTTAAAGACACTTAAGTGTTGGCAAGGCTGTGGAGAAATTGACACTTTCTGTGTACTTATCCACATTAAATGTATAAATTATATTAATAAAGCTATGCAATCCAGGGGTTAAATCTCTGGACTTTCACTGTCACGGGTCCAAGTTCAATCCCTGACCTGGGAACTAAGATCCCATGAGCCACAACACAGCCAAAAAACAAACAAACAACAACACAAAAACTATGACCAAAAAATCTGTATGATTTACAGTGATGTCCCTTTTCATTCTTGGTATTGTTAACTTCCTTTACTCTCTGCTCTTCATTAGTATTGATCAGTGTTCATCAATTTTCAATGAGCCACGCTTAAAGGGTTTTCTATCTTATGCTTACCTTTTTTTCCATTCATTTTTGTTCCTTTTTAAATTAACCTCAACATTCTATATCCTTTAGACTTTCTCATCTAGTTTCTTAATTGGAAGCTTACTTTTTTCACTTTCAGTCTTTCCTCTTCTCTAAATCTAGGGTATAAATTTCCCTTAGGCACTACTTGAGTTTCATTAGAAGAATTTATGATCATATCATGATTTTGTGTTTATTATCATTATTATCATATCTTCATTATCATTATTTCACAATATTTAGTAAATTTTAAATTTATTCCCAGACTTAGGTGTTTTTTGGAAGGAAGGGTGTTGCTGAATTTCCCAAAATAGGGATGGCTAACAATTTTTCTTATTAATTCTTAATTTTATTCCACTGTGGTCAGAGTAAATACTCTGTATGAATTCAAAGAGTGAAAGATTTTGTCCTATTATGTGGTCATTTTTGATAAATGCTCCTAGTGCATTTACAGTAATGTGAACTCTTGCACTGTTGGGTGCATTGCTCTTTGTGTTACTTTTAAATGTGCTGATTATGTTATTGTACATCTACTGTATTCTTTGTTTTTTGTATGTTTGGTCTGTATGCTATTGAAAAAGATACAGTAATAATCCTCCATTTTGATTGTGATTTTGCCTATTTCTTCTTTTCATTCTGTCAAGTATATTTCAAAGCTATGTTCTGTTAACCTTTCTTGAATTTTGATGTCTATATCTTTATTAAGGGTGCATCTCATTATAATCATGAAAATTCCCTCTTTAATTGAGTTAGTGTTCAGTTCAGTTCAGTTCAGTTGCTCAGTCGTGTCCGACTCTTTGAGATGCTATGGACTGCAGCATCCCAGGCCACCCTGTCCATCACCAACTCCCAGAGTTTACCCAAACTCATGTCCATTGAGTTGGTGATGACATCCAGCAATCTCATCCTCTGTTGGCCCCTTCTCCTCCTGCCCCCAATCTTTCCCAGCATCGGGGTCTTTTCAAATGAATCAGCTCTTCACATCAGGTGGCCAAAATATTGGAGTTTCAGCTTCAACATCAGTCCTTCCAGTGAACACTCAGGACTGATCATCCTTTAGGATGGATTGGTTGGATCTCCTTCCAGTCCAAGGGACTCTCAAGGGTCTTCTCCAACACCACAGTTCAAAAGCATCAATTCTTCAGTGCTCAGCTTTCTTTACACTCCAACTCTCACATCCATACATGACTACTGGAAAAACCATAGCCTTGACTAGATGGACGTTTGTTGGCAAAGTACTGTCTCGGCTTTTTAATATGCTGTCTAGGTTGGTCATAACTTTCCTTCCAAGGAGGAGCAAGCATCTTTTAATTTCATGGCTGCAGTCACCATCTGCAGTGATTTTGGAGCCCCCCAAAATAAAGTCAGCCAATGTTTCCACTGTTTCCCCATCTCTTTGCCATGAAGTGGCGGGACTGGATGCCATGATCTTAGTTTTCTGAAACTTTTTCACTCTCCTCTTTCAGTTTCATCAAGAGACTTTTTAGTTCTTTTTCACTTTCTGCCATAAGGGTGGTGTCATCTGCATATCTGAGGTTATTGATATTTCTCCTGGCAATTTTGACTCCAGTTTGTGCTTCATCCAGCCCAGCGTTTCTCACGAGGTATTCTTTACATAAGTTAAATAAGCAGGATGACAATATACAGCCTTGATGTACTCCTTTTCTTATTTGGAACCAGTCTGTTGTTCCATGTCCAGTTCTAACTGTTGCTTCCTGACCTGCATACAGGTTTCTCAAGAGGCAGGTCAGGTGGTCTGGTATGCCCATCTCTTTCAGAATTTTCCACAGTTTATTGTGATCCACACAGTCAAAGGCTTTGGCATAGTCAATAAAGCAGAAGTGGATGTTTTTCTGGAACTCTCTTGCTTTGCGATGATCCAGTGGACGTTGGCAATTTGATCTCTGGTTTCTCTGCCTTTTCTAAAACCAGCTTGAAGTTCATGGTTCACACATTGCTGAAGCCTGCCTTGGAGAATTTTGAGCATTACTTTACTAGCGTGTGAGATGAGTGCAATTGTGTGGCAGTTTGAGCGTTCTTTGGCATTGCCTTTCTTTGGGATTGGAATGAAAACTGACCTTTTCCAGTCCTGTGGCCACTGCTGAGATTTCCCAAATTTGCTGACACATTGTGTGCAGCACTTTCACAGCATCATCTTTTAGCATTTGAAAGAGCTCAACTGCAATTTGATCAAGTCTACTAGCTTTCTTTATAGTGATGCTTCCTAAGGCCCACTTGACTTCACATTCCAGGATATCTGGCTCAAGGTGAGTGATCACACCATTGTGATTCTCTGGGTCATGAAGATCTTTTTTGTACAGTTCTTCTGTGTATTCTTGCCACCTCTTCTAATATCTTCTGCTTCTGTTATGTCCCTACCATTTCTGTCCTTTATTGAGCCCATCTTTGCATGAAATGTTCCCTTGGTATCTCTAATTTTCTTGAAGAGATCTCTAGTCTTTCCCATTCTATTGTTTTCCTCTATTTCTTTGCACTGATCACTGAGGAAGGTTTTCTTATCTCTCCCTGCTATCTTTGGAACTCTGAATTCAAATAGGTATATCTTTCCTTTTCTCCTTTGCTTTTTGCTTCTCTTCCTTTCACAGCTATTTGTAAGGCCTCTTCTCACAGCCATTTTGCTTTTTTGCATTTCTTTTTCTTGGATGGTCTTGATTCCTGTCTCCTGTACAATGTCACAAACCTCCATCCATAGTTCATCAGGTACTCTATCAGATCTAGTCCCTTACATCTATTTCTCACTTCCACTGTATAGTCATAAGGGATTTGATTTAGGTCATACCTGAATGGTCCAGTGGTTTCCCCTACTTTCTTCAATTTAAGTCTGAATTTGGCAATACGGAGTTCATGATCTGAGCCACAGTCAGCTCCTGGTCTTGTTTTTCCTGACTGTATAGAGCTTCTCCATCTTTGGCTGCAAAGAATATAATCTATCTGATTTCAGTGTCGGCCATCTGGTGATGTCCATGTGTAGAGTCTTCTCTTGTGTTGTTGGAAGAGGGTGTTTGCTATGATCAGTGTGGTCTTTTGGCAAAACTCTATTAGCCTTTGCCCTACTTCATTCTGTACTCCAAGGTCAAATTTGCCTGTTAGTCCAGGTTTTTCTTGACTTTGTACTTTTGCATTCCAGTCCCCTATAATGAAAAGGACATCTCTTTTGGGTGTTAGTTCTAAAAGGTCATGTAGATCTTCATAGAACCATTCAACTTCAGCTTCTTCAGCGTTACTGGTTGGGGCATAGACTTGGGTTACCGTGACATTAAATGGTTTGCCTTGGAAATGAACAGAGATCATTCTGTTGTTTTTGAGATTGCATCCAAGTACTGCATTTTGGACTCTTTTGTTGACTATGAGGGCTACTCCATTTCTTCTAAGGGATTCTTGCCCACAGCAGTAGATATAATGGCTATCTGAGTTAAATTCACCCATTCCAGTCCATTTTAGCTCACTGATTCCTAGAATGGTGATGTTCACTCTTGCCATATCCTGTTTGACTACTTCCAATTTCCCTTCATTCATGGACCTAACATTCCAGGTTCCTATGCAATATTGCTCGTTACACCATTGGACCTTGTTTCTATCACCAGTCACATCCAGAAGTGGGTATTGTTTTTGCCTTGGCTTTGTACCTTCATTCTCTCTGTAGTTATTTCTCCACTGATCTCCAGTAGCATATTGGGCACCTACTGACCCGGGGAGTTCATCGTTCAGTGTCCTATCATTTTGCCTTTTCATTCTGCTCATGGTGTTCTCAAGGCAAGAATACTGCAGTGGTTCGCCATTCCCTTCTCCCATGGACCACATTCTGTCCGACTTCTCCACCATGGCCCATCTGTCTTGGGTGGCCCCACACGTCTTGGCCTAGTTTCATTGCGTTAGGCAGGCTGTGGTCCTGTGATCAGATCGGCTGGTTGTCTGTGGTTGTGGTTTCGGCCCGTCTGCCCCGACGCCCTCGCTCAGCACTACTCTCAAGTCGTGTATCTTTTCTAGAGCCTGCTTCCTGGGACACTGATCAAGCTACTCCAGTTTTCTTACAGCTAGTACATTTTCCCATCATTTTACATTCAACCTTTCTTTGTTTTCATAACATAAAGTGATCATTTTGCCAATAATATTTGTGTCAGTTTTGTTTTATCTTAATCCATTTACTGTAAATGCAATTACTGATATTGATGTGTTGGTATCCGCAATTTGCTTTTAATTGATCCACAGGCTTTATGTTCCTTTTTCTCCCCACTTTTTTTTCTTCCTTTAGTATCAATAAATGTGTTATTATTCCAGAATTCCCTTTTTCCTCTTGATTTTCAGCAGCTTTACTAGGAGTGGCGATTTTCATACTCTTCCATTTATATTTTTAAAATATTCTCTATCATTATATCTTCAAATATGACTTCTGTAGTTCTGTCTCTCTGTCTCTGTATCTCTTCTCTCTCTCCTACTCTTTCTTTTCCTTCTCATCTCTCATCTTTAGGACTCCTCTAAATCACTATATTCTAAGTTCTATCTAAAATTCGTTTGACTTATTCATTCACTTTTTAATCCTAGATATTTTATTTTAGGTTGGCAATGGTTCCATTGCTATTTTTATTTGTGTATGATTATTTGTTAATTTTTTTCATCTTTTTACCTGTATATTCTCTCCTTCTCTCTTTTCCCCTAAATACACTTATCATAGTTAAAATCCTTATGCATTTCTCTCATGTGTGTCTCTGCATTCTCTTATCTCTTTTTTTCACTTTGGTCATTTGTCATGTTATCCTAACATGTCAAATATCATGTCATTTTTTATTGAATGCTATAAATTATATGTGAAAAAGTAAGATACTTCTGATACATTTTCTAACACCTGAAAGGATTTACCCTTTGTCTTGCTAGACAGGTAGAGGGGAGGGGTGTGTATCACTCAGACATCTAAATATAACCTAAAACTGAGCTGTAACAAGTGTAGGTTGCAGTTTTGGTAGCACTCAGTCCACGTCTGATTTCTCTGTCCTTATGACATGGACTTTCAGAGATTTCAGTTCAGAGCCTGGATTCTTTGGTAGCTCAGTACCCAAGAGAATGAGAAAGACTCTGCTTTCCAAGTCTTTTTATATAGTTCTTTAGCCTCCTGTCCTTCATAGCTTGTATACTGGGCAGATATTTGAGGAGAAAACATGCTGTGTGAGAGAGGCTCTCAAGACTCTAATTTTGTCACTTCAGCACCAGGTAACTCCCAAATTATGCTGGCTTCCTGTCACAACAATAGTCCTCTGCTTGCCCAAGCCCAGATTCTGAATCATTAAATTATGCAATGAATTGGCAAATTCCCAGAGAAAAAGAAGCTATAGATCCTTGGCTAACATTGAAATAGTCTCCACTCTTTAGAATTTTAGCATATTTAGTCCATGTTGTGTCAACAAATGCTGAATGCATTTACTGTTTCTTAAAAAACATTTTCCAGCTTTTAAAGTTGTATTCAGCAAGACCCAGTAAAACACATTGGCCTGCTGTGAACTCCTCCATTCTCCATGGAAGTGGAAAATTTAGGTTTAATTCTCTCCTTCATCCTTTACTTAAAGTGCAACACTGATAGACTTTCTTTAACCTTTCTTTACATCACTTTTATGTATAAAAGGAGAGGAGAATACAGTGAACCTGTTAATGTTATTTGTTCAAGGACTTGCAGGAATGTAACCTATTTCTGCTCGGTGATAGAACTAGAAGGGCTTTGCTGGTGGCTCAGCTGTGAAGAATCCACCTGCAATGCAGGAGACACTGGTTAGATTGCTGGGCCAGGAAGAACCCCTGGAGGAGGGCATGGCAACCCACTTCAGTATTCTTGCCTGGAGAATCCCATGGGCAGAGGAGCCTGGTAGGCTACAGTTCATAGGGTCTTACAGAGTTGAACATGACTGAAGTGACTAAGCAAACATACACACTATTTCCCCCTAAAGATCACATAACTCCAAAATTTGAATAATAGAGATTCTTGATACAAAGTCCAAGGAGGGATTATATTTTTTTGGGAGAAGAAGCAACATTCTATGATTCCCAGTGGAATCTGGCCAGTGTCAATGATATCATCTCTCATGCAAAGTTGTTCAGTCTACTCAAAGAGATCACATTGTTTGCAAGTAAGTATCCAGATCTGAAGTCTGAAGCTTAGAACCACAAATGAAATATTCTGGGGTAAACCAAGATATTACAGAATCCATTTGTTTTTCAGTTCTGAATGACTGTACCAGGGAGAAGGATTCTAATGGTAGAGGATTCATGATTGCTATCTGAGGCATCTGATAAGGCCAGTTCCTGACTCCACTCCCTTTAATCAACCCCTTTAACTCTTAGGTCAATGGCATCAAAATGTGTGTGCTTTGAAAGGAATCCATCCAGCTGCCAGCTCATTCCAGTGACTCTGAACTCATTTAACTGCTCCCAGTAGAGACACTAACATTTCCTGCAAATCTTTCTCTAATGCTATGCAGAACTACAGATCAGAATGTTAACTCTGATAGGACCTCATACCACCTTCTGTCTCAGACTGCTCACTAGAGTGTTTTCAACTTAATATTTCCTGTTTTATTTTCTTCCTATTTTTCAACCTTATTATTCTCTTGCCACTGGTATAAAAAACCAGACCCAGCTGCTGCCCCAGTGCAACGACTCTGTGTCTGAAGCAGCAGGGTCGGCAGCCTCAGAGGAGAGCGCCCCCTACTGCTCAGGTGGGGGTCCTACAGGACAGAAGACCCTTCTCAACCCCTGGCGTCATCACCCCATCTTTCCATTTCTCTCTGCTCAGACAACAGACAGCTCCGCCTGGTGGACGGAGGTGGTCCCTGCGCCGGGAGAGTGGAGATCCTTGACCAGGGCTCCTGGGGCACCATCTGTGATGACCGTTGGGACGTGGACGACGCCCGCGTGGTGTGCAGGCAGCTAGGCTGTGGAGAAGCCCTGGATGCCACTGCCTCTTCTTACTTCGGGGCGGGATCAGGGCCCATCTGGCTGGATGAAGTGAACTGCAGAGGAGAGGAGTCCCAAGTGTGGAGCTGCCCTTCCTGGGGATGGCGGCAACACAACTGCGATCATCAAGAAGATGCAGGAGTCATCTGCTCAGGTATGGTCAGTTCTTTGTCCACCGGCTGAGAAAATGGAAAGTTCCAAGAGAGCTGGTGTCTGGTCAGCAGGGCAATAGGAGATAGGTGGGCTAGATGGGACTGAGGCACCTCCCCATCCTCCCTGAGTGCACTGTGGCTGTGAGTGATGAGCTTCATTTACTTTCCTCTTATTAATCTCTGCTATTCTTTTCTTCTCCAGTGGACTTACCTGACACTGAAGTACCTTTATTTATTCTCCCAATTAAAATAAATCCTCATAATTTTTTTTTCATAATTCACTTTTTGTGAGAGTGAAACATTTGCTAACTGCCACTTACACATTCTCTTGCACAAGGAGGCTATGAGAAGGAGCGACAAAAATGAGGATGTACTTTCCTGGGTGGAGTTGTTTCTGTACAAACAATGTGAGACATTATTTTGCACTAGGCTAGTAGGAGTGGAGGCTACTCTTACTATAGGAGGATATCATTTACATATATAGAGGTGATCCCTAAAGGGATATCATTTAACAAATCAGAGATTCTTATGGATTTGTGTCAGATTTCAAGTTTCCTTTGCAAATTTAGATGTAAATGTTCATAGTTCTTTGCTGGTAGAACTAGAGAGCTGTGAATGAAATGCTCTGAGTCATATATTCTTTCATTGTTACTAGAAAAGTCTCTCTCCCCAATTTTTCCTTTAAGATATCTGTATAAATGCAAAGTTTGGAGGAACACTTAGCCATGCGCTGGCAAGTCAAAGGTGGAGGGAATAAAACATGAATTTCTGTGTTTTATGATAAGAGATTATATAGTTTATATTTGATGATTTCAAAGATATAAGAGGCTTGTGTTTGGGGGCTTATTTGGAGCAAGAGGACAAATGTAATTTTTGAAGAAGGTGGAGCAGGTTTTACAGTAGCCGGGAGGAAGGGGAATGGCAATGGGAGCTGATGAAGGCAACTGTGAGGTCTCTGAGCAGCACTGAGGGTCCAGGTGTGGTGTGGAAGATGCTGTGTGTGCCTAAGGACACAAGACGTCTACACAGCAAGAGACCAGACAAAGATATATCTTCATTATATTTAATATCTTTACTCATCACATCAGCCTTCTATTTAATAATTTTCTTGGAATTTTCACACACTTATTCTTCCATGTAAATTTTAAAATCAAGTAGAAAATGAAAAAGAAATAATATGTCTCAGAAGTCTCTATCCTAATATATCCTTAGACTTTATTGATTATCCAGCACATGTCTGAATATTTAACTTTTATCAGGGTATATAAAACAGAATACAAGAAACACTTTTCTCTTTGTCCTTCTAAATTTTTAATCTGATGGAATTAATATAACAATATCAATAACCTTGGATATGCAGATGACATCACCCTAAATGGCAGAAAGTGAGGAGGAACTAAAGAGCCTCTTGATGAAAGTGAAAGAGCAGAGTGAAAAAGCTGACTTGAAACTCAGCATTCAAAAAACTAAGATTATGGATCCTGTCCCATCACTTCATGGCAAAAAGATGGGGAAAAAATGAAAACTGTGACAGACTTTATTTTCTTAGGCTCTAAAATCACTCTGGACAGTGACTGCAGTCATGAAATTAAAAGATGCTTGTTCCTTGGAAGAAAAGCTATGGCAAACCTAGACAGTATATTAAAAAACAGAGACATTACTTTGAGACAAAGGTCCATCTAGTCAAAGCTATGGTTTTTTCAATAGTCATGTATGGATGTGAGAGTTAGACCATAAAGAAGGCTGAACACTGAAAAACTGATGCTTTTGAACTGTGGTGTTGGAGAAGACTCTTGAGAGTCCCTTGGACTGCAAGGAGATCAAACCAGTCAATCCTAAAGGAAATCCACCCTGATATTAACTGAAAGGACTGATGCTGAAGCTGAAGCTCCAATACTTTGGCCACCTGATATGAAGAACTGATTCATTGGAAAAGACCCTGATGGTGGGAAAGATTGGAGGCTGGTGGAGAAGGGGGCGACAGAAGATGAGATGGTTAGGTGGCATCACTGACTCGATGGACATGAGTTTGAGCAAACTCATGGAGATAATGAAGGACAGGGAAGCCTGTCACTCTGCAGTCCTTGAGGTAGCAAAGAGTCGGACATGACTGAGTGACTGAGCAACAACAACAACAAGAACCAGTTAAATAAAAACGCTTTATATAGGATGTGTAGCCCGTGACCAAAATCCCAGCCAGAATAGATTAGGGGTCCTAACCTGGGCCTCTCTGGGGAGATGGAAATGGATAAATGATAAAAGGCAAGCAGATCATCCTCTCTCTCATCATTCATTCTTGTATAAGTGGTCAAGCTAATCCTTCAATTCTTTAATTTCTGCAGTGCCTTTTCTGTTCTCTCCTGCTTTCTATGCTGCTGCTGCTCCTGCTGAGTCACTTCCATCGTGTCCGATTCTGTGCGACCCCATAGACGGAAGCCCACCAGGCTCCCCTGTCCCTGGAATTATCCAGGCAAGAACACTGGAGTGGGTTGCCATTGCCTTCTCCACCTGCTCTCTCTAGTAGATTTTTATTCTGTTACATCATTCTTTTTGAGACTTCAAAGTTCACAAACTTATGCAATCAGAGTCCTTCACCAGAACAAATTGCACCATGTACATGAATAATCATGAGCATACTCAGAAACCAGGAAAATTATTTTAAAAGTTGTTCTTTATGATGTGCAGGTGTTTTCCTATTGGACTACCTTTTCTCCATCCAAAATACAGTCTCGGAAGGATGAAACATTTTCATCAGTCTTTTCTTTGGTTTCTCTCTCATACTCCATCCACTCCCCGTTTAACCTACCACTCACTCCACCTCACTCCCTACAGAAGTTCTTTCCTTTTGGAGTCTCCTTTCCATCTATTTGTAGCTCTTAAGCTTGTTTTTTTCTTTTCTGCATTGGGAGAAATGGGAATTGGTAGCAGGGTTATGTGGCAAATGGGAGGAGCACAGGGGATAAAAAGTGTTAAAATCTTGTTGAACAAGTCTTTTTTCCCCCAAATCTTTCTCTGTTTCATTCCTATTGAGGCTTTTGTAATTTAGAAATCTCTAAAGTATATATGGCTTGTTTGCTGTCTGCTCTCTTCCTCTCACTCCCCTTTTTTATAGCTTGCTGGCTTCTTATCTCAGAAATCCAAATAGGAAAAACATATGCAGTTAGCATATAGATAAGGTTAGAATACATTAAATTAGCATTACTCTTTCACATTTACTGAGAATCTCATGTCTAGTATGAAGTAATCAACTAGCTCCATTGTCTTGCATAATTCCACTGAGACCTCACTTTCTCCCAGGTGTCTTGATAAATCCTAGGTTTTTAAGAAAGATGGCTCGGACCATTCCCTCCCTTTCCTATGACTCTCTGAGCTTTTGTCACTTCTAAACTTACCTGTGGACAACTTCTTTCACAATTAGGTTATAATACCTGCACTCAGATCCAGGCTGCGTGATTTTCCCTGTCCTCAGTGACTTGAATATTGGCTCTGAGAGAAAACTGGCTAGAATTTTAGCCTCAGAAATCTCAGGATGGTCCTCTAAACTTCTAAACTTCTCTGGCTCTTAGGCCTCTAACCTCTTGAATCCCATGGACCTTTTTAACTCTCAGTTCAGCTCTGTACCCAAGTTTGAATGTCTATCACTGTGCAGTTTCTTTGGGCACTGTAGTTTCCAGGCCCCCAGATAGGAATTAACATTCCTAACTAAAATATATATTCTTGGGATTCAGCCATTCCAAACTGATCCTTCAGTCCTTTTGGATATCGCTTCAGAATCTTGCTCATGAAAATGCAGTTTGACAATGACAGTCAAATTCTCTCTTCTTATCCCCTCTTATTCCACAGTTGGAAAAAAAGCTTTCACACCATTGCCTGTGAGATGTTGTTTCGAATTGTCAAGCCAGGTTGATGAACACTCATTGGGTTTGTTGTGCTTTGTTTCTCTTAGGATTTGTGCGTCTGGCTGGAGGGGATGGACCCTGCTCAGGGCGAGTAGAAGTGCATTCTGGAGAAGCCTGGATCCCATTGTCTGATGGGAACTTCACACTCCCCAATGCCCAGGTCATCTGTGCAGAGCTGGAGTGTGGCAAGGCTGTGTCTGTCCTGGGACATGAGCTCTTCAGAGAGTCAGATGACCGGGTCTGGGCTGAAGAGTTCAGGTGTGAAGGGGAGGAGCCTAAGCTCTGGTTCTGCCCCAGAGTGCCCTGTCCAGGGGGCACGTGTCAGCACAGTGGAGCTGCTCAGGTTGTCTGTTCAGGTGAGATGCAGGTCAGGACTTAGCCTCTATGTACACTCAGTTCAAGTTAAAAAAGAAATCAGATTTTGCTGAAATCCTGTCTTTTTCTATCAGTGTACACAGAAGTCCGTCTCATGAAAAATGGCACCTCTCAGTGTGAGGGGCGGGTGGAGATGAATATTTCTGGACAATGGAGAGCTCTCTGTGCCTCCCACTGGAGTCTGGCCAATGCCAATGTTGTCTGTCGTCAGCTCAGCTGTGGCGTTGCCATCTCCACCCCAAATGGAGCAGAAGGAAGTGATCAACTCTGGAAAGCCCGATTTCACTGCTCAGGGACTGAGTCCTTCCTGTGGCAATGCCCTGTGACTGCCCTGGGTATTCCTGACTGTTCCCATGGCAACACGGCCTCTGTGATCTGCTCAGGTAAGACAGGGATGGGCTACTGTACTTAGGATGCTCCTGGGGTGAAATGTCCCCAAAGCAGAGAGTAAGAGAAAACAGGCTTGAAAAGGAAGATATTCTGTAGTGAAATGTTTATTCTTGTTACTGAACTCAGGTTTCAGCTGCTCATTACTCAAGAATCCAAAACTGAGAGTAGAATGTGGGGTAAAATTAAAGACAGCTGTATTGAGGAACCCAGCAGTTCTGGGAGACAGAGGGCTAATGTAACAAAGAACCAGGTCCCCCTTGCTGATCAGAGGCGTGAGTTTTTAAATGGGAATTTCAGGAGTGCACAGGTGGAGGCAGGGGACAGGTTATCTGCAGAATAGCACAGCTAGCTCCGACAGTCATTTTGAAATAGGTCTGATCATTGTCACCTTTATTGTTTGGAATACAGTTAATCATCAGTTCTATGTCGGTCTGTTCCCATTTCCTTGAGGCCAATTCTTGGAATTGTGCAAGATGAAGAAGATTATGGGCTTCCCTGTTGACTCAGATGGTAAAGAATCTGCTTGCAATGCAAGAGACTCAGGTTTGATCCCTGGGTTGGGAAGATCCCCTGGAGAAGGAAATGGCACCCCCCTAGTCTGGTCATCATGTAATTTACTTCTACCACCTGGTTGGGATTTCAGTATCTGCACAAAAGCTCAAAGGATGTGGCTCAGAACGTTAGCTATAGCCCATGAGGAGGAACTAAAAATCCTTGACTTTGTTTAGGGTTAAACTATTATTCTTTTATCCTATTTGACGGTTTTCCTTTGTTTCCGAAATTTTCTCATTTCTGTGATTAAATTGATTCTTTGGCTAAGGATTTTCTACAGACAGAAGCAAGTGGAGGACATGAGGGTGGTCTGTCCTGAGAAGGCTCTGTTAAGGTCCTGCTCCATAACCTTCTCATTGTTCACTCATTTTTTCAAGGGGAAGAAGTGCTAAGAAATGCTAAGAAGTGCTATGTCAGGGAAAGAAATACTTAGATGAATAATATTTTTATGAAATATTATTATTTAAGGATAATAATAGAGAACAAAGTACAAACAATAAGTGTACACCTAGGTCATGTTCCCCAACCCAGATCTACAAAGAGAACATTCACAGCACCACAGAATCACTATTGCCTCCCAAAAGCTGTGTCCTCCCCATCTCCAGGGAAGACTGCTTACCTACGACTTGTACTGTCATAGAATAATTTGTCAGTTTTTGAACTTTATGTATAACCATACAGAATGTTTTCTTTCATGTCTAATTTCTTTGATTTCAAACTGTGTTTGAAATTCACTCATGATGTTGTTTATGGCAACACGGTATTCAGTTTTATTATGATAGTGTAATCCTTTGAATGATCACATGACCATGCGTTGATCCATTCAACTAATGGCAGAGATTTGAGTTTGTCGCCAGGTTTTGACTATTACAAATACAGTGGTGCAAACTACCGTGATGATGACTTTTGGAACAAATATTTATTATGTTTTTTGTATGTTTAATTCTGTCTTATATTTTTATTTTCTTAAAGGTATGCTGTACTTCAGTGAGCCAAGTTACTAATCTTAAGCTTGACTTGTCACCTTTTTTACTGCACATGTAGTGCTCCTTCAGTCAGTCAGTTCAGTTCAGTTGCTCAGTCATGTCTGACTCTTTGTGACCCCATGGACTGCAGCACATTAAGCTTCCCTGTCCTTCATTATCTCCCGCATCTTGTTCAAGCTCATATCCATTGAGTTGGGGATACCACCCACTCATCTCATCTTCTGTCATCTCCTTCTCCTCCTGCCTTCAATATTTTTCAGCATCGGGGTCTTTTCCAATGAGTCCGTTCTTCCCATCATCTGGCCAAAGTATTAGAGCTTCAATTTCAGCATCAGTCCTTCCAATGAATATTCAGGACTGATTTCCTTTAGGATTGACTGGCTTAATATCCTTGAAGTTCAAGGGACTCTCAAGAGTCTTCTCCAACACCACAGTTCACAAGCATCAGTTCTTCAGTGCTCAACTTTCTTTATGGTCCAACTCTCACATCCATACATAACCATTGGAGAAACTATAGCTTTGTTGGACCTTTGTTGGCAAAGTAACATCTCTGCTTTTTAATATGCTATCTAGGTTTGTCATAGCTTTTCTTCCACTGAAGCAAGCATCTTTTAATTTCATGGCTGCAGTCACCATTTGCAGTGATTTTGGAGTCCAAGAAAATAAAGTCTGTCACTGTTTTCATTGTTTCCCCATGTATTTGCCATGAAGTGATGGGACAAGATGCCATGATCTTCATTTTCTGAATGTTGAATTTCAAGCCAACATTTTCACTCACCTCTTTCACTTTCATCAAGAGGCTCTTTAATTCCTCTTCGCTTTCTGCCATAAGGGTGGTGTCATCTGCATATCTGAGGTTATTGATATTTCTCCCAGCAGTCTTGACTCCAGCTTCTGCTGCATCCATCCCGGCATTTCGCATGACTTACTCTGCATACAAGTTAAATAAGCAGAGTGACAGTATACAGCCTTGACGTACTTCTGTCTCAGTTTTGAACCAGTCCATTGTTGCAGTCCACAGAGCTCCTTATATTCTTCTAGAAAGAACTTTGTCTACTCCAAAATCACAAAAATATTCTCTGAGAGTATCTCACAGAAGTGTAATTACTTTTCTTTTGCATATAATTATACACTGCTTCTAGGATTGATAACTGTGTAGGATAAGGGTCAAGTGTCATGCTTTCATATGGGCATCCAATTGACTCAAAATCTTTTTCTGGAAAGACTATTCCCTACTGCAGTGCCACCTTCATGATGAACGAAAGGGCACATATGTCTGAGTACTTCTTTTAGACTCTCTATTCTGTTCCACTGTGTCATTTGTCTATCCTTGCACCTGTCCCACATTTTCTTTTTTTTCCCCACGTTTTCTTAATTATTGTAACTTTATAGTAAATCTTGAACCTTCCCTGGTGGCTCAGATGGTAAAGAATCTGTCTGCAAGGCGGGAGACCTGGGTTTGATCCCTGGGTTGGGAAGATCCCCTGGAGAAGGGCATGGCAACCGACTCCAGTATTCTTGCCTGGAGAGTCCCCATGGAGAGAGGAGCTTGGCGGGCTATAGTCCCCTGTGTCACAAAGAATCAGAAATGACTGAGTGACTGAGCACACATAGTAAACTTGGGTAACTTTAATTTAAAGAAGTTATGTTGTTGTTCTTGCTAACTGCCTTGGTCTTTCTTGGTTTTTGTATTTTCTATACATTTTTGAGCTGAAGCTCCAATACTTTGCCACCTGATGTGAAGAGCTGACTCACTAGCAAAGACCCTGATGCTGGGAAAGACTGAAGGCAGGAGGAGAAGGGGACAACAGAAGATGAGATGGTTGGATGGCATCACTGACTCAATGGACACGAGTTTGGGTAAACTCTGGGAGTTGGTGATGGACAGGGAAGCCTGGCTTGCTGCAGTCCATGGGGTTGCAAAGAGACAGATATGACTGAGTGACTGAAAAACAACATAAATTTTGAATCATCTTGTCATGTTTCACACACACAAAAGCATCAGGGAATTTTATTGAGGTTAGCTTTAATCTGTATATAAATTTGAGAATGATTTATTTTGACAACATTGAGTTTCCCAATTCATTGGCAAAATATATCCTTTCATTCAGTTAGGTCTTGAATTTCTCTCAGATGTTTTGCACATCTTTACCTAGGTTTTCTCCCAGGCATTTTATGGGTTTGATGTTACTAGTATTTCCTTTAGTGAAGGTTTTCTAGGAATGAATTCTCTCTGAACTTTATCTAGATTCCCCAAATGTTAGGTTAGTATTTTGCTTTAATCCTTCTTTCGTTCTTTCCTCTCCCTCTCTCTCTCACTCTAGTTTTCTCTCTCTTTCTCTGTCTTGCTCTAGCTTTCCCTCTCTCTCCTCCTTTGTTTCTCTCCTGCCCCATTTTCCCCCTGAGTATGTAAAATCTTTCTGGATTAAGTTGCAGACAGGATGCTCCTTTATCCCTCCCCTTCCCCAACAACAACAAAAAATACTTCAGGGAATTTCCTTACATAATCACAGTTCAATCAAACCTTTAGAGATATCAGCCCCAGATAACATCTAAGTGCAACCACATGAGAAACCCCAAAGATAGAACTGCCAAGTTGAGTCTTTCCCAAATTACTGACCAGAAAATCATGATGAAAATTAAAAAAAAAAAAAAAATCCTTCAACTGCTAAGTGTGGGGGGAAACTTTGTTATACAGTATTGTTAACCAGGCACTTACCATGTGATCAGCTTTTCTATATAGAGGAACACTTGTCCTCTCATCTTCCATTTTACTATTTCTACTTCATATTGATCTAATGTGCTAATAAACTCATTGTCTAGTTCTTAATTTCAGCTGTAGAATTTTCATTTGCTTTTGTTATCATTTCTCTGCAAGAAACACATCTTGTTAATTAATTCTTGGAGCACTTTAATCATGGCTATTTAAATTCTCTGTCAGACTTTTAGAGGAAAACATAGGCAGAAGATTCTTTGACATAAATTACAACAAGATCTTTTTTGACCAACTTTCTGGAGTAAAGAAAGTAAAAACAAAAATAAACAAAGAGGACCCAGTTAAACTTAAAAGCTTTTGTGTAGCAAAGGAAACCATAAACAGAACAAAACAACAACTGTTAGAATGGGAGAAAATATTTGCCACTAAAATGAAGCAACTAACAAGCGACTAATCTTGAAAATGCACAAACAACTCAATATCAACAAACCAAACTGCTCAATTAAAAAATGGGAAAAAGACCTAAACAGACATTTCTCCAGACATGCAGATGGCTAACAACAACATGAAAAGATGTTCAACATCACTAATTATTCAGTTCAGTTCAGTTGCTCAGTCGTGTCTGACTCTTTGCGACCCCATTGACTGAAGCACGAGAGGCCTCCCTGTCCATCACCAACTCCCGGAGATTACTCAAACTCATGTCTACTGAGTTGGTGATGCCATCCAGCAACCTCATCCTCTGTTGTCCCCTTCTCCTCCTGCCCTCAATCTTTCCCAGCATCAGGGTCTTTTCCAAGGAGTCAGTTCTTCACATCAGCTGGCCAAAGTACCAGAGCTTCAGCTTTAGCATCAGTCCTTCCAGTGAACATTCTGGACTGATCTCCTTTAGGATGGACTGGTTGGATCTCCTTGCAGTCCTAGGGACTTTCAAGAGTCTTCTCCAACACCACAGTTCAAAAGCATCAATTCTTTGGTGCTCAGCTTTCTTTATAGTCCAATTCTCACATCCATACATGACCACTGGAAAAACCACAACCTTGACTAGATAGACCTTTGTTGGCAAAGTAATGTCTCTGCTTTTTAATATGCTGTCTAGGTTGGTCATAACTTTTCTTCCAAGAAGTAAGTGTCTTTTAATTTCATGGCTGCAGTCAACATCTACAGTGATTTTGGAGCCCCCCAAAATAAAGTCAGCCACTATTTCCACTGTTTCCCCATCTCTTTGCCATGAAGTGATGGGGCCGGATGCCATGATCTTTGTTTTCTGAGTGTTGAGCTTTAAGCCAACTTTTTCACCCTCCTCTTTCACTTTCATCAAGAGGCTCTTTAGTTCTTCACTTTCTGCCATAAGGGTGGTGTCATCTGCATATCTGAGGTTATTGATATTTCTCCTGGCAATCTTGATTCCAGCTTGTGCTTCATCCAGCCCAGCATTTCTCATGATGTACTCTGCATATAAGTTAAATAAGCAGGGTGACAATATACAGCCTTGACGTACTCTTTTTCCTGTTTGGAACCAGTCTGTTGTTCCATGTCCAGTTCTAACTGTTGCTTCCTGACCTGCATACAGCTTTCTCAAGAGGCAGGTCAGGTGGTCCCATCTCTTTTAGAATTTTCCACAATTTATTGTAATGCACACAGTCAAAGGCTTTGGCATAGCCAATAAAGCAGAAATAGATGTTTTTTTTCTGGAACTCTCTGCTTTTTTGAGGATCCAGGCATGTTGGCAATTTGATCTCTTGTTCCTCTGCCTTTTCTAAAACCACCTTGAACATCTGGAAATTCATGGTTCACATGTTGTTGAAGCCTGGCTTGGAGAATTTTGAGCATTAGTTTGCTAGTGTGTGAGATGAGTCCAGTTGTGTGGTAGTTTAAGCATTCTTTCGCATTGCCTTTCTTTGGGATTGGAATGAAAACTGACCTTTTCCAGTCCTGTGGCCACTGCTGAGTATTCCAAATTTACTGGCATGTTGCGTTCAGCACTTTCACAGCATCATCTTTTAGGATTTGAAATAGGATTGTTATGTAGAATCAAGTAAATCAGAAAAAGAAAAACAAATACTGTATAACATCACTTATATGAGGAATCTAGAAAAATGGTAGAGATGAACTTACTGCAAAGCAGAAATAGAGACACCAATATAGAGAACATCATATGGATACTAAGAGGGGAAATGAAGAGTGGGATGAACTGGGACATTGAGATTGACATATATACACTACTGATGTGCTGTGCTGGGCACTTAGTCGCTGAATCATATCTGACTCTGCAACCCCATGGGCTGTAGCCTGCCAGGCTCCTCTGTCCATGGGGATTCTCCAGGAAAGAACTGTGGAGTGGGTTGCCATACCCTCCTCCAGGGGATCTTCCCAAGCCAAGGATCAAACCCAGGTCTCTTGCATTGCAGGCGGATTCTTTACTGCCTGTGCCATCAGACTCAGAAGCCCTACACTATTGATACTAAGTATAAAATAGATATTGCCTGGAGAATCCCGTAGACATGGAGCCTGATGGGCTACAATCCATAGTGTCACAGAGTCAGACACGACTGAAGTGACTTAGCATACATGCACACATAAACTTTGCCAACAAATGTCCTTCTAGTCAAGGCTATGGTTTTTCCAGTGGTCATGTATGGATGTGAGAGTTGGACTATAAGGAAAGCTGAGCACAGGAGAATTGATGCTTTTGAACTGTGGGGGTTGGAGAAGACTCTTGAGAGTCCCTTGGACTGCAAGGAGATCCATCCAGCCCATCCTAAAGGCGATCACTCCTGGGTATTCATTGGAAAGATTGATGTTGAAGCTGAAGCTTCAATACTTTGGCCACCTGATGCGAAGAGGTGACTCATTGGAAAAGACCCTGATGCTGGGAAAGATTGAAGGCAGGGGGAGAAGGGGACGACAGAGGATGAGACAGTTGGATGACCTCATCGACTCTATGTGCATGGGTTTGGGTGGACTCCAGGAGTTGGTGATGGACAGGGAGGCCTGGCCTGCTGCGGTTCATGGGGTCGCAAAGAGTTGGACAGGACTGAGCGACTGAACTGAGCACATAAAATAGATAAATAATAGCCTATTGTATAGCACAGGGAACTCTACTCAGTGCTCTGTGGTGACCTGAATAGGAAGTAAATCCAGGAAAGAGGGGAGATATATATATGTGTTGTTGCTTGGTCGCTGAGTTGCTTCTGTCTCTTTTGTGACCCCAAGGACTGTAGCCTGCCACACTCCTTTGTCCATAGGATTTCCCAGGTAAGAATGCTGGATTGGGTTGCCATTTCTTTCCCCAGAGCGTCTTCCCAACCAGGCATGGAACCCCAGTCTCCTATTTGGCAGGCAGATTTTTTACCACTGAGTCACCTAGGAAACCCATATATGTATATATAACTTATTAAATTTGTTGTACAGTAGAAGCTACCACAACATTGTAAATCAATTATGCTCAAATAAAAATTAATAAAAATAAATAAAATAAATTCTCTGTCAGGTAACTCTAAGAGACAAATACCCTGGGAAATTTTTTTAATGTTTCTTTTCCCTCTTGTTTTCCATGAGATCTCTTTTATATAAGTGTTTTTAAAATCACAAACATTGTAGATAAAAATTTTTGTACAAATCCTTCAGAAAGGATTTTGTTTTGCTTCTTCTATTTAGGGGTAGATTAAGGATAGAGCAACTTATTTAACTCATTCTTAGGGCAAAGCTTGGCTTAAAACAGGAATCATGGTATTGTCAGGACCAGGACTGTTCATAGAGAAAGGGAACACTAAGATTATGGTAACTTTACAGGTGTGTTACAGCTTTCATCTCAGCTCCATCACTAGGTCATTATTATTATTGTTTTTTTATTTTGAACTTTTTACTTTGTATTGGGTTTAGCCGATTAACAATGTTGTTATAGTTTCAGGTGAATAGCCAGGGACTCAGCCATACATATACATGTATCCATTTCCCCTCAAACTCCCCTCCTCTCCTAAAAATTATTTAGCTCAACTGAGTATCTTGATCTTCAACCCTCTCAACCCTCTAATCATCGCTGTTCCTTCAGGAAACCACACCCAGGTGCTGCCCCAGTGCAATGACTCCGTGTCTGAACAAGCAGGGTCTGCAGCCTCAGAGGAGAGCGCCCCCTACTGCTCAGGTGAGGGTCCCACAGGACAGAAGACCCTTCCCATTCCCCAGGTCACCGCCCCATTGTCCCATTTCTCTCTCCTCAGACAGCAGACAGCTCCGCCTGGTGGACGGGGGCAGTCCCTGCGCCGGGAGAGTGGAGATCCTTGAGCAGGGCTCCTGGGGCACCATCTGTGATGACGGCTGGGACATGGACGATGCCCAGGTGGTGTGCAGGCAGCTGGGCTGTGGAGACGCGCTCAATGCCACAGGGTCTGCTCACTTCGGGGCAGGGTCAGGGCCCATCTGGCTGGATGACGTGAACTGCACAGGAAAGGAGTCCCACGTGTGGAGGTGCCCTTCCCGAGGCTGGGGGCGGCACTACTGCAGACACAAGGAGGACGCGGGGGTCATCTGCTCAGGTCAGCACTCCACACTGTCCACAGGCTGGGGAAGGGATGCGGCCCTGGAGGACGGGAGTCTGAACCCTGGGGGAGAGATGCTGAAAGGACCTGAGAAGGAGGCTTCCCCCCATTGAGCCTGTGTTTCCAGCAGACATGAAGACGAGGTGCTTTCCCTTCCTCCTGCAGCAGCTGAAATTCTGGTCCTTTCTTCTCAGTAGTGTTTCCTGGCAGAAGGTTTTCTCAGTTTTCCTTGAAATCGGGGCTCACTCTTCTGGTACATATGGTGGAGAAGTCTTAAAGCCAAGGTGCTAGTTTTTTTTGTTTTGTAACAAATTACCACATAGTTAATGGTTTAAAACAACATATTTCTTTCCTTACACTTCTGTAGCTTGGATGTCCAGCAGGAATCTCACTGGATGGGTTCAAGCTTTCAGTAGGGTCACATCACTTCTAGCCTCTGGGAAAGAATCTGTTTCTTGTCTTTTCAAGCTTCTAAAAACTGCCTGCCTGCCTTTGTTCATAACCCCCTTCTGTTCATCATCAGACCAGCAGTGCTCCACCTCTCTAACCGTTATACATATTCACATCTCCCTCTAGCAAAACGAGGAAAAGTATTCCATTGTAAAGGATAGTGAGTCTAAGAATGTGATTAGACTGTGCTCATCTGGTTAATCCACCATATTTCAGGTTAATCTCAAGGTCCTTACCTTAATCACATCTGTAAAGTCCCCTTTGCCAGATAAGGAAACAGACACAGGTCCATTTTCTATCTGTCTCCACATTGTCCACATCACATCCCTTTCATACACTCTTTTAGATGTTTTGTCAGGAAGCAGGAGTCAGCTCCCTCTCCCTGCAGGTGTCCACGCTGGTCTTCCTCCCAGTTCATGTACACTACATCATGATGGTAGAAATATTTAGAAAGACAGACACAGATGGTCAAAGTCAGATAAAAAGGAGACAGGTTTCACTCCGGTTATCTAATGGATTTGCTTCCTCAGCTGGGTCACAGATGAGTGTTCACAATTTTGGGGAGAGAGGAAAACCTGGAGCACTGAGTGCAGTGCTCACTGTGTCCTGTCTTCTCCATTTCCATCTTAGAGTTCCTGGCCCTCAGGATGGTGAGCAAGGACCAGGAGTGTGCTGGGTGGCTGGAAGTTTTCTACAACGGCACCTGGGGCAGTGTCTGCCGCAGCCCCATGGATGATGTCACCGTGTCCATCATCTGCAGTCAGCTTGGCTGTGGGGACAGTGGAAGTCTCTACACTTCTGTTGGTCTCAGGGAAGGTTCTAGACCCCGGTGGGTAGATGGAATCCAGTGTCAGAAAACTGACACCTCTCTCTGGCAGTGTCCTTCTGATCCTTGGAAATACAGTTCATGCTCTCCAAGGGAGGAAGCCTACATCTCATGTGCAGGTGACTCATGTCTGTTGCTGTGTCTGTCCCAACCCTGTAGGGTGTTATTAGTGAGATTTGATCTTTTAAAATCTAAGTGATGTGTTTGAGTTTATAAAATGAAGTTTGGATGGAGCTAATTTAATCCACATGTTCCAAACTTGCTTTATTAAAAGTTTTTAATTGATCTAATTGACATAACATTATATTGCTTGCTGTGTACAACATAATGCTTATATATTTGTGTATATTGATAAATGATCACTACAGTAAGCCTAGTTATATCCATAACCATATATATAGTTAAATACTTTTCTTATATGCTGAGGATGTTTAAGATGTATTTTCTCATCATCTTTCAAATAGACAGTATCGTATTCACTATAGTCACCATGCTGTATGTTATATCTCTTCGCCTATTAATATTATAACTCAAGTTTATATCTTTTGACTACATTTGCCCACACCAAATCCCCCATCTCTGGCAGCCAGCAACTACTCAGTATCTCTGACCTTGCTTTTTGCTTTAAGATTATACATATAAATGAGATTTTATGGTATTTTTCTTTCTCTGTCTGATTTGTTTCACTTAGCATAATGCCCTCAAGGTCCATCCTTGTTGAAACTGGCAAAATTTTCTTCTTTTTTATGGGTGGATATATGTCTATATTGCATTTTCTTTATCCATTCATCCATCAGTGAAGACTTACCTTGTTTGGCTCTTGTATACATTGCTATAAAATACTAAAAAGTAATGCTGTTCAAGTGCTGCAGTCACTATATCAGCAAATTTGGAAAATTCATCAGTGGCCACAGGACTGGAGAAGGTCAATTTTCATTTCAATCCTGAAGAAAGGCAATGCCAAAGAATGTTCAAACTACTGCACAATTGTGCTCATTTCACATGCTAGCAAGGTTATGCTCAAAGTCTTTCAAGCTAGGCTTCAGCCATAAGTGAATTGAGAACTTCCAAGATGTACAAGCTGGGTTTAGAAAAGGCAGAGGAACCAGAGATCAAATTGCCAACATTTGGAGAATCATAGAGTAAGCCAGAGAATTCCAGGAAAACGTCTGCTTCATTGACTAGACTAAAACCTTTGACTGTGTGGATCACAACGAACTGTTGAAATTTCTTAAAGAGAGGAGAATACCAGAGCACCTTACCTGCCTCCTGAGAAACCTGTATGCAGGTCAAGAAGCAACAGTTGGAACTGGACATAAACAACCGACTGGTTCAAAATTGGGAAAGGAATTCATCAAGGCTGTATATTGTCACCCTGTTTGTTTAACTTATATGTAGAGTACATCATGGGAACTGCCAGGCTGAATGAATCACAAGCTGAAATCAAGATTGCTGTGGGAGATATCAACAACCTCAGATACGCAGATGATACCACTCTATTGGCAGAAAGAGAAGAGGAACTGAAGAGCTTCTTGTTGAGGGTGAAAGAGGAGAGTGAAAAAGCTGGCTTAAAGCTCAACATTCAACATTCTAAAAATTAAGATCATGGCATGTGGCCCCATCACTTCATGGCAAATAAAAAGGGAGAAAGTGGAATCAGATTTTCTTTTCTTGGGCTCCACAGTCACTGCCGATGGTGACTGTAGCCATGAGATTAAAAGAGGCTTGCTCCTTGGAAGGACAGCTATGACACACCTAGACAGAGTATTCAAAAGCAGAGACATCACTTTGCAGACAAAGGCCCATATAGTCAAAGTGATGTTTATTTCACTAGTCATGTATGGATGTGAGAGTTGGATTATAAAGAAGCTGAGTGCCCAAGAGTTGATGTTTTTGAATTGTGGTGCTTGGATGCCACAATTGAATTGAGAGTGTCTTGAGCAGCATGGAGATCCAACCAGTCTATCCTAAAGGAAGTCAACTCTGAATATTCATTGGAAGGGCTGATGCTGAAGCTGAAGCTCCAATACCTTGGCTGCCTGATGAGAAGAGCTGACTTGTTGGAAAATACCCTGATGCTGAGAAAGACTGAAGGCAAAAGGAGAAGGGGGGCACAGAGGATGAGATAGTTAGATAGCATCACCAATTCAGTCGAGATGAATTTGAGCAAACTTCGGGAGATAGTGAAGGACAGAGGAACCTGGTGTGCTGCAGTCCATGGGGTTGCAAAGAGTCAGACACAGCCTAGCAACTGAACAAATATTGCTGCAGTGAACATTGGTTTTTCAAGTTAATGTTTCTGTCAGATGAATACCCCAAAGTGAAATTGCCAAATCGTATGGCAATTCTATTTTTAATTTTTGATGCACCTCAATACTGTTTCCATAGGGGTTGCATCAACTTACATTCCCTCTAACTGTGCAAAAGCTTTCCTGTCTCTTCACATTGTCAACTCCTGTTATTTCTTCTTTTTGATAAAAACCTTTCTAGAGGATATGAGGTCATATCTCATTGTGGCTTTGATCTGTATTTTCTGATGATTAGTAGTATTGAGCACGTTTTCATGTACCTATTGGCAAGTTCTATGTATTCTTTAAAAAAAAAATTATCAGGTTGTCTGCCCATTTTTTGAAAGTCATATTGTTTGATTTTTGCTACTGAGTTGTGTGAGTTCCTTGTATATTTTGGATAATAATTTTTATCAGAAATATAATATGTAAATATTTTCTCTAATTCCATAGGTTGCGTTTTCATTTTGTTGATGGTTTCCTTAATTGGGTAGAAGCTTTGTAGCCTTATGTGGTCCCAACTGCTTGTTTTTACTCTTGTTCTCTTTGATTTTTGTGTCAAATCCAAAAATCCCTCACGAAGACTGATGTCAACAATTTTATTTTCTGTATTTGCCTATAGAAATTTTATGGCTTCAGGACTTGTGATCAAGTCTTTAATCTATTTTGAGTTAATTTTTGTGAGTGGTGTAAGATAATGGTTCTGTTTCATTCTTTTGCATGTGGCTGTCCAGTTTTCCCAATGCCATTTACTGAAAAAACTGTCCTTTCCTCATTTTATATTCTTGGCTTCTTTGTAAAAAATTAACTAATTGTACAAATGTGGGTTTATTTCTGGGCTCTCTGTTCTGTTCCATTGATCTCTGTGTCCATTTTTATGCCAACAACATACTCTTTTGACAAATATAGCTTTGTAATATAGTTTGAAAACAGGAAGCATGACACTTCCAGCTTTGTTACTCTTTCTCAAGATTGCTTTGGTATTCATTGTCTTTTGAGGATCCATGAAAATTTTAGGAGTGTTTGTGTGTATCTGTGAAATTTTCCATTGAAATTTTGGTAAGGATTGCAGTGAATCTGTAGATTGCTTTGGGTAGTATGGGCATGTTAATAATATTAGATCTTCCAATCTATGAGCACAAAATATCTTTCCATTTCTTTGAGTCTTCTTCAGTATCTTTCATCAATGTCTTATAGTGTTCAGTGTACAGGTCTTTTGCTTCCTTGGTTAAATTTATTCCTGGATATTTTATTCATTTTCATGCAAATTCAAATAGAATTGTTTCTTCAGTTTCTCCTTATGGCAGTTTGTTGTTAGTGCATAGAAAGGCAACTGAATTTGTATATAGATTTTTCATTCTACAACTTTACTGAGTGTATTAGTTCTCATATTTTTGGTGAAGTCTTTGGGGTTTTCTATATATAATATCATGTAAGGGAGTCTCCTTCCTCATGAGTCTGATGGTAAAGAATCCATCTGCAATGCAAGAGACCCGGGTGTGATCCCTGGGTTGGGAAGATCCCCTGGAGGAGGGAATGGCAACCCACTCCAGTATTCCTGCCTGGAGAATTCCAATGGGCAGAGAAGCCTGGCAGGCTGCAGTCCTTGAGGTAGCAAAGAGTCAGAGACGACTGAGCGACTAACACTTTCACTTTTCAGTGTGCAAATAGTGTCAGTTTTGCCTCTTCCTTTCAGATTTAGATGTCTGATTTTCTTTTATTGCCTGATGGATCTGGATGGGACTACCAAAACTAAGCTGAATAAAAGTGGTGAGAGTAGATAATTTTGTCATGTGTTTGATTTCAGAGGAAAAGCTTTTGGTTTTGTACAGTCAAATATAATGTTAGCTGTGACCTTCTCATATGGCCTTAATTATATTGAGATGCAATCCTTCTATAACTACTTTGCAAAAGAGTTTTTATCATAAATGGATTTTGAATTTGTCAAACATTTTTTCTGCATCCTTTGAGATATGATTTTTACCTTCATTTTGCTTATTTGGTGTATCACATTGTTTAGGTTGTGAATGTTGAACTATCCTTGTATCCTTGGAACAAACATCACTTGATTATGGTGTATGATTCTTTTAGTGTATTGTCAAATTCAGTTTTCTAATATTTTGTTGAGGATTCTTACACCTATATTTATCAGAGTATTAGCCCATAATTTTCTTTTCTTGTGGTGTCCTTATCTGGTTTTGGTATCAGAATAATGTTGGCCTCATAAAATGAGTTTGGAAGTGTTTCTTTCTTCTGTTTTTGGAAGAGTTTGAGAAGGCTCCACCACTAAACACTGTTACATTGGGAATTGGGATTTTGAAAATAAATGTTGAATGAAATAAATAAGTGTTGAGGAGGGCAACAAATAGTCAAACCATAGAACCTTACTTCCTTCAACATTTCTCTCTGTTTCTCTCTCTCCTTCCCTCCCCCTTCACATACAAAAACACACACACCCTATTCAGGTACACCTTGAAAGGTATGCTGGATTTTGCCTGAAACCCATAGCTAAGAGAATGTGGGGACAGATACTTCAAAAGCAGAGGCTCACTCCCTTCCTTGCCTCTCTTTTTTCATCTCTTTGTCTTTTCCATTAGAAGGCCAAAGAGGCATTAAACTCTTAGACCTTTTATTGATGATATTTTTCCTACAATTAAACACTGAGAATTGAGAGGTGGTAAAGTCTTTGACCATGAAAATGAGCAACACCCTCACAAAGGTCCCGCCATCATTTTCTCAGAGGTTCTTTGAGTAGAGTCGGTAGAAGGTTTGATAGGATGATCTGGAAAGAATATACAAATTTTGATACTTTATGACAGGTACTATTTACCCTTCTGGTTTTTTGTGTTGCTTTGAATTTGTATTGATTTCTCTCAGCTTCAATTCTTTCATATATACTTTTCAGTCTTTTGTTTGTTATTTCTGCATCTTCTCAATACAAATTTTTCTCAGTAGGTTTTTTTTACTCTATTGCAAAAATTTTTACCTTACTCTGTGTACATATATGTGTACATATATCTTCTTAGAATTCTACTAAGTCTTTCCTGTATATTTCCTTTTTAAGAGATTCCTAACCAACACTATGGGCTTTTCTGGTGGCTCAGACAGCAAAGAAACTGCCTGCAGTGCAGGAGACCTGGGTTCGATTCCTGGGTAGGGAAGATCCATCAGAGAAAGGAATAACAATCTACTCCAGTATTCTTGCCTGGAAAATCCTATGGACAGTGTAGCCTGGTGGGCTGCATTCCATAGGTTACAAACAGTCAGACACGGCTGAGCGACTAACACACACACACATAACCAACACTGCATTGTAGATCAATTATCTTCCAATTAAAAATAAATTTAAAAGAGTTTCCTTTTACAACAGTAGTCTTCACTTGCCCACTTATTACACTGAATAGTAGGTAAGAGTAGCTTATAATCTATCTAATAATTTTCCATTAAAATTACGTATGTGAGATTTTGAATATAAATTAACTCTGTTCTTTTGGGCTGATTAATTTAATTTCAGCTATTATCATAGAGTATTTCCATTCATTTATATTTGGTTTACTATTTCACTGATTAGTGTGAATTTAAAGTTTTATTTTACTGAATTTTATTCATCCATTCATTTAATAAATATTTATCAAGCCCCTATCTAGGTATTTAGCAAAGGTTTTCCATAGATATTTGGTGAATGAGTGCACACAATGTGCAGGCACTGTCCTAACAGCAGTAACATGGCATATATAAGATATACAAGGTCTTTCTTCTAATGGAACTTTCATTCAGAGAGGTGTGTGTGTACAATTGTAGATGTCTGTGTTTATATTTGCTGTGGGAATGTGAAGACTGATAAACAAGTAAATATTTAAGGTAATTTCAGCTGGTGATCAGATGCAGTGAGTTTCAGAGCAGGAGATAATAAGCCTGTGTTTTCATGTGTCCTTTGCACTGAGTCAGACCTTAGATAATCTTATTTGGGGACAAGACCACGCCCAGCTGTTCCTGATCCACTGTTTCCCTGTTGTTTGCAGGAAGAAGACCCAAAAGCTGTCCAGCTGCTGCCCCCTGCACAGGTACGTCAGCCCCGCCCCCTCCCCAGGGCCCCAGGGGCTCCTTCCTCCCACCAGGGGAGTCACAGGAGGGGCTGCTGCCTTTTCAGACAGAGAGAAGCTCCGGCTCAGGGGAGGAGACAGCGAGTGCTCAGGGCGGGTGGAGGTCTGGCACAGCGGCTCCTGGGGCACCGTGTGCGATGACTCCTGGAGCCTGGCAGAGGCCGAGGTGGTGTGTCAGCAGCTGGGCTGTGGCCCGGCCCTGGAAGCCGTGCGGGCCGCGGCGTTTGGCCCTGGAAACGGGAGCATCTGGCTGGACGAGGTGCGGTGCGGGGGCCGGGAGTCCTCCCTGTGGGACTGTGCTGCGGAGCCCTGGGGGCAGAGCGACTGCAAGCACGAGGAGGATGCTGGTGTGAGGTGCTCTGGTCAGTGAGGGGCTCGGGGTCCGTCCTGGGTGAGCTGGGGCAGCACAGTGGGCTGGGCCGGGCGTGGTGGGGAGTTTGTGTTCAAAGAGAGTCCAGGTGCTGGGCCTCTGATCTAGGACTGGGGAGCTGGGAGGACTGGAGCCTGGTGTTGTGGAGGTTGGAGGGTGATTTCAGGCTCAGGAGAGAAAAATGGATTTGCCCTGCTTTCTGGCCAATTCCCTCTCCTCACACTGCTGTTTTTCTCTTTAGGTGTAAGGAAAACAGTACCCCCGACTGCAGCAGGTACTGTGAAACCCATGGGCGGGAGAGAATACTCAGGTCTGGGGGCCTGTTCTCTGGGCCCTCTGACAGCTCAGGAGAGGAAAGAGCCTGAGGAGCCCTGGCTGGTGGGGAGGAGCCCAGGGCGATATGTTGGGGGAACTCCTCTGCCTTGGTTCCTGGGGCCACATTTTTCTCATAACTGGGATACTAGGGAGATGGGTCCCTGTGTTGCAGAATCTAAGGTTCTCCCACCTGCCCCTGAGTGTTGCTCCTCATCAGTGAGGTGCGGGTCCCAGGACTGTTTGACGCTCTGTCTCCTGAAGCCCAAGGAGAAGAGATGAGCCGGGTCCTCAGAGGCTGTCTCGGCAGGGCAGCTCCCTGACAATCCCCGGCTCTGCCTCGGGGCCACACTGGCCGAGTGGAGTTGACTCATCTCAAGATGAGACCTGGGGGAGCCAGGTCACTGTCAGTGCACTTGTGTCTGAGGCTGGGACGCCATCGTCTGGAGCCCCTGGAAATGCTGGCACAGGGGGTTTCTCTGTGCTCAGGACCTTCTCCACACCCTGTTGCCTTGTTCTCTTTAGGGTCCAGACCAGTTTCAAGTCCTCTCCCTGGCTTCTTCTCCCTGGCTGGGGTCCTCTGCCTCATCCTGGGGGCCCTTCTCTTCCTGGTTCTCATCATCCTGGTGACTCAGGTGCTCAGATGGAGAGCAGAGCGCAGAGGTGGGTTGCAGGGGGAACTGGGGACCAGGGAGTGTGTGTGCAGGCAGGAGATGGGGCAGGTGTGAGGAGGGGAGCCTGGGCCAGGTCTCTGTTCTGAATCTGCAGAACTCCATGTGCTCCGTGCTGAGCTCTAAGGGCTGAGTAGACAGAGGTTCTTAGGACTGGGGTGTGAACTCTAATAAGTCATAGCCTCTCCTATGAGACCAGACAGAGTCGGAGCTGACCTGTGAATTCAGGTCAGACGAGCGGAGAAGGTGCTGACACGGTGCATGGGGTGGGAGATGATGCCGAGGTCCAGGCAGCCTCCATGTGAGCATCGGGGAGATGATAGTGGGCCGGTTGGACTGGGGTGTCTGGGGTGGCACCTCTGACCTGCTGGGGGATCTCTCAGCCTTATCCAGCTATGAAGATGCTCTTGCTGAAGCTGTGTATGAGGAGCTCGATTACCTTGTGACTCAGAAGGAGGGTCTTCTGGGCAGCCCAGGTGGGTGTCTCTGTCTGCCCTCCTGGGACCTCTGGTTGTCACACCCACTGGGTGTGCACATTTTCTCAGCATCTGCAGACCCGACACATTCCCCAGGTTCACAGAGGCGGCTCTCCAAAGTGGCAGGATGGCCTCTCACAGCCCCGTGAGCCCCCAGCCTGTCTACACTGCAAGAGCCAGTCCCATCCCTTCTCAGCTTTAACATTGGTCCTGTGGGTGTGGGAGGGTCATTCTGTGTGTTGTGTGATGTGTTTCTCCACTTTAGGCTTCCTGTCAGATGGTGAGGACAACAATGACTCCAGATCCGCTCCAGGTAATAGAGGTGGACCTGCTTCAGCTGAGTGTTGTGGAGGAGAGTTTCCCTCCTCATAGAGAGGAGATGTAAGGGGAACAGTCTTCCTTTGATGGACCAGAGGGATCCCTTGTGTCTAGATAGGGTCTGTCCTTCTCCTTCTCTGGGTGTTCTGTGATGTCTCACATTTGGGGCTGGGCTGTCTGTGTTCAGAATCACAAGAGACACACAATGGCTTTAAAAATAACATCTGTAAAGCACAGTTTGTCAAAATACTTTAGTAATGCTCAATGGTGGGAGAGTTGCTTTGAGATGCATGTTTTCAATCAGGAAATATTAAGATATGTAAGGTCATGTTTTGGTTTATGGACACATCAAATTGAAACATGGTCTTAGAGAAAAAAATCTTTTAAAACAAGGAGTGACAGGTGCCTCTATTTAGCAGCTGAGAAATCCTGGGTCAGAAGGGATCTTAGGTATTTCCAGACCAACCCACTTAGTGTGGTTTCATCTGACCCTTGCTCTGCACTCAGAAGCCCCAGATCAGAAGACCTATGCCCTTGGTGAGGATTATGATGATGCTGAAGAGGTACCGGTACCTGGGGCTCCTCCTGCCTCTCAGGGGAGTGAGGAGGAAGTGCTCCCAAAGAATGAAGATGGGATGACATCTCAGACAGGTGAGTGGAGTTAGCTGATCCCCTGTAATCTTTGGTCTCTGTCCCAGAAAGGGTGAATTTGAACTCAATGTCCAGCCTCTGTACAGTTTCTCATGCATTTGAGAATCTCACGCATGGGTAATCTCATGCATTTGATGGGCTTCCCTGGTGGCTCAGATGGTAAAGAATCTGCCTGCAATGCAGAAGACCTGGGTTTGATCCCTGGATCAGGAAGATCCCCTGGAGAAGGGAATGGCTATCCTCTCCAGTATTCTTGCCTGGAGAATCCCATGGATAGAGGAGCCTGGCAGGCTACAGTTCATAGGGTTGTTAAGAGTCAGACACAACTGAATAACTAGCCCTTCACTGCCTGGAGGCAGGTCTTCTCAGAGCTCCTGTGTGAGCACAGATCTCCTGTGATGCAGGGTTTCCACATGAGCTGAGACCCCAGAGACCACATGGACTGGATCTGAGAGGACAGCTGGGATCCATCCTCGCTGTAACTGATATGAGATAGTCTGAGCCTCCCTGCCCACCCCTGGGTCCCAGGGATGCTTTGTCATCACCACTTGCTTAACTTGCTTCCTCCTCCCTGTCTGGCCCCCTTGTCTCTGTTCTAAATCATACCTCTCTTTCCTCTTTCAGGCTCTTCTCTAAGTGTCTCTAGAGGAGAAGCTGATCCTGGGGAAGGAGAAGAGAGCCCCTGGCTGCTCCAGGGGGAGACTGGGGACCCTGGGTACGATGATGCTGAAATAAGTGCCCTGGGAACATCCACAGTGACTTTGCCATGATGTTGTATTAAATATAAGATTATGCCACAGATATTCTAACTGCCTGTACCTCAATAGAATAGTGCTGATCTGTGATTGTGTTTTATGGAAATTGCTCAAAATGAAATATTCTGAATAAAGTAAAAAATTTTTTTGCTTTATTAATTATTACCAAGTTCCATGTCAAATGTTTTTAGGGGATTGGCTCTCAAACACCATTTTCCTCAAAGGAAATACAAGATGAGTGCACTGCCCTGTTTTCTCACCTCCTTCAAAGGCTATTGAGGGCATGACTTAGCCCAGGAACACAGATGCTCCAGTTCATTTTTACTAATAAAAAGCACCTAAACTTGGTCCACATTCACACTCTCCTTCCTAGCAAGATAAATTGTCAACCAGAAAATATAGCCAGAACCTGGTAGAGTTATTTTATTTGGTGGGAATGCTTAGGACTCTAAGCCCTGGAGACAGCATCTCAGTAGCTCTGAGAAAATTGCTCCAAGGAGGCAGGAAGGGAAGTCAGGCTGTATACAAGTTTGCAACCAAGGGAGCAGGAAGTCTGAACATCAAAGATCAGGTATCAATTTAAGGAATTTAGCATGCTATGTATGGGAAGATGCAAGCCTCTGGTCTCACTGAATTCATTCCTTTCATATGCAGCTTAGCTATCTGGGGCCAATCCTGTTTCCTTGTTCACCTTAAGGAGTGGCAGATGGCTGCTTCTTGCATTTCCCCAGCTCCTCAGCAATCTCCATGGGGAGTGGGAGCATCCCCTGGATCATAGTCTTGGGATCCCTCATTCATGTTTGGAGGCCAGAAATCCCTGATGGTTGTTCTTTTTCTTGTTTATTAATATGGCAAGAGATATTTTCATTTCACAAACTCATGGTAAAAACCCAATCCTGAACATTCCTGTATGTTCTTCCCTGAGATGTCACATCACCTGTTTTTAACCTATTCTTGGGCAGGAGACTTGGGTGTGAGTTTCAAAGTAGGAGTTTGCTGGTGGGAGAGAATGGATACAGTTTTCCCTATCCTGCTTAAGAGTTCATGGGTCAATTAAAACTCTAATTCTAGGTAACTACCTCTGCCTTTTCATCTCTCATTCCCTAGGTTACTTTATCTGTTTATTCCTCAGGCAGATATAGATTCCTCCTTGCTCTTTTCCCATGTCTAGTTGTTATCAAATCTTTATGAATCCATTCTTTCCACCCCTGCCTACTATTTCTTCAGAACGTTGCCATTTCTTGTCTGTTCAATTATCTAGCCTTCTGAGCAAATTATATCAGCTCATATCTCTCTCTCAGTTGATGGATGGCAAATTGGTTCTCACCCACACCCTGCATCCATGTGGGACAAGAGGGCAAGAAAGTGGAGACTTAGGCAGAAGGGATCCAGGAGAAGGGATAGATGGGAAAATCAGGTATGTTTGTCTATTTACATTTCAAAGATGTGGATGGAGGGGTCTGATATGATTGAATTCTTAAAGGAAGAATTTCAGACCAATGGGCTCCTCTGAAGATGTACTGTTTCAAGATTGCTTTAATCTGGTTACTACTGAAAATGTAAACGTGATCCTGCTGTGATTCTTCAGGGTAGAGAGCTGTAATGTAGGAGTGGCCAAGTGAAGATTACATTTCACAGCACCCCCCCCCCCCCAAGTTCATTGTGGACATGTGGAGAGGCTGCTGAACTAATATAAGACCTGAGAGTGATGGCCTGGTTGTGAGTTGAACCCACCCAGTTCCTGGCTGATGGCTCTGCATGGTGTCCAGGGCTCTGACCTACAGTCACGCTTGCAGTCTTCATAGTTCTAGGCTGTGCTTAGGGATGGGAAGATGCCCAGGACTTCTCCCAGGGCAGCTTACATGGCTATTTACCATTGGGAAGTGATGAAATCAATGACATATGTTGAAAGAAATAAAGAATACCCACCAAGAAGCTCAGGGAACTCAAAAAAATGCAGATAATGGAATTCAGGAAAAGAATATGTGAACAAAATAAGATTAAAAAGTTATTTATTATCATTATCATTATTGTTTTTAATTTTTGGTTTCACTGGTTTTTTGTTGATGCATGTGGGCTTTCTTTAGTTGTGGCAAGCAGGCACTACTTCTCTTTGTGGACAGCAGGCTTCTCTATGCAGGGGCTTCTCTTGTTGCGGAGCACAGGCTCTAAGCATTAAGTCTAAGAGACTTCAGTAGTTGCAGTGTGCCTGCTTCTATTTACAGTTTGTGGGACCTAGAGCATGGACTCAGTAGTTGTTGGGCACAGACTCTTGCATTGCTCTGCAGAATAAATTCAGTTTTTTTGTTTTTTTTGTACAGAGACCAAAATCATAACAAAGGAAGTAAACAGGGAATTTGCTGATGGTTTAGTGATTAGGATTCGATGCTTTCACTGCTGTGCATGAATTCTATTCTGATCAGGGAACTGAGATCCCTCAAGCTGTGCAATAGGCAGAAAAAGAGAAGGAACCAAACAGAAATTGTTGCTTAGGATTACAGTGAATGAAATGCAACAAAATAAAAAGTGCTACAGAGAGCATCAGCAACAGCAGAAGAATCTTTGAGGCAGAAGACAAGACAATTGAAATTACCTAGCCAGGGGACAAAGAAGAGAAAAAAAGAATGAAAAGGTGTGAAATAACCTGTGTGAAATATGGGATAACATTCACAGAAACAACCTGAACATTACTGAAGTCCCAAAGGAAAAGAGAGGGAGGAAGGGACAGAGATTGTACTTAAAGAAATAATACCAGAAAAGTTTCAATTCTGGTGACATTTAGACATCCAAATTCATGTAGCTGTCAGGGGCGTGTGTAATTTTCTCATTTCTGTTTTGTCACAACAAAAATTTGAAGTGGCGGGCCAGTGTTAAAGCCCTTGGACAGACCGTGTCACAGCCCTCAGACAGATCAGTGTCACAGCTCTCAGACACGTCAGTGTCACAGCTCTCAGACAGATAGTGTCACAACTCTCAGACTGATCAGTGTCACAGCTCTCAGATGTCACAGCTCTCAGATAGACCATGTCACAGCTCTCAGACAGACCGTGTCACAGCTCTCAGACAGATCAGTGTCACAGCTGTGTGTTTCAGCTCACTTTTATTTAGAAAATAAAGGAAAATACATCCTCGATGTGTGAGGGCATGATGACCCAAAAGACATGATGAGAAGAGAGAGAGTGAGAGAGAGACAGAGGGGGAGCAAGCAAGAAGAGAGAGCAAGAGAGAAAGCCAGAGAAAGACCCCAGCCCCTTGGCTCCTCTTTTTATATGTTTTTTTTCCTCCCCCTGGGCTGTTTGTTCTACCTGAGGTGCTCACTTTGGTCCTCGGATCTTCCTTTGTTCTATTTTCATGGGCTTTTCCCTTCCTTCTCTTTTAGCCACTGCCATTCTGGACTGCTTTTTCCTATTCTCACTGTTGCAGGAATGGGAACCCCTTCCAGGGCCCGAAGCTGGGCTCTTGTCTAACACTCGGAAATGAATTGTCCGAGGAGACACATATGCTGACAAAGCAAGAGATTTTATTGGGAAAGGGCACCTGGGTGGAGAGCAGGAGGGTAAAGGATCCCAGGAGAACTGCTCTGTCGCTGGCTCGCAGTCTTGGGTTTTATGGTGATGGGATAAGTTTCCGGGTGGTCCCTGGCCAATCATTCTAATTCAGACTTTCCTGGTGGCGCACGCATCCCTCAGCCAAGATGGATGCTAGCGAGAGGGATTCTGGGAAGTGGACGAACAAGCGGTGTCTCCTTTTGACCTTTCCCGAACTCTTCCGGCTGGTGGTGGCTTATTAGTTCCGTATTCCTTATCAGGATCTCCTGTCATAAAACAGCTAAAGCAAATGGTTACTATGGTGCCTGGCCAGGGTGGGCGGTTTCAATCAGTGTGCTTCCCCTAACAACTTCCCCCTGAGAGACTTCATACTCAAAATGCTTCTTGGGAATTGGGGCGGAGGTCTCTTTCTTCTGTAACTTCTTCCTGCTGTGCCTGGGCGTAGGCCTGCCTAGCAGAGCATAAGTCTTTCTCTACCTGGTCTAAGTTGGGGTGTTCCACATCTGAAACCAGCTTTCACCCTTGTAATAACAGCAATTTAGTTTGAAACTGTTGGCACCTCTCAGAGAGGAAATAGACAGGGGCCAAACAGGAGACCTAACAGGATGGTCATCACTGGTCCCCAGAAAGAGGAGGCAACATTTGGGTTGAGGGCTGCAGGGTTTGTGACTTTTTTTTTTTTTTTTTTTGATTGGCTGGCGGTGAAGCAACAGAGCTGTGCTCCAGGAATCTCGTGTTTAGTCTGAAGTTACCATCCTCCACCTGGGTGGGGGCTCCAGTTCTGTGGAAGAACTCAAAGACATTGCTATGCATATTTCTTTGAGTAGGAACTAGGACCCTGTCTCAAGGCTGTAGCACCATTTGATTGTTTCTCCTGTTTCTGTATTCCCTCCCTTCCCTGATTAGCAACCATTTGAATCCACCCTTTGGAACTCAGGGAAGGTCAAGGAGGTTGAATGAAGCCTATATCCTACAGATAAGAAATGGAGAACACACAGCAGATCTGTACTCTGTACAGAGTCGCCACCCCACAGAGTCTTTCTCAGTTTTAATTTAGGGAACAGGGCAACTATGACTGTGATAATTTCCTGTCAAAATGGGGCATAGGACTGCCTCAGCTTGGAAAAGAGACACTGAATTGGAAGTATTCCTGATTCCAAGTCCTAGATCTGAACCTTGTATGATTAAAATCTCAATCCCTTGGTCTGCCATTTTGTTGTAACAGACCCAATTAGTAGTAGCTGGAGGAGGGATAACTGGAATTTTAATAGACAAAATAAATCTCTTTCTTTTTAGAATAGGCCTGAAACCCAGTCTGGACCTGGCACTTTGGGGAGACTTTTAGCCAGGTGGCCAGTTGCCTAGTTTTATAAAAAGTAAGGTAGAAGTTACTAGCTTCCAGCAGACATTGTTTTGAGAATGGTGGCATCTAAGCCTGCCACGACTCAGAAAACTCAAGTGTTTAGCAATACAACGTCTAATCTGAAATTACACCCATAGTAACACCTGGTTATTTCCCAGGATGTCTGAACCATAGCTGAGTACTCTATTTTGACTTTTAATTGTAAAATTTTCCTTAATAGCCAAAGCAGATGTCACCATTAATGATGTCAGTGTTTTTTTAGGTATGAGAAGATGCAAGAATTGGGACTCATAAAGTCTCCTGAAAAGATCTAACTATCTGAAGGCCTGTTCTGCCAGTTTTTCTCAGAGCACCGAGTGCCTCATTCCTGATTTTCACCTTGAACTCCTTTCAGGGCCTTTGAAAGTCAGCAGTTGCAGTGGCCATGATTTAATCTCTGTAGATGTAGATGGCAAGTGTCAATCTTCAGTTGGCAGAGCCCCTTTTTGCTCATAAACTTGACCATGATTTTGAGGGGGGCATTTCATGACCATTTTATCCCATGGTGCTGAGAATGTCCATTCTCAGGTTTGGCAAAGATTTTGTTGACCGGCCACTCAATGTGCTGTTACTGGACTAGGCCATAAAACAGTATCCAAAATTCTCTGGACCACCTGTCTTACTAGCCTCTTGGTCCAGGAAAACATTCCCTCTTGTTGCTTTTTCTCATATCTAGAGTTACACTGTTATCATCGATCTCATAGGGAACTATATATTATTTTATCAGAGTCCTCAGTCACACATTTGGCAGTGTAAGAAACAGCAATTTTGTAAAACAGGTGAAATACAAATAACATAGCCAGCAGTACTAGTAAAGTCACAAGTAAGACCTAAGAGCTTCCATTAGATGTAGCCCAGTATATCCCAGGTCATCTGACCCAGTCTACTCTGTATGAATCTTTACCTTTCAGGGAAATTATACATTGGCACCACCGTCTATAAGGCACATAGCCCAGTTTTCTAATGTTACTAGACTGATTATCCTTAGTATGATTTAATTGTTTTCAACACATAGGAGACTTTAAACCTAAATTACCATAGCCTGGTGTTATCTATATAAATCCATCTCATAATTGTGGGAGATTTTTTTTTCTTTTGCTAAAACTTTTCTTGTTGCTCTGATTGAGCTTGAGGAATAGAAAAAGGCTCAAATTTTATGGCCAGAGTCAGAGTAGGCATTATTAATTGGCCCAGTGAGGGGATCCCATCTGGTAGTATCACAGTGACCTGAATATGACTATAATTTTTTTTCTTTTAAGTAAATTTCCTCAGGGCTAACCAGTTAGAGTCTTGTAGTAGAGAAATTTACCAAGGTAACCCAGAACTAGATACAGGTAATTGGCCACAAACCCAACAATTGGATTAATTTCTAAAACTAGCATAGGATCAGGCCTATGATAGAAAAGCATTTGATTTATATGTAAACGTCTAAGAAGTCAAGAAAACATTATAAATGATCATACGAATCAAATCCAGCATCTTGGGCAAGCTGTCTACCTCTGATGTTGTTGTCTTCTCATCCTGGTGTAGTGTAGTTTTTCCTGTTTGAGCATCATTTTAAGGTGAGATCAGGTCAGCTGTCTTCTCTATAGACCAATCCAGTGTAGGGGCCTTTGGAAGTGGGAATTAATCTAAGAGTTAATTTCCCTTCAGTTTCATTGTGCATGAGCTAGTTAAGAGTACCTGATAAAAAGTCCTTCCATCCAGGTTGGAGGCAGTCTCTTAAATTATGTCTTTTTCCAGTCCTAGTTGCAGGTCATGAGGCATCTGATCTTCATCCAAAGATAGATTACTGAGATAAGCTTCAGAAACAAACTTAGGGTGTTTTTTAAGAATTCAATTAAATTTCACATTAATATCACATAACAGCACAGAACTATCTGAGAAATGAGTCTTACTACATGCAGACCTCCATTAACAAACTGGGATTTAACATTTTTTGAAATATCTTTTTCTCCCTAAAGTTACCCTCATTTTTATCAAATACAACCAAATTAAGGCTAGTTTGTTTGCAAAATAGGTCTGTTCTCACTAATTTTGGTCTGATGATTTATATAACCATAATTGATCATAGACTTTTTCTTTTGCTAAAACAGTTATAGAATCTCAGACTGAACTTTTAATATAAAACAGGGCTGGGAAACTCACACCAAAGGCTTATCACAGATTTTGTCTAACAAATCTAGGTGAACTCTTCCCTTTTTAAGGTCTCAAAAATTCTTTGAGATTCTTGTACCTGTTAGTGAGATAATCTTCTTAGTTCATTTGATAAACCTACTGGAAACCTAAGAGTTTCAAATTTTTGGAAGAGTCAGAGAGAAAATATAATTGTTTTGTCTATAACGTATAATTTTACCAAATTATTTTGATAATTAGTTTGAGAGGAAGGTTTTCCCTATTCCCGGAAAACACAAGATTCAAACCTGTAATTTTTCAGATAGAAACCATAAAAGCTATAAGCATATTCGCTGGTTCATTCAGTCCTTTGTTAACTTTTGTGAAGTCATCAGGTTTCTCATTAGAATACCAAGAGATATCAAAATGTTAAGAACTCCATATAATTTCTAGGATATCTGTATTAGTAATTTTCCATACATTATAACATGAGCAGATTTATTACTCATTTGATAATCTTTTTCATGTAATTTAACCAACCAAATAAACACAGTTTAATATCTCTCTTTGGGATGTTTCAGGGGCCCTCTGAAACACCCCAAAGTTAGCTAGATGTCAAAGGAACTTCAAAAGAATTCGATTTAGGAAGTTTTATCCAAAAGATCAATTAAAAGCGTTTAGAACATTTGGTCAGATTTAGTCAATGTTGATGGGTGTATCATTTAGCTTGTTGATATGTCACAATGGGCATAAATACCAAGGCTCAAGGTCTAGTGAAAGTCAGCTCCGACATCTTGGACCTAATTGGCTCTAACCAGTTTTTTTTATGATTGTGTCATTCTTAACAAAATCCATTTATCTAACTAATTGTAATCCAATTTTAGAAAATCCTGATTGTACATAACTCTTTTTAGTATTTTTTCATACCCCCCCTTTTTTTTTACTGAAAGCACACTTCCTGCTTTCCTTTAGCAACCAAGAGCTAACTTTTATATTAGCATTTTATAGATTGGTGAGCATAAAAACAGTGATAATTTCTAAAACCCTTGCTTTCTTAAAACATTTTAGGATGGCATCAAATATTATTCATTTATAGTCCCAAATCTCTTTAGTTTTTCTGTAAAAGGAAATCAGTGTTTAGTAGTAAATGTTTCAAAATCTTATTTCATTTGGAAATGACCTAATTATTTAATAGAATTCTAATACTTAGTTTTGCACATCCCTTAGAAATTCAAGTTACACCAATCTGGGGAGACTATCGTAGACAGATATTCTTAAAGAATAATTATTTTTAATAGAGTTTATATACAAACTTATACCTCATTTACATTTTTTAGAAGTTTTCTCACTCAAGGTAATTTTTTTGTTGACAAACTTGTAACAGGTATAATATTTAACTTATATTAAACCTAGGTACAATGAAAATATTCTACTTGATGTTAATTACTCTAAGACATGTCTATATTAGATAGGTTAACAAAAAAACATTAATATCAGGTATTTAATACTGAATATTTCTTAGTTCACCTGAACCTGGAATTCATTGTTTAATTTAGAATTATTTGATTTCTAAGTGCTTACCTTTGTTTAAAACCAATTAAATAGAGCTCATTTACAAATTAACCTAAAAAATATTACCCAGAGACGAAGACATACCAAGACATATTTAGACAGACACGGTGCAAGATCTAGCTTCATTTTCTAAGTTTGGTCATGAATTAGAGATTACAATATAAAATTTAAATAAATAACATTTTTAAAGGCTTTTTCCTTTTTTTTTTATCAGTCTCAGGAGTTAGAGATGGTCTAGATAAGTGTTCCTGAGAGCCCTGGTCTCAAGGCACAGGGAAAGAAAATCAAGGTGGGAATGCAAACTAGTACAGCCGCTATGGAAAACAATGTGGAGATTTCTTAAAAAACTGGAAATAGAACTGCCATATGACCCAGCAATCCCACTTCTGGGCATACACACTGAGGAAACCAGATCTGAAAGAGACACGTGCACCCCAATGTTCATCGCAGCACTGTTTATAATAGCCAGGACATGGAAGCAACCTAGATGCCCATCAGCAGATGAATGGATAAGGAAGCTGTGGTACATATACACCATGGAATATTACTCAGCTGTTATAAAGAATTCATTTGAATCAGTTCTAATGAGATGGATGAAACTGGAGCCCATTATACAGAGTGAAGTAAGCCAGAAAGATAAAGACCATTACAGCATACTAACACATATATATGGAATTTAGAAAGATGGTAACGATAACCCTATATACAAAACAGAAAAAGAGACACAGAAATACAGAACAGACTTTTGAACTCTGTGGGAGAAGGTGAGGGTTGGATGTTTCGAAAGAACAGCATGTATACTATCTATGGTGAAACAGCTCACCAGCCCAGGTGGGATGCATGAGACAAGTGCTCGGGCCTGGTGCACTGGGAAGACCCAGAGGAATCGGGTGGAGAGGGAGGTGGGAGGGGGGATCGGGATGAGGAATACGTGTAAATCTATGGCTGATTCATATCAATGTATGACAAAACCCACTGCAATGTTGTGAAGTAATTAACCTCCAACTAATAAAAAAAAATAATAATTAAAAAAAAAAAAAAAAGAAAGAAAATCAAGTTCTAACAAAATGGTGGCAGGTCTAAATGGTTGCCAGATAAAGAAAAATGGCCGTCACAAATCACAGCACAGAACAGAGTTAAAACACACACATATAAACCTGGCAGTCCTCATCAGACACTCCCTTAAATACAAGAATACAGTCTCTCAGAAAACCGTCTATAGAGACACAAAACTTCAGATGTCTTTAAAGATTTCAAAAGGAGGAAAGGAAGCCAGGTTGAAAGAAGGAGGAGGAGGGGGGAAAGGGGGGCAAAAGGGGTGGCTTTACAGACGTCTCCTGCCACCTGCAGACACCCAGGCGTTACAGGACTTTTCCCTGGGCTTCCAGAAAAGGGAGGACTGGAACTCGGCCCTACCAGAAACCAGACCAGAAAATTCGAGTTTTCTGTCAAGAGGAGGTGATCAGTCTCTAATCCTCAGCTCAAGCTGAGGCCCTTCGACCAGATTGCTGCATCCAGGACCAGAGGACTAGAAAAACGGGAAGGATAGGAAGGGCTAAGGAGAGGAAAGAGAGAGGGAAGGGGAGAGAGGTCAACAAAGTCTCTTGTTCCTTACCGGTCGGGGCACTCTGGCCAGTTGTCCATGTCAGGAGGAGACCAGGGACCAAAGGGTCCCAGTTGTGGCAGCTGGGTCTGGTCTATTGGCAGGCAAGCTGGCCCCTGAGTACCCCGAGTGGTCAGGATGTCAGTCTCAGTGAAGAAGATGTCCCTTCGTGGTCGCCACTTGTTGCAGGAAGGGGGCCCCTTCCAGGGCCCAAAACTGGGCTCTTGTCTAACACTCAGAAATGAATTGTCCGAGGAGACACATGTGCTGACAAAGCAAGAGATTTTATTGGGAAAGGGCACCTGGGTGGAGAGCAGGAGGGTAAAGGAACCCAGGAGAACAGCTTTGTCGCTGGCTCAGAGTCTTGGGTTTTATGGTGATGGGATTAGTTTCTGGGTGGTCCCTGGCCAATCATTCTAATTCAGAGTCTTTCCTGGTGGCACACGCATCACTCAGCCAAGATGGATGCTAGCGAGAGGGATTCTGGGAAGTGGACGAACAAGCGGTGTCTCCTTTTGACCTTTCCCGAACTCTTCCGGCTGGTGGTGGCTTATTAGTTCCATATTCCTTATCAGGATCTCCTGTCAAAAAACAACTCATGCAAATGGTTACTATGGTGCCTGGCCAGGGTGGGCGGTTTCATTCAGTGTGCTTCCCCTAACATAACTACCTAACACTGCTGATAAGTCGCCCCTCAGAGTTCATTCAAAATGATCATCTCCAAGACACATTGTTTATAATCAAGACAAAGAGAGAATTTTAGAAGCATCAAGAGAAAAGCAAATGCTCACAAAAAAGGAATTCCCTTAAGAATATCAGTGGACTTCTCAAAAGAAAACTGGCAAGCCAGGAGAGAAAGGGATGATATATTCAAACTGATGAAAGTAAACCTGCCAGCCAAGAATACTTTTCTCAGGAAGGTTGTCTTTCAGAAATGAAGATGAGATAAAGACTTTCCCAAACAAACAACAGTTGAGGGAGTTCACCAACACAGGTTTGTCTTACAAGATTGCTGAGGGGAGTTCTTCAAGCTAAATGAAGGATGGTAATTATTATATGAAAGAAGTGAAAACAGACAACAGACATGTAAATGTAAATATGTAATCTAATACAAAATTCTCTAATACTGAATATGGTAGTGTGCTAACAACCAGTTAGCTCCAGTCTAAGGGAAGTATTAAAATAACTATAGAGAAAAATATTTTGTTAGTGATATACAGTATAAAGAGAGGCAAATTCTGACCTCAGGAACAGAAAGTACAGGAGGAGATCAAAAGGTAGAGCTTTTGTATGTGATTGAAATTAATTTGTTATCAGTGTAACATAGACTCTTGTGTCTATAAGATGTTTTATGTGAGCCATTGTGGCAACAAAAACGTGAAAACCTACAGTAGATTCACAAAGAGTAAAGAGAAAAAAATGAAAGCACATCATTATCCAAAATCATCAGTTCACAGTTCTAACTGTTGGACACAACAGTCGAATTGTCCTGGTCTCTACAGCATCCTTCAAGATCAGCCCCAGAGGACTCTCCTTTCACAAAATAAAAGACTATTTAGTCTGTTTGTTATGACAAGCCAAAGAACTCTTTCTGCACTTCATCTCCTTCCTTATATCATACAGATGGTGCAGCTGTACTTTTTTAATTGCAAATTTTCTTCTGGTGATATTCCTATGTGGCTTTAATGGAAAAATTGCCAAATGAGAAATCATCCCAATACCCTGTCTCCTCTGTTGGGTCTGATTCAAACTTAATAAGAAGGCACATGTGAGTGTGTTGTGGTTTGTCTTGTGTAGCCTTAGAGATAGAGATTTGCAGAGTTCGTTGTGATGTATCTGGTGGTGATGTGCGCCTTCTTTTTGAAAATCAAATTTTGCCCTGTTAATTGCTGAAAACATTTGCCTTTAAACCAAAAATATCAATTAGCTAAATGATGTCCTCAACAATAGTTCTTTATATTTAAGATAATTTCTCTTAAATATCTAGCATTGTAACATTCAGTCATTCAATAAACATTAGCTGAACATCTATTAAATTATGGAGAGTGGAAATACACACACAGGTTTAGTCTCACTCCGATCCTGGGCCCTGGAAGGGCCTTAGCAGATACTTTCAGCCTGCAAGAACCTTGGGTAGCATATCCAGATGTGGAAAGATTTGATGATAATGAAAAGAGAATCTGTTCACAGACTTTTAGATGTTAAAGAGGAACACATTTCCCCATGTTTCCAGAGATCTTAGGCTGGTGTGCAGGCTGGACTCAGCTGCACCAAAGCTCCATGTGCAATAAAGCATCAGTTCATAGAATTCTAATCTGGGCAATCACTCAGTCTTTGAACTACGAGGGCCATCCCAGTGACATTAATCTTGGGTTTAAGAGGTTTAAGAATGACCACCTACAAGAACTCAATAGTTCTGGAGCTGGTCATTACATCAACTCTGAACAGAGGTGGATTACTCATGAAGCTAATGAAGCTTCAACCTCACATCCTCTCCTTACACCAGCCCTTTCTAAGTCCTGTGAGGAGAGCCCCAGGGCTGTGCTCATAAGGATATAGGTTTTGAAACAGCCATTTTCTTGAGATGAGGAAAAAAATATTCAGCAAAATCATTTCTTAACCAATTTATTTCTTGACCATGGAACACTAAATCCAGGAATCAGATTTGTTCAGGAAATCAAGAGAAAACTGAGGGGGCTTAGAAAATACATGCTGCCTTTTCATTAGTACAGGATTGGTGAAAGGTAAAATAGGATCAAAGATGATGGACTGGGTAACTCAGAGGAAAGAAGAGCTGTTTAAGGATGAAGGTCAAGATGCTAAGAGACAAACTGGGGAAACTGAGCCTGACTGTCAGCACAGAGTGATGTAAAGGGAACAGGAGATGCACCAGGGCGGCTGTTGTTAAATGGGATTTAGATCTAGTTGTTGGTCAGTCAGAAATGGTGACTGAGAAACACCCAAATCCAACAGAGGAAACAAGGTGAGACCTGAGGGAGCAGCTTGGGATGAAGACACAGAAGGATGGGGAGATCCAGGAAAGTTTCTGCTTCATGTGATAGATTCTGTCTTCTTTCTCCTTTGTATCCATCAGAAGAGACTGTTCTGCTGCTGGAAAAAATGACCCACAAATCTCAGTCACACACACAAACACACACACAGAAATGCATACATACACATACATCCATATACAGACACACACACACTCATCACACCTACAGATGTCTGTGGTCAGTGAGGCTCTTGCAGGTGCTTCTGGAACACGCAGCTTCTGTGACAGGAAAAAGAGAGAGACTACAGAGTCATACTTGGGCTTTTCCTGCCTCCACTCAGAAGTGATATAGATGACACCAGCCAGATTTCATTGCCCAGAATGAGTCCCTGAGGACTGGAAATACAGCTATTTGACGAGTATTACTGTCTATTCACGTCCTTCAGTAGAACTCTTGAGAGCAGTGCTGTCAGTTTTTTCTCACTTTGGAGAAGCTTCTGAGGTACAGCTCTGTGCAGAGATTGAACGTGATCTGACCCTCCCAGAGTGGGATTGAAGGCATGTTGTATTTGGCTCCTTTGGCTGGTGTGTCTCTGACTCCTTACTCCACCTCAGTCTGTGCTGAGGGGGATTAGTCAGGTATGTGTCTCCCCTGCCTCCACCTCCCTTCCCCACTCAGTATCACTAACTGCAGGGTGATTTTTCAGCATTTGTTCATGCGTTCATTTCTTATCCAATGTTTGTTAAGCTCTCTCTATGTGTCTTTACTTGAGCTTATAGAAGCATTGAAGAATAAGACACAATACTTGCTCTCAAGAAGCCCCTTCTTTAGAGACAATAAGAAAGTTTTCATTTTTACAGATTGACGGGACACAGCAGTAGTTTTGAGCTGGAGTAATTAGAAAGAGTTCACAGAGATGACAACTCTGTGCTTTTAAATACAAAGAAAGATATAGATATTTTCTTTCTGTAGTGAGCTTAAAAATGTGTCCTCTAGAATCCAAATATGCATAAATGTAATATTTGCTATTTTTATAACTGATTTCATCTTGTGCAGTAGCAAGGGGTGTTTGCATGGATCGAAAGTTCCACAAAGTTAACACAAAGTCTCCAATTCAAAATCACAGACTCTCCCGTTTAAAATTTGTCCCCCAAGTTAGCTTGGGTTTATGGTAATAATTATCTTGTCTAGTTGAAGCTCCCTGCTGAAGCTGGTTTTCATCTATTCAAGGAGGTATCTTCTTGTCTCTCCTCCTACAGATGGTGTCTGGGGTGAGAGGGTTTCTTACTTTCCAAGAGCAGTGGGAAAGGGTCCTTGGTCTGCATGCTCTCCACTTAGAATCTGCTTATCTTTGATTTAGTAGCTTTGATTGCTCTGGTCTCTGGGTATCTGATGCTGCACTATGGAGGAATGAATGGGGCCAATTCAGTGCCACACTCTCTGTTAGATGTTGCTGGTTTTAGACTGTAAAGGGCTGAAGAGAGATGATGGACTGGACCTCAGGCAGCTCATGACCAGCTCATGACCAAGCTCATCACATGTCCTTGTGATGAAGTGGTCTTCGGTAAAGAAGCCTTTACCAACTTGGTCTCATCCATACAGGGAACACAGATGGTGAGGTGGGTCTCTAACACTCTGGTATAACAAGTCACTTGTTTCCTTTTAAAGTTGTATACTTATTTTTTAATTCAAAAATATTTTGTATATTTTTTGTATATACACATATATCTAGTGGTCATGTATTCATGTGAGAGTTGGACTATAAAGGAAGCTGAGCACCTAAGAATTGATGCTTTTGAACTGTGGTATTGGAGAAGACTCTTGAGAGTCCCTTGGACTGCAAGGAAATCCAACCAGTCCATCCTAAAGGAGATCAGTCCTGGGTGTTCATTGGAAGGACTGATGGTGAGGCTGAAACTCCAATACTTTGGCCATCTGATACGAAGAGCTGACTCTTTGGAAAAGACCCTGATGCTGGGAAAGATTGGGGGCAGGAGGAGAAGAGGACGACAGAGGATGAGATGGTTGGATGGTATCATCGACTCAATGGACATGGGTTTGGGTGGACTCTGGGAGTTGGTGATGGACAGGGAGGCCTGGTGTGCTGCATGGTTCATGGGGTCGCAAAGAGTTGGACATGACTGAGTGACTGAACTGAACCGATTTTGTATATTAGTCACTCTGATTGGTCCTGAAAATGTCTGTCTACCAAGAAAAGTAAATAACTAAATATTTACTTTTCTAGCAAAGAGATTACTTAACCTCTGAAACCTCCATATTTTCATAGTGATTTGGGAATAATAATGCTACATATTGTATTGCTTTACAATCCATAAGATGAAATAAACAGTCTAAATTAAAGGAAAGGATTCTTCCTGGTCTTTACTTCTGTATTTCTGATTCAATACAGAAGCTGTTAAACTAAATTTTTTTATAACAAAATTTCTTCCTGTTACAGTTTGTGGTTTGAGTTGAAAATATGCCAAATGATAAGTATATAAACATCCGGACCACTTGGCCATATCTGATTAGGACCTGAAGAGGAGGCTTCATGGTGTTCACCTGTCACTGTGCTGAGCTCTGTCTTCTTTATCTTTGGATATACAAAGATGCAGCATTTATACATGTTTAGAGGTGGCTCTCTCAGCACTGCTCTTGGAATGGGGCTAGCCTTGTTTCAATTGATCGCATTATTTGCAGAGAAGTGTAGAAGTGAACCATACATAGCTTATACCATTTAATCATATCGAAATATCATTACAAGAAGTGACACAACTTACATTGTGCTGTTAAGTGCTCACATCAAGTTAAATTATATCTCAAAAGATTTCTTTGGGTTGAAATGATTTGTGTAAAATACCTGGCTGACATTCATTCATTCAGGTATACAATAGACATCATTTAGGATTTTTAATTAGCAGGCACTCTGGATAAGGGGGTGAATTAGACACAGAACCTTTACCAAGTCCATTTATAAAGAAAATTAGCAAGTAAACAACTTAATTCATGAGGTTCACAGTTGGTAATGTCAAGGTTCATGAGCAGGAGAACCTCCCTCTGGGGCACAGAGAGAAGGGGTGATGTGTGGAAGACACAACTCTGACCCCAATCACCATCACAGCATGTGGTTCTGGGAGAGTTTTGACAGTTCCAGTCAAGGCTCCAGGTAACAGAATTGAATTCCCGTTCTAGAGTCCTGGGATTCCTGGGATGGGTTGGAGAGACGGGCCCTAATATTGCTTCTCTGCCACTATGATGTACTACTATTAACTAGTGGTTATATCTCTTACTAAGATCAACTCCTTTAATTCTAACCAAAACTCTGTCATCTATACACAAATATAACGCTTGTTTACAGACAAAGCCACTGCACAGAGAGCATAAGGATCCTGTTCAAGGGCACACACATGGTATGTGGCTGAGCTCTCAGTCGGGCCGGGGCAGACTGGCTCCTGAGCCTGTCCTCCTGATCCCTGAAGTTCATTGTTGACATAGCTGGGTTAGTGTCCTCCCCAAAGCTTTCCTCCTTCAAATCTTGGATGACATTGGACACTGAGATTTCCTTATGTGTCAGAAAAGACAAACCTTCATTAGAGGGTGAGTTGGTCCATGCTGACCTTGCCTCCCCAGCTCTGGGGTAGAGGATGCTGCCTGGGCACAGCCTGCCAGCTCTGGGTTAGCCCCTCCTTCCTGCCCGCTCCATCCTTATAACAGGGTATGAAGTCCCTAACAGTATGTTACCTGCAGGATCTCAATCCTGAGGTGAGACCGTGTGTACCTGGTTCACTAAATGCATCCCTGTGTCATCCTGTAGGAAGAATGACTGGACTCCAGGAAGCACATCCTGTATTCTAGGTGTTTGTCTGGTGGATTCTGGTGATGGTGTGGAGTGGAGTCCATAACTGGGTAAAGAATGGTGACTCTGGGCCCAGAGGGAGTAGAGTATTGACTCTAGTGACTGAGCAGATCCTGTTCCTACTCCAGTGCCTGTGTTTATATTCCGGTTCTGACATTTATAGTCAGTTATTATCACTACCGTGTTAAGCATCCAGAAGGAGATGGGGGTTCATGTACAGATGGGGGCTTGGAAGTCAGAGGAACCCAGGACAAGTAAGTGTTATAAAATAACAGGTTAATATTAACATATTTAGAGGGAGAAAAGCATGTGTTCAATTGACTTTCCTCCCTTTTCATTTGCCTGAGTCTCAAGTAGGAAGGACGGGCATGGTAGGACAGAGAAGCTGTGTCTGCTGACCGGGATGAGGCGTCCTTCCAGTGGGGGATGCGACAGGGCTGTAGCCTGGTCCACAGCTGCCCTCCGTGTTGGCTTCACCGAGACCTTCAGGTGTGGGTGGGGGAGGGTGTGAAGCCATCTCTGAGCTCTGGTGGGGACTCTGAGGCGTGTGTGTCACAGATTGGTCCTTCCCCCGTTTGTGCTGAAATGATGAGAGTCAGGGTGAGTGGGCTTCAGGGTGGGTTTTTGTGGACCACAAAGGTGCATCACGGGAATCTTTAGCCCGAGGGAGTATGATGAATGAGGGCAGTATATTAGTGACGTTGAATTTCGATGGGGGAGCTCTGTCTTGCACCATTAGGGCCCTTCTCAGTCTCTATACTCATCCCTCATCTACTTTCTGGAGAGCATCTGGGAGCTTCTCTGATCAGTGGAACACAACAGGGCAGCAATGGCCACACTGGACATCGGTCCCTTCTGCTTGGCTCTGTGCCCTCAATCCACCTGGCTTCCATTCTTGCCACTAACTTTCCTCTTAAACTTAGAATGAATGAACCCTCTTTGTTGCTTCATTTGCCTCTTTTCTGCCCCTTGCCTGCAGCTATTGCGCAGTGGAATACTTTCTAGTTGTCCTTCTGTCTGGGGGCAGTTCCCTTAAATAATATTTTGCATCTTTAGTTATGGCTTATAAAGCAGGTGGGTTCTGAATCGTATCAAGCAAAACTTTCAACATGCAAAGGGGGAAAATGTGAAGTTTAGAAAATGTCAGTCTTTCTAAGCTACATATTGTCTTCTAGAGATCCCCACTCCTATTTTGGAGGGCTAGGGTTGAATAATGACTACTATTTTCTCCTTGTTTCCTGTAACAGCAATCTCTTTCTCTCCTGAAGCATCATTTGTTGAGTAGCTGAAAGTGGTATTTCACATAAAATGAAATGCAATAAACGGAAAGGGATTTAGCATGCCTGAAAATCCCTTATAGGGCTTCCCAGGTGGTTCAGCAATAAAGAACCTGCCGGTCAATGCAGGAGACCCAGAAGACGTGGGTTTGATCCCTGGGTCGAGAAGAACCCCTCAAGAAGGAAATGGCAACCCACCTTAGTATTCTTGCTTGGGAAAGCTGATGGACAGAGGAGCCTGGCGAGTTACAGCTCAGGGGTCACAAAGACTAGGACACAGCTGAGCATAAATACACCTTCTCCAGGACCCAGTGTCCAGATCATTCTGAGAAGAGAAGAAAGACCTGCAGTCTCACCCCCTCAACTTAATGGTTTCCACCTCACCCTCTCTGTGGTCACCTGTGAATTCCTGCAACCCTTGTCCTCATTTTCTGCTGGCCCAATAAATATTCTTGTATTTCAAGGCTTCCTGTAGTACTCTGCTTCCGGCCTGAGGTCAGTACTGGGGAGATCAATATTTGATTCCACTAAAGTTATTCTCCACAGGCCAATCGATTCCACAACTTGACCCTGCGAGATCTCACAGTTCTTGGGGATCGGCCAGGGTGATCAGAGGAAAAAAAGGTACTCATAGCTTTCTACACCAGCCCCGGTCATGGGGCCTGGCATTCAGGACCACGGGAGCAGGAGGTCAAAGGACCGTGTTGCTCATATAAGGAGATGTTGAAGATACAGAAGTTCATTGGTGTTTGAGCTTCAGAAAGTGGCAGATGCAGCCTCCGATAGTGCCTGAAATGGTGAAAGGTGTCGCTATTGGCTCTCAGGAGGGAGGATGTAGGGGACGGCCTATATAGACCCCGGTTGGCACCCTGACACCTCCTCACAGGCTGATCCTGCAGCTGGGACTGTGATCTTGAGGACGTGAATTCAGGATGGCTCTGAGCCAACACCTCTCCCTCCAGGGATTCTGTGTCCTCCTTCTCGGCACGGTGGTGGGTGGTCAAGGTAAGAGCTGCCCCTCTGTCCTGGGTCCACACCAGGTTGTGGACACCTTGATAAAGGGAAAGGGTATGGAGCTGTGGAGCCGCAGTCTTAGTGTTTTTGTCCAAAAACAAAGCACTCCGACTGTGAATACTGGTTCCTCTCCTGTGGGGAGTCCATTGGTCATAGAGGCAGATTTTACAGAGCAGTGAGGTTTGATCTGGACCGAGGTGGGTCAACCTGACTCCCCTCGCTGTCTCCCTTGTTCTCAGGGAGCTTCTAGTGGTCCCGGTGACACCCTGTGTGTGCAAATTCCCGTGACTGACCTCAGCTTGGACTCTGGGCTGTTCCCACACGCTCCACATGCCTGGTGTGTGAGCACTGCCTTCAGATCTCCATGTTTCCTGTGTCTGTGCTCCTGTAGGCTCTGTGCTTGTGTGTGTGTGTGTGTGTGTGTGTGCACACGCGCAGGTGAGGAGTGTGTGAGGGTGTGTGTGTGTGAGGGTATGAGGAGTGTGTGTGTGTGAGGAGTGTGTGAGGGTGTATGTGTGTGTGAGGAGTTTATGTATTTGTGTGTGTGAGCGTGTGAAGAGTGTGTGTGTGTGTGTGTAGTATGTGAGGAGTGCTTGAGTGTTGTATGAGGGTGTGTGAGGAGTATGTGAGGGTGAGTGAGGGTGTGTGAGGAGTGTTTGAGTAGCATGTGAGGGTGTGTGTATTTGCGTGAGAAAATGTATGTGTGTGTGTGGGATTGTGTGAGGCTCTGTGTGTGTGTGTGTATGTGTGTGTAAGGGGGATGGATCCTGTCTCTGTGAGATGAACAGGGCCGCTGAGCAGGGACTGAGTCCATTGGTCTGTGAAGCACACAGGGTCTCACAGCGCTGGGTGTCATGGCCGCTCCTTGTAACTGGATCAGAGACAATCGTGCACCTGCCTGCCTCTCTCTGGCTCCTCTCGCCCATCGCCCCGGCTCCCCTCTGCTTGTTGCCATGTCTGCCCAGCACTGGGCTCTGTGAGAGGCTCCGCCTGCTGGGCTCGCCTGTTCCCACCAGGTGTCCATTATGGAGTAGAGAAGGCCTCATCCAGAAGAGAGGACCTCTTGTCTGTAGAGATCAGTTGATGCATAGCCTCAGCTGTATAAGTTCCTAAGTCCCTGCCCTGGTCCCTGTGACTCATTTCCTGTCGTGCTGGGGGCCTGGGACGGTCCTTTCCCCTCCAGGAGCTCCTGTGACTCCGTAGGGAGATCTTTCTCTCATGCCCTCTCCTGCCCCTCCCTGGGAGCTGCTTCCCCCTGAGTGAGAGTGGAGTGTGTCATCAATCCTTCTGTTGTGGTCTGCAAGGTTTCTTTGGACAAATCCGCTGATCTGCTTAGGGGAGTCTTCTTGGGTGACAGAATTTTTTTCTTCTCCTTAGACTTTTAGAATTCTCTCTTTGTCTCTGCATTTGGACAATTTACTCTGTGCGTCTTGGAGAAGGTTGTTTTGGATTGAAATTTTGGGGTTACTTATTAGCTTCTTGAACTTAGATGTCCAGATTTTCCCCCAGGTTTGGGAAATTCTCAGCCTGTCTTTCTTTCTTTGCTAAGTCCCCTTGCTGCATGCGGGTTTTCTCTAGTTGCGGTAAGCAGGGGCTACTCCTCGCTGAGGTGCACAGACTTCTCACTGTGGTGGCTTCTCTTGGTGCAGAGCACAGGCTCCAGGTGCACAGGTTTCAGTAGTTGTGAGACACCGGCTTAGTTGCTCTGCGGCATGTGGAATCTTCCTGGACCAGGGATTGAACTCATGTCCCCTGCATTGGCAGGCGTATTCTTATCCACTTCACCACTGGGGAAGTCCTCAGCTATTATTTCTTTTCTCCTTCACTTCTCCTGTGACTCCATTCAATACATTGTTTCTCTTTATGGTGTACACAGTTCCCACTGCTTTCTACATTCCTTTCATTCTCTTTTTGTTCCTCTAATTGGATACTTTCAACTGATCTTTCTTCTAACTTATTCTTTTTTTTTTTTTTTTCTTTTCCTTGGTCAAGTTTGTTGTTGAATCTCTGTACTGAATTCTTCAGTTTACTCATTGTATTGTGTTCATGCTAAATTGCCTCCATCATGTGTGACTCTTTGTGACCCCATGGACTGTAGCCCACCAGGGTCCTCTGTCCATGGGATTCACCAGGCAAGAATACTGGAGTGGGTTGCTATGTGCTCCTCCAGGGGATCTTCCAGACCCAGGGATCGAACCTGATTCTCTTAGATCTCCTGCACTGGCAGATGGGTTCTTTACCACTAGCACCACACGGGAAGCCCCTTCATTTATTATTCAGCTTCAAAATATCTGGTTAGTTTTTTTTTTTAATTTTATATGTCTTTATTGCTCTTATTTTATTTGTATTATTTTCCTGGTGTCAATAAATATTTGAATTCTCTTGTAACTCTCTGAGCATCTTTTGAAGTATTATTTTGAATTATTTGTCAGGCAATTCTTGGATCTCCATTAATTTGAACTGGTTACAGGAGGTTTGCTGTATTCCTTTGGTGGGATTTTGTTTCCCTGATTCTCCTTGATGTCTTATTCTCTTGTAGATGTCTGCACATTCAAAAAAGCTGTCACCTCTGCCAGACACTAAGTCCTGATTTCAGTAGAGAAAGCCTTTCACCTCTGGGTAGGGGCACACTGGAATACTGCAGGGTGCCAAGTGCAGAGGCATAAGGTGGCACTGGGTCTGGGAGAACATGAGGCTGTTTGGCTCAGGCTGCTGATGTCCACAGCATTGACAACTGTGTGGTGTTTGGCAAGTGTTGCAGGGGGTCTGCTGTCACTGGAATGATAGTTGGTGCCCTCAGCAGTGCCTCTTGTTCCAAAACCTAGGTATCATGACCAGCAGTGGTGGTGACCAGAGCCAATGGTGTGCACACACTTGGCTTTGGGGGTCTGTTGCAGGTGCCTCTGTGGGGAAGATGATGGTTGCAGATGCTCGTGATGTGGGAAAGCCTAGGAAGGCAGCAAAGGCCAAGACCAACAATGGCTCATTGCTCAAACTCATGTCCACTGAGCTGGTGATGCTATCTAACCATCTCATCCTGTGCTGCCCTTCTCCTTTTCCTTCATTCTTTCCCAGCCTCAGGGTCTTTCTCAACGAGTCAGCTCTTTGCATCAGGTGGCCAAAGTACTGGAGCTTCAGCTCCAGCATCAGTCCTTTCAATAAATATTCAGGGTTGATTTCCTTTAGGATTGACTGGTTTGATCTCCTTGCTGTCCAAAGAACTCTCAAGAGTCTTCTCAAGCACCACAGTTCCAAAGCATCAATTCTTCAGGGCTCAGCCTTCTTTATGGTCCAACTCTCACATCCATACTTGACTACTGGAAAACCATCATCTGTGCTTGTGATTAATTCTTTTAGGTGTAAAATCTGCTGCATCTGTCTGCAGAGCAGGTCACTGTGAACTGTGACTGCTCCTGCCATGTGGTTGCTATTGGTCCTTTGTTCTTCTTTCTTATGCCTAGCCGTCTGTATAAGACTGGCTCAGCTTTGCAGGTCTGCGGGAAGTGAACCTGAAGCAGGATTTTCATATGGTGTCCCCAAAGGCTAGGGACTCTGATTACTCACCCTGCTCTTACCCTCTTGGCCAGAGGAACTCTCCTGGCACCCTTGACACTGAGTGATTCTGGTTTGGAGGATGTAATGATGCCTCCAAAATGACAGTATCTTGGCGTGGTCAAACTTCTTAGGGTACTCCAGATCTTTCTGGAGCTGTTTTTGTTACTGATTGCTGTCTAAGTTTGGTCTTTTTTAAGAGGATGGAGGCTACTGTCTCCTAAATCAGCATTTTGGTCATGGCACATTTGAGGTCTTTATTCTTTGAGAGAATGGTTTTGGTTGTAGAAGTTTAGATTGGCATTTTTTTTTTCTTTCACTAAATCTAAGGCTTAAGTCTACTCTACCCTGACATCTCTTTTTGTTCTTGGGGTTTTAGATGTTCGTATAGATGTTTCTCAATTTTATACACCTAGTCTTTATCTTAGTATTTTTCTGTTAATTTTCTGCTGTTATTTCCCATTTTAGTAAAAGTAAGCTAGGTATGGTGTAGTAAAAAAACAAAATGTATCCTTATATAACATGTTCTGTTCACTTTGGCAGGACTTTTGCTATCATAATTCTTCTAGCACTCAGGATGTTGAATTCTCCACCATTATATTATGCTCCCACTGCAATACAAGGCTGCAGGATTTGCTGTGGTAGAAAAATATATTGGCTCTTAAGTGTTTCTATGTGGAAGTGACATCATTTGTTCTGCCACTTTGTTGAATGAGCCAGATCACATGGTTATGCTTAACTTCAAATAGGCAAGGAAATATTACTATTTCCACATGCTCATAAATAGAGAATTTTAAATGTTGCTGACCACTAGTGATGTCTCCATCTATCATGTTCCTGCAAATGAACTCCTTTTTAATGCAGAAACCACAGTTGTCTTAAAACTTAATCGCTAAAGTGACACCTGATCACTTTTGTCAAATTCCATTTGTTAGATGCATGTTACTAGGTACATTGGAGTGTGGATTACAGAAGGACATGAACACCAGGCGACAGGAATAACCAGGACACTGTAGAGCCTGTTACCCCAGCCCTCTGTTCCTAAGCTGGATGAGATGCTCCTTATGGACAGAGAAGTAGAGGGAGGATACCTTCCTGGATACCGGGCCAGGAGCAGTTACTGAGACGGGAAAGCTGGGCCCTAGTAGCCTTGGGCACATCTACAGGGAGGGCAGCATCCAGAGTCTCTGAAGGCCTGTCCTCGGTGGTGTCCCTGGAGCTGGTTCTACTGGCTTGTGAGAAATACCTGGTGTGTCCCTTCCTGCTCCAGGTTCAGTGATGGCACATTGGGAGCTTCGAGTTGGCCACAGTGGGAATGTTTATACCACAGAGGTCAAGAAATACTATATCCAATGCACTTTTTTGCTCTTCAGAGAGCTAATGTTTTAAATACTTATATCACTGCAAGTCTCCTAAAATATCTCCTGTGTCCTGTGACCTGTGTCTTTCTTGCAGATCTGGAGCTGAGGCTGAAGGATGGAGCCCACCGCTGTGAGGGGAGAGTGGAAGTGAAGCACCACGGAGAATGGGGCACAGTAGATGATAGATACTGGAGCATGAAAGATGCATCTGTAGTGTGCAGACAGCTGGTGTGTGGAGCTACCATTGGTTTTCCTGGAAGGGCTTATTTTGGGCCAGGACTTGGCCCCATTTGGCTTTTGCATACTTCATGTGAAGGGACAGAGTCAACTGTCAGTGACTGTAGGCATTCTGATATTAAAGATTATCGTAATAATAGCTATTCCCATGATCAGGATGCTGGAGTAGTCTGCTCAGGTAAGTCCTGTCTGATCTGGCATGGAATCTCTAGCAGGAGAAGCCTCTGTCTTATCACCAGAATGACTCGAGATTATGGATTATAGCCTTTAGAACATGCTTGGGTGAAGGGTCTGTGTGATGTGTCACAGAAGGTAGAGAAGTCAGGTCAAAAGTTTCATACAGATATAGCTGCTGTGTTTGACCTCTGTGACATAGTCTTATCATGGTAATTGTTCTGTATTCTTTGACATAATGGTCAGTAGGGTGTGGCTACATGGTGCAGGGTGGTGGTCACAGGACAGTTGTAGGCAACAAGGTGTATCATACTCATAGGTCTTAAAACTCAGAGTCACCACACTCCATCAGGTCAGTATGTGGGGGATGTGCCAATAGAATAGGCTCAACCAAGCAATGGTGACCCAAAAGGGCATGTTAAGACCTATGGGCATGTGACCTTACAGGGGGTCAGGGTGCAGTTACACAAGGAAAAGGTGTGAGGGGATTTCACTGGTACATTTAAATGTCCCTAGGTCACAGTCAGAGGAAGCCAGAAGTGGAACTTGTGGCAGAAAACAGTCTCATCACACTGGTGCACCTGATCAACTGAGTGGGGAGCTCACATGACATTTGCAGGGATGTTGAGGGACCAGGAAAATGAAGTCTTGAAGTTTACAACACAGTAGCTGAAATGCATCGCGTATAAGAGGCAGGGAAGCTAAGAGGACCTGAAGTGACTCCTATGAAGTGCTCAGTGCTGTCTATGTGTTTGACCTGTGCCAAGGTGGATGCAGTAAATACAACAGTGAACCTAGGGTGTGAGTGGGTGATCACAGTATTTGACAGAGATGCTTCTAGTTGTTATCATTATTACGGATTGGATGTCCAGGATATTTTTTTTCCCAATTATTTTTATTAGTTGGAGGCTAAGTACTTTACAATATTGTAGTGGTTTTTGCCATACACTGACATGAGTCAGCCATGGATTTACCTGTGTTCCCCATCCTGAACCCCCTTCCCACCTCCCTCCCCATCCCATCCCTCTGGGTCATCCCAGTGCACCAGCCCCAAGCACTTGGCTTATGCATCCAACGTGGAGATGTCCAGGATATTAATCCCATCAGAGAAGCTGGACTGGAGGAAGATATTGTCAGTTATCACAGTGAATTCCCTCACATAGGGAGCTGGTCTTAGGCAAGAATCACCCCACCTGATGTGATCGTGGGACAAGGGAGCCCTGAGGACACCTGCAGTAGGACCTTAGCAGCCACAGCCAGTCAGCTCTTGGGTGTTTATGTTGAGGAAGATCATTGGAAAAGTGATCTTTTCTAATCTCACCTTCAGCAGATCTTTGATGATTCCAGTTGAAGCCCTTAAGAAAAACAATTCTTTCCCTTTTCAAAAGGTACTTTATTGAGGTATGACTGACATACAAAACTGCTTGATAAGTATGCATTTGTGAAACCATTACAGCACTTATGTCATAAATCTATCCATCTCTTCAAAAAGTTTTCTTCCATTCTCTTTATTATTCTTATTAAAAATAATTATTTTCAAGGAGATTTTAAATTTTAGTTAGAAACTTTTGTTTTAAGCAAACCTGTTTTCTGGCATCTCAAGTAACCTTCCTCATTGTCACAATGTCCTAATCATAGTTCTAACTGCAGATAAATTTGTGGAAACACTACAGGTGTCTCTACCATATTTTGATAAGTCAGCATCTGAATGAAAATGGAGTGTGTGATGTTTGAATTTTCTGTGAAATTAGAACTCCCAATGTCATCATCCTAAGAAGATTGATGTCTTGATATTAATTCCAGTTAAGATACACTTAAAAGTAAAGAATTGGAGAGTGTTCTGATATTTAAACCCTGATTGTGGTTTGTACTCCCCGACTACCATTGCTCTAACTTAGGCTCTCACATTTATGAATGGTTCCAGGTTCCTTCTATTTCTCTTTTTGTCATTAGTTTCCTCCCCTTGGTCTGTCTTTTCTGTATTTTCAGACATGTTTTAATGATGCAAAGATAAGTTAAAGTGGTGGTGATGTAAGATTAGAATAGCTTGTTTTTTTCATTTTCTTAATCGAAATTGAACTCTTGGAGTTTCTTCTGGTTAATTTTAGGAGTCAGGTATGGAAGAGAAATTTCAGCCTCAGTAGTGGATTGCTGGAAGTGGAGTACTGTGTTTAGGAGAAATCTAGAGTGGAAACAATGACCAGAGAAGAAGGTAGAGAAGCTTGTTTGAAATAACGAGGAGACTTCAATGAGGGGCTAAACAATTTGAGCAGGACTGTGGTGCAAGTGTGCTAAGTTGCTTCAGTCCTGTCCTACTCTTTGTGACACCATGGACCGTAGCCCACCAAGCTCCTCTGTCCATGGGATTCTCCAGGCAAGAATACTGGAGTGGGTTGCCATTTCCTTCTCCAGGGGATCTCTCTCACTCAGGGATCAAACCTGGGTCTCCTGCATTGCAGGCAGAGTCTTGATTATCTTCTGAGCCACCAGGAACTACAGTACTGAACTGGAAACTGGTGAGGGGATGAAGATGCAAGGATTGCAGGAGGGGAGGGTTGGAAAGATGCAGGTCAACTCCTACATTCACCACAGCCTCTGTGTTACACTTCCTTCCTGCCCTCATCCCTTCCCTCCCTCTCTTCCTTTATCCTGTTGTGGGAGTCATTTCTGAGGTCTGTGGAAGTGCTAGGAGGTTGCAGTTTTCTTAGAGGAAAGTTTTTATAATAGAGATTCTGTTTATTTAACAAATATAAGTTTATTCATATTTTTCTCTCTTTTTTTGTATCCGATTTTGGTGAGTTGTGTTTCACAAGTAATGTGTTTTCAAGGACTAGGCCCACTTTACAAAAAATTTTCAAATTAGAATAACGCTAGTTCATATCTCTTATCTTTAGATGTTGGGAAGATCTATAATGATATTCCTCCTTTTGTTACTGGTATTGTTAATTTGTGTTCGCTCTTTTTTTATAATTGGTTTTGCTAGAAGATGATCGGTGTTAATGTTTTTAAGAGAATCACTAATGGACCCTATTGATTTTTTTGATTTGTATTTGCTTTCTACTTATTTGATTTCTGTACTCAGTTCTCACTCCTCTTTTTCAGTTATGATCTTCCCTGATAGCTCAGTTGGTAAAGCGTCTGCCTGCAATGCAGGAGACCCCTGTTTGATTCCCGGATTGGGAAGATCCCCTGGAGAAGGGATAGGCTACCCACTCCAGTATTCCTGGGCTTCCCTTGTGGCTCAGCTGGTAAAGAATCTGCCTGCAATGAGGGGCATCTGGGATCGATCCTTGGGTTGGGAAGATCCCCTGGAGAAGGGAAGACTACCCACTCCAGTATTCTGGCCTGGAGAATTCCATGGACTGTATAGACCATGGGGTCACAAAGAGTCAGACACGACTGAGTGACTTTCACTTTTCAGTTATGACTGTTGTTGCTATTGTAGATTCTTGGGTCTTAGATCATTTTCTTCTGTTTCTATTTTTATTCTAATGTAGGCATCTAGGAAGCATCAAGGTTCTAAATTTTCTTCTAAGCATCACTTTATTTTTAAGCCACCAGTTTTGATAGTATATAATTTCTTTTGTATTTTATTACCAAAAAATGTTTCTTTTTCTCTGAATGTATTCTTTGTCTTATAGTCTGACTTTGTATGATATTAATATAGATGCTGTATACAGCTTTCTTTGATTTGTGTTTGCATAGTATACAATTTTTTACCTTTTTAATATGTTTCTGTGTTTATATTTAAACACACATATATTTATAGATAGTATATTGTTTTGTCTTATTTTATCTGGTCTGATCATCTTATTGTTTATTTGGCGTACTTAAATTATTTACATTTAATGTAATTATTGATATAATTGAGTTTAAGTGTACTTGCCTGCTATCTGTTATATCTTTGTTCCTATTTTAATCTTTGAGTATATTTTATTATTTTATCTTAAAACTCTATTGGCTTATTAATCATATCAGATTTTTAGGCGATAATAATGTTGAATTATTTTTTTTAATTTTAAAATAATTTTAATTTATTTTTGACTGTGCTGGGTCTTCACTGATGCATGGGTTTTTCTCTAGCTGCGGAGATCAGAGGCTACTGTCTAGTTGCAGTGCCCGAGGTTCCCATTGCGGTGGCCTCTCCTGTTTTGGAGCACAGGCTCTAGGGCGCACAAGCTTCAGTAGTCGTGGCCCCTGGGCTCTAGAGCACAGGCTCACTAGTTGTGATGCATCAGCTTAGTTGCTCCGTGGTATGTGGGATTTTCCTAGACCTGGCATCGAAACTGCGTCTCCTGCATTGGCAGATGGATTGCTCACCACTGAACCATTGGGGAAGCCCATGTTGAATTATTAATGTTTAATTACATTTTACCTTGAAATGATATTATGTCACAACAAGCAATGTCAGTCACTAGTTTTCTACCACTTCCCTGTTCTTGTCTTTGGTGCTATCATTGTCATACATTCTACTTATAGATTTATTATGAATCTTATAGTTTGTTGCTAATATTTTGCCGTAAATCTTCTCAAAGAGAATCAGCATTTAGCACAGTCTCTACAGCTTTGAGAGGATCCCTGTTTTCATCTGCTGTCATCTTCCTTTAGCTTGAAGAACTTTCTGAGGCAGTTTTGTGTAGTATGTGTCTGGTGGCCTCCAATTCTATCATCCTTCATTGACCTGAAATCATTTTAATTTTCATTCAGTTTTGAAAAGTATTTTCATAGCTGATTCAATTCTAAGGTAACAAATGCCCAACCCCAATACTTTAAATATCATTGTTATGTGACTTTCATTGCCTCCAACAAAAAGTCAGTAAATGATACTTATCTTTTTGTTCCTTGTATATTATGTGTCAAATTTCCCTGGCTGCTCTTAAGATATTTTTGTTTCTTTGATTACTACTGAATTTCAGCATTTACATTGTCATGTTTTCTGAGAATGATTTCATTACCTTGTTTGGGGTTTGTTTAGCTTTTCAAATCAGTGGATTTACAGTTTTCAAAAAATTTGGAAAAACTTCCTTTATCTTTTCTTAGTATTTTTCCACACAGCCCTTATTTTGAATCTCCAAATACACATATTTTATATATTTTTATGTTATCCACTACATGCCACTGTGTTTTCATTCATATTTTTCTGCCTTTTTGCTCACTTTGGTTCAGTTTAGATAGTATCTATTGCAGTGTTTTACTTCCCAATTCTTTCATTCTGCAGTGTCTAGTCTCTTGTGTAATTAATCCAAATAATTGTCCATTCCAACACTATATTTTTTCGGTTTTAGAAGTCTCATTTGTTTATTTTTCCTAGTTTTCCTCCCTGCTTATTTTTATTCTTCATTATACATATTGATATTAGTGGTTTAAAGGTCTCTTTGGCCAATTCAATCATTTCTATAATTTTTGAAGCTGATTTAAATAATTATTTTTTAAAAATGTGTTATGGGTTACATTTTTCCCCTTTGGAAATTCTAATAATTTTTTTGGTTGGATGTTGGGCATCACTAAGCAGTCCTTTACCAGTAAGAACTTTAGAAATAAATAATCAGAACACATCTAAAAATCAGGGAATTGTACTTGATGAATCAAATAAAGTTTTTTCATTGGGTTATCTTCATTCTGTTCAAAATGTGGTCCTTTGATGACCAAATGATGAACTTTTATTTTGGCTTGTCTCCTTTAGTTTTAAATCTTCCTTGATCCCACCTTGCCTGCCATATGCCCCACCTACACCCTACTTCCTCAGCAGTAGCTATCCTTTCTGATTTTCTATTCCATTCATCTGTATCTTTTAAAATGGTGTTTGCTTGTCTGAAGTGGGAGACATGAAAAAGGATAGCAGCTTAAGTGGTAGATGGGAGGAGCAGAGGGTGATGTAATATGCTAACAACCTATTCAGCAAGTGTTTCCCACAAATACTTACATATTTTGTTCATATTGAGGCTTCTTCAACTTGGAACTCTGCAAATTATGGCTTGTTTGCTCACTTTCTCCTCCTTCTCCATCTTCCTCCTCCTTTTAGAATTGTCAAACTTTCAACATGCCATCTTCTTTCGGAATTGTAAAACACCTATGAAAGAAATTAAAGACAATATGATCAATGGAAAGTCATTCTGTGCTTCTGGCCTGGAAGAATTAACATTGTTAAAATGCCTGTACAGTCAAAGTGATCTACAGATTTAATGCAATTCCTATCTAAATCCCAATGACATTCTTAATAGAAATAGAGAAAACAATCTTAAAATAGCAGTGTGTGGTTTAATTTTTGTATATTCATGAATTTCCTGTTTCTTTATCACTATTGAGTTTTAGTTCCATTCCATTATGGTCATGAGAGATACTTGGAATTATTTTAATATTTTTGAATTTGTTAAGAGTTATTTGTAACCTAGCCTGGAGAATATTCCATTTGTACTTGAGAAGAATGCATATTTTTCTGTGGTTAGAATTAGTACAATGATAGTATTAAAATCAATTAGCATTTTCTATGAGTCCTGTTTCAAAAGAAAAACCTTTAATAGGAGATGATCTGGAAACTCAGCTGTCTGGTAAGCTCCCCCTGAGAACACACACTCTACCAGGTTCTTTGACAAATCCTAGGATTTCAAGAGAGATGGCTGGGACTCTCTCTCTATGACTCTGTTTTCTTAATTCCTCTTCTTTCCCACTGAGGTCACTGAAGAAATTCATGGCATTTTTGCTATTGAAAAGACAAGATGTGATGACATAAACATGAATTAGTGATAGCATCTATATTTCGTCTCTGGAGCTGTCACCTGTCTACAGGTTGGCATCCCCTCATGGATCCAGCCTCAAGACTTTCCCTCATCTAAGTCACTTGAGGACTAGCTCCTGGGAGAGAAAATTGATCAGAATATTAGCCCTGCAAGTTCCAGGAAAGCTTTCTAAGCTTGTCTGGATGCTAGGATTCTAATCTCACAGCCCACGTTCCTCTGGGTGGGTTCTGTTCTGCATATCTCTACTTTCAAGTGCCTCCATATTATATGTTATCCTTGGATCTGTAGGTCCTAGGCTGTAAATGAGAAATTCACTTCTTCAACCAATGCTAAAAGATGTGTTTCCAGAATTCAGCCATTCCAATGATCTGAACTGGGCTCTGTAGTTTCTTGGCTCCTAGACCAAGGAATTCAGATTTCTAACCAGTCTCAAAGTATATGTTCTTGGGATTCAGCCATTCCAAACTGACCTTGTAATGCTCCTGGATTTCTCTTTAGAAACCTGCTCAAGAAAATTCTATTATGATACTAACTGTCAAAGACTCTCTACATGCTCCACTTCTAAAAAGAAAAACTTTCACACCGCGGCCTGTAATGAGCAGTTTCAAGTCAGTACCACGAACATTCACTGGTTTTGTTGTTGTTTCCTCTTAGGATTTGCACGTCTGGCTGGAGGGGATGGACCCTGCTCAGGGCAAGTAGAAGTGCATTCTGGAGAAGCCTGGATCCCAGTGTCTGATGGGAACTTCACACTCCCCACTGCCCAGGTCATCTGTGCAGAGCTGGGGTGTGGCAAGGCTGTGTCTGTCCTGGGACATGTGCCCTTCAGAGAGTCCGATGGCCGGGTCTGGGCTGAAGAGTTCTGGTGTGAGGGGGAGGAGCCTGAGCTCCGGGTCTGCCCCAGAGTGCCCTGTCCAGGGGGCAGGTGTCACCGCAGTGGAGGTGCTCAGGTTGTCTGTTCAGGTGAGATGCATGTCAGGCCTTTCATCTCTGTGAACACCCTGTTCATGTGATTTTGCTGAAACTCTGTCTTCTTCTACCAGCATACTCAGAAGTCCGGCTCATGACAAACAGCTCCTCTCAGTGTGAGGGGCAGGTGGAGATGAACATTTCTGGACGATGGAGAGCGCTCTGTGCCTCCCACTGGAGTCTGGCCAATGCCAATGTTGTCTGTCGTCAGCTTGGCTGTGGAGTTGCCGTCTCCACTCCCAGAGGACCACACTTGGTGGAAGAAGGTGATCAGATCTCAACAGTCCGATTTCACTGCTCAGGGGCGGAGTTCTTCCTGTGGAGTTGTCCTGTGACTGTCCTGGGTGGGCCTGACTGTTCCCATGGCAACACGGCCTCTGTGGTCTGCTCAGGTAAGAGAGAGGGACAAGGGCTACTAGTACTCAGGATGCTCCTGGAGTGAAATGTCCCCAAGAACAGAGAGTGAGGGAAAATGGACTTCAAAGTCAGATATTTCGTGGTGAAACATGGATCTTCTCATTGTTCCTTCATTTTTCAGGCCAGGGCAAGGAGTATGAAGGGGAATAATATATTTTTAAGCAACATTGTTGTTTACATATAATCATAGAAGACAGTGTAGAAGCAGTAAGTATAGACCTCAGTATGAACCCCAATCCAGAGCAACAAAGAGAATGTCCCCAGCACCACAGTCACTGTTGCCGCCAGTAACTGTGTCCTCCCTCCTTTACAGGGAAAACCGCTTACCTAACTTCTACCAACATAGTGTTTTATCAATTTTTGAACTTTATATAAAATGATGCAGTATGTTGCATCTTTTGTATCTAATTTTTTAAACTCAAAATTATGTTTGGGATTCACTCATGATGTTGTATATTGTAGCACTTTATTTTATTTTTTTTATTACTGTAGAGTATGACTTTGAATGATCACATGGTCATGTACTGATCAATTCTACTGACAGCATAAATCTGAGTTGTTTCCAGTTCTTGACTATTACAAATATGATACTACAACTTACCATGACAATGTCTTTGGATGCAAATATGTGATACTTTCCATGTTTAACCTTTGGTCTTTTCTTTTCTTTTCTTTTGATTTAGTTGATTTATTTCGTTTGATTAAATGGTGTCCTTTGATGAACTCATTTCTTAATCTTATGGAAACATAACTTGCCAACTTTTTCCTGTAGATTTAATGTTTCTTATACCCTTTAAAAAGAATTTTTGCCTACTCCAAGATCATAAAAACATTCTCCAAGAGTTTGTTATCGAAATTTTATAATTTTTCTCTTGCATATAATTGTGCATTCCTTCTGGGATTGATATCTGTGTAAGATAAGGGTCAGGTTTCATATGGACATCCAATTGACTCAATCTTTTTCTGAAAAGACTCTTTTCCCCACTTCAGAGATGCCTTCGTCATAAACAGAAAGGCAAGTATGTCTGTCCTTTTTAAGACTCTCTGTTCTGTTCCATGTTATCATTTGTCTATCCTCATGCCAATACTGCATTTTCTTAATTATCATAACTTTGTCGTCGTTGTTGTTCAATCACTAAGTCATGTCTGACTCTTTGTGACCTCATGAACTACAGCTCACCAGGCTTCCATGTCCTTCACTATCTCCCAGAGTTTCAAACTTTGTAGTAAGTCTTAATAATTTTAATTTACAAGAGTTACTTTATATTAACTCCTCTAACTTTGTTGCTTTTCTTACCAACTGTGATGGTCATTCTTGGTTGCTTGTATTTTGTATGAATTTACAAATCAGCTTGTCATTTCACCAAAAGAAAAGCTGAAGGCTATTTTCATTGAGATTAGATTTTAAAATTTGAGAGTAGACAAAGAAATTTGAGGATGATTGACAGTGACAGTGTTGAGTTTTCCAAATCCTTGACATAATACATCCCTCCGTTCAGTTAGATCTTGAATTTCTCTCAGAGATTTTGCCCATCTTCTACTAGGATTTCTCCTAGGTATTTTATTTTTGATGTTATGAGTATTTTTGTGAAAGTGTCCTGGCAAAGAATTCTCTTTGAGTTGTTTTCATCTTTTAATTTTTTAAATTTTGATGTCATTTGAGACATTAAAATGTTGGGAAAGTAATATAAAAATTCCCTTATAACCTTTACCTGGGTTTCTAAATGTTAGTATCAATATTTTGCTTTAATCTTTCTGTGTGTGTGAGTGCCTTTCCTTCACGATTCCCCTTCTGCCCCATTTCTTCCTGAATATGTAAAATCTTTCTGAATTAAGTTGAAGAAATGATGTTCCTTTACCCTTAGAACACTTCTAGGAGTTTTTTTTTTACAGAACCAGAGTTCTGTCAAGTCTTTAAATGACTTCAGCTCCAGGTGACATCTAATTGCAGCACTGAAAGACCCCACTGAAAGACTGCCAAACTGAGTTTTTTTCCTGATCAATGACTCAAAATCATAAGCAAAATGAAGTATATATTCTTTTTCTTCAGCTAAAAGTTTTGCCTTTTCATATTGATCAAATGGCTAACATCGTTGAATCACATAAAAAGCAAGAGAGTTCTGGAAAAACATCTTCTGCTTTATTGACTATGCCAAAACTTTGAGTGTGTGGATCATAAAAAACTGTGGAAATTTCTTAAAGAGATGGGAATACCAGACCACCTTACCTGCCTCCTGTATGCAGAAATATCAAGAAACTCAGAAATGCTGATGACACCACCTTTATGGCAGAAAGCAAAGAGGAGCTGAAGAGCCTCTTGATGAATGTGAAAGAGGAGAGTGAAAAAGCTGGCTTAAAACTCAACAATCAAAAAACTAAGATCAAGGCATCCAGTCCCATCACTTCATGGCAAATAGATGGGGTAACAGTGGAAACAGTGGCTGACTTCATTTTTTTGGGCTCCAAAATCACTGCAGATGGTGACTGCAGACCAAGAAATTAAAAGACACTTACTCCTTGGAAGGAAAGTTATGACCCAATCTAGACAGCATATTAAAAAGCAGAGACATTACTTTGCCAACAAAGGTCTGTCTAGTGAAGGCTATGGTTTTTCCAGTAGTCATGTATGGATGTGAGACTTGGACTGCAAAGAAAGCTGAGCACCGAAGAATTGATGATTTTGAACTGTGGTGTTGGAGAAGACTCTTGAGAGTCCTTTGGACTGCAAGGAGAGCCAACCAGTCCACCCTAAAGGAGATCAGTCTTGGGTGTTCATTGGAGGGACTGAAGAAGCTGAAACTCCAATACTTTGGCCACCTGATGTGAAGAGCTGACTCATTGGAAAAGACCCTGATTCTGGGAAAGATTGAGGGCAGGAGGAGAAGGGGACGACAGAGGATGAGATGGTTGGATGGTATCACTGACTCGATGGGCATGGGTTTGGGTGGACTCCGGGTGACTTCGCGTGCTGCGGTTCATGGGTTCGCAAAGAGTAGGACACTATTGAGCGACTGAACTGAAGTAACTGAACAGAGCTTTCATCTTAGGCTCTATCACTAGGTCATTATTTCCCTTAATTCAGTTTCCTGTTCTTCAGCCCTTCCAGACTTCTGATCATTGTTGTTTCTTCAGGAAACCAGACCCAGGTGCTGCCCCAGTGTAACAACACCCTGTCTGAACCAGCAGGGTCTGCGGCCTCAGAGGAGAGCGCCCCCTACTGCTCAGGTGAGGGTCCCACAGGACAGAAGACCCTATTCATTCCCCAGGTCACCGCCCCATTGTCCCTTTTCTCTCTCCTCAGACAGCAGACAGCTCCGCCTGGTGGACGGGGGCGGTCCCTGCGCCGGGAGAGTGGAGATCTTTGACCAGGGCTCCTGGGGCACCATCTGTGATGATGGCTGGGACGTGGAAGATGCCCACGTGGTGTGCAGGCAGCTGGGCTGTGGAGAAGCCCTCAATGCCACGGGGTCTGCCCACTTCGGGGTGGGATCAGGGCCCATCTGGATGGACGACCTGAACTGCACTGGAAAGGAGTCCCACGTGTGGAGGTGCCCTTCCCGAGGCTGGGGGCGGCACGACTGCAGACACAAGCAGGACGTGGGGGTCATCTGCTCAGGTCTGCGCTGCGCACTGTCCACAGGCTAGGGGAGTGTGGGGCCCTGGAGGACGGGGTCTGAGCTCTGAGGGAGAGGTGCTGAAAGGACCAGAGAAGGAGGCTTCCTCCCATGGAGCCTGTGTTTCCAGCAGATGTGAAGACGAGGTGCTTTCACTTCCTCCTGCTTCAGCTGAGGGTCTGGTCCTTTCTTCTCCTCAGTGTTTCCTGGCAGAACCATTTTTTACAGTTTTTGTTGAAAGCAAGGCTCTCTCTCCAGTTACATACAAAAATTTTAAACCCACGGTACTAGTTTCCATTTGCTTCCCTAACAATTTACCAATTAGTGGTTTAAAACAGCATATATTTATTTCCTTACTCTTCTGTAGCTTAGATGTCCAGCAAGGATCTCACTGGGCTGGGATCAAGGCTTCAGCAGGGCTTCATCACTTCTGTGGCTCTGGGGGCGAATCTATTTCTTGTCTTTTCAATCTTCTAGATGAAAAAAAGGAAAGTTATTCACACAGTCGTGTCTGACTCTTTGTGATCCCATGGACTGTATCCTGCCCCGCCCCTCTGTCCATGGAATTCTCAAGCTTCTAGAAACCACCTACATCCCTTGGTTCAGAGCTCCCTTCATCCATTATCAGACCAGCAATGCTGCAGGCCTCCAAATATTATCGAGAGTCACATCTCTCTCTCTAGGCAGAGCTAAGAAATGTATTCCATGTTTAAGGATAGTGGGTCTAAGGATGTGCTTAGACTGGGCTCACATTGTTAATATAATTAATATTCTAGCTTAATCTCACCATCCCAAGATCCTTTTCTTAATCACATCTGTAAATCCCTTTTGTCAGGTATGGTAACATATTCACAGGTTGCAGAGATTGGGATGTGGACATTTTGGGGTTAATTATTCTGCCTATCTCCCTAATATCCACATCACATCCCTTGACACACTCTTGAAAGATTTGGTCAGGAAGCTGAATTCAGCTGCCCCTCCCTGACTAGCGCCCACAGAGATTGGTCTTCCTCTCAGTTCATATCCACTACAGCATTGTGGTAGAAATAGAAGGACAGACACAAATGGACAAAGTCAGTTAAAAGTGAGGCAATGTCAGTCTTGCCATCTAGTGGGTACCTCTTAAACAAGGTCAGAGATGAAAGTTCACCATTTCTAGAAGAAAGGAAAACCTAAAACATCCAGCAAAGTTTTCACTGTGTCTTGTCTCCTCCCCTTTCAATCTTAGAGTTCCTGGCCCTCAGGATGGTGAGTGAGGACCAGCAGTGTGCTGGGTGGCTGGAAGTTTTCTACAACGGGACCTGGGGCAGTGTCTGCCGCAACCCCATGGAGGACATCACTGTGTCCATGATCTGCAGACAGCTTGGCTGTGGGGACAGTGGAACCCTCAACTCTTCTCTTGCTCTTAGAGAAGGTTCTAGACCCCGGTGGGTGGATGGAATCCGGTGTTGGAAAACTGACACCTCTCTCTGGCAGTGTCCTTCTGACCCTTGGAATTACACTTCATGTTCTCCAGAGGAGGAAGCCTACATCTCGTGTGCAGGTGACTTACTGTTTCTGTGTGTCTGTCCTAACCGTGTAGGATGCAGTGAGATTTGATATTTTAAAATCTAAGTGGTGAGTTTAATTTGGGTCCACAAAATGACATTAAGTGAAATTGTTAGTTGCTCAATCATGTCCGACTCTTTGTGCCTGCATGGACTATAGCCTGCCAGGCTCCTCTGTCCACGGGATTCTCCAGGCAAGAATACTGGAATGGGTTTCCATTCCCTTCTCCAGGGGATCATCCCAACCTAGGTATCGCAATTGAGTCTCCTGCACTGCAGTCAGATTCTTTACTGTCTGAGCCACCAGAGAAGCCTAAATGAGGTAAGGATGGAACTGGTTTTATCCACATATTCCAATCCTGTTTGTTAAAATTTTTAATTGAGATGTAATTCTTGTAACATTATATTAGTTCTAAGTGTAAAACATAGTGTTTATATTTTTGTACATATTGGTAAATCATCACCACATATACAGTAATATCCATCACCACATGTAGTTACATTTTTTTTCTTATGATCCCACAAGTAAGAATTTGCATGCTGCAACTAAGACCCAGCACAACCAAATAAATAATTAATTTAAAAAGAGAGTATTATTCTCTTCATAGTCTTGACGTAAGAACATGCTTCATGGTTTTTTGTTTTTTTTTTTTAAATTCACATTAGGGCTTTCCTGGTAGCTAAGCTGGTAAAGAATCCGCTTACAGTGCAGGAGACCCTGGTTTGATTCCTGGGTTGGGAAGATCCACTGGAGAAGGGATAGGCTACTCACCCCAATATTCTTGGGCTTCCCTGTTGACTCAGCAGGTAAAGAATCTGCCTGCAATGTGGGAGACCTAGGTGCGATCCCTGGCTTGGGAAGACCCCTGGAGAAGGGAAAGGCTACCCACTCCAGTGTTCTTGCCTGGAGAATCCCAGGGATGGGGGAGCCTGGTGGGTTGCCATCTATGGGGTCGCACAGAGTCGGACACGACTGAAGTGACTTAGCAGTAGCAGAGTGACTGTCACAAACACTATATACAAAAATATTATCTTCTTTTCTATATTACAGTTTTATGATATCTTTCATGACAATATTTTTTTCTCTAGAATGCTTTAAAATTTTTTATTTATTTGTAGGAACTCTCTATAAACAAACATCACTTCAGTTCAGTCACTCAGTTGTGTCAGCTTCAACATCAGTCCTTGCAATGAACACCCAGGACTGATCTCCTTTAAAATGGACTGGTTGGATCTCCCTGCAGTCCCAGGGACTCTCAAGAGTCTTCTCCAACACCACAGTTCAAAAGCATCAGTTCTTTGGCACTCAGCTTTCTTTATAGTCTTATAAAGAAACATCACTTATTCTTCCTTAAATATTTTTGTAAATATTTCCCCCATTTTTTGCATATATTTTAAAGGTTATATATGTGAATGGGGGGTTATGTTATCAAATCTATAATGGTTTACTTTTTTGACTTCTGCCTTTAATGAAATGTTTCATATGCCATTCTTAATCCCAAAATAACATTGAATCAAGTTTTATTTTCTGCAAATAATTTTACAGTTCCACTAAAGAATATTCAAAACCTAATTTTTTTAAACCTAATTTTGAATTCATTTATTTATCTGAATTTATTTTACTATGTGTTATTGTGTAACATCATCACCAGATAACAATTATATTTTAGATATGTGATAGCTTCATCAAAAAATAAAAACACATTGCTTCATGATTTCCTGGGTATGATGTCAAAAGTACAGGTAACAAAGCAAAAATAGACAAGTGGGAATATATCAAACTTAAAAAGCTTCTTCAAGCCGAAGGAAACATCAATAGAGTGAAAAAGCAAGCTAGCACTAATTATATAAGGTATTATTTTCCAAACAAATAAGGAACTCCTGCAACTCAAGAAAAAAAATCCAAAACCTAATAACTCAATTGAAAAATTGGCCAAGAGCTTGAATAGACATTTCTCTAAAGAAGACATACAAATGGCCAATGGGTATATGAAAAATGCTTGACATTGTCAATCATCAGGGAAATGTAAATCAAAACCACAAAGAGACATTATCTGACACATGTCAGAATGACTTTTTTTTTTTTTTTAAAGACACTTAAGTGTTGGCAAGGCTGTGGAGAAATTGACACTTTCTGTGTACTTATCCACATTAAATGTATAAATTGTATTAATAAAGCTATGCAATCCAGGGGTTAAATCTCTGGACTTTCACTGTCATGGGTCCAAGTTCCATCCCTGACCTGGGAACTAAGATCCCACGAGCCACAACACAGCCAAAAAACAAACAAACAACAACACAAAAACTATGACCAAAAACTCTGTATGATTTACAGTGATGTCCCTTTTCATTCTTGGTATTGTTAACTTCCTTTACTCTCTGCTCTTCATTAGTATTGATCAGTGTTCATCAGTTTTCAAGGAGCCACGCTTAAAGGGTTTTCTATCTTATGCTTACCTTTTTTTCCATTCATTTTTGTTCCTTTTTAAATTAACCTCATCATTCTACATCCGTTAGACTTTCTCATCTAGTTTCTTAACTGGAAGCTTACTTGTTTCACTTTCAGTCTTTCCTCTTCTCTAAATCTAGGGTATAAATTTCCCTTAGGCACTACTTGAGTTTCATCATAAGAATTTATGATAATATCATAATTTTGTGTTTATTATCATTATTATCATATCTTCATTATCATTATTTCACAATATTTAGTAAATTTTAAATTTATTCCCAGACTTAGGTGTTTTTTGGAAGGAAGGGTGTTGCTGAATTTCCCAAAATAGGGATGGCTAACAATTTTTCTTATTAATTCTTAATTTTATTCCACTGTGGTCAGAGTAAATACTCTGTATGAATTCAAAGAGTGAAATATTTTGTCCTATTATGTGGTCATTTTTGATAAATGCTCCTAGTGCATTTACAGTAATGTGAACTCTTGCACTGTTGGGTGCATTGCTCTTTGTGTTACTTAGTTAAATGTGCTGATCATGTTGTTGTACATCTACTGTATTCTTGGTTTTTTGTATGTTTGGTCTGTATGCTATTGAAAAAGATACAGTAATAATCCTCCATTTTGATTGTGATTTTGCCTATTTCTTCTTTTCATTCTGTCAAGTATATTTCAAAGCTATGCTCTGTTAACCTTTCTTGAATTTTGATGTCTATATCTTTATTAAGGGTGCATCTTATTATAATCATGAAAATTCCCTCTTTAATTCAGTTAGTGTTCAGTTCAGTTGCTCAGTCGTGTGTGACTCTTTGCGATGCTATGGACTGCAGCACCCCAGGCCACCCTGTCCATCACCAACTCCCAGAGTTTACCCAAACTCATGTCCATTGAGTCGGTGATGACATCCAGCAATCTCATCCTCTGTTGGCCCCTTCTCCTCCTGCCCCCAATCTTTCCCAGCATTAGGGTCTTTTCAAATGAATCAGCTCTTCACATCAGGTGGCCAAAATACTGGAGTTTCAGCTTCAACATCAGTCTTTCCAGTGAACACTCAGGACTGATCTCCTTTAGGATGGATTGGTTGGATCTCCTTCCAGTCCAAGGGACTCTCAAGGGTCTTCTCCAACACCACAGTTCAAAAGCATCAATTCTTCAGTGCTCAGCTTTCTTTACAGTCCAACTCTCACATCCATACATGACTACTGTAAAAACCATAGCCTTGACTAGATGGACCTTTGTTGGCAAAGTAATGTCTCAGCTTTTTAATATGCTGTCTAGGTTGGTCATAACTTTCCTTCCAAGGAGGAGCAAGCATCTTTTAATTTCATGGCTGCAGTCACCATCTGCAGTGATTTTGGAGCCCCCCAAAATAAAGTCAGCCAATGTTTCCACTGTTTCCCCATCATTTGCCATGAAGTGATGGGACTGGATGCCATGATCTTTGTTTTCTGAATGGTGAGCTTTAAGTCAACTTTTTCACTCTCCTCTTTCACTTTCATCAAGAGGCTTTTTAGTTCTTTTTCACTTTCTGCCATAAGGGTGGTGTCATCTGTATATCTGAGGTTATTGATATTTCTCCTGGCAATTTTGATTCCAGTTTGTGCATCATCCAGCCCAGCGTTTCTCATGAGGTACTCTTTACATAAGTTAAATAAGCAGGATGACAATATACAGCCTTGATGTACTCCTTTTCTTATTTGGAACCAGTCTGTTGTTCCATGCCCAGTTCTAACTGTTGTTTCTTGACTTGCATACAGATTTTTCAAGAGGCAGGTCAGGTGGTCTGGTATGCCCATCTCTTTCAGAATTTTCCACCAGTTTATTGTGATCCACACAGTCAAAGGCTTTGGCATAGTCAATAAAGCAGAAGTAGATGTTTTTCTGGAACTCTCTTGCTTTTTTGATGATCCAGTGGATGTTGGCAATTTGACCTCTGGTTTCTCTGCCTTATCTAAAACCAGCTTGAAGTTCATGATTCACACATTGCTGAAGCCTGGCTTGGAGAATTTTGAGCATTACTTTACTAGCGTGTGAGATGAGTGCAATTGTGTGGTAGTTTGAGCATTCTTTGGCATTGCCTTTCTTTGGGATTGGAATGAAAACTGACCTTTTCCAGTCCTGTGGCCACTGCTGAGATTTCCCAAATTTGCTGACACATTGCGTGCAGCACTTTCACAGCATCATCTTTTAGGATTTGAAAGAGCTCAACTGCAATTTGATCATGCCTACTAGCTTTCTTTATAGTGATGCTTCCTAAGGCCCACTTGACTTCACATTCGAGGATGTCTGGCTCTAGGTGAGTGATCACACCATTGTGATTGTCTGGGTCCTGAAGATCTTTTTTGTACAGTTCTTCTGTGTATTCTTGCCACCTCTTCTAATATCTTCTGCTTCTGTTATGTCCCTACCATTTCTGTCCTTTATTGAGCCCATCTTTGCATGAAATGTTCCCTTGGTATCTCTAATTTTCTTGAAGAGATCTCTAGTCTTTCCCATTCTATTGTTTTCCTCTATTTCTTTGCACTGATCACTGAGGAAGGTTTTCTTATCTCTCCCTGCTATCTTTGGAACTCTGAATTCAAATAGGTATATCCTTCCTTTTGTCCTTTGATTTTTGCTTCTCTTCCTTTCACAGCTATTTGTAAGGCCTCTTCTCACAGCCATTTTGCTTTTTTGCATTTCTTTTTCTTGGATGGTCTTGATTCCTGTCTCCTGTACAATGTTACAAACCTCCATCCATAGTTCATCAGGTACTCTATCAGATCTAGTCCCTTACATCTATTTCTCACTTCCACTGTATAGTCATAAGGGATTTGATTTAGGTCATACCTGAATGGTCTAGTGGTTTCCCTGACTTTCTTCAATTTAAGTCTGAATTTGGCAATAAGGAGTTCATGATCTGAGCCACAGTCAGCTCCTGCTCTTGTTTTTGCTGACTGTCTAGAGCTTCTCCATCTTTGGCTGCAAAGAATATAATCTATCTGATTTCGGTGTCGGCCATCTGGTGATGTCCATGTGTAGAGTCTTCTCTTGTGTTGTTGGAAGAGGGTGTTTGCTATGATCAGTGTGGTCTCTTGGCAAAACTCTATTAGCCTTTGCCCTACTTCATTCTGTACTCCAAGGTCAAATTTGCCTGTTACTCCAGGTGTTTCTTGACTTTGTACTTTTGCATTCCAGTCCCCTATAATTAAAAGGACATCTTTTTTGGGTGTTAGTTCTAAAAGGTCATGTAGGTCTTCATAGAACCATTCAACTTCAGCTTCTTCAGCATTACTGGTTGGGGCATAGACTTGGGTTACCGTGACATTAAATGGTTTGCCTTGGAAATGAACAGAGATCATTCTGTTGTGTTTGAGATTGCATCCAAGTACTGCATTTTGGACTCTTTTGTTGACTATGAGGGCTACTCCATTTCTTCTAAGGGATTCTTGCCCACAGCAGTAGATATAATGGCTATCTGAGTTAAATTCACCCCTTCCAGTCCATTTTAGTTCACCGATTCCTAGAATGGTGATGTTCACTCTTGCCATATCCTCTTTGACCACTTCCAATTTCCCTTCATTCATGGACCTAACATTCCAGGTGCCTATGCAATATTGCTTGTTACACCATTGGACCTTGCTTCTATCACCAGTCACATCCAGAAGTGGGTATTGTTTTTGCCTTGGCTTTGTATCTTCATTCTCTCTGGAGTTATTTCTCCACTGATCTCCAGTAGCATATTGGGCACCTACTGACCCGGGGAGTTCATCTTTCAGTGTTCTATCATTTTGCCTTTTCATTCTGCTCATGGGGTTCTCAAGGCAAGAATACTGCAGTGGTTCACCATTCCGCCATTCCCTTCTCCCGTGGACCACATTCTGTCTGACCTCTCCACCATGGCCCATCCGTCTTGGGTGGCCCCACACGGCATGGCCTAGTTTCACTGCATTAGACAGGCTGCGGTCCTGTGATCAGATCGGCTGGTTGTCTGTGGTTGTGGTTTCGGTCCGTCTGCCCCGACGCCCTCCCTCAGCACTACTCTCAAGTCGTGTATCTTTTCTAGAGTCTGCTTCCTGGGACACTGATAAAGCTACTCCAGTTTTCTTACAGCTAGTACATTTTCCCATCATTTTACATTCAACCTTTCTTTGTTTTCATAACATAAAATGATCATTTTGCCAATAATATTCGTGTCAGTTTTGTTTTATTTTAATCCATTTACTGTAAATGCAATTACTGATATTGATGTGTTGGTATCCACCATTTGCTTTTAATTGATCCACAGGCTTTAAGTTCCTTTTTCTCCCCACCTTTTTTTTCTTCCTTTAGTATCAATAAATGTGTTATTATTCCAGAATTCCCTTTTTCCTTTTGATTTTCAGCAGCTTTACTAGGAGTGGGTGTTTTCATACTCTTCCATTTATATTTTTAAAATATTCTCTATCATTATATCTTCAAATATGACTTCTGTAGTTCTGTCTCTGTGTCTCTGTATCTCTTCTCTCTCTCCTACTCTTTCTTTTCCTTCTCATCTCTCATCTTTAGGACTCCTCTAAATCACTATATTCTAAGTTCTATCTAAAATTCATTTGACTTATTCATTCACTTTTTAATCCTAGATATTTTATTTTAGGTTGGCAATGGTTCCGTTGCTATTTTTATTTGTTTATGATTATTTGTTAACTTTTTCCATCTTTTTACCTGTATATTCTCTCCTTCTCTCTTTTCCCCTAAATACATTGATCGTAGTTAAAATCCTTATGCATTTCTCTCATGTGTGTCTCTGCATTCTCTTATCTCTTTTTTTCACTTTGGTCATTTGTCATGTTATCCTAACATGTCAAATATCATGTCATTTTTTATTGAATGCTATAAATTATATGTGAAAAAGTGAGATACTCCTGGTACATTTTCTAACACCTGAAAGGATTTACCCTTTGTCTTGCTAGACAGGTAGAGGGGAGGGGTGTGTATCACTCAGACATCTAAATATAACCTAAAACTGAGCTGTAACAAGTTTGGGTTGCAGTTTTGGTAGCACTCAGTCCACGTCTGATTTCTCTGTCCCTATGACATGGACTTTCAGAGATTTCAGTTCAGAGCCTGGATTCTTTGGTAGCTCAGTACCCAAGAGAATAAGAAAGACTCTGCTTTCCAAGTCTTTTTATATAGTTCTTTAGCCTCCTGTCCTTCACAGCTTGTATACTGGGCAGATATTTGAGGAGAAAATGTGCTGTCTGAGAGAAGCTCTCAAGACTCTAATTTTGTCACTTCAGCACCAGGTAACTCCCAAATTATGCTGGCTTCCTGTCACAACAATAGTCCTCTGCTTGCCCAAGCCCAGATTCTGAATCATTAAATTATGCAATGAATCAGCAAATTCCCAGAGAAAAAGAAGCTATAGATCCTTGGCTAACATTGAAATAGTCTCCACTCTTTAGAATTTTAGCATATTTAGTCCATGTTGTGTCAACAAATGCTGAATGCATTTACTGTTTCTTAAAAAACATTTTCCAGCTTTTAAAGTTGTATTCAGCAAGACCCAGTAAAACACATTGGCCTGCTGTGAACTCCTCCATTCTCCGTGGAAGTGGAAAATTTTAGGTTTAATTCTTTCCTTCATTATTTACTTAAAGTGCAACACTGATGGACTTTCTTTAACCTTTCTTTACATCACTTTTATGTATAAAACGAGAGGAGAATACAGTGAGCCTGTTAATGTTATTTGTTCAAGGGCTTGCAGGAATGTAACCTATTTCTGCTCGGTGATAGAACTAGAAGGGCTTTGCTGGTGGCTCAGCTGTGAAGAATCCACCTGCAATGCAGGAGACACTGGTTAGATTGCTGGGCCAGGAAGAACCCCTGGAGGAGGGCATGGCAACCCACTTCAGTATTCTTGCCTGGAGAATCCCATGGGCAGAGGAGCCTGGTAGGCTACAGTTCATAAGGTCTTACAGAGTTGAACATGACTGAAGTGACTAAGCAAACATACACACTGTTTGCCCCTAAAGATCACATAACTCCAAAATTTGAATAACAGAGATTCTTGATACAAAGTCCAAGGAGGGATTATATTTTTTTGGGAGAAGAAGCAACATTCTATGATTCCCAGTGGAATCTGGCCAGTGTCAATGATATCATCTCTCATGCAAAGTTCTTCAGTCTACTCAAAGAGATCACATTGTTTGCAAGTAAGTATCCAGATCTGAAGTCTGAAGCTTAGAACCACAAATGAAATATTCTGGGGTAAACCAAGATATCACAGAACCATTTGTCTTTCAGTTCTGAATGACTGTACCAGGGAGAAGGATTCTAATGGTAGAGGATTCATGATTGCTATCTGAAGCATCTGATAAGGCCAGTTCCTCATGCCACTCCCTTTAATCAACCCCTTTAACTCTTAGGTCAAAGGCATCAAAATGTGTGTGCTTTGAAAGGAATCCATCCAGCTGCCAGCTCATTCCTGTGACTCTGAACTCATTTAACTGCTCTGGGTAGAGACACTAACATTTCCTGTAAATCTTTCTCTGATGCTATGCAGAACTACAGATCAGAATGTTAACTCGGATAGGACCTCATACCACCTTCTGTCTCCGACTGCTCACTAGAGTGTTTTCAACTTAATATTTCCTGTTTTATTTTCTTCCTATTTTTCAACCTTATTATTCTCTTGCCACTGGTATAAAAAACCAGACCCAGCTGCTGCCCCAGTGCAACGACTCTGTGTCTGAAGCAGCAGGGTCGGCAGCCTCAGAGGAGAGCGCCCCCTACTGCTCGGGTGTGGGTCCCACAGGACAGAAGACCCTTCTAAACCCCTAGTGTCATCACCCTATCGCCCCATTTCTCTCTGCTCAGACAGCAGACAGCTCCGCCTGGTGGACGGAGGTGGTCCCTGCGCCGGGAGAGTGGAGATCCTTGACCAGGGCTCCTGGGGCACCATCTGTGATGACCGTTGGGACGTGGACGACGCCCGCGTGGTGTGCAGGCAGCTAGGCTGTGGAGAAGCCCTGGATGTCACTGTCTCTTCTTACTTCGGGGTGGGATCAGGGCCCATCTGGCTGGATGAAGTGAGCTGCAGAGGAGAGGAGTCCCAAGTGTGGAGGTGCCCTTCCTGGGGATGGCGGCAACACAACTGCGATCATCAGGAAGATGCAGGAGTCATCTGCTCAGGTATGGTCAGTTCTTTGTCCACCGGCTGAGAAAATGGAAAGTTCCAAGAGAGCTGGTGTCTGGTCAGCAGGGCAATAGGAGATAGGTGGGCTAGATGGGACTGAGAAACCTACCCATCCTCCCTGAGTGCACTGTGGCTGTGAGTGATGAGCTTCATTTACTTTCCTCTTATAAATCTCTGCTATTCTTTTCTTCTCCAGTGGACTTACCTGACGCTGAAGTGGCTTTATTTATTCTCCCAATTAAAATAAATCCTCATAATTTTTTTTCATAATTCACTTTTTGTGAGAGTGAAACATTTGCTAACTGCCACATACACATTCTCTTTGCACAGGGAGGCTATGAGAAGGAGGGACACAAATGAGGATGTACTTTCCTGGGTGGAGTTGTTTCTGTACAAACAATGTGAGACATTATTTTGCACTAGGCTAGTAGGAGTGGAGGCTACTCTTACTATAGGAGGATATCATTTACATATATAGAGGTGATCCCTAAAGGGATATCATTTAACAAATCAGAGATTCTTATGGATTTGTGTCAGATTTCAAGTTTCCTTTGCAAATTTAGATGTAAATGTTCATAGTTCTTTGATGGTAGAACTAGAGAGCTGTGAATGAAATGCTGAGTCATATATTCTTTCATTGTTACTAGAAAAGTCTCTCTCCCCAATTTTTCCTTTAAGATATCTGTATAAATGCAAACTTTGGAGGACCACTTAGCCATGCACTGGTAAGTCAAAGGTGGAGGTAATAAAACATGAATTTCTGTGTTTTATGATAAGAGATTATATAGTTTATATTTGATGATTTCAAAGATATAAGAGACTTGTGTTTGGGGGCTTATTTGGAGCAAGAGGACAAATGTAGTTTTTGAAGAAGGTGGAGCAGGTTTTACAGTAGCTGGGAGGAAGGGGAATGGCAATGGGAGCTGATGAAGGCAACTGTGAGGTTCTCTGAGCAGCACTGAGGGCCCAGGTGTGGTGTGGAAGATGCTGTGTGTGCCTAAGGACACAAGACATCTACACAGCAAGAGACCAGACAAAGATATATCTTCATTATATTTAATATCTTTACTCATCACATCAGCCTTCTGTTTAATAATTTTCTTGGAATTTTCACATACTTATTCTTCCATGTAAATTTTAAAATCAAGTAGAAAATGAAAAAGAAATAATATGTCTCAGAAGTCTCTATCCTAATATATCCTTAGACTTTATTGATTATCCAGCACATGTCTGAATATTTAACTTTTATCAGGCTATATAAAACAGAATACAAGAAACACTTTTCTGTTTGTCCTTCTAAATTTTTAATCTGATGGAATTAATATAACAATATCAATAACCTTGGATATGCAGATGACATCACCCTAAATGGCAGAAAGTGAGGAGGATCTAAAGAGCCTCTTGATGAAAGTGAAAGAGCAGAGTGAAAAAGCTGACTTGAAACTCAGCATTCAAAAAACTAAGATTATGGATCCTGTCCCATCACTTCATGGCAAAAAGATGGGGAAAAAATGAAAACTGTGACAGACTTTATTTTCTTAGGCTCTAAAATCACTCTGGACAGTGACTGCAGTCATGAAATTAAAAGATGCTTGTTCCTTGGAAGAAAAGCTATGGCAAACCTAGACAGTATATTAAAAAACAGAGACATTACTTTGAGACAAAGGTCCATCTAGTCAAAGCTATGGTTTTTTCAATAGTCATGTATGGATGTGAGAGTTAGACCATAAAGAAGGCTGAACACTGAAAAACTGATGCTTTTGAACTGTGGTGTTGGAGAAGACTCTTGAGAGTCCCTTGGACTGCAAGGAGATCAAACCAGTCAATCCTAAAGGAAATCCACCCTGATATTAACTGAAAGGACTGATGCTGAAGCTGAAGCTCCAATACTTTGGCCACCTGATATGAAGAACTGATTCATTGGAAAAGACCCTGATGGTGGGAAAGATTGGAGGCTGGTGGGGAAGGGGGCGACAGAAGATGAGATGGTTAGAGGGCATCACCGACTCGATGGACATGAGTTTGAGCAAACTCATGGAGATAGTGAAGGACAGGGAAGCCTGTCACTCTGCAGTCCTTGAGGTAGCAAAGAGTCGGATATGACTGAGTGACTGAGCAACAACAACAACAAGAACCAGTTAAATAAAAACGCTTTATCTAGGATGTGTAGCCTGTGACCAAAATCCCAGCCGGAATAGATTAGGGGTCCTAACCTGGGCCTCTCTGGGGAGATGGAAATGGATAAATGATAAAAGGCAAGCAGATCATCCTCTCTCTCATCATTCATTCTTGTATAAGTGGTCAAGCTAATCCTTCAATTCTTTAATTTCTGCAGTGCCTTTTCTGTTCTCTCCTGCTTTTTATGCTGCTGCTGCTCCTGCTGAGTCACTTCCATCGTGTCCGATTCTGTGCGACCCCATAGACGGAAGCCCACCAGGCTCCCCTGTCCCTGGAATTATCCAGGCAAGAACACTGGAGTGGGTTGCCATTGCCTTCTCCACCTGCTCTCTCTAGTAGATTTTTATTCTGTTACATCATTCTTTTTGAGACTTCAAAGTTCACAAACTTATGCAATCAGAGTCCTTCACCAGAACAAATTGCACCATGTACATGAATAATCATGAGCATACTCAGAAACCAGGAAAATTATTTTAAAAGTTGTTCTTTATGATGTGCAGGTGTTTTCCTATTGGACTACCTTTTCTCCATCCAAAATACAGTCTCGGAAGGATGAAACATTTTCATCAGTCTTTTCTTTGGTCTCTCTCTCATACTCCATCCACTCTGCATTTAACCTACCACTCACTCCACCTCACTCCCTACAGAAGTTCTTTCCTTTTGGAGTCTCCTTTCCATCTATTTGTAGCTCTTAAGCTTGTTTTTTCTTTTCTGCATTGGGAGAAATGGGAATTGGTAGCAGGGTTATGTGGCAAATGGGAGGAGCACAGGGGATAAAAAGTGTTAAAATCTTGTTGAACAAGTCTTTTTTCCCCAAATCTTTCTCTGTTTCATTTCTATTGAGGCTTTTGCAATTTAGAAATCTCTAAAGTATATATGGCTTGTTTGCTGTCTGCTCTCTTCCTCTCACTCTCCTTTTTTATAGCTTGCTGGCTTCTTATCTCAGAAATCCAAATAGGAAAAGCATATGCAGTTAGCATATAGATAAGGTTAGAATACATTAAATTAGCATTACTCTTTCACATTTACTGAGAATCTCATGTCTAGTATGAAGTAATCAACTAGCTCCATTGTCTTGCATAATCCCACTGAGACCTCACTTTCTCCCAGGTGTCTTGATAAATCCTAGGTTTTTAAGAAAGATGGCTTGGACCATTCCCTCCCTTTCCTATGACTCTCTGAGCTTTTGTCACTTCTAAACTTACCTGTGGACAACTTCTTTCACAATTAGGTTATAATACCTGCACTCAGATCCAGCCCGCGTGATTTTCCCTGTCCTCAGTGACTTGAATATTGGCTCTGAGAGAAAACTGGCTAGAATTTTAGCCTCAGAAATCTCAGGATGGTCCTCTAAACTTCTAAACTTCTCTGGCTCTTAGGCCTCTAACCTCTCGAATCCCATGGACCTTTTTAACTCTCAGTTCAGCTCTGTACCCAAGTTTGAATGTCTATCACTGTGCAGTTTCTTTGGGCACTGTAGTTTCCAGGCCCCCAGATAGGAATTAACATTCCTAACTAAAATATATATTCTTGGGATTCAGCCATTCCAAACTGATCCTTCAGTCCTTTTGGATATCGCTTCAGAATCTTGCTCATGAAAATGCAGTTTGACAATGACAGTCAAATTCTCTCTTCTTATCCCCTCTTATTCGACAGTTGGAAAAAAAGCTTTCACACCATTGCCTGTGAGATGTTGTTTCGAACTGTCAAGCCAGGTTGATGAACACTAACTGGGTTTGTTGTGCTTTGTTTCTCTTAGGATTTGTGCGTCTAGCTGGAGGGGATGGACCCTGCTCAGGGCGAGTAGAAGTGCGTTCTGGAGAAGCCTGGACCCCAGTGTCTGATGGGAACTTCACACTCCCCACTGCCCAGGTCATCTGTGCAGAGCTGGAGTGTGGCAAGGCTGTATCTGTCCTGGGACATGAGCTCTTCAGAGAGTCAGATGACCGGGTCTGGGCTGAAGAGTTCAGGTGTGAAGGGGAGGAGCCTAAGCTCTGGTTCTGCCCCAGAGTGCCCTGTCCAGGGGGCACGTGTCAGCACAGTGGAGCTGCTCAGGTTGTCTGTTCAGGTGAGATGCAGGTCAGGACTTATCCTCTATGTACACTCAGTTCAAGTTAAAAAAGAAATCAGATTTTGCTGAAATCCTGTCTTTTTCTATCAGTGTACACAGAAGTCCGTCTCATGAAAAATGGCACCTCTCAGTGTGAGGGGCGGGTGGAGATGGATATTTCTGGACAATGGAGAGCTCTCTGTGCCTCCCACTGGAGTCTGGCCAATGCCAATGTTGTCTGTCGTCAGCTCAGCTGTGGCGTTGCCATCTCCACCCCAAATGGAGCAGAAGGAAGTGATCAACTCTGGAAAGCCCGATTTCACTGCTCAGGGACTGAGTCCTTCCTGTGGCAATGCCCTGTGACTGCCCTGGGTATTCCTGACTGTTCCCATGGCAACACGGCCTCTGTGATCTGCTCAGGTAAGACAGGGACGGGCTACTGTACTTAGGATGCTCCTGGGGTGAAATGTCCCCAAAGCAGAGAGTAAGAGAAAAGAGGCTTGAAAAGGAAGATATTCTGTAGTGAAATGTTTATTCTTGTTACTGAACTCAGGTTTCAGCTGCTCATTACTCAAGAATCCAAAACTGAGAGTAGAATGTGGGGTAAAATTAAAGACAGCTGTATTGAGGAACCCAGCAGTTCTGGGAGACAGAGGGCTAATGTAACAAAGAACCAGGTCCCCCTTGCTGATCAGAGGCGTGAGTTTTTAAATGGGAATTTCAGGAGTGCACAGGTGGAGGCAGGGGACAGGTTACCTGCAGAATAGCACAGCTAGCTCCGACAGTCATTTTGAAATAGGTCTGATCATTGTCACCTTTATTGTTTGGAATACAGTTAATCATCAGTTCTATGTCGGTCTGTTCCCATTTCCTTGAGGCCAATTCTTGGAATTGTGCAAGATGAAGAAGATTATGGGCTTCCCTGTTGACTCAGATGGTAAAGAATCTGCTTGCAATGCAAGAGACTCAGGTTTGATCCCTGGGTTGGGAAGATCCCCTGGAGAAGGAAATGGCACCCCACTAGTCTGGTCATCATGTAATTTACTTCTACCACCTGGTTGGGATTTCAGTATCTGCACAAAAGCTCAAAGGATGTGGCTCAGAACGTTAGCTATAGCCCATGAGGAGGAACTAAATATCCTTGACTTTGTTTAGGGTTAAACTATTATTCTTTTATCCTATTTGACGGTTTTCCTTTGTTTCCGAAATTTTCTCATTTCTGTGATCAAATTGATTCTTTGGCTAAGGATTTTCTACAGACAGAAGCAAGTGGAGGACATGAGGGTGGTCTGTCCTGAGAAGGCTCCGTTAAGGTCCTGTTCCATAACCTTCTCATTGTTCACTCATTTTTTCAAGGGGAAGAAGTGCTAAGAAATGCTAAGAAGTGCTATGTCAGGGAAAGAAATACTTAGATGAATAATATTTTTATGAAACATTATTATTTAAGGATAATAATAGAGAACAAAGTACAAACAATAAGTGTACACCTAGGTCATGTTCCCCAACCCAGATCTACAAAGAGAACATTCACAGCACCACAGAATCACTATTGCCTCCCAAAAGCTGTGTCCTCCTCCTCTCCAGGGAAGACTGCTTACCTAAGACTTGTACTGTCATAGAATAATTTGTTAGTTTTTGAACTTTATGTATAACCATACAGAATGTTTTCTTTCGTGTCTAATTTCTTTGATTTCAAACTGTGTTAGAAATTCACTCATGATGTTGTTTATGGCAACACAGTATTCAGTTTTATTATGATAGTGTAATCCTTTGAATGATCACATGACCATGCGTTGATCCATTCAACTAATGGCAGAGATTTGAGTTTGTCGCCAGGTTTTGACTATTACAAATACAGTGGTGCAAACTACCGTGATGATGACTTTTGGAACAAATATTTATTATGTTTTTTGTATGTTTAATTCTGTCTTATATTTTTATTTTCTTAAAGGTATGCTGTACTTCAGTGAGCCAAGTTACTAATCTTAAGCTTGACTTGTCACCTTTTTTACTGTACATGTAGTGCTCCTTCAGTCAGTCAGTTCAGTTCAGTTGCTCAGTCATGTCTGACTCTTTGCGACCCCATGGACTGCAGCACATTAAGCTTCCCTGTCCTTCATTATCTCCCGCATCTTGTTCAAGCTCATATCCATTGAGTTGGGGATACCACCCACTCATCTCATCTTCTGTCATCTCCTTCTCCTCCTGCCTTCAATATTTTTCAGCATCAGGGTCTTTTCCAATGAGTCAGTTCTTCCCATCATCTGGCCAAAGTATTAGAGCTTCAATTTCAGCATTAGTCCTTCCAATGAATATTCAGGACTGATTTCCTTTAGGATTGACTGGCTTAATATCCTTGAAGTTCAAGGGACTCTCAAGAGTCTTCTCCAACACCACAGTTCACAAGCATCAGTTCTTCAGTGCTCAACTTTCTTTATGGTCCAACTCTCACATCCATACATAACTACTGGAAAAACTATAGCTTTGTTGGACCTTTGTTGGCAAAGTAACATCTCTGCTTTTTAATATGCTATCTAGGTTTGTCATAGCTTTTCTTCCACTGAAGCAAGCATCTTTTAATTTCATGGCTGCAGTCACCATTTGCGGTGATTTTGGAGTCCAAGAAAATAAAGTCTGTCACTGTTTTCATTGTTTCCCCATGTATTTGCCATGAAGTGATGGGACCAGATGCCATGATCTTCATTTTCTGAATGTTGAGTTTCAAGCCAACATTTTCACTCACCTCTTTCACTTTCATCAAGAGGCTCTTTAATTCCTCTTCGCTTTCTGCCATAAGGGTGGTGTCATCCGCATATCTGAGGTTATTGATATTTCTCCCAGCAGTCTTGACTCCAGCTTCTGCTGCATCCATCCTGGCATTTCGCGTGACTTACTCTGCATACAAGTTAAATAAGCAGAGTGACAGTATACAGCCTTGACGTACTTCTGTCTCAGTTTTGAACCAGTCCATTGTTGCAGTCCACAGAGCTCCTTATATCCTTCTAGAAAGAACTTTGTCTACTCCAAAATCACAAAAATATTCTCTGAGAGTATCTCACAGAAGTGTAATTACTTTTCTTTTGCATATAATTATACACTGCTTCTAGGATTGATAACTGTGTAGGATAAGGGTCAAGTGTCATGCTTTCATATGGGCATCCAATTGACTCAAAATCTTTTTCTGGAAAGACTATTCCCTACTGCAGTGCCACCTTCATGATGAACGAAAGGGCACATATGTCTGAGTACTTCTTTTAGACTCTCTATTCTGTTCCACTGTGTCATTTGTCTATCCTTGCACCTGTCCCACATTTTCTTTTTTTTCCCCACGTTTTCTTAATTATTGTAACTTTATAGTAAATCTTGAACCTTCCCTGGTGGCTCAGATGGTAAAGAATCTGTCTGCAAGGCGGGAGACCTGGGTTTGATCCCTGGGTTGGGAAGATCCCCTGGAGAAGGGCATGGCAACCGACTCCAGTATTCTTGCCTGGAGAGTCCCCATGGAGAGAGGAGCTTGGCGGGCTATAGTCCCCTGTGTCACAAAGAATCAGAAATGACTGAGTGACTAAGCACACATAGTAAACTCGGGTAACTTTAATTTAAAGAAGTTATGTTGTTGTTCTTGCTAACTGCCTTGGTCTTTCTTGGTTTTTGTATTTTCTATACATTTTTGAGCTGAAGCTCCAATACTTTGCCACCTGATGTGAAGAGCTGACTCACTAGAAAAGACCCTGATGCTGGGAAAGACTGAAGGCAGGAGGAGAAGGGGACAACAGAAGATGAGATGGTTGGATGGCATCACTGACTCAATGGACACGAGTTTGGGTAAACTCTGGGAGTTGGTGATGGACAGGGAAGCCTGGCTTGCTGCAGTCCATGGGGTTGCAAAGAGACAGATATGACTGAGTGACTGAAAAACAACATAAATTTTGAATCATCTTGTCCTGTTTCACACACACAAAAGCATCAGGGAATTTTATTGAGGTTAGCTTTAATCTGTATATAAATTTGAGAATGATTTATTTTGACAACATTGAGTTTCCCAATTCATTGGCAAAATATATCCTTTCATTCAGTTAGGTCTTGAATTTCTCTCAGATGTTTTGCACATCTTTACCTAGGTTTTCTCCTAGGCATTTTATGGGTTTGATGTTACTAGTATTTCCTTTAGTGAAGGTTTTCTAGGAATGAATTCTCTCTGAACTTTATCTGGATTCCCCAAATGTTAGGTTAGTATTTTGCTTTAATCCTTCTTTGTTTCTTTCTTCTCCCTCTCTCTCTCACTCTAGTTTTCTCTCTCTTTCTCTGTCTTGCTCTAGCTTTCCCTCTCTCTCCTCCTTTGTTTCTCTCCTGCCCCATTTTCCCCCTGAGTATGTAAAATCTTTCTGGATTAAGTTGCAGACAGGATGCTCCTTTATCCCTCCCCTTCCCCAACAACAACAACAAAAATACTTCAGGGAATTTCCTTACATAATCACAGTTCAATCAAACCTTTAGAGATATCAGCCCCAGATAAAATCTAAGTGCAACCACATGAGAAACCCCAAAGATAGAACTGCCAAGTTGAGTCTTTCCCAAATTACTGACCAGAAAATCATGATGAAAAAAAAAAAAAAAATCCTTCAACTGCTAAGTGTGGGGGCAAACTTTGTTATACAGTATTGTTAACCAGGCACTTACCATGTGATCAGCTTTTCTATATAGAGGAACACTTGTCCTCTCATCTTCCATTTTACTATTTCTACTTCATATTGATCTAATGTGCTAATAAACTCATTGTCTAGTTCTTAATTTCAGCTGTAGAATTTTCATTTGCTTTTGTTATCATTTCTCTGCAAGAAACACATCTTGTTAATTAATTCTTGGAGCAGTTTAATCATGGCTATTTAAATTCTCTGTCAGACTATAAAACTTTTAGAGGAAAACATAGGCAGAAGATTCTTTGACATAAATTACAACAAGATCTTTTTTGACCAACTTTCTGGAGTAAAGAAAGTAAAAACAAAAATAAACAAATAGGACCCAGTTAAACTTAAAAGCTTTTGTGTAGCAAAGGAAACCATAAACAGAACAAAAAGACAACTGTTAGAATGGGAGAAAATATTTGCCACTAAAATGAAGCAACTAACAAGCGACTAATCTTGAAAATGCACAAACAACTCAATATCAACAAACCAAACAACTCAATTAAAAAATGGGAAAAAGACCTAAACAGACATTTCTCCAGACATGCAGATGGCTAACAACAACATGAAAAGATGTTCAACATCACTAATTATTCAGTTCAGTTCAGTTCAGTCGCTCAGCCGTGTCTGACTCTTTGCGACCCCATTGACTGAAGCACGAGAGGCCTCCCTGTCCATCACCAACTCCCGGAGATTACTCAAACTCACATCCACTGAGTTGGTGATGCCATCCAGCAACCTCATCCTCTGTTGTCCCCTTCTCCTCCTGCCCTCAATCTTTCCCAGCATCAGGGTCTTTTCCAAGGAGTCAGTTCTTCACATCAGCTGGCCAAAGTACCAGAGCTTCAGCTTTAGCATCAGTCCTTCCAGTGAACATTCTGGACTGATCTCCTTTAGGATGGACTGGTTGGATCTCCTTGCAGTCCTAGGGACTTTCAAGAGTCTTCTCCAACACCACAGTTCAAAAGCATCAATTCTTTGGTGCTCAGTTTTCTTTATAGTCCAATTCTCACATCCATACATGACCACTGGAAAAACCACAACCTTGACTAGATAGACCTTTGTTGGCAAAGTAATGTCTCTGCTTTTTAATATGCTGTCTAGGTTGGTCATAACTTTTCTTCCAAGGAGTAAGCGTCTTTTAATTTCATGGCTGCAGTCAACATCTACAGTGATTTTGGAGCCCCCAAAAATAAAGTCAGCCACTGTTTCCCCATCTCTTTGCCATGAAGTGATGGGGCCGGATGCCATGATCTTTGTTTTCTGAGTGTTGAGCTTTAAGCCAACTTTTTCACCCTCCTCTTTCACTTTCATCAAGAGGCTCTTTAGTTCTTCTTCACTTTCTGCCATAAGGGTGGTGTCATCTGCATATCTGAGGTTATTGATATTTCTCCCAGCAATCTTCATTCCAGCTTGTGCTTCATCCAGCCCAGCATTTCTCATGATGTACTCTGCATATGAGTTAAATAAGCAGGGTGACAATATACAGCCTTGACGTACTCTTTTTCCTGTTTGGAACCAGTCTGTTGTTCCATGTCCAGTTCTAACTGTTGCTTCCTGACCTGCGTACAGCTTTCTCAAGAGGCAGGTCAGGTGGTCCCATCTCTTTTAGAATTTTCCACAACTTATTGTAATGCACACAGTCAAAGGCTTTGGCATAGCCAATAAAGCAGAAATAGATGTTTTTTTCTGGAACTCTTTTGCTTTTTAGATGATCCAGCAGATGTTGGCAATTTGATCTCTTGTTCCTCTGCCTTTTCTAAAACCAGCTTGAACATCTGGAAGTTCACGGTTCACGTGTTGTTGAAGCCTGGCTTGGAGAATTTTGAGCATTAGTTTGCTAGTGTGTGAGATGAGTGCAGTTGTGTGGTAGTTTAAGCATTCTTTGGCATTGCCTTTCTTTGGGTTTGGAATGAAAACTGACCTTTTCCAGTCCTGTGGCCACTGCTGAGTATTCCAAATTTACTGGCATGTTGCGTTCAGCACTTTCACAGCATCATCTTTTAGGATTTGAAATAGGATTGTTATGTAGAATGAAGTAAATCAGAAAAAGAAAAACAAATACTGTATAACATTACTTATATGAGGAATCTAGAAAAATGGTAGAGATGAACTTACTGCAAAGCAGAAATAGAGACACCAATATAGAGAACATCAAATGGATACTAAGAGGGGAAATGAAGAGTGGGATGAACTGGGACATTGAGGTTGACATATATACACTACTGATGTGCTGTGCTGGGCACTTAGTCGCTGAATCATATCTGACTCTGCAACCCCATGGGCTGTAGCCTGCCAGGCTCCTCTGTCCATGGGGATTCTCCAGGAAAGAACTGTGGAGTGGGTTGCCATACCCTCCTCCAGGGGATCTTCCCAACCCAAGGATCAAACCCAGGTCTCTTGCATTGCAGGTGGATTCTTTACTGCCTGAGCCATCAGACTCAGAAGCCCTACACTATTGATACTAAGTATAAAATTGATATTGCCTGGAGAATCCCGTAGACATGGAGCCTGATGGGCTACTATCCATAGTGTCACAGAGTCAGACACGACTGAAGTGACTTAGCATACATGCACACATAAACTTTGCCAACAAATGTCCGTCTAGTCAAGGCTATGGTTTTTCCAGTGGTCATGTATGGATGTGAGAGTTGGACTATAAGGAAAGCTGAGCACAGGAGAATTGATGCTTTTGAACTGTGGGGGTTGGAGAAGACTCTTGAGAGTCCCTTGGACTGCAAGGAGATCCAACCAGCCCATCCTAAAGGCGATCACTCCTGGGTATTCATTGGAAAGATTGATGTTGAAGCTGAAGCTTCAATACTTTGGCCACCTGATGCGAAGAGGTGACTCATTGGAAAAGACCCTGATGCTGGGAAAGATTGAAGGCCGGGGGAGAAGGGGACGACAGAGGATGAGATGGTTGGATGACATCATCGACTCTATGGGCATGGGTTTGGTTGGACTCCAGGAGTTGGTGATGGACAGGGAGGCCTGGCCTGCTGCGGTTCATGTGGTTGCAAAGAGTTGGACAGGACTGAGCGACTGAACTGAGCACATAAAATAGATAAATAATAGCCTATTGTATAGCACAGGGAACTCTACTCAGTGCTCTGTGGTGACCTGAATAGGAAGTAAATCCAGGAAAGAGGGGAGATATATATATGTGTTGTTGCTTGGTCGCTGAGTTGCTTCTGTCTCTTTTGTGACCCCATGGACTGTAGCCTGCCACACTCCTTTGTCCATAGGATTTCCCAGGTAAGAATGCTGGAGTGGGTTGCCATTTCTTTCCCCAGAGGGTCTTCCCAACCAGGGATGGAAGCCCAGTCTCCTATTTGGCAGGCAGATTTTTTACCACTGAGTCACCTAGGAAACCCATACATGTATATATAACTTATTAAATTTGTTGTACAGTAGAAGCTACCACAACATTGTAAAGCAATTATGCTCAAATAAAAATTAATAAAAATAAATAAAATAAATTCTCTGTCAGGTAACTCTAAGAGCCAAATACCCTGGGAAACTTTTTTAATGTTTCTTTTCCCTCTTGGTTTCCATGAGATCTCTTTTATATAAGTGTTTTTAAAATCAGAAACATTGTAGATAAAAAATTTTGTACAAATCCTTCAGAAAGCATTTTGTTTTGCTTCTTCTATTTAGGGGTAGATTAAGGATAGAGCAACTTATTTAACTCATTCTTAGGGCAAAGCTTGGCTTAAAACAGGAATCATGGTATTGTCAGGACCAGGACTGTTCATAGAGAAAGGGAACACTAAGATTATGGTAACTTTACTGGTATGTTACAGCTTTCATCTCAGCTCCATCACTAGGTCATTATTATTATTGTTTTTTTATTTTGAACTTTTTACTTTGTATTGGGTTTAGCTGATTAACAATGTTGTTATAGTTTCAGGTGAATAGCCAGGGACTCAGCCATACATATCCATGTATCCATTTCCCCCCAAACTCCACTCCTCTCCTAAAAATTATTTAGCTCAACTGAGTATCTTGATCTTCAACCCTCTCAACCCTCTAATCATCGCTGTTCCTTCAGGAAACCACACCCAGGTGCTGCCCCAGTGCAATGACTCCGTGTCTGAACAAGCAGGGTCTGCAGCCTCAGAGGAGAGCGCCCCCTACTGCTCAGGTGAGGGTCCCACAGGACAGAAGACCCTTCCCAATCCCCAGGTCACCGCCCCATTGTCCCACTTCTCTCTCCTCAGACAGCAGACAGCTCCGCCTGGTGGACGGGGGCGGTCCCTGCGCCGGGAGAGTGGAGATCCTTGAGCAGGGCTCCTGGGGCACCATCTGTGATGACGGCTGGGACCTGGACGATGCCCAGGTGGTGTGCAGGCAGCTGGGCTGTGGAGACGCGCTCAATGCCACAGGGTCTGCTCACTTCGGGGCAGGGTCAGGGCCCATCTGGCTGCATGACCTGAACTGCACAGGAAAGGAGTCCCACGTGTGGAGGTGCCCTTCCCGAGGCTGGGGGCGGCACTACTGCAGACACAAGGAGGACGCGGGGGTCGTCTGCTCAGGTCAGCACTCCACACTGTCCACAGGCTAGAGGAAGGGTGGGGCCCAGGAGGACGGGAGTCTGAACCCTGGGGGAGAGATGCTGAAAAGACCTGAGAAGGAGGCTTCCCCCCATGGAGCCTGTGTTTCCAGCAGACATCAAGACCAGGTGCTTTTACTTCCTCCTGCAGCAGCTGAAATTCTGGTCCTTTCTTCTCAGTAGTGTTTCCTGGCAGAAGGTTTTCTCAGTTTTCCTTGAAATCGGGGCTCACTCTTCTGGTACGTTTGGTAGAGAAGTCTTAAAGCCAAGGTGCTAGTTTTTTTTTTTTTTTGTTTTGTAACAAATTACCACATAGTTAATGGTTTAAAACAACATATTTCTTTCCTTACACTTCTGTAGCTTGGATGTCCAGCAGGAATCTCACTGGATGGGTTCAAGGTTTCAGTAGGGTCACATCACTTCTGAATCTCTGGGAAAGAATCTGTTTCTTGTCTTTTCAAGCTTCTAAAAACTGCCTGCCTGCCTTTGTTCATTACCCCCTTCTGTTCATCATCAGACCAGCAGTGCTCCACCTCTCTAACCGTTATACATATTCACATCTCCCTCTAGCAAAACGAGGAAGAGTATTCCATTGTAAAGGATAGTGAGTCTAAGAATGTGATTAGACTGTGCTCATCTGGTTAATCCACCATATTTCAGGTTAATCTCAAGGTCCTTACCTTAATCACATCTGTAAAGTCCCCTTTGCCAGATAAGGAAACAGACACAGGTCCATTTTCTATCTGTCTCCACATTGTCCACATCACATCCCTATCATACACTCTTTTAGATGTTTTGTCAGGAAGCAGGAGTCAGCTCCCTCTCCCTGCAGGTGTCCCCGCTGGTCTTCCTCCCAGTTCATGTACACTACATCATGGTGGTAGAAATATTTAGAAAGACAGACACAGATGGTCAAAGTCAGATAAAAAGGAGACAGGTTTCACTCCGGTTATCTAATGGATTTGCTTCCTCAGCTGGGTCACAGATGAAGTTCACAGTTTTGGGGAGAGGGGAAAACCCGGAGCACTGAGTGCAGTGCTCACTGTGTCCTGTCTTCTCCATTTCCATCTTAGAGTTCCTGGCCCTCAGGATGGTGAGCGAGGACCAGGAGTGTGCTGGGTGGCTGGAAGTTTTCTACAACGGGACCTGGGGCAGTGTCTGCCGCAGCCCCATGGATGAGGTCACCGTGTCCATCATCTGCAGTCAGCTTGGCTGTGGGGACAGTGGAAGTCTCTACACTTCTGTTGGTCTCAGGGAAGGTTCTAGACCCCGGTGGGTAGATGGAATCCAGTGTCGGAAAACTGACACCTCTCTCTGGCAGTGTCCTTCTGATCCTTGGAAATACAGTTCATGCTCTCCAAAGGAGGAAGCCTACATCTCATGTGCAGGTGACTCATGTCTGTTTCTGTGTCTGTCCCAACCCTGTAGGGTGTTATTAGTGAGATTTGATCTTTTAAAATCTAAGTGATGTGTTTGAGTTTATAAAATGAAGTTTGGATGGAGCTAATTTAATCCACATGTTCCAAACTTGCTTTATTAAAAGTTTTTAATTGATATAATTGACATAACATTATATTGCTTGTTGTGTACAACATAATGCTTATATATTTGTGTATATTGATAAATGATCACTACAGTAAGCCTAGTTATATCCATAACCATATATATAGTTAAATATTTTTCTTATATGATGAGGATGTTTAAGATGTATTTTCTCATCATCTTTCAAATAGACAGTATCGTATTCACTATAGTCACCATGCTGTATGTTATATCTTTTCACCTATTAATATTATAACTCAAGTTTATATCTTTTGACTACATTTGCCCACACCAAATCCCCCATCTCTGGCAGCCACCAACTACTCAGTATCTCTGAACTTGCTTTTTGCTTTAAGATTACACATATAAATGAGATTTTATGGTATTTTTCTTTCTCTGTCTGATTTGTTTCACTTAGCTTAATGCCCTCAAGGTCCATCCTTGTTGAAACTGGCAAAATTTTTTTCTTTTTTATAGGTGGATATATGTCTATATTGCATTTTCTTTATCCATTCATCCATCAGTGAAGACTTACCTTGTTTGACTCCTGTATACATTGCTATAAAATACTAAAAAGTAATGCTTTTCAAGTGCTGCAGTCAATATATCAGCAAATTTGGAAAATTCATCAGTGGCCACAGGACTGGAGAAGGTCAATTTTCATTTCAATCCTGAAGAAGGGCAATGCCAAAGAATGTTCAAACTACTGCACAATTGTGCTCATTTCACATGCTAGCAAGGTTATGCTCAAAGTCTTTCAAGCTAGGCTTCAGCCATAAGTGAATTGAGAACTTCCAAGATGTACAAGCTGGGTTTAGAAAAGGCAGAGGAACCAGAGATCAAATTGCCAACATTTGTAGAATCGTAGAGTAAGCCAGAGAATTCCAGGAAAACGTCTGCTTCATTGACTAGACTAAAACCTTTGACTGTGTGGATCACAACGAACTGTTGAAGTTTCTTAAAGAGAGGAGAATACCAGAGCACCTTATGTGCTTCCTGAGAAACCTGTATGCACGTCAAGAAGCAACAGTTGGAACTGGACATAAACAACCGACTGGTTCAAATTTGGGAAAGGAATTCGTCAAGGCTGTATATTGTCACCCTGTTTGTTTAACTTATATGTAGAGTACATCATGGGAACTGCCAGGCTGAATGAATCACAAGCTGAAATCAAGATTGCTGTGAGAGATATCAACAACCTCAGATACGCAGATGATACCACTCTATTGGCAGAAAGAGAAGAGGAACTAAAGAGCTTCTTGTTGAGGGTGAAAGAGGAGAGTGAAAAAGCTGGCTTAAAGCTCAACATTCAACATTCTAAAAATTAAGATCATGGCATCTGGCCCCATCACTTCATGGCAAAGAAAAAGGGAGAAAGTGAAATCAGCTTTTCTCTTCTTGGGCTCCAAAGTCACTGCCGATGGTAACTGCAGCCATGAGATTAAAAGAGGCTTGCTCCTTGGAAGGACAGCTATGACACACCTAGACAGAGTATTCAAAAGCAGAGACATCACTTTGCAGACAAAGGCCCATATAGTCAAACTGATGTTTATTTCACTAGTCATGTATGGATGTGAGAGTTGGATTATAAAGAAGCTGAGTGCCCAAGAGTTGATGTTTTTGAATTGTGGTGCTTGGATGCCACAATTGAATTGAGAGTGTCTTGAGCAGCATGGATATCCAACCAGTCTATCATAAAGGAAGTCAACTCTGAATATTCATTGGAAGGACTGATGCTGAAGCTGAAGCTTCAATACCTTCGCTGCCTGATGAGAAGAGCTGACTTGTTGGAAAATACCCTGATGCTGAGAAAGACTGAAGGCAAAAGGAGAAGGGGGGCACAGAGGATGAGATAGTTAGATAGCATCACCAATTCAGTGGACATGAATTTGAGCAAACTTTGGGAGATAGTGAAGGACAGAGAAACCTGGCATGCTGCAGTCCATGGGGTTGCAAAGAGTCAGACACAACCTAGCAACTGAACAAATATTGCTGCAGTGAACATTGGTTTTTCAAGTTAATGTTTCTGTCAGATGAATACCCCAAAGTGAAATTGCCAAATCGTATGGCAATTCTATTTTTAATTTTTGATGCACCTCAATACTGTTTCCATAGGGGTTGCATCAACTTACATTCCCTCTAACTGGGCAAAAGCTTTCCTGTCTCTTCACATTCTCAACTCCTGTTATTTCTTCTTTTTGATAAAAACGTTTCTAGAGGATATGAGGTCATATCTCATTGTGGCTTTGATCTGTATTTTCTGATGATTAGTAGTATTGAGCACGTTTTCATGTACCTATTGGCAAGTTCTATGTATTCTTTAAAAAAAAATTTATCAGGTTGTCTGCCCATTTTTTGAAAGTCATATTGTTTGATTTTTGCTACTGAGTTGTGTGAGTTCCTTGTATATTTTGGATAGTAATTTTTATCAGAAATATAATATGTAAATATTTTCTCTAATTCCATAGGTTGCGTTTTCATTTTGTTGATGGTTTCCTTAATTGGGCAGAAGCTTTGTAGCCTTATGTGGTCCCAACTGCTTCTTTTTACTCTTGTTCTCTTTGATTTTGGTGTCAAATCCAAAAAATCCTCACGAAGACTGATGTCAATGATTTTATTTTCTGTTTTTGCCTGTAGAAATTTTATGGCTTCAGGACTTGTGATCAAGTCTTTAATCTATTTTGAGTTAATTTTTGTGAGTGGTGTAAGATAATGGTTCCGTTTCATTCTTTGGCATGTGGCTGTCCAGTTTTCCCAATGCCATTTAGTGAAAAAACTGTCCTTTCCTCATTGTATATTCTTGGCTTCTTTGTCAAAAATTAATTGATTGTACAAATGTGGGTTTATTTCTGGGCTGTCTATTCTGCTCCTTTGATCTCTGTGTCCATTTTTATGCCAACAACATACTCTTTTGACAAATATAGCTTTGTACTATAGTTTGAAAACAGGAAGCATGACACTTCCAGCTTTGTTACTCTTTCTCAAGATTGCTTTGGTACTCAGTGTCTTTTGTGGTTCCATGAAAATGTTAGGATTGTTTGTCTGTATCTGTGAAATTTTCCATTGAAATTTTGGTAAGGATTGCAGTGACTATGTCGATTGCTTTGGGTAGTATGGGCATGTTAATAATATTAGATCTTCCAATCTATGAGCACAGAATATCTTTCCATTTATTTGAGTCTTCTTCAGTATCTTTCATCAATGTCTTATAGTTTTCAGTGTACAGGTCTTTCGCTTCCTTGGTTAAATTTATTCCTCAATATTTTATTCACTTTCATGCAAATGCAAATAGAATTGTTTCCTCAGTTTCTCCTTATGGCAGTTTGTTGTTAGTGCATAGAAAGGCAACTGATTTTTGTATATAGATTTTTCATTCTACAACTTTACTGAGTGTATTAGTTCTCATATTTTTGGTGAAGTCTTTGGGGTTTTCTATATATAATATCATGTAAGGGAGTCTCCTTCCTCATGAGTCTGATGGTAAAGAATCCATCTACAATGCAAGAGACCCGGGTTTGATCCCTGGGTTGGGAAGATCCCCTGGAGGAGGGAATGGCAACCCACTCCAGTATTCCTGCCTGGAGAATCCCAATGGGCAGAGAAGCCTGGCAGGCTGCAGTCCTTGGGGTAGCAAAGAGTCAGAGACGACTGAGCAACTAACACTTTCACTTTTCAATGTGCAAATAGTGTCAGTTTTGCCTCTTCCTTTCAGATTTGGATGTCTAATTTTCTTTTATTGCCTGATGGATCTGGATGGGACTACCAAAACTAAGCTGAATAAAAGTGGTGAGAGTAGATAATTTTGTCTTGTGTTTGATTTCAGAGGAAAAGCTTTTGGTTTTGTACAGTCAAATATAATGTTAGCTGTGAACTTCTCATATGGCCTTAATTATATTGAGATGCAATCCTTCTATAACTACTTTGTAAAAGAGTTTTTATCATAAATGGATTTTGAATTTGTCAAACATTTTTTCTGCATCCTTTGAGATATGATTTTTACCTTCATTTTGCTTATTTGGTGTATCACATTGATTAGTTTGTGAATGTTGAACTATCCTTCTATCCTTAGAACAAACATCACTTGATTATGGTGTATGATTCTTTTAGTGTATTGTCAAATTCAGTTTTCTAATATTTTGTTGAGGATTCTTGCACCTATATTTATCAGAGTATTAGCCCATAATTTTCTTTTCTTGTGGTGTCCTTATCTGGTTTTGGTATCAGAATAATGTTGGCCTCATAAAATGAGTTTGGAAGTGTTTCTTTCTTCTGTTTTTGGAAGAGTTTGAGAAGGCTCCACCACTAAATACTGTTACATTGGGAATTGGGATTTTGAAAATAAATGTTGAATGAAATAAATAAGTGTTGCGGAGGGCAACAAATAGTCAAATCATAGCACCTTACTTCCTTCAACATTTCTCTCTGTTTCTCTCTCTTCTTCCCTCCCCCTTCACATATACAAACACACACACCCTATTCAGGTACACCTTGAAGGTATGCTGGATGTTGCCTGAAACCCATAGCTAAGAGAATGTGGGGACAGATACTTCAAAAGCAGAGGCTCACTCCCTTCCTTGCCTCTCTTTTTTCATCTCTTTGTCTTTTCCATTTGAAAGCCAAAGAGGCATTAAAGTATTAGACCTTTTATTGATGATATTTTTCCTACAATTAAACACTGAGAATTGAGAGGTGGTAAAGTCTTTGACCATGAAAATGAGCAACACCCTCACAAAGGTCCCACCATCATTTTCTCAGAGGTTCTCTGAGTAGAGTCCGTAGAATGTTTGATAGGATGATCTGGAAAGAATATACAAATTTTGATACTTTATGACAGGTACTATTTACCCTTCTGTTTTTTTGTGTTGCTTTGAATTTGTATTGATTTCTCTCAGCTTCAATTCTTTCATATATACTTTTCAGTCTTTTGTTTATTATTTCTGCATCTTCTCAATACAAATTTTTCTCAGTAGGTTTTTTTCACTCTATTGCAAAAATTTTTACCTTACTCTGTGTACATATATGTGTACATATATCTTCTTAGAATTCTACTAAGTCTTTCCTGTATCTTTCCTTTTTAAGAGATTCCTAACCAACACTATGGGCTTTTCTGGTGGCTCAGACAGCAAAGAAACTGCCTGCAGTGCAGGAGACCTGGGTTTGATTCCTGGGTAGGGAACATCCATCAGAGAAAGGAATAGCAATCTACTCCAGTATTCTTGCCTGGAAGATCCTATGGACAGTGTAGCCTGGTGGACTGCATTCCATAGGTTACAAACAGTCAGACACGGCTGAGCGACTAACACACACACATATAACCAACACTGCATTGTAGATCAATTATCTTCCAATTAAAAATAAATTTAAAAGAGTTTCCTTTTACAACAGTAGTCTTCACTTGCCCACTTGTTACACTGAATAGTAGGTAAGAGTAGTTTATAATCTCTCTAATAATTTTCCAGTAAACTTACGTATGTGAGATTTTGAATATAAATTAACTCTGTTCTTCTGGGCTGATTAATTTAATATGAGCTATTATCATAGACTATTTCCATTCATTTATATTTGGTTTACTATTTCACTGATTAGTGTGAATTTAAAGTTTTATTTTACTGAATTTTATTCATCCATTCATTCAATAAATATTTATCAAGCCCCTATCTAGGTATTTAGCAAAGGTTTTCCATAGATATTTGGTGAATGAGTGCATACAATGTGCAGGCACTGTCCTAACAGCAGAAACATGGCATATATAAGATATACAAGGTCCTTCTTCTAATGGAACTTTCATTCAGAGGGGTGTGTGTGTACAATTGTAGATGTCTGTGTTTATATTTGCTGTGGGAATGTGAAGACTGATAAACAAGTAAATATTTAAGGTAATTTCAGCTGGTGATCAGATGCAGTGAGTTTCAGCGCAGGAGATAATAAGTGTTTTCATGTGTCCTTTGCACTGAGTCAGACCTTAGATAATCTTATTTGGGGACAAGACCACCCCCAGCTGTCCCTGATCCACTGTTTCCCTGTTGTTTGCAGGAAGAAGACCCAAGAGCTGTCCAGCTGCTGCCCCCTGCACAGGTACGTCAGCCCCGCCCCTCCCCAGGCCCCAGGGGCTCCTTCCTCCCACCAGGGGAGTCACAGGAGGGGCTGCTGCCTTTTCAGACAGAGAGAAGCTCCGGCTCAGGGGAGGAGACAGCGAGTGCTCAGGGCGGGTGGAGGTCTGGCACAGCGGCTCCTGGGGCACCGTGTGCGATGACTCCTGGAGCCTGGCAGAAGCCGAGGTGGTGTGTCAGCAGCTGGGCTGTGGCCCGGCCCTGGAAGCCGTGCGGGCCGCGGCGTTTGGCCCTGGAAACGGGAGCATCTGGCTGGACGAGGTGCGGTGCGGGGGCCGGGAGTCCTCCCTGTGGGACTGTGCTGCGGATCCCTGGGGGCAGAGCGACTGCAAGCACGAGGAGGATGCTGGTGTGAGGTGCTCTGGTGAGTGAGGGGCGCGGGGTCCGTCCTGGGTGAGCTGGGGAAGCACGGGGGCAGTGGGCTGGGCCGGGCGTGGTGGGGAGTTTGTGTTCAAAGAGTGTCCGGGTGCTGGGGCTCTGATCTAGGACTGGGGAGCTGGGAGGACTGGACACTGCTGTTGTGGACACTGGGGGGTGATTTCAGGCTCAGGAGAGAAAAATGCATTTGCCCTGCTTTTTGGCCAATTCCCTTTCCTCACACTGCTGTTTTTCTCTTTAGGTGTAAGGAAAACAGTGCCCCCGACTGCAGCAGGTACTGTGAAACCCATGGCCAGGAGAGAATACTCAGGTCTGGGGGCCTGTTCTCTGGGCCCTCTGACAGCTCAGGAGAGGAGAGAGCCTGAGGAGCCCTGGCTGGTGGGGAGGAGCCCAGGGTGATATGTTGGGGAACTCCTCTGCTTTGGTTCCTGGGGCCACATTTTTCTCATAACTGGGATACTAGGGAGATGGGTCCCTGTGTTGCAGAATCTAAGGTTCTCCCACCTGCCTCTGAGTGTTGCTCCTCATCAGTGAGGTGCGGGTCCCAGGACTGTTTGACACTCTGTCTCCTGAAGCCCAAGGAGAAGAGATGAGCCGGGTCCTCAGAGGCTGTCTTGGCAGGGCAGCTCCCTGACAATCCCCGGCTCTGCCTCGGGGCCACACTGGCCGAGTGGAGTTGACTCATCTCAAGATGAGACCTGGGGGAGCCAGGTCACTGTCAGTGCACTTGTGTCTGAGGCTGGGATGCCATCGTCTGGAGCCCCTGGGAATGCTGGCACAGGGGTTTCTCTGTGCTCAGGACCTTCTCCACACCCTGTTGCCTTGTTCTCTTTAGGGTCCAGACCAGCTTCAAGTCCTCTCCCTGGCTTCTTCTCCCTGGCTGGGGTCCTCTGCCTCATCCTGGGGGCCCTTCTCTTCCTGGTCCTCATCATCCTGGTGACTCAGGTGCTCAGATGGAGAGCAGAGCGCAGAGGTGGGCTGCAGGGGGAACTGGGGACCAGGGGGCGTGTGTGCAGGCAGGAGATGGGGCAGGTGTGAGGAGGGGAGCCTGGGCCAGGTCTCTGTTCTGAGTCTGCAGAACTCCATGTGCTCCGTGCTGAGCTCTAAGGCCTGAGTAGACAGAGGTTCTTAGGAGTGGGGTGTGAACTCTAATAAGTCATAGCCTCTCCTATGAGACCAGACAGAGTCGGGGCTGACCTGTGAATTCAGGTCAGACGAGGGGAGAAGGTGCTGACACGGTGCATGGGGTGGGAGATGATGCCGAGGTCCAGGCAGCCTCCATGTGAGCATCGGGGAGATGAAAGTGGGCTGGTTGGACTGGTGTGTCTGGGGTGGCACCTCTGACCTGCTGGGGGATCTCTCAGCCTTATCCAGCTATGAAGATGCTCTTGCTGAAGCTGTGTATGAGGAGCTCGATTACCTTGTGACTCAGAAGGAGGGTCTTCTGGGCAGCCCAGGTGGGTGTCTCTGTCTGCCCTCCTGGGACCTCTGGTTGTCACACCCACTGGGTGTGCACATTTTCTCAGCATCTGCAGACCCGACACGTTCCCCAGGTTCACAGAGGTGGCTCTCCAAAGTGGCAGGATGGCCTCTCACAGCCCCGAGAGCCCCCAGCCTCTGTCTACACTGCAAGGGCCAGTCCCATCCCTTCTCAGCTTTAACATTGGTCCCATGGGTGTGGGAGGGTCATTCTGTGTGTTGTGTGATGTATTTCTCCACTTTAGGCTTCCTGTCAGATGGTGAGGACAGCAATGACTCCAGATCCGCTCCAGGTAATAGAGATGGACCTGCTTCAGCTGAGTGTTGCGGAGGAGAGTTTCCCTCCTTATAGAGAGGAGAAGTAAGGGGAACAGTCTTCCTTTGATGGACCAGAGGGATCCCTTGTATCTAGATAGGGTCTGTCCTTCTCCTTCTCTGGCTGTTCTGTGATGTCTCACATTTGGGGCTGGGCTCTCTGTGTTCAGAATCACAAGAGATACACACTGGCTTTAAAAATAACATCTGTAAAGCACAGTTTGTCTAAATACTTTAGTAGTGCTCAATGGTGGGAGAGTTGCTTGGAGATATATGTTTTCAATCAGGAAATATTAAGATATGTAAGGTCATGTTTTGGTTTATGGACACATCAAATTGAAACATGGTCTTAGAGAAAAAAATCTTTTAAAACAAGGAGTGACAGGTGCCTGTATTTAGCAGCTCAGAAATGCTGGGTCAGAAGGCATCTTAGGTATTTCCCAGACCAACCTACTTAGTGTGGTTTCATCTGACCCCTGCTCTTCGCTCAGAAGCCCCAGATCAGAAGACCTATGCCCTTGGTGAGGATTATGATGATGCTGAAGTGGTACCGGTACCTGGGGCTCCTCCTGCCTCTCAGGGGAGTGAGGAGGAAGTGCTCCCAACGAAGGAAGATGGGATGACGTCTCAGACCTGTGAGTGGAGTTAGCTGATCCCCTGTAATCTTTGGTCTCTGTCCTGGAAAGGGTGAATTTGAACTCAATGTCCAGCCTCTGTACAGTTTCTCATGCATTTGACAATCTCACACATGGGTAATCTCATGCATTTGATGGGCTTCCCTGGTGGCTCAGATGGTAAAGAATCTGCCTGCAATGCAGGAGACCTGGGTTTGATCCCTGGATCAGGAAGATCCCCTGGAGAAGGGAATGGCTATCCTCTCCAGTATTCTTGCCTGGAGAATCCCATGGATAGAGGAGCCTGGCGGGCTACAGTTCATAGGGTTGCTACGAGTCAGACACAACTGAACAACTAGCCCTTCACTGCCTGGAGGCAGGTCTTCCCAGAGCTCCTGTGTGAGAACAGGTCTCCTGTGATGCAGGGTTTCCACATGAGCTGAGGCCCCAGAGACCACATGGACTGGATCTGAGAGGACAGCTGGGATCCATCCTCGCTGTAATTGATATGAGATAGTCTGAGCCTCCCTGCCCTCCCCTGGGTCCCAGGGATGCTTTGTCATCACCACTTGCTTAACTTGCTTCCTCCTCACTGTCTGGCCCCCTTGTCTCTGTTCTAAATCATACCTCTCTTTCCTCTTTCAGGCTCTTCTCTAAATGTCTCTAGAGAGGAAGCTGATCCTGGGGAAGGAGAAGAGAGCCCTTGGCTGCTCCAGGGGGAGACTGGGGATCCCGGGTACGATGATGCTGAAATAAGTGCCCTGGGAACATCCACAGTGACTTTGCCATGATGTTGTATTAAATATAAGATTATGCCACAGATATTCTAACTGCCTGTATCTCAATAGAATAGTGCTGACCTCTGATTGTGTTATATGGGGATTGCTCAAAATGAAATATTCTGAATAAAGTAAAATTTTTTTTTTTGCTTTATTAATTATTATCAAGTTCCATGTCAAATGTTTTTAGGGGATTGGCTCTCAAACACCATTTTCCTCAAAGGAAATACAAGATGAGTGCACTGCCCTGTTTTCTCACCTCCTTCAAAGGCTAATGAGAGCATGACTTTGCCCAGGAAGACAGATGCTCCAGGTCATTCTTACTAATAAAAAGCACCTGAACTTGGTCCACATTCACACTCTCCTTCCTAGCAAGATAAATTGTCGACCAGAAAATATAGTCAGAACCTGGTAGAGTTATTTTATTTGGTGGAAATGCTTAGGACTCTAAGCCCTGGAGACAGCATCTCAGTAGCTCTGAGAAAATTGCTCCAAAGAGGCAGGAAGGGAAGTCAGGCTGTATACACGTTTGCAACCAAGGGAGCAGGAAGTCTGAGCATCAAAGATCAGGTATCAATTTAAGGAATTTAGCATGCTATGTATGGGAAGATGCAAGCCTCTGGTCTCACTGAATTCATTCCTTTCATATGCAGCTTAGCTATCTGGGGCCAATCCTGTTTCCTTGTTCACCTTAAGGAGTGGCAGATGGCTGCTTCTTGCATTTCCCCAGCTCCTCAGCAATCTCCATGGGGAGTGGGAGCATCCCCTGGATCATAGTCTTGGGATCCCTCATTCATGTTTGGAGGCCAGAAATCCCTGATGGTTGTTCCCTTTCTTGTTTATTAATATGGCAAGAGATATTTTCATTTCACAAACTCATGGTAAAAACCCAATCCTGAACATTCCTGTATGCTCTTCCCTGGATGTCACATCACCTGTTTTTAACCTATTCTTGGGCATGAGACTTGGGTGTGAGTTTCAAAGTAGGAGTTTGCTGGTGGGAGAGAATGGATACGGTTTTCCTTATCCTGCTTAAGAGTTCATGGGTCAATTAAAACTCTAACTCTAGGTAACTACCTCTGCCTTTTCCTCTCTCATTCCCTAGGTTACTTTATCTGTTTATTCCTCAGGCAGATATAGATTCCTCCTTGCTCTTCTCCCATGTCTAGTTGTTATCAAATCCTTATGAATCCATTCTTTCTATCCCTGCCTACTATTTCTTCAGAACGTTGCCATTTCTTGTCTGTTCAATTATCTAGCCTTCTGAGAAAATTAAATCAGCTCATATCTCTCTCTGAGTTGATGGATGGCAAATTGGTGCTCACCCACATCCTGCATCCACGTGGGACAAGAGGGCAAGAAAGTGGAGACCTAGGCAGAAGGGATCCAGAAGAAGGGATAGATGGGAAAATCAGGTATGTTTGTCTATTTACGTTTCAAAGATGTGGATGGAGGGGTCTGATATGACTGAATTCTTAAAGGAAGAATTTCAGATCAATGGGCTCCTCTGAAGATGTACTGTTTCAAGATTGCTTTAATCTGGTTACTACTGAAAATGTAAGCGTGATCCTGCTGTGATTCTTCAGGGTAGAGAGAGCTGTCATGTAGGAGTGGCCAAGTAAAGATTACATTTCACAACACCACCACCCCCCCCCCCCACCAATTTCATTGTGGACATGTGGAGAGGCTGCTGAACTAATATAAGACCTGAGAGTGATGGCCTGGTTGTGAGTTGAACCCACCCAGTTCCTGGCTGATGGCTCTGCATGGTGTCCAGGGCTCTGACCTACAGTCACGCTTGCAGTCTTCATAGTTCTAGGCTGTGCTTGGGGATGGGAAGATGCCCAGGACTTCTCCCAGGGCAGCTTACATGGCTATTCACCATTGGGAAGTGATGAAATAAATGACACATGATGAAAGAAATAAAGAATACCCACCAAGAAGCTCAGGGAACTCAAAAAAATGCAGATAATGGAATTCAGGAAAAGAATATGTGAACAAAATATGATTAAAAAGTTATTTATTATCATTATCATTATTGATTTTAAGTTTTGGTTTCACTGCTTTTTGTTGATGCATGTGGGCTTTCTTTAGTTGTGGCAAGCAGGCACTACTTCTCTTTGTGGACAGCAGGCTTCTCTATGCAGGGCCTTCTCTAGTTGCAGTGCACAGGCTCTAAGCACAGAGACTTCAGTAGTTGCAGCGTGCCTGCTCCTATTTACAGTTTGTGGGACCTAGAGCATGGACTCAGTAGTTGTTGGGCACAGGCTCTTGCATTGCTCCGCAGATTAAATTCAGTTTTTGTTTTTGTTTTTTTTTTTTTGTACAGAGACCAAAATCATAAAAAAGGAAGCAAACAGGGAATTTGCTGATGGTTTAGTGATTAGGATTCGATGCTTTCACTGCTGTGCATGAATTCTATTCTGATCAGGGAACTGAGATCCCTCAAGCTGTGCAATAGGCAGAAAAAGAGAAGGAACCAAACAGAAATTCTGTTGCTTAGGATTACAGTGAATGAAATGCAACAAAATAAAAAATGCTACAGAGAGCATCAGCAAGAGCAGAAGAATTTTTGAGGCAGAAGACAAGACAATTGAAATTACCTAGCCAGGGCACAACGAAGAGAAAAAAAGACTGAAAAGGTGTGAAAGAACCTGTGTGAAATATGGGATAACATTCACAGAAACAACCTGAACATTACTGAAGTCCCAAAAGGTAAAGAGAGGGAGAAAGGGACAGAGATTGTACTTAAAGAAATAATACCAGAAAAGTTTCAAATCTGATGACATTTAGACATCCAAATTCATGTAGCTGTCATGGGAGTGTGTAATTTCCTCGGTTCTGTTTTGTCACAACAAAAATTTGAAGCGGCGGGCCAGTGTTAAAGCCCTTGGACAGACCGTGACACAGCTCTCAGAGAGACCGTGTCACAGCTCTCAGACAGACCATGTCACAACTCTCAGACAGACTGTGTCACAGCTCTCAGACAGATCAGTGTCACAGCTCTCAGACAGACCGTGTCACAGCTCTCAGACAGACCGTGTCACAACTCTCAGACAGACCGTGTCACAGCTCTCAGACAGATCGGTGTCACAGCTCTCAGACAGACCGTATCACAGCTCTCAGACAGATTGGTGTCACAGCTCTCAGACAGACTGCGTCACAGCTCTCAGACAGATCCGTGTCACAGCTCTCAGACAGATCAGTGTCACAGCCCTCAGACAGATCAGTGTCACAGCTCTCAGACACGTCAGTGTCACAGCTCTCAGACAGACTGTGTCACAGCTCTCAGACAGATCCGTGTCACAGCTCTCAGACAGATCCGTGTCACAGCTCTCAGACAGATCAGTGTCACAGCCTCAGACATGTCAGTGTCACAGTTCTCAGACAGATCAGTGTCACAGCTCTGTGTTGCAGCTCAGTTTTATTTAGAAAATAAAGGAAAATACATCCTCGATGTGTGAGGGCATGACAACCCAAAAGAGAGAAGAGAGAGCAAGAGAGAGAGTGAGAGAAAGACCCTGGCCCCTTGGCTCCTCTTTTTATATGTCCCCCCCCCCCCACTTGGGCTGTTTGTTCTACCTGAGGTGCTCACTTTGGTCCTCGGATCTTCCTTTGTTCTATTTTTCTGGGCTTCTCCCTTCCTTGTCTTTTAGCCACCGCCATTCTGGACTGCTTTTTCCTATTCTAACTACCTAACACTGCTGATAAGTCGCCCCTCAGAGTTCATTCAAAATGATCGTCTCCAAGACACATTGTTTATAATCAAGACAAAGAGAGAATTTTAGAAGCATCAAGAGAAAAGCAAATGCTCACGGCAAAGGAATTCCCTTAAGAATATCAGTGGACTTCTCAAAAGAAAACTGGCAAGCCAGGAGAGAAAGGGATGATATATTCAAACTGATGAAAGTAAACCTGCCAGCCAAGAATACTTTTCTCAGGAAGGTTGTCTTTCAGAAATGAAGATGAGATAAAGACTTTCCCAAACAAACAACAGTTGAGGGAGTTCACCAACACAGGTTTGTCTTACGAGATTGCCGGAGGGAGTTCTTCAAGCTAAATGAAGGATGGTAATTATTATATGAAAGAAGTGAAAACAGACAACAGACTTGTAAATGTAAATATGTAATCTAATACAGAATTCTCTAATACTGAATATGGTAGTGTGCTAACAACCAGTTAGCTCTAGTCTAAGGGAAGTATTAAAATAACTACAGAGAAAAATATTTTGTTAGTGATATACAGTATAAAGAGAGGCAAATTCTGACATCAGGAACAGAAAGTACAGGAGGAGATCAAAAGGTAGAGCTTTTGTATGTGATTGAAATTAATTTGTTATCAGTGTAATAGAGACTCTTGTGTCTATAAGATGTTTTATGTGAGCCATTGTGGCAACAAAAACGTGAAAACCTACAGTAGATTCACAAAGAGTAAAGAGAAAAAAATCAAAGCACATCATTATCCAAAATCATCAGTTCACAGTTCTAACTGTTGGACACAACAGTCGAATTGTCCTGGTCTCTACAGCATCCTTCAAGATCAGCCCCAGAGGACTCTCCTTTCACAAAATAAAAGACTATTTAGTCTGTTTGTTATGACAAGCCAAAGAACTCTTTCTGCACCTCATCTCCTTCCTTATATCATACAGATGGTGCAGCTGTACTTTTTTAATTGCAAATTTTCTTCTGGTGATATTCTTATGTGGCTTTAATGGAAAAATTGCCAAATGATAAATCATCCCAATACCCTGTCTCCTCTGTTGGGTCTGATTCAAACTTAATAAGAAGCCATATGTGAGTGCGTTGTGGTTTGTCTTGTGTAGCCTTAGAGATAGAGATTTGCAGAGTTCGTTGTGATGTATCTGGTGGTGATGTGCGCCTTCTTTTTGAAAATCAAATTCTGCCCTGTAAATTGCTGAAAACATTTGCCTTTAAACCAAAAATATCAATTAGCTAACTGATGTCCTCAAAAATAGTTCTTTATATTAAAGGTAATTCCTCTTAAATGTCTAGCATAGTACCATTCAGTCATTCAATAAACATTAGCTGAACATCTATTAAGTCATAGAGAGTGGAAATACAGAACTTATACGCAGGTTTAGTCTCACTCCAATCCTGGGCCCTGGAAGGGCCTTAGCAGATACTTGCAGCCTGCAAGAGCCTTGGGTAGCATACCCAGATGTGGAAAGATTTGATGATAAGGAAAAGAGAATCTGTTCACAGACTTTTAGATGTTAAAGAGGAACACATTTTCCCATGTTTCCAGAGTTCTTAGGCTGGTCTGCAAGCTGGACTCAGCTGCACCAAAGCTCCATGTGCAATAAAGCATCAGTTCATAGAGTTCAAGTCTGAGCAACCACTCAGTCTTTGAACTAAGATCCCAGTCACATTAATCTTGGGTTTAAGAGGTTTAAGAATGACCACCTACAAGAACTCAATAGTTCTGGAGTTGGTCATTACATCAACTCTGAACGGAGGTGGATTAATCGTGAAGCTAATGAAGCTTCAACCTCACATACTCTCCTTACACCAGCCCCTTCCAAGTCCTGTGAGGAGAGCCCCAGGGCTGTGCTCACAAGGATATATATATAGGTTTTGAAACAGCCATTTTCTTGAGATGAGGAAAAAAATATTCAGCAAAATCATTTCTTAACCAATTTATTTCTTGACCATGGAACACTAAATCCAGGAATCAGATTTGTTCAGGAAATCAAGAGAAAACTGAGGGGGCTTAGAAAATACATGCTGCCTTTTCATTAGTACAGGATTGGTGAAAGGTAAAATAGGATCAAAGATGATGGACTGGGTAACTCAGAGGAAAGAAGAGCTGTTTAAGGATGAAGGTCAAGATGCTGAGAGACAAATTCGGGAAACTGAGCCTGACTGTCAGCACAGAGTGATGTAAAGGGAACAGGAGATGCACCGGGGCGGGTGCTGTTACACGGGATTTAGATCTAGTTGTTGGTCAGTCAGAAATGGTGACTGAGAAACAACCAAGTCCAACAGAGGAAACAAGGTGAGACCTGAGGGAGCAGCTTGGGATGAAGAAACAGAAGGATGGGGAGATCCAGGAAAGTTTCTGCTTCATGTGATAGATTCTGTCTTCTTTTCAAGTCTTCTTTCTCCTTTGTATCCATCAGAAGAGACTGTTCTGCCGCTGGAAAAAGTGACCCGCAAATCTCAGTCACACACACATACACACACACAGAAATGCATACATACACATACATCCATATACAGACACACACACACTCATCACAACCTACGATGTCTGTGGTCAGTGAGGCTCTTGCACGTGCACCATCTGGAACACGCAGCTTCTGTGACAGGAAAAAGAGAGAGACTACAGAGTCACTTGGGCTTTTCCTGCCTCCACTCAGAAGTGACATAGATGACACCAGCCACATTTCATTGCCCAGAATGAGTCCCTGAGGACTGGAAATACAGCTATTTGACGAGTATTACTGTCTATTCACGTCCTTCAGTAGAACTCTTGAGAGCAGTGCTGTCAGTTTTTTCTCACCTTGGAGAAGCTTCTGAGGTACAGCTCTGTGCAGAGATTGAACGTGATCTGACCCTCCCAGAGGGGGATTTGAAGGCATGTTGTATTTGGCTCCTTTGGCTGGTGTGTCTCTGACTCCTTACTCCACCTCAGTCTGTGCCGAGGTGGATTAGTCAGGTGTGTGTCTCCCCTGCCTCCACCTCCCTTCCCCACTCAGTATCACTAACTGCAGGGTGATTTTTCAGCATTTGTTCATGCGTTCATTTCTTATCCAATGTTTGTTAAGCTCTCTCTGTGTCTTTACTTGAGCTTATAGAGATATTGAAGAATAAGACATAATACTTGCTCTCAAGAAGTCCCTTCTTTACAGACAATAAGAAAGTTTTCATTTTTACAGATTGAAGGGACACAACAGTAGTTTTGAGCTGGAGGAATTAGAGTTCACAGAGATGACAACTCGGTGCTTTTAAAAACAAAGAAAGATATACATATTTTCCTTCTGTAGTGGGCTTAAAAATGTGTCCTCTAGAATTCAAATATGCATAAATGTAATATTTGCTATTTTTATAACTGATTTCATCTTGTGCAGTAGCAAGTGGTGTTTGAACAGATTGAAAGTTCCACAAAGTTAACACAAAGTCTCCAATTCAAAATCACAGACTCTCCCATTTAAAATTTGTCCCCCAAGTTAGCTTGGGTTTATGGTAATAATTATCTTGTCTAGTTGAAGCTCCCTGCTGAGGCTGGTTTTCATCTATTCAAGGAGGTATCTTCTTGTCTCTCCTCCTACAGATGGTGTCTGGGGTGAGAGGGTTTCTTACTTTCCAAGAGCAGTGGGAAAGGGTCCTTGGTCTGCATGCTCTCCACTTAGAATCTGCTTATCTTTGATTTCGTAGCTTTGATTGCTCTGGTCTCTGGGTATCTGATGCTGCACTATGGAGGAATGAATGAGGCCAATTCAGTGCCACACTCTCTGTTAGATGTTGCTGGTTTTAGACTGTAAATGGCTGAAGAGAGATGATGGGCTGGACTTCAGGCAGCTCATGACCAGCTCATGACCAAGCTCATCACATGTCCTTGTGATGAAGTGGTCTTTGGTAAAGAAGCCTTTACCATCTTGGTCTCATCCATACAGGGAACACAGATGGTGAGGTGGGTCTCCAACACTCTGGTATAACAAGTCACTTGTTTCCTTTTAAAGTTGTATACTTATTTTTAATTCAAAAATATTTTGTATATTTTTTGTATATACACATATATCTAGTGGTCATGTATTCATCTGAGAGTTGGACTATAAAGGAAGCTGAGCACCTAAGAATTGATGCCTTTGAACTGTGGTATTGGAGAAGACTCTTGAGAGTCCCTTGGAATGCAAGGAAATCCAACCAGTCCATCCTAAAGGAGATCAGTCCTAGGTGTTCATTGGAAGGGCTGATGGTGAGGCTGAAACTCCAATACTTTGGCCATCTGATGCGAAGAGCTGACTCATTGGAAAAGACCCTGATGCTGGGAAAGATTGGGGGCAGGAGCAGAAGAGGACGACAGAGGATGAGATGGTTGGATGGTATCATCGACTCAATGGACATGGGTTTGGGTGGACTCCGGGAGTTGGTGATGGACAGGGAGGCCTGGTGTGCTGTGGTTCATGGGGTTGCAAAGAGCTGAACATGACTGAGTGATTGAACTGAACCGATTTTGTATATTAGTCACTCTGATTGGTCCTGAAAATATCTGTCTACCAAGGATATTTAATTATTTACTTTTCTAGCAAAGAGATTACTTAACCTCTGAAACCTCCATATTTTCATGGTGATTTGGGAATAATAATGCTACATATTGTATTGCTTTACAATCCATAAGATGAAATAAGCAGTCTAAATTAAAGGAAAGGCTTCTTCCTGGTCTTTACTTCTGTATTTCTGATTCAATACAGAAGCTGTTAAACTAAATTTTTTTATAACAAAATTTCTTCCTGTTACAGTTTGTGGTTTGAGTTGAAAATATGCCAAATGATAAGTATATAAACATCCGGACCACTTGGCCATATCTGATGAGGACCAGAAGAGGAGGCTTCATGGTGTTCACCTGTCAGTGTGCTGAGCTCTGTCTTCTTTATCTTTGGATATACAAAGATGTAGCATTTATACATGTTTAGAACTGGCTGTCTTAGCACTGCTCTTGGAATGGGGCTAGCCTTGTTTCAATTGATTGCTTTCATTGCAGAGAAGTGTAGAAGTGAACCATACACAGCTTATACCATTTAATCATATTGAAATATCATTACAAGAAGTGACACAACTTGCATTGTGCTGTTAAGTCCTCACATCAAGTTAAATTATATTTCAAAAGATTTCTTTGGGTTGAAATGATTTGTGTAAAATACCTGGCTGACATTCATTCATTCAGGTATACAATAGACATCATTTAGGATTTTTAATTAGCAGGCATTCTGGATAAGGGGGTGAATTAGACACAGAACCTTTACCAAGTCCATTTATAAAGTAAAAATAGCAAGTAAACAACTTAATTCATGAGGTTCACATTTGGTAAGGTCAAGGTTCACGAGCAGTAGAACCTCCCTTGGGGCACAGAGAGAAGAAGGGGTGATGTGTGGAAGACACAAGTCTGACCCCAGTCCCCATCACAGCATGTGGTTCTGGGAGAGTTTTGACAGTTCCAGTCAAGGCTCCAGGTAACAGAATTGAATTCCTGTTCTAGAGTCCTGGGATTCCTGGGATGGGATGGAGAGAGGGGCCCTAATATTGCTTCTCTGCCACTATGATGTACTACTATTAACTAGTGGTTATATCTCTTACTAAGATCAACTCCTTTAATTCTAACCAAAACTCTGTCATCTATACACAAATATAACCCTTTGTTTACAGACAAAGCCACTGCACAGAGAGCATAAAGATACTGTTCAAGGGCACACACATGGTATGTGGCTGAGCTCTCAGTCAGGCCAGGGCAGACTGGCTCCTGAGCCTGTCCTCCTGATCCCTGAAGTTCATTGTTGACATAGCTGCATTAGTGTCCTCCCCAAAGCTTTCCTCCTTCAAATCTTGGATGAGATTGGACACTGAGATTTCCTTATGTGTCAGAGAAGACGAACCTTCATTAGAGGATGAGTTGGTCCATGCTGACCCTGCATCCCCAGCTCTGGGGTAGAGGATGCTGCCTGGGCACAGCCTGCCAGCCCTGGGTTAGCCCCTTCTTCCTGCCCACTCCATCCTTATAACAGGGTATGGAGTCCCTAACAGTATGTTACCTGCAGGATCTCAATCCTGAGGTGAGACCATGTGTACCTGGTTCACTAAATGCATCCCTGTGTCATCCTGTAGGAGGAATGACTGGACTCCAGGAAGCACATCCTGTATTCTAGGTGTTTGTCTGGTGGATTCTGGTGATGGTGTGGAGTGGAGTCCATAACTGGGTAAAGAATGGTGACTCTGGGCCCAGAGGGAGTAGTGTATTGACTCTAGTGACTGAGTAGATCCTGTTCCTACTCCAGTGCCTGAGTTTATACTCTAGTTCTTACATTTATAATCAGTTATTATCACTACTGTGGTAAGCATCCAGAAGGAGATGGGGTTTCATGTACAGATAGGGGCTTGGAAGTCAGAGGAACACAGGACAAGTAAGTGTTGTAAAATAACAGGTTAATATTAACATATTTAGAGGGAGAAAAGCATGTGTTCAATTGACTTTCCTCCCTTTTCATTTGCCTGAGTCTCAAGTAGGAAGGACGGGCATGGTAGGACAGAGAAGCTGTGTCTGCTGACCGGGATGAGTCGTCCTTCCAGTGGGGGATGCGACAGGGCTGTAGCCTGGTCCACAGCTGCCCTCCGTGTTGGCTTCACCGAGACCTTCAGGTGTGGGTGGGGGAGGGTGTGAAGCCGTCTCTGAGCTCTGGTGGGGACTCTGAGGCGTGTGTGTCACAGATGGGTCCTTCCACCGTTTGTGCTGAAATGATGAGACTCAAGGTGAGTGGGCTTCAGGGTGGGTTTTTGTGGACCAGAAAGGTGCATGATGGGAATCTTTAGCCCGAGGGAGTATGATGAATGAGGGAGTATGTTAGTGACGTTGAATTTCGATGGGGGAGCTCTGTCTTGCACCGTTACTGCCCTTCTCAGTCTCTATACTCATCCCTCGTCTACTTTCTGGAGAGCATCTGGGAGCTTCTCTGATCAGTGGATCACAGCAAGGCAGCAATGGCCACACTGGACATCAGTCGCTTCTGCTTGGCTCCGTGCCCTCAATCCACCTGGCTTCCATTCTTGCCACTAACTTTCCTCTTAAACTTAGAATGAATGAACCCTCTTTTCTGCTTCATTTGCCTTTTCTTTGCCCCTTGCCTGCAGCCATTGTGCAATGGAATACTTTCTATTTGTCCTTCTGTCTGGGGGCAGTTCCCTTAAATAATATTTTGCATCTTTAGTTATGGCTTATAAAGCAGGTGGGTTCTGAATCCTATCAAACAAAACTTTCTACATGCAAAGGGGGAAAATGTGAAGTTTAGAAAATGTCAATCTTTCTAAGCTACATATTGGCTTCTAGAGATCCCCACTCCTATTTTGGAGGGCTAGGGTTGAATAATGACTACTATTTTCTCTTTGTTTCCTGTAACAGCAGTCTCTTTCTCTCCTGAAGCATCATTTGTTGACTAGCTGAAAGGGGTATTTCACATAAAATGAAATGCAATAAACGGAAAGGGATTTAGCATGTCTGAAAATCCCTTATAGGGCTTCCCAGGTGGTTCAGCAATAAAGAACCCGCCTGTCAATGCAGGAGACACCGGAGACGTGGGTTTGATCCCTGGGTCGAGAAGAACCCCTCCAGACAGAAATGGCAACCCACCTTAGTACTCTTGCTTGGTAAAGCCGATGGACAGAGGAGCCTGGAGGGTTACAGCCCAGGGGTCACAAAGACTAGGACACAGCTGAGCATAAATACACCTTCTCCAGGACCCAGTGTCCAGATCATTCTGAGAAGAGAAGAAAGACCTGCAGTCTCACCCCCTCAACTTAATGGTTTCCACCTCACCCTCTCCGTGGTCATCTGTGAATTCCTACAACTCTTGTCCTCATTTTCTGCTGGCCCAATAAGTATTCTCGTATTTCAAGCCTTTTTGTAGTACTCTGCTTCCAGCCTGAGGTCAGTACTGGGGAGATCAATATTTGATTCCACTAAAGTTATTCTCCACAGGCCAATCGATTCCACAACTTGACCCTGCGAGATCTCACAGTTCTTGGGGATCGGCCAGGGTGATCAGAGGAAAAAAAGGTACTCATAGTTTTCTACACCAGCCCTGGTCATGGGGCCTGGCATTCAGGACCACGGGAGCAGGAGGTCAAAGGACCGTGTTGCTCATATAAGGAGATGTTGAAGATACAGAAGCTCATTGGTGTCTGAGCTACAGAAAGTGGCTGATGCAGCCTCCGATAGTGCCTGAAATGGTAAAAGGTGTCGCTATTGGCTCTCAGGAGGGAGGATGTAGGGGACGGCCTATATAGACCCCGGTTGGCACCCTGACACCTCCTCACAGGCTGATCCTGCAGTGGGACTGTGACCTTGAGGACGTGAAGTCAGGATGGCTCTAAGCCAACACCTCTCCCTCCAGGGACTCTGTGTCCTCTTCCTCGGCACCGTGGTGGGTGGTCAAGGTAAGAGCTGCCCCCCTGTCCTGGGTCCACACCAGGTTGTGGACACCTTGATAAAGGGAAAGGGTATGGAGTTGTGGAGCCGCAGTCTTAGTGTTTTCGGCTAAAAACAAAGCACTCCGACTGTGAAGACTGGTCCGTCTCCTGTGGGGAGTCCATTGGTCGTAGAGGCAGATTTTACAGAGCAGTGAGGTTGGATCTGGACTGAGGTGGGTCAACCTGACTCCCCTTGCTGTCTCCCTTGTTCTCAGGGAGCGTCTAGGGGTCCCAGTGACTCCGAGTGTGTGCAAATTCCAGTGACTGACCTCAGCTTGGACTCTGGGCTGTTCCCACACGCTCCACATGCCTGGTGTGTGAGCACTGCCTTTAGATCCCCGTGTTTTCTGTCTCTGTGCTCCTGTAGGCTCTTGCTTGTGTGTGTGTGTGTGCAGGTGAGGAGTGTGTGAGGGTGTGTGTGTGTGAGGGTATGAGGAGTGTGTGTGTGTGAGGAGTGTGTGAGGGTGTATGTGTGTGTGAATAGTTTATGTATTTGTGTGTGTGAGCGTGTGAAGAGTGTGTGTCTGTGTGGAGTATGTGAGGAGTGCCTGAGTGGTGTATGAGGGTGTGTGAGGAGTATGTGAGGGTGAGTGAGGGTGTGTGAGGAGTATTTGAATAGCGTGTGAGGGTGTGTGTATTTGTGTGAGAATATGTATGTGTGTGTGTGGGAGTGTGTGAGGCTCTGTGTGTTTGTGTGTATGTGTGTGTAAGGGGGATGGATCCTGTCTCTGTGAGAGGAACGGGGCCGCTGAGCAGGGACTGAGTCCGTTGGTCTGTGAGGCACACAGGGTCTCACAGCGCTGGGTGTCATGGCCGCTCCTTGTAACTGGATCAGAGACAATCGTGCACCTGCCTGCCTCTCTCTGGCTCCTCTCGCCCATCCCCCGGGCTCCCCTCTGCTTGTTGCCATGTCTGCCCAGCACTGGGCTCTGTGAGAGGCTCCGCCTGCTGGCCTCGCCTGTTCCCACCAGGTGTCCATTATGGAGCAGAGAAGGCCTCATCCAGGAGAGAGGACCTCTTGTCTGTAGAGATCAGTTGATGCATAGCCTCAGGTGTATAAGTTCCTAAGTCCCTGCCCTGGTCCCTGTGACTCATTTCCTGTCATGCTGGGGGCCTGGGACAGTCCTTTCCCCTCCCAGGAGCTGCTGTGACTCCGTAGGGAGCACTTTCTCTTGTGCCCTCTCCTGTCCCTCTCTGGGAGCTGCTTCCCCCTGAGTGAGAGAGGAGTATGTCATCAATCCTTCTGTCGTGGTCTGCAAGGTTTCTTTGGAGATATCCGCTGATCTGCTTAGGGGAGTCTTTTTGGGTGACAGAATTTTTTTCTTCTCCTTAGACTTTTAGAATTCTCTCTTCGTCTTTCCATTTGGACAGTTTACTCTGTGCGTCTTGGAGAAGGTTGTTTTGGATTGAAATTTTGGGGCTACTCATTAGCTTCTTGAACTTAGATGTCCAGATTTTCCTCCAAGTTTGGGAAATTTGCCGCCTTTCTTTCCTTCTTTTTTTAATTATTTAGTTTTGGCTGTGCTAGGTCTCCTTGTTGCTTATGGGCTTTCTCTTGTTGCTGTAAGCAGGGGCTACTCCTCGCTGCATTGCACAGACTTCTCACTGTAGTGGCTTGTCTTGGTGCAGAGCACAGGCTCTAGGTGCATAGGTTTCAGTAGTTGTGAAACAGTTGCTCTGCAGCATGTGGAATCTTCCTGGACCAGGGATTGAACTCATGTCCCCTGCACTGGCAGGCATATTCTTATCCACTTCACCACCAGGGAAGTCCTCAGCCATTATTTCTTTTCTCCTTCACTTCTCCTGTGACTCCATTCAATACATTGTTTCTCTTTATGGTGTACACAGTTCCCACGGCTTTCTATATTCCTTTCATTCTCTTTTTGTTTCTCTAATTGGATACTTTCAACTGATCTTTCTTCTAACTTATTCTTTTATTTTTTTCTTTTCCTTGGTCAAGTTTGTTGTTGAATCTCTGTACTGAATTCTTCAGTTTACTCATTGTCTTGTGTTCATGCTAAATTGCCTCCGTCATGTGTGACTCTTTGTGACCCCATGTAGCCTACCAGGGTCCTCTGTCCATGGGATTCACCAGGCAAGAATACTGGAGTGGGTTGCTATGTACTCGTCCAGGGAATGTTTCAGACCCAGGGATCGAACCCGAGTCTCTTATATCTCCTGCAATGGCAGATGGGTTCTTTACCACTAGCACCACCTGGGAAGCCCATTCGTTTATTATTCAGCTTCAAAATATCTGGTTAGTTTTTTTTTTTTTTAATTTTATATGTCTTTATTGCTCTTATTTTATTTGTATTATTTTCCTGATGTCAAAAAATATTTGAATTCTCTTGTAACTCTCTGAGCATCTTTTGAAGTATTATTTTGAATTCTTTGTCAGGCAATTCTTGGATCTCCATTAATTTGAACTGGTTCCAGGAGGTTTACTGTATTCCTTTGGTGGGATTTTGTTTCCCCGATTCTTCTTGATGCCTTATCCTCTTGTAGATGTCTGCACATTTAAAAAAGCTGTCACCTCTGCCAGACACTAAGTCCTGATTTCAGTAGAGAAAGCCTTTTACCTCTGGGTAGGGGCACACTGGAATGTACTGCAGGGTGCCTAGTGCAGAGGCATAAGGTGGCACTGGGTCTGGGAGTACAGGAGGCTGTTTGGCTCAGGCTGCTGGCATCCACAGCATTGACATTGTGTGGTGTTTGGCAAGTGTTGCAGGGAGTCTGCTGTCACTGGAATGATAGTTGGTGCCCTCAGCAGTGCTTCTGGTTCCAAAGCCTAGGTATCATGACCAGCAGTGGTGGTGGCCAGAGCCAATGGTGTGCACACACTTGGCTTTGGGGGCCTGTTGCAGGTGCCTCTGTGGGGGAGATGATGGTTGCAGATGCTCATGTTGTAGGAAGGCCTAGGAAGGCAGCAAAGGCCAAGACCAACAATGGCTCATTGCTCAAACTCATGTCCACTGAGCTGGTGATGCTATCTAACCATCTCATCCTGTACTGTCCTTCTCCTTTTCCTTCAGTCTTTCCCAGCATGAGGGTCTTTCCCAATGAGTCAGCTCTTTGCATCAGGTGGCCAAAGTATTGGAGCTTCAGCTCCAGCATCATTCTTTTCAATAAATATTAAGGGTTGATTTCCTTTAGGATAGATTGCTTTTATCTCCTTGCTGTCGAAAGAACTCTCAAGAGTCTTCTCAAGCACCACAGTTCCAAAGCATCGATTCTTCAGGGCTCAGCCTTCTTTATGGTCCAACTCTCACATCCATACATGACTACTGGAAAACCATCATCTGTGCTGGCTATTAATCCTTTCAGGTATAAAATCTGCTGCATCTGTCTGTAGAGCGGGTAACTGTGAACTGTGATTGCTCCTGCCATGTGGTTGCTATTGGTCTTTTGCTCTTCATTCTTATGCCTAGCCATCTCTATAAGACTAGCTCAGATTTGCAGGTCTGCAGGAAGTGAACCTGAAGCAGGACTTTCATATGGTTCCCCCAAAGGCTAGGGACACTGGTTACTCAGCCTGCTCTTACCCTCCTGGCGAGAGGAACTCTCCTGGCACCCTTGACACTGAGTGATGCTGGTTTGGAGGATGTAATGATGTCTACAAAATGACAGTATCTTGGCATGGTCAAATTTCTTAGGGTACTGCAGATCTTTCTGGAGCTGTTTTTGTTACGGATCGCTGTCTAAGTTTGGTCTTTTTTAAGAGGATGGAGGCTACTGTCTCCCAAATCAGCATTTTGGTAAAGGCACATTTGAGGTATTTACTCTTTGAGAGAATGGTTTTGAGTGTAAAGTTTTAGATTGGCATTTTTTTTTTTCTTTCAGTAAATCTAAGGCTTAAGTCTACTCTACCCTGACATCTCTTTTTGTTCTTGGGGTTTTAGATGTTAGTATAGATGTTTCTCAATTTTATACACCTTGTCTTTATCTTAGTATTTTTCTTTCTGTCAGTTTTCTGCTGTTATTTCCCACTTTAGTAAAAGTAAGCTAGGTATGGTGTAGTAAAAAAAGCAAAATGTATCCTTATATAACATGTTCTGTTCACTTTGGCAGGACTTCTGCTATGGTAATTCTTCAAGCACTCAGGTTGTTGAATTCTCCACCATTGTATTATGCTACCACTGCATTATTAGGCTGCAGTATTTGCTGTGGTAGAAAAATATATTGGCTCTTAAGTGTTTCTATGTGGAAGTGACATCATTTGTTCTGCCACTTTGTTGAATGAGCCAGATCACATAGTTATCCTTAGCTTCAAATAGGCAAAGAAATATTACTATTTCCACATGCTCATAAATAGAGAATTTTAAATGTTGCTGAACACTAGTGATGTCTCCATCTATAATGTTCCTGCAAATGAACTCCTTTTTAATGCAGAAACCAGAGTTGTCTTAAAACTTCATTACTAAAGTGACACCTGATCACTTTTGTCAAATTCCATTTGTTAGCTGCATGTTACTAGGCACATTCGAGTGTGGATTACACAAGGACATGACCACAGGTGGCAGGAATAACCAGGACACTGTAGAGCCTGTTACCCCAGCCCTCTGTTCCTGAGCTGGATGAGACGCTCCCTGTGGACAGGGAAGGAGAGGGAGGATTCCTTCCTGGATCCCGGGCCACAAGCTGTAACTGAGATGGGGAAGCTGGACCCTAGTAGTCTTGGGGACATCTACAGGGAGGGCAGCATCCAGAGTCTCTGAAGGCCTGTCCTCGGTGGTGTGCCTGGAGCTGGTTCTAGAGCCTCGTGAGAAATACCTGGTGCCTCCCTTCCTGCTCCATGTTCAGTGATGGCACATTGGGGGCTTCAAGTTGGCCACGGTGGGAATGTTTATACCACAGAGGTCAAGAAATACTATATCCCATGCACTTTTTTGCTCCTCAGAGAGCTAATGTTTTAAATATTCATATCACTGCAAGTCTCCTGAAATCTCTCCTGTGTCCTGTGTCTTTCTTGCAGATCTGGAGCTGAGGTTGAAGGATGGAGCCCACCGCTGTGAGGGGAGAGTGGAAGTGAAGCACCAAGGAGAATGGGGCACAGTGGATGATGACTACTGGAGGATGAACGATGCATCTGTAGTGTGCAGACAGCTGGGGTGTGGAGCTGCCATTGGTTTTCCTGGAAGGGCTTATTTTGGGCCAGGACTTGGCCCCATTTGGCTTTTGCATACTTCTTGTGAAGGGACAGAGTCAACTGTCAGTGACTGTAGGCATTCTGATATTAAAGACTATCGTAATGATAGCTATTCCCATGACTGGGATGCTGGAGTAGTCTGCTCAGGTAAGTCCTGTCTGATCTGGCAAGGAATCTCTAGCAGGTGAAGCCTCTGTCTTATCACCAGAATGACTCGAGATTATGGATTATAGCCTTTAGAACATGATTGGTGAAGGGTCTGTGTGATGTGTCACAGAAGGTAGAGAAGTCAGGTCAAAACTTTCATACAGGTACAGCTGCTGTGTTTGACCTCTGTGACATAGTCTTATCATGGTAATTGTTCTGTATTCTTTGACATAAAGGTCAGTAGGGTGTGGCTACATGGTGCAGGGTGGTGGACACAGAAGAGTTGTAGGCAACAAGGTTTATCGTACTCATAGGTCCTAAAACTCAGAGTCACCACACTCATTCAGGTCAGTATGTGGGGGATGTGCCAATAGAATAGGCTCAACCAAGCAATGGTGACCCCTAAAGGGCATGTTAAGACACATGGACAAGTGACCATACTGGGGGTCAGGGTGCAGTTAGTTACACAAGGAAAAGGTGTGAGGGGATTTCACTGGTGCATTTAAATGTCCCTAGGTCACAGTCAGAGGAAGCCAGAAGTGGAACTTGTGGCAGAAAACAGTCTCATCACACTGGCACACCTGATCAACTGAGTGGGGAGCTCACATGACATTTGCAGGGATGTTGAGGGACCAGGAAAGTGAAGTCTTGAAATTTACAACAGAGTAGCTGAAATGCATCGCGTATAAGAGGCAGTGAAGATAAGAGGACCTGAAGTGACTCCTATGAAGTGCTCAGTGCTGTCTATGTGTTTGACCTGGGGTAAGGTGGATGCAGTAAAGACAGCAGTGAAACTAGGGTGTGAGTGGGTGTTCACAGTATTTGACAGAGATGCTTCTAGTTGTTATCATAATTATGGATTGCATGTCCAGGATATTAATCCCATCAGAGCAGCTGGACCGGAGGAAGATACTGTCAGTTATCACAGTGAATTCCCTCACATAGGGAGCTGGTCTTAGGCAAGAATCACCCCACCTGATGTGATCGTGGGACAAGGGAGCCCTGAGGACACCTGCAGTAGGTCCTTAGCAGCCAAAGCCAGTCAGCTCTTGGGTGTTTACATTGAGGAAGATCATTGGAAAAGTGATCTTTGCTAATCTCACCTTCAGCAGATCTTTGATGATTCTAGTTGAAGCCTAAGAAAATAATTCTTTCCCTTTTCAAAAGGTACTTATTGAGGTGTGACTGACATACAAAACTGCTTGATAAGTATGCATTTGTGAAACCATTACAGCACTTATGTCATAAATCTATTCACCTCTTCAAAATGTTTCCTTCCATTCTCTCTATTATTCTTATTAAAAATAATTATTTTCAAGGTTTAAATTTTAAATTTTAGTTAGAAACTTTTGTTTTAAGCAAACTTGTTTTCTGGCATCTCAAGTAACCTTTCTCATTGTCACAATGTCCTCATCATGGTTCCAACTGCAGATAAATTTGTGGAAACACTACAGGTGTCTCTACCATATTTTGATAAATCAGTATCTAAATGAAAATGGAGTGTGTCAGGTTTGAACTTTCTGTGAAATTAGAACTCCCAATGTTATCACCCTAAGAATATTGGTGTCTTGATATTAATTCTTGTTAAGATACACTTAAAACTGTCTACCATTGCTCTACCTTAGGCTCTCACATTTTTATGAATGGTTCCAGGTTCCTTCTATTTCTCTTTTTGTCATTAGTTTCCTCCCCTTGGTCTGTCTTTTCTGTATTTTCAGACATGTTTTAATTTTGCAAAGATAAGTTAAAGTGGTGGTGATTTGGTAGAGATAAGATTAGAATAGCTTGTTTTTTCATTTTCTTAACCGAAATTGAACTCTTGGAGTTTCTTCTGGTTAATCTTAAGAGTCAGGTATGGGAGAGAAATTTCAGCCTCAGTAGTGGATTGTTGGAAGTGGAGTTCTGTGTTTAGGAGAAATCTAGAGTGGCAATAATGACCAGAGAAGAATGTCGAGAAGCTTGTTTGAAATAATGAGGGGACTTCAATGAGGGCTTAAACAAATTGAGAAGGACTGTGGTGCAAGTGTGCTAAGTTGCTTCAGTCCTGTCCTACTCTTTGTGACACCATGGACCATAGCCCACCAAGCTCCTCTGTCCATGGGATTCTCCAGGCAAGAATACTGGAGTGGGTTGCCATTTCCTTCTTCAGGGGATCTTTCCCACCCAGGGATCAAACCTGGGTCTCTTGCATTGCAGGCAGTCTTGATTATCTTCTGAGCCACCAGGAACTACAGTACTGAACTGGAAACTGGTGAGGGGATGAAGATACAAGGATTGCCGGAGGGGAGGGTTGGAAAGACGCAGGTCAACTCCTACATTCACCACAGCCTCTGTGTTACACTTCCTTCCTGCCCTCATCCCTTCCCTCCCTCTCTTCCTTTATTCTGTTGTGGGAGTTATTCTATTTCTGAGCTCCATGGAAGTGCTAGGAGGTTGCAGTTTTCTTAGAGGAAAGTTTTTATAATACAGATTCTGTTTATTTAACAAATATAAGTTTACTCATCTTTTTCTCTCTTTTTTTGTATCAGATTTCAGTGAGTTGTGTTTCACAAGTAATGTGTTTTCAAGGACTAGGCCCACTTTACAAATTTTCAAATTAGAATAAGGCTGGTTCATATCTCTTATCTTTAGATGTCGGGAAGATCTATAATGATAATCCTCCTTTTGTTACTGGTGTTGTTAATTTGTGTCCCTTCTTTTTTCTTAATTGGTTTGCTAGAAGATTATCAGTGTTAATATTCTTTTTAAGAGAATCACTAATGGACCCTGTTGATTTTTTTGATTTGTATTTGCTTTCTACTTAATTGATTTCTGTACTCAGTTTTCACTCCTCTTTTTCAGTTATGATCTTCCCTGATAGCTCAGTTGCTAGAGTCTGCCTGCAGTGCAGGAGACCCCTGTTTGATTCCTGGATTGGGAAGATTCCCCTGGAGAAGGGATAGGCTACCCACTCCAGTATTCCTGGGCTTCCCTTATGGCTCAGCTGGTAAAGAATCTACCTGCAATGCGGGGCACCTGGGTTCGATCCTTAGGTTGGGAAGATCCCCTGGAGAAGGGAAGGTTACCCACTCCAGTATTCTGGCCTGGAGAATTCCATGGATTGTATAGACCATGGGGTCACAAAGAGTCAGACATGACTGAACGACTTTCGCTTTTCAGTTATGATTGTTGTTGCTTTTGTAGATTCTTGGGTCTTGGGTCATTTTCTTCTGTTTCTATTTTTATTCTAATGTGGGCATCAAGGAAGCATCAAGGTTCTAAATTTTCTTCTAAGCATCACTTTATTTTTAAGCCACCAGTTTTGATAGTATATAATTTCTTTTATATTTTATTACCATAAAATGTTTCTTTTTCTCTGAATGTATTCTTTGTCTTATAGTCTGACTTTGTATGATATTAATATAGATGCTGTATACAGCTTTCTCTGATTTGTGTTTGCATAGTATACAATTTTTCACCTTTTTAATATGTTTCTGTGTTTATATTTAAACACACATATATTTATAGATAGTATATTGTTTTGTCTTATTTTATCTGGCCTGATCATCTTGTTGTTTATTTGGAGTACTTAAATTATTTATATTTAATGTAATTATTGATATAATTGGGTTTAAGTGTACTTGCCTGCTATTTGTTATATCTTTATTCCTATTTTAATCTTTGAGTATTTTTTATTATTTTATCTTAAAACTCTATTGGCTTATTAATCATATCAGATTTTTAGGTGATAATAATGTTGAATTATTTTTTAAATTTTAAAATAATTTTTATTTATTTTTGGCTGTCCTGGGTCTTCACTGATGCATGGGTTTTTCTCTAGCTGCGGAGATCAGAGGCTACTCTCTAGTTGCAGTGCATGAGGTTCCCATTGTGGTGGCCTCTCTTGTTTTGGAGCACAGGCTCTAGGGTGCACAAGCTTCAGTAGTCGTGGCCCCTGGGCTCTAGAGCACAGGCTCACTAGTTGTGATGCATCAGCTTAGTTGCTCCGTGGTATGTGGGATTCTCCTAGACCTGGGATCGAAACCGCATCTCCTGCGTTGGCAGATGGATTGTTCACCACTGAACCACTGGGGAAGCCCATGTTGAATTATTAGTCTTTAATTACATTCTACCTTGAAATGATATTATCTCACAACATGCAAGGTCAGTCACTATAGTTTTCTTCCACTTCCCTGTTCTTGTCTTTGGTGCTATCATTGTTATACATTCTACTTATAAATTTATTATGACTCTTATAGTTTGTTGCTAATATTTTGCCTTAAATCTTCTCATAGAGAATCAGCATTTAGCACAGTCTCTGCAGCTTTGAGAGGATCCTTGTTTTCATCTGCTGTCATCTCCCTTTAGCTTGAAGAACTTTCTGAGGCAGTTTTGTGTAGTGTGTGCCTGGTGGCCTCCAAGTCTATCATCTTTCATTGACCTGAAATCATTTTAATTTTCATTCAGTTTTGAAAAGTATTTTCATAGCTGATTCAGTTCTAGGGTAACAAATGCCCAACCCCAATACTTTAAATATGCTTTTACATTGTCATCTGACTTTCATTGCCTCCAACAAAAAGTCAGTAAACAATACTTATCTTTTTGTTCCCTGTATATTATGTGTCAAATTTCCCTGGCTGCTCTTAAGATATTTTTGTTTGTTTGTTTACCACTGAATTTCAGTATTTACATTGTCATGTTTTCTGAGAATGATTTCATTACCTTGTTTGGAGTTTGTTTAGCTTTTCAAATCAGTGGATTTACAGTTTTCAAAAAATTTAGAAAAACTTCATTTATCTTTTCTTAGTATTTTTCCACACAGCCCTTATTTTGAATCTCCAAATACACATATTTTATATATTTTTATGTTATCCACTACATGCCACTGTGTTTTCATTCATATTTTTCTGCCTTTTTGCTCTCTTTGGTTCAGTTTAGATGTCTCTATTGCAGTGTTTTACTTCCCAATTCTTTCATTCTGCAATGTCTAGTCTCTTGTGTAATTAATCCAAATAATTGTCCATTCCAACACTATATTTTTTCAGTTTTAGAAGTCTCATGTGTTTATTTTTCCTAGTTTTCCTCCCTGTTTATTTTTATTCCTCATTACGCATATTGATATTAGTGATTTAGAGATCTCTTCAGCCAGTTCAATCATTTCTATAATTTCTGAAGCTGATTTAAATAATTGTTTTTTAAAAATGTGTTATGGGTTACATTTTTCCCCTTTGGAAATTCTAATAATTTTTTTGGTTGGATGTTGGGCATCACTAAGCAGTCCTTTACCAGTAAGAACTTTAGAAATAAATAATCAGAACACATGTAAAAATCAGGGAATTGTACTTGATGAATCAAATAAAGTTTTTTCATTGGGTTATCTTCATTCTGTTCAAAATGTGGTCCTTTGATGACCAAATGATGAACTTTTATTTTGGCTTGTCTCCTTTAGTTTTAAAACTTCCCTGAGCGCACCTTGCCTGCCATATGCCCCACCTACACCCTACTGCTACGGCAGTAGCTATCCTTTCTGATTTCCTATTCCATTCATCTGTATCTTTTAAAATGGTGTTTGCTTGTCTGAAGTGGGAGACATGAAAAAGGATAGCAGCTTAAGTGGTAGATGGGAGGAGCAGAGGGTGATGTAATATGCTAACAACCTATTCAACAAGTGTTTCCCACAAATACTTACATATTTTGTTCATATTGAGGCTTTTTCTACTTGGAACTCTGCAAATTATGGCTTGTTTGCTCACTTCCTCCTCCTTCTCCTTCTTCTTCCTCCTTTTAGAATTGTCAAACTTTCAACATGCCATCTACTTTTAGAATTGTAAAGCATCTATGAAAGAAATTAAAGACAATATGATCAATGGAAAGTCATTCTGTGCTTCTGGCCTGGAAGAATGAACATTGTTAAAATGCCTGTACTTGTCAAAGTCATCTACAGATTTAATGCAATTCCTATCTAAATCCCAATAACATTCTTAATAGAAATAGAGAAAACAATCTTAAAAAAGCAGTGTGTGGTTTAATTTTTGTATATTCATGAATGTCCTGTTTCCTTATCACTATTGAGTTTTAGTTCCATTCCGTTATGGTCATGAGAGATACTTGGAATTATTTTAATATTTTTGAATTTGTTAAGAGTTATTTGTAACCTAGCCTGGAGAATATTCCATTTGTACTTGAGAAGAATGCATATTTTTCTGTGGTTAGAATTAGTACAATGATAGTATTAAAATCAATTAGCATTTTCTATGAGTCCTGTTTCAGAAGAAAAACCTTTAACAGGAGATGATCTGGAAACTCAGCTGTCTGGTAAACTCCCACTGAGAAAACACATCTACCAAGTTCTTTGACTAATCCTAGGATTTCAAGAGAGATGGCTGGAACTCTTTCTCTATGACTCTCTGAGTTTTCTTAATTCATCTTCTTTCCCACTGAGGTCACTGAAGAAATTAATGGGATTTTTGCTATTGAAAAGACAAGATGTGATGACATAAACATGAATTAGTGATAGCGTCTCTATTTCTTCTCTGGAGCCGTCACCCGTCTACAGGTTGGCATCCCCTCATGGATCCAGCCTCAAGACTTTCCCTCATCCAAGTCACTTGAGGACTAGCTCCTGGGAGAGAAAAATGATCAGAATATTAGCCCCACAAGTCCCACGAAAGCTTTCTAAGCTTGTCTGGATGCTAGGTCTCTAATCTCATAGCTCACGTCCCTCTGGGTGGGTTCTGTTCTGCATATGCCTACTTTCAAGTGCCTGCATATTATACATTATCCTTGGATCTGTAGGTCCTAGGTTGCTAAATGAGAAATTCACTTCTTCAACCAATGCTAAAAGATGTCTTTCCAGTATTCAGCCATTCCAATGATCTGAACTGGGCTCTGTAGTTTCTAGGCTCCTAGACCAAGGAATTCAGATTTCTAACCAGTCTCAATGTGTATATTCTTGGGATTGAGCCATTCCAAACTGACCTTGTAATCCTCCTGGATTTCTCTTTAGAAACCTGCTCAAGAAAATTCAATTATCATGCTAACTGTCAAAGACTCTCTACATGCTCCACTTCTAAAAAGAAAAACTTTCACACCACGGCCTGTAATGAGCAGTTTCAAGTCAGTACCACGAACATTCACTGGTTTTGTTGTTGTTTCCTCTTAGGATTTGCACGTCTGGCTGGAGGGGATGGACCCTGCTCAGGGCAAGTAGAAGTGTATTCTGGAGAAGCCTGGACCCCAGTGTCTGATGGGAACTTCACACTCCCCACTGCCCAGGTCATCTGTGCAGAGCTGGGGTGCGGCAAGGCTGTGTCTGTCCTGGGACACGTGCCCTTCAGAGAGTCCGATGGCTGGGTCTGGGCTGAAGAGTTCAGGTGTGAGGGACCGGAGCCTGAGCTCCGGGTCTGCCCCAGAGTGCCCTGTCCAGGGGGCACGTGTCACCACCGTGGAGCTGCTCAGGTTGTCTGTTCAGGTGAGATGCAGGTCAGGCCTTTCATCTCTGTGAACACCCTGTTCATGTGATTTTGCTGAAACTCTGTCTTCTTCTACCAGCATACTCAGAAGTCCGGCTCATGACAAACGGCTCCTCTCAGTGTGAGGGGCAGGTGGAGATGAACATTTCTGGACGATGGAGAGTGCTCTGTGCCTCCCACTGGAGTCTGGCCAATGCCAATGTCGTCTGTCGTCAGCTTGGCTGTGGAGTTGCCGTCTCCACTCCCAGAGGACCACACTTGGTGGAAGAAGGTGATCAGATCGCAACAGTCCGATTTCATTGCTCGGGGGTGGAGTCCTTCCTGTGGAGTTGTCCTGTGACTGTCCTGGGTGGGCCTGACTGTTCCCATGGCAACACGGCCTCTGTGATCTGTTCAGGTAAGAGAGAGGGAAGGGCTACTGGTACTCAGGATGCTCCTGGAGTGAAATGTCCCAAGAGCAGAGAGTGAGGGAAAATGGACTTCAAAGTCAGATATTTCGTGGTGAAATATGGATCTTCTCATTGTTCCTTTATTTTTCAGGCCAGGGCAAGCAGTGTGAAGGGGAATAATATATTTTTAAGCAACATTGTTGCTTACATACAATCATAGAAAACAGTGTGGAAGCAGTAAGTGTAGACTTCAGTATGAACCCCAATCCAGAGCAACAAAGAGAATGTCCCCAGCACCACAGTCACTATTGTCCCCAGTAGCTGTGTCCTCCCTCCTTTACAGGGAAAACCTCTTACCTAACTTCCTCTAACATAGTGTTTTATCAGTTTTTGAACTTTATATAAAATGATGCAGTATGTTGCATCTTTTGTATCTAATTTCTTAGACTCAAAATTATGTTTGGGATTCACTCATGATGTTGTATATTGTAGCACTTTATTTTTTTTTTATTACTGTAGAGTATGACTTTGAATGATCACATGGTCATGTACTGATCAATTCTACTGACAGTATAAATCTGAGTTGTTTCCAGTTCCTGACTATTACAAATATGATACTACAACTTACCATGACAATGTCTTTGGATGCAAATATGTGTTACTTACTTTGCATGTTTAACCCTTGGTCTTGTCTTTTCTTTATTTAAATCAAATTGTGTCCTTTGATGAACTCATTTCTTAATCTTATGGAAACATAACTTGCCAACTTTTTCCTGTACATTTAATGCTTCTTGTACCCTTTCAAACAGAAGTTTTGCTTACTCCAAGATCATAAAAACATTCTCCAAGAGTATCTTATGGAAATCTTATTATTTTTCTCTTGCATATAATTGTGCATTCCTTCTGGGATTGATATCAGTGTAAGGTAAGGGTCAGGTTTCATATGGACATCCAATTGACTCAATCTTATTCTGAAAAGACTCTTTTCCCCACTTCAGAGACGGCTTCATCATAAGCAGAAGTATGTCTGTCCTTTTTAAGACTCTCTATTCTGTTCCATGTTATCTTTTGTCTATCCTTGCACCAATACCGGATTTTCTTAATTATCATAACTTTGTTGTTGTTGTTGTTCAATCACTAAGTCATGTCTGACTCTTTGTGACCTCATGAATACAGTTCATCAGGCTTCCATGTCCTTCACTATCTCCCAGAATTTCAAACTTTGTAGTAAGTCTTAATAATTTTAATTTACAAGAGTTACTTTATATTAACTCCTCTAACTTTGTTGCTTTTCTTACCAACTGTGATGGTCATTCTTGGTTGCTTGTATTTTGTATGAATTTAGAAATCAGCTTGTCATTTTCACCAAAAGAAAAGCTGAAGGGTATTTTCACTGAGATTAGATTTAAAAATTTGAGAGGAGACAAGGAAATTTGAAGATGATTGACTTTGACAATGTTGAGTTTTCCAAATCATTGACATAATACATCCCTCTGTTCAGTTAGATCTTGAATTTCTCTCAGAGATTTTGCCCATCTTCTACTAGGATTTCTCCTAGGTATTTTATTTTTGATGTTATGAGTATTTTTGTGAAAGTGTCCTGGCAAAGAATTCTCTTTGAGTTGTTTTCATCTTTTAATTTTTTAAATTTTGATGTCATTTGAGACATTAAAATGTTGGGAAAGTAATATAAAAATTCCCTTATGACCTTTACCTGGGTTTCTAAATGTTAGTATCAATATTTTGCTTTAATCTCTGTGTGTGTGTGAGTGTCTTTCCTTCTCGATTCCCCTTCTGCCCTGTCTCTTCCTGAATATGTAAAATCTTTCTGAATTAAGTTGAAGAAATGATGTTGCTTTACTCTTAGAACACTTCTAGGAGTTTCTTTACAGAACCAGAGTTCAGTCAAATCTTTAAATGACTTCAGCTCCAGGTGACATATAATTGCAGCACTGAAAGGCCCCACTGAAAGACTGCCAAACTGAGTTTTTTTCCTGATCAATGACTCAAAATCATAAGCAAAATGAATTATATATTCTTTCTCTTTAGCTAAAAGTTTTGCCTTTTCATATTGATCAACTTGCTAATATCCATTGAATCACAGAAAAAGCAGGAGAGTTCCAGAAAAACATCTTCTGCTTTATTGACTATGCCAAACCTTTGACTGTGTGGATCATAACAAACTGTGGAAAATTCTTAAAGAGATGGGAATACCAGACCACCTGACCTGCCTCCTGCATGCAGATCAAGAAGCAATAGTTAGAACTGGACATGGAAGAACAGACTGGTTCCAAACTGGGAAAGGAGTATGTCAAGGCTGTATGTTGTCATCCTGCTTATTTAACTTATATGCAGAGTACATCATGTGAAATGCTGGGCTGGATGAAGCACGAGCTGGAATCAAGATTGCCGGGAGAAATATCAATAACCTCAGATATGCTGATGACACCACCTTTATGGCAGAAAGCAAAGAGGAGCTGAAAAGCCTCTTGATGAAAGTGAAAGAGGAGAGTGAAAAAGCTGGCTTAAAACTCAACAATCAAAAAACTAAGATCAAGGCATCCAGTCCCATCACTTCATGGCAAATAGATGGGGAAACAGTGGAAACAGTGGCTGACTTAATTTTTTTGGGCTCCAAAATCACTGCAGATGGTGACGGCAGCCAAGAAATTAAAAGACACTTACTCCTTGGAAGGAAAGTTATGACCCAACCTAGACAGCATATTAAAAAGCAGAGACATAACTTTGCCAACAAAGGTCTGTCTAGTGAAGGCTATGGTTTTTCCAGTAGTCATGTATGGATGTGAGAGTTGGACTGTAAAGAAAGCTGAGCACTGAAGAATTGATGCTTTTGAACTGTGGTGTTGGAGAAGACTCTTGAGAGTCCCTTGGACTGCAAGGAGAGCTAACCAGTCCACCCTAAAGGAGATCAGTCCTGGGTGTTTATTGGAAGGACTGATGAAGCTGAAACTCCAATCCTTTGGCCACCTGATGTGAAGAGCTGACTCATTTGAAAAGACCCTGATGCTGGGAAAGATTGAGGGCAGGAGGAGAAGGGGACGACAGAGGATGAGATGGTTGGATGGTATCACCGACTCGATGGGCATGGGTTTGGGTGGACTCCGGGAGTTGGTGATGGACAGGGAGACTTTGCGTGCTGTGGTTCATGGGGTCGCAAAGAGTAGGACACTATTGAGCGACTGAACTGAAGTGAACTGAACACAGCTTTCATCTTAGGCTCTATCACTAGGTCATTATTTCCCTTAATTCAGTTTCCTGTTCTTCAACCCTTCCAGACTTCTGATCATTGTTGTTTCTTCAGGAAACCAGACCCAGGTGCTGCCCCAGTGCAACAACTCCCTGTCTGAACCAGCAGGGTCTGCGGCCTCAGAGGAGAGCGCCCCCTACTGCTCAGGTGAGGGTCCCACAGGACAGAAGACCCTTCTCATTCCCCAGGTCAACGCCCCATTGTCTCTCTTCTCTCTCCTCAGACAGCAGACAGCTCCGCCTGGTGGACGGGGGCGGTCCCTGCGCCGGGAGAGTGGAGATCTTTGACCAAGGCTCCTGGGGCACCATCTGTGATGATGGCTGGGACCTGGACGATGCCCACGTGGTGTGCAGGCAGCTGGGCTGTGGAGAAGCCCTCAATGCCACGGGGTCTGCTGACTTCGGGGCGGGATCAGGGCCCATCTGGCTGGACGACCTGAACTGCACTGGAAATGAGTCCCACGTGTGGAAGTGCCCTTCCCGAGGCTGGGGGCGGCACGACTGTAGACACAAGCAGGACGCGGGGGTCATCTGCTCAGGTCTGCGCTGCGCACTGTCCACAGCCTGGGGGAGGGGTGGGGCCCTGGAGGACGGGGTCTGAGCTCTGAGGGAGAGATGCCGAAAGGACAAGAGAAGGAGGCTTCCTGCCATGGAGCCTGTGTTTCCAGCAGACGTGAAGACGAGGTGCTTTCACTTCCCCCTGCAGCAGCTGAGGATCTGGTCCTTTCTTCCCCCCAGTGTTTCCTGGCAGAGCTGTTTTTTACAGTTTTTGTTGAAAGCAAGGCTCTCTCCAGTTACATACAAGAATTTTAAACCCACGGTACTAGTTTCCGTTTGCTTCCCTAACAATTCACCAATTAGTGGTTTAAAACAGCATATATTTGTTTCCTTACTCTTCTGTAGCTTAGATGTCCAGCAAGGATCTCACTGGGCTGGGATCAAGGCTTCAGCAGGGCTTCATCACTTCTGTGGCTCTGGGGGCGAATCTATTTCTTGTCTTTTCAATCTTCTAGATAAAAAAAAAGGAAAGTTCTCACACAGTTGTGTCTGACTCTTTGTGATCCCATGGACGGTATCCTGCCCTGCCCCTCTGTCCATGGAATTCTCAAGCTTCTAGAAACTGCCTACATCCCTTGGTTCAGAGCTCCCTTCATCCATTATCAGACCAGCAATGCTGCAGGCCTCCAAATATTATCGAGAGTCACATCTCTCTCTCTAGGCAGAGCTAAGAAATGTATTCCATGTTTAAGGATAGTGGGTCTAAGGATGTGCTTAGACTGGGCTCACATTGTTAATATAATATTCTAGTTTAATCTCACCGTCCCAAGGTCCTCTTCTTAATCACATCTGTAAATCCCTTTTCTCAGGTATGGTAACATATTCACAGGTTGCAGAGATTGGGATGTGGACATTTTGGGGTTAATTATTCCGCCTATCTCCCTAATATCCACATCACATCCCTTGACATACTCGTCAAAGATTTGGTCAGGAAGCTGGATTCAGCTGCCCCTCCCTGACTAGCGCCCACACAGTTTAGTCTACCTCTCAGTTCATATCCACTACACCATTGTGGTAGAAATAGAAGGACAGACACAAATGGACAAAGTCAGTTAAAAGTGAGGCAATGTCAGTCTTGCCATCTAGTGGGTACCTCTTAAACAAGGTCAGAGATGAATGTTCACCATTTCTAGAAGAAAGGAAAACCTAAAACATCCAGCAAAGTTTTCATTGTGTCCTGTCTCCTCCCCTTTCAATCTTAGAGTTCCTGGCCCTCAGGATGGTGAGTGAGGACCAGCAGTGTGCTGGGTGGCTGGAAGTTTTCTACAACGGGACCTGGGGCAGTGTCTGCCGCAACCCCATGGATGACATCACTGTGTCCATGATCTGCAGACAGCTTGGCTGTGGGGACAGTGGAACCCTCAGCTCTTCTCTTGCTCTTAGAGAAGGTTCTAGACCCCAGTGGGTGGATGGAATCCGGTGTCGGAGAACTGACACCTCTCTCTGGCAGTGTCCTTCTGACCCTTGGAATTACACTTCATGTTCTCCAAAGGAGGAAGCCTACATCTCGTGTGCAGGTGACTTACTGTTTCTGTGTGTCTGTCCTAACCCTGTAGGATGCAGTGAGATTTGATATTTTAAAATCTAAGTGGTGAGTTTAATTTGGGTCCACAAAATGACATTAAGTGAAAATGTTAGTTGCTCAATCATGTCCTACTCTTTGTGTGTGCATGGACTATAGCCTGCCAGGATCCTCTGTCCACAGAATTCTCCATGCAAGAATACTGGAATGGGTTTCCATTCCCTTCTCCAGGGGATCATCCCAACCTAGGTATCGCAATTGAGTCTCCCACACTGCAGTCAGATTCTTTACTGTCTGAGCCAGCAGAGAAGCCTAAATGAGGTAAGGATGGAACTGATTTTATCCACATATTCCAATCTTGTTTGTTAAAATTTTTAATTGAGATGTAATTCTTGTAACATTATATTAGTTCTAAGTGTAAAACATAGTGTTTATATTTTTGTACATATTGGTAAATCATCACCACATGTACAGTAACATCCATCACCACATGTAGTTACAATTTTTTTCTTATGATCCCACAAGTAAGAATTTGCATGCTGCAACTAAGACCCAGCACAACCAAATAAATAGCTAATTCTAAAAGAGTATTATTCTCTTCATAGTCTTGACATAAGAACATGCATCATGTTTTTTGTTTTTTTTTTAATCCACATTAGGGCTTCCCTGGTAGCTAAGCTGGTAAAGAATCCACCTACAATGCAAGAGAACGCGGTTTGATTCGTGGGTCAGGAAGATCCACTGGAGAAGGGATAGGCTACTCACCCCACTCTTCTTGGGCTTCCCTGATGACTCAGCCGGTAAAGAATCTGCCTGCAATGTGGGAGACCTAGGTGCGATCCCTGGCTTGGGAAGATGCCTGGAGAAGGGAAAGGCTACCCACTCTAGTATTCTTGCCTGGAGAATCCCAGGGATGGGGGAGCCTGGTGGGCTGCCATCTATGGGGTCGCACAGAGTCGGACACGACTGAAGTGACTTAGCAGTAGCAGAGTGACTTTCACAAACACTATATACAAAAATATTACCTTCTTTCCTATATTACAGTTTTAAGATATCTTTCATGACAATATTTTTTTCTCTAGAATGCTTTCAAATTTTTTATTTATTTGAAGGAACTCTCTATAAACAAACATCACTTCAGTTCAGTTGCTCAGTTGTGTCAGCTTCAACATCAGTCCTTCCAATGAACACCCAGGACTGATCTTCTTTCAAATGGACTGGTTGGATCTCGGGGCAGTCCAAGGGACTCTCAAGAGTCTTCTCCAACACCACAGTTCAAAAGCATCAATTCTTCAGCACTCAGCTTTCTTTATAGTCTTATAAAGAAACATCACTTATTCTTCCTTAAATATTTTTGTAAATATTTCCCCCATTTTTTGCATATATTTTAAAGGTTATATATGTGAATGGGGGGGTTATGTTATCAAATCTATAATGGTTTACTCTTTTGACTTCTGCCTTTAATGAAAATGTTTCATATGCCATTCTTAATCCCAAAATAACATTGAATCAAGTTTTATTTTCTGCAAATAATTTTACAGTTCCACTAAATAATATTCAAAACCTAATTTTTTTAAACCTAATTTTGAATTCATTTATTTATCTGAATTTATTTTACTATGTGTGATTGTGTAACATCATCGCCAGATAACAATTATATTTTAGATATGTGATAGCTTCATCACAAATTAAAAACACATTGCTTCATGATTTCATGGATATGATGTCAAAAGTACAGGTAACAAAGCAAAAGTAGACAAGTGGGGATATATTAAACTTAAAAAGCTTCTTCAAGCCAAAGGAAACATCAACAGAGTGAAAAAGCAAGCTAGCACTAATTATATAAGGTATTATTTTCCAAACAAATAAGGGAATCCTGCAACTCAAGAAAAAAAATCCAAAACCTAATAACTCAATTGAAAAATTGGCCAAGGGCTTGAATAGACATTTCTCTAAAGAAGACATACAAATGGCCAATGGGTATATGAAAAATGCTTGACATTGTCAATCATCAGGGAAATGTAAATCAAACCACAAAGAGATATCATCTCACACATGTCAGAATGACTTTTTTTTTTTTTAAGACACTTAAGTGTTGGCAAGGCTGTGGAGAAATTGACACTTTCTGTGTAATATCCACATTAAATGTATAAATTGTATTAATAAAGCTATGCAATCCAGGGGTTAAATCTCTGGACTTTCACTGTCATGGGTCCAAGTTCCATCCCTGACCTGGGAACTAAGATCCCATGAACCACAGCACAGCCAAAAAACAAACAAACAACAACACAAAAACGATGACCAAAAACTCTGTATGATTTACAGTGATGCCCCTTTTCATTCTTGGTATTGTTAACTTCATTTACTCTCTGCTCTTCATTAGTATTGATCAGTGTTCATTAATTTTCAATGAGCCACGCTTAAAGGGTTTTGTATCTTATGCTTACTTTCTTTTCCATTCATTTTTGTTCCTTTTAAATTAACCCCAACATTCTACATCCTTTAGACTTTCTCATCTGTTTTCTTAATTGAAAGCTTACTTTTTTCACTTTCAGTCTTTCCTCTTCTCTAAATCTAGGGTATAAATTTCCCTTAGGCACTACTTGAGTTTCATTAGAAGAATTTATGATCATATCATTATTTTGTGTTTATTATCATTATCATTGTATCTTTATTATCATTATTTCACAATATTTAGTAAATTTTAAATTTATTCCCAGACTCAGGTGTTTTTTGGAAGGGTGTTGCTGAATTTCCCAAAATAGGGATGACTAACAATTTTTCTTATTAATTCTTAATTTTATTCCACTGTGGTCAGAGTAAATACTCTGTATGAATTCAAAGAGTGAAAGATTTTGTCCTATTATGTGGTCATTTTTGATAAATGTTCCTGGTGCATTTACAGTAATGTGAACTCTTGCACTGTTGGGTGCATTGCTCTTTGTGTTACTTAGTTAAAAGTGCTGGTTATGTTGTTGTACATCTACTGTATTCTTTGTTTTTTGTATGTTTGGTCTGTATGCTATTGAAAAAGATACAGTAATAATCCTCCATTTTGATTGTGATTTTGCCTATTTCTTCTTTTCATTCTGTCAAGTATATTTCAAAGCTATGTTCTGTTAACCTTTCTTGAATTTTGATGTCTATATCTTTATTAAGGGTGCATCTCATTATAATCATCAAAAGTCCCTCTTTAATTCAATTAGTGTTCAGTTCAGTTCAGTTGCTCAGTCGTGTGTGACTCTTTGCGATGCTATGGACTGCAGCATCCCAGGCCACCCTGTCCATCACCAACTCCCAGAGTTTACCCAAACTCACGTCCATTGAGTCGGTGATGACATCCAGCCATCTCATCCTCTGTCGGCCCCTTCTCCTCCTGCCCCAAATCTTTCCCAGCATCGGGGTCTTTTCAAATGAATCAGCTCTTCACATCAGGTGGCCAAAATATTGGAGTTTCAGCTTCCACATCAGTCCTTCCAGTGAACACTCAGGACTGATTTCCTTTAGGATGAATTGGTTGGATCTCCTTGCAGTCCAAGGGACTCTCAAGAGTCTTTTCCAACACCACAGTTCAAAAGCATCAATTCTTCAGTGCTCAGCTTTCTTTACAGTCCAACTCTCTCATCCATACATGACTACCGGAAAAACCATAGCCTTGACTAGATGGAACTTTGCTGGCAAAGTAATGTCTCTGCTTTTTAACATGCTGTCGAGGTTGGTCATATCTTTCCTTCCAAGGAGGAGCAAGCATCTTTTAATTTCATGGCTGCAGTCACCATCTGCAGTGCTTTTGGAGCCCCCCAAAATAAAGTCAGCTAATGTTTCCACTGTTTCCCCATCATTTGCCATGAAGTGATGGGACTGGATGCCATGATCTTAATTTTCTGAATGTTGAGCTTTAACTCAACTTTTTCACTCTCCTCTTTCACTTTCATCAAGAGGCTTTTTAGTTCTTTTTCACTTTCTGTCATAAGGGTGGTGTCATCTGCATATCTGAGGTTATTGATATTTCTCCTGGCAATTTTGATTCCAGTTTGTGCTTCATCCAGCCCAGCGTTTCTCATGAGGTACTCTTTACATAAGTTAAATAAGCAGGATGACAATATACAGCCCTGATGTACTCCTTTTCTTATTTGGAACCAGTCTGTTCTTCCATGTCCAGTTCTAACTGTTGCTTCCTGACCTGCATACAGATTTCTCAAGAGGCAGGTCAGGTGGTCTGGTATGCCCATCTCTTTCAGAATTTTCCACAGTTTATTGTGATCTACACAGTCAAAGGCTTTGACATAGTCAATAAAGCAGAAGTAGATGTTTTTCTGGGATTCTCTTGCTTTTTTGATGATCCAGTGGATGTTGGCAATTTGAGCTCTGGTTCCTCTGCCTTTTCTAAAACCAGCTTGAAGTTCACGGTTAACATATTGCAGAAGCCTGCCTTGGAGAATTTTGAGCGTTACTTTACTAGCGTGTGAGATGAGTGCAATTGTGTGGTAGTTTGAGCGTTCTTTGGCATTGCCTTCCTTTGGGATTGGAATGAAAACTGACCTTTTCCAGTTCTGTGGCCACTGCTGAGATTTCCCAAATTTGCTGGCATATTGCATGCAGCACTTTCACAGCATCATCTCTTAGGATTTGAAATAGCTCAACTGCAATTCGATCATGTCTACTAGCTTTTTTTGTAGTGATGCTTCCTAAGGCCCACTTGACTTCACATTCCAGGATGTCTGGCTCTAGGTGAGTGATCACACCATTGTGATTGTCTAGGTCGTGAAGATCTTTTTTGTACAGTTCTTCTGTGTATTCTTGCCACCTCTTCTAATATCTTCTGCTTCTGTTAGGTCCATACCATTTCTGTCCTTTATTAAGCCCATCTTTGCATGAAATGTTCCCTTGGTATCTCCAGTTTTCTTGAAGAGATCTCTCGTCGTTCCTATTCTATTGTTTTCCTCTATTTCTTTGCACTGATCACTGAGGAAGGTTTTCTTATCTCTCCCTGCTATCTTTGGAACTCTGAATTCAAATAGGTATATCTTTCCTTTACTCCTTTGCTTTTTACTTCTCTTCCTTTCACAGCTATTTGAAAGGCCTCTTCAGATAGCCATTTTGCTTTTCTGCATTCTTTTTCTTGGATGGTCTTGATTCTCCTATACAATGTCATGAACCTCTGTCCATAGTTCATCAGGTCCTCTATCAGATCTAGTCCCTTAAATCTGTTTCTCACTTCCACTGTATAGTCATAAGGGATTTGATTTAGGTCATACTTGAATGGTTTAGTAGTTTCCACCACTTTCTTCAATTTAAGTCTGAATTTGGCAACAAGGAGTTCATGATCTGAGCCACAGTCAGCTCCTGCTCTTGTTTTTGCTGACTGTCTAGAGCTTCTCCATCTTTGGCTGCAAAGAATATAATCTATCTGATTTCGGTGTTGGCCATCTGGTAATGTCCATGTGTAGAGTCTTCTCTTGTGTTGTTGGAAGAGGGTGTTTGCTATGATCAGTGTGGTCTCTTGGCAAAACTCTATTAGCCTTTGCCCTACTTCATTCTGTACTCCAAGGTCAAATTTGCCTGTTACTCCAGGTGTTTCTTGACTTTGTACTTTTGCATTCCAGTCCCCTATAATTAAAAGGACATCCTTTTTGGGTGTTAGTTCTAAAAGGTCATGTAGGTCTTCATAGAATTGTTCAACTTCAGCTTCTTCAGCATTACTGGTTGGGGCATAGACTTGGGTTACCGTGATGTTGAATGGTTTGCCTTGGAAATGAACAGAGATCATTCTGTTGTGTTTGAGATTGCATCCAAATACTGCATTTTGGACTCTTTTGTTGACTATGAGGGCTACTCCATTTCTTCTAAGGGATTCTTGCCCACAGTAGTAGATATAATGGCCATCTGAGTTAAATTCACCCATTCCAGCCCATTTTAGTTCACTGATTCCTAGAATGTTGACGTTCACCCTTGCCATATCCTGTTTGACCACTTCCAATTTCCTTTCATCCATGGACCTAACATTCCACATTCAATGCAATATTGCTTGTTACACCATTGGACCTTGCTTCTATCACCAGTTACATCCAGAAGTGGGTATTGTTTTTGCCTTGGCTTTGTACCTTCATTCTCTCTGGAGTTATTTCTCCACTGATCTCCAGTAGCATATTGGGCACCTACTGACCCGGGGAGTTCATCTTTCAGTGTCCTATCATTTTGCCTTTTCATTCAGCTCATGGGGTTCTCAAGGCAAGAATACTGCAGTGGTTCACCATTCCCTTCTCCCGTGGACCACATTCTGTCCGACCTCTCCACCATGGCCCATCTGTCTTGGGTGGCCCCACACGTCTTGCCCTAGTTTCATTGCGTTAGACAGGCTGCGGTCCTGTGATCAGATCGGCTGGTTGTCTGTGGTTGTGGTTTCGGTCTGTCTGCCCCAACGCCCTCCCTCAGCACTACTTTCAAGTCGCGTATCTTTTCTAGAGTCTGCTTCCTGGGACACTGATAAAGCTACTCCAGTTTTCTTACAGCTAGTACATTTTCACATCACTTTACTTTCAACCTTCCTTTGTTTTCATAACATAAAGTGATCATTTTGCCAATAATATTTGTGTCAGTTTTGTTTGATCTTAATCCATTTACTGTAAATGCAATTACTGATATTGATGTGTTGGTATCTGCCATTTGCTTTTAATTGATCCACAGGCTTTATGTTCCTTTTTCTCCCCCCCTTTTTTTTCTTCCTTTAGTATTAATAAATGTGTTATTATTCCAGATTTCCCTTTCTCCTTTTGATATTCAGCAGCTTTACTAGGAGTGGGGGTTTTCATACTCTTCCATTTATATTTTTAAAATATTCTCTATCACTATATCTTCAAATATGACTTCTGTAGTTCTGTCTCTCTGTCTCTGTATCTCTTCTCTCTCTCCTACTCTTTCTTTTCCTTCTCATCTCTCATCTTTAGGACTCCTCTAAATCACTATATTCTAAGTTCTATCTAAAATTCTTTTGACTTATTCATTCACTTTTTAATCCGAGATATTTTATTTTAGGTTGGCAATGGTTCCACTGCTATTTTTATTTGTTTATGATTATTTGTTAATTTTCATCTTTTTACCTGTATATTCTCTCCTTCTCTCTTTTCCCCTAAATACATTGATCGTAGTTAAAATCCTTATGCATTTCTCTCATGTGTGTCTCTGCATTCTCTTATCTCTTTTTTTCACTTTGGTCATTTGTCATGTTATCCTAACTTGTCAAATGTCATGTCATTTTTTTATTGAGTGCTACAAATTATACATGAAAAAGTAAGATACTTCTGATACATTTTCTAATACCTAAAAGGATTTACTGTTTGTTTTGCAGGGCAGATAGGGGGAAGGGGTGTGTATCACTCAGACATCTAAATATAACCTAAAATTGAGCTGTAACAAGTGTGGGTTGCAGTTTTGGTAGCACTCAGTTCACCTCTGATTTCTCTGTCCTTATGACATGGACTTTCAGAGATTTCAGTTCAGAGCCTGGATTCTTTGATAGCTCAGTACCCAAGAGAATGAGAAAGACTCTACTTTCCAAGTGTTTTTATATAGTTCTTTAGCCTCCTGTCCTTCACAGCTTATATACTGGGCAGATATTTGAGGAGAAAACCTGCTGTGTGAGAGAGGCTCTCAAGACTCTAATCTTGTCACTTGAGCACCAGGTAACTCCCAAATTATGCTGGCTTCCTGTCACAACAATAGTCCTCTGCTTGCCCAAGCCCAGATTTTGAATCATTAAATTATGCAATGAATCGGCAAATTCCCAGAGAAAAAGAAGCTATAGATCCTTGGCTAACATTGAAATAGTCTCTACTCTTTAGAATTTTAGCATATTTAGTCCATGTTGTGTCAACAAATGTTGAATGCATTTACTGTTTCTTAAAAAACATTTTTCAGCTTTTAAAGTTGTATCCAGCAAGACCCAGCAAAACACATTGGCCTGCTGTGAACTCCTCCATTCTCCGTAGAAGTGGAAAATTTTAGGTTTAATTCTCAACTTCATCATTTACTTAAAGTGCAACACTGATGAGTCCAGTCTTTAACCTTTCTTTACATCATTTTTATGTATAAAAGGAGAGGAGAATACAGTGAGCCTGTTAATGTTATTTGTTCAAGGGCTTGCAGGAATGTAACCTATTTCTGCTCAGTGATAGAACTAGAAGGGCTTCGCCGGTGGCTCAGCTGTAAAGAATCCACCTGCAATGCAGGAGACACTGGTTAGATTGCTGGGTCAGGACGATCCCCTGGAGGAGGGCATGGGAACCCACTTCAGTATTCTTGCCTGGAGAATCCCATGGGCAGAGGAGCCTGGTGGGCTACAGTTCATAGGGTCTTACAGAGTCGGACACAACTGAAGTGACTACGCAAACATATACACTATTTGCCCCTAAAGATCACATAACTCCAAAATTTGAATAATAAAGATTCTTGACACAAAGTCCAAGGAGAGATTATATTTTTTTGGAGAAGAAGCAACATTCTATGATTTCCAGTGGAATCTGGCCAGTGTCAATGTTACCTGACATCATCTCTCATGCAAAGTTGTTCAGTCTACTCAAAGAGATCACATTGTTTGAAAGTAAGTATCCAGATCTGAAGTCTGAAGCTTAGAACCACAAATGAAATATTCTGGGGTAAACCAAGATATCACAGAATCCATTTGTTTTTCAGTTCTGAGTGACTGTACCAGGGAGAAGGATTCTAATGGTAGAGGATTCATGATTGCTATCTGAGGCATCTGAGGCCAGTTCCTGACTCCACTCCCTTTAATCAACCCCTTTAACTCTTAGGTCAGCGGCATCAAAATGTGTGTGCTTTGAAAGGAATCCATCCAGCTGCCAGCTCATTCCTGTGACTCTGAACTCATTTAACTGCTCCTGGTAGAAACACTAACATTTCCTGTAAATCTTTCTCTGATGCTGTGCAGAACTACAGATCAGAATGTTAACTCTGATAGGACCTTGTACCACCTTCTGTTTCAGACTGCTCACTAGAGTGTTTTCAACTTAATATTTCCTGTTTTATTTTCTTCCTATTTTTCAACCTTATTATTCTCTTGCCACTGGTATAAAAAACCAGACCCAGCTGCTGCCCCAGTGCAACGACTCCGTGTCTGAAGCAGCAGGGTCGGCAGCCTCAGAGGAGAGCGCCCCCTACTGCTCGGGTGTGGGTCCCACAGGACAGAAGACCCTTCCCAACCCCTAATGTCATCACCCTATCGCCCCATTTCTCTCTGCTCAGACAGCAGACAGCTCCGCCTGGTGGACGGGGGCGGACCCTGTGCCGGGAGAGTGGAGATCCTTGACCAGGGCTCCTGGGGCACCATCTGTGATGACCGCTGGGACCTTGACGATGCCCGCGTGGTGTGTAGGCAGCTGAGCTGTGGAGAAGCCCTGAATGTCACTGTCTCTTCTTACTTCGGGGTGGGATCAGGGCCCATCTGGCTGGATGAAGTGAACTGCAGAGGAGAGGAGTCCCAAGTGTGGAGCTGCCCTTCCTGGGGATGGCGGCAACACAACTGCAATCATCAAGAAGATGCAGGAGTCATCTGCTCAGGTATGGTCAGTTCTTTGTCCACCGGCTGAGAAAATGGAAAGTTCCAAGAGAGCTGGTGTCTGGTCAGCAGGGCAATAGGAGATAGGTGGGCTAGATGGGACTGAGGCACCTCCCCATTCTCCCTGAGTGCACTGTGGCTGTGAGTGATGAGCTTCATTTACTTTCCTCTTACAAATCTCTGCTATTCTTTTCTTCTCCAGTGGACTTACCTGACACTGAAGTAGCTTTATTTATTCTCCCAATTAAAATAAATCCTCATATTTTTTTTCATAATTCACTTTTTGTAAGAGTGAAACATTTGCTAACTGCCACTTACACATTCTCTTTGCACAGGGAGGCTATGAGAAGGAGCGACAAAAATGAGGATGTACTTTCCTGAGTGGAGTTGTTTCTGTACAAACAATGTGAGACATTATTTTGAACAAGGCCAGTAGGAGTGGAGGCTACTCTTACTATAGGAGGATATCATTTACATATATAGAGGTGATCCCTAAAGGGATATCGTTTAACAAATCAGAGATTCTTATGGATTTATGCCAGATTTCAAGTTTCCTTTGCATATTTAGATGTAACTGTTCATAGTTCTTTGATGGTAGAACTAGAGAGCTGTGAATGAAATGCTCTGAGTCATATATTCTTTCATTGTTACTAGAAAGGTCTCTCTCCCCAATTTTTCCTTTAAGATATCTGTATAAATGCAAACTTTGGAGGAACACTTAGCCATGCACTGGCAAGTCAAAGGTGGAGGTAATAAAACATGAATTTCTGTGTTTTATGATAAGAGATTATGTAGTTTATATTTGATGATTTCAAAGGTATAGGACACCTGTGTTTGGGGGCTTATTTGGAGCAAGAGGACAAATGTAATTTTTGAAGAAGGTGGAGCAGGTTTTACAGGTGCTGGGAGGAAGGGGAATGGCAATGGGAGCTGATGAAGGCAACTGTGAGGTTCTCAGAGCAGCACTGAGGGCCCAGGTGTGGTGTGGAAGATGCTGTGTGTGCCTAAGGACACAAGACGTCTACACAGCAAGAGACCAGACAAAGATATATCTTTATTATATTTAATATCTTTACTCATCACATCAGCCTTCTGTTTAATAATTTTCTTGGAATTTTCACACACTTATTCTTCCATGTAAATTTTAAAATCAAGTAGAAAACAAAAAGGAAATAATGTGTCTCAAAAGTCTCAATCCTAATATATCCTAAGACTTTATTGATTATCCAGCACATGTCTGAATATTTAACTTTTATCAGGGTATATAAAACAGAATACAGGAAACACTTCTCTCTTTGTCTTTCTAAATTTTTAATCTCGTGCAATTAATATAACAATATCAACAACCTCAGATAAGCAGATGACATCACCCTAAATGGCAGAAAGTGAAGAGGAACTAAATAGCTTCTTGATGAAAGTGAAAGAGGAGAGTGAAAAAGCTGACTTGAAACTCAACATTCGAAAAACTAAGATTATGGATCCTATCCCATCACCTCATGGCAAATAGAAGGGGAAAAAATGGAAACTGTGACAGACTTTATTTTCTTGGGCTCCAAAATCACTCTGGACAGTGACTGTAGTCATGAAATTAAAAGATGCTTGTTCCTTGGAAGAAAAGCTATGGCAAACCTAGACAGTATATTAAAAAACAGAGACATTACTTTGAGACAAAGGTCCATCTAATCAAAGCTATGGTTTTTTCAATAGTCATGTATGGATGTGAGAGTTAGACCATAAAGAAGGCTGAACACTGAAAAACTGATGCTTTTGAACTGTGGTGTTGGAGAAGACTCTTGAGAGTCCCTTGGACTGCAAGGAGATCAAACCAGTCAATCCTAAAGGAAATCAACCCTGAATATTCACTGAAAGGACTGATGCTGATGCTGAAGCTGAAGCTCCAACACTTTGGCCACCTGATATGAAGCACTGATTCATTGGAAAAGACCCTGATGCTGGGAAAGATTGGAGGCTGGTGGAGAAGGGGGCGACAGAAGATGAGATGGTTAGATGACATCACCGACTCGATGGACATGAGTTTGAGCAAACTCAGGGAGATAGTGAAGGACAGGGGAGCCTGTCATTCCGCAGTCCTTGAGGTAGCAAAGAGTCGGACATGACTGAGTGACTGAGCAACAACAACAAGAACCAATTAAATAAAAACGATTTATCTAGGATGTGTAGCCTGTGACCAAACTTCCAGCCAGAATAGACTAGGGGTCCTAACCTGGGCGCCTCTGGGGAGATGGAAATGGATAAATAATAAAAGGCAAGCAGAATATCCTCTCTTTCATCATTCATTCTTGTGTAAGTGGTCAAGCTAATCCTTCAATTCTTTAATTTCTGCAGTGCCTTTTCTGTTCTCTCCTGCTTTCTATGCTGCTGCTGCTGCTAAGTCGCTTCAGTCGTGTCTGACTCTGTGCGACACCATAGATGGAAGCCCACCAGGCTCCCCCGTCCCTGGGATTCTCCAGGCAGGAACACTGGAGTGAGTTGCTATTGCCTTCTCCGCCTGCTCTCTATAGTAGATTTTTATTTTGTTACATCATTCTTTTTGAGACTTCAAAGTTCACAAACTTATGCAATCAGAGTCCTTCACCAGAACAAATTCCACCATGTACATGAATAATCATGAGCACACTCAGAAACCAGGAAAATTATTTTAAAAGTTGTTCTTTATGATGTGCAGGTGTTTTCCTATTGGATTACATTTTCTCCATCCAAAATATGGTCTCTGAATGATGAAACATTTTCATCAGTCTTTTCTTTGGTCTCTCTCTCATACTCCATCCACTCTGCGTTTAACCTACCACTCACTCCACCTCACTCCCTACAGAAGTTCTTTCCTTTTGGAGTCTCCTTTCCATCTATTTGTAGCTCTTAAGCTTGGTTTTTCTTTTCTGCATTGGGAGAAATGGGAAAAGGTAGCAGGGTTATGTGGCAAATGGGAGGAGCACAGGGGATAATAAGTGTTAAAATCTTGTTGAACAAGTCTTTTTTCCCCCAAATCTTTCTATGTTTCATTCCTATTGAAGCTTTTGCAATTTAGAAATCTCTAAAGTATATATGGCTTGTTTGCTGTCTGCTCTCTTCCTCTCACTCCCCTTTTTTATAGCTTGCTGGCCCTTTATCTCAGAAATCCAAGTAGGAAAAGCATATGCAGTTAGCATATAGATAAGGTTAGAATACATTAAATTATTATTACTCTTTCACATTTGCTGAGAATCTCCTGTCTAGTATGAAGTAATCAACTAACTCAATTGTCTTGCATAATCCCACTGAGACCTCACTTTCTCCCAGGTGTCTTGATAAATCCTAGGTTTTTAAGAAAGATGGCTCGGACCATTCCCTCCCTTTCCTATGACTCTCTGAGCTTTTGTCACTTCTAAACTTACCTGCGGACAACTTCTTTCACAATTAGATTATAATACCTGCACTCAGATCCAGCCCGCGTGATTTTCCCTGTCCTCAGTGACTTGAATATTGGCTCTGAGAGAAAACTGGCTAGAATCTTAGCCTCAGAAATCTCAGGATGGTCCTCTAAACTTCTAAACTTCTCTGGCTCTTAGGCCTCTAACCTCTTGAATCCCATGGACCTTTTTAACTCTCAGTTCAGCTCTGTACCCAAGTTTGAATGTCTACCACTGTGCAGTTTCTTTGGGCACTGTAGTTTCCAGGCCCCCAGATAGGAATTAACATTCCTAACCAAAATATATATTCTTGGGATTCAGCCATTCTGAAATGATCCTTCAATCTTTTTGGATATCTCTTTAGAAACTTGCTCATCAAAATGCAGTTTGACAATGACAGGCAAATTCTCTCTTCTTATCCCCTCTTATTCCACAGTTGGAAAAAAAGCTTTCACACCATTGCCTGTGGGATGTTGTTTCGAATTGTCAAGCCAGGTTGATGAACACTAACTGGGTTTGTTGTGCTTTGTTTCTCTTAGGATTTGTGCGTCTAGCTGGAGGGGATGGACCCTGCTCAGGGCGAGTAGAAGTGCGTTCTGGAGAAGCCTGGACCCCAGTGTCTGATGGGAACTTCACACTCCCCACTGCCCAGGTCATCTGTGCAGAGCTGGAGTGTGGCAAGGCTGTATCTGTCCTGGGACATGAGCTCTTCAGAGAGTCAGATGACCGGGTCTGGGCTGAAGAGTTCAGGTGTGAAGGGGAGGAGCCTAAGCTCTGGTCCTGCCCCAGAGTGCCCTGTCCTGGGGGCAGGTGTCAGCACAGTGGAGCTGCTCAGGTTGTCTGTTCAGGTGAGATGCACGGCAGGACCTAACTCAGTTCAAGCTCAAAAAGAAATCAGATTTTGCTGAAATCCTGTCTTTTTCTATCAGTGTACACAGAAGTCCGGCTCATGAAAAACGGCACCTCTCAGTGTGAGGGGCGGGTGGAGATGAATATTTCTGGACAATGGAGAGCTCTCTGTGCCTCCCACTGGAGTCTGGCCAATGCCAATGTTGTCTGTCGTCAGCTCGGCTGTGGAGTCGCCATCTCCACCCCAAACGGAGCAGAAGGAAGTGATCAACTCTGGAAAGCCCAATTTCACTGCTCAGGGACTGAGTCATTCCTGTGGCAATGCCCTGTGACTGCCCTGGGTGGTCCTGACTGTTCCCATGGCAACACCGCCTCTGTGATCTGCTCAGGTAAGACAGGGAAGGGCTACTGTATTTAGGATGCTCCTGGAGTGTAATGTCCCCAAAGCAGAGAGTAAGAGAAAACAGGCTTTAAAAAGAAGATATTCTGTAGTGAAATGTTTAATCTTGTTACTGAACTCAGGTTTCAGCTGCTCATTACTCAAGAATCCAACACTGAGAGTCGAATGTGGGGTAAAATTAAAGACAGCTTTATTGAGGAAACCAGCAGTTCTGGGAGACAGAGGACTAATGTGATAAAGAACCAGCTCCCCCTTGCTGATCAGAGGCAAGAGTTTTTAAATGGGAATTTCAGGAGTGCACAGGTGGAGGCAGGGGACAGGCTACCTGCAGAAAAGCACAGCTAGCTCCAGCAGTCATCTTGAAATAGGTCTGATCAGTGTCACCTTTATTGTTTGGAATACAGTTAATCATCAGTTCTAGTGGTCAGTCTGTTCCCATTTCCTTGAGGCCGATTCTTGGAATTGTGTAAGATGAAGAAGATTATGGGCTTCCCTGTTGACTCAGATGGTAAAGAATCTGCTTGCCATGCAAGAGACTCAGGTTCGATCCCTGGGTTGGGAAGATCCCCTGGAGAAGGAAATGGCACCCCACTAGTCTGGTCATCATGTAATTTACTTCTACCACCTGGTTGGGATTTCAGTATCTGCACAACAGCTCAAAGGATGTGGTTCAGAATGTTAGCTATAGCCCATGAGGAGGAACTAAAAATCCTTGACTTTGTTTAGGGTTAAACTATTATTCTTTTATCCTATTTGATGGTTTTCCTTTGTTTCAGAAATTTTTTCATTTCTGTGATTAAATTGATTCTTTGGCTAAGGATTTTCTACAGACAGAAGCAAGTGGAGGACATGAGGGTGGTCTGTCCTGAGAAGGCTCCGTTAAGGTCCTGCTCCATAACCTTCTCATTGTTCACTCATTTTTTCAAGGGAAAGAAGTGCTAAGAAATGCTAAGAAGTGCTATGTCAGGGAAAGAAATGCTTAGATGAATAATATTTTTATGAAACATTATTATTCAAGGATAATAATAGAGAACAAAGTACAAACAATAAGTGTACACCTAGGTCATGTTCCCCAACCCAGATCTACAAAGAGAACATTCACAGCACCACAGAATCACTATTGCCTCCCAACAACTGTGTCCTCCTCCTCTCCAGGGAAGACTGCTTACCTAAGACTTGTACTGCCATAGAATAATTTGTCAGTTTTTGAACTTTATGTATAACCATACAGAATGTTTTCTTTCGTGTCTAATTTCTTTGATTTCAAACTGTGCTTGAAATTCACTCATGATGTTGTTTATGGCAACACTGTATTCAGTTTTATTATGATAGAGTATTTGAATGATCACATGACCATGCGTTGATCCATTCAACTCATGGCAGAGATTTAAGTTTGTTGCCAGGTTTTGACTATTACAAATACAATGGTGCAAATTACCATGATGACGACTTTTGGAACAAATATTTCTTATGTTTTTTGTGTGTTTAATTCTGTCTTATATTTTTATTTTCTTAATGGTATGCTGTACTTCAGTGAGCCAAGTTACTAATCTTAAGTTCGACTTATCACCTTTTTTACTGTACATGTAGTGCTCCTTCAGTCAGTCAGTTCAGTTCAGTTGCTCAGTCATGTCTGACTCTGTGACCCCATGGACTGCAGCACATCAAGCTTCCCTGTCCTTCATTATCTCCTGCAGCTTGCTCAAGCTCATATCCATTGAGTTGGGGATACCACCCACTCATCTCATCTTCTGTCATCTCCTTCTCCTCCTGCTTTCAATATTTTTCAGCATCAGGGTCTTTTCCAATGAGTCAGTTCTTCCCATCATCTGGCCAAAGTATTAGAGCTTCAATTTCAGCATCAGTCCTTCCAATGAATATTCAGGACTGATTTCCTTTAGGATTGACTGGTTTAATATCCTTGAAGTCCAAGGGACTCTCAAGAGTCGTCTCCAACACCACAGTTCACAAGCATCAATTCTTCAGCACTCAGCTTTCTTTGTGGTCCAGCTCTCACATCCATACATAACTACTGGAAAAACTATAGCTTTGTTGGACCTTTGTTGGCAAAGTAACATCTCTGCTTTTTAATATGCTATCTAGGTTTATCATAGCTTTTCTTCCAAGAAGCAAGCATCTTTTAATTTCATGGCTGCAGTCAACATCTACAGTGATTTTGGAGTCCAAGAAAATAAAGTCTGTCACTGTTTTCATTGTTTCCCCATGTATTTGCCATGAAGTGATGGGACCAGATGCCATGGTCTTCGTTTTCTGAATGTTGAGTTTTAAGCCAACATTTTCACTCACCTCTTTCACTTTCATCAAGAGGCTCTTTAATTCCTCTTCGCTTTCTACCATAAGGGTGGTGTCATCTGCATATCTGAGGTTACTGATATTTCTCCCAGCACTCTAAGTTCCAGCTTGTGCTTCATCCAGCCCAGCATTTCTCATGATGTACTCTGCATGTAAGTTAAAGAAGCAGAGTGACAATATACAGCCTTGACGTATTCCTTTTCCTGTTTGGAACCAGTCTGTTGTTCCATGTCCAGTTCTAACTGTTGCTTCCTGACCTGCATACAGATTTCTCAAGAGGCAGGTCAGGTGGTCTGGTATTCCCATCTCTTTTAGAATTTTCCACAGTTTATTGTAATGCACACAGTCAAAGGCTTTTGCATAGCCAATAAAGCAGAAATAGTTGTTTTTTTTCTGGAACTCTCTGCTTTTTTGATGATCCAGCAGATGTTGGCAATTTGATCTCTTGTTCCTCTGCGTTTTCTAAAATCAGCTTGAACATCTGGAAATTCATGGTTCATGTGTTGTTGAAGCCTGGCTTGGAGAATTTTGAGCATTAGTTTGCTAGTGTGTTAGATGAGTGCAGTTGTGTGCTAGTTTAAGCATTCTTTGGCATTGTCTTTCTTTGGGATTGGAATGAAAACTGACCTTTTCCAGTCCTGTGGCCACTGCTGAGTATTCCAAATTTGCTGGCATATTGTGTGCAGCACTTTCACAGCATCATCTTTTAGGATTTGAAATAGGATTGTTATATAGAATGAAGTAAATCAGAAAAAGAAAAACAAATACTGTATAACATCACTTATATGAGGAATCTAGAAAAATGGTAGAGATGAACTTACTGCAAAGCAGAAATAGAGACACCAATATAGAGAACATCAAATGGATACTAAGAGGGGAAATGAAGAGTGGGATGAACTGGGACATTGAGGTTGATATATATACACTACTGATGTGCTGTGCTGGGCACTTAGTCGCTGAATCATATCTGACTCTTTGCAACCCCATGGGCTGTAGCCTGCCAGGCTCCTCTGTCCATGGGGATTCTCCAGGAAAGAATAGTGGAGTGGGTTGCCATACCCTCCTCCAGGGGATCTTCCCAAGCCAAGGATCAAACCCAGGTCTCTTGCATTGCAGGCGGATTCTTTACTGCCTGAGCCATCAGACTCAGAAGCCCTACACTATTGATACTAAGTATAAAATAGATATTACCTGGAGAATCCCATAGACATGGAGCCTGCTGGGCTACAATCCATAGCGTCACAGAGTCAGACACGACTGAAATGACTTAGCATACATGCACACATAAACTTTGCCAACAAATGTCCTTCTAGTCAAGGCTATGGTTTTTCCAGTGGTCATGTATGGATGTGAGAGTTGGACTATAAAGAAAGCTGAGCACTGAAGAATTGATGCTTTTGAACTGTGGGGGTTGGAGAAGACTCTTGAGAGTCCCTTGGACTGCAAGGAGATCCAACCAGCCCATCCTAAAGAAGATCAGTCCTGGGTGTACATTGGAAAGACTGATGTTGAAGCTGAAGCTCCAATACTTTGGCCACCTCATGCGAAGTGGTGACTCATTTGAAAAGACCCTGATGCTGGGAAAGATTGAAGGCAAGAGGAGAAGGGGACAACAGAGGATGAGATGGTTGGATGACATCACCGACTCAATGGGCATGGGTTTGGGTGAACTCCAGGAGTTGGTGATGGAGAGGGAGGCCTGGTCTGCTGCGGTTCATGGGGTCGCAAAAAGTTGGACAGGACTGAGCGACTGAACTGAGCACATAAAATATATAAATAATAGCCTATTGTATAGCACAGGGAACTCTACTCAGTGCTCTGTGGTGACCTAAATTGGAAGTAAATCCAAGAAAGTGGGGAGATATATATATGCTGTTGTTGTTTTTTGGTCGCTGAGTTGCTTCTGACTCTTTTGTGACCCCTTGGACTGTAGCCTGCCACACTCCTTTGTCCATAGGATTTCCCAGGTAAGAATACTGGAGTGGGTTGACATTTCTTTCCCCAGAGTGTCTTCCCAACCAGGGATGGAAGCCCAGTCTCCTATTTGGCAGGCAGATTTTTTACCATTGAGTCACCTAGCAAACCCATACATGTATATATAACTTATTAAATTTGCTGTACAGTAGAAGGTACCACAACATTGTAAAGCAATTATGCTCAAATAAAAATTAATAAAATAAATAAAATAAATTCTCTGTCAGGTAACTCTAAGAGCCAAATACCTTGGGAAATTTTTTTAATGTTTCTTTTTCCTCTTGTTTTCCATGAGATCTCCTTTATATAAGTGTTTTTAAAATCACAAACATTGTAGATAAAAAATTTTGTACAAATCCTTCAGAAAGGATTTTGTTTTGCTTCTTCTATTTAGGGGTAGATTAAGGATAGAGCAATTTATTTAACTCATTCTTAGGGCAAAGCTTGGCTTAAAACAGGAATCATGGTATTGTCAGGACCAGGACTGTTTATAGAGAAAGGGAACACTAAGATTATGGTAACTTTACTGGTATGTTACAGCTCTCATCTCAGCTTCATCACTAGGTCATTATTATTATTGGTTTTTTTATTTTGAACTTTTTACTTTGTGTTGGGTTTAGCCAACTAACAATGTTGTTATAGTTTCAGGTGAATAGCCAGGGACTCAGCCATACATATACATGTATCCACTTCCCCCCAAACTCTCCTCCCCTCCTAAAAATTATTTTGTTTAACTGAGTTTCCTGATCTTCAACCTTCCCAACCCTCTAATCATCACTGTTTCTTCAGGAAACCACACCCAGGTGCTGCCCCAGTGCAATGACTCCGTGTCTGAACCAGCAGGGTCTGCATCCTCAGAGGAGAGCGCCCCCTACTGCTCAGGTGAGGGTCCCACAGGACAGAAGACCGTTCCTATTCCCCAGGTCACCGCCCCATTGTCCCATTTCTCTCTCCTCAGACAGCAGACAGCTCCGCCTGGTGGACGGGGGCGGTCCCTGCGCCGGGAGAGTGGAGATCCTTGACCAGGGCTCCTGGGGCACCATCTGTGATGACGGCTGGGACCTGGACGATGCCCGCGTGGTGTGCAGGCATCTGGGCTGTGGAGAAGCCCTCAATGCCACGGGGTCTGCTCACTTCGGGGCAGGGTCAGGGCCCATCTGGCTGGACGACCTGAACTGCACAGGAAGTGAGTCTCACGTGTGGAGGTGCCCTTCCCCGGGCTGGGGGCGGCACGACTGCAGACACAAGGAGGACGCGGGGGTCATCTGCTCAGGTGGGTGCTGCACACTGTCCACAGGCTGGGGGAGGGATGGGGCCCTGGAAGACGGGGTCTGAGCTCTGAGGGAGAGATGCCCAAAGAACCAGAGAAAGAGGCTTCCCCCCATGGAGCCTGTGTTTCCAGCAGACATGAAGACCAGGTGCTTTCACTTCCTCCTGCAGCAGCTGAGATTCTGGTCCTTTCTTCTCGGTAGTGTTTCCTGGCAGAAGGTTTTCTCAGTTTTCCTTGAAATCGGGGCTCACTCTTCTGGTACATATGGTAGAGAAGTCTTAAAGCCAAGGTGCTAGTTTTTTTTGTTTTGTAACAAATTACCACATAGTTAATGATTTAAAACAACACATTTCTTTCCCTACACTTCTGTAGCTTAGATGTCCAGCAGGAATCTCACTGGACGGATTCAAGGTTTCAGTAGGGTCACATCACTTCTAGTCTCTGGGAAAGAATCTGTTTCTTGTCTTTTCAAGCTTCTAAAAACTGCCTTCATGCCTTTGTTCATAACCCCCTTCTGTTCATCATCAGACCAGCAATGCTCCACCTCTGTAACCGTTATACATATTCACATCTCCCTCTAGCCAGAATGAGGAAAAGTATTCCATTGTAAAGGATAGTGAGTCTAAGAATGTGATTAGACTGTGCTCATCTGGTTAATCCACCATATTTCAGGTTACTCTCAATGTCCTTACGCTAATCACATCTGTAAAGTTCCATTTGCCAGATAAGGAAACAGTCACAGGTCCATTTTCTATCTGCCTCCACATTGTCCACATCACATCCCTTTCATACACTCTTTTAGATGTTTTGTCAGGAAGCAGGAGTCAGCTCCCTCTCCCTGCAGGTGTCCAGGCTGGTCATCCTCACAGTTCATATCCACTACATCATGGTGGTAGAAATATTTAGAAAGACAGACACAGATGGACAAAGCCAGATAAAAAGGATACAGGTTTCACTCCGGTTATCTAATGGATTTGCTTCCTCAGCTGGGTCACAGATGAGTGTTCACAGTTTTGGGGAGAGAGGAAAACCCGGAGCACTGAGTGCAGTGCTTACTGTGTCCTGTCTTCTCCATTTCCATCTTAGAGTTCCTGGCCCTCAGGATGGTGAGCGAGGACCAGCAGTGTGCTGGGTGGCTGGAAGTTTTCTACAACGGGACCTGGGGCAGTGTCTGCCGCAGCCCCATGGATGAGGTCACCGTGTCCATCATCTGCAGACAGCTTGGCTGTGGGGACAGTGGAAGTCTCTACACTTCTGTTGGTCTCAGGGAAGGTTCTAGACCCCGGTGGGTAGATGGAATCCAGTGTCGGAAAACTGACACCTCTCTCTGGCAGTGTCCTTCTGACCCATGGAAATACAGTTCATGCTCTCCAAAGGAGGAAGCCTACATCTCATGTGCAGGTAACTCATGTCTGCTTCTGTGTCTGTCCCAACCCTGTAGGGTGTTATTAGTGAGATTTGATCTTTTAAAATCTAAGTGATGCATTTAAGTTGAGTTTATAAAATGAAGTTTGGATGGAGCTAATTTAATCCACATGTTCCAAACTTGCTTTACTAAAAGTTTTTAATTGGTATAATTGACATAACATTATATTGCTTGCTGTGCACAACATAATGCTTATATATTTGTGTATATTGTTAAATGATCACTACAATAAGTCTAGCTATATCCATAACCATACATGTAGTTAAATATTTTTCTTATATGATGAGGATGTTTAAGATGTATTTTCTCATCATCTTTCAAATAGACAGTACGGTATTCACTATAGTCACCATGCTGTATGTTATATCTCTTCACCTATTAATTTTATAACTCAAGTTTATACCTTTTGACTACATTTGCCCACACCAAATCCCCCATCTCTGGCAGCCACCAGCGACTCAGCATCTCTGAACTTGATTTTTGTTTTAAGATTACACATATAAATGAGATTTTATGGTATTTTTCTTTCTCTGTCTGATTTGTTTCACTTAGCATAATGCCCTCAAGGTCCATCCTTGTTGAAACTGGCAAAATTTTCTTCTTTTTTATGGGTGGATATATGTCTATATTGCATTTTCTTTATCCATTCATCCGTCAGTGAATACTTACCTTGTTTGGCTCTTGTATACATTGCTATAAAATACTAAAAAGTAATGCTGTTCAAGTGCTGCAGTCAATATATCAGCAAATTTGGAAAATTCATCAGTGGCCACAGGACTGGAGACGGTCAATTTTCATTCCAATCCTGAAGAAGGGCAATGCCAAAGAATGTTCAAACTACTGCACAGTTGTGCTCATTTCACATGCTAGCAAGGTTATGCTCAAAGTCTTTCAAGCTAGGCTTCAGCAATAAGTGAATTGAGAACTTCCAAGATGTACAAGCTGGGTTTAGAAAAGGCAGAGGAGCCAGAGATCAAATTGCCAACATTTGTTGAATCGTACAGTAAGCCAGAGAATTCCAGGAAAACGTCTGCTTCATTGACTAGACTAAAACCTTTGACTATGTGGATCACAATGAACTGTGGAAAATTCTTGAAGAGAGGAGAATACCAGAGCACCTTACCTGCCTCCTGAGAAACCTGTATGCAGGTCAAGAAGCAACAGTTGGAACTGGACATAAACAACTGACTGGTTCAAAATTGGGAAAGGAATTCGTCAAGGCTGTATATTGTCACCCTGTTTGTTTAACTTATATGTAGAGTGCATCATGGGAACTGCCAGGCTGAATGAATCACAAGCTGAAATCAAGATTGCTGTGAGAGATATCAACAACCTCAGATACGCAGATGATACCACTCTATTGGCAGAAAGAGAAGAGGAACTGAAGAGCTTCTTGTTGAGGGTGAAAGAGGAGAGTGAAAAAGCTGGCTTAAAGCTCAACATTCAACATTCTAAAAATTAAGATCATGGCATCTGGCCCCATCACTTCATGGCAAAGAAAAAGGGAGAAAGTGGAAACTGATTTTCTTTTCTTGGTCTCCAATGTCACTGCCGATGGTGACTGCAGCCATGAGATTAAAAGAGGCTTGCTCCTTGGAAGGAAAGGTATGACACACCTAGACAGAGTATTCAAAAGCAGAGACATCACTTTGCAGACAAAGGCCCATATAGTCAAAGTGATGTTTATTTCACTAGTCATGTATGGATGTGAGAGTTGGATTATAAAGAAGCTGAGTGCGCAAGAGTTGATGCTTTTGAATTGTGGTGCTTGGATGCCACAATTGAGTTGAGAGTCTCTTGGGCAGCATGGAGATCCAACCAGTCTATCCTAAAGGAAGTCAACTCTGAATATTCATTGGAAGGACTGATGCTGAAGCTGAAGCTCCAATACTTTGGCCACCTGATGAGAAGAGCTGACTTGTTGGAAAATACCCTGATGCTGAGAAAGACTGAAGGCAAAAGGAGAAGGGGGGCCACAAAGGATGAGATAGTTAGATAGCATCATCAATTCAGTGGACATGAATTTGAGCAAACTTTGGGAGAGAGTGAAGGACAGAGGAACCTGGCGTGCTGCAGTCCATGGGGTTGCAAAGAGTCAGACACAACCTAGCAACTGAACAAATATTGTTGCAGTGAACATTGGTTTTTCAAGTTAGTGTTTCTGTCAGATGAATACCCCAAAGTGAAATTGCCAAATCGTATGGCAATTCTATTTTTAATTTTTGATGCACCTCAATACTGTTTCCATAGGGGTTGCATCAACTTACATTCCCTCTAACTGTGCAAAAGCTTTCCTGTCTCTTCACATTCTCCTCAACTCCTTTTATTTCTTCTTTTTGATAAAAACCTTTCTAGAGGATATGAGGTCATATCTCATTGTGGCTTTGACCTGTATTTTCTGATGATTAGTAGTGTTGAGCACGTTTTCATGTACCTATTGGCAAGTTCTATGTATTCTTTAAAAAAAAATTTATCAGGTTCTCTGCCCATTTTTTGAAAGTCATATTGTTTGATTTTTGCTACTGAGTTGTGTGAGTTCCTTGTATATTTTGGATACTAATTTTTATCAGAAATATAATATGTAAATATTTTCTCTAATTGCATAGGTTGCTTTTTCATTTTGTTGATCGTTTCCTTAGTTGGGCAGAAGCTTTGTAGCCTTATGTGGTCCCAACTGCTTGTTTTTTCTCTTGTTCTCTTTGATTTTGGTGTCAAATCCAAAAAATCCTCATGAAGACTGATGGCAACGATTTTATTTTCTGTTTTTGCCTGTAGAAATTTTATGGCTTCAGGACTTGTGATCAAGTCTTTAATCTATTTTGAGTTAATTTTTGTGAGTGGTGTAAGATAGTGGTTCCGTTTCATTCTTTTGCATGTGGCTGTCCAGTTTTCCCAGTGCCATTTACTGAAAAAACTGTCCTTTCCTCATTGTATATTCTTGAGTTCTTTGTCAAAAATTAATTCATTTTACAAATGTGGGTTTATTTCTGGGCTCTCTGTTCTGTTCCATTGATCTCTGTGTCCATTTTTATGCCAACAACATACTGTTTTGATTAATATAGCTTTGTAATATGTTTGAAAACAGGAAGCTTGACACTTCTAGCTTTGTTACTCTTTCTCAAGATTGCTTTGGTATTCAGTGTCTTTTGTGGTTCCATGAAAATTTTAGGATTATTTGTCTGTATCTGTGAAAATTTCCATTGAAATTTTGGTAAGGATTGCAGTGAATCTGTAGATTGCTCTGGGTAGTATGGGCATGTTAATAATATTAGATCTTCCAATCTATGAGCACAGAATATCTTTCCATTTATTTGAGTCTTCTTCAGTATCTTTCATCAATGTCTTATAGTGTTCAGTGTACAGGTCTTTCGCTTCCTTGGTTAAATTTATTCCTGGATATTTCATTCATTTTCATGCAAATGCAAATAGAATTGTTTTCTCAGCTTCTCCTTATGGCAGTTTGTTGTTAGTGCATAGAAAGGCAACTGATTTTTGTATATAGATTTTTCATTCTACAACTTTACTGAGTGTATTAGTTCTCATATCTTAGGTGAAGTCTTTAGGGTTTTCTATATATACTATCATGTAAGGGAGTCTCCTTCCTCATGAGTCTGATGGTAAAGAATCCATCTGCAATGCAAGAGACCCGGGTTTGATCCCTGGGTTGGGAAGATCCCCTGGAGGAGGGAATGGCAACCCACTCCAGTATTCCTGCCTGGAGAATCCCAATGGGCAGAGAAGCCTGGCAGGCTGCAGTCCTTGGGGTAGCAAAGAGTCAGAGACGACTGAGCGACTAACACTTTCACTTTTCACAGTGCAAATAGTGTCAGTTTTGCCTCTTCCTTTCACATTTGGATGTCTGATTTTCTTTTATTGCCTGATGGATCTGGATGGGACTACCAAAACTAAGCTGAACAAAAGTGGTGAGAGTAGATAATTTTGTCTTGTGTTTGATTTCAGAGGAAAAGCTTTTGGTTTTGTACAGTCAAATATGATGTTAGCTGTGAACTTCTCATATGGCCTTAATTATATTGAGATGCAATCCTTCTATAACTACTTTGTAAAAGAGTTTTTATGATACATGGATTTTGAATTTGTCAAGCTTTTTCTGCATCCTTTGAGATATGATTTTTACCTTCATTTTGCTTATTTGGTGTATCACATTGATTAGTTTGTGAATGTTGAGCTATCCTTGTATCCTTGGAACAAACATCACTTGATTATGGTGGATGTTTCTTTTAGTGTATTGTCAAATTCAGTTTTCTAATATTTTGTTGAGGATTCTTGCACCTATATTTATCAGAGTATTAGCCCGTAATTTTCTTTTCTTGTGGTGTCCTTCTCTGGTTTTGGTATCAGAATAATGTTGGCCTCATAAAATGAGTTTGGAAGTGTTTCTTTCTTCTGTTTTTGGAAGAGTTTGAGAAGGCTCCACCACTAAATACTGTTACATTGGGAATTGGGATTTTGAAAATAAATGTTGAATGAAATAAATAAGTGTTGGGGAGGGCAACAAATAGTCAAACCATAGAACCTTACTTCCTTCAACATTTCTCTCTGTTTCTCTCTCTTCTTCCCTCCCCCTCCACATACTCAAACACACACACCCTATTCAGGTACACCTTGAATGGTATGCTGGATGTTGCCTGAAACCCATAGCTAAGAGAATGTGGGGACAGATACTTCAAAAGCAGAGGCTCACTCCCTTCCTTGCCTCTCTTTTTTCATCTCTTTGTCATTAGGCATTAAACTATGACACCTTTTATTGATGATATTTTTCCTACAATTAAACACTGAGAATTGAGAGGTGGTAAAGTCTTTGACCATGAAAATGAGCAACACCCTCACAAAGGTCCCACCATCATTTTCTCAGAGGTTCTCTGAGTAGAGTCCGTAGAATGTTTGATAGGATGATCTGGAAAGAATATACAAATTTTGATACTTTATGACAGGTACTATTTACCCTTCTGGTTTTTTGTGTTGCTTTGAATTTGTATTGATTTCTCTCAGCTTCAATTCTTTTATATATACTTTTCAGTCTTTTGTTTGTTATTTCTGCATCTTCTCAATACAAATTTTTCTCAGTAGGTTTTTTTTTTTACTCTATTGCAAAAATTTTTGCCTTACTCTGTGTACATATGTGTGTACATATATCTTCTTAGAATTCTACTAAGTCTTTCCTGTATATTTCCTTTTTAAGGGATTCCTAACCAACACTATGGGCTTTTCTGGTGGCTCAGACAGCAAAGAAACTGCCTGCAGTGCAAGGAGACCTGGGTTCGATTCCTGAGTAGGGGAGATCCATCAGAGAAAGGAATAGCAATCTACTCCAGTATTCTTGCCTGGAAAATCCTATGGACAGTGTAGCCTGGTGGGCTGCATTCCATAGGTCACAAACCGTCAGACACGGCTGAGAGACTAACACACACACATATAACCAACACTGCATTGTAGATCAATTATCTTCCAATTAAAATAAATTTAAAAAAGAGTTTCCTTTGACAAGAGTAGTCTTTACTTGCCCACTTGTTACCGTGAATAGTAGGTTAGAGTAACTTATAATCTATCTAATAATTTTCCATTAAAATTATGTATGTGAGATTTTGAATATAAATTAACTCTGTTCTTCTGGGCTGATTAATTTAATATGAGCTATTATCATAGACTATTTCCATTCAGTTATATTTGGTTTACTATTTCACTGATTAGTGTGAATTTAAAGTTTTATTTTACTGAATTTTATTCATCTATTCATTCATTCAATAAATATTTATCAAGCCCCTATCTAGGTATTTAGCAAAGGTTTTCCATAGATATTTGTTGAATGAGTGCATACAATGTGCAGGCACTGTCCTAACAGCAGAAGCATGGCATATATAAGATATACAAGGTCCTTCTTCTAATGGAACTTTCATTCAGAGGGGTGTGTGTGTACATTTGTAGATGTCTGTATTTATGTTTGCTGTGGGAATGTGAAGACTGAGAAACAAGTAAATATTTAAGGTAATTTCAGCTGGTGATCAGAGGCAGTGAGTTTCAGCCCAGGAGATAATAAGCCTGTGTTTTCATGTGTCCTTTGCACTGAGTCAGACCTTAGATAATCTTATTTGGGGACAAGACCACGCCAGCTGTCCCTGATCCACTCTTTCCCTGTTGTTTGCAGGAAGAAGACCCAAGAGCTGTCCAGCTGCTGCCCCCTGCACAGGTACGTCAGCCCCGCCCCTCCCCAGGGCTCCCAGGGGCTCCTTCCTCCCACCAGGGGAGTCACAGGAGGGGCTGCTGCCTTTTCAGACAGAGAGAAGCTCCGGCTCAGGGGAGGAGACAGCGAGTGCTCAGGGCGGGTGGAGGTCTGGCACAGCGGCTCCTGGGGCACCGTGTGCGATGACTCCTGGAGCCTGGCAGAGGCCGAGGTGGTGTGTCAGCAGCTGGGCTGTGGCCCGGCCCTGGAAGCCGTGCGGGCCGCGGGGTTTGGCCCTGGAAACGGGAGCATCTGGCTGGACGAGGTGCGGTGCGGGGGCCGGGAGTCCTCCCTGTGGGACTGTGCTGCGGAGGCCTGGGGGCAGAGCGACTGCAAGCATGAGGAGGATGCTGGTGTGAGGTGCTCTGGTGAGTGAGGGGCTCGGGGTCCGTCCTGGGTGAGCTGGGGCAGCAAGGCGGCAGTGGGCTGGGCCGGGCCTGGTGTGGAGTTCGTGTTCAGACAGCGTCCCATTGCTGGGGCTCTGATCTAGGACTTGGAGCTGGGAGGACTGAACACTGATGTTGTGGAGACTGGGGGGTGATTTCAGGCTCAGGAGAGAAAAATGGGTTTGCCCTGCATCCTGGCCAATTCCCTTTCCTCACACTGCTGTTTTTCTCTTTAGGTGTAAGGAAAACAGTGCCCCCGACTGCAGCAGGTACTGGGAACACCCATGGCCAGGAGAGAATACTCAGGTCTGGGGGCCTGTTCTCTGGGCCCTCTGACAGCTCAGGAGAGGAAAGAGCCTGAGGAGCCCTGGCTGGTGGGGAGGAGCCCAGGGTGATATGTTGGGGAACTCCTCTGCCTTGGTTCCTGGGGCCACATTTTTCTCATAACTGGGATACTAGGGAGATGGGTTCCTGTGTTGCAGAATCTAAGGTTCTCCCACCTGCCCCTGAGTGTTGCTCCTCATCAGTGAGGTGCGGGTCCCAGGACTGTTTGACGCTCTGTCTCCTGAAGCCCAAGGAGAAGAGATGAGCCGGGTCCTCAGAGGCTGTCTTGGCAGGGCAGCTCCCTGACCATCCCCGGCTCTGCCTCGGGGCCACACTGGCCGAGTGGAGTTGACTCATCTCAAGATGAGACCTAGGGGAGCCAAGTCACTGTCAGTGCACTTGTGTCTGAGGCTGGGATGCCATCGTCTGGAGCCCCTGGGAATGCTGCCACAGGGGGTTTCTCTGTGCCCAGGACCTTCTCCACACCCTGTTGCCTTGTTCTCTTTAGGGTCCAGGCCAGTTTCAAGTCCTCTCCCTGGCTTCTTCTCCTTGCCTGGGGTCCTCTGCCTCATCCTGGGGGCCCTTCTCTTCCTGGTCCTCATCATCCTGGTGACTCAGGTGCTCAGATGGAGAGCAGAGCACAGAGGTGGGCTGCAGGGGGAACTGGGGACCAGGGAGAGTGTGTGCAGGCAGGTGAAGGGGCGGTGTGAGGAGGGGAGCCTGGGCCAAGTCTCTGTTCTGAGTCTGAAGAGCTCCATGTGCTCCGTGCTGAGCTCTAAGGGCTGAGTAGACAGAGGTTCTTAGGACTGGGGTGTGAACTCAGGGTTTCCACGTAAGTCATAGCCTCTCCTATGAGACCAGCCAGAATTGGGGCTGACCTGTGGATTCAGGTCAGATGAGGGGAGAAGGTGCTGACACGGTGCATGGGGTGGGAGATGATGCCGAGGTCCAGGCAGGCTCCGTGTGAGTATCGGGGAGATGAAGGTGGGCTGGTTGGACTGGGGTGTCTGGGGTGGCACCTCTGACCTGCTAGGGGATCTCTCAGCCTTATCCAGCTATGAAGATGCTCTTGCTGAAGCTGTGTATGAGGAGCTCGATTACCTTGTGACTCAGAAGGAGGGTCTTCTGGGCAGCCCAGGTGGGTGTCTCTGTCTGCCCTCCTGGGACCTCTGGTTGTCACACCCACTGGGTGTGCACATTTTCTCAGCATCTGCAGACCCGACACATTCCCCAGGTTCACAGAGGTGGCTCTCCAAAGTGGCAGGATGGCCTCTCACAGCCCCAAGAGCCTCCAGCCTCTGTCTACACTGCAAGAGCCAGACCCATCCCTTCTCAGCTTTAACATTGGTCCCATGGGTGTGGGAGGGTCATTCTGTGTGTTGTGTGATGTTTCTCCACTTTAGGCTTCCTGTCAGATGGTGAGGACAACAATGACTCCAGATCCACTCCAGGTAATAGAGGTGGACCTGCTTCAGCTGAGTGTTGCGGAAGAGAGTTTCCCTCCTCATAGAGAGGAGATGTAAGGGAAGAGTCTTTCTTTGATGGACCAGAGGGATCCCTTGTGTCTAGATAGGGTCTGTCCTTCTCCTTCTCTGGGTGTTCTGTGATGTCTCACATTTGGGGCTGGGCTCTCTGTGTTCAGAACCACAAGAGACACACATTGGCTTTAAAAATAACATCTGTAAAGCACAGTTTGTCAAAATACTTTAGTAATGCTCAATGGTGGGAGAGTTGCTTGGAGATATATGTTTTCAATCAGGAAATATTAAGATATGTAAGGTCATGTTTTGATTTATGGACACATCAAATTGAAACATGGTCTTAGAGAAAAAAATCTTTTAAAACAAGGAGTGACAGGTGCCTGTTTTTAGCAGCTCAGAAATGCTGGGTCAGAAGGGATCTTAGGTATTTCCCAGACCAACCCACCTAGTGTGGTTTCATCTGACCCCTGCTCTGCGCTCAGAAGCCCCAGATCAGAAGACCTATGCCCTTGGTGAGGATTATGATGATGCTGAAGAGGTACCAGTACCTGGGGCTCCTCCTGCCTCTCAGGGGAGTGAGGAGGAAGTGCTCCCAAAGAAGGAAGATGGGATGACGTCTCAGACAGGTGAGTGGAGTTAGCTGATCCCCTGTAATCTTTGGTCTCTGTCCCGGAAAGAGTGAATTTGAACTCAATGTCCAGCCTCTGTACAGTTTCTCATGCATTTGAGAATCTCATGCATGGGCAATCTCTTGCATTTGATGGGCTTTCCCTGGTGGCTCAGATGGTAAAGAATCTGCCTGCAATGCAGGAGACCTGGGTTTGATCCCTGGATCAGGAAGATCCCCTGGGGAAAGGAATGGCTATCCTCTCCAGTATTCTTGCCTGGAGAATCCCATGGATAAAGGAGCCTGGCGGGCTACAGTTCATAGGGTTGCTAAGAGTCAGACACAACTGAATAACTAGCCCTTCACTGCCTGGAGGCAGGTCTTCTCAGAGCTCCTGTGTGAGCATAGGTCTCCTGTGATGCAGGGTTTCCCCATGAGCTGAGGCCCCAGAGACCACATGGACTGGATCTGAGAAGACAGCTGGGATCCATCCTCACTGTAACTGATATGAGATAGTCTGAGCCTCCCTGCCCACCCCTGGGTCCCATGGATGCTTTGTCATCACCATTTGCTTTGTTATAGCCACGCTTTCCGGGAAACAGACTCACTCAGAAGGACAATGCAGGTAGTGGAGTGCAGTTTATTATGCCGGCGGGCCCAAGGCAGAGTCTCCTCTTAGCCAAGGACCCCGTCCAGCATTTGTGAAAATCTTTTATACCCCATGCGTATGTGTCCAGACCCACCACCTACCCCATGTGTACGTGTCTAAGCCCACCTCCTACCCCATGTGTACGTGTCCAGACCCACCACCTACCCCATGTGTACGTGTCTAAACCCACCACCTACCCCATGTGTGCATGTCTTAAACAGTCAATAGTCAATAAGCCCGCAGTTACATTCCAACCAGTTAATAATCGATAAGCCTGTGATTACATCCTGACAGATACGAAAAAAGTTTATGACCTGTCCAGAGACAGGTGTGATTACGGTATGCTTCCTCTTAGGCAATGAGTAGCCTGGATGTGGTCTTCAAGATTCCTCTGTCTGGAGGGGGTCTTATCCTTCCATTGTCATCCTCCCAGGCACTAAGCAGAGAGTTCAGAGTCCACTGGAGAGGCAGTCGAGCACAGCCAGCATGGACAGGCCTGAGATGGAGTTCAGGCCCTATGAATTCCTTCTTCATTCCCCCCTCTTGATGCTCTTAGTTCCCATAACGAGCATCACTCATTGAGATATATTGTACCTTAGCCCTCCTGTCACCCACATGAGAGAATGCTATCAACCTCTGGGTTACAAAATTCACAAGACATTGTAGGAAGCAGGGCCCACAGAGCAGTATGATTAAGATGACTATAACAACAGTTACAATGGTTTTCCACCAGTCTCCCTTTACCCAGGAGAGAACTGAAGTCCAAAAGGGAATATTTTCATTAGACATGGCTTTCACTTGATTTTGCATATCCTTCAAGGCAGTAGATACATTTCCAGACAGGTCAGGGATGTACACACAACGACTTTAATTACGGTGCAAGTCCCTCCTTGGGCTGCTGTGCGTATGTCTAATGCCATCTTATTTTGAATTACTGCCTTCCTCATCTGAATCTGTTCTTCGTTCAAAGCTTGAATGGCTTTTGTACTGTCTAAGAGGGCCTGTTTAGTGAAATTAGTTAAGGCCTCTACCTTAACCATGATATCTGTTGTTCCTACAGAGGGTACAAACAAGGCAGCAAGATAGTCATACCATTGGAACACAGATCGTGTCCATCTTGCATGCAGATAAGGCAGGTTTACTGGAGGCTGGTGTAGGCCAGGCTTAATACTGCCATGGGCGAAAGCAAATCCTAATGTGCAACACCCCACCCAGCCAACTGGTAACCATGGCCATAAGTTAAGCCCACAGAGCCACTGGGTCCCATTGGGGGCTACCCAGCGGATTCCAGGATTATATTTCCAGTCGGAACCGGGCCACTGAACAGACTGATTGGGGTGATAGGTAACTTCCAAGATTTGTTTACATTTTTCAGGGGGCAAATAACCCATATATTTTAATTCTTTTGGGTCTAGGGGGTGGTCTCCAAATCCAACTTTCTGTTCTTTTTGTTCCCAGCAAATAGTAGCAGGGGTAATCAACTGTCCTTTCTCAGGAGTCATCCAGAAATATTCATCCCAGACCTGGTAGTATTGCTCAAGGTACCGGGAGGCCTGTCCCCCTTGTGTAAGAGAACCCTTCTCCTTTTTATTTTTCATATATGAGGTATAAGCCTTTGTTGCTTCCGTAAGGCTGGTGTTCATGTTAAATGTAACCCTATGTCCCTGGCCCATTTATGGCTTCTTCTTACACCAGGAGAGCAAAGAAAGGTTATGGTTGGTGAGAGAGAGAAAAGTTCCTTTCTGTTGCTCTAAGAAGGAACACAGTGGTATAAAGTCCCCATAACAGAGTGGTGATACCCACAAGGGGAGTCCGTCCATTACTGACAGGGGCATGGCCCCACATACCCAACAGTTGGAGGAGTTGTGGAAGTTCGCGTGAGAATGTGCCCACGAGATGAAGACGTTGTCCTGTGCAGGAACACTGGTCAGGTTCAGAATTGCGTTGATGAGGCCGAGCAGCAGGAGTCATTTACCCAGCTCCATCCTGTAGAGGGCTCGTCCAGGATCTCGTTCTCTTCTTCCTCTTCAGAATGATCTTGGTTCCCCGTGGGTCGGTGGGGTCCTTCTGGGTGGTCCACTCATCGTCTTCCGGGTCAGTGTTGTATGCCTTCTTCACTCTGGTGTGATGGATCCAAGGGGCAATGCCTGCAACTTTAACTGCAGTAGGGGTAGTTAGAATAACATAAGGGCCCTTTCACCAAAGGGCTAGCAAATCATGTTCCCAATCTTTGACCCATACTTGGTCACCAAGTGTAAACTCATGAATCTGTTCCCCAAGGGGGAACGGCACCCTTTCTTGTACAAACTTAGTTACCCAATTTATTACCTTACCCAGTTCCATCTGCTGTGAAATCCTATCCCCCCTTACCTGAGGCAAATTTGTTGACACCTGTTTTATTATGGGAGGAGGCCTCCCATACACAATTTCATATGGAGAATAGCCTTGGGACTGTGGGGTCATCCTGAGTCTGAGCAGAGCCATCGGAAGGAAGTCGACTCAGGAGCAGTCAGTCTCTCTGATCCACTTGGAGAGTCTCTTTAAGTGTCCGGTTGGTTCATTCCACCATCTCAGAACTCTGGGCCTATATGCAGTGTGCAGTTTCCATTTGATGTTTAAAGTTTTGCTTACTTGTTGTACTAAATCAGCTGCAAAAGCCGGGCCATTGCCTGGTCCAATGCTGGTAGGAAATCCAAATCTGGGAACCATTTCCCTAAGCAGGCACCGGGCTACTTCTGATGCTCTTTCAGTCCAGGTAGGAAAAGCTTTTACCTATCTCAAGAATGCACATATCATGACCAGCAGGTAATGGTAGTGTTGGTGAGGTTTCATTTCAGTGAAGTCCACTCCCAGGTGTTCAAGGGGCAGTGTGCCTTTCAGCTGAATACCCAGAGGATTTTGTCTGAATACCTGAGAGGCAGCATTAACCTGAGAGCAGGCAGCATGGCCTAGGTGGGTCGCTTGGTGTGTTTGGCTTACCAGAGTGTGTGCCAGCTCCTCCGGTACCAATAATTTGTCACTTGACAATTCCCACCATCTCTTTTCAGTCTTGATGGCCCCTTCTGCTCTGGCTAACCCAACAACTGTTGTCCTTGTTTTATCAGGCTAGTGCCATCAGTATATAGGACCCAATTAGGGTCTGGAACCTTGAGCCCTTCTTTAAAACAAACCGCAGATACCTTACCTCCTCTTTGTAGATTGTGCCTTCTTCTTCGACACCCGGTAACCTGCTTTCATCAACAGCTGGAGCAGTGCATTTGTCCCTTTCCAGCATTTTTCCTTGGTCTCAGGCAGCCAGCAGCAGGTCATCCCCGTATTGTAGGAGCTGACATCCATACTTCTTCTGGATGGAATGAGTCCAGATCAGAAGCCAAGGCTTCCCCAAAGATGGCTGTGGAGTTAGCCTTTGTTATCTGGTGCTCCCGACTGGATCTTCCCATTCAAAGGCAATGATGGGCTGTGATGCTGGGGCGAGGTGTATGCAGAAGAAGGCATCCTTGAGATCTAGGCAAGTGTAAACTTTAGTCCTCGGCGGGAGGAGGCTAAGTAAGGTATAGGGGTTTGGAACAGTGGGGTGTAAAGTCACAGTAGCCTGGTTGACTAGCCTGAGATCTTGTACAGGCCTATGGTCCTGTCCTCCTTCCCTGTTGACTGGCAGGATTGGCGTATTCCAAGCCGACTGTCACTCTACTAGAATGCCTGTTTGTTTCAATCTATTGATGTGGGGCAGTATGCCGGTTCAGGCCTCCATCCATAGCGGGTACTGGCGCCCTCTAACTGGGATGGTACCTGGTTTGAGTTCCATTATCACTGTGGCATGATGTTTAGCCAGCCTGGGGGGAGGGGGGATTGTCTTCCACCCAGACCTCAGGGAATAATTGAGTTAGCTCTCTCATGCTTCGGCCCACCCGGTTCTGCCTTCAGAGGCTCATGCAACCTCCACTCATCTTGGGGTGGTATTGAAAGAGAGGGCAAATAAGTCATAGAGTCCATCCAGAAGGTGGGCCTCTCCTCAGGGGAGAAAGTCACCTGTGCTCCTAGTTTGGAGAGCAAGTCTCCTCCCAACAGGGGACTGGGCACTCAGGAATGTCACTTGGTGCCCCCCACCCCCATCTGACACTTTCTGGGCTGGCAAAATGATTTAATCTTCTCTTCTCCCGATACCCCAGTTACAGCAGTAGTCTTTTTGGACAGAGGTGCCACAGGTTTTGTTACTACCGACAGTTCTGCTCCTGTATCCACCATGAAGTCAATGTTTTGGTCCCCCACTTTTAAGGTCACCGTGGGCTCTCAGGGACCTGATATCTCTGAGCCCTAGCAGCCCTAGTTAATTTCTAAGTCAGCAAGCACCACAACTGCGGGAGCTTCCTCTTCCTTCCTTGCCTTAGGGCATTCATTCTTCCAGTTGCCAAAAGCTCGGCACCACTGGTTTGGCTGTAACAGGCCCAGGGCTTCCCTTGGGACCGGCTGAAGGACTGTCCTGTCCCTGGGGCAGATGAGGTTTTCTGGAGGGCCGGAGTTAGACTTTCCCAGAGCAGCAACTTGCACTGTAAGTCTCTTGTCTGTTCTCTTTCATTCCCTCCAGCTCTCTGGCAGAGCGCGGTCTCTGCTTAATTCCAACGTCTCCCTCCCCCTCTTGTCAGTACTCACCGGGAGAGGCGGGTATAGCTTGGGCGGTTTGGTTGGAGCAGGATCCTGGAAGTGTTGGCCAGAGGCTTCCTTCACCAGGATCGGAGCCTGCCCAAACAGCGGCTCTACGAACTCCGGGAAAGCTGGTGGAGGAGTAGCGGCTGTTGCAGAAACTTCACCTGGCCCTGGATCGGGCATTAAGGAGGCCTCCGGTCCTGGTGAAGCACTGGGAGGCAGGCGTGTCATTATCCAGCATGGGGGAGGGGTCAGGTCATCCCCGTCCAAATCCTGTAGAATTTCCTTTTTGATCATCAGTCAATTTTTGTGCCCTTAATATTTTTCTCTTTCCCTTCTGGATACAGAACCTTGTCCAAGTAGGAGGGTCTCAAGCTAACCCTAGCCATGAGTCAATAGATGGATATTGATCCAGGTGTCCTGGCTCTCCTGTGACTACTGTATAGATTGCTTCCACTATTTTTAAGTTCACGGTGTTCTCTGGTGGCCATCCTGCTCCCATAGGGGGCCATTCGACCTCACAGAGTATGTGGAGGCAGTTAGGCTTCATCTTCACCTCATAGTCTCCTCTTAATCCCTTCTTTAAAATTTTCACTCCAATACAGTTGCCTTAGATTCACTTCACCCTATCTTGCTTACCTTCTCAGACCTTCTTCTACATTTCCTTTTCGTTCTGTCTACGAAGTTCTCAGTACCCTATGTACTTCTGATATTTCCACTCAGTGATACTTAAATTGCCATTCTGCCTCCTTCCTAATTGGGGTGAGAAGAGCCTTACCTGCCATATCCCAGAGGGAGAAGGGGGATCAGCGTGTCTTCACCTGCTGGTCAGCACAGCTAAACCAGAACATTACATGGTCCAAGACTGTTTCTCCCTTAAAGTCCATTCTGCCTTGGTGGGCTTGATCAGGTGTGGACGAAAACACAGATGGGTTAAATATCTCATGTCCCAGGCCATCTCCGGAAAAGCCAATTCATACTCACTTCTGTTTCCCCCTCCTTCTAGCCTAACAGTTCCGGGGGGGTGGGGGGGGGTCAAGAATTTCACAGCAGACAGGACACCTCCTGGGGGAGGGCAGAATACGAGCATACAAGGACCAGTTTCCTATCCTAAAAATCCCCTGGCGATCGCTTGGTAATAATTTTCCCCAAGACGGCGTCGACACACCTCCTAAATGTCCTTCACAAATTTCCTTCCTAAACCCTAGCATGCTCGTCGACCTGTGTACCAAGCAATTGCCACCTGCCTATTCCAGGCTCCTGTGGGTCCCCGCTCCTTCTAGTCCCTCCCAGGGGGGTGATCAGGCCCCCTCTTCCACCCTGCTGGGTGGGTTCCTCCTCACCTGAGCGCTCAGTTCCCCTGCTGCCGTGCACTACCTGCCAAAGCGAAGAAACCGGGCTTTGAAAGGCTGAATTCTTCCAGAGGGGCGAGGCGCCTTCCCCCCTCTAGGAGATTCAAGCTACAAAGCCTCGGGGTGGCCTCAAATGAGACCTGTCTCCTCAAAATGAGGAGTTTCCCGGCCAATGCACCAAATGTTATAGCCACACTTTCCGGGAAACAGACTCACTCAGAAGGACAATGCAGGTAGTGGAGTGCAGTTTGTTACGCCGGCGGGCCCAAGGCAGAGTCTCCTCTTAGCCAAGGGCCCCGTCCAGCATTTGTGAAAATCTTTTATACCCCATGCGTACGTGTCCAGACCCACCACCTACCCCATGTGTATGTGTCCAGACCCACCACCTACCCCATGTGTACGTGTCTAAACCCACCACCTACCCCATGTGTACGTGTCTTAAACAGTCAATAGTCAATAAGCCCGCAGTTACATTCCAACCAGTTAATAATCGATAAGCCTGTGATTACATCCTGACAGATACGAAAAAGTTTATGACCTGTCCGGAGACAGGTGTGATTATGGTATGCTTCCTCTTAGGCAATGAGTAGCCTGGATGTGGTCTTCAAGATTCCTCTGTCTGGAGGGGGTCTTATCCTTCCATTGTCGTCCTCACAGGCACTAAGCAGAGAGTTCAGAGTCCACTGGAGAGGCAGTCGAGCACAGCCAGCATGGACAGGCCTGAGATGGAGTTCAGGCCCTATGAATTCCTTCTTCAGCTTAACTTGCTTCCTCCTCACTGTCTGGCCTCCTTGTCTCTGTTCTAAATCATACCTCTCTTTCCTCTTTCAGGCTCTTCTCTAAATGTCTCTAGAGGAGAAGCTGATCCTGGGGAAGGAGAAGAGAGCCCCTGGCTGCTCCAGGGGGAGACTGGGGACCCTGGGTACGATGATGCTGAACTAAGTGCCCTGGGAACATCCACAGTGACTTTTCCATGATGTTGTATTAAATATAAGATCATGCCACAGATATTCTAATTGCCTGTATCTCAATAGAATAGTGCTGATCTGTGATTGTGTTATATGGAAATTGCTCAAATGAAATATTCTGAATAAAGTAAAAAATTTTTTTGCTTTGTTAATTTTTACCAAGTTCCATGTCAAATGCTTTTAGAGGATTGGCTCTGAAACACCATTTTCCTCAAAATACAAGATGAGTGCACTGCCCTGTTTTCTCACCTCCTTCAAAGGCTAATGAGAGCATGACTTTGCCCAGGAAGACAGATGCTCCAGGTCATTCTTACTAATAAAAAGCACCTAAACTTGGTCCACATTCACACTCTCCTTCCTAGCAAGATAAATTGTCTACCAGAAAATATAGTCAGAACCTGGTAGGTTATTTTATTTGGTGGGAATGCTTAGGACTCTAAGCCCTGGAGACAGCATCTCAGTAGCTCTGAGAAAATTGCTCCAAGGAGGCAGGAAGGGAAGTCAGGCTGTATACAAGTTTGCAACAAAGGGAGCAGGAAGTCTGAACATCAAAGATCAGGTATCAAGTTAAGGAATTTAGCATGCTATGTATGGGAAGATGCAAGCCTCTGGTCTCACTGAATTCATTCCTTTCATATGCAGCTTAGCTATCTGGGGCCAATCCTGTTTCCTTGTTCACCTTAAGGAGTGGCAGATGGCTGCTTCTTGCATTTCCCCAGCTCCTCAGCGATCTCCATGGGGAGTGGGAGCATCCCCTGGATCATAGTCTTGGGATCCCTCAATCATGTTTGGAGGCCAGAAATCGCTGATGGTTGTTACATTTCTTGTTGATTGATATGGCAGGAGATATTTTCATTTCACAAACTCATGGTAAAAACCCAATCCTGAACATTCCTGTATGTTCTTCCCTGAGATGTCACATCACCTGTTTTTAACCTATTCTTGGGCAGGAGACTTGGGTGTGAGTCTCAAAGTAGGAGTTTGCTGGTGGGAGAGAATGGATACAGTTTTCCTTATCCTGCTTAAGAGTTCATGGGTCAATTAAAACTCTAACTCTAGGTAACTACCTCTGCCTTTTCCTCTCTCATTCCCTAGGTTACTTTATCTGTTTATTCCTCAGGCAGATATAGATTCCTCCTTGCTCTTCTCCCATGTCTAGTTGTTATCAAATCCTTATGAATCCATTCTTTCCATCCCTGTCTACTATTTCTTCAGAACGTTGCCATTTCTTGTCTGTTCAATTATCTAGCCTTCTGAGCAAATTATATCAGCTCATATCTCTCTCTGGATGGCAAATTGGTACTCACCCACACCCTGCATCCACGTGGGACAGAGGGCAAGAAAGTGGAGACCTAGGCAGAGGGGATTCAGAAGAAGGGATAGATGGGAAAATCAGGTTGTTTGTCTATTTATGTTTCAAAGATGTAGATGGAGGGGTCTGATATGACTGAATTCTTAAAGGAAGAATTTCAGACCAATGGGCTCCTCTGAAGATGTACTGTTTCAGGATTGCTTTAATCTGGTTACTACTGAAAATGTAAACGTGATCCTGCTGTGATTCTTCAGGGTAGAGAGAGCTGTCATGTAGGAGTGGCCAAGTAAAGATTACATTTCACAACACCACCCCTCCCCCCCACCCTAATTTCATTGTGGACATGTGGAGAGGCTGCTGAACTAATATAAGACCTGAGAGTGATGGCCTGGTTGTGAGTTGAACCCACCCAGTTCCTGGCTGATGGCTCTGCATGGTGTCCAGGGCTCTGACCTACAGTCACGCTTGCAGTCTTCATAGTTCTAGGCTGTGCTTGGGGATGGGAAGGTGCCCAGGACTTCTCCCAGGGCAGCTTACATGGCTATTCACCATTGGGAAGTGATGAAATCAATGACATATGATGAAAGAAATAAAGAATACCCACCAAGAAGCTCAGGAAACTCAAAAAAATGCAGATAATGGAATTCAGGAAAAGAATATGTGAACAAAATAAGATTAAAAAGTTATTTATTATCATTATTAATATTATTTTTAATTTTTGATTTCACTGGTTGTTTGTTGACGCATGTGGGCTTTCTTTAGTTGTGGCAAGCAGGCACTACTTCTCTTTGTGGACAGCAGGCTTCTCTATGCATGGGCTTCTCTAGTTGCGGAGCACAGGCTCTAAGCACAGAGGCTTCAGTAGTTGCAGCATGCCTGCTCCTATTTGCAGTTTGTGGGACCTAGAGCATGGACTCAATAGTTGTTGGGCACAGGCTCTTGCATTACTCTGCAGAATAAATTCAGTGTTTTTTTTTTTTTTTTTTTTGTACAGAGACCAAAATCATAAAAAAGGAAGCAAACAGGGAGTTTGCTGATGCTTTATTGATTAGGATTCGATGCTTTCACTGCCGCGCATGAATTCTATTCTGATCATGGAACTGAGATCCCTCAAGCTGTGCAATAGGCAGAAAGAGAAGGAACCAAACAGAAATTCTGTTGCTTAAGATTACAGTGAATGAAATGCAACAAAATAAAAAATGCTACAGAGAGCATCAGCAACAGCAGAAGAATTTTTGAGGCAGAAGACAAGACAATTGAAATTACCTAGCCAGGGGACAAAGAAGAAAAAAAGACTGAAAAGGTGTGAAAGAAGCTGTGTGAAATATGGGATAACATTCACAGAAACAACCTGCACATTATTGAAGTCCCAAAAGGTAAAGAGAGGGAGAAAGGGACAGAGATTGTACTTAAAGAAGTAATACCAGAAAAGTTTCAAATCTGATGACATTTAGACATCCAAATTCATGTAGCTGTCAGGGGAGTGTGTAATTTCCTCAGTTCTGTCTTGTCACAACAAAAATGAAGCGACAGGCCAGTGTTAAAGCCCTTGGACAGACCGTGTCACAGCTCTCAGACAGAATAGTGTCACAGCTCTCAGACAGATCAATGTCACAGCTCTCAGATCAGTGTCACAGCTCTCAGACAGATCCATGTCACAGCTCTCAGACAGACCGTGTCACAGCTCTCAGACAGATCAGTGTCACAGCTCTCAAACAGACCGTGTCACAGCTCTCAGATCAGTGTCACAGCTCTCAGACAGACCGTGTCACAGCTCTCAGACAGATCAGTGTCACAGCTCTCAGACACATCAGTGTCACAGCTCTCAGACACATCAGTGTCACAGCTCTCAGACAGATCCGTGTCACAGCTCTCAGACAGATCAGTGCCACAGCTGTCAGACAGGCCATGTCACAGCTCTCAGACAGACCGTGTCACAGCTCTGTGTTGCAGCTCAGTTTTATTTAGAAAATAAAGGAAAATACATCGTCGATAAGTGAAGGCATGATGACCCAAAAGACATGGAGAGAAGAGAGAGAATGAGAGCGAGACAGAGGGGGAGCAAGCAAGAAGAGAGAGCAAGAGAGAGAGTGAGAGAAAGACTCCTGGCCCCTTGGCTCCTCTTTTCATATGTTCTTATTTTTCCTCCCCTGGGCTGTTTGTTCTACCTGAGGTGCTCACTTTGGTCCTCGGATCTTCCTTTGTTTTATTTTCATGGGCTTTTCCCTTCCTTGTCTTTTAGCCACCACCATTCTGGACTGCTTTTTCCTATTCTAACTACCTAACACTGCTGATAAGTCGCCCCTCAGAGTTCATTCAAAATGATCGTCTCCAAGACACATTGTTTATAATCAAGACAAAGAGAGAATTTTAGAAGCATCAAGAGAAAAGCAAATGCTCACAGCAAAGGAATTCCCTTAAGAATATCGGTGGACTTCTCAAAAGAAAACTGGCAAGCCAGGAGAGAAAGGGATGATATATTCAAACTGATGAAAGTAAACCTGCCAGCCAAGAATACTTTTCTCAGGAAGGTTGTCTTTCAGAAATGAAGATGAGATAAAGACTTTCCCAAACAAACAACAGTTAAGGGAGTTCACCAACACAGGTTTGTCTTACAAGATTGCTGAGGGGAGTTCTTCAAGCTAAATGAAGGATGGTAGTTATTATATGAAAGAAGTGAAAACAGACAACAGACTTGTAAATGTAAATATGTTATCTAATACAGAATTCTCTAATACTGAATATGGTAGTATGCTAAAAAACCAGTTAGCTCTAGTCTAAGGGAAGTATTAAAATAACTATAGAGAAAAATATTTTGTTAGTGATATACAATATAAAGAGAGGCAAATTCTGACATCAGAAACAGAAAGTACAGGAGGAGATCAAAAGGTAGAGCTTTTGTATGTGATTGAAATTAATTTGTTATCAGTGTAACATAGACTCTTGTGTCTATAAGATGTTTTATGTAAGCCATTGTGGCAACAAAAATGTGAAAACCTATAGTAGATTCACAAAGAGTAAAGAGAAGAAAAATCAAAGCACATCATTATCCAAAATCATCAGTTCACAGTTCTAACTGTTGGACACAACAGTCGAATTGTCTTGGTCTCTACAGCATCCTTCAAGATCAGCCCCAGAGGACTCTCCTTTCACAAAATGAAAGACTATTTAGTCTGTTTGTTATGACAAGCCAAAGAACTCTTTCTGCACCTCATCTCCTTCCTTATATCATACAGATGGCGCAGTTGTACTTTTTTAATTGGAAATTTTCTTCTGGTGATATTCCTATGTGGCTTTAATTGAAAAATTGCCAAATGAGAAATCATCCCAATACCCTGTCTCCTCTGTTGGGTCTGATTAAGACTTAATAAGAAGGCACATGTGAGTGCGTTGTGGTTTGTCTTGTGCAGCCTTAGAGATAGAGATTTGCAGAGTTCGTTGTGATGTATCTGGTGGTGATGTGCGTCTTCTTTTTGAAAACCAAATTTTGCCCTGTTAATTGCTGAAAACATTTGCCTTTAAACCAAAAATATCAATTAGCTAAATGATGTCCTCAACAATAGTTCTTTATATTTAAGATAATTTCTCTTAAATGTCTAGCATAGTACCATTCAGTCATTCAATAAACATTAGCTGAACATCTATTAAATTATGGAGAGTGGAAATACACACACAGGTTTAGTCTCACTCCGATCCTGGGCCCTGGAAGGGCCTTAGCAGATACTTGCAGCCTGCAAGAGCCTTGGGTATCATACCCAGATGTGGAAAGATTTGATGATAATGAAAAGAGAATCTGGTGCTCGCTTCGGCAGCACATATACTAAAATTGGAACGATACAGAGAAGATTAGCATGGCCCCTGCGCAAGGATGACATGCAAATTCGTGAAGCGTTCCATATTTTTTATGTGTAAATCTATTGCTGATTCATGTCAATGTATGACAAAACCCACTGAAAAAATAAATAAATAAATAAATAAATAAATTAAAAAAAAAAAAAAAAGAAAAGAGAATCTGTTCACAGACTTTTAGATGTTAAAGAGGAACACATTTCTCCATGTTTCCAGAGATCTTAGGCTGGTCTGCAGGCTGGACTCAGCTGCACCAAAGCTCCATGTGCAATAAAGCATCAGTTCATAGAGTTCTAGTCTGAGCAACCACTCAGTCTTTGAACTACGAGGGCCATCCCAGTGACATTCATCTTGGATTTAAGAGGTTTAAGAATGACCACCTACAAGAACTCAATAGTTCTGGAGTTGGTCATTACATCAACTCTGAACAGAGGTGGATTAATCATGAAGCTAATGAAGCTTCAACCTCACATCCTCTCCTTACACCAGCCCCTTCCAAGTCCTGTGAGGAGAGCCCCAGGGCTGTGCTCACAAGGATATAGGTTTTGAAACAGCCATTTTCTTGAGATGAGGAAAAAAATATCCAGCAAAATCATTTCTTAACCAATTTATTTCTTGACCATGGAACACTAAATCCAGGAATCAGATTTGTTCAGGAAATCAAGAGAAAACTGAGGGGGCTTAGAAAATACATGCTGCCTTTTCATTAGTACAGGATTGGTGAAAGGTAAAATAGGATCAGAGATGATGGATTGGCTAACTCAGAGGAAAGAAGAGCTGTTTAAGGATGAAGGTCAAGATGCTGAGAGACAAATTCAGGAAACTGAGCCTGACTGTCAGCACAGAGTGATGTAAAGGGAACAGGAGATGCACCGGGGCGGGTGCTGTTACACGGGATTTAGATCTAGTTGTTGGTCAGTCCGAAATGGTGACTGAGAAACAACCAAGTCCAACAGAGGAAACAAGGTGAGACCTGAGGGAGCAGCTTGGGATGAAGAAACAGAAGGATGGGGAGATCCAGGAAAGTTTCTGCTTCATGTGATAGATTCTGTCTTCTTTTCAAGTCTTCTTTCTCCTTTGTATCCATCAGAAGAGACTCTGTTCTGCCACTGGAAAAAGTGACCTGCAAATCTCAGTCACACACACACACACACATACACACACACAGAAATGCATACATACACATACATTCATATACAGACACACACACACTCATCACAACCTACAGATGTCTGTGGTCAGTGAGGCTCTTGCAGGTGCTTCTGGAACATGCAGCTTCTGTGACAGGAAAAAGATAGAGACTACAGAGTCACACTTGGGCTTTTCATGCCTCCACTCAGAAGTGACATAGGTGACACCAGCCACATTTCGTTGCCCAGAATGAATCACTGAGGACTGGAAATACAGCTATTTAACAAGTATTACTGTCTATTCACATCCTTCAGTAGAACTCTTGAGAGCAGTGCTGTCAGTTTTTTCTCACCTTGGAGAAGTTTCTGAGGTACAGCTCTGTGCAGAGATTGAACGTGATCTGACCCTCCCAGAGTGGGATTTGAAGGCATGTTGTATTTGGCTCCTTTGGCTGGTGTGTCTCTGACTCCTTACTCCACCTCAGTCTGTGCCGAGGGGGATTAGTCAGGTATGTGTCTCCCCTGCCTCCACCTCCCTTCCCCACTCAGTATCACTAACTGCAGGGTGATTTTTCAGCATTTGTTCATGCGTTCATTTCTTATCCAATGTTTGTTAAGCTCTCTCTATGTGTCTTTACTTGAGCTTATAGAGACATTGAAGAATAAAACACACTACTTGCTCTCAAGAAGCCCCCTCTTTAGAGACAATAAGAAAGTTTCCATTTTTACAGATTGAAGAGACACAGCAGTAGTTTTGAGCTGGAGGAATTAGAAAGAGTTCACAGAGATGACAACTCGGTCCTTTTAAAAACAAAGATATACATATTTTCTTTCTGTAGTGGGCTTAAAAACATATCCTCTAGAATTCAAATATGCATAAATGTAATATTTGCTATTTTTATAACTAATTTCATCTTGTGCAGTAGCAAGGGGTGTTTGCATGGATTGAAAGTTCCACAAAGTTAACACAAACTCTCCAATTTATTTATTTATTTATTAAAAAAATTTTTTTTCCTTTTTATTTATTTATTTATTTATTTTTATTAGTTGGAGGCTAATTACTTCACAACACTTCAGTGGGTTTTGTCATACATTGATATGAATCAGCCATAGATTTACACGTATTCCCCATCCCGAACCCCCTTCCCACCTCCCTCTCCACCCGATTCCTCTGGGTCTTCCCAGTGCACCAGGCCCGAGCACTTGTCTCATGCATCCCACCTGGGCTAGTGATCTGTTTCACCATAGATAGTATACATGCTGTTCTTTCGAAACATCCCACCCTCACCTTCTCCCATAAAGTTCAAAAGTCTGTTCTGTATTTCTGTGTCTCTTTTTCTGTTTTGCATATAGGGTTATCGTTACCATCTTTCTAAATTCCATATATATGTGTTAGTATGCTGTAATGGTCTTTATCTTTCTGGCTTACTTCACTCTGTATAATGGGCTCCAGCTTCATCCATCTCATTAGAACTGATTCAAATGAATTCTTTTTAATGGCTGAGTAATATTCCATGGTGTATATGTACCACAGCTTCCTTATCCATTCATCTGCTGATGGGCATCTAGGTTGCTTCCATGTCCTGGCTATTATAAACAGTGCTGCGATGAACATTGGGGTGCACGTGTCTCTTTCAGATCTGGTTTCCTCAGTGTGTATGCCCAGAAGTGGGATTGCTGGGTCATATGGCAGTTCTATTTCCAGTTTTTTAAGAAATCTCCACACTGTTTTCCATAGCGGCTGTACTAGTTTGCATTCCCACCAATAGTGTAAGAGGGTTCCCTTTTCTCCACACCCTCTCCAGCATTTATTGCTTGTAGACTTTTGGATAGCAGCCATCCTGACTGGCGTGTAATGGTACCTCATTGTGGTTTTGATTTGCATTTCTCTGATAATGAGTGATGTTGAGCATCTTTTCATGTGTTTGTTAGCCATCTGTATGTCTTCTTTGGAGAAATGTCTGTTTAGTTCTTTGGCTCATTTTTTGATTGGGTCATTTATTGTTCTGGAATTGAGCTTCAGGAGTTGCTTGTATATTTTTGAGATTAATCCTTTGTCTGTTTCTTCATTTGCTATTATTTTCTCCCAACCTGAGGGCTGTCTTTTCACCTTACTTATGGTTTCCTTTGAAGTGAAAAAGCTTTTAAGTTTCATTAGGTCCCGTTTGTTTAGTTTTGCTTTTATTTCCAATATTCTGGGAGGTGGGTCATAGAGGATCCTGCTGTGATTTATGTCGGAGAGTGTTTTGCCTATGTTCTCCTCTAGGAGTTTTATAGTTTCTGGTCTTACATTTAGATCTTTAATCCATTTTGAGTTTATTTTTGTGTATGGTGTTAGAAAGTGTTCTAGTTTCATTCTTTTACAAGTGGTTGACCAGTTTTCCCAGCACCACTTGTTAAAGAGGTTGTCTTTTTTCCATTGTATATCCTTGCCTCCTTTGTCGAAGATAAGGTGTCCATAGGTTCGTGGATTTATCTCTGGGCTTTCTATTCTGTTCCATTGATCTATATTTCTGTCTTTGTGCCAGTACCATACTATCTTGATGACTGTGGCTTTGTAGTAGAGTCTGAAGTCAGGCAGCTTGATTCCTCCAGTTCCATTCTTCTTTCTCAAGGTTACTTTGGCTATTCGAGGTTTTTTTTATTTCCATACAAATTGTGAAATTATTTGTTCTAGTTCTGTGGAAAATACCATTGGTAGCTTGATAGGGATTGCATTGAACCTATAGATTGCTTTGGGTAGAATAGCCATTTTGACAATATTGATTCTTCCAATCCATGAACACGGTATATTTCTCCATCTGTTTGTGTCCTCTTTGATTTCTTTCATCAGTGTTTTATACAAACTCTTCAATTTAAAATGACAGACTCTCCCATTTAAAATTTGTCCCCGAAGTTAGCTTGGGTTTATGGTAATAATTATCTTGTCTAGTTGAAGCTCCCTGCTGAGGCTGGTTTTCATCTATTCAAGGAGGTATCTTCTTGTCTCTCCTCCTACAGATGGTGTCTGGGGTGAGAGGGTTTCTTACTTTCCAAGAGCAGTGGGAAAGGGTCCTTGGTCTGCATGCTCTCCACTTAGAATCTGCTTATCTTTGATTTAGTAGCTTTGATTGCTCTGGTCTCTGGGTATCTGATGCTGCACTATGGAGGAATGAATCGGGCCAATTCAGTGCCACACTCCCTGTTAGATGTTGCTGGTTTTAGACTGTAAAGGGCTGAAGAGAGATGATGGGCTGGACCTCAGGCAGCTCATGACCAGCTCATGACCAAGCTCATCACATGTCCTTGTGATGAAGTGGTCTTTGGTAAAGAAGCCTTTACCAACGTGGTCTCATCCATACAAGGAACACAGATGGTGAGGTGGGTCTCCAACACTCTGGTATAACAAGTCACTTGTTTCCTTTTAAAGTTGTATATTTATTTTTTAATTCAAAAATATTTTGTATATTTTTTTGTATATACACATATATCCAGTGGTCATGTATGCATGTGAGAGTTGGACTATAAAGAAAGCTGAGCACCTAATAATTGATGCTTTTGAACTGTGGTATTGGAGAAGACTCTTGAGAGTCCCTTGGATTGTGAGGAAATCCAACCAGTCCATCCTAAAAGAGATCAGTCCTGGGTGTTCGTTGGAAGGACTGATGGTGAGGCTGAAACTCCAATACTTTGGCCATCTGATGCGAAGAGCTGACTCATTTGAAAAGACCCTGATGCTGGGAAAGATTGAAGGCAGGAGGAGAAGAGGATGACAGAGGATGAGATGGTTGGATGGTATCATTGACTAAATGGACATGGGTTTGGGTGGACTCCGGGAGTTGGTGATGAACAGGGAGGCCTGGTGTGCTGTGGTTCATGGGGTCGCAAAGAGTTGGACATGACTGAGTGACTGAACTGAACTGAACTGATTTTGTATATTAGTCACTCTGATTGGTCCTGAAAATATCTGTCTACCAAGGATATTTAATTATTTACTTTTCTAGCAAAGAGATTATTTAACCTCTGAAACCTGCATATTTTCATGGTGATTTGGGAATAATAATGTAATTGTAATGCTTTACAATCCATAAGATGAAATAAACAGTCAAAATTTAAAAAAAGGATTCTTCCTGGTCTTTACTTCTGCATTTCTGATTCAATACAGAAGCTGTTAAACTAAATTTTTTTATAACAGAATTTCTTCCTGTTACAGTTTGTGGTTTGAGTTGAAAATATGCCAAATGATAAGTATATAAACATCCGGACCACTTGGCCATATCTGATTAGGACCAGAAGAGGAGGCTTCATGGTGTTCACCTGTCAGTGTGCTGAGCTCTGTCTTCTTTATCTTCGGATATACAAAGATGCAGCATTTATACATGTTTAGTGCTGGCTCTCTCAGCACTGCTCTTGGAATGGGGCTAGCCTTGTTTCAATTGATTGCAATCATTGCAGAGAAGTGTAGAAGTGAACCATACACAGCTTATACCATTTGATCATATTGAAATGTCATTACAAGAAGTGACACAACTTGCATTGTGCTGCTAAGTCCGCACATCAAGTTAAATTATATTTCAAAAGATTTCTTTTGATTGAAATGATTTGTGTAAAATACCTGGCTGACATTCATTCATTCAGGTATACAATAGACAACATTTAGGATTTTTAATTAGCAGGCACTGGGGATAAGGAGGTGAATTAGACACAGAACCTTTACCAAGTTCATTTATAAAGTAAAATTAGCAAGTAAACAACTTAATTCATGAGGTTCACAGCTGGTAAGGTCAAGGTTCTTGAGCAGTAGAACCTCTCTCTGGGGCACAGAGAGAAGGGGTGATGTGTGGAAGACTCACAACTATGACCCCAATCACCATCACAGCATGTGGTTCCTGGGAGAGTTTTGACAGTTCCAGTCAAGGCTCCAGCTAACCGAATTGAATTCCTGTTCTAGAGTCCTGGGATTCCTGGGATGGGATGGAGAGAGGGGCCCTAATATTGCTTCTCCGCCACTATGACGTACTACTCTTAACTAGTGGTTATTTCTCTTACTAAGGCCAACTCATTTAATTCTAACCAAAACTCTGTCATCTATACACAAATATAACTCTTCTTTTACAGACAAAGCCACTATACAGAGTGTAAGGACCCTGTTCAAGGGCACACACATGGTATGTGGCTGAGCTCTCATTCAGGCCAGGGCAGACTGGTTCCTGAGCCTGTTCTCCTGACTCCTGAAGTTCACATGGACACAGCTGGGTTAGTGTCCTCCCTAAAGCTTTCCTCCTTCAAATCTTTGGTGAGATTGGACACTGAGATTTCCTTATGTGTCAGAAAAGATGAACCTTCACTAGAGGATGAGTTGGTCCATGCTGACCCTGCATCCCCAGCTCTGGGGTAGAGGATGCTGCCTGGGCACAGCCTGCCAGCCCTGGATTAGCCCCTCCTTCCTGCCCTCTCCATCCTTATAACAGGGTATGGAGTCCCTAACAGTATGTTACCTGCGGGATCTCAATCCTGAGGTGAGACCATGTGTACCTGGTTCACTAAATGCATCCCTGTGTCATCCTGTAGGAGGAATGACTGGACTCCAGGAAGCACATCCTGTATTCTAGGTGTTTGTCTGGTGGTTTCTGGTGATGGTGTGGAGTGGAGTCCATAACTGGGTAAGGAATGATGACTCTGGGTCCCAGGGGGAGTAGAGCATCAACTCTAGTGACTGAGCAGATCCTGTTCCTACCCCAGTGCCTGAGTTTATATTCTGGTTCTGACATTTATAATTGGCTATTATCACTACTGCCTTAAGCATCCAGAAGGAGAAGGGGTTCATGTACAGATGGGGTTTGGAAGTCAGAGGAACACAGGATAATTAAGTGTTAAAAAACAATGGGTTAATATTAGCATATTTAGAGGGAGAAAAACATGTGTTCAATTGACTTTTCTCCCTTTTCATTCACCTGAGTCTCAAGTAGGAAAGACTGGCATGCAAGACAGAGAAGCTGTGTCTGCTGACCGGGATGAGAGGTCCTTCCAGTGGGGGATGTGACAGGGCTGTAGACTGGTCCACAGCTGCCTTCAGTGTTGGCTTCACCGAGTCCTTCAGGTGTGGATGAGGGAGGGTGTGAAGCTGTCTCTGAGCTCTGGTGGGGACTCTGAGGCATATGTGGTGTGTATCACAGATGGTACCTTCCCCCGTTTGTGCTGAAATGATGAGAGTCAGGATGAGGGGGCCTCAGGGTGGATTTCTGTGGACCACAAAGGTGCATCATGGGCATCTTTAGCCTGAGGGAGTATGAGGAATGAGGCAGTATGTTAGTGATCTTGAATTTCGATGGGGGAGCTCTATCTTGCACCATTAGGGCCCTTCTCAGTCTCTATACTCATCCCTGGGCTACTTGCTTTCTGGGGAGCATATGGGAGCTTCTCTGATCAGTGGGACAAAACAAGGCAGCAATGGCCACACTGGACATCAGTCCCTTCTGCTTGGCTCTGTGCCCTCAGTCCACCTTGGCTTCCATTCTTGCCGCCAACTTTCCTCTTCAACTCAGAATGAATGAACCCTCTTCTCTTTTCTGCTTCATTTGCCTCTTCTTTGCCCCTTGCCTGCAGCCACTGTGCAGCGGAATACTTTCTATTTATCCTTCTGTCTGGGGGCAGTTCCCTTAAAGAATATTTTGCACCTTCTTTAGTTGTGGCTTATAATACAAGTGGGTTCTGAATCCTATCAAATCAAACTCTGAATATCCAAAGGGGGAAAATGTGAAGTTTAGAAAGCGTTAATTTTTCTAAGCTATGTATTTTCTTCTAGAGATTCCCACTCCTATTTTGGAGGGCTAGAGTTGAATAATGACTACTACTTCTCTTTGTTTCCTATAACAGCAATCTCTTTCTCTACTGAAGCATCATTTGTTGACTAGCTGAAAGGGGTGTTTACATAAAATGAAATGCAATAAACGGGAAGGAATTTAGCATGTCTGAAAATCCCTTATAGGGCTTCCCAGGTGGTTTAGCAATAAAGAAGCTGCCTGCCAATGCAGGAGACACAAAAGGCATGGGTTCGGTCCCTGGGTTGGGAAGATACCCTTGAGAAGGACATGGCAACACACTCCAGTATGCTTGTCTGTGAAAGCCTGTGGACAGAAGAGCCTGGTGGGTTACAGTTCAGGGGTCACAAAGAGTAGGACACAATTAAGCACACATGCGCCTTCTCTAAGACCCAGTCTCCAGATCATTCCGAGAACAGAAGACCTACAACCTCATCCCTTCAGCTTAATGGTTTCCATATCACCCTCTCCATGGTCTGTGATTTCCTGCAATCCTTGTCCTCATTTTCTGCTGGCCTGACAAATATTCTTGTATTTCAAGCTGTCTTCTAGTGCTCGGCTACTACCCTGAGCTCTGTACTGGGAAGATCAGTGCTTGATTCCACTAGATTTATTCCCCACGGGCCAATAGATTCAACAACCTGACCCTGTGAGATCTCACAGTCCTTGGGGATCCGCCAGGGTGATCAGAGGAAAGAAAGGTACTCATAGTTTTTTACGCCATCCCCGATTATGGGGCCCGGTTCTCAGGACCACGGAAGCAGGAGGTCAAAGGATCGCGTTGCTCATAAAAGGAGATGTAGAAGATGCAGAAGCTCATTTGGTGTCTGAGCTTCAGAAAGTGGCAGATGCAGCCTCCGATAGTGCCTGAAATGGTAAAAGGTGTCGCTATTGGTTCTCAGGAGGGAGGATGTAGGGGATGGTCTATATAGACCCCAGTCGGCACCCTGACGCCTCCTCACGGGCTGATCCTGCAGCTGGGACTGTGACCTTGAGGACGTGAAGTCAGGATGGCTCTGAGCCGACACCTCTCCCTCCAGGGATTCTGTGTCCTCCTCCTCAGCACTGTGGTGGGTGGTCAAGGTAAGAGCTGCCCCTCTGTCCTGGATGCACACCAGGCAGTGGACGCCGTGGTGAAGGGAAATGTGTCTGGAGTTCTGGAGCCGAGCCTCAGTGTTTTTGACTAAAAAGGAGCCACGCTGACTGTGAATACTGGTCCCTCTCCCGTGGGGAGTCCATTGGTCATAGCGGCAGATTTTACAGAGCAGTGAGGTTTGGTCTGGACGGAGCTGGGTCAGCCTGAGTCCCCTCCACTGTCTCCCTTGTTCTTAGGGAGCTTCTAGGAGTCCCAGTGGCTCCCAGTGTGTGGAAGGTCCAGCGACTGAGCTCAGCTGGGACTCTGGGCTGTTCCCACACACTCCACGTGCCTGGTGTGTGAGCGTTGCCCCTGGGTCCCTGTGTTTCCTGTCTATGCTCCTGCGGGCTTTTTGCTTGTATGAGTGTATGTGAGGGTGAGTGAGGAGTGTGTTTGTGTGTGTCTGTGTGTGTGTGAGGACAGTGTGAGAGTGTGTGTGTATGTGAGGGTGAGTGAGGAGTATGTAAGGGTGTTTGTGTGAGGGTGGGTGTGGGTGTGTGTGGGGTGTGTGTGAGAGTGTGTGTGTGTGTGTGAGAGGGTGTGTGAAGCCTGTCTGTGTGAGAGGAATGGGGCTGCTGAGCAGAGACTGAGTCTGTTGGTCTGTGAGGCACACAGGGTCCCACAGGGCTGGGTCGCTGCATGTAACCAGATCAGAGACAATCGTGCACCTGCCTGCCTCTCTCTGGCTCCTCTCGCCCATCCCCCGGGCTCCCCTCTGCTTGTTGCCATGTCTGCCCAGCACTGGGCTCTGTGAGAGGCTCTGCCTGCTGGCCTCACCTGTTCCTACCAGGTGTCCATTGTGGAGCAGAGGAGTCAGCAGCCAGGAGAGGAGACCTCTTGTCTGTAGAGATCAGTTGACATGCAACCCCAAGTGTGTAAGTTCCTGAGTCTCTGCCCCAGTTCCCGTGACTTGTTTCCTGATGTGCTGGGGGCCTGGGACAGTCCTTTCCCCTCCCAGGATCTGCTGTGAGTCTGTAGGGAGCACTTTCTCTCTTGTGCCCTCTCCGGTCCCTCCGTGGAGCTGGTTGCCCCTGAGTGAGAGGATGGCTGGTGTCAGGGATGGGGCTGCAGAGAATCTGGTCTCCAGACTGGAGGAGGTGGCTCTGTCAGATGTGGGTGCTGGTCCGCTGAGACTCAGTGCAGCTCTGTCTCATCTCAGAGCTCACTCTTGTCCCCTAGATCTCAGGCTCCAGTCTGCAGCTGTCCTTGGGAATCCCCCTCCCTCCTCATCTCTGCTCTTTGAGTGCTGGTTGCTGGGCAGATGCTGGTGAAGCGTCTCTTCTGGCCTCTGGAGGACAGAGGTGGATTTTGTACCCCCAAAGGGGGAGACAACTTGTGTTCTTTGCAAGGCATCCACTCTTACTAGTAAACTAGAAAATTTCTTTAGAAGTTACTTATGAAGCAAGACCATTTGCCAAAGGAAGTGTTCTTCTCATTTTGTTGTTTCAGTGAAACAACACTGTTCAGTATTATCCTACCAAAAATTTGTTCTTATTCTACTTCATATGACATTGGTCTTGTATAACAGTGGTCCCCTTGTATAACGGTATTCCTGGCTTCTGTGAGCATTTTGATGATTTCTGGGCTCGGCACACATTATAGGAGTCTCCACCATGAAATCCATGATGGGCATTGGTGAAAAATGGTCCCTTCAAGCATAACTGATGTCCTTATACACAATAACATAGACCCTCAAGATTAGGTAATTCAGTATATATTATTTTGTAACCTGTTTTTAAAAGTTAACAATATATTTTGCACATATTTCTATATCATTATGGGCTTCCCTGATGGCTCAGATGGTAAAGAATCTGCCTGCAGCCAGAGACCAGGCTTCAATCCCTGGGTCAGGAAGATTCCCTGGAGACGGGAATGACTACCCACTCCAGTGCGCTTGCCTGGAGAATCCCATGGACAGAGGAGTCTGTCAGGCTACACAGTTCATAGGGTGGCAAACAGTTGGACATGACTGAATGACTAACACTTTTATATCATTAAGTATTCTTTCACTCAATAAAAATGTTTAATCGTTGTATTACAAAAATATAGGCTATTCCAGAGAAAATATGGAAATTTTAAATTTCTTCCAATTATTTTGCTACATAATTGAAATGCAATATACTCACTTAACCACCTGTGTTACACAGATCAAAACAAATTCAATTAATCAAGTTAAGGAGGGAAAAGGAATTTTATTCCACCCACACTGAGGCTAATAACCTTGGAAGCAGATATTTGGAAAAACTCTGGGTAATTTTCATGTTAGAAGATGAAGGCATAGTCATATACAGTTTTGAGACAAAGGATCATATATCAGAATGATATACTGATATTTTACATGAAGTTCACCAAGGATATATATGTCAGTTAAGCATCAAGTCACCATGACCCCCAGTAGAGCTGGGAAAGAATGCTGTTCTTTTAACAAGTTCCAATGCTATTATCAGAAGAAAAAAATAATTCATCCTCAAGGCCAAGCAGGCACTCCCATACTTGAGAAGTCCTGGTTACTCTGCAATACAGATGCACACTGCATATTAGGAGGAGGACCAAACAAACATACAGAGAAAATTTTATTTAATGTTTTTTGTCCTGCCTTAAAAGTTAAATTTTATTTTGTCAGGCATTTAGTAGTTTCCGACATTTCTGCTATCATGAATAAAGTTGCTCTTAACTTTTCTGTATTTAAATGTAAGAACCATTCATGATTATTTCTCTTAACAATATTTTCTGGCTGGAATTGCTGTTTTATAGGCTATGAATATCTTTAAGGCTTTTGGTACATAGAGATTAAGTGCCTTTTGAAATGGTTGCACTGAATTTTATTTCCACTAGTACTGTGTGAGACTATTAGATTCCACTTATCCTCACTAACATTTGCTTTTTACCAAGTTTTAAAATCTTACCCAGTTTCATAGGCAAAAACTAGTGTGTATTCACTAATTTAATGTTTCATGTACTCCTTCATTGTTTGCTCACAACATTTGTGATTTTTAGGTTGTGATGTTTGTCATTTTGTCATGATTTATATGGGAGCTCTTTACACTATGACTGTGACTACTACGCTACCAGGTACCTATGTGAACTTGAGTGCACAACAGTCCTACTAGGCAGGATATATTTATCTCAAAAAATATTTCAGGAAACTGAGGCAAGGAAAAGTTAAATCACTTGTCTAAATAATACAGGTAAGATGTGAGTAAGTAGTACAGGTAAGATTAGAACCCAAGCTTCCAGGTGGCACTAGTGGTAATGAAGCCACCTGCCAATATGGGAGACGTAAGGGACACAGGTTCGATCCCTGGGCCAGGAAGATCCCCTGGAGAAGGAAATGACAACCCACTCCAGTATTCTTGCCTGGTGAATCCTGTGTACAGAGGATTCTGGAGGGCTGCAGTCCATGGGGTCACAAAGAGTCAGACATGACTGAGTAGGCATCTTGGATACCTTGTTTCTCTTAATGACATCCTTAATTCCTGTAGGTTTTTGTTTTGTTTTGTTTTTTTTTTTACTCCTTTTCATTCTTTTTGCTCCTCTGATTGCATAATTTCAACTGATTTTTCTTTTAACCCATTGATTCTTCTGCTTGGTCAAGTCTGTTTTTTTAGAAAAACCTTTTATTTTATATTGTAGTATAGGCATCTGGCCCCATTATTGCTTGGCAAATAGAGAGGGAAAAGGTGGAAGTAGTGACAGATTTCCTCTTCTTTGGCTCCAAAATCACCGAGGATGGTGGCTGCAGCCATGAAATCAGAAGACAACTGATTCTTGGCAGGAAAGCGATGACAAACCTAGACTGTGTTGAAAAGCAGAGACACTACTCTACCGACAAAGATCCATATAGTCAAGGTTATGGTCTTCCCAGTGTCACGAATGGTTGTGAGAGCTGGACCATAAAGAAGCCAAAATGCCAAGGAATTGATGCTTTCAAACTGTGGTTCTGAAGAAGACTCTTGAAAGTCCTTTGGACAGCAAGGAGATCAAACCAGTCAACCTTAAGGGAGATCAACCCTGAATATTCACTGGAAGGACTGATGCTAAAGCTGAAGCTCCAGGATTTTGGTCATCTGATGTGAACAAACAATTCATTGGAAAGGTCCCTGATGCTGGGAAAGATTGAGGGCAGAAGGAGAAGAGGGCATCAGAGGATGAGATGACTGGACTGCATCACTAATGCAATGAACACGAACTAGGTCAAACTCTGGGAGACCATGAGGGACAGGGTGCTGTAGTCCATGGGGTCGCAAAGAATTGGACATGACTGGGTGACTGAACTGTTGCCCTAATGGTCCTGGAGTGAGTGATGAAAATGAAGGCAGAACATGAAATCTGGTGCAATGGGTCAGGGGGCCTGCAGCCTCTGTTGGACTAAGGCGCAGTGTCCACTCTGAATTCAGCTTTTATTCCTAATTGCAGACTCAGTTCGGTTCAGTTCAGTCGCTCAGTCATGTCTGACTCTTTGTGACCCCATGGACTGCAGCACGACAGGCCTCCCTGTCCGTCACCAACTCCTGGAGTTTACTCAAACTCATGTCCATTGAGTCGGTGATGCCATCTAACCACCTCATCTTCTGTCATCCCCTTCTCCTCCCACCTTCAATCTTTCCCAGCATCAAGGTCTTTTCAAATGAGTCAGTTTTTTGCATCAAGTGGCCAAAGTATTGGAGTTGCAGCTTCAGCATCAGTCCTTCCAATGAATATTCAGGACTGGTTTCCTTTAGGATGGACTGATTTTATCTCCTTGCAGTCCAAGGGACTCTCAAGAGTCTTCTCCAACATCACAGCTCAAAATCATCAATTCTTCATGCTGGGGTCCTTTAATGGACCGGAACCTGGTAGTCCAGAGTCGAAGATAAGAAAGTAAAAGAGAGAAAGAGGCTGATATTCCCTGGTTTACGCAGAAAACCAATAAAGCCCTTGACACAGGGCTTGCATTGCTCATGAAGGCACCAGGTGCCCTCTTGAGGGGGTGAAGGCACAGAGCGCCTTCTTGAGAGGGTCTTAGAAGCCCGAGAGAGAGAGAGAGACAGAGAGAGAGACAGAGAGACAGAGAGACAGAGAAACAAAAAAGACACGGGGACCCAAGTTCTGATGGAGCAAAGGTGCTTTAATAATTTTTCTGTGAGTATATATAGGCTGTGGTACAAGAAACTTTTTTCAACAATGACAAAGATCAGAAAACAAAATGTACAGCAACTGTTACCAAGGGAACAAGGGATATTAATGGTCACAAGGTTAGGAGACAATCCATATCTCAAGAAAGGGGAGCGAGACTAAGCAGTTTTGTCGTAAAGAGAATGTTTACTAAAGGAGATCCAAGCTTGTCTCACATAATGACCTCAGTTCCTGGGAGAAGTGTGCTGCTCTGCTTGAAAAGGATCAAAGGGCTCATGAGAGACAGCACGTAGGAATCCTCCTGTTAAACACTCCCTGACATCTTCAGTGCTCAGTTTTCTTTATAGTCCAACTCTCACATCCATACATGACTACTGGAAAAACCATAGCTTTGACTAGAAGGACCTTTGTTGGTAAAGTAATGTTTCTGCTTTTAATATGCTGTCTAGGTTGGTCATAACTTTTCTTCCAAGGAGCAAGCTTTAATTTCATGGCTGGAGTCACCATCTGCAGTGATTTTGGAGCCCCCCAAAATAAAGTCTGTCACTGTTTCCCCATCTATTTGCCGTGAAGTGATGGGACCAGATGCCATGATCTTAGTTTTCTGAATGCTGAATTTTAAGCCAACTTTTTCACTCTCTTTCATTTTCATCAAGAGGCTCTTTAGTTCTTCTTTGCTTTCTGCCTTAAGGGTGGTGTCATCTGTGTATCTGAGGTTATTGATATTTCTCCCAGAATCTTGATTTTGGCTTGTGCTTTGTCCAGTCCAGCATTTCTCATGATGTATTCTGCATATAAGTTAAATAAGCAGGGTGATAATATACAGCCTTGACATACTCCTTTCCTTATTTGGAACCAGTCTGTTGTTCCATGTCCAGTTCTAACTGTTGCTTCCTGACCTGCATGCAGATTACTCAAGAGGCAGGTCAGGTGGTCTGGTTTTCCCATTTCTTTCAGAATTTTCCACAGTTTGTTGTGGTCCACACAGTCAGAGGCTTTGGCATAGTCAATAAAGCAGATGTTTTTCTGGAGCTAACTTTCTCGATCATCCAACAGATGTTGGCAATTTGATCTCTGGTTCCTCTGCCTTTTCTAAATCCAGCTTGAACATCTGGAAGTTCACGGTTCACTTACTGTTGAAGCCTGGCTTGGAGAATTTGAGCATTACTTTACTAGCACGTGAGTGAGTGAGTGAAGTCGCTCAGTCGTGTCCGACTCTTTGTGACACCATGGACTGTAGCCTACAAGGCTTCTCTGTCTATGGAATTTTTTAGGCAAGAGTACTGGAGTGGGTTGCCATTTCCTTCTCCAGGGGATCTTCCCAACCCAGGGATCGAACCCAGGTCTCCTGCATTGCAGGCAGACGTTTAACCATCTGAGCCATCAGGGAGGCATGTAAGATGAGTGGAATTGTGCAGTAGTTTGAGTATTCTTTGGCATTGCCTTTCTTTGGGATTGGAATGAAAACTGACCCTTTCCAGTCCTGTGGCCACTGCTGAGTTTTCCAAATTTGCTGGCATATTGAGTACAGCACTTTCACAGCATCATCTTTTAGGATTTGAAATAGCTCAGCTGAAATTCCATCACCTCCACTAGCTTTGTTTGTAGTGATGCTTCCTAAGGCCCACTTGACTTCACATTCCAGGATGTCTGGCTCTAGGTTGGTGATCACACCACTGTGACTGTCTGGCTCATGAAGATCTTTGTTGTATATTTCTTCTGTGTATTCCTCCCACCTCTTCTTAATATCTTCTGCTTCTGTTAGGTCCATACTATTTCTGTCCTTTATTGTGCCCATCTTTGCCTTTTTTGATCTTATCTTTTCCAAGACTCTACACTGACATAGTCTGGATCTCCTTGTTTTTACTCCAGACTGTTCCCTTTTGGGCTAGTCTCAGGAACAATCAGTAAGTGTGTAGGCAGCATTCATGCCTGATGCTGACCCTCTGTTCCAAGGTCCATGCTTTCATGATCCCAGTCATACTCACTTCTGGGTCTGGCCTTGGGGTTTGTAACAAGGAGATTATTCTTAAGAAAAACACAGTTTCTTAATATCTGCTGTTTTTCCAGGTGCAATTTCTGTGAAATTTCTCAAGGCTGTGAAAGTACATTATTAGGAATTCCCACTACACTGAACAATGAACATAGCCAATTAACAATGTTATGATAGTTTCAGGTGAACAGCAAGGAAACTCAGCCACACAGATCCATGTATCCATTCTCTCCTAAACTACCCTCCCATCCAGGCTGCCACATAACACTCAGTAGAGTTCCCTGTGCTGTATAGTAGGTCCTTGTTGATTATCCACTTTAAATATAGCAGTGTGTAGGAACTGATCCCAAACTCCCTAACTCTCCCTTCACCCTATTATTTCCCCTTAACAAACACGAGTTCAGTTCTCTAGATCTGTGCGTCTGTTTCTGTTTTGTAAATAAGTCCACTTTTTCGTTTCTTTTTAGATTCATATATAAGGGATGTCATATGATATTTCTACTTCTCTGATGGTCAAGACTGTTTCTGATGCTCTGTATAGAATTCTTCAGTTCACTAATTGTATTATTCAGCTCCAGAATTTCTGGTTAGTTTTTCTTTCTTTCTTTTCTTTTTTATGTTTTCTATTTCTTTGAGTCTCAGTGAATTTACATATTCCCTTCAGAGTTGGCCCAATTTTCCCTTCCTACTTTATCAGGTCTTTAATGCTTTTAAGATAATTTTAGTAAATTAATTATACTTTTTAAACAGAGGAAATAGCCTCAATAAGCAAGCCCACCATTACTGAGAAAATCTAGAGCTTTTCACAGTAATGAAGTCATCTCCTTGTTTGTGTCATGAACTAGATAAAAACTACATGTAGGCAAGGACATTGTCTTATTATATTCTGTGTTTACAGTACTTAAAAAGACCTGGACCTCTCCAGGTCTATGGACTGAACTGTATCGTTCCATAATTAATATGTTGAATCCTAGACCCTAGTTAGACTCCACTGGAAATGGGGTCTTTAGGAAGTAACTGAGGTTAAATAGGCTTCCCTGGTGGCTCAGTGATAAAGAATCCTCTTGCCAATGCAGGAGAGGTGAGTTTGATCCTTGGGTTGGGAAGATGCCCTGGAGAAGGAAATGGCTATCCACTCCAGTATTCTTGCCTGGGAAATTCCATGGTCAGAGGAGCCTGGCAGGCTATAGTCCATGAGGTTGCAAGAGTTGGACATGACTTAGTGACTAAACCACCATCAATGTTAAATAAGATATAAGGATGTGGCCCTAATCTAATAGGTGACATTATAAGAAGAAGAAGAAGAGGTAGATCTCCCTCCCTCTTTTGCAGATCTCTCTCCCTTTCTCCCTGTGTACCTGTCCTGAGGAAAGACCAGGTGAGCACACAGTGAGGGAGCCATGGCCTGCAAGCCAAGAGCAGAAGTCTCGTAATGAACACAGCCTTGCCAGCACCTTGATCTTGACTTACCAGCCTCCAGAACTGTGATAAGATAAATACATTTCTGTTGTTTAACCAGTCAGCATGTGATATCTTGTTGTGGCCACCTGCCTGAGCCAACTACACACCGTGATCTTCTCCAGTTCAGCATTTCCCCAGATGTTCCCTCTGTGATGCACCACTTCTGTTTCCAGAGTGAGAGCACGTGGGGTGGGTCATAGACCTGAGCAGTGTGAATTGTATGCCAGGGACCACTTCTCCTTAGACTATAAGAAAGATTCTCATTTCTGACCCGAGTTAAAAGCTAATGGAGCTGATTCATGGAAACTCACTGCTCAGTTCCCAACAGGAAGGCAAGAGCCTGGGACATGGGGTGAGACCTGATGTGACAGAGAGAAATGGTTTGGGTCCCAGTTCCAGGTGGGACCAGGCAGCAGACCTGTTCACACAGAAAGAAGTCTCATCTGGGTGAAGCAGTGAGGGCTCGTGTATAACCCCCCAGCTTATTGATCCCTGTCTGCTGACTCTGGAGGGAAGCCATGCATTAGTTATATGTCGTTGAGCAACAAATTAGTTCTGAACTTGCCAGCTTAAGTGAGCAAACACCTAGTATCTCACACTTTCGTGGGCCAGGAATTGACATGTCCTATCTGGGTTCTCTGACTCATGATATCTTGCAAGGATGCAATCATCTGAAAGTTCAACTAGGGCTTGTTATCACTCAAATGTACTCACTTGGATGCTGGCAGCATCCAGACCTCGGTGGACTGTTGAACTAAGAGACTCAGTCCCTTGCTGGCTGTTGGCTTGGGGCCTGCCTCCTTTCCTTGTCACAAGGGTCTCTCAATAAGTAGTTCACATGTGGCAGTTGGCATATTCAGAGCAAGAGAGAGAGCAAGATAGGTCACCAAAGGAAAAACCAGAGTCATCTTGAAGCATAATCTCTTCAGTGACATCTCATCATTTTTGCCATATTCTATTTGTTATGTGCATGTTACTATGTACATTCCAGTGTGGGGATTACACAAAGATGTGAATACCAGGCAACAGGAATAACTGGGACACTTTAGAGCCTGTTACCCAGCCCTCTGTTCCTAGGCTGCATGAGATGCTCCTTATGGACAGGGAAGGAGAGGGAGGATTTGTCCCCAGATCCTGGGCCATGAGTTGTAACTGAGATGGGGAAGCTCAGCCTTTGTAGCCTTGAGCACATCTATAGGGAGGGCAGCATCCAGAGTCTCTGAAGGCCTCCCCTCGGTGATGTCCCTGGAGCTGGTTCTGCAGGCTCATGGGAAATACCTGGTGCCTCCTTTCCTGCTCTAGGTTCAGTGATGGCACATTGGGAGCTTTGAGTTGGCCATTGTAGGAATATTTATACCACAGAAGTCAAGAAATGCTATTCACAAGGATTTTCTTTTTCAGAGGTCAGAGTATTCATTTTTTTTTTTTTTTTTAATCACTTGCCAGTATACTACTGCGTGGTATCCTAAAATCTCTCTTGTGTCCTGTGTCTGTGTCTCTTACAGCTGTGAATCTGAGGCTGATGAATGGAGGTCACCACTGTGAGGGGAGAGTGGAAGTGAAACAACAAGGAAAATGGGGCACGGTGAATGATTACAAGTGGAGCTTAGAAGAGGCAGCTGTCGTGTGCAGACAGCTGGGGTGTGGAGATGCTATTGATGCTCCCCAAGGATCTTATTTTGGACCAGCAGCTGGCCCCATTTGGTTTTCTTATATTTCCTGCAGAGGGACAGAGTCAGCTCTGAGGCAGTGTAGGTATCTTAAAGTGAAAGACTATCGTCCTCAGGGTTATTCCCATGACCATGATGCTGGAGCAGTCTGCTCAGGTAAGTCCTGTCTGATATAGGATGGAATAACCAGCAAGCAAAGCCTCAGTCTCATTCCCAAAGTAACTATGAGAATACAGATCACAGCCTTTAGTACCTTCTTGGGTGAAGATTCCAGTCACACAGTTATTCCTAGAGCATCAGGTGTTGAAGGGAACAGAAGGGCTTGCTTGGACCTGGAAGTAAAGGCTCCGGATCCATCAGTAACTGGGCCCTTCAGGTCTGTGTGATATGTCATAGGAGGCAGGGAGGTGAGGCCAAATATTTCATACAGGTACAACTGCCTGGTTGAACCTACATTAAATAGGTTCATCATGGTAGCTGGTTGTATTCTTTCATGGGATGGTCAGACGAGTGCAGCTCTAAGAGGGGATATATGAGAGGTTCAGGTAAGGAGAGATGTGAGTTTATTACACTCACAGGTCTTATAGAGACAGAGTGTCAGCAGGTGGGTGTCTGGGGGAGGTGCCAATAGAACCCGCTGATCCAAGCAGTGGTGCCCCCAAAATGGAGTGTGAGGACCCATGGACAAGTGACAATACATATAAATGGGTCTTGTTTTTGTTTTCATCCAGCCAGTCTATGTCTTTTGGTTGGAGTACTGAGTCAGTTTACATTTAAGGTAATTATAGATACGTGTGTTCTTACTGACATTCTGTTAATTGCTTTGTATTTTGTTGGTAGGTCTTTTTTTCTTCCCTTCCTCTTTGATTCTCTTCTCTTATAATTTGATGGCTATCTTTAATACTGTGTTTGGATTTCTTTTCTTTTTGTGTGAATGTGTAGAGTTTTGGTTTGTGGTTTCCATGAGGTTTTGATATGCAGTCTATTGTAGGTTGCTTGTCTCTTAGTTTCCAATGCATTTCCAATAGTCTGCATTTTAACTCTCCTCCTGATTGCTAGTTTTGGTATCATATTTGTGTGTGAATGTTTTCCTACCTTTACTGTATGTTTGCCTTTACTGGTATGCTTTCTCATTCATAATTTTCTTTTTTCTTCTATGGCCTTATTTTCTTCCTAGAGAAGTTCCTTTAGCATTTGTTGTAAGCTGGTTTAGTGGTGTTGAATTCTTTTAGCTTTTTCTTGTCTGTAAAACTTTTGATTTCTCCATAGAAACTGAACAAGAGCCTTGCTGGGTAGAGGATTTCTGATGGTAGGTTTCCCCCTTTTATCAGTTTAAATATATCACGCCACTCTCTTTTGACCTGCAAAGTATCTGCTGAAAAATCAGCTGATAAACATATGAGGATTCCTTGTAAGTTATTTGTTGCTTTTAATAGTTTCTCTTTGTCTTTAACTTTTGTCAGTTTGATTAATGTGTGTCTTGATATGTGCCTTCTTGGGTTTATACTGGACTTCAGTGGCTATTTCCCTTCCCATATTAGGGAAATTTTCAGCTATTATCTCTTCAAATATTTTCTCAGGCCTCTTCTCCTTCAGGGGCCCCTAAAATGTGCATGTTTGTGCATTTAACGTTGTCCCAGAGGTTTCTTAATGTTGTCCCAAAGATTGTCCTCACACTTTAATATTCTTTTTTCTGTCCTACAACAGTGATATTCACCATTCTTTCTTCTAGCTCACTTATCTGTTTTTCTGCCTCATTTATTCTGCTATTGGTTCCTTCTAGTATATTTTTCATTTCTTTTACTGTATTCTTCAACTCTGTTCTGTATATCTTCTAGCTCTCTGTTAAACATTTCTTGTATAATCTCATTCCATGCCTCCATTCTTTTTCTGAAATCTTGGATCACCTTTACTATCATTATTCTGCATTCTTTCTCAGGCAGATTGCCTATTTCAACTTCACTTAGTTCTTCTTCTGGGATTTTATCTTGTTTTTCTTTTTCTGGAATAGATTCTTCTGCTATCTCATTTTGTCTAACTTTTTGTGTTTATGGTCATTCTTCCACAGGCTGGAGGATTGTCCTTCTTCTTCCTTTTGGTGTCTGCCCCCTGGTGGGTGAGACTCATCTAGAGGCTTGTGCAGGCTTCCTGGTGGGAGTGACTGGTGTCTGATGACTAGTGGATGGAGCTAGTTCTTGATCTTCTGTGTGCGGGGCCGTGTCAAAAGATGTCTATAGAGGCAGCTGTGAGCTCAGGAAGAGTTTCAGTTCAGTTCAGTCACTCAGTCATGTCAGAATCTTTGTGACCTCATGGACTGCAGCATGACAGGCCTCCCTGTCCATCACCAACTCCCAGAGTTTACTCAAACTCATGTCTATTGAGTCAATGATGCCATCCAACCATCTCATCCTCTGTCATCCCCTTCTCCTCCTGCCTTCAATCTTTCCCATCATCAGGGTCTTTTCAAATGAGTCAGCTCTTTGCATCTTGTGGCCAAAGTATTGAAGTTTTAGCTTCAACTCTACACCTAAAGCAACTAGAGAAGGAAGAAATGAAGAACCCCAGGGTTAGTAGAAGGAAAGGAATCTTAAAAATTAGGGCAGAAATAAATGCAAAAGAAACAAAAGAGACCATAGCAAAAATCAACAAAGCTAAAAGCTGGTTTTTTGAAAAGGTAAATAAAATTGACAAACCATTAGCCAGATTCATCAAGAAACAAAGGGAGAAGAACCAACTCAACAAAATTAGAAATGAAAATGGAGAGATCACAACAGACAACACTGAAATACAAAGGATCATAAGAGACATCAGTCTTTCCAATGAATATTCAGGACTGATTTCCTTTAGGATGGACTGATTTTATCTCCTTGCAGTCCAAGGGACTCTCAAGAGTCTTCTCTAACACCACAGCTCAAAAGCATCAATTCTTTCGTGCTCAGCTTTCTTTACAGTCCAACTCTCACATCCATACATGACTACTGGAAAAACCATAGCCTTGACCAGATAGATCTTTGTTGGCAAAGTAATGTCTCTGCTTTTTAATATGCTGTCTAGGTTGGTCATAATTTTTCTTCCAAGGAGTAAGCGTTTTTTAATTTCATGGCTGCAGTTACCATCTGCAGTGATTTTGGAGCCCCCCCCAAAATAAAGTCTGTCACTGTTTCCACTGTTTCCCCATCTATTTGCCATGAAGTAATGGGACACGGATGCCATGATCTTAGTTTTCTGAATGTTGAGTTTTAAACTAACTTTTTCACTTTCCTCTTTCACTTTTATCAAGAGGTTCTTTAGTTCTTCTTCGCTTTCTGCCATAAGGGTGGTGTCATGTGCATATCTGAGGTTACTGATTCCAGCACGAGCTGGAATCAAGATTGCTGGGAGAAATATCAATAACCTCAGGAAGAATTTAGACTGCCTATCCGCTAATGGGCAGGGCTGTGTTCCTGCCCTGTGGGTTGTTTGATCTTAGGCATCCCAGCACTGGAATCTGCAGGCTGTTGGGTGGGGCCAGGTCTTGGTTTCAAAATGGCAGCATTCAGGGGAGCTCACACCATTGAGTACTCCCTGATACCTCTGCCACCAATGTCCTTGTCCCTGCAGTGAGCCACAGCTGCCCCCACCTCCCCAGAAGACCTTATAAGACAAGAAGGTAGGTCTGGTCTTCGCTTCTGTGAAGTCATGACTTTTTCTCTGGGCCCCAGTGGGCTTCCCTGGTAGCTCAGCTGGTAAAGAATCTGCCTACAATGCAGGAGATCCTGGTTCAATTCCTGGGTTGGGAAGATCTTCTGGAGAAGGTATAGGTTACCCATTGCAGTATTCTTGGGCTTTCCTGGTGGCTCAGACAGCAAAGAACCTGCCTGCAGTGCGGGAGACCTGGGTTCAGTCCCCGGGTTGAAAAGATCCCCTGGAGGAGGGAAAGGTTATCCACTGCAGTATTCTGGCCTGGAGAGTTCCATGGACAGAGGAGCCTGACAGGCTATAGTTCATGGGGTCACAAAGGGTTGGACATGACTGAGCAACTTTCACTTCACTTCACTTCCCTTGTTCCTGTGGAGTTCCTATGATCAAGCCCCTTGGCCTTCAAAATCAAGTGCTCTCAGGGCTGCTCTTCCTTATGCCAGACCCCCAGGGTGGGGGAGTTTGACCTGTTTCAGAAACATTCTGTGCGGGGGGGTCTGTCACATAATTATTTTCCAGGTTGTGGATCACTCACCTGGTGGGTATGAGATTTGATTATATTGTAAATTCACCCCTCCTACCATCTTACTGTGGCTTCTTCATTGTCTTTGGATGTAGAGTATCTTTTTTGATAGTGTTCATGCTTTTTTAACTGCTGTTCAGCACTTAGTTGTGATTTTGGTGCTTTTGTGAGAGGAGGTGAGCTGAAGTCCTTGTACTCTTCCATCTTGCACATTTTACCTTAAATGATAAGTGAAAACTGAAAATCACTCAGTCATGTCCAACTCTTTGTGACCCCATGGACTATACAGTCCATGGAATTCTCCAGGCCAGAATACTAGAGTGGGTTAACCTTTCCGTTCTCCAGGGGATTTCCCAACCCAGTGAACAAACCCAGGTCTCCCACATAGCAGATGGATTCTTTACAATTCTAACAAGCGAAGCCTAAGAATACTGTAGTGGGTAGCCTATCCTTTTTCCAGCACATCTTCCCAACTCAGGAATTGAATCAGGGTCTTCTGCATTGCAGGTGTATTCTTTACCAACTGAACTATCAGGGGAGCCCTTAAAATAATAGCTTGTCACTTAACAAATACTGAAACAAATTAATAAATCTTATAAAACGTTGTGGCTATTTTTGCCTTAAATATTCTATTATTTCAAAAATGTGCAATAGTTTTTGTATTTACCTACAGAATTATTGTTTAGAGCAGTCTTCATAGCTTTGGGCATTTTCCTTTAGCTTGAATACCTTACTGTAACATTTTTTGTGTATTGATGGTCTGGTGGCCTCAAATTCTATCATCTTTTTAATATGAAAACATTTTAACTGTTAATAATTTTAAAAAATATTTTCACTGGTGACTGAATTCTAGTTTAGAAAATTTCACCACACTACCTTAAAGATGCTTTTACATTGGTCTATGGCTAGGACTTCCCTGGTGGCTCAGATGGTAAAGTGTCTGTCTACAATGTGGGAGACCTGGGTTCGGTCCCTGGGTCGGCAAGATTCCCTGGAGAAGGAAACAGCAACCCACTCCAGTATTCTTGCCTAGAAAATCCCATGGATGGAGGAAGTTGGTGCAGGCTACTGTCCATGGGGTCACAAAAAGTCGGGCACAACTGAGCAACTTTCCTTTCCCTTTATGGTTAGCATTGCCTCTAATAAATAGCCAGTAATACTTATTTTTGTACCTCTTTACATAACATGTCAATATTTCATGGGTGCTTCTAGGATTTTTTTTTTGGGGGGGGGGCGGTTATCACTGGTTTTCCACAATTATATTTTCAAATGTCTGAGGTAGTTTTCCTTATTTTTATCTTTTAAAGTTTGTTTAGCTTTTTGGTTTGGTTTATAGCTTTCATTAAATTTGGAAAAATTTCATCCATTATTTACAACTAGTTTTCTACTCATCCCTTATTCTGAGTCTCCAAATACACATATTTTTGCATGGTTTATTCTTGTACCAAGTGCCAGAGTTTCCATTCATGCTTTGTTTTCTGCCTTTTTTCCTCTCTGCTTCAGTTTGAATAGTCTCTATTGATATGTGCTTAATTTCCCCACCCCCCTTTTTTGTTCTGCCGTATCTAATTTCTTTTTATGTTAATCCAGATAAGTTTTCATTACATATATTGATTTTTCAGTTTTAGAAACTCCATTTGGTTCTTTTTTGCCTCTGCTTTATTATTTTTTTTGCTACATAAAAAGCATTTTTATGTTAATGTCTTAAAATATTAGCAGTCAGTTAAATAATTTCTGTAATTCTTGAATCTATTTATAGTGACTGCTCTTTTAAAATTTTGCCATGAGTTATATTTTTCTTTTTCAGAAAGTCTTGTAGCTTTTGGATTGGAAGTTGGGCATTGCTAGGCAGTCATTTAACAGAAAGAATTCTAGCAATAAATAATCAGAAAAGAGTCTGATAGCAGGGAATTGCACTTGATGAATCAAGCAGTGTTTTCCATTGCATTACATTGAATTCTTTTCAAAATATGTTCCTTGGGTGGCAAAGTGATAAATTTTTATTTTAGTTTCACTTCTTTAGCTTCAAAACCTCTTGTTATCCCACTTTTAATTGCCACATACTCAAATTACACTCCACTTCTACAGCAGTTGCTTTCCTTTTTCCATTTTGTTTGCCATCCATCCATATTTTTAAAAATTGTGTTTGCTTCTCTGAAGTGGGAGAAATGAGAAAGGATGGAACAGTTAGGTGGCATATAAGAGGAGCAGAGTGCAACAAAATATGCTAATTACTAATTTGACAATTATTTTCCCCAAATGCTTGTGCATTTTTATACAGATTGAGGCTTTTGAAACTCAGAACTCTACAATTTAGGCCTTACTTGATTTCTGCTTCCTTCTTCTTACTCCCTTCTCCCTCTTTTTTGGCAGCATGCCACCTTCTTTCAAATTATAAAACATATAGGAAAGAAATTAATGAAGATATAGATAAGTGAAAAAGTATCTTGTGTTCATGGATTGGAAGAATCAATATTGTTAAAATGTCTATACCACTCAAAGTGATTTACAGGTTTTATGCAATCCCTCTCAAAAACCTAATGGCATTCATTATAGATATAGAAAGTACAATCCTAAAATACAATCTGAAATATGTATATTGTTTACTTTCAATCTATTCATGATTTTTTTTGTTTTCTTATCACTATTGACTTTTAGTTTCATTCCATTGTGTTCAGAAAAGATACTTGGAATGATTCAAATTTTCTTGAATTTGTTAAGACTTGTCTGCAGCCTAAATACAAGTTTTTTTTTTTAATCACAATAACACACTCATTGTAGAAAATGTGTAATCTACACAAAAGTATAAAGAAGAAAAAAATCACCTATGATACCACTATTCACAGATAACCATGGTTGTTATTTTTACATGTGCTTTCCATCTCTTTCCATGCATTTCCCTTTATGTGGGTAAACTGTACTGTTTGCACAGATATATTCTGTTTTCTTGTACCTTAGATATTACTACTGCTATCTTCTATATTACTACTACTACTACACCCATGATACCACCAAAGACTTGTATTTATCCTTTATATTTATACATATATAAAGACATGTATATATCCATGGAATATAAAATATTCCATGTGTGCTTGAGAAGAATGCATATTGATTTTCTGTTTGAATGATCAATTAATTATAGAGAGTGGGATATTGAAGTTTTCTACTGTTAATGTATCGCTGCTACTTCTCCCTTAAAAGCTGTCCATGCTGTCTTGTATACTGAAATGCTATAATGTTCCGTGCATATATGTAATTGCTATATCTTTCAGTTCAACTGTCTCTTGTGACAGTTTTTGACTTAAAGTCTCTTTTGCCTGACTTTGATCTCTTTTGGCTATTATTTGCATGGCATCTCTTTCTCCACCTGTTCACTTTCAGCCTACCTGAGTCATGAAATCTAAAGTGAGTCTCTCATATGCAGTATGTAGTTGGATCTTACTTTTAATCTATTTAGATTATCTATATATTTGATTGGAAAGTGTAATATATTTACATTTATAATCATGTTGAAAGGTAAGGACTTACATTGCCATTTTATTCATTGTTGTATAGTTTCTTGCTCCTGCTTTCTTCTGTGTTGTATTTGTGGCTTGATGATTTCTTATAGTGGTATGCTCTGATTAATTTCTCTTTTTCTGTGTGTATGTACTATACTTTTTATTGTAGTTACCATGGAACTTGTATCAAACATTTTATAACTATAACAGTTTACAGCAGAAGTTAAGTACTGTTATGAAAACAACTTAATTTCAATAGCATGCAGAAACTGCATTTCACTCCTCCCCTACACTTGAAGTGATTGATGTCAGATTTTGCTTGTTTCTATAATGTGTTTCCAACAGCAGCTTTCTGTAATTATAGTTAGTCTTATGATGGTCTTTTGATTTATATTTATATATAATGTTAAAAGCAAGTTATGTACCACTATTACGGTATTACAATATTCTGTTTTTCTCTCTGGATTTACCAGTAAGGTTTACACTTTCTTATGTGAAGATACTTTTGTATCATTGTTTTGTTTATTCATTTAAACTTGAAGAACTACTTTTAGCACTTTGGTAATGTAGTGATGATGAAATCCCTCAGATTATGCTTGTATATATATATACATATATGTGTGTGTGTGTATATATATATGCTTAAAGCATCACTATGAACAAAGCTAGTGGAGGTGATGGAATTCCAGTTGAGCTATTTCAAATCCTGAAAGATGATGCAGTGAAAGTGCTGTACTCAATATGCCAGCAAATTTGGAAAACTCAGCAGTGACCACAGGACTGGAAAAGGTCAGTTTTCATTCCAATTCCAAAGAAAGACAATGCCAAAAAATGCTCAAACTACCACACAATTGCACTCATCTCACACACTAGCAAAGTAATGCTCAAAATTCTCCAAGCCAGGCTTCAGCAATGCATGAACCATGAACTTTCAGAAGTTCAAGCTGGTTTTAGAAAAGGCAGAGGGACCAGAGATCAAATTGCCAACATCCAATGGATCATCGAAAAAGCAAGAGAGTTCCAGAAAAACATCTATTTTTGCTTTATTGACTATGCCAAAGCCTTTGACTGTGTGGATCACAACAAACTGTGGAAAATTCAAGAGACGGGAATACCAGACCACCTGACCTGCCTCTTGAGAAACCTATATGAAGGTCAGGAAGCAACAGTCAGAACTGGACGTGGAACAACAGACTGATTCCAAATAGGAAAAGGAGTATGTCAAGGCTGTATATTGTCACCCTGCCTATTTAACTTATATGCAGATTACATCATGAGAAATGCTGGGCTGGAAGAAGCACAAGCTGGAATCAAGATTGCTGGGAGAAATATCAGTAACCTCAGATATGCAGATGACACCACCCTTATGGCAGAAAGTGAAGAGGAAATAAAAGGCCTTTTGATGAAAGTGAAAGAGGAGAGTGAAAAAGTTGGCTTAAAGCTCAACATTCAGAAAACTAAGATCATGGCATCTCGTTCCATCACTTCATGGCAAATGATGGGGAAACAGTGGAAACAGTGTCAGACTTTACTTTTTTGGGCTCCAAAATCACTGCAGATGGTGATTGCAGCCATGAAATTAAAAGACACGTAGTCCCTGGGGGAAAAGTTATGACCAACCTAGATAGCATATTAAAAAGCAGAGATATTTGCCAACAAAGGTCCGTCTAGTCAAGGCTATGGTTTTTCCAGTGGTCATGTATGGATGTGAGAGCTGGACTGTGAAGAAAGCTGAGTGCTAAAGAATTAATGCTTTTGAACTGTGGTGTTGGAGAAGATTCTTGAGAGTCCCTTGGACTGCAAGGAGATCCAACCAGTCCATCCTGAAGGAGATCAGTCCTGGGTGTTCATCAGAAGGACTGATGCTGAGGCTGAAACTCCAATACTTTGGCCACCTCATGTGAAGAGCTGACTCATTAGAAAAGACCATGATGCTGGGAGGGATTGAGGGCAGGAGGAGAAGGGGACAACAGAGGATGAGATGGTTGGATGGCATCACTGACTCGATGCACATGAGTTTGGGTGAATTCCAGGAGCTGGTGATCGACAGGGAGGCCTGGTGTGCTGTGATTCACGGTGTCCCAAAGAGTTGGACTTGACTGAGCGACTGAACTGAAATGATGTATGTGTATATATATATACATATACATATATATATATGCTTCCCTGGTGGCTCAAATGGTAAAAAATCTGCCTTCAGTGCAGGAGACCCAGGTTTGATCCCTGGGTTGGGAGGACCCCCTGGAAAAGGGATTGTCTACCCACTCTAGTATTCTTGCCTACAGAATTCCGTGGACAGAGGAGCCTGGTGGGCTACAGTCCATGAGCTCACAAAGAGTTGGACATGACTGAACAACTAACACACACACACACACACACACACACACACACAAATGTATAAGTAGTATGTATACAGTATATAGCATATATACACACACACACACATGTATTACATAACATATATAATATGCATTTGTTGTTTTGTGGTGGTGGTGGTTGGGATTGAACCTGTATCTCCTGCATTGGCAGGCTGATTCTTTACCACTACATGGGAAACCCTTTTGTGTGTGTATATATATATAAAACCTCCACTTTTGAAGGACGGTTTAGCTGGGTAAAGTTTTGATGTTCGGGTTGGCAGGGTTTTTTTTTTTCTTGTGGTACTTTTGATGTATCATTCTGCTCTCTTGGCCTTCAAAGTTTCTAGTTTTAAAGGTTTTTTTTCTTTAAGTACAGTAAACAGAATACATAGCACAGATGGGATACCACAATATATATATAATATATATATATATATATATATTTGAGGGTCCCAGTAGGAAAAAAGAAAGTGACAAGTCACTGTTTTTTTTCTGTTTTCAAAAATTTTTCTTTGTCTTTAAATTTTGGTAATTTAATCATAATGTGTCTTGGTGTGGATCTCTTTGGGTTCCACCTATTTGGGAACGCATGGGCCTCATGAGTCAAGATGTCCATTTCTCTCCCTAGATTTGGGAATTTCTCAGTTATTATTCCTTTGAATAAACTTTCTGCTCCTTTCTTTTTTCCTACTGGGATCCTCAAATACATACACACACACACACACACACACATATATATATATATATATATATATATATATATATATATATATATAGTGATATCCCATATGTGCTATGTATTCAGTTCACTGTACTTTCTTTTTTGTTTTTTGCTTTATTTTTTTTTTCTTATTTTTTTTCCCAATTATTTTTATTAGTTGGAGGCTAATTACTTTACAATATTGTAGTGGTTTTTGCCATACATTGACATGAATCAGCCATGGATTTACATGTGTTCCCCATCCTGAACCCCCCTCCCACCTCCCTCCCCATCCCATCCCTCTGGGTCATCTCAGTGCACCAGCCCTGAGTACTTGTCTCATGCATCCAACCTGGACTGGTGATCTGTTTCACACTTGATAATATATATGTTTTGATGCTGTTCTCTCAGATCATCCCACCCTCACCTCTCCCATAGAGTCCAAAAGTCTTTTCTATGCATCTGTGTCTCTTTTTCTGTCTTGCATATAGGGTTATCGTTACCATCTTTCTAATCTTTTTGTTTTTCTAACTTGATAATATCAAATGGAATGTCTTCAAGCTTACTGGTTCTTTGATTTCCATGATAGAGTTTACTTGATGCTTTCCTTTGGATTTTTAATTCAATTATTGAATCCTTGAGCTCCAGAATTTCTGTTAGTTCTTTTTTTTTTTTTTTATGTTTTCTAGTTCTTTATGAAGCTCCTCATTTTCTCATTTTTATAGTTTTGTCTATAATTGTTCATGTATACTTGTGTTTATTTGTCTCTCTGCATTCTCTTGTAGGTCATTGAGCTTCAAAACAATGAATTTGAATTTTGTATCAAGCAGTTCATAGATCTCTGTTTTCTTAGGATCAGTTTTGTTGCTGGGGGTACCTTGTTTCTGTGAGAGAATGAGAGCAGGGGAATCTCCTTTTCTGTCTTCTTGGTGTCAAATATGAATACAGAATAAGCACAATAACAGAATTAAAATCAGTTGAATATCACCCCTTAGCATTTTCCATGATTCCTGTCTCAGAAGAAAAATCTGTAACAGGAACTGTTTGTCAAACTCATAGTCCTGAAACTTCCAGTCAGAACTCACTCTCTCCCAAGTTCATTGAAAAATCCTGGGGTTTCAAGAGAGATGGTTAGGACCACACCACCTCTTCTATGACTCTCTGAGCTTTCTCAACTCATGTTCTTTCCCACTGAAGTCACCTGAGAAATTCCTGAAATTTTTGCCATTAAAAATTATCAGAAAAATATAATACAAAAACAAAAAAAAGTGGATTATTTACAATGTCTATATTTCTTCTCTCAGACAACCTCTCTACAGGGTGTCATGCACTCATGGATCCTGCTTCATGACTTGCCTTACCTAAGTCACTTGAAGACTAGCTCCTGGGAGAGAAAACTATTCAAAATAGTAGCCTCACAAGTCTCAGGAAAGTTTTTTAACTGTGTCTGGATGACATATCTCTACTGATATAGTCCATGTCTCTCTGAGGTGGTTCTGTTCTTCATATCTCTGCATTCATGTTTGAGTGCCAACACATTATGCAGTTTCCTTGGGCTCTGTAGTCCTGGGCTCCTAAATGTGAAATTCACTTCTCCAATCAATGATAAATTACATGTTCCTGGTATTCAGCCATTTCTGATGATATGTCTTGGGCTCTGTAGTTTTCAGGCCTGTAGATAGGGAATTCATATTTCTAAACAATCTCAGAGTATCCATTGTTGGGATACAGTCATCCCAAACTGACCCTGCAAATTCTTCTGAATTTCTCTTCAGATTCTTGTTCATGAAAAGGCAATTCTGACACCAACTATCAAATTCTCTCTCCATGTCCACTCCTGGAAAAGAAAAGCATTCACATCATTGCCTGTGATGTGCTGTTTTCATTTCTTAAGTCAGGATCAAGAACACTCATTGGGTTTGCTTCTTTGTTTCTCTTAGGATTTATGCGTCTGACTGACGGAGATGGACCCTGCTCAGGGCGAGTAGAAGTTCATTCTGGAGAAGACTGGACCCCAGTGTCTGATGGAAACTTTACATTCCCCACTGCCCAGGTCATCTGTGCAGAGCTGGGATGTGGCAAGGTTGTGTCTGTCCTGGGACACGTGCCCTTCAGAGAGTCAGATGGCCGGGTCTGGGCTGAAGAGTTCAGGTGTAAAGGGGAGGAGCCTGAGCTCTGGTTCTGCCCCAGAGTGCCCTGTCCAGGGGGCACTTGTCAACACAGTGGAGCTGTTCAGGTTGTCTGTTCAGGTGAGATGTAGGAAGGTTTATAACTTCTCTGCTTACCTTGTTCAGGTGAGAAATCAGACTTTGTTGAAACCCTGTCTTCTTCTACCAATGTACACAGAAGTCCGACTGATGACAAACAGCTCCTCTCAGTGTGAGGGGCAAGTGGAGATGAACATTTCTGGACGATGGAGAGCACTCTGTGCCTCCCACTGGAGTCTGGCCAATGCCAATGTCGTCTGTCGTCAGCTCGGCTGTGGAGTCGCCATCTCCACTCCCAGAGGACCACACTTTGTGGAAGGAGGTGATCAGATCTCAACAGCCCGATTTCACTGCTCTGGGGTGGAGTCCTTCCTGTGGAGTTGCCCTGTGACTGCCTTGGGTGGTCTTAGCTGTTCCCATGGCAACACGGCCTCTGTGATCTGCTCAGGTAAGAGAGGGTGAAGGGCTACTGGTACTCAGGATGCTCCTGAAGTGAAATGTCCCCAAGAGCAGAGAGTGACAGGAAACTGGCATCAAAAGTCAGATATTTCATGGTGAAATGTGGTTCTTCTCATTGTTCATTCATTTTCCAAGTCAGGCCAGGAAGTGGTAAGGGGAAATAATGTATTTTTAAGCAATAATATTATTTATATTATTTAAATATAATCATAGAAAACAATGTATAAGCAGTAAGTGTAGACTTCAGTCATGTATCCAGATCAGCAAAGAGAACATTCCCAGCACCACAGTCACTGTTGTCTTCCCATAAACATGTCTCCCTCCTCTCCAGTTAAGATTGCTTACCTAACTTCTACTATTGAAAGGTTGTTGCTGAACAATGAGATGCGGGATTCTTGGCCTCCGGAGGAGATGAATTCAATCTGGGGCCAGAGACGAGGCTGGATCGCTCAGAGCTTGTGTGTAATACAGTTTTATTAAAGTATAAAGGAGATAGAGAAAGCTTCTGACATAGGCATCAGAAGGGGGCAAAAGAGTACCCCCTTTGCTAGTATTAGCAATGGAGTTATATACTCTCCAATGAATCCAAAGAATGTCTGGAGGCTGCAAAGACCTCACCAGACCCACTCCCATAATTTACATTTTAAGATAACAGAGTTGGCCAGAAGGTTTAATCCAAAGATTGTCCTCAGGCAGGATACATCCTTGTAAAGACCAGACCTACTACCATAATTTATGTTTTAAGATAACAGAATTAGCCAGAGGGTTTGATCCAAAGACTGTCCTCAGGCAGGATACATTATTGTTATATAATCCTAAGGAATGTAGAGGAAAAAAAGTAAGAAAGTTTGTCCTTTCTTCCTCCTTGACTATCCCAGACCTCTCTCTCCTTGGGGACCCCTAGACTTCTTATCAACCTGCCTAGGAAATGACTCTCTCACTATCATAGAGTGTTTTATCATTTGAACTGTATATAAAATTATGCAGTATATTTTCTTCTGTGTATAACTTCGAGTCACCATTATATTTGAGACTCACTCATGATGTTGCTTAAAGAAGCATTTTATTCATTTTTATTTCTGTAGAGTAGATCTTTGAATGATCACATGACCATGAATTGATCCATTCCACAACAGATAGTAGAGATTTGAGTTGTTTCCTATTCTTGACTAATACAAATATGAAGCTACAACTTACCATGACAATGACTTTTGGTACAAACATGTTATTTATCTTGTGTGATTAACCTTTGGTCTTTCATTTTCATTTTCTTAATGGTATGGTGTCTTTTGATGAGCCAAGCTGTTAATCTTAAGAAATTATAATTTACCAACTTCTTCCTTTGCTTTTAACACTTCTTATATTCTTTAAAAAGAACTTTGTCTACTCCAAGACCATAAAAACATTCTCCAAGAGTATCTCATAGAAGTTTATTTTTCTCTTGCATAGAACTGTGCATCCCTTCTGCAATTGCTATCTGTGTAAGATAAGATCAAGTTTCATATGACATCAATTGACTCAGAATCTTTTTCTGAAAAGACTCTTCTCCCCACTGCAGTACCACCTTTGCCATAAGAAGAAAAGCATATGTCTGAGTCTTTTTTAAGACTCTCTATTCTATTCTGTAGTATCATTGTCTATCCTTGCACCAATACTACATTTTCTTTATTATAACTTTATAGTAAGTCTGGGTAACTTTAATGTAAAGAGTTACTTTATATTATTAACTCTTCTACCTTTGTTGCTTTTTTGGTGAACTGTGTTGGTTATTCTCGTTCTTTTGTATTTTATTTCAATTTTGGAATCAGCATTTCATTTTCTTAATAAAATTATATATTTACAGTGTTGGGCGTTAGTTGCAGCATATGGATCTTCATTACGTCTTGCTGGATCTTCTGTTATGACACACGGAGTGCCTAGTTGTGAGATTCCAGCTCAGATGCTCTGGCATGTGGGATCTCGCATCAGGGATCGAACCTGAGTCCTCTGCATTGCATGGCTGATTCTCAGCCATTGGACCAGGAGAGAAATCCCTCAGCTTGTCGTTTTTCATCAAAAAAAAAAAAAAAAAAAGAATAAGCATATTTTGTTTGAGAAGAGTTAATCTACACAGAAATTGGAGGTGATTGACTGACAATGTTGAGTTTATATATGTTTATCCCTCCATTCAGTTAGGTCTCCAATTTCTCTCAGAGGTTTTGCCCATCTTCTGCTAGGTTTTTCTCCTAGGCATGTATGTTTTTGATGTTATAAGCATTTCTTTTAGTGGAAGTGTCCTAGGAATGATTTATGTCTGACTTGTTTTTACCTTTCCCTTTTAAAATTTTGATGTAATTTGAGACTTACAAAAAAGCTGTAAGAATAATATAAAAATCCAGAAGAACTTTAGCTGGATTTCCCAATGTTAGTATTCTGCTTTAATCTCTCCCTCCAGTTGACATCTCTCTCTATCTCTGTTTCTGTCATTCCTTCTCTGTCCTCCTCCCACCACATTTCTCCATAAATATGTAAAATCCTTCTGAATTAGGTTGCAGACATGATGTCTCTTTACCCCTAAAATGCGTCAAGGGATTTCCTTATGTAACCACACTTCAGTCAAGTCATCAGACCACTTCAGCCCCAGATGACATCTAAGTGCAACCACATGAAAGACTCTAAGACAGAACTGCCAAGTGGGATCTTTCCCAAACTATATACCCAGGAAGTCTTAAGCAAAATGAGGTATATTTTTTTGCTTAAGTGGCTAAGTTTTACGGGAGAATTTATTATACAGCAATATAACCAGGACACGACTCCCTGGTGGCTCAGTGGTAAAGAACCCGTCTGCCAAGTCAGGAAACATGAGTTCCACCCCTGGGACTTGACGATCCCCTGAAGAAAAAAATTGAAACCCACTTCATTATTATTGCCTGAGAAATCCCATGGACAGAGGAGCCTGGTGGGCTACAGTCCATATGATCGCCAAAAAAATCAGACATGATTGAGTGACTAAACAACCACTATAGCAACCAGGACACTTATTACGTGACCTGCATCTCTAAATAAAAGACTATTTGTCCTCTGATCTTCTGTTTACTATTTCTACCTTATGCTGAGCTAATGTGCTGAAACGCTAGTCCTTTACTTAATATCGGCTGTTAAATTTTTCAGCTCTATAATTTTTATCTGTTGCTATTTTGTCAATTTCTTTTGTCAATTAATTCCATGAGGCCTTCAATAATGCCGAGTTAAATTCTCCATCAGATAACTCTAGTAACTGAATAACTTGGGAAATTCTTTCTAATGTCTTTTTCCTCCTGGTTTTCCATGAGATCTCTTTTATATATGTAGTGTTTTTAATAACAGACATTGTAGATGAAAAAGTGGCAGAATCCCTTTGGAATAGATTTTATTCTGCTTTTCCTGTTTACACATAGATTTAGGGACAAAACAGCTTCCTTAACTCACTCTTAGTGCAATGGTTGGCTGAAAACAATTGTGGCACTGTCAGAAGCAGAGCTCTCCCTGCTGCTGCTGCTGCTGCTAAGTTGCTTCAGTCGTGTCCGACTCTGTGCGACCCCATGGATGGCAGCCCACGAGGCTCCCCCGTCCCTGGGGTTCTCCAGGCAAGAGTACTGGAGTGGGTTGCCATTGCCTTCTCCACAGAACTCTCCCTAGAGAAGGTGAATCCTAAGATTATGATACACTTACTGTTATGTTAACATTGCTTATCTCAGACTTCATCACTAGGTCATTATTTAGCTTAATTCAATTTCCTGTTCTCCAACCCACCAACTCTCTGATCATTGCTGTTTCTGCAGGAAACCAGACCCAGGTGCTGCCCCAGTGCAACGACTCCCGCTCGGAATCAGCAGGCTCTGCAGCCTCAGAGGAGAGCGTCCCCTACTGCTCAGGTGAGGGTCCCACAGGACAGAAGACCCTTCTCATTCCCCAGGTCACCGCCCCATTGTCTGATTTCTCTCTCCTCAGACAGCAGACAGCTCCGCCTGGTGGACGGGGGTGGTCCCTGCGCCGGGAGAGTGGAGATCCTTGACCAGAGCTCCTGGGGCACCATCTGTGATGACGGCTGGGACCTGGACGATGCCCGCGTGGTGTGCAGGCAGCTGGGCTGTGGAGAAGCCCTCAATGCCACGGGGTCAGCTCACTTCGGGGCAGGATCAGGACCCATCTGGCTGGACGACCTGAACTGCACAGGAAATGAGTCTCACGTGTGGAGGTGCCCTTCCCGAGGCTGGGGGCAGCACGACTGCAGACACAAGCAGGACGCGGGGGTCATCTGCTCAGGTCTGCGCTGCACGCTGCCCACAGTCTAGGGGAGGGATGATAGCATTGGAGAAGGGATGGTCTGAACCCTGAGGAAAAGGTGCTGAAAAGACTAGAGGAGGAAGCTTCCTCCCATGGAGCCTGTGTTTCCAGCAGACGTGAAGACGAGGTGTTTTCACTTCCTCCTGCAGCAGCTGACGTTCTAGCCCTTTCTTCTCAGCAGTGTTTCCTGGCAGAGCCAATTCTTACAAGTCCAGTTGAAAGTTGGGCTCACCTTTCCTTACATATGGGACGAAAATCTTAAGTCCATGATACTAGTTTCTGTCTGCTTCTGTAACAAATTGCCACATAGTGGTTTAAAACAACATATATTTATTTCCTTAAAGTTCTGTAGTTTCGATGTTCAGCAGGATCTCCCTGGGCTGGAATCAAGGTTTCAGCAGGGCCACATCACTTCTAAGGCTTTGGTGAAGAATCCCATTTCTTCCATCAAATTTCTTTTCAAACCACCTGAATTCCTTGGCTCATAGACCCACTTCATCAATCATCAGACCAGCAATGCTGCACATCTTTAACTATTATCAAGTCACACCTCTCTCTAGCCAGAGCCAAGAAAGAGTGCTTCTATTGGTTTGGCTAAAAGGTTCCTTTGTTTTTTTCTGTAAGATGGTCTAGTAATACTTAGTTGTCTTTCACTTCATTTGAAACAATTTTGTTAGATTGCTTTTTGGCAGCTATCATGTCAGCACACATTTTTTTTTTTTTTTTAAACCATCAAAATTAGTGAATTTTTGTGTAGCCATTTTAACATTGAAAATGGACGAAAAAAGCAACATTTTCTTCATATCATGCTTTATTATTTCAAGAAAAGTTAGAAACACAACTGAAATGCAAAACAAATTTGTGGAGTGTATGGAAGTACAGTGACTGAACAAACTCATCAAAAGTGGTTTATGAAGTTTTGTGTTGGAGATTTCTCACTGGACAGTACTGCAGAGTAGGGTAGACCAGATGAAGTTGATCACAATCAAACTGAGATATTATTTGAAGACAATCAGTGTTAAACGATGCAGGAGATGGCCAACATACTCAAAATATCCAAATCAAGCATCGATAGTCATTTGTACCAGCTTGGTTATATTAATTGCTTTGATGTTTGGGTTTCACATAAGTGAAAAAAACCTTCATGGCAGTATTTCTACATGAGATTCTCTACTTAAACATAAAGAAAATGTTTTGCTTTTGAAACAAATTGTGATGGACGATGAAAAGTGGATACTTCACAATAATGTGGAATGGAAGAGATTGTGGGGCAAGTGAAATGAACCACCAGCAACCACACCAAAGGCCAGTCTTCTTCCAAAGAAGGTGATGTTGTATATGTGGTGGTATTGGAAGGGAGTCCTCTCTTAAGGGAGTACCTTCCAGAAAGCTGAATGATAATTCCAACAAGTACTGTTCCCCATTAGACCAAGTGAAAGCAGCACTTAATGAAAAGCATTCAGAATTAATCCAAAGAAAATGCATAATCTTCCATCAGGATAATGAAAGACCACATATTTCTTTGTAGGCCAGGCAAAAACTGCCACAGTTTGGCTAGTTCTGATTCATCAGCTGTGTTTACCAGACATTCAGTTTTGGATTTCCATTTATTTAGATTTTTACAGAATTCTCTTAATGGAAAAAATTTAAATTCACTGGAAGACTATAAAATGCACTTGGATTAGTTCTTTGCTTAGAAAGATAAAAGTTTTTGGAAGAGGGAATTATGAAGTTGCCTGAAAATGGCAGAAGGTAGTGGAACAAAATGTTGAATACGCTGTTCAATAAAGTTCTTGGTGAACATGAAAAATGTCTTTTATTTTGACTTAAAAACCAAAGGAACTTTCTGGTCAACCCAATAAGAATGTGATTAGACTGGGTTCACATAGTTAATCCACAATAGTCCAACTTAATCTCACCATCCCACGATTCTTACCTTAATCACATCTGTGCAATCCCTTTTGCCAGGTAAGGCAACACATTCATGGTTCCAGGGATCTGGATGAGACTTCTGTGTGTTCATTATCCTGCCACCTCCCCAATATCCATATCATATCCCTTTCACATTCTCGTAGAGGTTTGGTCAGGAAGCAGGATTCAGCTCTCCTCCCTGAAGGTGCCCAGGTTGCTCTTCCTCTCTGCTCATATTCACTACACCATGGTGGTAGAAATGTTTAAAAAGATAGGCACAAATGGACAAAGTCAGGTAAAAGGGAGACAAATTTCACTCTTATTACCTAATGGATAGCTCTTCAACTGGTTCAGGGATGAATGGCCACTATTTCTGGGAGAGAGGAAAACCCAGAGCACTGAGTGAAGTTCTCACCAGTCCTGATTCCTCCCTTTTGATCTTAGAGTTCCTGGCCCTCAGGATGGTCAGTGAGGACCAGCAGTGTGCTGGGTGGCTGGAAGTTTTCTACAACGGGACCTGGGGCAGTGTCTGCCGAAGCTCCATGGAAGACATCACTGTGTCCGTCATCTGCAGTCAGCTTGGCTGTGGGGACAGTGGAAGTCTCAACTCTTCTGTTGCTCTTAGAGAAGGTTCTAGACCCCAATGGGTAGCTGGAATCCGGTGTCGGAACACTGATACCTCTCTCTGGCAGTGTCCTTCTGACCCTTGGAATTACAGTTCATGCTCTCCAAAGGAGGAAGCCTACATCTCATGTGCAGGTGAATTGCTGTCTGTTTCTGTGTCTGTCTTAAACCCATAGAAAATGTTAATAATGAGATTTTATATTTTCATATTTAACTCATGAATTTAACATGGATCCACAAAATGAAGTTAAGACCACTTCAGTTCAGTCACTCAGCTGTGACCACCTCCTTGCAACCCGATGGACTGTAGCACGCCAGGCTTCCCTGTCCAACACCAACTCCTGGAGCCTACTTAAACTCATGTCCATCACGTTGGTGATGCCATCCAACCATCTCATCCTCTGCTGTCCTCTTCTCCTCCTGCCTTCAATCTTTCCCAGCATCAGGATCTTCTCCAATGAGTCAGTTCTTCCCATCAGGTGGCCAAAGTATTGAAGTTTCAACTTCAATATCAGTCCTTCCAGTGAGTATTCAGGACTGATTTCCTTTAGAATTGACTGGTTTTATCTCCTTGCAGTCCAAGGGACTCTCAAGAGTCTTCTCCAATGCAGCAGTTCAAAAGCATCAATTCTTTGGTGCTCAGCTTTCTTTATAGTCCATCTCTCACATTCATACTGGGACTACTGGGAAAATCATAGCTTTGACTTGATGGACCTTTTTTGGTAAAGTAATGTCTCTTTTTTTAATATGCTGTCTAGGTTGGTCAAGATTTTCTTCCAAGGAGCAAGTGTCTTTCAATTTCATGACTGCAGTCACTATCTGCAGTGATTTTAGAGTCCCCCAAAATAAAGGCTATCATCTATTTGCCATGAAGTGATGGGACTGGATGCCATGATCTTAGTTTTCTGAATGTTGAGTTTTAAGCCAACTTTTTCATTCTCTTCCTTCACTTTCATCAAAAGGCTCTTTAGTTCTTCGTTTTCTGCAATAAGGGTGGTGTCATCTGCGTATCTGAGGTTACTGATATTTTTCCTGGCAATCTTGATTCCAGCTTGTGCTTCTTCCAGCCCAGCGTTTCTCATGATGTACTCTGCATATAAGTTAAATAAGCAGGGTGACAATATACAGCCTTGATGTACTCCTTTTCCTATTTGGAACCAGTGTGTTGTTCCATATCCAGTTCTAACTGTTGCTTCCTGACTTGCATACAGGTATGTACTGGAAAACGATGACTATCCTAAGGATAGTATAGCTATCAGGTTTTCAATGTTTATTTTTCACTGTGCTGTATCTTCCATGCTGTGCACAGTCTTTCTCTAGTTGCTTTGAGCAGGGTCTACTCCCTAGTTGTGCTCTGCAGGCTTCTCTTGTGGTGGATCACTGGCTCCAGGGCATGAGGACTTCAGTAGTTGCTGCACACAGGCTCAGTAGTTCTGGTCCAAGGGCTACAGAGCACAGGCTTAGTAATTGTGGCCCACAGTCTTAGTTGCCCTGTGGCATGTGGAATCTTCCTGGGCCAGAGATAGAACCAGTGTCCCCTACATTCAAGGTGGATTCTTAACCACTGGACCACTAGGGAAGCCCTTACTTTTTTCTTTTGATGAGAACTTGTAAGGTGTTCTTTGTTACAACTTTCTAATATATGATACAGTATTAACCCAGGTGACATTAGTGGAAAAGAATCCCCATTGCCAATGCTGGAGACACAAGAGATGTGTGTTCCCTCCCTGGGTTGTGAAAATCTCCTGGAGGAGGAAATGGCAACTCTACTATAGTATTCTTGCTTGGGAAAGCCCATGGATAGAGAAGCTTCTCAGGCTACAGCCATAGGGTCACAGACAGATGGGCAAGACTGAGCACACACACACGCCCACATTAACTGTACCCCCTATACTGTACATTACCTCCTCATGACATTAACTTTAGTGCTGGAAGTTTGTGCCTTTTGACTACCTTCATCCATTTTGCCCACATCAACCCACCTCTGGCAACCACCAAATTGCTCTTTGCATCTCTGAAAGCTTTTTAAAAAAATGTATTTTAGGATTCCACATATAAATGAGATCATATGATATTTTTCTTTACCATCTGGTTTAGCTCACTTAGCATGATGCCTTCAAAGTACATTCATGTTGTTGCAAATGATGAGAATTTCTTTTTTTTTTTGGTGACTATATATATATATATAAACATTATAAATATAAACATTATATATATAATTTTATATATTATTTATATTTCTCTATATATCTTATATCTTATATATAATACAATATATATTTACACACACATATATATAAACTATATATATATATATATAAACATTTTCTTTATCCATTTATCCATCAATGAAGGCTTACATTATCTGGTTATTGTAAATAATTCTGTAGTGAACATTGGGTTGCACATATATTTTCAAGTTAGTGTTTTCATTTCCTTCAGATAAATACTCAAAAGGAAAATTGCTTAATCATACAGCAGTTCTGTTTTTAATTTTTCAGGAACCTCAAAACTTTTCCATAGGGGATACTCAACTTACATTCCCTGCAACTGTGTATAAACTTTTTATTCTCTTCACTTTATCACCAACTCTTGTTATTTCTTGTCTTTTTGATAAAAGCAATTCTGTAAGGTAATATCTTATTGCGGTTTTGATTTGCATTGACTGGTGCAAATAATAATTTGGTGACTAGTAAATTATTGGTGACTAGTAAATTATTGGTGACTAGTAATATTGTGCACCTTTTCATGTACCTGTTGGCCAAATGGATGTTTTCTGCGAAAAAAATGTCTGTTCAGGTCCTCTGCCCATTTTGAAATCAGACTGTTTGTATTTTTCTGCTACTGAGTTGTATGAGTCCTTTAAATAATAATAGTTTGGATATTAACTCTTATCAAGTACATTTAATTTGCTAATATCTTCTCTAATTCTATGGATAGTCTCTTCATTCTGCATATCATTTCCTTCGTTGTGCAGAAGTTTTTAAGTTTTATGTAGTTTCACTTGGTTATTTTGTTCTTCTTGCCTTTGTTTTTGGCATCAAATCCAAAATACCATCACAAAGACTGAGGTCAAGGACATTTTCCCCTTACTTTTTCTTCTAGGATTTTTATGACTTCAGTACTTATGATTAAGTCTTTAATCCATTTTGAGTTGAGTTTTGTGGGTGGTGTTTGGACACTGGTGCCATTGCATCTTTTGCATGTAGCAGTCCAATTTTCATAACACCATTCATTGAAGAGACTGTCATTTCCCCATTGTAGATTCTTGGCTCCTTTGTCAAAAGCTAATTGACTGTATATATTTGGGTTTATTTCTGGGCTGTCTGTTCTGTTCTGTTGATGTCTGTGTCCCTTTTTATACCAATACCATACTGTTTTGATTACTATAACTTTGTAATTTAGTTTGAAATCAGGATGCATGACACCTCCAGCATTGTTCTTCTTTCTCAAGATTGATTTTGATATTCAGGGTCTTTTGTGGTTCCATAGAAACTTTAGGATTGTTTATTCCATATGTGTGAAAATTTCCACTTGGATTTTGTTAAGGATTACAGTGAGTCTGTAGATTTCTTTGTGTAGCATGAGCATTTTAACAATATAAGGTCTTCCAATCCATGACCACAGATTATCTTTCCATTTATTTCTGTCTTCTTCAATATCTTTAATCAGTGTCCTATAGCTTTCACCATTCAAGATTTTTACCTCCTTTGTTAAGTTTATCCCTAAGTATTTTATTGGTTTTGTACAATTGCCTACATGTGATACTGAATAATAGATAACAGTAAGATTAGAATCTATTTAATAATTTTCCTTTAACATTAGGTAAGTGAAATTTTGAATATAAATTAGTTCTGTACTTAGAGACAAACTAATTTTGCTGTTGTTGTTTAGTCACTAAGTTGTGTTCACCTCTTTTCCACCCCATGGAGTAGCCTGCCAGGCTCTTCTATCCATGGGATTTTCCCAGGCAAGAATACTGGAGTGGGTTGCCATTTCCTTCTCCAGGGGATCTTCCTGACCCAAGCATCAAACCTGTATCTCCTGCATTTCTAGCAGATTCCTTACTACTGAGCCACTGGGGAAACCCAACAATGCCTACCTAATAGCAATGCTGTGTGGTAAATTAAACTTACTTTTAATATGCACTATTTATTTTCACAAACCATTACTTTTAAATTTATATTTGCTTTACTATTAATATTTCACTGATTAACATGAAGCTAAAGGACTTCTGTTTCACTGAATTTTATTCATCTACACATTCATTCAATAAATATTTATTAAGCAACTACCAAGGTATTTAGAAAAGGTTTTCCATATACATACTTGTTGAATCTTTTTTTTTTTTTTCATTTATTTTTATTAGTTGGAGGCTAATTACTTTACAATATTGTAGTGGTTTTGCCATACATTGACATGAATCAACCATGGATTTACATGTGTTCCCCATCCTGAACCCCCCTCCCACATCCCTCCCCATCCCATCCCTCTGGGTCTTCCCAGTGCACCAGCCCTGAGCACTTGTCTCATGCATCCAACCTGGACTGGTGATCTGTTTCACACTTGATAATATACATGTTTTGATGCTATTCTCTCAGATCATCCCACCCTCGCTTTATCCCATAGAGTCCAAAAGTCTGTTCTATACATCTGTGTCTCTTTTTCTGTCTTGCATATAAGGTTATCATTACCATCTCTCTAAATTCCATATGTATGCGTTAGTATACTGTATTGGTGTTTATCTTTCTGGCTTACTTCATTCTGTATAATGGGCTCCAGTTTCATCCATCTCATTAGAACTGATTCAAATGTATTCTTTTTAATGGCTGAGTAATATTCCATTGTGTATATGTACCATAGCTTTCTTATCCATTCGTCTGCTGATGGGCATCTAGGTTGCTTCCACATCACTCATTATCAGAGAAAAATCAAATCAAAACCACAATGAGGTACCATTACACGCCAGTCAGAATGGCTGCTATCCAAAAGTCTACCAGCAATAAATGCTGGAGAGGGTGGGGAGAAAAGGGAACCCTTTTACACTGTTGGTGGGAATGCAAACTAGTACAGCCACTATGGAGAACAGTGTGGAGATTCCTTAAAAGACTGGAAATAGAACTGCCATATGACCCAGCAATCCCACTCCTGGGCATACACACCAAGGAAACCAGATCTGAAAGAGACATGTGTACCCCAATGTTCACTGCAGCACTTGTTGAATCTTGTTGAATGAGTGCATACAATATGTAGGCACTGTCCTAATAGCAGAAACACAGTGTAAATAAGATATGCAAAGTCCTTCCTCTAGTGAAACTTTAATTCAGGTAGGGGTGTGTGCATGTGTGTGTTCACATTTGTAGATGTCTGTATGTCTGTTTTTAAATTTGTTATTAGAAGCAGGGAGTGATAAACAAGTAAATATTTAAAGTTATTTTAGAAGACTTTATGATAGCTTTCATTACCATTTTTATTTTTCCCTAGAATGTTTAAAATTTTCTTATTTATTTATCAGTTCATTCACTCAGTCATGTCTGACTCTTTGCGACCCCATGGACTGCAGCATGCCAGGCTTCCCTGTCCATCACCAACTCCTAGAGCTTACTCAAACTCACATCCATTAAGTCGGTGATACCATCCAACCATCTCATTCTCTGTCGTCTCCTTCTCCTCCTGCTTTCAATCTTTCCCAGCACCCAGGTCTTTTCCAATGAATCAGTTCTTCCCATCAGGTGGTCAAAGTATTGGAGTTTCAGCTTCAGCATCAGTCTTTCCAATGAATATTCAGGACTGATTTCCTTTAGGATTGACTGGATCTCCTTGTAGTCCAAGGGACTGTTAAGAGTCTTCTCCAACACCATAGTTCAAAAACATCAATTCTTTGGTGCTCAGCTTTCTTTATAGTCCAACTCTCACAACCATCCATGACTATTGGAAAAACCATAACTTGGACTAGACAGACCTTTCTCTGACTTCCCTGGTGGCTCAGTGTTAAAGAATCTACCTGCCCGTGCAGGAGATGCCTGGTTGATTGATGGGTTGGAAAGATCCCCTGGAGAAGGAAATGGCAACTTACTCCAGTATTCTTGCCTGGGAAATCCCGTGGACAGAGAAGCCTGGTAGACTACTGTCCATACAGTTGCAAGAGAGTTGGACACGACTTGGTGACTCAAAAACAACAATGCAGAACCCTACAAATCAGAAGGTTAATACCGATAGGGCTTGGGTAATATCATCTGTCTCACACTACTCAGTAGAGTAATATTTTCTATTTTTTCCCATTTTCAACCTTATTATTTTCACTGCTGCTATACGAAACCCGACCCAGGTGCTTGCCGGAGTGCAAAACTCCGTGTTTCAACCAGCAGGCTCTGCAGCCTCAGAGGAGACTCAGGACCAGAAGACTCTTCTCATCCCCACCGTCCCATCCCACTCCCCACGCCCCCGTCAACACCCCACCCCCCCGCCCCGCTTATTATCTCATTTCTCTCTCCTCAGGCAGCAGACAGCTCCGCCTGGTGGACGGGGGCGGTCCCTGTGCCGGGAGAGTGGAGATCCTTGACCAGGGCTCCTGGGGCACCATCTGTGATGACGGCTGGGACCTGGACGATGCTCGCGTGGTGTGCAGGCAACTGGGCTGTGGAGGAGCCCTCGATGCCTTGCAATCTGCTCAATTAGGTCAGGGATCAGGGCGCATCTGGCTGGATGAACTGAACTGCGGAGGAAAGGAGTCCCACGTGTGGAGGTGCCCTTCCCGGGGCTGGGGGCGGCACGACTGTGTGCATGCAGAGGATGCTGGGGTTGTCTGCTCAGGTACGGTCAGTGCATTGTCCATGGGCTGAGAAAGTAGTAAGTTCCAAGGAAGTTGGTGTCTGATCACCTGGCAATAGAAGATGACTGAGTTAGAGAGGTCTAAGACATCTACCCATCCTCCCTGAGGGCACATTTATCTCTGAGTGATGGGCTTCAACTACTATCCTCTTGTCAGTCTCTGATATTTCTTCTCCAGTGATCTTACCTGACAGAGTTTAATCTATTTTTTCCAATTATAATTGATCTTCATAATTTTTATATAATTTTTGGAAGAGTGAAATACTCACAAATCACCACCCCCCCCCCCCCCCTTTGCACAGTGAACCCATAGGAGGGAGCGACAAGAGTGAGGGTGCACCTCTCTGGGTGGAGTTGTTTCCGTAGTTACCCTATGACACACTATTTTGCACTAGGTCAGTAGGAGTGGAGGCACAGAGGATACCATTAAACAAATCAGAAAGCAATTTATGGATTTATGCCAAATTTCAAGTCTCCTTTACAAATTTAAATGTAAATATTCATAGCCATTTGGCTGGTAGGACCAGAGGACCTTGGATGAAATGCTCTGAGTCATAGCTTCTCCTTCCATTGTTATGAGAAAAGATTCTTTGTCCATGTTTTCTTTAAAACATCTGCTTAAACCAAAACTTTGAAAGAATGCTTAGCCATGCACTGACACATCAAAGGTGGAGGCAATGAAATATTGATTCTGTGTTTTATAGTAAGAGATTATATATTTACACCTGATGATTTCAGTGATATAAGAGAATTGCACTTGGGGGTTTATTTGCTAGGAAAAGAAGTAAGGGGACAAATATAATTTTTGAAGAAGCTGGAAGAGAGTTATCATAGCTAGGAGGGATGGAAGGGCAATGGGAGCTGACAAAGGCAACTGTGGGGTTCTCTGAGCAGCCCTGAGGGTCCAGGTGTGGTGTGGAGGATGCTACATGTGCCTAAGGACACAGGATGTCTGTATACCAAGAGACCAGACAAGGATAAATCTGACCACAGTTTGATTTTGCCTTTGTTGCAGTTGATTCATATAAATAAATGGCCCTCTGAAAGGGTAGTTTCTCTTTCTTTGATTATCCAAGTCTCTCATAAACGTTTTGGAGGGCTTTAAACTGTCTACTTATTTTTCTCCTGAACTTCTAAAAAGATAAGGGCATTGTTTTATCGTGATTTACATTCCCAACATAGGCCAAAATTCCTGAATATAACAGACTCTAAAAAGGTGCTTGTATTTGTAATAAACCACATGAAAATAGATTCTCAATATTGCCTTCAAAATAACATCCTCCAACTTAAATATCAGACCTCTGCAGAGGATTCAGATACGACTTCTCTGTAGCCTCTCCACTCTCTCCATTTCATTTCCCAATCAGAGGTTCTATTTCTGGGCCTCTAGGGACCCACTCTCCTTGGTCTATGCTGCACCTTGATGGAAATGTCACACCGATCCTCTCTGGCTTTCAGAGGGGAATGGGCAGCCCAAGGGTCAAGGGCAGGTCTGGTCTTCCAGGAAGATACTTGATCTTTGTGAATCTCTGAGAGGCCACATACCTCACCCTACAGAGATATTTCCTACACCTCAGGCCACACAGTGCTCTGTTCCAGTCAAACCAGTAGGAGTCCAGAGTGATGGGTGAAGAGCCAGAGGGTCCAGGGTCAGGTAAGGACGAAAGTCAGAGGGCTGAGAGTTGGTCTGAAGGCAGATGCATCACAGCTACAGGGAGAAGAGAGGGGGCCACCTTGATCAGAGGGAGAGAAATAAGAATGTGATCTACATGAACAATGATGAAAACCCTCATGCTCTCGTGGTTCCCTGGATAAAATCCAGTCCCAAACCTATAACAGTGAGATTGAGTCTGGGACAAAGGGCCCTAAGCAGAAGCTGAGATACAGAAAATCGGGGCTCTCCCAGGCTCAGGCACAGGTGCAGAGAGAATCCTTTCCTGACAGTCTGGCCCCTGAGGTCCCTCTTATGGCTCAGGTTGATGTCTCTTTTGCAAATGGACTGAACTTGGAAAATGGAGGCCAAAAAGTGTTTCACCACTATTTATTGAACAGTCTTTCTTCTCTAGTGATATAAAATATTACCTTCTTCAAATACTAAATTTCTGTGTGTGTATGTCTTTGTGTGTTAGATATTTATATTCTGCCCCACTCTTTCTATTGTTATACAAGAAAGTAGTTGGTTTTATTATTTTTAATAACTTATCCCCTCAAATCAGCCTTCTAGTTCATAAATTTTCTTGCAATGTTCACACACTTTTATTTCCATTTGAAAACAAATATAAAATAAAAAAGAAATAATAATAATTTGTCTTGGGAGACTATCCTGATGTGCATAAGACTATGTTCTGAATATATCTGAGTGTCTAACACATGTCAGGCTATCTACAATCACGTGTAAGCAATATTTCTTCTTTCTAAATTCATAATCTGGTGGGATTAATACAGAAACTAACAAGGTGTTGAGTAAAATTTATTTAATTAGAAAGAGTAGCCTTAACCTAACTCCCCACCAGACCAGTTCGATCTCTTTCAGTTTTATACTTCATCCATTCCCGGTTTAATCTACCACACATCCCACCCACACTCCACTCCTACAGATGTTCTTCCCTTTCAGAGTCTCCTTTCCATCCATTTGTAGCTTTTAAGATTGTTCCCTTGTCTGCAGTGGATAAAATGTGAAAGGGTAGCAGGGTTAGGTGGCCAGATGGGAGGAGCACAGTGGATAAAATGTGTCAAAAACTTGGACAAATATTTTCCTCAAGTCTTTCATCCATATTGAGGTTTTGCATTTGGAAATCTCTAAATTACAAGTGGCTTGTTTGCTCTGTGTTCTCTTTCTCTCCCTCTCCTTTTTTGCTGCTATTTCTCAAGAATCCAAATAGGAAAGGAATATGCAATTAGCATATACATAGGATTAAAATACATTAAATTATCGTCATTTCTTAGTATTTGCTAAGATTCCCATGTCTTAGATTCCCATGTCTAGTAGAAAGTAATCAAACTCAGCTGATTTTCATACTCCCACTGAAAACTCATTCTCTTCCTTGATAAATCCTAGGCTTTCAAGAAAGATGGCTAGGACCAGCCCCTCCCTCTGCTATGACTCTCTGAACTTTCTTAATATTCAAACTCATCTATGGACAACTTCTTTTCACAATCAAGTCACTGAAGAAATTCTGGGAATTTTTCACCATCAAGAATTATGAGAAATAATTGTGCTGTTTCCAGTGCCAATATATGTGAAATCATAATAGGCTTGTTATAATATACATCAAATCATAATAGGCTTGTAGACTTGCTATGATGTCTAGCTTTCCTGCTGTAGCCATAAGTCTGTCTACTTATGAATTAGTAGACAGACTGAATTAATAGATCTGCTATGAGGTTCCCTGTCTTCAGTGACTTGATTATTGGCTCCTGAGAGAAAACTGGCTAGAATTATAGCTCCAGAAATCTCAGATGGCCTTCTAATCTTGTCTGGATCTTAGTCCTCTAAACTTTTGAATCCCATAAACCTACTTCACTCTGGGTTAGTTCAGCTCTGTGCTCAAGTCTGATACCCACTGCAGTGCGGTTTCCTTGGGCCTTGTCGTTTCCAGGCCCCTAGATGAGGAATTCTCATCCTAATCAACCTCAAAATATACATTCTCACTGACTGCAAATTTTCTGGGTTTCTTTTCATAAACTTGGTCATGAAATTATTAATACAATTCTGACACTAACTGTCAGCTTCTCTCTCCATGCCCCACTCCTAGAAATGAAACGCTTTCACATCCTTGTCTATGATGTGCTGTTTCCAATGCCAAGCGAGGACTATGAACACTCACAGGGTTTGTTGCTGCTGTTGATTGTTTCCCTTAGGATTTGTGCGTCTGGCTGGAGGAGAAGGACCCTGCTCAGGGCGAGTAGAAGTGCATTCTGGAGAAGACTGGACCCCAGTGTCTTATGGAAACTTCACACTTCCCACTGCCCAGGTCATCTGTGCAGAGCTGGGGTGCGGCAAGGCTGTGTCTGTCCTGGGACACGTGCCCTTCAGAGAGTCAGATGGCCGGGTCTGGGCTGAAGAGTTCAGGTGTGAGGGGGAGGAGCCTGAGCTCCGGGTCTGCCCCAGAGTGCACTGTCCAGGGGGCACGTGTCACCACAGTGGAGCTGCTCAGGTTGTCTGTTCAGGTGAGATGCATGTCAGGACTTAACCGCCCTGCACACTCTGTTCAGGTTTTTTAAAAAATGAGATTTTGCTGACATCCTGTGGTCTTCTACCAGTGTATGCAGAAGTCCGGCTCATGACAAACAGCTCCTCTCAGTGTGAGGGGCAGGTGGAGATGAATATTTCTGGACGATGGAGAGCGCTCTGTGCCTCCCACTGGAGTCTGGCCAATGCCAATGTTGTCTGTCGTCAGCTCAGCTGTGGAGTCACCATCACCACCCCTAGAGGACCACACTTTGTAGAAGGAGGTGATCAGATCTCAACAGTCCGATTTCACTGCTCGGGGGCTGAGTCCTTCTTAGGGACATGCCCTGTGACTGCCCTGGGTGGTCCTGACTGTTCCCATGGCAACACAGCCTATGTGATCTGCTCAGGTAAGAGAGGGGGGAAGGGCTACTGGTACTCATGGAGTGAAATGTCCCCAAGAGCAGAGAGTGAGGGAAACCTGGCTTCAAACATCAGATATTTCATGGTGAAATACGCTTCCTCTCATTGTTCATTCATTTTTCAGGTCAGGGCAAGAAGTGTGAAGGGGAATAATATATTTTTAAGCAGCATTATTATTTACAAATAGTCATAGAAAACAAAGAACCAGCAGTAAGTGTAGACCTCAGTCATGTTCCCCAACCCAGATAAGCCAAGAGAATATTCCCAGCACTACAGAGTCACTGTTGCCTCCTCGTAACTATGTCCAGTGTCCTCTCCAGTGAAAACAGTTTTAACTTCTACTACCATCGAATATTCACTGGAAAGACTGATGCTGAAGCTGAAGTTGCAGTATTTTGGTCATCTGATGTGAACAGATGACTCGTTGGGAAAGTCTCTGATGCTGGGAAAGATTGAGGGCAGAAGGAGAAGAGGGTGTCAGAGGATGAGATGGCTGGATGGCATTACTGATGCAATGAACATGAACTTGGGCAAACTCTGGGAGATGGTGAGGGTCTGGCATGCTGCAGTCCATGGGGTCACAAAGGTTGGACATGACTGGGCAATTGAACAACAACAATAACAACAACCATAGGATATTTTATTGATTTTTGAACCTTATATAAAATCATGCAGTATGTTTCTTGTGTGTCTGACTTCTTTGACTCAGCATTATGTTTGGGATTCACTCATGATGTTGCTTGTAGCAGCTGACTATTCATTTTTATTACTGTAGAGTAGTTCTTTGAATGATCCACATGACAATAAACTGATCCATTCAACTGATGGTAGAGATTTGAATTATTTTCTGTCCTTGACTATTACAAATATGATGCTACAACTTACCATGACAATGATTTTGGGTGAAAATCTATGCTATTTATTTAATCCTTGGTCTTTTATTTTCATTTTCTTAATAGTACCATGTCCTTAGATGATCAAAGTTCTTAATCTTAAGGAAATATAACTTACTAGTTTTTCCCGGTATATTTAGTATTTCTTATATCCTTTTGAAAAGAACTTTGCTTACTCCAAGACCATAGAAACATTCTTCAGTACTATCTTATAGAATTTATTTTTCTCTTGCATGTAATTGCATATTCCTTCTGAGATTGACATCTATATAAGATAAGGGTCAAGTTTCATATTGACATCTAATTGACTCAGAATCTTTTTCTGAAAAGATTTTTGTCTCCACTGTGTGCCACCTTTGCAATAAGGAGAAGGGCATGTGTGTCTACGCCTTTTTAGACTCTCTGTTCTATTCCATTATATCGTTTGTCTATTCTTGCACCAATACTGTATTTTCTTAATTATTTTAATTTTACAGTAAGTTTGGGTAATTTTAATTTTCAAGAGTTGCTTTATATTAACTAACTATGTTGCTTTTCTTGGTAACTGTGCTGGTCATTCTTGGCCTTTTACGTTTAAAAAAAAATTTTGGAATTAGTTTGTTATTTTTCACCAAAAGAAACTTCATAGATGTATTTTGATTGAGATTATATTTAATCTACCAGAATTTGAGGATGATTGACTTTGACAATTTCGAGTCTCCCAATTCATTGACATGACGTATCCCTCCATTCGGTTAGGTCTATCAGAGGTTTTGCCCATCTTTTACTAGGTTTTCACCTAGGTGTTTCACGTTTTTGACATTATTTGTATTTCTTTTAGTGAAAGTGTCCTAGGAATGAATTATTTCTGACTTATTTTCACCTTTTAATTTTTTTAAATTTTGACCTAATTTGAGACCTGAAAGTTGCAAAAATAATATAAAAATTCCCAGATGACTTTTACCTGGATCTTCCAATATTAGTATTTTGCTTTAGTCTTCCTCTCTTTCTCTCCCTCTCTGTCCCCCTCCTGCCCCATTTCTCCATAAATATGTAAAGTCTTTCTGAGTTAGGTTGCAGTCATCAAGTCATTTTATCCATAAAATAATTCAAGAAATTTCCTTATTAACTAAAGTTCAGTCAAGTCCTTAGTTGACTTCAACCCCAGATGACATCTAAGTGCAACTACATGAAAGATCCCAAGACACAACTGCCAAGTTGAGTCTTTCTCAAATTACTGACCCAGGAAGACTTAAGAAAATGAAGACTGTGGAGAGATATATACATATACATATATATATATATACATATATATATGTGTGTGTATATATATGTAGCTTCAGAGGCTGTTTTTATAATTTGTTATACAGCAGTGTAGTCGGAACACTTACTATGTGGCCTGCACTTCTAAATAGGGGCGCATTTGTCCTATGACCTTCCACTTTATTGATTCTCCCTTATGCTGAGCTCATGTCCTGATATGCTCATTCTTCAGTTCTTAATTTCAACTAGTAAGTTTTTCAGCTCTAGAATTTTTATTTGTTGTTGTTGTTGTTATCATTATTTGTTTTTTTCCATCAGGGTGCACATTTTGTCAGTTAATTCCATGGGCACCTTAATCAAGGCTCTTTAAATTCTCTGTTAAGTAACTCTAGTAGCTGAGTATCCTGGGGAATTGTTTCTAATGTCTACATTTCCTCTTGGTTTCTCATGAGATCTATTTTCAATAAATATCTTTTAAAGTACAGACATTGTAGATGACAAATTGTAGAACTATTTTAGAAAATGTTTTATTTTGCTTCTTCTATTTAGGGATAGATTTAGGGACAGAACTTATTTAACTCATTCTTAGTGCTTGAGACAAAAATTGTGGCACTGTCAGAAGCAGAACTCTCCATAGTGAAGGCGAACACTACAGTTATGAAAACTTTACAACTATGTTTATCTGGGCTTCCCTAAAGGCTCAGTGGTAAAGAATCCAGCAGCCAATGCAGGAAATACAGGAGATGACATTTCGATTCCTGGTTGGGGAAGATCCCCTGGAGGAGGAAATGTCAATCCATTCCAATATTCTTGCCTCAAAAATCCCATGGACAAGGGGGCTGGTGTACTACAGTCCATAGGGTCAAAAAGAGTTGGAAACTACTGAGCAACTATGTTACATTTTTCTTCTCAGACCCCACTGCTTGTCTTTATTTAGTTTATTCAGTTTCCTGTTTTTCAATCACCAACACCCTGATCATTGCTGTTTCTGCAGGAAACCAGATCCAGGTGCTGCCCCATTGCAATGACTCCCTGTCAGAATCAGCAGGCTCTGCAGCCTCAGAGGAGAGCGCCCCCTACTGCTCAGGTGAGGGTCCCACAGGACAGAAGACCATTCTCATTCCCCAGGTCACCGCCCCATTGTCCCATTTCTCTCTCCTCAGACAGCAGACAGCTCCGCCTGGTGGACGGGGGAGGTCCCTGCGCCGGGAGAGTGGAGATCCTTGACCAGGGCTCCTGGGGCACCATCTGTGATGACGGCTGGGACCTGGACGATGCCCGCGTGGTGTGCAGGCAGCTGGGCTGTGGAGACGCCCTCAACGCCACGGGGTCTGCTGACTTCGGGGCAGGATCAGGGCCCATCTGGCTGGACGACCTGAACTGCACAGGAAATGAGTCTCACGTGTGGAGGTGCCCTTCCCGGGGCTGGGGGCGGCACGACTGCAGACACAAGGAGGACGCGGGGGTCATCTGCTCAGGTCTGTGCTGCACCCTGTCCACAGGCTGGGGGAGGGGTGGGACTCTGGAGGACGGGGGTCTGAGCCCTGATGGAGAGATGCTGAAAGGACCAGAGTAGGAGGCTTCCTCCCGTGGAGCCTGTCTCTCCAGTAGACGTGAAGACGAGGTGCTTTCACTTCCTCCTGCATCAGCTGAGATTCTGGTCCTTTCTTCTCACCACTGTTTCCTGGCAGAGCCGTTTCTGACAGTTAACACTTGAAATCCATGATTAATTCAAGTTAACACTTGAAAACACTTGAAAGCTCTTTCTGCTTGAAATCCTGGGCTCCCCCAGTTGGGCCAGTGGAAATAACCTGCCTGCCAATGAAGGACATGTAAGAGATGTGGGTTCAGTCCCTGGGTTTGGAAGATCCCCTGGAGGAGGGCATGGCAACCCATTCCAGTATTCTTGCCTGAGAATCCCATGGACAGAGGAGCCTGAGATAGTGAAAACTCAGATTTTTCCTTTACAGTTTTCTTTGCTAGGAGTCTGAAGAGAGTCTCCATGGGTCACATCTCAGTGTCCACAGGGCTGTGTTCTTCCTGGAGTCTCTGGGAGGCCTCCTTTCCCATCCTTTTGTGGTTTCTGTGTGGCCTCTTTTCTTGTCTCAGAGCAATCTTTTAAACAACAGTGCCTCTTCCAACCATTCTCCCTCACTCACATTCCTTCTGAATGGAGCTGGGAAAGATGATGCATTTCTCAGTGTAGCGGGTTTAAAGATGTTAGGCGGCACTCACATAGTTGCTCCTTAATATTTGAGCTTTATCTCTCCATCCCAAGGTCCTTATTAATCACATCTGTAAAGTCCCTTTTGAAATGAAGGTAATATATCACAGGTTCCAGGATTAGGCTGTGGATATCTCTGGGGCTCCATTATTCTGTCGACCACATCACTGTCCACATCACTTTCCATTCTTTTAGATGTTTTGTCAGGAAGCAAGAATCAGCTCCTATCACTGCAGGTGCACTAGTTGACCTTGCTCTCTGTTCATATCTACACTGTTGTGGCAGAAATAGGTGTACAGATGTTAATGGACAAAGTCAGGTGAAAGGGAGACAAAAGTTAGTCTTGTCACCCAGTGGGCATCTCCTCTGCTGGGTCAGGGATGTGTGGTCACTACTTCTGGGGGAGAGGAAAACCCAGAGCACTGAGTGCAGTGCTCACTGTGTTCCATCCCCTCCGTTTCAATCTTAGAGTTCCTGGCCCTCAGGATGGTGAGCGAGGACCAGCAGTGTGCTGGGTGGCTGGAAGTTTTCTACAACGGGACCTGGGGCAGTGTCTGCCTCAGCCCCATGGAAGACATCACCGTGTCCATGATCTGCAGACAGCTTGGCTGTGGGGACAGCGGAAATCTCAACTCTTCTGTTGCTCTTAGGGAAGGCTCTAGACCCCGCTGGGTAGATGGAATCCAGTGCCGGAGAGCTGATACCTCTCTCTGGCAGTGCCCTTCTGACTCGTGGAATTACAACTCGTGCTCTCCCAAGGAGGAAGCCTATATCTCGTGTGCAGGTGACTTACTGTCTGTTTCTGTGTCACTCCCAACCATGTAGGGTGCCGTGAGTATGATTTCATATTTTCAGATCTAATTGATGGGTTTTGGTTGAGTCTACAAAATGTAGGTGTATATTTGTATTTGTCTCTGTTTGTTTGCTTTTGTTATGGCAAGCAACTAATTAAAGTCATTCCAGCTGCTGATAAGATGCAGTGAACCTCTCAGCCATGTAAATGATGTAGCTTCTGTGGTCTTTTGTCATTTGACTGTGACAAAAAACCTTAGATACTCGTGTTTGGGGACAAGACCACGCCCAGCTGTCCCTGAACCAGCGCTTCCCATTGTTGCTTCTGCAGGAAAAACACCCAAGAGCTGTCCAGCTGCTGCCCCCTGCACAGGTACGTCAGCCTCGCCCCCTCCCCAGGGCCCCAGGGGCTCCTTCCTCCCACCAGGGGAGTCACAGGAGGGGCTGCTGCCTTTTCAGACAGAGAGAAGCTCCGGCTCAGGGGAGGAGACAGCGAGTGCTCAGGGCGGGTGGAGGTCTGGCACAGCGGCTCCTGGGGCACCGTGTGCGATGACTCCTGGAGCCTGGCAGAGGCCGAGGTGGTGTGTCAGCAGCTGGGCTGTGGCCCGGCCGTGGAAGCCGTGCGGGCCGCGGCGTTTGGCCCTGGAAACGGGAGCATCTGGCTGGACGAGGTGCGGTGCGGGGGCCGGGAGTCCTCCCTGTGGGACTGTGCTGCGGATCCCTGGGGGCAGAGCGACTGCAAGCACGAGGAGGATGCTGGTGTGAGGTGCTCTGGTGAGTGAGGGGCTCCGGGTCCATCCTGGGTGAGCTGGGGCAGCGCAGAGGCAGTTGGCTGGGCCGGGTGTGGTGGGGATTTTGTATTCAGACAGTGTCCCAGTGCTGGGGCTCTGATCTAGGATGGGGGAGCTGGGAGGACTGGACCCTGGTGTTGTGGAGACTGAGGGGTGATTTCAGGCTCAAGAAGGAAAAAGGGCTGCTCTGTGATGTGGCCAATTCCCTTTACCCAAACTGCTCTTTTTCTCTTTAGGTGCAAGGACATCATTACCCCTGAATACAGCAGGTACTGTAATCCATCTATGGGCAGGGGAGAGTACTCGGATTCTGGAGACCTGTTCTGTGGGCTCTCTGACAGCTAAGGAGAGGAAAGAGTCTGAGAAGCCCCTGGCTTTTGGGGAGAAGCCAGAGTGTTATGTTGGGGAACTCCCCTACCCTGGTTCCTGGAGTCAGAAGGTTCTCATGCCTGGGGTCCAAGTGGCTCTGGTTCCCATGTTGCAGAATCTAAGGCCCTCCCACCTGCCCCTGTGTGTTGCTCCTCATCAGTGAGGCGCAGGTCCCAGGACTGTTTGATGCTCTGTCTTTTGAAGCCCAGGGAGAGGGGATGAGCCAGGTCCTCAGACACAGTTTAGGCAGGGCAGCTCCCTGACAATCCCTGGCTCTGCCTTGGGGCCACACTGGCAGGAGTGAGGTTGGCTTGTCTGAGGACGAGACCCGTAGGAGCTCAGTCACTGTCAGTGCACTTGTATCTGAGGCGGGGACGCCATTGTCCAGAGCTCCTGGAAATTCTGGCACAGAGGGTTTCTTTGCCCAAGACCTTCTCCAACCCTCTTTCCTGTTCTCCTTAGGGACCAGACCAGCCTCGAATCCTCTCCCAGTCATCTTCTCCCTGCCTGGGGCCTTCTGCCTCATCCTGGGGGCCCTTTTCTTCCTGGTCCTCGTCGTCCTGGTGACTCAGGTGCTCAGATGGAGAGCAGAGCGCAGAGGTGGGCTGCAGGGGGAACTGGGGACCAGGGAGCGTGTGTGCAGGCAGGAGATGGGGCAGGGGTGAGGAGGGGAGCCTGGGCCAGGTCTCTGCTCTGAGTTGTAGACTCCATGTGCTCTGTGCTGAGCTCTAAGGGTTGAATAGACAGAGGACTGGGTGTGAACTCTCATAAGTCATGGCCTCTAACAAACACATGAAAACATGCTCAACATCACTCATTAGCAGAGAAATGCAAATCAAAACCACAATGAGGTACCATTACACTCCAGTCAGGATGGCTGCTATCCAAAAGTCTACAAGCAATAAATGCTGGAGAGGGTGTGGAGAAAAGGGAACCCTCTTACACTGTTGGTGGGAATGCAAACTAGTATAGCCGTTATGGAGAACAGTGTGGAGATTTCTTAAAAAACTGGAAATAGAACTGCCATATGACCCAGCAATCCCACTCCTGGGCATACACACCAAGGAAACCAGAACTTAAAGAGACACATGTACCCCAATGTTCATCGCAGCACTGTTTATAATAGCCAGGACATGGAAGCAACCTAGATGCCCATCAGCAGACGAATGGATAAGGAAGCTGTGGTACATATACACCATGGAATATTACTCAGCCATTAAAAAGAATTCATTTGAATCAGTTCTAATGAGATGGATAGAACTGGAGTCCATTATACAGAGAGAAGTAAGCCAGAAAGATAAAGACCATTACAGTATACTAACACATATATATGGAACTTAGAAAGATGGTAATGATAACCCTATATGCAAAAGAGAAAAAGAGACACAGATGTACAGAACAGACTTTTGAACTCTGTGGGAGAAGGCGAGGGTGGGATGTTTTGAGAGAACAGCATTGAAACATGTATATTATCTAGGGTGAAACAGATCACCAGCCCAGGTTGGATGCATGAGACAAGTGCTCGGGCCTGGTGCACTGGGAAAAGCCAGAAGGTTCAGGAAGGATCAGAAGGTGGGAGGGGGGATCGGGATGGGGAATACATGTAAATCCATGGCTGATTCATGTCAATATATGACAAAAACCACTACAATATTGTAAAATAATTAGACTCCAACTAATTAAAATAAATGAAAAATAAATAAATAAATAAAATTTAAAAAAGAAAAAAAAAGTCATGGCCTGTCTTATGAGACCAAAAAGAGTTGGGGCTGAACTGTGGATTCAGGTCAGACAGGGGAGAAGGTGCTGAAATGGTACACGGAGTGGGAGACAATGCCAAGGTTCAGGCAGCCCCCGTGTGAGCACAGGGGAGATGAAGGGTGGGTCTGCTGGATCGGGGTGTCTGGGACAACATCTCTGACCTGCTGGGGCATCTCTCAGCCTTATCCAGCTATGAAGGTGCTCTTGCTGTATAAGGAGCTCGATTACCTTGTGACTCAGAAGGAGGGTCTTCTGGGCAGCCCAGGTGGGTGTCTCTGCCTGCCCTCCTGGGCACCCTGGTTGTCACCACCCACTGGCTGTGCACGTCTTCTCAGCGTCAGCAGACTCCACTCGTGCCCCAGGCTCACAGAGGTGGCTCCTTCAAAGTGGCAGGATGGCCTCTCACAGCCCAGTGAGCCCCCAGCCTCTGTCTACACTGCAGGAGCCAGGCCTGTCCCTTCTCAGCCTTAACACAGGTCCCATGGGTGTGGGGAGGGTCATTCTGTGTGTTGGTTTTCTCCACTTTAGGCTTCCTGTCAGATGGTGAGGACAGCCATGACTCCAGATCTACTCCAGGTAATAGAGGTGAACCTGCTTCAGCTGAGTGTTGGGGAGGAGAGTTTTCCTCTTCATAGAGAGGAGATGTAAGGGGAACAGTTTCCCTTTGATGGACCAGAGGCATCCCTTGTGTCCAGATAGGGTCTGTCCTTTTCCTTCTCTGGCTGTTCTATGATGTCTCACATTTGGGGCTGGGCTTTCTGTGTCCAGAATCACAAGAGACACACACTGGTTTTAAAAATAACATCTGTAAAGCACAGTTTGTCAAAATACTTTAGTAATGCTCAGTGGTGGGAGAGTTGCTTTGAGATATATACTTTCAATCAGGAAATATTAAGATATGTAAAAGCATGTTTTAGTTTATGGACACATCAAAATGAAACATGGTCTCAAAAAAAAAATCTTTTGAAACAAGGAGTGACTGGTGCCTCTATTTAGCAGCTCAAAAACTCTGGGTCAGAAGGGATCTTAGTATTTCCCAGATCAACCCACTTATACTGTGGTTTCATCTGACCCCTGCTCTTCCCTCAGAAGCCCCAGATCAGAGGACTGATGCCCCTGGTGAGGATTATGATGATGCTGAAGAGGTACCAGTGCCTGGATCTCCTCCTGCCTCTCAGGGGAGCAAGGAGGAAGTGCTCCCATAGAAAGAAGATGGGATAAGGCCTCAGACAGGTGAGTGGGGTTAGCTGATCCCTTGTAATCTTTGGTCTCTGTCCAGAAAAGGGTGAATTTGAGCTCCTTAATGCCAAGCATCTCTACAGTTTCAAAACATGGGTAATCTCATGCATTTAATGGGCTTCCCTGGTGGCTCAGATGGTAAAGAATCTGCAACTCAGGAGACCGGGGTTTGATCCCTGGATCAGGAAGATCCCCTGGAGAAGGGAACGGCTGCCCTCTCCAGTATTCTTGCCTGGAGAATCCCATGGATAGAGGAGCCTGGCAGGCTATAGTTCATAGGGTTGCAAAGAGTCAGACTCAGCTGAATAACTAGCACTTCACAACCATATGCTATCTTTAATGCTGTCAGACTCCTTGGGGATGAGGAATCACTGTACCTTCAGCATTTATGTCTTCATAATGCATGGAGAAGGGAATGGCAACCCACTCCAGTACTCTTGCCTGGAAAATCCCATGGACGGAGGAGCCTGGTAGTCTACAGTCCGTGGGGTCGTGAAGAGTCAGACCCGACTGAGCAACTTCACTTTAATTTTCATTTTCCTGCATTGGAGAAGGAAATGGCAACCCACTCCAGTATTCTTGGCTGGAGAATCCCAGGGACAGAGGAGCCTGGTAGGCTGCCATCTATGGGGTCGCACAGAGTTGGACACGACTGACGCAACTTAGCAGGAGCCGCAGCTCCATAATGCAACATAAATTTTCACTTTATATGTGATATGCTTGCATTAAAATTTATAGATTAGGGACTTTTCTGAAAATCCAGTGGTTAGGACTCTGTACATTCACTGCTAGGGCCTGGGTTCAATCCCTGGTCAAGGAATTAAGATCCCACAAGCATTGTGTAGTGGTCAAAAGAAATAGATAGCTTATAGATTAATTGAGTATATTTACCAAATCCAAAGATAGACAAGTGTTTTGATAACATCTCTGTGCTGCCTTGTATATGAAAGATAGAGATTTAAAAAATGTATTGCAGTATTGAAATTTGTGAGGCATTCTGATAATTTAAGATGAGCTCTGTTTGTAAGGTTGCAATGACATGTACAAAGTCTATGGTATATGGTGGCCTTAACATTAAACCATGTTGGTAGATCATTGTGTTGGGGGAGTGTGTGATTTCCTTGGTGCTGTCTTGCTGCAACAAAAATTTGAAGTGACAGATGGACCAGAGTTACAGCTCAGTTACAGCTCAGTTTTATTTGGCAAGCAAAGGAAAATACATCCTTGAGGTGTGAGGGCAGGTCGACCCAAAAGAAGCAAAGAGAGGCGACGAGAGAAGCTCAATTTTGGTTCCTCTTTTTATATGTTTTATTTCCTCCCCTGAGCCTGCCCTATGTAAACTGGGCTAGCCAGGAGGGCTGTTTGTTTCACCTGAGGTTCTCGCTCCAATCCTTGGACCTTTTTTTGTTCTATTTTCATGGATATTTCCCTTCTTTGTCTTTTAGCCACCACCATTCTGGACTGCTTTTTCCCATTCTAACTACCTAACAATTGATTCAGAGTTTGTGATCAGCTAAGGTTTAATTTCCTCCAGATATTTTGGTGGTCAAGAGAAAACATTCTTTCTCTGGAAAGGAGTATTTCTCCATCTGAGGGCCTATGTGCTCCCTAGGGAGGGGCCATCTGTGGATGCACCCGTGATACTATTTGTAGACATTTAGGAGCATGCATCAAGGCTACTAAGAGCAGAGTTGGTTTGTGAGTGAGGAACTCAGAATTTTCCTGTCTCCACTCCCCCTCTAATTGTGATTTCACGTCTGTCAGTTGTGAAAGGAGAACATTTAAATTCATTGTTAGGCTCTTACCATTCCTGGGCATTTCGTTGCTGATTGTGTAGCCTGGAGGCAGGTCTTCACAGAGGTCCAGTGTGAGCACAGGTCTCCTGTGATGCAGGGTTTCCACGTGAGCTAAGGCCCCAGAGACCACATGGACCAGATCTGAGAGGACAGCTGGGATCCATCCTCACTGTAACTGACATGAAATAGTCTGAGCATCCCTGCCCACACCTCGGTCCCAGGGATGGTTTGTTATCACAACTTGCTTAACTCACTTCCTCCGCACTGTTTGGTCCCCTTGTCTCAGTTCTAATCATATTTTTCTTTACTATTTCAGGCTCTTCTCTGAATGTCTTTAGAGAGGAAGCTGATCCTGGGGAAGGAGAAGAGAGCACCTGGCTGCTCCAGGGGGAGAAAAGGGACCCTGGATATGATTTTAAACTCAGTGCCCCTGGAACTTCCAGAGTGACTTTCCTGTGACTTGTATTATATACAAGATGATGCCTCAGATATTCTAATTGTCTGTATTTCAATAGAGTAGTGCTGACTTGTGATTGTGTTATATGGAAATTGCTCAAAATGAAATATTCTGAATAAAGTAGCTTTTTTTGCTTTGTTAATAGTCACCAAGTTCCATGTCAAATGCTTTTAGAGGATTGGTCCTCAAACACCATTTTCCTCAAAGGAAATACAAGATGAGTACACTGCCCTGTTTTCTCACCTTCTTCAAAGGCTAATGAGGGCATGAATTTGCCTGGGATCACAGATGCTCCAGGTCACTCTTAGAAAAAGCATCTAAAATTGGTCCACATTCACACCCTCCTTCCTAGCAAGATGACTTTTAAAAATTTTCTTGACCAAAAAGTATAGTCAGAACCTGGTAGAGTTATTTTATTTGGTGGGAATGCTTAAGACTTCAAGCCCTAGAGATACAGCATCTCAATAACTCTGAAAAAGCTGCTCCAAAGAGGCACAGGGGAAGTAGGCTATATACAAGTTTGCAACAAAGGGAGCAGGCAGTCTGAACATCAAAGATCAGGTATCAAGTTAAGGAATTTTGCATTGTATGTATGCGAAGATGCAAGCCTCTGGACTCACTGAATTCAATTCTTTCATATGCATACCAGCTATCTGGGGCCAATCCTGTTTCCTTGTTCACCTTTAGGAGTGGCAGATGGCTGCTTCTTGCATTCCCCTAGCTCCTCTGCAATCACCATGGGGAGTGGGAGCATCCCCTGGATCACAATTGGAGACCAGAAATCATTGATGGCTGGGACATTTCTTGTTTGTTGATACGGCAGGAGATATTCTCATTTCACAAACTCATGGAAAAAACCCAATCCTGAACATTCCTGTATGTTCTTCCCTGAGATGTCACATCACCTGTTTTTAACCTGTTCCTGGGCACCAGACTTGGGTGTGGGTTTCAAAGTGGGAGTTTGCTGGTGGGAGAGATTGAATACAGCTTTCCTTATCCTGCCTAAATTTTCATGGGCCAATTAAAACTCTAACTCTAGGTAACTACCTCTGCCTTTTCATCTCTCATTCCCTAGGTTACTTTATCTGTTTATTCCTCAAGCAGATATAGATTCCTCCTTGCTCTCCTGCCATGTCTAGTTGGTTATCAAATCCTTAGGAATCCATTCTTTCCATCCCTTCCTACTGTTTCTTCAGGACCTTGCCATTTCTTGTCTGTTCAATTATCTATCCTTCTGAGCAAATTATATCAGCTCATATCTCTCTCTCAGTTGATGGATGGCAAATTGGTACTCACCCACACCCTGCATCCACGTGGGACAAGAGGGCAAGAAAGTGGAGACTTAGGCAGAGGGGATCCAGAAGAAGGGATAGATGGGAAAATCAGGTGCGTTTGTCTATTTAAATTTCAAAGATGTGGATGGAGGGGTCTGATATGATTGAATTCTTAAAGGAAGAATTTTAGACTAATGTGCTCCTCTGAAAACATACTGTTTCAAGATTGCTTTAATCTGGTTACTACTGAAAATGTAAACATGATCCTGCTGTGATTCTTCAGGGTAGAGAGAGCTGTCATGTGGGAGTGGCCAAGTAAAGATTACATTTCACAACACCACCGCCCCCCACCCCCCAATTCCACTGTGGACATGTGGAGAGGCTGTTGAACTAATATAAGACCTGAGAGTGATGGCCTTTTTTTTTTTTTTTTTTTTTTCCATTTATTTTTATTAGTTGGAGGCTAATTACTTTACAATATTGTAGTGGTTTTTGCCATACATTGACATGAATTAGCCATTGATTTACATGTGTTCCCCATCCTGAACGTCCCTCCCACCTCCCTCCCCATCCCATCCCTCTGGGTCATCCCAGTGCACCAGCCCCGAGCACTTGTCTCATGCATCCAACCTGGACTGGCGATCTGTTTCACACTTGATAATATACATGTTTCGATGTTGTTCTCTCAGGTCATCTCACCTTTGCCTTCTCCCATAGAGTCCAAAAGTCTGTTCTATACATCTGTGTCTCTTTTTCTGTCTTGCATATATAGGGTTATCATTACCATCTTTGTAAATTCCATATATATGTGTTAGTATACTGTATTGGTGTTTATCTTTCGGGCTTACTTCACTCTGTATAATGGGCTCCAGTTTTATCCATCTCATTAGAACTGATTCAAATGTATTCTTTTTAATGGCTGAGTAATATTCCATTGTGTATATGTACCACAGCTTCCTTATCCATTCGTCTGCTGATGGGCATTTAGGTTGCTTCCATGTCCTGGCTATTATAAACAGTGCTGCAATGAACATTGGGGTGCACGTGTCTCTTTAAGTTCTGGTTTCCTCGGTGTGTATGCCTAGGAGTGGGATTGCTGGGTCATATGGCAGTTCTATTGCCAGTTTTTTAAAGAATCTCCACACTGTTCTCCATAGTGGTTGTACTAGTTTGCATTCCCACCAACAGTGTAAGAGGGTTCCCTTTTCTCCACACCCTCTCCAGCATTTGTTGCTTGTAGACTTTTGGATAGCAGCCATTCTGACTGGTGTGTAATGGTACGTCATTGTGGTCTTGATTTGCATTTCTCTGCTAATGAGTGATGTTGAGCATCTTTTCATGTGTTTGTTAGCCTGATGGCCTGGTTGTGAATTGAACCCTCCCAGTTCCTGGCTGATGGCTCTGCATGGTGTCCAGGGCTCTGACCTACAGTCACGCTTGCAGTCTTCATAGTTCTAGACTGTGCTTGTTGATCGGAAGATGCCCAGGACTTCTCCCAGGGCAGCTTACATGGCTATTCACCATTGGGAAGTGATGAAGTAAATGACATATGATGAAAGAAATAAAGTAGACCCACCAAGAAGTTCAGGGAACTCCAAAAAATGCAGATAAACAATCAAATTCAGGGAAAGAATATGTGAACAAAATAAAATTTAAAAATTATTATTTATTATTATTGTTTTCAATTTTTGGTTTCACTGGGTCTTTGTTGACACACATGGGCTTTCTCTAGTTGCAGCAAGCAGGCACTACTCTTCTTTGTGGACGGCAGGCCTCACTATGTGGGGGCTGCTCTTGTTGTGGAGCATAGGCTCTAGGTGCACAGGCTTCAGTAGTTGTAGCATGCCGGCTCCTGTCAGCAGTTTGCGGGTCCTAGAGCACAGAGTAGTTGTGCACAGGTTCTGAGTTGCTCTGCAGAATAAATTCAGGTTTTTTTTTTTTTTTTTTTTTTTTCTGTACGGAGACTGAAATCATAAAAATGGAAGCAAAAAGGGAGTTTGCTGATGATTTAGTGGTTAGGATTCAATGCTTTCACTGCTGTGCTTGTATTCTATCCTGGTCAGACAACTGTGCAATGAGGCAAAAAAAGAGATTCCTCAAGCTGTGCAATGAGGCAAAAAAAGAGAGAAGGAACCAAACAGAAATTCTGTTGCTTAAGGTTACAATGAATGAAATGCAACAAAATAAAAAGCACTACAGAGAGCATCAGCAACAGCAGAAGAATCTTTGAGGCACAAGATGAGAAAATTGAAATTAGCCAGCCAGAGGACAAAGAAGAAAAAAGAATGAAAAAGTGTGAAAGAACCTGTGCGAACTTTGGGATGACATCCACAGTAACAACCTGCACTTCACTGGGGTCCCAGAAGGAGAAGAGAGGGAGGAAGGGACAGAGATTGTACTTAAAGAAATAATACCAGGTAAGTTACACATCTGATGAGACTTAGGCATCCAAGTTCATGTAGCTAATAGGTCACCCCTCAGAGTTCACTCAAAATGATCGTCTCCAAGACACACTGTTTATAATCAAGACAAAGAGAGAATTTTAGAAGCATCAAGAGAAAAGCAAATGCTCACAAAAAAGAAATTCCCTTATGAATATCAGTGGATTTCTCAGAAGAAAGCTATTAAACCAGGAGAGAAAGGGATGATATATTCAAACTGATGAAAGTAAACCTGCCAGCCAAGAATACTTTTCTCAGGAAGGTTGTCTTTCAGAAATGAAGATGAGATAAAGACTTTCCCAAATAAACAACAGTTGAGGGAGTTCACCAACACAGGTTTATCTTACAAGATTGCCGGAGGGAGTTCTTCAAGCTAAATGAAGAATGTTAATTATTATATGAAAGAAGTGAAATTATACAACAGACTTGTAAATGTAAATGTGTAACCCAATACAGAATACTCTAACACTGAATATGGTAGTGTGTTAACCAGTTAGCTCTAGTCTAGGGGAAGTATTAAAATAACTATAGAGAAAAATATTTTGTTAGTGATATACAATATAAAGAGAGGCAAATTCTGACATCAAAAACAGAAAGTGTAGGGAGGGGATCAAAAGGTAGAGCTTTTGTATGTGATTGAAATTAATTTGTTATAGTGTAATAGAGACTACCATGTCTATAAGATGTTTTATGTGAGCCATGAGGCAACAAAAATGTAAAAACCTACAGTATATTCACAAAAAGTAAAGAGAAAAAAAAATCAAAGCACATCATTATCCAAAATCATCCATTCACTGTTCTAACTGTTGGACACAACAGTCGAGTTGTCCTGGTCTCTACAGCATCCTTCAAGATCAGCCCCAGAGGACTCTCCTTTCACAAAATAAAAGACTAGTCTGTTTGTTATGACAAGCCAAAGAACTCTTTCTGCACCTCATCTCCTTCCTTATATCATACAGATGGTGCAGCTGTACTTTTTTAATTGAAAATTTTCATCCTGTGATATTCCTGTGTGGTTTTAATTGAAAAACTGCCAAATCATAAATCATCCCAATACCCTGTCTCTTCTGTTGGTTCTGATACCCTTAATAAGAAGCCACATGTGAGTGTGTTGTGGTTTGTCTTGTGTAACCTTAGAGATAGAGATTTGCAGAGTTCGTTGTGATGTATCTGATGGTGATGTATGCCTTCTTTTTGAAAGTCAAATTTTGCCTTGTTAATTGCTGAAAGCATTTGCCTTTAAAACAAAGATATCAATTAGCTAAATGATGTCCTCAAAACTAGTTCTTTATATTTAAGATACTTTCTTTTAAAAGTCTAGCATAGTGCCGTTCAGTCATTCAATAAACATTAGCTGAGCATCTATTAACTTATAGAGAGTGGAGATACAGAGCTTATACACAGGAATAGGCCTCACTCCAATCCTGGGCCCTGGCAGGGCCTCAGCAGACGCCTGCAGCCTGTAAGAGCCTTGGATAGCATGCCCAGATGCGGAAGGATTCGATGATAAGGAAAAGAGAATCTGTTCACAGACTTTTAGATGTTAAAGGAGGAATACATGTTGCTGTGTTTCCAGAGATCTTAGGCTGGTCTGCAGGGTGGACTCAGCTGCACCAAAGTTCCATGTGCAATAGAGCATCAGTTCATAGAGTTCAAGTCTGAGCAACCACTCAGCCTTTGAACTATGAGGGCCACTCCAGTGGCACTAATCTTGGGTTTAACAGGCTTAAGAATGACCACCCACAGGAGCTCAATAGCTCTCGAGTTGGTCATTACATCAACTCTGAGCAGAAGTGGATTAATCATGAAGCTAATGAAGATTCATATTCACAGCCTGTCCTTACACCAGCCCCTTCCAAGTCCCTAGGGCTGTGCTCACAAGGATATAGGTTTTGAAACAGCCATTTTCTTGAGATGAGGAAAAAAATATTCAGCAAAATCATTTCTTAACCAAATGTGAAGTAGTTAATTAAGTGCATGGAGCACTAAATCCAGGAATCAAATTTGTTCAGGAAATCAAGAAAAAACTTAGGGGGTTAGAAAGTACATGCTGCCTTTTCATTAGTACATTATTGGTGGAAGGTAAAAACAGGATCAAAGATGATGAGCTGACTAACTCAGAGGAAAGAAGAGCTGTTTAAGGAAGAAGGTCAAGATGCTAAGAGACAAATTCGGGAAACTGAGCCTGACTGTCAGCACACAGTGATGTAAAGGGAACAGGAGATGCACCGGGGCGGGTGCACTTAGACAGAACTTACATCTAGTTGTTGGTCAGTCAGAAATGGTGACTGAGAAACACCCAAATCCAACAGAGGAAACAAGGTGAGACCTGAGGGAGCAGCTTGGGATGAAGACACAGAAGGATGGGGAGATCCAGGAAAGTACGTGCTTCATGTGACACATTCTGTCTTCTTTTCAAGTCTTCTTTCTTCTTTGTATCCATCAGAGGAGACTCTGTTCTGCTGCGGGAAAAAGGACTCCCAAATCTCTGTCACATACACACACATATATACACACACAGACACAAATGCACACATACAGACACACTCATATAGAGACACACAAACACTCATCACAACCTACAGATGTTTGTGATCAGTGAGGCTCTTGCACGTGCACCATCTGGAACACGCAGCTTCTGTGACAGGAAAAAGAGAGAGACTACAGAGTCACATTTGGGCTTTTCATGCCTCCACTCGGAAGTGACACAGGTGAAAACACTCATGTTTCATTGGCCAGAATGAGTCGCTGGGGAGTAGAAATACAGCTATTTGACAAGTATTACTGCCTATCCACATCCTTCAGTAGACCTCTTGCAAGCAGTGCTGTCAGTTTTTTCTCACCTTGGAGAAGCTTCTGAGGTACAGCTCTGTGCAGAGATTGAAAGTGATCTGACCCTCCGGAGTGGGCTTGAAGGCATTTTGTATTTGGCTCCTTTGGCTGGTGTGTCTCTGACTCGTTACTCCACCGAAGCCTGTGCTGAGTGGGATTAGTCAGATTTGTGTCTTCCCTGCCTCCACCACCCTTCCCCACTCAGTATCACTAACTGCGTAGTGATTTTCAGCATTTGTTCATGCGTTCATTTCTCATCCAATATTTGTTAAACTCCTTCTATGTGCCTTTACTTGACCCTATAGAGACACTGAAGAACAACACACAATGCTTGCTCTCAAGAAGCCCCCACTTTAGAGACAATAAGAAAATTTTTACAGATTGAAGAGACACAGCAGTAATTTTGAGCTGGAGGAATTAGAAAGAGTTCACAGAGGTGACAACTCTGTGCATTTAAAAGCAGGGAAAGATATACATATTTTCTTTCTGTAGTGGGCTTGAAAATATGTCCTCTAGAATTCAAATATGCATAAACATAATATTCGCTATTTTTTTAACTGATTTCATCTTATGCAGTAGCAAGTTGTGTTTGCACGGATTGAAAGTTCCACAAAGTTAACACAGACTCTCCCATTTAAACTTGCAGACTCTCCCATTTAAAATTTGTCCCCCAAGTTAGCTCGGGTTTACGGTAATAATTATCTTGTCGACTCTAGTTGAAGCTCCCTGCTGAGACTGGTTTTCCTATATTTAAGGAGACATCTTGTCTCTCCTCCTACAGATGGTGTCTGGGGTGGGAGGGTCTCCTTACTTCCCAACAGCAGTGGGGAAGGGTCCTTGGTCTGCATGCTCTCCACTTAGAATCAGCTTATCTTTGATTTAGTAGCTTTGATTGCTCTGGTCTCTGGGTATCTGAAGCTGCACTATGGAGGAATGAATGAGGCCAATTCAGTGCCACATTCTCTGTTAGATGTTGCTGGTTATAGATTGTAAAGGGCTGAAGAGAGATGATGGTCTGGACCTCAGCCAGCTCATGACCAAGCTCATCACATGCCCTTGTGAAGAAGTGGTTTTTGGTAAAGAAGCCTTTACCAACCTTGGTCCCATCCATACAAGGAACACAGATGGTGAGGTGGGTCTCCAACACTTTGGTGTAACTAATCAATTAATTGTTTCCTTTTAAAGTTGTATAGTTATTTTTTAATCGTAAAATATTTTGTATATTAGTCACTCTGATTGGTCCTGAAAATGTCCCTCTACCAAGGATATTTAATTATTAATTTTCCCAGCAAAGAGATTACTTACCCTCTGAAACCTCCATATTTTCATAGTGATTTGGGCATAATAATGCTACATATTGTATTGCTTTACAATCCATAAGATGAAATGAACAGTCTAAATTAAAGGAAAGGATTCTTCCTGCTCTTTACTTCTGCACTTCTAATTCAATACAGAAGCTGTACAACTAAATTTTTTTATAACAGAATTTCTTCCTGTTACAGTTATGTGTGGTTTGGATTGAAAATATGCCAAATGATAAGTATATAAACATCCAAACCACACGGCCATATCTGATTAAGACCAGAACAGGAGGCTTCATGGTGTTCACCTGTCAGTGTGCTGAGGTCTGTCTTCTTTATCTTTGGATATACAAAGACGCAGCATTTATACATGTTTAGAACTGGCTGTCTCAGCACTGCTCTTGGAATGGGGCTAGCCTTGTTTCTGGTATTGCAACTGACTGCATTCATTGCAGAGAAGTGTAGAAGTGAACCATACATAGCTTTTGCCATTTAATCATATTGAAATATCATTACAACAAGTGACACAACTTACATTGTGCTGTTAAGTTCTCACATCAAGTTAAATTATATCTCAAAGATTTCTTTGGATTGAAATGATTTGTACAAAATACCTGGCTGACATTCATTCATTCAGGTATACAATAGACATCATTTAGGATATTTAATTAGCAGGCACTGGGGATAAGGAGGTGAATTAGACATAGAACATTTATCAAATCCATTTATAAAGTAAAATTAGCAAGTAAACAACTTAATTCATGAGGTTCACAGTTGGTAAGGTCAAGGTTCTTGAGCAGTAGAACCTCTCTCTGGGGCACAGAGAGAAGGGGTGATGTGTGGAAGACACAACTCTGACCCCAATCACCATCACAGCATGTGGTTCTGGGAGAGTTTTGACAGTTCCAGTCAAGGTTCCAGGTAACAGTATTGAGTTCCTGTTCTAGAGTCCTGGGATTCCTGGGATGGGATGGAGAGAGGGGCCCTAATATTGCTTCTCCACCACTATGATGTACTACTATTAACTAGTGGTTATTTCTCTTACCAAGGCCAACTCATTTAATTCTAACCAAAACTGTCATCTATACACAAACATAACCCTTCGTTTATAGACAAAGCCACTATACAGAGAGTGTAAGGACCCTGTTCAAGCACACACACATGGTATGTGGCTGAGCTCTCAGTCAGGCCAGGGCAGACTGGCTCCTGCGCCTGTCCTCCTGATCCCTGAAGTTCATTGTTGACATAGCTGGGTTAGTGTCCTCCCCAAAGCTTTCCTCCTTCAAATCTTGGATGAGATTGGACACTGAGATTTCCTTATGTATCAGAAAAGATGACCCTTCATCAGAGGGTGAGTTGGTCCATGCTGACCTTGCCTCCCCAGCTCTGGGGTAGAGGATGCTGCCTGGGCACAGCCTGCCAGCTCTGGGTTAGCCCCTCCTTCCTGCCCACTCCATCCTTATAACAGGGTATGGAGTCCCTAACAGTATGTTACCTGCAAGATCTCAATCCTGAGGTGAGACCATGTGTACCTGGTTCACTAAATGCATCCCTGTGTCATCCTGTAGGAGGAATGACTGGACTCCAGGAAGCACATCCTGTATTCTAGGTGTTTGTCTGGTGGTTTCTGGTGATGTTGTGGGTGGAGTCCATAACTGGGTAAAGAATGGTGACTCTGGGCCCAGAGGGAGTAGAGTATTGACTCTAGTGACTGAGTAGATCCTGTTCCTACTCCAGTGCCTGAGTTTATACTCTGGTTCTGACATTTATAAACAGTTATTATCACTACTGTGTTAAGCATCCAGAAGGAAATGGGGTTTATGTACAGATGGGGGCTTCGAAGTCAGAGGAACCCAGGACAAGTAAGTGTTATAAAATAACAGGTTAGTATTAGCATATTTAGAGGGAGAAAAACATGTGTTCAATTGACTTTTCTCCCTTTTCATTTGCCTGAGTCTCAAGTAGGAAGGACGGGCATGGCAGGACAGAGAAGCTGTGTCTGCTGACTGGGATGAGGCATCCTTCCAGTGGGGGATGTGACAGGGCTGTAGCCTGGTCCACAGCTGCCCTCCGTGTTGGCTTCACCGAGACCTTCAGGTGTGGGTGGGGGAGGGTGTGAAGCCATCTCTGAGCTCTGGTGGGAACTCTGAGGCATGTGTGTCACAGATGGGTCATTCCCCCGTTTGTGCTGAAATGATGAGAGTCAGGGTGAGTGGGCTTCAGGGTGGGTTTTTGTGGACCACAAAGGTGCATCACGGGAATCTTTAGCCCGAGGGAGTATGATGAATGAGGGCAGTATGTTAGTGACGTTGAATTTCGATGGGGGAGCTCTGTCTTGCACCATTAGGGCCCTTCTCAGTCTCTATCCTCATCCCTCGTCTACTTTCTGGAGAGCATCTGGGAGCTTCTCTGATCAGTGGAACACAACAGGGCAGCAATGGCCACACTGGACATCAGTCCCTTCTGCTTGGCTCTGTGCCCTCAATCCACCTGGCTTCCATTCTTGCCACTAACTTTCCTCTTAAACTTAGAATGAATGAACCCTCTTCTCTTTTCTGCTTCATTTGCCTCTTCTTTGCCCCTTGCCTGCAGCCACTGTGCAGCGGAATACTTTCTATTTATCCCTCTGTCTGGGGGCAGTTACCTTAAATAATATCTTGCATCTTCTTTAGTTATAGCTTATAATACAAGTGCGTTCTGAATCCTATCAAACAAAAGTTTCTATATGCAAAAGGGGAAAATGTGAAGTTTAGAAAATGTCAATCTTTCTAAGCTACATATTGTCTTCTCGAGATCCCCACTCCTATTTTGGAGGGCTAGGGTTGAATAATGACTACTACGTCCTCTTTGTTCCCTATAACTGCAATCTCTTTTTTTCATGAAGCATCATTTGTTGACTAGCTGAAAGTGGTGTTTCACATAAAATGAAATGCAATAAACGGAAAGGGATTTAGCATGTCTGAAAATCCCTTATAGGGCTTCCCAGGTGGTTCAGCAATAAAGAACCTGCCGGTCAATGCAGGAGACACCGGAGACGTGGGTTTGATCCCTGGGTCGAGAAGAACCCCTCAAGAAGGAAATGGCAATCCACCTTAGTATTCTTGCTTGGGAAAGCCTATGGACAGAGGAGCCTGGAGGGTTACAGCCCAGGGGTCACAACTGAGCATAAATATACCTTCTCCAGGACCCAGTGTCCAGATCATTCTGAGAAGAGAAGAAAGACCTGCAATCTCCACCCCTCAACTTAATGGTTTCCACCTCACCCTCTGCATGGTCACCTGTGAATTCCTGAAACTCTTGTCCTCATTTTCTGCTGATCCAATAAATATTCTTGTATTTCAAACCTTCTTGTAGTACTCTGCTTCCAGCCTGAGGTCAGTACTGGGGAGATCAATATTTGATTCCACTAAAGTTATTCTCAATATTTGATTCCACTAAAGTTATTCTCCACAGGCCAATCGATTCCACAACTTGACCCTGCGAGATCTCACAGTTCTTGGGGATCAGCCAGGGTGATCAGAGGAAAAAAAGGTACTCATAGCTTTCTACACGAGCCCCGGTCATGGGGCCTGGCATTCAGCACTCTGGGAGCAGGAGGTCAAAGGACCGTGTTGCTCATATAAGGAGATGTTGAAGATTCAGAAGCTCATTGGTGTCTGAGCTTCAGAAAGTGGCAGATGCAGCCTCCGATAGTGCCTGAAATGGTGAAAGGTGTCGCTATTGGCTCTCAGGAGGGAGGATGTAGGGGACGGCCTATATAGACCCCGGTTGGCACCCTGATGCCTCCTCACAGGCTGATCCTGCAGTTGGGGCTGTGACCTTGAGGACGTGAAGTCAGGATGGCTCTGAGTCGACACCTCTCCCTCCAGGGACTCTGTGTCCTCCTCCTCGGCACGGTGGTTGGTGGTCAAGGTAAGAGCTGCCCCTTTGTCCTGGTCCACAGCAGGTAGTGGACACCTTGATAAAGGGAAAGGGTATGGAGTTGTGGAGCCGCATTCTTAGTGTTTTTGGCCAAAAATGAAGCACTCCGACTGTGAATACTGGTCGCTCTCCTGTGGGGAGTCCATTGGTCATAGAGGCAGATTTTACAGAGCAGTGAGGTTTGATCTGGACTGAGGTGGGTCAACCTGACTCCCCTCTCTGTCTCCTTTGTTCTCAGGGAGCTTCTAGGGGTCCCAGTGACTCCCAGTGTGTGCAAATTCCAGTGACTGACCTCAGCTTGGACTCTGGGCTGTTCCCACATGCTCCACATGCCTGGTGTGTGAGCACTGCCTTTAGATCCCCATGTTTCCTGTGTCTGTGCTCCTGTAGGCTCTGTGCTTGTGTGTGTGTGTGTGTGTGTGTGTGTATGTGTGCAGGTGAGGAGTGTGTGAGGGTGTGTGTGTGTGAGGGCTTGGGGAGTGTGTGTGTGTGAGGAGTGTGTGAGGGTGTATGTGTGTGTGAGGAGTTTATATATTTGTTTGTGTGAGGGTGTGAAGAGTGTGTGTGTGTGTGTGTGGACTATGTGAGGAGTGTCTGAGTGGTGTATGAGGGTGTGTGAGGAGTATGTGAGGGTGAGTGAGGGTGTGTGAGGAGTGTTTGAGTAGCGTGTGAGGGTGTGGGTATTTGTGTGAGAATATGTATGTGTGTGTGTGGGAGTGTGTGAGGCTGTGTGTGTGTGTATGTGTGTGTAAGGGAGATGGATCCTGTCTCTGTGAGAGGAACGGGGCCGCTGAGCAGGGATTGAGTCCGTTGGTCTGTGAAGCACACAGGGTCTCACGCACTGGGTTTCATGGCCGCTCCTTGTAACTGGACCAGAGACAATCGTGCACCTGCCTGCCTCTCTCTGGCTCCTCTCCCCCATCCCCCGGGCTCCCCTTTGCTTGTTGACGTGTCTGCCCAGCACTGGGCTCTGTGAGAGGCTCTGCCTGCTGGCCTCGCCTGTTCCCACCAGGTGTCCATTATAGAGCAGAGAAGCCCGCATTCAGGAGAGAGGACCTCTTGTCTGTAGAGATCAGTTGATGCATAGCTTCAGGTGTATAAGTTCCTAAGTCCCTGCCCTGGTCCCTGTGACTCATTTCCTGTCATGCTGGGGGCCTGGGATGGTCCTTTACCCTCCCAGGAGCTGCTGTGACTCTATAGGGAACTCTTTCTCTTGTGCCCTCTCCTGTCCCTCCCTGGGAGCTGCTTCCCCCTGAGTGAGAGAGGAGTATGTCATCAATCCTTCTGTCGGGGTCTGCAAGGTTTCTTTGGACAAATCCGCTGATCTGCTTAGGGGAGTCTTCTTGGGTGACAGAACTTTTTTCTTCTCCTTAGACTTTTTGAATTCTCTCTTTGTCTTTGCGTTTGGACAGTTTACTCTGTGTGTCTTGGAGAAGGTTGTTTTGGATTGAAATTTTGGGGTTACTCATTAGCTTAGAACTTAGATGTCCAGTTTTCCCCCAGGTTTGGGAAATTCTCAGCCTGTCTTTCTTTCTTTGCTAGGTCTCCTTGTTGCATATGGGCTTTCTCTAGTTGTGGTAAGCAGGGGCTACTCCTTGCTGCATTGCACAGACTTCTCACTGTGGTGGCTTCTCTTGGTGCAGAGCACAGGCTCTAGGTGCACAGGTTTCAGTAGTTGTGGCACACTGGCTTAGTTGCTCTGTGGCATGTGGAATCTTCCTGGACCAGGGATTGAACTCATGTCCCCTGTACTGGCAGGTGTATTCTTATCCACTTCACCACCAGGGAAGTCCTCAGCCATTATTTCTTTTCTCCTTCACTTCTCCTGTGACTCCATTCAATACATTGTTTCTCTTTATGGTGTACACAGTTCCCACTGCTTTCTATATTCCTTTCATTCTCTTTTTGTTCCTCTAATTGGATACTTTCAACTGATCTTTCTTCTAACTTATTCTTTTTTTTTTTTTTTTCTTTCCTTGGTCAAGTTTGTTGTTGAATCTCTATACTGAATTCTTCAGTTTACTCATTGTCTTATGTTCATGCTAAATTGCCTCCATCACGTGTGACTCTTTGTGACCCCATGGACTGTAACCCACCAGGGTTCTCTGTCCATGGGATTCACCAGGCAATAATACTAGAGTCAGTTGCTACGTGCTCCTCCAGGGGATCTTCCAGACCCAGGGATCGAACCTGAGTCTCTTACATCTCCTGCACTGGCAGAGGGGTTCATTACCACTAGCACCACCTGGGAAGCCCATTCATTTATTATTCAGCTTCAAAATATCTGGTTAGTTCGTTTTTTTTTTTTTTAATTTTATATGTCTTTATTGCTCTTATTTTATTTGTATTATTTTCCTGGTGTCAAAAAATATTTGAATTCTCTTGTAACTCTCTGAGCATCTTTTGTGGTATTATTTTGAATTCTTTGTCAGGCAATTCTTGGATCTCCATTAATTTGCACTGGTTCCAGGAGGTTTACTGTATTCCTTTGGTGGGATTTTGTTTCCCCGATTCTTCTTGATGCCTTATCCTCTTGTAGATGTCTGCACATTTGAAAAAGCTGTCACCTCTGCCAGACACTATGTCCTGATTTCAGTAGAGAAAGCCTTTCACCTCTGGGTAGGGGCACACTGGAATGTACTGCAGGGTGCCAAGTGCAGAGGCATAAGGTGGCACTGGGTCTGGGAGAACATGAGGCTGTTTGGCTCAGGCTGCTGACGTCCACAGCATTGACATTGTGTGGTGTTTGGCAAGTGTTGCAGGGGGTCTGCTGTCACTGGAATGGTAGTTGGTGTCCTCAGCAGTGCCTCCAGTTCCAAAGCCTAGGAATCATGACCAGCAGTGGTGGTGGCCAGAGCCAATGGTGTGCACACACTTGGCTTTGGGGGCCTGTTGCAGGTGCCTCTGTGGGGGAGATGATGGTTGCAGATGATCATGTTGTGGGACGGCCTAGGAAGGCAGCAAAGGCCAAGACCAACAATGGCTCATTGCTCAAACTCATGTCCATTGAGTTGGTGATGCTATCTAAACATCTCATCCTGTGCTGCCCTTCTCCTTTTCCTTCAGTCTTTCCCAGCAGCAAGGTCTTTCCCAGTGAGTCAGCTCTTTGCATCAGGTGGCCAAAGTAGTGGAGCTTCAGCTCCAGCATCAGCCCTTTCAATAAATATTCAGGGTTGATTTCCTTTAGGGTTGACTGGTTTTATCTCCTTGGTGTCCAAAGAACTCTCAAGAGTCTTCTCAAGCACCACAGATTGAAAGCATCAATTCTTCAGGGCTCAGCCTTCTTTATGGTCCAACTCTCACATCCATACATGACTACTGGAAAACTATCATCTGTGCTTGTTATTAATCCTTTCAGGTGTAAAATCTGCTGCATCTGTCTGCAGAGCGGCTCACTGTGAACTCTGATTGCTCCTGCCATGAGGTTGCTATTGGTCTTTTGCTCTTCTTTCTTATGCCTAGCCATCTCTATAAGACTAGCTCAGATTTGCAGGTCTGCAGGAAGTGAACCTGAAGCAGGATTTTCATATGGTGCCCCCAAAGGCTAGGGACACTGGTTACTCAGCCTGCTCTTGCCCTCCTGGCGAGAGGAACTCTCCTGGCACCCTTGACAGTGAGTGATGCTGGTTTGGAGGATGTAATGATGCCTCCAAAATGACAGTATCTTGGCATGGTCAAACTTCTTAGGGTACTGCAGATCTTTCTGGAGCTGTTTTTGTTACTGATCGCTGTCTAAATTTGGTCATTTTTAAGAAGATGGAGGCTGCTGTCTCCTACATCAGCATTTTGGTAATGGCACATTTGAGGTCTTTATTCCTTGAGAGAATGGTTTTGAGTGTAGAGTTTTAGATTGGCATTTTTTTTTTTCTTTCAGCAAATCTAAGGCTTAACTCTACTCTACCCTGACATCTCTTTTTGTTCTTGGGATTTTAGATGTTAGTATAGATGTTTCTCAATTTTATACACCTAGTCTTTATCTTAGTATTTTTCTTTCTGTCAATTTTCTGCTGTTATTTCCCATTTTAGTAAAAGTAAGCTAGGTATGGTGTAGTAAAAAAACAAAATGTATCCTTATATAACATGTTCTGTTCACTTTGGCAGGACTTCTGCTATGGTAATTCTTCAAGCACTCAAGTTGTTGAATTCTCCACCATGTATTATGCTCTCACTGCAATACAAGGCTGCAGGATTTGCTGTGGTAGAAAAACATATTGGCTCCTAAGTGTTTCTATGTAGAAGTGACATCATTTGTTCTGCCACTTTGTTGAATGAGCCAGATCACATAGTTATGCTTAACTTCAAATAGGCAAGGAAGTATTACTATTTCCACAAACTCATAAAAGGAGAATTTTAAATGTTGCTGAACACTAGTAATGTCACCATCTATAATGTTCCTGCAAATGAACTCCTTTTTAATGCAGAAACCAGAGTCGTCTTAAAACTTAATCACTAAAGTGACACCTGATCACTTTTGTCAAATTCCATTTGTTAGCTGCATGTTACTAGGCACATTCGAGTGTGGATTACACAAGGACGTGAACACAGGTGACAGGAATAACCAGGACACTGTAGAGCCTGTTACCCCAGCCCTCTGTTCCTAAGCTGGATGAGACGCTCCCTGTGGACAGGGAGGAAAAGGGAGGATTCCTTCCTGGATCTCGGACCAGGAGCTCTAACTGAGATGGGGAAGCTGGACCCTAGTAGCTTTGGGCACATCTACAGGGAGGGCAGCATCCAGAGTCTCTGAAGGCCTGTCCTCGGTGGTGTCCCTGGAGCTGGTTCCACAAGCTTGTGAGAAACATCTGGTGCCTCCCTTCCTGCTCCAGGTTCAGTGATGGCACATTGGGGGCTTCAAGTTGGCCTTGTGGGAATGTTTATACCATAGAGGTCAACAAATACTATATCCTATGTGCTTTTTTACTCCTCAGAGAGCTTATATTTTAAATATTATATCACTGCAAGTCTCCTAATGTCTCTCCTGTGTCCTGTGTCTGTTCTCTCTTGCAGATCTGGAGCTGAGGCTGAAGGATGGAGCCCACCGCTGTGAGGGGAGAGTGGAAGTGAAGCACCATGGAGAATGGGGCACAGTGGATGGTTACCGCTGGAGGATGAAGGATGCATCTGTAGTGTGCAGACAGCTGGAGTGTGGAGCTGCCATTGGTTTTCCCGGAAGGGCTTATTTTGGGCCAGGACTTGGCCCCATTTGGCTTTTGTATACTTCTTGTGAAGGGACAGAGTCAACTGTCAGTGACTGTAGGCATTCTGATATTAAAGACTATCGTAATGATAGCTATTCCCATGACCGGGATGCTGGAGTAGTCTGCTCAGGTAAGTCCTGTCTGGTCTGTGTGGGGATCTCTAGCAGGAAAAGCATCTGTCTTATCAGCAGAATGACTCGAGATTATGGATTATAGCCTTTAGAACATGATTGGTGAAGGGTCTGTGTGATGTGTCACAGAAGGTAGAGAAGTCAGGTCAAAACTTTCATACAGATACAGCTGTTGTATTTGACCTCTGTGACATAGTCTTATCATGGTAATTGTTCTGTATTCTTTGATATAATGGTCAGTAGGGTGTGGCTACATGGTGGTGGGTGTGCTCACAGAAGAGTTGTAGGCAACAAGGTTTATCATACTCATAGGTCCTAAAACTCAGAGTCACCACACTCCATCAGGTCGGTATGTGGGGGATGTGCCAATAGAATAGGCTCAACCAAGCAATGGTGACCCAAAAGGGCATGTTAAGACACATGCACAAGTGACCATACAGGGGGTCAGGGTGCAGTTACACAAGGAAAAGGTGTGAGGGGATTTCACTGGTGCGTTTAAATGTCCCTAGGTCACAGTCAGAGGAAGCCAGAAGTGGAACTTGTGGCAGAAAACAGTCTCATCACACTGGTGCCCCTGATCAACTGAGTGGGGAGCTCACATGACATTTGCAGGGATGTTGAGGGACCAGGAAAATGAAGTCTTGAAGTTTACAACACAGTAGCTGAAGTGCATCACGTATAAGAGGTAGTGAAGTTAAGAGGACCTGAAGTGACTCCTGTGCAGTGCTCAGTGCTGTCTATGTGTTTGACCTGTGCTAAGGTGGATGCAGTAAATACAACAGTGAACCTAGGGTGTGAGTGGGTGGTCACAGTATTTGACAGAGATGCTTCTAGTTGTTATCATAATTATGGATTGGATGTCCAGGATATTAGTCCCATCAGAGAAGCTGGACTGGAGGAAGATATTGTCAGTTATCACAGTGAATTCCCTCACATAGGGAGCTGGTCTTAGGCAAGAATCACCCCACCTGATGTGATCGTGGGACAAGGGAGCCCTGAGGACACCTGCAGTAGGACCGTAGCAGCCACAGCCAGTCAGCTCTTGGGTGTTTATGTTGAGGAAGGTCATTGGGAAAGTGATCTTTTCTAATCTCACCTTCAGCAGATCTTTGATGATTCTAGTTGAAGCCCTTAAGAAAACAATTCTTTTCCTTTTCAAAAGGTACTTTATTGAGGTATGACTGTCATACAAAACTGCTTGATAAGTATGCATTTGTGAAACCATTACAGCACTTACGTCATAAATCTATTCATCTCTTCAAAACGTTTCCTTCCATTCTCTTTATTATTCCTATTAAAAGTAGTTATTTTCAAGGAGCTTTTAAATTTTATTTAGAAACTTTTGTTTTAAGCAAACCTGTTTTCTGGCATCTCAAGTAAACTTCCTCATTGTCACAATGTCCTAATCATTGTTCCAACTGCTGATAAATTTGTGGAAACACTACAGGTGTCTCTACCATATTTTGATAAGTCAGCATCTGAATGAAAATGGAGTGTGTGATGTTTGAACTTTCTGTGAAATTAGAACTCCCAATATTATCATCCTAAGAAGATTGATGTCTTGATATTAATTCCAGTTAAGTTACACTTAAAAGTAAAGAATTGGAGAGTGTTCTGATATTTAAACCCTGATTGTGGTTTGTACTCCCTGACTACCATTGCTCTAACTTAGGCTGTCATATTTTTATGAATGGTTCCAGGTTCTTTCTATTTCTCCTTTTGTCATTAGTTTCCTCCCCTTGGTGTGTCTTTTCTGTATTTTCAGACAAGTTTTAATGATGCAAAGGTAAGTTAAAGTGGTGGTGATGTAGTAGAGATAAGATTAGAATAGCTTATTTTTTCATTTTCTTAATCGAAATTGAACTCTTGAAGTTTCTTCTGGTTAATCTTAGGAGTCAGGTATGGAAGAGAAATTTCAGCCTCAGTAGTGGATTGTTGAAAGTGGAGTACTGTGTTTAGGAGAAATCTAGAGTGGAAACAATGACCAGAGAAGCTTGTTTGAAATAACGAGGAGACTTCAATGAGGGGCTAAACAAATTGAGCAGGACTGTGGTGCAAGTGTGCTAAGTTGCTTCAGTCCTGTCCTACTCTTTGTGACACCATGGACCGTAGCCCACCAAGCTCCTCTGTCCATGGGATTCTCCAGGCAAGAATACTGGAGTGGGTTGCCATTTCCTTCTCCAGGGGATCTTCTTCACCCAGGGATCAAACCTGGGTCTCCTACATTGCAGGCAGAGTCTTGATTATCTTCTGAGCCAACAGGAACTACAGTACTGAAGTGCAAACTGGTGAGGGGATGAAGATGCAAGGATTGCAGGAGGGGAGGGTTGGAAAGATGCAGGTCAACTCCTACATTCACCACAGCCTCTGTGTTACACTTCCTTCCTGCCCTCATCCCTTCCCTCCCTCTCTTCCTTTATCCTGTTGTGGGAGTCATTTCTGAGCTCTGTGGAAGTGCTAGGAGGTTGCAGTTTTTTAGAGGAAAGTTTTTATAATACAGATAGATTCTGTTTATTTAACAAATATAAGTTTACTCATCTTTTTCTCTCTTTTTTTGTATCAGATTTCAGTGAGTTGTGTTTCACAAGTAATGTGTTTTCAAGGACTAGGCCCACTTTACAAAAATTTTTCAAATTAGAATAACGCTGGCTCACATCTCTTATCTTTAGGTGTTGGGAAGATCTATAATGATAATTCCTTTTGTTACTGGTGTTGTTAATTTGTGTTCACTCTTTTTTCTTAATTGGTTTTGCTAGAAGATTATCAGTGTTAATGTCTTTTTAAGAGTATCACTAATGGACCCTATTGATTTTTTTGATTTGTATTTGCTTTCTACTTATTTGATTTCTGTACTCAGTTCTCAATCCTATTTTTCAGTTATGATCTTCCCTGATAGCGCAGTTGGTAAAGAGTCTGCCTGCAGTGCAGGAGACCCCTGTTTGATTCCTGGATTGGGAAGATTCCCCTGGAGAAGGGATAGGCTACCCATTCCAGTATTCCTGGGCTTCCCTTGTGGCTCAGCTGGTAAAGAATCTGCCTGCAATGTGGGGCACCTGGGATCGATCCTTGGGTTGGGAAGATCCCCTGGAGAAGGGAAGGCTACCCACTCCAGTATCCTGGCCTGGAGAATTCCATGGATTGTATAGACCACGGGGTCACAAAGAGTCAGACACAACTGAGTGACTTTCACTTTTCAGTTATGGTTGTTGGTGCTTTTGTAGATTCTTGAGTCTTGGATCATTTTCTTCTGTTTCTATTTTTATTCTAATGTGGGCATCAACGAAGCATCAAGGTTCTAAATTTTCTTCTAAGCATCACTTTGTTTTTTTTTTCTTTATTTTTTTTCTTTATTTTTTTTCCATTTATTTTTATTAGTTGGAGGCTAATTACTTTACAATATTGTAGTGCGTTTTGTCATACATTGACATGAATTAGCCATGGATTTACATGTATTCCCCATCCCAATCCCCCCTCCCACCTCCTTCTCTACCTACCTACCCTCTCTGGGTCTTCCCAGTGCACCAGGCCCGAGCACTTGTCTCATGCATCCCACCTGGGCTGGTGATCTGTTTCACCATAGATAATATACATGTTTCGATGCTGTTCTCTCAAAACATCCCACCCTCGCCTTCTCCCACAGAGTTCAAAAGTCTGTTCTGTACATCTGTGTCTCTTTTTCTCTTTTGCATATAGGGTTATCATTACCATCTTTCTAAATTCCATATATATGTGTTAGTATGCTGTAATGTTCTTTATCTTTCTGGCTTACTTCACTCTGTATAATGGGTTCCAGTTTCATCCATCTCATTAGAACTGATTCAAATGAATTCTTTTTAATGGCTGAGTAATATTCCATGGTGTATATGTACCACAGCTTCCTTATCCATTCGTCTGCTGATGGCCATCTAGGTTGCTTCCATGTCCTGGCTATTATAAACAGTGCTGCGATGAACATTGGGGTACATGTGTCTCTTTCAGATCTGGTTTCCTCGGTGTGTAGGCCAAGAAGTGGGATTGCTGGGTCATATGGCAGTTCTATTTCCAGTTTTTTAAGGAATCTCCACACTGTTCTCCATAACGGCTATACTAGTTTGCATTCCCACCAACAGTGTAAGAGGGTTCCCTTTTCTCCACACCCTCTCCAGCATTTATTGCTTGTAGACTTTTGGATAGCAGCCATCCTAACTGGTATGTAATGGTACCTCATTGTGGTTTTGATTTGCATTTCTCTGATAATGAGTGATGTTGAGCATCTTTTCATGTGTTTGTTAGCCATCTGTATGTCTTCTTTGGAGAAATGTCTGTTTAGTTCTTTGGCCCATTTTTTGATTGGGTCATTTATTTTTTCTGGAATTGAGCTGCAGGTGTTGCTTGTATATTTTTGTGATTAATCCTTTGTCTGTTGCTTTGTTTGCTATTATTTTCTCCCAATCTGAGTGCTGTCTTTTCGCCTTGCTCATAGGTTCCTTTGTTGTGCAAAAGCTTTTAAGTTTCATTAGGTCCTATTTGTTTATTTTTGCTTTTATTTCCAATATTCTGGGATGTGGGTCATAGAGGATCGTGCTGTGATTTACATCAGAGAGTGTTTTGCCTATGTTCTCCTCTAGGAGTTTTATAGTTTCTGGTCTTACATTTAGATCTTTAATCCATTTTGAGTTTATTTTTGTGTATGGTGTTAGAAAGTGTTCTAGTTTCATTCTTTTGCAAGTGGTTGACCAGTTTTCCCAGCACCACTTGTTAAAGAGGTTGTCTTTTTTCCATTGTGTATCGTTGCCTCCTTTGTCAAAGATAAGGTGTCCATAGGTTCGTGGATTTATCTCTGGGCTTTCTATTCTGTTCCATTGATCTATATTTCTGTCTTTGTGCCAGTACCATACTGTCTTGATGACTGTGGCTTTGTAGTATAGTCTGAGGACAGGCAGGTTGATTCCTCCAGTTCCATTCTTCTTTCTCAAGATTACTTTGGCTATTCGAGGTTTTTTGTATTTCCATACAAATTGTGAAATTATTTGTTCTAGTTCTGTGAAAAATACCGTTGGTAGCTTGATAGGGATTGCATTGAATCTATAGGTTGCTTTGGCCCGTATACTCATTTTCACAGTATTGATTCTTCCAATCCATGAACACAGTATATTTCTCCATCTGTTTGTGTCCTGTTTGATTTCTTTCATCAGTGTTTTATAGTTTTCTATGTATAGGTCTTTTGTTTCTTTAGGTAGATATATTCCTAAGTATTTTATTCTTTTTGTTGCAATGGTGAATGATATTGTTTCCTTAATGTCTCTTTCTGTTTTCTCATTGTTAGTGTATAGGAATGCAAGGGATTTCTGTGTGTTAATTTTATATCCTGCAACTTTACTATATTCGTTGATTAGCTCTAGTAATTTTCTGGCAGAGTCTTTAGGGTTTTCTATGTAGAGGATCATGTCATCTGCAAACAGCGAGAGTTTCACTTCTTCTTTTCCTATCTGGATTCCTTTTACTTCTTTTTCTGCTCTGATTGCTGTGGCCAAATCTTCCAAAACTATGTTGAATAGCAGAAGTGAGAGTGGGCACCCTTGTCTTGTTCCTGATTTTAGGGGAAATGTTTTCAATTTTTCACCATTGAGGGTAATGCTTACTGTGGGTTTGTCATATATAGCCTTTATTATGTTGAGGTATGTTCCTTCTATTCCTGCTTTCTGGAGAGTTTTAATCATAAATGGGTGTTGAATTTTGTCAAAGGCTTTCTCTGCATCTATTGAGATATCATATGGTTTTTATCTTTCAATTTGTTAATGTGGTGTATTACATTGATTGATTTGTGGATATTAAAGAATCCTCGCATTCCTGGGATAAAGCCCACTTGGTCATGGTGTATGATTTTTTTAATATGTTGTTGGATTCTGTTTGCTAGAATTTTGTTAAGGATTTTTGCATCTATGTTCATCAGTGATATTGGCCTGTAGTTTTCTTCTTTTGTGGCATCTTTATCTGGTTTTGGAATTAAGGTGATGGTGGCCTCATAGAATGAGTTTGGAAGTTTACCTTCTTCTGCAATTTTCTGGAAGAGTTTGAGTAAGATAGGTGTTAGCTCTTCTCTACCTTTTTGGTAGAATTCAGCTGTGAAGCCATCTGGTCCTGGGCTTTTGTTTGCTGGAAGATTTCTGATTACAGTTTTGATTTCCTTGCTTGTGATGGGTCTGTTAAGATCTTCTATTTCTTTCTGGTTCAGTTTTGGAAAGTTATACTTTTCTAAGAATTTGTCCATTTCATCCAAGTTGTCCATTTTATTGGCATAGAGCTGCTGGTAGTAGTCTCTTATGATCCTTTGTATTTCAGTGTTGTCTGTTTTGATCTCTGCATGTTCATTTCTAATATTGTTAATTTAGTTCTTCTCTCTTTGTTTCTTAATGAGTCTTGCCAATGGTTTGTCAATTTAGTTTATTTTTTCAAAAAACCAGCTTTTAGCTTTGTTGATTTTCACTATGGTCTCTTTAGTTTCTTTTGCATTTATTTCTGCCCTAATTTTTAAGATTTCTTTCCTTCTACTAACCCTGGGGTTCTTCATTTCTTCCTTCTCTAGTTGCTTTAGGTGTAGAGTTAGGTTATTTATTTGACTTTTTTCTTGTTTCTTGAGGTAAGCCTGTAATGCTATGAACCTTCCCCTTAGCACTGCTTTTACAGTGTCCGATAGGTTTTGGGTTGTTGTGTTTTCATTTTCTTTCATTTCTATGCATATTTTGATTTCTTTTTTGATTTCTTCTATGATTTATTCAGAAGCATGTTATTTAGCCTCCATATGTTTGAATTTTTAATAAATTTTTTCCCTGTAGTTGAGATCTAATCTTATTGCACTGTGGTCAGAAAAGATGACTGGAATGATTTCAATTTTTTTGAATTTATCAAGACTAGATTTATGGCCCAGGATGTGATCCATTCTGGAGAAGTTTCCGTGTGCACTTGAGAAAAAGGTGAAGTTGATTGTTTTGGGGTGAAATGTCCTATAGATATCAATTAGGTCTAGCTGGTCCATTGTGTCATTTAAAGTTTGTGTTTCCTTGTTAATTTTCTGTTTAGTTGATCTATCCATAGATGTAAGTGGGGTATTAGTGTCTCCCACTATTATTGTGTTACTATTAATTTCCTCTTTCATACTCATTAGCATTTGCCTTACATATTGCGGTGCTCCTATGTTGGCTGCATATATATTTGTAATTGTTATATCTTCTTCTTGGATTGATCCTTTGATCATTATGTAGTGTCCTTCTTTGTCTCTTTTCACAGCCTTTATTTGAAAGTCTATTTTATCTGATATGAGTATTGCAACTCCTACTTTCTTTTGGTCTCCGTTTGCGTGGAATATTTTTTTCCAGCCCTTCACTTTTAGTCTGTATGTGTCTCTTGCTTTGAGGTGGGTCTCTTGTAGACAGCATATATAGGGGTCTTGTTTTTGTACCCATTCAGCGAGTCTTTGTCTTTTGGTTGGGGCATTCAACCCATTTACATTTAAGGTAATTATTGATAGGTATGGTCCCGTTGACATTTACTTTGCTGTTTTGGGTTCACGTTTATACAGCCTTTCTGTGTTTCCTGTCTAGAGAAGATCCTTTAGCATTTGTTGAAGAGCTGGTTTGGTGGTGCTGAATTCTCTCAGCTTTTGCTTGTCTGTAAAGCTTTTGAATTCTCCTTCATATCTGAATGAGATCCTTGCTGGGTACAGTAATCTAGGTTGTAGGTTATTCTCTTTCACTACTTGAAGTATGTTGTGCCATTCCCTTCTGGCCTGGAGGGTTTCTATTGATAGATTAGGTGTTATCCTTATGGGAATCCCTTTGTGTGTTATTTGTTGTTTCTCCCTTGCTGCTTTTAATATTTGTTCTTTGTGCTTGATCTTTGTATAGACCATGGGATCACAAAGAGTCAGACATGACTGAGCGACTTTCACTTTTCAGTTATGACTGTTGTTGCTTTTGTAGATTCTTGGGTCTTGGATCATTTTCTTCTGTTTCTATTTTTATTCTAATGTAGGCATCAAGGAAGCATCAAGGTTCTAAATTTTCTTCTAAGCATCACTTTATTTTTAAGCCACCAGTTTTGATAGTATATAATTTCTTTTGTATTTTATTACCATAAAATGTTTCTTTTTCTCTGAATGTATTCTTTGTCTTATAGTCTGACTTTGTATGATATTAATATAGATGCTGTATACAGCTTTCTCTGACTTGTGTTTGCATAGTATATAATTTTTTACCTTTTTAATATGTTTCTGTGTTTATATTTAAACACACATATATTTATAGATAGTATATTGTTTTGTCTTATTTTATCTGGTCTGATCATCTTGTTTTTTATTTGGAGTACTTAAATTATTTACATTTAATGTAACTATTGATATAATTGGGTTTAAGTGTACTTGCCTGCTATTTGTTATATCTTTGTTCCTATTTTAATCTTTGAGTATATTTTATTATTTTATCTTAAAACTCTATTGGCTTATTAGCCATATCAGATTTTTAGGTGATAATAATGTTGAATTACTTTTTTAAAATTTAAAATAATTTTTATTTATTTTTGGCTGTGCTGAGCCTTCATTGCTGCATGGGCTTTTCTCTAGCTGCGGAGATCAGAGGCTACTCTCTAGTTGCAGTGCACGAGGTTCCCATTGCGGTGGCCTCGCTTGTTTTGGAGCACAGGCTCTAGGGTGCACAAGCTTCAGTAGTCGTGGCCCCTGGGCTCTAGAGCACAGGCTCACTAGTTGTGGTGCATGGGCTTAGTTACTCCGTGGTATGTGGGATTTTCCTAGACCTGGGAAATGTTGCTAATATTTTGCCTTAAATCTTCTCATAGAGAATCAGCATTTAGCACAGTCTCTGCAGCTTTGAGAGGATCCTTGTTTTCATCTGCTGTCATCTCCCTTGAGCTTGAAGAACTTTCTGAGGCAGTTTTGTGTAGTGTGGTGTCTGGTGGCCTCCAAGTCTATCATCTTTCATTGACCTGAAATCATTTTCATTTTCATTCAGTTTTGAAAAGTATTTTCATAGCTGATTCAGTTCTAGGGTAACAAATGCCCAACCCCAATACTTTAAGTATGTTTTTATATTGTCATCTGACTTTCATTGCCTCCAACAAAAAGTCAGTAAATAACACTTATCCTTTCGTTCCCTGTATATTATGTGTCAAATTTCCCTGGCTGCTCTTAAGATATTTTTGTTTGTTTGTTTACCACTGAATTTCAGTATTTACATTGTCATGTTTTCTGAGAATGATTTCATTACCTTGTTTAGGGTTTGTTTAGCTTTTCGAATCAGTGGATTTACAGTTTTCAAAAAATTTGGAAAAACTTCATTTATCATTTCTTAGTATTTTTCCACAGAGCCCTTATTTTGAATCTCCAAATACACATATTTTATGTATTTTTATGTTATCCACTACATGCCACTGTGTTTTCATTCATATTTTTCTGCCTTTTTGCTCTCTTTGGTTCAGTTTAGATAGTCTCTATTGCAGAGTTTTACTTCCCAATTCTTTCATTCTGCAATGTCTAGTCTCTTGTGTAATTAATCCAAATAATTGTCCATTCCAACACTATATTTTTTCAGTTTTAAAATTCTCATGTGTTTATTTTTCCTAGTTTTCCTCCCTGTTTATTTTTATTCTTCATTAAGCATATGGATATTAGTGGTTTAAAGATCTCTTCAGCCAGTTCAATCATTTCTATAATTTCTGAAGCTGATTTAAATAATTATTTTTTAAAAATGTGTTATGGGTTACATTTTTCCCCTTTGGAAATTCTAATAATTTTTTTGGTTGGATGTTGGGCATCACTAAGCAGTCCTTTACCAGTAAGAACTTTAGAAATAAATAATCAGAACACATCTGAAAATCAGGGAATTGTACTTGACGAATCAAATAAAGTTTTTTCATTGGGTTATCTTCATTCTGTTCAAAATGTGTTCCTTTGATGACCAAATGATGAACTTTTATTTTGGCTTGTCTCCTTTAGTTTTAACACTTCCCTGATCGCACCTTGCATGCCATTTGCCCCACCTACACCCTACTGCTACAGCAGTAGCTATCCTTTCTGATTTCCTTTTCCATTCATCTGTATCTTTTAAAATGGTGTTTGCTTGTCTGAAGTGGGAGACATGAAAAAGGATAGCAGCTTAAGTGGTAGATGGGAGGAGCAGAGGGTGACGTAATATGCTAACAACGTCTTCAGCAAGTGTTTCCCACAAATACTTACATATTTTGTTCATATTGAGGCTTTTTCAACTTGGAACTCTGCAAATTATGGCTTGTTTGCTCACTTCCTCCTCCTCCTCCTTCTTCTTCCTCCTTTCAGAATTGCCAAGCTTTCAACATGCCATCTTCTTTTGGAATTGTAAAACACCTATGAAAGAAATTAAAGACAATATGATCAATGGAAAGTCATTCTGTGCTTCTGGCCTGGAAGAATTAACATTGTTAAAATGCCTGTACTTGTCAAAGTGATCTACAGATTTATTGCAATTTCTATATAAATCCCAATGACATTCTTAATAGAAATAGAGAAAACAATCTTAAAATAGCAGTGTGTGGTTTAATTTTTGTATATTCATGAATGTCCTGTTTCCTTATCACTATTGAATTTTAGTTCCATTCCATTATGGTCATGAGAGATACTTGGAATTATTTTAATACTTTTGAATTTGTTAAGAGTTATTTGTAACCTAGCCTGGAGAATATTCCATTTGTACTTGAGAAGAATGCATATTTTTCTGTGGTTAGAATTAGTACAATGATAGTATTAAAATCAATTAGCATTTTCTATGAGTCCTGTTTCAGAAGAAAAACCTCTAATAGGAGATGATCTGCAAACTCAGCTGTCTGGTAAGCTCCCACTGAGAACACACACTCTACCAGGTTCTTTGACAAATCCTAGGATTTCAAGAGATATGGCTGGGACTCTCTCTCTATGACTCTCTGAGTTTTCTTAATTCCTCTTCTTTCCCACTGAGGTCACTGAAGAAATCAATGGAATTTTTGCTATTGAGAAGACAAGATGTGATGACATAAACATGAATTAGTGATAGCATCTATATTTCTTCTCTGGACCTATCACCTGTCTACAGGTTGGCATCCGCTCATGGATCCAGCCTCAAGACTTTCCATCATCCAAGTCACTTGAGGACTAGCTCCTGGGAGAGAAAACTGTTCAGAATATTAGCCCCACAAGTCCCACGAAAGCTTTCTAAGCTTGTCTGGATGCTAGTGTCCCCATAGCCCATGTCCTTCTGGGTGGGTTCTGTTCTGCATATGCCTACTTTCAAGTGCCTGCATACTATACATTATCCTTGGATCTGTAGGTCCTAGGTTGCTAAATGAGAAACTCACTTCTTCAACCAATGCTAAATGATGTGTTTCCAGTATTCAGCCATCCCAGTGATCTGAACTGGGCTCTGTAGTTTCTTGGCTCCTAGACCAAGGAATTCAGATTTCTAACCAGTCTCAGTGTGTATGTTCTTGGGATTCAGCCATTCGAAACTGACCTTGCAAACCTCCTGGATTTCTCTTTAGAAACCTGCTCAAGAAACTTCAATTATGACACTAACTGTCAAAGACTCTCTACATGCTCCACTTCTAAAAAGAAAAACTTTCACACCACTGCCTGTAGTGTGCAGTTTTAAGTCAGTACCATGAACATTCACTGGTTTTGTTGTTGTTTCCTCTTAGGATTTGCACGTCTGGCTGGAGGGGATGGACCCTGCTCAGGGCGAGTAGAAGTGCATTCTGGAGAAGCCTGGATCCCAGTGTCTGATGGGAACTTCACACTCCCGACTGCCCAGGTCATCTGTGCAGAGCTGGGATGTGGCAAGGCTGTGTCTGTCCTGGGACACGTGCCCTTCAGAGAGTCCGATGGCCGGGTCTGGGCTGAAGAGTTCAGGTGTGAGGGGGAGGAGCCTGAGCTCCAGGTCTGCCCCAGAGTGCCCTGTCCAGGGGGCAGGTGTCAGCACAGTGGAGCTGCTCAGGTTGTCTGTTCAGGTGAGATGCAGGTCAGGCCTTTCATCTCTGTGGATACGCTGTTCATGTGATTTTGCTGAAATTCTGTCTTCTTCTACCAGCGTACTCAGAAGTCCGGCTCATGACAAACGGCTCCTCTCAGTGTGAGGGGCAGGTGGAGATGAACATTTCTGGACAATGGAGAGCGCTCTGTGCCTCCCACTGGAGTCTGGCCAATGCCAATGTTGTCTGTCATCAGCTTGGCTGTGGAGTTGCCATCTCCACTCCCAGAGGACCACACTTTGTGGAAGAAGGTGGTCAGGTCTCAACAGACCGATTTCACTGCTCGGGGGTGGAGTCCTTCCTGTGGAGTTGTCCTGTGACTGTCCTGGGTGGGCCTGACTGTTCCCATGGCAACACAGCCTTTGTGATCTGCTCAGGTAAGAGAGAGGGACAAGGGCTACTGGTACTCAGGATGCTCCTGGAGTGAAATGTCCCCAAGAGCAGAGAGTGAGGGAAAATGGACTTCAAAGTCAGATATTTCGTGGTGAAATACGGATCTTATTGTTCCTTCATTTTTCAGGCCAGGGCAAGAAGTGTGAAGGGGAATAATATATTTTTAAGCAACACTATTGCTTACATAAAACCATAGAAGACAATGTAGAAGCAGTAAGCATATACCTCAGTATGAACCCCAATCCAGAGCAACAAAGAGAATGTCCCCAGCACCACAGTCACTGTTGTCCCCAGTAACTGTGTCCTCCCTCCTCGACAGGGAAAACCGCTTACCTAACTTCTTCTAACATAGTGTTTTATCAGTTTTTGAACTTTATATAAAATGATGCAGTATTGTACATCTTTTATATCTAATTTCTTAGACTCAAAATTATGTTTGGGATTCAGTCATGATGTTGTATATTGTAGCACTTTATTTATTTTTTTTATTACCGTAGAGTATGACTTTGAATGATCACATGGTCATGTACTGATCAATTCTACTGACAGTATAAATCTGAGTTGTTTCCAGTTCTTGACTATTACAAATATGATACTACAACTTACCATGACAATGTCTTTGGATGCAAATATGTGTTACTTACTTTCCATGTTTAACCCTTGGTCTTTTCTTTTCTTTATTTAAATCAAATGGTGTCCTTTGATGAACTCATTTCTTAATCTTATGGAAACATAACTTGCCAACATTTTCCTGTGCAGTTAATGCTTCTTATACCCTTTCAAACAGAATTTTTGCCTACTCCAAGATCATAAAAACATTCTCCAAGAGTACCTTATGGAAATTTTATTATTTTTCTCTTGCATATAATTGTGCATTCCTTCTGGGATTGATATCGGTGTAAGATAAGGGTCAGGTTTCATATGGACTTCCAATTGACTCAATCTTATTCTGAAAATATTCTTTTACCTACTTCAGAGATGCCTTCGTCATAAGCAGAAGGGCAAGTATGTCTGTCCTTTTTAAGACTCTATTCTGTTCCATGTTATCATTTGTCTATCCTCACACCAATACTGCATTTTCTTAATTATCATAACTTTGTCGTTGTTGTTGTTCAATCACTAAGTCATGTCTGACTCTTTGTGACTCCATGAACTACATTTCATCAGGCTTCCATGTCCTTCACTATCTCCCAGAGTTTCAAACTTTGTAGTAAGTCTTAATAATTTTAATTTACAAGAGTTACTTTATATTAACTCCTCTAACTTTGTTGCTTTTCTTACCAACTGTGATGGTCATTCTTGGTTGCTTGTATTTTGTATGAATTTAGAAATCAGCTTGTCACTTTCACCAAAAGAAAAGCTTAAGGGCATTTTCATTGAGATTAGATTTAAAAATCTGAGAGGAGACAAAGAAATTTGAAGATGACTGACATTGACAATGTTGAGTTTTCCAAATCATTGACATAATACATCCCTCTGTTCAGTTAGATCTTGAATTTCTCTCAGAGATTTTGCCCATCTTCTACTAGGATTTCTCCTAGGTATTTTATTTTTGATGTTATGAGTATTTTTGTGAAAGTGTCCTGGCAAAGAATTCTCTTTGAGTTGTTTTCATCTTTTAATTTTTTAAATTTTGATGTCATTTGAGACATTAAAATGTTGGGAAAGTAATATAAAAATTCCCTTATGACCTTTACCTGGGTTTCTAAATGTTAGTATCAATATTTTGCTTTAATCTCTGTGTGTGTGTGAGTGCCTTTCCTTCTCGATTCCCCTTCTGCCCCATTTCTTCCTGAATATGTAAAATCTTTCTGACTTAACTTGAAGAAATGATGTTCCTTTACCTTTAGAACACTTCTAGGAGTTTCTTTACAGAACCAGAGTTCAGTCAAATCTTTAAATGACTTCAGCTCCAGGTGACATCTAATTGCAGCACTGAAAGACCCCATTGAAAGATTGCCAAACTGAGTTTTTTTCCTGATCAATGACTCAAAATCATAAGCAAAATGAAGTATATATTCTTTTTCTTCAGCTAAAAGTTTTGCCTTTACATATTGATTAAATTGCTAACATCTGTTGAATCACAGAAAAAGCAAGAGAGTTCCAGAAAAACATCTTCTGCTTTATTGACTATGCCAAACCTTTCACTGTGTGGATCATAACAAACTGTGGAAAATTCTTAAAGAGATGGGAATAACAGACCACCTTACCTGCCTCCTGCATGCAGATCAAGAAGCAATAGTTAGAACTGGACATTGAAGAACAGACTGGTTCCAAACTGGGAAAGGAGTATGTCAAGGCTGTATGTTGTCATCCTGCTTATTTAACTTATATGAAGAGTACATCATGTGAAATGCTGGGCTGGATGAAGCATGAGCTGGAATCAAGCTTGCCAGGAGAGTCCAAAAGTCTGTTCTTGGGAGGGGGGAACGGGATGGGGAATACATGTAAATCCATGGCTAATTCATGTCAATGTATGACAAAAACCACTACAATATTGTAAAGTAATTAGCCTTCAACTAATAAACATATATGAAGAAAAAAAAAGATTGCCGGGAGAAATATCAATAACTTCAGATATGCTGATGACACCACCTTTATGGCAGAAAGCAAAGAGGAGCTGAAGAGCCTCTTGATGAAAGTGAAAGAGGAGAGTGCAAAAGCTGGCTTAAAACTCAACATTCAAAAAACTAAGATCAAGGCATCCAGTCCCATCACTTCATGTCAAATAGATGGGGAAACAGTGGAAACAGTGGCTGACTTCATTTTTGGGGGCTCCAAAATCACTGCAGATGGTGACGGCAGCCAAGAAATTAAAAGACACTTACTCCTTGGAAGGAAAGTTATGACCCAACCTAGACAGCATATTAAAAAGCAGAGACATAACTTTGCCAACAAAGGTCTGTCTAGTGAAGGCTATGGTTTTACCAGTAGTCATGTATGGATGTGAGAGTTGGAGTATAAAAAAAGCTGAGCACAGAAGAATTGATGCTTTTGAACTGTGGTGTTTGAGAGGACTCTTGAGAGTCCCTTGGACTGCAAGGAGAGCCAACCAGTCCACCCTAAAAGAGATCAGTCCTGGGTGTTCACTGGAAGGATTGATGAAGCTGAAACTCCAATACTTTGGCCACCTGATGTGAAGAGCTGACTCATTTGAAAAGACCCTGATTCTGGGAAAGATTGAGGGCAGGAGGAGAAGGGGACGACAGAGGATGAGATGGTTGGATGGTATCACCGACTCGATGGGCATGGGTTTGGGTGGACTCCGGGAGTTGGTGATGGACAGGGAGAGTTTGCATGCTGTGGTTCATGGGGTCGCAAAGAGTAGGACACTATTGAGGGACTGAACTGAAGTGAACTGAACACAGCTTTCATCTTAGGCTCTATCACTAGGTCATTATTTCCCTTAATTCAGTTTCCTGTTCTTCAGCCCTTTCAGACTTCTGATCATTGTTGTTTCTTCAGGAAACCAGACCCAGGTGCTGCCCCAGTGCAACGACTCCCGCTCGGAATCAGCAGGCTCTGCGGCCTCAGAGGAGAGCGCCCTCTACTGCTCAGGTGAGGGTCCCACAGGACAGAAGACCCTTTTCATTCCCCAGGTCACCGCCCCATTGACCCATTTCTCTCTCCTCAGACAGCAGACAGCTCCGCCTGGTGGACGGGGGCGGTCCCTGCGCAGGGAGAGTGGAGATCCTTGACGAGGGCTCCTGGGGCTCCATCTGTGATGACAGCTGGGGCCTGGATGATGCCCACGTGGTGTGCAGGCAGCTGGGCTGTGGACAAGCCCTCAATGCCACAGGGTCTGCCCACTTCGGGGCAGGATCAGGGCCCATCTGGCTGGATGACCTGAACTGCACAGGAAATGAGTCCCACGTGTGGAGGTGCCCTTCACGAGGCTGGGGGCGGCATGACTGCAGACATAAGCAGGACGCGGGGGTCATCTGCTCAGGTCTGCGCTGCGCACTGTCCACAGGCTGGGGGAGGGGGTGGGCCCTGGAGGACGGGGTCTGAGCTCTGAGGGAGAGATGCCGAAAGGACCAGAGAAGGAGGCTTCCTCCCAGGAGCCTGTGTTTCCAGCAGACGTGAGGACGATGTGCTTTTACTTCCTCCTGCAGCAGCTGAGGATCTGGTCCTTTCTTCCCCCCAGTGTTTCCTGGCAGAGCCGTTTTTTACAGTTTTTGTTGAAAGCAAGGCTCTCTCTCCAGTTACATACAAGAATTTTAAACCCATGGTACTAGTTTCTGTTTGCTTCCCTAACAATTCACCAATTAGTGATTTAAAACAGCATATATTTGTTTCCTTACTCTTCTGTAGCTTAGATGTCCAGCAAGGATCTCACTGGGCTGGGATCAAGGCTTCAGCAGGGCTGCATCACTTCTGTGGCTCTGGGGGAGAATCTATTTCTTGTCTTTTCAATCTTCTAGATTAAAAAAAAGAAAAAAGAAAGTTCTTCACACAGTTGTGTCTGACTCTGCTATCCCATGGACTGTATCCTGCCCTGCCCCTCTGTCCATGGAATTCTCAAGCTTCTAGAAACTGCCTACATCCCTTGGTTCAGAGCTCCCTTCATCCATTATCAGACCAGCAATGCTGCAGGCCTCCAAATATTATCGAGAGTCACATCTCTCTCTCTAGGCAGAGCTAAGAAATGTATTCCATGTTTAAGGATAGTGGGTCTAAGGATGTGCTTAGACTGGGCTGACATTGTTAATATAATATTTTAGCTTAATCTCACCGTCCCAAGGTCCTTTTCTTAATCACATCTGTAAATCCCTTTTGTCAGGTATGGTAACATATTTACAGGTTGCAGAGATTGGGATGTGGACATTTTGGGGTTAATTATTCTGCCTATCTCCCTAATATCCACATCACATCCCTTGACATACTCTTCAAAGATTTGGTCAGGAAGCTGGATTCACCTGCCCCTCCCTGGCTAGCGCCCACACAGTTTGGTCTTCCTCTCAGTTCATATCCACTACACCATTGTGGTAGAAATAGAAGGACAGACACAAATGGACAAAGTCAGTTAAAAGGGAGACAATGTCAGTCTTGCCATCTAGTGGGTACCTCTTAAACAAGGTCAGAGATGAATGTTCACCATTTCTAGAAGAAAGGAAAACCTAAAACATCCAGCAAAGTTTTCATTGTGTCCTGTCTCCTCCCCTTTCAATCTTAGAGTTCCTGGCCCTCAGGATGGTGAGTGAGGACCAGCAGTGTGCTGGGTGGCTGGAAGTTTTCTACAACGGGACCTGGGGCAGTGTCTGCCGCAACCCCATGGAGGACATCACTGTGTCCATGATCTGCAGACAGCTTGGCTGTGGGGACAGTGGAACCCTCAACTCTTTTCTTGCTCTTAGAGAAGGTTCTAGACCCCAGTGGGTGGATGGAATCCGGTGTCGGAGAACTGACACCTCTCTCTGGCAGTGTCCTTCTGACCCTTGGAATTACACTTCATGTTCTCCAGAGGAGGAAGCCTACATCTCGTGTGCAGGTGACTTACTGTTTCTGTGTGTCTGTCCTAACCCTGTAGGATGCAGTGAGATTTGATATTTTAAAATCTAAGTGGTGATTTTAATTTGGGTCCACAAAATGACATTAAGTGAAATTGTTAGTTGCTCAATCATGTCCGACTCTTTGTGCCTGCATGGACTATAGCCTGCCAGGCTCCTCTGTCCACGGAATTCTCCAGGCAAGAATACTGGAATGGGTTTCCATTCCCTTCTCCAGGGGATCATCCCAACCTAGGTATTGCAATTGAGTCTCCCGCACTGCAGTCAGATTCTTTACTGTCTGAGCCACCAGAGAAGCCTAAATGAGGTAAGGATGGAACTGATTTTATCCACATATTCCAATCCTGTTTGTTAAAATTTTTAATTGAGATGTAATTCTTGTAACATTATATTAGTTCTAAGTGTAAAACATAGTGTTTATGTTTTTGTACATATTGGTAAATCATCACCACATGTACAGTAATATCCATCACCACATGTAGTTACAATTTTTTTTCTTATGATCCCACGAGTAAGAATTTGCATGCTGCAACTAAGACCCAGCATAACCAAATAAATAATTAATTTTAAAAGAGTATTATTCTCTTCATTGTCTTAACGTAAGAACATGCTTCATGGTTTTTTTGTTTTTTTTTTTTCAAATTCACATTAGGGCTTCCCTGGTAGCTAAGCTGGTAAAGAATCCACCTACAATGCAGGAGACCCTGGTTTGATTCCTGGGTTGGGAAGATCCACTGGAGAAGGGATAGGCTACTCACCCCAATATTCTTGGGCTTCCCTGATGACTCAGCAGGTAAAGAATCTGCCTGCAATGTGGGAGACCTAGGTGCGATCCCTGGCTTGGGAAGACCCCTGGAGAAGGGAAAGGTTACCCACTCCAGTGTTCTTGCCTGGAGAATCCCAGGGATGGGGGAGCCTGGTGGGCTGCCGTCTATGGGGTCGCACAGAGTCGGACATGACTGAAGTGACTGAGCAGTAGCAGAGTGACTTTCACAAACACTATATACAAAAATATTATCTTCTTTACTATATTATAGTTTTAAGATATCTTTCATGACAATATTTTTTTCTCTAGAATGCTTTAAAATTTTTTATTTATTTGTAGGAACTCTCTATAAACAAACATCACTTCAGTTCAGTCACTCAGTTGTGTCAGCTTCAACATCAGTCCTTCCAATGAACACCCAGGACTGATCTCCTTTAAAATGGACTGGTTGGATCTCCCTGCAGTCCAAGGGACTCTCAAGCGTCTTCTCCAACACCACAGTTCAAAAGCGTCAATTCTTCAGCACTCAGCTTTCTTTATAGTCTTATAAAGAAACATCACTTACTCTTCCTTAAATATTTTTGTAAATATTTCCCCCATTTTTGCATATATTTTAAAGGTTATATATGTGAATGGGGGGTTATGTTATCAAATCTATAATGGTTTACTTTTTTGACTTCTGCCTTTAATGAAATGTTTCATATGCCATTCTTAATCCCAAAATAACATTGAATCAAGTTTCATTTTCTGCAAATAATTTTACAGTTCCACTAAATAATATTCAAAACCTATTTTTTTAAACCTAATTTTGAATTCATTTATTTATCTGAATTTATTTTACTATGTGTGATTGTGTAACATTATCACCAGATAACAATTATATTTTAGATATGTGATAGCTTCATCACAAAATAAAAACACATTGCTTCATGATTTCATGGATATGATGTCAAAAGTACAGGTAACAAAGCAAAAGTAGACAAGTGGGGATATATCAAACTTAAAAAGCTTCTTCAAGCCAAAGGAAACATCAACAGAGTGAAAAAGCAAGCTAGCACTAATTATATAAGGTATTATTTTCCAAACAAATAAGGAACTCCTGCGACTCAAGAAAAAAAAAATCCAAAACCTAATAACTCAATTGAAAAATTGGCCAAGGGCTTGAATAGACATTTCTCTAAAGAAGACATACAAATGGCCAATGGGTATATGAAAAATGCTTGACATTGTCAATCATCAGGGAAATGTAAATCAAACCACAGAGAGACATCATCTCACACATGTCAGAATGACTTTTTTTTTTTTTTTAAAGACACTTAAGTGTTGGCAAGGCTGTGGAGAAATTGACACTTTCTGTGTACTTATCCACATTAAATGTATAAATTGTATTAATAAAGCTATGCAATCCAGGGGTTAAATCTCTGGACTTTCACTGTCACGGGTCCAAGTTCAATCACTGACCTGGGAACTAAGATCCCACGAGCCATAGCACAGCCAAAAAACAAACAAACAACAACACAAAAACTATGACCAAAAAATCTGTATGATTTACAGTGATGTCCCTTTTCATTCTTGGTATTGTTAACTTCCTTTACTCTCTGCTCTTCATTAGTATTGATCAGTGTTCATCAATTTTCAATGAGCCACGCTTAAAGGGTTTTCTATCTTATGCTTACCTTTTTTTCCATTCATTTTTGTTCCTTTTAAAATTAACCCCAACATTCTACATCCTTTAGACTTTCTCATCTAGTTTCTTAACTGGAAGCTTACTTTTTTCACCCTCAGTCTTTCCTCTTCTCTAAATCTAGGGTATAAATTTCCCTTAGGCACTACTTGAGTTTCATTAGAAGAATTTATGATCATATCATTATTTTGTGTTTATTATCATTATTATCATATCTTCATTATCATTATTTCACAATATTTAGTAAATTTTAAATTTATTCCCAGACTTAGGTGTTTTTTGGAAGGAAGGGTGTTGCTGAATTTCCCAAAATAGGGATGGCTAACAATTTTTCTTATTAATTCTTAATTTTATTCCACTGTGGTCAGAGTAAATACTCTGTATGAATTCAAAGAGTGAAAGATTTTGTCCCATTATGTGGTCACTTTTGATAAATGCTCCTAGTGCATTTACAGTAATGTGAACTCTTGCACTGTTGGGTGCATTGCTCTATGTGTTACTTAGTTAAATGTGCTGATCATGTTGTTGTACATCTACTGTATTCTTTGTTTTTTTCTATGTTTGGTCTGTATGCTATTGAAAAAGATACAGTAATAATCCTCCATTTTGATTGTGATTTTGCCTATTTCTTTCCATTCTGTCAAGTATATTTCAAAGCTATGTTCTGTTAACCTTTCTTGAATTTTGATGTCTATATCTTTATTAAGGGTGCATCTTATTATAATCATGAAAATTCCCTCTTTAATTCAGTTAGTGTACAGTTCAGTTGAGTTCAGTTGCTCAGTCGTGTCCGACTCTTTGCGATGCTATGGACTGCAGCACCCCAGGCCACCCTGTCCATCAGTAACTCCCAGAGTTTACCCAAACTCATGTCCATTGAGTCGGTGATGACATCCAGCAATCTCATCCTCTGTTGGCCCCTTCTCCTCCTGCCCCCAATCTTTCCCAGCATCAGGGTCTTTTCAAATGAATCAGCTCTTCACATCAGGTGGCCAAAATATTGGAGTTTCAGCTTCAACATCAGTCTTTCCAGTGAACACTCAGGACTGATCTCCTTTAGGATGGATTGGTTGGATCTCCTTCCAGTCCAAGAGACTCTCAAGGGTCTTCTCCAACACCACAGTTCAAAAGCATCAATTCTTCAGTGCTCAGCTTTCTTTACAGTCCAACTCTCTCATCCATACATGACTACCGGAAAAACCATAGCCTTGACTAGATGGACCTTTGTTGGCAAAGTAATGTCTCGGCTTTTTAATATGCTGTCTAGGTTGGTCATACCTTTCCTTCCAAGGAGGAGCAAGCATCTTTTAATTTCATGGCTGCAGTCACCATCTGCAGTGATTTTGGAGCCCCCCAAAATAAAATCAGCCAATGTTTCCACTGTTTCCCCATCTCTTTGCCATGAAGTGATGGGACTGGATGCCATGATCTTAGTTTTCTGAATGGTGAGCTTTAAGTCAACTTTTTCACTCTCCTCTTTCACTTTCATCAAGAGGCTTTTTAGTTCTTTTTCACTTTCTGCCATAAGGGTGGTGTCATCTGCATATCTGAGGTTATTGAAATTTCTCCTGGCAATTTTGATTCCAGTTTGTGCTTCATCCAGCCCAGCGTTTCACATGAGGTACTCTTTACATAACGTAAATAAGCAGGATGACAATATACAGGCTTGATGTACTCCTTTTCTTATTTGGAAACAGTCTGTTGTTCCATGTCCAGTTCTAACTGTTGCTTCCTGATCTGCATACAGGTTTCTCAAGAGGCAGGTCAGGTGGTCTGGTATGCCCATCTCTTTCAGAATTTTCCACAGTTTATTGTGATCCACACAGTCAAAGGCTTTGGCATAGTCAATTAAGCAGAAGTAGATGTTTTTCTGGAACTCTCTTGCTTTTTCGATGTTCCAGTGGATGTTGGCAATTTGACCTCTGGTTTCTCTGCCTTTTCTAAAACCAGCTTGAAGTTCATGGTTCACACATTGCTGAAGCCTGCCTTGGAGAATTTTGAGCATTACTTTACTAGCGTGTGAGATGAGTGCAATTGTGTGGTAGTTTGAGCGTTCTTTGGCATTGCCTTTCTTTGGGATTGGAATGAAAACTGACCTTTTCCAGTCCTGTGGCCACTGCTGAGATTTCCCAAATTTGCTGGCATATTGCATGCAGCACTTTCACAGCATCATCTTTTAGGATTTGAAAGAGCTCAACTGCAATTTGATCATGTCTACTAGCTTTCTTTATAGTGATGCTTCCTAAGGCCCACTTGACTTCACATTCCAGGATGTCTGGCTCTAGGTGAGTGATCACACCATTGTGATTGTCTGGGTCGTGAAGATCTTTTTTGTACAGTTCTTCTGTGTATTCTTGCCACCTCTTCTAATATCTTCTGCTTCTGTTAGATCCATACCATTTCTGTCCTTTATTGAGCCCATTTTTGCATGAAATGTTCCCTTGGTATCTCTAATTTTCTTGAAGAGATCTCTAGTCTTTCCCATTCTATTGTTTTCCTCTATTTCTTTGCACTGATCACTGGGGAAGGTTTTCTTATCTCTCCCTGCTATCTTTGGAACTCTGAATTCAAATAGGTATATCTTTCCTTTTGTCCTTTGCTTTTTGCTTTTCTTCCTTTCACAGATATTTGTAAGGCCTCTTCAGACAGCCATTTTGCTTTTTTGCATTTCTTTTTCTTGGATGGTCTTGATTCCTGTCTCCTCTACAATGTCACAAACCTCCGTCCATAGTTCATCAGGTACTCTATCAGATCTAGTCCCTTACATCTATTTCTCACTTCCACTGTATAGTCATAAGGGATTTGATTTAGGTCATACCTGAATGATCTAGTAGTTTCCCTGACTTTCTTCAATTTAAATCTGAATTTGGCAATAAGGAGTTCATGATCTGAGCCACAGTCAGCTCCTGGTTTTGTTTTTGCTGACTGTCTAGAGCTTCTCCATTTTTGGCTGCAAAGAATATAATCTATCTGATTTTGGTGTCGGCCATCTGGTGATGTCCATGTGTAGAGTCTTCTCTTGTGTTGTTGGAAGAGGGTGTTTGCTATGATCAGTGTGGTCTCTTGGCAAAACTCTATTAGCCTTTGCCCTACTTCCTTCTGTACTCCAAGGTCAAATTTGCCTGTTACTCCAGGTGTTTCTTGACTTTGTACTTCTGCATTCCAGTCCCCTATAATGAAAAGGACATCTTTTTTGGGTGTTAGTTCTAAAAGGTCATGTAGGTCTTCATAGAACCATTCAACTTCAGCTTCTTCAGGGTTATTGGTTGGGGCATAGACTTGGGTTACCGTGATGTTGAATGGTTTGCCTTGGAAATGAAGAGAGATCATTCTGTTGTGTTTGAGATTGCATCCAAGTACTGCATTTTGGACTCTTTTGTTGACTATGAGGGCTACTCCTTTTCTTCTAAGGGATTCTTGCCCACAGCAGTAGATATAATGGCTATCTGAGTTAAATTCACCCATTCCAGTCCATTTTAGTTCACCAATTCCTAGAATGGTGATGTTCACTCTTGCCATATCCTGTTTGACTACTTCCAATTTGCCTTCATTCATGGACCTAACATTCCAGGTTCCTATGCAATATTGCTTGTTACACCATTGGACCTTGCTTCTATCACCAGTCACATCCAGAAGTGGGTATTGTTTTTGCCTTGGCTTTGTACCTTCATTCTCTCTGGAGTTATTTCTCCACTGATCTCCAGTAGCATATTGGGCACCTACTGACCCGGGGAGTTCATCTTTCAGTGTTCTATCATTTTGCCTTTTCATTCTGCTCATGGTGTTCTCAAGGCAAGAATACTGCAGTGGTTCGCCATTCCCTTCTCCCGTGGACCACGTTCTGTCCGACCTCTCCACCATGGCCCATCTGTCTTGGGTGGCCCCACACGTCTTGCCCTAGTTTCACTGCGTTAGACAGGCTGAGGTCCTGTGATCAGATCGGCTGGTTGTCTGTGGTTGTGGTTTCAGTCCGTCTGCCCCGACGCCCTCCCTCAGCACTACTCTCAAGTAGTGTATCTTTTCTAGAGTCTGCTTCCTGGGACACTGATCAAGCTACTCCAGTTTTCTTACAGCTAGTACATTTTCCCATCATTTTACTTTCAACCTTCCTTTGTTTTCATAACATAAAGTGATCATTTTGCCAATAACATTCGTGTCAGTTTTGTTTTATTTTAATCCATTTACTGTAAATGCAATTACTGATATTGATGTGTTGGTATCCACCATTTGCTTTTAATTGATCCACAGGCTTTAAGTTCCTTTTTCTTCCCACCTTTTTTTTCTTCCTTTAGTATCAATAAATGTGTTATTATTCCAGAATTCCCTTTTTCCTTTTGATTTTCAGCAGCTTTACTAGGAGTGGCGGTTTTCATACTCTTCCATTTATATTTTTAAAAATTCTCTATCATTATATCTTCAAATATGACTTCTGTAGTTCTGTCTCTCTGTCTCTGTATCTCTTCTCTCTCTCCTACTCTTTCTTTTCCTTCTCATCTCTCATCTTTAGGACTCCTCTAAATCACTATATTCTAAGTTCTATCTAAAATTCGTTTGACTTATTCATTCACTTTTTAATCCTAGATATTTTATTTTAGGTTGGCAACGGTTCCATTGCTATTTTTATTTGTTTATGACTATTTGTTAAATTTTTTCATCTTTTTACCTGTATATTCTCTCCTTCTCTCTTTTCCCCTAAATACACTTATCATAGTTAAAATCCTTATGCATTTCTCTCATGTGTGTCTCTGCATTCTCTTATCTCTTTTTTTCACTTTGGTCATTTGTCATGTTATCCTAACATGTCCAATATCATGTTATTTTTTATTGAATGCTATAAATTATATGTGAAAAAGTAAGATACTCCTGATACATTTTCTAACACCTGAAAGGATTTACCCTTTGTCTTGCTAGACAGGTAGAGGGGAGGGGTGTGTATCACTCAGACATCTAAATATAACCTAAAACTGAGCTGTAACAAGTGTAGGTTGCAGTTTTGGTAGCACTCAGTCCACGTCTGATTTCTCTGTCCCTATGACATGGACTTTCAGAGATTTCAGTTCAGAGCCTGGATTCTTTGATAGCTCAGTACCCAAGAGAATGAGAAAGACTCTGCTTTCCAAGTCTTTTTATATAGTTCTTTAGCCTCCTGTCCTTCACAGCTTGTATACTGGGCAGATATTTGAGGAGAAAACATGCTGTGTGAGAGAGGCTCTCAAGACTCTAATTTTGTCACTTCAGCACCAGGCAACTCCCAAATTATGCTGGCTTCCTGTCACAACAATAGTCCTCTGCTTGCCCAAGCCCAGATTTTGAATCATTAAATTATGCAATGAATTGGCAAATTCCCAGAGAAAAATAAGCTATAGATCCTTGGCTAACATTGAAATAGTTTCCACTCTTTAGAATTTTAGCATATTTAGTCCATGTTGTGTCAACAAATGCTGAATGCATTTACTGTTTCTTAAAAAACATTTTCCAGCTTTTAAAGTTGTATTCAGCAAGACCCAGCAAAACACATTGGCCTGCTGTGAACTCCTCCATTCTCCATGGAAGTGGAAAATTTAGGTTTAATTCTCTCCTTCATCATTTACTTAAAGTGCAACACTGATAGACTTTCTTTAACCTTTCTTTACATCACTTTTATGTATAAAAGGAGAGGAGAATACAGTGAACCTGTTAATGTTATTTGTTCAAGGGCTTGCAGGAATATAACCTATTTCTGCTCGGTGATAGAACTAGAAGGGCTTCGCCGGTGGCTCAGCTGTGAATAATCCACCTGCAATGCAGGAGACACTGGTTAGATTGCTGGGCCAGGAAGATCCCCTGGAGGAGGGCATGGCAACCCACTTCAGTATTCTTGCCTGGAGAATCCCATGGGCAGAGGAGCCTGGTGGGCTACAGTTCATAGGGTCTTACAGAGTTGAACATGACTGAAGTGACTAAGCAAACATACACACTATTTCCCCCTAAAGATCACATAACTCCAAAATTTGAATAATAGAGATTCTTGATGCAAAGTCCAAGGAGTGATTATATTTTTTTGGGAGAAGAAGCAACATTCTATGATTCGCAGTGGAATCTGGCCAGTGTCAATGATATCATCTCTCATGCAAAGTTCTTCAGTCTACTCAAAGAGATCACATTGTTTGCAAGTAAGTATCCAGATCTGAAGTCTGAAGCTTAGAACCGCAAATGAAATATTCTGGGGGTAAACCAAGATATCACAGAATCCATTTGTTTTTCAGTTCTGAATGACTGTACCAGGGAGAAGGATTCTAATGGTAGAGGATTCATGATTGCTATCTGAGGCATCTGATAAGGCCAGTTCCTGATTCCACTCCCTTTAATCAACCCCTTTAACTCTTAGGTCAACGGCATCAAAATGTGTGTGCTTTGAAAGGAATCCATCCAGCTGCCAGCTCATTCCTGTGACTCTGAACTCATTTAACTGCTCAGGGTGGAGAGACTAACATTTCCTGTAAATCTTTCTCTGATGCTAAGCAGAACTACAGATCAGAATGTTAACTCTGATAGGACCTCATACCACCTTCTGTCTCAGACTGCTCACTAGAGTGTTTTCAACTTAATATTTCCTGTTTTATTTTCTTACTATTTTTCAACCTTATTATTCTCTTGCCACTGGTATAAAAAACCAGACCCAGCTGCTGCCTCAGTGCAACGACTCCGTGTCTGAAGCAGCAGGGTCGGCAGCCTCAGAGGAGAGCGCCCCCTCCTGCTAGGGTGGGGGTCCTACAGGACAGAAGACCCTTTCCAGGCCCTGGCGTCATCACCCCATCGTCCCATTTCTCTCTGCTCAGACAGCAGACAGCTCCGCCTGGTGGACGGGGGCGGTCCCTGCGCCGGGAGAGTGGAGATCCTTGACCAGGGCTCGTCTGGCACCATCTGTGATGACAGCTGGGACCTGGACGACGCCCGCGTGGTGTGCAGGCAGCTAGGCTGTGGAGAAGCCCTGGATGCCACTGCCTTTTCTTACTTCGGGGCGGGATCAGGGCCCATCTGGCTGGATGAAGTGAACTGCAGAGGAGAGGAGTCCCAAGTGTGGAGCTGCCCTTCCTGGGGATGGCGGCAACACAACTGCAATCATCAAGAAGATGCAGGAGTCATCTGCTCAGGTATGGTCAGTTCTTTGTCCACCGGCTGAGAAAATGGAAAGTTCCAAGAGAGCTGGTGTCTGGTCAGCAGGGCAATAGGAGATAGGTGGGCTAGATGGGACTGAGGCACCTCCCCATCCTCCCTGAATGCACTGTGGCTGTGAGTGATGAACTTCATTTACGTTCCTCATAAATCTCTGCTATTCTTTTCTTCTCCAGTGGACTTACCTGACGCTGAAGTAGCTTTATTTATTCTCCCAATTAAAATAAATCCTCATAATTTTTTTGTTCATAATTCACTTTTTGTGAGAGTGAAACATTTGCTAACTGCCACTTACACATTCTCTTTGCACAGGGAGGCTATGAGAAGGAGTGACAAAAATGAGGATGTACTTCCCTGGGTGGAGTTGTTTCTGTACAAACAATGTGAGACATTATTTTGCACTAGGCTAGTAGGAGTGGAGGCTACTCTTACTATAGGAGGATATCATTTACATATACAGAGGTGATCCCTAAAGTGATATCATTTAACAAATCAAAGATTCTTATGGATTTGTGCCAGATTTCAAGTTTCCTTTGCAAATTTAGATGTAAATGTTCATAGTTCTTTGATGGTAGGACTAGAGAGCTGTGAATGAAATGCTCTGAGTCATATATTCTTTCATTGTTACTAGAAAAGTCTCTCTCCCCAATTTTTCCTTTGAGATATCTGTATAAATGCAAACTTTGGAGGAACACTTAGCCACGCACTGGTAAGTCAAAGGTGGAGGTAATAAAACATGAATTTCTGTGTTTTATGATAAGAGATTATGTAGTTTATATTTGATGATTTCAAAGATATAAGAGACTTGTGTTTGGGGGCTTATTTGGAGCAAGAGGACAAACGTAGTTTTTGAAGAAGGTGGAGCAGGTTTTACAGTAGCTGGGAGGAAGGGGAATGGCAATGGGAGCTGACGAAGGCAACTGTGAGGTTCTCTGAGCAGCACTGAGGGCCCAGGTGTGGTGTGGAAGATGCTGTGTGTGCCTAAGGACACAAGACGTCTACACAGCAAGAGACCAGACAAAGATATGTCTTCATTATATTTAATATCTTTACTCATCACATCAGCCTTCTATTTAATAATTTTCTTGGAATTTTCACACACTTATTCTTCCATGTAAATTTTAAAATCAAGTAGAAAATGAAAAAGAAATAATATATCTCAGAAGTCTCTATCCTAATATATCCTAAGACTTTATTGATTATCCAGCACATGTCTGAATATTTAACTTTTATCAGGGTATATAAAACAGAATACAAGAAATACTTCTCTCTGTCTTTCTAAATTTTTAATCTGATGGAATTAATATAACAATATCAATAACCTTGGATATGCAGATGACATCACCCTAAATGGCAGAAAATGAAGAGGATCTAAAGAGCCTCTTGATGAAAGTGAAAGAGGAGAGTGAAAAAGCTGACTTGAAACTCAACATTCAAAAATCTAAGATTATGGATCCTGTCCCATCGCTTCATGGCAAAAAGATGGGGAAAAAATGAAAACTGTGACAGACTTTATTTTCTTGGGCTCTAAAATCACTCTGGACAGTGACTGCAGTCATGAAATTAAAAGATGCTTGTTCCTTGGAAGAAAAGCTATGGCAAACCTAGACAGTATACTAAAAAACAGAGACATTACTTTGAGACAAAGGTCCATCTAGTCAAAGCTATGGTTTTTTCAATAGTCATGTATGGATGTGAGAGTTAGACCATAAAGAAGGCTGAACACTGAAAAACTGATGCTTTTGAACTGTGGTGTTGGAGAAGACTCTTGAGAGTCCCTTGGACTGCAAGGAGATCAAACCAGTCAATCCTAAAGGAAATCAACCCTGATATTAACTGAAAGGACTGATGCTAAAGCTGAAGCTCCAATACTTTGGCCACCTGATATGAAGAACTGATTCATTGGAAAAGACCCTGATGGTGGGAAAGATTGGAGGCTGGTGGAGAAGGGGGTGACAGAAGATGAGATGGTTAGGTGGCATCACTGACTCGATGGACATGAGTTTGAGCAAACTCATGGAGATAGTGAAGGACAGGGAAGCCTGTCACTCTGCAGTCCTTGAGGTAGCAAAGAGTCGGACATGACTGAGTGACTGAGCAACAACAACAACAAGAACCAGTTAAATAACAATGCTTTATCTAGGATGTGTAGCCCGTGACCAAACTCCCAGCCAGAATAGATTTGTGGTCCTAACCTGGGCCTCTCTGGGGAGATGGAAATGGATAAATGATAAAAGGCAAGCAGATCATCCTCTCTCTCATTCATTCTTGTATAAGTGGTCAAGCTAATCCTTCAATTCTTTAATTTCTGCAGTGCCTTTTCTGTTCTCTCCTGCTTTCTATGCTGCTCCTGCTCCTGCTAAGTCACTTCCATCGTGTCCGATTCTGTGCGACCCCATAGACGGAAGCCCACCAGGCTCCCCTGTCCCTGGAATTCTCCAGGCAAGAACACTGGAGTGGGTTGCCATTGCCTTCTCCGCCTGCTCTCTATAGTAGATTTTTATTCTGTTACATCATTCTTTTTGAGACTTCAAAGTTCACAAGCTTATGCAATCAGAGTCCTTCACCAGAACAAATTCCACCATGTACATGAATAATCATGAGCATACTCAGAAACCAGGAAAATTATTTTAAAAGTTGTTCTTTATGATGTGCAGGTGTTTTCCTATTGGACTACCTTTTCTCCATCCAAAATACAGTCTCTGAAGGATGAAACATTTTCATCAGTCTTTTCTTTGGTCTCTCTCTCATACTCCATCCACTCTGCGTTTAACCTACCACTCACTCCACCTCACTCCCTACAGAAGTTCTTTCCTTTTGGAGTTTCCTTTCCATCTATTTGTAGCTCTTAAGCTTGGTTTTTTCTTTTCTGCATTGGGAGAAATGGGAATTGGTAGCAGGGTTACGTGGCAAATGGGAGGAGCACAGGGGATAAAAAGTGTTAAAATCTTGTTGAACAAGTCTTTTTCCCCCCAAATCTTTCTCTGTTTCATTCCTATTGAGGCTTTTGTAATTTAGAAATCTCTAAAGTATATATGGCTTGTTTTCTGTCTGCTCTCTTCCTCTCACTCTCCTTTTTTATAGCTTGCTGGCTTCATATCTCAGAAATCCAAATAGGAAAAACATATGCAGTTAGCATATAGATAAGGTTAGAATACATTAAATTAGCATTACTCTTTCACATTTGCTGAGAATCTCATGTCTAGTATGAAGTAATCAACTAACTCAATTGTCTTGCATAATCCCGCTGAGACCTCACTTTCTCCCAGGTGTCTTGATAAATCCTAGGTTTTTAAGAAAGATGGCTCGGACCATTCCCTCCCTTTCCTATGACTCTCTGAGCTTTTGTCACTTCTAAACTTACCTGTGGACAACTTCTTTCACAATTAGGTTATAATACCTGCACTCAGATCCAGCCCGCGTGATTTTCCCTGTCCTCAGTGACTTGAATATTGGCTCTGAGAGAAAACTGGCTAGAATTTTAGCCTCAGAAATCTCAGGATGGTCCTCTAAACTTCTAAACTTCTCTGGCTCTTAGGCCTCTAACCTCTTGAATCCCATGGACCTTTTTAACTCTCAGTTCAGCTCTGTACCCAAGTTTGAATGTCTATCACTGTGCAGTTTCTTTGGGCACTGTAGTTTCCAGGCCCCCAGATAGGAATTAACATTCCTAACTAAAATATATATTCTTGGGATTCAGCCATTCCAAACTGATCCTTCAGTCCTTTTGGATATCGCTTCAGAATCTTGCTCATGAAAATGCAGTTTGACAATGACAGTCAAATTCTCTCTTCTTATCCCCTCTTATTCCACAGTTGGAAAAAAAGCTTTCACACCATTGCCTGTGAGATGTTGTTTCGAATTGTCAAGCCAGGTTGATGAACACTCATTGGGTTTGTTGTGCTTTGTTTCTCTTAGGATTTGTGCGTCTGGCTGGAGGGGATGGACCCTGCTCAGGGCGAGTAGAAGTGCGTTCTGGAGAAGCCTGGACCCCAGTGTCTGAGGGGAACTTCACACTCCCCACTGCCCAGGTCATCTGTGCAGAGCTGGAGTGTGGCAAGGCTGTATCTGTCCTGGGACATGAGCTCTTCAGAGAGTCAGATGACCCGGTCTGGGCTGAAGAGTTCAGATGTGAAGGGGAGGAGCCTAAGCTCTGGTTCTGCCCCAGAGTGCCCTGTCCAGGGGGCACGTGTCAGCACAGTGGAGCTGCTCAGGTTGTCTGTTCAGGTGAGATGCAGGTCAGGACTTATCCTCTATGTACACTCAGTTCAAGTTAAAAAAGAAATCAGATTTTGCTGAAATCCTGTCTTTTTCTATCAGTGTACACAGAAGTCCGTCTCATGAAAAATGGCACCTCTCAGTGTGAGGGGCGGGTGGAGATGGATATTTCTGGACAATGGAGAGCTCTCTGTGCCTCCCACTGGAGTCTGGCCAATGCCAATGTTGTCTGTCGTCAGCTCAGCTGTGGCGTTGCCATCTCCACCCCAAATGGAGCAGAAGGAAGTGATCAACTCTGGAAAGCCCGATTTCACTGCTCAGGGACTGAGTCCTTCCTGTGGCAATGCCCTGTGACTGCCCTAGGTGTTCCTGACTGTTCCCATGGCAACACGGCCTCTGTGATCTGCTCAGGTAAGACAGGGACGGGCTACTGTACTTAGGATGCTCCTGGGGTGAAATGTCCCCAAAGCAGAGAGTAAGAGAAAACAGGCTTGAAAAGGAAGATATTCTGTAGTGAAATGTTTATTCTTGTTACTGAACTCAGGTTTCAGCTGCTGATTACTCAAGAATCCAAAACTGAGAGTCGAATGTGGGGTAAAATTAAAGACAGCTGTATTGAGGAACCCAGCAGTTCTGGGAGACAGGGGACTAATGTGATAAAGAACCAGGTCCCCCTTGCTGATCAGAGGCAAGAGTTTTTAAATGGGAATTTCAGGAGTGCACAGGTGGAGGCAGGGGACAGGTTACCTGCAGAATAGCACAGCTAGCTCCGACAGTCATCTTGAAATAGGTCTGATCAGTGTCACCTTTATTGTTTGGAATACAGTTAATCATCAGTTCTATGTCGGTCTGTTCCAATTTCCTTGAGGCCAATTCTTGGAATTGTGCAAGATGAAGAAGATTATGGGCTTCCCTGTTGACTCAGATGGTAAAGAATCTGCTTGCAATGCAAGAGACTCAGGTTTGATCCCTGGGTTGGGAAGATCCCCTGGAGAAGGAAATGGCACCCCACTAGTCTGGTCATCATGTAATTTACTTCTACCACCTGGTTGGGATTTCAGTATCTGCACAAAAGCTCAAAGGATGTGGCTCAGAACGTTAGCTATAGCCCATGAGGAGGAACTAAAAATCCTTGACTTTGTTTAGGGTTAAACTATTATTCTTTTATCCTATTTGACGGTTTTCCTTTGTTTCCGAAATTTTCTCATTTCTGTGATCAAATTGATTCTTTGGCTAAGGATTTTCTACAGACAGAAGCAAGTGGAGGACATGAGGGTGGTCTGTCCTGAGAAGGCTCCGTTAAGGTCCTGTTCCATAACCTTCTCATTGTTCACTCATTTTTTCAAGGGGAAGAAGTGCTAAGAAATGCTAAGAAGTGCTATGTCAGGGAAAGAAATACTTAGATGAATAATATTTTTATGAAATATTATTATTTAAGGATAATAATAGAGAACAAAGTACAAACAATAAGTGTACACCTAGGTCATGTTCCCCAACCCAGATCTACAAAGAGAACATTCACAGCACCACAGAATCACTATTGCCTCCCAAGAGCTGTGTCCTCCCCCTCTCCAGGGAAGACTGCTTACCTAAGACTTGTACTGTCATAGAATAATTTGTCAGTTTTTGAACTTTATGTATAAACATACAGAATGTTTTCTTTCGTGTCTAATTTCTTTGATTTCAAACTGTGTTTGAAATTCACTCATGATGTTGTTTATGGCAACACGGTATTCAGTTTTATTATGATAGTGTAATCCTTTGAATGATCACATGACCATGCGTTGATCCATTCAACTAATGGCAGAGATTTGAGTTTGTCACCAGGTTTTGACTATTACAAATACAGTGGTGCAAACTACCGTGATGATGACTTTTGGAACAAATATTTATTATGTTTTTTGTGTGTTTAATTCTGTCTTATATTTTTATTTTCTTAAAGGTATGCTGTACTTCAGTGAGCCAAGTTACTAATCTTAAGCTTGACTTGTCACCTTTTTTACTGTACATGTAGTGCTCCTTCAGTCAGTCAGTTCAGTTCAGTTGCTCAGTCATGTCTGACTCTTTGCGACCCCATGGACTGCAGCACATCAAGCTTCCCTGTCCTTCATTATCTCCCGCATCTTGTTCAAGCTCATATCCATTGAGTTGGGGATACCACCCACTCATCTCATCTTCTGTCATCTCCTTCTCCTCCTGCCTTCAATATTTTTCAGCATCAGGGTCTTTTCCAATGAGTCAGTTCTTCCCATCATCTGGCCAAAGTATTAGAGCTTCAATTTCAGCATTAGTCCTTCCAATGAATATTCAGGACTGATTTCCTTTAGGATTGACTGGCTTAATATCCTTGAAGTTCAAGGGACTCTCAAGAGTCTTCTCCAACACCACAGTTCACAAGCATCAATTCTTCAGGGCTCAACTTTCTTTATGGTCCAACTCTCACATCCATACATAACTACTGGAGAAACTATAGCTTTGTTGGACCTTTGTTGGCAAAGTAACATCTCTGCTTTTTAGTATGCTATCTAGGTTTGTCATAGCTTTTCTTCCACTGAAGCAAGCATCTTTTAATTTCATGGCTGCAGTCACCATTTGCAGTGATTTTGGAGTCCAAGAAAATAAAGTCTGTCACTGTTTTCATTGTTTCCCCATGTATTTGCCATGAAGTGATGGGACCAGATGCCATGATCTTCATTTTCTGAATGTTGAGTTTCAAGCCAACATTTTCACTCACCTCTTTCACTTTCATCAAGAGGCTCTTTAATTCCTCTTCGCTTTCTGCCATAAGGGTGGTGTCATCTGCATATCTGAGGTTATTGATATTTCTCCCAGCAGTCTTGACTCCAGCTTCTGCTGCATCCATCCCAGCATTTCGCATGACTTACTCTGCATACAAGTTAAATAAGCAGAGTGACAGTATACAGCCTTGACGTACTTCTGTCTCAGTTTTGAACCAGTCCATTGTTGCAGTCCACAGAGCTCCTTATATCCTTCTAGAAAGAACTTTGCTACTCCAAAATCACAAAAATATTCTCTGAGAGTATCTCACAGAAGTGTAATTACTTTTCTTTTGCATATAATTATACACTGCTTCTAGGATTGATAACTGTGTAGGATAAGGGTCAAGTGTCATGCTTTCATATGGGCATCCAATTGACTCAAAATCTTTTTCTGGAAAGACTATTCCCTACTGCAGTGCCACCTTCATGATGAACGAAAGGGCACATATGTCTGAGTACTTCTTTTAGACTCTCTATTCTGTTCCACTGTGTCATTTGTCTATCCTTGCACCTGTCCCACATTTTCTTTTTTTTCCCCACGTTTTCTTAATTATTGTAACTTTATAGTAAATCTTGAACCTTCCCTGGTGGCTCAGATGGTAAAGAATCTGTCTGCAAGGCGGGAGACCTGGGTTTGATCCCTGGGTTGGGAAGATCCCCTGGAGAAGGGCATGGCAACCGACTCCAGTATTCTTGCCTGGAGAGTCCCCATGGAGAGAGGAGCTTGGCGGGCTATAGTCCCCTGTGTCACAAAGAATCAGAAATGACTGAGTGACTAAGCACACATAGTAAACTCGGGTAACTTTAATTTAAAGAAGTTATGTTGTTGTTCTTGCTAACTGCCTTGGTCTTTCTTGGTTTTTGTATTTTCTATACATTTTTGAGCTGAAGCTCCAATACTTTGCCACCTGATGTGAAGAGCTGACTCACTAGCAAAGACCCTGATGCTGGGAAAGACTGAAGGCAGGAGGAGAAGGGGACAACAGAAGATGAGATGGTTGGATGGCATCACTGACTCAATGGACACGAGTTTGGGTAAACTCTGGGAGTTGGTGATGGACAGGGAAGCCTGGCTTGCTGCAGTCCATGGGGTTGCAAAGAGACAGATATGACTGAGTGACTGAAAAACAACATAAATTTTGAATCATCTTGTCCTGTTTCACACACACAAAAGCATCAGGGAATTTTATTGAGGTTAGCTTTAATCTGTATATAAATTTGAGAATGATTTATTTTGACAACATTGAGTTTCCCAATTCATTGGCAAAATATATCCTTTCATTCAGTTAGGTCTTGAATTTCTCTCAGATGTTTTGCATATCTTTACCTAGGTTTTCTCCTAGGCATTTTATGGGTTTGATGTTACTAGTATTTCCTTTAGTGAAGGTTTTCTAGGAATGAATTCTCTCTGAACTTTATCTGGATTCCCCAAATGTTAGGTTAGTACTTTGCTTTAATCCTTCTTTCGTTCTTTCCTTTCCCTCTCTCTCTCACTCTAGTTTTCTCTCTCTTTCTCTGTCTTGCTCTAGCTTTTCCTCTCTCTCCTCCTTTGTTTCTCTCCTGCCCCATTTTCCCCCTGAGTATGTAAAATCTTTCTGGATTAAGTTGCAGACAGGATGCTCCTTTATCCCTCCCCTTCCCCAACAACAACAAAAAATACTTCAGGGAATTTCCTTACATAATCACAGTTCAATCAAACCTTTAGAGATATCAGCCCCAGATAACATCTAAGTGCAACCACATGAGAAACCCCAAAGATAGAACTGCCAAGTTGAGTCTTTCCCAAATTACTGACCAGAAAATCATGATGAAAATTTAAAAAAAAAAATCCTTCAACTGCTAAGTGTGGGGGGAAACTTTGTTATACAGTATTGTTAACCAGGCACTTACCATGTGATCAGCTTTTCTATATAGAGGAACACTTGTCCTCTCATCTTCCATTTTACTATTTCTACTTCATATTGATCTAATGTGCTAATAAACTCATTGTCTAGTTCTTAATTTCAGCTGTAGAATTTTCATTTGCTTTTGTTATCATTTCTCTGCCAAGAAACACATCTTGTTAATTAACTCTTGGAGCACTTTAATCATGGCTATTTAAATTCTCTGTCAGACTTTTAGAGGAAAACATAGGCAGAAGATTCTTTGACATAAATTACAACAAGATCTTTTTTGACCAACTTTCTGGAGTAAAGAAAGTAAAAACAAAAATAAACAAAGAGGACCCAGTTAAACTTAAAAGCTTTTGTGTAGCAAAGGAAACCATAAACAGAACAAAAAGACAACTGTTAGAATGGGAGAAAATATTTGCCACTAAAATGAAGCAACTAACAAGCGACTAATCTTGAAAATGCACAAACAACTCAATATCAACAAACCAAACTGCTCAATTAAAAAATGGGAAAAAGACCTAAACAGACATTTCTCCAGACATGCAGATGGCTAACAACAACATGAAAAGATGTTCAACATCACTAATTATTCAGTTCAGTTCAGTTGCTCAGTCGTGTCTGACTCTTTGCGACCCCATTGACTGAAGCACGAGAGGCCTCCCTGTCCATCACCAACTCCCGGAGATTACTCAAACTCATGTCCACTGAGTTGGTGATGCCATCCAGCAACCTCATCCTCTGTTGTCCCCTTCTCCTCCTGCCCTCAATCTTTCCCAGCATCAGGGTCTTTTCCAAGGAGTCAGTTCTTCACATCAGCTGGCCAAAGTACCAGAGCTTCAGCTTTAGCATCAGTCCTTCCAGTGAACATTCTGGACTGATCTCCTTTAGGATGGACTGGTTGGATCTCCTTGCAGTCCTAGGGACTTTCAAGAGTCTTCTCCAACACCACAGTTCAAAAGCATCAATTCTTTGGTGCTCAGTTTTCTTTATAGTCCAATTCTCACGTCCATACATGACCACTGGAAAAACCACAACCTTGACTAGATAGACCTTTGTTGGCAAAGTAATGTCTCTGCTTTTTAATATGCTGTCTAGGTTGGTCATAACTTTTCTTCCAAGAAGTAAGTGTCTTTTAATTTCATGGCTGCAGTCAACATCTACAGTGATTTTGGAGCCCCCCAAAATAAAGTCAGCCACTATTTCCACTGTTTCCCCATCTCTTTGCCATGAAGTGATGGGGCCGGATGCCATGATCTTTGTTTTCTGAGTGTTGAGCTTTAAGCCAACTTTTTCACCCTCCTCTTTCACTTTCATCAAGAGGCTCTTTAGTTCTTCACTTTCTGCCATAAGGGTGGTGTCATCTGCATATCTGAGGTTATTGATATTTCTCCCAGCAGTCTTGGTTCCAGCTTGTGCTTCATCCAGCCCAGCATTTCTCATGATGTACTCTGCATATAAGTTAAATAAGCAGGGTGACAATATACAGCCTTGACGTACTCTTTTTCCTGTTTGGAACCAGTCTGTTGTTCCATGTCCAGTTCTAACTGTTGCTTCCTGACCTGCATACAGCTTTCTCAAGAGGCAGGTCAGGTGGTCCCATCTCTTTTAGAATTTTCCACAATTTATTGTAATGCACACAGTCAAAGGCTTTGGCATAGCCAATAAAGCAGAAATAGATGTTTTTTTTTCTGGAACTCTCTGCTTTTTTGAGGATCCAGCGCATGTTGGCAATTTGATCTCTTGTTCCTCTGCCTTTTCTAAAACCAGCTTGAACATCTGGAAATTCATGGTTCACATGTTGTTGAAGCCTGGCTTGGAGAATTTTGAGCATTAGTTTGCTAGTGTGTGAGATGAGTCCAGTTGTGTGGTAGTTTAAGCATTCTTTCGCATTGCCTTTCTTTGGGATTGGAATGAAAACTGACCTTTTCCAGTCCTGTGGCCACTCCTGAGTATTCCAAATTTACTGGCATGTTGCGTTCAGCACTTTCACAGCATCATCTTTTAGGATTTGAAATAGGATTGTTATGTAGAATGAAGTAAATCAGAAAAAGAAAAACAAATACTGTATAACATTACTTATATGAGGAATCTAGAAAAATGGTAGAGATGAACTTACTGCAAAGCAGAAATAGAGACACCAATATAGAGAACATCAAATGGATACTAAGAGGGGAAATGAAGAGTGGGATGAACTGGGACATTGAGGTTGACATATATACACTACTGATGTGCTGTGCTGGGCACTTAGTCGCTGAATCATATCTGACTCTGCAACCCCATGGGCTGTAGCCTGCCAGGCTCCTCTGTCCATGGGGATTCTCCAGGAAAGAACTGTGGAGTGGGTTGCCATACCCTCCTCCAGGGGATCTTCCCAAGCCAAGGATCAAACCCAGGTCTCTTACATTGCAGGCGGATTCTTTACTGCCTGAGCCATCAGACTCAGAAGCCCTACACTATTGATATTAAGTACAAAATTGATATTGCCTGGAGAATCCCATAGACATGGAGCCTGATAGGCTACAATCCATAGTGTCACAGAGTCAGACATGACTGAAGTGACTTAGCATACATGCACACATAAACTTTGCCAACAAATGTCCTTCTAGTCAAGGCTATGGTTTTTCCAGTGGTCATGTATGGATGTGAGAGTTGGACTATAAGGAAAGCTGAGCACAGGAGAATTGATGCTTTTGAACTGTGGGGGTTGGAGAAGACTCTTGAGAGTCCCTTGGACTGCAAGGAGATCCATCCAGCCCATCCTAAAGGCGATCACTCCTGGGTATTCATTGGAAAGATTGATGTTGAAGCTGAAGCTTCAATACTTTGGCCACCTGATGCGAAGAGGTGACTCATTGGAAAAGACCCTGATGCTGGGAAAGATTGAAGGCAGGGGGAGAAGGGGACGACAGAGGATGAGACAGTTGGATGACATCATCGACTCTATGGGCATGGGTTTGGGTGGACTCCAGGAGTTGGTGATGGACAGGGAGGCCTGGCCTGCTGCGGTTCATGTGGTCGCAAAGAGTTGGACAGGACTGAGCGACTGAACTGAGCACATAAAATAGATAAATAATAGCCTATTGTATAGCACAGGGAACTCTACTCAGTGCTCTGTGGTGACCTAAATAGGAAGTAAATCCAGGAAAGAGGGGAGATATATATATGTGTTGTTGCTTGGTCGCTGAGTTGCTTCTGTCTCTTTTGTGACCCCAAGGACTGTAGCCTGCCACACTCCTTTGTCCATAGGATTTCCCAGGTAAGAATGCTGGATTGGGTTGCCATTTCTTTCCCCAGAGCATCTTCCCAACCAGGGATGGAACCCCAGTCTCCTATTTGGCAGGCAGATTTTTTACCACTGAGTCACCTAGGAAACCCATATATGTATATATAACTTATTAAATTTGTTGTACAGTAGAAGCTACCACAACATTGTAAATCAATTATGCTCAAATAAAAATTAATAAAAATAAATAAAATAAATTCTCTGTCAGGTAACTCTAAGAGCCAAATACCCTGGGAAATTTTTTTAATGTTTCTTTTCCCTCTTGTTTTCCATGAGATCTCTTTTATATAAGTGTTTTTAAAATCACAAACATTGTAGATAAAAATTTTTGTACAAATCCTTCAGAAAGGATTTTGTTTTGCTTCTTCTATTTAGGTGTAGATTAAGGATAGAGCAACTTATTTAACTCATTCTTAGGGCAAAGCTTGGCTTAAAACAGGAATCATGGTATTGTCAGGACCAGGACTGTTCATAGAGAAAGGGAACACTAAGATTATGGTAACTTTACAGGTGTGTTACAGCTTTCATCTCAGCTCCATCACTAGGTCATTATTATTATTGTTTTTTTATTTTGAACTTTTTACTTTGTATTGGGTTTAGCCGATTAACAATGTTGTTATAGTTTCAGGTGAATAGCCAGGGACTCAGCCATACATATACATGTATCCATTTCCCCTCAAACTCCCCTCCTCTCCTAAAAATTATTTAGCTCAACTGAGTATCTTGATCTTCAACCCTCTCAACCCTCTAATCATCGCTGTTCCTTCAGGAAACCACACCCAGGTGCTGCCCCAGTGCAATGACTCCGTGTCTGAACCAGCAGGGTCTGCAGCCTCAGAGGAGAGCGCCCCCTACTGCTCAGGTGAGGGTCCCACAGGACAGAAGACCCTTCCCAATCCCCAGGTCACCGCCCCATTGTCCCATTTCTCTCTCCTCAGACAGCAGACAGCTCCGCCTGGTGGACGGGGGCGGTCCCTGCGCCGGGAGAGTGGAGATCCTTGAGCAGGGCTCCTGGGGCACCATCTGTGATGACGGCTGGGACATGGACGATGCCCAGGTGGTGTGCAGGCAGCTGGGCTGTGGAGACGCGCTCAATGCCACAGGGTCTGCTCACTTCGGGGCAGGGTCAGGGCCCATCTGGCTGGATGACGTGAACTGCACAGGAAAGGAGTCCTACGTGTGGAGGTGCCCTTCCCGAGGCTGGGGGCGGCACTACTGCAGACACAAGGAGGACGCGGGGGTCATCTGCTCAGGTCAGCACTCCACACTGTCCACAGGCTGGGGAAGGGATGGGGCCCTGGAGGACGGGAGTCTGAACCCTGAGGGAGAGATGCTGAAAGGACCTGAGAAGGAGGCTTCCCCCCATTGAGCCTGTGTTTCCAGCGGACATGAAGACGAGGTGCTTTCCCTTCCTCCTGCAGCAGCTGAAATTCTGGTCCTTTCTTCTCAGTAGTGTTTCCTGGCAGAAGGTTTTCTCAGTTTTCCTTGAAATCGGGGCTCACTCTTCTGGTACATATGGTGGAGAAGTCTTAAAGCCAAGGTGCTAGTTTTTTTTGTTTTTTAACAAATTACCACATAGTTAATGGTTTAAAACAACATATTTCTTTCCTTACACTTCTGTAGCTTGGATGTCCAGCAGGAATCTCACTGGATGGGTTCAAGCTTTCAGTAGGGTCACATCACTTCTAGCCTCTGGGAAAGAATCTGTTTCTTGTCTTTTCAAGCTTCTAAAAACTGCCTGCCTGCCTTTGTTCATAACCCCCTTCTGTTCATCATCAGACCAGCAGTGCTCCACCTCTCTAACCGTTATACATATTCACATCTCCCTCTAGCAAAACGAGGAAAAGTATTCCATTGTAAAGGATAGTGAGTCTAAGAATGTGATTAGACTGTGCTCATCTGGTTAATCCACCATATTTCAGGTTAATCTCAAGGTCCTTACCTTAATCACATCTGTAAAGTCCCCTTTGCCAGATAAGGAAACAGACACAGGTCCATTTTCTATCTGTCTCCACATTGTCCACATCACATCCCTATCATACACTCTTTTAGATGTTTTGTCAGGAAGCAGGAGTCAGCTCCCTCTCCCTGCAGGTGTCCCCGCTGGTCTTCCTCCCAGTTCATGTACACTACATCATGATGGTAGAAATATTTAGAAAGACAGACACAGATGGTCAAAGTCAGATAAAAAGGAGACAGGTTTCACTCCGGTTATCTAATGGATTTGCTTCCTCAGCTGGGTCACAGATGAGTGTTCACAATTTTGGGGAGAGAGGAAAACCTGGAGCACTGAGTGCAGTGCTCACTGTGTCCTGTCTTTTCCATTTCCATCTTAGAGTTCCTGGCCCTCAGGATGGTGAGCGAGGACCAGGAGTGTGCTGGGTGGCTGGAAGTTTTCTACAACGGCACCTGGGGCAGTGTCTGCCGCAGCCCCATGGATGATGTCACCGTGTCCATCATCTGCAGTCAGCTTGGCTGTGGGGACAGTGGAAGTCTCTACACTTCTGTTGGTCTCAGGGAAGGTTCTAGACCCCGGTGGGTAGATGGAATCCAGTGTCGGAAAACTGACACCTCTCTCTGGCAGTGTCCTTCTGATCCTTGGAAATACAGTTCATGCTCTCCAAGGGAGGAAGCCTACATTTCATGTGCAGGTGACTCATGTCTGTTTCTGTGTCTGTCCCAACCCTGTAGGGTGTTATTAGTGAGATTTGATCTTTTAAAATCTAAGTGATGTGTTTGAGTTTATAAAATGAAGTTTGGATGGAGCTAATTTAATCCACATGTTCCAAACTTGCTTTATTAAAAGTTTTTAATTGATCTAATTGACATAACATTATATTGCTTGTTGTGTACAACATAATGCTTATATATTTGTGTATATTGATAAATGATCACTACAGTAAGTCTAGTTATATCCATAACCATATATATAGTTAAATACTTTTCTTATATGATGAGGATGTTTAAGATGTATTTTCTCATCATCTTTCAAATAGACAGTATCGTATTCACTATAGTCACCATGCTGTATGTTATATCTCTTCGCCTATTAATATTATAACTCAAGTTTATATCTTTTGACTACATTTGCCCACACCAAATCCCCCATCTCTGGCAGCCAGCAACTACTCAGTATCTCTGACCTTGCTTTTTGCTTTAAGGTTACACATATAAATGAGATTTTATGGTATTTTTCTTTCTCTGTCTGATTTGTTTCACTTAGCATAATGCCCTCAAGGTCCATCCTTGTTGAAACTGGCAAAATTTTCTTCTTTTTTATGGGTGGATATATGTCTATATTGCATTTTCTTTATCCATTCATCCATCAGTGAAGACTTACCTTGTTTGGCTCTTGTATACATTGCTATAAAATACTAAAAAGTAATGCTGTTCAAGTGCTGCAGTCACTATATCAACAAATTTGGAAAATTCATCAGTGGCCACAGGACTGGAGAAGGTCAATTTTCATTCCAATCCTGAAGAAAGGCAATGCCAAAGAATGTTGAAACTACTGCACAATTGTGCTCATTTCACATGCTAGCAAGGTTATGCTCAAAGTCTTTCAAGCTAGGCTTCAGCAATAAGTGAATTGAGAACTTCCAAGATGTACAAGCTGAGTTTAGAAAAGGCAGAGGAACCAGAGATCAAATTGCCAACATTTGGAGAATCGTAGAGTAAGCCAGAGAATTCCAGGAAAACGTCTGCTTCATTGATTAGACTAAAACCTTTGACTGTGTGGATCACAACGAACTGTTGAAGTTTCTTAAAGAGAGGAGAATACCAGAGCACCTTACCCGCCTCCTGAGAAACCTGTATGCAGGTCAAGAAGCAACAGTTGGAACTGGACATAAACAACCGACTGGTTCAAAATTGGGAAAGGAATTCATCAAGGCTGTATATCGTCACCCTGTTTATTTAACTTATATGTAGAGTACATCATGGGAACTGCCAGGCTGAATGAATCACAAGCTGAAATCAAGATTGCTGTGGGAGATATCAACAACCTCACATACACAGATGATACCACTCTATTGGCAGAAAGAGAAGAGGAACTAAAGAGCTTCTTGTTGAGGGTCAAAGAGGCGAGTGAAAAAGCTGGCTTAAAGCTCAACATTCAACATTCTAAAAATTAAGATCATGGCATCTGGCCCCATCACTTCATGGCAAATAAAAAGGGAGAAAGTGGAATCAGATTTTCTTTTCTTGGGCTCCAAAGTCACTGCCGATGGTGACTGTAGCCATGAGATTAAAAGAGGCTTGCTCCTTGGAAGGACAGCTATGACACACCTAGACAGAGTATTCAAAAGCAGAGACATCACTTTGCAGACAAAGGCCCATATAGTCAAACTGATGTTTATTTCACTAGTCATGTATGGATGTGAGAGTTGGATTATAAAGAAGCTGAGTGCCCAAGAGTTGATGTTTTTGAATTGTGGTGCTTGGATGCCACAATTGAATTGAGAGTGTCTTGAGCAGCATGGAGATCAAACCAGTCTATCCTAAAGGAAGTCAACTCTGAATATTCATTGGAAGGACTGATGCTGAAGCTGAAGCTCCAATACCTTGGCTGCCTGATGAGAAGAGCTGACTTGTTGGAAAATACCCTGATGCTGAGAAAGACTGAAGGCAAAAGGAGAAGGGGGGCACAGAGGATGAGATAGTTAGATAGCATCATCAATTCAGTGGACATGAATTTGAGCAAACTTTGGGAGAGAGTGAAGGACAGAGGAACCTGGCGTGCTGCAGTCCATGGGGTTGCAAAGAGTCAGACACAACCTAGCAACTGAACAAATATTGCTGCAGTGACCATTGGTTTTTCAAGTTAATGTTTCTGTCAGATGAATACCCCAAAGTGAAATTGCCAAATCGTATGGCAATTCTATTTTTAATTTTTGATGCACCTCAATACTGTTTCCATAGGGGTTGCATCAACTTACATTCCCTCTAACTGTGCAAAAGCTTTCCTGTCTCTTCACATTGTCAACTCCTGTTATTTCTTCTTTTTGATAAAAACCTTTCTAGAGGATATGAGGTCATATCTCATTGTGGCTTTGATCTGTATTTTCTGATGATTAGTAGTATTGAGCACGTTTTCATGTACCTATTGGCAAGTTCTATGTATTCTTTAAAAAAAAAATTATCAGGTTGTCTGCCCATTTTTTGAAAGTCATATTGTTTGATTTTTGCTACTGAGTTGTGTGAGTTCCTTGTATATTTTGGATAATAATTTTTATCAGAAATATAATATGTAAATATTTTCTCTAATTCCATAGGTTGCTTTTTCATTTTGTTGATGGTTTCCTTAATTGGGTAGAAGCTTTGTAGCCTTATGTGGTCCCAACTGCTTGTTTTTACTCTTGTTCTCTTTGATTTTTGTGTCAAATCCAAAAATCCCTCACAAAGACTGATGTCAACAATTTTATTTTCTGTATTTGCCTATAGAAATTTTATGGCTTCAGGACTTGTGATCAAGTCTTTAATCTATTTTGAGTTAATTTTTGTGAGTGGTGTAAGATAATGGTTCTGTTTCATTCTTTTGCATGTGGCTGTCCAGTTTTCCCAATGCCATTTAATGAAAAAACTGTCCTTTCCTCATTGTATATTCTTGGCTTCTTTGTAAAAAATTAACTAATTGTACAAATGTGGGTTTATTTCTGGGCTCTCTATTCTGTTCCTTTGATCTCTGTGTCCATTTTTATGCCAACAACATACTCTTTTGACAAATATAGCTTTGTAATATAGTTTGAAAACAGGAAGCATGACACTTCCAGCTTTGTTACTCTTTCTCAAGATTGCTTTGGTATTCATTGTCTTTTGCGGTTCCATGAAAATTTTAGGAGTGTTTGTGTGTATCTGTGAAATTTTCCATTGAAATTTTGGTAAGGATTGCAGTGAATCTGTAGATTGCTTTGGGTAGTATGGGCATGTTAATAATATTAGATCTTCCAATCTATGAGCACAAAATATCTTTCCATTTCTTTGAGTCTTCTTCAGTATCTTTCATCAATGTCTTATAGTGTTCAGTGTACAGGTCTTTTGCTTCCTTGGTTAAATTTATTCCTGGATATTTTATTCATTTTCATGCAAATTCAAATAGAATTGTTTCTTCAGTTTCTCCTTATGGCAGTTTGTTGTTAGTGCATAGAAAGGCAACTGATTTTTGTATATAGATTTTTCATTCTACAACTTTACTGTGTGTATTAGTTCTCATATTTTTGGTGAAGTCTTTGGGGTTTTCTATATATAATATCATGTAAGGGAGTCTCCTTCCTCATGAGTCTGATGGTAAAGAATCCATCTGCAATGCAAGAGACCCGGGTGTGATCCCTGGGTTGGGAAGATCCCCTGGAGGAGGGAATGGCAACCCACTCCAGTATTCCTGCCTGGAGAATTCCAATGGGCAGAGAAGCCTGGCAGGCTGCAGTCCTTGAGGTAGCAAAGAGTCAGAGACGACTGAGCGACTAACACTTTCACTTTTCAGTGTGCAAATAGTGTCAGTTTTGCCTCTTCCTTTCAGATTTAGATGTCTGATTTTCTTTTATTGCCTGATGGATCTGGATGGGACTACCAAAACTAAGCTGAATAAAAGTGGTGAGAGTAGATAATTTTGTCATGTGTTTGATTTCAGAGGAAAAGCTTTTGGTTTTGTACAGTCAAATATAATGTTAGCTGTGACCTTCTCATATGGCCTTAATTATATTGAGATGCAATCCTTCTATAACTACTTTGCAAAAGAGTTTTTATCATAAATGGATTTTGAATTTGTCAAACATTTTTTCTGCATCCTTTGAGATATGATTTTTACCTTCATTTTGCTTATTTGGTGTATCACATTGATTAGGTTGTGAATGTTGAACTATCCTTGTATCCTTGGAACAAACATCACTTGATTATGGTGTATGATTCTTTTAGTGTATTGTCAAATTCAGTTTTCTAATATTTTGTTGAGGATTCTTACACCTATATTTATCAGAGTATTAGCCCATAATTTTCTTTTCTTGTGGTGTCCTTATCTGGTTTTGGTATCAGAATAATGTTGGCCTCATAAAATGAGTTTGGAAGTGTTTCTTTCTTCTGTTTTTGGAAGAGTTTGAGAAGCCTCCACCACTAAATACTGTTACATTGGGAATTGGGATTTTGAAAATAAATGTTGAATGAAATAAATAAGTGTTGAGGAGGGCAACAAATAGTCAAACCATAGAACCTTACTTCCTTCAACATTTCTCTCTGTTTCTCTCTCTCCTTCCCTCCCCCTCCACATACACAAACACACACACCCCATTCAGGTACACCTTGAAAGGTATGCTGGATGTTGCTTGAAACCTATAGCTAAGAGAATGTGGGGACAGATACTTCAAAAGCAGAGGCTCACTCCCTTCCTTGCCTCTCTTTTTTCATCTCTTTGTCTTTTCCATTTGAAAGCCAAAGAGGCATTAAACTATTAGACCTTTTATTGATGATATTTTTCCTACAATTAAACACTGAGAATTGAGAGGTGGTAAAGTCTTTGACCATGAAAATGAGCAACACCCTCACAAAGGTCCCACCATCATTTTCTCAGAGGTTCTTTGAGTAGAGTCGGTAGAAGGTTTGATAGGATGATCTGGAAAGGAGATACAAATTTTGATACTTTATGACAGGTACTATTTACCCTTCTGGTTTTTTGTGTTGCTTTGAATTTGTATTGATTTCGCTCAGCTTCAATTCTTTCATATATACTTTTCAGTCTTTTGTTTATTATTTCTGCATCTTCTCAATACAAATTTTTCTCAGTAGGTTTTTTTTACTCTATTGCAAAAATTTTTACCTTACTCTGTGTACATATATGTGTACATATATCTTCTTAGAATTCTACTAAGTCTTTCCTGTATATTTCCTTTTTAAGAGATTCCTAACCAACACTATGGGCTTTTCTGGTGGCTCAGACAGCAAAGAAACTGCCTGCAGTGCAGGAGACCTGGGTTCGATTCCTGGGTAGGGAAGATCCATCAGAGAAAGGAATAACAATCTACTCCAGTATTCTTGCCTGGAAAATCCTATGGACAGTGTAGCCTGGTGGGCTGCATTCCATAGGTTACAAACAGTCAGACACGGCTGAGCGACTAACACACACACATATAACCAACGCTGCATTGTAGATCAATTATCTTCCAATTAAAAATAAATTTAAAAGAGTTTCCTTTTACAACAGTAGTCTTCACCTGCCCACTTATTACACTGAATAGTAGGTAAGAGTAGCTTATAATCTATCTAATAATTTTCCATTAAAATTACGTATGTGAGATTTTGAATATAAATTAACTCTATTCTTTTGGGCTGATTAATTTAATTTGAGCTATTATCATAGACTATTTCCATTCATTTATATTTGGTTTACTATTTCACTGATTAGTGTGAATTTAAAGTTTTATTTTACTGAATTTTATTTATCTATTCATTCATTCAATAAATATTTATCAAGCCCCTATCTAGGTATTTAGCAAAGGTTTTCCATAGATATTTGGTGAATGAGTGCATACAATGTGCAGGCACTGTCCTAACAGCAGTAACATGGCATATATAAGATATACAAGGTCCTTCTTCTAATGGAACTTTCATTCAGAGAGGTGTGTGTGTACAATTGTAGATGTCTGTGTTTATATTTGCTGTGGGAATGTGAAGACTGATAAACAAGTAAATATTTAAGGTAATTTCATCTGGTGGTCAGATGCAGTGAGTTTCAGAGCAGGAGATAATAAGCCTGTGTTTTCATGTGTCCTTTGCACTGAGTCAGACCTTAGATAATCTTATTTGGGGACAAGACCACGCCCAGCTGTCCCTGATCCACTGTTTCCCTGTTGTTTGCAGGAAGAAGACCCAAGAGCTGTCCAGCTGCTGCCCCCTGCACAGGTACGTCAGCCCCGCCCCCTCCCCAGGGCTCCCAGGGGCTCCTTCCTCCCACCAGGGGAGTCACAGGAGGGGCTGCTGCCTTTTCAGACAGAGAGAAGCTCCGGCTCAGGGGAGGAGACAGCGAGTGCTCAGGGCGGGTGGAGGTCTGGCACAGCGGCTCCTGGGGCACCGTGTGCGATGACTCCTGGAGCCTGGCAGAGGCCGAGGTGGTGTGTCAGCAGCTGGGCTGTGGCCCGGCCCTGGAAGCCGTGCGGGCCGTGGCGTTTGGCCCTGGAAACGGGAGCATCTGGCTGGACGAGGTGCGGTGCGGGGGCCGGGAGTCCTCCCTGTGGGACTGTGCTGCGGAGCCCTGGGGGCAGAGCGACTGCAAGCACGAGGAGGATGCTGGTGTGAGGTGCTCTGGTGAGTGAGGGGCTCGGGGTCCGTCCTGGGTGAGCTGGGGCAGCACAGGGGCAGTGGGCTGGGCCGGGCGTGGTGGGGAGTTTGTGTTCAAAGAGAGTCCAGGTGCTGGGCCTCTGATCTAGGACTGGGGAGCTGGGAGGACTGGAGCCTGGTGTTGTGGAGACTGGGGGGTGATTTCAGGCTCAGGAGAGAAAAATGGATTTGCCCTGCTTTCTAGCCAATTCCCTTTCCTCACACTGCTGTTTTTCTCTTTAGGTGTAAGGAAAACAGTACCCCCGACTGCAGCAGGTACTGTGAAACCCATGGGCGGGAGAGAATACTCAGGTCTGGGGGCCTGTTCTCTGGGCCCTCTGACAGCTCAGGAGAGGAAAGAGCCTGAGGAGCCCTGGCTGGTGGGGAGGAGCCCAGGGCGATATGTTGGGGGAACTCCTCTGCCTTGGTTCCTGGGGCCACATTTTTCTCATAACTGGGATACTAGGGAGATGGGTCCCTGTGTTGCAGAATCTAAGGTTCTCCCACCTGCCCCTGAGTGTTGCTCCTCATCAGTGAGGTGCGGGTCCCAGGACTGTTTGACGCTCTGTCTCCTGAAGCCCAAGGAGAAGAGATGAGCCGGGTCCTCAGAGGCTGTCTTGGCAGGGCAGCTCCCTGACAATCCCCGGCTCTGCCTCGGGGCCACACTGGCCGAGTGGAGTTGACTCATCTCAAGATGAGACCTGGGGGAGCCAGGTCACTGTCAGTGCACTTGTGTCTGAGGCTGGGACGCCATCGTTTGGAGCCCCTGGAAATGCTGGCACAGGGGGTTTCTCTGTGCTCAGGACCTTCTCCACACCCTGTTGCCTTGTTTTCTTTAGGGTCCAGACCAGTTTCAAGTCCTCTCCCTGGCTTCTTCTCCCTGGCTGGGGTCCTCTGCCTCATCCTGGGGGCCCTTCTCTTCCTGGTCCTCATCATCCTGGTGACTCAGGTGCTCAGATGGAGAGCAGAGCGCAGAGGTGGGTTGCAGGGGGAACTGGGGACCAGGGAGCGTGTGTGCAGGCAGGAGATGGGGCAGGTGTGAGGAGGGGAGCCTGGGCCAGGTCTCTGTTCTGAATCTGCAGAACTCCATGTGCTCCGTGCTGAGCTCTAAGGGCTGAGTAGACAGAGGTTCTTAGGACTGGGGCGTGAACTCTAATAAGTCATAGCCTCTCCTATGAGACCAGACAGAGTCGGAGCTGACCTGTGAATTCAGGTCAGACGAGCGGAGAAGGTGCTGACACGGTGCACGGGGTGGGAGATGATGCCGAGGTCCAGGCAGCCTCCATGTGAGCATCGGAGAGATGATAGTGGGCCGGTTGGACTGGGGTGTCTGGGGTGGCACCTCTGACCTGCTGGGGGATCTCTCAGCCTTATCCAGCTATGAAGATGCTCTTGCTGAAGCTGTGTATGAGGAGCTCGATTACCTTGTGACTCAGAAGGAGGGTCTTCTGGGCAGCCCAGGTGGGTGTCTCTGTCTGCCCTCCTGGGACCTCTGGTTGTCACACCCACTGGGTGTGCACATTTTCTCAGCATCTGCAGACCCGACACATTCCCCAGGTTCACAGAGGCGGCTCTCCAAAGTGGCAGGATGGCCTCTCACAGCCCCGTGAGCCCCCAGCCTCTGTCTACACTGCAAGAGCCAGTCCCATCCCTTCTCAGCTTTAACATTGGTCCTGTGGGTGTGGGAGGGTCATTCTGTGTGTTGTGTGATGTGTTTCTCCACTTTAGGCTTCCTGTCAGATGGTGAGGACAACAATGACTCCAGATCCGCTCCAGGTAATAGAGGCGGACCTGCTTCAGCTGAGTGTTGTGGAGGAGAGTTTCCCTCCTCATAGAGAGGAGATGTAAGGGGAAGAGTCTTCCTTTGATGGACCAGAGGGATCCCTTGTGTCTAGATAGGGTCTGTCCTTCTCCTTCTCTGGGTGTTCTGTGATGTCTCACATTTGGGGCTGGGCTGTCTGTGTTCAGAATCACAAGAGACACACAATGGCTTTAAAAATAACATCTGTAAAGCACAGTTTGTCAAAATACTTTAGTAATGCTCAATGGTGGGAGAGTTGCTTTGAGATACATGTTTTCAATCAGGAAATATTAAGATATGTAAGGTCATGTTTTGGTTTATGGACACATCAAATTGAAACATGGTCTTAGAGAAAAAAATCTTTTAAAACAAGGAGTGACAGGTGCCTCTATTTAGCAGCTGAGAAATCCTGGGTCAGAAGGGATCTTAGGTATTTCCAGACCAACCCACTTAGTGTGGTTTCATCTGACCCTTGCTCTGCGCTCAGAAGCCCCAGATCAGAAGACCTATGCCCTTGGTGAGGATTATGATGATGCTGAAGAGGTACCGGTACCTGGGGCTCCTCCTGCCTCTCAGGGGAGTGAGGAGGAAGTGCTCCCAAAGAAGGAAGATGGGATGACATCTCAGACAGGTGAGTGGAATTAGCTGATCCCCTGTAATCTTTGGTCTCTGTCCCAGAAAGGGTGAATTTGAACTCAATGTCCAGCCTCTGTACAGTTTCTCATGCATTTGAGAATCTCACGCATGGGTAATCTCATGCATTTGATGGGCTTCCCTGGTGGCTCAGATGGTAAAGAATCTGCCTGCAATGCAGGAGACCTGGGTTTGATCCCTGGATCAGGAAGATCCCCTGGAGAAGGGAATGGCTATCCTCTCCAGTATTCTTGCCTGGAGAATCCCATGGATAGTGGAGCCTGGCAGGCTACAGTTCATAGGGTTGTTAAGAGTCAGACACAACTGAATAACTAGCCCTTCACTGCCTGGAGGCAGGTCTTCTCAGAGCTCCTGTGTGAGCACAGATCTCCTGTGATGCACGGTTTCCACATGAGCTGAGACCCCAGAGACCACATGGACTGGATCTGAGAGGACAGCTGGGATCCATCCTCGCTGTAACTGATATGAGATAGTCTGAGCCTCCCTGCCCACCCCTGGGTCCCAGGGATGCTTTGTCATCACCACTTGCTTAACTTGCTTCCTCCTCCCTGTCTGGCCCCCTTGTCTCTGTTCTAAATCATACCTCTCTTTCCTCTTTCAGGCTCTTCTCTAAGTGTCTCTAGAGGAGAAGCTGATCCTGGGGAAGGAGAAGAGAGCCCCTGGCTGCTCCAGGGGGAGACTGGGGACCCTGGGTACGATGATGCTGAAATAAGTGCCCTGGGAACATCCACAGTGACTTTTCCATGATGTTGTATTAAATATAAGATTATGCCACAGATATTCTAACTGCCTGTATCTCAATAGAATAGTGCTGATCTGTGATTGTGTTTTATGGAAATTGCTCAAAATGAAATATTCTGAATAAAGTAAAAAATTTTTTTGCTTTATTAATTATTACCAAGTTCCGTGTCAAATGTTTTTAGGGGATTGGCTCTCAAACACCATTTTCCTCAAAGGAAATACAAGATGAGTGCACTGCCCTGTTTTCTCACCTCCTTCAAAGGCTAATGAGAGCATGACTTAGCCCAGGAAGACAGATGCTCCAGGTCATTCTTACTAATAAAAAGCACCTAAACTTGGTCCACATTCACACTCTCCTTCCTAGCAAGATAAATTGTCAACCAGAAAATATAGTCAGAACCTGGTAGAGTTATTTTATTTGGTGGGAATGCTTAGGACTCTAAGCCCTGGAGACAGCATCTCAGTAGCTCTGAGAAAATTGCTCCAAAGAGGCAGGAAGGGAAGTCAGGCTGTATACAAGTTTGCAACCAAGGGAGCAGGAAGTCTGAACATCAAAGATCAGGTATCAAGTTAAGGAATTTAGCATGCTATGTATGGGAAGATGCAAGCCTCTGGTCTCACTGAATTCATTCCTTTCATATGCAGCTTAGCTATCTGGGGCCAATCCTGTTTCCTTGTTCACCTTAAGGAGTGGCAGATGGCTGCTTCTTGCATTTCCCCAGCTCCTCAGCAATCTCCATGGGGAGTGGGAGCATCCCCTGGATCATAGTCTTGGGATCCCTCAATCATGTTTGGAGGCCAGAAATCCCTAATGGTTGTTCTTTTTCTTGTTTATTAATATGGCAAGAGATATTTTCATTTCACAAACTCATGGTAAAAACCCAATCCTGAACATTCCTGTATGTTCTTCCCTGAGATGTCACATCACCTGTTTTTAACCTATTCTTGGGCATGAGACTTGGGTGTGAGTTTCAAAGTAGGAGTTTGCTGGTGGGAGAGAATGGATACAGTTTTCCCTATCCTGCTTAAGAGTTCATGGGTCAATTAAAACTCTAATTCTAGGTAACTACCTCTGCCTTTTCATCTCTCATTCCTTAGGTTACTTTATCTGTTTATTCCTCAGGTAGATATAGATTCCTCCTTGCTCTTTTCCCATGTCTAGTTGTTATCAAATCCTTATGAATCCATTCTTTCCACCCCTGCCTACTATTTCTTCAGAAAGTTGCCATTTCTTGTCTGTTCAATTATCTAGCCTTCTGAGCAAATTATATCAGCTCATATCTCTCTCTCAGTTGATGGATGGCAAATTGGTTCTCACCCACACCCTGCATCCACGTGGGACAAGAGGGCAAGAAAGTGGAGACCTAGGCAGAAGGGATCCAGGAGAAGGGATAGATGGGAAAATCAGGTATGTTTGTCTATTTACATTTCAAAGATGTGGATGGAGGGGTCTGATATGATTGAATTCTTAAAGGAAGAATTTCAGACCAATGGGCTCCTCTGAAGATGTACTGTTTCAAGATTGCTTTAATCTGGTTACTACTGAAAATGTAAACGTGATCCTGCTGTGATTCTTCAGGGTAGAGAGCTGTAATGTAGGAGTGGCCAAGTAAAGATTACATTTCACAACACCACCCCCCCCCCCCAAGTTCATTGTGGACATGTGGAGAGGTTGCTGAACTAACATAAGATCTGAGAGTGATGGCCTGGTTGTGAGTTGAACCCACCCAGTTCCTGGCTGATGGCTCTGCATGGTGTCCAGGGCTCTGACCTACAGTCACGCTTGCAGTCTTCATAGTTCTAGGCTGTGCTTAGGGATGGGAAGATGCCCAGGACTTCTCCCAGGGCAGCTTACATGGCTATTTACCATTGGGAAGTGATGAAATAAATGACATATGTTGAAAGAAATAAAGAATACCCACCAAGAAGCTCAGGGAACTCAAAAAAAAAATGCAGATAATGGAATTCAGGAAAAGAATATGTGAACAAAATAAGATTAAAAAGTTATTTATTATCATTATCATTATTGTTTTTAATTTTTGGTTTCACTGGTTTTTTGTTGATGCATGTGGGCTTTCTTTAGTTGTGGCAAGCAGGCACTACTTCTCTTTGTGGACAGCAGGCTTCTCTATGCAGGGGCTTCTCTTGTTGCGGAGCACAGGCTCTAAGCATTAAGTCTAAGAGACTTCAGTAGTTGCAGTGTGCCTGCTCCTATTTACAGTTTGTGGGACCTAGAACATGGACTCAGTAGTTGTTGGGCACAGGCTCTTGCATTGCTCCGCAGAATAAATTCAGTGTTTTTGTTTTTTTTTTTGTACAGAGACCAAAATCATAAAAAAGGAAGCAAACAGGGAATTTGCTGATGGTTTAGTGATTAGGATTCGATGCTTTCACTGCTGTGCATGAATTCTATTCTGATCAGGGAACTGAGATCCCTCAAGCTGTGCAATAGGCAGAAAAAGAGAAGGAACCAAACAGAAATTGTTGCTTAAGATTACAGTGAATGAAATGCAACAAAATAAAAAATGCTACAGAGAGCATCAGCAACAGCAGAAGAATCTTTGAGGCAGAAGACAAGACAAACCTAGCCAGGGGACAAAGAAGAGAAAAAAAGAATGAAAAGGTGTGAAATAACCTGTGTGAAATATGGGATAACATTCACAGAAACAACCTGCACATTACTGAAGTCCCAAAAGGAAAAGAGAGGGAGGAAGGGACAGAGATTGTACTTAAAGAAATAATACCAGAAAAGTTTCAATTCTGGTGACATTTAGACATCCAAATTCATGTAGCTGTCAAGGGCGTGTGTAATTTTCTCATTTCTGTTTTGTCACAACAAAAATTTGAAGTGGCGGGCCAGTGTTAAAGCCCTTGGACAGACCGTGTCACAGCTCTGAGACAGATCCGTGTCACAGCTCTCAGACAGACCGTGTCACAGCTCTCAGACAGATCAGTGTCACAGCTCTCAGACAGATCAGTGTCACAGCCCTCAGACAGATCAGTGTCACAGCTCTCAGACACGTCAGTGTCACAGCTCTCAGACAGATAGTGTCACAACTCTCAGACTGATCAGTGTCACAGCTCTCAGATAGACCATGTCACAGCTCTCAGATAGACCATGTCACAGCTCTCAGACAGACCATGTCACAGCTCTCAGACAGATCCGTGTCACAGCTCTCAGACAGACCGTGTCACAGCTCTCAGACAGATCAGTGTCACAGCTCTCAGACAGATCAGTGTCACAGCCCTCAGACAGATCAGTGTCACAGCTCTCAGACACGTCAGTGTCACAGCTCTCAGACAGATCGGTGTCACAGCTGTGTGTTGCAGCTCACTTTTATTTAGAAAATAAAGGAAAATACATCCTCGATGTGTGAGGGCATGACGACCCAAAAGACATGATGAGAAGAGACAGAGTGAGAGAGAGACAGAGGGGGAGCAAGCAAGAAGAGAGAGCAAGAGAGAAAGCCAGAGAAAGACCCTAGCCCCTTGGCTCCTCTTTTTATATGTTTTTTTTCCTCCCCCTGGGCTGTTTGTTCTACCTGAGGTGCTCACTTTGGTCCTCGGATCTTCCTTTGTTCTATTTTCATGGGCTTTTCCCTTCCTTCTCTTTTAGCCACTGCCATTCTGGACTGCTTTTTCCTATTCTCACTGTTGCAGGAATGGGGACCCCTTCCAGGGCCCGAAGCTGGGCTCTTGTCTAACACTCGGAAATGAATTGTCCGAGGAGACACATATGCTGACAAAGCAAGAGATTTTATTGGGAAAGGGAACCTGGGTGGAGAGCAGGAGGGTAAAGGATCCCAGGAGAACTGCTCTGTCGCTGGCTCAGAGTCTTGGGTTTTATGGTGATGGGATAAGTTTCCGGGTGGTCCCTGGCCAATCATTCTAATTCAGACTTTCCTGGTGGCGCACGCATCCCTCAGCCAAGATGGATGCTAGCGAGAGGGATTCTGGGAAGTGGACGAACAAGCGGTGTCTCCTTTTGACCTTTCCCGAACTCTTCCGGCTGGTGGTGGCTTATTAGTTCCGTATTCCTTATCAGGATCTCCTGTCATAAAACAGCTAATGCAAATGGTTACTATGGTGCCTGGCCAGGGTGGGCGGTTTCAATCAGTGTGCTTCCCCTAACAATTTCCCCCTGAGAGACTTCATACTCAAAATGCTTCTTGGGAATTGGGGCGGAGGTCTCTTTCTTCTGTAACTTCTTCCTGCTGTGCCTGGGCATAGGCCTGCCTAGCAGAGCATAAGTCTCTCTCTACCTGGTCTAAGTTGGGGTGTTCCACATCTGAAACCAGCTTTCACCCTTGTAATAACAGCAATTTAGTTTGAAACTGTTGGCACCTCTCAGAGAGGAAATAGACAGGGGCCAAACAGGAGACCTAACAGGATGGTCATCACTGGTCCCCAGAAAGAGGAGGCAACATTTGGGTTGAGGGCTGCAGGGTTTGTGACTTTTTTTTTTTTTTTTTTGATTGGCTGGCGGTGAAGCAACAGAGCTGTGCTCCAGGAATCTCGTGTTTAGTCTGAAGTTACCATCCTCCACCTGGGTGGGGGCTCCAGTTCTGTGGAAGAACTCAAAGACATTGTTATGCATATTTCTTTGAGTAGGAACTAGGACCCTGTCTCAAGGCTGTAGCACCATTTGATTGTTTCTCCTGTTTCTGTATTCCCTCCCTTCCCTGATTAGCAACCATTTGAATCCACCCTTTGGAACTCAGGGAAGGTCAAGGAGGTTGAATGAAGCCTATATCCTACAGATAAGAAATGGAGAACACACAGCAGATCTGTACTCTGTACAGAGTCGCCACCCCACAGAGTCTTTCTCAGTTTTAATTTAGGGAACAGGGCAACTATGACTGTGATAATTTCCTGTCAAAATGGGGCATAGGACTGCCTCAGCTTGGAAAAGAGACACTGAATTGGAAGTATTCCTGATTCCAAGTCCTAGATCTGAACCTTGTATGATTAAAATCTCAATCCCTTGGTCTGCCATTTTGTTGTAACAGACCCAATTAGTAGTAGCTGGAGGAGGGATAACTGGAATTTTAATAGACAAAATAAATCTCTTTCTTTTTAGAATAGGCCTGAAACCCAGTCTGGACCTGGCACTTTGGGGAGACTTTTAGCCAGGTGGCCAGTTGCCTAGTTTTATAAAAAGTAAGGTAGAAGTTACTAGCTTCCAGCAGACATTGTTTTGAGAATGGTGGCATCTAAGCCTGCCACGACTCAGAAAACTCAAGTGTTTAGCAATACAACGTCTAATCTGAAATTACACCCATAGTAACACCTGGTTATTTCCCAGGATGTCTGAACCATAGCTGAGTACTCTATTTTGACTTTTAATTGTAAAATTTTCCTTAATAGCCAAAGCAGATGTCACCATTAATGATGTCAGTGTTTTTTTAGGTATGAGAAGATGCAAGAATTGGGACTCATAAAGTCTCCTGAAAAGATCTAACTATCTGAAGGCCTGTTCTGCCAGTTTTTCTCAGAGCACCGAGTGCCTCATTCCTGATTTTCACCTTGAACTCCTTTCAGGGCCTTTGAAAGTCAGCAGTTGCAGTGGCCATGATTTAATCTCTGTAGATGTAGATGGCAAGCGTCAGTCTTCAGTTGGCAGAGCCCCTTTTTGCTCATAAATTTGACCATGATTTTGAGGGGGGCATTTCATGACCATTTTATCCCATGGTGCTGAGAATGTCCATTCTCAGGTTTGGCAAAGATTTTGTTGACCGGCCACTCAATGTGCTGTTACTGGACTAGGCCATAAAACAGTATCCAAAATTCTCTGGACCACCTGTCTTACTAGCCTCTTGGTCCAGGAAAACATTCCCTCTTGTTGCTTTTTCTCATATCTAGAGTTACACTGTTATCATTGATCTCATAGGGAACTATATATTATTTTATCAGAGTCCTCAGTCACACATTTGGCAGTGTAAGAAACAGCAATTTTGTAAAACAGGTGAAATACAAATAACATAGCCAGCAGTACTAGTAAAGTCACAAGTAAGACCTAAGAGCTTCCATTAGATGTAGCCCAGTATATCCCAGGTCATCTGACCCAGTCTACTCTGTATGAATCTTTACCTTTCAGGGAAATTATACATTGGCACCACCGTCTATAAGGCACATAGCCCAGTTTTCTAATGTTACTAGACTGATTATCCTTAGTATGATTTAATTGTTTTCAACACATAGGAGACTTTAAACCTAAATTACCATAGCCTGGTGTTATCTATATAAATCCATCTCATAATTGTGGGAGATTTTTTTTTCTTTTGCTAAAACTTTTCTTGTTGCTCTGATTGAGCTTGAGGAATAGAAAAAGGCTCAAATTTTATGGCCAGAGTCAGAGTAGGCATTATTAATTGGCCCAGTGAGGGGATCCCGTCTGGTAGTATCACAGTGACCTGAATATGACTATAATTTTTTTTCTTTTAAGTAAATTTCCTCAGGGCTAACCAGTTAGAGTCTTGTAGTAGAGAAATTTACCAAGGTAACCCAGAACTAGATACAGGTAATTGGCCACAAACCCAACAATTGGATTAATTTCTAAAACTAGCATAGGATCAGGCCTATGATAGAAAAGCATTTGATTTATATGTAAACGTCTAAGAAGTCAAGAAAACATTATAAATGATCATACGAATCAGATCCAGCATCTTGGGCAAGCTGTCTACCTCTGATGTTGTTGTCTTCTCATCCTGGTGTAGTGTAGTTTTTCCTGTTTGAGCATCATTTTAAGGTGAGATCAGGTCAGCTGTCTTCTCTATAGACCAATCCAGTGTAGGGGCCTTTGGAAGTGGGAATTAATCTAAGAGTTAATTTCCCTTCAGTTTCATTGTGCATGAGCTAGTTAAGAGTACCTGATAAAAAGTCCTTCCATCCAGGTTGGAGACAGTCTCTTAAATTATGTCTTTTTCCAGTCCTAGTTGCAGGTCATGAGGCATCTGATCTTCATCCAAAGATAGATTACTGAGATAAGCTTCAGAAACAAACTTAGGGTGTTTTTTAAGAATTCAATTAAATTTCACATTAATATCACATAACAGCACAGAACTATCTGAGAAATGAGTCTTACTACATGCAGACCTCCATTAACAAACTGGGATTTAACATTTTTTGAAATATCTTTTTCTCCCTAAAGTTACCCTCATTTTTATCAAATACAACCAAATTAAGGCTAGTTTGTTTGCAAAATAGGTCTGTTCTCACTAATTTTGGTCTGATGATTTATATAACCATAATTGATTATAGACTTTTTATTTTGCTAAAACAGTTATAGAATCTCAGACTGAACTTTTAATATAAAACAGGGCTGGGAAACTCACACCAAAGGCTTATCACAGATTTTGTCTAACAAATCTAGGTGAACTCTTCCCTTTTTAAGGTCTCAAAAATTCTTTGAGATTCTTGTACCTGTTAGTGAGATAATCTTCTTAGCTCATTTGATAAACTTACTGGAAACCTAAGAGTTTCAAATTTTTGGAAGAGTCAGAGAGAAAATATAATTGTTTTGTCTATAACGTATAATTTTACCAAATTATTTTGATAATTAGTTTGAGAGGAAGGTTTTCCCTATTCCTGGAAAACACAAGATTCAAACCTGTAATTTTTCAGATAGAAACCATAAAAGCTATAAGCATATTCGCTGGTTCATTCAGTCCTTTGTTAACTTTTGTGAAGTCATCAGGTTTCTCATTAGAATACCAAGAGATATCAAAATGTTAAGAACTCCATATAATTTCTAGGATATCTGTATTAGTAATTTTCCATACATTATAACATGAGCAGATTTATTACTCATTTGATAATCTTTTTCATGTAATTTAACCAACCAAATAAACACAGTTTAATATCTCTCTTTGGGATGTTTCAGGGGCCCTCTGAAACACCCCAAAGTTAGCTAGATGTCAAAGGAACTTCAAAAGAATTCGATTTAGGAAGTTTTATCCAAAAGATCAATTAAAAGCGTTTAGAACATTTGGTCAGATTTAGTCAATGTTGATGGGTGTATCATTTAGCTTGTTGATATGTCACAATGGGCATAAATACCAAGGCTCAAGGTCTAGTGAAAGTCAGCTCCGACATCTTGGACCTAATTGGCTCTAACCAGTTTTTTTTATGATTGTGTCATTCTTAACAAAATCCATTTATCTAACTAATTGTAATCCAATTTTAGAAAATCCTGATTGTACATAACTCTTTTTAGTATTTTTTCATACCCCCCCCCTTTTTTTTTTACTGAAAGCACACTTCCTGCTTTCCTTTAGCAACCAAGAGCTAACTTTTATATTAGCATTTTATAGATTGGTGAGCATAAAAACAGTGATAATTTCTAAAACCCTTGCTTTCTTAAAACATTTTAGGATGGCATCAAATATTATTCATTTATAGTCCCAAATCTCTTTAGTTTTTCTGTAAAAGGAAATCAGTGTTTAGTAGTAAATGTTCCAAAATCTTATTTCATTTGGAAATGACCTAATTATTTAATAGAATTCTAATACTTAGTTTTGCACATCCCTTAGAAATTCAAGTTACGCCAATCTGGGGAGACTATCGTAGACAGATATTCTTAAAGAATAATTATTTTTAATAGAGTTTATATACAAACTTATACCTCATTTACATTTTTTAGAAGTTTTCTCACTCAAGGTAATTTTTTTGTTGACAAACTTGTAACAGGTATAATATTTAACTTATATTAAACCTAGGTACAATGAGAATATTCTACTTGATGTTAATTACTCTAAGACATGTCTATATTAGATAGGTTAACAAAAAAACATTAATATCAGGTATTTAATACTGAATATTTCTTAGTTCACCTGAACCTGGAATTCATTGTTTAATTTAGAATTATTTGATTTCTAAGTGCTTACCTTTGTTTAAAACCAATTAAATAGAGCTCATTTACAAATTAACCTAAAAAATATTACCCAGAGACGAAGACATACCAAGACATATTTAGACAGACACAGTGCAAGATCTAGCTTCATTTTCTAAGTTTGGTCATGAATTAGAGATTACAATATAAAATTTAAATAAATAACATTTTTAAAGGCTTTTTCCTTTTTTTTATCAGTCTCAGGAGTTAGAGATGGTCTAGATAAGTATTCCTGAGAGCCCTGGTCTCAAGGCACAGGGAAACAAAATCAAGGTGGGAATGCAAACTAGTACAGCCGCTATGGAAAACAGTGTGGAGATTTCTTAAAAAACTGGAAATAGAACTGCCATATGACCCAGCAATCCCACTTCTGGGCATACACACTGAGGAAACCAGATCTGAAAGAGACACGTGCACCCCAATGTTCATCGCAGCACTGTTTATAATAGCCAGGACATGGAAGCAACCTAGATGCCCATCAGCAGATGAATGGATAAGGAAGCTGTGGTACATATACACCATGGAATATTACTCAGCTGTTAAAAAGAATTCATTTGAATCAGTTCTAATGAGATGGATGAAACTGGAGCCCATCATACAGAGTGAAGTAAGCCAGAAAGATAAAGAACATTACAGCATACTAACACATATATATGGAATTTAGAAAGATGGTAACGATAACCCTATATGCAAAACAGAAAAAGAGACACAGAAATACAGAACAGACTTTTGAACTCTGTGGGAGAAGGTGAGGGTGGGATGTTTCGAAAGAACAGCATGTATACTATCTATGGTGAAACAGCTCACCAGCCCAGGTGGGATGCATGAGACAAGTGCTCGGGCCTGGTGCACTGGGAAGACCCAGAGGAATCGGGTGGAGAGGGAGGTGGGAGGGGGGATCGGGATGGGGAATACGTGTAAATCTATGGCTGATTCATATCAATGTATGACAAAACCCACTGCAATGTTGTGAAGTAATTAGCCTCCAACTAATAAAAAAAAATAATAATTAAAAAAAAAAAAAAGAAAGAAAATCAAGTTCTAACAAAATGGTGGCAGGTCTAAATGGTGGCCAGACAAAGAAAAATGGCCGTCACAAATCACAGCACAGAACAGAGTTAAAACACACACATATAAACCTGGCAGTCCTCATCAGACACTCCCTTAAATACAAGAATACAGTCTCTCAGAAAACCTTCTATAGAGACACAAAACTTCAGATGTCTTTAAAGATTTCAAAAGGAGGAAAGGAAGCCAGGTTGAAAGAAGGAGGAGGAGGCGGGAAAGGGGGGCAAAAGGGGTGGCTTTACAGACGTCTCCTGCCACCTGCAGACACCCAGGCGTTACAGGACTTTTCCCTGGGCTTCCAGAAAAGGGAGGACTGGAACTCGGCCCTACCAGAAACCAGACCAGAAAATTCGAGTTTTCTGCCAAGAGGAGGTGATCAGTCTCTAATCCTCAGCTCAAGCTGAGGCCCTTTGACCAGATTGCTGCATCCAGGACCAGAGGACTAGAAAAACGGGAAGGATAGGAAGGGCTAAAGAGAGGAAAGAGAGAGGGAAGGGGAGAGAGGTCAACAAAGTCTCTTGTTCCTTACCGGTCGGGGCACTCTGGCCAGTTGTCCATGTCAGGAGGAGACCAGGGACCAAAGGGTCCCAGTTGTGGCAGCTGGGTCTGGTCTATTGGCAGGCAAGCTGGCCCCTGAGTACCCCGAGTGGTCAGGATGTCAGTCTCAGTGAAGAAGATGTCCCTTCGTGGTCGCCACTTGTTGCAGGAAGGGGGCCCCTTCCAGGGCCCAAAACTGGGCTCTTGTCTAACACTCAGAAATGAATTGTCCAAGGAGACACATGTGCTGACAAAGCAAGAGATTTTATTGGGAAAGGGCACCTGGGTGGAGAGCAGGAGGGTAAAGGATCCCAGGAGAACTGCTCTGTCGCTGGCTCAGAGTCTTGGGTTTTATGGTGATGGGATTAGTTTCTGGGTGGTCCCTGGCCAATCATTCTAATTCAGAGTCTTTCCTGGTGGCACACGCATCGCTCAGCCAAGATGGATGCTAGCGAGAGGGATTCTGGGAAGTGGACGAACAAGCGGTGTCTCCTTTTGACCTTTCCCGAACTCTTCCGGCTGGTGGTGGCTTATTAGTTCCATATTCCTTATCAGGATCTCCTGTCAAAAAACAACTCATGCAAATGGTTACTATGGTGCCTGGCCAGGGTGGGCGGTTTCATTCAGTGTGCTTCCCCTAACATAACTACCTAACACTGCTGATAAGTCGCCCCTCAGAGTTCATTCAAAATGATCATCTCCAAGACACATTGTTTATAATCAAGACAAAGAGAGAATTTTAGAAGCATCAAGAGAAAAGCAAATGCTCACAAAAAAGGAATTCCCTTAAGAATATCAGTGGACTTCTCAAAAGAAAACTGGCAAGCCAGGAGAGAAAGGGATGATATATTCAAACTGATGAAAGTAAACCTGCCAGCCAAGAATACTTTTCTCAGGAAGGTTGTCTTTCAGAAATGAAGATGAGATAAAGACTTTCCCAAACAAACAACAGTTGAGGGAGTTCACCAACACAGGTTTGTCTTACAAGATTGCTGAGGGGAGTTCTTCAAGCTAAATGAAGGATGGTAGTTATTATATGAAAGAAGTGAAAACAGACAACAGACTTGTAAATGTAAATATGCAATCTAATACAGAATTCTCTAATACTGAATATGGTAGTGTGCTAACAACCAGTTAGCTCCAGTCTAAGGGAAGTATTAAAATAACTATAGAGAAAAATATTTTGTTAGTGATATACAATATAAAGAGAGGCAAATTCTGACATCAGAAACAGAAAGTACAGGAGGAGATCAAAAGGTAGAGCTTTTGTATGTGATTGAAATTAATTTGTTATCAGTGTAACATAGACTCTTGTGTCTATAAGATGTTTTATGTGAGCCATTGTGGCAACTCTTCACAAAGAGTAAAGAGAAGAAAAATCAAAGCACATCATTATCCAAAATCATCAGTTCACAGTTCTAACTGTTGGACACAACAGTCGAATTGTCCTGGTCTCTACAGCATCCTTCAAGATCAGCCCCAGAGGACTCTCCTTTCACAAAATAAAAGACTAATTAGTCTGTTTGTTATGACAAGCCAAAGAACTCTTTCTGCACTTCATCTCCTTCCTTATATCATACAGATGGTGCAGCTGTACTTTTTTAATTGCAAATTTTCTTCTGGTGATATTCCTATGTGGCTTTAATGGAAAAATTGCCAAATGAGAAATCATCCCAATACCCTGTCTCCTCTGTTGGGTCTGATTCAAACTTAATAAGAAGGCACATGTGAGTGTGTTGTGGTTTGTCTTGTGTAGCCTTAGAGATAGAGATTTGCAGAGTTCGTTGTGATGTATCTGGTGGTGATGTGCGCCTTCTTTTTGAAAATCAAATTTTGCCCTGTTAATTGCTGAAAACATTTGCCTTTAAACCAAAAATATCAATTAGCTAAATGATGTCCTCAACAATAGTTCTTTATATTTAAGATAATTTCTCTTAAATATCTAGCATTGTAACATTCAGTCATTCAATAAACATTAGCTGAACATCTATTAAATTATGGAGAGTGGAAATACACACACAGGTTCAGTCTCACTCCGATCCTGGGCCCTGGAAGGGCCTTAGCAGATACTTGCAGCCTGCAAGAACCTTGGGTAGCATATCCAGATGTGGAAAGATTTGATGATAATGAAAAGAGAATCTGTTCACAGACTTTTAGATGTTAAAGAGGAACACATTTCCCCATGTTTCCAGAGATCTTAGGCTGGTGTGCAGGCTGGACTCAGCTGCATCAAATCTCCATGTGCAATAAAGCATCAGTTCATAGAATTCTAGTCTGAGCAATCACTCAGTCTTTGAACTACGAGGGCCATCCCAGTGACATTTATCTTGGGTTTAAGAGGTTTAAGAATGACCACCTACAAGAACTCAATAGTTCTGGAGTTGGTCATTACATCAACTCTGAACGGAGGTGGATTAATCATGAAGCTAATGAAGCTTCAACCTCACATCCTCTCCTTACACCAGCCCCTTCCAAGTCCTGTGAGGAGAGCCCCAGGGCTGTGCTCACAAGGATATATATATAGGTTTTGAAACAGCCATTTTCTTGAGATGAAGAAAAAAATATTCAGCAAAATCATTTCTTAACCAATTTATTTCTTGACCATGGAACACTAAATCCAGGAATCAGATTTGTTCAGGAAATCAAGAGAAAACTGAGGGGGCTTAGAAAATACATGCTGCCTTTTCATTAGTACAGGATTGGTGAAAGGTAAAATAGGATCAGAGATGATGGACTGGCTAACTCAGAGGAAAGAAGAGCTGTTTAAGGATGAAGGTCAAGATGCTAAGAGACAAATTCGGGAAACTGAGCCTGACTGTCAGCACAGAGTGATGTAAAGGGAACAGGAGATGCACCAGGGCGGGTGTTGTTAAATGGGATTTAGATCTAGTTGTTGGTCAGTCAGAAATGGTGACTGAGAAACACCCAAATCCAACAGAGGAAACAAGGTGAGACCTGAGGGAGCAGCTTGGGATGAAGACACAGAAGGATGGGGAGATCCAGGAAAGTTTCTGCTTCATGTGATAGATTTTGTCTTCTTTTCAAGTCTTCTTTCTCCTTTGTATCCATCAGAAGAGACTGTTCTGCTGCTGGAAAAAGTGACCCGCAAATCTCAGTCACACACACAAACACACACACAGAAATGCATACATACACATACATCCATATACAGACACACACACACTCATCACACCTACAGATGTCTGTGGTCAGTGAGGCTCTTGCAGGTGCTTCTGGAACATGCAGCTTCTGTGACAGGAAAAAGAGAGAGACTACAGAGTCACACTCGGGCTTTTCCTGCCTCCACTCAGAAGTGATATAGATGACACCAGCCAGATTTCATTGCCCAGAATGAGTCCCTGAGGACTGGAAATACAGCTATTTGACGAGTATTACTGTCTATCCACGTCCTTCAGTAGAACTCTTGAGAGCAGTGCTGTCAGTTTTTTCTCACCTTGGAGAAGCTTCTGAGGTACAGCTCTGTGCAGAGATTGAACGTGATCTGACCCTCCCAGAGTGGGATTGAGGGCATGTTGTATTTGGCTCCTTTGGCTGGTGTGTCTCTGACTCCTTACTCCACCTCAGTCTGTGCCAAGGGGGATTAGTCAGGTATGTGTCTCCCCTGCCTCCACCTCCCTTCCCCACTCAGTATCACTAACTGCAGGGTGATTTTTCAGCATTTGTTCATGCGTTCATTTCTTATCCAATGTTTGTTAAGCTCTCTCTATATGTCTTTACTTGAGCTTATAGAAGCATTGAAGAATAAGACACAATACTTGCTCTCAAGAAGCCCCTTCTTTAGAGACAATAAGAAAGTTTTCATTTTTACAGATTGAAGGGACACAGCAGTAGTTTTGAGCTGGAGTAATTAGAAAGAGTTCACAGAGATGACAACTCTGTGCTTTTAAATACAAAGAAAGATATAGATATTTTCTTTCTGTAGTGAGCTTAAAAATGTGTCCTCTAGAATCCAAATATGCATAAATGTAATATTTGCTATTTTTATAACTGATTTCATCTTGTGCAGTAGCAAGGGGTGTTTGCATGGATCGAAAGTTCCACAAAGTTAACACAAAGTCTCCAATTCAAAATCACAGACTCTCCCATTTAAAATTTGTCCCCCAAGTTAGCTTGGGTTTATGGTAATAATTATCTTGTCTAGTTGAAGCTCCCTGCTGAGGCTGGTTTTCATCTATTCAAGGAGGTATCTTCTTGTCTCTCCTCCTACAGATGGTGTCTGGGGTGAGAGGGTTTCTTACTTTCCAAGAGCAGTGGGAAAGGGTCCTTGGTCTGCATGCTCTCCACTTAGAATCTGCTTATCTTTGATTTAGTAGCTTTGATTTCTCTGGTCTCTGGGTATCTGATGCTGCATTATGGAGGAATGAATGGGGCCAATTCAGTGCCACACTCTCTGTTAGATGTTGCTGGTTTTAGACTGTAAAGGGCTGAAGAGAGATGATGGACTGGACTTCAGGCAGCTCATGACCAGCTCATGACCAAGCTCATCACATGTCCTTGTGATGAAGTGGTCTTCGGTAAAGAAGCCTTTACCAACTTGGTCTCATCCACACAGGGAACACAGATGGTGAGGTGGGTCTCTAACACTCTGGTATAACAAGTCACTTGTTTCCTTTTAAAGTTGTATACTTATTTTTTAATTCAAAAATATTTTGTATATTTTTTGTATATACACATATATCTAGTGGTCATGTATTCATGTGAGAGTTGGACTATAAAGGAAGCTGAGCACCTAAGAATTGATGCTTTTGAACTGTGGTATTGGAGAAGACTCTTGAGAGTCCCTTGGACTGCAAGGAAATCCAACCAGTCCATCCTAAAGGAGATCAGTCCTGGGTGTTCATTGGAAGGACTGATGGTGAGGCTGAAACTCCAATACTTTGGCCATCTGATACGAAGAGCTGACTCTTTGGAAAAGACCCTCATGCTGGGAAAGATTGGGGGCAGGAGGAGAAGAGGACGACAGAGGATGAGATGGTTGGATGGTATCATCGACTCAATGGACATGGGTTTGGGTGGACTCTGGGAGTTGGTGATGGACAGGGAGGCCTGGTGTGCTGCATGGTTCATGGGGTCGCAAAGAGTTGGACATGACTGAGTGACTGAACTGAACCGATTTTGTATATTAGTCACTCTGATTGGTCCTGAAAATGTCTGTCTACCAAGAAAAGTAAATAATTAAATATTTACTTTTCTAGCAAAGAGATTACTTAACCTCTGAAACCTCCATATTTTCATGGTGATTTGGGAATAATAATGCTACATATTGTATTGCTTTACAATCCATAAGATGAAATAAACAGTCTAAATTAAAGGAAAGGATTCTTCCTGGTCTTTACTTCTGTATTTCTGATTCAATACAGAAGCTGTTAAACTAAATTTTTTTATAACAAAATTTCTTCCTGTTACAGTTTGTGGTTTGAGTTGAAAATATGCCAAATGATAAGTATATAAACATCCGGACCACTTGGCCATATCTGATTAGGACCTGAAGAGGAGGCTTCATGGTGTTCACCTGTCAGTGTGCTGAGCTCTGTCTTCTTTATCTTTGGATATACAAAGATGCAGCATTTATACATGTTTAGAGGTGGCTCTCTCAGCACTGCTCTTGGAATGGGGCTAGCCTTGTTTCAATTGATTGCATTCATTGCAGAGAAGTGTAGAAGTGAACCATACATAGCTTATACCATTTAATCATATCGAAATATCATTACAAGAAGTGACACAACTTGCATTGTGCTGTTAAGTGCTCACATCAAGTTAAATTATATCTCAAAAGATTTCTTTGGGTTGAAATGATTTGTGTAAAATACCTGGCTGACATTCATTCATTCAGGTATACAATAGACATCATTTAGGATTTTTAATTAGCAGGCACTGGGGATAAGGGGGTGAATTAGACACAGAACCTTTACCAAGTCCATTTATAAAGAAAATTAGCAAGTAAACAACTTAATTCATGAGGTTCACAGTTGGTAATGTCAAGGTTCATGAGCAGGAGAACCTCCCTCTGGGGCACAGAGAGAAGGGGTGATGTGTGGAAGACACAAGTCTGACCCCAGTCCCCATCACAGCATGTGGTTCTGGGAGAGTTTTGACAGTTCCAGTCAAGGCTCCAGGTAACAGAATTGAATTCCTGTTCTAGAGTCCTGGGATTCCTGGGATGGGTTGGAGAGAGGGGCCCTAATATTGCTTCTCTGCCACTATGATGTACTACTATTAACTAGTGGTTATATCTCTTACTAAGATCAACTCCTTTAATTCTAACCAAAACTCTGTCATCTATACACAAATATAACCCTTTGTTTACAGACAAAGCCACTGCACAGAGAGCATAAGGATCCTGCTCAAGGGCACACACATGGTATGTGGCTGAGCTCTCAGTCAGGCCAGGACAGACTGGCTCCTGAGCCTGTCCTCCTGATCCCTGAAGTTCATTGTTGACATAGCTGGGTTAGCGTCCTCCCCAAAGCTTTCCTCCTTCAAATCTTGGATGACATTGAACACTGAGATTTCCTTATGTGTCAGAAAAGACAAACCTTCATTAGAGGGTGAGTTGGTCCATGCTGACCTTGCCTCCCCAGCTCTGGGGTAGAGGATGCTGCCTGGGCACAGCCTGCCAGCTCTGGGTTAGCCCCTCCTTCCTGCCTGCTCCATCCTTATAACAGGGTATGAAGTCCCTAACAGTATGTTACCTGCAGGATCTCAATCCTGAGGTGAGACCATGTGTACCTGGTTCACTAAATGCATCCCTGTGTCATCCTGTAGGAGGAATGACTGGACTCCAGGAAGCACGTCCTGTATTCTAGGTGTTTGTCTGGTGGATTCTGGTGATGGTGTGGAGTGGAGTCCATAACTGGGTAAAGAATGGTGACTCTCCGCCCAAGAGGGAGTAGAGTATTGACTCTAGTGACTGAGCAGATCCTGTTCCTACTCCAGTGCCTGTGTTTATATTCTGGTTCTGACATTTATAGTCAGTTCTTATCACTACCGTGTTAGGCATCCAGAAGGAGATGGGGGTTCATGTACAGATAGGGGCTTGGAAGTCAGAGGAACACAGGACAAGTAAGTGTTATAAAATAACAGGTTAATATTAACATATTTAGAGGAAGAAAAGCATGTGTTCAATTGACTTTCCTCCCTTTTCATTTGCCTGAGTCTCAAGTAGGAAGGACGGGCATGGCAGGACAGAGAAGCTGTGTCTGCTGACCGGGATGAGGCGTCCTTCCAGTGGGGGATGCGACAGGGCTGCAGCCTGGTCCACAGCTGCCCTCCGTGTTGGCTTCACCGAGACCTTCAGGTGTGGGTTGGGGAGGGTGTGAAGCCATCTCTGAGCTCTGGTGGGGACTCTGAGGCGTGTGTGTCACAGATGGGTCCTTCCACCGTTTGTGCTGAAATGATGAGAGTCAGGGTGAGTGGGCTTCAGGGTGGGTTTTTGTGGACCACAAAGGTGCATCACGGGAATCTTTAGCCCGAGGGAGTATGATGAATGAGGGCAGTATATTAGTGACGTTGAATTTCGATGGGGGAGCTCTGTCTTGCACCATTAGGGCCCTTCTCAGTCTCTATACTCATCCCTCATCTACTTTCTGGAGAGCATCTGGGAGCTTCTCTGATCAGTGGAACACAGCAAGGCAGCAATGGCCACACTGGACATCGGTCCCTTCTGCTTGGCTCTGTGCCCTCAATCTACCTGGCTTCCATTCTTGCCACTAACTTTCCTCTTAAACTTAGAATGAATGAACCCTCTTTTTTGCTTCATTTGCCTCTTTTTTGCCCCTTGCCTGCAGCTATTGCGCAGTGGAATACTTTCTAGTTGTCCTTCTGTCTGGGGGCAGTTCCCTTAAATAATATTTTGCATCTTTAGTTATGGCTTATAAAGCAGGTGGGTTCTGAATCGTATCAAACAAAACTTTCAACATGCAAAGGGGGAAAATGTGAAGTTTAGAAAATGTCAGTCTTTCTAAGCTACATATTGTCTTCTAGAGATCCCCACTCCTATTTTGGAGGGCTAGGGTTGAATAATGACTACTATTTTCTCCTTGTTTCCTGTAACAGCAGTCTCTTTCTCTCCTGAAGCATCATTTGTTGAGTAGCTGAAAGGGGTATTTCACATAAAATGAAATGCAATAAACGGAAAGGGATTTAGCATGCCTGAAAATCCCTTATAGGGCTTCCCAGGTGGTTCAGCAATAAAGAACCTGCCGGTCAATGCAGGAGACCCAGAAAATGTGGGTTTGATCCCTGGGTCGAGAAGAACCCGTCGAGAAGGAAATGGCAACCCACTTTAGTATTCTTGCTTGGGAAAGCTGATGGACAGAGGAGCCTGGCGGGTTACAGCTCAGGGGTCACAAAGACTAGGACACAGCTGAGCATAAATACACCTTCTCCAGGACCCAGTGTCCAGATCATTCTGAGAAGAGAAGAAAGACCTGCAGTCTCACCCCCTCAACTTAATGGTTTCCACCTCACCCTCTCTGTGGTCACCTGTGAATTCCTGCAACCCTTGTCCTCATTTTCTGCTGGCCCAATAAATATTCTTGTATTTCAAGGCTTCCCGTAGTACTCTGCTTCCGGCCTGAGGTCAGTACTGGGGAGATCAATATTTGATTCCACTAAAGTTATTCTCCACAGGCCAATCGATTCCACAACTTGACCCTGCGAGATCTCACAGTTCTTGGGGATCGGCCAGGGTGATCAGAGGAAAAAAAGGTACTCATAGCTTTCTACACCAGCCCCGGTCATGGGGCCTGGCATTCAGGACCACGGGAGCAGGAGGTCAAAGGACCGTGTTGCTCTTATAAGGAGATGTTGAAGATACAGAAGCTCATTGGTGTTTGAGCTTCAGAAAGTGGCAGATGCAGCCTCCGATAGTGCCTGAAATGGTGAAAGGTGTCGCTATTGGCTCTCAGGAGGGAGGATGTAGGGGACGGCCTATATAGACCCCGGTTGGCACCCTGACACCTCCTCACAGGCTGATCCTGCAGCTGGGACTGTGATCTTGAGGACGTGAATTCAGGATGGCTCTGAGCCAACACCTCTCCCTCCAGGGATTCTGTGTCCTCCTTCTCGGCACGGTGGTGGGTGGTCAAGGTAAGAGCTGCCCCTCTGTCCTGGGTCCACACCAGGTTGTGGACACCTTGATAAAGGGAAAGGGTATGGAGATGTGGAGCCACAGTCTTAGTGTTTTTGTCCAAAAACAAAGCACTCCGACTGTGAATACTGGTTCCTCTCCTGTGGGGAGTCCATTGGTCATAGAGGCAGATTTTACAGAGCAGTGAGGTTTGATCTGGACCGAGGTGGGTCAACCTGACTCCCCTCGCTGTCTCCCTTGTTCTCAGGGAGCTTCTAGGGGTCCCGGTGACACCCTGTGTGTGCAAATTCCCGTGACTGACCTCAGCTTGGACTCTGGGCTGTTCCCACACGCTCCACATGCCTGGTGTGTGAGCACTGCCTTCAGATCCCCATGTTTCCTGTGTCTGTGCTCCTGTAGGCTCTGTGCTTGTGTGTGTGTGTGTGTGTGTGTGTGCACACGCGCAGGTGAGGAGTGTGTGAGGGTGTGTGTGTGTGAGGGTATGAGGAGTGTGTGTGTGTGAGGAGTGTGTGAGGGTGTATGTGTGTGTGAGGAGTTTATGTATTTGTGTGTGTGAGCGTGTGAAGAGTGTGTGTGTGTGTGTGTAGTATGTGAGGAGTGCCTGAGTGGTGTATGAGGGTGTGTGAGGAGTATGTGAGGGTGAGTGAGGGTGTGTGAGGAGTGTTTGAGTAGCGTGTGAGGGTGTGTGTATTTGCGTGAGAAAATGTATGTGTGTGTGTGTGGGAGTGTGTGAGGCTCTGTGTGTGTGTGTGTATGTGTGTGTAAGGGGGATGGATCCTGTCTCTGTGAGATGAACAGGGCCGCTGAGCAGGGACTGAGTCCGCTGGTCTGTGAAGCACACAGGGTCTCACAGCGCTGGGTGTCATGGCCGCTCCTTGTAACTGGATCAGAGACAATCGTGCACCTGCCTGCCTCTCTCTGGCTCCTCTCGCCCATCGCCCCGGCTCCCCTCTGCTTGTTGCCATGTCTGCCCAGCACTGGGCTCTGTGAGAGGCTCCGCCTGCTGGGCTCGCCTGTTCCCACCAGGTGTCCATTATGGAGTAGAGAAGTCCGCATCCAGAAGAGAGGACCTCTTGTCTGTAGAGATCAGTTGATGCATAGCCTCAGGTGTATAAGTTCCTAAGTCCCTGCCCTGGTCCCTGTGACTCATTTCCTGTCATGCTGGGGGCCCGGGACGGTCCTTTCCCCTCCAGGAGCTCCTGTGACTCCATAGGGAGATCTTTCTCTCGTGCCCTCTCCTGCCCCTCCCTGGGAGCTGCTTCCCCCTGAGTGAGAGTGGAGTGTGTCATCAATCCTTCTGTTGTGGTCTGCAAGGTTTCTTTGGACAAATCCGCTGATCTGCTTAGGGGAGTCTTCTTGGGTGACAGAATTTTTTTCTTCTCCTTAGACTTTTAGAATTCTCTCTTTGTCTCTGCATTTGGACAATTTACTCTGTGCGTCTTGGAGAAGGTTGTTTTGGATTGAAATTTTGGGGTTACTTATTAGCTTCTTGAACTTAGATGTCCAGATTTTCCCCCAGGTTTGGGAAATTCTCAGCCTGTCTTTCTTTCTTTGCTAGGTCCCCTTGCTGCATGCGGGTTTTCTCTAGTTGCGGTAAGCAGGGGCTACTCCTCGCTGAGGTGCACAGACTTCTCACTGTGGTGGCTTCTCTTGGTGCAGAGCACAGGCTCCAGGTGCACAGGTTTCAGTAGTTGTGAGACACCGGCTTAGTTGCTCTGCGGCATGTGGAATCTTCCTGGACCAGGGATTGAACTCATGTCCCCTGCATTGGCAGGCGTATTCTTATCCACTTCACCACTGGGGAAGTCCTCAGCTATTATTTCTTTTCTCCTTCACTTCTCCTGTGACTCCATTCAATACATTGTTTCTCTTTATGGTGTACACAGTTCCCACTGCTTTCTACATTCCTTTCATTCTCTTTTTGTTCCTCTAATTGGATACTTTCAACTGATCTTTCTTCTAACTTATTCTTTTTTTTTTTTTCTTTTCCTTGGTCAAGTTTGTTGTTGAATCTCTGTACTGAATTCTTCAGTTTACTCATTGTATTGTGTTCATGCTAAATTGCCTCCATCATGTGTGACTCTTTGTGACCCCATGGACTGTAGCCCACCAGGGTCCTCTGTCCATGGGATTCACCAGGCAAGAATACTGGAGTGGGTTGCTATGTGCTCCTCCAGGGGATCTTCCAGACCCAGGGATCGAACCTGATTCTCTTAGATCTCCTGCACTGGCAGATGGGTTCTTTACCACTAGCACCACACGGGAAGCCCCTTCATTTATTATTCAGCTTCAAAATATCTGGTTAGTTTTTTTTTTTTTAATTTTATATGTCTTTATTGCTCTTATTTTATTTGTATTATTTTCCTGGTGTCAATAAATATTTGAATTCTCTTGTAACTCTCTGAGCATCTTTTGAAGTATTATTTTGAATTCTTTGTCAGGCAATTCTTGGATCTCCATTAATTTGAACTGGTTACAGGAGGTTTGCTGTATTCCTTTGGTGGGATTTTGTTTCCCTGATTCTCCTTGATGTCTTATTCTCTTGTAGATGTCTGCACATTCAAAAAAGCTGTCACCTCTGCCAGACACTAAGTCCTGATTTCAGTAGAGAAAGCCTTTCACCTCTGGGTAGGGGCACACTGGAACACTGCAGGGTGCCAAGTGCAGAGGCATAAGGTGGCACTGGGTCTGGGAGAACATGAGGCTGTTTGGCTCAGGCTGCTGGCGTCCACAGCATTGACAACTGTGTGGTGTTTGGCAAGTGTTGCAGGGGGTCTGCTGTCACTGGAATGATAGTTGGTGCCCTCAGCAGTGCCTCTTGTTCCAAAGCCTAGGTATCATGACCAGCAGTGGTGGTGGCCAGAGCCAATGGTGTGCACACACTTGGCTTTGGGGGTCTGTTGCAGGTGCCTCTGTGGGGAAGATGATGGTTGCAGATGCTCGTGATGTGGGAAAGCCTAGGAAGGCAGCAAAGGCCAAGACCAACAATGGCTCATTGCTCAAACTCATGTCCACTGAGCTGGTGATGCTATCTAACCATCTCATCCTGTGCTGCCCTTCTCCTTTTCCTTCATTCTTTCCCAGCCTCAGGGTCTTTCTCAACGAGTCAGCTCTTTGCATCAGGTGGCCAAAGTACTGGAGCTTCAGCTCCAGCATCAGTCCTTTCAATAAATATTCAGGGTTGATTTCCTTTAGGATTGACTGGTTTGATCTCCTTGCTGTCCAAAGAACTCTCAAGAGTCTTCTCAAGCACCACAGTTCCAAAGCGTCAATTCTTCAGGGCTCAGCCTTCTTTATGGCCCAACTCTCACATCCATACTTGACTACTGGAAAACCATCATCTGTGCTTGTGATTAATTCTTTTAGGTGTAAAATCTGCTGCATCTGTCTGCAGAGCAGGTCACTGTGAACTGTGACTGCTCCTGCCATGTGGTTGCTATTGGTCCTTTGCTCTTCTTTCTTATGCCTAGCCGTCTGTATAAGACTGGCTCAGCTTTGCAGGTCTGCAGGAAGTGAACCTGAAGCAGGATTTTCATATGGTGTCCCCAAAGGCTAGGGACTCTGATTACTCACCCTGCTCTTACCCTCCTGGCCAGAGGAACTCTCCTGGCACCCTTGACACTGAGTGATTCTGGTTTGGAGGATGTAATGATGCCTCCAAAATGACAGTATCTTGGCGTGGTCAAACTTCTTAGGGTACTCCAGATCTTTCTGGAGCTGTTTTTGTTACTGATTGCTGTCTAAGTTTGGTCTTTTTTAAGAGGATGGAGGCTGGTGTCTCCTAAATCAGCATTTTGGTCATGGCACATTTGAGGTCTTTATTCTTTGAGAGAATGGTTTTGGGTGTAGAAGTTTAGATTGGCATTTTTTTTTTCTTTCACTAAATCTAAGGCTTAAGTCTACTCTACCCTGACATCTCTTTTTGTTCTTGGGGTTTTAGATGTTCGTATAGATGTTTCTCAATTTTATACACCTAGTCTTTATCTTAGTATTTTTCTGTTAATTTTCTGCTGTTATTTCCCATTTTAGTAAAAGTAAGCTAGGTATGGTGTAGTAAAAAAACAAAATGTATCCTTATATAACATGTTCTGTTCACTTTGGCAGGACTTTTGCTATCATAATTCTTCTAGCACTCAGGATGTTGAATTCTCCACCATTATATTATGCTCCCACTGCAATACAAGGCTGCAGGATTTGCTGTGGTAGAAAAATATATTGGCTCTTAAGTGTCTCTATGTGGAAGTGACATCATTTGTTCTGCCACTTTGTTGAATGAGCCAGATCACATGGTTATGCTTAACTTCAAATAGGCAAGGAAATATTACTATTTCCACATGCTCATAAATAGAGAATTTTAAATGTTGCTGACCACTAGTGATGTCTCCATCTATCATGTTCCTGCAAATGAACTCCTTTTTAATGCAGAAACCACAGTTGTCTTAAAACTTAATCGCTAAAGTGACACCTGATCACTTTTGTCAAATTCCATTTGTTAGATGCATGTTATTGGGTACATTGGAGTGTGGATTACAGAAGGACATGAACACCAGGCGACAGGAATAACCAGGACACTGTAGAGCCTGTTACCCCAGCCCTCTGTTCCTAAGCTGGATGAGATGCTCCTTATGGACAGAGAAGTAGAGGGAGGATACCTTCCTGGATACCGGGCCAGGAGCAGTTACTGAGACGGGAAAGCTGGGCCCTAGTAGCCTTGGGCACATCTACAGGGAGGGCAGCATCCAGAGTCTCTGAAGGCCTGTCCTCGGTGGTGTCCCTGGAGCTGGTTCTACTGGCTTGTGAGAAATACCTGGTGTGTCCCTTCCTGCTCCAGGTTCAGTGATGGCACATTGGGAGCTTCGAGTTGGCCACAGTGGGAATGTTTATACCACAGAGGTCAAGAAATACTATATCCAATGCACTTTTTTGCTCTTCAGAGAGCTAATGTTTTAAATATTATATCACTGCAAGTCTCCTAAAATATCTCCTGTGTCCTGTGTCCTGTGTCTTTCTTGCAGATCTGGAGCTGAGGCTGAAGGATGGAGCCCACCGCTGTGAGGGGAGAGTGGAAGTGAAGCACCACGGAGAATGGGGCACAGTAGATGATAGATACTGGAGCATGAAAGATGCATCTGTAGTGTGCAGACAGCTGGTGTGTGGAGCTACCATTGGTTTTCCTGGAAGGGCTTATTTTGGGCCAGGACTTGGCCCCATTTGGCTTTTGCATACTTCATGTGAAGGGACAGAGTCAACTGTCAGTGACTGTAGGCATTCTGATATTAAAGATTATCGTAATAATAGCTATTCCCATGATCAGGATGCTGGAGTAGTCTGCTCAGGTAAGTCCTGTCTGATCTGGCAAGGAATCTCTAGCAGGAGAAGCCTCTGTCTTATCACCAGAATGACTCAAGATTATGGATTATAGCCTTTAGAATATGCTTGGGTGAAGGGTCTGTGTGATGTGTCACAGAAGGTAGAGAAGTCAGGTCAAAAGTTTCATACAGACATAGCTGCTGTGTTTGACCTCTGTGACATAGTCTTATCATGGTAATTGTTCTGTATTCTTTGACATAATGGTCAGTAGGGTGTGGCTACATGGTGCAGGGTGGTGGTCACAGGACAGTTGTAGGCAACAAGGTGTATCATACTCATAGGTCTTAAAACTCAGAGTCACCACACTCCATCAGGTCAGTATGTGGGGGATGTGCCAATAGAATAGGCTCATCCAAGCAATGGTGACCCAAAAGGGCATGTTAAGACCTATGGGCATGTGACCTTACAGGGGGTCAGGGTGCAGTTACACAAGGAAAAGGTGTGAGGGGATTTCACTGGTACATTTAAATGTCCCTAGGTCACAGTCAGAGGAAGCCAGAAGTGGAACTTGTGGCAGAAAACAGTCTCATCACACTGGTGCACCTGATCAACTGAGTGGGGAGCTCACATGACATTTGCAGGGATGTTGAGGGACCAGGAAAATGAAGTCTTGAAGTTTACAACACAGTAGCTGAAATGCATCGCGTATAAGAGGCAGTGAAGCTAAGAGGACCTGAAGTGACTCCTATGAAGTGCTCAGTGCTGTCTATGTGTTTGACCTGTGCCAAGGTGGATGCAGTAAATACAACAGTGAACCTAGGGTGTGAGTGGGTGATCACAGTATTTGACAGAGATGCTTCTAGTTGTTATCATTATTACGGATTGGATGTCCAGGATATTTTTTTTCCCAATTATTTTTATTAGTTGGAGGCTAAGTACTTTACAATATTGTAGTGGTTTTTGCCATACACTGACATGAGTCAGCCATGGATTTACCTGTGTTCCCCATCCTGAACCCCCTTCCCACCTCCCTCCCCATCCCATCCCTCTGGGTCATCCCAGTGCACCAGCCCCAAGCACTTGTCTTATGCATCCAACGTGGAGATGTCCAGGATATTAATCCCATCAGAGAAGCTGGACTGGAGGAAGATATTGTCAGTTATCACAGTGAATTCCCTCACATAGGGAGCTGGTCTTAGGCAAGAATCACCCCACCTGATGTGATCGTGGGACAAGGGAGCCCTGAGGACACCTGCAGTAGGACCTTAGCAGCCACAGCCAGTCAGCTCTTGGGTGTTTATGTTGAGGAAGATCATTGGAAAAGTGATCTTTTCTAATCTCAACTTCAGCAGATCTTTGATGATTCCAGTTGAAGCCCTTAAGAAAAACAATTCTTGCCCTTTTCAAAAGGTACTTTATTGAGGTATGACTGACATACAAAACTGCTTGATAAGTATGCATTTGTGAAACCATTACAGCACTTATGTCATAAATCTATCCATCTCTTCAAAAAGTTTTCTTCCATTCTCTTTATTATTCTTATTAAAAATAATTATTTTCAAGGAGATTTTAAATTTTAGTTAGAAACTTTTGTTTTAAGCAAACCTGTTTTCTGGCATCTCAAGTAACCTTCCTCATTGTCACAATGTCCTAATCATAGTTCTAACTGCAGATAAATTTCTGGAAACACTACAGGTGTCTCTACCATATTTTGATAAGTCAGCATCTGAATGAAAATGGAGTGTGTGATGTTTGAATTTTCTGTGAAATTAGAACTCCCAATGTCATCATCCTAAGAAGACTGATGTCTTGATATTAATTCCAGTTAAGTTACACTTAAAAGTAAAGGATTGGAGAGTGTTCTGATATTTAAACCCTGATTGTGGTTTGTACTCCCTGACTACCATTGCTCTAACTTAGGCTCTCACATTTATGAATGGTTCCAGGTTCCTTCTATTTCTCTTTTTGTCATTAGTTTCCTCCCCTTGGTCTGTCTTTTCTGTATTTTCAGACATGTTTTAATGATGCAAAGGTAAGTTAAAGTGGTGGTGATGTAAGATTAGAATAGCTTGTTTTTTTTTCATTTTCTTAATCGAAATTGAACTCTTGGAGTTTCTTCTGGTTAATCTTAGGAGTCAGGTATGGAAGAGAAATTTCAGCCTCAGTAGTGGATTGTTGAAAGTGGAGTACTGTGTTTAGGAGAAATCTAGAGTGGAAACAATGACCAGAGAAGAAGGTAGAGAAGCTTGTTTGAAATAACGAGGAGACTTCAATGAGGGGCTAAACAAATTGAGCAGGACTGTGGTGCAAGTGTGCTAAGTTGCTTCAGTCCTGTCCTACTCTTTGTGACACCATGGACCGTAGCCCACCAAGCTCCTCTGTCCATGGGATTCTCCAGGCAAGAATACTGGAGTGGGTTGCCATTTCCTTCTCCAGGTGATCTCTCTCACTCAGGGATCAAACCTGGGTCTCCTGCATTGCAGGCAGAGTCTTGATTATCTTCTGAGCCAACAGGAACTACAGTACTGAACTGGAAACTGGTGAGGGGATGAAGATGCAAGGATTGCAGGAGGGGAGGGTTGGAAAGATGCAGGTCAACTCCTACATTCACCACAGCCTCTGTGTTACACTTCCTTCCTGCCCTCATCCCTTCCCTCCCTCTCTTCCTTTATCCTGTTGTGGGAGTCATTTCTGAGGTCTGTGGAAGTGCTAGGAGGTTGCAGTTTTCTTAGAGGAAAGTTTTTATAATAGAGATTCTGTTTATTTAACAAATATAAGTTTACTCATCTTTTTCTCTCTTTTTTTGTATCCGATTTTGGTGAGTTGTGTTTCACAAGTAATGTGTTTTCAAGGACTAGGCCCACTTTACAAAAAATTTTCAAATTAGAATAACGCTAGTTCATATCTCTTATCTTTAGATGTTGGGAAGATCTATAATGATATTCCTCCTTTTGTTACTGGTGTTGTTAATTTGTGTTCCCTCTTTTTTCTTAATTGGTTTTGCTAGAAGATTATCAGTGTTAATATCTTTTTAAGAGAATCACTAATGGACCCTATTGATTTTTTTTATTTGTATTTGCTTTCTACTTATTTGATTTCTGTACTCAGTTCTCACTCCTCTTTTTCAGTTATGATCTTCCCTGATAGCTCAGTTGGTAAAGAGTCTGCCTGCAATGCAGGAGACCCCTGTTTGATTCCTGGATTGGGAAGATCCCCTGGAGAAGGGATAGGCTACCCATTCCAGTATTCCTGGGCTTCCCTTGTGGCTCAGCTGGTAAAGAATCTGCCTGCAATGAGGGGCATCTGGGATCGATCCTTGGGTTGGGAAGATCCCCTGGAGAAGGGAAGGCTACCCACTCCAGTATTCTGGCCTGGAGAATTCCATGGACTGTATAGACCATGGGGTCACAAAGAGTCAGACACGACTGAGTGACTTTCACTTTTCAGTTATGACTGTTGTTGCTTTTGTAGATTCTTGGGCCTTGGATCATTTTCTTCTGTTTCTATTTTTATTCTAATGTAGGCATCTAGGAAGCATCAAGGTTCTAAATTTTCTTCTAAGCATTACTTTATTTTTAAGCCACCAGTTTTGATAGTATATAATTTCTTTTGTATTTTATTACCATAAAATGTTTCTTTTTCTCTGAATGTATTCTTTGTCTTATAGTCTGACTTTCTATGATATTAATATAGATGCTGTATACAGCTTTCTTTGATTTGTGTTTGCATAGTATATAATTTTTTACCTTTTTAATATGTTTCTGTGTTTATATTTAAACACATATATGTTTATAGACAGTATATTGTTTTGTCTTATTTTATCTGGTCTGATCATCTTGTTGTTTATTTGGAGTACTTAAATTATTTACATTTAATGTAATTATTGATATAATTGAGTTTAAGTGTACTTGCCTGCTATTTGTTATATCTTTGTTCCTATTTTAATCTTTGAGTATATTTTATTATTTTATCTTAAAACTCTATTGGCTTATTAATCATATCAGATTTTTAGGTGATAATAATGTTGAATTTTTTTTTTAATTTTAAAATAATTTTAATTTATTTTTGACTGTGCTGGGTCTTCCCTGATGCATGGGTTTTTCTCTAGCTGTGGAGAACAGAGGCTACTCTCTAGTTTCAGTGCACAAGGTTCCCATTGCGGTGGCCTCGCTTGTTTTGGAGCACAGGCTCTAGGGTGTACAAGCTTCAGTAGTCGTGGCCCCTGGGCTCTAGAGCACAGGCTCACTAGTTGTGATGCATCAGCTTAGTTGCTCCGTGGTATGTGGGATTTTCCTAGACCTGGGATCGAAACTGCGTCTCCTGCATTGGCAGATGGATTGCTCACCACTGAACCATTGGGGAAGCCCATGTTGAATTATTAATGTTTAATTACATTCTACCTTGAAATGATATTATGTCACAACAAGCAATGTCAGTCACTAGTTTTCTACCACTTCCCTGTTCTTGTCTTTGGTGCTATCATTGTCATACATTCTACTTATAGATTTATTATGAATCTTATAGTTTGTTGCTAATATTTTGCCTTAAATCTTCTCAAAGAGAATCAGCATTTAGCACAGTCTCTACAGCTTTGAGAGGATCCCTGTTTTCATCTGCTGTCATCTCCCTTTAGCTTGAAGAACTTTCTGAGGCAGTTTTGTGTAGTGTGTGTCTGGTGGCCTCCAATTCTATCATCCTTCATTGACCTGAAATCATTTTAATTTTCATTCAGTTTTGAAAAGTATTTTCATAGCTGATTCAATTCTAAGGTAACAAATGCCCAACCCCAATACTTTAAATATGCTTTTACATTGTTATGTGACTTTCATTGCCTCCAACAAAAAGTCAGTAAATGATACTTATCTTTTTGTTCCTTGTATATTATGTGTCAAATTTCCCTGGCTGCTCTTAAGATATTTTTGTTTCTTTGATTACTACTGAATTTCAGCATTTACATTGTCATGTTTTCTGAGAATGATTTCATTACCTTGTTTGGGGTTTGTTTAGCTTTTCGAATCAGTGGATTTACAGTTTTCAAAAAATTTGGAAAAACTTCCTTTATCTTTTCTTAGTATTTTTCCACACAGCCCTTATTTTGAATCTCCAAATACACATATTTTATATATTTCTATGTTATCCACTACATGCCACTGTGTTTTCATTCATATTTTTCTGCCTTTTTGCTCTCTTTGGTTCAGTTTAGATAGTATCTATTGCAGTGTTTTACTTCCCAATTCTTTCATTCTGCAGTGTCTAGTCTCTTGTGTAATTAATCCAAATAATTGTCCATTCCAACACTATATTTTTTCGGTTTTAGAAGTCTCATTTGTTTATTTTTCCTAGTTTTCCTCCCTGCTTATTTTTATTCTTCATTATACATATTGATATTAGTGGTTTAAAGATCTCTTTGGCCAATTCAATCATTTCTATAATTTGTGAAGCTGATTTAAATAATTATTTTTTAAAAATGTGTTATGGGTTACATTTTTCCCCTTTGGAAATTCTAATAATTTTTTTGGTTGGATGTTGGTCATCACTAAGCAGTCCTTTACCAGTAAGAACTTTAGAAATAAATAATCAGAACACATCTAAAAATCAGGGAATTGTACTTGATGAATCAAATAAAGTTTTTTCATTGGGTTATCTTCATTCTGTTCAAAATGTGTTCCTTTGATGACCAAATGATGAACTTTTATTTTGGCTTGTCTCCTTTAGTTTTAAATCTTCCTTGATCCCACCTTGCCTGCCATATGCCCCACCTACACCCTACTTCCTCAGCAGTAGCTATCCTTTCTGATTTTCTATTCCATTCATCTGTATCTTTTAAAATGGTGTTTGCTTGTCTGAAGTGGGAGACATGAAAAAGGATAGCAGCTTAAGTGATAGATGGGAGGAGCAGAGGGTGATGTAATATGCTAACAACCTATTCAGCAAGTGTTTCCCACATATACTTACATATTTTGTTCATATTGAGGCTTCTTCAACTTGGAACTCTGCAAATTATGGCTTGTTTGCTCACTTTCTCCTCCTTCTCCATCTTCCTCCTCCTTTTAGAATTGTCAAACTTTCAACATGCTATCTTCTTTCGGAATTGTAAAACACCTATGAAAGAAATTAAAGACAATATGATCAATGGAAAGTCATTCTGTGCTTCTGGCCTGGAAGAATTAACATTGTTAAAATGCCTGTACAGTCAAAGTGATCTACAGATTTAATGCAATTCCTATCTAAATCCCAATGACATTCTTAATAGAAATAGAGAAAACAATCTTAAAATAGCAGTGTGTGGTTTAATTTTTGTATATTCATGAATTTCCTGTTTCCTTATCACTATTGAGTTTTAGTTCCATTCCATTATGGTCATGAGAGATACTTGGAATTATTTTAATATTTTTGAATTTGTTAAGAGTTATTTGTAACCTAGCCTGGAGAATATTCCATTTGTACTTGAGAAGAATGCATATTTTTCTGTGGTTAGAATTAGTACAATGATAGTATTAAAATCAATTAGCATTTTCTATGAGTCCTGTTTCAGAAGAAAAACCTTTAATAGGAGATGATCTGGAAACTCAGCTGTCTGGTAAGCTCCCCCTGAGAACACACACTCTACCAGGTTCTTTGACAAATCCTAGGATTTCAAGAGAGATGGCTGGGACTCTCTCTCTATGACTCTGTTTTCTTAATTCCTCTTCTTTCCCACTGAGGTCACTGAAGAAATTCATGGCATTTTTGCTATTGAAAAGACAAGATGTGATGACATAAACATGAATTAGTGATAGCATCTATATTTCGTCTCTGGAGCTGTCACCTGTCTACAGGTTGGCATCCCCTCATGGATCCAGCCTCAAGACTTTCCCTCATCTAAGTCACTTGAGGACTAGCTCCTGGGAGAGAAAATTGATCAGAATATTAGCCCTGCAAGTTCCAGGAAAGCTTTCTAAGCTTGTCTGGATGCTAGGATTCTAATCTCACAGCCCACGTCCCTCTGGGTGGGTTCTGTTCTGCATATCTCTACTTTCAAGTGCCTCCATATTATACGTTATCCTTGGATCTGTAGGTCCTAGGCTGTAAATGAGAAATTCACTTCTTCAACCAATGCTAAAAGATGTGTTTCCAGAATTCAGCCATTCCAATGATCTGAACTGGGCTCTGTAGTTTCTTGGCTCCTAGACCAAGGAATTCAGATTTCTAACCAGTCTCAAAGTGTATGTTCTTGGGATTCAGCCATTCCAAACTGACCTTGTAATGCTCCTGGATTTCTCTTTAGAAACCTGCTCAAGAAAATTCTATTATGACGCTAACTGTCAAACACTCTCTACATGCTCCACTTCTAAAAAGAAAAACTTTCACACCATGGCCTGTAATGAGCAGTTTCAAGTCAGTACCACGAACATTCACTGGTTTTGTTGTTGTTTCCTCTTAGGATTTGCACGTCTGGTTGGAGGGGATGGACCCTGCTCAGGGCAAGTAGAAGTGCATTCTGGAGAAGCCTGGATCCCAGTGTCTGATGGGAACTTCACACTCCCCACTGCCCAGGTCATCTGTGCAGAGCTGGGATGTGGCAAGGCTGTGTCTGTCCTGGGACATGTGCCCTTCAGAGAGTCAGATGGCCGGGTCTGGGCTGAAGAGTTCAGGTGTGAGGGGGAGGAGCCTGAGCTCCGGGTCTGCCCCAGAGTGCCCTGTCCAGGGGGCACATGTCACCGCAGTGGAGGTGCTCAGGTTGTCTGTTCAGGTGAGATGCATGTCAGGCCTTTCATCTCTGTGAACACCCTGTTCATGTGATTTTGCTGAAACTCTGTCTTCTTCTACCAGCATACTCAGAAGTCCGGCTCATGACAAACGGCTCCTCTCAGTGTGAGGGGCAGGTGGAGATGAACATTTCTGGACAATGGAGAGCGCTCTGTGCCTCCCACTGGAGTCTGGCCAATGCCAATGTTGTCTGTCGTCAGCTTGGCTGTGGAGTTGCCGTCTCCACTCCCAGAGGACCACACTTGGTGGAAGAAGGTGATCAGATCTCAACAGTCCGATTTCACTGCTCTGGGGCTGAGTTCTTCCTGTGGAGTTGTCCTGTGACTGTCCTGGGTGGGCCTGACTGTTCCCATGGCAACACGGCCTCTGTGATCTGCTCAGGTAAGAGAGAGGGACAAGGGCTACTGGTACTCAGGATGCTCCTGGAGTGAAATGTCCCCAAGAACAGAGAGTGAGGGAAAATGGACTTCAAAGTCAGATATTTCGTGGTGAAACATGGATCTTCTCATTGTTCCTTCATTTTTCAGGCCAGGGCAAGGAGTATGAAGGGGAATAATATATTTTTAAGCAACATTGTTGTTTACATATAATCATAGAAGACAGTGTAGAAGCAGTAAGTATAGATCTCAGTATGAACCCCAATCCAGAGCAATAAAGAGAATGTCCCCAGCACCACAGTCACTGTTGCCGCCAGTAACTGTGTCCTCCCTCCTCTACAGGGAAAACCACTTACTTAACTTCTACCAACATAGTGTTTTATCAATTTTTGAACTTTATATAAAATGATGCAGTATGTTGCATCTTTTGTATCTAATTTTTTAGACTCAAAATTATGTTTGGGATTCACTCATGATGTTGTATATTGTAGCACTTTATTTTTTTTTTTATTACTGTAGAGTATGACTTTGAATGATCACATGGTCATGTACTGATCAATTCTACTGACAGCATAAATCTGAGTTGTTTCCAGTTCTTGACTATTACAAATATGATACTACAAGTTACCATGACAATGTCTTTGGATGCAAATATGTGATACTTTCCATGTTTAACCTTTGGTCTTTTCTTTTCTTTTCTTTTGATTTAGTTGATTTATTTCATTTGATTAAATGGTGTCCTTTGATGAACTCATTTCTTAATCTTATGGAAACATAACTTGCCAACTTTTTCCTGTAGATTTAATGTTTCTTATACCCTTTAAAAAGAATTTTTGCCTACTCCAAGATCATAAAAACATTCTCCAAGAGTTTGTTATCGAAATTTTATTATTTTTCTCTTGCATATAATTGTGCATTCCTTCTGGGATTGATATCTGTGTAAGATAAGGGTCAGGTTTCATATGGACATCCAATTGACTCAATCTTTTTCTGAAAAGACTCTTTTCCCCACTTCAGAGATGCCTTCGTCATAAGCAGAAAGGCAAGTATGTCTGTCCTTTTTAAGACTCTCTGTTCTGTTCCATGTTATCATTTGTCTATCCTCACGCCAATACTGCATTTTCTTAATTATCATAACTTTGTCGTCGTTGTTGTTCAATCACTAAGTCATGTCTGACTCTTTGTGACTCCATGAACTACAGCTCACCAGGCTTCCATGTCCTTCACTATCTCCCAGAGTTTCAAACTTTGTAGTAAGTCTTAATAATTTTAATTTACAAGAGTTACTTTATATTAACTCCTCTAACTTTGTTGCTTTTCTTACCAACTGTGATGGTCATTCTTGGTTGCTTGTATTTTGTATGAATTTAGAAATCAGCTTGTCATTTCACCAAAAGAAAAGCTGAAGGCTATTTTCATTGAGATTAGATTTAAAAATTTGAGAGTAGACAAAGAAATTTGAGGATGATTGACAGTGACAGTGTTGAGTTTTCCAAATCCTTGACATAATACATCCCTCCGTTCAGTTAGATCTTGAATTTCTCTCAGAGATTTTGCCCATCTTCTACTAGGATTTCTCCTAGGTATTTTATTTTTGATGTTATGAGTATTTTTGTGAAAGTGTCCTGGCAAAGAATTCTCTTTGAGTTGTTTTCATCTTTTAATTTTTTAAATTTTGATGTCATTTGAGACATTAAAATGTTGGGAAAGTAATATAAAAATTCCCTTATAACCTTTACCTGGGTTTCTAAATGTTAGTATCAATATTTTGCTTTAATCTTTCTGTGTGTGTGAGTGCCTTTCCTTCACGATTCCCCTTCTGCCCCATTTCTTCCTGAATATGTAAAATCTTTCTGAATTAAGTTGAAGAAATGATGTTCCTTTACCCTTAGAACACTTCTAGGAGTTTTTTTTTTTACAGAACCAGAGTTCAGTCAAGTCTTTAAATGACTTCAGCTCCAGGTGACATCTAATTGCAGCACTGAAAGACTGCCAAACTGAGTTTTTTTCCTGATCAATGACTCAAAATCATAAGCAAAATGAAGTATATATTCTTTTTCTTCAGCTAAAAGTTTTGCCTTTTCATATTGATCAAATGGCTAACATCGTTGAATCACATAAAAAGCAAGAGAGTTCTGGAAAAACATCTTCTGCTTTATTGACTATGCCAAAACTTTGAGTGTGTGGATCATAAAAAACTGTGGAAATTTCTTAAAGAGATGGGAATACCAGACCACCTTACCTGCCTCCTGTATGCAGAAATATCAAGAAACTCAGAAATGCTGATGACACCACCTTTATGGCAGAAAGCAAAGAGGAGCTGAAGAGCCTCTTGATGAATTTGAAAGAGGAGAGTGAAAAAGCTGGCTTAAAACTCAACAATCAAAAAACTAAGATCAAGGCATCCAGTCCCATCACTTCATGGCAAATAGATGGGGTAACAGTGGAAACAGTGGCTGACTTCATTTTTTTGGGCTCCAAAATCACTGCAGATGGTGACTGCAGACCAAGAAATTAAAAGACACTTACTCCTTGGAAGGAAAGTTATGACCCAACCTAGACAGCATATTAAAAAGCAGAGACATTACTTTGCCAACAAAGGTCTGTCTAGTGAAGGCTATGGTTTTTCCAGTAGTCATGTATGGATGTGAGACTTGGACTGCAAAGAAAGCTGAGCACTGAAGAATTGATGATTTTGAACTGTGGTGTTGGAGAAGACTCTTGAGAGTCCTTTGGACTGCAAGGAGAGCCAACCAGTCCACCCTAAAGGAGATCAGTCTTGGGTGTTCATTGGAGGGACTGAAGAAGCTGAAACTCCAATACTTTGGCCACCTGATGTGAAGAGCTGACTCATTGGAAAAGACCCTGATTCTGGGAAAGATTGAGGGCAGGAGGAGAAGGGGACGACAGAGGATGAGATGGTTGGATGGTATCACTGACTCGATGGGCATGGGTTTGGGTGGACTCCGGGTGACTTCGCGTGCTGCGGTTCATGGGTTCGCAAAGAGTAGGACACTACTGAGCGACTGAACTGAAGTAACTGAACACAGCTTTCATCTTAGGCTCTATCACTAGGTCATTATTTCCCTTAATTCAGTTTCCTGTTCTTCAGCCCTTCCAGACTTCTGATCATTGTTGTTTCTTCAGGAAACCAGACCCAGGTGCTGCCCCAGTGCAACAACATCCTGTCTGAACCAGCAGGGTCTGCGGCCTCAGAGGAGAGCGCCCCCTACTGCTCAGGTGAGGGTCCCACAGGACAGAAGACCCTATTCATTCCCCAGGTCAACGCCCCATTGTCCCTTTTCTCTCTCCTCAGACAGCAGACAGCTCCGCCTGGTGGACGGGGGCGGTCCCTGCGCCGGGAGAGTGGAGATCTTTGACCAGGGCTCCTGGGGCACCATCTGTGATGATGGCTGGGACGTGGAAGATGCCCACGTGGTGTGCAGGCAGCTGGGCTGTGGACAAGCCCTCAATGCCACGGGGTCTGCCCACTTCGGGGTGGGATCAGGGCCCATCTGGATGGACGACCTGAACTGCACTGGAAAGGAGTCCCACGTGTGGAGGTGCCCTTCCCGAGGCTGGGGGCGGCACGACTGCAGACACAAGCAGGACGCGGGGGTCATCTGCTCAGGTCTGCGCTGCACACTGTCCACAGGCTAGGGGAGTGTGGGGCCCTGGAGGACGGGGTCTGAGCTCTGAGGGAGAGGTGCTGAAAGGACCAGAGAAGGAGGCTTCCTCCCATGGAGCCTGTGTTTCCAGCAGATGTGAAGACGAGGTGCTTTCACTTCCTCCTGCTTCAGCTGAGGGTCTGGTCCTTTCTTCTCCTCAGTGTTTCCTGGCAGTACCATTTTTTACAGTTTTTGTTGAAAGCAAGGCTCTCTCTCCAGTTACATACAAAAATTTTAAACCCACGGTACTAGTTTCCATTTGCTTCCCTAACAATTTACCAATTAGTGGTTTAAAACAGCATATATTTATTTCCTTACTCTTCTGTAGCTTAGATGTCCAGCTAGGATCTCACTGGGCTGGGATCAAGGCTTCAGCAGGGCTGCATCACTTCTGTGGCTCTGGGGGAGAATCTATTTCTTGTCTTTTCAATCTTCTAGATGAAAAAAAGGAAAGTTATTCACCCAGTCGTGTCTGACTCTTTGTGATCCCATGGACTGTATCCTGCCCCGCCCCTCTGTCCATGGAATTCTCAAGCTTCTAGAAACCACCTACATCCCTTGGTTCTCAGCTCCCTTCATCCATTATCAGACCAGCAATGCTGCAGGCCTCCAAATATTATCGAGAGTCACATCTCTCTCTCTAGGCAGAGCTAAGAAATGTATTCCATGTTTAAGGATAGTGGGTCTAAGGATGTGCTTAGACTGGGCTCACATTGTTAATATAATTAATATTCTAGATTAATCTCACCATCCCAAGATCCTTTTCTTAATCACATCTGTAAATCCCTTTTGTCAGGTATGGTAACATATTCACAGGTTGCAGAGATTGGGATGTGGACATTTTGGGGTTAATTATTCTGCCTATCTCCCTAATATCCACATCACATCCCTTGACACACTCTTCAAAGATTTGGTCAGGAAGCTGAATTCAGCTGCCCCTCCCTGACTAGCGCCCACAGAGATTGGTCTTCCTCTCAGTTCATATCCACTACACCATTGTGGTAGAAATAGAAGGACAGACACAAATGGACAAAGTCAGTTAAAAGTGAGGCAATGTCAGTCTTGCCATCTAGTGGGTACCTCTTAAACAAGGTCAGAGATTAAAGTTCACCATTTCTAGAAGAAAGGAAAACCTAAAACATCCAGCAAAGTTTTCACTGTGTCTTGTCTCCTCCCCTTTCAATCTTAGAGTTCCTGGCCCTCAGGATGGTGAGTGAGGACCAGCAGTGTGCTGGGTGGCTGGAAGTTTTCTACAACGGGACCTGGGGCAGTGTCTGCCGCAACCCCATGGATGACATCACTGTGTCCATGATCTGCAGACAGCTTGGCTGTGGGGACAGTGGAACCCTCAACTCTTCTCTTGCTCTTAGAGAAGGTTCTAGACCCCGGTGGGTGGATGGAATCCGGTGTCGGAAAACTGACACCTCTCTCTGGCAGTGTCCTTCTGACCCTTGGAATTACACTTCATGTTCTCCAGAGGAGGAAGCCTACATCTCGTGTGCAGGTGACTTACTGTTTCTGTGTGTCTGTCCTAACCCTGTAGGATGCAGTGAGATTTGATATTTTAAAATCTAAGTGGTGAGTTTAATTTGGGTCCACAAAATGACATTAAGTGAAATTGTTAGTTGCTCAATCATGTCCGACTCTTTGTGCCTGCATGGACTATAGCCTGCCAGGCTCCTCTGTCCACGGGATTCTCCAGGCAAGAATACTGGAATGGGTTTCCATTCCCTTCTCCAGGGGATCATCCCAACCTAGGTATTGCAATTGAGTCTCCCGCACTGCAGTCAGATTCTTTACTGTCTGAGCCACCAGAGAAGCCTAAATGAGGTAAGGATGGAACTGATTTTATCCACATATTCCAATCCTGTTTGTTAAAATTTTTAATTGAGATGTAATTCTTGTAACATTATATTAGTTCTAAGTGTAAAACATAGTGTTTATGTTTTTGTACATATTGGTAAATCATCACCACATGTACAGTAATATCCATCACCACATGTAGTTACATTTTTTTTCTTATGATCCCACAAGTAAGAATTTGCATGCTGCAACTAAGACCCAGCGCAACCAAATAAATAATTAATTTAAAAAGAGAGTATTATTCTCTTCATAGTCTTGACGTAAGAACATGCTTCATGGTTTTTTGTTTTTTTTTTTTTAAATTCACATTAGGGCTTTCCTGGTAGCTAAGCTGGTAAAGAATCCACTTACAGTGCAGGAGACCCTGGTTTGATTCCTGGGTTGGGAAGATCCACTGGAGAAGGGATAGGCTACTCACCCCAATATTCTTGGGCTTCCCTGATGACTCAGCAGGTAAAGAATCTGCCTGCAATGTGGGAGACCTAGGTGCGATCCCTGGCTTGGGAAGGCCCCTGGAGAAGGGAAAGGCTACCCACTCCAGTGTTCTTGCCTGGAGAATCCCAGGGGTGGGGGAGCCTGGTGGGTTGCCATCTATGGGGTCGCACAGAGTCGGACACGACTGAAGTGACTTAGCAGTAGCAGAGTGACTGTCACAAACACTATATACAAAAATATTATCTTCTTTTCTATATTACAGTTTTATGATATCTTTCATGACAATATTTTTTTCTCTAGAATGCTTTAAAATTTTTTATTTATTTGTAGGAACTCTCTATAAACAAACATCACTTCAGTTCAGTCGCTCAGTTGTGTCAGCTTCAACATCAGTCCTTCCAATGAACACCCAGGACTGATCTCCTTTAAAATGGACTGGTTGGATCTCCCTGCAGTCCCAGGGACTCTCAAGAGTCTTCTCCAACACCACAGTTCAAAAGCTTCAATTCTTCAGCACTCAGCTTTCTTTATAGTCTTATAAAGAAACATCACTTACTCTTCCTTAAATATTTTTGTAAATATTTCCCCCATTTTTTGCATATATTTTAAAGGTTATATATGTGAATGGGGGGTTATGTTATCAAATCTATAATGGTTTACTTTTTTGACTTCTGCCTTTAATGAAATGTTTCATATGCCATTCTTAATCCCAAAATAACATTGAATCAAGTTTTATTTTCTGCAAATAATTTTCCAGTTCCACTAAAGAATATTCAAAACCTATTTTTTTAAACCTAATTTTGAATTCATTTATTTATCTGAATTTATTTTACTATGTGTGATTGTGTAACATCATCAGCAGATAACAACTATATTTTAGATATGTGATAGCTTCATCACAAAATAAAAACACATTGCTTCATGATTTCCTGGGTATGATGTCAAAAGTACAGGTAACAAAGCAAAAATAGACAAGTGGGAATATATCAAACTTAAAAAGCTTCTTCAAGCCAAAGGAAACATCAACTGAGTGAAAAAACAAGCTAGCACTAATTATGTAAGGTATTATTTTCCAAACAAACAAGGAACTCTTGCTACTCAAGAAAAAAAAATCCAAAACCTAATAACTCAGTTGAAAAATTGGCCAAGGGCTTGAATAGAAATGTCTATTCAAGAAGACATTTGATGTCTATAAAGAAGACATAAAAATGGCCAATGGGTATATGAAAAATGCTTGACATTGTCAATCATCAGGAAATGTAAATCAAAACCACAAAGAGATATCATCTCACACATGTCAGAATGACGTTTGTTTTTTTTTAAAGACACATAAGTGTTGGCAAGGCTGTGGAGAAATTGACACTTTCTGTGTACTTATCCACATTAAATGTATAAATTATATTAATAAAGCTATGCAATCCAGGGATTAAATCTCTGGACTTTCACTGTCATGGGTCCAAGTTCAATCCCTGACCTGGGAACTAAGATCCCACGAGCCACAGCACAGCCAAAAAACAAACAAACAACAACACAAAAACTATGACCAAAAAATCTGTATGATTTACAGTGATGTCCCTTTTCATTCTTGGTATTGTTAACTTCATTTACTCTCTGCTCTTCATTAGTATTGATCAGTGTTCATCAGTTTTCAAGGAGCCACGCTTAAAGGGTTTTCTATCTTATGCTTACCTTTTTTTCCATTCATTTTTGTTCCTTTTAAAATTAACCCCAACATTCTACATCCTTTAGACTTTCTCATCTAGTTTCTTAATTGGAAGCTTACTTTTTTTCACTTTCAGTCTTTCCTCTTCTCTAAATCTAGGGTATAAATTTCCCTTAGGCACTACTTGAGTTTCATCATAAGAATTTATGATAATATCATTATTTTGTGTTTTTTATCATTATTATCCTATCTTTATTATAATTATTTCATGATATTTTGTAAATTTTAAATTTATTCCCAGACTCAGGTGTTTTTTGAAAGGGTGTTGCTGAATTTCCCAAAATAGGGATGGCTAACAATTTTTCTTATTAATTCTTAATTTTATTCCACTGTGGTCAGAGTAAATACTCTGTATGAATTCAAAGAGTGAAATATTTTGTCCTATTATGTGGTCATTTTTGATAAATGTTCCTAGTGCATTTACAGTAATGTGAACTCTTGCATTGCTGGGTGCATTGCTCTATGTGTTACTTAGTTAAATGTGCTAATCATGTTGTTGTACATCTACTGTATTCTTTGTTTTTTGTATGTTTGGTCTGCATGCTATTGAAAAAGATACAGTAACAATCCCCCATTTTGATTGTAATTTTGCCTATTTCTTCTTTTCATTCTGTCAAGCATATTTCAAAGCTATGTTCTGTTAACCTTTCTTGAATTTTGATGTCTATATCTTTATTAAGGGTGCATCTCATTATAATCATGAGAATTCCCTCTTTAATTCAATTAGTGTTCAGTCAGTTCAGTTGCTCAGTCGTGTCCGACTCTTTGTGATGCTATGGACTGCAGCATCCCAGGCCACCCTGTCCATCACCAACTCCCAGAGTTTACCCAAATTCATGTCCATTGAGTTGGTGATGTCATCCAGCAATCTCATCCTGTCAGCCCCTTCTCCTCCTGCCACCAATCTTTCCCAGCATCGGGGTCTTTTCAAATGAGTCAGCTCTTCACATCAGGTGGCCAAAGTATTGGAGTTTCAGCTTCAACATCAGTCCTTCCAGTGAACACGCAGGACTGATCTCCTTTAGGATGGACTGGTTGGATCTCCTTGCAGTCCAAGGGACTCCCAAGAGTTTTCTCCAACACCACAGTTCAAAAGCATCAATTCTTCAGTGCTCAGCTTTCTTTACAGTCAAACTCTCACATCCATATATGACTACTGGAAAAACCATAGCCTTGACTAGATGGACCTTTGTTGGCAAAGTAATGTCTCTGCTTTTTAATATGCTGTCTAGGTTGGTCATAACTTTCCTTCCAAGGAGCAAGCATCTTTTAATTTCATGGCTGCAGTCACCATCTGCAGTGATTTTGGAGCCCCAAAAAATAAAGTCAGCCAATGTTTCCACTGTTTCCCCATCATTTGCCATGAAGTGATGGGACTGGATGCCATGATCTTAGTTTTCTAAATGTTGAGCTTTAAGCCAACTTTTTCACTCTCCTCTTTCACTTTCATCAAGAGGCTCTTTAGTTCTTTTTCACTTTCTGCCATAAGGGTGGTGTCATCTGCATATCCGAGGTTATTGATATTTCTCCCGGCAATCTTGATTCCAGTTTGTGCTTCATAAAGCCCAGCGTTGCTCATGAGGCACTCTGCATATAAGTTAGGTAAGCAGGGTGACAAAATACTTTTCTTATTTGGAACCTTTTCTTATTTGGAACTCCTTTTCTTATTTGGAACCAGTCTGTTGTTCCATGTCCAGTTCTAACTGTTGCTTCCTGACCTGCATACAGGTTTCTCAAGAGGCAGGTCAGGTGGTCTGGTATGCCCATCTCTTTCAGAATTCTCCACAGTTTATTGTGATCCACACAGTCGAAGGCTTTGGCGTCGTCAATGAAGCAGAAATAGATGTTTTTCTGGAACTCCCTTGCTCTTTCGATGATTCAGTGGATGTTGGCAATTTGATCTCCGGTTCCTCTGCCTTTTCTAAAACCAGCTTGAACATCTGGATGTTCTCGGTTCACATGTTGTTGAAGCCTGGCTTGGAGAATTTTGAGCATTATTTTACTAGCGTGTGAGATGAGTGCAGTTGTGCGGTAGTTTGAGCATTCTTTGGGATTGCCTTTCTTAGGGATTGGAATGAAAACTGACCTTTTCCAGTCCTGTGGCCACTGCTGAGTTTTCCCAATTTGCTGGCATATTGAGTGCAGCATTTTCACAGCGTCATCTTTCAGGATTTGAAATAGCTCAACTGGAATTCCATCACCTCCACTAGCTTTGTTTGTAGTGATGCTTCCTAAGGCCCACTTGACTTCACATTCCAGGATGTCTGGCTCTAGGTGAGTGATCACACCATTGTGATTATCTGGGTCATGAAGATCTTTTTTGTATAGTTCTTCTGTGTATTCTTGCCACCTCTTCTAATATCTTCTGCTTCTGTTAGGTTCATACATTTTCTGTCTTTTATTGAGCCCACCTTTGCATGAAATGTTCCCTTGGTATCTCTAATTTTCTTGAAGAGATCTCTAGTCTTTCACATTCTATTGTTTTCCTCTATTTCTTTGCACTGATTGCTGAGGAAGGTTTTCTTATCTCTCCCTGCTATTCTTTGTAACTCTGAATTCAAATGGGAATATCTTTCCTTTTCTCCTTTGCTTTTTGCCTCTCTTTGTTTCACAGATATTTGTAAGGCCTCTTCAGACAGCCATTTTGCTTTTTTGCATTTCTTTTTCTTGGATGGTCTTGATTCCTGTCTCCTGTACAATGTCACAAACCTCCATCCATAATTCATCAGGTACTCTATCAGATCTAGTCCCTTACATCTATTTCTCACTTCCACTGTATAGTCATAAGGGATTTGATTTAGGTCATACCTGAATGGTCTAGTGGTTTCCCCCACTTTCTTCAATTTAGATCTGAATTTGGTGATAAGGAGTTCATGATCTGAGCCACAGTCAGCTCCCAGTCTTGTTTTTGCTGACTGTATAGAGCTCTCCATCTTTGGCTGCAAAGAATATAATCTATCTGATATTGGTGTCGGCCATCTGGTGATGTCCATGTGTAGAGACTTCTCTTGTGTTGTTGGAAGAGGGTGTTTGCTATGATCAGTGTGGTCTTTTGGCAAAACTCTATTAGCCTTTGCCCTACTTCATTCTGTACTCCAAGGTCAAATTTGCCTGTTACTCCAGGTTTTCTTGACTTTGTACTTTTGCATTCCAGTCCCCTATAATGAAAAGGACATCTTTTTTGGGTGTTAGTTCTAAAAGGTCATGTAGGTCTTCATAGAACCATTCAACTTCAGCTTCTTCAGCATTATTGGTTGGGGCATAGACTTGGGTTACCTTGATATTAAATGGTTTGCCTTGGAAATGAACAGAGATCATTCTGTTGTTTTTGAGATTGCATCCAAGTACTGCATTTTGGACTCTTTTGTTGACTATGAGGGCTGCTCCATTTCTTCTAAGGGATTCTTGCCCACAGTAGTAGATATAATGGCCATCTGAGTTAAATTCACCCATTCCCGTCCATTTTAGTTCACCGATTCCTAGAATGTCGACGTTCACCCTTGCCATCTCCTGTTTGACCACTTCCAATTTCCCTTCATTCATGGACCTAACATTCCAGGTTCCTATGCAATATTGCTCTTTACACCATTGGACCTTGTTTCTATCACCAGTCACATCCAGAAGTGGGTGTTGTTTTTGCCTTGGCTTTTTACCTTCATTCTTTCTGGAGTTATTTCTCCACTGATCTCCAGTAGCATATTGGGCACCTACTGACCTGGGGAGTTCATCGTTCAGTGTCCTATTATTTTGCCTTTTCATTCTGCTCATGGGGTTCTCAAGGCAAGAGTACTGCAGTGGTTTGCCATTCCCTTCTCCCGTGGACCACATTCTGTCCAGCCTCTCCACCATGGCCCATCCGTCTTGGGTGGCCCCACACGGCATGGCCTAGTTTCACTGCATTAGACAGGATGCGGACCTGTGATCAGATCGGCTGGTTGTCTGTGGTTGTGGTTTCGGTCCATCTGCCCCGACGCCCTCGCTCAGCACTATTCTCAAGTCATGTATCTTTTCTAGAGTCTGCTTCCTGGGACACTGATCAAGCTACTCCAGTTTTCTTACAGCTAGTACATTTCCCCATCATTTTACTTTCAACCTTTCTTTGTTTTCATAACATAAAGTGATCATTTTGCAAGTAACATTTGTGTCAGTTTTGTTTTATCTTAATCCATTTACTGTAAATGCAATTACTAATATTGATGTGTTGGTATCTGCCATTTGCTTTTAATTGATCCACATGCTTTATGTTCCTTTTTCTCCCCACCTTTTTTTCTTCCTTTAGTATTAATAAATGTGTTATTATTCCAGACTTCCCTTTTTCCTTTTGATTTTCAGCAGCTTTACTAGGAGTAGGGGTTTTCATACTCTTCCATTTATAGTTTTAAAAAAATTCTCTATCATTATATCTTCAAATATGACTTCTGTAGTTCTGTCTCTCTGTCTCTGTATCTCTTCTCTCTCTCCTACTCTTTCTTTTCCTTCTCATCTCTCATCTTTAGGATTCCTCTAAATCACTATATTCTAAGTTCTATCTAAAATTGTTGAACTTGTTCATTCACTTTTTAATCCTAGATATTTTATTTTAGGTTGGCAATGGTTCCATTGCTATTTTTATTTGTGTATGATTATTTGTTAATTTTTTCATCTTTTTACCTGTATAGTCTCTCCTTCTCTCTTTCCCCCTAAATACATTGATCATAGTTAAAATCCTTATGCATTTCTATCATGTGTGTCTCTGCATTCTCTTATCTCTTTTTTTCACTTTGGTCATTTGTCATGTTATCCTAACTTGTCAAATGTCATGTCATTTTTTAATTGAATACTATAAATTATATGTGAAAAAGTAAGATACTTCTGATACATTTTCTAACACCTGAAAGGATTTACCCTTTGTTTTGCTAGGCAGATGGGGGAAGGGGTGTGTATCACTCAAACATCTAAATATAACCTAAAACTGAGCTGTAACAAGTGTGGGTTGCAGTTCTGGTAACACTCAGTCCACCTCTGATTTCTCTGTCCCTATGACAGGGGCTTTCAGAGATTTCAGTTCAGAGCCTGGATTCTCTGGTAGCTCAGTACCCAAGAGAATGAGAAAGACTCTACTTTCCAAGTCTTTTTATATAGTTCTTTAGCCTCCTGTCCTTCATAACTTATCTACTGGGCAGATCTTTGAGGAGAAAACCTGCTGTGTGAGAGAGGCTCTCAAGACTCTAATTTTGTCACTCCAGCACCAGGTAACTCCCAAATTATGCTGGCTTCCTGTCACAACAATAGTCCTCTGCTTGCCCAAGCCCAGATTCTGAATCATTAAATTATGCAATGAATTGGCAAATTCCCAGAGAAAAAGAAGCTATAGATCCTTGGCTAACATTGAAATAGTCTCCACTCTTTAGAATTTTAGCATATTTAGTCCATGTTGTGTCAACAAATGCTGAATGCATTTACTGTCTCTTAAAAAACATTTTCCAGCTTTTAAAGTTGTATCCAGCAAGACCCAGCAAAACTCATTGGCCTGCTGTGAACTCCTCCATTCTCCGTGGAAGTGGAAAATTTTAGGTTTAATTCTCTATTTCATCATTTACTTAAAGTGCAACGCTGATAGACTTTCTTTAATGTTTCTTTACATCATTTTTATGTATAAAAGGAGAGGAGAATACAGTGAGCCTGTTAATGTTATTTGTTCAAGGGCTTGCAGGAATGTAACCTATTTCTGCTCAGTGATAGAACTAGAAGGACTTCGCTGGTGGCTCAGCTGTAAAGAATCCACCTGCAATGCAGGAGACACTGGTTAGATCGCTGGGCCAGGAAGATCCCCTGGAGGAGGGCATGGCAACCCACTTCAGTATTCTTGCCTGGAGAATCCCATGGGCAGAGGAGCCTGGTGGGCTACAGTTCATAGGGTCTTAAAGAGTCGGACATGACTGAAGTGACTACGCAAACATATACACTATTTCCCCCTAAAGATCACATAACTCCAAAATTTGAATAACAGAGATTCTTGACACAAAGTCCAAGGAGGGATTATATTTTTGGGGGGAGAAGAAGCAGCATTCTATGATTCCCAGTGGAATCTGGCCAGTGTCAGTGTTACCTGACATCATCTCTCATGCAAAGTTGTTCAGTCTACTCAAAGAGATCACATTGTTTGCAAGTAAGTATCCAGATCTGAAGTCTGAAGCTTAGAACTGCAAATGAAATATTCTGGGGGTAAACCAAGATATCACAGAATCCATTTGTTTTTCAGTTCTGAATGACTATACCAGGGAGAAGGATTCTAATGGTAGAGGATTCATGATTGCTATCCGAGGCATTTGAGGCCAGTTCCTGACTCCACTCCCTTTAATCAACCCTTTTAACTCTTAGGTCAACGGCATGAAAATGTGTGTGCTTTGAAAGGAATCCATCCAGCTGCCAGCTCATTCCTGTGACTCTGAACTCATTTAACTGCTCCCGATAGAGACACTAACATTTTCTGTAAATCTTTCTCTGATGCTATGCAGAACGACAGATCAGAATGTTAACTCTGATAGGACCTTGTACCACCTTCTGTCTCAGACTACTCACTAGAGTGTTTTCAACTTAATATTTCCTGTTTTATTTTCTTCCTATTTTTCAACCTTATTATTCTCTTGCCACTGGTATAAAAAACCAGACCCAGCTGCTGCCCCAGTGCAACGACTCCGTGTATGAAGCAGCAGGGTCGGCAGCCTCAGAGGAGAGCGCCCCCTACTGCTCAGGTGGGGGTCCTACAGGACAGAAGACCCTTCTCAACCCCTGGTGTCATCACCCCATCGTCCTGTTTCTCTCTGCTCAGACAGCAGACAGCTCCGCCTGGTGGACGGAGGCAGTCCCTGCGCCGGGAGAGTGGAGATCCTTGACCAGGGCTCCTGGGGCTCCATCTGTGATGACTACTGGGACCTGGACGATGCCCGCGTGGTGTGCAGGCAGCTGAGCTGTGGAGAAGCCCTGGATGCCCCTATCTCTTCTTACTTCGGGACGGGATCAGGGCCCATCTGGCTGGATGAAGTGAACTGCAGAGGAGAGGAGTCCCAAGTGTGGAGGTGCCCTTCCTGGGGATGGCAGCAACACAACTGCGATCATCAGGAAGATGCAGGAGTCATCTGCTCAGGTATGGTCAGTTCTTTGTCCACCGGCTGAGAAAATGGAAAGTTCCAAGAGAGCTGGTGTCTGGTCAGCAGGGCAATAGGAGATAGGTGGGCTAGATGGGACTGAGGCACCTCCCCATCCTCCCTGAGTGCACTGTGGCTGTGAGTGATGAGCTTCATTTACTTTCCTCTTATAAATCTCTGCTATTCTTTTCTTCTCCAGTGGACTTACCTGATGCTAAAATAGCTTTATTTATTCTCCCAATTAAAATAAATCCTCATAATTTTTTTTCATAATTCACTTTTTCTAAGAGTGAAACATATGCTAACTGCCACATACACATTCTCTTTGTACAGGGAGGCTATGAGAAGGAGGGACAAAAATGAGGATGTACTTTCCTGGGTGGAGTTGTTTCTGTACAAACAATGTGAGACATTATTTTGCACTAGGCTAGCAGGAGTGGGGAGAAGGCAAATGGCATCCCACTCCAGTGCTCTTGCCTGGAAAATCCCATGGACGGAGGAGCCTGGTAGGCTGTCGTCCATGGGGTCGCTAAGAGTCGGACACAGTGAGCGACTTCACTTTCACTTTTCACTTTCATGCATTGGAGAAGGAAATGGCAACCCACTCCACTGTTCTTGCCTGGAGAATCCTAGGGATGGGGGAGCCTGATGGGTTGCCATCTATGGGGTCACACAGAGTCGGACACAACTGAAGAGACTTCACAGCAGCAGCAGCAGTAGGAGTGGAGTCTACTCTTACTATAGGAGGATATCATTTACATATATAGAGGTGATCCCTAAAGGGATATCATTTAACAAATCAAGATTCTTATGGATTTGTGCCAGATTTCAAGTTTCCTTTGCATCAGTTCAGTTCAGTAGAGTCGCTCAGTCGTGTCCGATTCTTTGCGACCCCATGAATTGCAGCATGCTAGGCCTCCCTGTCCATCACCAACTCCCGGAGTTTACTCAAATTCATGCCCATTGAGTTGGTGATGCCATCCAGCCATCTTATCCTCTGTCGTCCCGTTCTCCTCCTGCCCCCAATCCCTCCCAGCATCAGGGTCTTTTCCAATGAGTCAACTCTTTGCATGAGGTGGCCAAAGTATTGGCGTTTCAGCTTCAGCATCAGTACTTCCAATGAACACCCAGAACTCATCTCCTTCAGGATGGACTGGTTGGATCTCCTTGCAGTCCAAGGGACTCTCAAGAGTCTTCTCCAACACCACAGTTCAAAAGCATCAATTTTTCGGCACTCAGCTTTCTTCACAGTCCAACTCTCACATCCATACATGACCACGGGACAAGCCTATGCCCCAACCAGTAATGCTTAAGAAGCCGAAGTTGAACGGTTCTATGAAGACTGACAAGACCTTTTAGAACTAACACCCAAAAAAGATGTCCTTTTCATTATAGGGGACTGGAACACAAAAGTAGGAAGTCAAGAAACACCTGGAGTAACAGGCAAATTTGGCCTTGGAGTATGGAATGAAGCAGGGCAAATGGTAATAGAGTTTTGCCAATAGAACGCACCAGTCATAGCAAACACCCTCTTCCAACAACACAAGTGAAGACTCTACACATGGACATCACCAGATGGCCAACACTGAAATCAGATTGATTATATTCTTTGCAGCCAAAGATGGAGAAGCTCTATACAGTCAGCAAAAACAAGACCAGGAGCTGACTGTGGCTCAGATCATGAACTCCTTATTGCCAAATTCAGACTTAAACTGAAGAGAGTAGGGATAACCACTAGACCATTCAGCTATGACCTAAATCAAATCCCTTATGACTATACAGTGGAAGTGAGAAATAGATTTAAGGGACTAGATCTGATAGACAGAGGGCCTGATGAACTATGGACGGAGGTTCATGACATTGTACAGGAGACAGGGATCAAGACCATCCCCATAGAAAAGAAATGCGAAAAGGCAAAATGGTTATATGAGGAGGCCTTACAAATAGCTGTGAAACAAAGAGAAGCAAAAAGCAAAGGAGAAAAGGAAAGATATTCCCATTTGAATTCAGAGTTACAAAGAATAGCAGGGAGAGATAAGAAAACCTTCCTCAGCAATCAGTGCAAAGAAATAGAGGAAAACAACAGAAGGGGAAGACTAGAGATCTCTTTAAGAAAATCAGAGATACCAAAGGAACATTTTATGCAAAAATGGGCTCAATAAAGGACAGAAAATGTATGAACCTAACAGAAGCAGAAGATGTTAAGAAGAGGTGGCAAGAATACACAGAAGAACTATACAAAAAAGATCTTCATGACCCAGATAATCATAATGGTGTGATCACTCACCTAGAGCCAGACATCCTGGAATGTGAAGTCAAGTGGGCCTTAGGAAGCATCACTACAAACAAAGCTAGTGGAGGTGATGGAATTCCAGTTGAGCTATTTCAAATCCTGAAAGATGACGCTGTGAAAATGCTGCACTCAATATGCCAGCAAATTGGGAAAACTCAGCAGTGGCCACAGGACTGGAAAAGGTCAGTTTTCATTCCAATCCCTAAGAAAGGCAATCCCAAAGAATGCTCAAACTACCGCACAACTGCACTCATCTCACACGCTAGTAAAATAATGCTCAAAATTCTCCAAGCCAGGCTTCAACAACATGTGAACCGAGAACATCCAGATGTTCAAGCTGGTTTTAGAAAAGGCAGAGGAACCGGAGATCAAATTGCCAACATCCACTGGATCATCGAAAGAGCATGGGAGTTCCAGAAAAACATCTATTTCTGCTTCATTGACGACGCCAAAGCCTTCGACTGTGTGGATCACAATAAACTGTGGAGAATTCTGAAAGAGATGGGTATACCAGACCACCTGACCTGCCTCTTGAGAAACCTGTATGCAGGTCAGGAAGCAACAGTTAGAACTGAACATGGAACAACAGATTGGTTCCAAATAGGAAAAGGAATACATCAAGGCTGTATATTGTCACCCTGCTTATCTAACTTATATGCAGAGTACCTCATGAGAAACGCTGGGCTGGAAGAAGCACAAGCTGGAATTAAGATTGCCGAGAGAAATATCAATAACCTCAGATATGCAGATGATACCACCCTTATGGCAGAGAGTGAAGAGGAACTAAAAAGCCTCTTGATGAAAGTGAAAGAGGAGAGTGAAAAAGTTGGCTTAAAGCTCAACATTCAGAAAACTAAGATCATGGCATCTGGTCTCATCACCTCATGGGAAATAGATGGGAAGACAGTGGAAACAGTGTCAGACTTTATTTTTTGGGGCTCCAAAATCACTGCAGATGGTGACTGCAGCCATGAAATTAAAAGATGCTTCCTTTGCATATTTAGATGTAAATGTTCATAGTTCTTTGATGGTAGAAATAGAGAGCTGTGAATGAAATGCTCTGAGTCATATATTCTTTCATTGTTACTAGAAAAGTCTCTCTCCCCAATTTTTCCTTTAAGATATCTGTATAAATGTAAACTTTAGAGGAACACTTAGCCACGCACTGGCAAGTCAAAGGTGGAGGGAATAAAACATGAATTTCTGTGTTTTATGATAAGAGATTATGTAGTTTATATTTGATGATTTCAAAGATATAAGAGACTTGTGTTTGGGGGCTTATTTGGAGCAAGAGGACAAATGTAGTTTTTGAAGAAGGTGGAGCAGGTTTTACAGTAGCTGGGAGGAAGGGGAATGGCAATGGGAGCTGACGAAGGCAACTGTGAGGTTCTCTGAGCAGCACTGAGGGCCCAGGTGTGGTGTGGAAGATGCTGTGTGTGCCTAAGGACACAAGACGTCTACACAGCAAGAGACCAGACAAAGATATGTCTTCATTATATTTAATATCTTTACTCATCACATCAGCCTTCTATTTAATAATTTTCTTGGAATTTTCACACACTTATTCTTCCATGTAAATTTTAAAATCAAGTAGAAAATAAAAAAGAAATAATATGTCTCAGAAGTCTCTATCCTAATATATCCTAAGACTTTATTGATTATCCAGCACATGTCTGAATAATTAACTTTTATCAGGGTATATAAAACAGAATACAAGAAACACTTCTCTCTTTGTCTTTCTAAATTTTTAATCTCGTGCAATTAATATAACAATATCAACAACCTTGGATATGCAGATGACATCACCCTAAATGGCAGAAAGTGAAGAGGAACTAAAGAGCCTCTTGATGAAAGTGAAAGAGGAGAGTGAAAAAGCTGACTTGAAACTCAGCATTCAAAAAACTAAGATTATGGATCCTGTCCCATCACTTCATGGCAAAAAGATGGGGAAAAAATGAAAACTGTGACAGACTTTATTTTCTTGGGCTCCAAAATCACTCTGGACAGTGACTGCAGTCATGAAATTAAAAGATGCTTGTTCCTTGGAAGAAAAGCTATGACAAACCTAGACAGTATATTAAAAAACAGAGACATTACTTTGAGACAAATGTCCATCTAGTCAAAGCTATGGTTATTTCAATAGTCATGTATGGATGTAAGAGTTAGACCATAAAGAAGGCTGAACACGGAAAAACTGATGCTTTTGAACTGTGGTGTTGGAGAAGACTCTTGAGAGTCCCCTGGTCTGCAAGGAGATCAAACCAGTCAATCCTAAAGGAAATCAACCCTGATATTAACTGAAAGGACTGATGCTGAAGCTGAAGCTCCAATACTTTGGCCACCTGATATGAAGAACTGATTCATTGGAAAAGACCCTGATGCTGGGAAAGATAGGAGGCTGGTGGAGAAGGGGGCGACAGAAGATGATATGGTTAGTTGGCATCACCGACTTGATGGACATGAGTTTGAGCAAACTTAGAGAGATAGTGAAGGACAGGGAAGCCTGTCATTCTGCAATCCTTGGGGTAGCAAAGAGTCGGACATGACTTCACTTTCTGCCATAACAAGAACCAGTTAAATAAAAACTCATTATCTAGGATGTGTAGCACCTGTGACCAAACTCTCAGCCAGAATAGATTAGGGGTCCTAACCTGGGCCTCTCTGGGGAGATGGAAATGGATAAATGATAAAAGGCAAGCAGATCATCCTCTCTCTCATCATTCATTCTTGTATGAGTGGTCAAGCTAATCCTTCAATTCTTTAATTTCTGCAATGCCATTTCTGTTCTCTCCTGCTTTCTATGCTGCTGCTGCTGCTGCTAAGTCGCTTCAGTCGTGTCCAACTCTGTGCGACCCATAGACAGAAGCCCACCAGGCTCCCCCGTCCCTGGGATTTTCCAGGCAAGAACACTGGAGTGGGTTGCTATTGCCTTTTCCGCCTGCTCTCTATAGTAGATTTTTATTCTGTTACATCATTCTTTTTGAGACTTCAAAGTTCACAAACTTATGCAATCAGAGTCCTTCACCAGAACAAATTCCACCATGTACATGAATAATCATGAGCATACTCAGAAACCAGGAAAATTATTTTAAAAGTTGTTCTTTATGATGTGCAAATGTTTTCCTATTGGATTACCTTTTCTCCATCCAAAATATGGTCTCTGAAGGATGAAACATTTTCATCAGTCTTTTCTTTGGTCTCTCTCTCATACTCCATCCACTCTGCGTTTAACCTACCACTCACTCCACCTCACTCCCTACAGAAGTTCTTTCCTTTTGGAGTTTCCTTTCCATCTATTTGTAGCTCTTAAGCTTGTTTTTTCTTTTCTGCATTGGGAGAAATGGGAAAGGGTAGCAGGGTTATATGGCAAATGGGAGGAGCACAGGGGATAATAAGTGTTAAAATCTTGTTGAACAAGTCTTTTTTCCCCCAAATCTTTCTCTGTTTCATTCCTGTTGAGGCTTTTGCAATTTAGAAATCTCTAAAGTATATATGGCTTGTTTTCTGTCTGCTCTCTTCCTCTCACTCTCCTTTTTTATAGCTTGCTGGCCCTTTATCTCAGAAATCCAAATAGGAAAAGCATATGCAGTTAGCATATAGATAAGTTTAGAATACATTAAATTATTATTACTCTTTCATATTTGCTGAGAATCTCCTGTCTAGTATGAAGTAATCAAGTAACTCAATTGTCTTGCATAATCCCACTGAGACCTCACTTTCTCCCAGGTGTCTTGATAAATCCTAGGTTTTTAAGAAAGATGCCTTGGACCATTCCCTCCCTTTCCTATGACTCTGAGCATTTGTCATTTCTAAACTTACCTGTGGACAACTTCTTTCACAATTAGATTATAATACCTGCACTCAGATCCAGCCCGTGTGATTTTCCCTGTCCTCAGTGGCTTGAATATTGGCTCTGAGAGAAAACTGGCTAGAATTTTAGCCTCAGAAATCTCAGGATGGTCCTCTAAACTTCTAAACTTCTCTGGCTCTTAGGCCTCTTGATTCCCATGGACCTTTTTAACTCTCAGTTCAGCTCTGTACCCAAGTTTGAATATCTACCACTGTGCAGTTTCTTTGGGCACTGTAGTTTCCAGGCTCCCAGATAGGAATTAACATTCCTAACCAAAATATATATTCTTGGGATTCAGCCACTCCTAACAGATCCTTCAGTCCTTCTGGATATCTCTTCAGAAACTTGCTCATGAAAATGCAGTTTGACAATGACAGGCAAATTCTCTCTTCTTATCCCCTCTTATTCGACAGTTGGAAAAAAAGCTTTCACACCATTGCCTGTGAGATGTTGTTTCGAACTGTCAAGCCAGGTTCATGAACACTCACTGAGTTTGTTGTTCTTTGTTTCTTTTAGGATTTGTGCGTCTGGCTGGAGGGGATGGACCCTGCTCAGGGCAAGTAGAAGTGTATTCTGGAGAAGCCTGGACCCCAGTGTCTGATGGGAACTTCACACTCCCCACTGCCCAGGTCATCTGTGCAGAGCTGGGATGTGGCAAGGCTGTGTCTGTCCTGGGACATGAGCTCTTCGGAGAGTCCGATGACTGGGTCCAGGCTGAAGAGTTCAGATGTGAAGGGGAGGAGCCTGAGCTCCGGGTCTGCCCCAGAGCGCCCTGTCCAGGGGGCAGGTGTCAGCACAGTGGAGTTGCTCAGGTTGTCTGTTCAGGTGAGATGCATGTCAGGACTTAGCCTCTATGTAAACTCAGTTCAAGCTAAAAAAGAAATCAGATTTTGCTGAAATCCTGTCTTTTTCTATCAGTGTACACAGATGTCCGGCTTCTGAAACATGGCACCTCTCAGTGTGAGGGGCGGGTGGAGATGAATATTTCTGGACAATGGAGAGCTCTCTGTGCCTCCCACTGGAGTCTGGCCAATGCCAATGTTGTCTGTCGTCAGCTCAGCTGTGGCGTCGCCGTCTCCACCCCAAACGGAGCAGAAGGAAGTGATCAACTCTGGAAAGCCCGATTTCACTGCTCAGGGGCTGAGTCCTTCCTGTGGCAATGCCCTGTGACTGCCCTGGGTGTTCCTGACTGTTTCCATGGCAACACGGCCTCTGTGATCTGCTCAGGTAAGACAGGGAAGGGCTACTGTACTTAGGATGCTCCTGGAGTGAAATCTCCCCAGAGCAGAGAGTAAAGGAGAACAGGCTTAAAAATAAAGATATTCTGTAGTGAAATGTTTAATCTTGTTACTGAACTCAGGTTTCAGCTGCTCATTACTCAAGAATCTAACACTGAGAGACAAACATGGGGTAAAATTAAAGACAGCTTTGTTGAGGAAACCAGCAGTTCTGGGAGACAGGGGACTAATGTGATAAAGAACCAGGTCCCCCTTGCTGATCAGAGGCAAGAGTTTTTAAATGGGAATTTCAGGAGTGCACAGGTGGAGGCAGGGGACAGGTTACCTGCAGAATAGCACAGCTAGCTCCGACAGTCATCTTGAAATAGGTCTGATCAGTGTCACCTTTATTGTTTGGAATACAGTTAATCATCAGTTCTATGTCGGTCTGTTCCAATTTCCTTGAGGCCAATTCTTGGAATTGTGCAAGATGAAGAAGATTATGGGCTTCCCTGTTGACTCAGATGGTAAAGAATCTGCTTGCAATGCAAGAGACTCAGGTTTGATCCCTGGGTTGGGAAGATCCCCTGGAGAAGGAAATGGCACCCCACTAGTCTGGTCATCATGTAATTTACTTCTACCACCTGGTTGGGATTTCAGTATCTGCACAAAAGCTCAAAGGATGTGGCTCAGAACGTTAGCTATAGCCCATGAGGAGGAACTAAAAATCCTTGACTTTGTTTAGGGTTAAACTATTATTCTTTTATCCTATTTGACGGTTTTCCTTTGTTTCCGAAATTTTCTCATTTCTGTGATCAAATTGATTCTTTGGCTAAGGATTTTCTACAGACAGAAGCAAGTGGAGGACATGAGGGTGGTCTGTCCTGAGAAGGCTCCGTTAAGGTCCTGTTCCATAACCTTCTCATTGTTCACTCATTTTTTCAAGGGGAAGAAGTGCTAAGAAATGCTAAGAAGTGCTATGTCAGGGAAAGAAATACTTAGATGAATAATATTTTTATGAAATATTATTATTTAAGGATAATAATAGAGAACAAAGTACAAACAATAAGTGTACACCTAGGTCATGTTCCCCAACCCAGATCTACAAAGAGAACATTCACAGCACCACAGAATCACTATTGCCTCCCAAGAGCTGTGTCCTCCCCCTCTCCAGGGAAGACTGCTTACCTAAGACTTGTACTGTCATAGAATAATTTGTCAGTTTTTGAACTTTATGTATAAACATACAGAATGTTTTCTTTCGTGTCTAATTTCTTTGATTTCAAACTGTGTTTGAAATTCACTCATGATGTTGTTTATGGCAACACGGTATTCAGTTTTATTATGATAGTGTAATCCTTTGAATGATCACATGACCATGCGTTGATCCATTCAACTAATGGCAGAGATTTGAGTTTGTCGCCAGGTTTTGACTATTACAAATACAGTGGTGCAAACTACCGTGATGATGACTTTTGGAACAAATATTTATTATGTTTTTTGTGTGTTTAATTCTGTCTTATATTTTTATTTTCTTAAAGGTATGCTGTACTTCAGTGAGCCAAGTTACTAATCTTAAGCTTGACTTGTCACCTTTTTTACTGTACATGTAGTGCTCCTTCAGTCAGTCAGTTCAGTTCAGTTGCTCAGTCATGTCTGACTCTTTGCGACCCCATGGACTGCAGCACATCAAGCTTCCCTGTCCTTCATTATCTCCCGCATCTTGTTCAAGCTCATATCCATTGAGTTGGGGATACCACCCACTCATCTCATCTTCTGTCATCTCCTTCTCCTCCTGCCTTCAATATTTTTCAGCATCAGGGTCTTTTCCAATGAGTCAGTTCTTCCCATCATCTGGCCAAAGTATTAGAGCTTCAATTTCAGCATTAGTCCTTCCAATGAATATTCAGGACTGATTTCCTTTAGGATTGACTGGCTTAATATCCTTGAAGTTCAAGGGACTCTCAAGAGTCTTCTCCAACACCACAGTTCACAAGCATCAATTCTTCAGGGCTCAACTTTCTTTATGGTCCAACTCTCACATCCATACATAACTACTGGAGAAACTATAGCTTTGTTGGACCTTTGTTGGCAAAGTAACATCTCTGCTTTTTAATATGCTATCTAGGTTTGTCATAGCTTTTCTTCCACTGAAGCAAGCATCTTTTAGTTTCATGGCTGCAGTCACCATTTGCAGTGATTTTGGAGTCCAAGAAAATAAAGTCTGTCACTGTTTTCATTGTTTCCCCATGTATTTGCCATGAAGTGATGGGACAAGATGCCATGATCTTCATTTTCTGAATGTTGAGTTTCAAGCCAACATTTTCACTCACCTCTTTCACTTTCATCAAGAGGCTCTTTAATTCCTCTTCGCTTTCTGCCATAAGGGTGGTGTCATCTGCATATCTGAGGTTATTGATATTTCTCCCAGCAGTCTTGACTCCAGCTTCTGCTGCATCCATCCCGGCATTTCGCATGACTTACTCTGCATACAAGTTAAATAAGCAGAGTGACAATATACAGCCTTGACGTACTTCTGTCTCAGTTTTGAACCAGTCCATTGTTGCAGTCCACAGAGCTCCTTATATTCTTCTAGAAAGAACTTTGTCTACTCCAAAATCACAAAAATATTCTCTGAGAGTATCTCACAGAAGTGTAATTACTTTTCTTTTGCATATAATTATACACTGCTTCTAGGATTGATAACTGTGTAGGATAAGGGTCAAGTGTCATGCTTTCATATGGGCATCCAATTGACTCAAAATCTTTTTCTGGAAAGACTATTCCCTACTGCAGTGCCACCTTCATGATGAACGAAAGGGCACATATGTCTGAGTACTTCTTTTAGACTCTCTATTCTGTTCCACTGTGTCATTTGTCTATCCTTGCACCTGTCCCACATTTTCTTTTTTTTCCCCACGTTTTCTTAATTATTGTAACTTTATAGTAAATCTTGAACCTTCCCTGGTGGCTCAGATGGTAAAGAATCTGTCTGCAAGGCGGGAGACCTGGGTTTGATCCCTGGGTTGGGAAGATCCCCTGGAGAAGGGCATGGCAACCGACTCCAGTATTCTTGCCTGGAGAGTCCCCATGGAGAGAGGAGCTTGGCGGGCTATAGTCCCCTGTGTCACAAAGAATCAGAAATGACTGAGTGACTAAGCACACATAGTAAACTCGGGTAACTTTAATTTAAAGAAGTTATGTTGTTGTTCTTGCTAACTGCCTTGGTCTTTCTTGGTTTTTGTATTTTCTATACATTTTTGAGCTGAAGCTCCAATACTTTGCCACCTGATGTGAAGAGCTGACTCACTAGCAAAGACCCTGATGCTGGGAAAGACTGAAGGCAGGAGGAGAAGGGGACAACAGAAGATGAGATGGTTGGATGGCATCACTGACTCAATGGACACGAGTTTGGGTAAACTCTGGGAGTTGGTGATGGACAGGGAAGCCTGGCTTGCTGCAGTCCATGGGGTTGCAAAGAGTCAGACATGACTGAGTGACTGAAAAACAACATAAATTTTGAATCATCTTGTCCTGTTTCACACACACAAAAGCATCAGAGAATTTTATTGAGGTTAGCTTTAATCTGTATATAAATTTGAGAATGATTTATTTTGACAACATTGAGTTTCCCAATTCATTGGCAAAATATATCCTTTCATTCAGTTAGGTCTTGAATTTCTCTCAGATGTTTTGCACATCTTTACCTAGGTTTTCTCCTAGGCATTTTATGGGTTTGATGTTACTAGTATTTCCTTTAGTGAAGGTTTTCTAGGAATGAATTCTCTCTGAACTTTATCTGGATTCCCCAAATGTTAGGTTAGTACTTTGCTTTAATCCTTCTTTCGTTCTTTCCTCTCCCTCTCTCTCTCACTCTAGTTTTCTCTCTCTTTCTCTGTCTTGCTCTAGCTTTTCCTCTCTCTCCTCCTTTGTTTCTCTCCTGCCCCATTTTCCCCCTGAGTATGTAAAATCTTTCTGGATTAAGTTGCAGACAGGATGCTCCTTTATCCCTCCCGTTCCCCAACAACAACAAAAAATACTTCAGGGAATTTCCTTACATAATCACAGTTCAATCAAACCTTTAGAGATATCAGCCCCAGATAACATCTAAGTGCAACCACATGAGAAACCCCAAAGATAGAACTGCCAAGTTGAGTCTTTCCCAAATTACTGACCAGAAAATCATGATGAAAATTAAAAAAAAAAAAATCCTTCAACTGCTAAGTGTGGGGGGAAACTTTGTTATACAGTATTGTTAACCAGGCACTTACCATGTGATCAGCTTTTCTATATAGAGGAACACTTGTCCTCTCATCTTCCATTTTACTATTTCTACTTCATATTGATCTAATGTGCTAATAAACTCATTGTCTAGTTCTTAATTTCAGCTGTAGAATTTTCATTTGCTTTTGTTATCATTTCTCTGCCAAGAAACACATCTTGTTAATTAACTCTTGGAGCACTTTAATCATGGCTATTTAAATTCTCTGTCAGACTTTTAGAGGAAAACATAGGCAGAAGATTCTTTGACATAAATTACAACAAGATCTTTTTTGACCAACTTTCTGGAGTAAAGAAAGTAAAAACAAAAATAAACAAAGAGGACCCAGTTAAACTTAAAAGCTTTTGTGTAGCAAAGGAAACCATAAACAGAACAAAAAGACAACTGTTAGAATGGGAGAAAATATTTGCCACTAAAATGAAGCAACTAACAAGCGACTAATCTTGAAAATGCACAAACAACTCAATATCAACAAACCAAACTGCTCAATTAAAAAATGGGAAAAAGACCTAAACAGACATTTCTCCAGACATGCAGATGGCTAACAACAACATGAAAAGATGTTCAACATCACTAATTATTCAGTTCAGTTCAGTTGCTCAGTCGTGTCTGACTCTTTGCGACCCCATTGACTGAAGCACGAGAGGCCTCCCTGTCCATCACCAACTCCCGGAGATTACTCAAACTCATGTCCACTGAGTTGGTGATGCCATCCAGCAACCTCATCCTCTGTTGTCCCCTTCTCCTCCTGCCCTCAATCTTTCCCAGCATCAGGGTCTTTTCCAAGGAGTCAGTTCTTCACATCAGCTGGCCAAAGTACCAGAGCTTCAGCTTTAGCATCAGTCCTTCCAGTGAACATTCAGGACTGATCTCCTTTAGGATGGACTGGTTGGATCTCCTTGCAGTCCTAGGGACTTTCAAGAGTCTTCTCCAACACCACAGTTCAAAAGCATCAATTCTTTGGTGCTCAGTTTTCTTTATAGTCCAATTCTCACATCCATACATGACCACTGGAAAAACCACAACCTTGACTAGATAGACCTTTGTTGGCAAAGTAATGTCTCTGCTTTTTAATATGCTGTCTAGGTTGGTCATAACTTTTCTTCCAAGAAGTAAGTGTCTTTTAATTTCATGGCTGCAGTCAACATCTACAGTGATTTTGGAGCCCCCCCAAAATAAAGTCAGCCACTATTTCCACTGTTTCCCCATCTCTTTGCCATGAAGTGATGGGGCCGGATGCCATGATCTTTGTTTTCTGAGTGTTGAGCTTTAAGCCAACTTTTTCACCCTCCTCTTTCACTTTCATCAAGAGGCTCTTTAGTTCTTCACTTTCTGCCATAAGGGTGGTGTCATCTGCATATCTGAGGTTATTGATATTTCTCCCAGCAGTCTTGGTTCCAGCTTGTGCTTCATCCAGCCCAGCATTTCTCATGATGTACTCTGCATATAAGTTAAATAAGCAGGGTGACAATATACAGCCTTGACGTACTCTTTTTCCTGTTTGGAACCAGTCTGTTGTTCCATGTCCAGTTCTAACTGTTGCTTCCTGACCTGCATACAGCTTTCTCAAGAGGCAGGTCAGGTGGTCCCATCTCTTTTAGAATTTTCCACAATTTATTGTAATGCACACAGTCAAAGGCTTTGGCATAGCCAATAAAGCAGAAATAGATGTTTTTTTTTCTGGAACTCTCTGCTTTTTTGAGGATCCAGCGCATGTTGGCAATTTGATCTCTTGTTCCTCTGCCTTTTCTAAAACCAGCTTGAACATCTGGAAATTCATGGTTCACATGTTGTTGAAGCCTGGCTTGGAGAATTTTGAGCATTAGTTTGCTAGTGTGTGAGATGAGTCCAGTTGTGTGGTAGTTTAAGCATTCTTTCGCATTGCCTTTCTTTGGGATTGGAATGAAAACTGACCTTTTCCAGTCCTGTGGCCACTCCTGAGTATTCCAAATTTACTGGCATGTTGCGTTCAGCACTTTCACAGCATCATCTTTTAGGATTTGAAATAGGATTGTTATGTAGAATGAAGTAAATCAGAAAAAGAAAAACAAATACTGTATAACATCATTTATATGAGGAATCTAGAAAAATGGTAGAGATGAACTTACTGCAAAGCAGAAATAGAGACACCAATATAGAGAACATCAAATGGATACTAAGAGGGGAAATGAAGAGTGGGATGAACTGGGACATTGAGATTGACATATATACACTACTGATGTGCTGTGCTGGGCACTTAGTCGCTGAATCATATCTGACTCTGCAACCCCATGGGCTGTAGCCTGCCAGGCTCCTCTGTCCGTGGGGATTCTCCAGGAAAGAACTGTGGAGTGGGTTGCCATACCCTCCTCCAGGGGATCTTCCCAAGCCAAGGATCAAACCCAGGTCTCTTGCATTGCAGGCGGATTCTTTACTGCCTGAGCCATCAGACTCAGAAGCCCTACACTATTGATATTAAGTATAAAATTGATATTGCCTGGAGAATCCCATAGACATGGAGCCTGATAGGCTACAATCCATAGTGTCACAGAGTCAGACATGACTGAAATGACTTAGCATACATGCACACATAAACTTTGCCAACAAATGTCCTTCTAGTCAAGGCTATGGTTTTTCCAGTGGTCATGTATGGATGTGAGAGTTGGACTATAAGGAAAGCTGAGCACAGGAGAATTGATGCTTTTGAACTGTGGGGGTTGGAGAAGACTCTTGAGAGTCCCTTGGACTGCAAGGAGATCCATCCAGCCCATCCTAAAGGCGATCACTCCTGGGTATTCATTGGAAAGATTGATGTTGAAGCTGAAGCTTCAATACTTTGGCCACCTGATGCGAAGAGGTGACTCATTGGAAAAGACCCTGATGCTGGGAAAGATTGAAGGCAGGGGGAGAAGGGGACGACAGAGGATGAGACAGTTGGATGACATCATCGACTCTATGGGCATGGGTTTGGGTGGACTCCAGGAGTTGGTGATGGACAGGGAGGCCTGGCCTGCTGCGGTTCCTGTGGTCGCAAAGAGTTGGACAGGACTGAGCAACTGAACTGAGCATATAAAATAGATAAATAATAGCCTATTGTATAGCACAGGGAACTCTACTCAGTGCTCTGTGGTGACCTAAATAGGAAGTAAATCCAGGAAAGAGGGGAGATATATATATGTGTTGTTGCTTGGTCGCTGAGTTGCTTCTGTCTCTTTTGTGACCCCAAGGACTGTAGCCTGCCACACTCCTTTGTCCATAGGATTTCCCAGGTAAGAATGCTGGATTGGGTTGCCATTTCTTTCCCCAGAGCATCTTCCCAACCAGGGATGGAACCCCAGTCTCCTATTTGGCAGGCAGATTTTTTACCACTGAGTCACCTAGGAAACCCATATATGTATATATAACTTATTAAATTTGTTGTACAGTAGAAGCTACCACAACATTGTAAATCAATTATGCTCAAATAAAAATTAATAAAAATAAATAAAATAAATTCTCTGTCAGGTAACTCTAAGAGCCAAATACCCTGGGAAATTTTTTTAATGTTTCTTTTCCCTCTTGTTTTCCATGAGATCTCTTTTATATAAGTGTTTTTAAAATCACAAACATTGTAGATAAAAATTTTTGTACAAATCCTTCAGAAAGGATTTTGTTTTGCTTCTTCTATTTAGGTGTAGATTAAGGATAGAGCAACTTATTTAACTCATTCTTAGGGCAAAGCTTGGCTTAAAACAGGAATCATGGTATTGTCAGGACCAGGACTGTTCATAGAGAAAGGGAACACTAAGATTATGGTAACTTTACAGGTGTGTTACAGCTTTCATCTCAGCTCCATCACTAGGTCATTATTATTATTGTTTTTTTATTTTGAACTTTTTACTTTGTATTGGGTTTAGCCGATTAACAATGTTGTTATAGTTTCAGGTGAATAGCCAGGGACTCAGCCATACATATACATGTATCCATTTCCCCTCAAACTCCCCTCCTCTCCTAAAAATTATTTAGCTCAACTGAGTATCTTGATCTTCAACCCTCTCAACCCTCTAATCATCGCTGTTCCTTCAGGAAACCACACCCAGGTGCTGCCCCAGTGCAATGACTCCGTGTCTGAACCAGCAGGGTCTGCAGCCTCAGAGGAGAGCGCCCCCTACTGCTCAGGTGAGGGTCCCACAGGACAGAAGACCCTTCCCAATCCCCAGGTCACCGCCCCATTGTCCCATTTCTCTCTCCTCAGACAGCAGACAGCTCCGCCTGGTGGACGGGGGCGGTCCCTGCGCCGGGAGAGTGGAGATCCTTGAGCAGGGCTCCTGGGGCACCATCTGTGATGACGGCTGGGACATGGACGATGCCCAGGTGGTGTGCAGGCAGCTGGGCTGTGGAGACGCGCTCAATGCCACAGGGTCTGCTCACTTCGGGGCAGGGTCAGGGCCCATCTGGCTGGATGACGTGAACTGCACAGGAAAGGAGTCCTACGTGTGGAGGTGCCCTTCCCGAGGCTGGGGGCGGCACTACTGCAGACACAAGGAGGACGCGGGGGTCATCTGCTCAGGTCAGCACTCCACACTGTCCACAGGCTGGGGAAGGGATGGGGCCCTGGAGGACGGGAGTCTGAACCCTGAGGGAGAGATGCTGAAAGGACCTGAGAAGGAGGCTTCCCCCCATTGAGCCTGTGTTTCCAGCAGACATGAAGACGATGTGCTTTCCCTTCCTCCTGCAGCAGCTGAAATTCTGGTCCTTTCTTCTCAGTAGTGTTTCCTGGCAGAAGGTTTTCTCAGTTTTCCTTGAAATCAGGGCTCACTCTTCTGGTACATATGGTGGAGAAGTCTTAAAGCCAAGGTGCTAGTTTTTTTTGTTTTTTAACAAATTACCACATAGTTAATGGTTTAAAACAACATATTTCTTTCCTTACACTTCTGTAGCTTGGATGTCCAGCAGGAATCTCACTGGATGGGTTCAAGCTTTCAGTAGGGTCACATCACTTCTAGCCTCTGGGAAAGAATCTGTTTCTTGTCTTTTCAAGCTTCTAAAAACTGCCTGCCTGCCTTTGTTCATAACCCCCTTCTGTTCATCATCAGACCAGCAGTGCTCCACCTCTCTAACCGTTATACATATTCACATCTCCCTCTAGCAAAACGAGGAAAAGTATTCCATTGTAAAGGATAGTGAGTCTAAGAATGTGATTAGACTGTGCTCATCTGGTTAATCCACCATATTTCAGGTTAATCTCAAGGTCCTTACCTTAATCACATCTGTAAAGTCCCCTTTGCCAGATAAGGAAACAGACACAGGTCCATTTTCTATCTGTCTCCACATTGTCCACATCACATCCCTATCATACACTCTTTTAGATGTTTTGTCAGGAAGCAGGAGTCAGCTCCCTCTCCCTGCAGGTGTCCCCGCTGGTCTTCCTCCCAGTTCATGTACACTACATCATGATGGTAGAAATATTTAGAAAGACAGACACAGATGGTCAAAGTCAGATAAAAAGGAGACAGGTTTCACTCCGGTTATCTAATGGATTTGCTTCCTCAGCTGGGTCACAGATGAGTGTTCACAATTTTGGGGAGAGAGGAAAACCTGGAGCACTGAGTGCAGTGCTCACTGTGTCCTGTCTTTTCCATTTCCATCTTAGAGTTCCTGGCCCTCAGGATGGTGAGCGAGGACCAGGAGTGTGCTGGGTGGCTGGAAGTTTTCTACAACGGCACCTGGGGCAGTGTCTGCCGCAGCCCCATGGATGATGTCACCGTGTCCATCATCTGCAGTCAGCTTGGCTGTGGGGACAGTGGAAGTCTCTACACTTCTGTTGGTCTCAGGGAAGGTTCTAGACCCCGGTGGGTAGATGGAATCCAGTGTCGGAAAACTGACACCTCTCTCTGGCAGTGTCCTTCTGATCCTTGGAAATACAGTTCATGCTCTCCAAGGGAGGAAGCCTACATCTCATGTGCAGGTGACTCATGTCTGTTGCTGTGTCTGTCCCAACCCTGTAGGGTGTTATTAGTGAGATTTGATCTTTTAAAATCTAAGTGATGTGTTTGAGTTTATAAAATGAAGTTTGGATGGAGCTAATTTAATCCGCATGTTCCAAACTTGCTTTATTAAAAGTTTTTAATTGATCTAATTGACATAACATTATATTGCTTGTTGTGTACAACATAATGCTTATATATTTGTGTATATTGATAAATGATCACTACAGTAAGTCTAGTTATATCCATAACCATATATATAGTTAAATACTTTTCTTATATGATGAGGATGTTTAAGATGTATTTTCTCATCATCTTTCAAATAGACAGTATCATATTCACTATAGTCACCATGCTGTATGTTATATCTCTTCGCCTATTAATATTATAACTCAAGTTTATATCTTTTGACTACATTTGCCCACACCAAATCCCCCATCTCTGGCAGCCAGCAACTACTCAGTATCTCTGACCTTGCTTTTTGCTTTAAGGTTACACATATAAATGAGATTTTATGGTATTTTTCTTTCTCTGTCTGATTTGTTTCACTTAGCATAATGCCCTCAAGGTCCATCCTTGTTGAAACTGGCAAAATTTTCTTCTTTTTTATGGGTGGATATATGTCTATATTGCATTTTCTTTATCCATTCATCCATCAGTGAAGACTTACCTTGTTTGGCTCTTGTATACATTGCTATAAAATACTAAAAAGTAATGCTGTTCAAGTGCTGCAGTCACTATATCAGCAAATTTGGAAAATTCATCAGTGGCCACAGGACTGGAGAAGGTCAATTTTCATTCCAATCCTGAAGAAAGGCAATGCCAAAGAATGTTCAAACTACTGCACAATTGTGCTCATTTCACATGCTAGCAAGGTTATGCTCAAAGTCTTTCAAGCTAGGCTTCAGCAATAAGTGAATTGAGAACTTCCAAGATGTACAAGCTGGGTTTAGAAAAGGCAGAGGAACCAGAGATCAAATTGCCAACATTTGGAGAATCGTAGAGTAAGCCAGAGAATTCCAGGAAAACGTCTGCTTCATTGACTAGACTAAAACCTTTGACTGTGTGGATCACAACGAACTGTTGAAATTTCTTAAAGAGAGGAGAATACCAGAGCACCTTACCCGCCTCCTGAGAAACCTGTATGCAGGTCAAGAAGCAACAGTTGGAACTGGACATAAACAACCGACTGGTTCAAAATTGGGAAAGGAATTCATCAAGGCTGTATATCGTCACCCTGTTTATTTAACTTATATGTAGAGTACATCATGGGAACTGCCAGGCTGAATGAATCACAAGCTGAAATCAAGATTGCTGTGGGAGATATCAACAACCTCACATACGCAGATGATACCACTCTATTGGCAGAAAGAGAAGAGGAACTAAAGAGCTTCTTGTTGAGGGTCAAAGAGGCGAGTGAAAAAGCTGGCTTAAAGCTCAACATTCAACATTCTAAAAATTAAGATCATGGCATCTGGCCCCATCACTTCATGGCAAATAAAAAGGGAGAAAGTGGAATCAGATTTTCTTTTCTTGGGCTCCAAAGTCACTGCCGATGGTGACTGTAGCCATGAGATTAAAAGAGGCTTGCTCCTTGGAAGGACAGCTATGACACACCTAGACAGAGTATTCAAAAGCAGAGACATCACTTTGCAGACAAAGGCCCATATAGTCAAACTGATGTTTATTTCACTAGTCATGTATGGATGTGAGAGTTGGATTATAAAGAAGCTGAGTGCCCAAGAGTTGATGTTTTTGAATTGTGGTGCTTGGATGCCACAATTGAATTGAGAGTGTCTTGAGCAGCATGGAGATCAAACCAGTCTATCCTAAAGGAAGTCAACTCTGAATATTCATTGGAAGGACTGATGCTGAAGCTGAAGCTCCAATACCTTGGCTGCCTGATGAGAAGAGCTGACTTGTTGGAAAATACCCTGATGCTGAGAAAGACTGAAGGCAAAAGGAGAAGGGGGGCACAGAGGATGAGATAGTTAGATAGCATCACCAATTCAGTCGAGATGAATTTGAGCAAACTTTGGGAGAGAGTGAAGGACAGAGGAACCTGGTGTGCTGCAGTCCATGGGGTTGCAAAGAGTCAGACACAACCTAGCAACTGAACAAATATTGCTGCAGTGACCATTGGTTTTTCAAGTTAATGTTTCTGTCAGATGAATACCCCAAAGTGAAATTGCCGAATCGTATGGCAATTCTATTTTTAATTTTTGATGCACCTCAATACTGTTTCCATAGGGGTTGCATCAACTTACATTCCCTCTAACTGTGCAAAAGCTTTTCTGTCTCTTCACATTCTCCTCTACTCCTGTTATTTCTTCTTTTTGATAAAAACCTTTCTAGAGGATATGAGGTCATATCTCATTGTGGCTTTGATCTGTATTTTCTGATGATTATTAGTGTTGAGCATGTTTTCACGTACCCATTGGCAAGTTGTATGTATTCTTTAAAAAACATTATTTATCAGGTTGTCTGCCCGTTTTTTGAAAGTTATATTGTTTGATTTTTGCTACTGAGTTGTGTGAGTTCCTTGTATATTTTGGATAATAATTTTTATCAGAAATATAATATGTAAATATCTTCTCTAATTCCATAGGTTGCTTTTTCATTTTGTTGATGGTTTCCTTAATTGGGCAGAAGCTTTGTAGCCTTATGTGGTCCCAACTGCTTGTTTTCACTCTTGTTCTCTTTGATTTTGGTGTCAAATCCAAAAAATCCTCACAAAGACTGATGTCAACGATTTTATTTTCTGTTTTTGCCTGTAGAAATTTTATGGCTTCAGAACTTGTGATCAAGTCTTTAATCTATTTTGAGTTAATTTTTGTGAGTGATGTAAGCTAGTGGCTCCGTTTCATTCTTTTGCATGTGGCTGTCCAGTTTTCCCAAGGCCATTTACTGAAAAAACTGTCCTTTCCATTTCATTCTTTTGCATGTGGCTGTCCAGTTTTCCCAATGCCATTTAGTGAAAAAACTGTCCTTTCCTCATTGTATATTCTTGACTTCTTTGTCAAAAATTAATTGATTGTACAAATGTGGGTTTATTTCTGGGCTCTCTATTCTGTTCCATTGATCTCTGTGTCCATTTTTATGCCAACAACATACTGTTTTGATTAATATAGCTTTGTAATATAGTTTGAAAACAGGAAGCATGACACTTCCAGCTTTGTTACTCTTTCTCAAGATTCCTTTGGTACTCAGTGTCTTTTGTGGTTCCATGAAAATTTTAGGATTGTTTGTCTGTATATGTGAAAATATCCATTGAAATTTTGGTAAGGATTGCAGTGACTATGTCGATTGCTTTGGGTAGTATGGGCATGTTAATAATATTAGATCTTCCAATCTATGAGCACAGAATATCTTTCCATTTATTTGAGTCTTCTTCAGTATCTTTCATCAATGTCTTATAGTGTTCAGTGTACAGGTCTTTCGCTTCCTTGGTTAAATTTATTCCTCAATATTTTATTCATTTTCATGCAAATGCAAATAGAATTGTTTTCTCAGTTTTTCCTTATGGCAGTTTGTTGTTAGTACATAGAAAGGCAACTGATTTTTGTATATAGATTTTTCATTCTACAACTTTACTGAGTGTATTAGTTCTCATATCTTAGGTGAAGTCTTTAGGGTTTTCTATATATAATATCATGTAAGGGAGTCTCCTTCCTCATGAGTCTGATGGTAAAGAATCCATCTGCAATGCAAGAGACCCGGGTGTGATCCCTGGGTTGGGAAGATCCCCTGGAGGAGGGAATGGCAACCCACTCCAGTATTCCTGCCTGGAGAATCCCAATGGGCAGAGAAGCCTGGCAGGCTGCAGTCCTTGGGGTAGCAAAGAGTCAGACACGACTATATGCACTTTTCACAGTGCATATAGTGTCAGTTTTGCGTCTTCCTTTCAGATTTGGATGTCTGATTTTCTTTTATTGCCTGATGGATCTGGATGGGACTACCAAAACTAAGCTGAATAAAAGTGGTGAGAGTAGATAATTTTGTCTTGTGTTTGATTTCAGAGGAAAAGCTTTTGGTTTTGTACAGTCAAATATGATGTTAGCTGTGACCTTCTCATATGGCCTTAATTATATTGAGATGCAATCCTTCTATAACTACTTTGTAAAAGAGTTTTTATCATAAATGGATTTTGAATTTGTCAAACATTTTTTCTGCATCATTTGAGATATGATTTTTACCTTCATTTTGCTTATTTGGTGTATCACATTGATTAGGTTGTGAATGTTGAACTATCCTTGTATCCTTGGAACAAACATCACTTGATTATGGTGTATGATTCTTTTAGTGTATTGTCAAATTCAGTTTTCTAATATTTTGTTGAGGATTCTTGCACCTATATTTATCAGAGTATTAGACCATAATTTTCTTTTCTTGTGGTGTCCTTATCTGGTTTTGGTATCAGAATAATGTTGGCCTCATAAAATGAATTTGGAAGTGTTTCTTTCTTCTGGTTTTGGAAGGGTTTGAGAAGGCTCCACCACTAAATACTGTTACATTGGGAACTGGGATTTTGAAAATAAATGTTGAATGAAATAAATAAGTGTTGAGGAGGGCAACAAATAGTCAAACCATAGAACCTTACTTCCTTCAACATTTCTCTCTGTTTCTCTCTCTCCTTCCCTCCCCCTTCACATACACAAACACACACACCCCATTCAGGTACACCTTGAAAGGTATGCTGGATGTTGCCTGAAGCCTATAGCTAAGAGAATGTGGGGACAGATACTTCAAAAGCAGAGGCTCACTCCCTTCCTTGCCTCTCTTTTTTCATCTCTTTGTCTTTTCCATTTGAAAGCCAAAGAGGCATAAACTATTAGACCTTTTATTGATGATATTTTTCCTACAATTAAACACTGAGAATTGAGAGGTGGTAAAGTCTTTGACCATGAAAATGACCTTTGACCTCACAAAGGTCCCACCATCATTTTCTCAGAGGTTCTCTGAGTAGAGTGGGTAGGAGGTTTGATAGGATGATCTGGAAAGGAGATACAAATTTTGATACTTTATGACAGGTACTATTTACGCTTCTGGTTTTTTGTGTTGCTTTGAATTTGTATTGATTTCTCTCAGCTTCAATTCTTTTATATATACTTTTCAGTCTTTTGTTTATTATTTCTGCATCTTCTCAATACAAATTTTTCTCAGTAGGTTTTTTTTTTTACTCTATTGCAAAAATTTTTGCCTTACTCTGTGTACATACGTGTGTACATATATCTTCTTAGAATTCTACTAAGTCTTTCCTGTATATTTCCTTTTTAAGAGATTCCTAACCAACACTATGGGCTTTTCTGGTGGTTCAGACAGCAAAAAAACTGCCTGCAGTGCAGGAGACCTGGGTTCGATTCCTGGGTAGGGAAGATCCATCAGAGAAAGGAATAGCAATCTACTCCAGTATTCTTGCCTGGAAAATCCTATGGACAGTGTAGCCTGGTGGGCTGCATTCCATAGGTAACAAACAGTCAGACATGGCTGAGCAACTAACACACACACACATAACCAACACTGCATTGTAGATCAATTATCTTCCAATTAAAAATAAATTTAAAAAAAGAGTTTCCTTTTACAACACTAGTCTTCACTTGCCCACTTGATACACTGAATAGTAGGTAAGAGTAGCTTATAATCTATCTAATAACTTTCCATTAAAATTATGTATGTGAGATTTTGAATATAAATTAACTGTTCTTCTGGGCTGATTATTTTAATATGAGCTATTATCATAGACTATTTCCATTCATTTATATTTGGTTTACTATTTCACTGATTAGTGTGAATTTAAAGTTTTATTTTACTGAATTTTATTCATCTATTCATTCATTCAATAAATATTTATCAAGCCCCTATCTAGGTATTTAGCAAAGGTTTTCCATAGATATTTGTTGAATGAGTGCCTACAATGTGCAGGCACTGTCCTGACAGCAGAAACATGGCATATATAAGATACACAAGGTCCTTCTTCTAATGGAACTTCCATTCAGAGGGGTGTGTGTGTACATTTGAAGATGTCTGTGTTTATATTTGCTGTGGGAATGTGAAGACTGATAAACAAGTAAATATTTAAGGTAATTTCAGCTGGTGATCAGATGCAGTGAGTTTCAGCCCAGGAGATAATAAGCCTGTGTTTTCATGTGTCCTTTGCACTGAGTCAGACCTTAGATAATCTTATTTGGGGACAAGACCACGCCCAGCTGTCCCTGATCCACTGTTTCCCTGTTGTTTGCAGGAAGAAGACCCAAGAGCTGTCCAGCTGCTGCCCCCTGCACAGGTACGTCAGCCCCGCCCCCTCCCCAGGGCTCCCAGGGGCTCCTTCCTCCCACCAGGGGAGTCACAGGAGGGGCTGCTGCCTTTTCAGACAGAGAGAAGCTCCGGCTCAGGGGAGGAGACAGCGAGTGCTCAGGGCGGGTGGAGGTCTGGCACAGCGGCTCCTGGGGCACCGTGTGCGATGACTCCTGGAGCCTGGCAGAGGCCGAGGTGGTGTGTCAGCAGCTGGGCTGTGGCCCGGCCCTGGAAGCCGTGCGGGCCGCGGCGTTTGGCCCTGGAAACGGGAGCATCTGGCTGGACGAGGTGCGGTGCGGGGGCCGGGAGTCCTCCTTGTGGGACTGTGCTGCGGAGCCCTGGGGGCAGAGCGACTGCAAGCACGAGGAGGATGCTGGTGTGAGGTGCTCTGGTGAGTGAGGGGCTCGGGGTCCGTCCTGGGTGAGCTGGGGCAGCACAGGGGCAGTGGGCTGGGCCGGGCGTGGTGGGGAGTTTGTGTTCAAAGAGTGTCCGGGTGCTGGGGCTCTGATCTAGGACTGGGGAGCTGGGAGGACTGGAGCCTGGTGTTGTGGAGACTAGGGGGTGATTTCAGGCTCAGGAGAGAAAAATGGATTTGCCCTGATTTCTGGCCAATTCCCTTTTCTCACACTGCTGTTTTTCTCTTTAGGTGTAAGGAAAACAGTGCCCCCGACTGCAGCAGGTACTGGGAACACCCATGGGCGGGAGAGAATACTCAGGTCTGGGGACCTGTTCTGTGGGCCCTCTGACAGCTCAGGAGAGGAAAGAGCCTGAGGAGCCCTGGCTGGTGGGGAGGAGCCCAGGGCGATATGTTGGGGAACTCCTCTGCCTTGGTTCCTGGGGCCACATTTTTCTCATAACTGGGATACTAGGGAGATGGGTCCCTGTGTTGCAGAATCTAAGGTTCTCCCACCTGCCCCTGAGTGTTGCTCCTCATCAGTGAGGTGCGGGTCCCAGGACTGTTTGACGCTCTGTCTCCTGAAGCCCAAGGAGAAGAGATGAGCCGGGTCCTCAGAGGCTGTCTCGGCAGGGCAGCTCCCTGACAATCCCCAGCTCTGTCTCGGGGCCACACTGGCCGAGTGGAGTTGACTCATCTCAAGATGAGACCTGGGGGAGCCAGGTCACTGTCAGTGCACTTGTGTCTGAGGCTGGGATGCCATCGTCTGGAGCCCCTGGGAATGCTGGCACAAAGGGTTTCTCTGTGCCCAGGACCTTCTCTACACCCTGTTGCCTTGTTCTCTTTAGGATCCAGACCAGTTTCAAGTCCTCTCCCTGGCTTCTTCTCCCTGGCTGGGGTCCTCTGCCTCATCCTGGGGGCCCTTCTCTTCCTGGTCCTCATCATCCTGGTGACTCAGGTGCTCAGATGGAGAGCAGAGCGCAGAGGTGGGCTGCAGGGCGAACTGGGGACCAGGGAGCGTGTGTGCAGGCAGGAGACGGGGCAAGTGTGAGGAGGGGACCCTGGCCAGGTATCTGTTCTGATTCTGCAGAACTCCATGTGCTCCGTGCTGAGCTCTAAGGCCTGAGTAGACAGAGGTTCTTAGGACTGGGGCGTGAACTCTCATATGTCATAGCCTCTCCTATGAGACCAGACAGAGTTGTGGCTGAGCTGTGAATTCAGGTCAGATGAGGGGAGAAGGTGCTGACATGGCGCATGGGGTGGGAGATGATGCCGAGGTCCAGGCAGCTTCCGTGTGAGCATCGGGGACATGAAAGTGGACCAGTTGGACTGGGGTGTCTGGGGTGGCACCTCTGACCTGCTGGGGGATCTCTCAGCCTTATCCAGCTATGAAGATGCTTTTGCTGAAGCTGTGTATGAGGAGCTCGATTACCTTGTGACTCAGAAGGAGGGTCTTCTGGGCAGCCCAGGTGGGTGTCTCTGTCTGCCCTCCTGGGACCTCTGGTTGTCACACCCACTGGGTGTGCACATTTTCTCAGCATCTGCAGACCCGACACATTCCCCAGGTTCACAGAGGCGGCTCTCCAAAGTGGCAGGATGGCCTCTCACAGCCCCGTGAGCCCCCAGCCTCTGTCTACACTGCAAGAGCCAGACCCATCCCTTCTCAGCTTTAACACTGGTCCTATGGGTGTGGGAGGGTCATTCTATCTGTTGTGTGATGTTTTTCTCCACTTTAGGCTTCCTGTCCGATGGTGAGGACAACAATGACTCCAGATCCGCTCCAGGTAATAGAGGTGGACCTGCCTCAGCTGAGTGTTGTGGACGAGAGTTTCCCTCCTCATAGAGAGGAGATGTAAGGGGAAGAGTCTTCCTTTGATGGACCAGAGGGATCCCTTGTGTCTAGATAGGGTCTGTCCTTCTCCTTCTCTGGGTGTTCTGTGATGTCTCACATTTGGGGCTGGGCTCTCTGTGTTCAGAATCACAAGAGACACACACTGGCTTTAATAATAACATCTGTAAAGCACAGTTTGTCAAAATACTTTAGTAATGCTCAATGGTGGGAGAGTTGCTTTGAGATATATGTTTTCAATCAGGAAATATTAAGATATGTAAGGTCATGTTTTGGTTTATGGACACATTAAAATGAAACATGGTCTTAGAGAAAAAAATCTTTTAAAACAAGGAGTGACAGGTGCCTCTATTTAGCAGCTGAGAAATCCTGGGTCAGAAGGGATCTTAGGTATTTCCCAGACCAACCCACTTAGTGTGGTTTCATCTGACCCCTGCTCTGCTCTCAGAAGCCCCATATCAGAAGACCTATGCCCTTGGTGAGGATTATGATGATGCTGAAGAGGTACCGGTACCTGGGGCTCCTCCTGCCTCTCAGGGGAGTGAGGAGGAAGTGCTCCCAAAGAAGGAAGATGGGATGACGTCTCAGACCTGTGAGTGGAGTAGCTGATCCCCTGTAATCTTTGGTCTCTGTCCTGGAAAGGGTGAATTTGAACTCAATGTCCAGCCTCTGTACAGTTTCTCATGCATTTGAGAATCTCATGCATGGGTAATCTCATGCATTTGATGGGCTTTCCCTGGTGGTTCAGATGGTAAAGAATCTGCCTGCAATGCAGGAGACGTGGGTTTGATCCCTGGATCAGGAAGATCCCCTGGAGAAGGGAATGGCTACCCTCTCCAGTATTCTTGCTTGGAGAATCCCATGGATAGAGGAGCCTGGTGGGCTACAGTTCATAGTGTTGCTAAGAGTCAGACACAGCTGAATAACTAGCCCTTCACTGCCTGGAGGCAGGTCTTCCCAGAGCCCCTGTATGAGTACAGGTCTCCTGTGATGCAGGGTTTCCCCATGAGCTGAGGCCCCAGAGACCACATGGACTGGATCTGAGAGGACAGCTGGGATCCATCCTCACTGTAACTGATATGAAATAGTCTGAGCCTCCCTGCCCACCCCTGGGTCCCAGGGATGCTTTGTCATCACCACTTGCTCAACTTGCTTCCTCCTCCCTGTCTGGCCCCCTTGTCTCTGTTCTAAATCATACCTCTCTTTCCTCTTTCAGGCTCTTCTCTAAATGTCTCTAGAGAGGAAGCTGATCCTGGGGAAGGAGAAGAGAGCCCCTGGCTGCTCCAGGGGGAGACTGGGGACCCCGGGTACGATGATGCTGAACTAAGTGCCCTGGGAAAATCCACAGTGACTTTTCCATGATGTTGTATTAAATATAAGATTATGCAACAGATATTCTAACTGCCTGTATCTCAATAGAATAGTGCTGATCTGTGATTGTGTTATATGGAAATTGCTCAAAATGAAATATTCTGAATAAAGTAAAAAATTTTTTTTGCTTTATTAATTATTACCAAGTTCTATGTCAAATGTTTTTAGAGGATTGGCTCTCAAACATTTTCCTCAAAGGAAATACAAGATGAGTGCACTGCCCTGTTTTCTCACCTCCTTCAAAGGCTAATGAGGGCATGACTTTGCCCAGGAACACAGATGCTCCAGGTCACTCTTACTAATAAAAAGCACCTAAACTTGGTCCACATTCACACTCTCCCTCCTAGCAAGATAAATTGTCAACCAGAAAATATAGTCAGAACCTGGTAGAGTTATTTTATTTGGTGGGAATGCTTAGGACTCTAAGCCCTGGAGACAGCATCTCAGGAGCTCTGAGAAAACTGCTCCAAGGAGGCAGGAAGGGAAGTCAGGCTGTATACAAGTTTGCAACAAAGGGAGCAGGAAGTCTGAACATCAAAGATCAGGTATCAAGTTAAGGAATTTAGAATGCTGTGTATGGGAAGATGCAAGCCTCTGGTCTCACTGAATTCATTCCTTTCATATGCAGCTTAGCTATCTGGGGCCAATCCTGTTTCCTTGTTCACCTTAAGGAGTGGCAGATGGCTGCTTCTTGCATTTCCCCAGCTCCTCAGCAATCACCATGGGGAATGGGAGCACCCCTGGATCATAGTCTTGGGATCCCTCATTCATATTTGGAGGCCAGAAATCGCTGATGGTTGTTACATTTCTTGTTGATTGATATGGCAGGAGATATTTTCATTTCACAAACTCATGGTAAAAACCCAATCCTGAACATTCCTCTGTGTTCTTCCCTGAGATGTCACATCCCCTGTTTTTAACCTATTCTTGGGCACCAGACTTGGATGAGAGTTTCAAAGTAGGAGTTTGCTGGTGGGAGAGAATGGATACAGTTTTCCTTATCCTGCTTAAGAGTTCATGGGTCAATTAAAACTCTAACTCTAGGTAGCTACCTCTGCCTTTTCCTCTCTCATTCTTAGGTTACTTTATCTGTTTATTCCTCAGGTAGATATAGATTCCTCCTTGCTCTTTTCCCATGTCTAGTTGTTATCAAATCCTTATGAATCCATTCTTTCCATCCCTGTCTACTATTTCTTCAGAACGTTCTCATTTCTTGTCTGTTCAATTATCTAGCCTTCTGAGCAAATTATATCAGCTCATATCTCTCTCTCAGTTGATGGATGGCAAATGGTGCTCACCCACACCCTGTATCCACGTGGGACAAGAGGGCAAGAAAGTGGAGACCTAGGCAGAGGGGATTCAGAAGAAGGGACAGATGGGAAAATCAGGTATGTTTGTCTATTTATGTTTCAAAGATGTGGATGGAGGGGTCTGATATGACTGAATTCTTAAAGGAAGAATTTCAGACCAATGGGCTCCTCTGAGGATGTACTGTTTCAAGATTGCTTTAATCTGGTTACTACTGAAAATGTAAACGTGATCCTGCTGTGATTCTTCAGGGTAGAGAGAGCTGTCATGTAGGAGCGGCCAAGTAAAGATTACATTTCGGAACACCACCCCTCCCTCCCAAGTTCAATTGTGGACTTGTGGAGAGGTTGGTGAACTAATATAAGACCCGAGAATGATGGCCTGGTTGTGAGTTGAACCCACCCAGTTCCTGGCTCATGGCTCTGCATGGTGTCCAGGGCTCTGACCTACAGTCACACTTGCAGTCTTCATAGTTCTAGGCTGTGCTTGGGGATGGGAAGGTGCCCAGGACTTCTCCCAGGGCAGCTTACATGGCTATTCACCATTGGGAAGTGATGAAATAAATGACATATGTTGAAAGAAATAAAGAATACCCACCGAGAAGCTCAGAGAACTCAAAAAAATGCAGATAATGGAATTCAGGAAAAGTATATGTGAATAAAATAAGATTAAAAAGTTATTTATTATCATTATCATTATTGTTTTTAATTTTTGGTTTCACTGGTTGTTTGTTGATGCATGTGGGCTTTCTTTAGTTGTGGCAAGCAGGCACTACTTCTCTTTGTGGACAGCAGGCTTCTCTATGCAGGGGCTTCTCTTGTTGCGGAGCACAGGCTCTAAGCACAGAGGCTTCAGTAGTTGCAGCATGCCTGCTCCTATTTGCAGTTTGTGGGACCTAGAGCATGGACTCAATAGTTGTTGGGCACAGGCTCTTGCATTACTCTGCGGAATAAATTCAGTGTTTTTTTTTTTTTTTGTACAGAGACCAAAATCATAAAAAAGGAAGCAAACAGGGAGTTTGCTGATGCTTTATTGATTAGGATTCAATGCTTTCACTGCCGCGCATGAATTCTATTCTGATCATGGAACTGAGATCCCTCAAGCTGTTCAATAGGCAGAAAAAGAGAAGGAACCAAACATAAATTCTGTTGCTTAGGATTACAGTGAATGAAATGCAACAAAATAAAAAATGCTACAGAGAGCATCAGCAACAGCAGAAGAATCTTTGAGGCAGAAGACAAGACAATTGAAATTACCTAGCCAGGGGACAAAGAAGAAAAAAAGACTGAAAAGGTGTGAAAGAAGCTGTGTGAAATATGGGATAACATTCACAGAAACAACCTGCACATTATTGAAGTCCCAAAAGGTAAAGAGAGGGAGAAAGGGACAGAGATTGTACTTAAAGAAATAATACCAGAAAAGTTTCAAATCTGATGACATTTAGACATCCAAATTCATGTAGCTGTCAGGGGAGTGTGTAATTTCCTCAGTTCTGTCTTGTCACAACAAAAATTTGAAGCGACAGGCCAGTGTTAAAGCCCTTGGACAGACCGTGTCACAGCTCTCAGACAGATCAGTGTCACAGCTCTCAGACAGACCATGTCACAGCTCTCAGACAGATCAATGTCACAGCTCTCAGACAGATCAGTGTCACAGCTCTCAGACAGACCGTGTCACAACTCTCAGACAGATCAGTGTCACAACTCTCAGACAGATCAGTGTCACAGCTCTCAGACAGACCATGTCACAGCTCTCAGACAGATCAGTGTCACAGCTCTCAGACACATCAGTGTCACAGCTCTCAGACAGATCCGTGTCACAGCTCTCAGACAGACCGTGTCACAGCTCTCAGACAGATCAGTGTCACAGCTCTCAGACACATCAGTGTCACAGCTCTCAGACAGACCATGTCACAGCTCTCAGACAGACCATGTCACAGCTCTCAGACAGATCAATGTCACAGCTCTCAGACACATCAGTGTCACAGCTCTCAGACAGATCAGTGTCACAGCTCTCAGATAGATCAGTGTCACAGTTCTCAGACAGACCGTGTCACAGCTCTCAGACAGACTGTGTCACAGCTCTCAGACAGATCCGTGTCACAGCTCTCAGACAGACCGTGTCACAGCTCTCAGACAGACCATGTCACAGCTCTCAGACGGATCAGTGTCACAGCTCTCAGACGGATCAGTGTCACAGCTCTCAGACGGATCCGTGTCACAGCTCTCAGACAGACTGTGTCACAGCTCTCAGACAGACTGTGTCATAGCTCTCAGACAGATCAGTGTCACAGCTCTCAGACAGACTGTGTCACAGCTCTCAGACAGATCAGTGTCACAGCTCTCAGACAGACTGTGTCACAGCTCTCAGACAGATCAGTGTCACAGTTCTCAGACAGACCGTGTCACAGCTCTCAGACAGACTGTGTCACAGCTCTCAGACACATCAGTGTCACAGTTCTCAGACAGACCGTGTCACAGCTCTCAGATCAGTGTCACAGCTCTCAGACAGGCCATGTCACAGCTCTCAGACAGACCGTGTCACAGCTCTGTGTTGCAGCTCAGTTTTATTTAGAAAATAAAGGAAAATACATCGTCGATATGTGAAGGCATGATGACCCAAAAGACATGAAGAGAAGAGAGAGAGTGAGAGAGAGGGGGGGAGCAAGCAAGAAGAGAGAGCAAGAGAGAGAGCAAGAGAAAGACTCCTGGCCCCTTGGCTCCTCTTTTCATATGTTTTTATTTTTCCTCCCCTGGGCTGTTTGTTCTACCTGAGGTGCTCACTTTGGTCCTCGGATCTTCCTTTGTTCTATTTTCATGGGCTTTTCCCTTCCTTGTCTTTTAGCCACCGCCATTTTGGACTGCTTTTTCCTTTTCTAACTACCTAACACTGCTGATAAGTCACCCCTCAGAGTTCATTCAAAATGATCGTCTCCAAGACACATTGTTTATAATCAAGACAAAGAGAGACTTTTAGAAGCATCAAGAGAAAACCAAATACTCACAAAAAAGGAATTCCCTTAAGAATATCGGTGGACTTCTCAAAAGAAAACTGGCAAGCCAGAAGAGAAAGGGATGATATATTCAAAATGATGAAAGTAAACCTGCCAGCCAAGAATACTTTTCTCAGGAAGGTTGTCTTTCAGAAATGAAGATGAGATAAAGACTTTCCCAAACAAACAACAGTTGAGGGAGTTCACCAACACAGGTTTGTCTTACAAGATTGCTGAGCGGAGTTCTTCAAGCTAAATGAAGGATGGTAGTTATTATATGAAAGAAGTGAAAACAGACAACAGACTTGTAAATGTAAATATGTAATCTAATACAGAATTCTCTAATACTGAATATGGTAGTATGCTAAAAAACCAGTTAGCTCTAGTCTAAGGGAAGTATTAAAATAACTACAGAGAAAAATATTTTGTTAGTGATATACAGTATAAAGAGAGGCAAATTCTGACATCAGAAACAGAAAGTACAGGAGGAGATCAAAAGGTAGAGCTTTTGTATGTGATTGAAATTAATTTGTTATCAGTGTAACATAGACTCTTGTGTCTATAAGATGTTTTATGTGAGCCATTGTGGCAACAAAAATGTGAAAACCTATAGTAGATTCACAAAGAGTAAAGAGAAAAAAAATCAAAGCACATCATTATCCAAAATCATCAGTTCACAGTTCTAACTGTTGGACACAACAGTCGAATTGTCTTGGTCTCTACAGCATCCTTCAAGATCAGCCCCAGAGGACTCTCCTTTCACAAAATGAAAGACTATTTAGTCTGTTTGTTATGACAAGCCAAAGAACTCTTTCTGCACCTCATCTCCTTCCTTATATCATACAGATGGTGCAGCTGTACTTTTTTAATTGCAAATTTTCTTCTGGTGATATTCCTATGTGGCTTTAATTGAAAAATTGCCAAATGATAAGTCATCCCAATACCCTGTCTCCTCTGTTGGGTCTGATTAAGACTTAATAAGAAGGCACATGTGAGTGTGTTGTGGTTTGTCTTGTGTAGCCTTAGAGATAGAGATTTGCAGAGTTCATTGTGATGTATCTGGTGGTGATGTGCGTCTTCTTTTTGAAAATCAAATTTTGCCCTGTTAATTGCTGAAAACATTTGCCTTTAAACCAAAAATATCAATTAGCTAAATGATGTCCTCAACAATAGTTCTTTATATTTAAGATAATTTCTCTTAAATATCTAGCATAGTACCATTCAGTCATTCAATGAACATTAGCTGAACATCTATTAAATTATGGAGAGTGGAAATACACACACAGGTTTAGTCTCACTCCGATCCTGGGCCCTGGAAGGGCCTTAGCAGATACTTGCAGCCTGCAAGAGCCTTGGGTATCATACCCAGATGTGGAAAGATTTGATGATAATGAAAAGAGAATGTGGCTCTCGCTTCGGCAGCACATATACTAAAATTGGAACGATACAGAGAAGATTAGCATGGCCCCTGCGCAAGGATGACATGCAAATTCGTGAAGCGTTCCATATTTTTTATGTGTAAATCTATTGCTGATTCATGTCAATGTATGACAAAACCCACTGAAAAAATAAATAAATAAATAAATAAATAAATTAAAAAAAAAAAAAAAAGAAAAGAGAATCTGTTCACAGACTTTTAGATGTTAAAGAGGAACACATTTCTCCATGTTTCCAGAGATCTTAGGCTGGTCTGCAGGCTGGACTCAGCTGCACCAAAGCTCCATGTGTAATAAAGCATCAGTTCATAGAGTTCTAGTCTGAGCAATCACTCAGTCTTTGAACTACGAGGGCCATCCCAGTGACATTTATCTTGGGTTTAAGAGGTTTAAGAATGACCACCTACAAGAACTCAGTAGTTCTGGAGTTGGTCATTACATCAACTCTGAACAGAGGTGGATTAATCATGAAGCTAATGAAGCTTCAACCTCACATCCTCTCCTTACACCAGCCCCTTCCAAGTCCTGTGAGGAGAGCCCCAGGGCTGTGCTCACAAGGATATAAGTTTTGAAACAGCCATTTTCTTGAGATGAGGAAAAAAATATTCAGCAAAATCATTTCTTAACCAATTTATTTCTTGACCATGGAACACTAAATCCAGGAATCAGATTTGTTCAGGAAATCAAGAGAAAACTGAGGGGGCTTAGAAAATACATGCTGCCTTTTCATTAGTACAGGATTGGTGAAAGGTAAAATAGGATCAGAGATGATGGACTGGCTAACTCAGAGGAAAGAAGAGCTGTTTAAGGATGAAGGTCAAGATGCTGAGAGACAAATTCGGGAAACTGAGCCTGACTGTCAGCACAGAGTGATGTAAAGGGAACAGGAGATGCACCGGGGCGGGTGCTGTTAAATGGGATTTAGATCTAGTTGTTGGTCAGTCAGAAATGGTGACTGAGAAACAACCAAGTCCAACAGAGGAAACAAGGTGAGACCTGAGGGAGCAGCTTGGGATGAAGGAACAGAAGGATGGGGAGATCCAGGAAAGTTTCTGCTTCATGTGATAGATTCTGTCTTCTTTTCAAGTCTTCTTTTTCCTTTGTATCCATCAGAAGAGACTCTGTTCTGCCACTGGAAAAAGTGACCTGCAAATCTCAGTCACACACACACACATACACACACACAGAGATGCATACATACACATACATCCATATACAGACACACACACACTCATCACAACCTACAGATGTCTGTGGTCAGTGAGGCTCTTGCACGTGCTTCTGGAACACACAGCTTCTGTGACAGGAAAAAGAGAGAGACTACAGAGTCACACTCGGGCTTTTCCTGCCTCCACTCAGAAGTGACACAGGTGACACCAGCCACATTTCGTTTCCCAGAATGAGTCCCTGAGGACTGGAAATACAGCTATTTGACGAGTATTACTGTGTATTCACGTCCTTCAGTAGAACTCTTGAGAGCAGTGCTGTCAGTTTTTTCTCACCTTGGAGAAGCTTCTGAGGTACAGCTCTGTGCAGAGATTGAACATGATCTGACCCTCCCAGAGTGGGATTTGAAGGCATGTTGTATTTGGCTCCTTTGGCTGGTGTGTCTCTGACTCCTTACTCCACCTCAGTCTGTGCCAAGGGGGATTAGTCAGGTATGTGTCTCCCCTGCCTCCACCTCCCTTCCCCACTCAGTATCACTAACTGCAGGGTGATTTTTCAGCATTTGTTCATGCGTTCATTTCTTATCCAATGTTTGTTAAGCTCTCTCTCTGTGTCTTTACTTGAGCTTATAGAGACATTGAAGAATAAGACACAATACTTGCTCTCAAGCAGCCCCCCCCTTTAGAGACAATAAGAAAGTTTTCATTTTTACAGATTGAAGGGACACAGCAGTAGTTTTGAGCTGGAGGAATTAGAGTTCACAGAGATGACAACTCTGTGCTTTTAAAAACAAAGAAAGATATACATATTTTCTTTCTGTAGTGGACTTAAAATGTTTCCTCTAGAATTCAAATATGCATAAATGTAATATTTGCTATTTTTATAACTGATTCATCTTGTGCAGTAGCAAGGGGTGTTTGCATGGATTGAAAGTTCCACAAAGTTAACACAAAGTCTCCAATTCAAAATCACAGACTCTCCCATTTAAAATTTGTACCCAAGTTAGCCTGGGTTTATGGTAATAATTATCTTGTCTAGTTGAAGCTCCCTGCTGAGACTGGTTTTCTTCTATTCAAGGAGGTTTCTTCTTGTCTCTCCTCCTACAGATGGTGTCTGGGGTGAGAGGGTTTCTTACTTTCCAAGAGCAGTGGGAAAGGGCCCTTGGTCTGCATGCTCTCCACTTAGAATCTGCTTATCTTTGATTTAGTAGCTTTGATTGCTCTGGTCTCTGGGTATCTGATGCTGCACTATGGAGGAATGAATGAGGCCAGTTCAGTGCCACACTCTCTGTTAGATGTTGCTGGTTTTAGACTGTAAATGGCTGAAGAGAGATGATGGGCTGGATCTCAGGCAGCTCATGACCAGCTCATGACCAAGCTCATCACATGTCCTTGTGATGAAGTGGTCTTTGGTAAAGAAGCCTTTACCAATGTGGTCTCATCCATACAGGGAACACGGATGGTGAAGTGGGTCTCCAACACTCTGGTATAACAAGTCACTTGTTTCCTTTTAAAATTGTATACTTATTTTTTAATTCAAAAATATTTTGTATATTTTTTGTATATACACATATATCCAGTGGTCATGTATGGATGTGAGAGTTGGACTATAAAGAAAGCTGAGCACCTAATAATTGATGCTTTTGAACTGTGGTATTGGAGAAGACTCTTGAGAGTCCCTTGGACTGCAAGGAAATCCAACCAGTCCATCTTAAAGGAGATCAGTCCTGGGTGTCATTGGAAGGACTGATGGTGAGGCTGAAACTCCAATACTTCGGCCATCTGATGCGAAGAGCTGACTCATTGGAAAAGACCCTGATGTTGGGAAAGATTGAGGGAAGGAGGAGAAGAGGACGACAGAGGATGAGATGGTTGGATGGTATCATCGACTCAATGGACATGGGTTTGGGTGGACTCTGGGAGTTGGTGTTGGACAGGGAAGGCCTGGTGTGCTGCAGTTCATGGGATCACAAAGAGTTTGACACGACTGAGCAACTGAACTGAACTGAACTGGTTTTGTATATTAGTGACTCTGATTGGTCCTGAAAATGTTCCTCTACCAAGGATATTTAATTATTTACTTTTCTAGCAAAGAGATTACTTTACCTCTGAAACCTCCATATTTTCATGGTGATTTGGGGATAATAATGCTACATATTGTATTGCTTTACAATCCATAAGATGAAATAAGCAGTCTAAATTAAACAAAAGGATTCTTCCTGGTCTTTACTTCTGCATTTCTGATTCAATACAAAAGCTGTTAAACTAAATTTTTTTTTTATAATAAAATTTCTTCCTGTTACAGTTTGTGGTTTGAGTTGAAAATATGCCAAATGATAAGTATATAAACATCCGGACCACTTGGCCATATCTGATTAGGACCAGAAGAGGAGGCTTCATGGTGTTTACCTATCAGTGTGCTGAGCTCTGTCTTCTTTATCTTTGGATATACAAAGATGCAGCATTTATACATGTTTAGAGCTGGCTCTCTCAGCACTGCCCTTGGAATGGGGCTAGCCTGGTTTCAATTGATTGCTTTCATTGCAGAGAAGTGTAGAAGTGAACCATACATAGCTTATACCATTTAATCATATTGAAATATCATTACAAGAAGTGACACAACTTGCATTGTGCTGTTAAGTCCAAATATCAAGTTAAATTATATCTCAAAAGATTTCTTTGGGTTGAAATGATTTGTGTAAAATACCTGACTGACTTTCATTCATTCGGGTATACAATAGACATCATTTAAGGTTTTTAATTAGCAGGCTTTGGGGATAAGGAGGCAAATTAGACACAGAACCTTTACCAAGTCCATTTATAAAGTAAAATTAGCAAGTAAACAACTTAATTCATGAGGTTCACAGTTGGTAAGGTCGAGGTTCATGAGCAGTAGAACCTCTCTCTGGGGCACAGGGAGAAGGGGTGATGTGTGGAAGACTCACAACTCTGACCCCAATAGGCATCACAGCATGTGGTTCCTGGGAGAGTTTTGACATTTCCAGTCAAGGCTCCAGGTAACAGAATTGAGTTCCCGTTCTAGAGTCCTGGGATTCCTGGGATGGGTTGGAGAGAGGGGCCCTAATATTGTTTCTCTGGCAAGATGATGTACTACTATTGACTAGTGGTTATATCTCTCATTAATGCCAACTCATTTTTTTCTAACCAAAACTCTGTCATCTATACACAAATATAACTCTTCTTTTACAGACAAAACCACTGTACAGAGAGTGTGAGGACCCTGTTTAAGGTCACACACATGGTATGTGGCTGTGCTCTGAGTCAGGCCTGGGCAGACTGTTTCCTGAGCCTGTTCTCCTGACCCCTGAAGTTCACATGGACACAGCTGGGTTAGTGTCCTTCCTAAAGCTTTCCTCCTTCAAATATTGGATGAGATTGGACACTGAGATTTCCTTATGTGTCAGAGAAGACGAACCTTCATCAGAGGGTGAGTTGGTCCATGCTGACCCTGCATCCCCAGTTCTGGGGTAGAGGATGCTGCCTGGGCACAGCCTGCCAGCCTTGGGTTAGCCCCTCCTTCCAGCCCACTCTATCCTTATAACAGTGTATGTAGTCCCTAACTGTATGTTACCTGAAAGATCTCAATCCTGAGGTGAGACCATGTGTACCTGCTTCACTAAATGCATCCCTGTGTCATCCTGTAGGAGGAATGACTGGACTCCAGGAAGCACATCCTGTATTCTAGGTGTTTGCCTGGTGGTTTCTGGTGATGTTGTGGAGTGTAGTCCATAACTGGGGAAGGAATGATAACTCTGGGTCCCAGGGGGAATAGAGCATCAACTCTAGTGACTGAGCAGATCCTGTTCCTACTCCAGTGCCTGAGTTTATATTCTGGTTCTGACATTTATAATTGGTTATTATCACTACTGCATTAAGCATCCAGAAGGACATAGGTTTCATGTACAGATGGGGCCTTGGAAGTGAGAGAAACACAGGTAAGTGTTAAAAAATAATGGGTTAATATTAGCATATTTAGAGGGAGAAAAGCATGTGTTCAATTGACTTTTCTCCCTTTTCCTTTACCTGAGTCTCAAGTAGGAAGGACGGGCATGGCAGGACAGAGAAGCTGTGTCTGCTGACCGGGATGAGGGGTCCTTCCAGTGGGGGATGTGACAGGGCTGTAGACTGGTCCACAGGTGCCTACATTGTTGGCTTCACCGAGACCTTCAGGTGTGCGAGGGGATGGGTGTGAAGCTGTCTCTGAGCCCTGGTGGGGACTCTGAGGTGTGTGTGGTGCGTGTCACAGATGGGTCCTTCCCAAGTTTGTGCTGAAATGATGGGAGTCAGGATGAGGGGGCCTCAGGGTGGATTTCTGTGGACCACAGAGGTGCATCATGGGAATCTTTAGCCTGAGGGAGTATGATGAATGAGGCAGTATGTCAGTGACCTTGAATTTCGATGGGGGAGCTCTATCTTGCACCATTAGGGCCCTTCTCAGTCTCTACACTCATCCCTGGACTACTTTCTTTCTGGGGAGCATATGGGAGCTTCTCTGATCAGTGGGACAAAACAAGGCAGCAATGGCCACACTGGACATCGGTCCCTTCTGCTTGGCTCTGTGCCCTCAATCCACCTGGGCTTCCATTCTTGCTGCCAACTTTCCTCTTAAACTCAAAATGAATGAACACTCTTCTCTTTTCTGCTTCATTTGCCTCTTCTTTGCCCCTTGCCTGCAGCCACTGTGCAGTGGAATACTTTCTATTTATCCTTCTGTCTGGAGGCAGTTCCCTTAAACAATATTTTGCATCTTCTTTTTTTTTAATGAAAATCAAAGAACATATTTATTAACCAAGAAGTTCAGTCAGTTCAGTTCAGTTGCTCAGTGTATCCAACTCTTGTGACCCCATGGACTGCAGCACGCCAGGCTTTCTTATTTTGCATCTTCTTTATTTATGGCTTCTAAAACAGGTAGGTTCTGAATCCTATCAAACCAAACTGTCAATATCCAAAGGGGGAAAATGTGAAGTTTAGAGAATGTTAATCTTTCTAAGCTATGTATTTTCTTCTAGAGATCCCCACTCCTATTTTGGAGGGCTAGGGTTGAATAATGACTACTACTTTCTCTTTGTTTCCTGTAACAGCAATCTCTTTCTCTCCTGAAGCATCATTTGTTGACTAGCTGAAAGGGGTATTTCACATAAAATGACATGCAATAAATGGAAAGGGATTCAGCACGTCTGAAAATCCCTTATAGAGCTTCCCAGGTGGTTCAGCAATAAATAACCCGCCTGCCAATGCAGGAGACACAGGAGACATGGGTTGGATCGCTGGGTTGGGAAGATACCCTCGAGAAGGAAATGGCAACACACTCCAGTATTCTTGCCTGTGAAAGCCTACGGACAGAAGTGCCTGGTGGGTTACAGTCCAGGGGGTCACAAAAAGTAGGACACAATTAAGCACACATGCAGCTTCTCTAGGACCCAATCTCCAGATCATTCTGAGAAGAGAAGACCTACAATCTCATCCCTTCAACTTAATGGTTTCCTTCTCACCCTCTCCATGGTCTGTGATTTCCTGCAATCCTTGTCCTCATTTTCTGCTGGCCTAACAAATATTCTTGTATTTCAAGCCTTCTTCTAGTACTCGGCTTTCACCCTGAGCTCCGTACTGGAAAGATCAGTGCTTGATTCCACTAGAGTTATTCCCCATGGGCCAACTGATTCCACAACCTGACCCTGCAAGATCTCACAGTCCTTGGTGATTGGCCAGGGTGATCAGAGGAAAAAAAGTTACTCACAGTTTTCCACGCCAGTCCCGATTATGGGGCCCAGCTCTCAGGACCACGGAAGCAGGAGGTCAAAGGACCGTGTTGCTCATATAAGGAGATGTTGAAGATTCAGAAGCTCATTGGTATTTGAGCTTCAGAAAGTGGCAGATGCAGCCTCCAATAGTGCCTGAAATGGTGAAAGGTGTCGCTATTGGTTCTCAGGAGGGAGGATGTAGGGGATGGTCTATAAAGACCCCGGTCGGCACCCTGACGCCTCCTCACAGGCTAATCCTGCAGCTGGGACTGTGACCTTGAGGACGTGGAGTCAGGATGGCTCTGAGCCAACACCTCTCCCTCCATGGACTCTGTGTCCTCCTCCTCGGCACCATGGTGGGTGGTCAAGGTAAGGGCTGCCCCTCTGTCCTGGGTCCACAGCAGGGAGTGGACGCCTTGATGAAGGGAAAGCTGTCTGGAGTCTGGAGCTGAGCCTCAGTGTTTTTAACCAAAAAGGAGCCACGCTGACTGTGAATACTGGTCTCTCTCCTGTGGGGGGTCCACTGGTCGTATAAGCAGATTATACAGAGCAGTGAGGTTTGGTCTGGACCGAGCTGGGTCAGCCTGAGTCCCCTCCACTGTCTCCCTTGTTCTCAGGGAGCTTCTAGGGGTCCCAGTGGCTCCCAGTGTGTGGAAGTTCCAGTGACTGAGCTCAGCTGGGACTCTGGGCTGTTCTCACATGCTCCGTGTGCCTGCTGTGTGAACACTGCCCCTGGGTCCCTGTGTTTCCTGTGTCTATGCTCCTGTAGGCTCTGTGCTTGTATGAGTGTATGTGAGGGTGAATGAGGCATGTGTTTGTGTGCGTCTATGTGTGTGCGAGAGTGTGTGTGTGTGAGGGTGAGTGAGGAATGTGTAAGTGTATGTTTGTGTGAGGGTGGGTGAGAGTGTGTGTGGGGTGTGTATGAGAGTGTGTGTGAGGGTGTGTGAAGCCTGTCTGTGTGAGAGGAATGGGGCTGCTGAGCAGAGACTGAGTCTGTTGGTCTGTGAGGCACACAGGGTCCCACAGGGCTGGGTCGCTGCATGTAACCAGATCAGAGACAATCGTGCACCTGCCTGCCTCTCTCTGGCTCCTCTCCCCCAGCCCCCGGGCTCCCCTCTGCTTGTTGCCGGGTCTGCCCTGCACTGAGCTCTGTGAGAGGCTCTGCCTGCTGGCCTTGCCTGTTCCCACCAGGTGTTCCTTGTGGAGCAGAGGAGCCCACAGCCAGGAGAGGGGACCTCTTGTCTGTTGAGATCAGTTGATGCACAGCCCCAGGTGTATAAATTCCCGAGTCCTTGCTCTGGTCCCCGTGACTTGCTTCCTGATGTGCTGGGGGCCTGGGATGGTCCTTTCCCCTCCCAGGATCTGCTGTGACACTGTAGGTAGAATTTTTTTTTTTTAATGTTTATTTATTTATTTATTTTTGGTTGTGCTGTGTCTTCGTTGCTGCATGGGCTTTTCTCTAGTTGTGGCTAGCAGGGGCTTCTCTCTAGTTTGGTGTGCACGTTTCCCATTTTGGTGTCTTCTTTTGTTGTGAAGCGTAGGCTTTAGATATGGGTGCTTCAGTAGTGGGTCCAGCGGCTAAGACTCTGTGTTCCCAGTTCAGAGAACTAGGTTTCAATCCCTGGTCAGGGAACTAGATCTCACATGCTGCAACTAAGACCCAACACAGCCAAACAAATACTAAAAAAAAAAAAAAAAAGATGGAAAGTTGCTGTTTTGTAGGTTATGAGTACCTTTAAGGTTTTTGGTATGTAGAGATTAATGCCTGCTAAAAATTTTTGCTGTTTAGTCATTCAGTCATGTCTGACTCTTTGCGACCCCATGGACTGTAGCCCTCTAGGCTCCTCTACCCATAGGATGCTCCAAGCAAGAATACTGGAGTGGGTTGCCATTTCCATTTCCAGGACATCTTCCTGATCCAGGGATCAAACCTGCATTTGCTTGACAGGCAATTTTTTTTTTTTTTTTTTTTTTTACCACTTAGCCACCTGGGAAACCCCTGCCAGAATTAGCTGCATAAACTTTAGTTCCACAAGTGTGTGAGGATGTTGGTTTCCACATAGCCTCACCAACTGTGTCATTTTTATAGACCAGCCAATTTTATAGACAAATACTAGCATATATTAGCTAATTTAATCCTTCATTTGTGGATTACTTGCTCATGACATTTATCCTTTTAAACTTGTGATGTTTATCATTTTGTCATGATTTATACTGAAGCTCTTTATACTACTACTACTGTTACTACTGTCTTACTACAATTACACCATCAGATACCTATACTACATTCACTTGTATGAACTCATTTGAGTGCACAATAATTCTATGCTGTGCTGTGTTATGCCTAGTCACTCACTCGTGTCTGACTCTTTGTGACCCTATGGACTGTAGCCCACCAGGCTCTTCTGTCCATGGGGATTCTCCAGGCAAGAATACTGGAGTGGGTTGCTATGCCCTCCTTCAGGGGATCTTCCCGACCCAGGGATCGAACCCAGGTCTTCCACATTGCAGGCAGATTCTTTTACTGTTGAGAAGCCCAAGAATACTGTCATGGGTACTCTATCCCTTCTCCAGGGGAACTTCTCGACCCAGGAATCAAACTGGGTTTTCCTGCAATGTAGGTGGATTCTTTACCAACTGAGCTACCCAGGAAGCCCCACAACAATCCTATAAGGCAGAATGTAATTTTTATCCCCCAAAATAGGTCACTGAGGCAAAGCAAAGTCACTTGTCCAAAGTGAGTCAGGTGTAAGAAGCAGAAGCAAGACTTGAACCCAAGCAGTTTGGGTGCAAGTCCTTATCCTTATTGAATCATTCCATTTACAGTCTGAAGATGTTTCCTTCAGTTTGTTGTTTTAATTTTATCTCTAGTTTTAGTTTCATGGACGTTTCTTTTCCTTTTTTGATCATACAATCTGGCATGGGGATATTAGTTCCTGAATCAGAGATTGAAGCTGTGCCCTCTCTAGTGGAAAAGTCCTTCATGGAAGTTTCTAATGATATTAACCACCTATTAAAATCTCTTTCTTGTTTCCATTTTCAGAGCCTTGTTAAGAATGTTCTTCCCCACTTCAAGCTTAAGTAAATTATTTTTTTTTCTCTTGTAATTTTATGAGTATATTTAAACGTTGTCAATACTAAATAGCTAAGTTATTTTGTATAAAATATGAAGTTCCATCTAATTTTATTCTATTTTTTCCAATATCATTCCTGAATTATACCTTTTTCTTTTCTCACTGATTTGAATGTCACATAGAAATGTGCTAAATTACATCATTTCCATATCTGCCTTTTGGATTTTATTTGAACTTTCATTCCACAAGTGTTTATTAATTTAAAGATGGGCTTGTGTGGTATTAAATCTGTTCCCTTTGCAGTTCACCAGATGCTGAGGTCCTCATGGTGATGAATGAAGTTCCCTGGCTCATAAAGCTTATAGTCTAGTGCAGCTAGGCACCAAAACAAGAATTTATAATAAACTCTGGTGCCATCATTAAGACACCAGTAGGGTTACCTGATCTAGCTGGGAGAAGCAGAGAAGGTGTACCTAAGGAGTCAAAATTTAAGCTGAGCCCATGGGTTTTAGAAATGAGTTCTTTATTGTTTAGAATTTACAGTACTGACAGTTAAGCCTTATATATAAACTATTGTATGCATACATGCTTAGTATATGTCAAATTTATATAATATCATTTATTTATATAGTTTATTTCAAGTTTTAAAGACTTAGAAGTATATTCCAAGCTCCCATTGTTATTACTCCTCCGTCAAGTTTTCCTTGCTTTTGCAAAAGTTTAGTCGATATATATACAGTTTTTTTTCTATGTTTTTCCAGCTTTATTGGGATATAATTGTCATATAATAGAGTATAAGTGTAAGGTATACAGTGTGATGATTTGAAATACATAGATATATTCTGCAAAGATATATACAAGTGGCAAAAAAACACATGAAAAGATGCTCAACATCACTAATTATCAGAGGAATGCAAACCAAAACTACAATGAGGCATCACCTCATGCTGGTCAGAATGGCCATCATCAAAAATCAACAAGAAATAAATGCTGGCGAGGGTGTGGAGAAAAGGGAACCTTCCTACACTGTTGGTGGGAATGTAAATTGGTTCAAGCACTATGGAGAACATATGAAGATTCACTTTAAAACTTAAGAATAGAACTATCAAATGGTCTAACCCCACTTCTGGGCATATATCCAGGAAAAACCATGATCTGAAAGTATACATGCACCCTAGTGTTCATTGCAGCATTATTTGCAATAGCCAAGACATGGAAACAACCTAAATGGCCATCAACAGAGGAACGGATAAAGAAGATGTAGTATTTGATATTGAAACTTATATACAATGGAATATTACTCCTTAGCAATGAATGTGCCGGGGTGCAGCCTCGGCAGGATCCAGGGGATACCCTCAGGATGAACTGCATCAGCGAGAGAGAGACGTGAGACCAGCCTTGATAGGGCCAAGTCTGCGAGGGAGAGAGAGAGAAAGAGAGAGAGAGAGAGTGACCAGACGGGGGGTGCAGCAGGGTCTGGCAGGGTCTGGCAATGCTTTATTTTTTACCGTGGCTTTTATACACTAAATTAGTACATTTCTAAGGGGAAGATAGTTTATTACATCAGTTTGTTCTTCACGAAACCAGGGTGTTTTCTGCATGCTTCTTTGTTTATGAGGGTCTTGTACATTATCTTCTGGCCTTGGGGCCTATTGACATTTTATGACCTAGTTGAATGCAAAGTTGTTTTCCGTAATCTATTCTTTAATGAAGACAAAGGTCAGTCCTTTTGCAGAAGTTATCAGTTAAATTTATCTAAAAGGTTTACCATACAAAGACTCTGCAGCTCCAGTGAGGCAGCCCCTGTTTAGCATTCCTGGTTAAAATTAACAATTCTAAACTCTTATTTTTCTAAATCTTTAACTATAACCGCTTTTAGAATAATATTTTATGTTCTCTAATAGGGCTTCCTCACCTCCGAAGGGCTCTGTACCTACTAGGGCCTTTTGTGTGATCAGGTTCTTTATGCTGTTTATGATTAAGGTGTTGTGAGTAGTCATGTGCATTAGTACGCATTTGCCAAGCAGGCTAGAATGCCAGCAAAGGGGTCTAAATTGAAACACTCCTTTCATCCTGGATAATCTTATAGGATACCACCATCTGGCAGACATATTAATTAAAGTTCTAAGTTGGTTCTGTTTGGAAAGAGATTGGGGACGGCCTTCTACCCGTGTCACAGAAATTAGGGAGTAGTCTAATATAGCAAGCATCAGAAAGACAGAGATCATCTTTAAGGTGAGCGCTGGGGCAGCTTTTCAAAATCCCTGAAGTCCTGATCTGCCTTGCTTGTCAGGTCTCCTCCTCACGACCTTGTCATGGGTGGGATCTCATGTGCTGGCTCTCGAACGGAATATTACTCCTTAGCAATGAATGAAATAATTCCATTTCACAGAAACATGAATGGACCTAAGTGAAGTACATCAGACAGAGAAAATCAAATATCACATATATATAACAGTATATTACTCTGCCATAAAAAGGAATGAAACTGGGTCATCTGTAGAGATGTGGATGGACCTGGAGACTGTCATAGAGGTGAAGTAAGTCAGAAAGAGAAATACAGATTTTGTACATTAATGCATATATGTGGGATCTAGAAAAATGAAATGGATGATCTTATTTCCAAAACAAAAATAGAGACACAGACATAGAGAATGAATGCATGTACACTAAGGGGAAAATAAGGAGTGGGATGAATTGGGAGATTGGAACTGACATGTATATACTACCAATACTCTGTATAAAATGGATAACCAGTGAAAACCTACTATATAGCTCAGGGAACTCTACTCCTGCTTTGTAGTGATATAAATGGGAAGGAAATAAAAAATGGGGGTATATGTATTGTTGTTCAGTCACTCAGTCATGTCTGACTCTTTGCAACCCCGTGAACTGCAGCATGCCTGGCTTTGCTGTCCTTCACTAACTCCCAGAGTTTGTTTAAGCTCATATCCATTGGACTGATGATGCCATCCAACCATCTCATCCTCTGTCACTCCCTTCTCCTCCTGCCCTCAATCCTTCCCAGAATTAGGGTCTTTTCCAATGAGTCAGCTCTTCGAAACAGGTGGCCAAAGTACTGGAGCTTCAGCTTCAGCATCAGTCCCTCCAATGAGTATTCAGGGTTGATTTCCTTTAGGATTGACTAGTTTTATCTCCTTGCCATCCAGAGGCCTTTATACATATAACTTTGCTGCATAGTAGAAACACAACATTGTAAAGCAACTACACTCCCCCCAAAAATTAATTTTTAAAAGATACAAATGAATTTATTTACAAAACAGAAACAGAATCACAGATACCAAACAAACAAATAAACCTGTTTTTACAAAAGGGGAAAGGTCAGGAGTTGGGGAGAGGCATAAATCAGGAGTTTGGGATTAACACACACATACACTCTACTATATATAAGGTAGATAACTAACATGGACCTCATGTATGTAAGAACGCCGCGACAAGACAAAGGGGCACCGGAGTATCAAAAGGCTTTTATTGGACAATCGCTCCCGGGCAGAGCTCCCACTCGCGAGCAAGGGAAAAAACGGGAGTCTGCAATCTGCGGGGAGGCGGGCGACACCTATATACCCCGGGGGATACTGAAGTGGCGGGACCAGGGTGCTGATTGGACCTCTAGGTCCCGCGTCGGTTTTTTGATTGGCCGGAGTCTTGGCGCCTTCACGTCCATCAGTCTGCCTGGCAACGGGCTGTTGATTGGTGGATATCTGTCCCTGTCAGTCTGCCTGGCAACGGGCTGTTGATTGGTGGATGTCTGTCCCTGGGGCTTATCTGAGACCTTTCGGCGGGGGGGGCTTCCCTGTCAGCATTTTATGGCTGGTGCCTTCCTGCCTGCGGTCAGCGTGACCTTTCAATGTATAGCACAGGGAACGCTAATCAATATTCTATGATAACCTATATGGGAAAAGAATCTAAAAAAGAATGAGTGTATGTATATATGGGCTTCCCAGGTGGCTCATTGGGTAAAGAATCCATCTGCAATGCAGGAGACCCAGGAGATATGGGTTTGATCCCTGGGTTGGGAAGATCCCCTGGAGGAGAGCATGGCAATCCATACCAGTATTCTTGCCTGGAGAATTCCATGGACAGAAGAACCTGACAGGCTACAGTCCATGGGGTCGCAAAGAGTAGGATACAACTGAAGTGTCTGAGCACACATGCACACATATGTATATATAACTGACTCACTTTATTGTACACCTGAAACTAACACAACATTGTAAATAAACTATATTCCAATATAGTTAAAATATTTAAAAATAAATGCATATATATATTATGAAATGATTACCATAATTTTAGTTAATATGTCTATCACCTCTATCACTGGTTACTCTCTGTGAGTGTGTGTTTTGAGAACTTTTAAGATTGGTTTTATTAGCTAGTAATGATCAAGGAGAGTCAGTATACTTGGACTGCAAGGACTGCAGCCCTTGGAGAGCAGGGAGCTCAAACCAGTCCATCCTAAAGGAAATCAACCCTGAATATTCATGGAAGGGACTGATGCTGAAGCTGAAGCTCCAGTACTTTGGCCACCTGATTTGAAGAGCCGACTCACTGGGAAAGATTGAGGGCAGTAGGAGAAGGGAGTGACAGAGGATGAGATGGCTGGATGGCACCATCAACCCAATGGATATGAGTTTGAGCAAACTCCAGGGGATAGTGAAGGACAGAGAAGCCAGGCATGCTGCCATCCATGGGGTCGTAAAGAATCGGGCACAACTGAACAACAACAATACAGTCAGTATTATGGACTACAGTCACACGTACATTCTATCCCCAGAGCTTATCCATATTGTAAGTAGAAGCTGGTATTGTTTGTACTATCTTTCATTCCTCCCACCCCCACCCCTGCCCAGCAACCACAAATTTATTCTGTTTCTATTAATTTGTTTTTTTTTTCAGATTCTATGTATAGATAAGATCAAACAGTATTTGTTGTTCTCTGTCTTATTTCATTTAGCATAATGCCCTCCTACATTAGTTATATGTTGCTGTGCTACATCCCTGCAAAACTTGGCAGCTTGGCCAATGTGACTGGAGCCTGTGTTTCGCAACAAGAGAAGTTATGCCAATGAGAAGCCCTGCACCACAATGAAGAGAAGCCCCAACTCACTGCAACTAGAGAAAGTCCGTATGCAGCAATGAAGACCCAGTGTAGCCAAAATAATAAATAAATAAATAAACAAAACTTGACAGCTTAAAGCAGCAAACATCTAGCATCTCATAGTCTCTGTGGACTAGGAATTGTGGGCTTCCCCAGTGACTCAGTGGTAAAGAATCCACCTGCAAGGCAGGAGACCTGGGTTTGATCCCTGGGTCTAGAAGATCCCATGGAGAAGAAAATGTCAACCCACACTAGTATTCTTTCTTGAATAATCCCATGGACAGAGAAGCCGGGTAGGCTACAGTCCACGGGGTCACAAAAGAGTTGGACACAACTGAGTGACTAAGCAACGGCAGCAACCTGGGTCCTCTGACCCATCATGTGTCACAGCTTCAATCATCTGAAGATTTAAGAGGGAGTGGGTATCACTGTTGGCAAGAGCCCTGCCTCCATCCCTTGTCATGATGGTCTCTTCATATACAGCTCACAACATGGCAGCTGGCTTTATCAGAGCAAGAGAGAGAGCAAAATAAGTCACCAAGGGAAAGCAGAGTTGTCTTGAATCCTATCTCTTAAGTGAAATCTCATCACTTTTGCCAAATTCTATTTGTTAGATGCATGTTATTAAGTATGAGGATTACACAAAGATGTGAACACCAGGAGGCAGGAATAATCAGGATACTTTAGAGCCTCTTATCCCAGCCCTCTGTTTCTAAGCTGGATGAGATGCTCCCTATGGACAGGGAAGGAGAGGGAGAATCCTGGGCCATGAGCTGTAACTAAGATGGGGAAGCAGGGCCCTAGTAGCCTTGGGTACATCTACAGGGAGGGCAGCATCAAGAGTCTCTGAAGGCCTGTCTTCGGTGGTATCACTGAAGCTGGTACTATAGGCTCGTGAGAAACGTGGTGCCTCCCTTCTTGCACCAGGTTCAGTGATGGCACATTGGGAGCTTTGAGTTGGCCATGGTGGGAATGTTTATACCATAGAAGTCAGCAAATGCTATACACAGAGAATTAATTTTCCCTTGAAGAGGAGATTTTTTAACTCTTACCACCACACCACTACACAGTCTCCTAAAATCTGTCCTGTGTCTGGTCTCTCTTGCAGCTTTGGAGCTGAGGCTGAAGGATGGAGCCCATCACTGTGAGGGGAGAGTGGAAGCGAAGTATCAAGGAGAATGGGGCTCAGCATATACTGAGTATTGGCACCTGATATCTGCAGACTTGTTGTGCAGACACCTGGAATGTGGACCTGCTGTTGATGCTCCCAGAGGGTCTTATTTTGGACCACGACTTGGTCCCATTTGGTATTTCTATTATTTCTGCAACATTACAGAGGCAGAATTATCTTTGGCGATCAATAAATGTGTTCGACCTGATTTTAAAAACTATAATGATACCTTCTCTCATGATGAGGATGTTGGAGCAGTCTGCTCAGGTAAGGTTTGTCTCCCTTGGGAGGGAATCCCCAGCAGGAAAGACCTCAGTCTCATTTCCAGAATGACCATAGGAAAACCAGATCACAGACTTCAGAGCATCCTTGGGGGAAGACTTCAGGCACACAATGATTTTAGAGCATTAGGTGCTCAAGGGGGTGTAAAGGCTTGCTTGGCCCTGTAAAGGCTCCAGACCTGTGGACAGTTGGACCCTTCAGATCTCAGTGATGTCTCATAAGAGGTAGGGAGGCGAGGTCAAATGAATTGGCTATTAAATCATTATGTTTTTTGTGTTGGTTTTGACTTTACATCTCTTTTGCCTAACTTTGCTCTCTTTTGGTTACTATTTGCATGACGTCTCCGACTCCACCTCTTCACTTTCAGCCTATGTGTGTTATGAAATCTAAAGTGTGTAGTTGGGTCTTGCTCTTTTAATCCATTAAGGCCTTCAATGGTTTTGATTGGAAAGTTTAGTACATTTACATTTAAAATCATAATTGAAATGTCAGGACTTACTGTTGCCACTTTGTTAATTGTTTTCTGTCTGTTTTGTAGTTCCCTTGTTCCTTTCTTTGTTGCTGTTTTTGTGAAGTGATTTTTCATAGTGGTAGGCTTTGACTCTTTTCTCTTCATCTTGTGTATCTCCTATACTTTTAATTGTGGTTACCTGGGAACTTGCATCAAACAATTGACAGCTATAGCAGTCTATAATTGAAGTTAAGTACAGTTACAGTAACTTTACAGTAACACAACTTTAATAGCACACAGAAATTCTACATATTACTATTCCCACACACTTTATGAGATAGATGTCTTATTTCACTTCTTTACATATTGTATTTCAATCAGCAAATTTCTGTGGTTCTAGTTATTCTTTTATGTTTAACTTTTGATTTATAAACTAGGGGTAAAAGCAAATTATGTGCCACAAACACACTTTTCTATATTCTGTATGTCTCTTCATATTTATCTTTATCAATGTGAGGCAAGACTAGTGGCAATGAAACTCCTCAGTTTTTGCTTTTTAAAAAAAAACGTTTAAAAAAATCTCTTCTTAATTCTTAAAAGGACAGCTTGCTAGATAAAGAGTTAATGATTGGGAGGTTTTTCCCTCTAAGTACTTTGCATAAGTTACCCTGCTGTCTCTGGTCTGCAAGATTTCTGTTGAGGAATCTGCTTTAGCTTGACAGGGGCTCCCTTGTATGTGACAAGTTACTTTTCTCTTCATGCTTTCAAAATATCTTTGTGCTGGAATTTTGATAATTTAATTATAGTGTATCTTGGTATAGATCTCTTTGGGTTCTACCTATTTGTGACCTTTTTGGCTTCATAAATTAAGATGTCTTTTTCTCTCCCTAGGTTTGGGAAGTTCTCAGTCATGATTTCTTTAAATAAGCTTCCTGCCTTGTTCTTTTTTTTCTACTAGGACTCTCACAATGCATAATTTTGTTTTATGGTTTCTCATATATTGCATATGTATAATCTACTCTTTTTTTCTTTTTGTTCCTCTAACCAGATACTTTAAAATAACCTGTTCTCAAGTTTTCTGATTCTTTGTTTTGCATGGTACAGTTTACTTGAAGCACTCTATTGGATTTTTCAGTTCAGTTATTGTATTCTTGTGTTCCAGAAGTTCTGTCTGGTTTCTTTTAGCATTTTTTATTTTTTAATTAAGCTTTTCATTTAGTTTATGTACTATTTTCCTGATGGTGTTTAGCTATCTGTTTGTGTTCTTTCATAGTCATTGGTTTTAGAACAATTATTTTAAATTTTTTTTCAAGCAGTTCATAAATCTTCATTTTTTCAGTGTAGGTTGCTGGAACTTTACTGGTTTCCTTAAGTGGTATCATATCTTCCAGGTTCTTCAAGATCTGTGTAGGCTTGCATTGATAAGTGTGCATTTGAAGGAGCAGACACTTCTTCCAGAATTTACAGGCTGGTTTCAACAAATGAAGATCTACTGCCTTGTCCTCTAACTGATAGGACTGCCTCTGGTCTTGTGGTCCAGCAAAGGTGGAGACAGGTTATGTGGCTGCTGCTGGGGTCCTGTTGTGTCTCTGATCAGCAGGTCTGTTGGTAGGTGCATGGATAGGTGTGGCTTTCTCTGGGTCCTGAGGATTGCCTCCCTAGTGTGGTAAAGTGAGGCTGAGCCTAGGTCACAGAGTGCACTAGAATCTGCACTCACACTCACGTCCACAGTTGACAATCCTGTTGTCAGGGATACCAAATGGTGTGGTATTTGGATGTCTGGGCAGACAGGACTGCCCAGGACTATGGTGGGGCAGAGTTGGTGCCACATCAGGGAGCAGCTTCTGTGTTCACAGGTCTGTTTGACGTTTGCAGGCATGTTGCTGGGGACATACTGTTTCTGTGAGTTGGGGAATCTCCTTTTCTGTAATCTTGTTGATGTCAGATACAAATACAGAATTAGCACGATGATAGAATTAAAATCACTTAATAACACTCCTTAGAATTTTCTAAGATTCCTGTCTCAGAAGAAAAACCTATAGTAGGAACACTTTGGCAGACTGACTATCTGGTAACTTCCACTCAGAACTCACTCTCTCCCGGGTTTGTTGACAAATCCCAAGTTTTTAAAGAGAAATGTCTAAGACCAGCGCTTCTCTCTCCTGTGACTCTTTGAACTTTCTTAACGTAACAGACACCTTTTTTCCCTATTTAGGTCACCTGAGAAATTCTTGGAGTTTTTTGCCATCAAAAATTATAAAAAAAAAAAAATTTGATATCATGAAAGTGGATTAGTTATAATGTCAATATTTCTTCTCTTGGGTTCTCATTCATCAATAGCTTGGCATAGACACATGGATCCAGTCTTTATTTATTTACTTTAAAAATCATAATTGGAACATGATTAACTTAATAATATAAAATAATTAAATACAATTTGGGAGGGTCAAACAGAGTGATGTGGTAAGTGGAAGTGCATGCATGCACATGTTTTCATCTACTGAGACAGTCTATGTCTCTTGGTTGATGCATTTAATTAATTTACAGTTAAAGTAGTTATCAGTATGTATGATCCTATTACCATTTTTCTTAACTGTTTTTCTGTAGGTTTATTTTCTGTGGGTCTTTTCCTTCTCTTGTGTTTTCTGCCTAGAGAAGTTCGTTTACATTTGTTGTAAAGCTGGTTTGGTGGTGCTGAATTCTCTTAACTCATGCTTGTCTGGAAAGCTTTTGATTTCTTTATCATATCTGAATGAGAGTCTTTCTGGGTAGAGTATTCTTGGTTGTAGGTTCTTCCCTATCATCACTTTAAATAGATTGTGTTGTTCCTTTCTGGCTTGTAGAGCTTCTGTTGAGAAATCAGCTGATAGCCTGATGGGAGTCTCCTTGTATGGTATTTGTTGTTTTTTCCTTGTTGCTTTTAATATTTTATCTCTGTCTTTAATTTTTGTCAGTTTGATTACTATGTGTCTTGGTCTGTTCCTCCTTGGGTTTATCCTGCCTGGAACTCTTTGTGTTTCCTGGACTTGGTTGACTATTTCCTTTCCCATGATAGAGAAGTTTTCAGCTATTATCTCTTCAAATATTTTCTCAGGACCTTCCTCTCTCTTCTTCTGAGAAGCTGATAATGCAAATGTTGCTGTTCTCTTAGCCTGTCTTCTTTTTTTTTCATTCTTTTTTCTATATTCTGTTCTGTGGCAGTGATTTCCACCATTCTGTCCTCCAGGTCATTTATCCTTCCTTCTGCCTCAGTTATTCTGCTATTGATTCCTTCTAGAGTATTATTGATCTCTGTTTGTTTGTTCTTTAATTCTTGTAGGTCTTTGGTAAACATTTCTGGCATCTCCTCTGTTGTTTTCCCAAGATACTGGATCATCTTTACTATCAATATTCTGAATTCTTTTTCTGGAAGATTGCCTATCTCCACTTCATTTAGTTGTTTTCCCAGGGTTTTAGCTTGTCCCATCATCTAGGACATAATTTTCTGCATTTTCATTGTGATTAACTTTCTGTAATATGGTTTTTGTTTTAGCTGCTGTGAGACTGTGCTTCTTCTTGTTTCTTTTGTCTGCCCTCTGATGGATGAAGCTAAGAGGCTGTGTAAACTTCCTGATGGGAGGGACTGGTAATGGGAAAAACTGGATCTTGCTCTGGTGGGCAGGGCCTGGCTTAGTAAAGCTTTAATCCAATTATCTGCTGATAGGTGGTGTTGCACACTTTCCTTGGTATTTGTTTGGCCTGAGGCCATCCAGCCCTGGGGTCTATGGTCTCTATGGTAGGGTTAATGGTGAACTCCAAGAGTATTTATGCCAAGGGGGACCTTCCAGTACCCCCGTTCCTGTGGTGAGCCCCGGCTGACCCATACTTCCACAGAAGACCCTTCAACACCAGCAGGTAGTTTTGGTTCAGTCACCTGTGGGGTCACTGCTTCTTTCCTCTAAGTCTTGGCACATGTAAGATTTTGTTTGTGGCTCCAGGATTGGAGCATCTGTTTCCACCAGTCCCATGAAAGTCCTATAATCATATCCCATTGACCTTCAAGGCCAGATTCCCTGGGGATTCCCAATCCCTTTGTGGGATGCCCAGGCTGGGAAGCCTGATGTGTTGTTCAGAACCTTCACAACACTGGGAGAACTTCTCTGGTATTACTGTTTTCCAGTCTGTGGGTCACCCACCTGGCAGGTATGGGATTTGATTTTATTGTGTTGCACCCCTCCTACCACCTTGTTATGGCTTCTTCTTTATCTTTGGACATGAGGTATCTTTTTTTTTTTCTGGTGGGTTCCAGCATCCTCCTATTGGTGGTTTTTCAACAGTTAGTTGCAATTTTGGTGTTCTTGCAGGAGATGAGTAGACGTCCTTCTACACTGCCATCTTGAACTGGAGGCCAGATCCAGCCTTTATGATTTTCTCTACCCCAAGCCCTTTGAGGAATGCCTTGTGGGGGAGAAAACTAATCAGGCTATTAACCACCCCAGTCTCAGGGAAGCTTTCTAACTTTGTTTGGATGATAGGTCTCTAGTCTCTCATAACCATTTAGCTCTAAGTTGGTTTTGTTCTTCATATCTCTGCACTCACCTTTTAGTGCTCACACATTATGCATTATTTCCTTGGGTCTAGGCTCCTAAAGGGCTTCCCTTATGGCGCGGATGGTAAAGAACCCACCTGTAATGCAGAAGACCTGGGTTCAATACCTGGGTTGAGAAGATCCCCTAGAGAAGAGAATGGCTACCCACTCCAGTATTCTTGCCTGGAGAATCCAATGGACAGAGGAGCCTGGTGGGCTACAGTCCACGGGGTCATAAAGAGTTGGACATGACTAGGTGACTAAGCACACACACACACAGGCCCTGTGGAGGAATTACTTTTCCAACCGATGCTAAAATATACTTTCTTGGTGTTCAACCATTTCAGATGATCTGTCTTGGGTCCTGTAGGTTCCCAGCCCCTACATAAGAACTTCACATTTCTAATCAACCCCCAAGTATACGTTGTTGGGATTCAGTCATGCCAAACTGTCCCTGCAAGTCCTTCTGGATTTCTCTTCAGAAACTTGGTCATGAAAAATCATGACACTAACTGTCAAGTTATTTCTCCATGTATCACTCCTAGAAAAATAAAAGCTTTCACAGCATTGCCTCTGACGTGTTGGTTCCAGTTTTCAAGCCAGGATCATGAATACCCACTGGCTTTATTTTTCGTTTTTCTTAGGATTTGTGCATCTGGCTAGAGGGAATGGACCTTGCTCAGGGCAAGTTGAAGTACGTTCTGGAGAAGACTGGATCCCAGTGTCTGATGGGAACTTCACACTTTCCAATGCTCAGGTCATCTGTGCAGAGCTGGGATGTGGCAAGGCTGTGTCTGTCCTTGGACATATGCCCTTTACAGAGTCAGATGGACAGGTCTGGGCTGAAGAGTTCAGGTGTGAGGGGGAGGAGCCTGAGCTCTGGGTCTGCCCCAGAGTGCCCTGTCCAGGGGGCACGTGCCACCACAGTGGAGCTGTTCAGGTTGTCTGTTCAGGTGAGATGAAGATCAGGACTTAACCTCCCTGCACACTCTGTTGGGGGAAGAAAATCATGAGAGTTTGCTGAAATCTTGCTTTGTTTTGTTTTTTCTTTTTTCTGCCAGCATACACAGAAGTTCGGCTCGTGACAAACAGCTCCTCTCAGTGTGAGGGGCAGGTGGAGATGAATATTTCTGGACGATGGAGAGCTCTCTGTGCCTCCCACTGGAGTCTGGCCAATGCCAATGTTGTCTGTCGTCAGCTTGGCTGTGGAGTCGCCATCTCCACCCCAGAAGGAACAGAAGGAAATGATCAGCTCTGGAAAGCCCGATTTCACTGCTGGGGGGATGAGTCCTTCCTGTGGGAGTGCGCTGTGACTGCCCTGGGTGATCCTGACTGTTCCCATGGGAACATGGCCTCTGTGATCTGCTCAGGTAGGAGAGAAGGAAGGGCTACTGGTACTCAGCATGTTCCTGGAGTGAGATGTCCTCAAGAGCAGAGAGTGAGGGGAAACAGGCTTCAAAGGTTAGAACTTTCATGATGAAATACAGGTTCCATCGTTATTCATTCAATTTTCAAATTGGGGCAAGAAGCATTAAGGGGAATACATATGTTAAGTAAAATAGCTCTTTAAGTATAATCAAAGAGAATAATATATAAGCAACAAGTATATACCTCAGTCAGGGATTTTCCACCACTAAACCATGTGAGAATTACTATACACATCAGATCCCTTTACCAGGTTCCTCAGTATGTATTTAAACATTTTCAAATTCAAATTCAGGAAATTTAAATTTCACAGGTTATTATTAACTGCTTTTTTTTGAAGTACATCTGAACCTGAAGTTGTTTTGGCTTTATAGTAGAAAAGTTTAATTACAAATTCAGTATTTTTAATAAGTCAGAATTATTCAGATTTTCTATTGGTTCTGATGTCATTTTAACTGGAACTATTCAAAGAATTTCTCCACTTTAGCTAAATGCTTAAGTCTTGGCAAAGAGGGAGTGATGTCAGCATCATGGTGGTATAAGATATCCCTCTTATTTGCTTCTCTTTATAACAACTAATTAACCGTATATCCATGATTAAAAGAGCCTCTGTGAAAGTTGTGGGATCCAAAATATTCTACCATGGGACCAGGAGGATGGTCACCCACCTAGGCATCCAGTAATAGGCATGTAGACATTGGTAGAGCTTGGACCCAGTAGGAGCTGGTGAACCTATCCCAGCCACCTGGGCCATGGTCATAGAAAACCTGGAAAAACCTGGTTAGTGCTTACCAGGTTAGACACTTATGAAAATTGTTAGATGTCCAGGATTCCTGATGGGAAATTTCAGTACTCTGTTGAAGCAATCCCCTCCCTGTCCCCGCCAAAAGTTTGAATGATTGGAGAGGATGAAAGGATTTTGCCAGTGCTGCCCCTCAACCCAAGACGTGTGTGTGTTAGTCGCTCAGTCATGTCTGACTCTTTGCGACCCCATGGACTGTAGCCTGCCAGTCTCATCTGTCCATGGGATTCTCTAGGCAAGAATACTGGAGTGGGTTGCCATTTCCTTCTTCAGGGGATCTTCCCAATCCAGGGATTGAAACCAGGTCTTCTGCACTGCAGGCAGATTCTTTACTGTTTGAGCTAATAGGGAAGCTCAATCCCAAGGTGACAAAGCATAAATCTGAACTAGCTGGTGGTGTTTCTCCAATGGGGAAAAAGGAGAGCAGTGAGCTACTGCCCACTCTATACTTCCGGGGAATCAATTTGTCTCCATCAGAACCCAGACTTCTGGGTCTGAACCTCCATGATTGCAGAGAGAAGATGTGAAAGGTCATTAAGAATGCCAAAGGGTGTAAAAGGGATGTGCTGACTATGCTCAGGGTTTCAGCAAGAAGCCCATCTATAAGCCTCTAGGAGAATGCCAAAGATCTCCATCCTGGGTCTATGGCTACTCCAGTTTCCTGAGTACTAAATTCATACTTACTGCCACCCTCCCAACTGCTGCTTTTGTGTATTCCCAAGTGTGGAGGTGAAAACAAACTCCAGTAAATGGAGTGATCTCAAAAAAACAGACGAGGGGCAGTGGGCAAGGAGGTAACCATAGACTTGAGCTGTAGCACAGCAGAAGAGAGGTTCCCAGCAACTGGGTGAGTTGTAAGGACCAGAGAAGACCTAAAGTCTAAGGTTTCTGCTACAAGAGGGAGCAAAACATGTAGAGCAAGTGAGTCTATACAAGCTCAGAGAAGTGTGTATACCACCTGAAGGTAACTAGTAGATATGATGGAGTGTCTGCTACATCTAAGCAAAAGCAGAAATACAAAATTTCAAGGATCTTGAAGAATTAAAGTAATCATCACCAAAGAGTAACAGTAACTTTGCAAAACTGACAAAGACATATGTCAATGACATGAAGCTTTGTGATCTAGCTTATAAAGAACCCAACATAGCTGTTTTGAGGAAACTGAATGAGCTATAAGACAAGAAAGAAAGGCAATTCAATGAAATCATAGAAACAATAGATGAACAAAATGAGAAATTTAGCAAAGAGAAGCTATAGAAGAACCAAACAGAAATTCTGGTGCTGAAGAATTTAATAAATAAAATGGAAAAAAAATGCAATAAACAGCATCTACAACAGAGTAGATAAAATTCAGGATAGAATAAATGACTATAGGATACAATCTTTGAAATAATCAGTCAGTGGAGAACCAATGAAATGAGTAAAAGGGAACAAAGATAGTCAACATGATGTGTGGGTCTCCATCTAACATACAAATATTAGAATAATTGGGATTTTTGAAGAAGAGAAGGAGAAGGTGGGAGAAAGTTTATTTAAATGAATTATAGTGATAGACTTTTCAAACTTGGGAGAAGTTGGAAATTCAAGTTGACAAAGTTAATAGATCACCCCATTATCCGAATGCAAATAAACCTTCCCCAGCAATGCTGCAATTAAATTGCAAAAAAAATCAAAGAAAGAATCATAAAAGTAACAGGAAAAAATATTGACTGAAGTGGGATAACTAAATGATTATAGTGTGCTGTTTAAAATTTGAAACTCTACTGGTAACATCCAGGACCAGCTTGTTTTCACATTGTTTAGGGTTGTTGATTGTTGACTTACATATGGTTTATTCATGTACACTGATTGTCTTCACTAATGACCAATGAGGCTTGACCTGGATATAAGTGGTATTTCTTTATGCTAGCAAAAACTAGGGAAAAATTGGAAAAATTCCACTAATTATAGTACGAAGACTGTTAAATATGTAGGAAGACACTTAGGAAAATATCTAAAGGGTTTTACATCAAAAATCACAGAACATCTTAAAAAAAAGTATACTATGTTCATGGATTAGAAAACTGAATAGTCTTGTCAATTCTTTTCACTTGATTTATACAATCAATCTAATCCTAATCAAAATCCAAGTGATATTTTTGTGGAACTTTATAAGCCAATTCCAAATTATATATTTAAGTGGGAAGGAACTGGAATGGACAAAACAAGTTTGAAAAAGAATGGCAAAAATGGAAGTAACCTAACCTCAAGTTTCCTACAAAGTATCCAAAGCAATGTGGTCATTGAATAAAGTTAGCTAAATAGATCTACAGAACATAATAAAGTTCAGTAATAGACCCATAGCCAACTATAATAAGTTAGTTGTCTACAGAGGCATAGAGGTATTTCTAGGTGGAAAATAAAATCTCTTCAAAGGATGATTGGCTAACTGAATATCTTCATGGGAAAAAAATGAACCACAATCCTTTTTTCACACTAGAAGCCTCATTTCTTCCATCCTCATCCTGTAGAAAACCCTCAGTCCATCAGAGTAGCTCAAGTAAATGACCATTCCCATATAAAATTTTATTGTCAAACTTGTAGAAGAAAGCATAAGAAAAATTATCATGATCCTGGAGTAGGCAAACAATTCCTAAGGCATTTACTATAAAAAATGAGAAATAATTATCATCAAAATTAAAACATTTTGCTTTTTGAAACAAAACATTAAAAAAATGAAAAGGCACTTAACTAATAGAAATTAATTGCAATACATATATCTAATAAAGGACCTATGTCCAGAATAAGTGAAAAATTTTTAACAGAAAAGTAAAAAAAGAAATACCCAGTTTTTACCTGGGCAAAAGATTAAAAAAGACAATCCTCCAAAGTTGATATGCAAAATGGCCAGTAAGTGAATGAAAAGATACTCAATATCACTATTATTAAGGAAATTCAAATTAAAGTATGAAAAGATATAAATCCTTAAGCTAGACTAGCTAGAGTTAAGGAGCCTGACAATGCCAAGTTTGGGGAAGGACATTGATCCACTAGAACTCTCATATATTGCTGATGATAATGTAAAAGAAAATAACTTTTTTCAAAAAAATCAAGCTTTTTTAAGGTAGACATACACTTACTATGTTACCAAAATTTCTATTACCTAAGAGGAATGAAAAGGTATGTCCACAAAATTTTAGGCAAGGAAAGTCAGAACATCTTTCTTCAAAAGAGCAAATAATTATAAACCACTCCAATTTTCTTCAGCAAAAGAAAGGAGAACAAGCTATGGCATATTCATACAATGTAAGACTTTAAAAATAGAAAGAATAAGCTACTCATAAAATCTCAAAGCATGCTAAGTGAGGTCATGTAGAAGGAATTCCATATTTTATGGTTTTATTAAATTCTAGAAAAATGCGATTAACCCATTGTGATAGAAGACAGATAAATATTTCCTGGGTCTGGGTTTGTGGGGTCTGGGTTTGCAATTTTTTTTGATTGCAAAAATCATGTAGGAACTTTTTGGGTAATCCTATGTATTCTGAATTTTAATTGTGTTAGTGGTTACACTGGTGCATGCAATTGTCAAAACTTATGAAAACATACCCAAAATAAATGTATTTTATTTCATGAAAATTATACCTCACTAAAAGACCCTGATGCTGGGAGGGATTGGGGGCAGGAGGAGAAGGGGATGACAGAGGATGAGATGGCTGGATGGCATCACCGACTTGATAGGCATGGGTTTGGGTAGACTCCCGGAGTTGGTGATGGACAGGGAGGCCTGGCGTGCTGTGATTCATGGGGTCACAAAGAGTCGGACATGACTGAGCAACTGAACTGAACCAAACTGAACTGACAGAGGTTTTAAAGGCTTCCCCAGTGGTTCAGCAGTAGAGAATCCGCCTGCAGTGCAGGAGCCTCAGGAGACACAGTTTGGATCCCTGGTTCAGGAAGATTCCCCTGGAGGAGGGCATGGCAACTCACTCCAGTATTCTTGCCTGGAGAACCCCATGGACAGAGAAGCCTGGTAGGCTACAGTCCATGGGGTCACAAAGAGTTGGACATGACTGAAGCAACTTAGCACACACTCACACACAGAAGGTTTTGCTATTTGTCTTTTGGTTTTAGCTTAATGCTACTTTAGTTAAAAAAAAAAAAAACACACAACACAAAACCTAAAACAGAACATATTTTATAAAGACTTTAGCACTTTGAAGAATTTTTGGATCTCACTTTTTGCATAATATATGATCTGCCTTGGTAAATGACCTGTAAGTGCTTGGAATAAGGTGTATTTCATAGTTTCGATTTTCATGTTTGTTAAATCACACCATTCAAATGTTCTAAATATTTAGTGACTGGTTTTGCTGGTTTGCTCTATAAATTAACTGAGATTGAGAGAAGGTGTTTTCTGGTTACTGTTGCCCTGTAACAAATTACTTCAAAATCTAGTCACTTAAAGAGACATTTTATTTTGCATAACACAGATCACTGTGTATTTTTTCCTTCAGCTCCCAATCATATTTTCCTCACTTTCTTTTAAGTCCTCATTGACATCATTGTCCAAGCCCATCAGGTTTCTGCCAATAATTTCCTCCACCCTTTTAGATTCTGCCTGTTACTTTGTTCCAAAAGCAATGTCACGTGTTTTAGGTGACATCCCAAATTTGAGTCATTATGGATAAAGATGCTATGCATATGCATATACAAGTCCTTTTAAAGACAAGTACTTCATTTGTCTTCAGTAAATACTTGGTATTAATAATATGGTAAGTATAAGTGTTTGGTTACTATTGCTGCATGACAAAATGTCCCTCAGAATTTAGCAACTTAAAATGCCTTTAAAAAAAGCTATTTATTATTTATTTTATATATTGTAGTGGTTTTTGCCATACATTGACATGAATCAGTCATGGATTTACATGTGCTCCCCATCCCGATCCCCCCTCCCGCCTCCCTGTCTATCCCATCCCTCTGGGTCTTCCCAGTGCACCAGCCCTGAACATTTGTCTCATGCATCCAACCTGGGCTGGATTAAAACACCTTTTTATATCTGTTCATGATTTCCTGTGCAAGGAATTTGGGACGTGCTCAGATTTGCCTTCTGTCTTGGGGTCTTATCAGGTCGTGGTCCGATATCAGATGGGGCTGACTGCATCTGGGGACACAACTGAACTGGAGATCCAGGATGGTTCATGAACAAACCTGGCAGCTGGGTTGAACCGAGTGACCAGAGACCTGCACGAGGCAGTCTCTGCAGGACAGAGCCTTAACAGGGCAGACTTGCCTTAAAGCAAAGTCCTAAGCGATTACACAGGAGGTTGTCCGAGTTTTCAGACCCAGTGCTGAGAATCAAGCAGTGCTACCTTCACTCCCTTCTTTTGCTTACTAGGAATTCACGAAGGTCAGCAGAGCTTCAAGGGAAAGAGGCATAGACCTTACTTAGTGGTCCTGTGAGCGTGCTAAGTTGCTTCAGTTATGTCCAACTCTATGCGACCCTGTGGACAGTAGCCTGACAGGCTCCTCTGTCCATGGGATTCTCCAGGCAAGAATACTGGTGGATGTAGCATCAAAGATTTTGTGAATATGTTTAAAAACCGCCAACCCTAACAACTCTCTGATCATTGCTGTTTCTGCAGGAAACCAGACCCAGGTGCTGCCCCAGTGCGACTCCATGTCCGAACCAGCAGACTCTGCATCCTCAGTGGAGAGCGCCCCCTACTGCTCAGGTGAGGGTCCCACAGGACAGAAGACCCTATTCATTCCCCAGGTCCCCATTGTCCCATTTCTCTCTCCTCAGACAGCAGACAGCTCCGCCTGGTGGACGGGGGCGGTCCCTGCGCCGGGAGAGTGGAGATCCTTGAGCAGGGCTCCTGGGGCACCATCTGTGATGACGGCTGGGACCTGGACGATGCCCGCGTGGTGTGCAGGCAGCTGGGCTGTGGAGAAGCCCTCAACGCCACGAGGTCTGCTCACTTCGGGGCAGGATCAGGGCCCATCTGGCTGGACGACCTGAACTGCACAGGAAAGGAGTCCCACGTGTGGAGGTGCCCTTCCCGGGGCTGGGGGCGGCACAACTGCAGACACAAGGAGGACGCGGGGGTCGTCTGCTCAGGTCTGTGCTGCACGCTGTCCACCGGCTACCCAGCTTCTCCGTCCATGGGATTTTCCAGGCCAGAGTACTGGAGTGGGTTGCCACTTCCTTCTCTAGGGGATCTTCCCAAGCCAGGGATCGAACCGGAGTCTCCCGCATTGCGGGCAGATGCTATACCCTCCGAGCCACCAGGAGTGCTGATGGAGGGATGCTAAAAGGACTAGAGTAGGAGGCTTCCTCCCATGGAGCCTGTCTTTGCAGCAGAGCTGAAAACGAGGTGCTTTCACTTCCTCCTGCAGCAACTGAGATTCTGGTCCTTTCTTCTCAGCAGTGTTTCCTGGCAGAGCTGTTTCTTAGTTTCCACATGAAAGCAGGGCTCTCTTCAGTTCCCCGCTGTAGTACAGTCTAAGATCCTGGTGATGATGTAATGACAGCACAGATTTACTCTGTTCAGTTGTGTTTGCTAGGAGTCTGATGAGAGTCTCTGAGGGCTAACATCCTGGTGTCCACAGGGCTGGGTTCTTCCTGGAATCTCTGGGGAGGACTCCTTTCCCAGCCTTTTCTGGTTTCTATGTGGTCTCATTCCTTGGCTTGGAGCCCTCTTTCTTTTTTAAACAGCATTCCCTTCTCTAACCATTCTTCCATGTCTCATCTCCCTCTAAATACAGTCAAAAAGATAATTTCGATTTTCAGATGGTAGGTCTAAGGATGTGATTACACTGGGTTTACTTGGTTAATGCATGATATTGCAGGTTAATCTCACCATTCCAAGATTCTAGTCTTAATAACATCTATAGAGTTCCCTTTGAAATACAAGGGATTCATTTAGGACATGGACATATCTAGGGTTCATTATTCAATCTACCACCTCTTTGTCCACATCACATCCTTTCACACACTGTTTTAGCAGTTTTTGTCAGGAAGCAGGATTCAGCTACCTCTCCCTGTAGGTGCCCAGGTTGGTCTTCCTCTGATGTTCATATCAGTTACATCATTGTGGTAGAAATATTTAGAAAGATAGACACAAATGGACAAAATAGGGTTAAAAGGAGAAACATTTGTCTTGCTACCTTGTAGATATTTCCTCAGCTGAGGTAGGGGTGTGTGGTCACAGTTTCTAGGAGAGAGGAAAACCCAGAGCACTGAGTGCAGGGCTCACTGTGTCCTGTCTTTTCCATTTCCATCTTAGAGTTCCTGGCTCTCAGGATGGTGAGCGAAGACCAGCAGTGTGCTGGGTGGCTGGAAGTTTTCTACAACGGGACCTGGGGCAGTGTCTGCCGCAGCCCCATGGATGAGGTCACCGTGTCCATCATCTGCAGTCAGCTTGGCTGTGGGGACAGTGGAAGTCTCAACACTTCTGTTGGTCTCAGGGAAGGTTCTAGACCCCGCTGGGTAGATGGAATCCAGTGTCGGAAAACTGACACCTCTCTCTGGCAGTGTCCTTCTGATCCTTGGAAATACAGTTCATGCTCTCCAAAGGATGAAGCCTATATCTCGTGTGCAGGTGACTTATGGTCTGTTTCTATGTGTCTGTCCCAACTCTGTAGGACGTTGTTAGTGCAATTCTGTGTTTTCAGATCTACTTGATGGGTTTAAGCTGAGTCTATAAAATGAATTTTGGATCAAGGTTATTTAATTCACATATCTCAATATTGTTTCAATGGGAAAAGTAAAGAAATATGAGCTGACGGCAGTTTATGTGGAAAATACCACAGAGATGAGGTGCAGTGTCCAAGCAAAAAACAACTGGAAACCATGTCACAGGAAGTCTGTAATCAAGCTAATTAGCAGAAATGCCAGAGTAGATGTAGCCTAAGTTTTGACCTGAGGCTTTGAAGGACTTTCCCATGGAAGGAGGAGATTCACCAAAGCTGCTCCAGGGGGCAGGACACTGATGATAAATGGAGAAAGGTTTGGGCTTACCCTCAGTAAAAGTAATGTAAGGAATCTCACCTCTGGGATGATCCCCCAGGAAAAGAACAATACTACCAGGTAAAAGAACACTGGTGGCACAGAGGATGGCCAGTTGTCCTTCCTTCTGTCCCCTTTTGCCTGTCTCTGGGTCTCTTCCTTGAATCAGCCACACTTGCTCCTGTTGGACTTGTAGCCTGCTTGGCACCAGCGAATATATATCCTCTCCACTGGCTTGTTTCATGCTTAGAGAAAGACCAGTTCCTTTCTTTTTCATCTAAATTACAAAGACATTGCCTACTTGTAAGCAAACATCTAACTTGTGAAAAAGATAAATGAACCACTTCCCATGACCACTTGTCCACTTGTATCCTCCTGAAGTAAGCAAGATTAATGGACTGATATATGTCATTTTTCAGATTCCTCCATCATTATATTTATATCCAAACACATGTACCATAAAAGTTTATGTTAATGTTGTATTGTTATTGATTTTTATCAATTAGGATTATATCATACACATTATTGTTAACTTTGCTTTTTATCACTTAAAAACATATCATGAATATTCCTCCAATTTCTCTCTTTGTAAAACAATGACATAATATTTCATTAATGGGAGGTTGGTACTCCAGTTCATATTACCATTTGCCTATTTACTGGTGCATGGGTACGTGCTCAGTTGCTAAGTCCTGTCTGATTCTTTGTGACCCCACTGACTGTAGCCCACCAGTCTCCTCCGTCCATGGGATTTTCCAGGCAAGAATACTGGAGTGGGTTGCCATTTCCTCCTCCAGGTAGTTCTATTGCTTTTAATTTTTTTCTCCACAATGAAGAATTTTATAGTAAGCATTTCATACAAGTATCTCTATATATTGCTGAGTTTATTAGTTAGGATTACACCCCAGTAATATTATTAGATCAAAGGATATACAGGTATTATCACATGTATATAGACACATACAAATATTTTAATAGATATTGTCAAATTACTTAGAAAGTATTGGACTATTATTTTCATATCTAGATAGAAAATGCCAGGATGTTTCAATAACTTGACTATTCAACTAAAGCTATATCATAGAGAAGCTCCAAGATCAATAAACTTGTAAGAGCTCATAAGTCTCATCCTAAAACATTCCAGGTCTAAAATGAGTGACAGTTGCTTTGCTCCTGGTTTCTTTCACCTTCCTTCCTTCCCCTTGTCATTTTCTTACTTCCTTCTTTTGCAGTTTCACAGTGTTTTCCCTTCGTTCAACCTTTTGTTCTCTGCCCCTTTGTCCCCTCATTTCATATATACATACATACACACACACAGACACACACACATACACACACATGCACCATTAGGGCGTACCCTGTATGATATGTTAGGAATTGCCTGAAATCCACAGCTGGGGGTCATGGGGCAATAGATATTTCCAAGACAGAAGCTCACTCCCTTCCTTGCCTTTCTCTCCTCTTCTCTTTTTCCTGTTCCTGTGGAAGGTTGAAGGGATATTAAGCTATAAGACCTTATTTTGATGATAATGTTCTATGATCAAGCACAATGAATTGAGAGGTAGTGAGGTTTCCAGTTCTGTACTTGTAAGCATCCAAAAGAGTTCTTTATATCATTTTTAGAGACATCTTACTGCTTAGGTTAGGATGTTTGATAATATAATATGAAAAGGCTATGCCGGTTCTGATATTTTATGTCAAATACTGTGTATTTGTTGGTTTTCTTGCATTATTTTGATTTTATGTTTATTTTCTTTGTCTTCCATACTTTCATGTGTCTCTTTTGATCCTATGTTTCCTTTTTCCTCAATGCCCTCTTTACAGCTTTTCTCAGTTTATTTACTTGAGTTTTCTGGACACTGACTACTCAGCTATTTGTCTACTTATCTATCTTTCTCTAAATTCTACTTGTTCTGTTCCTTTAAAAAAAAGTGTCCTCTTCCTATAGTAATCTCCTTGCTTGTCCATATATCATACTGAAAAATAGATTAAAAAGTTTAGAATCTATTTAATTTTCCTTTAAAAAGTACATATGTAATATTGAATACAAATCATTTCTGTGAATCTGGACTTATTTTTAAAATATCTCTTTTCTGTTACATCAAAAAATTAATATTAATTTGTATTTCCTGCATTGCGTTACTGGTTAGCAAGAATTCAAAGGGATTCTATTTCACCGGATTTTATTCATCTATTAATCATTAAATAAATATCAAGCCCCATCACAGTATTTAGAGAAAGTTCTCTATACATACATGGTGAATGAATGCATACAATGTGCCAAGATTATCCTAATAGCCAAAAATGAATGACGTATACAAAGTTCTTCCTGTAGGAGAACTTTCCTTCAGATTGTGTCTGTGGGGGTGTGTATGTATTTGCAGATACCTGTGTATGTATTTGTTGTGGGATGTGGCATTTGTTGAGAGTGATAAACAAGTAAAAACATGAAGTAATTTCAGCTGGTGATCAGATGCAGTGAATGTCTCAGTCCAGTAGGTCAGGAGCCTGTGTTTACACCTATAGGTTGGACTGAGCCAAGGACCTTAGATAGTCTTGTTTGGACAGGACCACGCCCAGCTGTCCCTGATCCACTCTTTCCCTGTTGTTTGCAGGAAGAAGACCCAAGAGCTGTCCAGCTGCTGCCCCCTGCACAGGTACGTCAGCCCCGCCCCCTCCCCAGGGCTCCCAGGGGCTCCTTCCTCCCACCAGGGGAGTCACAGGAGGGGCTGCTGCCTTTTCAGACAGAGAGAAGCTCCGGCTCAGGGGAGGAGACAGCGAGTGCTCAGGGCGGGTGGAGGTCTGGCACAGCGGCTCCTGGGGCACCGTGTGCGATGACTCCTGGAGCCTGGCAGAGGCCGAGGTGGTGTGTCAGCAGCTGGGCTGTGGCCCTGCCCTGGAAGCCGTGCGGGCCGCGGCGTTTGGCCCTGGAAACGGGAGCATCTGGCTGGACGAGGTGCGGTGCGGGGGCCGGGAGTCCTCCCTGTGGGACTGTGCTGTGGAGCCCTGGGGGCAGAGCGACTGCAAGCACGAGGAGGATGCTGGTGTGAGGTGCTCTGGTGAGTGAGGGGCTTGGGGTCCGCTCTGGTGAGTGAGGACCAGGTGTGGGGCTAGGACTGAAGGAGGTGGAGCTTGTACCCAGAAGCACTTCTTGGAATAGCCTGCTGCTTTGTGCTCTGGCTCTATGAGAGGCTGCTGTCTGATCTCCTGGGATCTGGGAGATATCACCCTGCCTGTGATGATAGGCATGTATGCTAAGTCGTTTCATCGTATCCGACTCTTGCAAACCCATGAACTGTAGCCCACCAGGCTCCTCTGTCCATGGAATTTTCCAGACAAGACTACTGGAGTCGGTTACCATGCCCTCCTCCAGGGGATCTTCCCAATCCAGGGATTGAACCGGCATCTCTTCTGTTTCCTGCACTGACAGGCAAGTTCTTTACCACTAGCGCCACCTGGAGAGCCTGATGATAGGCATATCCTGTGGCTTTTTCAGGCCAACTTGGTACAAAAATCCATTCTTTTTTTCTTCTTTCCTGGTGAGAGGACAGCGGTTCCTCACACCCGTTGAATTAAGTGGTTCTGCTGGTCTGAGCTGTTTTCAGAGGAGACCCCCGTATTTTCAGTGGTGCTAGTGGTAAAGAACCTGCCTGCCAATGTAAGAGACATAAGAGATGTGGGTTCCATTCCTGGGTCAAGAAAATCCTGTGGAGAAGGAAATGGCAACCTACTCCAGTATTCTTGCCTGGAGAATCCCATGGACAGAGGAGCCTGGTGGGATACAGTTCATGGGGTTGCAAAGACTGAAGCGACTTAGCATGCACTATGTGTCTTTATATTTCTGACAAAATTACCCATTTCAGTACAGAAAAGTTTAATGATCATGTGTTTACAGTCCTGTTAAGCTGTGGCAGCTGGAGTCCTCCAGAGGTTTACCAACTGTCATCCTGTAAAAATCCTCTAGAACCAGAATGAAAAGACACTTGACATAGCTTAGGGAAGGACCTGTGTCGATCACATCTTGGGGTTCAGGTAAACCCATTGTATCTTAATGGTGACTTCATGGCCTTGAAGACTCAGAAGAGGACCAGGATAAGGACAGAGGGGTTCTTCTGAACTTATGAACCTCATAAAACCCGATGGCCCTCTTCTCTCCTCAGGTATCATTTTAGGCTCAGCTCCAGACCCTGGCATCTTCTCCCTTCCCGTGGTTCTCTGCATTATTCTGGGAGCCCTTCTCTTCACAGTCCTCATAATCCTGGGGATTCAGCTATACAGATGGAGAGTAGAGCGCCAAGGTGGGCCTTAGGGATGTTAAATGATATGGAAAGTGGTGGGAAAGGAATTGAATCTGTTGTGATATCAAGAAAGTGCACAAGTATTGGTCTCCATCCTCATTATCTGGCGGAATTCCACCTTTTCTACAGTAGACATCAAGATTTGAAAGAGTTGAATCCTTGGTCCTGGTTCGAATGTAAAATTTTTTAAGAAGTATGACTTCCTGTGTGAACACTGTCGGTGGAAATTGAGTGTGGGATCAAGGTCAGGGTCAGGAAACCTAGCTCTGTTCCATATAGCTAAGAAAGAAGCCTGAGCTGCTCAGAGGGGTTTCCCACGGGTTAACATTGGACAGCACTAAAGGCTTTGTCTATTGGTAAAGGGAATATCTCTAGGGTGAGTCTCTAACTCAAGCCACTTTCCCAGCCTTATCTGCTTTCGAAGATGTAGGTGGTGAAGGCTTGTACCAGGAGATTGATGATCTCATAAAACCAGGGAGGAACGACCTGTTGGACAGCCAAGGTAAATCCCATGCCCTCCCCTCTGCTCATGAGCCGACTGTGTGTTGTTTTCAGCAAATAGAGACCCAACCTCACTAACCTAGCTTCACACAGAGCTTCAAGCCTTCTGTCTACAAGTCTGAAGTCTCAGTATTTCCTCTAAACTATGACAGCAGGCCTCCTACCAGGGGAAAGGTTTCCATTTTTCTGTGATAATTTTCTCCCTACCAGGTAACCTGTCTGATGACTCAGCAACTAAGCTGCCGTATTACACAGGGGACGATGGAGAGGATGGAGACCCTGACGCTGCCCCAGGTAGCAGGTCTTCCCTTGGATGGTGGGGATGCGGAGGAGGAATCTTGTCTGAGGATCTCTTCCTGTGATTAAGATGGGAAGGATCTCTTTTCTCTTGTTCACAACAATGTTTTCCCTCTATTGCCTGCCCTATGGCCTCAGAAATGGAAAAATCAGACCCAGTTCTCTGTATCCACAGTCACTTCTACCCAGTTACAGACTGAGTATGCATCTAATCAGGCTTCCCAGGTGGTGCTAGTGGTAGAGAACCCACCTGCCAATGCAGGAGACTTAAGAGATTCTGGTTTGATCTCCGTGTCAAGAAGATCTCCTGGAGGAGGACATGGCAACCAACTCCAGTAGTCTTGCCCAGAGAATCCACATGAACAGAGGAGCCTGGAAGGCTACAGTCCAAGGGATCACAAGGAGGCAGACAGGATTGAAGCAACTGAGCATGCATGTATCTAACTGAGCATGCATGTATTAAAGATTTTAAGACCATTAGAAAAAAAAAAAGAACATCTGAAACTGATAAACTCAAAATTGTATGGCTAAAGAGAACACTGGAAACTATAGCTGGATCCAGAGCCAGTCTGATATTCTAATCATGTCATGGCTTTTTTTATGTATTGAAACAAAAATATTGCTATTGATAAGCCCTGGAATATATGGAAAGATCAGTGCTGGTACTTATCAATTACCAGAAACTCTTACTTACAAGGAACTGGAGAAAGGAGAATGTCCTCTCTGGGTCTTCTCCAGATAGTAAAGATGGACAACCCCTGGAGGTGGGATCCTAAGGTCAACCAAGGTCTAGAAGGCACTGAAGCATCCTGTGACTGGGATGGTGGGATAGCCTGTCTCTGAGTAACAGATGTCCAGGATCCCCCTCCTACCAGCTCTGGGTCTCCCAGAACTTCAGAGGTCACATGGCTACCTGGGTTCTCCTGGTTCAGATTCATCCTCCCCAGTCACTGATATATGCATAGTATGTGTTACAACTCTGTACCATATGTTTGAAAATAGTACCTGAAACTTTTACAATAGCTTTTATAATAAACTTTTCATAATACCTTTTATTGATGCTTTATGATATGAGAGATAATGTTAGAAAAATATGATTGACCCTGATATATTGGAATAATTAGAAGATTTAAATGACTTCTGAGCACATTAAGATCAAATACGTGCCTTTGACACAAGCTTGGAATATAGAATCTATATTTATAGTTATTTGAACCTCTGCACACACGCAGAGAAACGAGAATGCCTTCCTGGGTCTTCTCCAGATAGTGAAGATGGACAACCCTTGGAGGTGAGATCCTAAGGTCAACCAAGGTCTAGAAGGCACTGAAACCCAGGTGTCCTGTGACTGGGATGGTGGGATATCCTGTCTCTGAGTAACAGATGTCCAGGCTCCCTCTCCCACCAGCTCTGTGTCTCCCAGAGTTTCAGAGAGCACATGGACACCTTGTGCACATACATATACTATGTATGTATACATATATACTATGCATATATAGTGCGTAGTATGTGTTAAAACGCTGTACCATATGCTCAAAAATGGTACCTGAAACTCATAGCATAATAGCTTTTGTTGATGCTTTATGATGAGAGGCCATGTTAGAAAAATATGATTGACCCTGATATATTGGAATAGTTAGAAGGTTTAAATGATTTCTGAGCACACTGAGATCAAATACATGCCTTTGATAGCACTGGAATATGGAGTATATATTTATCATTTATTTGAATATCTGCCTCAGAAGGGGCATCACTTAATCCAACACATACTTTGTTATTCCACCTAAGTTCTTGTCTGTTTTCAGAGCCTCTGGGACAGAACATCAACACTGCAGAAAATGGTTATGATGATGTTGACGAGTTACCTGTTCCCATAAATCCTTTCCTCCCTGGGATGAATGAGAATAACTTTTCCCCAGAGGACAGAGGTGGTGCCAGGTATTCCCAGACAGGTGAGTTGACAGTTCAGTAGTCTGACTTCATCATGGTGGAGAAGATGAGTTTTAACCCACTTCAACAGTCAGTATTTCTTTACTATCAGAATTGGGGTAGCCTCATATACTTAGATGGGCTTTCCAGGTGGCACAGTGAAAAAGACTCTGCCTGCCAATGCAGGAGACAAAAGAGGCTTGGATTTGATCCCTGGGTCAGGAAGATTCCCTGGAGAAGGAAATGGCAACCCACTCCAGTATTCTTGTCAGGAAATAATGTGGACAGTGGAGCCTGGCAGGCTACAGTCCACGGGGTCACAAAGAGTCGAATACAAGTGAACATGCATGCACCACATGTATCAGATATTATCAGCTCTTCCTTATCCCTGGAATATTGGAGCTACTACATCTCTTCTGAGAGAACATACTGTGTTCTCTTGTTCATGTCCATTATCAATTGGATATAGACACACCTGTACACATTGTTACACAGGCTTTGTTCCCATTTTCATCCCCCAAATTGAAATATATATTCTGACAATAAATTTGGGGATTTTTCGAATTGTGAGAATTAATCTGAAATGTTTTTAATGGAGGTATAAATTAAATCTATGAGCTGTAAAGCTTGTTTTGAGAGATCTGTGTAACCAAATGTTTAAAGTTGATTTCTCATTATTAAAGCAGAATCTGCAATAGCCTTAACTAGAGAATTATACAATCTCAGCACTAGAAGGGAACCAAGAGAAAATTTTCTCTCACTGGTTCAATTGCCAGATGAAGAACCTCATTCTCAAGGACTAGGCTTTCTGCTTATATGTGAGGATGTGGTGCCTGGGGAGCAGGAGGTTGTGGAATTTGGTTGAGTTGCCCCCTTCTGACATCTGACAATGGACCCAGAGTGTTCTTATGAAGCTTATCGGTCAGGCTGGTTCTGTTGTTGAGCTGCTGAGAAGACGGCATCTGAGGCACTCTACAGAGGTCTTCTCCTGTCTCCATTCCTTGGGAAATCAGACCCACCGGGTATGGAAGAGGCACGCACATCTCTTTTCCACTCCTTGCCACTATTGGTCCATCTCCTTTCCCTTGCCGAGGTCCAGACAAGACACTGCACGGAGTAGCTGAGTCAGTATGAAGTAGCTCCATCTGGCCTTTTACACAATGCTGGGTGCTCCACCCCCACCTCAGATATATTTTGTGGCCCCTTTTACTATCCTTCCATCAGAGGTTATGTCTTGTCATTTTGTCACCACTAAAACCAGTTTCTCCTTACTGTTTCAGGCATCTCTCTGAAGTCTCTGAGAGAAACTGTCGACTCTGGGGTGGAAGAGAAGGAATCCTCGTTGGTCCTGAGACAAGAAGAGCCTGGATATGATGATGTTGAGCTTAGCACCATGTAGTGCCATTTTTGAAGCAAGAAACTCTTGAAAGACATCTCTGTAATGTTGTTTCTCAAATAAATGAGAATCCTGTCTTCTTTATAACTGCAGTTTTTACACAGAACTATGGTTAAAGGAAATTATTCATAATTTTAAAAAGCTAGATATATTCACTACCACGTTAGAAAATTCAGTCTTTAAAATATGCCCCACTCCCCAATGAAATCTCAATTGAAACTCAGAGTTATCACCTCCCCAGAGACTACACGTTTCCCTTCCTTTAGGTACTGAGAAAGTCATACTTAAATAGCATAAAAGTCTGAAATCTGGCCCTGAAAGTGTTTACTCTTAGAAAAGTAAACTCAGAAGCACATAAGTGAATATTCCAAAATATCCTACTTTCCGTCTACTAAAACCGAGAAGTGAGACTCGTGGTGAATGGGTTGATCAGGTGGAAGGGGAATGGTTGCAGCTCTTCTGATTTTGCTCAAATTTTTATGGAATATTAATCGCAAAAATCTGTTACTGCCCAACACTATCTTTTACTCTAACTGCCTTCTCTTTTTCCTAGTTATTCCATAACATCCTTAATCTTCCCTTTCACCATCAAATTGCACATTCTAATTTTCATAAATCCTCTTGTTCTCCATCCTTTCCCACAAGTATCTGTTTTCTGTTCTACTCTCTGGCTGTTTTTATGGTGACACCCAGTGGTTCTAACCTTCCCATTTGTGATTTTTTTTCAAGTGGCTGTATTAACTTTAAGGACTTCCCAGGTGGTGGTAGTGGTAGAGAACCTGCCTGCCAATGCGACCACTGGGTTAAGAAGATCCCACGGAGAAGGGCAACCCACTCCAGTATTCTTGCCTGGAAAATCCCTTGGACAGAGGAGCCTGGTGGGCTACAGTTCATGAGGTCACAGAGAGTTGGCACTCTCTGCCAACTGAGCAGGCACCTAGGATTAACTTTAAACTTGCCCATCCCAAATCATCCTCACATATTTTTTGGAGTTGTATCAAAAAAGAGAGCTGGCTGACAAGACAGGGCAGGTAAGCTAAACAATGCTCCTTTCATGCTTAAAAAACATTATGACTCATAATTAGTTGTATAGAAAAGTTTCCAAAATTTGTTTTTTTTTTTTCATTCCAGCAGAATCAATGTTCTCACACCCATAGTCTAATCGTACAATTATTTAACTAAGATTTTCTTTACATTTACTGTCTTTTTAAGTTAAGTATTTTCTTTAAAAATGGAACATGTATTACTGCTAAAAATATCCATGAAATAATGGAAAATTTTCTAAACTCCACAAACTATATGTACAGGTATTTTTGCAAAATCCCCATGCAGTAACTTAAGTCAAAATTTGGGAAGCAACAAACCACATTAGGAAGCTTAAAGTCCTTAGCTCAAGTCTCTGATGCTCTATGTTTGGAATTTTACTTTTTATCCTCAGCCTCACTATACCCTTAGAATCATTTCAGGAACAAGCAACATTGACCTAAGCAGCATTCCCTAAACACATCAGATTCTTTTGCAGCTTTGTGCCCTGCATGCATTTCTTCTCTCTGTAATGGTGCTCTTTACTCCCTGGTCCTAACTCTTTTCTCTCATCTCTCCCAATTTTGAGTAAGTTGTTGGGTTTTTTTCTTTTTACTCACATCACTTACCAATACAATACATTAAATTGAATTAGTATACTCATCAGATAATTAATGAGGTAGAATCCTACTGGAGAATAACTAGAAATTATTTATTTTATACTACATAATTAACTAGAGTTTTGGAAAATACCCTGATTCTAGGAAAGATTGAGGGCAAGAGGAGTAGGAGGTGACAGAGGATGAGTTGGTTGGATGGTATCACCGACTCAATGGACAGGAGTTTGAGTATACTCTGAGAGATGGTAAAGGACAGGGAAACCTGACGTGCTAAAGTCCATGGGGTCACTAAGAGTTGGACATGACTAAGTGACTGAACAACAATTAACTAGTTTTGAAAATGAATAAAATTCTCATTCCAACGAATATATCCCTTGGCTTTTTCCACTTATTTTAATAGATGCATGTCTTGAATGAATGCTATCTGATCCTGTTCTCACAATTCCTTTTGCAAGGAATAGTAAAACTAGAGGCAATTCTGTCCCAGTGTGCCTCAAATACAAGGGACAGACAGAAACGACATTCTCTCCAGTTACCCAACACAGAGCTTTTGCTAGTTTCATTCAACCATCAAAGGAGGACTAAGACAAATTCATTAACTGATGAGCCTGATGAGTCTTTTTGCACATCAATCTTTACCTTTCTGTGTATCCTGCTAGAAAACATTGCCTGGATGTCTCCAAGTAGTAACCAAGATTCTGGACCAAATCTGAGTTTTATTCCCTTGGCAAATGTCCTAACCACATTATATAGAAAAGCTACCCAGATTAGAGAAGATTCAGTTCCCACTGAGAAGCAATACAATTGAAAGAGGAGTAAGACCTATTTGCTAAATCAGGATCAGGCTCTCTGCAGCATAATAGCAGCATAAAGCAAAGAGAAACCATTTAATTGTGATCCAGAAGATCCTCTTGCCCTAAAGAGAGTTTGAAAGAATGACTTTGTATCAGCTTCTGTGTGAGGACTCTATTCCTGTCACCATCTCTTCCAACCTAGGTCTAAACCAATACAGGGGTCCCCGTGACAGAGTCAGGTATCCATCTGGGATAATGGAAATCATAGAGACAATTACATCCATTTGCTCTATTTAGATATAAATGCAGAAATACAATTTACAAATGTAAATCAATATTCAAATTAAATAAAAGAAAATGAAGAGGAGATCTGTAAGATGAAATTCTTGCCTCTCTACCCTCTATCAATCAAGAAAATAACCATACAAGAATAAATGTCTAGCAGCTTTCACAAGAGGCTGTAAAAACTATGTGATAGTGTAAAAGAACAGAGGGACTAAAGAGAAAGTAGATTGAGTGTTAATTTAGGTTTCTTATTGAGCACAAATGGGATGATTATTTGTGGTTGCCCAAAAGGCTGAAGTGTAATGGTTTTATGAAGACCTATAAGAACTTCCAGAACTAACACCCAAATAAGATGTCCTTTTCATCATAAGAGTTTAGAATGCAACAGTTGAGGGAGTTCACCAATACTAGGCTTGCCTTACAAGATTGCTGAAAGAAGTTCTTCAAACTAAATGAAGGATGCTAATTACTACATGAAAAAAGTGAAAATGTAAAATAAATTAGTAAATGTAAGTATTTAATTCAGTTCAGAATACTAACACAGTAATATTGCAGTATATTAACCAGTTAGCTCTAGTCTAAAGGAAGTATTAAAAATAACTATAGAGAAAAATATTTTGTTAGTGGATACACAGTATAAAAAGAGGTAAATTCTGACAAAAAAACACAAAGTGGAAGAGATTGCTAAAAAGGTAGAGCTTTTGTATGTGATTGAGATTAATTTGTTATCAGTGTAATATAGACTATTATGTGTATAAGATGTTTTATGTGAGCTTTGTGGCCAAAAAAAAAAATATATAAAAACTTATAGTAGATTCACAAAAGATAAAGAGAGGGAATCAAAGCACACCATTATTCAAAACTATCAGTTCACAATTCTAAGGCTTGTGCAAAACAGTTGAGTTATTTTGCTCTCTAGAGCATCCTTCAAGATTAGCCCAAGAGGACTCTCCTTTCTTGAAGTGAAAGACTAATAAGTTCAGTTCAGTCACTCAGTCATGCCTGACTCTTTGAGACCCCATGAATCACAGCATGCCAGGCCTCTCTGTCCATCACCAACTCCCAGAGTCTACCTAAACCCATGTTCATCCAGTTGGTGATGCCATACAACCATCTCATCCTCTGTCATCCCCTTCTCCTCCTGCCCCCAATCCTTCCCAGTATTAGGGTCTTTTCCAATGTGTCAACTCTTCCCATGAGGTGGCCAAAGTATTGGAGTTTCAGCTTCAACATCAGTCCTTCCAATGAACACCCAGGACTGATCTCCTTTAGGATGGACTGGTTGGATCTCCTTGCAGTCCAAGGGACTCTCAAGAGTCTTCTCCAACACCACAGTTTAAAAGCATCAATTCTTTGGCACTCAGCTTTCTTTATAGTCCAACTCTCACATCCATACATGACCACTGGAAAAACCATAGCCTTGACTAGATGGACCTTTGTTGGCAAAGTAATGTCTCTGCTTTTAAATACATTATCTAGGTTGGTCATAACTATCCTTTCAAGGAGTAAGAGTCTTTTAATTTCATGACTGCAATCACCAATCTGCAGTGATTTTGGAGCCCCCAAAAATAAAGTCTGCCACTGTTTCCACTGTTTCCCACCTATTGCCCATGAAGTGATGGGACCAGATGCCATGATCTTAGTTTTCTGAGTGTTGATCTTTAAGCCAACTTTTTCACTCTCCTCTTTCACTTTCATCAAGGCTTTTTAGTTCCTCTTCAGTTTCTGCCATAAGGGTGGTACCATCTGCATATCTGAGGTTATTGATATTTCTCCTGGCAATCTTGATTCCAGCTTGTGCTTCTTCCGGCCCAGTGTTTCTCTTGATGTACTCTGCATTTAAGTTAAATAAGCAGGGTGACAATATACAGCCTTGACGTACTCCTTTTCTTATTTGGAACCAGTCTGTTGTTCCATGTCCAGTTCTAACTGTTGCTTCCTGACCTGCATACATGTTTCTCAAGAGACAAGTCAGGTGGTCTGGTATTCCTATCTCTTTAGAATTTTCCACAGTTTATTGTGATCCACACAGTCAAAGGCTTTGGCATAGCAAGTCAAGGTTTTTGGCATAGTCAGAAAGACTAATTAAGCTGTTTGTCATTTTAAGCCAAAGACTCTTTCTGTACCTCATCTCCTTCCTTATGTCATACAGACAGTGCAGCTGTGTTTTTTAATTGAAAATTTTCTTCCTGTTATATGCCTGTGTGGTTTCAATTGAAAAACTGCCAAATGATAAATCATATGAATACCCCATCTCCTCTCTTATGTCTGATTAATACTTACTAAGAGGCCACATGTTAGTATGCTGTGGTTTGTCTTGTGTATCCTTAGAGATAGAGATTTGCAGCATTTGTTGTGACATATTTGTTGGTGATAGGCTCCTTCTTTTTGAAAATCAAATTTTGCCCTGCTAATCACTAAAAACATTTGCCTTTAAAGCAAAAATATCAGTTAGCTAAATGATGGCCTCAACAGTAGTTCTTTTTACTTAAGATATTTTCTCTTAAATGCCTAGCACAGGTCCATTCAGTCATTCAATAAACATTAGCTGAACACCTATTAACTTACAGAGAGTGGAAATACAGAGATTATACTCAGATATAGGCCTCACTCCAATCCTGGGCCCTGGCAGGGCCTCAGCAGATGCCTGCAGCCTGTAGGAGCCTTGGGTAGCATGCCCAGACAGGGAAGGATCTGATCAAAATGTAAAGAGAATGTTACAGGCTTTTTGATGTTAAAGGAAGAACATATTTTGCTGCATTCCCAGGGTTCTTAGGTTGGCATGCTTGGTGGCTCAGAGGCTAGAGCGTCTGCCCGCGATGTGGGAAACCTGGGCTCGATCCCTGGGTCAGGAAGAGCCCCTGGAGAAGGAAATGACAACCCACTCCGGTGCTCTTGCTTGGAAAATCCCATGGACACAGAAGCCTGGTAGGCTTCATAGGGTCTCAAAGAGTCAGACACAACTGAGCAACTTCACTTTCCCTTTGGTTGATGTGCAGGCTGGACTCAGCTGCACCAAAGCTCCACATGCAGTAGAGTATCAGTTCAATAAAGTTCAAGTTTAAACAATCACACAGGCTTTGAACTCTATGCCACTCCAGTGACACTAACCTTGGCTTTAAGTGGTTTAAGAATCACCACTCACAAGATCTCAATTGCTCTGGAGTCGGTAATTGTATCAACTCTGAGCAGAGGTAGATTAATCATGAACTCATGAAGCTAGATCGTCACAGCCTCTCCTTGCACCAGCTCCTTCCAAGGCCTGATGGGGGTCCCTAGTGCTGTGCTCACAAGGAAATAGGTTTTTAATGAGCTGCTTTCTTGAGTTGAGGAAAGGAAGCGATTCAGTAAAATTATTTCTTACCTAAAGGCAAAGAGGAGAAGGCAATGGCAACTCACTCCAGTACTCTTGCTTGGCAAATCCAATGGACGGAGGAGCCTGGTAGGCTGCAGTCCATGGGGTCGCTAAGAGTTGGACATGACTGAGCGACTTCACTTTCACTTTTCACTTTCATGCATTGGAGAAGGAAATGGCAACCCACTCCAGTGTTCTTGCCTGGAGAATCCCAGGGATGGGGGAGCCTGGTGGGCTGCTGTCTATGGGGTCGCACAGAGTCGAACATGACAGAAGCGACTTAGCAGCAGCAGCAAAGGCTAAGAAGTTAATTAACTGCATGAGCACAAAATTCAGGAATCAGATTTGTTCAGGAAATCAACAAGAAACAGAAGAGGTTTAGAAAGCACATGCTGCCTTTTCATTAGTACAAGATTGGTGGAAGGGTAAAATTAAGATAAAATAATTATTTCAGAGGGAAATAAGAACTGTTTAAGGATAAAGGTCAAGATGCTAGGAGACAAATCGGGGAAATGGAAGCATGACTCTCAGCACAGTAAAGGTAAAAGGAGATGTACCAGGCGTGCGTGCTCTTAAACAGGAATCCAGATCTAAATTTTGGTCAACAGGAATGGTGACTGAGAACTAACCAAGCCCAACAGAGGAAGCAAGGTGAGACCTGAGGGAGCAGTTTGGGATGAACACAGAAGGAAGAAGAGATCCAGGAAAGTACCTGCTTCATGTGACAGATTCTGTCTTCTTTTCAAGTCTCCTTTCCCCTTTGGATCCATCAGAAAAGACTCTGCTCTGCTGCTGCAGCAAGTGATCCCCAAATCTCAGTCATACACACACACACACATGTACACACACACACAGAGGGACACATACATATACACATACACATAGTCACACACACATGGACACACATATACACAAACACTCACACACACACACACAGGTGGACACACACATATACACATACAGACACTCACACGCGAACACCCATATACACATACACACTCACACACACATACACTCAACACACATACACACGTATACAAACTTATACACACACATACACATTTACACAGGCACACACTCATCACAACCTACAGATGTCTGTGGTCAGTGAGGCTCTTGCACATGCACCATCTGGAACACTCAGCTTCTGGGGCAGGAAAGAGAGAAACTAGAGAGTCATACTTGGGCTTTTCATGCCTCCACTCGGAGGTGACACAGGAGACACCACCCACAATTCACTGGCCAGAATGAGTCACTGAGGACTGAAAAAGTAACTATTTGACGAGTATTACTGTCTATCCACATCCTTCAGTAGAACTCTTGATAGCAGTGCTGGCACTTTTTTCTCACCTTGGAGAAGCTTCTGAGGGGCAGCTTTGTGCAGAAATTGTATGTGATCTTATCTTCCCCAGAGTGGGATTTGAAGGCATTTTCCATCTGATTCCTTTGGCTGGTGTGTCTCTGACTCCTTTTTCACTTCAGTCTGTGCAGAGTGGGATTAGTCAGATTTGTGTCTCTGTTGCCCCCACCTCCCTTCCCCCCAGTAGTCACTAATTACAGGGTTATTTTCAGCCTTTGTTTGTGCAATCATTTCTTCAATTATCCAATATTTCTTAAGCTCTTTCTATGTGTCTTTACTTGGTCCTAAAAAGACACTGGAAAATAAGACACAGTCTTAGCCCTTGTTAAGCTCCCACTTTAAAGACAGTAAGCAAATTTCTGCACACTAAATAGAAATAGCAGTAATTTTAGGCTGGAGGTATTAGAAAGAGTTCACAGAGGTGAAAGCTCTGTGCATTTATAAACATGGAGAGATTTATGAAGCCTTGAAATTGTATTGCCTAGAATTCAAATATGCATAATATTCTCTATTTTTGTAACTGACTTCATCCTGTGCACTAGCAATGGATGTTTGTGTAGATTGAAAGTCCCTTTAAGGTAACACAGAGCCTCCCATTTAAAATCCGTCCCTCAGCTTAGCTCAGGCTCACTGTAGTCATTGTCTTGTCAATTCTCAGTTTCAGGTCCCTGTTGAGATTGGCTTTCCTTTTCATGAGGAGGCACTTTCTCTGTCTCCTGCCAGAGATGTTGTCTGGGATAAGGGGCTTCTTCTTCAGTGGCAGTGAGGAAGGGTCCTTGGTCTGTATGCTCTCACTTAGAATCAGCTTATCTTTGACTTAGTAGCTTTGATTTGTTCTGGTCTCTGGGCATCAGGTGCTGGACCTGTGGAGAAATGTGTGTACTGTGCTGTGTGAATCTGTTTCAGTCGTGCTGGGCTCTGTGCGGCCCCATGGACAGTAGCCCACCAGGCTCCTCTGTCTGTGGATTCTCCAGACTAGAATATTGGAGTGGGTTGCCATGCCCTCCTCCAGGAGAAATGAATGAGGTCAATTCAGTGCCAAACTCTTTGTTAGATATTGCTGATCATAGACTCCAAAGGGCTGAACAAGGATGATGGGCTGAACCTCAGCCAGCTCATGACCTTACTCTTTCCCTTATGCCCCTGTAAGGAAGTGGTCATCGGTAAAGTAGCCTTTACTGATCTTGGTCCATTCAGGCAAGGAACACAGATAGCGAGAGGGGTCTCCAAATCTTTGGTGTAACAACTCTATTATTTTCTTTAACGTTGAATAGATAGTTTTAATTCAAAAATATTTTGCATATTGGTCACTCTGTTTGGTCCTGAAAATGTCCCTCTAGCAAGGATGCCTAATTATCAACTTTCCTAGCAAAGAGATTACTAAACCTCTCAAACCTCCTTTTACTCATGGTAATTTGGGAATAACAATGCTACATATTGTATTGCTTTACAATCCATAAGTCCAATTAAGCAGTTTCCCTAAGTAAAAGAAGAAAATTCTTTCTGTTCTTTACATCTGCACTTTCAATTCAATATAGAAGCTTTTACTTCTGCACTTTCAATATAAACATTTTTTATAACAAAATTTTCTTCCTGTTGCAGTCATGTGTGGTTTGAATTGAAAGTGAGCCAAATGATAAATACATAAACATCCTGCCCTCTTGGCCATATCTGATTAAGCCCAGAACAGGAGGCTTCATGATGCTCACCTGTCAGTGAGCTGTGGTTTGCCAACTATATATTCGGATATATAGATACTTGCAGCAACTATACAGTTTAGAACTGGCCGTCTCAGCACCGCTCTCGGAATGGGGTTGTGTTTGTTTCTGGATATTGGAATTTACTGCATTTATTGCAAAAATGTGTTGTAGTGAACCATACATAGCTTACACCATTTAGTAGTGTTGAAATACCATTACAACAAATGATGCAACTTGCACTTGCTCTGAAGCCCTCACAAAAAGGTGAATTACACTTTAAGAACAGCTTTTTTACTAAGAATAATTTCTATAAAACACCTACCAGAGTGACATTCATTCATTTATTTATTCAATAGACATGGTCTGGCCATTTTAATTATCCAGGTATTAGGGATATGGAAGTGAATTAGACACAGAACTTTTACTAAGTACCTTCCAGCTTATAGGGTAAAATGAACAAGTAAATAGCTTAATTCACAAAAGCTCGCAGTTGGTAAGGTCGAGGTTCATGAGCATAGAATGGGAGCATGGAGAGAAGGGGCAATGTGTGGAAGACTCACAACTCTGATTGGCACCAATGACCATCACAGCATGTGATTCCTGGGAGAGTTCTGACATCCAGTCAAGGCTCCAGGTAACAGAATTGAATTCCTGTTCTAGAGTGCTGTGAATCCCCAGATGGAATGGAGAGTGATGCCATAACACTGCTTGTCTTCCAGTACTAGCATATACTACCATTACCTAGAAGTTATAATGTGTCTGTGTGTGCTCCTTTGTGTCCCACCCCAGGGGCTGTGGCCCGCCAGACTCCTCTGTCCACAGAATTTTTCAGGCAAGAATACTGGCGTAGGTTGCAATTTCCTACTAGAGGGGATCTAGAGGAAATGGCATTTCCGACTCAGGGATTGAACCCGAGTCACCTGCATTGGCAGGTGAGTTCCTTACCACTGGTGCCACCGGGGAAGCCCATAGTGATTAATGCTTACTAATGCCAACTCACATATCCTCACCAAAGCTGTTATCTAGACTCAATCAGAACCTTCATTTTACAGATGAAGCCACTACGTAAAGAGTGTAAGAATCCTGTTCAAGGTCGCACACATGGTATGTGGCTGAGATCTGAGTCAGGACAGGGCAGACTGACTCCCGAGTCTGTTCTCCTGACCCCTGCGCTGCACTCTCAAGTTCACTGTGGACACAGCTGGTTGGAGTCCTCCCTAAAACTTTCCTCCTTCAAATCTTTGATGAGATAGGACACTGAGATTTCCTTATGTGTCAGAGAAGATGTGCCTTCATCCGAGAGTGAGTTGGTCCATGCTGACCTGCATCCCCACTTCTGGGGTAGAGGGTGCTGTGGGGCAGCCTGCCAGCCCTGAATTAGCCCCTCCTTTCCAGCCCACCCCTCCCTGTAACAGGGTCTGGAGCCCCTAACAGTGTCTTACCAGTGAGATTTCCATCCCGAGGTGAGACTGTGTGTGCCTGGTTCACTAAACGCATCCATGTGTCATCCTGTGGGAGGGATACTGGACCCCAGGAAGCACGTCCTGTGTTCTAGATGTCTGTCTGATGGTTTCTGGTGATGGTGTGGAGTCCATAACTGGGTAAAGAATGATGAATCTGGGCCCAGAGGGAGTAGAGCATCAATTCTAAGTGACTGAGCACTTCCTGGTCCTACTCCACCACCTGAGTTTACATTTTGGTTCTGATATTTACAACCAGTTATTATCATTAATGTGTTAAGAATCCCGATATAGAAGGAGATGGGGCTCTATCATGGGTCTTGGGAGTGGGAGGAATAGATGACAAGTAAGCAATTCTTCTATGATTAGTGGGTTAATATTAGCACATTTAAGTAGAGGGAGAAAAGCATGTGTTTGATTGTCTTTTCTCTCGAGGCTCAAGGAGGAAGGATGGGCATGGCAGGACAGAGAAACTAGGTCTGCTGACCGGGATGAGGGGTCCTTCCGGTGTGGATGTTATAGGGCTGTGGACTGGCCCACAGCTGCCCTTGTGTTGGCCCCACTGAGACCTTCAGGTGTGGGAGGGGGAGGGGGTGAAGCCGTCTCTGAGTGCTTTTGGGGACTCTGGGGTGTGTGTGTTCCAGATGCATCCTTCCCACACCTGAGATGCAATGATGAGAGTCAGGGTGAGGGGGCCTCAGGGTGGGCTTGTGTGGACTGTACCATGGGAACCCTGAGCCTGAGGGGCCGTGAGGAAGAATGGGGGCAGCATGCTGGTGACCTTGAGTTTTGAGGTGGGAGCTCTATCGTGCTTCCCCTAGGTCCTTTTCAGTCTCTCTACTCATCCCAGGGCTACTCTCTGGGGACTATCTGGGGAGCTTCTCTGATCAATGGAAACAGAACAGGACAGCAATGGCCACACTGGACATCAGCCCCTTCTGCTTGGATCTGTCCCCTCAGCCCACCTGGGCTTCCATTCTTGCTGCCACCTTTCCCTTAAATGCAGACCAGAGGAGGTGGGGTCACTGATGGTTGCAGGCAGTATGAACCCTTTCTCTTCTCTGCTTCCCTTGCCTCTTCTTTGCTCCCTCTCCTGCGGCCACCCTCTAGGAGAAGGCTTTCTATTTCCCCTTCTGTCAGGAGCTGTTCCCTTAAATTATATTTTGCATCTTTTTTAGTTACAGTTTTTAAATGTGTACTGAATGTTACCAAACCAAACTTTCAATATACTAAGGGGGAAAATGTGAAGTTTAGAAACTCTTAGACTTTCTAAACTATTTTCTTCTCAGGACCCCAAACTTCTGTTTTGGAGGGCTAGAGTTGAATGAGACTCCTACTTTCTCTTTATTTCCTTTATATGTGAATCTTTTTCTCTCCTGAAGACTAATTTTGAGACTAACAGAAAGGGATATTTCATAAAATGAAATGAGATAAATGGAAAGGGATTTAGCATGTTTAGAAGCCCTTATGTGTAGATACTGTGTATATGCATATATGCATCAATCTCTCTGTTTACCTATTGCCGTCATTATCATCAATCTGTCAGCCCATTTATCGAATCTATTTCTTTAGTATCTGTATTTCTATGTTAATCAATTTATTCATAGTTCAAACAATGAAACTGATGTCTTCATCAATACACTCTTCTAAGATGTTTTAATATGAAAATAATGTTAATCGTGACTTTTAAATAAAATATCAAGCACTTCAATTTTACTTGACTCCAGCTTCCAGGAATTTGTTTTTCCCAACTCTGCTGCCATGTGGTGATCCTGTAAACTGCACACTTGCAAAGCGAAGCCCAAAGCTATCAGACCAGCAGCATCCATGTAGAAGCTGAAACGTTCATGTGAGGGCTAAGTGCAAGGATACAGTGTGTGGATTACAATCTGGCCTTGGACATTCATTGTAAAAATTGATCATTTAAGTATCTGGAACTCAGAAGGCTAGAACCACCAAGGACTCTGTAAAGATTCAGTGTCTACCTGACCCACAGACAGGTAGTGAGCCCGGGGAAAGGGGTGGGGGTACAGATTGGGGGAAGCCATCAGTACAGACGTCGCCCCTACCTGGAAAACTCCCACCCCCACCGCTCCTTGGAGAAACAGTAACCTGGACCTGGAGTGGAGTGAAAGAAAGAGGCTTATTTTTTCCTTTTCCTTTTTTAAGAAGGTCGAAAGATTCAGAGGAGAACAGATAGACTTCCGGGTGCTCTATGGCAATATGGTAAAAAATGCAATATATTTGTCATTTGAAAAATAATGAATTTCTATTCTTCAAATATAATAATTCCTTTTCTGAGTATCAGTTACAAGTGAATAATCTGAAATGTGGACAAAATGTATGTGAAAAAAACTTTATGGTGACATTAATTACATAAGAATAAGGATATGGAATTTTTCTTCCTTCATATTGTTGCTCATTTCTTCCTTGTCTTTTCTGATAATGATTGATAAATTATCACTGTTAAGGAAGCTAGCTGTTAATATGTCCTATTCTCAGAAGCATATGAAATGTCTACTGACTGCAACTTTTCATGAAGCAATTGAAATTTTGAAAAAGAATGACATTTTAAAAACTCACCCTGGGAATCGTAAGTGTCAGATGGGCTGGAAATGACCTGACTGTGACCAGAGCATCTTCAAACTGTCTCCTCAGAGAAACCTGAGCCTGGAAGGTGCCAGGGTCAGATGGGGCCTTGCGGGGGAGAGTCAGCCTGAGGCCTGCCCTCCCCTGCATCCCCTCTCCTCCCCCACAGCCAGGGGCCTGGCCTGTGAGCAGGCACTGTGCCCAGTCTGTGTTCCCTCTGAAGCTGCATCTTCAAACCTCGATGGCAGAAGAACAACCTGGAGGGACTGTGATGAGACACACAGAGGCTATTCACTAGGCCTGGGTGTGGCCTGAGAACTTTCATTTCTAACAAGCTTCTGGGTCTTGCTGGTGCTGCCTGGAGTGACCACACTGTGAGCTGCCCTGGTCTAAACTGCACCCCCACCTCCACAGCAAACAGCAGGCCTCGGTCACCCTCAGGACCAAGGCTGCTCACCTGTTGTCCCTTCTCTGGTGGATGTGTAGAGAAGAAGCTGACAGTGCTTGAAGCAGCCTGGGTTCCATTTGGGTAGGAATTCCTGTTCTGAGACCCCTGATTGGTCTAGAAGGGGGATGGCAGGGGCCCCCTCTGGGTGTGACTGTCCCCTCAGGAACCCCTCTCCCTGGTGCGGGCTGGCTGGGAGCATCCAGGGCAGTGTCTTGTACCGTGCAGCATCCAGGGTGGGGCCTCTCTGGACCGAGTCTGAGGGGAGTTCTGCACACACTCTAATCTCTGCACTGAGCCTGTGTTTTGCAGGAAGAAACATGGTGCAAGCACGTCAGCAGGTGGCCCTCAGGGCGGGACTGCTGCCCCTGGGCGGCTGCAAAGAGAAGAGGGGTCGGGTCTGTAAACACAGAAGACCACGGCCCTCCTCACTGCAGGAGGGGAGCGAGGCCCAAGTGACGTGGGCCTGCGGGACACAGTGGTCTTAGGGGCTAAGAAAGATCCATGAGGGGAAATGTTAGGTTCAGTCAAAGAGTGTTAATTACTCAGTCGTGTCCGACTCTTTGTGACCCCATGGACTGTAGCCTGCCAGACTCCTTTGTGAGATTTTCCAGGCAAGAATATTGGAGTGGGTTGCCATTTCTTCCTCCAGGAGATCTTCCCAACCCAGGAACTGAACCTGTGTCTCCTGCATTGCGGGAAGATTCTTTACCATCTGAGCCATCAGGGAAGGTTCTGTCAAAGCCCTGTGTTGTTATGACACCCTTGTGCTCCAGGACCTTGTCTCCAGATCATTCTGAGAAGGGGGGAATGACCAGCAATCTCATCCCCCCAACGCGATGGTTCCCACCTCACCCCCTCCATGCTCACCTGTGAGTTCCTGTGCTCCCGTCCTCATTTCTGCTGACCTGATAATTACTCTTGTATTTTCAGCCTGCTTGCAGTTCTCTTCTTTGTCCGTGAGCCCAGCCCTGGGGAATATCAATGCCTGATTCCAGCAAAATTACTCTTCACGGGCCAACTGATCCCAGACCCTGACCATGTGAGATCTCACAGTCTGTAAATACTGGCTAGGGTGATCAGGGGAGAGAGAGTCACTCACGTGACTTGATGCAACCTTTCTACACCAGCGCCGGCCATGGGGCCTGGCTCTCAGGACCACGGAAACAGGAGGTCAAAGGACCGTGTTGCTCATATAAGGAGATGTTGAAGAGTCAGAAGCTCATTGGTGTCTCAGCTGCAGAAAGTGGCAGATACAGCCTCCAATAGTGTCTGAAATGGTGAAATGTGTCGCTATTGGCTCTCAGGAGGGAGGATGTATATAGACCCCGGTCGGCACCCTGATGCCTCCTCACAGGCTGATCTGCAGCTGGGACTGTGACCTTGAGGACGTGGAGTCAGGATGGCTCTGAGCCAACACCTCTCCCTCCAGGGACTCTGTGTCCTCCTCCTCGGCACCGTGGTGGGTGGTCAAGGTAAGAACTGCCCCTCTGTCCTGGGTCCACAGCAGGGAGTGGACGCCTTGGTGAAGGGAAAGGTGTCTGGAGTTCTGGAACCTAGCCTCAGTGTTTTTGACCAAAAAGGAGCCATGCTGAATGTGAATACTGGTCCCTCTTCTGTGGGGGTCCACTGGTCGTATAAGCAGATTATACAGAGCAGTGAGGTTTGGTCTGGACCGAGCTGGGTCAGCCTGAGTCCCCTCCACTGTCTCTCTTGTTCTCAGGGAGCTTCTAGGTGGCCCAGTGGCTCCCAGTGTGTGGAAGATCCAGTGACTGAGCTCAGCTGAGACTCTGGGCTGTTCCCACACACTCCACGTGCCTGGTGTGTGAGCACTGCCCCTGGGTCCCCGTGTTTCCTGTGTCTATGCTCCTGTAGGCTCTGTGCTTATGTGTGTGGGTGTGGATGTGTCTGTGTGAGCAGTTTGTTTGTGTGCAAGGGTATGTCTGTTTGCAGGGATGTGTGAGGAGTGTGTGAGGGTGTGTGTGTGTGTATGTGGAGTGTGTGAGGAGTTTGTGTGTTTGTGTGTGTGAAGATGTGTGAGGGTGTATGAGGAGTTTGTGTGTTTGTGTGTGGGGGGATGAGTGAGGAGTGTGTGAGGGTTTGTGTGTGTGTGAGGGTGTGAGGAGTGTGTTTTGTCAGCATGTGAGGAGTTTGTGTGTGTGTGTGTGTATGTCTGGAGTGTGTGAAGAGTTTGTGAGTGTGTGTGTGAGGGTGTGTGAGAGTGTGTGTGTGAGGGTGTGTGAGAGTGTGTGTGTGAGGCTGTGTGAGAGTGTGTGTGTATGTATGTGTGGAGTGTGTGAGGAACTTGTGTCTGTGTGTGAGGGTGTGTGATGGTGTGTGAGGGTGTGTGGAGCTGGTCTGTGTGAGAGGAATGGGGCTGCTGAGCAGGGACTGAGTCCGTTGGTCTGTGAAGCACACAGGGTCCCACAGGGCTGGGTGTCATGGCTGCTGCAGATCAGAGATAATCGTGCACCTGCCTGCCTCTCTCTGGCTCCTCTCCCCCATCCCCCGGGCTCCCCTCTGCTTGTTGCCGTGTCTGCCCAGCACTGGGCTCTGTGAGAGGCTCTGCCTGCTGGCCTCACCTGTTCCCACCAGGTGTCCAATGTGGAGCAGAGAAGCCCGTAGCCAGGAGAGAGGACCTCTTGCCTGTAGAGTTCAGTTGATGTGCAGTCCCAGGTGTATAAGTTCCCTAGTCCCTGCCCCAGTTCCTGTGACTTGTTTCCTGATGTGATGAGGGCCTGGGATGGTCCTTTTCTGTCGGGCCAGTGTACACTCCTTGGTTCTGCCTCATCACAACAAAGATTTGGAGTGACAGACATTAAAGCCCTCAGCGTGTCACAGCTCTCTGATCTTGGACAGACCATGTTATAGCTTTCAGGTCTCGAATGGACCATGTTATAGCTCTTAGACAAATCAGTGTTATAGCTCCGTGTTACAGCTCTATTTTATTTAGATAACAACAGGAAAATCCATCCTTGAGGCATGAGGGCATGTCAACCCAAAGACACGAAGAGAAGAGCACCCCAGTGCGCAGGCTAGAGAGAGAGAGACCTCCAGCCCTTTGGCTCCTCTTTTTATGTTTTTTTCCCTCCCCTGGGCCTGCCCTATGCAAATTGGGCTAGCCAGGAATGCTGTTTGTTCTACTTGAAGTCCTCACTCCGGTCTTCGGACCTTCCTTTGTTCTATTTCCGTGGGCTTTTCCCTTCCTTGTCTTTTAGCCACCACCATTTTGGACTCCTGTTTCCTATTCTAACTACCTAACATTTTCCCTCCCAGGATCTGCTGTGACTCTCTGGGAGCTCTTTCTCTCTCGTGCCCTCTTTTGTCCCTCCCTGGAGCTGGTTTCCCCTGAGTGAGAGGATGGGGAAGCCATCCTCTCAACCAGTGAGGGCTACGGCTGCAGAGAATATGGTCTCCAGCCTGGAGGAGGCGGCTCTCTCAGATGTGGGTGCTGGTCTGCTGAGACTCAGTGCAGCCCTGTCTCCTCTCAGAGCTCACTGTCTTCCCCTAGACCTCAGCCTCCAGTCCACTGCTCTTCTTGGGAAACCCCCTCCATGTCTCTGCTCCTCGAGTGCTGGGTAGATGCTGGTGAAGTGTCTTCTCCTGAGGGCTCTGGAGGGCAGAGGTGGGTTTTGATCCCCTGAGGGGATAGACAACATGTGTTCTAATGCAAGGCCCAGCATTTACCAGGAAAACTGTTGGAAGTTTCCTGAGACGTTACTTATGAAACAAGACCATTTTGCCAAAGGGAGTACTTTTTTATTTTTTCTGAAACAACGCTCTTCAGTGTTGTCCTACTAAAATTTTCTTCTTCTACTTCATATGACATTGAACTTGTTCCTTATAATACAGTAGTCTAGGCATTTGTGAGTATTTGATGATTTCTGAGCTGGGCAGACGTTACAGGAGTTTTTACCAGGAAATCCGTGATGGGCATTGCTGAAAAATTATTCCTTGAAGTATAATTGATGTTATTATACACAATAATGTAGGCCCCCAAGATTAGATAATTCAATATATAATATTTTTGTAACATGTTTTTAAAAGTTAACAATATATTTTGCACATCTGTATATATTAATATTGTTAATTATGCTGCTTTTACACAGTAAAAATTTTTTTATTGTTTTGGTGTGTGTGTGCACTCAATTGTGTTTGACTCTTTGTGGCCCCATGGACCGTAGCCACCAGGCTTCTCTGTCCCATGGGGTTCTCCAGGCAGGAATACTAGAGTGGGTTGCCATGCCCTCCTGAGGGGATCTTCCAGACACAGGGATTGAATCTGCATCTCTTTTGTCTCTGGCACTGGCACACAGATTCTTTGCACTGCTTGGGAAGTCCATTGTATTGATGGAATTACAAAAGATAGGATATTCCAGGGATAACATAGAAAATTTAACCTCCTACAATCATTTTATTATGTAATTGAAATGCAGCATACTTTCCTAATCACCGATGTCAGGCATGTCAATGAAAATTCAATTAACAATTTTGTTAAGGAGAAAAGCAGAGGATTTTATTCTACCCAAACTTTGGTTAATAACCCGGGAAGCAGATTTTAGGAAAGCTCCAGAGTTGTCTTGAGTCCTAATCTCTTAAGTGAAATCTCATCACTTTTGCCAAATTCCATTTAGACTCATGTTACTAGATACACACAAGTGGGAGAGTTACACAAGGACATGAATACCAAGCAGCAGGAATAATCAGGAAACTTTAGAGCCTGTTACCCCAGCCCTCTGTTCCTAAGCTGGATAAGATGCTCCCTATGGACAGGGAAGGAGGGGGAGGATTCCTACCTGTATTCCATCAGCTGTAACTGAGACGGTGAAGCTGGGCCCTAGTAGCCTTGGGCACATCTACAGGGAGGGCAGCATCCAGAGTCTCTGAAGGCCTGTCCTTGGTGGTGACCCTGGAGCTGGCTCTACAGGCTTGTGAGAAGTACCTAGTGTCCCTCCATCCTGCTCCATGTTCTGTGATGGCACATTGGGAGCTTAGAGTTGGCCACAGTGGGAATATGTGTACCACAGAAGTCAACAAGTACTATATATAGGGAATTTTTCCTCTCAGCTCATTTAAAAAATATTTATACCATTGCCTAGTCTCCTAAAATCTCCCCTGTATCCTATGTCTGTGTCTCTTGCAGCTCTGGAACTGAGGCTGAAGGATGGAGCCCACCGCTGTGAGGGGAGAGTGGAAGTAAAGCTTCAAGGAGAATGGGGCACAGTGAATGATGATGGTTGGGACTTGGAGGAGGCAGCTGTGGTGTGCAGACAGCTGGGGTGTGGAGGTGCTACTGAGGCTCCTCGAGATGCTTATTTTGGGCCATCAGCTGGCCCCATTTGGTTTAGCTATGTTTCATGCAAGGGAACAGAGACAACTCTCACTGAATGTCAGCATTCTAGTATTGGAGACTTTCGTAATGATGGCTTCATTCATGACTGGGATGCTGGAGCAGTCTGCTCAGGTGAGTCCTGCCTGGTCTGGGTGTGGGTCCCCAGCAGGAAAAGCTTTGGTTTGATTCCCAGAATAACTATGTGAGAATACGGTTCACAGCCTTTAGAGTCTACTTGAGTGAAGACGCCAGTCCCACATGATTCCTAGAGCATTGGGTGCTCAAGGGAGCAAAAGGAATTGCTTGGACTTGAACAGTAAAGGCTCCAGACCAACTTCTGGGTTGGACCTGTCTGAGTTAGTTTCATCATGGTAGCTGCTTTTTATTCTTTCTTAGGATGGTTTGAGAAGTGCAGCTACAGGGTGGTGTATAGGAGAGATACAGGCAAGCTAAGTTAACTGTATTCATAGCTCCTAGGAATTATTATCTGTCCTATGAAAAGACAGAAGACCATCAGGTGGGTACATGGGGAGATGCCAATAGAACAAGCTCAACCTAGCAGTCTTAACCAAAATGGGGCATGAAGACTCGGGACTAGTGACAATACTGTGGGTCAAGATGCAGTTACACAAGGAAAAGACCTGAGGGGATTTCACTGGTGTGTTTGAATGTCACTAGGTCACAGTCAGTCAGGGGTGGCAAGAAGGGGGACTTCTGGCAGGGGATAGTCTCATCACACTGGTGCACCTGCTCACCTGGGTGGGGAGCTCATATCCTTTTGTGGGGATGTTGAAGCTGCAGAAAAATATGAAGCTTTGAAATTTATACCACAGTAGCTGGAACAAAACAAGTGCTAAGACAGTGATGCTAAAAGAACTTAAAGTGACTCATAAAAAGTGTTCAGTGCTGTCTAAGTGTAACTGACTTGTGCCAAATTGGAGGCAGTAAAGCAGCAGTGAAACTAGAGTGTGAATGGGTGGTCTCAGGAACTGAGAACATCTCAGTTGTTATCACAGTGGCAGATGAGATGGCCAGGATGTTAATCCATCAGAGCAGCTGGGTTGGAGGAAGAGTCCAAAATCACAGTGAATTCCCTAATGGAGGTGGTTGAGTCTCACTCAGAAAAGGGTCACCCCACTTGATGGGATGGTGGGACATGGGAGCCCTGAGGATATCTGCAGTGGGTCCCTAAGTGAAGTGAAGTGAAAGTTGCTCAGTCGTGTTTGACTCTTTGCGGTTCCATGAACTATACAGTCCATGGGATTCTCCAGGCCAGAATACTGGAGCCACAGACAATTAGCTCATTGGTGTTATATTGGAGAAGATCAATGGAAAGGTGATCTTTTCCAATCTCACCTTGAGCAGATTTTTGATGATACTATTTGAGACCTCTAAGAAAACAATTATTTTTCTTTTTAGAAATGACTTTATCTGGGCATTATTGACATACAAAAACTATACATATTTAATGTTTTCAATATGATAAGTTTGGAAATCAGTATACATCTGTGAAACCATTACAACACCCATGCCATAAACCTGTTCATCTCCTCAAAAGTTTTTGTTCACCTTCTTTTTTACAGTATTACTCTCAAAAACAATTATTTTCAAGGAGATTTGACTTTCAGTTATAAATTTCTGCTTTAAGAAAGCCTTAATGTTTTCCAGCGTTTCAAGTGACATTCCTTACTGGCACAACGTCCTAGCCATGGTTTCGTCTGAAGATAAACTTCTGGAGACACTACAGGAGGCTCTGCTTTATTTTGATAAATCAGCATCTAAGTAAAAACGGACTGTGTGCTGCTGGAGCTTCTAGAGATCATTTTAAGAAAATTGATGTCTTGATATTAATTCCAGTTAAGATGCATTTTAAAATAACATTTGTGAGTAGTCTGGCATTTAAACCTTGATTGTGGCTTGTACTCCCTGACCGCTATTGCTCTAACTTTGGCTCTCATACATTTATGGACAATTCCAGTTTACTTCTACTAATGTCTTTGTCACCAGTTTCCTCCCACTCATCTGTCTTTTCTCTATTTTCAGACATGTTTTAATAATGTGAAGGTAAGTCAAAGTGGTGGTGATGCACCAGAGATAAGAATAGAATAGTACATCTGTTCAGTTTTCTCACTGGAATTGAAGTCTGGGAGTTTATTCCTCTCAGTCTTGTATGGAAGAGAAATCTTAGACTCCTCAGTGGATTGTTGGAAGTGAAGCAGGAGAAATCCAGAGTAGAAACAATCACCTGAGAAGAATGTACAGGAGTTTGTTTGAATTAAAAAGTGGACTTCAAGGGCTTCAAGACAAAGGTTTGGGATGGCTTCACAAGCTGAGGACTGCAGTACCGAAGTGCAAAATGATGAGCAGGTGAAGATGCAGGGATTACAGGAGGGGAGGGTGGGTCCATGATCCAGGTCAACTACTACACTCACTGAAACCTCTGTGTACCCTTCCTTCCTGCCTTCTCTTCCTTTATCTTGAAATAGGAGTCATTTCTGAGCCCTCTGGAAGTGCCGGCTATTGAAGGTTGCCATTTTCTTTGTGGGAAGTTTTTATAATATTGAATCTATTTCTTTAACAAATATGGGACCAATCAGATTTTCCTTTTTTTTTTTTTTTTTGGTGTCAGGTTCTGGTGAGTTGTGCTTTTCAAGGACTTGGCCAATTTTGCCTAAATTTTTGAAATTGAGTAAAATGTGCTCATATATCATATCATTAAATTCACCAATTGACTCTGTTGATTTTTTCATTATATGTTTGCTTTCTATTTAATTGATTTCTGTTCTCAGTTTTCATTCCTCTTTTTCGCTTACAATTTGCTATTATTGTTGTAGCTCCATGAAATGGAATCTTAGATCATTTCATTCAGCTTTGGTTTTTATTCTAATGTAGGCATCAAGGAAGGTTCAGTGTTCCAAATTTTTTTCTAGCCATGACTTTAATGTTAGCCCACTAATTTTGATACTACATAATTTCTTTTGTATTTTATCATCATGAAATATTTTTCTTTCTCTCTGAATATATTCTTTACCCTATAGTCTTACTTTGAATGATACTAATATAAACACTACAATTTTGCACATGGTGTATAATTTTTACCTGTTTATTAATAATTTGTTTCTGTGCTTATATTTAAACATACATATTTAGAGACAGCATATGGTTTTACAGGGCTTCCCTAATAGCTCAGACAGCAAAGAATCTGCTTGCAATGCTGGAGACCAGTGTTCAACTCCTGGGTAGGAAGATCCGCTGGATAAGGGAATGGCAACCCACTCCAGTATTCTTGCCTGGAAAATCCCAAGGACAGAGGAGCCTGGTGGGCTACAGTTCATGGAATGCAAAGAGTCAGACACAACTGAGGGACTTCGCTTTCACTTTTCCAGTACTTAAATGTTTTTACTTTGTCGTGGGACTTGCATTGCCTCAAACAGAAAGTCAGAACTAGTTATCTTATCTTCTCCTGGCTTCAATCTTTCCCAGCATCAGGGTTTTTTCCACTGAGTCAGATCTTTGCATCAGGTGGCCAAAGTATTGGAGTTTCAGCTTCAGCATCACTCCTTCCAATGAATATTCAGGACTGATTTCCTTTAGGACTGACTGGTTCGATCTTCTTGCTATCCAAGGGATTCTCAAGAGTCTTCTCTAACACCACAGTTCATCTTTGGCACTCAGCTTTCTTTATAGTCCAACTCTTACATCCATACATGACTACTGGAAAAATCTTAGCTTTGACTAGATGGATCTTTGTTAGCAAAGTAATGTCTTAGCTTTTTAATGCTGTCTAGGTTGGTCATAGCTTTTCTTCCAAGGGTCAACCTCTTTTAATTTCATGGCTGAGGTCACTGTCTGTAGTGATTTTGGAGCCCAAGAAAATAAAGTCTGTCACTCTTTCCACTGTTTCCCCATTAATTTGCCGTGAAGTGCTAGGACCAGATGCGATGATCTTTGTTTTTTGAATGTTGAGTTTTAAGCCAACTTTTTCACTGTCCTCTTTCACCTTCATCAAGAGGCTCTTTAGTTCTTTGTTTTCTGCCAAAAGGCTGGTATTATCTGCATATCTGAGGTTATTGATATTTCTCCTGGCAATCTCGATTCCACCTCAAGCTTCATCCAACCTGGCATTTCCCATGATGTACTCTGCATAGAAGTTCAATAAGCAGGCTGACAATATACAGCCTTGACATACTCCTTTCCCGATTGGAACCAGTCTGTTGTTCCATATCCAGTTCTAACTGTTGCTTCTTTACCTGCATACAGATTTCTCAGGAGGCAGATAAGGTGGTCTGGTATTCCCATCTCTTTAAGAATTTTCCACAGTTTGTTGTGATCCACCCAGCCAAAGACTTTGGTATAGTTAATAAAGCAGAAGAAGATTTTTTTTTTTTTGAACTGTCTTGCTTTTTCTATGATCCAGCGGATGTTGGCAATTTGATCTCTGGCTCCTCTGCCTTTTCTAAATCCAGCTTGAACATCTGGAATTTCTTGGTTCACGTACTGTTGAAATCTGGCTTGTACAGTTCTTCTGTGTATTATTGCCACCTTTTCTTAATTTCTTCTGCTTCTGTTAGGTCCATACTATTTCTGTCCTTGTTTGTGCCCATCTTTGAATGAAAAGCTCCCTTGGTATCTTTAATTTTCTTGAGGAAAATTTCTCTAGTCTTTCCCATTCCACTGTTTTCCTCTTTTTCTTTGCAATGATCACTGAGGAAGGCTTTCTTATCTCTGCTGGATGTTCTTTGGAACTCTGCATTCAGATGAGTATATCTTTCCTTTTCACCTTTGCCTTTAGCTTCTCTTCTTACTCAGCTATTTGTAAGGCCTCCTCAGACAGCCATTTTGCTTTTTTGCATTTCTTTTTCTTGGGGATGGTTTGGATTACTGCCTCTTGTACAATGTCACTAACATCCATCCACAGTTCTTCAGGCACTCTATCAGATCCAATCCCTTGAAATATTTGTCATTTCTATTGTATAATCATAAGGGATTTGATTTAGGTCATACCTGAATGGTGTAGTGGTTTTCCCTACTTTCTTAAATTTAAGTCTGAATTTTGAAATAAGGAGTTCATGATCTCCTGTTAAATTAATCCAAATAATTATTTCAGTTAGTATAAATTTCAATTTTACAAGTTCTATTTGTTTTTTCTAGCTTCATTTCTGTTTATTTTTATGCTTCATTAATCATATTTATATTAGTGATTTAAAGATTTTATCAGCCAATTCAATCATTTCTATAATTCTGAATCTGTTTTTAATGATTGCTGAAAGAGCAATCAATGTGTTATGGGTTATATTTTTATTTTTTGGAAATTCTAGTTTTTGTTGTTTTTTTTTTTTTTGATACTGAGAATTGCTAGATAGTCCTTTACTGGAAAGAACTTTAGAAATAAGTAATCAGAACACACTCAGTAACCAAGGAATTGTACATGATGAATTAAATTTTTTTAAATTGAGTTACCTTCATTTTCTTCAAAATGTGTTCCTATGATGACCAACTGACAAGTTTTTATTTTAGTATTCCTCCTTTAGTTTCAAAGCTTCCTGTGATCCCACCTTACCTGCCACATGCCTCACTTACACTCCATTCTACACCAGGTGTTTCCATTTTTTATTTTCTTTTCTATCCATCCATATCTTTTAAGATGGTGTTTGCTTGTCTGAAGTGGAAGAAATGAGAAATGATGATAGGGTTATGTGGTAGATGTGAGAAACAGAAGGTGATATAGTATGCAAAAAACTTATTCAACTAGTATTTTCCAAAATATTTATATATTTTATCCATACTGAGGCTTTTGCAACTAGAAACTCTCCAAATTATGGCTTGTGTTTTCACTGCCTCCTTCCTCTCATTCCCATTCTCTTCTTCCTTCTCCTTTACCTCCTCCTCATCCTTCTTCTTATTTTTGTTTTGGCAGCATTACAGCTTCTTTTAACATTACAAAACATTCTTTTAACATTACAAAACAATTTCATTCATGAATGAAATTAAGTAAGATGTAAATAAATGGAAAGTCATCCTGTGTTCACAGATTGGAATAATTAATATTGTTAAATATCTATGCTATTTGAAGTGATGTACAGACTTGATGCAATCCCTATCAAACTCTCAATGGCATTGTTTATGGAAATAGAAAAGGCAATCTTCAAATAAGAGTGTGTTGTTTAATTTTTAGGTAGTCATTAAGTTTCCTGTTTTCTTATCATCACTTAATTTTAGATTCAATCCACTGTGGTCATATAGACACTTGGAATGATGTTGATCTTGAATTTGTTAAAACTTGCTTGTACCTAGCCAGGAAAACATGCCATGTGTGCTTGAGAAGAATGCATAGTTTTCTGTGGATAGGAATACAGAATTAGTACAATGGTGGTATTAAAATCAATTACTGTCACCCCTTTGCATTTTCTACAACTCCGGTCTCAGAAGAAAAATCTCTAATAGGAGGTGATCTGCAAACTCAGCTATCTGGGAAACTCTCACTGAGAACTCCCTCTCTCCCAGGTTCATTGACAAATCCTGGGATTTCAAGAGAGATGGTCAGGACCACCCTACCTCCTATGGTTTTTCCAGTAGTCATGTATAGATGTGAGAGTTGGACTATAAAGAAAGCTGAGCACCAAAGAATTGATGCGTTTGAACTGTGGTGTTGGAGAAGACTCTTGAGAGTCCCTAGGACTGCAAGGAGATCCAACCAGTCCATCCTAAAAGAAATCAGTCCTGAATATTCATTGGAAGGACTGATGCTGAAGCTGAAATTCCAATACTTTGGCCACCTGAGGTGAAGAACTGACTCATTGGTAAAGACCCTGATGATGCTGGGAAAGATTGAAAGCAGGAGGAGATGAGATGAGGATTAGATTGTTGGATGGCATCACCGACTCAATGGACATGAGTCTGAGCAAGCTCCTGGAGTTGGTGATGGACAGGAAGGCCCGGAGTGCTGCAGTCCATGGGGTCACAAAAAGTCGGACATGACTGGGCAACTGAACTGAACTGAACATCCCTCTCTATGACTCTCTGAGCTTTCTTAACTCATCTTATTTCCCACTGAGGTAACCTAATAATTCTCGGAATTTTTTGTCACCAAAATTTTGGAAAAAATATGATGCCAATTAGTTATAATATCCATATTTCTTTACTGGAGCTGTCTTCTGTCTAGAAATTGGCATGTACTCATGGAGTCAGCCTCATGATTTTCCATAACCTAAGGTTCCAAAATGACTGCAGATGGTGATTGCAGCCATGAAATTAAAAGATGCTTAGTCCTTGGAAGGAAAGTTATGACCAACCTAGATAGCATATTAAAAAGCAGAGACATTACATTGCCAACAGTCCATCTAGTCAAGGCTATGGTTTTTCCAGTGGTCATGTATGGATGTGAGAGTTGGACTGTGAAGAAAGCTGAGCACCAAAAAATTGATGCTTTTGAACTGCGGTGTTGAAGAAAGCTCTTGAGAGTCCCTTGGACTGTAAGGAGACCCAACCAGTCCATCCTAAAGGAGATCAGTCCTGGGTGTTCATTGGAAGAACTGATGCTGAAGCTGAAACTCCAATACCTTGACCACCTCATGCGAAGAGTTGACTCATTGGAAATGACCCTGATGCTGGGAGGGGTTGGAGGCAGGAGGAGAAGAGGACAACAGAGCATGAGATGGCTGGATAGCATCACTGACTCGATGGACTTGAGTTTGAGTAAACTCTGGGAGTTGGTGATGGACAGGGAGGCCTGGCGTGTTGAGATTCACGGGGTCGCAAAGAGTCAGACATGACTGAGCGACTGAACTGAACTGAACTGAACTGAAGTCACTTGAAGACTAGCTCTGGGAGAGAAAGCTGGTCAGAATATTAGCTCCTCAAGTCTCAGCAAAGCTTTCTAACCTTGTCTGGATGATACATCTCTAATCTCATATCCCACATCCCTCTGGGTGGGTTGTGTTCTGCATATCTCTGCATTCAAGCTTAAGTGCTCACATATTATACAGTGTCCTTGGGTCTGTAGGCCCCAGGCTTCTAAATGAGAAATTTTCTTCTCTAACAAATGCAAAATATGTGTTCCTGGTATTCAGGTGTTCCAGTGATCTGTCTTAGGCCAGATCTGTCCAGGCTCCAAGACCAAGGAATTCACATTTTTTAACCAATCTCAAAGTATATGTTCTTGGATTTCAGCCATCAAACTGACCCTGTAATCCTTCTGGATTTCTCTTCAGAGACTTGCATGTGAAAATCCAGTTATGAATATAACTGTGAAACTCTCTCCCCTTTCCCTGTCCTAGGAAATAAAAGCTTTTACAGTGATGCCCGGGACATATTGTTTTTAATTGTCGAGCAAGGACCATGAGCACTCACTAGGTTTGTTGTTTTTCTCTCAGGATTTGTGCGTCTAACTGGAGGAGCTAGACCTTGTTCTGGGCGAGTTGAAGTGTATTCTGGACAAGACTGGACCCCAGTGTCTGATAGGAACTTTGCACTCCCCACTGCCCAGGTCATCTGTGCAGAGCTGGGCTGCGGGAAGGCTGTGTCTGTCCTGGGACATTTGCCCTTCAGAGAGTCAGATGGCCAGGTCTGGGCTGAAGAGTTCAGGTGTGAGGGGAAGGAGCCTGAGCTCTGGGTCTGCCCCAGAGTGCCCTGTCCAGGGGGCACGTGTCACCACAGTGGAGCTGCTCAGGTTGTCTGTTCAGGTGAGATGTAGGTCAGGACTTATCCTCCCTGCACACTCTGTTCAGGTGAGAAATCATGAGATTTTGCTGAAATCCTGTTATCTCGTATCCAGCATACTCAGAAGTCCGGCTCATGACAAATGGGACCTCCCAGTGTGAGGGGCAGGTGGAGATGAACTTTTCTGGACGATGGAGAGCGCTCTGTGCCTCCCACTGGAGTCTGGCCAATGCCAATGTTGTCTGTTGTCAACTCAGCTGTGGAGTCGCCATCTCCACCCCCAGAGGACCACACTTCATGGAAGGAGGTGATCAGATCTCAACAGTCCGATTTCACTGCTCAGAGGCAGAGTCCTTCCTGTGGAGTTGCCCTGTGACTGCCCTGGGTGTCCCTGACTGTTCCCATGGCAACACGGCCTCTGTGATCTGCTCAGGTAAGAGAGAGGGACAAGGGCTACTGGTACTCAGGATGCTCCTGGAGTGAAACGTCTCCAAGAACAGAGAGTGAGGGAAAACTGGCTTCAAAATTCAGATATTCCATGGTGAAATATGGTTCTTCACATTTTTCATTTGTTTTTCAGGTCAGGGCAAAAAGTATGAAGGGGAATAATATATTTTTAAACAACATTGCTATTTACACATGGTCATAGAAAACAATGTATAAGCAATAAGTGTAGATTTCAGTCATGGTCTCCAGCCCAGGTCAACAAAGAGAACATTCCCAGCACCACAGAGTTATTGTTGCCTCCCCATAACTGTGCCCTCCCACCTCTCCAGTGAAAATCGCTTACTAACTTCTACCGTAGAAGACTTCATCAGTGTTTGAAGTGTATGTAAAATCACACGGTATGTTTTCTTTTGCATCTAATTTATTTAATTTATATTCTTATTTTATCTAATTTATTTAATGTTTGAGTCACTTGCTCAGTAGCTCTGTCACGTCCGACTCTTTGCCACTGCATGGACTATAGCCCACCAAGTTTCTTTGTCCATGGGATTTCCCAGCAAGAATACCGGAGTGGTGTGCTGTTTCCTCCTCCAGGGGATCTTCCAATCCAGGGACTGAATCTGAGTCTTGCATTTCCTGCACTGGCAGACAGAGTCTTTACCATTGAGCCACCAGGGAAGCCCTTGGTGCTTCTCATATCCGTTTACAAATAACTCTGCCTACACCATAAAAAACATTCTCTGAGAGTATTTTATAGAAGTTTAATCTTTTTTCCCTTGCATGTTGTATTTTCCTTCTGGTATGGATATCTGCATAAGATAATTGTCAGGTTTCATATAGACATCCTTGACTCAGATCTTTCTGAAAAGACACTTTTCCAGACTGCAGTGCCATTTTGTCATAAACAGAAGGGTATGCATGTCTGAGTTTTTTTTGAGACTCTCTACTCTGTTCCATTATATCATTTGTATACCCTTGCATGTTTTTGTTTCTTTTCTTTTGTTTTTCTTACATTTTCTCAATTATTGTAATTTTATAAGAAGTCTGAAAACTTTTAATTTATAGGAATTACTTTATACTTAGTCTTCATTGCTTGTCTTGCCAACTGTATTGGTTGTTCTTGGTCTTTGCATTTTGTATAAACTTGTGAATCAGCTTATCATTTTTCACCAAAAAAGCGTAAAGTATTTTGACTGAGATTAGATTTAATCTAAATATAAATTTGAGGATGATTGACTATGGTAATTTTGAGTCTTCCAACTCATTGACACTATATATTCCTCTATTCAATTTGGTCTTGAATTTCTCTTAGAGGATTTGCTCATCTTCTACTAGGTTTTTTCTCCTAGGCATTTTATTTTTTGATGTTACTAGTATTTTTTTTTCTCTGTAAGTTTCTGAGCAATGCATTCTCTCTGACTTGTTTTCACCTTTTAAGTTTTTTTTTATATTGACCTAATTTGAGATTTACAGAAAAGTTGCAAGAATAATTGCAAGAATAAAACTTTCATGATGAAGTTTCATGATGAAGATGACCTTCACCTGGATTTCCCAGTGATGGTATTTTGCTTTAATCTCCCTTTCTCTGTCTGTCTCTGTCTTTCTCTTTTCCTCTCGGTTTGCCTCTTGCCCCATTTCTCCATGAATATGTAAAATCTTTCTGAATTAGGTTGCAGACATGATGTCCCTTTACCCCTAAAACACTACAAAGAATTTTCTTATGTAACCACAGTTCGGTAAAGTTCTGAGACAACTTCAGCCCCAGATGACATCTAAATGCAGCCACATGAAAATCCCAAGACAGAACTGCCAAGTTTGTCTGCCCCAAATTACTGACTCAGGAAGAATTAAGCAAAATGAAGTTTTCTTTTGCTTTTTTTTTTCCTACTGCTATTAACATTTTTGGAAAACTTTGTTACACAGCAATATAACCAGGACACTTACCATGTGACCTGCATTCTAAATAGACAAATATTTGTCCTCTGATCTTCTATTTTACTGTCTCTACCTTGTGCTGATCTAATGTGGTGATCCACTCATTCTCTAGTTCTTAATTTCAATTATTAAGTATCAGCTCTAGAATTTTTATTTGTTTTCTTGTTCTCATTTTTTTGCCAAGATATAACTTGACAACTAATTCTATAACCACTGTAATCACGACTACTTAAATTCTCTGTCAGATAACTCTAGTAGCTGAATACCTTGGGGAATACTTTCTAATGTCTCCTTCTTCCTCTTGGTTTTCCAGGAGATCTCTTTTATCTAAATATTTTTAAAATGACAGACATAGATGTAGAACATTATAGAAATCCTTCAGAAAAGTTTTTATTTTGCATCTTTTCTTTAGAGATAGATTTAGGATTAGAACAGCTTATGTAACATTGTTTTTTTTTAAATGGAGTGTAATTGCTTTACAATATTATGTTAGTTTCTGCTGTACAAGGAGTGAGTCAGTTATATGTATACATATATCCCCTCCTTCTTGAAATGCAAATCAAAACTACAATGAAGTATCTACAATGATTAATACCGGACATGATGTGGAGAAAAGGGAACCCTCTTGTACTGTTGGTAGAAATGTAAACTAATACAGCCACTATGGAGAACAATATCAGTTCAGTTCAGTGGCTCAGTCGTGTTCGACTCTTGGTGACCAGATGGACTGCAGCACGCCAGGCCTCCCTGTCCATTACCAACACCCGGAGTTTACCCAAACTCATGTCCCTTGAGTCAGTGATGCCATCCAACCATCTCATCCTCTGTTGTCCCCTTCTCCTCCTATCTTCAGTCTTTCCCAGCATCAGGGTCTTTTCAAATGAGTTAGTTCTTCACATCAGGTGGCCAAAGTATTGGAGTTTCAGCTTCAGCATTAGTTCTTCCAAAGAATATTCAGAACTGATCCCTTTAGGATGGACTGATTGCATCTCCTTGCAGTCCAAAGGACTCTCAAGAGTCTTCTCCAACACCACAGCTCAAAAGAATCAATTCTTTGGCACTCAGCTTTCTTTATAGTCCAACTCTCACATCTGTACATGACTACTGGAAAAACTATAGCTTTAACTAGATGGACCTTTGTTGGCAAAGTAATGTCTCTGCTTTTTAGTATGCTGTCTGGTTTGGTCATAACTTTTTTCTAAGAAGTAAGCATTTTTTAATTTCATGGCTGAGGTCACCATGTGCAATGATTTTGGAGCCCAAGAAAATAAAGTCTGCCACTGTTTCCACTGTTTCCCCATCAATTTGATATGAAGTGATGAGACTGTTGGTCCTTTAATGGACCAGAACCTGGTGGTCCAGAGAGTAAGAGAGAGAAAGAGGCTGATATCCCCTGGTTTACGCGGAAAGCCAATAGAGTCCTGTTCTTAGGGCTCGCGCTGCTGCACGTAGGCACCAGGTGCCCTCTCGAGTGGGTGAAGGTGCAGTGTGCCTTCTCGAGTCTAGAAGCCTGGGCAAGAAAGTGAGCTCAGCGGGCCTCCGCGCTCCAAGGAATTAGCCAGAAATAGAGAGAGAGAGAGAAGAAAGAAAGAAAGACACGGCACGGGGACCAAAGCTCTGATGGAGCAAAGGTGTTTTAATCAACATGGTGTGGGCATATATACTGTAGTTATTCTCAGCAAAGATAAAGATTAAAATTCTAGAGTTACAAAACATAAGATGATCCCTATCAAAGAGAGTTGCAAACAATCACCTTTTACCATATGGCTCATAAAAAGGAAAAGGGTACTTATCACCATAATGAGAAATGCCTGGATTCCTCAGCCCCGGGAAAGGCGTGCCTCTCCTCTTAATTCCTGAATATTCAGGAATCAATAAGGGCCAGAGGGTTCCTGACAGATCCAAACAGCACACAGGAAGCCTCTTGTTAAATGCTTCCTGACATGAGACCAGATACCATGATCTTAGTTTTGTGAATGTTGAGCTTTAAGCCAACTTTTTCACTCTCCTCTTTCACTTACATCAAGAGGCTCTTTAGTTCTTCTTCACTCTCTGCCATAAAGGTGGTGTCATCTGCATATCTGAGGTTACTGATATTTCTCCTGGAAATCTTGATTCCAGCTTGTTCTTCATCCAGCCCTACATTTCTCATGATGTACTCTGCAAATAAGTTAAATAAGCAGGGTGACAATATACAGCCTTGATGTACTACTTTTCCTATTTGGAATCAGTCTGTTGCTCCATGTCCACTTCTAAGTGTTGTTTCTTGACCTGCATACAGATTTCTCAAGAGGCACATCAGGTGTCTGGTATTCCCATCTCTTGAAGAATTTTCCACACTTTGTTGTGATCCACACAAAGTCTTTGGCATAGTCGATAAAGCAGAAATAGATATTTTTCTGGAACTCTCTTGCTTTTTCGATGACCCAGTGGATGTTGTCAATTTGATCTCTGGTTCCTCTGCCTTTTCTAAAGCCAGCTTGAACATCTGGAAGTTCACGGTTCATGTACTGTTGAAGCCTGGCTTGGAGAATTTTGACCATTACTTTGCTAGCATGTGAGATGAGTGTGATTGTGCATTTGAGCATTCTTTGGCATTGCCTTTCTTTGGGATTGGAATGAAGGCTGACCTTTTCCAGTCCTGTGGCCACTGCTGAGTTTTCCAAACTTGCTGGCATATTGAGTGCAGCACTTTCACAGCATCATCTTTTAGGATTTGACATAGCTCAACTGGAATTCCATCACCTCCACTAGCTTTGTTCATAGTGATGCTTCCTAAGGCCCACTTGACTTTGCATTCTAGGATGTCTGGCTCTAGGTGAGTGATCATACCATCATGATTATCTGGGTCATGTAGATCTGTTTTGTATAGTTCTTCTGTGTATTCTTTCCACCTCTTCTTAATATCTTCTGCTTCTGTTAGGTCCATACCATTTCTGTCTTTTATTGTGCCCATCTTTGCATGAAATGTTCCCTTGGTATCTCTAATTTTCTTGAAGAGATCTCTAGTCTTTCCTATTATATTGTTTTCCTCTATTTCTTTGCATTGATCACTGAGGAAGGCTTTCTTATCTCTCCTTGCTATTCTTTGAAACTCTGCTTTCACATGGGTATATCTTTTCTTTTCTCCTTTGCTTTTTGCTTCTCTTCTTTTCACAGCTATTTGTAAGGCCTCCTCAGACAGCCATTTTGCTTTTTTGCATTTCTTTTTCTTGGGGATGGTTTTGATCCCTGTCTCCTGTACAACATCATGAACCTCCATCCATAGTTCTTCAGACACTCTGTCTATCAGAACTAATCCCTTGAATCTATTTCTCACTTCCACTGTATAATCATAAGGGATTTGATTTAGGTCATACCTGAATGGTCTAGTAGTTTCCCTGCTTTCTTCAATTTATGTCTGAATTTGGCAATTTAAGAGTTCAGGATCTGAGCCACAGTCCTTTTTTTTTTTTTTTTTAAGATCTTTAAAATTTAATCAGTTGAATTTTTTAAAAAACATCTGAGAACCAGGAGACCAGAGTTCTAATTCTTAGTCGGCATTAAATATATGTCCTTAGGTAAATCATTCCTCTCTTTAAACTTTGGTCTCACCTGAGCTCCCTATGATAGCCAGCATCTGTCCACTCCTCATTTTGAAGCTCAGGTTCTGAATGCCCTGCTCACAGGAGTCCTTGTGAAATGTCCAGGGCATCTTGAAGTGAGCCAGCTGCTTAAACCAAGGTACCTGGGAGGCCATATCCACCCTTCCCTTCTGCTTGGGGAATTGTTTGGCCCTCTCTGTCTGCTCCTCCCACCGGTCCTCAGGTGGAGCCACAGTCCTTTAAAACCTAGGACTAAAATTAGCATATGACCCAGCAATCCCACTACTGGGCATAAACAGTGAGGAAATCATAATTCAGAAATAGACATGTAACTCATTCTTAGGACAATTCATAGAGTAAAAGAAAATTTTTTGGCTTTCTCAGACACAGTACTCTCAATAGAGATTAAAATTAGATTAACTTTGCTGCTATTTTATAGCTCCCATCTCAGGCTCCATCACTAGATCATTATTTAGCTTAAATCAGTTTCCAGTTCTTCAACCTCCCAGTGCTCTAATCATTGCTGTTTCTGCAGGAAAACAAACCCAGGCGCTGCCCCAGTGCAAGGACCCAGTGACGGAACCAGCGGCCTCAGCGGCCTCAGAGGAGAGCGCCCCCTACTCCTCAGGTGAGGGTCCCACAGGACAGAAGACCCTTCTCATTCCCCTGTCAATGCCCCATTGGCCCATTTCTCTCTCCTCAGACAGCAGACAGCTCCGCCTGGTGGACGGGGGTGGTCCCTGCGCCGGGAGAGTGGAGATCCTTGACCAGGGCTCCTGGGGCACCATCTGTGATGACGGCTGGGACCTGGACGATGCCCGAGTGGTGTGCAGGCAGCTGGGCTGTGGAGAAGCCCTCAACGCCACGAGGTCTGCTCACTTCGGGGCAGGGTCAGGGCCCATCTGGCTGGACGACCTGAACTGCACAGGAAATGAGTCCCACGTGTGGAGGTGCCCTTCCCGGGGCTGGGGACGGCACGACTGCAGACACAAGCAGGACGCGGGGGTCGTCTGCTCAGGTCTGCACTCCACACTGTCCACAGGCTGGGGGAGGGGTGGGTCAAGGAGGACGGGATCTGAACCCTGAGGGAGAGATGCTGAAAGGACCAGAGAAGGAGGCTTCCTCCCATGGAGCCTGTGTTTCCAGCAGACGTGAAGACGAGGTGCTTTCACTTCCTCCTGCAGCAGCTGACATTTTTGTCCTTTCTTCTCAGCAGTGTTTCCTGGCGGAGCCGTTTCTTACAGTTTCCACGCGACAGCAGAGCTCTCTCTTCAGTTCCCTGTGGTAGTACAGTCTAGAGATCCTGCTGATGCTGTAATGAAAGCACAGATTTACTCTGTTCAGTTCTGTTTGCTAGGAGTCTGCCGACGGTCTCCGAGGGCCAACATCCTGATGTTCACAGAGCATGTTCTTTCTGGAGGCATGGGGAGGACTCCTTTCCCAGCCTTTCCTGGTTTCTATGTGACCTCCTTCCTTGGCTCAGAGCCCTCTTTTTCAGACCTACAGCAAACTATGTCTCTTCTGAGAATTCTTCTTTACATTTCCCTCTAACTGGAGCTTTGCAAGGTTATCCATCTAAGGATACCAGGGCTAAGGAGGTGATTAGGCTGGACTCAGGTGGTTAATTCACCATATTCCAGCTTAATCTCACCACCCCAAAGTCCTTACCTTAATAACATCTGTAAAGTCCATTTTCAAATGTAAGGTAACATATTCACAGGTTCCACAGATTATGATGGAGAGATTTGTGGTTTCATTATTCTGCCTACCCACCCCCCCCCCCACCCCGCCCCGTATCCATATCACATCCCATTCACAGATCCATTTTAGATTTTAACAGGAAGCAGGATCTAGCTCCCCCTCCTTGCAGGTGCCCAGATTGGTCTTTCTCTCTCTTCATATCCATGACATCATTGTGGTAGAAACAGACACAAAAAGACAAAGTAAAATGAAAGGGAGATGAATGTCATTCTTGTCACCTCGTGGACATCTCCTCAACTAGGTCAGGGATGTATAGTCACAAATTCTTGGAGAGAGGAAAACCCAGAGCAGTGAGTGGAGTGCTCACTATGTCCTGTTTCCTCTGCTTTTCAATCTTAGATTTCCTGGCCCTCAGGACGGTCAGCGAGGACCAGGAGTGTGGTGGGTGGCTGGAAGTTTTCTACAACGGGACCTGGGGCAGTGTCTGCCGCAGCCCCATGGAAGACATCACCGTGTCCATGATCTGCAGACAGCTTGGCTGTGGGAACAGTGGAAGTCTCAACCCTTCAGTTGCTCTTAGGGAAGGTTCTAGACCCCGCTGGGTAGATGGAATCCGTTGTCAGAAAACTGATACCTCTCTCTGGCAGTGTCCTTCTGACCCTTGGAATTACAACTCATGCTCTTCAAAGGACGAAGCCTATATCTCATGTGCAGGTAAATTACTGTTCTGTTTCTGTGTCTGTCCCAACCCCGTAGGATGTTGTTAGTGTGATTTTATGTTTTCCAGTCTAAGTGATGAGTTTAGGTTGAATCTAGAAAAAGGTGGGTTGTGTTTCTGTCTGTGTTTCCATGTATTTGTATTCGTTGTGGGGTATGGACCTGGTAAACAGCAAAGAGATAAAGCAATTTCAGTTTGTGGCAAGACACAGTTAATGTCTCAGTCCATTAGATGATGAAGCCTCTGTTTTCACTTGTTTGGATTGAGCCAAGGACCTTTGATAATCTTGTTTGGGGACAAGACCAGCCCCAGCTGTCCCTGATCCAGCACTTCCCATCGTTGCTCCTACAGGAGGGAGACCCAAGAGCTGTCCAGCTGCTGCCCCCTGCACAGGTACGTCAGCCCCGCCCCCTCCCCAGGGCTCCCAGGGGCTCCTTCCTCCCACCAGGGGAGTCACAGGAGGGGCTGCTGCCTTTTCAGACAGAGAGAAGCTCCGGCTCAGGGGAGGAGACAGCGAGTGCTCAGGGCGGGTGGAGGTCTGGCACAGCGGCTCCTGGGGCACCGTGTGCGATGACTCCTGGAGCCTGGCAGAGGCCGAGGTGGTGTGTCAGCAGCTGGGCTGTGGCCCGGCCCTGGAAGCCGTGCGGGCCGCGGCGTTTGGCCCTGGAAACGGGAGCATCTGGCTGGACGAGGTGCGGTGCGGGGGCCGGGAGTCCTCCCTGTGGGACTGTGCTGCGGAGCCCTGGGGGCAGAGCGACTGCAAGCACGAGGAGGATGCTGGTGTGAGGTGCTCTGGTGAGTGAGGGGCTCGGGGTCCGCCCTAGTGAGTGGAGGACAAGTGTGAGTTTGTATCCAGAAGCACTTCCTGGGATAACCTGCCGCTTTGTGCCCTAACTCCAGGAAAAGCTATTACCTGATTTCCTGAGATCTGAGAGAGAATGGTATACCCATAAAGATAGATGTAACTGATGGCTTTTTCCGATCAACTCAGTACAATAATCTATTCTTTTTTCCTTCTCTCCCAGTGAGAGAACAGCAGTTCCCTCCAGCCATGGAAGTAAGTGTTCTGCTGCTCTGAGCAGTGTGATTGAGGAGATCCCCATATTTTCAGGCACCTGCACTATGTATCTGTATATTTCAACAAAACTACCTGTATCAGTACAGAAAACCTTAACGATCTCATGTTTACAATCCTGTTAAGCAGTGGCAACTGGAGTCCTACAGGGCTTTAACAACTTTCATCCTGTAAAAATCCTCTGGAACCAGAATGAGAAGACACTTGACATAGCTCAGGGAAAGACCTCTGTCGATCACATCTTGGGGTTCAGGCAAACCCATTGTACCTTAATGGTGACTTCATGGTCTTAAAGACTCAGAAGAGGACCAGTATAAGGACAGAGGGGTTCCTCTGGACTTATGACCCTCCTAAAACCCTATGGTCCACTTTGACTCATCTCCAGCCCCTGGCATCCTCTCCCTTCCCATGATCATCTGCATCATCCTCGGAGCCCTTCTCTTCATGGTCCTCATCATCCTGGGGATTCAACTACACAGATGGAGAGCAATGCACCAAGGTGGGCCTTAGGGATGCCAAATGATCTGGAAAGTGGTGGGAAAGGAATTGAGTCTGTTGTGGCATCAAGAAAGTGCACAAGTATTGGTCTCTGTGCTCATTATCTGGTAGAATCCCACCTTTTCTACAGTAGACAACAGGATTTGAAAGAATGGAATCTTTGGTCCCGGGTCGAATGTAAAATTTCTTGAGAATTATGACTTCCTGTGTGAACAGTGCCAGTGGATATTGAGTGTGAGATCAAGGTCAGGGTGAGGAAATCTAGTTCTGTTCCATGTAGCTAAGAAAGGAGCCTGAGCAGCCCAGAGTGGTTCCCCAAGGGGGAGCGTTGGAGAGCACTGAAGGCTTTGGCTGTTGATAAAGGGATTAACTCCACGGTCAGTCTCTAACTCATGCCACTTTCCCAGAGTTATCTGATTTTGAAGATGCTGTTGATGAAGCTGTGTACCAGGAGATTGATGACATCATAAAACCAGGGAAGAAGGACCTGTTAGACAGCCAAGGTAAGTCCCATGCCCTCCCCTCTGCTCATGAGCTGGCTGTGTGTTATTTTCAGCAAACAGAGACCCAATCTTACTAGGCCAACTTCACATGGAGTTTCAAGCCTTCTCTCTACAAGTCTGAAGTCTCAATATTTCCTCTAAACTATGACAGCAGGCATCCTACCATGACAGGGGAAAGGTTTCCATTTTTCTATGATGATTTTCTCCCTACCAGGTAACCTGTCTGATGACTCAGCAACTAAGCTGCCGTATTACACAGGGGATGATGGAGAGGATGGAGACTCTGACTCTGCCCCAGGTAGCAGGTCTTCCCTTGGATGGTGGGGATGTGGAGGAGGCATCTTGTCTGAGGATCTCTTCCTGTGATTAAGATGGGAAAGGTCTCTTTTCTCTAGTTCACAACAACTTTTTCCCTCTCTTGCCCACTCCATGACTTCAGAAATGGAAAGATCAGACCTAGTTCTCTGTGTTCACAGCCACTTCTACCCAGTTACAGACTGAATATGTAGCGCTTCCCAGGTGGCGCTAGTGCTACAGAACCCGCCTGCCAATGCAGGAGAGATAAGAGATGCTGGTTTGATCCCTGGGTCAGGAAGACCCTTTGAAGGAGGGCATGGCAACTGACTCCAGTAGTCTTGCCCAGAGAATCCCCATGAACAGAGGAGCCTAGCAGGCTACAAGGGGTCTCAAAGAGTTGGACACAACTGAAGCAACTGAGCATGCATGTATCTAGTAGTATATTATTATCTAATGTACCATTAAAGATTTTAAGACCATTTAAAAAAAATCTGAAACTGATCAACTCAAAATTGTGTGGCTAAAGAGAACATTGGAATCTATAGTTGGATCCAGAATCAGTCTGATATTTTAATCATTTTATGGATTTTTGTATGTATTGAGATAAAAATATTGCTATTGATAAGCCCTGGAATATATAGAAAGATCAGTGCTGGTACTTATCAATTACCAGAAACTCTTACTTACATGGAACTGGAGAAAGGAGAATGTCCTCTCTGGGTCTTCTCCAGATAGTAACGATGGACAACCCCTGGAGGTGAGATCCTGAGGTCAACCAAGATCTAGAAGGCACTGAAACTCAGGCGTCCTGTGACTGGGGTGGTGGGATATCCTGTCTCTGAATAACAGATGTCCAGGATCCCCCTCCCACCAGCTCTGTGTCTCCCAGAGCTTCAGAGGTCACATGGACACCTGGGTTCTCTTGGTCCAGATTCATCCTCCCCAGTCACTGATATGTGCACAGTATGTGTGACAAATCTGTACCATATGCTTGAAATAGTGCCTGAAACTCATAGCATAATAGCCATTGTTGATGATTTATGTTATGAGAGACCTTGTTAGAAAAATATGATTGACCCTGATATATTGAAATAGTTAAAAGATTTAAATGATTTCTGAGCATATTGAGATCAAATACACGCCTTTGACATGACCTTGGAATATAGAGTCTATATTTATCAGTTGTTTGAACTTCTGCATTAGAAGGGACTTAGGGCATCACTTAGTCCAACACATACTTTGCTATTCCACCTAAGTCTGTGTCTGTTTACAGATCCTCTAAGACAGCATATCAACACCATAGGAAATGGTTATGATGATGTTGATGAGTTACCTGTTCCTGTAAATCCTTTCTTCCCTGGGATGAATGAGAATAACATTTCCCCAGAGGACAGAGGTGGTGCCAGTTATTCCCAGACAAGTGAGTTGACAGCTCAGTAGTCTGACTTCATCATGTAGAGAAGATGAGTTTTGACCCACTTAATAGTCAGTTTTTCTTATTGTCAGAATTGGGGTACCCTCTTATACCTAAATGGGCTTCCCAGGTGGTGCAGTGATAAAGATTCCACCTGCTAATGCAGGAGACACAAGAGGGTGTCTTGTGTCTTGATAGGGTTTGATCCCTGGGTTGGGAAGATTCCCTGGAGGAGGGCATGGCAACCCACTACAGTATTCTTGCCTGGAGAACCCCATGGACAGAGGAGCCTGGCAGGCTACAGTCCATGGGGTCACAAAGAGTTGGACATGACTGAGCAGGGTCACACACACAGAGAAAGGAGAATGCCTTCCTGGATCTTCTCCAGTTAGTAAAGATGGACAACCCCTGGAGGTGGGATACTAAGGTCAACCAAGGGCTAGAAGGGACTGAAACCCAGGCGTCCTATGACTGGGATGGTGGAATATTCTGTCTCTGAGTAACAGATGTACAGGATCCCTCTCCTACCAGCTCTGTGTCTCCCAGAGTTTCAGAGAGCACACGGACACCTGGGTTCTCTTGGTTCAGATTCATGTTCCCCAGTCACTTATATGTGCATAGTATGTGTTACAACTCTGTACCACATGCTCCAAAAGAGTACCTGAAGCTCATAGCATTATAGATATTGCTGATGCTTTATGATATGAGAGACCATAGTAGAAAAATATGATTGACCCTGATATATTGGAATGTTTAGAAAGTTTAAATGATTTCTGAGTACACTGAGATCAAATACAAGCCTTTGACAGCCCTGGAATATGGAGTATATATTTATCATTTATTTGGATCACTGCCTCAGAAGGGACTTGGAGCATCACTTAGTCCAACTCATATTTTGCTTTTTCACCTAAGTTCTTGTCTGTTTTCAGAGCCTCCGGGACAGGACATCAACACTATAGGAAATGGTTATGATGATGTTGATGAGTTACCTGTTCCTGTAAACCCTTTCTTCCCTGGGATGAATGAGAATAACTTTTTCACAGATGATAGAGGTGGTGCCAGGTATTCCCAGACTGGTGAGTTGACAGCTCAATAGCCTGACTTTATCATCATGGAGAAGATGAGTTTGACTCACCAACAGTCATTGTTTCTTAACTATCAAAACTGGGGTAGCCTTGTATACCTAGATGGGTTTCCCTGGTGGTGCAGTGGTAAAGACTCTGCCTGCCAATGTAGGAGACAAAAGGCACTTGGATTTGATCTGTGAATCAGTAAGATTCCCTGGAGAAGGAAATGGCAACCCACTCCAGTATTCTTGCCTGGAAAATCATGTGGACAGAAGAGCCTTGTGGGCTACAGTCCACGGGGTTGCAAAGAGTCGAACACAAGTAAGCATGCATGCACCACATATACCAGGTATAATTGACTTTTCCTTATCTCTGGAATATTGGAGCTACTTCATCTTTTCTGAGAGGAGAACATACTGTGTTCTCTTGTCCATGTCCATCATCAATTGGATAAACACACATTTGTATGAGTTACAGAGGCTTTGTTCCCATTTTCATACCCCAAATTGAAATATATGTTTTGACAATAAATTTGGGGATTTTTCAAATTGTGAGAATTAATCTGAAATGTTTTTAATGGAGATATAAATTAAATTTATGAGCTATAAAACTTGTTTTGAGAGATCTGTGTAACCATATATTTAAAGTTGATTGCTCATTATTAAAGCAGAGTTGGCAATAGCCTTAACTAGAGAATCATAAAGTCTCAGCACTAGAAGGAAACCAAGAGAAAATTTTCTCTCACTGGTTCAATTGCCAGATGAAGACCCTCATTCCCAAGGACTAGGCTTTCTGCTTATATGTGGGGATGTGGTCCCTGGGGAGCAGGAGGTTGTGGAATTTTGTTGAGTTGCCTCTTTCTGGCATCTGACAGAGGACCCAGGGTGTTCTCATGAAGCTTGCAGGTCAGGCTGGTTCTGTTGTTGAGGTGCTCAGAAGAGGGCATCTGAGGCACTCTACAGAGATCATCTACTGTCTCCACTTCTTGAGAAATCAGACCCACCATGTGTGGAAGAGGCACGCACATCTCTTTCCCACTCCTTGCCACTATTGGTCCATCTTCTTTCCAACTGCCAAGGTCCAGACAAGATGTTGCATGGAGTAGCTGAGTCAGTATGAAGTAGCTCAATCTAGACTTTTAGACGATGCTGGGTGCTCCCCCTCACCTCAGATACTTTGTGGCCCCTTTAACTATCCTTCCATCAGAGGTTGTGTCTTGTCATTTTGTCACCACTTCTCCTTACTGTTTCAGGCATCTCTCTGAAGTCTCTGAGAGAAACTGTCGACTCTTGGGTGGAAGAGAAGGAGTCCTCATTGGTCCTGAGACAAGAAGAGCCTGGATATGATGATGTTGAGCTTAGCACCATGTAGCACCATTTTTGAAGCAAGAAATTCTTGAAAGACATCTCTGTAATATTTTTTATCAAATAAATGAGAATCCTGTCTTCTTCATAATTATATTTTTACATGGAACTATAATTAAAGGCATTTTTTTCTCTGTAGAAATCATATCATTACCTGCAACACAGGGTTTTACATTGAGAGTTGCCATGAAACATAATCCCTGATATTTTCATGTCTTTGTAACTTACTCCACTCTGCCAGAATAAAGTATTTATGGGTGGTAAGTGCCTGTGAGGTTTCAGAAAAATCTAGAGACTTTCACTGGGTCTTCCCAAATAACATAGGACAGGCCTCCAAGCTTAACATGCTAAGTGCACTATTGATAGGAAAGAATTTCCTATAAATACTTTCCCCACATGACATTCTGGCTGCCTTGTCATAATTAATACTCTGCAGAGAATTTTTCTGGCTCTTGTGACAGACCCTGGAATGATAAACCCTCTAAAACCACCCCTCACAAAAGGCCCCTTCACAGACCACATGGATAACTTGGAATGATTGCCCTCATCTCCCTGATCTAAATAGTTCAAAAGTCTATTCACCAACTCCTGGCTGGTTTTGAGCACTCAATCCATAATAGGCTCATACTGAGACTCTCCCAAGTCTAGGTGGGAAATCTTATCCTCCTCTCCTCTCCCATAATTTTATATGATTTTTATCACCCAGAATTATAGTAACCAGCTATTTTGGCTTCATGGATACCATGGATCAGGAATAAAATATAACATTCTTGATGGCCACACTTTACTCTGTCACTTATTTCATCACTTCCCAATGGCAAATGGCCATGTGAGCTGCACTTAGAGAAGCCCTAGGAATCTTCTAATCCCCAGCACAGAAAAAAATTATAGAGATTACAAGCATGAGTGTAGGTTGGAGCCCTGACATCATCCAGAACCATCAACTAAATAACAGGGTGGCCACAAATCATAATCAGGCCAACACTCTTAGGTCTTATATAAGTTCAGCAGCTTCTTCACATGTCCACAGTGTAATGGACAGGAGGCAGGGGTGTTGTGAAAATGTATTGTTTACTTGGTCACTCCTACAAGACAGCTCTCTCTACCCTGAAGAATCACAGCAGGATCACATTTACATTTTCAACAGTTACCAGATCAAAGGACTCTTTAAACAACATGTTTTCAGAGAAGCCTATTGGTCTGAAATTCTTCCTCTAAGAGTTCAGTCGTATCAGACTCCTCTATTGACATCAGTAAAACTCAAATAGCCAAAAATTCCTGATATTTCTGCCTATATCCCTTCTTCTAGATCCCCTCTGTCTTGTTCTCCAATTTCTTGCCCCCTTATCCCACCTGATGCCCCTCAGTGGTGGCTCGGATGGTAAAGAATCTGCCTGCAGGGCAGGAGGCCTGGGTTCGATCCCTGGGTGGGGACGATCCCCTGGAAAAGGGAATGGTAACTCACTCCAGTATTCTTGCCTGGAGTCTCATGGACAGAGGAGCCGGAAGGGCTACAGTCCACAGGGTGGCAAAGAGTCGGACACGACTGAGCGACTAACACTTTCACTTTGTCCCACCGGGATACAGGGTGTGAATTAGCACCAATTTGCCCTTCATCAGCTTGGAGGGAGATACGAGCTAACGTAATTTACTTCAAAAGCTAGATAATTGGACAGACAAGAAATGACAATATCCTGAAGAAGTAGTAGGAAGTGATGGAGAGGCAAGACTGGATTTAAAAGGATTTGATAACCAACTAGACATGGGAGAAGAGAGATAAAGAGTCTATATGCATTTCAGGAAAAAAAGGAAAAAAGTTACCTAGGGAATGGGAGATGAAAAGGAAGAGGTAGTTATGTAGAGTGAGATTTTTAATTGGCCATGAGAATTTAGGCAGGGTAAGGAAAGCTGTATGCATTCTCTTCCACCAGCCAATCTCTCACCCTCGACATTGAAACTCACACCCAATCTGGTGCCTAATAACTGAATAAAAACAGATGGTGTGACATCTTGGGGAAGAGGAAGAGTATATAGGAAGGTTCAGTATTTCTGTCCGCCACATAAGTTCACCTTGCTAAGAATGAAGGTGTGAGTGTAGACAAAGTTTAGAATCTGTAGTCTAAGGAAGAGTGACCTGGGGCATTTCTGAGCCTGAGTGAAGTCATGCCTTCATTAGCATTTGGGGGAGGTGAGACAAGTCAGTTCACTCATCTGGTATTTCCTTAGAAGGAAATTGTGATTGAGTACCAGTCCTCTAAGAGCATTTGGAATGAATATTGCTATTGTCAACAAAGCAAAAAGTTACTTTATTGAGAATATTTCATTATGAGCAATTTCCATACAATACAGTGATAGGTCAGCACTACTCTATTGAAATATGGGCAATTAGAATATCTGAGACATCATCTCGTATTTAATACAACATCATGTGAAAGTAACTATGGATGTTTCCAAGGCACTTAATTCAACATCATCGTACTCAGTGTCCACTTCCTCCCCCTGGAGAAACCAGGGGCTCTCTTCTTCCCCAGGATCAGTCGCCTCTTTAGAGATATTCAGAGAAGAACCTGAAGTAGGAACGAAAAGTTTGATTAGAACTGAAACAGAGAGACATGACAGAGCCCTGTGGTGGAAGTGAGTCAAGTAAGTGGTGGCGACAAAGCATCCCTGGGATCCAGGTGTGCTCAGGGAGGCTCAGGCTATTTCAATTTTATTTCAGTGAGCGTGGATCAGGGCTGTCTTCTTAGGATCTGGGCCCGGGAATTGGCTAGTGGTCCAGTGGTCAGGACGTGGTGTTTTCACTTCTGTGCCCCAGGTACAATTTCTGTTTCAGGCACTAAGACCTGCGATCTTGCAGCACCTCCTCTCCCTCACCTCCCAAATAAAAAGGATTCAGCCCATCTGAGGTCTCAACTTAAATGGGAAATCCTGGATTACAGGAGATCTGTTCCCTGGCTACACAATCAGCAAGGAGATACCCAAGAAGGGAAGAATCTCTAGAAGGGGTGTAAAGTTTTCTATTTTCATAATTAACAGGTCTGAATCAACAAGAAGAGGGAGATAGGAGATCACATCCAAAGAAATCTCAGCTCCTCACTGACCACCGAACTCTGCTCTTGGTGGTCTTGATTTGTGTTCCCAAAAGCCCACAAAAAGCAACCACGGGATCCTTCTGCAGTTGCCCCTCCCCCAGGAAACACACAAACTTCAGATGGAGAAATACCCTTCATGGAGAATGAGTGTATTTCCTTGGCCACTGAAATATCTGGAACAGATTAACATGAACCTGCTCACAAATTCTGAGTCCATAATCCACCATCACGCGTTTGTTTTTTAGGACCATATATGTCGTCCACTTTATACATATTTGGGTTGACCTATGGTCAGAGTGCATTTTAAAGTATAAAAATGCTTTACAAATTCCAATACTAACATAGTCTTTGAAATCTCTAACTGCATTTCACATATAAGGCAGCACAAAATGTTATTCAGTTATTCTATTTTTGTATTAGGTAAATATGCTCAAGTAATCTACAAGTCTTAATGCAGGAACATGAAGGATAAAGTCATGCAGACACAGATACTAATACTAGAGTGCATCCTCTCTTCTCAGGAGTCTGACAGCATTAAAGAAAGGAATAAGATCAAGATGATACTATCAACTATTTGAGGTCATCCAAAATTGGAATATCTGGGGGGATGGACACTGAGCAGCTCAAATTCACCATTTCCAGGATAGAGACCAAAGACTGCAGGAGATCAGCTAACTCCACTCACCTGTCTGAGAGGACCTCGTTGTATCCACCTTCTCTGGGGGCACTTCCTCCTCACTCCCCTGAGAGGCAGAAGGAGCCCCAGGCAATGGTACCTCTTCAGCATCATCGTAATCCTCACCACGGGCATCAGTCCTCTGATCTGGGGCTTCCAAGGGCAGAGCAGGGGTCAAATGAAACCACAGTAAGTGGGTTGGTCTGGGAAATACCTAAGATCCCTTCTGACTCAGAGTTTCTGAGCCATTAAACAAAGGTACCAGTCACTCCTTGTTGCAACAGAATTTTTTCTAAGGTTGTATTTCATGTCGGTGTGCCCATAAATTAAAAAAAAAAGATTTTATACATCTCAATACTGCCTTTGCCAACAAAGGTCTGTATAATCAAAGCTATGGTTTTTCCAGTAGTCATGTATGGATATGAGAGTGGGACCATAAAGAAGGCTGAACATTGAAGAATTGATGCTTTTGATTTGTGGTGTTGGAGAAGATTCTTGAGAGTCCCCTGGAGTGCAGAGAGATCAAAACTGTCAATCCTAAAGGAAATCAATCCTGAATAGTCACTGGAAGGACTGATGCTGAAGCTGAAGCTCCAATACTTTGGCCACCTGATGTGAAGAACTGTCTCGTTAGAAAAGATCCTAATGCTGGGAAAGATTGATGGCAGGAGAACAAGGAGATGACAGAGGATGAGATGGTTAGGTAGGATCACCGACTCGATGGACATGAGTTCAAGCAAGCTCCAGGAGCTGGTGATGGACAGGGAAACCTGGTGTGCTGCAGTGCATGGGATCACAAAGAGTCAGACACAACTGAGCAACTCAACAACAATATTTCCTGATTAAAATTACATATCTCAAAGCAACTCTTACACCAATGAGCATTACTATAAAATTTTGACAAATGATGTTTTCCAGATGTTGTTGCTGTTCAGTCACCAAGTCATGTCTGACTCTTTGCAACTCCAAGGACTGCAAAACGACAGGCTTCCCTGTCCCTCACCATCTGCTGGAGTTTTCCCAAGTTCATGTCCATTGAATTGGTGACACCATCCAACCATCTCATCCTCTATCACCCTCTTCTCCTTCTGCCCTCAATCTTTCCCAGCATCAGGGTCTTTTCCAGTGAGTCAGCTGTTCCCATCAGGTGGCCAAAGTATTGGAACTTCAGCTTCAGCATCAGTCCTTCCAATGTGTATTCAGTGTTGATTCCATTTAATATTGACTGATTTGATCTTACTGTCCAAGGGACTCTCAAGAGTCTTCTCCAGCACCACAGTTCAAAAGCATCAATTCTTCAGCACTCTACTTCTTTATGGTCCAGCTCTCACAACTGTATATGATTACTGGAAAAACCATAGCCTTGACTATATGGACCTTCGTCAGCAAAGTGATGTCTTTGCTTTTTAACACACTCTTTAGGTTTGTCAGAGCTTTTCTTCCAAGGAGCGAGTGTCTTTTAATTTCATGGCTGCAGTCATCATCCACAGTGATTTTAAAGATGTTTCCACATAACGTTTTCTTTTAAATATGTGCGTGTTATGACTGAATGAGAGTAACTAAGGGCACAGAGAGCCCAGCCCCAGCATGAGACATCACAGAACAGCCAGAGAAGGGGGAGAACAGACCCCCACCTGGACACAAGGGATCCCTCTGGTCCATCAAAGGAATACTGTTTCCCTTGCATCTTGTCTCTATGAGGGAAACTCTCTTCCCCAATACCCAGTTGCAGCAGGCCCACCTCTATTACCAGGAGCGGATCTGTGGTCATTGTTGTCTTCATCGTCCCTCATGTAACATGGCATTTTATTCACTGAGTCATCTGACAGGAATCGTAAAGTGGAGAAAAACATCACAGAATACACAGAAACGACCCTCCTGATACCCATGGGACATGTGTTAAGGCTGAGAAGAAATGAGGAGACAGGCCTGGCTCCTGCAGTGTAGATGGAGACTCAGGGCTCATGGGGCTCTGAGAGGCCATCTTGCCACTTTGGATAGCCGCCTCTGTGAGCCTGGGGCATACGTGAGGTCTGCAGACACTGAGAAGACCCGCACAGCCAGTGCGTGGTGACAACCAGAGGTCCCAGGAGAGCAGGCAGAGACACCCGCCTGGGCTGCCCAGAAGACCCTCTTTCTGTATCACACGGTGATCTAGGTCCTCATACACAGCTTCAGGAAGAGCATCTTCATAGCAAGATAAGGCTGAGAGATCCCCCAGCAGGTCAGAGATACTGCTCCAGATACCCTGATCCATCAGGCCCACGCTTCATCTCCCCGGTGCTCTCACACAGGCTGCTGGGACCTCAGCATCGTCTCCTACCCCATGCAGTGTGTTGGCACTGAAGAAGGAATTCATAGGGCCTGGACTTCATCTGAGGCCTGTCCATGCTGATCGTGCTCGGCCACTTCTCCAGTGGACTCTGAACTCTCTGCTTAGTGCCTGTGGGAACAACAATGGAAGGATAAGACCCCCTCCGGACAGGGGAACCTTGAAGATCGTATCCAGGTGACTCATCACCTAAGAGAAAACATACACTAATCACCCCTGCCTCCGGACAGTATCTATCGGAATGTAACCACAGGCTTATCGGTTATTAACTAGTTGGAATGTAACCGCGGGCTTATTGATTGTTAACTGTTTGAACACATAACATGTGAATGATGGGGTTATTGTGATTGTATTTACCCTTCCTTTGTAAGCCTCAAGGGATTTGGGGTGGTGGGTTTGGACATGTACACATGGGGTATAAAAGATTTTCACAAACGCTGGTCGGGGTCCTTGGCTAAGAGGAGACTCTGCCTTGGGCCTGCCGGTGTAATAAACTGCACTCCACTATCTGCATTGTCCTTCTGAGTGAGTTTGTTTCCCAGAACGTGTGGCTATAACAGCACCTTTTCTCCTCATCTAACCTGAATCCACAGCTGAGCCTCAACTCTTCGCTCACAGAAGAGGCCACGACATATGAGAGTTCACACCCCAGTCCTAAGAACCTCTGTACACTCAGCCCTTAGAGCTCCGCACAGAGCACATGCAGTCTGCAACTCAGAACAGAGACCTGGCCCAGGCTCCCCTCCTCACACCTGCCCCATCTCCTGCCTCCACACACTCTCCCTGGTCCCCAGTTCCCCTGCAGCCCACCTCTACGCTCTGCTCTCCATCTGAGCAGCTGAGTCACCAGGATGACGAGGACCAGGAAGAGAAGGGCTCCCAGGATGAGGCAGAGGACCGAAGGCAGGGAGAAGGCACCAGGGAGAGGATTTGAGGTTGTTCTGGTCCCTAAGGAGAATAAAGCAAGAGGGTGTGGAGAAGGTCCTGGGCACAGGGAAACCTCTGTGCCAGCATTTCCAGGAGCTCCAGAAGATGGTGTTCCAGCCTCAGACAGTGACTGGGCTCCCCTGGGTCTCATCCTGAGATGAGTCAACTCCACTCCAGTGTGGCCCCAAGGCAGAGCCAGGGATTGTCAGGGAGATGCTCTGCCAAGACAACCTCTGAGGACCCGGCTCATCCCTTCTCCTTGGGCATCAAACAGTCCTGGGATCCGCATCTCACTAACGAGGAGAAACACTTAAGGGCAGGTGGGAGAATCTTAGCCTCTGCAATATGGGAATCAGTCTCCCTTGGACTCCGGGGCATGAGAAACCTCTGACCCAGGGAACCAAGGCAGAGGAGTTCCCCAACATAATGCTCTGGTTCATTCCACCAGTCAGGGGCTCCCCAAGCTCTTTCCTCTCTTTTGTTGTCAGAGAATCCACAGAACAGGTCCCAAGACTGAATATCCACCCTGCCCAGGAATCCTGGCACTGTACTTACTGGGGGCAGTTGCGGCTGGCAATGTAATTCTTACAGCCAAAAAAAGTAGGAATTTGGAGCAAGGGAATTGGCCAGAAATAGGTGAAAGTGAAGTGTTAGTCACTCAGTCGTGTCCGACTCTTTGTGACCCCCTGGACTATAGCTTAGCAGGTTCCTCTGTCCATGGAATTCTTCAGGCAAGAATACTGGAGTGGGTTGCCATTTCCTCCTCCAGGGGATCTTCCAGACAAAGGGATCAAAGCCCAGTCTCCTGTATTGCAGGCAGATTCTTGACTGTCTGAGCCACTTACTGGGGGGTGCTTGGGGAAGGCAATGAAATTTTTTCACCCAGAGAAAAAACAGGAATTGGGAGCAGGGTGATTGACCAGATGCAGGGCAGCCCATTTTCTCTCCTGAGTGCTGAAATCACCCCTCAGTCTCCACAACATCAGTGTCCAGTCTTCCCAGCTTCTGCGTCATAGATCAGGGCCCCAGGACTGGGACACGTCTGAGTACAAACTCCCCACCACGCCTGGCCCAGCCCACTGCCCCTGTGCTGACCCCAAGCCCCTCACTCACCAGAGCACCTCACACCAGCATCCTCCTCGTGCTTGCAGTCGCTCTGCCCCCAGGGATCCGCAGCACAGTCCCACAGGGAGGACTCCCGGCCCCCGCACCGCACCTCGTCCAGCCAGATGCTCCCGTTTCCAGGGCCAAACGCCGCGGCCCGCACGGCTTCCACGGCCGGGCCACAGCCCAGCTGCTGACACACCACCTCGGCCTCTGCCAGGCTCCAGGAGTCATCGCACACGGTGCCCCAGGAGCCGCTGTGCCAGACCTCCACCCGCCCTGAGCACTCGCTGTCTCCTCCCCTGAGCCGGAGCTTCTCTCTGTCTGAAAAGGCAGCAGCCCCTCCTGTGACTCCCCTGGTGGGAGGAAGGAGCCCCCTCCCCTGGGGCCCTGGGGAGGGGGCGGGGCTGACGTACCTGTGCAGGGGGCAGCAGCTGGACAGCTCTTGGGTCTTCTTCCTGTAGGAGCAATGATGGGAAGTGCTGGATCAGGGACAGCTGGGGGTAGTCTTGCCCCCAGACATGAATATCTGTCATCCTTGGTTCAGTACAAATGACAAGGATAAACACAGGCTCATTATCTATTGGACTGAAGCATTCACTGCATGTGACCACTAGCTGAAACAACTGTAACTGTTTATATATTTGTCTCCACATTCCACTACAAATACAAACACACACATTTTGTAGATTCAACCTAAACTCATCACTTAGATTGGAAAATATAAAATCGCACTAATGACATCCTACAGAGTTGGGACAGACACAGAAACAGTAAGTCACCTGCACACGAGATATAGACTTCTTCCTTTGGAGAGCATGAAGTGTAATTCCAAGGGTCAGAAGGACACTGCCAGAGAGAGGTATCAGTTTTCTGGCACTGGATTCCATCTACCCACTTGGGTCTAGAACCTTCCCTAAGAGCAACAGAAGAGTTGAGACTTCCACTGTCCCCACAGCCAAGCTGTCTGCAGATCACGGACACGGTGATGTCTTCCATGGGGCTGCGGCAGACACTACCCCAGGTCCCGTTGTAGAAAACTTCCAGCCACCCAGCACACTGCTGGTCTTCACTCACCATCCTGAGGGCCAGGAACTCTAAGATTGAAGGGAAAGAGACAGGACACAGTGAGCATTCCGCTCAGTGCTCTGGGTTTTCCTCTCCCCCAGAAATTATGACCATACATCCCCGACTCAGCAGAGGAGATGTCCACTGGATGAGAAGACTAACTTTTGCCTCACTTTCACCTGACTTTGTCCATTAATATCTTTCTATTTCAACCACAAGGATGGTTATGAACAGAGAAAGACCAACCAGGCACTTACAGGGCAGGGGAGCTGAATCCTGCTTCCTGATAAAACTTCTAAAGACTGTGAAAGGATGTGATGTGCACAGTGAGGTGGTCGACAATATAATGGACCCCCAGAAATGTCCACATCCCAATCCTGGAGCCTGTGATATGTTACCTTACATTTAGAAAGGGGCTTCACATATGTGATTAATAAGGACCTTGGGATGGTCAGATTAAGCTGGAACAATGTGGATTAATCACCTGAGCCCAGTCTAATCACCTCCTTAGCCCTAATACCCTTAGATGGATCACCTTGCAAAGCTTCAGTTAGAGGGAAGAGTGAGTGAGGAAGAACAGTTGGAATAGGCACTGTTGTCTGAAGAAGAAGAAAGGGGGCCCTGAGCCAAGGAATGAGGCCACACAGAAACCAGGAAAGGCTGGGAAAGGAGTAATCTGCACAGCATCCAGGAAGAATGCAGCCCTGTGGACACTGGGATGTTGGCTCACCAAGACCATTGCCAGACTCCTAGCAAACAGAACTGAACAGAATAAATCTATGCTTTCATTACAACATCACCAGGATCTCCAGACTGTATTACGACTGGGAATTGCAGAGTGACTCCTGCTTTCACGTGGAAACTGTGAGAAACAGCTCTGGCAGGAAGCACTGCTGAGAAGAAAGAACCAGAATGTCAGCTGCTGCAGGAGGAAGTGAAAGCACCTCGTCTTCACGTCTGCTGGAAAGACAGGCTCCATGGGAGGAAGCCTCCTATTCTGGTCGTTTCAGCATCTCTCGTCAGCGCTCAGATCCTCGTCGTCCAGGGCCCCACCCCTCCCCCAGCCTGTGGACTGTGCGCAGCGCAGACCTGAGCAGATGACCCCCGCGTCCTGCTTGTGTCTGCAGTCGTGCCGTCCCCAGCCCCGGGAAGGGCACCTCCACACGTGGGACTCATTTCCAGCACAGTTCAGGTCGTCCAGCCAGATGGGTCCTGATCCCGCCCCAAAGTGAGCAGACCTCGTGGCATTGAGGGCTTCTCCACAGCCCAGCTGCCTGCACACCACGCGGGCCTCGTCCAGGTCCCAGCCGTCATCACAGATGGTGCCCCAGGAGCCCTGGTCAAGGATCTCCACTCTCCCGGCGCAGGGACCGCCCCCGTCCACCAGGCGGAGCTGTCTGCTGTCTGAGGAGAGAGAAATGGGTCACTGGGGCAGTGACGGGGTTGTAAACGGTCTTCTGTCCTGTGGGACCCTCACCTGAGCAGTAGGGGGCGCTCTCCTCTGAAGCTGCAGAGCCTGCTGGTTCAGACATGGAGTCATTGCACTGGGGCAGCACCTGGGTCTGGTTTCCTGCAGAAACAGCAATGATCAGGAGATTGGGAGTGTTAAAGAGCAGAAAATTGAATTAAGGTAAATAATGACCTAAGTGGTGGAGCCTGAGATAAATGCTGTAACATAGCAGTAACCTTATGGTAAATTTAGAGTTCACCTTCTCTACGGAGAGTTCTGTGTCTGACAATGCCAAAATTTCTGTTTTAAGCCAAGCGTTGGACTAAGAATAAATTTACAAAAGTGAGAAATTATCAATACTTTTGATATTGTTGTTGAGCTACCCAAGCAGTGAAAGATTTTGGAGCCAAGCTCTCAGAGAGAATAAAGGGCAGAGGTGAGCCACTTCTCTGAGGCCTTTGTCAATTCAGAAATAAGAGCTGAGACTCTGAAAAGCTCAGCAGAGATTCTGCCAGACACACTAGCTCAGGTAACATGAAGGACTATTCAGGGTCCGCCTGAGGGAAGGTTAGCCAGTATCTGGGCATGATAAAAGGAAAGTGAACTAAAAGCTGATCCTTTCCCAAGGAATGGATGCCCAGTTTCTACTTTCTTCACCCTCTTTCAAGTAAGGTGATCGACCCTAAATTGGGTGCCTAGAGGAATCTATAAAATAAGCTCCTTTCTGAAGGAGTTCTACAATTTTTCACCCATAATGTCTGTCAATCAAATACCCAGTCACAAAAGATAAAAAAATTGACAAAAATATATGAAGAAAAAATGCATTAGAAAGAAATGTACAGAATACCCGGCTACTGGAGTTAACCTGACAAAAGTTTAAATCACCGTGGATGAAATGTTCAAAGAATGAAATGACAAGATAGAATTTTGGCAGAGAAATGATCACAAAGAATTTAATAAAAATTCTAGAATTGAAAATGTCAATTTTTAAAATAACTCAGAGGATGCGTGTGATACTCCATCAGACCAGCACAAGATAGCCATAGTAAAAGGAGACAGAATGAAGCACAGAAAGAAAAAAATGGAAAATATAAAAATTTACAGAAAGATGCTAAACAGGTCTGGCATTCATATATACTAAGTCCTAGATACATAATGCCAAAATTGACAACGTAAGGCAGAAATTTAGAATCAACAATTTCCCATTTTATACACCCTGGTGGGTTTGAGACATCCACAAAATCTTTACATCCACTGAGAAGTGAAGTCTATGCCTCCCTTTCTTGAAACTGGGCTGACCTTCATGAATTCCCAGTAAGCAATAGAAGGGAGTGTATGTATCACTGCTCAAACTTCGCATTAGGTCTGAGGACCATTCAGCCTCCTCTGAAATCACTGAGGACTTTTGCTTTAGGGCAAGGAGAGACAAGAAAGCCTTCTTAAGTGAACAATGTAAAGAAACAGAGGAAAATAATAGAATGGGAAAGACTAGAGATCTCTTCAAGAAAATGAGATACCAGAGGAACATTTCATGCAAAGATGGGCAAATTAAAGGACCTGGCAAGGACCTTTAGGAAATGACAAGGACCTAACAGAAGCAGAAGATACTAAGAAGAGATGACAAGAAGACACAGAAGTGAGTGCTAAGTCACTTCAGTCATGTCCGACTCTTTGTGATCCTATGGACCATATCCCGCCAGGCTCCTCTGTCCAGGGGATTCTCCAGGCAAGAATACTGGAGTAGGTTGCCGTTTCCTTTTCCAGGGAAGAAGACACAGAAGAACTATACAAAAAACATCTTAATGACCCAGATGACCACAATCGTGTGATCATTCACTTAGAGCCAAACACCCTGGAATGCAAAGTTAAGTAGGCCTTAGGAAGCATCACTATGAACAAAGCTAGTGGAGGTGATGGAATGTCTGCTGAGCTCTTTCAAATGCAAAAAGATAATGCTGTACAAGTGCTGCACTCAATATGCCAGCAAATTTAGAAAACTCAGCAGTGGCTACAGGACTGGAAAAGGTCAGTTTTCGTTCCAGTCCTAAAAAAGGGCAATGCCAAAGAATGTTCAAACTACTGCACAAATGCACTCATTTCACATGCCAGGAAGGTAATGCTCAAAATCCTTAAAGCTAGGCTTCAACAGTATGTGAACAAAAAATTTCCTAATGTACAAGCTCGATTTAGAAAAGGCAGAACCATACATCAAATTGCCAACATCCGTTTGATCACAGAAAAAGCAAGGGGATTCCAGAAAAGCATCTACTTCTGCTTCATTGACTATGCTAAAGCCTTTGACTGTGTCAGTTCAGTTCAGTTCAGTCACTCAGTCGTGTCCGACTCTTTGAGACCCCATGGACTGCAGCACGTCAGGCTTCCCTGTCAATCACCAACTCCCGGAACTTGCTCAAACTCATGTCCATCGAGTCAGTGATGCCATCCAACCATCTCATCCTTTGTCAACTCTTCTGCCCTTGCCTTCTATCTTTCCCAGCATCAGGGTCTTTTTCAGTGAGTGTGCATCAGGTGGCCAAAGTATTGGAGCTTCAGCTTAAGCTTCAACGTCAGTCCTTACAATGAACATTCAGGACTGATTTCCTTTAGGAAGGATTGGTTTGATCTCCTTGCAGTCCAAGGGACTCTCAAGAGTCTTCTCCAGCACCACATTCAAAAAGCATCAATTCTTTGGTGCTTCAGCTTTCTTTATGGTTCAACTCTCACATCCATAAATGACTACTGGAAAAACCATAGCTTTGGCTAGACAAACCTTTGCTGGCAGAGTAATGTCTCTGTTTTTTAATATGCTGTCTAGGCTGGCCATAACTTTCCTTCCAAGCAGTAAGCATCTTTTAATTTCTTGGCTTCAGTTACCATCTGCAGTGATTTTGGAGCCCCCCAAAATAAAGAAGTATCTCACTGTTTCTGTTGTTTCCCCATCTATTTGCCATAAAGTGATAGAACTAGATGCCATTATCTTAGCTTTCTGAATGTTGAGTTTTAAGCCAGCTTTTTCACTCTCTCTTTCATCAAGAGGCTCTTTAATTCTTCTTTGTTTTCTGCCATGAGGGTGGTGTCATATGCATATCTGAGGTTATTGATATTTTTCCTGGCAATCTTGATTCCAGCTCATGCTTCATCCAGCCCAGCATGTCTCATGATGTACTCTGCATATTAGTTAAATAAGCAGGATGACAATATACACCCTTGACATACTCCTTTCCCTATCTGGAACCAGTCTATTGTTCCATGTCCAATTCTAACTGTTGCTTCTTGACCTGCATGCAGATTTCTCAGGAGGCAGGTCAGGTGGTCTGGTATTCCCATGTCTTTAAGAATTTTACACACTTTGTTGTGATCCACACAGTCAAAACTTTGCCATAGTCAATGAAACAGAAGTCCATGTTTTTCTGGAACTCTCTTGCTTTTTCGATGATCCAACAGATGTTGGCAATTTGATTTCTAGTTCTTCTGCCTTTCTTAAATCCAACTTGAACATCTGGAAGTTCTTGGTTCATGTACTATTGCAGCCTGGCTTGGAGAATTTTGAGCACTACTTTACCAGTGTATGAGACGAGTGCAATTCTGTGGTAGTTTGAGGATTCTTTGGCATTGCCTTTCTTAGGGATTAGAATGAAAACTGACCTTCTCCAGTCCTGTGGCCACTGCTGAGTTTTCCAAATTTGCTGGCATATTGAGTGCAGCACTTTCACAGCATCATCTTTTAGGATTTGACATAACTCAACTGGAATTCCATCACCTTCACTAGCTTTGTTCATAGTGACACTTCCTAAGGCCCACTTGATTTCACATTCCAGGATGTTTGGCTCTAGGTGAGTGATCACACCATTGTGGTTATCTGGGTCATGAAGGTCTTTTTTGTATAGTTCTGTGTATTCTTGCCACCTCTTTGTGATATCTTCTGCTTCTGTTAGGTTCATACCATTTCTGTCCTTGATTGTGCCCATCTTTGCATGAAATGTTCCCTTGGTATCTCTAATTTTCTTGAAGAGATCTCTGATCTTTCCCATTCTGCCATTTTCCTCTATTTCTTTGCACTGATCAAAGAGGAAGGCTTTCTTATCTCTCCTTGCTATTCTTTGGAATTCTGCATTCAAATGGGTATATCTTTCCTTTTCTTCTTTGACTTTAGCTTCTCTTCTTTTCTCAGCTGTTTGTAAGGCCTCCCTCCTCAGACAACCATTTTGCCTTTTTTGCATTTCTTTTTCTTGGGGATGGTCTTGATCTCTGTCTCCTGTACAATGTCACAAACCTCCATCCATATTTCTTCAGGTAGTCTGTTGATCAGAACTAATCCCTTGAGTCTATTTGTCACTTACACTATATAATTGTAAGAGATTTGATTTAGGTCATATCTGAACGGTCTAGTGGTTTTCCCTACTTTCTTCAATTTAAGTCTGAATTTTGCAATAAGGAGCTCATGATCTGAGCCACAGTCAGCTCCCAGTCTTGTTTTTGTTGACTGTATAGAGCTTCTGCATCTTTGTCTGCAAAGAACTCTTTGCACATCTTTGTGCAAAGTCACACATCTTTGACTGTATGAATCACAACAAACTGTAGAGAATTCTTAAAGAGATGGGAATATCAGACCACCTTTCCTGCCCCTTGAGAAGCCTGTTTGCAGGTCAGGAAGCAACAGTTAGAATTGGACATGAGCAACAGACTGGTTCCAAATTGGGAAAGGAGTACATCAAGGTTGTATATTGTCATCCTTCTTAATTAACTTCTATCATGTGAAATGCTGGTCTGGATGAAGCTCAAGCTGGAATCAAGATTGCTGAGAGAAATATGAATAACCTCAGATATGCAGATGACACCACCCTAATGGCAGAAAGTGAAGAGGAACTAAAGAACTTCTTCATGAAGGTGAAAGAGGAGAGTGAAAAAGATGACTTAAAACTCAACATTCAAAAAACTGAGATCATGGGGTCTAGTCCCATCACTTCATGGCAAAGAGATGGGGAAGAAATGGAAACAGTGACAGATTTCATTTTCTTGGGCTCAAAAATCACTGCAGACAGTGACTGCACACATGAAATTAAAAGATGCTTGCTCATTGGAAGAAAAGCTGTGACCAACTAGATAGCATATTAAGAAGCAGAGACATCACTTTGCTGACAAAGGTCCATCTAGGAAAAGTTATGGTTTTTCCAGTAGTCATATATGGATGTGAGAGTTGGACCATACAGAAGGCTGAGCACCAAAGAATTGATACTTTCAAATTGTGCTGCTGGAGAAGACTCTTGAGAGTCTTGGAATCTCCATTGGACTGCAAAGAGATCAAACCAGTCATTTCTGAAGGAAATCAACCCTGAATATTCATTGGAAGGACTGATGCTAAAGCTGAAGCTCCAATACCTTGGCCACTTGATGGGGAGAATTGACTCATTGGAAAAGACCATGATGCTGGGAAAGATTGAAGGTGAAAGGCGAAGAGGGTGTGAAGTAAGAGTTGTGGTTCATTTTTTTTTTTTTTCCCATGAAGATATTCAGCCAGTATATCATTTAAAAATAAAAAAATTATACTTTCCCCTTTGAAATATCTTGATGCCTTTGGAGAAAATCAACTTATTATACATAGGTTTAGGCCTATTACTGAACTTGATTATGTCCTGTTGACGTATTTATCAATCCTTACTCAAAGACTATATTGCCATGGACACATTGTAGGAATCTTGAAGTTAGTTTACTTCCATTTTTGTTCTTATCTTTCAAATTTGTTTTATCCATTTTTGCTCCTTTCCATTTTAATATGTACACAAATATTTAGAATAGGTGTATAAATTCACCTCACTGCTCTTTAGCCAAGACAGTCTGTGTGCATGGATAAATAATGTATAAGCCATCAATCTACAGTCCTAAAGGATGTGAACAAGCTGTTCCTGGGTGCTACCAAGGGAGAAATTTTTAAACAACACATTATAGGAACTTCCCTGGCAGCCCAGTGGTTACGACTCCATGCTTCCATCGCAGGGGGTATGGGTTTGATCCCGGGTGGGGGAACTAAGATTCTGTGTGCAGTGAGGTAAGGCCAAGAAAAACATTTTTTTTTTAAGCATAAACAGCACATTATAATCATTTAGTTATTCCACCTCATGCTTAGTCTGTCCATGAATCAGTTCCAAACAATTTGGCATCTGCAAAGATAAGCATTGAGCTGACTCAGCAGACCCAAGGATGTCAAAGCCTCAGAGTTGGTGATTTATTTTGTAAAGGGGAGGACTGTAAAGAGTTCGAAGGATATCTTTGTCCAACTGGTGATCGATCATTGAGAAAATTACACAGGCTGCAGGGAAGTGGTTCAAGAAAAACAAAACACAGGAATACTAACTAAAGGAATTAGGCCACTTTGTGGGTTAGTATAAAACAATTTTCTTTTAAATCCTCTAGTGAAGTAGATTTGTGCAAAAGTGCCAAGAACTACTTCAAATTCTACTGAATGGAAAAGCATGTCCAGTCTTACTCAGAATTCTTAGTATGCTGCAGTTTTTACATAAATGTGGACAGAGGAACAACGGCCTCTTGGTGGGCTGGATAAAGGCACGAGTACTTAGCACATATCCTGATTAAGAGAATTATCCAAGTCTACCCTTAAATGAAATATTCTCTTGGAGCCTGCTGAAATGAAAATACAAGCAACTTTGGTATGTTTAATGGTGATACTAAAATTCTCTGAAGCTCTGACTTTGACGAAAATGATGGTTGCAGCTGAGACAAAAGCTGGTTCCTGCTGCTTGGGCTCCTTATGTGACTTCATTATTGGGAAGATAAGATGATGTCAAGGAAGATGTCACAGATAGCTTTCCAAGGCTACTGTAAATGTATCTGAGTGATGGGGGAATGACTGGGATTTTTCAAAAGGATGAGAGTCAAAGATAAAATGGCAAAAAAATGGAGGGCATCTAAAGTTACTGAAAGTATACAGATGGTTGGAAAAGGCAATGGCAACCCACTCCAGTACTCTTGCCTGGCGAATCCTGTGGACAGAGGAGCCTGGTAGGCTGCAGTCCATGGGGTCGCTAGGAGTCAGACACGACTGAGTAGCTTCACTTTCACACATTGGAGAAGGAAATGGCAACCCACTCCAGTGTTCTAGCCTGGAGGATCCCAGGGATGGGGGAGCCTGGTGGGCTGCCGTCTCTGGGGTCGCACAGAGTCGGACACGACTGAAGCAACTTAGCAGCAGCAGCATACAGATGGTTGACTGAAAAATAGCATGAAAGAGGAGGAGACAGGTGGGATAACTGCTAAAAATTTTAATGATTTTCTATAAGAGATTATATGATCAGATCTCCTGGAATATCTCCTCAAACTGTAAACAAACATGACAACTTAATTCATCATAACCTTTATGAATCATTAAAATATTATGCAAGAGATGAATCTACAGGCCCTTTAGAGTCAATACTAAATAAATTAATGCAAAGTAAAGGAGAAGATTATGACTCTGAGTGACAGGTGGGCCAATATGTTTTGGCACAATGCCCAGCAGGCAGCAGCCTGAAGGTGGTAAAGAAACTTTAGTGGGGTTGATGGACACTGGTTCTCATGTACTGTAATACAAAAATGAAAGTTAGATGGCAGTATACAGTATTTAGGGCTTCCCAGGTGGTGCTAGTGGTAAAGTATCTGCCTGTCAATGCAGGAGATGACAGAAACGTGGATTTGATCCATGGGTCAGGAAGAACCCCTAGAGTAGGAAATGGCAATCCACTCCAGTATTCTTGCCTGGAAAATCCCATGGACAGAGGAGCCTGGTGGGCTAAAGTTCATGGGGTCACAAAGAGACAGACATGACTGAGCAACTGAGCATGCACCCACACAAATGTCTGTCAGATCCTTCATTCAGAAGTATGGTGCAAGCCTCGTGATTTTGTGTGGATTTTCTCTCTGGATGATTTGCTGAAAGTGCAGTATGAGTATGCCCTACTATTACCGTATATCAGTCTCTTTCTCCCTTTAGACCTGTTAGTATTTGCTTAATATATTCAGGGGCTTCAATGGGGAAGTATATATTTGTGATTATTAAATCTTCTTGATGAACTGACCCCTTTATCATGATATAATTGCCTTCTTGTTTTCTTATTACTATTTTTGGCCTAAATACTATTTTGTCTGACATAATGTAGCTACCCCTGCTCTCCTTAGGTTTTCACTTGCCATGGAGCATCTTTTTCAGTCCCTTTACTTTGAGCCTTTGTGTTTTCTTAAATCAGGAGTGACTCTCCTTTAGGCAGCAAATAGTTTGGTCTTGATTTCCATGCAGCTAGTAACTTTTTGAGTAATGAATTTAATCCACTTGCATTTTGACTGATTATGGATATGTAAAAATTCCTAATGCCTTCTTATTGCTTTCTGACTGTAGTCCCATTGCCTTGTTTTGTTTCTGTCTTAGCCTACTTTTTTACTTTGGTAATTTTTCATGATGGTGTGCTATGATTCCCCTTTACCTTTTATAAGTATACTCCAGATTTTTGCCATGCAGTTCCCATGAGTTTTACATGAACATATTATATATAAAACAGTTCATTTTATACTGATAGCAACTTAAGGTGCCTACAAACACTCTACTTTTTAACCTTCCCTTATATATTCCAATGTCACATTTTATCTCTTTTTATGTCGTGTGTTTGTTAAGAAGTTATAACATCTACATTTGTTTTTACTACTCTTTTCCTTTAATCTTTATTCTAAAGTGAGGTGGTTAACACAAACTGTTGTATATATATTCATTTTTTTTCATGTCACAAATTAACAGCATTTTGTTTAAGCTTGAAAAACCCCTTTCAGCATTTCTTGTGAGTCAGGTCTAGCAGTGATGAACTCCCTCAGCTTTTATTTCTTTGTGAAAATCTTTCCTTCTCTTTCCTATGTGAAGGATAACATTGCTGGATGGAGTATTCATGGCTGACAATTTTTTTCTTTCAACACATTGAATATGCCATTCCACTCTCTCCAGGCCTATAGAATTTTTGCTGAGAAATCTACTTATATGATTATCTCTTAAAATGGACAGTTTCATTATACAGTATCTGGGAGAAGGTATTTCTGCATTCAGATAATAGGGTTATTACCTTTATGAACTTGGGTGTCCAAGTCTCTTCCTTACATTTGGAAAGTTCTTGGCTATTATTTATTTAAATAAATTTCTTCACAGTTTCTCCTCTCTTTTCCTTCCTGAACCTTAATTATTCTAATATTTGTATGTTGAATGGAGATTAATAGATCATGTAGGATATTTTGTTCTTTTTCATTCAATTTTCTTTATTTTCCACTGATAAGAGTTGTTTCAAAGTTCCTATCTTGTAGTACCAGATTCTATCTTGAATTTGGTCTACTCTATTTTAGATGCTCTCTATACTATTTTTCTTATTTCACTTATTAAATTCTTCAGGACCAGAATTTCTGTTGGTTCTTTGTTATAATTTCTGTTTATTAAATCTCTTATTGTGTCAATATATTATTCTTCTGATTTCATTGTATTGCCATTTTGTGTTTTCTTATAGCTCATTGGGATTCCTCAAAACAACAATGTTGGATTCTTTCTAAGTTAGATCACAAAATTCTATGTCATCGACATGTGCCTCTGTCAGTTTGAAAGATATTTGTCACTCTTTGTGAGGAAGATATCTTTCCACCTTGATGGTCCTTGGAGCTTTGCACTGGTGCTTTTGCATTTGAAGTGGTAAACAACCCTCACCCCCCAAATCCTTAGTAATTACCTTCAGATGATACATACTCTTCTCTGACCTTGTATGGATACACCCACTTCACATTTCTTGCTCCTTCTGTAGCAAAATTGTAAACTTTTTTGTCTTCTCTGATTCTTACCACTCACCAGGCTGGCTGCTGAAAACCTCTCTTTTGTTTTGCACAAGGTTCTACTTCAGCTCAAGTGTGCGGTTACCCCCTTGCCCACAGGACTGTTCTGTTTTCCTGAAAACAGTCCATTTACCGAAGTTTACTCTCACACTCCACACTTGGGAATACACACAGGGAGCTGTCAACAGTGTAGAGGTAGGCGTGGGTTGAGTACTCAGGGCACTGGGGGCACCAACAGGCCCAGAGAGAAGGATCCTCCTTTGGGGTTTCCCCAGAGGCTTGTGTAGAAGTTTTCTGTTGAAGTCGTGAGCACAGTCGGCAAGAACTGCATCCATCTTATACCTTTTGACATTCTTAATAACCTTTCGCATCATTTCTCTTTCCCCAGTCATGAGGTGTGGCCCCAGAACTCTGGGTGCTATCAGAGAGAAAAGGGTTTCTTCGTGCCTCCCACAGAACTGGGGAGCTGGGCACTGACATATTTCTTCTTTCTCCCAAAGAGAAAGGCCCCACTGGCTAGTTCAGCTCATAGTGTTTCACCTAAGGGTGAGGGCAGCACTGGAAAATGACTCTTACCATCTGCAATCTTTCTTTCTTTTTTTCTCCAATGGAATGCTGCTTTCAGGAACCCTGGACTCTGCCAAGTTTCCTTCATGCATAGGTGTCTGACCAAGTCAGAATTCTCCAGGTTTCTCCAGGTTTTCCCCATAGCCTAGAGGGCATGGAGCAGGTTCACTGGCTTCTGCTAACTCCTGTGACATAAGAAAGGGCTTAGATCCTATTATTGGGAGCACAGGTGGGTGAGTATCCTCCTGGCCCCCTGGCACTAGATATTGGAGCCTACAACATTCACAGAGGCAGTTGAGATCATGGATGTCCATGATGTCCATGGTTGCAAATGTGGGAGCCCTGGGTTTGATCCCTGGGTTGGGAAGATCCCCTGGAGAAAGGAACAGCTACCCACTCCAATATTCTGGCCTGGAGAATTCCATGGACTGTCCATCGGGTTGCAAATATTTGGACATGACTGAAGAGAAAGCCCACAAGCAGCAATGAAGACCCAGCCCAGCCGAAAATAAATAAATAAATCTTTAACAACAGTAATAATATTGTGTGAAATTAACATTTTCTGAATTTCATTGGATGTCTTTGTACTTAAGAAATGCATGCTGAGTAAAGGAACTTGATATGTATAAGTAATTTTTAAATGGTTCAGAGGGGGAAAAAAACCTTGACTGAAGTATATGCTTATTGTTTACACATTGTTCTTGATGGTTATATGTAGGTAAATAGTAATGTTTATTTTTAACTGTATTAGTCTTCTTAACATTTCTGCCCTGACTTGAAAATAGATGAATGGTAAGAAGACTCATTTCACAAAAAATAAAGACATGTCATGAAATATCTACCTTTTGAAGCCGGTTTTCCCTCACTCTGTACTCTTGGGGACATTTCACTCCAGGAGCATCCTGAATACCAGTAGCCCTTCTCTCTCTCTTACCTGAGCAGATCACAGAGGCTGTGCTGCCATGGGAACAGTCAGGACCACCCAGGACAGTCACAGGGCAACTCCACAGGAAGGCCTCTGCCCCCAAGCAGTGAAATCGGACTGTTGCGATCTGATCACTTCCTTCCACCAAGTGTGGTCCTCTGGGGGTGGAGATGGCAACACCACAGCCAAGTTGACGACAGACAACATTAGCGTTGGCCAGACTCCAGTGGGAGGCACAGAGCGCTCTCCATCGTCCAGAAATGTTCATCTTCACTTGCCCCTCACACTGAGAGGTGCCATTTGTTATGAGCTGGACTTCTGAGTATGCTGGATACAAGATGACAGGATTTCAGAAACATCTCATGATTTCGCACCTGAGCAGAGTGTGCAGGGAGGTTAGTCCTGACCTGCATCTCACCTGAACAGACAAGCTGAGCAGCTCCACTGTGGTGACAGGTGCCCCCTGGACAGGGCATCCTGGGGCAGAACTGGAGCTTAGGCTCCTCCCCTTTACACCTGAACTCTTCAGCCCAGACCCGGCCATCGGACTCTCTGAAGGGCACGTGTCCCAGCACAGACCCAGCTGTGCCGCATCCCAGCTCTGCACAGATGACGTGGGCAGTGGGGAGTACAAAGTTCCCATCAGACAAAGGGGTCCAGTCTTCTCCAGAATGTACTTCTACTTGCCCTAAGCAGGGTCCATCCCCTTCAACCAGACGAACAAATCCTAAGGGAAAACAACAAACCAGTGAGTCTTCATGATCCTGTCTTGACAAATGGAAACAACACATCACAGGCAGTGGTGTGAAAGCTTTTCTTTTCCAGAAATGGAGCATGGAGAGAAAACTTGACAGTTTTCACAATTGCATTTCCCCGAGCAAGATTCTGAAGAGAAATTTAGAAAATCAGCAGGGTCAATTTGGAATGACTGAATTCCAAGAATGTGTACTTTGAGATTGGTTAGAAAAGTGTATTCCTTGGTCTAGGAGCCTGGAAACTACAGGGCTTAAGACAGATCATTGGCATGGCTGAATACAAGGAACACATATTTTAGCATTAGATACAGGATGACTTTCCATTTATTTTTATCTTTATTAATTTCATTTGTAAATATTTTGTAATTGTAAATGAAGCTGACACACTGCCAAAAATATATATAAAAGGAGAAGGAGATGGAGAATGAAAGGAAAGAGGCAGTGAACAAATATACCAATTTAGGGAGTTCCAAGTATCCAATATGGATAAAACATATAAATATTTGGGGAAATATGAGTGGAATAAGTTTCTAGATATTACATTACCCTCTTCTTCTCCCATCTGCCACCTAATCCTGCCATCCTTTTATATTTCTTCCACTTCAGACAAATAAACACCATCTTAAAAGACTCAGATTGATGGAAAAATGAATCAAAAAGGAAGCAATTGCTATAGAAATGGAGTGTAGATGAGGTATGTGGCAGGTAAGGTGGGATCACAAACCAAAATAAAAATTCATCACTTGGTCATAAAAGGAATACATTTTGAAGAGAATGAAGGTAACTCAATGGAAAAAAGATTTAATTTTTCAAGTAAAACTCACTGGCTTCTGAGTGTGCTCTGATCATTTATTGCTGGAGTTCTTAAAGGTAAAGTATTGCCAAACAATTTACAGCATCCAATCAAAAAATTACTAGAATTCCCCCCAAAAGAAAAAAGTGACCCATAGCAAGTTTTTTTTTTAACATACTATGTTTTTTAGAAAGCAATCATTGAAAACAGATTCAGAAATTATAGAGATGATTGAATTGGCTGATAAAATCTTTAAACCACTAATATTAATACATTTAATGAAGCATAAAAAGAAAGGAGAAATTAGAAAGAAAAACAAATGGGACTTCTAAACAGTATCTGAAATGAACAATTATTTGGATTACTTTAATGAGAGGTTAAACATTGCAGAATAAAAGAAATGGGAAGTTAAACAAATAGCAATAGGGACCACCCAAGCTGAAGCAGAGACAGAAACAATAAAAATATGAATGGAAACTCAGTGGCATGTGGGAAAATATCAAATTATATAAAATATGTGTATTTGAAGATTCAAAATAGGAAATGAGGAGGAGAAAATGTTAAGAAATGACAGATGGAATTCTTCCAAATTTAATGAAAACTGTAAACCCACTGGTCCAGAAGGTTAAACAAATCCCAAATGAAATCAATAAAACATTCTTACAAAACCCTATAATACAATTGCTGAAATCCAGTGATAAACAAACAAACAAACAAAAAGAAACAGTCTTGAAAGCCGTCAAAAAAAGTTGACACATTACATACAGGAAACTAAGACAAGTTGCCCTGACTTTTTGTTGGCAATGTAAGTCCCTTAACAAAGTCAAAACATATTTGAAGCACTGGGGCTGGGGAAGGTGTTACATAGAATTCAGTCACCTATGAAACTACTTTTCAAAACTGAATGAAAATTTAAATGATGTCAGATAAATAAATGATGATAGAATTTGAGGTGACCAGACATATGCTACACAAAACTGCTACAAAATGTCTTCAGGCTAAAGGTAAACAATAAAAGATGAAAATGTGAATCCACCCAAAGTTATGGACACTGCACTAAACAGTAATTTTGTGGATAAATATAAGCATTTTTCTCTCATTTTTAATATAATAGAGTATTTAAGGCAAAATAATAGCAACATTTTATAGGATTCATAATGTAATTACAAGTAGAATGTATGACAACAGTAACACAAATGACAAGAACAGGGAAGTGGAAGTTTATTACAATAGGTTTGACATCGTGTGTTGTGACAAAATGTTATCTCAAGGTAAAATGTGATTATTTTTGTTGTTCAGTGTCTAAGTCATGTCTGACTCTCTGTGACCCCATGAACTGCCGCACATTATGCTTCCCTGTCCTTTACTAGCTCACTCTTTTGAGTTTGCTCAAACTCAAGCCCATTGAGTCGATGATGCCATCCAACCATCTCATGCTCTGTCAACCCCTTCTCCTCCTGCTCTCAATCTTTCCCAGCATCAGGGTCTTTTCCAATGAGTTGGCTCTTCACATCAGGTGGCCAAAGTGTTGGAGGTTCAGCATTGGCCTTTCCAAAGAATATTCAGGGTTGATTTATTTCAGGATTGACTGGCTTGATCTCCTTGAGGTCTTCTCCAGCACCACAATTCGAAAGTATCCATTTTTCTGCGCTCAGCTTTCTTTGTGGTCCAGCTTGAATATCCATACATAATTACTTGAAAAACCATAGCTTCATCTACATGGACCTTTGTTGGCAAAGTGATGCCTCTGGCATACATTGTCTAGGTTTATCATAGCTTTTCTTCCAAGGAGCAAGTTTTTTTTTTTTTTTTTTTTAATTTTATGGCTGCAGTTACCATCTGCAATGATTTTGGAGTCTAATAAAATAAAATCTGTCACTGCTTCTACTTTTTTCTCTTCTGTTTGCCATGAAGTGATGGGAGCAGATGACATGATCTTAAGTTTTTTGACTATTGAGTTTTAAGCCAGATTTTTCACTCTTCTCTTTCACCCTCATCAAGGGGTTCTTTAGTTCCTCTTCATGTTCTGCCATTAGAGTGATATCTGCATATCAGAGGTTGTTGATATTTCTCCTGGCAATCTTGATTCCAACTTGAGCTTCATCAAGCCCAGCATGTTGCATGTTGTACTCTGCATAAAAGTTAATTAAGCAGGATGACAATACACAACCTTGATGTACTCCTTTCCCAATTTTGAACCAGTCCATTGTTCCATATCTGGTTTTAACTGTCACTTCTTGTCTTGCATACAGGTTTCTCAGGAGGCAGGTAAGGTGGTCCAGTATTCCTATCTCTTTAAGAATTTTCCACAGTTCATTGTGATCCATACATCAAAGGCTTTCCCATAGTCAATGAAGCAGATATGGATGTTTTTCTGTAATTCCCTTGCTTTCTCTATGATCAAATGAATGTTGACAGTTTGATCTCTGGTTTCTCTGCCTTTTCTATGCCCAACCTGTACATCTGGAAGCTCTTCATTCACATACTGCTAAAGCCTACCTTGAAGGATTTTGAGCATAACCTTACTAGCATGTGAAATGATGAAAATTGTACAGTAGTTTGAATGTTCTCAGGGATTCCCTGGTGGCTCAGATGGTAAAGCATCTGCCTGCAGTGCGGTAGACCCCGGTTCAATCCCTAGATTGGGAAGATCCCCTGGAGAAGGAAATGGCAACCCACTTCAGTACTCCTGCCTAGAAAATTCCATGGATGGAGGAGCCTGGTGGGCTACAGTCCATGGGGTCGCAAAGAGTCAGACATGACTGAGTGGCTTCACTTTCACTTTCACTTGAATGTTCTCTGGCATTGCGCTTTTTGGGGATTGGAATTAAAACTAACCTTTTCAGTCTTATGGCCATTCCTGAGTTTTCCAAACTGCTGACATATTGAGTGTAGCACTTTAATATCATCTTTTAGGATTTTAAGAAGTTCAGCTGAAATTCCATCACCTTTACTAACTTTGTTCATAGTTACGCTTCCTAAGGCCCACTTGACTTCAGACTTCAGGATGTCTGGCTCTAGTTGAGTGACCACACCATCGTGGTTATCCAGGTTATTAAGACCTTTTTTGTACTGGTTCTCTGAGAATTCTTGCCACATCTTCTCAATCTTACCTGCTTCTTCTAGATCATTGCCTTTTATTTTCTTAGAGTCCTCAACTAATATCATCAAAAATTTGCTGAAGGTGAGATTGGAAAAGATCGTTTTTCCAAGGATCTTCCCAACATAACACAGAGAGCTGATTGAATGTGGCTGCTAAGGACCCACTACAGATTCCTCAGGGCTCCCTTGTCTCACCTTCTCATTGGGTGGGATAACATGTTCCTGAGACCCAACCACTGGTATCAGAGAATTTGAAGGGATATATGATAATATTACCTCAATTCTGGCTATTAGCTTGGGATTAATGTCCTGAACAATTCATCAAACACTTCTATAATAACTGGAAATATCTCTGACAAAAACTGTGACCACCCAATCACATTCTAATTTCCACCTTGGCTCAGACCAAATACACTTAGACAGGATAGAGCCCTTATTATGTATCAGTAATACTCTCTTAACCTCACTGCCCTTAGTTTTGCTCCAGCTTCTGTGTTGTAATTATCAAACTTCAGGTTTTCCTGCAGCTTCAACATCCCTACAAATAGGATGTGAGCTCCCCACCTAGGTGAGGAGGTACACCACTGTGAGACAATCCCCTGACACAAATCCTCCATCTTTTTCTTCCCTGTGACCTAGTGACCTTCAAATGCATCAATGATATCACCTCAAACCTTTATAGTGTAACTAAACCCTGACCCTGAGTACTGTAACTTGCTCATGGGTCTTCACACCCCATTTTGGGTCACCACTCCTGTTTTAGGGCTTTTCTATTGGTCCCTCTCCCATGTACCCACCCACTGGCACTCTGTCTCTCTAGGACTTGGGAGTATAATACACTTGGTTTGCCCGCACCTCTCCTATGTCCCCCTCATGTAACTGCACTTGTCTGACCATCCCATGAAAGAATACAAGCTATCATGATGAACTTAAATCCTAGAAGTTCAGCCTGGCAGTTGTACATGTATGAAGCATTTGACCTCATCTCCCTTCCTCCTATGAAGACCACATGACTGGAAGGGCTCAGTGACTGCTGAGTATGGCTTGCTTTCTCTCCAGGGACAAGCAAGCCCTTCTGCTCCCTTGAGCACCTAACATTCAAGGAGTCACTGGATCATTGGAATCTTCAGCCAAGACTTTCCTAAAGGCTGTGATCCATATTCTCATAGTTAGTCTGGGAATGAGACTGGGAGGCTTCTCCTGCTGGGGATTCCCTTTTGGACCAGACAGCACTTACCTGAGCAGACTGCTCCAGCATCCTTGTCATGGGAATGGCCCTCTGGACGATGGTCTTTCACAGTAGGGTAACTACACTCAGTGATAGCTGACTCTGGCCCTTTGCAGTAAATATAATGAAACCATATGGGTCCAATTCCTGGTCCAAATTTAGCCCCTTTGGGAGCATCAACAGCAGTTCCACACCCCAGCTGTCTGCACACCACAGATGCTTCCTCCAAGCTCCAATTTAGATCATTCACTGTGCCCCATTCTCCTTGGTGCTTCACTTCCACTCTCCCCTCACAGCGGTGGGCTCCATCCTTCAGTCTCAGTTCCAGAGCTGCAAGGCAGACACAGACACAGGAAATGGTTCACAGAAGAAATTTTAGAAGAGCATGAAATAGTATGCTGGTTAAGTATTAAAAAATGAATATTCTAATCTCTGGGGGGAAAAATCACTGTGAATAGCATTTGTTGACCTCTGTGGTATAAATTTTCCTGCTGACCCAACTCTAAGCTCCCAATGTGTCATCACTGAACAGGTGCCAGGAAGGCACCAGGTATTTCTCATGAGCCTATAGAACCAGCTCCAGGGACACCACCGAGGACAGGCCTTCAGAGACTGTGGATGCTGCCCTCCCTGTAGATGTGCCCAAGGCTACTAGGGCCCAGCTTTCCCATCTCAGTTACAGAGCATGACCCAGGATCCAGGGAGGAATCCTCCCTCTCCTTCCCTGTCCATAGGAAGCATCTCATCCAGCTTAAGAACAGAGGGCTGGGGTAACAGGCTCTTAAATGTCCCAGTTATTCCTGCCATCTGTGTTCACATCCTTGTGTAATCCCCATGCTCAAATGTACCTAGAAACTTGCATCTAATAAATGGAATTTGACAAAAGTGTTGAAACGTCAGTTAGATTAGGTTTCAAGATGACTCTGGTTTCTCCCTTGTTGACCTTCCTGCTCTCTCTCTTGCTCTGTTGAAGCCAGCTGCCACGATGCGAAAACTTACGGGGAGGCCCTCATGACAAGAAATGGAGGCAGGCCTCTAGCCAACAGTCACCTAGGGACAGAGGCTCTCAGTTAAACAGTTAAATAGCTTCCAGTATTCAGGTGAGTATGTTGGATGATATCCACCCCTGCTTAAACCTTCAGATGACTGCATCCTTGTAGACATCCTGAGTCAGAGGACCCGGGTAAGCCATGTCCATTCCTGGCCCACACAAAGTGTGAGATACTAGGTGTTTGCTGACTTAAGCGGCCAAGTTCAGCAGTAATTTGCTGCACAACAACATGTAACTAATGCATGACTTCCCTCCAGAGTCAGAAGACAGGGGGTGAACAAGCTGGAGGGTTATACACGAGCCTTCACTACACAGGAAGAATCCTGTGTGACCAGGTCTGCTGCTTGGTCCCAAGCAGAACTGGGACCCAAACCACCTCTCTCTGTCACATCAGGTCTCACCCAGTGTCCCAGGCTCCTGCCTTCCTGTTGGGAACTGAGAAGTGAGTTTCCTGAGACCTTGTATCAGCTCCATTAGCTTTGAATTCAGGTCAGAAAGTGAGAATTTTTCTTATAATCTGATGAGATGTGGTCCCTGAAGCACCATTCACACTGCTTAAGTCTACGCCCTGCACCCTGTCCTTTTACTGTGGAAACAGAAGAGGTGCATCACAGAGGGAACGTCTGGGGAAATGAACTGGAGGAGATCCTGATGTGTAGTCAGATCAGGCAGGTCACCATGACAAAATATCACAGACTAACTGGTTAAACAACAGAAATGCATTTATCTGATCACAGTTCTGGAGTCTGGTAAGTCCATGGTCACAGGGCTGGCATGGTCTCATTCTGAGTCCTTTTCTCTGGACGTGCAGGCCACAGCTCCCTCACTGTGTGCTCACCTGGCCTTTTCTAGGTTATGGGCACCCAGAGAGAGGGAGGGAGATGTGTCTCATCCTCTTCTTATAATGTCATGTATTGGATTAGAGCTACAGCCTTATGGCCTTATTTAACTTCAGTTAATTCCTACAGGCTCTATCTCTGGTGCAGTCACAGTGGGAAGTAGGACTTCAATATATGAACTTTGGAGGGACACAGTTCAGTTCATAGACCTGTGAGTCTCACCTATGATGGTAATAAAGATAAGTGGGGATAGTATAAAAGATAAAATATATTCTAGTTGGAGTTAATATCAAGACATAAATTTTCTTAAATTGCAACATTAAAAGCTCCAATATGGCTCAAAATTATAAAAGTTCAGTCCATTATTATTTACTGGCTGATTTATCAAAATAAGGCAGGGCCACCTATAGTGCCTCCACAAGTCTATTTACAGTTGGAAACATGATTATGACATTGTGACAAAAAGGATGGTTACTTGAAATGCTAGAAAACAAGTTTTCCTAAACCGATAATTCCTAACTGAAATCAAATGCCCTTTGAAAATAATTCTTTTTAATCATAACATGGTAATAAAGAGGATGAAGGAAAACTTTTGAGGAGATGAAAAGGCTTATGACATAAATTGTGGGAATGATTACACAGATGTATATTGATCTCCAAACTCAAAAGTTGTAAATATTAACTATGTACAGTTTTTGTGTCAGTCATACTTAAAATACTTAAAAATAAAAGAATTTTTTAAAAAAGAAAGAATTGTTTCCTTAGAGACCTCAAGAGTATCATCAAACATCTGTTAAAGGTGCAGTTGGAAAAAAATTACTTTTCCAGTGATCTTCCCCAACATAACACCAAAGAGTTGACCTACTGTGGCTGCTAAATACTTAGTGACAATGTCCTCAGAGCTCCCCTGTGTCACTGTCTTATCAGATGGCATGACACTTTCCTAAGACCAACCACCAGTATTAGAGAATTTGCGATTATATATGATAATGTCTTACTCATCAGGCTATTTTCATCAGGTTAACGTCCTGGACAATTCATCAAACATTCCTATAACAACTGGAAGTGTCTGCCAAAATACTCTAACCATCCAATCACATTCTAATTTCCTCCTTGTCTCAGGTCAAATACACCTAGACAGGACTGAGTCATTATGTATCCCTTCATGCTCTCTTAACCTCACTACCCTTAGGTTTGCTTCAGTTTCTGTGTTGTAATTGTCAAGCTTCAGGTTTTCTTGCAGCCTCAACATCCCCACAAATAGGAAGTGAGCTCCCCGCTCAGGTGACCAGGTGCACCAGGATGATGAGATTACCACCTGACACAAATCCACTCTTGCCCTCCCTTGTGACCTAGTGACATTCAAATGCATCAGTGAAATACCCTCATGTCTCATCCTTCTCTAACTCCACCTAACCCCCATACTGTATCTTGTTCACAGGTCTTCATCCCCCATTCTGGGTCACCACTCCTGTTTTACGACTTTCCTATTGGTCCCTCTCCCATGTACCCACCTGCTGGCCCTCTGTCTCTCTAGGACTTGGGAGTATAATGCACTTTGTTTGCCTGCACCTCTCCTACATCCCCTCTTGGAGTTGCAATTGTCAGATCACCAATTGTCTGACCATGAAAGAATACAGCAAGCTACCATGATAAACCTAATTCACAGAAGTCCAGCCTGGCAGCTGTACCTGCATGAAGCATTTGACCTCACCTCCCTGCCTCCTATGAAGACCACAGAGCCTGGAAGTGCTTAGTAGCAATAGGTGTGGAGACTTTCTCTCCAGTGACAAGCAAGCCCTTCTGCTCCCTTGAGCACCTAACCTTCAAGGAATCACTGCATCACTGGAATCTTCACCCAAGAATGTTCTAAAGGCTGTGACCCATATTCTCATAGTTATTCTGGGAATGAGACTGAAGCTTCTCCTGTTGGGACTTCCCTTTTGGACCAGACAGCACTTACCTGAGCAGACTGCTCCAGCATCCTTGTCATGGGAATGGCCCTCTGGACGATGGTCTTTCACAGGAGGATAACTACACTTGGTGATAGCTGACTCTGGCCCTTTGCAGTAAATATAATGAAACCAAATGGGTCCAATTCCTGGTCCAAATTTAGCCCCTTTGGGAGCATCAACAGCAGCTCCACATCCCAGCTGTCTGCACACCACCTGTGCCTCCTCCATACTCCAGTTGTGATCATTCACTGTGCCCCATTCTCCTTGGTGCTTCACTTCTACTCTCCCCTCACACCTGTGGGCTCCATCCTTCAGCCTCACCTCCAGAGCTGCAAGACAGACACAGACACAGGACACAAGAGATTTTAGCAGACCATGCAGTGGAATGCTGGTAATTATTAAAATACGAATACTCTGATGTCTGAAAACAAATGCCTGTGAATAGCATTTCTTGACCTTTGTGGTAGAAACATTCCCACCATGGCTAAGTCTAAGCTCCCAATGTGCCATCACTGAACATGGAGCAGGAAGGAAGGTGCCAGGTATTTCTCACAAGCCTGTAACACCAGCTCCAGGGACACCACCGAGGACAGGCCTTCAGAGACTCTGGATTCTGCCCTCTCTGTAGATGTGCCCAAGGGTACTAGGGCCCAACTTCCCCATCTCAGTTACTGCTCCTGTCCCGGGATCCAGGGAGGAATCCTCCCTCTCCTTCCCTGTCCATACAGAGCATCTCCTCCCGCTTAGGAGCAGAGGGCTGGGGTAACAGGCTCTAAAGTGTCCAGGTTATTCCTGTCACCTGGTGTTCATCTAATCCCTGGATTAGATGTCTAATCCCCAGACAAAAATGTACCTAGTAACATATATCTACAAAAGCAATTTGCAAAGTGGTGAGATGTCAGTTAGATTAGGTTTCAAGACAACTCTGGTTTCCCCTTGGTGACTTATCATATTCTCTCGCTTGCTTTAATGATGCCAGCTGCCATTCTGTGAGCTGTGTATGAAAAGACCCTCATGACAAGGAATGGAGGCAGGCTTCTATCAACAACTGGCAAGGGACTGAGACACTCAGTCAAAGAGCTAGCCAAAGGTCTAAACGCTGCCAACATCCAGGTGAGAACATTTGCACAATATCCATCCCTGGTTGAACCTTCAGATGATTGCACCTTGTGAGACATCTGAAGAGATAGATTCTAGATTATAAGAATATCACACAAAGAAAATTGCTGCTTTCAATGGCCAGCACTTCCACAGAACTCAGAAATGACTCCTATATCAGCACAAAGGAAGAGAGGGCAGGAAGGACTGAGGGCAGGAAGGACTGAGGGCAGGAAGCAAGTGAAATAGAGAGGCTGTGGTGAACGTGGGAGTTGACCTGGATCATGGCCCCCAGTCTTCCCTCCTGCATTCCGTGCATCTTCATCCTTTCCCATTCAGCACTTTAGCACCTCAGTCTTTTTCAGCTAGTGAATCTCCTCCCAAATCTGTCTCCTGAACTGCCTGAAATCTACACCTTAATTCATACAAGCTCCTCTACATTATTATTGTCATTCAGTTGCTCACTCATGTCCAACCTTTTGGGACCAAATGGACTACAGCATATCATTGTTTCCACAGTGCAATTTCTCCTAAACACAATTCATCACTTCTAAAAATCCACTGCAGAGGATAACATTTCTCTTCCATACCCAACTCCTATGATTAAGAGAAAGAAGCTCCAAAAGTTGAATTTCAATTAAAATAATGAAAAGTCATTCTGTTCTAATCTTATCTCTGCTGCATCACCACCACATTTGCCTACCATCACATCACTAACCATTGTTCCTGAAAATACAGAAAATACAAGCCAGTAGGAGGAAACTGGTGACTAAAATTAATAGAAGGAAATTGCAACAGTTCATAAAAATGTCAGAGCCTAAGTTATAGCAACATCATGAGTAAAAACCACAGTCAGGGTTTAAATGCCAGAACACTCTTAAATCCTTATATTTTAAAGTATATCCTACCTGGAGTTAATATCAAAACATAACTTTTCTTAAAACTGCAATATTAGAAGCTCCAATATGATTCAAAATTTCAACAACTCAGTCTATTTCTATTTACTGGCTGACTATTCAAAATAAGGCAGGGCTACTTGTAATGTTTCCACAAGTTGATCCACAGTTGGAACTATGATTATGACATTGTGACCATAAGGACAGTTACTTGAAATGTTAGAAAAAAACTTTCTTAAACCAATAAATTTTAACTGAAATCAAGTGCCCTTTGAAACTAATTCTTTTTAATCATAGCACGGTAATAAAGAGGATGAAGGAAAACTTTTTGGGGAGATGTTCAGGCTTATGGCATAGACTTTGGTAATGATTACACAGATATATACTGATGTCCAAACTCAAAAGTTGTAAATATTAACTATGTATGGCTTTTGGTATGTCAATCATAGCTCAATAAATGAGTTTTAAAAAGAAAAGAACTGTTGTCTTAACAGACTCAAGAGTATCATCAAAGATCTGTTAAAGGTGAGATTGGAAAAGATCACTTTTCCAATGATCTTCCTCAATAAAACACAGAGAGCTGATTGGCTGTGCCTGGTAAGGACCTACTGCTGATGTCCTCAGAGCTCCCCTGTCCCACCACCTCAGCTGCTGGGAGAATACTTTCTTGAGACCCAACCGTCTCTATTAGGGACTTTGCCGTGATATTTGATATTATTTTCCTCATTCCAGCTATTGTGGTGGATTTATACCCTGGAAGGACATCTCTGATGACTCAGTGGTAAAGAATCTGCCTGCAATGCAGGAGACAAAGGTTGAGTCCCTGGGTTGAGAAGATCCCCTAAAGGAGGGCCTGGAAGCCCTCCTATATCTTTTCCTGGAGAATCCCATGAACTGAGGAGTTTTGTGGGCTATAGTCCATTGGGTTGCAAAGTCAAACATGACAACTGAAGTGAATGACCACTCACACACGTGTACCCTGGAAAGTGCATCAAACACTCTGAAACAACTGGGAACATTTCTCTCAAATACTGTGACCACTGAATCACGTTCTAGTTTCCACCTTGGCTCAGATCAAATAACACAGAAAAAATCGATCCCTTATTATATATCATTTCAAGTTCTTTTAAACCCACTGTCCAGTTTCTGTATCATAATTGTTGAATTTCAGGTTTTCCTGCAGCCTCAACATCCCTACAAATAGGATGTGAGCGTCCCACCCAGACAATCAGGTGCACCAGAGTGGTGAGTCTATTCCCTGCTACAAATTCCTCTTCTCATCCTTCCCTGTGACCTAATGATATTCAAATGCAGCAGCGAAGTCCTCCCTTGCCTTTTCCTTGTGTGACACCACCCAGACCCCCAGTAATGTCACTTGTTCACAGGTATCTACTCCCTTGTTTGGTCATCACTTCTAGATTTATCTTATCAATTGGCACCTCCCTCATTACCCACCTGATGATATCTGTCTCTCTAGGATCTGTGAATATAATGAAATATGTTTGCCTGAATCTCCCATGTATTCCTTCTTGTTTGACCATCTCATGAAAGAATAGAAAAAGCTACCATGATGAAATTAATTCATACAGGTCCAACCTGGCAGTTGTACATGTATGAACACTTGAGCTCCCTCCCTGTCTCCTATGACACATCATGGAGACTTGAGGGACCAGTGACTATGGGTCTGGAGACTTTCTCTCCAGGGCCAAGCAAGTCTTTATGTTCCTTTGAGCACCTAATATTCAAGGTATTACTGTGTGACGGGAATTTTCACCCAAGTATGTTCTAAAGGCTGTGATCCATAGTCTCAAATTTACTGTGGAAATGAGAGCTGGGGATTTTCCTACAGGGGATACCATCCCAGACCAGGCAGGACTTACCTGAGCAGACTGCTCCAGCATCCTGGTCATGGGAAAGGCCCTCAGGACAATAGTCTTTAAGAACAGGATAAGTGCAGTCTGTGAGCACTGACTCTGTCCCTTTGCAATAAGTATACTGAAACCAAATGGGGCCAATTCCTGGTCCAAAATGAGCCCCTCTGGAAGCATTAATGGCAGCTCCACACCCCAGTTGTCTGCACACCACAGTTGCTTCCTCCAAGTTCCAATTCAGATCATTCACTGTGCCCCATTTCCCTTGGTGCTTCACTTCCACTCTTCCCTCACAGCTGTGGGCTCCATCCTTCAGCCTCACCTCCAGAGCTGCAAGACAAACACAGAACAGAGCAGAAATTTTAGGAGACCATGTGGTAGTATACTGGTAAGTACTAAAAAAAGGAAAATTCTGGTGTCTGAAAACAAAGCCCTGTGAATAGCATTTCTTGACCTTTATGGTAGAAATATTGCCATCATGGCCAACTCTAAGCTCCCAATGTGCCGTCACTGAATATGGAGCAGGAAAGGAGGCACCAGGTATTTCTCAGGAGCCTGTAGAACCAGCTCCAGAGACACCACCGAGGACAGGCCTTCAGAGACTCTGCATGCTGCCCTCCCTGTAGATGTGCCCAAGGCTACCAGGGCCCAGCTTCTCTGTCTCAGTTACAGCTCCTGGCCCGGGATCCAGGGAGGAATCCTCCTTTTCCTTCCCTGTCCATAAGGAGCATCTCATCCAGCTTAGGAACAGAGGGCTGAGGTAACAGGCTCTAAAGTGTCCTGATTATTCCTGCTGCCTGGTGTTCCTGTCCTTGTATAATCCCCACACTCGAATGTACCTAGTAATGTGTATCTGACAAATGGAATTTGGCAAAAGTGATGAGATGTCAATTAGATTAGGTTTCAAGATAAGTATGGTTTCTCCCTTGCTGACCTTTCTTGCTCTCTCTCCTGCTCTGATGAAGCCAGCTACCACATTGTGATCTAATTTGGAGAGACACCTATGACCAGAAAGGGAGGCAGGCCTCTAATCAACAGCCAGCCAGGGACTGTGACTCTCAGTTCAACAGTCCACCAAGGTCTGAATGCTGCCAACGTTCAGGTGAGTATGTTGGACGATATCCTCCCCTGAGTGAACCTTCAGCTGATTGCATCCTTGTGAGACATCCTGAGTCCAAGGACTCCATTAAGTCATGTCAATTCCTGACCCACAGAAAGTGTGAGATACTAGGTGTTTGCTGACTTAAGCTGCCAAATTCAGCAATAATTTGCTGTATAGCAACACAAAACTAATATAGGGTTTCCCTCCAGAGTCAGAAGACAGGGGGTGAACAAGCTGGAGGATTATACATCAACCTTCACTACTTCATCCAGACAAGACTTCTTCCTGTGTAACCAGGTCTGCTGCCTGGTCCCACTGGGACCCAAACCACCTGTCTCTGTCACGCCAGGTCTCACCCAGTGTCCCAGGCTCCTGCCTTCCTGTTGGGAACTGAAAAGTGAGTTTATTGCGACCTTGAATCATCTTCATTAGCTTTGAATTCATGTAAGAAAATGAGAATTTTTCTTATAACCTAATGAGATGTGGTCCCTGGGAACACCATTCACACTGCTCAGGTCTCACCTGGCCCCATATGCTTCACTCTGAAACCAGCAGTAGTGAATCGAAGAGAGGAACATGTGGAGAAATACTGAACTGGAAAAGATCCTCATGCGTTAGAAGTCTCCAGCTGGTGCCTACCACAGGATACCACAGACTGGCTGGTTAAATAACAGAAATGCATTTATTTTATCAGATTTCTGAAGATTGGGAAGATCACTTTTCCAACAATCTTCCCCAGTTTAGCACCCAGGAGCTGCTTTTCCATGGCTGCCAAGACCTGATGCAGATGTCCTAATGCCCTTCCCTGTCCCACATGCCAGCATCTGGCATGGCCCTTTTTTAAGACCAATCAGCTCTATTAGGGAACTTGTTGTGATGTCTGATCATTTCTTCCTCAGTTTCAGCTATTCTGATAGGATTGATGTCCTGGACAATTCATCAAACATTTTGATAACAACTGGGAATACCTCTGGCAAACACTGTGATCACCCAATCACATTCTAATTTCTACCTTGGCTCAGTTCAAATACATTTAGACTGGACTGAGCCCGTGTTATGTATCATGTCAGGTTCTTGTAACCTCACTGCCCTTAGTTTTGCTGCAGCTACTGTGTTGCAACTGTCAAACTTCAGGTTTTCCTGCAGCCTCAACATCCCCACAAATAGGATGTGAGCTCCCCACCCAGGTGAGCAGGTGGGGAGAGTGATGAGTGTGATGAGACTAGCCCCTGACACAAGTCCCCCATCTTGTCCTCCCCTGTGACCCAGTGACCTTCAAATGCACCTGTGAAATCCTCTCACTTCATTTCATAGTATAGCTACACCTGGACCCGAGTATTGTCACTTCTCCACGGGTCTTCACTCTCTCTTTTGTGTCTCCGCTGCTTCATTGAGCCTGATCTCTTGGTACCTCCCCATGTACCCACCTAATAAAACTTTCTAGGATGTCTCTCTAGGATCTGTGAATATCATAAACTTTGTTTATGCACCTCTCTTCTATCCCTTGTTATAACCATACTTTTCTGACCATCTCATGGAAGAATACAACAGGCTACCATGGTGAACCTAAATCATAGAGGTCCAACCCAGCAGCAGCGCATGTATGAAACATTTGAGCTCACTTTCATGCCTCCTATGACATGTCACAGAGACTGGAGGGACCAGTGACTACAGGTCTGGAGACTTTTTCTCCATGGCCAAGTAACTCCTGATGTTTCTTTGAGCACCTAATGTTCGAGAAATCACTGGGATCCTCAGCCACAAATGTACTAATGGGTGTGACCTGTATTCTCATTTTATTCCCAGAAAGAGATTGAGGCTTTTCCTGCTGGAAATTCCCTCCCAGACCGGACAGGACTTACCTGAGCACACTGCTCCAGCATCCCCGTCATGGGAAAGGCCCTCAGGACGATGGTCTTTAAGAGGAGGATAACTACACTGAGTGGGCAGTGACTCTGTCCCATTGCAGTAAATATACTGAAACCAAATGGGGCCAGTCCCTGATCCCAAATAAGCCCCTCTGGGAGCATCAGTGGCAGCTCCACACTTCAGCTGTCTGCACACCACCTGTGCCTCCTCCATGCTCCAGTTCTGATCATTCACTGTGCCCCACTCTCCTTGGTGCTTCACTTCCACTCTCCCCTCACAGTGGTGGGCTCCATCCTTCAGCCTCACCTCCAGAGCTGCAGAGGGACAAGGACACAGGAGACATTTTAGGAGGCCATGAAGTGGTCTACTGGTAAGTATTAAAAAATGGGATATCTGATTTCTGAAAATGGACATGAGTTTGAGCAAACTCCATGAGATAGTGAAGAAGAGGGAGGCCTGGCCTTCTGTAGTCCATGGAGTCACAGAGAGTTGGAAATGACTTACCGACTGAACAACAATAATTAGGCACATGGAAATACTAATAGTTTCTTGCTTATTTGAAATGAAGCATAACCATGTAATCTGGCTTATCCCATGAAGTGTGAGAACAAATAATGTCACTTTTACAAAGAAACATTTAACAGTCAATATATTTTCTACTAAGGAAGATCTTGCAGCATTTTGTTAAGATGGTAGCATAACAATATGGTAGGACATTCAACAACCTGGTGCTTGATAAATTATGATAAACAGAGACCCTGGAAAACTGAATACAATACGTCATGTGAGAAAAATAATAGCTATTAGTTAGTACATTATAACCTGGCTTACTTTGGCTATAGTTATAAGAAATAGAAGAAAATTAAGAAAGAGAAAATATTAAGATAGAGACTTAGCATATATTACCTCAAATTGCAAAGCAGTTACACTAAAACCTAAGTCCCTAAGAACATGAGAAACAAATAACGAGTAAACTGAAGCCTCAGATATACTACGAAAAATTGCCAATCTCAAACTCTATAATCAAAAAACACTCTTTTAAAGAATAAAGCCCTGGAAAGTGACTTAACCAAATTGATGATGTAGGAGACAGGCGCTTTCATCCCCCCCAATAAAGATCAACAATTAAGCAGCTATCTACAGATGGAAACAACTCTGGACAAATCTGGAATCCTCTTAATAACTTTTAGCAACACAAAGATATCATCATTTTGCCAGTATCATTCCATCCCCCAAGCCAGCATCATTCAATGCCAAGAGAGTTCCCCTTGCCAAGAACATCAGAGCAGGCTGATAAGCCAGAGTTCTGGCCTTGTGGGGCAATACGTGAAGGTTGTGTTTGAGTTTCACCTCACCCAGACCCACAAAGCTGAGACACATATAAAGACCTGGAATAAGGAAGAAAAGAAGGGGCTATAGCAGCTGCCACACAACAGGAACAACTGCAGTTCACAGAGTCCTGCTTTGTAAGCAAATTCAGCAGATTCTGCCCCTGAAAAAACCAATGCTGCAGACCTCCTGCAGATTTCACCAGATCACCCACCCCGGTAACACATTCACTGACATCAGATCCAGAGTATCTCCAGCTTCACTTCCTCCAGAGCCCAGCAACAGCACTGGCAACAAGCTCAGCTTTCTGGCTGAACAAGTGCAAGTTTTTTTTCAGTCGCCCGGTTATGTCTGCCTCTTTGCGACCCCATGGACTGCAGCAAGCCAGGCATCCCTGTTCCTCACCATGTCCCAAAGTTTGCCCAAGTTCATGGCCCTTGCATCATCTGCAAGACACTAGTCTAAACACAAGGTGCTGACCCCAACACCATGCATGCACTCATGGCTAGACCCTCCAACTGTGCACTTGAATCCCACCAGCCTGACACCCGTCAGCAGGCTCCACTGCAGTGTGCAGGCCCGGGGAAGAGAGTGCAGCCATGGGAGAGCACATGGAGAGCTAGTCCCGCAGGCTGCCAGGGAGCCCTTCGATGGCCCAGGCCCTTGCTGCCTTCTTGGGTCTCCACCACTACATGTGTGTCTATAACTGGCACCTCCCCTATACAGACTAAATTTGGTACCCCAAAAAACCAAAACAGAAAACAAATCTGAGTAGAAGTATTTGTGAAAGAAATAGATTTCATATAAAAATTTCCCACAAAAAAACTGCAACTTTCAAGGGTCAGCACTTCCACAGAGCTCTGGAACAACTCCACATCGAGATAAAGGAAGAGAGGGCAGGAAGGAATGAGGACAGGGAGGAAGTGTAACACAGAGGCTGTGGTGAACGTGGGAGCTGACCTGGATCATGATCCCAGTCTTCCCTCCTGCAGTCCTTACATCCTCACCCCTTCACCATTTTGCTAGAAATGGTTTCATCATACTTGAAATGCTAGAAAACCAGTTTTATGAAAACAAAAATTACTACTGAAACTCAAATGCCCTTTCAAAATTTGTTTTTAGTGGTAACACTGTAATAAAAGAGGATGAAGAAAACTTATGAGTAGATTAACAGGTTTATGGCATAGGTTGTGATAATTGTTTCACAGATGTATACAGATCTCCAAACTCATCAGGTTGTAAATAGTAACTGCTGCTGCTGCTAAGTCGCTTCAGTCGTGTCCAACTCTGTGCGACCCCATAGACGGCAGCCCACCAGGCTCCCCCGTCCCTGGGATTCTCCAGGTAAGAACAGTGGAGTGGGTTGCCATTTCCTTCTCCAATGCATGAAAGTGAAAAGTGACAGTGAAGTCTCTCAGTTGTATCCAACTCTCAGCTACCCCATGGACTGCAGCCCACCAGGCTCCTCCGTCCATGGGATTTTCCAGGCAAGAGTACTGGAGTGGGTTGCCATTGCCTTCTCCAAATAGTAACTAGGTACAGCTTTTTGTATGTTAGTCATATCTCAATAAAAGAGATTTAAACAAAGGAAAAGAATTGCTTTCTTAGCAGCCTCAGGTGAAAGTGTTAGTTGTTCAGCTGTGTCTAAACTCTTTGTGACACCACAGACTGTAACCCACCAGGCTCCTCTGTCCATGGGATTCTCCAGGCAAGAATACTGGCGTGGGTAGCCATTTTCTTCTGCAGGGGATCTTCCCAACCCAGGGATCGAACCAGGGTCTCCTGCCTTACAGGCAGTTTCTTAACCACCTGAGCCACTAGGGAAGCCAGGAGCCTCAAGAGTATTATCAAAGATCTGCTAAAGGTGAGGTTGGAAAAGATCACTTTTCCAATGATCTTCCCCAACAAAACACAGAGAACTGATTGGCTGTGCCTCCTAAGGACCTACTGCAGATGTCCTCAGAGCTCCCCTGTCCCACCACCTCAGCTGCTGGGAGGATCCTTTCCTGAGATCCAACCACCTCTATAAGGACTTTGCCATGATATCTGATATTATCTTCCTTATTCCAGCTATTGTGGTGGGATTTATGCCCTGGAAAATTCATCAAACATTCTGATCACACCTGGCAACATCTCTGGCAAACACTGTGACCACTCACATTCTAGTTGCCACCTTGACTCAGGTCAATTACACGTAGACAACATTGGGACCTTCTGTATCATTTCAAGTTTACCTAACCTTAACTGACATTAGCTTTGCTTGAGCTTTTGTGTTGTAATTGTCAAACCTCGGGTTTTCCTTTTCCCTCAGCATCCCCGCAGATAGGATGCGAGCTCTTCATACAGGTGAGCAGGTGCACAGTGATGAGCCTAGCTCCTGCCACAAATCCCACATCCTGTCCTCCTCTGTGACCTAGTGACCTTCAGATGCACCAGTGAAAACCCTCATCACTTTCTTTCTGTCACTTCACCCTGACTCTCAGCACTGTCACTGGTTCATGGGTCTTAACACCCATTTTGGGTCACTGCTTCTGGGCTGAGCTAGTTCTATTGGTACCTCCCCCATATAACAACCTGATGATACTCTCTCTAGGATCTGTGAGTAAAATAAACTATGTCTGCCTGCACCTTTTCTGTATCCTTTCTTTTAGTCATACTTGTCTGGCCATCTCATGAAAGAACACAACAAGCTATCATGATGGACCAAATGCATACAGGTCCAACCCAACAGTTGTACATGCATGAAACATTTGAGCTCACCCTCCTACAGACCTGGGTTCAAACCCTGCGTCAGAAAGGTCCTCTGTAGAAGGGAATGGCAACCCACTTCAGTATTCTTGTCTGGAAAATCCCATGGACAGAGGAGCTTGGTGGTCTCCAGTCCAGGGAGTGGCAAAGAGTCGGACACAACTAAACAAGTAAAACTTTCACTTTCTTCCTCCTGACTTCTATGACATATCACAAAGACTGGAGGGACCAGTGACTATGGGTTTGGAGCTTTCCTCTCCAGAGCCAAGCTAGTCCTTTTGTTTTTTTGAGCATCTAACATTCATGAAATCACAGTGTGAGTGAAATCTTCACCCAAGTATGTTCTAAAGGCTGTAATCCATATGCTTGTAGTTAATCTGGGAATAAAACTGAAAGGTTTCCTGAAGGGAAGCCCCTCCCAGACCAGACAGGACTTACCTGAGCAGACTGCTCCAGCATCCTTGTTGTGGGAATGGCCCTCGGGATGATGGTCCATAACAACAGGATAACTACACTCGGTGATAGCTGACTCCTGCCCTTTGCAGTAAATATAGTGAAACCAAATGGGTCCAATTCCTGGTCCAAATTTAGACCCTTTGGGAGCATCAACTGCAGTTCCACACCTCAACTCTCTGCACACCACACGTGCCTCCTCCATGTTCCAATTGTAATCATTCACTGTGCCCCATGCTCCTTGGTGCTTTACTTCCACTCTCCCCTCACAGGGGTGGTCTCCATCCATCAGCCTCAGCTCCAGATCTGCAAGAGAGACACAGACACAGGACACAGGGGAGATTTTAGGAGACAATGCAGTGGTATGCAATTAAATATTTAAAAAATCTTCTCTCTGAGGGGGAAAAAAGTACTGGTGAATAGCATTTTTTGACTTCTGTGATATAAACGTTCCCACTTTGGCCAACTCAAAGCTCCCAATGTGCCATCACTGAACCTGGAGCAGGAAGGGAGGCACCAGGTATTTCTCATGAGCCTGCTGGACCAGCTCAAGGGACACCACTGAAGACAGGCCTTCAGAGACTCTGGATGCTGCCCAAGGCTGCTAGGGCCCAGCTTTCCCATCTCAGTTATAGCTCATGGCCCAGGATCCAGGGAGGAATCATCCCTCTCCTTCCCTGTCCATAGGAAGCATCTCATCCAGCTTAGGAACAGAGGACTGGGGTAATAGGCTCTAAAGTGTCCCGGTTATTCATGCCACCTGGTGTTCATGTCCTTGTGTAATCCAATACCATATTTGAAAAATATTGGCTGAGAATTTTGCAGAATTGATGACAGATACCAAGCCTTAGAGTTAATAAGTGCAATAAAACTAAGGGAACACATATGAAAAGCTATTAATTTGTAGGCACATCACTGATGTAAACACCACTCCTGTTTAGTGATAAGTAAAATTCTCTTTTCCTGAGCACATGGAATAACTAATGCTTTCTTGTCTATTTGAAAGGAAGCATAACCACATGATCTGACTTATACAAATAAGTATGATAACCAATGATGCCATTTCCACAGAGAAACATTTACGAGCCAGTGTATTTTTCTTGCGGGGTTGTGTTGAAGTGGTACAATAATAAGATAATGGGGAATTCATCAACCTGGGTGCTTAAAAAATTATCATAAGCAGAGGGCCTGCCAAACTGAATAGATCCCATCCTGTGCAGATAAATTTGGATTATTTGTTAATACTTTACAACCTAGCTTATTCTTTCTAAAATGATCAGAAATATCAGGAAATTGACAAAGAGAAAAATATTAACATAAAGACTTAGTGCGCATTACCTAAAATTGAAAAACATCTACACTAAGTTGCTCAGAATATGAGAAGCCAATATTAAGTAGACTGAAGACTTAGATGTGGTATAACAATGCAAATTTAAAACTTTATACTCACAACTTCTCTTTTAAAGAATAAAACCCTGGAAAGTGACAGCATGAAAATGATGATGTAGTAGACAGCAGACTTTATCCCCATAGAAACCTCAACAATTAGACAGTTATCTGCCAACAAATACAGTTCTAGAGTCAACAGTAGTCCTCCTCAGAAATTTTAGCAACACAAAGACATCATCGTTTTGCCAGCATTCCATCCCCCAAGCCAGAATTATTCGATGCCAAGAGAGTTTCCCCTTGCCAGGGATGTAAGAGCAGGCCTAGTAAACAGGGTCCTGGCCTTGTGGGGCAACATGTGAAGGTAGTTCTTCCATTCCACCTCACCCAGACCTGCAAAGCTGAGACACATATAAAGACCTGGAATAAGGAAGAAAAGAAGGGGCTACAGTATCTGTCACACAACAGGAACAACTGCAGTTCACAGGGTCCTGCTCTGTAGACAAATTCAACAGATCACACCCCTGAAGAAACTAATGCTGCAGACCTCCTGGAGATTTCAGCAGATTACCCACCTTGTATGCACATTCACTGACATCAGACCAAGAGTATCTCTACCTTCACTTCCTCCAGAGCCCAGGAATAGCACTGGCAATCAGCTCAGTTCTCTGGCAAGACACTAGTCTAAAGTCAAGATGTGAGCCCAGGACCATACATGTGCTCATGGCTAGACCCTCCAACTGTGCACTCGAATCCCACCAGCCTGACACCCTTCAGCAGGCTCCACTGCAGTGTGCAGGCCCAGAGGACAGAGTGCAGCCATGGGAGAGTACATGGAGGTCTAGAGCTCCCCAGGCTGCCAGGGAGCCCCTCAATGACCCAGGCCCTTCCTGCCTTCTTGGGGGCCCACCACTACATGTGTGTCTATAACTGGCACCTCCCCCACATAGGCTAACTCTGGTATGAAAAAAAAAGAGAGATATCTACATAGTCTTATATTTGCTAAAGAAATAGATTCCATATTATAAAAATTTCTCATAGTCTATTCTACAAACTTGAAAGGCCAGAACTTCCACAGAGCTCAGAAGTGACTCCCACATAAAGATGTAGAAGTCAAATCAGGAAGGATGAGAGCATGAAGGAAGCATAACACAGAAACTGTGGTGAATGTGGGACTTGACCTGAACCTTGATCCCCAGTCTTCCTTCATGCAATTCTTGCATCTTCATCCCATCACCAGTTTGCTTCCTAGCAGCTGGGAGTTCCCATTCCTAAGACCCAACCACTTCTAGTAGTGACTTTACTGAGATATCTGATAATAGCTTCCTCAGTTCCAGCCATTATGATGGAATTTATGTCCTGGACAGTTCATCAAACATTCTAAAAAGAACTGGGAACATCTCTGGCAAACACTGTGACCACCCAGTTATATTCTAGTTTAACCTTGCCTCAGGTCAAATACACATAGATAGGATTGAGACCTTATATGTATCATTTCCAGTTATCTTAACTTCAGGGTCCTTAGTTTTGTTCTAGCTGTTGTAATTGTCAAACCTGAGGTTTTCCTGCAGCGTCAACATCCCCACAAATAAGATGTGAGCTCCCCACCCAGGTGATTGGATACACTAGTGTGATGAGACGATCCCCTGACACAAATCTCCCCATCTTGCCTCCCCTGTGACCTAGTGACATTCAGATGCACCAGTGAAATCCCCTCTCACCTTTTCCTTGTGTAACTCCACCCTGACCTCCAGCACTGTCACTTGTTCATGGGTGTCCACTCCCTCCTTGTGGTCCTCACTTCTAGGTTGACCCTTGTCTACTGGTAACTGCCTCATTACCCATAAGATGATATCTGTCACTCTAAGATCTGTGAGTATAATGAACTGTGTTTGCCTGCACCTCTCTTGCATCCCTTCTTACAGCTGCACTTGACTGACCATCTCAAAAAGAAAACAAAAATTGACCATGCTGAACTGAGTTCTTAGAGGTCCAACCTGGAAGTTGTATCTGCATGAAACATTTAAGCTCACTCCTCTGCCTCTTACGACACATCAGAGAGACTGGAGGGACCAGTTACTATGGGTCTGGAGCCTTTCTCTCCAGGAACAAGCACGTCCTTATGTTGCTCTGAGCACCTAATGTTGAAGGAATCATTGTGTGAGTGGAATCTTCATTCAAGTACATTCTAAAGGCTGTGATCCATAGTCTCATAGCTACTCTGGGAATGAGACTAGGGCTTTACCTACTGGGGATGCCCTCCCAGACCAGACAAGACTTACCTGAGCAGACTGCTCCAGCATCCTGGTCATGGGAAAGGCCCTCAGGACGATAGTCTTTAAGAGAAGGATAACTGCACACTGTGAGCACTGACTCTGTCCCTTTGCAGTTAGTAGAATGAAACCAAATGGGGCCAATCCCTGGTCCAAAATAAGCCCCTCCAGGAGCATCAATGGCAGCTCCACACCCCAGCTGTCTGCACACCACGTGTGCCTCCTCCAAGCTCCAGTTGTGATCATTCACTGTGCCCCATTCTCCTTGGTGCTTCACTTCCACTCTCCCCTCACAGCGGTGGGCTCCATCCTTCAGCCTCACCTCCAGAGCTGCAAGACAGACACAGACATGGGACACAGGAGAGATTTTAGGAGACCATGTGGTAGTATGCTGACAAGTATTTAAAAAAAGAAGATTCTGATGTCTGAAAATAAACACTTCTTAAACAGCACTATTTGACTTCTGTGGTATAAATATTGCCACCATGGCCAACACAAAGCTCCCAATGTGCCATCACTGAACCTGGAGCAGGAAGGGAGGGACCAAGTATTTCTCATGAGCCTGTAGAACCAGCTTCAGGGACACCACCGAGGACAGGCCTTCAGAGACTCTGGATGCTGCCCTCTCTGTAGATGTGCCCAAGGCTATTAGGGCCCAGCTTCTCTGTCTCAGTTACAGCTCATGGCTGGGATCCAGGGAGGAATCCTCCCCCTCTGTCCCTGTCCATAGGGAACATCTCATCCAGCTTAGGAACAGAGGGCTGGAGTAACAAGCTCTAAAGTGTCCCAGATGTTTCTGTTACCTGTGTTCACATCCTTGTGTAATCCCCATGCTCGAATGTACCTAGTATCATGCGTCCAACAAAAGAAATTTTCCCAAGTGAAGTCACTTAAGAGATTAAGTTTCAGGATGACTCTGGTTCCTCCATTGTTGACCTATCTTACTTCCTCTCTTGCTCTAATGAAACCACCTGCCACGTTGTGAAAACTTATGGAGAGACTCACATGACAAGGAACGGAGGCAGGACTGTAGCCAACAGCCAGCCAGGGACTGAGGTTCTCAGTTCAACAGTCCACCAAGTTCTGAATGCTGTCAACATCCAACTGAGTATGTTTGGATGATCTCCATCGCTGGTTGAACCTTCAGATGATCACATCCTTATAAGAAATCATGTGTCTGAGGACCCAGGTAAGCCATGTCCATTCCTGGCCCACACAAAGTGTGAGATACTAGGTGTTTGCTGACTTAAGCTGTCAAATTCAGCACTAATTTGCTGCACAACAACACATAACTAATATAGGGCTTCCTTCCAGAGTCAGAAGACAGGGGTTGAACAAGCTGGAGGTTTATACATGTGCCTTCTCTTCTTCATCCAGATGAGACTTCTTTCTGTGTGACCAGGTTTGCTGCCTGGTCTCACTTCAAACTGGGACCCAAACCACCTCTCTCTGTCATATCAGGTCTCACCCAGTGTCCCAGGCTCTTGCCTTCTTGTCGGGAACTGAGAAGTGAGTTTACTGAGACCTTGAATCAGCTCCATCAGCTTTGAGTTCGGGTCAGGAAGTGAGATTTTTTCTTAAAATCTAACAAATGTGGTCCCTGGGGACCACGCACACTGCTCCGGTCTCCGCCCTGCCCCATGTGCTCTCACTCTGGAAACAGAAGTGGTGCATCACAGAGGGAACATCTGGGAAAATGTTAAACTAGAGAAGATCCTGGTGTGTAGATGGCTCAGGCCAGCGCCTGCCACAAAATAGCACAGACTGGCTGGTTAAACAGCAGAAATTCATTTATTTTATCAGAGTGCTGGAGGCTGGTAAGTCCAAGGCACAGGGGTGCTGGCAAGGCAATGCTTATCCTGAAACCTCTTTCTTTGGCTTTCAGGCCATAGCTGTCTCACTGTGTGCTCACCTGGCCTTTCCTAGGACATGTGCACTTAGAGAAAGAGAGGGAGGCCCGTCTCTTCCTTTCCCTGTAATGTCACCTATTAAATTAAGGCCACATCCTTCTGACTTTAATTAACCTCAATTACTTCCTAAAGGCCCTATCTCCTGCAGTGACTGTGGGGTTAGGTCTTCAAGATATACTTTATGGAGGGACACAGTTCAGTCCATAGATTTGCAGAGGTTCATTCTCAGAAGGAAATAATAATAAAAGGGGAAGAGATGAAAGAGACAGTAGACACAGGGAGATGTCCTGTGATGCTTACTCAGATGTTTTAGAATCTGACACTGAAGTGACAGTAAAGGATTGAAATAGGATCCTGAAAGTTCATGAGAAGCTAGTTTTATTAATAATAAAATTATCTAGGGATATTGGTTCAAGATGGCAGCATAGAAGGACGTGTGTTCATATCCAAAAATAGACTGGCTGGGTGGATGAAAACATGTGCATGTATGCACTTCCACTTACCACATCTCTCTATTTAACTGCCCAATTTGTATGTAATTATTTTATATTGTTAGGTTAATCATGTTTCTATTATGGCTTGCAATTGTAATTATCTTTTATTTTTTTGTCTGGCTATTGATTGTGAAAACTGATAAACATCTTTTACTGTTGTGATTATGTAGCTATTATTCATTTTAATACCACTGTTTCATGATTGGTCAACAGAAAGTAGAATTCTGTATTACTAAAACTACCATTTAAGAGAAAAACCTTAATCACTTTTTAAAATCCAATGCACATTAGAATTTATCTTGGAATTTTTTCAAAAATACGAGTGCCCAGGTATATTTTTTCTCCAAAGCTTCAGATATAACTCTAATGAACATCCATCCATGTTTAAAACAACTGGACTATATGATCTTTTCCTAGTTTGTTTCATCTTTTCTGTTTCATATTCAGTGCTCTCATTTCACTTAGTTTATGTTTGTTAATTTTTCCATCTCTTTTTTTGTTGTTCTGTCTCAAGCCTTTATCAAGTGTAATGGAAAAGTTTACATCTATAATGTATAATGTAGTAAAAAGAATCTGCCTGCCAATATAGGAGGTGCAGGAGACACAGGTTAAATCCCTGGGTGGTGAAGATCCCCTAAAGAATGAAATGGCAACCCACTCCAGTATTCTTGCCTGGAAAAATCCCATGAACAGAGGAGCCTGGGAGGCTACAGTCCATAGGGTCACAAAGAGTCAGACACGCCTGAGCTACTGAACACAAGCCCATAATGTAATGTATATATTTTAGAAAGCTTTTGAATTTTTGCTTAGCTAAATTCAAATTTTGCTTAGCTAAAACATTTATTTTGGTTCCACTTGCTTGACTAAATATGAATAGAATGCTAGATTTCTAATTTATATTCACTCAAAGTTTGATATAGTTCCATTTATTCTGGTATCTAGTATTACTACTAAAAGTCTAGAAAGCATACTATTTTAGTGATTTTTAAAAGAAATTTGAATAAGGCTTGAAACTTCCAATCCACTCTGAGGATACCATGTTGTTAAAAAAACAGAAAATTAACCATGTTTTTAAAAAAACAAGAAAATTAACATATGATACAATATTACTAACCAAAGTACAGATTTGTTCAAATTTTATAAAATTTTATGCTAGTGTCCATTATTTGTTTTCATATATTGTTCAATATTTAGTTGCACTGAGCAGTTTCAGTAGCATGCAAAAAATTCTGATAAATTTTCTTTTCATTTTTTTCTGTTACAAACATTTTCTAGTTTTCCTGGTTATGGCTTCTTAGATACACCCATTATTTAAAAGTGGACACTTAATTTCCAATAAGTAACCCCAATGTAACTTCAATTACATGGGATTTTTAGAGTATCATTGATGCTAATTTCTCATTTTGATATTACTTTCTCATTTAAAGGCTTTCTTCTCTTCAGTCATTCTCTGTGTTTTTTGAGTCTTTTAAGTTTTTTGAGGATTTCAATGGCTAAATCAAAGATCTCTCCTGGTAAATGTCACATTGCACTTGAAAATATGTGGGTTATTTTCAAATATTTCTAACATAATTCCACTGTGATAAGAGAACAGACTCTGTATGATTCCAATACTTTTAGACCAGAAAAGTTTTGCACCTTGTTTTATGCCCCTGGATATGTTCCAGTGTCTCCTGGTTTATAGTATCTGGAAACTTGAATAGAATTTGTATCCTGTTGCTGTGTGAAAACTGTGCAAATCTTAATTATGTTGAATTGGGTCATAGTGTTTTTCATGTCTACTATATCCTTCTACATTTCTGCTTATTCATTCAGTGTATTTTTGAGAGTTTGATAGTCAAACTTCAACTGAAAATCTTAACTCATCTACTTTAAAAATGGTAATATATAGTGGAACTATATGCAATTTTGTTGTATATTTTCCGAGTCTCCTATAAATGTGTTATCATACTTTCATAATTTAAAATATAAAATGAAAGAAAATTTCAAAAAATAATAAAATTATCTATTGGGAGGCATGCCTTGTGCTGTAAATGAGGAAAAAAGTAAGAAAATGTTCCTATTTTCATGTAGCTTTTACCTAGTTGATGACAAAAACAAGCAAGTACGTGATTTCATTATTGTGTTAAGTTCCAGGAGATTATCTCAGTAACAGTTGTCTTAGCTATTGAGGGTATCTTGTCAGCTGAAAATAAATAAAGTAGAATAAATTCACTAAAAATTATCTTAAACGTGTTAAAGACCTCATAAGACCGGAACAAAAGGTCAGGGCAATCTAAGAGTAAATGGAAATTAATGGAAGGGGTAATCTGCTCTTGCTCTGAGGGCTCTAGGGCATTCAGGAAAATGTGTGGTGTTTCTTATGGCCCTTGGTGCGAGGAAGGGCTTCCCAGGTGGAACTAGTGGTAAATAATCTGTCTGCTAATGTAGGAGACATAACACATGAGTTTTTCATTCCTGATTCGGGAAGATCCCGTAGAGGAGGGGATGGAAGCCCACTCCAGTATTCTTGCCTGGAGAATCCCATGGACAGAGGGGCCTGGTGGGCTACAGTCCATAGGGTCACAAAGAGTCAGACACAACTGAAGCGACTGAGCACGCATGCATGTAAGGTGGTAAGGAGACATAAATCAAATTGGAAAACCACACCCAGATGAGAATCCAGCAGAATGCATTCTCCACAATAAGCTGGCACTTAAAACAGGCAGATTTTGTACAGAATTAGATTCAGAGTTTGAATCGCTGGATTATCTAGGTAATATCCATTTCTGCACTTGTATGAAGGTGGCCCACTATTGATAATACCAAAAAACCATGAAAAAGTATCTATGTATTCCTTTCTATAGTAAATTACCTTCATCCAAGTTTTCAATTATCTTTATAAATAATTTTTATAGAGAAAGTGACCAGTGTATTGTCAAAAAAAAAGAAAAGTATATCAAGAAAACGGTCCATGAACACAAACCAAGAGAAACAAACTGAGGTGAAGCAGAGACTTCTCATATTCAATATCAGACACTAGTCTATTTATCTTCCACATATACCATATTTAAAGAAATAAAAGCACTGTTGAAGGATCTTCAGAGGACTAAAAAATGCACAGAAAAAAAATTTTAAACTGAGCTTCTATGAATGAAAAATACACTTAAAGTTACAATGTTTGCATCAAATTAACCTCAGAAAAACATAGAATTAGTGAATTTTATAATAAGTCAGAGGAAATCATCAGGAATACTACTGCATAGAACAACAAAAACATGAAAAATACAGAGACAAAATCAGAGATAGAAAATGGAGCAAGATGTTTCAAATAAGTTAAACTGACATATGGGCATAAGGAGAGAGAAAGAGACAGAGAAAGAGAGACACAAAGAAAAACAAAGAATTGAACAGAAGAAATATTTGAAAAATATTGGCTGAGCATTTTCCAGAATTGATGAAAGATATCAAGCCTTAGAGTGAAGTAAGGGGGCTACCAGTGGCAAAAAGAAAAAAACTCAGGGACACAAATAGATAGCAATTAAATTACAGACACTTCAAGCATGTAAACATCATAAATGTTTAATGATATTTAAAATTCTTTTATTCTAAGCACATGGAAATACTAATACTTCTTTGCCTACTTGAAAGGAAACATAACCATGTGATCTGACATAGCCAATGAAGTGTGAGAACAAATGATGTCACTTCCACATAGAAACATTTAAGAGTCAATATATTTTTCTACCATAGCAAATCCTGCAGCATTGGGGTGAAGTAGTAGCATATTAATAATAAAAGGATGGGGCACTAAACAATATGGATACATGAATAATTATGATAAGCAGATCGATAAAACTAAGATCATGGCAACCGGTCCCATCACTTCATGGCAAAAACATGGGTAAAAAGTGGGAACAGTGACAAATTTTATTTTCCTGTGCTCCCAAATCACTATGGACAGTGACTGCAGCCATGAAATTAAAAGATACTTGCTCCTTGGAAGGAAAGCTAGGACAAACCTACACAGCATATTAAAAAGCAGACACATCACTTTGCTGACAAAGGTCCATCTAGTCCAAGCTATGGTTCTTCCCAGTAGTCATGTGTGAGTGTGAGAGATGGATCCTAAAGAAGGCTGAGCACAGAAGAATTGATGTTCTTGAACTGTGGTGTTGGAGAAGACTCTTGAGAGTCCCTTGGATAGCAAGGAGATCAAACCAGTCAATCCTAAATGAAATCAGTCCTGAATTTTCATTGGAAGGACTAATGCTGAAGCTGCAATACTTCGGCCACCTGATGCCAAGTGCCGACTCATTGGAAAAGACCCTGATGCTGGGAAAAATTGAAGGCAAAAGGAGAAGGGAGTGGCAAGGAAGAGATGGCTGGATGGCATCACCAACTTAATGGACATGAGTCTGAGCAAACTCTGGGAGATGGTGAAGGACAGGGAAGCCTGGCCTACTGCAGTCCATGGGGTCGCAAAGAGTTGGACATGACCTAGTGACTGAACAACAGCAAGAGTAGAGCAAAGATAATGAGGGGATATAAACCACTATGAGTGTTAAATCCCATAGCACTCTCAAATCTTTTTATTTTTAAGTATATCTCAACTGGAATTAATATGAAGACATTATTTTTCTTGAAATTATAACATTAGCAGCTCCAGTATCACACAAAATACAACATCACACAGTCCATTTTATTTCAGATGCTGGTTTATCAGAATAAGGCAAGGACTCCTGCAGTGTTTCCACAAGCTTTTCTGCATTTGAAACCATAATAAGACATTGTGACAATAAGGGATGTCATTTGAAATGCTAAGAAATGGGTTCTCTTAAAACAAAAATTCCTAACTGAAGCTCAAATGCTCTTTCAAAATAGTTACTTTGATAGAAGTACTGTAATAAAGAGGATGAAAGAAAACTTTGGAGGAGATGAACAGGTTTATGGCATAGCTTGTATTCATGGTTTCACAAATGTATACTGATCACCAAATTCATCAGGGGTAAATACTAACTATGTACAGTTTTTGTAGGTCAACTTTACTTCAATAAATTAGTTTTTACAAAGGAAAGAATTATTTTCTTAGCAACCTCAAGAGCATCATTAAAGTTTGCTAAAGGTGAGATTCATCAAACAGGCTGATAACAACTGGGAACATCTCTGGCAAATACTGTGGCCACCCAATCATTCTAATTTCCACCTGGCATGCATGCTCAGCAGTCATATCTGACTCTGTGCGACTCTATGGACTATAGCCCACCAGGCTCCTCCATTCATGGGATTCTCCAGGCAAGAATACTGGAGTGGGTTGCCATGCCCTTCTCCAGGGTATCTTCCCGACCCAGGGATTGAATGCATGGCATCTCCTGCATCTTCTGCTTTGCAGTCAGATTCTTTACTACTGAGCAACCCAGGAAGCCCTATTTCCACCTTCAGTTCAGTTCAGTCACTCAGTCATGTCTGACTCTTTGTGACCCCATGAATCGCAGCAAGCGAGGCCTCCCTGTCCATCACCAACTCCCGGAGTTTACACAAACTCATGTCCATCAAGTTGGTGATGCCATCCGGCCATCTCATCCTCTGTCATCCCCTTCTCCTGCCCCCAGACTCCCCCAGCATCAGGGTCTTTTCCAGTAAGTCAACTCTTCGCATGAGGTGGCCAAAGTACTGGAGTTTCAGCTTCAGCATCAGTCCTTCCAATGAACACCCAGGACCGATCTCCTTTAGGATGGACTGGTTGGATCTCCTTGCAGTCCAAGGGACTCTCAAGAGTCTTCTCCAACACCACAGTTCAAAAGCATCAATTCTTCGGTGCTCAGCTTTCTTCACAGTCCAACTCTCACATCCATACATGACCACTGGAAAAACCATAGCCTTGACTAGACGGACCTTTGTTGGCAAAGTAATGTCTCTGCTTTTTAATATGCTATCTAGGTTAGTCATAGCTTTCCTTCTAAAGAGTAAGCATCTTTTCATTTCATGGCTGCAATCACCATCTGCAGTGATTTTGGAGCCAAAAAAAATTAAGTCTGACACTGTTTCCCCTCTATTTCCCATGAAGTGATGGGACCAGATGCCATGATCTTGGTTTTCTGAATGTTGAGCTTTAAGCCAACTTTTTCACTCTCCTCTTTCACTTTCATTAATAGGTTTTTAGTTCCTCTTCACTTCCTGCCTTGGCTCAGGTCCAATACATTTAGACAGGATTGAGCCCTTATTACATATCATTTCAGGTTCTTCACTGCCCTTAGTTTCGCTTCAGCTTCTGTGCTGTAATTGTCAAACTTCAGGTTTTCCTGCAACCTCAACATCCCCACAAATAGGATGTGAGCTCCCCACTCTGGTGAGCAGGTGCACCAGTGTGATGAGACAGTCCCCTACCCAAATCCCCCATCTTGTCCTCCCCAGTGACCTAGTTATATTAAAAAGCACCAATGAAATCCCCTAATGCTTTTTTGTAGTGTAACTACACCCTGACCCTGGGCATTGTCACTTGTCCATGGGTCTTCAATCTTGCCTTTGTGTCACTGCTGCTTCGTTGAGGCTGTCTGTTGTCACTTCCCCCAGGTACCCACCTGATAATACTCTGTATCTTTCAACATAATAAACTGTATTTGCCTGAACCTCTCCTCTAACCCCTCTTGTAGCCACACATGTCTGAACATCTCATGAAAGAATACAGGCTATCATGATAAGGTCCAACACAGCAGTTGTACCTAAACGAAGCATTTGAGCTCAACCTCCTGCCTCCTAGACTTCCCTGGTGGGTCAGATGGTAAAGAATATGCCTGCAGTGTGGGAGACTCAGGTTCGATGCCTGGGTTGGGAAGATCCCCTGAAGAAAGGTATGGCAACCCATTCCAGTATTCTTTCCTGGAGTATTCAATGGACAGAGGAGCCTGGCGGGCTACAGGTCCATAGGGTCATAGAGAGTCGTACATAACTGAAGTGACTTACTTTACTTTTACTTTTTTTCCTGCCTCCTGTGACACATCATAGAAACTGGAGGGCCCAGTTACTATGGGTCATGAGACTTTCTCTCCAGGGCCAAGCAAGTCTTCATGTTCCTTTGAGCACCTAATGTTCAAGAAATGACTCTGACTGCAGTGCTCACCCAAGAGTGTACTAAAGACAGTGATCCATATTCACATGCTATTCTCAGAAAGAGACAGAGGATTTTCCAGCTAAATATCCCCTCCCAGACCAGACAGGGACTTACCTGAGCAGACTGCTCCAGCATCCCCGTCATGGGATAGGCCCTCAGAAAGGTAGTTTTTAAGAGGAGGATAACTACACTCCATGAGAGAAGATTCTGTCCCGTTGCAGTAAATATACTGGAACCAAATGGGGCCAATCCCTGGTCCAAAATGAGCCCCTCTGGAAGCATTAATGGCAGCTCCACACTCCAGTTCTCTGCACGCCACAGCTGCTGCCTCCAAGCTCCAATTCTGATCATTCACTGTGCCCCATTTTCCGTAGTGCTTCACTTCCACTCTCCCCTCACAGCTGTGGGCTCCATCCTTCAACCGCACCTCCCGAGCTGCAGAGGGACAAGGACACAGGAGACATTTTAGGAGATGATGCGGAAGTATAGTGGTAATATTAAAAAATGAAATCTCTGACTTCTGAAAAAAAAAAATCCTGTGTTCAGCATTTCTTGACTTCTATGGTATAAACATTCCCACATGGCCAACTCTAAGCTCCCAATGTGCCATCACTGAACCTGGAGCAGGAAGGGAGGCACCAGGTATTTCTCATGAGCCTGTAGAACCAACTCCAGCCTGTCCACCAATGACAGGCCTCCAGAGACTCTGGATGCTGCCCTCTCTGTAGACGTGCCCAAGGCTACTAGGGCCCAGCTTCCCCATCTCAGTTACAGTTCATGGCCCAGGATCCAGGGAGGAATCGTCCCTCTCTTTCCCTGTCCATAGGGAGCATCTCATCCAGCTTAGGAACAGAAGGCTGGAGTAACAGGCTCTGAAGTGTCCTGATTATTCCAGCTACCTGGTGTTTGTGTCCTTGTGTAATCCCCAGACTCAAATGTACCCAGTAACATGCGTCTAACAAACAATTTGGCAACAGGGATGAGATGTAATTTAAGAGATTAGATTTCAAGATGACTCTGGTTTCTCCTTGTTGATCTATCTTGCTCTCCCTTTTGCCATGGCAAACTGAATAGAACACATCGTATAAGAAAAAAAAAAATTGGCTGCTCATTAATACATTAAAACCTAGCTTACTTTGACTATAGTGATAAGAAATAAAAGGAAATTGACAAAAAGAAAAATACTAAGACAGAGACTTATATATTACCTCAAATTGCAACACATCTGTGCTAAAACCAAAGTTGCTAAGAATGTGAGAAGCCAATTTCATGTAGGAAAAACTCTAAATGTGCTAAGAAAAATTGCCAATCTTAAACTATATTCAAAAATCACCTTTTTTAAAAAGAATAAAGCCCTGGAAAGTGACATGATGAAACTGATGATGTAGGAGACAGCAGCTTCCTTCTCCTTCCTCAACAAAGATAGATTCCCTGGAATCTTTTTGTCACTTCCACTGTAAAATCATAAGGGATCTCCAAATTCATCATTTTGTAAATATTAACTATGTACAGCTTTTTGCATGTCAATCTTACCTCAAACAGGAGTTTTTACAAAGGAAAAGAATTCTTTTCTTAGCAAACTCAAGAGTATCATCAAAGATCTGCTAGCGGTGAGATTGGAAAAGATATTCCAGCTGTTATCAGAATGTCTGATGAATTTTCCAGAGTAGAAACCCACCACAATAGTTGGAATTGAGGAAGATATTATCAAATATCACAGCAAGCTGGGAATATCTTTGGTAAATACTGTGACCACCCAATCACATTCTAGTTTGCCCCTTGGCTCAGGTCAAATACATTTAGACTGGACTGAATCCTTATTATGTATCATTTCAAAGTTCTCTTAACCTCACTGTCCTTAGTTTTGCTTCAGCTACTCTGTTATAATTCTCAAGCATCAGGTTTTCCTGCAGCCTCAACATTCTCACAAATAGGATGTGAGCTCCCCACCCAGGTGAGCAGGTGCACCAATGTGATGAGACTGCTGCAAATCCCGTATCTTGTCCTCCTCTGTGACCTACTTACATTCAAAAGCACCAATAAAATGCCCTCAATACTTTCTTTCTATAACTTCACCCTGACCTTGTTATTGTCAATTGTTCATTGATCTTCACACCCCATTTTGGGTCTCCACTTCTTGACTAAGCCTGTTCTATTGGTACCTACCCTATATACTCATAAGAGGATACTCTCTGTAGAAATTGTGAGTATAGTAAAGTTTGCTTGCGCCTCTCGTATATGCTCTCCTGTAGTCCCATTTGTTTGACCTTCTGATGCAAGAATACAACAAGCTACCATAATGAACCTAATTCATAGAGGTCCATCCCAGTAGTTGTATCTGCATGAAACATTTGACCTCACACTTCCACCTTCTATGACAGACCACAGAGATTGGAGGGCCCAGTGACTATGGGTCTGGAGCTTTTTACTCCAGGGCCAAGCAAACTTTTATGTTCTTTTGAGCACCTAACGTTCAAGAAATCATTGTGTGAGTGGAATCTTCAGAGAAGTATGTTCTAAAGACTGTGATCCACATGCTTATAGTTTCTCTGGAAATAAAACTGAAAGGTTTCCTACTGGAAATCTCCTCCCAGACCAGAGAAGACTTACCTGAGCAGATTGCTCCAGCATCCTTGTTATGGGAATAGCCCTCAGTACGATGGTCTTTAAGAGGAGGATAACTGCACTCGGTGATAACTGACTCCTGCCCTTTGCAGTAAATATAACGAAACCAAACGGGCCCAATTCCTGGTCCAAATTTAGACCCTTTGGGAGCATCAACAGCAGCTCCACACCTCAGCTGTCTGCACACCACATGTGCCTCCTCCATGCTCCAGTTCAGATCATTCACTGTGCCCCATTTTCCTTGGTGCTTCACTTCCACTCTCCCCTCACAGCTGTGGTCTCCATTGATCAGCCTCATCTCCAGAGCTGCAAGACAGACACAGACACAGGTCACAGGAGAGGTTTTATGAGACAGTGCAGTGGTGTGCTATTAAGTATTTAAAAAAAAAATCTCCTCTCTGAGGGGAAAGCTCCATGAGTAGCATTTGTTGACTTCTGTGGTATAAATATTCCCTCCGTGGCCAATTCAAAGCTCCCAATGTGCCACCACTGAACCTGGAGCAGGAAGGGAGGCACCAAGTATCTCTCACAAGCCTGTAGAACCAGCTCCAGGGACCCCACCAAGGATAGGCCTTCAGAGATTTTGGATTATGCCTTCCCTGTAGATGTGCCTAAGGCTACTATGGCCCAGTTTCTCTGTCTCAGTTACAACGCATGGCCCAGGATCCAGGGAGGAATCCTCTCTCTCCTTCCCTGTCCCCTAGGGAGCACTTCATCTAGCTTAGGAACAGAGGGCTGGGTAACAGCCTTTAAAATGTCCAAGTTATTCCTGTCACCTTTTGTTCACATCTTTGTATAGTGCCCACACTCAAATGTACCTAGTAACATGCATCTAACAAATGGAATTTGGCAAAGTGATGAGATGTCACTTAGATTTCAAGATGATTCTGGTTTCCCCTTCTTGACCTGTCTTGCTCTCTCTCTTGCTCTAATAAAACAAGCTGCCATGTTGTGACCTACTTATGGAAACACTTGCATGACAAGGAATGGAGGGAAGCCTCTCTCCAACAGCGAACATGGACTGGGACTCTCAGTTCATCAGACTGCCAAGGTCTGAATGCTGCCAACACCCAGTCGATTACATTTGGACAGTTACCACTCCTGGTTGAACCTTCAGATGATTGCATCCTTGTGAGACATCATGAGTCAGAGGACCAAGGTAAGCCATGTCAATTCCTGGCCCACCAAAGGTGTGAGATACTAGGTGTTTACTGACTTAAGCTGCCAAATTCAGCACTCACTTGTTGCACAACAACACATAACTGATGCAGGGCTTCCCTCCAGAGTCAGAGGGCAGGGGTGAACAAGCTGGAGGTTTATATGTGAGCCTTCACTGCTTCATCCAGGTGAGACTTCTTCCTGTGTGACCAGGTCTGATTAGCCCCTGCCACAAATCCCCCTTCTTGCCCTCCCCTGTGACCTAGTAATATTCAAATGCACCCATGAAATCTCCCTTTTTCTAATATAACTCCAACCTGACCCCCAGTATTGTCACTTCTCCATGGGTATTCACACCCCATATTGGGTCCCCACTGCTAGGTGGATCCTGGTCTATTGGCCCCTCTCCCATGTACCCATCTTATGGCCTCTGTCTTTCTAGGACCAGTGAGTATAATACACTTTGTTTGCCTGCTTCTCTCCTATACACCATCCGGTAGCTGCACCTGTCTGACCATCTCGTGAAAGAATACAAAAAGCTACCATGATGAAACTAATTAATTGAGGTCCAACCTGACAGTTGTGCATGTATGAAACATTTGAGCTCACCTCCCTGCCTCCTATGAGACACATCACAGAGACTGGAGACTTTCTATCCAGGGCCAGTTCAGTTCAGTTGAGTCACTCAGCTGTGTCAGACTCTTTGTGAGCCCATGGACTGCAGCACACCAGGCCTCCCTGTACATCACCAACTCCCAGAGTTTACTCAAACTCATGTCCATTGAGTCAGTGATGTCATCGAACCATCTCATTCTCTGTCGTCCCCTTCTCCTCCCACCTTCAATCTTTCCCAGCACCAGGATCTTTTCCAATGAGTCAGTTCTTCACATCAGGTGGCCAAAGTATTGGAGCTTCAGCTTCAACATCAGTCCTTCCAATGAATATTCAGTACTGATTTCCTTTAGGATGGAATGGTTGGATCTCCTTGCTAGTCCAAGGGACTCTCAACAGTCTTCTCCAACACCACAGTTCAAAAGCATCAATTCTTCGGTGTTCAGCTTTCTTTATAGAAAGCTTGGTCCAGGGCCAAGTTGGACCTTATGTTCCTTTGAGCACCTAATGTTCAAGAAAGCACTGTGTGACTGAAATCTTCATCCAAGTATGAAGTATAAAGACCACCCTGGTAGTTCAGTGGTTAAATATAAAGACCATCATCCAAGTAAGTTCTAAAGTCTGTGATCCATATTCTCATAGCTATTCTGTGAATAAGACTGAGGCTTTTTCTGTTGGGAATCCCTCCCAGACCACAGGGCTTACCTGAGCAGACTGCTCCTGCATCCTTGTCATGGGAATTGCCCTCAGGGCGATGATCTTTAACAGAAGGATAACTACACTCCGTGATAGCTGACTCTGGACCTTTGCAATAAATATAACGAAACCATATAGGGCCAATCCCTAGTCCAAAATGAGCCCCCTTGGGAGCATCAGTGGCACCTCCACATCCCAGCTGTCTGCACACCACAGCTGCCTCTTCCATGCTCCAGTTCAGATCATCCACTGTGCCCCATTCTCCTTGGTGCTTCACTTCCACTCTCCCCTCACAGCTGTGAGCTCCATCCTTCAGCCTCACCTCAAGGGCTGCAAGAGAGACACAGGACATAGGAGAGGTTTTGCAGACTTGCACCAGGGGTGTGCTGGTAAATATTAAAAGATGAATACTCTATTCTCTGGAAAAAAAATCACTGTGAATAGAAAGTGTTGATGTCTGTGGGGTAAACATTCCCACCATGGCCAACTCTAAGCTCCCAATGTGTCACCACTGAACCTGGAACAGGAAGGGAGGCACCAGGTATTTCTTATGAGCCTGTAGAACCAGCTCCAGGGACACCACCGAAGACGGGTCTTCAGAGATTCTGGATGCTGCCCTCCTTGTAGAAGTGCCCAAGGCTATTAGGGCCCAGCTTCCCCATCATCTCAGTTGCAGCTCATGGCCAGGGATCCAGGGAGGAATCCTCCCTCTCCTTCCCTGTCCATAGGGAGCATCTCATCCAGCTTAGGAACAAAGGACTGTGGTAACAGGCTCTAAAGTATACCAGTTGTTCCTGTCACCTGGTGTTCATGTCCTTGTGTAATCTCCACACTTGGGTGTATCTAGTAACATGAGTCTAACAAATGGAATTTGGCAAAAGTGATGACATGTCACTTAAGAGATTAGTTTTTAAGACAATTCTGGTTTCTCCTGGTGACCTATCCTGCTCTCTCTGTCTTGATGAAGCCAGTTGCCACATTGTGAGCTATGTATGGAGAGACCCACATGATAAGGAATCAAGAGAGACCTCTAACTCATGGAAGAAAGGGACTGGTGCTCTCAGTTAAACAGTCCACCAAGGTCTGAATGCTACCAACATCCAGGTGAGTGTGTTTGGGCGGTGTTCACTCCTAGATGAGCCTTTTAATAAATGCAGGCCTGTGATACATACCATATGTGTGTCTATAACTGGTGCCTGACCTATATGGGCACCTATACCTGGCCCTTCAATGCCAACTGGGTGCACACTTCTGGCACTGACTCTAGCCACTGCCACTGCCTGCCATGGTCCCTAGCCACTGGACCTGGGGGTACTGCTGAGTACACTAACAATCCTTACAGCCACTTCACATCTCCTGCAATGCTTGCCAAAGTCCTCAGAGTTGTCAAAGCACCTGAATTTATTATACATCATTCAGACAGATACTCAGGTAGAAACAGGGGATTTGAAGACTCTAATCAACAAATGGACTTAACAGACATACACAGAACATTTTATCCAACAGCAGCAGAATACATATTCTTCTCAAATACACACAGAACATTTTCTAGGATAGATCATGTTAAGCAACAAAACAAGTCTTAGCAAATTCAAGAATATAGAAATATTATCAAATATATTTTTTGAGTACAGCTATTTGAAATTAAAAATCAACAATAGGAGGAAACTGGCAAAATCACAAATATGTGGAAGTTCAACAACAAGCTCCTGGACAGCCAATGATAAAAAAGAAATCCAAAGGCATATTAAAAATATTCTTGGATAAACAAAAGTAGAAACACACATTCCAACACTATAGATTGCATCCAAAACAATTATAAGAGGGAAATTTTTAGTGATAAATGCATTCTTAAGGAAAAAAGAAAGATCTCAAATAGACAACCTAATATTACACAGCAAAGAACTAAGAGAGAACAAAGTAAACCAAAATTTAGCCAAGGAAGGAAAAAAACAAAGATTAGAGCATTAAATGAAATAGAATATAGGAAAGTGATCAAAAAGATTAACAGAGGTCATTCTCAAAAAAAAAAAATTAAACAAAAATGACAAACTTTAGGCTATACTAACCAAGAAAATAAATGAGAAGATTCAAATAAATAAAACCAGATAAGAAACAGGGGACATGAAAACAGATACAACAGAATACAAATCATAAGAGACTACTATGGAAAATTATAGGCCAACAATTTGGACAATCTAGAAAAAATGATTAAGAAATTTTCCCTGGTGAATTCTATTAAATATTTATACAAGAAAACATCTGTTCTTTTTAAATTTTTCTAAAAATTGAGGAGTGAGCACTCTGCAAATCATTTTGCATTAGCCTGATACCAGAGCTATGTAAAAACACTACAAGAAAGGAAAATTACAAGCCAATGTCCCTGATTAATATAAATGCCAAAATTCTTAACAAGTTTAGCCAAGTGCATTCAACAACACACGAAAAAGATTATATAGTGTGAGCAAGTGGAATTAATCTCTAAGATGCAAAGTAGTTCAGCATGTGTAAATCAATAAATGTCATACACCACATTAATACAATGAAAGATAAAAATCATAAGACGATCTCAACTGATGCAGAAAAGATGTTTGACAAAATTCAACACTCTTAAATTTTTTAACTCTCAAAACTGGATATAGAAGGAACATTTCTCAATATAATATAAATCATATATGAGAAGCCCATAGTTAATATCAAACTCAATGTTGCCCTAAGATCAGGAATAAGATAAGCATCTCCTCTGTTACCAATCTTAATCCACATAGTACTGGAAGTCCCAGTCAGAACAATTAAGCAAAAAGAAATAAAATTATCCAAAGAGAAAAAGAAAAAGAAAATTTTCTCCATTTGCAGAAGACATGATATTATATATGGAAAATTCTAATAGTATACCAATAAAAACAACTGTTAGAACTAATAAATTCAATAAAGTCACAGGAGAAACAATCAATCTACAGAAATTTGTTGCATTTCTACACACTAACAAGGAAATATCTGGAAAAAAAGAAACAATCTCATTAAAACTGCATAAGAAACCATAAAATATTAAGAATAAATTTAACCAAAAAGATGAAATGCCTACCAATACAGGGGACACAGTTTCAATCTTGGGCCCAAGAAGATCCCACATTCCACAGAGCAACAAAGCCCGTGTACCTAGAGTCTGTGCTCCACAACAAGAGAAGGGACTACAGTGAGAAGGCTGAGCACTACAGGGAAGGGCAGTCCCAACTTCTGCAACTAGAGAAAGCCAGTGGGAAGAAACAAGGACCCAGTGAAGCAAAAACCAAAATAAAACAAAATCAAATAAAAAACAAACAAACAAAATAAAGCTGGAGAGACTTCCCTGGGGGTCCAGGGGTTAAGACTTGGCCTTCTTATGCAGGGGGTACAGGTTGAATCCCTGGTCAGAGAGCTAAGATCCCAAATGCTTTGTGGCCAAAAAAATAAATAATAAAAAAGCAAACATAAAACAGAAGCAATATTGTAGCAAATCCAATAGAGACTTTAAAATGCTCACATCACCAGGGGACTTCCCTGGTGGTCCAGTGGTTAAGAATCCACCTTCTGGGGAAGTTGGCTGTGGCACAGAGGCAAGTTGGAATTGTCTGGAAAGGCTGAGAAGTTTCTCTGTGTTACAGACAACAATGGACACCCAGAATGTTCAGCCCCCTAAGTAGCAGCCAAAGATACATATCTGTGGAGAATGTCACACAGAAAATGAAATAAAATCAAGGGATCCCATCTGATGCAGATAGTGTGGATACAGAATAATGTACAAAAGAACGACCAAAAGACTGGTGGTTTTAGATGCTTGGTGAAACATGAAGTTCAGAGGAATATCTTATTTGGATTTAGATTTGCTGTTAATGTTGTATAGATTTTGATTAGTGTACTTTTTTTTTCATTTATTTTTATTAGTTGGAGGCTAATTACTTTACAATATTGTAGTGGTTTTTGTCATACATTGACATGAATCAGCCATGGATTTACATGTATTCCCCATTCCAATCCCCCCTCCCACCTCCCTCTCCACCCGATTCCTCTGGGTCTTCCCAGTGCACCAGGCCCAAGCCCTTGTCTCATGCATCCAGCCTGGGCTGGTGATCTGTTTCACCACAGATAATATACATCTTTCGATGCTGTTCTCTCAAAACATCCCACCCTCGCCTTCTCCCACAGAGTCCAAAATTCTGTTCTGTACATCTGTGTCTCTTTTACTGTTTTGCATATAGGGTTATCATTACTATCTTTTAAAATTCCATATGTGTGTTAGTATACTGTATTGGTCTTTGTCTTTCTGGCTTATTTCACTCTGTATGATGGGCTCCAGTTTCATCCATCTCATTAGAACTGATTCAAATGAATTCTTTTTAATGGCTGAGTAATATTCAATGGTGTATATGTACCACAGCTTCCTTATCCATTCATCTGCTGATGGACATCTAGGTTGCTTCCATGTCCTGGCTATTATAAACAGTGCTGCGATGAACATTGGGGTGCACGTGTCTCTTTCAGTTCTGGTTTCCTCAGTGTGTATGCCCAGAAGTGGGATTGCTGGGTCGTATGGCAGTTCTATTTCCAGTTTTTTAAGAAATCTCCACACTGTTCTCCATAGCGGCTGTACTAGTTTGCATTCCCACCAACAGTGTAAGAGGATTCCTTTTTCTCCACACCCTCTCCAGCATTTATTGCTTGTAGACTTTTGGATAGCAGCCATCCTGACTGGTATGTAATGGTACCTCATTGAGGTTTTGATTTGCATTTCTCTGATCATGAGTGATGTTGAGCATCTTTTCATGTGCTTGTTAGCCATCTGCATGTCTTCTTTGGAGAAATGTCTGTTTAGTTCTTTGGCCCATTTTTTGATTGGGTCATTTATTTTTCTGGAATTGAGCTTCAGGAGTTGCTTGTATATTTTTGAGATTAATCCTTTGTCTGTTTCTTCATTTGCTATTATTTTCTCCCAATCTGAGGGCTGTCTTTTCACCTTACTTATAGTTTCCTTTGTTGTGCAAAAGCTTTTAAGTTTCATTAGGTCCCATTTGTTTAGTTTTGCTTTTATTTCCAATATTCTGGGAGGTGGGTCATAGGGGATCCTGCTGTGATTCATCTCGGAGAGTGTTTTGCCTATGTTCTCCTCTAGGAGTTTTATAGTTTCTGGTCTTACATTTAGATCTTTAATCCATTTTGAGTTTATTTTTGTGTATGGTGTTAGAAAGTGTTCTGGTTTCATTCTTTTACAAGTGGTTGACCAGTTTTCCCAGCACCACTTGTTAAAGAGGTTGTCTTTTTTCCATTGTATATCCTTGCCTCCGTTGTTGAAGATAAGGTGTCCATAGGTTTGTGGATTTATCTCTGGGCTTTCTATACTGTTCCATTGATCTATATTTCTGTCTTTGTGCCAGTACCATACTGTCTTGATGACTGTGGCTTTGTAGTAGAGTCTGAAGTCAGGCAGGTTGATTCCTCCAGTTCCATTCTTCTTTCTCAAGATTACTTTGGCTATTTGAGGTTTTTTGTATTTCCATACAAATCGTGAAGTTATTTGTTCTAGTTCTGTGAAAAATACTGTTGGTAGCTTAATAGAGATTGCATTGAATCTATAGATTGCTTTGGGTAGTATAGCCATTTTTACAATATTTATTCTTTCAATCCATGAACATGGTATGTTTCTCCATCTGTTTGTGTCCTCTTTGATTTCTTTCATCAGTGTTTTATAGTTTTCTATGTATAGGTCTTTTGTTTCTTTAGGTAGATATACTCCTAAGTATTTTATTCTTTTCGTTGCAATGGTGAATGGTATTGTTTCCTTAATTTCTCTTTCTGTTTTCTCATTGTTAGTGTATAGGGATGCAAGGGATTTCTGTGTGTTAATTTTATATCCTGCAACTTTACTATATTTGTTGATTAGCTCTAGTAATTTTCTGGTAGAGTCTTTAGGGTTTTCTATGTAGAGAATCATGTCATCTGCAAACAGAGTTTCGCTTCTTCTTTTCCTATCTGGATTCGTTTTACTTGTTTTACTTCTTTCAAATACAACAATATACATATGATTTCATTTTAAAAACCTTACTGTATTTAGATATCTATTAATGGCTTATATAAAGATATGATTTTTTGTTCAAAAAAAAAAAAAAAAAAAGAATCTGCCTTCAAATGCAGGGGTCTTGAGTTTGATTCCTAGTTGGGGAACTAAGATCTCACATGCCGCGGGGCAACTAAGGCCATGCTCTACAACTACTGAGCCCTCTGTGCACTCGAGCCTGTGTACCACAACTAGAGAGAAGCCCATCTGCTGCAAGTGGAGAAGCCCACGCTGCAACAGATGCCACATGTTACAACTAGGAGTTCACATGGCGTAAGTAACATGACATGCTGCAACTGAAGAATCACATGTTGCATAAAGATCAAATATCACACGTACTACAGGCAAGATCTGCTGCAGCCAAATACATAAAAACAAACATTATGGCAATGGTATGAAAATAAACACACTGAGCAATTAACAGAACTGAGAGCCCAAAAATAAACCCATGCATGGACAGTCAATGAATGTTTGACAAGAGAGGCAAGAATACTCAGTGAGGCAAGGATGGTCTTTTCAGTAAATGCTGTTAGGAAAACTGGATATTTACATGCAAAAGAATGAAACAAGATCCCTATCTTAGTACCACAGAAAAATAGACTCAAAATAGATCAAAGACATAAATCTATTTAAGACCCAAAACCACAAACTCCTAGAAGAAAACACAGGGGAAAGCTCCTGGATGTGGATATTGGCAATGGATTCTTGGGTATGACAGCTAAAGCACAAGCAAAAAAATCAAAATAAACAATGGGACCACATTAACATCAACCTAAAAAGCTCCTGTAGAACAGAAGAAACAGTAGACAAAATGAAAAGACAATGTACAGAATAGAGAAGAAGAACTTACAAATCATGTATCTCATGAGGGATTAATATCCAAAATATGTAAGGAACACATATGACTCAATGGCTAATAATAATAATTAACTTTAACTCTCCGGGGAGAGAGAGTGCTCCCTACAGAGTCACAGCAGATCTTAGGAGGGGAAAAGACCATCCCAGGCCCCCAGCACATCAGGAGATATCACAGGAACCAGGGCAGGGGCTCAGGAACTTATACACCTGGGGCTGCACATCAACTGATCTCTACAGACAAGGGGTCCCCTCTCCTGGCTGTGGACTCCCCTGCTCCACAATGGACACCTGGTGGAAATAGGTGAGGCCAGCAGGCTGAGCCTCTCACAGAGTCCAGTGCTGCACAGACACATCAACAAGCAGAGGGGAGCCCAGGGGATAGGGAGAGAGGACCCAGAGAGAGGCAGGCAGGGGCACAATTATCTCTGATCTAGTTACATGCTGCAGACATGACACCCAGCCCTGTGAGACCCTGTGTGCTTCACGGATGAACAGACTCAGTCCCTGCTCAGCAGCACTGTTCCTCTCACACAGACAGGCTCCACACACCCTCACACTCTCTCTCTCACGCACATATGCACCCTCACACACAGACACACACCTTCACACACATGCACACGCGTGTGCGCCCTCACTCACCCTCACACACACATACCCTCACACACACCCTCACACAAACACACACCCTGACACACCACATATACACACATAAGCACAGAACCTACAGGAGCATAGACAGAGGAAACACGGGGACCCAGGGGCAGTGCTCACACACCAGGCACATGGAGCATGTGGGAACAACCCAGAGTCCCAGCTGAGGTCAGTCACTGGACCTTCCACACACCAGGAGCCACTGGGACTCCTAGAAGCTCCCTGAGAATGACGGAGATACTGCAGGGACTCAGGGTGACCCAGCTCGGTCCAGACCAAACCTCACTGCTCTGTAAAATCTGCTGCAGCCACCACCAGTAGACCCCCCCACTGGAGAGGGACCAGTATTCAGTCACCGTGGTTCCTTTTTGGTAAAAAACACTGAGGCCAGGTTCCACAAGTCCAGACACCTTTCCCTTCATCAAGGCATCCACTCCCCTACCTGTCCCCAGGACAGAGGGGCAGCCCTTACCTTGACCACCCACCACAGTGCCAAGGAGGAGGACACAGAGTCCCTGGAAGGAGAGGTGTCTGCCCAGAGCCATCCTGACTCCACGTCCTCAAGGTCACAGTCCCAGCTGCAGGATCAGCCTGTGAGGAGGTGTCAGGGTGCCGACCGGGGTCTATATAAACCACCCCCTACATCCTCCCTCCTGAGAGCCAATAGCGGCACCTTTCACCATTTCAGACACTATCGGAGACTGCATCTGCCCCTTTCTGAAGCTCAGACACCAATGAGCTTCTGAATCTTCAAAATCTCCTTATATGAGCAACATGGTCCTTTGACCTTCTGCTTCTGTGGTCCTGAGAGCCCCATGACAGGGGTTGGCACAGAAAAGTTGCCTCAGAAAGCATGGGTGGTTTTTCTCTCCCGATCACACTGGCCGATCACTACCGACTGTGATATCTCACAGGGTCAGGATGTGGGATTTGTTGGCCCATGGAGAATATCTCTGATGGAATCAAGCATTCATCTTCCCCTGGACTGACTTCAGGCCAAAGCAGAGAAGTACAAGAAGGCTTGAAATATGAGAGTAATTGTCAGGCCAGCAGAAATGGAGGACAGGAGCACAGGAACTCACAGGTGAACTCGGAGGGATGAGGTGGAAACCATCAAGTTGCAGGGATGGGATTGTTGGCCTTTCCTCCCTTCTCAGAATGATCTGGAGACGGGACCCTGGAGCACATGGGGGTCATAAGAATATGGGGCTTTGACAGAAACTAACATTTCCCATCAGGGATCTTTCTTAGCCTCTAAGACCACTCTGTCTGGCAGGCACTTTTCACCTGGGCTATACTCACCTTCTGCAGAGTGAGAGGGGATGTGGTCTTCTGTATTTAGAGACCCAACCCTTCCCCTCTGTGCAGCCACCCAGAAGCAGCAGTCCTTGTCCAACACATGAAGGTATCAGCTTCTACATGGATGCTGCTTGTCTAATAGCATCATTTTCCACTTTGTAAATGTGCAGTTTATAGGATTGCAACAAGGTGATAGAGCTGGGAATGACAAATACCTGGAAACTAGAGTCACAGGTTTTATTTTCTTGGACTCAAAAATCACTGCAGATGGTGACTGCAGCGTTTAAATTAAAGGATACTTGATCCTTGGAAAGAAAGCTTTGACAAACCTAGACAGCATGTTAAAAAGTAGAGACATCACTTTGCCAACAACAGTCCATACAGTCAAAGCTATGGTTTTTCCAGTAGTCATGTATAGATATGAGAGCTGGACAAAGAAGTCTGAGGGCTGAAGAATTGATGCTTTTGAATTGAATGCTGGAGAAGAATCTTAAGAGTCTTTTAGACTGCAAGGAGGACAAACCAGTCAATCTTAAAGGAAATCAACCCTGAATATTCATTGGAAGGACTGATGCTGAAACTGAAGCTCCAATACTTTGGCCACTTGATGTGAAGAAACTGCTCATTGGAAAACACCCTGATGTTGGGAAATACTGAGGGCAGAGGAGAGAGGGGTGACAGAGAATGAGATGGTTAGATAGCATCACCAATTCAGTGGAGATAGTGAAGGACAGAGAAGCCTTAGCTGCTGCAGTCCACCGGGTTACAAAGAGTCATACATGACTTAAGTAAGTGAGTAACAACAATAGCAAAAGAGTGAAGTAAGATTTAAGTGCTTTTTATTTTTTTTAAATATCACAATAATGTTATTTTCATATTTAAACATCTTAGAATAGTCTACTGATGAAGACAACAGAGTCATTGTTTGAACTATAAAGAAACTAATTAAAATAGAAATGTAGATAGACACTAAAGAAATAGATCAACCCTGAATATACATTGGAAGGACTGATGCAGAAGCTGAAGCTCCAATACTTTGGCCACCTGATGTGAAGAGCCGACTTCCTGGAAAAGTCCCTGATGCTGGGAAAGCTTGAGGGCAAGAGGAGAAGAGGGTGGCAGGTGAGATTGTTAGATAACCTCATTGACTCAATGGACATGAGCTTGAGCAAACTCCAGGAGATAGTGAAGGGCAGGGAAGCCTGCTGTACTGCAGTTCATGGGGTTACAAATTTAGACATGGCTTAGTGACTGAACAACAACAAAGAAATAGATAAAGGAGATTGGATGATGGATTGATGATGATGGCAGTGGTGGACTAATAGATTAATAAGTAGATATAGAGACACAATAGGTATATATAAGGGGCTTTTTAGACATGCTAAATCCCTTTTCCTTTATTGCATTTCAACTAGTCCCCAAATGAGGTTTCAGGGAGAGGTTGCTGCTACAGGAAATAAGGAGAAGGTAGGAGTGATGGTTTAACTCTAACCTTCCAAGGTAGGATTTTGGAATCCCAAGAAAAAATTATATAATTTAGAAAGATGAAAGATTTCTAAACTTCCCATTTTTCCCCACTGTATATTGAAAGTTTCGTTTGATAAGATTTTGAACATAATTGTATTATAAACCATAACTAAAGAAGATGCAAAATATAACTTAAGGGAACAGCTCCCGACAGAAGGGGAAGTAGAAGCCACTATGGAGGACGGTGTGGCGATTCCTTAAAAAACTGGAAATAGAACTGCCATATGACCCAGCAATCCTACTCCTGGGCATACACACCGAGGAAACCAGATCTGAAAGAGACACGTGCACCCCAATGTTCATCGCAGCACTGTTTATAATTGCCAGGACATGGAAGCAACCTAGATGCCCATCAGCAGATGAATGGATAAGGAAGCTATGGTACATATACACCATGGAATATTACTCAGCCATTAAAAAGAATTCATTTGAATCAGTTCTAATGAGATGGATGAAACTGGAGCCCATTATATAGAGTGAAGTAAGCCAGAAAGATAAAGACCAATACAGTATACTAACACATATATATGGAATTTAGAAAGATGGTAACGATAACCCTATATGCAAAACAGTAAAAGAGACACAGATGTACAGAACAGACTTTTGGACTCTGTGGGAGAAGGCGAGGGTGGGATGTTCTGAGAGAATAGCATTAAAACAAGTATACTATCAAGGGTGAAACAGATCACCAGCCCAGGTTGGATGCATGAGACAAGTGCTCAGGGCTGGTGCACTGGGAAGACCCAGAGGGATCGGATGGGGAGGGAGGCGGGAGGGGGCATCGGGATGGGGAATACATGTAAATCCATGGCTGATTCATGTCAATGTATGGCAAAAATCACTACAATATTGTAAAGTAATTAGCCTCCAACTAATAAAAATAAATGAAAAAAAGAAGAAGTGAAGAAACTGAAACTTCAATGGATAAATTGTTTGTCCAAGGCCATAAAGCTACTAAATGATGAAGCTGGAGGCCCAGTACAAGACTGACCAGTGACTTTTATTTTATTGGAAATTGATGCTTTTCATATGCTTGTCAGATTCATTATTATGAAACTGGTGCATTTTCCTTTAGATAATTTTTTGAAGAATAAAATATAAACAGAGCCAATATTTTAAAGTCCATGTCAATTACATTTAAGATGTCAATATACTCTGTTTCAAAGAAATTATAAATTATGGGTCTTACCTGGTGATTTGTCAAAGAATAAAAGTGCAGCAATTCAAAAAAAAAAAAGAAGGGGAAGTAGAAAGCCTTCTGCTAGAGGGTGGCTGAAGTCAGGGGGCAAAGAAGAGGCTAGTGAATCAGAGAAGAGAAAGGATTCATGCTGTCTGCAGCCATCAGTGACCCCACCTCCTCTGTTCTGCATTTAAGAGCAATGGTGGTGGCAAGAATAGAAGTGAAAGTGGGTGGAGGGGACAGATCCAAGCAGAAGGGACTGATGTCCAGTGTGGCCATTCCTGCCTTGTTCTGTTTCCACTGATCAGAGAAGTTCCCAGATGGTCCCCAGAGTGCAGTGCTGGGATGAGTAGAGAGACTGAGAAAGGCCATAAAGGGATATAAGACACTGACAAAATTCAAGGTCACTAACATGCTACCCTGCATTCCTCACACCCTCTGAGGCTCAAGATTCCCATGATGCACTCCTGAAGCCCACACAAGCCCACCCTGAGGCCCGTTCACCCTGACTCTCATCATTTCAGCACAGATGTGGGGAGGACCCATCTGTGACACACACACCCCAGAGTCCCCACAAAGCCCAGAGACAGTTTCACACCCTCCCCCTCCCATACCATAAGGTCTCACTGGAGTGAACACAGAGGACAGCTGCAGGCCAGTCCACAGCCCTGTCACATCCCCACTGGAAGGACCCCTCAACCCGGTCAGCAGCCACCGCTTCTCTGTCCTACCTTGTCCGTGCTTCATCCTTGAGACTCGGATAAATAAAAAGGGAGAAAAGACAGTTGGACATATGCATTGCTCCGTCTCAGTTCAGTTCAGTTCAGTTGCTTAGTTGGGTCCAACTCTTTGCCACCACATGGAGTGCAGCACGCTAGGCTTCCCTGTCCAACACCAACTCCCAGAGCCTGCTCAAACTTATGTCCACTGAGTCAGTGATGCCATCCAACCATCTCATCCTCTGTCATCTCCTTCTCCTCCTGTCTTCAACCTTTTCCAGCATCGGGGTCTTTTCAAATGAGTCAGTTCTTAGCATCAGGTGGCCAAAGTATTGGAGCTTCAGCTTCAGCATCAGTCCTTCCGATGAATATTCAGGATTGACTCATTTGATCTCCTTGCAGCCCAAGGGACTCTCAAGAGTCTTCTCCAACACCACAGTTCAAAAGCATCAGTTCTCTGGCACTCAGTTTTCTTTATGGTCCAACTCTCACATACATACATGACTACTGGAAAAACCATAGCTTTGACTAGATGGACCTTTGTTGGCAAAGTAATGTCTGTGCTTTTTAATATGCTGTCTAGGTTGGTCATAGATTTTCTTCCAAGGAGCAAGCATCTTTTAATTTCATGGCTGCAGTCACCATCTGCAGTGATTTTGGAGCCCCCAAAGTAAAGTGTCTCACTGTTTCCATTGTTTCCCCATCTATTTGCCAGGAAGTGATGGGACCGGATGTCATGATCTTTGTTTTTTTGAATGTTGAGTTTTAAGCCAGCTTTTTCACTCTCCTCTTTCACTTTCATCAAGAGGCTCCTAAGTTCTTCTTCACTTTATGCCATAAAGGTATTGTCATCTGCATATCTGAGGTTATTGATATTTCTCCCAGCAATCTTGATTCCAGCTTGTGCTCATCCAGTCTGGCGTTTCACAGGATGTATTCTGTATATAAGTTAAATAAGCAGGGTGACAATATACAGCCTTGACATACTCCTTTCCCAATTTGGAACCAGTCCTTTGTTCCATGTCCAGTTCTAACTGTTGCTTCTTGACCTGCATACAGATGTCTTAGGAGGCATGTAAGGTGGTCTGGTGTTCTCAATTCTTCAAGAATTTTCCACAGTTTGTTGTGATCCACACAGTCAAAAGCTTTGGCATAGTTAATGAAGCAGAAGTAGGTGTTTTCCTGGAACTCTTTTGCTATTTCTATGATCCAACAAATTTTGGCAATTTGATCTCTGGTTCCTCTGCCTTTTCTAAATCCAGCTTGTGGAAGTTGGAAGTTCACAGTTCATGTACGGCTGAAGCCTTGCTAGCAGAATTTTGAGCATTACTTTGCTAGCGTGTTAAAGTGAAAGTGAAGTCATTCAGTCATGTCTGACTCTTTGTGACCCTGTGGGCTGTAGCCCACCAGGCTCCTCCGTCTATGGGATTTTCCAGGCAAGAATACTGGAGTGGGTTGCCATTTCCTTCTCCAGGAGATCTTCCTGACCCAGGGATTGAACCCGGGTCTCCCGCATTGTAGGCAGACGCTTTACCATCTGAGCCACCAAGCGTGTGAGATGAGTGCAATTGTGTGGTAGTTTGAGCATTCTTTGGCATTGCCTTTCTCTGGGATTGAAATAAAAACTGACCATTTCCAGTCCTGTGGCCACTGCTGGGTTTTCCAAATTTGCTGGCATATTGAGTGCAGCACTTTCACAACATCATCTTTTAGGATTTGAAATAGCTCAACTGGAATTCCATCATCTCCACTAGCTTTGTTCATAGTGATACTTCCTAAGGCCCACTTGACTTTGCATTCCAGGATGTCTTGCTCTAGATGAGTGATCATATCACCAAGATTATCTTGGTCATGAAGATCTTTTTTGTGTAGTTCTTCCATGTATTCTTGCCACCTTTTCTTAATATTCTTAATATCTTCTGCTTCTATTAAGTCCATACCATTTCTGTCCTTTATTGTGCCCATCTTTGCAGGAAGTGTTCCCTTGGTATCTCTAATTTCTTTGAAGAGATCTCTAGTCCTTACCCTTCTCAAGGGGAAGGGTACCTTGAGAAGGCTACCCACTCCAGTATTCTGGCCTGGAGAATTCCATGGACTGTATAGCCCATGGGGTAGCAAAGAGTTGGACATGACTGAGCAACTTTCTCCCTCTAAATATGCTAATATTTACCCATTATTTACATAAGAATCAGGTTTTCCTGGTGGCTCAGACAGTAAAGAATCCGCCTGCAGTGTGGCAGACCTTGGTTCTATCCATGGGTTGGAAAGATCCCCTGGAGTAGGGCATGGGAACCGAGTCCAATATTCTCGTCTAGAGAATCCCTATGGACAAAGGAGCCTGGTAGGTAGCCTACAGTCCATGGGGTCGCAATGAGTCAGAAACAACTGAGCGACTAAGCACACATACAAGAGTCACTTACTTTTCATCTGGTCCTCTCACTCCCAGGCCCCAAGACTGGAGCTCTATTTCCTTCTATATCTGGACCTTTAACACATTAATGATAAAAACTGATCATAAATATCAGTACCAGAATTTAAACTCAGGTGCTGGAATAGGACCAGGATTAGCTGAATCACTTAGAGTTGATTCTCTACTCTCTCTGGGCCCAGATTCATCATTCCTTACCCAATATGGACTCCACAGCATCACCAGAAACCATTGGCCAGACACCTAGAACACAGGACATGCTTCCTGGGGTCCAGTCATCCCTCCCACAGGATGACACAGGGATGTGTTTAGAGAACCAGGTACACACGGCCTCGCCTCAGGATGAAGATCTCACAGGTAAGACACTCTTAAAGGCTCCAGACCCTGTTATAGGGAAAGGTGGGCTGGAAAGTGAGGCGAAAGTGTTAGTCTCTCAGTCGCGTCTAACTCTTTGTGTCCCCATGGATTGTAGCCCGCCAGTTTGCCTTGTCCATGGAATTCTGCAGGCAAGAATACTAGGATATTCTTCTCCAGGCGATCTTCCCCAAACACGGAGGAGTTAACAGGGCTGGCATGTGGTCCCCACAACTCCCTGTACCCCAGAGCTGGGGGTGCAGGGTCAGCATGGACCAACTCACCCTCGGATGAAGGTACATCTTCTCTGACACATAAGGAAATGTCAGTGTCCAATCTCATCAAAGATTTGAAGAAAGAAAGTTTTAGGGAGGACTGCAACCAGCTGTGTCCACAGTGAACTTGAGAGAGTGCAGTGCAGGGGTCAGGAGAACAGACTCGGGAGTCAGTCTGCCCTGTTCTGATTCACAGCTCAGCCACATACCATGCACGCAACCTTGAACACGGTTCTTGCATTCTCTCTGTGTAGTGGTTTCCTCTACAAAAGGAGGGTTTTGATTGGGCCTAGATGACAGAATTTTGGTGAGGGTTAAATGAGTTGGCATTAGTAGTGATATTATAATCACTAGTTAGCAGTAGGACATAGTAGTGGTAGAGAAGCAGTATTAGGGCATCTCTCTCTATCCCATCCTGGGAATCACAGCACTCTAGAATAGGAATTCAATTCTGTTACCAGGAGCCTGGGCTTCCCTGATAGCTCAGTTGGTAAAGAATCTGCCTGCAATGTAGGAGAACCCGGTTCAATCCCTGGGTTGGGAAGATCCCCTGGAGAAGGGAATAGGCCACCCACTCCAGTATCCTGGCCTTAAGGAATTCCATGGACTGTATAATTCATGGGGTCACAAAGAGTTGGACACAACTAGGTGACTTTCACTTTCCCTTTTCACCTGGAACCTTGACTGGGGCTGTCAGAAATCTCCCAGAAACCACATATTGTGATTGTATTTGGTGCCAATCAGAGTTGTGAGTCTTCCACACTTCATCCCTTCTCTCTGTGCCCCATTCTACTGCACATGAGCCTGACCTTACCATCACGAATTAAACTTCTTCCTTGCTAATTTTACTTGATAAGTTGGAATCTACTTGGTAAAAGTCTGTGTCTAATTCACCTCTGTATCCCCAATGCCTGTTAATTAAAAATGTCAAACTATGTCTAATGAATAAATGAATGAAAGAATGAATGGTACTCTGATAGATGTTTTGCACAGACCATTCCTATCAAAAAGAACTGTTTTTCTTTGAAAACATAATTCAACTTGCTGTGCGAACTTAACACAATGCAAATGTATTTCAAAACTATTAAAAGACATGAGCTATGCATGGCTCACAACAACACCTTTCTGCAGTGAATGCAGTAAATTCCAATATCCAGAAATGAACACAGCCCATTTCCAGAGCAGGGCTGAGATAGCCAGTTCTAAAAATGTATAGATGCTGCAAGTTTCCTTGTATCTGAAGATACAGAAGAAAAACCACAGCTTACTGACAGTGAAGATCATGAAGTCTCATGCTCTGATCTTAATCAGATATGATGGGGTGGGCAGGATGTTGATATATTTATCAATTAGCACGTTTTCAGTGAAAGCAACACATGACTGTAACAGGAAGAAAATTTTGTTATAAAAAAGTTCAACAGATTCTATAGTGAATTAGAAGTGCTGAAGTAAAAAGCAAAAAGAATTCCCTTCTTTCACTTAGGATAACTATTTGATTGGCCTTATGGATTGTAAAGCAATTCAGCACATTACAGCAGCATTATAATGTAGCATTATTATTTCCAAATTACACATGAGAAAATGGAGGTTTAAGAAGCTAAGTTCGGCCCCGCCCCCGCTCGCTGTGCGCGCGCTGGCCGGGCAGCATGGCGGCGGCGGCGGGAGCCCAAAAAAAAAAAAAAAAAAAAAAAAGAAGCTAAGTTCATCTGTTTTCTGAGGAAGGTAATAATTAAACATCCTTGCACAAGTGACATTTCTCAGGACCAGTCAGAGTGACTAAAATACAAAATAGTTTTGACTTAAAATTTATCTATACAACATTATGGAATTGGCAGGTGGTCCAGTGGTTAGGACCCCATACTTTCACTGCTGAGGGTCTGGGTTGACACACCAAAGCACTGGATACTCACCTCATCATCTGTGTTTCTTGAATGGATATTACAAGTTTTAGTAAAGGCTCATTTATCAATGACTACTTCATCACAAGGGCGTGAAGGGAGTAGCAAGGTCATGAGCTGGCTGAGGTCCAGCCCATCATCATTTGTCGGGAGCCATTATGGGAGGTCCCGCCCGTGACGAGGTCATGAAGAAAATACCGGGCAGGCAAGGCCGTCCGGGACCCCATCCATGATGAGGTCACGAGGAAAATACCTGACAGGCAAGGCCGTCTAGGGTAAGGGACCCTCCAGTTTGGCCTCGGCCTCTACCCCACCCTATATCCTCCCACCTTTTCTGCTGTTGTTCTTATTTGCCCTGCTGCAGATTCTTGTGTTGCCTGGCAAGAGCTCTCCTGCTCCTCTTTCACTAAATAAAGACCAACTTAAAAGCTAATTAATAAATCTCCTGGACGCTGGTACCCTATGAAGGGGCCAGGGATGAAGGAAATGCTTCCATTCAAACCCTCTAGCTGGCATTCTGGCTTGTTTGATAAATGTGTGCTCTCATTGCACAAAATGCTCATGATTGTTCTAAACATCCTAAGTACAGTACGCTAACAAAGGAAACTACTAAGCATAGGCCCCTTCGCAGGGTGAGAAAAGCTCCACAAATATGATAGCCACAAATGTGCCTAATAGAAAATAGTTTAGATAGAGATTAGCTGGCAACTTCTTGCAGGTAATTAACTTTTAGACTAAGAGCCTGTTTTGTGCCGTATCTGCTGTTTTTGCAATCCTTTGCATTTCTGTTCTGTAAAAATGTAATCCTATCTAGTTCCCATGGAGATGACACCTAGTAGAAAGAAAATAGATTAACCACAAAAAAGACAGGGTCGGCTACTGAAGTTGCCTAAAGTTGCACCAGGTGCAAGCCATAAATTGTCAACAGGCCTGAAAGCCAAAAGATATTATACATAGAGATTAACCATAAAAAAGGCCCTAATAGGCACAGAGCCCTTTGGGGGATGAGGAAGCCCTATTAGAGAATACAAAAAATATTGTTTTAAAAGTGGTTGTTAGATCAACGTTTGATTGATGTTAATGTGCTGAGGTTGTGCAGTGGACACTAATGTTAATATAGTTAAAGATCTAGTAAAATAAGAGTTTAGCCCTAGTGTAAAAACAATAAGATAATTGTTAATTTTAACCAGGAGTGCTAAACAGGGGCTGCCTCTCCAGAGCCACAGAGTCTTTGTGTTAAACTTTTTAGATAAATTTAGCTGAGAATTTCTGCAAAAAGACTGTCTTTTATGTTAACAAGATTGTATTTCTATTATGTTACAACTTGCTGTACCATGAGACTGCCAACCTTCTGTTTTCTGCTAACCTCAAGGCCAGAAGATAATGTACAAAAAATCTATGGGAAAAGACTCTCATAAACAAAAAATATACAGAGCACACCTGGTTTCATGAAGGACAAGCTGATATAATGTTAAACTAAGTCTGTATGCTTATCTGCCCCTTAGAAATGTACCAACTTAGGGTATAAAGGCTACGGTAAAAAATAAAGCAACTGCCAGACTCTGCTGCGTATTCCTGGTCTGGTCTCTTTCTTTCTCTCTCTCTCTCTCCCTAGCAGACTTGGCCCTATCAAGGCCGGTCCTACGTGTCTCTCTCTCGCCAACGCCGTTCATCTTGAGGGTTCCCCTGGATCCTGCTGGGGCTGGACCCCGGTAATCATTGTTCAGCACTTTGCAGTCAATGATCAGCAACATCTAACAAAGTGCTTGGCACTGAATTGGCCTCATTGATTTCTCCACAGGCCCATCTTCTGATGCCCAGAAACCAGAACAGATCAAAGCTACTAAGTCAAAGACAGGCTGATTGGATATGGAGAGCCTGCAAACCAAGGATGCTTCCCCACTGCCACTGGAGAGTAAGAAACTCCCTTGTCCCAGACACCATCTTGGGAGGAGAAACAGATATCTGTGGAAAAACCAATTTTGGCAGGGAACCAAGAATCAGCGAGATAATTATTACTGAATTAAGTTGAAGGACATATTTTAAATGAGAGAATCTGTTAATTTTAATGAAAATTTTAATTACACAAATACCCCTTATAGGTGAGCAAGATTAAATCAATTATAAAAAACAGAAAATACTACATTTATGCATATGTAAATTCTGGAGGACACATTTTCAAGTCCACTACAAATAGGTATTTCTAAATCTTCATATGTTTTTAAACGCACAGAGCTGTCACCTCTGTGAAGCTCTTTCTGATCATTCTAGCTCAAAATTACTGTTGTGTCTATTTAGTCTATGAAAACTTTCTTATTGTCTCCACAGTGAGATGTGCTTGAGGCAAGTACTTGAGAGCAAGTACTATGTCTTATTCTTCAATGTCTCTTTAAGGTCAAGTAAACACACATAGTAACAGCTTAAGAAATATTGGATAATTAAATGAATGCAAGAACAAAGGCTGAAAATAACCCTGCAGTTAGTGATAACTGTGGGAGAAGAGGGAGACAGCGGAGACACAGATGTGACTAATCCCACTCGGCACAGACTTAAGTGGAGTAAGGAGTCAGAGACACACCAGATGAAGCAATCAAATAAAAAATGCCTTCAGATCCCACTCAGGGAGGGCCAGATCACATTCAACTTCTGCCCAAAACTGTACCTCAGAAGCTTCTCCAAGGTGAGAAAAAACTGACAGCACTGCTATCAAGAGTTCCACTGAAGGACGTGATAGACAGTAATGCTCATCAAGTGGTTGCGTTTCTAGTCCTCAGTGACTCATTCTGAGCAATGAATCGTGGGTGGTGTCACCTGTGTCACTTCCGAGTGGAGGCATGAGAAGCCCAAGTGTGACTCTAGTCTCTCTCCTTCCTGCCCCAGAAGCTACGCGTTCCAGATGGTGCAGGTGCAAGAGCCTCACTGACCACAGACATCTGTAGGTTGTGATGAATGTGTGTGTACATGTGTGTATGTGTGTGTGTGTGTGTGTTTATATTACTGAGATTTGGGGATCACTTTTTCCAGCAGCAGAGCAGAGTCTATTCTGATGGATACAAAGGAGAAAGAATACTTTAAAAGAAGACAGAATCTGTCACATGAAGCAGGTACTTTCCTGGATCTCCTCTTCCTTCTGTGTCTTCATCCCAAGCTGCTCCCTCAGGTCTCACCTTGCTTCCTCTGTTGGGCTTGGTTGGTTCCCAGTCACCACCTCTGACTGACCAACAACAAGATCTAAGTCCTGTTTAAGAATACCCACACCTGGTATAACTCCTTTTCCCTTTACATCAGCCAGTGCTGGCAGTCAGGCTCCCATTTTCTCAGTTTGACTCTTAGCATCTTGACCTTCATTTTTAAACAGCTCTCTTTTCCTCTGAGTTAGTTAATCTTTGATCTTATTCTTACCCTTCCATCAATACTGTACTAATGAAAAGGCAGCATGCGCTTTCTAAACCTCTTCAGTTTCTTCTTGATTTCCAGAACAAATATGATTCCTGGATTTAGTGCTCATGCACTAAATTAATTAACTTCTTCACCTTTGGGCAAGAAATAATCTTACTGAATTGCTTCTTTTCCTCAACCCAAGAAAATGGCTCATTGAAAACCTATGTCCTTGTGAGCACAGTGCTAGGGAGCCCTCCCTTGCCTCCAGGCCTGGGAGGGGCTGGTGCAATGAGAGACCCTGAAGGTGAAGCCTCACTAGCTTCATGATTAATCCACCTCAGCTCACAGTTGATGTACTAACTCCTGAGCTATTCAGTTCTTGTGGGTGGTCACTCTTAAACCCAAGGTTAGTGCCACTGGGGTGGCACTCAGGGTTCAAAGGCTGAATGGTTGTTGAAACTTGAACTCTATGAACTGATGCTCTATTACACATGGAGCTTTGGCGTAGCTGAGTCCAGCCTGCAGACCAGGCTAAGAACACTAGAAACACAGCAAAATGCATTCCTCCTTTAACATTTAAAAGTCTGTGAACAGATTCTTTTTTTCTTCCCCATCTGGGCATGCTAACCAAGGCCTCTGCCAGGGCCCAGAATTGGAGTGAGGCCTGTACTTGTGTATAAGCTCTGCATTTCCAGTCTCTGTAACTTAATAGATGCTCAACTAATGTTTATTGAATGACTGAATGGCACTGTGCCAGACATTTAAAAGAAATTATCACAAATATAAAGAACTGTTTTTGAAGAAATCGTTTAGCTAATTGATATTTTTGTTTTAAAGGCAAATGTTTTCAGCAATTACCAAGGCAAAATTTGATTTTCAAGAAGAAGGAGCTTATTATCAGTAGACATGTCACAACAAACGGTGCAAATCTGTATCTCTAAGGATACACAAGTCAAACCACAATGTACTAACGTGTGGCTTCTTATTAAGTCTTAATCAGACTCAACGGAGGAGACAGGGTATTCATATGATTTATCATTTGGCTCGTACCTAGACTCTCTGTTGCCTGAAAGAATACTCTAATTATCTGTGTAACTGAATAGAATCATGAATCCTATTATGCTTATTGGGGTATGACCACAGGCCTATTGATAATTGTCCACTGTTAACTACCTAGGCTTAAGGCATATGAGGGGCTTCCCTGGTGGCTCAGAGGATAAGGCATCTGCCTGCAATGTGGGAGACCTGGGTTCGATCCCTGGGTTGGGAAGATCCCCTGGAGAAGGAAACGGCAACCCACTCCAGTATTCCTGCCTGGAGAACCCCATGGACAGAGGAGCCTGGTGGGCTATAGTCCACGGGGTCGCAAAGAGTTGGACACGACTGAGCGACTTCACTCACTCAAGGCATATGAATCACAGTTTAACTTTGATTTTATCTTTCTTTTCCTTTGTTCAGACTAGTTTCAGGGAATTTGGGGAGGTGGGTTTGGGCACGTACACTTAGGGTATATGAGGTTTTCAGAAAAACTGGTCAAGGTTCTTGGCTAAGAGGAGACTCTGCCTCGGGCCCGCCGGTGTAATAAACTTCACTCCACTATCTGCATTGTCCTTCTGAGTGAGTTTGTTTCCCAGGATGCGTGGCTACAACATCACAATTAGAGAATGCTGGTGGCAGCCACAAAGATCGAGTACAACCAAAAATTAAAAACAACGACAAAAATGATAATAAATACTTTTATTAAAAAATCTTATTTTGTTCACATATTCTCTTCCTGAATTTGTTTAATAGTGTATTTGTGTTTTCTTGGAGTTCACGGAACTTCTTGTTGGATATACTTTGTTTCTTTCATCAAATGTCATTTATTTCATCTCTTCTCAATGGTGAATGGCCATGTGAGCTGCACTGGGAGAAGTCCTAGGCATCTTCCCATCCCCAAGCACAGCCTAGAACTATGAGGACTGAAGGCATGAGTGTAGGTCGGAGCCCTGGATCATGCATCAACCAAGTAACTGGGTGGGCTCAGCTCACATCCAGGCCACCACCCTCAGGTCTTATGTTAGATCAGCAGCTTCTCCACATGTCCACAATGGAATTGGGGGGGGGGGGGGGGGGGGGGGGTAAATGTAATCTTGACTTAGGCACACCTACATGATAGCTCTCTCAACCCTCAAGAATCACAGCAGGATCATGTAGCCAGATTAAAGCAATCTTAGTATATTTTCAGAGAAGCCCATTAGTCTGAAATTCTTCCTTTAAGAGTTTAGTCATATCAGACCCCTCCATCCACATCTTTAAAACAAGTAGTCAAAGGTTCCTGATCATTCTGTCTACATCCTTTCTTCTAGATCACATCTGCTTAGGTCTTTCTTGCCCTCTTGTCCAACCTGGATGCCGGGTATGGGTAAGCACCAATATGCCCTTCATCAACTTGAAGAGATATGTAAGCTGATATAATTTACTTAGAAGGAGAGATAACTGGAGAGACAAGAAATAGCAGCATCCTGAAGAAATAGTAGGAAGTGACGGAGAGGACTATGCCAAAGCCTTTGACTGTGTAGATCACAATAAACTGTGGAAAATTCTTCAAGAGATGAGCATACCAGACCACCTGACCTGCCTCTTGAGAAACCTGTATGCAGGTCAGGAAGCAACAGTTAGAACTGGACATGGAACAACAGACTGGTTCCAAGGAGGAAAAGGAGTACGTCAAGGCTGTATATTGTCACCCTGCTTATTTAACTTATATGCAGAGTACATCATGAGAAACGCTGGGCTGGAAGAAGCACAAGCTGGAATCAAGATTGCTGGGAGAAATATCAATAACCTCAGATATGCAGATGACACCACCCTTTGGCAGAGAGTGAAGAGGAACTAAAAAGCCTCTTGAGGAAAGTGAAAGAGGAGAGTGAAAAAGTTGGCTTAAAGCTCAATATTCAGAAAACTAAGATCATGGCATCTGGTCCCATCACTTCATGGGAAATAGATGGGGAAACAGTGGAAACAGTGTCAGACTTTATTTTTTTGGGCTCCAAAATCACTGCAGATGGTGATTGCAGCCATGGAATTAAAAGACGCTTACTCCTTAGAAGGAAAGTTATGACCAACCTGGATAGCATATTAAAAAGCAGAGACATTACATTGCCAACAAAGGTCCACCTAGTTAAGGCTATGGTTTTTCCAGTGGTCATGTATGGATGTGAGAGTTGGACTGTGAAGAAGGCTGAGTGCCAAAAAATTGATGCTTTTGAACTGTGGTGTTGGAGAAGACTCTTGAGAGTCCCTTGAACTGCAAGGAGATCCAACCAGTCCATCCTAAAGGAGATCAGTCCTGGGTGTTCATTGCAAGGACTGATGCTGAAGCTGAAACTCCAATACTTTGGCCACCTCATGTGAAGAGTTGACTCATTGGAAAAGATCCTGATGCTGGGAGGGATTGGGGGCAGGAGGAGAAGGGGACGACAGAGGATGAGATGGCCGGATGGCATCACCGACTTGATGGACATGAGTTTGAGTAAACTCTGGGAGTTGGTGATGGACAGTGAGGCCTGGTGTGCTGTGATTCATGGGGCCGCAAAGAGTCGGACACCACTGAGGGACTGAACTGAACTGATGGAGAGGAAAGAATAGATTGATAAGGATTTGATAACCAACTAGACATGGGAGAAGAGCAAGGAGGAGTCTGTCTCAGCTTGAGGAATAAACAGATAAAGTAACCTAGGGAATGAGAGATGAAAAAGGAAGAGGGAGCTGGGCAGATTGACCTGTGAAAATTTAGTCAGGATAAGGAAAGCTGTATCTATTCTCTCCCACCAGCCAACTTCCCTCTTTGAAACAACCCCAACTCTGGTGCCCAAGAACAGGTTAAAAACAGGTGATGTGACATCTCAGGAAATAACACACAGGATTAGTTTTTTTCCACTAGTTTGTGAAATGAAAATATTTGCTGCCATATCAATAAACAAGAAATGTCACAGCCATCAGTGATTTCTGGTCTCCAAATGTAAATGAGGGCTCCCAAAACTATGATATGGGGATGCTGCCACTCCCCATGGTGATTGCTGAGGAGCTGGGAGAATGCAAGAAGCAGTCATCTGCCATTCCTAAAGGTGAACAAAGAAACAGGATTGCTGATATGCATATGAAAGAATTGAATTCAGTGAGTCCAGAGGCTTGCATCTTCACATACATGGTAACGATAACCCTATATGCAAAACAGAAAAAGAGACACAGAAATACAGAACAGACTTTTGAACTCTGTGGGAGAAGGTGAGGGTGGGATGTTTCAAAAGAACAGCATGTATACTATCTATGGTGAAACAGATCACCAGCCCAGGTGGGATGCATGAGACAAGTGCTTGGGCCTGGTGCACTGGGAAGACCCAGAGGAATCGGGTGGAGAGGGAGATGGGAGGGGGGATCGGGATGGGGAAGGGGTGTAAATCTATGGCTGATTCATATCAATGTATGACAAAACCCACTGAAATGTTGTGAAGTAATTAGCCTCCAACTAATAAAAAAAAAATTAAAAAAAAAAAAAAAAGAATGCTAAATTCCTTAACTTGATATCTGATCTTTGATCTTCAGACTGCCTGCTCCCTTTGTTGCAAACTCAGGTATAGCCTGACTTGCCCTCCTGCCTTTTTGGAGCAGTTTACTCAGTTACTGAGATGCTGTCTCCAGGGCCTGGAGTCCTAAACATTCCCAACAAATAAAATAACACTACTTTCACGTTCTGACTATAGTTTTTGGTTGAGAAGTTCATTTTGCTAGGAAGGGGAGTGTGAATGTGGACCAAGTTTAGATTCTTTTTCTAAGTAAGAGTGACCTGGAGCATTTGTGATCCCAGGGAAAGTCATGACCTCATTAGCTTTTGAAGGCTGTGAGAAAACAGGGCAGTGAACTCATCATATATTTCCTTTGAGGAAAAAGGTGTTTGAGGACCAATCATCTAAAAGCATCTGACTTGGAACTTGCTAAATTACCAACAAAGCAAAAAAGTTACTTTATTCAGAATATTTCATTTTGAGCAATATTCATGTAACACAATTACAGGTCAGCATTACTCTATTGAAATACAGGCAATTAGAATATCTGAGGCTTCATCTCATATTTAATACAACATCACCAGAGAGTCACCGAGGATGTTCCTGGGACACTGATTTCAACATCATCGTATCCAGGGTCCCCTTTCTCCCCCTGGAGCAGCCAGGGTCTCTCTTCTCCTTCCCCAGGATTAGCTTCCTCTCTAGAGACGTTTAGAGAAGAGCCTGAAAGAGGAAAGAGAGGTATGATTAGAACTGAGACAAGGGGACCAGGCAGTGTTGTGGAAGCAAGTTAAACATGTGGTGATGACAAAGCATCCCTGGGACCCAGGTGTGGGCGGGAGACTCAGCTTATTTCACATCAGTTACAGTGAGGCTGGATCCCATCTGTCCTCTCAGATCCGGTCCATGTGGTCTCTGGGTCCTCAGCTCATGTGGAAACCCTGCATCACAGGAGACCTGTGCTCACACAGGGGCTCCGTGAAGACCTGCCTCCAGGCCACACAATCAGCAAGGAGATGCCCAGGAACAGTAAGAGCATAACAATGAATTTAAATGTTCTCCTCTCATAACAGACAAACGTGAAATTACAATGAGAGAGAGAGAGAGAGTGGAGACAGGAAAATCTGAGTTCCTTACACACAATCCAGTTCTGCTCTTCGTTGACTTGATTCCTGTTCCCAAATGTCCACAAATACTATCACAGGTGCATCCACAGAGGCCCCTCCCCAGGGACCACATAGGCCCTCAGATGGAGAAAAGTTCTTTTCCAGAGAATGAGTGTCTTCTCTCGGCTACTGAAATGTCTGGAGCAAATTAGACTTTAGCTGACTTCAAACTCTGAGTCCATGACCCACCTGATTGGCTTAATGTTAAGGCCACCGTGTATCATTGATGCTTTTGAACTGTGGTGTTGGAGAAGACTCTTGAGAGTCCCTTGGACTGAAGGGAAATCCAACCAGTCCATCCTGAAGGAAATCAGTCCTGAATATTCATTGGAAGGACTAATGCTGAGCTAAAATTCTAATACTTTGGCCACCTGAAGCGAAGAGCTGACTCGTTGAGAAAGACCCTGATGCTGGGAAAGATTGAAGGCAGGAGGAGAAGGGGATGACAGAGGATGAGATGGTTGGATGGCATCACCAACTCAGTGGGCATGAGTTTGAGTAAACTCCAGGAGTTGGTGATGGACAGGGAGGCCTGCCATGCTGCAACCATGGGGTCGCAAAGAGTCGGACTTGACTGAGCGACTGAACTGACTGACAGGCCGTGTATCATAGATTTGTACATGTTAGTGCTAACATATAAACAGAGCTCATCTTAAATTATCAGAATGACTCACAAATTCAATACTGCAGTACATTTTTTAAAATCTCTAGCTACCTTTCATGTATAAGACAGCACAGAAAAAAAAAAAGACAGCACAGAGGTGTTATCATATATTTGTTCTATTTTTGGATTTCATAAATATGCTCAAGTAATCTATAAGTTTTCTTTTTCCTTTGGCCACTGAACAAAGCTTGTGGGATCTTAGTTTCTTGACCAGGGATGGAACTCAGTTCCTAGTAGTGAAAGCACAGAGTCCTAACCACTGGATTGTCAGGAAATGCCCTAATCTGTAAATTCTAATGCAAGCATATTACATATAAAGTGAAAATTTATGTTGCAGTATAGATACATAAATGTCAAAAGTAGAGTGATTCCTCACTGCTGAGGAGTATGACAGCATTAAAGACAGCATATGGTTGAGAAGTGAAGTGATACTCAGATGTGTCCAACTCTTTGTGACCCTATGGACTACAGCCCACCAGGCTTCTCTGTCCATGGGATTATCCAGGCAAGAATACTAGAGTGGGTTGCTATTTCCTTGTCCAGGAGATCTTCTCATCCAGGGATCAAACCCAGGTCTCCTGCACCGCAGGCAGATTCTTTACCATCTGAGCCATCAAATGCATGCGATTAACCAAATTTGAAACTCTAGAGAGGCTGGGCATTGAGGAGCTCAAATTTGCCCTTTCCAGGACAGAAAGAAGATTGCAAAAGGTCAGCTAACACCACTCACGTGTCTGAGAGGACCTCATCCCATCTTCCTTCTCTGGGAGCACTTCTTCTTCGCTACCCTGAGAGGCAGGAGGAACCCCAGGCACTGGTACCTCTTCAGCATCATCATAATCCTCACCAGGGGCATCAGTCCTCTGATCTGGGGCTTCCAAGGGCAGAGCAGGGGTCAGATAAAACCACAGTATAAGTGGGATGATCTGGGAAATACCTAAGATCCCTTCTGACCCAGAGTTTCTGAGTGGCTAAACAGAGGCACCTTGTTTCAAAAGATTTTTTTCTCTAAGACCATGTTTCAATTTGAAGTGTCCATAAGCCAAAGCATGAGTTTACACATCTTTCTCAAATGAACTCTTATACCATCGAGCATTACTAAAGTATTTTGACAAATTGTGCTTTCCAGATGTTATTTTTAAAAACATTGTGTGCCTATTGTGATTCTGGACACAGAGAGCCCAGCCCCAATGTGAGACATCACAGAATAGCCAGAGAAGGGAAAGGATGGACCCCATCTGGAGACCAGGGATACCTCTGGTCTATCAAAGGAAGATTGTTCCCTTTCATCTTGTCTCTATGAGGAAAACTCTCCTCCCCAAAGCCCAACTGAGGCGGGTCCACCTCTATTACCTGGAGCGGACCTGGAGTCATTTTCCTCACCATCTGACAGGAAGCCTAAAGTGGAGAAAAACATCACACGACACACAGAATGACCCTCCCCACCCCCAAGGGGCCTGTGTTAAGGCTGAGAAGGGACAGACCTGGCTCCTGCAGTGTAGGCTGGGCGCTCTCAGGGCTCTGAGAGGCCGTCCTAACACTTTGGAGGAGCCACCTCTGTGAGCCTGGGGCATGCATGGGGTCTAAAGACGCTGAGAAGACCCGCACAGTCAGTGGGTGGTAACAACCAGAGGTCCCAGGAGGGCAGACAGAGACACTTACCTGGGCTGCCCAGAAGACCCTCCTTCTGAGTCACAAGATAATCGAGATCCTCGTATACGGCTTCAGCAAGAGCATCTTCATAGCTGGATAAGGCTGAGAGATCCCCCAGCAAGTCAGAGAAGCCACCCCAGACACCCCGATCCAGCCGGCCCACCTTTATTTCCCCAGTGCTCACACAGGGGCTGCCAGGGCCTCGGCTTAAACTCCCACCCCATGCACTGTGTCGGCACCTTCTTCCCTCATCTGACCTGAATCCACAGCTCAGCCCTGACTCTGTCTGGTCTCATAAGAGAGGCCACGAATTATGAGAGTTCACGCCCCAGTCCTAAGAACCCCTGTACACTCAGCCCTGAGAGCTCAGCACAGAGCACATGGAGTCTGCAACTCAGAGCAGAGACCTGGCCCAGGCTCCCCTCCTCACACCTGCCCTATCTCCTGCATGCACACACGCTCCCTGGTCCCCAGTTTCCCCTGCAGCCCACCTCTGCGCTCTGCTCTCCATCTGAGCACCTGAGTCACCAGGATGACGAGGACCAGGAAGAGAAGGGCCCCCAGGATGAGGCAGAGGACCCCAGGCAGGGAGAAGATGCCAGGGAGAGGAGTTGAGGTTGTTCTGGTCCCTAAGGAGAACAAGGCAAGTGGGTGTGAAGAAGGTGACACAGAGGCACAGAGAAACCCCCTGTGCCAGCATTTCTAGGGAGCTCCGGACAATGGCGTCCCAGCCTCAGACCCAAATGCACTGACAGTGACTTCGGTTTTCTGGGTCTCGTCCTAAGACGAGTCAACTCCATTCAAGCCAAGGCAGAGCCAGGGAGTGTCAGGGAGCTGCCCTGTGGAGACAGCCTCTGAGGACCCCGCTCATCCCCTCTCCTTGGGCTTCAGGAGACAGAGCGTCAAACATTCCTGGGACGCTCACCTCACTGATGAGGAGCAACACTCAGGGGCATGTGGGAGAACCTTAGAATCTGCACCACGGGAACCAGACTCACTTGGACGCCAGGCATGAGAAGCTTCTGACCCCGGGAACCAAGGCAGGGGGTTTCCCCAGCATAACGCCCTGGTTTTCCCCCACCAGCCAGGGCTCCTCAGGCTGTTTATTCTCCTGAATTATCAGAGAGCCCACAGAACAGGTCCCCAGTATTTGAGTATTCTCTCCTGCCTGTGAATGGACCACAGTACCTGCTGTATTGGGGGGCAATGTTGTCCTTGCACCTAAAGAGAAAAACAGCAGACTAGAGCAGGGTGATTGGCCAGAAAGCAGGGCAGCCCATTTTCCCCTCCTGAGCCTGTCTCCCTCCCTCCCTCAGTCTCAAAAACACCAGTGTCTAGTCCTCCCAGCTCCCCAGTCCTAGATCAGAGCCCCAGCCCTGGGACGCTGTCTGAACATAAACTCCCGACCATGCCCGGCCCAGCCCACTGCCCCTGTGCTGCCCCAGCTCACCCAGGACGGACCCCGAGCCCCTCACTCACCAGAGCACCTCACACCAGCATCCTCCTCGTGCTTGCAGTCGCTCTGCCCCCAGGGATCCGCAGCACAGTCCCACAGGGAGGACTCCCGGCCCCCGCACCGCACCTCATCCAGCCAGATGCTCCCGTTTCCAGGGCCAAACGCTGCGGCCCGCACGGCTTCCAGGGCCGGGCCACAGCCCAGCTGCTGACACACCACCTCGGCCTCTGCCAGGCTCCAGGAGTCATCGCACACGGTGCCCCAGGAGCCGCTGTGCCAGACCTCCACCCGCCCTGAGCACTCGCTGTCTCCTCCCCTGAGCCGGAGCTTCTCTCTGTCTGAAAAGGCAGCAGCCCCTCCTGTGACTCCCCTGGTGGGAGGAAGGAGCCCCTGGGAGCCCTGGGGAGGGGGCGGGGCTGATGTACCTGTGCAGGGGGCAGCAGCTGGACAGCTCTTGGGTGTTTTTCCTGCAGAAGCAACAATGGGAAGCTCTGGTTCAGGGACAGCTGGGGGTGGTCTTGCCCCCAAACATGAGTATCTAAGGTTTTTTGTCACAGTCAAATGACAAGAGACCACAGAAGCTACATCATCTGCTTGGCTGAGAGGTTCACTGTATCTTATCAGCAGCTGAACTTATTTTATCTAATTAGTTGTTTACCATAACAAAAGCAAATAGACACAGAGACAAATACAAATATACACCTACATTTTGTAGATTCAACCAAAACCCATCCATTAGATCTGAAAATATGAAATCATACTAACGGCATCCTACATGGTTGGGAGTGACACAGAAACAGACAGTAAGTCACCTGCACAGGAGACATAGGCTTCCTCCTTGGGAGAGCAGGAGTTGTAATTCCAAGGGTCAGAAGGACACTGCCAGAGAGAGGTGTCAGTTTTCCGACACTTGATGCCATCTACCCACCGGGGTCTAGAACCTTCCCTAAGAGCAACAGAAGAGTTGAGACTTCCGCTGTTCCCACAGCCAAGCTGTCTGCAGATCATGGACACGGTGATGTCTTCCATGGGGCTGTGGCAGACACTGCCCCAGGTCCCATTGTAGAAAACTTCCAGCCAACCAGCACACTGCTGGTCCTCGCTGACCATCCTGAGGGCCAGGAACTCTAAGATTGAAACGGAGGGGATGGAACACAGTGAGCACTGCACTCAGTGCTCCGAGTTTTCCTCTCCCCCAGAAGTAGTGACCACACATCCCTGACCCAGCAGAGGAGATGCCCACTGGGTGACAAGACTGACTTTTGCCTCCCTTTCACCTGACTTTGTCCATTAACGTCTGTACACCTATTTTTACCACAACAATGTAGATATGAACAGAGAGCAAGTCCAACTTGGGCAATTGCAGTGATAGGAGCTGATTTCTGCTTCCTGACAAAATTTCTAAAAGAACAGAATGTGATGTGGACACTGAGGTGGTCGACAGAATAATCGGCCCCCAGAGGTGTCCACAGCCTAATCCTGGAACCTGTAACATGCTACCTTACCTTTCAAAAGGGACTTTACAGATGTGATTAATAAGGACCTTGGGATGGAGAGATAAATCTCAAATATTGAGGAGTAACTATGTGAGCCCTGTCTAACACATCTTTAAACCCACTACACTGAGAAATGCATCATCTTTCCCAGCTCCAGTCAGAGGGAAATGTGAGTGAGGGAGAATGGTTGGAAGAGGCACTGTTGTTGAAGAAGAGGGCTCTGAGCCAAGAAATGAGGCCACACAGAAACCACAAAAGGCTGGGAAAGGAGTCCTCCCAGAGACTGCAGGCAGAATGCAGCCCTGTGGACACTGGGGTGTTGGCCCATGGAGACTCTCTTCAGACTCCTAGCAAACAGAACTGTAAAGGAAAAATTTGAGTTTTCACTATGTCAGATTCCTCTGTCCATTTGATTCTCAGGCAAGAATATTGGAATGGGTTGTCATGCCCTTCTCCAGGGGATCTTCCTAACCCAGGGACTGAACCCGCATCTTTTACATGTCCTGCATTGGCAGGTAGGTTATTTACCACTAGCATAACTGGGGGAGCCCGGATTTCAAGATGTTACTACCACAGGTAACTGCAGAAAGAGCCGTGCTTTCAAGCGTTAACTGTCAGAAACGGCTCTGCCAGGAAACACTGGGGAGAAGAAAGGACCAGAATCTCAGCTGATGCAGGAGGAAGTGAAAGCACCTCGTCTTCAGGTCTACTGGAAACACAGGCTCCATGGGAGGAAGCCTCCTACTCTGGTCCTTTCAGCATCTCTCCATTGGGGCTCAGACCCCCGTCCTCCAGGGCCCCACCCCTCCCCCAGCCTGTGGACAGTGCGCAGCGCAGACCTGAGCAGACGACCCCCGCGTCCTCCTTATGTCTGCAGTCGTGACTCCCCCAGCCTCGGGAAGGGCACCTCCACACGTGAGACTCATTTCCTGTGCAGTTCAGGTCGTCCAGCCAGATGGGCCCTGATCCTGCCCCGAAGTGAGCAGACCCCGTGGCATTGAGGGCGTCTCCACAGCCCAGCTGCCTGCACACCACGCGGGCATCGTCCAGGTCCCAGCCGTCATCACAGATGGTGCCCCAGGAGCCCTGGTCAAGGATCTCCACTCTCCCGGCGCAGGGACCGCCCCCGTCCACCAGGCGGAGCTGTCTGCACTCTGAGGAGAGAGGCATGGGACAATGGGGCCGTGACAGGGTTGTAAAGGGTCTTCTGTTCTGTGGGACCCTCACCTGAGCAGTAGAGGGCGCTCTCCTCTGAGGCTGCAGAGTCTGCTGGTTCAGACACGGAATTGTTCCACTGGGGCAGCACCTGGGTCTGGTTTCCTGCAGAAAAAACAATGATCAGGGTGTTGGTGATTGAAAAACTGGACACGGAATTAAACTAAATAACTGCAAGCAGTGGGGTCTGAGAAGAAAAATGTAACACAGCAGTTTTTGCAGTTGTTTAGTTGATCAGTTGGAGAAGGAAATGGCAACCCACTGCAGTGTTCTTGCCTGGAGAATCCCAGGAACAGGGAGCCTGGTGGGCTGCCGTCTATGGGGTCGCACAGAGTCAGACACGACTGAAGCGACTTAGCAGCAGCAGCAGCAGTTGCTCAGTAGTTTCCAACTCTTTTTGACCCTATGGACTGTAGTACACGAGTCCCCTTGTCCATGGGATTTTCGAGGCAAGAATACTGGAATGGATTGACATTTCCTCCTCCAGGGGATCTTCCCCAACCAGGAATCGAAATGTCTGTCTCCTCTATTTCCTGCATTGGCCAGCAGATTCTTTACCACTGAGCCTTTAGGGAAGACCAGGTTAACATAGTCATAAAATTTTCATAACTGTAGTGTTCTCCTTCGCTATGGAGAGTTCTGCTTCTGACAGTGCCACAATTTTTGACTCAAGCACTAAGAATGAACTAAATAAGTTCTGTCCCTAAATCTATCCCTAAATAGAAGAAGCAAAATAAAACTCTTTCTAAAATATTTCTACAATTTGTCATCTACAATGTCTGTATTTTTAAAAATATTTATTGAAAATACATCTTATGAGAAACCAAGAGGAAATGTAGACATTAGAAACAATTCCCCAGGATACTCAGCTACTAGAGTTACTTGACAGAGAATTTAAAGAGCCTTGATTAAGGTGCCCATGGAATTAACTGACAAAATGTGCACCCTGATGGAAAAAAAAATAATCATAACAACAACAAATAAAAATTCTAGAGCTGAAAAACTTACTAGTTGAAATTAAGAACTAAAGAATGAGCATATCAGCACATTAGCTCAGCATAAGGGAGAATCAATAAAGTAGAAGGTCATAGGACAAATGCGCCTCTATTTAGAAGTGCAGGCCACACACATAGTAAGTGTTCTGATTACACTGCTGTATAACAAATTACAAAAACAGCCTCTGAAGCTATATATATATCTACACACTCTTCACTTTCTTAAGTCTTCCTGGCTCAGTAATTTGAGAAAGATTCAACTTGGCAGTTGTGTCTTGGGATCTCTCATGTAGTTGCACTTAGATGTCATCTGGGGTTGAAGTCAGCTGAGGACTTGACTGAACTTTGGTTAACAAGGAAATTTCTTGAATTATTTTAGGGATAAAAGGACATAATGACTGCAACCTAATTCAGAGAGACTCTACATGTTTATGGAGAAATGAGGCAGGAGGGGGACAGAAAGAGAGAGAAAGAGAGGAAGATTAAAGCAAAATTCTAATATTGGGAGATTCAGGTAAAAGTCATATGGGGACTTTTACATTATTTTTGCAACTTTCAGGTCTCAAATTAGGTCAAAATAAAAAAAAATAAAAGGTGAAAAAAAGTCAGAAAGAATTAATCTAGGACACTTTCACTAAAAGAAATACAAATAATTTCAAAAAAGTGAAACACCTAGGAGAAAACCTAGTAAAAAATGGGCAAAGCCTCTGATAGACCTAACCAAATGGAAGGATATATCATGTCAATGAATTGGGAGACTCAAAATTGTCAAAGTCAATCATCCTCAAATTTCTGGTAGATTAAATATAATCTCAATCAAAATACATTTATGAAGTTTCTTTTGGCGAAAAAGAACAAACTAATTCCAAAATTTTTTTAAAATGGAAAAGGCCAAGAATGACCAACACAGTTGGCAAGAAAGGCAACATAGGTAGTTAATATAAAGTAACTCTTGCAAATTAAAATTACCCAAGCTTACTATAAAATTACAATAATTAAGAAAATACAGTATTGGTGGAAGGATAGACAAATGATACAATGGAATAGAACAGAGTCTAAAAAAGGCTTAGACACATATGCCCTTCTCCTTACGGCAAAGGTGGCACACAGTGGAGACAAAAATCTTTTCAGAAAAAGATTCTGAGTCAATTAGATGTCAATATGAAACTTGACCCTTATCTTATATAAATATCAATCTCAGAAGGAATATACAATTATATGCAAGAGAAAAATAAACTTCTATAAGATACTGTTGAAGAATGTTTTTCTGGTCTTGGAGTAAGCAAAGTTCTTTTCAAAAGGATATGAGAAATACTAAATATACAGGGAAAAACTAGTAAGTTATATTTCCTTAAGATTAAGATCTTTGCTCATCTAAGGACATGGTACCATTAAGAAAATGAAAATAAAAGACCAAGGATTAAATAAATAGCATAGATTTTCACCCAAAGTCATTGTCATGGTAAGTTGAAGCATCATATTTGTAATAGTCAAGGACAGAAAATAATTCAAAGCTCTACCATCAGTCAAATGGATCAGTATATTTTCATGTGGATCATTCAAAGAACTACTCTACAGTAATAAAAATGAATAGTCAGCTGCTACAATCAACACCATGAGTGAATCCCAAACATAATGTTGAGTCAAAGAAGTCAGACACACAAGAAACATACTGCATGATTTTATATAAAGTTCAAAAATCAATAAAATAGCCTATGGTTGTTGTTATTGTTGTTGTTCAATTGCCCAGCTATGTTCAACTCTTGCGACCCCATTGACTGCAGCATGCCAGGCCTCCCTGTCCCTCACCATCTCCCGGAGTTTGCCCAAGTTCATGTTCATTGCATCAGTAATGCCATCCAGCCATCTCATCCTCTGACACCCTCTTCTCCTTCTGCCCTCAATCTTTCTTAGCATCAGAGACTTTCCCAACGAGTCATCTGTTCACAACAGATGACCAAAATACCAGAACTTCAGCTTCAACATCAGTCCTTCCACTGAATATTCGATGGTAGTAGAAGTTAAAACTGTTTTCACTGGAGAGGACACTGGACATAGTTACTAGGAGGCAACAGTGACTCTGTAGTGCTGGGAAAGTCTCTGGGCTTATCTGGGTTGTGGAACATGACTGAGGTCTACACTTACTGCCGGTACTTTGTTTTCCATGACTATTTGTAAATAATAATGCTGCTTAAAAATATATTATTCCCCTTCACACTTCTTGCCCTGACCTGAAAAATGAATGAACAATGAGAGGAAGCAGATTTCACCATGAAATATCTGATTTTTGAAGCCATGTTTCCCTCACTCTCTGCTCTTGGGGACATTTCACTCCATGAGTACCAGTAGCCCTTCCCCGCTCTCTTACCTGAGCAGATCACATAGGCTGTGTTGCCATGGGAACAGTGAAGACCACCAAGGGCAGCCACGGGACAACTCCACAGGAAGGACTCTACCCCTGAGCAGTGAAATCGGACTGTTGAGATCTGATCACCTCCTTCTACAAAATGTGGTCCTCTAGGGGTGGAGATGGCGACTCCACAGCCGAGCTGACGACAGACAACATTGGCGTTGGCCAGACTCCAGTGGGAGGCACAGAGCGCTCTCCATCGTCCAGAAATGTTCATCTCCACCTGCCCCTCACACCGAGAGGAGCCATTTGTCATGAGCCGGACTTCTGCATACACTGGTAGAGAACACTGGATTTCAGCAAAATCTCATTTTTAAAAAACCCAAACAGAGTGTGCGGGAGGTTAGTCCTGTGCTACATCTCACCTGAACAGACAACCTGAGCAGCTCCACTGTGGTGACACCTGCCCCCTGGACAGGGCACTCTGGGGCAGACCCGGAGCTCAGGCTCCTCCCCCTCACACTTGAACTCTTCAGACCAGACCCGGCCATCTGTCTCTCTGAAGGGCACGTGTCCCAGGACAGACACAGCCTTGCCGCACCCCAGCTCTGCACAGATGACCTGGGCAGTGGGGAGTGTGAAGTTTCCATCAGACACTGGGGTCCAGTCTTCTCCAGAATGTACTTCTACTCGCCCTGAGCAGGGTCCTTCTCCTCCAGCCAGACGCACAAATCCTAAGGGAAACAATCAACAGCAGCAACAAACCCTGTGAGTGTTCATAGTCCTCGCTTGGCATTGGAAACAGCACATCATAGGCAAGGATGTAAAAGCATTTCATTTCTAGGAGTGGGGCATGGAGAGAGAAGCTGACAGTTAGTGTCAGAATTGTATCAATAATTTCATGACCAAGTTTATGAAAAGAAACCCAGAAAAATTTGCAGTCAGTAAGAATGTATATTTTGAGGTTGCATAGGATGAGAGTCCCTTGGACTGCAAGGAGATCCAACCAGTCCATCCTAAAGGAGATCAGTCCTGGGTGTTCATTGCAAGGACTGATGCTGAAACTGAAACTCCAATACTTTGGCCACCTCATGTGAAGAGTTGACTCATTGGAAAAGACCTTGATGATGGGAGGGACTGGGGGCAGGAGGAGAAGGGGACGACAGAGGATGAGATGGCAGGATGTTATCACCGACTCAATGGACATGAGTTTGAGTAAACTCCGGGAGTTGGTGATGGACAGTGAGGCATGGTGTGCTGTGATTTATGGGGTCGCAAAGAGTCGGAAACGACTGAGTGACTGAACTGAACTGAAGGATGAGGATTCCTCATCTAGGGGCCTGGAAACGACAAGGCCCAAGGAAACTGCATCACAGTGGGCATAAGACTTGAGCACAGAGCTGAACTAACCTGGAGTGAAGTAGGTTTATGGGATTCAATAGTTTAGAGGACTAAGAGCCAGACAAGATTAGAAGCCCATCTGAGATTTCTGGAGCTAGAATTCTGGCCAGTTTTCCCTCAGGAGCCAATAATCAAGTCACTGGGGACAGGGAACCTCATAGCAGGAGATCTATTAATTCAGGCTAGACTGTAGACAGACTTATGGCTCACAGGAGGAAAGCTAGACATCATACCAAGTCTACAAGCCTATTATGATTTGATGTATATTGTAACAAGCCTATTATAATTTCACACATATTGGCATTGGAAACAGCACAATTATTTCTCATAATTCTTGATGGTGAAAAATTCCCAGAATTTCTTAAGTGACTTGATTGTGAAAAGAAGTTGTCCATAGATGAGTTTGAATATTAAGAAAGTTCAGAGAGTCATAGGAGAGGGAGGGGCTGGTCCTAGCCATCTTTCTTGAAAGCCTAGGATTTATCAAGGGAGAGAATGAGTTTTCAGTGGGACTATGCAAATCAGCTGAGTTTGATTACTTTCTACTAGACATGGGAATCTAAGACATGGCAATCTTAGCAAATACTAAGAAATGATGATAATTTAATGTATTTTAATCCTATGTATATGCTAACTGCATATTCCTTTCCTATTTGGATTCTTGAGAAATAGCTAGCATGCAGTAAAAAAAGGAGAGGGAGAGAAAGAGAGCAGAGAGCAAACAAGCCACTTATAATTTAGAGATTTCCAAACGCAAAACCTCAATACAGATGAAAGATAGACTTGAGGAAAATATTTGTCCAAGTTTTTGACACATTTTATCCACTGTGCTCTTCCCATCTGGCCACCTAACCCTGCTACCCTTTCCCATTTTACCCACTGCAGACAAGAGAACAATCTTAAAGGCTACAAATGAATGGAAAGGAGACTCTGAAAGGGAAGAGCATCTGTAGGAGTGGAGTGTGGGTGGGATGTGTGGTAGATTAAACTGGGAATGGATGGAGTCTAAAACTGAAAGAGATCAAACTGGTCTGGTGGGGAGTTAGGTTAAGGCTACTCTTTCTAATTAAATAATTTTTACTCAACACCTTGTTAGTTTCTGTATTAATCCCGCCAGATTATGAATTTTTAGAAAGAACAAATATTGCTTACATGTGATTGTAGATAGCCTGACACATGTTAGACACTCAAATATATTTAGCACAAAGTCTTACACACATCACGATAGTCTCCCAAGACAAATTATTATTATTTCGTTTTTACTTTATATTTGCTTTCAAATGGAAAAATAAGTGTGTGAACATTACAAGAAAATTTATGAACTAGAAGGCTGATGTGAGAGGGTGTTATTAAAAATAATAAAACCAACCATGTTCTTGTATAAAAATAGAATGGGGCAGAATATAAATATCTAACAGACACAAAGACATACACACACAGAAATTTAGTATTTGAAGAAGGTAATATTTTATATCATTAGAGAAGACATACTGTTCAATAAATAGTGATGAAACACTTTTTGGCCTCCATTTTCCAGGTTCAGTCCATTTGCGAAAGAGACATCAACCTGAATCATAGGAGGGACCTCAGGGGCCAGGTTGTCAGGAAAGGATTCTCTCTGCACCTATGCCTGAGCCTGGGAGAGCCCTGATTTTCTGTATCTCAGCTTCTGCTTAGGGTCCTTTGTCCCAAAGGCTATCTCACTGTTATAGCTTTGGGGCTGGATTTTATCCAGGGAACCACGAGAGCGTGAGGGTTTTCATCATTGTTCATGTAGATCACATACTTATTTTTCTTCCTCTGATCAAGGTGGCCCCCTCTCTTCTCCCTGTAGCTGTGATGCATCTGCCTCCAGACCAACTCTCATTCCTCTGACTTTCATCCTTACCTGACCCCGGACCCTCTGGCTCTTCACCCATCACTCTGGACTCCTACTGGTTTGACTGGAACAGGGCACTGTGTGGCCTGAGGTATAGGAAATATCTCTGTAGGATGAGGTATGTGGCCTCTCAGAGATCCACAAAGATCAAGTATCTTCTTGGAAAACCAGACCTGCCCTCAACCTTTGGGCTGCCCATTCCCCTCTGAAAGTCAGAGGGGATCAATGTGAACTTTACATCAAGGAGCAGCAAAGGCCAAGGAGAGCGGGTCCCTAGAGGCCCAGAAATAGAACCTCTGATTGGGAAATTAAATGGAGAGAGAGGAGAGGCTACAAAGGAGTCAAATCTGAATCCTCTGCAGAGGTCTGATATTTAAGTAGGAGGATGTTATTTGAAGGCAATATTGAGAATCTATTTTCATGTGGTTTATTTCAAATACAAGCATCTTTTTAGAGTCTGTTATATTCAGGAATTTTGGCCGATGTTGGGAATGTACATCACAATAAAACAATGCTCTTATCTTTTAAGAAGTGCAGGAGAAAAACAGGTAGACAGTTTTAAGTCCTCCAAAATGTTTATGAGATACTTGGATAATCAAAGAAAGGGAAATTGCCCTTTCAGAGGGCCATTTATTTATATGAATCAACTGCAACAAAGGCAAAATGAAACTGTGGTCAGATTTATCCTTGTCTGGTCTCTTGATATACAGACATCCTGTGTCCTTAGGCACATGTAGCATCCTCCACACCACACCTGGACCCTCAGGGCTGCTCAGAGAACTCCACAGTTGCCTTTGTCATCTCCCATTGCCCTTCCATCCCTCCTAGCTATGATAACTCTCTTTCAGCTTCTTCAAAAATTATATATGGCCCCTTACTTCTATTCCTAGCAAATAAACCCCCAAGTGCAATTATTTTATATCACCGAAATCATCAGGTGTAAACTATATAATCTCTTACTATAAAACACAGAATCAATATTTCATTGCCTCCACCTTTGATGTGTCAGTGCATGGCTAAGTGTTCTTTTAAAGTTTTGGCTTATGCAGATGTTTTAAAAGAAAACATGGACAAAGAATCTTTTCTAATAACAATGGAAGGAGAAGCTATGACTCAGAGCATTTCATGCACAGTTCTCTGGTCCTATCAGCAAAATGGCTATGAATATTTACATTTAAATTTGCAATGAGACTTGAAATTTGGCATAAATCCATAAATTGCTTTCTGATTTGTTTAATGATATCCCCTGTGCCTCCACTCCTACTGACCTAGTGAAAAATAGCATGTCATAGGGTAACTACCGAAACAACTCCACCCAGAGAGGTGCACCCTCACTGTTATCCCTCCCTCCTATGGGTTCACTGTGCAAAGGGGTGTGTGTGTGGTGATTTGCAAGTATTTCACTCTTCAAAAATTATATAAAAAATTATGAAGATCAGTTATAATTGGAAATAATAGATTGAACTCTGTCAGGTAAGATCACTGGAGAAGAAATATCAGAAACTGACAAGAGGAAAGTAGTTGAAGCCCATCACTCAGAGATAAATGTGCCCTCAGAGAGGATGGGTAGATGTCTTAGACCTCTCTAACTCGGTCATCTTCTATTGCCAGGTGATCAGACACCAACTTCCTTGGAACTTTGTACTTTCTCAGCCCATGCACAATGCACTGACCGTACCTGAGCAGACGACCCCAGCATCCTCTGCATGCTCACAGTCGTGCCGCCCCCAGCCCCGGGAAGGGCACCTCCACACGTGGGACTCCTTTCCTCCGCAGTTCAGATCATCCAGCCAGATGGGCCCTGATCCCTGACCTAATTGAGCAAACTTCAAGGCATCGAGGGCTTCTCCACAGCCCAGCTGCCTGCACACCACGCGGGCATCGTCCAGGTCCCAGCCGTCATCACAGATGGTGCCCCAGGAGCCCTGGTCAAGGATCTCCACTCTCCCGGAGCAGGAACCGCCGCCGTCCAGCAGGCGGAGCTGTTTGCTGCCTAAGGAGAGAGAAATGAGACAATGTGGGATTGACCAGGGCGCGGGGAGTGGGATGGGGTGGTGGGGCTAAGAATCTTCCGGTCCTGAGTCTCCTCTGAGGCTGCAGAGCCTGCTGGTTGAGACACGGAGTTTTTGCATTTGGGCAAGCTCCTGGGTCTGGTTTCTTATAGCAGCAATGAGAGTAATAAGGTTGAAAATGGGAAAAATAGGAAATATTACTCTACTGAGTATTGTGAGACAGATGATGTCACCCAAGTCCTGTCGGTATTAACCTTCTGATTTGTGGAGTTCTGCGTTGTTGTTTTTGAGTCACCAAGTCGTGTCCAACTCTCTTGCAACTGTATGGACAGTAGTCTGCCAGGCTTCTCTGTCCATGGGATTTCCCAGGCAAGAATACTGGAGTAAGTTGCCATTTCCTTCTCCAGGGGATCTTCCCAACCCATGGATCAACCAGGCATCTCCCGCACGGGCAGGTAGATTCTTTAACACTGAGCCACCAAGGAAGCAAGAAAAAGGTTTGTCTAGTCAAAGTTATGGTTTTTCCAGTAGTCATGTATGGATGTGAGAGTTGGACTATAAAGAAAGCTGAGCACCGAAGAATTGATGCTTTTGAACTGTGGTGTTGGAGAAGACTCTTGAGCGCCCCTTGGACTGCAAGGAGATCCAGTCAATCCTAAAGGAAATCAGTTCTGAATATTCATTGGAAAGACTGATGCTGAAGCTGAAACTCCAATATTTTGACCACCTGATGGGAAGAACTGACTCATTGGAAAAGACCTTGATGCTGGGAAAGATCGAAAGCAGGAGGAGAAAGAGATGACAGAGGATGAGATGGTTGGATGGTATCACCCACTCAATGGACATGAGTTTGAGCAGGCTCCAGGAGTTGGTGATGGACAGGGAAGCCTGGCGTGCTGCAGTCCATGGGATCACAAAGAGTCAGACGTGACTGAGTAAATGAACTGACTAATAAATAAGAAAAATTTAAACATTCTAGAGAAAAATAAAAATGGTAATGAAAGCTATCATAAAGTCTTCTAAAATAACTTTAAATATTTACTTCTTTATCACTCCCTGCATCTAATAACAAATATAAAAACAGACATACAAACATCTACAAATGTGTACACACACACACACACACACACACACACACACACACACACACACACAAACCTACCTGAATTAAAGTTTCACTAGAGGAAGGACTTTGCATATCTTATTTACCCTGTGTTTCTATTAGGACAGTGCCTACATATTGTTTGCACTCATTCAACAAGATTCAACAAGTATGTATATGGAGAACCTTTTCTAAATACCGTGATAGTTGCTAAATAAGTATTTATTGAATGAATGTGTAGATGAATAAAATTCAGTGAAATAGTCCTTTAGCTTCATGCTAATCAGTGGATATTAATAGTAAAGCAAATATAAGTTAAAGGTAATGGTTTGTAATAATAAATAGTGCATATTAAAAATAATTTACCACACAGCATTGCTACTAGGTAAGCATTGTTGGGTTTCCCCAGTGGCTCAGTGGTAAGGAATCTGCTAGAAATGCAGGTGATGCAGGTTTGACCCCTGGGTCAGGAAGATCCCCTGGAGAAGGAAATAGCAACCCACTCCAGTAGTCTTCCCTGGGAAATCCCATGGATAGAAGAGCCTGGCAGGCTACTCCATGGGGTGGAAAAGAGGTGAACACAACTTAGTGACTAAACAACAACATACTTCCAGCACTAAAGTTAATGTCATGAGGATGTAATGTACAGTATGAGGAGTACAGTTAATGTGGGCATGTGTGGGTGCTCAGTCTTGTCCATCTGTGTCTGACCCATGGACTGTAGCTTGAGAGGCTTCTCTATCCATGGGATTTCCCAGGCAAGAATACTGGAGTGAGTTGCCATTTCCTTCTCCAGGAGATCTTCACAACCCAGGGAGGGAACCCACATCTCTTATGTCTCCTGCATTGGAAAGGGAATTACCATTAATGTCACCTGGGTTAATACTGTATCTTATATGAGAAAGTTGGTAACAAAGTACAACTTACAAGTTCTCATCACAAGAAAAAAATAAGGGCTTCCCTAGTGGTCCAGTGGTTAAGAATCCACCTTGAATGCAGGGGACACTGGTTCTATCTCTGGCCCAGGAAGATCCCACGTACCACAGGGCAACTAAGACTGTGGGCCACAATTACTAGGCCTGTGCTCTGGAGCCCTCGGACCAGAACTACTGAGATTGTGTGCAGCCACTCCTGAAGCCCTTGCACCCTGGAGCCAGTGCTCCACCACAAGAGAAGCCTGCAGAGCACAACGAGGGACCAGACCCTGCTCAACGCAACTAGAGAAAGACTGTGCACAGCATGGAAGATGCAGCACAGCCAAAAATAAACATTGAAAAGCTGGTAGCTATACTATCCTTAGGATAGTCAACATTTTCCAATACATACAAATACATAAGCATTATCTTGTACATCTGCAAATAATACTAACACTAATACTGTTATGTGAACTATATATCAAATGCAAATTTTTAAAAAATAATTTTGGAACATGTGGATTAAGTCAGTTCCATCTTAACTTCTGAGTTAAATTCACCCATTCCAGTTCATTTTATTTCACTGATTCCTAAAATGTTGATGTTCACTCTTGCCATCTCCTGTTTGACCATTTCCAATTTGCCTTGATTTGTGGACCTAACATTCCAGGTTCCCATGCAATATTGCTCTTTAGAGCATTGGACTTTACTTCCATCCCCCATCACATTCACAACTGGGTGTTGTTTTCCTTTGGCTCTGTCTTTTCATTCTTTCTGGAGTTATTTCTCCATGCTACTCCAGTAGCACATTGGGCACCTAACAACCTGGGGAGTTCATCTTTTGGTGTCATACCTTTTTGCCTTTTCATACTGTTCGTGAGGTTCTCAAGGAAAGAATACTGATGTGGTTTTCCATTCCCTTCTCCACTGGACCACATTTTGTCAGAACTCTCCACTGTGACCTGTCCATCTTGGGTGGCCCTACACAGCATAGCTCATAGTTTCATAGAGCTAAACAAGGCTCTGGTTCATGTGATCAGTTTGGTTAGTTTTCTTTGATTGTGGTTTTCATCCTGTCTGCCCTCTGATGGATAGGGATAAGAGGTTAGTGGAAGTTTCCTGATGGGAGAGACTGACTGAGGGGGAAACTGGGTCTTGTTCTGATGGGCAGGGCTATGTTCAGTAAATCTTTCATCCAATTTTCTGTTGATGGGTGGGGCTGTGTTCCCTCCCTGTTGCTTGACCTGAGGCCAAACCATGGTGGAGGTAATGAAGATAGTGGTGACCTCCTTCAAAAGGTCCCGTGCACCCACTGCTGCACTCAGTGCCTCTGACCTTGAAGCAGGCCACCGCTGACCCACATCTCTGCCCGAGACTCCTGGACCCTCATGGGCATGTCTGAGTCAGTCTCCTCTGGGGTCACTGCTCCTATCTCCTGGGTCCTGGTGCACACAGGATTTGTTTGTGCCCTCCAAGAGTCTGTTTCCCCAGCCCTGTGTATTTTCCGGTGGTTCTATGGTGGGGTTAATGGCAACCTCCTCCAAGAGGGCTTATGCCATACCCAGGTCTGCTGCACCCAGAGTCCCCGCAGAAGGGCACTGCTGACCTGCACTGCCACAGGAGACACTCAGACACAGTTCTGGCTCAGTCTCACTAGGGAAAACCACTAGACAATTCAGGTATGACCTAAATCAAATCCCTTATGATTATACAGTAGAACTGACAAATAGATTCAACAGATTAGATCTGATAGAGTGCCTGATGAACTATGGATGGAGGTTTGTGACACTGTACAGGAGGCAATGATTGACATCATCCCCAAGAAAAAGAAATGCAGAAAAGCAAAATGGCTGTCTGAGGAGGCCTTACAAATAGCTGTGAAAAGAAGGGAGGCTAAAAGCAAAGGAGAAAAGGAAAAATATTCCCATTTGAATGCAGAGTTCCAAAGAGTAGCAAGGAGAGATAAGAAAGCCTTCCTCAGTGATCAATGCAAAGAAATAGAGGAAACAATAGAATGGGAAAGACTAGAGATCTCTTCAAGAAAATTAGAGATACTAAGGGAACATTTTACCCAAAGATGGACTCAATAAAGGACAGAAATGGTAGGGACCTAACAGAAGCAGAAGATATTCAGAAGAGGTGGCAAGAATACACAGAAGAACTGTACAAAAAAGATCTTTATGACCCAGATAATCATGATTGTGTGATCACTCACCTAGAGCCAGACATCCTGGAATGTGAAGTCAAGTGGGCCTTAGGAAACATCACTATGAACAAAGCTAGTGGAGGTGATAGAATTCCAGGTGCGCTATTTCAAATCCTGAAGAGTGATGCTGTGAAAGTACTGCACTCAATATGCCAGCAAATTTGGAAAACTCAGCAGTGGCCACAGGACTGGAAAATGTTAGTTTTTGTTTCAATCCCAAAGAAAGGCAATGCCAAAGATTGCTCAAACTACAACACAATTGCACTCATCTCAGACACTAGTAAGGTAATGCTTAAAATTCTCCAAGCCAGGCTTCAGCAATATGTGAACTGTGAACTTCCAGATGTTCAAGCTGGATTTAGAAAAGGCAGAGGAACCAAAGATCAAATTGCCAACAGCCGCTGGATCATCAAAAAAGCAAGAGAGTTCCAGAAAAACATCGATTTCTGCTTTATTGACTATACCAAAGCCTTTGACTGTGTGCATCACAATAAACTGTGGAAAATTCTGAAGGAGATGGGAATACCAGATCATCTGACCTGCCTCTTGAGAAACCTGTATGCAGGTCAGGAAGCAACAGTTAGAACTGGACATGGAACAACAGACTGGTTCCAAGGAAGAAAAGGAGTACGTCAAGGCTGTATATCATCACCCTGCTTATTTAACTTATATGCAGAGTACATCATGAGAAACGCTGGGCTGGAAGAATCACAAGCTGGAATCAAGATTGCCGGGGGAAATGAAAAAATATATATATATATTTTTAAAAAAAAGATTGTCGGGGGAAATAACAATAACCTCAGATATGCAAATGGCACCACCCTTATGGCATAAAGTGAAGAACTAAAGAACCTCTTGAGGAAAGTGAAAGAGGAGAGTGAAATGGTTGGCTTAAAGCTCAACATTCAGAAAACAAAGATCATGGCATCTGGCCCCAACACTTCATGGCAAATAGATGGAGAGACAGTGGAAACAGTGGCTGACTTTATTTTTCTGGGCTCCAAAATCACTGCAGATGGTGATTTCAGCCATGAAATTAAAAGACACTTATTCCTTGGAAGGAAAGTTGTGACCAACCTAGACAGCATATTAAAAAGCAGAGACATTACTTTGTCAACAAAAAAGGTCCATCTAGTCAAGGCTATGGTTTTTCCAATAGTCATGTATGGATGTGAGAGATGGACTATAAAGAAGACTGAGCTCTGAAGAATTGATGCTTTTGAACTGTGATGTAGGAGAAGACTCTTGAGAGTCCCTTTGACTGCAAGGAGATCCAACCAGTCCATCCTAAAGGAGATCAGTCCTTGGTGTTCATTGGAAGGACTGATGCTGAAGCTAAAACTCCAATTCTTTGGCCACCTGATGCAAAGAGCTGACTCATTTGAAAAGACCCTGATGCTGAAAGAATGAGGGCAGGAAGAGAAGGGGAAAACAGAGGATGGGATGGTTGGATGGCATCACAGACTCAATGGACATGGGTTTGGGTGGACCTGGGAGTTGGTGATGGACAGGGAGGCCTGGTGTACTGTGGTTCATATGGTCGCAAAGAGTTGGACACAACTGAGTGACTGAACTGACTGACTGTTAGGTCCATACCATTTCTGTCTTTTATTGCATTTATCTTTGCATAAAATATTCCCTTAGTGTCTCTAATTTTCTTGAAGAGATCTCTAGTCTTTCCCATTCTATTGTTTTCCTCTATTTCTTTGCATTGATCACTGAGGTAGGCTTTCTTATCTCTCCTTGCTATTTTTTGGAACTCTGCTTTCAAATGGGTATAATTTTCCTTTTCTCCTTTGCTTTTTGCTTCTCTTCTTTTCACAGTGATTTGTAAGGCCTCCTCAGACAGTCATTTTGCTTTTCTGCATTTCTTTTTCTTGGGGATGATGTTGATCATTGCCTCCTGTACAATGTCACAAACCTCCATCCATAGTTCATCAGGCACTCTATTAGATGTAATCTGTTGAATCTATTTGTCAGTTCTACTGTATAATCATATGGGATTTGATTTAGGTCATACCTGAATCACCTCCACCAGCTTTGTTCATAGTGATGTTTCCTAAGGCCCACTTGACTTCACATTCCAGGATGTCTGGCTCTAGGTGAGTGATCACACAATCATGATTATCTGGGTCATAAAGATCTTTTTTGTACAGTTCTTCTGTTTATTCTTGCCACCTCTTCTGAATATCTTCTGCTTCTGTTAGGTCCCTACCATTTCTGTCCTTTATTGAGTCCATCTTTGGGTAAAATGTTCCCTTAGTATCTCTAATTTTCTTGAAGAGATCTCTAGTCTTTCCCATTCTATTGTTTCCTCTATTTCTTTGCATTGATCACTGAGGAAGGCTTTCTTATCTCTCCTTGCTATTCTTTGGAACTCTGCATTCAAATGGGAATATTTTTCCTTTTCTCCCTTGCTTTTAGCTTCCCTTCTTTTCACAGCTATTTGTAAGGCCTCCTCAGACAGCCATTTTGCTTTTCTGCATTTCTTTTTCTAGGGGATGGTCTTGATTCCTGACTCCTGTACAATGTCATGAACCTCCATCCATAGTTCATCAGATACTGTGTATATCAGACCTAGTGCCTTAAATCTATTTCTTACTTCCACTGTATAGTCATAAGGGATTTGATTTAGGTCATACCTAAATGGTCTAGTGGTTTTCTCCATTTTCTTCAATTTCAGTCTGAATTTGGCAATAAGGAGTTCATGATCTGAGCCACAGTAAGCTCACAGTCTTGTTTTTGCTGAATGTATAGAGCTTCTCCAAAGAAGAAGCCAAAGAAGCCAAAGAGCTTCTCTTTGGCTGCAAGGAATATAATCAATCTGATTTCAATGTTGACCATCTGCCAAGAGAACACACTGGACCTAACAGAAGCAGAAGATATTAAGAAGAGGTGGCAAGAATACACAGAAGAACTATATGGAAAAGAATTTCAGAACCCAGAAAACCATGATGGTGTGATCACTCACCTTGAACCCGACATCCTGGAATGCGAAGTGGGCCTTAGGAAGCATCACTATGAACAAAGCTAGTGGAGGTGATGAAATTCCACTTGAGCTATTTCAAGTCCTAAAAATAATGCTGTTAAAGTCCTTCACTCAATATGCCAGCTAGTTTGGAAAACTCAGCAGTGGCCACAGGACTGAAAAAAGTCAGTCATCATTCCAATCCCAAAGAAAGGCAATGCCAAAGAATGTTCAAACTACCACACAGTTGCACTCATCTCATACCCTAGCAAAGTAATGCACAAAATTCTTCAATCCAGGCTTAAACAGTAGGTGAATGTGAACTTCCAGATGTTCAAGCTGGATTTAGGAAAGGCAGAGGAACCAGATATCAAATTGCAAACATCTGCTGGATCATCAAAAAAGCAAGAGAGTACCAGAAAAATATCTACTTTTGCTTTATTGACTATGCCAAAGCCTTTGACTGTGTGTATCACAACAAATTGTGGAAAATTCTTAAAGAGATGGGAATACCAGACCACCTGACCTGCTTCCTGAGAAATCTGTATGCAGGTGAAGAAGCAACAGTCAGAACTGGACATGGAACAACAGACTGGTTCCAAATTGGGAAAGGAGTACATCAAGGCTGTATATTGTCACTCTGCTTATTTAACTTATATGCAGAGTACATCATGTGAAATGCCAGGCTGAAAGAAGCACAAGCTGGAATCAAGATTGCTGGGGAAATATCAATAACCTCAGATACACAGATGACACCACCCTTATGGCAGAAAGCAAAGAAGAACTAAAGAGCCTCTTGATGAAACTGAAAGAAGAGAGTGAAAAAGTTGACTTAAAACTCAGCATTCAGAAAACTAAGGTCATGGCATCTGGTCCCATCACTTCATGACAAATAGATGGGGAAACAATGGAAACAGTGACAGTCTTTATTCTTGGGGGCTCCAAATCACTGCAGATGGTGACTGCAGCCATGAAATTAAAAGATGCTTGCTCCTTGGAAGAAAAGCTATGACCAGCCTAAACAGCATATTAAAAATCAGAGACATTCCTTTACCAACAAAAGTCCATCTAGTCAAAGCTATGAATATCCCAGTATTCATGTATGGGTGTGAGAGTTGGAATGTAAAGAAAGCTGAGTGCTGAAGAATTGATGCTTTTGAACTGTGGTGTTGGAGAAGACTCTTGAGAATCCCTTGAACAGCAAGGAGATCCAACAGGTCCATTCTAAAGGAAATGAGTCCTGAATATTCATTAGAAGGACTGATGCTGAAACTAAAACTCAAATACTTTGGCTACCTGATGTGAAAAGCTGACTCATTTGAAAAGACCCTGATGCTGGGAAAGATTGAAGGCTGAAAGAGAAGGGGACGACAGAGGATGAGATGGTTGGATGGCATCACTGACGCAATGGATATGAGTTTGAGTTGGCTCTGGGAGTTTGTGATGGATAGGGAAGCCTGGCATCCTGCAGTCCATGGAGTCGCAAGGAGTCCAACACCACTGAGTGACTTAACTGAACTGGTCTTAACTTCATTTTGTGGATCCATGTTAAATTCATGACTTAAATATGAAAATATAAAATCTTACTATTAACATTCTGTGAGTTTAAGACAGACACAGAAACAGACAGTAATTCACCTGCACATGAGATGTAGGCTTCCTCCTTTGGAGAGCATGAACTGTAATTCCAAGGGTCAGAAGGACACTGCCAGAGAGAGGTATCCATGTTCTGACACTGGATTCCATCTACCCACCGGGGTCTAAAACCTTCTCTAAGAGCAACAGAAGTGTTGAGACTTCCACTGTCCCCACAGCCAAGCTGTCTGCAGATCACGGACACGGTGATGTCTTCCATGGGGCTTCGGCAGACACTACCCCAGGTTCCGTTGTAGAAAACTTCCAGCCACCCAGCACACTGTTGGTCCTCGCTCACCATCCTGAGGGCCAGGAACTCTAAGATTGAAAGGGAGGAATCAGGACTGTGAGAACTTCACTCTTTGTTCAGGGTTATCCTCTCTCCCAGAAATAGTGGTCATTCCACCCTGAACCAGCTGAGGAGATACTCATTAAGTGATAAGACTGAAAGTTGTCTCCCTTTTACCTGACTTTGTCCATTTGTGTCTATATTTTTAGACATTTCTACCACCATAATGTAGTGAATATGAACAGAGAGGAAGAGCAACCTGGGCACCTGTAGGGAAGGGAGCTGAATTCTGCTTCCTGACAAAACCTCTAACAGTGTGAAAGGGATGTGATATAATATTGGGCAGGTGGCAGAATAACGAACCCTCAGATGTCTCATCCAAATCCCTGGAACCATGAATATGTTACCTTACCTGGCAAAAGGGATTTCACAGATGTGATTAAGGTTAAGAATCTTGGGATGGTGATATTAAGTTGGAATATTGTGGATTAACTATGTGAACCCAGTCTAATCACATTCTTATTGGATTGGTCAGAAAGTTCCTTTGGTTTTTAAGTCAAAACAAAAGACATTTTTCATGTTCACCAAGAACTTTATTGAACAGCATATTCATCATTTTGTTCCACTACCTTCTGCCGTTTTCAGGCAACTTCATAATTTCCTTTTCCCAAAACTTTTACTTTCTAAGCAAAGAACTATTCCAAGCGTGTTTTATAGTCTTCCAGGGAATTTAAATTTTTTCCATTAAGAGAATTTTGTAAAGATCCAAATGAATGGAAAGCTAAAACTGCATTGTCTGGTAAACACAGCTGATGAATCAGAACTAGCCAAACAGTGGCAGTTTTTGCCTGATCTACAAAGACGTACGTGGTCTTGCATTATTCTGATGGAAGATTATGCATTTTCTCTGGATCAATTCTGAATGCTTCATTAAGTGCAGCTTTCAGTTGGTCTAATGGGGAACAGTACTTGTTGGAATTATCATTTGGTTTTATGGAAGGTACTCCCTTAGTAGAGGACTCCTTTCCAATACCACCACATACACAAGATCACCTTTCTTTGGAAGAAGACTGGCCTTTGGTTGGTTGGTGATGGTTCATTTTCCTTGCCCCACAGTCTCTTTCATTCCACATTATTGTGCAGTATCCACTTTTTATCACCCATCACAATTTGTTTTAAAAGCAAAACGTTTTCATTACGTTTAAGTAGAGAATCTCATATAGAAATACTGCCATGGTTTTTTTCACTTATGTGAAACCCAAACGTCAAAGCAATTAATATAACCAAGCTGGTACAAATGACTTTCAGTGCTGGATTTGGACGTTTTGAGTATGTTGGCTATCTCCTGCATGGTTTAATGTTGATTATCTTCAAGCAATATCTCAATTAGATTGCTATCAACTTCAACTGGTCTACCCTACTGTGCAGTACCGTCCAGTGAGAAATCTCCAACACAAAACTTAATAAATCACTTTTGATGAATGTGATCAGTCACCACACTTCCATACACTCTACAAATTTGTTTTGCATCTCAGTTGTGTTTCTAACCTTTCCTGAAGTAATAAAGCATGATATGCTGAAAATGTTGCTTTTTTCATTCCATTTTCAATATTAAAATAGCTACACAAAAATTCACCAATTTTTTTTAAAAGATGCATGTTGATATGAAAGCTGCCACAAAACAATCTAACAAAATTGTTTCAAATGAAGTGAAAGACAACTAAGTGTTCCTAGATCATCTTACAGGAAAAAACCGGAGGAAGCTTTTGGCCAAACCAATAGAAGCACTCTTTCTTGGCTCTGGCTCCAGGGAGGTGTGGCTCTGGATAATGGTTAGAGACCTGCAGCATTGCTGGTCTGATGATGGATGAAGGGGGGCTATGAGCCAAGGAATGCAAATCGTTTGAAAAGAAACTTGATATAAAAAATGGGATTCTTCACCAAAGCCTCAGAAGTGATGTGGCCCTGCTGAAATCTTAATTCCAACAGGGAGATCCTGTTGAACATCGACCCTACAAAACCCCAAGGCAATAAATAAATATTGTTTTCAACCACAATGTGGTAATTTGTTACAGAAGCTAGTACCATGGACTTAAGATTTTCGTCCCACATGTAAGGCAAGGTGAATCCTACTTTCAACTGGAAATTCTAAGAAACGGCTCTGCCAGGAAACTCTGATGAGAAGAAAGGACTAGAAGATCCGCTGCTACAGGAGGAAGTGAAAGCACCTAGTCTTCACGTCTGCTGGAAAGATCGGATCCATGGGAGGAAGCTTCCATCTCTGGTCCTTTCGGCATCTCTCCCTCAGAGCTCAGACCCAGTCCTCCAGGGCCCCACCCCCTCCCCCAGCCTGTGGACTGTGTGCAGCACCCACCTGAGCAGATGACCCCCGCGTCCTGCTTGTGTCTGCAGTAGTGCTGCCCCCAACCCCGGGAAGGGCACTTCCACACGTGAGACTCATTTCCTGTGCAGTTCAAGTCGTTCAGCCAGATGGGTCCTGATCCCGCCCCGAAGTGAGCAGACCGCGTGGCGTTGAGGGCTTCTCCACAGCCCAGCTGCCTACACACCACACGGGCATCGTCCAGGTCCCAGCCGTCATCACAGATGGTGCCCCAGGAGCCCTGGTCAAGGATCTCCACTCTCCCCGCGCAGGGACCTCCCCCGTCCACCAGGCGGAGCTGTCTGCTGTCTGAGGAGAGAGAAATGGGACAATGGGGCGTTAATGGCGGCGGGGGCGGGGAAAATGTTCTTCTCTCCTGTGGGACCCTCACCTGAGCAGTAGGGGGCGCTCTCGTCCGAGGCTACAGAGCCTGCTGGTTCAGACACGGAGTCGTTGCACCTCGGCAGCACCTGGGTCTGGTTTCCTGTAGAAACAGCAATGATCAGAGGATTGGTGGATTGAAGAACAGGAAATCTAATTAAGCTAAATAACGACCTAGTGATAAAGTCTGATATAAACAATGTAACAGTAAGTTTATCATAATCTTAGAGCTCACCATTTCTAGGGAGAGTTGTACTTCTGACAGCACCACAATTGGTTTCAGCCAACCATTGCACTAAGAATAAGTTAAATAAGCTCTTTTGTCTCTAAATCTATCCATAAACAGGAAAAACAAAATAAAATCTTTCCCAAAGGGATCCTACCATTTTTTCATCTACAATGTCTATTCCTAAAAACAATACACATATAAAAGAAATCGCGTAGAAAACCAGGAGGAGAAAGACATTGGAAAGAATTTCCCAAGTTATTCAGCTACTAGAGTTTTCTGATGGAGAATTTAAATAGCCGTGATTGACGGCCTCGTGGAATTAATTGACAAAAGAAATTGACAAAATAACAACAGATAAAAATTCTAGAGCTAAAAAAAAAAATTCTAGAGCTGAAAATCTTAACAGCCATTATTAAGAAATAAAGGATGAGAGTTTCAACACATTAGCTTGGCATAAGGTAGAAACAGCAAACAGAAGATCAGAGGACAAATAGTCTTCGATTTAGAGATACAGGTCACGTAATCAGTGTCCTGGTTGCTGTTGCTGTTGCTCAATCATGTCTGACACTTTTTGAGGATCATATGGACTGTAGTCCACCAGGCGCCTCTGTCCATAGGATTTCTCAGGCAAGAATATTGGAGTGGGTTTCCATTTCTTTCTCCAGGGAATCTTCAAGAACCAGGGGTGGAACTTGTGTTTCCTGACTTGGAGGGTGGGTTCTTTACCACTGAGCCACCAGGGAAGCATGTCCTGTTTATATTTCTATATAATAAATTTTCCTATAAAACTTAGCCACTTAAGCAAAAAAAATATACTTCATTTTGCTTAAGACTTGCTGGGTAAGTAATTTGGGAAAGATCCCACTTGGCAGTTCTGCCTTAGAGTCTTTCATGTGGTTGCACTTAGATGTCATCTTGGGCTGAAGTCATCTGATGACTTGACTGAAATGTGGTTACATAAGGAAATCCCTTGAAGCATTTTAGGGATAAAGAGACATCATGTTTGCAACCTAATTCAGAAAGATTTTACATATTCATGGAGAAATGTGGTTGGAGGGGGACAGAGAACGAAAGACAGAAACAGAGATAGATAGAGATGTCAATTGGGGGGAGAGATTAAAGCAGAATACTAACATTGGGACATCCAGCTAAAGGTCTTCTGGAGTCTTATATTATTCTTACACCTTTTCTGTAAGTCTTAAATTACATTAAAATAAAAAAAAAAGGAAAAGTAAAAACAACTCAGAAATAAATCATTCCTAGGACACTTCGACGAAAAGTGAAGTGAAGTCACTCAGTCGTGTCCAACTCTTTGTGACCCCATGGACTGTAGCCTACCAGGCTCCTCTGTCCATGGGATTTTCCAGGCAAGAACACTGGATTGGGTTGCCATTTCCTTCTCCAACTAAAAGAAATACTTATAAAATCAAAACCAGAAAATGCCTAGGAGCAAAACCTAGCAAAAGATGGGTAAAACTTCTGAGAGAAACTGGAGACCTAACTGAATGGAGGGATATATATAATGTCAATGAATTGGAAGATTCAACATCATCAGTCAATCACCTCAAATTTCTGTGTAGATTAATCTCAAACAAAATACACTTATGCTTTTTTTCTTTTTTGGTGAAAAATGACAAGCTGAGGGATGTCTCTCCTGGTCCAGTGATTGAGAATCAACCATGCAATGCAGAGGACTCAGGTTCGATCCTTGGTGTGAAAACTAAGATCCCACATGCCACAGAGGATCTAAGCAAGAGCTTCACAACTAGGCAGTCCATGTGTCATAACAGATTCCACAAGAAGTAATGAAGATCCATACACTACAACTAATGCTCAACACCACCAAATAAATACATATGTTTTTAAAATGAAAATCTGATTCCAAAATTGAAATAAAATACAAAAGAACAAGAATGACCAACACAGTTGACTTAAAAAGCAACAAAAGTAGAAGAGTTAACAATATAAAGTAACTCTTATACATAAAAATTATCCAGACTTACTATAAAGTTACAATAATTAAGAAAATGCAGTATTGGTGCAAGGATAGACAAATGATACAATGGAATAAAAAAGAGTCTTAAAAAAAGACATATGCTCTTCTTATGACAAAGGTGGCACTGCAGTGGGGAAAAAAGTCTTCTCAGAAAAAGATTCTGAGTCAGTTCGATGTCATATGAAACTTGGTCTTAACTTACATAGATATCAGTTGCAGAAGGGATGCACAATTCTACCCAAGAGAAAAATAATTAAACTTCTACAAGATACTCTTGGAGAATGTTTTTATGGTCTTGGAGTAGACAAAGTTCTTTTTAAAGGATATAAAAAGCATTAAATGTAAAGGAAGAAGTTAGTAAGCGGCAATTTCTTAAGATTAAGAGATTGGCTCATCAAAGGACACCATACAATTAAAAAAATGAAAATGAAAGACGAAAGGTTAAACACACAAGATAAATAACATGTTTGCACCCAAAGTCATTGTCATGGTAAGTTGTAGCATCATTTTTGTAATAGTCAAGAATAGGAAACAACTCAAATCTCTACTATCTATTGTGGAATGGATCAATTCGTGGTCGTGTGATCATTCAAAGACATAGTCTGCTGTAATAAAAATTAATAAAATGCTTCTATAAGCAACATCATGAGTGAATCTCAAATATAATGGTGACTTGATGTTATACACAAAAGAAAACATACTGCATAATTTTATATTCAGTTCAAAAAATGATAAAACACTCTATGGTAGTAGAAGTTAAGAAGGCAGTCTTAGCTGGAGAAGAGGGAGACACAGTCATGGGGAAGCAACCGTAACTGTGGTGCTGGGGATGTTCTCTTTGATGATCTGGGTACATGACTGAAGCCTACACTTACTGCTTGTACATTCTTTTCTATGATTATATTTAAATAACACTGTTACTTAAAAATACATTATTTCCCCTTACCACTTCTTGCCCTGACTTGGAAAATGAATGAACAATGAGAAGAACCACATTTCACCATGAAATATCTGACTTTTGATGCCAGTTTCCTGTCACTCTCTGCTCTTGGGACATTTCACTCCAGGAGCATCCTGAGTACCAGTAGCCCTTCACCCTCTCTTACCTGAGCAGATCACAGAGGCCGTGTTGCCATCGGAACAGTCAGGACCACCCAGGGCAGTCACAGGACAACTCCACAGGAAGAACTCCACCCCAGAACAGTGAAAACGGACTGTTGAGATCTGCTCACTTCCTTCCACACAGCGTGGCTCTCTAGGGGTGGAAACGGCGACTCCACAGCCGAGCTGACGACAGACAACATTGGCATTGGCCAGACTCCAGTGGGAGGCACAGAGCGCTCTCCATCGTCCAGAAAAGTTCATCTCCACCTGCCCCTCACACTGAGAGGAGCCATTTGACATGAGCCGGACTTCTGTGTACATTGGTAGAAGAAGACAGGGTTTCAACAAAGTCTTATTTTCTCACCTGAACAAGGTAAGTGGAGAGGTTATAAACCTGATCTACAGCTCACCTGAACAGACAATCTGAACAGCTCCACTGTGGTGACACCTGCTCCCTGGACAGGGCACTCTGGGGCAGGACCAGAGCTCAGGCTCCTCCCCCTCACACCTGAACTCTTCAGCCCAGACCCGGCTATCTGACTCTCTGAAGGGCACGTGTCCCAGGACAGACACAGCCTTGCCACATCCCCGTTCTGCACAGATGACCTGGGCAGTGGGGAGTGTGAAGTTTCCATCAGACACTGGGGTCCAGTCTTCTCCAGAATGAACTTCTACTCGCCCTGAGCAGGGTCCTTCTCCTCCAGCCAACCGCACAAATCCTAAGAGAAACAAACAAGCAAACCCAGTGAATGCTCTTGATCCTGACTTGACAAATGAAAACAGCAGATCACAGGCAATGATGTGAATGCTTTTCTTTTCCAGGAGCGGGGCATGGAGAGAGAAGTTGATAGTTGGTTTCAGAATTGCCTTTTCATGAACAAGATTCAGAAGAGAAATACAGAAGAATTTGCAGGGTCAGTTTGGGGTGACTGTATCCCAACAATGTATACTCTGAGAATGGTTAAAAATATGAATTCCTTATCTACAGGACTGGAAACTACAGAGCTCAAGACCTATCATCAGAAATGGCTGAATACCAGGAACATGTACTTTATCATTGGTTGGAGGAGTGAATTTTTCACATTTAGGAGCCCAGGACTACAGAGCCCAAGGAAATTGCATAATGTGTTGGCACTCAAACATCAATGCAGACATATAAAGAACAGAACCACCCCAGAAAGGTATGGACTATGACATAGTAGAGATCTGTCATCTAGACAAAGTTAGAAAATTTTCCTGAGACCTGTGAGGCTATTATTTTGAATAGTTTTCTTTCCCAGGGGCTAGTCCTCAAGTGACTTAGGTAAGGAGAATCATGAAGCAGGATCTAAGAGTGCATGCCAACCTGTAGGAAGGTTGTCTGGGAGAAGAAATATAGACATTATAAATAATCAACATTTATGATTTTTATATTTTTCTGGTAATTTTTAATGGCAAAAATTCCAAGAATTTCTTAGGTGACTTCAGTGGGAAAGAACATGAGTTAAGAAAGCTCTGAGAGTCATAGGAGAGGGGGTGTGGTCCTAACCATCACTCTTGAAACCCCAGGATTTGTCAGTAACTTTGGGAGAGAGTGAGTTCTGATTGGAAGTTTCAGGACTGTGAGTTTGCCAAACAGTTCCTACTACAGGTATTTCTTCTGACTCAGAAATCACAAAAAAATGCTAAAGGGTGATATTTAACTGCTTTTAACTCTATTATTGTGCTTTTTCTGTATTCATATTTGAGATCAAGATGATATAAAAGGACATTCCCCTGCTCTCATTCTCCCACAGAAACAGGGTGCCCCCAGCAACATGCATACTAACTTCAGACAGAACTGTGGACCCAGAATCAGCTCCATGATGTTGCTCCAACCCTGCACCACCATGGTCCTGGGCAGTCCTTTCTGCCCAGATATCCAGAAGGAGGCACAACCTGTTGGCAAACCTGATAATAGGAGGGCAAACTGCAGACCTGAGTACGGATTATGAAGCAGCCCTTTGACTTAGGTCCAGACCCATTCTACCACCATAGGGAGGCAATCCTGACCATGCAGGAACCCAGAGAAAACCACACCCATCCATGCCTTTGCTACACACCCACTGACCGTAGACCCCAAAGCAGCTCCAGGAGCAGCCACATAACCTGACTCCAGCTTTGCTAGTCCATGATCCCAGAGGCAGTCCTATCAGTTCAAGGACAAGGCAATAAATATTTACTTGTGGAAACCAGTCTATAAAGTCTGGAAGAAGTGTCTGCTCCTTCAAATGCACAGTCACCAGTGCAAGCCTACACAGATCATGAAGAATCTAGCAAACATGACACCATCAGAGGAAACTAATAAACTCCAAAACTGATCCTAAAGAAATAGAGATCTATGAACTACTTGATACAAAATTCAAATTCATTGTTTTGAAGCTCAGTGACCTACAAGAGAATGCAGAGAGACAAGTAAACACAATCAGGAAAACTCTACATGAACAAAATGAGAAGCTTCATTAAGAACCAGAAAACATAAATAAAAGAACCTAACAGAAATTCTGGAGCTCAAGGATTCAATATGAATTACAAATCCAAGGGAAAGCATCAAGGAAACTCTATCATGGAAACCAAAGAATCAGTAAGGTTGAAGACATTCCATTTGAAATTAGCAGGTTAGAAAAACAAAAAGAAAAAACCGTGAACAGAATACATAGCACATATGGGATACCACTAGCAATATACATATATATTTGAGAATCCCAGTAGCAAAAAAGAAAGAAAGGAGCAGAAAGCTTATTCAAAGAAATAATAACTGAGAAATTCCCAAATCTAGGGAGGGAAATGGACATCTTGATTCATGAAGCCTATGAGTTCCCAAATAGGTGGAACCCAAAGAGGTCCACACCAAGACATGCTATGATTAAATTACCAAAATTTAAGAAAAAGAGAAATTTTTGAAAACAGAGAAAAAGCGACGTGTCATCAAGAAAAACCCTTTAAAACTAGAAACCTGAAGGCCAAGAGAGCAGCATGATACATCAAAAGTACCACAAGAAACAAACCTTGCCAACCCAATCATCAGAGCTTTACATGGCTAAACTGTCTTTTAAAAATGGGAGTATTAGATACATACACACACACAAAAGGGCTTCCCAGGTTTCTCAAAGGTAAAGAATCAGCCTGCCATTGCAGGAGACACAGGTTCAAACCCAACCACCACTACCACCAAAATAGCAATAATATATGCATATTATATGTTATACAATATGTGTGTGTATATACTATGTAATGTATACATGTTATATATACATTTGTGTGTGTGTTAGTTGTTCAGTCATGTCCAACTCTGTGCGACTCCAAGGACTGTAGCCCACCAGGTTCTTCTGTCCATGGAATTCTCTAGTCAAGAATACTGTAGTGGGTAGACAATCCCTTCTCCAGGGATCCTCCCAACCCAGGGATCAAACCTGGGTATCCTGCCCTGTAGGAAGATTTTTTACCATTTGAACCACCAGGCTCAAATGAAATATATGTCATATATATAAATGACAAGCAAAATCTGAGGGATTTCATCATCACTACATTACCAAAGTGCTAAAAGGAGTTTTTCAAGTTTAAATGCATAAACATGGATTAAAACAAGATCCAACTACATACTGTGTATAAGAGACTCACTTTAGATTTCGTGACTCAGGTAGGCTGAAAGTGAACAGGTGGAGAAACAGATGCCATGCAAACAATAACCAAAAGAGATCAAAGTCAGGCAAAAGAGACTTTAAGTCAAGAACTGTCACAAGAGACAGTTCAGCTGGAAGATATAACAACTACACATATATATGCACCCAACATTATAGCATTTCAATATGCAAGACAGCATGGACAGCTCTTAAGGGAGAAGTAGAAGCAATACATTAACAGTAGAAAACTTCAATATCCCACTCTCTATAATTAACAGATCATTCAAACAGAAAATCAATATGCGTTCTTCTCAAGCACACATGGAATATTTTCCAGGGTAAATGACATGCTAGGCTACAAACAAGTCTTAACAAATTCAAGAAAATTTGAATCATTCCAAGGATCTTTTCTGACCATAGTGGAATGAAACTAAAAGTCAACAAACTAAAAGTCTGTAAGAAAACAGAAAAATCAGGAATAGATTGAAAGTAAACAATATACATATTTTAGATTGTATTTCAGAATTGTACTTTCTATATCTATAATGAATGCCATTGGACTTTTGAGAGGGATTGCATAGAACCTGTAGATCACTTTGAGTAGTGTAGACATCTTAACAATATAGATTCTTCCAACCCATGAACACAGGATGCTTTTTCATTTATCTATATCTTCATTAATTTCTTTCATATATGATTTATAATTTTGAGAGAAGGTGGCATGCTGCAAAAAGAGAAGGAGAAGGGAATAAGAAGTAAGCAGAAATCAAGTAAGGCCTAATTTGCAGAGTTCTGAGTTTCAAAAGCCTCAATCTGTATAAAATACACAAGTATTGGGGGGAAAGAGTTGTTAAATTAGTAATTAGCATATTTCATTGCACTCTGCCCCTCCTGTATGCCACCTAACTGTTTCATCCTTTCCTATTTCTCCCACCTCAGACAAGCAAACACAATTTTAAAACATACGGATGGATGGCAAAGAAAATGGAAAAAGGAAAGCAACTGCTGTAGAAGTAGAGTTTAATCTGGGTATGTGGCAAGCAAAAGTGGGATAACAAGAAGTTTTGAAGTTAAAGTAGAGAAACCAAAATAAAAATTTATCACTTTGCCACCCAAGGAACATATTTTGAAGAGAATGCAATATAATTCAATGAAAAACATTGTTTGATTCATCAAGTAAAATTCCCTGCTATTTGACTGTATTATATTAGTGTCTATATTCTGACTATTTATTGCTAGAATTCTTTCTGTTAAAGGACAACTAGCAATGCCCAACATCCAATCAAAAGTTACAAGGCTTTCTAAAAAAGAAAAATGAAACTCATAGCAAAATTTTAAAAGAGCAATCACTAAAGACAGATTCCAGAATAACAGAAATTATTTAATTGACTGCTAATAAAGACACTAATATATATATGCTTAGCTAAAATAAAACAGAGAGAAAAAACTAGAAAATAGCCAAATGGAACTTCTAAACCTGAAAAATCAATATATGGAATGAAAAATTGTCTGGATTAGCATAAAAAGAGGTTAGAGATGGCAGAACAAAAAAAGGGGGTGGGGAAATTAAACACCCATCAATAGAGACTATCCATACTGAAGCAGAGAGAAAAAAAGGGCAGAAAACAAACCATGAATGGGAATTCTGTGGCACTTGGGACAAGAGTAAACCATGTAAAAATATGTATATTTGGAGACTCAGAATGAGGGATGAGTAGAAAACTAGTTGTAAATAATGGATGGAATTTTCCCCAAATTTAATGAAAGCTATAAACCAAGCCAAAAAGCTAAACAAAGTCTAAAAGACAAAAATAAGGAAAACTACCTCAGACTCCTGATAATATAATTTTGGAAAACCAGTGATAAACCAAAAAAAGAAAAAGCGAGTGCCATGAAACATTGACATGTTATGTAAAGGGGGACAAAAATAAGTATTACTGGCTATTTATTAGAGGCAATTCTAGCCATAGGCCAACATAAAAATATCTTCAATGTCTGTCACAAAAATTTCTAAACTGGAACACAGTCACTGATGAAAATATTTTTAAAATTATTAAAAGTTGAAATATTTTCGTATAAAAAAGATGATAGAATTTGAGACCACCAGACCATCACTACACACAAAAAAATGTTCCAGTAAGGTATTCAAGTGATAACATGTGAAAACTTCAGTCTACCCAAAGCTGCAAAGACTGCTCTAAATGATAATTCTGTGGGTAAATACAAAAACTATTGCACATTTTTGAGATAATAGAATATTTAAGACAAAAATAATAGCAACATTTTATGACTTATTAATTTGTTTTATTATTTGTTAAGTGACAAACTGTCATTATAAGGGCTTCCCTAAAATTTCAGTTGGTAAAGAATCTGCCTGCAATGTAGAAGACTCCAGTTCAATTCCTGGGTCAGGAAGATCTGCTGGAGAAGGGATAGGATACCCACTCCAGTATTCTTGGGCTTCCCTGGCGGTTCAGCTGGTAAAGAATCCACCCGCTATGCGGGAGGCCTGGGATCGATCCCTGGGTTGGGAAGATCTCCTTTGGGAAGGGAAAGGCTACCCACTCCAGTATTCTGGCCTGGAGAATTCTATGGACTTTATAGTGAATGGGGTCGCAAAGAGTCGGACATGACTGAATGACTAACTTTCAGTTTTCCCTTATCATTTAAAGGTAAAATATGAAAGATGGCAGAGTATAATGACTTAAGCACACCTCCTCTCACAAAAGCACCAAAATCACAACTAACTGCTGAACAACCATCAACAAAAAAGAGTATAACCTATCAAAAACGATATTCTACATCCAAAGACAAAGAAGAAGACACAATAAGATGGTAGGAGGGATTCATTTACAATATAATCAAATCTCATACCCACCAGGTAAATTATTAACAAACTGGAAAATAATTATATGACAGATTCCCCACAGAACGTTTCTGAAACTCAGGTCAAGCTCCCCACCCTGGGGGTCTGGCATCAGGAAGAGGAGTCCCCAGAGCACTTGGTTTTGAAGGACAGGGGGCTTGATCACAGGAACTCTGCAGGAATAAGGGAAGGAAGTGAAGGGAAAGTCGGTCAGTCATGTCCAACTCTTTGTGACCCCATGAACCGTAGCCTGCCAGTCTCCTCTGTCCACGGAACTCTCCAGGCCAGAATACTGGAGTGGGTAGCCTGGAGTTGGTGATGGACAGGGAGGCCTGGTGTGCTGCGATTCATGGGGTCACAAAGAGTCGGACATGAATGAGTGACTGAACTGAACTGAATTGAGCCTTTCCTTCCTCCGGGGGATCTTCTCAACCCAGGGATTGAACTCAGGTCTCCTGAATTGCAAGCACATTCTTTACTGTCTGAGCCACCCGGAAGGCCCAAGAATACTGGAGTGGGTAGCCTATTCCTTCTTCAGTGGATCTTCCCAACCCTGGAAATGAACCAGGATCTCCTGCATTGTACACAGATTCTTTACCAGCTGAGCTCCTAGGGAAGTCCATTGGGGTCCAGGGGAAAAACCATGACTTCCCAGAAGCCAAGGCCAGACAGACCTGCTTGTCTTATAGAGTCTGCTGGGGAGGTGGGGGCAGCTGTGGCTCACTGCAGGGACAAGGACATTGGTGGCACAAGTACCAATGAGTACTCATGGGTGTGAGCTCCCCTGGAGGCTGCCATTTTGACACCAAGACCTGGCCCCACACGACAACCTGCAGGCTCCAGTAATGGGATGCCTCAGATCAAACAACCCACAGGGCAGGAACACAGCCCTGCCCGTTAGCAGATAGGCAGTCTAAAGTCTTCCTGAGTCCACAACTACCTCTATACACATCTTTTGGCATGGCCCTTCACAACAGAAGATCAAGAACTAGCTCCACCCACTAGTCAGCAGGCACCAATCCCTCCCATCAGGAAGCCTGCCCAAGCCTCTAGATGACTCTCACCCGTCAAGGGGCAGACACCAAGAGGAAGAAGAATGACAGTCCTCCAGCCTATGGAAGAGAGACTATAAACACCAGAAAGTTAGACAAAATGAGACAACAGAGGAATATATTTCAGACAAAGGAACAAGATAAAATCCCAGGAGAACAACTAAGTGAAATGGACATAGGCAATCTGCCTGGAAAAAAATGCAGAGTAATGATAATAAAGATGATCCAAGACTTCGGAAAAAGAATGGAGGCGTGGAATGAAACGATGCAAGAAATGTTTAGCAGAGAGCTATAAGATATACAGAACAGAGTTAAAGAATAATACAGTAAATGAAATGAAAAGTGTACTAGAAGGAATCAACAGCAGAATAAATGAGGCAGAAAAACAGATAAGTGAGCTAGAAGACAGAATGGTGAAAAGTCACTGTTGTGGGACAGAAAAAAGAATGAAAAGATGTGAGGACAGTGTAAGAAACTTATGGGACAACATTAAATGCACAAACATTCACCTTGTAGGGGTCCCAGAAGGAGAAGAAAGCTGAGAAATATTTGAAAAGATAATACCTGAAAACTTCTCTAACATGGGAAGGGAAATAGTTACTGAAGTCCAGGAAGCACAGAGTCCTAAATGGGATAAACCCAAGAAGGAACATATCAAGACTCACAATAACCGAATTTACAAAAGCTAAAAACAAAGAGAAACTATTAAAAGCAACAAGGGAAAAGCAACAAATAACTTAAAAGGAGTCCTCCTAAGTTTATCAGCTGATTTTTCAGCAGAAACTTTGCAGGCCAGAAGGGAGTGACATGATATATTTAAACTGATAAAAGAGGGAAACCTACAATCAAGAATACTCTACCCAGCAAGGCTCTTGTTCAGATCCTATGGAGAAATCAAAAGCTTTACAGACAAGAAAAAACTAACAGAATTCAGCACCACTATACCAGCCTCTAAGAACTAAAGGAACTTTTCCAGGCAGAAAATTAAAAGGCCAGAGAAGAAAAAAGAAAAGTATCAATGAGAAAGCTTATCAGTAAAAGCAAGCATACTATAAAGTTAGGAAAGCATTCACACACAAATATGATACCAAAACTAGCAATTGTGAGGAGAGTAAAAATGCAAGATATCGGAAACACACTGGAAAATAAGAGACCAGCAACTTACAATAGACTGCATATCAAAACCTCATGGTATCCACAAACAAAAAATCTACAGCATCTATTCACACAATAAAGAAAAAGGAATTCAAACTCAACATTAAAGATAGCCATCAAATCATGAGAAGAGAACCAAAGAGGAAGGGAAGAAAAAAAGACCTACCAAAAAAATACAAAGCAATTAACAGAGTGTCACTAAGAACATACATTTCCATAATTCCCTTAAATGTACACTGATTCAACGCTCTAACCAAAAGACATAGATTGGCTGGGTGAAAACAAAAACAAGACCCATATATATGTATTGTCACTTGTCCGTGGGTCCTCACACTCCATTTTGGAGGCAACACTGCTTGGATCAGGGTATTCTATTGGCACCTCCCCCAAGTACCCACCTGCTGATACTCTGTCTCTCTAGGACCTGTGAGTGTAATAAACTCACATCTCTCCTTACCTGAACCTCTCATATATCCCCTCTTAGAGCTGCACTTGTCTGACCATCCCATGAAAAAAATGCAAAAAACTACCATGGTACTACTAGTACATTAACCTAATTAGTGTAGGTTCACCCAGGCAGTTGTACAAGTATGAAACATTTGATCTCACCTCACTGCCTCCTGTGACACATCACACAGACCTGAAGGGTGCAGTGTACACTGGGTCTGGAGCCTTTACTGTTCAGGGCCAAGCAAGCCCTTCTGCTCCCTTGAACACCTAATGCTCTAGGAATAACTGTGTGACTGGAATCTTCACCCACATATGTACTAAAGTCCACAATCCATATTCTTATAGTTAAGCTGGGAGTGAGACTAAGGCTTTTTCTGCTGGAGATCCCGTTCCAGACCAGACAAGCCTTACCTGAGCAGACTGCTCCAGCATCCTGATCATGGGAAAGGCCCTCAGGACGATAGTCTTTAACAGTAGAATGACTACACTCCATGATAGCTGATTCTGTCCCTCTGCAGTAAATAACAGAATACCAAATGGGGCCAACTGCTGGTCCAAAGTGAGCTCCTTGGGGAGCATCAATAGCAGCTCCACACCCCAGCTGTCTACACACAACAGTTGCCTCTTCTAAGCCCCACTTGTAATCATTCACTGTGCCCCAGTCTTCTTGGTGCTTCACTTCCACTCTCCCCTCACAGCGGTGACCTCCATCCTTCAGCCTCAGCTCCAGATCTGCAAGAGAGACACAGACACAGATGCATGACTGGTCTTAGGATACCATTCGGTAGTGTACTGCCAAGTAATAAAAAATGAACACTCTGATCTCTGGGAAAAATTCCCTGTGTACAGCATTTGTTGACTTCTGTGGTATATATATTCCCACCATGGCCAACTCTAAGCTCCCAAAGTGCCATCACTGAACCCGGAGTTGGATGGGAGGCACCAGGTGTTTCTCAAGAGCCTGTAGAGACAGCTCCAGGGATACCACCGAGGACAGACCTTCGGAGACTCTGCTTTCTGCCCTCCCTGTAGATGTGCCCAAGGCTACAAGGGCCCAGCTTCCCCGTCTCAGTTACAACTCATGGCCTGAGATCTAGGGAAGAATTCTCCGTCTCGTTCCCCGTCCATAGCATCTCATCCAGCTTAGGAACAAAGGGCTGGGATGACAGTCTCCAAAGTGTCCCAATGTTTTCTGCTGCCTGGTATCCACATCCTTGTGTAATCCCCACACTCGAATGTACCTAGTACCATGCATGTAACAGATGGAATCTGGCAAAAGTGATGAGATGTCACTTACGAGATTAGATTTCAGTTCAACAACCCACCAAAGTCTGAATGCTACTAACAACCAGGTAAGTACATGGGGGATATCCTCTCTTGGTTGAACCTTCAGATGATTGCATCCTTGTCAGACATCATGACTCCGAGGACCCAGGTAAGCCATGTCAATTCTTGACCCATAGAAAGTGTGAGATACTAGGTGTTTCCTGACTTAAGCTGACGAATTCAGCAGTAATTGGTTGCACAACAACGCATAACTGATGCAGGGCTTCCTTCCAGAGTCAGAAGACAGTAGGTGAACAAGCTGGAGGTTTATACGTGAGCCTTCACTACTTCATCCAGGTGAGACTTCTTCCTGTGTGACCAGGTCTGCTACCTGGGCCCACCTGGAACTGGGACCCAAACCACCTCTCTCTATCACATAAGGTCTCACCCAGTGTCCCAGGCTCCTGTCTGCCTGTCAGGAACTGAGGAGTTCCCTGAGACCTTGATCAGCTCCATTAGCTTTAAATTCGGATCAGAAAATGAGAATTTTTCTTACAATCTAACAAGACATTGTCCCTGGGACACCCTTAACACCACTTAGATCTCTGACCCTCCCCATGTGCTCTCACTCTGGAAACCAAAGTGGTACATCACAGAGGGAACATCTGGGGAAATGCTGAACCAGCAAAGATCCTGGTATATAATCAGATCAGGCAGGCAGCCACCCAAAAACCAGAGTCTGGCTGGTTGAAAGACAGAAATTATTTATCTCCTTACAGTTCTGGAGGCTGATAAGTCCGAGATCAACGTGCTGGCAAGGCTGTGTTCATTCTGAGATCTCTGCTGTTCACTTGTAGCCATGGCTCCCTCACTCTGTGCTCACCTGGCCTTTCCTCAGGACAGATGCACAGGGAGAGAGGGAAGGAGATCTGTCTCATCCTTTTCTTATAAAGTCACCTATTGGATCAGGGCCACATCCTTATGACCTTATTTAACCTTGGTGTTAGTGGTTTAGTTGCTAAATTGTGTCAGACTCTTGCGAAGTCATGGACTGTAGTCTGCCAGGCTCCACTGTCCATGGGATTTCCCAGGCAAAAGTACTGGAGTGGGTTGCCATTTCCTTCTCCAGGGGATCTTCCTGACCCAGGGATCAAACTTGCCTCTCCTGCATTGGCAAGAGGATTCTTTACCACTGAGCCACCGGGGAAGCCTATTTAACCCCAATTACTTCCTAAAGAACCTATCTCCAGTTAGGTTAGGGGCTAGGATTCAACATATTAATTATGGAGGGACACAGTTTACTCCACAGACCCAGGGAGGTCCATTCTAGGAAGGAAATACAGATACTTGGGCAGAGGTAAGCGAAACAGTAGAAGTAGAGAGACTTCTACTATGGTGCTTGCTCGGATTTTTTAGAACTCTGACACTGATGTAAGAATAAGGATTGAAAAGGATCCTGAAAGCACACAAGAAGCTACTTTTATTAATACTAAATAATTAAAATGTTATTAATGATAAAATTATCTGTGGAGAAGCAAGTCTTTTTTAAGTACTGTAAAGTCAGAAAATAATAAGACAATGTCCTTGCCTACATGGAGCTTTTATCTAGTTTATGACACAAACACATAGGTGATTTCATTACTGTGAAGAGTTCTAGGAGATCTTGTTGGTAATGGTGGGCTTGCTTATTGAGGCTACTTTTTCTCTGAAAAAGTAGAATTGACTTACTAAAAATTATCTAAAAGTACTAAAGACTTGATAAAATAGAAGGGGAAAATCAGCCCAAATCTAAAGGGATCTTGTAAATTTATTGAGTTTTAAACAGACAGAAAACATTAAAAAAAAAAAAAAACTAACCAGAAATTCTGGAGCTGAATAATACAATGAGTGAACTGAAGAATTCAATACAGAGCACCAAAAACAGACTTGGCTATCAGATAGAGAAGGAGAAATACCATATGATATCCCTTATATATGAATCCAAAAAGAAATGTTAAAAATGGACTTATTTACAAAGCAGGAAGAAACTCACAGATTAGAGAACTTAACTTATGGTTGCCAAGAGAAAAGAATGAAGGGAAGGGATATACTCAAGGCATTTGGGACCGACTCCTACACACTGCTGTATTTAAAATGGTTGATCAACAAGGGCCTACTGTACAGCACAGTGAACTCTACTGAATGGTATACGGCAGCCTGCATGGGAGGGGAGTTTGTGGAAGATGGATACACACAGATATATATGTATGGCTGAGTTTCTTTGCCGTTTACCTGAAGCTATCACAATATTGTTAACTGGCTATACTCCAATATGAAACAAAAAGTTTTTAAAAATGCAGACTTGACCAAGCAGAAGACTTAATGAAATAAAACAAAGATCAGTTGAAATTATTCAATCAGAGGAGCAAAAAAAATGCAAAGGAGTAAAGAAAATCTACAGGAATTATGGATGCCATTAGAAGAAACAAGGTATCCAAGATGCCTGCACAGTCATATCTGACTCTTTGCAAACCCATGGACTGTAGCCAGCCAGGCTCCTCTGTCCATGGGATTCTCCAGGCAAGAATACTGGAGTGGGTTGCCATGCCCTTCTCCATGAGATCTTTCTGACCCAGGAATGGAACCCGTGTCTCTTACATTTCCTGCATTGGTAGGTGGCTTCTTTACCGCTAACACTACCTGGAAAGACCAATGCTTGGGTTCTAATTTTACTTGTGCTACTTACAAAAATCTTATCTGTTTTATTTAGGCAAGTGATTTAACATTGTTTTGCCTCAGTTTCCTGATCTGTTTTTTTGAGATAAATGTACTCTGCCTTGTAAGACTGTTGTGCACTCAAATTCATATAGGTAACATCTAGTGGAGGTGATGGAATTCCAGCTGAGCTATTTCAAATCCTAAATGATGATGCTGTGAAAGTGCTGCACGTAATATGCCAGCAAAGTTGGAAAACCCAGTAGTGGACACAGGACTGGAAAAGGTCAGTTTTCATTCCAATCCCAAAGAAAGGCCATGTCAAAGAGTATTCAAACTACCACACAGTTGCACTCATATCACACACTAGCAAGGTAATGCTCAAATTCTCCAACCCAGGCTTGAACAGTACATGAACCATGAACTTCCAGAACTCCAAGCTGGATTTAGAAAAGGCAGAGAAACCAGAGATCAAATTGCCAAAATTCGTTGGGTCACTGAAAAAGCAAAAGAGTTCCAGAAAAAACATCTACTTCTGCTTCATTGACTACACCAAAGCTTTTGACTGTGTGGATCACAACAAATTGTGGGAAATTCTTAAAGTGATGGGAACACCAGACCACCTTATCTGCCTCCTGAGAAATCTGTATGCAGGTCAGGATGCAACAGTTAGAGCTGGACATGGAACAACAGACTGGTTCCAAATTGGGAAAGAAGTAAGTCAAGGCTGTTTATTGTCATCCTGCTTATTTAACTTATATGCAGAGTATATCATGCAAAATGCCAGGCTGAATAGAGAACAAGCTGGAAACAAGATTGCCCGGAGAAGTATCAATAACCTCAGATATACAGATGACACCACCCTTATGGCAGAAAGTGAAGAGGAACTGAAGAGCCTCTTGAAGAAAGTGAAAGAGGAGAGTGAAAATGTTGGCTTAAAGCTCAACATTCAAAAAACTAAAACATGGCATCTGGGCCTATCACTTCATGGCAAACAGATGGGAAAACAATGAGAACAGTGACTGACTATATTTTGGGGGGCTTGAAAATCACTGCAGAATGTGACTACAGCCATGAAATTAAGACACTCACTCCTTGGAGAAAAGCTCTGACCAACCTAGACAGCATATTAAAAAGCAGAGACATTACTTTGCTGACAGAAGTCCATCTAGACAAAGCTATGGTTTTCCCACTAGTCATGTATGGATGCGAGAATTGAACCATAAAGAAAGCTGAGCACTGAAGAATTGATGCATTTGGACTGTGGTATTGGAGAAGACTCTTGAGAGTCCCTTGGCCTGCAGGGAGATGAAAGCAGTCAATCGTAAATGAAATCAGTCCTGAATATTCATTGGAAGGACTGATGCTGAAGCTCCAATACTTTGGCCACCTAATGGGAAGAACTGACTCATTTGAAACGACCCTGATACTGGGACAGATTGAAGGCAGGAGAAGAAGGGGAAGGGAGGATGAGATGTTTGGATGGCATCACCGACTCGATGGACATGAGTTTGAGCAAGTTCCAGGAGTTGATGATGGATAGGGAAGGCTGGCATGCTGCAGTCCATGGGGTCACAAATCGGCAGCCACAACTAAGCGACTGAACTGAACCGGAGTTGTAGTCACAGTCGTAGTATGCTGCTGCTGCTGCTAAGTCGCTTCAGTCGTGTCTGACTCTGTGCGACCCCATAGACGGCAGCCCACCAGGCTCCTCCATCCATGGGATTTTCCAGGCCAGAGTTCTGCAGTGGGTTGCCATTGCCTTCTCCGACAGTCATAGTATAGAGAGCTCCAATATAAATGATGCCGAAATGACAAGCATCAATTTAAAAAGCACAAATGTCATGAGCAAGCAATGAAGGAGGAAGTGAAGCATTAAAATAGTGAATATATGCTAGTTTTTGCCCATGAAACTGGATAAGATTTTAAAGCTTGGTAAAAAGCAAATGTTGGTGAGGGTAAGTGGAAACTAATGTTCTCACACAATATTAATGGAAATAAAACTCAGTTCAAACGTTTCCAAAAGCACTTACTCTCTATGTACCAAAAGCCTTAAGGATATTCACAGCCCATGAAACAAGAGTTCCACCCAAAGAACATCATTAGAGAAATAATCATGAATGGTCCTTACATTTCAATACAGAAAAGCTCAGAGCACCTTTTTTCATAATAGCAGAAATGTTGAAAACTACTAAATGCCTGATAAAATAAAATTTACATTTTAGGGCAGGATGAGAAATATGGGAAACCGGAGGATGGAAGAGAGGACCCAGAGAGAGGCAGGCAGGTGCACAATAATCTCCGATCTGGTGACTTGCAGCGGCCATGACGCCCAGCCCTGTGGGACCCTGTGTGCTTCACAGACCATCACACTCAGTCCCTGCTCAGCAGCCCCATTCCTCTCACACAGACAGGCTCCACACCCTCATACAGCCTCATGCCACAGACACCCTCACATGCACCCTCACACACTACACATACACACACACAGGGAGAGAGACACAGAGAGAGAGAGACAGAGAGAAGCACAGAGCCTACAAGAGCATAGACACAGGAAACACAGGGACCCTGGGGCAGTGCTCACATACCAGGCACATGGAGCCTGTGGGAATAGCCCAGAGTCCCAGCTGAGCTCAGTCACTGGACCTTCCACACACTGGGAGCCACTGGGACTCCTAGAGCCTCCCTGAGAACAAGGGAAACAGTGGAGGGACTCAGGCTGACCCAGCTCGGTCCAGACCTAACCTCATTTCTCTGAAAAATCTGCCGCCATGACCAGTGGACCCCCCACAGGAGAGGGACCAGTATTCACAGTCTATGTGGCTGCTTTTTGGTCAAAAACACTGAGGCGCAGCTCCAGAACTCCAGACACCTTTCCCTTCACCAAGGCATCCTCTCCCTGCTGTGGACCCAGGACAGAGGGGCAGCTCTTACCTTGACCACACACCACGGTGCCGAGGAGGAGGACACAGAGTCCCTGGAGGGAGAGGTGTCGGCTCAGAGCCATCCTGATCCCACGTCCTCAAGGTCACAGTCCCAGCTGCAGGATCAGCCTGTGAGGAGGCATCAGGGTGCCGACCGGGGTCTATATAGACCATCCCCTACATCCTCCCTCCTGAGAGCCAATAGCGACACCTTTCACCATTTCAGGCACTGTTGGAGGCTGCATCTGCCCCTTTCTGAAGCTCAGACACCAATGAGCTTCTGAATCTTCAACATTTCCTTATATGAGAAATATGGTCCTTTGACCTCCTGCTTCCGTGGTCCCTGAGAGCCGGGCTCCGAGACCGAGGCTGGTGTAGAAAAGTTGCATCAAAAAGCATGAGTGATATTTTCTCGTCTGATCACCCTGACCAATACCATAGACTGTGAGATCTGACAGGGTCAGAGGACGGGATCTGTTGGCCCATGGAGAATATCTCTGTTGGAATCAAGCATTGATCTTCCCTGGGACTGAGCTCAGGGACAAAGAAGAGACCTACAAGAAAGCTAGAAATGCAAGAATATTTATCAGGCCAGCGGAAAGTGAGGACCAGGAGCACAGGGATTCATAGGTGAGCACGGAGGCAGTGAGGTGGGACCCATCGAGTGGAGGGATGAGTTTGCTGGTCTCTTCCCCTCTTCCCGGAAGGATCTGGAGCCTGGGTGCTGGAGCACATGCATGCATTCTCAGTTGTGTCTGGCTGTTTGCAACCCCATAGACTGTAGCCCTCCCAGGCTCCTCTGTCTACAGGATTTCCCAGGCAAGAATACTGGAGTGGCTTGCCATTTCCTTCTCTGGGGAATCTTTCCGACTCAGGGATTGAACCCATATCTCCTGTGTCTTCTGCATTGGCAGATGGGTTCTTTACTGCTGAGCCACCTTGGAAGTCCTATAAGGGATTTTTCAGCCACATTAAATCCCTTTCCCTATATTTCATTTCAGTTTATGTGAAATATCCCTTTCAGCTAGTCACCAAACAATGCTTCAAGAGAGAAAGAGTTTGCTGTTATAGGAAACAAAGAGAAAGTAGGAGTCGTCTTTCAACTCCAGCCTGCCAAAATAGGATTTGAGGATCTCTAGAATAAAACAGGTAGTTTAGAAAGACTTAGATTTCCTAAACTTAACATTTTCCCCCTTTGCATATTGACAGTTTGGTTTGATAAGATTCATTATAAGCCATTACTAAAGAAGATGCAAAATATAATTAAAGGGAACTGCCCCAGACAGAAGGATAAATAGAAAGTATTCTGCTACATGGTAGCTGCAGGCAAGGGGTCAAAGAAGAGGCCTGTGAAGCAGAAAAGAGAAGGGGTTCGTGCTGCCTGAAACTATCAGTGACCCCACCTCCTTCATTCTACATTTAAGAGGAAACGCGGCAACAAGAATGGAAGCCCGAGTGGATGAGGGGACAGATCAAAGCAGAAGGGGCTGAAATTCAGTTTGGCCATTGCTGCCTTCTGCTGTTTCCACTGATCAGAAGAAGTTCCCAGATGGTAACCAGAAAGTAGTCCTGGGGTGAATAGAGACTGAGAAGGACGTTAAGGGGATATAAGATAGTGACAAAACTCAAGGTCGCTAACATGCTACCCCACGTGCCTCATGCCCTCTCAGGCTAAAGATTCCCATGATGCATCCCTGTGGTCCACACAAGCCCACACTGAGGCCCCCTCACCCTGAGCCTCATCATTTCAGCAGAGATGGGGGAAGGACACATCTGTGACACACACACTTCAGAATCCCCACCAGAGCTCAGAAATGGATGACTCCATGCACCCCCACCACACACACCTTAAGGTCTCAGTGAAGCCAACATTGAGGGAAGCTGTGGGCCAGTCCACAGCCCTGTCACATTCCCCACCAGATGGGCCCCTCATCCTGGTCAGCAGACATAGCTTCTCTGTCCTGTCATGCCCGCCCTTCCTATTTGAGACTCAGGTAAATGAAAAGGGAGAAAAGTCAATTGAACACATTTTTTTCACTCTCTCTATTTAAATGTGCTGATATTTTATTTTACAACAGTCACTTTCTTGTTCTGTGTTCCTCTCACTTTCAAGCCCCCATCTGTACATGAACTCCATCTCCCTCTGGATGCTTGACACAGTAGTGATAATAACTGATTAGAAATGTCAGAACCAGAATATAAACTCAGGGGCCGGAGTAGGACCAGGATCTGCTCTGTCACATAGAGTTGATGCTCTACTCCCTCTGGGGCCCAGAGTCATCATTCCTTACCCAGTTATGGACTCCACAGCATCACCAGAATCCTGAGGCAGACACCTAGAACACAGGACGTGCTTCCTGGGGTCCACTCATCCCTCCCCCAGGATGACTGAGGGATGCGTTTAGTGAACCAGGTACATACAGTCTTACCTCGGGACTGAGATCTCACAGATAAGAAACTGTTAGGGGCTCCAGACTCTGTCATAGGGAGGGGTGGGCTGGAAAGGTGGGGCTAACTCAGGGCTACTATAGGGTTCCCAGCACCCGCTACCCCAGAGCTGGGAGGGCAGCATCAACATGGACCAACTCACCCTCTGATGAAGGTATATCTTCTCTGACACGTAAGAAAATCTCAGTGTCCCATCTTATCCAAGATTTGAATGAAGAGAGCTTTAAGGAGAACTCCAACCAACTTTGTCCACAATGAACTTGAGAGAGTGCAGTGCAGGGGTCAGGAGAACAGACTTGGGAGCCAGTTTGCCCTGTCGTGACTCAGAGTTCAGCCACATACCACGTGTGTGACCTTGTGCCGGGTCCTTACACTCTCTGTGCAGTGGCTTAGTCTGTAAAGGGAGAGTTATCCATGTGCCTAGATGACAGAGTTTTGGTTAGAATTAAATGAGTTGGGTTAGTAAGAGATATAACTACTAGTTAATAGTAGTACATAATAGTGATAGAGAAGCAATATTAGGGCCCCTCTCTCCATCCCATCCCAGGAATCACAGAACTCTAGAACAGGAATTAAATTCTGTTGCCTGGAGCCTTGACTGAAGCTATCAAAACTCTCCCAGAGTTTTGACATGCTGTGATGGTGATTGGTGCCAGAGTTGTGAGTCTTCCACACATCACTCCTTCTCTCTGTCCCCCATTCTACTGCTCATGAACTTTGACCCTACCAACTGTGAACCTCATGAATTAAGTTGTTTACTTGCTAATATTACTTTATACATGGACTTGGTAAAAGTTTTGTGTCTAATTCACGCCCTTATCCCCAAAGCCTGCTAATAAAAAATCCTAAATGATGTCTCTTGTATACCTGAATGAATGAATATCAGTCAGGTATTTTATACAAATCATTTCAAACAGAAGAAATCTTTTGAGAGCTAACTTAACTTGTCGTGAGGACTTAAGAGCACAGTGCAGGTTGCGCCAATTGTTGTAATGATGTTTAAATATGATTAAATGATATAAGCTATGTATGGTTCACTTCAACACTTTGCTGCAAGGAATGCAGTAAATTGCAACACCAGAAACAAGTCTAGCCCCATTCCAAGAGCAGTGCTGAGAGAGCACTTCTAAACATGTATAAAAATGCTGCAAGTGTCTTTGTGTATCTGAAGATAAAGACGATAAACCACAGCACCCTGACAGGTGAAGGCCATGAAGCCTCCTGTTCTTGTCTTAATCAGATATGGCCAAGTGGTCAGGATGTTTATGTATTTATCATTTGGCACATTTTCGATTCAAACCACACATAACTGTAACAGGAAGAAATTTTGCTATAAAAATTTTATTTTAACAGCTCTGTATTGAATTAGAAGTACAGAAGCAAAGAGCAGGAAGAATCCTGTTTTTTTTTTTTTTTTTTTGAATCCTGTTCTTTAACTTAGACTAACTGTTTACTTGGTTTTATGGTAAAGCAATACAATCTGTAGCATTATTATTCCCAAATCACCATGAGAAAATAGAGGTTTCAGAGGTTCAGTAACCTCTTTGCCAGGAAAGTTAATAATTAAACCTCCTTGCCTGAGGAACATTTTCTCAAGACTAATCAGACAGAGTGACTAAAATACAAAATATTTTTAAATTAAAATAGTGGTGCACAATTTAAAAGGAAAAAGTTAATTGAGTTGTTACACCAAAGCATTGGAGACCCACCTCACCATCTGTGTTCCTTGCATGGATGGATGGAACCAGGGTTCGTAAAGTCTCCTTTACCAAAGACCACCTCATCACAAGAGCATGGAGGAAAGAGCAAGGTCATGAGCTGGCTGAGGTCCAGCCCATCATCTCTGTTCAGCCCTTCACAGTCTATAAGCAGCAATATTGAACAAGAGTATGGCTCTGAATTGGCCTCATTCATTCCTCCATAGTGCAGCATCAGATACCCAGAGACCAGAGACCATCAAAGCTACTAAGTCAAAGACAAGCAGATTCTAAGTGGAGAGCAAGCAGACCAAGGACCCTTCCCCACTGCTGTTGGAAAGGAAGAAGCCCTTCCACCCCAGACAACATCTGTGGGAGGAGAGACAAGAAGATGCCTCCTTAAATACAGGAAAACCAGTCTCAGCAGGGAGCTTGAACTAGAAATGACAAGACAGTTATTACAATGAACTCAAGCTAAGTTGAGGGACAAATTTTAAATGGGAGAGTCTGTGTTCATGTTATGGAACTTTCAGTCCTCACAAACACCCCTTGCTAGTGCACAAGATGAAATCAGTTACAATAATAGAGAGCATTATATTTATGTATATTTGAATTCTAGAGGACACATTTTTAAGCCTATTACAAAAAGAAAAGTCATAAATCTTTTCTTGTTTTTAAATGCATGAAGTTGTCACCTCTGTGAATTCTTTGTAATTCCTCCAGCTAAAACTTACTGCTGTACCTATTTAATCTATAAAAACTTTCTTACAAATACTATATTGTCTCCAAAGTGTGGGCTTCTGGAGAGCAAGTATTATGTCTTATTCTTCAGTGTCTCCTTAAGGTCAAGTAAAGACACATAGATAGAGCTTAACAAATGTTGGATAACTAATAAAAAGAATGCATGGACAAACGCTGAAAATCACCCTGCAGTTAGTGATACTGAGTGGAGAAGGGAGGTGGGGGACAAGGGAGACACAAATCTGACTAATCCCACTCAGCAGAGACTGAGGTAGAGTCAGGAGTCAGAGACACACCAGCCAAAGGATCCCAAACAGAAAATGCTTTCAACTCCCACTCGGAGAGGGTAGGATCACGTTCAATTTCTTCACAAAGCTGTACCTCCGAAGTTTCTCCAAGGTGAGAAAAAACTGAGAGCACTGCTCTCAAGAGTTCCACTGAAGGATGTGATAGACAGTAATACTCGTCAAATAGCTGTATTTCCAGTTCTCAGTGACTCATTCTGGGCAAAGAAACGAGGGTGGTGTCACCTGTGTCACTTCTGAGTGGAGGCAGGAAAAACCCAAGTGTGATTCTCTAGACTCTCTTTTCTGACCCAGAAGCTGTATGTTCCAGATGGTTCACATGTAAGAGTCTCACGGACCACAAACAACTGCAGGTTGTGATGAGTGTGTGTGTGCATGTGTATGTATGTGTGTATGTGTGTTTCTATATGTGTGCATGTGTATGTGTGTATATATGTGTATGTATGTATCTATATGTGTGTGTGTGTGAGAGACACTGAGATTTGAGGGTCACTTTTTCCAGCAGCAGAACAGAGTCTCTTCTGATGGATACCAAGGAGAAAGAAGACTTGAAAAGAAGACAGAATCTGTCACATGAAGCAGGTACGTTCCTGGATCTCCTCTTCCTTCTGTGTCTTCATCCCAAGCTGCTCCCTCTGAGCTCACTTTGCTTCCTCTGTTGGGCTTGGTTGCTTCTCAGTCACCATTTCTGATTTACAAACAACCAGATCTAAGTCCTGTCTAAGAGCACCCGTCCCGGTGCATCTCCTGTTCCCTCTACATCACTCTGTGCTGACAGTCAGGCACAGTTTCCCGAATTTGTCTCTTTGTGTTTTGACCTTCATCCTTAAACAGCTCTCCTTTCCTCTGAGTCAGTCAGTCCATTATCTCTGATCTTATTTTTGCCTTCCACCAGTCCTGTACTAATAAAAAGGTAGCATGTGCTTTCTAAGCCCCCTCAGTTTCTTCTTGATTTCCTGAACAAATCTGATTCCTGCATTTACTGCTCCATGCACGTAATTAACTTCTTCACCTTTCAGTTCAGTTTAGTGGATCAGTAGTGTCCAACTTTTTGTGACCCCATGGACTGCAGCACACCAGGCTTCCCTGTATCACCAACTCCTGGAGCTTGCTCTACTCATGGCCATGAGTTGGCAATGCAATCCAAGCAGCTCATCCTCTGTGATCCTCTTCTCCTCTGGTCTTCAATCTTTCCCAGCATCAGGATCTTTTCCTATGAGTCAGCTCTTTGCATCAGGTGGCCAAAGTATTGGAGTTTCAGCTTCAGCATCAGTCCTTCCAATGAATATTCAGGACTGGTTTACTTCAGGATTGACTTGGATCTCCTTGCAGTCCAAGGGACTCTCAAGAGTCTTCTCCAACACCACAGTTCAAAAGCATCAATTTTTTGATGCTAAACTTTATGGTCCTGCTCTCACATCCATACATGACTACTGAAAAAAACATAGCTTTGACTAGATGGACCTTTGTTGGCAAAGTAATATCTCTGCCTTTTAATATGCTGTCTAGGTTGGTCATGACTATCCTTCAAGAAGAAACGTCTTTTACTTTCATGGCTGCAGTCACCATCTGCAGTGATTTTGGAGCCCAAAAAGTAAAGTCTCTCTCTGTTTCCATTGTTTCTCCATCTATTTGCCATTGAGTGATGGGACCAGATGCGGTGATCTTCGTTTTTTGAATGCTGAGTTTTAAGCCCGTTATTTCACTTTCCTCTTTCATTTTCCATCAAGAGGCTCTTTAGTTCCTCTTCACTTTCTGCCACAAGGGTGGTGTCATCTGCATATCTAAGGTTATTGATATTTCTCCTGGCAATCTTGATTCCAGCTTGTGCTTCATCCAACCCAGCATTTTGCAAGATGTACACTGCATATAAGTTAAATAAGCAGGGTGACAATATACAGCCTTGATGTACTCCTTTCCCAGTTTGGAACCAGTTCTTTGTTCCATGTCTGGTCCTAACTGTTGCTTCTTGACCTGCATACAGATTTCTCAGGAGACAGGTAACATTGTCTGGTATTCCCATCTTTGAAGAATTTTCCACAGAAAGAATTCTTCACATTTGGGTAAGAAATAATTTTGCTAATTTTTTCCCCCTCAACTTGAGAGAGTCATTTCCTAGGCCAGTTGATAAGAAGTCTAGGGGTCCCCAAGGAGAGAGGGGTCTGGAATTCTCAAGGAGGAAGAAAGGACAAACTTTTTTTTCTTCTCTTTCCCTCTACATTCCTTAGGATTATATAACAATAATGTATCCTGCTTGAGGACAGTCTCTGGAAAAAAACCTTCTGGCTAATCCTGTTATCTTAAAATGTAAATTATGGGAGTAGGTCTAGTGAGGTCTTTACAACCTCCAGACACTCTTTTGATTCACTGTAATAACTAATTTGAGAATATATAACCCCATTGCTACACTAGCAAGGGGGTTCTCTTTCTGCCCCCTTCTAATGGCTATGTCAGAAGCCTTCTCTGTCTCCTTTATACTTTAATAAAACTTTATTACACAAAAGCGCTGAGCATCAAGCCTCATCTCTGGCCTCGGATTGAATTCTTGTCCTCCAGAGGCCAAGAATCCCGGCGTCGTTTTGTGGTTCAGCAACAACCTTTCAAACTCAAGAAAACAGCACATTCAAAGCCTATATCCTTGTGAGCACAGCCCTAGGGCCTGCCTCAGAACTTGGGAGGAGTTGGTGCAAGGAGAGTCTGTGCAGGTGAGGCTTCATTACCTTCATGATTAACCCACCTCTGCTCAGAATTGATGTATTTACCAACTCCAGAGCTATTGAGTTCCTGCAGGTGGTCATTCGTAAACCACTTAAACTCAAGATTACTGCCACTGAGATGGCACTCAGGGTTCAAAGGCTGAGTGGTTGCTCAGACTTGAAGTCTATGACCTGATGCTCTATTGCACATGGAGCTTTGATGCAGCTGAGTCCAGCCTGCAGATCAGCCTAAGAACACTGGAAATACAGCAAAATGTGTTCCTCCTTTAACACCTAAAAGTCTGTAAACAGATTCTCCTTTCCTTATCGTTGACTCCTTCCCCATCTGGGCATGCTACACAAGGCTCCTGCAGGCTGAAGTTTCTGCTAAGGCCCTTCCAGGGCCCAGGATTGGAGATGGGCCTGTACCTGAGTATAAGTTCTGTATTTCCACTCTCTATAACTTAGTAGATGCTCTGATAATGTTTATTGAATCAAATAAGACCCTGCTGGATATTCAAGAGAAATTATCTTACATATAGAGAACTATTTTTGAGGACACCACTTAGCTAACTGACATTTTTGTTTTAAAGGCAAAAGTTTTCAGCAATTAACAGGGCAAGTTTTCATTTTCAAACAGAGGGAGCTTATCACCAACAGACATGTCGCTTCGAACGCTGCAAATCTCTATCTCTAAGGATACAGAAGACAAACCACAGCATACTAACATGTGGCCTCGTATTAAGTCTTAATCAGACCAAACGGAGGAGACAGGGTATTCATATGATTTATCATTTGGCAGTTTTTCAATTAAAACCTCACAGCGACATCACAGGAAGAAAGTTTGCAATTAAAAAGTACAGCTGCACTGTCTGTATGACATAGGAAGTAAATGAGCTGCAAAAAGAGTTCTTTTCTTAAAAACAAAAAACAAACAAAAAAAAAACTCAAGAGGCTAATTCATCTTTCACTTTGTGAAAGGAGAGTCCTCTGGGGCTGATCCTGAAGGATGCTGTAGAGACCAGGACACCTCAACTGTTCTGCACAACAGTTAGAACTGTGAGCTAATAACTTTGGATAAAGGTGTGCTCTGACTCCTTTCTCTTTACTTTTTGTGACTCTACTGTAGGTTTTTCATTTTTGTTGCCATGAGGCTCATGTATATCATCTTATAGACACAACAGTATATATTACACTGATAAATTAATTTCAATCACATACAAAAGCTATACCTTTTTATCCCCTTACACTTTCTGGTTTTGATGTCAGAATTTGTCTCTCTTTATATAGCATATCCACTAACAAAAAACTTTTCTTTATAGTTTTTTAATACTTCCTTTAGACTACAGTTAACTGGTTAGCACACTGTCATATTCAGTATTAGAATATTCTGAGTTGTATTACATATATATATATATATATATTTACAAGTCCATCGTATATTTTGTGGACTTCCCTGATAGCTCAGTTAGTAAAGAATCCACCTGCAATGCAGGAGACCCCAGTTCATTTCCTGGGTTGGGACGATCCCCTGAAGAAGGGATAGGTTGCCCACCCCTGTGTTCTTGGGCTTCCCTTGTGGCTCAGCCGATAAAGAATCTGCCTGCAATGTGGGAGACCTGGGTTTGATCCCTGGGTTGGGAAGATCCCCTGGAGAAGGGAAAGTCTATCCACTCCAGTATTCTGGCATGGAGAATTCCATAGACAGTCCAAGGGGGTCACAAAGAGTTGGACATGACTAAGTAAATTTCACTTTCACTGTATATTTTGTATATTAGAGTATTCTGAATTGGATTACATATTTACATTTACAAGTCTGTTGTATCTTCTTTCATATGATAATTAGTATCCTTCATTTAGCTTGAAGCGGAGAAGGCAATGGCACCCCACTCCAGGACACTTGTCTGGAAAATCCCATGGTCGAAGGAGCCTGGTGGGCTGCAGTCCATGGGGTCACTAAGAGTCGGACATGACTGAGCGACTTCACTTTCATATTTCACTTTCCTGCATTGGAGAAGGCAACGGCAACCCACTCCAGTGTTCTTGCCTGGAGAATCCCAGTGACAGGGGAGCCTGGTGGGCTGCCATCTATTGGGTCTCACAGAGTTGGACCCGACTGAAGCGACTTAGCAACAGTAGCAGCAGCATTTAACTTGAAGAACTCCCTTCGGCAATCTTGTAAGACGAACCTGTGTTGGTGAGCTTCCTTAACTGTTGTTTGTTTGGAAAAGTCTTTATATCATCTTCATTTCTGAAAGACAGTCTTCCTGAGAAAAGTATTCTTGGTTGCCAGGTTTTTACTTTCATCAGTTTGATTATATCATCCTAGTCTCTCCTGGCCTGCCAGGTTTATTCTCAGAAACCCAGTGATATTCTTAAGGGAATGTCTTTTTTGTGAGCATTTACTTTTCTCTTGATGCTTCTAAAATTCTCTCCTTATCTTGATTATAGGAAATGTGTCTTGGAGAGGATAGTTTCGAATGAACTCTGAGGGGTGACCTATTAGCTACATGAACTTGGATATCTAAATCTGATCCAATTTGGGACTTACCTGGTATTATTTCTTTAAGCAAAATCTCTGTCTCTTCCTCGCTCTCTGGGACTCCAGTAATGTGCAGGTTGTTTCTGTAATGTTATCCCATAGTTCACACAGGTTCTTTCACAGTTTTTTCATTCTTTTTCCCTTCTTTGTCTTCCGGCTGGGTAATTTCAATTGTCTTCTACATTACAGATTCTTCTGCTGTTGCTGATGCTGAGAGGGTAACAGGCAGGAAGGCCAGGGGTCTCCAAACGGAGGAAATAGGCTGCAAGTGTCAGACATTTTTATGTCTCTTAAGTGGCAGGAGGAAACAAACTGGCAATATGTTTTTTTCCTTCTCTATATAAATTTAAAAGGAGGTTTCTCTTAAAATGCTGTGTTGCCATGACACCTGGTTTCACCTGAAGCTAACTATTCTCAAGCCTTGAGTTAACCAATACATTTTTTCTTATGGAAATATTTGTCTTAAGCTATGTTAATGTGCTGTGCATTTACCCCAGACTCTGTAAGTTCCACCAAATGGCAAAGAAACTACTTGACAGACCAGTATGTTATACTCATATATTGTTCCCCTAATCTTTGTAAACGAAACTATTCGTTTGGTAATCTGCCCTTCTACAAGATTCAAGTCAATTGTTTTACGGCCTGGGATGAGTTATCTGGTGCCATTCTCAGTTTTAAGACATTCCTTTCTTTTCATTAACAGACTGCTAGTGACTATATACCATCCAGCTGAGACTAGCAGGGAGCACTCTTTCTGCCCCCTTCTGACGTGTATGTCAGAAGCTTTCTCTATCTCCTTTATACTTTAATAAAACTTTATTACACAAAAGCTCTGAGGGATCCAGCCTTGTCTCTGGCCCCGGATTGAATTCGTCTCCTCCGGAGGCCAAGAATCCCAGCGTCTTATCACTCAGCAACAACCTTGCAATGCTCTCTGTAGCATTTTTCATTTTGTTGCATTTCATTCACTGTAATCTCGAGCAAAAGAATTTCTGTTTGGTTCCTTCTCGTTTCTTGGCCTCACTGCAGAGATTGAGGGATCTCAGTTCCCAGACCAGGATAGAATCCAGGCACAGCAGTGAAAGCATTGAATCTTAACCACTAATCCATCAGCAAACTCTGTGTTGCTTCCTTTTTTATGATTTATGTCTCTGTAAAACAATCACTTTCCTCTGTGGAGCCACTCAGCCTGTGCACAACAACTACTGAGCCCATGCTCTAAGACCTGGAAACCGCAAACGGGAGCCTGCATGCTGCAACTACTGAAGCCTGAGCACCTAGAGCCTGTGCTCCGCAACAAGGGGAGCCCCCACGTACAGAAGCCTGCTCTCCACAAAGAAGAGTAGTGCCTGCTTGCAGCAATTAGAGAAAGCCCATGTGCAGCAACGAAGACCCAGTGCAACCAAACATTAAACAATAATAATAATGATAAGAAATATTTTTAATCTCATTGTGTTCACATATTCATTTCCTGAATTGGATTGTTTATCTGTGTTTTTTGGAGTTCACTGAGCTTCTTGGTGGGTATACTTTATTTCTTTCATTATACGTCATTTATTTCATTACTTCCCAGTGGTAAATAGCCATGTGAGCTGCCCTGGGAGAAGTCCTGGGCATCTTCCCATTCCCAAGCACAGCCTAGAACTATGAAGACTGCAAGTTTGAGCGTAGGTTGGAGCCCTGGACACCATGCAGGCCATCAAGCAGTAACCGGGTGGACTCAGCTCACAGCCAGGCCAGCACTCTCAGTTCTTACATTAGTTCAGCAGCTTCTCCACATGTCCACGATGGAATGGGGGTGGGGGGCTATGTATTGTGTAAAGGTAATATTTACTTGGCCACTCATATATGACAGTTGTCTCTACCTTGAAGAATCACAGCAGGATTATGTTTACATTTTCAATAGTAAGCAGATTAACACAATATTGAAACTATGTTTTCAGAGAAGTTCACTACTCTCAAATTCTTCCTTTAAGTTTTCAATCATATCAGACACCTCCATCCACATATTTGAAACATAGATACCCAAATGTTCCTGATCTTCCCATCTACATCCCTTCTTCTGCATCCCCTCTGCCTAGGTCTCCACTTTCTTGCCCTCTTGTCCCACCTGGATGCAGGGTGTGGTGAGCACCAATTTGCCCTCCATCAACTTAGAAAGAGATATGAGCTGATATAATTCACTCAGAAGGATAGATTACTGGAGAGACAAGAAATAGCAGCATCCTGAAGAAATAGCACAACGGGATGGAAAGAATGGATTCATAAGGATTTGATAACCAACTAGACATGGGAGAAGAGCAAAAAGGAATCTATATCTGCTTGAGGAATAAACAGATAAAGTAACCTAGGGAATGAGTAACGAAAAAGGGAGATGCAGTTACCTAGATTTAGATTTTTAACTGGTCCATGAAAATTTAGGCAGGATAAGGAAAGCTGTATCCATTCTCTCTTACCAGCCAATGTCCCACATTGAAACTCACATCCAAGTCTGGTGCCCAAGAATAGGTTAAAAACAGGTGATGTGACATCTCAGAGAAGAACCTACAGGATTGGGTTTTTTCCATGAGTTTGTGAAATGAAAATATCTCCTGCCCTATCAATAAACAAGAAATGTCACAGCCATCAGCGATTTCTGGCCTTCAAATGTGAATGAAGGCCTCCAAAACTGTGATCCAGGGGATGCTGCCACCCCCGGCATGGTGATTGCTGAGAAGCTGGGACAATGCAAGAAGCAGCCATCTGCCATACTTTAAGGTGAACAAGGAAACAGGATTGGCCCCAGATAGCTGAGGTGAGTATGAAAGGAATGAATTCAGTGAGTCCAGAGGCTTGCATCTTCCCACAAACAGAACGCTAACTTCCTTAACTTGATACCTGATCTTTGATGTTCAGACTGCCTGCTCCCTTTGTTGCAAACTTGTATACAGCCTGACTTCCCCTCCTGCCTCCTTGGAGCAGTTTTCTCAGAGCTACTGAGATGCAGTCTCCAGGGCCTGGAGTCCTAAACATTCCCACCAAATAAACTAACTCTATCAGATTCTGAATATATTTTTTGGTCAACAAGTTCATCTTGCTAGGAATGAGGGTGTGAATGTGGACCAAGTTTCGATGCTTTTTCTAAGCAAGAGTGACCTGGAGCATTTGTGATCCCAGGCAAAGTCATGGCCTCATTAGCCCTTGAAGGAGGTGAGAAAACTGGGCAATACATCTTGTTTTCCTTTGAGGAAAATTGTGTTTGAGAACCAGACCAATCCTTTCAAAGCATTTGACATGGAACTTGCTAAATTAGCAACACAGCAAAAAGTTACTTTATTCAGAATACTTCATTTTCAACAATTTCCATAAAACACAATTACAGGTCAGCATTACTCTATTGAAATATAGCCAATTAGAATATCTGAGGCTTCATCGCATATTTAATACAACATTATAGGAAAGTCACTGTGGATGTTCCTGGGGCACTGAGTTCAACGTCATCATACCCAGGGTCCCCTTTGTTCCCCTGGAGCAGCCACGGGCTCTCTTCTCCTTCCCCAGGATCAGCTTCCTCTCCAAAGATGAACAGAGAAGAGCCTGAAATAGTAAAGAAAGGTATGATTAGAATTGAGACAAAGGGGAACAGACCTTGTTGTGTAAGTGAGTCAATTAAGTGGTGATAACAAAGCACCCCTGGGACCCAGGTGTGGGCAGGAGGCTCAGGCTATTTCACATCAGTTACAGTGAGGATGGACCCGGGCTGTCCTCTAAGATCCAGTCCATGTGGACTCTGGGGCTTCAGCTCATGTGGAAACCTTGCCTCACAGGAGACCTGTGCTCACACAAGAGCTCTGGGAAGACCTGCCTCCAGGCCACACAATCAGCAAGGAGATGCCCAGGAACAGTAAGAACATACCAACGAATTTAATGTTCTCCTCTCACAACTGACAGACATGAAATCGCCACAAGAGGGAGAGTGGAGACAGGAAAATCTGGGTTCTTCACTCACAAACCAGCTCTGCTCTTAGTTAACTTCTGTTTCCAAATGTCCACAAATAGTATCAAGGTACAGCCACAGGAGGCCCCTTCCCAGGGACCACACAGGCCCTCAGATGGAGAAATTGTCTTTTCTAGAGAATGAGTCTCTTCTCTCGGCTACTGAAAAGTCTGGAGCAAATTAGACTGTAGCTGACCACAAACTCTGGCCTATGAACTACCAACATGGCCTAATGTTAAGGCCACTGCACATCATAGATTTTGTACTTTAGTGCTGACATATAAACAGAGCTCATCTTAAATTATCCCAATACCTCACAAATTCAATACTGCACTACATTTTAAAAAAGCTTTGGCTACCTTTCATGTATAAGACAGCACAGAGGAGTTATCAAAACACTTGTTCTATTTGTGGATTTCATAAAAATGCTCAAATAATCAAGTTTTCTTTTCCTTTTGGCCACTGAACAATGCTTGTGGGATCTTAGTTGCTTGACCAGGGATTGAACTCAGGTCCTAGCAGTGAAAGTGCAGAGTCCTAACCACTGGATTGTCAGGAAATGCCCTAATCTGTACATTTTAATGCAAGCATATCACATATAAAGTGAAAATTTATATTGCAGTATGGAGACGTAAATGCCAAAAGGAGAATGATTTCTCACTGCCAAGGACTGTGATAGCATTAAAGACAGTATACGGTTGAGACTGTCACATCCAACTCTTTGTGGCCCTATGGACTACAGCCTGCCAGACTCCTCTTTCCATGGGATTCTCCAGGCAAGAATACTGGAGTGGGTTGCCATTCCCTTCTCCAAGAGATCTTCCAAACCAGGGATCAAACCCAGGTCTCCTGCATTGCAGGCAGATTCTTTACCATCTGAGACACCAGGGAAGCCCATCAAATGCATGAGGTTACTGATGTTTTGAAATTCTAGAGAGGCTGGGCATTGAGGAGCTCAAGTTCACCAAATCTAGGACAGAGACTGAAGATTGCAGGAGATGAGCTAACCCCACTCACCTGTCTGAGACCTCATCCCATCTTCCTTCACTGGGAGCACATCCTCTTCACTCATGTGAGAGGCAGGAGGAGCCCCAGGCACTGGTACCTCTTCAGCATCATCATAACCCTCACCAGGGTCATCAGTCCTCTGATGTGGGGCTTCTGAGGGCAGAGCAGGGGTCAGTTGAAACCACGGTAAGGGGGTTCGTCTGGGAAATACCTATGATCCCTTCTGACCCAGAGATTCTGAGCCGCTATAGAGAGGCACATTGTTTCAAAAGATTTTTTCTCTTCTAAGACCATGTTTCACTTTGAAGTGTCCATAAGCCAAAACATGATTTTACACATCTTTCTCAAAGGAACTCGTATACCATTAAGCATGACTAAAGCGTTTTGACTAATTATGCTTTCCAGATGTTATTTTTAGAAACATTGTGTTTCTGTTGTGATTCTGGACACAGAGAGCCCAGCTCCAAATCTGAGACGTCACAGAACAGCCAGAGAAGGTGAAGGATGGACCCCATCTCGATACAAAAGATTCTACAGCTCCACCAAAGGAAGACTGTTTCCCTTGCCTCTCATCTCTATGATGGAAACTCTCCTCCCCAACACCCAGCTGAGGCGGGTCCATCTCTATTACCTGGAGCAGATCTGGAGTCATCATTGTCCTCACCATCTGACAGGAAGCCTAATGTGCAGACAAATATCACACAACACACAGAATGACCCTTCCGACACCCAAGGGACCAGTGTTAACATTGAGAAGGAACAGACCTGGCTCATGGAGTGTAGACAGAGGCTGCAGGCTCACAGGACTCTGAGAGGCCCTCCTACCACTTTGGAGGAGCTGCCTCTGTGAGTCTGCGGCACGCTTGTGGGCTGCGGATGCTGAGAAGATGCTCACAGCCAATGGGAGGTGACAATCAGAGGTCCTAGGAGGGCAGGCAGAGACACCCACCTGGGCTGTCCAGAAGACCCTCCTTCTGTGACACAAGGTAATCGAGCTCCTCATACACTGCTTCAGCAAGAGCATCTTCATAGCTGGAAAAGGCTGAGAGATCCCCCAACAGGTCAGAGATGCTACCCCAGACATCCCAATCCAGCAGGCTGATAAATCTCCCAGCAGGTCAGAGATGTCATCCCAGATACCCCGAACCAGCAGACACATCCTTTATCTCCCCAGTGCTCACACAGGTCTCATAGGGACCTCAGGATAGCTTCCCACCCAGTGCACCTGTTGGCACCTTCTCCCTTCATCTGGCCCTGAATACAGCTCAACCCCAACTCTGTATCATCTCACAGGAAAGGCTATGACTTATGAGAGCTCATATACCAGTCCTAAAAAGCCTCTGTCTACTCAGCACTTAGAGCACATGGAGTCTGCAGACTCAGAACAGAGACCTGGCCCAGGCTCCCCTCCTCACACCCGCCCCATCTCCTGCCTGCACACACGCTCCCTGGTCCCCAGTTCCCCCTGCAGCCCACCTCTGCGCTCTGCTCTCCATCTGAGCACCTGAGTCACCAGGATGACGAGGACCAGGAAGAGAAGGGCTCCCAGGATGAGGCAGAAGACCCAAGGCAGGGAGAAAATGCCAGGGAGTGGATTTGAGGTTGGTCTGGTCCCTAAGGAGAACAGGAAAGAGGGTTGGAGAAGGTCCTGGGCAGAGAAACCCTCTGTGCCAGAATTTCCAGGCACTCTGGACAATGGCGTCCCCGCCTCAGATACAAGTGCACTGACAGTGACTGAGCTCCCACCGGTCTCGTCCTCAGACAAGCCAACCTCACTCCTGCCAGTGCAGCCACGAGGCAGAGCCAGGGATTGTCAGGGAGCTGCCCTGCCTAAACTGCCTCTGAGGACCCGGCTCATCCCTTCTCCCTGGGCTTCAACAGACAGAGCATCAGACAGTCTTGGGACCTGTGCCTCACGGATGAGAAGCAACACACAGGGGCAGGTGGGAGAGCCTTCTGCAGAATCACTTGGACCCCAGGCATGAGAACCTTCTGACTCTGGGAACCAAGGCAGAGGAGTTCCCCAACATAACACCCTGGCTCCTCCCCAACAGCCAGAGGCTCCTAAACTCTTTCCTCTCCTTAGCTGTCAGAGAGCCCACAGAACAGGTCCCCAGAATCTGAGTACTCTCCCGTGCCCAGAGATGGATCACAATACCTGCTGTAGTTGGGGGCAATGATATCCTTGCACCTAAAGGGAAAAAGAGGAGTTTGGGTAAAGGGAATTGACCAGAATGAAGGGCAGCCCTATTTTCTTTCTTGAGCCTGAAGTCACCCCCCAGTCTCAACAACATCAGTGTCCAATCCTCCCAGCTCCCCTGTCCTAGATCAGAGCCCCAGCACCCGGACACTCTTTGAACTCAAACTCCCCACCACGCCCGGCCCAGCCCACTGCCTCTGCCCTGCCCCAGCTCACCCAGGACGGACCCCGAGCCCCTCACTCACCAGAGCACCTCACACCAGCATCCTCCTCGTGCTTGCAGTCGCTCTGCCCCCAGGGCTCCGCAGCACAGTCCCACAGGGAGGACTCCCGGCCCCCGCACCGCACCTCATCCAGCCAGATGCTCCCGTTTCCAGGGCCAAACGCCGCGGCCCGCACGGCTTCCAGGGCCGGGCCACAGCCCAGCTGCTGACACACCACCTCGGCCTCTGCCAGGCTCCAGGAGTCATCGCACACGGTGCCCCAGGAGCCGCTGTGCCAGACCTCCACCCGCCCTGAGCACTCGCTGTCTCCTCCCCTGAGCCGGAGCTTCTCTCTGTCTGAAAAGGCAGCAGCCCCTCCTGTGACTCCCCTGGTGGGAGGAAGGAGCCCCTGGGGCCCTGGGGAGGGGGCGGGGCTGACGTACCTGTGCAGGGGGCAGCAGCTGGGCAGCTCTTGGGTCTTCTTCCTGCAGAAGCAACAATGGGAAGCTCTGGTTCAGGGACAGCTGGGGGTGGTATTGTCCCCAAACACGAGTATCTAAGGATTTTTGTCACAGTGAAATGACAAAAGACCACAGAAGCTACATCATTTACGTGGCTGAGAGATTCACTGCATCTTATCAGCAGCTGGAATGACTTTATCTAATTAGTTGTTTACCATAACAAAAGCAAACCAACAGACACAGAGACCAATACAAATATACACCTACATTTTGTAGACTCAACCAAAACCCATCAATTAGATCTGAAAATATGAAATCATACTAACGGCATCCTATATGGTTGGGAGTGACACAGAAACAGACAGTAAGTCACCTGCACACGAGACATAGGCTTCCTCCTTGGGAGAGCAGGAGTTGTAATTCCAAGGGTCAGAAGGACACTGCCAGAGAGAGGTGTCAGCTCTCCGGCACTTGATTCCATCTACCCAGTGGGGTCTAGAACCTTCCCTAAGAGCAACAGAAGAGTTGAGACTTCCGCTGTCCCCACAGCCAAGCTGTCTGCAGATCATGGACACGGTGATGTCTTCCATGTGGCTGCGGCAGACACTGCCCCAGGTCCCGTTGTAGAAAACTTCCAGCCACCCAGCACACTGCTGGTCCTCGCTCACCATCCTGAGGGCCAGGAACTCTAAGATTGAAACGGAGGAGATGGGACACAGTGAGCACTGCACTCAGTGCTCTGGGTTTTCCTCTCCCCCAGAGATAGTGACCACACATCCCTGACCCAGCAGAGGAGATGCCCACTGGGTGACAAGACTGACTTTTGCCTCCCTTTCACCTGACTTTGTCCATTAACGTCTGTACACCTACTTTTACCACAACAATGTAGATATGAACAGAGAGCAAGGCCAACTAGTGCACCTGCAGTGACAGGAGCTGATTCCTGCTTCCTGACAAAATTTTTAAAAGAACAGAATGTGATGTGGACACTGAGGTTGTCGACGGAATAACAGACCCCCCAAAGATGTCTGTAGCCTAATCCTGGAACCTGTGACATGTTACCTTACCTTTCAAAAGGGACTTTACAGATGTGATTAATAAGGACCTTGGGATGGAGAGATAAAGCTCAAATATTGAGGAGTAACTATGTGAGCCCCGTCTAACACATCCTTAAACCCACTACACTGAGAAATGCATCATCTTTTCCAGTTCCAGTCAGAGAGAAATGTGAATGAGGGAGAAGAGTTGGAAGAGGCACTGTTGTTGAAGAAGAGGGCTCTGAGCCAAGAAATGAGCCCACACAGAAACCACAAAAGGCTGGGAAAGGAGTTCTCCCAGAGACTCCAGGCAGAATGCAGCCCTGTGGACACTGGGATGTTGGCCCATGGAGACTCTCTTCAGACTCCTAGCAAACAGAACTGTAAAGGAAAAATATGAATTTTCACTATGTGAGGCTCCTCTATCCATTTGATTCTCAGGCAAGAATATTGGAATGGGTTGTCATGCCCTCCTCCAGGGGATCTTATAACCCAGGACTGAACCTGCATCTTTTACATGTCCTGCATTGGCAGGCAGGTTCTTTACCACTAGCACAAATGGGGGAGCCCAGGATTTCAAGATGTTACTACCACAGGTAACTGCAGAAAGAGCCGTGCTTTCAAGTGTTAACTGTCAGAAACGGCTCTGCCAGGAAACACTGGGGAGAAGAAAGGACCAGAATCTCAGCTGACGCAGGAGGAAGTGAAAGCACCTCATCTTCAGGTCTACTGGAAACACAGGCTCCATGGGAGGAAGCCTCCTTCTCTGGTCCTTTCAGCATCGCTCCATCCGGGCTCAGACCCCTGTCCTCCAGGGCCCCACCCCTCCCCCAGCCTGTGGACAGTGTGCAGTGCAGACCTGAGCAGATGACCCCTGCGTCCTCCTTGTGTCTGCAGTCGTGACTCCCCCAGCCTCGGGAAGGGCACCTCCACACGTGAGACTCATTTCCTGTGCAGTTGAGGTCATCCAGCCAGATGGGCCCTGATCCCTCCCCAAAGTGAGCGGACCTCGTGGCATTGAGGGCGTCTCCACAGCCTAGCTGCCTGCACACCACGCGGGCATCGTCCAGGTCCCAGCCGTCATCACAGATGGTGCCCCAGGAGCCCTGGTCAAGGATCTCCACTCTCCCGGCGCAGGGACCGCCCCCGTCCACCAGGCGGAGCTGTCTGCATTCTGAGGAGAGAGGCATGGGACAATGGGGCCGTGACAGGGTTGTAATGAGTCTTCTGTTCTGCGGGACACTCACCTGAGCAGTAGGGGGCGCTCTCCTCTGAGGCTGCAGAGCCTGCTGATTCTGACAGGGAGTCATTGCAATGGGGCAGCACCTGGGTGTGGTTTCCTGCAGAAACAGCAATGATCAGGGTGTTGGTGATTGAAAAACAGGAAACTGAATAAACTAAATAATGACAAGCAGTGGGGTCTGAGAAGAAAAATGTAAGATAGTTGCGCAGTAGTTTCCAACTCTTTTTGACCCTATGGACTGTAGTACACCAGCCCCCTTGTCCATGAGATTTTCGAAGCAAGAATACTGGAATGGAATGACATTTCCTCCTCCAGGGGATCTTCCCCAACCAGGAATCAAAATGTCATCCCCTGTATTTCCTTCATTGGCTGGTGGATTCTTTACCACTGAGCGTTTAGGGAAGCCCAGGTTAACATAGTCGTAAAGTTTTCATAACTGTAGTGTTCGCCTTCCCTATGGAGAGTTCTGCTTCTGACAGGGCCACAATTTTTCTCTCAAGCACTAAGATGAGTTAAATAAGTTCTGTCCCTAAATCTATCCCTAAATAGAAGAAACAAAAGAAAACACTTTCTGAAGTATTTTTACAATTTGTCATCTACAATGTCTGTATTTTAAAAGATATTTATTGAAAATAGATCTCATGAGAAACCAAGAGGAAATGTAGACATTAGAAACAATTCCCCAGGATACTCAGCTACTAGAGTTACTTGACAGAGAATTTAAAGAGCCTTGATTAAGGTGCCCATGGAATTAACGGACAAAATGTGCACCCTGATGGAAAAAAACAAATAATGATAACAACAAATAAAAATTCTAGAGCTGAATAACTTACTAGTTGAAATTAAGAACAAAAGAATGAGCATATCAGCAAATTAGCTCAGCATAAGGGAGAATCAATAAAGTGGAAGGTCATAAGACAAATATGCCTCTATTAGAAGTGCAGGCCACATAGTAAGTGTCCTGATTACCTTCTGTATAACAAATTATAAAAACAGCCTCTGAAGCAATATATATATCTCCACACTCTTCATTTTCTTAAGTCTTCCTGGGTCAGTAATTTGAGAAAGACTCAACTTGGCAGTTGTGTCTTGGGATAGTTCATGTAGTTGCATTTAGATGTCATCTGGGGTTGAAGTCAGTTGAGGACTTGATGGAACTTTGGTTAATAAGGAAATTTCTTGAATAATTTTAGGGAAAAAAGGACATCATGACTGCAACCTAATTCAGAAAGACTTTACATGTTTATGGCGAAATGGGGCAGGAGGGGGACAGAGAGAGAGAGGAAGATTAAAGCAAAACACTAATATTGGGAGATCCAGGTAAACGTCATTTGGGAATTTTTGCAACTTTCAGGTCTCAAATTAGGTCAAGATAAAAAAAATTAAAAGGTAAAAATAAGTCAGAAAGAATTAATTCCTAGGACACTTTCACTAAAAGAAATACAAATAATGTCAAAGACATGAAACACCTAGGAGAAAACCTAGTAAAAGATGGGGAAAAGCTCTGATGGACCTAACTGAATGGAGGGATATGTCATGTCAATGCATTGGGAGACTCAAAACTGTCAAAGTCAATTATCCTCAAATTTCTGGTAGATTAAATATAATCTCAATCAAAATACATTTATGAAGTTTCTTTTGGCGAAAAAGAACAAACTAATTCCAAAATTTTTTTTAAACGTAAAAGGCCAAGAATGACCAACACAGTTGACAAGAAAGGCAACATAGTTAGTTAATATAAAGCAACTCTTGTAAATTTTAATTTACTATAAAATTACAATAATTAAGAAAATACAGTATTGGTGGAAGGATAGACAAATGATACAATGGAATAGAACAGAGTCTAAAAAAGACATAGACACATATGCCCTTCTCCTTATGGCAAAGGTGGCACACAGTGGAGACAAAAATCATCTCAGAAAAAGATTTTGAGTCAATTAGATGTCAATATGAAACTTGACCCTTATCTTATATAGATGTCAATCTCAGAAGGAATATGCAATTATATGCAAGAGAAAAATAAACTTCTATAAGATACTGTTGAAGAATGATTTTAAGGTCTTGGAGTAAGCAAAGTTTTTTTCAAAAGGATATGAAAAATACTAAATATATAGGAAAAAACTAGTAAGTTATATTTCCTTAAGATTAAGATCTTTGCTCATCTAAGGACATGGTACCATTAAGAAAATGAAAATAAAAGACCAAGGATTAAATAAATAGCATAGATTTTCACCCAAAGTCATTGTCATGGTAAGTTGTAGCATCATATTTGTAATAGTCAAGGACAGAAAATAATTCAAAGCTCTACCATCAGTCAAATGGATCAGTATATTTTCATGTGGATCATTCAAAGAACTACTCTACAGTAATAAAAATGAATAGTCAGCTGCTACAATCAACACCATGAGTGAATCCCAAACATAATGTTGAGTCAAAGAAGTCAGACACACAAGAAACATACTGCATGATTTCATATAAAGTTCAAAAATCAATAAAATATCCTATGGTTTTTGTTATTGTTGTTGTTCAATTGCCCAGTCATTTGCAACCTTTGTGACCCCATGGACTGCAGCATGCCAGGCCTCCCTGTCCCTCACCATCTCCCAGAGTTTGCCCAAGTTCATGTTCATTGCATCAGTAATGCCATCCAGCCATCTCATCCTCTGACACCCTCTTCTCCTTCTGCCCCCAATCTTTCCCAGCATCAGAGACTTTCCCAACGAGTCATCTGTTCACATCAGATGACCAAAATACTGGAACTTCAGCTTCAGCATCAGTCCTTCCAGTGAATATTCGATGGTAGTAGAAGTTAAACTGTTTTCACTGGAGAGGACACAGGACATAGTTACTAGGAGGCAACAGTGACTCTGTAGTGCTGGGAAAGTCTCTGGGCTTATCTGGGTTGTGGAACATGACTGAGGTCTACACTTACTGCCGGTACTTTGTTTTCCATGACTATTTGTAAATAATAATGCTGCTCAAAAATATATTATTCCCCTTCACACTTCTTGCCCTGACCTGAAAAATGAATGAACAATGAGAGAAAGCGTATTTCACCATGAAATATCTGATTTTTGAAGCCATGTTTCCCTCACTCTCTGCTCATGAGGACATTTCACTCCATGAGTACCAGTAGCCCTTCCCCCCTCTCTTACCTGAGCAGATCACATAGGCTGTGTTGCCATGGGAACAGTCAAGACCACCCAGGGCAGTCACAGGACAACTCCACAGGAAGGACTCTACTCCCGAGCAGTGAAATCGGACTGTTGAGATCTGATCACCTCCTTCTACAAAATGTGGTCCTCTAGGGGTGGAGATGGCGACTCCACAGCCAAGCTGATGACAGACGACATTGGCATTGGCCAGACTCCAGTGGGAGGCACAGAGTGCTCTCCATCGTCCAGAAATGTTCATCTCCACCTGCCCCTCACACCGAGAGGAGCCATTTGTCATGAGCCAGACTTCTGCATACACTGGTAGAAGAATACAGGATTTCAGCAAAATCACATGACTTTCTCACCTGAACAGGGTGTTCACAGAGATGAAAGGCCTGACCTGCATCTCACCTGAACAGACAACCTGAGCAGCTCCACTGTGATGACACCTGCCCCCTGGACAGGGCACTCTGGGGCAGGCCCAGAGCACAGGCTCCTCCCCCTCACACCTGAACTCTTCAGCCCAGACCCGGCCATCGGACTCTCTGAAGGGCACGTGTCCCAGGACAGACACAGCCTTGCCGCACCCCAGCTCTGCACAGATGACCTGGGCTGTGGGGACTGTGAAGTTCCCATCAGACACTGGGGTCCAGTCTTCTCCAGAATGAACTTCTACTCGCCCTGAGCAGGGTCCTTCTCCTCCAGCCAGACGCACAAATCCTAAGGGAAACAATCAACAGCAGCAACAAACCCTGTGAGTGTTCATAGTCCTTGCTTGGCATTGGGAACAGCACATCATAGGCAAGGATGTGAAAGCATTTCATTTCTAGAAGTGGGGCATGGAGAGAGAATTTGACAGGGTCAGAATTGTATTAATATTTTCATGACCAAGTTTATGAAAAGAAACCCAGAAAAATTTGCAGTCAGTAAGAATGTATACTTTGAGATTGAATAGGATGAGAATTCCTCATCCAAGGTCCTGGAAACGACAAGGCCCAAGGAAACCACACTGTAGTGGGGATCATACTTGAGCACAGAGCTGAACTAACCCAGAGTGAAGTAGGTTTATGGGATTCAATAGTTTAGAGGACTAAGAGCCAGACAAGATTAGAAGCTCATCTGAGATTTCTGGAGCTAGAATTCTGGCCAGTTTTCCCTCAGGAGCCAATAATCAAGTCACTGAGGAGAGGGAATCTCATAGCAGGAGATCTATTAATTCAGGCTAGACTGTAGACAGACTTACAGCTCACAGGAGGAAAGCTAGACATCATACCAAGTCTACAAGCCTATTATGATTTGATGTATATTGTAACAAGCCTATTATGATTTCACATATATTGGCATTGGAAACAGCACAATTATGTCTCATAATTCTTGATGGTGAAAAATTCCCAGAATTTCTTAGGTGACTTGATTGTGAAAAGAAGTTGTCCATAAATGAGTTTGAATATTAAGAAAGTTCAGAGAGTCATAGGAGAGGGAGGGGCTGGTCCTAGCCATCTTTCTTGAAAGCCTAGGATTTATCAAGGGAGAGAATGAGTTTTCAGTGGGACTATGCAAATCAGCTGAGTTTGATTACTTTCTACTAGACATGGGAATCTAAGACATGGCAATCTTAGCAAATACTAAGAAATGATGATAATTTAATGTATTTTAATCCTCTGTATATGCTAACTGCGTATTCCTTTCCTATTTGGATTCTTAAGAAATAGCTAGCATGCAGTAAAAAAAGGAGAGGGAGAGAAAGAGAGCAGAGAGCAAACAAGCCACTTATAATTTAGAGGTTTCCAAACGCAAAACCTCAATATGGATGGAAAATAGACAGACTTGAGGAAAATATTTGTCCAAGTTTTTGACACATTTTATCCACTGTGCTCCTCCCATCTGGCCACCTAACCCTGCTACCCTTTCCCATTTTACCCACTGCAGACAAGAGAACAATCTTAAAGGCTACAAATGAATGGAAAGGAGACTCTGAAAGGGAAGAACATCTGTAGGAGTGGAGTGTGGGTGGGATGTGTGGTAGATTAAACCGGGAATGGATGGAGTCTAAAACTGAAAGAGATCAAACTGGTCTCATGGGGAGTTCGATCACAGGCTACTCTTTCTAATTAAATACTTTTTACTCAACATCTTGTTAGTTTCTGCATTAATCCCATCAAATTATGAATTTAGAAAGAAGAAATATCGCTTACACGTTATTTTAGATAGCCTGACACATGTTAGACACTCAAATATATACAGAACAAAGTCTTATACACATCAGGATAGTCTCCCGAGACAAATTATTATTTCATTTTTACTTTATATTTGCTTTCAAATGGAAAAATAAGTGTGTGAACATTGCAAGAAAATTTATGAACTAGAAGGCTGATGTGAGGGGTAAGTGATTAAAAATAATAAAATCAACTATGTTCTTGTATAACAACAGAAAGAATGGGGCAAAATATAAATATCTAACAGACACAAAAACATACATACACAGAAATTTAGTATTTGAAGAAGGTAATACTTTATATCATTAGAGAAGACAATCTGTTCAGTAAATAGCGCTGAAATTCTTTTTGGTCTCCGTTTTCCAAGTTTAGTCCATTTGCAAGAGAAACATAGGAGGGAACTCAGGGGCCAGTTTGTCAGGAAAGGATTCTCTCTGCACCTGTGCCTGAGCCTGGGAGAGCCCCGATTTTCTGCATTTCAGCTTCTGCTGAGGGCCCTTTGTCCCAAAGGCTATCTCACTGTTATAGCTTTGGGGCTGGATTTTATCCAGGGAACCACAAGGTCATAAGGGACTGGGTGGGTTTTCATCATTGTTCATGTACATCCATCCTTACTTCTCTCCCTCTGATCAAGCTTCTCCCTGTAGCTAGGATGCATCTGCCTCCAGACCAACTCTCAACCCTCTGACTTTCAGCCTCAGCTGACCCTGGACCCTCTGGCTCTTCACCCATCACTCTGGACTCCTACAGGTTTGGCTGGAACAGAGCACTGTGTGGCCTGAGGTGTAGGAAGTATCTCTGTTGGATGAGGTATGTGGCCTTTCAGAGAGACACAAAGATCAAGTATCTTCCTAGAAGACAAGACCTGCCCTCAACCTTTGGGCTGCCCATTCCCCTCTGAAAGTCAGAGGGGATCAATGTGAACTTTACATCAAGGTGCAGCAAAGGCCAAGGAGAGCGGGTCCCTGGAGGCCCAGAAAACTCCCCAACCTCTGATTGGGAAATGAAATGGAGAGAGAGGAGAGGCTACAAAGGAGTCATATCTGAATCCTCTGCAGAGGTCTGATATTTAAGTAGGAGGATGTTATTTTGAAGGCAATATTGAGAACCTATTTTCATGTGGTTTATTTCAAATACAAGCATCTTTTTAGAGTCTGTTATATTCAGGAATTTTGGCCGATGTTGGGAATGTACATCATAATAAAACAATGCTCTTATCTTTTTAGAAGTGCAAGAGAAAAACAAGTAGACAGTTTTAAGTCCTCCAAAATGTTTATGAGATACTTGGATAATCAAAGAAAGGGAAACTGCCATTTCAAAGGGTCATTTATTTATACGAATCAACTGCAACAAAGGCAAAATGAAACTGTGGTCAGATATATCCTTGTCTGGTCCCTTGCTGTACTGATATCCTGTGTCCTTAGGCACACAAAGCATCCTCCACACCACACCTGGACCCTCAGGGCTGTTCAGAGAACCCCACAGGTGGCTTTTTCAGCTCCCATTGCCCTACCATCCCTCCAAGCCATGATAACTCTCTTTCAGCTTCTTCAAAAATTGTATATGGCCCCTTACCTCTATTCCTATCAAATAAATCCCCAAGTGTAATTCCCTTATATCACTGAAATCATCAAGTGTAAACTATATGATCTCTTACTATAAAACACAGAATCAATATTTCATTGCCTCCACCATTGATGTGTCAGTGCACAACACATAGCTAAGTGTTCTTTCAAAGTTTTGGCTTATACAGATGTTTTAAAAGAAAACATGGACAAAGAATCTTTTCTAATAACAACAGAAGGAGAAGCTACGACTCAGAGCATTTCATCCACAGTTCTCTGGTTCTACTAGCCAAATGGCTATGAATATTTACATTTAAATTTGCAAAGGAGACTTGAAATTTGGCATAAATCCATAAATTGCTTTCTGATTTGTTTAATGATATCCCCTGTACCTCCACTCCTACTGACCTAGTGCAAAATAGCGTGTCATAGGGTAACTACGGAAACAATGACATCGAGAGAGATGCACTCTCATTCTTGTCGCTCCTTCCTATGGGTTCACTGTGCAAAGGGGTGGGGGTGGTGATTTGTGAGTATTTCACTCTTCCAAAAATTATATAAAAAATCATGAAGATTAATTTTAATTGGGAATAATAGATTGAACTCTGTCAGGTAAGATCACTGGAGAAGAAATATCAGAGACTGACAAGAGGATAGTAGTTGAAGCCCATCACTCAGAGATAAATGTGCCCTCAGAGAGGATGGGTAGATGTCTTAGACCTCTCTAACTCGGTCATCTTCTATCGCCAGGTGACCAGACACCAACTTCCTTGGAACTTTCTACTTTCTCAGCCCATGCACAATGCACTGACCGTACCTGAGCAGACGACCCCAGCATCCTCTGCATGCCCACAGTCGTGCCGCCCCCAGCCCCGGGAAGGGCACCTCCACACGTGAGACTCCTTTCCTTCGCAGTTCAGTTCATCCAGCCAGATGGGCCCTGATCCCTGACCTAACTGAGCAAATTTCAAGGCATCGAGGGCTCCTCCACAGCCCAGCTGCCTGCACACCACGTGAGCATCGTCCAGGTCCCAGCCGTCATCACAGATGGTGCCCCAGGAGCCCTGGTCAAGGATCTCCACTCTCCCGGCGCAGGGACCGCCCCCGTCCACCAGGCGGAGCTGTCTGCTACCTGAGGGGAGAGAAATGTGACAATGAGATGTTGACGCAGGCGCGGGGAGTGGGATGGGACGGTGGGGATGAGAAGAGTCTTCGGGTCCTGAGTCTCCTCTGAGGCTGCAGAGCCTGCTGGTTGAGACACGGAGTTTTTGCATTTGGGCAAGCTCCTGGGTCTGGTTTCTTATAGCAGCAATGAGAGTAATAAGGGTGAAAATGGGCCAAAACAGGAAATATTACTCTACTGAGTCGTGTGAGACAGATGTTGTTACCAAGTCTATCGGTATTAACCTTCTGATTTGTAGAGTTCTTCATTGTTGTTGTTGAGTCACCAAGTCATGTCTGACTCTCCTGTGACCACATGGACAGTAGTTTGCCAGGCTTCTCTGTCCGTGGAATTTCCCAGGCAAGAATACAGGAGTAGGTTGCCATTTCCTTCTCCAGGGGATCTTCCCAACCCATCGATCAACTGGGCATCTCCTGCACTGGCAGGTACATTCTTTAACACTGAGCTACCAGGGAAGCTGGACAAAGGTCTGTCTAGTCAAAGCCATGGTTTTTCCAATAGTCATGTATGGATGTGAGAGTTGTACCATAAAGAAAGCTGAGCGCCGTAGAACTGATGCTTTTGAACTGTGGTGTTGGAGAAGACTCTTGAGAGTCCCTTGGATTGCAAGCAGATCCAACCAGTCAATCTTAAAGGAAATAAGTCTTGAATATTCATTGGAAGGACTGATGCTGAAGCTGAAACTCCAACACTTTGACCACGTGATGGGAAGAACTGACTCACTGGAAAAGACCCTGATGCTGGGAAAGACTGAAGGCAGGAGGAGAAGGGGATGACAGAGGATGAGATGGTTGGATGGTATCACCAACTCAATGGACATAAGTTTGAGCAAGCTCTGGGAGTTGGTGATGGACAGGGAAACCTGGCATTCTGCAGTCCATGGGGTCACAAAGAGTCGGACACAACTGAGTGACTGAACTGACTGATAAATAAATAAGAAAAATTTAAACATGCTAGAGAAAAATACAAATTGTAATGAAAGCTATCATAGAGTCTTCTAAAATAACTTTAAATATTTACTTGTTTATAACTACCTGCATCTAATAACAAATATAGAAACAAATATACAGACATCTCCAAATGTGTACACACACACACACACACACACACACACACACACACACCCCTACCTGAATTAAAGTTTCCCTGGAGGAAGGGCTTTGCATATCTTGTTTGCCCTGCATTTCTGCTATTAGGACAGTGCCTACATATTGTATGCACTCATTCAACAAGGGAGAAGGCACTGGCAACCCACTCCAGTGTTCTTGCCTGGAGAATCCCAGGGACGGGGAGTCTGGTGGGCTGCCGTCTATGGGGTCACACAGAGTCAGACATGACTGAAGTGACTTAGCAGCAGCAGCAGCAGCATTCAACAAGATTCAACAAGTATGTATATGGAGAACCTTCTCTAAATACCGTGATAGTTGCTTAATAAATATTTATTGAATCAGTGTGTAGATGAATAAAATTCAGTGAAACAGAAGTCCTTTAGCTTCATGTTAATCAGTGAAATATTAATAGTAAAGTAAATATCAATTAAAGGTAATGATTTATGATAATAAGTAGTGCATATTAAAAATAAGTTTAATTTAACACACAGCATTGCTATTAGGTAGGCATTGTTGGGTTTCCCCAGTGGCTCAGTGGTAAGGAATCTGCTAGAAATGCAGGCGATGCAGGTTTGATCCCTGGGTCAGGAAGATCCCCTGGAGAAGGAAATGGCAACCCACTCCAGTATTCTTGCCTGGGAAATCCCATAGATAGAAGAGCCTGGCAGACTACAGTCCATGGGGTGGAAAAGAGTTGAACACAACTTAATGACTAAACAAAAACAACAAAATTAATTTGTCCATAAGCACAGAATTAATTTATATTCAAAATTTCACCTACATAATGTTAAAGGAAAATTATTAAATAAATTCTAAAGCTACTCTTATCTATTATTCACTATGACACATAGGCAATTGTACAAAAACAATAAAATACTTAGGGATAAATTTAACAGAGGAGGTGAAGACTTTGAACAGTGAAAGCTATAGGGCACTGATGAAAGATATTAAAGAAGACACAAATAAATCAAGAGATAATCTGTGGTCGTGGGTTGGAAGACCTTATATTGTTAAAATGCTCATGCTACACAAAGAAATTGACAGAGTCACTGTAATCCTTAACAAAATTCAGGTGGAAATTTTCACATATATGGAATAAACAATCCTAAAGTTTCTATGGAACCACAAAAGACCCTGAATATCAAAATCAATCTTGAGAAAGAAGAACAATGCTGGAGGTGTCATGCATCCTGATTTCAAACTAAATTACAAAGTTATAGTAATCAAAACAGTATGGTATTGGTATAAAAAGGGACACAGACATCAAGAGAACAGAACAGACAGCCCAGAAATAAACCCAAATATATACAGTAAATTAGCTTTTGACAAAGGATCCAAGAATATACAATGGGGAAATGGCAGTCTCTTCAATAAATGGTGTTAGGAAAGTTGGACAGCCACAGTGGAAAGACGCAAAGTTACCCCTATCATATACCATTCACAAAAGTCAACTCAAAATGGATTAAAGACTTAATCATAAGTCCTGAAGCCATAAAAATCCTAGAAGAAAAAGTAAGGGAAAAAATGTCCTTGACTTCAGTCTTTGTGATGATGTTTTGGATTTGATGCCAAAAACAAAGGCAACAAGAGCAAATATAACCAAGTGAAACTACATAAAACTTAAAAACTTCTGCACCACAAAGGAAATGATACACAGAATGAAAAGACAATCTGTGGAATTAGAGAAAATATTAGCAAATTAAATGTACTTGATAAGAGTTAATATCCAAACTGTTAATATTTAAAGAACTCATACAACTCAATAACAGAGAAAAAAAAAGTCTGATTTCAAAATGGGCAGAAGACCTGAATAGACATTTTTTTTTCCACAGTAAACATACATCTGGTCAACAGGTACATGAAAAGGTACACAATGTTACTAGTCACCAGGTCAATGCAAATCAAAACCTCAATAAGATATCACCTCACAGAATTGCTTTTATCAAAAAAAAGAAAATAAGAAAGAACAAGAGCTGTAATAATGTGGAGAGAAGAAAAAGTTTATACACAGTTGCAGGGAGTGTAAGTTGATGCACCCCTTATGGAAAACAGTTTTGAGGTTCCTGAAAAATTAAAAATGGAACTGCTGTATGATTTAGCAATTTCCCTTTTGGGTATTTATCTGAAGAAAATGAAAACACTAACTTGAAAATATATGTGCAACCCAATGTTCACTGCAGAATTATTTATAATAGCCAGACAATGTAAGCCTTCAGTGATGGATAAATGGATAAAATATATATACACACACACACACACACACACACACACATATATATATACATATACACACATACACACACGCACACAGCCACCGAAAAAAGAAGAAATTCTCATCATTTGCAACAACATGAATGTACCTTGAAGTCATTATGCTAAGTGAGCTAAACGAGACAGATAAAGAAAAATATCATATAGTCTCATTTATATGTGGAATCTTAAAATAGCTTTTTTTAAAAAGGGTTCAGAGATGCAGAGAACAGTTTGGTGGTTGTCAAAGGTGGGTCAGTGTGGGCAAAATGGATGAAGGTAGTCAAAAGGCACAAACTTCCAGCACTAAAATGAATGTCATGAGGATGTAATGTACAGTATAGGGAGTACAGTTAATGTGTGCGTGTGTGTGCTCAGTCTTGCCCATCTGTGACCCTATGGACTGTAGCCTGAGAAGCTTCTCTATCCATGGGATTTCCCAGGCAAGAATACTGGAGTGAGTTGCCATTTCCTTCTCCAGGAGATCTTCACAACCCAGGGAGGGAACCCACATCTCTTGTCTCCTGCTTTGGCAAGGGGATTCTTTACCAGTAGCTGGGTTAATGCTGTATCTTATATGAGAAAGTTGGTAACAAAGAACCTTACAAGTTCTCATCACAAGAAAAAAGTAAGGGCTTCCCTAGTGGTTCAGTGGTTAAGAATCCACCTTGAATGCAGGGGACACTGGTTCTATCTCTGGCCCAGGAAGATCCCACATGCCGCAGGGCAACTAAGACTGTGGGCCACAATTACTAAGCCTGTGCTCTGGAGCCCTCGGACCAGAACTACTGAGCCTGTGTGCAGCCACTCCTGAAGCCCTCGCGCCCTGGAGCCAGTGCTCCACCACAAGAGAAGGCTGCAGAGCACAACGAGGGACCAGACCCTGCTCAACACAACTAGAGAAAGACTGTGCACAGCATGGAAGATGCAGCACAGCCAAACATAAACATAGGATAGTCATCATTTTCCAGTATGTACAAATACATAAGCATTATGTTGCACGACTGAAACTAATACTAATACTGTTACGTGATTATATGTCAACTACAAATTTTAAAAAATAGTGTTAGAACGTGTGGGTTAAATCAACTCCATGTTGACTTCTGAGTTAAATTCACCCATTCCAGTCCATTTTAGTTCACTGATTCCTAAAATGTCAATGTTTACTCTTGCCATCTCCTGTTTGACCACTTCCAATTTGCCTTGATTTATGGTCCTAATATTCCAGGTTTTTATGCAATGTTGCTCTTTACAGCATCATACGTTACTTCCATCACCCATCACATCCACAACTGGGTGTTGTTTTTGTTTTGGCTCTGTCTCTGCATTCTTTCTGGAGTTAGTTCTCCACTCTTCTCCAGTAGCATATTGGGAACCTACCAACCTGGGGATTTCATCTTTCAGTATCATATTTTTGGCCTTTTCATACTGTTCATGGGGTTCTCAAGGCAAGAATACTGAAGTGGTTTGCCGTTCCCTTCTCCAGTGGACCACGTTTTGTCAGAACTCTCCACCATGACCCGTCTGGCTTGGATGGCCCTACATGGCATGGCTCATAGTTTCATTGAGCTAGACAAGGCTGTGGTCCATGTGATCAGTTTGGTTAATTTTCTGTGGTTATGTTTTTTGTTCTGTCTGCCCTCTGATGGATAGGGGTAAGAGGCTTATGGAAGCTTCCTGATGGGAGAGATTGACTGAGGGGAACTGGGTCTTATTCTGATGGGTGGGGCCATGTTCAGTAAATCTTTAATCCAATTTTCTGTTTATGGGTGAGGCTGCATTCCCTCCCTGTTGCTTGACCTGGGGCCAAACTATGGTGGAGGTGATGAAGATAGTGGTGACCTCCTTCAGAACTTCCTTCCATGCACCTACTGCTGCACTCAGTGCCTCTGACCCAAACCAGGCCATCGCTTGCCCATGCCTCCGCCAAAGACTCCTGGACACTCATGGGCATCTCTGGATTGGTTTCTTGTAGGGTCACTGCTCCTTTCTCCTGGGTCCTGTTGCACACAAGGTTTTGTTTGTGCCCTCCAAGTGTCTGTTTCCCCACTCCTGTGCAATTTCTGGTGGTTCTATAATGGGGTTAATGGCAACCTCCTCCAAGAGGACTTATGCCATACCCAGGTCAGCTGCACCCAGAGGCCCTGCAGCAGGCCACTGCTGACCTGCACCTCCACAGGAGACACTCTGACAGAGTTCTGGCTCAGTCTCTGTAGGGAAAGCCACTAGACAATTCAGATATGACCTAAATCAAATCCCTTATGATTACACAATGGAAGTGACAAATAGATTCAAGGGATTACATCTGATAGACAGAGAGCTTGAAGAACTCTGGATGGAGGTTTGTTACATTGTACAGGAGGCAGTGATCAAGACCACTCCCAAGAAAAAGAAATGCAAAAAGGCAAAATGGTTGTCTGAGGAGGTCTTATAAATAGCTGAGAAAAGAAGAGAAGCTAAAGTCAAAGGAGAAAAGGAAAGATAAAGCCGTTTGAATGCAGAGTTCCAAAGAACAGCAAGGGGAGATAAGAAAGCCTTCTTCAGTGATCCCTGCAAAGAAATAGAGGAAAACAACAGAATGGGAATGACTAGAGATCTCGTCAAGAAAAGGAGAGACACTAAGGAAACATTTCATGAAAAGACGAGCATAATCAAGGACAGAAGTGGTATGGAACTAACAGAAGCAGAAGATATTAAGAAGAGGTGGCAAGAATACACAGAAGAACTATACAAAACAGATCTTCATGACCCAGATAACCATGATGGTGTGATCAATCACCTAGAGACAGGCATCCTGGAATGTGAAGTCAAGTGGGCCTAGGAAGCATCACTAGGAACAAAGCTAGTGGAGGTGATGGAATTCAAGTTGAGCTCTTTCAAATCCTAAAAGATGACGCTGTGAAAGTGCTGCACTTAATACGCCAGCAAATTTGGAATACTCAGCAGTGGTCACAGGACTGGAAAAGGTCAGTTTTCATTCCAATCCCAAAGAAAAGCAAGGCCAAAAAATGCTCAAACTACCACACAATTACACTCATCTCACAAGCTAGCAAAATAATGCTCAAAATTCTTCAAGCCAGGCATCAACAGTACGTGAACTCTGAACTTCCAAAAGTTCAAGCTGGATTGAGAAAAGGCAGAGGAACAAGAGATCAAATTGCCAACATCTGCTGGACCATCAAAAAAGCAAGAGCGTTCCAGAAAAACATCTACTTTTGCTTTATTGACTTCACCAAAGCCTTTGACTGTGTGTATCACAACAAACTGTGGACAATTCTTAAAGAGATGGGAATACCAGACCACCTGACCTGCCTCTTGAGAAATCTGTATGCTTCCTGTATGTCAGGAAGCAACAGTTAGAACTGGATATAGAAAAACAGATTGGTTCCAAATAGGGAAAGGAGTACGTCAAGGCTGTATATTGTCACCCTGCTTATTTAACTTATATGCAGATTACATAATGAGAAATGCTGGGCTGGAAGAAGCACAAGCTGGAATCAAGATCTCTAGGAGAAATATCAATAACATCAGATATGCAGATGACACAAACCTTATGGCAGAAAGAGAAGAACTAAAGAATCTATTGATGAAAGTGAAAGAGGAAAGGAAATTTGGCTTAAAGCTTGACATTCAGGAAACCAAGCTCATGGCATGCGGTCCCATCACTTCATGACAAATAGATGAGGAAACGATGGAAACAGTGACAGACTTCATTTTGGAGGGCTCCAAAATCACTGCAGATGGTGATCTCAGCCATGAAATTAAAAGATGCTTGCTCCTTGGAAGAAAAGCTATGACCAACCTAGACAGCATATTAAACAGTAGAGACATTACTTTGCCAACAAAGGTCCATCTACTCAAGGCTATGGTTTTTTCAATAGTCATGTATGGATGTGAGAGTTGGACTGTAAGGGAAGCTGAGCACTGAAGAATTGATGCTTTTGAAATGTGGTGTTGGAGAAGACTCTTGAAGAGTCCCTTGGATTGAAAGCAGATCCAACTAGTCCATCCTAAAGGAAATGAGTCCTGAATATTCATTGTAAGGACTGATGCTGAAGCTGAAACTCCAATACTTTGGCCAGCTGATGTGAAGAACTGATTCATTTGAAAAGACCCTGATGCTGGGAAAGATTGAAGGCTGGAAGAGAAGGGGATGACAGAGGATGAGATGGTTGGATGGCATCACTGATGTTTTGGACATGAGTTTGAGTAGGCCCTGGGAGTTGGTGATGGACGGGGAGGCCTGGTGTGCTGCAGTCCATGGGGTCACAAAGAGTCGGACACAATTGAGCAACTGAACTGAACTGGTCTTAACTTCATTTTGTGGACCTATGTTAAATTCATGACTTAAATATGAAAATATAAAATCTCACTATTAACATTCTGTGGGTTTAAGACAGACACAGAAACAGACAGTAATTCACCTGCACATGAGATGTAGGCTTCCTCCTTTGGAGAGCATGAACTGCAATTCCAAGGGTCAGAAGGACACTGCCAGAGAGAGGTATCCGTATTCTGACACCAGATTCCATCTACCCACCGGGGTCTAGAACCTTCTCTAAGAGCAACAGAAGTGTTGAGACTTCCACTGTCCCCACAGCCAAGCTGACTGCAGATGATGGACACAGTGATGTCTTCCATGGGGCTTCGGCAGACACTGCCCCAGGTTCCGTTGTAGAAAACTTCCAGCCACCCAGCACAGTGCTGGTCCTCACTCACCATTCTGAGGGCCAGGAACTCTAAGATCAAAAGGGAGGAATCAAGACTGGTGAGAACTTCACTCAGCACCCTGGGTTTTCCTCTCTCCCAGAAATAGTGGCCATTCATTCCTGAACTAGCTGAGGAGATACCCATTAGGTGATAAGACTGAAAGCTGTCTCCCTTTTACTTGAATTTCCATTCGTGCCTGTCTTTTTAAACATTTCTACTACCATGATGTAGTGAATGTGAACAGAGAGGAAGAGCAATCTGGGCACCTGTGTGGGGTGGGGGGAGGTGCTGAATTCTGCATCTTGACCAAACCTCTAAGAGAGTGTGAAAGGGATGTGATATGTTATTGGGGAGGTGGCAGAATAATAAACCTGCAGATGTCTCATGCAAATCCCTGAAACCATGAATATGTTCCCTTACCTGGCAAAAGGGATTTCACAGATGTGATTAAGGGGAGAATTGTGAGATGGTGATATTAAGTTGGACTATTGTGGATAAACTATGTGAACCCAGTCTAATCACATTCTTACTGGGTTGGCCAGAAAGTTCTTTTGGTTTTTAAGTCAAAAGATATTTTTTATGTTCACCAAAAACTTGATTGAACAGCATATTCATCATTTTGTTCCACTACCTTCTGCCATTTTCAGCCAACTTCATATTTCCCTCTTCCCAAAACTTTTATCTTTTTAAGCAAAGAACTATTCCAAGTGTGTTTTATAGTCTTCCAGGAAATTTAAACTTTTTTCCACTAAGAGAATTTTGTGAAGATCTAAATAAATGGAAAGCTGAAACTTCAATGTCTGGTAAATACAGCTGATGAATCAGAACTAGCCAAACTGTGGCAGTTTTTGCCTGGCCTACAAAGACGTATGTGGTCTTGCATTATCCTGATGGAAGATTATGCATTTTCTCTGGATCAATTCTGAATGGTTTTCATTAAGTGCTGCTTTCAGTTGGTCTAACGGGGAACAGTACTTGGTGGAATTATCATTCAGTTTTCTTGAAGGTACTCCCTTAATAGAGGACTCCCTTCCAATACCACCACATACACAATATCACCTTCTTTGGTGGAAGACTGGCCTTTGATATGGTTGGGGGTGCTTCATTTCACTTGCCCCAGAATCTCTTTCATTCCACATTATTGGGCAGTATCCACTTTTCTTCACCCATCACAATTTGTTTTAAAAGCAAAATGTTTTCATTATGTTTAAGTAGAAAATCCCATGTAGAAATACTGCCATGATTTTTTTTTTCACTTATGTGAAACTCAGACATCAAAGTAAATAATATAACCAAGCTGGTACAAATGACTATTGATGCTTGATTTGGATATTTTGAATATGTTGGCTATCTCCTGCATTGTTTAACATTGATTGTCTTCAAGTAATATTTCCATTTGACTGCTATCAACTTCAACTGGTCTACCCTACTGTGCAGTACCGTCCAGTGAGAAATCTCCAACACAAAACTTCATAAACCACTTTTGATGAGTTTGATCAATCACCACACTTCCATACACTCCACAAATTTGTTTTGCATTTCAGTTGCATTTCTATCACTTCTTGAAATAATAAAGCATGATATGCCAAAAATGTTGCTTCTTTCTTCCATTTTCAAATTAAGATGGCTATACAAAAACTCACCGATTTTGATTTTTTTTAAGAAAAGATGCATGCTGCTATGATAGCTGTCACAAAATAGTCTAATAAAATTGTTTCAAATGAAGTGAAAGAGAACTAACTGTTACTAGACCACCTTACAGGAAAAAAAGAAGGAATCTTTTGGCCAAACCAATAGAAGCACTCTTTCTTGGCTCTGGCTCCAGGGAGGTGTGACTCTGGATAATGGTTAGAGACGTGCAGTATTGCTGGTCTGATGATGGATGAAGGGGGTCTATGAGCCAAGGAATGCAGATGGTTTGGAAAGAAACCTGATATAAAAAATGGGATTCTTCACCAGAGCCTCAGATGTGATGTAGCCCTGCTGAAACGTTGATTCAAGCCCAGGGAGATCCTATTGAACCTTGAACCTACGGAACTCTAAGGCAATAAATATATGTTGTTTTAAACCACTATGAAGTAATTTGTCACAGAAGCAAACAGAAACTAGTACCATTGACTTAAGATTTTTGTCCCATATGTAAGGGAAGGTGAATCCGACTTTCAACTGGAAATTCTAAGAAATGGCTCTGCCAGGAAACTGTGCTGAGAAGAAAGGACTAGAACGTCAGCTGCTGCAGGAGGAAGTAAAAACGCCTAGTCTTCACGTCTGCTGGAAAGACAGGCTCCATGCGAGGAAGCCTCTTTCTCTGATCCTTTCAGTGTATCTCCCTCAGGACTCAGACTCCCGTCTCCACGGCTCCAGGTTCTCCCCTCCCCCAGCCTGTGGACAGTGTGCAGCACAGACCTGAGCAGATGACCCCCGCGTCCTCCTTGTGTCTGCAGGCGTGCCGCCCCCAGCCTCGGGAAGGGCACCTCCACACTTGAGACTCATTTCCTGTGCAGTTCAGGTCGTCCAGCCAGATGGGCCCTGATCCCGCCCCGAAGTGAGCAGACCTCGTGGCATTGAGGGCTTCTCCACAGCCCAGCTGCCTGCACACCACGCGGGCATCGTCCAGGTCCCAGCCGTCATCACAGATGGTACCCCAGGAGCCCTGGTCAAGGATCTCCACTCTCCCGGCGCAGGGACCACCCCCGTCCACCAGGCGGAGCTGTCTGCTGTCTGAGGAGAGAGAAATGGGACAATCGGGCGTTGACAGGGGCGATGAGAAAGGACTTCTGTCCCGTGGGACCTCACCTGAGCAGTAGGGGGCGCTCTTCTCTGAGGACGCAGAGCCTGCTGGTTCAGACACGGAGTCATTGCACTGGGGCAGCACCTGGGTCTGGTTTCCTGTAGAAACAGCAATGATTAGAGGGTTGGTGGGCTGAAGAACAGGAAACTGAATTAAGCTAAATAATGACCTAGTGATGAAGTCTGAGATAAACAATGTTAATGTAACAGTTCAGTTCAGTTTAGTCGCTCAGTCATGTCCGACTCTTTGCTACCCCATGGACTGAATGCAAGCCAGGCCTCCCTGTCCATCACCACCTCCAGGAGTTTATTCAGACTCATATCCATGGAGTCAGTGATGCCGTCCAACCATCTCATCCTCTGCCGTCCCCTTCTTCTCCTGCCTTCAATCTTTTCCAGCATCAGGATCTTTTCCAATGAGTCAGCTCTTCACATCAACTGGCCAAAGTATTGGAGTTTCAGCTTCAGCATCAGTCCTTACAATGAATATTCAGGACTCATTTCCTTTAGGATGGACTGGTTGGATCTCCTTACAATCCAAGGGACTCTTCAAGAGTCTTCTCTAACACCACATTTCAAAAGCATCAATTCTTCAGTGCTCAGCTTTCTTTATAGTCCAACTCTCACATCCATACATGACTACTGGATAAACCATAGCCTTGAGTAGATGGACCTTTGTTGGCAAAGTAATGTCTCTGCTTTTCAATATGCTGTCTAGATTGGTCAAAGCTTTTCTTCCAAGGAGCAAGCATCTTTTAATTTCATGGCTGAGATCACCATCTGCAGTGATTTTGGAGCACCACCCCCCCCCCAAAAAAAAAAATTAAGTCTGTCACTGTTTCCACTGTTTCCCCATCTATTTGCCATAAAGTTATGGGACCAGATGCCATGATCTTAGTTTTATGAATGTTGAGTTTTAAGCCAACTTTTTCACTCCCTTCTTTCATTTTCATCAATAGGCTCTTTTATTCTTCTTCGCTTTCTGCTATTAGGATGCTGTCATCTGCATATCTTAAGTTATTGATATTTCTTCTGGCAATCTTGATTTCAGCTTGTGCTTCATCCAGCTTGGCATTTCACATGATGTACACTGCATAAAAGTTAAATAAGCAGGGTGACAATGTACAGCCTTGATGTACTCCTTTCCCTGTTAGGAACCAGTCTGTTGTTCCATGTCCAGTTCTAACTGTTGCTTCCTGACCTGCATACAGATTTCTCAAGAGGCAGGTCAGGTGGTCAGGTATTCCCATCTCTTTCAGAATTTTCCAGTTTGTGGTGATCCACACAGTCAAAAGCTTCGACATAGTCAATAAACCAGAAATAGATGTTTTTCCGGAACTCTCTTGCTTTTTTGATGGTCCAGCAGATGTTGGCAATTTGATCTCTGGTTCCTCTGCCTTTTCTAAAACCAGCTTGAACATCTGGAAGTTCACGGTTCATGTACTGTTGAAATGTAACAGTAAGGTTATCAGTTTAGGGTTCACCTTTTCTAGGGAGAGCTCTGCTTCTGAAAGTGCCACAATTGTTTTCAGCCAACGATTGTGCTAAGAATGAGTTAAATAAGCTGTTTTGTCTCTAAATCTGTCCATAAACAGGAAAAGCAAAATAAAATCTTTTCCAAAGGGATTCTACCACTTTTTCATCTAAAATGTTTGTTATTAAAAACAATGCACATATAAAAGAAATCTCATAGAAAACCAGGAGGAAAAAGACATTAGAAAGAATTTCCCAAGTTATTCAGTTACTAGAGCTATCTGATGGAGAATTTAAATAGCCATTATTGAAGGCCTCATGGGATTAACTGACAAAAGAAATTGACAGAATAAAGACAGATAAAAATCCTAGCCCTGAAAAACTTAACAGCCGATGTTAAGATATAAAGGATGACCGTTTCAGCACATTAACTCGGCATAAAGCAGAAACAGTAAAGAGAAGATCAGAGGACAAACAGTCTTCTGTTTAGAGATGCAGGTCTTAAAATAAGTGTCCTGGTTGCTGTTGTTGTTGTTCAGTCACTCAATCTTGTCTGATACATTTCGGGATCACATGCACTATAGCCCACCAGGCTCCTCTGTCCATGGGATTTCTCAGGCAAGAATATTGGAGTGGGTTTCCATTTCTTTCTCCAGGGAATCTTCAAAACCCAGGAGCAGAACTCATGTCTCCTGACTTGGCAGGAGGGTTCTTTACCACTGAGCCACCAGGGAGTCGTGTCCTGGTTATATTGCTGTATAATAAATTTTCCCATAAAACTTAGCCACTTAAGCAAAAATATATACTTCATTTTGCTTAAGACTTCCTGGGTAAGAAATTTCGGAAAGATCCCACTTGGCAGTTCTGTCTTAGAGTCTTTCATGTGGTTGCACTTAGATGTCACCTGGAGCTGAAGTGGTCTGATGACTTGACTGAAGTGTGGTTACATAAGGAAATCCCTCAGAGCATTTTAGAGGTAAAGAGACATCATGTCTGCAACCTAACTCAGAAAGATTTTACATATTCATGGAGAAATGTGGTGGGAGGGGGACAGAATGAAAGAGAAGCAGAGATAGAGAGAGATATCAACTGGGGGGAGAGATTAAAGCAGAATACTAACCTTGGGAAATCCAGCTAAAGGTCTTCTGGATTCTGATATTATTCTTACAGCTTTTCTGTAAGTCTCAAATTACATCAAAATTTAAAAAGGGGAAGGTAAAAACAAATCAGAGATAAATCATTCCTAGAATACTTCCACTAAAAGAAGTGCTTATAACACCAAAAACACAAATGCCTAGGAGAAAAACCTAGCAGAAGATGGGCAAAACTGCTGAGAGAAATTGGAAACCTAACTGAATGGAGGGATACACACACACACACACACACATATATATACAGTGTCAATGAATTGGAAGACTCAACATTATCAGTCAATCACCTCAAATTTCTGTGTAGATTAACTCTAATCTCAAAAAAAAATACACCTTTTTGGGGGTGAAAAATGACAAGATGAGGGATGTCTCTCCTGATCCAGTGATTGAGAATCAGCCATGCAATGCAGAGAACTCAGATTCAATCCTTGGTGTAAGAACTAAGATCCCACCTGCCACAGAGCATCTCAGCTGGAGCCTCACAAATAGGCAGTCCATGTGTCATAACAGAAGATCCCTCAAGACATAATGAAGATCCATATGCTGCAACTAATGCCTAACACCATCAAACAAATACACATTTTTTTTAAAATGAAAAGCTGATTCCAAAATTGAAATAATATACAAAAGAACAAGAATTACCAACACAGGTGACCAAAAAAGCAACAGAGGTAGAAGAGTTAATAATATAAAGTAACTCTTTGCATTAAAATTATCCAGACTTACTATAAAGTTACAATAATTAATAAATGCAGTATTGGTGCAAAGATAAACAAATGATACAACAGATTAGAATAGAGAGTCTTAAAAAAGACTCAAACATATGCTCTTCTTCTTATGACAAAGGTAGCACTGCAGTGGGGAAAAAAGTCTTTTCAGAAAAAGATTCTGAGTCAATTTGATGTCGTATGAAACTTGATCTTATCTTATGCAGACATCAATTGCAGAAGGGATGCACAATTCTACTCAAGAGAAAAATAATTAAACTTACATGAGATACTCTTGGAGAATATTTTTATGGTCTTGGAGTAAACAAAGTTCTTTTGAAAGGATATAAGTAGCATTAAAAGTAAAGGAAGAAGTTGATAAATTGCAATTTCTTAAGATTGAGAGCTTGGCTCATCAAAGAACATCATACCATTAAAAAAAATGAAAATGAAAGACCAAAGGTTAAACACACAAGATAAATAACATGTTTTCACCCAAAGTCATTGTCATGGTAAGTTGTAGCATCATATTTGTAATAGTCAAGAACAGGAAAAACAACTCAAATCTCTACCATCTATTGTGGAATGGACCAATTCATGGTCGTGTGATCTTTCAAAGACAATCTCTACTGTAATAAAAATGAATAAAATGCTTCTATAAGCAACCTCATGAGTGTATCTCAAATATAATGGTGATGCAAAGTTATACACAAAAGGTAACACACTGCATAAATTTATATACAGTTCAAACAATGACAAAACACTCTATGGTAGTAGAAGTGAGGTAAGCAGTCTTAACTGGAGAAGAGGGAGACACAGTTATGGTGAGGCCACAGCGACTGTGGGGCTGGGAATGTTCTCTTTGCTGATCTGGGTACATGACTGAAGCCTACACTTACTGCTTATACATTGCTTTCTATGATTATATTTAAATAATAGTGTTGCTTAAAATTACATTATTTCCCCTTACCACTTCTTGCCCTGACTTGGAAAATGAATGAACAATGAGAAGAACCACATTTCACCATGAAATATCTGACTTGATGCCAGTTTCCTGTCACTATCTCTCTTGGGGACATTTCACTCCAGGAGCATCCTGAGTACCAGTAGCCCTTCACCCTCTCTTACCTGAGCAGATCACAGAGGCCGTGTTGCCATGGGAACAGTCAGGACCACCCAGGACAGTCATAGGACAACTCCATAGGAAGGACTCAGCCCCCAAGCAGTGAAATCGGACTGTTGAGATCTGATCACCTCTTTCCATATAGTGTGGTCCTCTGGGGGTAGAGATGGCGACTCCACAGCCGAGCTGACGACAGACAACATTGGCATTGGCCAGACTCCAGTGGGAGGCACAGAGCGCTCTCCATTGTCCAGAAATGTTCATCTCCACCTGCCCCTCACACTGAGAGGAGCCATTTGACATGAGCCGGACTTCTGTGTACATTGGTAGAAGAAAACAGCGTTTCAGCAAACTCTGATTTTCTCACCTGAACAAGGTAAGTGGAGAGGTTATAAACCTGATCTACAGCTCACCTGAACAGACAACCTGAACAGCTCCACTGTGCTGACAGGTGCCCCCTGGACAGGGCACTCTGGGGCAGAACCAGAGCTCAGGCTCCTCCCCTTTACACCTGAACTCTTCAGCCCAGACCCGGCTATCTGACTCTCTGAAGGGCACGTGTCCCTGGACAGACACAACCTTGCCGCATCCCCGTTCTGCACAGATGACCTGGGCAGTGAGGAGTGTGAAGTTCCCATCAGACACTGGGGTCCAGTCTTCTCCAGAATGAACTTCTACTCGCCCTGAGCAGGGTCCATCTCCTTCAGCTAGACGGGTAAATCCTAAGAGAAACAGACAAGCAAACCCAGTGAATGTTCTTGATCCTGACTTGACAAATGAAAACAGCAGATCACAGGCAATGATGTGAATGCTTTTCTCTTCCAGGAGCGGGGCATGGAGAGAGAAGTTGATAGCTGGTTTCAGAATTCCATTTTCATGAACAAGATTCTGAAGAGAAATTCAGAAGAATTTGCAGGGTCAGTTTGGGATGACTGTATCCCAACAATGTATACTCTGAAAATGGTTAGAAATATGAATCCCTTATCTACAGACCTGGAAACTACGGAGTCCAAGACCTATCATCAGAAATGGCTGAGTACCAGGAACATGTAATTTATCATTGATTGGAGAAGTGAATTTCACATTTAGGAGCCCAGGACTATGGAGCCCAAGGAAACTGCATAATGTGTTGGCACTCAAATATGAATGCAGACATATGAAGAACAGAATGACCCCAGAGAGACATGGACTATGACAGAGTAGAGATCTGTCCTCCAGACAAACTTAGAAAATTTTCCTGAGACTTGTGAGGCTATTATTTTGAATAGTTTTCTCTCCCAGGAGCTAGTCCTCAGGTGATTTAGGTAAGGAAAATCATGAAGCAGGATATAAGAATGCATACCAACATGTAGGGAGATTGTCTAAGAGAAGAAACATAAGCATTATAAATAATCAACATTTATGGTTTTTATATTTTTCTGATAATTTTTCTTTTTTTTTCCATTTATTTTTATTAGTTGGAAGCTAATTGCTTTACAATATCGTAGTGGTTTTTGCCATACATTGACATGAATCAGCCATGGATTTACATGTATTTCCCATCCTGATCCCCCCTCCTGCCTCCCTGCCCACCCCATCCCTCTGGGTCTTCCCAGTGCACCAGCCCCGAGCACTTGTCTCATGCATCCAACCTGGGCTGGTGATCTGTTTCACCCTTGATAATATACATGTTTCGATGCTATTCTCTCAAAACATCCCACCCTCGCCTTCTCCCACAGAGTCCAAAAGTCTGTTCTGTACATCTGTGTCTTTTTTCTGTTTTGCATATAGGATTATCATTACCATCTTTCTAAATTCCATATATAAGTGTTAGTATGCTGTAATGTTCTTTATCTTTCTGGCTTACTTCACTCTGTATGATGGGCTCCAGTTTCATCCATCTCATTAGAACTGGTTCAAATGAATTCTTTTTAATGGCTGAGTAATATTCCATGGTGAATATGTACCACAGCATCCTTATCCATTCATCTGCTGATGGGCATCTAGGTTGCTTCCATGTCCGGGCTATTATAAACAGTGCTGCAATGAACATTGGGGTGCACGTGTCTCTTTCAGATCTGGTTTCCTCAGTGTGTATGCCCAGGAGTGGGATTGCTGGGTCATATGGCAGTTCTATTTCCAGTTTTTTAAGAAATCTCCACACTGTTTTCCATAGTGGCTGTACTAGTTTGCATTCCCACCAACAGTGTAAGAGGGTTCCCTTTTCTCCACACCCTCTACAGCATTTATTGCTTGTAGACTTTTGGATAGCAGCCATCCTGACTGGCGTGTAATGGTACCTCATTGTGGTTTTGATTTGCATTTCTCTGATAATGAGTGATGTTGAGCATCTTTTCATGTGTTTGTTAGCCATCTGTATGTCTTCTTGGGAGAAATGTCTGTTTAGTTCTTTGGCCCGTTTTTTGATTGGGTCATTTATTTTTCTGGAATTGAGCTTGTATATTTTTGTATATTTTTGAGATTAATCCTTTGTCTGTTGCTTCATTTGCTATTGTTTTCTCCCAATCTGAGGGCTGTCTTTTCACCTTGCTTATAGTTTCCTTTGTTGTGCAAAAGCTTTTAAGTTTCATTAGGTCCCATTTGTTTATTTTTGCTTTTATTTCCAATATTCTGGGAGGTGTGTTATAGAGGATCCTGCCGTGATTTATGTCAGAGAGTGTTTTGCCTATGTTCTCCTCTAGGAGTTTTATAGTTTCTGGTCTTACATTTAGATCTTTAATCCATTTTGAGTTTATTTTTGTGTATGGTGTTAGAAAGTGTTCTAGTTTCATTCTTTTACAGGTGGTTGACCAGTTTTCCCAGCACCACTTGTTAAAGAGGTTGCCTTTTTTCCATTGTATATTCTTCCCTCCTTTGTCAAAGATAAGGTGTCCATAGGTTCGGGGATTTATCTCTGGGCTTTATATTCTGTTCCATTGATCTATATTTCTGTCTTATTGAGGTTTTGATTTGCATTTCTCTGATAATGAGTGATATTGAGCATCTTTTCCTGTGTTTGTTAGCCATCTGTATGTCTTCTGGAGAGAAATGTCTGCCTAGTTCTTTGGCCCATTTTTTGATTGAGTCATTTATTTTTCTGGAATTGAGCTGCAGGAGTTGCTTGTATATTTTTGAGATTAATCCTTTGTTGCTTTTTTTGCTATTATTTTCCCCCATTCTGAAGGCTGTCTTTTCACCTTGCTTATAGTTTCCTTTGTTGTGCAAAAGGTTTTAAGTTTCATTAGGTCCCATTTGTTTATTTTTATTTTTATTTCCAATATTCTTGGATGTGGGTCATAGAGGGTCCTGCTGTGATTTATGTCAAAGAGTGTTTTGCCTATGTTCTCCTCTAGGAGTTTTATAGCTTCTGGTCTTAAATTTAGATCTTTAATCCATTTTGAGTTTTTTTTTTTTTTTAATGGAAAAAATTCCAAGAATTTCTTAGATGACTTCAGTGGGAAAGAACATGAGTTAAGAAAGCTCAAAGGGTCTTAGAAGAGGGGATGTGGTCTTAACCATCTCTCTTGAAACCCTAAGATTTGTCAATGAACTTGGGAGAGAGGGAGTTCTGATTGGAAGTTGATGGGACTGCAAGTTTGCCAAACAGTTCCTATTACAGGTTTTTCTTCTGAGACAGGAATCACAGAAAATCTAAGGGGTGATATTTAACTGATTTTAATTCTATTATTGCACTTTTTCTGTATTCGTATTTGACATCAAGATGACAGAAGAGGAGATTCCCCTGCTCTCATTCTCCCACAGAAACAGGGTGTCCCCAGCAACATGGCTGTCAACTTCAGACAGAACTGTGGACCCAGAATCAGCTCCATAATAGTGCTCCAACCCTGCACCACCGTGGTCCTGGGCAGTCCTGTCTGCCCAGATATCCAGAGCGAGGCACGACCTGTTGGCAACTCTGTTAATAGGATGGCCAGTTGCAGACCTGAGTATGGATTATAAACAGCCTTTTGACTTAAGTCCAGACCCATTCTACCACAGTCGGAGGCAATCCTGACCGTGCAGGAACCCAGAGAAAACCACACCCATCCATGCCTTTGCTACATACCCACTGACCATAGACCCCAAAGCAGCTCCAGGAGCAGCCCCATAACCTGACTCCAGCTTTGCTAGTCCATGATTCCAGAGGCAGTCCTATCAGTTCAAGGACAAAGCAGTAAATATTTACTTCCAGTCTGTAAAGTCTGGAAGAAGTGTCTGCTCCTTCAAATGCACAGTCACCAGTGCAAGCCTACCCAGATCCTGAAGAATCTAGCAGACATGACACCACTAGAGGAAACTAATAAAGCTCCAAAACTGATCCTAAAGAAATAGAGATCTATGAACTACTTGATACAAAATTCAAATTCATTGTTTTGAAGCTCAGTGACCAACAAGGGAATACAGAGAGACAAGTAAACACAATCAGGAAAACCATGCATGAACAAAATGAGAAGCTTCATAAAGAACTAGATAACATAAAAAAGAAACCAAACAGAAATTCTGGAGCTCAAGGATTCAATAATTGAATTACAAATCCAAGGGAAAGCATCAAGGAAACTCTATCATGGAAATCAAAGTATCAGTAATCTTGAAGACATTCCATTTGAAATTATCAAGTTAGAAAAATAAAAAGAAAAAACAGTGAACAGAATACATAGCACATATAGGATACCACAAGCTATATATATATATATATATATATATATATATATGTATGTATTATATATATATGTATATGTATATATTTGTATGTATACATATATATATATATATATATGTATATGTTTGTATACATATATATGTATATATCTGAGAATCCCAGTAGGAACAAAGAAAGAAAGGAGCAGAAAGCTCAAAGAAATAATAACTGAGAAATCCCCAAATCTAGGGAGGGAAATGGATACCTTGATCATGAAGCCTATGAGTTCCCAAATAGGTGGAACTCAAAGAGGTCCACACCAAGACATGTTATGACTAAATTACCAAGATTTAAAGACAAAGAGAAATTTTTGAAAACAGAAAAGAAGTGACTTGTCACCAAGAAAAACCCTTTAAAACTAGAAACCTGGAAGGCCAAGAGAGCAGGATGATACATCAAAAGTACCACAGGAAAAAAAAAAACACAAAACTTTGTCAACCCAATCATCAAAACTTTATATGGCTAAACTGTCCTTTTAAAATGGAGGTATTAGATATATATGTGTGTGTGTGTATATACACACAAAAGGGCTTCACAGGTTGCTCAGAGGTAAAGAATCAGCCTGCCAATGCAGGAGACGCAGGTTTAATCCCAACCACCACCACCACCAAAACAACAATAATATATGTATACCATATATGTTATATAATACGTGTGTGTATATGCTATATAATGTATACATGTTATACATACATTTGTGTGTGTGTTAGTAGTTCAGCCATGTCCAACTCTTTGTGACCCCATGAACTATATCTAGCCCACCAGGTTCTTCTGTCCATGGAATTCTCTAGGCAAGAATACTAGAGTGAGTAGACAATCCCTTCTCCAGGGGTTCTTCCTAACCCAGGGACCAAACCTGGGTATCCTTCACTGTAGGAAGATTTTTTTGCCATTTGAGCCACCAGGGAAGCATATATATATATATATATGTCATATATATAAATGACAAGCAAAATCTGAGGGATTTCAGCATCACTACATTACCAAAGTGCTAAAAGGAGTTCTTCAAGTTTAAATTTATAAACAAAATAATGATACAAAAGTATCTTCATATATGAAAGTGTAAATATTACTGTTAAATCTAAAGAGAAATACAGAATACTGTAATACTGTAATAGTGGTACATAACTTGCTTTTAACATTAGTATGTAAATATAAATCAAAAGACAATCATAAAAGTAACTATAATTACAGAAAGCTGCTGTTGGAAATACAATATAGAAAGAAGTAAAATCTGACATCAATCACTTAAAATGTAGGGGAAGAGTAAAATGCAGTTTCTGCATGCTATTGAAATTAAGTTGCTTTCATAACAGTACTTAACTTCTGCTATATACTGTTATAATCATAAAATATTTTATATAAGTTCCATGTTGTAAAGTAATTAACCTCCAACTAATAAAAATAAATGGAAGAAAAAAATAAAATATTTTATACAAGTTCCATGGTAACTGCAATAAAAAGTATAGTTCAGTTGAGTTCAGCCACTCAGTCGTGTCTGACTCTTTGCAACCCCATGAAGCGCAGCATGCCAGGCCTCCCTGTCCATCACCAACTCCCAGAGTCCACCCAAACCCTTGTCCATTGAGTCAATGATGTCATCCAACCATCTCATCCTCTGTCGTCCCCTTCCTCTCCTGCCTTCAATCTTTCCCAGCATCAGGATCTTTTCAAATCAGTCAGCTCTTTGCATCAGGTGGTCAAAGTATTGGAGTTTCAGCTTCCAATACCTCATTCCTTCCAGTGAACATTAAGGACTGATCTCCTTTAGGATGGACTGGTTGGATCTCCTTGCAATTCAAGGGACTCTCAAGAGTCTTCTCCAACACCACAGTTCAAAGCATCAATTCTTCAGTGCTCAGCTTTCTTTATAGTTCAACTCTCACATCCATTCATGACCACTGGAAAAACCATAGCCTAGACTAGACGGACCTTTGCTGGCAAAGTAATATCTCTGCTTCTTAATATGCTGTCTAGGTTGCTCATAACTTTTCTTCCAGTGAATAAGCATCTTTTAATTTTATGGCTGCAGTCACCATATGCAGTGATATTGGAACCCCAAAAATAAAGTCTGCCAGTTTCCACTGTTTCTCTATTTGCCATGAAGTGATGGGACTGGATGCCATGATCTTTGTTTTCTGAATGTTGAGCTGAATGTTTTCCAAATGTTGAGTGAAAAAGTTGGCTTAAAACTCAACATTCAACACCACTATACCAACTTCCAAGTGCTAAAAGAACTTCTCTAGGCAGAAAATTAAAAGGCCAGAGAAGAAAAAAGAAAGTGTGAATGAGAAAGCTTACCAGTAAAAGCAAACATACAGAAAAGTTAGGAAAGCTTTCACACAAAAATATGATACCAAAACTAGCAATCATGAGGAGAGTAAAAATGCAAGATATTAGAAATGCATTGGAAATTATGAGACCAGCAACTTACAATAGACTGCATATCAAAACCTCATGATATCCACAAACAAAAAATCTACAGCATATATTCACACAATAAAGAAAAAGGAATTCAAACTCAACATTAAAGATGGCCATCAAATAATGAGAAGAGAACCAAAGAGGAAGGGAAGAAAAAAAGACCTACCAAAAACATACAAAGCAATTAACAGAATGTCAGTAAGAACATACATTTCCATAATTCCCTTAAATGTACACTGATTCAATGCTCTAACCAAAAGACATAGATTGGCTGGGTGAAAACAAAAACAAGACCCATATATATGTATTGTCGCTTGTCCATGGGTCCTCACACTCCATTTTGGAGGCACCACTACTTGGATCAGGGTGTTCTACCGGCACCCTCCCCAAGTACCCACCTGCTGATACTCTGTCTCTCTAGGATCTGTTGGTGTAATAAATTCACATCTCTCCTTACCTGAACCTCTCATATAATCCTCTTAGAGCTGAAGTCGTCTGACCATCCCATGGAAAAACAAAAATCTACCATGACGAACCTAATTAATATAGGTTCAACCAGGCAGTTGTACTTGTATGATATATTTGATCTCATCTCACTGCCTCCTGTGACATATCACACAAACCTGAAGGTTACAGTGACCAATGGATCTGGAGCCTTTACTGTTCAGGGCCAAGCAAGATCTTCTGCTCCCTTGAAAACCTAATGCTCTAGGAATAACTGTGTAGCTGGAATCTTCACCCACATATATACTAAAGGCTGTGATCTGTATTTTATAGTTAGGCTGGGAATGAGACTGAGGCTTTTCCTGCTGGAAACCCCTTCCCAGACCAGACAGGACTTACCTGAGCAGACTGTTCCAGCATCCTGATCATGAGAAAAGCCCTCAGGACGATAGTCTTTAACAGTAGGATAAGCACACTCTTTGATAGCTGACTCTGTCCCACTGCAGTGAATATATTCAAGCCAAATTGGGCCAACTGCTGGTCCAAAGTAAGCTCCTTGGGGAGCATCAACAGCAGCTCCACACCCCAGCTGTCTGCACAGCACAGCTGCCTCTTCTAAGCTCCACTTGAAATCACACACTGTGCCCCATTCTCCTTGGTGTTTCACTTCTACTCTCCCCTCACAGCGGTGACCTCCATCCTTCAGCCTCAACTCCAGATCTGCAAGAAAGACACAGACACAGATGCAGGACAGGTCTTAGGACACCATGCAATAGTGTACTGCCAAGTAATAAAAAAAAAAAAAACACTCTGATCTCTGAAAAAAATTCCCTGTGTACAGCATTTGTTGACTTCTGTGGTATATATAGTCCCACCATGACCAGCTCTAAGCTCCCAAAGTGCCATCACTGAACATGGAGCAGGAAGAGAGGCACCAGGTGCTTCTCATGATCCTGTACAACCAGCTCCAGGGACACCACTGAGGACAGGCCTTCAGAGACTCTGGATGCTGCCCTCCCTGTAGATGTGCCCAAGGCTACTAGGTCCCAGCTTCCCCGTCTCAGTTACAGATCATGGCCTGGGATCCAGTGAGGAATCCTCCTTCTCCCTCCCTGTCCATAGGGAGCATCTCATCCAGCTGAGGAACAGAGGGCTGGGGTAACAGGCTCTAAAGTGTTCTGATTATTTCTGCTGCTTGGTGTTCACATCCTTGTGTAATCCCCACACTCTAATGTACCTAGTAAAATGCATCTAACAATGGAATTTGGCAAAAGTGATGAGATGTCACTTATGAGATTAGATTTCAGTTCAACAATCTACCAGTCATCTTTTCTGACCACAGTGCAGTAAGATTAGATCTCAACTACAGGAAAAAAAATTATTAAAAATTCAAACATATGGAGGCTAAATAACATGCTTCTGAATAACCAACAAATCACAGAAGAAATCAAAAAAGAAGTCAAAATATGCATAGAAATGAATGAAAATGAAAACATAACAACCCAAAACCTATGGGACACTGTAAAATCAGTCCTAAGGGGGAAGGTTCATAGCATTACAGGCTTACCTCAAGAAACAAGAAAAAAGTCAAATAAATAACCTAACTCTACACCTAAAGCAACTAGATCAAGAAGAAATGAAGAACCACAAGGTTAGTAGAAGGAAAGAAATCTTAAAAATTAGGGCAGAAATAAATGCAAAAGAAACTAAAGAGACCATAGCAAAAATCAACAAAGCTAAAAGCTGGTTTTTTGAAAAAATAAACAAAATTGACAAACCATTAGAAAGACTCATTAAGAAACAAAGGGAGAAGAACCAAATTAACAAAATCAGAAATGAAAATGGAGAGATCACAACAGACAACACTGAAATACAAAGAATCATAAGAGACTACTACCAGCAGCTCTATGCCAATAAAATGGACAACTTGGAAGAAATGGACAAATTCTTAGAAAAGTATAACTTTCCAAAACTGAACCAGAAAGAAATAGAATATCTTAAGAGACCCATCGCAAGCAAGGAAATTGAAACTGTAATCAGAAATCTTCCAGCAAACAAAAGCCCAGGACCAGATGGCTTCACAGCTGAATTCTACCAAAAATTTAGAGAAGAGCTAACACCTATTTTACTCAAGCTTTTCCAGAAAATTGCAGAAGAAGGCAAACTTCCAAACTCATTCTATGAGGCTACCACCACCCTAAGTCCAAAACCAGACAAAGATGCCACAAAAAAAGAAAACTACAGGCCAATATTACTGATGAACATAGATGCAAAAATCCTTAACAAAATTCTAGCAGACAGAATCCAACAACATATTAAAAAGATCATACATCATGACCAAGTGGGCTTTATCCCAGGAATGCAAGGATTCTTTAATATCCACAAAACAATCAATGTAATACACCACATTAACAAATTGAAAGAGAAAAGCCATATGATTATCTCAATAGATGCAGACAAAGCCTTTGACAAAATTCAGCACCCATTTATGATTAAAACTCTCCAGAAAGCAGGAATAGAAGGAACATACCTCAACATAATAAAAGCTATATATGACAAACCCACAGCAAGCATTACCCTCAATGGTGAAAAATTGAAAGCATTTCCCCTAAAATCAGGAACAAGACAAGGGTGCCCACTCTCGCCACTACTATTCAACATAGTTTTGGAAGTTTTGGCCACAGCAATCAGAGCAGAAAAAGAAGTAAAAGGAACCCAGATAGGAAAAGAAGAAGTGAAACTCTTGCTGTTTGCAGATGACATGATCCTCTACATAGAAAACCCTAAAGACTCTACCAGAAAATTACTAGAGCTAATCAACAAATATAGTAAAATTGCAGGATATAAAATTAACACAGAGAAATCCCTTGCATTCCTGTACACTAACAATGAGAAAACAGAAAGAGAAATTAAAGAAACAATACCATTCACCATTGCAACAAAAAGAATAAAATACTTAGGAGTATATCTACCTAAAGAAACAAAAGACCTATACATAGAAAACTATAAAACACTGATGAAAGAAATCAAAGAGGACACAAACAGATGGAGAAATATACTGTGTTCATGGATTGGAAGAATCAATATTGTCAAAATGGCTATACTACCCAAAGCAATCCATAGATTCAATGCAATCCCTAACAAGCTACCAATGGTATTTTCACAGAACTAGAACAAATAATTTCACAATTTGTATGGAAATACAAAAAACCTTGAATAGCCAAAGTAATCTTGAGAAAGAAAAATGGAACTGGAGGAATCAACCTGCCTGACTTCAGACTCTACTACAAAGCCACAGTCATCAAGACAGTGTGGTACTGGCACAAAGTCAGAAATATAGATCAATGGAACAGAATATAGAGCCCAGAGATAAATCAACGAACCTATGGACACCTTATCTTTGACAAAGGAGGGAAGAATATACAATGGAAAAAAGGCAACCTCTTTAACAAGTGGTGCTGGGAAAACTGGTCAACCACTTGTAAAAGAATGAAAGTAGAACACTTTCTAACACCATACACAAAAATAAACTCAAAATGGATTAAAGCTCTAAATATAAGACCAGAAGCTATAAAACTCCTAGAGGAGAACATAGGCAAAACACTCTCTGACATAAATCACGGCAGGATCCTCTATGACCCACCTCCCAGAATATTGGAAATAAAAGCAAAAATAAACAAATGGGGCCTAATGAAACTGAAAATCTTTTGCACAACAAAGGAAACTATAAGCAAGGTGAAAAGACAGCCCTCAGATTGGGAGAAAATAATAGCAAACAAAGCAACAGACAAAGGATTAATCTCAAAAATATACAAAAATATACAAGCTCAATTCCAGAAAAATAAGTGACCCAATTAAAAAATGGGCCAAAGAACTAAACAGACATTTCTCCCAAGAAGACATACAGATGGCTAACAAACACATGAAAAGATGCTCAACATCACTCATTATCAGAGAAATGCAAATCAAAACCACAATGAGGTACCATTACACGCCAGTCAGGATGGCTGCTATCCAAAAGTCTACAAGCAATAAATGCTGGAGAGGGTGTGGAGAAAAGGGAACCCTCTTACACTGTTGGTGGGAATGCAAACTAGTACAACTACTATGGAGAACGGTGTGGAGATTTCTTAAAAAACTGGAAATAGAACTGCCATATGACCCAGCAATCCCACTTCTGGGCATAAACACTGAGGAAACCAGATACGAAAGAGACACGTGCACCCCAATGTTCATTGCAGCACTATTTATAATAGCCCGGACATGGAAGCAACCTAGATGCTCATCAGCAGATGAATGGATAAGGAAGCTGTGGTACATATTCACCATGGAATATTACTCAGGCATTAAAAAGAATTCATTTGAACCAGTTCTAATGAGATGGATGAAACTGGAGCCCAATATACGGAGTGAAGTAAGCCAGAAAGATAAAGACCAATACAGTATATTAATGCATATATATGGAATTTATAAATATAGTAACAATAACCTTATATGCAAAACAGAAAAAGAGACACAGATGTACAGAACAGACTTTTGGACTCTGTGGGAGAAGGCGAGGGTGGGATGTTTTGAGAGAATAGCATCAAAACATGTATATTATCAAGGGTGAAACAGATCACCAGCCCAGGTTGGATGCATGAGACAAGTGCTCGGGGCTGGTGCACTGGGAAGACCCAGAGGGATCAGGTGGAGAGGGAGGGGGGAGGTGGGATCAGGATGGGAAATACATGTAAATCCATGGCTGATACATGTAAATGTACGGCAAAAACCACTACAATATTGTAAAGTAATTAGCCTCCAACTAATAAAAATAAATGGGGAAAAAATAAAAATAAAAATCAACTGCTTTTCGACCCAAATCCCTGGAGTAAGAAATGACTACCCATTCCAGTATTCTTGCTAGGAAAATCTCATGGACAGAGGACCCTGGCAGACTGCTGTCCATAGGGTCACAGGAGTCAGACACAACTTGGCAACTAAACAAACAAACAAATAAGTACTTATCCTTACCATAAACAAATTAATATTTTAAAAATCAAACACTTTTCTATCCCCAAAACAAATAGAAAACAAAAATTTAAAGATACCACTTTAAAAATTATAATTTTCAATAGCATGAAAGATATTAAATGCCTTTACCATAAAGTTACAGTATATTATTGAATCTTTCAGTCTATGGAAATAATGGTATTTTGTATTTATTGCAGCAATGAAATCTTTAGTTATATGTCTGTCAAAATATAGGTCTATCTTACATACCACAAGAAGAAAAAGAAAATGGTTACTTCAGAACAAAAAGCGGACTACCACAGTTCCAATATTGGGTGATTCAATAAAAAATGATACCTTGTTTAGACAAGAGCATTTACTTTTATGAAATTAACTGTATAATAGTTATACTGTAGTGAAACTATAGGAAAGAATGAAATATAAATGATAATTCATTAGTTACCTTACTAAATAGGGAATTTTAAAACTGATATTATGCCATTGTTAACTAATACGTAATATAATTAATAATATGCAGCATTAGTACTATTTTATTTTCTTACTATTATCTAAAATATTCTAAGATGTGTTTAAATAAGACATAATGATGTCATATATTTAAATTTATTTATGCACACACAAAATGGAATACTACTCAGCTATAAAAGATAATAAAATCTTGCCATTTGCAACACCATGGATGATCTTAGAACGTAAACTAAATGATGCTGAAGCTGGAACTCCAATACTTTGGCCACCTGATGCGAAGAACTGACTCATTGGAAAAGACCCTGATGCTGGGAAAGACTGAAGGTGGGAGGAGAAGGGACAACAGGGGATGAGATAGTTGGATGGCACACCGACTCGATGGACATGAGTTTGAGCAAGCTCCAGGAGTTGGTGATGGACTGGGAAGCCTGGCGTGTTGCAGTCCGTGGGGTCACAGAGTCAGACATGACTGAGCAACTGAATTGATACTAAGAGAAATGGGTCAGATAGCAAAAGACAAATACTGTATGGTACCACTTATATGTGGAATCTAAAAACAAACAAAAAAAAAGTTACCTGCTCCTTGTCAGAAAAGCTATGACCAACCTAGACAGCATATTAAAAAGCAGAGACATTACTTTGCTGACAGAAGTCCATCTAGCCAAAGCTGTGGTTTTCCCAGTAGTCATGTATGGATGTGAGAATTGGACCATAAAGAAAGCTGAGCACTGAAGAATTGATGCATTTGGACTGTGATATTGGAGAAGACTCTTGAGAGTCCCTTGGCCTGCAGGGAGATCAAAGCAGTCAATCGTAAATGAAATCAGTCCTGAATATTCATTGGAAGGACTGATGCTGAAGCTCCAATACTTTGGCCACCTAATGGGAAGAACTGACTCATTTGAAATGACCCTGATACTGGGAAAGACTGAAGGTAGGAGAAGATGGGGAAGGGAGGATGAGACGGTTGGATGGCATCACCGAATCGATGGAGGTGAGTTTGAGCAAGTTCCAGGAGTTGATGATGGATAGGGAAGCCTGGCGTGCTGAAGTCCATGGGGTCACAAATAGGCAGACAAAACTGAGCAACTGAGCTGAACTGGCGTAGTAGTCACAGTCATAGTATGCTGCCGCTAAGTTGCTTCAGTCATGTCCGACTCTGTGCGACCCCATAGATGGCAGGCCACAAGTCTCCTCTTTCCATGGGGTTTTCCAGGCAAGAGTACTGGAGTGGGTTGCCATTGCCTTCTCCGACAGTCATAGTATAGAGAACTCCAATATAAATGATGCCAAAATGACAAACATCATAATTTAAATAAGCACAAATGTCATGAGCAAGCAAGGAAGGAGGAAATGAAGCATTAAATTAGTGAATATATGCTAGTTTTTTCCTATGAAACTGGATAAGATTTTAAAGCTTGGTAAAAAGCAAATGTTGGTGAGGGTAAATGGAAACTAATATTCTCACACAGTTCTAGTGGAAATAAAACTCAGTGCAAACGTTTCAAAAAGCACTTATTCTCTATGTACCAAAAGCTTTAAGGATATTCACAGCCCATGAAACAACAATTCTACCCAGAGAACATCATTAAAGAAATAATCACGAATGGTCCTTACATTTAAACACAGAAAAGCTCAGAGCACCTTTTTTCATAATAACAGAAATGTTGAAAACTACTAAATGCCTGATGAAATAAAATTTACATTTTAGGGCAGGACAAGAAATATGGGAGGCTGGAAGATGGAAGAGAGGACCCAGAGAGAGGCAGGCAGGTGCACAATAATCTCCGATCTGGTGACTTGCAGTGGCCATGACCCCCAGCCCTGTGGGACCCTGTCTGCTTCACAGACCATCACACTCAGTCCCTGCTCGGCAGCCCCATTCCTCTCACACAGACAGGCTCCACACCCTCATACAGCCTCATGCCACAGACACCCTCACATGCACCCTCACACACTACACATACACACACAGGGAGAGAGACACATACACAGAAAGAGACAGAGAGAAGCACAGAGCCTACAGGAGCATAGACACAGGAAACACAGGGACCCAGGGGCAGTGCTCACACACCAGGCACATGGAGCCTGTGGGAACAGCCCAGAGTCCCAGCTGAGCTCCGTCACTGGATCTTCCATACCCTGGGAGCCACTGGGACTCCTAGAGGCTCCCTGAGAAAAGGGAGACAGTGGAGAGACTCAGGCTGACCCAGCTCGGTCAGACCAAACCTCACTGCTCTGGAAAATCTGCCGCTATGACCAGTGGACCCCCCACAGGAGAGGGACCAGTATTCAGTCACTGTGGCTGCTTTTTGGTCAAAAACACTGAGGCGCAGCTCCAGAACTCCAGACACCTTTCCCTTCACCAAGGCATCCTCTCCCTGCTGTGGACCCAGGACAGAGGGGCAGCTCTTACCTTGACCACCCACCACGGTGCCGAGGAGGAGGACACAGAGTCCCTGGAGGGAGAGGTGTCGGCTCAGAGCCATCCTGACCCCACGTCCTCAAGGTCACAGTCCCAGCTGCAGGATCAGCCTGTGAGGAGGCATCAGGGTGCCGACTGGGGTCTATATAGACCATCCCCTACATCCTCCCTCCTGAGAGCCAATAGCGACACCTTTCACCATTTCAGGCACTATTGGAGGCTGCATCTGCCCCTTTCTGAAGCTCAGACACCAATGAGCTTCTGAATCTTCAACATTTCCTTATATGAGAAACATGGTCCTTTGACCTCCTGCTTCCGTGGTCCCTGAGAGCCGGGCTCCATGACCGAGGCTGGTGTAGAAAAGTTGCATCAAAAAGCATGAGTGATATTTTCTCGTCTGATCACCCTGACTGTGAGATCTGACAGGGTCAGAGGACGGGATCTGTTGGCCTGTGGGGAATATCTCTGGTGGAATCAAGCATTGATCTTCCCTGGGAATGAGCTCAGGGATGAAGAAGAGAACTACAAGAAGGCTAGAAATGCAAGAATATTTATCAGGCCAGCAGAAAGTGAGGACCAGGAGCACAGGGATTCATAGGTGAGCTCGGAGGCAGGGAGGTGGGACCAATCAAGCAGAGGGATGAGTTTGCTTATCTCTTCCCCCCTTCTCAGAAGGATCTGGAGCCTGGGTGCTGGAGCACATGCATGCATTCTCAGTTGTGTCTGGCTGTTTGCAACCCCATAGACTGTAGTCCTCCCAGGCTCCTCTGTCCACAGGATTTCCCAGGCAAGAATACTGGAGTGGGTTGCCATTTCCTTCTCTGGGGGATCTTTCTGACTCAGGGATTGAACCCACGTCTCCTGTGTCTTCTGCATTGGCAGGTGGGTTCTTTACTGCTGAGCCACCTGGGAAGTCCTATAAGGGATTTTTCAGCCACGTTAAATACCTTCCCCTATATTGCATTTCAGTTTATGTGAAATATCCCTTTCAGCTAGTCACCAAATAATGCTTCAAGAGAGAAAGAGTTTGCTGTTATAGGAAGCAAAGAGAAGGTAGGAGCCGTCTTTCAACTCCAGCCTGCCAAAATAGGATTTGGGGATCCCTAGAATAAAACATGTAGTTTAGAAAGACTTAAATTCCTAAACTTCACAGTTTGCCCCTTTGCATATTGACAGTTTGGTTTGATAAGATTCAGTATATTATAAGCCATTACTAAAGAAGATACAAAATATAATTCAAGGGAACCGCCCCAGACAGAAGGATAAATAGAAAGTATTCTGCTACATGGTAGCTGCAGGCAAGGGGTCAAAGAAGAGGCCTGTGAAGCAGAAAAGAGAAGGGGTTCGTGCTGCCTGAAACTATCAGTGACCCCACCTCCTTCATTCTACATTTAAGAGGAAAAGTGACAACAAGAATGGAAGCCCGGGTGGATGAGGGGACAGATCAAAGCAGAAGGGGCTGAGGTTCAGTGTGGCCATTGCTGCCTTTTTCTGTTTCCACTGATCAGAAGAAGCTCCCAGATGGTAACCAGAAAGTAGGCCTCAGGTGAGTAGAGACTGAGAAGGACAGTAAGGGCATATAAGATAGTGATAAACTCAAGGTCACTAAAATGCTACCCCACGTGCCTCATGCCCCCTCAGGCTAAAGATTCCCATGATGCACCCCTGTGGTCCACACAAGCCCACACTGAGGCCCCCTCACCCAGACTCTCATCATCTCAGCAGAGATGAGGGAAGGACACATCTGTGACACACACACTTCAGAGTTCCCACCAAGCTCCAAGATGGATGACTCCATGCACCCCCACCACACACACCTTAAGGTCTCAGTGAAGCCAACACTGAGGGAAGCTGTGGGCCAGTCCACAGCCCTGTCACATTCCCCACCAGATGGGCCCCTCATCCTGGTCAGCAGACATAGCTTCTCTGTCCTGTCATGCCCACCCTTCCTATTTGAGGCTCAGGTAAATGAAAAGGGAGAAAAGTCAACTGAACTCATTTTTTTCTCTCTATTAAATGTGCTGATATTTTATTTTACAACAGTCACTTTCTTGTTCTGTGTTCCTCTCACTTTCAAGCCCCCATCTGTACATGAACTCCATCTCCCTCTGGATGCTTGACACAGTAGTGATAATAACTGATTAGAAATGTCAGAACCAGAATATAAACTCAGGGGCCGGAGTAGGACCAGGATCTGCTCTGTCACTTAGAGTTGATGCTCTACTCCCTCTGGGGCCCAGAGTCATCATTCCTTACCCAGTTATGGACTCCACAGCATCACCAGAATCCTGAGGCAGACACCTAGAACACAGGACATACTTCCTGGTGCCCACTCATCCCTCCCACAGGATGACCGAGGGATGCGTTTAGTGAACCAGGTACATACTGTCTTACCTCAGGACTGAGATCTCACAGATAAGAAACTGTTAGGGGCTCCAGACTCTGTCATAGGGAGGGGTGGGCTGGAAAGATGGGGCTAACTCAGGGTTACTATAGGGTCCCCAACACCCGCTACCCCAGAGCTGGGAGGGCAGCATCAACATGGACCAACTCACCCTCTGATGAAGGTATATCTTCTCTGACACATAAGAAAATCTCAGTGTCCCATCTCATCCAAGATTTGAAGGAAGAGAGCTTTAAGGAGGACACCAACCAACTTTGTCCACAATGAACTTGAGAGAGTGCAGTGCAGGGGTCAGGAGAACAGACTTGGGAGCCAGTTTGCCCTGTCGTGACTCAGAGTTCAGCCACATACCACGTGTGTGACCTTGTGCCGGGTCCTTACACTCTCTGTGCAGTGGCTTAGTCTGTAAAGGGAGAGTTATCCATGTGCCTAGATGACAGAGTTTTGGTTAGAATTAAATGAGTTGGGTTAGTAAGAGATATAACTACTAGTTAATAGTAGTACATAGTAGTGATAGAGAAGCAATATTAGGGCCCCTCTCTCCATCCCATCCCAGGAATCACAGAACTCTAGAACAGGAATTAAATTCTGTTACCTGGAGCCTTGACTGGAGCTATCAAAACTCTCCCAGAGTTTTGACATGCTGTGATGGTGATTGGTGCCAGAGTTGTGAGTCTTCCACACATCACTCCTTCTCTCTGTCCCCCATTCTACTGCTCATGAACTTTGACCCTACCAACTGTGAACCTCATGAATTAAGTTGTTTACTTGCTAATATTACTTTATACATGGACTTGGTAGAATTTCTGTGTCTAATTCACCCCCTTATCCCCAAATCCTGCTAATAAAAAATCCTAAATGATGTCTCTTATATAACTGAATGAATGAATGTCAGTCAGGTATTTTATACAAAACATTTCAATCAAAAGAAATCTTTTGAGAACTAATTTAACTTGTCGTGAGGACTTAAGAGCACAGTGCAGGTTGTGTCAATTGCTGTAATAATATTTCAATATGATTAAATGATATAAGCTATGTATGGTTCACTTCAACACTTTGCTGCAAGGAATGCAGTAAATTACAATACCAGAAACAAGGCTAGCCCCATTCCAAGAGCAGTGCTGAGAGAGCACTTCTAAACATGTATAAAAATGCTGCAAGTGTCTTTGTATATCTGAAGATAAAGACGATAAACCACAGCACCCTGACAGGTGAAGGCCATGAAGCCTCCTGTTCTTGTCTTAATCAGATATGGCCAAGTGGTCAGGATGTTTATGTATTTATCATTTGGCACATTTTCGATTCAAACCACACATAACTGTAACAGGAAGAAATTTTGCTATAAAAATTTTATTTTAACAGCTCCGTATTGAATTAGAAGTTCAGAAGCAAAGAGCAGGAAGAATCCTGTTCTTCAACTTAGGCTGACTGTTTCCTTGGTCTTATGGTAAAGCAATACAATCTGTAGCATTATTATTCCCAAATCACCATGAGAAAATAGAGGTTCAGAGGTTCAGTAACCTCTTTGCCAGGAAAATTAATAATTAAACCTGCTTGCCTAAAGAACATTTCCTCAAGACTAATCGGACAGAGTGACTAAAATACAAAATATTTTTAAATTAAAAGAGCAGTACACAATTTAAAGGAAAGAATTAATTGAGTCATTACATCAAAGCAATGGAGACCCACCTCACCATCTGTGTTCCTTGCATGGATGGATGGAACCAGGGTTCGTAAAGTCTCCTTTACCAAAGACCACCTCATCACAAGGGCATGGAGGAAAGAGCAAGGTCATGAGCTGGCTGAGGTCCAGCCCATCATCTCTGTTCAGCCCTTTACAGTCTATAACTGGCAATATCGAACAAAGAGTATGGCTCTGAATTGGCCTCATTCATTCCTCCACAGTGCAGCATCAGATACCCAGAGACCAGAGACCATCAAAGCTACTAAGTCAAAGACAAGCAGATTCTAAGTGGAGAGCAAGCAGACCAAGGACCCTTCCCCACTGCTGGTGGAAAGGAAGGAGCCCTCCCACCCCAGACACTGTCTGTGGGAGAGGAGACAAGAAGATGCCTCCTTAAATACAGGAAAACCAGTCTTAGCAGGGAGCTTGAACAAGAAATGACAAGACAGTTATTACAATGAACTCAAGCTAAGTTGAGGGACAAATTTTAAATGGGAGAATCTGTGTTACTTGATAGTGCATAAGATGAAATCAGTGATAATAATAGAGAATATTACATTTATGTATATTTGAATTCTAGAGGACACATTTTTAAGCCTATTACAAAAAGAAAATTCATAAATCTTCTCTTGTTTTTAAATCCATAAAGTCGTCACCTCTGTGAATTCTTCCTAATTCCTCCAGCTAAATCTTACTGTTTTATCTATTTAATCTATAAAAACTTTCTTCCATATACTTTCTTCCATATATTGCCTTGAAGTATGGGCTTCTGGAGAGCAAGTATTATGTCTTATTCTTCAGTGTCTCCTTAAGATCAAGTAAAGACACATAGAAAGAGTTTAACAAATGTTGGATAACTAAAGAAATGAATGCATGGACAAATGCTGAAAATCACCCTGCAGTTAGTGATACTGAGTGGAGAAGGGAGGTGGGGGACAAGGGAGACACAAATCTGACTAATCCCACTCAGCACAGACTGAGGTGGAGTCAGGAGTCAGAGACACACCAGCCAAAGGATCCAAACAGAAAATGCCTTCAAATCCCACTAGGAGAGGGTAGGATCACGTTCAATTTCTTCACAAAGCTGTACCTCCGAAGCTTCTCCAAGGTGAGAAAAAACTGAGAGCACTGCTCTCAAGAGGTCCACTGAAGGATGTGGATAGACAGTAATGCTAGTCAAATAGCTGTATTTCCAGTCCTCAGTGACTCATTCTGGGCAATGAAACGAGGGTGGCGTAACCTGTGTCACTTCTGAGTGGAGGCAGGAAAAGCCCAAGTGTGATTCTCTAGACTCTCTTTTCTGTCCCAGAATTGTATGTTCCAGACGGTGCACATGTAAGAGTCTCACGGACCACAAACGACTGTAGGTTGTGATGAGTGTGTGTGTGCGTGCATGTGTATGTATGTGTGTATGTGTGTGTTTCTATATGTGTGCATGTGTATGGCTATATGTGTGCATGTGTATGTGTGTATATATGGGTGTGTATGTGTCTATATGTGTGTGTGTGAGAGAGACACTGAGATTTAGAGGTCACTTTTTCCAGCAGCAGAACAGAGTGTCTTCTGATGGATATCACAGAGAAAGAAGACTTGAAAAGAAGACAGAATCTGTCACATGAAGCAGGTATGTCCCGGGATCTCCTCTTCCTTCTGTGTCTTCATCCCAAGTTGCTCTGTCTGAGCTCACCTTGCTTCCTCTGTTGGTCTTGGTTGTTTCGCAGTCACTATTTCTAATTTACAAACAACCAGATCTAAGTCCTGTCTAAGAGCACCCACCCTGCTGCATCTCCTGCTCCCTCTACATCACTCTGTGCTGACAGTCAGGCTCAGTTTCCCGAATTTGTCTCTTTGTGTTTTGACCTTCATCCTTAAACAGCTCTCCTTTCCTCTGAGTCAGTCAGTCCATCATCTCTGATCTTATTTTTGCCTTCCACCAGTCCTGTACTAATAAAAAGGTAGCAGGTGCTTTCTAAGCCCCCTCAGTTTCTTCTTGATTTCCTGAACAAATCTGATTCCTGCATTTACTGCTCCATGCACGTAATTAACTTCTTCACCTTTCAGTTCAGTTTAGTGGATCAGTAATGTCCAACTTTCTGTGACCCCATGGACTGCAGCACACCAGGCTTCCCTGTATCACCAACTCCTGCAGCTTGCTCAACTCACACCATTGAGTTGGTGATGCAATCCAACCAGCTCATATCTGTCATCCTTTTCTCCTCTCATCTTCAATCTTTCCCAGCATCAGGGTCTTTTCCAAAGAGTCAGCTCTTTGCATCAAGTGACCAAAGTATTGGAGTTTCAGCTTCGGCATCAGTCCTTCAAGTGAATATTCAGGACTGGTTTCCTTCAGGATTGACTTGGATCTCCTTGCAGTCCAAAGGACTCTCAAGAGTCTTCTCCAACACCACAGTTCAAAAGCATCAATTTTTCGGTGCTAAACTTTCTTTATGGTCCTGCTCTCACACCCATACATGACTACTGGAAAAAACATAGCTTTGACTAGATGGACATTTGTTGGCAAAGTAATGTCTCTGCCTTTTTATATGCTGTTTAGGATGGTCATGATTATTCTTCAAGAAGCAAGCATCTTTTACTTTCATGGCTGCAGTCACCATCTGCAGTGATTTTGGAGCTCAAAAAGTAAAGTCTGTCTCTGTTTCCATTGTTTCTCCATCTATTTGCCATGGAGTGATGGGACCAGATGTGGTGATCTTCGTTTTTTGAATGCTGAGTTTTAAGCCCACTTTTTCACTCTCTTCTTTCATTTTCATCAAGAGGATCTTTAGTTCCTCTTCACTTTCTGCCACAAGGGTGGTGTCATCTGCATATCTAAGGTTATTGATATTTCTCCCGGCAATCTTGATTCCAGCTTGTGCTTCATCCAACCCAGCATTTCGCATGATGTACACTGCATATAAGTTAAATAAGCAGGGTGACAATATACAGCCTTGATGTACTCCTTTCCCAGTTTGGAACCAGTTCTTTGTTCCATGTCTGGTCCTAACTGTTGCTTCTTGACCTGCATAAAGATCTCTCAGGAGACAGGTAACATTGTCTGGTATTCCCATCTTTGAAGAATTTTCCACAGAAAGAATTCTTCACGTTTGGGTAAGAAATAATTTTGCTAATTTTTTTCCCCTCAACTTGAGAGAGTCATTTCCTGGGCCAGTTGATAAGAAGTCTAGGGGTCCCCAAGGAGAGAGGGGTCTGGAATTCTCAAGGAGGAAGAAAGGACAAACTTTTTTTCTTCTCTTTTCCTCTACATTCCTTAGGATTATATAACAATAATGTATCCTGCTTGAGGAGCCTCTGGGAAAAACCTTCTGGCTAATCCTGTTATCTTAAAATGTAAATTATGGGAGTAGGTCTAGTGAGGTCTTTACAACCTCCAGACACTCTTTTGATTCACTGTAATAACTAATTGCAGAGTATATTACTCCATTGCTAACACTAGCAGGGGAGTGCTCTTTCTTCCCGCTTCTGATGCCTATGTCAGAAGCTTTCTATGTCTCCTATATACTTTGATAAAACTTTATTACACAAAAGCTCCGAGCAATCAAGCCTCGTCTCTGGCCTCGGATTGAATTCTTCTCCTCCAGAGGCCAAGAATCCCGGCGTCTTTCTGTGGTTCAGCAACAAGTTTTCAAACTCAAGAAAACAGCACATTCAAAGCCTATATCCTTGTGAGCACAGCCCTAGGGCCTGCCTCAGAACTTGGGAGGAGTTGGTGCAAGGAGAGTCTGTGCAGGTGAGGCTTCATTACCTTCAGGATTAATCCATCTCTGCTCAGAATTGATGTATTACCAACTCCAGAGCTATTGAGTTCCTGCAGGTGGTCATTCTTAAACCACTTAAACTCAAGATTAGTGCCACTGAGATGGCACTCAGAGTTCAAAGGCTGAGTGGTTGCTCAGACTTGAACTCTATGACCTGGTGCTCTATTGCACTTGGAGCTTTAATGCAGCTGAGTCCAGCCTGCAGATCAGCCTAAGAACACAGGAAATACAGCAAATGTGTTCCTCCTTTAACACCTAAAAGTCTGTAAACAGATTCTCCTTTCCTTATCGTTGACTCCTTCCCCATCTGGGCATGCTACCCAAGGCTACTGCAGGCTGCAAGTTTCTGCTAAGGCCCGTCCAGGGCCCAGGATTGGAGATGGGCCTGTACCTGAGTATAAGTTCTGTATTTCCACTCTCTATAACTTAATAGATGCTCTGATAATGTTTATTGAATGACTGAATTAGACCCTGCTGGATATTCAAGAGAAATTATCTTACATATAGAGAACTATTTTTGAGGACACCACTTAGCTAACTGACATTTTTGTTTTAAAGGCAAATGTTTTCTGCAATTAACAGGGCAAGTTTTGATTTTCAAACAGAGGGAGCTTATCACCAACAGACATGTCACAACGAACCCTGCAAATCTCTATCTCTAAGGATACAGGAGACAAACCACAGCATACTAACATGTAGCCTCTTATTAAGTCTTAATCAGACCAAACGGAGGAGACAGGGTATTCATATGATTTATCATTTGGCAGTTTTTCAATTAAAACCTCACAGCGACATCACAGGAAGAAAGTTTGCAATTAAAAAGTACAGCTGCGCTGTCTGTATGATATAAGGAAGGAAATGAGCTGCAGAAAGAGTTCTTTTGCTTAAAAAAAAAAGCAGACTAATTCATCTTTCACTTTGTGAAAGGAGAGTCCTCTGGGGCTGATCCTGAAGGATGCTGTAGAGACCAGGACACCTCAACTGTTCTGCACAACAGTTAGAACTGTGAGCTAATAACTTTGGATAAAGGTGTGCTCTGACTCCTTTCTCTTTACTTTTTGTGACTCTACTGTAGGTTTTACACTTTTGTTGCCTTGAGACTCACGTATAACATCTTACAGACACAACAGTGTATATTACACTGATAAATTAATTTCAATCACATACAAAAGCTATAGCTTTTTATCCCCTTACACTTTCTGGTTTTGATGTCAGAATTTGCCTCTCTTTATATTGTATATCCACTAACAAAAAAATTTTCTTTATAGTTATTTTAATACTTTCTTTAGACTACAGTTAACTGGTTAGCACACTATCATATTCAGTATTAGAATATTCTGAGTTGTATTACACATTTACATTTACAAGTCCATTGTATATTTTGTGGGCTTCCCTGATAGCTCAATTGGTACAGGATCCACCTGCAATGCAGGAAACCCCAGTTCGTTTCCTTGGTCGGGAAGATCCACTGAAGAAGGGATAGGCTGCCCACTCCTGTGTTCTTGGGCTTCCCTTGTGGCTCAGCCGATAAAGAATCTGGAGAGACCTGGGTGGGAGACCTGGGTTTGATCCCTGGGTTGGGAAGATCCCCTGGAGAAGGGAAAGTCTATCCACTCCAGTATTTTGGCATGGAGAATTCCATAGACAGTCCAAGGGGGTCACAAAGAGTTGGACACGACTAAGCAACTTTCACTTTCACTATATAGTTTGTATATTAGAGTTTTCTGAATTGGATTACATATTTACATTTACAAATCTGTTGTAGCTTCTTTCATATGATTATTAGTATCCTTCATTTAGCTTGAAGCAGAGAAGGCAATGGCACCCGACTCCAGGACACTTGTCTGGAAAATCCCATGGACCCAGGAGCCTTGTAGGCTACAGTCCATGGGGTCGCTAAGAGTCGGACACGACTGAGCGACTTCACTTTCACTTTCCACTTTCCTGCATTGGAGAAGGCAATGGCAACCCACTCAAGTGTCCTTGCCTGAGAAGTCGAGGGATGGGGGAGCCTGGTGGGCTGCCATCTATGGGGTCTCACAGAGTTGGACACGACTGAAGCGACTTAGCAGCAATAGCAGCAGCATTTAGCTTGAACTCCCTTCGGCAACCTTGTAAGACAAACCTGTGTTGGTGAACTTCCTCAACTGTTGTTTGTTTGGGAAAGTCTTTCTGTCATCTTCATTTCTGAAAGACAACCTTCCTGAGAAAAGTATTCTTGGTTGGCAGGTTTTTACTTTCATCAGCTTGAATATATCATCCTAGTCTCTCCTGCCCTGCCAGGTTTATTCCCAGAAACCCAGTGATATTCTTAAGGGGATGTCTTTTTTGTCAGCATTTACTTTTCTCTTGATGCTTCTAAAATTCTCTTTTTGTCTTGATTGTAGGAAATGTGTCTTGGAGAGGATAGTTTTGAATGAACTCTGAGGGGTGACCTATTAGCTACATGAACTTGGATATCTAAATCTGATCCCATTTGGGACTTACCTGGTATTATTTCTTTAAGCAAAATCTCTGTCTCTTCCTCGCTCTCTGGGACTCCAGTTATGTGCAGGTTTTTTCTGTGAATGTTATCCCGTAGTTCACACAGGTTCTTTCAGATGTTTTTCATTCTTTTTTTTCTTCTCTGTCTTCTGGCTGGGTAATTTCAATTGTCTTCTACGTAACAGATTCTTCTGCTGTTGCTGATGCTCTCTGTAGCATTTTTCATTTTGTTGTGCTTCATTCATTGTAATCTTAAGCAAAAGAATTTCTGTTTGGTTCCTTCTCCTTTTTTTGGCCTCACTGCAGAGATTGAGGGATCTCAGTTCCCAGACCAGGATAGAATCCAGGCACAGCAGTGAAAGCATCGAATCCTCATCACTAAACCATCAGCAAACTCCGTGTTGCTTCCTTTTTTATGATTTCTATCTCTGTAAAACAATCAATTTCCTCTGCGGAGCCACTCAGCTTGTACACAACAACTACTGAGCCCATGCTCTAGGACCTGCAAACCGCAAATAGGAGCCTGCATGCTGCAACTACTACTGAAGCCTGAGCGCCTAGAGCCTGTGCTCCGCAACAAGGGGAGCCCCCACGTACAGAAGCCTGCTCTCCACAAAGAAGAGTAGTGCCTGCTTGCAGCAATTAGAGAAAGCCCATGTGCAGCAACAAAGACCCAGTGCAAACAAACATTAAAAACAATAATAATAATGATAAGAAAAATTTTTAATCTCATTTTGTTCACATATTCTTTTCCTGAATTGGATTGTTTATCTGTGTTTTTTGGAGTTCACTGAGCTTCTTGGTGGGTATACTTTATTTCTTTGATTATACGTCATTTATTTCATTACTTCCCAATGGTGAATAGCCATGTGAGCTGCCCTGGGAGAAGTCCTGGGCATCTTCCCATTCCCAAGCACAGCACAGAACTACGAAGACTGCAAGTGTGAGCGTAGGTTGGAGCCCTGGACACCATGCAGGCCATCAAGCAGTAACCGGGTGGACTCAGCTCACAGCCAGGCCAGCACTCTCAGTTCTTACATTAATTCAGCAGCTTCTCCACATGTCCACAATGGAATGGGGGGGGTGGGGGGCTATGTATTGTGTAAAGGTAATATTTACTTGGCCACTCCTATATGACAGTTGTCTCTACCTTGAAGAATCACAGCAGGATTATGTTTACATTTTCAATAGTAAGCAGATTAACACAATATTGAAACTATGTTTTCAGAGAAGTTCACTACTCTCAAATTCTTCCTTTAAGTTTTCAATCATATCAGACACCTCCATCCACATATTTGAAACATAGATACCCAAATGTTCCTGATCTTCCCATCTACATCCCTTCTTCTGCATCCCCTCTGCCTAGGTCTCCACTTTCTTGCCCTCTTGTCCCACCTGGATGCAGGGTGTGGTGAGCACCAATTTGCCCTCCATCAACTTAGAAAGAGATATGAGCTGATATAATTCACTCAGAAGGATAGATTACTGGAGAGACAAGAAATAGCAGCATCCTGAAGAAATAGCACAAAGGGATGGAAAGAATGGATTCATAAGGATTTGATAACCAACTAGACATGGGAGAAGAGCAAAGTCTGGTGCCCAAGAATAGGTTAAAAACAGGTGATGTGACATCTCAGAGAAGAACCTACAGGATTGGGTTTTTTCCATGAGTTTGTGAAATGAAAATATCTCCTGCCATATCAATAAACAAGAAATGTCACAGCCATCAGCGATTTCTGGCCTTCAAATGTGAATGAAGTCTCCCAAAACTGTGATCCAGGGGATGCTGCCACCCCCGGCATGGTGATTGCTGAGGAGCTGGGACAATGCAAAAAGCAGCCATCTGCCATACTTTAAGGTGAACAAGGAAACAGGATTGGCCCCAGATAGCTGAGGTGAGTATGAAAGGAATGAATTCAGTGAGTCCAGAGGCTTGCATCTTCCCACAAAGAGGAAGCTAACTTCCTTAACTTGATACCTGATCTTTGATGTTCAGACTGCCTGCTCCCTTTGTTGCAAACTTGTATACAGCCTGACTTCCCCTCCTGCCTCCTTGGAGCAGTTTTCTCAGAGCTACTGAGATGCAGTCTCCAGGGCCTGGAGTCCTAAACAGTCCCACTAAATAAACTAACTCTATCAGGTTCTGAATATATTTTTTGGTCAACAAGTTCATCTTGCTAGGAATGAGGGTGTGAATGTGGACCAAGTTTTGATGCTTTTTCTAAGCAAGAGTGACCTGGAGCATTTGTGATCCCAGGCAAAGTCATGGCCTCATTAGCCCTTGAAGGAGGTGAGAAAACAAGGCAATACATCTTGTTTTCCTTTGAGGAAAATTGTGTTTGAGAACCAGACCAATCCTTTCTAAGCATTTGACGTGGAACTTGCTAAATTAGCAACACAGCAAAAAGTTACTTTATTCAGAATACTTCATTTTGAACAATTTCCATATAACACAATTACAGGTCAGCATTACTCTATTGAAATATAGCCAATTAGAATATCTGAGGCTTCATCGCATATTTAATACAACATTATGGGAAAGTCACTGTGGATGTTCCTGGGGCACTGAGTTCAACATCATCATACCCAGGGTCCCCTTTGTTCCCCTGGAGCAGCCACAGGCTCTCTTCTCCTTCCCCAGGATCAGCTTCCTCTCCAAAGATGAACAGAGAAGAGCCTGAAATAGTAAAGAAAAGTATGATCAGAACTGAGACAAAAGGGACCAGAATGTGTTGTGGAAGTGAGTCAATTAAGTGGTGATAACAAAGCACCCCTGGGACCCAGGAGTGGGCAGGAGGCTCAGGCTATTTCACATCAGTTACAGTGAGGATGGACCCGGGCTGTCCTCTAAGATCCAGTCCATGTGGTCTCTGGGGCCTCAGCTCATGTGGAAACCTTGCCTCACAGGAGACCTGTGCTCACACAAGAGCTCTGGGAAGACCTGCCTCCAGGCCACACAGTCAGCAAGGAGATGCCCAGGAACAGTAAGAACATACCAACGAATTTAATGTTCTCCTCTCACAACTGACAGACATGAGGTCACCATGAGAGGGAGAGTGGAAACAGGAAAATCTGCATTCCTCACTCACAAACCAGCTCTGCTCTTAGTTAACTCCTGTTCCCAAACGCCCACAAATTGTATCAAGGTGCAGCCACAGGAGGCCCCTTCCCAGGGACCACACAGGCCCTCAGATGGAGAAATTGTCTTTTCTAGAGAATGAGTGTCTTCTCTTGGCTCCTGAAAAGTCTGGAGCAAATTAGACTGTAGTTGACCACAAACTCTGGCCTATGAACTACCAACAAGGCTTAATGTTAAGGCCATTGCACATCATAGATTTTGTTCCTTCGTACTGACATATAAACAGAGCTCATCTTAAATTATCCCAATACCTCACAAATTCAATACTGCACTACATTTTAAAAAAGCTTTGACTACCTTTCATGTATAAGACAGCACAGAGGAGTTATCAAAACACTTGTTCTACTTGTGGATTTCATAAATATGCTCAAATACTCAAGTTTTCTTTTCCTTTTGGCCACTGAACAATGCTTGTGGGATCTTAGTTGCTTGACCAGGGATTGAACTCAGGTCCTAGCAGTGAAAGTGCAGAGTCCTAACCACTGGATTGTCAGGAAATGCCCTAATCTGTACATTTTAATGCAAGCATATCACATATAAAGTGAAAATTTATGTTGCAGTGTGGAGACGTAAATGCCAAAAGGAGAATGATTTCTCACTGCCAAGGACTGTGATAGCATTAAAGACAGTATACGGTTGAGACTGTCATGTCCAACTCTTTGTGACACTATGGACTACAGCCTGCCAGACTCCTCTTTCCATGGGATTCTCCAGGCAAGAATACTGGAGTGGGTTGCCATTCCCTTCTCCAGGAGATCTTCCCAACCAGGGATCAAACCCGGGTCTCCTCCATTGCAGGCAGATTCTTTACCATCTGAGACACCAGGGAAGCCCATCAAATGCATGAGGTTACTGATGTTTTGAAATTCTAGAGAGGCTGGGCGTTGAGGAGTCAAACTCACCATTTCTAGGACAGAGACTGAAGATTGCAGGAGATGAGCTAACCCCACTCACCTGTCTGAGACCTCATCCCATCTTCCTTCACTGGGAGCACATCCTCTTCACTCATGTGAGAGGCAGGAGGAGCCCCAGGCACTGGTACTTCTTCAGCATCATCATAACCCTCACCAGGGGCATCAGTCTTCTGAATTGGGGCTTCTGAGGGCAGAGCAGGGGTCAGTTGAAACCACGGTAAGGGGGTTCGTCTGGGAAATACCTATGATCCCTTCTGATCCGAGTTTCTGAGCCGCTATAGAGAGGCACATTGCTTCAGAAGATTTTTTCTCTTCTAAGACCATGTTTCACTTTGAAGTGTCCATAAGCCAAAACATGATTTTACACATCTTTCTCAAAGGAACTCGTATACCATAAGCATGACTAAAGCGTTTTGACAAATAGTGCTTTCCAGATGTTATTTTTAGAAACATTGTGTTTCTGTTGTGATTCTGGACACAGAGAGCCCATCTCCAAATTTGAGACATCACAGAACAGCCAGAGAAGGGGAAGGATGGACTCCATCTCGATACAAGTGATGCTACTGCTCCATCAAAGGAAGACTGTTTCCCTTGCCTCTCATCTCTATGATGGAAACTCTCCTCCCCAACACCCAGCTGAGGTGGGTCCATCTCTATTACCTGGAGCAGATCTGGAGTCATCGTTGTCCTCACCATCTGGCAGGAAGCCTAATGTGGAGACAAACATCACACAACACACAGAATGACCCTCCCCACACCCAAGGGACCAGTGTTAAGGTTGAGAAGGAACAGGCCTGGCTCATGGAGTGTAGACAGAGGCTGGGGGCTCACAGGGCTCTGACAGGCCATCCTACCACTTTGGTGGAGCTTCCGCTGTGAGTCTGGGGCACATGTGGGGGCTACATGTGCTGAGAAGATGTTTGCAGTCAATGGGAGGTGACAACCAGAGGTCCCAGGAGGGCAGGCAGAGACACCCACCTGGGCTCTCCAGAAGACCCTCCTTCTGTGACACAAGGTAATCAAGCTCCTCATACACTGCTTCAGCATGAGCACCTTCATAGCTGGAAAAGGCTGAGAGATCCCCCAGCAGGTCAGAGATGCTACCCCAGATACCCTGGTCCAGCAGGCTGAGAGATCCCCCAGCAGGTCAGAGATGTCATCCCAGATACCCCGAACCAGCAGACACATCCTTTATCTCCCCAGTGCTCACACAGGTCTTATAGGGACCTCAGGATAGCTTCCCACCCAGTGCACCTGTTGGCAACTTTTCCCCTCATCTGGCCCTGAATACAGCTCAACCCCAACTCTGTCTCATCTCACAGGAAAGGCTATGACTTATGAGAGCTCATGTACCAGCCCTAAAAGCCTCTGTCTACTCAGCACTTAGAACACATGGAGCCTGCAACTCAGAGCAGAGACCTGGCCCAGGCTCCCCTCCTCACACCCGCCCCATCTCCTGCCTGCACACATGCTCCCTGGTCCCCAGTTCCCCCTGCAGCCCACCTCTGCGCTCTGCTCTCCATCTGAGCACCTGAGTCACCAGGACGATGAGGACCAGTAAGAGAAGGGCCCCCAGGATGAGGCAGAGGACCCAAGGAAGGGAGAAGATGCCAGGGAGAGGATTCGAGGCTGGACTGGTCCCTAAGGAGAACAGGAAAGAGGGTTGGAGAAGGTCCTGGGCAGAGAAACCCTCTGTGCCAGAATTTCCAGGAGCTCTGGACAATGGCGTCCCCGCCTCAGATACAAGTGCACTGACAGTGACTGAGCTCCTCCCCGTCTCGTCCTCAGACAAGCCATCCTCACTCCTGCCAGTGTGGCCCCGAGGCAGAGCCAGGGATTGTCAGGGAGCTGCCTGCCTAAACTGCCTCTGAGGACCCGCCTCATCCCCTCTCCTTGGGCTTCAACAGACAGAGCATCAGACAGTCCTGGGACCTGCGCCTCACTGATGAGGAGCAACACACAGGGGCAGGTGGGAGAACCTTAGATTCTGCAACATGGGAACCAGAGCCACTTGGACCCCAGGCATGAGAACCTTTTGACTCTGGGATCCAGGGTAGGGGAGTTCCCCAAAATAATGCCCTGGCTCCTCCCCAAAAGCCAGAGCTTCCTCGACTCTTTCCTCTCCTTAGCTGTCAGAGAGTGCACAGAAGAGGTCCCTAGAATCTGAGTACTCTCCCCTGCCCATAGATGGATCACAATACCTGCTGTATTTGGGGGCAATGTTGTCCTTGCACCTAAAGAGAAAAAGAGGAGTTTGGGTAAAGGGAATTGACCAGAATGAAGGGCAGCCCTTTTTCCCTCTTGAACCTGAAGTCACCCCTCAGTCTCCACAACATCAGTGTCCAGTCCTCCCAGCTCCCCTGTCCTAGATCAGAGCCCCAGCCCTGGTTTGCTGTCTGAACATAAACTCCCCACCACACCCGGCCCAGCCCACTGCCTCTGCCCTGCCCCAGCTCACCCAGGACGGACCCCGAGCCCCTCACTCACCAGAGCACCTCACACCAGCATCCTCCTCATGCTTGCAGTCGCTCTGCCCCCAGGGCCCCGCAGCACAGTCCCACAGGGAGGGCTCCCGGCCCCCGCACCGCACCTCGTCCAGCCAGATGCTCCCGTTTCCAGGGCCAAACGCCGCGGCCCGCACGGCTTCCACGGCCGGGCCACAGCCCAGCTGCTGACACACCACCTCGGCCTCTGCCAGGCTCCAGGAGTCATCGCACACGGTGCCCCAGGAGCTGCTGTGCCAGACCTCCACCCGCCCTGAGCACTCGCTGTCTCCTCCCCTGAGCCGGAGCTTCTCTCTGTCTGAAAAGGCAGCAGCCCCTCCTGTGACTCCCCTGGTGGGAGGAAGGAGCCCCTGGGAGCCCTGGGGAGGGGGCGGGGCTGATGTACCTGTGCAGGGGGCAGCAGCTGGACAGCTCTTTGGTCTCCCTCCTGCAGAAACAATGATGGGAAGCTCTGGTTCAGGGACAGCTGGGGGTGGTCTTGTCCCCAAACACAAGTATCTAAGGTTTTTTGTCACAGTCAAATGACAAGAGACCACAGAAGCTACATCATCTACTTGGCTGAGTGGTTCACTGCATCTTATCAGCATCTGGAATTACTTTATCTAATTAGTTGTTTACCAGACTCCACATCCCATAGCAACCGCAAACAGACACAGAGACAAATAAAAATATACACCTACATTTTGTAGACTCAGCCAAAACCCATCAATTAGATCTGGAAATATGAAATCATACTAACGACATCCTACACGGTTGGGAGTTACACAGAAACAGACAGTAAGTCACCTGCACACAAGATGTAGGCTTCCTCCTTGGGAGAGCAGGAGTTGTAATTCCAAGGGTCAGAAGGACATTGCCAGAGAGAGGTGTCAGCTCTCCGGCACTTGATTCCATCTACCCAGCGGGGTCTAGAACCTTCCCTAAGAGCAACAGAAAAGTTGAGACTTCCGCTGTCCCCACAGCCAAGCTGTCTGCAGATGACAGACACGGTGACATCATCCATGGGGCTGTGGCAGACACTGCCCCAGGTCCCGTTGTAGAAAACTTCCAGCCACCCAGCACACTGCTGGTCCTCGCTGACCATCCTGAGAGCCAGGAACTCTAAGATTGAAAGGGAGGAGATGGGACAGAGTGAACATTCAACTCAGTGCTCTAGGTTCTCCTCTCCCCCAGAAGTTGTGACCACACACCCCTGATCCAGCAGAGGAGATGCCCACTGGGTGACAAGACTGACTTTTGCCTCCCTTTCACCTGACTTTGTCCATTAACGTCTGTACACCTATTTCTACCACAACAATGTAGATGTGAACAGAGAGCAAGGCCAACTAGGGCAGCTGCAGTGATGGGAGCTGAATCCTGCTTCCTGACAAAACTTCTAAAAGAATGGAAAGTGATGTGGACAGTGATGTGGTCGACAGAATAATGGGCCCCCAGAGATGTCCACAGCCTAATCCCTGAACCTGTGACATGTTACCTTACATTTCAAGAGAGACTTTACAGACGTGATTAATAAGGACCTTGGGATGGAGACATAAAGCTCAAATATTGTGGATTAACCATGTGACCCCAGCCTAACACATCTTTAAACACGCTATGCTGAGAAATGCATCATCTTTCCCAGCTCCAGTTAAAGGGAAATGTGAGTGAGACAGAACAGTCAGAAGAAGCACTGTTGTCTGAAGAAGAATAAAGATGGCTCTGAGCCAAGAAATGAGGCCACCCGGGAAACCAGAAAAAGCTGGGAGAAGCGTCCTGCCCAGAGACTCCAGGGAGAACACAGCCCTGTGGACACTGGGATGTTGGCCCCCAGAGACTCTTGTTAGACTCCTAGCAAACAGAACTGTAAAGGAAAAATCTTGAGTTTTCACTATGTCAGGCTCCTCTGTCCATGGGATTCTCAGGCAAGAATGCTGGAATGGGTTGTCATGCCCTCCTCCAGGGGATATTCCTAACCCAGGGACTGAACCCGCATCTTTTACATCTCCTGCATTGGCAGGCAGGTTATTTACCACTAGCACAACCTGGGAAGCCTAGGATTTCCAGGTGTTACTCCCACAGATAACTGAAGAGTGAGCCCTGCTTTCAGCTGTTAACTGCAAGAAACAACTCTGTCAGGAAACACTACTGAGAAGAAAGGACCAGAATCTCAGCTGCTGCAGGAGGAATTAAAGTGCCCAGTCTTCATGTCTGCTGGAAAGACAGGCTCCATGGGAGGAACCCTCCTTCTCTGGTCCCTTCAGCATCTCTCCCTCAGAGCTCAGACCCCCGCCCTCCAGGGCCCCACCCCTCCCCCAGCCTGTGGACAGTGTGGAGTGCGCACCTGAGCAGATGACCCCCGCGTCCTCCTTGTGTCTGCAGTCCTGCCGCCCCCAGCCCCGGGAAGGGCACCTCCACACGTGAGACTCATTTCCTGTGCAGTTCAGGTCGTCCAGCCAGATGGGCCCTGACCCTGCCCCAAAGTGAGCAGACCCTGTGGCATTGAGGGCGTCTCCACAGCCCAGCTGCCTGCACACCACGCGGGCATCGTTCAGGTCCCAGCCGTCGTCACAGATGGTGCCCCAGGAGCCCTGGTCAAGGATCTCCACTCTCCCGGCGCAGAGACCTCCTCCGTCCACCAGGCGGAGCTGTCTGCTGTCTGAGGAGAGAGAAATGGGTCACTGGGGCAGTGACGGGGTTGTAAAGGGTCTTCTGTCCTGTGGGACACTCACCTGAGCAGTAGGGGGCGCTCTCCTCTGAGGCCGCAGAGCCTGCTGGTTCAGACACGGAGTCGTTGCACTGGGGCAGCACCTGGGTCTGGTTTCCTGCAGAAAGAGCAATGATCAGAGGTCTGGTTGGGTTGAAGAACAGGAAACTGAATTAAACTAAATAATAACCTAGTGATGGAGTTTGAGATGAAAGCTGTAATAGCAGTGAAGTTTATAAATTTAGAGTTCAGTTTCTCCATGGAGAGGTCTGCTTCTGACAGTGCCACAATTTTTGTTTAAGCCAAGCTTTGCACTGAGAACAAGTTAAATAGTGTGTTCTATACCTAAATCTATATCTAAATATAAGAAACAAAACAAAATCTTTTCTGAAAGATTTCTAGAAGCTTTCATCTTCCATGTCTGTTACCAAAAGAAGAAGAAGAAGAAGAAGAAAAAAACTCATGTAAAAGAGATCAAATGGAAAACCAAAAGGAAAAAGAAGACATTCCCCAAAATATCCCCAAATATTCAATATTTGAGTTACCTGACAGAGAATTTAAATAGCCCTGATTAAAGTGCTCTTAAGATTAATTGCCAAGATGTGTTTCTTGACAGAGAAATTTTAACAAAAAAGAAATAAAAGTTCTAGAGCTAAAACACTTAATATTTGAATTTAAGAACTAAAGAATGAATGTATCAGCACATTAGATCAGCATAAGGCAGTTATTAAAACAGAAGATCAGAGGACAAATATTCTTCTATTAGGTTGGTGCAAACATAACTGTGGTTTAAGACCACGAATTTTAAATCATTATAACTAGGCTCAGACATATCTTTATTAATCAAAATAGGAACCATTACAATCAACACATTTTTGCCAATGAGAAATTAGTTTGTTTTTTCCTGTAGTGTAAAGCTGTGCTTTGGGATTTGATTGGAAAGCATTTCCTGCCTCCTGTTGGTTGTGGAAGCATTTTGTTTGCAAAAAGTTGCTGAGATGCTTGAAGAAGTGGTATTCAGTTGATGAGAGGTCAGGTGAGTATGGCAGATGAGGCAAAACTTCGTAGCCCAACTCGTTAAACCTTTGAAGCGTTGGTTGTGTGATGTGTGGCCAGGCGTTGCCATGGAGAAGAATTGGCACCTTTCTGTTGACCAATGCCGACTGCAGGTGTTGCAGTTTTCAGTGCCTCTCAGTGATTTGCTGAGCCTACTTCCCAGATGTAATGGTTTCTCTGGGATTCAGAAAGCTGTAGTGGATCAGACTGGGAGCAGACCACCAAACAGTGACCAAACTTGGTGCAAGTTTGGCCTTGGGAAGTGCTTTGCAGCTTCTCCTCAGTCCCATCACTGAGCTGGTTATCAGCAGTTGTCATATAAAATGCACTTTTCGTCACAGGTCACAATTCAATGGAGAAATGGTTCATTGTTGTTGTGTAAAATAAGAGAAGACAATGCTTCAAAATGACAAGTTTTTTTTTATTTGTGGTCAGTTCATGAGGCACCCACTTATCAAGTTTTTTCACCTTTCAGCATTTGCTTCAAATGCCAAACGACTGTAGAAAGGTTGACATTCAGTTCTTTGGCAACTTCTCATGTAATTGTAAGAGGATCAGCTTTGATGATTGCTCTAATTGGTTGTTGTCAACTTCCAATGTCAGGCCATTGCACTCCTGATCTTCAAGGTTCTCATCTCTGCAAAACTTCTTTTTTTAAAAAATTTATTTATTATTTATTTATTTTTGGCTTTGCAGGGTCTCTGCTGCTCAGGCTTTTCTCTAGTTGTGGCGAGTGGGGACTAGTCTTTGTTCTCGTGAGCAGGCTTCTCATTGTGGTGGTTCTCTTGTTATGGAGAACAAGCTCTAGGGCTTCTGGGCTTCAGTAGTTGTGGTTCCCAGGCTCTAGAGCACAGGCTCAAAAGTTGTGATGCACAGGCTTAGTTTCTCTCCTTAGCATGTGGAATCTTCCCGGACTAGGGATTGAACCCGTGTTTCCTGCACTGGCAGGTGGATTCTTTACCACAGAGCCACCAGGGAAGCCCTGCAAAACTTCTTGAACAACCACTGCATTATATGTTCATTAGCAGTTCCTGGACCAAATGCATTGTTGATGTTGCAAGTTTTCTCTGCTGCTTTACGACCCATTTTGAGTGAATAAGAAAATCACTTGAAATTGCTTTGTGTCTAACATCATGTCTATAGTCTAAAATACATATAGAATAAACAGCAAGTAATAAACCATTAGCAAAATAAAAATCAAGAAATACACATTAAATGATGTGAAACATAACCACATTTATTTAAGAATACATTCCAATATCAATGGCAAATTTCAACAATGCAAAAACCACGATTACTTTTGCACCAATCTAACTGCAGGTCACTTGGTAAGTGTCCTGGTTATAGTGCTGTGTAACAAATTTCCCCCCAAAATTTAGCCACTGGAGGAAAAAATATATATTTCATTTTGCTTAAGACTTCCTGAGTCAGCAATTTTGGAAGACTCAAGAGTTCTCTCTTGGGGTCTTTCAGTACTTGCACTTAGATATCATCTGGGGCTGCAGTCAGCTGAGAACTTGACTGAACCTGTAGTTACTTAGGGAAATTCCTCACAGTATTTTAGCAGTAAAGGAACATCATGATGGCAATCTAATCCAGTAAGATTTTATATGTTCAGAGAGAAATGAGACAGAATGAAACAAAAACTAGCATTGAGGGACTCCAGTTCAAGGTCATCTGGAAATGCTTATATTATTCTTGTAACTTTTCAGTAAGTCTCAAATTACATCAAAATTTAAAAAAAAAATGTTAAAAGGTGAAAACAAGTCAGAGATAATTCATTCCTAGGACACCTTCCATAAAAGAAATACTAATAACATTAAAAATAAATAAATAAAATGCTTAGGAAAAATGTAGAAGAAGGTGGACAAAACTTTTGAGAGAAATTTAAGAACTAGCTGAATGGAGGGATATAGCATATCAATGGCTTCCCAGGTGGCTCAGTAGTAAAGTATCTGCCTGCCAGTTCAGAAGTGGGCTCAATATCTGGGTCAGGAAGAAGCCCTGGAGGAGGGCATGGTAACCCACTCCAGTATTCTTGCCTGGGAAATCCCGTGGACAAAGGAGCCTGGCAGACTGCAATCCATGGGTCACAAAAGAGTTGTATGCAACTTTGTGACTAAACAACAATAAAAAATTATGTCAATGTATTGAGAGATCCAAAATTGTCAAAGTCAGCCATTCTCAAATTTCTGTGTAGATTAAATCTAATCTTAATCAAAATACCCTTATGCTTATTTTTTAGGGAGTGTGAAAATTAACCAGCAGATTCCAAAACTTAGACAAAATACAAAACACCAAGAATGACCAACACAGTCAGTAAGAAAAGGAACAAAGTTAGAGGAGTTAATACAAAGTAACCCCTGTAAATTAAAATTGTCTAGACTTATTATAAAGTTATAGTAGTTAAGAAAAGGCAGCATTGGTGCAAAGATAGACAAATGATACAGTGGAACAGAATACAGAGTCTTAAAAAGGACTCAGACATATGTGCTCTTCTGCTTAAGATAAAGGTAGCACTGCAGTGGGGAAAAAGTCTTTTCAGAAAAAGATTCTGAGCAAATTGGATGTCCATGTGAAATGTGACTTATCTTACACAGATATCAATCCCAGAAGGAATGTACAATTACATGCAAAAGAAAAAGAAACTTTTGTAAGATACTCTAAGAGAATATTTTCATGATCTTGGAGTAGGGAAAGTTCTTTTTAAAGGGATATAAGAAGTATTAAATACAGAGGGAAAAGTTGGTAAGTTATATTAATATTTCCTTCAAATTAAAAACTTGCTTCATCAAAGGATACTGTAACATTAAGAAAACGAAAAGAAAAGAGCAAATGTTAAAAACAGAAAATAAGTAACATGTATTTGCACCCAAGGTCATTGTCATGCTACATTCTAACATCATATTTATAATAGTCAAGAGCAGGAAACAACTCAAATCTCTAATATCAGTTGAATGGATCAATGGCCATGTTATCAATGAAAGCAATGTTCTACAGTAATAAAAATGAATAAAGTACTGCTATAAACAATATCAAGAGTGAATCCTAACTATAACGTTGAGTCGAAGAAGTCACACACAAAAGAAAGCACACTGAATGATTTTATATAAAGTTCAAAAACCGATAAAACACTCTATGGTAGTAGAAGTTAGATAAGCAGTTTTCCCTGGAGAGGAAGGAGGCCACAGTTATTGGAGGAAACAGTGACTCTTGATGCTGGGAGTGTTCTTTTTGCTGCTCTGGGTACATGACTGAAGTCTACACTTACTGCTTATACACTGTTTTCTATGATCATATGTCAATAACAATGTTGCTTTAAAACATATTATTCCCCTTCACACTTATTGCCCTAATCTGAAAAATGAGTGAACAATGAGAAGCACCATATTTCATCATGAAATATCTTCCAAAGCCAGTTTTCCCTCACTCCCTGCTCTTCAGAACACTTCACTCCAGGAGCATCCTAAGTAGCAGTAGCCCTTGTCCCTCTCTCTTACCTGAGCAGATCACATAGGCCGTGCTGCCATGGGAACAGTCAGGCCCACCCAAGGCAGTCACAGGGCAACTCCACAGGAAGGACTCCGCCCCTGAGCAGTGAAATCGGACTGTTGAGATCTGGTCACCTCCTTCCACCAAGTGTGGTCCTCCAGGGGTGGAGATGGCGACTCCACAGCCGAGCTGCCGACAGACAACATTGGCATTGGCCAGACTCCAGTGGGAGGCACAGAGCACTCTCCATCGTCCAGAAATGTTCATCTCCACCTGCCCCTCACACTGAGAGGAGCCGTTTGTCATGAGCCGGACTTCCGAGTACACTGGGAGAAGAAGACAGAGTTTCAGCAAAATCTCATGATCTCTCACCTGAACAGAGTGTGTGGGAGGTTAAGTCCCGACCTGCAGCTCACCTGAACAGACAACCTGAGCAGCTCCACTGTGCTGACACGTGCCCCCTGGACAGGGCACTCTGGGGCAGAACTGGAGCTTAGGTTCCGCCCCCTCACACCTAAACTCTTCAGCCCAGATCCGGCCATCTGACTCTCTGAAGAGCTCGTGTCCCAGGACAGACACAGCCTCGCCACAGTCCAGCTCTGCGCAGATGACCTGGGCAGTGGGGAGTGTGAAGTTCCCATCAGACACTGAGATCCAGTCTTCTCCAGGACGTACTTCTACTCTTCCTGAGCAGGGTCCATTGTCTCCAACCAGACGCACAAATCCTAAGAAAACAACAACAAGAAATCCAGTGAGTGTCCATAGTCCTGGTTTGGCAATTGGAAACAATGTCACAGGCAATAATGTGAAATTTTTTCTTTTCCAGGAGTGGCGCCTGGAGAGAAAATGGGACAGTTATTCTCAGAATGTCATGAGCAAGTATTTTCATGAGCAAATTTCTGAAAAGAAACCCTGAAGGATTTTCAGGGTCAGTTTGAAATAGCTGATTTCCAAAAACATGCATTTTGAGGTTAATTAGGAATGTGAATTCCTCATCTAGAGGCCTGGAAACTACAGAGCCCAAGGATACTGCTCTGTAGTGGGCACCAGACTCAGGTTCAGAGCTGAACTAACCCACAGTGAAGTAGATCCATGGGCCTCAAGAGGTTAGAGGACTAAGAGCCACACAAGGTTAGAAGGCCATCCTGAGATTTCTGGGGCCAGAATACTGGCCAGTTTTCTCTCAGGAACTGATACTCAAGTCACTGAAGATAAGCAAAATCATGCAGGCTGAATCTGCGAGTGCTTGCTAACAGTAGAGAGACTTCTGGCTAACAGGAGGAAAGCTCGACATTATAACAAGTTTACTGTTATGATTTCACATATGTTTCTCGTAATTTTTCATGATGAAAAATTCCAAGAATTTCTTAGGTGACCTGATTTTGAAAAGTTGTCCAGAGATCAGTTTGGACAGGAAGAAAGCTTAGAGTCATAGGAGAAGGGGCTGGTCATAGCCATCTTTCTTGAAAGCTTAGAACTTATCAAAGAACCTGGGACAGAGTGAGTTCTCAGTGGGAGCATGCAACAGCTGAGGTTTTTGATTACTTCATACTAGACATGTGAACTTTAGGAAATGCTAAAGAGTGAAGATAAGTTAAAGTATTTTAATCCTGTCTATATGCTAACTGTTCCTTTCCTATTTGGATTCTTGAGCAATAGCTACTATGCTGTAAAGAAAGAGGAAGAGGAAGAGAGCAGAGGGCAAATAGTGAAGTGAAGTGAAGTGAAGTGAAAGTCACTCAGTCATGTCTGACTCTCTGTGACCCCATGGACTATACAGTCCATGGCATTCTCCAGGACAAAATACTGGAGTGGGTAGCCTTTCCCTTCTCCAGGGGCTCTTCCCAAACCCAGGGATCAAACCCAGGTCTCGCGCATTGCAGGCAGATTCTTTGCCAACTGAGCTACAAGGGAAGCCCAGGAATACTAGAGTGGGTAGCCTATCCTTCTCCAGTGGATCTTCCCAATCCAGGGTTCTAACTGGGGTCTCCTGCATTGGAGGTGGATTCTTTGCCAACTGAGCTATGAGGGAAGCCCAGGGAGCAAATAAGCCATACATGACTTAGAAATTTTCCAATTGCAAAAGCCTCAATATGGATGAAAGATAGAAGATTTGGCATTTTATCCCCTGTGCTCCTCCCATCAACCACTTCATCCTGCTATCTATCCCATTTCTCCCACTGCAGACAAGAGAAAATAATCTTAAGAACCACAAATGGGTGGAAAGGAAATTCTGAAAGGGAAGAACTTCTGTAGGAGTGGAGTGAGGCAGGGTGTGTGGTAGGTTAAAAGGGGAGTGGGTGGGGTATGAAACAGAGGGAGACCAAAGAAAAAACTCATGATCATGGTTTGAACTTCAAGGACCATATCTTGGGTAGAGGAAGGTAATCCAAATAAAAAAGAAACCCACAACATAAAACACTTTCTTTAACACACTTGTCTGGTTTCAAAGTATGCTCATGATAATTAATGTACATGGTGAAATTCTTTCTGGTAAAGGATTCTGATTATATGAATATATGAACTTTGAAGGTTCAGAAAGAATATTCTAATAAAATAAAAATCTACTACAGAAAACAGGAAAGAACAGAAAAGACCTAAAAGAAATTAAAGACTTGAAGGATCAGCTTGACCACTTATCCAAGAGTGAATGGCGAGACAGAAGATGGTCTGCTTGCATTTTATTACTTATCACTTTCATCTCCCCAGAGAGACATAGGTTAGAGCCAGTCTGGTCTGGTTGGGAGTTTGCTCATAGGCGACACATTCTAATTAAAGCATTTTTACTCAACACTTTTTAGTTGCTATATTAACCCCATAAGATTACAGATTAGGCAGAACAGAACAAAAGAAATATTTGTTATATGCGGTTTTATGTACCCTGATAAATGTTAAATGCTTGAATATACACTGAATAATCAACAAAGTCTTATACACATAAGGATAGACTCTTCTGAGACAAATTATAACTTCTTTTTTGTTTTCTATTTGATTTTAAAATTTATGTGGAAGATTATGTGTGTGAAAATTGCGAGAAAGTTTGTGGAATAGAAGGCTGATGTCAGTGGATAAGGATATTAAATATAATAAAAATATATCCTCCTCTGATCTCTTGCTGTACAGACATCCTGCATCCTTAGGCACACACAGCATCCTCCACACCACGCACACCTGGACCATCAGTGCTGCTCAGAACACCCCGCATGTGCCTTTTTCAGTTCCTATTACAATCCCTCTCCCTCCCAGCTGCTATAACTCTTTTCTACCTTCTTCAAAAATTACATCTGTCCCCTTACTCCTATTCATATGAAATAAACCCCCCAATTCAATTCTCTTAAATCACTGAAGTCATCAACTATATAATTTCTTACCATAAATCACAGAAACGGTATTGCTTCCACTTTTGACTTGTCAGTGTATGGCTAAGGGTTCTTACAAAGTTTTGGCCTATACAGATGTCTTAAAAGAAAAAATGGGCAGAGAATCTCTTATGGTAACAATGGAAGGAGAACCTATGACTCAGAGCACTTCATCCAAAGTTCTCTGGTCTTACCTGCAAAGGCCTACAAATATTTACACCTAAAATTTCAAAAGAGACTTGCAATTTGGCACAAACCCATCAATGCCTGTCTGATCTGTTTAGTGACATCCTCTGTGCCTCCACTCCTACTAACCTAGTGTAAAATAATGTCTCACACTGTATGTACAGAAACAATTCCATCCATGAAGTTGTGTCCTCATTCTAGCCCTCCCCTCCCAGAGGCTCACTGTGCAAAGGGCTTTGTGTGGTGATTTGAAAATATCTCTGTGATTGATCTTCATCTTCATTATGAAGACCAATTTTCATTGGAATAGTTTAATCTACTATGTAAGGTGAGATCACTGGAGAAGAAATAGCAGAGATGTACAGCAGGAAAGTAAATGAAGCACCTCACCTACAGAAGTTTTGTGCATTCAGGGAAGATGGGTCTGTCTCAGTCCTCTCTAGCCCATCTATATCCTATTGCCCCAGTGATCAGACACCAGCTTCCACGGAACTTTTCATTCTGCCACCACAGGGCAATACACTGACCATACCTGAGCAGACGACTCCTGCATCCTTCTCATGACTGCAGTTGTGCACTCCCCAGCCCCGGGAAGGGCACTTCCACACGTGGGACTCCTTTCCTGTGCAGTCCAATGTGTCCAGCCAGATGCGTCCTGATCCTGCCCCGAAGTGAGCAGACCCCATGGCCTTGAGGGCATCTCCACAGCCCAGCTGCCTGCACACCACACGGGCACCGTCCAAGTCCCAGCCGTTATCACAGATGGTGCCCCAGGAGCCCTGGTCAAGGATCTCCACTCTCCCGGCGCAGGGACCGCCCCCGTCCACCAGGCGGAGCTGTCTGCTGTCTGAGGAGAGAGAAGTGGGACAATGGGGCAGTGACAAGGGGGATGAGAAGGGTCTTTTGTCCTGTGGGACCTCACCTGAGCAGTAGGGGGCGCTCTCCTCTGAGGCTTCAGAGTCCCCTGGTTCTGACAGGGAGTCATTGCACTGGGGCAGCACCTGAGTCTGGTTTCTTACAGCAGTGATAAGAGAATAATAACACTGAAAATGGGCAAAACCAGGAAATATACACTACTGAGTAGGGTGATACAGATGTGTTAACTCTGATTTGTAGAGTTTTGCACAGCATCTGAGAAAGATTTACAGGAAATGTTAGTCTCTCTACCCAGAGCAGTTGAATGAGTTCAGAGTCACAGGAATGGGCTGGCTGCTGGACAGATTCCTTATAAACCACACACATGTTAGTGCCCTTGACCTGAGAGTTAAAGGGATTAGATTAAAGGAAATGGAGTCAGGAACCGGCCTCATCAGAAGCCTCAGGTAGCAGCCATGAACCCTCTACTTTTAGAATCATTCTCCTTGGTAGAGTCATGCAGAACTGAAAAACAAATGGACCTTGAGATATCTTGGTTTGCCCCAGAATATTTCACTGATGGTTCTAAGCTTCAGACTCCAGATCTGGATACTTTGTTAAAAAAAAAAAAAAAAAATTATCTCTTTGCGTGGATTGGGCAACCTTGCATGAGAAATGTGTCAGGTGATATTGATTGACATTGACCAGATTCCATTGGGAATCTTGGAATGCAGCTCCTTCTCTCAAGTAAATATTATTTTTTCTTGCACTTTGTGTCAGGAATTGCTATGATTCAAAGTTAGGGGTTATTTGTTCTTCAGGGGGAAAATATTATGCATTTCTAACTTTACCATAGAGGAGAAATAGGTTAAGTTCTTGCTCTGAAAGCACTTGAACAAACGATATTGACAGACTCACTGTGTTGTTCTTCTTTAATACATAAAAAGCAATGTAAATAAAGTTTAAATGATGTCTATTCAGTGTTACACTTTAAGTGAATAATGAAGTAGAGAATACAATCTAGAATTTTGTACTTTCAGGAAGAGGGGTTCCAATGGAGAGGTTCACAGCAGACCAATGGTCTGCTGGATATAACTTTAAATGCTATTTCCAGTTTTTTAAGAAATCTCCACACTGTTTTCCATAGTGGCTGTACTAGTTTGCATTCCCACCAACACGATCTGTGAAATAGATCACCAGCCCAGGTGGGATGCATGAGACAAGTGCTCGGGCCTGGTGCACTAGGAAGACCCAGAGGAATCGGGTAGAGAGGGAGGTGGGAGGGGGGATCGGGATGGGGAATACGTGTAACGCTATGGCTGATTCATGTCAATGTATGACAAAACCCATTGAAATGTTGTGAAGTAATTAGCCTCCAACTAATAAAAAAAAAAAAAAGGAAAAAAAAACATAAATGCTATAAAAGGTTAGATAAAAAATGAAGATATTAGACATTTGTGGACACAATATGAACTAAACATGCTAAAATTCTAAAGAGTGGACATCATTTCATTGTTAGCCAAGGATCTGAAGCTTCTCTTTCTCTATGTGAACTTCCCAATTTGCTGCCTGGGTTAATGGATCAAAGTAGGACAGAGAAGCCTGCATGATTTTGGGGTTACCTGGTCCTGCAGTGACAAAACTGGAGACTTGAGAGCCTCTCCCATATAGCAGATTTTCTCCTCAAATATCTGCCCAGTAAACACACTGTCAAGGGCAGGAGGCCAAAGAACTGTGTCAAACACCTTGGAAACAGAGTGGATATTCCCTCATCCTCCTGACAGCTGAGCTACCTAAACATTCAGGTTTTCAGTTATAAACTCTGAAAGCCCATAACACAGGGGCTGAGAAATCAGAGGTTGAGTGCTACCAGTACTGCAACCCAGGCATGTTACAGCTCAATTCTAGCTGGTATCTAGACAGCTGGGAGGTCTGAATCCCTTCTCCCACTTGGTTAACAAAACAGAATATGAATCCTTTCAGGTGTTAGAAAATGTATCTGGGATATCTTATTTTCTTATGCACCATTTCTCTCATTCAGTTAAAAAGTAAAGAGATGGATGACATGACAAATTTAAAAATTGAAAAAAGGAAGGTAAGAGAAGACAGAGACACACATGCTAGATATGCTGGAGTTAGCAGATAAGGATTTTAACTATGAACAATGTGTTTAGGGGGAAAGGAAAGAATCAATAGGTGAAAAATGAAAAAAAATTAACAAATAATTGTAACGATAAGAAAATCAAAAGAACAGTTACCAACTGAAAATAAAATATCTAGAATTAAGAACTGAAAGAATTTTAGACAGAACTGAACACAGAATTAGTGTCTTAGAGGAGTCCTAGAGTTGAGAGATGAAAAGGAGGAAAAAGAGAAGGAGGAGAAGGAGAAAGAGGGGGAATAGGAGGAGAAGAGAAACAAAGTGCAGCAGAAGGAATATTTGAAAATATAATAATTAAGAATTTTTAAAAACTGGATGGAAGGCTATGAAAACCTCCACATCTAGTAAACCTGCAGAAAGTCAAAGGAAAATCTGGAATAAATTTGTTTAATACCAAAGAAAGAAAAAAAGGAGAGAAAAAGGAACATGAATCACATGGGTCAATTAAAAGGAAATGGTAGATACTAAACCAACAATATCAGTAATTGGATTTGCAATCTAATTACCATGGATTAGATACTTCAAATTAAAGCCCCTCTACTAACTGATAAACCAACAAAATTCATGTAAATGCTACCTGCGAGATACTCGCATGTATATGAGAGCAAAGAAAGGTCAAAAGTAAAATGATGGGGGAAAATGTATATATTATGTGAATACTAGGTATTAATGTATATATTATGTGAATATGGTGCTAGTGGTAAATAACCTGCCTGCCAATGTAGGAGACATAAGAGATGTGGGTTCAATCCCTAGGTCAGGAAGATCTCCTGGAGGAGGGCACGGCAGTCCACTCCAGTATTCCTGCCTGGAGAATCCCATGGACAGAGGAGCCTGTCCATAGCAAAGAGTTGGACATGACTGAAATGACTTCGTAAGCACGCACACATGTGAATACTAACTATAAGAAAGTTGCAGTACCTATAGCAAGGTCACAGAAAGGAGACTTTAAGGGAAGATGTGCTAATTTAGTTAAAGAGGATATTTTCATGATTATACAGTGATACGCCCTTAATAAAGATATTACAGATATCAGAATCCAGGGAAGATACTGAAACATAGCTTTGAAATACAGAATAATACTCGACAGAATGAAAAGAAAAAATAGACAAAATAACAATTGACCAGGGGGAACTTTAACAAATCTTTTTCAATACCATGCAGACCAAGCATACAAAAAAGAAGGAAGACTATAGTAGATGTAAAACACCACAATCAACACATTTAGCTAAATAACATATATAGAGCAATGCACCCAATAATGAAAGAATTCACATTATTGTAAATGCACTAGGAACATTTATCAAAAATGACCATATGGTAGGACAAAAACCTTCAGATAATTGAATTTACACAGAGTATTTACTCTGACCACAGTGTAAATTAAGAATAAGAAAATGTGGTTAGCCATCCCTATTTGGAGAAATTAAACAACACCCTTCCGAAACAGTGCCTGGGTCTGGGAATAAATGTAAACATTAGAAAATATTGTGAAATAGTGATAGCAAAGATACAATATAACTAATTCTTCTAGTGCAACTAAAGTAGTGCTTAAGGGAAATTTATACCTTAGATTTAGAAAAGAAGAAAGGCTGAAAATGAAAAAATGTGAAGCTTCATTTAAGAAACTAGGAGAAGAGAAAATAAAGCCTAAAGGATACAGAAGTTGGGATTAACAAAGAAAAGAACAAAAATTAATTTTAAAAAAGAAGGTAAGGATGGTGGTAGTGCTGGTGGTTTAGTCCCTAAGTCAAGTCCTACTATTGCGACTCCATGGACTGTGGCCTACCAGGCTCCTCTGTCCATGGGATTTTAGGCAAGAATAATGGAATGGGTTGCCATTTCCTTCTCTAAGGGATCTTCTTAACCCAGAGATTGAATCTGTGTCTCCTGCATTGCAGGTGGTCTCCTGCATTGCAAGCAGATTCTTTACTGCTGAGCCACCAAGGAAGCCCAAGGTAAGCATGATAGTGAAAGCAGAGGAAAACCTTTCAAACATGGCTCCTTGAAAATTGATAACCTCTGAGCTGGTTAATACTAAACAAAAACAAAGAGAAAATGAAGTTAACAATACCAAGAATGAAGAAACATCACTATAAATCATACAAATTTTTTATCATAGTATTATTGAGATTAAGTTTACACATCTAATGTGGATAAATACTCAGAAGATTTTCAATTTATCCACAACCTTGCCAACGCTTATTCTTTTTTTTTTTTTAAATCATAGCCACTTTGAGAGGTGTGAGATGTTTTGATTTACATTTCCCTGATGACTAATAATGTTGAGCATTATTTCCTATGGCTATTTCTATATCTTCTTTGGAGAAATGTCCATTCAAGTCTCTGGCCAATTTTTTAATTGGGTTATTATGGTTTTTTTCTTGTTGTTGTTTTGCTCTTGAGTTGTAGGATTTCCTTATATATTTTGCAAATTGTCTATTTTTGCCTGTTCTTTTGGTGTTATGTCCATGAAATCATGAAATAATGTATATTTATTTGGTAAGGAACTAAATTATCAGGTATCTAAAATGTAATTTGTATCTGTTGATGATATTATAACATCACGCACAGTAAAATAAATTCAGATTCAGTAAGGTTATAAATATTCTTTTCTCAAATTATAAAATTATTTGAAGAAAATAAAATGATTAAAAACTATTTGGAGATGAAGAATGGCATCTGAAACACTACATTAAAGGCAGAATTCATAAAAGTAAAACATAGTATATTTGATCATATAACCACACCACATACACAACCCTAAAGACATATGCAAAAAATGGGGTAAATACTTTCAGTAGTATTTAAGAAAAGCAGTAAGTGGTGTTAATTTGTAGAGAGTTCCTATAAATAAATGAAATTTTAAACATTCTAGAGAAAAGATATAAATGATGATGGAAGATATCTTAAAGATATCTGAAATACCTTTAAGTATTTACTTGTTTATCATGTCCACATTACACAACAAATACACACATATATATACCCCTGAATGAAAGTTCCACTAGAGGAAGGACCTTGCATATCTTATTTACCCTGTGTTTCTGCTATTAGGATGGTGATTACATGTTCACTGTTCAACAAGAATGCATGGAGAAGCTTTTCTAAATACCATGATGGGGCTTGATAAATATTTATTGAATGAATAAGTAGATGAATAAAATTCAGTGAAATAGAATTTCTTTAAATTCATGGTAATCAGCAAAATAGTAAAGTAAATATAAATTAATGGTAATGTTTTCTGATAATAAATGGTGCATATTAAACATAATTAGTGCATAAGCACAGAATTAATTTATATTCAAATTCCACTTATGCAATTTTTAAAAAGTTTTTCTTAAATTTATTTTTGGCTGTACTGGGTCTTTGGTGCTGCACGTGGGCTTTCTCTAGTTGTGGTGCACAGGCTTAGTTTTTCCACGGCATATGGAATCTTCCTGGTGTGTGTGCATGTGTGTGCTGTTTCTTCAGTCGTGTCCAACTCTGTGTGACCCAATGGACTGTAGCCTGCCAGGCTCACCTGTTCATGGGATTCTCCAGGCATGAATACTGGAGTGAGTTCCCATGCCCTCCTCCAGAGGATCTTCCAAACCCAGGGATTAAACCTGCATCTCTTATATCTTCTGCACTGGCAGGCAGGTTCTTTACAACTTCCTGGACCAGAGATCAGACTCATGTCCTCTGCATTGACAGGTGGATTTTTAACCACTTGACCACCCGAGAAGCCTCACTTATGCAACTTTCAATGGACAATTATTAAATGAATTCTAAGCTCCTGTTATGTGTTATTCAGTATGACATTGGTCAAGCAAAGATTGCTATAAAGAGAGAAAACTCTTTAAAAAGGGAAAATATAGAAAAAGTCAGGAAAAAACAAATAGCTACCTAGTAAGGCAGAAATGTCTGCAGTAGACTCAAATAAATTTTTTAAGAAAGACTTGTATTTAAAGGACGCAAAAATAACAACAACAACAAAAAGACACAAAAGAATTGTCAGTGAAAGAAATACATGTAAGTTCAAAAAACACAAGAAAATGGAAGAGTAAATGGTTCTTGTCATAAAATATGAGAACCTGTGTATTCTCTCCACAACATCCTACCAAAATTTCTACCCATCTCATGCAGAGAACATCTGAAAAACTGATGGCAGGGCCTCTGTGAGGTGATTGCTCACATTCAGGGTCAGAGACTTTACCACAACCCATTTTATGGTGCTTTATTGTCAAAAAGGAGAGAAGCGAAAAGGAAAGGAGAAAAGGAAAGATATTCCTATTTGAATGCAGAGTTCCAAAGAATAGCAAGGAGAGACAAGAAAGCCTTCCTCAGTGATTAATGCAAAGAAATAGAGAAAAACAACAGAATGAGAAAGACTAGAGATCTCTTCAAGAAAATTAGAGATACCAAGGGAATACTTCATGCAAAGATGGGCTCGATAAAGGACAGAAATGGTATGGACCTAACAGAAGCAGAAGATATTAAGAAGAGGTGGCAAGAACACACAGAAGAACTGTACAAAAAAAGATCTTCACGACCCAGATAATCACGATGGTGTGATCACTCACCTAGAGCCAGACATCCTGGAAGGTGAAGTCAAGTGGGCCTTACAAAAGCATCACTACGAACAAAGCTAGTGGAGGTGATGGAATTCCAGTTGAGCTATTTCAAATCCTGAAAGATGATGCTGTGAAAGTGCTGCACTCAATGTGCCAGCAAATTTGGAAAACTCAGCAGTGGCCACAGGACTGGAAAAGATCAGTATTCATTCCAATCCCAAAGAAAGGCAATGCCAAAAAATGCTCAAAGTACCACACAATTGCACTCATCTCCCATGCTAGTAAGTAATGCTCAAAATTCTCCAAGTCAGGCTACAGCAATACATGGACCGTGAATTTCCAGAAGTACAAGCTGGTTTTAGAAAAGGCAGAGGAACCGGAGATCAAATTGCCAACGTCTGCTGGATCACTGAAAAAGCAAGAGAGTTCCAGAAAAACATCTGTTTCTGTTTTATTGACTATGCCAAAGCCTTTGACTGTGTGGATCACAACAAACTGTGGAAAATTCTGGAAGAGATGGGAATACCAGACCACCTGACCTGCCTCTTGAGAAACCTGTATGCAGGTCAGGAAGCAACAGTTAGAACTGGACATGGAACGACAGACTGGTTCCTAGTAGGGAAAGAAATACCTCAAGGCTGTATATTGCCACCCTACTTATTTAACTTATATGCAGGGTACATCATGAGAAATGCTGGGCTGGAAGAAGCACAAGCTGGAATCAAGATTGCTGGGAGAAATATCAATAACCTTAGATATGCAGATGACACCACCCTTATGGCAGAAAGTAAAGAGGAACTAAAAAGCCTCTTGATGAAAGTGAAGGAGGAGAGTGAAAAAGTTGGCTTAAAGATCAACATTCAGAAAACTAAAATTTGGCATCTGGCCCCATCACTTCATGGGAAATAGATGGGGAAACAGTGGAAACAGTGGCAGACTTTAGTTTGGGGGGCTCCAAAATCACTGCAGATTGTGATTGCAGCCATGAAATTAAAAGATGCTTACTCCTTAGAAAGAAAGTTATGACCAACCTAGATTGCATATTAAAAAGCAGAGACATTACTTTGCCAACAAAGGTCCATCTAGTCAAGGCTATGGTTTTTCCAGTGGTCATGTATGGATGTGAGAGTTGGACTGTGAAGAAGGCTGAGCACCGAAGAATTGATGCTTTTGAACTGTGGTGATGGATGAGACTCTTGAGAGTCACTTGGACTGCAAGGAGATCCAACCAATCCATCCTAAAGGAGATCAGTCCTGGGTGTTCATTGGAAGGACTGATGCTGAAGCTGAAACTCCAATACTTTGACCACCTCGTGCGAAGAGTTGACTCATTGGAAAAGACCCTGATGCTGGGAGGGATTGGGGGCAGGAGGAGAAGGGGATGACAGAGGATGAGATGGCTGGATGGCTTCACTGACTCGATGGACATGAGTTTGAGTAAAATCTGGGAGTTGGTGATGGACAGGGAGGCCTGGCGTGCTGCAATTCACGGGGTCGCAAAGAGTCAGACATGACTGAGTGACTGAACTGAATTGAGCCAAAAAAAATATCATAAATAAAAATCCAATAGTTTAACACTACTTTGGCCTTTGAATGAAAAGACAAAGAGATGAGGAAACAGAGGCAAAGAAAGGGACAAATCTCTGCTTTTGAATTATGTATCTCATTCTCTCATTTGTAGATTTTAGGCAATGCACAACATATCATTCAAGGTATACCTGAATGTGGTGTGTGTGGAAGGTGGGGAATAAGAGAGAGAGAAATGTTGAAGGAAATAAGGTGCTATGGTTTGACTATTTGTCATCCCACCAACATTTTTTTTTTGAAATTCCAATTCCCAGTGTAATGGTATGAAGTGGTGGAATCTTCTCAAACTCTTCCCAAAAAGATGAAAGGAACACTTCCAAAGCCATTTTATGAGACCAAGATTATCCTGATACCAAAACCAGACAAGGACACCACAATAAAAGAAAATACTGGCTAGTATCCCAAATAAACATAGATGCAAAAATCCTCAACAAAATATTAGAAAACCAAATTCAACAATATATGAAGAGAATACTGGACAATCCACTCCAGTATTCTTGCCTGAGAAATCTAAGACAGAGGAGCCTAGCGAGCTATAGTCCATTGGATCACAAAGTATCAGACACAACTTAGTGGCTAAACAACAATAATAACAACACCAAGATCAGAGACTTGTTCCAAGGATGCAAGGATGGTTCAATATTCACAAATTAATCAACATGACACACCAAATAAGATAAAGGCAAAAATCATATCCTTTCAACAGATGAAGAACAAATATTTGACAAAATTCAACAGCCGTTTATGATGCAGAAGATCTTTACAAAGTAGGTAGAAAGAGATTATACCTCAACAAAATAAATATCATATGACAATCCCTTAGCAAACATCCTACTCAACTGTAAAAAGCTGAAAGCTTTTCTTCTGAGATCCAACACAAGGCAAAAATGCCTCCTCTCATCACTTTTATTCAACATAGTTTTGGTAGTTCTAGTCAGAATCATCAAGCAAGCAAAAGAAAATAAGAATATCCAAATCTGAAAGGAAGAGTCAAAACTGAGACTATTGAAAACTTTAAGACATTGTGAAAGATAATAAAGAAGGCACAAATAAATTGAAAGATATTCTGTGCTCATGGATTGGAAGACCTAATATTGTTAAAATGCTCATACTACACAAAGAAGTATGGAGAAGGAAATGGCAACCCACTCCAGTATTCTTGCCTGGAAAATCCCATGGACGGAGGAGCCTGGTGGGCTACAGAAAATCCCATGAACCCTTTGAATGGGGTCGCAAAGAGTCGGACACGACCGAGCAACTTCACTTTCACTTTCACACAAAGCAACCTACAGATTCACTACCATCCTTATCCAAATTTCAATGAAAATTTTCACAAATATGGAACAAACAATTCTAAAATTTGTGTGGAACCACAAAAGACCCTGAATAGCCAAAGAAATCTAGAGAAAGAATGATAGAAGTGTCATGCTTCCTGATTTCAAACTATATTACAAAGTTATATTAATCAAACAGCATGGTATTGCTATAAAAATGGACACAGAAATCACTGGAACAGAATAGAGATCCCAGAAATAAACCCAAACACATGTGGTCAATCAATTTATGACAAAAAAAGTAGAGATTATACCATTGGGAAAGGACTGTCTCTTCAAAAATGGTGTGGGAAAGCTGGACGGTTACATGCAAAAGAATGAAATTGAAAAACTCTTACACCATTCACAAAAATTAACTCAAAATGGGTTAAAGACTTGATCATAAGTCCTGAAACCATAAAAATCCTAGAAGAGGGGCTTCCCTTGTGGTTGTGGTAAAGAATCCACCCACCAATGCAGGAGACTCAAGTGTGATCCTTGATCCAGGAAGATCCCCCATGCAACGGAGCAACTCAGCACATTGGCCACAACTGTTGAGCCTGTGCTTTAGAGCCTAGGAACTCCAACTATTGAGCCCACATGCCACAACTACTGAAGCTCGGTGCCCTCCAGCCTGTTCTCCTCAACAAAAGAAGCCACTGCAATAAGAAGCCTGTGCAGTGCAATGAGGAGTAGCCCCTGCTCACTGCAACTAGAGAAAAGCCCATGCAGCAACAAAGACCCAGCACAGTCAAAAATAAATAAATTTTTAAAATTATTTAAAAAAATATCCTAAAGAAAAATTAGGATGAAAAAGTCCTGATGATGAAAATATCAATCATCATGAGGATATTTTGGGTTTGATGTCAAAAGCAAAAGCAACAAGAGCAAAAATAAGCATTGGAACTACAGAAAACTGAAAAACTTCTGCATAACAAAGGAAAAAGGTCAACAAAATGAAAAGGTAGTTTATGAAGTTGGAAAAAACATTTGCAAATTACATTTCTGACAAGGGATATAAAATACTTAAAGAATTCATACATCTCAATAGCAAAAGCAAACCAACAATCTGATTAAAAAATGGGCAGAGGACCTGAATAGAATTTTTTTTTCAAAGAAGACATAAAGCAGGCCAACAGGTACATGAAAAGGCACACAATGTTATGTCATCAGAAAAATGCAAATCAAACTATAATGGGGTAATATCTCACATCTGTTAGTATGGTTTTTATCCAAAAGACAAGAAATAACAGAAGTTGGTGAAAACACAGAGAGAAGGCAAACCTTGTGCACAACTGGGCGGGGAAGGGGGGAAATGTAAGTTGATGCAGCCACTATGGAGAACAGTACTGAGGTTCTTCAAAAATTAAACTGTCATATGGTTCATCAATTTCACTTCTGGGTATTTATCTGAAGGAAACAAAATACCAACTTGAAAAAATATGTGCAACCCAATGTTCATTGCAGCATTATTTACAATAGCCAAACAACGTAAGTCTTCATTGATGGATAAATGGGTAAGGAAAATGTGATATGTACATATGCCCAGCCAACAAAAAGAAGAAAATCCTGCCATGTGCAGCAACATGGATGAACCTTGAGGGCATTATGCTAAGTGAAATAAATACCATATAATCTAATTTATATGTGGAATCTTAAACCAAATACAAAAAAAAGGGGGGTTCAGAGATGCAGAGAACAGTTTGGTGGTTGCCAGAGGTGGATTGATGTGGGCAAAACAAGTACAGGTTGTCAAAAGGTACAAACTTGCAGTTCTAAAGTGAATGCCATGAAGATGTAACGTATAGCATGGTGAGTACAATGAATTCTGAATTGTATACTTGAAAGTTGGTAAGAAAAATTCTAATGAAAAAATTGTAATGATATATGGTGATGGATATTACTAGACTTATTGTGGTGATCATTTACCAATATACAGAAATATATAAGCATTACATTTTACACCTGAAACTAATATAATGCTATGTGAATTATATCCAAATTAAAACTCTAAATAACAAGGTTGAAATGTGGATTAAATTAGCTCCATCCTAACATCATTTTGTGGACCCAACTTAAACTCATCACTTAGATATTTTAAAATATAAAATCTCACTACTGACATCCTACAGGGTTGGGACAGACACACAGAAACAGACAGTAAGTCACCTGCACACGAGATATAGGCTTCCTCCTTGGGAGAGCAGGAAGTGTAATTCCAAGGGTCAGAAGGACACTGCCAGAGAGAGGTATCAGTTTTCTGGCACTGGATTCCATCTACCCACTTGGGTCTAGAACCTTCTCTAAGAGCAACTAAAGAGTTGAGACTTCCGCTGTCCCCACAGCCAAGCTGTCTGCAGATCATGGACACAGTGATGTCTTCCATGGGGCTGCGGCAGACACTGCCCCAGGTCCCGTTGTAGAAAACTTCCAGCCACCCAGCACACTGCTGTTCTTCACTCACCATCCTGAGGGCCATGAATTCTAAGATTGAAAGGGAGGAGATGGGACAGAGTGAGCATTCCACTCAGTGCTCTGGGTTTTCCTCTTTCCCAGAAGCTGTGAACACTCACCCCTGACCCAGTTAAGGAGATACCCACTGGGTGACAAGACTGAAATCTGTCTCCCTTTTTGACTTTGTCCATTAATGTCTGTCTTTCTGTTTCTACCACAATGATGTAGTGAATACGAACGGAGAGAAAGACCAACATAAGCACCTGTAGGGAAGGGCCCTGAGTCTTATTTCCTGATAAAACCTGTAAAAGAGCATGTGAAAGGGATGTGGGTAGTGGAGAAACAGGCAGAACAGTGAATCCACAAATGTCTATGTTCCAGTCTTTCAATCCTGTGAATGTTGCCTTATATTTCAAAAGGGATTTTACAGATATTATTAAGACAAGAAACTTAGGAGCTTGGGATGGTGAGACTAACCTACAATATTATGAATTAACCATCTAAACCCAATCTAATTACCCCTAAAATTGGAATACTCTTCCTGAGTGTGCTAGAGGAAGATGAGACACTGAAGAATGGTCAGGGGAGGGAAGGTTGTCTGAAGAAGAAGATGGGCCCCAAGCCAAGGAATGAGGCCACATAGGAACCAGAAAAGACTTGGAAAGGAGTCCTCCCCAGGGCCTCCAGGAAGAACGCAGCCCTGTGGACACTGGGATGTTGGTCTACAGAGACCCTCGTCAGACTCCTAGCGTACAGAACTGAACAGAGTAAATCTGTGCTTTCATTACAACGTCAACAGGATCTCTAGACTGTACTACCACAGGGAACTGAAGAAAAAGCCCTGCTTTCATGTGGAAACCATAAGAAATGGCTCTGCCAGGAAACACTGCTGAGAAGAAAGGACCAGAATCTCAGCTGCTGCAGGAGCAAGTGAAAGCACCTGGTCTTCACGCCTGCTGGAAATACAGTCTCCATGGGAGGAAGCCTTCTTCTCTAGTCTTTTCAGCATCTCTCTCTCAGGGCTCAGAACCCCATCTTCCAGGGCCCCACCCCTCCCCCACCCTGTGGACAGTGTGCAGCGCAGACCTGAGCAGATGACCCCCGCGTCCTGCTTGTGTCTGCAGTCGTGCCGCCCCCAGCCTCGGGAAGGGCACCTCCACACGTGGGACTCTTTTCCTGTGCAGTTCAGGTCGTCCAGCCAGATGGGCCCTGATCCTGCCCCGAAGTGAGCTGACCCCGTGGCATTGAGGGCTTCTCCACAGCCCAGCTGCCTGCACACCACGTGGGCATCGTCCAGGTCCCAGCCGTCATCACAGATGGTGCCCCAGGAGCCCTGGTCAAGGATCTCCACTCTGCCGGCGCAGGGACCGCCCCCGTCCACCAGGCGGAGCTGTCTGCTGTCTGAGGAGAGAGAAATTGGACAATGGGGCGGTGACCTGGTCGGGTGTGCGTGGTCGGGGCGGCGGCGGCGGTGCCTACTGTCCTGTAGGACCCTCACCTGAGCAGTAGGGGGCGCTCTCCTCTGAGGCTGCAGAGCCTGTTGGTTCTGAGAAGGAGTCGCTGCACTGGGGCAGCACCTGGGTCTGGTTTCCTGCAGAAATAGCAATGATCAGAGGAACACGAGTTAAAGCAAACTCCGGGGGATAGTGAAGGATAGAGAAGCCTGGCCTGCTGCACTCCAGGAAATCGAAAAGAATTGGACACGACTGAGCGACTGAACAGCAGCACATAATCTTTGCTGTTACATTCACTGCGAAGTGAGGTCTGTGCCTCCTTCCTTTGAAATTCTGGTGACCTTCGTGAATTCCTAGTAAGTAATGCTGCTGCTGCTAAGTCGCCTCAGTCGTGTCCGACTCTGTGCGACCCCACAGACTGCAGCCCACCAGGCTCCTCTGTCCCTGGGATTCTCCAGTCAAGAATACTGGAGTGGGGTGCCATTTCCTTCTCCAAAGCACGCATGCATGCCAAGCCGCCCCAGTCATGTCTGACTCTATAGTAACAGAAGGGAGTTAAGGTAAAGTTCCTTGACTCTTAGCAGTAGGTCTGAAAACTCTTGCAACCTCCTGTGAAATCACTGAGGACTTTTGCTTTAGGGCAAGTCTGCCCCGTTGAGACTCTCGTCCTCCAGAGACGATCATATGCAGGTCTCTGGTCACTCAGTTCAACCCAGCTGACCTTCCAGCTGCCAGGCTTGTCCTCATGAACCATCCTGGATCCCCAGCCCAGTTGTGTCCTCAGGTGATGTCAGCCCCAGCGGATACTGGGCTGCAACCTGATAAGACTCCAAGACAATACAAATCAGAGCACTTCCCAAATTCCCTCCCAAACTCCAGGAAATCATGAGCAAAAGGAAAAAGGGGTTTTAAGATGCTAAGTTTTGTGGGAAATTTGGTTTTGCAACAATAGTAACCAAACACTTACAATTATACTACTAAGTATTTACTGAAGACAAATGGAGTGTTTGTTTTCAGAAGAAAAGTATATGCATTTGTATATGCATATACAAGTTTGTATGTGCATATATACCAAGGAATGAGGCCACATACAAATACAAATGGCCACATACAAATGAGGCCACTATACAAATAGTATGAATTTGTATATGCATATGCATAGCATCTTTATCCACAATGGCCCAAATTTGGGATGCCACCTAAAACATGTGACATTGCTTTTGGAACAAAGTAGAGTCGGACACAACTGAGCAACTGAACTGAACTCAACTGAACAGGCAGAAGCTAGAAGGGGTGGAGGAGGTTAAGAGCAGAAGCCTGATAGGCTTCGGCAATGCTGTCAATGAGGATTGAAAGGAAGTGCGGAGATAAAATTGGGGCTGAAGGAAAAATATATGGTGATATTTATGTGAAATAAAATGGTTGCTGTGACTAGATTTTGAAGTACTTTGTTACTGGGCAACAGTAACCAGAAACACCTTTCTTCAGTCTCAGCAACTATAGAGCAAAACAAGCAAAGCCAGTCTCTAAATATTTAGAACATCTGAGTGGGATGATTTAACAAACATACCTCTGAAAACTAGAGAATATACCTTATTCCAAGCCTTTACAGTTCGTTTTCCAAGCTGATCATATACTATACAAAGTGAGATCCAAAAAATTTTCAAAGGGTAAAATAATGAAAAACATGTTTTTTTTTTTTTTTACTAAAGTAGAATTAAGCTGAAAACAAAAGACAAATAGTAAAATCTTCTGTTGTTTGTTTAGTAGCTAAGTCGTGTCTGACTCTTTTGCAGCCTCCAGGGCTGTAGCTCATCAGTCTCCTCTATCCATGGGATTTCCTAGGCAAGAATACTGGAGTGAGTTGCCATTTCCTTCTCCAAAAACCTTCTGTAGTGAGGTATAATTTTCATGCATTAAAGTACACTTATTTTGAGTATGTTTTCATAAGTTTTGACAGTTGCATGTGCCAGCATAACCGTTACTGCAGTTAAAATTCAAAATATATAGGATTATTCACAAAGTTTCTATATGCCTCTTGCAACCAATAAAAGCCCCACAAATCCAGACCCAGGCAAATACTGATCTGTCTTTTATCATAAATAGATTAGTTATGTTTTTTGAGAATTTAATAAAATCATACAGTATGTAATTCCTTTTAGATGGTTTCTTTCACTTAGCATGCTTTGAGATTTTCTGTGTAGTTGGATTTATGAGTAGCTTTTTCTTTCTGTTGTTAAAGTCTTACGTTGTATGAATATGCCAAAGAAAGTTTTCCTTTCTTTCATTAAAGAAAACTAGAGTGGCTTATACTGTTTTACTCTTTTAAATAAACATGTCTGACTTTTCTGCCTAAATTTTTTGTGGACATCTTTTCATCCCTCTTGGGTAACAGAAATTTTGGGTAACATAGAGTTGCTAAGAATTGTTTTCTGTTATGTTATCATCAGTAATGTATAAAGGTTCTAGTGGATCAATAACCTTCTCCAAACTTGGAATTGTCAGTCTCCTTAATTCTAGCCAGTCTAATTTGTGAATTTATATCTCATATTTTAATTTGAATTTCTTTAATAACTAATTATATTTGGTATCTTTTCATTTGCTTTGTATATCATGCCATTTGTATATCATCTTTGGGAAAAGTGTCTTTCTTAATATTTTGTCCATGCTTAAACCGGATAATTCTTATCTTTCTGTTACAAATTTTTCACTTATTCTTGTTACAAGTCCTTTGTTAGAGATATGTATTGCAATTAATTTCTCCCTATCAGTTGAATGCCTTTTCATTTTCTTAATATTTTTTTTCAAAAAGCAAAAAGTTTTAATTTTAATGAAAATCACATCTCATTTTTTAATGGTTAATGTCTTATCTGACTTAGGAAATGTTTGCCTACTCCACAATCATAATAATTTTTCTTATGTTTTCTTCTACCAGTTTTATAATTAAATTTTATATGGGAATAACCATTTATTTGAGCTACCCTGATGGATTGGGGTTTTTCTTCAGGGTGAGGATGGGGGGAATGGTGCTTATGATGTTAAATAAGGATCACGGTTCATTTTTTTCCCCTCATTCAGATATTCAATTAGCAGATCATTTTTTAAAGAGAATATATTTTCCCCTTTGAAATAGCTCTATGCTTTTGTAGAATTTCAATACATACATGGATTTGGGTCTGTTACTGAACTTTATTGTGCTCTGTTGATCTATTTAGCTCTTCTTATTCAATGGCCATGTTGCTGTGGATATGTAGTAGGAAACTTGAAGTTAGCTTACTTCTTTTTGGTCCTTATTTTTCTAAACTGTTTTGTCCATTCCAATTCTTTCACATTTAAATAAATATTTAGAATTTGCTTGTAAAGTTCTACAAAAATATTGCTTGGCTTTTTATTAGGATTAGATTTAGTTTGTATGTTAAGTGAAGAGAATTGACAGCCTATTTAGTTTTCTAATGCATGAACATAGTATACATCTTTATTTTTTTGGATGCTCTGTGACTTTCAATGCAAGCCATTTAGATATTTTAAGTTTCTTCCTACACATTTAATAGTTTTCATACTATAATAAATGGAATTTTCACCTAGATTTTGCTAGTAGAAAGAAGTACCACTTATGTCTGATTTCTGCTTCATTGGTCACTAGTGAAGATAGTCTGTGTACACGGATGAACTATATGTAAGTCATCAATCTTCAACCCTAAGCAATGTGAAAAAGCTGGTCCTGCATCTGACCAGCAGTTTCAAATTTTAAACAGCATGCTAAATAATCATTTAGTTTTTCCACTTTAGTCAGTATTTTTTCTGCTACTTTTATGAGTCTTTGTTTTTGATTTTTTACAGTTTAACTATAATGTTTCTGAGAAAAGGTATTTTGCATTAGGGTTATAATGTGACCTATTAGTTTTATCAGCTTGAATTTTCAAGCCTCTTCCCAAGTTAGAAAAGTATTGTTCATTTAAATACACTTTTTCCCACCCTTTCCCTCTCTTCTCCTAGAAATTTTTAAGTTAGTGTAGACCCATAAATCACATAGGATATAGTCTTCCTTTTTTACTCATTTTTAACCACTGATTCTATCTTTAATTTGATCTACTCTGTTGTAGATGCTCTCTGTTGAATTTTTCCCCATTTCATTTATTAAACCTTCAGCACAAGAATTTCTGTTTGGTTCTTTTTAGGACTTCTCTTTGTTAAACTTCTCATTTTTACATCTATTGTTTCCCTGATTTCATTGAATTGCCTTTCTGTCATTTCTTACAGCTCATTCAGTTTCCTCAAAACAGCTGTGTTGGATTCTTTATAAATTAGATTACAAAAATCCATGTCTTTGATATGTGTCTTTGTCAGTTTTGAAAAGTTACTGTTACTCTTTGGTGATGACTACTTTCTTTAATTCTTCAAGTTCCTTGAAATTTTGCATTGCTGCTTTTGCTTTAGATGTAGCAGACACCCCATCAAATCTTTACTGATTACCTTCAGGTGGTATATACTGTTCTCTGATCTTATATAGAGTCACTCTACATTTCTTGCTTCCTCTTATAGAAAATACCTTAAGCTTTTATGTCTTCTTTGGTCCTTAAAACTCAGCAGGCTGCTGAAAACCTCTCTTTTGTTTTGCAGAATGTTGTGCTACAGCTCAAGCCTATGGTTACCTCCCTGCCCACAGACCCTAGTCTGTTTTTGGAGATCACTCCATTTACTGGAGTTTGCTTTCATCTCCATACTTGGAAACACATAAAAACAGCTGTCAGAAGGGTGGCAGTAAAGATGATTTACTAAAGATTTAGTACCCTCAGGGACTTGGAGTATCTATGGGCCCAGGGAGAGAGATCCTTGGGTGACATTCTCCTAGAGGCTTATGGATGTGCAACTCAGTGTAGTTGCAGGAATTGCATCCCTTTTACACTCCTTGACATTCTTAATTATCTTTCATATTTCCTCTCTCCCCTCAGTCATAGAGGTTCAGCCCCAGAACTCTGGGTGCTGCTGGAGAGAAATTGGTTTCCCCAGCAATATCAAGTGGGCACTAGCTCACTGCTTTCCTTTTTGCCCATGAGAGAGGCCCCACCGGCTAGTTCAAAGTTATGCTGTGTCACCTTGGGATAAGGAGCAGCACTGGCAAAATCCTTTAATCCTCTCCAATAATTCAAACTTACATTTTTGGTTCTAACAGAGTAATGAAATCTCCCTTCAGGAATCCTAGACTTCTAACAATTTCTATAGGTATCTGACCAAATGATCACTCACCACGTTTCTCCATATTTTCCCTGACTATGACCCAGGGGGCTGGGACAACTTCACTAGCTCCTGCTGGCTCCAGTCTGTACCAATGTCTACCTGCCTATTATTGCATGCCCAGGTGAGTGACCATCTTCCTGGTCCTTTGATATAAGTTATGGGATCCCACAACTTTCACAGAGGCACTTTTAATCATGGATGTATGATTAATTAGTTGTTAAAAAGAGAAGCAAATAGGAAGGGAGCAAACCACCATGAGGCTGACATCACTCCCTCTTTGCCAAAACTTTTACACAATTAGCTGAAGTAGAGAAATTCTTTGAATAGTTCCATTTGAAATGACATAAGGATGAATAGAAAATCCAAATAATTCTGATTTATTAAAAATACTGAATTTGTAGTTAAACCTTTCTACTATAACTTCAAAACAAAAAAAATTCAAGTTCAGATGTATTTCAAAATAGTTAATAATGTTGTATGAAATTGAAATTTCCTTAATTTGAATGAATGTCTTAAGAAATACATGCTGAGGTTATCAGGTAAAGGAATCTGATGGGTATAGAAATTCTCACACGGTTCAGTGGGGAAAAATCCCTGACTGAGGTGTATCCTTTTTGCTTATACATTGTTTACTATGATTATTATACTATGTTTACTTAAAATATGTATTCTCCTTTATGCTTCTTGCCCTAATCTGAAACATGAATGAATAATGACAAAACCAGTATTTCATCATGAAATATCTAACTTTTGAAGTCAGTTTCCCTCTCTCTCTGCTCTTGGAGACATTCCACTCCAGGAGCATCCTGAGTACCAACAGCCTTCCCTCTCTCTTACCTGAGCAGATCACAGAGGCCGTGTTGCCATGGGAACAGTCAGAACCACCCAGGGCAGTCACAGGGCAACTCCACAGGAAAGACTCAGCCCCCAAACAATGAAATCGGACTGTTGAGATCTGGTCATCTCTGCCCACCAAGTGTGGTCCTCTGGGGGTGGAGATGGCAACTCCACAGCCAAGCTGACGACAGACAACATTGGCATTGGCCAGACTCCAGTGGGAGGCACAGAGCGCTCTCCATCGTCCAGAAATGTTCATCTCCACCTGCCCCTCACATTGAGAGGAGCCGTTTGTCATGAGCCGGACTTCTGAGTACGCTGGTAGAAGAAGACAGGATTTCAGCAAAATCTCATGATTTTCTTACCCCAACAGAGAGTGCAGGGAGGTTAGTCCTGATCTACACCTCACCTGAACAGACAACCTGAGCAGCTCCACTGTGGTGACACGTGCCCCCTGGACAGGGCACTCTGGGGCAGACCCGGAGCTCAGGCTCCTCCCCCTCACACCTGAACTCTTCAGCCCAGACCCGGCCATCGGACTCTCTGAAGGGCACGTGTCCCAGGACAGACACAGCCTTGCCACATCCCAGCTCTGCACAGATGACCTGGGCAGTGGGGAGTGTGAAATTCCCATCAGACACTGGGATCCAGGCTTTTCCAGAATGCACTTCTACGCGCCCTGAGCAGGGTCTATTCCCTCCTATTAGACGCACAGATCCTAAGATAAAAATAACAACAAACACAATGAACTTCCATTTTTCTTGCTTACAAATTGAAAACAATATGTCACAGGCAATAGTGTGAAAACTTTCCAGAAGTTGAGCACAAACTGAGAATTTAACAGTTAGTGTCAGAGTTGCATTTTCATGACCAAGTTTCTAAAGAGAAATCCAGAAGCAGGGTCCATTTGGAATGACTGGATCCCAGCAAGGTATACTTTGAGGTTGGTTAGAAATGTGAATTCCCTATCTAAGGTCCAGAAAACTACAGGGACCAAGACAGATCATCTGTAATGGCTGAATACCATGAACATATATTTTATTTTGGTTGGAGAAGTTTCTCATTTAAGAGCCTGGGATCTACAGAGCCCAAGAAAATAATGCATAATGTGTGGCACTCAAACTTGAGTATAGAGACATGAAGAGCAGAACCAAACCAGAGCGAAATGGCTATGAGAGTGTAGAGATCTATCATCTAGACAAAGTTAGAAAGCTTTTCTGAGACTTTCTGCTACTAGTCTAATCAGTTTTCTCCCCCATGAGCCACTCCTCAAGTGGCTTGTCATAGAGAAAATCATATAGGCTGGATCCATTAGTGCACGCCAAGCTGTAGACAGATAATGGCTCAAGAGAAGAAATACTGACATAATAACTAATTCACTTTTAATGTACCAAATTTTATTTTTCTGATAACTTTTGATGACAAAATATTCCAAGAATTTCTTAGATGACCTAAATAAGGAAAAAGATGAGTCTGTTCTGTTAAGTAAGCTCAGAAAGTCATAGGAGAGAGAAGGGATGGTCTTAGACATTTCTCTTGAAAGCTTGGTATTTTCAACAAACCTGGGAGAGAATGAGTTCTGAATGGAAATTTATAAGACAGTGAGTTTGCCAAAGAATTTCTACTACAGACTTTTCTTCTGAGACAGAAATCATAGAAAACCACAAGGAGTGATATTAATTGGTCTTAATTCTATCATCATGCTAATTCTGTATTCACATCTGACATCAGTGAGATGACAAGAACGGACGTTCCCCAACCCTCGTTCTCCCACAGAAACAGTGTGCCCCCAGCACCATGCCTGCCAACTTCAGGCAGTACTGACTCAGAAACTGCTCCCTGATGTGGCGCCAACCCTGCACCACATGGTCCTGGGCAGTCCTGTCTGCCCAGACATCCAGAAGGAGTCTCACCACTTGGCATCCCTGACAACAGGATTGTCAACTGTGGACGTGAGTGTGAGTGCAGATTCTAGTGCACCCTGAGACCTAGGCTCTGCCTCACTTTACCACACTAGGGAGGCAATCCTGCCCACCTCAGCACCCAGAGGAAGCCACACCCACCCACGCACCTGCCCACAGGGCCGCTGACCAGAGACACAGCAGCAGTCCCAGCAGCAGCCACACAACCTGACTCCAGCTTCGCTGGACCACAAGACCAGGGCCAGTCCTATCAGTTCAAGGACAAGGCAGTAGATCTTGATTTGTTGAAATCAGTCTGTAAATTCTGGAAGAAGTGTCTGCTCCTTCAAATGCACCTTCACCAATGCAAGACTACACAGATCATGAAGAATCTGCAAAATAAGATGCCACTTAAGGAAACCAATAAAACTCCAGCAACCTACTCTGAACTAATGAAGATTTATGAACTGCTTGACAAAAAATTCAAAATAATTGGTTCAAACTCAAAGGCTACAACAGAACAGAAACAGACAACTGAACACCATCAGGAAAAGTACATGAACAAATGGCAAAGTTTAATTAAAAAATAAAACACACAGTGCTCACTTCAGCAGCACATATACTGAAAAAAAGAAAACACAAAAAGAAAGCAGACAGAACAGCTGAAACTCAAGAATACAATAACTGAACTGAAAAATTCAATAGAGTGCTCCAGGCAAACTGTATTGTCCAAAACAAAGAATCAGCAAACTTAACAGCAGGTTATTTCAAATTATCTTGTTAGAGGAACAAATCAAGTACTGATGGGAGACTTGGACCATAAAGAAGGCTGAACACCAAAGAACTGATGCTTTTGAATTGTGGTTCTAGAGAAGACTCTTGCGAGTCCCTTGGACACTCAAAGAGATCAAACCAGTCAATTCTAAAGGAAGTCATCCCTGAATATTCATTGAAAGGACTGATGCAGAAGCTGAAGCTCCAATAGTTTGGCCACATGATATGAAGCGCCGACTCACTAGAAAAGACCTTGATGCTAGGAGATATTAAGGCAAAGGAGATGCGGTAGCAGAGGATGAGATAGTTAAATAGCATCACTGGCTTGGACATGAATCTGAGCAAACTCTGGGAGATAGTGAAGGACAGGGGAACCTGGTGTGCTGCAGTCCATGGCATCGCAAAGAGTCAGACTTGACTTAGCAACTGAACAGCAACAGCAAGATTAAAAAAAGTGAAAATTATTCATATACAATGCATGGGAAACCATACAGCAAAATTATTCATGCATTATGAGAGCCCCAGTAGGAAAAAAGAGAGAGGCAGAAAGCTTATTTAAAGATCTAATGACTGAAAAATTCTCAAATTTAGGGAGAGAAAAGGACAACTTGATTTATGAAGCCCAGAAGTTCATAGGTAGGTAGAGCCTGAAGAATTCTACACCAAGACTTACTATAATTAAATTATCAAAATTCAAACACAAAGATAATTTTGAAAGAATTAAAAGAAAAGTGACTTGCTACATATAAGGGAGTTCCTGTCATAAAGCAGATTTCTCAGGAGAAACCTTGCTGACCAGAGAGAACAGGGTAATGTATACAAAGCACTTAGAGAAAAAAATCTGCCAAACATCAACTCTTTATCTAGCAAACTGTCCTTTTAAAATGGAGAGAGATTTTTTTTTTAATTTAAAAAAAGCAAAAACTGAGGGGTTTCATCATCACTAAACTTGTCTTGCCTCTCATTAGTAAAGATCAATATGAAGAGAAGTACAGAATACTGATATATTGTAATCTCAGCACATGATTTTAACCATGTTTTGTAAATCAAAAGTCAAACACAGCAAGAATAACTATAACCACAGAAGTTTTCTGGTGGAAAAAGAATATTTAAAGGAATAAACTCTGATGTCAATGATATAAAGTGTTGGGGAGATAGTAAAATATAGAGTTTCCGTGTGCTATTAAAGTTGTTACCTTAACTGTACTTAACTTCAGTTATAGACTATTATAGCTATCAATTGCTTGATGCAAGTTCCCAGGTAACCACAAGTATAGTGGATAACAAAATAAGGAGAAAAGAGTCAGAGCATACCACTATGAAAAATCACTTCACAAAGAAAGCAACAGAAGAGAAGAACAAGAGAACTACAAAACAGACAGAAAACAATGAACAAAGTAGTAACAATAAGTCCTGACCTTTCAATAATGATTTTAAATGTAAATGTATTAAAACTTCCAGTTGAAAAATGTTGAGTGGCCTGAATAGATTAAAAAACAAGACCCAACTACATACTTTAGATTTCATGACACACATAGGATGAAAGTGAAGAGGTAGAGACAGAGAGTCCATGCAAATAGTAATCAAAAGAAAGCAAAGTCAGGCAAAAGAGAAGTTAAGCTAAAACCATCACAGGAGACATAATGATTAAATAGTCAGTTCAACAAGAATCGATAACCCATGTAATTATATATATATTCAATATATGCCCCCAACATCAAAAAATGTAAATAAACAAAGCCAACATTGACAGATTTTAAGGAGAAATAGAAGCAATACAAAAATATCCCACTGTTTATAATGGATGGGTCTTTCAGACAGAAAATCAATAAGAAAACAACAGAACTGAGCAACGCTATAGGCTAAATGGCATTACCAGACACACAGTGCCCATTCACCCAGAACACTGACCCATTGAGCACATTTTTACCCAATGTATAGAAAAATACACATTCTTCTCAATCACACATGAAATATCCTCCAGGACATGCTAGATCACAAACAAGTCTCAGAAAATTTAAGAATATCAAAATAATTCCAAGTGTCTTTGCTGAACACAATGGTAGCTAGAAATCAAGAATGAAAAGAAAACAGGAAAAATTCATAAATACATGAAAACCAAATGACACACTTATATTTTGAGGCTTTTTTCTATTTATATAAAGAATGCTATTGAGATTTTGATAGGGATTGCATCAAATCTATAGATCACTTTGAGCAGTATAGATATTTTAGAAATATTAATTCTTTCAATCTATTAACACAATGATTTTCCAATTATTTGTATCTTTTAATTTTCCTTCATTGAAGTTTAATGTATTAAACATTTTATAATTTGAAAAGAAACTGACTTTTTTTAAAAAGGTAGAAGATGAAAGTAGAGATCAAGCATGCCATTATTTGGAGAGCTCCGAGTTAGAGAAAACTAAGATCATGGCATCCGGTCCCATCACTTCATGGCAAATAGATGGGAAAAAAATGGAGACAGTGGCAGACTTTATTTTGGGGGGGTTCCAAAATCACTGCAGATGATGATTGCAGCCATGAAACTAAAAGATGTTTGCTCCTTGGAAGAAAAGCTATGACCAATCTTGACAGCATATTAAAAAGCAGAGACATTACTTTGCTGACAAAGTTCCATCTAGTCAAAGCTATAGTTTATCCAGTAGTCATGTATGGATGTGAGAGTTGGACTAAAAAGAAAGCTGAGCACCAAAGAATTGATGCTTTTGAACTGTCGTGTTGGAAAAGACTCTTGAGAGTCTCTTGGACTACAAGGAGATTCAACCAGTCTATCCTAAAGGAAATCAGTCTTGAATATTCATTGGAAGGACTGATGCTGAAGCTGAAACTCCAATACTTTGGTCACATGATGTGAAGAACTGATTCATTGGAAAAGACCTTGATGCTGGGGAAAATTGAAGGTGGGAGGAGAAGGGGACGACAGAGGATGAGATGGTTGGATGGCATCACCAACTCAATGGCCATGAGTTTGACTAAGCTCTGGGAGTTGGTGATGGACAGGAAAGCCTGGCATGCTGCAGCCCATGGGATCGCAAAGAGTCAGACATGACTGAGCGACTGAACTGAAGTTGCATAAGCCCCAATACTGATAAGACACATAAATATTTGGGGAAAATACTAGTTGAATCAGTTTTTAGCATATTTCATCACTCTCTGCTCCTCCTATCTATCACCTAACCCTGGATTTTGTTATTTCTTCCACCTCATGCAAGGAAACATTATCTTAAATATACAAATGTTTATTGATTTAAAGATGGGTTTGTTGAAAAGGGAAGTAACTGCTACAGAAGTGAAGGGTAGGTATATAGGTGGGGTTTGTAGCAAGTAAGGTGAGATCATAAAATGTTTTGAAGCTAAGGAGGGAAACCAAAATAACAATGCATCATTGGTCATCCAAGGAACATATTTTGAAAAGAAGAAAAGGGAATCAATTACCTAATTTTTTAAATTCCCTTGTTTCTGAGTATATTCTGATTATTTATTGCTAGAGTTCTTTCTGGTAAAAGACTACCTAGTAATGCCTGAATCCAGTCAAAAAACTAGACTTCCAAAGAAGAAAAATATAACCCATAAAAAAATTTTTAAATGAGCAATCATTAAAAGCAAACTTAAAAATTACAGAGATGATTTAATTGGCTGATAAGGTCTTTAAACCTCTAACATAAACACTGAGGCATAAAAACAAAGTAGAGAAAAAATAAGCAAATGGAGCTTCTAAAACTAAAATACAATATCTGGAATGAAAAATTGTCTAGATTAACTTAATAAGAGACTAGACATTACAGAATAAAAGAATTGGAAATTCAGCACATAGCAATTGACTATCCAAATTGAAGTAGAGAGAGAAAAACATGAGTAGAAATTAGTATCATGAAGGATAATATCAAACCATGTAAAATATATTATTTGGAGATTCAGAATAAGGGATGAGTAGAAAAAAATATTTTAAAATGATAGATGGAATTTTTCCAAATTTAATGAAGCTATAAACCCACTGATCCAAGAGGCTAAACAAACCTCAAACAAGATAAGCTGAATAAAACCACCTAGGGCACTTGATAATATATTGCTGAAATCCATTCATAAACAAAAATAACTCTTAAGAGCAGCCAGGAAATTTTGACACACACTATATAGGGGAACAATGTTAAGTATTACTGACTTCTTGTTTGAAGTAATGCAAGCCAGATAATAATGCAAAAGCATCTTTAGAATACTCGGTGGGGGGAAAATATTAACACAGAATTCAGACACTTTTGAAAATAATATTCAAACCTGAAAAAAATTAAAGTGTTTTCAGATGAATAACAGATGACGGAATGTGAGGTTATCAGACATACACTACTCAAAAATGTTATCTAAAGGTCTAAAAGGTAAAGGAAAGTGATAATAAATGAAAGCTTGGATCTACCCAAAGCTATAAGAACTGTGTTAAATGATAATTCTGCAAGTAAACATTTTAAAAACTTCTTCTCATTTTAAAAATACTACAATATTTAAGACAAAAATAACAATTTTGTATTAGAAAATTCATAATATATTTATAAGTAGAATATATGACAATAGTAATATAAATAATAAGAACAGGGAAATAGAAGTATACTATATTAAGGTCTTACATTATATATTAAGGGACATGATATCTAAAGAAAAATGTGATTAAAGAGTAATGTTTTCAACATTATGATAAGCTCTGCAAAAAGAGATATAGCCAACAAACCAATAGAGTACATAAAATAGAGTATTAAAATGCTCAATTAAAGATTAAAATAGGAACAAAAAAGCATAAAACAAACAGCAAGCTAGTAAACTTAAACACAAGTATATAAATAATTACATTAAATTTAAATAATTTAAACACTCCAACTAAAAGCAAGATGATCAGACTAGATAAAGTAAGACAAAATCATACACTCTGTAAACACAGAAACATAGGGTCACAAAGATATACCATGCAAACACTGATCAGAGAAAGCTGTATTATATATATTAATATTATATGAAGTAAGCCTATAGGATAAATAATATATTCAGAGAGAAAAGAACATTTCATGATGATAAAATACAAAAGAAATTATGTAGTTTCAAAATCAGTATGAAGCAACTGAAATGGTGTTTAGAGGAAAATTTACAGCCTTTATGCTTCCTTGAGGCTTACATTAGAAAAGAAGAGAAAACTGAGAGCAAATGATCTAAGATTCCACTTCAAGAATCTATAAAAATACAGCAAATCAAAACCAAATGATAAGAACAAAAGCTAATAGAAATCAACAAAATAGGAAACATACACAATAAAGAAAATCAACAAAGTCAACTGGTAATTCTTTTTGAAAGGCTAATGAAACTGATAATCCTCTAGCAAAAAAATCAATCAAGAAAAACAAAGAGAACACGAATTTAACAACACCAAGAATGAAAGGGGGGTTATCACTTTAGACCTTAGCAGCAACCAGTCCATCCTAAAGGAGATCAGTCCTGGGTGTTCATTGGAAGGACTGATGCTGAAGCTGAAACTCTAATACTTTGGCCACCTCATGCGAAGAGTTGACTCATTGGAAAAGACCCTGATGCTGGGAGGGATTGGGGGCAGGAGGAGAAGGGGATGACAGAGGATGAGATGGCTGGATGGCATCACCGATTGGATGGACATGAGTTTGAGTAAACTCCGGGAGTTGGTGATGGACAGGGAGGCCTGGCATGCTGCAATTCATGGGGTCGCAAAGAGTTGGACAGGACTGAGTGACTGAACTGAATTGAACTGAACTGAATATTTAAAAGATACATTGTTGTTCAGTCACTAAGTCGTATCCAACTCTGCGACCCTATGGACTGCAGCACCCAAGGCTTCCCTGTCTTTCACTATCTTCTGGAGTTTGCTCAAATTTATATCCAAATTTATAGTCAGTGATGCCATCCAACCATCTCATCCTCTGTCGCCCCCCTTCTCCTCCTGCTCTCAATCTTTCCCAGCATCAAGGTCTATTCCAATGAGTTGGCTCTTCACATCAGGTGGTAAAAGTATTGGAACTTCAGCTTCAGCATCAGTTCTTTCAATGAATATTCAAGGTTGATTTCCTTTAGAATTGACAGGCTTGATCTCCTTGTTGTCCAAGGGATTCTCAAAAGTCTTCTCCAGAACCACAGTTCAAAAACATCAGTTCTTTGGTGCTCAGTCTTCTTTATGGTCCAACTCTCACATCCATACCAGACTACTGGAAAAAACATAGCTTTGACCTTTGTCAGCAAAGTGATGTTTCTGCTTTTTAATATGCTGTCTAGGTTTATCATGGCTTTTCTTCCAAGGAGCAAGCATCTTTTAATTTCATGGTTGAAGTCACCATCTGCAGTGCTTTTGGAGCCCAAGAAAATAAAATCTGCCACTGTTTCCATTTCTCCCACATATATTCGCTTCCCAAGTGATGCTAGTGGTAAAGAACCTTCCTACCAGTGCAGGTAGACATAAGAGACATGGGTTCAATTCCCTTCCATCCTGGGAAGATTCCCTGGAGGAGGAAATGGAAACCCACTTCAGTATTCTTGCCTGGAAAATCCCATGAACAGAGGAGCCTGGCAGGCTACAGTCCATAGGGTTGCACAGAGTCGAACACAACTGAAGAGACTTAGCACTGCACATTTGCAATGAAGTGATGGGACTGGATGCCATGATCTTAGTTTTTTAACAATATCGGGCATGTTCAGGGTGGTGTGGCCATAGACTGATCTTAGTTTTTGAATGTTAAGTTTTAAGTCAGCTTTCTCACCCTCCTTTCACCTTCATCAAGAGGTTCTTTAGTTCCTCTTCACTTTCTGTCACTAGAGTGATAACATCTGCATATCTGAGGTTGCTGATATTTCTCCTGAAAATCTTGATTCCAGTTTGTGCTTCATCCAGTCCAGCATCTCGCATGATGTACTCAGCATATAAATTAAATAAGCAGGGTGACAACATACAGCCCTGTCATACTCCTTTTCTTGTGTTGAACCAGTCCACTGTTCCATGTTTGATTCTAACTGTTGCTTCTTGACAGGTAAGGTAGTCTGGTATTCCCACCTTTTTAAGAATTTTCTACAGTTTGTTGTGATGCACACAGTCAAAAGATTTAGCATAGTCAATGAAGCAGAAGTAGATTTTTTTCTGGAATTCTCTTGCTTTTTCTATGATCCAACAGGTGTTGGCAATCTGATCTCTGGTTCCTCTTCCTTTTCTAAATCCAGTGTGTACATCTGGAAGTTCTCAGTTCATGTACAGTTGAAGCCTAGCTTGAAGGATTTTGAGCATTACCTTGCTAGCATGTGAAATGAGTGCAGTTGTGTGGAACTTTAAACTTTCTTTGTCATTGTCCATCTTTGGGATTGAAATGAAAACAAACTGACCTTTTCCGGTCCTGTGGAACTCCATTGCTGAGTTTCCCAAATTTGCCAGCATAATGAGTGCAGCACTCTAACCACATTATCTTTTAGGATTTGAACTAGCTCAGCTGGAATTCCATCATCTTCACTAGCTTTTTTCTTCTTAATGCTTCCTAAGGCCCACTTGACTTCAGACTCCAGGATATCTGGCTCTAGGTGAGTGACCACATCATCATCATTATCTGGGTCAATAAGACCTTTTTGTGTAGTTCTTCTGTGTATTTCTGCCACTTCTTTTTGATCTCTTTTACTTCTGTTAGGTCCTTGCCATGTCTTTCCTTGAAAGTACAACTACAAATATTTGAAAGCACAAAAAATGGAAAATCTGAAAAACTGAAAAAAATCTGAAGTTTCTTAAAAACTTCCCATTAAGAGAATTGCAGTCCTCCAATGTCAGCTCTTCCACAGAGCACAGAAATGATTTCTACTCTGAATTTATCCTAAACACAATACTTCACTTTCAACAATCTGATAAAGAGGGTGAAATTATCTTTCACCCCACTTTCCTAAAATTGAGAAGAAACTCCAAGACTTCAGTTTCAATTAGAGAATGGAAACAGGCATGCTACTCTCTTCTTACTTCTTCTGTGTCACCACTTTGACCTGCCTTCACTAATACTTGTTTCTGAAAATATAGAAGGGTTAGACCAGAGGGAAGAAACTGACAGAGATTAGCACAAAAAAACTGGAACAGTTCATCAGTTCAGTTCAGTTCAGTCGCTCAGTCCTGTCCAACTCTTTGCGACCCCATGAATTGCAGCATGCCAGGCCTCCCTGTCCATCACCAACTCCCGGAGTTTACTCAAACTCATGTCCATCCAATCGGTGATGCCATCCAGCCATCTCATCCTCTGTCATCCCCTTCTCCTCCTGCCCCCAATCCCTCCCAGCATCAGGGTCTTTTCCAGAGTCAACTCTTCGCATGAGGTGGCCAAAGTATTGGAGTTTCAGCTTCAGCATCAGTCCTTCCAATGAACACCCAGGACTGATCTCCTTTAGGATGGATTGGTTGGATCTCCTTGCAGTCCAAGGGACTCTCAAGAGCCTTCTCCAACACCACAGGTCAGAAACATCAATTTTTCGGTGTTCAGCTTTCTTCACAGTCCAACTCTCACATCCATACATGACCACTGGAAAAACCATAGCCTTGACCAGACGGACTTTTGTTGGCAAAGTAATGTCTCTGCTTTTTAATATGCTGTCTAGGTTGGTCATAACTTTCCTTCCAAGGAGTAAGCATCTTTAATTTCATGGCTGCAATCACCATCTGCAGTGAGTTCATAAACCTGTGAAAATCTAAATTAGAGCAGCGTTAGGGAGTAAAAACTATAATCAAGGTTAAAATGCCATAGCACCCTGTTAATTTTTAAGTGCATCCTAACTGAAATTAATATTGAGACACTGATTTTCTTAAAACAGCAACATTAGGAGCTCCAATGTCACATAAACTTGCAGCATCACACACTGCATTTTTACTCAGATACTGATTTATCTAAATAAGCTGGAAAACCATGTAGTGTTTACACAAGCTTATCTGCAGTTGGAACCATGATTAGGGCATGGTGGCAATAGAAATGTTACTTGAAATGCCAGAAAACAGATTTTCTTAAAACAAAAAATCCCTATCTGAAACTCAAATGCCCCTTGAAACCAATTATTTTTAATAATGATAATAATAGAAGAAAACATTTGCAGTGATGAATAGGTTTTTGCATAGATCACGGTAATGATTTCACAGATATATACTGACCTCCCAAAGTTCTAAGTTGTATACATTAAATATATACAGCTTTTTGTATGTCAGTCATACCTCAATAAAGTAGCTTAAAATGAAAGTAATTCTTTTCTTAGGGGTCTCAACTAGTATCATCAAAGATCTGCTGAGGGTGAGATTGGAAAAGTCACTTTTCCGGTGATCTTCCCCAAAAGAGCTGATTAGCCATGAGCTGCTAGAAATGTACTGCAAATATTCTCAGGGCTCCCCCTGTCTCACCCACCAGATGGCTGACCATTTTTAAAGACTCAACTACCTACATTAGGAATTCACTGTGATATCTGACTTTTCCTCTAGTCCACCTAGTCTGATGGCATTAATGTGTAAAGCATCTAGATCTTCCACCATTGTAATAACAACTGGAAACTGTGACCACCTACTCATACCCTAGTCTCACTGCTACCTTTACTGTCTCCACCTTGGCATAGTCCAATACGCTTAGCACTGAGCACTTCTCATGAGTCACTTCAGATCCTATTAGCCTCACTGACTGTTACACTTGATGTGCTTCAGCTACTGTGTTGTTAATTTCCAAGCTTCATATTTTGCTTCTCCTTCAACAGCCCCACAAACAGAATGTGAGCTCCCCACCGAGGTGGCCAGGTGATGAGACTAGCCCCTGCCACAAATCCTCCTTCTTGCCCTGACTGTGACCTAGGACCTTCAAATGCACCAGTGAAATCCCCTCATACCTTTTCCTTGTGTTGCACCCTGAATCCCGGTGTTGTCACTTCTCCATGTGTCTTCACGCTCTCTTTTGGCTTCTCATGCTTTGTTGAGTCAGCCTCCGTGCAGCCTCCCTGATCTGATCCCTTCATACCTCTGGTGACTCTGTTTCTCTAAGACCAGAGAGCGTAATAAACTATGCTTGCCTGCCCCTCTCTTATGTCCTCTCTTGTGGCCAAACCTGAATGGCCATCTCAATAGAATAAAAAATAATCATGATGAAACTAATCTGTCACATCATTGTATAAAATTATAACCCAGCAGTTGTACCTGTTTGTAACATTTGACCTCACCTCCTTGCCTCTTATGATACATCACAGAGATCTGAAGGGTCCAGCTGCCCACAAGTTTGGAGTTTTTACTGTCCAGGGCCAAGCAAACCCTTATACCCCCTTGAGAACCTAATGCTTTAAGAATCGAGTGTAACCAGAGTCTTCCCCCAAGGGTCCTTTAAAGCATGTGATCTGGTTTCCCCATGGTCATTCTGTGAATGAGACCAAGGTGTTTCCTGCTGGGAATCCCCTCCCAAACCAGACAGGCCTTACCTGAGCAGACTGCTCCAACATCCTGGTCATGAGAGAAGGTGTCATTATAGTTTTTAAAATCCATATAAACACAATTATAGAGCTTCAAACTTGATTCAACCTCTCTACTCTCACAGGAATCATACAAAAACCAAATGGGGCCAAGTCTTGGTCCAAAATAAGACCCTCTGGGAGTATCAATGGCAACTCCACATTCCAGTAGTCTGCACACCTCTTCTACAGCTGATGTGAGCCAGTACTCAGTATACACTGTGCCCCATTCTCCTTTGTACTTCGCTTCTACTCTCCCCTCACAGCGGTGGGCTCCATCCTTCAGCCTCAGCTCCAGAGCTGCAAGACAGACACAGACACAGGACACAGGAGAGATTTTAAGAGAGAGTGCAGTAGTGTGTTGGTAAGTATTAAAAAAAAAAAAATCTTCTCTCTGAGGGGAAAAAAAATCCCTGCATTTGTTTACTTTTATGATATAAATATTCCCACCATGGCCAACTCGAAGCTCCCAGTGTGCCATCACTGAACCTGGAGCAGGAAGGGAGGCACCAGGTGTTTCTCATGAGCCCGTAGAACCCACTCCAGGGACACCACTGAGGACAGGCCTCCAGAGACTCTGAATACTGCCTTCCCTGTAGATGTGCCCAAGGCTACTAGGGCCCAGCTCCTCCATCTCAGTTACAGCTCATAGCCTGAGATCCAGGGAGGAATCCTCCCTCTCCTTCCCTGTCCATAGGGAGCATCTCATCCAGCTTAGGAACAGAGGGCTCGGGCAACAAGCTCTAAAGTGTCCTGATTGTCCCTGTCACCTGGTGTTCACATCCTTGTGTAATCCTCACACTCGAATGTATCTAGCATGTAACAAATGGAATTTGGCAAAAGTGATGAGATGTCACTTAAGAGATTAGGTTTCAAGATGACTCTGGTTTCCCTTTGGTGACCTATCTTACTCTCTCTCTCGGTCTAATGAAGCCAGCTGCTACGTTGTGAGCTGTGTATGGAGAGACCCTCATGACAAGGAACCAAAGGAGGCCTCTTGGCAGCAGCCAGCAAGAGACTGAGGCTCTCAGTTAAACAGTCTCCTAAAGTCTGAATGCTGCCAACCAGGTGGGTTTGATTGGTACCCACCCCTCGTTGAACCTTCAGACGATTGAACCAGTGAGACAACACGAGTCAGAGGACCCTGGTAATCCTTGCCGATTCCGAGCCCATGGAAATTATGAGGTGCTAGATGTTTGCTGCTTTAAGCTGTTGTTTTGTTTTGTTTATTTATTTTGGGCTGTGCTGGGTTTTTGTTGCCACTCACAGACTTTCTCTAGTTATAGAGAGTGGAGGCTACTCTTCATTGTGGTGCATGAGCCTCTCATGCCGGTGACTTCTCTTGTTGCTGAGCATGGACTCTAATCACGAGGGCTAAGATGCGAAGTTTTGCAGTAATTTGTAGCACAGCAACACATAACTAGTGTAGGAAGGCACTATGCTAAGTGAAAGAAGTAAGACAGAGAAAAGCAAATACTGTTTGATCTCATTTATATGTGAAATCTAAAAAAAAAACACAAATTCATAGATAAGGAGAGTAAATTGGTGGTTGCCTGGGTAGGGGTGGGAGTGGGAGGAAAGGATGATGGTGGTACAAACTTCTACTTAGAACATAGATAAGCCCTGGGGATGGAATGTACATGTGACTGTAGTTGACAATTGTTGTTTAGTCATGAAGTCATGTCCTACTGTCTGCAACCCCATGAACTTCAGCACATCAGGCTTCCCTGTCCTTCACTATTTCCTGGAGTTTGCTCAAACTCATGTCCATTGAGTTGGTGATGCCATCCAACTATCTCATCCTCTGTCACTCCTTTCTTCTCCTGCCCTCAGTCTTTCCCAACATCTGGGTCTTTTCCAATGAATTGGCTCTTCATACCAGGTGGCCAAAGTATTGGAGCTTCGGCATCAGTTTTCCAATGAATATTCAGGGTTGATATCCTTTAGGATTGACAGATTTTATCTCCTCGCTGTCCAAGGGACTCTCAAGAGTATTTTCCAGCACCACAGTTTGAAAGCATCACTTCTTCAGCACTCAACCTTCTTAATGGTCCAGTTCTCACAAGCATACATGACTACTGGGAAAGCCATAGGTTTGATTATAGGGACCTTTGTTGGTAGTGATCCCTCTGTTTTTTAATATGCTGTCTAGATTTGCCATAGCTTTTCTTCCAAGGAGCAAACATCTTTTGATTTCATAGCTTCAGTCACCATCTATGGTGATTTTGGAGCCCAAGAAAATAAAATCTGTCACTGTTTCCACTTTTTCCCCATCTTTTTGCCAAAAAAAATGATGGAACCAGTTGTCATGATCTTAGTTGACAATACTGGATTGTATATTTGATCATTGCTAATAAAGTCAACCTTAAAAGTTCTCATAACATACACACAATAACTATGTGATGTGATAAATGTGTTAACTAACTTAATTATGTTAATAGTTTCAATATATATATGTATTTCTTTTTTAATACTTTAATTTTTGGAGCATAATTGATTTACAATGTTGTGTTTGTTTCAGGCATACAGTAAAGTGGCTTGGTTATATATTTCAATACATATAGTCATTCTTTTTTAGATTCTTTTCTCTTATAGCTTATCACAGAATACTGGTTAGACTTCCCTGTGCTATACAGTAGGTCCTTGTTGATTATCTATCATATATATAGTGAGGTGTGTTTGTGTTAATTTCAAATTCCTGATTTATCCCTCTCCCCAACTCTCAACACTTCCCCTTGTGTAACCATACGTTGTTTTGGATATCTGTTAGTCTGCTTCTGTTTTGTAAATAAGTTTATTTGTATCTTTTAAAAATTAATTTTTATTGGAGTATATTTGCTTTACAATGTTGTATTTCCTCTGTATAGGAAAGTGAATCAGTTATTTATTGTTGTTCAGTTGCTAAGCCATGTCTAACTCTTTTTTTTTTTTTTTCTAACTCTTTGTGAATTAATGGACTGACACACTCCAGGCTCACCTGTCCTCCACTATTTCCTGAAGCTTGCTCAAATTCATGTTTACCAAGTCGGTGATGCTGTCTAACCATCTCCTCCTCTGCCACCCCCTTCTCCTCTTGCCTTCAAAGGTTCCCAGCATCATTTTCAATGAGTCTGCTCTTGGTTGAGTCCCTTTTGTCCACACCATCCCCAGCATTTATCATTTATAGAATTTTTGATGATGGCCAATTTTGACTGGTGTGAGGTGATGCCTCATTGTACTTTTGATTTGCATTTCTCTGATAATTAGTGATACTCAACATCTTTTCATGTGCTTTTTGGCCACCTGTATGTCTTCATTGGAGAATATATATATATGTATTTCAAGTCATCATACTGTACACCTTTCACTTATATCCTATTATATGGTGATTACCTTCCAATAAAGCTGGAAATAGATTTAAAAAAACCTATATATAGAGACAAAAACTTTTGCAAATGCAAGGGAAAAATGACAAGAATAATAGTAATGGGAGCTTGAAATATATTTCTCAGCTTTTAATACTTGAAATGGTCATCTGAACTAAATTCAATGGGGAAAAAGTGGAAGTAGTGACAGATTTTATTTTCTTTGGCTCCAACATCCCTGTGGACAATGACTGCAGCCACAAAATTAAAAGACACTTGCTCCTTGGAAGAAAAGCCATAACAAACCTAGTCAGTGTATTAAAAAGCAGAGACATCACTTTGCCAACAAAAGTCCGTATAGTCAAAGCTGTGTTTTCTCCTGTGGTCATGTAAGGATGTGAGAGTTGAACCATAAAGAAAGCTGCGTGCATGCGTGCTAAGTCATTTCAGTAGTGTCCAACTCTTTGTGACTCTATGGACCACAGGTTTCTCTATCCACGGGATTCCCCAGGCAAGAATACTGGAGTGGATTGTCATTTCCTTCTCCAGGGGATCTTCCCAACCCAGGGATCAAAATTGCATGTCTTATGTCTCCTGCATTGGCAGGTGGGTCCTTTAACACTAGCACCACCTGGGAATTATTAGCACCAAAGAATTTATGCTTTTGAACTGTGGTGTTGGAGAAGACTCTTAAGAGTGCCTTGGACTGTCAGGAAATAGAACCAGTCAATCCTAAAGGAAATCAACCCTGAATATTCATTGGAAGGACTGATACTGAAGTTGAAGCTCCAATACTTTGGCCACTTGATTCGAAGAGCCAACTCATTGGAAAAAAAATGAGTGCTGGCGTCCCCACTGATGGCACTTATCAGAGTTTATTATAATTTCTAGTTTTAGTGTCCAGCTTCACTAGACTATCAGTTAATATGGGCCAGGGAGCTTTATTCACCATCATTAGGTCCTCAGCATCTGGTCAATTGCAAAGGGTATGGATTGAATGCCCCACAAACCCATCTTTAAATCAATAAACATCTGTGGAATGAAAGTCTAAATAAATTCCAAAAAGAAGGTATGGAAATTATATAATTTAGCACATTTATGGCATTCAAATCAGTAAGAAAAGGAAAAATAATAATTCAGGAATGACATTGGAAAAATAAAATTAGGTAGAATGCCATATCATATATAAAATAACTGACACAATTATTTAGTATTTACACATTTAAATATATTCATAAAATTATTACAGATAAAAATAATTTATTTAAACTTGAAGTGGGGAAGAACATGCTTGACCAGTCTCTGAAAGTGGAAACAAAAATGGGAAATTTTAACAGGCAATTAATATTATTAGAAACTTCCGTGAGGGACTTCCCTGGTGGTCCAACAGTTAGGATTCTGCACTTTCAATGCAGGTAACACAGGCTTGATTCCTGGTCTGGTTTGGTACGGCCAAAAAAATCAAACAATAAACTGAAGGAAGCATCTTCAGTCTATAAATGATGTAATTCAATAGGACAGGGACTTGCACCCAAACTGCTTGTTTCAAGTCTTACCTCTATTTCTTACAGCTGACTCATCTTGGGCAAGTGACCTTGCTTTGCCTCAGTGATCTGTTCGGTGGATAAAAAATATATCCTGCCCTGTTGGACTGTTGTGTGCTCAAATGAGTTCATATAAGTAAATGCACTGTAGGTTGTTGCAGTAGAGGATAGTAGTAGTATAAAGAGCTTCAACACAAATCATGACAAAAATGATAGATATCACAAGGTAAAAAGGACAAATGTAATGAGCAAAGTAATTCACAAACGAAGGATTAAATTAGCTAATATATGCCAGTATTTGCCTACCAAACTGGCTAAGATTTTAGAAACTCATAAGAAGACAAAGTTGGTGAAGCTATGTGGAAAATAACATTCTCATTCACCATTTGTAGAACTAAAGTTCAGTGCAGCTATTTCTGGCAAGCATTAATCTCCATGTACCAAAAACCTTAAAGGTACAAAGCCTTTAAGCCTTAGAGGTACTCAGCCTATAAAGCAGCAACTCTGCTTTTCTTTTCCATCATTTAAATATTTGTTTATTTATCTATTTATTTGACTGTCCAGGTCTTAGTTGCCATATGCAGGATGTTTAGCTGCAGCATTCGAACTCTCATTTGCCACATGTGGAATCTAGTTTCCTGACCAGGGATCTAATCTGGAACCCTGCACTGGGAGCATGGAGTCTTAGTTACTAGACCACCAGGGAATTCTTGGAAACCTCACCTTCAGAATATGATTAAGAGAAGCAATCATGGATGGTCCTACATTTAAACACAAGGAAGTTCAGAGTAACGTTTTTCATAATAGGAAAAAATGTTGAAAACAACTAAATGCTCAATACAGATGGTCAGGTGAGCATGTTGCATTTCTGCATATAGTGAAATAACTGGAGGCAGTTAAAAAATTTAGTACTATCCCTGTGATAGCCTGTATTTTTTAATTTTATAATAAAATGCTTTAGTGTGTAAAAGAATAGTTAATGATATAGAAAAATGCCCAAAATATATTTTGGATTGTAAAAACAGGATACAGAACAATATATGCCAAATTATCTAATCCTGAGGATCTACGTTTTTATGTCTAACGGCATCAATTGCATTTGAGAGATAGTTTTATGCCAATGCCCATCATGAATTTCAAGGTGGAGATTCCTGTAACATGTGAGAAATCATCAGGTGCTCAGAAAGGCCAACACTGTTATTTCACAAGAGCAAGTCTACTGTAGCATGAAATAGAAGAATATAATGCTATAGGATAACTCTGAATGGTGTTGTTTCAAAGAAAATGAAAATAATGCTTGCTTTGGTGAAATATTCTTGCTTCTTAAAAAACAACTGATGAAATTTCCTACAATTTTCCTTACAAGAGGAGGGGGGCCATGCATCAAAACATCCATCATCTCCCTCTTGTGCGACCAAAACCCACTTCTGACCTCCAAGCCCTCAGAAGGAGATGCTTCATCAGCATCTGCCCAGCACTCAAGGAGCAGAGATAAGGAGGGAGGGGACTTCCCGAGGAGAGCTGTGGACTGGAGGCTGAGGTCTAGGGGGCGACAGTGAGCTCTGAGAGGAGACGGGGCTGCACTGAGTCTCAGCCAGACCAGCACCCACATCTGAGAAGGCTGCCTCCACCAGGCTGGAGACCAGATTCTCTGCAGCCCCAGCCCAGAGGCCTGCCGTCCTCTCACTCAGGGGAAACCAGCTCCAGGGTGGAACAGGAGAGAGTACGAGGCGGAAAGTGCTCCCTATAGAGTCACATCAGATCCTGGGAGGGGAAAGGACCATCCCAGGCCCTCATCACATCAGGAAATGTCACAGGGTCCAGGGCAGAGACTAGGAAATTTATACACCTGGGGCTGCACATCAGCTGATCTCTACAGACAAGAGGTCTCCTCTCCTGGCTGTGGGCTTCTCTGCTCCGTAATGGACACCTGGTGGGGACAGGTGAGGCCAGCAGGCAGAACCTCTCACAGAGCCCAGTGCTGGGCAGACAGGGCAACAAGCAGAGGAGAGCCCGGGGGATGGGGGAGAGGAGCCAGAGAGAGGCAGGCAGGTGCGCCATTATCTCTGATCTGGTTACATGCAGCGGCCATGACACCCAGCCCTGTGGGACCCGGTGTGCCTCACAGACCAGTGGACTCAGTCTCTGCTCAGCAGGCCTGTTCCTCTCACAAAGACAGGATCCACATACTCATCACACACACTCACACACACACATACACACAAACTCCTCACTCACTCCTTACACACACACACTCTCACACACACTCCACACACACACACCCTCACACACTCCTCACACACCCTCACACACACACAAACTCCTAACACATGCCTCACAATCACACACACACACAACCTCACACACTCCTCACACCCTCACACACTCCTCACTCACCTGCTCACACACACACACACAATCACAGAGCCTACAGGAGCATAGACACTGGAAACACGGGGACCCAGGGGCAGTGCTCACACACCAGGCACATGGAGCGTGTGGGAACAGCCCAGAGTCCCAGCTGAGCTCAGTCGCTGGACCTTCCACACACTGGGAGCCACTGGGACTCCTAGAAGCTCCCTGAGAACAAGGGAGACAGTGGAGGGGACTCAGGGCGACACAGCTCGGTCCAGACCAAACCTCACTGCTCTGTAAAATCTGCCGCTATGACCAGTGGACTCCCCACAGGAGAGGGGCCAGTATTCACAGTCAGCGTGGCTCCTTTTTGGTCAAAAACACTGAGGCTCGGCTCCAGAACCCCAGATGCCTTTCCCTTCACCAAGGCATCCACTCCCTGCTGTGGACCCAGGACAGAGGGGCAGCTCTTACCTTGACCACCCACCATGGTGCCGAGAAGGAGGACAAAGAGTCCCTGGAGGGAGAGGTGTTGGCTCCGAGCCATCCTGACCCCACGTCCTCAAGATCACAGTCCCAGCTGCAGGATCAGCCTGTGAGGAGGCGTCAGGGTGCCGACCGGGGTTTATATAGACCGTCCCCTACATCCTCCCTCCTGAGAGCCAATAGAGACACCTTTCACCATTTCAGGCACTATCGGAGGCTGCATCTGCCACTTTCTGAAGCTCAAACACCAATGAGCTTCAGAATCTTCAACATCTCCTTATATGAACAACACGGTCCTTTGACCTCCTGCTTCCGTGGTCCTGAGAGCTGGGCTCTCTGACTGCGGCTGGAGTAGAAAACTCACATCAAAAACCATGAGTACCATTCTTTCCTCTGATTACCCTGGCCAATCCCCAAGGACTGTAAGATCTTGCAGGATCAGGTTGTGGAACTCATTGGACCATGAACAATAATTTTAGTGGTATCAAGCATTGACCTTCCCCAGCACTGAGCTCAAGGTCAAGCAGAGTACTACAAGAAGGCTTCAAATACAAGAATATTTCTCGGGCCAACAGAAAATGAGGACAAGGATGGCAGGAATTCAGAGGTGACCATGGAGAGGGTGGGGAGGAACCATTAGGTTGAGTGGATGAGACTGCAGGTCTTTCTTCTCTGCTCAGAATGATCTGGAGACTGGGTCTTGGAGAAGGTGCATGTGTGCTCAGTTGTGTCCTACTCTTTGTGACCCCTGGACTGTAACCTGCCAGGCTCCTCTGTCCATAGGGTTTCCTAGGCAAGAATACTGGAGTGGGTTGCCATGTCCTTCTTGAGGGGATCTTCTTGACCCAGGCATCAAACCCACATCTGCGTCTCCTGCATTGGCAGGGGGGGGGGTTTTATTGCTGAGCCACCTGGGAAGCCCTATAAGGGATTTTCAGACATGCTAATTCCCTTTCCCTTTATTGCATTAATTTTGTGTGAAATATCCCTCTTAGCTAACCAACAAATGATGCTTCAGGAGAGAAAGAGATTGCTGTTACAGGAAACAAACAGACAGTAGGAGTTATCATTCAACCCTAGCCTGCCAAGATAGGCTTTGGGGAATCTAAGAGAAGAAAATATATAACTTAGAAAGATTTAGGTTTTCTAAACTTCACATTGTCCCTCTTTGCATATTGAGAGTTTGGTTTTATAGGATTCAGAACACCCTTGTATTATAAGCCATAACTAAAGAAGATGTAAAATATAATTTAAGGCAACTGCCCCCAGACAGAAGGATAAATAAAAAGTATTCTGCAACACAGTGGCTGCTTGCAAGGGGCAAAGAAGACGTGAGTGAAGCAGAAAAGAGAAGAAGGATTCATTTATTCTGAGTTTAAGAGGGAAGGTGGCAGCAAGAGTGGAATTAAGGTGGATTGAGGGCACAGAGCCAAGCAGAAGGGACTGATGTCCAGTGTGGCCACTGCTGCCTTGTTCTGTTTCCACTGATCAGAGAAGCTCCCAGATGCTCTCCAGAAAGTAACCCAGGGATAAGTATAGAGACTGAATAGGGCCATAAGTGATGCAAGACAGAGCTCCCCCACTGAAATTCAAGGTCACTAACATACTGCCCTCATTCCTCATACTCCCTCAGGCTCAAGATTCCCATGACGCTCCTCTGTGGTCCACACAAACCCACTCTGAGGCCCCTTCACCCCGACTCTCATCACTTCAGCACAAATGTGGGAAGGACCCACCTGTGACACAAATGCCCCAGAGTCCCCACTGGAGCTCAGAGATGGGTTCACACCCACCCACGCCCGAAGGTCCCAGTGGGGCCAACACTGAGGGCAGCTGTGGACCAGTCCACAGCCCTGCCACATCCCCACCGGAAGAACCCCTCATCCCAGTCAGCAGACTTAGCTTCTCTGTCCTTGAGACTCAGGTAAATTAAAAGGGAGAAAAGTCAACTGAACATATGCTTTTCTCCCTCTAAATATGCTAATATTAACCTATTATTTTACAATAGTCACTTATTTGCCCTGTGTTCCTCTGACTTCCAAGCCTCAATCTGTACATGAACCCCATCTCCTCTGGATGCTTAAAACAGTAGCAATAACTGATTACAAATATCAGAACCAGAATATAAACTCGGGTGCTGGAGTAGGAACAGGATCTGCTCAGTCACTAGAGTCAATGTTCTACTCCCCCTGGGTCCCAGAGTCATCATTCTTTACCCAGTTATGTACTCTGCAGCATCACCAGAAACGACCAGACAAACACCTAGAACATAGGATGTGCTTCCTGAAGTCCAGTCATTCCTCCCACAGGATGACACAGGGATGCATTTAGTGAACCAGGTACACATGGTCTCACCTCGGGATTGAGATTTCGCAGGTAACATACTGTTAGGGACTCCATACCCTGTTATAAGGATGGAGTGGGCAGGAAGGAGGGGCTAATCCAGGGCTGGTAGGCTGTGCCCAGGCAGCATCCTCTACCCCAGAGCTGGGGATGCAGGTCAACATGGACCAACTCACCCTCTGATGATGGTTCATCTTCTCTGACACATAAGGAAATCTCAGTGTCCAATCTCATCCAAGATTTGAAGGAGGAAAGCTTTAGGGAAGACACCAACCAACTTTGTCCACAATGAACTTCAGGGGTCAGGAGAACAAGCTAAGGAGCCAATTTGCCTTGTCCTGACTCGGAGTTCAGCCACATACCATGTGTGTGATCTTGAACAGGGTCCTTACACTCTCTATGTAGTGGTTCCATCTATAAAAGAAGGGTTATACTTGTGTCTAGATGACAGAGTTCTGGTTAGAATTAAAAGAGTTGGCATTAGTAAGAGTTATAACCACTAGTCAACAGTAGTCCACAGTAGTGGTGGAGAAGCAATATTAGAGCCCCTCTCCCCATCCCATCCCAGGAATCACAGCACTCTAGAAAAGGAATTAAATTCTGTTACCTGGAGCCTTGACTGGTGCTGTCAGAACTCTCCCAGGAACCACATGCTGTGATGGTGATTGGTGCCAGAGTTGTGAGTCTTCCGCCATCACCCCTTCTCTCTGTGCCCCAGAGAGAGGTTCTACTGCTCATGAACCTCGACCTTACCAACTGTGAACCTCATTAATTAAGTTGTTTACTTGTTAATTTTACTTTATAAATTCATACAGACTTGGAAAAAGTTCCGTGTCTAATTTATCTCCTTATCCCCAGTGCTTGATAATTAAAAATCCTAAATGATGTCTTTTGTATACCTGAATGAATGAATGTCAGCCTGGTATTTTATGCAAATCATTTCAATCAAAAGAAATATTTTGAGAAATAATTTAACTTGGTGTGAGGACTTAACAGCACAATGAAGTTATGTCAATTGTAAAGATATTTCAATACAATTAAATGGTATAAGCTATGTATGGTTCACTCCTACACTTTTCTGCAATGAATGCAGTAAATTGCAACACCAGAAACAATCCTAGCCCCATTCCAAGAGCAGCAGCTCTCTTAGCAGTGCTAAGAGAGAGCCAGTTCTAAACACATATAAACACTGCATGTTTTATATCTGAAGATAAAGAAGACAAACCTCAGCACATTGACAGATGAACACCATGAAGCCTCCTGTTCTGGTCTTAATCAGATATTGCCAAGCGGCCCAAATGTTTATATATTTATCATTTGGCATATTTTCAGTTCAAACCACACATAACTGTAACAGGAAGAAATTTTGTTATAAAAAAATTTAGTTTAACAACTTCCGTATTGAATTAGAAGTACAGAAGTAAAGAGCAGGAAGAATCCTGTTCTTTAACTTAGACTAACTGTTTATTCAGTCTTATGGATTGTAAAGCTATACAATATGTAGCATTATTATCCCCAAATCACCATGAAAATATGGAGGTTTCAGAGGTTCAGTAACCTCTTTGCTAGGAAAGTTAATAATTAAATATCCTTGGTAGAGGGACATTTTCAGGACTAATCAGAGTGACTAATATAAAAAATATTTTTGAATTAAAAAAGAACTATACGACTTTAAAAGGAAACAATTAATTGAGCTGTTACACCTAAGCATTGGAGACCCACCTCACCATCTGTATTCCTTGCATGGATGGGACCAAAATTTGTAAAGGCTTGTTTACTAAAGATCACTTCATCGCAAGGGCATGTGATGAGCTTGGTCATGAGCTAGTCATGAGCTGACTGAGGTCCAACCCATCATCTCTGCTCAACCCTTTACAGTCTATAACTGGCAACATCGAACAAAGAGTATGGTGCTGAATTGGCCTCATTCATTCCTCCACAGTGCAACATCAAATACCCAGAGACCAGAGCAGATCAAAGCTACTAAATCAAAGACAAGCAGATTCTAAGTGGACAGCATGCAGACCCAGGGCCCTTCCCTGCTGCTGTTGGAAAAGAAGACAGCCTCCCACCCCAGACACCATCTGTAGGAGGAGAAACAAGAAGATGCTTCCTGAAATTGAGGAAAATCAGTCTTAACAGGCAGCTTGAACTAGAGTTGACAAGATAATTATTAAAGTAAACCCGAGCTAACTTGGGGGACAAATATTAATTGGGAGAGTCTGTGTTAACTTCATGGAACTTTCAGTCCATGTAAACACCCCTTGCTACTGCACAAGATGAAATCAGTCATAAAAATAGTGATTATTACATTTATGCATGTTTGAATCTAGAGGACACATTTTCAAGCCCACTACGGAAAGAAAATATGTATAACTTCCTTTGTTTTTAAGTGCACAGAGTTATCACCTCTGTGAACTCTTTCTAATTCCTCCAGTTCAGAATTACTGCTATGTCTGTTTAATCTGTAAAAACTTTCTTTTTGTCTCTAAAGTGGTGTTTCTTGACAGCAAGTATTGTGTCTTGTTCTTCAACATCTCCATAAGGTCAAGTAAAGACACATAGAAAGAGCTTAACAAATATCAGATAAGAAATGAATGCATGAACAAATGCTGACAATCACCCTGCAGTTAGTGATACTGAGTGGGGGAGGGAGGTGGGAGCAGGGGAGACACAAATATGATTAATCCCATTTGAACAAGCTGCAGTGGAGTAAGGAGTCAGAGACACAGCAGCTAAAGGAGCCAGATAGAAAATGCCTTCAAATCCCACTCCGGGAGGGTCAGATCACGTTCAATCTCTGCACAGAGCTGTACCTCAGAAGGTTCTCCAAGGTGAGAAAAAACTGACAGCACTGCTCTCAAGAGTTCCACTAAAGGATGTGGATAGACAGTAATACTCATCAAACAACTGTATTTCTACTCCCCAGTGACTCATTCTGGGCAATGAAACATGGGTGGTGTCACCTGTGTCACTTCTGAGTGAAGGCAGGAAAAGTCCAAGTGTGACTTTCTAGTCTCTCTCTTTTTCCTGCCCCAGAAGCTGCGTGTTCCAGATGGTGCACGTGCAAGAGCCTCACAGACCACAGACATCTGTAGGTTGTGATGAGTATATGTGTGTGTGTGTGTGTGTGTGTGTGTGTGTGTCTGCATATGAGTAGGTAAGTATGCATTCATTTCTGTATGTGTGTGTATATGTATGTGTGTATGTGTTTGTGTTGCCACTGAGATTTGGGGGTCACTTTTTCCAGCAGCAGAAGAGTCTCTTCTAATGGATACAAAGGAGAAAGAAGACTTGAAGACAGAATCTGTCACATGAAGCAGGTCCTTTCCTAGATCGCCTCTTCCTTCTGTGTCTTCATCTTAAGCTACTCCCTCTGAGCTCACCTTGCTTCCTCTGTTGAGCTCGGTTGTTTCTCCATCACCATTTCTGACTGACTAACAACCAGATCTAAATCCTGTCTAACAGCACCCGCCCCGGTGCATCTCCTGTTCACTTTACTTCACTCTGTGCTGACAGTCGGGCTCAGTTTCCCGAATTTCTCTCTTAGCATCTTGACCTTCATCTTTAAGCAGCTCTTCTTTCCTCTGAGTTAACCAATCCATCATCTTTGATCCTGTTTTTACCTTCCACCAATCCTGTACTAATGAAAAGGCCTCATGTATTTCTAAGCCCCCTAAGTTTTTTCTTCATTTCCTGAACAAATCTGATTCCTGGATTTAGTGCTCCATGCAGATAATTAACTAGCTCACCTTTGGTTAAGCAATAATTTTGCCGATTATTCCCCCCAATTCAAGAAAATGGCACATTCAAAGCCTGTATTCTTGTGAGCACAGCCCTAGGGCTCCCCTCATAGGACTTGGAAGGGGCTGGTGTAAGGACAGGTTGTGAAGGTGAAGCTTTGTTAGCTTCATGATTAATCCATCTCTGTTCAGAGTTGATGTAATTGCCAACTCCAGAGCTATTGAGTTCTTGTGGGTGGTCATTCTTAAACCACTTAAATTCAAGATTAGTGCCACTTGGAATGGCACTCAGAGCTCAAAGGCTGAGTGGTTGCTCAGTTGTGACCTGATACTCTATTGCACATGGAGCTTTGGTGCAGCTAAGTCCTATCTGAGGACCAGCCTAAGAACACTGGAAATACAGCAAGATGTGTTCCTCCTTTAACTCTTGAAGTCTGTGAATAGATTCTCTTTTCCTTATCATCGAATCCTTCCCCATCTGGGCATGCTACCCAAGACTCCTGCAGGCTGCAGGCATCTGCTGAGGCCCTGCCAAGGCCCAGGATTGGAGTGAGGCCTGTACCTTAGTATAAGCTCTGTATTTCCACTCTCTATAAGTTAATAGATGCTCATCTAAGGTTTGTTAAATGGTTGAATGGCACTATGCTAGATATTTAAGAGAAATTATCTTAAATATAAAGAACTATTTTTGAGGACATCATTTAGCTAATTGACATTTTTGTTTTAAAAGCAAATGTTTTCAGCAATTAACAGGCCAAAATTTGATTTTCAAAAAGAAGGTGCATATCACCACCAGATACATCACAATGAACTCTGCAAATCTCTATCTCTAAGGATACACAAGACAAACCACAACACACGCACATGTGCCTTTTTACTAAGTCTTAATCAGACCCAACAGAGGAGACAGGGTATTTGGATGATTTATCTTTTGGCAGTTTTTCATTTAAAACCACACAGGAACATCACAAGAAGAAAATATGCAATTAAAAAAGTACAGCTGCACCATCTATATGACATAAGGAAGGAGATGAGGTGCAGAAAGAGTTCTTTGGCTTATAAAAACAAACAGACTAATTAGTCTTTCACTTTGTGAAAGGAGGGTCCTCTGGGACTGATACTGAAGGATGCTGTAGAGACCACGATAACTCGACTTTTCTGTACAACAGAAGTGTGAACTGATAGTTTTGTATAACGATGTGCTTTGATTTTTCTCTCTCTACTTTTTGTGAATCTACTGTAGGTTTTCACATTTTTGTTGCCATGTGGCTCACATAAAACATCTTACAGACACATTAGTCTATATTACACTGATAATAAATCAATTTCAATCACATACAAAAGCTCTACCTTTTGATCCTCTCCTATACTTTCTGTTTTTGGTGTCAGAATTTCTCTCTCTTTATATTGTATATCACTAACAAAATATTTTTCTCCATAGTTATTTTAATGCCTCCCTTAGACTTGAGCTAACTGGTTAGCACACTACCATATTCAGTGTTAGAATATTCTCAATTGCATTACATATTTAGATTTACATGTCTGTTGCATATTTTCACTTCTTTAATATAATAATTAGTATCCTTCATTTACCTTGAAGAACTCCCCTCAGCAATCTTGTAAGACAAAACTCTGTGAACTCCCTCAACTGTTATTTTTTGGAGAAAGTCTTTAACTCATCTTCATTTCTGAAAGACAACCTTTCTGAGTAAAGTATTTTGGTTTGCAGGCTTTTTCTTTCATCAGTTTGAATATATCATCCCTTTCTCTCTTGGCTTGTCAGCTTTCTTCTGAGAAGTCCGCTGATATTCTTAACGTTCTTCAGGGAATTTCTTTTTTGTGAGCATTTGCTTTTATCTTGATGTTTTTAAAATTCTCCTTTTTGTTGATTACAAACAATGTGTCTTGGAGACAATCATTTTGAATGAACTCTGAGGAGTGGCCTATTAGCTACAGGAGCTTGAATGTCTACATCTTACCAGATGTGGAACTTACCTGGTATTATTTCTTTTGGTACAGCCTCTGTCCCTTTCTCCCTCTCTTCTCCTTCTGGGATCCCAATAATGTTGCAGGTTGTTTCTGTTAATATTATCCCATTGTGCACACCAGTCCTTTCACACTTTTTTCATTCTTTTTTCTTCTTTGTCCTCTGGCTGGGTAATTTCAATTTTCTTTGAGTCTTCTGCCTCAAAGATTCTTCTGCTGTTGCTGATGCTCTCTGTAGCATTTTCCCTTTTGTTGCATTTCATTCATTGTAATCTTAAAAAGAATTTCTGTTTGATCCTTCTCTTTTTCTGCCTCATTGCACAGCTTCAGGGATCTCAGTTCTCTGACCAGGATTGAATCCAGGCACAGCAGTGAAAGCATCAAATCCTAACCACTAAACCAACATAAACTCCCTGTTTGCTTCCTTTTTTATGATTTCAGTCTCTCAAAAAAAAAAAAAACAAACCTGAATTTATTCTGTGGAGCAACTCAGAGCCCATGTACAACAAATGCTGAGCCCGTGCTCTAGGACCTGCAAACCACAAATAGGAGCCGGCATTCTGCGATTACTGAAGCCTGAGCTCCTAGAGCCTGTGCTCCGTAACAAGAGAAGCCCCCGCATAGAGAAACCTGCTGTCCACAAAGAAGAGCAGTGCCTGCTTACCACAACTAGGGAAAGCCCATGTGCAGCAACAAAGACCCAGTAAAGCCAAAAATTAAAAACAATAACAATAATGATAATAAACAAATTTTAATCTTATTTTGCTCACATATTCTTTTTCTGAATTGGATTGTTTATCTGTGTTTTTCTGGAGTTCACAGAGCTTCTTGGAGGGTATACTTTATTTCTTTCATCATACGTCATTTATTTCATTACTTCCCAATGGTGAATAGCTATGTGAGCTGCCCTGGGAGAAGTCCTCTGTATCTTTCCATCCCCAAGCAGAGCCTAGAACTAAGAAGACTGCAAGCGTGACTGTAGATCAGAGCACTGGACATTGCAGAGCCATCAGTCAGGGACTGGGTGGATTCAACTCACAACCAGGCCATCACTCTCAGGTCTTATGTTAGTTCAGCAGCTTCTCCAATAAGCAGGGTGACAATATATAGCCTTGACTTACTCCTTTCCCTATTTTGAACCAGTCTGTTGTTCCATGTCCAGTTCTAACTGTTGCTTTCTGACTGGCATACAGATTTCTCAAGAAGCAGGTCAGGTGGTCTGGTATTCCCATCTCTTGAAGAATTTTCCACAGTTTGTTGTGATCCACATAGTCAATAAAGCAGAAGTAGATGTTTTGATGATCATATGATAGAACAAAAACCTTCAGAGAATTGAATATATACAGAATATTGACTTTGACCAGAGTGAAATTAAGTATTAATAAGAAAATATACTTAGCCATCCTTACTGGGAAAATTAAGAAATATTCTTCCAAAGAATTCCTGGGTCTGGAAATAACTTTCAAACTTGAAAATATTGTGAAATAATAGTAACAAACATATGCTGTAACTAAATTCTTCCAATGCAACTAAAGTAGTATCTAAGGGAAATTTATACCCTAGGTTTAGAAAAGAGGAAAGATGGAAAATGAAAAAATGTAAGCTTTCATTTAAGAAGCTAGGAGATGAGAAATAAAGCCTAAAGGATGTACAAGATTGGAATTAATAAAGAAAAAAAATAAAAGTTAATCTAAAAAAGAAAGTGAGCACCAGACAAAGACAATAGAGGAAAGCCGTTCAAACATGCCTCACTGAAAATTGATCAACACTGAGCAATACTAATCAAGAGCAGAGAGAAAAAACTTAATACCAGAGTGAAAAGGCAAATCACTATAAATTATACAGATTTTTTTGTTCATAGATTTGAGATGCAATATACACATTTAATGTGGATAAATATTCAGAAGAGTTTGAGTTTCTCCACAAGATTGCCAGCATTTGTCTTTTTTAAAATTATTGCCATTTTGACAGGTGTAAGATGACATCTCATTGTGGTTTTCATTTACATTTCTCTAATGATTAGAGATGTCAGTATATTTTCATATACCTGTTAGCTATCCATACGTCTTCTTTGGAGAAATGGCTAGTCCCTGACCAATTTTTTAAATCAGTTTATTAGAGCTTTTGCTGTTGTTGCTTTTGTTTTGCTCTTGAGCTGTAGGATTTTTATATATTTTTCAAATTAATCCCTTATATGATTTGCTGCTAGGTGCCTTTTCACTCTACTGTTGCTTCTTTTACTGTCTTGCTGGTGTTCAGTCATTCAGTTGTGTCCAACTTGTTGTGACCCCATGGAGGCTCCATGGGGTTCTCTGTCCATGAGATTTCCCAGGCAAGAATACTGGAGTGAGTTGCCATTTCCTTCTCAAGGGTATCTTCCTGACCCAGGGGTTGAATCCATGTCTTGTGTGTCTCCTCCACTGGTAGTTAAACTCCTTACCACTGAGCCATCTGGGATATTCTCACTTGTCTATTTTTATCTATTCTTTTGGTGTCATGTCCATGAGTTCATGAAATAATATATTTTTATTTTGAAATTATAAGTAAAAATACCACATATCCAAAGTGTAATTCCCAACTGGTGACAATATTACACCATCATACACAGTAAAGTAAATTCATATGCGGTAAGGTTTTAAATATTATTTAGTGGAATTATAAAATCATTTGTAGAAAATGAACTTGATTAAAAGTTATTTTGAGATGAAGAATGGCATTTGAAGCATTACATTAAAGGCATAGTCAAAAAACCAAAACATTATAAATTTGATCACATAACCTCCCATACACATATACAAACCTAAAATTATACACAAAAGATGGGGAAATATTTCCAAAAACATGTAAGAAAAATGGTAAATGATGTTAGTTTATAGAGTTCCTAAAAATAAATAAGAGAATTTGCAAAATATTCTGGAGAAAAAATTAAAGGTAAAGAAAGATATCTGAAACACTTTAAATATTTACTTGTTAATCACTCTCCATATTCAATAACAAATGTAAACACAGGCATCTATAAATGCACACACACACACACTAACACACCCCTGAATGAAGGAAGCACCTTGCATACTTTAATTACCCTGTGTTTCTTCTATTAGGACAGTACTTGCACATTATATGCATTAATTCAACAAGTATGGATGGAGAGCATTTTCTAAATACCATGATAGGTGCTTGTTAAATATTTATTAAGTAAATGAACAGATGAATAAAATTCAGTGAAGTAGATTTTCTTTAAATCAATGCTAATCAACAAAACAGTGAAGCAAATATAAATTAATGATAATGATTTATGAAAATAAAGTGTATTGAATAAAATTAGTCCATAAAGAGAATAAATTTATATTTAAAATTTCACTTACATAATTTTTAATAGAAAATAGTTAAATAGATTCTAAACTACTCTCATCTATTATTCAATATGACATATGTGCAAGAGAATATTTCTGTAGTAAAATGAAACTCTTTAAGGGAATATACAGATTTACCAAGTAGACTTTAGAAAAAGATAGACAAATAGCTACTGAGTAAAGCAAAACCCTCCTTGCTATTCTTTGGAACTCTGCATTCAAATGGGTATACCTTTCATTTTCTCCTATGCTTTTTGCTTCTCTTCTTTTCATAACTATTTGTAAGGCCTCCTCAGATAGCCATTTTGCTTTTTTTCATTTTTTTTTTCCTTGGGGATGGTCTTGATCCCTGTCTCCTGTACAATGTCATGAACCTCCGTCCATAGTTCATCAAGCACTCTATCAGATCTAGTCCCTTAAATCTATTTGTCACTTCCACTGTATAATCACAAGGGATTTGATTTAGGTCATACCTGAATGGTCTAGTGGTTTTCCCTACTTTCTTCAATTTAAGTCTGAATTTGGCAATAAGGAGTCTATGATCTGAGCCACAATCAGCTCCTGGTCTTGGTTTTGCTGACCGTATAGAGCTTCTCCATCTTTGGCTGCAAAGAATATATAATCAATCTGATTTTGGTGTTGACCATCTGGTGATGTCCATGTGTAGAGTTCTCTCTTGTGTTGTTGGAAGAAGGTGTTTGCTATGACCAGTGCATTCTCTTGGCAAAACTCTGTTAGCTTTTGCCCTGCTTCATTCCTTACTCCAAGGTCAAATTCGCCTGTTACTACAGGTGCTTCTTGACTTCTTAATTTTGCACTCTAGTCCCCTATAATGAAAGGGACATCTTTAGGGGGTGTTAGTTCTAGAAGGTGTTGTAGGTCTTCATAGAGCTGTTCAACTTCAGCTTCTTCAGCATTACTGGTTGGGGCATGCTGCTGCTGCTGCTAAGTCACTTCAGTCATGTCCAACTCTGTGCAACCCCATAGACGGCAGCCCACCAGGCTCCCCTGCCCCTGGGATTCTCCAGGCAAGAACACTGGAGTGAGTTGCCATTTCCTTCTCCAATGGATGAAAGTGAAAAGTGAAAGTGAAGTCGCTCAGTTGTGTCCGACTCCCAGCGACCCCATGGATTGCAGCCTACCAGGCTCCTCCGTCCGTGGGATTTTCTAGGCATGAGTACTGGAGTGGGTTGCCATTGCATAGACTTGGATTACTGTGATATTGAATGGCTTGCCTTGGAAACGAACAAAGATCATTCTGTCATTTTTGAGATTGTATCCAATTACTGCATTTTGGACTCTTTTGTATGCTATGATGGCTACTCCATTTCTTCTAAGGGATTCTTGCCCACAGTAGTGGATATAAAATGGTCATCTGAGTTAAATTCACCCATTCCAGTCCATTTTAGTTTGCTGATTCCTAAAATATTGATGTTCACTTTTGGCATCTCCTGTTTGACCACTTCCCATTTGCCTTGATTCGTGGACCTAACATTCAAGATTCCTATGCAATATTGTTCTTCACAACATCAGACCTTGCTTCTATCCCCAGTCACATCCACAACTGGGTGTTTTCTTTGCTTTGACTCCATCTCTTCATTCTTTCTGGAGTTATTTCTCCACTGATCTCTGGTAGCAATTTAGGCACCTACCAAATTGGGGAGTTCATCTTTTAGTGTCTTATCTTTTTGCCTTTTCATACTGTTCATGGGGTTCTCAAGCCAGGAATACTGAAGTGGTTTGCCATTCCCTTCTCCAGTGGACCACATTTTGTCAGAACTTTCCACCATGACCTGTCTGTCTTGAGATGGACCCGTGGTTGTATTGGCATGGCTCATAGTTTCACTGAGTTAGGCAAGGCTGTGGTCCATATAATCTGATTGGTCAGTTTTCTGTGACTGTGGTTTTCAGTCTGTCTGCCCTCTGATGGAGAAGGACAAGAGGCTTATGGAAGCTCCCTGAAGGGAGAGAATAGCAAGGAGAGATAAGAAAGGCTTCCTCAGTGATCAATGCAAAGAAATAGAGGAAACCTATAGAATGGGAAAAACTAGAGATCTCTTCAAGAAAATTAGAGATACCAAGGGAATATTTCATGCAAAGATGGGATCAATAAAGGACAGAAATGGTATGGACCTAACAGAAGCAGAAGGTATTAAGAAGAGGTGGCAAGAATACACAGAAAAACTATACAAAAAAGATCTTCATGACCCAGATAATCATGATGGTATGATCACTCACCTAGAGCCAGACATCCTGGAATTTGAAGTCAAGTGGGCCTTAGGAAACATCACTATGAACAAAGCTAGTGGAGGTGATGGAATTCCAGTTGAGCTATTTCAAATCCTAAAAGACGATGCTGTGAAAGTGCTGCACTCGATATGCCAGCAAATTTGGAAAACTCAGCAGTGGCCTCAGAACTGGAAAGAGTCACTTTTCATTCCAATCCCAAAGAAAGGCAATGTCTAAAAATGTTCAAACTACCACACAATTGCACTCATCTCACATGCTAGCAAAGTAATGCTGAAAATTCTCCAAGCCAGGCTTCAAAAACACATGAACTGTGAACTTCCAAATGTTCAAGCTGGTTTTAGAAAAGGCAGAGGAACCAGAGATCAAATTGCCAACATTTGTTGGATCATTGAAAAAGCAAGAAAGTTCCAGAAAAAACATCTGTTTCTATTTTGTTGACTATGCCAAAGCCTTTGACTGTGTGGGCCACAACAAACTGTGGGAAATTCTTCAAGAGATGGGAATACCAGACCACCTGACCTGCCTCTTGAGAAATCTGTATGCAGGTCAGGAAGCAACAGTTAGAACTGGACATGGAACAACAGACTGGTTCCTAATAGGGAAAGAAATACCTCGAGACTATATATTGTCACTCTGCTTAATTAACTTATATGCAGAGTACATCATGAGAAATGCTGGGCTGGATGAAGCACAAGCTGGAATCAAGATTGCTGGGAGAAATATCAATAACCTCAGATATGCAGATGACACCACCCTTATGGAAGAAACTGAAGAAAAACTAAAGAGCCTCTTGATGAAAGTGAAAGAGGAGAGTGAAAAAGTTGGCTTAAAGCTCAACATTCAGAAAATGAAGATCTGGCATCTGGTCCCATCACTTCATGGCAAATAAATGGGGAAACATTGGAAACAGTGACAGACTTTAGTTTGGGGGGGGAGCTCCAAAATCACTACAGATGGTCACTGTGGCCATAAAATTAAAAGATGCTTACTCCTTGGAAGAAAAGCTATGACCAACCTAGGCAGCATATTAAAAAGCAGAGACATTACTTTGTCACCAAAGTCTGTCTAGTCAAGGCTATGGTTTTTCCAGTAGTCATGTATGGATGCAAGAGTAGGACTAGAAAGAAAGCTGAGCGCTGAAGAATTGATGCTTGTGAACTGTGGTGTTGGAGAAGACTCTTGAGAGTCCCTTGGACTGCATGGAGTTCAAACCAGTCCATCCTAAAGGAAATCAGTCCTGAATATTCATTGGAAGGACTGATGCTGAAGCTGAAACTCCAATACTTTGGTCACCTGATGTGAAGAACTGACTCATTGGTAAAGACCCTAATGTTGGGAAAGATTGAAAGGGGGAGGAGAAGGGGACCACAAAGGATGAGATGATTGAATGGCGTCACTGATTCAATGGACATGAGTTTGAGTAAACCCTGGGAGTTGGTGATGGACAGGGAGGCCTGGTGTGCTGCAGTCCATGGGGTTACAAGGAGTCGGACATGACTGAGTGGCTGAAATGAACTGAAAGTAAAACTGTCTGCAGTAGAATCAAATAGATATATTGAGAAAGCTAAGTAATCAGAGGAAACAGAAATTACAAACAAAACACCAAGAAAAAGGCACAAAAGTCTGAAACTGAAAGAAATATACATAAGTGTAAAATGTACCTGTTAAAAAATATCTGAATTAATGTATTATTTCCACATCATCCTATCAAACCTCCTACACAATCTATACAGAGATCCTCTGACAAAGTGATGGCAAGATCTCTGTGAGGTGGTTACTCACTTTCAGGGTCAGAGACTTAACCACCACCCACTCCCTGGTGCTTTACTGTAGGAAAAATATCATCAACAAAAGTTTAATAGTTTAATGCTTCTTTAGCCTTCAAGTGGAAAAGAAAAAGTGATGAGGAAAGAGAGGCAAGGAGTGGTGAATATATGTTTTTGAAATGTCTGTCACCACATTCTCTCTGGTATGTGAAGTATCTATCACCACATTCTCTCAGGCAGCACCCAGCATACCATTCAAGATATATCTGAATGGGGTGTGTGTGTGTGTGTGTGCTTGTGTATGTAGGAAAGAGAGAGAGAAAGAAATGTTGGAAGGAATAAGCACTTTGGTTTGAATATCTGTCATCCCCCAACATTTATTTATTTCATTCAGCACTTACTGTTGAAATCCCAACTCCCAGTGTAATGGTATTAAGTGGTGGAACCTTCTCAGCCTCTTCCAAAAGCAGAAGAAAGGAACACTGTCAAACTCATTTTATGAGGTCAACATTGTTCTGATATCAAAACCAGACAAGGACACCACAAGAAATATCTCTGATAAGCAAAGGGGCAAAAATCCTCAACAAAATATTAGAAAACGTAATTCAATAATGCATTCAAAGGATCATGCACGATGATCAAGTGAGGTTTGTTCCAAAGAATGCAAGGATGGTTCAATATTCACAGACTAATCAATGTGATACACCAAGTAAACAAAATGAAAATGAAAATCATATCCTCTCAGAAGATGTAAAAAAAATATTTGAAAACATTAATATCCATTTCTGGTTTAAAAAACCTCTATAAAGTAGATATAGACAGATTATACCTCAACATAATAAAGACCATATGACAAACTCACAGCTAACCTCATACTCAACAGTAAAAATCTGAATATTTTTTCTCTGAGATCAGATGCAAGACAAAGATGCCTAATCACCACTTATATTCAACATAGTTTTGGTATCCCTAGCCAAAACAATCAGGCAAGGAAAAAAATAAGGACATAAAAGTCTGAAAGGAAGAGGTAAAACTGATGCTATTTGGAGATTTCATGATATTATATATAGAAAACCCTAAAGCCCCCACCAAAACCTGTTAGAACTAACACACTCAGTGAAGTCATAAGATACAAACTTCATATACAAAAATCAGTTGCATTTCTATACACTAATAACAGATTGCCATAAGGAAAAATTAAGAAAACAATTCTATTTACAGTGGAACAAAAACTGAAAAATTATTAGGGACAAATTTAACCAAAGAGGTGATAGTCCTGTACACTGAAACTCTAAGGCACTGATGAAAGATAGTGGATTTTGTTATCAAAATTCCAAAGGAAATTTTCACAGACATGGAACAAACAATTCTAAAATTTGTATGGAACCACAAAGGACACTGAATAGCCAAAGCAATCTTGAGAAAGAAGAACAGTATTGGAGGTGCCATGTTTCCTGATTTAAAACTATATTTCAAAGCTGTATTAAGAAAAACAGTATAGTGTTGGTATAAAAAAGGGTGCAGAGATCAACAGAATAGAATAGAGAGCCCAGAAATAAACCTAAATACATACAGTTAATTAATTTTTGACAGAGGAACTAGGAATATGCAATGCAGAAAGGACAGTCTCTTCAATAAATGGTGTTGGGAAAACTGGACAGCTACATGCAAAAAATAAAACTGGACCACTCTCTTATACCATTCACAGAAATTAATTCAAAATGGATCAAAGACTTAATCATAAGTCCTGCAGCCATAAAAATCCTGGAAGAAAAAATAGGAAGAAAAAGTCATAGACATTAGTTTGGGGGGTGGTTTTTTGGATTTGATGCCAAAAGCAAAGGCAACAAGAGCAAAACTAACTAAGCAGGACGACATAAAACTAAAAAGCTTCTGCACAACAAAGGGCACCATCAGCAAAATGAGGAACTTGCCGGGTAGTCCAGTGGTCAGGACTCAGTGCTTCCACTACCATGGCCCAGATTAAATCTCTGTTTGGGGAACTAAGATCCAGTAGGCCATGCAGGTGGGTAAATATATAAATAAAGGGCAAAGATATTGTGGTGAAAAATAGTTTTTAAAAAATGGAAAGACAATCTATAGTATTGGAGAAAATATTTGCAAAATATATGTTTGATATGGGTTAATATGTGGAATACATAAAGAACTCATACAACTCAATAGCAAAAGAATACAATCTCATTTAAAAATGGGCAGAATAGAAAACCCTAAAGACTCTACCAGAAAATTACTAGAGCTAATCAATGAATACAGTAATGTTGCAGGATATAAAATTAACACACAGAAATCCCTTGCATTCCTATATGCTAACAATGAGAAAACAGAAAGAGAAATTAAGGAAACAATACCATTCACCATTGCAATGAAAAGAATAAAATACTTAGGAGTATATCTACCTAAAGAAACGAAAGACCTATATATAGAAAACTATAAAATACTGATGAAAGAAATCAAAGAGGACACAAATAGATGGAGAAATATACTGTGTTCATGGATTGGAAGAATCAATATGGTGAAAATGACTACACTACTCAAAGCAATCTATAGATTCAATGCAATCCCTATCAAGCTACCAACGGCATTTTTCACCAAACTAGAACAAATAATTTCACATTTGTATGGAAATACAAAAAACCTCAAATAGCCAAAGCAATCTTGAGAAAGAAGAATGGAACTGGAGGAACCAACCTGCCTGACTTCAAGCTCTACTACAAAGCCACAGTCATCAAGAGAGTATGGTACTGGCATAAAGACAGAAATATACATCAATGAAACAAAATAGAAAGCCCAGAGATAAATCTATGTACCTATGGACACCTTATCTTCGACAAAGGAGGCAAGGATATACAATGGCAAAAAGACAACCTCTTTAACAAGTGGTGCTGGGAAAACTGGCCAACCACTTGTAAAAGAATGAAACTAGAACACTTTCTAACACCATACACAAAAATAAACTCAAAATGGATTAAAGATCTAAATGTAAGACCAGAAACTATAAAACTCCTAGAGGAGAACATAGGCAAAACACTCTCCGACATAAATCACAGCAGGATCCTCTATGACCCACCTCCCAGAATATTGGAAATAAAAGCAAAAATAGACAAATGGGACCTAATGAAACTTAACAGCTTTTGCACTACAAAGGAAACTATATGCAAGGTGAAAAGACAGCCTTCAGAATGGGTGAAAGTAATAGCAAACAAAGCAACAGACAAAGGATTAATCTCAAAAATATACAAGCAACTCCTGCACCTCAATTCCAGAAAAATAAATGACCCAATCAAAAAATGGGCCAAAGAACTAAACAGACATTTCTCCCAAGAAGACATACAGATGGCTAACAAACACATGAAAAGATGCTCAACATCACTCATTATCAGATAAATGCAAATCAAAACCACAATGAGGTACCATCTCACACCAGTCAGAATGGCTGCTATCCAAAAGTCTACAAGCAATAAGTGCTGGAGAGGGTGTGGAGAAAAGGGAACCCTCCTACACTGTTGGTGGGAATGCAAACTAGTACAGCCACTATGGAGAACAGTGTGGAGATTCCTTAAAAAAAACTGGAAAAAAAAAAAAAAACTGGAAATAGAACTGCCATATGACCCAACAATCCCACTCCTGGGCATACACACCAAGGAAATCAGATCTGAAAGAGACATGTGCACCCCAGTGTTCATCGCAACACTGTTTATAACAGGACATGGAAGCAACCTAGATGCCCATCAGCAGATGAATGGATAAGGAAGGTACATATACACCATGGAATATTACTCAGCCATTAAAAAGAATTCATTTGAACCAGTTCTAATGAGATGGATGAAACTGGAGCCCATTATACAGAGTGAAGTAAGCCAGAAAGATAAAGACCAATATAGTATACTAATGCATATATATGGAATTTTAAAAGATGGTAGCAATAACCCTATATGCAAAACAGAAAAAGAGACACAGATGTACAGAACAGACTTTTGGACTCTGTGGGAGAAGGCGAGGGTGGGATGTCCTGAGAGAATTGCATTGAAACAAGTATACTATCAAGGGTGAAACAGATCACCAGCCCAGGTTGGATGCATGAGACAAATGCTCAAGGCTGGTGCACTGGGAAGACCCAAAGAGATGGGATGGGGAGGGAGGAGGGAGGGGGGATCAGGGTGGGAACACATGCAAATCCATGGCTGATTCATGTCAATGTATGGCAAAAACCACTACAATATTGTAAAGTAATTAGCCTCCAACTAATAAAAATAAAAGAAAAAAAATGGGCAGAGGACCTGAATAGACATTTTTTCAAAGAAAACATACAGTTGTTCATGAAAAGGTACATGAAATGATATACAACATTACTAATCTTCAAGAAAATGCAAATCAAAACCACAATGAGATATCACCTCATAGGGTTGTTTTTAATCAAAAAGACAAGAAATAACAAGAATTTTTGAGAATGTGGCTAGAAGAGAAAGGTTGTGCACAGTTGGGGAAAAGATAAGTTGGTGTAGTCACCATGGAAAACAGTATTAAGGTTCCTCAATAGTAACTGAAACCTAAAAATAGAACTGGCATGTGATTTAGTAATTTCACTTTGGGGTATTTATCTGAAGAAAATAAAAACACTAACTTAAAAAGATATGTGCAACCCAATGTTCATTGAAGAATTATTCAAAATAGCCAAACAACATTAAGCCTTTTTTGATGGATGAATGGATAAATAAAATTTGCTATGTACATATATCCAACCATAAAAAAGAAGAAAATATTGCCATTTGCAACATGGATGGAACTTGAGGGCATTATGCTAAATAATTCAGATAGAAAAAGAAAAATACCATTAATCTTATTTGTATGTGGATTATTAAAAACAAAACAAAACCCAAAACAGAAAAATGAGTTCAGAGATGCAAAGAACGGTTTGGTGGTTTCCAGAGAGTCAACGTGGTCAAAATGGGATGGGTGAAGGTAGCCAAAAGATACAAAGTTCCAGGTCTAAAATTAATGTCATGCAGATGTAATGTACAGCATGGTGACTACAGTTAACCCTGTATTTTATACTTGAGAGTAGGTAGGAGAAGACATCCTAAAGTTTTCATCATAAGAAAAAAAATTGTAACTACATGTTGTGATGGATATTACTATACATGTGCTGATTATTTACCAATATGTACAAATAGATAAATACTATATTGTGCACTGAGGACTAGTAAACAATGTTACAAGAATTACATCTCAAAAATTTTAACAAACAAGTTTGGAATACGTGAATTAAATTAGTTCCATCCTTACCTCATTTAGGCTTCTCTGGTGGCTCAGATGGTAAAGAATCTGACTGCAATGCGGAAGACCGATTTTGATACCTGGGGTCAGGATGATCCCCTGGAGAAGGGAGTAGCAGCCCACTCCAGTATTCTTGATGGAGAATTCCATGGACAGAGGAACTTGGCAGGCTATATAGTCCATGGTGTTGCAAAGGGTCAGACACGACTGAGTGACTAACATTTTTACTTAATGTCATTTTGTGTACCCAAATTAAACTCATCACTTAGATTTTAAAATATCAAATCTCACTGCATCCTACAGGGTTGGTTCAGACATACAGAAAGAGACAGTAAGTCACCTGCACACGAGATATAGGCTTCCTCCTTTGGAGACCATGAAGTGTGATTCTAAGGGTCAGAAGGACACTGCCAGAGAGAGGTGTCAGTTTTCCGACAGCAGATTCCATCTACCCACCGGGGTCTGGAACCTTCCCTGAGACCGACAGAAGAGTTGAGGGTTCCACTGTCCCCACAGCCAAGCTGTCTGCAGATCACGGACACAGTGATGTGTTCCATGGGGCTGTGGCAGACACTGCCCCAGGTCCCGTTGTAGAAAACTTCCAGCCACCCAGCACACTGCTGGTCTTCACTCAGCATCCTGAGGGCCAGGAACTCTAAGGTTAAAAGGGGAGGAGACAGGACACAGTGAAAATTTTGCTGGATGTTTTAGGTTTTCCTTTCTTCTAGAAATGGTGAACATTCATCTCTGACCTTGTTCAAGAGATACCCACTAGATGACAAGACTGACATCGCCTCCCTTTTAACTGACTTTGTCCATTTGTGTCTATCTTTCTATTTCTACCACAATGGTGTAGTGGATATGAACTGAGAGGAAGACCAAACTCGTGGGTGCTAGTGAGGGAGGGAAGCTGAATCCTGCTTCCTGATGAAATCTTTGAAGAGTATGTCAAAGAGATGTGATGTGGATATTGGGGAGATAGGCAGAATAATTAACCCCAAAATGTCCACATCCCAAACTCTGCAACTTGTGAATCTGTTACCATATCTGACAAGAGGGATTTACAAAATATGATTAAGGTAAGGACCGTGAGATGGTGAGTTTAAGCTAGAATATTGTACTAACTTGTACTAACGTGAGCCAAGTCTAACCACATCCTTAGACCCACTGTCTTTAAAAGTAGAATACTTTTCTTAGCTCTGGTTAGAGAGAGAGATGTGACTCTGGATAATGGTTGAAGACAGGCAGCACTGCTGATCTGAAAATGGGTGAAGGGAACTATGAACCAAAGGATGTAGGCAGTTTCTAGAAGCTTGAAAAGACAAGAAACAGATTTGCCCCTAAAGCCGCAAAAGTGATGAGGCGCTGCTGAAGCCTTGATCCCAGCCCACTGAGATCCCTGCTGGACATCTAAGCTACAGAAGCAAGGCAACAAACACATATTGTTTTAAACCACTAGTTGATACATTGTTACCTAAGCAAATGAAAACTAGTACTGTGGGTTTAAGTTTTCTGTGTGTAACTGGAGAGAGCCCTGCTTTCAAGAAAGCCTGTGAAAAAAGGCTCTGCCTGGAAACACTGCTGAAAAGAAAGCACCAGAACCTCAGCTGCTGCAGGAGGAAGTGAAAGCACCTCTTCATATTTTCTGGAAAGACAGGCTCCATGAGAGGAAGCCTCCTTCTCTTGTCCTTTCAGCACCTCTCCCTCAGGACTCAGACCCCAGTCCTCCAGGGCCCCACCCCTCCTCCAGCCTATGGACACTGTGCAGCGCAGACCTAAGCAGATGACCCCCCGCGTCCTGCTTGTGTCTGCAGTTGTGCCATCCCCAGTCCCGGGAAGGGCACCTCCACACGTGGGACTCCTTTCCTGTGCAATTCAGGTCGTCCAGCCAGATGGGCCCTGATCCCGCCCTGAAGTGAGCAGATCCCATGGCACTGAAGGGCTTCTCCACAGCCCAGCTGCCTGCACACCACGCGGGCATCGTCCAAGTCCCAGCTGTCATCGCAGATGGTGCCCCAGGAGTCCTGGTCCAGGATCTCCACTCTCCCGGCGCAGGGACCGCCCCCGTCCACCAGGCGGAGCTGTCTGCTGTCTGAGGAGAGAGAAATGGGACAATGGGAGTGTTGACAGGGGAATGAGAAGGGTCTTCTCTCCTGTGGGACCCTCACCTGAGCAGTAGGGGGCGCTCTCCTCTGAGGCCGTAGAGCCTGCTGGTTCAGATACGGAGTCGTTGCACTGTGGCAGCACCTGAGTGTGATTTCCTGCAGAAACAACAATGATCAGAAGTCTGGAAGGGTTGAAGAACAAGAAACTGTTAAGGGAAATAATGACCTAGTGATGGAGCCTAAGATGAAAGCTGTGACCCAGCAGTAAAGTTATCATAATCTTAGTGTTCACATTCTCCAAGGAGAGTTCTGCTTCTGACAGTACCACAATTTTTGTTTTAACCCAAGTGTTGCTGTAAGAATGAGTTAAGTAAGATGTTTTATCCCTAAATCTATCCCTGAGCTGTGCTTCGTCACTCAGGCTTGTCTGATTCTTTGCAACCTTGTGGACTGTAGCCCCCCAGGATCCTCTGTCCATGTTGATTCTCCAGGCAAGAATAGTGGAGTGGGTTGCCACACCCTCCTCTAGGGGATCTTCCCAACCCAGGGATGGAACCCAGGTCTCCAGCTTTGATGCTTTACTGTCTAAGCCATCAGGGAAGCCCAAATCTACACTTAAGTAGAAGCAAAACAAAATTCTTTCTGAATGAGTTCTACAATTTCTTCAATATCTATCTTTAAAACAAACACATTTACAATAGATCTCATGAAAAATGGAAAGGAAAAATGAGACATTAAAAAGAATTCCCCAGGGTTTTCAGCTGCTAGAGTTACCTGACAGAGAATTTAAATAGCCATGATTAAAGTGCTTGTGGAATTAAGCGCTGACAAAATGTGTATCTTTGTAGAGAAATGATAACAAAAACCAAATACTTCTAGAGCACAAAAACTTGTTATCTGAAACTAAGAACTAAAGAATAAGTGTATCCCATCAGTCTAATGAGATGGATGAAACTGGGCCCATCATACAGAGTGAAGTAAGTCAGAAAGATAAAGACCAATACAGTATACTAACACATATATATGGAATTTAGAAAGATGGTAACGATAACCCTATATGCAAAACAGAAAAAGAGACCCTGATGTACAGAACAGAATTTTGGACTCTGTGGGAGAAGGCGAGGATGGGATGTTTCGAGAGAACAGCATCAAAACATGTATATTATCAAGGGTGAAGCAGATCACCAGCCCAGGCTGGATGCATGAGACACGTGCTCGGGCCTGGTGCACTGGGAAGACTCAGAGGAATCGGGTGGAGAGGGAGGTGGGAGGGGGGATTGGGATGGGGAATACATGTAAATGCATGGCTGATTCATGTCAATGTATGACAAAAACCACTACAATATTGTAAAGTAATTAGCCTCCAACTAATAAAAATAAATGGAAAAATAAAAAGAATAAGTGTAGCCACACATTAGCTCAGCATAAGGTACAAACATCAAAATGCAAGATCAGAGGATATTCTTCAAATTAGAAATTCAGGTTCTGGTTATATTGTTGTATAGCAGATTTTTCCCCAAAACTTAGTTCAGTCACTCAGTCATGTCCGATTCTTTGCAAGACCATGGACTGCAGCATACCAGGCTTCGCTGGCCATCACCAACTCCCAGAGCTTGCTCAAACTCATATCCATCGAGTCACTGATGCCATCCAACCACCTCATCCTCTGTTGTCCCCTTCTCCTCCTGCCTTCAATCTTTCCCAGCATCAGAGTCTTTTCAGATGAGTCAGTTCTTCACATCAGGTGGCCAAAGTATTGGAACTTCAGCTTCAGCAACAGTCCTTCCAATGAATATTCAGGACTGATTTCCTTTAGGACTGACTGGTTTGATTTCCTTGCAGTCCAAGGGACTCTCAAGAGTCTTCTTCAACAACACAGTTCAAAAACATCAGTCCTTCAGCACTCAGCCTTCTTTATGGTCCACCTCTCACATTCATACATGACTACTGGAAAAACGATAGTTTTGACTAGATGGGTCTTTGTTGGCAAACCAATATCTCTGCTTTTTAATATGCTGTCTAGGTTGGTCATAGCTTTTCTTACAAAGAGTAAGCATCTTTTAATTTCATGGCTACAATCACCATCTGCAGTGATTTTGGAGCCCCCAAAAATAAAGTCTGTCACTGTTTCCATTGTTTCCCCATCTATTTGCCATGAAGTGATGGGACCAGATGTCATGATCTTTGTTTTCTGAATGTTGAGTTTTAAGCCAACTATTTCACTCTCCTCTTTCACTTTCATCAAGAGGCTTTTCAGTTCCTGTTCGCTTTCTGCCTTAAGGGTAGTGTCATTAGCATATCTGAGGTCTGTGATATTTCTCTTTGCAATCTTGATTCCAACTTGTGATTCATCCAGCCAGTCATTTCACATGATGTACTCTGCATATAAGTTAAATAAGCAGAGTGACAAAATACAGCCTTGACGTACTCCTTTCCCAATTTAGAAACAGTCTGGTGTTCCATGTCCAGTTCTAACTGTTGCTTCTTGACCTGCATACAGATTGCCCAGGAGGTAGGTAAGGTGGTCTGGTATTCCCATTTCTTGAAGAATTTTCCACAGTTTGTTGTGATCCACATAGTCAAAGGGTTGGCATAGTCAATAATGCAGAAGTAGATGTTTTTCTGGAACTCTCTTGCTTTTTCTGTGATCCAACAGATGTTAGCAATTTGATCACTATGAAAAGGCAAAATTTAGTAGCTGAAGGAAAAATATATATACTTCATTTTGCTTATGACTTTGGCTCATTAATCAGAAAAAGATTCAGTTTGGCAGTCTTTCCGTCGGGTCTTTCAGTGCTGCAATTAGATATCACCTGGAGCTGAAGTCATTTAAAGACTTAACTGAACTCTGATTCTGTAAGGAAATTCCCAGAAGTGTCCTAAAGGTAAAGGAACATCATATCTTCAACTTAATTCAGAAAGATTTTGCATATTCAGGAAGAAATGGGGCAGAAGGGAAACATAGAAGGAAGGACAGAGAGAGAGATTAAAGAAAATGTTGATACTAACATTGAGAATCCAGGTAAAGTCATAAGGGAATTTTTATATTATTTTCCCAACATTTGTATAAGTCTCAAGTTACATCAAAATTTAAAAAAATTGAAAGATGAAAACAAGTTAAAGAGAATTCATTGCCAGCACACTTTCACAAAAATACTCATAACATCAAAAATAAAATACCTAGGGAAAATCTAGTAGAAGATGGGCAAAATCTCTGAGAGAAATTCAAGATCTAACTGAATGGAGGAATGTATTATGTCAATGATTTGGGGAGTTCAACATTGTCAGTGTCATTCATCCTCAAATTTCTATGTCTCCTCTCAAATTTCTAAACCTAATCTCAATGTAAATACTCTTAAGCTTTTCTTTTGGTGAAAAACGACAAACTGATTTCTAAATTCATACAAAATACAAGCAACCAAGAGTGACCAGCACAGTTGGTAAGAAAAGCAACGATGTTAGAGGAGTTAATATAAAGTAAAGCTTGTAAATTAAAATTATTCAGACTTACTACAAAGTTTGAAACTTGGGGAGATAGTGAAGGACAGGAAAGCCTGGTGTGCTGTAGTCCATGGGGTCACAAAGAGTCAGACATGACTTAGCAATTGAACAACAACTATGAAGTTATCATAATTAAGAAAATGCAGTATTGGTGCAAGGATAGACAAATGATAACATGGAACAGAATAGAGAGTCTCAAAAAAGACAGACATACTTGCCCTTCTGCTTATGACGAAGGCAGCACTGCAGTGGGGAAAAGAGTCTTTTCAGAAAAAGATTCTGAGTTAATTGCATGTCCGTATGAAACCTGACACTTATCTTACACGGATATCAATCCCAGAAGGAATGCACAATAATATGCAAGAGAAAAATGATAAAATTTCCATAAGATACTCTTGGAGAATGTTTTTATGATCTTGGAGTAGGCAAAATTCTTTTTTAAAGGATATAAGAAGCATTAAATGTATAGAAAAAAGTTGGCAAGTTATGTTTCCATAAGATTAAGAAATGAGTTCATCAAAGGACACCATTTGATTAAGAATATGAAAATAAAAGGCCAAGGGTTAAACATGGAAAATAAGTAACACATATTTGAGTCCAAAGACACTGTCATGGTTAAGTTGTTGAATCATACTTGTAATAGTCAAGAACTGGAAACAGCTCAGATATCTACTGTCAGTCAAATGGATCAGTACATGGTCATGTACTGATACTCTAAAGTAATAAAAAAAAAAGTAAGGTGCTACAATAAACAACAAAATGTGTGAATCCCAAACATAATTTTGAGGCTGGGAAATTAGATACAAAAGATGCAACATACTGCATCATTTTATAGGAAGTTCAAACATTAATAAAACACTCCATGTCAGCAGAGGTTAGCTAAGTGATTTTCCATTTAGAAGAGGGAGGACACAGTTACTGGGGGCAACAGTGACTGTGGTGCTGGGGACATTCTCTTTGTTGCTCTGGATTGGGGTTCATACTGAGGTCAATACTTACTGCTTATACATTGTTTTCTATGATTACATGGAAGCAACAATGTTGCTTAAAAATATATTATTCCCCTTCACACTTCTTGCCCTGACCTGAAAAATAAATAAACAATGAGAAGATCCACATTTCACCATGAAATATCTAACTTTCAAAGCCGATTTTCCCTCCCTCTCTGCTATTGGGGACATTTCACTCCAAGAGCATCCTGAGTACCAATAGCCCTTCTCTCTCTCTTACCTGAGCAGATCACAGAGGCCGTGTTGCCATGGGAACAGTCAGGACCACCCAGGGCAGTCACAGGACAACTCCACAGGAAGGACTCAGCCCCTGAGCAGTGAAATCAGACTGTTGAGATCTGATTACCTCCTTCCACAAAGTGTGGTCCTCTGGGAGTGGAGATAGCGACTCCACAGCCAAGCTGACGACAGACAACATTGGCATTGGCCAGACTCCAGTGGGAGGCACAGAGCACTCTCCATCATCCAGAAATGTTCATCTCCACCTGCCCCTCACACTGGGAGGTCCCATTTGTCATGAGCCAGACTTCTGAGTACGCTGGTAGAAGAAGACAGAGTTTCAGCAAAATCTCATGATTTCTCACCTGAACAGGATGTTCACAGAGATGAAAGGCCTGATCTGCATCTCACCTGAACAGACAACCTGAGCAGCTCCATTGTGGTGACATGTGCCCCCTGGACAGGGCACTCTGGGGCAGACCCAGAGCTCAAGCTCCTGCCCCTCACACCTGAACTCTTCAGCCCAGACCCAAGCACTGGACTCTCTGAACGGCACATGCCCCAGGACAGACACAGCCTTGCCGCACCCCAGCTCTGCACAGATGACCTGGGCAGTGGGGAGTGTGAAGTTCCCATCAGACACTGGGATCCAGGCTTCTCCAGAATACACTTCTACTCTCCCTGAGCAGGGTCCATCCCCTCCAGCCAGACGTGCAAATCCTAAGAGGAAACAACAACAAAACCAGTGAGTGTTCATGGTACTGACTTGGCAATTGGAGACCACACATCACAGGCAGTGGTATGAAAGATTTTTTTTTTCTAGGAGTGGAGCATGAAGAGAATCTTTGACAGTTAGTGTCCTAATTGAATTTTCATGAGCAGGTTTCTGAAGAGAAATCCAGAAGTGTTACAGGGTCAGTTTGGCATGGCTGAATCCCAAGAACATACACTTTGAGACTGGTTAGAAATCTGAATTCCTTGGTCTAGGAGCCCGGAAACTACAGAGCCCAATTCAGATCATTAGAATGGCTGAATACTGGAAACACATGTTTTAGCATTGGTTGGAGAAGTGAGTTTCTCATTTAGCAGCCTAGAACCTACAGATCCAAGGATAATATATAATATTCAGGCACTTGAATGTAGAGATACGCAGAACAGAAGCCACCCACAGGGACGTGGGCTATGAGATAGAGACCTAGCATTCAGACAAGCTTAGAAAGCTTTCGTGGGACTTGTGGGGCTAATATTCTGACCAGTTATCTTTCCCAGGATCTAGTCCTCAAGTGACATAGGTTAGGGAAAGTCCTGAGGCTGGATCCATGAGGGCATGACAACCTGTAGGCGGGTGACGGCTCCAGAGAAGAAATATAGACACTATCATTAATTCACATTTATGTCATCACAACTTGTCTTTCTGATACTTTTTGATGCCAAAAAATTCCATGAATTTCTTCAATGACCTCAGTGGGAAAGAAAATGAGTTAAGAAAACTCAGAGAGTCATAAAGAGAGAGTCCCAGCCATCTCTCTTGAAATCCTAGAATTTGTCAAAGAACCTGGGAGAGAGTGTGTTTTCAGTTGGAGTTTACCAGACAGCTCAGTTTCCAGATCATCTCCCATTAAAGGTTTTTCTTCTGAATCAGGACTCATAGAAAATGCTAAGGGCTGATAATAACTGATTTTAATACTATCATTTTACTTATTCTAACCACAGAAAAATATGCATTCTTCTCAAGTGCACATGGAATATTCTCCAGGATAGGTTACACATAAGTCTTAACAAATTCAAAAATGTTAAAACAATTCCAAGTATCTTACATGACCATAATGGAATGGAACTAAAATTCAATAATTATAAGAAAACAGGAAATTCATGAATATATAAAAATTAAACCACATGCTCATATTTTAAGATTGTTTTCTCTATTTCTATAAAGAATGTCTTTAGGATTTAGATAGGACTTGCATTAAATATGTAGATCATTTTGACAAGTATAAGCATATTAACAATATTAATTCTTCCAGGCCAGAAGCACAGAATGACTTTCTATTGATCGTATTATCCTTAATTTTCTTCATGAATGTTTTACAATTCTAAAAGAAGGAGGAAGAAGAAGGAGGAGGAAGGAGAAGTGAGCAAACAAGCCATAATTTGGAGAGTCCAAGTTGAAAAAGCCTCAATATGGATAAAATATGCAAATATTTGTGGGAAACGCTTGTTGAATAGGTTGTTAGCATACTACATCACCCTCTTCTCCCATCTACTACCTAAGCTGCTATCCTTTCTCATTTCTCCCACTTCAGACAAGTAAACACCATTTTAAAAGATACAGATGGATGGAAAAGAAAATCAGAAAGGGCAGCTACTGCTGAAGAAGTAGGATATAGGTGGGGTATATGGCAGGCAAGGTGAGATCCAGGAAGTTTTGAAACTACAGGAGGAAAACCAAAATAAAAGTTCATCATTTGGTCATCAAAGGAACACATTTAGAACTGAATGAAGATAACCCAATGAAAAAAACTTTATTTAATTCATCAAGTACAACTCCCTGATTTCTGGGTGTGTTTTGATTATTTACTTCTGAAGTTCTTCCTGGTAAAGGACTGCTTAGTGATGCCCAACATCCAACCAAAATATTATTAGAATTTCTGAAAGAGAGAAATGTAACCCATAACACATTTTTTAAAAACAATCATTTTAAGCAGCCTCAGAAATTAAAGAAATGATTGAATTGGCTGAAGAAATCTTTAAACCCCTAATGTCAATATGGTTAACGAAGCATAAAAATAAACAGGGAGAAAAACTAGGAAAAATAAATGAGACTTCTGAAACTGAAAAATATAGTATTGGAATGAACAATTATTTGGATTAATTACACAAGAGACTAGACATTGCAGAATAAAAGAATTGGGAAGTAAAACACAGCAATAGAGACTATCCAAACTGAACCAAAGAGAGTAAAAAACCAGAAAAATATGAATGGAAACTCAACAGCATGTGGGATAACATCAAAATATATAAAATGTGTCTATTTGGAGATTCAGAAAAGGGGTGTGTAGAAAAATATTAAGAAAAGATAAATGAAATTTTCCCAAATTTATTGAAAACTGTAAAGCCACTGATCCAAAAAGCTAAACACACCCCAGACAAGATAGTGAAACCATTCTTAGAAAACATGACAATGTAATTACTGAAATTCAACAAACAAAACAAAAATATCTTAAGAGCCATGAGGGAAGTTTGACACACTATATACAGGAAACAAAAGGATAAGTATTATTTACTGACTTTTTGTTGGAAGCAGTGAAAGTCAGATGACAATGTAAGAACATATTTAAAGTATTGGGGTTGGGCATTTGTTAACCTAGAATTGAATCACCCAAGAAAATACTTTTCAAAACTGAATGAAAATTAAAATGATTTCAGGTAAACGAAAGATGATAGACTTGGAGGCCACCAGACACACACTACACTACTGCCTCAGAAAGTTCCTCAAGCTAAAGAGAGATGACAGCAGATGAAACCAGGGATCCTCTCAAAGCTGCAGAGACTGTGCTAAATGCTAATTCTCTATTAGAAGATTTAAGGGAAAACATTAGCAACAAACTATAAGAGTCATAATAAATTTATAAGTAGAGTGTATGACAATGATAGTACCAAAGACAAGAACAGGGAAGTGGAAGAAAACTATAGTGACTGACATTGCATGTTGTGACATAATATCATTTCAAGGTAAAACATAATTAAAGATTAATGATTCAACATTGGGCTTCCCAGGTGGTTCAGTGGAGAAGACTCCACCTGACAATGCAGAAGACACAGGTTCGACCCCTGGTGTAGGAAAATCCCGCATACCACGGAGCAACTAAGCCCGTGCACCACAACTAGTGAGCCTGTGCTCTAGAGCCCAGGGGCCACGACTACTGAAGCTTGTGCGCCCTAGAGCCTGTGCTCCAAAGCGAGAGAGGCCACCGCAATGGGAACCTCGTGCACTGCAGCTAGAGAGTAGCCTCTGATCTCCGCAGCTAGAGAAAAACCCATGCAGCAATGAAGATCCAGCACAGCAAAAAATAAATAAAAATTATTTTAAAAATGGAGAAATAATTCAGCATTATAATCACCTAAAAATCTGATACAATTAATAAACCAATAGAGTATTTAAAATAAAATAATAAAATAAACTCAAAGATTAAAATAGGAGCAAATAAAAGATATAACAAATAGCAGGCAAGTACAGTTAAATCCAATTATATCAACAACTACATTAAATGTAAATAATTTAAGTACTCCAAATAAAAAGCAAGATGATCAGACCAGATAAAATAAGGCAAAACAATATACTGTCTACAAATATATATATATATATATATGCTTAAATATAAACACAGAAACATATTAAAGAGAAAAAAAGTTATATACCATGCAAACACTAATCAGAGTAAGCTGTATATAGTATCTATATTAGTATCATCCAAAATCAGAGTGTAAGACAAAGAATACATTCAGAGAAATAGAAATATTTTATGGTAATAAAATACAAAAGAAATTATATACTACCAAAACTGGTGGGTTAAAAAAAAAATGATGCTTAGAAGAAAATTTAGAACCTTGAGGTTTCTGTGATGCCTACATTAGAATAAAAATAGAAACAGAAGGAAATGATCCAAGACTCCACCTTAAAAACTACAAAAGCGACAACAATCATAACTGAAAAGTGAAAGTCACTGAGTCATGTCTGACTCTTTGTGATCCCATGGTCTATACAGTCCTTGGGTTCTCCAGGCAAGAATACTGGAGTGGGTAGCTTTTCCCTTCTCCAGGAGATCTTCCCAACCCTGGGATCGAACACAGGACTCCCGCATTGCAGGCGGATTCTTTACCAGCTGAACCGCAAAGAAAGCCCAAGAATACTGGAGTGGGTAAACTATCCCTTCTCAAGGGGATCTTCCCAACCCAGGAATCAAACCAGGGTCTCCTGCATTGCAGGCAGGCTCTTTACCAACTGAGCTATCAGGGAAAACCATAACTGAAAAAGAGGAATGAAAACTGAGTACAGAAATCAATTAAGTAGAAAGCAAATACACAATCAAGAAAATCAATGGAGTCCATTAGTGATTCTCTTTAAAAAAACATTAATACTGATAATCTTTTAGCAAAACCAATTAAGAAAAAAAAGAGGGAACACAAATTAACAAAACCAGTAACAAAAGGAGGAATATCATTATAGATCTTCCCAACATTTAAAGATAAGAGATATGAACCAGTGCTACTTAGATCTTGCCAACATCTAAAGATACAAGACATGAACCAGTGTTATTCTAATTTGAAAAATTTTTTGTAAAATGGACCAAGTCCTTGAAGACAAATTACTGGTGAAACACAACTCATCAAAATCTGATTTAAAAAAAAGAGAAAAATATAAGTAATCTCATATTTGTTAAATAAACAGAATCCACTAAGAAAACTTCAACCTCCAAATGCTAGCACTTCCATATAGCTCAGGAATGACTCCCACAACGAGATAAAGGGAGAAAGGGAGGGAAGGAATGAGGGCAGGAAGAAAGTGTAACACAGAGTCTACACTGTGAATGTATGAGTTGACCTGGATCTTGATCTCCTTGAATTCCTCTCCTGCAATCCTTGTATTTTCATCCCCTCACCATTGTGCACGTCAGTACTGTAGCCCCTGGTGGTTAGGACAATAATCAAGACTCTGTCTGCAATGTATGAGTCCCAGGTTTGATCCCTGGGTGAGGAAGATTCCCTGGAGAAAGAAATGGCAACCCACTCCAGTATTCTTGCCTGGAGAATTCAAAGGACAGAGGACCCTGGTGGGTTACAGTCCATGGGATTGCAAAAAGTAGGACAGGACTGAAGCAACTTAGCACACTTGCACCACAGTGCTTCTCAATTTGTATAGGCCCTCCCAAATCCTTTTCCTGAACCCCATGAAATCTCTTCCTTATTTGAAACAAGCTTCTCTACATTCTTCTTGGGTCATTGTTTCTACTCTAGATTTCTCCTAAACATGGTACTTCACTTCCAACAATCCACTACTGAGGCTGAAATTTCTTTTCCATACCTGACTCCTAAGGTTGGGCAGAAGAAACTCCAAGTGTTCGATTTTGATTAAGATAATGAAAAGACATGCTATTCTAATCTTGTCTCTGCTACATCACCACCACTTTGACTTATCTTCACATTAAAATATGTCTGAAAATACAGAAAAGACAGACCAGGGGGAGGAAGCTAGTGACAAAAAGAGAAATAGAAGGAACATGGAACCATTCATAAAAATGTGAGAGCCTAAGTTAGAGCAATGGTAGTCAGGGAGTACAAACCACAATCAGGGTTTAAATCAGAGCATTCTCCAATTCTCTACTTTTAAGTGTATCTTAACTGGAATTAATATCAAGACATCAGTATTCTTAGGATGGTAACATTGGGACTTCTAATTCCACACAAAGTTCCAACATCACACACTCCATTTTCATTCAGATGCTAATGTATCAAAATAAGGTAGAGACACCTGTAGTGCTTCCACAAATGTATCTGCAGTTGGAACCATGATTAGGACATTGTGACAATGAGGAAGGTTACTTGAGATGCCAGAAAACAGGCTTGTTTAAAACAAAAGCTTCTAACTAAAATTCAAATGCACCTTGAAAAGTATTTTTAATAAGAATGATAAAGAGAATGGAAGGAAACATTTTGAAGAGATGAATAGATTTATGACATAAGTGCTGTAACAGTTTCACAAATGCATACTTATCAAGCAGTTTTGTATGTCAGTCATACCTCAGTAAAGTACTTTTTAAAAAGGAAAAGAATTGTCTTCTTAAGGGCCTCAAGGAGAATCATCAAAGATCTGCTGAAGGTGAGATTAGAAAAGATCACTTTCCCAATGATCTTCCGGGACATAAAACCCAATAGCTGGTTGGCTGTGGTGTTAAGGGCCTACTGCAGATGACCTCAGGCTCCCCTGTCCCACCATCTGATCAGACCGGGTGATTCTTGCCTAAGACCAGCTCCCTATTTGATGGAATTCACTGTGATAACTGACAATATCTTCCTCCAGTCCAGCTGCTCTGATGGAATTAATATCTTGGACATCCAATCTGCAATTGTGATAACAACTAGAAGTCTCTGCCAAATACTGTGATCACCCACTCACACCCTAGTTTCACTGCTGTCTTTACCGCATCCACCTTGGCACAGGTCAAACACACTTAGATCGCACTGACCACTTCTTAGGAGTCACTTCAGGTCCTCTTAGCTTCACTGCCTCTTATACGTAATGCACTTCAGCTACTGTGTTGTAAACGTCAAGACTTCATTTTCCTGCTCCCTCAACATCCCTAGAAATGTGATGTGAGCTCCCCACTCTCTTGATCAGGTGCACCAGTGTGATGAGACTTCCCTGCCACACGTCCCACTTCTGGCTTCCCCTGACTGTGACCTAGGGACATTTAAATGCACCAGTGAAGTCCCCTCACACACTTTCCTTCTGTAACTGCATCCTGACCCCCGGTATGGTCACTTGTCCATGGGTCTTCACATGCCATTTGGGGTCACCATCGCTTGGTTGAGCCTATTGTATTGTCACATCCTCCACATAGCAACCTGATGGAGTGTGTGACTCTGACTTTTAGACCCTATGAGTATGATAAACCTTGTTGCCCACGACTCTTCTATGACCCCACCCCCCACCGTGTAGCCACACCCTAGTGACCATTATGTCAAAGAATACGGAACAATTACCATGATGAGACTACGTCACAGAAGTTGAACCCAGAAGCTGTATTATATGAAACTTTTGACCTCACCTCTCTGCCTCCTGTGACACATCACAAAGACCTTTCACCCAAGTATATTCTAAAGGCTGTATCCATAATCTTGAGTCATTCTGGTGATAAGATGGAGGCTTTTCCTGCTAGAGATCCCCACACAGACCAGACAGGACTTACCTGAGCAGACTACTCTAGCATCCCAGTCATGGGTATAGCTATCATTACAATGGTCTTTAATATTAGAATGCCTACGGTCACTGACAGTTGACTCTACCCCTTTACATGAAATATATAAAGCCAAATGGGGCCAAGTCCTGGTCCAAAATAAGCTCCTCCAAGAAAACCAATTGCAGCTCCACACCCCAGCTGTCTGCACATTACAGATGCATCCCCTATGCTCCAGTTGTCATTATCCATTTTGCCCCATTCTCCGTGGTGCTTCACTTCCACTCTCCCCTCACAGCAGTGGGCTCCATCCTTCAGCCTCAGCTCCAGAGCTACAAGACAGACACAGACACGGGACACAGGAGAGATTTTAGGACACTTACAGTGGCATAAGTATTTAAAACATTAGCTCTCTGAGGAGCAAAAAAGTACATGGTATACAGTATTTGTTTACTTCTGTGGTATAAACATTTTCACTGTGGCCAACTCTAGGCTACCAATGTGCCATCACTGAACCTGGAGCTGAAAGGGAGGCAAAGGTATTTCTCACAAGTCTGTAGAACCAGCTCCAGGGACACCACTGAGGACAGGCTGTCAGAGACTCTGGATGCTGCCCTCCCTGTAGATGTGCCCAAGGCTACTAGGGCCCAGCTTCCCCATCTCAGTTACAGCTTGTGGCCTGAGATCCAGGGAGGAATCCTCCCTCTCCTTCCCTGTCCATAAGGAGCATCTCATCCAGCTTAGGCACAGAGGGCTGTGGTAACAGGCTCTAAAATGTCCTGGCTATTCCTGCCATCTGGTGTTCATGTCCTTGTGTAATTCCATGCTCTAATGTACTTAGTAACATGCATCTAACAAATGGAATTTGACAAAAGTGATCAGATGTCATTTAGCAATTAAGTAGGGAGACAACTCTGATTTCTGCATATAAAAAGGAATTCATTTGTAGGACATCATAGATGGAGACATTACTAGCGTTCAGCAACACTTTATGAGCATATGGAAATAGTAATACTCCTTTGTCTGTTTGAAGGTAAGCATAACCCTGTGATCTGGCTCATTCAATGAAGTCAAGAACAAATGATGTCAGTTCCACACAGAAACATTTAAGAGCCAATATATTTTTCTATCACAGCAAATACTGAAAACTTGTGTTGTACTGGTAGCATAATAAAATTGTGGAGCATTTAACAACCTAAGTGCTTGAAGAATTATAATAGCAGAAGTCCTGCCAAAATGAACAGAATATGTCATATAAGGATAAATTTTGTTTTTTTGTTACTACAACATACATAGCTTACTTTTATTAAAATGGAAAATAACAGCAGAAAATTGCCAAAAAGAAAAACACTGAGATAAAGACTAGGTATATAAAATTGAGAAACATCTATGCTGCTGCTGCTAAGTCGCTTCAGTCGTGTCCGGCTCTGTGCAACCCCATAGATGGCAGCCCACCAGGCTCCACTGTCCCTGGGATTCTCCAGGCAAGAACACTGGAGTGGGGTGCCATTTGCTTCTCCAGTGCATGAAAGTGAAAAGAGAAAGTGATGTCGCTCAGTCGTGTCCAACTGTTCGAGACCCCATGGACTGCAGCCTACCAGGCTCCTCCGTCCATGGAATTTTCCAGGCAAGAACACTGGAGTGGGGTGCCATTGCCTTCTCTGGAGAAACACCTATACTAACATCTAAATCCCCAAGAACAGGGTAGAGTAGATTGAAACTTTAAATTTACTGAAAGGAAAAAAAAATTGCCAAATTAAAATTCTACACTCAAAACCATTCTCTCAAGGAATAAAGACCTCAAGTGTGCCATTACCAAAATGCTGATGTAGGAGACAGCAGCCTCCATCCTCTTAAAAGAAAAAGACCAAAAGTTAAACAGTGATCAGTAATAAAAACAGCTCCAGAAAGATCTGGAGTATTCTAAGAAGTTTGACCACGCCAAATATTTAATGATACCAATAAAACAATGCAAATAAAATAATAAGAACAATAAAGATATATAAAACATTTTGGTAGCATCATTCCTTCCTCCAAACCATCATCACTCAGAGTTCCTCTCACCAGGGGGGTAAGAGCAGGCTGAGTAACCAGTGTCCCTAGCCTTTGGGGGCACCATATGGAAGTCCTGCTTCAGGTTCACTTCACGCAGACCTGCAAAGCTGAGCCAGTCTTATAGAGATGGCTAGGCATAAGAAAGAAGAGCAAAGGACCAATAGCAACCACATGCAGGAGAAATCACAGTTCACAGTGACCTGCTCTGCAGACAAATGCAGCAGATTTTACCCCTGAAAGAATTAATAACCAGCACAGATGATGGTTTTCATGTATGGATGTTAGAGTTGGACCGTAAATAAGGCTGAGCAATGAAGAATGGATGCTTTCGATCTGTGGTGCTAGAGAAGACTCTTGAGAGTTCTTTGAACAGCAAGGAGATCAAGCCAGTCAATCCTAAATGGAATCAACCCTGAACATTGATTGAAAGGACTGATGCTGAGGCTGAAGCTACAATACTTTGGCCAACTGGTGCAAAGTGCTGACTCATTGGAAAAGACCCTGATGCTGGGAAAGACTGAAGGAAAGGAGAAGGACAGTACAGGATGAGATGGTTAGATAGCATCACCAGCTCAATGGGCATGAGTTTGAACAACGAGCCATTGTGGGTCTTGGCCTTTGCTGCCTTCCTAGGCCGTCCCACAACATGAGCATCTGCAACCATCATCTCCCACCACAGAGGCACCTGCAACAGACCCCCAAAGCCAAGTGTGTGCACACCATTGGCTCTGGCCACCACCACTGCTGGTCATGATCCCTAGGCTTTGGAACCAGAGGTGCTGTTGAGGATACCAACAACCATTCCAGTGACAGCAGGCCCCCTGCAATACTTTCAAAACACCACACAGTTGTCAATGCTGTGGACATCAGCAGCCTGAGCCAAATGGATCTCATGTCCTCCCAGACCCAGTGCCACCTTATGCCTCTGCATTTGGCATCCTGCATAACATTCCAGTGTTCCCCTACCCAGAGGTGAAAGGCTTTCCCTACTGAAATCATAATATAGATTCTGGTAGCGATGACTGCTTTTGCAAATGTGCAGACATCTACAAGAGAATAAGACATCCAGAAGAATCGGGGAAGCAAAATCCCACCAAAGGAATAAGTAAACCTCCTGTAACCAGCTGAAAGTAATGGAGATCTAGGAATTGCCCAATGAAGAATTCAAAATAATACTTCAAAAGATGCTCAGAGAGTTACAAGATAACTCAAATATTTAATGATACCAATAAAACAATGCAAATAAAATAATAAGAACAATAAAGATATATAAAACATTTTTTTAAAAAAAAAGAACTAGCCAGATATTTTGAAACTGAATAATAAATGAATGGGCTTCCCAGGTGGCTCTAGTGGTAAAGAAGCTGCCTGCCAATGCAGGAGATGTAAGAGACTCGGGTTCAACCCCTGGGTCCAGAAGATCCCCTGGAGGAGGGCATGGCAACCCACTCTAGTGTTCTTGCCTGAAGAATCCCATGGACAGAAGAGCCTGGTGGGCTACAGTCCATAGGGTCACAAAGAGGCGACATGACTGAGGTGACTTAGCACCCACACAATATAATGAATAAACTGAAAAATTCAATACAGAGATTCAACAATAGACTTGACCAAGGAAAAGAAAAAGAAAAAAGAATCAATGAGTTAGAAGAAAGATCAGTTGAAAGTATCCAAGTAGAGAAGCAAGAAGAGAATGAAAGGAATATAGAAAGCCAGTGGGAGCTATGGTCACCACAAAGAGGAACAATGTATGCAATGGAGTCAGGACAGGAGAAGTAAGGGAGAAAAGAATTAAGGGCTGAGGACTTCCTGGTGGTGCCATGGATAAGAGTCCACCTGTCAATGCAGAGGACATCAGTTCAATCCCTGGTCCAGGAAGATTCCACATGCTGCAGAGCAACTAAGCCAATGTGTCACAACTACTGAAACCTGTGCACCTAGAGGCTGTGGTCTGCACCAAGACAAGCCACTGCAGTGAGAAGTCTGCACTGCAGCAGGGAGCAGCCTTTGCTTACCACAACTGGAGAAATCCTGTATGCAAGGAAGGAGACCTAGCACAGCCAAAAATAAATAATCAAAAAAGAAAGGGAAAACACAGGTTGAGAATTTCCCAAACCTGGGGAAAGATCTGGACATCTAAATTCAAGAAGCTAATAAGTCACCCCAAAATTTCGATCCAAACCTTTTCTAAGACTCACCGATTAAACTGTCCAAATGCAAAGACAAAGAGAATTCTAAAGGTCTAAAGAGAAGAAAAAATTTCCATCACCCAAGAGAACTCCCATAAGGAGAGCTGCGGATTTGTCCAAAGAAACCTTGCAGACCATGACAGAACGATTGATACATACTCCACTCTCACTCAGGGGAAAGCAGCTCCCAGGGAGGGACAGGAGAGGGCATGAGAGAAAGTGCTCCCTACAGAGTCACAGCAGATCCTGGGAAGTTGAAAGGATAATTCCAGGCCCCCAGCACATCAGAAAACATCACAGCGACTGGGGCAGAGACTTGGGAAATTATACCGCTAAGGCTGTGCTTCAGCTGATCTCTACAGACAAGAGGTCCCCTCTCCTGGCTGCAGGTTCCTCTGATCCACAAGGAACACCTGGTGGGAACAGGCGAGGCCAGCAGGCAGAGCCTCTCACAGAGCCCAGTGCCGGGCAGACAGGGCAACAAGCAGAGGGGAGCTGGGGGATGGGGGAGAGGAGCCAGAGAGAGGCAGGCAGGTGCACGATTGTCTCTGATCTGGTTACATGCAGCGGCCATGACACCCAGCCCTGTGAGACCCTGTGTGCTTCACAGACCAAGGGACTCAGTCCCTGCTCAGCAGCCCCATTCCTCTCACCAGACAGGCTCCATCCCTCTTACACACACGTGCACACACACACAGCCTCACACACTCACTCACACACACACACACACATTCTCACACAAATACACACACCCTCACACGCTACTCACACACTCCACAAACACACACACTCTTCACACCCTCACACACACATTCTCTTTACACACACACACACCCTCACATACACACATCCTCACACATTCCTCACACAAGACACAGGAAACACAGGGACCCAGGGGCAGTGCTCACACACCAGGCACATGGAGCATGTGGAAACAGCCCAGAGTCCCAGCTGGGCTCAGTCGCTGGAACTTCCACACACTGGGGGCCACTGGGACTCCTAGAAGCTCCCTGAGAACAAGGGAAACAGTGGAGGGGACTCAGGCTGACCCAGCTTGGGCCAGAGCAAATCTCACTGCTCTGTAAAATCTGCCGCTATGACCAGTGGACCCCCCACAGGAGAGGGACCAGTGTTCACAGTCAGTGTGGCTCCTTTTTAGTCAAAAACACTGAGACCATGTCTCCACAGCTCCAGACAACTTTCCTTTCACCACAGTGTCCACTCCCTGTTGTGAACCCAGGACAGAGGGGCAGTTCTTACCTTGACCACCCACCACGGTGCCGAGGAGGAGGACACAGAGTCCCTGGGGGGAGAGGTGTTGGCTCCGAGCCATCCTGATTTCACGTCCTCAAGGTCACAGTCCCAGCTGCAGGGTCAGCCTGTGAGGAGGCCTCAGGGTGCCGACCGGGGTCTATATAGACCATCCCCTACATCCTCCCTCCTGAGAGCCAATAGCGACACCTTTCACCATTTAAGACATTATCGGAGGCTGCATCTGCCCCTTTCTGAACACCAATGAGCTTCTGAATCTTCCACATCTCCTTATATGAACAACATGGTCCTTTGATCTCCTGCTTCCATGGTCCTGAGAGCCTGGTCCCATGACAGGGACTGGGATAGAAAAGGTGCATCAAAAACCATGAGTGCCTTTCTCTCTCCTAATCACCCTGGTTGACATCTGCAGACTGTGAGATCTCACAGGTTCTGGGTGTGGGATCTGTTGGCCTGTGGAGAATATCTTTTGTGGAATCAAGTAACGATTTTCCCCAGCACTGAGCTCAGGGTGGAAGCACAGACCTACAAGAAGTCTTGAAATACAATAATATTTATCAGGTCAGCAGAAAATGAGGACCAGGAGTACAGGAGCTCACAGGTGACTGTGGAGGCATGAAGTGAGACCCATCAAGTGTGGGGGGGTGAGATTGCAGGTCTTCTCCCCTTTCTCAGAATGATCTGGAGACTGGGTCCTGGAGCACATGCCTGTGAGCTCAGCGTGTCTGACTCTTTGCAACCCCTGGACTATAGCTCGCCAGCCTTCTCTGTCCAACAGATTTCCCAGGCAAGAGTACTGGAGTGGGATGCTATTTCCTTCTAAAGGGATCTTTCTGACTCAAGGATCAAAACCATGTCACCTGTGTTTCCTGCATTGGCAGGTGGGTTCCCTATAGGGACATTCAGACATGTTAAATCCCTTTCCCTTTATTGCATTTCATTTTATGTGAAGTATTTCTTTCAACTAGTCACCAAAAAAATGTTTATAGAAAGAAAGAGATTGCTATTAAAGGAAACAAAGAGAGGAGGAATCATCATTCAACTCGCAGTTCAGTTCAGTTCAGTCACTCAGTCATGTCCGACTCTTTGCGACCCCATGAATCGCAGCATGCCAGGCCTCCCTGTCCGTCACCAGCTCCCGGAGTTTACTCAAGCTCATGCCCATCGAGTCGGTGGGCATCCAGCGATCTCATCCTTTGTTGTCCCCTTCTCCTCCTGCCCCCAATCCCTCCCAGCATCAGGGTCTTTTCCAATGAGTCAACTCTTTGCATGAGGTGGCCAAAGTATTGGAGTTTCAGCTTCAGCATCAGTCCTTCCAATGAACACCCAGGACTGATCTCCTTTAGGATGGACTGGTTGGATCTCCTTGCAGTCCAAGGGACTCTCAAGAGTCTTCTCCAACACCACAGTTCAAAAGCATCAATTTTTCAGTGCTCAGCTTTCTTTATAGTCCAACCCTCACATCCATACATGACCACCGGAAAATCCATACCCTTGACCAGACAGACCTTTGTTGGCAAAGTAATGTCTCTTTCAACTCTAGTCTTCCAAATTTGTAGCGGGGCTCTCTAGAAGAAAGCATGGAGCTTCCCTGATGGCTCAGCAGTAAAGAATCCACCCACAAAGCAGGAGATGTAGATTTGATCCCAGGGTCAGGAAGATTCCCTGGAGAAGAAAATGGCAACCCACTCCAGTGTTCTTGCCTGGAGAATTCTGTGGACAGAAGGGCCTGGTGGTCCTTTCACATCCAATGCAGTCCATCACATTGAAAAGAGTCAGACACAACTAAGGAACTAAACAACAACAAGAAGAAGAAAATTATAGTTTAGAAAGACTAAAGTTTTCTAAACTTCACATTTATCCCCCTCATAAGCTGAGAGTATGGTTTGATAAGATTCAGAATACATTTGTATCATAAACCATAACTAAAGAAGATGCAAAATATAAGTTAAGGGAACAGCTCCAGACAGAAGGGGAAATAGAAAGTCTTCTTCTACAGGATAGCTGCATGTGATGGGGAAAGAAAGGGTGAGTGAAGCAGAGAAGAGAAGGTGTTCATGCTTCCTGGAAACATCAGTGACCCCACCTCCTCAGTTCTGCATTTAAGAAGAAAGGTGGCCACAAGAATGGAATCCCAGGTGGGTTGATGAGACAGATTCAAGCAGAAGGGGCTGATGTCCAGTATAGCCATTAATGCCTTGTTCTGTTTCCACTGATCAGAGAAGCTCTCAGATGCTCCCCAGAAAGTAATCCTGGGATGAGTATAAAACCGAGAAGGACCATAAGGGATGCAAGGTAGAGCTCCCCCATCAAAATTCAAGGTCACTAATGTGCTGCCCCCTTTCCTTATACCCCCTCAGGCTCAAGTTTCCCATGATGCAGCCCTGTGGTCCAAACAAGCCCACCCTGAGGCCCCCTCATCCTGAATCTGTCTTTTCAGCACTGACATGGAAGGAAGCATCTGTGACACACAGGCCCCAGAGTCCCCACCAGAGCTCAGACATGGCTTCATGAGCCACACACACACACCCCTTAATGTCTCAGCCTGGCCAACACCCAGGGCAGCTGCTGGCCATTTAACAGCCCTGCCACACCCCACACCAGAAGGACCCCTCATCCTGGCCTGCAGACACAGCTTCTCTGTCCTGTCATACCCATCCTTCCTTCTTGAGACTCAGGAGAAAAGACAATTGAACACAAGCTTTCCTCCCTCTTAAATATGCTAATATTTACCCATTATTTTTGCAAGATTCACTTCCTTGTCATCTGGTCCTCTCACTCTCAAGCCCAGTGCTTGTACCTGAGCCCCATATCCTTCTATATCTGGACATTTAACACATTAATGATAAAAACTGATTATAAATATCAAAACCAAAATTTAAAGTCAGGGGCTGGAGAAGGACCAAGATCTGCTCAGTCACTTAGAATTGATGCTCTAGTCCTTCTGGGCCCAGAGAAATCATTCCTTACCCAGTTATGGACTCCACACCATCACCAGGAACCACCAGCCAGACACCTAGAACACACGACACGCTTTTTGGGATCCAATCATCCCTCCCACTGGATGACACAGGGATGTGTTTAGTGAACCAGGTACACACGGTCTCACTCACCTTGGGTTTGAGATCTCACAGGTAAGACACTGTTAAGTGTTCCAGACTCTGTTATGGGAGGATGGGCTGGAAAGGAAGGGCTGACTCAGGGCTGATAGGCTATCCCCAGGCAGCACCCTCTACCCAGAGCTGGGTGTGCAGGGTCAACACGGACCAACTAACCCTCAGAAGAAGTTACTTCTTCTCTGACACATAAGAAAATCTTAGTGTCCAATCTCATCCAAGATTTGAAGGAGGAAAGTTTTAGAGAGGACACTAACACAGCTGTGTCCACAGTGAACTTGAAAGAGTGGAAGGCAGGGGTCTGGAGAACAGACTCGGGAGCCAGACTGCCTGGTCTTGACTCACAGTTTAGCTGCATGCCTTGTGTGGACCCTTAACAGGGTTCTTACTCTTTCTGATTAGTAAAAGGAGGGTTGTGGTCATGCCTAGATTACTGAGTTTTGGTGAGGATTAAGTGAGTTGGCATTAGCATGTGATAAAACAACACTAGCTAACAGTAGTACATGTGCTGATGTTGATTTGCTCAGTCGTGGCCGACTCTTTGTGACCCCATGGACGGTAGCCTACCAGGTTCCTCTGTCCATGGAACTGTCCAGGCGAGAACAGCAGTACATAGTAGTAGTATTACGTACCACTGTTAATCTGCCTTCCTGATGACTCAGATGGTAAAGAATCTGCCTGCAATACAGGAGACCTGAGTTTGATCCCTGGGTCAGGAAGATCCTCTGGAGAAGGAAATGGCAACCCACTTCAGTATTCTTGCCTGGGAAATCCCATGGACAGAGGAGCCTGGAGGGGCTACAGTCAGTCCATGGAGTCACAAAGAGTTAGTCATTACTGAGTGACTAACACACACACACACACACACAGTAGTAGTAAAGAAGCAGAGTTAGGCCATCTCCCACCATCTGATCACAGGAATCCCAGGACTCTAGAACAGGAATTCAGTTCTGTTACCTGGAGCCTTGACTGTGGCTCTCGGAACTCTCCCAGGAACTATAGGCTGTGATGGTGATTGGTGCCAATCAGAGTTGTGAGTCTTCTACACATCACCCCTTCTCTCTGTGCCCCAGGTAACTGCTCAAGAACCTCAATCTTACTGTAGGTGAGCTTTTGTGAATTAAGTCATTTACTTAATCATTTTAGTTTATAAACTCGAATGTACTTAGTAAAACATTTTGCATCTAATTCACCTTCATATCCCCAATGCCTGGCTAACTAAAAATTCCAAATGATGTGTCTTGTGTACCTGAATGAATGAATGTCAGCCTGGTATTTTACACAAGTCATTAAAATAAAAAAGAAATCTTTTGAGAAATAATTTAACTTGTCATGAGGATGTAACAGCACAATGCAAGCTGCATCATTTGTTTTAATGATATTTCAATACTATTAAATGGTATGAGCTGTATGTATGAGGTGTATGAGGTGTTCACTTCAACACCTGTCTGCCATGAATGCAGTAAATTGCAGTATCTAGAAACAACCTAGCCCCAGTACGAGAGCAGTGCTGAGAGAGCCAGTTCTAAACATAAACGCTGCACGTTTCATTGTATATCTGAAGATAAAGAAGACAAACCACAGCACCCTGACAGGTGAAGACCCTGAAGCCTCCTGTTCTGGTCTTAATCAGATATGACCAAGTGATCAGGATGTTTATGTATTTATCATTTGGCACATATTCAATTCAAACCGCACACAACTGTAACAGGAAGCAATTTTTTTATAAAAAATGTGAACAGCTTCCGTGTTGAATTAGAAGTGCAGAAGTAAAAAGCAGAAAAAATCTTGTTCTTTTACTTAGGCTAACTATTTGTCCTTATGGGTTGTAAAGAAGTACAACATGTAGCGTTATTATTCCCAAGTCACCATGAGAATATGGCGGTTTCAGAGGTTCAGTAATCTCTTTGCTAGGAAAGTTGATAATTAAACCTGCTTGCGTGAGGAAAATTTCCTCAGAACCAATCAGAGTGACTAAAATACAAAATATTTTTTAATTAAAAAAGAGGCATACAACTCTAACAGAAAATTATTAACTGAGTTGTTATACCAAAGTGTTGGCGACCTGCCTCACCATCTGTGTTCCTTGCATGGATGGGACCAAGGTTTGTAAAGACTCCTTTACCAAAGACCATTTCATCACAAGGGCATGAAGGAAAGCAAGGTCATGAGCTGGTGATGTCCAGCCCATCACTTCTGTTCAGCCCTTCACAGTCTATAACCAGAAACATTGAACAAAGAGTGTGGCACTGAATTGGCCTCATTCATTCCTCTATAGTGCAACATCAGATACCCAGAGACAAGAGCAGATCAAAGCTAATAAATCAAAGACAAGCAGATTCTAAGTGGAGAGCATGCAGACCAAGGACCCTTCCCCACTGCTGTTGGAAAGGAAGAAGCCCTCCCACCCCAGACACTGTCTGTGGGAGGAGAGACAAGAAGGTGCCTCCTTAAATAGAGGAAAATCAGTCTCAGCAGGGAGCTTGCACTAGAAATGACAAGACAGTTATTACAATGAACCCGAGCTAAGTTGAGGGACAAATTTTAAATAGGAGAGTCTGTGTTAACTTTATGGAACTTTCAATCCACACAAACATCCCTTGTTAGTGCACAAGATGAAATCAGTCATAAAAATAGAGTACATTACATTTATGTATATTTGAATTCTAGAGGACATGTTTTTAAGCCCACTACAGAAAGAAAACTGATAAATCTTCTCGTTTTTAAATGCACAGAGTTGTCACCTCTGTGAACTCTTTTTAATTTCTCCAGCTCAAAATTACCACTGTGTCTATTTAATCTATAAAATCTTGCCCACTGTCTTTAAAGTGGGGCTTATTGAGAGCAAGTATTGTGTCTTATTCTTCAATATCTATTTAAAGTCAAGTAAAGACACATAGAAAGAGCTTAACAAATAGTGGATAAATAAAGAAATGAATGCATGAACAAATGCTGAAAACCACCCTGAGTTAATGATACTGAGTGGGAAAGGGACAGGGGAGACACAAATCTGACTACTCACACTTGGCACAGACTGAAGTGGAGTAAGGAGTCAGAGACACACCAGACAAAGGAACCAGATAGAAAATGCCTTCTTCAAATGTCACTCTGGGGAGGGTCCAATCACATTTAATTTCTGCACAAAGCTGTACCTCAGAAACTTCACCAAGGCAAGAAAAAAACTGACAGCATTGCTATCAAGGATGTGGCATCGACAATAATACTCCTCAAATAGCTCTTTTCTAGCTCCCAGTGACTCATTCTGGCCAATGAAATGTGGGTGGTGTCACATGTGTCTCTTCCGAGTGGAGACATGAAAACCCCATGTGACTCACTAGTCTCTCTCTTTTCTTCCCCAGAAGTTGTGTGTTCCAAATAGTGCACATGCAAGCTGATGGTGTCTCACTGACAACAGTACATTTGTAGGTTGGTAATGAACGTGTATATGCATGTATCTGTTGCTTCTGAGATTTGGGGGTCAGTTGTTCCAGTAGCAGAATGGAGTCTATTATGAGAGATCCAAATGGGAAGGAAGACTTGAAAAAAAGAATCTGTCACATGAATCAGGTACTTTCCGGGGTCTCCTCTTCCTTCTGTGTCTTCATCCCAAGCTACTCCCTCAGGTGGTCAGCTTGCATCCTCTGTTGGGCCTGGCTGGTTCTCAATCACCATTTCTGATTGACCAACAACTAGATCTAAGTCCTGTCTAAGAGGACCCATCCCTGCTGCATCTCCTGTTCCCTTTATATCACTCTGTGCTGACAGTCAGGCTCAGTTTCCCAAATTTGTCTCTTAGCTCTCCTTTGCTCTGAGTTAGTCAGTTCATCATATTTTTACTTTCCTCCAATCCTGTACTAATGAAAAGGAAGCATGTACTTTCTAAACCTCTTCAGTTTATTCATTTTTCCTGAACAAATCTGATTCCTGGATGTAGTGTTCTATGTAGTTAATTAATTTCTTCACCTTTGGGTAAGAAATAATTTTGCTGAATTTTTTTTCCCTCAACTGAAGAAAATAGCACATTCAAAGCCTATCTCCTTGTGACCATGTTACTGAAAGGTATGTGTGTGGGGTCTGGCTGCTCACTGCTTAAAAGCCAGTAAACAGGTCAGGTTGGTGGAAAAGAAAGTTTGCTTTATTTCATATGCTGGTAACTGGCAGGGACAGTGGCAGACATCTGTCCAAAGGCCAATTTTCACCCCCCATGACAAGCAGGGGGTGAGAGTTTTATAGACAAAGTGGTAGGGGAGTTACATGCAGAAATAGTACAGTCATCTTCACATTGGTAATCAGTGGTCTGGTTAGCATCATCTTGGTTGTTTTCAATTCAGTTCAGTTGCTGAGTTGTATCCGACTCTTTGCAACCCCATGGACTACAGCATGCCAGCCTTCCCTGTCCATCACCAACTCCTGGAACTTGCTCAAACTCATGTCCATTGAGTCGGTGATGCCATCCAAAACATCCATTGGTTGTTTTAGGTACAGTTAATCTTTAGTTCTTGGGTGTACTTGTTCCCATTTCTTTGTGGTCAATTCTCAGAATGTGGATGCTCCTGGGTACAGTATGGTCATCAAGTAGTTCACTACTCCACCTGGTGTTTTGTATCTATAAGACAGCTCATCGGATATGGCTCAGAATATTATCTATAACCCTTGAGAAAGAACTAAAGGTCCTTGACTGTGTTTAGTGACTACATTATTATTATTTAGTCTCCTCTGACTGTTTCCCTTTGTTTCCACGTTTCTCACGTCTCCAATTAAACTTATTCTTTGACTTAAGTGTTCCACAGGCAAAAGGCAGGCAGAAGACACGGTGAGGGGGCAAGGATCATAGAGTGCTGCTCTGTTTCAACAACAGCCCTAGGGACCCCCTCGGGGCTTAGAAGGGGCTGGTGCAAGGAGAGGCTCTGAAGACCAAGCTTCATTAACTTCATGATTAATCCACCTCTGCTCAGAGCTGATGCAATTACCAACTGCAGAGCTATTGAGTTCTTGTGGGTGGTGATGCTTAAACCACTTCAACCTAAGGTTAGTGCCTCTGGGGTGGCACTCAGAGCTCAAAGCCTGAGTGATTGCTCAGACTCAAACTCTATGAACCGAGGCTCTATTGCATGCGGAGCTTTGGTGCAGCTGAGTCCTGCCCGTGGACCTGCCTCAGAACACTGGAAATGCAGCAAAATGTGTTCCTCCTTTCACATCAAAGACTCTGTGATCAGATCTCTTTTCCTTGTCATCGAAGGCTTCCCAATCTGGGCATGCTAACCAAGGTCCTGCAGTCTGCAGGCATTGTCTGAGGCCTTGCCGGGGCCCAGGATTGGGGTGAGGCCTGTGCCTGTGTATAAGCTCTATATTCCCCCTCTCTATAACTTAACAGATTCCCAGCTAATATTTATTGAATGGCTGAATGGCACTGTACTAAATGTTGAAAAGAAATTGTCTTGAATATAAAGAAATGTTTCTGAGAACATCATTTAGCTAATATTTTTGATTTAAAGGCAAATGTTTCTGGCAATTAGCAAGGCAAAATTTGATTTTCAAAAACAAACAGCTTATCACCAACAAATATGTCACAGTGAACACTGCAAATCTCTAAGGATACACAAGACAAACCACAAAGTACCTACGTGTGGCTTCTTAACAAGTCTTAATCAAACCCAACTGAGGAGGCAGGATATTCATACGATTTATCATTGGCAGTTTTGTCATTAAAATCACACAGCAATATCACAGGAAGGAAATCTGCAATTAAAAAAGAACAGCTGTACCATTGATATGACATAAGGAAGGAGATGAGGTGCCAAAAGATTTCTTTGGCTTAAAATAACAGACAGCTTAATTAGTCTTTCACTTTTTGAAGGAGAGTCCTCTTGGGCTGATCGTGAAAGATGATGTGGAGACCAGAACAGTTCAACTGTTCTGCACAACAGTTATAACTGTGAACTGATAATTTTGGATAATGTTGCTCTTTGAGTCCCTTCTTGTTACTTTTTATGAATCTACTGTAAGTTTTTATGTTTTTATTGCCACATCGCTCACGTAAAACATCTTAGAGGGACAACAGTATATACTACACTGATCACAAATTAATTCCAATGACGTACAAAAGCTCTACCTTTTTATCCCCTTCTACACTTTTTGTTTTTGATGTCACAATTTACCTCTCTAGATTGTATATCCACTAACAAAATACTTTTCTCTGTAGCGATTTTAATACTTTCTTTAGGCTAAAGCTAACTGGTTAGCACACTGCCATATTACAGTGTTAGAGTATGCTGAGTTGGATTCAATATTTACATTTACAAGTCTGTTGCATATTTTCACTTCTTTCATATAAAAATTAGCATCCTTCATTTAGTTTGAAGAACTCCCCTCAGCAATCTTGTAAGACAAGCTTAATGTTGGTGAATGCCCTCAAATGTTGTTTGTTTGGGAAAGGCTTTATATCGTCTTCATTTATGAAAAACAACCTTCCTGAGAAAATTATTATTGGTTGGTAGGTTTTTTCTTTTCATAAGTTTGAATATATCACCCTTTCTCTCCTGGACTCTCAGGTTTCTACTGAGAAGTCCACTGATATTTTTAAGGGGATTTCTTTTTTGTGAGCATTTACTTTTCTCTTGTTGCTTATAAAATTCTCTCTTTTTCTTGAATACAAGCAATGTGTCTTGGGGATGATCATTTTGAATGAACTCTGAGGAGGGACTTATTAGCTACATGGACTTGGAAGTCTAAATCTCATCAGAGTTGGGACTTGACTGGTATTATTTCTTTAAGTACAATCTCTGTCACTTTCTCTTTCTCTTCTCCTTCCAGGACTGCAATAATGTACAGGTTGTTTATATGAATGTTATGCTATATTACACACAGATTCTTTCACACTTTTTCATTCCTTTTTTTCTTTGTCCCCTGGCGGGGTAACCTCAATGGTCCTGCCTTCTAAGTTACAGAGTCTTCTGCTGTTGTTGATGCTCTCTGTAGCATTTTTCATTGTGTTGCATTTCATTCATTGTAATCTTAAGCAACTGATCCAACCAGTCAATCCTAAAGGAAATCAGTCCCGAATATTCATTGTAAGGACTGATGCTGAAGCTGAAACTCCAGTACTTTGGCCACCTGATGCCAAGAACTGACTCATTGGAAAAGACCCTGATGCTGGGACAGATTGAAGGCAGGAGGAGAAGGGGACGACAGGGGATGAAATGGTTGGATGACGGCATCACTGATTCAATGGACATGAGTTGGAGCAAGCTCTGGGAGTTGGTGATGGACAGGGAAGCCCAACTGCAGCAGTCCATGGGGTCGCAAAGAATAGGACACAACTGAGCCACTGAACTGAACTGAATCTTAAGCAGCTGAATTTCTGTTTGGATCATTTTTCTGTTTCGTTCCTTCTCTTATTCTCTTTGCCTCACTGCAAAACTTGAAGGATCTCTGTTCCCTGACGGGGATTGAATCCAGACCACAGCAGTAAATGCATCGAATCCTAACCACCAAACCATCAATAAATTCCCTGTTTACTTCCTTTTTTATTCTTTCTATCTCTGTAAAAAATTTACTCTGTGGAGTAACTCACCCTAGCTCGACAATTACTGAGCCTGAGCTCTAGGAACCGCAAAGCACAAATAGGAGGTGGCATGGTGCAATCCCTGAAGCCTGCGTGCCTAGAGCCTGTTCTCCACAATAAGACAAACCCGTGCATAGAGAAGCCTGCTGTCCACAAAGAAGAGTAGGGCCTGCTTGCTGAAACTAGACAAAGCCCATGTCCAGCAACAGAGACCCAGTGCAACAAAAATTAAAAACAATAATAATGACGATGAGAAATATTGTTTAATCTTATTTTGTTCATATATTGTCTTCTTGAATTTAATAGTTTATCTGTGTTTCCTTGGAGTTCACTGAGCCTCTTGGTATGTGTGCCTGATTTCATCATATGTCATCTATTTCATCACTTCCCAAGGGAATAGACATGTGAGCTTCCCTGGGAGAAGCCCTGGGCATCTTCCCATCCCCAAGAACAGCCTAGAACTATGAAGACTGCAAGTGTGAGTGTAGGTTGAAGCCTTAGAAACCATCCAGAGTCATCAATCAAGTAACCGGGTGGGTCCAGCTCACAACCAGGCCAGCATTCTCAGGGCTTAAATTAGTTCAGCAGCTTCTCCACATGTCCACAATGGACTTGGTGGTGGGGGGTGCAGGGGGAGTGCTGTGTAAACGTAATCTTTACTTGGCCACTTCTGCATGACAGCTCTCTCTACCCTGAGGAATCACAGCAGGATCACAATTACATTTTCAGTAGTAACCAGATTAAAGCAATCTTGAAGCATCTGAAAATAGATGTTTTCAAAAAAGCCCATTGGCTGAAATTCTTCCTGTGAGAGATCAGTCATATAAGATGCCTCCATCCACGTCTCCGAAAAATAAATAGCCAACTGTTCCTGATCTTTCTGTCTACATCCATTCTTCTGGATCCCCTCTGCCTAGGTCTCCACATTCTTGCCCTCTTGTCCCACCTGAACACAGGGTGTGGGTGAGCATCAGTTTGCCCTCCATCAACTTGAAGATATATATGAACTGATACAATTCACTTAGAAGGAGAGATCCTTGGAGAGACAAGAAATAGCAGCATCCTGAAGAAATAGTAGGAAGAGATGGAGAGGAAAGAATGGATTTATAAGGATTGGATAATCAAACAGACATGGGAGATGAGCAAAGAGGTGTTTGTATCCACTAAAGGAATAAATGAGAGATGAAAAAGGAACAGGTAGTTATGTACAGTTAGATTTTTAATTGGCCTATGAACATTTAGGCAGGATAAGGAAAGTTGTATCCATTCTCTCCCACAAATCAACCTTCCACTTTGAAACCCACATTCAGTCTGGTGTCAAGGAACAAGTTACAAACAGGTGATGTGACATCTCAGGGAGAGCACCAAGGAATGTTCAGAATTGTTTTTGTTTTTCCATGAGTTCATCTTGTTAGGAAGGAGGGTATGAATGTGGACCAAGTTTATATCCTTTTCTTAATAAGAGTGACCTGGAGCATTTGTGAGCTGGGGCAAAATCATGCCCTCATTAGCCTCTAAGACAGGTGAAGGAGCAGGGCAGCTCACTCATCTTGTATTTCCTTTGAGGAAAATGGTGTTTCAGGACCAATCTTCTAAAATCATTTGACATGAAGTTTGTTAAATTAGCATCAGAGCAAAAAGTTAATTTATTCAGAATATCTCATTTTGAGAAATTTCCACATAACACAATTACAGGTCAGCTCTACTCTATTGAAATACAGGCAGTTAGAATATCTGAGGCTTCATCTCATATTTAATAAAGCATCATGGGAAAGTCACTGGGGATGTTCCCAGGGCACTGAATTCAACATCGTCGTACCCAGGGTCTGCTTTCTGCCCCTGGAGCAGCCAAGGGCTCTCTCCTCCTTCCCCAGGATCAGCCACCTCTCTGGAGAAGTTCAGAGAACAGCCTGAAATAGTAAAGAGAAGTTTGATTAGAACTGAGACACAGGGATGGTTTAGAGCCCTATGGTGGAAGGAGTCAAGCAAGTGGTCATGACAAAGCATCCCTGGGACCCATGTTTGGGCAGGGAGGCTCAGGGTATTTCACTTGAGTTATAGTGAGGATGGATCCCAGCTGTCCTCTCAGATCCAGTCCATGTGGTCTCTGGGGCCTCAGCTCATGTGAAAACCCTGCATCGCAGGAGATCTGTGCTCACAGAGGAGCTCTGGGAAGACTTGCATCCAGGCCACACAATAGCAAGGAGATAACCCGCAATGGTAAGAATCATAAAAAATAATTTAAATGTTCTCCTTTCACAGGTGATAGATGTGAATTCTCATTAAGAGGGAGATTGGAGACAGGAAAAATCTGAATTCCTCACTCACAACCCAAGTCTGATCTTGGCTGACTTGACTCCTGTTCCAAATGTCCACAAAGACTATCACAGGTGCAGCCACAGATGGCCCCTCCCCAGAGACCACACAGGCCCTCAGATGGAGAGTTACTCTTTTCTAGAGAATGAGTGCCTTCTCAAAGCTACTGAAATATCTGGAGCAAATTAGATCTTAGCTGATCACAAATTCTGAGTCTATGATCCACCACCATGGCTTAATGTTAAGGTCACCGTATATCATAGACTTTGTACTTATGAATGTTAACATATAAGCAGAGCTCATCTTAAATTATAAACATACTTCACCCAATTCAATACATTTGTTTAAATCTCTACCTTTTATGTATCAGTTCAGTTCACTTCAGTCACTCAGTCGTGTCCGACCAGTGACACCATGGACTGCAGCACGCCAGGCTTCCCTGTCCATCACCAACTCCTGGTTCTTGCTCAAACTCATGTCCATTGCATTGGTGATGCCATTCAAATATCCCATCCTCTGTCATCCCCATCTCCTGCTTTCAAGCTTTCCCAGCATCAGGGTCTTTTCCAGTGAGTCAGTTCTTCGGATCAGGTGGACAAAGCATTGGAATTTCAGCTTCAGCATCAGTCCTTCCAATGAATATTCAGGACTGATTTTCTTTAGCACTGACTGGTTGGATCTCCTTGCTGTCCAAGGGACTCTCAAGAGTCTTCTCCCACACCGCAGTTCAAAAGCATCAAATATTCAGTGCTCAGCCTTCTTTATGGTCCAACTCTCAGATCCATACATGACTACTGGAAAAAAACAGAGCTTTGACTAGACAGAACTTTGTCAGCATAGTAATGTCTCTGCTTTTTAATATGCTTTCTAGGTTGATCATAGCTTTTCTTCCAAGGAGCAAGTGTCTTCTAATTTCATGGCTGTAGTCATCATATGCAGTGATTTTGGAGCCCCCAAAAATAAAGTCTCTCACTGTTGCCACTGTTTCCCTGACTATTTGCTGAGAAGTGGTGGTATAAGATGCCATGACCTTAGTTTTCTGAATGTTGAGCTTTAAGCAAAGTTTTTCACTACCCTCTTTCACTTTCATGAGGCTCTTTAGTTCTTCTGCACTTTCTGAAATAAGGGTGGTACCATCTGCATATCGGATGTTATGATATTTCTCTCGTAATCTTGGTTCCTGCTTGTGCTTCATCCAGCCAAGCATTTTGCATGATGTACTCTGCATATAAGTTAAATAAGCAGGGTGACTCTATACAGCCTTGACATACTCTTTTCCCAATTTGGAACCAGTCTGCTGTTCCATATTCTCTTTTAACTGTTGTTTCTTGACCTGCATACAGATTTCTCAGGAGGCAGGTAAGGTGGCCAGGTATTCCCATTTCTTTCAGAATTTCCCACAGTTTATTGTGATCCACATTGTCAAGGGCTTTGGCATTGTTAATAAAGCAGAAATAGATGTTTTTCTGGAACTCTCTTGCTTTTTTGATGATCCAGCAAAGTTTGGCAATTTGTTCTTTTGTTCCTCTCTCTTTTCTAAATCCAGTTTGAACATCTAGAAGTTCATGGTTCATTACTGTTGAAGCCTGGCTTGGAGAATTTTGAGCATTAGTGTGCTAGTGTTTGAGATGAGTGAAATTGTGCGGCAGTTTGAATGTTCTTTGGCATTGCCTTTCTTTAGGATTGGAATGAAAACTGACCTTTTCCAGTCCTGTGGCCACTGCTGGGATTGCCAAATTTGCTGGCATATTGAGTGCAGCACTTTCACAGCATCATCTTTTAGTATTTGAAATAGCTCAACTGAATTCCATCACCTCCACTAGCTTTATTCATGGTGATGCTTCCTAAGGCCCACTTGACTTTGCATTCCTGGATGTCTGGCTCTAGGTGAGTGATCACAGCATCATGGTTATATGGGTAATGAGGGTCTTTTTTCTATAGGTCTTCTGTGTATTCTTGTCATCTCTTCTTAATATCTTCTGCTTCCATTAGGTCCGTAACATTTCTGTCCTTTGTTGAGCCCATCTTTGCATAAAATGTTCCCTTGGTATCACTAATTTTCTTGAAGAGATCTCTAGTCTTTCCCATTCCATTGTTTTCCTCTGTTTCTTTGCATTGATCACTGAGGAAGGCTTCCTTATCTCTCCTTGCTATTCTTTGGAACTCTGCATTAAAAGGATATATCTTTCCTTTTCTCCTTTCTCTTTTGCTTCTCTTCTTTTCTCAGCTATTTGTAAGGCCTCCTCAGACAACCTTTTTGCCTTTTTGCATTTCTTTTCCATGGGGATGGTCTTGATCCCTGCCTCCTATACACGAACCTCCGTCAATAGTTCATCAGGCACTCCACCTATCAGACGGAATCCCTTGAATCTATTTGTCACTTCCACTGTATAATCGTAAGGGATTTGATTTAGGTTATACCTGAATGGTCTAGTGGTTTTCCCCACTTTCTTCAATTTAAGTCTGAATTTGGCAATACGGAGTTCAAGATCTGAGCCACAGTCAGCTCCCAGTCTTGTTTTTGCTGACTGTATAGAGCATTTCCATCTTTGGCTGCAAAAAATATCAATCTGATTTTCATGTTGACCATCTGGTGATGTCCATGTGCAGAGTCCTGTCTTGTGTTTTTGGAAGAGGGTGTTTGCTATGACCAGTGTGTTCTATCGACAAAACTCTGTTAGCCTTTGCCCTGCCTCACTGTGGACTCCAAGGCCAAATTTGCCTGTTACTCCAGGTATCTCTTGACTGCCTACTTTTGCATTCCAGTCCCTTATAATGAAAAGGACATCTTTTTTGGGTATTAGCTCTAAAAGTTCTTGTGGGTCTTCATAGAACCACAGCTTCAGCTGTTTCAGCATTACTGATTTGGCATAGACCTGGATTACTGTGATATTGAATGATTTGCCTTCATGTATGAGACAGTGCAAATATATTATTAAAACACTTGTTCCACCTTTGAATTTGGTTCACTTCAGTTCAGTCACTCAGTCATGTCTGACTCTTTGCGACCCCATGGACCACAGCACACTGTGCTTCCCTGTCCATTACCGACTCCCAGAGCTTGCTCAAACTCATATCCATCGAGTCAGTGATGCCATCCAGCCATCTCATCCTCTGTCATCCCCTTCTCTTCCTGCCTTCAATCTTTCCCAGGATCAGAGTCTTTTCTAAGGGGTCAGTTCTTCACATCAGGTGGCCAAGGTATTGGAGCTTCTACTTCAGCTCAGTCCTTCCAATGAATATTCAGGATTGATTTCCTTTCAATTGACTGGTTTCATCTCCTTGCCATCCAAGGGACTTTGAAGAGTCTTCTCCAACACTACAGTTCAAGCATCAATTCTTTGGCACTTAGCTTTCTTTATAAATATGCTCAATTAATCAATAAGTTTCTCCTTGGCCATGACACAATGCATGAGGGATCTTAGTTCCTTGAGCAGGGTTGGACCTGGGCCCTAGCAGTGAAAGTGCAGAATCCTAACCTCTGGACTGAAAGGAAATTCCATAATCTATAAATCTTAATGCAAGTATATCACATATAAAGTGAAGTTTATGTCACATTATGGAGACATAAATGCCAAAAGCAGAGTGATTCCTCACTCCCTGCAAGGAGTGTGACAGCATTAAATATGGCATATGGTCAAGATGATGCTACCAGATGTATGAGATTACCTACATTTTGAATCTCTAGGGAGGCTGGGCATTGAGGAGCACACATTCACTCTTTCCAGATAGAAAGATTGCAGGAGATCACCTGATCCCACTCACCTGTCTGCGAGGACCTCACCCCATCCTCCTTCTCTGGGGGCACTTCCTCCTCACTCCCCTGAGAGGCAGGAGGAGTTCCAGGCACTGGGACCTCTTCAACATCATCGTAATTTTCAGCAGGGACATCAGTCCTCAGATCTGGGGGTTCCAAGAGCAGACAAGGGAGTGTATGAAACCACAGTAAGTGGGTTGGTCTGGGGAATACCTAAGATCCCTTCTGACCCAGAGTTTCTGAGTTTCTGAAGAGAGGCATCAGTCACTCCTTGTTTCAAAAGACTTTTTTCTCTAAGACCATGTTTCATTTTGATGTGTCCATAAGCCAAAACATGATTTTACATACCTTCGTATTTTCTGGTGGAAACTACGTATCTCAAAGCAACTCTTCCACCACTGAGCATTGCTAAAGTACTTTGACAAATTGCGCTTTACAGATGTGTTTTTTTTTAAATATTGTGTGCATATTGTGATTCCAGACACAGAGAGACCAGCCCCTACGTGAGACATCACAGAACAGCCAGAGAAGGAGAAGGAAGAACACCATCTGGACACAAGGGATGCCTCTGGTGCATCAGAGGAAAGCCATTCCCCTTAAATATCCTCTCCATGAGGGAAACTCTCCTCCCCAAAGCCCAGCTGAGGCAGGTCCACCTCTGTTTCCTGGAGCGGATCTGTAGTCACTGTTTTCCTCACCATTTCTGGTGTAATACGGCCATTTAGTCAGTGAGTCATCTGATAGGAAACCTCATGTGGAGACAAACATCACACAAAACACAGAATGACCCTCTCCACACCCACGGGACCTGTGTTAAAGGTGAGAAGGGACAGGCCTGGCTTCTGCAGCGTAGACAGAGGCTGGGAGATCACGGGGCTCTGAGAGGCCATCCTGCCACTTTGGAGGAGCCGTCTCTGTGAGACTGGGGCACACATGAGGTCTGCACGTGCTGAGAAGATGCGCACAGCCAGTGGGTGGTGACAACCAGAGGCCCCAGGAGGGCAGACAGAGACACTCACCTGGGCTGCCCAGACCTTCCTTCGGTGTCACAAGGTAATTGAGCTCCTCATACACAGCTTCAGCAAGAGCATCTTCATAGCTGGATAAGGCTGAGAGATTCCCCAGCAGGTAAGAGAAACCGCCCCAGACACCCTGGTCCAGCAGACCCACCCTTCCTCTCCCTGGTGCTCACACGGGGGCTGCCAGGACCTCAGCATCGTCTCCCACCACGTGCACCATGTCAGCACCTTCTCCCCTCGTCTGACCCTGAATACAGCTCAGCACCAACTCTGTCTGGTCTCACAGGAGAGGCCATGACTTATGAGAGTTCATGCCCCAGCCCTCTGTCTACTCAGCCCTGAGAGCTCAGCATGGAGCACATGGAGTCTGCAACTCAGAGCAGAGACCTGGCCCAGGCTCCCCTCCTCACACCTGCCCCATCTCCTGCCTCCACACACACTCCCTGGTCCCCAGTTCCCCCTGCAGCCCACCTCTGCGCTCTGCTCTCCATCTGAGCACCTGAGTCACCAGGATGACGAGGACCAGGAAGAGAAGGGCTCCCAGGATGAGGCAGAGGACCCCAGGCAGGGAGAAGATGCCAGGCAGAGGATTTGAGGTTGTTCTGGTCCCTAAGGAGAACAGGAAAAAGGGCTGGAGATAGTCTTGGGCACAGAGAAATCCCCTGTGTCAGCATTTTCAGGAGCTCCAGACAACGGTGTCCCAGCCTCAGACAGTGTCAGGGCTCCCCCGGGTTTCGTCCTGAGACAAGTCAACTCCACTCTGGCCAGTGTGGCCCCAAGGCAGAGCCGGGGATTGTCAGGGAGCTGCCCTGCCGAGACAGCCTCTGAGGACCCAGCTCATCGTTTCTTCTTGGCTTCAGGAGACAAAGCATCAAACAGTCCAGGGACCCACACCTCACTGATGAAGAGCAACACTCAAGGGCAGGTGGGAGTTCCTTAGATTTTACAACATGGGAACCAGACTTCTTTGGACCCCGGGCATGAGAACTTTGACTCTGGGCATCAAGGCAGGGGATTTCCCCAGTGTAATGCCCTGGCTCCTCCCCAGCAGCCACAGCTCCTCAGATTCTTTCCTCTTTTGAGTTGTCAGGGAGCCCACAGAACAGGTCGCCAGTATTTGAGTATTCTCTCCTGCCTAGGCATGGATCACAGTACCTGCTTTTGTCGCGGGCAATGCTGTCCTTACACCTAAAGAGAAAAACAGCAGTGTGGGGAAGAGGAATTGGCCAGAACGCAGGGCAAACCATTTTTCCCTCCTGAGCCTGAAATCACCCCTCAGTTTCCACAACAGCAGTCTCCAGTCCTCCCAGCTCCCCGGTCCTAGATCAAAGCCCCAGCACCCAGATACTCTGAACACAAACTCCACACCACCCCTGGCCCAGCCCACTGCCCCTGCACTGCCCCAGTTCACCGAGGACGGACCCCGCGCCCCTCACTCACCAGAGCACCTCACACCAGCATCCTCCTCATGCTTGCAGTCGCTCTGCCCCCAGGGATCCGCAGCACAGTCCCACAGGGAGGGCTCCCGGCCCCTGCACCGCACCTCGTCCAGCCAGATGCTCCCGTTTCCAGGGCCAAACGCCGCGGCCCGAACGGCTTCCAGGGCCGGGCCACAGCCCAGCTGCTGACACACCACCTCGGCCTCTGCCAGGCTCCAGGAGTCATCGCACACGGTGCCCCAGGAGCCGCCGTGCCAGACCTCCACCCGCCCTGAGCACTCGCTGTCTCCTGCCCTGAGCCGGAGCTTCTCTCTGTCTGAAAAGGCAGCAGCCCCTCCTGTGACTCCCCTGGTGGGAGGAAGGAGCCCCTGGGGCCCTGGGGAGGGGGCGGGGCTGAGGTACCTGTGCAGGGGGCAGCAGCTGGACAGCTCTTGGCTCTTCTTTCTGCAAACAACAGGGAAACAGTGGATCAGGGACAGCTGGGCGTGGTCTTGTCCCCAAATAAGATTATCTAAGGTCTGACTCAGTGCAAAGGACACATGAAAACACAGGTTCATTATCTCCTGGGCTGAAACATTCACTGCATCTGATCACCAGCTGAAATTACTTTAAATATTTACTTGTTAATCAGTCTTCACATGCCACAGCAAATATAAACACAGACATCTACGAATGTACACACCCCTCTGAATGAAAGTTCCACTAGAGGAAGGACCTTGTATATCTTATCTATGCCATGTTTCTGCTGTTAGGACCGTGCCTGCACATTGTATGCACTCATTCACCAAATATCTATGGAAAACCATTTCTAAATACCAGATAGTGGCTGGATAAATATTTATTAAATGAATGAATAGACAAATAAAATTCAGTGAAATAAAATTTGTTTTTCTTAAATTCATACTAATCAGTGAAATAGTAAACCAAATATACATTAATGGTAACAGTCTATGATAATAGTTCATATTAAAAATAATCAGTCCAGAAGCACAGAGTCAATTTATATTCAAAATCTCATGTACATAATTTTAATGGAAAAGTATTAGATAGATTATAAACTACTCTTACCTATTATTCAGTGTGACAAGTGGGCAAGTGAAGACTACTGTTGTAAAAGGGAACTCTCTTTTCAAAATTTATTTTTAATTGGAAGATAATTGCTCCACAATGTAGTGTTGGTTATGTGCGTGTGTGTGTTAGTTGCTCAGTCATGTCCAACTCTTTCTGACCCCATGGACTGCAGCCCCCCAGGCTCCTCTGTCCATAGGATTTTCCAGACAAGAATACTGGAGTGGATTGCTATTCCCTTCTCCACTGGATCTTCCTTACCCAGGGATCAAACCCAGGTTCCCACACTGCAGGCAGTTTCTTTGCTCTCTGAGCCACCAGAAAAGTCTGTAGTGTTGGTTGGGAATCTCTTAAAAAGAGATTTTCTTTCCTGTATGCTTACAGGAAAGACTTCGTAGAATTCTGAGAAGATATATGTACACACATATGTACACACTGAGTAAGCCAGAGATTTTTTGCAATAGTCAAAAAAAGCCTACTGAGAAAATTTGTATTTTATATTTTTTTAAAGAATACATACAACTTGCCAATAGGTACATGAAAACGTGCTCAACACTACTAATCATCAGAAAATACAAATCAAAACCACAACAAGATATCACCTCATATCCTGTAGAAAGGCTTTTATCGAAAAGAAGCAATAACAGGAGTTGAGGAGAATATGAAGAGATAGGAAAGCTTTTGCACAGTTAGAGGGAATGTAAGTTGATGCAGCCCCTATGGAAACAGTATTGAGGTGCATCAAAAATTAAAAATAGAACTGCCATATGATTCAGGAATTTTACTTTGGAGTATTTCTCTGAAGGAAAGAAAAACACTAACTTGAAAACCCAATGTTCACTGCAGCAACATATGTTCAGTTGCTAGGTTGTGTCTGACTCTGCAACCCCATGGACTGCAGCACATTAGGCTCCTCTGTCCTTCACTATCTCCCAAAGTTGGCTCAAATTCATGCCCACTGAACTGGCAATGCTATCTAACTATCTCACCCTCTGTGGCCCCCTTCTCTTTTTGCCTTCAGTATTTCCCAGCATCAGGGTCTTTTCCAATGAGTCAGTGCTTCTCATCAGGTGGCCAAAGTATTGGAGCTTCAGCTTCAGCATCAGTCCTTCCAATGAATATTCAGAGTTGATTTCCTTTAGGATTGATTGCTTTGATCTCCTTGCTGCCCAAATGACTCTCAATTCAATTGTGGCATCCAAGCACCACAATTCAAAAGAATCAACTCTTTGGCATTTGGCTTCTTCTATAACCCAGCTATCACGGCCACATACGACTACTGGGAAAAATGTAGCTTTGACTATATGGACCTTTGTTAGCAAAGTGATGTCTCTGCTTTTTAATACTCTGTCTAGTTTTGTCACAGAGGAGCAAGCCTCTTTTAATCTCATGGCTGCAAACACCGTCAGCTGTGATTTGGGAGTCCAAGAGAAGAAAATCTGTCACTGTTTCCACTTTCTCCCCTTTTATATCCCATGAAGTGCTGATGATCTTAGTTTTCGGAATGTTGAATGTTGAGCTGTAAGCCAGCTTTTTCACTCTCCTCTTTCACCCTCAACAAGAGGCTCTTCAATTCCTCTTCACTTTCTGCCATTAGAGTGGTATCATCTGCATATCTGAGGTTGTTGATATTTCTCACAGCAATCTTGATTCCAGCTTGTGATTCTTCCAGCCAGGCATTTCCTATGATGTTCTCTGCATATAAGTTAAATAAACAGGGTGACAATATACAACCTTGACGAACTCTTTTCCCAATTTGGAACCGGTTGGTTGTTTCATGTCCAGTTCCAACTGCTGCTTTTTGACCTGCATACAGGTTTCTCAGGAGGCAGGTAAGGTGCTCTGGTATTCTCGTCTCTTTAAGAATTTTCCACAATTCATTGTGATCCACATGGTCATAGGCTTTATGTAGTCAATGAAGCAGACGTTTTTCTGAAATTCTCTTGCTTACTCTATGATCCAACAAATGTTGGCAATTTGATCTCTGGTTTCTCTGCCTTTCTAAACCCAGCTTGTAAATCTTGGAAGTTCTCAGTTCACTTAGTGCTGAAGCCTAGCTTGAAAGACTTTGAGCATAACCTTGCTAGCATGTAAAATGCGCACAAATGTGCAGTAGTTTGACCATTCATTGGCATTGCCCTTCTTTGAGATTGAAATGAAAACCGACCTTCTTCAGTCCTGTGGACGCTGATGAATCTTCCAAATTTGCTAACATATTAACTGCAGCACTTTAACAGTATTACCTTTTAGTATTTTATAGCAATATATATGAGTCAAACAATGTAAGTCTTCACTGAGGAAAGAATAAAGAAAATGCAATATAGACATATATCCACCCATAAAAAAGAAGAAAATCTTGCCAGTTTCAACAGCATGGATGGACCTTGAGAGCATTATGCTAAGTGAAACAAATCAGACAGAGAAAGAAAAATACCATATAATCTCATTTATATGTATAATCTTAAAACAAAAAGGAAGTTCAGAGATGCTGAGTAGTTGGTGGCTGCCAGAGGTGGGGGATTTGGTGTGGGCAAAGGTAATCAAAAGGTATAAATTTGAATTATAAAATTAATAGGTGAAGAGATATAACATACAGTAAGGTGACTACAGTGAATAGTGTATTGTTTATTTGAAAGATGGTGAGAAAATGCATCTTAAACATTCTCATCATGTAAGAAAAATATTTAACTATATATATATGGATATATATATAGATATAGACATAACTAGACTTACTGTAGTGATCATTTATCAATACACACAAACATATAAGCATTCTGTTGTACACAGCAAAAAATATAATGTTGTATCAATTATATCAATTAAAAATTTTTAATAAAGCAAGTTTGGAACATGTAGATTAAATTAGCTTCATCCAAACTTCATTTTATAAACTCAACTTAATTCACTTAGATTTTAAAATATCAAATCTCACTAATAACATCCTACAGAATTGGACAAACACAGAAACAGATATAAGTCACCTGCACATGAGATGTAGGCTTCCTCCTTTGGAGAGCATGAACTGTATTTCCATGGGCCAGAAGGACACTGCCAGAGAGAGGTATCTGTTTTCCGACACTGAATCAAATCTACCCACCGGGGTCTAGAACCTTCCCTGAGACCAACAGACGTGTTGAGACTTCCACTGTCCCCACAGCCAAGCTGTCTGCAGATGATGGACACGGTGACCTCATCCATGGGGCTGTGGCAGACACTGCCCCAGGTCCCGTTGTAGAAAACTTCCAGCCACCCAGCACACTGCTGGTCCTCGCTGACCATCCTGAGGGCCAGGAACTCTAAGATTGAAATGGAGAAGACAGGACACAGTGAGCCCTGCACTCAGTGCTCCGGGTTTTCCTCTCTCCCAAAATTGTGAACACTCATCTGTGACCTAGCTGAGGAAGTAAATCCACTAGATGACCAGAGTGAAACTTGTCTCCTTTTTACTTGACTTTGTCCATTTATGTCTGACTTTCTAAATATTTCTACCACCCTGATGTGGTGGATATGAACTGAGAGGAAGACCAACCCGGACACCTGCAGGGAGAGGGAGCTGACTCCTGCTTCCTGACAAAACATCTAAAAGAGTGTATGAAAGGGATGTGATGTGGACAGTGTGGAGGCAGATAGAATAATGGACCCACAAATGTCTACATGGAACCTGTGTCTATGTTTCCTTATCTGGCAAAAAGGACTTTATCTATGTGATTAAAGTATGGCCCTTGGGATGGTAAGACTAACCTGAAATATGGTGGATTAACCACCTGAGCACAGTCTAATCACATTCTTAGACTCACTATCCTTTAAAGTGGAATCCTTTTCCTCGTTCTGGCTAGAGGAAGATGTGAATATGGATAATGGATAGAGAGGTGGAGCATTGTTCGTCTGATGATGAACAGAATGGCATAATTAGTGAAGGAAGGCAGGCAGTTTCTAGAAGCTTGAAAAGACAGGAAACAGATTCTTTCTCAGAGGCTCAAAAGTGATGTGGCCCTGCTGAAACTTTTATCACAGTCCAGTGAGATCCCTGCTGGACATCTAAGCTACAGAAGTGTAAGGAAATAAATATATTGCTTTCAACCAGTAACAATGTGGCAATTTGTTATAGATCAAACGAAAACTAGCACAGTGGCTTTAAGACTTCTCTACCATATGTACCAGAAGGGTGAGCCCTGATTTCAAAGAAAAACTGTGAGAAAAGGCTCTGCCAGGAAACACTACTGAGAAGAAAGGACCAGAATCTCAGCTGCTTCAGGAGGCAGTGAAAGGACCTCGTCTTCACGTCTGCTGGAAAGACGCGCTCCATGGCAGGAAGGCTCCTTCTCTAGTCCTTTCAGCATCTCTCCCTCAGGGCTCAGAACCCCGTTCTTCAGAGCCCCACCCCTCCCCCAAACTGTGGACAGTGTGGAGTGCTGACCTGAGCAGACGACCCCTGCATCCTCCTTGTGTCTGCAGTCGTGCCGTCCCCAGCCCCGGGAAGGGCACCTCCACACGTGGGACTCCTTTCCTGTGCAGTTCAGGTCGTCCAGCCAGATGGGCCCTGACCCTGCCCCGAAGTGAGCAGATCCCATGGCATTGAGGGCGTCTCCACAGCCCAGCTGCCTGCACACCACGCGGGCATCCTCCAGGTCCCAGCCGTCATCACAGATGGTGCCCCAGGAGCCCTGCTCAAGGATCTCCACTCTCCCGGCGCAGGGACCGCCCCCGTCCACCAGGCGGAGCTGTCTGCTGTCTGAGGAGAGAGAAATGGGACAATGGGGCGGTGACCTAGGGAATGAGAAGGGTCTTCTGTCCTGTGGGACCCTCACCTGAGCAGTAGGGGGCGCTCTCCTCTGAGGATGCAGAGCCTGTTGGTTCAGACACAAAGTGGTTGCACCGGGGCAGCACCTGGGTCTGGTTTCCTGAAGAAACAGCGATGATTAGAGGGTTGGGAGGGTTAAAGAACAGGAAAGTCAGTTAAACTAAATAATTTTTAGCAGGGGAGGAGAGTTTGGGGGAAAATGGATGCATGTATATGTATGGCAGAGTCCCTGGCTGTTCACCTGAGATTATAACAACATTGTTAATCAGCTATACCCCATAGAAAGTAAAAAGTTCAAAAGAAAAAAAAAAATTTTTAAATAATGACCTAGTGATGGAGCTGAGATGAAAGCTGTAATATACCAGTGAAGTTACCATAATCTTAGTGTTCTCTTTCTCTATGAAGAGCCCTGGTCCTGACAATGGCACAATTCCTGTTTTAAGCCAAGCTTTGCCTTAAGAATGAGTTAAATAAGTTGTTCTATCCTTAAGTCTATCCCTTAAATAGAAGAAGCAAAACAATATCCTTTCTGAAGGAGTTGTACAGTTTTTTATCTACAATGTTTGTGGGAAGACCCAGAGGAATCGGGTGGAGAGGGAGGTGGGAGGGGGGATCGGGATTGGGAATACATGTAGATCCATGGCTGATTCATATCAATGTATGACAAAACCCACTGGAAAAAAATAATAATAATAAAAAAAAAGAAAAAAAAATACTTATATAAAAGACACCTCATGGAAAACCAAGAGGAAAAAGAAACATTAAAAAATTTCCCAGGGTATTTGGTTCTTAACATTACCTGACAGAGAATTTATTTTATTTAATTTTATTAATTTTTATTTGCGTATAATCACTTTACAATGTTGTGGTAGCTTCTGCTCTACAGCAAATTTAATAAGTTATACATATACATATGGGCTTCCTAAGTGACCCAGTGGTAAAGAATCTGCCTGCCAAACAGGAGACTGCGGTTGCATCACTGGGTTGGGAAGAGGCTTTGGAGACAAAAATGGCAATCCATTCCAGTATTCTTGCCTGAGAAATCCTATGGACAAAGGAGCATGGCAGTCCATGAGGTCACAGAAGAGTCAGACACAACTCAGTGACTAAACAACAACAACTACACACACACACACACACACACACACACACACACACATATATATATATATATATATATATATATATATATATATATATATATATATATATATCCCCTCTTTCTTGGATTTACTTCCTATTTAGGTCACCATGGATCACTGAGTAGAGTTCCCTGTGCTATAAAATAGGTTATTATTTATCTACTTATGTGTGCGTGCATGCTAAGTCACTTCAGTCGTGTCTGACTCTGTGACACTACGGATTGTGGCCCGTCAGGCTCCATGTCTATGGGATTCTCCAGGCAATATCTATTTTATACTTGGTATCAATTGTGTAGGGCTTATGAGTCTGGTGGCTCAGACAGTAAAGAATCCCCCTGCAATGCGGGAGACCTGGCTTTGATCCTTGGGTTGGCATGTCCCCTAGAGAAGGGCATGGCAACCCACAGCAGTTGTACCAATTTACATACTCATATGTAGGAGGATTCCCTTTCCTGTTCATCCTCTCCAGCATTTATTCTTTGTAGATTTTTAAATGATAGACATTCTAACTGGTGTGAAGTATTACCTGACTGTAGTTTTGACTTGCGTCTCTCTAATAATTAGTGATGTTGTATTTGTTAGCCATCTGTATGTCTGGAAAATGTCTCTTTAGGTCTTTTTCCCATTTTTTCATTGGTTTGTTGGGTTTGCTGATATTGAGTTGTTTGTGTATTTTGAAGATTAACCCCTTGTTAGTTGCTTCATTTACAAATATTTTCTCCCATTCTGAGAGTTGTCTTTTTGTTCTGTTTATGGTTTCCTTTGATATGTAAAAGCTTTTAAGTTTAATTAGGTCCTTTTTAAAAAAATTTTTTTTTGTTTTTATTTTCTTTAGGAGGTTGATCAAAAAAGATCTTGTTCCAATTTATGTCAAAGAATGTTCTGCCTATGTTTTCCTCTAAGAGTTTTATAGTCTGACAGAGAATTTAAATAGCCATGATTAAAGTTCACAAAGTATTCATTAACATGATGTGTATCTTGGCAGAGAAATGATAACAAAAACAAATGAAAATTCTACAACTGAAAAAGTTAACCGCTGAAATTAAGGACTAGAGAATGAGTGCATCAGCACATTAGATTGACATAAATTAGAAATAGTAAAATGGAAGATCAGAGGATAAATATTCCTCTCTTTAGAAATGCTGGTCATATGGTAAGTGCCTAGTTAATAATGCTATATAACAAAATCTCCCCCCAGACTTAGCAGTTGAAGGAATTTATTTTTTAATTTTGCTCATGATTTCCTGGGTCAGTAACTTGGGAAAGACTCAACTGGGCAGTTCTATCTTTGGGGTTTCTCATGTGGTTGCACTTAGATGTCATCTGGGGCTGACATCTCTAAAGCTTTGAGTGAACTGTGGTTTTGTAAGGAAATTCCCAGAAGTATTTTTGTTGTTGTTGGGAGGGAGGGATAAAGGAGCATCATGTCTGCAACCTAATCCAGACAGATTTTACACACTCAGGGAAAAACAGGGCAGGAGAGGGACAAATAAGGAGAGAAAGGGAAAGCTAGAACAAGAGAGAGAGAGAAAAGAAAGAGGGATGAAAGCAAAATACTAATCTAACATTTGGGGAATCCAGGTAAAGTTCAGAGAGAATTCATTCCTAGAAAACCTTCACTAAAGGAAATACTAATAACATCAAACCCATAAAATGCCTAGGAGAAAACCTAGTTAAACATGTGCAAAACATCTGAGAGAAATTCAAGACCTAACTGAATGAAGGGATATATTTTGTCAGTGAATTGGGAAACTCAATGTTGTCAAAGTCAGTCATTCTCAAATTTATATACAGATTAAATCTAACCTCAATCAAATTCCCTTGTGTGTTTGTGTGTCTGAAACATGACAAGCCGATTCAAACTTTATGTTGCTATTGTTCAGCACTCAGTCGTGTCCGACTCTTTGTGACCCCAAGGACTGCAGCACACCAGGCTTCCCTGTCCATCATCAAATCCCAGAGCTTGCTCAAACTCATGTCCTTTGAGTCAGTGATGCCATGCAACCGTCTCATCTTCTGTCATCCCCTTCTCCTCCTGCCTTCAGTCTTTCCTAGCATCAGGGTCTTTTCTAGTGAATCAGCTCTTTGCATCAGGTGGCCAAAGTACTGGAGCTTCAAAAATGTATACAACATACAAAAACCAAGAATGACCAAAGCAGTTGGCAAGAAAAGCAACAACATAACTTCTTTAAATTAAAGTTACCCAGACTTACTATGTGTGCTTAGTCAGTCAGTCGTTTCCAACTCTTTGTGACCCAATAGACTATAGCCTGCCAGGCTCCTCTGTCCATGGGGATTCTCCAGGCAAGAATACCGGAGTGGGTTCCCATGCCCTTCTCCAGGGGATCTGCCCAACCGAGGGATCAAACCCAGGTCTCTCGCCTTGCAGTCAGATTCTTTACTGTCTGAGCCACCAGGGAAGGTTTAAGACTTACTATAAAGTTACAATAATTAAAAAAAATACAGTACAGGTGCAAGGAGAGACAAAGGATACAGTGGAACAGAATAGAGAGTCTAAAAAATGTATTCAGACATATGTGCCCTTTTGCTTATCACAAAGGTGACACGGCAGTGGGGAATAGTCTTTTCAGAAAAAGATTTTGAGTCAACTGGATGCCCATATTAAAACATGACACTTGACCCTTATCCTACACAGACATCAATCCTAGAAGCAAAGTACAATTATATGCAAAAAAAAATGTAATTACACTTCTGTGATATATTCTCAGAGAACTTTTTTGTGATTTTGGAGTAGACAAAGTTCATTTTGGAAGGATAAAAGGAGCTCTGTGGATTGGAACAATAGACTGGTTCAAAACTGAGACAGAAGTACATCAAGGCTGTATATTGTCACTTTATTTATTTAACTTATATGCAGAGTACATAAATGCCCAGCAAAATGCTGGGCTGGATGAAGCACAAACTGGAGTCAAGATTGCTGGGAGAAATATCAGTAACCTCAGATATACAGATGACACCACCTTTATGGCAGAAAGTGAAGAGAAATTAAAGAGCCTCCTGATGAAAGTGAAAGAGGAGAGTGAAAATGTTGGCTTAAAACTCAACATTCAAAAAACTAATAACATGGCATCTGGTCCCATCACTTCATGGCAAAAAGATAGGGAAACAGGGACAGACCTTATTCTTGGGCTCCAAAATCACTGCAGATTATGACTGCAGCCATGAAATCAAAAGATGCTTGCTGCTTGGAAGAAAAGTTATGACCAACCTAGACAACATATTACAAAGCAGACATTACTGACAAAGGCCCATCTAGTCAAAGCTATGATTTTTCCAGTAATCACGTATGGATGTGAGAGTTGGACCAGAAGGAAAGCTGAATGCTGAAGAACTGATCCTTTTGAACTGTGGTGTTGAAGAAGACTCTTGAGAGTCCCTTGGATGACAAGGAGGTCTAACCAGTCAATCCTAAAGGAAATCAGTCCTGAATATTCGTTGGAAGGACTGATGTTGAAGCTGAAGCTCCAATACTTTGGCCACATGACAGGAAGAACTGACTCATTGGAAAAGACCCTGAAGCTGAGAAAGATTGAAGGCAGGAGGAGAAGGGGACAATAGAGAATCACATGATTGTATGGTTTCACCACCTCAATGGATATGAGCTTGAGCAAGCTCCAGGAGATGGTGAAGGACAGGAAAATTTGGCGTGCTGCAGTCCATGGGGTCACAAAGAGTCGGACATGACTGAGTGACTGAACTGAACTGACTGACTGAAGGAGCACTACATGTACAGAGAAAAAGTCGATAAGTCAAACCTATGATGCGTAACTTGACTCATTTAAGTACAGCATGCCATTAAGAAAATAAAAATATAAGACAGAATTAAACACACAAAAATCATAATAAATATTTCTTCCAAAAGTCATCATCATGGTAATTTGCACCATTATATTTCTAATAGTCAAGAACTGGAAATAAACTCAAATCTCTGCCATTAGTTGAATGGTTTAGTGCGTGGTCATGTGATCATTCAAAGGAATACTCTATAATAATAAAAATGAATACAATGTTGCCATAAACAACATCATGAGTGAATCTCAAACACAGTTTGGAGTCAAAGCAATTAGACACAAAAGAAAACATATGTATGGTTTTACATAAAGTTCAAAACCTGAGAAAATACTCTGTGGAAGTACAAGTCTTAGGTAAGCAGTCCTCCCTGGAGAAGAGGAGGACACAGCTATTGGAAGGCAATAGTGATTCTATGGTGCTATGAATGTTCTCTTTGTAGATCTAGGTTGGGGAACATGACCTAGGTATACACTTATTGTTTGTACTTTTTTCTCTGTTATTATCCTTAAATAATAATGTTTCATAAAAAATATTATTCGTCTAGGCGTTTCTTTCCCTGACATAGCACTTCTTAGCATTTCTTAGCACTTCTTTCCCCTGAAAAAATGAGTGAACAATGAGAATGTTATGGAGCAGGACCTAACGGAGCCTTCTCAGGACAGCCCACCCTCATGTCCTCCACCTGCCTGTTTGTAGAAAAACCTAGCTAAAGAATAAATTTAATCACAGAAATGAAAAAAAATTCAGAAACAAAAGAAAACAGTCAAATAGGACAAAATAATAATAGTTTAGCCCTAAACAAACTCAAGGACTTTTAGTTCCTTCTCATGGGCTATAGATAACATTCTGAGCCATATCTTTTGAACTACTTTGCTGATAGTGAAATCCCAAATAGGTGGTAGCAAAAAAATTACATGATGACCAGACTAGTGGGTTGCCATTTCCTTCTTCAGGGGATCTTCCCAACCCAAGGATCAAACCCAAGACTCTTGTATTGCCGGCCGATTCTTCACCATCTGAGCCAACAGCAAAACCCATAATCTTCATCTTATGGAAAATACACAATTCCAAGAATCGGCCTCAAGGAAATGGGAACAGACCGACACTAGAACTGATGATTAACTGTAATTCAAACAACAAAGGTGACACTGATCAGACCTATTTCAAGATGATTGTCAAAGCTGGCTGTGCTATTCTGCAGGTAACCTGTCCCCTACCTCCACCTGTGCACTCCAGAAATTCCCATTTAAAAACTCTTGCCCCTGATCAGCAAGGGGGAGCTGGTTCTTTGGTACATTAGTCCTCTGTCTCCCCAGAACTGCTGGTTTCCTCAATAAAGCTGTCTTAATTTTACCTCACACTCATCTCTCACTGTTGGATTCTTGAGTAATGAGCAGCTGAAACCTGAGTTCAGTAACAAGATTAAACATTTCATTACAGAATCTCTTTCTTTTTAAGCCTGTTTTCCCTTACTCTCCGCTCTGGGGAAATTTCACTCCAGGAGCATCCTAAGTACAGTAGCCCTACCCTGTCTTACCTGAGCAGACCACAGAGGCCGTGTTGCCATGGGAACAGTCAGAACCACCCAGGGCAGTCACAGGGCATTGCCACAGGAAGGACTCAGTCCCTGAGCAGTGAAATCGGGCTTTCCAGAGTCGATCACTTCCTTCTGCTCCATTTGGGGTGGAGATGGCAACTCCACAGCCGAGCTGACGACAGACAACATTGGCATTGGCCAGACTCCAGTGGGAGGCACAGAGAGCTCTCCATTGTCCAGAAATATTCATCTCCACCCGCCCCTCACACCTAGAGGTGCCGTTTTTCATGAGCCGGATGTCTGTGTACACTGATAGAAAAAGACAGGATTTCAGCAAAATCTGATTTCTTTTTTAGCTTGAACTGAGTGTACACAGAGGTTAAGTCCTGCCGTGCATCTCACCTGAACAGACAACCTGAGCAGCTCCACTGTGCTGACACCTGCCCCCTGGACAGGGCACTCTGGGGCAGAACCAGAGCTTAGGCTCCTCCCCCTCACACCTGAACTCTTCAGTCCAGACGCGGTCATCGGACTCTCTGAATGCCACATGTCCCAGGACAGACACAGCCTTGCCACACCCCAGCTCTGCACAGATGACCTGGGCAGTGGGGAGTGTGAAGTTCCCATCAGACACTGGGGTCCAGGCTTCTCCAAAACGCACTTCTACTCGCCCTGAGCAGGGTCCATCCCCTCCAGCCAGACGCACAAATCCTAAGACAAACAAAGAACGGCAAACCCAGTGAGTGTTCATGAACCTGGCGTGACAATTGGAAACATCTCACAGGCAATGGTGGGAAAGCTTTACGTTCCAACAGTGAAATAAGAGGGGATAAGAAGAGAGATTTTGACTATCATTGTCAAATTGCATTTTCATGAGGAAGATTCTGAAGAGGTATCCAGAAGGACTGCAGGGTCAGTTTGGAATGGCTGAATCCTGAGAATATATATTTTGGTTAGGAATGTTAATTCTTATCTGGGGGCCTGGAAACTACAAGACCCAAAGAAACTGCACAGTGATAGACATTCAAACGTGGGTACAGAGCTGAACTGAAAGTGAAGAATGTCCATGGGATTCAAGAGGTCAGAGGCCTAAGAGCCAGAGAAGTTTAGAAAGTCATCCTGAGATTTCTGGGGCTAGAATTCTGGCCAGTTTTCTCTGAGCCAATATTCAAGTCACTGAGGATGGGAACATCATGTGGGCTGGATCTGAATGCAGGCATTAGGTTACAATTAGGTAACCTAATTGAGAAAGAAGCTGTTCACAGGTAAGTTTGGAAATGACGAAAGCTCAGAGAGTCATAGGAGAGGGCGGGAATGATCCTAGCCACCTTTCTTAAAAACCTAAGATTTATGAACACACCTGAGAGAAAGTGAAGTCTCAGTAGGATTATGCAAGACAACTGAGTTAGTTGATTACTTCATCCTAGACATGAGATCCTTAGCAAATGTGAAGGAGTGATGATAATTTAATGTATTCTAACCCTATCTATATGTCAACTTCATTTTCCTTTCCTCTTTGGATTTCTGAGATAATAAGCCAGCAAGCTATGCAAAAGGAGAGTGAGAGGAAGAGAGCAGAGAGCAAGCAAGCCATATGTATTTTAGAGAAATCTAAATTGCAAAAGCCTCCATAGGGATGAAACATAGATATGGAAACCAAATACTTGTTCAACAAGTTTTCAACATCTTTTATCCCCTGTGCTTCTCCCATTTGCCACCTAATACTGCTACACTTTCCCAATTCCCCCAGTGCAGAAAGGAAGAAACGATCTTAAGAGCTACAAATAGATGGAAAGGACACTCCAAAAGGGAAGAACTTCTGTAGGGAGTGAGGTGCGGTGAGTGGTATGTTAAACAAGGAGTGGACGGAGTATGAGAGAGAGACCAAAGAAAAGACTCATGATCATGATTTCATCCTTCATGGACCATATTTGGACAGAGAAAAAGGTAATCCAATGGGAAAAAATCCCTGCAAATCAAAAAGAACAATTTTTAAAATAATTTGCCTGGTTTCTGAGTGTGCTCATGGTTATTTACGTACATGGTGGAATGTGTCCTGGAAAAGGACTCTAATTGCATAAGTATGTGAACTTTGGAGCCTCAGAAAGAATGATGTAAAAGAATAAAAATCTACTATAGAAAGCAGGAGAGAACAGAAAAGACACCACAGAAATTAAAGAATTGAAGGATTAGCTTGACCACTGATATAAGAATGAATGATGAGAGAGAGGATGATCTCTTGCCTTTTATATTTTTCCATTTCCATCTACCCAGATTAGGACTCCTAGTCTCCTCTGGCTGGGAATTTGGTCACAGGCTACACATTCTAATTAAAGCATTTTTATTTAACTGGTTGTTTTTGTTGCTCAGTCACTCAGTCGTGTCCAACTCTTTGTGACCCTATGGCCTGCAGCACTCCAGGCTTCCCTGTCCTTCACTATCTCCCTGAGTTTACTCAAACTCATGTCCATTGAGTCAGTGATGCCATCCAACCATCTCATCCTCTGTCATCCCCTTCTGCTCCAGTTTTCGATGTTTCCCAGCCTCAGTGTCTTTTCCAATCAGTCGTTTCTTCTTATCATGTGGCCAAAGTATTGGCGCTTCAGCTTCAGCATACACCCTTCCAGTGAGTTATTCAGGGTTGATTTCCTCTAGGATTAACTGATTTGATCTCCTTGCTGTCCAAGGGACTCTCCAGAGTCTTCTCCAGCACCACAGTTCAAAACCATCAATTCTTCAGTGCTCAGCCTTCTTTATGATCCAACTCTCACTTCCATACATAACTACTGGAAAAAAAACATAGCTTTGACTATATGGACATTTGTCACAAAGTAATGTCTCTGCTTTTTAATATGCTGTCTAGGTTTGTCATAGCTTTTCTTCCAAGGAGCAAGTGTCTTTTAATTTCATGACTGCAGTCACAGTCTGCAGTGTTTCTGGAGCCCAAGGAAATAAAGTCTGTTGCTGTTTCCATTGTTTCCCCATATTTTTGTCATGAAGTGATGGGACTGGATGCAATGATGTTAGTTTTCTGAATGTGGAGTTTCAAGGCAGCTTTTTCACTCTTCTCTTTCACTTTCATCAAGAGGCTCGCCTCTGTTCCTCTTTACTTTCTGCCATTAGACTGGTGTCATCTGCATATCTGAGGTTATTGATATTCTTATTTTAATTCTATGAGATTAAAAATTCAGAAAGAACAAGAAAAAAGTATATCTTGTATTCTGTTTAAATACCCTGATACATGTGAAATATTCAAATATGTGCTGAATAATCAATAAAGTCTTATACATATCAAGATAGAGACTTCTGAGATATAGTATATCGTTTTTATTTTCTACTTGATTTTAAAATTTATATGGAAGAATATGTGCATGAAAATTCCAAGAAACTTATTAAATAGAAGGTTGATATAAGTAAAGATATTAAATATAGTAAAGACATATCCTTGTCTGGTCTCTTGCTGTGTAGGACACATCCTGTGTCCTTAGGCACACATAGCATCCTCCATACCACACCTGGCCCCTCAGTGCTGCTCAGAGAACCTCACAGTTACCTTCATCAGCTCCCATTGCCATTCTCCTTCCTTCCAGCTACTATAAAACCTTTTCCACCTTCTTCAAAAATTATATGCGTCCACTAACTCCAAATAAGTCCCCAAACGCAATTCTCTTATATCATTGAAGTCATCAAATATAAACTATATAATCTCTTAACACAAAACACAGAAATTCAAGTTTTATTGCCTCCACCTTTGACTTGCCAGTGCATGGTTAAGTGTTCCTCCAAACTATGCATTTATACAGATATTCTAAAGGAAAAATTGGAGAGAGAGACTTTTCTAGTAACAATGGAAGAATATGTGACTCAGAGCATTTCATCAACAATTCTCTACCATCAAAGAACTATGAACATTTATGTCTAAATTTGCAAAGGAAATTTGAAATCTGGCACAAATCCATAAGAATCTCTGATCTGTTAAATGATAACCCCTGTAGGGGTACCCTCTATATATGTAAAATATGTCCTCCTATAGTAGGAGTAGCCTCCACTCATACTATCCTAGTGCAAAATAATGTCTCACACTCTTTGTATAGAAACAACTCCACCCAGGAAAGTACATCCTCATTTTTGTCCCTCCCTCTCATAGCCTTCCTGTGCAAAGGGAGTGTGTATGTGGCTGTTAGCAAATGTTTCACTCTTACAAAACATGAATTATGAAAAAAAAAATCATGAGGATTTATTTTAACTGGGAGAATAAATAAAGCTATTTTAGTTTCAAATAAGACCACTGGAGAAGAAAAGAATAGCAGAGACTTGTAAGAGGAAAGCATATGAAGCTCATAGCTCACAGTTACAGTGCACTCAGGGAGGATGGGTAGTTGTCTCAGTCCTCTCTAGCCCACCATCCCATATTGTCCCTCTGATCAGACACAAGCTTTCGTGGAACTTTCCATTCTCCCAGCTGGTGGGCAATGAACTGACCATACCTGAACAGATGACTCCTGCATTCTTGCTATGATCGCAGTAGTGCTTCCCCCAGCCTCGGGAAGGGCACCTCCACACGTGGGACTGCTTTCCTGTGCACTTCACGTTGTCCAGCCAAATGGGCCCTGATCCCGCCGCAAAGGAGGAAGAGACAGTGGCATCGAGGGCTTCTCCACAGCCCAGCTGTCTGCACACCACGCGGGCATCGTCTAGGTCCCAGCTGTAACCACAGATGGTGCCCCAGGAGCCCTGGTCAAGGATCTCCACTCTCCCGGCGCAGTGACCGTCCCCGTCCACCAGGCGGAGCTGTCTGCTACCTGAGGAGAGAGATAGGAGACACACGGGGGGGCGTTGACTTGGAGAATGAGAAGGTTCTTCTGTCCTGTGGGACCCTCACCTGAGCAGTAGGAGGCGCTCTCCTCTGAGGCTGCAGACACTGCTGGTTCTGATATGGAGTCTTTGCACTGGTGCAGAAGGCAATGGCAACCCACTCCAGTACTCCTGCCTGGACAATCCCATGGACCGAGGAGCCTGGTAGGCTGCAGTCCATGGGGTCGCTAAGAGTCGGACACAACTGAGGCGACTTAACAGCAGCAGCAGCATTGCACTGGGGCAGCAGCTGGGTCTGGTTTCTTATATCAGCGGCAAGAGAATTAATAAGGTTGAAAAGTAGGAGGAAAAAACCAAACAGGAAATAGTAAGCTGAAAACACAGTAGGGAGTACTCTGAGACAGACGGTGTTACAAGGTCATATCAGAGGTAACATTCTGGTCTGTAAAGTTCTGCAGAGCATCTGAGAAGGATTGACAGGAAATGTTGGTCTCTATTCCCGCATCACTTAAATGAGTTCAGAGTTACAGGAATGAGCCGGCAGCTGGATGGATTCCTTACAAACCACACACACTTTGATGCCATTGACCTGAGAGTTAAAGGGGTTAATTAAAGGGAGTGGCTTCATCAGAAGCTTCAGGTAGCAGTCATGAATCGTGTATCATTAGAATCCTTCTCCTTGGTACAGTCATTCAGAACTGAAAAACAAATGGATTCTGTGATGTTTTGGTTTACCCCAGAATATTTCATTTACAGTTCTAAGCTTCAGACTTCAGATCTGGATACTTAGTTGCAAAAAAATGTGATCTCTTTGAGTAGATTGAACAACTTTGCATTAGAGATGATGCCAGGTAACATTGACACTGGCCAGATTCCACTGGGAATCAGAGAATGTTGCTTCCTCTCCCAAAAAATCACAATCCTTCCTTGGACTTTATGTCAAGAATCTCTGTTCTTCAAATTTTGGAGTTGTGTGATCTTGAGGGGGAAATATTGTATATGTGTGCTTAGTCACTTCAGTCATGTCCAACTCTTTAAAACCCTATGAACTGTACCTCACCAGGCTTCTCTGTCCATGGAGTTCTCCAGGCAAGAACAGTGGAGTGGTTGCCATGCCCTTCTCCAGGGGATCATCATGACCCAGCGATCTAACCAGTGTCTCCTGTATCTCCTGCATTGCAAGTGGATTCTTTATAGCTGAGCCACCAGCGAAGCCCTTCTAGTTGTATCACAGAGCAGAAATGGGCTATATTCCTGCTCTGAAAGCCCTTGAACAAATAACATTAAGAGAGTCACTGGATTCTTCTTTCCTTTAATACATAAAAGTGATGTAAAGAAAGGTTAAATGATGTCTATCAGTGCTGCACTTTAAGTAAATAATGAAGTAGAGAACTAAACCTAAAATTTTCCACTTCCGTGAAGAATAGAGAAGTTCACAGCAGGCCAATGTGTCTTGCTGGGTCTTGCTGGATACAACTTAGAAAACTGGAAAATGTTTTTTAAGCAACAGTAAATGTATTCAACATCTGTTAACACAACATGGACTAAATATGCTAAAATTCTAGAGTGGAGATTATTTCAATGTTAGTCAAGGATCCATAGCTTCTTTCTCTCTGTGGGAGTTTGTCGATTCATTGCATAATTTAATGATTCAGAATCTGGGCTTGGGCAAGCAGAGAACTACTCTTGTGACAGGAAGTCAGCATAACTTGGGAGTTACCTGGTGCTGAAGTGACAAAATTAGAGTCTTGAGAGCCTCTCTCACACAGCAGGTTTTCTCCTCAAATATCTGCCCAGTATATAAGCTGTGATGGGCAGGAACTATATAAAAAGACTATATAAAGAGAGAGTTGGAACTATATAAAAAGACTTGGGAAGCAGAGTCTTTTTCATTATTTGGGTACTTAGCTACAAAGGAATCTAGGCTCTGAACTGAAATCTCTGAAAGTCCCTGTCATAGGGACGGAGAAATCAGACGTGGACTGAGTGCTACTGAAACTGCAACCCACACTAGTTACAGCTCAGTTTTAGGTTATATTTAGATGTTTGAGTGATATACCCTCCTCCCCCATACCTGCCAGGGAAAACAAATGGTAAATCCTTTCAGGTGTTAGAAAATGTATCAGGAGTATCTTACATTTTCATATACAATTTATAGCATTCAATAAAAAATGACATGACATTTGACAAGTTAGGATAACATGACAAATGCCAAAGTGAAAAAAGATAAGAGAATGAAGAGACACCTATAATACAAATGCTGGACTTAGCAGATAAGGATTTTAACTACAATCAATGTATTTAGGGGAAAAGAGAGAAGAAGAGAATAAACAGGTAAAAAGATGAAAAAAATAACAAATAATCATAAATAAGTAAAAATATCTAAGGAAACACTGCCAACCTAAAATAAAATATGTAGGTTTAAAAAGTGAATGAATAAGTTAAAATAATTTTAGACAGAACTCAGAAGATAGTGATTTAGAGGAGTCCTAAAGATGAGAGATGAGAAAGAGAAGAAAGAGGAGGAGGAGAGGGAGAAGAGATACAGAGACAGAGAGACAGAACTTGCAGAAGTAATATCTGAAGACCTAACAATAGAGAATTAAAAAAAAAATAAACGGAGGAGTATGAAAACCCCCATTCCTAGTAAAGCTGCTGAAAATCAAAAGGAAAATGGAAAATCTGGAATAATAACAGATTTATTTAATAATAAATGAGGAAAAAAAGGAGACAAAAAGGAACATAAAGCAGGTGGATCATTTAAAAACAAATGGCAGATACCCATATGACCCAGCAATCCCACTTCTGGGCATACACACTGAGGAAACCAGATCTGAAAGAGACACGTGCACCCCAATGTTCATTGCAGCACTGTTTATAATAGCCAGGACAAGGAAGCACCCTAGATGCCCATCAGCAGATGAATGGATAAGGAAGCTGTGGTACATATATATCATGGAATATTACTCAGCCGTTAAAAAGAATTCATTTGAATCAGTTCTAATGAGATGGATGAAACTGGAGCCCATTATACAGAGTGAAGTAAGCCAGAAAGATAAAGAACATTACAGCATACTAACACATATATATGGAATTTAGAAAGATGGTAACGATAACCCTATATGCAAAACAGAAAAGGAGACACAGAAGTACAGAACAGACTTTTGAACTCTGTGGGAGAAGGTGAGGGTGGGATGTTTCGAAAGAAGAGCATGTATATTATCTATGGTGAAACAGGTCACCAGCCCAGGTGGGATGCATGAGACAAGTGCTCGGGCCTGGTGTACTGGGTAGACCCAGAGGAATCGGGTGGAGAGGGAGGTGGGAGGGGGGATTGGGATGGGGAATGCATGAAAAAAAAAAGAAAAAAGAAAAAAAAATGGCAGATACCAACACATCCATATCAGTAATTGAATTTACAGTCAATGGATTAAGATAAAACAAAATTGACACAAATGTTACTTGCAAAATGCCCACCTTATATTATGAAAGCAAAGAATGGTTGAAAGCAAAATGATGGGGAAAATGTACTAACTGTAACAAAACTGGAGTAGCTATATCAATGTCCAGGAAAGCAGACTTTAAGTCAAGATACACTAACTGAATTAAAGAGGGAATTTTCAAGATTATAATGAGATGCACCCTTAATAAAGATATTTTAGACAACAAAATTGAAGAAAGGTAACAGAGCATAACTTTGAAATATACTTGACAGAGTGAAAAGAAAAAATAGACAAAATCACAATCAAAATGGGGGATTATTACCATATCTTTTCAATTGCATCAGACCAAACATACAAAAAACAGAGAAGAATATCTCAGATGTACAACAACATAATCAACGCATTTAACTAAGTGACATATAGAGCAATGCACCCAACAATGCAAGAGTTTACATTATTATAAATGCACTAGGAACATTTATCAAAATGTCCATACAATAGGACAAAATCTTTCACTCTTTGAATTCATACAGAGTATTTGTTCTGACCACAGTGGAATAAAATTAAGAAAAAATAAGAAATATTGTTAGCCACTTCTATTTGGGGAAATTCAGCAAGATCCTTACAAAAACCAACTGAGTCTGGGAATAAACTTAAAACTTACTAAATATTGTGAAATAATGATAATAAAGATATGATAATAATGGTAATAAACACAAAATAATGATACGATAATAAATTCTTCTAATGAAACTCAAGTAGTGCCTAAGGGAAATTTATACCCTAGATTTAGAGAAGAGAAAAGACTGAAAGTGAAAAAAAGTAAACTTCCAATTAAGAAACTAAATGAGAGAGTCTAAAGGATGTCGAATGTTGGGGTTAATTTAAAAAGGAACAAAAATTAATGGAAAAGAAGGTAAGCATAAGGTAGAAAATATAGACGAAAACCCTTTAAATGTGGCTCACTGAAGCTTGACTAACACTGAGCAATACTTAAGAAGAGCAGAGAGAAAATGAAGTTAACAATACCAAGAATGAAAAGGGACATCACTATAAATCAAACAGATTTTTGGTAATAGTTCTGTGCTGTCATTTGTTTTTTGGCTGTGCTGTTGCTCATGAGATCAGAGTTCCCAGGTCAGGGATTGAACCTGGACCCATGACAGCGAAAGCCCAGAGATTTAACCCCTGGATTACATAGTTTTATTAATACAATTTATACATTTCATGTGGATAAGTACACATAAAGTGTCAATTTCTCCACAGCCTTGCCAACACCTATGTGTCTTTAAAAAAAAAAAAAATTAAAACAGTCATTCTGACATGTGTGAGATGATATCTCTTTGTGGTTTTAATTTACATTTCCCTGATGATTGACAATGTCAAGCGTTTTTTCATATACCTATTGCCATTTGTATGTCTTTGTTAGAGAACTGTCTATTCAAGCCCTTGGCCAATTTTTTAATTGAGTTATTAGGTTTTAAGTTTGTTGGTTTATTTTTTCTCTTAAGTTGTGGGAGTTCCTTATGATTTTTGGAAATTAATACCTTATATAATTTGTGCTAGCTTGCTTTTTCACTCTGTTGATCTTTCATTTGGTTTGTGGAAGCTTTTAAGTTTGATATATTCCCACTTGTCTATTTTTGCTTTGTTGCCTGTACTTTTGATGTCTTTTCCATGAACTCATGAAACAATGTGCTTTTATTTTGTTATGGAGCTAAGATATCACATATCTAAAATGTATTCCTATCTGGTGATCATGTTACACAATCACACATAGTAAAATAAATTCAGATAAATAAATAAATTTTTAATTAGGTTTTGAATATACTTCAGTGGAACTATAAAATTGTTTGCAAAAAATAAACCTTGATTCAATGTTATTTAGAGATGAAGAATGGAGTTTGAAACATTGCATTAAAAGCACAAGTCAAAAAAGTAAAACATTATAGATTTGATCACATAACCCCCCCATACACATATACAACCTTAAAAATATATGTAAAATATAGGGAAGATCTTACAAAAATATTTAAGAAACACAGTAAGTGATGTTTGTTTATAAAGAGTTCCTATGAATAAATAAGGAATTTTGAAACATTCTAGTAAAAAATACTGTCATGAAAGATATCTTAAGACAGTAATATAGGAAAGAAGATAGTATTTTTGTATACAGTGTTTGTGATAGTCGCTCAGTCACGTCCAGCTCTTTCTGACCCCATGGAATTCTCCAGGTGAAAATACTGGAGTGGGTAGCCATTCCCTTCTCCAGGGGATCTTCCCAACCCAGGGATCAAACCCAGGTCTCCCACATTGCAGGCAGATTCTTTACCAGCTGAGTCACAAGGGAAGCCCAAGAACACTGTTGTGAGTAGTCTATCCTTCTCCAGCGGATTTTCCAGAATCAGGAATCAAACCAGGGTCTCCTGCATGGCAGGCGGATTCTTTACCAGTTGACCTACCAGCGAAGCTGTTCAGTTCAGTTCAGTTCAGTCACTCAGTCGTGTCCGACTCTTTGCGACCCCATGAATCGCAGAACGCCAGGCCTCCCTGTCCATCACCAACTCCTGGAGTTCACCCATGTGGACAAACAAATATGATGCATTCTCTTACATCAAGACTATGAAGAAAATAATACTCTCTTTTAAAAGTAAGTATTTATTTGGTTGGGCTGGGTCTTAGTTGCAGCATGCAAATTCTTACTTGTGGGATCATAAGAAAGAAAAAAATTGTAACTGCATGTGGAAATGGATATTACTGTATGTGTGGTGATGATTTACCAATATGTACTAATACATAAACATTATGTTGTACACTTAGAACTAATATAATGCTACAAGAATTACATCTTAATTAAAAATGTTAACAAACAAAAAAAAATGTTAAAAAACAAGGTTGGAATATGTGGATTAAATTAGCTTCATTCTTACCTCATTTAGGCTTCTCTGGTGGCTCAGACAGTAAAGAATCTGACTGCAGTGTGGGAGACCCAATTTTCATACCTGGGTCAGGATGATACCCTGGAGAAGGGAATGGCAACCCATTCCAGTATTCTTGCCTGGCGAATTCCACAGAGAGGAGCCTGGCAGACTACAGTCCATGTGGTCTCAAAGAGTCGGAAATGACTTAGCAACTAACATTTTCATTTAATATCATTTTGTGGACCCAAATTAAACTCATCACTTAGATTTTAAAATACCAAATCTCACTGCATCCTACAGGGTTGGGACAGACACACAGAAACAGACAGTAAGTCACCTTCACACGAGATGTAGGCTTCCTCCTTTGGAGAGCATGAAGTGTAATTCCAAGGGTCAGAAGGACACTGCCAGAGAGAGGTGTCAGTTTTCCGACAGTGGATTCCATCCACCCACCGAGGTCTAGAACCTTCTCTAAGAGCAAGAGAAGAGTTGAGGGTTCCACTGTCCCCACAGCCAAGCTGTCTGCAGATCACGGACACAGTGATATCTTCCATGGGGTTGCGGCAGACACTGCCCCAGGTCCCGTTGTAGAAAACTTCCAGCCACCCAGCACACTGATGAACCTCGCTCACCATCCTGAGGGCCAGGAACTCTAAGGTTGAAAGGGGAGGAGACAGGACACAGTGAAAACTTTGCAGGATGTTCTAGGTTTTCCTTTCTTCTAGAAATGGTGAACATTCATCTCTGACCTTGTTCAAGAGATACCCACTAGATGACAAGACTGACATCACCTCCCTTTTAACTGATTTTGTCCATTTGTGTCTATCTTTCTATTTCTACCACAATGGTGTAGTGGATATCAATTGAGAGGAAGACCAAACTTTGTGGGCGCTATTCAAGGAGGGGCAGCTGAATGCTGCTTCCTGACAATATCTTGAAGAGTATGTCAAAGGGATGTGATGTGGATATTAGGGAGATAGGGATAATAATTAATCCAAATATGTCCATATCTGAATCTCTGTAACCTGTGACTAAGTTACTGTACCTGACAAGAGGGATTTACAGATGTGAATAAGGTAAGGACCTCGGGATGGTGAGTTTAAGCTAGAATATTGTATTAACAATGTGAGCCGATTCAAACCACATCCTTAGACCCACTACCTTAAACGTGCAATACTTTTCTTAGCTCTGGTTAGAGAGAGAGACAGAGATGTGATTCAGGATAATGGTTGGAGGCCTGCAGCATTGCTGGTCTGACAATGGATGAAGGGTGCTGTGAAGGAAGGGATGTAGGTGGTTTCAAGAAGTTTGAAAAGGCAAGAAACATATTCTCCCCTAGAGCCGCAAAGTGATGCTGCCCTGCTGAAGCCTTGATCCCAGCCCAGTGAGATCCCTGCAAGACATCTAAGCTTGAGAAGAGTAAGGAAATAAATATATGTTGTTTTAAACCACTAATCGGTAAATTGTTAGGGAAGCAAACAGAAACTAGTATCGTGGGTTTAAAATTTTTGTATGTAACTGGAGAGAGAGCCCTGCTTTCAAGAAAAACTGTAAGAAACGGCTCTGCCAGGAAACACTGCTGAAAAGAAAAGACCAGATCATGAGCTATTGCAGGAGGAAGTGAAAGCACCTCGTCTTCACGTCTGCTGGAAAGACAGGCTCCATGGGAGGAAGCCTCCTTCTCTGGTCCTTTCAGCATCTCTCCCTCAGAGCTCAGACACCTGTCCTCCAGGGCCCCACCCCCTCCCCCAGCCTGTGGACAGTGTGCAGCACAGACCTGAGCAGATGACCCCCGCGTCCTGCTTGTGTCTGCAGTCATGCCGACCCCAGCCCCAGGAAGAGCACTTCCACACGTGGGACTCCTTTCCCGTGCAGTTCAGGTCGTCCAGCCAGATGGGCCCTGATCCTGCCCCGAAGTGAGCAGACCCTGTGGCATTGAGGGCGTCTCCACAGCCCAGCTGCCTGCACACCACGCGGGCATCCTCCAGGTCCCAGCCGTCATCACAGATGGTGCCCCAGGAGCCCTGCTCAAGGATCTCCACTCTCCCGGCGCAGGGACCGCCCCCGTCCACCAGGCGGAGCTGTCTGCTGTCTGAGGAGAGAGAAATGGGACAATGGCGCGGTGATCCCAGGGGTTGAGAAGGATCTTTTGTCTTGTGGGACCCTCACCTGAGCAATAAGGAGCGCTCTCCACTGAGGCCGCAGAGCCGGCTGGTTCTGACATAGAGTGGTTGCACTGAGGCAGCACCCGAGTCTGGTTTCCTAAAGAAACAACAATGATCAGAAGTCTGGAAGGGTTGAAGAACAGAAAACTGAATTAAGGGAAATAATGACCTCGTGATGGAGCCTAAGATGAAAGCAGTGACCCAGCAGTAAAGTTACCATGCTCTTAGTGTTCACCTTCTCCCTGGAGAGTTCTGCTTCTGACATTACCACAATTTCTGTTTTAGCGCCACTGTTCTTGTAGGAATGAGTTAAGTAAGTTGTTGTATCCCTAAATTTATCCCTGTGCTGTGATTAGCTGCTCAGGCATGTCTGGCTCTCTGCAACCCCTTGGACTATAGCCCACCACTCTCCTCTAACCATAGGATTTTTCAGGCAAGAATACTGGAGTGCGTTTCCATGCCCTCCTCCAGGGGATCTTCCCAAACCAGGGATCAAACCAGGTCTTCCACACCGCAGGCAGATTCTTTACCATCTGAGCCACAGGGAAGCCAAAATCTGTCCCTAAGTAAAAGCAAAATAACATTCTTTCTGAAGGAGTTCTACAATTTCTTCAATGTCTATCTTTAAAACAAACACTTGAGTAAAATAGATCTCATTAAAAACGGAAAGGAAAAAGGAGATATTAGAAAAAATTCCCAGGGTTTTCAGCTGCTAGAATTACCTGACAGAGAATATAAATAGCCACAGTTAAAGTGCTTATGGAATTAATTGACAAAATGTGTATCTTTGCAGAGAAATGATAACAAAAACCAAATACTTCTAGAGCTGAAAAACTTGTTAGCTGCAATTAAGAACTAAAGAATAAGTGTGGCCACACCTTAGTTCAGCAAAAAGTAGAAATATCAAAATGCAAAATCAGAGGCTATTCTTCAATTTAGAAATTCAGGCCACATAGCAAGAGGTCTGGTTATATTGTTGTATAGCAGTTTTTCCAAAAATCCTTGGTTCAGTTCAGTTCAGTTGCTCAGCCATGTCCAACTCTTTGTGACCCAATTAACTGAAGCTTGCCAGGCTTCCCTGTTCATCACCAACTCCTGGAGTTTGCTCAAACTCATGTCCAACAAGTCAGTGATGGATGAGATGGACCATCTCATCCTCTGTGATCCCCTTCTTCTCTCACCCTCAATTTTTCTTAGTATCTTTTCCAATGAGTCAGTTCTTGGCATCAGGCAGCCAGAGTACTGGAGCTTCAGCTTCAGTACCAGTCCTTCCAATGAATATTCAGGACTGATTTCCATTAGAATCCACTGGTTTGATCTCCTTGCATTCCAGGAGACTCTCAAGAGTCTTCTCCAACACAACAGTTCAAAAGCACTAAATCTTCAGAGCTCAGCTTCCTTTATGGTCCAACTCTTACATCCATACATATCTACTGGAAAAATCACAGCTTTGACCAGATGGACCTTTGTCAGCAAAGTAATGTCTCTCTTTTTTAATATGTTGTCTAGATTGGTCATAGCTTTTCTTCCAAGGAGCAAGCATCATTTAATTTCATGGCTGCAGTCACCATCTGCAGTGATTTTGGAGCCCAAGAAAATAAAGTCTCTCACTCTTTCCAATGTTTCCCCATCTATTTGCCATGAAGTGATGGGACCAGATGCCATGATCTTAGTTTTCTGAATGTTGGGTTTTAAGCCAGCGTTTTCACTCTCCTCTTTCACTTTCATCAAGAGGCTCTTCACTTCCTGTTAGCTTTCTGCCATCAGGGTGGTATCATTCGCATATTTGAGGTTATTGATATTTCTCCTGACAAACTTGATTCCAGCTTGTGCTTCATCCAGCCCAGCATTTTGCATGATGTACTCTGCATATAAGTTAAATAAGCAGAGTGACAATATACAGCCTTGATGTACTCCTTGCCCAATTTGGAAACAGTCTGTTGTTCCATGTCCAATTCTAACTATTGCTTCTTGACCTGCATACAGATTTATCAGGAGATAGGTAAGGTGATCTGGTATTCCCATTTCTTGAAGAATTTTCCACAGTTTGTTGTGACCCACATAGTCAAAGTTTGGCGTAGTCAGTAATGCAGAAGTAGATGTTTTTCTGGAACTCTTTTGCTTTTTCTGTGATCCAACAGATGTTGGCAATTTCATCAGTACGAAAAGGCAAAACTTAGTAGTTGAAGAAAAAAATATGTACTTCGTTTTGCTTATGACTTTGGGTCATTAATCAGGAAGAAACTCAGTTTGGTAGTCTTTCAGTGGGGTCTTTCAGTGCTGCAATTAGATGTCACTTGGAGCTGAAGTCATGTAAAGACGTGACTGAACTCTGGTTCTGTAAGGAAATTCCCAGAACTATTCTAAGGGTAAAGGAGCATCATGTCTTCAACTTAATTCAAAAAGAATTTACATATTTAAGAATAAATGGGGCAGAAGGGGAATCGAGAAGGAAAGACACTCACACACACACACACATTAAAGGAAAATATTGATACTAATATTTAGAAACCCACATAAATGTCATAAGGGCATTTTTATATTTATTCCAAACATTTTTATGTCTCAGCAAACATCAAAATTTGAAGAATTAAAAGATGAAAACAAGTCAAAGAGAATTCATTGCCAGGACACTCACAAAAATACTCATAACATCAAAAATAAAATACGTAGGAGAAATCCTAGTAAAAGATGGGCAAAATCTCTGAGAGAAATTCAGGATCTAACTAAATGGAGGGATGTATTATGTCAGTGATTTGGAAAACTCAACATTGTCAGTGTCAATCATTCTCAAATGTCTATGTCTACTCTCAAATTTTTTAAATCTAATCTCAATGAAAATACCCTTAAGCTTTTCTTTTGGTGAAAATGACAAGCTGATTTCTAAATTCATACAAAATACAAGCAACCAAGAATGACCAACAAAGTTGGTAAGAAAAGCAAGGATGTTAGGAGAGTGAATGTAAAGTAACTCTTGGAAGTTAAAATTATTCAGACTTACTACGAAGTTTTAAACTCAGGGAGATGGTGAAGGACAGGGAAGCCTGGTGTGCGATAGTCCAGGGGGTCGCAAAGAGTCAGACTTGACTTAGCCATTGAACAACAACAACTACAAAGGTATGATAGTTAAAAATGCAGTATTGATGCCAGGATAAACAAATGATAACATGGAACAGAATAGAGAGTCTCAAAAAAGACAGACATGCTTGCCCTTCTGCTTATGATGAAGGCAGCACTGCAGTGGGGAAAAGAGTCTTCAGAAAAAGATTCTGAGTCAGTTGGTGTCCATATGATCCCTGACCCTTATCTTACACAGACATCAATCCCAGAAGGAATGCACAATAATATGCAAGAGAAAAATAATGTTTTTGTAAGATACTTTTAGAGAGTGTTTTTATGTTCTTGGAGTAGGCAAAATTCTTTTTTAAAGGATATAAGATGCATTAAATGTACAGAAAAAAGTCAGTAAATGTATTTATATAAGATTAAGAAATGAGTTCATCAAAGGATACCATTTGATTAAGAAAATGAAAATAAAAGACCAAGGGTTAAAAATGGAAATGAGTAATACGTATTTGCATGCAAAGACATTGTCATGATAAGTTGTAGTATCATATAAATAACCCAGATTTATACTGTCAGTAGAAGGGATCAATCAGTACATGGCCATGTGATCATTCAAAGCATACTCTACAGTAAAAAGAAAAATAAAGTGCTACAATAAACAACATCATGTGTGAATCCCAAACATAATTTTGAGTCTACGAAATTAGATACAAAAGATGAAATATACTGCATCATTTTAAATAAAGTTCAAACATTGATAAAACTCTCTATGTTAGCAGAAATTAGCTAGGTGATTTTCCCTTTAGAGGAGGGAAGACACAGTTCCTAGGGACAGTAGTGACTGTGGTGCTGGGGACAATGTCTTTGTCGATCTGTACTGGGGTTCATACTGAGGTCTATACTCACTGCTCCTACATTGTTTTCTATGATTTTATGTAAGCAGGATGTTGCTTAAAAATATATTGTTCAACTTCACACTTCTTGCCCTGAGCTGAAAAAGGAATGAACAATGAGAAGATCCATATTTCACCACAAAATATCTGACTTTGAAGCCCGTTTAACCTCACTCTATGTTCTTGGAGACATTTCACTCCAGGGGCATCCTGAGTACCAGTAACCCTTCCCTCTCTCTTACCTGAGCAGATCACAGAGGCCGTGTTGCCATGGGAACAGTCAGGCCCACCCAGGACAGTCACAGGGCAACTCCACAGGAAGGACTCCGCCCCCGAGCAGTGAAATCGGGATGTTAAGATCTGATCTCCTCCTTCCACCAAGTGTGGTCCTCTGGGAGTGGAGATGGCAACTCCACAGCCGAGCTGACGACAGACAACATTGGCATTGGCCAGACTCCAGTGGGAGGCACAGGGCGCTCTCCATCGCCCAGAAATGTTCATCTCCACCTGCCCCTCACACTGAGAGGAGCCGTTTGTCATGAGCCGGACTTCCGAGTATGCTGGTAGAAGAAGACAGAGTTTCAGCAAAATCACATAAACAGGGTGTTCACAGAGGCAAAAGGCCAGACCTGCATCTCACCTGAACAGACAACCTGAGCAGCTCCACTGTGCTGACACGTGCCCCCTGGACAGGGCACTCTGGGGCAGACCCAGAGCTCAGGCTCCTCCCCCTCACACCTGAACTCTTCAGCCCAGACCCGGCCTTCTGACTCTCTGAAGGGCACGTGTCCCAGGACAGACACAGCCTTGCCGCACCCCAGCTCTGCACAGATGACCTGGGCAGTGGGGAGTGTGAAGTTCCCATCAGACACTGGGATCCAGGCTTCTCCAGAATGCACTTCTACTCGCCCTGAGCAGGGTCCATCCCCTCCAGCCAGACGCACAAATCCTAAGAGGAAACAACAACAAAACCAGTGAGTGTTCGTGGTACTGACTTGGCAACTGGAAACCACACCTCACAGGCAGTGGTGTGAAAGTTTTTCTTTTTAGGATTGGAGCATGCAGAGAGTCTTTGACAGTTATTGTCATAATTGAATTTTCGTGAGCAGGTTTCTGAAGAGAAATCCAGAAGGATTACAAGGTCAGTTTGGAATGGTTGAATCCTAAGAACATACACTTTGAGACTGGTTAGAAATGTGAATTCTTTGGCCTAGGAGCCTGGAAACTACAGAGCCCAATTCAGATCACTGGAATGGCTGAATACTGGAAACATGTCTTGGCATTGGTTGGAGAAATGAATTTCTCATTTAGCAGCCTAGGGCCTATATACAGATCCAAGGACACTGTATAGTATTCAGGCACTTAAACTTGAACATAGAGATATGCAGAACAGAACCCACCCAGAGGGACATGGGTTATAAGATTAGCGATCTAGCATCCAGACAAGCTCAGAAAGCTTTAGTGGGAATTGTGGGGCTAATATTCTGACCAGTTTTCTCTCCCAGGAGCTAGTCCTCAAGTGACTTAGGTTAGGGAAAGTCCTGAGACTGAATCCATGAGGGTGTGCCAACCTGTAGGCGAGTGACGGCTCCAGAGAAGAAATATGGACACTATCACTAATTCACGTTTATGTCATCACATCTTGTCTTTCTGATATTTTTCATGCCAAAAAATTCCATGAATTCCTTCAGCGACCTCAGCGGGAAAGAAAATGAGTTAAGAAAACCCAGAGAGTCATAGAGAGAGAGTCCCAGCCATCTCTCTTGAAATACTAGGATTTGTCAAAGAATCTGGGGGAGAGTGTGCTCTCAGTGGGTGTGTACCAGACAGCTGAGTTTCCAGATCGTCTCCTATTAATGGTTTCCTTCTCAAACAGGACTCGTAGAAAATGCTAAGGGCTGATAATAAATGATTTTAATACTATCATTGTACTAATTCTAACCTCAGAAAAATGTGCATTCTTTTCAAGCACACATAGAATATTCTCCAGGCTAGCTTACAAATAAGTCTTAACAAATTCAAAAATATTAAAAATAATTTCAAGCAACTTTCATGACCATAATGGAATGGAACTAAAATTCAATAATGATCAGAAAACAGGAATTCATGAATATATAAAAATTAAACCACACACTCATATTTTAAGATTGTTTTCCTATTTCTATAAAGAATGTTATTGGGATTTAGATAGGAATTGCATTAAATCTGTAGATCACTTTGAGAAGTACAGGCATTTTTACAACATTGATTATTTCAGGCCAGAAACAGAATGACTTTCCATTGATCATACTGTCTTTAATTTCTTTCGTGAGTGTTTTACAATTCTAAAAGAAGATGGCATGTTTCCAAAAAGAAGGAGGAAGAAGAAGGAGGAGGAAGAAGTGACCAAACAAGCCATAATTTGGAGCCTCAATTTGAAAAAGCCTCAATATGGATAAGACATGTAAATATTTGTGGGAAACACTTGTTGAATAGCTTGTCAGCATATTACATCACCCTCTGCTCCTCTCATCTACTACCTAAGCTGCTATCCTTTCTCATTTCTCCCACTTTAGGCAAGCAAACACCCTTTTAAAAGATACAGATGGATGGAAAAGAAAATCAGAAAGGGTAGCTACTGCTGAAGGAGGAGGATGTAGGTGGGGCATATGGCAGGCAAGGTGGGATCAAGGAAGTTTTGAAATTAAAGGAGGAAAACCAAAATAAAAGGTCATCATTTGGTCATCAAAGGAACACATTTTGAACTGAATGAAGATAACCCAATGAAAAAACTTTATTTATTTCATCAAGGATAATTCCCTGATTTCTGGGTGTGTTCTGATTGTTTATTTCTAAAGTTCTTCCTGGTAAAGGACTGTTTAGTGATGCCCAACATCCAACCAAAAAATTACTAGAATTTCCAAAAGAGAGAAATTTAACCCATAACACATTTTTAACAAGCAATCATTTAAAGTAGGTTCAGAAATTACAGAAATGATTGAATTGGCTGAAGAGCTCCTTAAACTCCTAATATCAATTTGCTTAATGAAGCATAAAAATAAACAGGGAGAAAAACTAGGAAAAATAGACAAATGAGATTTCTGAAACTGAATAATATAGTATTGGGATGAACAATTATTTGGATTAATTACACAAGAGTCTAGACATCACAGAATAAAAGAATTGGGAAGTGAAACAGCAGTAGAGACTATCTAAACTGAACCAAAGAGAATAAAAAGGCAGAAAAATATGAATGGAAATTCAATGGCATGTGGGATAATATCAAAATATATAAAATATGTGTATTTGGAGATTCAGAATAAGGGATGTGCAGGAAAATGTTAAGAAAAGATGAATGAAATTTTCCTAAAGTTATTGAAAGCTGTAAACCCACTCACCCAAAAAGCTAAACAAAACCCAAACAAGATAATGAAACCATTCTCAGAAAACTTGACAATGTAATTACTGAAATTCAACAAACTAAACAAAAATATCTTAAGAGCAGCCAGGAAAGTTTGACACATTATATACAGGAAACAAAAGGATAAGTATTATTTACTGACTTTGTTGGAGGCAATGAAAGTCAGATAACAATGTAAAAACATATGTAAAGTATTGGGGTTGGGCATTTGTTAACCTAGAATTTAATAATCTGTGAAAATACTTTTCAAAACTGAGTGAAAATTAAAATGATTTCAGGTCAACAAAAGATGATAGACTTGGAGGCCACCAGACACACACTACACAAAACTGTCTCAGAAAGTTCTTCAAGCTAAAGGGAGATGACAGCAGAAGAGAACAGCGATCCTCTCAAAGCTGTAGAGACTGTGCTAAATGCTGATTCTCTATTAGAAGATTTAACCCAAAAGTGTTAGCAAAAAACTATAAGATTCATAATAAATTTATAAGTAGAATGTATGACAATGATAGCACTAATGACAAGAACAGGAAAGTGGAAGAAAAGTATAGTGACTGACATTGCATGTTGTGACATAATATCACTTCAAGGTAAAGTGTAATTAGAGATTAATAATTCAACACTGGGCTTCCCAGGGGGTTCAGTGCTGAAGACTCCACCTGCCAATGCAGAAGACGTGGGATCGATCTGCGGTTTAGGAGGGTCCCACATACCACGGAGCAACTAAGCCCGTGCACCACAACTAGTGAGCCTGTGCTCTAGAGCCCAGGGGCCACGACTACTGAAGCTTGTGCGCCCTAGAGCCTGTGCTCCAAAACAGGAGAGGCCACCGCAATGAGAAGCTTGAGTACTGCAACTAGAGAGTAGCCTCTGATCTCCGCAGCTAGAGAAAAGCCCATGCAGCAGTGAAGACCCAGCACAGCAAAAAATAAGAATTATTTTAAAAATTAAAAACAGTTAAACATTAAAGTATGTATTGTGGTTCCTAGCTTTAAAGCTGACAAATCAACAGTCATATTTGATATTCAAAAGCCAAAAATTAAGAGAGATTATAACAGAAGCTAAAGTTAGATATTAAAATATGGGACAGAAGAGAAGGTAAGTATTTTAATTGCATAACTGATTACACATCAGGTGATTACTAGATATTGTCAAAATAAATAGATGATTAAGCAATTTAAAAAAAAACAGTTAAACATTATAATCACCTAAAAATCTGATACAATTAATAAACCAATAGAGTATTTAAACTAAAATGATAAAATATACTCAAAGATTAAAATAAGAACAAAGATATAACAAATAGCAGTCAAGCACATTTAAACTCAATTATATCAATAATTATATTAAATGTAAATCATTTAAGTACTCCAAATAAAAAACAAAATAGTCAGACCAGATAAATAAGACAGAATAATATACTGTCTACAAACATAGATATGTTTAAATATAAACACAGAAACATATTAAAGAGGTAAACATTACATACAATTCAAACACAAATCAGAGAAAACTGTATATAATATCTAAATTAATGTCATACAAAGTCAGACTATAAGACAAAGAATGCATTCAGAGAAAAAGAAACATTTTATGATAATAAAATACAAAAAAAATTACATAGTATTGAAATTGGTGGGTTAAAAATAAAGTGATGCTTAGAAGAAAATTTAGAACCTTGACATTTCCTTGATGATTATATTAGAATAAAAATAGAAACAGAAGGAAACCATCCAAGACTCCACCTCAAGAATCTACAAAAGCAACAGCAATCATAACTGAAAAAGAGGAATGAAAAATGAGTATAGAAATCAATTAAGAAGAAAGCAAATATGCAATCAAGAAAATCAATAGAGTCCATGAATGATTCTCTTAGAAAGATCATTAACACTGATAATCTTCTAGCAAAACCGATTAAGAAAAAAGAGGGAACACATTAATGGCACCAGTAACAAAAGGAGGAATATCATTGTAGATCTTCCCAACACTAAAGATATGAGATATAAACCAGTGTTACTAATTGGAATTTCTTTTGTAAAATGGGCCAAGTCCTTGAAAACACATTACATGTGAAACACAACTCAGGAAAATCTGATACCAAAAAAAGAGAGAAAAATATGAGTAAACATATTTGATAAATAAACAGAATCCATATTATAAAAATTTTCCACAAAGAAAACTGCCAGCTACAAATGTTAGCACTTCCACAGAGCTCAGAAATGACTCCCATAAGATAAAGGAAAAGAGGGAGGGAAGGAATGAGGGCAGGAAGGAAGTGTTTAACACAGAGGCTGTGGTGAACCTACGAATTAACCTGCATCTTTCCAACCCTCCCCTCCTGCAATCCTTGCGTCTTCATCCCTTCACCATTTTGCACTTCAGTACTGTAGTCCCTGGTGGCTCAGAAGATAATTAAGACTCTGAGTGCAATGCCGGAGACCCAGGTTTGATCCCTGGGTGAGAAAGATCCCCCAGAGAAAGAAATGGCAACCCACTCCAGTATTCTTGACTGGAGAATCCTATGGTCCATGGGGTCGCAAAGAGTAGGACAGGACTGAAGCAATGTGGAACACTTGCACCACAGTCCTTCACAATTTGTGTGTTCCCTTCCAAATCTTCCTCCTGAACCCCATGACATCTCCTCATTATTTCAAACAAGCCTCTCTACGTTCTTCTCTGGTCATTGTTTCCATTCTACATTTCTCCTAAACATGGTACTTCACTTCCAGCAATCCACTACTGAGGCTGAAATTTCTCTTCCATACCTGACTCCTAAGGTTGAGCAGAAGAAACTCCAAGAGTTCAATTTTGATTAAGATAATGAAAAGACATGCTATTCTAATCTTATCTCTGCTACATCACTACCACTTTGACTTATCTTCGCATCATTAAAACATGTCTGAAAATACGGAAAAGACAGACCAAGGGGAGGAAACTAGTGACAAAAAGAGAAATAGAAGGAACCTGGAACCAGTCATAAAAATGTCAGAGCCTAAATTATAGCCACCTCATGTGAAGAGTTGACTCATTGGAAAAGACCCTGATGCTGGGAGGGATTGGGGGCAGGAGGAGAAGGGGATGACAGAGGGTGAGATGGCTGGATGGCATCACCAACTCGGTGGACAAGTGTTTGAGTAAATTCCGGGAGTTTGTGATTGACAGGGAGGCCTGGCGTGCTGCGATTCTTGGGGTCACAAAGAGTCGGACACAACTGAGTGGCTGAACTGAACTGAACTGACTGAAATTAGAGCAATGGTAGTCAGGGAGTACAAACCACAATCAGTGTTTAAATATCAGAGCACTTTCCAATTCTCTACTTTTACATTTATCCTAACTGGAATTAATATCAAGGCATCAGTATTCTTAGGAGGTAACATTGGGAGTTCTAATTCCACACAAAGTTCCAACATCACACACTCCATTTTCATCCAGATGCTGGTTTATCAAAATAAGGTAGAGACACCTGTAGTGTCTCCACAAATGTATCTGCAGTTGGAACCATGATGAGGACATTGTGACAATGCGGAAGGCTACTTGAGATGCCAGAAAACAGGTTTGTTTAAAATAAAAGTTTCTAACTAAAATTCAAATGCACCTTGAAAATAATTATTTTTGATAAGAATAATAAAGACAATGGAAGAAAACGTTCTGAAGAGATGGATAGGTTTATGACATAAGTGCTGTAATGGTTTCACAAAGCATACTTATCAGGCAGTCTTGTATGTCAGTCATACCTCAATAAAGTACTTTTTAAAAAGGAAAAGAATTGTCTTCTTAAGGGCCTCAAGGAGAATCATCAAAGATCTGCTGAAGGTGAGATTAGAAAAGATCACTTTTCCAATGATCTTCCTTAACATAAACACCCAAGAGCTATTTGGTTGTGGCTGCAAAGGGCCTACTGCAGGTGTCCTCAGGGCTCCCATGTCCCACCATCTCATTAGATGGGATGATATTATCCTAAGAGCAGCCTTCTACCTTAGGGAATTCACTGTGATATCTAGCAATATCTTCCTCCAGTCCAGCTGCTCTGCTGTGATTAATAACCTGGACATCAAATCCACGATTGTGATCACAACTAGAAGCATCACTGTCAAATACTGTGAGCACCCACTCACACCCTAGTTTCACTGCTGTCTTTACTGCATCCACCTTGGCATAGGTCAAATATATTTAGATAGCACTGAGCACATCTTAGGAGTCACTTCAGGTGCTCTTAGATTCAATTCAGTTCAGTTCAGTTCAGTCACTCAGTTATGTCTGACTCTTTGCAATCCCATGGATTGCAGCACGCCAGGCCCCCTGTCCATCAGCAACTCCCAGAGTTTACTTTAACTCATGTCCATTCAGTTGGTGATGCCATCCAACCATCTCATTCTCTGTTTCCCCTTCTCCTGCCTTCAATCTTTCCAACATCAGGGTCTTTTCAAATGAGTCAGTTCTTCGCATAAGATGGCCAAAGTATTGGAGTTTCAGCTTCAGCATCAGTCCTTCCAATGAATGTTCAGGACAGATTTCCTTTAGGATGGACAGGTTGGAGCTCCTTGCTGTCCAAAAAACTCTCAAGAATCTTCTCCAACACTACAGTTCAAAAGGATCAATTCTTCGGTGTTCAGCTTTCTTTACAGTCCAACTCTCACATCCATACAGGATTACTGGAAAAACCATAGCTTTGACTAGACGGGTCTTTGTTGACAAAGAAATGTCTCTGCTTTTTAATATTCTGCCTAGGTTGGTCATAGCTTTTCTTCCAAGGAGCAAGTGTCTTTTAATTTCATGGCTGCAGTCACCATCTGCAGCGATTTTGCAGTTTAAAAAAGAAGTCTGTCACTATTTCCACTGTTACCCAATCTATTTGCTAGGAAGAGATGGGGCCAGATGCTATGATCTTAGTTTCTGAATGTTGAGTTTTAAGCTAACTTTTTCACTTTCCTCTTTCACTATTGTCAAGAGGCTCTTTAGTTCTTCACTTTCTGCCATAACTGTGATGTCATCTGCATATCTGAGGTTATTGATATTTCTCCTGGCAATCTTGATTCCAATGTGTGCTTCATTCAGTCCAACATTTATCATGATGTAGTCTGCATATAAGTTAAATAAGCAGGATGACAATATCCAGCCTTGACTTACTCCTTCCCCCATTTGGAACCAGTCTTCTGTTCCATGTCTGGTTCTAACTGTTGCTTCTTGACTTGCACACAGATTTCTCAGGAGGCAGGTCAGATGGTCTGGTATTCCCATCTCTTGAAGAATTTTCCAGTTTGCTGTGATCCACACAGTTAAAGGCTTTGGCATAGCCAATAAAGTAGAAGTAGATGTTTTTCTCAAACTCTCCTGCATTTTCAATGAACCAATGGATGTTGGCAATTTGATCTCTGGTTCTTCTGCCTTTTTAAATCCAGCTTAAACATCTGGAAGTTCATAGTTCATGGAGCACAGCCTTGTCTAACTCAATGAAACTATAAGCCATGCCATGTAGGGCCACCCAAGACAGACGGGTCTTAGTGGAGAATTCTGACAAGATCTGGTCCACTGGAGAAGGAAAGGCAAACCACTTCAGTATTCTTGCCTTGAGAACCCCATGAACTCTTAGATTTGCTGCCTCTTATACGTGATGTGCATCAGCTACTGTGTTGTAAACTTCAAGACTTCATTTTCCTGCTCCCTCAACATCCCTACAAATTTGATGTTAGCTCCCCACTCAATTGGTCAAGTGCACCAGTGTGATGAGAATTCTCCCTGCCACAAATCCCACTTCTGGCCTCCTCTGACTATTACCTAAGGACATTTAAATGCACCATTGAATTTCTGTCACACCTTTTCCTTGTGCAAGCGCACCGTGACTTCCGGTATTATCATTTGTCCATGGATCTTCACAGGCCCTTCGGGGGTCACCATTGCTTGGTTGAGCCTGTTCTATTGGCACATCCCCCACATACCAACCTGATGGAGTATGGTGACTCTGACTTTTAGGACCTATGAGGATGATAAACCTTGTTGCCTACAAGTCTCCTATGAACCATTCCCAACAATGTGGCCACACCCTACTGATGAGTCAAAGAATACAGAACAATTACCACGATGAGACTACGTCAGAGAAGCTGAACCCAGAAGCTGTATCTATATGAAACTTTTGACCTCACCTCTGCCTCCTGTGACACATCACAAAGACCCTTCACCCAAGTATGTTCTAAAGGCTGTATCCATAATCTCGAGTCATTCTGGTGATAAGACGGAGGCTTTTCCTGCTAGAGATCCCCACACAGACCAGACAGGACTTACCTGAGCAGACTACTCCAGCATCCCAGTTGTGGGAATAGCTTTCATTATGATAATCTTTAATATTAGAATGCTTACAGTCACTGACAGCTGACTCTACCCCTTCACATGAAGTATAAAAAAGCCAAATGGGGCCAAGTCCTGGTCCAAAATAAGCTTCTTTAGGAATACCAACAGCAGCTCCACACCCCAGCTGTCTGCACACTACAGATGCATCCTTCAAGCTCCAGTCAAAACCAACCACTGTGCCCCATTCTCCTTGATGCTTTACTTCCACTCTCCCCTCACAGCGGTGGGCTCCATCCTTCAGCCTCACCTCCAGATCTGCAAGAGAGACACAGACACAGGACACAGGAAAGACTTTAGGAGACTTGCAGTGGTATAAGTATTTAAAATATTAGCTCTCTGAGGAGCAAAAAAGTACATGGGATTTAGTATTTCCTGACCTCTGTGGTATAAACAATCCTCCAAGGCCAACTTTAAGCTCCCAATGTGCTATCACTGAACACGGAGCAGGAAGGGAGGTACCAGATATTTCTCAGGAGCCTGTAGAACCAGCTCCAGGGACACCACCAAGGACAGGCCATCAGAGACTCTGGATGCTGCCCTTCTCGTAGAAGTGCCCAAGGCTACTAGGCCCAGCTTCCCCATCTTAGTTACAGCTCATGTCCCAGGATCCAGGGAGGAATCCTCCTTATCCTTCCCTTTACATAAGGAGCACCTCATCCAGCTCAGGAACAGAGGGCTGGGGTAACAGGCTCTAAAATGTCCTGGTTATTCCTGCCATCTAGTGTTCATGTCCTTGTGTAATTCCACACTCAAATGTACCTAACAACATGCATCTAACAAATGGAATTTGACAAAAGTGATCAGATGTCACTTTAGCAATTAAATTATAAAACGACTCTGGTTTGTGCATATAAAAATGAGTTCCTGTAAGAACATCATAGATGGAGACATTACTAGTGTTTAGTTCAGTTCAGTTCAGTCGCTCAGTCATTTCAGATTCTTTGAGACCCCATGGACTGCAGTATGCCATGCCTCCCTGTCCATCCCCAACTCCTGGAGTTTACTCAAACTCATATCCATTCAGTCAGTGATGCCATCCAAGCATCTCATCCTCTGTCATCCCCTTGTCCTCCCACCTTTAATCTTTCCCAGCATCAGGGTCTTTTCAAATGAGTCAGTTCTTTGCATCAGGTGGTAAAAGTATTGGAGTTTCAACTTCAGCATCAGTCCTTCCAATGAATATTCAGGACTAATTTCCTTTAGGATGGATTGGTTCAGCAACATTTAAAATTCTCTTTTTATGAGCACATGGAAATAGTAATACTTCCTTGCCTATTTGAAGTTAAGTGTAACCATGTTATCTGGCTCATTCAATGAAGTGGGAGGACAAATGATGTCACTTCCACATAGAAACATTTAAGAGCCAATATATTTTTACCACAGCAAATACTGAAGCCTTGTGTTGCAGTGGGAGCATAATAAAATGGTGGAGCATTCAACAACCTGAGTGCTTGAACAATTATGATAGCAGAGTCCTGCCAAAGTAAACAGAACATATCATATAAGGATAAATTTTGGGTTTTTGTTACTATAACATACCTAGTTCACTTTTACTAAAATGGAAAATAACAGAAGAAAATTGACAAAGAGAAAAATACTAAGATACACACAACGTGTATAAAATTGAGAAACATCTATACTAACATCTAAATCCCCAAGATCAAAAAGAGATGCCAGGGTAGAGTAAACTGAAGCCTTAGAATTACTGAGAGAGATAAAATGCCAATCTAAAATTCTACACTCAAAAATATTCTCTCAAAGAATAAAGATCTCAAATGTGTCATTATCAAAATGCTGATGTACGAGACAGCAGCATCAATCCTCTTAAAAAAAGACCAAAAGTTAGACAGTGATCAGTAATAAAAACAGCTCCAGAAAGATCTGGAGTACTCTAAGAAGTTTGATCACGCCAAGACACTGTCATTGTGGTGGCATCATTCCATCCTTCAAACCAGCATCACTCAGTGTCAAGGCTGCCAGGAGAGGTCCTCTCGCCAGGAGGGTAAGAGCAGGCTGAGTAACCAGTGTCCCTAGCCTTTGGGGGCACCATATGAAAGTCCTGCTTCAGGTTCACTTCACGCAGACCTGCAAAGCTGACCCAGTCTTATAGAGATGGCTAGGCATAAGAAAGAAGAGCAAAGGACCAATAGCAACCACATGGCAGGAGAAATTGCAGTTCACAGTGACCTGCTCTGCAGACAGATGCAGCAGATTTTACCCCTGAAAGAATAAATAACCAGCACAGATGATGGTTTTCCAGTAGTCATGTATGGGAGTGAGAGTTGGACCACAAAGAAGGCTGAGCACTGAAGAAAGGATGCTTTCAAACTGTGGTGCTAGAGAAGACTCTTGAGAGTTCTTTGAACAGCAAGTAGATCAAACCAGTCAATCCTAAAAGGAATCAACCCTGAATATTGATTGAAATGACTGATGCTGAAGCTGCAATACTTTGACCACCTGATGCAAAGTGCTGACTCATTGGAAAAGACCCTGATGCTAGGAAAGACTGAAGGAAAAGGAAAAAGGAAGCACAGGGTGAGATGGTTAGATAGCATCACCAGCTCAATGGGCATGATTTTGAGCAATGAGCCGTTGTTGGTCTTGGCCTTTGCTGCCTTCCTAGGCCTTCCCACAACATGAGCACCTGCAACCATCATCTCCCCCGCAGAGGCACCTACAACAGGCCCCCAAATCCAAATGTGTGCACACCATTAGCTCTGGCCACCACCACTGCTGGTCATGATTCCTAGGCTCAGGAACCAGATGTGCTGCTGAGGACACCAACAACCATTCCAGTGATGGCAGACCCCCTGCAACACTTGCCAAACACCACACAGTTATCAATCCTGTGAATGTCAGCAGCCTGAGCCAAATGGATCTCATGCCCTCAGACTCAGTGCCACCTTATGCCTCTGCATTTGGCACCCTGCATTACATTCCAATGTGCTGCTACCCAGAAGTGAAAGGCTTTCTCTACTGAAATCAGGACATAGATTCTGGTAGAGGTGAGTGCTTTTCTAAATGTGCAGACATCTACAAGAGAGTAAGACATCAGGAAGAATCAGGGAAACAAATTCCCACCAAAAGAATACAGTAAACCTCCTGTAACATGCTCAAAGTAATGGAGATCCAAGAATTGCCTGACAAAGAATTCAAAATAATGCTTCAAATGATGCTCAGAGAGTTCCAAGAGAACTCAAATATTTAATGATACCAGGAAAAGGATACAAATTAAATAAGAAGAGCAAAAGACATACAAAATATATTTTTTTAAAAAAGGACTAACCAGATATTTTGTGATTTCCTGATAGCTCAGTTGGTAAAGAATCCACCTGCAATGCAGGAGACCCTGCTTCAGTTCCTGGGTCAGGAATATCTGCTGGAGAAGGAATAGCCTACCCACTCTAGTATCTTGGTCTCCTCTTGTGGCTGGTAAAGAATCAGTATGCAATGCAGGAGACCTGGGTTCCATCCTTGAGTTTGGAAGATCCCCTGGAGAAGTGAAAGACTACCCACTCCAGTAAGGCCTGGAGAATTCCATCGACTGTGTATCCATGGGGTCACAAAGAGTCAGACATGACTAAGTGACTTTCACTTCTTCAATTCTTCAACCAGATATTCTGAAGCTGAATAATAAATGGATGGGCTTCCCAGGTGGCGCTAGTGGTAAAGAACCTGTCTGCAAGTGCAGGAAATGTAAGAGACTCGGGTTCGATCCCTGGGTCCGGAAGATCACCTGGAGGAGTGCATGACAACCCACTTCAGTATTCTTGCCTGGAGAATACCATGGACAGAGGAGCCTGCTGGGCTACAGTCCATAGCATCACAAAGAGTCAGCCATTACTGAGGCGACTTAACACGCACAATACAATGAGTAAACTGAAGAATTCAACAAAGAGATTCAACAACAGACTTGACGAATTGAAAGAAAAAGAAGAAAGAATCAATGTGTTAGAAGAAAGATTAGTTGAATCCAAACAGAGGAGCCAAAAGAGAATGAAAGGAATATAGAAAGCCAGTGAGAACTAAGGACACCATAAAGAGAAACAACGTATAGACTGGAGTCACAGCAGAAGAAGTGAAGGAAAAAAGAATTAAGGGCTGAGGATTTCCCTGGTGATATAGTGGTTAAAAATCCACCTGCCAATGCAGGGGACATGAGTTCAATCCCTGGTCCAGGAAGATTCCACATGCCGCAGAGCAACTAAACCAGTGAGCCACAGCTACTGAAACCAAAGCACCTGGAGCCTGTGGTCTGCAGCAGGAGAAGCCACTGCAGTGAGAAGCCTGCGCACTGCAGCGAAGAGTAGCCCCTGCTTACTGCAACTCGAGAAAGCCTGCATGCAACAGGGAGACCTAGCACAGTGAAAAACAAATAATTAAAAAAGAAAGAAAGAAAGCCAGTGAATTTCCAAACCTGGGGAAAGATCTGAACATCTAAGTTCAAGAAGCTAATAAGTCACCCCAAAACTTCAATCCAAAACAACCTTCTCCAAGACTCACAGAATAACCTGTCCAAATGCAAAGACAGAGAGAGAATTCTCTAAGGTCTGAAGAGAAAAAAAATTCTATCATGCAAGAGAACTCCCCTAAGGAGATCAGCGGATTCGTCCAAAGAAACCTTGGACAGTAGGATTGATGACATACTCCACTCTCACTCAGGGGAAGCAGCTCCCGGGGAGGGACAGGAGAGGGCATGAGAGAAAGAGCTCCCTACAGAGTCACAGCAGCTCCTGGGAGGGGAAAGGACCATCCCAGGCCCCCAGCACGACAGGAAACATCACAGGGACCGGGGCAGGGACTTGGGAACTTACACACATGGGGCTGCACATCAACTGATCTTTACAGACAAGAGGGACAAGTCGTTCATTGGAAGGACTGGTGTTGAAGCTGAAACTCCAATACTTTGGCCACCTGATGCGAAGAGCTGACTCATTTGAAAAGACCCTGATGCTGGGAAATAGTGAAGGCGGGAAGAGAAGGGGACAACAGAGGATGAGATGGTTGGATGACATCACCGACTGAATGGACATGAGTTAGAGTAAACTCTGGGAGTTGGTGATGGACAGGCAGGCCTGCCTGGCGTGCTGCAGTCAATGGGGTTGCAAAGAGTCAGTCACGACTGAGCGACTAAACTGAACTGAACTGAACAGACAAGAGGACCCCTCTCCTGGCTTTGGGTTTCTTTGATCCCTAATGGACACCTGGTGGGAACAGGTGAGGCCAGCAGGCAGAGCCTCTCACAGAGCCCAGTGCTGGACAGACACGGCAACAAGCAGATGGGAGCCGGGGATAGGGGAGAGGAGCCAGAGAGAGGCAGGCAGGTGTACGATAATCTCTGATCCAGTTACATGGAGCGGCAATGGCACCCAGCCATGTGGACACCCTGTGTGCTTCACAGGCCAATAGACTCAGTACCTGCTCAGCAGCTCCATTCCTCTCACACAGACAGGCTCCACCTCCCCTCACACATACACACACACACACACACACACACACACACACACAGGTTCACACACTCCCCCATACACACATATTCTCTCACACACACACAGCCTCACACAGCCTCACACACCCTCAAACACTACTCACACCTCCTCACACACCCTCACTCACCCACACATACTCCTCACACACCTTCATACATCACTTGCACACTCCTCACACACTCCACAAACACATACACTCTTCACACCCTCACACACACAATTTCTTCACACACACACACCCTCACACACACACACACACACTCTTCATACCCTCACACACACAGACCCTCACACACTCCTCACCTGCACACATACACACACACAATCACAGAGCCTACAGGAGTGAAGACACAGGAAACATGGGGACCCACAGGCAGTGCTCACACACCAGGCATGGGCGGCATGTGGGAACAGCCCAGAGCCCAGCTGAGCTCAGTCACTGGAATTTCCACACACTGGGAGACACAGGGACTCCTGGAAGCTCCCTGAGAAAAGGGAGACAGTGGAGGGACTCAGGGTGATCCACCTTGGTCCAGACCAAACCTCACTGCTCTGTATAATCTGCTTATACGACCAGTGGACCCCCCATGGGAGAGGGACCAGTATTCACAGTCAGTGAGGTTCCTTTTTGGTCAAAAACACTGAGGCTCGGCTCCAGAACCCCAAACATCTTTCCCTTCACCAAGGCGTCCACTCCCTGCTGTGGACCCAGGACAGAGGGGCAGCTCTTACCTTGACCACCCACCACGGTGCCGAGGAGGAGGACACAGAGTCCCTGGAGGGAGAGATGTCTGCCCAGAGGCATCCTAACCCCACGTCCTCAAGGTCACAGTCCCAGCTGCAGGATCAGCCTGTGAGGAGGCGTCAGGGTGCCGACCGGGGTCTATATAGACCGTCCCCTACATCCTCCCTCCTGAGAGCCAATAGCAACACCTTTCACCATTTTAGGCACTATCGGAGGCTACATCTGCCTCTTTCTGAAGCTCAGACACCAATGAGCTTCTGAATCTTCAACATCTCCTTATATGAGCAACACGGTCCTTTGACCTCCCGCTTTGGTGGTCCTGAGAGCTGGGTCCCACCACTGGGACTGGGGGAGAAAAAATTCATCAAAAACCATGAGTGCCTTTCTCTCCCCTGATCACCCTGGTCGATATCTGCAGACTGTGAGATCTCACAGGGTCTGGGTGTGGAATCTGTTGATCCATGGAGAATAACTTTTGTAGAATCAAATTTTGATCTTCCCTGGCACTGAGCTCAGGGTAGAAGCAGAGAATTACAAGAAGTCTGGAAATACAAGAGTATTTATCAGGTCAGCAGAAAATGAGGACCAGGAGTATAGGAATTCACAGATGACTGTGAAGGCAAGAAGTGAGACCCATCAAGTTGGGGGGATCAGATTGCATGTCTTTTCCCACCTCTCAGAATGATCTGGAGACTGAGTCCTGGAGCTCATGCCGACAAGCTCAGTCGTGTCTGACTCTTTGCAACCCATGGACTGTACCTTACCAGCATGCTCTGTGCAATAGATTTCCCAGGCAAGAATACTGGAGGGGGTTGTCATTTCCTTCTAAAGGGATCTTTCTGACTCGAGGATCAAACCCATGTCTCCTGCATTGGCAGGTGGGTTCCCTATAGGGACATTCAGACATGTTAAATCTCTTTCCCTTTATTGCATTTCATTTTATGTGAAGTATCTCTTTCAGCTGGTCACTAAATGATGCTGACAAAGAGAAAGAGATTGCTATTAAAGGAAACAAAGAGAAAAGAGGAGTCATCAGTCAACTCTAGCCCACCAAAATAGGAGCAGGGATCTCTAGAAGAAAACATGGGGCTTCACTGCTAACTCAGCAGTAAAAGTCTGCCCACCAAACAAGAGACTTGGATTCGATCCCTGGGTCGGGAAGGTCCCCTGGAGAAGGAAATGGCGACCCACTCCAGTATTCTTGCCTGGAGAAAATCCGTGGACAGAAGGGCCTGGCTGGATACGGTTCATCGTGTCAAAATAAGTTGGACACAACTAAGTGACTGAACAATGAAAACACAAAGAAAATTATAGTTTAGAAAGACTAAAGTTTTCTAAACTTCTCATGCACCCCATTTATATGCTGAGAGTGTGGTTTGATAAGATTCAGAATACATTTGTATTATAAATTATAACTAAAGAAGACACAAAATATAATTTAAGGGAACAGCTCCAGAGAGATGAAGAAATAGAAAGTCTTCTGCTACATGATCTCTGCAGGCCAAGGGCAAAGAAGGGTTAAGGGAAGCAGAGAAGAGAAGGGGGTTCATGCTGCCTGAAACCACCAATGAACCCACCTCCTCTGCTCTGCATTTAAGAGGAAAGGTGGTGGCAAGAATGGAATCCCAGGTGGGTTGATGGGACAGATCCAAGCAGAAGGGATGGTGTCCAGTGTAACCATTGCTGACTTGTTCTGTTTCCACTCAACATAGAAGTTCCCAGATGCTCCCCCAGAAGGTACCCCTGGGGTGAATAGAGAGACTGAGAAGGGCCATAAGGGATGCAAGATAGAGCTCCCTCATTGAAATTCAATGTCACTAATGTGCTGCCCCCTTTCCTCATGTCCTCTCAGGCTCAAGATTCCCATGATGCAGATCTGTGGTCCAAACAAGCCAATGAGGCCCCCTCACCCTGACTCCCTCTTTTCAGCACAGAAGTAGAAGGAAGCATCTGTGACACACAAGCCCCAGAGTCCCCACCAGAGTTCAGAGACAGCTTCGTGAGCCACCAATGGCCCACCTTAAGGTCTCAGCCTGGCCAACACCCAGGGCAGCTGCAGGTTAGTCCACAGCCCTGTCATATCCCCCACCAGAGGGACCCCTCATTCCAGTCAGCAGACAAAACTTCTCTGTCCCGCCATGCCCGTCCTTCCTACTTGACTTGGGAGAAAAGACATTTGACCCATGCTTTTCTTCCTCTAAATATGCTAATGTTTACCAATTATTTATGCAAGAATCACCTCCTTGTCATCTGGTCCTCTCACTCTCAAGCCCCATGACTGTACCTGACCCTGTCTCCTTCTATATCTGGAACTTTAACACATTAATGATAAAAATTATTATAAATATCAAAACCAAACTTTAAACCCAGTTGCTGATGTAAGGCAGGATCTGCTCAGCCACTTAGAATTGATGCTCTACTCCCTCTGGGCCCAGAGTCATCATTTCTTACCCAGTTATGGACTCCACACCGTCACCAGAAACCACCAGACAGACACCTAGAACATAGGACGTGCTTCCTGGGGTTCAGTCATCCCTCCCAGAGGACGACACACGGATGCGTTTAGTGAACCAGGTACACATGGTCTCACCTTGGGATGGAGATCTCACAGGTAAGATGCGCTTAGCGGCTCCAGACTCTTTTTAGAAAGGGATGAGCTATAAGGAGTGGCAAATTCAGGGCTGGCAGACTGTCCCCACAGCACCCTCTATCCCAGAGCTGGGGGTGCAGGGTTAGATGGACCAACTCACCCTCTGATGAAGCTATATCTTCTCTGACACATAAGGAAATCTTAGTGTCTAATCTTATCAAAGATTTGAAGGAGGAAAGTTTTAGGGAGGACACTGACCCAGCTGGGTCCACAACGAACATGAGACAGTGCAGTAGAGTGGTCAGGAGAACAGACTCGGGAGCCAGACTGCCTGGTCTTGACTCACAGTTTAGCTCCATGCCAGTGTGGGCTCTGAACAGGGTTCTTACACTCTCTGCTTAGTAAAAGGAGGGTTATGATCCTACCAAGATGACTGATTTTGCTGAGGATTAAGTGACTTGGCATTAGTATGTGGTATTATAACACTAGTTAACAGTAGTACATGTCCTGATGCTGATGTGATCAGCCGTGGCCAACACCTTGCGAGCCCATGCCAGGTTCCGCTGTCCATGGAATTTTCCAGGCAAGAACAGTAGCACATAGTAGTAGTATTATGTACCACTGTTAACTTGCTTTCCTGATGGCTCAGATGGTAAAGAATCTGCCTGCAATGCAGGAGATCTGAGTTTGATCCCTGGGTCAGGAAGATCCTCTGGAGAAGGAAATGACAACCCACTTCGGTATTCTTGCCTGGGAAATCCCATGGACAGAGGAGCCTGGAGGGGCTACAGTCCATGGAGTCACAATGAGTTGGTCACAGCTGAGCAACACACACACACACACACACACACACACACACACAGAGTGTTAGAGCAGCAGAGTTAGGGCATCTCCCACCATCTCAGCCCAGGAATCGCAGGACTCTAGAACAGGAATTCAATTCTGTTACCTGGAGCTTTGACTGCGGCTGTCAGAACTCTCCCAGGAACCACATGCTGTGATGGTCCTTGGTGCCAACCAGAGTTGTGAGTCTTCCACACATCACTCCTTCTCTCTGTGACCCATGTAACTGCTCAAGAAGCTCGACCTTACCATTGGTGAGTTTTTGTGAATTAAGTTGATAACTTGCTTATTTGACTTTATAAACTCAAATGTACTTGGTAAAACATTTTGTGTCTAATTCACCTCCATATCCCCAATGCTTGGCTAACTAAAAATCGTAAATGATGTCTCTTGTATACCTGAATGAATGAATGTCAGCCTGGTAGTTTACACAAATCATTTCAATCAAAAAGAAATCTTTTGAGAAATTATTTAACTTGTTGTGAGGATGTAACAGCACATTGAAAGCTGTATCATTTGTTTTCATGATATTTCAATGCCTTTAAATGGTCTGAGCTATACATGGTTCACTTCAACACCTGTCTGCAATGAATGCAGTAAATTTCAATATCTAGAAACAACCTAGCCCCAGTACAAGAGCAGTGCTGAGAGAAACAGCTCTAAACATGTATAAACGCTGCAAGTTTCTATGTATATCTGAAGATAAAGAAGACAAACCACAGCACCCTGACTGGTGAAGACCCTGGAGCCTCCTGTTCTGGTCTTAATCAGATATGGCCAAGTGGTCAGGATGTTTATGTATTTATCATTTGGCACATTTCCAATTCAAACCACACACAACTGTAACAGGAAGAAATTTTGTTATAAAAAAATTTAAACATCTTCCATGTTGAATTACAAGTGCAGAAGTAAAGAGCAGAAAGAATCTTGTTCTTTTACTTAGGCTAACTATTTGTCCTTATGGATTCTAAAGCAATAAAAAATGTAGCATTATTGTTCCCCAAAAACCATAAGAATATTGTCATCAGAGGTTCAGTAATCTCTTTGCTAGAAAAGTTAATAACTAAACCTGCTTGCTTGAGGAAAATTTCCTCAGGACCAATCAGAGTGAGTAAAATAGAAAACATTATTAAATTAAAAAAGAGGTATACCACTCTATAGGAAAGTTATTAACTGAGTTGTTACACCAAAGCATTGGAGACCCCCTTCACCATCTGTGTTCCTTGCATGGATGGGACCAGGGTTCGTGAAGACTCCTTTACCAAAGACCACTTCATCACAAGGGCATGAAGGAAAGAGCAAGGTCATGAGCTGGCTGAGGTCCAGCCCATCATCTCTGTTCAGCCCTCCACAGTCTATAACCAGATCATCGAACAAAGAGTGTGGCACTGAATTGGCCTCATTCATTCCTCCATAGTGCAACATCAGATATCCAGAGACCAGAGCAGATCAAAGCTGCTAAATCAAAGACAAGCAGATTTTAAGTGGAGAGCACGCAGTCCAAGGGCCCTTCCCTGCTGCTGTTGGAAAGGAAGAAGCCCTCCCACCCCAGACACCATCTGTGGGAGGAGAGACAAGAAGATACCTCCTTAAATAGAGGAAAATCAGTCTCAGCAGGGAGCTTGAACTAGAAATGGCAAGACAGTTATTACATTGAACCTGAGCTAAGTTGAGGGCTAAATTTTTACTGGGAGAGTCTGTGTTAACATTATGGAACTATCAATCCACACAAACATCTCTTGCTAGTGCACAAGATGAACTCAGTGATAAAAACAGGCAATATTACATTTATGTATATTTGAATTCTAGAGGACACAGTTTTGATTTTTTTTTTACTTTTTTATTAGTTGGAGGCTAATTACTTCACAACATTTCAGTGGGTTTTGTCATACATTGATATGAATCAGCCATAGATTTACACGTATTCCCCATCCCGATTCCCCCTCCCACCTCCCTCTCCACCCGATCCCTCTGGGTCTTCCCAGTGCACCAGGCCCGAGCACTTGTCTCATGCATCCCCCCTGGGCTGGTGATCTGTTTCACCATAGATAGTATACATGCTGTTCTTTTGAAATATCCCACCCTCACATTCTCCCACAGAGTTCAATAGTCTGTTCTGTATTTCTGTGTCTCTTTTTCTGTTTTGCATATAGGGTTATCGTTACCATCTTTCTAAATTCCATATATATGCGTTAGTATGCTGTAATATTCTTTATCTTTCTGGCTTACTTCACTCTGTATAAGGGGCTCCAGTTTCATCCATAGAGGACACAGTTTTAAGCCCATTACAGAAAGAAAATTCATAAATCTTCTCTTGTTTTTAAATGCACAGAGTTGTCACCTCTGTGAATTCTAATTCCTCCAGCTCAAAATTACTGGTGTGTTTATTTAATCTGTAAAACCTTGCTCACTGTCTCTAAAGTGGGGGATTCTTGAGAGCAAGTATTGTGTCTTACTCTTCAATATCTCTTTAAAGTCAAGTAAAGACACATACAGAGAGCTTAACAAATAGTGGATAAATAAGGAAATGAATGCAGGAACAAATGCTGAAAATCACCCTGCAGTTAGTGATACCGAGTGGGGAGGAGGTGGGGGGAGGGGAGACACGACTCTGACTGCTCCCACTCGGCACAGACAGAAGTGGAGTAAGGAGTCAGAGACACACCAGACGAAGGAGCCAGATACAAAAGGCCTTCTTCAAATCTCACTCTGGGGAGGGTCTGATCACAGTTAATTTCTGCACAAAGTTGTACCTCAGAAACTTCACCAAGGCAAGAAAAATACTGACAGCATTGCTACCAAGGATGTGGCGTCAGTAGTAATATTCATCAAATAGCTGTTTTTCTATCTCCCAGTGACTCATTCTGGCCAATGAAACGTGGGTGTTGTTACCTGTGTCACTTCCGAATAGAGGCATGAAAACCCCTGTGACTCTCTAGTTTCTCTCTTTGCTGCCCCAGAAGCTGCGTGTTCCATGTGGTACACGTGTAAGCTAGTGGAGCCTCACTGACCACAGTACGTTTGCAGGTTGGTAATGAATGTGTGTCTGCATGTGTGTGTTCCTTCTGAGACTTGGGAGTCAGTTGTTCCAGCATCAGAACAGAGCCTATCTGAAGTCTTGAAAGTAAGACAAAATCTGTCACGTGGAGCAGGTACTTTCCTGGATCTCCTCTTCCTTCTGTGTCTTCATGCCAAGCTGCTCCCTCAGGTCTCACCTTGCTTCCTCTCTGGGGCTTGGCTGGTTCCCAGTCACCATCTCTGACTGACCGACAGCTCTATCTAAGCTTCTGTTGGAGAGCACCTGCCCCTGGTGCAGCTCCTCCTCCCTTTACATCAGTCTGTGCTGAGAGTCGTGCTTCCATTTCCCCAGTTTCGTCTCTGAGCATCTTGACTTTCAGCCTTAAACAGCTCTCCTTTGCTCTGAATTAGTCAGTTCATCATCTTTGATCTTATTTTTACATTACACCAATCCTGTACTAATGAAAAGTAAGCATGTACTTTCTAAACCTCTTCAGTTTCTTCTGATTTCCTGAACAAATCTGATTCCTGGATGTAGTGTTCTATGTAGTTAATTAATTTCTTCACCTTTGGGTAAGAAATAATTTTCATCAATTTTTTTCCCCTCAACTGAAGACAATGGCACATTCAAAGCCTATCTCCTTGGGACCATGTTACTGAAAGGTATGTGTGTGGGGTCTGGCTGCTCACTGCTTAAAAGCCAGTAAACAAGTCAGGTTGGTGGAAAAGAAAGTTTGCTTTATTTCATACACTGGCAACTGGCAGGGACAGTGCCAGATATGTCCAAAGGCCAACTTTCACCCCCCCATGACAAGCAGGGGGTGAGAGTTTTAAGACAAAGTGGTAGGGGGGTTACATGCAGAAATAGTACAGTCATCTTCAGATTGGTCCTCAGTGGTCTGATTAGCATCATCTTGGTTGTTTTCAATTCAGTTCAGTTGCTGAGTTGTGTCCGACTCTTTGCTACCCCATGGACTACAGCATGCCAGCCTTCCCTGTCCATCACCAACTCCTGGAACTTGCTCAAACTCATGTCCATTGAGTCGGTGATACCATCCAAAACATCCATTGGTTGTTTTAGGTACAGTTTATCTTTAGTTCTTGGGTGTACTTGTTCCCATTTCTTTGTGGTCAGTTCTCAGAATGTGGATGCTCAAGTCCTGGGTACAATATGGACATCATGCAGTTCACCACTCCACCTGGTGTTTTGTATCTATAAGACAGCTCATAGGATATGGCTCAGAATATTATCTATAACCCTTGAGAAAGAACTAAAGGTCCTTGACTGTTTTTAGTGACTACATTATTATTATTTAGTCTCCTCTGACTGTTTTCCTTTGTTTCCAAATTTCTCATATCTCCTATTAAACTTATTCTTTGACTTAAGTGTTCCACAGGCAAAAGCCAGGCAGAAGACACGGTGAGCGGGCAAGGATCTTAGAGTCCTGCTCTGTTTCAACCACAGCCCTAGGGACCCCCTCGGGGCTTAGAAGGGGCTGGTGCAAGGAGAGGCTCTGAAGACCAAGCTTCATTAACTTCATGATTAGTCCACCTCTGCTCAGAGCTGATGCAATTACCAACTGCAGAGCTATTGAGTTCTTGTGGGTGGTGATTCTTAAACCACTTCAGCCTAATGTTAGTGCCTCTGGGGTGGCACTCAGAGTTCAAAACTGAGTGATTGCTCAGACTCAAACTCTATGAACCGAGGCTCTATTGCATGCGGAGCTTTGGTGCAGCTGAGTCCTGCCTTCAGACCAGCCTAAGAACACTGGAAATGCAGCAAAATGTGTTCCTCCTTTCACATCAAAGACTCTGTGATCAGATCTCCTTTCCTTGGTATCGAAGGCTTCCCAACCTGGGCATGCTAACTGAGGTTCCCGCAGTCTGCAGGCATTGTCTGAGGCCTTGCCGGGGCCCAGGATTGGGGTGAGGCCTGTGCCTGTGTATAAGCTCTATATTCCCCCTCTCTGTAACTTAACAGATTCTCAGCTAATATTTATTGAATGGCTGAGTGGCACTGTACTAAATGTTGAAGAGAAATTGTCTTAAATATAAAGAAATGTTTCTCAGAACATCACTTAGCTAATATTTTTGATTCAAAGGCAAATGTTTCTGGCAATTAGCAAGGCAAAATTTGATTTTCAAAAACAAGCAGCTTATCACCAACAAATATGTCACAGTGAACACTGCAAATCTCTAAGGATACACAAGACAAACCACAAAGTACCTACGTGTGGCTTCTTAACAAGTCTTAATCAAACCCAACTGAGGAGACAGGATATTCATATGATTTATCATTGGCAGTTTTGTCATTAAAAACACACAGCAATATCACAGGAAGGAAATCTGCAATTAAAAAAGTACAGCTGTACCATTGATATGACATAAGGAAGGAGATGAGGTGCCAAAAGATTTCTTTGGCATAAAATTACAGACAGCTTAATTAGTCTTTCACTTTTTGAAGGAGAGTCCTCTTGGGCTGATCTTGAAAGATGATGTGGAGACCAGAACAATTCAACTGTTCTGCACAACAGTTATAACTGTGAACTGATAATTTTGGATAATGTTGCTCTTTGAGTCCCTTCTTGTTACTTTTTATGAATCTACTGTAAGTTTTTATGTTTTTGTTGCCACATCGCTCACGTAAAACATCTTAGAGGGACAACAGTATATACTACACTGATCACAAATTAATTCCAATGACATACAAAAGCTCTACCTTTTTATCCCCTTCTACACTTTTTGTTTTTGATGTCACAATTTACCTCTCTAGATTGTATATCCACTAACAAAATACTTTTCTCTGTAGCGATTTTAATACTTTCTTTAGACTAAAGCTAACTGGTTAGCACACTACCATATTACAGTGTTAGAGTATGCTGAGTTGGATTCAATATTTACATTTACAAGTCTGTTGCATATTTTCACTTCTTTCCTATAAAAATTAGCATCCTTCATTAGTTTGAAGAACTCCCCTCAGCAATCTTGTAAGACAAGCCTAATGTTGGTGAATGCCCTCAAATGTTGTTTGGGAAAGGCTTTATATCATCTTCATTTATGAAAAACAACCTTCCTGAGAAAATTATTATTGGTTGGTAGGTTTTTTTCTTTTCATCGGTTTGAATATATCACCCTTTCTCTCCTGGACTCTCAGGTTTCTGCTGAGAAGTCCACTGATATTTTTAAGGGAATTTCTTTCTTGTGAGCATTTACTTTTCTCTTGTTGCTTATAAAATTCTCTCTTTTTCTTGAATACAAGCAATGTGTCTTGGGGATGATCATTTTGAATGAACTCTGAGGAGCGACCTATTAGCTACATGGATGTGGAAGTCTAAATCTCATCAGATTTGGGACTTACCTGGTGTTATTTCTTTAAGTACAATCTCTGTCCGTTTCTCTTTCTCTTCTCCTTCCAGGACTCCAATAATGTACAGATTGTTTATATGAATGTTATCCTATATTTCACACAGATTCTTTCACACTTTTTCATTCCTTTTTTTTCTTTGTCCCCTGACGGGGTAACCTCAATGGTCCTGCCTTCTAAGTTACAGAGTCTTCTACTGTTGTTGATGCTCTCTGTAGCATTTTTCATTGTGTTGCATTTCATTCATTGTAATCTTAAGCAACTGATCCAACCAGTCAATCCTAAAGGAAATCAGTCCCGAATATTCATTGGAAGGACTGATGCTGAAGCTGAAACTCCAGTACTTTGGCCACCTGATGCCAAGAACTGACTCATTGGAAAAGACCCTGATGCTGGGACAGATTGAAGGCAGGAGGAGAAGGGGACAACAGGGGATGAAATGGTTGGATGACGGCATCACTGATTCAATGGACATGAGTTGGAGCAAGCTCTGGGAGTTGGTGATGGACAGGGAAGCCTGACTGCAGCAGTCCATGGGGTCGCAAATAGGACACAACTGAGCCACTGAACTGAACTGAATCTTAAGCAGCTGAATTTCTGTTTGGTTCATTTTTCTGTTTCGTTCCTTCTCTTATTCTCTTTGCCTCACTGCAAAGCTTGAAGGATCTCTGTTCCCTGACGGGGATTGAATTCAGACCACAGCAGTAAATACATCGAATCCCAACCACCAAACCATCAATAAATTCCCTGTTTACTTCCTTTTTTATTCTTTCTATCTCTGTAAAAAATTTACTCTGTGGAGTAACTCACCCTAGCTCGACAATTACTGAGCCTGAGCTCTAGGAACCGCAAAGCACAAATAGGAGGTGGCATGCTGCAACCCCTGAAGCCTGGGTGCCTAGAGCCTGTTCTCCACAATAAGACAAACCCGCGCATAGAGAAGCCTGCTGTCCACAAAGAAGAGTAGGGCCTGCTTGCTGAAACTAGACAAAGCCCATGTCCAGCAACAGAGACCCAGTGCAACAAAAATTAAAAACAATAATAATGATGATGAGAAATATTTTAAATCTTATTTTGTTCATATATTGTCTTCTTGAATTTAATAGTTTATCTGTGTTTCCTTGGAGTTCACTGAGCCTCTTGGTATGTGTGCCTGATTTCATCATATGTCATCTATTTCATCACTTCCCAAGTGAATAGACATGTGAGATTCCCTGGGAGAAGCCCTGGACATCTTCCCATCCCCAAGAACAGCCTAGAACTATGAAGACTGCAAGTGTGAGTGTAGGTTGAAGCCTTAGAAACCATCCAGAGTCATCAAGCAAGTAACCGGGTGGGTCCAGCTCACAACCAGGCCAGCACTCTCAGGGCTTAAATTAGTTCAGCAGCTTCTTCACATGTCCACAATGGACTTGGTCGTGGGGTGTGCAGGGGGAGTGCTGTGTAAACGTAATCTTTACTTGGCCACGTCTACATGACAGCTCTCTCTACCCTGAGGAATCATAGCAGGCTCACAATTACATTTTCAGTAGTAACCAGATTAAAGCAATCTTGAAACATCTGAAAATAGATGTTTTCAAAAAGGCCCATTGGCTGAAATTCTTCCTCTAAGAGATCAGTCATATAAGATGCCTCCATCCACATCTCTGAAAAATAAATAGTCAACTGTTCCTGATCTTTCTGTCTACATCCATTCTTCTGGATCCCCTCTGCCTAGGTCTCCACATTCTTGCCCTCTTGTCCCACCTGAACACAGGGTGTGGGTGAGCATCAGTTTGCCCTCCATCAACTTGAAGATATATATGAACTGATACAATTCACTTAGAAGGAGAGATCCTTGGAGAGACAAGAAATAGCAGCATCCTGAAGAAATAGTAGGAAGAGATGGAGAGGAAAGAATGGATTTATAAGGATTGGATAATCAAACAGACATGGGAGATGAGCAAAGAGGTGTTTGTATCCACTAAAGGAATAAATGAGAGATGAAAAAGGAACAGGTAGTTATGTACAGTTAGATTTTTAATTGGCCTATGAACATTTAGGCAGGATAAGGAAAGTTGTATCCATTCTCTCCCACAAATCAACCTTCCACTTTGAAACCCACATTCAGTCTGGTGTCAAGGAACAAGTTACAAACAGGTGATGTGACATCTCAGGGAGAGCACCAAGGAATGTTCAGAATTGTTTTTGTTTTTCCATGAGTTCATCTTGTTAGGAAGGAGGGTATGAATGTGGACCAAGTTTATATCCTTTTCTTAATAAGAGTGACCTGGAGCATTTGTGAGCTGGGGCAAAATCATGCCCTCATTAGCCTCTAAGACAGGTGAAGGAGCAGGGCAGCTCACTCATCTTGTATTTCCTTTGAGGAAAATGGTGTTTGAGGACCAATCTTCTAAAATCATTTGACATGAAGTTTGTTAAATTAGCATCAGAGCAAAAAGTTAATTTATTCAGAATATCTCATTTTGAGAAATTTCCACATAACACAATTACAGGTCAGCTCTACTCTATTGAATTACAGGCAGTTAGAATATCTGAGGCTTCATCTCATATTTAATAAAGCATCATGGGAAAGTCACTGGGGATGTTCCCAGGGCACTGAATTCAACATCGTCGTACCCAGGGTCTGCTTTCTGCCCCTGGAGCAGCCAAGGGCTCTCTCCTCCTTCCCCAGGATCAGCCACCTCTCTGGAGAAGTTCAGAGAAGAGCCTGAAATAGTAAAGAGAAGTTTGATTAGAACTGAGACACAGGGATGGTTTAGAGCCCTATGGTGGAAGGAGTCAAGCAAGTGGTCATGACAAAGCATCCCTGGGACCCATGTTTGGGCAGGGAGGCTCAGGGTATTTCACTTGAGTTATAGTGAGGATGGATCCCAGCTGTCCTCTCAGATCCAGTCCATGTGGTCTCTGGGGCCTCAGCTCATGTGGAAAACCTGCATCGCAGGAGATCTGTGCTCGCAGAGGAGCTCTGGGAAGACTTGCTTCCAGGCCACACAATAGCAAGGATATAACCCGCAATGGTAAGAATCATAAAAAACAATTTAAATTTTCTCCTTTCACAGGTGATAGATGTGAATTCTCATTAAGAGGGAGATTGGAGACAGGAAAAATCTGAATTCCTCACTCACAACCCAAGTCTGATCTTGGCTGACTTGACTCCTGTTCCAAATGTCCACAAAGACTATCACAGGTGCAGCCACAGATGGCCCCTCCCCAGAGACCACACAGGCCCTCAGATGGAGAGTTACTCTCTTCTAGAGAATGAGTGTCTTCTCAAAGCTACTGAAATATCTGGAGCAAATTAGATCTTAGCTGATCACAAATTCTGAGTCTATGATCCACCACCATGGCTTAATGTTAAGGTCACCATATATCATAGACTTTGTACTTATGAATGTTAACATATAAGCAGAGCTCATCTTAAATTATAAACATACTTCACCCAATTCAATACGTTTGTTTAAATCTCTACCTTTTATGTATCAGTTCAGTTCACTTCAGTTGCTCAGTCGTGTCCGACCAGTGACACCATGGACTGCAGAACGACAGGCTTCCCTGTCCATCACCAACTCCTGGTTCTTGCTCAAACTCATGTCCATTGCATTGGTGATGCCATTCAAATATCCCATCCTCTGTCATCCCCATCTCCTGCTTTCAAGCTTTCCCAGCATCAGGGTCTTTTCCAGTGAGTCAGTTCTTCGGATCAGGTGGACAAAGCATTGGAATTTCAGCTTCAGCATCAGTCCTTCCAATGAATATTCAGGACTGATTTTCTTTAGCACTGACTGGTTGGATCTCCTTGGTGTCCAAGGGACTCTCAAGAGTCTTCTCCCACACCGCAGTTCAAAAGCATCAAATATTCAGTGCTCAGCCTTCTTTATGGTCCAACTCTCAGATCCATACATGACTACTGGAAAAAAACAGAGCTTTGACTAGACAGAACTTTGTCAGCATAGTAATGTCTCTGCTTTTTAATATGCTTTCTAGGTTGATCATAGCTTTTCTTCCAAGGAGCAAGTGTCTTTTAATTTCATGGCTGTAGTCATCATATGCAGTGATTTTGGAGCCCCCAAAAATAAAGTCTCTCACTGTTGCCACTGTTTCCCTGACTATTTGCTGAGAAGTGGTGGTATAAGATGCCATGACCTTAGTTTTCTGAATGTTGAGCTTTAAGCAAAGTTTTTCACTACCCTCTTTCACTTTCATGAGGCTCTTTAGTTCTTCTTCACTTTCTGAAATAAGCATCGTACCATCTGCATATCGGATGTTATGATATTTCTCTCGTAATCTTGGTTCCTGCTTGTGCTTCATCCAGCCAAGCATTTTGCATGATGTACTCTGCATATAAGTTAAATAAGCAGGGTGACTATATACAGCCTTGACATACTCTTTTCCCAATTTGGAACCAGTCTGCTGTTCCATATTCTCTTTTAACTGTTGTTACTTGACCTGCATACAGATTTCTCAGGAGGCAGGTAAGGTGGCCAGGTATTCCCATTTCTTTCAGAATTTCCCACAGTTTATTGTGATCCACATTGTCAAGGGCTTTGGCATTGTTAGTAAAGCAGAAATAGATGTTTTTCTGGAACTCTCTTGCTTTTTTGATGATCCAGCAAATTTTGGCAATTTGTTCTTTTGTTCCTCTCTCTTTTCTAAATCCAGTTTGAACATCTAGAAGTTCATGGTTCATTACTGTTGAAGCCTGGCTTGGAGAATTTTGAGCATTAGTGTGCTAGTGTTTGAGATGAGTGCAATTGTGCGGTAGTTTGAACATTCTTTGGCATTGCCTTTCTTTAGGATTGGAATGAAAACTGACCTTTTCCAGTCCTGTGGCCACTGCTGGGATTGCCAAATTTGCTGGCATATTGAGTGCAGCACTTTCACAGCATCATCTTTTAGTATTTGAAATAGCTCAACTGAATTCCATCACCTCCACTAGCTTTATTCATGGTGATGCTTCCTAAGGCCCACTTGACTTTGCATTCCTGGATGTCTGGCTCTAGGTGAGTGATCACAGCATCATGGTTATATGGGTAATGAGGGTCTTTTTTCTATAGGTCTTCTGTGTATTCTTGTCATCTCTTCTTAATATCTTCTGCTTCCATTAGGTCCGTAACATTTCTGTCCTTTGTTGAGCCCATCTTTGCATAAAATGTTCCCTTGGTATCACTAATTTTCTTGAAGAGATCTCTAGTCTTTCCCATTCCATTGTTTTCCTCTGTTTCTTTGCATTGATCACTGAGGAAGGCTTCCTTGTCTCTCCTTGCTATTCTTTGGAACTCTGCATTAAAAGGATATATCTTTCCTTTTCTCCTTTCTCTTTTGCTTCTCTTCTTTTCTCAGCTATTTGTAAGGCCTCCTCAGACAACCATTTTGCCTTTTTGCATTTCTTTTCCATGGGGATGGTCTTGATCCCTGCCTCCTATACACGAACCTCCATCCATAGTTCATCAGGCACTCCACCTATCAGACGGAATCCCTTGAATCTATTTGTCACTTCCACTGTATAATCGTAAGGGATTTGATTTAGGTCATACCTGAATGGTCTAGTGGTTTTCCCCACTTTCTTCAATTTAAGTCTGAATTTGGCAATACGGAGTTCAAGATCTGAGCCACAGTCAGCTCCCAGTCTTGTTTTTGCTGACTGTATAGAGCATTTCCATCTTTGGCTGCAAAAAATATCAATCTGATTTTCATGTTGACCATCTGGTGATGTCCATGTGCAGAGTCCTGTCTTGTGTTTTTGGAAGAGGGTGTTTGCTATGACCAGTGTGTTCTATCGACAAAACTCTGTTAGCCTTTGCCCTGCCTCACTGTGGACTCCAAGGCCAAATTTGCCTGTTACTCCAAGTATCTCTTGACTACCTACTTTTGCATTCCAGTCCCTTATAATGAAAAGGACATCTTTTTTGGGTATTAGTTCTAAGAGTTCTTGTGGGTCTTCATAGAACCACAGCTTCAGCTGTTTCAGCATTACTGATTTGGCATAGACCTGGATTACTGTGATATTGAATGATTTGCCTTCATGTATGAGACAGTGCAAATATATTATTAAAACACTTGTTCCACCTTTGAATTTGGTTCACTTCAGTTCAGTCACTCAGTCATGTCTGACTCTTTGGGACCCCATGGACCACAGCACACTGTGCTTCCCTGTCCCTTACCGACTCCCAGAGCTTGCTCAAACTCATATCCATCGAGTCAGTGATGCCATCCAGCCATCTCATCCTCTGTCATCCCCTTCTCTTCCTGCCTTCAATCTTTCCCAGGATCAGAGTCTTTTCTAAGGGGTCAGTTCTTCACATCAGGTGGCCAAGGTATTGGAGCTTCTACTTCAGCTCAGTCCTTCCAATGAATATTCAGGATTGATTTCCTTTCAGTTGACTGGTTTCATCTCCTTGCCATCCAAGGGACTTTGAAGAGTCTTCTCCAACACTACAGTTCAAGCATCAATTCTTTGGCACTTAGCTTTCTTTATAAATATGCTCAATTAATCAATAAGTTTCTCCTTGGCCATGACACAATGCATGAGGGATCTTAGTTCCTTGAGCAGGGTTGGACCTGGGCCCTAGCAGTGAAAGTGCAGAATCCTAACCTCTGGACTGAAAGGAAATTCCATAATCTATAAATCTTAATGCAAGTATATCACATATAAAGTGAAGTTTATGTCACATTATGGAGACATAAATGCCAAAAGCAGAGTGATTCCTCACTCCCTGCAAGGAGTGTGACAGCATTAAATATGGCATATGGTCAAGATGATGCTACCAGATGTATGAAATTACCTATATTTTGAATCTCTAGGGAGGCTGGGCATTGAGGAGCACACATTCACTCTTTCCAGATAGAAAGATTGCAGGAGATCACCTGACCCCACTCACCTGTCTGCGAGGACCTCACCCCATCCTCCTTCTCTGGGGGCACTTCCTCCTCACTCCCCTGAGAGGCAGGAGGAGTTCCAGGCACTGGGACCTCTTCAACATCATCGTAATTTTCAGCAGGGACATCAGTCCTCTGATCTGGGGATTCCAAGAGCAGACAAGGGAGTGTATGAAACCACAGTAAGTGGGTTGGTCTGGGGAATACCTAAGATCCCTTCTGACCCAGAGTTTCTGAGTTTCTGAAGAGAGGCACCAGTCACTCCTTGTTTCAAAAGACTTTTTTCTCTAAGACCATGTTTCATTTTGATGTGTCCATAAGCCAAAACATGATTTTACATACCTTCGTATTTTCTGGTGGAAACTACATATCTCAAAGCAACTCTTCCACCACTGAGCATTGCTAAAGTACTTTGACAAATTGCGCTTTACAGATGTTATTTTTTTTTAAATATTGTGTGCCTAGTGTGATTCCAGACACAGAGAGACCAGCCCCTACATGAGACATCACAGAACAGCCAGAGAAGGAGAAGGAAGAACACCATCTGGACACAAGGGATGCCTCTGGTGCATCAGAGGAAAGCCATTCCCCTTAAATATCCTCTCCATGAGGGAAACTCTCCTCCCCAAAGCCCAGCTGAGGCAGGTCCACCTCTATTTCCTGGAGCGGATCTGTAGTCAATGTTTTCCTCACCATTTCTGGTGTAATACGGCCATTTAGTCAGTGAGTCATCTGACAGGAAACCTCATGTGGAGACAAACATCACACAAAACACAGAATGACCCTCTCCACACCCACGGGACCTGTGTTAAAGGTGAGAAGGGACAGGCCTGGCTTCTGCAGCGTAGACAGAGGCTGGGAGATCACGGGGCTCTGAGAGGCCATCCTGCCACTTTGGAGGAGTCGTCTCTGTGAGACTGGGGCACACATGAGGTCTGCACGTGCTGAGAAGATGCGCACAGCCAGTGGGTGGTGACAACCAGAGGCCACAGGAGGGCAGACAGAGACACTCACCTGGGCTGCCCAGACCTTCCTTCGGTGTCACAAGGTAATTGAGCTCCTCATACACAGCTTCAGCAAGGACATCTTCATAGCTGGATAAGGCTGAGAGATTCCCCAGCAGGTAAGAGAAACCGCCCCAGACACCCTGGTCCAGCAGACCCTCCCTTCCTCTCCCTGGTGCTCACACGGGGGCTGCCAGGACCTCAGCATCGTCTCCCACCACGTGCACCATGTCAGCACCTTCTCCCCTCGTCTGACCCTGAATACAGCTCTGCGCCAACTGTGTCTGGTCTCACAGGAGAGGCCATGACTTATGAGAGTTCATGCCCCAGCCCTCTGTCTACTCAGCCCTGAGAGCTCAGCATGGAGCACATGGAGTCTGCAACTCAGAGCAGAGACCTGGCCCAGGCTCCCCTCCTCACACCTGCCCCATCTCCTGCCTCCACACACACTCCCTGGTCCCCAGTTCCCCCTGCAGCCCACCTCTGCGCTCTGCTCTCCATCTGAGCACCTGAGTCACCAGGATGACGAGGACCAGGAAGAGAAGGGCTCCCAGGATGAGGCAGAGGACCCCAGGCAGGGAGAAGATGCCAGGCAGAGGATTTGAGGTTGTTCTGGTCCCTAAGGAGAACAGGAAAAAGGGCTGGAGATAGTCTTGGGCACAGAGAAATCCCCTGTGTCAGCATTTTCAGGAGCCCCAGACAATGGTGTCCCAGCCTCAGACAGTGTCAGGGCTCCCCCGGGTTTCGTCCTGAGACAAGTCAACTCCACTCTGGCCAGTGTGGCCCCAAGGCAGAGCCGGGGATTGTCAGGGAGCTGCCCTGCCGAGACAGCCTCTGAGGACCCAGCTCATCGTTTCTCCTTGGCTTCAGGAGACAAAGCATCAAACAGTCCAGGGACCCACACCTCACTGATGAAGAGCAACACTCAAGGGCAGGTGGGAGTTCCTTAGATTTTACAACATGGGAACCAGACTTCTTTGGACCCCGGGCATGAGAACTTTGACTCTGGGCATCAAGGCAGGGGATTTCCCCAGTGTAATGCCCTGGCTCCTCCCCAGCAGCCACAGCTCCTCAGACTCTTTCCTCTTTTGAGTTGTCAGGGAGCCCACAGAACAGGTCGCCAGTATTTGAGTATTCTCTCCTGCCCATGCATGGATCACAGTACCTGCTTTTGTCGCGGGCAATGTTGTCCTTACACCTAAAGAGAAAAACAGCAGTGTGGGGAAGAGGAATTGGCCAGAACGCAGGGCAAACCATTTTTCCCTCCTGAGCCTGAAATCACCCCTCAGTTTCCACAACAGCAGTCTCCAGTCCTCCCAGCTCCCCGGTCCTAGATCACAGCCCCAGCACCCAGATACTCTCTGAACACAAACTCCATACCACCCCTGGCCCAGCCCACTGCCCCTGCACTGCCCCAGTTCACCGAGGACGGACCCCGCGCCCCTCACTCACCAGAGCACCTCACACCAGCATCCTCCTCATGCTTGCAGTTGCTCTGCCCCCAGGGCTCCGCAGCACAGTCCCACAGGGAGGGCTCCCGGCCCCCGCACCGCACCTCGTCCAGCCAGATGCTCCCGTTTCCAGGGCCAAACGCCGCAGCCCGCACGGCTTCCAGGGCCGGGCCACAGCCCAGCTGCTGACACACCACCTCGGCCTCTGCCAGGCTCCAGGAGTCATCGCACACGGTGCCCCAGGAGCCGCTGTGCCAGACCTCCACCCGCCCTGAGCACTCATGGTCTCCTCCCCTGAGCCGGAGCTTCTCTCTGTCTGAAAAGGCAGCAGGCCCTCCTGTGACTCCCCTGGTGGGAGGAAGGAGCCCCTGGGGCCCTGGGGAGGGGGCGGGGCTGACATACCTGTGCAGGGGGCAGCAGCTGGACAGCTCTTGGCTCTTCTTTCTGCAAACAACAGGGAAACAGTGGATCAGGGACAGCTGGGCGTGGTCTTGTCCCCAAATAAGATTATCTAAGGTCTGACTCAGTGCAAAGGACACATGAAAACACAGGTTCATTATCTCCTGGGCTGAAACATTCACTGCATCTGATCACCAGCTGAAATTACTTTAAATATTTACTTGTTAATCAGTCTTCACATCCCACAGCAAATATAAACACAGACATCTACGAATGTACACACCCTTCTGAATGAAAGTTCCACTAGAGGAAGGACCTTGTATATCTTATCTATGCCATGTTTCTGCTGTCAGGACTGCCTGCACATTGTATGCACTCATTCACCAAATATCTATGGAAAACCATTTCTAAATACCAGATAGGGGCTGGATAAATATTTATTAAATGAATGAATAGACAAATAAAATTCAGTGAAATAAAATTTGTTTTTCTTAAATTCATACTAATCAGTGAACTAGTAAACCAAATATACATTAATGGTAACAGTCTATGATAATAGTTCATATTAAAAATAATCAGTCCAGAAGCACAGAGTCAATTTATATTCAAAATCTCATGTACATAATTTTAATGGAAAAGTATTAGATAGATTATAAACTACTCTTACCTATTATTCAGTGTGACAAGTGGGCAAGTGAAGACTACTGTTGTAAAAGGGAACTCTCTTTTCAAAATTTACTTTTAATTGGAAGATAATTGCTCCACAATGTAGTGTTGGTTATGTGCGTGTGTGTGTTAGTTGCTCAGTCATGTCCAACTCTTTGTGACCCCATGGACTGCAGCCCACCAGGCTCCTATGTCCATAGGATTTTCCAGACAAGAATACTGGAGTGGATTGCTATTCCCTTCTCCACTGGATCTTCCTTACCCAGGGATCAAACCCAGGTTCCCACACTGCAGGCAATTTCTTTGCTCTCTGAGCCACCAGAAAAGTCTGTAGTGTTTGTTGGGAATCTCTTAAAAAGAGATTTTCTTTCCTGTATGCTTACAGGAAAGACTTAGTAGAATTCTGAGAAGATATATGTACACACATATGTACACACTGAGTAAGCCAGAGATTTTTTGCAATAGTCAAAAAAAGCCTACTGAGAAAATTTGTATTTTATATTTTTTTAAAGAATACATACAACTTGCCAATAGGTACATGAAAACGTGCTCAACACTACTAATCATCAGAAAATACAAATCAAAACCACAACAAGATATCACCTCATATCCTGTAGAAAGGCTTTTATCGAAAAGAAGCAATAACAGGAGTTGAGGAGAATATGAAGAGATAGGAAAGCTTTTGCACAGTTAGAGGGAATGTAAGTTGATGCAGCCCCTATGGAAACAGTATTGAGGTGCATCAAAAATTAAAAATAGAACTGCCATATGATTCAGGAATTTTACTTTGGAGTATTTCTCTGAAGGAAAGAAAAACACTAACTTGAAAACCCAATGTTCACTGCAGCAACATATGTTCAGTTGCTAGGTTGTGTCTGACTCTTTGCAACCCCATGGACTGCAGCACATTAGGCTCCTCTGTCCTTCCTATCTCCCAAAGTTAGCTCAAATTCATGCCCACTGAACTGGTGATGCCATCTAACTATCTCATCCTCTGTGGCCCCCTTCTTGTTTTGCCTTCAGTATTTCCCAGCATCAGGGTCTTTTCCAATGAGTTAGCGTTTCTCATCAGGTGGCCAAAGTATTGGAGCTTCAGCTTCGGCATCAGTCCTGCTAATGAATATTCAGGGTTGATTTCCTTTAGGATTGATTGCTTTGATCTCCTTGCTGCCCAAATGACTCTCAGTTCAATTGTGGCATCCAAGCACCACAATTCAAAAGAATCAACTCTTTGGCATTTGGCTTCTTCTATAACCCAGCTCTCACGGCCACATATGACTACTGGGAAAAATGTAGCTTTGACTATATGGACCTTTGTCAGCAAAGTGATGTCTCTGCTTTTTAATACTCTGTCTAGTTTTGTCACAGAGGAGCAAGCCTCTTTTAATCTCATGGCTGCAAACACCGTCAGCAGTGATTTGGGAGTCCAAGAGAAGAAAATCTGTCACTGTTTCCACTTTCCCCCCTTTTAGTTCCCATGAAGTGCTGATGATCTTAGTTTTCGGAATGCTGAATGTTGAGCTGTAAGCCAGCTTTTTCACTCTCCTCTTTCACCCTCAACAATAAGCTCTTCAGTTCCTCTTCACTTTCTGCCATTAGAGTGGTATCATCTGCATATCTGAGGTTGTTGATATTTCTCACAGCAATCTTGATTCCAGCTTGTGATTCTTCCAGCAGGCATTTCCTATGATGTTCTCTGCATATAAGTTAAATAAACAGGGTGACAATATACAACCTTGACGAACTCTTTTCCCAATTTGGAACCGGTCGGTTGTTTCATGTCCAGTTCCAACTGCTGCTTTTTGACCTGCATACAGGTTTCTCAGGAGGCAGGTAAGGTGCTCTGGTATTCTCGTCTCTTTAAGAATTTTCCACAATTCATTGTGATCCACATGGTCATAGGCTTTATATAGTCAATGAAGCAGATGTTTTTCTGAAATTCTCTTGCTTACTCTATGATCCATCAAATGTTGGCAATTTGATCTCTGGTTTCTCTGCCTTTTCTAAACCCAGCTTGTAAATCTTGGAAGTTCTCAGTTCACTTACTGCTGAAGCCTAGCTTGAAAGACTTTGAGCATAACCTTGCTAGCATGTAAAATGCGCACAAATGTGCAGTAGTTTGACCATTCATTGGCATTGCCCTTCTTTGAGACTGAAATGAAAACCGACCTTCTTCAGTCCTGTGGACGCTGATGAATCTTCCAAATTTGCTGACGTATTAACTGCAGCACTTTAACAGTATTACCTTTTAGTATTTTATAGCAATATATATGAGTCAAACAATGTAAGTCTTCACTGAGGAAAGAATAAAGAAAATGCAATATAGACATATATCCACCCATAAAAAAGAAGAAAATCTTGCCAGTTTCAACAACATGGATGGACCTTGAGGGCATTATGCTAAGTGAAACAAATCAGACAGAGAAAGAAAAATACCATATAATCTCATTTATATGTTTAATCTTAAAACAAAAAGCAAGTTCAGAGATGCTGAGTAGTTGGTGGCTGCCAGAGGTGGGGGATTTGGTGTGGGCAAAGGTAATCAAAAGGTATAAATTTGAATTATAAAATTAATAGGTGAAGAGATATAACATACAGTAAGGTGACTACAGTGAATAGTGTATTGTCTATTTGAAAGATGGTGAGAAAATGCATCTTAAACATTCTCATCATGTAAGAAAAATATTTAACTATATATATATGAATATATATATATAGATATAGACATAACTAAACTTACTGTAGTGATCATTTATCAATACACACAAACATATAAGCATTCTGTTGTACACAGCAAAAAATACAATGTTGTATCAATTATATCAATTAAAAAATTTTAATAAAGCAAGTCTGGAACATGTAGATTAAATTAGCTTCATCCAAACTTCATTTTATAAACTCAACTTAATTCACTTAGATTTTAAAATATCAAATCTCACTAATAACATCCTACAGAATTGGGACAAACAGAGAAACAGACATGAGTCACCTGCACATGAGATGTAGGCTTCCTCCTTTGGAGAGCATGAACTGTATTTCCATGGGCCAGAAGGACACTGCCAGAGAGAGGTATCTGTTTTCCGACACTGAATCAAATCTACCCACCGGGGTCTAGAACCTTCCCTGAGACCAACAGACGTGTTGAGACTTCCACTGTCCCCACAGCCAAGCTGTCTGCAGATGATGGACACGGTGACCTCATCCATGGGGCTGCGGCAGACACTGCCCCAGGTCCCGTTGTAGAAAACTTCCAGCCACCCAGCACACTGCTGGTCCTCGCTGACCATCCTGAGGGCCAGGAACTCTAAGATCGAAATGGAGAAGACAGGACACAGTGAGCACTGCACTCAGTGCTCTGGGTTTTCCTCTCTCCCAAAATTGTGAACACTCATCTGTGACCTAGCTGAGGAAGTAAATCCACTAGATGACCAGAGTGAAACTTGTCTCCTTTTTACTTGACTTTGTCCATTTATGTCTGACTTTCTAAATATTTCTACCACCCTGATGTGGTGGATATGAACTGAGAGGAAGACCAACCTGGACACCTGCAGGGAGAGGGAGCTGACTCCTGCTTCCTGACAAAACATCTAAAAGAGTGTATGAAAGGGATGTGATATGGACAGTGTGGAGGCAGATAGAATAATGGACCCACAAATGTCTACATGGAACCTGTGTCTATGTTTCCTTATCTGGCAAAAAGGACTTTATCTATGTGATTAAAGTATGGCCCTTGGGATGGTAAGACTAACCTGAAATATGGTGGATTAACCACCTGAGCACAGTCTAATCACATTGTTAGACTCACTATCCTTTAAAGTCGAATCCTTTTCCTCGTTCTGGCTAGAGGAAGATGTGAATATGGATAATGGATAGAGAGGTGGAGCATTGTTGGTCTGATGATGAACAGAATGGCATAATTAGTGAAGGAAGGCAGGCAGTTTCTAGAAGCTTGAAAAGACAGGAAACAGATACTTTCTCAGAGGCTCAGAAGTGATGTGGCCCTGCTGAAACTTTTATCACAGTCCAGTGAGATCCCTGCTGGACATCTAAGCTACAGAAGTGTAAGGAAATAAATATATTGCTTTCAACCAATAACAATGTGGCAATTTGTTATAGATCAAAGGAAAACTAGCACAGTGGCTTTAAGACTTCTCTACCATATGTACCAGAAGGGTGAGCCCTGATTTCAAAGAAAAACTGTGAGAAAAGGCTCTGCCAGGAAACACTGCTGAGAAGAAAGGACCAGAATCTCAGTTGCTGCAGGAGGCAGTGAAAGGACCTCGTCTTCACGTCTGCTGGAAAGACACGGTCCATGGGAGGAAGCCTCCTTCTCTGGTCCTTTCAGCATCTCTCCCTCAGGGCTCAGAATCCCGTTCTTCAGAGCCCCACCCCTACCCCAAACTGTGGACAGTGTGGAGTGCTGACCTGAGCAGATGACCCCCGCGTCCTCCTTGTGTCTGCAGTCGTGCCGCCCCCAGCCCCGGGAAGGGCACCTCCACACGTGGGACTCCTTTCCTGTGCAGTTCAGGTCGTCCAGCCAGATGGGCCCTGATCCTGCCCCAAAGTGAGCTGACCCCGTGGCATTGAGGGCTTGTCCACAGCCCAGCTGCCTGCACACCACGCGGGCATCGTCCAGGTCCCAGCCGTCATCACAGATGGTGCCCCAGAAGCCCTGCTCAAGGATCTCCACTCTCCCGGCGCAGGGACCGCCCCCGTCCACCAGGCGGAGCTGTCTGCTGTCTGAGGAGAGAGAAATGGGACAATGGGGCGGTGACCTGGGGAATGAGAAGGGTCTTCTGTCCTGTAGGACCCTCACCTGAGCAGTAGGGGGCGCTCTCCTCTGAGGATGCAGAGCCTGTTGGTTCAGACACAAAGCGGTTGCACTGGGGCAGCACCTGGGTCTGGTTTCCTGAAGAAACAGCGATGATTAGAGGGTTGGGAGGGTTAAAGAACAGGAAAGTCAGTTAAACTAAATAATTTTTAGCAGGGGAGGAGAGTTTGGGGAAAAATGGATGCATGTATACGTATGGCCGAGTCCCTGGCTGTTTACCTGAGATTATAACAACATTGTTAATCAGCTATACCCCATACAAAGTAAAAAGTTCAAAAGAAAAAAAAATTTTTTTAAATAGTGACCTAGTGATGGAGCAGAGATGAAAGCTGTAATATACCAGTGAAGTTATAATAATCTTAGTGTTCTCTTTCTCTATGAGGAGCCCTGGTCCTGACAATGGCACAATTCCTGTTTTAAGCTAAGCTTTGCCTTAAGAATGAGTTAAATAAGTTGTTCTATCCTTAAGTCTATCCCTTAAATAGAAGAAGCAAAACAATATCCTTTCTGAAGGAGTTGTACAGTTTTTTATCTACAATGTTTGTGATTTTAAAAATACTTATATAAAAGACACCTCATGGAAAACCAAGAGGAAAAAGAAACATTAAAAAATTTCCCAGGGTATTTGGCTCTTAAAGTTACCTGACAGAGAATTTATTTTATTTAATTTTATTAATTTTTATTTGAGTATAATCACTTCACAATGTTGTGGTAGCTTCTGCTGTACAGCAAATTTAATAAGTTATACATATACATATGGGCTTCCTAAGTGACCCAGTGGTAAAGAATCTGCCTGCCAAACAGGGGACTGCGGTTGCATCACTGGGTTGGGAAGAGCCTTTGGAGAAAAAAATGGCAATCCATTCCGGTATTCTTGCCTGAGAAATCCTATGGACAAAGGAGCATGGCAGGCCATGAGGTCATAGAAGAGTCAGACACAACTCAGTGACTAAACAACAACAACTATATATATATATATATACACACACATATATATCCCCTCTTTCTTGGATTTACTTCCTATTTAGGTCACCATGGATCACTGAGTAGAGTTCCCTGTGTAATAAATTAGGTTATTATTTATCTATTTATGTGTGCGTGCATGCTAAGTCACTTCAGTCGTGTCTGACTCTGTGACACTACGGATTGTGGCCCATCAGGCTCCATGTCTATGGGATTCTCCAGGCAATATCTATTTTATACTTAGTATCAATTGTGTAGGGCTTCTGAGTCTGGTGGCTCAGACAGTAAAGAATCCACCTGCAATGCGGGAGATCTGGCTTTGATCCTTGGGTTGGCATGTCCCCTGGAGAAGGGCATGGCAACCCACAGCAGTTGTACCAATTTACATACTCATATGTAGGAGGATTCCCTTTCCTGCTCATCCTCTCCAGCATTTATTCTTTGTGGATTTTTAAATGATAGACATTCTAACTGGTGTGAAGTATTACCTGACTGTAGTTTTGACTTGCGTCTCTCTAATAATTAGTGATGTTGTTTTTGTTAGCCATCTGTATGTCTGGAAAATGTCTCTTTAGGTCTTTTTCCCATTTTTTCATTGGTTTGTTTGGTTTGTTGATATTGAGTTGTTTGTGTATTTTGAAGATTAACCCCTTGTTAGTTGCTTCATTTACAAATATTTTCTCCCATTCTGAGAGTTGTCTTTTTGTTCTGTTTATGGTTTCCTTTGATATGTAAAAGCTTTTAAGTTTAATTAGGTCCTTTTTAAAAAAAATTTTTTTTGTTTTTATTTTCTTTAGGAGGTTGATCAAAAAAGATCTTGTTGCAATTTATGTCAAAGAATGTTCTGCCTATGTTTTCCTTAAGAGTTTTATAGTCTGACAGAGAATTTAAATAGCCATGATTAAAGTGCACAAAGAATTAATTAACATGGTGTGTATCTTGGCAGAGAAATGATAACAAAAACAAATGAAAATTCTACAGCTGAAAAAGTTAACAGCTGAAATTAAGGACTAGAGAATGAGTGCATCAGCACATTAGATTGACATAAAGTAGAAATAGTAAAATGGAAGATCAGAGGATAAATATTCCTCTCTTTAGAAATGCTGGCCATATGGTAAGTGCCTAGTTAATAATGCTATATAACAAAATCTACCCCCAGACTTAGCAGTTGAAGGAATTTATTTTTTAATTTTGCTCATGATTTCCTGGGTCAGTAACTTGGGAAAGACTCAACTGGGCAGTTCTATCTTTGGGGTTTCTCATGTGGTTGCACTTAGATGTCATCTGGGGCTGGCATCTCTAAAGCTTTGAGTGAACTGTGGTTTTGTAAGGAAATTCCCAGAAGTATTTTTGTTGTTGTTGGGAGGGAGGGATAAAGGAGCATCATGTCTGCAACCTAATCCAGACAGATTTTACACACTCAGGGAAAAACAGGGCAGGAGAGGGACAAATAAGGAGAGAAAGGGAAAGCTAGAACAAGAGAGAGAGAGAAAAGAAAGAAAGAGGGATGAAAGCAAAATACTAATCTAACATTTGGGGAATCCAGGTCAAGTTCAGAGAGAATTCATTCCTAGAAAACCTTCACTAAAGGAAATACTAATAACATCAAACCCATAAAATGCCTAGGAGAAAACCTAGTTAAACATGTGCAAAACATCTGAGAGAAATTCAAGACCTAACTGAATGAAGGGATATATTTTGTCAGTGAATTGGGAAACTCAATGTTGTCAAAGTCAGTCATTCTCAAATTTATATACAGATTAAATCTAACCTCAATCAAATTCCCTTGTGCGTTTGTGTGTCTGAAACATGACAAGCCGATTCAAACTTTATGTTGCTATTGTTCAGCACTCAGTCGTGTCAGACTCTTTGTGACCCCAAGGACTGCAGCACACCAGGCTTCCCTGTCCATCATCAACTCCCGGAGCTTGCTCAAACTCATGTCCTTTGAGTCAGTGATGCCATGCAACCGTCTCATCCTCTGTCATCCCCTTCTCCTCCTGCCTTCAGTCTTTCCTAGCATCAGGGTCTTTTCTAGTGAATCAGCTCTTTGCATCAGGTGGCTAAAGTACTGGAGCTTCAAAAATGTATACAACATACAAAAACCAAGAATGACCAAAGCAGTTGGCAAGAAAAGCAACAACATAACTTCTTTAAATTAAAGTTACCCAGACTTACTATGTGTGCTTAGTCAGTCAGTCATTTCTAACTCTTTGTGACCCAATAGACTATAGCCTGCCAGGCTCCTCTGTCCGTGGGGATTCTCTAGGCAAGAATACCGGAGTGGGTTCCCATGCCCTTCTTCAGGGGATCTGCCCAACCGAGGGATCAAACCCAGGTCTCTCGCCTTGCAGTCAGATTCTTTACTGTCTGAGTCACCAGGGAAGGTTTAAGACTTACTATAAAGTTACAATAATTAAAAAAAATGCAGTACAGGTGCAAGGAGAGACAAAGGATACAGTGGAACAGAATAGAGAGTCTAAAAAATGTATTCAGACATATGTGCCCTTTTGCTTATCACAAAGGTGACACTGCAGTGGGGAATAGTCTTTTCAGAAAAAGATTTTGAGTCAACTGGATACCCATATTAAAACATGACACTTGACCCTTATCCTACACAGACGTCAATCCTAGAAGCAAAGTACAATTATATGCAAAAAAAATGTAATTACATTTCTGTGATATACTCTCAGAGAACTTTTTTGTGATTTTGGAGTAGACAAAGTTCATTTTGGAAGGATATAAGGAGCTCTGTGGATTGGAACAATAGACTGGTTCAAAACTGAGACAGAAGTACATCAAGGCTGTATATTGTCACTTTACTTATTTAACTTATATGCAGAGTACATAAATGCCCAGCAAAATGCTGGGCTGGATGAAGCACAAATTGGAGTCAAGATTGCTGGTAGAAATATCAATAATCTCAGATATTCAGATGACACCACCATTATGGCAGACAGTGAAGACAAATTAAAGAGCCTCTTGATGAAAGTGAAAGAGGAGAGTGAAAATGTTGGCTTAAAACTCAACATTCAAAAAACTAATAACATGGCATCTGGTCCCATCACTTCATGGCAAAAAGATGGGGAAACAGGGACAGACTTTATTCTTGGGCTCCAAAATCACTGCAGATTATGACTGCAGCCATGAAATCAAAAGATGCTTGCTGCTTGGAAGAAAAGTTGTGACCAACCTAGACAACATATTAAAAAGCAGACATTACTGACAAAGGCCCATCTAGTCAAAGCTATGATTTTTCCAGTAATCACATATGGATGTGAGAGTTGGACCAGCAGGAAAGCTGAATGCTGAAGAATTGATGCTTTTGAACTGTGGTGTTGAAGAAGACTCTTGACAGTCCCTTGGATGGCAAGGAGGTCCAACCAGTCAATCCTAAAGGAAATCAGTCCTGAATATTCATTGGAAGGACTGATGTTGAAGCTGAAGCTCCAATACTTTGGCCACATGACAGAAAGAACTGACTCATTGGAAAAGACCCTGAAGCTGAGAAAGATTGAAGGCAGGAGGAGAAGGGGACAATAGAGAATCACATGATTGTATGGTTTCACCAAGTCAACAGATATGAGCTTGAGCAAGCTCCAGGAGATGGTGAAGGACAGGAAAGCCTGGCGTGCTGCAGTCCATGAGGTCACAAAGAGTCGGACATGACTGAGTGACTGCACTGAACTGACTGACTGAAGGAGCACTACATGTACAGAGAAAAAGTCGATAAGTCAAACCTATGATGCGTAACTTGACCCATTTAAGTACAGCATGCCATTAAGAAATAAAAACATAAGACAGAATTAAACACACAAAAATCATAATAAATATTTCTTCCAAAAGTCATCATCATGGTAATTTGCACCATTATATTTGTAATAGTCAAGAACTGGAAATAAACTCAAATCTCTGCCATTAGTTGAATGGTTTAGTGCGTGGTCATGTGATCATTCAAAGGAATACTCTATCATAATAAAAATGAATACAATGTTGCCATAAACAACATCATGAGTGAATCTCAAACACAGTTTGGAGTCAAAGCAATTAGACAAAAAAGAAAACATATGTATGGTTTTACATAAAGTTCAAAACCTGAGAAAATACTCTATGGAAGTACAAGTCTTAGGTAAGCAGTCCTCCCTGGAGAAGAGGAGGACACAGCTATTGGAAGGCAATAGTGATTCTATGGTGCTATGAATGTTCTCTTTGTAGATCTAGGTTGGGGAACATGACCTAGGTATACACTTATTGTTTGTACTTTTTTCTCTGTTATTATCCTTAAATAATAATGTTTCATAAAAAATATTATTCATCTAGGCGTTTCTTTCCCTGACATAGCACTTCTTAGCATTTCATAGCACTTCTTTCCCCTGAAAAAATGAGTGAACAATGAGAATGTTATGGAGCAGGACCTAATGGAGCCTTCTCAGGACAGACCACCCTCGTGTCCTCCACCTGCCTGTTTGTAGAAAAACCTAGTTAAAGAATAAATTTAATCACAGAAATGAAAAAAATTCAGAAACAAAAGAAAACAAATAGGACAAAATAATAATAGTTTAGCCCTAAACAAACTCAAGGACTTTTAGTTCCTTCTCATGGGCTATAGATAACATTCTGAGCCATATCTTTTGAACTACTTTGCTGATAGTGAAATCCCAAATAGGTGGTAGCAAAAAAATTACATGATGACCAGACTAGTGGGTTGCCATTTCCTTCTCCAGGGGATCTTCCCAACCCAAGGATCAAACCCAAGACTCTTGTATTGCAGGCCAATTCTTCACCATCTGAGCCAACAGCAAAAGCCATAATCTTCATCTTATGGATAATACACAATTCCAAGAATCGGCCTCAAGGAAATGGGAACAGACCGACACTAGAACTGATGATTAACTGTAATTCAAACAATAAAGGTGACAGTGATCAGACCTATTTCAAGATGATTGTCAAAGCTAGCTGTGCTATTCTGCAGGTAACCTGTCCCCTACCTCCACCTGTGTACTCCAGAAATTCACATTTAAAAACTCTTGCCCGTTATCAGCACGGAGGAGCTGGTTCTTTGGTACATTAGTCCTCTGTCTCCCAGAACTGCTGGTTTCCTCAATAAAGCTATCTTAATTTTACCTCACACTCGTCTCTCACTGTTGGATTCTTGAGTAATGAGCAGCTGAAACCTGAGTTCAGTAACAAGATTAAACATTTCATTACAGAATCTCTTTCTTTTTAAGCCTGTTTTCCCTTACTCTTCACTCTGGGGAAATTTCACTCCAGGAGCATCCTAAGTACAGTAGCCCTTCCCTGTCTTACCTGAGCAGATCACAGAGGCCGTGTTGCCATGGGAACAGTCAGGAACACCCAGGGCAGTCACAGGGCATTGCCACAGGAAGGACTCAGCCCCTGAGCAGTGAAATCGGGCTTTCCAGAGTGGATCACTTCCTTCTGCTCCGTTTGGGGTGGAGATGGCGACGCCACAGCCGAGCTGACGACAGACAACATTGGCGTTGGCCAGACTCCAGTGGGAGGCACAGAGAGCTCTCCATTGTCCAGAAATATTCATCTCCACCCGTCCCTCACACCTAGAGGTGCTGTTTTTCATGAGCCGGATGTCTGTGTACACTGATAGAAAAAGACAGGATTTCAGCAAAATCTGATTTCTTTTTTAGCTTGAACTGAGTGTACACAGAGGTTAAGTCCTGCCATGCATCTCACCTGAACAGACAACCTGAGCAGCTCCACTGTGCTGACACCTGCCCCCTGGACAGGGCACTCTGGGGCAGAACCAGAGCTTAGGCTCCTCCCCCTCACACCTGAACTCTTCAGTCCAGACCTGGTCATCGGACTCTCTGAATGCCAAATGTCCCAGGACAGACACAGCCTTGCCACACCCCAGCTCTGCACAGATGACGTGGGCAGTGGGGAGTGTGAAGTTCCCATCAGACACTGGGATCCAGGCTTCTCCAGAATGCACTTCTACTCGCCCTGAGCAGGGCCCATCCCCTCCAGCCAGACGCACAAATCCTAAGACAAACAAAGGACGACAAACCCAGTGAGTGTTCATGAACCTGGCATGACAATTGGAAACATCTCACAGGCAATGGTGGGAAAGCTTTACTTTCCAACAGTGAAATAAGAGGGGATAAGAAGAGAGAATTTGACTGTCATTGTCAAATTGCATTTTCATGAGCAAGTTTCTGAAGAGGTATCCAGAAGGACTGCAGGGTCAGTTTGGAATGGCTGAATCCTGAGAATATATATTTTGGTTAGGAATGTTAATTCTTACCTGGGGTCCTGGAAACTAAAAGACCCAAAGAAACTGCACAGTGATAGACATTCAAACGTGGGTACAGAGCTGAACTGAAAGTGAAAAAGGTCTATGGGATTCAATAGGTTAGAGGCCTAAGAGCCAGAGAGGTTTAGAAAGTCATCCTGAGATTTCTGGGGCTAGAATTCTGGCCAGTTTTCTCTGAGCCAATATTCAAGTCACTGAGGATGGGAACATCACGTGGGCTATATCTGAGTGCAGGCATTAGGTCACAATTGGGTAACCTAATTGAGAAAGAAGCTGTTCACAGGTAAGTTTGGAAATGATGAAAGCTCAGAGAGTCATAGGAGAGGCAGGGAATGATCCTAGCCATCGTTCTTAAAACCTAAGGTTTATGAACACACCTGAGAGAAAGTGAAGTCGCAGTGGGATTATGCAAGACAACTGAGTTAGTTGATTACTTCATCCTAGACATGAGATTCTTAGCAAATGTGAAGGAGTGATGATAATTTAATGTATTCTAGCCCTATCTATATGCCAACTGCATATTCCTTTCCTCTTTGGATTTCTGAGATAAGAAGCCAGCAAGCTATACAAAAGGAGAGTGAGAGGAAGAAAGCAGAGAGCAAGCAAGCCATATATATTTTAAAGAACTCTAAGTTGCAAATGACTCAATAGGGATGAAACGTAGATTTGGAAACCAAACACTTGTTCAACGAGATTTTAACACCTTTTATCCCCTGTGCTTCTCCCATTTGCCACCTAACACTGCTACACTTTCCCAGTTCCCCCAGAGCAGAAAAGAAGAAATGATCTTAAGAGCTACAAATAGATGGAAAGGACACTCCAAAAGGGAAGAACTTCTGTAGGGAGTGAGGTGGGGTGAGTGGTATGTTAAACAAGGAGTGGATGGAGTATGAGAGAGAGACCAAAGAAAAGACTCATGATCATGATTTCATCCTTCATGGACCACATTTGGACAGAGAAAAAGGTAATCCAATGGGAAAAAATCCCTGCAAATCATAAAGAACAATTTTTAAAATAATTTGCCTGGTTTCTGAGTGTGCTCATGGTTATTTACGTACATGGTAGAATTTGTCCTGGTAAAGGACTCTGACTGCATGAGTATGTGAACATTGAAGCCTCAGAAAGAATGATGTAAAAGAATAAAAATCTACTATAGAAAGCAGGAGAGAACAGAAAAGACACCACAGAAATTAAAGAATTGAAGGATTAGCTTGACCAGTGATATAGGAATGAATGATGAGAGAGAGGACGATCTGCTTGCCTTTTATTATTTATCCATTTCCATCTCCCCAGAGAGGCCCAGATTAGGACTCCTGGTCTCTGGCTGGGAATTTGGTCACAGGCTACACATTCTAATTAAAGCATTTTTATTTAACTGCTTGTTTTTGTTGCTCAGTCACTCAGTCGTGTCCAACTCTTTGTGACCCTATGGCCTGCAGCACTCCAGGCTTCCCTGCCCTCACTATCTCCCTGAGTTTACTCAAACTCATGTCCATTGAGTCAGTGATGCCATCCAACCATCTCATCCTCTGTCGTCCCCTTCTTCTCTGGTCTTCAATCTATCCCAGCCTCAGGGTCTTTTCCAATGAGTCATTTCTTCTTATCATGTTGCCAAAGTGTTGGAGCTTCAGCTTCAGCATACATCCTTCCAATGAGTTATTCAGGGTTGAGATTTCCTTTAGGATTGACTGATTTGATCTCTTTGCTGTCCAAGGGACTCTCCAGAGTCTTCTCCAGTACCACAGTTCAAAAGCATCAATTCTTCAGTGCTCAGCCTTCTTTATAATCCTGCTCTCACTTCCATACATAACTACTCGGAAAAAACATAGCTTTGAATATATGGACATTTGTCACAAAGTAATGTCTCTGCTTTTTAATATGCTGTCTAGGTTTGTCATAGCTTTTCTTCCAAGGAGCAAGTGTCTTTTAATTTCATGACTGCAGTCACAGTCTGCAGTGTTTCTGGAGCCCAAGGAAATAAAGTCTGTTGCTGTTTCCATTGTTTCCCCATCTCTTTGCCATGAAGTGATGGCAATGATGCAATGATGTTAGTTTTTTGAATGTGGACTTTCAAGCCAGCTTTTTCACTCTTCTCTTTCACTTTCATCAAGAGGCTCTCCTCTGTTCCTCTTTACTTTCTGCCTTTAGGGTGGTGTCACCTGCATATCTCAAGTTATTGATATCCTAATTTTAATTTTATGAGATTAAATATTTAGAAAGAAGAAGAAAAAAGTATTTATTGTATTCTGTTTTATATACTCTGACAAATGTGAAATATTCAAATATATGCTGAATAATCAATAAAGTCTTATATATCAAGATAGAGAATTCTGAGATATAGTATATCTTTTTTATTTTCTACTTGATTTTAAAATTTATATGGAAGAATATGTGCATGAAAATTCCAAGAAAATTACTAAATAGAAGGCCGATGTGAGTAAATATATTAAATATAGTAAAGACATATCCTTGTCTGGTCTCTTGCTGTGTAGGACACATCCTGTGTCCTTAGGCACACATAGCATCCTCCATGCCACACCTGGCCCCTCAGTGCTGCTCAGAGAACCTCACAGTTACCTTCATCAGCTCCCATTGCCATTCTCCTTCCTCCCAGCTACTATAAAACATTTTCCACCTTCTTCAAAAATTATATGTGTCCACTAACTCCAAATAAGCCCCCAAATGCAATTCTCTTATATCATTGAAGTCATCAAATATAAACTATATAATCTCTTAACATAAAACACAGAAATTCAAGTTTTATTACCTCCACCTTTGACTTGTCAGTGCATGGCTAAGTGTTCCTCCAAAGTTTGCATTTATACAGATATTCTAAAGGAAAAATTGGAGAGACTTTTCTAGTAACAATGGAAGAATATGTGACTCAGAGCATTTCATCAACAATTCTCTACCATCAAAGAACTATAAACATTTATGTCTAAATTTGCAAAGGAAATTTGAAATCTGGCACAAATACATAAGAATCTGTGATCTGTTAAGTGATAACCCCTGTAGGGGTACCCTCTATATATGTAAATGATGTCCTCCTATAGTAGGAGTAGCCTCCACTCATACTAACCTAGTGCAAAATAATGTCTCACACTCTTTATATAGAAACAACTCCACCCAGGAAATTACATCCTCATTTTTGTCCCTCCCTCTCATAGCCTTCCTGTGCAAAGGGAGTGTGTATGTGGCTGTTAGCAAATGTTTCACTCTTACAAAACATGAATTATGAAAAAAAAATCATGAGGAATTATTTTAACTGGGAGAATAAATAAAGCTATTTTAGTTTCAAATAAGACCACTGGAGAAGAAAAGAATAGCAGAGACTTGTAAGAGGAAAGCATATGAAGCTCATAGCTCACAGCTACATTGCACTCAGGGAGGATGGGTAGTTGTCTCAGTCCACTCTAGCCCCCCCGTCCCCTATTGTCCCTCTGATCAGACACCAGCTTTCTTGGAACTTTCCATTCTCCCAGCTGGTGGGCAATGAACTGACCATACCTGAACAGATGACTCCTGCTTCGTTGCTATGATCGCAGTAGTGCTTCCCCCAGCCTCGGGAAGGGCACCTCCACACGTGGGACTCCTTTCCTGTGCACTTCACGTTGTCCAGCCAAATGGGTCCTGATCCCGCACCAAAGTAAGAGGAGACAGGGGCATCGAGGGCTTCTCCACAGCCCACCTGTCTGCACACCACGCGGGCATTGTCCAGGTCCCAGCCACCATCACAGATGGTGCCCCAGGAGCCCTGGTCAAGGATCTCCACTCTCCCGGCACAAGGACCGCCCCCGTCCACCAGGCGGAGCTGTCTGCTACCTGAGGAGAGAGAAATGGGACACACGGGGCGTTGACTTGGAGAATGAGAAGGCTCCTCTGTCCTGTGGGACCCTCACCTGAGCAGTAGGAGGCGCTCTCCTCTGAGGCTGCAGACCCTGCTGGTTCTGATATGGAGTCTTTGCACTGGTGCAGAAGGCAATGGCAACCCACTCCAGTACTCTTGCCTGGACAATCCCATGGACCGAGGAGCCTGGTAGGCTGCAGTCCATGGGGTCACTAAGAGTCGGACACAACTGAAGCGACTTAACAGCAGCAGCAGCATTGCACTGGGGCAGCAGCTGGGTCTGGTTTCTTATATCAGCGGCAAGAGAATTGATAAGGTTGAAAAGTAGGAGGAAAAAACCAAACAGGAAATAGTAAGCTGAAAACACAGTAGGGAGTACTCTGAGACAGAAGGTGTTACAAGGGCATATCAGAGGTAACATTCTGGTCTGTAAAGTTCTGCAGAGCATCTGAGAAGGATTGACAGGAAATGTTGGTCTCTATTCCCGCATCACTTAAATGAGTTCAGAGTCACAGGAATGAGCCGGCAGCTGGATGGATTCCTTACAAACCACACACACTTTGATGCCCTTGACCTGAGAGTTAAAGGGGTTAATTAAAGGGAGTGGCTTCATCAGAAGCTTCAGGTAGCAGTCATGAATCCTCTGTCATTAGAATCCTTCTCCTTGGTACAGTCATTCAGAACTGAAAAACAAATGGATTCTGTGATGTTTTGGTTTACCCCAGAATATTTCATTTACAGTTCTAAGCTTCAGACTTCAGATCTGGATACATAGTTGCAAAAAAAAATGTGATCTCTTTGAGTAGACTGAACAACTTTGCATTAGAGATGATGTCAGGTAACAGTGACACTGGCCAGATTCCACTGGGAATCAGAGAATGTTGCTTCCTCTCCCAAAAAATCACAATCCTTCCTTGGACTTTGTGTCAAGAATCTCTGTTCTTCAAATTTTGGAGTTGTGTGATCTTGAGGGGGAAATACTGTATATGTGTGCTTAATCACTTCAGTCATGTCCAACTCTTTAAGACCTTATGAACTGTACCTCACCAGGCTTCTCTGTCCATGGAGTTCTCCAGGCAAGAATAGTGGAGTGGTTGCCATGCCCTTCTCCAGGGGATCATCCTGACCCAGCGATCTAACCAGTCTCTCCTGTATCTCCTGCATTGCAAGTGGATTCTTTATAGCTGAGCCACAGTGAAGCCCTTCTAGTTGTATCACAGAGCAGAAATGGGTTATATTCCCATTTGAACAAATAACATTAAGAGAGTCACTGGATTCTTCTTTCCTTTAATACATAAAAGTGATGTAAAGAAAGGTTAAATAATGTCTATCAGTGCTGCACTTTAAGTAAATAATGAAGTAGAGAACTAAACCTAAAATTTTCCACTGCTATGAAGAATGGAGGAGTTCACAGCAGGCCAATGTGTCTTGCTGGGTCTTGCTGGATACAACTTAGAAAACTGGAAAATGTTTTTTAAGCAACAGTACATGTATTCAACATTTGTTAACACAACATGGACTAAATATGCTAAAATTCTAGAGTGGAGATTATTTCAATGTTAGTCAAGGATCCATAGCTTCTTTCTCTCTGTGGGAGTTTGTCGATTCATTGCATAATTTAATGATTCAGAATCTGGGCTTGGGCAAGCAGAGAACTACTCTTGTGACAGGAAGTCAGCATAACTTGGGAGTTACCTGGTGCTGAAGTGACAAAATTAGAGTCTTGAGAGCTTCTCTCAGACAGCAGGTTTTCTCCTCAAATATCCGCCCAGTATGTAAGCTGTGACGGGCAGGAACTATATAAAAAGACTATATAAAGAGAGAGATAGAACTATATAAAAAGATTTGGGAAGCAGAGTCTTTTTCATTATTTGGGTACTTAGCTACAAAGGAATCTAGGCCCTGAACTGAAATCTCTGAAAGTCCCTGTCATAGGGACAGAGAAATCAAAGGTGGACTGAGTGCTACTGAAACTGCAACCCACACTTGTTACAGCTCAGTTTTAGTCATATTTAGGTGTTTGAGTGATACACACCCCTCCCCCATACCTGCCTTGGAAAACAAATGGTAAATCCTTTCAGGTGTTAGAAAATGTATCAGGAGTATCTTACTTTTTCATATACAATTTATAGCATTCAATAAAAAATGACATGACATTTGACAAGTTAGGATAACATGACAAATGACTAAAGTCAAAAAAGATAAGAGAATGAAGAGACACCTATGATAGAAATGCTGGACTTAGCAGATAAGGATTTTAACTACAATCAATGTATTTAGGGGAAAAGAGAGAAGAAGAGAATAAACAGGTAGAAAGATGAAAAATAACAAATAATCATAAATAAATAAAAATATCTAAGGAACCATTGCCAACCTAAAGCAAAATATCTAGGTTTAAAAAGTGAATAATTAAGTGAAAAGAATTTTAGATAGAACTCAGAAGATAGTGATTTAGAGGAGTCCTAAAGATGAGAGATGAGAAAGAGAAGAAAGAGGAGGAGGAGAGGGAGAAGAGATACAGAGACAGAGAGACAGAACTGCAGAAGTAATATCTGAAGACCTAACAATAGAGAATTAAAAAAAAATAAATGGAGGAGTATGAAAACCCCCACTCCTAGTAAAGCTGCTGAAAATCAAAAGGGAAAAGGAAAATCTGGAATAATAACAGATTTATTTAATACTAAAGGAGAAAAAAAAGGAGACAAAAAGGAACATAAAGCAGGTGGATTAATTAAAAACAAATGGCAGATACCAACACATCCATATCAGTAATTGCATTTACAGTAAATGGATTAAGATAAAACAAAATTGACACAAATGTTACTTGCAAAATGCCCACCTTATATTATCAAAGCAAAGAATAGTTGAAAGCAAAATGATGGGGAAAATGTACCAACTGTAACAAAACTGGAGTAGCTATATCAATGTCCCAGAAAGCAGACTTTAAGTCAAGATACACTAACTGAATTAAAGAGGGAGTTTTCAAGATTATAATGAGATGTACCCTTAATAAAGATATTTTAGACAACAAAATTGAAGAAAGGTAACAGAGCATAACTTTGAAATATACTTGACAGAGTGAAAAGAAGAAATAGACAAAATCACAATCAAAATGGGGGATTATTACCATATCTTTTTCAATAGCATGCAGACCAAACATACAAAAAACAGAGAAGAATACCTCAGATGTACAACAAGATAATCAGCGCATTTAACTAAATGACATATAGAGCAGTGCACCCAACAATGCAAGAGTTTACATTATTATAAATGCACTAGGAACATTTATCAAAATGACCATAGAATAGGACAAAATCTTTCACTCTTTGAATTCATACAGAGTATTTACTCTGACCACAGTGGAATAAAATTAAGAATTAATAAGAAATATTGTTAGCCACCTCTATTTGGGGAAATTCAGCAAGATCCTTCCAAAAACCACCTGAGTCTGGGAATAAACTTAAAACTTACAAAATATTGTGAAATAATGATAATAAAGATATGATAATAATGGTAATAAATACAAAATAATGATATGATAATAAATTCTTCTAATGAAACTCAAGTAGTGCCTAAGGGAAATTTATACCCTAGATTTAGAGAAGAGGAAAGACTGAAAGTGAAAAAAAGTAAACTTCCAATTAAGAAACTAGATGAGAGAGTCTAAAGGATGTCGAATGTTGGGGTTAATTTAAAAAGGAACAAAAATTAATGGAAAAGAAGGTAAGCATAAGGTAGAAAATATAGAAGAAAACCCTTTAAATGTGGCTCATTGAAGCTTGACTAACACTGAGCAATACTTAAGAAGAGCAGAGAGAAAATGAACTTAACAATACCAAGAATGAAAAGGGACATCACTATAAATCAAACAGATTTTTGGTAATAGTTCTGTGCTGTTGTTTGTTTTTTGTCTGTGCTGTTGCTCATGGGATCAGAGTTCCCAGGTCAGGGATTGAACCTGGACCCATGACAGTGAAAGCCCAGAGATTTAACCCCTGGATTACATAGTTTTATTAATACAATGTATACATTTAATGTGGATAAGTATACATAAAGTGTCAATTTCTCCACAGCCTTGCCAACACTTATGTGTCTTTAAAAAAAAAGAAAAAGCAAAAACAGTCATTCTGACATGTGTAAGATGATATCTCTTTGTGGTGTTAATTTACTTTTCCCTGATGATTGACAATGTCAAGCGTTTTTTCATATACCTATTGCCATTTGTATGTCTTTGTTAGAGAACTGTCTTTTCAAGCCCTTGGCCAATTTTTTAATTGAGTTATTAGGTTTTAAGTTTGTTGGTTTTTTTTTTTCTCTTAAGTTGTGGGAGTTCCTTATTATTTTTGGAAATTAATACCTTATATAATTTGTGCTAGCTTGCTTTTTCACTCTGTTGATCTTTCATTTGGTTTGTGGAAGCTTTTAAGTTTGATATCTTCCCACTTGTCTATTTTTGCTTTGTTGCCTGTACTTTTGATGTCATATCCATGAACTCATGAAACAATGTGCTTTTATTTTGTTATGGAGCTAAGATATCACATGTCTAAAATGTATTCCTATCTGGTGATCATGTTACACAATCACACATAGTAAAATAAATTCAGATAAATAAATAAATTTGAAATTAGGTTTTGAATATACTTCAGTGGAACTATAAAATTGTTTGCAGAAAATAAAACTTGATTCAATGTTATTTAGAGATAAAGAATGGAGTGTGAAACATTGCATTAAAGGCACAAGTCAAAAAAGTAAAACATTACAGATTTGATCACATAACCCCCCATACACATATACAACCTTAAAAATATATGGAAAATATGGGGAAAATGTTACAAAAATATTTAAGAAACACAGTAAGTGATGTTTGTTTATAAAGTGTTCCTATGAATAAATAAGGAATTTTGAAACATTCTAGAGAAAAATATTGTCATGAAAGATATCTTAAGACAGTAATATAGGAAAGAAGATAGTATTTTTGTATACAGTGTTTGTGATAGTCGCTCAGTCACGTCCAGCTCTTTGTGACCCCATGGAATTCTCCAGGTGAAAATACTGGAGTGGGTAGCCATTCCCTTCTCCAGGGGATCTTCCCAACCCAGGGATCAAACCGAGGTCTCCCGCATTGCAGGCAGATTCTTTACCAGCTGAGTCACAAGGGAAGCCCAAGAATACTGTTGTGAGTAGTCTATCCTTCTCCAGAGGATTTTCCAGACTCAGGAATCAAACCAGGGTCTCATGCATGGCAGGTGGATTCTTTACCAGTTGACCTACCAGGGAAGCTGTTCAGTTTAGGTTAGTTCAGCCGCTCAGTCGTGTCCGACTCTTTGCAACCCCATGAATCACAGCATGCCAGGCCTCCCTGTCCGTCACCAACTTCCAGAGTTCACCAATGTGGACAAAAAAAATATGATGCATTCTCTTACATCAAGACTATGAAGAAAATAATACTCTCTTTTAAAAGTAAGTATTTATTTGGTTGGGCTGGGTCTTAGTTGCAGCATGCAAATTCTTACTTGTGGGATCATAACAAAGAAAAAAAGTGTAACTGCATGTGGTAATGGATATTACTGTATGTGTGGTGATGATTTACCAATATGTACAAATACATAAATATTATGTTGTACACTTAGAACTAATATAATGCTACGAGAATTACATCTTAATTTAAAATGTTAACAAACAAGGTTGGAATATGTGGATTAAATTAGCTTCATTCTTACCTCATTTAGGCTTCTCTGGTGGCTCAGACAGTAAAGAATCTGACTGCAGTGTGGGAGACCCAATTTTCATACCTGGGTCAGGATGATACCCTGGAGAAGGGAATGGCAACCCATTCCAGTATTCTTGCCTGGCGAATTCCACAGACAGAGGAGCCTGGCAGGCTACAGTCCATGTAGTCTCAAAGAGTCGGAAACGACTTAGCAACTAACATTTTCATTTAATGTCATTTTGTGGACCCAAATTAAACTCATCACTTAGATTTTAAAATACCAAATCTCACTGCATCCTACAGGGTTGGGACAGACACACAGAAACAGACAGTAAGTCACCTTCACACGAGATATAGGCTTCCTCCTTTGGAGAGCATGAAGTGTAATTCCAAGTGTCAGAAGGACACTGCCAGAGAGAGGTGTCAGTTTTCCGACAGCGGGTTCCATCCACCCACTGGGGTCTAGAACCTTCTCTAAGAGCAAGAGAAGAGTTGAGGGTTCCACTGTCCCCACAGCCAAGCTGTCTGCAGATCACGGACACAGTGATATCTTCCATGGGGTTGCGGCAGACACTGCCCCAGGTCCCGTTGTAGAAAACTTCCAGCCACCCAGCACACTGGTGATCCTCGCTCACCATCCTGAGGGCCAGGAACTCTAAGGTTGAAAGGGGAGGAGACAGGACACAGTGAAAACTTTGCAGGATGTTCTAGGTTTTCCTTTCTTCTAGAAATGGTGAACATTCATCTCTGACCTTGTTCAAGAGATACCCACTAGATGACAAGACTGACATCGCCTCCCTTTTAACTGACTTTGTCCATTTGTGTCTGTCCTTCTATTTCTACCACAATGGTGTAGTGGATATGAATTGAGAGGAAGACCAAACTGTGTGGGCACTATTCAGGGAGGGGCAGCTGAATGCTGCTTCCTGACAATATCTTTGAAGAGTATGTTAAAGGGATGTGATGTGGATATTAGGGAGATAGGGATAATAATTAATCCAAAAATGTCCATATCCCAATCTCTGTAACCTGTGACTATGTTGCTGTACCTGACAAGAGGGATTTACAGATGCGAATAAGGTAAAGACCTCGGGATGGTGACTTTAAGCTAGAATATTGTATTAACAATGTGAGCTGATTCCTACCACATCCTTAGACCCACTATCCTTAAATGTACAATACTTTTATTAGCTCTGGTTAGAGAGAGAGAGAGATGTGACTGAGGATGATGGTTGGAGGCCTGCAGCATTGCTGGTCTGATAATGGATGAAGGGTGCTGTGAAGGAAAGGATGTAGGTGGTTTCAAGAAGTTTGAAAAGGCAAGAAACAGATTCCCCGCTAGAGCCACAAAAGTGATGCTGCCCTGCTGAAGCCTTGATCCCAGCCCAGTGAGATCCCTGCTGGACATCTAAGCTTGAGAAGAGTAAGGAAATGAATATATGTTATTTAAACCACTAATTGGTAAATTGTTAGGGAAGCAAATGGAGACTAGTACCGTGGGGTTAAAATTTTTGTATGTAACTGGAGAGAGAGCCCTGCTTTCAAGAAAAACTGTAAGAAACGGCTCTCAGGAAACACTGCTGAAAAGAAAGGACCAGATCGTCAGCTGTTGCAGGAGGAAGTGAAAGCACCTCGTCTTCACGTCTGCTGGAAAGACAGGCTCCATGGGAGGAAGCCTCCTTCTCTGGTCCTTTCGGCATCTCTCCATCGGGGCTCAGACCCCTGTCCTCCAGGTCCCCAACCCTCCCCCAGCCTGGGGACAGTGTGCAGCGCAGACCTGAGCAGATGACCCCCGCGTCCTGCTTGTGTCTGCAGTCATGCCGCCCCCAGCCCCGGGAAGGGCACCTCCACACGTGGGACTCCTTTCCTGTGCAATTCAGCTCGTCCAGCCAGATGGGCCCTGATCCCGCCCCGAAGTGAGCAGACCCTGTGGCATTGAGGGCTTCTCCACAGCCCAGCTGCCTGCACACCACGCGGGCATCGTCCAGGTCCCAGCCATCATCACAGATGGTGCCCCAGGAGCCCTGGTCAAGGATCTCCACTCTCCCGGCGCAGGGACCGCCCCCGTCCACCAGGCGGAGCTGTCTGCTGTCTGAGGAGAGAGAAATGGGACAATGGCGCGGTGATCCCAGGGGTTGAGAAGGGTCTTTTGTCTTGTGGGACCCTCACCTGAGCAATAAGGGCCGCTCTCCACTGAGGCCGCAGAGCCGGCTGGTTCTGACATAGAGTGGTTGCACTGAGGCAGCACCTGAGTCTGGTTTCCTAAAGAAACAACAATGATCGGAAGTCTGGAAGGGTTGAAGAACAGGAAACTGATTTAAGGGAAATAATGACCTCGTGATGGAGCCTAAGATGAAAGCAGTGACCCAGCAGTAAAGTTACCATGCTCTTAGTGTTCACCTTCTCCCTGGAGAGTACCACAATTTCTGTTTTAGCGCCAGTGTTCTTGTAAGAATGAGTTAAGTAAGTTGTTGTATTCCTAAATTTATCCCTGTGCTGTGATTAGCTGCTCAGGCATGTCTGGCTCTCTGCAACACCTTGGATTATAGCCCACCAGTCTCCTCTAACCATAGGATTTTTCAGTCAAGAATACTGGAGTGCGTTGCCATGCCCTCCTCCAGGGGATCTTCCCAACCCAGGGATCAAACCCAGGTCTTCCACACCACAGGCAGATTCTTTACCATCTGAGCCACAGGGAAGCTGAAATCTATCCCTCAGTAAAAGCAAATAACATTCTTTCTGAAAGAGTTCTACAATTTCTTCAATGTCTATCTTTAAAACAAACACTTGAATAAAATAGATCTCATTAAAAATGGAAAGGAAAAAGGAGACAGTAGAAAGAATTCCCAGGGTTTTTAGCTGCTAGAATTACCTGACAGAGAATATAAATAGCCACAGTTAAAGTGCTTATGGAATTAATTGACAAAATGTGTATCTTTGCAGAGAAATGATAACAAAAACCAAATACTTCTAGAGCTGAAAAACTTGTTAGCTGCAATTAAGAACTTAAGAATAAGTGTAGCCACACATTAGCTCAGCATAAAGTAGAAACATCAAAATGCAAAATCAGAGGATATTCTTCAATTTAGAAATTCAGGCCACATAGCAAGAGTTCTGGTTATATTGTATAGCAGTTTTTCCAAAAATCCTTGGTTCAGTTCAGTTCAGTTGCTCAGCCATGTCCAACTCTTTGTGACCCAATTAATTGAAGCTTGCCAGGCTTCCCTGTTCATCACCAACTCCTGGAGTTTGCTCAAACTCATGTCCAACAAGTCGGTGATGGATGAGATGGACCATCTCATCCTCTGTGATCCCCTTCTTCTCTCACCCTCAATCTTTCCTAGTATCTTTTCCAATGAGTCAGTTCTTGGCATTCAGGCGGCCAGAGTACTGGAGCTTCAGCTTCAGTACCAGTCCTTCAAATGAATATTCAGGACTGATTTCCATTAGGATCCACTGGTTTGATCTCCTTGCATTCCAGGAGACTCTTAAGAGTCTTCTCCAACACAACAGTTCAAAAGCATCAAATCTTCAGAGCTCAACTTTCTTTATGGTCCAACTCTTACATCCATACATAACTACTGGAAAAATCACAGCTTTGACCAGATGGACCTTTGTCAGCAAAGTAATGTCTCTCTTTTTTAATATGTTGTCTAGATTGGTCATAGCTTTTCTTCCAAGGAGCAAGCATCATTTAATTTCATGGCTGCAGTCACCATCTGCAGTGATTTTGGAGCCCAAGAAAATAAAGTCTCTCACTCTTTCCATTGTTTCCCCATCTATTTGCCATGAAGTGATGGGACCAGATGCCATGATCTTAGTTTTCTGAATGTTGGGTTTTAAGCCAGCGTTTTCACTCTCCTCTTTCACTTTCATCAAGAGGCTCTTCACTTCCTGTTAGCTTTCTGCCATCAGGGTGGTATCATCCGCATATTTGAGGTTATTGATATTTCTCCTGACAAACTTGATTCCAGCTTGTGCTGCATCCAGCCCAGCATTTTGCATGATGTACTCTGCATATAAGTTAAATAAGCAGAGTGACAATATACAGCCTTGATGTACTCCTTGCCCAATTTGGAAACAGTCTGTTGTTCCATGTCCAATTCTAACTATTGCTTCTTGACCTGCATACAGATTTATCAGGAGACAGGTAAGGTGGTCTGGTATTCCCATTTCTTGAAGAATTTTCCACAGTTTGTTGTGACACACATAGTCAAAGTTTGGCGTAGTCAGTAATGCAGAAGTAGATGTTTTTCTGGAACTCTTTTGCTTTTTCTGTGATCCAACAGATGTTGGCAATTTCATCAGTATGAAAAGGCAAAACTTAGTAGTTGAAGAAAAAAATATGTACTTCATTTTGCTTATGACTTTGGGTCATTAATCAGGAAGAAACTCAGTTTGGTAGTCTTTCAGTGGGGTCTTTCAGTGCTGCAATTAGATGTCACTTGGAGCTGAAGTCATGTAAAGACGTGACTGAACTCTGGTTCTGTAAGGAAATTCCCAGAACTATTCTAAGGGTAAAGGAGCATCATGTCTTCAACTTAATTCAAAAAGAATTTACATATTTAAGAATAAATGGGGCAGAAGGGGAATCGAGAAGGAAAGACACTCACACACACACACACATTAAAGGAAAATATTGATACTAATATTTAGAAACCCACATAAATGTCATAAGGGCATTTTTATATTTATTCCAAACATTTTTATGTCTCAGCATAGATCAAACTTTGAAGAGTTAAAAGATGAAAACAAGTCAAAGAGAATTCATTGCCAGGACACTCACAAAAATACTCATAACATCAAAAATAAAATACCTAGGAGAAATCCTAGTAAAAGATGGGCAAAATCTCTGAGAGAAATTCAGGATCTAACTGAATGGGGGATGTATAATGTCAATGATTGGGAAAACTCAACATTGTCAGTGTTAATCATTCTCAAATTTCTATGTCTACTCTCAAATTTTTAAATCTAATCTCAATGAAAATACCCTTAAGCTTTTCTTTTGTGAAAATGACAAGCTAATTTCTAAATTCATACAAAATACAAGCAACCAAGAATGACCAACAAAGTTGGTAAGAAAAGCAACGATATTCGCTCGGGCCTGGTGTACTGGGAAGACTCAGAGGGATTGGGTAGAGAGGGAGGTGGGAGGGGGGATTGGGATGGGGAATACATGTAACTCCATGGCTGATTCATGTCAATGTATGACAAAACCCACTACAATATTGTAAAGTAATTAGCCTCCAACTAATAAAAATAAATGAAAAAGAAAAGAAAAGAAAAGCAAAGCAATGATGTTAGGAGAGTTAATGTAAAGTAACTCTTGGAAGTTAAAATTATTCCGACTTACTACGAAGTTTGAAACTCAGGGTGATGGTGAAGGACAGGGAAGCCTGGTGTGCTATAGTCGACGGGGTCACAAAGAGTCAGACTTGACTTAGCCATTGAACAACAACTACAAAGGTATGATAGTTAAGAATGCAGTATTGATGCCAGGATAAACAAATGATAACATGCAACAGAATAGAGAGTCTCAAATAGACAGACATTCTTGCCCTTCTGCTTATGATGAAGGCAGCACTGCAGTGGGGAAAAGAGTCTTCAGAAAAAGATTCTGAGTCAATTGGATATCCATATGAAACCTGACCCTTATCTTACACAGAAAGCAATCCCAGAAGGAATGCACAATAATATGCAAGAGAAAAATAATGTTTTTGTAAGATACTTTTAGAGAGTGTTTTTATGTTCTTGGAGTAGGCAAAATTCTTTTTTAAAGGATATAAGACGCATTAAATGTACAGAAAAAAGTCAGTAAATGTATTTATATAAGATTAAGAAATGAGTTCATCAAAGGACACCATTTGATTAAGAAAATGAAAATAAAAGACCAAGGGTTAAACATGGAAAATAAGTAATACATATTTGCATGCAAAGACATTGTCATGATAAGTTGTAGTATCATATAAATAACCCAGATTTATACTGTCAGTAGAAGGGATCAGTACATGGCCATGTGATCATTCAAAGCATATGCTACAGTAAAAAAAAAAAAAAGTGCTACAATAAACAACATGATGTGTGAATCCCAAACATAATTTTGAGTCTACGAAATTAGATACAAAAGATGAAATATACTGCATCATTTTAAATAAAGTTCAAACATTGATAAAACTCTCTATGTTAGCAGAAATTAGCGAGGTGATTTTCCCTTTAGAGGAGGGAAGACACAGTTACTAGGGACAATAGTGACTGTGGTGCTGGGGACAATGTCTTTGTCGCTCTGGATTGGGGTTCATACTGAGGTCTATACTTACTGCTCCTACATTGTTTTCTATGATTTTATGTAAGCAGGATGTTGCTTAAAAATTTATTATTCAACTTCACACTTCTTGCCCTGGGCTGAAAAAGGAATGAACAATGAGAAGATCCATATTTCACCACAAAATATCTGACTTTGAAGCCCGTTTAACCTCACTCTCTGCTCTTGGGGACATTTCACTCCAGGGGCATCCTGAGTACCAGTAGCCCTTGTCGCTCTCTCTTACCTGAGCAGATCACAGAGGCCGTGTTGCCATGGGAACAGTCAGGCCCACCCAGGGCAGTCACAGGGCAACTCCACAGGAAGGACTCTGCCCCCGAGCAGTGAAATCGGGATGTTAAGATGTGATCTCCTCCTTCCACCAAGTGTGGTCGTCTGGGGGTGGAGATGGCGACTCCACAGCCGAGCTGACGACAGACAACATTGGCATTGGCCAGACTCCAGTGGGAGGCACAGGGCGCTCTCCATCGTCCAGAAATGTTCATCTCCACCTGCCCCTCACACTGAGAGGAGCCGTTTGTCATGAGTCGGACTTCTGAGTACTCTGGTAGAAGAAGATAGGATTTCAGCAAAATCTCATACTTTTCTTACCCCAACAGAGAGTGCAGGGAGGTTAGTCCTGACCTGCATCTCACCTGAACAGACAACCTGAGCAGCTCCACTGTGGTGACACGTGCCCCCTGGACAGGGCACTCTGGGGCAGACCCGGAGCTCAGGCTCCTCCCCCTCACACCTGAACTCTTCAGCCCAGACCCGGCCTTCTGACTCTCTGAAGGGCACGTGTCCCAGGACAGACACAGCCTTGCCGCATCCCAGCTCTGCACAGATGACCTGGGCAGTGGGGAGTGTGAAGTTCCCATCAGACACTGGGATCCAGGCTTCTCCAGAATGCACTTCTACTCGCCCTGAGCAGGGTCCGTCCCCTCCAGCCAGACGCACAAATCCTAAGAGGAAACAACAACAAAACCAGTGAGTGTTCGTGGTACTGACTTGGCAACTGGAAACCACACCTCACAGGCAGTGGTGTGAAAGTTTTTCTTTTTAGGATTGGAGCATGCAGAGAGTCTTTGACAGTTATTGTCATAATTGAATTTTCGTGAGCAGGTTTCTGAAGAGAAATCCAGAAGGATTACAAGGTCAGTTTGGAATGGTTGAATCCTAAGAACATACACTTTGAGACTGGTTAGAAATGTGAATTCTTTGGTCTAGGAGCCTGGAAACTACAGAGCCCAATTCAGATCATTGGAATGACTGAATACTGGAAACATATTTTGGCATTGGTTGGAGAAATGAATTTCTCATTTAGCAGCCTAGGGCCTATATACAGATCCAAGGACACTGTATAGTATTCAGGCACTTAAACTTGAACGTAGAGATATGCAGAACAGAACCCACCCAGAGGGACATGGGTTATGAGATTAGAGACCTGGCATCCAGACAAGCTTAGAAAGCTTTCGTGGGACGTGTGGGGCTAATATTCTGACCAGTTTTCTCTCCCAGGAGCTAGTCCTCAAGTGACTTAGGTTAGGGAAAGTCCTGAGGCTGGATCCATGAGGGCATGCCAACCTGTAGGCGGGTGACAGCTCCATAGGAGAAATATGGACACTATCACTAATTCACATTTATGTCATCACATCTTGTCTTTCTGATACTTTTTCATGCCAAAAACTTCCATGAATTCCTTCAGCGACCTCAGCGGGAAAGAAAATGAGTTAAGAAAACCCAGAGAGTCATAGAGAGAGAGTCCCAGCCATCTCTCTTGAAACCCTAGGTTTTGTCAAAGAATCTGGGGGAGACTGTGCTCTCAGTGGGTGTGTACCGGACAGCTGAGTTTCCAGATCGTCTCCTATTAATGGTTTTTCTTCTCAAACAGGACTCGTAGAAAATGCTAAGGGCTGATAATAAATGATTTTAATACTATCATTGTACTAATTCTAAGCACAGAAAAATGTGCATTCTTTTCAAGCACACATAGAATATTCTCCAGGCTAGCTTACAAATAAGTCTTAACAAATTCAAAAATATTAAAAATAATTTCAAGCAACTTTCATGACCATAATGGAATGGAACTAAAATTCAATAATGATCAGAAAACAAGAATTCATGAATATATAAAAATTAAACCACACACTCATATTTTAAGATTGTTTTCCTATTTCTGTAAAGAATGCTATTGGGATTTAGATAGGAATTGCATTAAATCTATAGATCACTTTGAGAAGTACAGGCATTTTTACAATATTGATTATTTCAGGCCAGAAACACAGAATGACTTTCCATTGATCATACTGTCTTTAATTTCTTTCATGAATGTTTTACAATTCTAAAAGAAGATGGCATGTTGCCAAAAAGGAGGAAGAAGAAGGAGGAGGAAGAAGTGACCAAACAAGCCATAATTTGGAGCCTCAATTTGAAAAAGTCTCAATATGGATAAGACATGTAAATATTTGTGGGAAACACTTGTTGAATAGCTTGTCAGCATATTACATCACCCTCTGCTCCTCTCATCTACTACCTAAGCTGCTATCCTTTCTCATTTCTCCCACTTTAGACAAGCAAACACCCTTTTAAAAGACACAGATGGATGGAAAAGAAAATCAGAAAGGGTAGCTACTGCTGAAGGAGGAGGATGTAGGTGGGGCATATGGCAGGCAAGGTGGGATCAAGGAAGTTTTGAAATTAAAGGAGGAAACCAAAATAAAAGTTCATCGTTTGGTCATCAAAGGAACACATTTTGAACTGAATGAAGATAACCCAATGAAAAAAACTTTATTTAATTCATCAAGGATAATTCCCTGATTTCTGGGTGTGTTCTGATTGTTTATTTCTAAAGTTCTTCCTGGTAAAGGACTGTTTAGTGATGCCCAACATCCAACCAAAAAATTATTAGAATTTCCAAAAGAGAGAAATTTAACCCATAACACATTTTTAACAAGCAATCATTTAAAGTAGGTTCAGAAATTACAGAAATGATTGAATTGGCTGAACAGCTCCTTAAACTCCTGATATCAATATGCTTAATGAAGCATAAAAATAAACAGGGAGAAAAACTAGGAAAAATAGACAAATGAGATTTCTGAAACTGAATAATATAGTATTGGGATGAACAATTATTTGGATTAATTACACAAGAGACTAGACATTGCAGAATAAAAGAATTGGGAAGTGAAACACAGCAGTAGAGACTATCTAAACTGAACCAAAGAGAGTAAAAAGGCAGAAAAATACGAATGGAAACTCAATGGCATGTGGGATAATATCAAAATATATAAAATATGTGTATTTGGAGATTCAGAATAAGGGATGTGCAGGAAAATGTTAAGAAAAGATGAATGAAATTTTCCTAAAGTTATTGCAAACTGTAAACCCACTCACCCAAAAAGCTAAACAAAACCCAAACAAGATAATGAAACCATTCTCAGAAAACTTGACAATGTAATTACTGAAATTCAACAAACTAAACAAAAATATCTTAAGAGCAGCCAGGAAAGTTTGACACATTATATACAGGAAACAAAAGGATAAGTATTATTTACCGACTTTGTTGGAGGCAATAAAATCAGATAACAATGTAAAAACATATGTAAAGTATTGGGGTTGGGCATTTGTTAACCTAGAATTTAATAACCTGTGAAAATACTTTTCAAAACTGAGTGAAAATTCAAAATGATTTCAGGTCAATGAAAGATGATAGACTTGGAGGCCACCAGACACACACTACACAAAACTGTCTCAGAAAGTTCTTCAAGTTAAAGGGAGATGACAGCAGAAGAGAACAGGGATCCTCTCAAAGCTGTAGAGACTGTGCTAAATGCTGATTCTCTATTAGAAGATTTAAGGCAAAAGTACTAGCAAAAAACTATAAGATTCATAATAAATTTATAAGTAGAATGTATGACAATGATAGCACTAATGACAAGAACAGGAAAGTGGAAGAAAAGTACAGTGACTGACATTGCATGCTGTGATATAATATCACTTCAAGGTAAAATGTAACTAAAGATTAATAATTCAACACTGGGCTTCCCAGGTGGTTCAGTGCTGAAGACTCCACCTGCCAATGCAGAAGACGGGGGATCGATCTGTGGTCTAGGAAGGTCCCACATACCACGGAGCAACTAAGCCCGTGCACCACAACTAGTGAGCCTGTGCTCTAGAGCCCAGGGGCCACGACTACTGAAGCTTGTGCGCCCTAGAGCCTGTGCTCCAAAACAGGAGAGGCCACCACAGTGAGAAGCTCCTCGCTGCAGCTAGAGAGTAGCCTCTGATCTCCGCAGCTAGAGAAAAGCCCATGCAGCAATGAAGACCCAGCACAGCAAAAAATAAGAACTATTTTAAAAATTAAAAGCAGTTAAACATTACAATCACCTAAAAATCTGATACGATTAATAAACCAATAGAGTATTTAAACTAAAATGATAAAATATACTAGAAGATTAAAATAAGAACAAAGATATGACAAATAGCAGGCAAGTACATTTAAACTCAATTACATCAATAATTATATTAAATGTAAATCATTTAAGTACTCCAAATAAAAAACAAAATAATCAGACTAGATAAAATGGGAAAACATAGCATACTGTCTACAAACATATATATGTTTAAATATAAACACAGAAACATACTAAAGAGGTAAAAATTACATACCATGAAAACACAAATCAGAGAAAACTGTATATAATATCTAAATTAATATCATACAAAGTCAGACTATAAGACAAAGAGTGCATTCAGACAGAAAGAAACATTTATGATAATAAAATACAAAATAAATTATATAGTATCAAAACTGGTGGGTTAAAAATAAAGTGATGCTTAGAAGAAAATTTAGAATCTTGACATTTCCTTGATGATTATATTAGAATAAAAATAGAAACAGAAGGAAACCATCCAAGACTCCACCTCAAGAATCTACAAAAGCAACAGCAATCATAACTGAAAAAGAGGAATGAAAACTGAGTATAGAAATCAATTAAGAAGAAAGCAAATATGCAATCAAGAAAATCAATAGAGTCCATGAACGATTCTCTTAGAAAGATCATTAACACTGATAATCTTCTAGCAAAACCAATTAAGAAAAAAGAGGGAACACATTAACGGCACCAATAACAAAAGGAGGAATATTATTGTAGATTTTCCCAACATCTAAAGATATGAGATATGAACCAGTGTTACTAATTTCAAAATTTTTTGTAAAATGGGCCAAGTCCTTGAAAACACATTACTTGTGAAACACAACTCATGAAAATCTGATACAAAAAAAAAAAGAGAAAAATATGAGTAAACATATTTGCTAAACAGAATCCACATTACAAAAATTTTCCACTAAGAAAACTGCCAGCTACAAATGCTAACACTTCCACAGAGCTCAGAAATGACTCCCATAAGATAAAGGAAAAGAGGGAGGGAAGGAATGAGGGCAGGAAGGAAGTGTCACACAGAGGCTGTGGTGAACCTATGAATTAACCTGCATCTTTCCAACCCTCCCCTCCTGCAATCCTTGCGTCTTCATCCCTTCACCATTTTGCACTTCAGTACTGTAGTCCTTGGTGGCTCAGAAGATAATCAAGACTCTGACTGCAATGCAGGAGACCCAAGTTTGATCCCTGGGTGAGGAAGATCCCCTAGAGAAAGAAATGGCAACCCACTCCAGTATTTTTGCCTGGAGAATCATATGACCCATGGGGTTGCAAAGAGTAGGACAGGACTGAAGCAACTTGGAACACTTGCACCACAGTCCTTCACAATTTGTGTGTCCCTTTCCAATTCTTCCTCCTGAAGCCCATGAAATCTCATTATTTCAAACAAGCTTCTCTACATTCTTCTCGGGTCATTGTTTCTACTCTAGATTTCTCCTAAACATGGTACTTCACTTCCAACAATCCACTACTGAGGCTGAAATTTCTCTTCCATACCTGACTCCTAAGGTTGAGCAGAAGAAACTCCAAGAGTTCAATTTTGATTAAGATAATGAAAAGACATGCTATTCTAACCTTATCTCTGCTACATCACTACCACCTTGACTTATCTTCGCATCATTAAAACATGTTTGAAAATACGGAAAAGACAGACCAAGGGGAGGAAACTAGTGACAAAAAGAGAAATAGAAGGAACCTGGAACAAGTCATAAAAATGTGAGAGCTTAAATAAGAGCCACCTCATGTGAAGAGTTGACTCATTGGAAAAGACCCTGATGCTGGGAGGGATTGGGGGCAGGAGGAGAAGGGGATGACAGAGGGTGAGATGGCTGGATGGCATCACCAACTCGGTGGACATGTGTTTGAGTAAATTCCGGGAGTTTGTGATTGACAGGGAGGCCTGGCGTGCTGCGATTCATGGGGTCACAAAGAGTCGGACACGATTGAGTGGCTGAACTGAACTGAACTGACTGAAGTTAGAGCAATGGTAGTCAGGGAGTACAAACCACAATCAGTGTTTAAATATCAGAGCACTTTCCAATTCTCTACTTTTAAGTGTATCCTAACTGGAATTAATATCAAGACATCAGTATTCTTAGGAGGTAACATTGGGAGTTCTAACTCCACACCAAGTTCCAACATCACACACTCCATTTTCATCCAGATGCTGATTTATCAAAATAAGGTAGAGACACCTGTAGTGTCTCCACAAATGTATCTGCAGTTGGAACCATGATTAGGACATTGTGACAATGAGGAAGGTTACTTGAGATGCCAGAAAACAGGTTTGTTTAAAATAAAAGTTTCTGACTAAAATTCAAATGCACCTTGAAAATAATTATTTTTAATAAGAATAATAAAGACAATGGAAGAAAACGTTCTGAAGAGATGGATAGGTTTATGACATAAGTGCTGTAATGGTTTCACAAAGCATACTTATCAGGCAGTCTTGTATGTCAGTCATACCTCAATAAAGTACTTTTTAAAAAGGAAAAGAATTGTCTTCTTAAGGGCCTCAAGGAGAATCATCAAAGATCTGCTGAAGGTGAGATTAGAAAAGATCACTTTTCCAATGATCTTCCTTAACATAAACACCCAAGAGCTATTTGGTTGTGGCTGCAAAGGGCCTACTGCAGGTGTCCTCAGGGCTCCCCTGTCCCACCATCTCATTAGATGGGATGATACTATCCTAAGAGCAGCCTTCTACCTTAGGGAATTCACTGTGATATCTAGCAATATCTTCCTCCAGTCCAGGTGTTCTGCTGTGATTAATAACCTGGACATCAAATGCACCATTGTGATCACAACTAGAAGCATCACTGTCAAATACTGTGAGCACCCACTCACGTCCTAGTTTCACTGCTGTCTTTACTGCATCCACCTTGGCATAGGTCAAATATACTTAGATAGCACTGAGCACATCTTAGGAGTCACTTCAGGTCCTCTTAGGTTCAATTCAGTTCAGTTCAGTTCAGTCACTCAGTTATGTCTGACTCTTTGCAACCACATGGATTGCAGCACACCAGGCCCCCCTGTCCATCAGCAACTCCCAGAGTTTACTTTAACTCATGTCCATTCAGTTGGTGATGCCATCCAACCATCTCATTCTCTGTTTCCCCTTCTCCTGCCTTCAATCTTTCCAACATCAGGGTCTTTTCAAATGAGTCAGTTCTTCGCATAAGATGGCCAAAGTATTGGAGTTTCAGCTTCAGCATCAGTCCTTCCAATGAATGTTCAGGACGGATTTCCTTTAGGATGGACACGTTGGAGCTCCTTGCTGTCCAAAAAACTCTCAAGAGTCTTTTCCAACAGTACAGTTCAAAAGCATCAATTCTTCGGTGTTCAGCTTTCTTTATAGTCCAACTCTCACATCCATACAGGACTACTGGAGAAACCACAGCTGTGACTAGATGGGTCTTTGTTGACAAAGAAATGTCTCTGCTTTTTAATATGCTCTCTAGGTTGGTCATAGCTTTTCTTCCAAGGAGCAAGTGTCTTTTAATTTCATGGCTGCAGTCACCATCTGCAGCGATTTTGCAGTTTAAAAAAAAAGTCTGTCACTATTTCCACTGTTACCCAATCTATTTGCTAGGAAGAGATTGGGCCAGATGCTATGATCTTAGTTTCTGAATGTTGATTTTTAAGCTAACTTTTTCACTTTCCTCTTTCACTATTGTCAAGAGGCTCTTTAGTTCGTCACTTTCTGCTATAACTGTGACGTCATCTGCATATCTGAGGTTATTGATATTTCTCCTGGCAATCTTGATTCCAATGTGTGCTTCATTCAGTCCAACACTTATCATGATGTACTCTGCATATAAGTTAAATAAGCAGGATGACAATATCCAGCCTTGACTTACTCCTTCCCCCATTTGGAACCAGTCTTCTGTTCCATGTCCGGTTCTAACTGTTGCTTCTTGACTTGCATACAGATTTCTCAGGAGGAAGGTCAGATGGTCTGGTATTCCCATCTCTTGAAGAATTTTCCAGTTTGTTGTGATCCACACAGTTAAAGGCTTTGGCATAGCCAATAAAGTAGAAGTAGATGTTTTTCTCAAACTCTCCTGCATTTTCAATGAACTAACGGATGTTGGCAATTTGATCTCTTGTTCTTCTGCCTTTTTAAATCCAGCTTAAACATCTGGAAGTTCATAGTTCATGGACCACAGCCTTGTCTAACTCAATGAAACTATGAGCCATGCCATGTAGGGTCACCCAAGACAGACGGGTCTTAGTGGAGAGTTCTGACAAGATGTGGTCCACTGGAGAAGGAAAGGCAAACCACTTCAGTATTCTTGCCTTGAGAACCCCATGAACTCTTAGATTCACTGCCTCTTCTACGTGTTGTGCATCAGCTACAGTGTTGTAGACCTCAAGACTTCATTTTCCTGCTCCCTCAACATCCCTGCAAATGTGATGTTAGCGCCCCACTTGGTTGATCAAGTGCACCAGTGTGATGAGAATTTTCCCTGCCAGAAGTCCCACTTCTGGCCTCCTCTGACTGTTACCTAAGGACATTTAGATGCACCATTGAATTTCTCTCACACCTTTTCCTTGTGCAAGTGCACCATGACATCCAGTATTGTCATTTGTCCATGGGTCTTCACAGGCCCTTCTGGTGTCACCATTGCTTGGTTGAGCCTGTTCTATTGGCACATCCCCCACATACCAACCTGATGGAGTATGGTGACTCTGACTTTTAGGACCTATGAGGATGATAAACCTTGTTGCTTACAACTCTCCTATGAACCGTCCCCAACAATGTAGCCGCACCCTACTGACGAGTCAAAGAAAACAGATCAATTACCATGATGAGACTACGTCACAGAAGTTGAACCCAGAAGCTGTATCTATATGAAACTTTTGACCTCACCTCTGCCTCCTGTGACACATCACAAAGACCCTTCACCCAAGTATGTTCTAAAGGCTGTATCCATAATCTCGAGTCATTCTGGTGATAAGACGGAGGCTTTTCCTGCTAGAGATCCCCACACAGACCAGACAGGACTTACCTGAGCAGACTACTCCAGCATCCCAGTCTTGGTTATAGCTATCATTACGATAGTCTTTAATATTAGAATGCTTGCAGTCACTGACAGCTGATTCTACCCCTTCACATGAAGTATGAAAAAGCCAAATGGGGCCAAGCCCTGGTCCAAAATAAGCTTCTTTAGGAATACCAACGGCAGCTCCACACCCCAGCTGTCTGCACACTACAGATGCATCCTTCAAGCTCCAGTAGAAATCATATACTGTGCCCCATTCTCCTTGATGCTTTACTTCCACTCTCCCCTCACAGCGGTGGGCTCCATCCTTCAGCCTCACCTCCAGATCTGCAAGAGAGACACAGACACAGGACACAGGAAAGACTTTAGGAGACTGGCAGTGGTGTAAGTATTTAAAATATTAGCTCTCTGAGGAGCAAAAAAGTGCATGGGATATAGTATTTCCTAACCTCTGTGGTATAAACAGTCCTCCAAGGCCAACTTTAAGCTCCCAATGTGCTATCACTGAACACGGAGCAGGAAGGGAGGTACCAGGTATTTCTTAGGAGCCTGTAGAACCAGCTCCAGGGACACCACCAAGGACAGGCCATCAGAGACTCTGGATGCTGCCCTTCTCGTAGAAGTGCCCAAGGCTACTAGGCCCAGCTTCCCCATCTTAGTTACAGCTCATGTCCCGGGATCCAGGGAGGAATCCTCCTTATCCTTCCCTTTCTATAAGGAGCACCTCATCCAGCTTAGGAACAGAGGGCTGGGGTAACAGGCTCTAAAATGTCCTGGTTATTCCTGCCATCTAGTGTTCATGTCCTTGTGTAATTCCACTCTCAAATGTACCTAACAACATGCATCTAACAAATGGAATTTGACAAAAGTGATCAGATGTCACTTTAGCGATTAACTTATAAAACGACTCTGGTTTCTGCAGATAAAAAGGACTTCCTGTCAGAACATCATAGATGGAGACATTACTAGAGTTCAGTTCAGTTCAGTCGCTCAGTCATTTCATATTCGTTGAGACCCCATGGACTGCAGTATGCCATTCCTCCCTGTCCATCACCAACTCCTGGAGTTTACTCAAACTCATATCCATTCAGTCAGTGATGCCATCCAAGCATCTCATCCTCTGTCATTCCCTTGTCCTCCCACCTTTAATCTTTCCCACCATCAGGGTCTTTTCAAATGAGTCAGTTCTTTGCATCAGGTGGTAAAAGTATTGGAGTTTCAACTTCAGCATCAGTCCTTCCAATGAATATTCAGGACTAATTTCCTTTAGGATGGATTGGTTCAGCAACATTTAAAGTTCTCTTTTTATGAGCACATGGAAATAGTAATACTTCCTTGCCTATTTGAAGTTAAGCGTAACCATGTTATCTGGCTCATTCATTGAAGCGGGAGAACGAACGATGTCACTTCCACGTAGAAACATTTTAGAGCCAATATATTTTTACCACAGCAAATACTGAAGCCTTGTGTTGCAGTGGGAGCATAATAAAATGCTGGAGCATTCAACAACCTGAGTGCTTGAAGAATTATGATAGCAGAGTCCTGCCAAAGTAAACAGAACATATCATATAAGGATAAATTTTGGGTTTTTGTTACTATAACATACCTAGTTCACTTTTACTAAAATGGAAAATAACAGAAGAAAATTGACAAAGAGAAAAATACAAAGATACACACAACGTATATAAAATTGAGAAACATCTATGTTAACATCTAAATCCCCGAGATCAAAAAGAGATGCCAGGGTAGAGTAAACTGAAGCCTTAGAATTACTGAGAGAGATAAAATGCCAATCTAAAATTCTACACTCAAAAATATTCTCTCAAAGAATAAAGACCTCAAACGTGTCATTATCAAAATGCTGATGTAAGAGACAGCAGCCTCAATCCTCTTAAAAAAAGACCAAAAGTTAGACAGTGATCAGTAATAAAAACAGCTCCAGAAAGATCTGGAGTACTCTAAGAAGTGTGACCACGACAAGATACTGTCATTGTGGTGGCATCATTCCATCCTTCAAACCAGCATCACTCAGTGTCAAGGGTACCAGGAGAGTTCCTCTCACCAGGAGGGTAAGAGCAGGCCGAGTAACCAGTGTCCCTAGCCTTTGGGGGCACCATATGAAAGTCCTGCTTCAGGTTCACTTCACGCAGACCTGCAGAGCTGAGCCAGTCTTATAGAGATGGCTAGGCATAAGAAAGAAGAGCAAAGGACCAATAGCAACCACATGGCAGGAGAAATTGCAGTTCACAGTGACCTGCTCTGCAGACAGATGCAGCAGATTTTACCCCTGAAAGAATAAATAACCAGCACAGATGATGGTTTTCCAGTAGTCATGTATGGGAGTGAGAGTTGGACCACAAAGAAGGCTGAGCACTGAAGAAAGGATGCTTTCAAACTGTGGTGCTAGAGAAGACTCTTGAGAGTTCTTTGAACAGCAAGTAGATCAAACCAGTCAATCCTAAAAGGAATCAACCCTGAATATTGATTGAAATGACTGATGCTGAAGCTGCAATACTTTGACCACCTGATGCAAAGTGCTGACTCATTGGAAAAGACCCTGATGCTAGGAAAGACTGAAGGAAAAGGAAAAAGGAAGCACAGGGTGAGATGGTTAGATAGCATCACCAGCTCAATGGGCATGATTTTGAGCAATGAGCCGTTGTTGGTCTTGGCCTTTGCTGCCTTCCTAGGCCTTCCCACAACATGAGCACCTGCAACCATCATCTCCCCCGCAGAGGCACCTACAACAGGCCCCCAAATCCAAATGTGTGCACACCATTAGCTCTGGCCACCACCACTGCTGGTCATGATTCCTAGGCTCAGGAACCAGATGTGCTGCTGAGGACACCAACAACCATTCCAGTGATGGCAGACCCCCTGCAACACTTGCCAAACACCACACAGTTATCAATCCTGTGAATGTCAGCAGCCTGAGCCAAATGGATCTCATGCCCTCAGACTCAGTGCCACCTTATGCCTCTGCATTTGGCACCCTGCATTACATTCCAATGTGCTGCTACCCAGAAGTGAAAGGCTTTCTCTACTGAAATCAGGACATAGATTCTGGTAGAGGTGAGTGCTTTTCTAAATGTGCAGACATCTACAAGAGAGTAAGACATCAGGAAGAATCAGGGAAACAAATTCCCACCAAAAGAATACAGTAAACCTCCTGTAACATGCTCAAAGTAATGGAGATCCAAGAATTACCTGACAAAGAATTCAAAATAATGCTTCAAATGATGCTCAGAGAGTTCCAAGAGAACTCAAATATTTAATGATACCAGGAAAAGGATACAAATTAAATAAGAAGAGCAAAAGACATACAAAATATATTTTTTTAAAAAAGGACTAACCAGATATTTTGTGATTTCCTGATAGCTCAGTTGGTAAAGAATCCACCTGCAATGCAGGAGACCCTGCTTCAATTCCTGGGTCAGGAATATCTGCTGGAGAAGGAATAGGCTACCCACTCTAGTATCTTGGTCTCCTCTTGTGGCTGGTAAAGAATCAGTATGCAATGCAGGAGACCTGGGTTCCATCCTTGAGTTTGGAAGATCCCCTGGAGAAGTGAAAGACTACCCACTCCAGTAAGGCCTGGAGAATTCCATAGACTGTGTATCCATGGGGTCACAAAGAGTCAGACATGACTAAGTGACTTTCACTTCTTCAATTCTTCAACCAGATATTCTGGATGGGCTTCCCAGGTGGCGCTAGTGGTAAAGAACCTGTCTGCAAGTGCAGGAAATGTAAGAGACTCGGGTTCGATCCCTGGGTCCGGAAGATCACCTGGAGGAGTGCATGACAACCCACTTCAGTATTCTTGCCTGGAGAATACCATGGAGAGAGGAGCCTGCTGGGCTACAGTCCATAGCATCACAAAGAGTCAGCCATTACTGAGGCGACTTAACATGCACAATACAATGAGTAAACTGAAGAATTCAACAAAGAGATTCAACAACAGACTTGACGAATTGAAAGAAAAAGAAGAAAGAATCAATGTGTTAGAAGAAAGATTAGTTGAATCCAAATAGAGGAGCCAAAAGAGAATGAAAGGAATATAGAAAGCCAGTGAGAACTAAGGACACCATAAAGAGAAACAATGTATGGACTGGAGTCACAGCAGAAGAAGTGAAGGAAAAAAGAATTAAGGGCTGAGGATTTCCCTGGTGATATAGTGGTTAAAAATCCACCTGCCAATGCAGGGGACATGAGTTCAATCCCTGGTCCAGGAAGATTCCACATGCCGCAGAGCAACTAAACCAGTGAGCCACAGCTACTGAAACCAAAGCACCTGGAGCCTGTGGTCTGCAGCAGGAGAAGCCACTGCAGTGAGAAGCCTGCGCACTGCAGCGAAGAGTAGCCCCTGCTTACTGCAACTCGAGAAAGCCTGCATGCAACAGGGAGACCTAGCACAGCGAAAAACAAATAATTAAAAAAGAAAGAAAGAAAGCCAGTGAATTTCCAAACCTGGGGAAAGATCTGAACATCTAAGTTCAAGAAGCTAATAAGTCACCCCAAAACTTCAATCCAAAACAACCTTCTCCAAGACTCACAGAATAAACTGTCCAAATGCAAAGACAGAGAGAGAATTCTCTAAGGTCTGAAGAGAAAAAAAATTCTATCATGCAAGAGAACTCCCCTAAGGAGATCAGCGGATTCGTCCAAAGAAACCTTGCAGACCATGACAGTAGGATTGATGACATACTCCACTCTCACTCAGGGGAAGCAGCTCCCGGGGAGGGACAGGAGAGGGCATGAGAGAAAGAGCTCCCTACAGAGTCACAGCAGCTCCTGGGAGGGGAAAGGACCATCCCAGGCCCCCAGCACGACAGGAAACATCACAGGGACCGGGGCAGGGACTTGGGAACTTACACACATGGGGCTGCACATCAACTGATCTTTACAGACAAGAGGGACAAGTCGTTCATTGGAAGGACTGGTGTTGAAGCTGAAACTCCAATACTTTGGCCACCTGATGCGAAGAGCTGACTCATTTGAAAAGACCCTGATGCTGGGAAATAGTGAAGGCGGGAAGAGAAGGGGACAACAGAGGATGAGATGGTTGGATGACATCACCGACTGAATGGACATGAGTTAGAGTAAACTCTGGGAGTTGGTGATGGACAGGCAGGCCTGCCTGGCGTGCTGCAGTCAATGGGGTTGCAAAGAGTCAGTCACGACTGAGCGACTAAACTGAACTGAACTGAACAGACAAGAGGACCCCTCTCCTGGCTTTGGGTTTCTTTGATCCCTAATGGACACCTGGTGGGAACAGGTGAGGTCAGCAGGCAGAGCCTCTCACAGAGCCCAGTGCTGGACAGACACGGCAACAAGCAGATGGGAGCCAGGGATGGGGGAGAGGAGCCAGAGAGAGGCAGGCAGGTGTACGATAATCTCTGATCCAGTTACATGGAGCGGCAATGGCACCCAGCCATGTGGACACCCTGTGTGCTTCACAGGCCAATAGACTCAGTACCTGCTCAGCAGCTCCATTCCTCTCCCACAGACAGGCTCCACCTCCCCTCACACATACACACACACACACACACACACACACACACACAGGTTCACACACTCCCCCATACACACATATTCTCTCACACACACACAGCCTCACACAGCCTCACACAGCCTCACACACTCCTCACACACTCCTCACACACCCTCACTCACCCACACATACTCCTCACACACCTTCATACATCACTTGCACACTCCTCACACACTCCACAAACACATACACTCTTCACACCCTCACACACACAATCTCTTCACATACACACACACCCTCACACACACACACACACTCTTCATACCCTCACACACACACACCCTCACACACTCCTCACCTGCACACATACACACACACAATCACAGAGCCTACAGGAGTGAAGACACAGGAAACATGGGGACCCAGGGGCAGTGCTCACACACCAGGCATCGGCAGCATATGGGAACAGCCCAGACTCCCAGCTGAGCTCAGTCACTGGACCTTCCACACACTGGGAGACACAGGGACGCCTGGAAGCTCCCTGAGAAAAGGGAGACAGTGGAGGGACTCAGGGTGATCCACCTTGGTCCAGACCAAACCTCACTGCTCTGTATAATCTGCTTATACGACCAGTGGACCCCCCATGGGAGAGGGACCAGTATTCACAGTCAGTGAGGTTCCTTTTTGGTCAAAAACACTGAGGCTCGGCTCCAGAACCCCAAACATCTTTCCCTTCACCAAGGCGTCCACTCCCTGCTGTGGACCCAGGACAGAGGGGCAGCTCTTACCTTGACCACCCACCACGGTGCCGAGGAGGAGGACACAGAGTCCCTGGAGGGAGAGATGTCTGCCCAGAGGCATCCTAACCCCACGTCCTCAAGGTCACAGTCCCAGCTGCAGGATCAGCCTGTGAGGAGGCGTCAGGGTGCCGACCGGGGTCTATATAGACCGTCCCCTACATCCTCCCTCCTGAGAGCCAATAGCAACACCTTTCACCATTTTAGGCACTATCGGAGGCTACATCTGCCTCTTTCTGAAGCTCAGACACCAATGAGCTTCTGAATCTTCAGCATCTCCTTATATGAGCAACACGGTCCTTTGACCTCCCGCTTTGGTGGTCCTGAGAGCTGGGTCCCACCACTGGGACTGGGGGAGAAAAAATTCATCAAAAAGCATGAGTGCCTTTCTCTCCCCTGATCACCCTGGTCGATATCTGCAGACTGTGAGATCTCACAGGGTCTGGGTGTGGAATCTGTTGATCCATGGAGAATAACTTTTGTAGAATCAAATTTTGATCTTCCCTGGCACTGAGCTCAGGGTAGAAGCAGAGAATTACAAGAAGTCTGGAAATACAAGAGTATTTATCAGGTCAGCAGAAAATGAGGACCAGGAGTATAGGAATTCACAGATGACTGTGAAGGCAAGAAGTGAGACCCATCAAGTTGGGGGGATCAGATTGCATGTCTTTTCCCACCTCTCAGAATGATCTGGAGACTGAGTCCTGGAGCTCATGCCAACAAGCTCAGTCGTGTCTGACTCTTTGCAACCCATGGACTGTACCTTACCAGCCTGCTCTGTGCAATAGATTTCCCAGGCAAGAATACTGGAGGGGGTTGTCATTTCCTTCTAAAGGGATCTTTCTGACTCGAGGATCAAACCCATGTCTCCTGCATTGGCAGGTGGGTTCCCTATAGGGACATTCAGACATGTTAAATCTCTTTCCCTTTATTGCATTTCATTTTATGTGAAGTATCTCTTTCAGCTGGTCACTAAATGATGCTGACAGAGAGAAAGAGATTGCTATTAAAGGAAACAAAGAGAAAAGAGGAGTCATCAGTCAACTCTAGCCCACCAAAATAGGAGCAGGGATCTCTAGAAGAAAACATGGGGCTTCACTGCTAACTCAGCAGTAAAAGTCTGCCCACCAAACAAGAGACTTGGATTCGATCCCTGGGTCGGGAAGGTCCCCTGGAGAAGGAAATGGCGACCCACTCCAGTATTCTTGCCTGGAGAAAATCCGTGGACAGAAGGGCCTGGCTGGATACGGTTCATCGTGTCAAAATAAGTTGGACACAACTAAGTGACTGAACAATGAAAACACAAAGAAAATTATAGTTTAGAAAGACTAAAGTTTTCTAAACTTCTCATGCACCCCATTTATATGCTGAGAGTGTGGTTTGATAAGATTCAGAATACATTTGTATTATAAATTATAACTAAAGAAGACACAAAATATAATTGAAGGGAACAGCTCCAGAGAGATGAAGAAATAGAAAGTCTTCTGCTACATGATCTCTGCAGGCCAAGGGCAAAGAAGGGTTAAGGGAAGCAGAGAAGAGAAGGGGGTTCATGCTGCCTGAAACCACCAATGAACCCACCTCCTCTGCTCTGCATTTAAGAGGAAAGGTGGTGGCAAGAATGGAATCCCAGGTGGGTTGATGGGACAGATCCAAGCAGAAGGGATGGTGTCCAGTGTAGCCATTGCTGACTTGTTCTGTGTCCACTCAACATAGAAGTTCCCAGATGCTCCCCCAGAAGGTACCCCTGGGGTGAATAGAGAGACTGAGAAGGGCCATAAGGGATGCAAGATAGAGCTCTCTCATTGAAATTCAATGTCACTAATGTGCTGCCCCCTTTCCTCATGTCCTCTCAGGCTCAAGGTTCCCATGATGCAGATCTGTGGTCCAAACAAGCCAATGAGGCCCCCTCACCCTGACTCCCTCTTTTCAGCACAGAAGTACAAGGAAGCATCTGTGACACACAAGCCCCAGAGTCCCCACCAGAGTTCAGAGACAGCTTCGTGAGCCACCAATGGCCCACCTTAAGGTCTCAGCCTGGCCAACACCCAGGGCAGCTGCAGGTTAGTCCACAGCCCTGTCATATCCCCCACCAGAGGGACCCCTCATTCCAGTCAGCAGACAAAACTTCTCTGTCCCGCCATGCCCGTCCTTCCTACTTGACTTGGGAGAAAAGACATTTGACCCATGCTTTTCTTCCTCTAAATATGCTAATGTTTACCAATTATTTATGCAAGAATCACCTCCTTGTCATCTGGTCCTCTCACTCTCAAGCCCCATGACTGTACCTGACCCTGTCTCCTTCTATATCTGGAACTTTAACACATTAATGATAAAAATTATTATAAATATCAAAACCAAACTTTAAACTCAGTTGCTGATGTAAGGCAGGACCTGCTCAGCCACTTAGAATTGATGCTCTACTCCCTCTGGGCCCAGAGTCATCATTCCTTACCCAGTTTTGGACTCCACACCGTCACCAGAAACCACCAGACAGACACCTAGAACACAAGACATGCTTCCTGGGGTTCAGTCATCCCTCCCAGAGGACGACACACGGATGCGTTTAGTGAACCAGGTACACATGGTCTCACCTTGGGATGGAGATCTCACAGGTAAGATGCGCTTAGCGGCTCCAGACTCTTTTTAGAAAGGGATGAGCTATAAGGAGTGGCAAATTCAGGGCTGGCAGACTGTCCCCACAGCACCCTCTATCCCAGAGCTGGGGGTGCAGGGTTAGATGGACCAACTCACCCTCTGATGAAGCTATATCTTCTCTGACACATAAGGAAATCTTAGTGTCTAATCTTATCAAAGATTTGAAGGAGGAAAGTTTTAGGGAGGACACTGACCCAGCTGGGTCCACAACGAACATGAGACGATGCAGTAGAGGGGTCAGGAGAACAGACTGGGGAGCCAGACTGCCTGGTCTTGACTCACAGTTTAGCTCCATGCCAGTGTGGGCTTTGAACAGGGTTCTTACACTCTCTGCTTAGTAAAAGGAGGGTTATGATCCTACCAAGATGACTGATTTTGCTGAGGATTAAGTGACTTGGCATTAGTATGTGGTATTATAACACTAGTTAACAGTAGTACATGTCCTGATGCTGATGTGATCAGCCGTGGCCAACACCTTGCGAGCCCATGCCAGGTTCCGCTGTCCATGGAATTTTCCAGGCAAGAACAGTAGCACATAGTAGTAGTATTATGTACCACTGTTAACTTGCTTTCCTGATGGCTCAGATGGTAAAGAATCTGCCTGCAATGCAGGAGATCTGAGTTCGATCCCTGGGTCAGGAAGATCCTCTGGAGAAGGAAATGACAACCCACTTCGGTATTCTTGCCTGGGAAATCCCATGGACAGAGGAGCCTGGAGGGGCTACAGTCCATGGAGTCACAATGAGTTGGTCACAGCTGAGCAACACACACACACACACACACACACACACACAGAGTGTTAGAGCAGCAGAGTTAGGGCATCTCCCACCATCTCAGCCCAGGAATCGCAGGACTCTAGAACAGGAATTCAATTCTGTTACCTGGAGCTTTGACTGCGGCTGTCAGAACTCTCCCAGGAACCACATGCTGTGATGGTCCTTGGTGCCAACCAGAGTTGTGAGTCTCCCACACATCACTCCTTCTCTCTGTGACCCATGTAACTGCTCAAGAAGCTCGACCTTACCATTGGTGAGTTTTTGTGAATTAAGTTGATAACTTGCTTATTTGACTTTATAAACTCAAATGTACTTGGTAAAACATTTTGTGTCTAATTCACCTCCATATCCCCAATGCTTGGCTAACTAAAAATCGTAAATGATGTCTCTTGTATACCTGAATGAATGAATGTCAGCCTGGTAGTTTACACAAATCATTTCAATCAAAAAGAAATCTTTTGAGAAATTATTTAACTTGTTGTGAGGATGTAACAGCACATTGAAAGCTGTATCATTTGTTTTCATGATATTTCAATGCCGTTAAATGGTCTGAGCTATACATGGTTCACTTCAACACCTTTCTGCAATGAATGCAGTAAATTTCAATATCTAGAAACAACCTAGCCCCAGTACAAGAGCAGTGCTGAGAGAGCCAGCTCTAAACATGTATAAACGCTGCAAGTTTCTATGTATATCTGAAGATAAAGAAGACAAACCACAGCACCCTGACAGGTGAAGACCCTGGAGCCTCCTGTTCTGGTCTTAATCAGATATGGCCAAGTGGTCAGGATGTTTATGTATTTATCATTTGGCACATTTTCAATTCAAACCACACACAACTGTAACAGGAAGAAATTTTGTTATAAAAAAATTTAAACATCTTCCATGTTGAATTACAAGTGCAGAAGTAAAGAGCAGAAAGAATCTTGTTCTTTTACTTAGGCTAACTATTTGTCCTTATGGATTCTAAAGCAATAAAAAATGTAGCATTATTGTTCCCCAAAAACCATAAGAATATTGTCATCAGAGGTTCAGTAATCTCTTTGCTAGAAAAGTTAATAACTAAACCTGCTTGCTTGAGGAAAATTTCCTCAGGACCAATCAGAGTGAGTAAAATAGAAAACATTATTAAATTAAAAAAGAGGTATACCACTCTATAGGAAAGTTATTAACTGAGTTGTTACACCAAAGCATTGGAGACCCCCTTCACCATCTGTGTTCCTTGCATGGATGGGACCAGGGTTCGTGAAGACTCCTTTACCAAAGACCACTTCATCACAAGGGCATGAAGGAAAGAGCAAGGTCATGAGCTGGCTGAGGTCCAGCCCATCATCTCTGTTCAGCCCTCCACAGTCTATAACCAGATCATCGAACAAAGAGTGTGGCACTGAATTGGCCTCATTCATTCCTCCATAGTGCAACATCAGATATCCAGAGACCAGAGCAGTTCAAAGCTGCTAAATCAAAGACAAGCAGATTTTAAGTGGAGAGCACGCAGTCCAAGGGCCCTTCCCTGCTGCTGTTGGAAAGGAAGAAGCCCTCCCACCCCAGACACCATCTGTGGGAGGAGAGACAAGAAGATACCTCCTTAAATAGAGGAAAATCAGTCTCAGCAGGGAGCTTGAACTAGAAATGGCAAGACAGTTATTACATTGAACCTGAGCTAAGTTGAGGGATAAATTTTTACTGGGAGAGTCTGTGTTAACATTATGGAACTATCAATCCACACAAACATCCCTTGCTAGTGCACAAGATGAACTCAGTGATAAAAACAGGGAATATTACATTTATGTATATTTGAATTCTAGAGGACACAGTTTTGATTTTTTTTTTACTTTTTTATTAGTTGGAGGCTAATTACTTCACAACATTTCAGTGGGTTTTGTCATACATTGATATGAATCAGCCATAGATTTACACGTATTCCCCATCCCGATTCCCCCTCCCACCTCCCTCTCCACCCGATCCCTCTGGGTCTTCCCAGTGCACCAGGCCAGAGCACTTGTCTCATGCATCCCCCCTGGGCTGGTGATCTGTTTCACCATAGATAGTATACATGCTGTTCTTTTGAAATATCCCACCCTCACATTCTCCCACAGAGTTCAATAGTCTGTTCTGTATTTCTGTGTCTCTTTTTCTGTTTTGCATATAGGGTTATCGTTACCATCTTTCTAAATTCCATATATATGCGTTAGTATGCTGTAATATTCTTTATCTTTCTGGCTTACTTCACTCTGTATAAGGGGCTCCAGTTTCATCCAAAGAGGACACAGTTTTAAGCCCATTACAGAAAGAAAATTCATAAATCTTCTCTTGTTTTTAAATGCACAGAGTTGTCACCTCTGTGAATTCTAATTCCTCCAGCTCAAAATTACTGGTGTGTTTATTTAATCTGTAAAACCTTGCTCACTGTCTCTAAAGTGGGGGATTCTTGAGAGCAAGTATTGTGTCTTACTCTTCAATATCTCTTTAAAGTCAAGTAAAGACACATATAGAGAGCTTAACAAATAGTGGATAAATAACGAAATGAATGCAGGAACAAATGCTGAAAATCACCCTGCAGTTAGTGATACCGAGCGGGGAGGGAGGTGGGGGGAGGGGAGACACGACTCTGACTGCTCCCACTCGGCACAGACAGAAGTGGAGTAAGGAGTCAGAGACACACCAGACGAAGGAGCCAGATACAAAAGGCCTTCTTCAAATCTCACTCTGGGGAGGGTCTGATCACATTTAATTTCTGCACAAAATTGTACCTCAGAAACTTCACCAAGGCAAGAAAAATACTGACAGCACTGCTACCAAGGATGTGGCGTCAGTAGTAATATTCATCAAATAGCTGTTTTTCTATCTCCCAGTGACTCATTCTGGCCAATGAAACGTGGGTGTTGTCACCTGTGTCACTTCCGAGTAGAGGCATGAAAACCCCTGTGACTCTCTAGTTTCTCTCTTTGCTGCCCCAGAAGCTGCATGTTCCACGTGGTACACGTGTAAGCTAGTGGAGCCTCACTGACCACAGTACGTTTGCAGGTTGGTAATGAATGTGTGTCTGCATGTGTGTGTTCCTTCTGAGACTTGGGAGTCAGTTGTTCCAGCATCAGAACAGAGCCTATCTGCAGTCTTGAAAGTAAGACAAAATCTGTCACGTGGAGTAGGTACTTTCCTGGATCTCCTCTACCTTCTGTGTCTTCATGCCAAGCTGCTCCCTCAGGTCTCACCTTGCTTCGTCTCTGGGGCTTGGCTGGTTCCCAGTCACCATCTCTGACTGACCAACAGCTCGATCTAAGCTTCTGTTGGGGAGCACCCGCCCCTGGTGCAGCTCCTCTGCCCTCTCCTTCAGTCTGTGCTGACAGCTGTGCTTCCATTTCCCCAGTTTTGTCTCTCAGCATCTTGACTTTCATCCTTAAACAGCTCTCCTTTGCTCTGAGTTAGTCAGTTCATCATCTTTGATTTTATTTTTACATTACACCAATCCTGTACTAATGAAAAGGAAGCATGTACTTTCTAAACCTCTTCTGTTTCTTCTTATTTCCTGAACAAATCTGATTCCTGGATGTAGTGTTCTATGTAGTTAATTAATTTCTTCACCTTTGGATAAGAAATAATTTTCATGAATTTTTTTCCCCTCAACTGAAGACAATGGCACATTCAAAGCCTATCTCCTTGTGACCATGTTACTGAAAGGTATGTGTGTGGGGTCGGCCTGCTCACTGCTTAAAAGCCAGTAAACAGGTCAGGTTGGTGGAAAAGAAAGTTTACTTTATTTCATACACTGGCAACTGGCAGGGACAGTGCCAGATATGTCCAAAGGCCAACTTTCACCCCCCATGACAAGCAGGAGGTGAGAGTTTTAAGACAAAGTGGTAGGGGGGTTACATGCAGAAATAGTACAGTCATCTTCAGATTGGTCCTCAGTGGTCTGATTAGCATCATCTTGGTTGTTTTCAATTCAGTTCAGTTGCTGAGTTGTGTCCGACTCTTTGCTACCCCATGGACTACAGCATGCCATCCTTCCCTGTCCATCACCAACTCCTGGAACTTGCTCAAACTCATGTCCATTGAGTCGGTGATGCCATCCAAAACATCCATTGGTTGTTTTAGGTACACTTAATCTTTAGTTCTTGGGTGTACTTGTTCCCATTTCTTTGTGGTCAGTTCTCAGAATGTGGATGCTCAAGTCCTGGGTACAATATGGACATCACGCAGTTCACCACTCCACCTGGTGTTTTGTATCTATAAGACAGTTCATAGGATATGGCTCAGAATATTATCCATAACCCTTGAGAAAGAACTAAAGGTCCTTGACTGTGTTTAGTGACTATATTATTATTATTTAGTCTCCTCTGACTGTTTCCCTTTGTTTCCAAATTTCTCATATCTCCAATTAAACTTATTCTTTGACTTAAGTGTTCCACAGGCAAAAGGCAGGCAGAAGACACGGTGAGTGGGAAAGGATCATAGAGTCCTGCTCTGTTCAGCCACAACCCTAGGGACCCCCTCGGGGCTTACAAGGGGTTGGTGCAAGGAGAGGCTCTGAAGACCAAGCTTCTTTAACTTCATGATTAATCCACCTCTGCTCAGAGTGGACAAATTACCAACTGCAGAGCTATTGAGTTCTTGTGGGTGGTGATTCTTAAACCACTTCAACCTAATGTTAGTGCCTCAGGGGTGGCACTCAGAGTTCAAAGCCTGAGTGATTGCTCAGACTCAAACTCTATGAACCGAGGCTCTATTGCATGTGGAGCTTTGGTGCAGCTGAGTCCTGCCTGCAGACCACCCTAAGAACACTGGAAATGCAGCAAAATGTGTTCCTCCTTTCACATCAAAGACTCTGTGCACAGATCTCTTTTCCTTGGCATCGAAGGCTTCCCAAACTGGGCATGCTAACCAAGGTCCTGCAGTCTGCAGGCATTGTCTGAGGCCTTGCCGGGCCCAGGATTGGAGTGAGGCCTGTGCCTGTGTATAAGCTCTATACTCCCCCTCTCTATAACTTAACAGATTCTCAGCTAATATTTATTGAATGGCTGAATGGCACTGTACTAAATGTTGAAGAGAAATGTCTTAAATATAAAGAAATGTTTCTGAGAACATCATTTAGCTAATATTTTTGATTCAAAGGCAAATGTTTCTGGCAATTAGCAAGGCAAAATTTGATTTTCAAAAACAAGCAGTTTATCACCAACAAATATGTCACAGTGAACACTGCAAATCTCTAAGGATACACAAGACAAACCACAAAGTACCTACGTGTGGCTTCTTAACAAGTCTTAATCAAACCCAACTGAGGAGACAGGATATTCATATGATTTATCATTGGCAGTTTTGTCATTAAAATCACACAGCAATATCACAGGAAGGAAATCTGCAATTAAAAAAGTACAGCTGTACCATTGATATGACATAAGGAAGGAGATGAGGTGCCAAAAGATTTCTTTGGCTTAAAATTACAGACAGCTTAATTAGTCTTTCACTTTTTGAAGGAGAGTCCTCTTGGGTTGATCTTGAAAGATGATGTGGAGACCAGAACAATTCAACTGTTCTGCACAACAGTTATAACTGTGAACTGATAATTTTGGATAATGTTGCTCTTTGAGTCCCTTCTTATTACTTTTTGTGAATCTACTGTAAGTTTTTATGTTTTTGTTGCCACATCACTCACATAAAACATCTTAGAGGGACAACAGTATATACTACACTGATCACAAATTAATTCCAATGACATACAAAAGCTCTACCTTTTTATCCCCTTCTACACTTTTTGTTTTTGATGTCACAATTTACCTCTCTCTATATTGTATATCCACTAACAAAATACTTTTCTCTGTAGCGATTTTAATACTTTCTTTAGACTAAAGCTAACTGGTTAGCACACTGCCATATTACAGTGTTAGAGTATGCTGAATTGGATTCAATATTTACATTTACAAGTCTGTTGCATATTTTCACTTCTTTCCTATAAAAATTAGCATCCTTCATTAGTTGGAAGAACTCCCTTAAGCAACCTTGTAAGACAAGCCTAATGTTGGTGAATGCCCTCAAATGTTGTTTGGGAAAGGCTTTATATCGTCTTTATTTATGAAAAACAACCTTCCTGAGAAAATTATTACTGGTTGGTAGGTTTTTTTCTTTTCATAAGTTTGAATATATCACCCTTTCTCTCCTGGACTTTCAGGTTTCTGCTGAGAAGTCCACTGATATTTTTAAGGGAATTTCTTTCTTGTGAGCATTTACTTTTCTCTTGTTGCTTATAAAATTCTCTCTTTTTCTTGATTACAAGCCATGTGTCTTGGGGATGATCATTTTGAATGAACTCTGAGGAGCGACCTATTAGCTACATGGACTTGGAAGTCTAAATCTCATCAGATTTGGGACTTACCTGGTATTATTTCTTTAAGTACAATCTCCGTCCGTTTCTCTTTCTCTTCTCCTTCCAGGACTCCAATACTGTACAGGTTGTTTATATGAATGTTACCCTATATTTCACACAGATTCTTTCACACTTTTTCATTCCTTTTTTTCTTTGTCCCCTGGCGGGGTAACCTCAATGGTCCTGCCTTCTAAGTTACAGAGTCTTCTGCTGTTGTTGATGCTCTCTGTAGCATTTTCAATTGTGTTGCATTTCATTCATTGTAATCTTAAGCAACTGATCCAACCAGTCAATCCTAAAGGAAATCAGTCCCGAATATTCATTGGAAGGACTGATGCTGAAGCTGAAACTCCATTACTTTGGCCACCTGATGCCAAGAACTGACTCATTGGAAAAGACCCTGATGCTGGGACAGATTGAAGGCAGGAGGAGAAGGGGACGACAGGGGATGAAATGGTTGGATGACGGCATCACTGATTCAATGGACATGAGTTGGAGCAAGCTCTGGGAGTTGGTGATGGACAGGGAAGCCTGACTGCAGCAGTCCATGGGGTCGCAAATAGGACACAACTGAGCCACTGAACTGAACTGAATCTTAAGCAGCTGAATTTCTGTTTGGTTCATTTTTCTGTTTCGTTCCTTCTCTTATTCTCTTTGCCTCACTGCAAAGCTTGAAGGATCTCTGTTCCCTGACGGGGATTGAATCCAGACCACAGCAGTAAATGCATCGAATCCTAACCACCAAACCATCAATAAATTCCCTGTTTACTTCCTTTTTTATTCTTTCTATCTCTGTAAAAAATTTACTCTGTGGAGTAACTCACCCTAGCTCGACAATTACTGAGCCTGAGCTCTAGGAACCACAAAGCACAAATAGGAGGTGGCATGCTGCAACTCCTGAAGCCTGGGTGTCTAGAGCCTGTTCTCCACAATAAGACAAACCCGCGCATAGAGAAGCCTGCTGTCCACAAAGAAGAGTAGGGCCTGCTTGCTGAAACTAGACAAAGCCCATGGTCAGCAACAGAGACCCAGTGCAACAAAAATTAAAAACAATAATAATGATGATGAGAAATATTTTAAATCTTATTTTGTTCATATATTGTCTTCTTGAATATAATAGTTTATCTGTGTTTCCTTGGAGTTCACTGAGCCTCTTGGTATGTGTGCCTGATTTCATCATATGTCATCTATTTCATCACTTCCCAAGTGAATAGACCTGTGAGCTTCCCTGGGAGAAGCCCTGGACATCTTCCCATCCCCAAGCACAGCCTAGAACTATGAAGACTGCAAGTGTGAGTGTGGGTTGAAGCCTTAGAAACCATCCAGAGTCATCAAGCAGGTAACCGGGTGGGTCCAGCTCACAACCAGGCCAGCACTCTCAGGGCTTAAATTAGTTCAGCAGCTTCTCCACATGTCCACAATGGACTTGGTGGTGGGGGGTGCAGGGGGAGTGCTGTGTAAACGTAATCTTTACTTGGCCACTTCTGCATGACAGCTCTCTCTACCCTGAGGAATCATAGCAGGATCACAATTACATTTTCAGTAGTAACCAGATTAAAGCAACCTTGAAGCATCTGAAAATAGATGTTTTCAAAAAGGCCCATTGGCTGAAATTCTTCCTCTAAGAGATCAGTCATATATGATGCCTCCATCCACATCTCCGAAAAATAAATAGCCAACTGTTCCTGATCTTTCTGTCTATATCCATTCTTCTGGATCCCCTCTGCCTAGGTCTCCACATTCTTGCCCTCTTGTCCCACCTGAACACAGGGTGTGGGTCAGCATCAGTTTGCCCTCCATCAACTTGAAGATATATATGAACTGATACAATTCACTTAGAAGGAGAGATCCTTGGAGAGACAAGAAATAGCAACATCCTGAAGAAATAGTAGGAAGAGATGGAGAGGAAAGAATGGATTTATAAGGATTGGATAATCAAACAGACATGGGACATGAGCAAAGAGGTGTCTGTATCTACTAAAGGAATAAATGAGACATGAAAAAGGAACAGGTAGTTATGTACAGTTAGATTTTTAATTGGCCTATGAACATTTAGGCAGGATAAGGAAAGCTGTATCCATTCTCTCCCACAAATCAACCTTCCACTTTGAAACTCACATTCAGTCTGGTGTCAAGGAACAAGTCACAAACAGGTGATGTGACATATCGGGGAGAGCACCAAGGAATGTTCAGAATTGTTTTTGTTCTCCATGAGTTCATCTTGTTAGGAAGGAGGGTATGAATGCGGCCAAGTTTATATCCTTTTCTTAATAAGAGTGACCTGGAGCATTTGCGAGCTGGGGCAAAATCATGCCCTCATTAGCCTCTAAGACAGGTGAGAGAGCAGGGCAGCTCACTCATCTTGTATTTCCTTTGAGGAAAATGGTGTTTGAGGACCAACCTTCTAAAATCATTTGACATGAAGTTTGTTAAATTAGCATCAGAGCAAAAAGTTAATTTATTCGGAATATCTCATTTTGAGAAATTTCCACATAACACAATTACAGGTCAGCTCTACTCTATTTAAATACAGGCAGTTAGAATATCTGAGGCTCCATCTCATATTTAATAAAGCATCATGAGAAAGTCACTGGGGATGTTCCCAGAGCACTGAATTCAACATCATCGTACCCAGGGTCCCCTTTCTGCCCCTGGAGCAGCCAAGGGCTCTCTCCTCCTTCCCCAGGATCAGCCACCTCTCTGGAGAAGTTCAGAGAAGAGCCTGAAATAGTAAAGAGAAGTTTGATTAGAAATGAGACACAGGAATGGGATAGAGCCCTATGGTGGAAGGAGTCAAGCAAGTGGTGATGACAAAGCATCCCTGGGACCCATGTTTGGGCAGGGAGGATCAGGGTATTTCACTTGAGTTATAGTGAGGATGGATCCCAGCTGTCCTCTCAGATCCAGTCCATGTGGTCTCTGGGGCCTCAGCTCATGTGGAAATCCTGCATCGCAGGAGATCTGTGCTCACACAGGAGCTCTGGGAAACTTGCTTCCAGGCCACACAATAGCAAGGAGATAACCCGCAATGGTAAGAATCATAAAAAAGAATTGAAATGTTCTCCTTTCACAGGTGATAGATGTGAATTCTCATTAAGAGTGAGACTGGAGACAGGAAAAATCTGAATTCCTCACTCACAACCCAAGTCGGCTCTTGGATGACTTGACTCCTGCTCCAAATGTCCACAAAGACTATCACAGGTGCAGCCACAGATGGCCGCTCCCCAGAGACCACACAGGCCCTCAGATGGAGAAATACTCTTTTCTAGAGAATGAGTGTCTTCTCGCAGCTACTGAAATATCTGGAGCAAGTTAGATCTTAGCTGATCACAAATTCTGAGTCTATGATCCACCACCATGGCTTAATGTTAAGGTCACCGTATATCATAGACTTTGTACTTATGAATGTTAACATATAAGCAGAGCTCATCTTAAATTATAAACATACTTCACCCAATTCAATACGTTTGTTTAAATCTCTACCTTTTATGTATCAGTTCAGTTCACTTCAGTTGCTCAGTCGTGTCTGACTCTTAGTGACACCATGGACTGCAGCACTCCAGGCTTCCCTGTCCATCACCAACTCCTGGTTCTTGCTCAAACTCATGTCCATTGCATTGGTGATGCCATTCAAATATCTCATCCTCTGTCATCCCCATCTCCTGCTTTCAAGCTTTCCCAGCATCAGGGTCTTTTCCAGTGAGTCAGTTCTTTGGATCAGGTGGACAAAGCATTGGAATTTCAGCTTCAGCATCAGTCCTTCCAATGAATATTCAGGACTGATTTTCTTTAGCACTGACTGGTTGGATCTCCTTGCTGTCCAAGGGACTCTCAAGAGTCTTCTCCCACACCACAGTTCAAAAGCATTAAATATTCAGTGCTTAGCCTTCTTTATGGTCCAACTCTCAGATCCATACATGACTACTGGAAAAAAACAGAGCTTTGACTAGACAGAACTTTGACAGCAAAGTAATGTCTCTGCTTTTTAATATGCTTTCTAGGTTGGTCATAGCTTTTCTTCCAAGGAGCAAGTGTCTTTTAATTTCATGGCTGTAGTCATCATATGCAGTGATTTTGGAGCCCCCAAAAATAAAGTCTCTCACTGTTGCCACTGTTTCCCTGACTATTAGCCTAGAAGTGGTGGGATAAGATGCCATGACCTTAGTTTTCTGAATGTTGAGCTTTAAGCAAAGTTTTTCACCATCCTCTTTCACTTTCATGAGGCTCTTTAGTTCTTCTTCACTTTCTGAAATAAGCATCGTACCATCTGCATATCGGATGTTATGATATTTCTCCTGTAATCTTGATTCCTGCTTGTGCTTCATCCAGCCCAGCATTTTGCATGATGTACTCTGCATATAAGTTAAATAAGCAGGGTGACTCTATACAGCCTTGACATACTCTTTTCCCAATTTGGAACCAGACTGCTGTTCCATATTCTCTTTTAACTGTTGTTTCTTGACCTGCATACAGATTTCTCAGGAGGCAGGTAAGGTGGTCAGGTATTCACATCTCTTTCAGAAATTCCCACAGTTTATTGTGATCCACATTGTCAAGGGCTTTGGCATTGTTAATAAAGCAGAAATAGATGTTTTTCTGGAACTCTCTTGCTTTTTTGATGATCCAGCAAATTTTGGCAATTTGATCTTTTGTTCCTCTCTCTTTTCTAAATCCAGTTTGAACATCTAGAAGTTCATGGTTCATTACTGTTGAAGCCTGGCTTGGAGAATTTTGAGCATTAGTGTGCTAGTGTGTGAGATGAGTGCAATTGTGCGGTGGTTTGAATGTTCTTTGGCATTGCCTTTCTTTGGGATTGGAATCAAAACTAACCTTTTCCAATCCTGTGGCCCCTGCTGGGTTTGCCAAATTTGCTGGCATATTGAGTGCAGCAGTTTCACAGCATCATCTTTTAGTATTTGAAATAGCTCGACTGAATTCCATTACCTCCACTAGCTTTATTCATGGTGATGCTTCCTAAGGCCCACTTGACTTTGCATTCCAGGATGTCTGGCTCTAGGTGAGTGATCACAGTGAGTGATCATGGTTATATGGGTAATGAGGGTGTTTTTTCTATAGTTCTTCTGTGTATTCTTGTCATCTCTTCTTAATATCTTCTGCTTCCATTAGGTCTGTAACATTTCTGTCCTTTCTTGAGCCCATCTTTGCATGAAATGTTCCCTTGGTATCACTAATTTTCTTGAAGAGATCTCTAGTCTTTCCCATTCCATTGTTTTCCTTTGTTTCTTTGCACTGATCACTGAGGAAGGCTTCCTTATCTCTCCTTGCTACATTGGAACTCTGCATTAAAATGGATCTATCTTTCTTTTTCTCCTTTGTCTTTTGCTTCTCTTCTTTTCTCAGCTATTTGTAAAGCCTCCTCAGACAACCTTTTTGCCTTTTTGCATTTCTTTTCCATGGGGATGGTCTTGATCCCTGCCTCCTGTACAATGTCACGAACCTCCGTCCATAGTTCATCAGGCACTCTGCCTATCAGACGGAATCCCTTGAATCTATTTGTCACTTCCACTGTATAATCGTAAGGGATTTGATTTAGGTTATACCTGAATGGTCTACTGATTTTCCCTACTTTCTTCATTTTAAGTCTGAATTTGGCAATACGGAGTTCAAGATCTGAGCCACAGTCAGCTCCCAGTCTTGTTTTTGCTGACTGTATAGAGCATTTCCATCTTTGGCTGCAAAGAATATAATCAACCTGATTTTCGTGTTGACCATCTGGTGATGTCCATGTGCAGAGTCCTGTCTTGTGTTTTTGGAAGAGGGTATTTGCTATGACCAGTGCGTTCTCTCGGCAAAACTCTGTTAGACTTCGCCCTGCCTCACTGTGGACTCCAAGGCCAAATTTGCATGTTACTCCAGGTATCTCTTGACTGCCCACTCTTGCATTCCAGTCCCTTATAATGAAAAGGACATCTTTTTTGGGTATTACCTCTAAAAGTTCTTGTGGGTCTTCATAGAACCACAGCTTCAGCTGTTTCAGCATTACTGATTCGGCATAGACCTGGATTACTGTGATATTGAATGATTTGCCTTCATGTATGAGAGAGTGCAAAGATATTATTAAAACACTTGTTCCACCTTTGAATTTGGTTCACTTCAGTTCAGTCACTCAGTCATGTCTGACTCTTTGCGACCCCATGGACCACAGCACACCGGGCTTCCCTGTCCATTACCGACTCCCAGAGCTTGCTCAAACTCATATCCATCGAGTCAGTGATGCCATCCAGCCATCTCATCCTCTGTCTTCCCCTTCTCTTCCTGCCTTCAATCTTTCCCAGCATCAGAGTCTTTTCTAAGGGGTCAGTTCTTCACATCAGGTGGCCAAGGTATTGGAGCTTCTACTTCAGCTCAGTCCTTCCAATGAATATTCAGGATTGATTTCCTTTCAATTGACTGGTTTCATCTCCTTGCCATCCAAGGGACTTTGAAGAGTCTTCTCCAACACTACAGTTCAAGCATCAATTCTCTGGCGCTTAGCTTTCTTTATAAATATGCTCAATTAATCAATAAGTTTCTCCTTGGCCATGACACAATGCATGAGGGATCTTAGTTCCTTGAGCAGGGTTGGACCTGGGCCCTAGTAGTGAAAGTGCAGAATCCTAACCTCTGGACTGAAAGGAAATTCCATAATCTATAAATCTTAATGCAAGTATATCACATATAAAGTGAAGTTTATGTCACATTATGGAGACATAAATGCCAAAAGCAGAGTGATTCCTCACTCCCTGCAAGGAGTGTGACAGCATTAAATATGGCATATGGTCAAGATGATGCTACCAGATGTATGAGATTACCTATATTTTGAATCTCCAGGGAGCCTTGGCATTGAGGAGCACACATTCACTCTTCCCAGATAGAAAGGTTGCAGGAGATCACCTGACCCCACTCACCTGTCTGCGAGGACCTCACCCCATCCTCCTTCTCTGGGGGCACTTCCTCCTCACTCCCCTGAGAGGCAGGAGGAGTTCCAGGCACTGGGACCTCTTCAACATCATCGTAATTTTCAGCAGGGACATCAGTCCTCTGATCTGGGGGTTCCAAGAGCAGACAAGGGAGTGTATGAAACCACAGTAAGTGGGTTGGTCTGGGGAATACCTAAGATCCCTTCTGACCCAGAGTTTCTGAGTTTCTGAAGAGAGCCACCAGTCACTGCTTGGTTCAAAATACTTTTTTCTCTAAGACCATGTTTCATTTTGATGTGTCCATAAGCCAAAACATGATTTTACATACCTTCATATTTTCTGGTGGAAACTACATATCTCAAAGCAACTCTTCCACCACTGAGCATTGCTAAAGTCCTTTGACAAATTGCGCTTTACAGATGTTATTTTTTTTTTAAATATTGTGTGCCTAGTGTGATTCCAGACACAGAGAGACCAGCCCCGATGTGAGACATCACAGAACAGCCAGAGAAGGAGAAGGAAGAACACCATCTGGACACAAGGGATGCCTCTGGTCCATCAGAGGAAAGCCATTCCCCTTAAATCTCCTCTCCATGAGGGAAACTCTCCTCCCCAAAGCCCAGCCGAGGCAGGTCCACCTCTATTTCCTGGAGCAGATCTGTAGTCACTGTTTTCCTCACCATCTCCGGTGTAATACGGCCGTTTAGTCAGTGAGTCATCTGACAGGAAACCTCAAGTGGAGACAAACATCACACAACACACAGAATGACCCTCCCCACACCAACGGGACCTGTGTTAAGGCTGAGAAGGGACAGGCCTGGCTTCTGCAGCGTAGACAGAGGCTGGGAGATCACGGGGCTCTGAGAGGCCATCCTGCCACTTTGGAGTCTCTGTGAGACTGGGGCACACATCAGGTCTGCACGTGCTGAGAAGATGCTCACAGCCAGTGGGTGGTGACAACCAGAGGCCCCAGGAGGGCAGACAGAGACACTCACCTGGGCTGCCCAGACCTTCCTTCGGTGTCACAAGGTAATTGAGCTCCTCATACACAGCTACAGCAAGAGCATCTTCATAGCTGGATAAGGCTGAGAGATTCCCCAGCAGGTAAGAGAAGCCGCCCCAGACACCCTGGTCCAGCAGACCCTCCCTTCCTCTCCCTGGTGCTCACACGGGGGCTGCCAGGACCTCAGCATCGTCTCCCACCATATGCACCATGTCAGCACCTTCTCCCCTCGTCTGACCCTGAATACAGCTCAGCGCCAACTCTGTCTGGTCTCACAGGAGAGGCCATGACTTATGAGAGTTCACACCCTAGCCCTCTGTCTACTCAGCCCTGAGAGCTCAGCACGGAGCACATGGAGTCTGCAACTCAGAGCAGAGACCTGGCCCAGGCTCCCCTCCTCACACCTGCCCCATCTCCTGCCTCCACACACGCTCCCTGGTCCCCAGCTCCCCCTGCAGCCCACCTCTGCGCTCTGCTCTCCATCTGAGCACCTGAGTCACCAGGATGATGAGGACCAGGAAGAGAAGGGCTCCCAGGATGAGGCAGAGGACCCCAGGCAGGGAGAAGATGCCAGGCAGAGGATTTGAGGTTGTTCTGGTCCCTAAGGAGAACAGGAAAAAGGGCTGGAGATAGTCTTGGGCACAGAGAAATCCCCTGTGTCACCATTTTCAGAAGCTCCAGACAACAGTGTCTCAGCCTCAGACAGTGTCAGGGCTCCCCCTGGTCTCGTCCTCATCAAGTCAACTCCACTCTGGCCAGTGTGGCCCCAAGGCAGAGCCGGGGATTGTCAGGGAGCTGCCCTGCCGAGACAGTCTCTGAGGACCCAGCTCATCCCTTCTCCTTGGGCTTCAGGAGACAAAGCATCAAACAGTCCAGGGATCCGCACCTCACTAATGAGGAGCAACACTCAAGGGCAGGTGGGAGTTCGTTAGATTTTACAACATGGACACCAGACTTCCTTGGACCCCGGGCATGAGTACTTTGACTCTGGGCATCAAGGCAGGGGATTTCCCCAGTGTAATGCCCTGGCTCCTCCCCAGCAGCCACAGCTCCTCAGATTCTTTCCTCTTTTGAGTTGTCAGGGAGGCACAGAACAGGTCGCCAGTATTTGAGTATTCTCTGCTGCCCAGGCATAGGTCACAGTACCTGCTGCAGTCACGGGCAATGTTGTCCTTACACCTAAAGAGAAAAACAGCAGTGTGGGGAAGAAAAATTGGCCAGAACGCAGGGCAAACCATTTTCCCCTCCTGAGCCTGAAATCACCCCTCAGCTTCCATAACACCAGTCTCCAGTCCTCCCAGCTCCCCGGTCCTAGATCAGAGCCCTAGCACCCGGACACTCTCTGAACACAAACTCCCCACCACGCCCGGCCCAGCCCACTGCCACCGCGCTACCCCAGCTCACCCAGGACGTACCCCGAGCCCCTCACTCACCAGAGCACCTCACACCAGCATCCTCCTCGTGCTTGCAGTCGCTCTGCCCCCAGGGCTCCGCAGCACAGTCCCACAGGGAGGGCTCCCGGCCCCCGCACCGCACCTCGTCCAGCCAGATGCTCCCGTTTCCAGGGCCAAACGCCGCGGCCCGCACAGCTTCCAGGGCCGGGCCACAGCCCAGCTGCTGACACACCACTTCGGCCTCTGCCAGGCTCCAGGAGTCATCGCACACGGTGCCCCAGGAGCCGCTGTGCCAGACCTCCACCCGCCCTGAGCACTCGCTGTCTCCTCCCCTGAGCCGGAGCTTCTCTCTGTCTGAAAAGGCAGCAGCCCCTCCTGTGACTCCCCTGGTGGGAGGAAGGAGCCCCTGGGGCCCTGGGGAGGGGCGGGGCTGAGGTACCTGTGCAGGGGGCAGCAGCTGGGCAGCTCTTGGGTCTTCTTCCTGCAAACAACAGGGAAACAGTGGATCAGGGACAGCTGGGGGCAAGTAGTCTTGCCCCAAATAAGATTATCTAAGGCCTGACTCAGTGCAAAGGACACATGAAAACACAGGCTTATTATCTCCTGCGCTGAAACTCACTGCATCTGATCACCAGATGAAATTACCTTAAATATTTACTTGTTAATCAGTCTTCACATCCCACAGCAAATATAAACACAGACATCTACGAATGTACACACCCCTCTGAGTGAAAGTTCCACTAGATGAAGGACCTTGTATATCTTATATATGCCATGTTTCTGCTGTTAGGACAGTGCCTGCACATTGTATGCACTCATTCAACAAATATCTATTGAAAACCATTTCTAAATACCAGATAGGGGCTTGATAAATATTTATTAAATGAATGAATAGACAAATAAAATTCAGTGAAATAAAATTTGTTTTTCTTAAATACATACTAATCAGTGAAATAGTAAACCAAATATACATTGATGGTAACAGTCTATGATAATAGTTCATATTAAAAATAATCAGTCCAGAAGCACAGAGTCAATTTGTATTCAAAATCTCATGTACATAATTTTAATGGAAAATTATCAGATAGATTATAAACTACTCTTACCTATTATTCAGTGTGACAAGTGGGCAAGTAAAGACTACTGTTGTAAAAGGGAACTCTCTTTTTTAAATTTATTTTTAATTGGAAGATAATTGCTCCACAATGTAGTGTTGGTTATGTGCGTGTGTGTGTTAGTTGCTCAGTCATGTCCAACTCTTTGTGACCCCATGGATTGCAGCCCACCAGGCTCCTCTGTCCACAGGAATTTCCAGAGAAGAATACTGGAGTGGATTGCTATTCCCTTCTCCACTGGATCTTCCCTACCCAGGGATCAAACCCAGGTCTCTCACACTGCAGGCAGTTTCTTTGCTCTCTGAGCCACCAGAAAAGCCTATAGTGTTGGTTGGGAATCTCTTAAAAAGAGATTTCCTTTCCTGTATGCTTACAGGAAAGACTTCGTAGAATTCTGAGAAGATATATGTACACACATATGTACACACTGAGTAAGCCAGAAATTTTTGCAATAGTCAAAAAAAGCCTACTGAGAAAAATTTGTATTGAGTAGATGCAGAAATAATAAACAAAAGACTGAAAATATATTTAAAAGAATTGAAGCTGAGAGAAATAAATATAAATTTAAAAAACCAGAAGGGTAAATAGTACCTGTCATAAAGTATCAATATTTACATATTCTTTCCAGATCATCCTATCAAAACTCCTACCCGCTCTATGCAGAGAACCTCTGAGAAAACAATGGCAGGACCTCTGTGAGCGGGTTGCTCATCTTCATGGTCAAAGATTTTACGACCTCTCAATTCATGGGGTTTCATTGTAGGAAAAATATCATCAATAAATTGTCTCATAGTTTAATGCCTCTTTGGCCTTCAAATGAAAATGAAAAAGAGATGAGCAAAGAGAGGCAAGGAAGGGAGTGAGCCTCTGCTTTTGAAGTATCTGTTCCCACATTCTCTTAGCTGTGGGCTTCAGGCAACATCCAGCAAACCATTCAAGGTGTACCTGAATGGGGTGTGTGTGTTTGTATATGTGGAGGGGGAGGGAAGGGGAGAGAGAAACAGAGAGAGAAATGTTGAAGGAATAAGGTGCTATGGTTTGACTATTTGTAACCCTCGACAGCATTTATTTATTTCATTCAAAAGTTATTGCTGAAATCTCAATTCTCAATGTAACAGTAGTTAGTGGTGGAGCTGTCTCTAACTTTTCCAAGAACAGAAGAAAGGAACACTTCCAAACTGATTTGATGAACCCAAAATTAGTCTGATACCAAAGCCAGATAAGGACACCATGAGAAAAGAAAATTACGGGCTAATACTCTGATAAATATAGGTGCAAAAATAATCAACAAAATATCAGAAAACTGAATTTGACAATACATTAAAAGAATCATACACCATGATCAATTGATATTTGTTCCAAGGATGCAAGGATAGTTCAACATTCACAAATTAATCAATGTGATACACCAAATAAACAAAATGAAGTTAAAAATCATATCCTCAAAGGATGCAGAAAAAGTGTTTGACAAATTAAACATCCACTTAAGGTAAGAACTCTTATACAAAGTAGGTATAGAAGGACTGCATCTCAACATAATTAAGGCCATATGAAAAGTACACAGCTAACATCATACTTGACTGTAAAAAACCAAAAGCTCTTCCTCTGAAATCAGACACAAGACAAAAATGTCTACTCTCACCACTTTTATTCAACTTAGTTTTGGTAGTCCTATCCAGATCCATCAGGCAATAAAAACAAAATCAAGACATCCAAATCTGAAAGGAAGAGGCAAAACTGACACTCTTTGCAGATTGAAAAGTGAAAGTGCTAGTCACTCAGTCCTGTCTGACTCTTTGCGACCCCAAGAACTGCAGCCTGCCAGGCCTCTCTCTCCGTGGGATTCTCCAGGCAAGAATACTGGAGTGGGTTGCCATTCTTTCCTTCAGGGGATCTTCCTGACCCAGGGACTGAACCCAGGTCTCTTGCATTGCAGACAGATTCTTTACCATCAGAGTAGTAAGGAAAGAAACCCCCTTACATGATATTGTATGTAGAAAACACTAAAGACTTCACCAAAAGTATGAGAACTAATACACTCAGTAAAGTTGTAGAAAGAAAAATCTGTATACAAAAATCATATGCATTTCTTTACACTAACAGCAAACTGTTATAAGAGAAACTGAGAAAACAATTCTATTTACATTTGCATGAAAATGAATAAAATATCTAGGAATAAATTTAACCAAGCAGGTGAAAGACCTGTACACTGAAAACCATAAGACATTGATGAAAGATACTGAAGAAGATGACTCAAATAAATGGAAAGATATTCTGTGATCATGGATTGGAAGATCTAATATTGTTAACATGCCCATTCTACCCAAAGCAATCTACAGATTCACTGCAATCCTTATCAAAATTCCACTGGAAATTTTCACAGATACAGAAGAAACAACCCTAAAATTTGCATGGAACCACAAAAGATGCTGAATACCAAAGCAGTCTTGAGATAGAATAACAAAGCTAGAGGTGTCATGCTTCCTGATTTCAAACTGTATTACAAAGCTATATTAATCAAAACAGTATGTTCTTGGTATAAAAATGGACACAGAGATCAATGGAACAGAATAGAGAGCCCGTAAATAAACCCACATTTCAATGGTCAATTAATTTTTGACAAAGAAGCCAAGAATATACAGTGGGAAAAGGATGGTTTTTTCAGTAAATGGCATGGGGAAAATTGGACAGCCACATGCAAAAAATGAAACTGGACCACTATCTTACACCATTTACAAACATTAACTCAAAATAGATTAAAGACTTGATCACAAGTCCTGAAGCCATAAAATTTCTACAGGAAAAAACCAGAGAATAAAATCCTTGACACCAGTCTTTGTGATGATTTTTTGGCTTTGACACCAAAAACAAAGGGAACAAGAGTAAAAACAAGCAGTTGTGATGACATAAGGCTAAAAAGCTTCTACCCAATTAGGGAAACCATCACCAAAATGAAAAAGCAACCTATAGAATTGGAGAAAATATTTGCATATTATATTTCTGGTAAGGATTATTATCCAAAATACACAAGGACCTCATACAACTCAGTTGCAATATATATATATGATTTTTAAAAAATGGGCAGAGAACCTGAATAGACATTTTTTTTTAAAGAATACATACAACTTGCCAATAGGTACATGAAAACGTGCTCAACACTACTTATCATCAGAAAATACAAATCAAAACCACAACAAGATATCACCTCATATCCTCTAGAAAGTCTTTTATCGAAAAGAAGCAATAACAGGAGTTGAGGAGAAAATGAAGAGACAGGAAAGCTCTTGCTTTCCTGTTAGAGGGAATATAAGTTGATGCAGCCCCTATGGAAACAGTATTGAGGTGCATCAAAAATTAAAAATAGAACTGCCATATGATTCAGGAATTTCACTTTAGAGTATTTCTCTGAAGGAAACAAACACACTAACTTGAAAACTCAATGTTCACTGCAGCAACTTATGTTCAGTTGCTAGGCTGTGTCTGACTCTTGCAAGCCCACGGACTGCAGCACATCAGCCTCCTCTCTCCTTCCTATCTCCCAAAATTAGCTCAAATTCATGTCCACTGAACTGGCAATGCTATCTAACTATCTCATCCTCCGCGGCCCCCTTTTTCTTTTGCCTTCAGTATTTCCCAGCATCAGGATCTTTTCCAATGAGTCAGCTCTTCTCATCAGGTGGCCAAAGTATTGGAGCTTCAGCTTCAGCATCAGTCCTTCCAATGAACATTCAGGGTTGATTTCCTTTAGGATTGATTGTTTTGATCTCCTTGCTGCCCAAATGACTCTCAGTTCAAGTGAGGCATCCAAGCACCACTATTCAAAAGAATCAACTCTTTGGCATTTAGCTTCTTCTATAACCCAGCTCTCACAGCCAGATACGACTACTGGAAAAAATATAGCTTTGACTATATGGACCTTTGTCAGCAAAGTGATGCCTCTGCTTTTTAATATTCTGTCTAGTTTTGTCACAGAGGAGCAAGCCTCTTTTAATCTCATGGCTGCAGTCACCGTCAGCAGTGATTTGGGAGTCCAAGAAAAGAAAATCTGTCAGTTTCCACTTTCTTCCCTTTTAGTTCCCATGAAGTGCTGATGATCTTAGTTTTCAGAATGTTGAATGTTGAGCTGTAAGCCAGCTTTTTCACTCTCCTCTTTCACCCTCAACAAGAGGCTCTTCAATTCCTCTTCACTTTCTGCCATTAGAGTGGTATCATCTGCATATCTGAGGTTGTTGATATTTCTCACAGCAATCTTGATTCCAGCTTGTGATTCTTCCAGCCAGGCATTTCCTATGATGTTCTCTGCATATAAGTTAAATAAACAGGGTGACAATATACAGCCTTGATGAACTCTTTTCCCAATTTGGAACCGCTCGGTTGTTTCATGTCCAGTTCCAACTGCTGCTTTTTGACCTGCATACAGGTTTCTCAGGAGGCAGGTAAGGTGCTTTGGTATTCTTGTCTCTTTAAGAATTTTCCACAGTTCATTGTTTATGTCGTCAATGAAGCAGATGTTTTTCTGAAATTCTCTGGCTTACTCTATGATCCAACAAATGTTGGCAATTTGATCTCTGGTTTCTCTGCCTTTTCCAAGCCCAGCTTGTAAATCTTGGAAATTCTCAGTTCACTTAGTGCTGAAGCCTAGCTTGAAAGACTTTGAGCATCACCTTGCTAGCATGTAAAATGCGCACAAATGTGCGGTAGTTTGACCATTCATTGGCATTGCCCTTCTTTGAGATTGAAATGAAAATCGACCTTCTTCAGTCCTGTGGATGCTGATGAATCTTCCAAATTTGCTGACGTATTAACTACAGCACTTTAACAGTATTACCTTTTAGTATTTTATAGCAATATATATGACTCAAACAATTAAGTCTTCACTGAGGAAAGAATAAAGAAAATGCAATATAGACATATATCCACCCATAAAAAAGAAGAAAATCTTGCCAGTTTCAACAACATGGATGGACCTTGAGGGCATTATGCTAAGTGAAACGAATCAGAGAAAGAAAAATACCATATAATCTCATTTATATGTGTAATCTTAAAACAAAAAGCAAGTTCAGAGATGCTGAGTAGTTGGTGGCTGCCAGAGGTGGGGGATTTGGTGTGGGCAAAGGTAATCAAAAGGTATAAATTCGAATTATAAAACTAATAGGTGAAGAGATATAACATACAGTAAGCTGACTACAGTGAATAGTGTACTGTCTATTTGAAAGATGGCGAGAAAATACCTCTTGAACATTCTCATTATGTAAGAAAAATATTTAACTATATATATGGATATATATTTATGGATCAATATATATGGATATAGATATAGATATAGATATAACTAGACTTACTGTAGTGATCGTTTATCAATACACACAAACATATAAGCATTATGTTGTACACAGCAAAGAATACAATGTTGTATGAATTATCTCAATTAAAAATTTTTAATAAAACAAGTTTGGAACTTGTAGATTAAATTAGCTCCATCCAAACTTCATTTTATAAATGCAACTTAATTCACTTAGATTTTAAAATATCAAATCTCACTAATAACATCCTACAGAATTGGGACAAACACAGAAACGGACATGAGTCACCTGCACATGAGATGTAGGCTTCCTCCTTTGGAGAGCATGAACTGTATTTCCATGGGCCAGAAGGACACTGCCAGAGAGAGGTATCCGTTTTCCGACACTAAATCAAGTCTACCCACCGGGGTCTAGAACCTTCCCTGAGACCAACAGACGTGTTGAGACTTCCACTGTCCCCACAACCAAGCTGTCTGCAGATGATGGACACAGTGACCTCATCCATGGGGCTGTGGCAGACACTGCCCCAGGTCCCGTTGTAGAAAACTTCCAGCCACCCAGCACACTGCTGGTCCTCGCTGACCATCCTGAGGGCCAGGAACTCTAAGATTGAAAGGGAGGAGATGGGACAGAGTGAGCACTGCACTCAGTGCTCTGGGTTTTCCTCTATCCCAAAATTGTGAACACTCATCTGTGACCCAGCTGAGGAAGCAAATCCACTAGATGACCAGAGTGAAACTTGTCTCCTTTTTACTTGAGTTTGTCCATTTGTGTCTGTCTTTCTAAATATTTCTACCACCCTGATGTGGTGGATATGAACTGAGAGGAAGACCAACCCGGACACCTGCAGGGAGAGGGAGCTGACTCCTGCTTCCTGACAAAACATCTAAAAGAGTGTATGAAAGGGATGTGATGTGGACAGTGTGGAGGCAGATAGAATAATGGACCCACAAATGTCTACATGGAACCTGTGTCTATGTTTCCTTATCTGGCAAAAGGGACTTTATCTATGTGATTAAGGTATGGCCCTTGGGATGGTAAGATTAACCTGAAATATGGTGGATTAACCACCTGAGCACATTCTAATCACATTCTTAGACCCACTGTCCTTTAAAGTGGAATCCCTTTCCTCGTTCTGGCTAGAGGAAGATGTGAATATGGATAATGGATTGAGAGGTGGAGCATTGTTGGTCTGATGATGAACAGAATAGGATTATTAGTGAAGGAAGGCAAGCAGTTTCTAGAAGCTTGAAAAGACAAGAAACAGATTCTTTCCCAGAGGCTCAAAAGTGATGTGGCCCTGCTGAAACTTTTATCACAGTTTAGTGAGATCTCTGCTGGACATCTAAGCCACAGAAGTATAAGGAAATAAATATATTGCTTTCAACCATTAACAATGTGGCAATTTGTTATAGACCAAATGAAAACTAGCACAGTGGCTTTAAGACTTCTCTACCATATGTGCCAGAAGGGTGAGCCCTGATTTCAAAGAAAAACTGTGAGAAAAGGCTCTGCCAGGAAACACTACTGAGAAGAAAGGACCAGAATCTCAGTTGCTTCAGGAGGCAGTAAAAGGACCTCGTCTTCACGTCTGCTGGAAAGACGCGCTCCATGGGAGGAAGCCTCCTTCTCTGGTCCTTGCAGCATCTCTCCCTCAGGGATCAGATCCCCTTTCTTCAGAGCCCCACCCCTCCCCCAGCCTGTGGACAGTGAGCAGCACAGACCTGAGCAGATGACCCCCACGTCCTCCTTGTGTTTGCAGTCGTGCCGTCCCCAGGCCCGGGAAGGGCACTTCCACACGTGGGACTCCTTTCCTGTGCAGTTCAGGTCTTCCAGCCAGATGGGCCCTGATCCCGCCCTGAAGTGAGCTGACCCCGTGGCATTGAGGGCTTCTCCACAGCCCAGCTGCCTGCACACCACGCGGGCATCGTCCAGGTCCCAGCCACCATCACAGATGGTGCCCCAGGAGCCCTGGTCAAGGATCTCCACTCTCCCGGCGCAGGGACCGCCCCCGTCCACCAGGCGGAGCTGTCTGCTGTCTGAGGAGAGAGAAATCGGACAATGGGGCGGTGACAGGGGAATGAGAAGGATCTTATCTCCTGTGGGAACCTCACCTGAGCAGTAGGGGGCGCTCTCCTCTGAGGCTGCAGAACCTGTTGGTTCAGACACAAAGCGGTTGCACCGCGGCAGCACCTGGGTCTGGTTTCCTGAAGAAACAGCGATGATTAGAGGGTTGGGAGGGTTAAAGAACAGGAAAGTCAGTTAAACTAAATAATATTTAGGAGGGGAGGGGAGTTTGGGGGGGAAATGGATACATGTATATGTATGGCCGAGTCCCTGGCTGTTTACCTGAAATTATAATAACATTGTTAATCGGCTATACCCCCATACAAAGTAAAAAGTTCAAAAGAAAAAAAATTTTTTTAAAATAATGACCTAGTGATGGAGCAGAGATGAAAGCTGTAAGATACCAGTGAAGTTACCATAATCTTAGTGTTCTCTTTCTCTATGAAGAGCCCTGGTCCTGACAATGGCACAATTCCTGTTTTAAGCCAAGCTTTGCCCTGAGAATGAGTTAAATAAGTTGTTCTATCCTTAAGTCTATCCCTTAAATAGAAGAAGCATAACAATATCCTTTCTGAAGGAGTTGTACAGTTTTTTATCTACAATGTTTGTGATTTTAAAAATACTTATATAAAAGACACCTCATGGAAAACCAAGAGGAAAAAGAAACATTAAAAAATTTCCCAGGGTATTTGGCTCTTAACGTTACCTGACAGAGAATTTATTTTATTTAATTTTATTAATTTTTATTTGAGTATAATCACTTTACAATGTTGTGGTAGCTTCTGCTGTACAGCAAATTTAATAAGTTATACATATACATATGGGCTTCCTAGGTGACCCAGTGGTAAAGAATCTGCCTGCCAAACAGGAGACTGCGGTTGCATCACTGGGTTGGGAAGAGCCTTTGGACACAAAAATGGCAATCCATTCCAGTATTCTTGCCTGAGAAATCCTATGGACAAAGGAGCATGGCAGGCCATGAGGTCATAGAAGAGTCAGACACAACTCAGTAACTAAACAACAACAACTATATATATATATATACACATATATATCCCCTCTTTCTTGGATTTACTTCCTATTTAGGTCACCATGGATCACTGAGTAGAGTTCCCTGTGCTATAAAATAGGTTATTATTTATCTGTTTATGGGTGCGTGCATGCTAAGTCACTTCAGTCGTGTCTGACTCTGTGACACTATGAATTGTGGCCCACCAGGCTCCATGTCTATGGGATTCTCCAGGCAATATCTATTTTATACTTAGTATCAATTGTGTAGGGCTTCTGAGTCTGGTGGCTCAGACAGTAAAGAATCTGCCTGCAATGTGGGAGACCTGGCTTTGATCCTTGGGTTGGAATGTCCCCTGGAGAAGGGCATGGCAACCCACAGCAGTTGTACCAATTTACATACTCATATGTAGGAGGATTCCCTTTCCTGCTCATCCTCTCCAGCATTTATTCTTTGTGGATTTTTAAATGACAGACATTCTAACTGGTGTGAAGTATTACCTGACTGTAGTTTTGACTTGGGTTTCTCTAATAATTCGTGATGTTGTATTTGTTAGCCATCTGTATGTCTGGAAAATGTCTCTTTAGGTCTTTTTCCCATTTTTTCATTGGATTGTTTGGTTTGTTGATATTGAGTTGTTTGTGTCTTTTGAAGATTAACCCCTTGTTAGTTGCTTCATTTGCAAGTATTTTCTCCCATTCTGAGAGTTGTCTTTTTGTTCTGTTTATGGTTTCCTTTGATATGTAAAAGCTTTTAAGTTTAATTAGGTCCTTTTTAAAAAAAAAATTTTTTGTTTTTATTTTCTTTAGGAGGTTGATCAAAAAAGATCTTGTTCCAAATTATGTCAAAGAATGTTCTGCCTATGTTTTCCTCTAAGAGTTTTATAGTCTGACAGAGAATTTAAATAGCCAAGATTAAAGTGCACAAAGTATTAATTAACATGATGTGTATCTTGGCAGAGAAATGATAACAAAAACAAATGAAAATTCTACAGCTGTAAAAGTTAACCGCTGAAATTAAGGACTAGAGAATGAGTGTATCAGCACATTAGATTGACATAAAGTAGAAATAGTAAAATGGAAGATCAGAGGATAAATATTCCTCTATTTAGAAATGCTGGTTTTATGGTAAGTGCCTAGTTAATAATGCTATATAACAAAATCTCCCCCCAGACTTAGCAGTTGAAGGAATTTATTTTTTAATTTTGCTCATGATTTCCTGGGTCAGTAACTTGGGAAAGACTCAACTGGGCAGTTCTATCTTTGGGGTTTCTCATGTGGTTGCACTTAGATGTCATCTGGGGCTGACATCTCTAAAGCTTTGAGTGAACTGTGGTTTTGTAAGGAAATTCCCAGAAGTATTTTTGTTGTTGTTGGGAGGGAGGGATAAAGGAGCATCATGTCTGCAACCTAATCCAGACAGATTTTACATACTCAGGGAAAAACAGGGCAGGAGAGGGATAAATAAGGAGAGAAATGGAAAGCTAGAACAAGAGAAAGAGAGAGAGAAGAAAGAAAGAGAGGTTAAAGCAAAATACTAATCTATGCTGTACTTAAATGAGATAGATGTACTAGTCTTGACCTGGGAAATCCAGGTCAAGTTCAGAGAGAATTCATTCCTAGAAAACCTTCACTAAAGGAAATACTAATAACATCAAACCCATAAAATGCCTAGGAGAAAACTTAGTTAAACATGTGCAAAACATCTGAGAGAAATTCAAGACCTGACTGAATGAAGGGATATATTTTGTCAGTGAATTGGGAAACTCAGTGTTGTCAAGTCAGTCATTCTCAAATTTATATACAGATTAAATCTAACCTCAATCAAATTCCCTTGTGTGTTTGTGTGTCTGAAACATGACAAGCTGATTCAAACTTTATGTTGCCATTGTTCAGTCACTCAGTCGTGTCTGACTCTTTGTGACCCCAAGGACTGCAGCACACCAGGCTTCCCTGTCCATCGTCAACTCCCGGAGCTTGCTCAAACTCATGTCCTTTGAGTCAGTGATGCCATCCAACCGTCTCATCTTCTGTCATCCCCATCTCCTCCTGCCTTCAGTCTTTCCTAGCATCAGGGTCTTTTCTAGTGAATCAGCTCTTCGCATCAGGTGGCCAAAGTACTGGAGCTTCAAAAATATATACAACATACAAAAACCAAGAATGACTAAAGCAGTAGGCAAGAAAAGCAACAACATAACTTCTTTAAATTAAAGTTACCCAGACTTACTATGTGTGCTTAGTCAATCAGTCATTTCTAACTCTTTGTGACCCAATTGACTATAGCCTGCCAGGCTCCTCTGTCCATGGGGATTCTCCAGGCAAGAATACTGGAGTGGGTTCCCATGCCCTTCTTCAGGGGATCTGCCCAACCGAGGGATCAAACCCAGGTCTCTCGCTTGCAGTCAGATTCTTTACTGTCTTCTGAGCCACCAGGGAAGGTTTAAGACTTACTATACAGTTACAATAATTTAAAAAATGCAGTACAGGTGCAAGGAGAGACAAAGGATACAGTGGAACAAAATAGAGAGTCTAAAAAATATATTCAGACATATGTGCCCTTTTGCTTATCACAAAGGTGACACTGCAGTGGGGAATAGTCTTTTCAGAAAAAGATTTTGAGTCAACTGGATACCCATATTAAAACATGACACTTGACCCTTATCCTACACAGATGTCAATCCTAGAAGCCAAGTACAATTATATGCCAAAAAAATGTAATTACACTTCTGTGATATACTCTCAAAGAACATTTTTGTGATTTTGGAGTAGACAAAGTTCATTTTAGAAGGATAAAAGGAGCTCTGTGGATTGGAACAATAGACTGGTTCAAAACTGAGACAGAAGTACATCAAGGCTGTATATTGTCACTTTATTTATTTAACTTATATGCAGAGTACATAAATGCCCAGCAAAATGCTGGGCTGGATGAAGCACAAACTGGAGTCAAGATTGCTGGGAGAAATATCAGTAACCTCAGATATGCAGATGACACCACCCTTATGGCAGAAAGTGAAGAGAAATTAAAGGGCCTCTTGATGGAAGTGAAAGAGGAGAGTGAAAATGTTGGCTTAAAACTCAACATTCAAAACTAATAACATGGCATCTGGTCCCATCACTTCATGGCAAAAAGATAGGGAAACAGGGACAGACTTTATTTTCTTGGGCTCCAAAATCACTGCAGATTATGACTGCAGCCATGAAATCAAAAGATGCTTGCTGCTTGGAAGAAAAGTTATGACCAACCTAGACAACATATTACAAAGCAGAGACATTACTGACAAAGGCCCATCTAGTCAAAGCTATGATTTTTCCAGTAATCACGTATGGATGTGAGAGTTGGACCAGAAGGAAAGCTGAATGCTGAAGAACTGATGCTTTTGAACTGTGGTGTTGGAGATGACTCTTGACAGTCCCTTGGATGGCAAGGAGGTCCAACCAGTCAATCCTAAAGGAAATCAGTCCTGAATATTCATTGGAAGGACTGATGTTGAAGCTGAAGCTCCAATACTTTGGCCACATGACAGGAAGAACTGACTCATTGGAAAAGACCCTGAAGCTGAGAAAGATTGAAGGCAGGAGGAGAAGGGGACAATAGAGAATCACATGATTGTATGGTTTCACCAACTCAACAGATATGAGCTTGAGCAAGCTCCAGGAGATGGTGAAGGACAGGAAAGCTTGGCGTGCTGCAGTCCATGGGGTCACAAAGAGTCGGACATGACTGAGTGACTGAACTGAACTGACTGACTGAAGGAGCACTACATGTACAGAGAAAAAGTCGATAAGTCAAACCTATGATGCGTAACTTGACTCATTTAAGTACAGCATGCCATTAAGAAAATAAAAATATAAGACAGAATTAAACACACAAAAATCATAATAAATATTTCTTCCAAAAGTCATCATCATGGTAATTTGCACCATTATATTTCTAACAGTCAAGAACTGGAAATAAACTCAAATCTCTGCCATTAGTTGAATGGTTTAGTGCATGGTCATGTGATCATTCAAAGGAATACTCTATAATAATAAAAATGAATACAATGTTGCATAAACAACATCATGAGTGAATCTCAAACACAGTTTGGAGTCAAAGCAATTAGACACAAAAGAAAACATATGTATGGTTTTACATAAAGTTCAAAACCTGAGAAAATACTCTATGGAAGTACAAGTCTTAGGTAAGCAGTCCTCCCTGGAGAAGAAGAGGACACAGCTATTGGAAGGCAATAGTGATTCTATGGTGCTATGAATGTTCTCTTTGTAGATCTAGGTTGGGGAACATGACCTAGGTATACACTTATTGTTTGTACTTTTTTCTCTGTTATTATCCTTAAATAATAATGTTTCATAAAAAATATTATTCGTCTAGGCGTTTCTTTCCCTGACACAGCACTCCTTAGCATTTCTTAGCACTTCTTTCCCCTGAAAAAATGAGTGAACAATGAGAATGTTATGGAGCAGGACCTAATGGAGCCTTCTCAGGACAGCCCACCCTCATGTCCTCCACCTGCCTGTTTGTAGAAAAACCTAGTTAAAGAATAAATTTAATCACAGAAATGAAAAAATATTCAGAAACAAAAGAAAACAAATAGGACAAAATAATAATAGTTTAGCTCTGAACAAATTCAAGGACTTTTAGTTCCTTCTCATGGGCTATAGATAACATTCTGAGCCATATCTTTTGAACTACTTTGCTGATAGTGAAATCCCAAATAGGTGGCAGCAAAAAAATTACATGATGACCAGACTAGTGGGTTGCCATTTCCTTCTCCAGGGGATCTTCCCAACCCAGGGATCAAACCCGAGACTCTTGCATTGCAGGCCGATTCTTCACCATCTGAGCCAACAGGGAAACCCATAATCTTCATCTTACACAATTCCAAGAATTGGCCTCAAGTAAATGGCAAGAGACCGACACTAGAATTGATGATTAACTATAATTCAAACAATAAAGGTGACAGTGATCAGACCTATTTCAAGATGATTGTCAAAGCTAGCTGTGCTATTCTGCAGGTAACCTGTCCCCTACCTCCACCTGTGCACTCCAGAAATTCCCATTTAAAAACTCTCATGCCTGATCAGCAAGGAGGAGCTGGTTATTTGTTACATTAGCCCTCTGTCTCCCCAGAACTGCTGGTTTACTCAATAAAGCTGTCTTAATTTTACCCCACACTTGTCTCTCAGTATTGGATTCTTGAGTAATGAGCAGCTGAAACCTGAGTTCAGTAACAAGAATAAACATTTCACTACAGAATATCTTTCTTTTTTTTAAGCCTGTTTTCCATTACTCTCTGCTTTGGGGACATTACAGTCCAGGAGCATCCTAAGTACAGTAGCCCTTCCCTGTCTTACCTGAGCAGATCACAGAGGCCGTGTTGCCATGGGAACAGTCAGGAACACCCAGGGCAGTCACAGGGCATTGCCACAGGAAGGACTCAGTCCCTGAGCAGTGAAATCGGGCTTTCCATAGTCCATCACTTCCTTCTGCTCCGTTTGGGGTGGAGATGGCAACGCCACAGCCGAGCTGACGACAGACAACATTGGCATTGGCCAGACTCCAGTAGGAGGCACAGAGAGCTCTCCATTGTCCAGAAATATTCATCTCCACCCGCCCCTCATACTGAGAGGTGCCATTTTTCATGAGATGCACTTCTGTGTACACTGATAGAAAAAGACAGGATTTCAGCAAAATCTGATTTCTCTTTTAGCTTGAACTGAGTGTACACAGGGGTTAAGTCCTGCCATGCATCTCACCTGAACAGACAACCTGAGCAGCTCCACTGTGGTGACACCTGCCCCCTGGACAGGGCACTCTGGGGCAGAACCAGAGTTCAGGCTCCTCCCCCTCACACCTGAACTCTTCAGCCCAGACCCGGCCATCGGACTCTCTGAAGGGCACGTGTCCCAGGACAGACACAGCCTTGCCGCACCCCAGCTCTGCACAGATGACCTGGGCAGTGGGGAGTGTGAAGTTCCCATCAGACACTGGGGTCCAGGCTTCTCCAAAACGCACTTCTACTCGCCCTGAGCAGGGTCCATCCCCTCCAGCCAGACGCACAAATCCTAAGACAAACAAAGAACAACAAACCCAGTGAGTGTTCATGAACCTGGCATGACAATTGGAAACAACATCTCACAGGCAATGGTGGGAAAGCTTTACTTTCTAACAGTGAAATAAGAGGGGATAAGAAGAGAGAATCTGACTGTCATTGTCAAATTGCATTTTCATGAGCAAGTTTCTAAAGAGGTATCCAGAAGGACTGCAGGGTCAGTTTAGAATGGCTGAATCCTGAGAATATATATTTTGGTTAGGAATGTTAATTCTTATCTGGGGGCCTTATTCTGGTGGCCTGGAAACTACAAGGCCCAAAGAAACTGCACAGTGATAGACATTCAAACATGGGTACAGAGCTGAACTGAAAGTGAAAAATGTCCATGGGATTCAAGAGGTTAGAGGCCTAAGAGCCAGAGAGGTTTAGAAAGTCATCCTGAGATTTCTGGGGCTAGAATTCTGGCCAGTTTTCTCTGAGCCAATATTCAAGTCACTGAGGATGGGAACATCATGTGGGCTGGATCTGAGTGCAGGCATTAGGTCACAATTGGGTAACCTAACTGAGAAAGAAGTTGTTTACAGATAAGTTTGGAAATGACGAAAGCTCATAGAGTCATAGGAGAGGCAGGGAATGATCCTAGCCACCTTTCTTAAAAACCTAAGGTTTATGAACACACCTGAGAGAAAGTGAAGTCTCAGTGGGATTATGCAAGACAACTGAGTTAGTTGATTACTTCATCCTAGGCATGAGATTCCTAGCAAATGTGAAGGAGCGATGATAATTTAATGTATTGTAACCCTATCTATTTGCTGACTGCATATTCCTTTCCTCTTTGGATTTCTGAGATAAGAAGCCAACAAGCTATACAAAAGGAGAGTGAGAGGAAGAGAGCAGAGAGCAAGCAAGCCATATATATTTTAGAGAACTCTAAATTGCAAAAGCCTCAATGGGAACGTAACATAGATTTGGAAACCAAACACTTGTTCAATGAGAGTTTAGCACCGTTCATCCCCTGTGCTTCTCCCATTTACCACCTAATGCTGCTACACTTTCCCAATTCCCCCAATGCAGAAAAGAAGAAACGATCTTAAGAGCTACAAATAGATAGAAAGGACACTCCAAAAGGGAGAAGTTCTGTAGGGAGTGAGGTGTGGTGAGTGGTGTGTTAAACAAGGAGTGGATGGAGTATGAGACAGAGACCAAAGAAAAGACTCATGATCATGATTTCATCCTTCATGGACCATATCTGGACAGAAAAAATGTAATCCAATGGGGAAAAAAACCCCTGCAAATCATAAAGAACAATTTTTAAAAAATATTGTAAAGTAATTAGCCTCCAACTAATAGAAATTTAAAAATTAAAAAATTAAATAAAAAAAATTAAAAAATAATTTGCCTAGTTTCTGAGTGTGCTCACGATTATTTACGTACATGGTGGAATTTGTCCTGGTAAAGGACTCTGATTGCATAAGTATGTGAACTTTGAAGCCTCAGAAAGAATGATGTAAAAGAATAAAAATCTACTGTAGAGAGTAAGAGAGAACAGAAAAGACACCACAGAAATTAAAGAATTGAAGGATTAGCTTGACCACTGATATAGGAATGAATGATGAGAGTGAGGATGATCTGCTTACTTTTTATTATTTATCCATTTCCATCTTCCCAGAGAGGCCCAGATTAGGACCCCTAGTTTCCTCTGGCTGGGAATTTGGTCACAGGCTACACATTCTAATTAAAGCATTTTTATTGAACTGGTTGTTTTTGTTGCTCAGTCACTCAGTCATGTCCAACTCTTTGTGACCCTATGGCCTGCAGCACTCCAGGCTTCCCTGTCCTTCACTATCTCCCTGAGTTTACTCAAACTCATGTCCATTGAGTCAGTGATGCCTTCCAACCATCTCATCCTCTGTCGTCCCCTTCTTCTCCAGTCTTCAATCTTTCCCAGCCTCAGGGTCTTTTCCAATGAGTCATTTCTTCTTATCATGTGGCCAAAATATTGGCTCTTCAGCTTCAGCATACATCCTTCCAGTGAGTTATTCAGGGTTGAGATTTCCTTTAGGATTGGCTGATTTGATCTCCTTGCTGTCCAAGGGACTCTCCAGAGTCTTCTCCAGTACCACAGTTCAAAAGCATCAATTCTTCGGTGCTCAGCCTTTTTTATAATCCTGCTCTCACTTCCATACATAACTACTCGGAAAAAAACATAGCTTTGACTATATGGACATTTGTCACAAAGTAATGTCTCTGCTTTTTAATATGCTGTCTAGGTTTGTCATAGCTTTTCTTCCAAGGAGCAAGCGTCTTTTAATTTCATGACTGCAGTCACAGTCTGCAGTGTTTCTGGAGCCCAAGGAAATAAAGTCTGTTGCTGTTTCCATTGTTTCCCCATCTCTTTGCCATGAAGTGATGGCAATGATGCAATGATGTTAGTTTTTTGAATGTGGACTTTCAAGCCAGCTTTTTCACTCTTCTCTTTCACTTTCATCAAGAGGCTCTCCTCTGTTCCTCTTTACTTTCTGCCTTTAGGGTGGTGTCACCTGCATATCTCAAGTTATTGATATCCTAATTTTAATTTTATGAGATTAAATATTTAGAAAGAACAAGAAAAAAGTATTTCTTGTAATATGTTTTATATACTCTGACACATGTGAAATATTCAAATATATGCTGAATAATCAATAAAGTCTTATACATATCAAGATAGAGAATTCTGAGATATAGTATATCTTTTTTATTTTCTACTTGATTTTAAAATTTATATGGAAGAATATGTGCATGAAAATTCCAAGAAAATTATTAAATAGAAGGCCGATGTGAGTAAATATATTAAATATAGTAAAGACATATCCTTGTCTGGTCTCTTGCTGTGTAGGACACATCCTGTGTCCTTAGGCAAACATAGCATCCTCCATACCACACCTGGCCCCTCAGTGCTGCTCAGACAACCTCACAGTTACCTTCATCAGCTCCCATTGCCATTCTCCTTCCTCCCAGCTACTATAAAACCTTTTCCACCTTCTTCAAAAATTATATGTGTCCATTAACTCCAAATAAGCCCCCAAACGCAATTCTCTTATATCATTGAAGTCATCAAATATAAACTATATAATCTCTTAACATAAAACACAGAAATTCAAGTTTTATTACCTCCACCTTTGACTTGTCAGTGCATGGCTAAGTGTTCCTCCAAAGTTTGCATTTATACAGATATTCTGAAGGAAAAATTGGAGAGACTTTTCTAGTAACAATGGAAGAATATGTGACTCAGAGCATTTCATCAACAATTCTCTACCATCAAAGAACTATAAACATTTATGTCTAAATTTGCAAAGGAAATTTGAAATCTGGCACAAACCCATAAGAATCTCTGATCTGTTAAGTGATAACCCCTGTAGGGGTACCCTCTATATATGTAAAATATGTCCTCCTATAGTAGGAGTAGCCTCCACTCATACTAACCTAGTGCAAAATAATGTCTCACACTCTTTGTATAGAAACAACTCCACCCAGGAAAGTACATCCTCATTTTTGTCCCTCCCTCTCATAGCCTTCCTGTGCAAAGGGAGTGTGTATGTGGCTGTTAGCAAATGTTTCACTCTTACAAAACATGAATTATGAAAAAAAAAACCATGAGGATTTATTTTAACTGGAAGAATAAATAAAGCTATTTTAGTGTCAGGTAAGACCACTGGAGAAGAAAAGAATAGCAGAGACTTGTAAGAGGAAAGCATATGAAGCTCCTAGCTCATAGCTACAGTGCACTCAGGGAGGATGGGTAGTTGTCTCAGTCCACTCTAGCCCACCCGTCCCCTATTGTCCCTCTGATCAGACACCAGCTTTCTTGGAACTTTCCATTCTCCCAGCTGGTGGGCAATGAACTGACTATACCTGAACATATGACTCCTGCATCCTTGCTATGATCGCAGTAGTGCTTCCCCCAGCCTTTGGAAGGGCACCTCCACACGTGGGACTCCTTTCCTGTGCACTTCACGTTGTCCAGCCAAATGGGTCCTGATCCCGCCCCAAAGTAAGAGGAGACAGGGGCATCGAGGGCTTCTTCACAGCCCTGCTGTCTGCACACCACGCGGGCATCTTCCAGGTCCCAGCCAGCATCACAGATGGTGCCCCAGGAGCCCTGGTCAAGGATCTCCACTCTCCCGGCGCAAGGACCGCCCCCGTCCACCAGGCGGAGCTGTCTGCTACCTGAGGAGAGAGAAATAGGACACAGGGGGCGTTGACTTGGAGAATGAGAAGGCTCTTCTGTCCTGTGGGACCCTCACCTGAGCAGTAGGAGGCGCTCTCCTCTGAGGCTGCAGACCCTGCTGGTTCTGATATGGAGTCTTTCCACTGGTGCAGAAGGCAATGGCAACTCACTCCAGTACTCTCGCCTGGACAATGCCATGGACGGAGGAGCCTGGTAGGATGCAGTCCATGGGGTCGCTAAGAGTCGGACACGACTGAAGCGACTTAACAGCAGCAGCCGCATTGCACTGGGGCAGCAGCTGGGTCTGGTTTCTTATATCAGCGGCAAGAGAATTAATAAGGTTGAAAAGTAGGAGGGAAAAACCAAACAGGAAATAGTAAACTAAAAACACCCTAGAGAGTAGTCTGAGACAGAAGGTGTTACAAGGTCATATCAGAGGTAACATTCTGGTCTGTAAAGTTCTGCAGAGCAAATAAGAAGGATTGACAGGAAACGTTGGTCTCTATTCCCGCATCACTTAAATGAGTTCAGAGTCACAGGAATGAGCTGGCAGCTGGATGGATTCCTTACAAACCACACACACTTTGATGCCATTGACCTGAGAGTTAAAGGGGTTAATTAAAGGGAGTGGCTTCATCAGAAGCTTCAGGTAGCAGTCATGAATCCTCTGTCATTAGAATCCTTCTCCTTGGTACAGTCATTCAGAACTGAAAAACAAATGGATTCTGTGATGTTTTGGTTTACCCCAGAATATTTCATTTACAGTTCTAAGCTTCAGACTTCAGATCTGGATACATAGTTGCAAAAAAAATGTGATCTCTTTGAGTAGATTGAACAGCTTTGCATTAGAGATGATGTCAGGTAACAGTGACACTGGCCAGATTCCACTGGGAATCAGAGAATGTTGCTTCCTCTCCCAAAAAATCACAATCCTTCCTTGGACTTTGTGTCAAGAATCTCTGTTCTTCAAATTTTGGAGTTGTGTGATCTTGAGGGGGAAATACTGTATATGTGTGCTTAGTCACTTCAGTCATGTCCAACTCTTTAAGACCCTATGAACTGTACCTCACCAGGCTTCTCTGTCCATGGAGTTCTCCAGGCAAGAATAGTGGAGTGGTTGCCATGCCCTTCTCCAGGGGATCATCCTGACCCAGTGATCTAACCAGTGTCTCCTGTATCTCCTGCATTGCAAGTGGATTCTTTATCGCTGAGCCACCAGCGAAGCCCTTCTAGTTGTATCACAGAGCAGAAATGGGTTATATTCCTGCTCTGAAAGCCCTTGAACAAATAACATTAACAGACTCAATGTATTCTTCTTTCCTTTAATACATAAAAGTTATGTAAATGAAGGTTAAATAATGTCTATCAGTGCTGCCCTTTAAGTAAATAATGAAGTAGAGAACTAAATCTAAAATTTTCCACTTCTGTGAAGAATGGAGTTCACAGCAGGCCAATGTGTCTTGCTGGGTCTTGCTGGATACAACTTAGAAAACTGGAAAATGTTTTTTAAGCAACAGTACATGTATTCAACATTTGTTAACACAACATGGACTAAATATGCTAAAATTCTAGAGTGGAGATTATTTCAATGTTAGTCAAGGATCCATAGCTTCTTTCTCTCTGTGGGAGTTTGTCGATTCATTGCATAATTTAATGATTCAGAATCTGGGCTTGGGCAAGCAGAGAACTACTCTTGTGACAGGAAGTCAGCATAACTTGGGAGTTACCTGGTGCTGAAGTGACAAAATTAGAGTCTTGAGAGCCTCTCTCAGACAGCAGGTTTTCTCCTCAAATATCCGCCCAGTATGTAAGCTGTGACGGGCAGGAACTATATAAAAAGACTATATAAAGAGAGAGTTGGAACTATATAAAAAGATTTGGGAAGCAGAGTCTTTTTCATTATTTGGGTACTTAGCTACAAAGGAATCTAGGCCCTGAACTGAAATCTCTGAAAGTCCCTGTCATAGGGACAGAGAAATCAAAGGTGGACTGAGTGCTACTGAAACTTCAACCCACACTTGTTACAGCTCAGTTTTAGGTTATATTTAGCTGTTTGAATGATACACACCCCTCCCCCATACCTGCCTTGGAAAACAAATGGTAAATCCTTTCAGGTGTTAGAAAATGTATCAGGAGTATCTTACTTTTTCATATACAATTTATAGCATTCAATAAAAAATGACATGACATTTGACAAGTTAGGATAACATGACAAATGACCAAAGTGAAAAAAGGTAAGAGAATGAAGAGACACCTATGATAGAAATGCTGGACTTAGCAGATAAGGATTTTAACTACAATCAATATATTTAGGGGAAAAGAGAGAAGAAGAGAATAAACAGGTAGAAAGATGAAAAATAACAAATAATCATAAATAAATAAAAATATCTAAGGAACCATTGCCAACCTAAAATAAAGTATCTAGGTTTAAAATGTGAATAATTAAGTGAAAAGAATTTTAGATAGAACTCAGAAGATAGTGATTTAGAGGAGTCCTAAAGATGAGAGATGAGAAAGAGAAGAAAGAGGAGGAGGAGAGGGAGAAGAGATACAGAGACAGAGAGACAGAACTGCAAAAGTAATATCTGAAGATATAACAATAGAGAATTAAAAAAAATAAATGGAGGAGTATGAAAACCCCCACTCCTAGTAAAGCTGCTGAAAATTCAAAGGGAAAAGGAAAATCTGGAATAATAACATATTTATTTACTACTAAAGGAGGAAAAAAAGGAGACAAAAAGGAACATAAAGCAGGTGGATTAATTAAAAACAAATGGCAGATACCAGCACATCTATATCACTAATTGCATTTACAGTAAATGGATTAAGATAAAACAAAATTGACACAAATGTTACTTGCAAAATGCCCACCTTATATTATGAAAGCAAAGAATGCTTGAAAGGAAAATGATGGGAAAAATGTACCAACTGTAACAAAACTGGAGTAGCTATATCAATGTCCAGGAAAGCAGACTTTAAGTCAAGATACACTAATTGAATTAAAGAGGGAATTTTCAAGATTATAATGAGATGCACCCTTAATAAAGATATTTTAGACAACAAAATTGAAGAAAGGTAACAGAGCATAACTTTGAAATATACTTGACAGAGTGAAAAGAAGAAATAGACAAAATCACAATCAAAATGGGGGATTATTACCATATCTTTTTCAATAGCATGCAGACCAAACATACAAAAAACAGAGAAGAATACCTCAGATGTACAACAACATAATCAGCGCGTTTAACTAAGTGACATATAGAGCAGTGCACCCAACAATGCGAGAGTTTACATTATTATAAATGCACTAGGAACAGTTATCAAAATGACCATACAATAGGACAAAATCTTTCACTCTGAATTCTTACAGAGTATTTGTTCTGACCACAGTGGAATAAAATTAAGAATTAAATAGAAATATTGTTAGCCACCTCTATTTGGGGAAATTCAGCAAGATCCTTCCAAAAACCACCTGAGTCTGGGAATAAACTTAAAACTTACAAAATATTGTGAAATAATGATAATAAAGATATGATAATAATGGTAATAAACACAAAATAATGATATGATAATAAATTCTTCTAATGAAACTCAAGTAGTGCCTAAGGGAAATTTATACCCTAGATTTAGAGAAGAGGAAAGACTGAAAGTGAAAAAAAGTAACCTTCCAATTAAGAAACTAGATGAGAGAGTCTAAAGGATGTCGAATGTTGGGGGTAATTTAAAAAGGAACAAAAATTAATGGAAAAGAAGGTAAGCATAAGATAGAAAATATAGAAGAAAACCCTTTAAATGTGGCTCATTGAAGCTTGACTAACACTGAGCAATACTTAAGAAGAGCAGAGAGAAAATGAACTTAACAATACCAAGAATGAAAAGGGACATCACTATAAATCAAACAGATTTTTGGTAATAGTTCTGTGCTGTTGTTTGTTTTTTGTCTGTGCTGTTGCTCATGGGATCAGAGTTCCCGGTCAGGGATTGAACCTGGACCCATGACAGTGAAAGCCCAGAGATTTAACCCCTGGATTACATAGTTTTATTAATACAATTTATACATTTCATGTGGATAAGTACACATAAAGTGTCAATTTCTCCACAGCCTTGCCAACACTTATGTGTCTTTTAAAAAAAAAAGCAAAAACAGTCATTCTGACATGTGTAAGATGATATCTCTTTGTGGTTTTAATTTACATTTCCCTGATAATTGACAATGTCAAGCGTTTTTTCATATACCTATTGCCATTTGTATGTCTTTGTTAGAGAACTGTCTATTCAAGCCCTTGATCAATTTTTTAATTGAGTTATTAGGTTTTAAGTTTGTTGGGTTTTTTTTCTCTTAAGTTGTGGGAGTTCCTTATGATTTTTGGAAATTAATACCTTATATAATTTGTGCTAGCTTGCTTTTTCACTCTGTTGATCTTTCATTTGGTTTGTGGAAGCTTTTAAGTTTGATATATTCCCACTTGTCTATTTTTGCTTTGTTGCCTGTACTTTTGATGTCATATCCATGAACTCATGAAACAATGTGCTTTTATTTTGTTATGGAGCTAAGATATCACACGTCTAAAAAATATTCCTATCTGGTGATCATGTTACACAATCACACATAGTAAAATAAATTCAGATAAATAAATAAATTTGAAATTAGGTTTTGAATATACTTCAGTGGAACTATAAAATTCTTTGCAGAAAATAAACCTTGATTCAATGTTATTTAGAGATAAAGAATGGAGTTTGAAACATTGCATTAAAGGCACAAGTCAAAAAAGTAAAACATTACAGATTTGATCACATAACCCCCCCATACACATATACAAACTTAAAAATATATGGAAAATATGGGGAAAATGTTACAAAAATATTTAAGAAACACAGTAAATGATGTTTGTTTATAAAGTGTTCCTATGAATAAATAAGGAATTTTGAAACATTCTAGTAAAAAATATTGTCATGAAAGATATCTTAAGACAGTAATATAGGAAAGAAGATAGTATTTTTGTATACAGTGTTTGTGATAGTTGCTCAGTCACGTCCAGCTCTTTGTGACCCCATGGAATTCTCCAGGTGAAAATACTGGAGTGGGTAGCCATTCCCTTCTCCAGGGGATCTTCCCAACCCAGGGATCAAACCGAGGTCTCCCACACTGCAGGCAGGTTCTTTACCAGCTAAGTCACAAGGGAAGCCCAAGAATACTGTTGTGAGCACTCTATCCTTCTCCAGCGGATTTTCCAGACTCAGGAATCAAACCAGGGTCTCCTGCATGGCAGGCGGATTCTTTACCAGTTGACCTACCAGGGAAGCTGTTCAGTTTAGGTTAGTTCAGTTGCTCAGTTGTGTCTGACTCTTTGCGACCCATGAATCACAGCATGCCAGGCCTCCCTGTCCGTCACCAACTTCCGGAGTTCACCCATGTGGACAAAAAAATATGATGCATTCTCTTACATCAAGACTATGAAGAAAATAATACTCTCTTTTAAAAGTAAGTATTTATTTGGTTGGGCTGGGTCTTAGTTGCAGCATGCAAATTCTTACTTGTGGGATCATAAGACAGAAAAAAATTGTAACTGCATGTGGAAATGGATATTACTGTATGTGTGGTGATGATTTACCAGTATGTACAAATACATAAACACTATGTTGTACACTTAGAACTAATATAACGTTATGAGAATTACATCTTAATTAAAAATTTTAACAAACAATGTTGGAATATGTGGATTAAATTAGTATTTTCATACCTGGGTCAGGATGATACCCTGGAGAACGGAATGGCAACCCATTCCAGTATTCTTGCCTAGAGAATTCCACAGACAGAGGAACCTGGCAGGCTATAGTCCATGTGGTCTCAAAGAGTCAGAAACGACTTAGCAACTAACATTTTCATTTAATGTCATTTTGTGGACCCTAATTAAACTCATCACTTAGATTTTAAAATACAAAATCTCACTGCATCCTACAGGGTTGGGACAGACACACAGAAACAGACAGTAAGTCACCTTCACACGAGATGTAGGCTTCCTCCTTTGGAGAGCATGAAGTGTAATTCCAAGGGTCAGAAGGACACTGCCAGAGAGAGGTGTCAGTTTTCCGACACCGGATTCCATCCACCCACCGGGGTCTAGAACCTTCTCTAAGAGCAAGAGAAGAGTTGAGGGTTCCACTGTCCCCACAGCCAAGCTGTCTGCAGATCATGGACACAGTGATATCTTCCATGGGGTTGCGGCAGACACTGCCCCAGGTCCCGTTGTAGAAAACTTCCAGCCACCCAGCACACTGCTGGTCCTCGCTCACCATCCTGAGGGCCAGGAACTCTAAGGTTGAAAGGGGAGGAGACAGGACACAGTGAAAACTTTGCAGGATGTTCTAGGTTTTCCTTTCTTCTAGAAATGGTGAACATTCATCTCTGACCTTGTTCAAGAGATACCCACTAGATGACAAGACTGACATCACCTCCCTTTTAACTGACTTTGTCCATTTGTGTCTATCTTTCTATTTCTACCACAATGGTGTAGTGGATATGAATTGAGAGGAAGACCAAACTGTGTGGGCACTATTCAGGGAGGGGCAGCTGAATGCTGCTTCCTGACAATATTTTTGAAGAGTATGTTAAAGGGATGTGATGTGGATATTAGGGAGATAGGGATAATAATTAATCTAAAAATGTCCATATCCCAATCTCTGTAGCCTGTGACTATGTTGCTGTACCTGACAAGAGGGATTTACAGATGTGAATAAGGTAAGGACCTCGGGATGGTGAGTTTAAGCTAGAATATTGTATTAACAATGTGAGCTGATTCCTGCCACATCCTTAGACCCACTGTCTTAAACGTGCAATACTTTTATTAGCTCTGGTTAGAGAGAGAGAGATGTGACTTAGGATAATGGTTGGAGGCCTGCAGCATTGCTGGTCTGACAATGGATGAAGGGTCCTGTGAAGGAAGGGATGTAGGTGGTTTCAAGAAGTTTGAAATGGCAAGAAACAGATTCTCCCCTAGAGCCACAAAAGTGATGCTGCCCTGCTGAAGCCTTGATCCCAGCCCAGTGAGATCCCTGCTGGACATCTAAGCTTGAGAAGAGTAAGGAAATAAATATATGTTATTTAAACCACTAATTGGTAAATTGTTAGGGAAGCAAACGGAAACTAGTACCGTGGGTTTAAAATTTTTGTATGTAACTGGAGAGAGAGCCCTGCTTTCAAGAAAAACTGTAAGAAACGGCTCTGCCAGGAAACACTACTGAGAAGAAAGGACCGGATCTTCAGCTGCTGCAGGAGGAAGTGAAAGCACCTCGTCTTCACGTCTGCTGGAAAGACAGGCTCCATGGGAGGAAGCCTCCTTCTCTGGTCCTTTCAGCATCTCTCCCTCAGAGCTCAGACCCCGTCCTCCAGGGCCCCACCCCTCCCCCGGCCTGTGGACAGTGTGCAGCGCAGACCTGAGCAGATGACTCCCGCGTCCTGCTTGTGTCTGCAGTCATGCCGACCCCAGCCTCGGGAAGGGCACCTCCACACGTAAGACTCCTTTCCTGTGCAATTCAGGTCGTCCAGCCAGATGGGCCCTGATCCCGCCCCGAAGTGAGCTGACCCCGTGGCATTGAGAGCTTCTCCACAGCCCAGCTGCCTGCACACCACGCGGGCATAGTCCAGGTCCCAGCCGTCATCACAGATGGTGCCCCAGGAGCCCTGGTCAAGGATCTCCACTCTGCCGGCGCAGGGACCGCCCCCGTCCGCCAGGCGGAGCTGTCTGCTGTCTGAGGAGAGAGAAATGGGACAATGGTGCGGTGATCCCAGGGGTTGAAAAGGGTCTTTTGTCTTGTGGGACCCTCACCTGAGCAATAAGGGGCGCTCTCCACTGAGGCCGCAGAGCCGGCTGGTTCTGACATAAAGTGGTTGCACTGAGGCAGCACCTGAGTCTGGTTTCCTAAAGAAACAACAATGATCAGAAGTCTGGAAGGGTTGAAGAACAGGAAACTGAATTAAGGGAAATAATGACCTTGTGATGGAGCCTAAGATGAAAGCTGTGACCCAGCAGTAAAGTTATCATGCTCTTAGTGTTCACCTTCTCCCTGGAGAGTACCACAATTTCTGTTTTAGCGCCAGTGTTCTTGTAAGAATGAGTTAAGTAAGTTGTTGTATTCCTAAATTTATCCCTGTGCTGTGATTAGCTGCTCAGGCATGTCCGGCTCTCTGCAACACCTTGGATTATAGCCCACTAGTCTCCTCTAACCATAGGATTTTTCAAGCAAGAATACTGGAGTGCGTTTCCATGCCCTCCTCCAGGGGATCTTCCCAAACCAGGGATCAAACCCAGGTCTTCCACACGGCAGGCAGATTCTTTATCTCAGCCACAGGGAAGCTGAAATCTGTCCCTCAGTAAAAGCAAAATAACATTCTTTCTGAAAGAGTTCTACAATTTCTTCAATGTCTATGTTTAAAACAAGCACTTGAATAAAATAGATCTCATTAAAAACGGAAAGGAAAGAGGAGACATTAGAAAGAATTCCCAGGGTTTTCAGCTGCTAGAATCACCTGACAGAGAATATAAATAGCCACAGTTAAAGTGCTTATGGAATTAATTGACAAAATGTGTATCTTTGTAGAGAAATGATAACAAAAACCAAATACTTCTAGAGCTGAAAAACTTGTTAGCTGCAATTAAGAACTAAAGAATAAGTGTGGCCACACATTAGCTCAGCATAAAGTAGAAACATCAAAATGCAAAATCAGAGGATATTCTTCAACTTAGAAATTCAGGCCACATAGCAAGAGTTCTGGTTATGTTGTTGTATAGCAGTTTTTCCAAAAATCCTTGGTTCAGTTCAGTTCAGTTGCTCAGTCATGTCCAACTCTTTGTGACCCAATTAACTGAAGCTTGCTAGGCTTCCCTGTTCATCACCAACTCCTGGAGTTTGCTCAAACTCATGTCCAACAAGTCGGTGATGGATGAGACGGACCATCTCATCCTCTGTGATCCCCTTCTTCTCTCACCCTCAATCTTTCCTAGTATCTTTTCCAATGAGTCAGTTCTTGGCATCAGGCGGCCAGAGTACTGGAGCTTCAGCTTCAGTACCAGTCCTTCCAATGAATATTCAGGACTGATTTCCATTAGAATCCACTGGTTTGATCTCCTTGCATTCCAGGAGACTCTCAAGAGTCTTCTCCAACACAACAGTTCAAAAGCATCAAATCTTCAGAGCTCAGATTTCTTTATGGTCCAACTCTTACATCCATATGTAACTACTGGAAAAATCACAGCTTTGACCAGATGAACCTTTGTCAGCAAAGTAATGTCTCTCTTTTTTAATATGTTGTCTAGATTGGTCATAGCTTTTCTTCCAAGGAGCAAGCATCATTTAATTTCATGGCTGCAGTCACCATCTGCAGTGATTTTGGAGCCCAAGAAAATAAAGTCTCTCACTCTTTCCATTGTTTCCCCATCTATTTGCCATGAAGTGATGGGACCAGATGCCATGATCTTAGTTTTCTGAATGTTGGGTTTTAAGCCAGCGTTTTCACTCTCCTCTTTCACTTTCATCAAGAGGCTCTTCACTTCCTGTTAGCTTTCTGCCATCAGGGTGGTATCATCCGCATATTTGAGGTTATTGATATTTCTCCTGACAAACTTGATTCCAGCTTGTGCTTCATCCAGCCCAGCATTTTGCATGATGTACTCTGCATATAAGTTAAATAAGCAGAGTGACAATATACAGCCTTGATGTACTCCTTGCCCAATTTGGAAACAGTCTGTTGTTCCATGTCCAATTCTAACTATTGCTTCTTGACCTGCATACAGATTTATCAGGAGACAGGTAAGGTGGTCTGGTATTCCCATTTCTTGACGAATTTTTCACAGTTTCTTGTGACCCACATAGTCAAAGTTTGGCGTAGTCAATAATGCAGAAGTAGATGTTTTTCTGGAACTCTTTTGCTTTTTCTGTGATCCAACAGATGTTGGCAATTTCATCAGTACTAAAAGGCAAAACTTAGTAGTTGAAGAAAAAAATATGTACTTCATTTTGCTTATGACTTTGGGTCATTAATCAGGAAGAGACTCAGTTTGGTAGTCTTTCAGTGGGGTCTTTCAGTGCTGCAATTAGATGTCACGTGGAGCTGAAGTCATGTAACGATGTGACTGAACTCTGGTTCTGTAAGGAAATTCCCAGAACTGTTCTAAGGGTAAAGGAACATCATGTCTTCAACTTAATTCAAAAAGAATTTACATATTTAAGAATAAATGGAGCAGAAGGGGAATCGAGAAGAAAAGACACTCACACACACAGATTAAAGGAAAATATTGATACTAATATTTAGAAACCCACATAAATGTCATAAGGTCATTTTTATCTTTATTCCAAATATTATTATGTCTCAGCAAACATCAAAATTTGAAGAATTAAAAGATGAAAACAAGTCAAAGAGAATTCATTGCCAGGACACTCACAAAAATACTCATAACATCAAAAATAAAATAACTAGGAGAAATCCTAGTAAAAGATGGGCAAAATCTCTGAGAGAAATTCAGGATCTAACCGAATGAAGGGATGTATTATGTCAATGATTCTGAAATCTCAACATTGTCAGTGTCAATCATTCTCAAATTTCTGTGTCTATTCTCAAATTTTTAAATCTAATCTCAATGAAAATACCCTTAAGCTTTTCTTTTGGTGAAAATGACAAGCTAATTTCTAAATTCATACAAAATACAAGCAACCAAGAATGACCAACACAGTTGGTAAGAAAAGCAACAATATTCGCTCAGGCCTTGTGTACTGGGAAGACTCAGAGGGATTGGGTAGAGCGGGAGGTGGGAGGGGGGATTGGGATGGGGAATACATGTAACTCCATGGCTGATTCATGTCAATGTACGACAAAACCCACTACATTATTGTAAAGTAATTAGCCTCCAACTAATAAAAATAAATGAAAAAAGAAAAGAATAGAAAAGAAAAGCAACGATGTTAGGAGAGTTAATGTAAAGTAACTCTTGGAAGTTAAAATTATTCCGACTTACTACGAAGTTTGAAACTCAGGGAGATGGTGAAGGACAGGGAAGCCTGGTGTGCTATAGTCCACGGGGTCACAAAGAGTCAGACTTGACTTAGCCATTGAACAACAACAACTACAAAGGTATGATAGTTAAGAAAATGCAGTATTGATGCCAGGATAAACAAATGATAACATGGAACAGAATAGAGAGTCTCAAAAAAGACAGACATGCTTGTCCTTCTGCTTATGATGAAGGCAGCACTGCAGTGGGGAAGAGTCTTCAGAAAAAGATTCTGAGTCAGTTGGATGTCCATATGAAACCTGACCCTTATCTTACACAGACATCAATCCCAGAAAGAATGCACAATAATATGCAAGAGAAAAATAATGTTTTTGTAAGATACTCTTAGAGAGTGTTTTTATGATCTTGGAGTAGGCAAAAATTTTTTTAAAGGATATAAGAAGCATTAAATGTACAGAAAAAAGTTAGTAAATGTATTTATATAAGATTAAGAAATGAGTTCGTAAAAGGACACCATTTGATTAAGAAAATGAAAATAAAAGACCAAGGGTTAAACATGGAAAATAAGTAATACATATTTGCATGCAAAGACATTGTCATGATAAGTTGTAGTATCATAGAAATAACCCAGATTTATAGATCAGTACATGGCCATGTAATCATTCAAAGCATACTCTACAGTAAAAAAAAAAAAAAAAAAAGTGCTACAATAAACAACATCACGTGTGAATCCCAAACATAATTTTGAGTCTATGAAATTAGATACAAAAGATGAAATATACTGCATCATTTTAAATAAAGTTCAAACATTGATAAAACTCTCTATGTTAGCAGAAATTAGCGAGGTGATTTTCCCTTTAGAGGAGGGAAGACAAAGTTACTAGGGACAAAAGTGACTGTGGTGCTGGGGACAATGTCTTTGTCGCTCTGGATTGGGGTTCATACTGAGGTCTATACTTACTGCTCCTACATTGTTTTCTATGATTTTATGTAAGCAGGATGTTGCTTAAAAATTTATTATTCAACTTCACACTTCTTGCCCTGAGCTGAAAAAGGAATGAACAATGAGAAGATCCATATTTCACCACAAAATATCTGACTTTGAAGCCCGTTTAACCTCACTCTCTGCTCTTGGGGACATTTCACTCCAGGGGCATCCTGAGTACCAGTAGCCCTTGTCTCTCTCTCTTACCTGAGCAGATCACAGAGGCCGTGTTGCCATGGGAACAGTCAGGCCCACCCAGGACAGTCACAGGGCAACTCCACAGGAAGGACTCCGCCCCCGAGCAGTGAAATCGGGATGTTAAGATCTGATCTCCTCCTTCCACCAAGTGTGGTCCTCTGGGGGTGGAGATGGCGACTCCACAGCCGAGCTGACGACAGACAACATTGGCGTTGGCCAGACTCCAGTGGGAGGCACAGGGTGCTCTCCATTGTCCAGAAATGTTCATCTCCACCTGCCCCTCACACTGAGAGGAGCCGTTTGTCCTGAGCCGGACTTCTGAGTATGCTGGTAGAAGATAGGATTTCAGCAAAATCTCATACTTTTCTTACCCCAACAGAGAGTGCAGGGAGGTTAGTCCTGACCTGCATCTCACCTGAACAGACAACCTGAGCAGCTCCAATGTGGTGACAGGTGCCCCCTGGACAGGGCACTCTGGGGCAGACCCGGAGCTCAGGCTCCTCCCCCTCACACCTGAACTCTTCAGCCCAGACCCGGCCATCAGACTCTCTGAAGGGCACGTGTCCCAGGACAGACACAGCCTTGCCGCATCCCAGCTCTGCACAGATGACCTGGGCAGTGGGGAGTGTGAAGTTCCCATCAGACACTGGGATCCAGGCTTCTCCAGAATGCACTTCTACTCGCCCTGAGCAGGGTCCGTCCCCTCCAGCCAAACGCACAAATCCTAAGAGGAAACAACAACAAAACCAGTGAGTGTTCCTGGTACTGACTTGGCAACTGGAAACCGCACCTCACAGGCAGTGGTGTGAAAGTTTTTCTTTTTAGGATTGGAGCATGCAGAGAGTCTTTGACAGTTATTGTCATAATTGAATTTTCGTGAGCAGGTTTCTGAAGAGAAATCCAGAAGGATTACAAGGTCAGTTTGGAATGGTTGAATCCCAAGAACATACACTTTGAGACTGGTTAGAAATGTGAATTCTTTGGTCTAGGAGCCTGGAAACTACAGAGCCCAATTCAGATCACTGGAATGGCTGAATACTGGAAACATGTCTTGGCATTGGTTGGAGAAATGAATTTCTCATTTAGCAGCCTAGGGCCTATATACAGATCCAACGACACTGTATAATATTCAGACACTTAAACTTCAGCGTAGAGATACGCAGAACAGAACCCACCCAGAGGGACATGGGTTATGAGATTAGAGACCTGGCATCCAGACAAGCTTAGAAAGCTTTCGTGGGACTTGTGGGGCTAATATTCTGACCAGTTTTCTCTCCCAGGAGCTAGTCCTCAAGTGACTTAGGTTAGGGAAAGTCCTGAGGCTGGATCCATGAGGGCGAGCCAACTTGTAGGCGGGTGACGGCTCCAGAGAAGAAATATGGACACTATCACTAATTCACGTTTATGTCATCACATCTTGTCTTTCTGATACTTTTTAATGCCAAAAAATTCCATGAATTCCTTCAGCAACCTCAGCGGGAAAGAAAATGCGTTAAGAAAACCCAGAGAGTCATTGAGAGAGAGTCCCAGCCATCTCTCTTGAAATACTAGGATTTGTCAAAGAAGCTGGGGGAGGGTGTGCTCTCAGTGGGTGTGTACCAGACAGCTGAGTTCCCAGATCGTCTCCTGTTAATGGTTTTTCTTCTCAAACAGGACTCGTAGAAAATGCTAAGGGCTGATAATAAATGATTTTTATACTATCATTGTACTAATTCTGACCACAGAAAAATGTGCATTCTTTTCAAGCACACATAGAATATTCTCCAGGCTAGCTTACAAATAAGTCTTAACAAATTCAAAAATATTAAAAATAATTTCAAGCATCTTTCATGACCATAATGGAATGGAACTAAAATTCAATAATGATCAGAAAACAGGAATTCATGAATATATACAAATTAAACCACACACTCATATTTTAAGGTTGTTTTCCTATTTCTATAAAGAATGTTATTGGGATTTAGATAGGAATTGCATTAAATCTGTAGATCACTTTGAGAACTACAGGCATTTTTACAATATTGATTATTTTAGGCCAGAAACACAGAATGACTTTCCATTGATCATTTGTCTTTAATTTCTTTCATGAATGTTTTACAATTCTCAAAGAAGATGGCATGTTGCCAAAAAAGAGGAAGATGAAGGAGGAGGAAGAAGTGACCAAACAAGCCATAATTTAGAGCCTCAATTTGAAAAAGTCTCAATATGGATAAGACATATAAATATTTGGGGGAAACACTTGTTGAATAGCTTGTCAGCATATTACATCACCCTCTTCTCCTCTCATCTACTACCTAAGCTGCTATCCTTTCTCATTTCTCCCACTTTAGACAAGCAAACGCCCTTTTAAAAGATACAGATGGATGGAAAAGAAAATCAGAAAGGGTAGCTACTGCTGAAGGAGGAGGATGTAGGTGGGGCATATGGCAGGCAAGGTGGGATCAAGGAAGTTTTGAAATTAAAGGAGGAAAACCAAAATAAAAGTTCATCATTTGGTCATCAAAGGAACACATTTTGACTGAGTGAAGATAACCCAATGAAAAAAGTTTAATTCATCAAGGATAATTCCCTGATTTCTGGGTGTGTTCTGATTGTTTATTTCTAAAGTTCTTCCTGGTAAAGGACTGTTTAGTGATGCCCAACATCCAACCAAAAAATTACTAGAATTTCCAAAAGAGAGAAATTTAACCCATAACACATTTTTAACAAGCAATCATTTAAAGTAAGTTCAGAAATTACAGAAATGATTGAATTGGCTGAACAGCTCCTTAAACTCCTAATATCAATTTGCTTAATGAAGAATAAAAATAAACAGGGGGGAAAACTAGGAAAAATAGACAAATGAGATTTCTGAAACTGAATAACATAGTATTGGGATGAACAATTATTTGGATTAATTACACAAGAGGCTAGACATTGCAGAATAAAAGAATTGGGAAATGAAATACAGCAGTAGAGACTATCTAAATTGAACCAAAGAGAGTAAAAAGGCAGAAAAATATGAATGGAAACTCAATGGCATGTGGGATAATATCAAAATATATAAAATATGTGTATTTAGAGATTCAGAATAAGAGATGTGCAGGAAAATGTTAAGAAAAGATGAATGAAATTTTCCTAAAGTTATTGAATGCTGTAAACCCGCTCACCCAAAAAGCTAAACAAAACCCAAACAAGATAATGAAACCATTCTCAGAAAACTTGACAATGTAATTACTGAAATTCAACAAACTAAACAAAAATATCTTAAGAGCAGCCAGGAAAGTTTGACACATTATATACAGGAAACAAAAGGATAAGTATTATTTACTGACTTTGTTGGAGGCAATGAAAGTCAGATGACAATGTAAAAACATATGTAAAGTATTGGGGTTGGGCATTTGTTAACCTAGAATTTAATAACCTGTGAAAATACTTTTCAAAACTGAATGAAAATTAAAATGATTTCAGGTCAACGAAAGATGATAGACTTGGAGGCCACCAGACACACACTATACAAAACTGCCTCAGAAAGTTCTTCAAGCTAAAGGGAGATGACAGCAGATGAAAACAGGGACCTCTCAAAGCTGTAGAGACTGTGCCAAATGCTGATTCTCTATTAGAAGATTTAACCCAAAAGTGTTAGCAACAAACTATAAGATTCATAATAAATGTATAAGTAGAATGTATGACAATGATAGCACTAACGACAAGAACAGGAAAGTGGAAGAAAAGCATAGTGACTGACATTGCATGTTGTGATATAATATCACTTCAAGGTAAAATGTAACTAAAGATTAATAACTCAACACTGGGCTTCCCAGGTGGTTCAGTGCTGAAGACTCCACCTGCCAATGCAGAAGACGTGGGATCGATCTGTGGTCTAGGAAGGTCCCACATACCACGGAGCAACTAAGCCCGTGCACCACAACTAGTGAGCCTGTGCTCTAGAGCCCAGGGGCCACGACTACTGAAGCTTGGGCGCCCTAGAGCCTGTGCTCCAAAACAGGAGAGGCCACCACAGTGAGAAGCTCCTCGCTGCAGCTAGAGAGTAGCCTCTGATCTCCGCAGCTAGAGAAAAGCCCATGCAGCAATGAAGACCCAGCACAGCAAAAAATAAAAATTATTTTAAAAATTACAAAGAGTTAAACATTATAATCACCTAAAAATCTGATACAATTAATAAACCAATAGAGTATTTAAACTAAAATGACAAAATATACTCGAAGATTAAAATAAGAACAAAGATATAACAAAGAGCAGGCAAGTACATTTAAACTCAATTATATCAATAATTATATTAAATGTAAATCATTTAAGTACTCCAAATAAAAAACAAAATAATCAGACCAGATAAAGTAAGACAACATAACATACTGTCTACAAACATGGATATGTTTAAATATAAACACAGAAACATATTAAAGAGGTAAAAATTACATACAATGCAAACACAAATCAGAGAAAACTGTATATAATATCTAAATTAATATCATACAAAGTCAGACTATAAGACAAAGAATGCATTCAGAGAAAAAGAAACATTTTATGATAATAAAATACAAAAGAAATTACATAGTATTGAAACTGGTGGGTTAAAAATAAAGTGATGCTTAGAAGAAAATTTAGAACCTTGACGTTTCCTTGATGATTATATTAGAATAAAAATAGAAACAGAAGGAAATGATCCAAGACTCCACCTCAAGAATCTACAAAAGCAACAGCAATCATAACTGAAAAAGAGGAATGAAAACTAAGTATAGAAATCAATTAAGAAGAAAGCAAATATGCCATCAAGAAAATCAATAGAGTCTATGAATGATTCTCTTAAAAAGAACATTAACACTGATAATCTTCTAGCAAAACCAATTAAGAAAAAAGAGGGAACACATTAACGGCACCAGTAACAAAAGGAGGAGTATTATTGTAGATCTTCCCAACATCTAAGGATATGATACATGAACCAGTGTTACTAATTGGAAATTTTTTTGTAAAATGAGTCAAGTCCTTGAAAACACATTACTTAGGAAACAAAACTCACCAAAATCTGATACCAAAAAAAAAGAGAAAAATATGAGTAAACATATTTGATAAATAAACAGAATCCATATTATAAAAATTTTCCACTAAGAAAACTGCCAGCTACAAATGCTAGCACTTCCACAGAGCTCAGAAATGACTCCCACAACAAGATAAAGGAAGAGAGGGAGGGAAGGAATGAGGGCAGGAAGGAAGTGTCACACAGAGGCTGTGGTGACAGTACAAACTGACCTGCATTTTTCCAACCCTCCCCTCCTGCAATCCTTGCATCTTCATCCCCTCACCATTTTGTACTTCAATACTGTAGTTCCTGGTGGCTCAGAAGATAACCAAGACTCTGCCTGCAATGTAGGAGACCCAGATTTGATCCCTGGGTGAGGAAGATCCCCTAGAGAAAGAAATGGCAACCCACTCCAGTATTCTTGCCTGGAGAATCCTATGGTCCATGGGGTCGCAAAGAGTAGGACAGGACTGAAGAAACTTGGAACACTTGCACCACAGTCCTTCACAATTTGTGTGTTCCCTTCCAAATCTTCCTCCTGAACCCCATGACATCTCCTCATTATTTCAAATAAGCCTCTCTACGTTCTTCTCTGGTCATTGTTTCCATTCTACATTTCTCCTAAACATGGTACTTCACTTCCAGCAATCCACTACTGAGGCTGAAATTTCTCTTCCATACCTGACTCCTAAGGTTGAGCAGAAGAAACTCCAAGAGTTCAATTTTGATTAAGATAATGAAAAGACATGCTATTCTAATCTTATCTCTGCTACATCACTACCACTTTGACTTATCTTCGCATCATTAAAACATGTCTGAAAATACGGAAAAGACAGACCAGGGGGAGGAAACTAGTGACAAAAAGAGAAATAGAAGGAAACTGGAACCAGTCATAAAAATGTGAGAGCCTAAGTTAGAGCCACCTCATGTGAAGAGTTGACTCATTGGAAAAGACCCTGATGCTGGGAGGGATTGGGGGCAGGAGGAGAAGGGGATGACAGAGGGTGAGATGGCTGGATGGCATCACCAACTCGGTGGACAAGTGTTTGAGTAAATTCCGGTAGTTTGTGATTGACAGGGAGGTCTGGCTTGCTGTGATTCATGGGGTCGCAAAGAGTGAGACACGACTGAGTGACTGAATTGAACTGAACTGACTGAAGTTAGAGCAATGGTAGTCAGGGAGTACAAACCACAATCAAGGTTTAAATATCAGAGCACTTTCCAATTCTCTACTTTTAAATGTATCTTAACTGGAATTAATATCAAGACATCAGTATTCTTAGGATGGTAACATTGGGAGTTCTAATTTCACCCAAATTTCAAACATCACACACTCCATTTTCATCCAGATGCTGATTTATCAAAATAAGGTAGAGACACCTGTAGTTTCTCCACAAATTTATCTGCAGTTGGAACCATGATGAGGGCATTGTGACCATGAGGAAGGTTACTTGAGATGCCAGAAAACAGGTTTGCTTAAAATAAAAGTTTCTAACTAAAATTCAAATGCACCTCGAAAATAATTCTTTTTTTATTAGTTGGAGGCTAATTATTTTACAATATTGTAGTGGGTTTTTTCATACATTGACATGAATCAGCCATGTAGTTACATGTATTCCCCATCCCGATCCCCCCTCCCACCTCCCTCTCCACCCGATTCCTCTGGGTCTTCCCAGTGTACCAGCCCCAAGCACTTGTCTCATGCATCCAGCCTGGGCTGGTGATCTGTTTCACTATAGATAATATACGTGCTGTTCTCTTGAAACATCCTACCCTCGCCTTCTCCCACAGAGTCCAAAAGTCTGTTCTATACATCTGTGTCTCTTTTTCTGTTTTGCATATAGGGTTACACAAATATATGGAATTTAGAAAGATGGTAATGAAAATAATTATTTTTAATAAGAATAATAAAGACAATGGAAGAAAACATTTTGAAGAGATGGATAGATTTATGACATAAGTGCTGTAACGGTTTCTCAAAGCATAGTTATCAGGCAGTCTTGTATGTCAGTCATACCACAATAAAGTACTATTTAAAAAGGAAAAGAATTGTCTTCTTAAGGGCCTCAACTAGAATCATCAAAGATCTGCTGAAGGTGAGATTAGAAAAGATCACTTTTCCAATGATCTTCCTCAACATAAACACCCAAGAGCTAACTGGCTGTGGCTGCTGAAGACCTACTGCAGGTGTCCTCAGGGCTCCCCTGTCCCACCATCTCATTAGATGGGATGATACTATCCTAAGAGCAGCCTTCTACCTTAGGGAATTCACTGTGATATCTAACAATATCTTCCTCCAGTCCAGCTGTTCTGCTGTGATTAATAACCTGGACATCAAATCCACCATTGTGATAACAACTAGAAGCATCACTGTCAAATACTGTGAGCACCCATTCACACCCTAGTTTCACTGCTGTCTTTACTGCATCCACCTTGGCATAGGTCAAATATACTTAGATAGCACTGAGCACATCTTAGGAGTCACTTCAGGTCCTCTTAGGTTCAATTCAGTTCAGTTCAGTTCAGTCGCTCAGTTATGTCTGACTCTTTGCAACCACATGGATTGCAGCACGCCAGGCCTCCCTGTCCATCAGCAACTCCCAGAGTTTACTTTAACTCATGTCCATTCAGTTGGTGATGCCATCCAACCATCTCATCTTCTGTTTCCCCTTCTCCTTCCTTCAATCTTTCCAGCATCAGGGTCTTTTCAAATGAGTCAGTTCTTCGCATGAGATGGCCAAAGGATTGGAGTTTCGGCTTCAGCATCAGTCCTTCCAATGAATGTTCAGGATGGATTACCTTTAGGATGGACAGTTTGGATCTCCTTGCTGTCCAAGGGACTCTCAAGAGTCTTCTCCAACACCACAGTTCAAAAGCATCAGTTCTTCGGTGTTCAGCTTTCTTTATAGTCCAACTCTCACTTCCATACAGGACTACTGGAAAAACCATAGCTTTGACTAGACGGGTCTTTGTTGACAAAGAAATGTCTCTGCTTTTTAATATGTTGTCTAGGTTGGTCATAGCTTTTCTTCCAAGGAGCAAGCGTCTTTTAATGTCATGGCTGCAGTCACCATCTGCAGCGATTTTGCAGTTTAATAAAAAAGTCTGTCACTATTTCCACTGTTACCCAATCTATTTGCTAGGAAGAGATGGGGCCGGATGCTATGATCTTAGTTTCTGAATGTTGAGATTTAAGCTAACTTTTTCGCTTTCCTCTTTCACTATTCTCAAGAGGCTCTTTAGTTCTTCACTTTCTGCCATAACTGTGATGTCATCTGCATATCTGAGGTTATTGATATTTCTCCAGGCAATCTTGATTCCAATGTGTGCTTCATTCAGTCCTACATTTCTCATGATGTACTCTGCATATAAGTTAAATAAACAGGATGACAGTATACAGCCTTGACATACTCCTTCCCCGATTTGGAACCAGTCTTCTGTTCTATGTCCGGTTCTAACTGTTGCTTCTTGACTTGAATACAGATTTCTCAGGAGGCAGGTCAGATGGTCTGGTATTCCCATCGCTTGAAGTATTTTCCAGTTTGTTGTGATCCACACAGTTAAAGGCTTTGGCATAGTCAATAAAGTAGAAGTAGATGTTTTTCTCAAACTCTCCTGCCTTTTCAATGAACCAACGGATGTTGGCAATTTGATCTCTGGTTCTTCTGCCTTTTCTACATCCAGCTTAAACATCTGGAAGTTCATAGTTCATGGACCACAGCCTTGTCTAACTCAATGAAACTATGAGCCATGCCATGTAAGGCCACCCAAGACAGACGGGTCTTAGTGGAGAGTTCTGACAAGATGTGGTCCACTGGAGAAGGAAAGGCAAACCACTTCAGTATTCTTGACTTGAGAACCCCATGAACTCTTAGATTCACTGCCTCTTATACGTGATGTGCGTCAGCTACTGTGTTGTAGAATTCAAGACTTCATTTTCCTGCTCCCTCAACATCCCTGCAAATGTGATGTTAGCTCCCCACTCGATTGGTCAAGTGCACCAGTGGGATGAGAATTTTCCCTGCCACAAATCCCACTTCTGGCCTCCTCTGACTGTGACCTAAGGACATTTAAATGCACCATTGAATTTCTCTCACACCTTTTCCTTGTGCAAGTGCACCATGACATCCAGTATTGTCATTTCTCCATGGATCTTCACAGGACCTTCTGGGGTCACCATTGCTTGGTTGAGCCTGTTCTATTGGCACATCCCCCACATACCAACCTGATGGAGTATGGTGACTCTGACTTTTAGGACCTATGAGGATGATAAACCTTGTTGCCTACAACTCTCCTATGAACCGCCCGCAACAATGTAGCCACACCCTACTGACCAGTCAAAGAAAACAGAACAATTACCATGATAAGACCATGTCACAGAAGTCGAACCCAGAAGCTCTATCTATATGAAACTTTTGACCTCACCTCTGCCTCCTGTGACACATCACACAGACCCTTCACCCAAGTATGTTCTAAAGGCTGTATCCATAATCTCGAGTCATTCTGGTAATAAGATGGAGGCTCTTCCTGCTAGAGATCCCCACACAACCAGACAGGACTTACCTGAGCAGACTACTCCAGCATCCCAGTTGTGGGAATAGCTATCATTACGATAGTCTTTAATATTAGAATGCTTACACTCACTGACAGCTGACTCTACCCCTTCACATGAAGTATACGAAAGCCAAATGGGACCAAGTCCTGGTCCAAAATAAGCCTCTTTAGTAATACCAACAGCAGCTCCACACCCCAGCTGTCTGCACAGAACAGATGCATCCTTCAAGCTCCAGTAGAAATCATCCATTGTGCCCCATTCTCCTTGATGCTTTACTTCCACTCTCCCCTCACAGCGGTGGGCTCCATCCTTCAGCCTCACCTCCAGATCTGCAAGAGAGACACAGACACAGGACACAGGAAAGACTTTAGGAGACTTGCAGTGGTATAAGTATTTAAAATATTAGCTCTCTGAGGAGCAAAAAAGTGCATGGGATATAGTATTTCCTGACCTCTGTGGTATAAACAGTCCCACCAAGGCCAACTTTAAACTCCCAATGTGCTATCACTGAACACAGAGCAGGAAGGGAGGTACCATGTATTTCTCAGGAGCCTGTAGAACCAGCTCCAAGGACACCATCAAGGACAGGCCGTCAGAGACTCTGGATGCTGCCCTCCCTGTAGATGTGCCCAAGGCTACTAGGCCCAGCTTTCCCATCTCAGTTACAGCTCATGTCCCAGGATCCAGGGAGGAATCCTCCTTATCCTTCCCTTTCCATAAGGAGCACCTCATCCAGCTTAGGAACAGAGGGCTGGGGTAACAGGCTCTAGAATGTCCTGGTTATTCCTGCCATCTAGTGTTCATGTCCTTGTGTAATTCCACACTCGAATGTACCTAATAACATGCATCTAACAAATGGAATTTGACAAAAGTGATCAGATGTCACTTTAGCGATTAACTTATAAAACGACTCTGGTTTCTGCATATAAAAATGAGTTCCTGTAAGAACATCATAGATGGAGACATTACTAGTGTTTAGTTCAGTTCAGTTCAGTTGCTCAGCCATTTCATATTCGTTGAGACCCCATGGACGGCAGTACGCCAGGCCTCCCTGTCCATCACCAACTCCTGGAGTTTACTCAAACTCATATCCATTCAGTCAGTGATGCCATCCAAGCATCTCATCCTCTGTCATCCCCTTGTCCTCCCACCTTTAAACTTTCCCACCATTAGGGTCTTTTCAAATGAGTCAGTTCTTCGCATCAGGTGGTAAAAGTATTGGAGTTTCAACTTCAGCATCAGTCCTTCCAATAAATATTCAGGACTGATTTCCTTTAGGATGGATTGGTTCAGCAACATTTAAAATTCTCTTTTTATGAGCACATGGATATAGTACTACTTCCTTGCCTGTTTGAAGTTAAGCGTAACCATGTTATCTGGCTCATTCATTGAAGTGGGAGGAGAAACGATGTCACTTCCACGTAGAAACATTTAAGAGCCAATATGTTTTTACCACAGCAAATACTGAAGCCTTTGTTGCAGTGGGAGCATAATAAAATGGTGGAGCATTCAACAACCTGAGTGCTTGAACAATTATGATAGCAGAAGTCCTGCCAAAGTAAACAAAGCATGTCATATAAGGATAAACTTTGGGTTTTTGTTACTATAACATACCTAGCTTACTTTTACTAAAATGGAAAATAACAGAAGAAAATTGACAAAGAGAAAAATACTAAGATACACACAACATATATAAAATTGAGAAACATCTATACTAACATCTAAATCCCCAAGACCAACAAGAGATGCCAGGGTAGAGTAAACTGAAGCATTAGATTTACTGAGAGAGAAAAAATGCCAATCTAAAATTCTACACTCAAAAATATTCTCTCAAAGAATAAAAATCTCAAATGTGTCATTATCAAAATGCTGATGTACGAGACAGCAGCCTCAATCCTCTTAAAAAAAGGGACCAAAAGTTAGACAGTGATCAGTAATAAAAACAGCTCCAGAAAGATCTGGAATACTCTAAGAAGTGTAACCACGCCAAGACACTATCATTTTGGTGGCATCATTCCATCCTTCAAACCAGCATCACTCAGTGTCAAGGGTGCCAGGAGAGTTCCTCTCGCCAGGAGGGTAAGAGCAGGCTGAGTAACCAGTGTCCCTAGCCTTTGGGGGAACCATATGAAAATCCTGCTTCAGGTTCACTTCACGCAGACCTGCAAAGCTGACCCAGTCTTATAGAGATGGCTAGGCAAAAGAAAGAAGAGCAAAGGACCAATAGCAACCACATGGCAGGAGAAATTGCAGTTCACAGTGACCTGCTCTGCAGACAGATGCAGCAGATTTTACCCCTGAAAGAATAAATAACCAGCACAGATGACGGTTTTCCAGTAGTCATATATGGGAGTGAGAGTTGGACCACAAAGAAGGCTGAGCACTGAAGAAAGGATGCTTTCAAACTGTGGTGCTAGAGAAGACTCTTGAGAGTTCTTTGAACAGCAAGGAGATCAAACCAGTCAATCCTAAAAGGAATCAACCCTGAATATTGATTGAAATGACTGATGCTGAAGCGGAAGCTGCAATACTTTGACCACCTCATGCAAAGTGCTGACTCATTGGAAAAGACCCTGATGCTAGGAAAGACTGAAGGAAAAGGAAAAAGGAAGCACAGGGTGAGATGGTTAGATAGCATCACCAGCTCAATGGACATGAGTTTGAGCAATGAGCCGTTGTTGGTCTTGGCCTTTGCTGCCTTCCTAGGCCTTCCCACAACATGAGCACCTGCAACCATCATCTCCCCCACAGAGGCACCTACAACAGGCCCCCAAATCCAAATGTGTGCACACCATTAGCTCTGGCCACCACCACTGGTGGTCATGATTCCTAGGCTCAGGAAGCAGATGTGCTGCTGAGGACACCAACAACCATTCCAGTGATGGCAGACACCCTGCAACACTTGCCAAACACCACACAGTTATCAATCCTGTGAATGTCAGCAGCCTGAGCCAAACGGATCTCATGCCCTCCCAGACTCAGTGCCACCTTATGCCTCTGCATTTGGCACCCTGCATTACATTCCAATGTGCTGCTACCCAGAAGTGAAAGGCTTTCTCTACTGAAATCAGGACATAGATTCTGGTAGAGGTGAGTGCTTTTCTAAATGTGCAGACATCTACAAGAGAGTAAGACATCAAGAAGAATCAGGGAAACAAATTCCCACCAAAAGAGTACAGTAAACCTCCTGTAACATGTTCAAAGTAATGGAGATCCAAGAATTGCCTGACAAAGAATTCAAAATAATGCTTCAAATGATGCTCAGAGAGTTCCAAGAGAACTCAAATATTTAATGATACCAGGAAAGGGATACAAATTAAATAAGAAGAGCAAACGTCATACAAAATATATTTTTTAAAGAAGGACTAACCAGATATTTTGTGATTTCCTGATAGTTCAGTTGGTAAAGAATCCACCTGCAATGCAGGAGACCCTGCTTCAGTTCCTGGGTCAGGAATATCTGCTGGAGAAGGAATAGGCTACCCACTCTAGTATCTTGGTCTCCTCTTGTGGCTGGTAAAGAATCAGTATGCAATGCAGGAGACCTGGGTTCCATCCTTGAGTTTGGAAGATCCCCTGGAGAAGGGAAAGACTACCCACTCCAGTAAGGCCTGGAGAATTCCATAGACTGTGTATCCATGGGGTCACAAAGAGTCAGACATGACTGACTGACTTTCACTTCTTTAATTCTTCAACCAGATATTCTGAAGCTGAATAATAAATGGATGGGCTTCCCAGGTGGCGCTAGTGGTAAAGAACCTGTCTGCAAGTGCAGGAAATGTAAGAGACTCGGGTTCGATCCCTGGGTCCGGAAGATCACCTGGAGGAGTGCATGACAACCCACTTCAGTATTCTTGCCTGGAGAATACCATGGAGAGAGGAGCCTGCTGGGCTACAGTCCATAGCATCACAAAGAGTCAGCCATGACTGAGGCGACTTAACATGGACAATACAATGAGTAAACTGAAGAATTCAACACAGAGATTGAACAACAGACTTGACGAAGGGAAAGAAAAAAAGAAAGAATCAATGTGTTAGAAGAAAGATTAGTTGAATCCAAACAGAGGAGCCAAAAGAGAATGAAAGGAATATAGAAAGCCAGTGAGAACTAAGGACATCATAAAGAGAAACAACGTATGGAATGGAGTCACAGCTGAAGAAGTGAAGGAGAAAAGAATTAAGGGCTGAGGATTTCCCTGGTGATATAGTGGTTAAAAATCCACCTGCCAATGCAGGGGACATGAGTTCAAACCCTGGTCCAGGAAGATTCCACATGCCGCGGAGCAACTAAGCTAGTGTGCCACAACTACTGAAATCTGTGCACCTATCTGTCCAGCACTGGGCTCTGTGAGAGGCTCTGCCTGCTGGCCTCACCTGTTCCCACCAGGTGTCCATTAGGGAGCAAAGAAGCCCGAAGCCAGGAGAGGGGTCCTCTGCAGCAGGAGAAGCCACTGCAGTGAGAAGCCTGCGCACTGCAGCAAAGAGTAGCCCCTGCTTACTGCAACTCGAGAAAGCCTGCATGCAACAGGGAGACCTAGCACAGTGAAAAACAAATAATTAAAAAAGAAAGAAAGAAAGCCAGTGAATTTCCAAACCTGGGGAAAGATCTGAACATCTAAGTTCAAGAAGCTAATAAGTCACCCCAAAACTTCAATCCAAAACAATCTTCTCCAAGACTCACAGAATAAACTGTCCAAATGTAAAGACAGAGAGAGAATTCTCTAAGGTCTAAAGAGAAAAAAAATTCTATCATGCAAGAGAACTCCCCTAAGGAGATCAGCGGATTCGTCCAAAGAAACCTTGCAGACCACAACAGAAGGATTGATGACATACTCCACTCTCACTCAGGGGAAGCAGCTCCTGGGGAGGGACAGGAGAGGGCATGAGAGAAAGAGCTCCCTACAGAGTCACAGCAGTTCCTGGGAGGGGAAAGGACAGTACCAGGCCCCCAGCAAGACAGGAAATGAGTCACAGGGACCGGGGCAGGGACTTGGGAACTTATACACATGGGGCTGCACATCAACTGATCTTTACAGACAAGAGGGACAAGTCGTTCATTGGAAGGACTGGTGTTGAAGCTGAAACTCCAATACTTTGGCCACCCAATGCGAAGAGCTGACTCATTTGAAAAGACCCTGATGCTGGGAAAGAGTGAAGGCGGGAAGAGAAGGGGACAACAGAGGATGAGCTGGTTGGATGGCATCACCGACTGAATGGACATGAGTTAGAGTAAACTCTGGGAGTTGGTGATGGACAGGCAGGCCTGCCTGGCGTGCCGCGATCAATGGGGTTGCAAAGAGTCAGACATGACTGAGCGACTTAACTGAACTGAACTGAACAGACAAGAGGACCCCTCTCCTGGCTTTGGGTTTCTTTGATCCCTAATGGACACCTGGTGGGAACAGGTGAGGCCAGCAGGCAGAGCCTCTCACAGAGCCCGTGTTGGACAGATACAGCAACAAGCAGATGGGAGCCGGGGGATGGGGGAGAGGAGGCAGAGAGAGGCAGGCAGGTGTACGATAATCTCTGATCCAGTTACATGGAACGACAATGACACCCAGCCATGTGGACACCCTGTGTGCTTCACAGGCCAACAGACTCAGCACCTCCTTAGCAGCTCCATTCCTCTCCCACAGACAGGTTCCACCTCCCCTTACACACACACACACACACACACATAGGTTCACACACTCCCCCATACACACATATTCTCTCACACACACAGCCTCACACAACCTCATACACCCTCACACACTCCTCACACACTCCTCACACACCCTCACTCACCCACACATACTCCTCACACACCTTCATACATCACTTGCACACTCCTCACACACTCCACAAACACATACACTCTTCACACCCTCACTCACACAATTTCTTCACACACACACACCCTCACACACACATACACACTCTTCATACCCTCACACACACACACCCTCACACACTCCTCACCTGCACACATACACACACACAATCACAGAGCCGACAGGAGTGAAGACACAGGAAACATGGGGACCCAGGGGCAGTGCTCACACACCAGGCATGGGCAGCATGTGGGAACAGCCTAGAGCCCAGCTGAGCTCAGTCACTGGACCTTCCACACACTGGGAGCCACAGGGACTCCTGGAAGCTCCCTGAGAAAAGGGAGACAGTGGAGGGACTCAGGGTGATCCACCTTGGTCCAGACCAAACCTCACTGCTCTGTAAAATCTGCCTCTATGACCAGTGAACGCCCCACAGGAGAGGGACCAGTATTCACAGTCAGTGAGGTTCCTTTTTGGTCAAAAACATTGAGGCTCGGCTCCAGATCTCCAGACACCTTTCCCTTCACCAAGGCGTCCACTCCCTGCTGTGGACCCAGGACAGAGGGGCAGCTCTTACCTTGACCACCCACCACGGTGCTGAGGAGGAGGACACAGAGTCTCTGGAGGGAGAGGTGTCTGCCCAGAGCCATCCTGACCCCACGTCCTCAAGGTCACAGCCCCAGCTGCAGGATCAGCCTGTGAGGAGGCGTCAGGGTGCCGACTGGGGTCTATATAGACCGTCCCCTACATCCTCCCTCCTGAGAGCCAATAGCAACACCTTTCACCATTTTAGGCACTATCGGAGGCTGCATCTGCCACTTTCTGAAGCTCAGACACCAATAAGCTTCTGAATCTTCAGCATCTCCTTATATGAGCAACATGGTCCTTTGACCTCCCGCTTCTGTGGTCCTGAGAGCTGGGTCCCACCACTGGGACTGGGGGAGAAAAAGTTCATCAAAAAGCATGAGTGCCTTTCTCTCCCCTGGTCACCCTGGTCAATATCTGCAGACTGTGAGATCTCACAGGGTCTGGGTGTGGAATCTGTTGATCCATGGAGAATAACTTTTGTAGAATCAAGTACTGATCTTCCCTGGCACTGAGCTTAAGGCGGAAACAGAGAACTACAAGAAGTCTTGAAATACAAGAGTATTTATCAGGTCAGCAGAAAATGAGGACCAGGAGTATAGGAATTCACGGGTGACTGTGAAGGCAAGAAGTGAGACCCATCAAGTTGGGGGGATCAGATTGCATGTCTTTTCCCGCCTCTCAGAATGATCTGGAGACTGAGTCCTGGAGCTCATGCCGACAAGCTCAGTCGTGTCTGACTCTTTGCAACCCATGGACTGTACCTTACCAGCCTCCTCTGTGCAATAGATTTCCCAGGCAAGAATACTGGAGGGGGTTGTCATTTCCTTCTAAAGGGATCTTTCTGACTCGAGGATCAAACCCACGTCTCCTGCATTGGCAGGCGGGTTCCCTATAGGGACATTCAGACATGTTAAATCTCTCTCCCTTTATTGCATTTCATTTTATGTGAAGTATCTCTTTCAGCTAGTCACTAAATGATGCTGACAGAGAGAAAGAGATTGCTATTAAAGGAAACAAAGAAAAAGGAGGAGTCGTCATTCATCTCTAGCCCACCAAAATAGGAGCAGGGATCTCTAGAAGAAAACATGGGGCTTCACTGCTAACTCAGCAGTAAAAGTCTGCCCACTAAACAAGAGACTTGGATTCGATCCCTGGGTCGGGAAGGTCCCCTGGAGAAGGAAATGGCGACCCACTCCAGTATTCTTGCCTGGAGAAAATCCGTGGACAGAAGGGCCTGGCTGGATACAGTTCATCGTGTCGAAATAAGTTAGACGCGACTAAGTGACTAAACAATGAAAACAAAAAGAAAATTATAGCTTAGAAAGACTAAAGTTTTCTAAACTTCTTTCTAAACTTTCTAATACATTTGTATTATAAACCATAACTAAAGAAGACACAAAATATAATTGAAGGGAACAGCTCCAGAGAGATGAAGAAATAGAAAGTCTTCTGCTACATGATCTCTGCAGGCCAGGGGCAAAGAAGGGTTAAGGGAAGCAGAGAAGAGAAGGGGGTTCATGCTGCTTGAAACCACCAATGAACCCACCTCCTCTACTCTGCATTTAAGAGGAAAGGTGGTGGCAAGAATGGAATCCCAGGTGGGTTGATGGGACAGATCCAAACAGAAGGGATGGTGTCCAGTGTAGTCACTGCTGACTTGTTCTGTTTCCACTCAACAGAGAAGTTCCCAGATGCTCCCCCAGAAGGTACCCCTGGGATGAATAGAGAGACTGAGAAGGGCCATAAGGGATGCAAGATAGAGCTCCCTCATTGAAATTCAATGTCTCTAATGTGCTGCCCCCTTTCCTCATGCCCCCTTAGGCTCAAGATTCCCATGATGCAGCCCTGTGGTCCAAGCAAGCCAACCTGAGGCCCTCTCACCCTGACTCCCTCTTTTCAGCCCAGAAGTGGAAGGAAGCATCTGTGACACACAGGCCCCAGAGTCCCCACCGGAGTTCAGAGACAGCTTCATTAGCCACCCATGGCCCACCTTAAGGTCTCAGCCTGGCCAACACCCAGGGCAGCTGCAGGTTAGTCCACAGCCCTGTCATATCCCCCACCAGAGGGACCCCTCATCCCAGTCAGCAGACACATCTTCTCTGTTCCGCCATGCCCGTCCTTCCTAGTTGACTTGGGAGAAAAGACAGTTGACACATGATTTTCTTCCTCTAAATATGCTAATATTTACCAATTATTTATGCAAGAATCACCTCCTTGTCATCCGGTCCTCTCACTCTCAGGCCCCATGACTGTACCTGACCCTGTCTCCTTCTATATCTGGAACTTTAACACATTAATGATAAAAATTATTATAAATATCAAAACCAAACTTTAAACTCAGTTGCTGAAGTAAGGCCAGGATCTGCTCAGCCACTTAAAATTGATGCTCTACTCCCTCTGGGCCCAGAGTCATCATTCCTTACCCAGTTATGGACTCCACACCGTCACCAGAAACCACCAGACAGACACCTAGAACATAGGACGTGCTTCCTGGGGTTCAGTCATCCCTCCCACAGGATGACACACGGATGCTTTTAGTGAACCAGGTACACATGGTCTCACCTTTGGATGGAGGTCTCACAGGTAAGATGCTGTTAGCGGCTCCAGATCCTTTTTGGAAAGGGATGGGCTATAAGGAGTGGCAAATTCAGGGCTGGCAGACTGTCCCCACAGCACCCTCTATCCCAGAGCTGGGGGTGCAGGGTTACATGGACCAACTCACCCTCGGATGAACCTACATCTTCTCTGACACATAAGGAAATCTTAGTGTCTAATCTTACCAAAGATTTGAAGGAGGAAAGTTTTAGGGAGGACACTAACCCAGCTGTGTCCACAACGAACATGAGAGAGTGCAGTACAGGGGTCAGGAGAACAGACTGGGGAGCCAGACTGCCTGGTCTTGACTCACAGTTTAGCTCCATGCCAGTGTGGGCTCTGAACAGGGTTCTTACACTCTCTGCTTAGTAAAAGGAGGGTTATGATCCTACCAAGATGACTGATTTTGGTGAGGATTAAGTGACTTGGCATTAGTATGTGATATTATAACACTAGTTAACAGTGGTACATGTCCTGATGCTGATGTGATCAGCCGTGGCCAACACCTTGCGAGCCCATGCCAGGTTCCGCTGTCCATGGAATTTTCCAGGCAAGAACAGTAGCACATAGTAGTAGTATTATGTACTACTGTTAACTTGCTTTCCTGATGGCTCAGATGGTAAAGAATCTGCCTGCAATGCAGGAGATCTGAGTTTGATCCCTGGGTCAGGAAGATCCTCTGGAGAAGGAAATGACAACCCACTTCGGTATTCTTGCCTGGGAAATCCCATGGACAGAGGAGCCTGGAGGGGCTACAGTCCATGGAGTCACAATGAGTTGGTCACAGCTGAGCAACACACACACACACACACACACACACACACACACACACACAGTGTTAGAGCAGCAGAGTTAGGGCATCTCCCACCATCTCAGCCCAGGAATCCCAGGACTCTAGAACAGGAATTCAGTTCTGTTACCTGGAGCTTTGACTGCGGCTGTCAGAACTCTCCCAGGAACCACATGCTGTGATGGTCCTTGGTGCCAACCAGCGTTGTGAGTCTCCCACACATCACTCCTTCTCTCTGTGCCCCATGTAACTGCTCAAGAACCTTACCATTGTGCCTTACCATTGGTGAGCTCTTGTGAATTAAGTTGTTTACTTGCTTATTTTACTTTATAAACATGGATGTACTTGGTAAAATATTTTGTGTCTAATTCACCTCCATATCCCCGATGCTTGGCTAACTAAAAATCGTAAATCATGTCTCTTGTATACCTGAATGAATGAATGTCAGCCTGGTAGTTTACACAAATCATTTCAATCAAAAAGAAATCTTTTGAGAAATTATTTAACTTGTTGTGAGGATGTAACAGCACATTGAAAGCTGTATCATTTGTTTTAATGATATTTCAATACTGTTAAATGGTCTGAGCTATACATGGTTCACTTCAACACCTGTCTGCAATGAATGCAGTAAATTTCAATATCTAGAAACAACCTAGCCCCAGTACAAGAGCAGTGCTGAGAGAAACAGCTCTAAACATGTATAAACGCTGCAAGTTTCTTTGTATATCTGAAGATAAAGAAGACAAACCACAGAACACTGACAGGTGAAGACCCTGGAGCCTCCTGTTCTGGTCTTAATCAGATATGGCCAAGTGGTCAGGATGTTTATGTATTTATCATTTGGCACATTTCCAATTCAAACCACACAAACTGTAACAGGAAGAAGTTTTGTTATAAAAAAGTTTAAACATCTTCCATGTTGAATTAGAAGTGCAGAAGTAAAAAGCAGAAAGAATCTTGTTCTTTTACTTAGGCTAACTATTTGTCCTTATGGATTCTAAAGCAATAAAATGTGTAGCATTATTGTTCCCAAATCACCATAAGAATATTGTGGTCAGAGGTTCAGTAATCTCTTTGCTAGAAAAGTTAATTACTAAACCTGCTTGCTTGAGGAAAATTTCCTCAGGACCAATCAGAGTGAGTAAAATAGAAAACATTATTAAATTAAAAAAGAGGTACACCACTCTATAGGACAATTATTAACTGAGTTGTTACACCAAAGCATTGGAGACCCCCTTCACCATCTGTGTTCCTTGCATGGATGGGACCAGGATTCATGAAGACTCCTTTACCAAAGACCACTTCATCACAAGGGCATGAAGGAAAGAGCAAAGTCATGAGCTGGCTGAGGTCCAGCCCATCATCTCTGTTCAGCCCTTCACAGTCTATAACCAGAATCATTGAACGAAGAGTGTGGCACTGAATTGGCCTCATTCATTCCTCCATAGTGCAACATCAGATATCCAGAGACCAGAGACGATCAAAGCTGCTAAATCAAAGACAAGCAGATTCTAAGTGGAGAGCATGCAGACCAAGGGCCCTTCCCTGCTGCTGTTGGAAAGGAAGAAGCCCTCCCACCCCAGACACCATCTGTGGGAGGAGAGACAAGAAGATGCCTCCTTAAATAGAGGAAAATCAGTCTCAGCAGGGAGCTTGAACTAGAAATGACAAGACAGTTATTACATTGAACCTGAGCTAGGTTAAGGGATAAATTTTAACTGGGAGAGTCTGTGTTAACATTATGGAACTATCAATCCACACAAACATCCCTTGCTAGTGCACAAGATGAAATCAGTGATAAAAACAGACAATATTACATTTATGTATATTTAAATTCTAGAGGACACGTTTTTAAGCCCATTTGAGAAAGAAAATTCATAAATCTTCTCTTGTTTTTAAATGCACAGAATTGTCACCTCTGTGAATTCTAATTCCTCCAGCTCAAAATTACTGGTGTGTTTATTTAATCTGTAAAACCTTGCTCACTGTCTCTAAAGTGGAGGCTTCTTGAGAGCAAGTATTGTGTCTTACTCTTCAATATCTCTTTAAAGTCAAGTAAAGACACATATAGAGAGCTTAACAAATAGTGGATAAATAAGGAAATGAATGCAGGAACAAATGCTGAAAATCACCCTGCAGTTAGTGATACCGAGTGGGGAGGGAGGTGGGGGGAGGGGAGACACGACTCTGACTGCTCCCACTCGGCACAGACAGAAGTGGAGTAAGGAGTCAGAGACACACCAGACGAAGGAACCAGATACAAAGGGCCTTCTTCAAATCTCACTCTGGGGAGGGTCTGATCACAGTTAATTTCTGCACAGAATTGTACCTCAGAAACTTCACCAAGGCAAGAAAATACTGACAGCACTGCTACCAAGGATGTGGCGTCAGTAGTAAAATTCATCAGATAGCTGTTTTTCTATCTCCCAGTGACTCATTCTGGGCAATGAAACGTGGGTGTTGTCACCTGTGTCACTTCTGAGTAGAGGCATGAAAACCCCTGTGACTCTCTAGTTTCTCTCTTTCCTGCCCCAGAAGCTGCGTGTTCCACGTGGTACACGTGTAAGCTAGTGGAGCCTCACTGACCACAGTACGTTTGCAGGTTGGTAATGAATGTGTGTATGCATGTGTGTGTTCCTTCTGAGATTTGGGAGTCAGTTGTTCCAGCATCAGAACAGAGCCTATTCTGAAGTCTTGAAAGGAAGACAAAATCTGTCACGTGGAGTAGGTACGTTCCTGGATCTCCTCTTCCTTCTGTGTCTTCATCCCAAGCTGCTCCCTCAGGTCTCACCTTGCTTCCTCTCTGGGCTTGGCTGGTTCCCAGTCACCATCTCTGACTGACCGACAGCTCGATCTAAGCTTCTGTTGGAGAGCACCCGCCCCTGGTGCAGCTCCTCTGCCCTCCACTTCAGTCTGTGCTGACAGCTGTGCTTCCATTTCCCCAGTTTCGTCTCTGAGCATTTCGGCCTTCATCTTTAGACAGCTATCTTTTGCTCTGAGTTAGTCAGTTCATCATCTTTGATCTTATTTTTACATTACACCAATCTTGTACTAATGAAAAGGAAGCATGTACTTTCTAAACCTCTTCAGTTTCTTCTGGATTTCCTGAACAAATCTGATTCCTGGATGTAGTGTTCTACGTAGTTAATTAATTTCTTCACCTTTGGGTAAGAAATAACTTTGCTGAATTTTTTTTCCCTCAACTGAAGACAATGGCACATTCAAAGCCTATCTCCCTGTGACCATGTTACTGAAAAGTATGTGTGTGGGGTCTGGCTGCTCACTGCTTAAAGGCCAGTAAACAGTTCAGGTTGGTGGAAAAGAAAGTTTGCTTTATTTCATACACTGGTAACTGGCAGAGACAGTGCCAGATATGTCCAAAGGCCAACCTTCACCCCCCATGACAAGCAGGGGGTGAGAGTTTTATAGACAAAGTGGTAGGGGGGTTACATGCAGAAATAGTACAGTCATCTTCTGATTAGCATCATCTTGGTTGTTTTCAATTCAGATCAGTTGCTGAGTTGTGTCCGACTCTTTGCTACCCCATGGACTACAGCATGCCAGCCTTCCTTGTCCATCACCAACTCCTGGAACTTGCTCAAACTCATGTCCATTGAGTCGGTGATGCCATCCAAAACATCCATTGGTTGTTTTAGGTACAGTTAATCATTAGTTCTTGGGTGTCCTTGTTCCCATTTCTTTGTGGCCAGTTCTCAGAATGTGGATGCTCAAGTCCTGGGTACAGTATGGTCATCATGCAGTTCACTACTCCACCTGGTGTTTTGTATCTACAAGACAGCTCATAGGATATGGCTCAGAATATTATCTATAAACCTTGAGAAAGAACTAAAGGTCCTTGACTGTGTTTAGTGACTACATTATTATTATTTAGTCTCCTCTGACTGTTTTCCTTTGTTTCCAAATTTCTCACATCTCCAATTAAACTTATTCTTTGACTTAAGTGTTCCACAGGCAAAAGGCAGGCAGAAGACACGGTGAGCGGGCAAGGATTATAGAGTCCTGCTCTGTTTCAACCACAGCCCTAGGGACCCCCTCGGGGCTAAGAAGGGGCTGGTGCAAGGAGAGGCTCTGAAGAACAAGCTTCATTAACTTCATGATTAATCCACCTTTGCTCAGAGCTGATGTAATTACCAACTGCAGAGCTATTGAGTTCTTGTGGGTGGTGATTCTTAAACCACTTCAACCTAAGGTTAGTGCCTCTGGAGTGGCACTCAGAGTTCAAAACTGAGTGATTGCTCAGACTCAAACTCTATGAACCGAGGCTCTATTGCATGTGGAGCTTTGGTGCAGCTGAGTCCTGCCTTCAGACCAGCCTAAGAACACTGGAAATGCAGCAAAATGTGTTCCTCCTTTCACATCAAAGACTCTGTGCACAGATCTCTTTTCCTTGGCATCGAACCTTCCCAACCTGGGCATGCTAACCAAAGTCCTGCAGTCTGCAGGCATTGTCTGAGGCCTTGCTGGGGCCCAGGATTGGGGTGAGGCCTGTGCCTGTGTATAAGCTCTATATTTCCCCTCTCTATAACTAGATTCCCAGCTAATATTTATTGAATGGCTGAATGGCATTGTACTAAATGTTGAAGAGAAATGTCTTAAATATAAAGAAATGTTTCTCAGAACATCATTTAGCTAATATTTTTGTTTCAAAGGCAACTGTTTCTGGCAATTAGCAAGGCAAAATTTGATTTTCAAAACAAGCAGCTTATAACAACAAATATGTCACAATGAGAACTACAAGTCTCTAAGGATACACAAGACAAACCACAAAGTACCTACATGTGGCTTCTTAACAAGTCTTAATCAAACCCAACTGAGGAGACAGGATATTCATATGACTTAGATTTAGATTCATATGATTCATATCATTGGCAGTTTTTTCATTAAAATCACACAGCAATATCACAGGAAGAAAATCTGCAACTAAAAAAGTACAGCTGTACCATTGATATGACATGAGGAAGGAGATGAGGTGCCAAAAGATTTCTTTGGCTTAAAATAACAGACAGCTTAATTAGTCTTTCACTTTTTGAAGGAGAGTCCTCTTGGGCTGATCGTGAAAGATGATGTGGAGGCCAGGACAGTTCAACTGTTCTGCAAAATAGTTGTAATTGTGAACTGATAATTTTGGATAATGTTGCTCTTTGAGTCCCTTCTTGTTATTTTTGTGAATCTACTGTAAGTTTTTATGTTTTTCTTGCCACATCACTCATGTAAAACATCTTAGAGGGACAACAGTATATACTACACTGATCACAAATTAATTCCAATGACACACAAAAGCTCTACCTTTTTATCCCCTTCTACACTTTTTGTTTTTGATGTCACAATTTACCTCTCTCTATATTGTATATCCACTAACAAAATATTTTTCTCTATAGCTGTTTTAATACTTTCTTTAGACTAAAGCTAACTGGTTATCAGACTGCCATATTACAGTGTTAGAGTATGCTGAGTTGGATTCAGTATTTACATTTACAAGTCTGTTGCATATTTTCACTTCTTTCATATAAAAATTAGTATCCTTCATTTAGTTTGAAGAAATCCCCTTAGCAATCTTGTAAGCCAAGCCTAATGTTGGTGAATCCCGTCAACTGTTGTTTGTTTGGAAAAGTCTTTATATCGTCTTCATTTATGAAAAACAACCTTCCTGAGAAAATTATTATTGGTTGGTAGGTTTTTTTTTCTTTTCATAAGTTTGAATATATCACCCTTTCTCTCCTGGACTCTCAGGTTTCTACTGAGAAGTCCACTGATATTTTTAAGGGGATTTCTTTTTTGTGAGCATTTACTTTTCTCTTGTTGTTTATAAAACTCTCTCTTTTTCTTGATTCAAGCAATGTATCTTGGGGATGATCATTTTGAATGAACTCCGAGGAGCGACCTATTAGCTACATGGACTTGGAAGTCTAAATCTCATCAGATTTGGGACTTACCTGGTATTATTTCTTTAAGTACAATCTCCGTCCGTTTCTCTTTCTCTTCTCCTTCCAGGACTCCAATAATGTGCAGGTTGTTTATATGAATGTTACCCTATATTTCACACAGGTTCTTTCACACTTTTTCATTCCTCCTTTTCTTTGTCCCCTGGCTGGGTAATCTCAATGGTCCTTCCTTCTAAGTTACATAGTCTTCTGCTGTTGTTGATGCTCTCTGTAGCATTTTCAATTGTGTTGCATTTCATTCATTGTAATCTTAAGCAACTGATCCAACCAGTCAATCCTAAAGGAAATCAGTCCCGAATGTTCATTGGAAGGACTGATGCTGAAGCTGAAACTCCAGTACTTTGGCCACTTGATGCCAAGAACTGACACATTTGAAAAGACCCTGATGCTGGAACAGATTGAAGGCAGGAGGAGAAGGGGACGACGGGGGATGAAATGGTTGGATGCCTCAACGGACATGATTTGGAGCAAGCTCTGGGAGTTGGTGATGGACAGGGAAGCCAGACTGCGACAGTCCATGGGGTCGCAAAGAGTAGGACACAACTGAGCCACTGAACTGCACTCAACTGAATCTTAAGCAGCTGAATTTCTGTTTGGTTCATTTTTCTGTTTCGTTCCTTCTCTTATTCTCTTTGCCTCACTGCAAAGCTTGAAGGATCTCTGTTCACTGACAGGGATTGAATCCAGACCACAGCAGTAAATGCATCAAATCATAACCACTAAACCATCAACAAATTCCCTGTTTACTTCCTTTTTTATTCCTTCTATCTCTGTTAAAAATTTACTCTGTGGAGTAACTCACCCTAGCTCGACAATTACTGAGCCTGAGCTCTAGGAACCGCAAAGCACAAATAGGAGGTGGCATGCTGCAACCCCTGAAGCCTGCGTGCCTAGAGCCTGTTCTCCACAATAAGACAAACCCGCGCGTAGAGAAGCCTGCTGTCCACAAAGAAGAGTAGGGCCTGCTTGCTGAAACTAGACAAAGCCCATGTCCAGCAACAGAGACCCAGTGCAACAAAAATTAAAAACAATAATAATGATGATGAGAAATATTTTAAATCTTATTTTGTTCATATATTGTCTTCTTGAATATAATAGTTTATCTGTGTTTCCTTGGAGTTCACTGAGCTTCTTGGTGTGTGTGCCTTATTTCATCATATGTCATCTATTTCATCACTTCCCAAGTGAATAGACCTGTGAGCTTCCCTGGGAGAAGCCCTGGGCATCTTCCCATCCCCAAGAACAGCCTAGAACTATGAAGACTGCAAGTGTGAGTGTAGGTTGAAGCCTTAGAAACCATCCAGAGTCATCAAGCAGGTAACCGGGTGGGTCCAGCTCACAACCAGGCCAGCACTCTCAGGGCTTAAATTAGTTCAGCAGCTTCTCCACATGTCCACAATGGACTTGGTGGGGGGGGCTGCAGGGAGTGTGCTGTGTAAATGTAATCTTTACTTGGCCACTTCTGCATCACAGCTCTCTCTAGCCTGAGGAATCGCAGCAGGATCACAATTACATTTTCAGTAGTAACCAGGTTAAAGCAATCTTGAAACATCTGAAAATAGATGTTTTCAAAAAAGCCCATTGGCTGAAATTCTTCCTCTAAGAGATCAGTCATATAAGATGCTTCCATCCACATCTCTGAAAAATAAATAGCCAACTGTTCCTGATCTTTCTGTCTATATCCATTCTTCTGGATCCACTCTGCCTAGGTCTCCACATTCTTGCCCTCTTGTCCAACCTGAACACAGGGTGTGGGTGAGTATCAGTTTGCCCTCCGTCAGCTTGGAGATATATATGAACTGATATAATTCACTTAGAAGGAGAGATCCTTGGAGAGACGAGAAATAGCAGCATCCTGAAGAAAGAGTAGGAAAAGATGGAGAGGAAAGAATGGATTTATAAGGATTGGATAATCGAATAGACATGGGAGATGAGCAAAGAGGTGTCTGTATCCACTAAAGGAATAAATGAGAGATGAAAAAGGAACAGGTAGTTATGTACAGTTAGATTTTTAATTGTCCTATGAACATTTAGGCAGGATAAGGAAAGCTGTATCCATTCTCTCCCCCAAGTCAGCCTTCCACTTTGAAACTCACATTCTGTCTGGTGTCAAGGAACAAGTTACAAACAGGTGATGTGACATCTCAGGGAGAGCACCAAGGAATGTTCAGGATTGTTTTTGTTCTTCCATGAGTTCATCTTGTTAGGAAGGAGGGTATGAATGTGGACCAAGTTTATATCCTTTCCTTAATAAGAGTGACCTGGAGCATTTGCGAGCTGGGGCAAAATCATCCTCTCATTAGCCTCTAAGACAGGTGAGAGAGCAGGGCAGCTCACTCATCTTGTATTTCCTTTGAGGAAAATGGTGTTTGAGGACCAACCTTCTAAAATCATTTGACATGAAGTTTGTTAAAGTAGCATCACAGCAAAAAGTTAATTTATTCAGAATATCTAATTTTGAGAAATTTTCACATAACACCATTAAAGGTCAGCTCTACTCTATTGAAATACAGGCAGTTAGAATATCTGAGGCTTCATCTCATATTTAATAAAGCATCATGGGAAAGTCACTGGGGATGTTCCCAGGGCACTGAATTCAACATCATCGTACCCAGGGTCCTCTTTCTGCCCCTGGAGCAGCCAAGGGCTCTCTCCTCCTTCCCCAGGACCAGCCACCTCTCTGGAGAAGTTCAGAGAAGAGCCTGTAAGAGTAAAGAGAAGTTTGATTAGAACTGAGACACAGGGATGGGACAGAGCCCTGTGGTGGAAGGAGTCAAGCAAGTGGTGATGACAAAGCATCCCTGGGACCCAGGTGTGGGCAGGGAGGCTCAGGGTATTTCACTTGAGTTACAGTGAGGATGGATCCCAGCTGTCCTCTCAGATCCAGTCCATGTGGTCTCTGGGGCCTCAGCACATGTGGAAATCCTGCATCGCAGGAGATCTGTGCTCACACAGGAGCTCTGGGAAGACTTGCTTCCAGGCCACACAATAGCAAGGATATAACCCGCAATGGTAAGAATCATAAAAAAGAATTTAAATGTTCTCCTTTCACAGGTGATAGATGTGAATTCTCATTAAGAGTGAGACTGGAGACAGGAAAAATCTGAATTCCTCACTCACAACCCGAGTGTGCTCTTGGCTGACTTGACTCCTGTTCCAAATGTCCACAAATAGTATCACAGGTGCAGCCACAGTTGGCCCATCCCCAGAGATCACATAGGCCCTCAGATGGAGAGTTACTCTCTTCTAGAGAATGAGTGCCTTCTCGCAGCTACTGAAATATCTGGAGCAAATTAGATCTTAGCTGATCACAAATTCTGAGTCTATGATCCACCACCATGGCTTAATGTTAAGGTCACCGTATATCAAAGACTTTGTATTTTTGAATGTTAACATATAAGCAGAGCTCATCTTAAATTATAAACATACTTCACCCAATTCAATACGTTTGTTTAAATCTCTACCTTTTATGTATCAGTTCAGTTCACTTCAGTCACTCAGTCGTATCCGACTCTCAGTGACACCATGGACTGCAGCACGCCAGGCTTCCCTGTCCATCACGAACTCCTGGAGCTTGCTCAAACTCATGTCCATTGCATTGGTGATGCCATTCAAATATCTCATCCTCTGTCATCCGCATCTCCTGCTTTCAAGCTTTCCCAGCATCAGGGTGTTTTCCAGTGAGTCAGTTCTTCGCATCATGGGGACTAAGTATTGGAATTTCAGCTTCAACATCAGTCCTTCCAATGACTATTCAGGACTGATTTTCCTTAGCACTGACTGGTTGGATCTCCTTGCAGCCCAAGGGACTCTCAAGAGTCTTCTCCCACACCACAGTTCAAAAGCATCAAATATTCAGTGCTCAGCCTTCTTTATGGTCCAACTCTCAGATCCATACATGACTACTGGAAAAAAAACAGAACTTTGACTAGACAGAACTTTGTCAGCAAAGTAATGTCTCTGCTTTTTTAATATGCTTTCTAGTTTGGTCATAGCTTTTCTTCCAAGGAGCAAGTGTCTTTTAATTTCATGGCTGCAGTCATCATATGCAGTGATTTTGGAGCCCTCCAAAATAAATTCTCTCACTGTTGTCACTGTTTCCCAGACTATTTGCCATGAAGTGGTGGGACAAGATGCCATGAACATAGTTTTCTGAATGTTGAGCTTGAAGCAAAGTTTTTCACTATCCTCTTTCATTTTCATGAGACTCTTTAGTTCTTCTTCACTTTCTGAAATAAGGGTGGTACCATCTGCATATCAGAGGTTATGCTATTTCTCCCATAATCTTGATTCCTGCTTGTGATTCATCCAGCCCAGCATTTTGCATGATGTACTCTGCATATAAGTTAAATGAGCAGGGTGACTTTATACAGCCTTGACATACTCCTTTCCCAATTTGGAACCAACCTGCTTTTCCATCTTCTGTTTTAACTGTTGTTTCTTGACCTGCATACAGATTTCTTAGGAGGCAGGTAAGGTGGCCAGGTATTCCCATCTCTTTCAGAATTTTCCACAGTTTATTCTGATCCACATTGTCAAGGGCTTTGGCATTGTTAATAAAGCAGAAATAGATGTTTTTCTGGAACTCTCTTGCTTTTTTGATGATCCAGCAAATTTTGGCAATTTGATCTTTTGTTCCTCTCTCTTTTCTAAATCCAGTTTGAACATCTAGAAGTTCATGGTTCATTACTGTTGAAGCCTGGCTTGGAGAATTTTGAGCACTAGTGTGCTAGTGTATGAGATGAGTGCAATTGTGCGGTAGTTTGAATGTTCTTTGGCATTGCCTTTCTTTGGGATTGGAATGAAAACTGACCTTTTCCAGTCCTGTGGCCACTGCTGGGTTTGCCAAATTTTCTGGCATATTGAGTGCAGCAGTTTCACAGCATCATCTTTTAGTATTTGAAATAGCTCAACTGAATTCCATCACCTCCACTAGTTTTATTCATGGTGATGCTTCCTAAGGCCCACTTGACTTTGCATTCCAGGGTGTCTGGCTCTAGGTGAGTGATCACAGCATCATGGTTATATGGGTAATGAGGGTCTTTTTTCTATAGGTCTTCTGTGTATTCTTGTCATCTCTTCTTAATATCTTCTGCTTCCGTTAGGTCTGTAATATTTCTGTCCTTTGTTGAGCCCATCTTTGCATGAAATGTTCCCTTGGTATCACTAATTTTCTTGAAGAGATCTCTAGTCTTTCCCATTCCATTGTTTTCTTCTGTTTCTTTGCATTGATCACTGAGGAAGGCTTCCTTATCTCTCCTTGCTATTCTTTGGAACTCTGCAAAAAATGGATATATCTTTCCTTTTCTCCTTTGTCTTTTGCTTCTCTTGTTTTCTCAGCTATTTGTAAGGCCTCCTCAGACAACCATTTTGCCTTTTTGCATTTCATTTCCATGGGGATGATCTTGATCCCTGCCTCCTGTACAATGTCACGAACCTCCATCCATAGTTCATCAGGCACTCTGCCTATCAGACGGAATCCCTTGAATCTATTTGTCACTTCCACTGTATAATCGTAAGGGATTTGATTTAGGTCATACCTGAATGGTCTAGTGGTTTTCCCCACTTTCTTCAATTTAAGTCTGAATTTGGCAATACGGAGTTCAAGATCTGAGCCACAGTCAGCTCCCAGTCTTGTTTTTGCTGATTGTATAGAGCATTTCCATCTTTGGCTGCAAAGAATATAATCAATCTGATTTTCGTGTTGACCATCTGGTGATGTCCATGTGCAGAGTCCTGTCTTGTGTTTTTGGAAGAGGGTATTTGCTATGACCAGTGCGTTCTCTCGGCAAAACTCTGTTAGACTTCGCCCTGCCTCATTGTGCACTCCAAGGCCAAATTTGCCTGTTACTCCAGGTATCTCTTGAGTGCCTAGTTTTGCATTCCAGTCCCTTATAATGAAAAGGACACCAATTTTGGGTGTTAGTTCTAAAAGTTCTTGTGGGTCTTCGTAGAACCACAGCTTCAGCTGTTTCAGCATTACTGATTCGGCATAGACCTGGATTACTCTGATATTGAATGATTTGCCTTCATGTATGAGACAGTGCAAAGATATTATTAAAACACTTGTTCCACCTTTGAATTTGGTTCACTTCAGTTCAGTCACTCAGTCATGTCTGACTCTTTGCGACCCCATGGACCACAGCACACTGTGCTTCCCTGTCCATTACCGACTCCCAGAGCTTGCTCAAACTCATATCCATCGAGTCAGTGATGCCATCCAGCCATCTCATCCTCTGTCATCCCCTTCTCTTCCTGCCTTCAATCTTTCCCAGGATCAGAGTCTTTTCTAAGGGGTCAGTTCTTCACATCAGGTTGCCAAGGTATTGGAGCTTCTACTTCAGCTCAGTCCTTCCAATGAATATTCAGGATTGATTTCCTTTCAATTGACTGGTTTCATCTCCTTGCCATCCAAGGGACTTTGAAGAGTCTTCTCCAACACTACAGTTCAAGCATCAATTCTTTGGCACTTAGCTTTCTTTATAAATATGCTCAATTAATCAATAAGTTTCTCCTTGGCCATGACACAATGCATGAGGGATCTTAGTTCCTTGAGCAGGGTTGGACCTGGGCTCTAGCAGTGAAAGTGCAGAATCCTAACCTCTGGACTGAAAGGAAATTCCATAATCTATAAATCTTAATGCAAGTATATCACATATAAAGTGAAGTTTATGTCACATTATGGAGACATAAATGCCAAAAGCAGAGTGATTCCTCACTCCCTGCAAGGAGTGTGACAGCATTAAATATGGCATATGGTCAAGATGATGCTACCAGATGTATGAGATTACCTATATTTTGAATCTCCAGGGAGGCTGGGCATTGAGGAGCACACATTCACTCTTTCCAGATAGAAAGATTTCAGGAGATCACCTGACCCCACTCACCCGTCTGAGAGGACCTCACTCCATCTTCCTTCTCTGGGGGCACTTCCTCCTCACTCCCCTGAGAGGCAGGAGGAGTTCCAGGCACTGGGACCTCTTCAACATCATCGTAATTTTCAGCAGGGACATCAGTCCTCTGATCTGGGGGTTCCAAGAGCACACAAGGGAGTGTATGAAACCACAGTAAGTGGGTTGGTCTGGGGAATACCTAAGATCCCTTCTGACCCAGAGTTTCTGAGTTTCTGAATACAGCCACCAGTCACTGCTTGGTTCAAAAGACTTTTTTCTCTAAGACCATGTTTCATTTTGATGTGTCCATAAGCCAAAACATGATTTTACATATCTTAATATTTTCTGGTGGAAACTACATATCTCAAAGCAACTCTTCCACCATTGAGCATTGCTAAAGTACTTTGACAAATTGCGCTTTACAGATGTTATTTTTTTTACACATTGTGTGCCTGTTGTGATTCCAGACACAGAGAGACCAGCCCCAATGTAAGACATCACAGAACAGCCAGAGAAGGAGAAGGAGAAGGAAGAACCCCATCTGGACACAAGGGATGCCTCTGGTCCATCAGAGGAAAGCTATTCCCTTTAAATCTCCTCTCTATAAGGGAAACTCTCCTCCCCAAAGCCAGTGGAGGGAGGTCCACCTCTGTTTCCTGGAGTGGATCTGTAGTCTCTGTTTTCCTCACCATCTCTGGTGTAATACGGCCGTTTAATCAGTGAGTCATCTGACAGGAAACCTCATGTGGAGACAAACATCACACAACACACAGAATGACCCTCCCCACACCCACAGGACCTGTGTTAAGGCTGAGAAGGGACAGGCCTGGCTTCTGCAGTGTAGACAGAGGCTGGGAGATCACGGGGCTCTGAGAGGCCATCCTGCCACTTTGGAGTCTCTGTGAGACTGGGGCACACATCAGGTCTGCACATGCTGAGAAGATGCTCACAGCCAGCGGGTGGTGACAACCAGAGGCCCCAGGAGGGCAGACAGAGACACTCACCTGGGCTGCCCAGACCTTCCTTCGGTGTCACAAGGTAATTGAGCTCCTCATACACAGCTTCAGCAAGAGCATCTTCATAGCTGGATAAGGCTGAGAGATTCCCCAGCAGGTAAGAGAAGACGCCCCAGGCACCCTGGTCCAGCACACCCACCCTTCCTCTCCCTGGTGCTCACACGGGGGCTGCCAGGACCTCAGCATCGTCTCCCACCACGTGCACCATGTCAGTACCTTCTCCCCTCCCCTGAATACAGCTCAGCGCCAACTGTGTCTGGTCTCACAGGAGAGGCCATGACTTATGAGAGTTCACGCCCCAGCCCTCTGTCTACTCAGCCCTGAGAGCTCAGCACGGAGCACATGGAGTCTGCAACTCAGAGCAGAGACCTGGCCCAGGCTCCCCTCCTCACACCTGCCCCATCTCCTGCCTCCACACACGCTCCCTGGTCCCCAGCTCCCCCTGCAGCCCACCTCTGCCCTCTGCTCTCCATCTGAGCAGCTGAGTCACCAGGATGATGAGGACCAGGAAGAGAAGGGCTCCCAGGATGAGGCAGAGGACCCCAGGCAGGGAGAAGATGCCAGGGAGAGGATTTGAGGTTGTTCTGGTCCCTAAGGAGAACAGGAAAAAGGGCTGGAGATAGTCTTGGGCACAGAGAAATCCCCTGTGTCAGCATTTTCAGGAGCTCCAGACAACGGTGTCCCAGCTTCAGACAGTGTCAGGGCTCCCCCGGGTTTCGTCCTGAGACAAGTCAACTCCACTCTGGCCAGTGTGGCCCCGAGGCATAGCTGGCGATTGTTAGGGAGCTGCCCTGCCAAGACAGCCTCTGAGGACCCAGCTCATCCCTTCTCCTTGGGCTTCAGGAGACAAAGCATCAAACAGCCCAGGGACCCACACCTCACTGATGAGGAGCAACACTTAAGGGCAGGTGGAAATTCCTTAGATTTTACAACATGGGAACCAGACTTCTTTGGACCCCGGGCATGAGAACTTTGACTCTGGGCATCAAGGCAGGGGATTTCCCCAGTGTAATGCCCCGGCTCCTCCCCAACAGCCACAGCTCCTCAGCCTCTTTCCTCTTTTGAGTTGTCAGGGAGCCCACAGAACAGGTCGCCAGTATTTGAGTATTCTCTCCTGCCCAGGCATGGATCACAGTACCTGCTTTTGTCGCGGGCAATGTTGTCCTTACACCTAAAGAGAAAAACAGCAGTGTGAGGAAGAAAAATTGGCCAGAACGCAAGGCAAACCATTTTTCCCTCCTGAGCCTGAAATCACCCCTCAGTTTCCACAACAGCAGTCTCCAGTCCTCCCAGCGCTCCGGTCGTAGATCACAGCCCCAGCACCCGGACACTCTCTGAACACAAACTCCACACCACCCCTGGCCCATCCCACTGCCCCTGCACTGCCCCAGCTCACCCAGGACAGACCCCGCGCCCCTCACTCACCAGAGCACCTCACACCAGCATCCTCCTCATGCTTGCAGTCGCTCTGCCCCCAGGGATCCGCAGCACAGTCCCACAGGGAGGACTCCCGGCCCCCGCACCGCACCTCGTCCAGCCAGATGCTCCCGTTTCCAGGGCCAAACGCCGCGGCCCGCACGGCTTCCAGGGCCGGGCCACAGCCCAGCTGCTGACACACCACCTCGGCCTCTGCCAGGCTCCAGGAGTCATCACACACGGTGCCCCAGGAGCCGCTGTGCCAGACCTCCACCCGCCCTGAGCACTCGCGGTCTCCTCCCCTGAGCCGGAGCTTCTCTCTGTCTGAAAAGGCAGCAGCCCCTCCTGTGACTCCCCTGGTGGGAGGAAGGAGCCCCTGGGAGCCCTGGGGAGGGGGCAGGGCTGAGGTACCTGTGCAGGGGGCAGCAGCTGGACAGCTCTTGGGTCTTCTTCCTGCAAACAACAGGGAAACACTGGATCAGGAACAGCTGGGGGCAAGTAGTCTTGCCCCAAATAAGATTATCTAAGGTCTGACTCAGTGCAAAGGACACATGAAAACACAGGTTCATTATCTCCTGGGCTGAAACATTCACTGCATCTGATCACCAGCTGAAATTACTTTAAATATTTACCTGTTAATCAGTCTTCACATCCCACAGCAAATATAAACACAGACATCTACGAATGTACACACCCCTCTGAATGAAAGTTCCACTAGAGGAAGGACCTTGTGTATCTTATATATGCCATGTTTCTGCTGTTAGGACAGTGCCTGCACATTGTATGCACTCATTCAAGAAATATCTATGGAAAACCATTTCTAAATACCATATAGGGGCTGGATAAATATTTATTAAATGAATGAATAGACAAATAAAATTCAGTGAAATAAAATTTGTTTTTCTTAAATTCATACTAATCAGTGAAATAGTAAACCAAATATACATTCATGGTAACAGTCTATGATAATAGTTCATATTAAAAATAATCAGTCCAGAAGCACAGAGTCAATTTATATTCAAAATCTCATGTACATAATTTTAATGGAAAATTATTAGATAGATTATAAACTACTCTTACCTATTATTCAATGTGACAAGTGGGCAAGTGAAGACTACTGTTGTAAAAGGAAACTCTCTTTTCAAAATTTATTTTTAATTGGAAGATAATTGTTCCACAATGTAGTGTTGGTTATGTGCGTGTGTGTGTTAGTTGCTCAGTCATGTCCAACTCTTTGTGACCCCATGGACTGCAGCCCACCAGGCTCCTCTGTCCATAGGATTTTCCAGAGAAGAATACTGGAGTGGATTGCTATTCCCTTCTCCACTAGATCTTCCCTACCCAGGAATCAAACCCAGGTCTCCCGCACTACAGGCAGTTTCTTTGCTCTCTGAGCCACCAGAAAAGCCCGTAGTGTTGGTTAGGAATCTTTTTTTTTTTTTTAATGAGTAATGTGATTTTATTTTATTTATTTATTTTTATTATTTTTTTCCATTTATTTTTATTAGTTGGAGGATAATTACTAACATGGAATTTAGAAAGATGGTAACGATAACCCTATATTCAAAACAGAAAAAAGAGACACAGATGTACAGAACAGTCTTTTGGACTCTGTGGGAGAAGGCGAGGGTGGGATATTTCGAGAGAACAGCATTGAAACATGTATATTATCTAGGGTGAAACAGATCACTAGCCCAGGTTGGATGCATGAGACAAGTGCTTGGGCCTGGTGCACTGGGAAGACCCAGAGGGATCGGGTAGAGAGGGAGGTGGGAGGGGGGATTGGGATGGGGAATACATGTAAATCCATGGTTAGGAATCTCTTAAAAAGAAATTTCCTTTCCTGTGTACTTACAGGAAAGACTTAGTAGAATTCTGAGAAGATATATGTACACATATATGTACACACTGAGTAAGCCAGAAATTTTTGCAATAGTCAAAAAAAGCCTATCAAGAAAAATTTGTATTGAGTAGATGCAGAAATAATAAACAAAAGACTGAAAATATATATAAAAGAATTGAAGCTGAGAGAAATAACTATAAATTCAAAAAAACAGAAGGGTAAATAGTACCCGTCATAAAGTATCAATATTTATATATTCTTTCCAGATCATCCTATCAAAACTCCTACCCGCTTTATGCAGAGAACCTCTGAGAAAACGATGGCAGGAGCTCTGTGAGCGGGTTGCTCATTCTCATGGTCAAAGATTTTACCACCTCTCAATTCACGGGGTTTCATTGTAGGAAAAATATCATCAATAAAAGGTCTCATAGTTTAATGCCTCTTTGGCCTTCAAATGAAAAAGACAAAGAGATGAGCAAAGAGAGGCAAGGAAGGGAGTGAGCCTCTGCTTTTGAAGTATCTGTTCCCACATTCTCTTAGCTATGGGTTTCAGGCAACATCCAGCATATCATTCAAGGTGTACCTGAATGAGGTGTGTGTGTTTGTGTATGTGGAGGGGGAGGGAAGGAGAGAGAGAAACAGAGAGAGAAATGTTGAAGGAATAAGGTGCTATGGTTTGACTATTTGTCGCCCTCACCAACATTTATTTATTTCATTCAAAATTTATTGCTGAAATCTTAATTCCCAATGTAACAGTATTTAGTGGTGGAGACTTCTCAAACTCTTCCAAAAACAGAAGAAAGGAACACTTCCAAATTCATTTTATGAGGCCAACATTAATCTCACACCAAAGCCAGATAAGGACACCATGAGAAAAGAAAATTACAGGCTAATACTCTGATAAATATAGGTGCAAAAATAATCAACAAAATATCAGAAAACTGAATTTGACAATACATTAAAAGAATCATACAAAAAAAAAATCATACACCATGATCAAGTGATATTTTTTCCAAGGATGCAAGGATAGTTCAACATTCACAAATTAATCAATGTGATACACCAAATAAACAAAATGAAGGTAAAAATCATATCCTTAAAGGATGCAGAAAAGGTGTCTGACAAATTCAGCATCCACTTACGGTAAAAATTCTTTTACAAAGTAGGTATAGAAGGATTGCATCTCAACATAATTAAGGCCATATGAAAAGTACACAGCTAACATCATACTTGATTGTACAAAACCAAAAGCTCTTCCTCTGAAATCAGACACAAGACAAAAATGTCTACTCTCACCACTTTTATTCAACTTAGTTTTGGTAGTCCTATCCAGATCCATCAGGCAATAAAAAGAAAATCAAGACATCCAAATCTGAAAGGAAGAGGCAAAACTGACACTCTAGCACATTGAAAAGTGAAAGTGTTAGTCACTCAGTCGTGTCTGACTCTTTGTGACCCCAAGGCCTGCAGCCTGCCAGGCTTCTCTGTCCATTGGGATTCTCTGGGCAAGAAATCTGGAGTGGGTTGCCATTCCCTCCTCCAAGGGATCTTCCTGACCCAGGGACTGAACCCAGGTCTCTTGCATTGCAGACAGATTCTTTACCATCAGAGTCATGAGGAAAGAAACCCCCTTACATGATATTGTATGTAGAAAACACTAAAGACGTCACCAAAAATATGAGAACTAATACACTCAGCAAAGTTGTAGAAAGAAAAATCTGTATACAAAAATAATATGCATTTCTTTACACCAACAACAAACTGTTATAAGAGAAACTGAGAAAACAATTCTATTTACATTTGCATGAAAATGAATAAAATATCTAGGAATAAATTTAACCAAGCAGGTGAAAGAACTGTACACTGAAAACTATAAGACACTGATGAAAGACACTGAAGATGACTCAAATAAATGGAAAGATATTCTGTGCTCACGGATTGGAAGATCTAATATTATTAATATGCCCATTCTACCCAAAGCAATCTACAGATTCACTGCAATCCTTATCAAAATTCCACTGGAAATTATCACAGATACAGAAGAAACAATCCTAAAATTTGCATGGAACCACAAAAGATGCTGAATACCAAAGCAATCTTTTTTTTTCCTTTTTTTCCCAATTATTTTTATTAGCTGGAAAATAATTACTTTACAATATTGTAGTGGTTTTTGCCATACATTGACATGAATCAGCCATGGATTTACATGTGTTCCCCATCCTGAACCCCCCGCCCACCTCCCTCCCCATCCCATCCCTCTGGGTCATCCCAGTGCACCAACCCCGAGCACTTGTCTCATGCATCCAACCTGGACTGGCTATCTGTTTCACACTTGATAATATGCATGTTTCGATGCTGTTCTCTCAGATCATCCTACCCGAGGTGGATGATACTGGAGCCCATTATACAGAGTGAAGTAAGCCAGAAAGAAAAACACCAATACAGTATACTAACGCATATATATGGAATTTAGAAAGATGGTAACGATAATCCTATATACAAAACAGAAAAAGAGACACAGTTGTATAGAACAAAGCAATCTTGAGAAAGAATAACAAAGCTAGAGGTGTCATGCTTCCTGATTTTAAACTATATTACAAAGCTATATTAATCAAAACAGTATGTTCTTGGTATAAAAATGGACACAGAGATCAATGGAACAGAATAGAGAGCCCATAAATAAACCCACATTTCAATGGTCAATTAATTTTCAACAAAGAAGCCAAGAATATACAGTGGGAAAAGGACAGTTTTTTTAGTAAATGGCATGGGGAAAACTGGACAGCCACATGCAAAAAATGAAACTGGACCACTATCTTACACCATTCACAAATATTAACTCAAAACAGATTAAAGACTTGATCACAAGTCATGAAGCCATAAAATTTCTACAGGAAAAAAACAGAAAGTAAAATCCTTGACACCAGTCTTTGTGATGATTTTTTTGGATTTGACACCAAAAGCAAAGGGAACAAGAGTAAAAACAAGCAGTTGTGATGACATAAGGCTAAAAATCTTCTGCCCAATTAAGGAAACCATCACCAAAATGAAAAAGCAACCTATGGAATTGGAGAAAATATTTGCATATTATATTTCTGGTAAGGATTATTATCCAAAATACACAAAGAAGTCATACAACTCAGTTGCAAAAAAAAAAAAAATCTGATTTTTAAAAAATGGGCAGAGAACCTGAATAGACATTTTTTTAAAGAATACATACAACTTGCCAATAGGTACATGAAAACGTGCTCAACAATATTAATCATCAGAAAATACAAATCAAAAGCATAATGAGATATCACCTCATATACTCTGGAAAGGCTTTTATCAAAAAGAAGAAATAACAGGCGTTGAGGAGAATATAAAGAGACAGGAAAGCTTTTGCACAGTTAGAGGGGATGTAAGTTGACGCAGCCCCTATGGAAACAGTATTGAGGTGCATCAAAAATTAAAAATAGAACTGCCATATGATTTAGGAATTTCACTTTGAAGTATTTATCTGAAGGAAACAAACACACTAACTTGAAAACCCAGTGTTCACTGCAGCAACATATGTTCAGTTGCTAGGTTGTGTCTGACTCTTTGCAACCCCATGGACTGCAGCATGCCAGGCTCCTCTGTCCTTCACTATCTCCCAAAGTTTGCTCAAATTCATGTCCACTGAAATGGTGATGCTATCTAACTATCTCATCCTCTGTGGCCCCCTTCTTCTTTTGCCTTCAGTATTTCCCAGCATTAGGATCTTTTCCAATGAGTCAGCTCTTCTCATCAGGTGGCCAAAGTATTGGAGCTTCAGCTTCAGCATCAGTCCTTCCAGTGAATAGTCAGGGTTGATTTCCTTTAAGATTGATTGCTTTGATCTACTTGCTGCCCAAATGACTCTCAATTCAATTGTGGCATCCAAGCACCACAATTCAAAAGAATTAACTCTTTGGCATTTAGCTTCTTCTACAACCCAGCTCTCATGGTCAGAGATGACTACTGGAAAAAATATAGCTTTGACTATATGGACCTTTGTCAGCAAAGCGATGTCTCTGCTTTTTAACACTCTGTCTAGGTTTGTCACAGAGGAGCAAGCCTCTTTTAATCTCATGGCTGCAGTCACCGTCGGCAGTGATTTGGGAGTCCAAGAGAAGAAAATCTGTCACTGTTTCTATTTTCTCCCCTTTTATTTGCCATGAAGGGCTGATGATCTTAGTTTTTGGAATGTTGAATGTTGAGCTGTAAGCCAGCTTTTTCACTCTCCTCTTCCACCCTCAACAAGAGGCTCTTTAGTTCCTCTTCATTTTCTGCCATTAGAGTGGTATCATCTGCATATCTGAGGTTGTTGATATTTCTCACAGCAATCTTGATTCCAGCTTGTGATTCTTCCAGCCAGGCATTTCCTATGATGTCCTCTGCATATAAGTTAAATAAACAGGTGGCAATATACAGCCTTGATGAACTCTTTTCCCAATTTGGAACCGGTCGGTTGTTTCATGTCCAGTTCCAACTGCTGCTTTTTGACCTGCATACAGGTTTCCCAGGAGGCAGGTAAGGTGCTCTGGTATTCTCATCTCTTTAAAAATTTTCCACAGTTCATTGTGATCCACATGGTCAAAGGCTTTATGTAGTCAATGAAGCAGATGTTTTTCTGGAATTCTCTGGCTTACTCTACGATCCACCAAATGTTGGCAATTTGATCTCTGGTTTCTCTGCCTTTTCTAAACCCAGGTTGTACATCTTGGAAGTTCTCAGTTCACTTACTGCTGAAGCCTAGCTTCAAAGACTAAGCATGACCTTGTCAGCATGTGAAATGAGCCCAAACGTGAGGTAGTTTGACCATTGCCCTTCTTTGAGATTGAAATGAAAACTGACCTTCTCCAGTCGTGTGGCCACTAATGAATCTTCCAAATTTGCTGATGTTTGACTGAAGCACTTTAACAGCATTACCTTTTAGTATTTTATAGCAATATATATGAGTCAAACAATGTAACTCTTCACTAATGAATGAATAAAGAAAATGTAATATAGACATATATCCGCCCATAAAAAAGAAGAAAATCTTGCCAGTTTCAACAACATGGATGGACCTTGAGGGCATTATGCTAAGTGAAACAAATCAGACAGAGAAAGAAAAATACCATATAATCTCATTTATATTTGTAATCTTAAAACAAAAAGCAAGTTCAGAGATGCTGAGTAGATGGTGACTGCAGAGGTGGGGGATTTGGTGTGGGCAAAGGTAATCAAAAGGTATAAATTTGAATTATAAAATTAATAGGTGAAGAGATATAACATACAGCATGGTGACTATAGTGAATACTGTATTGTCTATTTGAAAGATGGTGAGAAAATACATCTTAAACATTCTCATCAGGTAAGAAAAATATGTAACTATATATATGGATATATATATATGATATATATATAGATATAACTAGACTTACTGTAGTGATCATTTATCAATACACACAAACATATAAGCATTCTGTTGTACACAGCAAAAAATATGTTGTACCAATAATATCAATTAAAAATTTTTAATAAAGTAAGTTTGGAACATGTAGATTAAATTTGCTCCATCCAAACTTCATTTTATAAACTCAACTTAAACCCATCACTTAGATTTTAAATTAAAAAAAAAAAATATCAAATCTCACTAATAACATCCTACAGGGTTGGGACAGACACAGAAAGAGACATAAGTCACCTGCACATGAGATGTAGGCTTCCTCCTTTGGAGAGCATGAACTGAATTTCCATGGGCCAGAAGGACACTGCCAGAGAGAGGTATCAGTTTTCCGACACTGAATTAAATCTACCCACCGGGGTCTAGAACCTTCCCTGAGACCAACAGAGGTGTTGACACTTCCACTGTCCCCACAGCCAAGCTGTCTGCAGATGATGGACACGGTGACCTCATCCATGGGGCTGCGGCAGACACTGCCCCAGGTCCCGTTGTAGAAAACTTCCAGCCACCCAGCACACTGCTGGTCCTCGCTCACCATCCTGAGGGCCAGGAACTCTAAGATCGAAATGGAGAAGACAGGACACAGTGAGCCCTGCACTCAGTGCTCCGGGTTTTCCTCTCTCCTAGAAACTGTGAACACGCATCTGTGACCCAGTTGAGGAAGTAAATCCATTAGATGACCAGAGTTAAACTTGTTTCCTTTTTACTTGACTTTGTCCATTTGTGTCTGTCTTTCTAAATATTTCTACCACCCTGATGTGGTGAATATAAACTGTGAGGAAGACCAACCTGGACACCTGCAGGGAGAGGGAGCTGACTCCTGCTTCCTGACAAAACATCTAAAGAGTGTATGAAAGGGATGTGATGTGGAAAGTGTGGAGGCAGATAGAATAATGGACCTGTGACTATTTCCTTATCTGGCAAAGGGGACTTTGCATATGTGATTAAGGTATGGACCTTGGGATGGTAAGATTAACCTGAAATATGGTGGATTAACCACCTGAGCACCGTATAATCACATTCTTAGACTCACTATCCTTTAAAGTGGAATCCTTTTCCTCGTTCTGGCTAGAGTAAAATGTGAATATGGATAATGGTTAGAGGGGTGGAGTTTTGCTGTTCTGATGATGAACAGAAGGGGGTTATGAATGAAGGAAGGCAGGCAGTTTCCAGAAGCTTGAAAAGACAGGAAACAGATTCATTCCCAGAGGCTCAGAAGTGATGTGGCCCTGCTGAAACGTTTATCACAGTCCAGTGGGATCCCTGCTGGATATCTAAGCTACAGAAGTGTAAGGAAATAAATATGTTGTTTTAAACCATTAACAATGTGGCAATTTGTCATAGAACAAACAAAAACTAGCACAGTGGCTTTAAGATTTCTCTACCATATGTACCAGAAGGGTGAGCCGTGATTTCAAGAAAAACTGTGAGAAAAGGCTCTGTCAGGAAACACTATGGAGAAGAAAAGACCAGAATCTCCCCTGCTGCAGGAGGCAGTGAAAGGACCTTGTCTCCACATCTGCTGGAAAGACGTGCTCCACGGGAGGAAGCCTCCTTCTCTGGTCCTTGCAGCATCTCTCCCTCAGGGATCAGATCCCCTTTCTTCAGGGCCCCACCCCTCCCCCAGCCTGTGGACAGCCTGCAGCACAGACCTGAGCAGATGACCCCCACGTCCTCCTTGTGTCTGCAGTCGTGCCATCCCCAGGCCCGGGAAGGGCACTTCCACACATGGGACTCCTTTCCTGTGCAGTTCAGGTCGTCCAGCCAGATGGGCCCTGATCCTGCCCCAAAGTGAGCTGACCCCGTGGCATTGAGGGCGTCTCCACAGCCCAGCTGCCTGCACACCACGCGGGCATCGTCCAGGTCCCAGCCGTCATCACAGATGGTGCCCCAGGAGCCCTGGTCAAAGATCTCCACTCTCCCGGCGCAGGGACCGCCCCCGTCCACCAGGCGGAGCTGTCTGCTGTCTGAGGAGAGAGAAATGGGACAATGGGGCCGTGACCTGGGGAATGAGAAGGGTCTTCTGTCCTGTGGGACCCTCACCTGAGCAGTAGGGGGCGCTCTCCTCTGAGGATGCAGAGCCTCTTGGTTCAGACACAAAGCGGTTGCACTGGGGCAGCACCTGGGTCTGGTTTCCTGAAGAAACAGCGATGATTAGAGGGTTGGGAGGATTAAAGAACAGGAAAGTCAGTTAAACTAAATAATTTTTAGGAGAGGAGGAGAGTTTGGGGGAAAATGGATGCATGTATATGTATGGCCGACTCCCTGGCTGTTTACCTGAAATTACAACAACATTGTTAATCGGCTATACCCCATACAAAGTAAAAAGTTCAAAAGAAAAAAAAAATTTTTTTAATAGTGACCTAGTGATGGAGCTGAGATGAAAGCTGTAAGATACCAGTGAAGTTATAATCTTAGTGTTCTCTTTCTCTGTGAAGAGCCCTGGTCCTGACAATGGCACAAGTCCTCTTTTAAGTCAAACTTTGCCCTAAGAATGAGTTAAATAATTTGTTTTATCCTTAAGTCTATCCCTTAAATAGAAGAAGCAAAATAAAATCATTTCTGAAGGAGTTGTACAATTTTTTATCTACAATGTTTGTGATTTTAAAAATACTTATATAAAAGACATCTCATGGAAAACCAAGAGGAAAAAGAAACATTAAAAAATTTCCCAGGGTATTTGGCTCTTAAAGTTACCTGACAGAGAATTTATTTTATTTAATTTTATTAATTTTTATTTGCATATAATCACTTTACAATGTTGTGGTAGCTTCTGCTGTACAGCAAATTTAGTAAGTTATATATATACATATGGGCTTCCTAGGTGACCCAGTGGTAAAGAATCTGCCTGCCAAACAGGAGACTGCAGTTGCATCACTGGGTTGGGAAGAGCCTTTGGACACAAAAATGGCAACCCACTCCAGTATTCTTGCCTGAGAAATCCTATGGACAAAGGAGCATGGCAGTCCATGAGGTCACAGAAGAGTCAGACACAACTCAGTGACTAAACAACAACAACTACACACACACACACACACACACACATATATATATATGTCCCCTCTTTCTTGGATTCACTTCCTATTTAGGTCACCATGGATCACTGAGTAGAGTTCCCTGTGCTATAAAATAGGTTATTATTTATCTACTTATGTGTGCATGCATGCTAAGTCACTTCAGTCGTGTCTGACTCTGTGACACTATGGATTGTGGCCCATCAGGCTCCATGTCTATGGGATTCTCCAGGCAATATCTATTTTATACTTAGTATCAATTGTGTAGGGCTTCAGAGTCTGGTGGCTGAGACAGTAAAGAATCCCCCTGCATTGCGGGAAACCTGGCTTTGATCCTTGGGTTGGAATGTCCCCTGGAAAAGGGCATGACAACCCACAGTAGTTGTACCAATTTACATATGTAGGAGGATTCCCTTTCCTGCACATCCACTCCAGCATTTATTCTTTGTGGATTTTTAAATGATAGACATTCTAACTGGTGTGAAGTATTCTGACTGTAGTCTTGACTTGCATCTCTCTAATAATTAGAGATGTTGCATTTGTTAGCCATCTGTATGTCAGGAAAAATGTCTATTTAGGTCTTTTTCCCATTTTTTCATTGGTTTGTTTGGTTTGTTGATATTGAGTTGTTTGTGTCTTTTGAAGACTAACCCCTTATTAGTTGCTTCATTTGCAAATGTTTTGTCCCATTTTGAGAGTTGTCTTTTTGCCCTGTTTATGGTTTCCTTTGATATGTAAAAGCTTTTAAGTTTAATTAGGTCCTTTTTTAAAAAAAATTTTTTTTGTTTTTATTTTCTTTAGGAGGTTGATCAAAAAAGATCTTGTTGCAATTTATGTCAAAGAATGTTCTGCCTATGTTTTCCTCTGAGAGTTTTATAGTCTGACAGAGAATTTAAATAGCCATGATTCAACTGCACAAAGAATTAATTAACATGATGTGTATCTTGGCAGAGAAATGATAACAAAAACAAATGAAAATTCTACAGCTGAAAAAGTTAACAGCTGAAATTAAGGACTAGAGAATGAGTGTATCAGCACATTTGATCAGCATAAAGTAGAAATAGTAAAATGGAAGATCAGAGGATAAATATTCCTCTCTTTAGAAATGCTGGTCATATGGTAAGTGCCTAGTTAATAATGCTATATAACAAAATCTCCACCCAATCTTAGCAGCTGAAGGAATTTATTTTTTAATTTTGCTCATGATTTCCTGGGTCAGTAACTTGGGAAAGACTCAACTCAGCAGTTCTATCTTTGGGGTTTCTCATGTGGTTGCACTTAGATGTCATCTGGGGCTGACATCTCTAAAGATTTGAGTGTACTGTATTATGTAAGGAAATTCCCAGAAGTATTTTTGTTGTTGTTGGGAGGGAGGGATAAAGGAGCATCATGTCTGCAACCTAATCCAGAAAGATTTTACATACTCAGGGAAAAACAGGGCAGGAGAGGGACAAATAAGGAGAGAAAGGGAAAGCTAGAACAAGAGAGAGAGAGAAAACAAAGAAAGAGGGATGAAAGCAAAATACTAATCTAACATTTGGGGAATCCAGGTCAAGTTCAGAGAGAATTCATTCCTAGAAAACCTTCACTAAAGGAAATACTAATAACATCAAACCCATAAAATGCCTAGGAGAAAACCTAGTTAAACATGTGCAAAACATCTGAGAGAAATTCAAGACCTAACTCAATGAAGGGATATATTTTGTCAGTGAATTGGGAAACTCAATGTTGTCAAAGTCAGTCATTCTCAAATTTATATACAGATTAAATCTAACCTCAATCAAATTCCCTTGTGCAGGTGTGTGTCTGAAACATGACAAACTGATTCAAACTTTATGTTGCTATTGTTCAGTCACTCAGTCGTGTCCCACTCTTTGTGACCCCAAGGACTGCGGCACACCAGGCTTCCCTGTCCATCATCAACTCCCGGAGCTTGCTCAAACTCATGTCCTTTGAGTCAGTGATGCCATCCAACCATCTCATCCTCTGTCATCCCTTTCTCCTCCTGCCTTCTGTCTTTCCTAGCATCAGGGTCTTTTCTAGTGAGTCAACTCTTTGCATCAGGTGGCCAAAGTACTGGAGCTTCAAAAATGTATACAAAATACAAAAACCAAGAATGACCAAAGCAGTAGGCAAGAAAAGCAACAACATAACTTCTTTAAATTAAAGTTGCCCAGACTTACTATGTGTGCTTAGTCAGTCAGTCGTGTCCAACTCTTTGTGACCCAATAGACTATAGCCCGCCAGGCTCCTCTGTCCATGGGGATTCTCCAGGCAAGAATACTGGAGTGGGCATTATCAGAGAAATGCAAATCAAAACCACAATGAGATACCATTACACGCCAGTCAGGATGGCTGCCACCCAAATGTCTACAAGCAATAAATGCTGGAGAGGGTGTGGAGAAAAGGGAACCCTCTTCCACTGTTGGTAGGAATGCAAACTAGTACTGCCGCTATGGAGAACAGTGTGGAGATTTCTTAAAAAACTGGAAATAGAACTGCCATATGACCCAGCAATCCCACTCCTGGGCATACACACTGAGGAAACCAGATTTGAAAGAGACACGAGCACTCCTATGTTCATCGCAGCACTGTTTATAATAGCCAGGACATGGAAGCAACCTAGATGCCCATCAGCAGAAGAATGGATAAGGAAGCTGTGGTACATATACACCATGGAATATTAATCAGCCATTAAAAAGAATTCATTTGAATCAGTTCTAATGAGATGGATGAAACTGGAGCCCATTATACAGAGTGAAGTAAGCCAGAAGATAAAGACCAATACAGTATACTAACGCATATATATGGAATTTAGAAAGATGGTAACGATAACCCTATATGCAAAACAGAAAAAGAGACACAGATGTACAGAACAGACTTTTGGACTCTGTGGGAGAAGGCGAGGGTGGGATGTTTCGAGAGAACAGCATCGAAACATGTATATTATCAAGGGTGAGACAGATCACCAGCCCAGGATGGATGCATGAGACAAGTGCTCAGAGCTGATGCACTGGGAAGACCCAGAGGGATCGGGTAGAGAGGGAGGTGGGAGGGGGGATTGGGATGGGGAATACATGTAAATCCATGGCTGATTCATGTCAATTTATGGCAAACACCACTACAATATTGTAATTAGCCTCCAACTAATAAAAATAAGTGGGGAAAAAAAAGAATACTGGAGTGGGTTGCCAGGCCCTTCTCCAGGGGATCTTCCCAACCTAGGGATCAAACCCAGGTCTCCCACCTTGCAGGCAGATTCTTTACTATCTGAGCCACCAGGGAAGGTTTAAGACTTACTAGAAAGTTACAGTAATTAAGAAAATGCGGTACAGGTGCAAGGAGAGACAAAGAATACAGTGGAACAGAATAGAGAGTCTAAAAAATGTATTCAGACATATGTGCCCTTTTGCTTATCACAAAGGTGACACTGCAGTGGGGAATAGTCTTCTCAGAAAAAGATTTTGAGTCAACTGGATGAAAACATGACACTTGCCCCTTATCCTACAGAGATGTCAATCCTAGAAGCAATGTACAATTATATGCAAAAAAAAAAAATGCAATTACACTTCTGTGAGATACTCTCAGAGAACATTTTTGTGATTTTGGACTAGACAAAGGATATAAGGAACTCTGTGGATTAGAATAATGGACTGGTTCAAAACTGAGACAGAAGTACATCAAAGCTGTATATTGTCACTTTGCTTATTTAACTTACATGCAGAGTACCTCATGCAAAATGCTGGGCTGGATGAAGCACAAACTGGAGTCAAGATTGCTGGGAGAAATATCAATAACCTCAGATATGCAGATGACACCACCTTTATGGCAGAAAGGGAAGAGAAATTAAAGAGCCTCTTGATGGAAGTGAAAGAGGAGAGTGAAAATGTTGGCTTAAAACTCAACATTCAAAAAACTAATATCATGGCATCTGGTCCCATCGCTTCATGGCAAAAAGATGGGGAAACAGGGGCAGACTTTATTTTCTTGGGCTCCAAAATCACTGCAGATTATGACTGCAGCCATGAAATTAAAAGATGCTTGCTGCTTCGAAGAAAAGCTGTGACCAACCTAGACAATATATTAAAAAGCAGAGACATTACTGACAAAGCCCATCTAGTCAAACCTATGATTTTTCCAGTAATCACACATGGATGTGAGAGTTGGACCAGCAGGAAAGCTGAATGCTGAAGAATTGATGCTTTTGAACTGTGGTGTTGGAGAAGACTCTTGACAGTCCCTTGGATGGCAAGGAGCTCCAACCAGTCAATCCTAAAGGAAATCAGTCCTGAATATTCATTGCAAGGACTGATGTTGAAGCTGAAGTTCCAATACTTTGGCCACATGGTGGGAAGGACTGACTCATTGGAAAAGACCCTAAAGCTGAGAAAGACTGAAGGAAGGAGGAGAAGGAGACAACAGAGAATCAGATGACTGGATGGTTTCCCCAACTCAACAGATATGAGCTTGAGCAAGCTCCAAGAGATGGTGAAGGACAGGGAAGCTTGGTGTGCTGCAGTCCATGGGGTCACAAAGAGTCGGACATGACTGAGCGACTGCACTGAACTGACTGACTGAAGGAGCACTACATGTACAGAGAAAAAGTCGATAAGTCAAACCTAAGATGCATAACTTGGCTCATTGAAGTACAGCATACCATTAAGAAAATAAAAATATAAGACAGAATTAAACACACAAAAATCATAATAAATATTTCTTCCAAAAGTCATCATCATGGTAATTTGCACCATTGTATTTGTAAGGTCAAGAACTGGAAATAAACTCAAATCTCTGCCATTAGTTGAATGGTTTAGTGTGTGGTCATGTGATCATTCAAAGGAATACTCTATCATAATAAAAATGAATACAGTGTTGCCATAAACAACATCATGAGTGAATCTCAAACACAGTTTGGAGTCAAAGAAATTAGACACAAGAGAAAACATATGTATGGTTTTACATAAAGTTCAAAACCTGAGAAAATATTCTCTGGAAGTACAAGTCTTAGGTAAGCAGTCCTCCCTGGAGAGGAGGAGGACACAGCTATTGGGAGGCAATAGTGATTCTATGGTGCTATGAATGTTCTCTTTGTAGATCTAGGTTGGGGAACATGACCTAGGTATACACTTATTGTTTGTATTTGTTCTCTATTATTATCCTTAAATAATAATCTTTCATAAAAAATATTATTCATCTAGGCATTTCTTTCCCTGACATAGCACTTCTTAGCACTTCTTTCCCCTGAAAAAATGAGTGAACGATGAGAATGTTATGGAGCAGGACCTTATGGAGCCTTCTCAGGACAGACCACCCTCATGTCCTCCACTTGCCTGTTTGTAGAAAAACCTAACTAAAGAATAAATTTAATCACAGAAATGAAAAAAATTCAGAAACAAATGAAAACAGTCAAATAGGACAAAATAATAATAGTTTAGCCCTAAACAAACTCAAGGTCCTTTAGTTCCTTCTCATGGGCTATAGATAACAGTCTGAGCCATATCTTTTGAGCTATTTTGCAGATACTGAAATCCCAAACATGTGGCAGCAAAAAAATTACATGATGACCAGACTAGTGGGTTGCCATTTCCTTCTCCAGGGGATCTTCCCAACCCAAGGATCAAACCTAAGACTCTTGCATTGCAGGCCGATTGTTCACCATCTGAGCCAACAGCAAAACCCATAATCTTCACCTAACACAACTCCAAGAATCGGCCTCAAGGAGATGGGAACACAACGACACTAGAACTGATGATTAATTGTAATTCAAACAATAAAGGTGACAGTGATCAGACCTATTTCAAGATGATTGTCAAAGCTAGCTGTGCTATTCTGCAGGTAACGTGTCCCCAACCTCCACCTGTGCACTCCAGAAATTCCCATTTAAAAACTCTTGCCCCTGAGCAGCAAGGAGGAGCTGGTTCTTTGGTACATTAGTCCTCTGTCTCCCCAGAACTGCTGGTTTACTCAATAAAGCTGTATTAATTTTACCACACACTCATCTCTCAGTGTTGGATTCTTGAGTAATGAGCAGCTGAAACCTGAGTTCAGTAACAAGACTAAATTTTTCACTACGGAATATCTTTCTTTTTAAGCCTGTTTTCCCTTACTCTCTGCTTTGGGGACATTTCACCCCAGGAGCGTCCTAAGTACAGTAGCCCTTCCCTGTCTTACCTGAGCAGATCACAGAGGCCGTGTTGCCATGGGAACAGTCAGGACCACCCAGGGCAGTCACAGGGCATTGCCACAGGAAGGACTCAGTCCCTGAGCAGTGAAATCGGGCTTTCCAGAGTTGATCACTTCCTTCTGCTCCGTTTGGGGTGGAGATGGCGATGCCACAGCCGAGCTGACGACAGACAACATTGGCGTTGGCCAGACTCCAGTGGGAGGCACAGAGAGCTCTCCATTGTCCAGAAATATTCATCTTCACCTGCCCCTCACACTGAGAGTTGCCATTTTTCATAACCCGGACTTCTGTGTACACTAATAGAAAAAGAGGATTTCAGCAAAATCTGATTTCTTTTTTAGCTTGAACTGAGTGTACACAGAGGATAAGTCCTGATGTGCATCTCACCTGAACAGACAACCTGAGCAGCTCCACTGTGCTGACACCTGCCCCCTGGACAGGGCACTCTGGGGCAGGACCAGAGCTCAGGCTCCTTCCCCTCACACCTGAACTCTTCAGCCCAGACCCGGCCATCGGACTCTCTGAAGGGCACATGTCCCAGGACAGACACAGCCTTGCCACACCCCAGCTCTGCACAGATGACATGGGCAGTGGGGAGTGTGAAGTTCCCATCAGACAATGGGGTCCAGGCTTCTCCAGAATGCACTTCTACTCGCCCTGAGCAGGGTCCATCCCCTCCAGCCAGACGCACAAATCCTAAGACAAACAATGAACGACAAACCCAGTGAGTGTTCATGAACCTGGCTTGACAATTGGAAACAACATCTCACAGGCAATGGTGGGAAAGCTTTACTTTCCAACAGTGAAATAAGAGGGGATAAGAAGAATTTGACTGTCATTGTCAGATTGCATTTTCATGAGCAAGTTTCTGAAGAGGTATCCAGAAGGACTGCAGGGTCAGTTTGGAATGGCTGAATCCTGAGAATATATATTTTGGTTAGGAATGTTAATTCTTATCTGGGGGCCTGGAAACTACAAGACCCAAAGACACTGCACAGTGATAGACATTCAAACGTGGGTAGAGAGCTGAACTGAAAGTGAAAAAGGTCCATGGGATTCAAGAGGTTAGAGGCCTAAGAGCCAGAGAGGTTTAGAAGGTCATCGTGAGATTTCTGGGCTAGAATTCTGGCCAGTTTTCTCTGAGCCAATATTCAAGTCACTGAGGATGGGAATATCATGTGGGCTGCATCTGAGTGCAGGCATTAGGTCACAATTAGGTAACCTAATTGAGAAAGAAGTTGTTCACAGGTAAGTTTGGAAATGACGAAAGCTCAGAGAGTCATAGGAGAGGGAGGGAATGATCCTAGCCATCGTTCTTAAAACCTAAGGTTTATGAACACACCTGAGAGAAAGTGAAGTCTCAGTGGGATTATGCAAGACAACTGAGTTAGTTGATTACTTCATCCTAGGCATGAGATTCTTAGCAAATGTGAAGGAGTGATGATAATTTAATGTATTCTAGCCCTATCTATATGCCAACTGCATATTCCTTTCCTCTTTGGATTTCTGAGATAAGAAGCCAGCAAGCTATACAAAAGGAGAGTGAGAGGAAGAGAACAGAGAGCAAGCAAGCCATATATATTTTAGAGAACTCTAAATTGCAAAAGACTCAATAGGGACGTAACATAGATTTGGAAACCAAACACTTGTTCAACGAGATTTTAACACCTTTTACCCCCTGTGCTTCTCCCATTTGCCACCTAACACTGCTACATTTCCCAATTCTCCCAGTGTAGAAAAGAAGAAACGATCTTAAGAGCTACAAATAGATGGAAAGGACACTCCAAAAGGGAAGAACTTCTGTAGGGAGTGAGGTGGGGTGAGTGGTATGTTAACCAAGGAGTGGATGGAGTATGAGAGAGAGACCAAAGAAAAGACTCATGATCATGATTTCATCCTTCATGGACCACATTTGGACAGAGGAAAGGTAATCCAATGGGAAAAAATCCCTGCAAATCATAAAGAACAATTTTTAAAATAATTTGCCTGGTTTCTGAGTGTGCTCATGGTTATTTATGTACATGGTAGAATTTGTCCTGGTAAAGGACTCTGATTGCATAAGTATGTGAACTTTGAAGTCTCAGAAAGAATGATGTAAAAGAATAAAAATCTACTATAGAAAGCAGGAGAGAACAGAAAAGACACCACAGAAATTAAAGAATTGAAGGATTAGCTTGACCACTGATATAAGAATGAATGATGAGAGAGAGGATGATCTGCTTGCCTTTTATTATTTATCCATTTCCATCTCCCCAGAGAGGCCCAGATTAGGACTCCTAGTCTCCTCTGGCTGGGAATTTGGTCACAGGCTACACATTCTAATGATAGCATTTTTATTTAACTGGTTGTTTTTGCTGCTCAGTCACTCAGTTGTGTCCAACTCTTTGTTACCCTATGGCCTGCAGCACTTCAGGCTTCCCTGTCCTTCACTATCTCCCTGAGTTTACTGAAACTCATGTCCATTGAGTCAGTGATGCCTTCCAACCATCTCATCCTCTGTCGTCCCCTTCTTCTCCAGTCTTCAATCTTTCCCAGCCTCAGGGTCTTTTCCAATGAGTCATTTCTTCTTATCATGTGGCCAAAGTGTTGGAGCTTCAGCTTCAGCATACATCCTTACAATGAGTTATTCAGGGTTGAGATTTCCTTTAGGATTGACTGATTTGATCTCCTTGCTGTCCAAGGGACTCTCCAGAGTCTTCTCCAGTACCACAGTTCAAAAGCATCTATACTTCAGCGCTCAGCCTTCTTTATGATCCAGCTCTCACTTCTATACATAACTACTGGGAAAAAACATAGCTTTGACTATGTGGACATTTGCCACAAAGTAATGTCTCTGCTTTTTAACATGCTGTCTAGGTTTGTCATAGCTTTTCTTCCAAGGAGCAAGCGTCTTTTAATTTCATGACTGCAGTCACAGTCTGCAGTGTTTTTGGAGCCCAAGGAAATAAAGTCTGTTGCTGTTTCCATTGTTTCCCCATCTCTTTGCCCTGAAGTGATGGGACTGGATGCAATGATGTTAGTTTTCTGAATGTGGACTTTCAAGCCAGCTTTTTCACTCTTCTCTTTCACTTTCATCAAGAGGCTCACCTCTGTTCCTTTTTACTTTCTGCCATTAGGCTGGTGTCATCTGCATATCTGAGGTTATTGATATTCTTATTTTAATTTTATGAGATTAAATATTTAGAAAGAACAAGAAAAAAGTATTTCTTGTATTCTGTTTTATATACTCTGACACATGTGAAATATTCAAATATATGCTGAATAATCAATAAAGTCTTATACATATCAAGATAGAGACTTCTGAGATATAGTATATCTTTTTTATTTTCTACTTGATTTTAAAATTTATATGGAAGAATATGTGCATGAAAATTCCAAGAAAATTATTAAATAGAAGGCCGATGTGAGTAATATATTAAATATAGTAAAGACATATCCTTTTCTGGTCTCTTGCTGTGTAGGACACATCCTGTGTCCTTAGGCACACATAGCATCCTCCATACCACACCTGGCCCCTCAGTGCTGCTCAGAGAACCTCACAGTAACCTTCATCAGCTCCCATTGCCATTCTCCTTCCTCCCAGCTACTATAAAACCTTTTCCACCTTCTTCAAAAATTATATGTGTCCATTAACTCCAAATAAGCCCCCAAACGCAATTCTCTTATATCATTGAAGTCATCAAATATAAACTATATAATCTCTTAACATAAAACACAGAAATTCAAGTTTTATTACCTCCACCTTTGACTTGTCAGTGCATGGCTAAGTGTTCCTCCAAACTTTGCATTTATACAGATATTCTAAAGGAAAAATTGGAGAGAGAGACTTTTCTAGTAACAGTGGAAGAATATGTGACTCAGAGCATTTCATCAACAATTCTCTACCATCAAAGAACTATAAACATTTATGTCTAAATTTGCAAAGGAAATTTGAAATCTGGCAAAAAAATCCATAAGAATCTGTGATCTGTTAAATGATAACCCCTGTAGGGGTACCCTCTATATATGTAAATTATATCCTCCTACAGGAGGAGTAGCTTTCACTCATACTAACCTAGTGCAAAATAATGTCTCACACTGTTTGTATAGAAACAACTCCACCCAGGAAAGTACATCCTCATTTTTTGTCCCTCACTCTCATAGCCTTCCTGTGCAAAGAAGAGTGTGTATGTGGCTGTTAGCAAATGTTTCACTCTTACAAAACATGAATTATGAAAAAAAAAATCATGAAGATTTAAATGGGAGAATAAATAAAGCTATTTTAGTTTCAGGTAAGACCACTGGAGAAGAAAAGAATAGCAGAGACTTGTAAGAGGAAAGTACATGAAGCTCATTGCTCACAGTGACAGTGCACTCAGGGAGGATGGGTAGTTGTCTCAGTCCTCTCTAGCCCATGCGTTCCCTGTTGTCCCTCTGATCAGACACCAGCTTTCTTGGAACTTTCCATTCTCCCAGCTGATGGGCAATGAACTGACCATACCTGAGCAGATGACTCCTGCATCCTCGCTATGACCGCAGTAGTGCTTCCCCCAGCCTTGGGAAGGGCACCTCCACACGTGGGACTCCTTTCCTGTGCACTTCACCTTGTCCAGCCAAATGGGCCCTGATCCCGCCCCAAAGTAGGAGGAGACAGGGGCATCGAGGGCTTCTCCACAGCCCTGCTGTCTGCACACCACGCGGGCATCGTCCAGGTCCCAGCTGTAATCACAGATGGTGCCCCAGGAGCCCTGGTCTAGGATCTCCACTCTCCCGGCGCAACGACCGCCCCCGTCCACCAGGCGGAGCTGTCTGCTACCTGAGGAGAGAGAAATGGGACACACGGGGCGTTGACTTGGAAAATGAGAAGGCTCCTCTGTCCTGTGGGACCCTCACCTGAGCAGTAGGAGGCGCTCTCCTCTGAGGCTGCAGACCCTGCTGGTTCTGATATGGAGTCTTTGCACTGTTGCAGGAGGCAATGGCAACTCACTCCAGTACTCTTGCCTGGACAATCCCATGAACCGAGGAGCCTGGTAGGATGCAGTCCATGGGGTCGCTAAGAGTCGGACACGACTGAAGCGACTTAACAGCAGCAGCAGCATTGCACTGGGGCAGCAGCTGGGTCTGGTTTCTTATATCAGCGGCAAGAGAATTAATAAGGTTGAAAAGTAGGAGGAAAAAACCAAACAGGAAATAGTAAGCTGAAAACACCCTAGAGAGTAGTCTGAGACAGAAGGTGTTACAAGGTCATATCAGAGGTAACATTCTGATCTGTAGAGTTCTACACAACACCTGAGAAAGATTTACAGGAAACGTTGGTCTCTATTCCCGCAGCAGTTAAATGAGTTCAGAGTCACAGGAATGAGCTGGCAGCTGGATAGATTCCTTACAAACCACACACACTTTGATGCCATTGACCTGAGAGTTAAAGGGGTTGATTAAAGGGAGTGGCCTCATCAGAAGCTTCAGGTAGCAGTCATGAATCCTCTATCATTAGAATCCTTCTCCTTGGTACAGTCATTCAGAACTGAAAAACAAATGGATTCTGTGATGTTTTGGTTTACCCCAGAATATTTCATTTACAGTTCTAAGCTTCAGACTTCAGATCTGGATACTTAGTTGCAAAAAAATGTGATCTCTTTGAGTAGATTGAACAACTTTGCGTTAGAGATGATGTCAGGTAACAGTGACACTGGCCGGATTCCACTGGGAATCAGAGAATGTTCCTTCCCCTGCCAAAAAAACACAATCCTTCCTTGGACTTTGTGTCAAGAATCTCTGTTCTTCAAATTTTGGAGTTGTGTGATCTTGAGGGGGAAATATTGTATATGTGTGCTTAGTCACTTCAGTCATGTCCAACTCTTTAAGACCCTATGAACTGTACCTCACCAGGCTTCTCTGTCCATGGAGTTCTCCAGGCAAGAATAGTGGAGTGGTTGCCATGCCCTTCTCCAGGGGATCATCCTGACCCAGGGATCTAACCAGTGTCTCCTGTATCTCCTGCATTGCAAGTGGATTCTTTATCGCTGAGCCACAGTGAAGCCCTTCTAGTTGTATCACAGAGCAGAAATGGGCTATATTCCTGCTCTGAAAGCCCTTGATCAAATAACATTAAGAGAGTCACTGGATTCTTCTTTCCTTTAATACATAAAAGTGATGTAAAGAAAGGTTAAATAATGTCTATCAGTGCTGCACTTTAAATAAATAATAAAGTAGATAACTAAACCTAAAATTTTTCACTTCCATGAAGAATGGAGGAGTTCACAGCAGGCCAATGTGTCTTGCTGGGTCTTGCTGGATACAACTTAAAAAGCTGAAAAATGTTTTTAAGAAACAGTAAATGTATTCAAGATTTGTTAACACAACATGGACTAAATATGCTAAAATTCTAGAGTGGAGATTATTTCAATGTTAGTCAAGGATTCATAGCTTCTTTTTCTCTGTGGGAATTTGTCGATTCATTGCATAATTTAATAATTCAGAGTCTGGGCTTGGGCAAGCAGAGAACTACTCTTGTGACAGGAAGTCAGCATAACTTGGGAGTTACCTGGTGCTGGAGTGGCAAAATTAGAGTTCTTGAGAGCCTCTCTCACACAGCAGGTTTTCTCCTCAAATATCTGCCCAGTATATAAGCTGTGATGGGCAGGAACTATATAAAAAGACTATATAAAGAGAGAGTTGGAACTATATAAAAAGACTTGGGAAGCAGAGTCTTTTTCATTATTTGGGTACTTAGCTACAAAAGAATCTAGGCTCTGAACTGAAATCTCTGAAAGCCCCTGTCATAGGGACAGAGAAATCAGAGGTGGACTGAGTGCTACCGAAATTGCAACCCACACTTATTACAGCTCAGTTTTAGGTTATATTTAGATGTTTGAGTGATACACACCCCTCCCCTCTACCTGCCTGGGAAAACAAAGGGTAAATCCTTTCAGGTGATAGAAAATGTATCAGGAGTATCTTACTTTTTCATATACAATTTATAACATTCAGTAAAAAATGACATGACATTTGACAAGTTAGGATAACACAACAACTGATCAAAGTGAAAAAAGACAAGAGAATGAAGAGACACCCATGATAGAAATGCCGAACTTAGTAGATAAGAATTTTAACTACAATCAATATATTTAGGGGAAAACAGAGAAGAAGAGAATAAACAGGTAAAAAGTTGAAAAAAATAACAAATAATCATGAATAAATAAAAATATATAAGATACCATTGCCGACCTAAAATAAAATATCTAGGTTTAAAAAGTGAATGAATAAGTTAAAAGAATTTTAGATAGAACTCAGAAGATAGTGATTTAGAAGAGTCCTAAAGATTAAAGATGAGAAAGAGAAGAAGGAGGAGGAGGAGAGGGAGAAGAGATACAGAGACAGAGAGACAGAACTGCAGAAGTAATATCTGAAGATATAACAATAGAGAATTTAAAAAAATAAATGCAGGAGTGTGAAAACCCCCACTCCTAGTAAACCTGCTGAAAATCAAAAGGGAAAAGGAAAATCTGGAATAATAGCAGATTTATTTAATACTAAAGGAGGAAAAAAAAAGGAGACAAAAAGGAACATAAAGCAGGTGGATCAATTAAAAACAAATGGCAGGTACCGACACATCAATATCAGTAATTACATTTACAGTAAATGGATTAAGATAAAACAAAATTGACACAAATGTTACTTGCAAAATGCCCACCTTATATTATGAAAGCAAAGAATGGTTGAAAGTAAAATGATGGGAAAAATGTACTAACTGTAACAAAACTGGAGCAGCTATATCAATGTCCCAGAAAGCAGACTTTAAGCCAAGATACACTAATTGAATTAAAGAGGGAATTTTCAAGATTATAATGAGATGCACCCTTAATAAAGATATTTTAGACAACAAAATTCAAGAAAGGTAACAGAACATAACTTTGAAATATACTTGACAGAGTGAAAAGAAGAAATAGGCAAAATCACAATCAAAATGGGGAATTATTACCAAATCTTTTTCAATAGCATGCAGACCAAACATACAAAAAACAAAGAAGAATACATCAGATGTACAACAACATAATCAGCGTGTTTAACTAAGTGAAATATAGAGCAATGCACCCAACAATGCGAGAGTTTACATTATTATAAATGCACTAGGAACATTTATCAAAATGACCATACAATAGGACAAAATCTTTCACTCTTTGAATTCATACAGAGTATTTACTCTGACCACAGTGGAATAAAATTAAGAATTAATAAGAAATATTACTGGCCACCTCTATTTGGGGAAATTCAGCAAGATCCTTCCAAAAACCACCTGAGTCTGGGAATAAATTTAAAACTTACAAAATATTGTGAAATAATGATAACAAAGATATGATAATAATGATAATAAACACAAAATAATGATATGATAATAAATTCTTTTAATGAAACTCAAGTAGTGCCTAAGGGAAATTTATACCCTGGATTTAGAGATGAGGAAAGACTGAAAGTGAAAAAAAGTAAGCTTCCAATTAAGAAACTAGATGAGAAAGTCTAAAGGATATAGAATGTTGGGGTTAATCTAAAAAGGAACAAAAATTAATGGAAAAGAAGGTAAGCATAAGGTAGAAAATATAGAAGAAAACCCTTTAAATGTGGCTCATTGAAAATTGATTCTTGCATCCTTTGTTGAAGATAAGGTGTCCATAGGTTCGTGGATTTATCTCTGGGCTTTCTATTCTGTTCCATTGATCTGTATTTCTGTCTTTGTGCCAGTACCATACTGTCTTGATGATTGTGGCTTTGTAGTAGAGTCTGAAGTCAGGCAGGTTGATTCCTCCAGTTCCATTCTTCTTTCTCAAGATTACTTTGGCTACTCAAGGTTTTTTGTATTTCCATACAAATTGTGAAATTATTTGTTCTAGTTCTGTGAAAAATACTGTTGGTAGCTTGGATTGCACTGAATCTATAGATTGCTTTGGGTAGTATAGCCATTTTGACAATATTGATTCTTCCAATCCATGAACACGGTATGTTTCTCCATCTATTTGTGTCCTCTTTGATTTCTTTCATCAGTGTTTTATAGTTTTCTATATATAGGTCTTTAGTTTCTTTAGGTAGATATACTCCTAGGTATTTTATTCTTTTTGTTGCAAACATTTTCTAACACCACACACAAAAATAAACTCAAAATGGGTTAAAGATCTAAATGTAAGACCAGAAACCATAAAACTCCTAGAGGAGAACATAGGCAAAACGCTCTCCAACATAAACCACAGCAGGATTCTCTATGACCCACCTCCCAGAATATTGGAAATAAAAGCAAAAATAAACAAATGGGACCTAATGAAACTTAAAAGCTTTTGCACTACAAAGGAAACTATAAGTAAGGTGAAAAGACAGCCCTCAGATTGGGAGAAAATAATAGCAAATGAAGAAACAGACAAAGCATTAATCTCAATAATATACAAGCAACTCCTGCAGCTCAATTCCAGAAAAATAAATGACCCAATCAAAAAATGGGCCAAAGAACTAAACAGACATTTCTCCAAAGAAGACATACAGATGGCTAACAAACACATGAAAAGATGCTCAATATCACTCATTATCAGAGAAATGCAAATCAAAACCACAATGAGGTACCATTACACGCCAGTCATGATGGCTGCTATCCAAAATTCTACAAGCAATAAATGCTTGAGAGGGTGTGGAGAAAAGGGAACCTTCTTACACTGTTGGTGGGAATGCAAACTAGTACAGCCACTATGGAGAAAAGTGTGGAGATTTCTTTAAAAACTGGAAATAGAACTGCCATATGACCCAGCAATCCCACTTCTGTGCATACACACTGAGGAAACCAGATCTGAAAAACACACGTGCACCCCAATGTTCATCACAGCACTGCTTATAATAGCCAGGACATGGAAGCAACCTAGATGCCCATCAGCAGATGAATGGATAAGGACCTGTGGTACATATACACCATGGAATATTACTTACCATTAAAAAAATTCATTTGAATCAGTTCTAATGAGATGGATGAAACTGGAGCCCATCATACAGAGTGAAGTAAGCCAGAAAGATAAAGACCAATACAGTATACTAATGCATATATATGGAATTTAGAAAGATGGTAATGATAACCCTATATGCAAAACAGAAAAAGAGACACAGATGTACAGAACAGAATTTTGGACTCTGTGGGAGAAGGCGAGGGTGGGATGTTTCGAGAGAACAGCATCGAAACATGTGTATTATCTATGGTGAAACAGATCACCAGCCCAGTTTGGGTGCATGAGACAAGTGCTTGGGCCTGGTGCACTGGGAAGACCCAGAGGGATCGGGTGGAGAGGGAGGTGGGAGGGGGGATTGGGATGGGGAATACATATAAATCCATGGCTGATTCATGTCAATGTATGACAAAAACCACTACAATATTTTAAAGTAGTTAGCCTCCAACTAATAAAAATAAATGAAAAAAAACAAAACCCAAATCTCACTGCATCCTACAGGGTTGGGACAGACACACAGAAATAGACAGTAAGTCACCTTCACACGAGATGTAGGCTTCCTCCTCTGGAGAGCATGAACTGTAATTCCAAGGGTCAGAAGGACACTGCCAGAGAGAGGTGTCAGTTTTCCGACAGTGGATTCCATCCACCCACCGGGGTCTAGAACCTTCTCTAAGAGCAAGAGAAGAGTTGAGGGTTCCACTGTCCCCACAGCCACGCTGTCTGCAGATCACGGACACAGTGATATCTTCCATGGGGTTGCGGCAGACACTGCCCCAGGTCCCGTTGTAGAAAACTTCCAGCCACCCAGCACACTGCTGGTCCTCGCTCACCATCCTGAGGGCCAGGAACTCTAAGGTTGAAAGGGGAGGAGACAGGACACAGTGAAAACTTTGCAGGATGTTCTAGGTTTTCCTTTCTTCTAGAAATGGTGAACATTCATCTCTGACCTTGTTCAAGAGATACCCACTAGATGACAAGACTGACATCACCTCCCTTTTAACTGACTTTGTCCGTTTGTGTCTGTCCTTCTATTTCTATCACAATGGTGTAGTGGATATGAATTGAGAGGAAGACCAAACTGTGTGGGCTCTGTTCAAGGAGGGGCAGCTGAATGCTGCTTCCTGACAATATCTTTGAAGAGTATGTCAAAGGGATGTGATGTGGATATTAAGGAGATAGGGATAATAATTAATCCAAAAATGTCCACATCCCAATCTCTGTAACCTGTGACTAAGTTACTGTACCTGACAAGAGGGATTTACAGATGTGAATAAGGTAAGGACCTCGGGATGGTGAGTTTAAGCTAGAATATTGTATTAACAATGTGAGCCGATTCAAACCACATCCTTAGACCCACTACCTTAAACGTGCAATACTTTTCTTAGCTCTGGTTAGAGAGAGAGAGATGTGACTCAGGATGATGGTTGGAGGCCTGCAGCATTGCTGGTCTGATAATGGATGAAGGGTGCTGTGAAGGAAGGGATGTAGGTGGTTTCAAGAAGTTTGACAAGGCAAGAAACAGATTCTCCCCTAGAGCCGCAAAGTGATGCACCTTGCTGAAGCCTTGATCGCAGCCAGGTCAGATCCCTGCTGGGGATCTAAGCTTGAGAAGAGTAAGGAAATAAATATATGTTATTTTAAACCACTCACTGGTAAATTGTTAGGGAAGCAAAAGGAAACTAGTACTGTGGGTTTAAAATTTTTGTATGTAACTGGAGAGAGAACCTTGCTTTCAAGAACAACTGTAAGAAACGGTTCTGCCAGGAACACTGCTGAAAAGAAAGGACCAGATCATGAGCTATTGCAGGAGGAAGTGAAAGCACCTCGTCTTCACGTCTGCTGGAAAGACAGGCTCCATGGGAGGAAGCCTCCTTCTCTGGTCCTTTCAGCGTCTCTCCCTCAGAGCTCAGACCCCGTCCTCCAGAGTCCCACCCCCTCCCCCAGCCTGTTGACAGTGTGCAGCGCAGACCTGAGCAGATGACCCCCACGTCCTGCTTGTGTCTGCAGTCATGCCGACCCCAGCCCCGGGAAGGGCACCTCCACACGTGGGACTCCTTTCCAGTGCAGTTCAGGTCATCCAGCCAGATGGGCCCTGATCCCGCCCCGAAGTGAGCAGACCCCGTGGCATTGAGGGCATCTCCACAGCCCAGCTGCCTGCACACCACGTGGGCATCGTCCAGGTCCCAGCCGTCATCACAGATGGTGCCCCAGGAGCCCTGGTCAAAGATCTCCACTCTCCCGGCACAGGGACTGCCCCCATCCACCAGGCGGAGCTGTCTGCTGTCTGAGGAGAGAGAAATGGGACAATGGGGCAGTGATCCCAGGGGTTGAGAAGGGTCTTTTGTCTTGTGGGACCCTCACCTGAGCAATAAGGGGCACTCTCCACTGAGGCCGCAGAGCCGGCTGGTTCTGACATAGAGTGGTTGCACAGAGGCAGCACCTGGGTCTGGTTTCCTAAAGAAACAACAATGATCAGAAGTCTGGAAGGGTTGAAGAACAGGAAACTGAATTAAGGGAAATAATGACCTCGTGATGGAGCCTAAGATGAAAGCAGTGACCCAGCAGTAAGTTATCATGCTCTTAGTGTTCACCTACTCCCTGGAGAGTTCTGCTTCTGACAGTACTACAATTTCTGCTTTGGCGCCAGTGTTCTTGTAAGAATGAGTTAAGTAAGTTGTTGTATCCCTAAATTTATCCCTATGCTGTGATTAGCTGCTCAGGCATGTCTGGCTCTCTGCAACCCCTTCGACTATATAGCCCATCAGTCTCCTCTAACCATATGATTTTTCAGGCAAGAATACTGGAGTGGGTTGCCATGCCCTCCTCCAGGGGATCTTCCAACCCAGGGATCAAACCCAGGTCTTCCACACTGCAGGCAGATTTTTTACCATCTGAGCCACAGAGAAGCTGAAATCTATTCCTAAGTAAAAGCAAAATAACATTCTTTCTGAAGGAGTTCTACAAATTCTTCAATGTCTATCTTTAAAACAAACACTTGAATAAAATAGATCTCATTAAAAACGGAAAGGAAAAAGGAGACATTAGAAAGAATTCCCAGGGTTTTCAGCTGCTAGAATTACCTGACAGAGAATATAAATAGCCACAGTTAAAGTGCTTATGGAATTAATTGACAAAATGTGTACCTTTGCAGAGAAATGATAACAAAAACCAAATACTTCTAGAGCTGAAAAACTTGTTAGCTGCAATTAAGAACTAAAGAATAAGTGTAGGTACACATTAGCTCAGCATAAAGTAGAAACATCAAAATGCAAAATCAGAGGCTATTCTTCAATTTAGAAATTCAGGCCACATAGCAAGAGTTCTGGTTATGTTGTTGTATAGCAGTTTTTCCAAAAATCCTTGGTTCAGTTCAGTTCAGTTGCTCAGTCATGTCCAACTCTTTGTGACCCAATTAACTGAAGCTTGCCAGGCTTCCCTGTTCATCACCAACTCCTTGAGTTTGCTCAAACTCATGTCCAACAAGACATGCTTGCCCTTCTGCTTATGATGAAGGCAGTACTGCAGTGGGGAAAAGAGTCTTCAGAAAAAGATTCTGAGTCAATTGGATGTCCATATGAACCCTGACCCTTATCTTACACAGACATCAATCCCAGAAGAAATGCACAAAAATATGCAAGAGAAAAATAATAATAATGTTTTTGTAAGATACTCTTAGAGAGTGTTTTTATGATCTTGGAGTAGGAAAAATTCTTTTTTAAAGGATATAAGAAGCATTAAATGTACAGAAAAAAGTCAGTAAATGTATTTATATAAGATTAAGAAATGAGTTCATCAAAGGACACCATTTGATTAAGAAAATGAAAATAAAAGGCCAAGGGTTAAACATGGAAAATAAGTAATACATATTTGCATGCAAAGACATTGTCATGATAAGTTGTAGTATCATATAAATAACCCAGATTTTTACTGTCAATAGAATGGATCAGTACATGGCCATGTGATCATTCAAAGCATACTCCACAGTAAAAAAAAAAAAAAGTGCTACAATAAACAGCATCATGTGTGACTCCCAAACATAATTTTGAGTCTACGAAATTAGATACAAAAGATGAAATATACTGCATCATTTTAAATAAAGTTCAAACATTGATAAAACTCTCTATGTTAGCAGAAATTAGCGAGGTGATTTTCCCTTTAGAGGAGGGAAGACACAGTTACTAGGGACAATAGTGACTGTGGTGCTGGGGACAATGTCTTTGTCGATCTGGATTGGAGTACATACTGAGGTCTATACTTACTGCTCCTACATTATTTTCTATGATTTTATGTAAGCAGGATGTTGCTTAAAAATATATTATTCAACTTCACACTTCTTGCCCTGGGCTGAAAAAGGAATGAACAATGAGAAGATCCATGTTTCACCACAAAATATCTGACTTTGAAGGCCGTTTAACCTCATTCTATGTTCTTGGAGACATTTCAATCCAAGGGCATCCTAAGTACCAGTAACCCTTCCCTCTCTCTTACCTGAGCAGATCACAGAGGCCGTGTTGCCATGAGAACAGTCAGGCCCACCCAGGACACTCACAGGGCAACTCCACAGGAAAAACTCTGCCCCTAAGCAGTGAAATCGGGATGTTAAGATCTGATCTCCTCCTTCCACCAAGTGTGGTCCTCTGGGGGTGGAGATGGCGACTCCACAGCCGAGCTGACGACAGACAACATTGGCATTGGCCAGACTCCAGTGGGAGGCACAGAGCGCTCTCCATCGTCCAGAAATGTTTATCTCCACCTGCCCCTCACACTGAGAGGAGCCGTTTGTCATGAGCCGGACTTCCGAGTATGCTGGTAGAAGAAGACAGAGTTTCAGCAAAATCACATGAATAGGGTGTTCACAGAGATGAAAGGCCTGACATGCATCTCACCTGAACAAACAACCTGAGCAGCTCCACTGTGGTGACACGTGCCCCCTGGACAGGGCACTCTGGGGCAGACCCGGAGCTCAGGCTCCTCCCCCTCACACCTGAACTCTTCAGCCCAGACCCGGCCATCAGACTCTCTGAAGGGCACGTGTCCCAGGACAGACACAGCCTTGCCACATCCCAGCTCTGCACAGATGACCTGGGCAGTGGGGAGTGTGAAGTTCCCATCAGACACTGGGATCCAGGCTTCTCCAGAATGCACTTCTACTCGCCCTGAGCAGGGTCCATCCCCTCCAGCCAGACGTGCAAATCCTAAGAGGAAACAACAACAAAACCAGTGAGTGTTCGTGGTACTGACTTGGCAACTGGAAACCGCACCTCACAGGCAGTGGTGTGAAAGTTTTTCTTTTTAGGATTGGAGCATGAAGAGAGTCTTTGACAGTTATTGTCATAATTGAACTCTCATGAGCAGCTTTCTGAAGAGAAATCCAGAAGGATTACAAGGTCAGTTTGGAATGGTTGAATCCCAAGAACATACACTTTGAGACTGGTTAGAAATTTGAATTCTTTGGTCTAGGAGCCTGGAAACTGCAGAGCCCAATTTATATAATTGGAATGGCTGAATACTGGAAACATGTTTTGGCATTGGTTGGAGAAATGAATTTCTCATTTAGCAGCCTAGGGCCTATATACAGATCCAATGACACTGTATAATATTCAGGCACTTAAACTTGAATTTAGAGATATGCAGACAGAACCCACCCAGAGGGACATGGGTTATGAGGTTAGAGACCTAGCATCCAGACAAGCTTAGAAAGCTTTCATGGGATTTGTGGGGCTAATATTCTGACCAGTTTTCTCTCCCAGGAGCTAGTCCTCAAGTGACTTAGGTTAGGGAAAGTCCTGAGGCTGGATCCATGAGGGCGTGCCAACTTGTAGGTGAGTGACGGCTCCAGAGAAGAAATATGGACACTATCACTAATTCACATTTATGCCATCACATCTTGTCTTTCTGATACGTTTTCATGCCAAAATATTCCATGAATTCCTTAGGCGACCTCAGCAGGAAAGAAAATGAGTTAAGAAAACCCAGAGAGCCATAAAGAGAGAGTCCCAGCCATCTCTCTTGCAATACTAGGATTTGTCAAAGAATCTGGGGGAGAGTGTGCTCTCAGTGGGTGTGTACCAGACAGCTGAGTTTCCAGATCGTCTCCTATTAATGGTTTTTCTTCTCAAACAGGACTCGTAGAAAATGCTAAGGTCTGATAATAAATGATTTTAATACTATCATTGTACTAATTCTAACCACAGAAAAATGTGCATTCTTTTCAAGCACACATAGAATATTCTCCAGGCTAGCTTACAAATAAGTCTTAACAAATTCAAAAATATTAAAAATAATTTCAAGCATCTTTCATGACCATAATGGAATGAAACTAAAATTCAATAATGATCAGAAAACAGGAATTCATGAATATGTAAAAATTAAACCACACACTCATATTTTAAGATTGTTTTCCTATTTCTATAAAGAATGCTATTGGGATTTAGATAGGAATTGCATTAAATCTGTAGATCACTTTGAGAACTACAGGCATTTTTACAATATTGATTATTTCAGGCCAGAAACACAGAATGACTTTCCATTGATCATACTGTCTTTCTTTCATGAATGTTTTACAATTCTCAAAGAAGATGGCATGTTGCTAAAAAGAAGGAGGAAGAAGGAGGAGGAGGAAGAAGTGACCAAACAAGCCATAATTTGGAGCCTCAATTTGAAAAACCCTCAATATGCATAAAACATGTAAATATTTGTGGGAAACACTTGTTGAATAGGTTGTTAGCATATTACATCACCCTCTGCTCCTCTTATCTACTACCTAAGCTGCTATCCTTTCTCATTTCTCCCACTTTAGACAAGCAAACACCCTTTTAAAAGATACAGGTGGATGGAAAAGAAAATCAGAAAGGGTAGCTACTGCTGAAGGAGGAGGATTTAGGTGGGGCATATGGCAGGCAAGGTGGGATTAAGGAAGTTTTGAAACTAAAGGAGGAAAACCAAAATAAAAGTTCATCATTTGGTCATCAAAGGAACACATTTTGAACTGAATGAAGATAACCCAATGAAAAAACTTTATTTATTTCATCAAGGATAATTCCCTGATTTCTGGGTGTGTTCTGATTGTTTATTTCTAAAGTTCTTCCTGGTAAAGGACTGTTTAGTGATGCCCAACATCCAACCAAAAAATTATTAGAATTTCCAAAAGAGAGAAATTTAACCCATAACACATTTTTAACAAGCAATCATTTAAAGTAGGTTCAGAAATTACAGAAATGATTGAATTGGCTGAAGAGCTCCTTAAACTCCTAATATCAATATGCTTAATGAAGCATAAAAATAAACAGGGGGGAAAACTAGCAAAAATAGACAAATGAGATTTCTGAAACTGAATAATATAGTATTGGAATGAACAATTATTTGGATTAATTACACAAGAGACTAGATATTGCAGAATAAAAGAATTGGGAAGTGAAACACAGCAGTAGAGACTATCTAAACTGAATGGCATGTGGGATAATATCAAAATATATAAAATATGTGTATTTGGAGATTCAGAATAAGGGATGTGCAGGAAAATGTTAAGAAAAGATGAATGAAATTTTCCTAAAGTTATTGAAAACTGTAAACCCACTCACCCAAAAAGCTAAACAAAACCCAAACAAGATAATGAAACCATTCTCAGAAAACTCGACAATGTAATTACTGAAATTCAACAAACTAAACAAAAATATCTTAAGAGCAGCCAGGAAAGTTTGACACATTATATACAGGAAACAAAAGGATAAGTATTATTTACTGACTTTGTTGGAGGCAATGAAAGTCAGATAACAATGTAAAAACATATGTAAAGTATTGAGGTTGGGAATTTGTTACCCTAGAATTTAATAACCTGTGAAAATACTTTTCAAAACTGAGTTAAAATTAAAAAAGATTTCAGGTCAATGAAAGATGATAGATTTGGAGGCCACCAGACACACACTACACAAAACTGTCTCAGAAAGTTCTTCAAGCTAAAGGGAGATGATAGCAGAAGAGAACAGGGATCCTCTCAAAGCTGTAGAGACTGTGCCAAATGCTGATTCTCTATTAGAAGATTTAAGGCAAAAGTATTAGCAACAAACTATAAGATTCATAATAAATTTATAAGTAGAATGTATGACAATGATAGCACTAATGACAAGAACAGGAAAGTGGAAGAAAAGCATAGTGACTGACATTGCATGTTGTGACATAATATCATTTCAAGGTAAAATGTAACTAAAGATTAATAATTCAACATTGGGCTTCCCGGGTGGTTCAGTGCTGAAGACTCCACCTGCCAATGCAGAAGACGTGGGATCGATCTGTGGCCTAGGAAGGTCCCACATACCACGGAGCAACTAAGCCCGTGCACCACAACTAGTGAGCCTGTGCTCTAGAGCCCAGGGGCCACGACTGCTGAAGCTTGTGCGCCCTAGAGCCTGTGCTCCAAAACAGGAGAGGCCACCACAGTGAGAAGCTCCTCGCTGCAACTAGAGAGTAGCCTCTGATCTCCGCAGCTAGAGAAAAGCCCATGCAGCAATGAAGACCCAGCACAGCAAAAAATAATAATTATTTTAAGAATTAAAAACAGTTAAACATTATAATCAGCTAAAAATCTGATACGATTAATAAACCAATAGAGTATTTAAACTAAAATGATAAAATATACTAGAAGATTAAAATAAGAACAAAGATATAACAAATAGCAGGCAAGTACATTTAAACTCAATTATATCAATAATTACATTAAATGTAAATCATTTAAGTACTCCAAATAAAAAACAAAATAATCAGACCAGATAAAATAAGAAAACATAGCATACTTATGCTATAGCATACTACATACATATATACATACATACATAAAACATAGCATACTACAAACATATATATGTTTAAATATAAACACAGAAACATACTAAAGAGGTAAAAATTACATACCATGAAAACACAAATCAGAGAAAACTGTATATAATATCTAAATTAATATCATACAAAGTCAGACTATAAGACAAAGAGTGCATTCAGAGACAAAGAAACATCTATGATAATAAAATACAAAATAAATTATATAGTATCAAAACTGGTGGGTTAAAAATAAAGTGATGCTTAGAAGAAAATTTAGAACCTTGACATTTCCTTGATGATTATATTAGAATAAAAATAGAAACAGAAGGAAATGATCCAAGACTCCACCTCAAGAATCTACAAAAGCAACAGCAATCATAACTGAAAAAGAGGAATGAAAACTGAGTATAGAAATCAATTAAGAAGAAAGCAAATATGCAATCAAGAAAATCAATAGAGTCCATGAATGATTCTCTTAAAAAGAACATTAACACTGATAATCTTCTAGCAAAACCAATTAAGAAAAAAGAGGGAACACATTAACGGCACCAGTAACAAAAGGAGGAATATTATTGTAGATTTTCTCAACATCTAAAGATATGAGATATGAACCAGTGTTACTAATTTCAAAATTTTTTGTAAAATGGGCCAAGTCCTTGAAAACACATTACTTGTGAAACACAGCTCACGAAAATCTGATACAAAAAAAAGAGAAAAATATGAGTCAACATATTTGTTAAATAGAATCCATATTATAAAAATTTTCCACTAAGAAAACTGCCAGCTACAAATGCTAGCACTTCCACAGAGCTCAGAAATGACTCCCATAAGATAAAGGAAGAGAGGGAGGGAAGGAACGAGGGCAGGAAGGAAGTGTCACACAGAGGCTGTGGTGACAGTACAAATTGACCTGCATCTTTCCAACCCTCCCCTCCTGCAATCCTTGCATCTTCATCCCTTCACCATTTTGCACTTCAGTACTGTAGTCCTTGGTGGCTCAGAAGATAATCAAGACTCTGCCTGCAATGCAGGAGACCCAAGTTTGATCCCTGGGTGAGGAAGATCCCCTAGAGAAAGAAATGGCAACCCACTCCAGTATTCTTGCCTGGAGAATCCTATGACCCATGGGGTTGCAAAGAGTAGGACAGGACTGAAGCAACTTGGAACACTTGCACCACAGTCCTTCACAATTTGTGTGTCCCCTTCCAAATCTTCCTCCTGAAGCCCATGAATCTCATTATTTCAAACAAGCTTCTCTACATTCTTCTTGGGTCATTGTTTCTACTCTAGATTTCTCCTAAACATGGTACTTCACTTCCAACAATCCACTACTAAGTCTGAAATTTCTCTTCCATACCTGACTCCTAAGGTTGAGCAGAAGAAACTCCAAGAGTTCAATTTTGACTAAGATAATGAAAAGACATGCTATTCTAACCTTATCTCTGCTACATCACTACCACTTTGACTTATCTTCGCATCATTAAAACATGTCTGAAAATACGGAAAAGACAGACCAAGGGGAGGAAACTAAGGACAAAAAGAGAAATAGAAGGAACCTGGAACCAGTCATAGAAATGTGAGAGCATAAATAAGAGCCACCTCATGCGAAGAGTTGACTCATTGGAAAAGACCCTGATGCTGGGAGGGATTGGGGGCAGGAGGAGAAGGGGATGACAGAGGGTGAGATGGCTGGATGGCATCACCAACACGGTGGACATGTGTTTGAGTAAACTCTGGGAGTTTGTGATTGACAGGGAGGCCTGGCGTGCTGCGCTTCATGGGGTCACAAAGAGTTGGACACAACTGAGTGGCTGAAGTGAACTGAACTGACTGAAGTTAGAGCAATAGTAGTCAGGGAGTACAAACCACAATCAGTGTTTAAATATCAGAGCACTTTCCAATTCTCTACTTTTAAGTGTATCCTAACTGGAATTAATATCAAGACATCAGTATTCTTAGGATGGTAACATTGGGAGTTCTAATTCCACATGAAGTTCCAACATCACACACTCCATTTTCATCCAGATGATGATTTATCAAAATAAGGTAGAGACACCTGTAGTGTCTCCACAAATGTATCTGCAGTTGGAACCATGATTAGACATTGTGACAATGAGGAAGGTTACTTGAGATGCCAGAAAACAGGTTTGTTTAAAATAAAAGTTTCTAACTAAAATTCAAATGCACCTTGAAAATAATTATTTTTAATAAGAATAATAAAGACAATGGAAGAAAACGTTCTGAAGAGATGGATAGGTTTATGACATAAGTGCTGTAATGGTTTCACAAATGCCTACTTATCAGGCAGTCTTGTATGTCAGTCATACCTCAATAAAGTACTTTTTAAAAAGGAAAAGAATTGTCTTAAGGGCCTCAACTAGAATCATCAAAGATCTGCTGAAGGTGAGATTAGAAAAGATCACTTTTCCAATGATCTTCCTCAACATAAACACCCAAGAGCTATTTGGTTGTGGCTGCAAAGGACCTACTGCAGATGTCCTCAGGGCTCCCCTGTCCCACCGTCTCATTAGATGGGGTGATACTATCCTAAGAGCAGCCTTCTACCTTAGGGAATTCACTGTGATATCTAGCAATATCTTCCTCCAGTCCAGGTGTTTTGCTGTGATTAATAACCTGGACAACAAATCCACCATTGTGATCACAACTAGAAGCATCACTGTCAAATACTGTGAGCATCCACTCACACCCTAGTTTTACTGCTGTCTTTACTGCATCCACCTTGGCATAGGTCAAATATACTTAGATAGCACTGAGCACATCTTAGGAGTCACTTCAGGTCCTCTTAGGTTCAATTCAGTTCAGTTCAGTTCAGTTCCTCAGTTATGTCTGACTCTTTGCAATCCCATGGATTGCAGCACGCCAGGCTCCCCTGTCCATCAGCAACTCCCAGAGTTTACTTTAACACATGTCCATTCAGTTGGTGATGCCATCCAACTATCTCATCCTCTGTTTCCCCTTCTCCTGCCTTCAATCTTTCCAACATCTTTTCAAATGAGTTAGTTCTTCGCATAAGATGGCCAAAGTACTGGAGTTTCAGCTTCAGCATCAGTCCTTCCAATGAATGTTCAGGACAGATTTCCTTTAGGATGGACAGGTTGGAGCTCCTTGCTGTCCAAAAAACTCTCAAGAGTCTTCTCCAACACTACAGTTCAAAAGGATCAATTCTTCGTTGTTCAGCTTTCTTTATAGTCCAACTCTCACATCCATACAGGACTACTGGAAAAACCATAGCTTTGACTAGACGGGTCTTTGTTGACAAAGAAATGCCTCTGCTTTTTAATATTCTGTCTAGGTTGGTCATAGCTTTTCTTCCAAGGAGCAAGCGTCTTTTAATTTCATGGCTGCAGTCACCATCTGCAGTGAATTTGCAGTTTAAAAAAAAAAAGTCTGTCACTATTTCCACTGTTACCCAATCTATTTGCTAGGAAGAGATGGGGCCAGATGCTATGATCTTAGTTTCTGAATGTTGAGTTTTAAGCTAACTTTTCCACTTTCCTCTTTCACTATTGTCAAGAGGCTCTTTAGTTCTTCACTTTCTGCCATAAGTGTAATGTCATCTGCATATCTGAGGTTATTGATATTTCTCCTGGCAATCTTGATTCCAATGTGTGCTTCATTCGGTCCAACATTTCTCATGATGTACTCTGCATATAAGTTAAATAAGCAGGATGACAACATCCAGCCTTGACTTACTCCTTCCCCAATTTGGAACTAGTCTTCTGTTCCATGTCAGGTTCTAACTGTTGATTCTTGACTTGAATACAGATTTCTCAGGAGGCAGGTCAGATGGTCTGGTATTCCCATCGCTTGAAGAATTTTCCAGTTTGTTGTGATCCACACAGTTAAAGGCTTTGGCATAGTCAATAAAGTAGAAGTAGATGTTTTTCTCAAACTCTCCTACCTTTTCAATGAACTAACGGATGTTGGCAATTTGATCTCTGGTTCTTCTGCCTTTTTAAATCCAGCTTAAACATCTGGAAGTTCATAGTTCATGGACCACAGCCTTGTCTAACTCAATGAAACTATGAGCCATGCCATGTAAGGTCACCCAAGACAGACGGGTCTTAGTGGAGAATTCTGACAAGATGTGGTCCACTGGAGAAGGAAAGGCAAACCACTTCAGTATTCTTGCCTTGAGAACCCCACGAACTCTTAGATTCGCTGCCTCTTATACGTGATGTGCATCAGCTACTGTGTTGTAAATTTCAAGACTTCAATTTCCTGCTCCCTCAACATCCCTGCAAATGTGATGTTAGCTCCCCACTCGATTGGTCAAGTGCACCAGTGGGATGAGAATTTTCCCTGCCACAAATCCCACTTCTGGCCTCCTCTGACTATTACCTAAGGACATTTAAATGCACCATTGAATTTCTCTCACACCTTTTCCTTGTGCAAGTGCACCATGACTTCCGGTATTATCATTTGTCCGTGGATCTTCACAGGCACTTCGGGGGTCACCATTGCTTGGTTGAGCCTGTTCTATTGGCACATCCCCCACATACCAACCTGATGGAGTATGGTGACTCTGAAATTTAAGACCTATGAGTATGATAAACCTTGTTGCCTACAAGTCTCCTATGAACCGTCCCCAACAATGTAGCCACACCCTACTGACCAGTCAAAGAAAACAGATCAATTACCATGATAAGACCACGTCACAGAAGTCGAACCCAGAAGCTGTATCTATATGAAACTTTTGACCTCACCTCTGCCTCCTGTGACACATCACAAAGACCCTTCACCCAAGTATGTTCTAAAGGCTGTATCCATAATCTCGAGTCATTCTGGTAATAAGATAGACACTTTTCCTGCTAGAGATCCCCACACAGACCAGACAGGACTTACCTGAGCAGACTACTCCAGCATCCTTGTCATGGGTATAGCTATCATTACGATAGTCTTTAATATTAGAATGCTTACAGTCACTGACAGCTGACTCTACCCCTTTACATGAAGTATACAAAAGCCAAATGGGGCCAAGCCCTGGTCCAAAATAAGCTTCTTTAGGAATACCAACAGCAGCTCCACACCCCAGCTGTCTGCACAGAACAGATGCATCCTTCAAGCTCAAGTCGAAATCAACCACTGTGCCCCATTCTCCTTGATGCTTTACTTCCACTCTCCCCTCACAGCGGTGGGCTCCATCCTTCAGCCTCACCTCCAGATCTGCAAGAGAGACACAGACAGAGGACACAGGAAAGACTTTAGGAGACTTGCAGTGGTATAAGTATTTGAAATATTAGCTCTCTGAGGAGCAAAAAAGTGCATGGGATATAGTATTTCCTGACCTCTGTGGTATAAACAGTCAGACCAAGGCCAACTTTAAGCTCCCAGTGTGCTATCACTGAACACGGAGCAGGAAGGGAGGTACCAGGTATTTCTCAGGAGCCTGTAGAACCAGCTCCAGGGACACCACCAAGGACAGGCCATCAGAGACTCTGGATGCTGCCCTTCTCATAGAAGTGCCCAAGGCTACTAGGCCCAGCTTCCCCATCTTAGTTACAGCTCATGTCCCAGGATCCAGGGAGGAATCCTCCTTATCCTTCCCTTTACATAAGGAGCACCTCATCCAGCTTAGGAACAGAGGGCTGGGGTAACAGGCTCTAAAATGTCCTGGTTATTCCTGCCATCTAGTGTTCATGTCCTTGTGTAATTCCACACTCAAATGTACCTAACAACATGCATCTCACAAATGGAATTTGACAAAAGTGATCACATGTCACTTTAGCGATTAAATTATAAAACGACTCTGGTTTCTGCATATAAAAATGAGTTCCTGTAACAACATCATAAATGGAGACATTACTAGTGTTTAGTTCAGTTCAGTTCAGTCACTCAGTCGTTTCAGATTCGTTGAGACCCCATGGACGGCAGTACACCAGGCCTCCCTGTCCATCACCAACTCCTGGAGTTTACTCAAACTCATATCCATTCAGTCAGTGATGCCATCCAAGCATCTCATCCTCTGTCATCCCCTTGTCCTCCCACCTTTAAACTTTCCCACCATCAGGGTCTTTTCAAATGAGTCAGTTCTTCACATCAGGTGGTAAAAGTATTGGAGTTTCAACTTCAGCATCAGTCCTTCCAATAAATATTCAGGACTGATTTCCTTTAGGATGGATTGGTTCAGCAACATTTAAAATTCTCTTTTTATGAGCACATGGAAATAGTACTACTTCCTTGCCTGTTTGAAGTTAGGCATAACCATGTTATCTGGCTCATTCATCGAAGTGGGAGAACAAACGATGTCACTTCCACGTAGAAACATTTAAGAGCCAATATGTTTTTACCACAGCAAATACTGAAGCCTTTGTTGCAGTGGGAGCATAATAAAATGGTGGAGCATTCAACAACCTGAGTGCTTGAAGAATTATGATATCAGAAGTCCTGCCAAAGTAAACAAAGCATGTCATATAAGGATAAACTTTGGGTATTTGTTACTATAACATACCTAGCTTACTTTTACTAAAATGGAAAATAACAGAAGAAAATTGACAAAGAGAAAAATACTAAGATACACACAACGTATATAAAATTGAGAAACATCTATATTAACATCTAAATCCCCAAGACCAAAAAGAGATGCCAGGGTAGAGTAAACTGAAGCCTTAGATTACTGAGAGAGAAAAAAATGCCAATCTAAAATTCTACATTCAAAAATATTCTCTCAAAGAATAAAGATCTCAAATGTGTCATTATCAAAATGCTGATGTACGAGAGAGCAGCCTCAATCCTCTTTAAAAAAAAGACCAAAAGTTAGACAGTGATCAGTAATATAAACAGCTCCAAAAAGATCTGGAATACTCTAAGAAGTTTGACCACGACAAGACACTGTTATTTTGGTGGCATCATTACATCCTTCAAACCAGCATCACTCAGTGTCAAGGGTACCAGGAGAGTTCCTCTCACCAGGAGGGTAAGAGCAGGCTGAGTAACCAATGTCCCTAGCCTTTGGGGGCACCATATGGAAGTCCTGCTTCAGGTTCACTTCACGCAGACCTGCAAAGCTGACCCAGTCTTATAGAGATGGCTAGGCATAAGAAAGAAGAGCAAAGGACCAATAGCAACCACATGGCAGGAGAAATTGCAGTTCACAGTGACCTGCTCTGCAGACAGATGCAGCAGATTTTACCCCTGAAAGAATTAATAACCAGCACAGATGATGATTTTCCAGTAGTCATATATGGGAGTGAGAGTTGGACCACAAAGAAGGCTGAACATTGAAGAAAGTGTACTTTCGAACTATGGTGCTAGAGAAGACCCTTGAGAGTTCTTTGGACAGCAAGGAGATCAAACCAGTCAATCCTAAAAGGAATCAACCCTGAATATTGATTGAAATGACTGATGCTGAAGCTGAAGCTGCAATACTTTGACCACCTGATGCAAAGTGCTGACTCATTGGAAAAGACCTTGATGCTAGGAAAGACTGAAGGAAAAGGAAAAAGGAAGCACAGGATGAGATGGTTAAATAGCATCACCAATTCAATGGACATGAGTTTGAGCAATGAGCCGTTGTTGGTCTTGGCCTTTGCTGCCTTCCTAGGCCTTCCCACAACATGAGCACTTGCAACCATCATCTCCCCCTGCAGAGGCACCTACAACAGGCCCCCAAATCCAAATGTGTGCACACCATTAGCTCTGGCCACCACCACTGGTGGTCATGATTCCTAGGCTCTGGAACCAGATGTGCTGCTGATGACACCAACAACCATTCCAGTGATGGCAGACACCCTGCAACACTTGCCAAACACCACACAGTTATCAATGCTGTGAATGTCAGCAGCCTGAGCCAAACGGATCTCATGCCCTCCCAGACTCAGTGCCACCTTATGCCTCTGCATTTGGCACCCTGCATTACATTCCAATGTGCTGCTACCCAGAAGTGAAAGGCTTTCTCTACTGAAATCAGGACATAGATTCTGGTAGAGGTGAGTGCTTTTCTAAATGTGCAGACATCTACAAGAGAGTAAGACATCAAGAAGAATCAGGGAAACAAATTCCCACCAAAAGAATACAGTAAACCTCAGGTAACATGTTCAAAGTAATGGAGATCCAAGAATTGCCTGACAAAGAATTCAAAATGATGCTTCAAATGATGCTCAGAGAGTTCCAAGAGAACTCAAATATTTAATGATACCAGGAAAAAGATACAAATTAAATAAGAAGAGCAAAAAGACATATAAAATTTTTTTTTTTGTAAAAAAGGACTAACCAGATATTTTGTGATTTCCTGATAGCTCAGTTGGTAAAGAATCCACCTGCAATGCAGGATACCCTGCTTCAATTCCTGGGTCAGGAATATCTGCTGGAGAAGAAATAGGCTACCCACTCCAGTATCTTGGTCTCCTCTTGTGGCTCAGCTGGTAAAGAATCAGTCTACAATGCAGGAGACCTGGGTTCCATCCTTGAGTTTGGAAGATCCCCTGGAGAAGGGAAAGACTACCCACTCCAGTAAGGCAGGCAGGAGAATTCCATGGACTGTGTATCCATGGGGTCACAAAGAGTCAGACATGACTGAGTGACTTTCACTTCTTCAATTCTTCAACCAGATATTCTGAAGCTGAATAATAAATGGATGGGCTTCCCAGGTGGCGCTAGTGGTAAAGAACCTGTCTGCAAGTGCAGGAAATGTAAGAGACTCGGGTTCGATCCCTGGGTCTGGAAGATGCCCTGGAGGAGTGCATGGCAACCCACTTCAGTATTCTTGCCTGGAGAATACCATGGACAGAGGAGCCTGCTGGGTTACAGTCCATAGCATCACAAAGAGTTAGACATGACTGAGGCGACTTAACATGCACAATACAATGAGTATACTGAAGAATTCAACAAAGAGATTCAACAACAGACTTGATGAATGGAAAGAAAAAGAAGAAAGAACCAATGTGTTAGAAGAAAGATTAGTTGAATCCGAACAGAGGAACCAAAAGAGAATGAAAGGAATATAGAAAGCCAGTGAGAACTAAGGACACCATAAAGAGAAACAATGTATGGAGTGGAATCATAGCTGAAGAAGTGAAGGAGAAAAGAATTAAGGGCTGAGGATTTCCCTGATGGTGTAGTGGTTAAGAATCCACCTGCCAATGCAGGGGACATGAGTTCAATCCCTGGTCCAGGAAGATTCCACTTGCCGCAGAGCAACTAAGCTAGTGTGCCACAGCTACTGAAACCTGTGCACCTGGAGCCTGTGGTCTGCAGCAGGAGAAGCCACTGCAGTGAGAAGCCTGCGCACTGCAGCAAAGAGTAGCCCCTGCTTACTGCAACTCGAGAAAGCCTGCATGCAACAGGGAGAGCTAGCACAGCAAAAAACAAATAATTAAAAAAGAAAGAAAGAAAGCCAGTGAATTTCCAAACCTGGGGAAAGATCTGGACATCTAAGTTCAGGAAGCTAATAAGTTACCCCAAAACTTCAATCCAAAACAACCTTCTCCAAGACTCACAGAATAAACTGTCCAAATGCAAAGACAGAGAGAGAATTCTAAGGTCTAAAGAGAAGAAAAAAATTCTGTCACGCAAAAGAACTCCCCTAAGGAGATCAGCGGATTTGTCCAAAGAAACCTTGCAGACCACGACAGAAGGATTGATGACATACTCCACTCTCACTCAGGGGGAAGCAGCTCCCAGGGAGGGACAGGAGAGGGCATGAGAGAAAGAGCTCCCTACAGAGTCACAGCAGCTCCTGGGAGGGGAAAGGACCGTCCCAGGCCCCCAGCACGACAGGAAACGGGTCACAGGGACCGGGGCAGGGACTTGGGAACTTACACACATGGGGCTGCACATCAACTGATCTTTACAGACAAGAGGGACAAGTCGTTCATTGGAAGGACCGATGCTGAAGCTGAAACTCCAATACTTTGGCCACCTGATGTGAAGAGCTGACTCATTTGAAAAGACCCTGATTCTGGGAAAGAGTGAAGGTGGGAAGAGAAGGGGACAACAGAGGATGAGATGGTTGGATGACATCACCGACTGAATGGACATGAGTTAGAGTAAACTCTGGGAGTTGGTGATGGACAGGCAGGCCTGCCTGGCGTGCTGCGGTCAATCGGGTTGCAAGGAGTCAGTCACGACTGAGCGACTGAACTGAACTGAACTGGACAGACAAGAGGACCCCTCTCCTGGCTACGGGCTTCTTTGCTCCCTAATGAACACCTGGTGGGAACAGGTGAGGCCAGCAGGCATAGACTCTCACAGAGCCCAGTGCTGGACAGACACGGCAACAAGCAGATGGGAGCCGGGGGATGGGGGAGAGGAGGCAGAGAGAGAGGCAGGCAGGTGTACGATAATCTCTGATCCAGTTACATGGAGCGGCAATGACACCCAGCCATGTGGACACCCTGTGTGCTTCACAGACCAACAGACTCAGTACCTGCTCAGCAGCTCCATTCCTCTCCCACAGACAGGCTCCACCTCCCCTCACACATACACACACACAGACACACACACACACACACACAGGTTAACACACTCCCCCATACACACATATTCTCTCTCACACACACAGCCTCACACAACCTCACACACTACTCACACACCCTCACTCACCCACACATACTCCTCACACACCTTCATACATCACTTGCACACTCCTCACACACTCCACAAACACATACACTCTTCACACCCTCACACACACAATTTCTTCACACACACACACACCCTCACACACACACATACACTCTTCATACCCTCACACACACACTCTTCATACCCTCACACACACACACCCTCACACACTCCTCACCTGCACACATACACACACACAAGCACAGAGCCTACAGGAGTGAAGACACAGGAAACACGGGGACCCACAGGCAGTGCTCACACACCAGGCATGGGCGGCATGTGGGAACAGCCCAGAGCCCAGCTGAGCTCAGTCACTGGAATTTCCACACCCTGGGAGCCACAGGGACTCCTGGAAGCTCCCTGAGAAAAGGGAGACAGTGGAGGGACTCAGGGTGATCCACCTTGGTCCAGACCAAACCTCACTGCTCTGTCAAATCTGCTGCTATGACCAGTGGACCCCCCACAGGAGAGGGACCAGTATTCACAGTCAGTGAGGTTCCTTTTTGGTCAAAAACACTGAGGCTTGGCTCCAGAACCCCAGACACATTTCCCTTCACCAAGGCGTCCACTCCCTGCTATGGACCCAGGACAGAGGGGCAGCTCTTACCTTGACCACCCACCATGGTGCCGAGGAGGAGGACACAGAGTCCCTGGAGGGAGAGGTGTCTGCCCAGAGCCATCCTAACCCCACGTCCTCAAGGTCACAGCCCCAGCTGCAGGATCAGCCTATGAGGAGGCGTCAGGGTGCCGACCGGGGTCTATATAGACCGTCCCCTACATCCTCCCTCCTGAGAGCCAATAGCAACACCCTTCACCATTTTAGGCATTATCGGAGGCTGCATCTGCCACTTTCTGAACCTCAGACACCAATGAGCTTCTGAATTTTCAACATCTCCTTATATGAGCAACACGGTCCTTTGACCTCCCGCTTCGGTGGTCCTGAGAGCTGGGTCCCACCACTGGGACTGGGTAAGAAAAAGTTCATCAAAAAGCATGAGTGCCTTCCTCTCCCCTGATCACCCTGGTCAATATCTGCAGACTGTGAGATCTCACAGGGTCTGGGTGTGGAATCTGTTGATCCATGGAGAATAACTTTTGTAGAATCAAGTATTGATCTTCCCTGGCACTGAGCTCAGGGTGGAAGCAGAGAACTACAAGAAGTCTTAAAATACAAGAGTATTTATCAGGTCAGCAGAAAATGAGGACCAGGAGTATAGGAATTCACAGGTGACTGTGAAGGCAAGAACTGAGACCCATCAAGTTGGGGGGATCAGATTGCATGTCTTTTCCCACCTCTCAGAATGATCTGGAGACTGAGTCCTGGAGCTCATGCCGACAAGCTCAGTCGTGTCTGACTCTTTGCAACCCATGGACTGTACCTTACCAGCCTCCTCTGTGCAATAGATTTCCCAGGCAAGAATACTGGAGGGGGTTGTCATTTCCTTCTAAAGGGATCTTTCTGACTCGAGGATCAAACCCATGTCTCCTGCATTGGCAGGCGGGTTCCCTATAGGGACATTCAGACATGTTAAATCTCTTTCCCTTTATTGCATTTCACTTTATGTGAAGTATCTCTTTCAGCTGGTCACTAAATGATGCTGACAGAGAGAAAGAGATTGCTATTAAAGGAAACAAAGAGAAAGGAGGAGTCGTCATTCAACTCTAGCCCACCAAAATAGGAGCAGGGATCTCTAGAAGAAAACATGGGGCTTCACTGCTAACTCAGCAGTAAAAGTCTGCCCACCAAACAAGAGACTTGGATTCGATCCCTGGGTCGGGAAGGTCCCCTGGAGAAGGAAATGGCGACCCACTCCAGTATTCTTGCCTGGAGAAAATCCGTGGACAGAAGGGCCTGGCTGGATACAGTTCATCGTGTCAAAATAAGTTGGACACAACTAAGTGACTAAACAATGAAAACAAAAAGAAAATTATAGTTTAGAAAGACTAAACTTTTCTAAACTTCTCATGTACCCTTTTATATGCTGAGTGTGGTTTGATAAGATTCAGAATACATTTGTATTATAAATTATAACTAAAGAGGCAAAATATAATTTAAGGGAACAGCTCCAGAGAGATGAAGAAATAGAAAGTCTTCTGCTACATGATCTCTGCAGGCCAGGGGTAAAGAGGGTTAAGGGAAGCAGAGGAGAAGGGGGTTCATGCTGCCTGAAACCACCAATGAACCCACCTCCTCTGCTCTGCATTTAAGAGGAAAGGTGGTGGCAAGAATGGAATCCCAGGTGGGTTGATGGGACAGATCCAAGCAGAAGGGATGGTGTCCAGTGCAGCCATTGCTGCCTTGTTCTGTTTCCACTCAACAGAGAAGTTCCCAGATGCTCCCCCAGAAGGTACCCCTGGGATGAATAGAGACACTGAGAAGGGCCATAAGGGATGCAAGATAGAGCTCCCTCATTGAAATTCAATGTCACTAATGTGCTGCCCCCTTTCCTCATGCCCCCTCAGGCTCAAGATTCCCATGATGCAGCCCTGTGCTCCAAACAAGCCAACCTGAGGCCCTCTCACCCTGACTCCCTCTTTTCAGCCCAGAAGTGGAAGGAAGCATCTGTGACACACAGGCCCCAGAGTCCCCACCGGAGTTCAGAGACAGCTTTGTGAGCCACCCATGGCCTACCTTAAGGTCTCAGCCTGGCCAACACCCAGGGCAGCTGCAGGTTAGTCCACAGCCCTGTCATATCCCCCACCAGAGGGACCCCTCATCCCAGTCAGCAGACACAACTTCTCTGTCCCGCCATGCCCGTCCTTCCTACTTGACTTGGGAGAAAAGACAGTTAAACATATGCTTTTCTTCCTCTAAATACGCTAATATTTACCAACTACTTATGCAAGAATCACCTCCTTGTCATCTGGTCCTCTCACTCTCAAGGCCCATGACTGTACCTGACCCTGTCTCCTTCTATATCTGGACCTTTAACACATTAATGATAAAAACTGATTATAAATATCAAAACCAAATTTAAACTCAGTTGATGAAGTAAGGCCAGGATCTGCTCAGTCACTTAGAATTGATGCTCTACTCCCTCTGGGCCCAGAGTCACCGTTCCTTACCCAGTTATGGACTCCACACCGTCACCAGAAACCACTGGACAGACACCTAGAACATAGGACGTGCTTCCTGGGGTTCATGCATCCCTTCCACAGGATGACACACAGATGCGTTTAGTGAACCAGGTACACATGGTCTCCCCTTGGGATGGAGATCTCACAGGTAAGATGCTGTTAGTGGCTCCAGACCCTTTTTAGAAAGGGATGAGCTATAAGGAGTGGCAAATTCAGGGCTGGCAGACTGTCCCCACAGCACCCTCTATCCCAGAGCTGGGGGTGCAGGGTCAACATGGACCAAGTCACCCTCGGGTGAAGCTACATCTTCTCTGACACATAAGGAAATCTTAGTGTCTAATCTTATCAAAGATTTGAAGGAGGAAAGTTTTAGGGAGGACACTAACCCAGCTGTGTCCACAATGAACATGAGAGAGTGCAGTAGAGCGGTCAGGAGAGCAGACTCGGGAGCCAGACTGCCTGGTCTTGACTCACAGTTTAGCTCCATGCCAGTGTGGGCTCTGAACAGGGTTCTTACATTCTCTGCTTACTAAAAGGAGGGTTATGATCCTACCAAGATGACTGATTTTGCTGAGGATTAAGTGACTGGGCATTAGTATGTGATATTATAACACTAGTTAACAGTAGTACATGTCCTGATGCTGATGTGATCAGCCGTGGCCAACACCTTGTGAGCCCATGCCAGGTTCCGCTGTCCATGGAATTTTCCAGGCAAGAACAGTAGCACATAGTAGTAGTATTATGTACCACTGTTAACTTGCTTTCCTGATAACTCAGATGGTAAAGAATCTGCCTGCAATGCAGGAGATCTGAGTTCAATCCCTGGGTCAGGAAGATCCTCTGGAGAAGGAAATGACAACCCACTTCGGTATTCTTGCCTGGGAAATCCCATGGACAGAGGAGCCTGGAGGGGTTCCAGTCCATGGAGTCACAATGAGTTGGTCACAGCTGAGCAACACACACACACACACACACACACACACACACACACACACAGTGTTAGAGAAGCAGAATTAGGGCATCTCCCACCATCTCAGCCCAGGAATCCCAGGACTCTAGAACAGGAATTCAATTCTGTTACCTGGAGCTTTGACTGCAGCTGTCAGAACTCTCCCAGGAACCACATGCTGTGATGGTCCTTGGTGCCAACCAGAGTTGTGAGTCTCCCACACATCACTCCTTCTCTCTGTGCCCCATGTAACTGCTCAAGAACCTCGGCCTTACCATTGGTGAGCTTTTGTGAATTAAGTTGTTTACTTGCTCATTTTACTTTATAAACATGGATGTACTTGGTAAAACATTTTGTGTCTAATTCACCTCCATATCCCCGATGCTTGGCTAACTAAAAATCGTAAATGATGTCTCTTGTATACCTGGATGAATGAATGTCAGTCTGGTAGTTTACACAAATCATTTCAATCAAAAAGAAATCTTTTGAGAAATTATTTAACTTGTTGTGAGGATGTAACAGCAAATTGAAAGCTGTATCATTTGTTTTAATGATATTTCAATACCGTTAAATGGTCTGAGCTATACATGGTTCACTTCAACACCTGTCTGCAATGAATGCAGTAAATTTCAATATCTAGAAACAACCAAGCCCCAGTACAAGAGCAGTGCTGAGAGAGCCAGCTCTAAACATGTATAAACGCTGCAAGTTTCTTTCTATATCTGAAGATAAAGAAGACAAACCACAGCACCCTGACAGGTGAAGACCCTGGAGCCTCCTGTTCTGGTCTTAATCAGATATGGCCAAGTGGTCAGGATGTTTATGTATTTATCATTTGGCACATTTTCAATTCAAACCACACACAACTGTAACAGGAAGAAATTTTGTTATAAAAAAATTTAAACATCTTCCATGATGAATTAGAAGTGCAGAAGTAAAGAGCAGAAAGAATCTTGTTCTTTTACTTAGGCTAACTATTTGTCCTTATGGATTCTAAAGCAATAAAATGTGTAGCATTATTGTTCCCAAAAAACCATAAGAATATTGTGGTCAGAGGTTCAGTAATCTTTTTGCTAGAAAAGTTAATAACTAAACCTGCTTGCTTGAGGAAAATTTCCTCAGGACCAATCAGAGTGAGTAAAATAGAAAATATTATTAAATTAAAAAAGAGGTATACCACTCTATAGGAAAATTATTAACTGAGTTGTTACACCAAAGCATTGGAGACCCCCTTCACCATCTGTGTTCCTTGCATGGATGGGACCAGGGTTCGTGAAGTCTCCTTTACCAAAGACCACTTCATCACAAGGGCATGAAGGAAAGAGCAAAGTCATGAGCTGGCTGAGGTCCAGCCCATCATCTGTGTTCAGCCCTTCACAGTCTATAACCAGAATCATCGAACAAAGAGTGTGGCACTGAATTGGCCTCATTCATTCCTCTATAGTGCAACATCAGATATCCAGAGACAAGAGCAGATCAAAGCTGCTAAATCAAAGACAAGCAGATTCTAAGTGGAGAGCACACAGACCAAGGGCCCTTCCCTGCTGCTGTTGGAAAGGAAGAAGTCCTCCCACCCCAGACACCGTCTGTGGGAGGAGAGACAAGAAGATGCCTCCTTAAATAGAGGAAAATCAGTCTCAGCAGGGAGCTTGAACTAGAAATGACAAGACAGTTATTACATTGAACCTGAGCTAAGTTAAGGGATAAATTTTAACTGGGAGAGTCTGTGTTAACATTATGGAACTATCAATCCACACAAACATCCCTTGCTAGTGCACAAGATGAACTCAGTGATAAAAACAGACAATATTACATTTATGTATATTTGAATTCTAGAGGACACAGTTTTAAGCCTTTACAGAAAGAAAATTCATAAATCTTCTCTTGTTTTTAAATGCATAGAGTTGTCACCTCTGTGAATTCTAATTCCTCCAGCTCAAAATTACTGGTGTGTTTATTTAATCTGTAAAATCCTGCTCACTGTCTCTAAAGTGGAGGCTTCTCGAGAGCAAGTATTGTGTCTTACTCTTCAATATCTCTTTAAAGTCAAGTAAAAACACATATAGAGAGCTTAACAAATAGTGGATAAATAAAGAAATGAATGCATGAAGAAATGCTGAAAATCACCCTGCAGTTAGTGATACCGAGTGGGGAGGGAGGTGGGGGGAGGGGAGACACGACTCTGACTACTCCCACTCGGCACAGACAGAAGTGGAGTAAGGAGTCAGAGACACACCAGACGAAGGAACCAGATACAAAAGGCCTTCTTCAAATCTCACTCTGGGGAGGGTCTGATCACATTTAATTTCTGCACAAAGTTGTACCTCAGAAACTTCACCAAGGCAAGAAAAATACTGACAGCACTGCTACCAAGGATGTGGCATCAATAGTAATATTCATCGGATAGCTGTTTTTCTATCTCCCAGTGACTCATTCTGGCCAATGAAACGTGGGTGTTGTCACCTGTGTCACTTCCGAGTAGAGGCATGAAAACCCCGTGACTCTCTAGTTTCTCTCTTTCCTGCCCCAGAAGCTGCGTGTTCCACGTGGTACACATGTAAGCTAGTGGAGCCTCACTGACCACAATAGGTTTGCAGGTTGGCAATGAATGTGTGTATGCATGTGTGTGTTCCTTCTGAGATTTGGGAGTCAGTTGTTCCAGCATCAGAACAGAGCCTATATTCTGAAGTCTTGAAAGGAAGACAAACTCTGTCACATGAAGCAGGCACCTTCCTGGATCTCCTCTTCCTTCTGTGTCTTCATGCCAAGCTGCTCCCTCAGGTCTCACCTTGCTTCCTCTCTGGGGCTTGGCTGGTTCCCAGTCACCATCTCTGACTGACCGACAGCTCGATCTAAGCTTCTGTTGGAGAGCACCCGCCCCTGGTGCAGCTCCTCTGCCCTCCACTTCAGTCTGTGCTGACAGCTGTGCTTCCATTTCCCCAGTTTCGTCTCTGAGCATCTTGACTTTCATCCTTAAACAGCTCTCCTTTGCTCTGAGTTAGTCAGTTCATCATCTTTGATCTTAATTTTACTTTCCACCAATCCTGTGCTAATGAAAAAGCAGCATGTACTTTCCAGACCTCTTTAGTTTCTTCTTGAGTTCCTGAGCAAATCTGATTCCTAGATTTAGTTCTCCATGTAGTTAATTAATTTCTTCACCTTTGGGTAAGAAATAATTTTGCTGAATTTTTTTTCCCTCAGCTGAAGAAAATGGCACATTCAAAACCTATCTCCTTGTGACTGTGTAAACGAAAGGTATGTGTGAAGGGTCCAGCTGCTAACCACTCAAAAGCCAGTATACAGGCCAGGTTGGTGGAAAGGAAAGTTTGCTTTATTTCAGATGCCAGCAACTGGTGGGAAGGGTGGTGGACATCTGTCCAACGGCCAAATCTGCCCACCCCATGACAAGCAGAGGGTGAGAGCTTTATACACAGAGCTGGGGTGGGGGGAAGTTACATGCAGAAACAGCACAGTCATGTCTAACAGTCATCTTCAAATTGGTCGTCAGTGGTCTGACTAGTGTCATCTTGGTTGTTTTCAGTTCAGTTCAGTCGCTCAGTCGAATCCGACTCTTTGCGACCCCATGGATTGCAGCACGCCAGGCCTCCCTGTCCATCACCAACTACTAGAGCTTGCTCATACTCATGTCCATTGACTTGGTGATGCCATCCAAATCATCCATTGGTTGGTTTAGCTACAGGCAATCTTTAGTTCTTGGGTGTACTTGTTCCCATTTCTTTGTGGTCAGTTCTCAGAATGTGGATGCTCAAGTCCTGGGTACAATATGGACATCATGCAGTTCACTACTCCACCTGGTGTTTTGTATCTATAAGACAACTCACAGGATATGGCTCAGAATATTATCTATGACCCTTGAGAAAGAACTAAAGGTCCTTGACTGTGTTTAATGACTACATTATTATTATTTAGTCTCCTCTGACTGTTTTCCTTTGTTTCCACGTTTCTCACTCCTCCATTTAAACTTATTCTTTGACTAAAGTTTTCCACAGGCAAAAGACATGCGGAAGACAAGGTGGGGGGGGGGGCGGGGCAAGGATCATAGAGTCCTGCTCTGTTTCAACCACAGCCCTAGGGACCCCCTCGGGGCTTAGAAGGGGCTGGTGCAAGGAGAGGCTCTGAAGAACAAGCTTCATTAACTTCATAATTAATCCACCTTTGCTTAGAGTTGATGCAATTACCAACTGCACAGCTATTGAGTTCTTGTGGGTGGTGATTCTTAAACCACTTCAACCTAAGGTTAGTGCCTCTGGAGTGGCACTCAGAGTTCAAAACTGAGTGATTGCTCAGACTCAAACTCTATGAACCGAGGCTCTATTGCATGTGGAGCTTTGGTGCAGCTGAGTCCTGCCCACACAGCAGCCTAAGAACACTGGAAAGTGTCCCCAAGAATATAGCAAAATGTGTTCCTCCTTTAACATCAAAGAATCTGTGAACAGATTCTCTTCTCCTTGTCATCAAATTCTTCCCCATCTGGGCATGCTAACCAAGGCTCCTGCAGTCTGCAGGCATCTGATGAGGCCTTGCCAGGGCTCAGGATTGGAGTGAGGCCTGTACCTGTATATAAGCTCTGTATTTCCCCTCTCTATAACTTAATAGATGCTCAGCTAATATTTGCTGAATGGCTGAATGGCACTGTACTAAATGTTGAAGAGAAATTGTCTTAGATATAAAGAAATGTTTCTGAGAACATCATTTAGTTAGTATTTTTGTTTCCGGCAATTAGCAAGGCAAAATTTGATTTTCAAAAACAAGCAGCTTATCACCAACAAATACATCGAAACTAACACTGCAAATCTCTATCTCAAAGGATACATGAGACAAACCACAAGATACTAACCTGTGGATTCTTACTAAGTCTTAATCAAATACAATTGAGGAGACAGGATATTCATTCATATGATTTATCATTGGCAGTTTTCTAATTAAAATCACAGAGCAATATCACAGAAAGAAAATTGGGTATTAAAAAAGTACAGTTACACCTTCTATATGATATAAGAAAGGAGATGAGGTGCAAAAAGAGTTCTTTGGCTTAAAATAACAAACAGCTTAGTTAGTCTTTCACTTTGCAAAGAAGAGTCCTCTGGGGCTAATCTTGAAAGATGATGTGGAGACCAGGACAACTCAACTGTTCTGCACAACAGTTAGAACTGTGAACTGATAATTGTGGATAATGTTGCACTTTGATTCCCTCACTTTACTTTCTGTGAATCTACTGTAGGTTTTTACATTTTTGTTGCCACATGGTTCACATAAAACATCTTATAGAAACAACAGTATATACAACACTGATAACAAATTAATTTCAATGACATACAGAAGCTCTACCTTTTTATTCCCTTCCACACTTTTTGTTTTTGATGTCAGAATTTACCTCTCCTTATATTGTATATCCACTAACAAAATATTTTTCTCTATAGCTGTTTTAATACTTCCTTTAGACTAGAGCTAACTGGTTAGCACATTACCATATTACAGTATTAGAGTATTCTGAATTGGATTCAATATTTACATTTACAAGTCTGTTGTATATTTTCACTTCTTTCATATAAAAATTAGCATCCTTCATTTAGTTTGAGGAACTCCCCTCAGCAATCTTGTAAGCCAAGCCTAATGTTGGTGAAATTCCCTCAGTTGGGAAAGTATTTATATCATCTTCATATATGAAAAACAAACTTCCTGAGAAAAGTATTCTTGGTTGGTAGGTTTTTTTTTCATAAGTTTGAATATATCATCCCTTTCTCTCCTCGCCTCTCAGATTTCTTCTAAAAAGTCCACTGATATGGTTAAGGGAATTTCTTTTTTGTGATCATTTACTTTTATCTTGCTGCTTATAAAATGCTCTCTGTTTCTTGATTATAAACAATGTGTCTTGGGCATGATCATTTTGAATGAACTCTGAGGAGTGACCTATTAGCTAACATGAACTTGAATGTCTAAATCTCATCAGATTTGAGACTTATCTGGTATTATTTCTTTAAGTGCAGTCTGTATCCCTTTCTCCCTCTCTTCTCATTCCAGGAATCCAATAATATGCAGGTTGTTTCTGTGAATGTTATCCCATAGTTCACACAGGTTCTTTCACACTTGTTCAATAATTTTCTTCTTTGTCCTTGGCTCGGTAACCTCAATGGTCTTGCCTTCTAAGTTACAGAGACTTCTGCTGTTGCTAATGCTCTCTGTAGCATTTTTCACTTTGCTACATTTCAATCATTGTAATCTTAAGCAACTGATCCAACCAGTCAATCCTAAAGGAAATCAGTCCTGAATATTCGTTGGAAGGACTGATGCTGAAGCTGAAACTCCAATACTTTGACCACCCGATGTAAAGAACTGACTCACTGGGAAAGACCCTGATTCTGGGAAAGATTGAGGGCAGGAGGAGAAGGGGATGACAGAAGATGAGATGGTTGGATGGCATCACTGACTGAATGGACATGAGTTTGAGCAAGCTCCAGGAGTTGGTGAAGGACAGGGACCTGGTATGCTGCAGTCCATCGGGCTGCAAAGAGTCGGACACAACTGAGCCACTGGACTGAACTCAACTGAATCTTAAGCAACTAAATTTCTGTTTGGTTCATTTTCCTGTTTGGTTCCTTCTGTTATCCTCTTTGCCTCACTGCAAAGTTTGAGGGATCTCAGTTCCTTACCAGGATTGAATCCAGACCACAGCAGTAAATGCAGCGAATCCTAACCACTAAACCATCAGCAAACTCCCTGTTTACTTCCTTTTTTTATGATTTCTATCTCTGTTAAAAAAAATCTGAAATTATTCTGTGGAGGAACTCACCCTAGCTCAACAATTACTGAGCCTGAGCTCTAGGACCCACAAACTACAAATAGGACGTGGTCTGCTGCAACCCCTGAAACCTGGGCACCTAGAGCCTGTTCTCCACAATAAGAGAAACCCACGCATAGAGAAACCTGCTGTCCACAAAGAAGAATAGTGCCTGCTTACTGCAACTAGAGAAAGCCCATGTGCAGCAACAAAGACCCAGTGCAACCAAAAATTTAAAAGAATAACAATGATAATGAGAAATATTTTTTAATCTTATTTTGTTCATATATATACTTCCTGAATTTAATAGTTTATGCGTGTTTTCTTGGAGTTCACTGAGCTTCTTGGTGTGTATACTTTCTTTCATCATATGTCATTTATTTCACCACTTCCCAATGGTTAATAGCCAAGTGAGCTGCCCTGGGAGAAGGCCTGGGCATCTTCCCATCCCCAAGCACAGCCTAGAACTATGAACCTGCAAGCATGAGTGTAGTTTGGAGCCCTGGAAACCTTCCAGAGTCATCAACCAAGTAACTGGGTGGGTCCAGCTCACAACCAGCCCAGCACTCTCAGGTCTCATATTAGTTCAGCAGCTTCTCCATGATCTCCACAATGGAACTAGTGTTGGTAGGGGTAGGGGTGGGAAGGTTGGGGTGTTGTGTGAACGTAATCTTTACCTGGCCACTCCTACATGACCGCTCTCTCTACCCTGAGGAATCATGGCAGGATCACGATTACATTTTCAGTAGTAAATAGATTAAAACAACCTTGAAACAATCTTGAAACATCTGAAAATAGATGCTTTCAAAGAAGCCCATTGGTCTGAAATTCTTCATCTAAGAGATCAGTTATATCAGAGCCCTCCATCCACATCTCTGAAACATAAATAGACAACTGTTCCTGATCTTTCTGTCTACATCCATTCTTCTGGAGCCCCTCTGCCTAGGTCTCCACTTTTGCCCTCTTGTCCCACCTGAATATAGGGTGTGGGTGAGCATCAATTTGCCCTCCATCAACTTGAAGATATATATGAGCTGATAAAATTCACTTAGAAGGAGAGATATTGGAGAGACAAGAAATAGCAGCATCCTGAAGAAATAGTAGGAAGAGATGGAGAGGAAAGGAAGGATTTATAAGGATTGGATAATCAACTAGACATAGGAGAAGAGCAAAGAGGTATCCGTATCCACTTAAGGAATGAATGAGAGATGAAAAAGGAGGATGTAGCTGTGTACAGTTAGATTTTGAACTGGCCTGTGAACATTTAGGCAGGATAAGGAAAGTTGTATCCATTCTCTCCTACCAGCCAACCTTCCACTTTGAAATTCGTCTGGTGCCCAAGAACAGGTTACAAACAGGTGATATGACATCTCAGGGAGAGCATCCAGGAAAATTCAGAATTGGGTTTTTTCCCATGAGTTCATCTTGTTAGGAAGGAGTGTGTGAATGTAGACCAAGTTTACATCCTTTTCTAAATAAGAGTGACCTGGAGCATTTGTGAGTTGGGGTAAAATCATACCCTCATTAACCTCTAAGACAGGTGAGAGAGCAGGTCAGCTCAATCATCTTGCATTTACTGTGAGGAAAATGGTGTTTGAGGACCAATTCTCTAAAAGTATTTGATGTGGAACTTGCTAAATTACCAAGACAGCAAAAAGTTACTTTATTCAGAATATTTCATTTTGAGCAATTTCCATATAAAACAGTTACAGGTCAGCACTACTCTATTGAAATACAGGCAGTTAGAATACCTGAGGCTTCATCTCGTATTAATACAAGATCATGGGAATGTCACTGATGTTCCCAGGACACTGAGTTCAACGTCATCATACCCAGGGTCCCCTTTCTTCCCCTGGAGCAGCCAGGGACTCTCTTCTCCTTCCCCAGGATCAGTCACCTCTCTGGAGAAGTTCAGAGAAGAGGCTGAAATAGTAAAGAGAAGTTTGATTAGAACTGAGACAAGGGGATGGGACAGAGCCCTGTGGTGGAAGGGAGTCAAGCAAGTGGTGATGACAAAGTATCCCTGGGACCCAGGTGTGGGCAGGGAGGCTCAGGCTATTTCACATGAGTTACAGAGAGGATGGATCCCAGCTGTCTTCTCAGATCCAGTCCATGTGGTCTCTGGGGCCTCAGCTCATGTGGAAATCCTGCATTACAGGAGATCTGTGCTCACACATGAGCTCTTGGAAGACCTGCTTCCAGGCTACACAGTACCAAGGAGATGCCCAACAACAGTACGAATCATAAAAAGGAATTTAAATGTTCTCCTTTCACAGGTGATAGATGCAAAGTCACAATAAGAGGGAGTCTGGAGACAGGAACAATCTGAATTCCTCACTCAAGACACAAGTTTGCTCTTAGTTGACTTGACCTCTGATCCCAGATGTCCACAAATAGTATCACAAGTGCAGCCACAGATGGCTCCTCCCCAGAGACTACCCAGGCCCTCAAATGGAGAAATATTCTTTTCTAGTGAATGAGTGTCTTCTCCCAGCTACTGAAATAACTGGAGCAAATTAGAGCTTAACTGATCACAAATGCTGAGTCTATGATTCACCACCATGTTATATTGTTCAGGTCACCATATATCATAGACTTTGTACTTGTTGATGTTAACATATAAACAGAGCGCATCTTAAATTATGAAAATACTTCACCCAATTCAATACTGCAATATATTTTTTTAAATCACTATCTTTCATGTATCAGTTCAGTTCAGCCACTCAGTTGTGTCTGACTCTTGCCACTGAATGGACTGCAGCACTCCAGGCTTCCCTGTCCATCACCAACTCCTGGAGCTTACTCAAACTCAGGTCCATCGAGTCAGTGATGCCATCCAACCATCTCACCCTCTGTCGGTCCCTTCTCCTCCTGCCCTAAATCTTTCCCAGCATCAGGGTCTTTTCAAATGAGTCAGTTCTTCACATCAGGTGGCAAAAATATTGGAGTTTCAGCCTCAGCATCAGTCCTTCCAGTGAATGTTCTGGACTGATTTCCTTTAGGGTGGACTGGTTTGATCTCCTTGCAGTCCAAGGGACTCTCAAGAGTCTTCTCCAACACCACAGTTACAAAGCATCAGTTCTTTGGCACTTAGCTTTCTTTATAAATATGCTCAATTAATCAATAAGTTTCTCTTTTGGCCATGACACAATGCTTGTGGGATCTTATCTTTGACCAGGATTGGACCTGGGCTGTAGCAGTGAAAGTCCAAATGGAGTCCAAACCATTGGACCACCAGGAAATTCCATAATCTATAAATATTAATGCAAGTATATCACATATAAAATGGTAAGTTTATGTCACATTATGGAGACATAAATGTCAAAAGTAGAGTTATTCCTCACTCCTTGCAAGGAGTCTAACAGCATTAAAGATGGCATATGGTCAAGATGATGTTATCAGATGTATGAGATTACCTATATTTTGAATAACTAGGGAGGCTGGGCATTGAGGAACACAAATTCACCCTTCCCAGATAGAAAGATTGCAGGAAATCAGCTGACCCCACTCACCTTTCTGAGAAGACCTCACCCCATCCTCCTTCTCTGGGGGCACTTTCTCCTCTCTCCCCTGAGAGGCAGGAGGAGCCCCAGGCACTGGTACCTCTTCAGCATCATCATAATTTTCAGCAGGGACATCACTCCTCTGATCTGGGGATTCCAAGAGCAGACAAGGGGGTCTGATGAAACCACTAGTGGGTTGGTCTGAGAAATATCTAAAATCCCTTATGATCGAGAGTTTCTGAGTTGCTAAATAGAGGCAACAGTTACTTCTTGTTTCAAAAGATTTTTTCTCTAAGACCATGTTTCATTTTGATGTACCCATAAACATAAACATGATTTTATATATCTTAACATTTCCTGATGTAAACTACATATCTCAAAGCAACTCTTACACCACTGAACATTACTAAAGTACTTTGACAAATTGTGCTTTACAGATGCTATTTTTTAAAACATTGTGTGCCTGTTGTGATTCTGGACACAGAGAGCCCAGCCCCAGTGTGAGACATCACAGAACAGCCAGAGAAGAAGGCCAAAGCCTATCTGGACATAAGGAATGCCTCTGGTCCATCAAAGGAAGACTGTTCCCCTTGCATCTCATCTCTATGAGGGAAACTCTGTTCCCCAAAGCCCCGCCGAGGTGGGTTCAACTCCATTACCTGGTGCAGATCTGTAGTCACTGTACTCCTCACCGTCCCTGGTATAATATGGCAGTTTATCCACTGAGTCATCTGACAGGAAGCCTAATGTGGAGACAAACATCACACAACACACAGAATGACCATCCCCAACCCACAGGACCTGTGTTAAGGCTGAGAAGGGACAGGCCTGGCTCCTGCAGTGTAGATGGAGGCTGGGGGCTCACAGGGCTCGAGAGGCCATCCTACCACTTTGGAGGGCTGCCTCTATGAGCCTAGGGCACATGTGGTGTCTGTGGATGCTGAGAAGACCCACACAGCCAATGAGTGGTGACAACCAGAGGTCCCAGGAAGGCAGGCAGAGACACCCACCTGGGCTACCAAGAAGACCCTCCTTCCGAGTCACAAAGTCATCAAGCTCCTCATACACGGCTTCAGCAAGAGCATCTTCATAGCTGGATAAGGCTGAGAGATCCCCCAGCAGGTCAGAGATGCTACCCAGACACCCCCATCCAGCAGGGTAAGGGACCCCCAGCAGGTCAGAGATGCCACCCCAGACACCCTGATCCAGTTGGCCCACTCTTCTTCTTCCCGGTGCTCACACAGGGCTGCCAGGACCTCGGCATCATTTCCCACCCCATGCACCATGTCAGCACCTTCTCCCCTCATCTGACCTGAATCCACAACTCAGCCCCAACTTGTCTGGTCTCAAAGGAGAGGCCATGACTTATGAGAGTTCACACCCTAGTCCGAAGAACCTCTGTGTATTCAGCCCTTAGAGCGCAGCATGGAGAACATGGAGTTCTGCAACTCAGAACAGAGACCTGGCCTGGTTCCCCTCCTCACACCTGCCCCATCTCCTGCCTGCACACACGCTCCCTGGTCCCCAGGTACCCCTGCAGCCCACCTCTGCGCTCTGCTCTCCATCTGAGCACCTGAGTCACCAGGATGATGAGGACCAGGAAGAGAAGGGACCCCAGGATGAGGCAGAGGACCCCAGGCAGGGAGAAGATGCCAGGGAGAGGATTTAAGGCTGGTCTGGTCCCTAAGGAGAACAAGGGAAGAGGGTTAGAACAGGTCCTGGACACAGAGAAACCCCTCTACCAGAATTTCCAGGAGCTCCGGATGATGGTGTCCCAGCCTCAGACATTGACCAGATCCCCAGGGTCTCGTCCTGAGATGAGTTTACTCCACTCTGGCCAGTGTGGCTCCAAGGCAGAGCTGGGGATTGTCAGGGAGTTGCCCTGCTGAGACAGCCTCTGAAGACCCAGCTCATTCCTTCTCCTTGGGCTTCAGGAGACAGAGCATCAAACAGTCCTGGGACCCGCACCTCACTGATGAGGAGCAACACTGAGGGGCAGGTGGGAGATACTTAGATTCTGCAATATGGAAACCAAACCCACTTGGACCCCCAGGCATGAGAACATTTGACCCTGGGAACCAAGGGAGGGGATTTCCCCAAAGTAATGCCCTGGCTCCTCTCCACCAGCCATGGGCTCCTCAGGCTCTTTCCTCTCCTGAGTTGTCAGAGAGCCCACAGAACAGGTCCCCAGAAGCTGAGCATTCTCCCCTGCCCATAAATGGAGGCACAGTACCTGCTGTAGTCAGGGGCAATGTTGACCTTGCACCTAAAGAGAAAAACAGCAGTTTGGAGCAGGGTGATTGGCCAGAGGCAGGGCATCCCAATTTTCCCTCCTGAGCCTGAAATCACCCCTCAGTCTCCACAACATCTGTGTCCAGTCCTCCCAGCTTCCCCGTCCTAGATCACAGCCCCAGCACCAGATGCTATCTGGATACAAACTCCCCCCACACCCGGCCCAGCCCACTGCCCCCCGTGCTGCCCTAGCTCACCCAGGATGGACCCCGAGCCCCTCACTCACCAGAGCACCTCACACCAGCATCCTCCTCGTGCTTGCAGTCGCTCCGCCCCCAGGGCTCCGCAGCACAGTCCCACAGGGAGGACTCCCGGCCCCCGCACCGCACCTCATCCAGCCAGATGCTCCCGTTTCCAGGGCCAAACGCCGCGGCCCGCACGGCTTCCAGGGCCGGGCCACAGCCCAGCTGCTGACACACCACCTCGGCCTCTGCCAGGCTCCAGGAGTCATCGCACACGGTGCCCCAGGAGCCGCTGTGCCAGACCTCCACCCGCCCTGAGCACTCGCTGTCTCCTCCCCTGAGCCGGAGCTTCTCTCTGTCTGAAAAGGCAGCAGCCCCTCCTGTGACTCCCCTGGTGGGAGGAAGGAGCCCCTGGGGCCCTGGGGAGGGGGCGGGGCTGACGTACCTGTGCAGGGGGCAGCAGCTGGGCAGCTCTTGGGTCTTCTTCCTGCAAACAACAAACAAAAGACTGAAATATATATATAAAAGAATTGAAGCTGACAGAAATAAATACAAATTCAAAACAACAACAACAACACACACACACACACAAAACATAAGGGTAAATAGTACCTGTCATAAAGTATCAAAATTTGTATATTCTTTCCAGATCATCCTATCAAATCTCCTACCCACTCTTTGCAGAGAACCTCTGAGAAAATGATGGCAGGACCTCTGTGAGGGCATTGCTCATTTTCACGGTCAAAGACTTTGCCACCTCTCAGTTCACGGGGTTTAATTCTAGGGAAAATATCATCAGTAAAAGGTCTAACAGTTTAATGCCCTCTTTGGCCTTCAAGTGGAAAAGACAAAGAGATGAACAAAGAGAGGCAAGGAAGGGAGTGAGCCTCTGCTTTTGAAATATCTCTCACCACATTCTTAGCTGTGGGCATGTGTATGTGGAGGGGGAGGGAAGGAGAGAAACAGAAAGAGAAATGTGGAAGGAAGTAAGTGCTATGGTTTGACTATTTGTCGCCCTCCCCAACATTTATTTATTTCATTCAACATTTACTGTCAAAATCTCTATTCCCAATGTAACAGTATTTAGTGGTGGAGCCTTCTCAAACTCTTCGGAAAACAGAAGAAAGAAACACTTTCAAATTCACTTTATGAGGCCAACATTATTCTGATACCAAAGCCAGATAAGGAAGCCATGAGAAAAGAAAATTATGGGCTAATACTCTAATAAATGTAAGTGCAAAAATCCTCAACAAAATATTAGAAAACTGAATTTGACAATACGTTAAAAGAATCATACACCATGATCTAGTGATATTTGTTCCAAGGATGCAAGGATAGTTCAACATTCACAAATTAATTAATGTGATACACCAAATAAACAAAGTGAAGGTAAAAATCGTATCCTCAAAGGATGCAGAAAAAGTGACAAATTCAACATCCATTTATGGTAAAAATAATTTTACAAAGTAGGTTTAGAAGGATTGTATCTCAGCATAATTAAGGCCATGTAAGAAGTTCACAGTTAACATCATACTTGACAGTAAAAAAACCAAAAGCTTTTCCTCTGAAATCAGACACAAGACAAAAACGCCTAGTTTCACCACTTTTATTCAACTTAGTTTTGGTGGTCCTATCCAGATCCATCAGGCAATACAAAGAAAATCAATGCATCCAAATCTGAAAAGAAGAGGCAAAATTGACACTATTTTCAGATTGAAAAATGAAAGTGTTAGTCGCTCACTTGTGTCTGTCTCTTTGTGACTCCAAGGACTATAGCCCACCAGGCTCCTCTGTCCATGGGATTCTCCAGACAAGAATACTGGAATGGTGTATATGTACCACAGCTTCCTTATCCATTTGTCTGCTAATGGGCATCTAGGTTGCTTCCATGTCCTGGCTGGATGCGTGAGACAAGTGCTCGGGCCTGGTGCACTGGGAAGACCCAGAGGGATCGGGTGGAGAGGGAGGTGAGAGGGGGGATCGGGATGGGGAATACATGTAAATCCATGGCTGATTCATGTCAATGTATGACAAAAACCACTACAATATTGTAAAGTAATTAGCCTCCAACTAATAAAAATAAATGAAAAAAAAAAAAAGAATACTGGAGTGGGTTGCCATTTCCTCCTCCAGGGAATCTTCCCGACCCAGGAATCAAACCCGAGTCTCTTGCATTGCAGACAGATTCTTTACCATCCAAGTCATGAGGAAAGAAACTCCCTTACTTGATATTATATGTAAAAAACACTGAAGACTTCATCAAAAATATGAGAATTAATACACTCAGTAAAGTTGTAGAATGAAAAATTTATATACAAAAATCAGCTGCATTTCTATACACTAACAACAAACTGCCATAAGGAGAAACTGAGAAAACAATTCTATTTACATTTGCATGAAAAATGGATAAAAAGCCTAGGAATAAATTTAACCAAGGAGGTGAAAGACCGGTACACTGAAAACTATAAGACACTGATGAAAGATACTGAAGAAGACTCAAATAAATGGAAAGATATTCTCTGCTCATGGGTTGGGAAATCTAATGTTATTAACATGCCCTTACTACCCAAAGCAATTTACAAATTCACTGCAATCCAAATAAAAATTCCAATGGAAATTTTCACAGATAAAGAACAAACAATTCTAAAATTTGCATGGAACCACAAAAGATGCTGAACACCAAAGCAAACTTGAGAATGAATAACAAAGCTAGAGGTGTCATGCTTCCTGATTTCACACTCTATTACAAAGCTATATTAATCAAAACAGTATGTTGTTGGGATAAAAATGTACACAGAGATCAATGGAACAAAATAGACAGTCTGTAAATAAACCCACATTTCTATGGTAAATTAACTTTTGACAAAGAAGCCAAGAATATACAGTGGGAAAAGGACAGTGTTTTCAGTAAATGGCATGGGGAAAACTGGACAGCCACATGCAAAAGAATGAAACTGGACCACTATCTTACACCATTCACAAACATTAACTCAAAATAGATTAAAGACTTGATCACAAGTCCTGAAGCCATAAAATTGCTACAGAAAATAAAATCCTTGATGTCATTCTTTGTGATGATTTTTTGGATTTGACACCAAAAGCAAAGGGAACAAGAGTTAAAACAAGCAGTTGGGACCACATAAGGCTAAAAAGCTTCTGCCCAAATAAGGAAACCATCAATAAAATGAAAAAGCAACCTGTGGAATTGGAGAAAATATTGCATACTATATTTCTGGTTAGGACTATTATCCAAAGTACACAAGTAACTCATACAACTCAGTAGCAAAACACAATCTGATTTTTAGAAAATGGGCAGAGAACCTGAATAGACATTTTTTTAAAGAATACATACAACTTGCCAATAGGTATATGAAAATGTGCTCAACACTACTAATCATCAGAAGATAGAAATCAAAACCACAATGAGATATCACCTCATATCCTCTAGAAAGGCTTTTATCAAAAAGAAGAAATAACAGGAGTTGGGGAGAATGTGAAGAGACAGGAAAGCTTTTGAACAGTTAGAGGGAATGTAAGTTGATGCAGCCATTATGGAAAGTTGAGGTGCATCAAAAGCTAAAAATAGAACTGCCATATGACTTAGTAATTTCAATTTGGGGTATTTATGTGAAGAAAACAAAAACACTAACTTGAAAACACAATGTTCACTGCAGCAACATATGTTCAGTTGCTAGGTTGTGTCTGACTCTTTGCAACCCGATGGACTGCAGCACACCAGGCTCCTCTGTCCTTCACTATCTCCCAAAGTTTGCTCAAATTCATGTCCACTGAACTGGTGATGCTATCTAACTATCTCATCCTCTATGGCCCCCTTTTCCTTTTGCCTTCAGTCTTCCCCAGCATCAGGGTCTTTTCCAATGAGTCAGTTCTTCTCATCAAGTGGCGAAAGTGCTGGAGCTTCAGCTTCAGCATCAGTCCTTCCAAAGAATATTCAGGGTTGATTTCCTTTAGGGTTGATTGGTTTGATCTCCTTGCTGTGCAAAGGACTCCCAATTCAACTGTGGTGTCCAAGGATCACAATTCAAAATCATCAACTCTTTAGCATTCAGCTTCTTTATAATCCAACTCTCACATCCATACTTGACCAATGGAAAAAACATGGCTTTGACTATATGGACCTTTGTCAGCAAAGTGATGTCTCTAGTTAATACTCTGTCTAGGTTTGTCATAGCTTTCCTTCCAAGGAGCAAGCCTCTTTTAATCTCATAGCTGAAAACAGCATTGGCAGTGATTTTGGAGCCCAAGAAAAGAAAATCTGTCACTGTTTCCAATTTTTCCCCTTTTATTTGCCATGAAGTGATGGGGCCAGATGCCATGATCTTAGTTTTTAGAATGTTGAGATTTAAGCCAGCCTTTTCACTCTCCTCTTTCACCATCAACAAGAGGCTCTTCAATTCCTCTTCACTTTCTGCCATTAGAGTGGTATCATCTGCGTATCTGAGGTTGTTGATATTTCTCACAGCAATCTTGATTCCATCTTGTGATTCTTCCAGCCAGGCATTTCCCATGGTGTACCCTGCATATAAGTTAAATGTACAGGGTGACAATATACAACCTTAATGAACTCCTTTCCCAATTTGGAACCAGTCGGTTGTTTCATGTCCAGTTCTAACTGCTGCTTCTTGAGCTGCATACAGGTTTCTCAGGAGGCAGGTAATGTGGTCTGATATTCTCATCTCTTTAAGAATTTTCCACAGTTCGTTGAGATCCACATGGTCAAAGACTTTAGTGTAGTCAGTGAAGCACATGTTTTCTGGAATTCTCTTGCTTACTCTATGATCCAACAAATGTTGGCAGTTTGATCTCTGGTTCCTCTGCCTTTTTGAAATCCAGCTTGTACATCTTGGAAGTTCCCAGTTCTCTTACTGCTGAAGCCTAGCTTGAAAGACTTTAAGCATAACCTTGCTAGCATGTGAAATGAGCACAATTGTGGGGTAGTTTGAACATGCTTTGGCATTGCCCTTCTTTGAGATTGGGATGAAAACTGACCTTCTCTTGTCCTATGGCCACTGCTGAATTTTCCAAATTTGCTGACATATTGGCCACGGCACTTTAATAGTATCATCTTTTAGTATTTTATAGCAATATTTACAAGAGCCAAGCAATGTAAGTCTTCACTGATGGATGAATGAAGAAAGAAAATGTAATGCAGATATATATCCACCCATAAAAAAGAAGAAAATCTTGCCAGTTTCAACAACATGGATGGACCTTGAGGGCATTATGCTAAGTGAAACAAATCAGACAGAGAAAGAAAAACAACATATGATCTCATTTATATGTGTAATCTTAAAGCAAAAAGCAAGTTCAGAGATGCTGAGTAGTTTGTGGCTGCCAGAGGTGGGGGATTTGGTGTGAGCAAAGGTAGTCAAAAGATATAAACATGAGTTACAAAATTAATGAGTGTAGAGCATGGTGACCATAGTGAATACCATATTGTCTATTTGAAAGATGGTGAGAAAATACATCTTAAACATTCTTATCATATAAAAAATATTTAGCTACATATATGGTGATGGATATAACTAGACTTACTGCAGTGACCATATATCAATATACAAAAATACATAACCATTATGTTGCAATGGCAAACAATATAAAGTTATATCAATTATATCAAAAATTTTTAATAAAGCAAGTTTGAAACATGTGGATCAAATTAGCTCCATCCAAACTTCATTTTATAAATTCAATTTAAGCACATCACTTAGATTTTAAAATATTAATTCTCACTAATAACACCCTACAGCGTTGGGACAGACACAGAAACAGATATGAGTCACCTGCACATGAGATGTAAGCTTCCTCCTTTGGAGAGCATGAACTGTATTTCCATGGGTCAGAAGGACACTGCCAGAGAGAAGTATCTGTTTTCCGACACTGGATTAAATCTACCCACCGGGGTCTAGAACCTTCCCTAAGACCAACAGAAGAGTTGAGGGTTCCACTGTCCCCACAGCCAAGCTGACTGCAGATGATGGACATGGTGACATCATCCATGGGGCTGTGGCAGACACTGCCCCAGGTCCCGTTGTAGAAAACTTCCAGCCACCCAGCACACTGCTGATCCTCGCTGACCATCCTGAGGGCCAGGAACTCTAAGATTGAAATGGAGAAGACAGGACACAGTGAGCACTGCACTCAGTGCTCCGGGTTTTCCTCTCTCCCCAAAATTGTGAACATTCATCTGTGACCCAGCTGAGGAAGTAAATCCACTAGATGACCAAAGTGAAACTTGTCTCTTTTCTATCCAACTTTGTCCATTTGTGTCTGTCTTTCTAAATATTTCTACCACCATGATGTAGTGGATAAGAACTGAGAGGAAGACCAGCCTGGACACCTGCAGGGAGAGGGAGCTGACTCCTGCTTCCTGACAAAACATCTAAAAGAGTGTGTGAAAAGGATGTGATGTGGACAGTGTGGAGGCAGATAGAATAATGGACCTGTGACTGTTTCCTTATCTGGCAAAGGGGGCTTTTGATTAAGGTAAGGACCTTGGGATGGTGAGACTAACCTGAAATATGGTGGATTAACCACCTGAGCACATTCTTAGACTCACTATCCTTTAAAGTGGAATACTGGCTAGAGGGACATGTGAATATGGATAATGGTTAGAGAGGTGGAGCATTGCTGGTCTGATGATGAACAGAATGGGGTTATGAGTGAAGGAAGGCAGGAGGTTTCTAGAAGCTTGAAAAGACAGAAAACAGAATCTTTCCCAGAGGCTCAGAAGTGATGTGGCCCTGCTGAAACCTTGATCCCAGTCCAGTGAGATCCCTGCTGGACATCTAAGCTACAGAAGTGTAAGGGAATAAATATGTTGTTTTAAACCATTGACTATGTGGCAATTTGTTACAGAACAAACAAAAACTAGCACTGCAGCTTTAAGACTTCTCTACCATATGTACCAGAAGGATGAGCCCTGATTTCAAGAAAAACTGTGAGAAAAGGCTCTGCCAGGGAACACTATTGAGAAGAAAGGACCAGATCGTCAGCTGCTGCCGGAGGAAATGAAAGCACCTCATCTTCTTGTCTGCTGGAAGGACAGGCTCCATGGGAGGAAGCCGCCTTCTCTAGTCCTTTCAGTCTCTCCCTCGGGGCTCAGATCCTCGTCCTCCAGAGCCCCACCCCTCCCCCAGCTTGTGGACAGTGTGGAGTGCGGACCTGAGCAGATGACCCCTGCGTCCTCCTTGTGTCTGCAGTCGTGCCGCCCCCAGCCTCGGGAAGGGCACCTCCACACGTGGGACTCATTTCCTGTGCAGTTCAGGTCGTCCAGCCAGATGGGCCCTGATCCTGCCCCGAAGTGAGCAGACCTCGTGGCATTGAGGGCGTCTCCACAGCCCAGCTGTCTGCACACCACGCGGGCATCGTCCAGGTCCCAGCCGTCATCACAGATGGTGCCCCAGGAGCCCTGGTCAAGGATCTCCACTCTCCCGGCGCAGGGACCGCCCCCGTCCAGCAGGCGGAGCTGTCTGCTGTCTGAGGAGAGAGAAATGGGACAATGGGGCATTGACAGGGGAATGAGAAGGGTCTTCTGTCCTGTGGGACCCTCACCTGAGCAGTAGGGGGCGCTCTCCTCTGAAGCTGCAGACCCTGCTGGTTCAGACATGGAGTCGTTGCACTGTGGCAGCACCTGGGTCTGATTTCCTGAAGAAACAGCAATGATTAGAGGGTTGGGAGGGTTGAACAACAGGAAACTCAGTTAAACCAAATAATTTTTAGGAGAGGGGGTGGATTTGGGGGAAAATGGATACATGTATATGTATGTCTGAGTCCCTGCTGTTCACCTGCAACTATAGTAACACTGTTAATCTGCTATACCCCAATACAAAGTAAAAATTTCAAAAGAAAAAAAAAAATAAATAAATAATGACCTAGTGATGGAGCTGAGATGAAAACTGCAACATATCAGTAAAGTTATCATAATCTTAGTGCTTCCTTTCTCTATGAAGAGCCCTGGTACTGACAAGGCCACAATTCCTGTTTTAAGCCAAGCTTTGCCTTAAGAATGGATTTAAATAAATTGGTCTGTCCTTAAATCTATCCCTTAAATAGAATAAGCAAAACAAGATCCTTTCTGAAGGATTTATACAATTTTTTATCTACAATGTTTGTGTTTTAAAAAACATGTATACAAAAGAGATCTCATGGAAAACCAAGAGGAAAAAGAAACATTAAAAAATTTCCCAGGGTATTTGGCTCTTAGAGTTACCTAAAGGAGATCAGTCCTGGGTGTTCATTGGAAGGACTGATGCTGAAGCTGAAACTCCAATACTTCAGCCACCTCATGCGAAGAGTTGACTCATTGGAAAAGACCCTGATGCTGGGGGGGATTGGGGGCAGGAGGTGAAGGGGATGACAGAGGATGAGATGGCTGGATGGCATCACTGACTCGATGGGCATGAGTCTGAGTAAACTCTGGGAGTTTGTGATGGACAGGGAGGCCTGGTGTGCTGCGATTCATGGGGTCGCAAAGAGTCGGACACGACTGAGTGACTGAACTCAACTGAACAGAGAATTTATTTTATTTTTATTAATTTTTATTTGAGTATAATTGCTTTACAATGTTGTGGTAGCTTCTGCTATACAGCAAATTTAGTAGGTTATAAATATATATACAGGCTTCCTAGGTGACTCAATGGTAAAGAATCAACCTGCCAAACAGGAGACTGGGGTTCCATCCCTGGATTAGCAAGATCCCCTGGAGAAAAAAATGGCAAGCCCCCCCCCCACCCCAGTATTCTTGCCTGGGAAATACTATGGACAAAGGATCATGGCAGGCTGCAGTCCAAAGGGTTACAAAAGAGTTGGACACAACTCAGCAACTAAACAATAGCAACCACACACACACACACACACACACACATATATATATGTACATCCCCTCTTTCTTGAATTTACTTCCTATTTAGGTCACCACAGAACACTGAGTAGCGTTCCCTGTGCTATACAATAGGTTATTATGTGTGCGTGCATGCTAAGTCACTTCAATCATGTCTGACTCTGTGACACTGTGGATTGTAGCCCGTCAGGCTCCATGTCTATGGGATTCTCCAGGCAATATCTATTTTATACTTAGTACCAATAGTGTAGGGCTTTTGAGTCTGGTGGCTCATATGGTAAAGAATCCGCCTGCAATGCGGGAGACCTGGGTTTGATCCTTGGGTTGGGAAGATCCCCTGGAGAAGGGCATGGCAACCCACTCCACTATTCTTTCCTGAAGAATCCCCACGGACAGAGGAGCCTGGAGGGCTACAGTCCATGGGGTCGCAAAGAGCTGGACATGACTGAGGGACTAAGCACAAAGCATAGCACATCAATAGTATGTATATGCCAATCTCAACATCCCAATTCATCCCACTCTTCATTTCCCCTCTTAGTATCCATATATTTGTTATCTTTGTGGCGTTTCTATTTCTGCTTTGCATTAGGTTCATCTCTACCATTTTTCTAGATTGCACATATAAGCGCTGTTATACGATGTTTGTTTTTCTCTTTCTGATTTACTTCACTTTACATGACAATCTGCAAGTCTAGCCATGTCTCTGCAAGTGACACAACTTTTTTTCCTGTTTATGGCTGAGTAATATTCCATTTTATATATGTATCATGTCTTCTCTATCCATTCCTCCTGTGAGGGACATTTAGGTTGCTTCTGTGTCCTGACTGTTGTAAATAGTGCTGCAGTGAACATCAGGATTAATGTGTCTTTTTGAATGATGATTTTCTCCAGGTATATGGCCAGGAGTGGGATTGCTGAGTCATACGATAGTTCTATCTTTAGTTTTTTGAGGAACCTCCATACTGTTCTCCATAGTAGTTGTATCAATTTACATACCCATATGTAGGAGGAGTCCCTTTTCTGTGCATTCTCTCCAGCATTTATTGTTTGTAGATTTTTTAATATTAGACCTTCTGACTGGTGTGAAGTAATACCTGACTATAGTTTTTATTTACATCTCTTTAATATTTAGTGATGTTGAACATCTTTTCATGCATTTGTTAGCCATCTGTATGTCTGGGAAAACGTCTATTTATGTCTTTTTCCCAGTTTTTCATTGGGTTGTTTGGTTTGCTGATACTGAGCTGTTTCTGTATTTTGAAGATTAATCCCTTGTCAGTTGCTTTGCAAATATTTTCTCCCATTCTGAAAGTTGTATTTTTGTTCTGTTTATGGCTTCCTTTACTATGCAAAAGCTTTTAAGTTTAATTAGGCCCTACTTGTTTATTTTTGTTTTTATTTTCCTTACTCAGGAGGTTGGTCAAAAAAGATCTTGCTGCAATTAATGTCAAACCTATGTGTTCCACCTATGTTTTCCTCTAAGAGTTTTATAGTCTGACAGAGAATTTAAATAGCCATGATTAAAGTTCTCAAAGAATTAATTAACACAATGTGTATCTTGGCAGAGAAATGATAACTAAAACAAATGAAAACTCTACAGCTGTAAAAGTTAATAGCTGAATTAAGAACTAGAGAATGTGTGTATCAGCACATTAGGTCAATGTGCTGATACACATTGATTAGGTCAATCAATAAAGAAGAAACAGTAAAATGCAAGATCAGAGGATAAATATTCCTCTATTTAGAAATGCTGGTCATATGGTAAGTGCCTGTTTAATAATACTATATAACAAAATTTCCCCCAAACTTAGCAGTTGAAAGTAATTTTTTTTTTAATTTTGCTCATGATTTCCTGGGTCAGTAATTTGGGAAAGATTCAACTTGGCAGTTCTACCTTTGGGGTTTCTCATGTGGTTACACTTAGATGTCATCTGGAACTGACATCTCTAAAGGTTTGACTGAACTGTGGTTATGTAAGGAAATTCCCTGAAGTATTTTGTTGTAGTTGTCGGGAGGGAGAGATAAAGGAGCATCATGTCTGCAACTTAACCCAGAAAGATTTTACACACTCAGGGAAAAATGGGGCAAGGGGGACCAAGAAGGAGAGAGAGGGAAAGCTAGAGGGAGAGAGATAGAGAATAGAAAAATAGAGTGAGAGAGAGAGAGGAAAGAAAGAAAGAAGAATTAAAGGAAAATACTAACCTAACATTTGGGGAACCCAGGTGACATTCAGAGAGAATTTATTCCTAGAAATCCTTTTCTAAAGGAAACACTAATAACATCAATGACTAACTAATACTAACACTAATAACATACTCCCCAGGTCAGTAGGTGCCCAATAGGCTACTGGATATCAGTGAAGAAATAACTCCAGAAAGAATAAAGAGACAGAGCCAAAGGAAAAAAAAAAAACAAAAAAACAAACACCCAGTGGTGGATGTGACTAGTGATGGAAGCAAGGTCTGATGCTGTAAAGAAAAATATTGCACAGGAACCAGGAATATTAGGCCCATGAATCAGGCAATTTGGAATGATCAAACAGGAGATAAGAGTGAACATCGACATTTTAGGAATCAGTGAACTAAAATGGACTGGAATGGGTGAATTTAACTCTGATGACCATTATTTACTACTGTGGGCAAGAATCCCTCACAAGAAACAGAGGAGCCATCATAAGCAACAAAAGAGTCTAAAATGCGGTACTTGGATGCAATCTCAAAAATGACAGAATGATCTCTGTTCATTTCCAAGGCAAACCATTCAATATCACGGTAATCCCAGTCTATGTCCCAACCAGTACTGCTGAAGAAGCTGAAGTTGAATGGTTCTATGAAGCACCTACGAGACTCTCTAGAACTAACAACAACAAAAAAAGATGTCCTTTTCATTACAGGGGACTGGAAGGCAAAAGTAGGAAGTCAAGAAACACCTGGAGTAACAGGCAAATTAGCCCTGGAGTACAGAATGAAGCAGGACAAAGGCTAACAGAGTTTTGTCAAGAGAACGCATCGGTCATAGCAAACACCCTCTTCCAACAACACAGGAGAAGACTCTACACATGGAAATCACCAGATGGTCAATACCAAAATCAGATTGATTATATTCTTTGCAGTCAAAGATGGAGAAGTTCTATAGAGTCAGTAAAAACAAGGCCGGGATCTGACTGTGGCTCAGATGATGAACTCCTTATTGCCAAATTCAGACTTAAATTGAAGAAAGTAGGCAAAAACACTTGACCATTCAAGTATGACCTAAATCACATCCCTTAAAGTGGAAGTGAAAATAGCTTTAAGGGACTAGACCTGATAGACAGAGTGCCTGATGAACTATGGATGGAGGTTCGTGACACTGTACAGGAGGCAGTGAGAAAGACCATCGCCAAGAAAAAGAAATGACAAAAAGCAAAATGGCTGCCTCGGGAAGCCTTACAAATAGTTGAGGAAAGAAGAGAAGTGAAAAGCAAAGGAGAAAAGGAAGGATATACCCATTTGAATGCAGAGTTCCAAAGAATAGCAAGGAGAGATAAGAAAGCCTCCCTCAGTGATCAGTGCAAAGAAACAGAGGAAAACAATAGAATGAGAAAGACTAGAGATCGCTTCAAGAAAATTAGAGATACTGAGGGAACATTTCATCCAAAGATGGGCCCAATAAAGGACAGAAATGTTATGAACGTAACAGAAGCAGAAGATATTAAGAAAAGGTGGCAAGAATACACAGAAGAACTGTACAAAAAAGATCTTCATAACCCAGATAATCATGATGGTGTGATCACTCACCTAGAGCCAGACATCCTGGAATGTGAAGTCAAGTGGGCCTTATGGGGCATCACTACGAACAAAGCTAGTGGATGTGATGGAATGCCAGTTGAGCTATTTCAAATCCTAAAAGACGATGCTGTGAAAGAGCTGCACGCAATATGCCATAAATTTGGAAAACTCAGCAGTGGCCACAGGACTGGAAAAGGTCAGGTTTCATTCCAATCCCAAAGAAAAGCAATGCCAAAGAATGCTCATACTATTGCACAATTGCACCGTCTCACACACGAGTAAAGTAATGCTCAAAATTCTCCAAGCCAGGCTTCAACAAAACATGAACCATGAACTTCCAGATGTTCAAGCTGCATTTAGAAAAGGCAGAGGAACCAGAGATCAAATTGCCAACATCCATTGCACCATCAAAAAAGCAAGAGAGTTCCAGAAACACATCTATTTCTGCTTTACTGACCATGCCAAAGCCTTTGACTGTTTGGATCACAACAAACTGTAGAAAATTCTTTAAGAGATGAAAATACCAGACCTCCTGACCTGCCTCTTGAGAAACCTGTATGCAGGTCAGGAAGCAACAGTTAGAACTGGACATGGAACAACAAGCTGGTTCCAAATAGGAAAAGGAGTACGTCAAGGCTGCATGTTTTCACCCTACTTATTTAACTTATATGCAGAGTACATCATGAAAAACGCTGGGCTGGATGAAGCACAAGCTGGAATCAAGATTGCCACGAGAAATATCAATAACCTCAGATATGGAGATCACACCACCCTTATGGCAGAAAGTGAAGAAGAACTAGAGAGCCTCTTGATGAAAGTGAAAGAGGAGAGTGAAAAAGTTGGCTTAAATCTCAACATCTAGAAAAGTAAGATCATGGAATCTGGTCCCATCACTTCATGGCAAATAGATGGGGAAACATTGGAAACAGTGGCTGACTTTATTTTGGGGGGCTCCAAAATCACTGCAGATGGTGATTGCAGCCATGAAATTAAAAGACACATACTCTGGTTGAGAAGATCCCCTGGCGAAGGGAATGGCATCCACTCCAGTACTCTTGCCTGGAAAATTTCATGGATGGAGGAGCCTGGTGGGCTACAGTCCATGGGATGGTAAAGAGTCAGACAAGACTGAGCAACTTCACTTCACTTCACTTTACTCCTTGGAAGGAAAGTTATGACCAACCTAGACAGCATATTAAAAAGCTGGATGCATGAGACAAGCGCTCAGGGCTGATACACTGGAATGACCCAGAGGGATGGGATGGGGAGGGAGGTGGGAGCAGGGTTCAGGATGGAGAACACATGTAAATCCATGGCTGATTCATGTCAATGTATGGCAAAAACCACTACAATATTGTAAAGTAATTAGCCCCCAATTAATAAAAATAAATGAAAAAAAAAAGCACAGACATTATTTTGCCAACAAAGGTTCATCTAGTCAAGGCGATGGTTTTTCCAGTAGTCATGTATGGATGTGAGAGTTGGACTGTAAAGAAAGCACCAAAGAATTGATGCTTTTGAACTGGGGTGTTGGAGAAGACTCTTGAAAGTCCCTTGGACTGCAAGGAGATTCAACCAGTCAATCCTAAGTAAAATCAGTCCTGAATATTCATTGTAAGGACTGATGTTGAAGCTGAAACTCCAATACTTTGGCCACCTGATGCAAAGAGTTGACTCATTTGAAAAGACCCTGATGCTGGGAAAGACTGAAGGTGGGAAGAGAAGAGGACAACACAGGATGTGATGGTTGCATGACATCACTGACTCAATGGACATGAGTTTGAGAGGGTTCCAGGAGTTGGTGAAGGACAGGGAGGCCTGGTGTGCTGCAGTCCATGGGGTCGCAAAGAGTCAGACACAACTGAGTGAGTGAACTGACTGACTGAATAACATCAAACCCATAAAATGCCTACGAGAAAACCTAGTTAAAGATGTGCAAAACATTTGAGAGAAATTCAAGACCAAACTGAATGAAGGGATATATTTTCCCAATGAATTGGGAAAATCAATGCTGTCAAAGTCAATCATTCTCAAATTTATATACAGATTAAATCTAATTGCAATCAAATTCCCTTATGCTTTTGTGTGTGTGAAACATGACAAGCTGATTCAAAATTGATGTTATTGTTGTTCAGTCATTCAGTCATGTGGAGCTCTTTGCAACCCCATGGACTGCAACACATCAGAACTCCCTGTCAATCACCAACTCCCAGAGTTTACTCAAAATCATGTCCATTGAGTCAGTGATGTCATCCAACCATCTCATCCTCTGTTGTCCCCTTCTGCTCCCCTCTTTAAGCTTTTCCAGCATAAAGGTCTTCTCAAATGAGTCAGCTCTTCACACCAGGTGGCAAAAGTATTGGAGCTTCAGTTCAAAAATGTATACAAAATACAAAACCCAAGAATGAGCTAAGCAGCTGGCAAGAGAAGCAACAACATAACTTATTTAAATTAAACTTACCCAGGAATCAAGATTGCCAGGAGAAATATCAATAACTGCAGATATGCAGATGACACCACCATTATGGCAGAAAGTAAAGAAGAACTAAGGAGACTCTTGATGAAAGTGAAAGAGTGAAAAAGTTGGCTTAAAACTCAACATTCAGAAAACTAAGATCATGATATCCAGTCCCATCACTTCATGGCAAATAGATGGGGAAACAATGGAAACAGTGAGAGACTTTAGTTTTGGGGACTCCAAAATCACTGCAGATGATGACTGCAGCCATGAAATTAAAAGATGCTTACTCTTTGGAAGAACAGTTATGACCAACTTAGACAGCATATTAAAAAGCAGAGACATTGCTTTGCCAACAAATGTCTGTCTGGTCAAAGCTATGGTTTTTCCAGCCTATATGGATGTGAGAGTTGGGCTAAGCTTAGCAATGAAGAATTGATGCTTTTGAAGTGTAGTGTTGGAGAAGATTCTTGGGAGTTCCTTGGACTGCAAGGAGATCCAACCAGTCAATCTTAAATTAAATCAGTCCTGAATATTCATTAGAAGGACTGATACTGAAGCTGAAACTCTGATACTTTGGCCACCTGATGCAAAGAACTGACTTATTGGAAAATACTCTGATGCTGGGAAATAGTGAAGCAGGAGGAGAAGGGGACGACTGAGGATAAGGTGGTTGGATGCCATCACCAACTCAATGGACAGGAGTTTAAGTAAACTCAGGGAGTTGGTGATGGACAGAGAGGCCTGGCATGCTGCAGTCCATGGGGTCGCAAAGAGTCAAATATGACTGAGCGACTGAACTGAACTGAGATTTACTATGTGTGCTTAGTCACTCAGTCATGTCAAACTCTTTGTGACCAAACAGACTGTAGCCCACCAGGCTCCTCTGTCCATGGGAGTTCTCCAGGCAAGAATACTGAAGTGGGTTGCCATGCCCTTCCCCAGGGGATCTTCCCAACCCAGGGATCGAATCCAGGTCTCCCACATTGCAGACAGATTCTTTATCATCTAAGCCACCAGAGAAGGTTCAATACTTACTTGAAGTTACAATAATTAAGAAAATGTGGTATAGGGGCAAGGATAGACAAATGACACAGTGGAACAGAATAGAGAGTCCTAAAGAAGTGCTCAGATGTATGTGCCCTTTCACTTATCACAAAGATGGCACTGTAGTGGGGAATAGTCTTTTCACAAAAAAGATTCTGCTTCAACTGGATACCCATATGAAAACATGACACTTGACCCTATCCTACACAGATATCAATCCTAGAAGCAGTGTACAATTTTATGCAAAAGAAAAATAATTACACTTCTGTGAGATATTCTCAGAGAACATTTTTGTGATTTTGGAGTACACAAAGTTCTTTTCAGAAGGGTAAAAAGCTCTGTGGACTGGAACAATGGACTGGTTCAAAACTGAGAAAGGAATACTTCAAGGCTGTATATCGTCACCCTGTTTATTTAACTTATATGCAGACTACATCATGTGAAATGCCAGGCTGGATGAAGCACAACCTGGAGTCAAGATTGCCAACAGAAATATCAATAATGTCAGATATGCAGATGACACCACTCTTATAACATAAAGTGAAGAAGAACTAAACAGCCTCTTGATGTAAGTGAAAGAGGTGACTGAAAATGTTGGCTTAAAACTCAACATTCAAAAAACGAAGATCATGGCATCTGTTCCCATCACCTCCTGGCAAATAGATGGGGAAACAGTGGAAACAGTGAGAGACTTTCTTTTCTTGGGAACCAAAATCACTATATATGGTGACTGCGCCATGAAATTAAAAGACGCTTGCTCCTTGTAAGAAAAGCTATGACCAACCTACACAGCATATTAAAAAGTAGAGACATTACTTTGCCAAAGAAGGTTCAACAAAGCTTTGGTTTTTCTAGTAGTCATGTATAGATGTGAGAGTTGGGCCATAAAGAAAGCTGAGCACCGAAGAATTGATGCTCTTGAACTGTGGTGTTGGAGAAGACTCTTGAGAGTCCCTTGGACTGCAAGGAGATCAAACAGTCAATCCTAAAGGAAATCAATCCTGAATATTCATTGGAAAGACTGATGCTGAAGCTGAAGCTCCAGTTCTTTGGCCACATGATAGGAAGAACTGACCCGTTGGTAAAGACTCTGATGCTGGGAAAGATTGAAGGCAGGAGGAGATGACAGAGGATGAGATGATTGGATGTTATCACTGACTCAATAGATATGAGCTTGAGCAAGCTCTGGGAGATGGTGAAGGACAAAGAAGCTTGGCGTGCTGCAGACATGCGGTCACAAAGAGTCGGACATGACTGAGTGACTGAATTGAACTGACTGACTGAAAGAGCACTACATGTATAGAGAAAAAGGTGATAAGTCAAACCTAAGATTAGTAACTTGGCTCACTGAAGTACAGCATACTATTAAGAAATTAAAATATAAGGCCAAGAACTAAACACACAAAAATCATAAAAAATATTTCTGCCAGAAGTCATCGTCATGGTAATTTGCACCATTGTATTTGTAATAGCCAGAACTGGAAACAAATTCAAATCTTTGCCATTACTTGAATGGATCAGTGCATGGTCATGTGATCATTCAAAGGAATACTATATAATAATAAAAATGAATAAAAATGTTGCCATAAACAACATCATGATTGAATCTCAAACACAGTTTGGAGTCAAAGAAGTTAGACTCAAAAGAAAACATACGGTATGGTTTTACATAAAGTTCACAAACTGACAATATATTCTATGGCAGTACAAGTCTTAGGTAAGCAGTTCTCCCAGGAGAGGAGGAGGACACAGCTATTGGGAGGCAATAGTGATTCTGTGGTGCTATGAATGTTCTCTTTGTAGATCTAGGTTGGAGAACATGACCTAGGTGTACACTTATTGTTTGTAGTTTTACAAACAATTACTATCTTTATTATTATTACTATCCTTAAATAATAATGTCTCATAAAAAATATTATTCATCTAGGCATTTCTTTCCCTGACATAACACTTTTTAGCATTTCTTAGCACTTCTTTCCCCTGAAAATATGAGTGAACGATGAGAATGTCATGGACCAGGACCTTAGGGAGCCTCAGGACAGACTAACCTCATGTCCTCCACGTGCCTCTGTTTGTAGAAAAATCTAGCCAAAGAATAAATTTAATCACAGAAATGAAAAAAATTCAGAAACAAAGGAAAATAATCAAATGGCACAAAATAATAATAGTTTAAAAGGGAAAGTGACATCTCTCAGTCCTGTCCAACTCTTGTGACCCCGTGGGCTGTATACTACCAGGCTCCTCCATCCACGGGATTTTCCAGGCAAGAGTACTGGAGTGGGCTGTCATTTCCTTCTCCAAGGGATCTTCCCGACCCAGGGATCGAGCCCACATCTCCTGCACGGCAGACAGACGCTTTACCATCTGAGTCACCAGAATTCCAGCTTGTGCTCGATCCAACCCTAAGTTTAGCATGATATACCCTGCGTATAAGTTAAATAAGCAGGGTGACAACATACAGCCTTGACATACTCCTTTCCCTATTTGGAACCAGTCTGTTGTTCCAGGTCAAGCTCTAACTGTTGCTTCTTGACCTGCATACAGTTTTCTCAAGAGGCAGATCAGGTGTCTGGTATTTCCATCTCTTGAAGAATTTTCCACACTTTGTTGTGATCCACACAGTCAAAATCTTTGCCATAGTCAATAAAGCATAAATAGATATTTTTCTGGAACTCTCTTGCTTTTTCAATGACCCAATGGATATTGCCAATGTGATCTCTGGTTTCCCTGCCTTTTCTAAATCCAGCTTGAACACCTAAAATTTCATGGTCCATGTACTATTGAAGCCCGATTTGGAGAATTTTGAGCATTACTTTACTAGCATGTGAGATGAGTACAACTGTGCTGTAGTTTGAGCATTCTTTGGCATTGCCTTTCTTTGGGATTGGAATGAAAACTGACCTTTTCCACTCCTGTGGCCATTGCTGAGTTTTCCAAAATTGCTGACATATTGAGTGCAGCATTTTCACAACATCATCTTTTAGAATTTGAAAGCGCTCAACTGGAATCCATCACCTCCACTATCCCTATTCGTAGTGATGCTTCCTAAGGTCCATTTGACTTCACATTCCAGGATGTCTGGCTCTAGGTGAGTGAACACACCATCTTGGTTTTCTGGGACATGAAGATCTTTTTGTACAGTTCTTCTGTGTATTCTTGCCACCTCTTCTTAATATCTTCTGCTTCTGGTAGATCCATACTATTTCTGTCATTTACAAAGTGCCCATCTCTGAAAATTTCCCTTGGTATCTCTAATTTTCTTGAAGAGATCTCTAGTCTTTCCCATTCTATTGTTTTCCTCTATTTCTTTGCACTGATTACTGAGGAAGGCTTTCTTATCTCTCCTTACTATTCTTTGGAACTCTGCATTCAAATGGGTATATCTTTCCTTTTCTCCTTTGCTTTTCACTTCTCTTCTTTTCTCAGCTATTTGTAAGGCTTCCTGAGACAGTCATTTTGCTTTTTGGCATTTCTTTTTCTTGGGGATGGTCTTGATCCCTCTCTCCTGTACAATGTCATGAACCTCCGTTCATAGTTCATCAGGCACTCTGTCTATCAGATCTAGTCCCTTAAAGCTATTTCTCACTTCACTGTATAATTGTAAGAGATTTGATTTAGGTTATACCTGAAAGGCCTAGTGGTTTTGCCTACTTTCTTCAATTTAAGTCTGAATTTGGCAATAAGGAGTTCATTATCTGAGCCACAGTCTGATCCTGGTCTTGTTTTTGCTGACTCTATAGAGCTTCTCCATCTTTGACTGCAAAGAATATAATCAGTCTGATTTTGGTATTGACTATCTGGTGATTTCCATGTGTAGAGTCTTCTCCTGTGTTGTTGGAAGAGGGTGTTTACTATGACCAGTGCGTTCTCTTGGTAAAACTCTATTAGGCTTCATTTCACACTCCATTTTGTACTCCAAACTTACCTGCTATTCCATGTATCTCTTGACTTCCTAATTTTGCATTCCAGTCCTCTATAATGAAAAGAACAACTTTTTGTTGTTGTTGTTAGTTCTAGAGAGTCTCACAAGTGCTTCATAGAACCTTTCAACTTCAGCTTCTTCAGCAGTACTAGTTGTGGCATAGACCTGGATTACCATGATATTGAATGGCTTTCCTTGGAAATGAACAGAGATCATTCTGTCATTTTTGAGGTTGCATCCAAGTACTGTGTTTAGGACTCTTTTGTTGACTATGATGGCTACTCTATTTCTTCTAAGGGATTCTTGCCCACAGTAGTAGATGTGATGGTTATCTGAGTTAAATTCACCCATTACAGTCATTTTAGTTCACTGATTTCTAAAATATCAATGTTCACTCTTGCCATCTCCTGTTTGACCACTTCCAATTTGCTCTGATTCATGGATCTAACATTCCAGGTTCCTATGCAATATTGCTCTTTACAGCATCAGACTTTACTTCCATCACCAGTCACATCCACTAGTGGGTGTTGTTTTTGCTTTGACTCTGTCACTTCATTCTTTCTGGAGGTATTTCTCAACTGATCTCCAGTAGCATATTGGGCACCTACCGACCTGGGGAGTTCATCTTTCAGTGTCCTATCTTTTTGCTTTTTCATACTGATCATGGGGCTCTCAAGGCAAGAATACTGAAGTGGTTTGCGATTCTCTTCTCTAGTGGACCAATTTTGTCAGACCCAAGAAGACCTCCACCTGTGCACTCCTGAAATTCCCATTTAAAAACTCTTGCACCAATCAATCAATGTAATACACCACATTAACAAATAGAAAGATAAAAACAATATGATTATCTCAATAGATGAAGAGAAAGCCTTTGACAAAATTCAACACTCATTTATGATAAAAAACTCTCCAGAAAGCAGGAATAGAAGGAACATACCTCAACATAATAAAAGCTATCTATGACAAACCCACAGCAAGCATCACCCTCAATGGTGAAAAATTGAAAGCATTCCCCCTGAAATCAGGAACAAGACAAGGGTGCCCACTCTCACCACTACTATTCAACATAGTGTTGGAAGTTTTGGCCACAGCAATCAGAGCAGAAAAAGAAGTAAAAGGAATCCAGATAGGAAAAGAAGAAGTGAAACTCTCTCTGTTTGCAGATGACATGATCCTCTACATAGAAAACCCTAAAGACTCTTCCAGAAAATTACTAGAGCTAATCAATGAATATAGTAAAGTTGCAGGATATAAAATTAACACACAGAAATCCCTTGCATTCCTATATACTAACAATGAAAAAACAGAAAGAGAAATTAAGGAAACAATAACATTCACCATTGCAACAAAAAGAATAAGATACTTAGGAGTATATCTACCTAAAGAAACAAAAGACCTATACATAGAAAACTATAAAACACTGATGAAAGAAATCAAAGAGGACACAAACAGATGGAGAATCTTACCGTGTTCATGGGTTGGAAGAATCAATATTTTCAAAATGGCTATTCTACCTAAAGCAATCTATAGATTCAATGCAATCCCTATCAAGCTACCAACGGTATTTTTCACAGAACTGGACCAAAGAATTTCACAATTTGTATGGAAATACAAAAAACCTCGAATAGCCAAAGTAATCTTGAGAAAGAAGAATGGAACTGGAGGAATCAACCTGCCTGACTTCAGACTCTACTACAAAGCCACAGTCATCAAGACAGTATGGTACTGGCACAAAGACAGAAATATAGATCAATGGAACAGAATAGAAAGCCCAGAGATAAATCCACGAACCTATGGACACCTTATCTTTGACAAAGGAGGCAAGGATATACACTGGAAAAAAGACAACCTCTTTAACAAGTGGTGCTGGGAAAACTGGTCAACCACTTGTAAAAGAATGAAACTAGAACACTTTCTAACACCATACACAAAAATAAACTCAAAATGGATTAAAGATCTAAATGTCAGACCAGAAACTATAAAACTCCTAGAGGAGAACATAGGCAAAACACTCTCCGACATAAATCACAGCAAGATCCTCTATGACCCACCTCCAAGAATATTGGAAATAAAAGCAAAACTAAACAAATGGGACCTAATGAAACTTAAAAGCTTTTGCACTACAAAGGAAACTATAAGTAAGGTGAAAAGACAGCCCTCATATTGGGAGAAAATAATAGCAAATGAAGCAATGGACAAAGGATTAATCTCAAAAATATACAAGCAACTCCTGCACCTCAATTCCAGAAAAATAAATGACCCAATCAAAAAATGGGCCAGAGAACTAAACAGACATTTCTCCAAAGAAGACATACAGATGGCTAACAAACACATGAAAAGATGCTCAACATCACTCATTACCAGAGAAATGCAAATCAAAACTACAATGAGGTACCATTACACACCAGTCAGGATGGCTGCTATCCAAAAGTCTACAAGCAATAAATGCTGGAGAGGGTGTGGAGAAAAGGGAACCCTCTTACACTGTTGGTGGGAATGCAAACTAGTACATCCGCTATGGAAAACAGTGTGGAGATTTCTTAAAAAACTGGAAATAGAACTGCCATATGACCCAGCAATCCCACTTCTGGGCATACACACTGAGGAAACCAGATCTGAAAGAGACACGTGCACCCCAATGTTCATCGCAGCACTGTTTATAATAGCCAGGACATGGAAGCAACCTAGATGCCCATCAGCAGACGAATGGATAAGGAAGCTGTGGTACATATACACCATGGAATATTACTCAGCCATTAAAAAGAATTCATTTGAACCAGTCCTAATGAGATGGATGAAGCTGGAGCCCCTTATACAGAGTGAAGTAAGCCAGAAAGATAAAGAACATTACAGCATACTAACGCATATATATGGAATTTAGAAAGATGGTAATGATAACCCTATATGCAAAACAGAAAAAGAGACACAGAAATACAGAACAGACTTTTGAACTCTGTGGGAGAATGTGAGGGTGGGATATTTCAAAAGAAGAGCATGCATATTATCTATGGTGAAACAGATCACCAGCCCAGGTGGGATGCATGAGACAAGTGCTCCGGCCTGGTGCACTGGGAAGACCTAGAGGAATCGGGTGGAGAGGGAGGTGGGAGCGGGGATCGGGATGGGGAATACGTGTAAATCCATGGCTGATTCATATCAATGTATGACAAAACCCATTGAAATGTTGTGAAGTAATTAGCCTCCAACTAATAAAAAAAAAATTAAAATTAAAAAAAAATAAAAATAAAAAATAAAAACTCTTGCACCTCATCAGCAAAGAGGAGCTGGTTCTTTGGTACATTAGTCCTCTGTCTCCCCAGAACTGCTGGTTTCCTCAATAAAGCTGTCTTTAATTCTACCCCACACTTGTCTCTCAGTATTGGATTCTTGAGTAATGAGCAGCTGAAACCTGAGTTCAATAACAAGATTAAACATTTCACTGCAGAATATCTTCCTTTTTAAGCACGTTTTCCCTTCTCTCTGCTCTGGGGACATTTCACTCCAGGAGCATCCTAAGTATAGTAGCCCTTCCCTGTCTTACCTGAGCAGATCACAGAGGCCGTGTTGCCATGGGAACAGTCAGGAACACCCAAGGCAGTCACAGGGCATTTCCACACGAAGGACTCAGTCCCTGAGCAGTGAAATCGGGCTTTCCAGAGTCGATCACTTCCTTCTGCTCCATTTGGGGTGGAGATGGCGACTCCACACCCAAGCTGATGACAGACAACATTGGCATTGGCCAGACTCCAGTGGGAGGCACAGAGAGCTCTCCATTGCCCAGAAATATTCATCTCCACCTGCCCCTCACACCTAGAGGTGCCGTTTTTCATGAGCCGGATGTCTGTGTACACTGATAGAAAAAGACAGAATTTCAGCAAAGTCTTATTATTATTATTTTTTTTTTAGCTGAACTGACTGTACACAGAGGTTAAGTCCTGCAATGCATCTCACCTGAACAGACAACCTGAGCAGCTCCACTGTGGTGACACCTGCCCCCTGGACAGGGCACTCTGGGGCAGACCCGGAGCTCAGGCTCCTCCCCCTCACACCTGAACTCTTCAGCCCAGACCTGGCCATCAGACTCTCTGAACGGCACATGTCCCAGGACAGACACAGCTTTGCCACACCCCAGCTCTGTACAGATGACCTGGGCAGTAGGGAGTTTGAAGTTTCCATCAGACACTGGGGTCCAGGCTTCACCAGAATGCACTTCTACTCGCCCTGAGCAGGGTCCATCCCCTCCAGCCAGACGCACAAATCCTAAGAGAAACAAAGAACAAACCCAGTGAGTTTTCATGAAACTGGCTTGATAATTGGAAAAAACACCTCACAGGCAATGGTGTGAAAGCTTTTCTTTCCAACCATGGAATAAGAGGGGATAAGAGGAGAGAATTTGACTGTCATTGTCAAAATGCATTTTCACGAGCAAATTTCTGAAGAGATATCCAGAAGGATTGCAGGGTCAGTTTGGAATTCTGAATCTCGAGAATATATATAGGATAGTAATGTTAATTCCTATCTGAGGGCCTGGAAACTACAGTGCCCAAAGAAACTGCACAGTGGTAGGCATCCAAACGGGTGCAGAGCTGAACTAACTGAGAGTGAAAAAAGACCATGGGATTCAAGAGGTTAGAAGCCTAAGAGCCAGAGAAGTTTAGAAGGCCATGCTGAGATTTCTGGAGCTAGAATTCTGGCCAGTTTTCTCTCTGAGCCAATATTCAAGTCACTGAGGACAGGGAACATTATGCAGGCTGGATCTGAGTGCAGCCATTAGGTCACAATTAGGTAACCTAATTGTGAAAGAAGCTGTTCACAGATAAGTTTGGAAATGATGAAAGCTCACAGAGTCATAGGAGAGGGAATGAATGGTCCTAGCCATCTTTCTTAAAAACCTAGGATTTATGAACACACCTGAGAGAAAGTGAAGTCTCAGTGGGATTATGCAAGACAACTGAGTCAGCTGATTACTTCATTCTAGACATGTGATTCTTAGCAAATGTGAAGGAGTGATGATAATTTAATGTATTCTAACCCTATCTATATGCTGACTGCATATTCCTTTCCTCTTTGGATTTCTGAGATAAGAAGCCAGCAAGCTATAAAAAAGGAGAGTGAGAGGAAGAGAGCAGAGAGCAAGAAAGCCATATATATTTTAGAGAAATCTAAATTGCAAAAGCCTCAGTAGGGATGAAACATAGATTTGGAAACCAAATACTTGTTCAACAAGATTTTAACACCTTTTATCCCGTGTACTCCTCCCATTTTCCACCTAACACTGCTACCCTTTCCCATTTCCCCCAGTGCAGAAAAGAAGAAACAATCTTAAGAGCTACAAATAGATGGAAAGGAGGCTCCAAAAGGAAAGAAATTCTGTAGGGAGTGAAGTGGGGTGAGTTAAAAGGGGACTGGATGGAATATGAGAGAGAAACAAAAGACAAGACTCATGATCATGATTTCATCTTTCAAGGACCCCATTTGGATAAAGAAAGGGTAATCCAATGGGAAACAATCCCTGCACATTATCAAGAACAATTTTTTAAATAATTTGCTTGGTTTCTGAGTGTGCTTATGATTATTTATGTACATGGTGGAATTTGTCCTGGTAAAGGACTCTGATTGCATAAGTATGTGAACTTTGAAGTATCAAAGAGAATGATGTAACAGAATAAAAATCTACTATAGAGAGCAGGAGAGAACAGAAAAGACACCACAGAAATTAAAGAATTGAAGGATTAGCTTGACCACTGATAAAAGAATGAATGATGAGAGAGGATGATCTGCTTGCACTTTATTTTTTATCCATTTCCATCTCCCTAGAGAGGCCCAGGTTAGGACCCCTAGTCTCCTATGGCTGGGAGTTTGGGCACAGGGTACATATTCTAATTAAAGCATTTTTATTTAACTGGTTGTTTTTGTTGATCAGTTACTCAGTTGTGTCCGACCCTTTGTGACCTCATGGACTGCAACACACCAGGCTTCCCTATCCTTCACTATCTCCCTGAGTTTGCTCAAACTCATGTCCATTGAGTCCGTGATGCCATCCAACAATCTCATCCCCTGTCATCCCCTTCTCCGGTCTTCAACCTTTCCCAGCCTCAGGGTTTTTTCCAATGAGTCAGTTCTTCTTATCATGTGGCCAAAGTTTGGAGCTTCAGTTTTAGTATCTGTCCTTCCAATGAATTATTAACTGTTGATTTCCTTTAGGATTCACTGATTTCATCTCCTTGCTGTCCAAGGGACTCTCCAGAGTCTTCTCCAGCACTACAGCTCAAAACCATCAATTCTTCAGCTCTCAGCCTTCTTTATGATCCAACTCTCATGTCCATACATAACTACTGGAAAAAAACATAGCTTTGACTATATGGACCTTTGTCACAAAGGAATGTCTCTGCTTTTTTAATATGCTGTCGAAGTTTGTCATAACTTTTCTTACAAGGAACAAGGATCTTTTAATTTCATGACTGCAGCCACTGTCCATAGTGATTTTGGAGCCCAAGAAAATAAAGTCTGCCACTGTTTTCATTTTATCCTCATCTCTTTGCCATGAAGTGATGGGGCTGAATGCCATGATATTAGTTTTTTGAATGCGAAGTTTCAAGCCAGCCTTTTCACTCTTATCTTTCACTTTCATCAAGAGGCTCTCCTCTGTTCCTCTTCATCTTCTCCCATTAATGTGGTGTCATATGCATATCTGAGGTTATTGACATTATTATATTAATTCTATGAGATTAAAAATTTAGAAAGAACAAGAAAGAAGTATTTCTTGTATTCTGTTTTATATACCCTGATACATGTGAAATATTCAAAATATATGCTGAATAATCAATAAAGTCTTATACATATCAGGATGTATACATATCATGTATACATATCAGACTTCTGAGATATAGTATATCTTTTTAATTTCTCCTTGATTTTAAAATTTAAAATTTACAAGGAAAAATAAGTTTGTGAGAATTCCAAGAAAACTATTAAATACAAGGCTGATGTGAGTAAAGATATTAAGTATAATAAAGATATATCCTTGCCTAGTCTTTTGCTGTGTACACATCTTGTGTCCTTAGGCACATGTAGCATCCTTCACACCACACCGAGCCCCTCAGTGCTGCTCAGAGAACCTCACAGTTGCCTTGATCAGCTCCCATTGCCATTCTCCTTCCTCCCAACTACTATAAAACATTTTCTGCCTTCTTCAAAATTTTCTTTGTACACTTACTCCAAGTAAGCCCCAAAATGCAATTCTGTTATATCATTGAAGTTATCAAGTATAAACTATATAATCTCTTATCATAAAACACAGAAATTCAAGTTTTTTTTACCTCCACCTTTGACTTGTCAGCACATGGCTAAGTGTTCCTCCAAAGACTCATTTATACAGATATTTTAAAGAAAAACTGGAGAGAGAGACTTTTCTAGTAACAATGGAAGAATATGTGACTCTGAGCATTTCATCAACAGTTCTCTACCATCAAAGAACTATGAACATTTATGTCTAAATTTGCAAAGGAAACTTGAAATCTGGCACAAATCCATAAGAATCTCTGATCTGTTAAATGATATCTTCTGTAGGGACACCCTCTAGATATGTAAATGATGTCCTCCTATAGTAAGAGTAGCCTCCACTCATACTAACCTAGTGCAAAACAATTTCTCACACTGCTTGTATGGGAACAACTCCACCCAGGAAAGTACATCCTCATTTTTGTCCCTGCCTCTCATGGCCTGCCTGTGGAAAGAGAGTGTGTATGTGGCTGCTAGCAAATGTTTCACTCTTACAAAAAGTGAATTATGAAAAAAAAATGAGGATTTATTTTAATTGGGAGAATAAATAAAGCTATTTTAGTGTCAGGTAAGACCACTGGAGAAGAAAAGAATAGCAGAGGGAAAAAAAGAAAGAAAAGAATAGGAGAGACTTGTAAGAGGAAAGTATATGAAGTTCATAACTCACATCTACAGTGCACTCAGGGAGGATGGGTAGTTGTTTCAGTCCTTTCTAGCCCACCCGTCTCCTATTGTCCCTCTGATCAGACCCCAGCTTTCTTGGAACTTTCCATTCTCCCAGCTGGTGGGCAATGAACTGATCATACCTGAGCAGATGACTCCTGCATCCTCGCTATGATCACAGTAGTGCTTCCCCCAGCCCCAGGAAGGGCAGTTCCACACGTGAGACTCCTTTCCTGTGCACTGCACGTTGTCCAGCCAAATGGGCCCTGATCCCGCCCCAAAGGAGGAAGAGACAGTGACATCGAGGGCTTCTCCACAGCCCTGCTGTCTGCACACCACGCGGGCATCGTCCAGGTCCCAGCCGTCATCACAGATGGTACCCCAGGAGCCCTGGTAAAGGATCTCCACTCTCCCGGCACAGGGACCACCCCCGTCCACCAGGCGGAGCTGTCTGCGGCCTGAGGAGAGAGAAATGGGACAATGGGGCGTTGACCTGGGGAATGAGAAGGGTCTTCTGTCCTGTGGGACCCTCACCTGAGCAGTAAGGGGCGCTCTCCTCTGAGGCTGCCGACCCTGCTGATTCTGACATAGAGTCATTGCACTGGGGCAGCAGCGGTGTCTGGTTTCTTACAGCAGTGGTAAGAGAATTAACAAGGTTGAAAAGTAGGAGGAAAAAACCAAACAGGAAATATTAAACTGAAAATACCCTAGAGAGTAGTCTGAGACAAAAGTCGTTACAAGGTCATATCAGAGGTAACATTCTGATCTGTAGAGTTCTGCACACCATCTGGGAAAGATTTACAGGAAATGTTGGTCTCTCTTCCCAGAGCAGTTAAATGAGTTCAGAGTCACAGGAATGAGCTGGCAGCTGGATGGATTCCTTACAAATCACACACACTTTGATGCCATTGACCTAAGAGTTAAAAGGGTTGATTAAAGGGAGTGGAGTCAGAACTGGCCTCATCAGATGCCTCAGATAGTAAACATGAATCATCTACCATTAGACTCCTTCTCCTTGGTAAAGTCATTCAGAACTGAAAAACAAATGGATTCTGAGATGTCTTGGTTTATCCCATAATGTATCACTTTTGGTTCTAAGCTTCAGACTTCAGATCTGGATACTTAGCTTCAAAAATGTGATCTTTTTGAGTAGATTGAACAATTTGCATGAGAAATGATGTCAAGTAACATTGACTGACATTGGCCAGATTCCACTGGGAATCAGAGAATGTTGCTTCATCTCCCCCAAACATACAATCTCTCCTTGGACTTTGTGTCAAGAATCTCTGTTATTCAAATTTTGGAGTTATATGATCTTTAGGGGGAAATAGTGTGTATGTGTACTTAGTCGCTTCAGTCATGTCAGACTCTTTAAGACCCTATGAACTGTAGCCCGCCAGGCTCCTCTGTCCATAGGATTCTCCAGGCAAGAATACAGGAGTGGGTTGCCTTACCCTCCTCCAGGGGATCATCCTGACCCAGCGATCTAACCAGTGTCTCCTGCATTGCAGGTTCTTTACCGCTGAGCCACTGGTGAAGCCCTTCTGGTTCTACCATTGAGCAGAAATAAGTTATATTGCTGCTCTGAAAGCCCTTGAACAAATAACATTAACAAACTCAATGTATTCTTCTCTCCTTTTATACATAAAAGTGACATAAAGAAAGGTTAAGTAATGTCTATCAGTGCCGCACTTTGAGTAACTATGAAGTAGAGAATTAAACCTAAAATTTTCCACTTCCAGGGAGAATGGAGGAGTTCACAGCAGGCCAATGTGTTTTGCTGGGTCTTGCTGGATACAACTTTAAAAGCTGGAAAATGTTTTTTAAGAAACAGTAAATGTATTTGACATTTGTTAACACAACATGTACAAATATGCTAAAATTCTAAAGAGTGGAGATTATTTCAATGTTAGTCCAAGATCTATAGCTTCTTTTTCTCTGTGGAAAATTGCCAGTTCATTGCATAATTTAATGATTCAGAATCTGGGCTCGGGCAAGCAGAAGACTACTGTTATGACAGGAAGCCAGCATAACTTGGGAGTTACCTGGTGGTGGAGTGACAAAATTAGAGTCTTGAGAGCCTTTTTCACACAGCAGGTTTTCTCCTCAAATATCTGCCCAGTATATAAGCTGTGAAGGGCAGGAAGCTAGAGAACTGTATAAAAAGATCTGGAAAGCAGAGCCTTTTTCATTATTTTGGGTACTGAGCTACCAAAGAATCCAGGCTCTGAACTGAAATCTATGAAAGCCCATGTCATAGGGAGAGATAAAACAGAGGTGTGCTGAGTGCTACCGAAACTGCAACCCACACTTGTTACAGCTCAGTTTAGGTTATATTTAGATGTTTGAGTAACATATACCCCTTCTCCCTACCTGTCTAGCAAAACAAAGGGTAAATCTTTTCAGGTGTTAGAAAATGTATTGGGAGTAGCTTACTTTTTCATATATAATTTATAGCACTCAATAAAAAATAGCATGACATTTGACAAGCTAAGATAACATGACAAACGATCAAAGTGAAAAAAGAAAATAAGAGAATGCAAAGACACACATGATAGAAATGTTGGGCTTGGCAGATAAGGATTTTTAACTATGATCAATGTATTTAGGGGAAAAGAGAGGAGAGAATAAACAGGTAAAAAGATGAAAAAATTACCAAACAATCATTAGTAAATAAAAATATCAAAGGAACCATTGTCAACCTTAAAAAGTGAATGAATAAGTTAAATGAATTTTAGACAGAACTCAGAATGTAGTGACTAAGAGGAGTCATAATGTGTTCCCTGGTGGCTCAGACGGTAAAAGTGTCTGCCTACAATGCAGGAGACCCGGGTTCGATCCTTGGGTCAGGAAGATCCCCTGGAGAAGGAAATGGCAATCCACTCCAGTAAACTTGCCTGAAAATCCCATAGACGGAGAGGCCTGGTAGGCTACAATCCATGTGGTCACAAAGAGTCAGACACGACTGAGCTACTTCACTTTCACCTCTTTCAGAGGAGTCCTAAAGATGAGAGATGAGAAACAGAAGAAAGAGGAAGAGGAGAGGGAAAACAGACCTAGAGACAGAGAGACAGAACTACAGAAGTAATATTTGAAAATATAATGATAGAAATTTTTTTTAATTAAATGGAAGAGTATGAAATACCCCACTCCTAGTAAAGCTGCTGAAAATCAAAAGGAAAGAGGAAAACCTGAAATAATAACAGATTTATTTAATACTAAAGGAAGAAAAACAAGGAGAGAAAAAGGAACATAAAGCAGGTGGATCAATTAAGAAAACAGAAAAAGAGAAATTAAGGGGAAAATTCCATTCACCATTGCAATGAAAATAATAAAATATTTAGGAATAAATCTACCTAAAGAAACAAAAGATCTCTATATAGAAAACTGTAAGACACTGATGAAAGAAATCAAAGATGACGCAAATAGATGGAGAAATATACCATGTTCATCAATCAGAAGAATCAATATAGTGAAAATGAGTATATTAACTAAAACAATCTATGTATTCAATGCAATCCCTATCAAGCTACCAATGGTCCTCGGTGATCAATGCAAACAAATAGAGGAAAACATTAGAATGGGAGAGACTAGAGATCTTGTCAGGAAAATTAGAGATACCAAGGGAATATTTCATGCAAAGATGGGCTCAATAAAGGACAGATATGATATGGACCTAACAGAAGCAGAAGATATTAAGAAAAGGTGGCAAGAATACACAGAAGAATGGTACAAAAAAGATCTTTATGGCCCAGATAATCACAATGGTGTGATCACTCACCTAGAGTCAGACATCCTGGAATGTGAAGTCAAGTGTGCCTTAGAAAGCATCACTACGAACAACGCTAGTGGAGGTGATGGAATTCCAGTTGAGCTATTTCAAATCCTAAAAAAATGATGCTGTGAAAGTGCTGCACTGAATATGTCAGCAAATTTGGAAAATTCAGCAGTGGCCACAGGACTGGAAAAGGTCAGTTTTCATTCCAATCCAAAAGAAAGGCAATGCCAAAGAATGCTTAAACTACCATACAATTGCACTCATCTCACACGCTAGTAAAGTAATGCCCAAAATTCTAAAAGTCAGGCTTCAACAGTACATGGACCATGAAATTTCAGATATTCAAGCTGGTTTTAGGAAGGGAGAGGAACCAGAGATCAAATTGCCAACATCCGTTGGGCTATTGAAAAAGCAAGAGAGTTCCAGAAAAACATCTATTTCTGCTTTATTGACTATGCCAAAGCCTTTGACTGTGTGGATCACAATAAACTGTGGAAAATTCTTCAAGAATTGGGAATACCAGACCACGTGATGTGCCTCTAGAGAAATCTGTTTGCAGGTCAGGAAGCAACAGTTAGAACTGGACATGGAACAACAGACTGGTTCCAAATAGGAAAAGGAGTACTTCAAGGCTGTATATTGTCACCCTGCTTATTCAACTTATATGCTGAGTACCTCATGAGAAACGCCGGGCTGGATGAAGCACAAACTGGAATCAAGATTGCCTGGAGAAAAGTCAATCACCTCAGATATGCAGATGACACCACCATTATGGCAGAAAGTGAAAAAGAACTAAAGAACCTCTTGATGAAAGTGAAAGAGGACAGTGAAAAAGCTGGCTTAAAATTCAACATTCAGAAAACTAAGATCATGGCATCTGGTCCCATCACTTCATGGAAAATAGACGGGGAAACAGTGGCTGACTTAATTTTGGGGGGCTCCAAAATCACTACAGATGATGATTGCAGCCATGAAATTAAAAGACGCTTACCCCTTAGAAGGAAAGTTAAGACCAACCTAGACAGCATATTAAAAAGCAGAGATATTACTTTGTCAACAAAGGTCCATCTAGTCAAGGCTATGTTTTTTCCAGTAGTCATGTATGGATGTGAGAGTTGGACTATAAAGAAAGCCAAGTGCAGAAGAATTGATTCTTTTGAACTGTGGTGTTGGAGAAGACTCTTGAGAGTCCCCTGGGCTGCAAGGAGATCCAACCAGTCCACCCTAAAGGAGATCAGTCCTGGGTGTTCATTGGAAGGACTGATATTGAAGCTGAAACTCCAATACTTTGGCCACCTGATTCGAAGAACTGACTCATTTGAAAAAACCCTGATGCTGGGAAAGATTGAGGGCAGGAGGAGAAGGGGACGACAGAGGATGAGATGGTTGGATGGCATTACTGACTCAATGGACATGAGTTTGAGTAAACTCTGGGAGGTGGTCATGGACAGGGAGGCCTGGCATGCCTGGATTCATGGGGTCTCAAAGAGTCAGACACGACTGAGCAACTGAACTGAACTGGATAAATGTACAGTCATCAAGACAGTATGGTACTGGCACAAAGACAGAAATATAGATCAATGGAACAAAATAGAAAGCCCAGAGATAAATCCATGCACCTATGGATACCTTATCTTTGACAAAGGAGGCAAGAATATACAATGGAGGAAAGACAATCTCTTTAACAAGTGGTGCTGGGAAAACTGGTCAACCATCTGTAAAAGAATGAAACTAGAACACTTTCTAACACCATACACAAAAATAAACTCATGATGGATTAAAGATCTAAATGTAAGACCAGAAACTATAAAACTCCTAGAGGAAAACATAGGCAAAACACTCTCTGACATAAATCACAGCAGAATCCTCTATGACCCACCTACCTGAGTGATGGAAATAAAAGGAAAAGTAAACAAATGGGACCTAATTAAAGTTAAAAGCTTTTGCACAACAAAGGAAATGATAAGGAAGGTGAAAAAACAGCCTTCAGAATGGGAGAAAACAATAGCAAATGAAGCAATGGACAAAGAATAAATCTCAAAAATATACAAGCAACTCCTGCAGCTCAATACCAAAAAAAAAAAAAAAAAAACAAAAACAAACATCCTAATCAAAAAATGGGCCAAAGAATTAATCAGACATTTCTCCAAAGAAGAGGCTAAAAAACACATCAAAAGATGCTCAGCATCACTCATTATCAGATAAATGCAAATCAAAACCACAATGAGGTACCATCTCACACCAGTCAGAAGGGCTGCTATCCAAAAGTCTACAAAAAATAAATGCTGGAGAAACTGCGAAGAAAAGGGAGCCCTCTTACCCTGTTGGTGAGAATGCAAACTAGTACAGCCACTATGGAGAACAGTGTGGAGATTTCTTAAAAAACTGTAAATAGAACTGCCATACGACCCAGCAATTCCACTGCTGGGCATACACACTGAGGAAACCAGAATTGAAAGAGACACATGTACTCCAATGTTCATCACAGCACTGTTTACAACAGCCAGGACATGGAAGCAACCTAGATGTCCATTGGCAGACAAATGGATAAGAAAGCTGTGTTACATATACACGATGGAATATTATTCAGCCATTAAAAAGAATGCCCTTGAATCAGTTCTAATGAGGTGGATGAAATTGGAGCCTATTATAGAGAGTGAAGTAAGTCAGACAGAAAAACACCAATACAGTATATTAACGCATATAAATGGAACTTAGAAAGATGGTAATGATGACCCTAGAAGCAAGACAGCAAAAGAGACAGAGATATAAACTTTTTGAACACTGTGGGAGAAGGCGAGGGTCAGAAGATTTAAGAGAATAGCATTGAAATATGTATATTACCATATATTAAATAGATCACCAGTCCAAGTTCGATGCATGAAACAGGGCATTCAAAGACGGTGCATTGGGACAACCCTGAGGGAGGGGCTGGGGAGGGAGGTGGGAGGGGGGTTCAGGATGGGGACAGATGTACACCCATTTCTGATTCATGTCATTGTATGGCAAAAACCACTACAATATTGTAAAGTAATTAGCCTCCAATTAAAATAAATAAATAAATTTTTTAAAGCAAATGGTGGATACCAACACATCAATATCAGTAATTGCATTTACAGTAAATAGATTAAGATGAAACAAAATTGACACAGATGTTACTTGCATAATGCTCACCGTATATTATGAAAGCAAAGAAAAGTTGAAGGTAAAATGATGGAAGAAAATGTACTAACTGTAAGAAAACTGGAGTAGCTATACCACTGTCCCAGAAAGTAGAGCCAAGATATACTAATTGAATTAAAGAGGGAATTTTCATGATTATAATGAGATGCACCCTTAATAAAGATATTATAGACGACAAAATTCAAGAAAGGCAACAGAACATAGCTTTAAAATATACTTGACAGATTGAAAAGAAGAAATAGACAAAATCGCAATCAAAATTTGTATCTTTTTCAGTAGCGTACAGACCAAACGTACAAAAAACAAATAATACAGTAGATGTAGAACAACATAATCAGCACATTTAACTAAGTAACACTTGGAGCAATGCACCCAACAGTGCAAGAGTTCACATTACTGTAAAGGCACTAGGAACATTCACCAAAATGACCATATAATAGGACAAAATCTTTCAGTGTTTTAATTCATACAGAGTATATACTCTGACCACAGTGGAATAAAATTAAGAATTAATAAGAAAATATTGTTAGCCATCCCTACTTGGGGAAATTCAGCAACACTATTCCAAAAAAACACCTGAATCTGGGAATAAATTTAAAATTTACAAAATATTGTGAAATAATGATACTAAAGATCGATAATAATGATAATGACAAAATAACGAAATGGTAATAAATTCTTCTAATGAAATCCACACAGTGCCTCAGGGAAATTTATACCCCAGATTTAGAGAAGAGGAAAGACTGAAAGTGAAAAAAATGTAAGCTTCCAATTAAGAAACTAAGAGATGAGAAAGTCTAAAGGATGTAGAATGTTGGGGTTAATTTAAAAAGGAACAAAAATTAATGGAAAAGAAGGTAAGCATAAGATAGAAAACATAGAAGAAAGCCCTTTAAACATGGCTAATTGAAAATTGATGAACGCTGAGCAAAACTTAAGAAGAGCAGAGAGAAAATGAAGCTAACAATTCTAAGAATGAAAAGGGACATCACTATGAATCATACAGATTTTTGGGTCATAGTTTTTGTGCTGTTGTTTGTTTGATTTTTGGTTGTGCTGTGGCTCATAGTTCCCAGGTCAGGGATTGAACCTAGACCCATAACAGTGAAAGCCCAGAGATTTAACCCTGGGATTGCATAGTTTTATTAATATAATTTATATATTTAACATGGATAAGTACACAGAAAGTGTCAATTTCTCCACAACCTTGCCAACACTTCAGTGTCTTTAAAAAAACAAAAAAAAACACACAGTCATTCTGACATGCTGCTGCTGCTGCTGCTAAGTCGCTTCAGTCATGTCCGGCTCTGTGTGACCCCATAGGCGGCAACCTACCAGGCTCCTCGGTCCCTGGAATTCTCCAGGCAAGAACACTGGAGTAGGTTGCCATTTCCTTCGCTAATGCATGTATGCATGATAACTCGCTTCAGTCCTGTCTGACTCTGTGCGACCCCGTAGACAGCAACCCACCAAGCTCCTCTGTCCACGGGATTCTCTAGACAAGAATACTGGAGTGGGTTGCCATTTCCTTCCCTGCATTCTGACATGTATGAGTTGATATCTCTTTGTGGTTTTGATTTACATTTCCCTGATGATTGATAATGTCAAGCACTTTTTTATATACTCATTGGCCATCTGTATGTCTTTAGAGAAATGTCTATTCAAGCCCTTGGTCAATTTTTAATTGAGTTATTACGTTTGGGGTTTTTTTTCTTGAGTTGCAGGAATGCCTTAATTTTTTGGAAATTAAAACCTTATATAATTTGTGCTAGCTTGCTTTTTCACTCTGTTGAAGTTTCCTTTGGTTTGCAGAAGCCTCTCAGTTTGATATACTCCCACTTGTCTATTTTTGCTTTGTTGCTTGCACTTTTGATATCATTTCCATGAAATCATGAAACAATGTGTTTTTATTTTGTGATGGGGCTAAGATATCACATATCTAAAATGTAATTCCTATCTGATGATGATGTTACACCATCACACATGGTAAAATTAATTCAGATAAAAAATAAATTCAAAATAAGGTTTTGAATATTTTTTAGTGAAACTGCAAAATTATATGCAGGAAACAAAACTTAACTCAATGTTATTTTGAGATGAAGAATGGCATTTGAAACATTGTATTAAAGGCAGAAGTCAAAAAAGTAAAACTATAGATTTGATCACATAACCCCCCATACACCTATACAACCTTAAAAATAAATGCAGAAACTGGGGGAAATATTTACAAAAATAAGTAAGAAAATCAAGAAGTGTTGTTTGTTTATAGAGAGTTCCTATAAATGAATAAGAAGTTTTAAAACATTCTAGAGAAAAAAATATTGATATGTAAGATATCTTAAAACAGTAATATGGGAAAGAAGATAACTTTTTGTATATAGTGTTTATGTGGATAAAAAATGATGAATGTTCTTATATCAAGACTATGAAGAAAATAATACTCTTTTTTTACAATTAATTATTTATTTGGTTGTGCTGGGTCTCAGTTGCAGCATGCAAATTCTTACTTGTGGGATCTAGTTGTCTGACCAGGGTTAGAACCCAAGTCCCCTGCACTGGGAGCACAAAGTCTTAGCCACTGGATGAACAAGGAAGTCCCCAAAATAATACTCTTTTGATTCCATTAATGTTGCTGAGAATATTGAAAACTACTGTGCTGACAATTAGGCGATACATATAGAGGGAAGCCTTTAAATTTGCTATCTTGAGGAAAAAATAATGGCTTTTCTATTAAGTCAATGTAGGTGTTCATAAGAACTTTATCACAGCATCGTATTTGAAAATATTAATGTATAACAAATAGGATTAGATAAATAAGTTATGATTCAGTGACTGAAATACAGGCAACCATACAAATGGCACAGAAGATATTTTAATGAACAAAAAGAAATTTAAAAATATTATTTTGAAAGTGAATATAAAATGGTGTTGGAAGAAAAGGTATGACCAACCTACACAGCATATTAAAAAGCAGAGACATTACTTTGCCAACAAAGTCCGTCTAGTCAAGGCTATGGTTTTTCCAGTAGTCATGTATGGATGTGAGAGTTGGACTATAAAGAAAACTGAGCACCAAAGAATTGATGCTTTTGAGCTGTGGTGTTGGAGAAGACTCTTGAGAGTCCCTTGGGCTGTAAGGAGATCCAACCAGTCCTTTCTAAAGGAAATCAGTCTTGAATATTCATTGGAAGGACTGACGCTGAAGCTGAAGCTCCAAAACTTTGGCCACCTGACACGAGGAACTGACTCATTTGAAAAGATCCTGATGCTGGGAAAGATTGAAGGCGGGAGGAGAAGTGGACGACAGAGGATGAGATGGTTGGATGTCATCACTGACTCAGTCGACATGAGTTTGAGTAAGCTCCGGGAGCTGGTGACGGACAGGGAAGCGTTGCATGCTGCAGTCTATGGGGTCGGAAAGATTCAGACATGACTGAGCAACTGAACTGAACTGATGATCCAGTCGAGTGAGAGAGAGAGAGTGTGTGTGTGTGTATGTAGGGACTGAGATTTAATGCAGAGATTGTGTTCAGAAAGAATGTAAAGGGAGCTGGTATATCCTGCCTTGTACTTTAGAGACAAGTGCAAGCTCAGAAAATATTTAATGCTCTTTGGAACGATCATACCAAAGTTGAAATTGACAAGTATTTGGGGGCAAACTCATGTGAACTGAGTTTCTTAGTACGTGAGTATGTGCTTTAATAATATGATCCTACAGAGCATTCTCTCTGAGGAAACATGCTTGTTTGAGTGAACTGTGATTTCTCCTTAGCCTAATGAGAAATTCCTCCATTGTGCTCGTAGCTGGAGAGGTCAAAACGGAATCAGAGAGCCAATTTTATATTTCACTCAGAGAGTCTACCTCTATTCTTAACAGCCTGCAAAGCCTGAAAAAATGACAACCACCATTATAATATGTCCCAAACCCAAGGAACCATAAGTTTTGTTTTGGAGAATTTTTTAGAATTTTTTTTTATGTGGATCTATTACAATATTCCTGTTGTTATGTTCTGGGTTTTTTTTTTTTTTTTGGTTTTTTGTTTGTTTGTTTGTTTGTTTTGGCTGTGAGGTATGTAAGATCTTAACTCCCCAACTGGGGATTGAACCTGCACCCCTTGCATTGGAAGATGAAATCTTAACCCCTGGGAAGATGAAATCTTAACACCAGGGAAGTCCCCAACTATAAGTTGAAAGAAATATAACAAGGGAGTGAAGAGCAGAACTTCTTGATCCTTTGGGGAGGAGTGGAGTTTCCCAAAGAAGAGAGACAGAGACTTCTGATGTGGTGGGGGAGAGTGGGGGCTTGAAATAAGGAGGGAATGTGAGATCAGGAAGGGATGGAGAGATGAGCTTTGCTAAAGCAACCAGGACCAAGGGCTAACCTGGAAAAGCTGACTTTCCAGGCATGTGACTAGCTCACTCTAATTGCAGGAACTCAAAGCAGGTATCTTGGACTCTCCTGATTTCAGGGCACAGTGAAGACCAACTTTAGTACAGCGTCTGTGGGAATGACAAGTGAGAATATTCACCACAGGGACATTCACAAACACAGAGTTCTTGCTAAATATCTGATCCATTAAGAAGTGACAGAACAAGCTTGTGCTCTCCACTGAGACAGGGAAAAACTGACCTGCCTCAGTGGAGAACATCGTCAAGTCTCTAAAACTAAATCCCTCTTCTGCCTTCAGTGCATCAGTCCATTGATGACACCTACATTTGGTATTAGTTTTTTTCCTTTGCACAGCGGGGTTGGAGGACCACTGATCCAAGAGGTAGGAAGGGAAAATATTACAGGCAGGGAGACACAGTAGTGCCAAATCCTATGCTGGGGAAAGACTACAGAAAAGCAGAAAACATCTGAGCTGTGGATTGTTTGTGGGGAAGAAAAAGAAACTGAGTTCGAATGCAAATGCAGGGTTATCTGGAGGTGTCATTACAGTTTCTACTGAGAGGGCTTTACTCATAGAAAGGAAGATTTCCATATTCACCCTCACCATATATACATATCATCACCACCATTACCATTCCTACCATCAATTCTAGCAGTCTGGCTTAGAGAGTGTGAGTTCTATGGAAAGTGAAGTGAAAGTGTTAGTCATTTAATCATGTCCAAGTCTTTGTGACCCCATGGACTGTGGCCCACCAGGTTCCTCTGTCCATGGAATTCTCCAGGAAAGAATACTGGAGTGGGTTGCCATTTCCTACTCCAGGGGATCTTCCCCTCACAGGGATCAAACCCAGGTCTCCTGCACTGCAGGCAGATTATTTACCATCTGTGCCACCAGGGAAGTTCTATGGACTCCTATCTAAAAAAATCAACTTCCACTGGGCAGATTTATTTCTGTTCACATATTTAGCTTATACATACTCTTCCAATTCACCTTTACCCATTCCCTTATCTCACATATATAGACACACACACATGCACACACATATTTATGTTGTTGTTTAGTCACTAAGTCATGTCTAACTCTTTGTGACCCCATGAACTATAGCCCACCAGGCTCCTCTATCCATGGTATTTCTCAGGCAAGAACACTGGAGTGAGTAGCCATTCCCTTCTTCAGGGGATCTTACCATCCCAGGGATCGAAACTGCATCTCCTGCATTGGCAGGCAGATTCTTTATCACTGAGCCACTGGGAAGTCCACACATATGTATGCATACACTCAAAGCATACATACACAAACATACATGTGCACACACACACACACACACACACACACACACACACAATGTCCACAGTCTAAAAGATCCGAAATACTGAACTGGTGGGGAGAGATGTAATATAAAGTATGGGAAGGACAGATCAGAGACCCAGACAGAGGCAGTCCCTCAGCCATAATCCATTAGAGGAAAACTGAGAAGTGGTCAGACATTTTCTGAGCTGTTAGGTGTACTTAAAGTCGCTCAGTCATGTCCGACTCTTTGCAACCCCATGGACTGTAGGCCACCAGATTCCTCTGTCCCTGGAATTTTCCAGGCAAGAATACTGGAGTGGGTTGCCATTAGCTGTTAGGTGTACTTGGAGAGGACTAAAAACACAGAGTTAGATCTGTGAATAGAATTTATATCTCTGCAGCATATTACTGCTTAACTTGAAAAACTGAGCCCCGAGGGAGAAAAATCAGCACTGTCACTAAGAATCACATTTGGCCAAAACCAAATGGTCAACAAATAGAAAGCTATTGTCGCTACAGTCCCACTGATAACTCCCCTAGAATCTTATGGCTAATCCAGTGTGTCTGCTGAATTTAAGAACACTTACCTTGAGCACACGATAGGACGCTAAAGAGCAGACAGACAAGTCCCTGGAGAAAGCAGTGTCCATTCATGGTTCTCTGATCCTCTTGTCTTTGGGTAACAGCTTCAGTTTCCCCAAACTACATGAGGAGTCCTCTGGGCCCTTAACGGAGGCTCTCACAGCAGGAAGGGGTTCATATAATCCCATCCCCTGACACTGCCATCTTCCGAACCAATAGAAACGCTTTTTAACATCTTCTCTGCCATCAGACACTATATAAAAGGAAACTTTCTGAAGTTCAAACACCAATTAGATGCTGAATCTTGAATATCTCCTTATATGAGATTCAAGGTTATCTGACGTCAGGTGTCATTCTGTTCGTTAAGCTGATGCAGAAAAGCTATGTTAAAAAAAAAAAAAAAAAATGTGGCTTTCTTTTTCTCCATGCCAGGGGTCCAGCTCAATGGCTGATTCAGCTCAGCTGGTGGGGTCAGCCAGAAACACTGTTTCTGAGTCAGTTTTACCTCCTCTACCTCCTCAGGAACCCTTGGAAAGATGACTTTTGTTTCATTGGGCGTAGGTCTACAGTGTCAAGTGACTGCTTTGTGCTCTTATTGTGGCTGCAAAGAAACTAAGTAACTAATGGAGAGAACAAAAGGTCATGTGAGCACAAAATCAGGATAAGGAAGGTGAAAATTTCTCAAGTAAATGAAAAAAAAAAAAGGTGAGATTAACATGAAGGGGACCAGATTACTGGTTTCATAGGATGAGTCTTCCCCAACTTCCATTTCTCCTTGGTGAGTGGAAGCCTCGTAAATATCCAGGGCTCCAGAGACTCCTGAGCAGGCCTGCCCTTTTCCTGAAAACGAGTATGCCTTTCCTATTCTCCATCTAAAGGATAGTCTTCTCTTCTCTGCATTGAATCAGTTGTGACCTCATTTCATCCTAAAGAATCAACTTCAGCCCCCAGTCTCCCCAAAAGGCCTGCTTACAACTATCTTCTTGGAGCCTGACAAAGCTTGCCCTGCTCCTAAGACAAAATTTCTTCAATAAATGTAGGGCTATTTTTCTTCTTTTTGTTTTAATATTGTGTTTTTTTAAGAAATTTATCCAGTTTATCTAAACTGTTAAGTTTATTAGCATATAATTGTTCATAGTATATTTTCATTATCATTATAAGGTCTGTTGTATCTGAATGATTACTTTCACTTTTGATATTGATCTTTCGTTTCTTTTTTAAAAATTATTTTTCCTATGATTTGGTCAATTTTACTAATTTTTGAATACCCAACTTTACTTTGCTAATGTTTGCTTTTATTTTTTCTAGACATTTAGCTTATTTTTTTTTTCTACTTGTTTTGGTTTCAGTTTGCTTAACTATGGTGCTGGAGAGGACTCTTAACAGTTGCTTGGGTTGCAAGATCAAACCAGTCAATCCTAAAGGAAATCAACCCTGAATATCCATTGGTAGGACTGAGGCTGGAACTACAGTACTTTGGCCACCTGATGGAAAGAGCTGATCACTGGAAAAGACCCTGATGCTGGGAAAGATTGAAGGCAGAAGGAGAAGGGTGCAACAGAGGATGAGATGGTTGGATGGCATCACCAATTTGATGGACATGAGTTTGAGCAAGCTCCGGGAGATGGTGATGGACAGGGAGGCCTGGTGTGCTGCAGCCCATAGGGTTTCAAAGAGTCAGACACGACTGAGTGACTGAAGAACAACAGCTTCCTAAGGTTAATCATTAATATTTTAATATTTTCTTATTTCCTTTTTTTGGCAGTGCCATGCAGCATATGGGGCTCTAGTTCCCCTACCAGGGCTCAATTTCATGTCCTCTGCAGTGAAAGCATGGGGTCTTAACCTGTGGACAGCCATGGAAGTCCCTCTTTTCTTATTTTTAATATAGGTATTTAAAACTAGGCAATTTCCTCTAAGCAAAGCCTTTGCAGGCTCTCACAATTTTTAATATATTTTCTTTTCATTATCATTTAATTCAAGATATCTTTAAACTGTTTGTGATATATTCTCTAATTTTGGATAGTTTTTTTAAAGTATTTTTAAATTTCCTATTATTTATGGAATTTCTAAGTATGTAATTTTTTAAACTTGTTTTTTATTGATCAAAAATGCAAGAAGTAGCAAGCATTGGTGAGAATGTGGAGAAAAGACAACCCTCATACATTGTTGCTGGGATTGTAAATTGGTGCAGCCACTTTGGAAAACAGAATGAAGATTCTTCAGAATTTGCTACACTGTCAGAGTGATGGAAATGTCTGTTGACCTGGTAACTGAAACCAGCTTGGATATGATACTCTGCAAAGATGAGACTTCCTTTCCATGGCAAAATACATAGACCCTACACATAGACATCACTAGATGATCAACACCGAAATCAGATTGATTATATTCTTTGCACCCAAAGATGAAGAAGCTATATACAGTCAGCAAAAACAAGACTGGGTGTGGACTGTGGCTCAGATCACGAACTCCTTATTGCTAAATTCAGATTTAAACTGAAGAAAGTAGGAAAAACCACTAGACCATTCAGGTATGACATAAATCAAATCCCTTATGACTATACAGTGGAAGAGAGAAATAGATTTAAGGGACTAGATCTGATAGACAGAGAGCCTTATATCCTATGGACAGATGTTCATGACATTGTACAGGAGACAGGGATCAAGACCATTCCCATGGAAAAGAAATGCAAAAAGGCAAAATAATCGTCTGAGGAGGCCTTACAAATAGCTGAGAAAAGAAGAGAAGTGAAAAGCAAAGGAGTAAAGGAAAGATATTCCCATTTGAATGCAGAGTTCCAAAGAATAGACAGGAGAGATAAGAAAGCCTTCCTCAGCTTCAATGCAAAGAAATAGAGGAAAACAACAGAATGGGAAAGACTAGAGATCTCTTCAAGAAAATTAGAGATACTAAGGGAATATTTCACACAAAGATGGGTTCAATAAAGGACGAAAATGGTATGGGCCTAACAGAAGCAGAAGATATTAAGAAGAGGTGGCAAGAATACACAGAAGAATGGTACAAAAAAGATCTTCATGACACAGATAATCAGGATGCTGTGATCACTCACCTAGAGCCAGACATCCTGGAATGTGAAGTCAAGTGGGCCTTAAAAAGCATAATTACAAACAAAGCTAGTGGATGTGAAGGAATTCCAGTTGAGCTATTTCAAATCCTAAAAGATGATCCTGTGAAAGTAGTGCACTCAATATGCTAGCAAATTTGGAAAACTCAGCAGTGGCCACAGGAATGGAAAAGGTCAGTTTTCATTCCAATCCCTAAGAAAGGCAATCCCAAAGAATGCTCAAACTACCACACAATTGCACTCATCTCACACGCTAAAGTAATGCTCAAAATTCTCCAAGCCAGGCTTCAGCAATACGTGAACTGTGAACTTCCAGATGTTCAAGCTGGTTTTAGAAAAGACAGAGGAACCAGAGATCACATTGCCAACTTCCACTGGATCATCGAAAAAGCAAGAGAGTTCCAGAAAAACATCTATTTCTGCTTTATTAACTATACCAAAGCCTTCGACTATGTGGATCACAATAAACTGTGGCAAATTCTGAAAGAGATGGGCATACCAGACCACCTGACCTGCCTCTTGAGAAACCTGTATGCAGGTCAGGAAGCAACAGTTAGAACTGGACATGGACCAACAGACTGGTTCCAAATAGGAAAAGGAGTACATCAAGGCTGTATATTGTCACCCTGCTTATTTAACGTATATGCAGAGTGCATCATGAGAAACGCTGGGCTGGAAGAAGCAGAAGTTGGAATCAAGATTGCTGGTAGAAATATCAATAACCTCAGATATGCACATGACACCACCCTTATGGCAGAAAGTGAAGAGGAACTAAAAAGCCTCTTGATGAACATGGGAGAGGAGAGTGACAAAGTTGGCTTAAAGCTCAACATTCAGAAAACTAAGATCATGGCATCTGGTCCCATCACCTCATGGGAAATAGACGGGGAGACAGTGGAAGCAGTGTCAGACTTTATTTTTGGGGGCTCCAAAATCACTGCAGATGGTGGCTGCAGTCATGAAATTAAAAGACGCTTACTCCTTGGAAGGAAAGTTATAACCAACCTAGATAGCATATTAAAAAGCAGAGACATTACTTTGCCGTCGGGTCAAGGCTATGGTTTTTCCAGTGGTCATGTATGGATGTGAGAGTTGGACTGAGAAGAAAGCTCAGTGCCAAAAAATTGATGCCTTTGAGCTATGGTGTTGGAGAAGACTCTTGAGAGTCCCTTGGCCTGCAAGGAGATCCAACCAGTCCATCCTAAAGGAGGTCAGTCCTAAGTGTTCATTGGAAGGACTGATGCTGAAGCTGAAACTCCAGTACTTTGGCCACCTCATGCGAAGAGTTGACTCATTGGAAAAGACCTTGATGCTGGGAGGGATTGGGGGCAGGAGGATAAGGGGACGACAGAGGATGAGATGGCTGGATGTAATCACCGACTCGATGGGCATGAGTTTGACCAAAGTCCGGGAGTTGGTGATGGGCAGGGAGGCCTGGAGTGCTGCGATTCATGGGGTTGCAAAGAGTCAGACACGACTGAGCGCCTGAACTGAACTGAACTGAACTGAACTGAAATCAATCACACAAATCAATTATTACTGTATGGTTACCCATGATATACCCAACAGTAAGAATACACAGATCCAAGAATCAATGGAAATTAGAATGATTATGCTTTTATTCTCAAGGTTCCCTTGAGGAATTTGGGCTTCCCATATTCCAAGTCTAGGCTTTATGGACTTAGCTCTGGTTCACAGAAGGAAAAGTGATTTCACCAGGGGACACACGCAGTAAGTGTCACCATAAACTTTAAGTCATGACTGCTTCCCAGTCATCCTAGGATCTTCATGTCAAATTATCAACAAACAAGTAAACAATAAGCTCTTTTCAATGCTAGAATACCCTAAGCATCAGAAGGAGAATTGCTGCCTAACAGGTGTAGGCAAAAACCTATCTGAGGGGAGGAGCTAAGATGGTGGAGGAATAGGATGGGGAGACCACTTTCTCCCCTACAAATTCATCAAAAGAACATTTGAATGCTGAGCAAACTCCACAAAACAACTTCTGATCACTAGCAGAGGACATCAGGTGCCCAGAAAATCAGCCCATTGTCTTCAAAAGGAGGTAGGATGAAATATAAAAGATAAAAAGAGAGACAAAAGAGTTAGGGATGGAGATCCATCCTGGGAAGGGAGTCTTAATAGAGGAAGTTTCCAAACACCAGGAAACCCTCTCACCGGCAGGTCTGGGGGAAGTTTTCGAATGTCAGAGGGCAACCTAACCAGGAGGAATAATAAATAAAACCCACAGATTACAAGCCTAAAAGCAACTCTCAGCAGAAAAGTACCCCAGATGCTCACATCCACCACCAGCAAGTGGGGTTGAACGGAGAGGAGGGGGCGGCATTACTTAGGGTAAGGACCGGGCCTGAATGCCCCAACGGCAATCTGAGGGTGCTAACGTGAGATAGCAACTTAAACTGTGGGATAGCAAGAGAGAAAATTAACCTGTGAAAAGTCCTAACCTAAGGCACAGCCGGCCAGTTCGCAGAACAAAGAAGTGAGCCAATACCAGAGAAGAGCTAGCTGGCTGCAGACTGGCCCATCCCCTACCAGAGGCAGGAGGGAGGCGGGCGCTGGGCCAGAAAGGGGCAAACTTGGCCCCAGAGACTGCATCCCCTACCAAATTGCAAACAGGTTTCCAGTTTCTAACCAAAGACTTCTTGAGATTCTGGATGGTTGACATGCGCCGGGAGGGTCGCAGCCAGAGATCAGCTCCCCAGTAGAGACACAAGGCACACCGGACCAGGCATGCCCAGAAACTGAGGCTGGGACCGCGGAGGGGAGAAGGCGCCCTGCACCCGGGGAGAGTGCGCTCATCAAACTCCTGGTTTCCTGAGCTGCTCGGACCGGGGAAGGCACAAAACACAGGCTCACCCAAGCCTGTGCCTTTGTGGAGTACCCAAGAACATGAACCTGAGCGGCTTAGGCCTGGGAAGTGCACGCAACTCAGGCCCTGCTCCCTGTAGAGCAACCTGGAGCCCGAGCAGTGTAGCAAGGGAAAGCACACACACTGTGAGCAGGGGCAAACCCAGAGTGGCCGGAACACTGCGAGTGCTCCCCACACAGGCCAGTGACATTTGTCTGCAGTGCCCCTCCTTCCCCACAGCACAACTGAAAAAGCAAACCTAAACAAGGGACCACCTCCGCCCACTTGTGTCAGGGTGGAAACTAGACACTGAAGAGACCAGAGAACTGAAGCCAAAGAAACAAAGGGAACCACTTCAGAAGTGACCGGTGCAACAGATTAAAATCCCTGTAGCTAACACCAACTACACCAGAAGGGGCCTATAGATATTGAGAAGTGTAAACTGGAACAAGGAGCTATCTGAAACTGAACTGAACCCACACCTCCCGCAACAGCTCCAGAGAAATTCCTAGACATATTTTTACTATTTTTTTTAATTAAAAAAATTTTTGCTTTTCTTTTTCTTTCTTTTTTTAAAATTTTTTTCTTTTACTTTCTCTTAAAATTCCCTATTATGGCACTATTATGCCTTAATTTTCATTTTCTGTTATTTTCTTTTAAAGTCCTCAATGACTACTCTATTACTCCTTAATTTTCATTTTCATATATTTTTACTATTTTTAATTAACTTTTTTCCTTTTTTCTTTTTTCTTTTATTTTCTTTTAAAGTCCTCTATTACTCCTCTATTACTCCTTAATTTTCATTTTCATTCTCATATATTTTTACTATTTTTTTCCATTTATTTTTATTAGTTGGAGGTTAATTACTTTACAATATCGAAGTGGGTTTTGTCATACATTGACATGAATCAGCCATGGATTTACATGTATTCCCCATCCCGATGCCCCCTCCCACCTCCCTCTCTACCCAATCCCTCTGGGTCTTCCCAGTGCACCAGGCCCGAGCACTTGTCTCATGCATCCAGCCTGGGCTGGTGATCTGTTTCACCCTTGATAATATATATGTTTCGATGCTGTTCTCTCGAAACATCCCACCCTCACCTTCTCCCACAGAGTCCAAAAGTCTGTTCTGTACATCTGTGTCTCTTTTTCTGTTTTGCATATAGGGTTATCATTACCATCTTTCTAAATTTGATATATATGCATTAGTATACTGTATTGGTCTTTATCTTTCTGACTTACTTCACTCTGTATGATGGGCTCCAGTTTCATCCATCTCATTAGAACTGATTCAAATGAATTCTTTTTAATGGCTGAGTAATATTCCATTGTGTATATGTACCACAGCTTCCTTATCCATTCTTCTGCTGATGGGCATCTAGGTTGCTTCCATGTCCTGGCTATTATAAACAGTGCTGTGATGAACATTGGGGTGTGCGTGTCTCTTTCAGATCTGGTTTCCTCAGTGTGTATGCCCAGAAGTGGGATTGCTGGGTCATATGGCAGTTCTATTTCCAGTTTTTTAAGAAATCTCCACACTGTTCTCCATAGCGGCTGTACTAGTTTGCATTCCCACCAACAGTGTAAGAGGGTTCCCTTTTCTCCACACCCTCTCCAGCATTTATTGCTTGTAGACTTTTGGATAGCAGCCATCCTGACTGGCGTCTAATGGTACCTCATTGAGGTTTTGATTTGCATTTCCCTAATAATGAGTGATGTTGAGCATCTTTTCATGTGTTTGTTAGCCATCTGTATGTCTTCTTTGGAGAAATGTCTGTTTAGTTCTTTGGCCCATTTTTTGATTGGGTCATTTATTTTTCTGGAATTGAGCTGCAGGAGTTGCTTGTATATTTTTGAGATTAATCCTTTGTTGCTTCGTTTGCTATTATTTTCTCCCAATCTGAGGGCTGTCTGTATGGTTTTACATAAAGTTCACAAACTGACAATATATTCTATGGCAGTACAAGTCTTAGGTAAGCAGTCTTCCCTAGAGAGGAGGAGGACACAGCTATTGGGAGGCAATAGTGATTCTATGGTGCTATGAATGTTCTCTTTGTAGATATGGGTTGGAGAACATGACCTAGGTGTACACTTATTGTTTGTACTTTGTTCTCTATAATTACCCTTAAGTAATAATATTTCATAAAAAATATTATTCATCTAGGCATTTCTTTCCCTGACATAACACTTCTTAGCATTTATTAGCACTTCTTTCCCCTGAAAAAATGAGTGAACAATGAGAATATTTTGGAGGAGGACCTTATGGAGCCTTCTCAGGACAGACTACCCTTATGTCCTCCACGTGCCTCTGTTTGTAGAAAAACCTAGCCAAAGAATAAATTTAATCACAGAAATGAAAAAAAAAAATCAGAAACAAAGGAAAACAGTCAAATAGGGCAAAATAATAGTAGTTTGAACATGAAAGTGACATCGCTCAGTCGTGTCCGACTCTTTGTGACCCCATGGGCTGTAGCCTACAAAGCTCCTCCGTCCATGGGATTTTCCAGGCAAGAGTACTGTTGTAGGCTATCATTTGCTTCTCCAGGGGATCTTCCTGACCCAGGGATCAAACCCAGGTCTCCTGCATTGCAGACAGACACTTAACCGTCTCAGCCACCAGAATTCCAGCTTGTGCTTGATCCAACCCTACATTTAGCATGATGTACTCTGTGTATAAGTTAAATAAGCACGGTGACAATATACAGCCTTGACATACTCCTTTCCCTATTTGGAAACCATCTGTTGTTCCATGTCCAGCTTTAACTGTTGCTTCTTGACCTGCATACAGATTTCTCAAGAGGCAGATAAGGTGGTCTGGTATTCCCATCTCTTGAAGAATTTTCCACAGTTTGTTGTGATCCACATAGTCAAAGGTTTTGGCATAGTCAATAAAGCAGAAATAGATGTTTTTTCTGGAACTCTCTTGCTTTCTTGATGATCCAACGGGTGTTGGCAATTTGATCTCTGGTTCCTCTGCCTTTTCTAAATCCAGTTTGAACATCTGAAATTTCATGGTCCATTTACTGTTGAAGCCTGGCTAGGAGATTTTTGAGCATTACTTTACTAGTGTGTGAGATGAGTACAATTGTGCTGTAGTTTCAGCGTTTCTTGGCATTGCCTTTTCTTGGGATTGGAATGAAAGCTGATATTTTCCAGTCCTGTTGCCACTGTTGAATTTTTTAAATTTGCTGACATATTGAGTGCAGCACTTTCACAGGATCATCTTTTAGGATTTGAAAGAGCTCAACTGGAATCCATCACCGCCACTAGCTTTATTCATAGTGATGCTTCCTAAGGCCCATTTGACTTCGCATTCCAGGATATCAGGCTCTAGGTGAGGGAACACACCATCTGGGTTATCCGGGGCCTGAAGATCTTTTTGTATAGTTCTTCTGTGTATTCTTGCCACCTCTTCTTAATATCTTCTGCTTCTGATAGATTCATACCATTTCTGTCATTTATTGTGCCCATCTTTGCATGAAATGTTCCGTTGGTATCTCTAATTTTCTTGAAGAGATCTCTAGCCTTTCCCATTCTATTGTTTTCCTCTATTTCTTTTGGGGTCTTATAATGGACCAGAACCTTGTGGTACGGAGTCGACGATAAGAAAGTGAAAGAGAGAAAGAGGCTGATATCCCTTGGTTTGCTCAGAGGACCAATAAAGTCCTTGATACAGGACTTGCATTGCTCACGAAGGCACCAGGCACCCTCTCGAGGGGATCTTAGAAGCCCGGGCAGAAAAGTGAGCACGACGGATCTCCATGCTCCAGAGAGTCAGCCAGAAAAAGAGAGAGAGAGAGAGAGAGAGAAAGAGACAAAAAAGACCCGGGGACCTAAGCTCTGATGGAGCAAAGGTGCTTTAATGATTTTTCTATGAGTATATATAGGCTGCAGTACAAGAAACTTCTTTTGGGAATGATAGAGATCAGAAAACCAAATGTACAGCAACCGTTACCAAGGGAACAAGGGGTAATGTTAGTCACAAGGTCGGGAGACAATCCATATCTCAAGAAAGGGGAAGGAGATTAAGCTGTTTTGTCCTAAGGAGAATGTTTACTAAAGGAGACTCATGCTTGCCTCACACAATGACCTCAGTCCCTGGGAGCAGCATGCTGTTCCGCTTGAAGAGGGACAAAGGACTCATGAGAGACAGCATGTAGGAATCCTCCCGTCAAACATTCCCTGACAATTCCCCCTTATTTATTTATAATATTTGTAAGAAGAGTTCTGACCATCAGAGTTTGTTTAGTTTTGACAATCTTTGCATGAAGGCAATGGTAGACAATAAATATAATTGTTAAGACAATCACCAAAATTATGGTTCCAGATCCAATGCTATGAGTAAGACTTTGAAACCATCCACGTGGGTCTAGTCCACATAATTAATCAGCTAATTGTTTAGCTAAAGTTTCCTTATCAATGGAAGAGGGCAGATTATTAGAAAAGGTTTCAAATATTTCTTTTTGTAATAACTGTACATTCAGAGAGGCATTATCATGTATGTTTTGTAAATGAAACTTGATTTGTTCCCAGTTGTAGGCACTATTATTAAAATGAACAGGAGTAACACAAAATTGAGTAGAATTCCAGTCACATTTTAGCATCACCTGTTTTTGTACATCTGTTAATTGATCTCCAACCCATTCGAAGGCTGTTTTCAGTTCCTGTATTTCTTCTTGAATTTCCTCATCTATCTGAGTCTGAGTGGCCCATATAGTATGGGCATCTTTAGTCCAATTTTGAATAAAATTATGTGTCTGAATAGAGGTTTGTAAAGCAACACCAGTGACAGCAGCAGTGGTGCAAATGGCTATTAATCCAAAAATACTAAAAATCAGCCATCCAATGAATCATTTAGATCGCTGGAGCAATTTAGTAAGCAACCGGGAAGCAAGTCCAGCCATGGGACCTTCTTCCCAGGGCCGTTGGAGATTTATTGGTAACCACAGACTACGTCAAGATTGAAGAATTAAAAGAGAATCATATCTTAAGGAAATAGAGGAGTTAAGACAAGTATATAATCTTCAATTTATGCAAGTTACAGAACGTATAGTCTTATTGAATTGTAAGTTTCCTATAGCTGTAACAAAGGAAATGGAACACAGGCTTGTATAGAATATGATTGATTATAGCAAAAGAAATAATTGCTATAGCTATGATTGGTCCCTGTGGAATGTCTGGTCCAAGTCCCAAGTTCTTCAGTGTTTGCAGCAAGTTTTCATATGTCCCATTGTTTAGGCCCAATCTGTTTATCAAAGATGATTTGAGGACGAGGTGGGCGCCATTCCATCATCAAGCTAGCCAAGAAGTCCTCTGTCATGGTAATGTTCCATTGTAGTATTAGTAACCTTCCATGTTACTTGAGTAATATAATCATACACAGTATTGTTAATATCATCTGAGCAATTCAATAGCCACATACTATGGGGTCCCCAACTGACAATTGTATGATTAGCTATAAACATTAATTTTCCTGGTTTGGCCTGACATTTGCCTCAATGAACAGAAATATATTTAAAGTTCTTATTAGTAAACCCTTGGCATGTTGTTCTTTGTTCTTTCCCTAATTCTTTCCCTAAAGTTTCAGTAGTATAAACATGGTTCACTGACAAAGAAAGGGCAGTAAATAATCCAAGTAGTGTCCGAAAATGCTTTTCTGGAGGCAGGAAAAAGCCCAAGTTTGTCGACTAACGTTTATACATAATTCTGCTGGGCCCATACATAAAGGAAGGACTTTATAACCTAGAACGATATTAATTAGTTTTTCTTTTTCTTCAGGATGAGAGGGCCCCTCCAGTTCCAAGGAGGGGGCATATGTGTTGACTCATTAGTGGATGTGATTGGTTCTATATCTGTCCATTTTATAACCTACAATAAAAAAGGGGGGTTAGGTATATAAGCCCAGTAAGTGTGATCAATCAGGTCAGCCTGAGCGGGGGAAGCAAAAGCAAGCAAAGCAAGCATAGCAAAGAAAAATATTTTTAGGATTCTGAGGCATTCCCTGTTGAGAAATCAGGTTTTCAGTTTAATTAGGAAGGGTTTTTATCTGTCCCCAAGTAGGGAGATCATAAGGTTGATGACGTCGAGTGCGGCGTTTTTTGGAAATTTTTAATGTCGCCATGGCTTATATTGGAATTCTTTCTTCCTGGGTTTTTTGCTGTTTGATCTCTAGTCTGAATGCTGGGGGCCCCCTTAGGTTGAATCTTCTGAAGAGGAAGTCATGTGAGCTCGTTGGATCTATCTGGAGAAATAGAAGCATATCCTTTCCCTGTAAGATTAGTTTCTTAGATTTCTATTGATTAGTTAACCCGTCTTGATATCAAATGGGCAAAGAAAAGGAGGTGTCCTACAATGTTTAAAAACTTCTTTTTTTGTTTGTTTGTTTTTTGCTTTTGTCAAAACATCTCTTTGTGGTAAGTTTAAAAACTTTAAAACAAATAAGGCTATATTAACAATAGTTATAAAAAGAGAGGAAAGCGATAATGATGAAAACATTCTTAGGAAATATTTCAGTCTAAAAGAAAAAAAAATCATTCAGAAATCTGTTTGGGACTGGTATTTGGCTGTGGTTTGTGTTATTTGGGGCAAAGGATTAGGAGTAACCATTCAAATATTTTTTCCTAAGTGAAATTATTGAAAAGGTGATGCAGAACAACTTGACAAATGAAATGTTGCTCACATCCAAATATATTTGACCTTGTCCTTGAAAGAGAAATGCAGCTTAGCAACTGTTGAATCTCACCGTTCAGTATGTTAAAGAGGATGACTACACTTCCAAGACAGACCTGAAAAGAAGGCAAACATTCCACATTTCTGATATTCTTAGGAACAAATAATCTATTCGGGAAATGGTGTCTTTATTTTTTTTTTTTTTAATGCCGTTTTCACCCTGCTTTAAGAATCCTACACACTGGGAACAGAAATAGTCACACCAACAATAGTTATAGGCTTAAAGATTACACTACACCAGAATCTAGCAAAGTTTGCTCTGGACAAGGAAGGCAAAAGTGTTCCTGTGTATTTTCTCTTATTTAACTTTTTATTTGCAGTTACAGTGTGTAATGTGTTTGTCCAATCATGTCTTGTGTTTGTGGACTATAAGGAATGTCTGAAATCTGTTTAATAGAGAATGAATGTAAAAATTGTTTGAACTGCTTAGAAATATAGGCAGAGTCATTGTCTGTTTTTATAGAATTAGGTGTTCTCATTATCGTGAAGTAAGTTGATAGGTGGGGTATAACATGTTGTGTAGTCTTACCTTAGAGAGGTGTTGCCCCTAGAAAAGAAGAATTTGTATTGATTGAGACATGTAAGAAGGAAAAGGAAGAAAGTTCAGGACAATGAGTTACATCAATTTGCCATAAAATTTTCCTTCATTTGTTATAAGCCTTTTTAAAATTTTAGCACTAAATATCTTTAGAAGTTAAAAGGCCAAAACAAAGTATGATAGCATAATAAACAAATGTAATGTTTATTTCAAATAAACATACCATACTTTGTGGTTTTCACTGTGATCCACCCAAGCATTTCAGCTGTATTTTTTAATATATTTGTAGTCTGAATGTATCTGTTGACCAAAGTTAATTTTGTTAAATATTGTTTTCTCAGAATTTTTCTCTTGTTTTTAATTTGGTTTAATTTGGAAAAAGAACATTTGCTGTAGCTAGAACAACAATGAAAAACTAGTCTAGTAAAGCTTATGTAAATACCACTTTATTTTATAATGTTTATAATGTTATAATGTTTCAACAATTAAAAAAATATTTTTGTATTCATCATTTTATTTGCCATTTCTTATATCTTTCTATTAAAAGCATATATTTTACTTTTCTATAGCAACCATGAAATGTCTTGTATGTTAGCATTTTATAGACCGTTGAACATATTTCTCAAATCATATTATATTATATATATATCCATTCCTATATAAATATATATTTATATTCATTAACAGCTTAAAATCTCTTCAGCTCTTCTGCAAGAAAAACCCCTTTTAAGAGTAAGCCAATGTTCAGCAATTAACGCTTCAAAATCCTACTTCATTTGGAAATGACCCAGCCATTCAACAAACTTCTACTACTTAGTTCAGCACAACTCTAGAAACCTAAGTCACTCCAATCCCAAGAGACGGCTCCAGATTATAGATAATAGATCATTCTATCAAAAATACAATTATTTCTAAGAGCCTATCTAAAAGTTTTTATCTCATCTATATATATATATATATATATATATATATATATATATACACATATATACATATATATAAAGAGTTGCCTTTTTGTTGACAAACTTAGTTTACCTTAAACCAAGGCATAATAAAAGTATTATATAATGTTGATGACTCAAGACATGTCCCAACTAGATTAACAAATAATTATATTTAAATCACATTCACATTTAAATAAACATTATACCCAACATTGAACACCATTCAGTTCATGTAAGCTGAATCCAAATAGAGCTCATTAACTCCACACTATCCAAAAACAAAGACATACATTGAGACACAGAAAATTTTAGATACATAGGCATAGTTCTCCATTTGAAATTTAAAATATCCTTTTGTTTTATTTATTTATTTTGAGCTCCACCAATTTGTTAATGGCTGGAGTCCTAGATAGTGTGGGCTGTATATCCCAAGGACATGATAAGAGTTAACCTAAGGTTTTTTCTTAGGCCTATTTTTGTTTCCCAGGCAGAATTGGAGCTCAAAAAAAAAATATTTTAACAAGTTAACCTTTTCTTAACTGCACGTGCAAGAAGAACAGGTTTTGCAATTTCAAAAAAGATTTTATTTTCATCAGTTTTTTCTGGAGTCTAAAGAATATCATAGCCATTCAGTGTCAAACATATCATTTTTCTTTTTTGTAGCTATAGTATATTATTAATGATATATGCATGAGGGAATTGTCACATAGGAAGTAAAGCTTGGCTACAAAATTTTGACAAATACTAGGACTGTTATGGAGACGGCAATGGCATCCTATTTCAGTACTCTTGTCTGGAGAATCCTAGGGACGGGGGAGCCTGGCGGGCTGACATCCATGGGGTTGCATGGAGTAGGACGTGACCAAAGTGACTTAGCAGCAGCAGTAGCAGGACTTTTAAGCATACCTTGAGGTAACATAGTCTATTGAAATCTTTTATGAGGCCCGATATGATTAGGATAAGGAAGAGAGAAAGTGAATCTCTCCCGGTCTAAAGGGTGTAAAGGTATATTTAAAAGGCAATCTTGTGAATCAGTAATAATAATGTGCCAATTTTGAGGAATAGTAATAGGTGATGGGATCTCTGGTTGCAATGTACCCATAGGTTTCATAAAAGAATTAACTTTTCTAAACTCTGTTAAGAGACACCATTTCTTATGTTTCCTTTTTATAACAAAAATAGAGTTCCAAAAAGAGCAAGATTTTTCAATATGTTTCAATTTTAATTGTGTGTTTATAAGTTTTTTAGTAGCTTGTAATTTTTCTTTCGTAAGGGGCCATTGCTTTGTCTAAATAGGCTCGTAATTTTTTTTAGTTATTTTAATAATTGTTTTGTTTGTTAAATGAGCAGTGGCCCCTAGGAAAAATGTGGAATGTATATCTGAGTTTGCCATTGTATAAGTAAGTTCGTTCCTATTAGATTAAAGTGTACATTTATCACATAAGGTTTTTTTTTTTTATCACATAAGGTTTTAATGTTGCAGGTTAGCCTTCTGGTCCCTCACATGTGTATATTTGAACACTTTGATAAACTTCTTGTACTTTAGTTTGAGAAATTCTTGCAATTTGGCAAGAGACCTTTTGAACAGGCCAGGATTTGGGCCATAAATGTTTGGAAATAATAGTAATATCAGATCCAGTGTCAAGGAGACCAGAAAATCTTTTACCATTAATTTTGATATTTATATTTGGTTGGGCATACTCAGATACTAATGATGTCCACAAAGATTGTTTTTGATCTGTACTGTCAAACCCATCTGTCCATACATTATTAGAGGAATTAATAGAAATGTAAGGTAAAAGAAGTAATTGAGCAATTTTGTCCCCCTTTTTGAATTGCCATAGAATCTGAGATGACATCAGAATTTGAATCTCTCCTTTATAATCTGAATCAATTATTCCAGGGTGAACAGTAATTCCTTTAGAAGTCAGACTAGATCGGCCAAGCAAAAGACCAAAAGTTTGTGGGGGCAGGGGCCCAAAAAGTCCGGTAGGCACTCTAGTAGGGACTGTTTGAGGGTAAAGGAAAAAATCATTTAGGGCTGGTATATCAATGGCAGCACTGCCGGATGTTGAGGGTTTGAGGAAAAAGATAGAATTTGCTCCTGTTTGGAGTTGCCTGGAATAGGTTTTCCATCAATATCAAATTTAAATTTACAACTTTTGGCCCAGTGCATTCTTCTATGGCAGCGAGGGCAAATTTTTTGGTATTTTATTAGCCTTCTTAGGGCAGTCCCTTTTTAAATGATTTTCACCTCCACAATTAAAGCATCCTTCATTTCCTTTTCTAAAGGTAGCAGCCATTGCCTCAACCAGCATTTGCATCTTTTGAGTTTCTGATCCTAGATTGTGACAAGCTTTCAAATAATCAATAATAATTTTGGTCTCACAAATTGCAGCTAGAGCTCTTTGACATTTCTGATTTGCATTCTCATAAGCAAGTAATTTCTCTAGCTGTTTTTTGGTTTCTTCTCCGATTACAGCATGGGAAATAGCAGCTTCTAATCTAGTTTAAAAATTAGCATAACTTTTCATTAGGTTCCAACAAATGAGAGACTTGGAGTTGCGACTGTTGGCAGAGAAGAAGCATTTGGAGCAGCCGGGGCAGGGCTAATAAGAAAATTTTGAGATATTTTGTATTGTTTTAATTGGGCCTTTTGTAAAGTTTAATCATTTAATTTATATTTATGTAGTAAGTGTTCTGTCTGTTGCTGAATATTGGAAGGGCTAGAATGTACCTTGAAATGGCAGAATTACAGCTTTAATAAGAGCCCATAGGGGCTAGAGATCAATTGGAATATTTTTTCCTTGTTTGGCTGCTCATTTAACATTTTCTTTGACCTGGAGCCAAATTTCTAAATCAAAACTGCATTTATCAGGAAACTAAGGATTATGTTCAACTACTGCTTGAAGGCAAGCCTCTATTCATTGCCGTGAAGCCAGAAGTCCCTGAAATTTAAACAAATGGTGAAGTAAAGTAGAAAAATAATGGGGCTGGCCAGCCGTTTAGCCCATGCCTTAGTACTTACCGACCTCAATAGGTCCCTGAGTCACTCCGCCCAATATGCCACGTATACCAGTGTCCCTGTTCCTTGGCGCCATTTGTTGGGGTCCTTTAATGGACCAGAACCTTGTGGTACGGAGTCGATGATAAGAAAGTGAAAGAGAGAAAGAGGCTGATATCCCTTGGTTTGCGCAGAGGACCAATAAAGTCCTTGATACAGGACTTGCATTGCTCACGAAGGCACCAGGCACCCTCTCGAGGGGATCTTAGAAGCCCGGGCAGAAAAGTGAGCACGACGGATCTCCATGCTCCAGAGAGTCAGCCAGAAAAAGAGAGAGAGAGAGAGAGAGAGAGAGCAAAAAGACCCGGGGACCTAAGCTCTGATGGAGCAAAGGTGCTTTAATGATTTTTCTATGAGTATATATAGGCTGCAGTACAAGAAACTTCTTTCGGGAATGATAGAGATCAGAAAACCAAATGTACAGCAACCGTTACCAAGGGAACAAGGGGTAATGTTAGTCACAAGGTCGGGAGACAATCCATATCTCAAGAAAGGGGAAGGAGATTAAGCTGTTTTGTCCTAAGGAGAATGTTTACTAAAGGAGACTCATGCTTGCCTCACACAATGACCTCAGTCCCTGGGAGCAGCATGCTGTTCCGCTTGAAGAGGGACAAAGGACTCATGAGAGACAGCATGTAGGAATCCTCCCGTCAAACATTCCCTGACAATTTCTTTGCACTGATCACTGGGGAAGGCTTTCTTATCTCTCCTTGCTATCCTTTGGAACTCTGCATTCAAATGGGTATATCTTTCCCTTTTCCTTTGCTTTTCACTTCTCTTCTTTTCTCACCTATTTGTAAGGCCTCCTCAGACAGCCATTTTACTTTTTGGCATTTCTTTTTCTTGGGGATGGTCTTTCTCACTGCCTCCTGTACAATGTCATGAACCTTCACCCATAGTTCATCGGGCATTCTGTCTATCGGACCTAGTCCCTTAAAGCTATTTCTCACATTCACTGTATAATCGAAAGGGATTTGATCTAGGTCATACTTGAATGGTCTAGTGGTTTTGCCTACTGTCTTCAATTTAAGTCTGAATTTGCATAAGGAGTCCATGATCAGAGCCACAGTCTGCTCCCGTTCTTGGTTTTGCTGACTGTATAAAGCTTTTCCATCTTTGGCTGCAAAGAATATAATCAATCTGATTTTGGTACTGACCATCTGGTGATGTCCATGTGTAGAGTCTTCTCCTGTGTTGTTGGAAGAGGGTGTCTGCTATGACCAGTGCGTTCTCTTGGCAAAACTCTGTTAGCCTTTGTCCTGGTTCATTTTGTACTCCATGTTGTACTCCAAGCATACCTACTATTCCCCATGTCTCTTGACTTCCTACTTTTGCATTCCAGTTCCCTATAATGAAAAAGACATCTTTTTTTGTTGTTGTTAGTTCTAGAGGGTCTCATAGGTGTTTCATAGAACCTTTTAACTTCAGCTTCTTCAGCATTACTGGTTGGGGCATCGACTTGGATTACTGTGATACTGAATGGTTTGCCTTGGAAACGAACAGAGATTATTCTGTCACTTTTGAGACTGCATCCAAGTACTGCGTTCAGGACTCTTTTGTTAACTATGATGGCTCCTCTGTTTCTTCTAAGTGATTCTTGCCTGCAGTAGTATATATAAAGGTCATCTGAGTTAAATTCACCCATTCCAGTCCATTTTAGTTCACTGATTCCTAAAATGTCGACATTCACTCTTGCCATCACCTGTTTGACCACTTGCAATTTACCTTGATTCATGGACCTAACATTCCAGGTTCCTATGCAATATTGCTCTTTACAGCATCAGACTTTACTTCCATCACCAGTCACATCCATTACTGTTTGTTGTTTTTGCTTTGGCTCCATCTATTCATTCTTTCTGGAGTTATTTCTCCACTGATCTCCAGTAGCATATTGGGCACCTACTGACCTGGGGAGTTCATCTTTCAGTGTTCCATCTTTTTGCCTTTTCATACTATTCATGGGACTCTCAAGGCAAGAATACTGAAGTGATTTCCAATTCCCTTCTCTAGTGGACCAATTTTGTCAGACCTGACAAAACCTCCACCTGTGCACTCCTGAAATTTCCATTTAAAAACTCTTGCACCTCATCAGCAAGGAGGAGCTCGTTCTTTGGTACATTAATCCTCTGTCTCCCCAGACCTGCTGCTTTCCTCAATAAAGCTATCTTTAATTTTACCCCAAACTTTTCTCTCAGTATTGGATTCTTGAGTAATGAGCAGCTGAAACCTGAGTTCAGTAACAAGAATAAATATTTTACTACAGAATATCTTCCTTTTTAAGCCTATTTTCCCTTTTTCTCTGCTTTAGGAAGATTTCACTCCAGGAGCATCTTAAGTATAGTAGCCCTTCCCTGTGTTACCTGAGCAGATCACAGAGGCCGTGTTGCCATGGGAACAGACAGGAACACCCAGGGCAGTCACAGGGCATTTCCACAGGAAAGACGCAGTCCCTGAGCAGTGAAATTGGGCTCTCCAGAGTTGATCACTTCCTTCTGCTCCGTTTGGGGTGGAGATGGCGACGCCACAGCCGAGCTGATGACAGACAACATTGGCATTGGCCAGACTCCAGTGGGAGGCACAGAGAGCTCTCCATTGTCCAGAAATATTCATCTCCACCTGCCCCTCACACCTAGAGGTGCCATTTTTCATCAGCCGGATGTCTGTGTACACTGATAGAAAAAGACAGAATTTCAGTGAAGTCTTTTTTTTTTTTTTTTTTTTTAGCTGAACTGACTGTACATGGAGGGTAAGTCCTGCCACGCATCTCACCTGAACAGACAACCTGAGCAGCTCCACTGTGGTGACACCTGCCCCCTGGACAGGGCACTCTGGGGCAGACCCGGAGCTTGGGCTCCTCCCCCTCACACCTGAACTCTTCAGCCCAGACCCGGCCATCGGACTCTCTGAAGAGCACGTGTCCCAGGACAGACACAGGCTTGCCACACCCCAGCTCTGCACAGATGACCTGGGCAGTGGAGAGTGTGGAGTTCCCATCAGACACTGGGGTCCAGACTTCACCAGAATGCACTTCTACTCGCCCTGAGCAGGGTCCATCCCCTCCAGCCAGACGCACAAATCCTAAGAGAAACAAAGAACAAACCCAGTGAGTTTTCATGAACCTGGCTTGACAATTGGAAATAACACCTCACAGGCAATGGTGGGAAAGCTTTTCTTTCCTGCAGTGGAATAAGAGGGGATAAGAAGAGAGAATTTGACTGTCATTGCCAAAATGCATTTTTCATGAGCAAGTATCTGAAGAGATATCCAGAAGGATTGCAGGGTCAGTTTGGAATGGCTGAATCCCAAGAATATATATTGGTTAGGAATGTTAATTCCTACCTGGGGGCCTGGAAACTACAGTGTCCAAAGAAACTGCACAGAGTAGACATTCAAACGGGTGCAGAAGTGAACTAACTTGAGAGTGGAAAAAGACCATGGGATTCAAGAAGTTAGCGGCCTAATAGCCAGAGAAGTTTAGAAGGTCATCCTGAGATTTCTGGGGATAGAATTCTGTCTAGTTTTCTCTCGGAGCCAATATTCAAGTCACTGAAGATAGGAACATCATGCAGACTGGATCTGAGTGCAGGCACTAGGTCACAATTAGGTAACCTAATTGTGAAAGAAGCTGTTCACAGATAAGTTTGGAAATGATGAAAGCTCACAGAGTCATAGGAGAGGGAGGGAATGGTCCTAGCCATCTTTCTTAAAAACCTAGGATTTATGAACACAACTGAGAGAAAGTAAAGTCTCAGTGGGATTATGCAAGACAACTGAGTTAGTTGATTACTTCAGACTAGACATGAGATACTTAGCAAATGTGAAAGAGTGATGATAATTTAATGTATTCTAACTCTATCTATATGCCAACTGCATATTCTTTTCCTATTTGGATTTCTGAGATAAGAAGCTGGCAAGCTATAAAAAAGGAGAGTAAGAGGAAGACAGCAGAGAGTGAACAAGCCATATATATTTTAGTGATTTCTAAATTGCAAAAGACTCAATAGGAAAAGAAAAAAAGACTCAAGAGGGATGAAACATAGATTTGGAAACCAAATACTTGTTTAACAAGATTTTAACACCTTTTATCCCCATGCTTTCACATTTTCCACCTAACACTGCTACCCTTTCCCATTTCCCCCAATGCAGAAAAGAAGAAACAATCTTAAGAGCTACAAATAGATGGAAAGGAGACTCCAAAATAAAAGAACTTCTGTAGGAAGTGAGGTGGGGTGAGTTAAACAGGGAGTGGATGGAGTATGAAAGAGAGACCAAAGAAAAGACTCATGATCATGATTTCATCCTTCATGGACCATATTTGGACAGAGAAAAGGTAATCCAATGGGAAACAACCCCTGCACATCATAAAGAACAATTTTTAAAATAATTTGCATGGTTTCTGAGTGTGCTCATTGTTATTTACGTACATGGTGGAATTTCTCCTGGTAAAGGACTCTGATTGCATAAGTTGTGAACTTTGAAGTCTCAAAAAGAATGATGTAACAATAAAAATCTAGTATAGAGAGCAGGAGAGAACAGAAAAGACACCACAGAAATTAAAGAATTGAAGGATTAGCTTGACCACTGATATAAGAATGAATGATGAGAGAGAGGATGATCTGCTTTCTTTTTATTATTTACCCATTTCCATCTCCTCAGAGAGGCCCAGGTTAGGACCCCTAGTCTCCTCTGGCTGGGAGTTTGGTTCCAGGCTACACATTCTAATTAAAGCATTTTTATTTAACTGGTTGTTTTTGTTCCTCAGTCACTCAGTTGTGTCTAACTCTTTGTGACCCCATGGCCTGCAGCACATCAGGCTTCCCTGTTCTTCACTATCTCCCTGAGCTTACTCAAACTCATGTCCATTGAGTCAGTGATGCCATCCAACCATCTCATCTTCTGTCGTCCCCTTCTCCTCCTGTCTTCAACCTTTCCCAGCCTCAAGGTCTTTTCCAATGAGTCAGTTCTTCTTATCATGTGGCCAAAGTATTGGAGCTTCAGCTTTAGCATCCGTCCTTCCAATGAGTTATTCAGGGTTGATTTCCTTTAGGATTGACTGATTTGATCTCCTTGCTGTCCAAGGGACTCTCCAGAGTCTTCTCCAGCACCAAGGCTCAAAACCATCAATTCTTCAGCACTCAGCCTTCTTTATGATCCACCTCTCACTTCCATACATAACAACTAGAAAAAAACATAGCTTTGACTATATGGACCTTTGTCACAAAGGAATGTCTCTGCTTTTCAATAAGCTATCTAGGTTTGTCATAACTTTTCTTCCAAGGAGAGAGCATCTTTTAATTTCATGACTGCAGTCACTGTCCACAGTGATTTTGGAGCCCAAGAAAATAAAGTCTGTCTCTGTTTTCATTTTATCCTCATCTCTTTGCCATGAAGTGATGGGACTGGATGCCATGATAGTTTTTTGAATGTGGAGTTTCAAGCCAACTTTTCACTCTTCTCTTTCACTTTCATCAAGAGGCTCTCCTCTGTTCCTCTTTACTTTCTATTATTAGGCTGGTGTCATCTGCATATCTGAGGTTATTGATATTATTAATTAATTCCATGAGATTAAAAATTTAGAAAGAACAAGAAAGAAGTATTTCTTGTATTCTGTTTTATATACCCTGATACATGTGAAATATTCAAATATATTCTGAATAATCAATAAAGTCTTATACATATCAGGATGCAGACTTTTGAGATATAGTTTATCTTTTTTTTTTTTCTTGATTTTAAAATTTACAGGGAAGAATAAGTGTGTGACAATTCCAAGAAAACTATTAAATAGAAGGCTTATGTGAGTAAAGATATTAAATATAATAAAGATATATCCTTGTCTAGTCTCTTGTTGTGTACACAACTGTGTCCTTAGGCACATGTAGCATCCTTCACACCACACCCGGCCCCTCAGTGCTGCTCAGAGAACCTCACAGTTGCCTTCATCAGCTCCCATTGCCATTCTCCTTCCTCCCAGCTACTATAAAACCTTTTCCACCTTCTTCAAAAATTATATTTGTCCACTTACTCCAAATAAGCCCCAAACACAATTCTCCTATATCATTGAAGTCATCAAGTATAAACTATATAATCTCTTATCATAAAATAAAGAAATTCAAATTTTATTACCTCCACATTTGACTTATCAGTACAAGGCTAAGTGTTCCTCCAAAGACTCATTTATACAGATATTTTAAAGGAAAAATTGGAGAGAGAGACTTTTCCAGTAAAAATGGAAGAATATATGAGTCAGAGCATTTCATCAACAGTTCTCTACCATCAAAGAACTATGAACATTTATGTCTAAATTTGAAAAGGAAACTTGAAATCTGGCACAAATCCATAAGAATCTCTGATGTGTTAAATGATATCCTCTGTAGGGATACCCTCTATATAAGTAAATGATATCCTCCTATAGGAGGAGGAGCCTCCACTTATACTAACCTAGTGCAAAATAATGTCTCACACTCTTTATATAGAAACAACTCCACCCAGGAAAGTACATCCTCATTTTTGTCCCTGCCTCTCATAGCCTTCCTGTGCAAAGGGAGTGTGTATGTGGCTGTTAGCAAATGTTTCACTGTTAGCAAATAATTCACTTACAAAACGTGAATTATGAAAAAATCATGAGGATTTATTTTAACTGGGGTAATAAATAAAGCTATTTTAGTGTCAGGTAAGACCACTGGAGAAGAAAAGAATAGTAGAGATTTCGGGAGGATGGGTAGTTGTCTCAGTCTCCTCTAGCCCACACATCCCCTACTGTCCCTCCGATCAGACACCAGCTTTCTTGGAACTTTCCATTCTCCCAGCTGGTGGGCAATGAACTGACCATATCTGAGCAGATGACTCCTGCATCCTTGTTATGATCACAGTAGTGCTTCCCCCAGCCCTGGAAAGGGCAGTTCCACACGTGGCACTCCTTTCCTGTGCACCTCACGCTGTCCAGCCAAATGGGCCCAGATCCTGCCCCAAAGGAGGAAGAGACAGTGGCATCAAGGGCTTCTTCACAGCGCAGCTGTCTGCACACCACGCGGGCATCATTCAGGTCCCAGCGGTAATCACAGATGGTGCCCCGGGAGCCCTGGTCAAGGATCTCCACTCTCCCGGAGCAAGGACCGCCCCCGTCCACCAGGCGGAGCTGTCTGCTACCTGAGGAGAGAGAAATGGGACAATGGGGTGGTGACCGGGTTGTAAAGGGTCTTCTGTTCTGTGGGACCCTCACCTGAGCAGTAGGGGGCGCTCTCCTCTGAGGCTGCAGACCCTGCTGGTTCTGATACGGAGTCTTTGCACTGGTGCAGAAGGCAATGGCACCTCACTCCAGTACTCTTGCCTGGACAATGCCATGGACGGAGGAGCCTGGTAGGCTGCAGTCCATGGGGTCGCTAAGAGTCGGACACAACTGAAGCGACTTAACAGCAGCAGCAGCATTGCACTGGGGCAGCAGCTGGGTCTGGTTTCTTATATCAGTGGTAAGAGAATTAATAAGGTTGAAAAGTAGGAGGAAAAAACCAAACAGGAAATAGTAAGCTGAAAACACAGTAGAGAGTACTCTGAGAAAGAAGGTGTTACAAGGTCATATCAGAGGTAACATTATGATCTGTAAAGTTGTGCACAGCACCTGAGAAGGACCTACAGGAAATGCCGGTCTCTATTCCCGCAGCAGTTAAGTGAGTTCAGAGTCACAGGAATGAGCCAGCAGCTGGATGGATTCCTTACAAACCACACACACTTTGATGCCATTGACCTGAGAGTTAAAGGGGTTGATTAAAGAGAGTGGCCTCATCAGAAGCTTCAGGTAGCAGTCATGAATCCTTTACCATTAGAATCTTTCTCCTTGGTACAGTCATTCAGAACTGAAAAACAAATGGATTCTGTGATGTTTTGGTTTACCCCAGAATATTTCATTTACAGTTCTAAGCTTCAGATTTCAGATCTGGATACCTAGTTTTAAAAAAATGTGATCTCTTTGAGTAGATTGAACAACTTTGCATTAGAGATGATGTCAGGTAACATTGACATTGACCAGATTCCACTGGGAATCAGAGAATGTTGCTTCGTCTCCCCCCAAAATATAATCCCTCCTTGGACTCTGTGTCAAGAATCTCTGTTATTCAAATTTTGGAGTTATGTGATCTGGAGGGGGAAATAGTGTGTATGTATGCTTAGTCACTTCAGTCATGTCCAACTCTTTAAGACCCTATGAACTGTACCTCACCAGGCTTCTCTGTCCATGGGATTCTCCAGGCAAGAATAGTGGAGTGGGTTGCCATGCCCTCCTCCAGGGGATCATCCTGACCCAGCGATCTAACCAGTGTCTCCTGCATTGCAGGTGGATCCTTTACCACTGAGCCACTGGTGAAGCCCTTCTGGTTCTACCACTGAGCAGGAATAAGTTATATTCCTGCTCTGAAAGCCCTTGAACAAATAACATTAACAGACTCAATGTATTCTTCTCTCTTTTTATACATAAAAGTGTCATAAAGAAAGGTTAAATAATGTCCATCAGTGCTACACTTTAAGTAAATAATGAAGTAGAGAATTAAACCTAAAATTTTCCACTTCCAGGGAGAATGGAGGAGTTCACAGCAAGCCAATGTGTCTTGCTGGGTCTGTTACAGCATGATGCTGTTACACCATCACAAATAGTAAAATTAATTCAGATAAATAAATAAATTTGAAATTAGGTTTTGAATATACTATAAAATTGTTTACAGAAAATAAAACTTGATTCAATGTTATTTTGAGATGAAGAATGGTGTTTGAAACATTGCACTAAAGGCAGAAATCAAAAAAGTAAAACATTACAGATTTGATCACATAACCCCCCATACACATATACAACCTTAAAAATATATGTAAAATATGGGGGAAATCTTACAAAAATATTTAAGAAAAACAGTAAGTGATGTTTGTTTATAAAGAGTTCCTATGAATAAATAAGAAATTTTAACACATTCTAGAGAAAAAATATTGTCATGAAAGATATCTTAAGGCAGTAATATAGGAAAGAAGATATTTTTGTATATAGTGTTTATGAAAGTCACTCAGTCATGGCCAGCTCTTTGCGACCCCATGGAGTATAGAGTCCATGGAATTCTCCAGGCGCGAATCCTGGAGTGGGTAGCCATTCGCTTCTTCAGGGGGTCTTCCCAACCCAGGGATCAAACCCAGGTCTCCCACATTGCAGGCAGATTCTTTGCCAGCTGAGTCACAAGGGAAGCCCAAGAATACTGCAGTGAGTAGCCTATCATTCTCCAGTGGATTTTCCAAACTCAGGAATCAAGCCAGGGTCTCCTGCATGGCAGGCAGATTCTTTACCAGTTGACCAAACAGGGAAGCCCTTATGTGGATTAAAAAACATGATGCTATGAAGAAAATAATATTCTCTTTTAAAATTAAGTATTTATTTGGTTGTGCTGGGCCTTAGTTGCAGCATGCAAATTCTTACTTGTGGGATCATAAGAGACAAATTGTAACTGCATGTGGTGATGGATATTACGTATGTGTAGTGATGATTTACCAATATGTACAAATACATAAACACTATGTTGTACACTTAGAACTGATATAATGTTCCGAGAATTACGTCTCAATTTAAAATGTTAACAAACAAGGTTGGAATATGTGGATTAAATTAGTTTCATTCTTACCTCATTTAGGCTTCTCTGGTGGCTCAGACAGTAAAGAATCTGACTGCAGTGCGGGAGACTCAATTGCGATACCTAGGTTGGGATGATCCCCTGGAGAAGGGAATATCAACCCATTCCAGCATTCTTGCCTGGAGAACCCCATGAACAGAGGAGCCTGGCAGGCTACAGTCCATGTGGTCACAAAGACCACAACTAAGCAACTAACATTTTCACTTAATATCATTTTGTGGACCCAAATTAAACTCATCATTTAGATTTTAAAATATCAAATCTCACTGCATCCTACAGGGTTGGTACAGACACACAGAAATAGTAAGTCACCTTCACACACAATATAGGCTTCCTCCTTTGGAGAACATGAAGCATAATCCCAAGGGTCAGAAGGACAGGGCCAGAGAGGTGTCAGTTTTCTGACAGCAGATTCCATCTACGCACTTGGGTCTGGAACCTTCCCTGAGACCAACAGAAGAGTTGAGGGTTCCACTGTCCCCACAGTCAAGCTGTCTGCAGATCATGGACACAGTGATGTCTTCTATGGGGCTGTGGCAGACACTGCCCCAGGTCCCGTTGTAAAAAACTTCCAGCCACCCAGCACACTGGTGGTCCTCACTCACCATCCTGAGGGCCAGGAACTCTAAGGTTGAAAGTGGAGGATACAGGACATAATAAAAACTTTGCTGGATGTTTTAGGTTTTCCTTTCTTCTAGAAATGGTGAACATTCATCTCTGACCTTATTCAAGAGATACCCACTAGATGACAAGACTGACATTGCCTCCCTTTTAACTGACTTTGTCCATTTGTGTCTATCTTTCTATTTCTACCACAATGGTGTAGTGGATATGAACGAGAGGAAGACCAAACTGTGTGGGTGCTAGTCAGGGAGGGAAGCTGAATCCTGCTTCCTGATGAAATCTTTGAAGAGTATGTCAAAGGGATGTGATGTGGATATTAGGGAGATAGGGATAATAATTAATCCAAAAATGTCCACATCTGAATCTCTGCAATCTGTGAATATGTTACCATACCTGACAAAAGGGATTTACAGATGTGATTAACGTAAGGACCTCGGGATGGTGAGATTAAGCTAGAATATTGTATTAACAATATGAGCCCAGTCTAATCACATACTTAGACCCACTATCCTTAAACATGGAATACTTTTCTTTGCTCTGGCTAAAGAGAAAGAGGTGACTCTGGATAATGGTTGGAGGCCTGCAGCATTGCTGGTCTGATAATGAATGAAGGTGCTGTAGGTGGTTTCAAGAAGTTTGAAAAGGCAAGAAACAGATTCTCCCCTAGAGCCGTAAAAGTGATGCAACCCTGCTGAAGCCTTGATCCCAGCCCACTGAGATCCCTGTTGGACATCTAAGCTAGAGAAGAGTAAGGAAATAAATATGTGTTGTTTTAAACCACTAATTGGTAAATTGTTAGGGAAGCACATGGAAACTAGTACCGTGGGTTTAAAATTTTTGTATGTAACTGGAGAGAGAGCCCTGCTTTCAAGAAAAACTGTAAGAAACGGCTCTGACAGGAAACACTGCTGAAAAGAAAGAATAAGATCATCAGCTGCTGCAAGAGAAAGTGAAAGTACCTCATCTTCACGACTGCTGTAAAGACAGGCTTCATGGGAGGAAGCCTCCTTCTCTGGTCTTTTCAGCATTTCTCCCTCAGGGCTCAGACCCCGTCCCCCTCCTCCACCCTATGGACAGTGTGCAGCGCAGACCTGAGCAGATGACCCCCGCATCCTGCTTGTGTCTGCAGTCGTGCCGCCCCCAGCCCCGGGAAGGGCACCTCCACACGTGGGACTCATTTCCTGTGCAGTTCAGGTCGTCCAGTCAGATGGGCCCTGATCCTGCCCCAAAGTGAGCAGACCCCGTGGCATTGAGGGCTTCTCCACAGCACAGCTGCCTGCACACCACATGGGCATCGTCCAGGTCCCAGCTGTCATCACAGATGGTGCCCCAGGAGCCCTGGTCAAGGATCTCCACTCTCCCGGCACAGGGACCGCCCCCATCCAACAAGCGGAGCTGTCTGCAGTCTGAGGAGAGAGAAATGGGACAATGGGGCGGTGACCCCAGGGTTGAGAAGGGTCTTCTATCCTGTGGGACCCTCACTTGAGCAGTAGGGGGCGCTCTCCTCTGAGGCCACAGAGCCTGATGGTTCTGACATAGAGTCATTGCACTGGCGCAGCACCTGGGTCTGGTTTCCTGAAGAAACAACAGTAATCAGAAGTCTGGAAGGGTTGAAGAGCAGAAAACTGAATTAAGGAAAATAATGACCTACTGATGGAGCCTAAGATGAAAGCTGTGACCCAACAGTAAAGTTATCATGCTCTTAGTGTTCACCTTCTCCCTGGAGAGTTCTGCTTCTGACAGTACCACAATTTCTGTTTTAACCCAAGTGTTGCTGTAAGAATGAGTTAAGTAAGTTGTGTATCCCTAAATTTATCCCTGTGTTGTGCTTAGTCGCTCAGTCTTGTCCGACTTTGTAGCCCCTTAGACTATAGCCCATCAGTATCCGCTGCCCATAGGATTTTTCAGGCAAGAATACTGCAGTGGGTTGCCACGCCCTCCTCCAGGAGATCTTCCCAACCCAGGGATCAAACCCAGGTCTCCTGCACTGCAGGTGGATTCTTTACCATCTGAGCCACCAGGGAAGCCCAAATCTATCCCTAAGTAAAAGCAAAACAAAATTCTTTCTGAAGGATTTCTACAATTTCTTCAACGTGTGTCTTTAAAACAAACACTTATATAAAATAGATCTCATGAAAAACGGAAAAGAAAAAGGAGACGTTAGAAAGAATTTCCCAGGGTTTTCAGCTGCTAGAGTTACCTGACGAGAATATATATAGCCACGGTTAAAGTGCTTATGAAATTAATTGACAAAATGTGTATCTTTGCAGAGAAATTATAATAAAAACCAGACACTTCTAGAGCTGAAAAACTTGTTAGCTGCAATTAAGAACTAAAGAATCAGTGTAGCTGTACATTAGCACAGCATCAAGTAGAAACATCAACATGCAAAATCAGAGGACGTTCTTCAATTAATTCAGGTCACATAGCAAGAGTTCTGGTTATATTGTTGTATGGCAGTTTTTCCAAAAATCCTTGGTTCACTTCAGTTCAGTCCCTCAGTCATGCCCAACTCTTTGTGACCCAATTAACTGTAGCTTTCCAGGCTTCCCTGTTCATCACCAACTCCTGGAGCTTGCTCAAACTCATGTCCATTCAGTCAGTGATGCCATCCAACCATCTCATCCTCTGTCATCCCCTTCTCCTCCTGCCCTCAGTCTTTCCCAGCATCAGGGTCTTTTCCAATGAGTCAGCTTTTCTCATCGGGTGGCCAAAGTATTGGAGTTTCAGCTTCAGCATCAGTCCTTCCAATGAACACCCAGGACTGATCTCCTTTAGGATTGACTGGTTGGATCTCCTTGCAGTCCAAGGGACTCTCAAGAGTCTTCTCCAACAACACATTTCAAAAGCATCAATTCTTCGGTGCTCAACTTTATTTATGGGCCAACTCTTACATCCATACATAACTACTGTAAAAATCACAGCTTTGACTAGATGGGCCTTTGTCAGCAAAGTAATGTCTCTGCTTTTTAATATGCTATCTAGGTTGGTCATAGCTTTTCTTCCAAGGAGCAAGCATCATTTAATTTCATGACTGTAGTCACCATCTGCAGTGATTTTGGAGCCCAAGAAAATAAAGTCTGCCACTGTTTCCATTGTTTCCCCGTCTATTTGCCATGAAATGATAAGACCAGATAGCATGATCTTTGTTTTTTGAATGTTGAGTTTTAAGTCAGCGTTTTCACCCTCCTCTTTCAATTTCATTAGGAGGCTCTTCAGTTCCTGTTCGCTTTCTGCCATAAGGGTGGTGTCATCGCCATATCTGAGATTATTGACATTTCTCCTGACAATCTTAATTTCAGCTTGTGCTTCATGCAGCCTGGTATTTCACATGATGTGCTCTGCATATAAGTTAAATAAGCAGGGTGACTATATACAGTCTTGACATACTCCTTTCCCAATTTGGAAACAGTCTGTTGTTCCATGTCCAATTCTAACTGTTGCTTCTTGACCTGCACACAGATTTATCAGGAGGCAAGTAGGTGGTCTAGTATTTCCATTTCTTTAAGAATTTTCCACAGATTGTTGTGATCCACAAAGTCAAAGGCTTTGGAATAGTCAATAAAGCAGAAAGAGAGGTTTTCCTGGAACTCTCTTGCTTTTTCTGTGATCCAACAGATGTTGGCAATTTGATCAGTATGAAAAGGTAATACTTAGTAGCTGAAGAAAAAAATATGTACTTAATTTTGCTTATGACTTTGGGTCATTAATCAGGAAAAAACTCAGTTTGGCAGTCTTTCAGTAGGGTCTTTCAGTGCTGCAATTAGATGTCACCTGGAGCTGAAGTCATTTAAAGACTTGACTGAACTCTGGTTCTGTAAGGGAATTCCCAGAAGTGTCCTAAGGGTAGAGGAACATCATGCCTTCAACTGAATTCAGAAAGAATTTACATATTCAAGAAGAAATGGGGCAGAAGGGGAACAGAGAAGGAAGGATACATGCACACAGAGAGATTAAAGCAAAATATTGACACTAACATTTAGAAACCCAGGTAAAGGTCATAAAGGAATTTTTATATTGTTTCCCCAACATTTTTATGTCTCAACATACATTAAAATAGAAAAAATTAAAAAATGAAAACAAGTCAAAGAGAATTTATTGCCAGGACACTGTCAGAAAAATACTCATAACATCAAAAATAAAATACCTAGGAGATATCCTAGTAGAAGATGGACAAAATCTCTGAGAGAAATTCAGGATCTAACTGAATGGAGGGATGTATTATGTCAATGATTTGGAAAACTCAACATTGTCAATGTCAATCATCCTCAAATTTCTATGTCTACTCTCAAACTCTTAAATCTAATCTCAATGAAAATACCCTTAAGCTTCTCTTTTGGTGAAAATAACAAGCTGATTTCTAAATTCATACAAAATACAAGCAACCGAGAATGACCAGCACAGTTGGTAAGAAAAGCAATGATATTAGAGGAGTTAATATAAAGTAACTCTTGTAAATTAAAATTATTCAGACTCACTACAAAGTTTGAAACTCTGGGAGATAGTGATGGACAGGGAAGCCTGGTGTGCTATAGTCCATAGGGTCACAAAGAGTCAGACATGACCTAGCCATTGAACAACAGCAACTACAACGTTATGATAATTAAGAAAATGCAGTATTGGTGCAAGGACAGACAAATGATAATATGGAACAGAATAGAGAGTCTCAAATAAGACAGACATAACTGGTCTTCTGCTTATAACAAAGGCAGCACTGCAGTGGAGAAGAATCTTTTCAGAAAAAGATTCTGAGTCAGTTGGATGTCCACATGAAACCTGACCCTTATCTTACACAGATATCAATCCCAGAAGGAATGCATAATATGCAAGAGGAATATAATAAAAATTTCCTTAAGATACTCTTAGAGGATGTTTTTACAATCTTCAAGTAGGCAAAATTCTTTTTTAAAGGATATAAGAAGCATTAAATGTACAGAAAAATGTTGATAAGTTATATTTACATAAGATTAAGAAATGAGTTCATCAAAGGACACCATTTGATGAAGAAAATGAAAATAAAAGACCAAGGGTTAAACATGGAAAATAAGTAAAACAATTTGCATCCAAAGACATTGTCATGGTAAGTTGTGATATCATATTTGTAAAAGTCAAGAACTGGAAATAACTTAGACTTATACTGTCAGTAGAATGGATCAGTACATAGCAATGTGATCGTTCAAAGCATACTCTACAGTAATAAAAAAAAAAAAAAAGAAGTGCTACAATATACAACATCATGTGTGAATCCCAAACATAATTTTGAGTCTACGAAATTAGATACAAAAGTTGAAACATACTGCATCATTTTATATAAAGTTCAAACATTGATAAAGCTCTTTATGTTAGTAGAAGTTAGGTAAGTGCTTTTCCCTGTCGAGGAGGGAAGACACAGTTACTAGGGGCAATAGTGACTGTGGTGCTGGGGACATTCTCTTTGTTGCTCTGGACTGGGGTTCATACTGAGGGCTATACTTACTGCTCTTACATTGTTTTCTATGATTTTATGTAAGCAGGATGTTGCTTAAAAATATATTATTCCCCTTCACACTTCTTTCCCTGAACTGAAAAAATGAATGAACAATGAGACGATGCATATTTCACCATGAAATATCTGACTTTGAAGCCCATTTAACCTCACTGTCTGCTCTTGGAGACATTTCACCCTAGGAGCATCCTGAGTACCAGTAGCCCTTCCCTCTCTCTTACCTGAGCTGATCACAGACGCCGTGTTGCCATGGGAACAGTCAGGACCACCCAGGGCAGTCACAGGGCAACTCCACAGGAAAGACTCTGTCCCCAAGCGGTGAAATTGGGCTGTTAGGATCTGATCACCTCCTTCCACCAAGTGTGGTCCTCTGGGAGTGGAGATGGTGACTCCACAGCTAAGGTGATGACAGACAACATTGGCATTGGCCAGACTCCAGTGGGAGGCACAGAGTGCTCTCCATCATCCAGAAATGTTCATCTCCACCTGCCCCTCACACTGAGAGGAGCCATTTGTCATGAGCTGGACTTCTGAGTACGCTGGTAGAAGAAGACAATTTCAGCAAAATCACATGAACAGGGTGTTCACAGAGATGAAAGGCCTGATGTGCATCTCACCTGAACAGACAACCTGAGCAGCTCCACTGTGCTGACACCTGCCCCCTGGACAGGGCACTCTGGGGCAGACCCAGAGTGGCTCCTCCCCCTCACACCTGAACTCTTCAGCCCAGACCCGGCCTTCTGACTCTCTGAAGGGCACATGTCCCAGGACAGACACAGCCTTGCCACACCCCAGCTCTGCACAGATAACCTGGGCAGTGGGGAATGTGAAGTTCGCATCAGACACTGGGGTCCAGGCTTCTCCAGAACACACCTCTACACCCCCTGAGCCAGGTCCATCCCCTCCAGCCAGATGCACAAATCCTAAGAGGAAACAACAACAAAACCAGTGAGTGTTCATGGTACTGACTTGGCAACTGGAAACCGCACCTAACAGGCAGTGGAGTGAAAGTTTTTCTTTTTAGGAGTGAAGCATGCAGAGAGTCTTTGACAGTTAGTGTCATAATTGAATTTTCATGAACAGGTTTCTGAAGAGAAATCCAGAAGGATTACAAGGTCAGTTCGAAATGGTTGAATCTCAAGAACATACACTTTAAGACTGGTTAGAAATGTGAATTCCTTGGTCTAGGAGCCTGGAAACTACAGAGCCCAATTCAGATCATTGGAATGGCTGAACACTGGAAACACATGTTGTAGCATTGGTTGGAGAAGTGAGTTTCTCATTTAGGACTTACAAACAGATCCAAGGACGCTGTATAATATGCAGGCACTTAAACACAGAGATATGCAGACCAGAAGCCACCCAGAGGGATGTGGGCTATGAGATTAGACCGCATCCAGACAAGTTTAGAAAGCTTTCATGGGACTCGTGGGGCTAATATTCTGACCAGTTTTCTCTCCCAGGAGCTAGTCCTCAAGTGACTTAGGTTAGGGAGAGTCCTGAGGCTGTATCCATGAGGGCGTGCCAACCTGAAGATGGATGACAGCTCCAGAGAAGAATATGGACACTATCACTAATTCATGTTTATGTCATCACATCTTGTCTTTCTGATACTTTTTCCATGCCAAAAATTCCATGAGTTTCTATTTTATTTTTGATGCTTTTTTTTCCATTTATTTTTATTAGTTGGAGACTAATTACTTTACAATATTGAAGTGGTTTTTGTCATACATTGACATGAATCAGCCATGGATTTACATGTATTCCCCATCCCGATCCGCCCTCCCACCTCCCTCTCTACCCGATCCCTCTGGGTCTTCCCAGTGCACCAGGCCCGAGCACTTGTCTCATGCATCCAGCCTGGGCTGGTGATCTGTTTCACCCTAGATAATATACATGTTTCGATGCTGTTCTCTCGAAACATCCCACTCTCGCCTTCTCCCACAGAGTCCTAAAGTCTGTTCTGTACATCTGTGTCTCTTTTTCTGTTTTGCATATAGGGTTATCATTACCATCTTTCTAAATTCCATATATATGTGTTAGTATACTGTATTGGTCCTTATCTTTCTGACTTACTTCACTCTGTATAATGGGCTCCAGTTTCATCCATCTTATTAGAACTGATTCAAATGAATTCTTTTTAATGGCTGAGTAATATTCCATTGTGTATATGTACCACAGCTTCCTTATCTATTCGTCTGCTGATGGGCATCTAGGTTGACATTTCTCCAAAGAAGACATACAGATGGCTAACAAACACATGAAAAGATGCTCAACATCACTCATTATCAGAGAAATGCAAATCAAAACCACAATGAGGTACCATTACACGCCAGTCAGGATGGCTGCTATCCAAAAGTCTACAAGCAATAAATGCTGGAGAGGGTGTGGAGAAAAGGGAACCCTCCTACACTGTTGGTGGGAATGCAAACTAGTACAGCTGCTATGGAGAACAGTGTGGAGATTTCTTTAAAAACTGGAGATAGAACTGCCATATGACCCAGGAACCCCACTCCTAGGCATACACACTGAGGAAACCAGATCTGAAAGAGACACATGCACCCCAATGTTCATCGCAGCACTGTTTATAATAGCCAGGACATGAATTTCTTCAGTGACCTCAGTGGGAAGGAAAATGAGTTAAGAAAAGGCAGAGAGTCATAGAGAGAGAGTCCCAGCCATCTGTCTTGAAACCCTGGGATCTGTCAAAGAATCTGGGGGTGAGTGTGCTCTCAGTGGTAGTTTACCAGAGTTTCCAAGTTTTTCATCTGAAACAGGACTCATAGAAAATGCTAAGGGCTGATAATAATTGATTTTAATACTATCATTGTACTGATTCTAACCACAGAAAAATATGCATTCTTCTCAAGCACACATGGAATATTCTCTAGGCTAGGTTACAAATAAGCCTTAACAAATTCAAAAATATTAAAACAATTCCAAGTATCTTACATGACCATAATGGAATGGAACTAAAATTCAATAATGATCAGAAAACAGGAATTCATCAATATATAAAAATTAAACCACACACTCATATTTTAAGATTGTTTTCCTATTTCTATAAAGAATGTTATTTAGATAGGAATTGAATTAAATCTGTAGATCACTTTGAGAAGTATAAGCATTTTAACAATACTAATTCTTTCAGGCCAGAAACACAGAATGACTTTCCATTGATCACATTGTCTTCAATTTCTTTCATGAATGTTTTACAATTCTAAAAGAAGATGGCATGTTGCCAATAAGGAGGAAGAAGAAGGAGAAGGAGGAAGAAATGAGCAAACAAGTCATAATTTGGAGAGTTCCAAGTTGAAAAAGCCTCAGTATGGATAAATATGCAAATATGTGTGGCAAACACTTGTTGAATAGGTTGTTAGCATACTACATCACCCTCTGCTCCTCCCATCTACCACCTAAACTGCTATCCTTTCTCATTTCTCCCACTTCAGACAAGCAAACACCATTTTAAAAGATACAGGTGGATGGAAAAGCAAATCAGAAGAAGCAAATCTGCTGAAGAAGTAGGATGTAGGTGGGGTATATGGCATGCAAGGTGGGATCAAGGAAGTTTTGAAACTAAAGGAGGAAAACCAAAATAAAAGTTCATCACTTGGTCATCAAAGGAACACATTTGAACTGAATGAAGATAACCCAATGAAAAAACTTTATTTAATTCATCAAGGATAATTCCCTGATTTCTGGGTGTGTTCTGATTATTTATTTCTAAAGTTCTTCCTGGTAAAGGACTGCTTAGTGATGCCCAACATCCAACCAAAAAATTATTAGAACTTCCAAAAGAGAAAAATGTAACCCGTAACACATTTTTTAAAAACAATCATTTATGGGAAGACCCAGAGGGATAGGGTGTAGAGGGAGATGGGATGGGGGATCAGGATGGGGAATACATGTAAATCCATGGCTGATTCATGCCAGTGTATGGCAAAAACCACTACAATATTGTAAAGTAATTATCCTCAAATTAATAAAAATAAATGGAAAAAATAAATAAATAAATAATAAAAAAATAAAAACGATCATTTAAAGCAGCTTCAGAAATTACAGAAATGATTGAATTGGCTTAAGAGATCTTTAAGCCCCTAATATCAATATGCTTAATGAAGCATAAAAATAAACAGGGAAAATACTAGGAAAAATAAACAAATGAGACTTCTGAAACTGAAAAATATAGTATTGGAATGAACAATTATTTGGTTTAATTACACAAGAGACTAGACATTGCAGAATAAAAGAATTGGAAAGTAAAACACAGCAGTAGAGACTATATAAAAATTGAACCAAGGAGAGTAAAAAGGCAGAAAAATATGAGTGGAAATTCAATGGCATGTAGGATAATATCAAAATATATAAAATATGTGTATTTGGAGACTCAGAATAAGGGATGTGCAGAAAAATATTAAGAAAAGATAAATGACATTTTCCCAAAGTTATTGAAAACTGTAAACCCACTGGTCCAAAAACCTAAACAAACCCCAAACAAGATTATGAAACCATTCTCAGAAAACTTGACAATGTAATTACCGAAATTCATTGGTAAACAAACAAACAAAAATGTCTTAAGAGCCATGAGGGAAGTTTAACACTTTATATAAAGGGAAAAAAAGGTTAAGTATTATTTACTGACTTTTTCTTGGAGGCAATGAAAGTCAGATGACAATGTAAGAACATATTTAAAGTATTGGGGTTGGGCATTTGTTACATTAAAATTAAATCAGCTATGAAAATACTTTTCAAAACTGAATGATAATTAAAATGATTTCAGGTAAATGAGAGATGATAGAATTGGAGGCCACCAGACACACACTACACAAAACTGCCTCAGAAAGTTCTTCAAGCTCAAGGGAGATGACAGCAGATGAAAACAGGGATCCTCTCAAAGCTGCAGAGACTGTGATAAATGCTGACTCTCTATTAGAAGGTTTAAGGCAAAAATATTAGCAACAAACTATAAGAGTTGTAATAAACTTATAAGTAGAATGTATGACAAGCATAGCACCAAAGACAAGAAGAGGGAAGTGCAAGAAAAATATAGTGAGAGACATTGCATGTTGTGACATTATATCATTTCAAGGTAGAATGTAATTAAAGATTAATAATTCAACATTGGCCTTTTCTGGTGGTTCAGTGGTGAAGACTCCACCTGACAATGCAGGAGACATGGGTTCAATCCGTGGTCTAGGAAAATCCCACATACCACGGAGCAACTAAGTCTGTGCACAACAACTAGTGAGCCTGTGCTCTAGAGCCCAGGGGCCACGACTACTGAAGCTTGTGCGCCCTAGAGCCTGTGCTCCAAAGAGAGGCCACCACAGTGAGAAACTCGTGCTTGCAACTAGAGAGTAGCCTCTGATCTCTGCAACAAGAGAAAAGCCCAAGCAGCAATGAAGACCCAGCCAGCAAAAAGTAAACATTATTTTAAAAATTTAAAAAATTAAACATTATAATCACCTTAAAATCTGATACAATTAATAAACCAATAGAGTATTTAAATTAAAATTATAAAATATAAATATAAAATATACTCAAAGATTAAAATAAGAACAAAGATATAACATATAGCAGCTGCTGCTGCTACTGCTGCTAAGTCACTTCAGTCGTCTCCGACTCTGTGCGACCCCATAGACAGCAGCGCACCAGGCTCCCCAGTCCCTGATTCTCAAGGCAAGAACACGGGAGTGGGTTGCCATTTCCTTCTCCAATGCATGAAAGTGAAAAGTGAAAGTGAAGTCACTCAGTCGTGTCCGACTCTTAGCGACCTCATGGAATGGAGCATACCAGGCTCCTCCATCCATGGGATTTTCCAGGCAAGAGTACTGGAGTGGCTTGCCATTGCCTTCTCCGACAAATAGCAGGCAAGTACACTTAAATCCAATTATATCAATAATTACATTAAATTTAAATAATTTAAGTACTCCAAATAAAAAATAAGATAGTCAGACCAGATACCAGATACATATATAAGACAAAACAAGTCTACAAACTTATATGTGTTTAAATATAAACACAGAAACATATTAAAGAGACAAAAATTACATACCATACAAACACAAATCAGAGAAAACTGTATATAATATCTAAGTTAATATCATACAAAGTCAGACTATAAGACAAAGAATTCATTCAGAGAAAGAGAAACATTTTATGATAAGAAAATACAAAACTAATTATATAGTATTGAAACTGGTGGGTTAAAAATAAAGTGATGCTTAGAAGAAAATTTAGAACCTTGATGCTTCCTTGATGATTACATTAGAATAAAAATAGAAACAGAAGAAAATGATCCAAGATTCCACCTCAAGAATCTACAAAAGCAACAACAATCATAACTGAAAAAGAGGAATGAAAACTGAGTATAGAAATCAATTGAGAAGAAAGCAAATATGCAGTCAAGAAACTCAATAGAGCCCATTAGTGATTCTCTTAAAAAGAACATTAACACTGATAATCTTCCAGCAAACCAATTAAGGAAAACAGAGGGAACACATTAACAGCACCAGTAACAAAAGGAGGAATATCATTGCAGATCTTCCCAACATCTAAAGATATGAGAGATGAACCAGTGTTACTAATTTGAAATTTTTTTTGTAAAATGGGCCAAGTCCTTAAAAACACATTACTTGTGAAACACAACTCACCAAAATCTGATAGAAAAAAAAAGGAGAAAAATATGAGTAAACTTATTTGTTAAATAAACAGAATCCATATTATAAAAATTTTCCACTAAGAAAACTGCCAGCTACAAATGCTAGCACTTCCACAGAGCTCAGAAATGACTCCCACAACAAGATAAAGGAAGAGAGGGAGGGAAGGAATGAGGGCAGGAAGGAAGTGTCACACAGAGGCTGTGGTGAACCTATGAATTAACCTCCATCTTTCCAACCCTCACCTCCTGCAATCCTTGCGTCTTCATCCCCTCACCATTTTGCACTTCAGTACTGTAGTCCCTGGTGGCTCAGAAGATAATCAAGACTCTGCCTGCAATGCAGGAGACCCAGGTTTGATCCCTGGATGAGGAAGATCCCCTAGAGAAAGAAATGGCAACCCACTCCAGGATTCTTGACTGGAGAATCCTATGGTCCATGTGGTCACAAAGAGTAGGACAGGACTGAAGCAACTTGGAATGCTTCCACCACAGTCCTTCACAATTTGTGTGTCCCCTTCCAAATCTTCCACCTGAACTCCATGAAATTTCCTCAGTATTTCAAACAAGCTTCTCTACATTCTCCTCTGGTCATTGTTTGCACTCTAGATTTCTCCTAAACACAGTACTTCACTTCCAGCAATCCCCTACTGAGGCTGAAATTTCTCTTCCATGCCTGACTCCTAAGGATGAGCAGAAGAAACTCCAAGAGTTTTGATTAAGATAATGAAAAGACATGCTATTCTAATCTTATTTCTGCTACATCACCACCACTTTGACTTATCTTCACATCATTAAAATATGTCTAAAAATACAGAAAAGACAGACCAGGGGGAGGAAACTAACGACAAAAAGAGAAATAGAAGAAACTTGGAACCATTCATAAAAATGTGAGAGCCTAAGTTAGAGCAATGGTAGTCAGGGAGTACAAACCACAATTAGGGTTTAAATATCAGAGCACTCTCCAATTCTCTACTTTTAAGTATATCTTAATTGGAATGAATAACAAGACATCAGTTTTCTTAGGATAACATTGGGAGTTCTAATTTCACACAAAGTTTCAACATCACACACTCCATTTTCACTCAGATACTGATTTATCAAAATATGGTGGAGACACCTGTAGTGTTTCCACAAATTTATCTACAGCTGGAACCATGATTAGGACATAGTAAAAATGAGGAAGGTTACTTGAGATGCCAGAAAACAGGTTTGTTTAAAACAAAAGTTTCTAACTAAAATTCAAATTCACCTTGAAAATAATTATTTTTAATAAGAATGATAAAGAGAATGGAACAAAACATTTTGAAGAGATAGATAGATTTATGACATAACTGCTGTAATGGTTTCACAAATGCATACTTATCAAGCAGTTTTGTATGTCAGACATACCTCAATAAAGTACTTTTTAAAAAGGAAAAGAATTGTTTCCTTAAGGGCCTCAACTAGAATCATCAAAGATCTGCTGAAGGTGAGATTAGAAAAGAGCACTTTTCCATTGATCTTCCTGTACATAAACACGCAAGAGCTGGTTGGCTGTGGCTATTAAGGACCTTCTGCGGATGTCCTCAGGGCTCCCCTGTCTCACCATCCCATTAGATGGGGTGATACTATCCTAAGACAAGCCTTCTACCTTAGGGTATTCACTGTGATAACTGACAATATCTTCTTCCAGTCCAGTTGTTCTGATGTGATTAATAACCTGGACATCCAATCTGTAATTGTGATAACAACTAGAAGCATCTCTGTCAAATATTGTGAGCACCCACTCACACCCTAGTTTCACTGCTGTCTTTCCTGCATCCACCTTGGCATAGGTCAAAGACACTTAGATAGCACTGAGTACTTCTTAGGAGTCACGTCAGGTCCCCTTAGCTTCAATTCAGTTCAGTTCAATTCCTCAGTCATGTCTGACTCTTTGCAACACCATGGTCTGCAGAATGCCAGGCCTCCCTGTCCATCATCAACTCCTGGGGTTTACTCTAAGTCATGTCCATTCAGTTGGTGATGCCATCCAACCATCTCATCCTCTGTCATCCCTTTCTCCTCCCACTTTCAATCTTTCCCAGCATCAGGGTCTTTTCCAAAGAGACAGTTCTTCCCATAAGGTGGCCAAAGTACTGGAGTTTCAGGTTCAGCATCAGTCCTTCCAATGAATGTTCAGGACTGATTTCCTTTAGGAGGGACTGGTTGGAGCTCCTTGCTGTCCAAAAGACTCTCAAGAGTCTTCTCCAACACCACAGTTCAAAAGCATCAATTCTTCGGTGCTCCGCTTTCTTTATAGTCCAACTCTCTCATCCATATAGGACTACTGGAAAAACCATAGCTTTGACTAGACTGGTCTTTGTTGGCAAAGAAATGTCTCTGCTTTTTAATATGCTGTCTAGGTTGGTCATAGCTTTTCTTACAAGGGACAAGCGTCTTTTAATTTCATGGCTGCAGTCACCATCTGCAGTAATTTTGGAGCCAAAGGAGAAAAAAAAAAAAAAGGCTGTCACTATTTCCACTGTTTCCCCATCTATTTGCCAGGAAGTGATGGGACTAGATGCTATGATCTTAGTTTTTGAATGTTGAGTTTTAAGCCAACCTCTTCACTCTCCTCTTTCACTATCGTCAGGAGGCTCTTTAGTCCTTTGCTATCAACCATAAGTGTGACGTCATCGGCATCTAAGGTTACTGATATTTCTCCCGGCAATCTTGATTCCAACTTGTGCTTCATCCAGTCCAACATTTCGCATGATGAACTCTGCATATAAGTTAAATAAGCAGGGTGACAATATACAGCCTTGACCTACTCCTTCCCTGATTTGGAAACCCTCTTTTGTTCCATGTCTGGTTCGGACTGTTGCTTCTTGACCTACGTACAGATTTCTCAGGATGCAGGTCAAATGGCCTGTTATTCCCATCTGTTGAAGAATTTTGCAGTTTGTTGTGATCCACACAGTTAAAGGCTTTGGCATAGTCAATAAAGTAGAAGTAGATGTTTTTCTCGAACTCTCTTGCATTTTCAGTGATCAAACGGATGTTGGCAATTTGACCTCTGGTTCCTCTGTCTTTTCTAAATCCAGCTTGAACATCTGGAAGTTCACGGTTCATGGACCACAACCTTGTCTAACTCAATGAAACTATAAGCCATGCCATGTAGGGCCACCCAAGACAGACGGGTCTTAGTGGAGAGTTCTGACAAGATGTGGTCCACTGGTGAAGGAAAGGCAAACCACTTCAGTATTCTTGCCTTGAGAACCCCATGAACTCTTAGCTTCACTGCCTCTTATATGTGATGTGCTTCAGCTACTGTGTTGTAAACTTCAAGACTTCATTTCCCTGCTCCCTCAACATCACTGCAAATGTGGTGTGAGCTCCCCATTCGGTTCATCAGGTATACCACAGTGATGAGACTTTCCCCTGCCACAAGTCCCACTTCTGGCCTCCTCTGGCTGTTACCTAGGGACATTTAAATGCACCACTGAATTTCTCTCACACCTTTTCCTTGTGCAAGTGCACCATGACTTCTGGTATTGTCATCTGTCCATGGGTCTTCACATGCCTTTTTAGGGTAACCATTGCTTGGTTGATCCTGTTCTATTGGCACATCACCCACATACCAACCTGATGGAGTGTGGTGACTCTGACTTTTAGGACCTATGAGGATGATAAACTTTGTTGCCTACAAATCTCCTATGACACCCCCCCACAACAATGAAGCCACACCCTACTGATCATTATGTCAAAGAATACAGAACAATTACCATGCTGAGACTGTGTCACAGAGGTTGAATCCAGAAGCTGAATCTGTATGAAACTTTTGACCTCACCTCTGCCTCCTGTGACACATCAAAGACCCTTCACCCAAGTATATTCTAAAGGCTGTATCCGTAATCTCGAGTCATTCTGGTAATAAGATGGAGGTTTTTCCTGCTAGAGATCCCCACACAGACCAGACAGGACTTACTTGAGCAGACTACTCCAGTATCCCAGTTGTGGGAATAGCTATCGTTACGATAGTCTTTAATATTAGAATGCCTACAGTCACTGACAGTTAACTCTACGCCTTCACATGAAGTATACAAAAGCCAAATGGGGCCAAGTCCTGGTCCAAAATAAACCTCTTTAGGAATACCAATGGCAGCTCCACACCCCAGCTGTCTACACACTACAGATGCATCCTTCAAGCTCCAGTTGTCACCATGCACTGTGCCCCATTCTCCTTGATGCTTTACTTCCACTCTCCCCTCACAGCGGTGGGCTCCATCCTTCAGCCTCAGCTCCAGATCTGCAAGAGAGACACAGACACGGGACACAGGAGAGATTTTAGGAGACTTACAATGATATAAGTATTTAAACCATTAGCTCTCTGAGGAGCAAAAAAGTGCATGGGATATAGTATTTCCTGACCTCTGTGGTATAGACATTCCCACCATGGACAACTCTAAGCTCCCAGTGTGCCATCACTGAACCTGGAGCAGGAAGGGAGGCACCAGGTTTTCTCAGGAGCCTGTAGAACCAGCTCCAAGGACACCACCGGGGACAGGCCTTCAGAGACTCTGGATGCTGCCTTCCCTGTAGATGTGCCCAAGGCTACTAGGGCCCAGCTTTCCCATCTCAGTTACAGCTCATGGCCCGGGATCTAGGGGGGAATCCTCCCTCTCCTTCCCTCTCCATAGGGAGCATCTCATCCAGCTCAGGAACAGAGGGCTGTGGTAACAGGCTCTAAAATGTCTTGGTTATTCCTGCCATCTGGTGTTCACATCTTTGTGTAATTCCATACTCCAATGTACCTAGTAACACCCATCTAACAAATGGAATTTGATGAAAATAATCAGATGTCACTTTAGCAATTAAGTCATAAGATGACTTTGGTTTCTACATATAAAAAAGAGTTCATTAGTAGGAACATCTTAGATGGAGACATTACTAGTGTTCAGTTCAGTTGCTCGGTCATGTCCGATTCTTTGAGACCCCATGGACTGCAGTACACCGGGCCTCCCTGTCCATCACCAACTCCCAGAGTTTACTCAAACTCATATCCATTCAGTCAGGTGATGCCATCCAACCACCTCATCCTCTGTCATCCGGTTCTCCTCCCACCTTCAATCTTTCCCAGCATCAGGGTCTTTTCAGATGAGTTAGTGCTTTGCATCAGTTGGCCAAAGTATTGGAGTTTCAACTTCAGCATCAGTCCTTCCAACGAATATTCAGGACTGATTTCCTTTAGGATGGACTGGTTCAGCAACATTTAAACTCTCTTTTTATGAGCATGTGGAAATAGTAATACTTCCTTGCCTGTTTGAAGTTAAGCATAACCATGTTATCTGGCTCATTCAATGAAGTGGGAGAACAAACAATGTCACTTCCGCATAGAAACATTTAAGAGCCAATATGTTTTTCTACCACAACAAATACTGAAGCCTTGTCTTGCAGTGGGAGCATAATAAAATGGTGGAGCATTCAACAACCTGAGTGCTTGAAGAATTATGATAGCAGAAGTCCTGCCAAAGTAAACAGAACATATCATATAAGGATAAATTTTGGGGTTTTGTTACTATAACACACCTAGCCTACTTTTACGAAAACAGAAAATAACAGCAGAAAATTGACAAAGAGAAAAATACTAAGATAAACACTACATATATAAAATTGAGAAACATCTATAATAATATCTAAATCCCCAAGAACAAAAAGAGATGCCAGGGTAGAGTAAACTGAAGCATTAAATTTACTGAGAGAAAAAAAAATGTGAATCTAAAATTCTACACTCAAAAATATTCTCTCAAAGAATAAAGACCTCAAAGTTGCCATTATCAAAATACTGATGGACAGCAGCCTCCATCCTCTTTTTTTTTCCCATTTATTTTTATTAGTTGGAAGCTAATTACTTTACAATATTGTAGTGGTTTTTGTCATACAATGACATGAATCAGCCATGGATTTACATATATTCCCCATCCCGATCCCCCCTCCCACCTCCCTCTGCACCCGATTCCTCTGGGTCTTCCCAGTGCACCAGGCCCTAGCACTTGTCTCATGCTTCCAGCCTGGGCTTGTGATCTGTTTCACCCTAGATAATATACATGCTTCGATGTTGTTCTTTCAAAACATCCCACTCTCGCCTTCTCCCACAGAGTCCTAAAGTCTGTTCTGTACATCTGTGTCTCTTTTTCTGTTTTGCATATAGGGTTATCATTACCATCTTTCTAAATTCCATATATATGTGTTAGTATACTGTATTGGTCTTTATCTTTCTGGCTTACTTCACTCTGTATGATGGGCTTCAGTTTCATCCATCTCATTAGAACTGATTCAAATGAATTCTTTTTAATGGCTGAGTAATATTCCTTGGTGTATATGTACCACAACTTCCTTATCCATTCGTCTGCTGATGGGCATCTAGGTTGCTTCCATGTCCTGGCTATTATAAACAGTGCTGTGATGAACATTGGGGTGCGCGAGTCTCTTTCAGATCTGGTTTCCTCAGTGTGTATGCCCAGAAGTGGGATTGCTGGGTCATATGGCAGTTCTAATTCCAGTTTTTTTAGGAAATCTCCACAGTGTTCTCCATAGCGGCTGTACTAATTTGCATTCCCACTAACAGTGTAGGAGGGTTCCCTTTTCTCCACACCCTCTCCAGCATTTATTGCTTGTAGACTTTTGGATGGCAGCCATCCTGACTGGCATGTAATGGTACCTCATTGTGGTTTTGATTTGGATTTCTCTGATAATGAGTGATGTTGAGCACCTTTTCATGTGTTTGTTAGCCATCTGTATGTCTTCTTGGGAGAAATGTCTGTTTAATTCTTTGACCCATTTTTCGATTGGGTCATTTATTTTACTGGAATTGAGCTGCAGGGGTTGCTTGTATATTATTGAGATTAATCCTTTGTCTGTTGCTTCATTTGCTATTATTTTCTCCCAATCTGAGGGCTGTCTTTTCACCTTACTTATAGTTTCCTTTGTTGTGCAAAAACTTTTAAGTTTCATTAGGTCCCATTGGCTTATTTTAGCTTTTATTTCCAATATTCTGGGAGGTTGGTCATAGAGGATCCTGCTGTGATTTATGTTGGAGAGTGTTTTGCTTATGTTCTCCTCTGGGAGTTTTATAATTTCTGGTCTTACATTTAGATCTTTAATGGAATTAGGGTGATGGTGGCCTCATATAATGAGTTTGGAAGTTTACCTTCTTCTGCAATTTTCTGGAAGAGTTTGAGTAAGATACAGCCTCCATCCTCTTAAAAAAGACCAAAAGTAAGAAAAGACAGTGATCAGTAATAAAAACAGCTGAAGAAAGATCTGGAGTACTCTAAGAAGTTTGACCATGCCAAGACACTGTCATTGTGGTGGCATCACTCCATCCTCAAAGCCAGCATCACTCAGTGTCAAGGTGCCAGGAGAGTTCCTCTCACCAGGAGGGTAAGAGCAGGCTGAATAACCAGTGTCCCTAGCCTTTGGGGGCACCATATGGAAAGTCCTGCTTCAGGTTCACTTCCCACAGACTTGCAAATCTGAGCCAGTCTTCTAGAGATGGCTAGGCATAAGAAAGAAGAGCAAAGGACCAATAGCAACCACATGGCAGGAGAAATCACAGTTCACAGTAACCTGCTCTGCAGACAGATGCAGCAGATTTTACTCCTGAAAGAATTAACAACCAGCACAGATGATAGTTTCCAGTAGTCATGTATGGATGTGAGAGTTGGACCACAAAGAAGTCTGAGCACCAAAGAAAGGATGCTTTTGAACTGTGGTGCTAGAGAAGACTCTTGGGAGTTCTTTGGAGCAAGGAGATCAAACAAGTCAATCCTAAAGGGAATCAACCCTGAATATTTATTGAAAAGACTGATGCTGAGGCTGAAGCTACAATACTTTGGCCACGTGAGGCAAAGACTGACTCATTGGAAAAGACCCTGATGCTGGGAAAGACTGAGAGAAAAGGAAAAAGGAAGCACAGGATGAGATGGTTAGATAGCATCACCAATTCAATGGACATGAGTTTCAGCAATGAGCCATTGTTGGTCTTAGCCTTTGCTGCCTTTCTAGGCCTTCCCACAACATGAGCACCTGTAACCATTATCTCCCCACAGAGGCACTTGCAACAGGCCCCCAAAGCCAAATGTGTGCACACCATTGGCTCTGGCCACCACCACTGCTGGTCATGATCCCTAGGCTCTGGAACCAGATGCACTGCTGATGACACCAACAACCATTCCAGTGATGGCAGACCCCCTGAAACACTTGCCAGACACCACATAGTTGTCAGTGCTATAAATGTCAGCAGCCTGAGCAAAACGGATCTCATGCCTCCCAGACGCAGCGCCACCTTATGCCTCTGCATTTGGCACCCTGCATTACATTCCAATGTGCTGCTACCCAGAAGTGAAAGGCTTTCCCTACTGAAATCAGGACATAGATTCTGGTAGAAGTGACTGCTTTTTTACATGTGCAGACATCTACAAGAGAATAAGACATCAAGAAGAATTGGGGAAACAAAATCCCACCAAAAGAATACAGTAAACCTCCTGTAACCTGCTCAAAGTAATGGAGATCCAGGAATTGCCTGACAAAGAATTCAAAATAATACTTCAAATGATGTTCAGAGAGTTCCAAGAGACCTCAAATATTTAATGATACCAGGAAAAGGATACAAAAAATAATAAGAAGAGCAAAAAGATGTATAAAATTTTTTTTAAAGAGCTAACCAGATGTTTTGCGATTCTCTGATAGCTCAGTTGGTAAAGAATCTACCTGCAATGCAGGAGACCCTGCTTCAATTCCTGGGTCAGGAATATCTGCTGGAGAAGGAAGAGGGTACCCACTCCAGTATCTTGGTTTTCTCTTGTGGCTCAGCTGGTAAAGAATCAGTGTGCAATGTGGGAGACCTGGGTTTGATCCTTGGGTTGGGAAGACCCCCTGGAGAAGGGAAAGACCACCCACTCCAGTAAGGCCTGGAGAATTCCCTGGACTGTGTATCCATGTGGTCACAAAGAGTCAAACATGACCGAGTGACTTTCACTTCTTCAATTCTTCAACCAGATATTTTGAAGCTGAATAATAAATGAATGGGGTTCCCAGTGGCACTAGTGGTAAAGAACCTGTCTGCAAGTGCAGGAAATGTAAGAGACTTGTGCTTGATCCCTGGGTCTGGAAGATCCCCTGGAGGAGTGCATGGCAACCCACTTCAGTATTCTTGCCTGGAGAATCCCATGGACAGAGGAGGCTGGTGGGCTACAGTCCATAGCATCACAAAGAGTCAGACATGACTGAGGCAACTTAACATGCACAATACAATGAGTAAACTGAAGAATTCAACACAGAGATTCAACAACAGACTTGACGAAGGGAAAGAAAAAGAAGAAAGAATCAATGTGTTAGAAGAAAGATTAGTTGAAAGCATCCAAATAGAGGAGCCAAGAGAGAATGAAAGGAATATAGAAAGCCAGTGAGAACTAAGGACACCATAAAGAGAAACAACGTATGGACTGGAGTCACAGCAGAAGAAGTGAAGGAGAAAAGAATTAAGGGCTGAGGACTTCCCTGGTGGTGTAGTGGTTAAGACTCCACCTACCAATGCAGGGGACATGAGTTCAATCCCTGGTCCAGGAAGATTCCACATGCTGCAGAGCAACTAAGCCAGTGAGCCACACCTACTGAAACCTATGCACCTAGAGCCTGTGGTCTGTACCAAGAGAAGCCACTGCAGTGAGAAGCCTGTGCAGTGCAGCGAAGAGTAGCCCCTGCTTACTGCAACTCAAGAAAGCCTGCATGCAACAGGGAGACCTAGCACAGCCAAAAACAAATAATTAAAAAAGAAAGAAAGAAAGCCAGTGAATTTCCAAACCTGGGGAAAGATCTGGACATCTAAGTTCAAGAAGCTAATAAGTTACCCCAAAACTTCAATCCAAAACAACCTTCTCCAAGACTCACGGAATAAACTGTCCAAATGCAAAGACAGAGAGAGAATTCTGAGGTCTAAAGAGAAGAAAAAAATTATGTCACCCAAGAGAACTCGCCTAAGTAGATCAGCGGATTCGTCCAAAGAAACCTTGCAGACCACAACAGGATTGATGACATACTCCACTCTCACTCAGGGGGAAGCAGCTCCCAGGGAGGGACAGGAGAGGGCACGAGAGAAACTGCTCCCTACAGAGTCACAGCAGCTCCTGGGAGGGGAAAGGACCGTCCCAGGCCCCCAGCATGACAGGAAATGAGTCACAGGGACCAGGGCAGGGACTTGGGAACTTGTACACATGGGGCTGCACATCAACTGATCTTTACAGACAAGAGAGACAAGTTGTTCATCGGAAGGACTGAAGTTGAAGCTGAAATTCCAATACTTTGGCCACCCGATGCGAAGAGCTGACTCATTTGAAAAGACCCTGATGCTGGGAAAGAGTGAAGGCGGGAAGAGAAGGGGACAACAGAGGATGAGATGGTTGGATGGCATCACCGACTGAATGGACATGAGTTAGAGTAAACTCTGGGAGTTGGTGATGGACAGGGAGGCCTGGCATGCTGAGGTCCATGGGATGACAAAGAGTCAGACACAACTGAGTGACTGAACTGAACTGAACTGAACAGACAAGAAGACCCCTCTCCTGGATGCAGGCTTCTTTGCTCCCTAATGGACACCTGGTGGGAACAGGTGAGGCCAGGAGGCAGAGCCTCTCACAGAGCCCAGTGCTGGGCAGACACGGCAATAAGCAGATGGGAGTGCGAGAGATGGGGGAGAGGAGGCAGAGAGAGGCAGGCAGGTGTACGAATATCTCTGATTCAGTTACATGTAGCAGACATGACACCCAACTCTGTGGACACCCTGTGTGCTTCACAGACCAACGGACTCAGTACCTGCTCAGCAGCTCCATTCCTCTCCCACAGACAGGCTCCACCTCCCCTCACACATACACACACACACACAGAGGTTCACACACTCCCCCATACACACATATTCTCTTACACACACACAGCCTCACACAGCCTCACACAGCCTCACACACTCCTCACACACTCCTCACACACCCTCACTCACCCACACATACTCCTCACACACCTTCATACATCATTTGCACACTCCTCACACACTCCACAAACACATACACTCTTCACACCCTCACACACACAATCTCTTCACACACACACACACCCTCACATACACAAACACACTCTTCATACCCTCACATACACACTCTTCATACCCTCACACACACACACTTTTCATACCCTCACACACACACACCCTCACACACTCCTCACCTGCACACATACACACACACAATCACAGAACCTACAGGAGTGAAGACAGGAAACACGAGGACCCAGGGGCAGCGCTCACACACCAGGCATGTGCAGCGTGTGGGAAGGGTCCAGAGCCCCAGCTGAGGTCAGTCACTGGATCTTCCACACACTGGGAGCCAAAGGGACTCCTAGAAGCTCCCTGAGAACAAGGCAGACGTGGAGGGGACTTAGGCTGACCCACCTCGGTCCAGATCAAACCTCACTGCTCTGTAAAATCTGCGGCTACTACCAGTGGACCCCCCACAGGAGAGGGACCAGTATTCACATCAGCATGGTTCTTTTAGGTCAAAAACACCGAGGCTCGGCTCCACAACTCCAGACACTTTTCCCTTCACCAAGGCGTGCACTCCCTGCTGTGGACCCAGGACAGAGCGGCAGCTCTTACCTTGACCACCCACCACGGTGCCGAGGAGGAGGACACAGAGTCCCTGGAGGGAGAGGTGTTGGCACAGAGCCATTCTCACTCCACGTCTTCAAGGTCACAGTCCCAGCTGCAGGATCAGCCTGTGAGGAGGCGTCAGGGTGCCGACCGGGGTCTATATAGACCGTCCCCTACATCCTCCCTCCTGAGAGCCAATAGCGACACCTTTCACCATTTCAGGCACTATCGGAGGCTGCATCTGCCACTTTCTGAACCTCAGACACCAATGAGCTTCTGAATCTTCAAAATCTCCTTATATGAGCAACACGGTCCTTTGACCTCCTGCTTCCATGGTCCTGAGAGCTGGGTCCCACCACTGGGACTGGGGGAGAAAAGGTTCATCAAAAACCATGAGTGCCTTTCTCTCCTCTGATCACCCTGGTCAATATAGGCAGACTGTGAGATCTCACAGGCTCTGGGTGTGGGATCTGTTGACCCATGGAGAATAACTTTTGTAGAATCAAGTATTGATCTTTCCCAGCACTGAGCTCAGGGTGGAAGCAAAGAACTGCAAAAAGTCTTAAAATACAAGAGCATTTATCAGGTCAGCAGAAAATGAGGACCAGGAGTACAGAAATTCACAGGTGACTGTGAAGGCATGAAGTGAGACCCATCAAACTGGGCGGATCAGATTGCATGTCTTTTCCCCCTTTTCAGAATGACTGGGAGACTGGGTCATGGAGCAAGTGCCTGCATGTTCAGTCATGTCTGACTCTTTGCAACCCATGGACTGTAGCTTGCCAGCCTCCTCTGTCCAGTGGATTTCCCAGGCAAGAATACTGGAGGGGGTTGCCATTTCCTTCTAAAGGGATCTCTCTGACTCAAGGATCAAACCTGCTTCTCCTGCATTGGCAGGCGGATTCCCTATAGGGACATACAGACATGTTGAATCCCTTTCCCTTTAGCGTATTTCATTTTATGTGAAGTATCTCTTTCCAGCTAGTCATTAAATGATGCTGACAGAGAGAAAGAGATTGCTATTAAAGGAAACAAAGAGAAAGGAGGAGTCGTCATTCAACTCTAGCCCACCAAAATAGGAGCAGGGATCTCTAGAAGAAAACATGGGGTTTCACTGATGGCTCAGCAGTAAAGAATCCGCCCACAAAGCAAGAGATGTGGATTCAATCCCTGGGTTGGGAAGATCCCCTGGAGAAGGAAATGGCAACCCACTCCAGTATTCTTGCCTGGAGGATTCCATGGACAGAAGGGCCTGGCTGGCTACAGTCTATCGTGTTGAAATGAGTTGGACATGACTAAGTGACTAAGCAATGAAAACAAGAAGAAAATTATAGTTTAGAAAGATTAAAGTTTGCTAAACTTCGCATGGACCCCCTTTATATGTTGAGGGTATGATTTGATAAGATTCAGAATACATTTCTATTATAAACCATAGCTAAAGAAGATGCCAATATAATTTAAGGGAACAGCTCAAGAGAGGTGGGGAAATAGAAAGTCTTCTGCTACATGATCTCTGAAGGCCGAGGGCAAAGAGGGTTAAGGGAAGCAGAGAAGAGAAGGGGGTTCATGCTGCCTGAAACCACCAATGAACCCACCTCCTCTGCTCTGCATTTAAGAGGAAAGGTGGCGGATAGAATGGAATCCCAGGTGGGTTGATGGGACAGATCCAAGCAGAAGGGATGATGTCCAGTGTAGCCATTGCTGCATTGTTCTGTTTCCACTCATCAGAGAAGTTCCCAGATGCTCCCCCAGAACGTACCCCTGGGATGAGTAGAGAGACTGAGAAAGACCATAAGTGATGCAAGATAGAGCTCCCCCATCAAAATCAAGGTCACTAATGTCCTGTTCCCTTTCCTCATGCCCCCTCAGGCTCAAGAGTCCCATGATGCAGCTCTGTGGTCCACACAAGCCCACCCTGATGCCCCCTCACCCTGACTCCCTCTTTTCAGCACAGACATGGAAGGAAGTATCTGTGACACACAGGCCCCGGAGTCCCCACCGGAGTTCAGAGACAGCTTCGTGAGCCACCCATGGCCCACCTTAAGGTCTCAGCCTGGCCAACACCCAGGGCAGCTGCAGGTTAGTCCACAGCCCTGTCATATCCCCCACCAGAGGGACCCCTCATCCCAGTCAGCAGACACAACTTCTCTGTCCCGCCATGTCCGTCCTTCCTACTTGAGACTTGGGAGAAAAAACAGTTGAACACATGCTTTTCTTCCTCTAAATATGCTAATATTTACCAACTACTTATGCAAGAATCACCTCCTTGTCATCTGGTCCTCTCACTCTCAAGACCCATGACTGTACCTGACCCTGTCTCCTTCTATATCTGGACCTTTAGCACATTAATGATAAAAACTGATTATAAATATCAAAACCAAACTTTAAACTCAGTTGATGAAGTAAGGCCAGGATCTGCTCAGTCACTTAGAATTGACGCTCTACTCCCTCTGGGCCCAGAATCATCACTCCTTACCCAGTTATGGACTCCACACCATCACCAGAAACCACTGGACAGACACTTAGAACACAGGACGTGCTTCCTGGTGTTCAGTCATCCCTCCCACAGGATGGCACAGGGATGCATCTGGTGAACCAGGTACACATGGAGATGTATGGGGATGGAGATCTCACAGGTAAGATGCTGTTAGCAGCTCCAGACCCTTTATAGAAAGGGATGGGCTATAACTAGCAGCAAACTCAGGGCTGGCAGGCTGTCCCCACAGCACCCTCTACCCCAGAACTGGGGATGCAGGGTCAACATGGACCAACTCATCCTCGGATGAAGCTACATCTTCTCTGACACATAAGGAAATCTTAGTGTCTAATCTTATCAAAGATTTGAAGGAGGAAAGTTTTAGGGAGGACACTAACCCAGCTGTGTCCACAATGAACATGAGAGAGTGCAGTAGAGGGGTCAGGAGAACAGACTCAGGAGCCAGACTGCCTGGTCTTGACTCACAGATTAACCACATGACAAGTGTGGGCCTTGAACAGGGTTCTTACACTCTCTGCTTAGTAAAAGGAGGGTTATGATCCTACCAAGATGACTGATTTTGGTGCGGATTAAGTGACTGGGCATTAGTATGTGATATTATAACACTAGTTAACAGTAGTACATGTCCTGATGCTGATGTGATCAGCCGTGGCCAACACCTTGCGAGCCCATGCCAGGTTCCGCTGTCCATGGAATTTTCCAGGCAAGAACAGTAGCACATAGTAGTAGTATTATGTACTACTGTTAACTTGCTTTCCTGATGGCTCAGATGGTAAAGAATCTGCCTGCAATGCAGGAGATCTGAGTTTGATCCCTGGATCAGGAAGATCCTCTGGAGAAGGAAATGACAACCCACTTCAGTATTCTTTCCTGGGAAATCCCACGGACAGAGGAGCCTGGAGGGGCTACAGTCCATGGAGTCACAATGAGTTGGTCACAGCTGAGTGACTAACACAGACATGCACACACACACAGTGTTAGAGAAGCAATGTAGAGAAGCAGTGTTAGGGCATCTCCCACCATCTCAGCCCAGGAATCCCAGGACTCAAGAACAGGAAATCAATTCTGTTACCTGGAGCTTTGACTGCGGCTGTCAGAACTCTCCCAGGAACCACATGCTATGATCGTCCTTGGTGCCAATCAGAGTTGTGCGTCTTCCACACATCACTCCTTCTCTCTGTGCCCCATGTAACTGCTCAAGTACCTCGGCTTTACCATTGGTGAGCTTTTGTGAATTAAGTTGATAACTTGCTCATTTTACTTTATAAACTCGAATGTACTTGGTAAAACATTTTGTGTCTAATTCACCTCCATATCCCTGATGCTTGGCTAACTAAAAATTGTAAATGATGCCTCTTGTATACCTGAATGAGTGAATGTCAGCCTGGTATTTTACACAAACCATTTGAATCAAAAAGAAATCTTTTGAGAAATAATTTAACTTGTTGTGAGGGTGTGACAGCACATTGCAAACTGCATCATTTGTTTTAATGATATTTCAATACCGTTAAATGGTCTGAGTTATACATGGTTCACTTCAACACCTGTCTGCAATGAATGCAGTAAATTTCAATATCTAGAAACAACCAAGGCCCAGTACAAGAGCAGTGCTGAGAGAGCCAGTTCTAAACATGTATAAACGCTGCAAGTTTCTATGTATATCTGAAGATAAAGAAGACAAACCACAGCACCCTGACAGGTGAAGACCCTGGAGCCTCCTGTTCTGGTCTTAATCAGATACGGCCAAGTGATAAGGATGTTTATGTATTTAGCATTTGGCACATTTCCAATTCAAACCACACACAACTGTAACAGGAAGAAATTTTGTTATAAAAAAATTTAAACATCTTCCATGTTGAATTAGAAGTGCAGAAGTAAAGAGCGGAAAGAATCTTGTTCTTTTACTTAGGCTAACTATTTGTCCTTAAGGATTCTAAAGCAATACAACATGTAGCGTTATTATTCCCAATTCCCCATGAGAAAACGGCAGTCAGAGGTTCAGTAATCTCTGCTAGGAAAGTTAATAACTAAACCTGCTTGCTTGAGGAAAATTTCCTCAGGACCAATCAGAATGACTAAAATAGAAAATATTATTAAATTAAAAAACTTATAAAACTCTATAGAAAATAAATGCAAAAGAAACTAAAGAGACCATAGCAAAAATCAACAAAGCTAAAAGCTGGTTTTTTGAAAAAATAAACAAAATTGACAAACCATTAGCAAGACTCATTAAGAAACAAAGAGAGAAGAACCAAATTAACAAAATTAGAAATGAAAATGGAGAGATCACAACAGACAACACTGAAATACAAAGGATCATAAGAGACTACTACCAGCAGCTCTATGCCAATAAAATGGACAACTTGGATGAAATGGACAAATTCTTAGAAAAGTATAACTTTCCAAAACTGAACCAGGAAGAAATAGAAGATCTTAACAGACCCATCACAGGCAAGGAAATCGAAAGTGTAATCAAAAATCTTCCAGCAAACAAAAGCCCAGGACCAGATGGCTTCACAGCTGAATTCTACCAAAAATTTAGAGAAGAGCTAACACCTACCTTACTCAAACTCTTCCAGAAAATTGCAGAAGAAGGTAAACTTCCAAACTCATTCTATGAGGCCACCATCACCCTAATTCCAAAACCAGACAAAGATGCCACAAAAAAAGAAAACTACAGGCCAATATCACTGATGAACATAGATGCAAAAATCCTTAACAAAATTCTAGCAAACAGAATCCAACAACATATTAAAAAAATCATACACCACGACCAAGTGGGCTTTATCCCAGGAATGCAAGGATTCTTCAATATCCACAAATCAATCAATGTAATACACCACATTAACAAATTGAAAGATAAAAACCATATGATGATCTCAATAGATGCAGAGAAAGCCTTTGACAAAATTCAACACTCATTTATGATTAAAACTCTCCAAAAAGCAGGAATAGAAGGAACATACCTCAACATAATAAAAGCTATATATGACAAACCTACAGCAAGCATCACCCTCAATGGTGAAAAATTGAAAGCATTTCCCCTGAAATCAGGAACAAGACAAGGGTGCCCACTCTCACCACTACTGTTCAACATAGTGTTGGAAGTTTTGGCCACAGCAATCAGAGCAGAAAAAGAAGTAAAAGGAATCCAGATAGGAAAAGAAGAAGTGAAACTCTCACTGTTTGCAGATGACATGATCCTCTACATAGAAAACCCTAAAGACTCTACCAGAAAATTACTAGAACTAATCAATGAATATAGTAAAGTTGCAGGATATAAAATTAACACACAGAAATCCCTTGCATTCCTATATACTAACAATGAAAAAACAGAAAGAGAAATTAAGGAAACAATACCATTCACCATTGCAACAAAAAGAATAAAATACTTAGGAGTATATCTACCTAAAGAAACAAAAGACCTATACATAGAAAACTATAAAACTGATGAAAGAAATCAAAGAGGACACAAACAGATGGAGAAACATACCGTGTTCATGGATTGGAAGAATCAATATTGTCAAAATGGCTATTCTACCCAAAGCAATCTATAGATTCAATGCAATCCCCATCAAGCTACCAACGGTATTTTTCACAGAACTAGACCAAAGAATTTCACAATTTGTATGGAAATACAAAAAACCTCGAATAGCCAAAGTAATCTTGAGAAAGAAGAATGGAACTGGAGGAATCAACCTGCCTGACTTCAGACTCTACTACAAAGCCACAGTCATCAAGACAGTGTGGCACTGGCACAAAGACAGAAATATAGACCAATGGAACAGAATAGAAAGCCCAGAGATAAATCCACGAACCTATGGGCATCTTATCTTTGACAAAGGAGGCAAGGATATACAATGGAAAAAAGACAACCTCTTTAACAAGTGGTGCTGGGATAACTGGTCAACCACTTGTAAAAGAATGAAACTAGAACACTTTCTAACACCATACACAAAAATAAACTCAAAATGGATTAAAGATCTAAATGTCAGACCAGAAACTATAAAACTCCTAGAGGAGAACATAGGCAAAACACTCTCCGACATAAACCACAGCAAGATCCTCTATGACCCACCTCCAAGAATATTGGAAATAAAAGCAAAACTAAACAAATGGGACCTAATGAAACTTAAAAGCTTTTGCACTACAAAGGAAACTATAAGTAAGGTGAAAAGACAGCCCTCAGATTGGGAGAAAATAATAGCAAATGAAGAAACAGACAAAGGATTAATCTCAAAAATATACAAGCAACTATTGAAGCTCAATTCCAGAAAAATAAATGACCCAATCAAAAAATGGGCCAGAGAACTAAACAGACATTTCTCCAAAGAAGACATACAGATGGCTAACAAACACACGAAAAGGTGCTCAACATCACTCATTATTAGAGAAATGCAAATCAAAACCACAATGAGGTACCATTACACGCCAGTCAGGATGGCTGCTATCCAAAAGACTACAAGCAATAAATGCTGGAGAGGGTGTGGAGAAAAGGGAACCCTCTTACACTGTTGGTGGGAATGCAAACTAGTACAGCCACTATGGAAAACAGTGTGGCGATTCCTTAAAAAACTGGAAATAGAATTGCCATATGACCCAGCAATCCCACTTTTGGGCATACACACTGAGGAAACCAGATCTGAAAGAGACACGTGCACCCCAATGTTCATCGCAGCACTGTTTATAATAGCCAGGACATGGAAGCAACCTAGATGCCCATCAGCAGACGAATGGATAAGGAAGCTGTGGTACATATACACCATGGAATATTACTCAGCTGTCAAAAAGAATTCATTTGAATCAGTCCTAATGAGATGGATGAAACTGGAGCCCCTTATACAGAGTGAAGTAAGCCAGAAAGATAAAGAACATTACAGCATACTAACACATATATATGGAATTTAGAAAGATGGTAACGATAACCCTATATGCAAAACAGAAAAAGAGACACAGAAATACAGAACAGACTTTTGAGCTCTGTGGGAGAATGTGAGGGTGGGATGTTTCAAAAGAACAGCATGTATACTATCTATGGTGAAACAGATCACCAGCCCAGGTGGGATGCATGAGACAAGTGCTCGGGCCTGGTGCACTGGGAAGACCCAGAGGAGTCGGGTGGAGAGGGAGGTGGGAGGGGGGATCGGGATGGGGAATAAGTGTCAATCTATGGCTGATTCATATCAATGTATGAAAAAACCCACTGAAATGTTGTAAAGTAATTAGCCTCCAACTAATAAAAAAATTTAAAAAAAAAATAAATAAATAAAATGCAAAGAAGAGGTAATATGGAAAAAAAAAAAAACTCTATAGAAAAATTATTAACTGAGTTGTTACACCAAAGCATTCGAGACCCCCTTCACCATCTGTGTTCCTTGCATGGATGGGACCAGGGTTCGTGAAGACTCCTTTACCAAAGATCACTTCATCACAAGGGCATGAAGGAAAGAGCAAGGTCATGAGCTGGCTGAGGTCCAGCCCATCATCTCTGTTCAGGCCTTCATAGTCTATAACCAGAATCATCGAACAAAGAGTGTGGCATTGAATTGGCCTCATTCATTCCTCCATAGTGCAACATCAGATACCAGAGACCAGAGACAATCAAAGCTACTAAATCAAAGACAAGCAGAGTCTAAGTGGAGAGCTCGCAGTCCAAGGGCCCTTACCTGCTGCTGTTGGAAAGGAAGAAGCCCTCCCACCCCAGACACCATCTGTGGGAGGAGAGACAAGAAGATGCCTCCTTAAATAGAGGAAAATCAGTCTCAGCAGGGAGCTTGAACTAGAAATGGCAAGACAGTTGTTACAATGAACCTGAGCTAAGTTGAGGGATAAATTTTAAATGGGAGAGTCTGTGTTAACATTATGGAGCTATCAATCCACACAAACATCCCTTGCTAGTGCACAAGATGAACTCAGTGATAAAAACAGACAATATTACATTTATGTATATTTGAATTCTAGAGGACACGTTTTTAAGCCCATTTGAGAAAGAAAATTCATAAATCTTCTCTTGTTTTTAAATGCACAGAGTTGTCACCTCTGTGAATTCTAATTCCTCCAGCTCAAAATTACTGCTGTGTTTATTTAATCTGTAAAATCCTGCTCACTGTCTCTAAAGTGGAGGCTTCCTGAGAGCAAGTATTGTGTCTTACTCTTCAATATCTCTTTAAAGTCAAGTAAAAACACATATAGAGAGCTTAACAAATAGTGAATAAATAAGGAAATGAATGCATGAAGAAATGCTGAAAATCACCCTGCAGTTAGTGATACCGAGTGGGGAGGGAGGTGGGGGGAGGGGAGACACGACTCTGACTACTCCCACTCGGCACAGACAGAAGTGGAGTAAGGAGTCAGAGACACACCAGACGAAGGAACCAGATACAAAAGGGCTTCTTCAAATCTCACTCTGGGGAGGGTCTGATCACAGTTAATTTCTGCACAAAGTTGTACCTCAGAAACTTCACCAAGGCAAGAAAAATACTGACAGCATTGCTACCAAGGATGTGGCATCAATAGTAATATTCATCAAATAGCTGTTTTTCTATCTCCCAGTGACTCATTCTGGCCAATGAAACGTGGGTGTTGTCACCTGTGTCACTTCCGAGTAGAGGCATGAAAACCCCTGTGACTCTCTAGTTTCTCTCTTTGCTGCCCCAGAAGCTGCGTGTTCCACATGGTACACGTGTAAGCTAGTGGAGCCTCACTGACCACAGTAGGTTTGCAGGTTGGTAATGAATGTGTGTATGCATGTGTGTGTTCCTTCTGAGATTTGGGAGTCAGTTGTTCCAGCATCAGAACAGAGCCTATATTCTGAAGTCTTGAAAGGAAGACAAACTCTGTCACATGAAGCAGGCACCTTCCTGGATCTCCTCTTCCTTCTGTGTCTTCATGCCAAGCTGCTCCCTCAGGTCTCACCTTGCTTCCTCTCTGGGGCTTGGCTGGTTCCCAGTCACCATCTCTGACTGACCGACAGCTCGATCTAAGCTTCTGTTGGAGAGCACCCGCCCCTGGTGCAGCTCCTCTGCCCTCCACTTCAGTCTGTGCTGACAGCTGTGCTTCCATTTCCCCAGTTTCGTCTCTGAGCATCTTGACTTTCATCCTTAAACAGCTCTCCTTTGCTCTGAGTTAGTCAGTTCATCATCTTTGATCTTAATTTTACTTTCCACCAATCCTGTGCTAATGAAAAAGCAGCATGTACTTTCCAGACCTCTTTAGTTTCTTCTTGAGTTCCTGAGCAAATCTGATTCCTAGATTTAGTTCTCCATGTAGTTAATTAATTTCTTCACCTTTGGGTAAGAAATAATTTTGCTGAATTTTTTTTCCCTCAGCTGAAAAAAATGGCACATTCAAAACCTATCTCCTTGTGACCATGTAAATGAAAGGTATGTGTGAGGGGTCCAGCTGCTAACCACTCAAAAGCCAGTATACAGGCCAGGTTGGTGGAAAGGAAAGTTTGCTTTATTTCAGATGCCAGCAACTGGTGGGAAGGGTGGTGGACATCTGTCCAACGGCCAAATCTGCCCACCCCATGACAAGCAGAGGGTGAGAGCTTTATACACAGAGCTGGGGTGCGGGGAAGTTACATGCAGAAACAGCACAGTCATGTCTAACAGTCATCTTCAAATTGGTCGTCAGTGGTCTGACTAGTGTCATCTTGGTTGTTTTCAGTTCAGTTTAGTCGCTCAGTCGAATCCGACTCTTTGCGACCCCATGGATTGCAGCATGCCAGGCCTCCCTGTCCATCACCAACTACTAGAGCTTGCTCATACTTGTTGGGGTCCTTTAATGGACTGGAACCTTGTGGTGCGGAGTCGACGATAAGAAAATGAAAGAGAGAAAGACAGAGAGAGAGAGAGAGAGAGAGAGAGACAAAAAAGACCCGGGGACCTAAGCTCTGATGGAGCAAAGGTGCTTTAATGATTTTTCTATGAGTATATATAGGCTGCAGTACAAGAAACTTCTTTCGGGAATGATAGAGATCAGAAAACCAAACGTACAGCAACCGTTACCAAGGGACCAAGGGGTAACGTTAGTCACAAGGTCAGGACACATCCATATCTCAAGTAAGGGGAAGGAGATTAAGCTGTTTTGTCCTAAGGAGAATGTTTACTAAAGGAGACTCATGCTTGCCTCACATAATGACCTCAGTCCCTGGGAGCAGCGTGCTGTTCCACTTGAAGAGGGACAAAGGACTCATGAGAGACAGCACGTAGGAATCCTCCCGTCAAACATTCCCTGACAATACTCATGTCCATTGACTTGGTGATGCCATCCAAATCATCCATTGGTTGGTTTAGCTACAGGCAGTCTTTAGTTCTTGGGTGTACTTGTTCCCATTTCTTTGTGGTCAGTTCTCAGAATGTGGATGCTCAAGTCCTGGGTACAGTATGGTCATCATGTAGTTCCCTACTCCACCTGGTGTTTTGTATCTATAAGACAGCTCACAGGATATGGCTCAGAATATTATCTATGACCCTTGAGAAAGAACTAAAGGTCCTTGACTGTGTTTAATGACTACATTATTATTATTTAGTCTCCTCTGACTGTTTTCCTTTGTTTCCACATTTCTCACTCCTCCATTTAAACTTATTCTTTGACTAAAGTTTTCCACAGGCAAAAGACATGCGGAAGACATGGTGGGGGGCGGGGCAAGGATCATAGAGTCCTGCTCTGTTTCAACCACAGCCCTAGGGACCCCCTCGGGGCTTAGAAGGGTCTGGTGCAAGGAGAGGCTCTGAAGAACAAGCTTCATTAACTTCATGATTAATCCACCTTTGCTTAGAGTTGATGCAATTACCAACTGCAGAGCTATTGAGTTCTTGTGGGTGGTGATTCTTAAACCACTTCAACCAAACATTAGTGTGTCTGGAGTGGCACTCAGAGTTCAAAGCCTGAGTGATTGCTCAGACTCAAACTCTATGAACTGAGGCTCTATTGCATGTGGAGCTTTGGTGCAGCTGAGTCCTGCCCACACACCAGCCTAAGAACACTGGAAAGTGTCCCCAAGAATATAGCAAAATGTGTTCCTCCTTTAACATCAAAGAATCTGTGAACAGATTCTCTTCTCCTTGTCATCAAATTCTTCCCCATCTGGGCATGCTAACCAAGGCTCCTGCAGTCTGCGGGCATCTGATGAGGCCCTGCCAGGGCTCAGGATTGGGGTGAGGCCTGTACCTGTATATAAGCTCTGTATTTCCCCTCTCTATAACTTAACAGATGCTCAGCTAATATTTGCTGAATGGCTGAATGGCACTGTACTAAATGTTGAAGAGAAATTGTCTTAGATATAAAGAAATGTTTCTGAGAACATCATTTAGTTAGTATTTTTGTTTCCGGCAATTAGCAAGGCAAAATTTGATTTTCAAAAACAAGCAGCTTATCACCAACAAATACATCGAAACTAACACTGCAAATCTCTATCTCAAAGGATACATGAGACAAACCACAAGATACTAACCTGTGGATTCTTACTAAGTCTTAATCAAATGCAATTGAGGAGACAGGATATTCATTCATATGATTTATCATTGGCAGTTTTCTAATTAAAATCACAGAGCAATATCACAGAAAGAAAATTGGGTATTAAAAAAGTACAGTTACACCTTCTATATGATATAAGAAAGGAGATGAGGTGCAAAAAGAGTTCTTTGGCTTAAAATAACAAAAAGCTTAGTTAGTCTTTCACTTTGCAAAGGAGAGTCCTCTGGGGCTAATCTTGAAAGATGATATGGAGACCAGGACAACTCAACTGTTCTGCACAACAGTTAGAACTGTGAACTGATAATTGTGCATAATGTTGCACTTTGATTCCCCTCTTTTTACTTTTTGTGAATCTACTGTAGGTTTTTACATTTTTGTTGCCACATGGTTCACGTAAAACATCTTATAGAGACAACAGTATATACTACACTGATAACAAATTAATTTCAATGACATACAGAAGCTCTACCTTTTTATTCCCTTCCACACTTTTTGTTTTTGATGTCAGAATTTACCTCTCTTTATATTGTATATCCACTAACAAAATATTTTTCCCTATAGCTGTTTTAATACTTCCTTTAGACTAGAGCTAACTGGTTAGCACACTGCCATATTACAGTGTTAGAGTATGCTGAGTTGGATTCAATATTTACATTTACAAGTCTGTTGTATATTTTCACTTCTTTTATATAAAAATTAGCATTCTTCATTTAGTTTGAAGAATACCCCTCAGCAATCGTGTAAGCCAAGCCTAATGTTGGTGAATTCCCTCAGTTGGGAAAGTATTTATTTCATCTTCATATATGAAAAACAAACTTCCTGAGAAAAGTATTCTTGGTTGGTAGGTTTTTTTTTCGTAAGTTTGAATATATCATCCCTTTCTCTCTTCACCTCTCAGATTTCTTCTAAAAAGTCCACTGATGTGGTTAAAGGAATTTCTTTTTTGTGAGCATTTACTTTTCTCCTGCTGCTTATAAAATGCTCTCTGTTTCTTGATTATAAACAATGTGTCTTGGGGATGATCATTTTGAATGAACTCTGAGGAGTGACCTATTAGCTACACGAACTTGAATGTCTTAATCTCATCAGATTTGGGACTTATCTGATATTGTTTCTTTAAGTGCAATCTGTGTCCATTTCTCCCTCTCTTCTCATTCCAGGACTCCAATAATGTGCAGATTGTTTCTGTGAATGTTATCCCATAGTTCACACAGGTTCTTTCACACTTGTACAATAATTTTCTTCTTTGTCCCCTGGCTGGGTAACCTCAATGGTCCTGCCTTCTAAGTTACAGAGTCTTCTGCTGTGTTGATGCTCTCTGTAGCATTTTTCATTTTGCTGCATTTCAATCAATGCAGCAACTTAAGCAGCTGATCGAACCAGTCAATCCTAAAGGAAATCTGTCCTGAATATTCTCTGGAAAGACTGATCCTGAAGCTGAAACTCCAATACTTTGACCACCTGATGCAAAGAACTGAATCATTGGAAAAGACCCTGATGCTGGGAAAGATTGAGGGCAGGAGGAGAAGGGGATAACAGAAGATGAGATGGTTGGATGGCATCACTGACTGAATGGACATGAGTTTGAGCAAGCTCCAGGAGTTGGTGAAGGACAGGGACCTGGTATGCTGCAGTCCATGAGGCTGCAAAGAGTTGGACACACCTGAGCCACTGGACTGAACTCAACTGAATCTTAAGCAACTAAATTTCTGTTTGGTTCATTTTTCTGTTTGGTTCCTTCTGTTATTCTCTTTGCCTCACTGAAAAGTTTGAGGGATCTCAGTTCCTTACCAGGATTGAATCCAGACCACAGCAGTAAATGCACCGAATCCTAACCACTAAAGCATTAGCAAACTCTCTGTTTACTTCCTTTTTTGTGATTTCTATCTCTGTTAAAAAAAAAAATCTGAAATTATTCTGAGGAGGAATTCACCCTAGCTCAACAATTACTGAGCCTGAGCTCTAGGACCAAACTACAAATAGGACGCAGCCTGCTGCAACCCCTGAAACCTGGGCACCTAGAGCCTGTTCTCCATAATAAGAGGAACCCACGCATAGAGAAACCTGCTCTCCACAAAGAAGAATAGTGCCTGCTTACCGCAACTAGAGAAAGCCCATGTGCAGCAACAAAGACCCAGTGCAACCAAAAATTTAAAAGAATAATAATGATAATGAGAAATATTTTTTAATCTTATTTTGTTCATATATTTTCTTCCTGAATTTGTTTAATAGTTTATGTGTGTTTTCTTGGAGTTCACTGAGCTTCTTGGTGTGTATCCTTTATTTCACCATATGTCATTTATTTCACCACTTCCCAATGGTTAATAGCCAAGTGAGCTGCCCTGGGAGAAGCCCTGGGCATCTTCCCATCCCCAAGCACAGCCTAGAACTATGAACCTGCAAGCATGAGTGTACTTTGGAGCCCTGGAAACCTTCCAGAGTCATCAACCAAGTAACTGGGTGGGTCCAGCTCACAACCAGCCCAGCACTCTCAGGTCTTATATTAGTTCAGCAGCTTCTCCATGATCTCCACAATGGAACTAGTGTTGGTAGGGGTAGGGGTGGGAAGGTTGGGGTGTTGTGTGAACGTAATCTTTACCTGGCCACTCCTAAATGACAGCTCTCTCTACCCTGAGGAATCATGGCAGGATCACGATTACATTTTCAGTAGTAAATAGATTAAAACAACCTTGAAACAATCTTGAAACATCTGAAAATAGATGCTTTCAAAGAAGCCCATTGGTCTGAAATTCTTCATCTAAGAGATCAGTTATATCAGAGCCCTCCATCCATATCTCTGAAACATAAATAGACAACTGTTCCTGATCTTTCTGTCTACATCCATTCTTCTGGAGCCCCTCTGCCTAGGTCTCCACTTTTGCCCTCTTGTCCCACCTGAATACAGGGTGTGGGTGAGCATCAATTTGCCCTCCATCAACTTGAAGATATATATAAGCTGATAAAATTCACTTAGAAGGAGAGATATTGGAGAGACAAGAAATAGCAGCATCCTGAAGAAATAGTAGGAAGAGATGGAGAGGAAAGGAAGGATTTATAAGGATTGGATAATCAACTAGTCATGGGAGAAAAGCAAAGAGGTATCTGTATCCACTTAAGTAATGAATGAGAGATGAAAAAGGAAGATGTAGCTGTGTACAGTTAGATTTTGAACTGGCCTGTGAACATTTAGGCAGGATAAGGAAAGTGGTATCCATTCTCTCCTACCAGCCAACCTTCCACTTTGAAATTCGTCTGGTGCCCAAGAACAGGTTACAAATAGGTGATATGACATCTCAGGGAGAGCATCCAGGAAAATTCAGAATTGGGTTTTTTCCCATGAGTTCATCTTGTTAGGAAGGAGTGTGTGAATGTAGACCAAGTTTACATCCTTTTCTAAATAAGAGTGACCTGGAGCATTTGTGAGTTGGGGTAAAATCATACCCTCATTAGCCTCTAAGACAGGTGAGAGAGCAGGTCAGCTCAATCATCTTGCATTTACTGTGAGGAAAATGGTGTTTGAGGACCAATTCTCTAAAAGTATTTGATGTGGAACTTGCTAAATTACCAACACAGCAAAAAGTTGCTTTATTCAGAATATTTCATTTTGAGCAATTTCCATATAAAACAGTTACAGGTCAGCACTACTCTACTGAAATACAGACAATTAGAATATATGAGGCTTCATCTCGTATTAATACAAGATCATGGGAATGTCACTGGGGATGTTCCCAGGACACTGAGTTCAACGTCATCATACCCAGGGTCCCCTTTCTTCCCCTGGAGCAGCCAGGGACTCTCTCCTCCTTCCCCAGGATCAGTCACCTCTCTGGAGAAGTTCAGAGAAGAGGCTGAAATAGTAAAGAGAAGTTTGATTAGAACTGAGACAAGGGGATGGGACAGAGCCCTGTGGTGGAAGTGAGTCAAGCAAGTGGTGATGACAAAGTATCCCTGGGACCCAGCTGTGGGCAGGGAGGCTCAGGCAATTTCACATGAGTAACAGAGAGGATGGATCCCAGCTGTCCTCTCAGATCCAGTTCATGTGGTCTCTGGGGCCTCAGATCACGTGGAAATCCTGCATCACAGGAGATTTGTGCTCACACATGAGATCTTGGAAGACCTGCTTCCAGGCTACACAGTACCAAGGAGATGCCCAACAACAGTACGAATCATAAAAAGGAATTTAAATGTTCTCCTTTCACAGGTGATAGATGCAAAGTCACAATAAGAGGGAGTCTGGAGACAGGAACAATCTGAATTCCTCACTCACGACACAAGTTTGCTCTTAATTGACTTGACCTCTGATCCCAAATGTTCACAAATAGTATCACAGGTGCAGCCACAGATGGCTCTCCCCAGAGACTACCCAGGCCCTCAAATGGAGAAATATTCTTTTCTAGTGAATGAGTGTCTTCTCCTGGCTACTGAAATAACTGGAGCAAATTAGAGCTTAACTGATCACAAATGCTGAGTCTATGATCCACCACCATGTTATATGTTCAGGTCACCGTATATCATAGACTTTGTACTTGTTGATGTTAACAAATAAACAGAGCTCATCTTAAATTATGAAAATACTTCACCCAATTCAATACTGCAATATATTTTTTTAAATCACTATCTTTCATGTATCAGTTCAGTTCAGCCACTCAGTTGTGTCTGACTCTTGCCACTGAATGGACTGCAGCACTCCAGGCTTCCCTATCCATCACCAACTCCTGGAGCTTACTCAAACTCAGGTCCATCGAGTCAGTGATGCCATCCAACCATCTCATCCTCTGTTGGTCCCTTCTCCTCCTTCCCTCAATCTTTCCCAGCATCAGGGTCTTTTCAAATGAGTCAGTTCTTCACATCAGGTGGCAAAAATATTGGAGTTTCAGCTTCAGCATCAGTCCTTCCAGTGAATATTCAGGACTGATTTCCTTTAGGGTGGACTGGTTTGATCTCCTTGCAGTCCAAGGGACTCTCAAGAGTCTTCTCCAACACCACAGTTCCAAATCATCAATTCTTTGGTACCTAGCTTTCTTTATAAATATGCTCAATTAATCAATAAGTTTCTCTTTTGGCCATGACACAATGCTTGTGGGATCTTAGTTCTTTGACCAGGATTGGACCTGGGCCCTAGCAGTGAAAGTGCAGAGTCCAAAGCACTGGACCACCAGGAAATTCCATAATCTATAAATATTAATGCAAGAATATCACATATAAAATGGTAAGTTTATGTCACATTATGGAGACATAAATGCCAAAAGTAAAGTGATTCCTCACTCCTTACAAGGAGTCTAACAGCATTAGAGATGGCATATGGTTAAGATGATGCTATCAAATGTATGAGATTACTTATATTTTAAATATCTATGGAGGCTGGGCATTGAGGAACACAAATTGACCCTTCCCAGATAGAAAGATTGCAGGAAATCAGCTGACCCCACTCACCTTTCTGAGAAGACCTCACCCAATCCCCCTTCTCTGGGGGCAGTTTCTCCTCTCTCCCCTGAGAGGCAGGAGGAGCCCCAGGCACTGGTACCTCTTCAGCATCATCGTAATTTTCAGCAGGGACATCAGTCCTCTGATCTGGGGGTTCCAAGAGCAGACAAGGGGGTCTGATGAAACCACAAGTGGGTTGGTCTGGGAAATATTTAAGATCCCTTATGATCAAGAATTTCTGAGTTGCTAAACAGTCACTTCTTGTTTCAAAAGATTTTTTCTCTAAGACCATGTTTCATTTTGATGTACCCACAAAACAAAACATGATTTTTATATATCTTAACATTTCCTGATGGAAACTACATATCTCAAAGCAATTCTTACACCTTTGAACATTACTAAAGTACTTTGACAAACTGTGCTTTACAGATGTTATTTTTTAAAACATTGTATTCCTGTTGTGATTCTGGACACAGAGAGCCCAGCCCCAACATGAGACATCACAGAACAGCCAGAGAAGGAGAAGGCCGAACCCTATCTGGACAGAAGGAATGCCTCTGGTCCATCAAAGGAAGACTGTTCCCCTTGCATCTCATCTCTATGAGGGAAACTCTGCTCCCCAAAGCCCAGCCGAGGTGGGTTCACCTCCATTACCTGGTGCAAATCTGTAGTCACTGTACTCCTCACCGTCCCTGGTATAATATGGCAGTTTATCCACTGAGTCATCTGACAGGAAGCCTAATGTGGAGACAAACATCACACAACACACAGAATGACCATCCCCAACCCACAGGACCTGTGTTAAGGCTGAGAAGGGGCAGGCCTGGCTCCTGCAGTGTAGATGGAGGCTGGGGGCTCACAGGGCTCGAGAGGCCATCCTACCACTTTAGAGGGCTGCCTCTGTGAGCCTGGGGCACATGTGGGGTCTGTGGGTAATGAGAAGACCCACACAACCAGTGAAGGGTGACAACCAGAGGTCCCAGGAAGGCAGGCAGAGACACCCACCTGGGCTACCAAGAAGACCCTCCTTCCGAGTCACAAAGTCATCGAGCTCCTCATACACAGCTTCAGCAAGAGCATCTTCATAGCTGGATAAGGCTGAGAGATCCCCCAGTAGGTCAGAGATGCCACCCCAGACACCCTGATCCAGCTGGCCCACCCTTATTCTTCCCGGTGCTCACACGGGGTTGCCAGAATCTCAGCATCATTTCCCACCCCATGCACCATGTCAGCACCTTCTCCCCTCATCTGACCTGAATCCACAACTCAGCCCCAACTTGTCTGGTCTCAAAGGAGAGGCCATGACTTATGAGAGTTCACACCCTAGTCCGAAGAACCTCTGTGTATTCAGCCCTTAGAGTGCAGCATGGAGAACATGGAGTTCTGCAGATTAAGAACAGAGACCTGGCTGCTTCCCCTCCTCACACCTGCCCCATCTCCTGCCTGCACACATGCTCCCTGGTCCCCAGGTACCCCTGCAGCCCACCTCTGTGCTCTGCTCTCCATCTGAGCACCTGAGCCACCAGGATGATGAGGACCAGGAAGAGAAGGGACCCCAGGATGAGGCAGAGGACTCCAGGCAGGGAGAAGATGCCAGGGAGAGGATTTGAGGCTGGTCTGGTCCCTAAGGAGAACAAGGGAAGAGGGTTAGAACATGTCCTGGACACAGAGAAACCCCTCTACCAGAATTTCCAGGAGCTCCGGATGATGGTGTCCCAGCCTCAGACATTGACCAGATCCCCAGGGTCTCGTCCTGAGATGAGTTAACTCCACTCCAGCCAGTGTTGCTCCAAGGCAGAGCTGGGGATTGTAGGGAGCTGCCCTGCTGATACAGCCTCTGACGACCCAGCTCATCCCTTCTCCTTGGGCTTCAGGAGACAGAGCATTAAACTGTTCTGGGATCCGCACCTCACTGATGAGGAGCAACACTGAGGGGCAGGTGGGAGATACTTAGATTCTGCAATATGGAAACCAAACCCACTTGGACCCCCAGGCGTGAGAACATTTGACCCTGGGAACCAAGGGAGGGGATTTCCCCAAAGTAATGCCCTGGCTCCTCCCCACCAGCCATGGGCTCCTCCCCACCAGCCACAGGCTGGTCAGGCTCTTTCCTCTCCTGAGTTGTCAGAGAGCCCACAGAACAGGTCCCCAGAAGCTGAGTATTCTCCCCTGCCCGTAGATGGAGGCACAGTACCTGCTGTAGTCAGGGGCAATGTTGACCTTGCACCTAAAGAGAAAAACAGCAGTTTGGAGCAGGGTGATTGGCCAGATGCAGGGCATCCCAATTTTCCTCCTGAGCCTGAAATCACCCCTCAGTCTCCACAACATCAGGGTCCAGTCCTCCCAGCTTCCCCGTCCTAGATCAGAGCTCCAGCCCCAGGACGCTGTCTGGATGCAAACTCCCCACCACACCCGGCTCAGCCTGCTACCCTGTGCTGCTCCAGCTCACCCAGGATGGACCCCGAGACGCTCACTCACCAGAACACCTCACACCAGCATCCTCCTCGTGCTTGCAGTCACTCTGCCCCCAGGGCTCCGCAGCACAGTCCCACAGGGAGGACTCCCGGCCCCCGCACCGCACCTCGTCCAGCCAGATGCTCCCGTTTCCAGGGCCAAACGCCGCGGCCCGCACGGCTTCCAGGGCCGGGCCACAGCCCAGCTGCTGACACACCACCTCGGCCTCTGCCAGGCTCCAGGAATCATCGCACACGGTGCCCCAGGAGCCGCTGTGCCAGACCTCCACCCGCCCTGAGCACTCGCTGTCTCCTCCCCTGAGCCGGAGCTTCTCTCTGTCTGAAAAGGCAGCAGCCCCTCCTGTGACTCCCCTGGTGGGAGGAAGGAGCCCCTGGGGCCCTGGGGAGGGGGCGGGGCTGACGTACCTGTGCAGGGGGCAGCAGCTGGACAGCTCTTGGGTCTTCTTCCTGCAAACAACGAACAAAAGACTGAAAAATATATATAAAAGAATTGAAGCTGACAGAAATAAATACAAAATTCAAAACAACAACAGCAACACACACACAAAACATAAGGATAAATAGTACCTGTCATAAAGTATCAAAACTTGTATATTCTTTCCAGATCATCCTATCAAACCTCCTACCCACTCTTTGCAGAGAACCTCTGAGAAAATGATGGCAGGACCTCTGTGAGGGGGTTGCTCATTTTCATGGTCAAAGACTTTGCCACCTCTCAGTTCACGGGGTTTAATTGTAGGGGAAATATCATCAATAAAAGGTCTAACAATTCCATTTACAAAGAGATGAACAAAGACAGGCAAGGAAGGGAGTGAGCCTCTGCTTTTGAAATATCTCTCACCACATTCTTAGCTGTGGGTTTGTGTATGTGGAGGGGGAGGGAAGGAGAGAAACAGAGAAAGAAACGTGGAAGGAAGTAATGTGCTATGGTTTGACTATTTGTCGCCCTCCCCAACATTTATTTATTTCATTCAACATTTACTGTCAAAATCTCTATTTCCAATGTAACAGTATTTGGAGGTGGAGTCTTCTCACACTCTTCTGAAAACAGGAGAAAGAAACACTTCCAAATTCACTTTATGAGGCCAACATTATTCTGATACCAAACCCAGATAAGGAAACCATGAGAAAAGAAAATTATGGACTAATACTCTGATAAACATAAGTGCAAAAATCCTCAACAAAATATTAGAAAACTGAATTTGACAATACGTTAAAAGAATCATACACCATGATCAAGTGATATTTGTTCCAAGGATGCAAGGATAGTTCAACACTCACAAATTAATCAATGTGATACACCAAATAAGCAAAATGAAGATAAAAATCGTATCTTCAAAGGATGCAGGAAAAGTGATGAATTCAACATCCATTTATGGTAAAAATTCTTTTACAAAGTACGTATAGAAGGATTGCGTCTCAGCATAATTAAGGCCATGTGAGAAGTTCACAGCTACCATCATACTTGACTGTTAAAAAAAAAAAAAAGCTTTTCCTCTGAAATCAGACACAAGACAAAAACGTCTACTTTCACCACTTTTATTCGACTTAGTTTTTTTAGCCCTATCCAGATCCATCAGGCAATAAAAAGAAAATCAAGACATCCAAATCTGAAAGGAAGAGGCAAAACTGACACTACTTCCAGATTGAAAAATGAAAGTGTTAGTCGCTCATTCGTGTCTGTCTCTTTGCTACCCCAAGGACTATAACCCACCGGGCTCCTCTGTCCATGGGATTCTCCAGACAAGAATACTGCAGTGGGTTGCCATTTCCTCCTCCAGGGGATCTTCCCGACCCAGGAATCGAACCCAGGTCTCTTGCATTGCAGACAGATTCTTTACCATCCAAGTCATGAGGAAAGAAACTCCCTTACTTGATATTATATGTAGAAAACACTGAAGACTTCATCAAAAATATGAGAACTAATACAATCAGTAAAGTTGTAGAATGAAAAATCTATATGCAAAAATCAGTTGTATTTCTATACACTAACAACAAACTGCCATAAGGAGAAACTGAGAAAACAATTCTATTTACATTTGCATGAAAAATGGATAAAAAGCCTAGGAATAAATTTAACCAAGGAGGTGAAAGACCTGTACACTGAAAACTATAAGACACTGATGAAAGATACTGAAGAAGACTCAAATAAATGGAAAGATATTCTGTGCTCATGGATTGGAAGATCTAATATTATTAACATGCCCATACTACTCAAAGCAATCTACAGATTCACTGCAATCCTTATCAAAATTCCAATGGAAATTTTCACAGATACAGAAGAAACAATCCTAAAATTTACATGGAATTACAAAAGATGCTGAACACCAAAGCAAACTTGAGAATGAATAACAAAGCTAGAGGTGTCATGCTTCTGGATTTCAAATAATATTACAAAACTGTATTAATCAAAACAGTATGTTCTTGGTATAAAAATGGACACAGAGATCAATGGAACAGAATAGAGAGCCCATAAATAAACCCACATTTCTATGACAAATTAACTTCTGACAAGGAAGCCAAGAATATACTGTGGGGAAAGGGCAGTGTTTTCAGTAAATGGCATGGGGAAAACTGGACAGCCACATGCAAAAGAATGAAACTGGACCACTATCTTACACCATTCACAGAAATTAACTAAAATAGATTAAAGACTTGATCACAAGTCTTGAAGTCATAAAATTTGCACAGAAAAAAACAGAAAATAAAATCCTTGATGTCATTCTTTGTGATGATTTTTTGGATTTGACACCAAAAGCAAAGGGAACAAGAGTTAAAACAAGCAGTTGGGACCACATAAGGCTAAAAAGCTTCTGCCCAATGAAGGAAACCATCAACAAAATGAAAAAGCAACCTGGGGATTTGGAGAAAATATTTGCATATTATATTTCTGGTAAGGATTATTATCCAAAGTACACAAGGAACTCAAACAACTCAGTTGCAAAAAAAATCTGATTTTTAAAAAATGGGCAGAGAACCTGAATAGACATTTTTTTAAAGAATACATACAACTTGCCAATAGGTACGTGAAAATGGGCTCAACACTACTAATCATCAGAAGATACAAATCAAAACCACAACAAGATATCACCTCATATCCTCTAGAAAGGCTTTTATCAAAAAGAAGAAATAACTGGAGTTGAGGAGAATATGAAGAAACAGGAAAGCTTTTGCACAGTTAGAGGGAATGTAAGTTGATGTAGCCATTATGGAAACAGTTGATGTACATCAAAAATTAAAAATAGAACTGCCATATGATTTAGTAATTTCAATTTGGGGTATTTATGTGAAAAAAACAAAAACACTAACTTGAAAACCCAATGTTCACTGCAGCAACATATGTTCAGTTGCTAGGTTGTGTCTGACTCTTTGCATCCCCAAGGACTGCAGCATGCCAGGCTTCTCTGTCCTTCACTATCTCCCAAAGTTTGCTCAAATTCATGTCCACTGAACTGGTGATGCTATCTAACTATATCATCACCTGTAGCCACAGGGGTGGCTCCTTCTTCTTTTTCCTTCAGTCTTTCCCAGCAGCAAGGTCGTTGCCAATGAGTCAGCTCTTCTCATCAAGTGGCGAAAGTACTGGAGCTTCAGCTTCAGCATCAATCCTTCCAAAGAATATTCAGGGTTGATTTCCTTTAGGGTTGGTTGGTTTTATCTCCTTGCTGCCCAATTGTGGTGTCCAAGCATCACAATTAAAAATCATCAGCTCTTTAGCATTCAGCTTCTTTATAATCCAACTCTCACATCCATACTTGACTAATGGAAAAAACATAGCTTTGACTATATGGACCTTTGTCAGCAAAGTGATGTCTCTGCTTTTTAATACTCTGTCTAGGTTTCTCATAACTTTCCTTCCAAGGAGCAAGCCTCTTTTAATCTCATGGCTGAAAACAGCATTGGCAGTGATTTTGGAGCCCAAGAAAAGAAAATCTGTCACTGTTTCCACTTTTTCCCCTTTTATTTGCCATGAAGTGATGGGGCCAGATGCCATGATCTTAGTTTTTAGAATGTTGAGCTTTAATCCAGCCTTTTCACTCTCCTCTTTCACCCTCAACAAGAGGCTCTTCAATTCCTCTTCACTTTCTGCCATTACAATGGTATCATCTGCGTATCTGAGGCTGTAGATATTTCTCACAGCAATCTTGATTCCATCTTGTGATTCTTTAAGCCAGGCATTTCCCATGATGTACTCTGCATATAAGTTAAATAAACAGGGTGACAATATACAGCCTTAATGAACTCCTTTCCCAATTTGGAACCAGTCAGTTGTTTCACGTCCAGTTCTAACTGCTGCTTCTTGAGCTGCATACAGGTTTCTCAGGAGGCAGGTAATGTGGTCTGATATTCTCATCTCTTTAAGAATTTTCCACAGTTCGTTGAGATCCACATGGTCAAAGACTTTAGTGTAGTCAGTGAAGCACATGTTTTCTGGAATTCTCTTGCTTACTCTATGATTCAACAAATGTTGGCAATTTGATCTCTGGTTCTTCTGCCTTTTTGAAATCCAGCTTGTACATCTTGGAAGTTCCCAGTTCACTTACTGCTGAAGCCTAGCTTGAAAGACTTTGAGCATAACCTTGGTAGCATGTGAAATGAGCACAACTGTGCTGTAGTTTGAACATGCTTTGGCATTGCCCTTCTTTGAGATTGAGATGAAAACTGACCTTCTCCAGTCCTGTGGGCACTGCTGAATTTTCCAAATTTGCTGACATATTGGCCGCAGCACTTTAACAGTATCATCTTTTAGTATTTTATAGCAATATTTACAAGAGCCAAACAATGTAAGTCTTCACTGATGGATGAGTGAATAAAGAAAATGTAATACAGATATATATCCACCCATAAAAACGAAGAAAATCTTGCCAGTTTCAACAACATGGATGGACCTTGAGGGCATTATGCTAAGTGAAACAAATCAGACAGAGAAAGAAAAACAACATATGATCTCATTTATATATGTAATCTTAAAGCAAAAAGCAAGTTAAGAGATGCTGAGTAGTTTGTGGCTGCCAGAGGTGGGGGATTTGGTGTGGGCAAAGGTAGTCATATAGGTATAAATGTGAGTTATAAAATTAATAAGTGAAGATAGCATGGTGACCATAGTGAATACTGTATTGTCTATTTGAAAGATGGTGAGAAAATACATCTTAAACATTTTTATCATATAAGAAAAATATTTAGCTACATATATGGTGATGGATATAACTAGACTTCCTGCAGTGATCATTTATCAATATACAAAAATACATAACCATTATGTTGCAATGGCAAACAATATAAAGTTATGTCAATTATATAAAAATTTTTTAATAAAGCAAGTTTGAAACACATGGATCAAATTAGCTCCATCCAAACTTCATTTTATAAACTCAACTTAAACACATCACTTAGATTTTAAAACATGAAATCTCACTAATAACATCTTACAGGGTTGGGACAGACACAGAAACAGACATAAGTCACCTGCACATGAGATGTAGGCTTCCTCCTTTGGAGAGCATGAACTGTATTTCCATGGGTCAGAAGGACACTGCCAGAGAGAGGTATCAGTTTTCCGACATTGGATTAAATCTACCCACTGGGGTCTAGAACCTTCTCTGAGACCAACAGACGTGTTGAGACTTCCACTGTCCCCACAGCCAAGCTGTCTGCAGATGATGGACACGGTGACCTCATCCATGGGGCTGCGGCAGACACTGCCCCAGGTCCCGTTGTAGAAAACTTCCAGCCACCCAGCACACTGCTGGTCCTCGCTGACCGTCCTGAGGGCCAGGAACTCTAAGATGGAAATGCAAAAGACAGGACACAGTGAGCCCTGCACTCAGTGCTCCGGGTTTTCCTCTCTCCCCAAAACTGTGAACTTCATCTGTGACCCTGCTGAGGAAGTAAATCCGTTTGATGACTGGAGTGAAACTTGTCTCTTTTCTATCCAACTTTGTCCATTTGTGTCTGTCTTTCTAAATATTTCTACCACCCTGATGTAGATAAGAACTGAGAGGAAGACCAGCCTGGACACCTGCAGGGAGAGGGAGCTGACTCCTGCTTCCTGACAAAACATCTAAAAGAGTGTATGAAAGGGATGTGATGTGGACAGTGTGAAGGCACATAGAAAATGGACCTGTGACTGTTTCCTTATCTGGCAAAGGGGACTTTACAGATGTGATTAAGGTAAAGACCTTGAGATTAACCTGAAATATGGTGGATTAACCAGATGAGCACAGTCTAATCACATTCTTAGCCTCACTATCCTTTAAAGTGGAATACTTTTCCTCATTCTGGCTAGAGGGACATGTGAATATGGATAATGGTTAGAGAAGTGGAGTGTTGCTGGTCTGATGACGAACAGAATGGGGTTATAAGTGGAGGAAGGCAGGCGGTTTCTAGAAGCTTGAAAAGACAGGAAACAGATTCTTTCCCAGAGGCTCAGAAGTGATGTGGCCCTGCTGAAACCTTGATCCCAGTCCAGTGAGATCCATGCTGGATATCTAAGCTACAGAAGTGTAAGGAAATAAATGTGTTGTTTTAAACCATTAACTATGTGGCAATTTGTTACAGAACAAACAAAAACTAGCACCATGGCTTTAAGACTTCTCTACCATATGTACCAGAAGAGTGAGCCCTGAAAAAAGCTGTGAGAAAAGGCTCTGCCAGGGAACACTTTGAGAAGAAAGGACCAGATCTTCAGCTGCTGCCGGAGGAAATGAAAGCACCTCACTTCTTGTCTGCTGGAAGGACAGGCTTCATGGGAGGAAGCCTCCTTTTCTTGTCCTTTCGGCATCTCTCCCTCAGAGCTCAGACCCCTGTCCTCCAGGGCCCCACCCCTCCCCCAGCCTGTGGACAGTGCGCAGCGCAGACCTGAGCAGATGACCCCCGCGTCCTCCTTGTGTCTGCAGTCATGCCGTCCCCAGCCCCGGGAAGGGCACCTCCACACATGGGACTCATTTCCAGCGCAGTTCAGGTCGTCCAGCCAGATGGGCCCTGATCCTGCCCCGAAGTGAGCAGACCCCGTGGCACTGAGGGCTTCTCCACAGCCCAGCTGCCTGCACACCACGCGGGCATCGTTCAGGTCCCAGCCGTCATCACAGACGGTGCCCCAGGAGCCCTGGTCAAAGATCTCCACTCTCCCGGCGCAGGGACCGCCCCCGTCCACCAGGCGGAGCTGTCTGCTGTCTGAGGAGAGAGAAATGGGACAATGGGGCAGACCTAGGGAATGAGAAGGGTCTTCTCTCCTGTGGGACCCTCACCTGAGCAGTAGGGGGCGCTCTCCTCTGAGGCTGCAGACCCTGCTGGTTCAGACACAGAGTCATTGCACTGGGGCAGCACCTGGGTCTGGTTTCCTGAAGAAACAACAATGATTAGAGGGTTGGGAAGGTTGAACAACAGGAAACTCAGTTAAACTAAATAATTTTTAGGAGGGGAGGGGAATTTGGGGGGAAATGGATACATGTATATGTATGGCTGTGTCCCTGGCTATTCACCTGAAACTATAGTAACACTGTTAATCGGCTATACCCCAATACAAAGTAAAAATTTCAAAAGAAAAAAAATAAATGATGACCTAGTGATGGAGCTGAGATGAAAGCTGCAGCATACCAGTAAAGTTATCATAATCTTAGTGCTTCCTTTCTCTATGAAGAGCCCTGGTACTGACAAGGCCACAATTCCTGTTTAAGCCAAGCTTTGCCTTAAGAATGGGCTTAAATAAATTGGTCTGTCCTTAAATCTATGCCTTAAATAGAAGAAGCAAAACAAGATCCTTTCTGAAGGATTTGTACAATTTTTTATCTACAATGTTTGTGTTTTTAAAAATATGTCTGTAAAAGAGATCTCATGGAAAATCAAGAGGAAAAAGAAACATTAAAAAATTTCCCAGGGTATTTGGCTCTTAACATTACCTGACAGAGAATTTATTTTATTTATTTTTATTAATTTTTATTTGAGTATAATTGTTTTACAATGTTGCGGTAACTTCTGCTATACAGCAAATTTAATAAGTTATGCATATGCATATGGGCTTCCTAGATGACTCAATGGTAAAGAATCTACCTGCCAAACAGGAGACTGGGGTTCCATCCCTGGGTTGGGAAGATCCCCTGGAGAAAGAAATGGCAAACCACTCCAGTATTCTTGCCTTGGAAATATTATGGACAAGGGAGCATAGCAGGCTGCAGTTCAAGGGGTCACAAAAGAGTTGGACACAACTCAGCAACTAAACAATAGCAACAACACACACACACACACATACATACATACATACATATATATATATATATGTATATCCCCTCTTTCTTGGATTTACTTCCTATTTAGGTCACCACAGAACACTGAGTAGCGTTCCCTGTGCTATACAATATGTTATTATGTGTGCGTGCATGCTAAGTCACTTCAGTCGTGTCTGACTCTGTGACACTGTGGATTGTAGCCCGTCAGGCTCCATGTCTATGGGATTCTCCAAGCAATATCTATTTTATACTTAGTACCAATAGTGTAGGGCTTTTGAGTCTGGTGGCTCATATGGCAAAGAATCCACCTGCAATGCAGGAGACCTGGGTTTGATCCTTGGGTTGGGAAGATCCCCTGGAGAAGGGCATGGCAACCCACTCCACTATTCTTTCCTGGAGAATCCCCATGGACAGAGGAGCCTGGAGGGCTACAGTCCATGGGGTCACAAAGAGTCAGACATGACTGAGGGACTAAGCACAAAGCATAGCACATTAATAGTATGTATATTCCAATCTCAACATCCCAATTCATCCCACTCTTCATTTCCCCTCTTAGTATCCATATATTTGTTATCTTTGTGGCATTTCTATTTCTGCTTTGCATTAGGTTCATCTCTACCATTTTTCTAGATTCCACATAGAAGTGATGTTATACAATATTTGTTTTTCTCTTTCTGATTAACTTCACTCTACATGACAATCTCCAAGGCTATCCATGTCTCTGCAAATGACATAACTTTTTTTTCCTTTTTATGGCTGAGTAATATTCCATTTTATATATGTATCACGTCTTCTCTATCCATTCCTCCTGTGAGGGACATTTAGGTTGCTTCTGTGTCCTGACTGTTGTAAATAGTGCTGCAGTGAACATCAGGATGAATGTGTCTTTTTGAATAATGATTTTCTCCAGGTATATGGCCAGGAGTGGGATTGCTGAGTCATACGATAGTTCTATCTTTAGTTTTTTGAGGAACCTCCATACTGTTCTCCATAATAGTTATACTAATTTACATACCCATAGTAGGAGGATTCCCTTTTCTGTGCATTCCCTCCAGCATTTATTGTTTGCAGATTTTTTAATGATAGACATTCTGACTGGTGTGAAGTAATACCTGACTGTAGTTTTGATTTGCAACTCTCTAATAATTAATGATGTTGAACACCTTTTCATGCATTTGTTAGCCATCTGTATGTCTGGAAAAATGTCTATTTAGGTCTTTTTCCCATTTTTTCATTGGATTGTTTGGTTTGCTGATATTGAGTTGTCTGTGTATCTTGAAGATTAATCCCTTGTCAGTTGTTTCATTTGCAAATATTTTCTCCCATTCTGAGAGTTGTCTTTTTGTTCTGTTTATGGCTTCCTTTGCTATGCAAAAGCTTTTAAGTTTAATTAGGCCCTACTAGTTTATTTTTGTTTTTATTTTCCTTACTCTAGGAGGTTGGTCAAAAAAGATCTTGCTTCAATTAATGTCAAACAGTGTTCTACCTATGTTTTCCTCTAAGAGTTTTATAGTCTGACAGAGAATTAAAGTTCTCAAAGAATTAATTAACACAATGTGTATCTTGGCAGAGAAATGATAACAAAAACAATTGAAAATTCTAGAGCTGTAAAAGTTAATAGCTGAATTAAGAACTAGAGAATGCATGTATCAGCACATTAGATCAACATAAAGTAGAAATAGTCAAATGCAAGATCAGAGGATAGATATTCCTCTATTTAGAAATGCTGGTCATATGGTAAGTGCCTGTTTAATAATACTGTATAACAAAATTTCCCCCAAACTTAGCAGTTGAAGGAATTTTTTTTTTAAATTTTGCTCATGATTTCCTGGGTCAGTAATCTGGGAAAGATTCAACTTGGCAATTCTATCTTTGGGGTTTCTCATGTGGTTACACTTAGATGTCATCTGGAGCTGACAGCTCTAAAAGTTTGACTGAACTGTGGTTATGTAAGGAAATTCCCTGAAGTATTTTGTTGTTGTTGTTGGGAGGGAGGGATAAAGGAGCATCATGTCTGCAACTTAAGCCAGAAATATTTTACACACTTAGGAAAAAATGGGGTAGGGGGGACAAAGAAAGAGAGAGAGGGAAAGCTAGAGAAAGAGAGAGAAAATTAGAGTGAGGGAGAGAGAGGAAAGAAAGAAAGAAGGATTAAAGGAAAATACTAACCTAACATTTGGGGAATCCAGGTAAAGTTCAGAGAGAATTTATTCCTAGAAATCCCTCACTAAAGAAAACACTAATAACATCAATAACATACTAATACTAATTAATACTACCACTAATATCATACTCCCCAGCTCTGTAGGTGCTCAATAGGCTACTGGAGATCAGTGGAGAAATAACTCCAGAAAGAATAAAGAGACAGAGCCAAAGAAAAAAAAAAAAAAACACCCAGTAGTGAATGTGACTGGTGATGGAAGCAAGGGCTGATGCTATAGAGAACAATATTGCATAGGAATCTGGAATGTTAGCCCCATGAGTCAGGCAAACTGTGAGCAGTCAAACAGGAGATGGCAAGAATGAACGTAGACATTTTAGGAATCAGTGAACTAAAATGGACTGGAATGGGTGAATTTAACTCAGATGACCATTATCTACTACTGTGGGAAAGAGTCCCTCACGAGAAACAGAGGAGCTATCATAGGCAACAAAAGAGTCTGATATGCGATACTTAGATGCAACTTCAAAAATGACAGAATGATCCTGTTCATTCCAAGACAAACCATTCAGTATCACGGTATTCCAAGTCGATGCCCCAACCAGTAATGCTGAAGAAGCTGAAGTTGAATGGTTCTAGGAAGCACCTACAAGACTCTCTAGAACTAACACCCAAAAAAGATGTCCTTTTCTTTATAGGGGACTGGAATGCAAAAGTAGGAAGTCAAGAGACACGAGGAATAGTAGGTAAGTTTGGAGTAAAACATGGAGTACAAAATGAACCAGGACAAAGGCTAACAGAGTTTTGCCAAGAGAACGCACTGGTCATAGCAAACACCCCCTTCCAACAACACAGGTGAAGACTCTACACATGGACATCACCAGATGGTCAGTACCAAAATCAGATTGATCATATTCTTTGCAACCAAAGATGGAGAAGCTCTATACAGTCAGCAAAAACAAGACCGGGAGTGGACTGTGGCTCAGATCATGGACTCCTTATGGCAAATTCAGACTTAAATTGAAGAAAGTAGGCAAAACCACTAGACCATTCAAGTATGACCTAGATCAAATCCCTTTCAATTATACAGTGGAAGTGAGAAATAGCTTTAAGGGACTAGATCTGATAGACAGAGTGCCTGATGAACTATGGGCAGAGGTTCATGACATTGTGAAGGAGGCAGTGAGAAAGACCATCCCCAAGAAAAAGAAATGCCAAAAAGCAAAATGGCTGTCTGAGGAGGCCTTACAAATAGCTGAGAAAAGAAGAGAAGTGAAAAGCAAAGGAAAAAGGAAAGATATACCCATTTCAATGCAGAGTTGCAAAGAATAGCAAGGAGCGATAAGAAAGCCTTCCTCAGTGATCAGTGCAAAGAACAGAGGAAAACAATAGAATGGGAAACACTAGAGACCTCTTCAAGAAAATTAGAGATACCAAGGGAACATTTCATGCAAAGATGGGCACAATAAAGGACAGAAATGGTATGGACCTAACAGAAGCAGAAGATTTTAAGAAGAGGTGGCAAGAATACACAGAAGAATGGTACAAAAAAGATCTTCACAACCTAGATAATCTCAATGCTGTGATCACTTACCTAGAGCCAGACATCTAGGAATGTGAAGTCAAGTGGGCCTTAGGAAGCATCACTACAAGCAAAGCTAGTGGAGGTGATGGAAATCCAGTTGAGCTATATCAAATCCTAAAAGATGATGCTGTGAAAGTGCTGCACTCAATATGCCATAAATTTGGAAAACTCAGCAGTGGCCACAGGACTGGAAAAGGTCAGTTTTCATTCCAAATCCAAAGAAAGGCAATGCCAAAGAATGCTCAGACTACCACACAGTTGCACTCATCTCACACGCTAGTAAAGTAATGCTCAAAATTCTCCAAGCCAGGCTTCAACAAAACATGAACCGTGAACTTCCAGATGTTCAAGCTGGATTTAGAAAAGACAGAGGAACCAGAGATCAAATTGCCAACATCCATTGCATCATCAAAAAAGCGAGAGAGCTCCAGAAACACGTCTATTTCTGCTTTACTGACTATGCCAAAGCCTTTGACTGTTTGGATCACAACAAACTATAGAAAATTCTTCAAGAGATGGAAATGCCAGACCACCTGACCTGACTCTTGAGAAACCTGTTAGCAGGTCAGGAAGCAACAGTTAGAACTGGACATGGAACAACAGGCTGGTTCCAAATAGGAAAAGGAGTACATCAAGGCTGTGTATTCTCACTGTGCTTATTTAACTTATATGCAGAGTACATCATGCAAAATGCTGGGCTGGATGAAGCACAAGCTGGAATCAAGATTGCCACGAGAAATATCAATAACCTCAGATATGCAGATGACACCACCTTTATGGCAGAAAGTGAAGAAGAACTAAACAGCCTCTTGATGAAAGTGAAAGAGGACAGTGAAAATGTTGGCTTAAAGCTCAACATTCAGGAAACTAAGATCATGGAGTCTGGTCCCATCACTTCATGGCAAATAGATGAGGAAACACTGGAAACAGTGGCTGACTCCAGAGGACTCCAGGAGTTAGTGATGGACAGGGAGGCCTGGTGTGCTGCAGTCTATGGGGTCGCAAAGAGTCAGACATGACTGATCGACTGAACTGATTGACTGAATAACACCAGACCCATAAAATGCCTATGAAAAAACCTAGTTAAAGATGTGCAAAACATTTGAGAGGAATTCAAGACCTAACTGAATGAAGGGATATATTTTGCCAATGAATTGGGAAACTCAGTGCTGTCAAAGTCAATAATTCTCAAATTTATATACAGATTAAATATAACTGCAGTGAAATTCCCTTATGCTTTTGTGTGTGTGAAACATGACAAGCTGATTCAAAATTTGTGTTATCATTGTTCAGTCACTCAGCCATGTGTGACTCTTTGCAACCCCATGGACTGCAACACATCAGGACTCCCTGTCCATCACCAACTCCCAGAGTTTACTCAAACTCATGTCCATTGAGTCAGCGATGCCATCCAACCATCTCATCCTCTGTTGTCCCCTTCTCCTCCCACCTTCAATCTTTCCCAGCTTAAGGGTCTTTTCAAATGAGTCAGCTCTTCATACCAGGTGGCCAAAGTATTGGAGCTTCAGCTCAAAAATGTATACAACATACAAAACCCAAGAATGACCTAAGCAGCTGGCAAGAGAAGCAACAACATAACTTCTTTAAATTAAAGTTACCCAGGAATCAACATTGCTAGGAGAAATATCAATAACCTCAGATAGCAGATGACACCACCCTTATGGTAGAAAGCAAAGAAGAACTAAAGAGACTCTTGATGAAAGTGAAAGAGGAGAGTGAAAAAGTTGGCTTAAAACTCAACATTCAGAAAACTAAGATCATGATATCCAGTCCCATCACTTCATGGCAAATAGACGGGGAGACAATGGAAACAGTGAGAGACTTTAGTTTTGGGGGCTCCAAAATCACTGCAGATGGTGACTGCGGCCATGAAATTAAAAGATGCTTACTCCTTGGAAGAAAAGTTATGACCAACTTAGACAGCATATTAAAAAGCAGAGACATTGCTTTGCCAGCAAAAGTCTGTCTGGTCAAAGCTATGGTTTTTCCAGCCTATAAGGATGTGAGAGTTGGGCTAATCTGAGCACTGAAGAATTGATGCTTTTGAACTGTAGTGTTGGAGAAGACTCTTGAGAGTTCCTTGGACTGCAAGGAGATCCAACCAGTCAATCCTAAATGAAATCAGTCCTGCATATTCTTTGGAAGGACTGATACTGAAGCTGAAACTCTGATACTTTGGCCACCTGATGCAAAGAACTAACTGTTTTCGAAAAGACTTTGATGCTGGGAAAGATTGAAGGCAAGAGGAAAAGGGAACGACAGAGGATAAGGTGGTTGGATGCCATCACCGACTCAATGGACAGGAGTTTAAGTAAACTCCAGGAGTTGGTGATGGACAGGGAGGCTTGGTATGCTGCAGTCCATGGGGTCGCAAACAGTCAAACGTGACTGAGTGACTGAACTGAACTGAGACATACTATGTGTGCCTACTCACTCAGTCATGTCAAACTCTTTGTGACCAAACAGACTGTAGCCCACCAGGCTCCTCTGTCCATAGGGTTTTTCCAGGCAAGAATACTGAAGTGGGTTGCCATGCCCTTCCCCAGGGGATCTTCCCAACCCAGGGTTCAAATCCAGGTCTCCCACATTGCAGGCAGATTCTTTACCATCTGAGCTACCAGAGAAGGTTCAAGACTTATTGAAGCTACAATAATTAAGAAAATGTTGTACGGGTGCAAGGATAGACAAATGACACAGTGGAACAGAATAGAGAGGCTAAAAGAAGTACTCAAACATATGTGCCCTTTCACTTATTACAAAGATGGCACTGCAGTGGGGAATAGTCTTTTCAGAAAAAAGATTCTGCTTCAACTGGATGCCCATATGAAAACATGACACTTGACTCTATTCTACACAGATATCAATCCTAGAAGCAGTGTACAATTTTATGCAAAAGAAAAATAATTACACTTCTGTGAGATATTCTCAGAGAACATTTTTGTGATTTTGGAGTACACAAAGTTCTTTTCAGAAGGATTTAAGGAGCCCTGTGGACTGGAACAATGGACTGGTTCAAAACTGAGAAAGGAAAAAAAAAAAAAAAAAACTGAGAAAGGAGTACTGCAAGGCTGTATATTGTTATTCTGCTTATTTAACTTATATGCAGAGTACATCATGTGAAATGCCAGGCTGGATGAAGCACAACCTGGAGTCAAGATTGCTGAGAGAAATATCAATAATCTCAGATATGCAGATGACACCACCCTTATGGCAGAAAGTGAAGAGGAATTAAAGAGCTTCTTGATGTAAGTTAAAGAGGGGACTGAAAATGTTGGCTTAAAACTCAACATTCAAAAAAATGAAGATCATGGCATCTGTTCCCATCATGTTCATGGCAAATAGATGGGGAAACAGTGGAAACAGAGAGAGACTTTCTTTTCTTGGGCTCCAGAATCACTGCAGATGGTCACTGCAACCATGAAATTAAAAGATGCTTGCTCCTTGTAAGAAAAGCTATGACCAACCTACACAGCATATTAAAAAGTAGAGACATTACTTTGCAAACGAAGGTTCAACAAAGCTTCAGTTTTTCCAGTAGTCATGTATGTATGTGAGAGTTGGATCATAAAGAAAGCTGAGCACCGAAGAACTGATGCTTTTGAACTGTGGTGTTGGAGAAGACTCTTCAGAGTCCCTTGGACTGCAAGGAGATCAAACAGTCAGTCCTAAAGGAAATCAATCCTGAATGTTCATTGGAAAGACTGATGCTGAAGCTGAAGCTCCAGTTCTTTGGCCACATGATAGGAAGAATTTACCCATTGGTAAAGACTCTGATGCTGGGAAAGATTGAAGGCAGGAGAAGAAGGGGATGACAGAGGATGAGATGATTGGATGTTATCACTGACTCAATAGATATGAGCTTGAGCGAGCTCTGGGAGATGGTGAAGGACAAAGAAGCTTGGCGTGCTGCAGTCCATGGGGTCACAAAGAGTCAGACATGACTGAGTGACTGAACTGAACTGACTGACTGAAGGAGCACTACATGTACAGAAAAAAAGTTGATAAGTCAAAATTAAGATAAGTAACTTGGCTCATTGAAGTACAGCATACCATTAAGAAAATAAAAATATAAGACCAAGAATTAAACACACAAAAATCATAAAAAATATTTCTGCCAGAAGTCATCATCATGGTAATTTGCACATTTGTATTTGTAATAGTCAAGAACTGGAAATAAATTCAAATCTCTGCCATTACTTGAATGAATCAGTGCATGGTCATGTGATCATTCAAAGGAATACTATATAAAAATTAAAATTAATAAAAATATTGCCATAAACAACATCATGAGTGAATCTCAAACACAGTTTGGAGTCAAAGAAATTAGACTCAAAAGAAAACATACTGTATGGTTTTACATAAAGTTCACAAACTGACAATATATTCTATGGCAGTACAAGTCTTAGGTAAGCAGTCCTCCCAGGAGAGGAGGGGGACACAGCTATTGGGAGGCAATAGTGATTCTATGGTGCTATGAATGTTCTCTTTGTAGATATGGGTTGGAGAACATGACCTAGGTGTACACTTATTGCTTGTACTTTGTTCTCTATTATTATCCTTAAATAATAATATTTCATAAAAACTATTATTCATCTAGGCATTTCTCTCCCTGACATAGCACTTTTTAGCATTTATGAGCACTTCTTTCCCCTGAAAAAATGAGTGAACAATGAGAATGTTATGGAGGAGGACCTTACGGAGCCTTCTCAGGACAGACTACCCTCATGTCCTACACGTGCCTCTGTTTGTAGAAAAACCTAACCAAAGAATAAATTTAATCACAGAAATGAAAAAAAAAAAATCAGAAACAAAGGAAAACAGCCAAATAGGACAAAATAATAATAGTTTGAACATGAAAGTGACATCGCTCAGTTGTTTCCAATCTTTGTGACCCCATGGCCTGTAGCCTACCAGGCTCCTCCATCCATGGGATTTTCCAGGCAAGAGTACTGGAGTGGGCTGTCATTTCCTTCTCCAGGGGATCTTCCCGACCCAGGGATTGAACCCAGGTCTCCTGAATTGCAGACAGATGCTTTACCATCTCAGCCACCAGCATTTCAGCTTGTGCTTGATCCAACCCTACATTTAGCATGATGTACTCTGTGTATAAGTTAAATAAGCAGGGTGACAATATACAGCCTTGATATACTCCTTTCCCTATTTAGAAACCATCTGTTGTTCCATGTCCAGCTTTAACTGTTACTTCTTGACCTGTATACAGATTTCTCAAGAGGCAGATAAGGTGGTCTGGTATTCCCATCTCTTGAAGAATTTTCCACAGTTTGTTGTGATCCACACAGTCAAAGGCTTTGGCATAGTCAGTAAGCAGAAGTAGATGTTTTTTTCTGGAACTCTCTTGCTTTCTTGATGATCCAACAGATGTTGGCAATTTGATCTCTGGTTCCTCTGCCTTTTCTAAATCCAGCTTGGACATCTGAAATTTCATGGTCCATTTACTGTTGAAGCCTAGCTTGGAGATTTTTGAGCATTACTGTACTAGTGTGTGAGATGAGTACAACTGTGCTGTAGTTTGAGCGTTTCTTGGTGTTACCTTTCTTTGGGATTGGAATGAAAACTGACATTTTCCAGTCCTGTGGCTATTGCTGAATTTTCAAAATTTGCTGACATATTGAGTGCAGCACTTTCACAGCATCATCTTTTAGGATTTGAAAGAGCTCAACTGGAATCCATCACCACCACTAGCTTTATTCATAGTGATGCTTCCTAAGGCCCATTTGACTTCACATTCCAGGATATCTGGGTGTAGGTGAGTGAACACACCATCTTGGTTATCTGGGTCATGAAGATCTTTTTGTATAGTTCTTCTATGTATTCTTGCCACCTCTTCTTAATATCTTCTGCTTCTGGTAGATTCATATCATTTCTGTCATTAATAGTGCCCATCTTTGCATGAAATATTCCTTGGTACCTCTAATTTTCTTGAAGAGATCTCTAGCCTTTCCCATTCTATTGTTTTCCTCTGTTTCTTTGCACTGATCATTGAGGAGGGCTTTCTTATCTCTCCTCGCTATTCTTTGGAACTCTGCATTGAAATGGGTATATCTTTCCTTTTTCCTTTGCTTTTCACTTCTCTTCTTTTCTCAGCTATTTGTAAGGCCTCCTCAGACAGCCATTTTACTTTTTGGCATTTCTTTTTCTTGGGGATGGTCTTTCTCACCGCCTCTGTACAATGTCACGAACCTCTGCCCATAGCTCATCAGGCACTCTGTCTATCAGATCTAGTCCCTTAAAGCTATTTCTCACTTCCACTGTATAATTGAAAGGGATTTGATCTAGGTCATACTTGAATGGTCTAGTGGTTTTGCCTATTTTCTTCAATTTAAGTCTGAATTTGCCATAAGGAGTCCATGATCTGAGCCACAGTCTGCTCCCGGTCTTGTTTTTGCTGACTGTATAAAGCTTCTCCATCTTTGGTTGCAAAGAATATAATCAATCTGATTTTGGTACTGACCATCTGGTGATGTCCATGTGTAGAGTCTTCACCTGTGTTGTTGGAAGGGGGTGTTTGCTCTGACCAGTGCGTTCTTTTGGCAAAACTCTGTTAGCCTTTGTCCTGGTTCATTTTGTACTCCATGTTGTACTCCAAGCATACTTACTATTCCCCATGTCTCTTGACTTCCTACTTTTGCATTCCAGTTCCCTATAATGAAAAAGACATCTTTTTTTGTTGTTGTTAGTTCTAGAGGGTCTCATAGGTGTTTCATAGAACCTTTTAACTTCAGCTTCTTCAGCATTACTGGTTGGGGCATCGACTCGGATTACCGTGACACTGAATGGTTTGCCTTGGAAACAAACAGAGATCATTCTGTCACTTTTGAGATTGCATCCAAGTACTGCGTTTAGGACTCTTTTGTTGACTATGGCTCCTCTGTTTTTTCTAAGTGATTCTTGCCTGCAGTAGTAGATATAAAGGTCATCTGAGTTAAATTCACCCATTCCAGTCCATTTTAGTTCACTGATTTCTAAAATATCAATGTTCACTCTTGCCATCTCCGGTTTGACCACTTCCAAATTACTTTGATTCATGGACTTAACATTCCAGGTTCCTATGCAATATTGCTCTTTACAGCATCAGACTTTACTTCCATCACCAGTCACATCCACTACTGTTTGCTGTTTTTACTTTGGCTCCATCTCTTCATTCCTTCTGGAAGTATTTCTCCACTGATCTCCAGTAGCATATTGGGCACCTACCGAGCTGGGGAGTTCATCTTTCAGTGTTCTATCTTTTTGCCTTTTCATACTGTTCATGGGACTCTTAAGGCATGAATACTGAAGTGATTTGCGATTCTCTTCTCTAGTGAACCACATTTTGTCAGACCTGACAAAACCTCCACCTGTGCACTCCTGAAATTCCCATTTAAAAACTCTTGCCCCTGATCACCAAGGAGGAGCTGGTTCTTTGGTACATTAATCCTCTGTCTCCCCATACCTGCTGCTTTCCTCAATAAAGCTATCTTTAATTCTACCCCACACTTCTCTCTCAGTATTGGATTCTTGAGTAATGAGCAGCTGAAACCTGAGTTCAGTAACAAGAATAAATACTTCACTACAGAATATCTTCCTTTTTAAGCTTGTTTTCCCTTTTTCTCTGCTTTAGGGAGATTTCACTCCAGGAGCATCCTAAATATAGTAGCCCTTCCCTGTCTTACCTGAGCAGATCACAGAGGCAGTGTTGCCATGGGAACAGTCAGGACCACCCAGGGCAGTCACAGGGCATTGCCACAGGAAGGACTCAGTCCCTGAGCAGTGAAATCGGGCTTTCCACAGTTGATCCCTTCCTTCTGCTCCGTTTGGGGTGGAGATGGCGACGCCACAGCCGAGCTGCCGACAGACAACATTGGCATTGGCCAGACTCCAGTGGGAGGCACAGAGCGCTCTCCATCGTCCAGAAATGTTCATCTCCACCCGCCCCTCACACTGAGAGGTGCCATTTTTCATGAGCTGGATGTCTGTGTACACTGATAGAAAAAGACAGGATTTCAGCAAAGTCTTTTTTTTTTTTTTTTTTTTTAGCTGAAATGACTGTACATGGAGGTTAAGTCCTGGCATGCATCTCACCTGAACAGACAACCTGAGCAGCTCCACTGTGGTGACACCTGCCCCCTGGACAGGGCACTCTGGGGCAGACCCGGAGCTTGGGCTCCTCCCCCTCACACCTGAACTCTTCAGCCCAGACCCGGCCTTCTGACTCTCTGAAGGGCACATGTCCCAGGATAGACACAGCCTTGCCACATCCCAGCTCTGCACAAATGACCTGGGCAGTGGGGAGTGTGAAGTTCCCATCAGATACTGGGGTCCAGGCTTTTCCAGAATGCACTTCTACTCGCCCTGAGCAGGGTCCATCCCCTCCAGCCAGACGCACAAATCCTAAGAGAAACAAAGAACAAACCCAGTGAGTGTTCATGAAACTGGCTTGACAATTGGAAGCAACACCTCACAGGCAATGGTGTGAGAGCTTTTCTTTCCTGCAGTGAAATAAGATGGGATAAGAAGAGAGAATTTGACTGTCATTATCAAAATGCATTTTTCATGAGCAAGTTTCTGAAGAGATATCCAGAAGGATTGCAGGGTCAGTTTGGAATGGCTGAATCCTGAGAATATATATTGGTTAGGAATGTTAATTCCTATGTGGGGGCCTGGAAACTACAGTGCCCAAAGAAACTGCACAGTGGTAGACATTCAAACGGGTGCAGAGCTGAACTAACTGAGAGTGAAAAAAGACCATGGGATTCAAGAGGTTAGAGGCCTAAGAGCCAGAGAAGTTTAGAAGGTCATCCTGAGATTTCTGGGGATAGAATTTTGGCTAGTTTTCTCTCGGAGCCAATATTCAAGTCACTGAGGACAGGGAACATCATGCAGTCTGGATCTGAGGGCAGGCACTAGGTCACAATTAGGTAATCTAATTGTGAAAGAAGTTATTCACAGAAAAGTTTGGAAATGATGAAAGCTCACAGAGTCATAGGAGAGGGAGGGAATGGTCCTAGCCATTTTTCTTAAAAACCTAGGATTTATGAACACAACTGAGAGAAAGTGAAGTCTCAGTGGGATTATGCAAGACAACTGAGTTAGTTGATTATTTCAGACTAGACATGAGATACTTAGCAAATGTGGAGGAGTAATGATAGTTTAATATATTCTAACTCTATCTATATGGCGACTGCATATTCCTTTCCTATTTGTATTTCTGAGATAAGAAGCCGGCACGCTATAAAAAAGGAGAGTGAGAGGAAGAGAGCAGAGAGCAAGCAAGCCATATATATTTTAGCGATTTCTAAATTGCAAAAGACTCAATAGGGGGGAAAAAAAGACTCAATAGGGATGAAACATAGATTTGGAAACCAAATACTTGTTCAACAAGATTTTAACAACTTTTATCTCCGTGCTTCTCACATTTTCCACCTAACACTGCTACACTTTCCCATTTCCCCCAATGCAGAAATGAAGAAACAATCTTAAGAGCTACAAACAGATGGAAAGGAGCTCCAAAAGGAAAGAACTTCTGTAGGGAGTGAGATGGGGTGAGTTAAACAGGGAGTGGATGGAGTATGAAAGAGAGACCAAAAAAAAAGACTCATGTTCATGATTTCATCCTTCAGGGACCCTATTTGGATAGAGAAAAGGTAATCCAATGGGAAACAATCCCTGCACATCATAAAGAACAATTTTTTAAATAATTTGCATGGTTTCTGAGTGTGCTCATGGTTATTTATGTACATGGTGGAATTTCTCCTGGTAAAGGACTCTGATTGCATAAGTATGTGAACTTTGAAGTCTCAAAAAGAATGATGTAACAGAATGAAAATCTACTTTAGAGAGCAGGAGAGAACAGAAAAGACACCACAGAAATTAAATAATTGAAGGATTAGCTTGACCACTGATATAAGAATGAATGATGAAAGTGAGGATGATCTGCTTACTTTTTATTATTTATCCATTTCCATCTCCCCAGAGAGGCCCAGATTAGGACTCCTAGTCTCCTCTAGCTGGGAATTTGGTCACAGGCTACACATTCTAATTAAAGCATTTTTATTTAACTGGCTGTTTTTGTTCCTCAGTCACTCAGTTGTGTCTAACTCTTTGTGACCCCATGGACTGCAGCACACCAGGCTTCCCTGTTCTTCACTATCTCCCTGAGTTTACTCAAACTCATGTCCATTGAGTCAGTGATGCCATCCAACCATCTCATCTTCTGTTGTCCCCTTCTCCTCCGGTCTTCAACATTTCCCAGCCTCAGGGTCTTTTCCAATGAGTCAGTTCTTCTTATCATGTGGCCAAAGTATCAGAGCTTCAGCTTTAGCACCCATCCTTCCAATGAGTTATTCAGGGTTGATTTCCTTTAGGATTGACTGATTTGATCTCCTTGCTGTCCAAGGGACTCTGAAGAGTCTTTTCCAACACCACAGTTCAAAAGCATCAATTCTTCAGCGCTCAGCTTTCTTTATGATCCAACTCTCATGTCCATACATAACTACTGGAAAAAAACAACTTTGACTATATGGATGTTTGTCACAAAGGAATGTCTCTGTTTTTCAATAAGCTATCTAGGTTTGTCATAGCTTTTCTTCCAAGGAGAGAGCATCTTTTAATTTCATGACTGCAGTCACTGTCCACAGTGATATTGGGATCCCAGAAAATAAAGTCTGTCTCTGTTTTCATTTTTTCCTCATCTCTTTGCCATGAAGTGATTGGACTGGATGCCATGATATTAGTTTTTTGAATGTGGAGTTTCAAGCCAGCTTTTCACTCTTCTCTTTCACTTTCATCAAGAGGCTCTCCTCCGTTCCTCTTTACTTTCTGCCATTAGGTTTGTGTCATCTGCATATCTGAGGTTATTGATATTATTAATTAATTCCATGAGATTAAAAATTTAGAAAGAACAAGAAAGAAGTATTTCTTGTATTCTGGTTTATATACCCTGATACATGTGAAATATTCAAATATATGCTGAATAATCAATAAAGTCTTATATATATATCAGGATAGAGACTTCTGAGATATAGTATATCTTTTTTATTTTCTACTTGATTTTAAAATTTACAGGGAAGAATAAGTGTGTGACAATTTCAAGAAAAATAAATAGAAGGCTGATGTGAGTAAAGATATTAAATATAATAAAGATATATCCTTGCCTAGTCTCTTGCTGTGTACACACCTGTGTCCTTGGGCACACATAGCAACCTCCATACAACACCCGGCCCCTCAGTGCTGCTCAGAGAACCTCACAGTTGCCTTCATCAGCTCCCATTGCCATTCTCCTTCCTCCCAGCTACTATAAAACCTTTTCCACCTTCTTCAAAAATGATATTTGTCCACTTACTCCAAATAAGCCCCCAAATGCAATTCTCTTATATCATTGAAGTCATCAAATATAAACTATATAATCTCTTATCATAAAATAAAGAAATTCAAATTTTATTACCTCCACCTTTGACTTGTCAGCACATGGCTAAGTGTTCCTCCAAAGACTCATTTATACAGATATTTTAAAGGAAAAATTGGAGAGAGAGACTTTTCTAATAACAATGGAAGAATATATGACTCAGAGCATTTCATCAACAGTTCTCTACCATCAAAGAACTATGAACATTTATGTCTAAATTTGCAAAGGAAACTTGAAATCTGGCACAAATCCATAAGAATCTCTGATCTGTTAAATGATATCCTCTGTAGAGTTTCCCTCTATATAAGTAAATTATATCCTCCTATAGTAGGAGTAGCTTCCACTCATACTAACCTAGTGCAAAATAATGTCTCACACTCTTTGTATAGAAACAACTCCACCCAGGAAAGTACATCCTCATTTTTGTCCCTCCCTCTCATAGCCTTCCTGTGCAAAGAGAGTGTGTATGTGGCGGTTAGCAAATGTTTCACTCTTACAAAACATGAATTATGAAAAAAGTCATGAGGATTTATTTTAACTGGGAGAATAAATAAAGCTATATTAGTGTCAGGTAAGACCACTGGAGAAGAAAAGAATAGCAGAGCCTTGTAAGAGGAAAGTATATGAAACTCCTAGCTCACAGCTACTGTGCACTCAGGGAGGATGGGTAGTTGTCTCAGTCCTCTCTAGCCCACCCGTCCCCTATTGTCCCTCTGATCAGACACCAGCTTTCTTGGAACTTTCCATACTCCCAGCTGGTGGGCAATGAACTGATCATACCTGAGCAGATGACTCCTGCATCCTGGCTATGATCGCAGTAGTGCTTCCCCCAGCCCCGGGAAGGGCAGTTCCACACGTGGGACTCCTTTCCTGTGCACCTCACGTTGTCCAGCCAAATGGGCCCAGATCCTGCCCCAAAGGAGGAAGAGACAGTGGCATCAAGGGCTTCTTCACAGCCCAGCTGTCTGCACACCACGCGGGCATCGTTCAGGTCCCAGCGGTAATCACAGATGGTGCCCCAGGAGCCCTGGTCAAGGATCTCCACTCTCCCGGCGCAAGGACCATCCCCGTCCACCAGGCGGAGCTGTTTGCTGCCTGAGGAGAGAGAAATGGGACAATTTGGGCGTTGACCTGGGGAATGAGAAGGGTCTTCTGTCCTGTGGGACCCTCACCTGAGCAGTAAGGGGCGCTCTCCTCTGAGGCTGCAGACCCTGCTGATTCTGAAATGGAGTCATTGCACTGGGGCAGCAGCGGGGTCTGGTTTCTTATAGCAGTGGCAAGAGAATTAATAAGGTTGAAAAATAGGAGGAAAAAAACCCAGGAAATATTAAGTTGAAAACACTCTAAAGAGTAGCCTGAGACAGAAGGTGTTACAAGGTCATATCAGAGTTAACATTCTGATCTGTAGAGTTCTGCACAGCATCTGAGAAAAATTTACAGGAAATGTTGGTCTCTCTTCCCAGAGCAGTTAAATGAGTTCAGAGTCACAGGAATAAGCTGGCAGCTGGATGGATTCCTTACAAACCACACACACTTTGATGCCATTTACTTAAGAGTTAAAGGGGTTGATTAAAGGGAGTGGAGTCAGGAACTGGCCTCATCAGATGCCTCAGATAGCAGTCATGAATCCTCTACCATTAGAATCCTTCTCCTTGGTACAGTCATTCAGAACTGAAAAACAAATGGATTCTGAGATGTCTTGGTTTACCCCAGAATATATCACTTTTGGTTCTAAGCTTCAGACTTCAGATCTGGAAACTCAGCTTCAAAAAATGTGATCTTCTTGAGTGGATTAAACAATTTGTATGAGAGATGATTTCAGGTAACATTGATTGACATTGGCCAGATTCCACTGGGAATCAGAGAAGGTTCTTCTCCACCAAACATACAATCCCTCCTTGGACTTTGTGTCAAGAATCTCTGTTATTCAAATTTTGGAGTTATGTGATCTTGAGGAGGAAATAGTGTATATGTGTGCTTAGTTGCTTCAGTCATGTTCAACTCTTTAAGACCCTATGAACTGTACCTCACCAGGCTTCTCTACCCATGGGATTCTCCATGAAGAATAGTGGAGTGGGTTGCCATGCCCTCCTCCAGGGTATCATCCTGACCCAGCGATCTAACCAGTGTCTCCTGCATTGCAGGTGGATTCTTTACCGCTGAGCCACTGGTGAAGCCCTTCTGGTTCTATCACTGAGCAGAAATAAGTTATATTGCTGCTCTGAATGCCCTTGAACTAATAACATTAACAGACTCACTGTATTCTTCTCTCTTTTTATACATAAAAGTGACATAAAGAAAGGTTAAATAATGTCTATCAGTGCTGCACTTTAAGTAAATAATGAAGTAGAGAATTAAACCTAAAATTTTCCACTTCCAGGGAGAAAGGAGGAGTTCACAGCAGGCCAATTTGTCTTGCTGGGTCTTGCTGGATACAACTTTAAAAGCTTGAAAATGTTTTTTAAGAAACAGTAAATGTATTTGACATTTGCTAACACAACATGGACTAAATATGCTAAAATTCTAAAGAGTGGAGATTATTTCAATGTTAGTCCAGGATCTATAGCTTTTTTTTCTCTGTGGGAATTTGCCAATTCATTGCATAATTTAATGATTCAGAATCTGGGCTTGGGCAAGTAGAGGACTACTGTTGTGACAGGGAACCAGCATAATTTGGGAGTTACCTGGTGCTGGAGTGACAAAATTAGAGTCTTGAGGGCCTTTCTCACACAGCAGGTTTTCTCCTCAAAGATCTGCCCAGTATATAAGCTGTGAAGGGCAGGAAGCTAAAGAACTACATAAAAAGACTTGGAAAGCAGAGTCTTTCTCATTCTCTTGGGTACTGAGCTACCAAAGAATCTAGGCTCTGAACTGAAATCTCTTAAAGTCCATGTCACAGAGACAGAGAAATCAGAAGTGGACTGAGTGTTACAAGAACTGGAACCCATACTTGTTACAGTTCAATTTTAGGTTATATTTAGATGTTTGAATGTCATTTACCCCTTCCCCCTACCTGTCTAGCAAAGCAAAGGGTAAATCTTTACAGGAGTTAAAAAACGTATTGGGAACAGCTTACTTTTTCATATGTAATTTATAGTACTCAATAAAAAATAACATGACATTTGACAAGCTAGGATAACATGACAAATGATCAAAGTGAAAACAGAAAATAAGAGAATGCAAAGACACACATGATAGAAATGTTGGATTTGGCAGATAAGGATTTTAACTATGATTAATGTATTTAGGGGAAAAGAAAGGAGAGAATAAACAGGGAAAAAGATGAAAAAAATACCAAATAATCATTAATAAATAAAAATATCAAAGGAACCATTGCCAACCATAAAAAATGAATGAGTAAGTTAAAAGAATTTTAGATAGAACTCAGAATATAGTGACTTAGAGGAGTCCTAATGTGTTCCCTGGTGGCTCAGATGGTAAAAGCGTCTGCCTACAATGCAAGAGACCCGGGTTTGATCCCTGGGTCAGGAAGATCCCCTGGAGAAGGAAATGACAGCCCACTCCAGTACTCTTACCTGGAAAATCCCATGGACGGAGAAGCCTGGTAGGGTACAATACATGGGGTCACAAAGAGTCAGACAAGACTGAATGACTTCACTTTCACCTCTTTCAGAGGAGTCCTAAAGATGAGCGATGAGAAGCAGAAGAAAGAGGAGGAGGAGAGGGAAAAGAGATCTAGAGACAGAGAGACAGAACTACAGAAGTAATATATGAAGGTATAATGATAGATAATTAAAAAAAATAATAAATGGAAGAGTGTGAAAACCCCCACTCCTAGTAAAGCTGCTGAAAATCGAAAGGAAAAAGGGAAATCTGAAATAATAACAGATTTAAATAATACTAAAGGAAGAAAAAAAAGGAGTGAAAAGGGAACATAAAGCAGGTGGATCAATTAAGAAAACAGAAAGAGAAATTAATGGGAAAATGCCATTCACCTTTGCAATGAAAAGAATAATATACTTAGGAATAAATCTACCTAAAGAAACAAAAGACCTATATATAGAAGACTATAAAACACTGATGAAAGAAATCAAAGATGACACAAATCGGTGGAGAAATATACCATGTTCATTGATTGGAAGAATCAATATAGTGAAAATTATATACTCCCCAAAGCAATCTATATATTCAATGCAATCCCTATCAAGCTACCAGTGGTATTGGTAGAACAAATAATTTCACAATTTATATGGAAATACAAAAAATCTTGAATAGACAAAGCAATCTTGAGAAAGAAGAATGGAACTGGAAGAATCAACCTGTCTGACTTTACTATACCACAAAGCTACAGACAGAAGTTCATGACACTATACAGGAGACAGGGATCAAGATCATCCCCAAGAAAAAGAAATGCAAAAAAGCAAAATGGCTGTCTGAGAAGGCCTTACAAATAGCTGTGAAAAGAAGAGAAGCAAAAAGCAAAGGAGAAAAGGAAAGATATACCCATTTGAATACAGAGTTCCAAAGAATAGCAAGGAGAGATAAGAAAGCCTACCTCAGTGATCAATGCAAAGAAATAGAGGAAAACAACAGAATGGGAAAGACTAGAGATCTCTTCAAGAAAATTAGAGATACTAAGGGAACATTTCATGCAAAGATGGGCTCTATAAAGGACAGAAATGGTATGGACCTAACAGAAGCAGAAGATATTAAGAAGAGGTGGCAAGAATACACAGAAGAACGGTACAAAAAAGATCTTCACGACCCAGATAATCACAATGTCTGATCACTCAACTAGAGCCAAACATTCTGGAATGTGAAGTCAAGTGGGCCTTAGGAAGCATCACTACGAACAAAGCTAGTGGAGGTGATGGAATTCCAGTTGAGCTATTTCAAATCCTAAAAGATGATGCTGTGAAAGTGCTGCACTCAATATGTCCATAAATTTAGAAAACTCAGCAGTGGCCACAGGACTGGAAAGAGTCAATTTTCATTCCAATCCCAAAGAAAGGCAATGCCAAAGAATGCTCATATTATTGCACAATTGCACTCATCTCACACACTAGTAAAGTAATGCCCCAAATTCTCCAAGCCAGGCTTCAACAGTACATGGACCATGAAATTTCAGATGTTCAAGTTGCATTTAGAAAAGGCAAAGGAACCAGACATCAAATTGCCAATATCTGCTGGATCATTGAAAAAGCAAGAGTTCCAGAAAAATATCTATTTCTGCTTTAATGACTATGCCAAAGCCTTTGACTGTGTGGATCACAATAAACTGTGGAAAATTCTTCAAGAGATGGGAATACCAGACCATCTGACCTGCCTGTTGAGACACCTTATGCAGGTCAGGAAGCAACAGTTAGAACTGGATATGGAACAACAGACTGGTTCCAAATAGGAAAAGGAGTATGTAAAGACTATATTCTCCCCCTGCTTATTTAACTTATATGCAGAGTACATGATGAGGAACACTGGGCTAGAGGAAGCACAAGCTGGAATCAAGATTGCTGGGAGAAATATCAATAACCTCAGATATGCAGATGACACCACTCTTATGGCAGAAAGTGAAGGAGAACTAAACAGCCTCTTGATGAAAGTGAAAGAGGACAGTGAAAAAGTTGGCTTAAAATTCAACATTCAGAAAACTAAGATCATGCTATATGGTCCCATCACTTCATGGCAAATAGATAGGGAAACAGTGGAAACAGTGGCTGACTTTATTTTGGGGGTCTCCAAAATCACTGCAGATGATGATTGCAGCCATGAAATTAAAGACGCTTACTCCTTGAATGGAAAGTTATGACCAACCTAGACAGCATATTAAAAAGCAGAGACATTACTTTGTTAACAAAGGTCCATCTAGTCAAGGCTATGGTTTTTCCAGGAGTCATGTATGGATGTGAGAGTTGGAATATAAAGAAAGCTGAGCACCGAAGAATTGATGCTTTTGAACTGTGGTGTTGGAGAAGACTCTTCAGAGTCTTTTGAACTGCAAGGAGATCCAATCAGTCCATCCTAAAGGAGATCAGTCCTGGGTGTTCATTGGAAGGTCTGAGGTTGAAGCTGAAGCTCCAGTACTTTGGCCACCTGATTCTAAGAACTGATTTATTTGAAAAGATCCTGATGCTGGGAAAGATTGAGGACAGGAGGAGAAGGGGACAACAGAGGATGAGATGGTTGGATGGCATCACTGACTCAATGGACATGAGTTTGAGTAAACTCCAGGAGTTGGTATGGACAGAGAGGCCTGGTGTGCTGTAGTTTATGGGGTTGCAAAGAGTCAGACACAACTGAACAACTGAACTGAACTGAACAAAGGTACATTCATCAAGACACTATGATACTGGCACAAAGAAATAAATATAGATCAGTGGAACAAAATAGAAAGCCCAGAGGTAAATCCATACACCTATGGACACCTTATCCTTGACAAAGCAGGCAAGAATATACAATGGAGAAAAGACAATCTCTTTAAAAAGTGGTGCTGGGAAAACTGGTCAACCATCTGCAAAAGAATGAAACTAGAACACTTTCTAACACCATACACAAAAGTAAACTCATGATGGATTAAAGATCTAAATATAAGACCAGAAACTGTAAAACTCCTAGAGGAAAACATAGACAAAACACTCTCTGACATAAATCACAGCAAGATCCTCTATGACCCACCTCCCTGAGTGATGGAAATAGAAGGAAAAGTAATCAAATGTGACATAATTAAACTTAAAAGTTTTTGCACAACAAAGGAAACTATAAGCAAGGTGAAAAGACAGTCTTCAGAATGGGAGAAAATAATAGCAAATGAAGCAACTGACAAAGAATTAATCTCAAAAATATACAAACAGCTCATGCAGTGCAATACCAGAAAAATAAATGATCCAATCAAAAAATGGGCCAAAGAACTAAACAGACATTTCTCCAAAGAAGACATACAGATAGCTAACAAACACATGAAAAGATGTTCAACATCACTCATTATCAGAAAAATGCAAATCAAAACCACAGTGAGGTACCATCTCACACCAGTCATAATGGCTGCTATCCAAAAGTCTACAAGCAATAAGTGCTGGAGAAAGTGCAGAGAAAACGGAACCTTCTTACCCTGTTGGTAGGAATGCAAACTAGTATAGCCACTATGGAGAACAGTGTGGAGATTCCTTAAAAAACTGGAAATAGAACTGCCATACGACCCAGCAATCCCACTGCTGGGCATACACACCGAGGAAACCAGAAACGAAAGAGACACATGTACTTCAGTGTTCATCGCAGCACTGTTTATAATAGCCAGGACATGAAAGTAACCTAGATGTCCATCGGCAGATGAATGGATAAGAAAACTGTGATACACATACACAATGGAATATTATTCAGCCATTAAAAAGAATGCACTTGAATCAGTTCTAACGAGGGGGATGAAACTGGAGCCTATTATACAGAGTGAAGTAAGTCAGACAGAAAAACACCAATACTGTATATTAATGCATATATATGGAACTTAGAAAGATGGTAACAATGACCCTATATGCAAGACAGCAAAAGAGAAACAGATATAAAGAACAGACTTTTGGACACTGTGGGAGAAGGCGAGGGTCAGATGATTGAAGAGAATAGCAATGAAACATGTATATTACTGTATGTGAAATAGATCACCAGTTCAAGATTGATGCATGAAACAGGGCACTCAAAGCTGGTGCACTGGGACAACCCTGAGGGAGGGGTTGGGGAAGGAGGTGGGAGGGGGTTCAGGATGGGGACACATGTACACCCATGGCTGATTCATGTCTCTGTATGGGAAAAACCACTACAATATTGTAAAGTAATTAGCCTCCAATAAAAATAAATAAATAAATTTTTTAAAGCAAATGGTAGATACCAACACATCAATATCAGTAATTGCATTTACAGTAAATAGATTAAGATAAAACAAAACTGACATAGATGTTCCTTGCATAATGCTCACCTTATATTATGAAAGCAAAGAAAGGTTGAAAGTAAAATGATGGAAAAAATGTACTAACTGTAAGAAAACTGGAGTAGCTATACCAATGTCCCAGAAAGTAGACTTTAAGCCAAGATATATTAATTGAATTAAAGAGGGAGGGGAGGAGCCAAGATGGCGGAGGAGTAGGACGGGGAGACCACTTTCTCTCCTACAAATTCATCAAAAGAATATCTGAACGCAGAGTAAACTTCACAAAACAACTTCTGATCACTAGCTGAGGTCATCAGGCACCCAGAAAAGCAGCCCATTGTCTTCAAAAGGAGGTAGGACAAAATATAAAAGATAAAAAGTGAGACAAAAGAGCTAAGGACGGAGATCCGTCCCGGGAAGGGAGCCTTTAGAGGACGTTTCCAGACACCGGGAAACCCTCGCACTGGCGGGTCTGGGGGAAGTGTTTGAATCTAGGAGGGCAACCTGACTGGGAGGGAAACAATAAATAAAACCCACAGATTACCTGCCTAAAAGCAACTCTCAGCAGAGAAGTACCCCAGACACCCGCATCCACCACCAGCAAGTGGGGGCGGCATGGAGAGGAGCGGGCGGCATTGCTTGGGGTAGGGTCCGGGCCTGAGTACCCTGAGGACAATCGGAGGGAGCTTTTGTGAGTTGCCAACTTGAACTGTGGGAGAGCAAAAGAGAGAGAGAAAATTAACCAGCCCGAACACGCTCCCGGCAGTTTGCAGAACAAAGGGACAGAGAAAGTCCAGAGAAGAGCTCGCAGACTGCGGACCGGCCCTGACCCGCCGGAGGCGGGAGCAGGTCTCGGTGAGACACAGGGCGCAGGCACCCGACCGGCGCGGGTGGGGACTGGGGCTGGGGACGCAAAGGGCAGAAGGCGCACGCACCGACTGGCGCCGGGGGAAACCGAGATTGGGACCGTGGAAGGGAGTGGGCGCGCCGCACCCGGGGAAAGTGCGCCTGTCAAGCCCCTGGCTGCCTGGACCGCTCTGACGGGGAAGGCACAAGAGCTGACGCAGCCTTTTGTTCCGCGCTTTTGTGGAACACCCGAGGGCTGGAGCTGCGCGCAGCCCGGGGCGCACTCCATATGGAGCAGCCGGGAGCCTGAGCAGCGCAGACGGAGAAAGTAGCGCCAGCCCCTCCCCGCAGCGCCAGCCCCTCCCCGCAGCGCGACAGAACTAGCTACCTGAATAAGAGTCCACCTCCGCCCGCCTGTGTCAGGGCGGAAATGAGGCTCTGAAGAAACCGGCAAACAGAAGCCAAATAAACAAAGGGAACCGCTTCAGAAGGGACCGGTGCAACAGATTAAAATCCCTGTAGAAAACACCGCTTACACCGGAAGGGGCCTGTAGATATCGAGAAGTGTAAGCTGGAATGAGGAGATATCTGAAACTGAGCCGAACCCACACTGACCGCAACAGCTCCAGAGAAATTCCTAGATATATTTTTACTTTTTTTTTTTTAAGTAAGAAAATAAAAAAATTTTTTTATTTTTTCTTTTTTATTTTTTCTCTTTTATTTTCCTATAAAATTCCCTATTACTCCCCCATTACTCTTTAACTTTCATTTTCATAGATTTTTACGATTTTTTTAATTAGGGAAAATTCTTTTTTTTTTTTCCTCCTTTTTCTCTTCTATTTTCTATTTTTCTTTTTCTCTTATTTCTTTTAAAGTCCTCTAGTACTCCTCTACTAGTCCTCAATTTTCATTTTCAATACACTATACCCTTACCAAAAAAAAAAAAAAGAAGAGAAGCCCTATTTTTAAACTGAACTTCATATATATTTTTAAAATTTTTTGTGTGTGTTTTGGTTTTTGTTTTTGATATAGTATTTTTAAGAGTCTAACCTCTACTCTAGATTTTTAATTTTTGTTTTTCAGTATATGATATAAATTGTGGACATTTAAGAATCCAATATTCAGTTCCCATTTTTATTCAGGAGTGTGTTGATTATTCTCTCCCAATCTTGACTCTCTGTTTTCTACCTCAGAACACCTCTATTTCCTCCTTTCCCCTTCTCTTCCCAATCCAATTCTGTGAATCTTTGTGGGTTTCTGGGCTACGGAGAACACTCTGGGAACAGACAACTGCATAGATCTGTCTCTCTCCTCTTGAGTCCCCCTTTTTCTCCTCCTGCTCATCACTATCTCCCTCCTCCCTCTCCTCTTCTTCATGTAACTCTGTGAACCTCTCTGGGCATCCCTAATGGGGGAGAATCTTTTTGCCATTAACCTAGAAGTTTTCTTATCAGTGCTGTATAGTTGGAGAAGTCCTGAGACTACAGGAAGAATAAAACTAAAATCCAGAGACAGGAGACTTAAGCCCAAAACCGGAGAACACCAGAAAACTCCTGACTACATGGAACTTTAAGTAATAAGTGACCATCCAAAAGCCTCCATACCTACACTGAAACCAACCACCACCCAAGAGCCAATAAGTTTTAGAGCAAGACATACCATGCAAATTCTCCAGCAACACAGGAACATAGCCCTAATCGTCAACATACAGGCTGCCCAAGGTCACACCTAACACATAGACCCATCCCAAAACTCATTACTGAGCACTCCATTGCTCTCCAGAGAGAAGAAATCAAGTTCCATGCACCAGAACACCAACGCAAACTTCCCTAACCAGGAAACCTTGACAAGCCAATCGTCTAACCCCACCCATTGGGTAAAACCTCCACAATAAAAAGGAACCACAGACCTCCAGAATACAGAAAGGCCACTCCAGACACAGCAATCTAAACAAGATGAAAAGGCAAAGAAATACCCAACAGGTAAAGGAACATGAAAAATGTTCACCAAGTCAAACAAAAGAGGAGGAGATAGGGAATCTACCTGAAAAAGAATTTAGAATAATGATAATAAAAATGATCCAAAATCTTGAAAACAAAATGGAGTTACAGATAAATAGCCTGGAGACAAAGATTGAAAAGATGCAAGAAATGTTTAATAAAGACCTAGAAGAAATAAAAAAGAGTCAATTAAAAATGAATAATGTAATGAATGAGATCAAAAACACTCTGGAGGGAACCAAGAGTAGAATAACGGAGACAGAAGATAGGATAAGCGAGGTAGAAGATAAAATGGTGGAAATCAATGAAGCAGAGGGGAAAAAAGAAAAAAGGATCAAAAGAAATGAGGACAACCTCAGGGACCTCTGGGACAATGTGAAACGCCCCAACATTCGAATCATAGGAGTCCCAGAAGAAGAAGACAAAAAGAAAGGCCATGAGAAAATACTCGAGGAGATAATAGCTGAAAACTTCCCTAAAATGGGGAAGGAAATAGCCACCCAAGTCCAAGAAACCCAGAGAGTCCCAAACAGGATAAACCCAAGGCGAAACACCCCAAGACACATATTAATCAAATTAACAAAGATCAAACACAAAGAACAAATATTAAAAGCAGCAAGGGAGAAACAACAAATAACACACAAAGGGATCCCCATAAGGATAACAGCTAATCTATCAATAGAAACCCTCCAGGCCAGAAGGGAATGGCAGGACATACTGAAAGTAATGAAAGAGAATAACCTACAACCTAGATTACTGTACCCAGCAAGGATCTCATTCAGATATGAAGGAGAATTCAAAAGCTTTACAGACAAGCAAAAGCTGAGAGAATTCAGCACCACCAAACCAGCTCTTCAACAAAGGCTAAAGGATCTTCTCTAGACAGGAAACACAGAAAGGCTGTATAAACATGAACCCAAAACAACAAAGTAAATGGCAACGGGACCACACCTATCAATAATTACCTTAAATGTAAATGGGTTGAATGCCCCAACCAAAAGACAAAGATTGGCTGAATGGATACAAAAACAAGACTCCTATATATGCTGTCTACAAGAGACCCACCTCAAAACAAGAGACACATACAGACTAAAAGTGAAGGGCTGGAAAAAAATATGTCACGCAAACGGAGACCAAAAGAAAGCAGGAGTCACAATACTCACATCAGATAAAATAGACTTTCAAATAAAGGATGTGAAAAGAGACAAAGAAGGACACTACATAATGATCAAAGGATCAATCCAAGAAGAAGATACAACAATTATAAATATATATGCACCCAACATAGGAACACCGCAATATGTACGGCAAATGCTAACAAGTATGAAAGAGGAAATTAATAGTAACACAATAATAGTGGGAGACTTTAATACCCCACTCACAACTATGGATAGATCAACTAAACAGAAAATTAACAAGGAAACACAAATCTTAAATGACACAATGGACCAGCTAGACCTAATTGATATCTATAGGACATTTCACCCCAAAACAATCAACTTCACCTTTTTCTCAAGTGCACACGGAACGTTCTCCAGAATAGATCACATCCTGGGCCATAAATCTGGTCTTGGAAAATTCAAAAAAATTGAAATCATTCCAGTCATCTTTTCTGACCACAGTGCAGTAAGATTAGATCTCAATTACAGGAATAAAATGGTTAAAAATTCAAACATATGGAGGCTAAATAACACACTTCTGAATAACCAACAAATCATAGAAGAAATCAAAAAAGGAATCAAAATATGTATAGAAATGAATGAAAATAAAAACACAACAACCCAAAACCTATGGGACACTGTAAAAGCAGTGCTAACAGGAAGGTTCATAGCATTACAGGCTTACATCAAGAAACAAGAAAAAAGCCAAATAAATAACCTAACTTTACACCTAAAGCAATTAGAGAAGGAAGAAATGAAGAACCCCAGGGTTAGCAGAAGGAAAGAAATCTTAAAAATTAGGGCAGAAATAAATGCAAAAGAAACTAAAGAGACCATAGCAAAAATCAACAAAGCTAAAAGCTGGTTTTTTGAAAAAATAAAATTGACAAACCATTAGCAAGACTCATTAAGAAACAAAGAGAGAAGAACGAAATTAACAAAATTAGAAATGAAAATGGAGAGATCACAACAGACAACACTGAAATACAAAGGATCATAAGAGACTACTACCAGCAGCTCTATGCCAATAAAATGGACAACTTGGAAGAAATGGACAAATTCTTAGAAAAGTATAACCTTCCAAAACTGAACCAGAAAGAAATAGAAGATCTTAAGAGACCCATCGCAAGCAAGGAAATTGAAACTGTAGTCAGAAATCTTCCAGCAAACAAAAGCCCAGGACCAGATGGCTTCACAGCTGAATTCTACCAAAAATTTAGAGAAGAGCTAACACCTATCTTACTCAAACTCTTCCAGAAAATTGCAGAGGAAGGTAAACTTCCAAACTCATTCTATGAGGCCACCATCACCCTAATTCCAAAACCAGACAAAGATGCCACAAAAAAAGAAAACTACAGGCCAATATCACTGATGAACATAGATGCAAAAATCCTTAACAAAATTCTAGCAAACAGAATCCAACAACATATTAAAAAAATCATACACCACGACCAAGTGGGCTTTATCCCATGAATGCAAGGATTCTTTAATATCTGCAAATCAATCAATGTAATACACCACATTAACAAATTGAAAGATAAAAACCATATGATGATCTCAATAGATGCAGAGAAAGCCTTTGACAAAATTCAACACTCATTTATGATTAAAACTCTCCAGAAAGCAGGAATAGAAGGAACATACCTCAACATAATAAAAGCTATATATGACAAACCCACAGCAAGCATCACCCTCAATGGTGAAAAATTGAAAGCATTTCCCCTGAAATCAGGAACAAGACAAGGGTGCCCACTCTCACCACTACTATTCAACATAGTGTTGGAAGTTTTGGCCACAGCAATCAGAGCAGAAAAAAAAGTAAAAGGAATCCAGATAGGAAAAGAAGAAGTGAAACTCTCTCTGTTTGCAGATGACATGATCCTCTACATATAAAACCCTAAAGACTCTTCCAGAAAATTACTAGAGCTAATCAATGAATATAGTAAAGTTGCAGGATATAAAATTAACACACAAAAATCCCTTGCATTCCTATATACTAAAAATGAAAAAACAGAAAGAGAAATTAAGGAAACAATACCATTCACCATTGCAACAAAAAGAATAAAATACTTAGGAGTATATCTACCTAAAGAAACAAAAGACCTATACATAGAAAACTATAAAACACTGATGAAAGAAATTAAAGAGGACACAAACAGATGGAGAAACATACCATGCTCATGGATTGGAAGAATCAATATTGTCAAAATGGCTATTCTACCCAAAGCAATCTATAGATTCAATGCAATCCCTATCAAGCTACCAATGGTATTTTTCACAGAACTAGAACAAATAATTTCACAATTTGTATGGAAATACAGAAAACCTCGAATAGCCAAAGTAATCTTGAGAAAGAAGAATGGAACTGGAGGAATCAACCTGCCTGACTTCAGACTGTACTACAAAGCCACAGTCATCAAGACAGTATGGTACTGGCACAAAGACAGAAATATAGATCAATGGAACAGAACAGAAAGCCCAGAGATAAATCCACGAACTTATGGACACCTTATCTTTGACAAAGGAGGCAAGGATATACAATGGAAAAAAGACCTCTTTAACAAGTGGTGCTGGGAAAACTGGTCAACCACTTGTAAAAGAATGAAACTAGAACACTTTCTAACACCATACACAAAAATAAACTCAAAATGGATTAAAGATCTAAATGTAAGACCAGAAACTATAAAACTCCTAGAGGAGAACATAGGCAAAACACTCTCCGACATAAATCACAGCAAGATCCTTTATGACCCACCTCCCAGAATATTGGAAATAAAAGCAAAACTAAACAAATGGGACCTAATGAAACTTAAAAGCTTTTGCACTACAAAGGAAACTATAAGTAAGGTGAAAAGACAGCCCTCAGATTGGGAGAAAATAATAGCAAATGAAGAAACAGACAAAGGATTAATCTCAAAAATATACAAGCAACTATTGAAGCTCAATTCCAGAAAAATAAATGACCCAATCAAAAGATGGGCCAAAGAACTAAACAGACTTTTCTCCAAAGAAGACATACAGATGGCTAACAAACACATCAAAAGATGCTCAACATCACTCATTATCAGAGAAATGCAAATCAAAACCACAATGAGGTACCATTACACGCCAGTCAGGATGGCTGCTATCCAAAAGTCTACAAGCAATAAATGCTGGAGAGGGTGTGGAGAAAAGGGAACCCTCTTACACTGTTGGTGGGAATGCAAACTAGTACAGCCGCTATGGAAAACAGTGTGGAGATTTCTTTAAAAACTGGAAATAAAACTGCCATATGACCCAGCAATCCCACTTCTGGGCATACACACTGAGGAAACCAGATCTGAAAGAGACACATGCACCCCAATGTTCATCACAGCACTGTTTATAATAGCCAGGACATGGAAACAACCTAGATGCCCATCAGCAGACGAATGGATAAGGAAGCTGTGGTACATATACACCATGGAATATTACTCAGCCATTAAAAAGAATTCATTTGAATCAGTTCTAATGAGATGGATGAAACTGGAGCCCATTATACAGAGTGAAGTAAGCCAGAAAGATAAAGAACATTACAGCATACTAACACATATATATGGAATTTAGAAAGATGGTAATGACAACCCTATATTCAAAACAGAAAAAGAGACACAGAAGTACAGAACAGACTTTTGAACTCTGTGTGAGAAGGTGAGGGTGGGATGTTTTGAAAGAACAGCATGTATATTATCTATGGTGAAACAGATCACCAGCCCAGGTGGGATGCATGAGACAAGTGCTCGGGCCTGGTGCACTGGGAAGACCCAGAGGAATCGGGTGGAGAGGGAGGTGGGAGTGGGGATCGGGATGGGGAATACGTGTAAATGTATGGCTGATTCATATCAATGTATGACAAAACCCACTGAAAAAATAAATAAATAAATAAAGGAAAAAAAATAAAGAGGGAATTTTCATGATTATAATGAGATGCACCCTTAATAAAGATATTGTAGACAAAAAAATTCAAGAAAGGTAACAGAACATAGCTTTGAAATATACTTGACAGATTGAAAAAAAAGAAATAGACAAAATAACAGTCAAAATTTGAGATTATTACTGTATCTTTTTCAGTAGCATACAGAACAAACATTTAAAAAAAAGAATACAGTAGATGTAGAACAACATAACTATCACATTTAACTAAGTAACTTATAGAGCAATGTATCCAACAATGCAAGGGTGCACATTACTGTAAATGCACTAGAAACATTTACCACAATGACCATATAATAGGACAAAATCTTTCACTCTTTGAATTCACACAGCATATTTACTCTGACCACAGTGGAATAGAATTAAGAAATTAATAAGAAAATATTGTTAGCCATTCCTATTTGGGGAAATTCAGCAACACCCTTCCAAAAAAAAACACCTGAATCTGGGAATAAATTTAAAACTTATAAAATATTGTGAAATAAAGATAATAAAGATTGATAATAATGATAATGAACACAAAATAATGATATGATAATAAATTCTTCTAATGAAATCCAAGTAGTCCTTAAGGGAAATTTACACCCAAGATTTAGGGAAGAGGAAAGAGTGAAAAAAATGTAACCTTCTAATTAAGAAACTAGGAGATGAGAAAGTTTAAAGGATGTAGAATGTTGGGGTTAATTTAAAAAGGAATAAAAATTAATGGAAAAGAAGTTAAGCATAAGATAGAAAACATAGAAGAAAGCACTTTAAACATGGCTCATTGAAAATTGATGAACACTGAGCAATACTTAAGAAGAGCAGAGAGACAATGAAGTTAACAATCCCAAGAGTGAGAAGGGACATCACTATGAATCATACAGATTTTTTGGCCATGGTAAAATAAATTCAAAATAAATAAATTCAAAATAAGGTTTTGAATAGTCTTTAGTGAAACTGCAAAATTCTTTGCATGGAATAAAACTTAGTTCAATCTTGTTTTGAGATGAAGAATGGCATTTGAAAGTATTAATGTACAACAAATAGGATTAGATAAGTAAGTTATGATTCAATGACATGGGATGACTGAAATACTGGCAACCATATAAATGGCATAGAAGATATTTTAATGAACAAAAAGAAATTTAAAATACATTATTTTGAAAGTGGATATAAAATGGTATTGGAAGAAAAGTTATGACCAACCTAGAGAGCATATTAAAAAGCAGAGACATTACTTTGCCAACAAACTTCCGTCTAGTCAAGGCTACAGTTTTTCCATTAGTCATGTATGGATGTGAGAGTTGGACTATAAACAAAACTGAGCACCAAAGAACTGAGGCTTTTGAACTGTGGTGTTGGAGAAGACTCTTGAGAGTCCCTTGGACTTCAAGGAGATCCAACCAGTCCTTTCTAAAGGAAATCAGTCCTGACTATTCATTGGAAGGACTGATGCTGAAGCTGAAGCTTCAATACTTTGGCTACCTGATGCGAAGAACTGACTCATTGGAAAAGACCCTGATACTGGGAAAGATTGAAGGTAGGAGGAGAAGCAGATGACAGAGGATGAGATGGTTGGATAGCATCACTGACTCAATGGACATGAGTTTGAGTAAGCTCCGGGAGCTGGTGATGGACAGGGAAACTTGGCGTGCTGCAGTCCATGGGGTCGCAAAGATTCAGACACGACTGAGTGACTGAGTTGAACTGATGATCCAGTCGTGTGTGTGTGTGTAGGGACTGAGATTTAATGCAGAGATTGTGTTCAGAAAGAATGTAAAGGGAGCTGGTATATCCTGCCTTGTACTTTAGAGACAAGTGCAAGCTCAGAAGATATTTAATGCTCTTTGGAATGATCATACCAAAGTTGAAACTGACAAGCATATGGGGGCAAACTCATGTGAACTGAGTTTCTTAGTATGTGAATATGTGCCTTAATAATATGATTCTACAGAGCATTCTCTCTGAGGAAACATGCTTGTTTGAGTGAACTGTGATTTCTCCTTAGCCTAATGAGAAATTCCTTCATTGTGCTCGTAGCTGGAGAGGCCAAAACGGAATCAGAGAGCCAATTTTATATTTCACTCAGAGAGTCTACCTCTATTCTTAACAGCCTGCAAAGCCTGAAAAAATGACAACCACCATTATAATATGTCCCAAACCCAAGGAACCGGAAGTTTTGTTTTGGGGGTTTTTTAAAGATTTTTTTTGACGTGGATCTATTACAATATTCCTGTTATTATCTTCTGGTTTTTTTGTTTTTGTTTTTGTTTTGGCTGTGAGGTATGTGAGATCTTAACTCCCCAACTGGGGATCGAACCTGCACTCCTTGCATTAGAAGATGAAATCTTAACCCCTGGGATGATGAAATCGTAACACCAAGGATGTCCCCAACTAGAATTTGAAAGAAATATAGCAAGGGAGTGAAGAACAGAACTTCTTGTTCCTTTGGGGAGGAGTGGAGTTTCCCAAGGGAGAGAGACAGAGACTTCTGACAGCATTGGGGGGAGGGGGTGGCTTGAAATAAAGAGGGAATGTGGGATCAGGAAGGCTTGGAGAGATGGGCTTTACTAAAGCAGCCAGGAGCAAGGGCTAACCTGGAAAAGCTGACTTTCCAGGCATGTGACTAGCTCATTCTAATTGCAGGAACTCAAAGCAGGTGTCTTGGACTCTCCTGATTTAAGGGCACAGTGAAGACCAACTTTAGTACAGTGTCTGTGGGAATGACAAGTGAGAATATTCACCCCAGGGACATTCACAAACACAGAGTTCTTGCTAAATATCTGATCCATTAAGATGTCACAGAACAAGCTTGTGCCCTCCACTGAGACAGGGAAAAACTGACCTGCCTCAGTGGGGAACATTGTCAAGTCTCTAAGACTAAATCCCTCTTCTGGCTTCAATGCATCAGTCCATTGATGGCACCTACATTTGGTGTTAGTTTTTTTTCCTTTGCACAGCGAGGTTGGAGGACCACTGATCCAAGAGGTAGGAAGGGAAACTATTACAGGCAGGAAGACAGAGTCCTGCCGAATCCTATGCTGGGGAAAGACTACAGAAAAGCAGAAACATGTCTGAGCTGTGGGTTGTTTGTGGGGAAGAAAAAGAAACTCAGAGTTCGAATGCAAATGCAGGGTTATCCGGAGGTGTGATTACAGTTTCCACTGAGAGGGCTTTACTCATAGAAAGGAAGATTACCATATTTGCCCTCACCATATATACATACACACATATCATCACCACCATTACCATTGCTACCACTAAATCCAGCAGTCTAGCATAGAGAGTGTAGTTCTATGGAAAGTGAAGTGAAAGTATTAGTCATTTAGTCATGTCCAACTCTTTGCGACCCCATGGACTGTAGCCCACCATAGAATTCTCCAGGCAAGAATACTGGAGTGGGTTGCCATTTCCTACTCCAGGGGATCTTCCCCTCACAGGGATCAAACCCAGGTCTCCTGCACTGCAGGCAGATTCTTTACCATCTGTGCCACCAGGGAAGTTCTATGGACCCCTATCTAAAAAATCAACTTCCACTGGGCAGATTTATTTCTGTTCACACATTTAGCCTATAAATACTCTTCCAATTCACCTTTACCCATTCCCTTATCTCACATATACAGAAACACAGACATGCACACACATATGTATGTTGTTGTTTAGTCGTTAAGTCGTGTCTGACTCTTTGTGACCCCATGAACTATAGCCCACCAGGCTCCTCTATCCATGGTATTTCCCAGGCAAGAACACTGGAGTGAGTAGCTGTTCCCTTCTTTAGGGGATCTTACCGACCCAGAGATCAAACCTGCATCTCCTGCATTGGCAGGCAGATTCTTTATCACTGAGCCACCGGGAAGTCCACACATATGTATGCATACACTCAAAGCATACATACATAAACACACATGTGCACACACACACACATGTCCACAGTCTAAAAGATCCGAAATACTGAACTGGTGGGGAGAGGTGTAAGATAAAGTATGAGAAAGACAGATCAGGGACCCAGACAGAGGCAGTCCCTCAGCCATAATCCATTAGAGGAAAACTGAGAAGTGGTCAGACATTTTCTGAGCTGTTAGGTGTACTTGGGGAGGACTAAAGACACAGAGTTAGGTCTGTGAATAGAATTTATATCTCTGCAGCATATTACTGCTTAACTTGAAAAACTGAGGCCCGAGGGAGAAAAATCAGCACTCACTGTCACTAAGGATCACATTTGGTCAAAACCAAATGGTCAACAAATAGAAAGGTATTGTCGCTACAGTCCCACGGATCATTTCTCTAGAATCTTATGGCTAATCCAGTGTGTCTGCTGAATTTAAGAACACTTACCTTGAGCACGCGATAGGATGCTAAAGAGCAGACAGACAAGTCCCTGGAGAAAGCAGTGTCCGTTCATGGTTCTCTGATCCTCTTGTCTTTGGGTAACAGCTTCAGTTTCCCCAAACTACATGAGGGGTCCTCTGGGCCCTTAATGGAGGCTCTCACACCAGGAAGGGGTTCATATAGTCCCATCCCCTGACACTGCCATCTTCCGAGCCAATAGAAATGCTTCTTAACATCTTCTCTGCCATCAGACGCTATATAAAAGGAAACTTTCTGAAGTTCAAACACCAATTAGATGCCGAATCTTGAATATCTCCTTATATGAGATGCAAGGTTATCTGACGTCAGGTGTCATTCTGTTCGTTAAGCTGATGCAGAAAAGCCGTGTTTTAAAAAAAAAAAAAAAAGTGGCTTTCTTTTTCTCCATGCCAGGTGTCTGGCTCAATGGCTTGTTCAGCTCAGCTGGTGGGGTCAGCCAGAAACACTGTTTCTGGGTCAGTTCTACCTCCTCTACCTCCTCAGGAACCCTGGGAAAGATGACTTTTGTTTCATTGGGCAGAGGTCTGCAGTGTCAAGTGACTGACATATTGTGGCTGCAAAGAAACTAAGTAACTAATGGAGAGAACAAAAGGTCATGTGAGCACAAAATGGGGATAAGAAAGGTGAAAAATTCTTAAGTAAATGAAAAAAAAGTGAGATGAACATCAAGGGGACCAGATTACTGACTTCATAGGGTGAGTCTTTCCCTGCTTCCATTTCTACTTGATGAATGGAAGCCTCATAAAGATCCAGGGCTCCAGAGACTCCTGAACAGGCCTGCCCTTTTCCTGAAAACCAGTATGCCTTTCCTGTTCTCCATGTAAAGGATAGTCTTCTCTTCTCTACATTGAATCAGTTGTGACCTCATTTCATCCTAAAGAATCGACTTCAGCCCCCAGTCTCCCCAAAAGGCCTGCTTACAACTATCTTCTTGGAGCCTGGCAAAGCTTGCCCTGCTCCTAAGACAAAATTTCTTCAATAAATGTAAGGTTATTTTTCTTTTTGATTTTGTTTTGATATTGTGGTTTTTTTTAAAGAAATTTATCCACTTTATCTAAACTGTTTATTAGCATATAATTGTTCATAGTGTATTTTCATTATCATTATAAGGTCTGTTGCATCTGAATGATTACTTTCATTTTTGATATTGATCTTTTGTTTCCTTTTTAAAAATTATTTTTCCTATGATTTGGTCAATTTTACTAATTTTTGAAAACCCAACTTTTACTTTGTTAATGTTTTCTTTTATTTTTTCTAGACGTTTACCTCATTTTTTGTTTCTTTCTACTTCTTTTGGTTTCAGTTTGCTTAACCATGGTGCTGGAGAATACTCTTCAGAGTTCCTTGACTGCAAGATCAAACCAATCAATCCTAAGGGAATAAAATATCACTTACACTGTTCCTGGAGACCCCAGTCCTCAGGAAAGGTTGAAAAGGCTAATGACATCATCAAAAGACATCTGTGCAAATTAATTCAAGCGATGCGGACAACTGGATTAAAGTCCTACCCATAGCTTTAATGAGGGCTTGAACTTCCCCCCAAAAAAGAGGGACTGTCCCCCTTTGAATGTGTTTATGAAAGACTTTTCTTACACACAGACATTGTTATAGACCCTAAAGCCCTGGAATTAACTAGTTATGTAACTGAGCTCTCAGCTTTTCAACAGGCATTAACAGAACTCTGGGAAATGACTCCTGACCCAGCCTCTGAGTCAAACAAAACCTCTATTTGAGCCAGGAACCGAGATCCTCATAAAAACATTGGGATCTGGGGGCCCATCCCTTGATCCCCTCTGGGAAGGCCCTTACCAGGTTATTCTTTCTTCTCCCAGAGCTGTCAAAGTGCCAGGAATTGATTCGTGGGTACATCACACTCAAGTTAAGAGGTGGCACTCTGACCAGAACTAAGTGATATCATTTTATGTCTTTACTTTCTATGTTCTGACTTTGCACTCTTCAGATGGGCCTGATAATCTATATGAGCCTACTTCTGCTGTCTCCAAAGATCCTGAGTCTGCCTTTTGATCCTCAAGACAATGCCTTCTTGTCCTGGGCTCACTCCTATGCTGCGTTCCATAACTGGTCTAACTGCTGGGTCTGCGGAGCACTCCCCTCTTCATCAGTAAAAGGCTTCCCATGGTGGACATCTCCACTTCAAGGAAAAGACTTTCTCCAAGTCTGCGAGTACCTTCAACAACAATCGTATGTGATGCCTCTTCTTCATCTGATGACATCTAACAACCCTAAAATGAACTGCTGCAACACTTTGTACCTTAACTATGGACATAACGTGACTTTTAATTTTGATTATACATTGTCTTGTTTTAATGACTATTTTGCTACACATAAGACAAATAGGTCTAGATCTGATGGTTTTTCCCTGACGTTTATCAAATATGCGATGAGGTTATATGGCTAACTCCTGAAAAAGGACGTCTAATATCTACTGCCCCTATATGCTGGGAACAAACAGAGCCATCCCCAAAAGTTAGCCAACAACTTAATTACAAATATTGGAAACAATTGGGATTTTTGCCTCAGGAAATATGCAACGTAATCATTCCCGTGTTTTCCAACCCCAGTTCAGGTCCTCCCTTTGTCTGGCCAGGCACTGATTGGGACTGGCTATCTCAGTCATGCTGGCTTGCTCCAAATGGGACTTATTGGATATGTGGCTCTTATCTATGGGCTTGACTTCCCCCTGGTTGGATAGAGAGATGCACCCTGGGTCTAGTCTTTACTCATGGCTTTATATTTTCAGAGCTTCCAGAAAAGCCTGCTAATTTACCCCACCTTAAAATTTGGTTGGCAAGGTCTGTATTTCACTGGTATGATTATTTGGCCACAATGTTTGTTCCCTCTTTGGGAACTACAGATGTTATGCTACGAGTGGATGCTTTGACTAATTTTACTCAACAAGCATTACAAGATTCTCAAAAAGCCATTTCAGCTCTTAATGCTGAACAAGCACAAATTAGAAAGGTGGTTTACAAAACAGATTGGCTTTAGATATTCTGACAGCTGCACAAGGAAGAACTTGTGCCATCATTCATACTCAATGCTGTACATATATACCTGATATGAGCACTAATGTTATTCATTTTAGTAAACACATGAACAAAATTTGGGGCCATGGCTACACCTGAAGCCTCAATTGCCTCACTTTGGGAGATGTCGACTAGTTCCCCATGGTGGAAAACTACCCTAATTACAATAATTTTGATTGTTTTGTTTTTGCTGTTTGCTCCCTGCATCTGTAACTGTGTAACTGGATTTGTTTCTAGTCGCATGAAAGCTTTTAAGTTAAAAAATGGTTGCTCAAACTCCTACTGCTGCAGCTTCTTCCAACTACTACTTGGGGCCCCTGGATCAGACATCCTCAGTATGAGGATTAGGAGAATATGTTGCCTCACCAATTTAGGGACAACGCCCCTTGTCAGCTCGGAAGCAGTTATAGAATGAGAATGATGCCCCCTTTCCCTAGGCAACATAATTCTCCTAAAAGAAAAGGGGGGGATGAGAGGGTAACAGGCAGGAAGGCCAGGGGTCTCCAAATGGAGGAAATAGGCTGCAAGTGTCAGACATTTTTATCTCTCTTAAGCGGCAGGAGGAAACAAACTAGTGATATTTTTTTTCCTTCTCTATACAAATTTAAAAGGAGGTTTCTCTTAAAATACTGGGTTGCCATAATGACACCTGGTTTCACCTGAAGCTAGCTATTCTCAAACCTTGAGTTAACCAATACATTTTTCTTATGGAAATGTTTTTCTTAAGTTATGTTAATGTACTATGCATTTACCCCAGACTCTGTCTTCAAGTCGGTTCCGCCCTAATGGCTCAGAACCTACTTGACAAACCAGTATGTTATACTCAGATATTGTTCCCCTAATCTTTGTAAGTGAAACTATTTGTATGGTAATCTGCCCTTCCACAAGATTCAAGTCAATTGTTTTATGGCCTGGGATGAATCATCTGGTGTCAAGATTATCCCAAAATGCATCTTATGGATGCGGGGCATGTTGCCATTCTGAGTTTTAAGACATTCCTTTCTTTTCTTTAACAGACTGCTAGTGGAGAAGGAAATGGCAACCCACTCCAGTGTTCTTGCCTGGAGAAACCCAGGGACGGGGGAGCCTGGTGGGCTGCCATCTATGGGATCACACAGAGTCGGACACGACTGAAGTGACTTACCAGTAGCAGTAGCAGTGACTATATAACATCCAGCTGAAGACTAGCAGGGGGGTACTCTTTTCTGCCCCCTTCTGATGCCTATGTCAGAAGCTTTCTCTATCTCCTTTATACTTTAATAAAACTTTATTACACAGAAGCTCTGAGCGATCCAGCCTCGTCTCTGGCCCTGGTTTGAATTCGTCTCCTCCGGAGGCCAAGAATCCCAGCGTCTTATCGTTCAGCAACAACCTTTCAGAAATCAACCCTGAATATCCATTGGAAGGACTGATGCTGAAGCTGAAACTCCAGTATTTTGGCCACCTGATGCAAAGAGCTGATCATTGGAAAAGACCCTGATGCTGGGAAAGATTGAAGGCAGAAGGAGAAGGGTGTGACAGAGGATGAGATGGTTGGTTGGCACCGCCAAGTCGATGGACATGAGTTTGAGCAAGCTCCGGGAGATGGTGATGGACAGGGAGACCTGGTGTGCTGCAGTCCATAGGGTTGCAAAGATTCAGACACGACTGAGTGACTGAAGAACAACAGCTTCCTAAAGTTAATCATTAATATGTTAATCTTCTCTTATTTCCTTTTTTTGGCCATGCCATGCAGCTTACCGGGTTTTAGTTCCCCTACCAGGGCTCCAATTCATGTCCTCTGCAGTGAAAGCATGGGGTCTTAACCAATGGACAGCCATGGAAGTCCGTCTTTTTTTTTTTTTTTTTTAATATAGGTATTTAAAACTAGGCAATTTCCTCTAAGCAAAGCTTTAGCAGGCCCTCACAATTTTTAATATATTTTCTTTTCACTATCATTTAATTCAAGATATTTCCTAAAAATGCTTGTGATATATTCTCTACTTTTGGAAAACTTTTTAAAGTATTTTTAAATTTCCTACTATTTATGCAATTGTTAAGCATATAATTTTTTAAACTTATTTTTTATTGACCAAAATGCAAGAAGTAGCAAGCATTGGTGAGCATGTGGAGAAAAGACAACCCTCATACATTGTTGGTGGGAATGTAAATTGGTGCAGTACTTTGGAAAACAGAATGGAGAGTCTTCAGAATTTGCTACCCTGTCAGAATGGTGGAGATGCCTGTTGACCTGGTAGCTGAAACCAACTTGAACAAGATACTCTGCAAAGATGGGACTTCCTTTCCATGGCAAAATACATATACCCTAAATCAATCACACAAGTCAGTTATCATTGTATGGTTACCCATGATATACCCAACAGTAAGAATATATAGATCCAAGAATCAGTGGAAACTGAAATGGTAATGCTTTTATTCTCAAGGTCCACTTGAGAAATTTGCACTTTCCATATTCCAAGTCTAGGCTTTACGGATTTAGCTCTGGTTCACAGAAGGAAAAGTGATTTTACCAAGGGACACAGTAAGTGTCACTTTAAACTTTAAGCCATGACTGCTTCCCAGTCACCCTAGGATCTTCATGGCAAATTACCAACAAGCAAATAAACAATAAGCTATTTTCAATGCTAGAATACCCTAAATATCAGAAGGAGAATTGCTGCATGACAGGTGTAGGCAAAAACCTATCTGAAACCCAGGCAATCTATTTGGGATCTCTTGGCACTCCATTGCCCCATTCTGATAATAAATATAAGAGTGCACCAGCCACAGCCTGGCAAGTGTATAGTGACCAGGATTTCAGACCTCTCGGGGTGAGGGTGTGGACCACTCTACCAAGTAAGTTGCCTAGACCAGCAGAGGTGCTAATAGATGGTGAAGGAAATCTAGAATGTGGTAAATGAGGGAAATGATGATTTAGAGTTGTGGATGCAACACCCAACTGCAGTGGTGGGATCTGTAGCTTGTCTTAACTAACCTTCCTCTTGCAAGTTAACCTGGAAAAAGAAGAAGTATATAAAAATCCAACAAGAATAAACTCTCAGAATTTCATGTAAAATATATACTTAACTTGGGCTTCCCAGGTGGTGCAGTGGTAAAGAATCCACCTGCCCATGCAGGAGATTCAGGAGGTGCAGGCTGGATCCCTGGGTTAGGAAGATCCCCTGGAGGAAATGACAACCCACTCCAGTATTCTTGCTTGGGAAATTCCATGGACAGAGGAGCCTGGCAGGCTCCGAGGGGGTTGCAAAGAGTTGGATACTACTGAGTACACTCACACAACACACTTAAGTTAAATAATTAAGTAAATGAATTAAAGGTACAAAAATGAATGAGCAGTAGGAAAGGATAGATGCCATGATATGAACCTCTGTCTGGCTGAAGCACTTGCTTCCCAGGAGCTATGAGTGATGGTGGCTATTCTTTTCTTGGGAAGCATCCTTATCCAATGACACTTTAGTACACAAATATATAAATTCCACCCCTTTCCCTCCACTTAGGACAAATATAAAGGACCACTCCAGCTCACCATGGGATTCACTGAGCCTTTGTGTAAACCGCAGGATAGTTCAACTTCTCCCTCTGTTCAGTCTGCCTCCTTTGGTTTCTGTGCCAGGGCAGAGAGTCCTCCCCCAGAGGCCAGCACTTGTTACTGTAAGAAGACAACAAAGGAAAAAAGGATGCTACAGTGAAATGTAGTTGAGAGGCCTGAGCTCTGGCTTGAAACTCTGTACAGGAGAATTAGTTTTGAAAGCTTGGAGGATGAGGTATGTACTGGGTTGAATAGTGGCTCCCCCACCCCCATTCATGTCCAACCAGAATTTTTGAATGTAACATTATTTAGAAATAGTGTCTTTGTAGATGTAATCACAAAGGAGATCAAGCCAGTCAATCCTAAAGGAAATCAGCCCTGAATATTCATTAGAAGGTCTGATGCTGAAGTTCCAGTACTTTGACCACCTGATGTGAAGAGCCAACTCATTGGAAAAGACCCCCCTGTTACTGGGAAAGATTAAGGGCAGGAAGAGAAGGGGGCAACAGAGGATGAGATGGTTGGATGGCATCACCAACTCAATGAACATGCATTTGAGCAAACTCTGGGAGATGGTGAAAGACAGGGAAGCCTGGTGTGCTGTAGTCCATGGGGTCGCAAAGAGTCCGACACAACTTAGAGACTGAACAACAAGATGAAATCAAGTTCAGATGAGGTTTTACTGGATTAGTGTGGGTCTTAACCCAATGACTAATGTGCTTACAATAAAAAGGACATTTAGGCACAGACATAGAGAGAAGACACAAAGTGAAAACAAGAGACACAGGAGAACACTCCATGTGATGATGGAGGCAGAGATTGAAGCATAGCATCTGTAAACCAAGGAATGTCAAGGATTCTTGATAACACCAGAGACTGGAAGAGGCAAGGAAGGACCCTCCATAAAAAGCTCCAGAAGTAGCACAATCCTGTTTACACCCTGACTTTGGTTTTCTAGCCTCCAGATCTGTGAGAAAATAAATTTCTGTTTAAAGTTATTTCTTACAGTAACTTTAGGAAACAGGGTAGCAATGCAAAAAGTCGTGTTTTTTTTTTTTTTTCCCAAGAACTGTTTCAGAAGGTTCTCTGATGGCTTAGTGGTAAAGAACCCACCTTCCAATGCAGGAGACATGGGTTCAATCCCTGGTCTGGGAAGATCCCACAAGCAATGGAGCAGCTAAGCCCATATGCCACAACTGTTGAGCCTGTGCTCTGAAGTCTGAGAGCTGCAACTACTGAAGCCTGAGCACCTAGAGTCTGTGCTCTGCAACAAGAGAAGCCACCTCAAAGAGAAGCCTGCACACCACAAGGAAGAGTAGACACCGAACTCCACAACTAGAGAAATGCCAGAGCAGCAACGTAGACCCAGGACAGCCAAAATAAAAATTTTAACTAAGAAGTATTTCTGTGGACTATAAATGTTCTTACACTAGGTGGGACTATGGCATGAATTTCTGGGTTTCTCCAGGCACTTTTTGAGGGGTACCTGGAGTCTCCAAGGAATATGGGGTGAGGGAGTCAGGGTGCATGCATATCCTGGTGATGTTTGGACATTCTGAGGTTCTTTGACGTCCAGACCATAGGAAAATTTTGCCTTTTATTTTAACAGATACAGTGTTCCATTCCTTCTGTCTTATGTGACGGGAGAGTTAGTCAAGATTCTTTCTGGTGCACACATTTCAGAGGGGACTGAATGTGCCCTGAGGGGACATTCAGAAAGGAATCAGGAGTCTCTGCTCACGGAAATTTTCCCTTCCTTGGTTTCACTTGGGGCAGAAAAGTTGGGGAAACAGATCCCTAGCCATATATATGGGTGCCTTTCCCTTTGAGGATGTTCTTATCCTGAACAGGGATGCCCTGAACTTTCTCTCTGCTCTGATGTGGGAAAGCTCTCTCCCTGGAAAGGGACTGGGTGTGATGCCTCTGAACTATGAGTCTGTGGCTGTTGCAAAGCTTCCTGATATTCCTTAGCATTCTCTCATTTTAAAACTCTTTATCGGATATAGTTGCTTTACTCTGCTATACAACAAAGTGAACCAGCCATACATATACATATATCCCCTCCATTCTGGATTCCCTTCCCATTTAGGTCACCACAGAGAGCTGAATAGTATCCACTGTGCTACACAGTAGGTTTTCATTAGTTATCTGTTTGCCGCACTGTTTACAATAGCCAGGACATGGAAGAAACCTAAATGTCCATCAACAGAGAAATGGGCAAAGAAGATGTGGCACATATATACAATGGAATATTACTTGGCCATGAAAAGGAATTAAACTGTGCCATTTGCAGAGACATGGATGGACCTAGAGAGTGTCACACAGAGTGATGTAAATTGGAAAGAGAAAAATATCATATATCATATAATTAATACATATACATTGAATCTAGAAAAATGGTGCAGATAAACCTATTTGAAGTAGAAATAGAGCTCAATATAGAGAACAAACATGAACACCAAGGAGGGAAAGGGGGATGGGATGAATTGGGGGGATTGGAACTGACGTCCTTAGTATTCTCTTGTGTAACTCCTCAGAAAAGTATAGGATAGGGCTGAGATCCCCAGAGGACAGAGCCTGAGTCAGTCTCTACCAGGCTCTCACAATCTCCCATTGTGTCTGAAGCTGTGACTTCATCACCCTGAGCACTCAGAAGGTGCCAGTGAGGGGCAGGATTCTCCCATGTCCCTTCCCACCTTGAGAACATGTTTTTTTTAGGGAACCACTCAAGCTCCCACCCTGGCCCTGGGATCTTCTTCGTGACAGGCATCCTCGGTTGTGTCTTGGGACCCTGCATGTTCCTTTTTTTCGTTTTCCTGGTGATTCAAAAGTGCAGACAGAAAATAAAGTGCGAAGGTATGCTCTAAAATGGAGATGATGATGAGGAGAGCTTGTGGGCAGTGGGTGAGAAGGGCCACACTGTGATGTGGGATACTGAATCTGCATCTTGTCCTCATTACATTTTCTGGGAAATGATACTTGTGTTTCTCTGGACTCAGCCTCAGTGAACTTCAACTAGGCATGCCAAGGAGGCATGGTGTTGTACATCACAGCAGTAAGTTTAGTATCAAACACAGGGACACAGGTTAGGACTGGGCCAGGAATTCTGGGTATGCCCATAAGACATGAGGTTAACGGCTCTGATGAGCTGAGTGCAGTCCCAGAGATGTCATAGATAGCACTCTATAAAGGTGTTTCAAGATGTGTTTCTGACTCAGAATCTTTGTATCAATCTTGTCCTCATGTAAATATTATCTATGGGAGCCTGAGCCTGGGGAGGAAAGACAGATGGAGTCAGGTGGAGAAGTCCCTCGTGTATTCTTCTAGGCATAAATGATGATTTGGGGTGATTCATAGCATCACCTGTGGCCGCGGCATCCACATACAAGATCCCCATGTCCCACTTTGGACCTATAGCTCTCTCCCTGTTCTGAAGGTATTACCAGTTATCTCCCATCCCCAGTGAATACTGTCTTCTCTCTGGGATGAAAATAAGTCAAGCCTGGGGTTCTGTTCTGACCCCTTGTCTAGTTTTTACACACGTGGATTTTTCTTTTCATGTCTATTCTTGGATTGTTTCTTACCGGTTAGATGATTCTGTGGCAGAGCTGCCCAGGAATGAAAACAAAGTTGATTCTGGACTTGTCCTACACAAGGCAAGGCTTTCTGCTCTTGGAAATGGGGATGAGGGTAGGAAAGTCTTGTGGGGAAGAGATGCTGAAAAGAGTTTTGGGAGATGGAAACCTCAGTCCTCTAGAAGGGAGGGTCTGTCTTCCTGAGGACCATGCTCTGAGGAAAAGAATGACTGTTTCTCCAGCAGGTTTAAACTCTTCTTTTTTTGACACCTCAGTTACTGTCTCAAGACCTCAGAGAGGAAGAAATAGATTGAGTTCTCTGTCTGTATAGTTGCTTTAAGCGTTTCCAATATGTTGGGACTTTCCTGGTGGTCCAGTGCTTAAGATTTCGCTTTTCAATGCAGGGAGTGTGGTTTCAATTCTGATTGGGGAGCTAAGATCCTACGTGCCTTGCAGCCAAAAAGCCAAACCATGAAACAAGTCATATTGTAACAAATTCATTAAAGGCTTTAAAAATGGCCCACATAAAAAAAATCTTTAAAAAAATAATTTCTGATGTGTGGACATATATGGATAATGTAAATGCATTTCCCAAACCAAGATGTCTGGTTTGATAAAACATCATAAAAGTTATACACAGCTTCACTTTGTTAAGAAAAACTTTTCAATTGTTCTTTGTACATTACTTTTGTTTCAAAAGTATAATGAGCTACTTTGTTGGCAAGAGCCTTAAATAAAACATGCTTCCCATGGTAACAGGAAAAAAAAAAGTTCAGAGCAAGAGACAATTGAGAAATATTATTGAAAGATGTTACTGAAAGATATTGCATTTGGTAAACATTTTGATGTTTTATGGGGAAAATGCTAACAGGATTTTGAAGCTGATATATCCACCAATTATCCAGAATGCCTTTAATTGTAGATTCTGGGATTATCTGTTCTTGAAGGGATCATAAGGATTGTATAGTCAAACACTACTCCACAAATAAAGTAACAAAGTAGATAACGTGTGACTTTCTCAAGGTTACATAAGAAGTCACTGTTAGATTCAGGATGACACTATGCTGATTCCTAGGGATGGGCTCACTCCACCTACATTTGTTGTTCAGTCACTAAGTCACGTCTAACTCCTTGTGACCCCATGAACTATAGCCTGCCAGGCTCCTCTGTCTTCCAGTGTCTCCTGGAGTTCTCTCAAACTCCTGTCCGTTGAGTCGGTGACACTATCTCACCACCACATCTTCTGCTGCATGTGAGTGCTTAGTTGCTTCAGTCGTGTCTGACTCTTTGAACCACATAGACTGTAGCCCACCAGGCTCCTCTGTCCATGAGGATTCTCCCAGGCAAGAATACTGGAGTGGGTTGCCATGCCCCAATCCAGGGGATCTTCCCAACTCAGGGATCAAACCCAGGTCTCCTACATTGCAGGCAGATTCTTTAGCATCTGAGCCACCAGGGAAGTCCCATCATTTGTTCCACCCTTCTCCTTTGCCTTCAGTCTTTCCCAGCACCAGAGTCTTTTCCAATGAGTCAGCTCTACACATCAGGTGGCAAAAGTGGAGCTTCAGTTTTGGCATCAGTCCTTCCAATGAATATTCAAGGTTGATTTCCTTTAGAATTGACTGGTTTGATCTCCTGGCAGTCCAAGGGACTCTCAAGACTCCACCTGCATGCTTTCCACCAAAGATTCTTGACTGCTTTTCAAGGACAGAAGAGAAGTGGTTAAAATTCAATGAGAAAAGTAAAGGGCTTCTATGCCTGAAATTCTTCCTGAGATCTATTTATCTATTTATGGATGAGATGACCATCCCAGTGTCCACCTTCATGAGAATGTGATCTCTGCAGTGGCACAGGCTGCCACATTAGGAATGAACTTGCACTTGGTTTATCACTTTCCTGTTGCCATCTTGAAATATTTAATAGTTTTTGTATAAGGAGATCTGCATGTTGGATAATAAGGTCCCCAAAATTCTATATCCCAGAAAATATTCCCTGAGAAGCAAGTAAAAGAGAAGTCTGATCTCTTATAGTTATAGTCTTATTTCCTGGGAAGATGCATTTGAACCCTTAAAATCCAATCCTTCCTGGAAAGACAAAATTTAAGTGAGCCCATATTTAGTTATTTCTGTGTATTTTTAGGAAGTCTGGAATTAAATCAGATTTCACAGTGGGTACCTTCCTGCAGTTACAACCAGGCATGTATTTTTTTGGTGCTGTGATCTTATTTTCTTAATCACAACAATCTCATAGATAATCAAAAGATTTAGGTGGTTAATCCAAGATGTGACAAAGTGAGAAATACAGTTAAAATGGCAAAACGTTGATATTAAGATATATTTTGATACTCTATAGCTGCTAAAATGTCAAGATTACTGTGATAACTGTTTTCGTGGAGGCGGTTTTGGATGAAAGGTGAGAATCCCTTCATCTTTCTTTAAGACCCATGGTAGGACTAATTTCATAATTTTCAGATTCCAATGCAAAATGAAAGTGTGGATTTCCATGTTCAAAAATTATTAAGACATTGAAGTTGGTGACAGTAGAGCTTTAAACCAAGCCCAGGGCCCTTCTGAGCATAGGTTGCATGTTCGTGAGTTTGCCCAGATCCACAGAATTTCAGAGCTGGAGGGCCCAATAAACCGTCTTTACCACAGCAATGTGAAGGTGGTGGGGTTCCTTGGGAGAAGAAAAACTGTGGAAACTGAAGCAGCTTTAGCCATTGAAGACTTTCAGAAAAGGCTAGGGTTATCCTTGTAGACCCTTGGGAAGTTGGGATCTGGTCCCTAAGTGTCCTCATGGGATAGATAATAGTGGAGTTGTATCTTCTTCTCATCAGTTCCTCTGATTTAGTACTGAGAAAAGTCGAATGCTTAAAATTCCTTTCTCCAGTTTCAGGTTCCTACCATCTGTATAGACTGAAAATTAGAGTTCACAGAAGTTTTTAAGTCTCTGTTACAGATACTTCCTGGACATGGTCTGAAATCAACAGTCTATATATTTAAAATGCTTTTCCTGATGTGTTTTATATCATGCAGAAATGATCTCAATCTGAGTCACCAGGAATGCTGTGTGTTCACTTTGTCCTCCGTTCTGATGCCTCTAGAGGGCTCTGTTTCATCTGAGTCATAAACATAACCAGGCCCTAAATTTGCTATTGCAGGCTGGTTTTCACGTTCCTCAAAGAAAGAAGATCTGGGAGAGGAGAAGCTCCTGACCAAAGAGTGTGAGTTTGGAAATGAGGATGCTGCACTTGGAAGCTGTGGAATTCCATTTGAAGAACAAATATGTGTCTACTGAAACTCCTGTCACATTTTGGTCCAAACTAGAGGTACAGAAAATATCACTTCATATGTCAAAAAAAGGGTAACACTGACTTGTGTCCCATTTTTACATACATTGTCCAACAATAAATACTTTGGTCCTTTCATATCAGTTCCATTATTGAGAAATTTTTGTGAACATCTAGAGACTTTAACACAAACAGCTTTTACAATATTCATCCCCTCGAAACTTTCATCCAAATATATATTTTCTTCTCTGGAGTTAAGCCCTAGGTGAGTGATCCATGGTCAGACTGAGAGAGATGCTGAATCCAGATCCAGAGTCAGGGTTCTTCTTCTCCCAAGATGACCTCATAGTAACAGCACTTGAATATTCCAGAAGTGCTCTATCCTAATTACATCATCTCTTCTTACATAAGTTGGGTCCCCTCCCCATATAGACCACGGAAAATTGATTTCATGGAGTTAGATATAGGTTTGGCAGAATCTTCTTAGTAAAACTAAATCTAAAAACTTCTCAGAAGCGTAATTGAAATAGGAAAGTACAGAAGTCATTTAGAAGTAGAATGCTTTTATGTTAACTTTGTGATTTTGGTTGTAAAGATTCTTAGGCTTCAGCTTTATTTTTCAAACACAATTTTGTCTTTTTATGATTGAGTTACTAAGTATAGGACATAATGTGTGCTACCTGGTTAGTTTAAATGAAGATTATTTCTTTTTTGGCATTTTAAAAATTTATTTTTAATTGGTTAATTGCTATACAAGACAGCATATTAAAAAACAGAGACATTACTTTGTCCACAAAAGTCCATCTAGTCAAGGCTATGGTTTTTCCATAGCCATACATAGGTCATGTATGGATGTGAGAGTTGGACTATAAAGAAAGCTGAGCACTGAAGAATTGATGCTTTTGAACTGTGGTGTTGGAGAAGACTCTTGAGAGTCCCTTGGACTGCAAGGATATCCAACCAGTCCATCCTAAAGGAGATCAGTCCTGGGTATTCATTGGAAGGACTGATGTTGAAGCTGAAATTCCAATACTTTGGCCACCTGATGTGAGGAACTGACTCATTTGAAAAGACCCTGATGCTGGGAAAGATTGAGGGCAGGAGGAGAAGGGGATGACAGAGGACAAGAGGTTGAATGGCATCCCCGACTCCATGGACATGGGTTTGGTTGGACTCCAGGAGTTGGTGATGGACAGGGAGGCCTGGTGTGCTGTGGTTCATGCGGTCGCAAAGAGTCGGACAGGACTGAGCGACTGAACTGCTGGTTTCTGTGGTACGACAGCGTGAATCAGCTATATGTATACATATATCCCCTCCCTGTCGAGTCTTCCTCCCACCCCCTCCTCCCACCCCTCCAGGTCATCACAGAGCTGAGCTCCCTGTGCTATACATCGGCTTCCCACTATCTATCTATTTTACACATGGTAGTGTATTTATGTCAATTATACTCTCTCAATTCGTCCCACCCTCCCCATCCCCTGCTATGTTCACAAGTCCGTCCTGTACATCTGCATTTCTATTCCTGCCCTGAATATTGGTGCATTTGTACCATGTTTTTTAGATTCCATATGTATGTATAAATAAATGATTTAAATGAAGATTATTTCTCATGTCCTCAAGTATAGTGACTGTTCACAATGTAAATCAATTCAAGTTACCCCATAGTATGGTTAGATTTTAGTTGGGAAAACAACGTTCAGTTCCTTGTTCTCACTTCCTCTAGCTAAAGAAAAAGATCAGAAATGATGAGTCTCTTGGTGGATAAGAAAAGAACTGGGAGCTGGATTACCGTCAGGTTTAGTGATGATTCACTAGGAACTGGACCTTTCTTGTTCCCTCAGCATGTTATAGTCATGGTGAACATGGATAGTCTTTTCAGCTCTCAGCTCATATCCTAGAAGATACTGGTACATGACACTTTGGGAAATAGTCTTGTTATAAGCAGCTGTACTCTCTCTATGGGCTTCCCAGGTGGCACTAGTGGTAAAGAACCCATTTGCCAGTTCAGGAGACATGAGATGTGGGTTCAATCCCTGGGTCAGGAAGATTCCCTGGAGGAGGGCATGGCAACCCACTCCAATATTCTTGCCTGGAGAATCCCAAGGACAGAGGAGACTGGTGGGCTACACAGTCCATGGGGTCACAAAGAGTCGGACACAACTGAGTGACTAATATTTTAGATTCAAGCTGTTGTTCAGTCACTCAATCATGTCTGACTCTTTGCGACCCCATGGACTACAGCACGCCAGGCTTCCCTGTCCTTCACCAACTCCCGGAGCTTGCTCAAACTCATGTTCATCAAGTCAGTGATGCCATCCAACCATCTCGTCTTCTGTCATCCCCTTCTCCTCCTGCTTTCAATCTTTCCCAGCACCGGGGTCGGCTCTTATCATCAGGAGGCCTAAGTACTGGAGCTTCAGTCTTAGCATCAGGTCTCAAGCTAGGAGTACAGATAAGTCAAAAGATAAGCTCTTACAAGAAAAAAGTACCTGCTTTCATCCCCAAATTCCATTCTAATGTGTACCTATCAGTGGAAAGTGGAGAGAATAAGGTGCTTAATTTCTCATTTGCTGTAGAATATGTAATCCTATACAGAATAGGGTCAGACTTGTTCATCTTCTGAGCTTCCTGGAAAAATCATTAGAGTTCACACATCTGCTGAGGAAAAATATACCATCTACATAAAACACGTTCAAGTTCTCAAGTCCTTTGACTAATAAGAAATAAAGTGGTTTGAATCATTAGCTTTGTATACTGTACCTAATACTTCTTAAAAAAAGAAAGAAAGAAAGAAAACCTTTTTGTACTGGGATATAGCCAATTAACAAATAATGCTGTGATAGCTACAAGTGAACAGCGAAGGGACACAGCCATACATATATGTGTATCCATTCTCCCCCAAACTCTCCTCCTACTCAGGCTGCTGCATAACATTGAGCAGAATTCCCCATGCTATACAGCAGGTCCTTGTTGATTATCCATTTTTAAAAAATAAGTATTGTACTAGTGTTTCTAATAGCACTTGAGTGTCTTTGGGCTATCATACTTCTAACCATGACTTCCTGAAAGTGTTTCTGTTAAAATTTAAATCTTTGTTTTTTCTTCTATGCCTCCGATCTTCTCTCTTCCCCGTTTCACCTAATGTGTAGACATTTTGCCTCTTCTTTCTCATCCAAAACATTGGTATGAAGAGCTTATTTTAGAGTTCCCTGGTTGCCTAGTGTTTAGGATTCTGGACTTTACTGCTGTGTCCCGGGTTCTATCTCTGGTGGGAAACTGAGATCCTGCAAGTCGTAATGTGTGGCCAAAACAGAAAAAAAAAAAAGAAGCTTACTTTATGTGGTCAACATCTACTAAAGCTTAAAGTTAGAGGAGGGAGAGTAGGGGATATAGCCTGGTGCAAAATGTAAATAAATGACAATTTTGACCTAATCTTAACCCCAGCATTGTTCTCTCCCATTCTCTCTGCTCGAGGCATTTCTCTTGGTTTTCGTTTCTGTTTTTCTTGGCACTAGTAGTAAAGAACCTGCCTGCCTGCCAGTGCATGAGACATAAAAGACATGGGTTCGATACCTGAGTTGGGAAGATCCCCTGGAGGAGGGCATGGCAACCCACTCCAGTATTCTTGCCTGGAGAATTCCATGGACAGAGGCTGGGGGACTACAATCCAATGGGTGGCAAAGAGCCGGACACTACTGAAGCAACTTAACTTCCTTACTTATTACGCACTCTCTCTTTTATTGACTTTTCCTAATTTCTTTTTCTTACATGTTTTGAAATGCTTCCCTGAAGTGTTTTGAAAATTGACCCTCCTGACTCAGGTAAACAGAGGTACTAGGAAAGTTGACCCCAAAAGTCCTCCTTCCAACAAAGACAAAGAAGAAGAATTATGTCCACTTCAGACTGTGTAATTGATTCCTGGACAGGAGATCAGAGAATCGGTTAATCCTTTCAGCTGTCACTGTCTGGCCAGCTTTTGGTTCCCTGATTCTCATATTTAAGGTATCCTTGAGCACGGTTTGATTCCACTAAATAGCATTTGCACATTCTGCCTATTTGGAGGTTAGGCCAGCTTTGTGCTTTGGTCTGGCAGGACTGTCTACCTTTCTGTAAAGGAAGCTGGCAGAATTTAATAGCATAGGAACAGATTAGTTAGAAGGTATACCCAGGAACCTTGTCCATGGAGCAGACTTGCTATAAGGAACGTACTTTCAGTTATAGTATTTGGATATTGACACCAATGTACAAATAAATGGATAATAAAATACACACATAGAGTGTTAACTTTTACTATTACCAGCTTACATAGTGGTAAAGAATTCACCTGCCAATGCAGGAGGTCCAAGAGACACACATTCAATCCCTGAGTTGGAAAGGTCCCCTGGAAAAGGAAATGGCTACTCACTCCAGTATCCTTGCCTGGGAAATCTCATGGACGGAAGAGCCTGGCAGGCTACAGTCCCTGGGGTTGCAGAGTCATATGCTACTGAGTTCACACACATACTATTACCCACAACCCACATCCTTCTCCTGAATGCAAAAGCAACTGCTGCTCTTTCTTTTGATACAGCAAACTTTCCTTCCTGTTAAATAACACTGTGGTTATAATCACAAATGGGCCTAATGATGAACAGAAAAACATCCTGCACCTTTAGTAATATCTGATTAACAGCAGTGCGAGAGGCCCTGCTGGTCTCTACTTGGCAGACATGTGTGGTGCACTCTCTGTATCTATCATTGCTGTGAAAGAGCTATAGTATCTACAGAATCTCCTAAACTGGCAGGCTTACCGTGGATCATTCATAGAGATAAAAGGGTAATTATGATTTTATAAATTTGAACTCTACCTTACTGATCATATTCCATTTAGTTTGGCTCAAAAAAGACACATATGTGCACTGTGTTCTCAAATATTTCTTCTTCAATGGCATCATTTCTTTTATAGACCACAATGCCCTATTCCTGCCAAAATGTTCAACTAACAGAGGTTGCTAACTTCCAAAATCAACTCTGATTTCCAGAATCAATTCAGGAGAAATGACAGAGACAAAAGGGAAATAAGTATCCAAAGAACTGACCACATAAGGAACTTCCCTGGTGGTCCTGTGGTTGAGAATCTGCCTTTCAATCAGGGCACAGAGGTTCAATCCCCTGTCAGGGAACTAAGATCCCATAAGCTGTGGAGGTAATTAAGCCTGGTGTGCTGCAACTGCTGAGCCCACGCACCCATGCTGCAACAAAAACTCAGTGTAGCCAAAAAAAAAAAAAAAGAACCATCCCCTGTGTACACTGAACTCAGACTGAACTGGTGAGTGGAGAGAGGAGGACCAGGTAGAGGCTGGTGGGTGGCTGCAGCGTGGGAAGAAAGCTGTATGTGGAGACCAGAGGAAAGCTCTGATCTTGCATTTCCCCCAATTCATTTTATCACTTGTTTTATAGCCACAGAAACCTGTGGTAGCAACTGAAGCTACTCACCGTGTCTGTGACGAATATCAGGCTAGCAAAAAAGTGCCACTCAGCTGGGAAGTTAAAAAATACAATTAAGAAATAAGTAGGATGAACCTGAATGAAGAACAAGTGGGTAAGTTGGAATATCAGTTTGAGTGATTTTCCAAGAAGAGATAGAAATAAAGAAGTAGAAAATAAAACTAAAATTGTAAGTGATAACAGAGGACAGGAGAAAAGCATCATCATGTAGTTAAGGGGGGCTTCACAGTGGTAAAGAACCTGCCTGCCAATGCAGGAGACACAAGAAACACAGGTTCAATCCCTGAGCGGGGAAGGTCCCCTAGAGGAGGGCATGGCAACCTACTCCAGTATTCTTGCCTGGAGAATCCCATGGACAGAGGGGCCTGGCGGGCTACAGTCCATGGGGCTACAAAGAGTCAGATGTGACTGAAGAGATTTAGCATACATACTTAAGAGGATCCCAGAAAAAAAAATTTAAAAAAAATAAAACTAGAGAGAAGAAACGAATTTGAAAAATCAATAGATATAAATTGTACAGAATTTTTAAAAATAGGTAAAGTCTCATTTTCAAAGTATTTGTAGATTACCAGTGAAATAAGGAAAATATTCACACCCACACTACACAGAAATTTTTTTAAATAGCAAAGTAAAATTTCCAGAAAAAAACAGTACACCATCTGCTCGGAAGAATCAGATTGACTCTGAAGTTATCGGTAGCAACATCATGTACAAGACAATAAAGCAATATCTTAAAAAGGATAAGAACATTGAATCTAAAATTGTATGTACAGCTAAAAGTATCATTCCTAAGTAAGAAAGAAATATGTAAGTCCACAATTGTATCAAACACATACATGTATATAATTCTGCCATTAACACAAGAAGAAAGTGAAATTGAATTCTATAATAAATATAATGGAACTGAAATGCTTTTCAAAGATCAGTTTTCTCAACAAAACTTACAGGCTTAGATGGTTTTACTAGTACATTTCATCAAACTCTTAAGCAATAATTCTTATTTAAATTTTAAAATTAGAAGTAGCAGAAAATAGGGGGAAAAAACCCAGCTCCTTTAAAAAGCCTTGAACAACATTAATTTTATCTTTAATGGAGTTAACTTATGTAAAGCAAATTTCACAAATAATAAGTGTACAACTAAAGAACTGATACATAACTATATACCTGTACATTTATTTAGTAGATAAAGAATATTTTCTATACCAGTGAAGACACTCTCTTGTCTACTTTCCCTGCGCACCACTATACTGACCTCTTATCATCACTGATTTGTTTTTTCTGCAGTGGAGCCATTTGAACAGTGAAAATTTCATTTGGCCTGCCTTTTTTTTTTGCAAGATAGTATGTCTGTGAAATTCAAATATGTTACTACATTTAGCAGTATTTTTTAATTGCTAATATTCTAATGCAAGTCTCTACCAGAATTTATTAGTGTTTCCAATACTGAATTATTTCTAGTTTTTGGCAATTATAAATGAATCTGATGTGAGAGTTGTATAATAGAAAGGAAAAAATGAGTTAATCTCTCTACCAAAACATATATATAAGGATATTCATATCAGCCACTGTTACTCAAAATTGATGAAAGCTTTCTTCGGGAATATACTCAGAAAAGAAACTGCTGGGTTATACGGTATAGTAGGTGTATATTTTGCAAATCTCAGCAAGTGATTTTTTTAAGTGACTTACAAATTTCTACACCTACTGGCATGCTATTGTTGGGCCATTTATGTTCATTCTATTGGAAATATGTTCTCTTATAAGTGTTCAGCTAATCTTCCACAAGAGTACTATGAACACTCAATTAGGAAGCAATTGTCTGTTCAATAAATGGTGTTGGTGGGACTTCTCTGGTGGTCCAGTGGTTAATGCAGGGATACAGGTTCAAACCCTGGTCATGGAGCTAAGATCTCACATGCCTCTAGGCAAAAAAAAAAAAAAAAAACAGAAGCAGCATTGCAATAGATTCAATAAATATTTTTAAAATGGTCCACATCAAAAAAATCTTTTAAAAAATGGTGTTGGTAAAACTTGATATTCACAAGCAAATGAATAGAACAAGAATCCTTTGCTATACACCTATGCTAAAATTAACTAAAAATGGATTAAAGGTTCAAATGTATGACCTGAAACTGTAAAAATCCTTAAGGAGAACATGTATAAAATGATCATAGACTTTGGCCTTGACCTGATGCAATAAATAAATGTATTTTTAAAAAAAACACTATATATATATATATATATATATATATATATATATGTACCAAAGCATCATGTTGTATATCTTAAACTTGCACAATGCCATATGCTAATTATATCTCAACAAATCTTGGGGGGGGGGCAGATTTCTGAAGAAAATAAAACAGGAAGATATATTAGTGAGCCAATTTTTGGTTCTATACTATTTTCCTATACAATTTCAATTTCTTTGTTCCTTTATTGTTCTCCTTTAATTACTTATATTTATATTTTGAATCATTAAATAAAACATCAGATTTAAAACCCCCTGTTTGTAAAAAGGATAAGGCAAATGCTATACTGTTTTTTAAAAAGCCTCCTCATTTATGACAACTTAAATTGTCTTTTTCCTGATTTTTTCCTACACAAGGGGCTATAAACAGACTTTATATGAAAAATGATGAAAAACTACAGAGTTGTGCATAAGGAAGAAAGAGCTTTATTAGGAGGAGAAAGCTGTGCTTGAGCCAATGAGTGTTATTTTAGCCTAAATTGTTAATCTTTCTGTGTGAAGATGTCAACACAACACAACCATGTAGACTTTATCCTAGTGCGGTTCTTAGGAATGATGAGAGTGAAAAAACATGAACAAATATTGTTTCAGGTTTTAAACATAAATTCTTATCTTGATAAGTTTTTTTTTAACTTAGGTTGGAGAATTTTAATATCTGATACTCAGCCAAAAATTAAGCCAATAAAGGCACATAGGCATTTTGGTTTCCTGTTTACATGCCTCAGAATCAGGAAGTCGATTTGACTTTCAATAGATAATTTCCTTTCACTTCTACTTGCTTGTTATTTTTTCTCTCTAATGTTTCGTAAAGTACTCCCTGACTATCACAGTCCATAATGACCCTTGCCTTTTCTGTCTGGGTTTTATTTTCTCAGTTGGATGAGCAGCAGATTTTAGAACTCATTTTTCTTGTCCAATCCAACACTGGCCACATATTTTGTTTTTGTATTCTTAGGTGGTTGATGTCTTTTCTGTTCTGGTTGAGAAATAAAGGGTTTGTGGACCTTGAGAGAAAACATACATTCATGGCAAAAGGAGGTGAGGCATGAAGACTCCTGGAGGTGGTATGTTACAAACAGTCTTGGGAGCTGGCAAAGACTGGAACCACATGAACATCTTGCCAGTGGGTCTACACTGGTCAGTCACCTTAGAGAAGTCTGAGTTCAGACCAGGAATTGAGATCATTGTGTGTATGGGGGAGCAGTGGTGGGACAATGTTCCCTGTGGCAGGGAAAACCTGTCTTTTATTTGGTCTTTTAACTTAGACATTATTCTGCTGAATAAGACTGGCTCTAGGGCTGCAAAGTCTAAAGAAATCACTTTCTTCATTTTGTGACTGGAAATATCTCCAATTCTTTGAGAGGCACGTTCTGAATATGCATAAAGAAAATCTACCTTCTCACTATTCTAAACTGATCATCTAGTGTTTTTGATTCACTGGAGTTGTGATGGAAGTGAAGCTCCTAAGTTTGCCTGTTTCTTTCTAGCAGCTATGGGATGAGGCTTGGCCAATCCACATCCATGTCTTCATCTCCCATTGTGCCTGAAGCTGTGATGTCATCATCTTCGTCACCTAGGAGGAGATAGAGCTGAGACACAGGATTCCATGTCCTCAGACCTCGATGGAGGAAGCTGCACATGAGGCCAGTTTATCCCCAAATGGTGTTCCTTGGCTCTATGCCCTGTTTTATATGCTCTTTATCTTTTTTCTCTTTGTCATGTTTTCTCCCTTTTTACTTGAGATAGACCAACATGTAAAGAAATGTAAGTGCCACAGTGGGCTCTAGGGCACAGGAAAATTATAGTAAGAGAATGTGTGTATGGAGAGAGGAGAAGTTATATATTATAATGTGGGGAACATGAGGGAAAATATTTACTCTTCTCTACTCTCCAAGGCCTCAATGACCCTGGGCTAAAGATCTTAGAATTACAATCTTCTATGTGATAGAAATACTTGCAGAACATGGGTCAGGACCGGGCTAAGCAGTCCACCAGGAATGTGAAAGATGAGGAAGTATCTGGGGCCATGCTTGAGCTTACATAATGCCCAGGTTTAAGGATACAAGGAACCCTGTGGAACTGGGAATATATGAAGGAATTTCCAGATGTTGTCTGACCCAGCATGCTTTGTCTTAGTCTTGCTCAAATGCAGGTTTACTCTGCACAATATTGTCCATAAGGATAAAGAAAATGATGACATGAAGATAGACCACCTAGGAAGACCAGGTAAGAATCCTTTGCCCTTCACCTTTGGGTTCATATGGCCATAGGCTGGCAGTCTAGTTACTTCCATGGTCCAGGTGCTAGACAGCTGAGGACACCAAACTCAAATCTGGCCTCAGTGAGACAGCCGCCTCATGTTCTACTAGCCCAAGACATCTGAGTCCTCTCTGGGGAGAACATTTTTCAACAGATGTCCAGTTCTGAACTCTTGCTAACTTCTCATTAACTTCGTAACAAATATAAATTTTTTTAAAAGTCTTTTTCTGATGTGAACCATTTTTAAAGTTCTTATTGAATTTGTTACAATATTACTTCTGTTTCACATTTTGGTTTTTTGGCTCTGAGGTATGTGAAATCTTAACTCCCAGACCAGGGATCAAACCCATACCCCCTGCCTTAGAAGGTGAAGTCTTAAACCACTGGGCCACCAGGGAAGTCCCAAAATAGGCTTCTTATTTAGGAGCTCCTGTAGGTGAAAAGATTTCTCTTTTCTTATTGACATTTGGGATGTTCCTCATCTTATCAAGGTTCCCTCTCAAGTGACTCAGTGACTAAGTTACCTTTGTTTGTTTGTTTTTTATGCTAGACAATGAAAAACAAAGTGCCTCATCTCCAGGCACTTGCTATAAAGTTGTCTTTGTGGTAAGGATAAGTGGTAAGATAGATCATCATATGAACACCCTGAGGAGACTGAAAGTCCATTTTTCTAGGAGACATTCTGACCACCTGTTGACCATAATTCCTGCAGCTTGTGTATGTCAAGTGACCTGCCTCTCCAGAAAAGTTTCTGTTTTATGGCTCCCTTGTGACATCATTGAGAGATGACATCCTGGATTCTTGGGTTCCCTGAATCCACCATGTCACTCCCTCAACATTGTCACATTAATGTCAGATACTCTGTCACATTAATGTCAGATACTGTCAGATACTCTGACCAGGTTTCCCTCACACAATATTTAAATGCCTAGTCTGTAAAAGACTATTGAGTTGCTTTGAGGTAAAATAAAGTAGATCATGGTTTTTCATTGTCAACAACCAGAATGTCTAGCTCAACACTGCCATTATGTAACTTGAGAATATATAATTAATTATTGTAGTTGGACATGTTTGGGCTTCCCAGGTGGTGCAGTGGTAAAGAATCCACCTGCCAAGGCAGGAGACACAGGAGAAGTGGATTTGATCCTTGGGTTGGGAAGCTCTCCTGAAGGAGGAAATGGTAACTCACTCCAGTACTCTTGCCTGGAAAATTTCATAGACAGATGAGCCTAGAGGGCTACAGTCCATGAGGTCCCGAAGAGTTAGACATGATTGAGTCATACTAAGCACACACACAGTTGGAAAAATTTGAGTGAATTGCCCCAAACTTCACATGAAGTCACTGTAACACAGTCATCTATACAAATGTCTCCACTTCCCTAATCCATGATCCACTTCACCACTGCCAGTGTCCTTGAGACCCTTGTCTGCCTTTAGAGTCCAAAGTCAGCACACAAAATTCCCTAGGTGATGTCGAATGAGCAGCTTTGTCTGACATGGTTCCTTTTCCATTGCTGAGTGAAGGAGTGTCTCTCTCATGGAGGGGTACAGGTTTGTCAGCTAAGGCTCTCTAAGGGACTGAGGAAAGTACAGCTATCTTTTCTGATGTTAGAAAATCTGAGTGGGTTTCTATCTCTCTCATACATCAAGTCTGCCCTTTTTAAAACATTTCTGTCATTTCTATGTCCTCATAGAGGCTGGGTAAATCGTGTGTTCTGTGGTTACACCCCCCTTCCGCCTCCATTCTCAGTCACTGATGCATGCATGCTGACCGTATTTCTCAGACTTTTATGACCATATTTCTCAGACTTGAATATTAGTTCCATGGACTGTCCGTCGATTTTTGCATTAATTCTGTATGGAAAATTGGTGAGATGCCACAATATGAACATTTTTGTGACATTTCTTACTTTATGATAACTATTGCCCCTAATATACTAGGTTGACCTCCCTTACAAATATATAGTTTCTTGGATTAAATGGGGTGCAGATTTCTTTAGAGGCTCAGAGAGCCTTATGAGAACTGAGGTAACAAATATCAGTTATAATATCTTTAATTAGCAGATTAGAAAGCACTGGGAAGACCCAGAGGGATCGGGTGGAGAGGGAGGTGGGAAGGGGGATCAGGATGGGGAACACATGTAAATCCATGGCTGATCCATGTCAATGTATGACAAAAACCACTACAATATTGTAAAGTAATTAGCCTCCAACTAATAAAAATAAATGGAAAAAAAATTTTTTAAAAAGAAAGCTGTTGCTTTTTCTGTGTAAGGTGAAAAGTTGTGAGCCTTCTGGTGAAGACTGACTTTTTTATAGCTCACATGGCAACTCCTATTATATAACAATTATTATAAAGTTTGGGATTATCTGCACAGATATTTAAAGAATTGGGACAAGTCACAAGGAAATGGTCAGTCTGTCACTGAGGGATGACTATGACAATTTTAGAGCTATGCTTTCCTCTCTCCCATTTCTGGTATATTCACCTTGAGAAATAATCCTTTCTTGTGACAACTTTTCCCCAGACTCTGGGCCAAGAGTCATAAAGTCCAGTCCTGATATTAATTTCTCAGTCAAATGCTTTCTTCTCTACAGTCACCCTCCGTGTTTTTTCAGTCTTCTAATTTTACTGAGGGTTTCAATGGCTAAATCAAAGATTTCTCTTGGTAAATGTCACATTGCACTTAAAAATATGTGGGCTACTTTCAAATATCTTTTGATAACTGATTTCTAACATAATTCCACAGTGATAAGAGAACAGATTCTGTATGATTTCAATACCTTTAGAGCATAAAATTTTTACATCTTGTTTTCTGTCCCTGGATATGTTTCCAGTGTCTCTTAGTTTATAGTCTATGGGAACTTGGATAGAATTTACAGCCTTGTGTTGTGTGAAAATTGTATAAATCTTAATTATGTTGAATTGTTCATAGTGCTTCTCAGGTCTACTATATCTTTCTACTTCTCTGTATATTCTTTCTATTAGCTTTTGAGAGTTTGATATTGAACCTCCAACTAAAAAATCTTAATTTATCTACTTAAAGTTATGCCCTGACAGAATGGTCCTGAGTGTTTGATGTACAGAAATTTTTACAGTCTGCATCTCTTCCATTGTTCAGGCTCTCTAAAACGGATGTTATCATTCTTCTGGTTCACAGGCACGATCAAGCAATTTTCTTCTCGTTTCAGGCTGTCCCCTGGAGTCACCAAGGACAGAAGTTCTTGGAGGGAAGGAAGATGAGATGAGAGGAGATCCCCCACTGTTTGTGAGGATAGCAAAACAGCCCAGGGATTCTGAGACTGAGATCTGTTCCCCTGGACCATCCGTTTGATGAGAGAGGCTAAGGTTGTAAGGAGTCCTGTGACATCATATCCCAGATGGGAGAGGTCTTCAGAGACCCTCATTGCCTGTGTTTATACTGGGGAAAAAAGATAATAAATATTGTGAGACTCTCAGAAAAGTTCTGTGCTACCAGGAATTTTTTGTTGAACTTATTCCTTCTTGTTCTCAATCACTTTTACTCAACTTAAATCTCAAGCAAATTTCCTGTTTCCAGGGAAAAATCCTAGGTGGATTACTTATGTTGTCTTATTCTCCTAAAGCAACATACACAGTAATTCTTACAGGGGCAGAAAAGCTCGTGGTCCCTGTGAGACTCAGCAGTCACTTAATCCAGGAGAACAGCTGAGATTTTTCTCTCTCTGTCTAAGATAATCACACTGCAAACTTATCTGAACTTTCTGAAATGTTCTGCCCATGTTGCATTTTTTTTCTTGTATCACTGGTATGCTCCTCACCCATCTGGGCATGGAACACAATTTCACTGAGATGCAGAGGAGGAATTTCTATAGGTTTTCTTTTTCTACTGGAAGCCTTATGACCCCCAAACATGTCTTCATTGTTATCAAGTGAAACTAATTTTTATCTCTCCTCTTCCACATTAGGTTTTCTTTTCATGTAAGTTCCTACACATAATTTTCCTCATCTTTACATATCATGTTTACCCCTCTGTTCTTAACCAAATGCAATATGTTTGTTCTAATGAGTCATTAAGGCATCCACTAGGAATCTCTAGTTGGAAAAGCATATAAGGAACTGGAGGAGGGTGGGGACAAGAGGGGTGGAGAGAGACAGAGACAGAGAGACATGGAAGGAGAGAAAGGATGAGGGAGATGTGGACAAAAGGAGGAGGAGGAGGAAGAGATGGAGGAAGGAGACAGAGAAAGAGGGAGGAGTTGAAGGAGGGGAGATTAGAGGAGTGGAAGGGAGAAGAGAGAGATATCTGAACTGAAAACATGGAAAGGGTGGTTTTGAGATGATAGAAACAATAAGTAGAAATATTAAAGAAAAATCTGGTGCTGCCTTTCAGAACAGTTAGGTGAGAAATTTCTACATCGAATGGAAAGTTAAAATAGTCTGGAAAAGTACCTTCATTGTCTAATAATTACAATAATTTGTGATAAGGAGTTGCTGAAATCACTATTCACTTTGGTGTTTGTAAAACTGTATGGATGTGTATTAAGATGACATTCAAAATGTCCGTGGGATGTTGGTCTTTTCTGTCTGCATCTGTATTTTGGGTGGTGTGTGTCACTTCCTATGTCTGAATATTCTTTCCCTTCATAGGTGCTTCTGCAGTTTCTGGGAACACATTTCTTCTTTTTTATTTTCTATTTTATTTTTAGTGTTTTCTTTTTAATAAGTTATTTATTAAATTTGATTGATTTTTCTTAATAGTTTGTTTTTTAAAGTTTTAAATAATTTTTCTTTTCTTTAGGCCTGTGCATGTCTTTTCTAGTTCTGTTTCCAAAGTTTCTGATAATTTCTTAGTATAATTTCTTTTGGGCTTTCCTCATGAGTCAGTGGTAAAGAACCCATCTGCCCATTCAGGAGACAGGGGTTCAGTCCCTGGGTTGGGAAGATCCCCTGGAGTAGGAAATGGCAACCCACTCTAGTATTCTTGCCTTGGAAATCCCATGGACAGAAGAGCCTTGTGGGCTACAGTTCATGCAGTCACAAAAGAGTCATACATGACATATCAACTAAACATTAGGTTAATTTCTTTCTCTCTCTCTTTCTCATTGATCTATAAGCCCAACAAATTCCTTCCAAGTGTTTTATTTTATTCCTTGTTGTTTTATTATTCATGATCCAATATTTTGGAATGAGAGGATACAACTCTAAAACCTGGTTGCCTGCTCCTGAAATGTAATTCTTCTAAGAGTTAAGTGAATTCAAGGAGACCCAAGGTTCTAAAATCAGATAGACCTCTAAGTATTTAGTGCAGGAAGTGGTTACTACAGGAAATCATGTGCTTACAAAATCCTCATCAGGAAGCTTCAAAAAAACCCCAGGAAACCACTTCTAAAGGATGCTGCAACACCAAGGTTAGCAATTTTCAGGCAAATGCAAACACTCCTGCAAAACTAAATCTCCCTAAATGGGAGAATCTATTACCGGTGGAATTTAGCTCAGCTTCCTCCTGAAAGGGATTATGGAAAATGTAGTTCTCAGTCTTCCAGCCCCGGGCCATTTAGAGCGCCTAAAGAGCCAGAAATCATAACCAACTGATAAGAGGAAATGCAGCTCTGATGCCTGTATAGTGCAAAGGGGAGCTCTCTGCTTACCTTCAGCAGAAAATCTAGTCATCACAGCACAGGAGTCCTCTGCTGCTGCTGCTGCTGCTATCCTCTGGCTACTTCTATTTCTTTTCTTCACAGGGATTCTTCAGAGTGCTGGGGCAAGAGGGCTAAACACATCACATACTATCCTGAGAGTTCATCCTTTTAGAAGATAATTCCAAGAATGGAAACCAACCTCTTATCTTTCTAAAACATACTACAATTGCAATAGTTTTCCATGTTTTCTCCAAATCTTGGTTACTTAAAATTCCATATCTTCATGTGTGGGGAACCAACATTCTAGACTTAATTTCATTCCCAGGAAGTTATTGCTTTTCAAAGATGTTCCCTGGCAAGGAACATGCCTGATTTATTTATTTAAAAATAAGCATTTTTACCCAGTCTCTGGGACCTAAATTTCGGGTCCACAATCCATGCCCTAGATAGTTAAAAGCATCAAACATCATGCACAAAGGTAACCCCAGGGGGACCACTTTCTCATGTTATGCACGGGACTTTCCCTTCCTCTCAGCTAAGCCTGAGCCTTTTCTTTGGGAAGAACATTTATCAAGTTTATGGTTCATTCTGAGCTCTCATGAGTTCCTGTAAGCGGAAATGTTTCTCCTTTTTGTCCGTTTCTGTGATGTTCCTCTTTCTACTAAAAGTGCCTTTCAACTGACTCTGATAAAATCTTCATATTACATGCTAAACAGTAAAAGGAAAGGGACCATGAATCTTTTCCAGTCAGTGGTTATGAATTTGATTTTCAAATAGAAATATGGATAAAAGGACCCAAGCATTTGTAGAGATGAGATAAGCAATACATGTTTAGTAGAAACTGTACTTCCAATTTTGGCTTTTGATTTTTTCCTGGGCTGGTGATAACGCTCTCAGTTACTCTTGTGGTGCTGGGCAGTGGCAGGAGTGAGACACACCCTCCAGTCACACCACCACAAAGGTGAACAACCATTCTGCACCCAGCCAACCACTCCAATTTTTTGTTCTCAAGTGCAACGGTCAATGAATTATGTGAGATATTCAGCACTATAAAATAGACTTTGGGTTAGATGATTTGACCTAACTGTAGGCTAATGTAAGTGTTCTGTGAACATTTAAGGAAAGCTAGGCTAAACCACCATGTTCAGAGGTTAGATGCATTTCTATTCAGGACAATTTCAATTTACAGATGGGTTTATCAGGAGGTTAAACCACTGAACATTTAAAGAAAGCTAGGCTAAACCACCATGTTCAGAGGTTAAATGCATTTCTATTCAGGACAATTTCAATTTACAGATGGGTTTATCAGGAGGTTAAACCATTGAAGGGCTTCCCAGGTGGCTCAGTGGTACAGAATCCATGTGCCAATGCAGGAGATGCAGGAGACAAGGGCTCAATCCCTGAGTCTGGAAGATCCCCTGGAGAAGGAAATGGCAACCCACTCCAGTATTCTTGCCTGGAAAATCCCATGGACAGAGGAGCCTGGTGGACTGCAGTCCATGGGTTCACAGAGTCAGACACTACTGATCAACTGAGCATATGTGCACACACACACACACACACACACACACACACTCTAGGCCATTGAAAGCTGAGGAAGATCTGCCTTTGAAATTGAAAAAAGATACAAGAGAAATGGAAAATGAACCAAATGTCATGATTTTACAAGATAGTTGCTTTGAAGCCCTAAGTGCTAGAAAAGGGTGCATGCAGTACTCAAATAAAATCAAATTGCATCTAACACTTGGATATTCAAGTTAATAGACTCTAAACAGCCTTGAATCACCATCAGTTCCATTCAGTCATTCAGTCATGTCCAACTCTTTGCGACCCCATGGATTGCAGCACGCCAGGCTTCCCTGTCCATCACCAACTTCTGGAGCTTGCTCAAACTCATGTCCATTGAGTCACTGATGCCATCCAACCATCTTATCCTCTGTCGTCCCCTTCTCTTCCTGGCTTCAATCTTTCCCAGCATCAGGGTCTTTTCCAATGAGTCAGTTCTTCACATCAGGTGGCCAAAGTATTGGAGCTTCAGCTTCAGCATCAGTCCTTCCAATGAATATTCAGGACTGATTTCCTTTAGGATTGACTGGTTGGATCTCCTTGCAGTCCAAGGGACTCTCAAGAGTCTTCTCCAGGGGGAGGAGCCAAGATGGCGGAGGAATAGGACGGAGAGACGACTTTCTCTCCTACAAATTCATCAAAAGAATAACTGAACGCAGAGCAATCTTCACAAAACAACTTCTGATCGCTAGCTGAGGTCATCAGGCGCCCAGAAAAGCAACCCATTGTCTTCGAAAGGAGGTAGGACAAAATATAAAAGATAAAAGGGGAGACAGGGGAGCTAAGGATGGAGATCCGGCCCGGGAAGGGACTCTTAATAGAGGAAGTTTTCAAGCACCGGGAAACCCTCGCACTGGTGGGTCTGGGGGAAGTTTTTGAACCTCGGAGGGCAACCTGACTGGGAGGGGAACAATAAATAAAACTCACAGATTACGTGCCTAAAAGCAACTCCCAGCGGAAAAGTACTCCAGAGGCCCGCATCCGCCACCAGCAAGTGGGGCAAAACAGAGAGGAGCGGGTGGCATTGCTTAGGGTAAGGACCGGGCCTGAGTGCCCTGAGGACAATCGGAGGGAGCTTTTGTGAGTTACCAACTTAAACTGTGGGACAGTAAAAGAGAGAGAGAAAATTAACCGGCCCGAACACACTGCTGGCCGTTCACAGAACAGAGGGACGGAGAAAGTCGAGAGAAGAGCTCGCAGGCTGCGGACCAGCCCAGCCCCGCCAGAGGCAGGAGGCAGGGGGGAGGGGAAGGGGCAGGCTCGGCCCCAAAGACCGCATCCCCTACCACACTGCAAACAGGCCTCTACTTTCTAAGCAAAGACCTCCTGAGATTCTGGATGGTCGACATCCGCCGGGAGGGTCGCAGCGAGACACAGGGCGCAGGCACCCGACCAGCGTGGGCGGGGTCTGGGGCTGGGACCGCGCAGGGCGGAAGACGCGCAGCACCCGGGGAGAGAGCGCCCGTCAAGCCCCTGGCTGCCTGGACCGCTCTGACGGGGAAGGCACAAAGAGCAGGCGCAGCTTTGTGTTCCGCGCTTTTGTGGAACACCGGAGGGCGGGAGCGCGGGGCGCGCTCCATATAGAGCAGCCGGGAGCCTGAGCAGCTGTAGACGGGGGAAAACAGCGCCAGCCCCTCCCCGTAGTGCGACGGAACTAGCAACCTGAATAAGAGACCACCTCCGCCCGCCTGTGTCAGGGCGCAAATTACGCACTGAAGAGACCGGCAAACAGAAGCCAAATAAACAAAGGGAACCGCTTCAGAAGGGACCGGTGCAACAGATTAAAATCCCTGTAGGTAACACCAACTACATCGGAAGGGGCCTGTAGATATCGAGAAGTGTAAGCTGGAACGAGGAGCTATCTGAAACTGAACCGAACCCACACTGACCGCAACAGCGTCAGAGAAATTCCTAGATATAGTTTTACTTTTTTTTTTTTTTTTTGAGTAAAGAAAAAAAAATTTTTTTGTTTCTTTTTTCTTCTTTATGTTTTCTCTTTTATTTTCTTTTAAAATTCCCTATTACTCCCCCATTACTCCTTAACTTTCATTTTCACAGATTTTTATGATTTTCTTAATTAGGGAAAATTTTTTTTTTTTACTTGTGTTTTCTTTTTTCTTTCTTTCTTTTTTTTTCTTTTTCTCTTCTGTTTTCTATTTTTCTTTTTCTCTTATTTCCTTTTAAAGTCCTCTGTTACTCCTCTACTACTCCTTAACTTTCATTTTCATTACACTATAACCTTACAGAAAAAAAAGAGAGAAGCCCTATTTTTAAACCGAACTTCATATATATTTCTAAAATTTTTTTGTGTGTGTTTTGGTTTTTTGCCTTTAATATAGTATTTTTAAGAGTCTAACCTCTACTCTAGATTTTTAATCTTTGTTTTTCAGTATATGATATAAATTGTGGACATTTAAGAATCCAGTATTCAGTTCCCATTTTTATACAGGAGTGTGTTGATTACTCTCTCCCAGTCTTGACTCTCCTTTTTCTACCTCAGAACACCTCTATTTCCTCCTTTCCCTTCTCGTCCCAATCCAATTCTGTGAATCTTTGTGAGTCTCTGGGCTACGGAGAACACTCTGGGAACAGACAACTGTATAGATCGATCTCTCTCCTCTTAAGATCCCCTTTTTCTCCTCCTGCTCATCTCTATCTCCCTCATCCCTCTCCTCGTCTTCATGTAACCCTGTGAACCTCTCTGGGCATCCTTCAAGGGGGAGAATCTTTCACCATTAACCTAGAAGTTTTATTAGCAGTGCTGTATAGTAGGAGAAGTCTTGAGACTACTGGAAGAATAAAACTGAAACCCAGAGGCAGGAGACTTAAGCCCAAAACCTGAGAACACCAGAAAACTCCTGACTACATGGAACTTCAAGTAATAAGAGACCGTCCAAAAGCCTCCATACCTACACTGAAACCAACCACCACCCAAGAGCCAATAAGTTCCAGAGCAAGACATACCACGCAAATTCTCCAGCAACACAGGAACATAGCCCTGAACGCCAACATACAGGCTGCCCAAGGTCACACCTAACACATAGACACATCTCAAAACTCATCACTGGGCACTCCATTGCACTCCAGAGAGAAGAAATCAAGTTCCACGCACCAGAACACCGACACAAGCCTCCCTAACCAGGAAACCTTGACAAGCCAAACGTCCAACCCCACCCACTAGGTGAAACCTCCACAATAAAAAGGAATCACAGACCTCCAGAATACAGAAAGCCCACTCCAGACACAGAAATCTAAACAAGATGAAAAGGCAGAGAAATACCCTACAGGTAAAGGAACATGAAAAATGCCCACCAAGTCAACCAAAAGAGGAGGAGATAGGGAATCTACCTGAAAAAGAATTTAGAATAATGATAATAAAAATGATCCAAAATCTTGAAGACAAAATGGAGTTACAGATAAATAGCCTGGAGACAAAGATTGAAAAGATGCAAGAAATGTTTAATAAAGACCTAGAAGAAATAAAAAAGAGTCAATTAAAAATGAATAATGTAATGAATGAGATCAAAAACACTCTGGAGGGAACCAAGAGTAGAATAACGGAGACAGAAGATAGGATAAGTGAGGTAGAAGATAAAATGGAGGAAATAAATGAAGCAGAGAGGAAAAAAGAAAAAAGAATCAAAAGAAATGAGGACAACCTCAGGGACCTCTGGGACAATGTGAAACGCCCCAACATTCAAATCATAGGAGTCCCAGAAGAAGACAAAAAGAAAGGCCATGAGAAAATACTCGAGGAGATAATAGCTGAAAACTTCCCTAAAATGGGGAAGGAAATAGCCACTCAAGTCCAAGAAACCCAGAGAGTCCCAAACAGGATAAACCCAAGGCGAAACACCCCAAGACACATATTAATCAAATTAACAAAGATCAAACACAAAGAACAAATATTAAAAGCAGCAAGGGAGAAACAACAAATAACACACAAAGGGATCCCCATAAGGATAACAGCTAATCTATCAATAGAAACCCTCCAGGCCAGAAGGGAATGGCAGGACATACTGAAAGTAATGAAAGAGAATAACCTACAACCTAGATTACTGTAGCCAGCAAGGATCTCATTCAGATATGAAGGAGAATTCAAAAGCTTTACAGACAAGCAAAAGCTGAGAGAATTCAGCACCACCAAACCAGCTCTTCAACAAAGGCTAAAGGATCTTCTCTAGACAGGAAATGCAGAAAGGTTGTATAAACATGAACCCAAAACAACAAAGTAAATGGCAACGGGACCACACCTATCAATAATTACCTTAAATGTAAATGGGTTGAATGCCCCAACCAAAAGACAAAGATTGGCTGAATGGATACAAAAACAAGACCCCTATATATGCTGTCTTCAAGAGACCCACCTCAAAACACTAGACACATACAGACTAAAAGTGAAGGGCTGGGAAAAAAAAAAATATTTCACGCAAACAGAGAAAAAACGAAAGCAGGAGTCGCAATACTCATATCAGATAAAATAGACTTTCAAATAAAGGATGTGAAAAGAGACAAAGAAGGACACTACTTAATGATCAAAGGATCAATCCAAGAAGAGGATATAACAATTATAAATATATATGCACCTAACATAGGAGCACCGCAATATGTACGGCAAATACTAATGAGTATGAAAGAGGAAATTAATAATAACACAATAATAGTGGGAGACTTTAATACCCCACTCACAACTATGGATAGATCAACTAAACAGAAAATTAATAAGGAAACACAAACCTTAAATGACATAATGGACCAGCTAGACCTAATTGATATCTATAGGACATTTCACCCCAAAACAATCAACTTCACCTTTTTCTCAAGTGCACACGGAACCTTCTCCAGAATAGATCACATCCTGGGCCACAAATCTGGTCTTGGAAAATTCAAAAAAATTGAAATCATTCCAGTCATCTTTTCTGACCACAGTGCAGTAAGATTAGATCTCAATTACAGGAAAAAAAATGGTTAAAAATTCAAACATATGGAGGCTAAATAACACACTTCTGAATAACCAACAAATCATAGAAGAAATCAAAAAAGAAATCAAAATATGCATAGAAATGAATGAAAATGAAAACACAACAACCCAAAACCTATGGGACACTGTAAAAGCAGTGCTAACAGGAAGGTTCATAGCATTACAGGCTCACATCAAGAAACAAGAAAAAAGCCAAATAAATAACCTAACTCTACACCTAAAGCAACTAGAGAAGGAAGAAATGAAGAACCCCAGGGTTAGTAGAAGGAATGAAATCTTAAAAATTAGGGCAGAAATAAATGCAAAAGAAACTAAAGAGACCATAGCAAAAATCAACAAAGCTAAAAGCTGGTTTTCTGAAAAAATAAACAAAATTGACAAACCATTAGCAAGACTCATTAAGAAACAAAGAGAGAAGAACCAAATTAACAAAATTAGAAATGAAAATGGAGAGATCACAACAGACAACACTGAAATACAAAGGATCATAAGAGACTACTACCAGCAGCTCTATGCCAATAAAATGGACAACTTGTAAGAAATGGACAAATTTTTAGAAAAGTATAACTTTCCAAAACTGAACCAGGAAGAAATAGAAGATCTTAACAGACCCATCACAAGCAAGGAAATCGAAACCATAATCAGAAATCTGCCAGCAAACAAAAGCCCAGGACCTGATGGCTTCACAGCTGAATTCTACCAAAAATTTAGAGAAGAGCTAACACCTATCTTACTCAAACTCTTCCATAAAATTGCAGAGGAAGGTAAAATTCCAAACTCATTCTATGAGGCCACCATCACCCTAATTCCAAAACCAGACAAAGATGCCACAAATAAAGAAAACTACAGGCCAATATCACTGATGAACATAGATGCAAAAATCCTTAACAAAATTTTAGCAAACAGAATCCAACAACATATTAAAAAAATCATACACCATGACCAAGTGGGCTTTATCCCAGGAATGCAAGGATTCTTTAATATCCACAAATCAGTCAACGTAATACACCACATTAACAAATTGAAAGATAAAAACCATATGATGATCTCAATAGATGCAGAGAAAGCCTTTGACAAAATTCAACACTCATTTATTTTTTTAATTTATTTATTTATTTATTTTTGTCATACATTGATAGGAATCAGCCATAGATTTACACGTATTCCCCATCCTGATCCCCCCTCCCACCTCCCTCTCCACCCGATTCCTCTGGGTCTTCCCAGTGCACCAGGCCCGAGCACTTGTCTCATGCATCCCACCTGGGCTGGTGATCTGTTTCACCATAAATAGTATACATGCTGTTCTTTTGAAATACCCCACCCTCACATTCTCCCACAGAGTTCAAAAGTCTGTTCTGTATTTCTATGTCTCTTTTTCCGTTTTGCATATAGGGTTATCGTTACCATCTTTCTAAATTCCATATGTATGTGTTAGTATGCTGTAATGTTCTTTATCTTTCTGGCTTACTTCACTCTGTATAAGGGGCTCCAGTTTCGTCCATCTCATTAGGACTGATTCAAATGAATTCTTTTTAACAGCTGAGTAATATTCCATGGTGTATATGTACCACAGCTTCCTTATCCACTCATCTGCTGATGGGCATCTAGGTTGCTTACATGTCCTGGCTATTATAAACAGTGCTGCTATGAACATTGGGGTGCACGTCAATACTCATTTATGATTAAAACTCTCCAGAAAGCATGAATAGAAGGAACATACCTCAACATAATAAAAGCCATATATGACAAACCCACAGCAAGCATTACCCTCAATGGTGAAAAATTGAAAGCATTTCCCCTGAAATCAGGAACAAGACAAGGGTGCCCACTCTCACCACTACTATTCAACATAGTGTTGGAAGTTTTGGCCACAGCAATCAGAGCAGAAAAAAAAGTAAAAGGAATCCAGATAGGAAAAGAAGAAGTGAAACTCTCGCTGTTTGCAGATGACATGATCCTCTACATATAAAACCCTAAAGACTCTTCCAGAAAATTACTAGAGCTAATCAATGAATATAGTAAAGTTGCAGGATATAAAATTAACACACAGAAATCCCTTGCATTCCTATACACTAACAATGAAAAAACAGAAAGAGAAATTAAGGAAACAATACCATTCACCATTGCAACAAAAAGAATAAAATACTTAGGAGTATATCTACCTAAAGAAACAAAAGACCTATACATAGAAAAGTATAAAACACCGATGAAAGAAATCAAAGAGGACACAAACAGATGGAGAAACATACCGTGTTCATGGATTGGAAGAATCAATATTGTCAAAATGGCTATTCTACCCAAAGCAATCTATAGATTCAATGCAATCCCTATCAAGCTACCAACGGTATTTTTCACAGAACTAGACCAAAGAATTTCACAATTTGTATGGAAATACAAAAAACCTCGAATAGCCAAAGTAATCTTGAAAAAGAAGAATGGAACTGGAGGAATCAACCTGCCTGACTTCAGACTCTACTACAAAGCCACAGTCATCAAGACAGTGTGGTACTGGCACAAAGACAGAAATATAGACCAATGGAACAGAATAGAAAGCCCAGAGATAAATCCACAAACCTATGGACACCTTATCTTTGACAAAGGAGGCAAAGATATACAATGGAAAAAAGACAACCTCTTTAACAAGTGGTGCTGGGAAAACTGGTCAACCACTTGCAAAAGAATGAAACTAGAACACTTTCTAACACCATACACAAAAATAAACTCAAAATGGATTAAAGATCTAAATGTAAGACCAGAAACTATAAAACTCCTAGAGGAGAACATAGGCAAAACACTCTCTGACATAAATCACAGCAAGATCCTCTATGACCCACCTCCCAGAATATTGGAAATAAAAGCAAAACTAAACAAATGGGATCTAATGAAACTTAAAAGCTTTTGCACTACAAAAGAAACTATAAGTAAGGTGAAAAGACAGCCCTCAGATTGGGAGAAAATAATAGCAAATGAAGAAACAGACAAAGGATTAATCTCAAAAATATACAAGCAACTCCTGCAGCTCAATTCCAGAAAAATAAATGACCCAATCAAAAAATGGGCCAGAGAACTAAACAGACATTTCTCCAAAGAAGACATACAGATGGCTAACAAACACATGAAAAGGTGCTCAACGTCACTCATTATTAGAGAAATGCAAATCAAAACCACAATGAGGTACCATTACATGCCAGTCAGGATGGCTGCTATCCAAAAGTCTACAAGCAATAAATGCTGGAGAGGGTGTGGAGAAAAGGGAACCCTCTTACACTGTTGGTGGGAATGCAAACTAGTACAGCCACTATGGAAAACAGTGTGGAGATTCCTTAAAAAACTGGAAATAGAACTGCCATATGACCCAGCAATCCCACTTCTGGGCATACACACTGAGGAAACCAGATCTGAAAGAGATACATGCACCCCAATGTTCATCGCAGCACTGTTTATAATAGCCAGGACATGGAAGCAACCTAGATGCCCATCAGCAGATGAATGGATAAGGAAGCTGTGGTTCATATACACCATGGAATTTTACTCAGCCGTCAAAAAGAATTCATTTGAACCAGTCCTAATGAGATGGATGAAACTGGAGCCCCTTATACAGAGTGAAGTAAGCCAGAAAGATAAAGAACATTACAGCATACTAACACATATATATGGAATTTAGAAAGATGGTAACGATAACCCTATATGCAAAACAGAAAAAGAGACACAGAAATACAGAACAGACTTTTGAACTCTGTGGGAGAAGGTGAGGGTGGGATGTTTCAAAAGAACAGCATGTGTACTATCTATGGTGAAACAGATCACCAGCCCAGGTGGGATGCATGAGACAAGTGCTCTGGCCTGGTGCACTGGGAAGACCCAGAGGAATCGGGTGGAGAGGGAGATGGGAGGGGGGATCGGGATGGGGAATAAGTGTAAATCTATGGCTGATTCATATCAATGTATGACAAAACCCACTGAAATGTTGTGAAGTAATTAGCCTCCAACTAATAAAAAATAAAAAATAAAAAAAAAAAAAGATGCTCAACATCACTCATTATTAGAGAAATGCAAATCAAAACCACAATGAGGTACCATTACACGCCAGTCAGGATGGCTGCTATCCAAAAGTCTACAAGCAATAAATGCTGGAGAGGGTGTGGAGAAAAGGGAACCCTCTTACACTGTTGGTCGGAATGCAAACTAGTATAGCCACTATGGAAAACAGTGTGGAGATTCCTTAAAAAACTGGAAATAGAACTGCCATATGACCCAGCAATCCCACTTCTGGGCATACACACTGAGGAAACCTGATCTGAAAGAGACACGTGCACCCCAATGTTCATTGCAGCACTGTTTATAATAGCCAGGACATGGAAGCAACCTAGATGCCCATCAGCAGACGAATGGATAAGGAAGCTGTCATACATATACACCATGGAATATTACTCAGCCGTTAAAAAGAATTCATTTGAATCAGTTCTAATGAGATGGATGAAACTGGAGCCCATTATACAGAGTGAAGTAAGCCAGAAAGATAAAGAACATTACAGCATACTAACACATATATATGGAATTTAGAAAGATGGTAATGATAACCCTATATGCAAAACAGAAAAAGAGACACAGAAATACAGAACAGACTTTTGGACTCTGTGGGAGAAGGCGAGGGTGGGATGTTTCGAGGAACAGCATGTATATTATCTATGGTGAAACAGACCACCGGCCCAGGTGGGATGCATGAGACAGGTGCTCGGGCCAGGTGCACTGGGAGGACCCAGGGGAATCGGGTGTGGGGGGAGGTTGGAGGGGGGATCGGGATGGGGAATACATGTAACTCCATGGCTGATTCATGTCAATTTATGACAAAACCCACTGCAATGTAGTGAAGTAATTAGCCTCCAACTAATAAAAATAATTGAAAAAAAAAAAAAAAGAGTCTTCTCCAATACCACAGTTCAAAAGCATCAATTCACTGTTAGTCTTTCTTTACATGTTATCCTTTCCTTATGTTAATATGTTACATGGGTAAGTGATTTTTAGTAAAATATAAACTTTCATTATAAGGTATATATATATATACATACATGTATGTGTGTGTATATATATATATATACATATATATGTGTGTATATATATATATATGACATAATTGATGTATTCATTTCAGCTTAGTTATGCTGCCCTAAAAAATGAGATTTTGTAGCCCCACCAGGATTTCCTGTGCAATTTTTGTCAGTGACCAGAATTACAGTGACAGAAAGCAATGAAAGAACTCATGAGAGTCATGTGTTGTAAACATAACCATATGTTATTAACAAACCCTTCAATAGTCACTCTTTCCTTTCCCTGAAAAGTTTTCCAGGTGGCTCAGTGGTAAAGAACCTGCCTGCAGTGCAGGAGACACAGGAGACATGGGTTCAATCCCTGGGCCAGGAAGATCCCCTGGAGAAGGAAATGGCAACCCACTCCAATATTCTTGCCTGAAGAATCCACGGACAGAGAGCCTGGCGGGCTTACAGTCATAGGGTCACAAAGAGTCAGACACAGCGGAAGCGATTTAGCACATAGCACAGTAAGAAGAAAATTACTTTTTAAACTAAACTAGAAAAAGATATATGTAAATAAGAACACTGTCAGATGAAAAAACATCATATTGTATTTATGAAACTCTAAAAGTCAGAAAGCTCATTCCGAAATTCTTAGAATCAAAAATAAGGAGTTAAGACAAATTCAAATCAGCAATATTCTTTTTTACTTAATACCCTTGAAAATCTTATCTACAACTTTTTAGTCATCACATTCACCAAATTAATTTTTTAAAATTCAGCAGCAGTCTTTTGAATATCAGGAGACAAAGGACTGTATTGCGATCTTCAGTGTTGATCCTTGCTCATTTAACAGTCCAGGTCTTCGTCAAGCTAGCTGAACTAAAGACACAAATAGAATAATGTTACTTTTCTCTTCATATGCACATGCACACATGTAGAAGAATTACATTATCATTTAATATAATGTATTATATTACATCTGTCCCTCTCTCACACACACACACTCATTTGCTTACTTACTCACGTATATTAAAAAACCATACTACTTTCCCAAACAGAAAACTTAAATGCAATGCTCTTCAAACTTCAGTGTGCTTAAGAATTATTTCTACTCCAGAGAACTACAGTACAGAAAGGCCATTTTAAAATGCACCTTAGTGTGATTCTGAAGCAGTGACTTAGTAGCGATTACTCTTTAAGGAAAAAGTTGTTTGTTATCTATTATTTATTTATTATTTGTTACTATTTATTTATGAGATAAATATCATTTATCAGAATAATACTCATATGTTTGACATTGCTAACCAAAAGTCATTCATAGGCCTCAGTTTACAATCTGTTATAATTTTTAATTGTTTCTTTACTTGTACACACACGATAGTTTTATAAATGCAAACATTATGTTTAGTTGTACTCAGTAACATGAACACAATAGTGGAATGATGTTATTAAATTTTGAGCATGATTTTTTCTTTTTTAGCTGGCTGCACCATAACTTTTCTAGCCACTACTACCCCACTGATTGGCATTCACTTTGTTTCTAGCTCTGGGGCAGTACTAAAAAGGCTGCTAAAGGGAATTCTTGTATATTTGTTCTTATATATTAAAAGCTTTATCTATATGAAAGAAATTTTTAGGGGTAGAATTGTTTGGTCAAAAGATCTGGGAAGCATGTTTTTTTTTTTTTCAAATTAATAAAAGTTTTTAAGTTTCTCTCGCATAAGGCACCTTTTGTTTCCAACAGCAACATTTGAAATTACATTTTTCTCTGTATTCCCACCAACAAGAAACATTGGTGCTGCTTTAAGTTTTTGTTGGTCTGATTTATATAAAGAATAGCTCATTGTTAATCATACTTTGAATTGCCCAGACACATTGTGAGCATTTTAAAATTAATAGTCATTAAAATTCACTTTGTGAGAACTGCTTTTTTCATACCTTTGCCCAATCATTTATTACATGCTTTGTCTTGACAATTGCTTCTTATATATGCTGCTGCTTAGTTGCTAAGTTGTATCCGACTCTTCACATGGACTGTAGCCTGCCATGCTCCTCTGTCCATTGGATTTCCCAGGCAAGAATACTGGAGTGGGTTGCCATTTCCTTCTCCAGGGTATCTTCCTGACCCAGGGATTAACTCGAGTCTCCTGCTTAGCAGGTGGATTCTCTACTACTGAGCCACCTGAGAAGTCTTTTATATATATATATATTATGATATTATATATATATTGTATACATATATTAACACTTTATCCTGTATACAGTTTATGACAACTCTATGTTTACGTGTCTATAAGCATGATATTAACATTTTACGTTTACATACTTTTAAGAAGTCTTTTATTCTTAGTCTCACTCTGTATTTCTCATATGCCATATAAAATATCTCTACAAAAACCCATACTTCTGCTATATATCATTCCAGAGGAATAGTCCTCCCAAAATTGTTTAACAAAATAGAAAATGCACCCACTAATTCATTTTACCATCTTTTCTTTTTTATGTATGACAACAAATTTCTTGCCTTATTCACTTTTTTCTTTTGTTCCATTTTTCTTATGAAAAGAAATTATAAAAGCAAATCTGATTATATCTTGCCTGAACTTAATCTTCCAAAGCCCACCACCTCCCCAACAGTCCCTGAAATAAAATATGAATAGGAAACACAACAGATAAGACCATTTGTTATTGGGCTCTATGCAGCCTTTCCTGTCTAGACACTCATCACATCCTTCCCCTGACACGGCCTCTCTGTACATCCACACAGAAACTGTGAGATCTTTCATCAAATAGCCATGTCTTTGTCAATAGTATATTTTATCTCTGCATCTTCAGTGCTCAGGACACCACTTGTCACCAAACGTATTTTCAATGTTTTTGAATGAAAAGCTTACCACTCCCCAAAGGTGTGATTCTCTTTTATGCCACATTTTAAAATTTATTTTTATTGGAGTATAGTTGTTTACAATGTTGTGTTTGTTTCTATCGTACAGTGAATCAGCTTTACGTATACACATATCCCCCCTTTTTTTTTTAGATTTCCTTCCCATTTAGGTCACCACAGAGCACTGAGCAGAGTTCCCTGTGCTACACAGTCAGTTCTCATTATCCACTTTATACATGGTATCAACAGTGTATACTGGTCAATCCCAATTTCCCAATTCATCCCACCCTCCTTTCCCTGCTCCGCCCCCCCATGCCACACTTTGTACATGCCATGTCCTTTCCCTAGAATGGCCCATCTTTCAGTCACCAGATGTTAAACTTGATCATCACATCTTCACAATCTCTCCAAACTCTTAGGCAAGCTTTCCATACACCTATAGTATCTTTCACTATCTTCATCCTAGCATGCATTATACACCTGTACACACGTGTTGCCTCTTTTCTGAAATAACTCCTATAATATCTTTAGAAGAGTTATTCATATTTACTTCCCCAGCTTCTCCTTAGCAACATAATAAACCACTGTTATTGCTTAAGATATAGGTAACTAACAGACGGACAAGAGCCATTTATAAAAATTTGTTACAGGGACTCGCGTGGTGGCATAGTGGATAAGAATCCGCCTGCCCATGCAGGGGACACGGGTTCCATCCCTGATCTGGGAAGATCCCACATGCTATGGAGCAGCTAAGCCCACATGTCACAACCACTGAGCCCGCATGCTGCAACTACTGAAGCCTGTGCATCCTAGAGCCTGAGCTCTGCAACAAGAGAAGCCACCACAGTGAGAAGCTGTGTACTGCAGTGAAGAGTAGCCCCCACTTCCGGCAACTAGAGAAAGCCTGCGCAAAGCAATGAAGACTTGGCACAGCCAAAAATAAATGAATAAATAAAATTAATTTCTTAAAAAACTGTTGCATATTCTGAATATACATATAAACATAAACATATATGGACATACATGTGTATATACACTCTTCCTTCTTAATACCAGAGGCATTCTCAAAAGGAATGTAACTGTTTTGAACAACGATGAATAAATTCTTCTTACCTCACCAGGTTACAATTCCCTTTTTCTTCTTTCATTGTACGTCAAAGTGATCTTTTTCATCCAAAAATAGAAAGAGATTTAGACACAGAAATTAGTCCAGCAACATTAAAACCATCTTACCCATTGGAATTTTCTGAAAGGAAAAAAATAATTACTGGAAAATAAATCAGACCTCCCCTCATGTGCCTCAGAAGCTCTTTGAACATTTAAAAACACTGTTCACAATTAGGAAGGCAAACAGTGTCAATTAAGAGGCACAGAAAGTCTTTCCCATGTCTTATATATATTTCTTTGAGTTAGTTTTGGCAAATACCAATTCCTTTGCACTGAAAAAGTGAGGCAGATCGCTCTCAGATGGTAAGGAATATTGAGAAGGCATTGAGTCTTCATAAAGTGGTATTGGGTTTTTTTTAAATGTTTATTATTACTGTATCATATTGTATTGCACTGTATTTTTTAGCCACAGGGCATGCAGGATATTAGTTCTGGGATCCAACGCATGCCCCCTGCTGTGGAGGCACAGAGTCTTAACCACTGGACCACCAGGGAAGTCCTTGGGATATTTTTTGCAACCCAGCAGAGTTATGCTTCCTAGAGGCAGAATTAGTGCTCTGGCGCTAAACAGAAGTCAGAGAAACAGAAAGAAGCTTTATGTAACGGGAAATTAGGCTAGTCCCATGAATAGGAATGGCTTCTGATGGGATAAAGACATAGAAAGCTTAAACTTTCAGAAAAATGTAAGTTAGAGAAAGGAATGTAACAGAAAGTGAAAATGGAAGAAATTATGAAAGAGAGATGAAATGTTTCATCTTTCGAAGGTTAGTTTCTGTTTTAATATAAAGATGTGCAAATCATAATATTCTACAACGCAGATCCTCTGTCAGAAATTATCATGGACCTCTTAGCCAGAGGTCTTCATGATTGCAATTTCTATCAATAATGAATATTTATTCATTATTAAATATTCAATAATGAATATTTCTAAGAATAATGCTTAGTTCATTCCTGCCTTTCTTCCTTTTGTGCATCACAGGCTTCCTATTATGTTTGAGACTTCTTTCCACTACTATGTGAAGTAGAATGCCTCTCAGCCTCAGCTGCAGTTACCAGTCTGAACCCCAGGGCTATGGACCCTCTAGGAAGCCACAGACCTGAGGAATTATATAGGTTCAGATCATCTGCTTTCAGGCAAGAATTCATCTCCCGGTATTGAATTTCGTGGACAGAGTTCTCTCCTCTTGAGGAAACTGACAAAAGAGGTCATAGGTTAGGAGTCAGAGGGGCATAATAAAACATTCCCTCCCTATGTGTGCTTTTTCCCAGCAGTGCAAACACATCCAATCATCACCTAAGCCCTTGTCCTGTTTCCATTCTCTTCTACTGTGAAGCTTCACCCTTGTGATGCCACAAACACAAATGCAATAGCAATGAAACTAAACCAGTTATCCAATTGCCATCTTATTACAACCCAGTTTCCTCTCCCAAGGCAGCCGGCATTCTTACATAATTCACTGGAGATTTGTCTAAAATCTTTATAAAACTTATCCTTTCCTGTTCATTCTCACTATAAACTCTTTTTCATCTTTCATCTCAACTATTTCAAAATCCTATCTTTGTCAATAATGTGGTTCTCTTTCACCCCTCAGATGTCCAAACAGAACTTTCTAAGAGCCTGCCTGAGTACTCTGTCCACTATACCATACTTTAATGACTGTTAATCTTCTTACCAGGCAATACAGAACTTCACTACTTGTTTCTTCCCCTTTCTTCAGCCTCATCAGGAACTTCTGTCCTTGAACTCACCTGTTACTTACCCCCACCAAAACACCAAATGTGCCATCTTTTAAGCTTCTCTACACTTGTAAATATTTTTTTCTCTCCCTGAAATGTACCTCACTAAGTTCTTTGCTCTATATCTTCAGAATTTGTCTCAAAATCTCCTAGAAGCCTCCGATACTCCCTTTTCAGTTAATTTATTCTCTGGGCCTCCTTTGTTCTTTATTCATGTTACTATATAATAATACATTGCAATTTATTTGTTTACATATATGTCTCTTTGGCTAGACTGGAAATTACATAAAGATAAGAACATTGGATTATCCATGTCGGAATCATCTTCAGAACCTAGCACGTTGCTTAACAGAACAGTAAATTTAGTAATAAATATAGAGTAAGAGCAAATAAATGTTTGGGCAATAAAGGATTCATCCAGAACCACACAAGCATACTCATTCTAAACAATCGATTCTATAACATCCCAATTAAAGATGTAGATACACGATTTGCTGTTGTTTTTAGTTGCTAAGTCGTACCTGACTCTTTTGCAACTCCATGGACTACAGCCTGCTAGGCTCCTCTGTCCATTGAAATTTCCAGGCAAGAATCCTGGAGTGGATTGCTGTTTCCTTCTCCAGGGGGTCTTCCTGACCCAGGGATTGAACCCTCCTCTCCTGCATTGGCAGGGGATTCTTTACCACTGAGCCACCAGGGAAGCCCATAGTTACATTATAATAATCATCAATATGAGCAGTGCCCCTTTTCTTCTCTGAACTTTTGTTTCTTCTTTTGGGGAAACTGCTTAAATCTCTTCTAGGTTTCCTCTTTCTGGCCATTTGATACTTGAATCTAATTTTTTTATTGTTGTATTATTCCAAGAAACTTCCTATGCCATAGAAGCATTAGAGACACGATAATTTGGCTCAGACCTGCAAGCCGCTGTCTCTGTCTTCGCCTCTGAATCCACAAGAGGGCTGCGATGAGAAAGGCCAACAGAATGACCCCAAGGACTCCAAGTGCAACAGTGGACGAGTGACCTGAGCACAGGGAAACATCACAAGAGGTAATAACATCTTAGCTAAAAGACCTGGGTCCCCAGTTACTATCCCTTTTCTAGGTCAATACAGGATTGCTGAAGTGAATTTCAGCTTCTTGGAGCTTCTAACCCAGAAAATCTTAATGAGGGATTCTAAATAATGCAGACAATCGGTCCCATGCTCAGAAACCCCTTGATATACCTGTGGCCTTTAGTGATCCTTTGCTCTCTGCAATTTCTGTAGGAGAAAAGAGAAGAGACTCAATTCTGGGAGTTACATAGGGAACAGTTATGTCTGTTTCCTGTCTGGGGATTTAGCCTCTCAACCAAATAAACTACTTCTTCCCACCCAAAACTAGAGACCCCTAGTTTTTCCTCCCTTTGCACATGGATAAATGTAAGCTAAATGCTTTTCCTCAGTGAAAGTCGCTCAGGCCTGTCTGACTCTTTGCGACCCCAAGGACTGTAGACCGCCAGGCTCCTCTGTCCACGGACTTCTCCAGGCAGGAATACTGGAGTGGGTTGCCCTTCCCAACCCGGGGATCGAATCCAGGTGTCCTACATTGCAGGCGGATTCTTTACCATCTGAAGACCAATGTATAACAACACGCACGATTCTCTCCCCACCAGGTCCCTGGGACGGTACTTCCGGTCCTTACACAATGCCCTTCCCCGCCCACCCTCTCCGAGCTGCAGGAGATTCCAGACCCCTTGGGCTCACCTGAGCACTTCACAGAGGCATCCTCCTTGTGCCCGCAGTCACTGTGTCCCCAGTTTTTGGCAGGACAATCCCACAGGGAGGACTCATTGCCCTTGCATTTCACTTCATTGAGCCATATGGGCCCGGTTCCCTGGCCGAACGCTGCCTCTTTTCCTGCCTCCAGAGCTAAGCCACATCCCAGCTGGCGACACACCACCTGGGCATCGTTAAGGTCCCAGGAGTCGTCACACACTGTGCCCCAGGAGCCTCCATGCCAGACCTCCACGCGTCCAGAACAATTAGTGGTTCCTTCCTCAAGCCTTATTTTATCTGAAAAATCAGAGACACCTTGATCATTACTGAGAAGATAAAAGCTCCTAGGAGGTCACGGGAGAAAAGAAAAATTTGAAACTCTTTTTTAAAAATCTGTTTTAAAACTTTGCTTATAGAATGTGCATTTGGAATTTTACAACATTCATCTTTCATGGAAGTGCATGTCCTTCCAACAAACTGGGTGTATTAAATATTTCATCCTGGACATTAGAACGGTAGTGTGACTTAGTAAATGTCAATGAGATAAAGTTAGCATTGTAAATGTATTAGGTTGGTCAAAAATTTTGTTCCATAATTATAGACAAATGAACTTTTTGGCCAACTCAGTATAAATCCTCTCAAACTACTAGATAAATAGAAATCTTCTTCCAGTTTAAGAAGGTGTAGAACAGGGAAATAATTCAGGATTGATCTTTCTGACTGCTTCTCTCCTTACATTGAGTGTAACAAGATATTATTTGAAAGACAAATGGAGCAACTCAATAGTCAAATACTGAATTATATATTCTCTGATCCTAATTTGTTCACAGAGAAAGCACAACGGAATAAAACTTTTGAGAAGGCCATCAGAGTATGATCGTCTTTGAGAAAATAGTCACTGATCCTGAGTATCCAAAGGCCAAATTAAATAAAACCATTTACATCATCCAGGTAGAATAAGGGTTAACCAAACCTTACTCATGCTCACTGAGTTAGATCAGGAGATGATAGTGGAGCAACAGAATGAGATTGTCATGCAGGCCCATGGATACTCACCAGCACATGTGATCCAGGTCTCCTCTGAGGGGCTGGCCAGTCTCCTCTTCCACGGAGATGATGGGCACTGCCATAAGGTTTCAGGTCCCTTAGGACACCGGACGTTGTCCACCCACATGTGCCTTTTCTCCAGCTTGTCTGAAGGTGCTGGTCTGATACTCCCTCTGTCCGCACAGCCCAGCTGCCTGCATACCACCCCCACTGTGGTTGCAGACATGTCACTCTTGCCCACGCTGCCCCAAGCTCCATTGTAAAACACTTCCAGGCGCCCTGCACAGGTCTCGCTGCCGGTGTCACTGATGAGTCTGAGAGACATGAACTCTGGAGTGAAATAAATAGCAGTTTTGCATCTTTCCTGAAGATCCAGAGGACTCTCTTCATTTACTTTGATGTGTGCGTCTTTTTAAAAATAGGTCAGCGTGCTTCCTTGGTGGCTCAGATGGTAAAGAATCTGCCTGTAGTGCAGGAGACTGGGGTTCAATCCCTGGGTTGGGAAGATCCCCTAGAGAAGGCAATGGCTATCTTTTGCCTGAGAATTCCATGGACAGAGGATCCTGGCTGGGTACAGTCCATGGGCAAAGAGGTGGGCATTACTGAGCAAGTAACACTAACATGATCTAACAGGATATGCCATTATTAGAAATTCTTTGGTAACTTCATGATGATTTGGTAGATTTTCTTAAAACATTTGTTCTATAAATACTTTCTGGTTTTTTTGGTCTTGGATTTTATAATTAGGGACCTCTACTTCCCTTGTTGCTCAGACGGTAATGTGGGAGACCTGGGTTCGATCCCTGGGTCAGGAAGATCCACTGGAGAAGGAAATGGCAACCCACTCCAGTACTCTTGCCTGGAAAATCCCATGGACGGAGGAGCCCGGTAGGCTACAGTTCATGGGGTCGCAAATAGTCGGACACGACTGAGCAACTTCACTTCAAAATGCCGGCAGTGACTCTAAGTTGACATCTAAATCTCAATCAAAAGCTTACTCAGAGCCTTTTATGAATTACAAAGTTTGGGTATTTTCTCTCTAAATTACCATAATTTTGACTTTGTAACCCTGTTCTGTTCAATTTTGGACAATTGTCCTTGACAGTTAAAATTTAGTGAGATATTCAGACACTAAAACCAATGCTTTGTATACATTACCTTAAAATACAATAGTTCCCTTTCTGACACTTTGAAAAGTGAAAGTGAAAGTCGCCCAGTTGTGTCCAACTCTGTGTGACCCTAGAGACTATACAGACCAGAATACTGAGGTGGGTAGCCTATCCCTTCTCCAGGGGATCTTCCCGACCCAGGAATCAAACCGGGGTCTCCTGCACTGCAAATGGATTCTTTACCAGCTGAGATAGTTTTGTTTTGTATGTCCTCTTCCAGATTTTATGTTATTAAACGTGAGAGCAAAATCACATCTGGCATATAGAATTTTTCACTTGCTAAGTCATAGCACCATTTTTTTCCCCAATACATTACAATCGAGTACATTTTTCTAGTTCACAATGCTTTCTAATATTTTATCATGTATACAAAACAAGAGCAGTGTCTCATTGTGATTCTTTGTCATGAAAAATTACTTGGGGGCATGGTGGTCTTTCTATCTGTAAAATGTGTTACCAAATGTATTTCTTTTTCTCCTTTAAAAAAAAAGTTTTATTTATTTTTGGCTATCCTGAGTCTTTATTGCTGCACATGGGCTTCATGTAGTTGCAATGAGCTGGGGCTACTCTCTAGTTGCAGTGTGTGAGCTTCTAATTTTGGTGGCTTCTCTTTCTGAGGGGCATGGGCTCTAGAGGGTGGGCTCAGTAGTTGTGGTACATGGGCCTAGTTGCCCTGCGGATGTGGAATCTTCCCAGACCAGAGATCAAACCCGTGTCTCCTGTACTGGCAGGCATATTTTCAACCACTGGACCACCAGGGAAGTCCTCTTCTTATCCTTTTTAATCTACTTCATTAATACAGTGATCATCATGTGGTACACTGAATCCTTAACCAACATCCAGCACCCTATATGTTTATAAAAGAATTTCTCATTATCACTTTTACTGTCATTTTCATGACATGCAACCTCACTTCTGAACTTTCCTCTTTCTGATATCATACTACATACTCCCTTGCACATGTGTGTCTGTGTGCTTGGTTACTTGGTCATGTTTGACTCTTTGCGACTTATGGACTGTAGGCCACCAGCCTCCTCTGTCCATGAGATTCTTCAGGCAAGAATATTGGAGTGGGTAGACATTCCCTTCTCCAGGGGAACTTCCCCACCCAGGGATCAAACCCAGGTCTCCTGCATCTTTACTCACTGAACCACCAGCATAGCCCACCTTGCACATGAGGTAGTACTAATGCATCAGATCCACACTTCTGGCAGCCTGAATCTCACAAGTGTTCCCTCTGAACCTGTAGTTCAAGGAGTTTACTCACATTAATATCCTCCCCACCCACCACTCCACCTCAGCCATTTCTTCCATAACTGTAACCAGTTGTAATTTTCCAGAACTCACCTGAGCAGATAACTCCTGCATCCTCTTTATGCCTGCAGTTCTGCCGCCCCCAACCATGAGAACGGCACTGAGAAATGCGAGATTCCTTTCCATTACAGTTCACCTCATCCAGCCAGATGGGCCCTGATCCTTCCCCAAAATGAGCAGAACCCGTGGCATTAATGGCCACACCGCAGCCCAGCTGCCTGCACACCACGTGGGCATCATCCAGGTCCCAGCTGTCATCACAGATGGTGCCCCAGAAGCCCTCATGATAGACCTCTATTCTCCCGGCACAACGCCCACCTCCATTTACCAGGCGGAGCTGTCCACTCCCTGAAAGAGCAAATGAAACAGTGATAAATGCATTTCTGAGGATTTGGAGATCATTTTCATAGATCAGTCACCAATTCTCACCTATGCAAGGAACACCATTTTCTTCCAAAACAACAGAGCTTTTCGGATCCAAAGATGTTGAATTGCATGGATATAGTGTCTGACTCCGGTTTCCTGCAAGCACCAAACATTATTCATCACAAGAGATACAAAAGGATGGAATGAACAGAGGAGGTCAGTTGGTGTGCTAGATGGATGAACTCAGGACAAACATAGCTTTAGAGAAAGATGTCTGGGTCAACCAGGCTAAGAATGAATCAGATCCTCTGAGAAAGCACATGTGTGCCTGTGCTAAGTTACTTTAGTCATGACTGAGTCTCTGCAACCCCATGGGCTGTGCCCACTAGGCTCCTCATCCATGGGATTCTCCAGGCAAGAACAGTGGAGTGGATTGCCATGCCTTCCTCCAGGGGATCTTCCTGACCCAGGGAAAACCTGTGTCTCTTATGTCTCCTGCATTGGCAGCTGGGTTCTTCACCACTGGCAGCATCTGGGAAGCCTGAGAAGTTACATGGTAAGTCCTAAATGGTCTTCCCTGATGGCTCAGATGGTAATGAATCTGCCTGCAAGGCAGGAGACCTGGATTCAATCCCTGGGTCAGGAAGATCCTCTGGAGAAGGGAATGGCTACCCACTCCAGTATTCTTGTCTGGAGATTCTCATGGACAAAGGAGCCTGGTGGGCACAGTCCATGGAGTTGCAGAGTCAGACACGACTGAATGACTCACCCACACACATAAGCTCTATTAACTATGAGGTCCATGAAAATCAAGTTTACTTTCCCACTAAAAATACAAGTTAATATTCTGGTACACTTCTCATAATCTCTCAAAGTAGATCATTTCCTTTTACTCCCATTCTTTACTATAGGTACACCCGCTCCTTTTTGGAAGTATAGTTGATCAACAATGTTGTTAATTCCTGTTAATTCAGCAAAGTGATTTGGTTATATATATATACATATATATATATATATATACATATATATATATATATATGTATATATTCTTTTTTTAATACTCTTTTCCATCATGGTTTATCATAGAATATTTTTTATTGGAGTACAATTGTTTTTTAATGTTGTGTTAGTTGTTAGTTTCTGCTGTACAATAACATGAGTCAGCTGTAAGTATACATTTATCCCCTCCCTCGTGAGTCTCCCTCCCACAACCCCCATCCCACCCCTCTAGGTCATCACAAAGCAATGAACTGAGCTCTCTGTGTTAACCAGTATCTTCCCACTAGCTATCTCTTTTACACATGGTAGTGTATATACATCAATGCTGCTTTCTCAGTTCATCCCACTCTCTCCTTCCCCCCCCCCCCTTATACCCACTCTTAAGGCACACCACCATGGGAGAGGCTCCTCATTGGCTGCCCTTTATTCTCTTACCTGAGCAGATTACAGAGGCCACTTGCCCTTCAGGACACAGTGATGCACCCAGAGCAGTTACAGAACAATCACCTATGTGCTGTTCTGTCCCAGTACAGTGGAACATGTGTCTCCAGGGCTGTCCACTTCCTCTCCCAAAAGGTGCTCTTCCTGGGATAGAAGTAGCAACTCCACATTTAAGCTGCTGGCACAAAACGTGAGCATCTTCCATGTCCCAGTGAGAGTTGCAGAGAGATCCCCAGGTCCCAAGAATCTTGACCTCCACTCTTCCTTCACACGGGGTATTACCACCCACCAAGCGAACTTCTGTGTATCCTGGAAGGAGACAGGGCTTTAACAAGATGTCTGTGACTACCTTACCCTACCCTCTTCACAATATGGGGACAAAATGAAAATGTTGTCTGGGTCTCACTTGAGCAGACTACTCCAATGTCCCTGCTGTGGCTACACGTCCCATCTGGGCGGGGTGCAATGGGGCAGAGTGAAAGATGGGACTCGTCGCCCTCACACTGGAATTCTTCAGCCCAGATCTGTCCGTTTCCTTCTCCAAAGTGAGCTCCCCCCAAGATGGAAACAACGGAACCGCACTTTAATTCCCTGCACAGCACGTTGGCCGATTCCAGAGAGAAGTCAGAATCACAGACGGTGCCCCAAGTGTCGCCATGTTTCACTTCAACACGACCGGAGCAGGGAATGTCCCCTCCAACTAGTCTGGGTTCCCTGTGGGCTGAAAAATAATATTTTGGTGAGAGAGAACACGATTCCAAAATCTTCCCTCCTAATGGGAGTGAGGCAGGGAGTCAAAAGTGAGAAAGGGAAGCCATTCATTCCTCTTGGATTGTCTGCCTGGAGTTGGGCTTAACAATTTCCAGACCTTCCCATCCTTCACCGGACTACCCTGTCAGATAATTCTGGAACTTTGCCTCCTAGAACCCATAATTTCTGGAGCATGATTACTCTATCCTTTCAGTATTTCTCCTATATTATCCATAACATTGGAGCCCACAGATAATGTGTGTTCATTCTCTCTATAGTTTAGCACTATATGCACCCACTGCCATCTGGAGTCTGCCCCAACTGTTTCAAGTGATTCTAGGTAAAGACTATTAATATATCTACTTCCTATTTCCAAAATGAAAAACAGACCTCTTCTTTGATATCTGTCACACTTGATACATGAGATACTCTTTTTCCCCTGTTTTCTCCTCCTTTCTGCCTGACGGTACTTTATCAGAACCTGTCACCTGTTCCCCAATCAAAGTTCTGTCCTCAGCTTTCTCATCTCCTCAGTGGACATTTTCTCTCAGCTGCCAGTAAATATGTTCCCATCTATACATTTCTCTCTAAATTTATACTCATAAGCAGGTCTATTTGGACATCTGGAACTTAAGGTGTTCCAAATTGAATGAATTATGCTCTGACAAGGCCACCATAGTCTTTATTCAATTAATGGTATCCAGGACCAAATTAGAATCACCTGAAATTGAACCCCTGTGTTTATCTCCTTAGAAATAATGGTAATAATGATAACAATGAAGATTAAGGTTAAGTATTATATATGTATATTTGTATGTGGCATTTTGGGCTTCCCTGGAGGCTCAGTGGTAAAGAAACTGCCTGGAGACCCAGCAGCAGACCCAGGTTCAATCCCTGGGTCGGGGAGGTTCCCTGGAAAAGGAAATGGCAAGCCATTCCAGTATTCTGCCTGGTAAATCCCATGGATAGAGGAGTCTAGCAGGCTACAGTCCATAGGGTCATAAAGAGTTAGACACAACTTAGCAACTAAACAACAACAACAAATATGGCATCTTAGATTTATTTAGCAAATGTTATTTCATCCTTACTATTGCCTTAGGGTATAATTATTACAGACAAGGAAATTAAAATGCACAGAAGTGAAGTAATTTGCTAAGGTCACACAGCAGGTTAATGAAGGGACAGGGTTTGAAGCCAGGCAGTATACTATAGAGCCTTTACTCTCGACCCTCACAACACACTGCACATGTGGAAGTCATCTGTACCTGTTGACTGACTCTCCAGCATATTTTTCTCCATACTTACTGCCACTACTTTGATGTAATTTGTCACCATATATCATGTAGACTTTTGCAATAGCTTCCAAAGTGGTCTCTTTGCTTCTAAGTCCTCTTCCTAATAAATTTATGTCATGATGACAAATATTAAATTTCAAATATTTTCACATAATTTCTGTCTTCAAGAGAAGTCAATGTTTCTTTACTATGTATACAATAATTCATCTTTTCAACAAATATTATTAAGCACTTAAAATGTTTTAAGCATTTGGATGGGCTAAAAAATCTATCACAGAGTTCAGTCTGTCAGTAAGGGTAGATAATTCTAATACTACTAATAATAATCATAACCATAGTAGCTAACATACATTGATCACTTGCTGTGCAATTCCCATGAAGGAGTAGATATTATTACCACCTTTTTTTTTTTTTTTTGAGGAAACTGTAGCAGAAAACTTTGGCAGCTTCCCCAATAGCGCTCATCTACTCAAATTATGGAGACATAATAAGCATTATTTTAGCATACTCGAAAAAACTCTATGATGTCACTTTAAAAGCCTTAACATCTATTATTCTGCCAATCATACTTGTTACCCCAGCCTAAAGATGCTTTTTCAAACTTCTATGTCTCTGCAGACATGTTTTGCTCACTTATATTTCCCCAACTTATGTTTGGGGGACAAAGTTACTTCAAGGATGCTCAATTTTTCACTGATTTCTCTCTCCTTCAAGAACACATAATTTAGTAGAAGATATACATGTTCAATAATGAGTCCAAACCTAGATACATGTTTTAGATACAAAACTAAGGAAGGAGTTATCAGTTCTATTTTGGCCTTTGTAAGAAAACTATAAAGAGTACCATAAATCTGAACTGAGTTTTGAAAAAAAGATGAGAAGTTTGCCAAGTAAATGATATGTGATATGGCATTCAAAGAATACAATCATGAGACAGGATGATCTAATTGAAGGCTTGTGAATAATTTAGTATGGCTGGATTTTAAAAGGTAAAGAAAAGACACACCAGCTATAAAGCTGAAGAAATGGAGCTCAGGTTTTAAGGGCATGCTTCACTAGGTTGAGAGCCAATCATCAAGATAAGTAAGAGCTTCTTTCAACGTTTGTTGTTCAGTTGCTAAGTTGTGTCCAACTCTTAGCAACTCAGAGGTAATTCAAGTTATGCAGAAGATACAAAGTATTTCCTTTAATTCATCTTAAAAGAGAGGAAAGAAAGAAGAGGCATATGGAATTGGGCTTCCTAAAAGGCATAAGTCTTTTAGAGATGCCTGCTGTAAAATATGACTAATTCTACTTTTTAATATCACTAATTCTTAAGATCCCTTGACATTACTATCAGCATGACACAGATATACCATCAGCTGTTGCCAATTTCCTAAAATGTTCCAGATCTGAGGATATTCTCTATTATAGCAGTATAGAATAACTCAACCGTGCAAAAATTTCACCACTTATCCATTCAATATGTTTGAAGCAAGTTCGATCCAAATTTGAGTTGAATAACACATTGCTTTCTAAACAGAGCTAAGACTTTACAGCAAATAATGCCTCTACAACACAGTGACTGGAGTTGAGTTTAATCTTGTTGAATCATTAGTTGAGCATGAAATTACTCTAAGATATCATTAACTCTTATTCATATGATCCTATTCCACTTTTGAACAGACCTAAATATTTGGATAAAAGCAGTTTCTTAGATTTTTTCTTTTAACCTCTTGCTCTCTCTAGACTGATCTCGAGCAAATAAAACACAACCAGTGAAAAACAATTTCCCCCTCAAAAAAGAAAAACAAATAGATATCCTCTTATTTCCTCTGTCCTAAAATATTTGAGTCCAAGGCAAAAGAGAAATCCATCTTCCAGAAATGACTTGGAGACTCCATCCTCAGCTTTATTTCATAAGTCTGCTAATAACACATTAGTCTATACCACAGAATGGCTTCCTTATACCATTTAGTCTGAGTACATGATTAGAATATTGATAATTTACTCCTTTAAGGGATTTTTTTTCCCTGTTAAGCCTATGACTGACTGCATTTTTTAAAGTTTATTTTTTAACTGGAGTATAATTGCTTTACAATGTTGTGTTAGTTTCTGCTGTACACAACATGAATCAGCCATAAATATATATACATATATATATACACTTATATCCCCTCCTTCTTGAACCTTCCTCCCACCCCACACCCCATCCCACCCCTCCAGGTCAACACAGAGCACTGGGCTGAGCTCCCTGCACTATACAGCAGCTTCCCACTAGCTATCTATTTTTTACATGGTAGTGTATACATGTTAATGCTACTCTCTCAATTCATCCCACCCTCTCCTTCACACCCTGTGTCCACAAGTCCATTCTCCACATCTGTGCTATGACTGCATTTTAACATAAAAGCCATTAACTGAATTTTTGTGCCTGGATTTAGCCCTTTTAACCAATAAATTAAACTTTCCCTGACACCAGTAACTGAATCTATATTTATTTCTTTCTGAAGAAATGAAGAACAAGTATAAGAAATAATTAGAGGTATTTCTTTTTGTTTGGTAATAGATACAATAGTTTAAAGAAGCACTAATGCATTTTCATCATTTATTCCTTTCCAGACTCTGAAAAAGTACAGCTCATTCTAATCTCAAAATTATCTTTCAGATTTTAGTAAAATAAAACAAAATTCAAATGAACCATTTATTACATTCAGAAGTCCTCTACAGCACCTATACAGTCATCACAAACAAAATATCTGGGATTCAAACCAATTCAAAACTCTTAGACTCCTTTGTAGCTAGCTTGTCTGAACTGTAAGTCAGGAGTTTGCTTTGTCTTTCTAGTCTTCCTGCTTTACTGAATTTTTCTGGCCCCTATCAACCACAATGCCTTATGTTTTATAAAATCTAAGAATTTAAACAGACTATGGAATTTGTAGTTTGAACTTGACAGACAGACAGATGGTATTTCCATAATTTCTTTCCTGAACATCTTCTGAAAGAATCAAGTAAATCAAGAAATAAAATTACAAACTCTATTTCTAAAAAAACAAGGACAGAGCTAAAGTCTTGGCCCCAAAATTAGTAGAAGGGTTTCCAAATGCTACAGAAATATAACAAGAGAGTTTACAAAAGAAAGCAAAGTGCCCATATGGCAGATAGCAAACAAAAATATGATTCTGTAAAAGGAGGGAACCCATGCTAAGTTTCAAATTTATGCTATATGGGATTTTTATTATATACAGCTAAATAGAGTCCTGGGCTTCCCTGTTGGCTCAGACAGTAAAGAATCTGCCTGCAATGCAGGAGACCTACATTCGATCCCTGGATCAGGAAGATCCACTGGAGAAGGAAATGGCAACCCACTCCAATATTCTTGCCTGGGGAAGCCCATGGACAGAGGAGCTTGGCAAGCTACAGTCCATTGAGTCGCAAGAATCAGACTCGACCTAGCAACTAAATCACCATTAGAATCCTATTTAACTCAGAATGGGTTATCACAGATAAGGTACTCTAGTAATAAAACCTAAATTTTGGATGTGGTTGGACGAAATTCATGGGTGTAATATGCTAATGATGTAGATATGATAGGGTGGAAAGCTAATAAGTATTGTTATCCATGGTAAAATATCTGGTGAAATGTCACACTGAAAAGAAAATTATATGTTCACTAAAGATGAAAAATGGATAACATATTGGGAAAAGTGTAAAAAAGGGAAAGTATATAAAAAAAGAAAAAAATCAGAGGATTGACATGGCATGAATCCTCCTTGCCACTTTTAACATTTAAGAGAGAGATGAGCTCAGATTAGAAGCCAGTAAACCACAAGAAAAAATGGAAGGAAAAATACTAATTTTGTGAGGGAGACATTCTCTGCCTGCAGCTACTGCATGCATGCTAAGTCATATCAGTTGTGTCTGACTCCATAACCCCATGGACCATAACCCTCCAGGCTCCTCTGTCCATGGGATTCTCCAGGCAAGAATACTGGAGACGGTTGCCAAGCCCTCCTCCAGAGGACCTTTTGGACCCAGGGATAGAACCTGAATTTCCTGCATCTCCTGCATTGCAAGCTGATTATTTACTGCTGAGCCACCAAGAAAGCTGCCTGCAGCTATTAGATATAGCTAATTGAGAATCCTATAATTTGAAACTTACAGAATTGGGAAAAAAGAAAACCTTAAGTATCCTGTCCCCTAAATTAAGGTGGTGATAAAACTTCAGATTTAGCAGAAAATAAGATTGATGTTCTGCATATAAAGACAATGAGCCTACCAGCAAAGACAGGATTTAGGTCTCGCCTTCCCTCTCAAACCCATGGTTTCAAATGACCTTAGGGCAGTAGCTAATAAACTGAGAGGAAGGGTCTGATCACAGGATAGATCAAAATATGTAATTTATTCTTTGATGGTGGTTACTTTCACATGACATTGGGTTAAAGCAAACAGGCTAGAAATCTACTAAGTTTGAAGAGAATATTTTGCTGAATTTGAGGGTGACTGATACCAGTTAATGAATACTTAACCCTAAAGCAACCCAAGGGTCCCTAAATCAGCATCAGCATGTAGCGGGTTGTGAAAGGTGTACAGCCTCTGGATGGATATACTCTCGAAACTGAATACAGAAGTGATGATGAGAACAACGCACTAGGAAGTACTGCTCTGAGAAGAGCACCTGGGCACATGAAGCACAGAGCACAGAAGGCAGCGTCTCAGAGGCAGAATCTGGTCCATCAGACGGGCTCACCAACACACTCCTTCACCTGCAGGGCAACTCATCATTCTTCTCCAGTTGTTGTTTAGTCGTTAAATCATGTCTGATTCTTTGCAACCCCATGGATTGTAGCCATCAGGCTCCTCTATCCATGAGATTTCCCTGGCAAGAATAGCAGAGTGGGTTGCCATTTCCTTCTCCAGGGGATCGTCCCAACCCAGGGATTGAACCTCTGTGTCCTGCATTGGTAGGCAGATTCTTTACCTACCACTGAGCCACCAGGAAAGGCCTCTTGTCCAGTAGGATATGATAATTACTTTGGAAGAACAGCTCTAGGTGTTTCTTGGTGAATGCCTTGTTGTTAAAAAGGCATCACTTATCAACAAGTGATTAACATAAAATGCTAGGGATTGTCCACAAGATTAGCCAATCACAGACCACTTTTGAGTTTTTTAAAGAGCTTGCATGAAATACACAAAAACGTTCAGAGGGCACAGCCAAGCTGACAGAGGAGGAAGATCCTGAGTCATCTCTTCATGTGAGCACACCAGAGTAACAACTGCTTATGAGAAAGACCAAAATCTAGCAGAGAAGATCTTCTACAACTAAAGGTATAAAGAAAAAACCACAACAAGACAAGCAGGAGGGGCAGGGCACAGTATAGTCAAGACCCATAGACCCAGGTACGCGACCACCAAATAAGAAGATAATTGCAGTTGCAGAGGTTCTCCCCAAGGATCAAGGAATTCCCCAACCAGTGGTCCTGCACCAGGAAGATAAGCTCCCAGGGCATTTTACTTTGAAAGCCAGCAGGGCTTACTTTTGAGAGAGCCAGGGGGCTGTGGGAAATAAAGACTCCACTCTTAAAGGACACACACAAAATCCCACCAACTCTGGGACCCAGGGCAGAAGCAGTCAATTTGAAAGAAGCCTGGGCCAGACCCACCTGCTGATCTTGGAAAGCCTTCTGGAGAGGTGGGATGTGATGGAACTCACCCTGGGGACCCAGATACTGGCAGCAGCCATTTTGGGGAGCTCCTTCTACCACGAGGACACTGGTGTTAGAAAAAGTCATTTTGGAATCCTCCCTTTAGCTTATTAGCACCAAGACCCAGACCCAGTCACCAGCCTGTCAGTACCATAAGTGGGACAGCTGAGGCCAAGAAGCTAAACAGGCAGGTACGCACACCCCCACTGCTGCCCCCTATCAGCTTCCTTGAGACTCCCTGAGCCCACAGACACCCTGGGACATGGGCCTACCCACTAGAGGGCCAGGACTCAGCCCCACATACCAAGAAACTGGCACTAGCACAGGGACCCCCCGGGACCTGCAGCCAGAGCCCCAGCTTCACCCCCTCCCCATACCCCAGTGAGCTGACATGAGCCTAGGGACACCCTGGGCATTGGCCCTGCCCACCAGCTGACCAATTTAAGCTCCAGGACCCTGGGCTCTGCAGCCAGAGATCCCAGGATCCAGCTCTACCCAGCAGAGGGCTAGTGCTAGCCCTGGGACAAGTCTTATCCCCCAGAGATCCCAGTCCCAGGACCAATGCAACCCTACAACCAGCATTCCTTGGGCCCTGGCCCTGTCCACCAGCAGGCCAACACCAGCTCTGGGATTCCTGGGCCCTGCAGCAGGGGACCCCAGGGGCTGACTCTGTCTGCCACTGGACTGGCACTAGCTGCAGGACATGGCTTCACGCACCAGTAGGTGAACACCAACCCTAAGATCCCTTGGGCATTGGCCCTACCAACAAGCAGATGGACACCAACTCGGAGACATGTTGGACCTCTCTGCCAGCTGCCCCAGGAACCAGCTCTGCTCACCAGCAGGCTTTCACTAGATCTGGGAAAACTGACTCCCCCACACTCACTGTAGAACCTGGTTCAAACCACAAGTAGAACAGCACTAACTCTGAGACACCCCTGGTCTCTGCAACCAGCTACCCCATGACCCAGTCCCACAAAGCAGTGACTGGCAGCTTTTGCACAAGGCAGGGTCTAGCAAACAACGACACTAGGGGCCAGTCATGCCTACCAGACCACTGACAGTAGTCAGCCAACCACAATAGAAGAACTTCTGCTGTCAACGTATGGGGCAAACTAAAGCATACAGCTATGGTAACCAGAGGGGAGTATGCTGCTGGGAGCATAGAACATTTCCCATAGAAGGCAATTTCTCCAAAGTTGGGAAATGTCACCAACCTACCAGCTACATAGAACTGAAAACAGCAAATCAGGCAAAATGAGGCAACAGAGGAACATGTTCTAAACAAGGAAAAAGACAAAACCCCAGAATAAGAACTAGTGAAGTGCAGATAGGCAATCTCAGTTCAGTTCAGCTTAGCCACTTCAGTCATGTCCGACACTTTGCAAGCCCATAGACTGCAGCACATCAAGCTTCCCTGTCCATCACCAACTTCTGGAGCTTACTCAAACTCATGTCCATTCAGTTGGTGATGCCATCCAACCAGCTCATCCTCTGTCATCCACTTCTCCTCCTGCCTTCAATCTTTCCCAGCATCAGGGTCTTTTCAAATGAGTCAGTTCTTTGCATCAGGTGGCCAAAATATTGGAGTTTCAGCTTCAGCATCAGTCCTTCCAATGAATATTCAGGACTGATTTGCTTTAGGATGAACTGGTTGGATCTCCTTGCAGTCCAAGGGACTCTCAAGAGTCTTCTCCCAACACCACAGTTGAAAAGCATCAATTCTTCAGCACTCAGCTTTCTTTATAGTCCAACTCTCACATCCATACACGACGGCTGGAAAAACCATAGCCTTGACTAGGCGGACCTTTGTTGGCAAAGTAATGTCTCTGCTTTTTAATATGCTGTCTAGTTTGGTCATAACTTTTCTTCCAAGGAGCAAGTGTCTTTTAATTTCATGGCTTCAGTCACCATCTGCAATGATTTTGGAGCCCAAGAAATGAAAGTCTCTCACTGTTTCCATTGTTTCCCCATCTATTTGCCATGAAGTGATGGAACCAAAGGTCATGATCTTAGTCTTTTGAATGTTGAGTTTTAAGCCAGCCTTTTCAGTCTCCTCTTTCATCAAAAGGTTCTTTAGTTCCTCTTCACTTTCTGCCATAAGGGTGGCATCATCTGCATATCTGAGGTTATTGATATTTCTCCCAGCAATCTTGATTCCATCTTGTGCTTCATCCAGCCCAGCATTTTGCATAATGTACTCTGCATATAAGTTAAATAAGCAGGGTAACAATGTACAGCCTTGATGTACTCCTTTCCCTATTCGGAACCAGTCTGTTGTTACATGTCCAGCTCTAACTGTTGCTTCTCAACCTGCATACAGATTTCTCAGGAGGCAGGTAAGATGGCCTAGTAATCCCATCTCTTGAAGAATTTTCCACTGTTTGTTGTGATCCACACAGTCAAAGGCTTTGGCATAATCAATAAGGCAGAAGTAGATATTTTTCTGGAATTCTCTTGCTTTTTCTATGATCCAACAGATGTTGGCAATTTGATCTCTGGTTCCTCTACCTTTTTAAAATCAGCTGGACATCTGCAAGTTTGTGGTTCATATACTGTTAAAGCCTGGCTTGGAGAATTTTGAGCATTACTTTGCTAGTGTGTGAGATGAGTGCAATTGTGTGGTAGTTTGAACATTCTTTAGCATTGCCCTTCTTTGGAATTGGAATGAAAACTGAACTTTTTCCAGTCCTGTGGCCCCTGTTGAGTTTTCCAAATTTGCTGGAATATTGAGTGCACCACTTTCACAGCATCATCTTTTAGGATTTGAAAGAGCTCAACTGGAATTCCATCACCTCCACTAGCTTTGTTTGTAGTGGTGCTTCCTAAGGCCCACTTGACTTCACTTTTCAGGATGTTTGGCTCTAGGTGAGCGATCACACCATCAGGGTTAACTGGATCATGAAGATCTTTTTTGTATAGTTTTTCTGTGTATTCTTGCCACCTCTTTTTAATATCTTCTGCTTCTGTTAGGTCTATACCATTTCTGTCTTTATTGTGCCCATCTTTGAAAGAAATATTCCATTGGTATCTCTAGTTTTCTTGAAGAGATTTCTAGTCTTTCCCATTCTATTGTTTATATAGATTTTATAATATCTTTATATATATATTTTTATATATTATATATATATGTAGATTGTGTATATAGGCAATTTACCTGATATCATATGCAATGGTGAAAAAGCTGAATGCATTTTCTGTAAGATCAGGAACAAGGCAAGGATGCCCACTCTTGCCATTTTTATTTGACATAGTATCTAAAGTTCTGTCCATAGCAATTTAGACAAGGGAAAGAAATAAAAGGAATCCAAACTGAAAAGGAAGAAGTAATGCTGTCACTCTTTGCAGTCGAGATGACACTGTGCATAGAAAATCCTAAAGTCACTACCAAAAAATTACTAGAGTTTGTCAGTGAATTCGGTAAAGTTGCAGGATACAGAATGAATATACAGAAATCTGTTGCCTTTCTATACACTAACAATGAGCTATCAGAAAGAGAAATTAAGGAAACAGTTCCATTTACCATCACATCAAAAGGGCTTGCCAGGTGGCGCTAGTCAAAAAGAATCTACCTGCCAATGCAGGATACACAAGAGGCACAGTTTTGACCTTGGATCAGGAAGATCCCCTGGAGTAGAAAATGGCAACCCACTACAGTATTCTTGCCTGGAAAATTCCATGGACATAGGGGCCTGGCAGGCTATAGTTCATGGGGCCACAAAGAATCAGACATGACTGAATAACTGAGCATGTACATACATACATACATACAAAAAGAATAACATACCTAGGAATAAACCTACCTAAGGAGGCAAGAGCCCTGTACTCTGAAAACTATGACACTGATGAAAGAAATTGAAGATGACTCAAATAGATGGAAAGATATACTTTGTTCTTAGACTGGAAGAATCAATTCAGTTAAATATGGTTAAAATGACCATACTCCCAAGGCAATCTACAGATTCAATACAATCCCTATCAAATTACTGATGGCATTTTTTACAGAATTAAGCAATAAATTTTAAATTTGTATGGAAGCACAACAGATCCCAAATAGCCAAAACAAGCTTGAGAAAGAAGAATAGAGCTGGAAGAATTGGGCTGTCTAACTTCAGACTATACTACAAAGCAACAGTCATCAAAACAGCATGGAACTGAGACAAAAGCAGACACAGAGATTAATGGAAGAGGATAGAAAGCCTAGAAATAAACCCACACATTTATGGCCAACTAATCTATCACAAAGGAGACAAGAATATACAATGGAGAAAAGATAGTCTCTTAGATAAGTAGTGCTGGGAAAACTGGACAGCTCTATGTAAAAGAATGAAATTGGAATGCAACTTCTTTACAGGTTGATTGAAAGTCTTACCTGAGCAAGTAACTTTGGCTTCATCATAGTGTTCACAACTAAGCCCACCCCACTGCCAGTTCTTGCAGTCCCAGATGGAAGTTTCATTTCCATTGCAGTTGCTTAAAAACAGCCATGTGTTTGTTGCCTGAATTTTGGAATAAACTTGATAGGATGTTTTGAGTGCAGATCCACATCCCAGCTGCTTGCAAACCACATCAGCTTCTCTCAGTCCCCAGCTTCTGTCACACACTTTCCCTACCAGTTTCTGAATTTCCACCTCCACTGTCCCAGCACAGCGGCTACCTCCACCTTTGAGTCTCAGTTCGAGATCTGATCCATCTGCAAAAGAAACGTAAACTTAGGCCATAGCTACATATGGAGGTTAGCTACTATAGGGCATTTTTTTCAATCTTGTTCCTTCTCAGATACTGAGACACTAGAAATTCTGGCTTACCTACTTCCCGGCTTTTAGAAGAGCAGCACAGACCATGAATTTGGTTAGAAATGGGGCTATAGTTTCAAAACTTGTAGATTTATAATTTGAAGTGTGGTCCCTAATAGCAGTTGAAATAATTTTTATAAAACATAGAGACAGACAACCCTCCAAACTAGTCAAAAAAAGAATGTGTTAAAGATTCCTCATACCTGAAAAGAATTCCCAACAAGGAAATCATTAACTAGTTCTCTCTCTCTCACCTTTAACACCTATTCCTACTCCTAAAGAACACAGACCCTTCCTTCTCTGTTTTTCTTGTTTTAACTTACCAGAACAGGTCACACCAGCATCTTCATTATGATTGCAGTAATGCTTTCCCCATTCATGATGTCTGCACTGCCAGATAGCAGATTCATGTCCTTGGCATGAAACACTGTCAAGCCAAATGTTTCCAGTTCCCTCACTGGCATTGACTCTACCGATGGCAGTGACAGCAGTCGGACATCCCAACTGCTGACATGCTACAGCAGCATCATCGCTGTCCCAGCCGTCATCACACACTGTCCCCCATTCTCCTTTGAATCTCACTTCTAATCTTCCTGAACACTTGGTGACTCCATCTACCAGTCTCAGGCTCAAGTCAGCTCCCTCTGTAGGAGGGAAACAAAACCAGTCAGTGATAAAGAAACAAGCATGAGGATGCTCCAAACAGCTCTACCTGAGATGAGATACGGAAAAGGGGTGGGGGGGAACATAAGCAGAGACAGAGAATATAATGATATGTTCCCACTGAAAATCATCAGCGATGGAAGTAGGAGAAGATCAGGCAAGAAGACAGTGTTAGTGGGAACCTTGGGTATAGCACAGGAGCTCAAATCAGTGCTCTGTGATGACCTGGAGGGCTGGGATGAAGATGAGAGTGGGAGGGAGGCTGAAGAGGGAGGGGATATATATATACACATACTGCTGATTCACTTTGTTGTGCAGCAGAAACTAGCACAAGATTGTAAAACAATTATACTCCAATTTAAAAACAAGAAGATAGGATTTTTTATGAATTAGGAGTTTGGGATTAGCAGATGCAAACCACTTTATATCAAATGGATAAGTAGCAAGGTCTTATTGTATAGCACAGAGAACTATATTCAGTATCCTATAATAAATCATAACAGAAAAGATCAATCAATTAAGAAAAAAGAAGACAGGACTTTTCACTGTGGAGAGCATGCATTACAGGAAGAGTTTCTAACAGGAGGCCAAGGAACTGAAATTTATCTAGAGATCTGCTTGTTTAAACACCATAGATGTTTTTGTTGAAATTGGTTTTTTTTTTTTCCCTTTTAAATATACTTGCAGATGCCTAGGTGCTTATATATATATATTTGCTGCAATACTTAACACTCACTTATGGTTCTGACTGCATTACCTACCCAGACTATTTGGTTTGTATCACCATGCCTGACCCCTTTCTGACCATGTCCATTTTAAAAGCAATGCAAAAAAAGAAAATAAAATAACATAAAAACAACGCAAAGAAAGAAGGGACTTCATCATTACTCCTTTTACTTTCCCCCAATCAACACTCCTCAAAGACTAGCACTTGATTCTGAGTAATATCCTATAATAAATAAATTGGGTTTTTCCTATGGCACTTTTAGTTTTTTGTTGTTTTTTTTTTTGTCACAGTGCTATTTATTGTGATTCCTCAGCACGTATCAAACACACTGAGAAGAAACATGCTGATTGGAGACCTAAGTAAAGGAAACCGGAAGGTACATACTGTATTTTCTCTACCCCAAAACCCTTTCACTTTCTTCAGCTAACAGAACCCATCTTTTCTGTAGGAATCCCATTCTTTGTGGTTCAGACTGTACATGATCACATTGTTCAACAAGAAAAAAGCTAACTTGGGAATTCCCTGGTAGTCCAGTGGTTAGGACTGTGAGCTTCCACTGCACGGGGCCTAGGGTTTATCCTTGGTCAGAGAACTAAGATCCCCACAAGACACACAGCGTGGTTTTTTAAAAAAAAAAGAAAAAGAAAGAAATCCAAGAAATAAAAGAAGAGCCAGAACCTTGATGATATTGTTTAAGTGCTGAATCTAGTCATGGATGGAGCCAACTGAACCTCCTGGATTTCCCAGTTTTCTGAGTCAGTATTCCCTTATTTTAAAGCTAGTTTGAATTGAATTTCCTTCATTTGAAAAAAAAAAAAAAACTGGTGAATACAAGAACATTTTTACCCTGGTTATTATTTTCTAAATATCCCCTGGGGTTCAAGACTTACTAGGTCTTCAAACGAAGCATTCAATTGAAGAAAGGAGAGTGACATTTTTGTACACACAAAACCACGTCCCAGACCTTAATCAAGGATGGAACGTGAAAGTCGCTAGATAGACACAATTCCTGCTCATGGTGTAGTATTAGCGTAAATGAGGTTTTAATAAACAACCAGTTTTTTAAATCATTTGATTCTGTGAATTTGAACTAATAGTTTGGGAAAAGGTGGGTCAATGTGGCTAAAGAGGAGGCTTTTGTAGGTAGAGGATAATAATAGGGGTGACTTTCTTCTAAAACATCCAGAAAGTAACATTTTCTAGTTAACCTAGTTTCTTTTCCTTTCTTTTTTTGGAAGGGTGAGGGAGTAGACTATTCTCTGAATACTTTCTTCTATCCTGATAACTTGGATCTCAATTTCATGGCTCATCCTTCCTTCCTAAACTATTTATCCTAATTTCAGTGAATGGTTAAAAAAAAAAAAAAAATTCTTCATGGGCTTCCCCATGGCTCAGTGGTAAAGAATTTGCAGGAGACTCAGGTTCCATCTCTGGGTTTGAATATCCCCTGGAGATGGAAATGGCAACCCACTCCAGTATTCTTGCCTGAAGAATTCCATAGACAGAGGAGCCTGGTGGGCTATAGTCCATGAAGGTACAAAAGAGTCAGACACACACACACAAAAAAAAGAGTTGGACACAACTAAGTGACTGAACAATAACAACAACAACAAAAAAAAAAAAACCCACAAGTATCAGAACTGCATCCTGAAATTGCTAATAATGAGGCAATAAAAGAAGACGACTTTCCTCATTGCAGTTTTCATTTGCATTTCTCTAATAATTAGTGACATTGAGCATGTTTTCATGTACTTCTTGGTCATCTATATGTTGTACAGGAGAAAATAACACAACATTGTAAAGCAACTATACTCCAATAAAAAAAAATTTTTTAATAGTAAGAGAAAAAAAGAAGAAGCACACTTCATTATGTTTTTCAGAGTTCAAGCCTTTGAGACTTTTACCCCCATTTTTGTCCTCTCAGAGAGAACGGAACAAACCCAGAGCAGTCCTTACCTAAGCAAATCACTCCAGCATCTTCAGCGTGATCACAGTTATGCTTTCCCCATCCTTCGTGTCTGCAGTTCCAGAGAGCTGACTCATTTCCATGGCATACCAGATCATCAAACCAGATTGGCCCAGATCCTTCTCCAAAATTAGCTGAGCCAGAGAAACTGATAGCACTTCCACATCCAAGCTGTTTACAAACCACAGAAGCGTGATCCAAATTGAAGTTATCGTCACACACTGTTCCCCACTGGCCCTGGAATTTTATCTCTATTCTTCCTGAGCACCGGTTTCCTCCGTTCATCAGCCTCATCTCCAAATCAGATCCATCTAGAGAAGAGAAAAGGCAGGATTCAGAAGTGATATTTATTCTGAAGTGATCTTAGAGAATAGTATTCCTCTGGTCTCTTGAGACTTGCTGCTCTCCTTAAAAACGATGCCTCGTTGTGGATGCTGCTCCAGTTCACATATTGAAAGATTTTAATCTTTGAAAACTAACAAATGATTAGGACTTTCATCTGTATCAACTGACCCCAAAAAAAAATCTTTCATGGATTAAAATTTACTTTGTGTTTTGTTTCCCTCTATTACTAAGACATAGCAAACTTGTCTATGTAGAAATAAAGAAAATAGTAGAAGGAGAATGAAAAAAAAAAAACAGTCTAGTATCAAAGTCTACCCTCTTTACTATTATGCATGTTATCATAATAGAATTTCCAAGAAGCAGATGCTCTGAGAATTGAGCATTGATCAGGGTGGAGAATCTCAGAAATATGGACTCTGAAACCTTAAAAATATGAACTTGGAAATCTCATGAAACTCGTGAGTCCCTGACTACTCATCCCTTTCTATTATTATGCACCAGTTGAAGCTTTAGGTGTACAAAGTTCAAAAACTAAATTTGATTGACATCATCTTTACATAAAGGATCCTTATGCAAAGATATGAAAAACAGAACACAGGAGGTTAAAGCACTACACTGAGGTCTTAGCTTAAATAGTCAACACCATCAACAGCAATAATTATAGTAAGATCCTGGCAAGATTTATTATGATTTTTAACTTCACTGTAGATGCTTGATGTATCTTTTACAATTATTATTTCTTCTCTTTCCATGCAAAATGATTAACAATGAAAGACAACAATAAAAGAAAGAAGAGGAAGGAAGAGGAGGAGAACAGAGAAAGAGAAGGAAGAAGAAAGAGAAATGAGTGTGAGCCATGAGGAAACTAATGTTAATTTTTAGCACCTATGACCTACCTGTCAGTGTACCAGTAGCTTTACATGTGTTATATTACTGACTACTCAGAAGCTGAAGTTTAGAAAGATTTACAACTTACTCAAAATAATAGCATTAAGGAGTAGTTGAGGAGTTTTCTAGAAACTAGTTACTCCCATGACACCACAGCGCCTGGGTAAAGATTGCTGTTGTTGTTCAGTCACTAGGTTGTGTCTGACTCTTTGTGACCCCATGGACTGTAGCCCGTTAGACTTCTCTGTCCATGGGATTTCCCAGGCAAGAATACTGTAGTGGGTTGCCATTTCTTTCTCCAGGGGAACTTCCCAAGGGATCAAATCCATGTCTCTTGCATTGGCAGGCAGCTTCTTTACCACTAAGCCACCAGAGAAGCCTGGATAGAGATTAATCCTTTCTGAAATCAGTCCTATGGAGGAGATGGTCTCTAACAGAAAGGCTGGGTGGTGAGAGGATTGCCTAAATTTCAATGACATGAGCAAAGAGAAATTGGAAGCCCAGGAATCTGAACTGGGTCAGAAACATGACCTTGGGTTTTGTCTGCAGAAATGTCTGAGTTATCATAATAGCAAGTGAGATGAAACTTATGAAATATTTTATAAATTAAAACTACCATGTAAATGAAATGAATAGCATTTCACAGTGGAAAAAGCAATTCTACTTTGCAAAATATCCTTCCTCCAACAAAACAGATTAGTGCTAGGAGTATTTACTTCTTGACTTGGTAAATTGATTGTCAGTTAATGGGCAAAAGGGTCATGTTTTATGAGCCAATATATGAAAGCAGCATTTTATGGGGAAAGGAGAAAAGGAATCAAGTTAGATATGATTTAGGAAATGGCAACCCACTCCAGTATTCTTTCCTAGAAAATTCCATGGACAGAGGAGCCTGGCAGGCTGCAGTCCATGGGGTCACAAAGAGTCAGACATGATTAAGTAACTGAGCACAGATTGTTACAGTAGGATTACTTAATATAAAATTGAAGCTAATCACTTCCTCATTGACTGTAATATTCAGAATCTCTTTTGATTTTTCTTAATATGGGTCTTGTCATACATTTTCTGGTCTTTAACAATGAATTGGGTCCTTTTCATACCTGGATTATTTTATACCTAGATTACTTACAGAAAACTGGCCTTTTCATTTTTAACCCATCTATAAGATTTTTTCCTACCAAGCATTCATGTCAAGGTTTGACTTACACAAGTCTTACCTGAGCAGGTGACTCCTACATCCTGTTGGTGAGTACAGTTATGCTTTCCCCACCCCTCATGTTTGCAGTCCCAGAGAGCTGATTCATTGCCTCGACAAGACACATGATCCATCCAAATGCGCCCGGTGCCTGCACTGGAATTGGTCCATCCTGTGGCTTTGATGACAGTTGGACATCCCAGCTGCTTACAAACCACGGAGACGGCAGCCAAGTCCCAGCCGTTGTTACACACAGTTCCCCACTCTTCCTGGACTTTCACCTCCACTCTCCCAGAACACTTGGTTGTACCAGCCGCCAGCCTCAGCTCCTTGTCTGTTCCCCCTGGAACAACAGGTAAAGGTAGCAACTGGTCAAGATCCCAAAGCAAGTAAAATGATTATTCCTCAGATTACTTATTTATTTTTCAAATCCAGCTTTGAGAAACAATTCTGAACCTATGTATGGTACAATCGGAGACTGTCATTTCACAGGAATTCAAAATCAAACAGCAGTGCCACAGGCTTCAAAGGAAGCCATGACACAGAAACAGTAAATCTGGGTAATTCAATACTATATGGTGTCTTTATTTTATGGCTGAGATCCTTTATAACATCAATGTATATAAACCTATGGATAGTTTACTATAAAAATATTACAAAATTTTATAGGGGTAAGCTATATAAGTTTCTCCAAAATCCTAAGATCAGTGGAAAGAAGGCTAGTAGTGAAAACGAAAGACTGATTATTGGGAATTCAGTACCTATTTCACACACATATGCAAAAAGCCATGAATTCTTTTTTTAATTAATTTTTTAATTTTAACTGGAGGCTAATTACTTTACACTATTGTGGTCATTTTTGCTATACATCGATATGAATCAGCCACGGGTGTACATCAGGATGTGTCCCCCATCCTGAAACCCCCTCCCACCTCCCTCCCCACCCCATCCCTCTGGGTTGTCCCCGAGCACCGGTTTTGAGTGCCCTGCTTCATGCACCGAACTTGCACTGGTCATCTATTTTACATACGGAAATACCATAAATTCTTAAAATGCTAGTTGAAATCTAACTGAATGTAGCTACCCAAATGGAAATTGAAATTGAGATATTTTCCTATCATCTTCTACCATAAAAAATCCCCTCTCCCCTACTCCTCCCAAGGGTCTTAGCTACTGCCTTGTGATTATTTTAGCTAACATAGGAATCTGTGGTTCCTGATATATACCTGGCTTCCCTGAATACATTTTAAGATAAATTTTGGCATTTGAATTTTCAAAATGTTCCTAAAATTCCCTCATCCTAACAGTTCTGACATTTCTCCTCCTCTGTATTGTGCCCTATTTTTTAGTTAGACATTACTTCAGATCTTTAAGGAATATGCATTTTTCCAGTAAGCATTTATTTAAAAAAAAAAAAGTTATTCTAACATTTCGGGCCAGCGGGGTCACATCATTAGGTACTCATTTTGTGCTTTTAATATCCTGATCCTTCAAAACACTATGAAGCTTGCTTTTAGATGCTATTTAGCCTTCAGGAGAATGATTTGCTTGTCAGTGATTCTCATCACAGTGGGCAAAGATTGTGAGTAAATTTGACAAAGTACTCACCAAGAGCATTGGTGACCAAACAGGTACAGAAAACTGAGACCACAGCAAGGGTGAAGGGACCAAAGTGAACAGAACACCTTTTAAAGCCTGTGGAAAGAAAAAAAAGAAGGTAAAAGTAACCAAAAAAAGCAACCAAATAGGCTTTAGAGCAAGCAGGTGGTTTCAGAGGTTTGAAATTAACAAAGAAAGTCAAACCAAGACAGAAAATCCTCCTCCTAAATGGCAAGGCAGGCAGGCAGGAAAAATTCATATCCAGGATCATACAGTAACAGTGAAGTAGCTTTGAAAGTGTCCATGGTTACAGGCAACCTAGAAGTGAGGGATTAGAAGAGAGTTGGAGATGCAAAAAGAATGGCAAGAGTGAGTCTTAGCACCTGGAAAACAGAAAAGGCGTTGATGAAACTTAGAAGTGGGCACTTCTCCCATTGGGCACATAACAATTTTCAACCCTTGATAGTCTCACCTCCAAGCCTACCTGATCCACATTATTCAATGGAAAGTTCCATGAGGAAATAAATTATACCTATAATGTTCATCACCTTTACCAGTACCTGGCACAGTGCCTGCTAAATTCTAATTGAACACTACACTGGAGGAAACATTGACAAAGATTATATTTGAAAGTCCCCACTATTGGACCTTGTGGGCTTCCCAGGTGACGCAGTTATAAAGGATCCACCTGCCAATGCAGAAGACACGAGTTTGATCCCTGGGTCAGGAAGATCCCCTGGAGAAGGAAATGGCAACCCACTCCAGTATTCCTGCCTGGAAAATCCCATGGACAGAGTAGCCTGGAGGGCTACAGTCCATGGTGTCGCAAAGAATCGGACACCACTGAGCGACCAAGCATGCACACACACACGCCATTGGATCTTATCTCCAAAAATAGCCTAAAATGCTCTATCACTCTCACTTCTCCTTCTTACTCTCATCCTACAGTAATTTTAAAGTAAAAATGCTATGACACAGAACTGTGCGCTTATTACCCATGCTTTCATGTGGTATGCTTTCAAGTTTAAAAGCTTGAAAAAAAAAGTAAGAATGCTAAATGAATTTAATGCACCCACATAAATCATGAGGTAGATTTTAACACTCAGGGGTGTCATTCTAAATGCCCTCTAGAGAATCAACTTTTCATCAATATGCATTCCTACTTGTTCTATCCTTTCTAACAACTATTCGTTTTATACTCAATACAATTCAGTTAATTTTAGTTCCTTATGTAGTTGTTCCTCAGTGGTTTTACAGAGTTGATGCCAAATCTAATCCTTATTTCATACCTTAAATTTCAAACCTATGGAAGATACAGGTACTTCTTAATAGGCTTCTTGCTCTTTCCCATAACTTACCCTCCTAATGCCCATCATTATTAAATCAGATCCACTGACTGTCAGAATATTACTATACTCCATTAGAGAGTAGACAAAACAAATGATAAGCTTTACCAACAGATCCAGAGTTGTCATGTAGCACCATTCTGAGTTTGTCCATTCCAAAGTTTTATGATGCTTAAATCTTCTTGTATTATTCCCTTGGAATGGTCCCTTGAAGAAGAGGACCACTAAGAATTCTAAAAATCATTTCACTTCCACACACACACACACACAAAAGAAGGCTTTCATAATGGAGGTGGAGTCAACCAGAAAAGGGAAGTAATTAAAAGAGAGAGGTTCCTTTTTGTCCTCCAGTTTTCTTCCATTTGGGACATGAAACAAAGAAAACTGAGAAATATTCACTACAGATTTACAAAAATTAAAGGGGAAATATTGACTCAAATATGGTTGTCTTTGAACACAAAATTTCTACACTCTGTTTTGGATGACTACATTAGAAACAAAAATAATAATTGTTATGAGATGAAATTATGTCAAAAAAAAAACTAAGGCAAGGGACTTCCCCGGTAGTCCAGTGGTTAAGAGTCTGCCTGCCAATGCAGGGGTCATAGATTCAATCCCTGGTCAGGGAAGATACCACATGCCTCTGAGCAACGAAGCCTGTGCACCCCAACTACTGAGCCAGAGCTCAAGAGCCCACGAGCCATAACTACTGAAGCCTGTGCTCCACAACAAGAGAAGCCACCGTAATGAGAAGCCGGCGCATCACAACAGAGTAGCCTCCTCTTGCTGCAACCAGAGAAAGCCCACACACAGCAACGAAGACCCAGCGCAGCCAAAAATAAATAAATAAATAAGAATAAAACACTTAGAAATGAATTAAAAAAAAAAAAAACAAAGTAAAATGGGCAAAACATAGTTAAATCACTAAAGCTTGATTGTATAGTCACTTTTATTATTTCCATAATCAAAGGTGTCTCATGAATAATTCTGTGCAGATTATCCATAGACAGCACTTGAACTTCTTTTCTTTTTTAAAAAGTTTTATTGGAGTACAGATTTATAATGTTATGTTAATTTCTTCTGTATAGCAAAGTGAATCAGTTATACACACATATATATGCTCACTCTTTTTTTGATTCTTTTCTCATATAAGTCATTGGAGAGTATTGAGATGAGTTCCCTGTGCTATACAGCAGGTCCTCATTATTATCTGTTCTATATATAGTAGTGTTTATATGTCAACACAAATTTACCAATTTATCTCTCCCTGCACCTCCTCTTTCTAACCATAAGTTAGTTTTCTACATCTGGAACTCTATTTCTGTTTTGTAAAGAAGTTCATTTGTACCGGTTTTTTTAGAGTTCACATATAAGTGATATCATGTATTTGTCTTTTTGTGTCTGACTTAACTTCACTCAGTATGACAATATATATATGCATTAAACTTCCTAAAAATCTTTCCACAATGAATATTCCAAGCCCCATTGGCTTCACTGGTAAATTCTAACAAATATTTTAAGGAAAAAAAAATAATACCAATTCTAAACAAACATTTCCAGAAAACAAAGAGTAGTGACTACTTTCCAACATGTTCTATGAGGCCAATATAACTTCATATCAAAACCAGAAAAAGACATTATAAGGAAGGAAAATTACATATGAATATCTCTCACAAACATGTGCAAAATATTAGCAAATAAATGTAGCAATATATAAAATAATAATATATCATGACCAAGCAGGGTTCATCCCAAAAATATAAGGATAGTTTAACATTCAAAAATTAAAATTGTATATAACTCATTATATAAGACTCTTAACAGAAAAATCATTCAGTCAACTTGATAGATGTAAATAAGCCTTTCACAAAATGTAACACCAGTTCCCAATAAAAACTTAGTGAACTAGGTGTGTAAAAGGCACCCATGAAAAACCTACAGCTAAAATCGTATTTAATACTCAAAGACTGAATGCTTTCTCCTTAAGATCAAAAGACCAAAATGTTAATTTTAATCATTTCTATTTGACATGGTACTGGAGATACTATCCAGGACAATCAGGCAAGATAAAGAAATAAAAAACATTCATGTTGAAAAGAAAGTAAAACAGTCTTTTTTTTGGCAGATGACATTGTCATCTGTGTAGGACATATAATAAAATCTACAAAAAACTACTAGAACTAATAATTGAGTTAAGCAAGGTTGCAGGATATATGATCAATATACAAAAATCACATAACAAAAAAAATCAGAAGTTAAAATTTGAAAGTAAATTCCATTTGTAGTAGTATCAAAATTATACAAAATATTGAGTAAATTTGACCAAAAATGTGAAAGTCCTCCAAACTACACAATATTCTTGAAAGAAATTAAAGAAGATTTAAATAATTGGGTTAATTTAAATAATTCTTGGGTTAGAAGACTTTATTGTTAAGATTTCAGTGCTTCACAGTTTGAATTCTAAATTCAGTATAACCAAAATCAATATCCTAGTGGGCATTTTTTCATAAAAACTGACAAATTGATTTTAAATTTTATTTAGAAATGCAAAGAGTCTAAAATAACAAATTTGGAAGTGATGAATATGTTGGAAGATGAACACTAACCTATTTCAAGATTTTTTTTATAAAACTGCCATAATGAAAACAATGTTGTATTAACATAATCAACACATATATGAAATGATTGATTTTTGACAAAGTGTAATATTTTCAACAAATATGCTGAACAGTTAGCTATTCATATTGCAGCTAGATGAATTTCAATCCTTACACCATATACAAAAAAGGATCATAGACATAAAACCTAAAATTTTTTAAATATTAAACACCTCAAAGGTTTTAGTTAAGAGAACTGGTAACACATGTTCATTTAGTGATTTGTACATGAATGTTTATGTGAGTTTTATTTGTAATGGACAAAAACTAGAAACAAAAAAAAATGTCCTTCAACTGGTAAACGGGAAAACAAGCAGTGGAATTAATACTCAACATCACAAAGGAATGAACTGTTGACACATGTGACAACAGGAATCAGTCTTCTACTTTGTGAACTCATTTAGAATTCTGGGAAATGCAAACTCACCTTTTGTGACTGGAAGGAGTGGTTTGCTCAAGTCGTTTTTATACTGGGGGTAAAAATGATGAAACTTTCGAAGGATAATTGATATGTTCATTGTCTTGATTGCTTTGATGGTTTCACAGGTACACACCTGTTTATCAAAACTAAAAAACTGAACACTTTAAGTATGTGAGTATCTATCAATTATACCTCAATACAACTGTTTAGAAAATCTTGATGAACACTTTTTGCTGTAAGATAAAGAAAATAAAAAACTCTGACATTAGCCCATCTTTCAGGTTTACAACAATACATGGTGCATGGCAAATCCTTGATAGGAACCAGGTTTGAGGAAAACTGAAGATGCGAAAAACTTTGAATGGACCTGAAAGTTAGAAGATAATTTCATAGGAAAACTTTGATATTTTATATGAGCTTCTGCATGGCAAACAGAAGAAGGAAGAGGAATACAGACAGAAGTAGTACCAGATTTTGGAATTAATTTTGGATTTTGGAAAAGATTTTGGGCTTGTTAGCAAAGTCCTTGTGTATTTGAGAAATACACATTCTCATTGTACTCCTTCTCTAAATGAAGTCATTAGCTTTGTTAGAACCACCTAGTGTTTCTGTAACTAAATAAACTTCTGTATTGCTCTTTTAAAAATTCTCTACATATAAATTGCAGATAGTATTATTATATAAGTCATGGAACAAACCCATGCTTTACTCAGCCTTTACCACCAACTGTTGAGAATATCTGTGTTCTCTTCCTAATTTGCCTGAGTTACAGTTTCTTTGCAATGCTGAGCAAGGTGAACTTTTTCTTTTTCTATGTTCTATCAATCAGCGAATAAACAGTCCATTGATTATCTAGTCTTTGTTTGCAGTTCATGATGAATGATTATCCAGACCTAATTATCCTTTGTGATAGAGTGCCAGGACTCTCTTGGTTTCAAACTCTTCAACTGCTATTTTTCAGTTTTTCTGAAAAGTTCTTTGTCCCACATATCTGTTTTTTTCCTCAAAACCCCAGACAGTAATGTCTTCTGACTTCTTTGTGTTCTGTATCTTAATTAACTCAAAATTGTCCTTTATCTCAGATTGCTTTCTTAATATTCTAGCATGTTGAGTACAAATTTAAGCTTCAAGCTAGCAAACTCATCATTTACATTAAACATTTAAAATATGGCTGTTGGCATAATATGATACTTGCTGTGTACAAATATTAATAGTTCATTGCAGGCTGCATATTGACCAACAGTTGGCTTTGATTCCATCATACTCTGATATTTTTTCCCTAAATTTAGTAATTGGACTTCTGCTTTTGTTCGTGCCTTGTGAAAGATTTTGTCTTGCACCAATTCCAGTAATTTGTACCAGATGACCCACTTATGCTTCACTTTATATCTTGGCTTCTTCTCCAAATCATGAAGTGCTTCAGGACTGGGGGTCCTGTCTTGCAACAGATATTTCTGAGATGGAAGCAAGATGTTGTCTTTGTACCATTTGATCACCAGCCAGAGACTGGATATCTTTCTCTTTACTTCATCCAACAGTTGCTATGGCTAACCTACATAACTGGAGAAGGAAATGGCTACGCACTCCAGTATTCTTGCCTGGAGAATCCCATGGATGGAGTAGCCTGGCGGGCCACAGTCCATGGGACTGCAAGAGTCGGATATGACTTAGCGATTAAACCACCACCACAATCTACATAAAATCACAATTTTATGGCTTACAACTGGCCTAGATTACTCCCATATTGAATATAAATTGTTTTCCTCTACCAAGTAACAATATGGATGCCTGTACATTTTATGGTCCCCCTGAAAATTATCATTTGTTTAGCCTTTCATTTGCTCTTTTTAAGCTAGTCAGCACAACTACACTCTTTGTACACAGATACTGAATACAATATGGATAACTCAACACTAATCTTTCTTCTTGTTCTCAGTCTTTTCTTGCTCTTTCTCAAAATTTCCTATAATATAAGCTCTTTGCTTTAACTCTAGATTCTAATCTATTCCTGGTAGCTGAGATTTCGCGTTAGTGCTTGACATCCTCAACATTTGATATTTGAGTTTCCCGATATTTTTCAGCAAAGACTTGTAATTCCAGCTTTTTCCTATTAAAAGTTCTTTGTGAGAATGCAGTTTTTGTTCACAATTTGCTTTTCCTTTCACTCAACTAAACTCAATACAATATGGTTTCCACTCCATATTTTATATTTTTGCACTTAATAAGTAAATATATTTAAATGTCTACTTATATTAAATATTACATTAGTTTCTTGGGATACATTAGGAGTTAGTTCATTCCAGGCATCTAATTTCATTAGGCATATAGTCTAGGAGGGATAATAGACATAAACATAAGCAAATGAAGTGTTCTATGTGATATAGAGGGCAAGAACAGAGCAAGTGGAAGTAATCTCTTACAACCAAGTCTAGAGGGTTTGTATTACATCCAGGCAGAAGTGTCCTATGAACTGAGCTTTGAAGGATAAGTTAGTTAGCTATGGTAAGAGAGTCGAAGATTCCCCAGGCAGAAGGGAAAGTGTGTTTCTAGTTCATCAGGTATGAAATAGAGTGTGGCACTGAAAAAGTCACAAATACAGTGTGATTGCAACACAGAAACTGAGGATGAAATTGGCATTTGATGAGCTTAGAGGCAGGGCAGGAAGAGATCTCACAGACCACTCAAAGCCATGATAAAAATTTTTTCTTAAGGGCGTATAGAAGATCCTGACATATACAAGACAGTAAAATAGTAAAATTTCTCTTTTCAACAGTTACTCTATTGTTATTCATTCACTAAGCCATATCCAAATCTTTGCCACCCATTGGACTGCAGCACACCAGCCTCCTCTGTTCTTCACTATCTTCCAGTGGATGCATGTTAAGTCACTTCAGTTGTGTCTGACTCTTTGTAACCTCATAGACCATAGCCCAACAGGCTCCTCTGTCCAAGGGATTCTCCAGGCAAAAATACTGGAGTGAGTTGCCAGGTCCTCTTCCAGGGGATCTTCCTGACCCAGGGATCAAACCCACATCTCTTTTGTCTCCTGCATTGGCAAGCAGGTTCTTTACCACCAGCACCACCTGGGACGCCCCTTTGCTATCTCCTAGAGTTTGCTCAAACTTATGTCCATTGAGTCAGTGATGCTATCTAACCATCTCATCCTCTGCCACTGGCTTCTCTTTTGCCTACAAAAGCTTTCCCAGCATCAGGGTCTTTTCCAATTAATCAGCTCTTCGCATCAGGTGAACAAAGTATTGGAGCTTTAACTTCAGCATCAGTCCTTCCAATGAGTATTCAGGATTGACTTCCTTTAGGATTCACTGGCTTGATCTCCCTGCAGTCCAAGGGACTCTCAAAAATCATCACCAGCACCACAATATGAGAGCATCAATTCCTCAGCTCTCAGCCTTCTTTATGGTCCAACTCTCATATCTGTACATGATTACTGGAAAAACCATAGCTTATTCTGGCTACATTATAAAAAAAAATACTTGCAAAAGGCCAAAAGCAGATGTAATAATGCAAGATAGGAGACTTTATTGGAGCTCAGTAATATATGACATATGGTATGGATGTTGGGATGTAGTGGTGGATTTAACTGTGTTTATTTATTTCTAGAAGTAAACACTTGACTAAATAAGACTTACACATGCACCAATAATGACAATGTGCCATGGGAAAAGGATAACAGTGATTCTTTTATGTCTGCTGAGATCCAAGAATAGAGGAAGAAAAAAAACAAGTGGATATGGGCAAAATGCATTCTAGTAACCTAGAATATAAACTTCAAGACTGATGGTGAGAGCATGAAAGAATTCAAGAGTAGGTTTGAACAACTGACAAGGTTATCATTAGCTATGATAAAGACACTGGATGAAGAAAAGGCAGATTTGGAATGAAAGGTAGTAAGTTCAAAATAGGCCATGTGACATTTAAAATCTCTTTGAAACATCCAAGAGGATGCAATGAGCAAAAAATACATATGCAATTAAGATTCATGGAAGAGAAATCTTGACTGGAGATGTAAGTTTGGGAGAATGCAGGTGGAATTTGAAGACACAGAAATCAAAGAGATCACTTACCACGGGTAATGACACACATCCGAGAAACCCTATGGAGTGTTTAAATAAATAAAACAGAAAAAGTTCTCCAAAAAAGAGAGGAGAAATGCTCAGACATACATGAAAAAGTTCTAGAAAATGACACATTATATGTATCCTATGAAAGTAAGTGAAAGTGAAGTTTCTCAGTCGTGTCCAACTCTTTGCGACCCCGTGAACTGCAGCCTACCAGGCTCCTCTGTCCATAGGATTCTCCAAGCAAGAATATTGGAGTGGGTTGCCATTTCCTTCTCCAGGGGATCTTCCCAACCCAGAGATCAAACCTGGGTCTCCCGCATTGGAGGCAGACACTTTAACCTCTGAGCCACATCCTATAGACTATTTCTAGGTAACTATGGTCGTGACCGCAGGTGAGAAGAGACCAGGTCTTCCTTCCCTGACCTGATCATCCCAACAATAGCTCATATGGGCAAACACTCTCCATCCCTCACTTCTTAATTGTAGACCCTTAACCAGGATACTGCATGTGTTTACCATATATGCTTATTTTTGTTAAATAATAAATAACTTTAATACCTAGTGGCTTAAAGCAATAAAAATAATAGGCTATGGGGCTGAAAGTAGAGCCCATTGTAGCCACTAGGCAAGAATGCAGGAGGGAGGGTACTTATTTTGGTTTATCAAAATTTGCTGGTGCACAAAATAGCACCAGCAAATGGCACAGGACTGCCAGCATGAGAAGGTTACAAGCTAAGACATCCAGAAGAGAAAACATATATTTCCTTTCCACAGAATCGTAAGGTCTGGGAAATGGGTAGTAACATCAGAAAGAATTAAACCTTTTTTTGGTATGATGAATTAGGAGATGAGGACTGACATATATACACTAACAGGTGTAACATAGATAGCTAGTAGGAATCTACTATAAAGCCCAAGGAGCTCAGCTGCGTGCTCTGTGATGACCTAGCGGGTGGGATTGGAAGTGGGGATGGGGGTGGGAGGGAGGCTCAAGAGGGAGAGGATATATGTAATGCATATGGCTGATTCACTTCATTGTACAGCAGAGACCAACACAAGACCAACACAATTGTAAAGCAATTATACTCCAATAAAAATAAAGAAAATTAAGGATAAGTTACTCTAAAAATCAGATATTGAACATGAGGAAGGGAAATGCCTTCCCAGGGACAAAGTGGAATAGTAAATACTGAATTTTGACATGGAAAGAGCAAAGAGAAGGAAACCAAGACTTTTGAGAAAGGCAAGCCAATCGCGTCTCCTAAACATTGCAAATGACTCGTTCCTTCAGTTCAGTTCAGTTCAGTCGCTCAGTCATGTCCGACTCTTTGCGACCCCATGGACTGCAACACGCCAGGCTTCCCTGTCCTTCACCAACTCCCGGAGCTTGTTCAAACTCATGTTCATTGAGTCAGTGATGCCATTCAACCAGCTCATCCTCTGTCGCCCCCTTTTCCTCCTGCCTTCAATCTTTCCCAGCATCAGGGTCTTTTCAAATGAGTCAGTTCTTCCCATCAGGTGGCCAAAGTATTGGAGCTTCAGCTTCAGCCTCAGTCCTTTCAATGAATATTCAGGGTTGATTTCCTTTAGAATTGACTGGTTTGATCTCCTTGTTGGAGACTCTCAAGTGTCTTCTCCAACACTGCAGTTCAAAAGAGTCAATTCTTTGGTGCTCAGCTTTCTTTATGGTCCAACTCTCACATCCATACATGACTATTGGAAAAATCATAGCCTTGACTAGACAGACTTTTGATGGCAAAGTAATGTCTCTGCTCTTTAATATGCTGTTTAGGTAGGTCATAGCTTTTCTTCCAAGGAGCAAGCGTCTTTTAATTTCATGGCTGCAGTCACCATCTGCAGTGATTTTGGAGCTCAAGAAAATAAAAGTCTCTCATGGTTTCCATTGTTTCCCCATCTGTTTGCCAAGAAGTGATGGGACCAGATGCCATGATCTCAGTTTCCTGAATGTTGAGCTTTAAGCCAACTTTTTCACTCTCCTCTTTCACTTTCATCAACAGGCTCTTTAGTTTCTTTTCTCTTTCTGCCATAAGGATGGTGTCATCTGCATATCTGAGATTATTGATATTTCTCCTAGCAATCTTGATTCCAGCTTATGCTTCATCTAGCCCAGCATTTTGCATGATGTGCTCTGCATATAAGTTAAATAAGCAGGGTGACAATATACAGCCTTGACGTACTCCTTTCCCTATTCAGAACCAGTCTGTTGTTCCATGTCAGTTCTAACTGTTACTTCTTGACCTGCATACAGATTTCTCAGGAGGCAGGTAAAGTAGTCTGGTATTCCTGTCTCTTTAAGACGTTTCCACAGTTTGTTGTGATCCACCCAGTCAAAGGCTTTGGTGTAGTCAATAAAGCCACACAGTCAAAAATTCATTCTTTACTCAGGTAATGTGCTGTATTTTTCATTTTCTGTTTCCTGCTACCTTATGAAATAATGAATAATTTTTTTATTTTGCAGATGAGAATGCCGAGACTTAAATAATTTAAATGGCTTACCCAACATGGCTTATTATGAAGAAGAACAAAGATCAATACTGTGATGTTCTGACTGCATGCCCATTTTCCTTTCCATTTAAGTATATCTAGACTTAGAAAGAGATTCCAGAAATTAAGGGAAAGCAAATTACACAATGCCTTTCTATCATGAAGAACATAATCCCAGGCACCAGAAATATGCATTTCAGATGAAGAAATTGGAAACCAAGGAACATTTGAACTTCAAGCAAAGCTAAAATCCTTAGAAAAGTGCTGATACAAATGGGCAAATCCAATTTGGTGAACTTCTGAGACAGTTGTATATTTTATTGTTGTTGATGCTCCCTGTGTAAGGACTTTTTCATTTACAGTAAAAAAGAATATTTCTCTTATTCTTTCTAGAAAAAAGAAGAGTAGTAAGAATTAGGTCACTATGAAACAGATTCTTCCTATTGGCTTCCAAAAGTCGTGTGTGAACTACTTGTTCATTCTTGTAAAATTATATACTGTCAGCAGAGAGAGGAATGCTTTCATAAAAGGACTCTTCTCAGAAAAATGCTATGTTCTTCCCTTTTTGATCACAGCTGTTTGCTAAAACCAGGAACATCACACCCAGTTACTTGCAGAAAACCTCAGTCATATTTGTAAGAAGGGTACAAAATGTACACAGTACAGACTTTCCTCTTTTGTTTAGTATTAAACCCCTAAGTCCATGACATTTGAGAATTCACTCATAGGCATAGAACCAGAAGAAACAAATGGACAAGTATGCAAATATAAATATGCATAGTTATTTAGAAATAGTCAAAGTTTTTAAATAAGTGTATGTCTAATAAGAGACAAATGTCAGTAAAATTTAGAACATCCATTCAATGGAATAGTATTCAACTGTTCAAAAATAATAATGTCACTTTCTATGTACTGACTAGAAACATCCAGGCTATAAGTGAGAAGCAGGAATATTACATACAATACAATATGATAACATTTTACAAATATCTGCAAGTATTTGTGTTTGTATGCGTATGTCTATGTATATACTTAAAATTCTGAATAAAAAAAATGGAATTGTCTTTAATTTATGATGTATTGACACAAAATATTTTCTTTTTATACTAAAAGCAAAGGAGTAGAGACTTCCCTGGGGTTCCAGTGGCTGAAACTCAGTGCTCCCAAAACAAGGGACCCAGGTTCGATCCCTGGTCAGGGAACTAGATCCTACATGCTGCAACTACAAGATTCACAGGCTGCAACTAAGATCTGGCACAGCCAAATAAATTTAAATTCTTTAAGTAAAGGAGTATTTTTATAATGTTATGTGAATCCCAATTATTATAGTTTATTTTTTTGATTACTTAGGAAATATTTACTGAACACACAGTAGAAGCTATAATCTGGGATAGATGATATGCATTCATAGATGAACACCATAAACAAGAAGATCAACAGCTACAAAAGTCTGGCATGGATTTTGATGGCAGTGTACATGAGCACTTTGAGACCATGGATAGGTGCTGTTCAGTTACTCAATCATGTCTGACTTTTTGCAGCCCCATGAGCTGCAGCACACCAGGCTTCCCTGTCCTTCACCATCTCCCAGCACATGCCCAAACTCATATCTATTGAGTCGGTGATGCAGTCTAACCAGTTCATCCTCTGTCGTCCTCTTCTCTTCCTGCCTTCAATATTTCCCAGCATCAGGGTTTTTTCCAGGGAGTCAGCTCTTTGCATCAGGTGGCCAAAGTGTTGGAGCTTCAGCTTCAGCATCAGTCCTTCCAATGAATATTCAGAATTGATTTCCTTTAGGATTGACTGGTTTTGATCTCCTTGCTGTCCGAGGGACTGTTAAGAGTCTTCACCAACACCAAGTTCAATCCTTTGGCACTCAGCCTTCTTTATGGTCCAGCTCTCATGGATAAGTATGTCCTAACTTGACATAAAGGGGGTCAAGAAAGCTCTTTCTTGGGCTAAATCTGAAACTGCATCAATAATCATCATTTAGAAAAGAGAGAAAATACTTGTATAGTAGATATAATTAGTATAAAGGCTTTGAGTCAAGTGAAAACATGACACTAAGGAACCTGGAAGTTGGATGAATAAGGTGCAAGTTACCTACAGGTGTGGAAGGAGTTACATCTGGAAGCTAAGGAGAAAAGGACAAGCAAGCAGTTTTGACTTTGCATGGAAGAGAGTGGGGATTTAATGAAAGAGTTCAGCCAGAGAAATATGGCTTTATAGGAAAGATAGAATGATCACACAGAAAGAGAATGAAGAACAATATTGAAAGCAGGCTGTGTATTCCAAGTGAGCACAAAATACCCACACATCTAAAGTCAACTTTCCTTTCCATACTCAATGTACTAAGTTGCTTCAGTCATGTCTGACTCTTTTGCGACCCCATGGACTGTAGCCCGAAAGCTCCTCTGTCCATAGGATTTTCCAGGCATCTTTACCACCAGCACCACCTGAGAAGCCCCCTTTCATACTCACTATACTCAAACGTCTATAATTTGAGCCTCTACCCTGTGATCCATCTAGGAATTCAGTCTAGGTAACTGGAATTTCTCTAACTCTTTGCTGGATGTTTACATGTTTTGATGACTTCTCAATCTACCTCTCCTCCTTCTATATCTCTGTTCTCTTGTACATGTTTCTTCCTAATACTACTGCTAATTGTTCTTAACAAATATTTCAAGAAATCATTAGGAAAACAAAACTGAAAACTTAAAATTGAGTATCAGATGCTTTCCTTTGCATCTATTAAGCTTGTCCTGTCCCAGGGCTTCTCCTAACATCCTGCCAGGCTTCTCTGTCTATGGGATTCTCCAGGAAAGAATACTAGAGTGGATTGTCATGCCCTTCTCTAGAGGATCTTCCTGACCCAGGGACTGAACCCTGGTCTCCTGTATTGTAGGCAGATTCTTTACCATTTGAGCTACATGGGAGTCCTAATATCCTATCATGTTTCTGCAACTTGTTTCTACTCAAATCAGAGATGTGTCTCTAATACCACTTCTTTACCAGGTCCCAGGCCTTCTAAGAGTAAGAAAAATAAACATAGTGATAATCCATCTTTATTTAACCAAAATAATCTTGACACACATTGAGGATAATTATTTTGCTTTATTTGCAGAGCTTTTCCTACTAGTTTCAGCTAAGTCTTTAGCTTTTATTCTCAGAAGCTCATTGATGGGTTTTTTCAAACAAATGAGCCTCTACAGATGACTTCTGCAACTCCTAGAATGTTGAAGAAACTATAGACATCTTTGAAATCAGTAAATTTTGCTGTATTTGCTGAACAAGTAATTTGAGAAAGAAATGTTAAAAGAGAGTTTAAAGCAGAAGTGGTGCACAATGAGAGGACACTGTAGCTAACATATATTAGAACAAAGAAGAAAATAGATTTGTTGATGGATGAGGCTGCTAACAGGCTTCCCAGGTGGAACTAGTGTTAAGAACCCATCTGCCAATGCAGGAGACGTAAGATTTGATTCCTGGGTCAGGAAGATCCCTTGGAGGAGAATATGGCAACCCACTCCAGTATTCCTGCCTGGAGAATCCCATGGACAGAGGAGCCTGGCAGGCTAGAGTCCATAGTGTCTCAAAGAGTTGAATCCAACTGAAGCCACTTAGCATCCAAGCATGAACGCACTAGGGTGCTAATGGAGTGGTATAGATGACTTCTACACCATGAACTTCCAGATGTTCAAGCTGGATTTAGAAAAGGCAGAGGAACCAGCGATCAAATTGCCAACATCCGTTGGATCATCGAAAAAGCAAGAGAGTTCCAGAAAAACATCTACTTCTGCTTTATTGATTATGCCAAAGCCTTTGACTGGGTGGATCACAACAAGCTGTGGAAATTTCTTCAAGAGATGGGAATACCAGACTACCTGATCTGGCTCCTGAGAAATCTGTATGCAAGTCAAGAAGCAACAGTTAGAACTGAACATGGAACAACAGACTGGTTCCAAATAGGGAAAGGAGTACATCAAGACTGTATATTGCCACTCTGCTTATTTAACTTATATGCAGAGTACATCATGAGAAATGCTGGGGTGGAGAAAGCACAAGCTGGAATCAAGATTGCCTGGAGAAATATCAATAACCTTAGATATGCAGATGACACCATCCTTATGGCAGAAAGGGAAGAAGAACTAAAGAGCCTCTTGATGAAAGCAAAAGAGGAGAGTGAAAAAGTTGGCTTAAAGCTCAACATTCAAAAAACTAAGATCATGGCATCTGGTCCCATCACTTCTTGGCAAATAGATGGGGAAACAGTGGAAACAGTGGCTGACTTTATTTTGGGGGGCTCCAAAATCACTGCAGATGGTGATTGCAGCCATGAAATTAAAAGATGCTTACTCCTTGGAAGGAAAGTTATGACCAACCTAGATAACATATTAAAAAACAGAGACATTACTTTGCCAACAAAGGTCCATCTAGCCAAAGCTATGGCTTTTCCAGTAGTCATGTATGGATGTGAGAGTTGGACTACAAAGAAAGCTGAACATCGAAGAATTGATGGTTTTGAACTGTGGTGTTGGAGAAGACTCTTGTGAGTCCCTTGGACTGCAAGGAGATCCAATCAGTCCATCCTAAAGGAGATCAGTCCTGGGTGTCCATTGGAAGAACTGATGTTGAAGCTGAAACTCCAATACTTCAGCCACCTGATTCAAAGAGCTGACTCATTTGAAAAGACCCTGATGCTGGGAAAGATTGAAGGCAGGAGGAGAAGTGGATGACAGAGGATGAGCTGGTTGGATGGCATCACCAACTCAATGGACATGAGTTTTGGTATACTCTGGAAGTTGGCAATGGACAGGGAGGCCTGGCATGCTGTGGTCCATGGGGTCGTAAAGAGTCAGATACAACTGAGCGACTGAACTGAACTGAACTACTACTATGTAATAAATAGATAAACAAGGACCTACTGTATGGCACAGGAAACTATTCAATATTTTGTAATAACCTAAAATGAAAAATAATCTGAAAAGAATATGTATAACTGAATTACTGTGCTGTATACCTTAATCTAACACAAAATTGTAAATCAACCATACTTCAACAAAGAAACAAGAAAACTACTTGGTACATTTTCTGAGTAGCCTAACGGGATTCAAATGCAGCTTTTTCTTTATTTAAACTTTTAATCTTATATTGTAGCATAGCTGACATTCAATTATAACTTTTTTCTTATTAGGTTAGTGGTAAATATTCTGATTAGTATCATTCATAACAGTCTGCCCATTATACAGAACATCCAATTTCCCGTATACAGAACAACGGTCTCATTTAATCTACAAACTTTAAGTTTTGCTAATTTTCTCAATATTTGTGTTTCTTTGATTACTTGGTATTAACACTGGGTTGGGAATGCTGGGGAAATCCATGTAACACTGTACTCCACTTTTGGAACATTATTAAATTTCATTATTAGTAGTATTCTTTGGACATTCAAAAGTACTTATCTAGAGATGTCATCACTAATTGAGACATTCAGATCCTGTGCCTTTGTAGGAATTGTACTCTACATAGTTAATAAACATTTCACTGATGGATAAAGTATAAAGTAAATTTTAAAAAAATTATTTCTGTGAGGATGAAGCATCCGAGAAAAGTGAGTGGTAAAAAAGGTGTTATTGGATTTAATGTGAATAGGAATTGAAAAAGATTAGCCAAACAGCTAAAATTTTACACAGACCCTATGTAAAGATTGCTCAAAAAATTGTGTTTAAATTCTGACTCTATTTGAAGGAATCTAAAATTGGTTACCTTAGATAATGCTCTATAGATGTAAGATTACTCAAGAACCTTATTCTTGAGTTCCATAACTGAATCACTAGCAGAACTATAGCCAGTGAAATTAATCAAAAAGGAATAGCCTTGCCCTTATATTAAAAAAAAATTGAAGAATGAATGTACATGTTTCAATTGGTTATATAAGTTCTCACACATTTAATTTCTCAGTCATCTGAAAGTTTAGTTGGAAACATGTTGTCCATTTTCTCTTAAATATCTACATAAAACAAAAGTATTTCCCATTTTTTATTGTTGGTGTTTTCTAAAAATAATGACATTCTCTTTCACAACCACACTGCTTTTATGAAAATCAGGAGAAGTTTACAAAATCAGGAGATTAACATGGGTACAAATAACAAGTCTCTTATTTGAAGTACAGGTCTTAATCATATTTTGCTAATTTTCTCTACAATATCTTCTGTAGACAAAGAAAATCCTGGATCATGTGTTGCTTTGATTATTTGGTTAAGTGATGTCTACCAACTTTGTCCACTACATACTTTAGCAACTTGTGGAAAGATACTTTGAAAGTGAAAGCATGGACTATACAGTCCTTGGAGTTCTCCAGGCCAGAGCACTGGAGTGGGTAGCCTTTCCCTTCTCCAGGGGATCTTCCTGACCCAGGAACTGAACTGGGGTCTCCTGCATTGCAAGCGAATTCTTTACCAATTGAACTATGAGGGAATTTCACTAATTTGTGAAAAGATGCTTTGAGAATGTGTAAATATCCTCTTCTCCCACCCCAACTACCACTGAGCCTATACGTAGTGTCATTTTATTTAGTTGCAATGGTTCCTTTAATCTGAAGTAGTTCTGCAATCTTCATTTTTATTTGAGTGTTCTATTTTTGAAGTTATTTTGTAAAACAGTTATTTGCAATCATTTTGTAAAATACTGTAAAACATTTACAACATTGTAAATCAACTATAATAGATAAGTAATAGATTAATATCTGTTAATATTAGATAAATAAAAAGATATAGATATTACTATAATCCAACTAGTAATAATAAATTTTTTATTTTTTTTGGAGTATAGCTGATTTACAATGTTGTATTAGCTTCACATGTACAGCAAAGTGATTCAGTTATACACATATATGTACCTATTCATTTCCATATTCTTTTCACATATAGGTTGTTATAAGGTATTGAGTAGAGTTCCCTGTGCTATACAGCAGGTCCTTGCTGATTATATATTTTATATATAATACTGTGTATATATTAGGCTTCCCAGGTGGCCCAGTGGTAAAGAATCCACCTCTAATACAGGGAATGCAAAAGATGAGGGTTCAATCTCTGGATCGGGAACATCCCCTGGAAAAGGAAATGGCAATCCACCCCAGCATTCTTGCTCAGAAATTCCCATGGACAGAGGAGCCTGGTAGGCTACAGTCCGTGGGGTTGCAAAGAGTCAGAAGCAACTTTACTTCTGACTGAAGCAACTTTACTAAGAAAACATAATTTTTGTCAGAACTTATTTAAAAAGGGCTAGCTATATAAGGTTTTGTTAGTAGTGAATTGGCCTGAGCTCACATCAATTGTCTCATCTTCTGCTGCAGTTCATGGAGACCTAACTATCATTTGTGAAAGACTGCCAGGACTCCTTTGGTTTCATATTCAACTATTACTTTTTAGCTTTTCTGTGAAGATCTTTGTTCCTAAAATCTGATTTTTTTTTCCTCAAAACCCCAGAGTGCAATGTCTTCTGTTTCTTTGTGCTCTACATCTTAATTAATTCAATATTGTCCTTTTTCTCAGATTATCTTGCCTAACGTTTTAGCACTGTTGCTGTTCAGTCGCCCAGTCGTGTTCAACTCTTTGCAACCCCATGGACAGCAGCACGCCAGGCCTCCCTGTCCCTCACCACCTTCCAAAGTTGGCCCAAGTTCATGTCCATTGCATCGGTGATGCCATCCAACCTTTGTTGTCCCCTCCTCTTCCTGCCTTCAATCTTTCCCAGCATCAGGGACTTTTCCAATGAGTCGATGCTTCGCATCAGATGACTTGGCATAGAACTGAATGTTCTAGCATATTGAGTACAAATTTTAAGCTTCACACTAGCAAACTTATCATTTACATGAACATATAAAGTGTGGATCTTGGCATAATGTGATGCCTACTGTGTACAAATAGTTCATTGCAGACTACATATTGATCAACAGTTGGCTTTTATTTCATCATACTCTGATATTTTTTCCCTAATTTTGGTAATTGGACTTCTGCTTTTGCTCATGTCTTGTGAAAGTTTTTGTTATGCACCAATTCCAGTAATTTGTTCCAGATGATCCACTTATGCATCACTTCCTATCTTGACTTCTTCAAATCACCAAGTGCTTCAGGACTGGGGGTCTTTCCTTCCAACAGATATTTCTTAGACAGAAGCAACATGTTGTCTTTGTACCATTTTATCACCAGCGAGAGACCGGGTATCTTTCTCTCTACTGTATCAAATAATTGCTATGGTTAACTTACATAATCCTTAGTGACATATTGGTAAAGAATCCATCTGCCAATGTAGGAGAGACAGGTTCTATTCCTGGGTCAGAAACATCCCCTGGAGTAGGAAATAGCAACTGACTCCAGTATTCTTGCTTGGAAAATTCCGTAGACAGAGGAGCCTGGTGGGACAAAGAGTCAGACACGACTGAGCACACATGAGCAACCTACATAATATCACAATTTCATACTTTACAGCTGGCCTAGATTACTGCCATGTTGAGTATAATTTATTTTACTCTTATAATTGCTGTTTAGTTGATAGTTGTGTCCAACTCTTTATGACCCCATGAACTGCAGCACACAAGTCTCTCTTGTCCTTCACTATCTCCCAGAGCTCACTCAAACTCATGTCCATTGATTTGGGGATGCCATCCAACCATATCATCCTCCTCCACCCCCTTCTCCTTTTGACTTCAATCTTTCCCAGCTTTAGTGTCTTTTCCAAGGAGTCAGCTCTTTGCATCAGGTGGCCAAAATATTGCAGCTTCAGCATCCATTCTTCCAATGAAAATTCAGGATTGATTTCCTTTAGGATTGACTGGTTTGATCTCTTTGAGGCCCAAGGGACTCTCAAGAGTCTTCTCCAGCTCCACAATTAGAAAGCATCAATTCTTCATTGCTCAACCTTCTTTATGGTAATTCTATGCATGCCCCTAGACTTCCCTGGTAGCTCAGATGGTAAAGAATCTGTCTGCAATGTGGAAGACCTGGGCTTGATCCCTGAGTTGGGAAAATCCCCCGGAGGAGGGCATGGAAACCCATTCCAGTATGCTTGCCTAGAGAATCCCATGGACAGAGGAGCCTGGCAGGCTACAGTCAATAGTGTCAGAGGACACAACTGAGAGACTAAGCACAGTATACATGGATGCCCCTGCGTGTATATGGTCCCCCTGAAAATTATAATATCATTTAATTAGCCTTTCATTCACTGTTTAAGCTAGTCAAGCACAACTACACTCTATGTACACAACAACTATTGAATACTTTATGGATAATCCAACACTGAGCGTTATCTTATTCTCAATCTTTTGTTGCTCTTTCTCCACATTTTCTGTAATATAAACTCTTTGCTCTAAATCTGGAATCCAATTTTATCCCTGGTAGTTAAGATCTCACTTTAGCACTTGATATCTATTGCATTGATATATGTTTTCCAATATTTTTCAGCAAAGACTTGCAATTCGAGCTTTTCCCTGTTAGGAATTCTTTGTGAGAAAGTAGTTTATGTTCACAATTTGCTTTTCCTTTCATCCAACCAAACTCAATACAGTTTTGACTCCTTATTTTGTGTTTTTGTATTTAATTAACAACGACTTACTTTTGATGGTGTCTGAAAGAACTAGAAAAAAATTGTATAAACACCATACATTTATGATCTCATAATGTTCAGTTCAGTTCAGTTCAGTCTCTCAGTCGTATCCAATGCTTTGCAACCCCGTGAATCACAGCACACCAGGCCTCCCTGTCCATCACCAACTCCCAGAGTTCACCCAAACTCATGTGCATCGAGTCAGTGATGCCACCCAGCCATCTCATCCTCTGTCGTCCCCTTCTCCTCCTGTCCCCAAACTTTCCCAGAATCAGGATATTTTCCAATGAGTTAACTCTTTGCATGAGATGGCCAAAGTATTGGAGATTCAGCCTCAGCATCAGTCCTTCCAAAGAACACCCAGGACTGATCTCCTTTAGGATGGACTGGTTGAATCTCCTTGCAGTCCAAGGGACTCTTAAGAGTCTTCTCCAACACCACCGTTCAAAAGAATCAATTCTTCAATGCTCAGCTTTCTTCACAGTCCAACTCTCACATCCATACCTGACCACTGGAAAAACCATAGCCTTGACTAGACGGACTTTGTTGGCAAAGTAATATCTCTGTTTTTTAATATGCTTTCTAGGTTGGTCATAACTTTCCTTCCAAGGAGTAAGCATCATTTAATTTCATGGCTGCAATCCCATCTACAGTGATTTTGGAGCCGAGAAAAATAAAGTCTACCACTGTTTCCACTGTTTCCCCATGTATTTGCCATGAAGTGATGGGACTAGATGCCATGATCTTAATTTTCTCAATGTTGAGCTTTAAGCCAACTTTTTCACTCTCCTCTCACTTTCATCAAGAGGCTCTTTAGTTCTTCTTCCCTTTCTGTCAATAACCTCAGATATTGATATTTCTCCCAGCAATCTTGATTCCAGCTCGTGCTTCCTCCAGCCCAGCATTTCTCATGATGTGCTCTGCATATAAGTTAAATAAGCAGGGTGACAATATACAGCCTTGACGTACTCCTTTTCCTATTTGGAACCAGTCTGTTACTCCATGTCCAGTTCTAACTGTTGCTTCCTGACCTGCATATAGGCTTATCAGAAGGCAGGTCAGGTGGTCTGGTATTCTCATCTCTTGAAGAATTTTCCACAGTTTATTGTGATCCACAGTCAAAGGCTTTGGCATAGTCAATAAAGCAGAAATAGATCTGTTTCTGGAACTCTCTTGCTTTGTCAATAATCCAGTGGATGTTGGCAATTTGATCTCTGGTTTCTCTGCCTTTTCTAAAACCAGCTTGAACATCTGGAAGTTCACAGTTCATGTATTGCTGAAGTCGGGCTAGGAGAATTTTGAGCATTACTTTACTAGCATGTGAGATGAGTGTAATTGTGTGGTAGTTTGAGCATTCTTTGGCATTGCTTTTCTTTGGGATTGGAATGAATACTGACCTTTTCCAGGCCTGTGACTACTGCTGAGTTTTCCAAATTTGCTGGCATATTGAGTGCAGCACTTTCACAGCATCATCTTTCAGTATTTGAAATAGCTCAACTGGAATTCCATCACCTCCACTAGCTTTGTTCATAGTGATGCTTCCTAAGGCCCACTTGGCTTCACATTCCAGGATGTCTGGCTCTAGGTGAGTGATCACACCATCATGATTATCTGAGTCATGAAGATCTTTTTTGTACAGTTCTTCTGTGTGTTCTTGCCACCTCTTCTTAATATCTTCTGCTTCATTTAGGCCCCTACCATTTCTGTCCTTTATTGTGCCCATATTTGCATGAAATGTTCCCTTGGTATCTCTAATTTTCTTGAAGAGTTCTCTAGTCTTTCCCATTCTGTTGTTTTCCTCTATTTCTTTGCACTGATCACTGAGGAAGGCTTTTTTATCTCTCTTTGCTATTCTTTGGAACTCTGCATTCAAATGGGAATATCTTTTTTTTCTCCTTTGCTTTTCGCTTCTCTTCTTTTCACAGCTATTTGTAAGGCCTCCTCAGACAGCCATTTTGCTTTTTTGCATTTCTTTTTCTTGGGGATGGTCTTGATCCCTGTCTCCTGTACAATGTCACAAACCTCCATCCATAGTTCATCAGATACTCTGTCTATCAGATCTAGTCCCTTAAATCTATTTCTCACTTCCACTGTATAATCGTAAGGGATATGTTTTAGGTCATACCTGAATGGTCTAGGGGTTTTCCCTACTTTCTTCAATTTAAGTCTGAATTTGGCAATAAGGAGTTCATGATCTGAGCCACAGTCAGCTCCCAGTCTTGTTTTTGCTGACTCTATAGAGCTTCTCCATCTTTGGCTGCAAAGAATATAATCAATCTGATTTTGATGTTGACCCTCTGGTGATGTCCATGTGTAGAATCTTCTCTTGTGTTGTTGGAACAGGGTGTTTGCCATGATCAGTGTGTTCTCTTGGCAGAACTTTTTTAGCCTTTGCCCTGCTTCATTCTGTACTCCAAGGCCAAATTTGCCTGTTACTCCAGGTGTTTCTTGACTTACTACTTTTGCATTCCAGTCCCCTATAATGAAAAGGACATCTTTTTTGGATGTTAGTTCTAAAAGGTCTTCTAGGTCTTCATAGAACCATTCATAATGTTAGGACTGCCCAGATTGATCCAGAACCAGTAAGTATATTTCCAGTCCCATAAGCTATCAAGAGCCCATAAGAATAAAAAAATAGTTATGAACAATATGTCTAAGATCAAACATGTTAATCCATGAAAAAGTGACATAGTCAGCCTCCTCCCTTTTCTCCTAATAACATTTCTGCTCTTTGTCTGGTGACAGGCAGTGAAATGAACTAGGAATAAAGGAAGGATTTAATAACATGTGACTAATGGTCAAAGAAATTTACTCACATGAGAATTTGTCAAGATTAACTGTTCAGTAATGAATTTCAGCTGAAATAAGATTAATTGCCATCATGATGCTTCTAATTACTTATCAGGAATAGAAAATTAATTAGGGTATGGCCACATCCCTGTGAATGATGGGAGTGTATTGTAATTTTCTAAGTATTCTATAAGTTGAATATGCCAAAAATCAAACAGATACATAGGACAGCATTCTATGTAAATTCTGAGGAGAAAAATAACTAACCTATCATCTAAAAGAGTAAAGCAACACTGGACTCAGATTTACCTTCTGCAACAGATGACAATAGCTACAGAATAAGGACTTGTTGAAAGAAAGTGTTTATGTCCCCACTAATTCTACTCAAGCAAGCCATTTGTCACATGTGAAGACTGCAGAATGTTTTAGTTATGTAACATTTTAGAATATGTACATCCACTTACAATGCCCAAGATTATTTTATAAAGAAGAAACATAACTGACTGATTAAGAAAGATCTAGGAAGCAGAACAGGGGAAAGCATAAGGGGACAGAAGAAATGTATGTCAGCAGGACTAGTGGCTAAGCCCTTCTGTAATCAGCAAAACTCAGCTTGGGAGGAAATGCTGAGTTTATTATTCAGGAGAATTTGTGGTTGAATTTTTCACCTCTTACCATGGTTTTCTTCCTTCCCCAGCCCTCCTTCCCTGGCTACTGTCTCTAGGGTTTGCCAGGGAAGGAGAAAGTTGGCGTGAAGAGGAAGTCAGTATGAAAAGAATGAGGAAATGGAGTTAATGCGAGGGCTATGACCTCTTCCTAAACAGAGAAAGGAAGTAAAAACGTGCAATTCTGAGTTAAAACAATTAAAAAGAGGGCTGTGATTTGGGATGTAAGGATGATTAACCTTCCATGCCAGTTTTTGCTTTTAAGCCTAAGTTGTTGTTTAGTCACTGAGTCGTGTCTGACTCTTTTGTGACCCCATAGACTGTAGTCTGCCAGTCTCCTCTGTCCGTGGGATTTCTCAGGCAAGAATACTGCAGTGGGTTGCCATTTCCTTCCCTACCCAAGGGATTGAACCTGTGTTTCCTGCATTGCAGGTGAATTCTTTACCAATGAGCCACCAGGGAAGCCCCAAGCCTATTTAGTTAACTTGAGTTAAAAATGACTGGTTCTTGGGACTTCCCTGGTGGCCCAGTGGTTAAGATTCTGAGCTCCCAGTGCAGGGGGTCTGAGTTCAATCTCTGGTCAGGGAACTAGATCCCACCTGCTACGACCAAGAGTTTGTATGCTGAAACCAAGGGTTCGCATGCTGCAACCAAGAGTTTGCATGCCACAAATAGGAACTGGCACAGCCAAATAAGTAAATAGTTTTTGAAAAATTACTGATTCTTACCCAACGTGGGAGATAGAAAATGAATGGCAGCAAGAGTTGAACACAGGACCAAATTGAGACTTTCAGATTGTTCCAAGATCTGAAGACATTATGGTGCTCTTTCATACACATAATTCAAAACAAAAAATATACTGAACATTCCAACATGAATAAGGAATTTCAAAAAAATTATGTATTCTTGTCTAACAATTACTCCTTCAAAGGTCTGTTTTCATTTAAAACATGAAAAAGTTTTCTTCAATTAGAATTGCATGGAAAACTTTGTATGTGTGTTGTGTCTGTGTGCAAATCTGTATATTTCTTCTTGATTCCCATCAGTGAAATTCACACAGCCTCAGCTACTTCATAACTTGCCTTGCTCCCGGATTTCCTCATCCTTTCCCTTAGGTTATGCCTTTATGTTCTTATTTGATGCACCCTCTCCTCTTAGAAAGTGAAAGTGTTAGTCACTCAGTCGTGTCCGACTCTTTGCGAAACTATGGACTCTAACCCACCAGGCTCCTCTGTCCATGGAATTCTCCAGGCAAGAATACTGGAGTGGGTTGCCATTCCCTTCTCCAGGGTATCTTCCCAACCCAGGGATCGAACCCAGATCTCCAGCATTGCAGGTGGATCCTTTACCATCTGAGCTATCTCCGTCTGTTCTTTCCCAAATGTCATACTCCTGTCAATTAATAACACATCTTGAACATATTTTTTACAGCCTGTTTACCTCTTTCTTCAGTCTCCTAGACTTACAAAGCCTTGATTTAGCAATGAAGGTAGCTCCTTTCCTGACTCCTTTTGCTCTAGCCTTAGACTGTTCCATGTCTGTGTCTCAGTGAGACAGGTGACAATGAATATGCCTTGTCCTACTTTGTGCTCCTTCAAATTATCCCTGCTGTCAACAAGTACTGTTAATATTAAATGAGGCAATGATTATAAAGTGCTTACTATACTGTCTGAGAAAGATTAGACAAGCAATAAAATACGCTTCTGGTTGTTTGACATGGAGCTAGCAGGCAGACAGAGCTGCACATGAGTTTTATGCTATTAATATTCACCCCAATTTTTTTTTTTGCATTGGGTTTAAGTACCTATAGTCAAGCTATATAGTGCATGAGGGTCTCACGGCAAGTATACTGAGGTGGTTTGCCATTCCCTCCTCCAGGATGGCTGTTAGACCTGGACCATAAAGAAGGCAGAACACCAAATAATTGATGCCTTCAAACTGTAGTGCTGAGAAGACTCCTGAAAGTCCTTTGGACTGCAAGGAGATCAAACTAGTCAATCTTAGGGGAAATCAACGCTGAATACTCATTAGAAGGACTGATGCTGAAGCTCCAGTATTTTGGCAACATAATGTAAATAGCCAGCTCATTGGAAAAGTCCCTGATCCTGGGAAAGATGGAGGGCAGAAGGAGAAGAGGGCATCAGAGGATGAGATGGCTGGATGGCATCACTGATGCAATGGTCATGAACTTGGGCAAACTTCGGGAGATGATGTGGGACAGGGAGGCCTGGTGTGCTGCAGTCCATTGGGGTCACAGAGAGTCAGACACGACTGGGCAACTGAAAGACAACAATCAAGTTTAAAAAAAAATTCCCTAAGGGAAGTGTTCAGATATAACTTTTGCAACATCAATAATGAAAAAATACACTCTGAACATTTAAGCAATTTGAATATTTGTTTCTTCTCTTTTCTCCTCACTTTGTTACATATTTAGTTTCTAAATAAAGATTTTAGAATCATGGAATTATTATTATTGCTATTATATCACTAATCTTTCTTTAGATTTTCCATTTCTCTTTAAAGAAATGTTTTTTATACTCACATTTTTTTTTTCTTTTGGCAGTGCCCTGCAGCATTGTAAGATATTGCTTCCGAGATCAAAGATAGGACCTGTGCCCGCTGTGTTGGGAGCACAGAGTCTCAACTACTGGACTTCCAGGGAAATCCCTATACTCACATAATTTTAATGCCCTAGATAAAGTCATTATTTTGACTTAATTCTCATGTTTAACTGGTTTTATTGCTCACCATCCCTTTAATATTTCTTCTGGATTCTTTCAGTTTTTTCCTTCTCTTTAATAGCAGTAAGACATGCATAACACAAAGTTTACCATTTTAATGACTTTTAAGTGTGCAACTCGGTGGCATTAAGAACACTTGTACTTTTAGTTTAACCATCACCATTATCTGTTTCAAGAACTTTTTTAAAATCATTGCAAACAATAAACTCTCCTCTTTAAGGAATGACTCACCAGAGCCCCCTGTCTCAGTTTCTTGTAATTTCTATTCTACTTTTCTGTGTCAATTTGCGAGTCTAAAGTGGGTGAATTTAACTCAGATGACCATTATATATACTACTGTGGGCAGGAATCCCTTAGAAGAAATGGAGTAGCCATCATGGTCAACAAAAGAGTCTGAAATGCAGTACTTGGATGCAATCTCAAAAACGACAAAATGATCTCCATTCATTTCCAAGGCAAACCGTTCAATATCACTGTAATCCAAGGCTATGCCATGACCAGGAATGCTGAAGAAGCTGAAGTTGAACAGTTCTATGAACACCTACAAGACCCAAAAAAAAAAAAAGATGTCCTTTTCATTATAGGGGACTGGAATGCAAAAGTAGGCAGTCAAGAAATACCTGGAGTAACAGACAAATTTGGCCTTGGAGTACAGAATGAAGCAGGGCAAAGGCTAAAAGAGTTCTGCCAAGAGAACACACTGATCATGGCAAACACCCTGTTCCAACAACACAAGAGAAGATTCTACACATGGACATCACCAGAGAGTCAACATCAAAATCAGATTGATTATATTCTTTGCAGCCAAAGATGGAGAAGCTCTATAGAGTCAGCAAAAAACAAGACTGGGAGCTGACTGTGGCTCAGATCATGAACTCCTTATTGCCAAATTCAGACTTAAATTGAAGAAAGTAGGGAAAACCCCTAGACCATTCAGGTATGACCTAAAACATATCCCTTACGATTATACAGTGGAAGTGAGAAATAGATTTAAGGGACTAGATCTGATAGACAGAGTATCTGATGAACTATGGATGGAGGTTTGTGACATTGTACAGGAGACAGGGATCAAGACCATCCCCAAGAAAAAGAAATGCAAAAAAGCAAAATGGCTGTCTGAGGAGGCCTTACAAATAGCTGTGAAAAGAAGAGAAGCGAAAAGCAAAGGAGAAAAAAAAGATATTCCCATTTGAATGCAGAGTTCCAAAGAATAGCAAAGAGAGATAAAAAAGCCTTCCTCAGTGATCAATGCAAAGAAATAGAGGAAAACAACAGAATGGGAAAGACTAGAGATTTCTTCAAGAAAATGTTCAAGGGAACATTTCATGCAAAGATGGGCACAATAAAGGACAGAAATGGTAGGGACCTAACAGAAGCAGAAGATATTAAGAAGAGGTGGCAAGAACACACAGAAGAACTGTACAAAAAAGATCTTCACGACTCAGATAATCTCGATGGTGTAATCACTCACCTAGAGCCAGACATCCTGGAATGTGAAGCCAAGTAGGCCTTAGGAAGCATCACTACAAACAAAGCTAGTGGAGGTGATGGAATTCCAGTTGAGCTATTTCAAATACTGAAAGATGATGCTGTGAAAGTGCTGCACTCAATATGCCAGCAAATTTGGAAAACTCAGCAGTAGTCACAGGCCTGGAAAAGGTCAGTATTCATTCCAATCCCAAAGAAAAGCAATGCCAAAGAATGCTCAAACTACCGCACAATTGCACTCATCTCACATGCTAGTAAAGTAATACTTAAAATTCTCCAAGCCAGGCTTCAGCAATACATGAACTTCCATATGTTCAAGCTGGTTTTAGAAAAGGCAGAGGAACCAGAGATCAAACTGCCAATATCCGCTGGATCATTGACAAAGCAAGAGAGTTCCAGAAACAGATCTATTTCTGCTTTATTGACTATGCCAAAGCCTTTGACTGTGGATCACAATAAACTGTGGAAAATTCTTCAAGAGATGGGAATACCAGACCACCTGACCTGCCTCTTGAGAAACCTGTATGCAGGTCAGGAAGCAACAGTTAGAACTGGACATGAAGCAACAGACTGGTTCCAAATAGGAAAAGGAGTACGTCAAGGCTGTATATTGTCACCCTGCTTATTTAACTTATATGCAGAGCACATCATGAGAAATGCTGGGGTGGAGGAAGCATGAGCTGGAATCAAGATTGCCGGGAGAAATATCAATAATCTCAGATATGCAGATGACACCACCTTTATGGCAGAAAGGGAAGAAGAACTAAAGAGCCTCTTGATGAAAGTGAGAGGAGAGTGAAAAAGTTGGCTTAAAGCTCAACATTTAGAAAACTAAGATCATGGCATCTGGTCCCATCACTTCCTGGCAAGTACTTGGGGAGACAGTGGAAACATTGGCTGACTTTATTTTTCTGAGCTCCAAAATCACTGCAGATGGGATTGCAGCCATGATATTAAAAGATACTGACTCCTTGGAAGGAAAGTTATGACCAACCTAGAAAGCATATTAAAAAACAGAGATATTACTTTGCCAACAAAGGTCTGTCTAGTCAAGCCTATGGTTTTTTCAGTGGTCATGTATGGATGTGAGAGTTGGACTATAAAGAAAGCTGAGCACTGAAGAATTGATTCTTTTGAACGGTGGTGCTGGAGAAGACTCTTGAGAGTCCCTTGGACTGCAAGGAGATCCAACCAGTCCATCCTAAAGGAGATCAGTCCTGGGTGTTCTTTGGAAGGACTGATGCTGAGGCTGAAACTCCTGTACATTGGCCACCTGATGCAAAGAACTGACTCATTTGAAAAGACCCTGAAGCTGGGAAAGATTGAGGGCAGGAGGAGAAGGGGACGACAGAGGATGAGATGGCTGGATGGCATCACCGACTCAATGGGCATGGGTTTGGTTGGACTCCAGGAGTTGGTGATGGACAGGGAGGCCTGGCGTGCTGCGGTTCATGGGACCGCAAAGAGTCAGACACGACTGAGCAACTGAACTGACTGAAATACCTTACAGGAGCTTCCCCAGTGGCTCATCGGTAAAGAATCTATCTGCAATGCAGAGACCCAAGAGATGAGGGTTCCATTCCTGGGTCCAGTAGATCCCCTGGAGGAGGAAATGGAAACCGACTCCAATATTCTTGTCTGAGAATTTCCATGGACAGAGGAATCTGATGGGCTACAGTCCTTGGGGTCACAAAAAGTCAGACACAACTAAGCACTCACAAGTACCTCATATGAAGTGAAACCACACTACATTGTCCATTTATGTCTTTGAATTTGAGAAAACTCTGGGAGAGAGTGGAGAAGAGAGCGGCCTAGCATGCCATGGTCCAGGGGGTCCCAAAGGGTCAGACATGACTTAGCAACTAAACAACAACACCATGTCTAGTTTATACCACTTAGCATGATGCTTTCAAGGTTCATCCATGTTACAGAATGTATCACAACTTTATTCGTTTTTATGGCTAAATCACATTCCATTGTAGCTTTACTTTAGTATTTGGTCAAACAAAATATGTATTTGACTTTATTATTTTCTTAAGTTTTAAATTTACTTGATTTCTATTTTTATTGAGGTGGTGTTGTTTTATAACAGTGTGTAAGTTTCATGTGCACAACATTATATTTGACTTCTACATCACGATTGCCCACCAGAAGTCTAGTTTCCCTCCATCACTGTGCAGTGTCAGTCTTTTTGGCTTGAAGACTATTATGTCTGATAGAAGTATGGTTACACCCACCTTCTTCTGGCTGTCATTTGGAGTTTTATCTTGCATTCCCTCACTTCGAGCCTGTGTCCATCTTTAGAGCAGAGGTGAGTCTCCTGGGGGCAGCATAGACTTGTATCTTGTTTTTTAATCTACTTCACCACTACTTCACCACCACTGTATGTCTTTTCATTGGTGAGCTCCATCCATTTACATTTAGACTGACTGTTGATAAATGAAGATTTAGTACTGCCATTTATCTTTTGTTTTCTGGTTGCTCTGTAGCTCCTTTGTTTCTTTTCCCTTGTGTTTCCATTTGCCATTTTAGCCTGGTGGTTTTCTGTGATGTGTCTCTCCACTTCCTGCTTTTTCATGTTTTGTGTTCCTGCTCTTGGTTTCTTTTGTGTGTGCGTGCGTGTGGTTATCATGTGGTTTGTTTAAATGGCTCTTAGATACAATAGTCCTTTTTTCTGCTGATAGCATCTTAAAACTTATCTTCATTTTCTTACACAGGTTCCATCATTTTATTCTTCCCCTGTAAGGTTTTTGTTATCACAAATTATCCTGTTTTATGTTGTCAAATTGTCACTAAATTGAAGTAGCTATATTTATTTTTAATGTTTTATTCTCTTTTACCTTTCATCTTTACATGTGACCTAGCACATACGACCTAGCATTTCTAATTCCTAGCTTTTTATCTGAGATGTGGAGACATATGTCCACACAAAACCTTGTACACACAATTTCATGGGTGTGTGTTAGTCGTTTGGTCGTGTTGGACTCTTTGCAACCCCATGGACTGTAGCCCGACAGGCTCCTCTGTCCATGGGATTTCCCAGGCAAGAATACCGGGGTGAGTTGCCATTTCCTTCTCCAGGCTATCTTCCCAACCCAGGGGTCAAACTCAGGTCTCCTACATTGCAGGCAGATGTTTCACGGTCTGAGCTACTAGGGAACATTATTTTTGTTAATAATAGCCCAAAAGTGGATAACCCAAATGTCTACCAATTGGCTACACAAAATGTAGTATATACATACAATGGAATACTATTTGGCAATAAAGATAATAGATGAAGTACTGAATGAAGTACAACACTGATAAAACTTGAAAGTGTTATTCTAATGAAAAAAGCCAGTCATGAAAGATAATGCATTGTGTGATTATGTTTATACAAAATGTCCAAAATCAGCACACCCACAGATACAGTAAATAGATTACTGGTTTTGTAGTACTGAAGGTGGGGTGTGTATGAAGAGGGAAGACAGAAGGACAGCTAATGGATACGGAGTTTCTTTGGGGAGCAATTAAAATGTTCTAAGATGACGCATGATATGCTTGGTCAACTCTATGAATATACTAAGAACCATTGAACTGTATACTTTAAGTGGGTGAATTTTAAGTTATATAAATTATATCTCAATAAGACTTTAAAAAAAAAAAACAAAAAGAAGGAAGGATAGGTTTACAGAAAGTATCATCATCTTTTATTATTTACGCCTTCGATGGTTCTATTAATATCTGCAATTTTCCTCCAAAGGGATTACTTCTGATTAACAATTGCTTAATGATGGACATAGAGATTCAGATGTAGATTTATTGATTTTCACTTGCCTTTTTCTTCCATAATTACTCTTATTCCACAGATCAGTCAATCAATGTAAGAGTTCTGCCTGCTGCTAAGTATTTTGTTGTTATTGTTCAGTCAATAATTGGTGTCCGACTCTTAGAGACTCCACTGACTGCAGCATACCAGGCTTACCTGTCTGTCATTATCTCCCAGAGTTTGCTCAAATTCATGTCCACTGAGTCAGTGGTGCTTTCTAACCATCGCATCCTGTGTCGCCCCCTTCCCCTTTTGCCTTCAACCTTTCCCAGCATCAGGGTCTTTTCCAATGAGTTGGCTCTTCACATCAGGTGACCAAAGTACAAGCAGCTAAGTATAGTTCATTTGAAAAAGAATTGAAAGTGTATACCACAAATATGTGTGGTCACACTCATGGTCTTTCATCAAGGTACCAGCCTCTCTTTAATAAGTTGACTCTACTTCTGTTGATTGATTTACATCTGAAAACTGTTCAAACAACTGAGACTGCCAATCAAAGCTCCTGATGACTATTTTGTTTTCCCCCTGGTTTTATATTGCGTGTGTGCTGTCACTTCAGTCATGTCCAACTCTTTACGAGCACATGGGCTATAGCCCGCAAGGCTCCTTCATCTATGGAATTCTCCAGGCAAGAATACTAGAGTGGGTTGTCATGCCCTCTTCCAGGGCATCTTCCTGACTCAGGGATCAAATCCGTGTATCTTGGGTCTCCTGAACTGACAGGTGGGTCTTTTACCACTAGGGCCACCTGGGATGCCCTTTATATTGACAAATTACCCTATTTTGTTCCTTTTAGTGACTGAGTAATATCCAATGTATATATGAACCATATCTTCTTTTTTTTTAAACAAATAGCTTTTTTTTACCTTATTTTATTTTAATTGATTAATTTATTTTAATTAGAGGCTAATTACTTTACAATATTGTAGTGGGTTTTGCCATACACTGACATGAATCAGCCATGAGTGTAAATGTGTCCCCCATCCTGAAGCCCCTCCTACCTCCCTCCCCATCCCATCCCTCAGGGTTTTCCCAGTGCACGTCTTTGAATGCCCTGTTTCATGCATCGAACTTGGACTGGTGATCTATTTCACATATGGTAATATACATGTTTCAATGCTATTCTCTCAAATCATCCCACCCTCGCCTGCTCCCACAGACTGCAAAAGTCTGTTCTTTATATCAGTGTCTCTTTTGCTGTCTTGCATATAGGGTTATCATTACCATCTATCTAAATTCCATATATATGCAATAATATACTGTATTGGTGTTTTTCTTTCTGACTTACCTCACTCTGCATAATAGGCTCCAGTTTCATCCACCTCATTAGAACTGATTCAAATGCATTCTTTTTAATGACTGAGTAATATTCCATGGTGTATATGTACCACAGCTTTCTTATACATTCGTCTGCCAATGGACATCTAGGTTACTTCCATGTCCTGGCTATTATAAACAGTGCTGTGATGAACATTGGGGTACACGTGTCTCTTTCAGTTCTTGTTTCCTCAGTGTGTATGCCCAGAAGTGGGATTGCTGGGTCATATGGCAGTTCTATTTCCAGTTTTTTGAGGAATCTCCACACTGTTTTCCATAGCGGCTGTACTAGTTTGCATTCCCACCAACAGTGTAAGAGGGTTCCCTTTTCTCCACATCCTCTCCAGCATTTATTGCTTGTAGACTTTTGGATAGCAGCCATTCTGACTGGTGTGAGATGGTACCTCATTGAGGTTTTGATTTGCATTTCTCTGATAATGAATGATGTTGAGCATCTTTTCATGTGTTTGTTAGCCATCTGTATGTCTTCTTTGGAGAAATGTCTGTTTAGTTCTTTGGCCTATTTTCTGACTGGGTCTTTATTTTTCTGGCATTGAGCTGCATGAGCTGCTTATATATTTTTGAGATTCTTTGTCAGTTGTTTCATTTGCTATTATTTTCTCACATTCTGAAGGCTGACTTTTCACCTTGCTTATAGTTTCCTTTGTTGTGCAAAATCCGTTAAGTTTAATTAGGCCCCATTTGTTTATCTTTGCTTTTATTTCTATTACTCTGGGAGGTGGGTCATAGAGGATCCTGCTGTGATTTATGTCAGAGAGTGTTTTGCCTATGTTTTCCTCTAGGAGTTTTATAGTTTCTGGTCTTACATTTATATCTTTAATCCACTTTGAGATTATTTTTGTGTGTGGAACCACATCTTCTTTATCCATTCTTTTGTCTTTGGACATTTAAGTTGTTTCCATGTCCTGGTTATTGTAAATAGTGCTGCCGTGAACATTGAGATGCATGTATCCTATTGAATTATGGTTTTCTCTGGGTGTATTCCCAGGAATGGAACTTTTGGGTCATATGGTAGTTCTATTTTTAGTTTTTTAAGGAACCTCCATACTGTCCTTCACAGTAGCTATACCAATTTACATTCCCACCAATAGCATAAGAAGGTTCCATTTTCTCCACACCTTTTCCAGCATTTATTGTTTGAGATTTTTTTATGATGGCCATTCTGACTGATATGAGGTGATACTTCATATATATTATGACTTACATACATTACCAAAGCAAGAAAGCTGTATTGTTAGATGTCCAGATATTGGTTATGTGAGAAAGAATATGACTGTGTACCCCAATGTTCAGTGTGGCACTATTTACAACAGCTAGGACATGGAAGCAACCTAGATGTCCATCAACAGATGAATGGATAAAGAAGTTATGGTACATGTATACAATGGAATATTACTTGGCCATAAAAAGGGACAAATTTAAGTCAGTTCTAGTGAGGTGGATGCACCTAGAGCCTGTTATACAGAGTGAAGAAAGTCAGAAAGAGAAAAACAAATACTGCGTATTAATGCATAATTATGGAATCTAGAAAAATGATACTGATGAACCCGTTTGCAAGATAGGAACAGAGACACAGACATAGAGAACAAACTTTGAGATATAGCAAGAGAAGGAAAGGATGGAATGAATTGAGAGAGTAGCATTCAGACATATACATTACCATATGTAAAATACATAGCTAGCTGGATTGTTATACATTGCTGTATGACACAGGGAGCTCAAGCTAGTGCTCTGTAACAACCTAGAGGCATGGGATGGGATAGGGGGGTGGAAAGGAGGTTCAAGAGGGAGGGGACATATGTATACTTATGGCTGATTCACATTGTCATATGGCAGAAACCAACACAACATTGTAATATAATTATCTTCCAATTAAACATTTTAAAAAATTTAAAGATTAAAAAATAATGTAACTGCATAAATGTACATGTGAATTTTGGGATGTTGGCAATATTCTTTTCTTGATCTGAAAGACAATTACTTGAACGTGCTCATTCTATTAAATGTATGGAACTGAACAATGAGACTTGGGTACTGTGTACTTTTTTGTATGCATTTACACTTCAAAAGTTGGCTTAAAACTTAACATTCAGAAAACTAAGATCATGGCATCCAGTCCCATCCCTTCATGGCAAATAGATGGGGACACAATGGAAACAGTGACAGACTTTATTTTGGGGGGCTCCAAAATCACTGCAGTTGATGACTGCAGCCATGAAATTAAAAGACACTTGCTCCTTGGAAGAAATGCTATGACCAACCTAGACAGCATATATAAAAGCAGAGACATTACTTTGCCAGCAAAGGTCCGTCTAGTCAAAGCTATGGTTTTTCCAGTAGTCATGATGGATGTGAGAGTTGGACTATAAAGAAAACTGAGCACTGAAGAATTGATGCTTTTGAACTGTGGTGTTGGAGAAGATTCTTGAGAGTCCCTTGGACTTCAAGGAGATCCAACCAGTCCATCCTAAAGGAAATCAGTCCTGAATATTCTTTGGAAGGACTGATGCTGAACCTGAAACTCCAATACTTTGGCCACCTGATGCGAAGAACTGACTCATTGGAAAAGACCCTGATGTTGGGAAAGATCAAAGGCAGGAGGAGAAGGGGACAACAGAGGATGAGATGGTTGGATGGCATCACCGACTCAACAGACATGAGTTTGAGCAAGCTCTGGGAGTTGGTGATGCACAGAGAAGCCTGGTGTGCTGCAGTCCGTGGGGTAGCAGAGTCAGACATGACTGAGCAACTGAACTGAACTGAACACTTAAAAAAAAAAAAAAATTCCAAGTGCCTTAAGGAAATCTACTAATGAAACTAGAGAAATTATTTTAAGTGACCTAAAAATTTAGGAGGGGAGGCTGGGACTATTTCAGTCTAAAAGCATCCTTTCTCCTCTATAATTTTAATTTCACTGAATTCTCCTCTCTTAAGCTGAGCAGCAGCTAGAATCACCACTAAGTGATTCACAAGTAAGGCTTCAGGCTCTGTAGACATCCTCATAAGGAAAATTCATGCAAATCTGTCATGTCTCTGTGTCAAAGGAGAGTTTTGTTTTTTGTTTTTCCCAGAGAACTCCAAGGCAAAGATTAAGTATTAATGTATTCTAGACGCTTGGCTTTCTGTTAACTGTGACAACAGGGGTGAAGAGAGAACCCTTCTCTCTGTATGGCTGGTCTCTCAGGCTTCCAAAGATTTGAAGAGGAGTGTTGCTGATAGGCTTTTCCAGAAGCAAATGTGGAGACAAAGTTGAAGGTGTAAAAGATTTATTAGGGATTAATACCTGGTGGTTCAGAAGTAAAGAATCTGCCTGCAATGCAGGATACAGGTACAATCCCTGGGTCAGGAAGATCACCTGGAGGAGGGCATGGCAACCCACTCCAGTATTCTTGTCTAAAGAATCTCATGGACAGAGGAGCCTGGTGGGCTACAGTCCAGTGTCACACAAAATCTGACATGACTGAAGTGACAGAGCATACATGCATGCAATACTTTTGAAAGGAAACAGAGGGGCAGGGGTGTGGGAGAACAGGATGGAATAAAAGAAGAAGTTGAATTGTGATGCAGGCCCCCCCAAAGTCTCAGCCATCTGGGTCGTTAAGGCTAGAGGAAATGTTGACCATCAGAGTATTGTAATAAAGAGTTGTTCTGACAATGGCTTTGTAATTCATAGGAAGGAAAGTGAATTACAGAAAACACAAGATCACAATACATTTACTGGCAGAAAAAAGTACTCTTCACACCATCAGATTTGTAATTAAAGGCAAGAACTGCCTCATTCATTTCTCTATACCCAAAACGGTGTCAACACTGAAAATATCTGTGTATCAATGAATACTTCAAATTTGAATATGATACAAGTAAGAAACTTCAGCTAGTCTCCCAGAAGGAGAGAACTGATCCACCCATCTTGACTGATTAATCAGAAATGGATTTTTTTAACCTTTCAAATCCACTTTTATTTTCTTTTTTCCTCCTCACATACAGAATTTTTCCACACACTGAATTTCTTGCAGCTATAAAGTCATTTGATGTTAGTCAGTAGCATTTTATCCCTTAAAACTTTGCTGGCATCAAAATATGACAGTTAACCAGTGTTAAATCTATGAAATATTTACATAGCGCACCACATGAAGCTTTAGACACTTGGCAATTAAACCACATAAAAACTGGACAAGATCCCCAACCTACAAGTTCATAATCAGGTGTTCATAGTCACTATCTGGTGACTGTTCATGGTTCAAAAGGCAGCAGAGGCAACAGGTAGTTACTTTGAAGGACATGGACCACTATTATCTAGAAGCACACTATGGTATCCCAGTGATGTACCACTCCACCCTTCTCCAAGGCGGTCTCATAATTCTGGAATGGTAGGTCCGGTTGATACAAAATAAAGACAGACAACACAACATTTACTCTATGGAGACATCCTAACTCCTGCTATGCATGCACTGTGATCTTGAATGTAACTCATCCTGAAAACTTGTCATGGTCATTCTGGGTTTTTAGGCTGGGTGATCCATCAATCTTGCACTCACCCATTACTTCTTTTACGTCACCATCACTACCAAAGCTCAGCTGGACAGCAACTAGTTGGCTGCAGGTTGCTCCCATGCAGTTTTTTTCCCCAATACGGAAAATATTTTAAATCTATCTTTTCATTGGGAGGATAAGTTGATAGAACTGCTGTGCTTTCACTCTTTGCAATGCAGTCTATCTTTGGTTCTCCATGACACTTTAATCCAATTATTCTGCTCACTTTCACAAGAATACAAGGGTTTCCTGCTTGGTAGCCAAATGTGGGATCATCCACACCACTGTGTGTAAGGCAAGAGGAAACTTGCTGTGTATTCTGGACACTTCTGCTCAAAGAAGTTTCCACTGGTACAAACTGTGAGATTCTTCTGTTCTTCTAAGCCATATGGCTTTAGAAATTTCTTAAGATCATCAATGTACCCTTGATAGGATTTTGAATCAGACAGGCTGAATGAAAAATGCAACCCCGACACTGGTTTTGGAAAAACCGTAAGTCCTGGACTAGGAATCTGACGATATTTTGGAACCTCATCGTTCAGAGCCTGAAGCAAGGCCCACACTGTGAATGAAAAGAGTGCAGCCAGGAACCCATAAAAGACAAGGTAGAAGAACAAGATCAAACCCCAATTCTTGACGGTGCGCCCCAGGAACTCTCCGGTGGTCCGGCTGTAGATGAAGAGCTTCCACTAGGCCAGGGTCCGGTTGAAGGACTTCTTGTCTTTCTTCGTCATGGTGTGTGCGGCCCACTGTGAGGGGAGCGGCAGCCGCGGCGATGAAAGCGGAGAAGAACTCGCAGGCGCATCCGGGCTCGAGCGACGCAGGCCGGCGACTGCGGCAGAAGGCGCGACGGCCGGCCGAGGAAACCTGCTCCCTGCAGTGAGCGCTCAAACCAAATGTGCTGCGGGCGCCGCGCTGGGCCACCGCTCCGGCCGCGGAAGCCTGACGTCTCCCAGAAATGGATTTTGAAATGGGTGATGGGCTTTGGAAAAGTGGGCTTCAGGAAGGGCCTAAAACGACACTCGTCAGTTCAGTGAACTCATCTCAGAGAGGTGATGAAGACTGAACTCTAAGCACTTATATCCAGACTCCCGTGGGAGTTCTATGGCAGCTGGACCCATACCGCTGGCTGGAGTAGGATGACTGACACAGGTTGGCATATAGATTATGAAAGTGAAAGTCGCTCAGTTGTGTCCGACTCTTTGCGACTCCATATACAGTCCATGGGATTCTCCAGGCCAGAACACTGGAGTGGGTAGCAGTCCCTTCTCCAGGGCATCCTCCCTACCCAGGGATCGAACCTAGGTCTCCCACATTCCAGGCGGAGTCTTTACCATCTGAGCACCAGGGAAGCCCAAAGAAGTAAATGGCGCTTGAGACTGTGTGATGAGAGCAAATAGAATAGATAGCTATGCAGAAGGATTAATAAATAAACTGTGGGGAGAGTTTGGGGAATGAAATGGGTGAGGAAGAGAGACTAATAGAGGAAAAATTAGAAGGGGTCAGTAAATGGAAGAATAGCAAAGATTATTAAATGAGTGTATTTCTTTTGGACAGACTTCCCTGGTGACTCAGACAGTAAAGAATTCACGCGTAATGCAGGAAACCCCAGTTCGAACCCTGGGTAGGGAAGATCCCTTGGAGAAGGGAAGAGCTACCCACTCCAGTATTCTTGCCTGGAGAATCCCCATGGACAGAGGAGTCTGGCGGGCTACAGTCCATGTGGTTGCAGAGTCGGACATGACTGAAGCGACTTAGCAAGCAAGCAAGAGACTGTAGAAAGGGCATAAAATACGGTCTATCCTTTCCTCATGATGTTGCTTTGCTTTTGTCTCCCCTAGAGTCCAAGATGGCTAATGCAGGGCGACCACTATGGTTCAGTATTATCTTTGTTTATATGTCGGTCGTGTTTGTAGTATAAATGACCTGGCTTGATCTGGTCAAAGACTTCCAGCGCCACAGGAATATCTCTAAAACCTGTGTAGCAGAGTGTTATGAGAATCACTTCACTAGACCTCTCCTAGGGTTTGGTGTTTGACTGGTTTTGCCTTTTCCTCCCTCTTTTTTGTGATTGAGTTTTTTGTCTTGCAGACTGTGCATAAGCAAACCAAAATGTGTAAGAAATAATCTTCAGAAGAGAACTCCACAAACACCGACCACAAAGCAGACTACTTTAAGACAAAAGAAGATAAAATATTTGACTTATCCAGGGAAAAGCCCCTGTTGGCAATGTATCTTGTCTATTTTTCTGCACAGTTTTCTGTACAGGTGATCTTGGTCATTCTTATTCACTATCACCTACCACTGATTAAAAAATCCATCTGGTGCAGTACCCACATGTGTCATGGGCCTTATACATGAGTGGCTATGTGGCTACAGGAAAAGATAATGTCTGTCATACTTGTGGCAACAGTCTCAGTGGTTATCATGACTTTCTGTATTATGTTCTTCCTGTACACTATCAATGCATATGTAACTCTGTGTAAGGAAATCAGTGTCTGTCTAAAATCTCGACCATAGCCCTGACAATCGTCACTGGTTATGAAATGCATGCCAAAGAGGCCTGGGGTGGTCTTATATTGAAGCGATACATTTTTATCCTTATTTCACATTCCCAGAATATGGGAATTTGCATCTTAGAAAAATAAAACTTGGAAATATAATGAGCCTGCTTTCTTCTCATGTGGGTAATCACTATTTCCTAAAGAAAAAATTTAAAAGTTTCAAAATATTTCTTAGTAAGGCATCTGAGGGCATTTCACTCTACCAGTTTTGATGTCCCATCATAATGAAATTTTAAAGGCTATTATTTTCCATTTAATTGACTGGTAATTTGGGACCTCCCAGGTGGCCTAATAGTAAAGAATCTGCCTGCCAATGCAGGAGATGCAAGACACTCGGGTTCAATCCCTGGGTTGGGAAGATCCTCTGGAGTAGAAAATGGCCACCCACCTCAGTATTATTGCCTGGAATATTCCATGGACTGAGTCAGACATGACTGAGTGACTAAGTACACATGCAACTTAAGATTAACATTAAGAGAATTTACATAAGGCGAATGATACAGGAAGGGACACTGTGGAAAATTACAAATAATCAAATAGTGTAGTTTCTTTAGTGTATTAGTATAGTAGCTGCTACTCCTCACAGCATTCTGAAAATAAGATCTTCTAAAGTTTCCTTAATACTGAAGTGAACCTCAATGCAGATGTTTTAAAGAAGCATTAGCATTGGCAAATATTACCACTAGTTTGGGGCTTCCCTGGTGGCCCAGATGGTAAAGAACCTGCCTACAATATGGGAGACCTGAGTTTGATCCCTGGGTTGGGAAGATCCCCTGGAGAAGTGAACAGCTTCCCACTCCAGTATTCTTGCCTGGAGAATTCCGTGGACAGAGGATCCTGACGGACTACAGGTCATAGGGTCGCAAAGAGTCGGACACAACTGAGTGACTTTCACTTTCACTCTGAGTGGCAGCCTGAAAATTCCTTTTAACAGATGTAGGTGTTTGGAACCCTATCCAGAGTCAACAAAGTGAATTGGCAGGGTTAACTCCAGTGACTGGTGTGCTCCTCATCTTAAGCTCCTCCTCTCATGCTAACTATGGCTTATGCTTTAGAACACTGGTCCCAACCTTTTTGGCACCAGGGGCCGATTTTGCAGACAACAATTTTTCCATGTATGAGAAGGAAGGAGATGATTTGGGGATGATTCAAGTGCATTACACTTACTGTGCACTTTATTTCTATTATTATTATATCAGCTCCACCTCAGATCATCAGGCATTAGATCCTGGAGGTTGGGGACCCTTGTTTTAGATGATCCCAGATGTTGTCACTGAGCAGGACCCTATGAGGCCTTCCCAGAACAGACCCCCACCCATGTCCTCTACCTGCCTTCTATATGTAGAAAAACTGCTGTGCTTAGCCACTCAGTCGTGTCCACCTGTTTGTGACCCCATGGACCATAGCTTGTCAGAATCTTCTGTCCAAGGGATTCTCCAGGCAAGAGTACTGGAGTGGGTTGCCATGCCCTTCTCCAGGGGATCTTCCCAGCCCAGGAATTGAACCCAGGTCTCTGGCATTGCAGGTGGATTCTTTACCATCTGAGCCACCAGAGAAGCCCAAGAATACTGGAGTGGGTAGCCTATTCGTTCCCCAGGGGGTCTTCCTGAGCCAGGAATCGACCCGGGGTTTCTTCACTGCATTCTTAAAATAAGATCTTCTAAAGTTTCCTTAATACCGAAGTGAACCTGCATTGCAGGCAGATTCTTTACCAGCTGAGCTACCAAACTTTAGTCAAAGAATAAATTTAATCAGAGAGGTGAGAATATGCAGAAAGGGAATCAGTCAAGCAAGACAAAAATAATAATTTAGCCATTCAATGAAGTCAAGGATCTTTAGTTCTTCCTCTAGAATTATAGACAGCTTTCTGAGTCATGTCTTTTGAGTTGTTGTGCAGATGCTAAAACTCCCTCCAGGAAGGAGAAAACTGTATGCTGCCCATAAGCACATGCTTCCCAGATGGCCCAGGGGTAAAAGAATCTGCCTGCCAATGCAGGAGATGCAAGACACTTGCATTCAATCCCTGTGTTGAGAAGATCCCATGGAGTAAGAAATGGCAACACACTCCAGTATTCTTGCCTGGAAAACTTCACAGACAGAGGAACCTGGTGAGATATAATCCATAGGGTCCCAAAGAGTTGGACACGCCTGAGCACCACCACCACCATCATGACACCACCCTAGATCGGTTGGAACCAGAAGCCTGATGATGCTGATTTCCAGTGATCTCACCACCAACCATTCAGAAGAACATCTATGAGCTGATCACAACCTGCTGCTTGAAACAGTACTTTAAAACCCCTAGTGGGGCACACAGTTTTAAGGGCATTAGCCCACAGTGGCCCCCTTTGACTTAACAATAAACCTATTTCTACTTCACCCAAAACTCTATCTCTGAGATTCAAGTCTGTGTCAGTGCACAGAGGCTCAATTTCAGCATCAACATCTATAATTTGTGACAGCAATACAAGACACAAATGAAATGATCCTTGTGGCCTGTTTCAGAAATATCTAAATCATATCTTCTCTGTAGAAATTGAATACCTATCGTGGTATGAATTGCTGTGTGTACATAAATTCTGCTCAGGTCTAATATCTGTCTAGTTCTCTCCATCATCCCTCCCACTCCTATTGGTACCAAAAGAGTGTGTGCGGTCCAAATGCTCGCTGCTCAAAAGTCAATAAACACGCCAGGTTAGTGGAAAGGAAAGTTTGCTTTATTTCAAATGCTGGCAACTGGGGTGGGGAAGGGTGGTGGACATCTGTCCAAAGGCCTACTCCCCCATCTGACCACTGGCAACCAGTGGGGCAAGAGCTTTTATAGACAGAAGGAGGGGGCTACATGCAGAAACAGCCCAATCAGTTCTGACAGTCATCTTCCAAGTTCCAGGGTCCATTTGTTCCCATTTCTTTGGAGCCAATTCTCAGAACTGTGGCAGCTCATGTTCTGGGTACAGTCGGGTCATCATGTGGTTAACTTCTCCACCTGGTGTTTTAGTATCTCTAAGACAGCTCACAGGATATGGCTCAGAATATTATCTACAGCCCTTGAGAAAGAACTAAAGGTCCTCGCTTGGGGGGAGCAAGGACCATACTGTCCTGCTCCATTTCACTATGACAATATTATATCTAATTAGGTGTCAATAATAATAACTTTATATTGAGCTCCTTGAATTCTCTACACTGTGGCCACAGGTTTCCTGTGGCAAACCTTGTTTTCCCACTTCCATGCTTTGGTTCCTCATTTGAAAAAAAAAAAAATTAAACTGTTGGGACTTCCGTGGTGCTCCGGTAGCTAAGACTCCACTGCACACCCAGCGCAGGGGGCCTGGGTCTGATCCCAGTGAAGGAACTGGATCCCACATGCCCCAACTAAAGATTCCTTCATGCCCCAACTAAGACCCTGCACAGCCATATAAATATTTTTTTTAAGTTACTCTTTTAATACTATTTATAAAGCCCTATTTTCCTAAGTCCCTGTTTAGCAATCCAGCCTCATTTTTTACCATGATCTCTCAACTCATCCACACTTCATGCTCCACCCAACTGTCAGATTGGTTTTGGGGGGGGGGGGGGAATGAAGTATAGTTGATTTACAATACTATATATTTCAGGTGTACAACGTGGAGATTCAATATTTTTATAGACTACAGATTTTACCCCATTTGAAGTTATTATAAAAATTTGCTATGCCCCTATGCTGTATGTACAGGGCTTTCTTGGTGGCTCAGTGGGTAAAGAATTCACCTGCAATGTAGGAGACAAAGGAGATGTGGGTTCGATCCCTGGGTTGGGAAGCTCCCCTGGAGAAGGGCATGGCAACTCACTCCAGTATTCTTGCCTAGAGAATTTTATGGACAGAGGAGCCTGGTGGGCTACAGTCCATAGGGTCACAAAGAGTCAGACATGGCTGAAGCAACTTAGCACACACGCCCACAATGTATCTTATTTTATTTTACCCATAGTAGTTTGTACCTCTTAATCCCTCCCTATCCACACTCATAGCTACTATTTGTTCCCTGTATGTGTGCATCTGTTTCTGTTCTATTTATTCATTTGTTTTTATGTTTTAGATTCCACATATATGTGAAGTGTACTTACTTTTTCTTTCTCTGACATTTCACTGTGGTGATCAATAGAGGAGCTAGAGGGTGGGCTGGCCAAGTATGGGCACGGTTGAGGGTATTGGATGAAGCATAAGATATGGAGAAATAGAACAATGACCAGGAGCAAGTATCACTGTAACAAACTTTAGCAACTTTGTGATTGTGCTGAGCAACAAGTCTCCTGAGACCAAACTGAGCCCAGATGTCAAAGCTGCACCTCCTAAGGGGGGTTTTGTTAGGATGAAAAGTTCGAGTCCTTGCTGTCACCTCTCCCCTCTTTCACTCTCAGCCTGAAATTACAGTCCTTGAGAAGTTAATAGCTTCTCCTTCAGCACCTGCTTCCAATTAGTCCAGGAGCAACAGGTGAAATTATGTTTAGAATCTTGCAAACCTCCAGAGGGTGGTTGATGTACTCATTAAGCCTAAGGCTTCTGGAAAGTTCTGAGCTGTGAAACTGGACTCTCTTCTTTGGATTGTCAACAAAACCAAGTCTCCTGGAAGTTCAGATTATTGCCTGGCCCAAGAGGCTAAGTAAGTTAGGAAAGTTTTTCAAAAGTTACTCAAGCAAGCAAACAAGGTAAACTTGCAGGCTCACTGATGTAAGAAACTGAGCTCAGTTAAGAGCAGTAAAAAAAAAGTCAAACTACAGACTTCCCAGAAAGTTTTATTCTTAAAAGCCTTCATAATAGGCTTTTCCTTTCTTTTAAAAAAAAAAAACTTTATTGAAGTGTAATACAATGTTGTGTTAATTTCTGCTATATAGCAGAGTGATTCAGATATATATATTCAGACATATATATATGATTCGGATATATATATATCTGCATGTGTGTTTTAATGGGCTTTTAAAAAGATAACTTTAGACTTATAAAAAAAAACTGTGAAAGTAGTAGAGTTCTCATATGCCCTTTACCCAGCTTCTCCTAATGTTAATATCTTTTATACTCACAAAATATTCATCAATAGTAAGAAATTATGGTACATAACATGGTGCTTGATAGTATTAGTACAATACTATTTACTGAATACAGAACTTATTCAAATTTCACCAGATTTTCCATTGTCTCTCTACAACAGGATCTAATGTGAGACTGCACATTATATGTAGTTTTGTCCTATCTCTTTAGTTTCTTCCAATTTGTAACAGTTCCCCTGTTCTTCCTTGTCTTTATGACTTCATACTTTTAAGGGTGCTTGTTAATTATTTTGTAGATTGTGCCTCAGTGTGGGCTTCTCTGATGATTTCTCATTAAGATGGGATGATACCCCATTAGGAAGGAGTCAAAGCTGTTATAGCCACTCTTTCCGCGAAACAAACTCACTCAGAAGGACAATGCAGATAGTGGAGTGCAGTTTATTACACCGGCAGGCCCAAGGCAGAGTCTCCTCTTAGCCAAGGACCCCAACCAGCATTTGTGAAAATCTTTTATACCCCATGTGTACGTGTCCAAACCCACCACCCCAAATTCCTTGAGACTTACAAAGGAAGGGTAAATATAATCACAATAACCCCATCATTCGTGTGTTATGTGTTCAAACAGTTAATAATCAATAAGCCCGTGGTTACATTCCAACCAGTTAATAACCGATAAGCCTGTGGTTACATTCTGATAGATATTGTCTGGAGGCAGGGGCGATTATAGTATGTTTTCTCTTAGGCGATGAGTAACCTGGATATGATCTTCAAGGTTCCCCTGTCCGGAGGGGGTCTTATCCTTCCATTGTGGTTCCCACAGGCACTAAGCAGAGAGTTCAGAGTCCATTGGAGAGGCTGCCGAGCACGATCAGCACGGACAGGCCTCAGATGGAGTCCAGGCCCTATGAATTCCTTCTTCAAAGCCAATGTGCCTGTTGGTTGCATCCTCAGATACATTCTCCTTTCCTTCTTGATGCTCAGCCACCTAAGCAGAGGCCTCATTTTCTGATTCCCGTAATTCTTGTGCTCAGTCATGTCTGACTCTTTTGGACCCCATGGCCTGTAGCCCTCCAGGCTCCTCTCTTCATGAAATTTCCCAGTCAAAAATATTAATACTGGCACAGGTTGCCATTTTCTACTCCAGGAGATCTTCCTGATCCAGGGATCAAACCCGCGACTCTCACATCTCCTGCACCGGCAGGGAGATTCTTTACCGCTAGCACCACCTGGGGAATGCTTAAGCACAACCATAAGACTGGGTACTTGACAATGTGTTTGTTAGTCACTCAGTCGTGTCCGACTCTGCAACCCCATGGACTGTAGCCCATGGCCCGTCCATGGAATTCTCCAGGCAAGAATACTGGAGTGGGTTGCCATTTCTGAAGGAGTCTTTTGGGCCTAGAAAAGAGAACAACAGTCTCAAAGGCCCCTTGCTGAATCATCTAACTTCGGAGAAAACAAAGCATAACTTTAGTTCCATCCTGATGCTCCAGGCCAGCTGCATCTATCTGGAACTTATCACCCCCTGTCCAAAAACCTACCACCCCTTACACCCGCCCAGAAGACTTATCACCCCCTGCCCAACTACAAGTGTCATCTCAACAAAAGAATACTCAAAATATCCCGCCTGATTGACGTTTCCCTTATCGCTTCCACAAACCTCCCTATAAGTACGAAGCCTCCCTGATCCCTTTCGGCACTCAGCCTGGTCATTAGGCCGACTGTCGCCCCTCCTTGCCTGAATAAAGGTAACCTACTTCTGTTGAGGTCGTCTTTCCTTTTCTGCCTCGCCGGAACTATGCCTTACAATTTCCTCCTCTGGGGATCTTCAGGGATCAAACCTGGATCTTCTGCATTGCAGGCAGTTCCTTTACCATCTGAGCCACCGGGGAAGCCTGAGTGAAAATGCAAATACAATTTTGACCTTGTTTTCTTAATGGGAAATTACGTGCCCTGTACTTCGTTATTTTCCCTTCCTACACATTGGACCATGAACACAGCAACGGCCTACCTTTGCACTTTGAGCAGCTTTGACCAACAGCGATACACCAGGGCACCTTTTTCTCAATACGGTTCCCAGAGAATTTCCTCCAGAGAATTATTTGAATGATCATTTTCTCAGTTCTCCCAAGGAGTACATGGCTAGGACAACTTTAGGTGCAAAGGAAATAATTAATCACCCAAAATGAATGCAATGAGCATTAATTCTCTCCCAGAACAAATGGAGAGAAGATGGTGGAATTCTAAGGTGGAGAGAACCTAAGTCTTCAAATTACCTAGAGAGTTCAGACATGCCAGATTGATATCTTAAAGAGAAATAATATAAAATAGATCACTAATGATAACATACTGCATAGCGCAGGGTACTCTACTTAATGCTCTCTGGTGACCTGAACAGGAAGGAAGTCTAAAAGGGAGGAGTCCAGTGTAGTTAATTCAGTTTGCTGTACAGTAGAAACTAACAAAATATTGTTAGTTTAGCAACTATACCTCAAAAAAATCAATTTTTAAAAAAAGAGAAAAAAGACTTCTATCTTACTTTGTTCTTGTATCTATGTTTATCTTTGTAGCATTTATTCTCACTACTAAACATCCCTTCTTAGTTCTTTCAGGGAGAACATATTTCATTGCACTGTAGTATATTGGGTTAGGGCAGACTGGCCCAGTATTAGCTCATAAATGGATGTTTTGGATATTTAGATATTTTTACCCTTAATCAAAAACTGATAAATTTTATTTATTTGTTTTTTAAGATGTCAATGGTTTAACAGGGAGAGGGATCTTACACGTCCGAGGCAAGGTCCTGGAATATAAGACATCTAACAAGCACAACACAAGAGATGGAAACAACTGAGCAAAATACAAGCAGTAACCACATCTGAGAAAATACCATACTTGCCTGTGATTTTTTGTCCTAGCCTGCAATACAGTTCAGAAAACTCAACTTCTCAAAAATACAAGAAACGTGTCTAAAATCATACAGATAGGAAATTTCCTGGAGGCCCAGTGACTAAGACTGCACTCTTTCACTGCCTAGAGTGTGACTTCAATCCTTGGTGTGGGAACTAAGATCCCATGGGACCAAAAAAAAAAAAAAAAGTTTTTTTTTATCACATATGCAATGGCCACCTAATTTTACCTTGGATGTCTGAGACACAGCTCAGACATTTTCACTTTCAAATACATTCACTTCCTCAATGGACAATACAGATGTACAATGCAGGTCTGAAAGACAAAATAGACATTCCCTGATATGAAAATTTATATCTTAGTCTTCCTCTTCTAAGAAGGCTAGGGTAGGTAAACTTAGACCCACCCAGCAATTAATGCTCCAATATTTTATCCTATTTGAAATGACACAGATAAAAAATTCTCTCTGTTTAACTTAGTTTACTTTCAAGTTACCAAAATCTGGAGACGATTTTTGAGACAGTCCCCAAAACAATTACTTCTGTAGCATTTGCCTCAAAGTTCTTTTCTTCCTTGACTCTTAGAGATCACGTGAGTTCCAGAGAGCTCAGGTAGATCATTCACATCTCAAAGGCACAAGAGAAACACTGATTCAGTCTAGGAATTTAGCTTAACTAATGACAAAAGTCTCACTGAGATACAACAGCAGAGCCATTAGAAGCCATTGTTCTCCAGATCTCTGGGCAGCCCCCATTAATCAAGGACGGCCACACAACACACACAATAGTGGATCCACGCCCCCGACCCCCCCCCCCCACACACACACACACACACCACCACCACCACCAGCAACCTCCACCCTGGGATTTCCCCACAACTTTTAGGATCACTCCTGGAGCATTTGGGCCCCACGTGTTAATGGACGGTCACCCCGGGATTATGTTAACGCAACTTCATGTGCCCAACACACAGTGAGGCCAGACAAGCTGAAACGTGGGGGTTTGGAGTAGAGCTAGGTTTATTGCAGGGCTATGCAAGGAAACCAGGTGGCCTCATGCCCTAAAAGGTCCCAAGCTTCTCAATGATTTTTGGCAAAGCATTTTTAAAAGGGCGGGTGAGGTAGCGGGGTTGCAGGGTCTGTGATGAGCTTGTGCACAGTTCTCCGATGGGCTGATGGTGAGACAGCAGGTGGTGTCACAGGGGTGAACTTGACCAGTCCTTAGGCTCCAGCAGGCCTGGGGCGCTGTGCTTTTGACTATCAGGTAGTTAACATCTTCCGTTTGGCAGGTGAGGTGGGGTGGTGATTCCCGTTGACAATACAACTCAGGAAATTTGCATCAAATACTATAATCCAGGTACTTCAGAGAGGAGTGAAAGCTGAGGATGTGGGAGAAGGCCTGTCCTGGGAAGACAATTACATTCAAAACTCGGGCACCACATACTAGAGGATGGCTCTCACAACATTCCATCCCTGTCCTATATTTCCCTACATCTATGTGCTCACAGAGTTTTCTGGGTCTCCTAGCTGCCCTGCCAGTTGTTGGCCTGCACCCCAGAGGCTACAAGGCCTACACTTGCTCAGCATTAAGATCAGTGAAAGAGCCCAGAGTCAACAACTGAGACATCAGCCGTTTAGTGGATGAGAGTGGAGCTTTCGTGTCTGAAGAAAGGTCCTGGAGCGACACCCTATGGCATGTGGCAGACATGGCAGGCAAGACATGGCGGCAGTCTTTGCTCAAAATCTGATACCTTTTAAGTAAAATGGGTATTGACTCTGAATCTAACCTGTCCCCTAATGTCACAGTAGGCAGACTGAAAACAGAGGGCAGACAGACAGAAAACCACAATCACAGAAAACTAACCAATCTAATCACATGGACCACGGCCTTGGCTAACTCAATGAAACTATGAGCCATACCCTGTAGGGCCACACAAGACAGATGGGTCATGGTGGAGAGTTCTGACAAAATGTGGTCCACTGGAGAAGGGAATGGCAATCCACTTCAGTATTCTTGCCTTGAGAACCCCATGAACAGTATGAAAAGGCAAAAAGATAGGACACTGAAAGATGAACTCCCAAGGTCGGTAGGTGCCAAATTTGCTATTGGAGATCAGTGGAGAAATAATTCCGGAAAGTATGAAGAGATGGAGCCAAAGCAAAAACAACACCCAGTTGTGGGTGTGACTGGTGATGGATTCAAGGTCCAATGCTGTAAAGAACAATGTTGCATAGGAACCTGGAGTGTTAGGTCCATGAATCAAGGCAAATTGGAAGTGGTCAAACAGGAGATGACAAGAGTGAACATCAACATTTTAGGATTCAGCAAAGTAAAATGGACTGGAATGGGTGAGTTTAACTCAGGTAACCATTATATCTACTACTGTGGGCAAGAATCCCTTAGAAGAAATGGAATAGCCATCATAGTCAAAGTTCTAAATGAAGTACTTGGATGCAGTCTCAAAAAATGACAGAATGATCTTGACCTCTGTTCCTTTCCAAAGCAAACCATTCAATATCACAGTAATCCAAGTCTATGCCCTGACCAGGAATGCTGAAGAAGCTGAAGTTGAACGGTTCTATGAAGACCTACAAGACCTTCTAGATCTAACATCCAAAAAAGATGTTCTTTTCATATAGGAGACTGGAATGCAAAAGTAGGAAGTCAAGAAACACCTGGAGTAAAAGGCAAATTTGGCTTTGGACTAAGGAATGAAGCAGGGCAAAGGCTAATAGAGTTTTGCCAAGAGAACACACTGGTCATAGCAAACACCCTCTTCCAACAACACAAGAGAAGACCCTACACATGGACATCACCAGATGGTCAACACCAAAATCAGATTGATTATATTCTTTGCAGCCAAAGATGGAGAAGCTCTATACAGTCAGCAAAAACAAGACCAGGAGCTGACTATGGCTCAGATCATGAACTGCTTATTACCAAATTCAGACTTAAATTGAAGAAAGTAGGGAAAACCACTAGACCACTCAGGTATGATCTAAATCAAATCCCTTACCATTATACAGTGAAAGTGAGAAATAGATTTAAGGGACTAGATATGATAGACAGAGTGCCTGATGAACTATGGATGAAGGTTTGTGACATTGTACAGGAGACAGGGATCAAGACCATCCCCAAGAAAAAGAAATGCAAAAAAGCAAAATGGCTGTCTGAGGAGGCCTTACGAATAGCTGTGAAAAGAGGAGAAGAGAAAAGCAAAGGAGAAAAGGAAAGATATACCCATTTGAATGCAGAGTAATGAGGTCACAAAGAGTCAGACAGAACTGAGTGACTGAACTGAACTGAATGTCACAGCAAACTCAAGAGATTAAATTATTTTTCTTGTGCTCAGTCGCTAAGTCATAGACTCTTTGCAACCCCATGGACTATAGCCTGAAAGGCTACTCTGTCCATGAGATTTCCCAGGCAAGAATACTGGAGTGGGTTGCCATCTCCTCCTTCCTGACCCAGGAATCAAACCCGAGTCTCTTGTGTCTCCTGCATTGGCAGGCGGGTTCTTCACCACTAGTGCCATCTGGGAAGCCCAAATAAAGCTCAGCAAACAGCAAAAAACTGTGAGAAGCTAGAAAAACTTAAAGCTTGGTAGCTGCATTCAACAGGCAGATCTATGCTATGGCAGCAAATAGCCTCAAGCTTAGTGACTTAAAACTGTAAAAAAATGGATTTCTCACTCACACTACATATCCTGTTGGGGCCAGTGTAAGAAAAGCAGGAGAGACTCCATTTTGAAGCCTATTATCCATCTTAAAAACAGAATGCAAACTGGGCCTGAACCCTGCCTAAGAATGAGGAAACTGTTGCTAATGAAAATCAGGTCTCCTGGAGACTTCCCTCCCTACGATGGCAAATAGATATTGTAGTTGAGTTCAGGCTGCCCCTGTGAGATTAACCATGGAGACATCCCCCTTGATGTATAATTATTGTCCGTCCCCCCCCCCGCCCCCACCAACATTAATTGTTTGTTCTCCTAGCACCTACTTGTTGTGAAACTTAGGCAAATACTACAAAAAGGTTGCTAACATGTAACTAGTCATGTAGCCAGGGGTATAAAACTGGGCCTCTCAGAAACATTAGGGTCCTTGTTGGGAACTGATTCCCCTTGGATTCGCTGGCATAATAAACTGTACGCCTCTGTCTTGAGTGTCCTCCGGGGTGTGTTTTGCAACTCCGGATTCCACAACATTTTGACAACTGTCAGGGTGAGAAGAGTATGAAACTCTACCCTGTATAGTCATTCAAGCACCCGGGCTGACAGATGTTCTATTATCAGTTGATATTGACAGCTCAAGAGCAGGCTTCAGATTTTGCTGCAGTCAGGTAAATAAGTACCAAAGGATCTCACCAGCAATGCACTAATCTTTTCTTGGGTAAAAACCTAGGAGTGGGCGGGACTTTTCTGGTGGTCCAGTAGCTAAGACTCCACACTCCCAATGCAAGGGGCCCAGGTTTGACCCCTGGTCTGGGAACTAGATCCTGCATGCCACAACTAAGACCCAGTGCAGCCAAAGAAATATTTTTAAAAAGCAGAAACGAAAAAACTAGATGTGGGATGGCTGAATCATATGTGTAAATAACTTCAAGGGTTTGTTTACATTTTTAAGAAACTATCAAATGGTTTTGCAAAGTAGTTGTATTATTGTACATTGTCAGCAACAGCATGTGAGCATTCCAGTCACTCCACATCCTTGCTAATATTTGGAATAGTCAAACTTTTAAATTACACATTCTAACAGGTAAAGAGTGATCTCTCATTAAGATTTAGACTTGCATTTCTCTAACAACTAATGGTACACAGCTTCTTTTCATCTATTTAATTGCTATTGGTCAAACTTCTTTGGTAAAATGTCTGGTTGAAGTCTAATTCAAGTTTGCCCATTTTTAGAATTGTATTATTTATTTTCTTACTATTGAATTCTGAGTTATTTGCATATCTAAATATGTCTTTTATCAGATATGTAATTAGCAAATGTTTTTGTCATTTAGCCACTAAGTCATGTCCGACTTTATTGCAACCCCAAGGACTGAAGCCTCCAGGCTCCTCTGCCCATGGAATTCTCCAGGCAAGACTACTGGAGTGGGCTGCCATTCCCTCCTCAGTGGGATCTTCCCGACTCAAGTATCCAACCTTCGTCTCCTGCTGCTCCTGCCTGCATTGGCAGGCAGATTCTTTACTGCTGAGCCACCAAATTAAATATTATCCAGCCATAACTGTTTGGCTGAATAATAGTGGCTGGAGAAGGGATCAGCTACCCACTCCAGTTTTCTGCCCTGGAGAATTCCATGGACAGAGGAAACTGGCAGGCCATGGGGTTGCAAGGAGTCGGACATGACTAAGCGACTAATGCTTTCACATTCACAGAATATGAATTAGCTAAGCATTAGCTAATGCTTAGTGATAATCATGTTGCAATATGTAAATGTATCAGATCAACACATCATACATCTTAAATTTACACAATGTAATATGCCATTTATATCTCAATAAAAATTACACTAAAAAAAGTGGTGGGGCTTCCCTGGTGACTCAGTGGTAAAAAATGTGCCTTCCAATGAAGGAGACATGAGCTCAGTCCCAGATCTGGGAAGATCCCACATGTCACAGAGCAACTAAGCCTCTGCACTGCAACTATTAAGCCTGTGCTCTAGAGCCCAGGAACCACAACTACTGAGCTTCTTTGTGTTCTGCAGCAAGAGAAGCCTCTACAATGAGAAATCTGCACACCACAACTGGAGAATAGCCCCCACACTCTGAAACTAGAGAAAAACCCGTGCAGCAAAAAAGATGCAGCACAGCCAAAAATAAACAACTAAATACAATTTTTTTAAAGTGGTGTTTTGTGGAAGGATATATAATCAGAAATCTCAGAAACATCTCTTTCAAAGAGATGGTAAATGATGATGCCAATATTTTGTAGTAAGTATAAATGGAAAAGAACTTCTAAAATTGCATAGAATTTAAAATTTTTTATAAAATGAACAATATGTTTTATATAGGATTCATATTTATGCAAGTTTATGTCCTTTATTCACAGGATAATCTCTTTAGAAGCAGAAGCCCACAGGTTTATCAGTTCAGTTCAGTTCAGTCACTCAGTCATGTCCAATTCTTTTGTGATCCCATGGACTGCAGCAAGCCAGTCCTCCCTGTCCATCACCAACTCCCAGAGTTTTTTCAAACTTATGTCCATTGAGTCAATGATACCATCCAACCATCTCATTCTCTGTTGTTCCCTTCTCCCGCCTTCAAACATTCTCAGCATCAGGGTCTTTTCCAGTGAGTCAGTTCTTCACATCAAGTGACCAAAGTATTGGAGTTTCAGCTTTAACATCAGTCCTTCCAATGAATATTCAGGACTGATTGGCTTAAGGATGAACTGGTTGGATCTCCTTGCAGTCCAAGGGACTCTCAAGAGTCTTCTCCAAAACCACAGTTCAAAAGCATCAATTCTGTGGTGCTCAGCTTCCTTTATAGTCCAACTCTCATATCCATATATGACTACTGGAAAAACCATAGCTTTGACTAGATGGACCTTTATTGAGCAAAATAATGTCTCTGCTTTTTAATATGCTGTCTAAGTTGGTCCTAACTTTCTTTCCAAACTGTAAGCATCTTTTCATTTCATGGCTGCAGTCACCATCTGCAGTGATTTTGGAGCCCCCCAAAATAAAGTCTGCCACTGTTTCCACTGTTTCCCCATCTACTCGCTATGAAGTAATGAGACCAGATGCCATGATCTTAGTTTTCTGAATGTTGAGCTTTAAGCCAACTTTTTCACTCTCCTCTCACTTTCATCAAGAGGCTTTTTAGTTCTTCTTCACTTTCTGCCATAAGGGTGGTGTCATCTGCATATATGAGGTTATTGATATTTCTCCCAGCAATCTTGATTCCAGCTTGTGCTTCATCCAGCCCAGCGGTTCTCATGATGTACTCTGCATATAAGTTGAATAAGCAGGGTGACAATATACAGCCTTGACGTCCTCCTTTCCCTATTTCGAACCAGTGAGTTGTTCCATGTCTAGTTCTAACAGTTGCTTCCTGACCTGCATACAGGTTTCTCAAGAAGCAGGTTAGGTAGTCTGGTATTCCCATCTCTTGAAGAATTTTCCACAGTTTATTGTGATCCATACAGTCAAAGGCTTTGGCATAGTCAATAAAGCAGAAATAGATGTTTTTCTGGAACTCTCTTGCTTTTTCGATGATCCAACAGATGTTGGAAATTATATCTCTGGTTCCTCTGCCTTCTCTAAGACCAGCTCAAATATCTGGAAGTTCACAGTTCATGTATTGCTGAAGCCTGGCTTGAAGAATTTTGAGCATTACTTTGCTAGCCTGTGAGATGAGTGCAATTGTGCGGTAGTTTGAGCATTCTTTGGCATTGCCTTTCTTTGGGATTGGAATGAAAACTGACTCCAGTCCTGTGGCCCCTGCTGAGTTTTACAAATTTGCTGACATATTGAGTGCAGCACGTTCACAGCATCATCTTTTAGGATTTGAAAGAGCTCAACTGGAATTCCATCACCTCCACTAGCTTTGCTCATAGTGATGTTTCCTAAGGCCCACTTGACTTCACATTCCAGGATGTCTGGCTCTAGGTGAGTGATCACACCATCATGATTATCTGGGTCGTGAAGATCTTTTTTGTACAGTTCTTCTGTATATTCTTGCCTCCTCTTCTTAATATCTTCTTCTTCTGTTAGGTCCCTACCATTCTGTCCTTTATCGAGCCCATCTTTGCATGAAATGTTCCCTTGGTATGTCTAATTTTCTTGAAGATATCTCTAGCCTTTCCCATTCTGTTGCTTTCCTCTATTTCTTCACACTGATCACTGAAGAAGGCTTTCTTATCTCTCCTTGCTGTTCTTTGGAACGCTGCATTCAGATGGGCGTATCTTTCCTTTTCTCCTTTGCTTTTTGCTTCTCTTCTTTTCACAGCTATTTGTAAGGCCTCCTCAGACAGCCATTTTGCTTTTCTGCATTTATTTTTCTTGGGGATGGTCTTGATCCCTGTCTCCTGTACAATGTTACAAACCTCCATCCATAGTTCATCAGGCACTCTATCAGATCTAGTCCCTTAAATCTATTTCTCACTTTCACTGTATAATGGTAAGGGATTTGATTTAGATCATACCTGAATGGCCTAGTGGGTTTCCCTACTTTCTTCAATTTAAGTCTGAATTTGGTAATAAGCAGTTCATGATCTGAGCCATAGTCAGCCCCTGGTCTTGTTTTTGCTGACTGTATAGAGCTTCTCCATCTTTGGCTGCAAAGAATATAATCAATCTGATTTTAGTGTTGACCATCTGGTGATGTCCATGTGTAGGGTCTTCTCTTGTGTTGTTGGAAGAGGGTGTTTGCTATGACCAGTGCGTTCTCTTGGCAAAACTCTATTAGCCTTTGCCCTGCTTCATTCCTTAGTCCAAAGCCAAATTTGCCTTTTACTCCAGGTGTTTCTTGACTTCCTACTTTTGCATTCCAGTCCCCTATAATGAAAAGAATATCTTTCTGGGTGTTAGTTCTAGAAGGTTTTGTAGGTCTTCATAGAACCGTTCAACTTCAGCTTCTTCAGCATTACTAGTCGGGCATAGACTTGGATTACTGTGATATTGAATGGTTTGCCTTGGAAACGAACAGAGTTCATTCTCTTTGCATCCAAGTACTGCATTTACGACTCTTTTGTTGACTATGATGGCTATTCCATTTCTTCTAAGGGATTCTTGCCCACAGTAGTAGGTATAATTGTCATCTGAGTTAAATTCACCCATTCCAGTCCATTTTAGTTGGCTAATTCCTAAAATGTCGATGTTCACTCTTGCCATCTCATTTGACCACTTCCAATTTGCCTTGATTCATGGACCTAACATTCCAGGTTCCTCTGCAACATTGTTCTTTACAGCATTGGACCTTGCTTCCATCACCAGTCACATCCACAATTGGATTTTGTTTTTGCTTTGGCTTCTGTTCATTCTTTCTGGAATTATTTCTCCACTGATCTCCAATAGCAAATTTGGCACCTACTGACCTTGGGAGTTCATCTTTCAGTGTCCTATCTTTTTGCCTTTTCATACTGTTCATGGGGTTCTCAAGGCAATAATACTTGGTTTATAGACAGTTACTAAGTACCAGATCAGAGCCAGTGCAGAGCACTGGGGTAGAGAGATAACACCACATGTAAGAGGAACAGACTTATCAGAAAGAATATGAGTTAATATGTGCCAAAGGAAGTTTTACTGGAGAAACTTTAATTTCCTACCAACCTATCAGTGTGACTGACATTCCTACAGTTTCTTGCATTAGCCATTTGAGGTACTACACTAAATTGGACCTGTGACTCTGCATCTGTAACAGTGAAGAACATCTCACCTTAGTCCGTGGACACAAACCTGGAAGGAACAGGAAGAGAGAATCAGTTGTTCCAATTTAAAGGTTTAATTTAATTTCATTTAATTGAAAGGCTTTATTTAACTGGTGATGGTTTAAAGTGATGTTCAGGACTAGGCCATGGAGTGTCCTTCCAAAGGGCAAGGCCTGCACACTGAGGCATTAGGAAGGCATAGGACAGAAATAAAGGCTGTGAGCAGGGCTAGGAAAACACACGCCAACAATCAGAAAGGGAACTGTACTGATGACTGCAAAAACAAACTTTAGCAGCTTCATAATTACGCCTCAAGAGAGGCCTCCTCTGAGAATATACTTGAGCTGAAAACAGATGCAAAATAGTTAGTCCTTCCCACAGGGTCTGTGACTTCCATTGTTTTCATGGAAAATTTTTACTCACTCAGTTAACTTTGCTCATTTTTTTTTTTTTTCATTTACTTTCTGACCAAACTTACAGTCATTGAGAAGTTTCTGCCCTGTGAGTCTGCACCTGTCTGGAAGATTCCTCACCTCTAGAGGGAGGCAACTGAGAGGCCCAGGGAGAGATGTGAGTGGGAATTCCCACTGTTCTTCAAGTTTCAACATGCCTGAAGTTTCACATTGCTGCCTCGAGGTGGATGCTGAATGAAGTCAGAATGTCAGAAAATACAAGTTCAAGGCTAAAAACTTTGAAACACCAAGCCAAAGCCATGAACTCATACAATAAATCCAGTCAAACAATGGTCAATCCAAGGGAAACGTCCTAGGCATTATTACTGGGCATGAAATAAATTTCACAGCATAACAATATACAATTGTTATTGTATTGTTATTGTTGTTATACTAGGTAAGTGTTTATCTCAGTGATGAAACAGGAACTTCTGGTTGACATTATACATGCTCAATGGCCAAATGGCTAAAATATAACTGTTGAAAAAGTTAACTTTTATGAAAGAAGTAAGTATCTTTGGGAAAAGATCTATTTCCGTTATGAGAGGAACTGTTAGGACGTAGCAAAATAACTGGCATCTTGAAAAATTAATGAGGAAAACTGAAAGGAGAGAAAAAAAGTTCACCCACTTCACAACTTGCCCTGAGTCTATGAAACAACTTGTGTGAAAAAGAACAATAGATCTTCTATTATGGGGACTTCAGAACATCACTCCCACATCCAGTGACATTAAACCACATTCTTAAATTTTAGAATGTGAAAAAAAATTCTGGAAAAAACCAATTCTGCTATGAAGGAATCTTTACTTCGGAAGGTAGTAGCCTTCATTATTACAATGAAAGAAAAATAGAAAAACAGAGAATTGTTGTGAAGCCAATTCTTTAGGTTCAAACTTGACTGCTAAGTATGTCAAGTTAAGTAATAGAATTACCAAGGAATTCACACTCTTGGCTTCTTGGTAAAATTCTGCCGTGTGAACCAGTCAAGCATTCTTATTGTTGTTCAGTCACCCAGTCGTGTCCGACTCTGAGACTCCATGCATGCCAGGCCTCTCATAAAAATTAAAATATGTATTAAATATATACACTTATAAAAATATATATTTTAATTTTTGTTGGGGTATAATTTACAATGCTCTGTTGGTTTCAGATGTCCATTAAAGTGAATCTGCCATGCATGTACATATAACCACTCTTTTTTAGCTTCTTTTCTCATATAGGCCATTACAGAGTACTGAATATTCCTGTGCTAAACAGTGGGTCTTTACTTGTTATCTAATTTATAACAAAATATATTAAATAAGATTTTTTTAATAGAAAACACATAAGCCAGATTTTTATATCAATCTGTTGACAAAAATGTGACCAGAGCCTCACTATCACTAGGAGAGCAGTTCAGTGGTCTCCAGTTCCATGTTCCCAGTGATATCACATGATATAAGGACCCTGAATAATGAGAATGAGCTGTGTACACACGTACAGATGTTCTATCACCAAATATAGAGTGAGATGAAAGTTTAATGTGAATTTCTGCATTATAATTTAACATTACTAGACAAATACATCGAGTTTCCCAGGTGGCGATCAGTGCAGGATACATAAAAGACAAGGGTTCAATCCCTGGGTCAGCAAGATCCCTTGGAGGAGGGCATGGCAACCCACTCCAGTATTCTTGTCTGGAAAATCCCAGGGACAAAGGAACCTAGCAGGTTACGGTCCATAGCGTCACACAGAGCTGGACATGCCTGAAGCGACTTAGCACACATGCAGACAAATATGTCACAGCATTTCATAATAAGCACCCTGAACTCCTAAAGTAATTGTGAAATGATTTGACAGCCAGCTAGAGCCACACGAGGGCACCATTACTCCAGGAAAGAAATTATACAGAAACGAAATTTATTTAACTTATTTGTTGTTTATTCTCTCATCATTTACTTTATTTTGTTCAATTACACAGCATTCATAGCTCTTAACACATCAGTTGGTACAAGGCAGTCATTCAATAATTTCACTGGACTCAAAATTATATGAAATTTAGCTAGGGAACTTTCTGGCAGTCCCCACTGGAGGAGAAAATGCAACCTACTCCAATATTCTTGCTGGGAAAATCCTATGGACAGAGGAGCCTGGTCTGTCCTTGAGTTTGCAACAAGTCAGTCACAACTGAAGCAACTGAACACAGTCCTGGTGGTCCAGTGGTTAGGACTCTGCACTTTCACTGTTGAGGGTCAGAGTTTGATCCCTGGTATGGGAACTAAGATCCCACAAGCTGTGTGACATGGTCAAAAAAAAGAAAAAGAAATTAGGTAAAAGTGTGGGTTCAGTATAGTCACAGATAAATAAGTGAGTGAAAGTCACTCAGTCGTGTCCAACTCTTTGCGACCCCATGGACTGTAACCTGCCAGGGTCCTCTATCCATTGAATTCTCCTGGCCAGAATACAAGAGTGGGTAGCCATTTCCTTCTCCAGGGGATCTGATGAAAATCAGTGAAATGATGATAATGACACAGACACACCCAGAAATACTGTTTAGTTAAATGTCTGGGTTTCCCATGATGCAGTCAAATTGACACATCAAATTAACCATCACATTCTGTCTATCCTCAGATTTAAACAATACTAGTATTTAGATTCCCCGTGCTTATGACAGTAATAACATCCTGGCAAGTCTCTCTGCCTCTCTTTGTCTTCCTTCAGATTATTCTGAGAGTGACTATTTTTGAAACTTGAGTCAGATTGTGTCAGTCTTTTGCTCAAAACCCTGTAATCGTTCTCCATTTCAGTCTGACAAAAAAAGTCTTTACAATGACCTTCAGTCTCCACATGTTCCAAACACCTTATTTCTCCCTCCTCCCTTCTTCCCTCCCCCCAGTATACTCCTCCTCTGTGACCTTCTTTTTTTTTTTTTCCTCTGTGACCTTCTTTGGTTATCATCCACATTCTGCTTGAAAGTGAAAATGTTATTCACTCAGTTGTGTCCAACTCTGCAACCCCATGGACTGTAGCCCTCAAGGCTTCTCTCTCCATGAGATTTTCTAGGCAAGAATACTGGAGCGGGTTGCCATTTCCTCCTCCAGTAGATCTTCTCAACCCAGAGATGGAACTCACATCTCCAGTGTTGGCAGACAGATTCTTTACCTCTGAGCCACCATTTTTTCTTCAATTAAGAAAAAAAAAAAATTTACTGAGTATCAGTTATTTCCAATACCTCTGTTATTTGGGGTAGCCTGCCATACGACTGCAGCCACAGTGGCCACCATGGCCAACTCCAAGTGAAGCTCTAGCAATCAAGAAGTTGGAGGCACTTGCCCTTGTGCATTTTCAATTGAGAAGACCCAACAGAGGGGGAAGCCCAGTCCCTTCCCAGTCCACCTGCCTTCTCCCTTTAAAGATTTTTATGAAGGATTGATTTATTACTGAAAAATAAGAAATGACCGAGGATCCAACAGCTAAAACTCCGAGCTCCCAATGCAGGGAGCCTGAATCCCTGGTCAGGAAACTAGATCCCACACACTGCAATGAAGATCAAAGAACCTACATGTGACAACAAAGACCTGGTGCAGTCAAATAAATAAACTTTTTTAAACAAAAAAAAAGAAGAAGAAGAAGAAGAAATCAACTGTACAAAAGAATTTCTTGTCCAGAAAAATAAATAAAAAACTGAAAAACTACATCTTCTGCATTTTGGGTAGATTCTTTACCACTGAGCCACCAGGGAAGCCCAAAAATGTCTGGACATTGCCACATATCCTCAATGGGAAGCAAGCCAAATTACCACCAGTTTATAGCCACTAGGCTATCAGTTATTTGGTTAATTGAAACCAGATGTTATCCAACCTATATTGAAGATTTTTAAAAAACCAAATTCTTGATATTATTTTGTTTATTCTTTCAGTAAAAAGAATATTGGGGTTTCCCCAGTAGCTCAGTGGTAAAGAATCTGCCTGTCAATGCAGGAGACATGGGTTTGATCCCTGATCCAGGAAGATCCCACATACTTCGTAGCAACTAAGCCCATGTGCCACAAGTACTGAGCCTGTGCTCTAGAGACCAGGAGCTGCAACTATTGAAGCCCAATCACCCTGGAAACTGTGCTCCACAACAAGAGAAGCCACCACATGAGAAGCCGGTGCACTACAACTAGAGAATACTCCTGTTCACTGCGACTAGATGAAAGTCCATGCAGCAGTGAAGACCCAGCACAGACAAAAATAAATAAATGTTAAAGCTTAAAAAAATTACCTAGGATGAACACCTATGATGTCTTAAGTGTTCTCTGCCCCTGGAATACAGTGATGAACAAACTAGTTAATTCTCTGTCCTCAGAAGTTTATATTCTAATGGAGATGGTGAAGTTGTTCCTCACCACCTGAAGTTGGTGGGAAAGCTTCCCAAGTTGTTCTGGGAAAGCTTGACACATTCCCTACAATTTGGTGATAACTTATACAGATAATTTGTACCTTCTGAAGGCAAGAGGCTGATGGAGTTGTATATACCAGTCAGAGAAAGTGCTTCATGATGTAGTGTGCTTGGAAAGAAAGAGAGGGAGAAGACCCCTGGTTTCCTTGACTTCACATGAAGGAGCTCAAGAGTATAAACAAGAACAAAGGAGCTACCTGACTCTCAGACAGCTTCCAAGGGAGGGAATTTCTTACCCTGAACTATGGGTGTAAAATTATAAATGGGGAATTTATTTCTCTGAGGCAGTACTAGGTGGTAGAGACAAAACTGAAACATGCCTCCAAGAAAATGTGCCCAAACTGCACATTACACCACTAGCAGGCAGAGGAACCAAAATAAGCCTCAGCCAACGCTCCCTCACCAGGAATCATGGGCCAAAAGCATAGCATGACTTCTCTCCTCTCTGTGCCCTGAAACAGAGAGACCAAATGCAGAAGCTGAAAGGAGGGGGATATTTCAAAGAGGGAAGTTATTTAAAGAGCAGAACAGAGACTTCCCTGGTGATCCAGTGGCTAATGTTCTGCCCTCCCAATGCAGGGGGTCTGGATTGGATCCCTGGGCAGAAAACTAGATTTCACATGCTGCAACTAAAGATCCTGAATGCTATGAAGATCAAAGATCTCGAGGGCCACAACTAAGACCTGTTGCAACTAAATGTGTGTGTGTGTGTGTGTTAGTTGCTCATTCATATCTGATTCTTTGTGACTCCATGGATTTTAGCCCGCCAGGCTCCTCTGTCCATGGAATTCTCCAGGCAAGAATACTGGAATGGGTTGCTATTTCCTTCTCCAGGGGATCTCCTCAATCCAGGGAGTGAATCTGGGTCTCCCACCTTGTGGGCAGATTCTTTACCATCTGAGCCACCAGGGAAGCTATATGTATATAATTATATGCATTTTTTTTCATTTATTTTTATTAGTTGGAGGCTAATCACTTTACAACATTGTAGTGGTTTTTGCCATACATTAACATGAATCAGCCATGGATTTACATGTGTTCCCCATCCTGATCCCCCCTCCCACCTCCCTCCCCATCCCAATATATATATTTTAAAAACAAAGGGCAGAATACCTTCTCCTTTCTTGGCTGCAGACTCCTCAGGCCATGGCCCATGCCTGTGGCTCAGCGGGTTAGAAGATCCATTGGAGAAAGAGGAAAATATATGTAAGATATATACAATCAGCTTTAAGATGGGTTAGACAAGTTTCACAACTTGCCTAGTGAAAGTGACCTGAAAACCAAAGGATCTGCCAAGATATTAAAATATCTGCTACTCAGCAAAAAAGAGAATTTTGACACAGCATGGTAGAGGACATTGTTTGGAAATAATGAAGTCATATCATAGTACACGCTGCACCGAGCTGACTGCTCAGTCACCTGGTTGGCAAGTTAATAGTGGCTCAAGTTTTTCTCTGTAAATGCACAATACCTCTCTCCATTTACAAAAAGATAGTCTGAACAAGCTACTAGCAAACACCTCAAAATTCTGATGGGTTAAACAAGTTTTTGTGTTGATTTGTGAGTGCATGTGTGCTAAGTCACTTCAGTCATGTCCAACTCTGTGTGACTCTGTGGACTGTTGCCTGCCAGGCTCCTCTGTCCATGGGATTTTCCAGGTGTTGATTTGAGAACTTATTTATTTCTATTGGAAAATATATATTCTAAATAACTTAAAGATTACTTTATTATTTTTTAAAGCTAATGCTTTGGAGTCATAAACCGTTGTAAATGGGTAACTCTTTATATCTGTCCTAACTTATGATGGTCACTTCCACTCTCCTTAAAAACTCTGAACTATTAATGTTAAATAGTAGTTATTATAAAAGTTCTTTATTTTAAAATGGTAAAATTAACAAGGAAATTGAAAGTAGGTACACTAAAAGTGAAATATCTATAAATAGCATTAATACAATCATTCATAAAAATTTAAATAACATACACACATTTATAAAATTTGAAAAATACAAATGCAATAGAAATTAATTATATCATAATCTAATCTTTGCAGAATACCTCTGTTAGACAAAGCGCTCTTTATTTTTTATTATTTTTATGTTTTTTTTTCCATTTATTTTTATTGGTTGGAGGCTAATTACTTTACAATATTGTAGTGGTTTTTGCCATACATTGACATGAATCAGCCATGGATTTACATGCATTCCCCATCCCGATACCCCCTCCCACCTCCCTCCCCACCCCATCCCTCCGGGTCTTCCCAGTGCACCAGCACCGAGCACTTGTCTCATGCATCCAACCTGGGCTGGTGATGTTTCACCCTTGATAATATACATGTTTCGATGCTGTTCTCTCAGAACATCCCACCCTCGCCTTCTCCCACAGAGTCCCAAAGTCTGTTCTGTACATCTGTGTCTCTTTTTCTGTTTTGCATATAGGGTTATCGTTACCATCTTTCTAAATTCCATATATATGCGTTAGTATACTGTATTGGTCTTTATCTTTCTGGCTTACTTCACTCTGTATAATGGGCTCCAGTTTCATCCATCTCATTAGAACTGATTCAAATGAATTCTTTTTAATGGCTGAGTAATATTCCATGGTGTATATGTACCACAGCTTCCTTATCCATTCATCTGCTGATGGACATCTAGGTTTCTTCCATGTCCTGGCTATTATAAACAGTGTTGCGATGAACATTGGGGTGCATGTGTCTCTTTCAGATCTGGTTTCCTCAGTGTGTATGCCCACAAGTGGGATTGCTGGGTCATATGGCAGTTCTTTTTTTTTTTTTTTTTTTAATTTTTTTATTAGTTGGAGGCTAATTACTTCACAACATTTCAGTGGGTTTTGTCATACATTGATATGAATCAGCCATAGATTTACACTTATTCCCCATCCCGATCCCCCCTCCCACCTCCCTCTTCACCCGACTCCTCTGGGTCTTCCCAGTGCACCAGGCCCGAGCACTTGTCTCATGCATCCCACCTGGGCTGGTGATCTGTTTCACCATAGATAGTATACATGCTGTTCTTTTGAAACATCCCACCCTCACATTCTCCCACAGAGTTCAAAAGTCTGTTCTGTATTTCTGTGTCTCTTTTTCTGTTTTGCATATAGGGTTATCATTACCATCTTTCTAAATTCCATATATATGTGTTAGTATGCTGTAATGTTCTTTATCTTTCTGGCTTACTTCACTCTGTATAATGGGCTCCAGTTTCATCCATCTCATTAGGACTGATTCAAATGAATTCTTTTTGACAGCTGAGTAATATTCCATGGTGTATATGTACCACAGCTTCCTTATCCATTCATCTGCTGATGGGCATCTAGGTTGCTTCCATGTCCTGGCTATTATAAACAGTGCTGCAATGAACATTGGGGTGCACGTGTCTCTTTCAGATCTGGTTTCCTCAGTGTGTATGCCCAGAAGTGGGATTGCTGGGTCATATGGCAGTTCTATTTCCAGTTTTTTAAGAAATCTCCACACTGTTTTCCATAGTGGCTGTACTAGTTTGCATTCCCACCAACAGTGTAAGAGGGTTCCCTTTTCTCCACACCCTCTCCAGCACTTATTGCTTGTAGACTTTTGGATAGCAGCCATCTTGACTGGCATGTAATGGTACCTCATTGAGGTTTTGATTTACATTTCTCTGATAATGAGTGATGTTGAGCATCTTTTCATGTGTTTGTTAGTCATCTGTATGTCTTCTTTGGAGAAATGTCTGTTTAGTTCTTTGGCCCATTTTTTGATTGGGTCATTTATTTTTCTGGAATTGAGCTGCAGGAGTTGCTTGTATATTTTTGAGATCAATCCTTTGTCTGTTGCTTTGTATGCTATTATTTTCTCCCATTCTGAAGGCTGTCTTTTCACCTTGCTTATAGTTTCCTTTGTTGTGCAAAAGCTTTTAAGTTTCATTAGGTCCCATTTGTTTAGTTTTGCTTTTATTTCCAATATTCTGGGAGGTGGGTCATAGAGGATCCTGCTGTGATTTATGTCAGAGAGTGTTTTGCCTATGTTTTCCTCTAGGAGTTTTATAGTTTCTGGTCTTACATTTAGATCTTTAATCCATTTTGAGTTTATTTTTGTGTATGGTGTTAGAAAGTGTTCTAGTTTAAAAATAAAATATTTTTGACACTTAATTTCCATTTAGATCTTTTAAGATGAATTCTATTTGGGAATTATTCACATATTACAAAGATAAATTAACAGCAGAATATCAATTTTGTCACCTCAAAATTTCATAAGGGAGAAAAGTTCCAAAATCTCATTCAACAAAATTCATGAAAAATCATATTTGATATAGGAAGACTGTTTCACAATTATTCAAGAATGTGACTAAGAAAGGATTAAAGAAAAGTGAAGTAGCAAAAACATCTTATTCTCTACTCTCCCATAAGGAAGAGGAAGGGTTTTTCCCACAAGAAAAAATTGCAGTATGACTGTCACAATTCTATTGTGCTCTATTGAGTAATTAATGTTCCTATATTGTCATGTCTTTGTGTTACATTTCATGGTAAGGCTTTGATATTAAATTACAGTGAAAATAATTGACTTGAGACAAAATTTCAGGTTTATTTGTTTATTGCTGCAGATATTTGGATTTTATTTTTTAAATGTTAATGATAAAGGGTTGTAAGTTCAACATTATAAAGTCAGGTATACATTATAATGAAGTGAACTACATTAATTAGCAATATGCACAGTTCAGTTCAGTTCGGTTCAGTCGCTCAGTCGTGTCCAACTCTTTGCAACCCCATGGACTGCAGCACACCAGACCTCCCTGTCCATCACCAACTCCCGGAGTTTACTCAAACTCATGTCCATTGAGTCAGTGATGCCATCCAACCATCTCATCCTCTGTTGTCCCCTTCTCCTCTCACCCTCAATCTTTCCCAGCATCAAGGTCTTTTCAAATGAGTCAGTTCTTCACATCAGGTGGCCAAAGAATTGGAGTTTCAGCTTCAACATCAGTCCTTCCAATGAATATTCAGGACTGATTTGCAATATGCACAATATGACTTATTCTTTGATCCTGATCTTTAGAATTCATGTTTATTGATTTATATCTTACAGGTTTTTTATTTGAATACAGTTGAAAACAGGCTTCCCTGATGGTTCAGCTGGTAAAGAATCCACAATGCTGGAGACCTGGGTTCAGTCCTTGGGTTGGGAAGATGCCCTGGAGAAGGGAATGGCTACCCACTCCAATATTCTGGCCTGGAGAATTCCACAGACTGTATAGTCCATGGGGTCACAAAGAACTGGACACAACTGAGTGACTTTCCCTTTCACTTTTCACAGTTAAAAGCAAAGCTATAATGAAAAGCACTATGTTTGGTGTTTTTAAATATTTATTTATTTATTTGACTGTGTGAGGTCTTAACTGCCTGACAGCATGTGGAATCTTACTTCCACTGCCAGGGATCAAACCTGTGTCTCCTGCACTGGAAAGCAGGTTCTCAACCATTGGACCATCATGGAAGTTCCCAGCACCAGGTTTTATAATTGGGATGAGCTTTCTCAATAGGCAGAGGGAAGGAATGTGACTGATTCATCTTTTACTGTCTTAAATGTGTATAAGAAAATCACTTTATACTGACATGCTTCAATATTAAAATCAGCATTATAAACTAGGCATTGTAATCCCTAATTTTCATAGTAGAGAGTCAAGATTTAAATATTTACAAGAATTGCACTGATATAGATTTATGATACTCCAGTTCAGTTCAGTTCAATTCAGTCACTCAGTCGTGTCTGACTCTGCAACCCCATGGACTGCAGCATGCCAGGTTTCCCTGTCCAGCACCAACTCCCGAAGCTTACTCAAATTCATGTCCATCAAGTTGGTGACACCATCCAACCATCTCATCCTCATAATCAGTCCTGAATATTCATGGGAAGGACAGATACTGAAGCTGAAACTCCAATACTTTGGGCACCTGATATGAAGAACTGACTCGCTGGGAAAGATTGAAGACAGGAGGAGAAGGGGATGACAAAGGATGAGATGGTACTCCAAATAAACATGAAATTTGGGTTGCAGGCTAAGAGAGCTTATGTCATACTACTCATGTCAGCTTCAGGAAAATGTGGTAGATTTCCAAAATCTAGCCCCTGCTCATCACAACTAGAGAAAGCCCATCTTCAGCAACAAAGACCCAGTGCAGCCAAAAATAAATAAATAATTTGTTTTTAATCTCTCAAAGTATGTAAGAAAAAATCATCAACTGTGATTGGCTTTAGAAGTATGGACTAAGGATAGAGGGAGGTCTTTCACTAGTCACATTTTTCTCGTATTATTGAACATAAAAATACTATTTTTATAACTTGGAGAAAAGTAGTAAAACAAAGGGGATACAATCATATTCGTATTTTAGTTGATGAAAACAGGGCTATTAATCATTAATATCTAGCTAATTGTATATTCATTAAATTATTAACATAACTGTTCATTCGTATTGATTCCTGCTGATTGATAATAATAAATAATGGGCTGTAGTTAGTGTGATTCACCATTTAATAATTCATATAACTCACCCACTAGACACTTTCTCTATCTAGTGGTTCAAAGCCATTTGCTGACAGCATATATTAAAAATGTGTATGTTTATAAAATAAATGTGTAAAATTTGCAAGCATTCTGTAATCTATATAACTGTTAAATGGAAAATGTGGAGGCAATTGACCAATACATTCAAACAATAAAAAGTCCCTTTGAGAACAGGGATATTTTCTAACACATGGGAAGTCTGTGAGTCATTGGGTGTGGGGATTACCAGGTTTTGTATATATATATATATATATATATATATATATATATATATATATATATAAAACAAATGTGAGCTTAAATCAACTGAGACCAGTTAATCTTATCCTTAAGTAACAGAACATGACTATATCCAACTAATCTTCCAGAAACACACTGTATTCCAACGTCTAATTGAAATTATTTCTTCCAGCACTCAAATTCATTTTTCCCATTGAGAGAAATAGGCTATAATATTAATATAAAATAAAACCCCCAAGTAATTTAGAACAGTAGAATTAAACTTCCTACTGAGCCTCCTCCAGAACCTCAGAAGCTATGTTATGATGTAAGAAATTGAGATGAGTTTCAAAGTGTATAGTCATACTTCCCAAGGCTGTTCATCTGAGTTGAACCTGTAAAATAGCCTAGTGGCCATCACTTGATAAAGGGCATATGTAATCCAAAGTAATAGACTGTTTAAGAGCTTCAAATGAAAGTGGAAGAAAAAGCATAAAAGGTGAAAAGAAATTCACATGGTCAAGGTAAAAATACATAAACCACACGCCCAGCTTTGTGTCCAATGTGTCTCCTTTTCAGTTCAGTCTTGTCCGACTCTTTGCAACCCATAGAATGTAGCCTGCCAGGCTCCTCTGTTCATGGGATTTTCCAGGCAAGAATACTGGAGTGGGTTGCCATTTCCTTCTCCAGGGGATCTTCCTGAACCAGGAATCGAACCCAGGTCTCCCTCACTGAAGGTAGACTACCATCTGAGCCACCGGGGAAGCCCCCTTTTCCGTTAACAAATGTATAATAGTAAAGATCAAAGTGGTTTGGAAGTGCAGAGGTGAGCTCCACAGATGTCAAGGAAAAATTTAAGGATAAGTGAGGTCTGGAAGAAAGCACAGAAATTTATCCACCAAAATATTAATAAAACAATAATTTTTAAGCCCATCATATCTCCACAAGTTCTGTCTGTCTTGTTGATGCTTAAAACGTCTTCATTTCCCCATTTCGTTGTTTCCTGGAGTGAGGAGACTGACTGTTGTCCGGTAAACTCCCTTGTCCTCATTATGCAACAAAGGAAATCTTGACATAAACACACAGCCACAGAACAAGTTAATTTTCTTATGCCTTAGGGTTGAGCTTCCTAAAGCACAGATCAGGTATTCCTCCTTCATTTTCTTTGGCTCTTATCAACAAAGCACTCTGGGACTCAGAAACTAAGGACAGAGACAGGGAGGAGGAGAGGAGGAGGAAGAAAGAGACAGTGCGGAGGAGAGGAAAGGAAAAAAGAGAAAAGAGAAAGAATGAATTCATCCACATCACCAGCATCACAAAGCACAGGTAAGATTTGCAACTATTCCTTTTCCTTCAGTCTTCCCTAGTGGCTCAGTGGTAAAGAATCTGCCTGCCAATGCAGGAGTCACAGGAGACATGGGTTCAATCTCAGAGCTGGGAAGACTGGAGGAGGAAATGGCAACCTACTCCAGTATTCTTGCCTGGAAAATCCCATGGATAGAGGAGCCTGGTGGGCTATGGTCCATGGGGTCGCAAAGAGTAGGACATGATTGAGCACGCATGCACTTTGCTTTCATAGATTTTTCATGAAAGAGGTGATAAACATTCTGGGGACAGGACAATAAATTTGGGAATGAGTGAGGTCTGGAAGAAAGTGGAGAAATTTTATCCATCAAAATAAAACGATATTTTTAAAGCCCTTCGTATCTCTCCAAGGTCAGTTTGTTTTGTTGGTACTTAAAATGTCATCATTTCTCCATTTTGTTGTCTCCTGGAGTGAGGAGACTGACTTGTTGCCCAGTAAATGCCAGTAGAGTAAGAGTGGAGAGACAGAGAATGAAAGAGAGGGAAATAAGAGAGGATGCTTAGAAGGCTAGATGTTCTTCTGGAGAGATTGCAGGAGACTGAGTTCAGAGAGAGCTACCAGACTACTACCTTTTCCATTCAGTGCTTCTCTAAGTGTGGTCCCCAGGCCAGCAGCATTCTCAGCTCCTGGAAACTTATGGGTTCTATACCAGCTCTACTGAATTTTTAATTCTGGAGGTGAGACCCCATGATCTGTTTGAGCCAACCCTTCCAATGATCTTGATGCATGCTGAAGTGTGGAATTACTCAGTATAGGTAATACAAGTGGAAGAAAATAAGCAGGGTCAAATATAAATTTCTTTTATCTCTTTTGTAGCTTTTTAGGGAAGATTGACCACGTGTATGTCTTTCTTTCTACAGAAAGAAGATGCTTCTCTTCCCAGCTGTTCTTTTGGGTCATTGCTGGCACTGCCATCCTGCTCCTGAGTGCCTGTTTTATCACCAGATGTGTTGGTGAGTTCTGAGGGTCACATTCAAGCTGCCTAGTGAACATTAGGAGTGAATTCTTCCTTGTTGACTGTGGGTTCTCTTCTCCCACAAAGGGTATTTCCATTTCCCTGGTGACTCAGATGGTAAAGAATCTGCCTGTGATGCAGGAGATGTGGGTACTATTCCTGGGTCAGGAAGAGCCCCTGGAGAGGGAACTGGCAACCCACTCCTGTATTCTTGCCTGGGAAATCCCATGGACAGAGGAGCCTGGCAGGTTACAGACCATGGGGTTGCAAAGAGTCAGACACAACTGAGTGACTGATGCTTTCCCCCATATTTATCTCCAGGTTACTCCTCAAGCCAGAAACCCCAACCAGCATAAAACTGGTACTAAGTTTCAGTGACCTGTGAAACGTTCTTCATGGTACACACTTGTTATCTCCTTAGTGGCCCTGAGTCCACCCTCTCTGTAATCTCGTCATTAGTGTAAACCTCTCTGAGATCCTAGCCAGAGGCACAGGAAGTCACTTCTTGGAAAGAAGTGTTGAGAGGTTAGACTTGGCAAAAGAGAGAGTCTTAGGCAATTTGTATTGTTCTTGTGGGGCCTTCCCTGGTGGCTCAATGGTAAAGAATCTGCTGGCAATGCAGGAGACGTGGGTTGGATCCCTGTGTCGGGAAGATCCTCTGGAAAAGGGAATGGCTATCCACTCCATTCTTGCCTGAAGAATCCCATGGATTCTGGCAGGAGGCTGTCAGGCCATAGTCCATTGCAAAAAGCTGGACATGACTTAGCAACTAAACAACAGCAACAAAAGAGAGTCCAAACACATTTATTATATATATTTAACAGATCATGGTATCTGGTCCCATCACTTCATGGGAAATAGATGGGGAAACAGTGGAAGCAGTGTCAGACTTTATTTTTTTGGGCTTCAAAATCGCTGCAGATGGTGATTGCAGCCATGAAATTAAAAGATGCTTACTCCTTGGAAGGAAACTTATGACCAACCTAGATAGCATATTAAAAAGCAGAGGCATTACTTTGCCAACAAAGGTCCGTCTGGTCAAGGCTATGGGTTTTCCAGTGGTCATGTATGGATGTGAGAATTGGACTCTGAAGAAAGCTGAGTGCCGAAAAATTGATGCTTTTGAACTGTGGTGTTGGAGAAGACTCTTGAGAGTCCCTTGGACTGCAAGGAGATCCAACCAGTCCATTCTAAAGGAGATCAGTCCTGGGTGTTCATTGGAAGGACTGATGCTGAAGCTGAAACTCCAATACTTTGGCCACCTCATGAGAAGAGTTGACTCATTGGAAAAGACCCTGACACTGGGAGGGATTGGGGGCAGGAGGAGAAGGGGATGACAGAGGATGAGATGGCTGGATGGCATCACCGACTTGAAAACTCCAGGAGTTTGTGAAGGACAGGGAGGCCCGGCGTGCTGCGATTCATGGGGTCGCAAAGAGTCGGACACGGCTGAGCAACTGAACTGAACTGAACTCACTGTTGAGTTTATTTTTCCAGATTATGCACACACTACTAGGAATACATCCAGGTAAAATATACAAGCTGCTAAATTGAATTTGGCAATTTATATGATCAGTGGCCATTCCAATAATTCATTCATTTAACGTTACTGAAACCAGTCTTCTGCATTATCATCATCATGTTGTTAACGAAGTTCATTCAATAAATAGATAATTCATTTTCATCTTAGACTAGAACTTATTGCTTAGGACTTATCAAGCATATTGTACCATTAGTAAGACAGCTATATTTAGCTCCATAATTTCTACAGGTAAATTCATATGTGTGTCTTTCTTTGGTAAGAAATTGGCTGAGAAGTATATTTTGTTTGTGGAATCAAGGAAAACATTAACATTTCAAAAATATTTGTCTTTTAAAATGCATTCTACCAAGTAGGTGAGGAAAAAAGTTTTCTTCTACTCTTCTGTCTCAGCTAGGGCTTTGTTACAAGAAAAAAAAAACCATACAAATGTATTTAATGTGAGTTTCACATTTGTTTTCTTTGGGTCTTCGAACCTGAAATAAAGTACATTTATCTTCATAAATCAGGAAAAGCATGAAATGTGAATTCTCTCTTCTTTGAGTAAGCAAACCTCAGTTCCTATCCATGTTGAAGTAAAAGTAGATAGTAAGGAAATATCATAACTGCTGGTACTTTTATAACTATAAAAAAAATCTAATGTATTTGTAAAAAATTTTAATTGGAGAATAATTGCTTTAAAATGTTATGCTGGTTTCTGCCATATGACACTGTGAATCAGCCATAAATATACATATGTCCCCTCCCTCTTGAGTCTCCCTTCCACCCCATCCCACCCCTCTAGCTTATCACAGCCACTGGGTTGAAATCCCTGCATCATACAGCAAATTCCCACTAGCAATCTATTTTATATATGGTAATGTATCTTTTTCTCAATTCATCCCACCCTCTCTCTCCCAGACTGTGTCCTCAAGCCTGTTCCCTATGTCTGCGTCTCTATTCCTGCCCTGCAGATAGGTTCATCAGTGTCAGATAAAATGTACTTTTACTAAAGTGAAAGTGAAGTCGCTTAGTTGTGTCCAACTCTTTGCAACCCTGTGGACTGTAGCCTACCAGGCTCCTCCATCCATGGGCTTCTCCAGGCAAGAATACTGGGGTGGGTTGCCATTTCCTTCTCCAGGGGAGCTTCCCGACCTAGGGATCGGTCCCAGGTCTCCCACACTGCAGGCAGATGCTTTACCCTCTGAGCCACCAGGGAAGCTTTTAGTAAGGGTGATGAATATTAGCTGTGCCCCTTTACCTTATAGTGACATATGGCATCTTACAACTATGTGATGAGAAAAAGTTCCAGCCACCTGGGGATTCCATGGAACTCTCCTGCTATAATGATGGATCAGGTATGTGTGCTGTGCTTAGTCGCTCAGTCATGTCTGACTCTTTGTGACCCTATGTAGTACACCAGGCTCTTCTGTCCATGGGGATTCTCCAAAATACTGGTGTGGGTTTCCATGCTCTCCTCCAGGGGATCTTCCCAACCCAGAGATCAAACCCAGATCTCCAACATTGCAGGTGGATTATTTACCATCTGAGCCACTAGGGAAGCCCAATGGGTCAGGTATAATAGACCTCAAACTTGAACGTCTAAATTTACATAGCAACATTTTCTGGCTTTAGATTGATTTGGGGATAAGTAAAATAATCAAGTTGGGTCCTGTTTTTCAAAAGCAAAATGCAAAATCTTGCCTGTACTGTCAAAGAATAATGAGAAGTTGGAAGACAAGAATAAAACTTTGAAAGTGCAATTTGTGTTCAAGCAGGAAACTTTGGGAACATTATAGCAAACCTTTAGAATAAATGCAAGGTGTATGGCTTAAGAGTCAGTCTAGAAGTTGAAGTGCTATTCCCAGAAGTGTGCTTTTTATTTTCATCCATCACCTGCTTCCAAAATGAAGTGAAGGAGAAAAAAAATGTAGGAAGGAAACTTGAAAATATCTCAGAAATATGCTCCCTATACTCTTCCATATTGTCCTGGTCCAAGTCTTAGCAAAATGTTACTTGACTTCCTTCTCTGAGCTATAATTTCCTCACCATTCAATGAAGAGGGATTGGGCTATTTATTTTTAATAAACTTCATAGGCTGAAATTCTATAGTTTTAAGAACTGTAGGACAACTGGTTTGGAGATTCTGTTGAGGGTACATTGTTTGGAAAACATGAGAGACAGTTGCTGAGTGGTCACTCAGATAAAATGCATAATTTTTCTCTGAACTTGGAAGTCTATGAACAGATAATAAGGTCCCATGTCAATAGCATAACTAAGGAAGATTGTATATATCAGGGGTTCTCAATCTCTTTGGGGATAAGTAAAGTAATTGAGTTGAGTCCTGTTTTTCAAAAGTAAAATGCAAAATCTTGCCTGCCAGAGAATAATGAGAATTTGGTAAGAGGACAAGAATAAAATTTTGGAAGTGCAATTAGCATTCAAACAGGAAACTTTGGGGATGTTACAGCAAACCTTTAGAATAAATGTGTACCAGTCCAAAGACCAGTACCTCCTGTCAGATCAACAGGGGCATTAGATTAGAAATAAAGTGTACAATATAAATGCAGTGCACTTGAATCATCCTGAAACCAGCTTCCCCACCTGATCCGTGAAAAAATTGTCTTCCGCAAAACCTGTCCCTGGTGCCAAATGGTTGGAGACCACTTTTATATGGTTGTGTTAATATTTATTGGCACTGACATCTAGAAAGTAAGGATTATGTCTTGAAAGACAAGAACATTGCTGTTTGTGTTTGTTGACTGAGGAATTACCTAAAGTCTTGGATAGTAAGATGTGGAGCATGAACAAGGGGTTCCAAGGCTTCTGATTCTAAGTGAAGAACTTATCAGCTCAGAGGAAGGTTTCTATCATCTTACCCAGTTCATGTGAGACTCTCACAGAAACTTCTCTCCTTCCAGGTTCAGTCAAGAATTGCTGTCCATTGAAGTGGGTCCATTTTCAATCCAGCTGCTACTTCTTTTCTGTTAACACCATGTCCTGGGCAGCAAGTCTAAAAAACTGCTCGAGCATGGGCGCTCACCTGGTGGTTATCAACACGCAGGAGGAGCAGGTAGTTGAGTACAGCATCCTCCAGTGTCGTGAAACATCCTCCACAGGACCCACCTCCCTTTACCCCATACATGCTGTGTATAGTATTTGACCCACAATTTCTATGTGTCACATGACTTTACTGAAATACATGCTGTTCTTACTTTTTCTGGAAGTCATTACCAACTTTATTTTCTTTACTAGAAGAAACCAGGATAAAAAGAAATGTTCATGTTTAATTCCTTTATTAGGAAGGCAGGGGAAACAAAGGGCTGGGACTTCATTTTATTTACTATTTATTAATTTGCAATTATTATTACCTAAAAGATGATGCTGTGAAAGTGCTGCACTCAGTATGCCAGCAAATTTGGAAAACTCTGCAGTGGCCACAGGACTGGAAAAGGTCAGTTTTCATTCCAGTCCCAAAGAAAGGCGATGCTAAGGAATGCTCAAACTACTGCACAATTGCACTCATCTCACACACTAGTAAAGTAATGCTCAAAATTCTCCAAGCCAGGCTTCAACAAAACATGAACCGTGAACTTCCAGATGTTCGAGCTGCATTTAGAAAAGGCAGAGGAACCAGAGATCAAATTGCCAACATCCATTGCATCATCAAAAAAGCAAGAGAGTTGCAAAAACACATCTATTTCTGCTTTACTGACTATGCCAAAGCCTTTGACTGTGTGGATCACAGTAAACTGTGGAAAATTCTTCAAGAGATGGATACCAGACCACCTGACCTGCCTCTTGAGAAACCTGTATGAAGGTCAGGAGGCAACAGTTAGACCTGGACATGGAACAACAGACTGGTTCCAAATAGGAAAAGGAGTATGTTAAGGCTGTATGTTGTTACCCTGCTTATTTAACTTATATGCAGAGCACATCATGAGAAACGCTGGGCTGGGTGAAGCACAAGCTGGAGTGAAAATTGCCAGGAGAAATATCAATAACCTCATATGCAGATGACACCACCCTTATGGCAGAAAGTGAAGAAGAACTAAAGAGCCTCTTGATGAAAGTGAAAGAGGAGAGTGAAAAAGTTGGCTTAAAGCTCAACATTCAGAAAACCAACATTATGGCATCTGGTCCCATCACTTCATGGCAAATAGATGGGGAAACAGTGGAAACAGTGGCTGACTTTATTTTGGGGGGCTCCAAAATTACTGCAGATGGTGACTGCAGCTGTGAAATTAAAAGATGCTTACTCCTTAGAAAGAAAGTTAGGACCAACTTAGACAGCATATTAAAAAGCAGAGACATTACTTTGCCAACAAAGATCCATCTAGTCAAACCTATGGTTTTTCCAGTAGTCATGTATGGATATGAGAGTTGGACTATAAAGAAAGCTGAGAGCTAAAGAATTCATGCTTTTGAACTGTGGTGTTGGAGAAGACTCTTGAGAGTCCCTTGGACTGCAAGGAGATCCAACCAGTCCATCCTAAAGGAAATCAGTCCGGAATATTCATTGGAAGGACTGATGTTGAAGCTGAAACTCCAATACTTTGGCCACCTGATAGGAAGAGCTGACTCATTCCCTGATGTTGGGAAAGATAGAGGGCAGGAGGAGAAGGGGACGACAGAAGATGAGATGGTTGGATGGCATCACCAACTCAATGGACATGAGTTTGAGTAAACTCTGGAAGTTGGTGATGGACAGGGAAGCCTGGTGTGCTGCAGCCCATGGGGTCACAAAGAGTCGGACATGACTGAGTAACTGAACTGAACTGAATTATTACTTTATTTATTCATTTTTAGTTTGTATTTTGTATATTTTATTTTATTTTTATTCTTATTTTATTTATTTATTATTTTTATGGAGCATAATTGCGTTACAATGTTGTGTTAGTTTCTGCTGTACAACCAGATGAATCAGCCATATGTATACATGTATCCGCTCCCTCTTGAACCACCCTCCCACCCCTGTCCCACCCCTCTAGGTCATCACAGAGCACTGAGCTGAGCTCCCTGTGCTATATAGCAGCTTCCCACTAGCTATTTATTTTACACACGATGGGGTACATATGGGGACCTCATTTTAGAATTACCAGTGTGTTTAGAAACATGTGGAAGAGGGTAAGCAGAAATTGTCCATTATATTTAAGCTAAGATTTATAATGTTTTGTGCTACCCATAACCATAGATAATCTTTGCATGAGTTATTGAGAAGCTTCTCTGTTGAAAGCTCCTTTTCACTGGCGTAATTTTATGTTATCTATGCTTTACCAAAATAAATCCTCTATAATCTTATCATTTCAGGCTCATTTTTCTATCATCTCCAGTCCAAATCCTACTTCTCTCTTAATAACAATTACCTTCAACATTTGTTTGGAATTGGAATAAATGATCTCCTCTTTTGTTGTGTGTGTCTTCCACAGGAATTCCTTCACCATGCAAAACCTAGAAACAAAGAGTTTTATATTGGACTGACAGATCAGGTGATTGAGGGTCAGTGGAAATGGGTAGATGGTACACCTCTCACAGAGTCTCTGAGGTAATTTCCTTCTTGTAGTAGAATTATTGGTTGTTGTTTAGTTGCTCAGTTGTGCCCAACTCTTTTGAGACCCCATGGGCTGTAGCCTGCCAGGTTCCTCTGTTCATGGGATTTTCCAAGCAAGAATACTGGAGCAAGTTGCCATTTCCTTCTTCAGGAAATCTTCCTGACCCAGGGATTGAACCTGTGTCTCCTTCATTGGCAGATGGAGTCTTTACCACTGAGCCATCTGGGAAGCCCAGTAGAATTATAACACTAGCCCAAACTGTAAAGTTAGACCACTGTTGAGGAGAGTCCTCAGAACCTCCTTCTGGTCCAGGAGGTATATTCATGTCCATTCTTGGTGATATTAAATGCAAAAATAAAAAGAGCTGATATATAAGGCAGAAAAGAGAAGCACAAGGATCTGCTTCCTCCATCTCCTAGAATTACCTCAGAATAAAAAGGGAAATAATAGACAAAATGAGAAGAGGCTTAAAACTGAACACTAATTCATGGGAAATGCAGGGGAGGCAAAGAGTGGAATTTGGAGTCTTATGCCCCCAAACTGTAGTCAATGAGACAAAAACAATGATTTGAGAAAAACAACAGATTCTTTTCTTAGAGCTTTGAATTTTAAAAAATTAATTATTTTTGGCTACACTGGGTCTTTGTTGCTTTGTGAGGACTGACTCTAGATGCGGGGGCTACTCTTCATTTCAGTGCATGGACTTCTCATTGTGGTGGCTTCTCTTGTGGATGAGCGCAGGCTCCAGAGTGCGTGGACTTGGGTAGCTGTGGCCCACAGGCTGAGAAGTTGTGGGTCTCGAGCTCTAGAGGGCTTCGGCTCAGTAGTTGTCGTGCACAGGCTTAGCTGCTCCGTGGCATGTGGAATCTTCCCAGATCATGGACTGAACCTGTGTTCCCTGCATTGGTAGGTGAATTCGTATACACCGCACCACAAGCGAAGTCTGAGCCAACAGATTCCTATGGACTAAAAGTAGGATGTTCTGACCCTTTAAAACATTGTTCTCTGGCCCCAGTGAAGTATGCACCTCAGTGAATACAAACTCTATAGGATAAGGGGAGTTAAACACGATATGAGCTATGTATGTGAAGGAAACAAATCCACCAGGATATCCCTCTTTCCCCTAACGTCTCCGTTTTGGGTCTAAAGCCATGAGCGACCACAGCAGGATAGAAAGTCAGAAAGGTCCTATTTAACTTCACTATTCACAAACTCTATGACTTAGAGAAATGGTTTAGCTGTTCTGAGATTCTTTTGCTTCATCAACAAAGTGGGGATTATAATATCTCTTTCATAAAATTGTTGTAAAATCAAACACAAATGTATTTTGCCTAGTTTATAGGACTTCCCAGGTGGCGCTAATGGTAAGGAACCAACTTGCCCAATGCAGGAGAGGTAAGAGAGGTAGCTTCAGTCCCTGGGTCAGGAAAATGCCCTGCAGCAGGAAATGGCAACCCACTCCAGTGTTCTTGCCTGGAGAATCCCATGGACAGAGGAGCCTGGTGAGCTACATACAGTCCATAAGGTCACAAAGAGTCAGACATGAATAAAGCAACTTAGCATGCATGCGTAAGTCACCTTGCCTCATGTAAATCTCCCCTGTTGTTCTCTTTCAGCTTCTGGGATGCAGGGGAGCCCAACAACCTGATTACCTTGGAGGACTGCGCCACCATAAGGGACTCCTCAAATCCAAGGCAAAACTGGAATGATGTGCCCTGTTTCTCCAGTATGTTTCGGGTTTGCGAAATGCCAGAAAGAAAGATTTGAGAAAAGAAAAATCTTCAAGACACAAGGCACAACCCTAAAATGCATAAATGGAAAAAGAACAAGTGTAATCATAACCACACAACTCCAACATGAGAAAAGCAGGCATTGCACTTTTTTAGGACTTCATAAATATTTGTTGCTTTGATATAAATAAAAATAAGTCATTTTGAAGGTGTAATTCATGGTTATCAACTGAAGTGCATTTTTGTCTACATCGGTCTTGGGATTTCTCAGAATTTACCAAGCTTCTCTAGCAATGCTGCGAGAAGGACTATTCCTTTCTCCTTTTGGTATAAATGCTTCATTTATGAGTATTTATGTGAAAATACAGGGACACAAACAAGCACCAAATCCAGCAAAGAAGAGAATTTTGGAAAGTGTCTTAAACAGTTCAAATTCAGGCTCTGTGTCATGTCTTCTTTATAGTTCCTGAAAAATCTGTCTTCTTGATTTCATTCTGTTTTTTACCCCCTACCCAAGCATATTGCTTCACTGTGTTCTCCTCTATAATGAGTAGGAAACTTTTCAAGTCATGAACTTATTCCTGATTAAAAGACTGGTGTGAGGGATGGGATGGGGAGGGAAGAGGGAGGGGGATTCAGGATGGGGAACACATGTACACCCATGGCGGATTCAAGTCAATGTATGTCAAAACCAATACAATGTTGTAAAGTAAAATAAATTAATATTTAAAAAAAATAAATAAAAGACTGGTGTGGACTTTCCAGTCAAAGGCATTTACTTTGCCTACTTATTAATAGAAAGGCCATGCTAACCTTTAGCTCCAAAAAAGACTGTCATCCAGGGACTTCCCTGCTGGTCCAGTGGCTGGGACTTCACCTTCCAATGCAGAGGATTCAGGTTCAATCCCTGGTCAGGGAGCAGGAATCCCATATGCCTCATGGTCAACCAACCAAGACATAAAAAGCAGGAGCAATATAAATTATTCTAAGAGAACAATCAATTTCACCCTTTCCTGTCACAAGCCTGTCCATTTATTGCATAATAGTCTATCAGCGGTCTTCCCTGGTAGCTCAGCTGATAAAGAATCTACCAGCAAGAGACCCCGGTTCCATTCCTGGGTCAAGAAGTTCCCTGGAGAAGGGATAGGCTATCCAGTCCAGTATTCTTGGGCTTCCCTGGTAGCTCAGATGGTAAAGAATCTGCCTGCAAATGCAGGAGATCTGGGTTTGATCCCTGGGTTGGGAAGATCCCCTGGAGAAGGGCATGGCAACCCACTCCAGTATTATTGCCTGGAGAATCCCCATGGACAAAGGGGCCCGGTGGGCCACAGTCCACGGGGTCACAAAGAGTTGTACACGACTGAACAACTAAGCACAGCACAGTCTGTCAGTACTGACAAGGTTATTCAAGAATATGTAAATGACACAGCAGCTTTTATAAGCATGTTTCTTGCACACAGCACCATAAATAGACTCTCAAAATCATACATTGGAATTAATGTATAATCATTGAATGGGAAAATTCAACTGAATAAACAAATATAGTATATTAGCTTTCTTTACAAATGTTTATTTCTCATAGGCATGACAATCTGTGTTTTTGAAATCAATATGCCTTTAAAACAAAAGTCATTCAACCTGAAAGAAATTCAATAAATATATCTTCAACTTCCTAATTTCTTTTTTCATATCATAAACATCAAATGAGGAAACATTTAAAAATATGTGGAAATGTGTTTGTTCATGGCTTTGATACTTCAGATGGCTATAATATTTTAAATTTTATTTTTATATTGAAAGACACATAAAAATATTAATGCATATATTTCACTATTTACAAGTTAAGTTATGCAACTAACAGTCTTCAAAGTTTGCCCAAAAAAAAGAATTGTTAAGATTTTATTAGAGTAAAGATCATTAGAACCTAAATTATATATCAGAAAAATTCTTCTTTGAGAAGCAGATCATCCAATGGAAACTATTTTTAAATATCATATTTTATAAATGGGGTTATATAAATACTTAGGCACCAGAAAACCCAAAAAGTCACAAAAAATAAAGAGTAATCAGTCATTCATATTCCCAAGACCATGTTCTCCAAATAAACCACTATTACAATTTAAATACTATTACCTCTTGGGCCCCTAATTTTTTAAAAAAACAAAAATCCCTTTACTACATCTTTTAAAAATGTTACCTATTTATTATTAAAAATTTTTACAGAGCAACAACTGTATAAAGATGAAAGTTAAAAAAAGAATTGAATTCCAAGTTGATATAGGTTAAGATTGATAGGAATCATACAGCAATGATGTATGAAATTTCGACTTAAATTTCTTTTAAAGTATGAATTTAATTTTACTTAAATTTACCAAACAAAAAAATTGAAGTGAAATTAAAGAATTTTTGAAATTTAGGAGGCAAGGATATACAATGGAAAAAAGACAACCTCTTTAACAAGTGGTGCTGGGATAACTGGTCAACCACTTGTAAAAGAATGAAACTAGAACACTTTCTAACACCATACACAAAAATAAACTCAAAATGGATTAAAGATCTAAATGTAAGACCAGAAACTATAAAACTCCTAGAGGAGAACATAGGCAAAACACTCTCCGACATAAATCACAGCAAGATCCTCTATGACCCACCTCCCAGAATATTGGAAATAAAAGCAAAACTAAACAAATGGGACCTAATGAAACTTAAAAGCTTTTGCACCACAAAGGAAACTATAAGTAAGGTGAAAAGACAGCCCTCAGATTGGGAGAAAATAATAGCAAATGAAGAAACAGACAAAGGATTAATTTCAAAAATATACAAGCAACTCCTGCACCTCAATTCCAGAAAAATAAATGACCCAATCAAAAAATGGGCCAAAGAACTAAACAGACATTTCTCCAAAGAAGACATACAGATGACTAACAAACACATGAAAAGATGCTCAACATCACTCATTATTAGAGAAATGCAAATCAAAACCACAATGAGGTACCATTACATGCCAGTCAGGATGGCTGCTATCCAAAAGTCTACAAGCAGTAAATGCTGGAGAGGGTGTGGAGAAAAGGGAACCCTCTTACACTGCTGGTGGGAATGCAAATTAGTACAGCCCTATGGAGAACAGTGTGGAGATTCCTTAAAAAACTGGAAATAGAACTGCCATATGACCCAGCAATCCCACTTCTGGGCATACACACTGAGGAAACCAGATCTGAAAGAGACACGTGCACCCCAATGTTCATCGCAGCACTGTTTATAATAGCCAGGACATGGAAGCAACCTAGATGCCCATCAGCAGATGAATGGATAAGGAAGCTGTGGTACATATACACCATGGAATATTACTCAGCTGTCAAAAAGAATTCATTTGAATCAGTCCTAATGAGATGGATGAAACTGGAGCCCCTTATACAGAGTGAAGTAAGCCAGAAAGATAAAGAACATTACAGCATACTAACACATATATATGGAATTTAGAAAGATGGTAACGATAACCCTATATGCAAAACAGAAAAAGAGGCACAGAAATACAGAACAGACTTTTGAACTCTGTGGGAGAATGTGAGGGTGGGATATTGCAAAAGAACAGCATGTATACTATCTATGGTGAAACAGATCCCCAGCCCAGGTGGGATGCATGAGACAAGTGCTCGGGCCTGGTGCACTGGGAAGACCCAGAGGAATCGGGTGGAGAGGGAGGTGGGAGGGGGGATCGGGATGGGGAATACGTGTAAATCTATGGCCGATTCATGTCAATGTATGACAAAAAAAAAATAATAATAATAATAATAAAAAAATAAAATAAAAAAACAAGAAAAAAGTGATCCTAAAAAAAAAAAAAATAGAATTTTATAGGCCTTATGCTGCTGCTGCTTAGCTGCTTCAGTTGTGTCCAACTCCATGCAATCCTAGGGACTGAAGCCTGCCCGGCTCCTCTGTGCATAGGATTCTCTAGGCAAGAGTACTGGAGTGGATTGCCATGCCCTCCTCCAGGTTATAGGCCTTATAGATAACCACAAAAATTTTTTTCCTCAAGGGTCCCTAACAGAAAAATAATAAGGAATCATGTAAAATGTTCTTCTTGCTCTTTTCTTTTTTAAATTGAAGGATAATTGCTTTACAATGTTGTGTTAGTCTCTGCTGTACAATAATATGAATCAGCTATATGTATATCCTCCCTCTTGAGCCTCTCTCCCAATCCCACACCCTTCCCACCCCTCTAGGTTGTCATAAGAGTACTCAGCTGAATTCCCTGTGCTACCCAACAGCTTCCTACTATATATCCACTTTACACATGGTAGTATAGATAGGTCAGCGCAAATCTCTCAATTCATCCCACCTTCTCCTTCCCCTTGCTGTGTCTACAAGTTCCTTCTCTATGTCTGCATCTCTATTCCTGCCCTGCAAATAGCTTCATCAGTACCATCCTTCTAGATTCCATATATATGCATTAAGATACAATATTTGTGTTTCTCTTTCCGACTTACTTCTCTCCTCTTGTTCTTTCATTTCTTCCTCCTCTCAACCTGCTGTCCTCCTTTTCCTTTCTCAACAATATAGCCCCCAAATCATTCACTGGGTGGGGCAGGCTTAGGGAGCTTTTACATGGCACATGTGGATGCATGCAAGGAGACATAACCATATGTGGATATACGTATAAGAAATCAGTAATCATAGTTATGCTGAAGGGGTATTTAGAGGTTTGGAGTGGAAGAGAGAGTCACCTTATACTTTTAATAATGTTTTTTACTGTTTGCCTTTTTAACACATATACATTACTTTTTCAAAGATAAAAAATGTTTAGATTTTCTTTTTAAAGACTTTCTTGATGTGGACCTTTTTTAAAAGTCTTATTGAATTTGTTACAATATTTCTTCTGTTCCACGGTTTGGTTTTTTGACCATGAGTCATGGGAGATCTTACCTTCCCAACCAGGGATCAAACCGGCACCTACTGCATTGGAAGGTGAAGTCTTAACCACTGGACTGCCAGGGAAGTCTCCAAAAAGTGCTTCGGTTTTTTTAAATGTTTCAGACTTCTAGGACATTCTATTACAATGTCCTTAAGAAAGTAGCATTTATTTTTATGAAATTACTATTAGCTGCTTTAAAAAAATTGTGAAGACTATATATGAGAGGTGCAATGAGAATTGAGAATTGACTGAAAGGGACCAAGGGTGGAAACAGGGAGATCAATCAGAAGGCCATTATAATAATCCAGGTAAACAGATGTTTACTTGGTCCGGTGGAAGCCATGGAGAGAATGAAAAATGATCTGAATTGGGAGAAAAAGATTAGGGTATAGTTGTAGACATAGATGTATAAAATTACAAAGAGGCCACATTTTATTGACAACTGAATCTTTAAATACAGTTTTATACAAATGAAGAATGGATAATATTAACTATACAAAGTCTATTTCAACAAGTTTTATAGATTAATGCTATGTAATTTATGGCAAACATGAAGTCCCTTGGTGCTTCTTCAGTTAAAAGCATCAGCTTTAAACACAGACATGTAAAGACATACATATACAGTCAATCAAATGCTAATATTCTGAACTTAGAAAACCACTAATTTCAGAATAAATACTATTTTTTTAATATAGTAGTAAGGAAGATGAAAATGTTAGTTTTTCAGTCATGCCCGACTCTTTGTGATCCCAAGGACTGAAGCCCACCAGGCTCCTCTGTCCATGAAATTTTCCAGGCAAGAATACTGGAGTGGGTAGCCGTTCCCTTCTCCAGAGCATCTTCCTGACCCAGGGATCAAATACAGGTCCTCTGCATTGCAGGCAGATTCTTTACTATCTGAGCCACCAAGGAAGGTAACTAAAAAATTGTCACTTGAAATTTTCTAGCTTGGATCCAGAAAACATCAGCAAAATAAAATGTTTTAGAAAGACCTCCATATTTTGTTGATGTTGGACATGACTACATCACAATTAAAACTACATATATCACAAAAGCACAACTTCAGGTTGTTAAAGCCGTGACTTTCTTGCTAGTTCGAACTGTAACTTTATACTTCTAAATAAACATGCTAACAATTTACTTAAATGGATTGAAAATATGATTTTCTTCTGATTCAAATTAAAAATACAGAAACACTAATACAGTGTTACATGAATAATTAAGAACTATTATCTATCTGTTAGCCAAGAGGCCACAGCACCACCAGTAACTTTTCTGTAATACCAAAGGGAACACATTCCCCCTACTATGAAAGCTAGTTCTGGGCCACAGTCCTGTTTGTATCATAAATTAACTCTGTGAAGGTGAGCTCTTTGGCTTCCCAAAACTTTTGTTTCCTTAGCTATAGAATTAAAGGAGTTTGCTTAAGATGGCATGTAGGGACTTTTCCACTCAAAAAAATTATCAGCTTGAGACTCTTCACTATGGTAAGATTTTTAAAGTAGAGTAAATTTTTTAAAAGATAAATGGATATTTTTTTCTTGCTGGAAAGTGAAAGTCACTCAGTCATGTGCGACCCCAGGCTCCTCTATCCTTAGGATTCTCCAGGCAAGAATACCGGAGTGGGTAGCCGTTCCCTTCTCCAGGAGATCTTCCCAACCCAGGGATAGAACCCAGGTCTACCGCATTGCAGGTGGATTCTTTACCATCTGAGCCACCAAGGAAGCCCAAGAATACAGAAGTGAGTACCCTATCCCTTCTCCAGCAGATCTTCCCAACCTAGCAACGCAACTGGGGTCTCCTGCACTGCAGGCAGATTCTTTACCAACTGAGCTACCAAGGAAGCTCTTTCTTCCTGGGCAATACCATAATTCTAACTATTCTACACTGTTCTTCAGAAAATATTTTGCTCATGGAATTTCAATCTAATGACTGATACTATTAAAAAACCTGAAAACAAAGTACCAGACAATAAAAATGCTGCTTAAAAACTTTAGAGCTTGTGATATTTAGGTTAAAAAAATGATACACCACCACCAGTTGGAATATCCCACCTTTGAACTTTAAGTTCTAAGACTCATCAGAGCAGAGGAAATGGTGACTTAAGAGATTTCACCATTCAAGCTATTAAATATGTAATCAATACACGCCAGTTGAAAAGTAAATACCCTGCCTGAAATACTATCATGAAAGCAAAGTTAATGAAAACTGACTGTCACAGAAAAATATGATTCTTTCCACCAAAACACTACACAAAAATACATTATCTTGAATGAATGAAACAAAAAAATAAATAAGGCCATCATGACTGAAAATGTTCTATGACGGAAAATGTTTTCTCTGTTCCCACAATACATGTATGTTCTGCTTTAGTCACATTGCTTCTTGTTTTCTGTCCTCATCACAGGGCCCCCTTCGTAGGTTTTTAGTTGAATGCAGTTCCAGTTATCTTGCAAATCCAACTTGCCTTATGGTCACAAGGAAAATCATTCCAGGCCCATTTGTCTTTGTCTTTAACAAGAACAACACATATTTCTTTCTGATCATTGTTGGGTTCACGCTTGTGCCAGAATCTGAAATGAAAAAGTATATACACACGTGTGTGTACATGTTGTGTGTGTATAGTAGAGGTCAGAGTACAAAGCAGAGAAAATGCCCCTAGTGAAACATTTACAGTTGCACTGTCCAACAAAATCAGAGCAACTGACTAGCATAGAGGTTCCAGAACAGGCAGTGCTCTGTTCTGAGTAGGCATTCTTATACCGGCATTGCTGTTGTTTAGTTGCTTAGTCATGTCTGACTCTTTTGCTTCCCAATGGACTATAGCCCGCAAGTCTTCTCTGTCCATGCGACTTCTCAGGCGAGAATACTGGAGTGGGTTGCCATTTCCTTTTCCAGGGGATCTTCCCAACCTAGGGATTGAACCTGCCATCTCCTGAATGGATAGGCGGATTCTTTACCACTGGGTCACCAGGGAAGCCCTACACTGATATACCACCCCAAAATGAATTCAGCTTGCTGTCTTCTTCCTACTTTTGCCTATAAGGCTATTTTACCCTAGTTGGTATACTCACACCATCTGTGGGTTAAATGGTGTCTTGTCCACCCAATGCCACTGGCCGTCAAGGTTCTCATTCCTAAGTCCCAGGAAATATGAAAATCGTCTATCCAAAAATTGAGTGATAAAGTTCTGCGTAAAAATGTGAATTTTTATAAGTATATTTGCATTTATCAGTTGATAACCATTGTTTTAGGAAAAGAGGAAAGAGATCAAATAAACTACTAGTTAAACACAAAAGCATTGGTTAGATGTTTTCAGATCCTGCCTCTGACATTTATGGTGTGATGTTAGTAAGTGCTTTAATGTCACCAAACCCCAGTTTTCTCAGCTCCAAAAGGGACAATTCCACTACTTCGGAGGGTCACTGTGAAGATTAAATGAGATCAGCTTGCAAATTACTTAGCACAGTTTTTAATGGGATTGGATTTTTAGGAAATTTTATTCTTAAAATTGCCTTCATTAATTATTTGCATATTTCATTAAATTACACTTATTTCAAAGAGTTGCTGAACCTAAAGCTGCAAAGCCATGGAAACAAAGTCCTCCAGGAAACCATGTTAACCAAGAATGGAGTAGAATCTGAATCTGGGTATATAGTATATGGAAATATATTGTGTGAGGAAATAAATTTCAGCTCAGAAATGACTTTACCTTGAGATTTCTTTTTTTAGAATAACAAATGTACATCTGAATTATCTGTCCTATTCTTTATCCTGAGAAGATATTTCAGTCCTGATTAACCATTCATTTATTTACTTAATCATCAAACACTTATCAAGGTCTATCTAAGTGGGCCTAGCACTGCACAGGCCATTGGAGATACAAACATGGATAAAGCATGGCTGTAGCCCTCTGCAAAGAAGGAGTCATTGGAAGAGGTGGAGTAGTGAACACTGAACTAAGTGCCCTGGTCATACAATGCACAAAATACCCTGAAAGTATCTCCAGATTAGAACAAGAAGGATGGAGTGGGGAAGGTGGTCAGGGTAGTTTTCTTGAGAAAATATCACGCGAGTCAGATCTGGGAAGACCAGAAGATGTTGGCCACGTGAAGAAAAATGCAAGAGGAAGAAAGTCTTTCCAGGCAGATGGGAGAGAGGAAGCAAAGGCATAGAGGTGGAGCAGAGCTGAGAAATTCCTCTCTCTGCAGAGATTCAAACCAGCAGAGAAACTAACATGAGCCTCTCAGCATACCTGCTCAGCCCCTGTGCTGATGGTGGCCAGGTGACCTCCCATCCCAGAGCAGTGGCTTTCACTCTGAGCCCACGTCTTGTTGTCATTAAAAGGAAAATAGCAGTTGGACTGGAAGGCTCTCCAGCCCACAGGACAGCAATTCCAGGTGCCCCCTCATGTGAAAATCGAAAGGAAAATTAAGTCCAAGGGAGCATGCCATATGTAACAAATCGTATAGTTATTTTACTACCTAATATCCAATTAACACGTAAGAGAAAAATACCAGGATTACCACAATCATTCTGTCCCCCCTATAAAAAAAGGATCCTGAAAATTACATTTCTAAATAGCTCCTAAACAAAAGTATCTGAATCACATAATGACCATGAGAAAATTACAAGGTTTTCTCTTAGAAGACGTGATCATTTTTCAACATCCCTACATCTATTTACAACCATATTTGAAAGAGTTCTCATAACAAAGCTTTTGGCGGGACATTTTATCTGAAGGAGGCAAAGAACCTGCTAAAATGCTCATGTAATGAGACTTTACAGAATAAAAAAGATAAAGGCACTTTGGCAAAGTTTACATATTCTAGGAGGGAGCAGTGCTTATATATCTGAACCAAAAGAAAATGTTATGCTTTGGATGCCAAAAAAGCTTCATAAATGTTTTGTTCATATTCTCTGGTTAGTTATTCAACTGCTCACAATCATGAAAATAATTCTATCTCAATTTACTGATGTCTGCTCTTGTGCCAGATTTCATCTTGTGTTCTTTTCATCTCTCTCTTTATATAGTAATGTAGAAATGATATGCTTTAAATCAGGCTATGAATTTGAATGGAAATAAGGAAGAAATTATCTTCCACTCGCTGTACCTTTCAGTTCTGGTTTCTCTCTGACGCATATCACCTTTGGGTGCTGCTTTGGGAGCCTGAAGAACCCCGTTCCTTTCTTACAGGGTAGAATGTTGTGGTGAGTCACTGTGAAGGAGGAAAAAAATCTTAGTTTCCTTTTCCTGTATAACCACTTACTTTGGGGGCATACTACACTAAGTAAATTTTCTTTTACCATAATAGTTAAGGTCCCCACCTTCTCTGTTCTTCCTATGCAGTTCCTTTGTTTCAGCTCCAGGTGAATTGGTTGAAAAGAATTGTTGAAAATTAATATTTTCATTATTATACATGTGTGTTAAGACATTTCAGTCGTGTCTGACTCTTTGCGACCCTATGGACTGAAGCCCGCCAGGCTCCTCTGTCTATGGGATTCTCCAGGCAAGAATACTAGAGTGGATTGCCATGCCCTCCTCCAGAGGATCTTCCTGACCCAGGAACTGAACCCGCATTTCTTATGTCTTCTGCATTGGCAGGTATGTTCTTTACCACTAGAGTCACCTGGGAAGCCCTTAGTGTCCATTTCATGCTTTATGGGGGTAGTTTTGCAAACCTTAATGTCCATGTGCTTTTAAACATGTTTTTCTATCAATATTTGTGCTTAGAGTGGAGATTTTGGTGACCACTGGTATTCTTCTGCAAAGTCCTACAAGTCTTACACACTAATCTTTTCAGTATTTTCACTTTGAAATATAACCAAGTCTAACGAAGTGAAAAACATAAATGTACAGTTTATCAAATTATTATAAAGTGAACATTCCAACAACCCAGCTCAAAAATGCAACATTACCAATGCCCCAGGTGACCTTCACAGCCCAAACACAAATCCCTCACTTTCTCTTAAAGGTAATCATGCCATGGCTTTTAAAGCAATCTCTTCGTGCTTTACTTCATAATTCTACCACTTCATAACCTATCACAAAACCATATAGATCAGATTTGCCTGCTTCTGAACTTTTTATGAGTGAAATCATACTTTGGGTTCTGTCTTCTGCTCAGGGTTGTTTCTGAAATTTATCTATGTTGTTTCATGCAACCATAACTCATCAGTTCTCATTGCTAAAAAGTGATCCATTATCTTAATGAATAAAAATGTATTTATCTTTTCTTCTTCTGTTAGATAGTTGCCTTGTTTCCAGTGTTTGGCTAGTATGAGCTCTGCACATCTGAGCATTTTTGACCATGTATCCTTAGAGCACAGAAGCATGCATTTGTGTAAGGTCCATACACACGTATGCAACTGCTGGTAATAGGTTATACCTATTGCCAACTGTGGTTGGGGTAACCTTTTTCAAAGTGACTATACTGCTGTATGCAGTATAATCTGTATGCAGGTAAATAAGCAATAGTTAGAATCAGACATGGAACAACAGGCTGGTTCAAAAGGGAAAGAAGTACATCAAGGCTGTATACTGTCACCCTGCTTATTTAACTTATATGCAGAGTACATCATGAGAAATGCCAGGCTGGATGAAGCACAAGCTGGAATCAAGATTGCCAGGAGAAATATCAATAACCTCAGATATGCAGATGACACGATCCTTATGGCAGAAAGTGAAAGAAACTAAAGAATTTCAAGATGAAAGTGAAAGAGGAGTGTGAAAAAGCTGGCTTAAAACTTAACATTCAAAAAACAAAGATCATGGCATCTGATCCCATCACTTCATGGCAAATACATAGGGAAACAATGGAAACAATGAGAGACTTTATTTTGGGGGGCTCCCAAATCACTGTAGATGGTGACTGCAGCCCTGAAATTAAAAGACACTTACTCCTTGGAAGAAAAGCTATGACCAACCTAGACAGCATATTAAAAAGCAGAGACTACTTTGCCAATTTTGACTAATCAAAGTTATGGTTTTCCCAGTACTCAAGCATGGATGTGAGAGTTGAACTATAAAGAAAGCTGAGCACTGAAGAATTGATGCTTTTGAACTATGGTAATGGAAAAAACTCTTGAGAATCCCCTGGACTGCAAGGAGATCAAACAGTCCATCCTAAAGGGAATCAGTCCTGAATATTCATTGGAAGGACTGATGCTGAAACTGAAGCTCCAATACTTTGGCCACCTAATGGGAAGAACTGACTCCTTGAAAAAGATCCTGATGCTGGCAAAGATTGAAGGCAGGAGGAGAAGGGGATGACAGAGGATGAGATGGTTGGATGGCATCACCAGCTCGATGGACATGAGTTTGAACAAGCTCTGGGAGTTTGTGATGGACAAGGAAACCTGGCGTGCTGCAGCCCATGGGGTCACAAAGAGCCGGACACAACTGAGCCACCAAACTGAGTACCACTGTATACTCCCACCAGCAGAAATTCACTGAAGGTCTACTTGCTTTGCAGCATCATCAATACTTGCTACTGCCAGACTTTAATTATTACCATCCCCAAGTTTTCAGTGGTATCTCATTTGTATTTCTCTGAAAACTAATGAAGTTAAACATATTTTATATGTTTATCAGACATTTCATTTTTTTCTTTTCTATTGTGCCTGTTCAGGACCTAGCCCGTTTTTCTGTTGTCAGTATTTTTCCTATTGATTTGGAACAATGGTTTAAATATTCTATACTCTAATCCTTTATTAATTATATGCATTAAAACATATTCTCCTGTTTTCTGTTGTCATTCAGTGTTATTTTTGTTGAACAATAATTCTTACTTTAATGTAGTATACTTTGGTGACAGTCTCTTTAATGGCTAGCACATTTTGTGACATGTTTAAGAAATCATTCTCTGTCTCAAGGTCATGAATATATTCTCCATGTTTTTTTCCTAAAACATTAATTTGCTTTCCTATTTTAATCAATTCTCTGCCTTAGGTTGGTTTTTGAACATGATATGAGGCAGGAGAACAATTTCATTTTTTAATATGGATAATCAAGCCTCTCTACTACAGTAATTGAACAAAACTGACTTCTCCCTAAACTCTGCAATATCCCCTTCTGTTCACTTTTTAATTAATTTTCATTGGAAGATAATTGATTTATTCCCTTCAGTTTTATTTCGTTTATTGTTGTTTAGTCGCTCAGTCCTGTCCAACTCTTTATGACCCCATAGACTGTAGCCAGCCAGGCTGCTTTGTCCATGGGATTCTCCAGGCAAGAATACTGGAGTGGGTAGCCTGTTTTATATAGAGTTCATAAATACAGATCTGTAACAAAGCTCTCAACATTCTTTCTCTATTTGTTTATTCTTGCACCTATACTATATTACTTAATTTATAATAACTTCATACAATGTCTTGATATCAGAAAGAAGTCTTCCTGTTGTTCTTCTTTTCAAAGGCAGACTACAATCCATCTGAAGTTTGAGGGTTTTTTCCTGGTTATTCTTTTCTAGAAAGATGCAGTCCTTGTTATCCTGGTCCAAAGTGAAGAATGATTTACTGTAATCTCCAACCTTCCAGTGTATAGGAACGGGTCTAAGTTCCATCGTTCATTCCCTGGCTCAAGGCTGCATCATCAAAAAACAGAAGGTCAAGTATGTAACTCTGAATATTAAATCCAAGCCCTGAGGGCTTTCTGGATTGGTATATTGGAGAAGGTCATGATAACAAAAGGTTTAGGGCAACTTTCTGAAAGTTTTTCGAGTGAATAATTCAAGGAGCATTCCACTTGCTAATAACTTACCCACACAATTTGCAATAAAACAGGCACTTAGAAGTGACATGAAAAAAATAGCAATGGTCCAAGGGATCAGCTGGGAATGCTGGCCTCTTTCTACTAAAACAAAAAGAAAGATAAATAGGTTATCTTCTTCTCAGCCACAAGAACTAAGGGAACTAACGCCACCAAGGAGAAAGCTTAGAATGAGATCATCCAAAATATTTTAGAACTGGAAGAGAGCTTAAAGATTTCCCCTGAATAAATCAACTTTAGAGTTCACTGATAAATAAATTAATTAATTAATTATATTTATTTGCAAATAAAATGTATTTCTTTGGGGGTTTTGGGGGGGATTAGGAACATGCTTTTTATTAACCAGGCTCAAAACCCCGAAATCTTTAAAAACTGATAATTGCAGTACATAAAAATCAAACCTCCTTTATAAACAAATAATGTTAAAACACAAGGAACACATGGAAGAAAAATCTTGTCACAATGCTAATATCCAGACTGTATAAAGAATTTCAAAAACCAATTTGAAAACTGAGCAAAAATTTGAGCAGAAAATTTGCTGAAAGTATTTTGAAAATCCATTAAACAAACTAACAAACAGCATGCTCAATCAGAGGCATGTAAACCAAAATATTACGGCATGGTTTTGTCATATATCAAATTTTTAAAAGTAAATTGAGAATATGGAGTGTGGCAAGGCCTACAGGAAATAAACACTCAGTGAGGAAATAAATGCCACTACTGAACTATAACCTAGAAAACCTTTTAGACAGATAAAGTTAGGAACACTTATCAAATTTTAAATGCATTACATTTGCCACAATTTAAATTCTAGAGATCAAGCCTATAGAAGCAATTAAACTTATTTCTATAAAACGATATTTACTGCAATAATTTTGGAAATTGAAAAAACAAAAAAACCTTGAAACCTAATACTTGTATGCGTATCATCAAAAGCAGAGACACTAAATTATGGTGAACTCATATGATGAAATTCTATAGAGCAATTAAAATAATCATGTATACAAGTATGCATTAACAGAAAGAAGTCTCCAAAACATATTGCTACATAAAAATGTGATTTTCAGTACCATTGTACATCATGAGCCCATTAAAATTTGGGTGGAGTGATGAGATGAAATGAAACATTAATTTCAAAATTAGGTATTTCTGCATTCATTCTATATATTTCTCAAAATTATTTTTAATGTTTTTACAGTATAAACCCATTTATGTGTCACTTAAGTAGAACTTGAGTATAAAAAGAAATAAAGTCAGAACCTCAGGTTCACTGCTGTCCCAGTCCATGTGTTTTCTGTATCTCTCTTCTCTATTTTTCCTTTAAACAATTTTCCCAAATTAGTTTCTTTCATCTTATTTTTTTATATACTTGGTGCTCTCTCTTGTCCCTGTATACGTTTTATAAAGAAGTTTCTAATACCCCAAATGTTTGAATCTATGTCCCTCCTCTTCACCAAAATCATTTTCACTTTCTTCAACTTCCTCCCCATCACCATCTTCAATCTTCATAACTACAACTATCATCAATTCATATTTTTAAATCTTAGTCATAATTAAATATGCTTCTTTAAAACTGAAAGGAGACAAATACTCACATTTATTTTGCGGTTCTTCTTGCCCCATTGTGTGTTAAATCTCTGGTGATTCAGCAGTGGAGAGAACCAGCAGCCTCAGCAGCCTCTTAATTTTTTCCCCACAGTTTATTTCTGTGGATAAAGAAATATATTCAGAAATTTTTGAGATTGAACATTAATCTTGCCTATTCTGGTAAGATCAGAAAGCTCTCGATATTAAAGACAGCTCAAAAGAAGAAGTCTTTCCAAACATGGGGGTTTCCTTTGATTCACTCTAGGATGGAGCAAAGAAAAAGGAAATTGAGAAAGCCGCACTCAAAAGCGGTAGAAATTTTCCTAAAATCGCTACGCCAGTATGTCATGTAGAATTTCTTAGTTTATTTTCACTTGTTCAAGCAAAAAATGTAGCCATACCCTAAAAGAATCATAACTTTACCTAATCAAAAGCAGAATAAACATTTCTTCAAGTTTCTTTTCCTGGATATTATATTTTCAAAGGTAGTTGTGTGCTTGAACAAAACTCTGCCCCGGAAATTTCTCTGAACTAAGTTGCATGCAAGATGGTAAAAGGTAATGTGAACAATGAGCAAAAGTTTTTAATCTGCACAGCGTATGTATGTAAAGACAAAAAACTTTTGCTGTAGAGTTGAGAAAAATGTTGTGGAGCTGTTGATTAAATTCCCAAGTATTCCAATGAGAGAAATTAAGCTTCTTTGCCCTATAGGGCAAGAGGAAATGAGAAATTCTGTGGTAAAGAACACAATCTTCAACAGAGGTGAAATGTACTAAACTTGGTTAAGTTGCAAAGACTCCAAAACCAAGCTTAAATAACTTTTGTTGTTGTTCAGTCGCTCAGCCGTGTCCGACTCTTTCCGACCCCATGGACTGCAGCACGCCAGGCTTCCCTGTCCTTCACCATCTTCCGGAGTTTGCTAAAATTCATGTCCAGTGAGTCGGTGATGCCATCCAATTATCTCATCCTCTGTCATCCCCTTCTCCTCCTGCCTTTAATCTTTCCCAGCATCAGGGTCTTTTCTAAGGAGTCAGCTCTTTGCATCAAGTGGTCAAAGTACTGGAGCTTCAGCTTCAGCATCAATCTTTCCAATGAATATTCAGGATTGATTTCCTTAAGGATTGACTGTTTGATCTCCTTGCAGTCCAAGGGACTCTCAAGGATCTTCTCCAAAAAGACAATCTCTTTAACAAGTGGTGCTTGGAAAGCTGGTCAACCACTAGTAAAAGAATGAAACTAGGACACTTTCTAACACCATACACAAATATAAACTCAAAATGGATTAAAGATCAAACAGAAACTATAAAACTCCTAGAGGAAAACATAGGCAAAACACTCTCTGACATAAATCACAGCAGGATCCTCTATGATCCACCTCTCAGAGTAATGGAAATAAAAGCAAAAATAAACAAATGGGACCTAATGAAACTTAAAAGCTTTTGCACAACAAAGGAAATTATAAGCAAGGTGAAAAGACAGCCCTCAGATTGGGAGAAAATAATAGCAAATGAAGCTACTGACAAAGAATTAATCTCTAAAATATACAAGAAGCTCCCGCAGCTCAATTCAAGAAAAATAAATGACCCAATCAAAAAATGGGCCAAAGAACTAAACAGACATTTCTCCAAAGAAGACATACAGATAGCTAACAAACACATAAAAAGATGTTCAACATCACTCATTATCAGAGAAATGCAAATCAAAACCACAATGAGGTACCATTACACGCCAGTCAGGATGGCTGCTATCCAAAAGTCTACAAGCAATAATTTCTGGAGAGGGTGTAGAGAAAAGGGAACCCTCTTACACTGTTGGTGGGAATGCAAACTAGTACAGCCGCTATGGAGAACAATGTGGAGATTCCTTAAAAAAATTGGAAATAGAACTGCCATATGACCCAGCAATCCCACTTCTGGGCATACACACCAAGGAAACCAGATCTGAAAGAGATACGTGCACCCCAATGTTCATCACAGCACTGTTTATAACAGCCAGGACATGGAAGCAACCTAGATGTCCATCAGCAGACGAGTGGATAAGGAATCTATGGTACATATACACCATGGAATATTACTCAGCCATTAAAAAGAATTCATTTGAATCAGTTCTAATGAGATGGATGAAACTGGAGCCCATTATACAGAGTGAAATAAGCCAGAAAGATAAAGACCAATACAATATACTAATGCATAGATATATATGGAATTTTAAAATATGGTAACGATAACCCTATATACAAAACAGAAAAAGAGACACAGATGTACAGAACAGACTTTGGGACTCTGTGGGAGAAGGCAAGGGTGGGATGTTTTGAGAGAACAGCATCGAAACATGTATATTATCAAGGGTGAAACAGATCACCAGCCCAGGTTGGATGCAGGAGACAAGTGCTTGGGGCTGGTGCACTGGAAAGACCCAGAGGGATGGGATGGGGAGAGAGGCAGGAGGGGGGATCGGGATGGGGAACACATGTAAATCCATGGCTGATTCATGTCAATGTATGGCAAAAACCACTACAATATTGTAAAGTAATTAGCCTCCAACAAATAAAAATAAATGAAAAAAAAAATCACAATGAGGTACCATCTCACACCAGTGAGAATGGCTGCTATCCAAAAGTCTACAAACAATAAATGCTGGAGAGGGTGTGGAGAAAAGGGAACCCTCTTACACTGTTGGTGGAATGCAAACTAGTACAGCCACTATGGAAAACAGTGTGGAGATTCCTTAAAAAACTGGAAACAGAATTGCCATACGACCCAGCAATCCTACTGCTGGGCATACACACTGAGGAAACCAGAATTGAAAGAGACACATGTACCTTAATGTTCATCGAAGCACTGTTTATAATAGCCAGGACATGGAAGTAACTTAGATGTCCACTGGCAGACGAATGGATAAGAAAGCTATGGTACATATACACAATGGAATATTACTCAGCCATTAAAAAGAATGAATTTGAATCAGTTCTAACGAGGTGGATGAAACTGGAGCCTATTATACAGAGTGAAGTAAGTCAGAAAGAAAAACACCAATACAGTATGCTTCAGTTGTGTCTGACTCTGTGAGAACCCCACAGAGAGTAGCCCACCAGGCTCCTCTGTCCCTGGGATTCTCCAGGCAAGAATATTGGAGTAGGTTGCCATTTCCTTCTCCAATGCGTGCATGCATGCATGGTAAGTCACTTCAGTCATGTCCAACTCTATGCGACCCCATGAACTATAGCCTACTAGGTTCCTCCATCCATGGGATTTTCCAGACAAGAGTACTGGAATGTGTTGCCATTTCCTTCTCCACCAATACAGTGTACTAACGCATATATATGGAATTTAGAAAGATGGTAATGATGACCCTATATGTGAGACAGCAGAAGAGACACAGACGTAAAGAACAGTCTTTTGGACTCTGTGGGAGAAGGCAAGGGTGGGCTTACTTGAGAAAATAGCACTGAAACAATATTATCATATGTGAAACAGATCGCCAGCCCAGGTTCGATGCATGAGGCAGGGTGCTCAGGGCCGGTGCATGGGGAAGACCCTAAGGGATGGGATGGGGAGGGAGATGGGAGGGGGGTTCAGGATAGAGAATATATGTTCGCCCATGGCTGATTCATGTCAATGTATGGCAAAAACCACTACAATTTTCTAAAGTAATTAGCCCCCAATTAAAATTAATTAATTAATTTTTTTTAAAAAGTCTTCTCCAACACCACAGCTCAAAAGCATCAATTCTTCAATACTCAGCCTTCTTTATGGGCCAACTCTCACATCCATACATGACTACTGGAAAAACCATAGCTTTGACTAAATGGACCTTTGTTGGCAAAGTAATGTCTCTGCTTTGGTGGCTGCACAGCGCTGGAGTAGCCATGACGAGATACCCTATGTCCAAGTAAGAGAAACCCAAGTAAGACAGTAGGCGCTGACAGAGGGCAGACAGACTGAAACCACAATAACAGAAAACTAGCTGATCTGATCACATGGACAACAGCTTGTCTAACTCAATGAAACTAAGCCATGCCATGTGGGGCCATGCAAGATAATCGGGTCATGGAGGAGAGGTCTGACAGAATGTGGTCCACTGGAGAAGTGAATGGCAAACCACTTCAGTATTCTTGCCTTGAGAACCCCATGAACAGAGTGAAAAGGCAAAAAGGTAGGACACTGAAAGATGAACTCCCCAGGTCGGTAGGTGCCCAACTTGCTACCGGAGATCAGTGGAGAAATAACTCCAGAAAGAATAAAGGGACCGAACCAAAGAAAAAACAACACACAGTTGTGGATGTGACTGGTGATAGAAGCAAGGTCTGATGCTGTAAAGAGCAATAATGCATAGGAACCTGGAATGTTAGGTCCATGAATCAAGGCAATTGGAAGTGGTCACACAGGATATGGCAAGAGTGAATGTCAACATTCTAGGAATCAGCAAACTCTGATGGACTGGAATGGGTGAATTTAACTCAGATGACCATTATATCTACTACTGTGGGCAAGAATCCCTTAGAAGAAATGGAGTAGCCATCATAGTCAACAAAAGAGTCCCAAATGCAGTACTTGGATGCAACCTCAAAAATGACAGAATGATCTCTGTTTGTTTCTAAGGCAAATCATTCAATATCACTGTAATCCAAGTCTATACCCCATCCAGTAATGCTGAAGAAGCTGAAATTGAATGGTTCTATGAAGACCTACAAGACCTTCTAGAACTAACACCCAAAAAAGATGTTATTTTCATTATAGGGAACTGGAATGCAGAAGTAGGAAGTCAAGAAACACCTGGAGTAACAGGTAAATTTGGCTTTGGAGTAAGGAATGAAGCAGGGCAAAGACTAATACAGTTTTTCAAGGAGAACACACCGATCATAGCAAACACCCTCTTTCAACAACACAAGAGAAGACTCTACACATGGACATCACCAGAGGGTCAACACTGAAATCAGATTGATTTTATTCTTTGCAACCAAGGATGGAGAAGCTCTGTAAAGTCAGCAAAAACAAGACCAGAAGCTGACTGTGGCTCAGATCATGAACTCAATAGTGCCAAATTCAGACTTAAATTGTTGAAAGTGGGGAAAACCACTAGACCGTTCAGGTATGACCTAAATCAAATCCCTTATGACTATACAGTGGAAGTGAGAAATAGATTTAAGGGACTAGATCTGATAGACAGAGTGCCTGATGAACTATGGACGGAGGTTCGTGACGTTGGACAGGAGACAGGTATCGAGACCATCCCCAAGAAAAAGAAATGCAAAAAAGCAAAATGGCTGTCTGAGGAGGCCTTACAAATAGCTGTGAAAAGAAGAGAAGTGAAAAGCAAAGGAGAAAAGGAAAGATATACCCATTTGAATGCAGAGTTCCAAAGAATAGCAAGGAGAGACAAGAAAGCCTTCCTCAGCGATCAGTGCAAAGAAATAGAGGAAAAGAATAGAAGGGGAAAGACTAGAGATCTCTTCAAGAAAATTAGAGATACCAATGGAACATTTCATGCAAAGATGGGCTCAGTAAAAGACAGAAATGGTAGGGACCTAACAGAAGCAGAAGATATTAAGAAGCGGTGGCAAGAATATACAGAAGAACTAAAAAAAGATCTTCATGACCCAGATAATCACAATGGTGTGCTCACTTACCTAGAGCCACACATCCTGGAATGTGAAGTCAAGTGGGCCTTAGGAAGCATCACTACGAACAAAGCTAGTGGAGGTGATTGAATTCCAGTTGAGCTATTTCAAATCTTAAAAGATGAAGCTGTGAAAGTACTGCACTCAACATATCAGCAAATTTGGAAAATTCAACAGGGGCCACAGGACTGGAAAACGTCAGTTTTCATTCCAGTCCCAAAGAAAGGCAATTTCAAAGAATGCTCAAACTACCACACATTTGCACTCATCTCACACGCTAGTAAAGTAATGCTCAAAATTCTCCAAGCTAGGTTTCAGCAATACATAAACCGTGAACTTCCAGATGTTCAAGCTGGTTTTAGAAAAGGCAGAGGAACCAGAGATAAAATTGCCAACATCCACTGGATCTCTGAAAAAGTAAGAGAATTCCAGAAAAACATCTACTTCTGCTCTATTGACTATGCCAAAGTCTTTGACTGTGTGGATCACAATAAACTGTGGAAAATTCTGAAAGAGATGGGAATACCAGACCACCTGACCTGCCTCTTGAGATACCTGTATGCAGATCAGGAAGCCACAGTTAGAACTGGACATGGAACAGCGCACTGGTTCCAAATAGGAAAAGGAGTACGTCAAGGCTGTGTATTGTCACCCTGCTTATTTAATGTATATGCAGAGTACATCATGAGAAACACTGGGCTGGATGAAGCACAAGCTGGAGTCAAGATTGCTGGGAGAAATATCAATAACCTCAGATATGCAGGTGACACCACCCCTATGGCAGAAAGTGAAGAACTAAAGAGCCTCTTGATGAAAGTGGAAGAGGAGAGTGGAAAAGTTGGTTTAAAGTGCTACATTCAGAAAACTAAGATCATGGTATCTGGTCCCATCAGTTCAGTTCAGTTCAGTCGCTCAGTCATTCTGACACTTTGCGACCCCATGAACCGCAGCATGCCAGGCTTCCCTGTCCATCACCAGCTCCCGGAGTTCACCCAAACTCATGTCCATTGAGCCAGTGATACCATCTAACCATCTCATCCTCTGTCGTCCCCTTCTCCTCCTACCTTCAATCTTTCCCAACATCAGGGTCTTTTCCAATGAGTCAGCTCTTCGCATCATGTGGTCAAAATACTGGAGTTTCAGCTTTAACATCAGTCCTTCCAATGAACACCCAGGACCAATTTCCCTTGGGATAGACTGGTTGGATTTCCTTGCAGTCCAAGGGAATCACTTCATCGCAAATAGATGGGGAAATACTGGAAACAGTGGCTGACTTTATTTTGGGGGGCTCCAAAATCACTGCAGATGGTGATTGCAACCATGAAATTAAAAGACACCTACTCCTTGGAAGGAAAGTTATGACCAAGCTAGACAGCATATTAAAAAGCAGAGACATTACTCTGTCAACAAAGGTCCATCTAGTCAAGGCTATGGTTTTTCCAATAGTTATGTATGGGTGTGAGAGTTGGACCATAAAGAAAGCTGAGTGCAGAAGAATTGATGCTTTGAGCTGTGGTGTTGGAGAAGACTCTTGAAAGTCCCTTGAACTACAAAGAGTTTCAAAGAGTCGGACACGAATGAGCAACTGAACTGAACTAGGTTGGTCATAGCTTTTCTTCCAAGGAGCTAGCGTCTTTTAATTTCATGGCTGCAGTCACCATCTGCAGTGACGTTGGAGCCCAAGAAAATAAAGTCTCTCATTGCTGCCATTGTTTCCCTATCTATTTGCCATGAAGTGATGGGACCAAATGCCATGATCTTAGTTTTTTGAATGTTGAGTTTTAAGCCAACTTTTTCACTCTCCTCTTTCACCTTCATCAAGAGGCTGTTTAGTTTTTCTTCACTTTCTACCATAAGGGTGGTGTTATCCCCATATCTTAGGTTACTGATATTTCTCCTGGCAATCTTGATTCCAGCTTGCACTTCATCCAGCCTGGCATTTCGCATGATGTCCTCTGCATATAAGTTGAATAAGCAGGGTGACAGTATACAGCCTTGACATACTCCTTTCCCTATTTGGAACCAGTCTGTTGTTTCATGTTTGTTTCTAACTGTTGCTTCTTTACCTGCATACAGGTTTCTCAGGAAGCAGATAAGGTGGTCTGATATCCCCATCTCTTGAAGAATTTCCCACATGTTGTGATACACATAATCAAAGGCTTTAGCATAGTCAAGAAGCAGAAGTAGATGTTTTTCTGGAATTCTCTTGCTTTTTCTATGATCCGTTGAAGGTTGGCAATTTGATCTCTGATTCCTCTGCCTTTTCTAAATCCAGCTTGAACATTTGGAAGCTCTTGGTTCACGTGCTGTTGAAGCCTCGCTTGGAGAATTTTGAGCATTATTTTGCTAGCGTGTGAGATGAGTGCAATTGCACAGTAGTTTGAGCATTCTTTGGTATTGGAAGGAAAATTTACCTTTTCCAGTCTTGTGGCTACTGCTGAGTTTTCCAAATTTGTTGGCACATTGAGTTCAACCCCTTAACAGCATCATCTTTTAGAATTTGATATAGCTCAGCTGGAATTCCATCACCCTCACTAGCTTTTTTGTAGTGATGCTTACTAAAGCCCACTTGACTTCACACTCTAAGATGTCTGGTTCTAGGTGAGTGATCACACCATTGTGGTTATCTGGGTCATGCAGATCTTTTTTGTATAGTTCTTCTGTGTATTCTTGCCACCTCTTCTTAATATCTTCTGCTTCTGTTAGGTCCATACAGTTTCTGTCCTTTATTGTGCCCATCTTTGCATGAATTGTCCCTTGGTATCTCTAATTTTCTTGAAGAGATCTCTAGTCTTTCTGCTTATATTGTTTTCCTCTGTTTCTTTGTATTGTTCACTTAGGAAGGCTTTCTTATCTCTCCTTGCTATTCTTTGGAACTCTGCATTCAGATGGTTATATCTTTCCTTTTCTCCTTTGCCTTTCGCTTCTCTTCTTTTCTCAGCTATTTGTAAGGTGTCCTCAAACAACCATTTGCCTTTTTGCATTTTTTTTCTTGGGGATGGTCTTGATCACTGCCTCCTGTACAATGTTATGAACCCTGTCCATTGTTCTTCAGGCACTCTATCAGATCTAATCCTTTGAATCTATTTCTCACTTCCACTGTATAGTCATAAGGGATTTGATTTAGGTCATACATGAATGGCCTAGTGGTTTTCCCTACTTTCTTCATTTAAGTCTGAATTTAGTAATAAGGATTTATTATCCTTAAGTTAGTAAATAACAAGGATAGATAGATATTAAAATAGTTTTACATATTATTTATTCATATTATAATGATAAATTAGAAATATTTGAATATATAAAAATATGAATTTATAATGATTCAAAAGGAAGCAATTCATATTTCCAACATAAAATGTGAGTATATATTATAAGACTTGCTTATTTTTTAAAAACTTTTTATTTTGTATTGGGTTATAGCCAGTTAACAACATGTGATAGTTTCAAGTGAACAGCAAAGGGATTCAGCCACACATATACATGTATCCACTCTCCCACAAACTCCCCTCCCAATCAGGCTGCCATATAACATTGAGCAGAGTTTCCTGTACTGTACAGTAGATCCTTGCTGGTTGTCCATTTTAAATATAGCAGTGTATACATGCCCATCCCAAACTCCCTAACTATCCCTTCCCCTCAACCCTTGTTTATTTTGAATTGACATTGCAAAACAAATGTATTATTATGATATGTACATCAATATTTGTTTTTTCTTCTTTCAGTAAGAGTATATGCATTTCCAAGCATAGATGTTTCCTTGTTCTGTTTTGTAGAACTAAATAATAGATACAGAAATGGTAAGACAAGTAATTCTGGAGGAAAATTTCTGGAGGAGAAACAGGAATGACTTTTGTGCAGTGGTTGCTACATCTAGAAAAGCAAGCAGAAAGAGAAACCAGGAATTCATACAAAGTAACTGAATAGGGGATTTCCATGGCAGTAAGTAAGCCTGGTTAGGACTCCAGGCTTCCACTGCAGGGGGCACAGGTTCAATCCTTGGTATGAGAACTAAGATCCCACATACCTGTGGGGTAGGTCCAAAAAATAAAAATAGAAAGAGAACTCCTAATGTGCTACAAAGTTATAAATTAGTCAAACATACTAAGCAAAAGAGCTAACAAGAAAGACTCCCTTATACTCTAGAAGATAAGACCCTAACATCAAAGGACAGACTTTGAAAATATAAGAAATGCATGACTTTGGAATAATGCTAACAGATGAATTCAATGAGTTACGTAGCATTTAGCCAGTAAGATAGTTGTATATATATGATCTTTCTGGAAGAAATGTCTGGTTGCAAAAAGGGGGGGGGGAGGATGTGAAAAGCACAAGATCAAAATAGACTGATGTCACAAGTGAAATTTAAGAATAAAACAGCTATCAGATTCTGGTTCAAGACAGTGTTATAAGAGGCTCCTGAACACACTTCCTTCCATGGACACACCAAATCTACAGCTACACATGCAATGACTCACTCTGAAAGAAATCTAGAAACAAGCTTAGTGACTCCTACATATCAAGCAAACATGAAAAAAACATCAAAATGGGTAGGACCATGGTTGACATATTGTCAATCTCTAAGGAAAACAAACTCTGGAGTCATGATTCAGCAGGAGAATGTTCACACCTTGGTCAGACTTGAAATCAGACAAGTAATAGCACTGAGAGCCTTGATAACATGTGTGTAGGTACAGAGAGCTGCCAAAGGAATGGCTTGAAAAAAGGATAGGTACAAGTACAGATCACATCAGTCATGTCTGACTCTGCAACCCTATGGACCGTAGCCTGCCAGGCTCCTCTGTTCATGAGATTCTCCAGGCATGAATACTGGAGTGGGTTGCCATACACTCCTCCAAGGGATCTTCCTGACCGAGAGATCAAACCCATGTCTCCTGCATCTCCTTCACTGGCAGATGGGTTCTTTACCATTAGCACTACCAGGGAAGCCCTAGAAAGGATAGGATTGTGGGTCAAATGAATAGTTTCCAGCACAGGGTCCAAAATCCAGCATGAAACCAGAGCCAGACTCATGGGCACAAAGCCTGAGGCAGAAACCTAATCATATTAAATGGATGAAAAATGGGTGTATTGGAAAGGGTATTATGATCATAAGGTAAAGGTTTTAAAAAGTCATAGATGTTGCAAGTAACTTATACTGTAGACATTAGGCTTTTTGGCAGCAAAATTGATTTCAACCCTACAAATCAGAGGAGCTGGTGTCCTTTATGATTTTACAAGTCATCTCAGAAGTTGAGAAATACTGAGTCTGTAGGACATTGACATTGGCAAATAAAATTGGAAAAGGCTGAAGAGAGGAGTGGCTGACAAGTGTGGGTGCTCTGTAGACTGATTCCTAAGACGGTCTTAAAGGTTTTCTCTGATTCATTATCCAAATCTTTTGTTTAGTATGTCTGACACACCAACACTCCTGACAGTGTATGTCAAAACTTGGACTTTATCCCTAAGGACAATTCTGGCCTTTCTTTTCCCCTTCCTCAACGAGGGACCATGAAAACAAAATTAAGCAAATTATTTCAAGGAACTCTGAAAACTATCATGGGCCATGCCAGTGTAAGTTGTGTTGTATGAGTGGGCACCATCTTTGTTGTTATTACTGTGTAAGAAAGCAGTTTCTTTTGCACAAATGTTCTTAAACTGAAATCATGCAAATGAGACCAAAATGCAGGATCACTCAAGCTATTTGGAAGTAAAAAGCCAACCAAGACTAATGTTTAAAATTCATGAGTTGAATCAATGCTATAAAACCTCAAATTAGCATGTTGGTGGCATGCTCAAGTCACTGGGCAGCTCTGCACATCTTCAGGAAAGAAGAATTAGACTTCTCAACGATTGAAAAAGAGGTATAAATGTACATCATTTAAAGGAGGACAACAGGTATTCATTACAGACTAACAAACTCCATTTCAATGATGGTCAATTAAGCAAAGCAGTATTAGGTATTTTAAAATTAGCTTCCAAAAAGGATTCATATTGGTTTGGAAAATTTAAACAAAGGCATCTTATTCAAGACTCTGTTTTGAAGAAGATAGCCATTATAAACAAGGGAATGAAGCAAATTTGGCTTGTCTTACAGACTAGTTATAGCAGCTCAAAACCATATGTCCCTGTTGGTGGAAATGTGAATTGATATAACCACAATGAAAGACAGTATGGAGATTCCTTAAAAAACTAGGAATAAAACCACCATATGACCCAGCAATCCCAATCCTAGGTATATACCCTGAGGAAACCAAAATTGAAAAAGACACATGTATCTCATTGTTCATTGCAGCACTATTTACAATAGCTAGAACATGGAAGTAAACTATGTCCATCAACAGATGAATGGATAAAGAAATTGTGGTACACAATGGAATATTACTCAGCCATAAAAGGGAATGCATTTGAGTCAGTTCTAATGAGATGGATGAACCTAGAGCCTAATACACAGAGTGAGGTAAGTCAGAAAGAGAAAGATTATAAGCCAGAAAGATAAAGAACATTACAGCATACTAACACATATATATGGAATTTGAGAAAGATGGTAACGATAACCCTATATGCAAAACAGAAAAAGAGACACAGAAATACAGAACAGACTTTTGAACTCTGTGGGAGAATGTGAGGGTGGGATATTTCAAAAGAACAGCATGTGTACTATCTATGGTGAAACAGATCACCAGCCCAGGTGGGATGCATGAGACAAGTGCTCGGGCCTGGTGCACTGGGAAGACCCAGAGGAATAGGGTGGAGAGGGAGGTGGGGGGGGGGGATCGGGATAGGGAATACGTGTAAATCTATGGCTGATTCATATCAATGTATGACAAAACCCACTGAAATGTAAAAAAAAAAAAAAAGAAAGAAAATTTTTCTTTAAGGCCTCTTAACACTAAAATTGGAAGACAAGTTAATTAAAAGGTTTCTTGTGTTGGTGGTATTCAAAAAAAATAAAAATAAAAAAATAAAAAAAAAAGAAAGAGAAAGATAAATATTGTATACTAGCACATATATACAGAATCTAGAAAAATGTTTCTGAAGAATTTATTTGCAGGGCAGCAGTGGAGAAACAGACATAGAGAACAGACTTATGGACATGGGGAGAGGGGAGGAGAGGGTGAGATGTATGGAAAGAGTAACATGGAAACTTACATTACCATATGTGAAATAGATAGCCAACAGGAATTTGCTGTATGGCTCAGGAAACTCAAACTGGGGCTCCATACCAACCTAGAGAGGTGGGATGGGGAGGGAGATGGGAGGGAGGTTCAAAAGGGAGAGGATATGTGTATACCTGCGGCTGATTCATGTTGAGGTTTGACAGAAAACAACAAACTTCTGTAAAGCAATTATCCTTCAATTAAAAAATAAATTTAAAAAATGTGCCCTCCACATTAATGAAGAAGCTAGACTGTGTCAACAGTTTCTAAAGTTGAAAATACTTCAGGGATTCTCAAACAACAAAATGCTTTATTTAAAAACACACACAAAGATTTAGACTGCTACAGAGAGTTTGTGGGGAAAGATTTTTTAAGTCCTTTGGTTGAAAAAAAGTTAATATAAGTAACCCAAGCAGTGCACCTGGGAGAATATGAGTACCAGCTCATGGCAGCTGTAATAACCTTGGAACATTATTTTTAAATGCCTCTAAAGCAGTGATAGTTCACATTAATTCATTAGACCAGGGATTATCCTAAGTACTGAACAGAAATTAACTTCCATGATCTTCACAAAACAAAGTATGTACTATTATCTTCCCACCATTACAAATAACACACCCATGTCTTTGAAAAGTTAAAAATTTGCCAGAGCTCCCACAGAGAGTATGCTAGCATTCAGATCTAGGTAATATGGCATGAAGCCCATACTGTTAACTACTGAATTATAGCCCTCTGAGAAAAGGACATTTCATCATGTAAAAAGCCACTGATTAACATCAACTGACAGAAAAATTAAAAACATAGCCTAACAGGGAGTAAGACTGTACCTAGTATGGAAATATGACTGGACCATACTCAAAAAGGAGTCAGCAAGAGGAAGGAAAAGAAACAATGCATACCCACTACAGTGGTGATGAAACCAGCATGGACAAACAGAAATGAAAACCACAGCAGCAATCCAGTGTTCAGTGGAGACCTGCAGCTTCCTCTTTTGATGGAGCAAGTAAAGAACACGCTGATCTATGGCAACAGGTTTCTTAGAGTCAGACGGTCCAGAGTAAACTAGAGGTGATATCTTGTGTTTTGTTTTTGTTTTTGTTTTTTTGTAATTGTATCTTTCTAATTAAAGGATAATTGCTTCACAATATTGTGTTGGTTTCTACCAAACATCAACATGAATCAGCCATAGGTTTACCTATGTCCCCTCCCACTTGAACAACTCTCCCACCTCCCTCCCCACCCCACCCCTCCAGGTTGTTTACATTTCCATGATGATTAGTGATGTTGAGTATCTTTTCATGTGTCTATTAGCCATCTGTGTGTCTTCTTTAAAAAATATCTATTTTAAAAAAATAAAAATAAAAAATATCTATTTAGGTCCTCTGCTTATTTTTTGAGTTGGTTTCTTCAATGTTGAGTTTCATGAGTTCTGTGTACATTTTGCATATTAATCCTTTATCAGATAAAAATTTTCCAAATTTCTGCCTTTATGTCTTGTTGATAGTTTCCTTCACCATACAAAAGCTTTTTTGTTTGATATATTCTCATTGTTTATTTTTGTTTCCCTTGCTTAAAAAGGCATGTCAAAAATATAATGTCAACCAATATTAAAGAGCATATTGCCTATATTTTCCTCAAGGAGTTTTTATGGTGCCAGGTCTTATATTTAAGCCTTTGGTTCACATTTTGAGTTTATTTTTTGTACATGGTTTTTTTGTACATATTGCTGCACTCATTATGCCAGCAAATTTGGAAAACTCAGCAGTGGCCACAGGGCTGGAAAAGGTCAGTTTTCATTCCAATCTCAAAGAAAGGCAATGCCAAAGGATGCTCAAGTTCAGTTCAATCGCTCAGTCGTGTCTGACTCTTTGTGACCCCATGGATTGCAGCACACCAGCCCTCCTTGTTCGTCACCAACTCATGGAGTTTACTCAAACTCATGTCCACTCAGTTGGTGATGCCATCCAACCATCTCATCCTCTGTTGTCCCCTTTTCCTCCACCTTCAGTCTTTCCCAGCATCAGGGTCTTTTCAAATGAGTCAGTTCTTCAAATCAGGTGGCCAAAGTATTGGAGTTTCAGCTTCAGCATCAGTCCGTCCAATGAATATTCAGGACTGATTTCCTTTAGGATGAACTGGTTGGATCTCCTTGCTGTCCAAGGGGCTCTCAAGAGTCTTCTCCAACACCACAGTTCAAAACAATCAATTCTTCAGTGCTCAGCTTTCTTTATAGTCCAACTCTCATATTCATACATGACTACTGGAAAAACCATAGCCTTGACTAGATGGACCTCTGTTGGCAAAGTAACATCTCTGCTTTTTCATATGCTGTCTAGTTTGGTCATAACTTTCCTTCCAAGGAGCAAGCATCTTTTAATTTCATGGCTGCAGTCACCATCTGCAGTGATTTTGGAGCCCAAAAAAGTAAAGTCTGCCACAGTTTCCACTGTTTCCCCATCTATTTCCCATGAAGTGATGGGACCAGATGCCATGGTCTTAGTTTTCTGAATGTTGAGCTTTAAGCCAGCTTTTTCACTCTCCTCTTTCACTTCAGTCAAGAGGTTCATTAGTTCTTCTTTGCTTTCTACCATGAGAATGCTCAAACTAGCACACAATTACAATCATCTCACATCCTAGCAAAGTAATGTTCAAAATTCTCCAAGCCAGGCTTCAACAATACGTGAACTATGAACTTCCAGATGTTCAAACTAGATTTAGAAGAGGCAGAGGAACCAGAGATCAAACTGCCAACATCTGTTGGGTCATCAAAAAAGCAAGAGAGTTCTATGAAAACATCAAATTCTGCTTTATTGACTATGCCAAAGCCTTTGACTGTGTGGATCACAGTAAACTGTGGAAAATTCTTCAAGAGTTGGGAATACCAGACCACCTGCCTGCTTATTGAGAAATCTGTATGCAGGTCAGGACACAGTTAGAACTGGACATGGAGTAACAGACTGGTTCCAAATAGGGACAGGAGTATGTCAATGCTGTATATTGTAACCCTGCTTATTTAACTTATATGCAGAGTACATCATGAGAAACACTGGGCTGGCTGAAGCACAAGCTGGAATCAAGACTGCCAGAATATCAGTAACCTCAGATATGCAGATGACACCACCCTTATGGCAGAAAGTGAAGAACTAAGAGTCCCTTGATGAAAGTGAAAGAGGAGAGTGAAAAAGTTGGCTTAAAACTCAACATTCAGAAAACTAAGATCATGGTATCTGGTTCCATCATTTCATGGCAAATAGATTGGGAAACAATGGAAACAGTGACAGACTTAATTTTGGAGGGCTCCAAAATCACTGCAGATGGTGATTGCAGCCATGAAATTAAAAGACACTTACTCCTTGGAAGAAAAGTTATGACCAACCTAGACAGCTTATTAAAAAGCAGAGATATTACTTTGCCAACAAAGGTCCATCTAGTCAAGGCTATGGTTCTTCCAGTAGTCATGTATGGACATGAGAGTTGGACTATAAAGAAAGCTGAGTGCTGAAGAATTGATGGTTTTAAACTGTGGTGTTGGAGAAGACTCTTGACAGTCCCTTGGACAGCAAGGAGATCCAATCTGTCCATCCTAAAGGAAATCAGTCCGGGGTGTTCATTGGAAGGACTGATGCTGAGGCTGAAACTCCAATACTTTGGCCACCTGATGCAAAGAACTGACTCGTTTGAAAAGATCCTGATGTTGGGAAAGATTGAAGGTGGGAGGAGAAGGGGACGACAGAGGATGAGATGGTTGGGTGGCATCACCGACTCAGTGGACATGAGTTTGAGTAAACTCTGGGAGTTGGTGATGGACAGGGAGGCTTGGTATGCTGCAGTCCATGGGGTCACAAAGAGTTGGACATGACTGAGCAATTGAACTGAACTGAACATGGTGTGAGAATGTAGTCCAGTTTGATTCTTTTGCATATAGTGATCCAGTTTCCCCAACAACATTTACTAAAGAGACTTGTCTTTTCTCATTGTATGCTATTGCCTCTTTTGTTTAGATTAATTGACCATATAAGCATGGGTTCATTTCTGGGCTTTCTGTTCTTTTCCATTGATTTCTGTGTTTGTTTTTATGCTAATATCCTACTGTTTTGATTACTATAATTTTTTAATAGAGTTTGAAATCAGGGAGATTTGTACCACCCTTTTTTCTCAAGACTGTTTTGGCTATTCAGAGTCTTTTGTGCTTCCATACCAATTTTTGAGCTATTTGTTCTAGTTTTATGAAAAATATCATTGGCATTTCGATAGGGTTTGTATTCAATCTGTAGATTGCCCTGGGCATTATGGTCATTTTAACAATGGCTATTCTTCCAATTCATGATCACAGCATATCTTTTCATCTGCTTGCGTCACCTTCAATTTCTTTCATCAGTTATCTTACAGCTTTCTGAGCACAGGTCTTTTACCTCCTTGGTTAGATTTATTGCTGTGGACTGTAGCCTGTCAGGCTCCTCTGTTCATGGAATTCTCCAGGCAAGAATACTGGAGTGGGTAGCCATTCCCTTTTTCAGGGAACCTTCCTGACCCAGGGATCAACCAAGGGATCAAACCCAGGTCTCCTTCATTGCAGGCAGATTCTTTACCATCTGAGCCTCCAGAGAAGGGTATATTATAATTATAAGGATCCCAAGGGTCAATCCAGCCACAGCATTAGTTCAGAAAGGGGAGAAGTCTGTAGGGACTTGCCATGGCCCCAGGTGAATGTCCCTAGGCATTTCTAGCCAATAGCATTGCTATCAATAGGCAAAGACCAGAAAAAAACAGGAAGTAAAGCGAGGAAATTTGTTGAGAACGATTCTTTGATTTATTATTTGAACTCCTGTTTACATGTTGATTGAAGCCATTTACTGAAATGGGAGCACTAGAAAAAGCAGTTTTTAGTAAAATCTAGGGCATTCAACATGTTAAGCTTGAAATGTTTGTTTAAGATCTTCAAATAAGGGAACTTTATTCAATATTCTGTAATAATCTACATGGGAACAGAATCTAAAAAGAATGACTATATGTATAACTAAATCACTTTGCAGTACACTTAAAACATTATAACAAAATATTATACACCAACTGTGCTGTTTAGTCACTGACTCTTATAGTATCTGATTCTTGTGACCTTCATGGACTGTAGCCTGCCAGTCTCCTCTGTCCATGGGATTTCCAGGCAAGCATATTGGAGTGGGTTCCCATTTCTTACTCCAGGGTATCTCCAGCCATTCCCCAGTGGCTCAGTGGTAAAGAATCAGCCTGCAATGCAGGAGACCTGCAGAAGGTGCAAGTTTGATCCCTGGGTAAGTCAACTATACTACAATACTGGAATGGGTAGCCTTTCCCTTCTCCAGAGGATCTACCCAACCCAGGGGTTGAACCCAGGTCTCCCGCATTGCAGGAGGATTCTTTACCAACTGAGCCACTAGGGAAGCCCAAGAATACTGGAGTGGGTAGCCTGTCCCTTCTCCAGCTGATCTTCCTGACCCAGATATCAACCGGGGTTTCCTGCATCACAGGTGGATTCTTTACCAGCTGAGCTATCAGGGAAGCTGCCACAATATAAATAAAAATTAAATTTAAAATAAATTTTTTTAAAAAGATCTCCAAATCAGACAGCAAGACCTACTCATTTGGAACTCAGAATGAAGAGTCAGTTGAACAGAAATTTAAACATTAGAACAGAAAGTTTGATTAGTCCTAGCAAAATTATGTATTTCAGTAGGATTACATTTCACAAGCAAGGCATATAAAAATTTTCCATTAGGCAGACTTTTGAAGAGTCACTAGGAAAGAGGAAGGGGGTTTGTTCCTTTACACTATGTTATGTCTTTGTTAGACTACAGAACGTCATGTTCTTACAAACCACCAGAACACAACCACCCCCTCACAGATCACTTTACCCCTGTTCTTCCACATGCACTCTCATTCATGTGCCTTAAGAATACAATTTGCCATCATGATTCCAGCCACTTAATACTAACTTACTCCTTTTGAGAGTTTCTGAAATTTCCTGACTACTACTAACTACAAAGAATCATAAGAGCTAATGTAACAGACAAGAGAAATTTTTAATGCTTTGAGATATCCTGAATTTCTTACAATAAAAACTATCTCTTTGTGTTTTGGAAAACACAGGCACAGATCTTCCAATTCCTCACTTCATTTCATCCCTCTTTTCACTCTTTTTTTTTTTAATGTGTGGGTACTCAACTCAGTCTGATTTTTCTGTATTTCTTAGTCAAATATGGATTTTCTAATCTACTTCCCCTTGATTAATGAAATACATATTCTTAAACCCTTCTTTCTCTATCACTTGACCTTGAAACACTAAAATGGAGCTAACTTTAGTGATGATGTTGGGTTTGTTCTTTTTTTTTTTTTTTGAATTACACTAACATTTGAGGTTGCTTTTATTTTTAACATTCAAGAAAATTTCAGGTTATCTAAACCAACAAGTTCCATATTCATATAAGGAGGCAGGTTGTGTTGTGTTCTCTCGCCCTTATCTGATTTTTTTATCATCACATCAGAAAACAGATATTTAAATCATCTGAGAAATAACAAAACAAAGTGATGAGAAATCTTTAATGTCTCTCAAAATAGAAAATCTTAGATGCCATCTTGAATCATGCTGCATGTTTTTCTTATCTTCCCAATTGCTCATAAATCTGAGTTATTTTTCTAATTTCATGTTTCCTTAGCCTATTATTGTATATGATTTCTATTTTAGTCTTAAAATCATCTAGCTTCACAATTCTTTCACTTTCTTGGGCACTTACTTTATAGAACATTACTCTTGAAATCAACATCAATTCCTAAATCCCCATTCTCGGTTTTACTTCAACTCTCCTATCTGGAACTATTATAAAAAGAAAATACAACCTCACTTCCACTTTGAAGTTATTCTTCTAGAAACACTAGTATGCACACTTGTAGTGAGGCATATGGAATCTCTTAGGTCTGTTTCCCTGAAGCTTTTACCCAGGAAATCTGGATTTATTCAGAGAAGCTAGACCTTAGCCATTTTACTCTGAAAGACTAGGAAACTTTAGATGTGAAATTAATCTCAAAGGAAGTAGTATTGTTAAAGGCTAATTTTTATTCAAGGGGAGAAAAAATTTCTAGAATCTGCATCTGTCATAACAAAAATTACTCAAATTTGGGACTTCCTTCGTGGTCCATTGGCTCAGACTCTGAGCTCCCAGTGTAGAGGGCCTAGATTCGATCCCTGGTCAGAAAATTTGAGCCTGCATGCTGCAACTAAAGAGCCACATGATGTAACAAAGATCAAAGATCCCACATGCCACAACTAAGACTCAGCACAGCCAGATAAATAAGTATTTTTTAAGTTATTCAAATTTCTTTAAAATCCAGATGAAATGTATGCTCTAACTTCCCAGTCCTTTCCCTGGTTGTTCAGCCCTCTGTAGGCTCTTGCCTCCTTTTTCCAGAGACCTTGAATCCAAGTCAATCCAGGCTCAATTTAGACAAGCTGCTTTTTCTCACATTACAGCATTTTCATCATAATGAAGAAAAAGAACATAATTCCTATTCTGCAACATTTGTGTATGAATGTACCCATTAAAAAGTTTAACACAGTATTAAATAATTAGATAATTTTTTAAAGAACTTTATATACATGCAAAACTTCTTTGTGGGATATGACATAATAATTTATAAAAAGATGTACATAATAAGATATATTGATATATTTGGTCTTCAACCTTCATTCATGACTCACACACCCAAAGTGCTTATAATTTCCTGAGTGATTAGAGCAATAGAAACATCTTTTGTTACACTTGTTTTTGTCCTTGGTTTCTAATATAGCTCAGAGCAATAAACATAAAATGGGTGTCTTTTATTAATTTTTTTTAATGTATATGTGTTATTGAGTACCTTAACAATTCACCTGAAACTATCACATCATTGTTAATCAGCCATACCCCAATACAAAATAAAAAGTTTACAAAAGAAAATTGAAAAGAAAATTTTAAAACCTTTTCAACCACACCTGAGTTTATGCTAATGAGATAACTTTTGGAATGTCCCTATATAACCTATGGATAGAGGCTGATTAACAAGGGGACCAACCATATAATTAGAATGCTGACACTTACAGCCCCACTCCCCATCCTCCAGGGAAGGGAAAAGGATTGGAGGTTGAATTAATCACCAATGACTGATAATCAGTCATTCTATTGATACATGATGAAGCCTCAGAAAACCCCAAAAGGACAGGGTTCAGAGAGCTTCCAGGTCAGTGAAGAAGAATACTTCCATGTGCCAGGACAGTAAGGCATCATCCCAAACTTCATGGCAACAGAAGTTCCTGTGCTCAGGAGACTTTCAGATCTCATTCTATGTATGTCTTCATCTGGCTGCTAATTCTTCTGCTTTAATAGCCTTTGTAATAAACTAGGAATCTCAAAAGTAAAAGGCTTCCCAGGTGGCTCAGTGGTAAAGAATCTGCCTGCCAATCCAGGAGATGCAGGAGACTTGAGTTGGATTCCAGGAAGGCCCTCTGGAGGAGGAAATGACAACCCACTCCAGTATTCTTGTCTGGAGAATCTCATGGGCAGAGAAGTCTGGTGGGCTACATTCTATGGGGTTGCAGAGTCGGATACCACTAAGTGACTAACCACGCGTGCACACACTAGTAAGTAAACTGCTTTCCTGAGTTCTGTGAGCTGTGCTAGCAAATTAAACAAACTGATAAATTAAAAATGAATACAAAATAGATGGTTTTCTAAAAGATAAAAATTATTGGAAATGACTAAGAAGAATCAGAAATCCTAAGCCTCAAAATCATAGAGAAAAGGGAAAATGTGGTAAAAAAAAAAAAAAAAAATCCTCTTAAATAGACAGGATTTCTGAGAACTTCATGGGCAAATTTAACCAAATTTTTAAGAAGTATATATATACCTATATGCTACAGTCTGAATGCTTGTGTCCCTCAAAAATTTACGTGTTGAAATCCTAATGCCCGAAGTTGGTGGAATTAGGTGGTGAGGCCTTTGGGGGGTGCTTATGTCACGAGGACAGGGCCGTCGAGAACGCGACTCATAAAAATAAAAAAGAATGAGACTTGTGCCTTATAAAAGAAGTTCAAGAAAATCCCTAAACTTTCCCTTCCATCCTGGGAAGAGGCAGGATGAGGGTTGTCACCAATCATGATCATGCCTTGACTCAGACTTCCCAGCTCCAGAACTTTGAGAAATACATTTTCTGTTGTTTATAAGCTACCCAGTGTCCAATGTTTTGTTACAGCATTCCAAACATGCAAAGACACTATAATACAGGTAAATTTAATCAAATGGTTCAGAAAATAGAAAAGGAAGAAGAGCATTCTGACTCATTCTACAAAGTAGACACAAACTGATTTCAAACTTGCAGAGTGCATACACATAAAAACTGTGGGTCTTCCCACTTACAGATACAAATGCTTAGAGCAAACTTTACAATGTATTTAAAGAATGCTGTATTCCAACTATGTTAGACCTAGTCTCTCAGCCCTCAGCATCCACTCCTACCTCCTTCATCATACCTACCATTGCTTCAGAGAATAGAAAGCTATGAATGACATTTTCCAGACTCCCTTTTATTTTCTTGATGCAAAATTGTAAACACCAATTAAATTCAACAGTGTGTGAGACTTGGGAGTAAAAGTGAAGCAGGAGCTAGCTTTCTATTGATAATAAAGGTCATAAATTGTGAATTTCCAGATACAATTGTGGCTAGACTGAGTATTCCTGTGTCCAGCCCCAGGCCCTTATGGGTGAAAAGAAAATTGTGATGGGACTTCCCTGGTGGTCCAGTGGTTTAGACTGCCTTCCAATGCAGGAGGTGCAGCTTTGATCCCTGTTCAGGATGCAAATTTCCCATGGACAAAAAGTCAAAGCATAAAACAAACAATATTATTACAAATTCAATAAAGACTTTAAAAAGAAGAGAAAATCGTGATGATGGTGGCATGGAGGCAAAACTCTCTGGATGTTGCAGACACTGGGATCACTGTTACTGCAGTATGACCTTGACCTCAAGGGCATCATTCAAGAATCACCAACTCGGAGAGATATAGAAGCTAAAAGAGGCCAGGCCCCACCATTGCTCTGGAGAGGCAATGGACATCTCAAATGAACAAGTATTGGACAGTAAGAGTCAATCCCCATGAACAGTATCTTTTATCACAGGTTTCTTCTGTGGAATAGCTGAATTTGTGGTTTTGTTTTTCAGAACTCTGCTTCAGCAAGATATGAAAAAAAGATGAGGTTATGGAAGCTCATCCAATTCCAGATATGATGAAGGGAGAGGGCCACCAGGAAACTACCCCCTGTCCCCAGAAGAATGGGTTGAATTTATCACTTAGCCACCTGCTCGGCCCTAATCCTCCTTCAATGGCCAGTGGATGAGGAAGGTGCGTGTCTGCATTAAGAAGCAGACAAGTGGACATGAACTTTCATGGTAGAAGGAAACCAGCAAGAAACGGAATGCCGACCATGCTGGACAAGCTAGATGAACATGTGCATCTAAACAAGAGTGTTCTGTGTCCTCGCATTTGAATGAGGTTGTGCTGGGAATTCCCTCTGCAGGGATCTGGCAGGACTGACATGCAGTTCTCTAAATGCACATGTTTGTCTCATCTTTTTTGTCATTTATTAAAGTACTAACACACTTTATATTAATTAAAATACTAATTAATTGACATACTATTAATAAAATACTAATTGATACACTATTATTTAAAGTACTAATATACTATATACTATAATCTCACCTTTATATAATTAAAAAACAAAACACTCCAAATGTGAAGAAAAGTAAAATGCTGTGTATTGAGTGCTGCTAGTATCACTGTTTTCAACTTCGGATATACTGTTCATGGTTTTTTACTGTTGTTATTCTCATTTATAAATATATCACGCTGTATTTACTAAAAGGAAAGAAAGAATCCCCAACTCTCATTAATTTAGTCTCCAATCATTTTTCATATTTAAACTTTAGGTGCACAAAAAAATGTTAATTATAACTTGAGATCCCTAGTACACTAGCCTCTTGACATTCTTGTTTTCTTGTGTTTGATGTTTATTATATGAATATCATTAGCCAATATAAAAGCTAGAACTTTATAACATGTCTATGTGCTCCTGCCAATCCTGCCTCCTGCCTACCATACAAATGTCACCATTATATTGAGCTTTGATTATCAAACTCTTAATTTGTTTTCACTTTTACCATATATGTGCCTAAACAATGCAAGCATACTGACTAAAGTTGGCGGCTCAGAGGTAAAGAACTCGTCTGCCAATGTAAGAGACGTGGGTTTGACCCCTGGGTAAGAAGATCCCCTAGAGAAGGCAATGGCAACTCAATCCAGTATTCTTGCCTGGAAAATCCCCTGGACAGAGGAACCTGGTGAGCAGTCCATGGAGTCACACGTCAGACACGAATTTGTGACTAAGCAGGCACACACGGATTAACGTTATCCCCACAAAACAACTCTTTATTTTAATATCCACATTTCATAGACCCTAGATTTCTCTTAATACAGAATTTGTTGGATGATGTTTATAAATGAAAAATGTAGATATATGTACTTCCCAATGTGGTAGTACCAATATAAATTCAAATCAGTAAAGTGTAAGAGATCTCATTTATCTATATCTCCAACACTTGGTATTACCTATTTATTAGTTTTTGCCATTAAAATGGGTATGAAATATTATATTACTATGATCTTGACTTGCAGTTCTCAAGTCATGAGTGAAGCTGAGCATCTCTAAAAATACAGCTTATTAGGTTATGTACTTCCTCTTCCATGAAGTGCTTTTCAATTATTTTTCCCAATTTTTGTCTTTCTAATTATTTCATGACAGTTGTTTATAGGTTCTTGGTATTACTACTGTGTTCATTAAAAGTAATTGAAATATCTTCTCCCAGCTCAGTTTTCAAAAATTTTTAATTTAAAAACACTATAAAGTGTTTTGATAAACACAAGTTCATAAAGAATCTGCCTGCCAAAAAAAAAAAAAGAATCTGCCTGCCAGTGCAAAAGATATGAGTTCAATCCTAGATCTGGAAGATCCCTGGAGAAGGAAATGGCAACCCTCTCCTGTATTCTTGCCTGGGAGATCCCATGGATAAAAGAGCCTGGCAGAGATGCCCATCAGCAGACGAATGGATAAGGAAGCTGTGGTACATATACACCATGGAATATTACTCAGCCATTAAAAAGAATTCATTTGAATCAGTTCTATTGAGATGGATGAAACTGGAGCCCATTATACAGAGTGAAGTAAGCCAGAAAGATAAAAACCAATACGGTATACTAATGCATATATATGGAATTTAGAAAGATGGTAACAATAACCCAGACTTTTGGACTCTGTGGGAGAAGGCGAGGGTGGGATGTTTTGAGACAACAGTATCGAAACATGTATATTATCAAGGGTGAAACAGATCACCAGCCCAGGTGGGATGCATGAGACAAGTGTCTGGGCCTGGTGCACTGGGAAGACCCAGAGGAATGGGGTGGGGAGGGAGGCGGTAGGGGGGATCGGGATGGGAAATACATGTAAATCCATGGCTGATTCATGTCAATGTATGGCAAAAACCACTACAATATTGTAAAGTAATTAGCCTCCAACTAATAAAAATAAATGGAAAAAAAAAAAGAGCCTGGCAGGCTACAATCCACAGGGTTGCAAAAGAGCCAGACACAATTTAGCAACTAAACAACAACAAAGTCTTTTAACAGACAAAATAGTACAATATCTGGAACAAAGAATGTTGAAAAGAGGTATGAAGAAAAAGAGAAGAAAAGAATGAATAACAAACTAAACAGAAAATAATAATAATAAAGGAAAGCTCATCCTAAGATTAGTGGAAAAGAGGTTAATAGAAGAGGAAGAACTGAAGAGAGAAAGGCATTGGAATATCCCCATGACCTGATATGATAAGGATTATCGTAAGTTACAAAAGGAAATTATATTTTTACAATGGGTCTAAATTTTAAAGATGTTAGTGAATAAGGTTACACTCATAGGTAAATCTTCTTCATCTCACATATTGATTTCCTTTTAGAATCACAGAAAACATCGTTCCAGCCCCATCCTCTCTCATCCCAGAAAACAATTGAAGCACATTCCTCTGCAGAAAAGTTGGGTTCATTTTGGTGCCAAAATCTAAGGAGAAACAAGGGGTAAAAACACTTCAGTGAATTCTGAGTGATTGATTAGAAAGTACATAGGATTAGGTTGAAAAAATTAGGGTTCAGGATGAAAGAACACCCCAATGATGACTCCTTTTTTTCATATAGCCATCCTCAAAAACATCATATGCAGGTGACTTCCCTGATGGTTCAGTGGTTAAAGTTTTGCCTCCCAATGTAGAGGGCACAGGTTCTATCCCTGGTCAGGGAGCTAAGATCCCATATGCCTTGAGACCAAAAATCCAAAGCATAAGCAGTATTGTAACAAATTCAATAAAGACTTTAAAAATGGTCCACATCAAAAAAAAGTCTTAAAAATAAAACCACATGTGCAGACACATACTATCACTCTTGCTAATCTAAAATTCTCCTGGAAAATGAGTTTTTATGAAGCAAGGCAAGATTTAATGTTTTAATATCTGATCTTTACTTCCTCTCCTATACAGAGCATTTATCCTGACCTCTCTCACTTATGCACTCTTATCATATTCCTAAATCTCTCTGCTCTCATGGAGCTACACAAAGTGAGTATCAGAATGCTTGAGTCTGGGATACAATCTGTGGTAGGGTGGGATGGAAGGGACAGGACATTATTTTTTAAATTAAAAGACCTGGTACTGGGACTTCCCTGGTGGTCTAGTGGTTAAGAATCCACCTGTCAATGCAGAGGACACAGGTTCATTCCCTGGTCTGGGACGATCCCACATGCCTCGAAGCAACTAAGCCCCTGTGCCACAACTACTGAGCCGCACACTCTGGAGCCTGCACTCGGGAACAAGAGAAGCCACCTCAATGAGAAGCCCACAAACCGCAATGAAGAGTAGCCTCCCGTTTGCCACAACCAGAGAAAGCCCGCACACAGCAACAGAGACCCGGCATGGCCAAAAATACATAAATAAATGAATAAATACATAATTAAAAAAAAAAAAAAAGACCTGGTACTGCTGCTGACTCATTTGACTTTAAGGAATTAATTAAATTCTTCATCTACAAAGATAGGAATAACCGTAAGTTCCCTAAATAGCTCACAAGGTTGTGTAATAATCAAATGTAATAATGTATAATTAAATTCAGGGTTTTCTAAAGCCACAAACAAATAGTATTATTATATAATTATCCTATTAGAATTTGAACATAATACTGCTTCAGACGTTTAAATCTTATTAATTGGAGAAATACTTAATTGAATTGTTTAGGAGTAGCAAAAGTAACAGTTAAGAGCATTATCTTTGGACTTAAATAAACATAGAGTTGAGACTACTTTCTCATCTTACTAATTTATTGAAGTTGGGTGATTTATTCTATTTCTTATCAGTAAAATGAGTTCTGAAAAAGAAGTTTTTATGAAATTTAAGTAAGATAATGCATGCACTTAGTAAGAACTTAATGATTATTAGACTCTTGATTTCATAATTATAGCCATTAGTATTAGCATTAATAGTTGCTGCTAACAAAATTTCTCTAACTTTTTTTGTGTAAACAGGGCACTAGGGTTCATTAATCTGAGTCTGCACTCACCTGACATTTTCCTTGTAAGGTGTCTGATCAATCCATTGCCAGTTGCCATTCCCTTGTGGGTCTGAGAGTCCCAGAAAATAAGAAAATGTTTTATTCAGCTGCTGGATAATGAAATCCTATGAGAAGAAAAAGAGTCATAGACTGAAATTTCCAGGTTGGATCAAGTAAGGGTTATCTTTAGCTCTGGAGAAAAGAAAATGCATGTATGAGGAAGTGTCATGACAGCACACTGGACAAGAGTAATGGCTAAAAACACCAACATTATCCCAGAAGGAAGAAAGCTCTGTTCTATGAATTCCCATCTCAGACAATTTATTCTTTTCTTCGCCAAGAGACAATTCTTTTTCAATGTGCAGATCAGTTTCTGTGCTTTTAAATGTTTAATAAATTTTACAAATGTGTCTGTCATCTTATTTATCATTGTTTATCAGTAAAATTACATTTGGGTCATCAAAATTCAAATTCGTTTTGTCTACTTTCCTAAGCAGTACTTCTCTAGGAAGTAGGTTTCAGTACTTGCAAAAGTTAAACATAAAGGAGTTCTAAATAAATTTTGACTGTAGTATGTGATTAATTTTTGAAATTATTATTAGTTTTGACAAAGAGGAGCCAAGATAGAGAGTAGAAAGACCCCGAGTTCCCTCCTTTCACAGCACACCAGGATTACAACTATTTATAGAGCAACTGGCAATGAGAATGACCTGCAAGCTAGTCGAAAGATCTACAACTTAACCACAAAGTGACTGGTAGATGAGTCAGAGACACAGAGGAGTCAAGATCCATATACCCAGATAGGTAACCCACAGATGAGATGATAATTAAAATTACAGAGATTATCTACAAGAAACAATAGACCATAGAGTAGTTAACTGGATAAAAAAACAAACTCTAGTGAGACTCACTTCAGTCTTAAAGGACACACACAGACTGAAAGTGAACAAATGGAAAAAGATATTCCACACAAATGAAGCCAAAACAGAGTATGGATAGCAAAAAATGAATTTGGACCCTTACCTTACACTGCATTAAAAAAAAAATTCAAAATGGAAGAAAGACCTAAATATAAGACCCATAACTATAAAAATTATGAAAGAAAACACAAGGGAAATGTTCTATGACACTGGATTTGGCGATTTTTTAGCTATGACACCAAAACCATAGGCAACAAAGAAAAAATAAACTAACTTAACTACATCAAACTCTAAAACTTCTGAGCATCAAAGGAAATAATCAACAGAGTGTAAAGGCAACCTGTGAAATGGGAGAAAATATTTGAAAATCATATATCTGATAAGGAATTGATATCTAGAATATATAAAACTCCTATAGCTCAACAAAAAAAAAACATAAATATCTCAATTTTTAGAATAGGGAGAGTACTTGAATACACATTTCTCCAAAGAAGGCATGCAAATGATCAACAAATATATGAAAAGATGTTTGATACTGTTAATCATTAAAGAAAAGGAAATCAAGTCACAATAAAATATAATTTCACACCCATTAGGATGGCCACTACTGGAATAAAGACAAAGAAAATAATGTGTTGTCAATAAAATGGAGAAATTGGAACCTTTGTGTACTCTTTGTGGGACTATAAAATAGTGTAGCCACTGTGTAAAACAATATAGTGGTTCCTTGAAAAATTCAAATTAGGATTACTATATGATCCATCAATCCCACTTCTGAATATATATGCAGAATAATTGAAAGCAAAATTTCAAAGATCATCTGTGGTTATTTGCAGCATCGTTTAGGACAGCCAGGTGATGGAGCATCCCAAACATCCATAAACATGTAAATGGATAAGTGATACATGTTTTATACATAGAGTGGAATATTATTCAGAATTACAAAGGAGGAAAATCCTGTCACATGCTACAAAATGGATAAATTTTGAAGATATTATACTAAGTGAAATAAGGCAGTCACAAAAATACAAAATACTATATGATGTCACTTGTATGAGATATCAATAAGTATTAATAGTCAAACTCATAAATACAGAAATTAAAAGGGTTGTTTCCAGGGACTGGAGGGAGGGGGAAATGGGTTGTCACTCTCCATTGGGTACAGAGTTCGGTTTGGCAAGATGAAAAAGTTGTTAGATCTTGTTATTGAATTGGTCAAAAAGTTCATTTGGGTTTTTCTGTAAGACGTTAGCTCCAATACTTTGGCCACCTGATGCGAAGAGCTGACTGTTCTAAGAAAGGACTCTGATGCTGGAAAAGATCGAAGGCTGGAGAAGGGGATGACAGAGGATGAGGTGGTTGGAAGGCACCACTGGCTCAATGGACATGAGCTTGAGCAAACTCCAGGAGATGGTGAAAGACAGGGAAGCCTGGCATGCTGCAGTCCATGGGGTCACAAAAAGTGAGACATGACTGAGCCACTAAACAACAATAAGACATTACAAATACAATAATGTGAATATAGTTAGCACTACTAAACTGTACACTTAAAAAGAGTTAAGGTGGTAAGTTTTGCTATTCTCTTTCCTCATTTTTTTTTTATTTTAATGAAAAATAAAGAAAACCAAAGTACCTGCTCTGCTTCTGTGTTGATCACCACCAAGTGAGCTCCCATCCCAACGCAGTTCTGCTCACTCTTAGCCCAGAAATTCTCTTTAGAAGAAATAAAGTAGCAGCTGGAACCGAACGGCTTCCAGGTACCTGGGCAACATGCCCAAATCTTTTCTGCGTTGCATGAAAGGAAAGGGTGAATCTAAGATGAGACTAATAAGCTTAAAGGGGCACGTTCTATACATATAAAATTCTGAGGATCTGTAGTCATTTTTCAAAGATAGGTTTCTTAATTCATGTATTTTCTTTCAGTTCCCTTTATTATATAATTTGACACCATAGAATTGCTTGTAAATAAACATTCTTCAACATTAAGCCCTCAATATTTACTAAGGTTTGCCTGCAAAATTTTTCTGGACTTTTTTTTGCCAAAAAAAGTCACTATCAATATTTTTTTCCTATTCTTCATATTCTTTATACATTAGAAGCACCAAATTCTTTCGGAGTTTCAAATGATCAACATAAGTGAGTCTGGAATTCAGTTCTGCTTAACAATCTTGGGCAAGCCACAGAGCCTCAAATTTTTAACATTTTAATAATGATAACTATTCTCAGGATGATTGTGGGAATTATAATTATTTATCATTAGAATTCTGTCTCTACATTGTATATGTCCTTGAGCAAATTCCATAACCTCCTTGCACCTCATTTTTTTTGCACCTCATTTTTTAATCCTTAAAATGGAAATAACAATACCAAACTCAAGGTGAGAGTTAATCTTGTAATATATACAAAGCACTTTAAAGAATGCTTAAGATGTAAAAATTGCTCATAAATATTACCTAGTACTAATTTTTACACAGTATCAAACACTTAAGAGTATTAACAAATAGTTGTCCCCTTTCTCCTTCAAAGCACGTTTGTCACTCTCCTTAGATTAAAATATCTGCAACTAACTGTAAAAATATCCACTGATGTCTTTTATATGTGTGTATATATATATGTGTGTATATATATATAATTTTAGCACATGTATATGTATATATAAATAATATAACTTTGTTGGGTTTTGAACTTTCATAAAGGTATTATATGTAGTCTTCTTGGGCTTAATTTCTCATTGCATAATGCTAAAATTCATTCATATTGTTATATGTAGTTCTATTCTATTTGTGTTTTTTTAATTATGGTCAAATTATCACATATTAAGTAATGAGAAAACATTTAAAGGCTTATTATTCATTTTATAATATTATAAAATGAGTAAAATAGACTAAGGAGTATCATTTTAATATTAGCCTCCTTTAGAACTCTACCTTAATTATATATTCTGATCACTATTAAAAATTGGCTTTTCATAAGACTTCTCAAAATGTGCCCTAACAGATTATTTTAATTTTAAAAGTCTAATTTGACTGACTGTTTTGATAGTAGGGATTGGCCTTGCCAATTAATTATACATTTCAAACATTTTTCACATGTTAAATACAAATCTCCAGTTCCAAGGTTGACAAAAATACTGAAAAATGTGATGAGTAGAAAAATTTGTCAAAAAGGCATATTGATTTTAATATATTTCATTTTCCTAACTGTTCTGAGAATAATGGACTCATTAAAATGGTTTGTAAGTATTGAAAAATAGATGTAATTAATAGTCATTTGGTAAGACTTCTTTTTTTTTTTTCATTTATTTTTGGTAAGACTTCTTAAACATTTTTGGTGTACTTTCCAGAAATTGAGAAAGCAAATGACTACTGGCTGAAAAATAGCAAGACTTTGCAAATTATTCCATTTATTAGTCTTAACATCCAACAGCATTGAAAAATAACCTAATCAAATTCTCAGCAGACCATCACAAATAATTTTTGGAACTAGAACACTATATGATTTCTGGCAAATAACTGAAAATTTTCAAAAAATTGACTGACATCCTGACAAAGCACATTCTATGCCTATCTACTTATTTAGGTAAGTAAGGCTCATCTAAAGTTTGTGTTGCTAAAGTGAAAAACAGGAATAGAACTGACGTTGAATTCTCTCTCATTCTAGTAATAATTAACCAAGTAGATACAGTCTGATTGCATTTTTCAAGTCCCATTCATCTAACTAAGAGATGGACTTCCAATAGGATTTTGCTTTATTAGTAGTAACTTATCAATATTTAAAGTACATTTGTGATGTTTTAACACGAGGAATTCATTACACTTAAAGCCCAGTGTTCCACAGAATATAAATATATTAATAAAACTGGAGCATAACTGCTAGAAGCAGTCAAAATGTTTGGACCTATACATGGATCACCATGCATGTGACAACTAAATATGCAGACTGATACCACAAACAATTGCCACTGGTGATGTGATATTTTAAAATAATAATGTTGAGCTTTTTTTTGTCCGACATTTTAGCGAGGCGGCAGTGGTCGCAGTTGCTCTCCGACCTTCGCTATGCTGCCCAAGGATGACAAGAAGAAAGATGCCGGAAAGTCGGCCAAGAAAGACAAAGATCCAGTGAACAAATCTGGGGACAAGGCCAAAAAGAAGAAGTGGTCCAAAGGCAAAGTTGAGGACAAGCTCAATAACCTAGTCTTGTTTAACAGAGCAACATATGACAAACTCTATAAAGAAGTTCCCAACTATAAGCTTATAACTCCAGCTGTCGTCTCTGAGAGGCTGAAGATTCGTGGTTCCCTGGCCAGAGCAGCCCTTCAGGAACTCCTTAGTAAAGGACTTATTAAACTGGTTTCAAAGCACAGAGCTCAAGTGATTTACACCAGAAACACCAAGGGTGGAGACGCCCCAGCTGCAGAAACACCAAGGGTGGAGATGCCCCAGCTGCTGGTGAAGATGCATGAACAGGTCCCACCAGCTGTACATTTTGAAAAATAAAACTTTATTAAATCAAAAAATAATAATAATAATAATGTTGAATAAACTTCTGAACAAAAGAAAAAATAAAAATATTAATGTATACTTATCTATATATTTTGGCAAATAGGGGAAATGTGATGTAAATATTAGTCCAAGGGGGAAAAAGAATCATGTAAAACATCTAATAATATATGTTATTTTTTTCCTTAATGTGGACCTTTTTAAAAGTTTTTACTGATTTTATTGCAATATTGCTCTTGTTTTATGTTTTTTGCTTCTGTTTTGTGTTTTGACTCCCAATCAGACCTGCACCACCTGCATTGGAAGATGGGGTCTTAACCACTGGACCACCAGGGAAGTCTTGGTTACTCTCTTTTTTTCAATGCATAATGAGAGTTGAGGTAATACTTTGTAATGCCATTAAGACGCTAGTAGATACATTTTTAAAAGACGTAGCAATGTTGTGAAGTAATTAGCCTCCAACTAATAAAAATAATTGAAAAATAAAATAAAAAAAATAAAATAAAAAAGACGTAGCAGGTTTTTTAAGTGTTAATACTAACAATGCTCCAGAAATTGAAGCCTTTGCTTCTATGTATGCTCAGTTGCTAAATTGTGTTCGACTTTGCGACACCAAGGACTGTAGCCCACTAGGCTCCTCTGTCCATGGGATTATCCAGCAAGAATACTGGAGTGGGTCACCATTTTTTGCTTCTATAACATGATGCAAAAATATAGACATCGAATTAAGTTATATGAGGGAGAACATAATCTCTGTTTTTAACATTTACAAATTTATTTCTTATTTAAAAAATCTTTTTGCTCAACATATTACAGACAGAAAACTGTAGAAAACTGATACATACATTAACAAATTATTGAAAGTTGAACATCCTTATAACTCCCACTTAGGTCAAGATATGGAATTTTACTAGCTACCCCAGATGGTGTATATGTGCCCCATCTTAATCACAAGACCCTTTCTACCCCTCTAGATATAATAACTGCTTTTCAAAATCCTTTTAGGGGCTTGGCAAGCAGAACATTTTAAATGTGACAGGTCGGGCTTCCCTGGTGGTCGAGTCATTAGGACTGCCTTGCAATGCAAAGGACACCAGTCTGATCCCTGGTCCAGGAAGATTGCACATGCCGAGGAGCCACTAAGTCTATGTGCCGCAACTACTGACCCTGTGTGCTGCAACTATTAATACTGAAGCCTGCACGCCAAGAGACTGCTCTGAACAGCAAAAGAAGCCACAGCAGTGAGGAACCCATGCACTGCAACTAGAGAAAGCCCGCATGCAGCAACGAAGACCCACCATAGTCGAAAAATAAAATAAATAAATCTTTTTAAAAAAAGAAAAGGAGAAACAGGATAGGCCTAGGCAGAGCACAGGTCCACTGAAAAAACTCTGACTTTACCCATGCCTCTGAATATCTCAACACCAGGACTGTGTGGGGGGAAAAAATGGGAAAGATACAATGTGGGTTTCAATTAGGATTTAACTTCAATCAAATGGGAATTTTGTGTTTGAACTTTCATTTTTCCTTTTCATTGTCATGATAATTTGAAAAGTTATGTTTTCCTCCCCAGAAGGGCCAGCTCTACAGATGTTTGACAAAAAAAAAAAAAAAAACCTCCAATGTGACAACAAAACCATAGGTCAGGGAGAGTAAGGAAAATTATTCCTCAACACCCCAAGCACTACATTCTTGCCAAATACCAAAAAAATGGGGGAATTTTCAACATCTCATAGAAGCACAAACAAACCTCTGCCCTCTCGTTACTGTTCATAAGTTTCTTCATAAAAGCAGAGGAGGAAATATTTAGTTCCTGAAATAGCAGGAGTCTAGTGTCTACTTGGGTTTCATTACTTGGAAGGAGTCAAGTCATAATGACCACTGCAAACATACACTTTGCCTTTCTTGGGCTTTTGTGAGTCAGACCAGTGTTGATTCTGAATTGAACTCAACCAATTCTCTCTGTGGCTCAGATGGTAAAGATTTTCAGCTGGTAAAGAATCCGCCTGCAATGTGATTGGGAGACCTGGGTTTGATCCCTGGGTTGGGGATCCCCTGGAGAAAGGAATGGCTACCCACTCCAGTATTCTTGCCTGGAGAATCCCATGGACAGAGAAGCCTGGTGGGCTACAGTACACAACTGAGCAATTAACACTTTCACTTTACTTTCGATTCTCCATATGCTAAGTTACGAGGGTTATTGTTTAGAGTAGGGGCAGTCTCATTGAGACAGGAAGACAGCAATACAGCCATTTTGAAAGGACTGGGGAACAGCCTTGCACAAACCAGCCCTTGGAAGCTAAATAGGAGCTTGAGTCCCAGAGACACGGGTGAAAAAAAGCAGCAAAACAAAAACACACTTGCAGGAATAAACGATTGACTTTATCTCTGCTACACTAACGAGTATACCTAGTTGTCGCAAGAAGCTCAACTAAATATTTTAACCTTATCTGTTTCTGTCCTTTCTTGCAGAAAATCTTCCTGTATTCCCTTTCCCTCACACAAGCTCTCTCTCTTCCTGACAGCCACCATGGACCCATCTGCCACTGATTTTAAAAGCCTGATGGACTTTCCTGGTGAGCCAGTGGTTAAGAATTCTCCTTCCAATGCAGGGGACTTGGGTTTAACCCCTCATTAGGAAACTAAGATCCCATATGTGCAGTGCTTAGCCACTCAGTCGTGTCTAACTCTCGAGACCCCATGGACTGTAGACCCCACACTCCTCTGTCCTTGGGATTTTTCAGGCAAGAATATTCGAGTGGGTTGCCATTTCCTCCTCCAGGGGATCTTCCCCACTCAGTGATCGAACCCGTGTCTCCAGTGTCTCCTGCATTACAGGCAGATTCTTGGTAACTATGTGCTGTTGAAACCACAGAGCCTGTACTGTTTAGAGCCTGTGTGCCTCAATGAATACTCAGCACAGCCAAAATGCTAAAATATTTTTTTAATGTTTGACAACTGTTGGAAATTATCAGTGATCATGGGACAAACCCTCCTTACTGTTATAAAAGCAACTCACCCCCTACTACTTGGGGAGCTGGCATTTTTCTCCTTGCCTTCTCTCTTGTGTACAAGCTGTCTACTTTAACAAAAAGCTTTGCCTGCCTAAGACTCTTGTGGAATCAATATTCATTTCTATGGTATCACTGTCCAAGGATCTGGAAAGAATGTGGTAACGCCATCATGAGCCATGTTCCGACCTCCAAGTTGACCGTAATAAAACTGATTCTTGGAATGGATATGGGCATTATTTTTATTCATCTATTTTTGGCTGTACTGGGTCTTTTTTGCTGTGTGTGGGCTTTTCTCTAGTTGTGACGAGAGGAGCCTACTCTCTAGTTGCAGTGCATATGCTTCTCATTGCGGTGGCTTCTCTTGTTGCCAAGCACAGGCTCTAGGGCACACAGGCTTCAGTAGTTGCCACTCCTGGGCTCTGGAGCACAGGCTCAATAGTTGTAGTGCAGGAGCTTAGTTGCTTCACAGCATGTGAGATCTTCCCAGATCAGGAATCAAACCCACATCTACTGCTTGGCAGGTGGACTTTTTACCACTGAGCCAGCAGGGGAACCTTGATATGGGCATTATTAATTGGGCATTTTAGATATCAAAAAGATTTTATCCATTTGGTAGAGGGTGACGGTAATGTGAAACAAGAACCGTTAAGAATAATTTCTAGGGTGGGCTTCAGCAAATTACGAGGGTGTGTTGGTAGCACGTATTGAGGTCAACAAGGCTGGAGGGGGCATTTTTTGAAGGCAAGTCTAGAACCTGATATGAACAATGAAGTTTAGAGATACATTAAATATATTCATGCAGCAACTTTGCATGCTGTACTGTGCCTAGTCTCTCAGTCATGGCCAACTCTTTGCAACCCCATGGACTGTAGCCCACCAGAAGCCTCTGTTCATGGGGATTCTCCAGGCAAGAATACTGGAGTGGGTTGCCATGCTCTCTTCCAGGGGATCTTTCCCAACCCAGGGATCGAACCCAGGTCTCCCACATTTCACCAGATTCTTTACCATCTGAGCAACCAGGGAAGCCCGCAGCAACTTTATCTTTTTTTAATAGAATAAACCAATATTGAATTCAACCCTGACCTGTCTCTGAGAAAAGGGGAAGTCTAGTTAAACATTGCAACACCTTACCTGTCACCCTTGTCCCTTCACTGAAGCAGGTTAGACTTGAATGGTGTGTGTGCAGTTCAGACAGTCTTTTGCCAGTGTTGCCATATGTAAAATAATAAGTCACTGTAAAAGGAGAAGAAGGATTAGTATCCTTCCATTCTTTAACTTTTGAGCCTTATGCTCTAAATCTGTGCCGCACTGGCGTACCTGCAACTGCCACCACTCTCTTCTTTCTAAGCCAGCGCAATAAAGACTATGCTGATTGTGTACGGAATCTAGGGAAAATGTACTGATGAACCTATTTGCAGGGCAGGAATAGAGACCTGGACATAGAGAACGACTTGTGGACACAGGGTGAGAAGGGGAGGGTGGGAAGAATTGAGAGAGTAGCATTGACTTATCTACACTACCTTGTGTAAAATGGATAGTGAGAAGCTGCCCTGGAGCACAGGGAGCCCAGCTGGGTGCTCTGTGATGACCTAGAGCGATGGGATGGGGGCGTGGAAGAGAAGCACAAGAGGGAGAGGATATATGTAGATGTATGGCTGATTCACACTGTTGCACATCAGAAACTAATGCAATTATGTGTTGTGTGTTAGTCACTCAGTCGTGTCTGACTCTGCGACCTCATGGACTGTACCCCACCAGGCTCCTCTGTCCATGGAGTTCTCCAGGTGAGAATACTGGAGTGGGTTGCCATTTATACCAATTTTTTTTAATTGTTTACTACTTGCTTGTATGCATTGTCATGTTTGTGTTTATGCCGACACATTTATTTTTTACTCTTTCCCCCCTTAAAATTTAAGCTCTATGTTCTAGGGCAGAGATTCTGTTTTCTTTTTTTTTTTTTTTTCATTAATTTTTATAAGAGTGTGGTTGCTTTACAATATTGTATTAGTTTCTACTGCCCAGCAAAGTGAACGAGCCATACATCTACACACATCCTCTCCCTTTTGGACTTACTTCCCGTTCAAGTCACCCCAAGCATTAAACAGGGTTCCCTGTGCTATTATACAGTATGTTCTCATTCATTGAGATTCTGTTTTCTATACCAGTTAATCACCTAGAGCTGTGATGATCATAATAATCAATAGACACTGTTCATTCACTGGCTATCTGCTTCTCTTTAAAATTTTTTTAACTTTTTGTTTTGTATTGGTGCATAGCCGATTAACAATGTTGTGATAGTTTCATGTGGACAGTAAAGGGACTCAGCCATACATATACATGTATCCATTCCCCCCCAAACTCCCCTCCCATCAAGGTTGCCACATAACATTGAGCAATACAGTAGGTTCCTTGTTGGTTATTCATTCTAAATATAGCAGTATGAACATGTCCATCCATAACTCCCTAAATATCTCTTTCCTCCGTACTTTCCCCACCCCTTGACCCAGCAACTATAAATTCATTCTCTAAGTCTGTGAGTCTTTTTCTGTTTTGCAAGTAAGTTCATTTGTATCCATTTTTTTTAAGATCCCACATATAAGGGATGTCATATGATATTTCTCCTTTTCTGTCTGATTTGCTTCACTCAGTATGACAATATTTAGGTCTATCCATGTTCCTGCAAGTGGCATTATTTCATTTTTGATGGTTAAGTAATATTCCATTGTATACATGTACATCTTTTTTATCCATTCACCTGTTGATGAACATCTAGGTTGTTCCATGTCTTAGCTATTGTAAACAATGCTGCAATGAACATTTGGGTACATATATCCTTTGAATCATGTTTTGCTCCAGATATATGCCCAGGAGTGGGGTTGCAGGGCCTTATGGTAGCTCTCCTTAATATTAATAATCCTGAAGTGAGTTTGCAGTTTATTCCAGTATTTTTAAAAATTTCTGACTGCTGGTAGCTACACTTAAACGTAGAGGATGAATAACAACCAAGGGGAGCCTTTAAACCTTTAGAGACATTTTAAATGTCTCAAATGAATATAAACTTTTATGTTCAGGGTGTGCACATTGAGTAAGACCTGTTCTCGCTCAGGTCCTGACTTGATTCTTCACTCATATCCTTCTCGTCCTTCTGTTATTGAAACCCTGGACTGTCAAACATTATTACCTCTCTTTTAGCCTGTCTCGGAGTTCTGAATACCTGCTTCCTTTTGATTACTGAAATAGCTACCCTTAAACCCCTTTCTCTCTTCCACTTGACTCTGTAAAATAAAGCAAATTCTAATCCTGGTGATAATTCTTTGTGCTTTAATGAAGACTATAAGATTGATTTACATGTCAGAAGGAGCTTCAAATATGGCCAATTTGACATAGGAAGCCAGTTTCACCCCCTCAGATTATTCAATAACTATTTTTAACCACCTTGTATGAATAGAGAACTAAATTGTGGGTTAGAGAGCAAAAAGGCCTTTGAGACTTCTCACAAAATGAACCTGAACTATTTAACTGGAGGCAAAGGGAACAGGAAAGAAATAATTTATTCTCTTCTAGTTCCAATATTCCACTTGAAAACCTTTTCCTTTCCTAGTGGGAAAGACTCCCACATGAAAACCAAATATCCTAATCTAAAGTATTATGATCATAAAGGCAGTTATGGCCGTCCTCTCACTAAAGGGCTTTATGACATGCGATCACCATGAACCCAGGAGTGAAGATGGAATCCTCGAGGATGGCAACAAGAAACATACAATCTAGGTGAGGTCATGATTGGGTAAATGCTAGTAAAACCAGGCAAAATAAATCTGGAAAAAGAACCAGTTATCAAAACATGGAGGAAGCAGAGAAAAGGGAGGAGGAGGGGAGAGAAAAATGAAGAAAATGCATGGCATTCCAAGTAAGAGCTAACATATTAACGGGTGAAAGAGAACATATTCTAGGGAAGGGGTCCCCAACCTCTGGGATCTAATGCCTGATGATCTGAGGTGGAGCTGATGTAGTAATAATAACAGAAAGAAGGTACACAGTAAGTGTACTATGCTTGAATCATCCTGAAACCATTCCCCACCCTAACCCCTAGTTTGTGGGGAAGTTGTCTTCCACAGAGTGGGTGCCTGGTGCCAAAAAGGTTGAGGATCACTGCCTAGAGGGTCTACACAGAACTTGATGGGGAAGGGATCAAGGGACATAGCCCCTCAGTGATAAACTTACCCACACAGCTCACAGTGAAACATGCACTGAGGAGGACTAAGCAAAGTACCACGATACACCAGAGCCTCGCATGGAAGCAGGATTCTGCTTTCCCTGTCAAGTCAGCAAGACAGATGTAGTTACCAGGGGTTCCAGGAAGCAAGAGACCCTAAGAAGCTTAGAGCAATGAAGACACCAGATGAAGAATCTCAGAGTAATTAAGACTTAAATTAGAAGAGAACTTAGGGGATTTCCCTGGTGATTCAGTGGTTAAGAATCTGCCTTGCAATGGAGGAGACACAGGTTCCAACCCTGGTCGCAGAGATAAGATCCCACATGCTGTGGGGCAACTGAACCCACATGCCTCAACTAAGACCTAACACAGCCAAGTAAGTAAATAAGTATCTTTTTAAAAATAGAGAGCTTAGAAACGCCCTCAAGATTAAATAACCAGGTAGTGGCTCTCGAAAGTGGAGCTAGTGGTAAAGAATTCGCCTGCCAATTCAGGAGATATAAGAGATATGGGTTCGATCCGTGGGTCATAAAGATCCCCTGGAGAAGGAAATGGCAACCCACTTGAGTATTCTTGCCTGGAAAACTCCATGGACAGAGGAGTCTGGTGGGTTACAGTCCATGGGGTCACAAAGAGTTGGGCATGACTGAAGTGACTTAGCAGCAGCTCTCAGGCCTTAAACAATCCAGGCAAAACTCATTCTCAGCCAAAGGTAATTTCCATTTCCTTCTTCTTTCTTCTTAATATTATAATCTTCTGTTGATTTCCCCATCTTCCTAAAAATATCATTTCTGTCTCTTACTTCTCATAAACCTCTGTGGTGTATGGTTTCTTACACTTTCAGGTGAGTCTGGCCTCTGAGGAATTATTCTCTCTTTCAGTCTCCCATGACTCCACAATGTGGTCCAATCTCTTTCCCATCCATTTGTCTGTTGTCTACCTCTTCTCTTCAGATGACTCATCATTTCATCACACATTTGTATCTTCCTTTCTTGAATGGAGAAAAGGAATACTTACCTTCCCGCACCATTCTCTGGGCTCCCTGTGTTCAGGAGGTCCAAAAGCCTCTTTCTCTCTCTCTATCTGAAGATGTTACCCAGAGCTCTGGCTTCATTCAAAGAAGTCAGAGCTCAGAGATGAACTGCTGAATACTCTGATGTGACTAAGAGACATCCAATATAAAGGGCACCTTGAAAGAAGAAGTTGCGGTTTGGACTATAGATTCCAGTGATTTTTAAATAGTGGGTAAAATGAAAGAGAAACTGAGAAACCTAGCCTAAACTGTTCATGAGAACTTCAACAAGAATACTCACATCCTTTGTTCACTTTCTGACAGAAAGTCTGTCTCTCTCTCTGATTCCCACTCAGAACAGAATAGGAATCTTTAAAAAAAAAAAAATTTTTAAGATGTAATTAATTCAGTGGTCCTTAGCCAATTGGGGTGAGGGGTGGGGCTTTCCTGGTAGCCAAGTGGTAAAGAATCTGCCTGCTAATGCAGAAGACTTGGGTATAATCCCTGGGTAAGGCAGATCCCTTGAAACGGAAATGGCAACCCACTCCAGTATTCTTGCCTGGAAACATGGGAAGAGGAGCCTGGCAGGCTATAGTTCATGGGGTCACAAAAGAGTCTGACATCATTTAGCAACTAAACAACAAGCCAATTTTTACATTGAGTTTTATGTAAGACTTAACCCACGTGTTTAATAGTGTTCTAGGAAGTGAGCAAAAGTCTGATTGAATAGATATGACTTAGATAATGAGGGTTAATATAATAAATTACATAAAGAACCATGGACATTGTTTAGGAATATAATTGCAAAGTGGAAGAGACTGGAATCTATCTGTAAAAGTGATAAAACATTCTTATTACATCTTATTACATGAAGACCAAGACTGAAGAACATTTATTAATATATTACAATCTCCTTGATTAAGTAAGGAGGAACTTGAAGTGGTATAACATCAAGGGTGAGCTTTATTAATTTCTTGTTATTACTCAAGGGCTTAAGGATCCTTCCTTACATACAGTTTCCAGAATGTAGACTTTTCTGTTAATATTATGTACATCTCCACTATCTCAGTTGAGCAGCCACAAATACAAAAAACCAGAAATCAAAACTACCATAGATGTATGAATATTGAACTCAGCAGGATTTGTTTGTTTTTCTGGTTGTGCCATGCAGCATGTGGGATCTTTACTCCCCGACCAGGAATCAAAGCTGTACCTCCTACACTGGGAGCTCAGAGTTTTAACCACTGGACCACCAGGGAAGTTCCAACTCAGTAGGACTTTTTAAGTGATAGGATGCTGCTACTGCTACTGCTGCTAAGTCACTTCAGTCATGTCTGACTCTGTGCGACCCCATAAATGGCAGCCCACCAGCCACCCCCACCCCCCGCCAGTCCCTGGGATAGTTATCAATAATAATGAAAATAGACATTGAGACTAGGATTAAAAACCCACAAAAGTCTCCCCCCATATTGGTTTGGGATGTAACAAGTCATAATAGGAGAAGAAGAAGTGATTATAAAACATCACCATCTGTTTCCAGTTCCCCTCAGAGATGAAGAAACATAAACCCAAGGATGAAGTCACTTCATGGTCCAGAAAAAGAATATTCTCCTCAAACGTGGAGAAAAGGGAACTCTGTACACGGTTGGTGGAAATGTAAATTGGTATAGCCACTGTGGAAAACAGTATGGAGATTCTCTAAAAAACTAAGAATAGAACCATATGATCCAGTAATTCCACTCCTGGGTATATTTCCAGCAAAAATAAAAACTCTAAAAGATGCACTGTCAGTCAACATGAGATCTGATTGACATTCATAGAATACTTTATCCAAAATGACAAAATACATATTTGTCCCCAACCCACATAGAATACTACCAAGATAGGCCACATTCTGACCCATAAAATACATCTGAACAAATTTAAAATAGTAGGAATTATACAATGTCTGCTCTCAGCCCACAGTGGTATTAAACTAAAAGTCAGTAATAGAAGAACAGCTGGAAAATCCCAAAGTACTTGCAGATTAAACAACACACCTCTAAAAGACACAAGAGTCAAAGAAGAATTTTTTTTTTCTAGCCATGCCACAGGGCTTGCAAGGTTTTAATTCCCCCACCAAGGATCAAACTGGGCCTACAGCAGTGAAAGAGCTGAGTCCTAACCACTGAATCACCAGGAAATTCCCCCCCATTTTTAAATTCTTAATTAAATGAAATGAAATGTATCAAAATTTATGGGCTACAGCAAAGGAAGTGATTATAGGAAAATTTTATACCACTGAAGCCCTATATCAGAAAAGACAAAAGAAAAAGAAAAGAGAAGTCCGACTCTGCGACCACATGGACTGTAGCCTACACAGGCTCCTCTGTCCATGGGTTTTCCAGGCAAGATTACTGGAATGAGTTGCCATTTCCTTCTCCAGGGGATCTTCCCGGTCCAAGGATCGAACCCAGGTCTCCTGCATTGCAGGCAGACGCTTTACCACCTGAGCTACCAGGGAAGCCACTTCAAAAAGACAAAAGACCTAACTAAAATCAGTAATTTAAGCTTCCACGTTAGACAACTATAAAAACAGAGAAAATTAAATCCAAAGCAAGTAGAAGAAAAATAAATAATAAAAGTGAGAGTAGAAATCAATGAAATTGAAAACTGAAAAACAATAAAGACAATGAAACCAAAAGTTCGTTCTTTAAAATTATCAACAATTATTTTAAAAAATCAACAAAATTGACAGTCCCCTAGCCAAGTTAATGAAGAAAAGAATAAGATATAAATTACCAAAATTAGAAGTGAAAAAGAAGTTATAGAAGAACTTATCTTGAATGACCCACACAGACATTAGAAGAATAACTAAGGAATATTACAGAAAAAGCCCACATAACTACATGCATTACAGAATGCGGATCACTTCTATTCATTGTTATAACACTGTTCTCAAAGCAGCTTACAATTAGCATTCTTTTTTTTTAAAAGATGTATTTTATTGAAGTATTTTTTTTAATAGATGTATTTTACTGAAGTATTGTTGACTTACAATATTTCAGGTGCACAGCAAGGTGATTCAGTTATACAAATACACATATGTTATTTTTGAAATTATATTCCATCATAGGTTATTATAAAATACTGGCTGTAGTTCCCTATGCTCTATGGTAAACCTTTTGTTACTTGTTGCATATCTATTTTTCAATCAGAAATCTATCATTCTATTTATAGTAAGTCCAACAAGTGGAATAAAAATGTTATAATTTTTTTAGTTAGGCAAAAATTCATGTTTTCCAAGATGTATATATTATGCATTTGTATATATATATGTATACAAAAGCTTTTCTACTACACTTGATAAAGGCTGAAGACAGAACATCAAGAAAAAAAAAGAGAGAGAGAAATTAAGGAACATAAACTAAATGAAATGGGAGCACTGAATATGAAATACAAAAAGTGAAACAAACTAGATAAAAGTAAAAGATCATCATATAGTCCAGTTGTTTTAAAAAATGACTGCTCATTAGAAACATATCTGGAGCTCTGGAGAAAACAATATCTGAACACTTGTATTTTTCAAAAAATTTCAACATAATTATCATATGCATCTGGATTTTAAAAAGTGATTACAGGTTTTTCTATTAAATCCTAGTTTTGGTGATATAGAGTTCTATTACTTTTCTGATGATCAGTCATGATACAATGATATAAAGTGAGTAATCACAGTAGTGAAAGATGTTTATCAGCTTTCACAATCAACAGCCAGACAAAAAAATAAAAGATAATTACAATTGCAAGCCATACTGGGAACATGATTAATTTAACAATATAAAACAATTACATAGAATTTGGGGGGGGGGGGTCAAGCAGAGTGATGCAGTAAGTAGAAATGCATACATGCACATGTTTTCATCCACCCAGCCAGTCTATGTCTTGGTTGGTGCATTTAATCCATTTACATTTAAGGTAATTATCAATATGTATGATCCTATTACCATTTTCTTAATTGCTTTGGGTTTATTTTCTCTAGGTCTTTTCCTTCTCTTGTGTTCCCTGCCTAGAGAAGTTCCTTTAGCATTTGTTGTAGGGCTGGTTTGGTGCTGCTGAATTCTCTTAACCTTTGTTTGTGTGGAAAGCTTTTGATTTCTCCATCAAAACTGAAGAAAAGTCTTGTTGGGTACAGTATTCATGGTTATAGGTTCTTCCCATCCATAACTTTAAATATATGATGCCATTGCCTTCTGGCTTGTAGAGTTTCTGTTGAGAAATCATCTGGTAGCCTGATGGGATTTCCCTTATATATTATTTGTCATTTTTCCTGTGTTGCTTTTAATATTTTATCTCTGTCTTTAATTCAGTTTGATTACTATGTGTCTTGGTGTGTTACTCCTTGGGTTTATCCTTTCTGGGACGCTCTGTGCTTCCTGGACTTTGTCGACTCTTTCCTTTCCCATGCTCAGAAAGTTTTCAGCTATTACATCTTCAAATATTTTCTCAGCTCCTTTCTCTCTGTCTTCTCTCTCTGACCCCTATAATGCGAATGTTGGTGTGTTTGGTGTCATCCCAGAGGTCTCTTAGGCTGTCTTCATTTCTTTTAATTCTTTTTATATATTCTGTTCAATTAGCATTCTTATAAACATCTTTGTTAGATGTGCACTTTAACACTCCCCTGCATGTATTTCAGGAGAGTGATGTCTATTCACTGGTATAACAGTGGTCTGAACGCAACTTGCAAATTGCATTTTGTTGTTGTTGTTTTGTCACTAAGTCATGTCTGACTCTTTTGAGACCCCATGGACTGTAGCCCACCAGGCTCCTCTGTCCATGAAATTCTCCAGGCAAGAATATTGGAGCAGGTTGCCATTCCCTTCTACAGGGGATCTTCCTGACCCAGGGATCCAACCCGGATCGATCCGCCTTCAATGCAGGCAGATTCTTTACCATCTGCAAAATGAGATAGTCTCTTTGGAAGACAGTTTGGCAGTTTCTTACAAAGCCATGCATAATCTTAATATAAAATCCAGCAACTGTGCTCTTAGGTATTTACCTAAATGAGTTGAACGCATGTTCACACAAAAATCTGCATGTGAATGTTTTGTTATTGTTTTTTAGTTCCTGAGTCATATCCTACTCTTTTGGGATCCCACGGACTGTAGCCCTCCAGGTTCCTCTGTCCATGAAATTTCCCAGATAAGAATACTGGAGTGGGACAGAGTGAAGTAAGCCAGAAAGATAAAGAACATTACAGCATACTAACACATATATATGGAATTTAGAAAGATGGTAACAATAACCCTATATGCAAAACAGAAAAAGAGACACAGAAATACAGAACAGACTTTTGAACTCTGTGGGAGAATGTGAGGGTGGGATATTTCAAAAGAACAGCATGTATACTATCTATGGTGAAACAGATCACCAGCCCAGGTGGGATGCATGAGACAAGTGCTCGGGCCTGGTGCACTGGGAAGACCCAGAGGAATCGGGTGGAGAGGGAGGTGGGAGGGGGGATCGGGATGGGGAATACGTGTAAATCTATGGCTGATTCATATCAATGTATGACAAAACCCAAAAAATAAATAAATAAATAAAAGCAAGTAATGGGCTTCCAAAAAAAAAAAAAAAGAAAGCAACTGAATGCCCTCACAAAAAATAAAATAAAATAAAATAAACTGGGCTTAGCTGATTAAAAAAAAAAAAAGAATACTGGAGTGGGTTGCCATTTTCTTTGCCAGAGGATATTCCCAACCCAGGGATCAAATCCAAGTCTGTGTGAATGTTTACAGCAGCTTTATTCACAGTTGTCAAAAACTGGAAACAACCAAGATGCTCTTTGATAGCTAAGTAGATAAATTGTTAGATCCAAACATCCGTTGGATCATCAAAAAAGCAAGAGAGGTCCAGAAAAACACCTACTTCTGCTTTATTGACTATGCCAAAGCCTTTGACTGTGTGGATCACAACAAACTGTGGAAAATTCTTTAAGAGATGAGAATACCAGGCCACCTTACCTGCACCTGAGAAATATGTATGCAGGTCAAGAAGCAACAGTTAGAAGTGGACATGGAACAACAGATTGGTTCCAAATTGGGAAAGGAGTATGTCAAGACTGTACATTTTCACCCTGCTTATTTAGCTTATATGCTAAGTACATCATGCGAAATGCCAGGCTGGATGAATCACAAGCTGAAATCAATATTGTCAGGAGAAATATCAGTAACCTCAGGTATGCAGATGACACCACCCTTATGGCAGAAAGCAAAAAGGAACTAAATAGCCTCTTGATGAAAGTGAAAGAGAAGAGTGAAAAAGCTGGCTTAAAACTCAACATTCAAAACACTAAGATCATGGCATCCAGTCCCATCACTTCATGGCAAATAGATGGGGAAACAATGGAAACAGTGACAGACTTCATTTTGGGGGGCTCCAAAACTACTGCAGGTGGTGACTGCAGCCATGAAATTAAAAGACACTTGCTCCTTGGAAGAAAAGTTATGACCAACTTAGACAGCATATGAAAAAGCAGAGATGTTACTTTGCCAACAAAGGTCCATCTAGTCAAAGCTATAGTTTTTCCAGTAGTCATGATGGATGTGAGAGTTGTACTATAAAGAAAGCTGAGTGGTGAAGAATTGATGGTTTTGAACTGTGGTGTTGGAGAGGACTCTTGAGAGTCCCTTGGACTGCAAGGAGATCCAACCAGTCCATCCTAAAGGAAATCAGTCCTGAATATTCATTGGAAGGACTGATGCTGAACCTGAAACTCCCAATACTTTGGCCACCTGATGCGAAGAGCTGACTTATTTGAAAAGACCCTGATGCTGGAAAAGATTGAAGGCAGGAAGAGAAGGGGATGACAGAGAATGAGATGGTTGGATGGCATCACTGACACGATGGACGTGAGTTTGAGTAAGCTTCGGGAGTTGTTGATGAATAGGTAAGCTTGGCATGCTGCTCTCCAGGGGGTCGCAAAGAGCCGGACACGACTAAGCAACTGAACTGAGATAAACTGTGGTACAGCCATATGATGAAAATCTTCCATGATAAAAAGAAAGGAGCTATCAAGCCACAAAAAGATGTGAAAGAATCTAAATACATATTGCTAAGTGAAATAAGCCAGTCTAAAATGCTACATAATGTATGATTCCAACTATATGACAATCTGAATAAGGCAAAACTGTAGAAACATAAAAAGGTCAGTGGTGGCCAAGGGTCATGCAAAAGTGGAAAAGGAATGAATAGGTGGGGCACAGGGGATTCTTAGGGCCTTGCAACTACTATTTATGATCCTGTAATGGTTAATACATTACCTTCCTAGTTACATATCCAAAAAGAATAAAAACACTTGACCACAAAAAGTCATATAAATGAATGTTTATAGCAGCTTTATTCATTATACCTAAAACCTAGAAAGGACTCAATTGTCACTAAAAAAAGAAAGGATAACATTATGATATATCATATACAATGGAATAAGACTCAACAGTAAAATTGAATGTAGAACTGAGAAAATACAAAACATGGATGAATATCACAAACGTTGAGCAAATGGAGGTAGAAACAAAATGGCATACTTTATTGTTGCTCCTTTATGAAGTTTTAGAGCTGGCAAAACAATATGTGTGAAAACGAAAGTGTTAGTCACTCAATCGTGTGACTCTTTGTGACCTCATGTCTGTGATGCCAGATGCCCAGGTTCAATCCCTGAGTCAGGAAGATCCCCTGGAGAAGGGAATGGCTACCCACTCCAGTATTCTTGCCTGGAAAGTTCCATGGACAGAGGAGCCTGGATCTCTCACATCACAGACAAATTCTTTACCATCTAATCCATCGTTGATAGAAATCAGATCACTGTTTTTCTGGCATGGAGGCACAAGGAAATATTCCACAATGATGGAAAGGTTCTTTATATTGGTTGACATGGTGGCTACAGGTTTGCATGCATTTGTCAAAATTATTCTACTGTATTCTGAAAATGATAGCTTTTTACTATATATATAAATTAAACATTGATGATTTCTATATTGGTAAAGACAGATCGATTAATTGATGTTGCAGTATTAAGATCATCTAAGCAAAATTAACACTTAACAGACCATAAAGGGTCATCAGGTGTCAGCAGATTTCCACCTTCAGAGAAGACATCCAGGTTGATCATTTTAATTCCAAAGGACAAAAGTATTTTTCCCAGTACTGGACATTCCAGAGTTTCTGCATACTCTTCCATTTACTATGTGACAAAAAAGTTTAAAGTGTTGGTAGACTTTTTTTTGTATTGTTTATGTGTTGTTTTTAAAGCAACTAGAAAGATGGACATAGAGACTAAAATTCTAAGATATATTTCACTTACAAGCTTAAATATATCTGCCAGATAAACCAAGACATAGATGCGGTGTTCAAATAGTTCTGGGTGTAGTTTATCTCTTTTTTAAATTAGTTTTTATTGGAGTAGCTGATTTAAAACATTCTGTTTTAACTTCTGCTATACAACAAAGTGAATCAGTTATACATATACACATATCTATGCTTTTTTTAGATTATTTTCCCATATAAGTCATTACAGGGTATTGAGTAGAGTTCCTTGTACTATATGTTAGGTCCTTATTATCTATTTTATATTTAGTAGCATGCATATGTCAATCCCAATCTCCCAATTCATCCCACCCTCCTTTTCCCTCTAAGTGTTCATACTTTTGTGTTCTACATCTGTGACTTTATTTCTCTTTCATAAATAAGTTCATTTGTAACCTATCTTTCTTTTTAATTAATTAATTTATTTTTATTGGAGGCTAATTACTTTACAATATTGTAGTAGTTTTTGCCATACATTCACATAAATCAACCATGGGTGTACATGTGTTCCCCATCCTGAAGCCTCCTCTCACCTCCCTCCTCATCCTATCCCTCAGGGTCATCTCAGTGCACTGGCCCTGAGCACCCTGTCTCATGAATTGAACCTGGGCTGACGATCTATTTCACATATGGTAATACACAAGTTTCAATGCTATTCTCTCAAATCATTGCACCTTCGCCTTCTCCCACAGAGTGCAAAAGTCTGTTCTTTACACCTGTGTCTCTTTTGCTATCTTGCATATAGGGTCATCGTTACCATCTTTCTAAATTCCATATATATGCATTAATAAATTGTATTGGTTTTTTCTTTTTGACTTACTTCACTCTGTATAATAAGCTCCGTGGAGAAGGAAATGGCAATCCACTCCAGTATTCTTGCCTGGGAAATCCCATGGACAGAGGAGCCTGGTGGGCTACAGTCCATGGGTTTGCAGAGTCAGACACGACTTAGGGATTAAACAAACCCTCTGATACTCCTTGTGAACCCACTAACACTCAAGCAGCAGCAACAACTACAAGACAGGGATGTGAATGAGGAAATAAATCCTTGATTATGTTAAAAAAAAAAAAATAAGCTCCAGTTTCATCCACCTCATTAGGATTGATTCAAATGCAGTCTTTTTAATAGCTGTGTAATATTCCATTGTATATATGTACCACAGCTTTCTTATCCATTCGTCTGCCAATGGACATCTAGGTTGCTTCCACGTTCTAGCTATCATAAACAGTGCTGTGATGAACATTGGGGTACATATGTCTCTTTCAATTCTAGTTTCCTCGGTGTGTATACCCAGCAGTGGGATTGCTGGGTCATACGGCAGTTCTACTTCCAGTTTTTTAAGGAATCTCCACACTGTTTTCCATAGTGGCTGTACTAGTTTGCATTCCCACCAACAGTGTAAAAGTGTTCCCTTTTCTCCGCATCCTCTCCAGCATTTGTTGTTTGTAGACTTTTGGTTAGCAGCCATTCTGACTGGTGTGAGATGGTACCTCATTGTGGTTTTGATTTGCATTTCTCTGATAATGAGTGATGCTGAGCATCTTTTCATGTGTTTGTTAGCCATCTGTATGTTTTCTTTGGAGAAACGTCTGTTTAGTTCTTTGGCCCATTTTTTGATTGGGTCATTTATTTTTCTGGAATTGACCTGCAGGAGCTGCTTGTATATTTTTGAGATTAATTCTTTGTCAGTTGCTCCATTTGCTATTATTTTCTCCCATTCTGAAGGCTGTCTTTTCACCTTGCTTATAGTTTCCTTTGCTGTGCAAAAGCTTTTAAGTTTCATTAGGTCCCATTTGTTTATTTTTGCTTTTATTTCCAATATTCTGGGAGGTGGGTCATAAAGGATCCTGCTGTGATTTATGTCAGAGAGTGTTTTGCCTATGTTCTCCTCTAGGACTTTTATAGTTTCTGGTCTTATATTTAGATCATTAATCCATTTTGAGTTTATTTTTGTGTATGGTGTTAGAAAGTGTTATAGTTTCATTCTTTTACAAGTGGTTGACCAGTTTTCCCAGCACCACCTGTTAAAGAGATTGTCTTTTCTCCATTATATATTCTTGCCTCCTTTGTCAAAGATAAAGTGTCCATAGGTGCGTAGATTTATCTCTGGGCTTTCTATTTTGTTCCAGTGATCTATATTTCTGCCTTTGTGCCAGTACCATACTGTCTTGATGACTGTAGCTTGGTAATATAGTCTGAAGTCATGCAGGTTGATTCCTCCAGTTCCACTCTTCTTTCTCAAGATTGCTCTGGCTATTTGAGGTTTTTTGTATTTCCATACAAATTGTGAAATTATTTGTTCTAGTTCTCTGAAAAATACTGTTGGTAGCTTGATAGGGATTGCATTGAATCTATAGATTGCTTTGGATAGTATACTCATTTTCATTAAATTGATTCTTCCGATCCATGAACATGATATATTTCTCCATCTATCTGTGTCATCTTTGATTTCTTTCATCTGTGTTTTATAGTTTTCTATATGTAGGTCTTTTGTTTCTTTAGGTAGATTTACTCCTAAGTATTTTATTCTTTACATCACAATGGTGAATGGTATTGTTTCCTTAATTTCTCTTTCTGTTTTCTCATTGTTAGTGTATAGGAATGCAAGGGATTTCTGTGTGTTAATTTTATATCCTGCAACTTTACTGTATTCATTGATTAGCTTTAGTAATTTTCTGGTGGTGTCTTTAGGGTTTTCTATGTAGAGGATCATGTCATCTGCAAACAATGAGAGTTTTACTTCTTCTTTCCCAATCTGGATTCCTTTTATTTCTTTTTCTTCTCTGATTGTTGTGGCTAAAACTTCCAAAACTATGTTGAGTAGTAGGGGTGAGTGTGGGCACCCTTGTCTTATTCCTGACTTTAGGGGAAATGCTTTCAATTTTTCACCATTGAGGATAATGTTTGCTGTGGGTTTATCATATATGGCTTTTATTATTATGAGGTATGTTCCTCCTATGCCTGCTTTCTGGAGGGTTTTTATCATAAATGGATGTTGAATTTTGTCAAAGGCTTTCTCTGCATCTATTGAGATAATCATATGGTTTTTATCTTTCAATTTGTTAATGTGGTGTAACCTATCTTTTTTAACCTCAGAGAATATTTACCGAAATTTTAATCAAGAATTTTAAGAACTTCTCTGGTGGTGCAGTGGATAAGAATCCACCTGCCAATGCAGGGGACACAGGTTTGTTCCCTGGTCTGGGAAGATCCCACATGCCACAGGGCAAATAATCCCATGTGCCACAACTTCTGAGCCCACATGCTGCAACTACTGAAGCCGGAGCACCCTAGAACTCATGCTTTGCAACAAGAGGAACCACCACAATGAGAAGCCTGTGCACCACAACACAGAGAAGCCCCTGCTGGTATCAACTAGAGAAAGCCCACTCACAGCAACAAAGACTCAGTGCAGCCAAAGATAAATAAAGGACTTCTTTTAAAAAGAATTTTAAGATTGATTTTCTAGAATAGTGATCTCAGAACAATTTTTAATACACATCCTTAACAAAATTTAGTCTATAAACACTTCATATTGAACAGTTATTTATATGAGTTACATACCTATAATATCATACAATATGCCTACTATATAAGAATAAGAATTTAAAATTATATAAAAAATAGACATTTTAATTTTGCATTTTACTCACTAATGGTAAAATTAATTACTCTCACTTTTCAATTATTGCTATTATTTTTAGAGAAAACAGTGTGATATGATATGTCATATTATTTTGTAAATCTTAGCTCAAAACTGTTTTGAAAGTGTTTAAGTTACATATTGCTGAAGAATAAGCCACCCCAAAACTTAGTGGTTTAAAACAGCTGTTTTATTATTTTCACAATTCTGTCTGTTAATTGGTACACAGCTGAATACTTCTTCATAATCTCACTCTTTAGACACAAATCTTACATAAAATCTATAACACACAAATAATTACTGGTGCTCAAAGGAAGATGAGAGAAAATAGGCTATGAATGACATTTACAAAAAGATGGAAAGTAAAGTTCTAGCACTGACTAATATTTTCAGCTTGAAATAATGCACATGCCAAAAAGACATTTGGGAGTGGCAAATTTTGCTCCCCTTAAATTTTGTGAATGAATAAATGAATGAATATGTGCACAACCTTCTGGAAAATTCTATTAAGATCCTTAAAACAAGACATATGAATAACAAGAACATATTAGCTATTTCTATGATGTAGGATACCGATTCAACCTCATGGTCATGGAGAATGTTCCATTTTATAAGTAGATCTTCATCATCTTGCAAATAAACTTGTGAACCTCATTACAAGGACTATCATTCCAGCCCCATTTTCTTGAAACAGCGTTTAGCATAACACAATGCTCATTAGGATTGTTGGGTTCACCTTGATGCCAGAATCTGATCGCCAGAAACGGGGGGAAAAAGGATAAGAACGTTTCTTTAAGAAGTGCTTTGAAAAAAAAAAAAGAAGTGCCTTGAAAAAAGACAGTAAGGGAAATGGCTAGGCATGGAAGTCAAAGTCAGATATGCCCAAATCATTCTTTCCCACTTCTCATGAAGTTTTTCCTCCTCTGTATCTCTGAGATTTCCCTTGAAAATTGTTCTTACATCACTCAGCACTGTGTCATCTTATTTCATTAAGCACTCTCCCAGCAGGCATTCCAGAGGCTGCCTTCTGTTTGTCTATCTTAAGTCCTGTTCCCAGGAAATTATTAGTCCACAGACTCTCTTAAAAGATGTAAAAGACTTCCTACTGGTCTCAGGTATCAATGTACTGTGTTTCATTTTTTTATGTACTGCTTTTGGAGCCTGATAAGCTAGCTAAAATCTCTGAATCTGCTACTATCCCTGTTACCTGTTACAAGGAATTTAATTTCACAGATTCATAGGGACTAGATTAATATCTCTGTATGTTTCACACAGTTATAGGATCAAAGGTGGTAAAGTACTAAAATGTAATAAAATACTTAAGAGTTTCAAAAGAACTATATAAATATAAGACTATCAGAATTCAACATATTTTCTGTATGAGAGATATTAAATTCTTGATAATTGGTCACGATCTTAATTGACATACATTTCTGTTATATTTAGAGGTAAAATTAGTAGCGGTTAAAAGCACAAGTTTGGATGTCAAACAGACCTGGGTTTGAGAACCATTGTAACTGCTGCTGGATAACCACTGAGTTATCTAAACTCTTTAAACTCAGTTTCTTCATCTCTATAGTGAGGATAATAATAATGTGTGCCTTGTAGCATTATTTGATGATTGAGATAATAAGGAAAATTATTTAACCTAGTACCCAAGAATTAAAAGAATGTGAGTATTTTCTTTTATTGAAGTATAGTTGATTTACAATGTTGTGTTAGTTTCAAGTTTACAGCATGAGCTATTTTATTTTAATAGCTGATCAATGGAACACCCTAAAATCCCTGTAGAATGGAGAACCCAGGTTTCTTTATTTAATTCTGTACTCACGTGGCACTTTCATTGTATAGTGTCTGATCAACCCATTGCCAGTGTCTTTTTCCCATTGCCGATGTCCAGTCTGACAGGCCCACATAATAAGCAAAATTAATTCTCAGTTTCTGGGTGATGAAATCCTAAAGGAATAAAAAGAAGGAGTTATAGCCTTTAGAACAGTCAGGTAGAATTGAGTTACATATGGCTTTACAGAGAAGAGAAGAAAAAGAGAAAATTCAGAATGAACCATATGGAGGCCCTGCAGAGGAGTCTTCGGTTTTTTCTGGCAGAGCAGAATAGAATCAAAGATACCACTTGTGAGCCTGAGGTTGGTCTTAGTCTGTTTAGGCTGGATTGCTTATAAGTGACAGAAATTTGTTTCTCACAGTTCTGAAGGCTAGAAATCCCAGATTAGGGTACCATGTGGTAAGGTGGTGTTTCCTAGATGGTGTTTTCTCATTGTGTGCATTCACACATGTAGGAGGAGAAGTTGCTCTGTAAAATCTCTTTATTAAAAACGTTAATCCCATCCACAGAGGCTTCACCCTCATGACCTATGCAGCTCCCCAAACCCGTACTTCCTAATACAATCATCTTTGGAGGTTAGAATTTCAACATATGGATTGGGGCAACAGGACACAAACATTCAGAACATAGCCATGTTCAATACATATGGAGGGAATTTCTATTCACGATCATAATGAATTCTCATCTCAAACTCACTTCCCTTCGTTTCTTCCTTAAGAGAGGGTATTCTTCACAGTTGTACATAAGAAAAATTTTGCAAATTAAACAATTTTCCTTTTAACAACGTCAGGTTGTTACTGGTCATTTCTGATCATTGATTGTGACTCTTCATGATTGAACTTCATTTCCCAGTTGGAGTTAATTCCTGTTCCCTGTTATATAGTTAATAATTTATGAAACATTTATGTGTTTTATATTTCAACAATGATAATAAATAATATTTATTATTTGAAATAAATGAAATCATATTTAAGGCTGAAATATTTTCAGCCTTCCACTTAACTCCTATGTAGTATATTTTCAATTCCACAATTTATTTGGGACAGAGGTTAGTTTTATAGAAGAAGAAAAAAGGCATGGAATGTAAAATCTTAGGTAACCTTTTCTGTTTATTTTCTTAAGCCTTCTGCCACAGCACCAATATTCTAAGAATAAAAATCTCCTTCTTAACTAAGATGTTTAAAAACCAGGCAACACACTTGACTCCATTATCAATTAGAAAGTAATAATACCTGCTCAGCTTTGGTGTTGATCACCAGCAGGTGAGCATTCATTCTCAAGCATTTCTTCTCACTATCATTCCAAATATTAAATCCATTAGAAATAAAGTAGCAGTTAGAACTATATGGCTCCCAATTCTTTGGGCAGCAGCTCCAGTCTTTCCCTGTATTGAGAAGAAGGCTATATCAGTGCAATATAAGAAAAGTAATTTTTAAAGTGCATAAATTATAAAAAAAAAAAAAATTAAGGATCAGAGGAGAATACATGAAAAACAGGACTCTTGTCAGGTGTCAAGGAGGTCAAGTCTGCCTACATCAGACAGTGACAAGGTAGGATCCCCTTTCCTTTGCCTGAGTGGTATTAGGAAAAATCAGATAAAACAGAAGTTTAAAGAAGATCCTCAGAACATAATACAGAAATACCCAAGTTTCAGTGGAAAATTACTTATCATACCAAGAACCACAAAGTTCTCAAAAATTAGCTTAAAAAAATACATACATATATATGCCAACACCAAGATAAGAGAAATACTGAAGTTATCTGGCAAAGATTTTTAAAAAGCCATGGAAAAATGCTTCAACAAGTAAGTACAAATGTTTGAACCATGTGAAAAAATAGGAAGCCTCAGCAAAGAAATTGATAATTCAGCAAACAAATTAAAGATTTAAAAGGGAATCAAGTGGAATAGTTGGAAAACATAATAACCAAATTAAAAGCACAGTGGATGGGCTCAACAGCAGAATAAAGACAGAGAAATCAATGAATTAACAGATAGAATAATAGAAATTACTCAACTGAGCAAGTAATAATAACAAGTGAAAAGCTGAATGAACTGAAAACCAGCAACTCTTCATACATATAGCAAACCACCACCCTCAGATCTGGAGAGACACAAAGGCAAATATGGAGAATCACAATATATTAGAGCAGAAACCTCTTTGGGAGCCAGTCCCAGGGTAGAGAAATCAGAACTGTAATTGTGGAGTTGCTGGAAGCACAGTGTGGACAACTCTAAGAGATCAAAAGTCCAGGGTGGCCCAGGCATTGTAGAGGCACAAACACTTCCTTGAGTTTTACATGCTGGAGTTCCACAAGGTTGTTGTTGTCATTGGTTGAACTACTGTTGTACAGTCTCCTGCACTGGCAGGCGGATTCTTTACCACTGAGCCACCAGGGAAGCCCCAACACTATTGATACTATGTATAAAATAGATAACCAATAAGAACCTACTGTACAGCACAGGGAACTCTACTTAGTGCACTCTGGTGTTGTAAATGAGAGAAACCCAAGAGGGTGGAGTATTTATGCATGTATGGCTGATTCATTTTGCTGAGCAGTAGAAGCTAACACAACATTTTGAAGTAACTATAATGCAATAAAAATTAGTTTAAAAAAGAAAAAAATATTTCAAGATGCCTGCAACTGCAACGTACTCTGTAAATGACTGTGATTTCTGTTGTTGAGACACATGCTATCATGATTTGTTGTTTCCATTCATAGTTTTCAGAGGCAGTGCCATCTGCCAGGAGCTTGTTATGAACACAAACTTGAGATGGGCTGTATCTCTGGGTTGTATCAGGAAAGTAGCCAGATCCATCCCCTCCCCATCAACTAGGCAGAACCAGTTTTTCAATTAGAAATAATTTGATAAGTGGAACGATATCTCAAGTAAAAAAAAGACCATGAAACATACTAGTTTTTCATATTTATAAATATGGACAAAAGTGTACCACACTAACACTAGACCACACGAAGCAGGAAGTAGCTATATATATATATATATCTCAGCAGATATATATATGTATACTATGTATGTATTATACATATATACTATGTGTATATATATAGTATATATATATCAGTATGTATATACTGATATATACACAGTATATATAGTATATATTAGTATATATACTTCAGAGCAAGGAAAGATTTCAGAGTTAAGATGGACATAGAATAAGGATAAAGGGAATTTTTTCTTGTTCAATTCTCCAAGAAGCCATGTTATTGCTGTGGTTGTTGTTCAGTCACTGAGTCGTGGCTCTTTACAGCAGCATGGACTGTAGCACTCCAGGCTCCTCCATCCATGGGGTTCTCCAGGTGAGAATACTGGAGTGGGTTGCCATTTCCTTCTCCAGGGGATCTTTCTGAACCAGGGATCAAACCCAAATCTCTTGTATTGGCAGGCGAATTCTGTACCACTGAGCTAACAGGGAAACCCCCAAGAAACCATAACAATCCTTAAACTGTATGTATCTAACAACAGACCATTAAAAAGTGAAGCAAAACCATAGAACTGCTAACAGAGTTTAGGTTTGGGGTAAAAAAAAAAAAAATGGAAAATTTTAAAGCAGAGTATTTTATCTATTCTCCCAAAAATGTTTTATGTACATACAATATGATTTCTTAAAACATATATGAATTAAATCTCTCTTGACCAAATAAGTTTTAACTGGTATGTGAGTAAAAGAGCAAGTATGCACAGAAAGTTCAGAAAGAAGCAAAGACTGAAGAAACCAAAAAGCAATGTAATCTTTTTCATAATTAAGACTATTTCCTTGTACAAATGAATTAAAGATATGCATATTATAAAAATTTTAGGCCCTAAATATTTGTATACTTAAAATGTTCATGAGACTCAACTTCTTAGTATAGTTCACTTAATGGAAATATTGATCTAGGACACAGTATTGTCAATACCTGAATCATAGGCACATTAATTTTTACCTTCTAGGGTCGAATTTTCTTTCACACATTCCAATTGTGTGTGAGTGAGTTCTCTTGTAGCCTTTTCTTCTTTATGAACATAAGAACATTTTTGAAAAAAAACTGAAACAGAGAATAAGATCATTCATTTTCCTGGTAGCATTATAGCTTCACTCTTTTTTCTAATAGCATAAACATTTTAATTAAAAGAAAGAAGCTGTCTGAATAGAGAAACAAGATTCAAATATGTGCTCAATTCTATGCTTATAAGAAATTAACTTCAAACTTAAACACCGAATAAAAGTAAAGAAGGCTAGTGGCTATATTAATGTCAGATAAAACAGATGTCTAGATAAAACATTTATATTTTAATATAATATAATACTATAATATATAATATTAATGTAATAATATAATACTAAAATTTTATATTTATATTATTACATTAATATTATCTATTTTTTAATATATAAAAATAATATAATGATACAATCAATAATATATTAATTATAATATATGATATAATGATGTGATTTTTTTAGATTTTTATTTTATATTGGTGTAGAGTTGATTAACAATGTTATGTTAGTTTCAGATGTACAGCAAAGTGACTCAGTTATACAGACACGTATCTATTCTTTCTCAAATTCTTTTCTCATTTAGGTTATTACAGAATATTGAGCAGAGTTCCCTGTCTTCTACAGTACTGTCCCTGTTGGTTATCCATTTTAAATATATAGTAACTTCCCAATTGGTTCTTATTCCTCAGCAGGCCAACACACAGATCTAAATATTCATCAAGCCCTCACCTCCTTGATTCTACCTCCTCATTATCATTCAAAGGTATTCCCCTTCTCCTTCTTCACTACCTTAAATCATATTCTCACTATTTCTCGGTTGGACAGAGTCTTTCTAATTATTCTCTCCTCATATATCCATTTTACACATCTCCACCAAAAGCGTATTCCTATAAATAAAATTTAGTTACATCACTTCCTTGCTTAAAATTCTGTATTGGTTCTCCATGACTGTGACACATTGCAAAAATTGCCACAATTTTCAACTCTCCCTGTACCCACACCCCTTTGCAATATAACTTCTTAGTTTTCCCAATCAACAAGTGGGGTCTATTTATTCACCACTTGAAACTGGACTGACTCTAAGATTTCCTTCAACCAACAAAATGTACAGAAGCAACTCTGTCTGTTGTTGTTGTTTAGTTGCTAAGTCATGTCTGACCCTTTGTGACCCCATGGACTGCAGCACGCCAGGCTCCCCTGTCCTTCACTATCTCCTGGAGTTTCCTCAAATTCATGTCCATTGAGTCAGTGATGCTATCTAACCATCTCATCCTCTGCTGTCTTCTCCTTTTGCCTTCAATCTTTCCCAGCATCAGTCTTTTCCAATGAGTCGGTTCTTCGCATCATGGCCAAAGTATTGGAGCTTCAACTTCAGCATGAGTCCTTCCAGTGAATATTCAGGGTTGATTTCCTTTAGGATTGTTTCAAGCTAAGGCTTCAAGAGGCTTTACTCACAGCTGCTCTCACTCTGCCAGCCTACATGTCGCCATATGAACAAGCTCAAGCTCGCCTGATGAATTATAAAGAAGTGGAACCAATTTGTCCACATCATTCCAGTTTACATCCTCTTCCTCAGAAACTGGGTTACCTGCAGCTGGTACTTGCCTATGTATGCATGAATGACTTTAGCCAGGACCAATGAAACATCTTAGCTGAGCCCAGTTCAAATTGACGAACCACAGAATCATGAGCTAAAAACAGTTGCTGTTTTAATCCACTAAGTTTTAGACTGGTTTATTAAACAACAGAAGATAATTGATAAAGTAATCTGCAGCAGGGGCAGTGGGAAATCCACACTCTTTAGAATTGTACGGGACACTCTTCATGATCTGAACCCTCCTTGTTTCTCCCATCTGCAACCTCACAGCTAACTTAGCACCATATGTCACAGTCATTTAACATGTTTTTCCAAATTTTTTCAAGCTCTCTCACATCTGTCATTCTTGGTCCACACATGTATAGATGTCACCTCCTCCAGGAAGCCTATCTCAGCTTGCTGTGCTTCTTACTCACAGAACATTTACCAGACATTGTTATAAACACTGGTTCGTTCAACCAGTTGCCATCATCCTCCAAACTTCTCAAAACCAAGGGCTACAACTCTGCTGTCTCTATCTGGCATAGTGCCTGACATAGACTAGATGGCCACTGTTACTTATGAATGACCAAATAATTGAATAAAGCATCTACCCAAAATGATACTAGTTTTATGATTTTTTAAAACTTAATGAATTCTTGATAGGCAGAAATCTACCTATTTGTCAAACGGATTTTAAGGGCTGGTGCAGTCTTGAGAAAGATAAAAATAATTAGATGAAAATTCAGTAGAATTTTTTCTTGGGAGATTTCTTCCCATTTCCTTCTTGTTCATCTGCTAGTCCCCAAATATGTGTCTATGCCCTCAACAGGCATAGCCTTATAAACACTACTAAGAAAACACAGATTTGGTCTCACTTAAACAACTGTCTAGTGTAGAAATGGTACCCTATATATTTCATTCTACAAAACAGAAACATGTACATACATATACTCCTTTCAATTTCTCTAAAGAGAGTGAATGCCATTATTTCTATAGAAGAGTGACTAAATGCAAATAAAGGGCCAAGCTCACAATGAATTCCCACTATGTCTTCCCCCAGAGAAGACTTCTTTCCCAAATATCTGAATAAGCTCATAGTTTATCAGTTTATTTGATGCCATCTCTTCATGTCAGGCAGGCATTTCTTATAGATCCATCTGGATACTTACAAATAAAAGCGATGAAAAATGAGATTGCCAATAGTAGCAGAAGTATCAGCAATGAGGTAAGAAGTAGCTTGGAAAAACTATGGCCACTTTGGTGAAGGTTGTTCTCTTTGGGAGCTGAAGAAGGAATCAAATTAATCAAATTATTATCATGAATAATAAATTCTGACCTTGACTTCCTCTTGCTCCTTTTCTTCCTCCTCTCCCTTTTCTTGTATGATACACTATTACTATTACATGACATTATTTCAAATATGAAGCTGCAAAGGAAATAGTAATATTCACGGTAGAAACGCTAGAAAATACATAAAAGCACAAATTTCTACCATTGAGGATGAAAGTGAAAGTGTTAGTCGCTCAATCGTGTCCAACTCTTTGCAACTCCATGAGCTTATCCCGCCAGGCTTCTCTGTCCATGGAATTCTCCAGGCAAGAATACTGGAGTGGGTAGCCATTCCCTTCTCCAAGGGATCTTCCTGACCCAGGATGAAACCTGGGTCTCCTGCATTGCAGGCAGATTCTTTACTGTCTGAGCCACCAGGGAAACCCATTGGGGATAACTGTTAATATTTTGGTATACATTCTTCCAGCAATTTTTTAAGTGTATATACATGCATGCACTTTTGCCATATGACTGACATACCATATATATTGTGTTCTGACCTACTATTTTCTTGTATACTGTATCACCATATTTTCTTCTTTAACCCACTATATTGTGGTTGCATAGTATTTCATTATATATTTAAATAATCTTCCAGATTATTTCTAACTTTAACTACTTTACATATGCCATAGCAGATAACTCTTTATAATTGTCCCTCATCGCATCCTTAAAATAAAATCAGACTGTTTTATTAAATTTATTTATTTTTAATTGGAGAATGATTACTTGACAATACTGTGTTGGCTTCTGCCATATATACACCCCATTGTTTATCACAGCACTATTTACAATAGCTAGGACGTGGAAGCAACTCAGATGTCCATCGACAGACGAATGGATAAAAAAGTTGTGGTACCTATACACAATGAAATATTACTCAGCCAGACTGCTTTTTAACTTTATTTTTTATGGAAGTATAGTTGAATTACAATATTGTGTTAAAAAATCAGACATTATTAGTCACCATTTCATGGTTGAGAATTATTTTATCAAGCGTGCATTGATAGGTGAATGGATAAAGAAAATGTGACAATTGTATGGAATGGGTATTATTCACCTATAAAAAATAAGGAAATCTTGCCTTCAGGATGGACCTTGAGGGCATTATGCTAAGTGAAATAAGTAAGAAAGAGAAAGACAAATACCATATGATCTCACTTATCTGTGTAATCTTTAAAAGATAATAATAACTCATAGATACAGAGAACAGAATGGTGGTTGCCAGAGGTGAGGGGTGATGAGATGAGTGAAATGGGTGAAGGGGGTCAAGAGGTACAAACTTCCAGTTACAAAATAAATAAGTCCTGGGATATAAGGAATATAATGACTTATTTACCTTATAATGACTATAATTAATAATCTTATGGTTATAATATACATATATAAAATACTGCATATTTGAAGGTTGCTAAGAGTACATCTTAAAAGCCTTCATCACCAGAAAAAAAAACTGAGAAATTATGTATGGTGACAAATGTTAATTAGACATTGTGGTGATCATTTTGCAATATACATAAAAGTCAAGCCATTGTGCTTATACATCTGAAACGAATATAATTTTGTCAGTCATCTCTGAATTGAAAAAAAGAATTATTTTCTCAAAGTTATAACATACTGCCAAGTGGAGGTAAAACCTGCAATGATGTATACTATGATCTCATTTTTAGAAAAACACATATGCACATTGATGTATATTTATAATTGGAAGGATGTACACAAAATGTAAATTATAGTTATCTCTAGATAATAAGAATAAATGCAGTAATTTAAATTTGTGTGTGGACCTAGAGACTGTCAAACAGAGTGAAATAAGTCAGAAAGAGAAAAACAAGTATTGTATATTAATGCATATACGTGAAATCTAGAAAACTGGTACAGATGAAACTATCTGCAAAGCAGAAATAGAGACACTGATGTAGACAACACATGTACAGACACCAAGGCAGGGAAAAAGGGAGGTGGGATGAAGTCAGAGATTGGAATTGACATATACACTCTACTATGTATAAAATACATAACTAATGAGAACATATTGTGCAGCACAGGGAACTCTACTCAATACTCTGTAATTACCTATATGGGAAAAGAATCTAAAAGAGTGGATAAATGTACATGTGTAACTAATTCACTTTGCTATACAGCAGAAATAGAACACTGTAAAACAACTAAACTAATAAAAATTTTAAAAATAAATAAATTTGTGTGTACCTCTGGTTTTTACTTTTTTTCTATAATGAACATTGCAGCATATAATAACAAAGTTATATAAATTTTTTAAATTTTTATTTATTTTTTAAAGGTTATCAAGTATTTATTTATTCATTTTGGCTGTGCCTGGTGGCATGCAGGATCTTAATTCCCTGACCAGTGACTGAACTTGTGCATTGGGAGTGTAGAGTTTTAACCACTGGGCCAACAGGGAAGTTCCTATAAATTTTCTAAGGGGAAAAACAGTTTCCGGAGCATTTTCCATGTTTCTACAGAAGAATTTTGGAAAACATAAGCAATCATAACTTCCCTCTCACAGCTTCTCATAGTCTCCACGGTTTTTTTCCTCTTTTGTTCTGCATCTGAAATATCATACATGCTACCCAAATTACCTTTTATTTACTTCCAAACCTCACTGAATCCATCTCAGATACAGTGTGCAATGGATTTTCTGATTGCAGAGCAACTGCCCTCAAAACATAAGAGATTTTCTGTATAAGACTTTCTAGGCTTTTATCTGCAATGGTCTTTTGTTCCAGTTTGTTCCATCTGATACTAACCAATACACTCAAACACTCAAACACTCTGCACTCAGACTCTTCTCCCATGACTGATTGAGAAACAAGACCCACCAATTCATCACTAGCCCCTGCATCTGGACTGATGGTTTCAAGACCTGAACCCACTCTCTACACTGCAGTCTTAGTTCACCTCAGAAAGCACACAAGAACTACTCAGCTTCATTAGCACTCTCCTTAACTCAGGACCATAGTGGATTTCTCACACCTCAGTTTTGTCATGGCACACTTGTACCATCCCTTAATCTTTATTTTCAGGCAACTCGATCTGAGACTCCTGTGTTTCCCAACCATGGCCAGAGAAGCAGCAACCAACATTCCCTGGGCTTTATTTATAGTATTTTCTCTTCACCCTTCATCCCATCATTCACTCTGACCACCGGAAAGCGAGTCTTACCTGCAGGAGGCTCTGATTTGGTGCCTGAGGACTTGGGTTTATTAAACTTCACTTCAGCATAAGTGATCTCTGAAGTCATGCTGAGATCTTCTGTTCTTGTCAAAGAATCCTGTCCGTCTCTTCCTTAAAACCACTTAAAATGAAATGCAAGCACGGTGGTAACTTCTCATACATCCTATCACACAACTAGCTGAGAACAGAGACCCTAGACAAACAAATAAACAAAAACCTTGAGAGGAATTTCATGAAAATTAAAAACCTCAGGGGCCCAAACCCCAAGACAGGCGCAGTGCTAATCATACCTTTAAACATTACACCAGCAAATAGCAATAGAAGTAGGAAGTCAAAGGGTAAGGGAGAGAAATAGGAAGGAAAGGAAAAGGGGAACAAAGCAGAGACGTTCTCCCTGAGAACAGTGAACTTACCAGAAAGGATGAAATTAAAGCATTTGTGAGTATCTACCTGCAAACATAATCATTTGCAGACCCACCAACCTGAGTACATACTCATTCACGTTTGCATTCTCCTCATCTTCTGGGGTTGATCAGGCAACTTTGGGGACTACATCCCAACTGACAAAACAACTTACTTGTCAGACTCCCCACTTCCAAAAGTCAGAGTCCTCTAGTGCAGTGGGAAGTTGAAGTTTAGATTATGTTCCTTTAGAAGTTGCTCTCCTGTGTTCTCTGCACTTCCCTGTTCTTGACTAAGTCTATCATGCCTCCACATTCATTCTGCTCAAGTGCCCCTAGCAGCTCCTGAGAGCAGCTCTCTACTGGAGGCTAGAGGAGAAGGGTGTCCTTCTCTCTTTCATCCCCAGGATACCACAACAAAAGTCTTATGGATATACACAAGCCTTTAACAAATTAGGATAATTTAATGGATTCACAGTTTAGAGGAGGAACTAAGTACTACATATAAGCCAAGAGGAAAGCACCCCAAAAATTAAATCCTTCATGTAGAATCTTTTGCAGACATGCTCCCAGCTCACACCCAAGATTCAGCTCTCCCCACGAGTCTCCTTTTTTTTTTCCAGTTTTTGGCGAACCACCCAGCTTACAGGATCTTACTTAGTTCCCAATCAAGGCCCAGCAGTGAAGTACAGACTCCTAACCACTGGACTGCCAGGGAATTCCACTGATTCACCTTCTTTTAGTCTCCCCACCTAATTCCTCTCTCCCCTGCATAACACACACACACACACACACACACACACACACACACACAACACACACAAGCATTTACCTCTGTATTTATTTCTATGTCTAAATATATTGAAAACCATGAGTTCACACTAACATCTCTAATCCCAATCCTACACAAAGAGTTCATTCTATTTTCTTCTCTTTCTGCACCTCTAACTCACTCTGTGACAGTAAGAAAACTGCTTCCATTCTCCTTACTTACTTATTTGATCAATGTTGTTGTTCAGTCACTAAGTCGTATCCAACTCTTTGCAACCCCATGGACTGCAACATGCCAGGCTTCCCTGTCCTTCACCATCTCCTGGAGTTTGCTCAAATTCATGTCCATTAATTCGGTGATGCCATCAAATATCTCATTTTCTGTCACTTCCTTCTCCTCCTGCCTTCAATCTTTTCCCAGCATCAGGGTCTTCTCCAATGAGTTGGCTTTATGTATAACGTGGCCAAAGGATTGGAGCTTCGGCTTCAGCATCAGTCTTCCAATGAATACTCAGGGTTGATTTCCATTAGGATTGACTGCTTTGACCTCCTTGCCATCAAAGGGAGTCTCTAGATTTTTCTGCAACACCACAGTTCAAAGGCATTAATTTCCTAGATTTAACCATTTTCTACCTTGGCTGCCCCTCCCTCCTTAACTAAGATGCCCTTCTTTCCTCCACTGGGCTCCTTTCTCCATCCAGGCCTTACGCTATTGGCGCCACCTCTGCTCTGCACGGGAGTCCTGCACTGAGGCAGCCAACCCCCACAGCTATTTTTCCTCACCCTTCCCAGGTCTGCCGCCCTCCACAGCAAAGCCCTCCTTAACCTGCCTGGACTCTGATTCCTGAAACCAGTGCCCTGACCCCCACGTGGAATCCGCCCTCACCCCACTCAGGCTCTGACACCCTATCCAAGGTCACCCTCCTGTGTGAAAGCCCTCCTCACCCTGCCTGGGCTCTGAGTCTCCATGCTGTGCTCCCCCATCACGTGGAGAGCCTCTGAAACCCACACCTGCATGGACGCCTTCCTCCCTCTGCTTGGGCTCAGACACCTCCCCACAAGGTCACTGCATGAGCCCCCTGCACCAACTGCCACTCCGCCACACAGATGCCTTGTTCACCTCTCGGGCATTGGTACCCAGACCAGGCTGCTTATGACACCCCACACCAGGCCACAGCCATGTATGGACACTCTCCTCAGCCTGCACAGGCTCTGAGGTCAGAACACTTTCCCACCCCTACAGAGATGGTCTCTTCACTCATCTTGGGCTCTAACATCACTGTCAAGCTAGCCCCCTGCACAGTCACCCTGCTCACCCTGAGTGAGCTCTGACTGCCTGCACCAGACCACTTGCTCCTCCCCCATCCCACCATTCAACAAACACCCGCCTTGCTCTACCCGCCTAATGCTTCATTTAGGACTGAATTGTTTAGTAAAGACAGGAAAGGGGGTACAAAAAACAGTAAGGGAAGAAAAAGAGCTAATTTTTATAAATTTCTCCAGCAAATAACTTCTGGACCTAATAAGCACTACTGGACCTTAACCATCTAAGCTGGTTTCTGGATTCAGGGGCAGTTCACCAGCTGCCCTTGTGGCTTCAGACCACAAGGTTCACTGTCCCCATCACTACATGTATGTGTGTCTGCAACTGACCCCAGCCACTTCACAGGTACCTGCAGCTCAGTACATACAAAAAAGAGGTAAATAGTGACATGAAAGAATACAAAAGGGGGAATAAAAGGGCAAAATTTTTGCATCCAATCAAAGTTAAATTGTTATCAGCCCACAGTACCATGATGGAAGGAAGGAAGGAAGGAAAAAGAAAGATATGATGTTTTATGGAAGCTTCAGGGTAAAAATCCTGAAGCATAAACCTACAGTAGAGTCACAAAAGATTAAGAGAAGGGAATCAAAATATACCACTACAGAAAATCGTCAATTCACAAAGGAAAACAGCAAGAAAGGAACAAGGGAACAACAAAAGACAAAAAACAATTAGAAAGATGACATAGTAAGTCCTTATCTATCAAAAATTACCTTAAATGTAAATGGATTGAATTCCCCAATGAAAAGACAGAGCGGTTGAAAAAAAAGCAAGACTCAAGTATATATATTCTACAAGAAACTCAGCTCAGCTTCAAGAACACACATAGGTTAAAACTGAAAGGATGGAAAAAGATACTCCACACAAGTGGAAACCAAAAGAAAGGAGGGGTAACTATACATATGTTAGCAAAATAAGATGTTAAGCCAAATATGGGAGTGAGAAACAAAGAAGGTCATTATATAATGATCAAAAAGACAACAATCATAAATATGTATGCATTCAACATCAGAGCACTTAAATACATTAAGCAAATACTGACAGATCAGAAGGGAGAAATAGACAATAAATAACAGCAGGATACGTCAAGACCTTACTTTCAACAATGGATCGATTATCCAGATGAAAATCAACAAGGATATGTTGGACTTTAACTGTACTTTAGACCAAGTGGACCTAAAACAGACATCTACAGAACATCCCTTCCAAAAAAGCAGAATACACATTCTTCTGAAGCACAGAATATTCTCAGAATAGGCCAAATGTTAGATCAAAACACAGTCTTAGCAAACTTAAGAACACTAAACTTGTACCCAGTATCTTCTCCAACCACAGTAGTGTGAAACTAGAAATTAAGACCAGAAGGAAAGCTAGAAAGTTTACAAATATATGGAAATTAAACAACACAATCCTGAACAACCAATAGCCCAAGGAAATCAAGAGGAAATTTTTAAAGTATCTTGAAACAAACAAACAAAAAAATGGAATACAACATACCAAAACCTGTGCAAGGCTGCAAAAGCAGTTCTAAAATGGAAGCTTATAGTGTTAGATAAAAGCCAACATTAAGGAAAAAGAAATATCTCAAATAAACAACCTCACTTTATAATTCAAGGAACTGGAAAAAGAAAAACAAAGTAAACCCTAAGTTAGTAGAATAAATGAAATATCTAAAGTCAGAGTGAAAAAGAGGAACCATAGAAAAGATCAACAAAACTAAGAGCTGGTGTTTCAAAAAAAATAAACAAAATTGACAAACCTTTAGAAAGGCTAAGAAAAGAAGAGAGAAGACTCAGGTAAATGAAATCAGTAATGAAATTTGGGACATTACAACTGATCATACAGAAATGCAAAGGATCATGAGAGACTACTATACACAACTGCACACCAATAAACTGGATAACCTGGAAAAATAGAAAAATTCCTAGAAACATGTAGCCTACCATGACTGAAACAGGAAGTAATAGAAAATCTGAAGAGACCAATAACAAATAAGTAGACTGAATCAGTAATCATAAACTTACGAAAAAGAAAAGGCTCGAACCAGATGGTTTCCCAAATATCCACCCAACATTTGTTTTAAAAATTAGCAGCAATCCTTCTCAAACTCTTCCTAAAAATTCAAGAGGAGGAAACACTCTAGAACCCATTTTATAAGGCCAGCATTACTTTGATACCAAAGATGAGGATGCTACAAGAAAATGCCAGTGTCACTGATGTATATGGATACAAAATTCTCAACAAAATACTAGCAAGCCAAATTCAATAACACATTTAAAGGACTGTACACCATGATCAAGTATGATTCATCCCTAGGGTAAAAGACGGTTCACCGTATACAAATTATTATCTGTGACACACTGCATTAATCAAATAAAAGGTGAAAATCACAGGATCATCTCAATGGATACAGGAAAAGCATTTGAATAATTACAACATCCTTTATTGGGTATGAAGGAACACACCTAAACATGATAAAGGTCATATATGACAGGACCATAGCTAACATCATACTAAATGATTAAAGGCTGAAAGCTTTTCCTCTAAGATCAGGAACAAGACAAGGGGGCCCACTCTCACCATTCCTACTCAACAGAGTACTAGAAGTCCTAGACAGAGCAATTGGGCAAGAAAAGAAAATAAAGGTCATTCAAATCAGAAAAGAAGCAAAATTTTCTCTGCAGATGATATGATCTTACATATAGGAAATCTTAAGAACTCCACCAAAAAACTGTTAGAACTAATAAATCATTTCAGTAAAGTTGTAGGTTACAAAATAAAAATATAAAAATCAGTTTCCTTTCCATATAACAATAAAACAACCAAAAAAGAAATAAAAATGACAATCCCATTCACAATAACACCAAAAACAATAAATGAAATTGAAATTGGAAATTGCAGAAAATGAAATGGACTGCTGACACCACTCCCCAAAATTAACTTGAAATAGATTAAATACTTAAACATAAGATGTGATACCATGAAACTCCTAGGAGAAACTACAGGGAAGAAGTTTCTTAACATTGGTTTTGACCACAGTTTTTTAGATATCACACCTAAAGCACAAGCAACAGAAGTTAAAATCAGTAAGTGGGACTACATCAAATTAAAAAGCTTCTGCACAGCAAATGACACAATCTATAAAAGAAAAGACAACCTACAGATGAGGAGAAAATATTTGCAAACCATATGTCTAATAAGAAGTCAATATCCAAAATATTTAAAGAATTCATACAACTCAATAACAAAAACAACACACAAATAAACTAAAAACAATTTGATTTTTTTAAATGGGCAGAAGCACAAATAGACATTTTTCTAAAGATGTACAGATGGCCAACAGATCTTTTTTTTTTTTTTTTTAGAGTCACAAGCAACTGAATAACTCTGTATGACTCAAGACTACAAAGAAACCACTTCCATTTCATGCTGTTCTGAGACCTAGGGTTGGGGCCCAGACTGCAAGGGTGATGCTTAAGACATACTCACATAAAATGATGCTCAACATCACTAATCACAGGGAAATGCAAATTAAAACCACAAGGAGATATCACTGCACGTCTGTTAGAAAAGCCAAAACCCAAAAGATAAAAGATAACAAATGTTGGGGAGGTTGTGGATCAAGGGGAACCCCTGGCACACTGTTGGTGAGGTGCAAATTGGTATAGTCATTATGGAAAACAGTATGGAAGTTCCTTAAAAGATTAAAAATAGAACTACCATATGAGTCAGGAATTCTACTTCTGGATATATACCCAAAGGAAATGAAAACAGGATATTAAACAGATATTTGCACTCCCTTGTTTATTGCAGCATTATTCACAGTAGCAAGATATGGAAACAACCATAGAGCCCATTTGCAGTGAAGAGATAAAGAAGATGTGGTATACATATGCAAAAAAATACTATTTGGCCATGAGAAAGAAGGAAATTCTGCCATTTGTAACAACATGGATAGACCTCGAGATTGTTACGCTAGGTGAGAAAAGTTTGAGAAAGATTAATACTGTATTTCATGATACCACTTATACATGTAAAAAAAGCCAAACTTGTAGAAACAGAGAATAGACTGGTGGTTACCAGAAGCTAAGGGGTGGAGGAACTGGGGAGGTGCAGTTTAAAGGTGTAAACATTCTATCAGTAGATAAATTAAGTTCTGGAAATCTAATGCCCAGCACAATCATTAAAGGCATATCTTGGAGAGATCAGTTTCAGTTTCAGAAGCCAGTTTCAGTTCCAGATAATCAGAATAAATGAATATTACAACAAAGTTATAAGAATTCTTGGTTTCCCAATACATATAGAAGTTATACGTACACTATATGTGCGTGCTCAGTCACTTCAGTCGTGTCTGACTCTTTGTAACTCCATGGATTGTAGCCCGCCAGGCTCTTCTGTCCATGGGATTCTCCAGGCAAGAATACTGGAGTGGGTTGCCATGCCCTCTTCCAAGGGATCTTCCCAACCCAGGGATTGAACTGTGTCTCTTATGTTTCCTGCATTGGTAGGCAGGTTCTTTACCACTGAGCCACTGGGGAAGCCCAATGTCTACACTATACTGTAGTCTAGTGAAAAACACCTTGAAAAACAATATACACACCTTAATTTTAGCATACTTCATTGCTAAAAAAAATATTAACTATCATCTGAGCCTACAGTGAGTCACAGTAGTAATATCACACAGATGCTATAACAAATACAATAATGATGAAAAAGTTTGAAATATTGTGAAAATTACCAAAACATGACACAGAGACACCAAGTGAGCAAATCATCACAGTGCTGTTGAAAAATGGCACTGATAGACTTCCTCAATGCATGGACGCTGCAAACCTTCAATTCATAAAAAACGTAGTATCTGCAAGTGTGATAAAAGGAGGTAAGCCTGTATAGACAATATTATAAACTTCACAGTTGCTAACAGATTAGGTCTTAATTGTTCTCACCACAAAACAAATGACAACTACATGACATGATAGAAGTATTAGCTAACACTTGCTAGTGCAAAAAAATGTATCAAATCAACATTTTGTACATCTAAACATTTATAGTTAATTAAATGTGAAATAAATGCCAATAAAATTAATTTTTAAAATTAATTTATTTAATTGGTGGCTAATTACTTTACAATATTGTGGTGGTTTTTGCCATACATTGACATGAATCAGCCATGGTTGTATATGTGTCCCCCATCCCGAACCCCCCTTCTACCTCCCTCCCCATCCCATTACTTTGGGTTGTCCCAGTGCACCATCTTTAATGCCCCGTTTCATGCATCGAACTTGGACTGGTCATCTATTTCACATACGGTAATATACATGTTTCATTGCTATTCTCTCAAATCATCCCACCCTTGCCTTCTCCCACAGAGTCCAAAAGTCTGTTCTTTACATCTGTGTCTCTTTTGCTGTCTCGCATACAGGATCATCATTACCATCTTTCTAAATTCCATATATACATGTTCATAGACTGTATTGGTGTTTTTCTTTCTGACTTACTTCACCCTATATAACAGGCTCCAGTTTCATCTACCTCATTAGAACTGACTCAAATGCAATCTTTTTAATAGCTGAGTAATATTCCATTGTGTATATGTACCATGACTTTCTTATCCATTCATCTGCCAGTGGACATCTAAGTTGCTTCCATGTCCTAGCTGTTGTAAACAATGCTGCAATGAACATTGGGGTACACATGTCTCTTTCAATTCTGGTTTCCTTGGCGTGTATGCCCAGGAATGGGATTGCTGGGTTGTATGGCAGTTCTATTTTTAATTAATTTTTTTTAAAGGAAAGGAATTCTCATCATTTTGTCCTTATACTTACTATCTTATTGCACATGTTGATAGCCAGGATTAGAATAGCCAGCCAATCAAAGAGAGGGGATTTATGTATATGTATGGCTGATTCTGTGCAGCAGAAGCTGACACAACAGTATAAAGCAACTCTACTCCAATAAAAATAAATTAAAAGAAGAGCCAGTCAAGTAGCAGTAGCAGAAGCAGTAACAGAGTTTACCATACACCAGGCCTTGTTCTAAGCACTTCAGGTTTTTAACTTACTCTTTTGAACTGTGGTGTTGGAGAAGACACTTGAGAGACACTTGGTCTGCAAGGAAATCAAACCAGTCAATCCTAAAGGAAATCAGTCCTGAATATGCATTAAAGAAGGACCGATGTTGAAGGTGATTCTCCAATACTTTGGTCACCTGGTGCCAAGAACCAACTCATTGGAAGAGACCCTGAAGCTGGGAAAGATTGAAGGCAGGAGAAGAAGGGGACAACAGAAGATGAGATGGTTGGATGGCATCACCAACTTGATGGACATGAGTTTGAGCAAGCTCCATGAGTTGGTAATGGACAGGGAAGCCTGGCGTGCTGCAGTCCATGGGGTCACAAAGAGTTGGACACGAATGAGCGACTGAACTGAACAGAATTCCGTCAACTGTATAAAGTAGCAACTATTATCCTCATTTTGCATGTGAGAAAACGGAGGCAAACAAGAGTAAACTTGTCCAAGGTCAAAAAGCCAGTAAGTGGCAGGCAGAATTTTGTGCCAAGGCAATCTGTCTCCTCTCAAGTTCATGTTTGTTACCAGTACTGTTTTATTCACCTATTTGGGTGGGACTGAGGAAGGGGAAAAGAAAAGTGTTAGCTGCTCAGTCGTGTCTGACTCTTGGTAACCCCATGGACTGTAGCCCCCAACAGGCTCCTCTGTCTGGGGGAGGTGGGGGCAGGGGTATCATCAAAATTAATATGTATATCCCCCATTCAAAGATTTATTTGGACTTCCCTGGTGTCTCAGATGGTACAGAACCCACCTGCAATGCAGGAGACCTGGGTTTGATCCCTGAGTTGGGAAGATTCCCTGGAGGAGGAAGTGGCAACCTACTCCAATATTCTTGCCTGGAGAATCCCATGGACAGAGGAGTCTGGTGGGCTACAGTCCCTGGGGTCGCAAAGAGTCGGACACAACTGAGCAACTAAGCACAAATAAGATTTATTTAAGTATTAAAATTTGAAGAAAGTATTGCCCTGTTCATTTTCTGCCTACCCAAACAGCTAGCTATTTTTCTACAGTCCCAAAAATCTTTGTATTGGATACATGTTTAGACTCTTTAACTAAAATGTCCCTTGATTGTCTTCATTCAGAAGTGCCTCTCTGGCTAGGTGTAGAAGGAAATGGCAACCCACTCCAGTGTTCTTGCCTGGAGAATCCCAGGGACGGGGGAGCCTGGTGGGCTGCCGTCTATGGGGTCGCACAGAGTCGGACACGACTAAAGTGACTTAGCAGCAGCAGGAGCAGCCGGCTAAGAAATCTGAGCAGTAGTTTCTAGAAGAGCCCGCCCTCTAGTGGTCCCATGTTGCTATGCAGCCAGATAAAGCATTTACAGAAATTGCTTCAATGACTTTTTTCCTATAACAGGTGCCATGGCAGAACACAGGTAAGAAAAAAAAAAAATTAAAAAGCAAACAAAACTTATGATAATGGGGGGTAGGGAGGGAGGGATAAACTGGGAGATTGGGATTGACATATACACACTACTAAATATAAAATAGATAATAAGGACCTACTGCAGGGCACAGGGAACTTGACTCAATGCTCTGTAATGACCTACATGGAGAAAGAATCTAAAAGAGTAGATATATGTATATTTATAACTGATTCTCTTTGTCGTACCCTTGAAACTAACACAACATGGTGAATCAACTATATTTCAATAAAAACTTTAAATGTTTTAATTTAATGTAAAGAGCAAACAAAAGCATTCGCAATGGGTTTTATGCACTATTGTATTTAACAGAGGGGATGACACTGGTCCTAGGGAAGAACATTGTCTCAATGGACAATTATCTTAATCCTGGCTCAGATGTAGCCTTTGGTATACTAGAGCTTTTTAAAAAAGAATGCATCACCCCCATATCTTGATAATTTTCAAAAAGGGACTGAAATAACAATTCTCATTCTGAAATAAGTGCCACACCACATGATTTCAACCATGGTTGCTATGAAAACTCTCCCAGGCTTAAGGGACTTGCAAGTAAATGTAACTCTCTTCCTATTTCTTTTTTATATATATTTACTTATTTTTGGCCGCACTGGGTCTTCATTCCTGCACACAGGCTTTCTCTGGTTGCAGTTGAGTAGGGGATACTCTCTAGTTGGGGTGAATGGGCTTCTCATTGTGGTGGCTTCTTTGTTGCAGAGCATGAGCTGAGTAGTTGTGGTGCATGGGCTTAGTGGCCCAGTGACATGTGGGGGTCTTCCCTGATCAAGGATTTAACCCACATCCCCTACATTGGCAGGCAGATTCTTAACCACTGGGTCATCAGAGAAGTCCTTTATATTTCCTTTCTTTCTCAAGAGAATATGTGATTGATGGGGAGCTCATAAGTATGAGTTCTAGTCACAAACCATATGTGTTTTCCTTATGTACGGTTAAGAAGCAATAACAGAAACAATTTTTCTTAAAGGCTAGAGAAATAGCTAAACATAACTGAAGTGCAATGTAATCTTAGCCAGTTGTGATAACTGAGACAGTAAGCCAGCAAATTCATCAGCCCTGGGCAACACGATATCCAGATTTCCTTTTCCCAGGCCATGGAGTCTATGTACTAAAGGAATATTCATCTTCAACACTACTTTCTTGGGCCCTAACTGACTCTGGAGCATACAAATGAGACTTTCTGCAACTATGACAAAGCATACAAGGGACACTTAAGGGCATGTAGCTAGCAACAGCCAAAGTGAGAATGAGTCATAAAAAGAAAAGCCCAACTTACCGATTCCTAGTCACGCTTCTCTAAAATCACTGTTAACAAGTATTTAATGAGTATCTACTACCTAGAAAGGCATATACAAAGTACTGAGTAGATAAAAATGAAGACATGATCCTTATACCCAAGAGCTTATGAATTAGTTAAGAAGAGAATTTCAATACCAACTCCCCAAAACAAGGAAGGTCATCTTTCAGACTGAGGGGATAAGTAACATTCCATGAGCAGCACTTGAGCCATCCTTCCAGGACAGGGAGGGTGTTTCACCAAGCAGGTAGAGAAGGGAAGGAATTCTAGGCAGAGGGAACTGTAAGCATACAATGCCCACGGTGCTGAGAGCATATGAAGAATCAGTGTGATGAAGTAGACTGAGGGAAACCTGAGAGTTGAGGATGAAGCAGTACTTTGGACATTAATCTGGAAGTGAAGGAAAATTGTTAAAGGCAATCAATGAGTAGGGGAGGAAGGGGCACAAGCAGGGCTTGGTTTCAGCCCTGGTGTTCAGGTGGCAACATGGAAGCTGAACGGAGCTGAGGCAGCTAGAGGCAAGCAGACTATTTCGGTTATCAGAATGAAGCAAGCAGTAAGAAAAGCTCACCTAACAACCCTGAAGGCAGATGTCAATGTCTGAGGGGGGTTGAGCTGGAAAAATGACTGTCCACATTTTCTGCCCCAAAACCCCCTTGAAGTTCAGGATAAATGTTTTATCTATCCATGATGTGTGTGCTAACTCACTTCAGTCGTATCCAACTCTTTGTGCCCTTATGGACTATAGCCCGCCATGCTCCTCTGTCCTTAGGAATTATCCAGGCAAGAATACTGGAGTCAGTTGCCATGCCCTCCTCCAGAGGATCTTCCCAACCCAAGGATCGAAACTACATCTCCTGCATTGAAGGCACAGAATTGAACCCCGGTCCAATTCCTGGGTCAGGAAGACCCACTGGAGAAGGGATATGCTACCCACTCCAGTATTCTTCGGCTTCCCTTGTGGCTCAGCTGGTAAAGAATGTGCCTGCAACGCGGGAGACCTGGGTTCCATCCCTGGGTTGGGAAATTCCCTGGATAACCTGCACCCCTTTCTTTTTTTTTTGCTTTCACATTGTTTTATTGCCCACCAAATTGTAAATGTTTGTTCAAGAATCTTGCTCAGATAATTATGAGAAGTTATAAAATATGTAGGAGGTCATTATGGTTCATAATTTTACTTATCAATAAGTAATTATCAATACTTACAATAAGTAATACCAATTTTACTTATCTGAACTTTGAGAGCTAGTTTTTTGAATAAAACTCAGTCGTATGTTGAATTGTTTAGGAATGAAGTATAATGATGTCTGCACCTAACTATGAAATACATTAATGAAAATAAGATGGATAAATGAATGGATAGAGGGAGATGGATCGACATGTGATAAAGTAAAATGGTAGAATCTAGGTTAATTGTACAATGTAAGTGATGAACATGTGTTTACCATAAAATTCTTTCAACTCCTCCCCTGCCAAAAGAGGTCAGGCACTAGTTCCAAGTCAAAGCAGTGGAAAATGACATGTTACACGAAAGTCCAGCTCTTCTCACACAAATTTAGTCCTCTTTCTGGATATCAGGCTGAAGATTGAAGAATGCACATTATATTTTTTCACTCTAGGTCTATGTTTGATATTATCACTTGGCTATTTAACACTTGTTCCATGTATGTGCTTTCAATCTTTGTCAGCTTCAGATTTTCAAACTCCATTCATTCTTCAAGCAATTGTGCTGTGTCTGGTCCCAATCCACTCTTTCAAGGCATGTTTTTCTCCTTTTTCTTTAGTCTGTGAATTTTCTTCTTTTATCTTTGCAAGCTCCTTTTTCTGCCCACCTCTTGAAGGTTTTACACAGGCTTCTGATCTTCATTCTCTCTCATCATCCTGTACCATACTATCTCCACAGTTTCAAAGGCAGCCTATAAATAGCTTTACCTCCCCTGGAAACCCTGACCACACTCTTGCTCCCCAGAATTACATCTCCATCATTGTAACAGAGATAGCTCAAATTTACCTTGCTCAAATAAGTCAGTGCAATTCTCTTAAATTTACTATGTCACTAGCATTTTAAATCTTTTAATCACAACATCAAACTCACAGATTTTCTCCTCAGAATTTGGTCTATGAATACTAAATATTATTTCTGTTGAAAAAAAAAAAAACTGTAGTTTAGCAGAGTACCTATTGGGAGTCAGGTTTTAGCTGAATATTTGGCACTTGTGTGAACTTGGTTATCTAACTTGCCTCTCTGGGCTCTGATGTCCTCATCTGTAAATGAGAAAGTAAAATTTCTAAGTCTTGTTTCAGCTCTCAAGTCACAGAATGTCTTTAAATACATTTTCCCCTCTCACAGGATTTTTGGTCTAGTGCATCAGTATCGTTTTACTGGTGAAATCTGTCCATTAATATTTACTCTAGTTACCAACATCTTTGCATGGTGGTGGTGGTTTAGTTGCTATGTCATGTTCGACTCTTGTGACCCCATGGACTGTAGCCTGCCAGGCTCCTCTGTCCCTGGGATTCTCCAGGCAAGAATACTGGAGTGGGTTGCCATTTCCTTCTCCCTGCACCCCTTTCATTGAAAGCATGGAGTCTTAAATCACTGGACCACCAGGGAAGTCCCATTATGAGTTAAATTGAAAAAAAAAGAGAAAAAAGCAGCACCGGTATCATTCTGATTCACCTCCTGTGACAATCACTAAATGACAACTCCAGAATCCTGGCTTCCAAAGTCTGTGACTCTCACTTTAGTTCTATCTCAAGCATTGATTCCCTTTATTTTTGCCAATCATAGTTCTGGAATATGAAAGGTGGCCTAGATCACGAAGATAACTGGAAGCAAATGAAATTAACGGTACCAGCAAATAATAAAAACAAATGGTCTCTACAATGAGCCTCTGTAGGTTGAGAGCCAGGAGGACAGAGGTCGACCCTTCACCTCTTAAAGGCTCCATCTCTCAAAAAAGAGTTGATAAAGTTTCCTTTTATTACCTATTGGCCCACCTATATTGGGTCAATTAAATTTAAAAAAAGGAAACAAGCAAATGAAAAGACAAAAGAGAGGCCTTTTCCATACTTTTAATTACCATTATTGCACCAATACAGCATACGTATGCTTTATATACATATATCTTAAACATCATTTTCAATTTTTCAGCAATTCAAATACATAATATATTATCATCTTGAGAATACAAAGAACACAACATACAGGAAGGTTGAGAAAATAGGTTCCCAGTAGTTATTAGTCACTAGTGATTCTATAGACTTTCCTTCTAGTGTTTTCTATTGGAATTTTTAAATGTCCTGCCATGGCTCTGTAAGAATAGAGCTGCCTGGAACGGGAAGCAATGAAAACAAAATGGACCCAAAGTTAAAAAAAGAGTCAAGAAGGAAATCTAAGAGAGAGAATCTATTTAAAAACTAAACGTAAGGACTCCCTTCAGCCAGTACATATCCAAATAGGTACTAAGGGAAGAGGTGAGATCCTCACATTCACTCTCAAAATTGCCCCTTGACAAATCAGATAGCTGGAGCCCGTTCACCCAAGAGCGGGACCCCTTCACAGCGTTAATAAAAGGAATGGTGGGCGGATAGAGGGAAAGTGGCAGGAGAGCTACTTGCTTCTCACATACCCCTGGTGACAAGCATCACAGCCCTCTTCCGGGCAAAATCTGTCACAGCTAAAGCCATGGCTCTCCAGCTTCCTTCATCAATGACAATACATGTAATATAGCAGCTTTCTGCTGAAGAGCTGGTGAATTCAAAAAGTGTTTATGAAAAGGGGCCAGATACCCAGGCAGCAAGGCAATGTGGGTACTGATCAAGAGTTAAGTGCATTCAACCTCTCTACTCTACAAATGAGGTTAAAAACCCCAAACCCTTTAAACCTTCGGTCAAATAATGGGGCTGTTACAAAGTAACACCGGGCTTCAGAGGCGGCAGCAAGATGGAGCTGCAAGAAAGTGACTGCTTCTCTAGAATATAACTAGGAAAACACAGCCCCTTGAGCCTCCTTCATCCAAGAGACAACCACTGATCAAAGATGCTGCACTGCTCAACAGACACAAGAGTGGAAGCACCACCAACACAACCCTCTTATCACAGGAAGGGATGTGTAAACGCGCTAGAGGGTCAGGGGGCTGCACCCACACTGGATGTTCACTCAACAGGACAAGCCTGGGGGAGGGTACACAGCAGAGCCCCAGGACGCAGGTCTTTCCTCAACCTACCCCCTATCAAAATTCTGAATCTGTAAACACTGAGGTCAGTCTGTCCATTTTTAGAGTCTTCAGCTAATGGAAAAGAAGTTCCAAGGTTTTTGTCTCCCCTGAAATTGCTAGAAAGGGCTTCACAAAGAGGCACGCCAGGGTCTTGAGATGATTCTGAAATAAGAATTTAAAGATAGAGAAAATTTTTAGAGATGGTAGGGACTATTCCCCCCTCAGAGACCCTGGCCTTTTGAGCCCTGTAGAGCCAGCCACAAGCATCATTAAGACCCACTGCTTCCCTGCCTTGACAGGGAACAGAAGCCAAGAAATACTTTCTTGGCTGCACTCCAAGGAACAGCATAGGGGGGTGACACCACCAGCCTGAATGCAATGGAGAAGCTATGAGAACGATTGTCCAGGATTTTGGTTCTGGGGAGGGAAGTGGCTCTGAGCCCCCCCTCTCAGATTGGTGCCCTCAAAGTCATTGTTTTCACATCTCTCCTGAACATCGTGCCAGCGCTCTTCAGAACTGGACCCAGTTGGATGGCTGTGGTGCCTGGTTCGTAACAGAGCTGCAAGAGAGGAGAACAGAGACAGCCAGAAGCATATTAGGATAGGGACTCCATTCTTAACAGTTTCCAAGAAATCTCTGCCCAGAATTCCTGAAACTGTACTTCAGAGCAATTCTGCTCACCAAGCCCTGCACCAGGCTACCCAAGTTCCATCCTGCCTGTGTGCATGTGTGCTAAGTAGCTTCAGTTGTTTCCATCCCTTTGTGACTCCACAGACTAATGTAGCCTGCCAGGATCCTCTGTCCATGGGATTCTCCAGGCAAGAATACTGGAGTAGGTTGTCATTCCCTTCTCCAGAGGATCTTCCCAACCCAGGGATCAAACCCACGTCTCCTGTGTCTCTCTGGCACTGCAAGCGAATTCTTTACCACTGAGTCACCAGGGAAGCCCAAGCTCCATCCCACAGTAATCTTATCCCACCATCCCAGTACTCCTGCACTCCTTACCTAGAATTCCTCCCAAACACCATGTATGACCTACAGATGCCCTGCTTTCCCAGATCAGAGATGTCATTAGACTGGCACACATCACTGATAACCCAGTTGAGAGGATGGTGGTTTCCCTACACTAATACCTGGATGCAGTGCTGAAGTCTCCCCACAAGTCATTGCTTGCAGAAACTGGAGCTGGTGCTGGTGTCGTGACAGGAGCCGGAGAATCCAAATCTAAAAGGATATCTGAGTACAAGGTAAGAGAAGAAACAGAAACAGGGAAACATAAACTTATATTCACACAAAAACCTACACACAATTTCATGGCAACTTTACTTGTAATAGCCAAAAATGCAGTCATCCCAAATGTTCTTCTGTGGGTGAAACATACTGTGGTACATCCATATGATGGACTACTATTCAGCAATAAACAGACTACTGACATATATCAAAACAACCTGATGAATCTCAAGGGAATCATGCTGAGTAAAGGTTATATACTGCATGATTCCATTAACATTCCTAAAGTAACAGAATTAAGGGATGGAGGACACATTAGTGACTGACTGCCGAGGGTTAGGAACAGGGGAGGGGGTGAAGAGGGAGGAAGATGTGGTTAAAAATGGGGGACACAAAGGATCCTTGTCCTGTGTAACTGTTTGGTGTCCTGAGCCTGGTGGTGGATCCAGGAACCTACATCTGATGAAACTGCACAGAACTAGAGCTGACCCGTGAACAATGTGGGTTTGAACCACATGGGCACACTTATGTGTGAACTTTTTTCAATAAACACTCAGTACAGTACTATATGATCTGTAGTTAATTTAATCTACAGATATGGAACCACAGATATGGAGAGTTGACTGTGAAATTATACACAGATTTTCTACTACACGGGACAGGGATGGGCAAGAGGTGGTCAGTGTACAAAAGCTCTGCATTGTTCAAGGGTCAACTGCACACACAAATGAGAATACCTAACCATGAAGAAATCTAAGGAAGATTGGTAGACAGTCTCACTGTCAATTCTGCAAAATGTCACCATTGAGGTTAACTGGATAAACAGTATATAGGATTTCTTATTTTTTACAGTTGCAAGTGAAACTAGAATTATCTCAAAACAAAAGGGTGAATTTAAAAAAATAAAAATAAACCTTAGATATTATCCTCAGTGCCTTCTGGCAACACTTACCAAAGGAAGTAGCCTATAACCACTTTTACCTCAAAAATTCCAGAAAGAGAAAGTCTTCTCCTATAAGCAATCACTTATAATTGATTAATGATATAATTTTTAAACAAATAATATTAAGTTATAATTAACTAATTAATGCTATAACTCTCAGAGTCTAACACTAGGTTCTCTAATCTCAGGAAAATTCCTCTTCGAATTCTAATTTCTCATCTTTTAATTGCAAATGACTATATCTCTTCTTGTTTCCCACCAGATAGTAAGGAAGAACAAAAATATACTCAAAAACCCAGATGTTGTCTAATTTCCTCTCAACTATCCTGTGAAGAAACGGAAAGGATTGAGAAATAACATTCACTAAGTGATAACTACATGCCAAGTACTGAGCTCGGTGCCATCACATCATTTTACCCTCAGTCTTGGGCTAAGTTTTACATCTCCATCTTACAGGTAAGGATACTGAGGCTCACAGAACCTAAATGTTACCAAACAAATCCAGATAAAAACAGAGCTATGACCAAAATCTTGGTCCATCTGACTCTTGGGCCTACTAGCATTTCACCAAGGTCCAATGAAGGAAACAGTCTTTTTAATATCTACCCATTTTTAGAAAAAAAATCAACCAGATACCATGACTCTCAGCTCACTAGAAAAGCTTTAATCCCTTGCTGGAGGCCACCAGAGTCAACTTGTCAGAGCCAAGTGCCTTTAATAGCAAAACCACTGACACTCTCTTTGGCAAACAGGTTATTACCAATAAAACCCTACGCTATGATTTCTCAAAGTTAAAAGTACTAGAGAGATTTACCTGCATCACTACCTCCGTGACTGGATTTTGGTATGGGTGGCGGAGTGACATGATTGCTGATGGCAACTGAGGAGGATGGAGGGGGAATTGTGACTTTGCCTCCAGGTGGGGGTGGGAGTAAGCTGAGGCCCCCAGTCCCTGCAGTCTTGGGCTTAGAAGCACCTCCTTTCTTGGTTGTAATATTCTACAAAAGAAAAAAAGGAGGATGAGAAAAAAGAAAGAGAAGTCATAGGCTTATGGAAATACAAGGAGAGGTGAGGGGAACCATACTCACCCCAATACTCAACTTGATGGTCTGCCCTTCCTTGAAGCCCAGATCCAACTTGGGACGACTATCCATTTCCTGAGATTCTTTGGAAATCTCAGATTCCTGTTTCACCCACCTTCAATAAAAGGGTACATTATTTTATCTTGGATTCCCTGAGAGCAGAGTCTGACACACCAATCTGTGGCTAACTTATGTGAAACATAATTCCAGAAAGCAGAGTAAGGGAACATGAGACATAGAAAGGAAAGGAAGAAAAGCCAAGGAAGAGGGCAACTGGAGCTCAATACCACTGGGGAACTATATACAATGGCAGATTAAACATGTCCCTCCACAAGAGGGCAACTGGCCACCAATCCCCATCCCCGTGATCGAGGGCCACCCCTGACGGGGCAGGCCGGTTGCCCCCCTCACTGACTGGGTGGCTTTCCACAACTTCAGAAAGTTCTGAGGCAGAAAAACCTGCCCTTTTCTACCAGTGTGCACGGTGCTAGTCACCACAGCTAAGCCAAAAGCACAAAACATGTGAGTTACATGGAGTGACAAATCTGGCACATAACTCCCCACTATCTCACAGAAAGCCCTGCTGCTAGTTACGCCCCCTCCTCAGCCCCCTAAGAGCTACGGGCAACTTCCCCAGAGGCATAAACAGCAGCATCTTCCCAAACCAGTGTACAGTAGATTAAGAACATATTCCAGCTATAAGGATAGACTAGATACAAAGATAATGGAAGAAAACAGTGAACGGGACGATTCATAGTCACAAGACCTAGTCTACGAAGTAAAGAAAGCAGGAGATTAAGAGACAGTGCCCACTCAATGGAGGGGCAGCATTCCCCACACACTCAACCTGGTAACTCAGGACACGCTTCACTCACTTGAAGTGATCTTGCAGAGAGACATTGAAGTCAAAGGCATCACCCCGATCTGAGAAGCCAATGCCAATGAAAGCACTTCGCCCTGTGAAAAAGATAGGAATCCTCCCAACAGGAAGCATGCCTGGGGCAAAGGCTACCCAACGAAAATATAATAGTTACCATAACTAGACAACCTCTGTGAATGTGAAAGATTCTCTCAGGATTGGCAAACTGCATGCAGCCCATGAGCCAAATGCAGCCAGAGCTTGTTTTTGTAAATAAAATTTCATTAGAACAAAGCCATGCCAGTTTGTCTACATATCATCCACAGCAGCTTTCATACCATGGTGACAGAACTGAGGAGCTGCGAGAGACCATGTGGCCCAGAAATGTTTATCATCTTGTTTCTTTAGAAAAACGTCTGCCAGCCTCTGACTGGAGAAAAGATGCCTGCCATAAACACTGATGATATAAAGTAGTCCCACAAAAAACACTGCAACAATGAACAGGCAGTATTTGCCAGTTCTTTGGTTAGACATATATTCTGATTTATTTGCTAGTCTACTTTTAATCACCTCTTGAACTTGTGTTTACAACTATTTCAAATAACACGTTAATCCTTCTCCTCTAGCAACTGGAGTTAACTCTGGACAAAGAGAAGAAAAATTTTAGTAAACTGAAGATAAATGCACTGGGACACACTTCCATTGATGTGCATTAACTATTTTCCGAATCTCAATTCATTCAAAATCCCCAATCCCTTACCAGTTCCATCCTGGATCCGGATTACAAAGTAGCGGCTGGAATCGGTCACTGTCTCCACGGCAATACCAGGATATTGTTCTACTGGTGCCTGAGCAAAGAGTTCCCCTGATAGGTAAGAAAAAGACTTCTTTAAGCAAAGGAAGCAAAAAGTCTAAAATTCAATTAGCAAGTATTTCCACTCCAGTCCCCAGTTTGAAGATATTTATAAAAGAACACCAAACCAATATCCTTAATATGGCAGAGGGTCACCAGTAGATTACCTGAAACTTTATCCTCGAGTTTGATATAAGCAACCTTCCCTTTTGAAGTGATTCTGAGGCGACCAGTCCAATCAGGTTGATCTAATTTCCAGTCAGATGCCCTAAAATAGAAAAATGGAAAGTCTCAGGCCTCCGGTCTATGTCTTTAATTTGCCAAAAACCTACACACAATCATTTGCTGTATTTCTATTTCCCTGTTCTGAATTACTTACTCTTTCTGCCTATTAAACAATCAAAAGACTAATTCATGATTCTCTCTACAAAGATACCTCAGGGTACACACAGTCCAAAGCAAATAGAAAAAATGTTACTACTGAAGTCCAATAAGTATCACCAAAAATATGTAAAACTACAAAAAAAAGTAATTTAAAAATTTATCACAATGACACTATTTTCATACTGAGGATAGTACTTTATATAATAGTATTTTGCTGATCAGGAAACAACAAAGCCTACTAAATGAAATATCCTGGGTAACAGAAGCCTCCCAAATCCCTAAATGTATTATCTTTCACTGAATTCAACCAATATTTACAGAGTGTGTATTAAGTCACAGGCACTATTCTAAGTACTTGGGATACAAGAGGGAACAAAGTTTAAAGCCGTCATGAAGCTTACAGTCTAAAAGGAGACAGATAATAAAAAAGAAACAGTAAATATGTAAAATCATTAATAGCTCAGAAGGTGCTAAATGCTAAGGTAAAAAGAAAACGCCAGGGCAGAAAAAGGAGCTCAGGAAGGTAGTGGGAGAATGAATAGGCTACAGCTTTCAAAAGGGTGGTCAGGGCAAGCCTGACTAACAAGGTGAAATGTGAGCAAAATGTGAAAGAAGTGAGTTACCCATGCAGATATCTGGAGGAAAAGCATTCCAGGTGTAGGAAACAGAGCTGGTGCAAAGATGCTAAGATGGGAGCAGGCCTGCTATATTGCCCTCAAGCAAGGAAGCCCCTGTGATTAGAACACAGAAAGAGATGAGGTAGGAGAACTAACTGAGGGACAGATCAGGTAGGGTCTTGCAGGCCACTCTAAGAACTCCAGCTTTTAGTCTGAATGAAGAAGCCACTAAAGCAGAGATGTGACATGATCTCCCTTTTATTTCAAAAGGATTACTTTGCTGCGCAAAGCAGAGATGCAGCAATATGAATGCTAAAGCTGGGGATTAGCTAAGAGACTACTGTAGTAATCTGGGGGAGTCACCATGGTGACTAGGAAGAGAAAGAAGTGACTAGACAATGGATATATTTAAAGCAAAGGCAGCAGGATTTTCTAATGAATGGATGCAAGGTAGAAGACAAAGAGAGACACCAAAGATGAAGTCAAGGATGACGCCAAGGTTTCTAGCCTGAACAGAGGAGTTACCAATAATTGAGATGAGAAAGACCACAGATAGAACATCTCTGGAAAGAAAGATTAGTAGTTCAGCATTGGCTCTGTTAAGCCTGGGATGTCTAATAGATTTTCAAGAGGAGATACAGAGTATACATGTGAATATATGAAGCTGGACTTCAGGAAGACATGTAGATTAGAGATACAAATGGAAACATTACAAAACACTGAATACTTATAATCTGTGTTCTAGAAGAATTTGAATGAAATCTAAGACATTATTTAGACATGAACCAATCTTACAAAACACTGCATTTGTGATTCTGTTTTGCAAGCAGTGTGGAAAAGGGAGGGCAAGGTAAAAGTTAATAACTCATCCCTCGGGAACCTAGAGACTAACACCTGCAGTTAAGAAGGTAACAATAAAATATTTCTGGGTAAACATATGTTTAACAAGATGGTAAGCAAATGGTAGACAGGAAGACATGAAAATTTAAATTAGGACAAATTCTGAACAGGATTTTACAACATACATCTTTGTCATGCCCTTCTCTCTTGATGTCCTGTCTCAAAGTCCCCCAAATACCTGAGTCTGATCCAGTTCAGAGCGTGCTCTAGAAGTCCTTGTCTATTAAATTTTTTGAATGAGAATATAGATGGGTAAAAGGTGTTTTTAAAAGCATGAAACAAAAGAAAAAGGCTTCCCTGGTGGCTCAGTAGGTAAAGAATCTGCCTGCAATGCAGGAGACCTGGGTTCAATCCCTGGGTAGGGAAGATCAACTGGAGAAGGGAATGGCAACACACTCCAGTGTTCTTGCCTGGAGAATTCCATGGCAGAGGAGTCTGGCAGGTTCATGGGATCACAAAGAGTTGGACTGAAAAAGAACTGAAACCCACTTCAATGTGTACCATATCTTTTAGGAAGAATTAATACCTAAAGTTAGAGGTCATCAGCTATTTTACCTTATTTAACAGATCAATCAATGCTAATTTAAGTGTAACCTATTAATTCTTTAAAGTCAACATTTACAGAGTCTCCACTATGTGCAAGAAACTGTGCTAGATCCTAGAAAATGCTTAAAAGATCTTCTAAAGTTTAAGAAGACCTCAAGTTGTTCATGGTCTAGTCTGGAGAACTGGGAGAACAACCAACCAATTAGAACACAGAAAGAAGGCAAGTGATAGAGTCAAGAGCAGGTACTATGGAGGCATGCAGAGCACACCTAAGCCAGAACAGAAAAACCAAGGAAGGCTGGCCAAAGGAGGAGAGGTCTCAGCTGACTCACAGGTATTAGTCCCTGTGACTATCATCAAAAAGCATGTAGAGTCTTATTCACGGTCAGCTGGGGTCTGATTGAAAGCCTGAAATTAGGATTACCTTTTAAGGTACAACCCACAGGATTTAGTGCACAGGTCAGCAAGCACAAAGATACTGACTCAGGATGAACGAACCTCTGATAAGGAAGCACAACATAAGACACAGAGAGAGGGTAACTTTTAAGCCGAGGTAACAAATGCCAAGAGGAAAATCATGCTGGTGATGTGAGTCAGAGAGAGAAATCAAAATACTGTATTTATAGACTGCTTTACTGTTTACTAAGTACTTTTTAGGAAATTCATTTTTAATTATTTTTCACATTTATTATGATTTCATTTAACCCTCCAAAAACTTCTAAAGGTACAAAGCTAGAGCAGGTTTTATCATCACCCCCTCCCCATTTTTCTTTCTATTTTACAGATGAGAAAACTTAGGCTTGGAGAGGCTAAAAGATTCGTTTCAAATCACACAGCTGTTAAATTGCCAGGGCTCACACTCATATTTTTTAACAGGTAACCCAGTGAGTTGCATGTTAATTCTTTGGACTGCATGACCGTAACTTTCGACAGCATCCTCAGGCCTTCCTAGTCACTGGATTACAAGGTGGTTAGTTAGCCCTCCAGATAAAATGCTGTCTTAACTCTGAAAGTAAAAGCTGTATGAGAAGATAAGAGGGAAGGAAGGCTTGAAAATACTATAGTATCACCTATACTATATTATCTTCAATATATAGAAAACTGAAGAGAAAGAGACTAGACAACCACTGGAAAACTTAACATCATTTGCCCACTAACAAAAGTGCTGAAGGGAAAAATCATACGGTGGATATTTGGTGGCCAAGACTGAACGGCACAAATTATCTCATCCAGAGAAGGGCCTGAGACACAATAATCACCAACAAATGCGCACGAGGTATTGGAAATCGGGGGTGCGGGGGGGGGGGGGTAGGGATGGGACGATAAGGGTGACAACCTGAAGGACGCAGGGATGAGCGAAGGAAAGGTGACTGGCCAAGGCGCAGACACGACAGGAGGAGGATAATGGGGAGCAGATGGGTGACCCAGAGGGGTCCGCGGGGAGAGCGGTGGGAGGGTACAGGATAGTAATTTTTTTTTTTTAAGAGGGGGAACAAGGATGTCGGCAGTCCAGAGTGGGGGAACAGCTGGGGGAAAGGGTGACAAAAACCCAGGTGGCCAGGCTAACAAGGTAACAAGCCAGAGGCGGCAATGGCAGGGACGGGCGGCCTGCTATCTGAGAAACAGTGTCAAGCTCGACCGGGTGCGCGCGTGCCGCAGTGACTCGAAGTTAGTACCTGTAACCGCGGTTGGAGGCCCGAGGCGGAATCCGGTAGACGCTGACGTCAGGTTTCACACACAGTACAGACTCGTACTCCAACTCGGACGCCATCTTGACTCTGCTCGCACTGCCGCTGGGGGCGGGGCGTCAGCGCGGGGGCGGGACGTAGAGCCGGGGTGTTGAGTTCTAAAACAACTTCCGCTTACGCACTTCCGATAACGCTGCTTCCGCGAGAGTTTGGCTGGCTTCCTGAGATTAACCTCCTTTGGCGCGGGTTGGGGAAGCCATGTTGAAACCTGGAAACGGTGAGGTTGCGTGAATCACCATCTTGGGTAATGGCAAGGATGCCCTCCAAGTGCGTGATTCATGTTAAGGATATCTCCATCCCCGAAAAGCGAGGAGGGAAAGCGCCATCTTGCTCTTGGCAGGTGTCAGCAGTGCTGTGGGAGGACGACGACCATCTTGAAGCTTGGCGGATTTTTTTTCTTCCAAGAGTCACTTTTTAACCGTAGTTTCCAAGCAGAAAAGAGGTATCCGCGGGTCCGTAATCCCAAATTGGATACGTAAAGAAAGTGTATGACCCAGGCCTAGACATGGTGGATTTTAATCTTCCAGAGTCCAAAATTCAAAAATGCCGGGCCTGACCCATTGCCTTATAATAACTCCTTTTTCTCTCAGAGTTTTGAGAATGGCACCTGTTAAAATAGTCTGCCACACTTTCAGTGTGTACTTGATTATCGTTTGGAAAGTTTACCCATGTTAAGCTGTAAATGGGCTTCCTTGGTGGTAAAGAATCCTCCTTTAATGCAGAAGACCTGAGCTCTGTCCCTGGGTCCGGAAGATCCCTTGGAGAAGGAAATGGCAACCGATTTCAGTATTCTTGCCCGGAAAATCCCATGAACAGAGGAGCCTGGCGGGATACAGCCCATGGGGGTCACAAAGTCAGACACGACTGAGTGACTTAACACATAAGTTGTAAATGGGATCAATTCAATTCCTGACCAGTTGAGACAGCATTATGAATTATTTAATAGCCTGTGTTTGCTCTCAGTTTTATTATAGTGGAAAATTCTACTGCAGTGTCTCCATAAACACCTGCCTTGTACACTCCAAATTTAAACTTGCCACAACAGTCACCTAATTGATTTAACTAGCACAGAGGGCAAGTGGAACACCAAGATACCAACTCAAGTCTGCCTAACTATAACAGTGGTGTAGGCACCCCTTCATCATGTTGACTGGTTGGAAACCTGTCTAATTTGTCTGCCCTGCATAACAAAGTGATAGCTTAAAACTCTAAAATGAATCATAAATATCTAGCTATAATAAGGATGTGGGGAATCAACTACTCACTGTTTGCTGGAAGGTAGTGGTATAGCATTTTTGAAGGTAAATTTCGAATTAATATCCTGTATGTAACATTAAATGTAGCAAATCCACTAATAGCTATTTTAGGGCAATAATTTTATGTGTGCAAAATAATATATACAATGATGTTTATTACAGCATTGTTTGTAACGGTGAAAAATGAAAACTAGGTAAATGAATATCAACAGAAAATGGTTAATGGCATATCTATTACTATAGGATGCTTTGAGATGTGTGTGTGTGTGTGTGTGTGTGTGTGTGTGTGTGTGTGTGTGTGTGTGTGTGTGTGTGTGTGTGTGTGTGTGTGTGTGTGTGTGTGTGTGTGTGTGTGTGTGTGTATGTATGCTGTGCTCAGTCATGTCTGACTCTTTGCTACCCCGTGAACTGTAACTGGTCAGGCTCATTTGTCCATGGGATTTTCCAGGCACGGAAGTTGGAGTGGGGTGCCTCCTACTCCAAGGAATCTTCCCAACCCAGGGATCAAATTCAGGTCTCCTGGATTGCAGGCAGATTCTTTACCATCTAAGCCACGAGGGAAGTCATTGTGAGTGTATAATACAGGCTTCCCTCATAGCTCAGTAAAGAATCTGCTGGTAATGCAGGAGGCCCTGGTCCGATTCCTGGACTGGGAAGATCCCCTGGAGAAGGAAATGGCAACCCACTCCAGTACTCTTGCCTGGAAAATCCCATGGAAGGAGGAGCCTGGTAGGCTACAGTCCATGGGGTCTCTCGGAGTTTGACACGACTGAGCGACTTCACTTTCACTTTTCGCTTTCATGCATTGGAGAAGGAAATGGCAACCCACTCCAGTATTCTTGCCTGGAGAATCCCAGGGACAGAGGAGCCTGGTGGGCTGCCTTCTATGGGGCCGCACAGAGTCGGACATGACTGACGCGACTTAGCAGCAGCAGCAAGGTGTTATTATTCTTCAAATATCTCCCACTAAACTATCAGCTACATAAGGCAAAAACTTTGCCTTTTCAGCACATAGCACGATGCCCTTCACAGGGTAGGTAATAATGGTTGAATAATACAAGATTTCTACTGAAGTACAGTCATTTAGCTTATTTAACTTGGCCATTTCTCCCAAATCCCCCAATTTCAGGGTCCTACATACACTTTGCAAAAAATTCAAAGACTATGAAAGAGGCTTTGGGAGGGAAGGGAGTGATGGAGATACACTGTATATTGATTGTGGTGTTAGTTGCACAAAATGTATATGTTAGTCAAGACTAAAGAAAATATGCACTTAAAATGCACGAATTATGTTATATGTAAATTATAACTAAATAAAATGTATTTTTAAAACTTTAAAGTCCATCTTCATGCTTCTCAAGATCCATCCTTCTGTTGTTCTCCATTGAGTTGACTACTAAACAATTTTTTGTATGTTCTTTCTGGTATTTTCTATGCATTATGCATTTATAAGTATATGTGAGCCTATATATTTTCACAAATGGAATCATATATGCTATCCACATTTTGATTTTTACCTGACGATACATCAGGATACCATTTTATATCAGTACATATAGGTAGACCTCAAACTTTTAAACATTTCATACATTCCATTGAAAGACTACCTACAGATTCTTTTCAAAGTACCTGTGAATGAGATTAATGAGATTTACTTTCAAAGAATCAGCCTATTATTAGAAAGTAGAAGTACATGCATGCATGCATGCTAAGTCACTTCAGTCAAGTCTGACTCTTTGCAACCCTATGGAATGTAGCCTGCCAGGCTTCTCTGTCCGTGGGATTCTCCACGCAAGAATACTGAAATGGGTTACCATGCCCTCCTCCAGGGGGTCTTCCCACAGTCATTGAACCATAGTCTCTTGTGTCTCCTGCACTGGTAGGCAGTTCTTTACCACTAGTGCCACCTGGGAAGCCCAGTACTCTTTGCTACCCCGTGGACTGTAGCCTGCCAGGCCCCTCTAACCATGGAATTCTCCAGGTAAGAATGCTTGAATGGGTAGCCATTCCCTTCTCCAGGGATCTTCCCAACCCAGTGATTGAACCCAGGTCTCCCCCATTGCAGGTGATTCTTTACTCTCTGAGCCACCAGGGAAGACCCAGTAGAAGTGCAGGAACTTTAAATTAGGAGAGACCTTTAGACATACTGCCCTTGGTCTGGAAGATCCCCTGGAGGAGGGACTGGCTACCCACTCCAGTATTCTTGCCTGAAGAACTCCATGGACAGAGGTTACAGTCTATAGGGACAAAGAGTCAGACACGACTGACTAACACTTTTAGACATATTTGGTAGTCTTTTCCAAACCATTTTTTAAAAAATATGAGAACCCAATGCACCCATACAAACTCAAATATATATGCCTGAAACAAAGATTTCCCAAAATGCTGCTCTTACTAAACCTTTGCCAACAAAGGTCCATCTAGTCAAACCTATGGTTTTCCAGTAGTCATGTATGGATGTGAGAGTTGGACTATAAAGAAAACTGAGCACTGAAGAATTGATGCTTTTGAACTGTGGTGTTGGAGAAGACTCTTGTGAGTCCCTTGGACTGCAAGGAGATCCAACCAATCCATCCTAAAGGAAATCAGTCCTGAATAGTCATTGGAAGGACTGATGCTGAAGCTGCAACTCCAATACTTTGGCCATCTGATGTGAAGAACTGACTCATTTGAAAAGACCCTGATGCTGGGAAAGATTGAAGGTGAGAGGAAAAGGGGGCGACAGAGGCTGAGATGATTGGATGGCATCACCGACTCGATGGACATGAGTTTGAGTAAACTCCGGGAGTTTACCCAAACAGGGAGGCCTGGTGTGCTGTGGTTCATGGGGTCGCAAAGAGTCGGACACGACTGAGCGACTGAACTAAATTAAACTGAACTGAACCTAATGGCAGTTTATAGTTTCTATTGTATTTTATTCTATTTTCTGTTGTTCTCAACCCACAAAATTGATTTCAATATCCATTAGTACATCTGAACTTAGAGTGAAAAGGTTAAAAGAGGTCTAACATTGCTCACCATTTAACAGGTTGAAAAAAAAAAACCTACTAAAGAAAGACCAAAAGTATATCTGATGATTAGATCATTTACTTAGGCCCTTATGTGCATTGAACTCTGCTTTTTGAAAGACATAAACTCTCCACTGGCTGTACAATAGTGTCTAATGTCCTTAGTCAGATGCTTCTTCACTGTCTTGCCCCAGGTTTTCCTTCCAGACTCATGTAGAGCCACTTCTTCTGACCCTTCCTTCCTCATCCGCACCTCCAATGTCCTCTCTAACTTACCCACTCACAGTGCTGTAATTTCCCAAATGCATTACTTTTATTCATGCCGAATGTATTTGCAAAGACTGAAATGCCCTTCCCATTCATTCTTTGGTAAAATGGCTTCAGATTCAAATTAAATGTCAGTTTGGGACGCTTTCTTCAAATTCATTAAATAGAACTAGTAATTCGCCTCTGTGCTCTCACAACATTTTTCTAATACTTCGGTTTTAGCCCATTGCATTCAAATGTTTTTAAGTACATTTGTTTTCCAAAAGAAAGAAGCATATTTGTATTTCCCCAGAATCTATCATAGTTTCCAGAATATAATAAAAGCTCCATACATTTTTTTGTTTGTTAAATGAATGATCATTTCTGTCCATCTTTACAGGGGTGATTTGTCCTTTCTCAATCAAGAAAATTTCAAATGTCTTGGCTGGAATTCACCTCCGCCCACCGCTAGAGGGTAGTAGCCACACAATTCCAAAATTCTAGACTGTCTATGGTAACTGTCCTAGAAATCAAGCCAATTTTCTCACTATTTGTGACTTTCTAAGTATATGTGATTTAACCAAGCTCAACAAAAGCACTTTTGCTGGAAATGATGGAGGCCTTATCCATCTCAAATCTTGATTCCTTTTAAATGTGTTAAACATGAAAATAGAGGCCGTGGTTTTCTTGCCTTATACCAGTAACACATTTCTCAGCTCTTTCTTCTTTGCACATACACAAAAAGTTGTTTATCGTAGGCTTTTAAATTCTGGTTTACTTTTGCTCAGTCCACTGTTATTTATCATGAAATCATACTTGTTAAAGTACAATTTTCCTAAATCCTGGAGTTGCTACAAATGCAGTTATAAAATTGTAATGCAACCTGAATCATAGTTTACGGATCTTGCTTACTTAGAAAGGATCTTAGGGACCTTGTAGTTAAAATCCCACATTTAAAATTTTGTTATTTTGTATTGGATATAGCTGATTAAAAATGTGATGGTTTCAGGTGAACAGTGAAGAGGCTCAGTCATACATATACATGTATCCATTCTCCCCCAAGCTCCCCTCCCATCAAAACTGCTCCATAACACTGAGCAGACTTTCCTGTGTGATTAAGTAGGTCCTTGTTGGTATTGGTTATCCACTTTCAATATAGCAGTGTGTACATGTCATCCCAAATTCCCTGACTATCCCTTCGCCTCCTCCTTCCTCCCCTCCCACCCAGCAACCAATAAGTTCCTTCTCTAAGTCTGTGAGTCTGTTTCTGCTTTGTAAATTACTTCATTTGTATCATTTTGTAAATTACTTCATTTGTTTCATTTCTTTTTAGATTTCAGGTGTAAAAGATGTCATAGGTTATTTCTCCTTCTCTGTCTCCTTCTCAGTATGACAGTCTCTAGGTCCATCCATGTTGCTGCAAATGACATTATTTTATTCTTCTTAATGAGAAATCCTACATTTTACATATGAGACACTTGAATACTAGACTTATTAAAGGATCTGTCTAAAGACATAGGTGGTGATGCAGTGAGGACTGGAACCTCATGTCTCATGATTTGGAAACTTATTTTTTACCACTTCACATTATACAAGAAGCACACAACATACTGGTTCAAAAATAGTACACGTGTAATTTTGTGCACACATTTGTTTTTCATTTATTATAAGCCATAATGATAGCTTCTCAAGTACACAAAAATACATGAGATATTTATTACAGTACTTTTGCAGTTAAAAAATAGAAATAATTTAAATGTCCATCAGTCTGGAGTTGATCAATTCCATAAATAAATTATGGTACATCTATCAATGAAGTACTATTTGTGTCTGTCAAAAATTGCAGTTAATCTGGATGTTCTGATCTGAAAAGGTAAATTGATAAGGGAAAACTGCAAGAAACAGAAGAAAAAGTATAATATTAGGTCATTTGTATAAAACTGTGTTAAAAGTAGTTAGGTTTGATAGGCATAAAATAATTATGGAATTATAGCTGAGACACTTAACAAGGACTGTTATTTCTGGGAAATGAAAAAAGGGGGAAAAGGGAAATTTTTCCTATTTTATACCCTTCTTATAATGGTTAATAATAACTTATCAAAGTAAATTAAGAACTGTTCACACAAAATTTTAAAACTTAAAAGTATAACCACATATTGCTTACAGAGTCATACATACATAGAAAATGTATAAAAGCACACACAGAAAGAAAAATAATTACATCTGGGGGAAAAGGAAGATAAAAGATTTGGGATAGGAGTATATACATCTTTTAAAAATAACTTAAGTAAATATATCAAAATATTTAAGACCTTAATAAAGCTGATTAATTGCAACTTGATAAAGCTGATGTTAATGATATTTTTTGTATACTCATTTGTCTGTTTTAAGTATTTCATTATAATAAAATGAAGAGTCCAAAAGGTAAAAATTAAATAATGAAGAGTTGCAGAATTACATGTATACTTTTATATGTATGTATGTGCAATGTTCAAAAATACACATATACTTACACATACATAGAATAATATTGAAAAGGATATAAAACCCACATTTAATATCCTAGGTGATAAGACATCATCTTTTGTTCTAACACTTGGTCACTGATCCCAGTTTCTGACACAAGGGAAACTTTTGCAGTGACTCTAGGTGGGTTCTTGAATGGCTCCTGGATTAGGGCTCTGGAAAAACCAAGCCATGATTCCGTGAGTGCTCAGTCTTTCCATAATGTCCAACTCTTTGTGACCCCATGGACTGTAGCCCACCAGGCTCCTCTGCCCACGAGATTCTCCAGGCAAGAATACTGGACTGAGTTGCCATGTCCTCCTCCAAGGGATCTTCCCGACCCAGGAATCAAACCCAAGTTTCCTGTGTCTCCTGCATTACAGGCGGATTCTTTACTGCTGAGTCACAAGGAAAGCCCAAACCATGATTAGAAGCTTGGAATTTTCAGCCCCACCCTGCACACTCTTGAAAAGGGGAAATGGCTAGAAATAGTTAATAATTGAACATGCCTATGTGATGAGGCCTCCAAAAAATTGCAATAACATGGGGTTGGGAGAATTTTCAGGCTGGTGAACACATCCATGTACTGAAAGGGTGACACACCCCAAGTCTACTGGAGACAGAAGCTCCAGCACTCAGGACCCTCCCAGACCTCACCTTATGGATCCCTTCATCTAGCTGTTCATCTGTGTCCTTTATCATGTCCTTTAACAAACTGGTAAACCTAAATATTTTCCCCAGGGGTTTCCCAGGTGGCGCTAGTAGTAAAGAACCTGCCTGCCCATGCAGGAGATGTAAGACATGCAGGTTCAATCCCTGGGTTGGGAAGATCCCCTGGAGAAGGAAACGGCAACCCACTCCAGTATTCTTACCTGGAGAGCCCCATGGACAGAGGAGCCTGGAGGACTGAAATCCATCCACTAAACAAATTACTGCCAAATAATTGTTTCCTGAGTCTGTGAACCACTCTAACAGATAATCGAACCCAAAGAGAAGAAAACCATGAGAACCCCTAATTTGTAGCCAAGACAGAATTTGTGGGTAACATGGGGAAACTACAACTTGTGATTGGCATCTGAAGTTGGGAGCAGTCTTATGGAATGTACATGCATGCTCAGTCATGTACAACTCTTTGTGACCCTATGGACTGTAGCCCACCAGGCTCTTCTGTTCATGGGATTCTCCAGGCAAGAACACTGGAGTGGGTTGTCATTTCCTCCTCCAGGGGGATCTTCCCAACCCAGCAATGGACCCCAGGTGTCTTGTGTCTCTTGCATTGGCAGGTGGATTCTTTACCACTGTGCCACCTGGGAAGTTCAGCCTTTAACCTGTAGAATGTGATGCTATCTCCAGGTAGATAGTGTCAGAAATGGGTTAAATTGTAGGACAGCCAGCTGGTGTTGCAGAATTATTTGATGCGGGGAAAGAACACACACACATTTGGGGACTTCCTTAGTGGTTCAGGCAGGGGTACAGCTAGTTTGATCCCTCATCAGGTAAGTTTTGACAGTGTAGCAAAGGAGAAAAAAAAAAAAAACACCTTTGGTGACCAAAAGTGTCAAAAGTGAAATGTCCTGTGTGAAAGTAAAAGAGACATATGGGAGCTGGAGACCTAGTGTTTTCCCTGCATAGAGGGAAAAACTGGGTGGTTTTTCAAACCAGTATCATTTTGTATCACCACCTTGCCCACATTCTAGTGGAAATAAACCAGGGAAGGAAAGGCAAAGGAGAAAGGAAACAAAGAGGACATTTTCTAAATAGTGCACAAATAAGATAGTTAACCTAAACATCCATCGAAATTTACTCAAAACTTTATCTACACTTCAAACATTTATGAGAGCCATCTAACCCTCAATAATCCTGAATCCTGTCCCACCCCCACCAATTTTCTTACAGCCTCTCATTGGACTAGATGAACATAAACTAAAGCCTTATTCCTTGTCCATTTTGGGTTTCATGGAACTAAAGTCATAAAGGGTGTTCAAGAAACACTCAGTTTACTTCCCTTTCAATCTCTCTTCCTGGGGTGGCTACCAGCATCTAAAACAAAGCAGACTTTCATTTCCACCATCCTGACCTGTTTATTGGCTTTTGAGCAGCAAGTAACTGGACCCCACACCTTTCAGTAACAAAACTAGCAATCCTGGCCAGAGCCCGCAGCCACCAGCAGCTGCCAAGGTCACCTGCCATCTTCATTGCAGAAGGCCACCAGAGTTGTCTGCGGCTACAGAAGTCAGAAACTAAATGATTCCTCTTTCAGTCTCTCTTTCTTTTATATTTCAATATTTTTAAGGTTTATTCTATGTTATGGGTTTTGTTCTTTCATTTTAAAAACATATTTGCAAACTTTGTGCACAAACTAAATGTCCATAGATGGAGGAATGGATAAAGAAGATGTGGTACATATATACAACATACTACTACTCAGCCATAAGAAAAGATAAAATAAAGTCATTTGCAGCAACATGGATGGACCTAGAGATTTTCATACTGAGTGAAAAGTAAGTCAGACAGAGAAAGACAAATATAACATCACTTCTATATCGAATCTAAAAATAATGGTACAGACAACTTATTTGCAAAACAGAAAGAGACACAGATGTAGAGAACAAATTTATAGATATTAAGGGGGAAGGGGGCATGGGATAAATTGGGAGATTGCACAAAATAGATAACTAATAAGCCACTGTATAGCACAGGGAACTCTAATACTCTGTAATGACCTATGTGGGAATAATATCTAAAAGAGATGGATATATGGATATGTGTAACTGATTCACTATGCTGTACTGCAGAAACTAACATGACATTGTAAATCAACTACACTAGAATAAAAACCAATTTTAAAAAAATACAATCATTCCCTTTTGTCTTCACTTCCCAAGAGCATATGAACATACCCCCTCTGGCAGAGCCTATTCAGAGCCTACCAAAGTGAAGTTTTAGGAAATGCAATACCCAAACTTCTCATAGAGAAATAGCAAGAAAGAATGGAAATGGGCTTGAGTATCAATAAATAAAAATCTGACACAATCCCTGTTTTGCAGGCAAGGAAGTGAAAACACAGAGGCTAAATAACTCTTGTGTGTGCGTGCTAAGTCGCTTCAGTCGTGTCTGACTCTGTGCGACCCCGTAGACTGTAGCCTGCCAGGCTCCTCTGTCCATGGGATTCTCCAGGCAAGAAGACTGGAGTGGGTTGCCATGCCCTCCTCCAGGGGATCTTCCCGACCCAGGGATCAAACCCATGTCTCTTTTGTCTCCTGCATTGACAGGTGGGATCTTTATCACTAGGGCCACCTGGAAAGCCAAAATAACTCCTGAACGATCACACAGTTAGCAGAGCTAAGTGGCAGAGCTAGGATTCAAACTCAGGGTCTCTACGTACCTTCTATAACTCCCGCATGTGCTTTTTGCTCAAGGCAACCCACTTGATTTGTATCAACCACTCGTGTTGGTCTTACCTCCACCTTAATTTGTGTTTTGCTCCTGCTTGAAATGGGAGAATTATGGGTTGTTAGATGTAAAAGAAATGTTAAAGATCATTTGGTCCAATCCTTTAATTTTATATCTAAGAAAAAAAATTCTAGGTCAAGCATCCAGCCCAAGGTCGAGCAGCTAAAGCTAAAACTAGAACTCACTATGCTGATATGCATTTACTATCCTCTTTTCTAGTTACGTTTGGCTAGTGGGTCTTCCCACTGGGTGTTTGTCCTTAGTCAACTGTACCACCTAAGGCAACTGGATGCAAAAATGCATTCTGTCCACTCACAGTCTGGGCCTTCCCACTCTAGTCTTGGTACATTCCTTCAAGAATGTCGTTACCATCTGGTACGATGTCAATGAAATGTGAGGAAATAGGAATACGCGTCAGACTAGGCTTTGGTTTGCCACAAGTAGCAGCTGCCAATATCAATTACAATTAGAGTTATTAATTTTGCTTTTCATTTTCCCAGTTCCTCTTAGCTTCCCTCTGTTGAAATATTGAGATTTTGGCTGTCAGAGGCAACTGCAACATTGCCTCAGGGATCTGTGGAGGAGGGGAATTGCTCAGTGTAGCATTTTCATTTTCAGAACGAAGTAATAGAGTCACTCATATAAACGTATGCTAGTCACTCAGTCGTGTCCGACTCCTTGCAACCCCATGGACTGTAGTCTGCCAGGATCCTCTGTCCATGGTATTTTCCAGGCAGGAATACTGGAGTGGGTTGCCATGCCCTTCTCCAGGGTATCTTCCTAATTTAGGATCGAACCCAGTCTCCCCACATTGCAGGCAGATTCTTTACCATAAACGTGTATTAGTCTAAGAAAAATCCAAATTCCAATGGCTTTTGATACCATCTTGGATTTTGAAATAACTTAAATCTGTCATTGGCATTCAGAATGCCCTTGGCATGTCAGTCTGTAATGGCAGTAAAGACCTGTTAAAACACTTGAGCCCAACTTTATTAACCAAAACAGATACCACCAGCTTTATCAGGATTTTTCAAGCCAGGAATCAAACCCAAGTCTCCTGGGTTGCAGACAGATTCTTTACCTACTGAGCTACGAGGGAAGCCCCTATCTTCTAAATAAAGCTTGCTTTATTTTTATTCTCAAAAATTGAAAAATAAACTAGAATTCAGATTTCTAATCTAGAGCATTTTTCACCTCGAGAATTTTCTTCCATGAAAAAATTTCCAGCTAATTCTAAACTCAACCAGTTGTCATCAGTTTCATCCTTTGCTGTGTAGCCACAGCATTTGTCTACATTATAGTATTGGGCATTTGGTTATTTTTCACTTAGAGTAAAATTATAGATGGTCTAATGGGCTTCCCAGGTGGCTCTCGTGGTAAAGAACTTGCTTGCTGATGCAGGAGAAATATGAGACTCGGGTTCAATTCCTGGGTCAGGAAGATCCCCTGGAGGAGGGCAAGGCAACCCAATCTAGTATTCTTGCCTGGTGAAACCCATGGACAGAGGAGCCTGGTCGGCTACAGTCCATGGGGTCGCAAAGAATCAGACATGACTGAAGTGACTTAGCATGCACGCCTGCACATATATGGTCTAATCATGAATCTAAGCGTTTTTTGTTAAGGAGAGAAACTTTGTCATATATTCATTTTTAATTCTCTCAGACAGAGCAGGACAGAGAGTGTACAACTCTAAAACTTTTATTTTGACCAAGTGAATACAGATTTCTGTTATTGAAAATGTAAAATTAATCAGTGACTCGTAAAAGGTTTTAATATGGCTGTGTTGCAACATATATTCAAAATTTCAGTCTTTCCAAAATATCTTATCTCTGCTTAGAAGTCTATAATTAGATACTAAAAAGGAACAATACAGAGGAAAATCACATACATTGCTCCCAATTTTTCCATAGTACACCATGAAAGTGAAAGTGAAAGTCGCTCAGTCATGTCTGACTCTTTGCAACCCCATGGACTATACAGTCCATGAAATTCTCCAGGCCAGAATACTGGAGTGGGTGAAAGTGAAAGTGAAGTCGCTCAGTCCTGTCCGACTCTTTGCAACCCCGTGGACTGTAGCCTACCAGGCTCCTCCGTCCATGGGATTCTCCAGGCAAGAATACTAGAGTGGGTTACCATTTCCTTCTCCAGGGGATCTTCCCAACCCAGGGATACATTGGAGGCAGACGCTTTAACCTCTGAGCCACCAGGGAAGCCACTGGAGTGGGTAGCCTTTCCCTTCTCCAGGGGGTCTTCCCAACCCAGGTATCAAACTCAGGTCTCCTGCATTGCAGGCGGATTCTTTACCAGCTGGGCCACAAAGGAAGCCCATGTTACACCATAAAACAACTAATACTTTATAACAAAGGACAGAAACCCTCCAGAAATAAAAGCCCTGTCCACAGGTGCTTTCACTAATTTCCTTCTTGATCTGCAAATCTAAGTAATACAGCTGGGAGTTCTCCAACTGGCTTTTGTTCTTAATTTTATCTATTTGGCTGCTGTGGGTCTTAGTTGTGACACATGATATCTTCAATCTTCCTTGCAACATGGAAACTCTTAGTTGTGGCATGTGGGATCTAGTTCCCTGATCCAGGTCCCCTGCATTGGGAGAGATGAGTCTTAGCCACTGAACCACCAGGGAAGTCCCTCCAACTGGTTTTAACTGCTGTATAATCTTTAGAGAAAAAGGAATCAGTAAAACTGCGTCCACACCAGAAACAACTTTAAAGACCCGAATTAATTTTTGGATTATATATTCAAAAGCCAGCATCCTTTTCAACCAAACATTCATTCTTTCATTTATTTACTTATTGGTGCCCCAGACACATGTTATTCCAAACATGGCAGCAGGCACTGGAGATAGGAGCAAACTCTTGGTCTACCAGGGTACAGAAATCAATTCTTTTACAGCACTATTATGTACATATGTATGCATGTACTCTGTCACTCAGTTGGGTCCGACTCTTTTTGCAATCTCAAGGACTGTAGCACTCCGGGGGATTTTCCAGGCAAGAATACTGGAGTGGGTTGCCATTTTCTACTCCAGGGGATATTCCCAACCCAGGGATAAATTCTTTTGTAGCACTATTAGTAGCTGTCAAGTTTCTACCTATCATTAAAGCTCAGCTCTTCAGTGCATTATCTTCCTATTTGCTTCAGTGAGAATTAGTCATTCCCTCCTCCTGGTCCCAAGGTTACTCTGCTAACAGCCCTTACTGTATTATTATAATTGTATATACAAAGCTCTTTGTTTTTTCAATCTCCCACATTGTAAACTACATAATGTCTATAGTAAGAGTGGAGTACTTGTTATGGTACTAACTTAGTAATAAAGGCCTTATCTTTTGCAAGGGGAATAGCTACCCTCTCCACTGTTGGTGGGCATATAACCTGATAGAGTCTCCTTAGTGGGAAATGACACAGCTTTCAAAACTGTGGATGCACATACATGGATTTAGCAAATACAATTCTAGGAAAACTATTCTACAGACATATTCCGAGATATGTAAAATATAAGACTACTCATTGAGGCATTGTTTATAACTGCTTAAACTTGGATAAAAATAGAATATCCACAAAGGGGAATGATTGACTAAGTGGTATAATATGAAATAACTTTAAAAGTATGATGTGAACTAATAGGTCCTGATATTAAAAGATAAGTGACTTCCCAGGTGACTCAGTGGTAAAGAATCCACCTGCCAATGCAGGAGACACAAGAGACATGGGTTTGATCCCTGAGTCAGGAAAATCCCCTGGAGAAGGAAGTGTCAACCCACTCCAGTATTCTTGCCTGGAGAATTCCATTGACACAGGAGTCTGGTGGGCTACAGTCTAGAGAGTCGAAAAGAGTCAGACACGCATGATTGAGTGACTGAACACACTCACATACTACTCTTGTAATTAAATAATAACAATGGAAAAAATGAATACGTAAGTAAAACTCAACTCTTGGCATTTTTCTCGGCTCTTTCTGCCTCAAAAATATTCCATTGAGATTTGGCTGCAAACGAGAGGGGATGTAGATATTACTGTTTGGACAATAAGTTGATTCATATAGACTGAAAGCTTTATTTCACATGTTTATATGTAAAAGGATAGTGTGAGTGAGAATTCCATTCAAGGTCTACGTTAAGGAGAAATTACTGCTCAAGGTCCCTCTTCAGTCTTCTGCACTCCTTCCTGATAAAACTAATTAATACAGGGAAGTAGTTAATCCAATCAATTAATTAACTAATTTAATTTAATTAACTAGACTGCTGCCTGTTTTCTAATGCTTGAATCCCTCACCCACCCGCCAGACTCTGACTATGCTGCATTTATTTATTTATATATTTTTATATTAATAATAAAGAATGCAAGGAGATCAAACCAATCAATCCTAAAGGAAATCAACCATGAATATTCACTGGAAGGACTGATGCTGAAGCTGAAGCTCCAATACTTTGGCCACCTGATGCAAAGAGCCAATTCACTGGAAAAGACCCTGATGCTGGGAAAGATTGAAGGCAGGAAGGCAGGAGGAGAAGGAGGCAACAGAGGGTGAGATGATTGGATGGCATCACTGGCTCAGTGGACATGATTTGAGCAAACCCCGAGAGATAGAGGACAGGGAAGCCTGGCATGCCGCAGTTCATGGCGTCTCAGAGGCAGACACAATTTAGGGACTGAACAACAATCAAGAATGACAATTTTATAAATCACAACAATGTAGCTAATACACATAAAAATTTGAAGTTGATCTGTGGAGGAAGAATACAATTCTAATTACCTCAAATTTTCATAGCAAGGTGACTCAGTTCAGTTCAGTTCAGTCACTCAGTCGTGTCCAACTCTTTGCAAGCCCATGAGCTGCAGCACACCACTCCCTGTCCATCACAGAGCCTACCCAAACTCATGTCCACTGAGTCAGTGATGCTATCCAACCATCTCATCCTCTGTCATCCCTTCTCCTCTCGCCTTCTTCAATCTTTCCCAGCATCAAGGTCTTTTCAAATGAGTCAGGTGGCTCAAGTATTGGAGTTTCAGCTTCAGCTTCAGCATCAGTCCTTGCAATGAACACTCAGGACTGATCTCCTTTAGGATGGACTAGTTGGATCTCCTTGCAGTCCAACGGACTCTCTAGAGTCTTCTCCAACACCACCATTCAAAAGAATCCATTTTTTAGTGCTCAGCTTTCTTTATAGTCCAACTCTCACATCCATACATGACTACTGGAAAAATCATAGACTTGACTAGACGGACATTTGTTGACAAAGTAATGTCTCTGCTTTTTAACATGCTGTCTAGGTTGATCATAACTTTCCTTCTGAGAAGTAAGTATCTTTTAATTTCATGGCTGCAGTCACCATCTGCAGTGATTTTGGAGCCCCAAAAAATAAAGTCAGCCACTGTTTCCACTGTTTCCCCACCTACTTGCCATGAAGTGATGGGGCCAGATGCCACTATGTGCCATGTAAACATTCTAAACAGCTTGTCACTAGGAATTCCCTGGTGACTCAGCAGTTAAGACTTGGAGCTTCGACTCCAGGGATCACAGGTTCGATCCCTGGTTGGGGTACTAAGATCTCACATGCCACAGTGCAGTCAAATAAATAAGTAAAATAGTTTGTCACCTCTTTTGAGAGAAGTCCCATAATTCTTGAAGGACCTGCCCAGATCTTATTTCTACTTTCCTAGATTGCCCCAGGCTAAATACACCCCTGTTATTTTCTGCTATTCAGTATTTCACTTCTGCTGCTACTTCTATCATTATAGAAACAAAAAAGAAAAACCCTGTCAAGTGGGAAGCTCATGTACAAAAGTGCTTTCTCTAACCATACTCTGTACTGCTGAAAACTTCTGAGAACCATGCTCTTCCGCTTTTTAATTTTTCTTATCTGAGACATTTAGAAATGACTCACTTTGAAACTCTTCCTGTGGAGTCAGATGGTAGTGGAAAGTGTTGGGTTTGGTTTATCATCAGAACGAAAGAGAGAGGAAAGAGGAGGCGCTCATCAAAGTTCCTAACCATACCTCAGGACTTGACTGTGGTCCAGCACGGGGACCAGACGGGACAAGTGGGGACCTCCAGACCCATGCAGAAGCTTTCAGCTATTATCCCGGGTTTTTGGTAAGGAAACCTAGATGCACCTGATGACTTGTACCCAGCTTCTTCTCTTCATTGTAGCTAATGATTTGAAGGTCATTATTTTCTATTTCCCCTTCCTTCCCCAACTGTTATTTTTGTTGCTTTATTCCCATGTCCACCTTTTTCTTTTTCTAACTATTCCACATTCTATTTATCTTTGCTGTTTACATTTCATTCTGGAACTAATATTGAATTTTTACATCATTTTCCCCTTTCTTAAACTGGCTGTTTCTCCTTCTGATCTTTGATTCCAGCTTTTCCCAAGAGTTTCATTTTCCAAATCAGTGATTATCTATTTTTCTTAATATATATGTTTTTCAATTTTATTTAGCTCTTTTTCTCTTTTATTTTTTTCCACATTCTTTATTGCTACTGATTCTGTCACCCTGTCATTAGTATTTGATTCTGGTATCTACTTTTCTTTCCCTATTATAGCTGAATTTTAGTTTCAGGATTTTACTTATCTTTTTCATTCAGATTGGCCAATTCAGTATTGAAAATTTTAAATATATATATAGAGAGAGTTACTTTTCAACCAAAACCAATTCAGTATTGAAAACTTAAAAAAATAGAGAAAGAAAGGTACTTGTCAACCAAACACTTGAAGAAATATAAAAAGTTTCCTTGAACTGAAAGATTTTTAAGATTCTGATTCAGATACATTTTCTTTTAAAAAGTGATATTTAAAGTATAGCTCATGCCAGATCATTCAGTTTCTTTGCAATGGAATTTTTCTCTTTTCAATCTTTATTACTCCCTTATTATGCTTTATTATTGTGCTGCTCTTGATGCCTTTCTCTATTAGCAATACCAAAGGCTTTTCTGTTACATGATTATTTATAGTAAAAAGAGTTTTGGCCTGATAGTCATTGGACCTAGGATTTGAGAATACTCCTAGTTGTGACTATGTAAAAGCCGCCTAATTTGTTGAGTTTCAGTGTCCAAAACTACAAAATAAAAATAGAAGCAAGAAGAAATAATTGCTAACTTTCTTTTCAACCTCTAAATTTTATGACTCTTTCCATCTCTCTACATTTTATGAATTGATGCATGAATATGTGTGTAGGACAGGTGATCAAGGTAGCTGCCATGCACAACAGCAAAGAAGTGAACCTCACAGGACTTGAATATTAGAATAAGCAAGGCTACAGAATAGAGAATAAGAAGCACTTCTTCTTTTTTGTTATTTTGTTTTCTTAGTTATTTTAACTTCTGCTAATCCCTATGATAGCATTAGTCAACTCAGCAAAACAAGTCATATGGTATTCTGGGCTTCTACCAAAGGAAACGTAAAATGCTGCTATAGCTGGTAAGAATTGGGAACTGGAAAACCAAAAAAAGGAAGTTAGAAGAGATAGCATCCTTACTGGATTAACCGAATAAGAATTAAAATTTTTAATTTAATAGAAAAAGAAAATAAACCCCAAGTATGAGCATCCATCCATTCAAGTAATCTTTAATCCTTACATCTTACAAAGCATTGTGCTAAATTCTGTGGAGCAAGCATTTAGAAATAAGATTTTTTTTTTTTTTACCATTCTGAAACTTAAGGCTAGAATAATAGACAAGACAGCCATGAAAATAATTGTAATGCAGAACAAAATGTACCATTGCACAGAGGTTCAAACCCCACCATACACACACAAAATTTAGGAGGCTGAAGAACTAAGTTATGATTGGGATTATAAGAGAGGCTTCAAGGGAAATATATTTGAGCTTGATCTTGAAGAATGACTAGGATTTCAACAGACAGGGATTAAGAATGGAGGAAAGAGGAGTTTAAGGTAGAGAATATCATTCCAGACAGAAGTAAACAGCAGTCGCCAAGGAATGGAAAATGGCATTGACTTGGAATAGTGAGTTGTTCAGGAAAGCTATAAAGTAGGGTATGTTTATGGGAATGTTAAAAATTATAGGAATTTCCCTGGCAGTCCAGTGGTTAAGAATCTGCCTTCCAATGCAGGGTAGGTGAGTTTAATCCCTGGTCATGAAACTAAAATCCCACATGCCACAGGGCAGCTAAGCCCATGAGCCACAACCAGAGAGCCCACGTGATTCAGCAAAGACCCAGCACAGCCAAAAAAAAAAGAAAAGAAAGCTAGGGAAGGGTTATGTCACAGAAGCCAAGAGAAAAAGATTGATAAGAAGCCAGTGTAAAGTAATAGGGATATTGTGGAGGATAAAGACAGAGAAAAAGATGTTTCCATTTGTTCTCTAGAGGTAGTTTTAGCAGAGTGATGGGATAGAAGACTAATTACAAAGGGTTAAGAAGTGACTGGTGAGAACAACAGACCCCAAAACAAGCCAGTATCCTTGAAAAAGAAAAGCTGCTAAATTAAAAAACTTAAGAAATATCCTGATGCAAAGTGTGATCCTTAACTGACACAATTGTTGACAAATCAGCTATAAGGGATATTTTGGGGATAGTGGGAAAAAATGGATAAAGTCTGAATATTCATCAAGGTAAGTCTAACTGTAAATATGGAGACTGCTAAATGATAAAAGTGATCAAAGAAAGCAGTTTATACAAAACAATATGCATTTACACCCATGTTTATAGCAACAGCATCCACAATAGCTAAAATGTGGAAGCAACTCCAATGTCCATCAACGATGAATGGATAAACAAAATGTGGTACACACACACAGTGGAATATTATTGTCTTAAAAAGGGAGAGAATTTTGACACACGCTACAACATGGATGAACCTTGAGGACATTTTGTCAAGTGAAATAAGCCAATCACAAAAAGACAAATGCTTTAGGATTCCATCTATACAAGGGATCTAGAGCAATCAATCCTAAAAGATGATGCTGTTAAAGTGCTGCACTCAATATGCCAGTAAACGGAAAACTCAGCAGTCGCCACAGGACTAGAAAAGGTCAGTTTTCATTCCAGTTTCAAACAAGGGCAATGCCAAAGAATGTTCAGGCTACAGCACAATTGCACTCATTTCACATGCTTGCGAGGTAATGCTCAAAATTCTTCAAGCTAGGCTTCAACAGTATGTGAACCGAGAACTTCCAGATGTTCAAGCTGGATTTAGAAAAGGCAGAGGAACCAGAGATCAAACTGCCAACATCTGTTAGATCGTAGAAAAAGTAAGAGAATTCCAGAAAAACATCTACTTCTGCTTTATTGACTACGACAAAGCCTATGACTGTATGGATCACAAGAAACTGGAAAATTCTTCAAGAGATGGGACTAACAGACCACATTACCTGCCTCCTGTATGCAGGTCAAGAAGCAGCAGTTAGAACTGGTTATGGAACAACAGCCTGGTTCCAAATTGGGAGCGGAGTGCGTCAAGGCTGTATACTGTCACCCTGCTTATCTAACTTATATGCAGAGTACGTTATGCAAAAAGCCAGGTTGGGTGAAGCACAAGCTGGAATCAGAATTGCTGGGAGAAATATCAATAACCCCACATATGAAGATGATATCATCTTTATGGCAGAAAACAAAGAAGAACTAAAGCACCTCTTAATGAAAGTGAAAGAGGAGAGTGAAAAAGCTGGCTTAAAACTCAACATTCAAAAAAATGAAGATTATGGCATCCGGTTCCATCACTTCTCGGCAAATAGATGGGCAAATAATGGAAACAGTGACAGACTTTATTTTCTTGGGTTCCAGAATCACTTCAGACAGTGACTGCAGCCATGAAATTAAAAGACTCTTGCTATGACCAACCTAGACAGCATATTAAAAAGCAGAGACATTACTTTGCCAACAAAGGTCCATGTAGTCAAAACTATGGTTTTTCCAGTAGTCATGTATGGATGTGAAAGTTGGACCATAAAGAAAGCTGAGCATCAAAGAATTGATGCTTTTGAACTGCAGTGTTGGAGAAGACTCTTGAGAATCCCTTGGACTGCAAGGAGATCAGACCAGTCAATCCTAAAGGAAATCAATCCTGTATATTCATTGGAAGGACTGGTGCTGAAGCTGAAGCTCCAATACTTTGGCCACCTGATGCAAGGAGCCGATCCGCTGGACTCTGATGCTGCGAAAAATTGAAGGCAAGAGGAGAAGGGGATGACAGGGGATGAGAAGGTTGGATGGCATTACCAACTCGATGGACATGAGTTTGAGCAGGCTCTGGAGATGGTGAAGGACAGGGAAGCCTGGTGTGCTGTAGTCCATGGGGTTGGCAAAGAGTTGTACAGGACTGAGCGACTGAACAACTAACAGTAGTCAAACGCACAGAAACCAAAAGTAGGCTGGTGATTGCCATGGACTTCGGGGAAAGGGAAGTGAGGAGCTGTTTTTTAAAAGATAGAGAATTTCAGCTTTACAAGATGAGAAAGTTCTAGAAATTGACTGGACAATAACGTAAAAAACCCAACACGACGGAGCTGTACCCTTAAAAATGGTTAAGATGGTAAATTTTGTTACATGTGGTGGTGGTGGTTTAGTTGCTCAGTCATGTCTGGCTCACTGTAACCCAACTGTAGCCCTCCAAGCTCCTCTGTCCATGGGATTTTCCAGGCAAGAATACTAGAGTGGGTTGCCATTCCCTTCTCCAGGGGAACCTTCCTGACCCAGTGATCAAATTCACATACCCTGCATTGCAGATGGATTCTTTACCAACTGAGCCGCTGTATTTCACCACAATCAAAACAATTTAAATACCAGTATACACAGTATAATCTAATTTCATTAAATTTTTCTTAATAAAAAATATACATACATATAGTACACACATATGAATGTGAATAAAGATCCAGAAAAATGTAAATTAAGATGCTAAAAGTGTGGGAATTCCCTGGTGGTCCAGTGGATAAGACTTTGCCCTCCCAATTCAGGGGCCCGGGTTCAATTCCTGGTCAGGGAACTAGATCCCACATGCTGCAACTAAAGATCCCACATGCAACTAAGACCTGACATAGCCAAATAAATAAAAATATTTTTTTAAAAGATATTTAAGAGTAATCACTGACTAGTGGTATATAATATTTTTATTTTCTTATTTTTGCTTGTTTATGTTTTCTAATTTTCTTCATGAATGATTTCTGTTTCTGTAATAATCAAGCTATTTTACCCAAGGTATGTTCATAAAAAACAAATAAGAAAGCAATGATGGGTGGTAAGGAAATCAAGGGCTTCCCAGGTGGCGCTAGTGGTAAAGAACCCACCTGCCTATGCAGAAGACTTAAGGACATGGGTTTGATTCCTGGGTCGGGAAGATTCCTGGGAGGAGGGCATGACGATCTGGAGTACATGACAACTCCAGTATTCTTCAATGGAGAATCCCATGGACAGACAATGCCTGGTGGGCTAACAGTCCATAGGGGCGCAAAGGGTCAGGCACAACGGAAGCGACTTAGCACAACACATAGTTGATTTACCGTGTTGTGTTAATTTCTGCTGTAAAGCAAAGTGACTCAGTTATACACTTACATTTTCTTTTTCATATTCTGTTGCATTATAGTTTATCACAGGATATTGGATACAGTTCTGTGTGCTTTACAGTAGGACCTTGTTGTTTACCCTTCCTGTATATACTAGTTTGCATCTGCTAATCCCAAACTCCCAATACTCCCCTTTCCCTTGGCAACCACAGTCTGTTCTCTATGTCAGTACAGTAGATTTTATTTTATTTTTTATTTTTTTCATTTATTTTTATTAGTTGGAGTCTAATTACTTTACAATATTGTAGTGGTTTTTGTCATACATTGACATGAATCAGCCATGGATTTACATGGATTCCCCATCCTGATCCCCCCTCCCACCTCCCTCTCTACCCGATCCCTCTGGGTCTTCCCAGTGCACCAGGCCCGAGCGCTTGTCTCATGCATCCAACCTGGGCTGGTGATCTGTTTCACCATAGATAATATACATGTTTCGATGCTGTTCTCTCGAAACATCCCACCCTCGCCTTCTCCCACAGAGTCCAAAAGTCTGTTCTGCAGTACAGTGGATTTTAAATTGTCTTTCAGAGTATGTTTTTGAGTAATCCAATGTGAAGTTAAGGAATATAAAATAAACCAGTGTTAGGGTCTTTGTGGCTCTACCTCTTTAAGTTAGAATTCTATGAATATGCATTTTTTTTAGTTTTAATATTTTTGTTTATATTTTTACAGAAGTTTTAGCAATGGAGTCTTTCTCTGCTGAGACCAATTCAACTGACCTACACTCACAGCCCTGGGATAAACCCCACGTAATTCTCTCCATAGTCATCCTCAGCATCACTTTCCTACTGGGGTTGCCAGGCAACGGGCTGGTGCTGTGGGTGGCTGGCCTAAAGATGCAACGAACAGTGAACACAGTTTGGTTTCTCCATCTCACCTTGGCTGACTTCATCTGCTGCCTCTCCCTGCCCTTCTCCCTGGTCCACTTGGTTCTCCAAGGACACTGGCCCTATGGCTGGTTCCTATGCAAGCTCATCCCCTCCATCATCATCCTCAACATGTTTGCCAGTGTCTTCTTGCTGACTGCCATTAGTCTGGACCGCTGTCTGTTGGTACTCAGGCCAATCTGGTGCCAGAATCATCGCAACGTGGGAACAGCCTGCACTATCTGTGGTTGTATCTGGATGGTGGCTTTGGTGATGTGCATACCTGCATTTGTATACCGGCAGACGTTCACTATAGACAACCAGAGTATGTGTGGCTACAACTTTGGTCACCATGGCTCATTAGATTATCTAGACTTCACCTTTGATCTACTGGAAAACGGGTCTTTTGACAACTCCACTGCTGATCCGCCTGGAGAAATGGATGACAGGTTAGATTCCTTCTCTCCACAAACCAAGGATCAGCCTTGGGCAGCCACCACTGGTTTCCATTCCCAAAAATTTCAAAGAACTTCTAGAGATTCACTCCCTACTGATTCAACTAGATTATCTGTTCAACAACTACATAATGATCTATTTCAGTCTGCTGATGAAGTCTCAGCTACACTCTCCAGTGACTTTCCCATTGAAGACCACAGGACTCACCCCCTGGAGAACTCGGATTCTTTTCTCCCTGATGATTTTGAGATTTTCCCTAATGCCTCCAGTGATTCCTTATACATATATGAGCTATCACAATATTTCCAGGATGATTACTTTGGCCAATTTGCATATGATCATCAAGTGCCAACACCCCAGGTAGCCATAACCATCAGTAGGCTAGTGGTGGGTTTCCTGTTGCCCTTTATCATCATGGTGGCCTGTTATAGCCTCATTATCTTCAAAATGCGTCGGAGCCGCTTCACCAAGTCTCGAAGCAAACTCTTGAGAGTCGCTATGGTGGTAGTGGTTGTCTTCCTTGTCTGCTGGGCTCCTTACCACATTATTGGAGTCCTCTTATTGTTTACTGACCCAGATGCTCCCTTTGGGGAATCTCTGTTGTCCTGGGATCATGTGTCTCTTGCTCTAGCATCTGCCAATAGTTGCTTCAATCCATTCCTCTATGCTCTCCTGGGAAAGGACTTTAGGAGAAAAGCAAGACAGTCCATGCAGGGAATTCTTGAGGCAGCTTTCAGTGAGGACATGACACACTCTACCAGCTGCCCCCAAAACAAAACCTCTTTTGAAAGAAACAGTATCAGTACAGTTGTATGAAAACATGGAGCCACTGACCTAAGTAGAGGTTCTTAGGCAAATGCAACATGTTTCTTAAAAGACAGGAGAGATGGGGAGCAGGGAGGTTCTTGCAGAGACCGTCAAAGAATCCGTCTGGAGGTTCTCAAAGTGTGGTCCCAGACTAGTGGCATGAGCATCACCTGGAAAGTTGTCAGAAGTACAAATTCTCCAGCCCCTCCCCCTGCAGGCTGGCTGAATTTGAATTTCTGGGGGTAGGGTCCCAAGAGTGTTTGCACAAGCTCTCTTGTTTCTGATGAATGCTAAACTTGGGAATCACTGTAAAGATAGTCTATTTCAATCCTCAAAAAAGGCACGTGAGATAAATGAGAATGCAGTCTGCTTAAAAATGATGTTTCAAAAAAGAATAATAATGTTTCCATTGTCAAATATTTTATAAGTTTCCTTCCAGATTCAATTTCAAACCATTTCTTCTAGTGCTCCCTGAGTGAAAGATGATCTTTTACTCAATGGCTTTGTTGGGGTGATGGCAGTGGTGATGGTTTTAAATGGAAAAAAAAAGGGGGTTGGCAAAAAGAAAAAGTCTAAAAACAAGGAACAGCTCTAAAAGGACTGTTTTTGAATAAAGTTGGTGAAAAACAAACAAACAAGGAGTTATGAGACTGAGCTGGGAGCAAGTACAATGCCAGATGCCTGCTACTTGGAATATTTCTGGATACAGGACACAGGAATTCTGAGTTGCCTTCGTTACAGCTAAATAAGCATCTATTGTGTAAAGACTACTTAGGGCACCTAAGAACTTTCTCATGAAATTGTATATGTCACAGTTTGGGCAGATGGCTCCTCTGTTTGTTTGCTCTAACTGCTTATTGATAGAATCATCTATCTTTCATTCCTTTTCTTAAGCTCCTTAATTCCCTTACTTCTCTCCTGCCTCAAAATCTTCTTCTAGGCTTTTTGCCTCTAATAACCGATACTTTCCTAACACACACATGACTCACTTGCTCTCACTACTCCCCAAGAAACTTATTTCAAACAAAAGGAGAAAGAGTAGAAGATGAGGGAACTATTCCTGAATTCACTGCAAAATAGCTGAGTACCCTCTGGGCTTGTTACCCATCCAACTCCTAAAAACATGATTGTAGGTTTGTATTTTTCACACCAAAATTATCAGATGTATCTGGGGTTTTTTTAATCTTTATCTTTACCAATGTAATACATGCACAGTTTTTTAAAGAGAAACCAATGCTCAAGATGAAATCTAAGAGGTTTCTTGCCCCACTCTGGCCAGCTTCTCCTTCCTCCCACTCCCACTACCCAGAGATAACCCTTGAAACCACAATCTGAGATGTTCCTTCTGAAATTTGCCATGATATTTCTAAGTCATGACCTTATGATGCCAGTTTTTGTACACAATAAATTACTTTTTATTTTGGAAGAGGAAGAATTTTTTCTAAACACCTTCATATTTTGTGTTTATGCAGCATCCCAATATTCACAACCATCATCCTTTAATTTGTTCACAAGCACACATTTCCTTCTACTTTGTTGATCCATTCCAATCATACTTCTTTCATTTTTAAAAAAGCATTCTCCAACCCCATCACCTTCTCATTTTTTTCTGTATATGAAGTTTTATGTATGGATATTAATTATCTATATTTTCAGGTTTGTTTATACTATAATTTTAGCCTCATCTGAGTCCAGGGATTTAACCTGAAACATAGAAAATGAGATGTAAAGCACAGATGTAAAACAACTTGCAAAGCACTGTTCCTTGTTAAGTGGTGGAGGGGAGGGTCTAGACTACAAATGAGTTATAAAGTGCTATGTGGAAAATTTTCAAATCATTAGGAATGCTCTCACTTGTGCAGTAATGATATCCAAGATGATGAGATTTGTCATGCTACTTTCCAATTTAATCTGCTCATATATTTGATGTGAATAAATGCTTTCTTTCTCCACGGTTCCTTGCAAGGCTCAGAGATTCATGGATCCTTTTAATTGTTTGACACTCAGGATATATTATAATCTCTAAACATACAGCAAATAAAACTCATAGTGGGTAGCTGTAGGCTTGCTGTAATGACGATTAGCTAGGTTCCTGGAAACCCCAACATTCTCATGGGACCCTGGATAGAAGTCTCAAACTCTGAGGGCTAGTGTACAGGATACCAGGGTGAATGATCTTGGCATAATTATCCCAAGTTGGCATACCTGTTCAATAGTTGACATTTCTGGGCTCCTTTTGAGAGTTGTTTCCCTTGGAAATGTATTCTAAAGAAATCCCTACAATTCAAATCCTCTCATTTTCAATGTAAAACTCTGGTGTGTACCTGTCAGCTTTGCCTGAAGTCCCAGAGGGGGAGCCAAGTCCTTCTCAAATTGTAGTATTTTTAATCTTTAAAATACCCCAGAATGCAAGCAAGGCAGTTTAGCTCACACATCAAGCTGCAAGGCGGGATGGGCTGCCTCTCCCAATAATATTTTGCAATAATTAACAGCATTAAAAGAAAAATGCTAGAGCCATGCTTTTAATCTTCCTTTCTTATCAGTATTACCAAAAACATCAGGGTTCGATCCTGTGGGGGAGCGAGGGGGAGGGGCACTAGAAAACAAATGATTTCACATTTCCCTTTTCCCTACTCTGGCAAAAAAGAAATTCGAGACCAGCACCAGGAAGATAAAACCACAAACATTCTTTTTGTTTTTTGGTTTTTTTATTAAGAAAGCATGCAAAAAACAACAACAACAACTTGTGAGCCCATACACCCCCCCTTCCCAGCCTGCGCCAATGCAAAGCATTATGGGTGGTATGAAGGACTCACCCCACCAGAAACATGGGGGTTGAAGACAGAAAGGCAGGGACGGGTGGATACCAAAGAATTGCTCCTTCTGTCCCTCTCCCCCACGCTCTCCTCTATTTCCTCTTTTGGCAGTGAGCTCCTGCAGTTTTGCACATGTCACCCAAGACAACAACAATGACTAAACTTTCAAGGCTGGCAATGCTGGATCGACAAGAAAAAGGAGTATTCTTTCCCTTTCAGGGAGGGGAGGGGAAACTGAGGCCCAAAGAGAGTTGGGTTTGTCCTGTGCCGTTTAGCGAGGCTGGTTTTAGTGGAGAGCGGGGCTAAAGGCCCCAAAGGCCTAACGGCCCATCTCCAGCCCAAGCCCCAAACTTCAGTGACTGGCTGCCCACCAGAGTTCTCGTTTTCAGAAGACACAGATAAACTATACACAGGAGACATATCCATGTCTGATTTAGTCTACCCTGGCAAATCTTGTGCGGATCTGGGTAGAAGAGGGGTTGAGAAATGTGATGATTTATAAGAGAGGAAATCTTAGGAAGAACAGATGGGACACTGTGTGTAGGAGGCACCCTGACTGGAAGGATAAGGAAGACACGCCTCAGATGGGGACACTGGGCTAAGGCATGTCACCACCCTGGAAGAGAAATTCTCCTTTCCCCAACGGGAAATCGTATGCCATACTTCAACCCCACAAACTGCCCTCCAACACAACAGGGGGTTCAAGCCACTCACACCCCCACGTCTTACTAAGAACTTCGAAGAAATAAAGTGCTGTTTAGTTAACTGCTCTTTCTTGCCCCCCGACTTCAGCCTCACTGGACTTAGTCAACAAACTCTCAATAGAGAACCCTTTACGAAGAAAGGAAGGGGAGGATGAGGGGGAAAGCAGGAGAGCGGAAAGCATGGGTAAATAAAAGGACAGGAACAAAAACCAGAAATCACAGAGACAGTGGCCTTGTCCATTCCGCACATTTTGTCCTACAGCTTTGAGAAAGTGACCATTTGGTAAAATAAAAATGGAAATAAAACTGTTCTTCCTTCTCAGAACTAGAATTCAACAATTAATATCCAATATATGCTAAGTACTTTGCAGCCATAAACCATGGCCACTCCTTGATAAAGGAGGTAAGTTTTCCCTGTACCTTTTCCAGGGGCAGGAGGGTGGGGAGGAGGTCCTTCCTTGGCCCTCATGGAGCTCTTTGTTTTTGGTTATTTATTACCCTCTCCCAAGTTCCTTAATCCCTCAAAAAACCTGATTGCAGAAGCTTCAGCCCCAGTGATCTGGATTCCAAGAGAAGCATTTGCCTACGTAGTTAAATAACTGAAATATCCCTTATGCATGTCTATACCAGTTCCCCTTTCCTCTCTCACCCTCCTGTCACCAGTACTGTAGGTTTGGTTCTACTTTGCACCGTGGGAAACAGATTCCAGTCTTGCCTGAGGACATGGTGAGACTAAACGGAATCATGGGTTACTCTTCATTCTTGAGAATCCCAGAAAACGGGAGAAGAAAATTTGATGGGTAGAACAGTTGGGCAGACAACTGAAGGAGGATGAAATAATATTTGCCAAATGAGATAAGGGGATGAAAGGATAACTAGTAAATGCAAATAAAAGCCACAGTTAATTTCTAGAGAACATGATGTTTAAAAAGACAGAATGGTTCAATAGAAACCCTCTCCAAAAAGCTGACCCTATGCTGAAGGGTTGTCCTCATTTCCACCAGAGAAGCAGCAGGTCCATGCTAAGTTGCTTCAGTTATGTCCAACTCTGCAACCCCATGGACTGTAGCCCACCAGGCTCCAATGTCCATGTGATTCTCCAGGCAAGAAGACTGGAGTGGGTTGCCATGCCCTCCTCCAGGGGATCTTCCCAGCCCAGGGATGGAACTCCCATCTCCTGTCTTGGCGGGCGGGTTCTTTACCACCTCACACCACCTGGGATGCCCTGAAGAGAAGCAGAGTTCTGGCTAGGACTGACTCTATATCCTATAGAGAACAGGCCAGGAATAAGTCAATGGCAGTTTATTTGACAAGAGTGGAAGACACCCAATTTCTGACTGTTTTGTATTCCATCACCCCTCTACAGCGTTCTACTCTACCCAACCCAGACCTCTTATTCCACTAGGATTTTATCTCCACCACCATCACTCTTACCCTTGATGGGGAATAAGGACCAGCAGAAGTAAGACTGGAGATATAAAGGGACAAGGAAGAGCTCAGAGGACAAAATTAGCACCATTGAGTAAAACCTGCAAATTCATGGCTGCCAAGCAGCATTTTAAATCCCTTCTACTTGATGATGTGGCCTCTTCAGCCCTGGATTGAACTGATATCCACAGAAAACAACGTAGGGCTGAAAGGTGGGATTAGCACTGAATTGCCCAAAGAGAAAGGTAAATCAAAGTTTGAGACCTTTCACTGTGGCTCTCATGGCCTCATCTTCCAGCCAGATGACTTTAAATTAGGCAAGAGGTGGACATGGACCATGGTGTGGGGACAGGAGACTGGAGACAGCATATAACCAATAATAATAATAATAATATAATAAGAATAATAATAAAAGAATTAGGAAAAAAAAAAAGGAAGAGGAAGAATGAGGCAGGAAAGAGGGGGTTATCTTCGGCAGCATCTTGCGGTGGCTTCTCTGGCAGAGAAAGAAAAAAAAAGGATATATATCTATATACAGGCAAGGGCGGAAGGGTGGGCGGGGGCTGGGCTTCCCCCACTGCCCTGTGTCACCACCCAGCCCTGGGCTGATGGCCAGGCTCTCGAATGCACTAGGTAATCAAGTCCCAATCGAAGTCATCTGGGATCTCCTCACTGGCCCCAGGAGGTGGGACCGGTGGCCGAGGGACCATGTGGTGTGCTGTGGAGAGAGAAAAGGAGATTAAGAGGAGAGGGTATGGGAGGCCTTTCTGTCCATCTCGATGGACGGTGGTCAACCCCAAGCACCACTGGGGGGAAGGTCTGGGGAAACTACCGTCCTTACCAGTTCAGTTATTTTTTTCTGCCCGCCACCACTTCAGTGAGGTCCCAGGAAAGAAACTAGAGTAAACTACACCATACAGCAATGTAACAGCAGTAAAATGTAACAGCCATTAAAAATAATACTTATGGGGAATGCCCTGGTGGTCCAGGGGTTAGGACTCCTTGTTTTCACTACTTAGGGCCCGGGGTTCGATCCCCGGTCAGGAAACTAGGATCCCACAAGCCATGTAGAGTGGCCAAAAAAAAAATTGTATTTTTGAAGACTATATAATAACAACAAAAAACTACAGAATATACTACTTATTTGAAATAGCAATACAGATATCTGTGTATAAGAAGGAATACATGGACAAAGACCCCCTAAGTTGAAAACACTGTGGTTAGGTGGGATGATAACAGTGGTTTTTCTAAAATGCATTTAAAGGTGAAGGATCTGTTCATTTTGCACTCTTTATGACAATTTAGGGTATCCACGCTGACTCCCACCAACAGAGATAGTTCAACCCCAAACCCCTAACACTAGAGGTCAGGTGACATGGGCACAAAGCAGGTGCGTGTATATAACATGTTCATTTCATTTATCTGAGTGTATCTTCCATCCAGATTCTGAAGTGAGGCATACATGTTCCATTTGTCAATCTTTTGTTTATAATCATGCTTCTACTTTCTTTCATCATGGTAGGCATGGGTTAACTTTAAAGCACGTTGATCTTCTCTTGTCTCCCATGACATACACCTCCCTAGCAGGCGGCCCACCCTCAGTCTCAGGAACCAGGAAGGCTCACCCGCTCCGGCAGGTGCAGGCAAAAGGGCTCAGAATGCAGGCTTGGAGCCACAGGAAAGCCAAACTCGCTGGTGCTTAAAACAAGCCTCCTGGCTCTTACCTGGGCGACTGTATCCTGCTGAGTCCTGGGTGGGGAGTGGGTACATTGGTGATGGGCCGGGGTAGAGATGGGGGGCTTGAGGGTGCACGTAAGAGTTCACTGCTGTGAAAGCAAGACAAGAGTTAAGTGAGTGGGACCCCTGTACTCAAGGAAGCAGAGTCCAATAGAGAGGGTGATGTACTCCCCATCGCCTTCAGCTTTTCTCCCTTCCCCACTCTGTTCTGTAGCTCCTGTAGGCATCAAGGCTTTCTGCAGAAGCTCTCAGTCCTAGTCACTTAGGGTACAAAGGCACCCGAAACTAGCCCCTGCAATATCACAGCTATCAGCAGGGTGATAAACCCAGAACCTTAATCACCGACTGTCCCTCACTTCACTGGTTTGCCGATCATGACCCTATGTGATACGATCCAGGGAGGGGTTTCCTGAGACATGAATTTAGAACAGGGACTTTCTCTTCCCTTTTCTTAAGTAACCCTGACCTCCCAGATCAAGATCTAAAGGGAAGACTTCCCTTGGAGTCCAATGGCTAAGAATCCATGTGTCAACGCAGGGGACACGGGTTCAATCTCTGCTCCGGGAAGATCCCACAAGCCGTGGGGCAACTAAGCCCATGTGCCACAGCTACTGAAGCCCATGAGCCCTAGGGCCTGCACTCCACATCAGGAGAAGCCACCACAATGAGAAGCCCACCCACCTCGACTTGAAAGCAGCGCCCACTCACTGCAACTAGAGAAAAGTCTGTGCGCAGCAACCAAGACTCAGAGCAACCAAAAAGAAAAAAAAAACCTAAAAGGAAATACAATCTATTTCTTTGGCATTTGGATCAGTGCCTGTAAGCTGATGTTTCCCAGTTCTCTTCTGCCCTTCTCACCCCCCTTCCTTCACATCATCCAGTCTCCACCTCCTTGGCAACTGGCTTCATGCAGTACCTTGGTTCATGGCCGGCTCCTGCTTGCCACTGGTGAGGGCACAGGAGTCCGCGATGCGGGTGGGGGCGGGTGGCCGGTGGGAGCCCCCCTGGGGGGGCACGTGACCAGTCTGAGTGAGGAAGTGGTTGAGGGAGTCACACAGATTGGCGATGTGATGCTGGTCCAGGCTCCAGTTCTTCTGCTCTGCCTGCCGCAAGCTCTCCATCAGCTCTGCCAGGAGAAGCAAGAAATGCTAACTCCTTTTATTTTTGTGATGTGGTGTGATTTCAAATTTTAATTTTTGCTTTCTGAATTTATCTATTGCTTGACAGGCATTATAAAAAAATAAACTGCCTAGTCCATTAAAAAAAAAAAAAGAAATGCTAACCTTGCTGAAGCCCCAACACCCCTAGTGGTTCTATACCTAAATCACTGCTCCAGTCACACTATCAGTCAACACCACTGATTATATGTGCTACCAAGGAGATGGCAACCCACTCTAGTATTCTTACCTGGAAAACCCCAAGGATAGAGGAGTCTGGTGAGATCTACAGTCCATGTGGTTGCAAAGAGTCAGACATGACTTAGCAACTAAACAACAACCCCCAATAATTGACATCAACATTTTCAAACTCTCATTCTATTTCTTCCTTACCAGATTCATATAATTACCATCTTACTGGTAAATAAAAGTTTCAAAGTAATTGAGTGAATTAGCCGTGGTCATACTGTCAGTCACAAATTTTCCTGGGAAGGATACTGGAGTGGCTTGCCATTTCCTCCTGCAGGGGATCTTCCTGACCCAGGGGTCGAACCCCATGTCTCCTGCATCTCCTGCATTGGCAGGTGGATTCTTTACCACATGCCACCTGGGAAGCCCCCATACTGTCAATAAATGGTGGCAAAACTATAAAACGGTGATCCAGGGTTTCTAAATAAACAGTCCTCCTTCTCCCTAAGATAAAATTGAGTAGAATAAACCACTGTCATTTTGAATAAAGGCAAAAATTAATCAAGATAAAAATCTGGCTTAAAACTCAACATTCAAAAAACAAAGATCATGGCATCTGGTCCCATTACTTCATGGCAAATAGATGGGGAAACAATGGCAACAGTAACAGACTTTATTTTCTTGGGCTCCAAAATCACTGCAGATGGTGACTGCACCCATGAAATTAAAAAACACTTGTAAAAAAAAAAAATTTTTTTTAAATTTAAAAAATAAAAAAAAAAAAACACTTGCTCCTTGGAAGAAAAGCTATGACCAACCTAGACAGCATATTAAAAATCTGAGACATTACTTTGCTGACAAAGGTCCGTCTAGTCAAAGCTATGGTTTTTCCAGTAGTCGTGTATGGATGTGAGAATTGGTCCATAAAGAAAGCTGAGTACCGAAGAATTGATGGTTTAGAACGGTGGTGTTGGAGAAGACTCTTGAGAGTCCCTTGGACTGCAAGGAGATCAAACTAGTCAGTCCTAAAGGAAATCAGTCCTGAATATTCATTGGAAGGACAGATGCTGAAGTTGAAGTTCCAATACTTTGGCCACCTGATGTGAAGAACTGACTCATTGGAAAAGACCCTGATGCTGGGAAAGATTAAAGGCAGGAGAATGAGATGGCTGGAGGCATCACTGACTCGATGGACATAAGTCTGAGACAGGTAAGCCTGCCATGCTAGAGTCCATGGGGTCGCAAAGAGTCGAACACCACTGAGTGACTGAACGAATGATTAACTTGAAGAAGGTATCAATATTATCCACCTTGTGTAACATGAAATCCTCCATCCTCAAGCTTTACTTGGAGAAGGAAATGGCAACCCACTCCAGTATTCTTGCCTGGAAAATTACATGGACAGAGGAGCCTGGCGGGCTATAGTACAAGGGGTCACAAATGTCAAACTTGCATGCAAGCTTCACTTAACCATCCTCTCTGGTTCCAGTTTCCATTGGGTTTTTCCACTTACACTACATCCCTCAACCCCTCCAGGCACCACTGGTTCTTCTGTTTTTTCTTATTTTAGGCACCATCACTCAAGTCACCAACCTGAGAACTGTGACTGCTCAATGCTGGACCAGTTGAGCCGGTTCACCATCTTAAAGCTTTCCTTTAAGGAATCGATGTTGGAGCACCAGTCTGGAGGAAAGGCTGTGAAGAGGAAGGGGATGGGGGAAGAGGACATAGTGAGGGGTGAGACAGTCACCAACTGACAACAGGCTGAGTTATGAATGCAAGATTCTTGCACCTACACAGGTTATCGGTTGCATTACCAAGATAACTTTGGACTCTCCCTCGCTGGAGATTTAGGACAAAGTGAGCTATTGATGCTTTAATTACAAACAACCCAGCTCACAGACAAGAGAGTAAGTAAAACAATCCAAATTTGTCTAAAAATTCTCTTAATATAGAGCTCCAATTTGCAACTTCTGTTGCCCACAGGAGCTCTGGTGGGAGCGTAAGGCTAAAACAGCCACTATTGGGACTTTCCTGGTGGTCCAGTGGTTAAGACTGCCCTTCCAATGCAGGGCGGGGCAGGTTCGATCTCTCCTGGGGGAAGGAGGATCCCAAATACCAGTAGGCCCGGAAACAAATAAAAGACCCGTGGTTAATTTCCTAACCAATGCCATCTCCTTCCAGAGTCAGAACAGGGAGGTCGGCTGGCAGTGCTTCGCGGGCTCCGCGCACCTCGCTTACTCACCAAAGCCAGAGCTGTTGATGGGTGCCTGGCCCGGTGCCTGCTGCTGGGGCGGCGGCTGCTGGGCGGGGTGGGAATGGGGGTGGTGCTGGTGGGCGTGGTAGCCTCCGTGCTGCAGTGGGGGCGGGTGCATGGCCATCACCGGGGGCGGCCCGTAGCCCTCGGACCCCGCTGGCTTCCCCCCGGGTGGGGTGCAGCCGTCGGGGCTGGGGGTGTGCAGTGGCGGCGCTCCGCCGACGGCAGAGGTGCCCTGGGCGGGTGCCTGCGGCTGTGACTGCGGCGGCGGGGGCGGCGGCTGCTGCTGGTACACGTAGTAGTTGTTGGAGGGCGGCAGGTCCCCCAGGAGAGACGAGAAGCCTGCAGGGGGAGGAGGGTGTGGAAGGGGGCGGGGGGGGGGGGGGGGGGGCAAAGTGGGTCAGGATTTCCACGGGGTTGAGACCCGAGACCTCAGGCCCAGAAAAGGCAGCCTTCGAAGGGTAAGGACAGTCTGGACAGCAGGGTCCCCTCCAGCTCTGGTCCCCGCCAGCGCCCCCGGGCAGGTATAACCGACTGACAGACGGAGCGTCTTGACAGCAGGACAACTGCTGAAATTTTAGCCAAATGTCTGCATGCACCTTTTTATGCTATTTTTCAAGGGTACTGATGTAGGAATCATAGTTTCCAAAGACCTCAGACATCAGATAGAGTTCCAAACATGTGCTGTGCTTAGTCGGCCAGTCGTGTCTGACACTTTGCACCCCCCTGGACTGCAGCCGGCCAGGCGTCTCTGTTCATGGGGATTCTCCAGGCAAGAATACTAAAGTAGGTTGCCATTTCCTTCTCCAGGGGATCTTCCCAACCCAGGGATAGAACCCAAATCTCCGGCTCAGCAGGCAGATTCTTTACCACTGAACCATCTAGAAAGCCCCCAAATTAACAGAAATATGCTAGAATTTAAAAAAATTAGGTTCTTCTCACAAACACAGAGATTTAAGAAAAGGAAACTGCTGTCCCCTAGTGGCCATCCTCAGAATGACTTGCTAACAGCCATTAAATAACAGCCCTTAGTTCTAGAAGGGGGAGTCCTCCAGCTCACTTACTGCAGTTAAGGAGCCAGCCCACTGCTCCTTGAGACAGCTGTCCTTCAGCACTAAATCAGAAGAGAACTGACTCCAGACAGTTTTGGCTCATGACACACTTTCTTCCCTGACCAGTGATCACCCTCTCCTCGTGTTACACATCGGAAAGAGGGAGAGAAGAGAATGTCACCATCTGTTCAAAAATACAAAGACATGGACTTCCCTGGTGGTCCATGGGCTAAGACTCCCCGCTCTCAGTGCAGGGGACCTGGGTTCAATGCCTGGCGAGGGAACTAGATCCCACATGCCACAACAAGAGCTCGAATGCTGCAACTAAGACCTGGTACAGCCAAATAAATATTAAAAAAAAAAAAAAAAAAAATACAAGGACATCCCAGCTCCCCTCCCCAGCCCAGACTCACCGTGCTGAGACGAGGAGGACTTCTCCAGCATGGACTTGTAGAGGTTGCGGAAGGACCAGCTTAGATCCTGAAAATTGATCTCTGAGTAGGAGAATTTGAAGTCATGGTTGGTATTGTAGAGGGGAGGGGGCCCCTCGGTGCTCTCTCGACCTGGACCCGCTGTTGCCACCGCTCCGCCATCCACAGACCCTGTGCCCTGCAGGAAGAGGCAAGAAAGACTTGGTCCATGTCCTATATGAGGGGCCCATACAACACTTTAGTGGAGGCCAAGCTCTCCTGCCTGTCCTCTTCATCCTCTCCCATCCTTTCAATGAATGAGCATCATCTTTCTCCTTTTCTCATTCCTACCTTGATGTAGTCTCTTGCCCTTTCCCTGTGTTGCATCCATGCTTGTCTTTACTTTCTCAGAAACTTTTTTGGCTCCCTTTCTTGTCCTCTCACCGTTTTCATTTTTCTGATCTTTCTTAAAATTTTGTTGTCTCTCTCTGCCTTTTGTGCTCTCCCTCTCTCAGCTTCCCTGTTTCCTTCTTTTGCTTTCTCCTTCTTTCCCAATTTATCTGCCTGCTACAGCACAGACACTCAATACATAATTTTGAACTGATAGACATATCAATCGATTCGATCACCCACCCATCCACCCGTCCATCCATCCCTTATGCCTCCTGCCACCTCCACCTCCCACCTGGCTGTAGCTGGCAATCGATGTGGGGCTCTGGAGTGGCATCTGAGGATTCCCCTCAGGAGGCAGTGAGGCTTCTCCACTCCCTGGAACCCCTCCCCGTGGACTCTTGCTGGCCTCCTGTTCTGGCGAATCCTGGGACAGCTGAGGGTTGTGAAAAAAGAGCAGTCTATAAGCAGATGCTAAACCTCCCCACAAGACCCATGGTTCCATCCTTGCTGGAGTCTGACCTTTGCCCCACGTTTAGGAAATGACTGGGAGATGCGGAAGGAGCAGTGGGCTCAGAAATGGCATCTTATTTAGGTAGAGACTTACATCATCATCTGGAGGGTGTCGTCTCTTCCGGGAGATGTCAGGGCAGGTATCAATTGTCCAATAAGAGCCCTAGAAGAACCCACCGCCCGAGAGGAAAAAAAAAGCATTATATATGGAAATACCGGCCACTGGAGAAGCAGAAATTTTAGAGGATTTTCACATAAAATAGGGCTTCCCTGGTGGCTCAGATGGTAATAAATCCACCTGCAATGCAGGAGGCATAGGTTTGATCCCTGAGTCAGCAAGATCCCCTGGAGAAGGGAATGAACACCCATTCCAGTATTCTTGCCTGGAGAACTCCATAGACAGAGAAACTTGGTGGGCTTGCAAAGAGTCCATGGGGTCACAAAGAGTCAGACACGACTGAGTGACTGTCACTTCTTCATATAAAATAAGAGCTATATTAAGAAAAATGACTGGCAATTCACATAGAATCCTGAGAGTAACAGCTATTTTTGAGTACTAAGCCAGTCCTAACAGCTCACAGAGTACGTCAGAGGTACCCCTCTGTGGTCCAAACACAGGTCTTGATCATACTGAAGATGCAGAACACAGCCTCCACCTCAAAGAGCTGCAAATGCCCAAACCAACCTACCCCTTCCATGTGATCTAAGGCAAAACTCTCTGAGACTTTAGCATCCATGGCTGTCCAACAAAGAGGATGATCTATCACTTCTCCCCTTCGAAGATAAAAACCATGAGATTTTTCTATAGAAAAATGCCTCCAAAGCTTATTTTACATCTAGAAAGAGCCTGATACACCAAAAGAGGGCACTGAAGTCGATTTTTTCATGAATATTTCCATCAAGAAAAAATTTCACAGCTTTCCTTGGTCATTCATTCTTGTGAGGACCCATAAGTTTGATAACCAAGCTCTTCCTCTGAGAGAAAAATAAAGCTGCTTCTCTAATTAATACGATTTCCTCTTCTGGGTAATTAAAACAGCCACAGGACTCTGAGCTGTCAACTACTCTCCTCTCCTTCCTGGCCCTCCCCTCTTGAATTACAGCTGAATCTCACCTTTCCAGGGTCATCCCGTGGTCTGGGCACCTTCCGGAAACACTTGTTGAGAGAAAGGTTGTGCCGAATTGAATTCTGAGGAAGCAGAGAAGCAAGTTAGATTTGAGTATCATGCAAAGCAGGAAATTTTCCAATAGTTCGCAAAAGGACACAAAAAGGGACATAACACACGCTAAAGCGCAAGTGTCAGGGTAAACTAAGCACCTCATAACCATACTGATGGAGGAAATCACCTATCAGACAGCAAGAGCAATGAGATAAGAAAAGGCAATTAAATTGATGAGAGATAACTGCTGTAAATTTGACTACTTGGTGCTTCTAGAGAGCTGATTATATAATTTTTTCAATCTTTCCACCCAAATCAACCCAACTGACGACAGATATATAAATGCCTCAAAATCACATTTGCACAAAACTAAGTGCCCATCCACAGTTGAATGGATAAAGAAGATGTAGCATATAGATATACAGCATATACATATATACACATATACACACAATGGCATACTGCTCAGCAATTAAAAAGAGTGAAATTTTGCCATTTGCAGCAATATGGACTGATTTGGAGGGCATTATGCTTAGTGAAATAAGTCAGACAGAGAAAGACAAACATTACATGATATCATCTACCCATGCTATCTAAAAAATAGAACAAACTAGTAAATACAACAAAAAAGAAGCAGACTCACAAATATAGAGAACAAACCTGGTAACAAACCAGGTTACCAGTGAGGGGAGGGAAGGAAGCAGAGGCAATACTCGGGTAGGGAATTAAGAGGTACAAACTATTATATATAAAATTGGCTGCAAGGATATATTGTATTGATACAATATGGAGAATAAATACAGATTTTTATATTAACTATAAATGAAAATATAACCTTTAAAACTGTGAATCACTATACTGTACACCTGTAACTTAATAATATGGTAGAGCAACTATACTTCAATTAAAGAAGAATCACATCTGCTCAGCTCCTTAATTCATTCTGTCAATAGTGAAAGAACATTTTAAAACTAATGATGTGGGAATTCCCCAGAGGTCCAGTGGTTAGGACTCCAAGCTTTCACTGCCAAGGACACAGGTTCGATCCCTGGTCAAGGAACTGAGATCACACAAGCCACAGTGGCACAGCCATGAAAAAAGAAAAAAAAAACTGATGATTTAAATGATAACAAAATATAAATTATAAGTGAAACAAGGTACAATTCACCTTTTTGTCTTCTCAAGAGCCCATGGAATGGTCACATTTGGAGGAAAGAAATATTGTTGCATACATGCCTTGGGTGAAGTTGGTGGGGGCTGTGGCAGCTAGTAGGAACATATTTATAAAGGAAAAACTGAATGCTTTCAACAGTCTCCCAGCTCATCATCTGGCTTGTATGTGAGCTGATGATTTACAGAGTGACACAGCTACATTAAATCCCCATTTCTACTCAACAACTGGCAAGTGAGTGATTGCTCCCGAGGACTGAGAACATCAGCCTTCCTTCCACGCATGGAAGAGGAGGCCCCTTTTTCCTTCATCTCCAGCCAAACCACTTATCCTCTCCTTCCTTGTTTGGTGGATGAGCTGCTGGGGAAGGACCTAATTATATTATTTTTTTTCTTGGTACATAGTTTTTAAAAAGATAATGACTGTGTGCAATAGAGCTCTGCAAACCAGATGAGGTTCGATCTCTAGGTAGGATGGAGAAATGCCATGCCTTGCATGTGACTTCAACAGAGCAGAATGGCAATAAATATCTGTGAAATAAACCAAGGGACAAGAGGGTAGGATGAGCGACTTCCTTGGTGGCCCAGTGGCTAAGACTCTGTGCTCCCAATGCAGGGGGCCTGGGTTCAATCCCTGGTCAGGGAACTAGATGTTGCATACCATGACTAAGGGTTCACATGGTGCAACTAAGACCTGGCACAGCCAAATAAATAAACAATTTTTTTTTTTTTTTAAAGAGGGTATGGTGAGCATCAGCATCCTGCCATACCGTAACTATACTCAGAGGTTTGGTATCACTGGAATTTCCCAGATACACCCTATGAAAGTTGTTCAACTCTGAAAAATAAAAAAGTAAGGGATGGGAGATTTGAGATTTTTAAGTTCACACGTCTCTGAGACACCTCAGAGCGAAGTGGACCAGGTTATAGGAAGACACAAAAGTAGAGGAAAGTGTTGTCGAAGCTAAGAACCATCTCAGGGCATAGAAGCTGTCCCACCTTCCAACCAATGCCTGCATTCTTGTAATAGGGGAAGTTGTCACAGATCCAGCGGTAAATCTCACTGAGGGTCATCTTCTTGGCTGGAGAGGAGTTGATGGCATAGGTGATGAGGGTGGCGTAGCTGTACCGGGGTTTGCCATCCTGGTGAACGGCAGCCTCGTCTTTGCTCAGGGTGGCATTCGGATCTGTGGGAGAGCCTGGTGGACATTTGCGGCTCCCACCAGGAGGCCCAGCCTGGGAGGCACTTCCCAGCTTCTCGATGGTGGCCCGGAGGGTCAGCTGGGGAAGCCAGTCTATGGAGGTGAGGCTGCTCTCTAGGTCAGAAGCCATGGTATTTTTGGATTCTGCAGAGAAGAGAAAAATAGAATAGACAAGTGTTACCTGTGGTCACTTGTGGCAAGTAATACCAAATCTTAGGGCTCTCGGGGAAGGAGAGTTTCTTCTCTAATTCCTATAGAAGACTCCACTCACGAGATAACCAGGTTCCCAGAACCTTCAAATGCATACGTCACCAATCACCTGCCAGATGACAGACTGGCACTTATCCTGCATCTTCGCATGGAACATGGCCAAGAGGCCTCCTGCTTCACGCAGGATGAAAAGGGAGATCAAACCACCCAGCAAGTCAAGCTGTTCCTCAATTCTCCTTACTTAAAGCCCTACAACATAATATTTTAAAGCTTTGTGGAGGTTAAGAACCCACTTTGCAATGCAAGGGAGACCAGTTCAATCCCTGATTTGGAAAGATCCCACAGGCCGCACAGCAACTAAGCCCATGCACCACAACTATTAAGCCTGCACTCTGGAACCCTGCAGTCACAACTGCACACACATGTTGCAATTGCTGAAGCTAGAGCCAGTGCTCGGCAGCTCGTGCACTGAAACTACAGAAAGCCTGAGTGCAACAACGAAGACCCAGCACAGTCAAAAAAGAAAATAAATAAATCTAAAAAAACCAAAAAACAAAAACACCTGTGTCAAATTGATTTCTTAAAAAACCACTTAGACAGCAGGTAAAACCCGCCAAAGTCTATTCTCCAATTATGTGTCACCTGTTATATTTACATTCAACGTCCACAGAGAGACAGCACGAGCGAACGTGTACAGAAAAACAATCAGAGTTAACACAAGTATACCCTAATGAAACACACATCAACACTTTCAAAGGTATTTCGCATTAGTTCCATCCCCAGTGCTCGCCCTTGGATCCCACATCCATGTGCATACGAGGAGTATTAGCTACATAAGTGTGACAACCAGCCAAACAGGGATGCCAGACAGACAGCGGCCCACGACCAGAGATCATAAGGAGATACACGGCATACATTACCCACGGGACACAGACTGACAACACAGAGGGCACGGGCCGGAGCGGAGCTACCCTCGCACCTTTAAAGCACCGCCCCCTCGCGAGTCCCCGCCCACAGACGGCGACACCAGGAAGAAGTCACTGGTGAGGCCCTCCCACTCTTCGGCCCGTCCGGCTGCACCGAGCCAGGGAGACACCCAGCTGTGCGCGCACCGGTAACAATCAGATAGGCGGCTAAAAATAGCCACTCTGGGGCTCAGGGTTGGCTCCCCTTCTGCCGCCTCCTCCTCCTCTCTCTTGCCTTCCCGACCAGGCACGCACGCTCGCGGCACCTCCATGCAAACTCCTGGCGCTGCCAACCCGCCCACGCCGGCTGTCTGCACGCCCTGCCGCCACCCACGCGGCCTGGGCGCTCTCTCCGGCGGAGGGGTGCAGCCGGAGTGACGTCTGGGTGGGGGAAGGTGAAGGACAGTGGGTGAGATTTGCATTGCAGGGGGCTGGAAAGAGTGGCAGGATCCCCTTGGTAGCCATTTGCACTTCCCTAGGGTGGAAGCCAGCACCACCCCACCCCACTCCACCACCACCCCCACTCTACCCCATCCCCCTTCCCCTTACCCACCCCATCCCCTTAGCTCCCCCAACCCTGCCCAAACACACAAACATACATCAGTCGTGCCTGCATGCTCAATCGCTAAGTCGCGTCTGACTTTTTGCGACCCCATGGACGGTATAGCCCACCAGGGTCCTTGGTCCATGGGATTCTCCTAGCAAGAATACTGGAGTGGGTTGCCATTTCCTCCACCCGGGAACCTCCCGACGCAGGGATCCAACCGCCTCTCCTGCACCGGCAGGCAGATTCTTTACCACTGAGCCACCAGGGAAGCCCTCCTGGGAAGCGTCCTGCCCCTCCCCACCGCCCCACCCCCATGATTGCTGCCGAACCCCCTTATGCCTGCACTGTTGGCCCGGTTCCAGCTGGGGTTTCTTCCTCGGACTCCTGCTGAAGGGGTAATCACTCTTGAGGAGCCAAGGCTAACAAGTCTCAGAATCCTGGACAGAAAACATAGTGGGTGTGTAACCCCTAAATCCACACTCCCATAATGTGCACCAGCGTTACATACAACTACACGCAAATCCACACACTGTAGTTAGCAGCTCAGTCGCACGTATGGGCCCAGTCTCCTGCCTCCAACACATCTTTCCGGCTATCGGCTCACTCCCCGAGTTCATAACTCGTCTGGCCTGGAGACTTTCTCCCAAGGGTCAGCACGCTCACTCATCCCCTAATCTCTCAGTTCCCCACCCACACAGTCTCTGCATGCATGTGCAAGTCCTGGAGCTCCTCACCAGCAACACATCAACTCCGCCCACTCTGTACTCAAGGAAACACCTTAGTGCCTCGCGGCCTGGGCAGCATGAGCCCCAACAGCAACCCAGGCTGTTTATAAATAGCATCGCGAAGGGAATTCCCCTTTATCCTGAGCTCCTCTCCCCACCATCCTCCTTTCCCATCCCACCACCACCATTTTGCCCTAAAACCGTGGAAACTTGGAGACTAACAGGGACACTGAATCATTCCAGGAAGCCTCAGAGCTCCTGGCAATTTACTAAGGCAGAGCAGAGCAGCTACTGGGGTAAAGAAGGGTACAATCCACAGCCATCTGGTTCTGGAGCTATGTTAGCCCAGCTGAACGGGAACATGGCAATGAGCAGGTTCACAATGACCAGGGTTCTCCTGGGTTTCTAAGGACATTTTACCCTATTATCTCCTGCTAAAGATCCTGGGAAGTTTCACCTTAAGAACACAGTAGAGGGGAAAAAAAAAAAGAACACAGCAGGGGCTTCCCTGGAAGCACAGTGGATAAGAGTCTGCCTGCCACCACTGGGGACACAGGTTCGATCCCTGATCTGGGAAGAGATTCCACGTGCCAAGGAGCAGCTGGGTCCATGAACCACAACTACTGAGCCCTCATTCTAGAGCCTGTGAGCGGCAACTACTGCAGCCAGTGCTCGGCGACAGGAGGGGCCACTGCAGTGAGAGGCCGGCGGCGTGCCTCTGCAGCCAAGAGTAGCCTCCACTCAATGCAACTGGGGGGAAAAGCCCGCGCAAAGCACTGAAGACCCTGCCCAGCCAGAAATAAAAATAATAAAAGAAGGAAAGAACACAGAAGCCTTCAGGGGACATTTCATTTGCAACCCTCCCGACACTGGACAGGGAGGGACAGGAGGATACAATCAAAGTGGTTTACAGAACCCACTTGGCAGGTGCCAATCACTGTGAATTCCATAAAGGGAAGTGCCCTCAGCCTTTTGCTGCTTCTGTGCCCTTCTCTAGCCTTTCCCCAGCACCAGGTTAGGACACTGAGGTTAAATTTAACCTTTCTCCAGCACCCTCCCAGCCAGCCCTCCAGCTACCGCCCCAGCACTCAAAATATCTTCCAATCTTACCAGCTACAAGCCACTTACAGCAAAAGATCCTCCTGATTTCTCAGCACCATTCTCCCTAAACCCATCCCACTTCCTTACCCCCATCACTTCCCCATTCTTGAAGGGCAGCCCAGCGTGTAGAACCTCAGAGAATGGTTCTATTATGAACCTTGACACCTACGCGCTGAGTCTCCCTAACCACCCCTTGCTCCCTGAAGTCTTCCTGCCTCAGTTTCCCTCTTCAATAAAAGGGACGCCGTCATAAACACTGTCAAAGCTTCATTCCTGGAGGGATGTGAATGAAGCTTAAAGAGCTGGTGGCTGCCACAACATTCCACATTCCCCCAAAATAATGGCACCAGGCTAGTGTTCAGGGCTATTATTAGAAAGGTACACAAAAGGTACTTCCATTTCTCAGTCCAACCAACCCAGTTACCCAGACCTCTCTCTGCAGGTGGGCCTTGTGCCATGGGGCTGGGGCAGAACCTGAGTCAGGCTACATTCTTCTCTGCAAGCTGGAAGACTGAAAGGAAATACCCATAGAAACTGGGAAAGGCAGCCAAAGGGCAGGCTCCATCACATCCATGGAACGTCTAATGAATACTACGCTACTGGGAGAAAGAGAAAAACAGAAAGACATTCTGGTGGAGGGGAAGACTGATACCAGGTGAGATGCGTAAGACCCCAGATAACAGGCACAGTGTTCTTCCCATTTTCTCTGAAAGGCCAGTAACTGTACAGAAAACAGTGCCAAGGTCAGGCATTAAGGAATGATAACTTCTTGCTCTGTACCTAATGCAGAAACTAACAGAGCAGTGGCTAAGTTTGCCACCTTGCTGATTACCAGCCTGGCTGTCTGGGTTTCAGTCCTGGCACCACAGCCTACCTACTGGCTGTGCAACCTCGGGCAAGTTACTTAACCTCTCTGTGTTGCAGTTTCTTCATTGGAAAATGAAGATGATAACTTGTCTATACATAGGGTTGTTGGGAGGATTACCTTGAGTTAAAATTTTTAAAGCACTTAGTGAGTGTTATGTAAGTGTAGCAATGACTATTTTTGAATGAGAAAAAAGAGAGAGAGAGAATAATAGACACTGAAAATTAGAAAAATGGACAGACCATACAGGTAGGCCTGAAAGAAGCAGAAAATCTGCAGTGAGTTCACAATAGTTTTCAGGATGTCAGAATCTCAAACTTTCCTATGGAGAGAGTGTCACCCCCCTCCCCCAAAGGACTGACCAATGCCAGGACTAGTAAACTCCCAAGGATGAAGAAATGGGGGAATATCATCTCTTATTTTCCAGGGGGGACTATGTCGAGTCATAAGATGTGATCTGGAAAATATCACCCTCTAAGTCATAGTTAATCCAACCCAATAGCTGTCTGCCCCTAACTGATCCCACGGAGGCAAGGAGAATGAGGGAGACTGAGTCTCAGCACAGCCACTTAGGCTGTGTGGCGGTGGGTCACCTGGACATGCCCTGGTCCCGTTGGCTCTGGGCCATTCAACAAGTAGCCTTCTGGCATCTGCTAAAGTGCTTGGTGGGAAACAGGCTGCTGTTCTCCAGAGCCAGCTCTTTTCAAACAAAAATGGGGGAAGGAGTTCTAGAGTAAACAGCCGAGGATCCTCATGCTTATTAGGCCAGAGACATCAGAGCTGAAGCTCTCTGTCAATCCTAGCAGAAGTGGTCCCAGCCCGAGCCCGGGCTGCAGCCACTCATGAGGACCCCCGCCGGCTGGGGCAGGCCCACCCTGTCCTCCCCGCTGGGCATCCTTACCAGCGTTCTCCCCACTTTCCTGCACCGGCGCACCTGTTTTCAGCAACCTACCAGAAACACACAATTCTAGGTAATTGGAGCCTAGTCTGAAAAGCACACATAGACTTGGCCTTGCACCCCTCATGGGATGCATGATGAGAACAGAGCCACGTCCATGTGAAGAAACAGATGCAAGTTGTTTCACGGCGCAGCTCTACAAACCTAGATTACAGCCCTATCTCATGGACCACGACCAACAGGTAGCTTACACAGCGGATGTACTTAGAGATCCAGGCAGTTCACCCAATGGCCAAACAAAGGAGGAAACATAAAAACCCAAATAAGATGAAGCGTCCCGGGACTTCCCTGGTGGCCCCATGGCTAAGACTTTGCACTCCCTACGCAGGGGGCCTGGGTTGAATCCCTGGTCTGGAAACTGGATCCCACATGCTACAACTAAGCTCCAGAGCAGTCAAATAAATAAATAAAAATAAGAGAGAGAGAAAAAAAAGATGAAACCTCTCACTTGGATTCACTGTGGGGTCTAACGCTCCTTTCAGGAGACAAAGTATTTCCTAGTGGCAAGACAGGAACACAGGCACCTAGCTGGGGATCCCAGGTTGACAGGCAGAGCGCTACTAAACCCACAGCCCAGGCTCCGCCAAAAGGATGTCCTGGCACCTTTTTCTTGCCTTTTCTCAAGATCCTGGACTTTGACGGTTCCTGCTATTTTCCTATGAAAGATAACATACATTCAAGGTTCCAGAGACCCAGAACTTGCACACAAAACAGGAAGAGATAGAATGAAGCTATCAAGTGATTTTCTGAAAAGAAATTCCTTGGGGGTCAAATCTCCCTGGTGGTCAGCTTATTTCCATGGAAGACTGGAAGTAAGCTGAGCATCACCCCTCCCCTCCTCTTCTCCAGGGTCTGCCTTTTCCTGGGAAACTGTCAGCAAAGGACAGGAGCGGTGACAGTGCGACCCAGCCGGCATTAGGGACAAACTTCAACCCAAGAGTTGGCATTCCCTGCAGACCTTCTTCTTGCCTTGGGACATGGGATCTCCATTTTACCTGTGGATGTTATGCTTCCAGCCAGGAATGGAGATGTCATGAGGGGAGGCTGGGAAGCAAAGTGGGTGGAGACAGACCACTTTTCTTATAAAGCGACCAGTAATCACAGTGGGCTGGAGAGAACAGCTCTGGTGGACGTTAAATGACCTAGGGTTACAGGTAAGAAAATGTAATACCAATGGAAGCCCCGCACAAGGCCAGGCCACAAGATGTCACCATGACTTCAGTGAGAGCCCATTCTCGGTGTGACAAGGCCCAAGGATGGAGGGTGGTGTGGCAGTCGGGTTGGGGTGTGTCTCATCATGACACCGTGTGGATGGAGTGCTGGAGATGCAGAGGTTTTCTGATGTCCCTTGCCCTCGGCATGAAAACAAACATTTCCCTAGGGACCTCCAATGACCCTCACCCCATCAGTCCCCCCAACACTAAGAAACCCATTTCTCATAGCCTCTGCAGCAAGATGAGGGTTTGAATCCAATAGCTTCAGAACACATTTCCCAGAAAAGTCTCTGAGTTGTTGCTCTACCATCCCAGTAATGAAACCCAAAAGGCACCATCTCAGGCCCCCTACACCCACTAGTGCCTAAAGAAGACAGAAGACGAAAGAAAGCACTAACCTGTCTCCACGTCAGCCGCAGCAGAGGGCGGGGACCACGTGGTACTGGAGTCTGGGGTTGGAGGGACCCCTCTCTTCAAAGGCAGATGCAGAGCCTCATCCTCAGTGGCTCTTCCCGTTTTTGGCTGAGCCTCCCAAGCTGGGGAGGGGAACTGGGTCCCCCGAGGATGAGGAGGGGAGGGAGGGCGAGGGGGAGGAGAAGGAGGTCCCACCTGGGGAAGGTGGCACACCCCCCACACTCGGCCGGCGACCCCGGGGAGGAGGGGAGGAGCCTCGTCCAACCCGGAGTTGTCTCCTCCCCCTTGGGGGAGTCCCCCTCTCCCCCAAACTGAATCTGTCGGGAGTGGAGGGCTCTTTCTGTCGGCTGGAGATCGGAGCGGAGGGGCTCTGCCCTGTTCCACCGTCTGGGTACAGGGAAGTTGGGGGGACTTCTTCCCCTCTCCTGGAAGGCTGGAAGCCGAGTCGTCTTCTCTCCCTGGGGTGTCCTCTGCTTCTGAACGTGAGCAGTCCTCGCCCCCGTGAGCACGGGCTGGGCGGCAGGGTGCCTACTCCAGAGGCATACCCCCTTCTCTCCGTCCCCCAAAAGTCCAGAACTGCGGAGAGTGTGTTTGCAGGAGTGGAGGCACGCGGGGCTGCTCACTCGCTTCCACGGTAAGGATCACCCCTCTACTTTGGGGGCTCCATTCCCGGGCCGGTGCGGGGATCCTCCTCGCCTCTAGGAAGGAGAGACTCACCCCCTAGCGTGGTCTCCTCGGTCCCTCTCCTGCGCGCGAACGGTCTTCTCCCGCTCCCCTCCCACCTCCGCTCCCGGGGCGCCCCCGAGGGTGGGGTTTGCTTGCTCCCCCGCTCTCCCGGAGCTGGCTTGGGCAGCCGGGGCCGGGAGGCCGCGGCTCCGGACGCGCGTCCCTGAGGCGGCCGCGCCTCCTCTCGTCCCGTTCGCGTCTGCTCCGCTCCCGCCGGCGCGTGGGGCTCCCCGAGCCGCCGCTGCTCGGGCTCCGGCCAGTCCGGACTCCCCCGGGGAGCCAGGCGGCGGACGGAAGGTGTCAGGGCTCGGCCGGGGCTCGGGCTCGGCGCGGCTCCGCTGCAGGCCCCGGCTCCTCCCCGGCCTCCGCGCCGCGCTCGGCGCCCCTCCCCCGCCCCCGCCCGCCGGGCCGCCGCCGCCGCCGCCTCCCCGCGCGGGTTAAGGAGGAGCGGGCGGCGCAGAGCCTTGGGTGCGCTGCACCCGGGGAGCCGAGCCGCCGACCCCCGCCCCGAGCTCCTGGGGGGACCCGACGCGCGCAGCCCGCGGCCCTGGAGACGCGCGGCCCTCGCGCTCCCCTCCGGCCGCCACTGGAGCCCGTGCAACTCGCCATCCGCCCGAGATGATACCCACTGCTGTCTGTCGGGAGAGTCCCTCGTTCGCCGCAGGAACTGTCAATTTCAGTTCCACGCTAATTCTGCCATACTGATTTTTTTTTTTTTTTTTAGTTCATTGTCTTCCGTACCTAGATGAACATCGGTTTTCTCAGGAACGCCTTTCATGGGTTTCCTTTTTTCCTGAGATGGCTTTTAAAGGGGTATGGGATTGGGCCGAAGTTAGTATATTACACTGATACCATCCCGGAGTTCAGTAAATGCTTGTTGAACGACTGAATGTAGAAGGTGATCAATGACCGTGCAACCGAGAAAACCCTGGACCAAACATCGGAAAATCTAGCAGAATCTAAACTTGTGCAAGGCCAAGTTCTATGGCATCCTGGGCGGCGAAGAGGAGGTCCTTATACTCGCCTTACCCACCCAATAAGGCTCCTGCAAGAATCTAATGATCTCATTTATGTGGAAATGCTTTTTAAACCTCTGTACACAAATGTGTAAAGAGTACTGTTCAGTTCACTTGGCAATTCTATAACATATCTTATCCGGGTCACAGTATAGAATGTTCATATCCTCTGCCCTTAACAGAATAATCCCCACCCAAAGACAGAAAATACCACCAGATGACTACCTCCATTTTTCCTCTTGAACTCATGTTATTCTTCTGCAAATTCTTTGCAAATTCTTATGTGTTTCATCATCTGGCCTCTTGAACTTTTCTCAAACTACTCTACTTTCTGTTAAATAAGAAGAAAACAATATTATCCATGAAATATTTTAATTGCTCAAAAAATAAAAAGGCAGAATACTCAGGATTACAGTTTGATCACTACATTTCATATTTAGATATTAAAGTTTTTTTTCCTCTTCTGGTTAAATATATAATACTGTATTTTATATTTACAATGTGCCAGGCATTGATTGAGCTATGCATGTATTATCACATTTAATTCTTCCCAATCCCATAAGGCACTATTATTAAGCCTGTTTTACAAATCAGAAAGCTGAAATAGAGTCATAGATTGTGTCTGAGTTCCGAATTATTAGTAAAATGCAAAATCAGGAGTTAAATTAACAAATTCAAAATCCAAATGATTCTTCTATCCCATTTTCCTGAGCTGTCAGAAATAAAAGTCATTCCTTTAATTGTAATTAAAGGCAGTCAATTCCAGCTGAGCCTTCTCTTCCTTTCCTCTCTTCCAAAATCCAGAATTAAAATTGTATTTTTCTCTCCTCTTTGAAACATTGATTCATTCTCCCACATACATATAATTTGGCTCAGATGTTTCTTACTTTGTGTTACATGTTTTGTTATGTTTCTTTTTTCAATCCTTTTTTGACTTTTTTTTATGTATATGAAATTTGAGGATCAGGGATAGAGAGGTCAAAGTACTAAAAGTGAGAAAGTTAGGCAAGGCTTAGAATCTCTTCTCCTAGAAATTGAGAAAAGTAAAAAGCTTAAGAAATTAGTTGACGTATACAAGATATTTGCTGCAACATTATCTATAGCTGTAGGAAATTAGCTAAACATCTATAATAAGGTAACTTAAATACCTTATAGTACTGCTATATAATAGAATACTACTTAGCTTTTAAATGAGTAAATATATTTAACTCTGGAATGTAGAATTACTGAGTAATTATTTTACTTCTTATGTCTTTACCATTTAGCTATTTTGCAATAGTCATGCTATTATTTTAAAGAACTAATTTTTTTCATACATCTAAATATTTTCCAGTGAGAATATCATGTTAAAAAAAAGTTTGTATGATTATGTAGTTGACTTTTCTAATATATATGTATTGATATCTGTATGTATATATTTGTGTATACACACACACACACACACACACATAGATGGATATACACCAAAAATGTAAGCTTAAAGATTATTATAATTTCTCATTTCCACTATATCTATAATTACTATTTGTATGGTTTTTGCTTATGTGGTTTTTTTTTTAATTAAAAAAAGAACCTGAAAAGCTAGTTTTGTTTTGTTTTTCCCCGAGACAGGAAGAAGCACTTGCATTCATTCTCCATTTACTTTCTATTAAGGAAGGTGATATGGAACAGAATCAAAATGTAAAGGATCCACCCTTCTCAATAATAGAACCTACTATCTAATTATTCATGTGTGCTATTCTACACAAATTAATGTGTGCTATTCTACATTTTGCTATTGAGCAGAATGCTTCTTCTAATATTGGTGACCAATATACCACAATACATATTTTGGAAGCATTTATGAAACACTTGCTGTGTTACATGAAACATGGTGTAGTGGATAAAATTTATGTATTCAAATCCCAGCTTTGACACTCAATAACTGAGAACTTAAGTCATTAACTGCTCTGGTAGTCAGTTTCCTCATCAGTAAAATGGGGATAATAATATCACCTACTTCATAGTGCTGGGGAGGGACTGTGATTCCACACACAGAATGCACTTAGATACGTGCATGGAGGAAGAGGAAATCTACAAGTTGAAAGAGGCTTAAAAGACAAAACAACCAAATGCAATGCATACAGATCAATAGACTCGACACACCTGTCAAATACAATATATGGACATTTCAGGGGATCCCAATTTGAACAAAGCAACTGGGAAAGACACCAATTTCTCAATCAAAATTTCAATCCTGACTTTGGTGATATAAAAGAATTATTGCTATATTTTAGATGTGTTAAAGAATTATGCTATTATTTTTAAAAGATCTTTATCTTTTTAAGATTCATACTAAAGAATTTAGTCATGGAATGCCTGAAATTTGCTTCAAAATAATCAAGTGATAAAGGAAAGAGGTATAGATAATAACCAGTGTTGCTTATGACAACATGGGCTTTTTTTCATGTATCTGTTTTTAATACTATTCTACTTCTGCATGTGTTTGACATTTTACAAGATAAATAGTTTTTTAATACTGTTTAAAAAGCTATCGAACGACTGTCAATATTTGCGTGTGCTTAGTAGCTCAGTCATGTCCAACTCTTTGCGACCCCATGGACTGCAGCCCACCAGGCTCCTCTGTCCATGGGATTGTCCAGGCAAGAATACTAGAGTGGGTTGCCGTGCCCTCCTCCAGGGGATCTTCCCAACCCAGGCCTCCCGCATTGCAGGGGGATTCTTTTACCGATTGAGCCACAAGGGAAGCCTTTGTAACTATTGGCTCAGAGATTAAAGCGTCTGCCTCTAACGTGGGGAAACCCGGGTTCGATCCCTGGGTGGGGAAGCTCCCCTGGAGAAGGAAATGGCAACCCATATTCTCCAGTATAAGTGCCTGGAGAATCCCATGGACAGAGGAGCCTGGTAGGCTACAGTCCACGGGGGTAGCAAAGAGTCGGACACGACTGAGCCACTTCACTTTCACTTTATATTTGTAATGTTATCTGATGTTTGCACATTTCAGATCACAATGTGTTTTTATTTACACGAAGTCTTTGAGTACTTACATTGAATGTATATGGTAGCTATTATTATTCCCATTTTACAAATGATAAGACTGAATTAGAGGCAAGACTGGCAGGAGGCCCAATATACCACCTCCGCTCTTCCAGCTTCCGAGGGACCCTCCGTAAGAGTAGTAGGCGGTAACCCACAGCCACTGAGCAACCGGCTCTTGCTTCCTTTAGCGACTGCCGTTAGATCTAGTGGGGAGACAAAAAGCAAACACACAAATGATTCACTTAGAAATATTTATCAGACAAAATTGGAGTCCACATTTGCACATCTAGCCGCTACTTTAAAAGGAATTCTCAGGGAGAAAAGAACACAGAAGATGAGATTACTCGTGAAAGTTCTCTCCATGGTTTGGTTTTCTTTTACGTAACTTTATTGTTGTAACTTTCATTCGTTTATATTCTCTACCTAACCTGTTTATTCTTTCTGAAAATAAAAGCCGGCGTAAGGTGAGGGGACCAGAGATGAGAAACTGCGTGGGAAGCGAAGCTGGGAGGCAGGAGGACGTCACATCCCAGTTGCTTGGAGGCCCAGGCACCTCACAGCTCTGCGCCACCTTAAGAAGCAATAGCATCTCCGCCGGCCCAGCTGGCCTTCGGCTCCTCCCACTCCCGTGTCAGCTCCGACCCGGGAACGTGGGGAAGGGAGGAGAGACGCACTGAATGGAAAGATTGGCGCGGGAGTCTGCGGGGTCTCTCCTTCCCCCTGCTCTGCGGCGCGGGGAGGAGCGTGGACAGCTCGGCCCTTTGGGGTTTGGTCCTTTTCCTGAAGACTCGGGATGGGGACGTGTTCTACTGACATGAGGGTTGGGGGGAGATATATAGGGGTGGGGGGGCTCATCTTGGGGTGCGGCCGAGGGGGGACAGAACTGGGGCGTCTGAGACACACAGTAGGCAGTGATCGTTGGTCGCAAATTGTAAGTTTAAGAGGTCCGTACGCGTCTCCTTCAAACCATTTCCAAAAGTGGGGGCAAGTTTTCCATTCTCCGCCCAATTCCCCGTCTTCATTTTAATTGATTGGGTTTAAGGTAGGCCGGGCCCAAGGTTGCTTGCTGGTTGGCTGCACAAGTAATCTATCAGGATGACGCAAGCGCGGGGCGGCTGTTTGGGAAGGAAGTGAAGTTTATTTTGGTACCTCCCATCCCAACTACTGATTGGCTGAGATTCGTAGTGATGTAAAACAAGGCATAAAAATGTCCACTAAAGGGAAGGGCCAATTGGCCACTCTCTCAGGGACGCTGTCTAGGCTGGGACTGGGAAGAGCTAGACGGAATCGGCTGTTGTGATGAAGGACCAAATGGATTGAAACCCGGAAATGAGTTTAGTAGGGAGCTGAAGGGAAAGGGAAATCTGTGAAACCTTCCTTGCCCTCAAACAAGGTCATTTCCTGCGTGGGATCGATAGTTTCCTGTTTACTCAGCGAAGTCAGCGGGTACCGTGGTTTTCTGGAATACACGTGATAGTTAAATTCGTATGAGCCTCTGGTCCCAGACTTCCCATTTACTCATATTACCCAAAAGGATGAATGAGACGGAGGAAAGTAAAAACGTGGAGTTTAACCATGCCTTGAGGGAAGGATGGGGAAACCGAGATTCTTGTATAGAAAGCTAAGGACTGACTGGATGGCAGGATCCAAGCAGGTGGGTTCCTAAAGAAACCATTCCCAAAATAATTGGAGAGGCTGGGTGGAGGTGAAGGAAACTATAAAAGTTTGTCTGAAGGAAGGACATTGATCAAATCACAGAAACCTACTTGGATCAGTACAGTCGCTCAGTTGTGTCCCACTCGTTGCGTCCCCATGGACTGCAGCACGCCAGGCTTTCCTGGCTATCACCAACCCCAGGAGCCTGCTGAAATTCCCGTCCATCGAGTTGGTGATGCCACCCAACCATCTCATCCTCTGTTCTCCCCTTCTCCTAGGATATGGAATGTATTTTATGCATCGTTGCATATCCGGTGCCTAGCAGTATCTCATACATAGCAGGTTGTGAACCCACACAAAATAAGACGTTTACAAAGTATGTGGCACACATTCTGAATATTGCAGACATTGAAATATGTTTTTAAAGGTATCTATGCCAATCAGTCCAGACTATTCATTGGAAGGACTAATGCTGAAGCTGAAACTCCAATACTTTGGCCACCTGATGCAAAGAACTGACTCATTGAAAAAGACCCTGATGCTGGAAAATACTGAAGGCAGGAGGAGAAGGGGACGACAGAGGATGAGATGGTTGAATGGCATCATGGACTCCATGGACATGAGTTTGAGCAAGCTCTGGGAATTGGCGATGGACAGGGAGACCTGGTGTGGTGCAGTCCATGGGATTGCAAAGAGTCGAACATGACTAAGTGACTGAACTGAAGTGATGGCAGTTTTATGATCCTGGAAAAGCGTTTCACACTTACCACCTGGATTGTTCCAGCCAAAAATTGAAAGATAAGTCTGGTCCGTGAATCTACCTGGGAGAAGCTACCTACCTGTTAAAAACTACCAGTGAAAATGCTGCCATTTTCTCCTTAACACTCTGAGGCATTTAAAATTTTGGAAGCAGATTTCCCCTTAAGGTAACTTCCTAAAAATATTGAAAAGATAGTTGGCTTTAGTGAAAAGATGTCTGTACATACAGTGAATGAAAAATAAGGTGTTTAACCTACAATCAGCAATTCCAGGGTATGAAGAACTATTTGAGTTGAGATATGTCATCTATAACTGTAAATTATGCAATTCCTTTGCTTCCCAGCATTAATAGACCTTTTTTTATTTTTTTCCTAGTCCAGACTTTTTCTTAGAGCTAAATTTCAGCAGTGCTTTAACATTGTCTAAATATTGTCCTTTGGAAATTGAGGGACCGGTGTAAGGACTTCCCATTAGTAGTATAACCCACGATGGGCTTCCCTGGTGGCTCCGTGGTAAAGAATCCGCCTACCAATGCAGGAGACACGGGTTCAGCTCCTGAGTCAGAAAGACCTCACATGCGGAGGAGCAACTAAGCCGGTGTGCCCCAAAGTGCGTCATTTGCAAGAATGGCTTGAGACAAGAGGAAATCCCAAAACAAATGTTCACCAACAGAGCAAACTTCTACAGTGAGAAAGTCATCTCAAAGTTGGATTACTCAAAGGAAATCCCAAAACAAACGTTCGCCAACAGAGCAAACTTCTACAGTGAGAAAGTCATCTCAAAGTTGGATTACTCAAAGGAAATCCCAAAACAAACGTTCGCCAACAGAGCAAACTTCTACAGTGAGAAAGTCGTCTCAAAGTTGGATTACTCAAATTTTCAACTTGTAAAATAATGGCCAGAATTTAAATTTTCCGAGATAAACTCAGTGGTTTTGTTTTTTATTGTTAATAGAGATGGAACTACTCTGTGTTCAATATTAGAATTTATCAGTAAGTTACTTTAGTATCAGATATTTGATTATGACTGTATATTATAGGTATGATGGAATGATTACACTGTAACAATTCTAATCAATGAAAACACATTACACCCTTCAAAAAAAAGAATTGTGTTTATGAGAGAAAAGTGTTTTGTTCTTAGAAATGTTAGAAGCATATGGAAACATATAATATTAGTTTTAGGTTAATAATTCATACACGTAAAGTGCTGTCACTTTCCCAATGATGATGCCCAATGAGTCAAACTAGAAATTGTGTCTTAGGGGACCTAGAATCCAAGGAATAAACTGCTGTTGTTCCACATCACAGACCCAAGCCCTCCAGCGAGTAAAGATAAACCACTGGCATCTTGATCAGTGAGAACCTGAGACACTGAGTCAGGTAGCCTCTCGGGTTGACGTCAGGGAAAACCTCAACCTCCAGGAGACTAGCTGCTCCCACCTCCCACCACCTTGTGAAATACTGTGATCATGAGTTTCTTTCTTTTTTAAAAAAATTATTTATTTATTTATGTTTGACTGTGCTGGCTCTTCATTTCTACATTTTATTCTAAGCAGAAAAGACCTTAATACAGGGACATGCGTGCTTACAAAATCTTTTGAAGAACTGAAGGAGCAGAGTCTCAGCTGTTTCCCAGAAATGGCTCCTAGAATGGGATTACTAAACACACTCATGGGAGGGGAGCTTCAGAAAGCTGAGCAATCAGGCTTCCTGAGTGGCTCAGTGGTAAAGAATCTGCCTGCCAATGCAGGAGACGTGGGTTCGATCCCCAGTCCAGGAAGATCCTGCATGCCTCAGAGCAGCTAAGCCTGCGGACCACAACTACCGAGACTGTACTCTAGAACCTGGGAGCTGCAACGACTGAGCCCACCTGCAGCAATTACTGAAGCCCACTCACTCTGGAGCCTGTGCCTCGAAACAAGAGAAGCCGCAACTAGACAGTAGCCCCACTCATCGCAACTAGAGAAAAGCCCATGAAGCAACAAAGACCCAGCACAGCCTTTTTAAAAAAAGAAAAGAAAAAAGAAAGGTGAGGAATCACAACTTATTGCTGGGACTTCCCTGGTGGTTCAGTGGCTAAGACTCCGCACTCACATTTCACGGGGCCCAGGTTCAGTCCCCTGGTCAGGGAACTAGATCCCACATGCTGCTACTGAAGATCACACATGCCACGTCAAAGACCTAGCACAGGCAAATAACTAACTGAAAGGGAAAGTGTTAGTCACTCAGTCCTGTCTGACTCTTTGTATAAATAAATATTTTTAAAAAACAAAGCTTTATTGCTGAAACTGTTGAATTCAAGAACACAGTGCTCTGGCTGTGATCCAGGAGGCAATGTTGCTAACACTGCCTCAAAGCCTTCAGTGGCCAAGAGCTAGTGCATGGATGCAGACCACTGCTTCCAAAAGCCCAGCACCTCACAATCATGCTGGCCAGCAGCAAGCACCAAAGCAGCCAGGAGATGGCTCCTACCTCACTTCTACTTTTCAAGTCTCTTGGGTGTGCAGATTACAGATAGATCATAACTTAGAAACAGAATCCTAGCAAAAAAATCTGGAATGTATAGTTGTGGGTTTTCTAGCCACTGCAGTACAGGAAGGTGTGTGCAAAGGAGACAGAATACAGGTCAGTCATATCCATCACAAATGTATATGTATCTACATGTAAAATCTGAGCCAGAAGCAGCATGAGAATGGAGCAGACGTTTAAGATTTTTTCATTTTACAAACCAATAAGAGGATGCAGAGGACTTTTGTTGCAGAAAGATGTTAACCAACTGCGATCTACTATGACCATCATTTTATAGGAGAAGTAATACTTTTTTACACCAAAAAAGTGGGAAAGTTACATTCTCAGAATTTAAGAACTGGTAAACTTAACTTCAAGAAAAACGGTAGGTTGTCTTTCTCAGTGAACATTGTGTCGGAGTGTGGCATTCTATGAAAGCACTGAAGTAGTGTAAGGTCAGGCTTACAAGATGGCTGAGCGGGAAAGAATCTGCCTGCTAATGCAGGAAACACAGACTGCAACTATGAAACTAAAAGACACTTGCTCCTTGGAAGAAAAGCTATGACAGACCTAGATATTGACAAGCAGAGAGACATCACTTTTCCAACAAGGGTTCGTCTAGTCAAAGCTATGGTTTTTTCCAGTAGTCATGTATGGATGTAAGAGTTGGACTATAAAGAAGACTGAGCACTGAAGAACTGATGCTTTTGAACTGTGGTGCTGGAGAAGACTAAAGAGCCCCTTGGACAGCAAGGAGATCAAACTAGTCAATCCTAAAACCTCAACCCTGAATATTCACTGGAAGAACTGATACTGAAGCTGAAGCTCCAATACTTGGGCCAGCTGATGCAAAGAGCCAACTCATTGGAAAAGACCCTGATGCTGGGAAAGACTGAAGACAGGTGGAGAAGTGGGCAACAGAGGATGAGATGGTTGGGTGGCATCACTGACTCGATGGACATGAGTTTGAGCAAACTCTGGAAGATAGTGAAGGACAGGGAAGACTGCCGTGCTGCAGTTCATGGAGTCACAAAGAGTCAGACACAACTTAGTGACTAAACAACAGCAACAGGTGTAAGGACACTGCTCCTTGCCAGGAAAAAAAAACAAAGCAGCTTCTTACTCAGTCCTGCTTAAGACATGCTGAATGAACCTTACTGCTGGGCCTTCATTTCTTTCTAACTAAAATTAGTATTATATATAAATACTAACATTTAAGAAAGGAGGGGAAAGAAAGCTTTGGAAGAAACAATTTCTAAGAAGAACATATACAGTAGCACCTCTTATTGGCAGTTTCACTTTCTGAGATTTCACTTACCCATGGTCAATCGCTGCCTGAAAATATATTAAATGGAAAATTCCAGAAGTAATCAGTCCACAAGTTTTAAATTGTGCACCATTCTAGGTAACATCATGAAATCTCAAGCCATCCTACCTGGACAGAAAACATCCCATTGTTCAGTGTATATATGAATCCATGCTGAATTCTCTGCTCACCCATTAGTCTCTTAGCGGGCTGCTTTATCAACTATATTGTACAAGTAGTGCATTCACATAACTTTTATTATGGTATATTGTCACAGCTGTTCTATTTTATTAATAGTTACTATTGTTAATCTCTTACTGTGTCTAATTTATAAGTTAAACTTTATCATAGGTGTATATGTATCATGTAAGTAATTTATATGTAATTACATGTGTGTGTCATGTATAATTTATAAATTAAACTGTATCACAGGTGTATATTTATGTATAGGAAATATAGGGTTTGGTACAGTCTGTGGTTTCAGGCATCCACTGAGGGTCTTGGAAAGTATCCCCTATGAATAAGAGGGAACTACTGTAATAAGAAAATGCCAATTTAAAAATAAGATATATTAAGAGGGAGGATCGGGATGGGGAATACATGTAAATCCATGGCTAATTCAAGTCAATGTATGACAAAAACCACTACAATATTGTAAAGTTATTAGCCTCCAACTAATAAAAATAAATGAAAAAACATAATAAAAATAAGATATATTAGATTAGTGAAGCTTTTAGTTCCCTTAATGGTTCTGAAGATCTATTATTCCACTTTTTATCTGGACTCCTAATAAACTTCTACCTGACCTTCAACTTGTAGACTCTACAACTGTCCCATTCAGCAATTCAGATTTAATAAGGAAAAACAGATTTTTTCATGTCACTCTATTTGTTTGAAAACATTCTGTGGATACCAATTATCAGTAAAATATAATACATGCTATTCAGCTTGACATTCAAGATTGTCTTCAACCTGACCCTAATGCATATTGCCCACAATTTCTGCCCCCAAAATGACTAGCATCACCTAAGTAGGTGTCTTTACTTATGTTACCATTTTCCCTCATTTCAACAGATAACCATTGAGCTTATTAATCATCTCCTATGTGCCAGACTTTGTGTTAGAAACATTAACAAATTCAACGATGAAACAGGCTCAGCCCCTGCTAGAGTGACCGCCCATCCAGGTTGCCCAAGACTGTCTTGGGTTTAGTGCTAAAAGCCCCCTGTCCTGAGAAACCCCTGAGTGCTAGGAAGGCTGAGACAGTTGATCATACTGGTCCCTAGCTATAGGAAATTATGAGGTTCTTCAGATCCTTTCTGGGGCTTCCTACGTGGCTCAGTGGTAAAGAATCTGCCTGCAGTGCAGCAGGTGCAAGAGACACGAGTTCGATCCCTGCCTGGGTCAGAAAGATCCCTTGGAGAAGGAAATGGCAACACATTCCAGTATTCTTGTCTGGTAAATCCCATGGACAGAGGAGCCTGGCCGTGGGGTTGCAATGTGTCAGACACAGCAGAGCACACACACACTAAGATCCCTTCTAATTTAGAAACTGAGTAGATGATGCACTTTCCTTTTTTTCCATTTGTTTTTTAAAGTTTATTTTCAATTGGAGGATAATTCCTTTACATACTGTACTGATTTCATACGACAACATGAATCAGTTGTAAGTATGCATATATCCCCTTCCTCTTGAACCTCCGCCCCACACCCCACACCATCCCACCCCTCTAGGGTGTCAGAGCACCGGGTTGAGTTACTGTGTTACACTTCCCGTTCAGTTCAGTTCAGTCACTCAGTCGTGTCTGACTCTTTGCCACACCATGGACTGTAGCACGCCAGGCTTCCCAGTCCATCACAAACTCCCGGAGCTTGCTCAAACTCATGCCCTTCAAGTCAGTGACGCCGTCCAACCTCATCCTCTGTCGTTCCCTTCTCCCACCTTCAATCTTTCCCAGCATCACGGTCTTTTCAAATGAGTCAGTTCTTCGAATCAGGAGGCCAAAGTATTGAAGCTTCAGCACCAGTTCTTCCAATGAATATTCAGGACTGATTTCCTTTAAAAGTGACTGGTTTGATCTCCTTGCAGTCCAAGGGGCTCTCAAGAGTCTTCTCCAACACTACAGTTCAAAAGCATCAATTCTTCAGTGCTCAGCTTTCTTTATGGTCCAACTTTCACATCCATACATGACTACTGGAAAAATCATAGCTTTGACTAGATGGACCTTTGTTGGCAAAGTAATGTCTCTGCTTTTTAATATGCTGTTTAGGTTGGTCATAGCTTTTCTTCCAAGGAGCAAGCATCTTTTAATTTCATGGCTGCAGTCACCATCTGCAGTGATTTTGGAGCTCAATAAAATAAAGTCTGTCACTGTTTCCATTTTTCCCATCTATTTGCCACAAAGTGATGGGACCGGATACTGTGATCTTTGTTTTCTGAATGTTGAGTTTTAAGCCAACTTTTCCACTCTCTCACTTTCATCAAGAGGCTCTTTAGTTCCTTTTTGCTTTCTGCCATAAGGGTGGTGTCATCTGCATATCTGAGTTTGTTGATATTTCTCCTGGCAATCTTGATTCCAGCATGTGCTTCATCCAGTCCAGTATTTTGCATGATGTACTCTCCATATAAGTTAAATAATTAGGGTGACAATATACAACCTTGACATACTCCTTTCCCAGTTTGGAACCAGTCCTTTGTCCCATGTCAGGTTCTAACTGTTGCTTCTTGACCTGCACACAGACTTCTCAGGAGACAGGTAATGTGCTTCGGTATTCCCATCTCCTTAAGAATTTTCCACAGTTTGTTGTGATCCACACAGTCAAAGGCTTTGGCATAGTCAATAAAGCAGAAGTAGATATATTTCTGGAACTCTCTTGTTTTTTTGATGCTCCAACGGATGTTGGCAATTTGATCTCTGGTTCCTCTTCCTTTTCTAAATCCAGCTTGAACATCTGGAAGTTCACGGTGCACATACTGTTGAAGCCTGGCTTGTAGAATTTGAGCATTACTTTACTAGCAATTGTGTGGTAGTCTGTGTGCCATTCTTTGGCGTTGCCTTTATTTGGGATTGGAATGAAAACTGACCTTTTCCAGTCCTGTGGCCACTGCTGAGTTTTCCAAATTTGCTGGCATATTGAGTGCAGCACTTTCACAGTATCATCTTTTAGGATTTGAAAGAGCTCAACTGGAATTCCATTACCTCCACTAGCTTTGTTCATAGTGATGGTTCCTAAGGCCCACTTGACTTCACATTCCAGGATATCTGGCTCTAGATGAGTGATCACACATCATGGTTATCTGGGTCATTAAGATCTTTTTTGTGTAATTCTTCTGTGTATTCTTGCCACCTCTTCTTAACATCTTCTGCTTCTGTTAGATCCTACCATTTCTGTCCTTTACTGTGTCCATCTTTGCGTGAAATATTCCCTTGTTATCACTAATTTTCTTGAAGAAATCTCTAGTCTTTCCCATTCTTTGTTTTCCTCTATTTCTGTGCATTGATCACTGAGGAAGGCTTCCTTATCTCTCCTTGCTATTCTTTGGAACTCTACATCAGATGGGTGTAGCTTTCCTTTTCTCCTTTGCCTTTAGCTTCTCTCTTTTCTCAGCTATTTGTAAGGCCTCCTCAAACAATCATTTTGCCGTTTTGCATTTCTTTTTCTTGGGGATGGTCTTGATCACTGCCTCCTGTACAATGTCATGAACCTCTGTCCATAGTTCTTCAGGTGCTCAATCAGATCTAATCCCTTGAATCTATTTGTCACTTCCACTGTATAATCATAAGGGGTTTTATTTAGGTCATACCTGAATAGTCTGGTGGTTTTCCCTACTTTCTTCTATAAGTCTGAATATGGCAATAAGGAGTTCATGATGTGAGCCACAGTCAGCTCCCGGTCTTATTTTTGCTGACTGTATAGAGCATCTCCATCTTTGACTGCAAAGAATATAATCATCTGATTTTGGTATTGACCATCTGATGATGTCCATGTGTAGAGTTGTCTCTTGTGGTGTTGGAAGAAGGTGTTTACTATGACCAGTGCATTCTCTTGGTAAAACTCTGTTAGCCTTTGCCATGCTTCATTTTGTACTCCAAGGCCAAATTTGCCTGTTACTCCAGGTATCACTTGACTTCCTACTTTTGCATTCCTATGAATGAGAATAATTTTTTTTTTTAATGTTCTAGAAGGTCTTGTAGGTCATCATAGAACCATTCAACGTCTGTTTCTTTGGCATTAGTGGTTGGGACATAGACCTGGATTACTGTGATATTGAATGATTTGCCTTGGAAATGAACAGAGATCATTCTGTCATTTTTGAGATTGCACCTAAGGACTGCTTTTCAGACTCTTATGCTGGGTACAAGGGCTACTCCAGTTCTTCTAAGGGATTCTTACCCACAGCAGTAGATATAATGGTGATCTGAATTAAATTCACCCACTCTGCTCCATTTAAATTCACTGATTCCTGAAATGTTGATGTTCAGTCTTGCCATCTCCTGTTGACCACTTCCAATTTACCTTGATTCATGGACCTAACATTCCAGGTTCCTATGCAATATTGCTCTTTACAGCATTGGACTTACTTCCATCACCAGTCATATCCACGACTGGACATTGTTTACGCTTTGGCTCCATCTCTTTATTCTTTCTGGAGTTATTTCTCCACTCTTCTCCAATAGCATATTGGGCACCTACCAACCCGGGGAGTTCATCTTTCAGTGTCATATCTTTTTGCCTTTTCATTCTGTTCTTGGGGTTCTCAAGGCAAGAATACTGAAGTGGTTTGCCATTCCCTTCTCCAGTGGACCATGTTTGTCATAGCTTTTCATCCAATACTTCCCATTAGCTATCTCTATTACATATGATAATGTATTTCAATGCTACTCTCTCAATTCGTCCCTCCCTCTCCTTCCCCCACTGTCTGTCCAAAGTCTGTTCTCTATGTCTGCATTTCTATTCCTGCCCTGCAAATATGTTCTTGGATGCATATTCTTTCCCCAAACTTTCTTCTAAGGTAATTATTTGGGACTTCCCTTCCCTGGTGGCTCAGACGGTAAAGCGTCTGTCTGCAATGCTGGAGACCTGGGTTCAATCCCTGGGTCAGGAAGATCCCCTGGAGAAGGAAATGGCAACCCATTCCAGTACTCTTGCCTGGAAAATCCCATGGACAGAGGAGCCTGGTAGGCTGCAGTCCATGTGGTCGCAAAGAGTCGGACATGACTGAGCAACTTCACTTTACTAACTGTATAGTGTCAAAGACTACTCCCAAGCAATGACTTTTATTTGTACTACCTCCTAGACTGAACTCCTGGGAGGCAAAGACATCTTTCCAGGACTCCACAGTGCCTCCTAGTGCCTTATGCAATAAGGCAATAATGACAATAAAAATAAAATGAAGGTAGGTTGAATTGAGTAGAAGATAACTTGGACAAATAATAGTTCAGACTTTTTTGTTTCTTAATTTAAAAAATTTTTTAAGTGAGACACATATGGAAAAATAGTCAGTTGGATATTTGTTTCTACAAAGCTAATGGCACCCAGACGAAATCACCAGAGACATCCCAGAAGTCCTGGTGTCCTTTCCTAGTTACAACCTTTCAAAGTGTAACCACATATTTAAGTTTATGACACCATAGATTAGTTTTGCCTGTTTTTGAAGCTTTGTATAAATGGAATGATTCAACATGTCCTTTTTTGGACCTGGTTTCTGTGGTGCCTTGTACCAAGGTGATAGGTGTAAATCCTTGTACCATGGCCACAGATGTGGAGCCCAGTACCAAGGTCTTCTCTGGAACAGTGTGTCCCACAGCAACCGTTGCCATAAGCCCCCCCATCTAAACCAGCCTGCTCCCTGACCCCATGTTAGGTAAAAATACCCACCCTATAGCACCCTAACCAGTCACCTAATGCCACTCTTCCAGCAGGAATTTTCTTTTTGGGGCTATAAAAATTGGCTACTAGCCCACAAAAAGCTTCAGCTCTCACTTGAGCTGGCCCGCTGTTCTAACAGCGTCTCCTGTTCTAACAAACTCTATTTTCCTCTCATACTGTCTCACGGCTGGAAATTGTTTTCCAGCCCATGCTTGGAGCATGACAGTTTTCCTTCTCTCAACTTTGTGAGGTTCATCCATATACTGTAGTGCATTCACTCTCATTTCTGCATAATATTCCATTGTGTTAATATACCACAATGTCATTATCCACTCTCCTGTTAGTGGACCCCTGGATTATTTCCAGTCTGGTATTGTTACAAATACTGCTGAGATGAACATTCTAATACCTATTTTTTGATGAATATGTGTATGCATTTCTGTTGAGTATATATCTAGGGGTGGGATCATGGGTCATAAGGTAGGCATGTGTTCTTTTTAAAATTTTGTAATTTATGTTTGGCTGTGCTGACTCTTTGTTGGTACAGCGAGGGCCTTCTCTAGATTTGGCTCACCTGCCTAGATGCTCCAAGGAGTGCAGGATCTTTCCAGACCAGGAATGAAACCTGTGTCTCCTGCATTGCAAGGCGGATTCCCAGGGAAGCCCATGTTTTCTATGTCTGTGACTCTATTTCTGTTTCATAAATACATTTACTTCTATCATTGTTTTCCCTAGATTCCACATATAAATGATATTTTATCTTTCTGGGTCTGATTTACTTCACTTAATATGATAATCCCCAGGCGCATCCATGTTGCTGCAATGACTTTCATTCTTTTTTACAGCTGAGTAATATTCCACTGTGGGCTTCCCTGTGGGTCAGTGGTAAAGAACCCCGTTGCCAATGCAGGAGATGCAGGTTCCATCCCTGGGTCAGGAAGATCCCCTGGAAAAGGAGATGGCAACTTACTCCAGTATTCTTGCCTGAGAAATCCCATGGACAAAAGAGCCTGGAGAGCTATAGTCCATGGGGCCAAAAAAGAGTCAGGCACCACTTACCCCAACCATCATCACCACCACCAACACCAACACCACCACTCTCTCCTTTTCCTCCTCCTTCATTTTAACCATCCTGGTGTGCGTGCAGTAGAAATTCCGGTGGTTTTAATAAGTTGAAGGTCCCCGATGACCAATTCACTTGCGCACTTTTCACGAGTTTATTGCTCACTGGGAATATTCCCTTTGGAGAAATGTGGTGTAGACCTTTTAAAACTTTCAGTCACTATTGACTCAACCCTTGCTCAAGGCCATGCTGTTACGAGTTTCCAAACAATTCCAAATTGGGTAGGCGGAAGAAGGGAAAACAATCTCTCCAAAACAGGGGGTCCCTTTCTTGCCTCTTCCCACTTCCCGGGGCAGCATGCACGAGGCAATGGAGAATGACCTTTATTATTCCTAATCCCAAATTTTAGAGTCCTTTCCAGGAGGCGGAGGGAAAGACAGGCGGGGGCTCTTCATCCGAAAAGAGCTACGGATCCAAAAGAACCATTAGAAATTGCCCTCGATCTTCTCAGCCCATCTCTGGCCCTTCCTGCAGTTACCTGGGGACACCACCTCCGGAGCGCAGAGGCGTTGGGGAGGGGGTCGGGGGGTGGCGGGGGCGGGGGTGGGGGGAGAAACATATCTCTTAAAACAGAAATGTTAACACTCTCTTAACGGCGGCGCTGAGAATGGTGGGGCCCAGCGCCGTTTCCCCATAAAGGCTTCCCCTGGCATTCGGCGTAGACGCCAGGGGCGCCGGGTGGGAGCCGGGTGGGAGCGCGGTGGGCGGCGGCAGCCCGGCTGGTCAGTTTGGCTCGAAGGTGAGATGTCAGGCTGGGGCCGCGGTTGAGGGAACCCGCGAGCGCTACCCCTGCCCACGCCCCGGGTGGGTGCCTGCGTCTCGCTGACAAACGAGTCCCGTTTTCCTCCCGCATCAACGGATAGTTCAAAACAGAATCCTGGACATCTCGTGGCAGCGCGGGGCTCCTAACGGCCGCGCAGCCGGGCGGACGGAAGCGCGGTGGCGGCATCGCTGTCACCCCCGGGCGCCGCGGCCTGGGACCCGCGGAGCGGCGTGGCTGGGCCCGGAGATGGGCGGTTGAGCGGCGCCGCTGGGCCCAACCGCAGCTGCCCGGTCCGCGCGGTGGCCGCGCTGCGCTGCCCTAGTGGCGGACAGGCGAGAGGACCAGCCTCCGAGCCGGGCTCGGGTGAAGGTGGGTGGGGACTCGCAATTGGGCGGGACTAAGAGAGAAGTGGTCCTGGGGCTCTGGAGAACCGAGCCGTTAGCCTGAGCGTGCTGGAGAGAATATCGGTTCTTTCTTTTTGAGCGCCTCCCCTAACCCCAACCCTGCTCCAAGTGCTGGAGACTCCGCAGTGAACGAGGTGGGCAATGGCCCTGCCCTCCTGGAGCTTATATTCTAGGGAAGGGATAGACAAGAAGATGCGTAGATGTGTAATAAAATGCCAGACAGTGATAAATCTCACGAAGAAAATAGTAAGAAATGAGAAGGGGGACGAAGTGGGTCTGAGGGACTGTCTTTTGACCAGACACCTGAAAAAAGTGAGAGTCATAGGAAAAAGCCATCCAGGCGAAGGGAACTGTGCTCACCTTAAAAGATAGCTACCAGGAGTTTAAGTGCCTTGCAAATGATAACTTCGTCGGTATTTGCAAGATGAAAATTGGAAGTCCCTTAGGAAATTATGGCTCACTTATTCAGTGCAAGTACAAAGAAAAGTGTGTTTATTTGAGTTTGAAGTGTTGTAGAGGTTTGGTGTGTGTGTTTTCCCCCAAATGAGGATGACCTGGAAGAGGAGAACTAGCAGACAGAGGAAAAGAGAGAGATTGGGAGGTGGGGAGGAAGGCAGTGGTTGCAGCAGAGAGAATTGAAAAGAAAAGTGTAATAAGGAAGCTGTGGCACAGTCAGAGGAATGGCCTGTCCTGGTTGTCCCCTTCCTCCTAACAAACTCAGGAAACAGTACTAGTGCTTCACCATACATCTCAGCTGAGCCCCAGAACTATGCCCCCAAGTCAGGAGAGCTGGTGGAGAAGGACACAGACTTGATAACTGGTTAAGGCAAATCTGATTTCTGACTCCACTAAAGCTCACTGATGCAGTGTAGGCTCAGGTGAAGCTTTGAGGAGGTGGCTTATTTAAAATGTTTTATAATCTTATATGGCAGCATAAGCCACATCAAATCACAGAATTTTGTAACAGCGATTTCACCTCATCCCTTCTCTTTTTGTTGATGGCGAGACTGCTAGCTGATGTCAGAGCCATGACTCAAAATATAGAGGTCCCATTTTCACCATCTTCAGCTCTTTCCCCCTTCTCTCCCTTTACTTGATAAAGTTCTTCCCACTGGCTACTGAACAAGTGGAAAGAGCTTTGTGGAGGACCCCAGAATTGAGTTAATCTAAGACATTAGAACTATATGAGGTCTTAGCTTCTTCCACAAGTATTTTTTATTGGTGTGCCAGTGGGTTGGGGGGGCTAAGTTACAGCCTCACCTCTCAAGGAGCTTAAGTAGATAAAGCGAACAAATAACTCACCAATTACAATTTACAGGAAGCAGTACCTTGAAGAAGAATTGGAGGGCGAGTCAGTTCTTAGTATAGCAGAGAGATGGAGAGCAGCAAACAGGAAGTGAGTATTAAGAATTTATGTCAGATTGGTATCAGCTTGTTTTGTCATGGATATGTTAATAATCTGAGTACCTATCATCTTAAACATTTGTTGTCTTATTAATGTGGACTCACATAAGTGGTGATGGGAGAGACTACTGGGGCCAATAGACTTGGTACCTTCCCATATTCTTTTTCTTCACAATTAGTATTTGCATGATAAACTATCCGTGTTCAGCATTGTAATTGCAAACAGGCCTCAGTAAAATTCTACACACTGGATGAGGGAATTTCATTGAAAACTGCCATGACTTTTAGGGGGTGAAGAATCATATACCATGAGCAGATAGAAGACTTCTTACAGAGCAGACTCTAGAGTGTAACTGAGTCATATTACTTGCAAAGCCTTGTGATGAAGATTCACAAAAAGACACTAAAGAATTTATGACCCAAAAAAAAAAAAGAATTTATGACCCTTTGGACTGGGATGGAGGCAGGGTAGACCTTATCTGGTGGCTAAACTATGACCTATTTATTGCCTGAAGTCAAGGGTTGACCCCTTGTGATCCTATCTAGGAAGGTTTTAAAAAGCTTTGTTCTCACGGAATTCACTGGGATCTTGAATGGCAGTCTTCTCAGACTAGATTCTTTCCAGTCTTTATAATGGCCAGACCAAGGAAAGCAGAGCTGGTGGGGGGAAAGAACAGGAATAATTGCTCTTCCTTAGCACATTTTCCAAAAAAAAAGTGCATCTTTTGGAAAATCTGAAAAGTCAACACATTTTTAAGGATAGTACGTTTACATGATAGTTGTTAAGGCCATTTTGGAAAGACTGGTTGAAACACTGTGAGGACAAGGTGTGAGACAGAAATCAAAGAGCTATCCTTTTTAAAAAATGTGTTCATTCCTCTACCAATGGTGAGCAAAGCCCCTGTGCCTCCTACCCACCCCAGCTCCCCACTAAGCCCCAGTGCTGCATGTTTATTTAATCTAATAATTAGATTTGACTATTTAAGATCGGGACCTACTGTTTTTGCCATTTCAAAAATCGGAGTAGTCTATCTCTGTTATTTGTGGGCTTCCTAATTATGCCAACCTTACCATTATTAAGATATATCATTGTTGTGGTTATTTTATTTAAAAAGAAGTACATGGGTAACGATAACCCTATATGCAAAACAGAAAAAGAGACACAGAAATACAGAACAGACTTTTGAACTCTGTGGGAGAATGTGAGGGTGGGATATTTCAAAAGAACAGCATGTATACTATCTATGGTGAAACAGATCACCAGCCCAGGTGGGATGCATGAGACAAGTGCTCGGGCCTGGTGCACTGGGAAGACCCAGAGGAATCGGGTGGAGAGGGAGGTGGGAGGGGGGATCGGGATGGGGAATACGTGTAAATCTATGGCTGATAAGAAAAAAAAAAATTAAAAAAAATAAAAAAAAAAAGAAGTACATGCTTGTGAAACATCTCAAATAATAGAGAAATTAAAGGACAAAGCCCCCTGTATTGCAGTGGGAATTAATGGTAAAGGCAAAAGTTTAAGACGGTTGTTGCTGTTGTTACTGGCATTAAAAACAGTGATTGGGCATCAGCTCTACCTCAACAGCAACAACAAAAAAAACAAAACAAAAAAGTAACTTTACTTTTGACAAGGCCATTTTGACATAGCCAGATGCAAATGGCTATGAAAGTTGGTCCTATTTCATACCTATTAGCCAGACACTGTAATTTACTCTTTGGATGACATCAATCTTTGCGGACAATTAAATTAGATGCTATAGTCTAAGCACTTACCAAAGAATCTCGCTATAAAGGGAAAGGCTCAGTTTTTCCGCATACCAAGCAATGCTCGGTGGCTGCAACTGGATGTCCTACAGCGTAACTCGATTCTAACACTGTCCTCCCTGCCCCCCTGCATACACACACACACACACACACACACACACACACACACACACACACACACTTCAGATGCCAGTTGCAAGATTACCTGTGCTTCTGACCAACCAGCTGTAGATTGGGAGGGCTTCCTTGGGTTCAATTAATTTGCTGAAATGGATCACAGAACTCAAAGAAACACTTATGTTTACCAGTTGATTAAATGAGATAAAGGACACAGATGAACAGCCAGAGAAATACGTAGGGCAACGTCTAGCAGAGTCACAAACTCTGCTAGCCACTTTCGTCCCCAGGGAGTTGAGGTGTGTCGCCCTCCCCTTGTATGTGTTTACCAACCTGAAAGCTCTCTAAAACCCCTACCACTGGGATTTTATGGAGGCTTCCCCACACAGGCACCGTCAATCAGTAACTCCTGTTTCTAGCCCCTCTCCCCTCTCTGGAGGATGAGAGGTGAGCTGATAATCCCAAGCTTCTAATCATGGTCTGGTCTTGCTGGGGACCGGCCCTATCCAGGGGCCAACCCAGAGCCACTTAATTAGCACAAAAGTTGCTCCTAGTGCTCTTGTCACTGAGGAATTTACAAGGGTTTTAGGAGCCTGGGACCTAGTCAAAGACAATGATTGGAACAAGAGATGTTTCCAGTGTTCTTATCGCTTAGGAAATTGCAAAGATTTTAGAAGTTCTGTGCCAGGAACCAAGGACAGAGACCAATATTCATATTCTGTTATCTCACATTGGCATATAGAAGATGTTAGTACTTGGGAATTTATTATTATTTACATGCATTGATTTGTGAGGCAGATATTTACTCTGAAAACATGTTTAAGATGAGATAAATTTTTAAGGTCACACAACTTAGCTTCACTAAGAGAGTGTGTTGTGACCAATATCTTTACAGGAGGACTCTCTTTCCTCTGTTCTACATTATTCCCCTATAGACAGATCTACATTATTCCGCTGTAAACAGGTCTCCATGGAGATTCACCAGGCAAGAATACTGAAATGAGTTGCCATACCCTCCTCCAGGGGATCTTCCCAACCCAGGGATCGAACCCAGGTCTCCTACATTGCAGGTGGATTCTTTACCGTCTGAGCCACCAGGAAAGCTATAGACAGATCAAGAGATTCAGAATTCAATAGCCCTGAAGAGAAATCAAGTATAGTGTGAAAAAGGTAACTTTGCGTTAGGAAGATCCCCTGGAGAAAGGATGGGCTACCCACTCCAGTATTCTTGGGCTTCCCTGGTGGCTCAGACTGTAAAGGATCCACCTGCAATGTGGGAGACCTGGGTTTGATCCCTGGGTTGGGAAGATCCCCTGGAGTAGGGAAAGGCTACCCACTCCAGTATTCTTGCCTGGAGAATTCCACGGACAGAGGAGCCTGCCTGTTATATATGTTATATGATCTTGTTATGATCTTAAAGTTTGTGTTCCCTCAAAGTTTATATGCTGAGGACTTCCCTGGTGGTATGGTGGATAAGAATCCACCTGCCAATGCAAGGGGCATGGGTTTGATCCCTGGTCCAGAAAGATGTGTTCCTTCATATGTGGAGGAACAACTAAAGCCCGTGTGCCACAGCTACTAAAGCCTGCACACCCTAGAGCCTATGCTCTGCAATAAGAGATGCCACCACTTTGAGAAGCCCTCACACCTCAAATAGAGAGTAGCCCCTACTAGTGAAACAATGATGACCCATCACATCCATCAATCAATCAATCAACGGGCTTACCTGGTGGCTCAGTGGTAAAGATCCACCTTCCAGTGCAGGAGATGCCGGTTCAATCCTGGATCGGAAAGATCCCCTGAAGAGGAAATGGCAGCCCACTCCAGTATTCCTGCCTGGGAGATCCCATGGACAGCGGAGCCTGGTGGACTACAGTCCATGGGGTCGAAAAGAGTCGGACACAACTGAGGACTTTCACTTCACTTTGCATTATCATCCACTCATTGAATTTCAGTTCAGGCTCAAAAGGAGATCAGTAAGGATTACAGAGTTAAAAAACAAATGTAAAGACTTATGTAGCGCTTCAGTTCCATGTTATCAGGGAAAGCTATGGAGGCAGAAGGACACATGGACATGATTATACAGTTCACAAGGTGAATAAGACCTATTGTTCTTTCAAGTATCGTTCCTCTAAAAAATAGGGATAGAGCAAAAAGTAAAATTATTTTTCCTGGAGAGATGTGGTTTCCACATTGTTCTCTGTGACTCACTTGTTTATTTAAATCTTTAAGTGATATTATATGACATACACTATTGGAGCCTGAGACTGCCCCTCATGGATCTTATTCTCATGAAGGAAGTGATAAATCCTATGAAGAAAAAGTAAGTGAGTAGATGGTGGAAATCGGTGAAAGACCACTAATGGGTATGGAGTTTCCTTATGAGGGTGATGAAAGTATTCCACAATTAATTGTGGTGGTGGTTGCAAATCCTGTGAATATGCTCAAAACCACTAAATTATATGCTTTAAATAGTGAATTACATAGTATGTGAGTTATATCCCAATAAAGCTGTTATAAAAAAAAAAACCAACAGTTAAAAAAATGGGCAAAAGACATGGAGCAGATGTTTCAGTGAAGAAGACAGACAAAGGATGAGTCAGCACGTGGAAAAGATGCTCAGCGTCATTAGCTACTAGGGCAGTGCAAATTAAAACCAGGGTAAGAAATAACCACATGCCTTTCAGGATGACTAAAATGAAAAATAATAACAGCATTTTCTGGTGCACATGCAGAAAAGCTGGCTCCTTCACACATAAATGGTGAAAGCATAAAAAGGTGCAATGACTCTGGTATGGAATATGACAGTTTCTTATGAAACTAAACACGCACTTAGCATATATAATAACCCAGCAATTGCTCTCTTGGGCACTTATCCCAAAGAAACAAAAACATAATCATAAAAAACCTGTACTTGAGGGTTTACAGCAGTTTTATTTGTCATAGCCCAAAACTGGAAACAACCTGATTGTCCTTTAACAGGACAGGATGAATGATTAAGCAATAAACTATAGTAAATTCATATCACGTAATGCTACTCAGCAGTAAAAAGGAACAAACTACTGATACATATAGCAACTTGGATGGGTCCAAGGGAATTATGCCAAGTGAAAAGAAGCAACCTCAAAATGTTATATATGTTATATGATCTTGTTATGATCTTAAAGTTTGTGTTCCCTCAAAGTTTATATGCTGAGGACTTCCCTGGTGGTATGGTGGATAAGAATCCACCTGCCAATGCAAGGGGCATGGGTTTGATCCCTGGTCCAGAAAGATGTGTTCCTTCATATGTGGAGGAACAACTAAAGCCCGTGTGCCACAGCTACTAAAGCCTGCACACCCTAGAGCCTATGCTCTGCAATAAGAGATGCCACCACTTTGAGAAGCCCTCACACCTCAAATAGAGAGTAGCCCCTACTAGTGAAACAATGATGACCCATCACATCCATCAATCAATCAATCAACGGGCTTACCTGGTGGCTCAGTGGTAAAGATCCACCTTCCAGTGCAGGAGATGCCGGTTCAATCCTGGATCGGAAAGATCCCCTGAAGAGGAAATGGCAGCCCACTCCAGTATTCCTGCCTGGGAGATCCCATGGACAGCGGAGCCTGGTGGACTACAGTCCATGGGGTCGAAAAGAGTCGGACACGACTTTGTGCCTAAGCACAGACACACACACAAATAAGTCAATAAAAATTATTTTTTTTTAAGTATCATAGATTAAAAGAAGTCAGAGAGCTAGCTCAGTCTCCTTCTGCCTTGAAAGGTTGTGGTGAGAAGATGCCTGTCTAGAAACTAGGAAAAGGACCTTAACTGGAACCAACTATGCTAGCTAGCACCCAGAGCCTGGACTTCCAGCCTTTGGAACTGTAGGCAATAAATGTTTGTTGTTTAAGTCACACCATCTATACTACTCTGTTATGGCAACCCAAGCTAAAAGAGGTCCCATTTACATTTTTTTAATTATAAAATTATAGAGACGGAGGACAGATTAATGGTTGCCACTGGTTGGGATTGTGGAAGAGATAACTGGCTATAAAAAGAAGCATAAAATATCCACCTCCTCCTTCGCCTTCTCCTCCTCCTTTTTCAGGGGTATCCTTCTTATAGAACTATTTCCTATCCTGACTGTGATGGTGGTCATTACAATTGACACAAGTGATAAAGTGACATAAAACTAAACACACACACACATACATGAGCGTATGTAAAACTGGTAAAATCTGAATAAAGTGAGTAGACTTATCAATTCCCTGGTTGTGATAGTGTGACTATGATGCAATATGTTGCCGTGAAAGGGAAACTGGGTGAGGAGCATACGGGGTTTCTGTATTGTTTCTTATAACTACATGGGAATCCAAAAGTTAAGGAAACAAAACTAATGACAATCAAAAAAAAAATGGGGTAGGCAGCATTTGGCCCGTGGCATTCAAAGAACAGTGGGGATGGAGGATGACGTATCAGAGAGAAGAGGGGCAGGAAGTGAGGTTAGGGAGGCAGCCCAGAGCCGACCACATAGCACTGGCAGGCCGTGATGAGATGCTTTACCTTTTTTTCTAAATCTGATGAAACACCACTGAAGGGTTTTGACCAGGGAGAAATAAGAGCAGACTTGTTTCTGTGTGGAAACATCCAAGTCTGCAGCCTAAAGACCAGGTCCCAAATTGGAGACTGAGATTTGATGTAAATGCTATTTAAAGTCATGGCCCTGGAGGAGACAACCCAAGGAGTGAGTGTGTATAGGAAAGAGTTTTAAGGATTCAACCTTGGGAACATTCCAGCATTTAGAAATACTGAGAAAAGGCAGTAAGATAAATGAGAAACCAGAACAGATTGGTGTATGAAAAGCCAAGGGAAGAAATTTATTCCAAGAAGAACAGAATGATAAAATTAAAAAAAAAAAGAAAGAAAAAGGACTTCCCTGGTGTTCTAGGGGTTAAGACTCCACCTTCCAATGCAGGGCACAAGGGTTCAGTCCCTGGTTGGGACACTAAGGTTCCACATGCCTCAGGGTGCAGTCAAAATTTTTTTAAAAAGAGAGTGTGATGAGTGTTGTCATGTTTTTGAGGGGTCAAGTCAGGATAGAGAATTGAGCCTTCGATTTGATAAGACAGAGTTTGCTGATGACCTTGACAGGAGTAGTTCAAATAGCAGGAGGGACAAAAACATTAAACCTAATGGAGAATGGGCTTCCCTGGTGACTCAGATGGTAAAGAATTTGCCTGCAATGCAGGAAACCTGGGTGGGGAAGATCCCCTGGAGGAAGGCATGGCAATCCACTCCAGTATTCCTGCCTGGAGAATCCATGGACAGAGGAACTGGTGGGCTGCAGTCTGTGGAGTTGCAAAGAGTTGGGCACAACTAAGCAACTAACACTTTCACTTCACTCACATAATAGTATTTTAAAAGTCACCACTAACATAATATTACATAAAAGTCACTTTTAGTAGAGAATGGTTTAAGGAATCGGTGGAATTTACTTTAAAGGGAGCACAGATGCGGGGCTCTTGAGAAGGGACTTAAGGTCCAGAGAAGAATTATTTCTTTCATTACTATGAAGGAATGTATGATAAGAACTTTTTATGGTGAAACAATTTATATTGAGAATTAACCACCTGGAGTCGGGTTTAGATGATCCTAATTTTGTTAGCACCCTCCAAAGCATCACAGTCAAGAGCCATCTGGACTTCTCTCCATCAGACCTGATCACAAAGCTGACCTTGGCCATGACATGCCTGTTTGATCTGGTGCTTGTTGGCCTTGACCCCCACAGTGAACACAAGCATATGGTTGTCTTCTGTCTTCTTCATGGCTCACCCAGGTCAGCAGCCTTGATGGTGGCACAGTGGTCAAGCTTGCTCCTCCTGGGAGTGCTCTTCCAGGGGTGTTGGGCTGCCTTCAGAGGCAGATGTAGATGTCTTTCAGTACCACTTCCTTCACTTTCAGCACCATCTTTATGAAAAAGGCAAGAATCTTTAAAGTGGACACCTTGAGACCCACCCAGCTTGAGAAATAGAATCTCATATGTATTGTAAGAGTCCGCCAACTTCTCACCTTCTCAGAAGCATCTACTTTTCTGAAGTCTGTCTTTATCTAAAGGAGAGTGTTGTTAAGGGATAAGATGGTATTGATCTAGTAGAAAGGGAAATGTGATGACATAAGGGAAATGTGTTTAGGACAAAATTCTTGAGTAAGGTGAGAGGGAAAGGAGTCAGTTCTGTGGTGGAGGGACCGCCTTAGCAAATGGGTTTTTGTTGTCCAGTCACTCAGTCGTGTCCCACTCTTGCGACCCCACAGACTGTAGCCCTTCAGGCTCCTCAGTCCATGGGATTCTCCAGGCAAGAATACTGGAGTGGGTTGTCATTTCCTTCTCCAGGGCATCTTCCTGACCCGGGGAGCAGGAGATAGTTCGTCCATTTCAACAAGAAGCAAGCTGAGAGTGTGGGTACTGACTGAGTTAGATTTGATAGTGAAGTAGGATGGTGAGAAATTTCTTTAGTTTTTCAAAGAAATAAGAAATGAGATTATCAAGTCAGTGTGAAAAAGGACAAGGAGATCTTGGAAATTTGAGGTGAGAGGAAAAGGTGTGAAATTGTTTTCTTAGACAATAGGGAGTGAATGATTTGGGAAAATAAAGCTTTGCAGAGCAGTACAAGAGCTCACTTGAGATTGTCATCTAATTCAATGTGATACCAGTTAGCATGGTTGCAGGTTTTTTCTCCAGTTATATTTATTTAGCTAGTGAATGCAAGCAAGCAGAGTAACTAGAGTTGGATTTAACCAAGGGTTGAGGTTTTACCCAGGAACATAACAGGAGGGAAAGAAATGCTAAGGAGTTGCAAGTTTTTGCAAAGGAGTGCTTATAGTGATGAATCTAACAATTTAAGTTGGAGGATATGGAAAGTAAAAATAGAAGGGTGATGAAGTGAAAATTTAATAGAGTTAATAACTTAGAGATCCTGCTCCTGTTAAGAAATGTTAAAGGAGAATTTCCTGACCATCCAGTGGTTAAAACTGCCTTTCAATGCAGGGGGTGCGGGTTTGATCAGGGAGCTAATAAGATCCCACATGCCTCATGGCCAAAAAATGAGAACATAAACAACAGAAGCACTATCAATTTCAATAAAGAATTTAAAAATGGTCCACATTAAAAAAAAAAAAAATGTTGGAGAGGCCATGATCAGTGTGAGATGCAAGAAACAGGTTTTGGAAGAAAAGCATTTATTGTTAATGACTCGGGCTAGGGTGTCACCATGAAAATGAGTGTGAGGTGGACTGGAAAATAGGATGATTGGAAATGAGCGGATAAGGAACTGAGGCCAACACTGGGGTGAATTGTTTCCAAGGATGACGAAGCCACCAGGAATGATGACAGCAGGAGTTGTGTAACCAGGAGAATGAGTCAGGTTTTCAGATTTCCAGGGAATGAAGGAAGTGGCCCAGGGGATCAGCAGACTGCAATATCCTGATGGCACGCACTTCAGAGGCCCTGAGACTCTGAGGGACTAGATGAGGAGAAGGAGTTGGAATTAGGCAATGTGGCTCTCCCGGCCTTACAGTGAAACAGCTGAACCCACTCTGAGACTTGTAGAGGAATGGGGTCCCCTTCCTTGGAAGATCAGAGAAAACAAATCATGGCGTTTACGCTGGACTTTGAAAGATGAAATGAATTTTGAGAGAAATAGACTTGGAAAGATGTTTCCAGACGGAGATAAGGCCATGACCCCAGCGGAGGGAGGTAACCCTGACGGTTCCGCGCTGGTGCCCCTGCCAAAACGCCCTCAGTCAGGCCTGTCCCCGCGTCGCCCCGAGTCGCCTGGTAAGCCGTCGGCCGCTAGGTGGCAGTGTGTGTCTGTGGGGCACCCTCCCTGCTCTTGTGGGTTTACAGGAGTTGGAAATTAGAATCCAGCCGAGATGAGCTAATGATGGGTTGGTGTATTTAGTTAGGCTCGAGTGTGTGGTCCTAGAAGTGAATTGGCAGCGCCCGCAAAAGAAAAGAATAAACTTGAGAACGCTTAGGCGAAAGATCAGGCAGAAGGTTAAAGGAAAGGATGGGCTTTGATGTGGTATAAGAACCAGAGAAAGGAAGAGACGGGCAGGGGTGTGTGTGGCCGAGCATCATGGAAAGAGAGACAGATACACTAATCTCCCTTTTGGCTTGTTTACTCAGAACATAATTTTGAAAAACTATGCAACCTGCACCTCCCCCAACTTCCCCCACGCACTCATTTTTAAGTTGACATCTAAAATATTTTAATTACGTTCCGTGATTAGTTTCTGCTGTCTCGAAGGGTATCAGGGCTATTGTTAGCCTTTCTGGTACCTTTGTGCAGATTAGGAAAAGGGGTGCCTCTGGGGAAAAGAGGAATGGACAGTTTTCTAGGGACCCTCCCTCTGTGCAGAGAAAACGTGCCCCTCCCTCTGGTTGAGGAGCAGGGCTGGCCTATAATTGCGTTTGTATTTCAGGCTCCCCTTGCCCCTAAACTATAACCATACATAGGACTTCCCTGGCGGTCCAGTGGTTAAGACCTCACCTTCCAATATAAGGGCTGTGGGTTTGATCCCTGGTTAGAGAACTAAGATTCCCACATGCCTTGTGGTCAAAAAACCAAAACATAAAATAGAAGCAATATTGTAACACATTCAATAAAGACTTTAAAAATGGTCCACATCAAAGAGGAAAAACAAAAAACAAACAAAAAAAACACAACCTTTAAGAGCTTCCTGGTGACTCAGTGGTAAAGAATCAGCCTGCCAATGCTGAAGTTCCCCATGTGCCACAACTACTGAGCTTGTTCTCTAGAGCCAGAGAACGCAACTGCTGAAGCCGAGGAACCCTAGAGCTTGTGCACCAACTAGAGTGGCCTCCACTCGCTGCAGCTAGAGAAAAGCCTGCACAGCAATGAAGACCCGGCAGAGACAAAAATTAGAGAGATAAAAATTAATCCTTTAAAAATAAAAATTAAAAAAAATAAGAAATTGCAACCATACACCCGGGTTCCTGTAGAGCTTTTTTTTTTTTTTTTTGGTAAAAACCTTTGATTACAGACATAACTCTTTCCATATGTAGAATTATCAACTGCATGACAAAGCCATTGTCCATGGGCAAGCCAGTAAGCCAAATCATACTTGGTTTGTGTCAGAAAAATTCTGACTTTCTTATTTCAAATAAAAATGTTAACTTCTGTCACTTTACCAACCATGTTACCTCTCAGCTCAGACAGATGTTCCCGAACTTTGCTGAGGGTTTTTTTTCTTTTTTTTAACCAGTTGATGCCTCTAAAACTTTAGCGTGTTTAGGAGTCTCTTGGAAGGTTTGGTGTTGTTACTATGGGTTTTTTGGTCCCTACCTTTCAGAGAGTCTGACCTAGCAAGTCTGGAATAGAACTGTCAGTTTTCATGTCTAACAAGCTCCCAGGAGATGCTAATGTCACCCATCCATGCATGGTGACCCTCTGAATATCACTGGGAAGACACTTCCCGCTTTAATTATTCCCATCAGTGCCATATTGACTGTCAGAGCTCTATCCCTCAGGAACTATGCACTCTTAAATTGTGCCTGTTGCACCATAGTAAAAATTTAAGATGGGTTAGAGATAACCTTTTTTTTACAAAGTAGGAGAAAGCAGTGGAAAGGAAGATGAGAAAGCAAAAAGGGTCAATCAGGCATATTCTTAAGAAAAACAATTTTATAAAACTCATGAAAGCTGAAGTCTTGGAAAATTATTTTTATCAAAAATGGGTGGAGAAGAAAGGGAGGGATGACTAACTAGGTGGAGCATAGAGGATTTTTGAGGCAGTGAAAGTACACTGTGTGACGCCAGCATGCTAGATCTGAGGCGTTATATGTTTGTTCCAGCACATAGACTGTACACCACCAAGGGTAAACGCTGATGGAAACTATGTAGGCTTATCCACCGTAAGCAGTGTACCATTCTGGTGCGTGTGTTGATAATATATCTTAAAAAAAAAAAAAAAAAAGCCCAGTTTGAAGCCTACTGTAGTAAAATTGTGTATGAAATATGACTAATTAATTACAACTTTTTTTAAAAGTCTGTATATTTCCTTAGGCTGTTATTAGGCATGTTATTAGGCTGATGTCTAAACAAAGAGCATTTATGGACTAGAAGGAACAGTGGTAAATGTTTAGGGTAAAAGGCGAGGTGGGCGGTCCTCAGAAAATAAGCAGGAACTGGAATTGACACAACTGTCTTCACAGGATGTAAAGATAGGTTGCCTAATGTAAAGAGTACTAGTTAAGAGGTTATTCTGGGAAGTGATAGAATGATGAAGTCATGCTACTTACTGGGCAAATGATGCTCACTGACTTCCCAAGCTACATATAGGGAAAAATGCCTTTGAGGAAAGTCTGCCTGTGGGATGAGCCGTTGCATGACCTCTGTCTGGTTCAAGGGATCCTGACTTCCTGTACTATGTGGGATTCAGCACGGTGACAACTTAGTGCTTTATAGTTTTCAAAGAACTTGAGTCTATATTATTTAATCTTCCCAATAACTCCATGCCTGTCACGATTCTACTGATCAGCCAAGGTCATCCAGTTGGGAATGTGCCTTTTGCGTTACACCATAGATGTTTTTAACATCTGAAACTGCCCCATATAAAGCCAGTTCTTTGTGCTTTGTACAATACTTTGTGAAAGTATTGCATGCATACGTGCTCAGTCGCTCAGTTGTGTCCTACTCTTTGCAACCCTATGGAGCCCTGCAGGCTCCTCTGTCCATGGGATTCTCCAGGCAAGAATACTGGAGTGGATTGCCGTGTCCTCCTCCAGGGGTTCTTCCCGACCCAGGAATCGAACCCAGGTCTCCTGCGTCTTCTGCATTGCAGGCAGATTCTTTATTGCTGAAGCACAGGGAAGCCCCATTGCATGACTAAACTATAATAATTTATAACCTTTTAATATCCACTAGCAGATTTCCCTTTTTAAATCCTTTTCATCCAATGCTCAGTATTTTTTTTTTTTTCATTTTTTTTTTTCATTTCTGTAGCTGAGACAGATGAACAGCAGGGGAAAATGAAGCAGATGTATTCATTTACCAGGGTGACTGGTGTTTAACTGTTTTAATGGCGAGTCTATACATGGATAATTGAAAATGACCAATATATTTCTCAGCTTAAGGAGAAAGCAAAAAGAAGTTTTAATTATTGATACGGTGCTAAGCACTTCTTCCACTTGATCTGATTTAACCTTCTAACAACCTGTGAGATGGAACAGAACTTTAGCTACTTTGTTTAGAGTTGTGACATAAAATAGTTCTGTGCATAGGTATGTTCCAAACATTTCATGGGACATGTTGGAAAAAAAAGTGGCAATCTACTCCAGTATTCTTGTTTTGCCTGGAGAATCCCATGGACAGAAGAGCCTTGGTGGGTTTCGGTCCATAGCGTCGCAAAGAGTCGGACACAATTAAAGGGACTTTGGTTGTGCACATTTATACTAAAAGAAGTATTCATTGTTTATCTGAAATCCAAATTTGATAGCATTCTGTTTATTTTTTTTGCTAGATCTGACAGCTCTGCCAGTTTCTTTTATCCTGCATATTAAAAATAATTTACTTTCTTCAAAACACATTGCACAACTTCAGTTCCCTTCCCTCATACTCTTTTGTCCTACTGGCGTTTGGTGTAGTAAGAGAGGCCAAAATTTAGAAGCAAAAGGTTGTTGATGTTTGAGATAACTTTTATAAGAATTGACTGAAAAAAAAAAAAAAAAGAATTGACTGAAGGGACTGTAGGCGATCCCAGAGATTTAACTATTTCCAGGTTTATCTATGAGTCTCAGGTCCTCAACCCTAATTTTAATGAAGAATCATTTAGCTTTCTTTACAAGTCATCCCTGTGAAAAGATATGTTGCTGAAATCTCCCAACGAGAGTTGTAAAATTTTAAAACTGGGAAGGACCTTAGAGATCATCTAATTCTTAAAGTTTCCAGACCCTTAAGCAAGAACCAATGTCTCCCAGCAAGGAGAGGGAGGACTTTGTAGATAGGGATTCCTGCACCTACTGCCAGGAGATGTCAGCCTACCTCACCTTTCCCCCTTCTTGCCTACTTTCTGTCCCAGACATCTCTCCTTGTCTGAGTACCTAACATTCCAAGTATCTTTTGTTCTTCTGTTTTTGTGGTTGTTCTTAAATTATAAAGTGTTATCTGTGGCTCCACCCGGTCGGTGATAAGCAGGAGAGAGAAAGTGACATGGAAAAATTCAAGATGAAAATAAACCTGCCCCAGACAAGTCCCCTTGGTGAAAACTGTGGCAAGTTGGAGGAGGAATAGCTCTTTTCAACATAGGAGAAAGAGAAGGGAAGGTCAACCCACTCAGGCTTCTTGCAGTGAATAAACATAAGGTTATCCTTCCAAATCCAGTTCGAGGTCCAGAATGTTAAAAAGGAGCTCCTGATTTCTCATGAGTATGTAAGCTTGCCTCTGTTCTGGTGAAGCAAATGAGAAATAGCTGAAATATTTTCTAAAAGATTCTATCCTATAAGAAGGGCCCCCAGCACTCAGAAATGCCCTTTTCCATCAGATAGCACATATCCTGAAGCTTAGCAAAGGAGTTAAGCCTTTCTATAAATTTCTATGGTATACAGAGAATTGTGCCAAGGAGCAGTATGTATCACTAGTGGTTAATCAGTAGATATTTATTGAATGACTTCCCCAAGGTCGGGTTCTGTGTTTTATCCTGCTTTGTTACAACTATTTCTTGGTTGTATTTTCTCATCTGTAGTTTCAGAAAAACAAAATCAAATAGAAAGTTATAAAGATTTGCCTCGTAAAGAAATTTCCTTGGAAACAGAGGTTTGCATTCAATGTACTTTTTATCTCCTTTTGATGCCTGATATTCTGAGTCTCCTGCCAGTACCTCGGTTTGAGCCATTGTCTTCTATTATAGAAGGCTCCTAATTAGTTTTAGTATAGTCAGTCAGTCATCTTTCTAAAATTTTTGTTCATGTTCTTACTGTACTTAATCTACTGCCTCTCTGTGATCCTCAGAATAAAGTCCAAAGCTCAGACTCCTTCACCTGGCATCAGGCCATTTGTGATACAATCCCTGCTCACTTCCAGTTTCTTCTCAGCCCTTGGCCCACTGCACCTCAGCCATGTGGACATTTTTGGAAGATCACAAACACATCATAGTCTAACCCTCCAGCCCTTTCTCACTCTGTACCCTCATTCTCTTATCTCCCTCCCTCCTACTTTGTCAGGGGAACTGCCACCGAGTCTTCAGGTCTTTCTCAACCTACCTTCTCAAAGGGGAAGCCTTCCGGACACCACCACACCCCTTCCTCCAGGCTGACTTTTGTATTTCTCCCCCAGGTCCTCCACCCAAGACCAGAAATCAGGCACTGCTGGGTTGGGGGAGGGGAGGCAACGATAGCATGAACTATGATGTGAGTGGTCATCTGGGTCTACAAACACCATGAGCACAGTCTTCTGTAGTGTCACCGTGGGAGTATATGTGACCATTATTATATCTACTACTGTTGGCAAGAATCCCTTAGAAGAAATGGAATAGCCATCATAGTCAACAAGAGTCCGAAATGCAGTACTTGGGTGCAATCTCAAAAATGACAGAATGATCTCTGTTCGTTTCCAAGGCAAAGCATTCAATATCACAGTAATCCAAGTCTATGCCCCAACCAGTAATGCTGAAGAAGCTGAAGTTGAATGGTTCTACGAAGACCTACAAGATCTTCAGGAACCAACACCCAAAAAAGATGTCCTTTTCATTATAGGGCACTGGAATGCAAAAGTAGGAAGTCAAGAAACACCTGGAGTACAGGCAAATTTGGCCTTGGAGTACAGAATGAAGCAGGGCAAAGGCTAACAGAGTTTTTCCAAGAGAACAGATTGGTCATAGCAAACACCCTCTTCCAACAACACAAGAGACAACTTTACACATGGACATGACCAGATGGTCAATACTGAAATCAGATTGATTATATTATTTGCAGCCAAAGATGGAGACGCTCTATACAGTCAGCAAAAACAAGACCGGGAGCTGACTGTGGTTCACATCATGAACTCCTTATTGCCAAATTCAGACTTAAATTGAAGAAAGTAGGGAAAATCACTAGACCATTCAGGTATGACCTAAATCAAATCCCTTACAATTATACAGTGGAAGTGAGAAATAGACTCAAGGGATTAGATCTGATAGAGAGAATGCCTGAAGAACTATGGACCGAGGTTCATGACACTGTACAGGAGACAAGGATCAAGACCATCCCCAAGAAAGAGAAATGCAAAAAAGTAAAGTGACTGTCTGAGGAGGACTTACAAATAGCTGTGAAAAGAAGAGAAGTGAAAAGCAAAGGAGTAAAGGAAAGATATACCCATTTTAATGCAGAGTTCCAAAGAATAGCAAGGAGATAAGAAAGTCTTCCTCAATGATCACTGTGAAGAAATAGAGGAAAACACTAGAGTGGGAAAGACTAGAGATCTCTTCAAGAAAATTAGAGATACCAAGGGAACATTTCATGTAAAGATGGGCTCAATAAAGGACAGAAATGGTATGGACCTAACACAGAAGCAGAAGATATTAAGAAGAGGTGGCAAGAATACACAGAAGAACTATGCAAAAAAGATCTTCATGACCCAGATAATCACGATGGTGTGATCACTCGCCTAGAGCCAGGCATGCTGGAATGAGAAGTCAGGTGGGCCTTAGGAACCATCACTATGAACAAAGCTAGTGGAGGTGATGGAATTCCAGTTGAGTTCTTTCAAATCCTAAAAGATGATGCTGTTAAAGCGCTGCACTCAATATGCCAGCAAATTTGGAAAATTCAGTAGTAGCCACAGGACTGGAAAAGGTCAGTTTTCATTCCAATCCCTAAGAAAGGCAATGCCAAAGAAAACTCAAACTACCCCACAGTTGCACTCATCTCACATGCTAGTAAAGTAATGCTCAAAATTCTCCAAACCAGGCTTCAACAGTACATGAATTGTGAACTTCCAGATGTTCAAGCTGGATTTAGAAAAGGCAAAGGAACCAGAGATCAAATTGCCAACATCTGTTGGATCATCAAAAAAGCAAGAGAGTTCCAGAAAAACATCTATTTCTGCTTTACTGACTATGCCCAAGCCTTTGACTGTGTGGATCACAACAAGCTGTGGAAATTTCTTAAAGAGATGGGAATACCAGACCACCTGACCTGCCTCTTAAGAAACCTGTATGCAGGTCAGGAAGCAACTGTTAGAACTGGACATGGAACAACAGACTGGTTCCAAATAGGGAAAGGAGTACATCAAGGATGTATATTGTCACCCTGCTTATTTAACTTATTTGCAGAGTACATCATGAGAAACACTGGGCTGGATGAAGCACAAGCTGGAATCAAGATTGCTGGGAGAAATATCAGTAACCTCAGATATGCGAATGAAACTACCCTTAGGGCAGAAAGTGAAGAAGAACTTAGAGCCTCTTGATGAAAGTGAAAGAGGAAAGTGGAAAAGTTGGCTTAAAGCTCAACATTCAGAAAACTAAGATCCTGGCATCTGGTCCCATCACTTTATGGCAAATAGATGGGAAACAATGGAAACAGTGACAGACTTTATTTTGGGGGGCTCCAAAATCACTGCAGATGATGACTGCAACCATGAAATTAAAAGATGCTTGCTCCTTGGAAGAAAAGCTATGACCAACCTACACAGCATATTAAAAAGCAGAGACATTACTTTGCCAACAAAGGTCCATGTAGTCAAAGCTATGGTTTTTCCAGTAGTCATGTATGGATGTGAGAGTTGGACTATAAAGAAAGCTGAGCGCTGATGAATTGATGCTTTTGAACTGTGGTGTTGGAGAAGACTCTTGAGAGTCCCCTGAACTGCAAGGAGATCCAACCAGTCCATCCTAAAGGAAATCAGTCCTGAATATTCATTGGAAGAACTGATGCTGAAGCTGAAACTCCAATACTTTGGCCACCTGATGTGAAGAACTGACTCATTTGAAAAGACCCTGATGCTGGGAAAGATTGAAGGCGGGAGGAGAAGGGGATGACAGAGGATGAGATGGTTGGATGGCATCATTGACTCAATGGACATGAGTTTGAATAAACTCTGGGAGTTGGTGATGGACAGGGAGGCCTGGTGTGCTGCAGTCCATGGGGTTGCAAAGAGCCGGATAAGACTGAGCAACTGAACTGAACTGACAGTGAAAAGATCTTGGTGTTTCCTGAAGAATTGAAAAAATATCAGTGTGTGGACATCCCTGATGGCGCAGTGGATGGGAATCCAGCTGCCAATGCAGGGGACACAGGTTCGATCCCTGGTCCATGAAGATTCCACATGCCCAGGGGCAACTAAGCCTGAGTGCCACAACTTCTGAGCCCCTGCTGCAACTACTGAAGCCTATGTGCCTATGTGTTCCACAAGAGAAGCCACTGCAGTGAGAAGTCCATGCACCACAACGAAGAGTAGTCCCCACTCGCCACAACTATAGAGAGCCTGCAAGCATCAGTGATGTCCCAGTGCAGCAAAAAACAAATAATTAATCTAAAAATACATATCAGTGTCGTTGTAACTGGTAAATAAAAGAATGTAATAGTGCAAGTGAGATTGCACAGTAATTTTTTAAAACAAACTCTCTTAGACATTTATGTCATTTTCCAAATTTTTCCTATGACATAATGCCATAATGATCACTGTTATACTTTTAGCCATATAAGCTGTGGCAGTATTTTGCAGGACCCCTCCAGAATAGAAATTATGGATCGGATAGTGTGAAAGAGTTAAATTTCAATAGATATTGTCAAGCTGCCTTCTTAAACAGTTAACAATTTTACATTCACTTTGTCTGTTTTCTAAGCTGTTTTTTTTCCTAAAACTTTAGCCAGGCATAGGTATTATCAGTCTTCATAATTTTTACCCATCTCTGTAGAAATAAATTATGAAGTAGGAAGAAAAAATAAATTTTTAGTAAGTTTGGATATCTTTTCATTTTGACAGTTACTGATTCTTTCCTTATGAATGCTTGTTCCCGTGCGTAGCCTATTTTTGTCCATTGTTGTTCAATTTTCTTATTATATAGTTCTTATTTGATTGTTCCTTTCTCTTTGTGTATTATGAAAATGAAGCCTCGGTCATATGATTTGCACACATTTTTGCCAGTTTTTCTTCAAAATCTTTTTGATGACATTTTATCACAATAGAAAGTTTTAATTTTATGTAGTTATAACTTTTGTCCTTTATAATTCACATATTACATATTTTGCTTAAAAAATCTGTATTAAAAAGGCAAATATAGTTATGTGATAGTATTTGATGGGTAAGGGGGTATGTTGGGGAAATTTAAGAAAATGAAATCAGTTAGTTATTCACTGTAAATTGAGTTGTGGCTGTGAGCATTGGAAATAGAAAATAAATTTAGGGGCTTTAAAAAAAGTATAACACCTTTACTGAGATGTAGTTTACTTACCTTACAATACACCTGTTTAAAGTGTTGCAGTTCATGGGGTTTTTTTAGGATATTCACAGAGTTTTGCGACCATTCATCAATTTTGGGACATTCTATCACCCCCACAAGAAGCCCCATAACCATTAGCAGTCATTCTGCATTCCTTCATGATTGCTTCCAGCCTCTGGCAACCACTAAACATATCTATGGATTTCTCTGTTGTGGACATTTCATGGATGAAATTATAAAGTACATAGTCTAGTGTGACTGGCCTGTTTGTCACTTAGCATGATGTTCCAAGGTTCATCCATGTTGTAGCATGTATTACTACTTCATTTCTATGAATAAATAATATTTCATTGTATGATGATTATTGCTGCATTTGTTTATCCATTGACCAGTCAATGGACATTTGGATATTTTCCATTTTTGGCTATTGTGAATAATGCTGTTATCAACATTCTTGTTCAAGCTTTTTATGCAGACACAGGTTTACAGTTCCCTTGAGTATATATGTATTGGAGGGAAATTGCTGGGACATACAGTAATTCTGTTTAACTTTATAAGGAACTACCGAATAACTACCGAACTATTTTCCAAAGCACTGTACCATGGGACATACCCACAAGCCATGTATGAGGGTTCTAATTGCTTCATATCCTCACCAACAATTGTTATTATGTATCTTTGTTTTTTTTTGTTGTTGTTTTTTTTAATTTTTTTTTTTTTTTTTTTGTCATACATTGATATGAATCAGCCATAGATTTACACGTATTCCCCATCCCGATCCCCCCTCCCACCTCCCTCTCCACCCGTTATGTATCTTTGTTAAAAAGTTAGAGCCACTTTAGTGGATGTAAAGTGCTTTCTCATTATGAGTTTGATTTTCATTTCCTCAGTGGCTAAAGATGTTGAGCATGTTCTTTGCTTGTTGGTCATTTGCATACCTTCTTTGAAGACATGTCTATTCAAATCCTTTGTCCATTTTTTAACTGGATTGTCTTTTTGTTGAGTTGTAAATTCTTACATATTCTGGTTGTGCTCTTTATCAGGTCTATGAGTTATATTTTCTCATATTGTATGGATTGTCTTCTCATTTTTTTGGTGATATTCTTTGAAGCACAAAAATTTTTATGTTGATGAAATCCAATTAATTTAATTTTTCTTTTGTTACTTGTACTCATGATGTCATATCACAAAGGCTTTGTGTAACTCAAGTCAGAAATGTTTATGTTTAGATCTATTGTACATTTTGAGTTAGTTTTTATTTATGGTGTGAGGAAGGGATCCAACTTCATTCTTATGCTTGTGGATAGTCAATTGTTACAGCATCATTTCAAAATGAGATTTGATTTTGTCAATAACAAGTCAGGTATTGAGGTACATTTTTTGAAAGCAGATTTGAAAGGACTTGGCAACTAGAAGATTAAGGAGATAGAAGAATGAAAATTTTTAGTTTAGAAACTAGATAACTAGTAATGCCATTAACCAATGTGGGCAAATCAAGTAGAGGAGGAAGAGTAGGAGCAGCTTTGGGAGATGGACAACTCTTTTTTTTTTTTTTTGAGATGGACAACTCTTGAGAGTCCCTTGGACTGCAAGGAGATCCAACCAGTCCATCCTAAAGGAAATCAGTCCTGAATATTCATTGGAAGGACTGATGCTGAAACTGAAACTCCAATACTTTGGCCACCTGATGCGAAGAACTGACTCATTGGAAAAATCCCTGATGCTGGGAAAGACTGAAGGTGGGAGAAGGGGATGACAGAGGATGAGATGGTTGGATGGCATCACAGACTCAATGGACATGAGTTTGTGTAAACCCTGGGAGTTGGTGATGGACAGGGAAGCCTAGCGTGCTGCTCTCCATGGGGTCGCAAAGAGCTGGATATGACTGAGCGACTGAACTGAAATTTGGGCATATTTAACTTGAGATACTTACAAGATAGTCATGTGGCAGTTCATAACAGGCAATTGTAAATTTGGTCTGGAATTCAAAAGAACGTTTGGAGTGAAAACCACAGATTTGGAAGTCCTCTTCCTCTGTGGGAAATGTTGAGATGATGGAGAATCGGGACAGAGATAAACCTGACATTTAAGTGTCATTGAGGGGGAAGAGTCAATGAGAAAGAATTAAGAATGAGAGAAGATGAGAAGGCTCCTTGAATAATGGTGATGATGCAAAGAGAGATTAGGGGAGCTCATTAGCAATTTAAATGATGGAGAGAGTTTGATTAGGTTCTTAGCCAAGGAGGTCAAAGCCAAGGAGGTTCTAGAGTTAGGTCATTTGTGTTTGTATTTTTGCAGCTAAAGCTTCAACAGAGAGGTTGTAATGGAATATGAGGAAGACTGCTTGAACCTTTAAACGAAAAACAGAACATGTTTTCCTTGGAAATTATTTCTAAAGACTGTAACTGCCATCTTAGTGGCCTAAGGGCAGGAGCACAAAAAATGCCAAATGCTTCTCTTTTCCTTTGATCGTGACTTCATAGTCCAGTACTTAACAAAACTGAGATAAACCTGGAATGTTGTAGCAAAACTTTCTGAAGACCAGGAGGAGATTAAAGAAGAAAAAAAAAGAGTATGAGAGTTATAAATAATAGATGTTTATCTAGAAGCGAGGTGGTTCATTACAGAGCTATCTACCTGAGAAGCTTCCAGCCTAGTTCCATTTATCAGAGGCCAGCATTACCTAGTACCCCTTGGGAAGGTCCTTAAACATGCCTAAACTTAAAGTCTAAGGGAGCAAGGTCAGGTTTCTTTATACATATGTGTGAGAGTTCTGGCTTTCTTTCTGTGGACCCACCTCTTTTCTCTAGATATGGGAATGTCCACTTAATTCAGGGAGAAATTGTACCCTCTCACCAGGGTGTGGCCAAAGGAAGATAGTCATTGTTTCAGTGAAATAATTCCCGTTGTGCCAAAGATATTGTTAGTAGCAGGTCCGTAATTTCACATAGAGGGCTGAATTTCTTTACATCCACAAGACATTCTGAAATATGTTGATGCTGAATGGGAGGGAAAGAAATAGAAACAGAGTGTAGGTGGTTCCTTGGGGGATTTTGATAGTGAAGGACAGAGTACCTTACGGGAAGCAGAGGAATGGAAGACTGAGAGTGCTTCAGGAAGTGGGTGCTTTAGAATCCCATCGACAGCCGGGAGAGAGAGCAGGAAGTGAGAAATTTAAGGCAGAAATGGGAATAATGGATAGAACAGAGTCCTGAGGTGTGGGTGAGGTAAGATACAGAGAGGAGGATGGAAATCTCTAAAGTAGGCAGGACTCTAGAAGGAATGAATTAAAGGTGAGGTGAGCGTAAGGGAAGAAAATTAGCAAAATCCGTTTTCTGAAAAAAACAAGGAGCCTGGTCATCTGGGTAAATGGAGAAAACAGAGCTGAGAGTGGAATCTGAAAAGGCTGGGAAAACGTTTGTTTTTCTGAATGCAGTATTTTCCCCACACCCTAACACCTTAGTAGTGCTTCTGTAGAGAGATGTCTTTTCCTGTAGTGAAACCTCCAAAGATTGCTTGGTTGAATGAGTCCCTTGGCCAACAGTCCTTGTGTTTTACCCACCTGAAAAATCCCCAGGATTGGTTTAACTTTCTTTGATACTACCTCCAGGATGCTGAAAAAAAAATAAACACAACTCAGAAGATCATGGAACCATTATAAATTCATAGTCACCCATCTCACTAAGAAATTAATAATGCTCAGAAATCTGTAATCATCTAATCCAATTTTTACCAAATTAAGAAACAATTATCCAGTTTATATTATTATTAATAAATCTATATTATTACTCATTTATTCAACAGATACTAATTGAGCATCTAGTCTGTACAGACTCCTTCTATATGTTAAGTATATGGAACAAATAAGGTTGATAAACAAGATCCCTGTTGTAATGGGGTCAGATAATAACCAAAGGAATAATTATAGTGATAAGACCTATGAAAAAAATTAAAACAGAAAAAATGTGATAAATCGTGAGTGGGCAGAAGGATAACACAGACAGCCCAAGAAGGGAGGCCTCTTTAAGAAAGAGGCCTGGGCTAAGACCTAAATGACAAGAAGGACTCAGACATTTGAAAATCTCGTGAAGACATCTCCACGCAGGTCTTGCGCCAGAAATGAACTTGATATAATAGATGGACAGGGGGAAAAAAAAAGCCACCAAACCTAATGTGGCTAGCACTTAATGAATCAGGGGAATAATGATAAATAATAAGGCAGTATAAAGGGGAAGAGGCCAGGTACGGTTTTGAGTCCTCTGTAAAGAATGAGTAATAGAAGAATAGGAATGAAATCGCTAAGAGTGATTAAGAGACTATTGTGGTACATCAAATGATAGATTTTGATGGTTTTGACAAGGGTGCTGTGGTGGACATAGGAGAGTGGAAGGAATCTGGGTAGATTCTGGATGTAAAGCTTGCTGTTGGATGAGATGTGGGATGTGGGAGAGAAATCCCGTAGAGCTTCTAGCATTTGGGCTTTGGCAAAAGGGTGAACAGTGATAATGTTTACTAGATGGAGAAGACTAAGGAAGGAAAAGATTGGGGGGATTGGAAGAGAAACCAGTTTTTCTATTCTGGCTATGCTTAGTTTGAGATGCCTGATGGCCACTCAAAAAGAGATATCAGACAGGCTATAGGTCTATGACTCCAGAAATCAGGAGGTGAGTCAGCAGTGAGAAACTTACTACCTATGTTTTAGGAAACATAGCAAATATTTTAAGAAAATTATCATGTTCTCCCCCAATGTCTTCTATTCTCTAAATAACCCTAGTTCCCCAGCTGCTCTGCATGACCTTGTTTCCAGATTCTTCAACATCCTGGTCATATTTTTTTTTAAGTGGGATGCCAAGGACTAAAATGACCTGACTAACATGCCCCAGAATTTCCCTCTGATTTGTTATTCTTTTGGAAATATGTTCACTTTTAATAACTTGTCTGTGTTCTGTCTTGTCATTAGTGTGTTAGGGTCCCTGCCTGAGGCATACACATTTCTTCTAATTTTCTTCTAATCTGTTGTTTGTTTGAAATTCAAATAACCAACTTATGCTCTGCCAGACATTATTAACATTTTGCTTTGTATGCTTGGAATATTTTCTAGTAATTTAAAAGGGAGAGAATGTGCTTTCTATGTGGGGCCACCTGAGCCTTTCTATGAGTAAAATTTTGAACTCTACTGAGAAAAATTTTTTCCCTTAGTTTGCTTTTCTAATCTATATTCAAAATAAGTGAGTTTTCCAAATAGTTGATTTCAACATGGGTAAGGTATTTCAGTCCTTTACAAAAGGATCTCGTTAGAGATTTTCTCAGTCTAGGGCATTGGTTCTCAACCAGCAGTAATTTTGCTCTCCAGGGACATTTGGCAATTTCTGCAGACTTATTTGGTGGCTGTGGCTTGTAGCAAAGAGAACACTACCTGCATCGAGTTGTGGGGTGGAGGGGGGTGCCCAGGGGTGCTGTGAAATGTCCCACAGTGCACAGGGCAAGCCCCAGTAACAAAGAGTTATCTGGCCCCTAATGTCAATAGTTCCTCTATTTAGAAAAGATTCTGGTCAGGTATTCCCCCAATCTTGTTTACTAACCTCATTGAAATAAGGTTAGTAAAACCTGTGTGAAAAAAATGTACACAGTTTAAACTCAATGAATTAATTCTGCTTCCAACTAATTACTGCTCTCTCCCTTTATGGTGTGGCAACCATCTGTTGATAATCTTTCTATAATTTAATAGGACAATATCGAAGCACTTTTTGTCATCCGAGAAGATGTTTTCATAGTCCCAATTTTCTGTCACCCCTCCCAATCTTATCCTTTTAGAAATGTTAACAATGTTCAGTGACCACATTAGGACTTTTTCTTTTAATTAAAAAAATTTTGACTGTGCTGGGTCTTCAATATGGCTCATGGGCTTCTCTTGTTTCCAAGCACAGGCTCTGGAGGGTAAATGCTCCATAGTTGCATCTCAAGGGCTTAGTTGTTCAGGGACTTGTGTGATCTTAGTTCCCCGACCAGGGATCCAACCTGTATCCCCTGCATTGGAAGGCAGATTCTCAACCACTGGACCACCAGGGAAGTCCCTAGACTTTATTTTCATATGCTCTTATTCGAAGCAAACTCAGGGAGTTCCTTGGTAGTCTAGTGGTTAGGATTCAGCACTTTCACTGCCGTGGACCAGGTTCAATCCCTGGTGGGGGAACTGAGATCCCGGTTGCCTTGAGGTACAGCTCCTCCCCCCCAAAAAAATTAATTAATAAAGCAAAATCATGTTTTCATTGCCCCTTCTGGACTTTTACTTTCTCTTCCCCATATTTTGCTCATGCCTTCCAGCAGAAAGGTCATGTTTCTTGAGAAGAGGAATAATCCTGCTTTTCTTTTGCATACCTCAATACTGGATAAATACAACACAACTGAAACCAGAAGCTCTGTTCTTATCGCTCAGGTGCCCCAGTGAGGCATGCAGCTATTCTGACACGAGGCAGTGCTGACAGGCTCACCAGTTGGCTAGTGGTGAGAAAGGTGAAAGGAGTGCCGCTGTCCTGTCACTGGCTGTACTTTGAGGCAGGGGTGTGGGAACCAAGAAGAATGTTCCTTATTGCACGTGCACCATGGTGGGAACAGGTCCAGTTTTCCCCTGGGGTTGTTTGATTTCTTGATATTGATGGCAGCTGTCAAGATCAAAGAAGAACTAGTGAGATAGGGGTAAATAGCTTCATTCTCAGGATACCTGACGGGCGCAAAGGTTGATGGAAATTTTGAAATGCAAGGAGAAAAATAAATTCTTTCTTTAGCCAGACCCAGAAACAGTAACTAGGTAGCTCCTTTCAGGTGCTTCTGATATTTCAAATTACAACTGTGATATCATTCAGAATCTAGTGACTTCCCCAGTACCTTTATGTTTTAGAGCTGGAGAGTCATTCATTCATTCAGATATTTGCTGAATGTGTCTCTATGTACCAGGCACAAAAATGAACCAGGAAAACTTCTAAAGATTTAGGATTTTCGAGTGTGTGTTTGAAAGAGGTATGATAAGTGCATACTTAATTAGTAGTCAAAATATTTACATAATTTATCCCCTTTCTCCCATGGGGTAATGATTGCTCTACATGCATGAATTCCCAGGTATTTGTGTAGGTGATGTATTGGAGGTGGCAGAGAATAAATCAGTTGGAGTCTTTCCCCTTCAGCCCTAAGACCACCTTTTTTTTTTTTTTTTTTTTTGGCCATGCATATGGGATCTTAGTTCCCCCATCATGGATCAATCGGAGTCTTAACCACTGGACCTGCAGGGAAGTTCAAGACTGCTTTTTAGAATTAGAGAACTGAGACAGTTTAACAATGTAAATGTTAGCATAGTCTGTAGCACAGCAAGATAGTTCCATAGTCTGAGCTGCTACCTGGGTCTTCTAACTCTCAGCCTTGTCTTTGTTCTAAAAATAGACATGAGAGAAGATTGTTTGCAGGAAACGCTTTCCACTACTGTACCAAGTTGGTTTCTATCCAGAAAGCCATCCGGCTGAAACAATGGATAGGATAATGAAATGAAGCAGCAGACTTTGGGGTTCATAGTTGGGAGGGAGGGAAGCAATGGAGAAGAGAGATTAGAAAAAGCACAGAGCGAGGAGACCGTATTTTAGTTGTTGTGAAGCATGTAAGATAAAGTGACACATTTGGTGTCTCTGGAGTACAAGCGGTATGTTGATATTGTAAAAAAGAAAAATATGCAGTAAGATTTTGCGTCACTTAAGGGCTCATGCCCAAAGTAGCATGTCTGGTATTCAAAGACTGCTGTAGCAGAGTCTGAACTTGGTTTTAGAAAAATATAATCTCTTATTGGATTCCTATAAGGGCTCTACTCTTAGCAAGATCCAAAAAAGCAGTCTTCTCCAAACTTTTGCACAAATCTCCTAGCACCATTACTTTGCCCAGGCCATCCCATCTTTCTGAAATGCCCTTCTCTAACCTCTCTTTTTCCTTTTTTAAAGAATTAAAAAAACAAATTTTTTAAGATTTTTTCATGTGTGGACCATTTTAAAAGTCTTTATTGAATTTGTTACAATATTCCTTACGTATTATGTTTTGGTTATTGGTCTCAGGGCATGTTTTCTCATTTGAAAAGACCCTGATGCTGGGAAAGATTAAGGGCAGGAGGAGAAGGGGACAACAGAGGATGAGGTGGTTGGATGGCATCACCGACTCAGTGGACATGAGTTTGGGTAGGCTCTGGGAGTCGATGTTGGACAGGGAGGCCTGGCGTGCTGCAGCTCATGGGGTCGCAAAGAGTCGGACACGACTGAGCGACTGAACTGAACTGAACTGAACTCAGGGCATGTGGAATCTTAGCTTTTCAACCAAGGATCAAACCTGCAAACCCTGCACTGGAAGGTGAAGTCTTTTTTTTTTTTGAAGGTGAAGTCTTAACCACTGGACCACCAGGGAAGTCCCTCTGCCTATCTCTTTTCTTACCCATCTTTCAAGAACTAGTTCAGATTCTGACTTCTGGAAGATTCTAACTTCAGAAGCCTTTCTGGATTGTTCCCACATGAATAACTCTCTGGATTCTTTGACTTTCTTTTCCAGTTCCCTCCATGGACCAGACTGATCAATCCAAGGGCAGGAACTTGGGGGCCTTTGCATTGTTCAGCAAAGTACTGCACAATTTTATAGGCTCTCTCAGTATCTATGTATGTATATATTTTAATTTTTCTAAAAATCGCCTTAAAAAAAGTAAACCTTAGCTTTAAGGGAACTTCCCTGGTGGCTCAGTGGTTAAGAATCTGCCTTGCAATGCAAAGGACATTGGTTCCCTCCCTGATCTAGGAAGAGTCCACCTGCTGTGGAGCAGCTAAACTTGTGTGTCGCAGCTACTGAGCCTGTGCTATGGAGCTTGGGAGCCATAACTACTGAAGCCCAAGTGCCTGGAGCCTGTGCTCTGCAACATGAGAAGCCCCCACTCACCACAACTAGAGAAAGCCTGCACCCAGCAGTGAAGACCCAGCACAGCCAAAAATAAATAAATAAAAGGATCCGCCTTCCAATGCAGGTGCCGTGGGTTCAATCCCTAGTTGGGAAACTAAGATTCACATGCCAAGAGGCAACTAAGCCCAGGAGCTGTAACTAGAGAGCCTGGGTGCCACAACTGGAGAAGCCCACATGCCACAATGAAGACTCAGCACAGCCAACAAAAAAAATTTCTAGCTTTAGAAAACTGCTGTTTCTCATTGTTTTTATCGGATGTTGTCTTATCCAAAGTTTGAGAGGTCCAAGAATGCAGCTTATAGGCAAGAATAGAGAATGGATTTGGAAGAAGCAAAGTTTCTGGCTAAGATGTGAGGACAAGTTTGACTGTAGATACAGGGAATATTGGAAAAGAGAATAGGAGAGATTGAAGGAGGCTGAAGATAGTGACGTATATCTGGAGAAATGGAAAGAAAAGAAATGGAATTGTAGAAATTTTGAGATGCAAATATTGAGGAGACGGACGAAGAACAGTCAAGAGACTGAAAGGGTTACATCTAAGGGAAAGATCTTAGCTTTTGCTTGTCTTTGGGAGGTTCCTTTTCACACATTAGAAAAGGAAATGGAAAACAATACAGAAGTAAGAGTATCCTCTTTATAACCTCCTACTGGTCCCTTCCGTGGAAATCGAAATGACTCAGAGAGGCATATGAGAATAAATAAATACTTCCTTGGGACTGTCTCTGTTCTTAGCAAGATTCCCTCTGCAGCTGCAACTGTTTTCTTCAGAATCCTGCATGACCTAGTTCAAGACCTGACGATGTCTTTCCCCTCCTGTGACTCCCTGGGTTTCAGCTTCTGGGTTTGCTTATGCCCGTTGCCTTGGTGTCTCTGCTCTGTTCCTCGAACTGTGGGCAAGATGTCTCTGTCGATCTCCGTAAGTTGTCCATGGTATCTTATCACTCGGGCAATTCCTCTTTGACTGTCTCAGGTCTCCTCTATGTGCCTTAGTCTTTTATTTTTCTCTCTGCATTCTCCCATTCTAGTTCTGTCACTGCTTTATCAGTTGGCTTACTGTGATTCTATCCCCATAGCATCCCCACTCTGGGGAAGGATGAGGGGAACAGGAAGGAAGAGAGAGCCTAGAATTAGAGGGACAGTGAGAAGCTGGATTGGAATTACAGGGTGACCTTTTGACTGAATCCTGAAACAGAGTACAGACAAACTATGTAGATAGATGCCAGCCAAATTACACAAAATCGTAAGGGAACACACACTAGAGGCCCAGATCTAGCCCCTGCTAGGGAAACTCATTCAGTGAATTACCTACTCTTCTTACTTCACAAAAACGTATTGAAGATCACTTGAAACAATGTATATAAAATATTTATATTACAATATTGTACACATATTAAGACAGAGAAGTAGCTCACTTGTTTGTATTTAGAATGTATTATTTATTGCCAAAAAAATAGCAACACAGCAATGCAATTCCTAAATATATACCCAAGAGAAAAGAATTCATAAGTGTGGCAAATGACAGGGATGTTTTACAATAGCTAAAAACTAAAAACAGTAATGGAGGAGCGTGAATGTATACATCTACAGGAGACTGGCTACATAAATTCTGGCATATTCATAAATGGTTAGTACTTGGCAGTAACAAGGAATGAACTGCTGATTCATACCATGCAATACTCACAGAAACTATGCTGAGTGAAAAAAAAAATCCTGGCACAAAAGAAAGCATACTATATGATTCCATTTTCGTAGAGATCAAGAACAACAAAATTAATTGATGATGACAGAAGCCCGTATAGTGGGTACCTCTGGGGAGGGAGGCTATAGACTGGAACAGGCACAAGGAAACCTTCTGGGGAGCTAGAAGTATTCTAGAATCCAGATCTTAATCTGGGTGGTGGCTATAGAGGTGAAAACGGATGTAAATATTCACCCAGCTGTATAGTTAACATTAATGCATTTTTACCTGCTTTACTGTGTGCATATGTATACTTCAGTAAAATAGAATGGAGAACAAGATGTAAAAGGAAGAAAGAACTCACCCTGACTTCTAACACCACTAGAAGACAAATTCTTTATGTTGCAATGTTTCAACTCTAAACAGCTCAGCACTGTTTAAGAGGCTCGGTTTTGTAATTAGAACACGTACTACGTGGGTCTAGAGGTTATTCCCTTGGTAGGAGTTGGTGGTCAGATATCTTAGTTTCTAGACTTGAGCAACATGTGACAGTAAAGGGAAGTGGAAACCCTGTGTCACCGGCTCAGGAAGAGGGCTAGGTTTACAACAATATCGCAACAAATCTTTGTTATCATTTTTCCTTCCTTCTTATTTTTCATTTTATGTCCTTATACCAGTTTCTTTCTATTTCTTTCTTTCTCGCTCTTTCTTTCTCTGCCTCTGTCTCTCTCTTGCTTTCATTTCTTTTCTTGACTGTACAGCTTATGTCTTAGTTCCCCAACCAGGGATTAAACCTCGGCCCTCTACAGTGAGACCGCTGAGTCCTAACCACTGGGCCACTAGGGAATTCCCATGCCTACTTTTCTTAGCTTGATTTTTCACCCTTCCCACCAAACAGCATACCCTTTGTGGGAGCTGGTGGGGTGAAGGGGTGCAGTCTTCAAATCTTCATCTCTGGTCAGTAAACTACTTCCCCATCTTTTCTAAACGTGTCTCATTAAACTCAACTGTCATATGCTGCAACTTCTTTTATGAGTCTGTTCCAGGCACTCACATCCTGCCCCCTGCCCAGAAGACTTTACAGCTGCATTCTCAGACTTCATTGGTTTGGGAACAGTGCCTGTGACAGTTCCCACTCTCTCAGTAGGGCTCCCGCCCGCCCTTCAGGGAATTCTACGCATTTTAGTGCTTTTCCCTCAGCAGCTATTCTGCGTTTAGTGTGTTTCGTTCACCTTCAGCCTTCCTGAGGAAAAAAGAAAACAGGAAAAAAGTCAATTTATTTCTCAGGAAGGATTGGTCAGCTGACCAAGTTGTCTGCGGGTCTAAAAGGGGATGGGGGGCTGGATGGGCGAGTTGGGGGGTGGATGGGGAGCTGGGGGTGGGTAGTATTTATCAGAAGTAAGTAGGTGGAAGTCCCACTCGGTCTTCCCTTTTAAACCGACTAGTTCTAGTTTTTAATTTCTATAACATCAGAGCTTGTTTCATAGAAGGTACTTAATAAGTATTTGCCAATATATGAAAAAGGTGAATGAAAGCATAAGACTAAAACTATACAGTATGACTGAAAAATGACAGAGGAACTGTAGCAGGAATCAGGGCGCTGAGGGAACTTCTAAGATGCAAATCTGTGGGGCGGTGGGTGCATGGGTGCGTTTATCTGTCAGAAGTCATTGACCTGAACACCCAGCTTGTAAACGAAATTAACTTTAAAAAACAAAACAACAACAACAACAAAAAACCAGACTAGGGTACTGCAGGTTCCTAAAGGGACGATTTTGTAAAGATCCGAGGCCGTGGGGAAATGTGAAATATACGTAGAAGAGAAATGAGGTGAGAAGGGAGGGCGAAGGGCAGAGAAAAGAACAGAAAATAAGAGCAGGCCAGGCCGACCCCTGGCTAAACAGCCCGGGCGAGATGGAGGAGCAAGGGGGATGCAGACGGACACTGCTGAGCGGCAGCAAGGGCGGTTTGGCATTAGATGCCTGGAACAAAAACCTGCCCTAGAGGCAGAACCCTTGTGCGACCTTTTGCATCTCCCTAGAAATGCTTCAGATTCCAGGAAATTAGAGCTCTCCCCGCCGACCCGGGCGGCGCCCCGCCGGGCCCCCTCAGCAGCTGGCCGGGGGCGGGGCGCGGGCGCGGACGTGCGGGGAGACACGGCGCCCCCGGCGCAGCATCCTGTCCCGCCCCCGGCCCGGCGCCCCCGCCCAGACGGCCCTGCGCACGTTTTTCCCGTGCGCGTCTGTGTAGTGCCAGTTTTGGCCCAGGCGGGAGAGGTGCCAGTGGGAGGGGGCGGGGTGGAGTGGGTGGAAGAAGAGTAGAACGCCAGGGAGCGGCGAGGGGGCTTGGAAACCGCGTGGAGGGACGTGGGTGGAGGGGAGGGAGGGAGCGCTCAGGGCAAGGGAAGCAGAGCTGGTACCCAGAGAAAAGGTGACTTAGAACGAATCAGGACGCTGAGAAAGATGTGTCGAGATCAGCAGAGCAAGAGCCGTTAAGAATTAGCGGCGGGGTATGACAAAAACCACTACAATATTGTAAAGTAATTAGCCTCCAACTAATAAAAATAAATGGGAAAAAAAAAAAGAAAGAATTAAGGGCGGCATCAAAGACGAGCGTAAATATGTGTAGGGAAATGGAGAAAAAAACAGGTTACAGGCCATGGCCGAAGAAGGGCCTGAGAGGAACCTGTGGAATCTGGGGAAGGCGAAAAATATCTCTAAATCAAGGACTCGTCTTTACCTCCCTCACTTTCCCTTCAGGTGAGATTGTAAATAAATTCCTCTGTTGGTATTTCCCTGGAGAAAAGCAAGCCAGCGCCACGTGTTTTTAAAATGAGGCGATTTACGCAAGTGAGAATCAGGCCATTGTTTTTGTGCGTTGTAGTTTAGTTATGGACTTGGTGATGCCCTTTCACACCACGTCATGTCAGCTTTTTTTAGAACTTCGGGTAAACAATACATCTTCAAAACAGCATCTGACATACTGTGGAAAGTTAATCATTAGCAAATTCAAGCATGTTCTACACTAAACCCACCTATTGTGCCACATTAAAATCTGAGAGTCCCTTGGACTGCAAGGAGATCCAACCAGTCCACCCTAAAGGAGATCAGTCCTGGGTGTTCATTGGAAAGACTGATACTGAAGCTGAAACTCCAATACTTTGGCCACCTCATGCGAAGAGTTGACTCATTGGATAAGACCTTGATGCTGGGAGGGATTGGGGGCAGGAGAAGGGGATGACAGAGGATGAAATGGCTGAATGGCATCACCGACTAGATGGGCAAGAGTTTGAGTAAACTCCGGGAGTTGGTGATGGACAGGGAGGCCTGGTGTGCTGCAGCCCATGGGGTGGCAAAGAGTCGGACACGACTGAGTGACTGAACTGAACTGAACTGAAAATCTGAATTTTTGAAAAAGTGAATTAGAACAACCATTAATATTATAGAATTATAAAGGATTTTAAAAAATTATACAGAGGTTGACTTTTTTTTTGGAGATTGGCTTTATTTTTAAAAACAGGTGCCCGTGGTGTGTTTTTTAGAATAGACTCAGCAGCAAGGAGTGATAGAAATCAGTAAGTGTTAGAATAAGCAGATCAGTGATCTAGGTTTAATAATATATTCTGTGTATAATTATTTATTGAGGAACCTGATTTCACCAAGGTCCTTGTTCCTCTGCTAGTCTCCACGTCCTATTTCCTCACCCGTGATTTTATTAGGTAATTGGGTGCAGATGATAACATTTTGGTTCCAGTTACCAGCCCCAACTTTTGTGACTTCTACTTTCTAGCTAGAAAAAGAAATATTAGAAGCCACAGAAATTCCTGGCAACATTCTAACAGTGCATCACTGTACACGCCAGCCATCCTTACAACTCACTTGCCTGCACCGTCTTTGACACTGATATAAGATGCCAAACAACTGCTGCCTTTTTTGGGGAGTCACAGAAAATGACCATGTAGTTAAGGAAGCCTGGGAGACTGAACTTGAAGGTTAGACATGAGCCCACTAAATTAGCCACTAGATTAGCCACTTCTCTAAACCAGTTCTGAGTTTTCCTCTCCTTAGTAACTGGAAGGCGGTTGTAAGTCAATTATACTTCAAAAACACTCAAATTCTTTAAAAAAAAAAAAAAAAGAGATCAGAGTTGTGATTACCAAAGGGAGGGTGACAGGAGGAGGAACAGGATGAAGGTGGTCAAAGGAAACAAACTCCCAGTCACAAGTAAGTAAGTATAATTAACACTGCTGCATGTTGGAAAAAGACCCTGATGCTGGGAAAGATTGAGGGCAAGAGGAGAAGGGGGCGACAGAGGATGAGATGGTTGATTGGTATCTTTGACTCAGTGGATGTGAGTTTAAGCAAACGCCAGGAGATAGTGAAGGACAGGGAAGCCTAGCGGTCTGCAGTTCATGGGGTTGCAGAGTTGGACACGACTTGGCAACTGAACAACAAAATGTTGTTTTTTTTGTTTTTTTTTTAACAAAATGTTTTATATGAAAGTTGTTGAAAGTAAATCTTAAGGGTTCTCATCACTAAAGTTTCTTTAAATTTTTAAAAATTTTGGGTCTATATGAGGTGATCAATGTTCACAAAGCTTACTGTGATAATCATTTCATCATGTATGTAAGTTACATCATTATGCTGTACACCTTAAACTCATGCAGTGCTGTATATCAGTTATATCTCAGTCAAATGGAAAAAAAATGTTTCGAAGGTAGCACTGTGTTCAGAGTAACCACTTAGGGATTTAGGTGTGTGACAATATCTGTACCGTGTATCTGAAAGTGAAAGTTGCTCAGTCTTGTCCGACGCTTTGCCACCCCATGGACTATACAATCCATGGAATTCTCCAGACCAGGATACTGGAGTGGGTAGCCTATCCCTTCTCCAGGGGATCTTTCTGGTCCAGGAATTGAACCAGGGTCTCCTGCATTGCAGGTGGATTCTTTACCAACTGAGCTGCCAGGGAAGCTCGCACTGTATGTCTAGATAAGTGAAAAGTATGAGCTGGGAGTGAACCTAGGGAACAGGTTTGGGAGGTCATGCTCAACCTTGAGAGGTGTCTTTCCCAGTCCCTGATACGTAGTATGCAAGAAATTTGGAGAATAATTTCCTCTTGCCTGGTCTCCAGCCTTTTGCATCTCCATTTTGGGGGACCCACTTTGCTGCATTCTCTTCTCAGAGGATTTTTACTCCCTTGAGATGTCTATGTCCCTTTCAGATGCATTCCCTCTCTCTTCACTCTCTTCTGCTGCACTGTCCCATCTGTTCTTTCCCTTGACTTGGATGCATGCAAAGTCGCTTTAGTCGTGTCTGTGTCTGATTCTTTGCAACCCCAAGGACTGTAGCCCTCCAGGCTCCCCTGTCCATGGGATTCTCCAGGCAAGAATATTGGAGTGGGTTGCCAGGCCCTCCTCAAGAGGATCTTCACAACCCAGAGATGGAACCTGTGCCTCCTAAGTTGCCCTGCATTGGCAGGTGGGTTCTTTACCACTAGTGCCACATGGGAAGCCCCCCTCTGACTTGGGCCTAGTATATACTTATCTGTGGGTTTTCACAACTTTATGGCTCTATTCCATGTTATTCATCAGCTAGCTGTGTAACTTGGAACTTTACTTAGAGGATCAGATACTAAATATCTTAGACTTTGTGGGCCATAGAGTCTTTGTCATAACTACTCAGCTCTACTCTTGTAGAATAAAAGCAGCCATCAACAGTATATAAATGAATGAGCATGGCTGGGTACCAGTAAAACCTTACCTATGGGCATTGAAATTTGGATTTTATACAGTCTGTACAAGCCATGAAAGTTTTATTTTTTTTTTCCCCAGCCACTTAAAAATGTAAATATGATTCTTAGTTTGTGGGTGGTACAAAAGGAGGCATTGGATCTCCAAATCTATCATTCCTGAAGAATACTCCTCTTTTTTCTCCTTCTAGTGTTTCTTGTTGACAGAGACAAGCCTGATAGGTAGCAGGAGCTTTTCTACCCTCAGGTGGGCTCCACCCAGGAGGAAGTCTGCCTAAAGCCTCCTCCACCTAGGAGGAAGTCTGCCTAAAGCTACTTATCCTCAGCCCTAGACTTACTACACCAGCTGGGCTTCCTGTTTATGATCAGCTGTTTTAAGAAGGGAGGAAGAACAGGCCCCATTTCCTAAAAGGAAAGGGGTAGGGGGTAAGAATAAAAAAACACTGGCTATATCCTACATACTTTTCTCTGAACCTACATTGGCCGTACCTTTCTGTTAATTTGCAGGAATATGCTATAGTCAGACAGCTAGTTCTTCCCCCAACCCTGAGTCCTTGAGCTAATTATTTATAGATTTCTCATGGCAAATTGGGATGATCAAGGGACTTCCCTGGTGGTCCAGTGGCGCTTCCAGTGCAGGGGGCCTGGGTTCAAGCCCCAATCAGGGAACTAGACCCCACATGCCGCAACTAAAGATCCTGCATGCACAACTAAGACCCAGAGCAGCCAAATAAATAATTTTTAAAAAATGATAATATGAAATTTAAACTATTGTGAATGATGTCACATGATGCGAACCAGGCACTTAATAATGGACTGTAGCTCACCAGGCTCCTTTGTCCAGGGAGATTCTCCAGGTAAGAATACTGGATTGGGTTCCCATTCCCTCCTCCAGGGAATCTTTCTGACCCAGGAATCGAACCCAGGTTTCCTGCATTGCAGACAGATTCTTTACCATCTGAGCCTCCAGGGAAGCCCTCAGTTTGTCAAGAACCACTAACTATTACTATAGAATTGTTCTGAGATGATTTGTTGGAGCTTTTATCCCGTGTAATTGGAAAATCTGTGAAAAGTCTTTAGGTTCTTTTAAAAAATGGGGTTTTAGACTTTAATCCATGACCTGCAGTAGCTTCTTCTTTTTTTTTTTTTCTAATTTTTTTTTTTTTCTTCAGTTCTACCACTTTATTGCTACCAACCCATCTCCCTCCACCCTTGTGCACACATGCTCAGTCATATAACTCCATGGACTGCAGCCCGCCAGGCTCCTCTGTCCATGGACTTTTCCAGGCAAGAATACTGGAGTGGGTTGCCATTTCCTTCTCCTTGCAGTAGCTTCTTTATCTCTGAGCATGTTACTCCACTATGAAATTAAATAGATATATTTGTTTCTTTTTTTTTAATCTGACACTTACATGACACTTAACATACAATGGCACTGTTCTCAGTACTTTACTCATATTAGATGATTTAATTTAATTCTCATAACAAACCTTATGAAGTCGACTCTATTATTGCCTTCATTTTGCAGGTGAGGAAACAGAAGCATAGTGAGGCCAAATAATCATCCCCAAACCACATAATGCAAGAGCTAGGATTCAAACCCAGGATGCCTGGCTCTAGGCTTCATGCTCTTGGCTACACTTGCTTGAAAATAATTTTGTCGTTGTTGTTTTTGGCTGTGCCGCGCAGCTTGTGGGATTTTGGTTTTCTGACCAGGGACTGAATCCAGGTCATAGTGGTGAAAGTGCCGAATCCTAACCACTAGACTGCCAGGGAATTCTCTAAAATAATAATAAAATAGAAATAGGGAACTTTGCCAGCGGTCCAGTGGTTAGGACTTTGCCTTCCAGTGCAGGGGGTACAGGTTTGATCCCTCCTCGGGGAGCTGTAGTCCCACATGTCTCGTGGCCAAAAAACCAAAACATAAACCAGAAACAATATTGTAACAAACTTAATAAATACTTTAAAAAAATAGAAATAGAACGTAAAAACATGTGCATAACCCCAATCCACTTGAATTTAAACTCCATGAAAGCAGGAAATGAGTTCTCTTACCACCACAATATCCCCAGTATCTAAAATTGGACCTGGCAACATGGTAGATCCAAATGAAAGCATAGATGAGTTAATCCAGATCTATATCCCATGGTGGGGTTTTAAGGCTCTTCTTCACTCTTGTTCTCAGTGCCTTGATCTTTTTGTGCTTACTGATAGTATGGAGAAGGAGCTGGCCAGAGAGTACCAAGCTGAGGCTCAAAGCTCCTAAAGGTCCACTTGTCAAGAGTATGAGATTTAAGGGATTATCTTGTTCCTCTTAATTTTGTAAAAACATGTATAAACTTGTTTATTTCCAAGTAGCTTAAAACAACCACTTACATGTAATTGGAATTAAGTTGGATTAAAAAGTCCACCTGGAACTTAATATTTAAAGAATTTAAACTGTGATTATAATCAAAGTAACTCCTTCCCCTCCCCCCATTTGAACACTTAAATAATTATAGGATTATAGCATCAGGCCATCTAAGTCAACACTGCTTGCACACATTTTTGAAATAAGTACATTTTCATTCAACAGATTTGCATCCCACCATGCAAGAAGGACTAAGGGTTTTACACCATGGGATTGTGCAGATTCATGTCCAAGGGAGAAGAACCAAAGAGGATGAGGGAAACAGGACAATAAGAAGGATAAAATACTGCCTGCATCCCTGGGTAGCATTAGCACAAAATAAATGACGTTGGAGGAGGGGAGAAACTGAAGAAAAAAGGGTCAGGAGACTTCTGAGTGATGGAAGTGGTCGCCACGGAGACGGGGCTGATGGTGTACGGTCTACGAAGCACGTCTACACTCTCTGACGTAGCAGCCACCTAAAGAAAAAAAACAGAAAAAAACGCGGGCAGGCGGGGCTCCCCTATGGGGTGGGCACAGACCAGAAAAGATTCTTGGGTTTCTGAGCCCGCCTCATCCAAATATTTCTGTGACTGCCTGACTCATTTTGAGGCTGAAAACAAGAAGTCGAAATGGCCTCAGTTATCATAAGAAAGTTGTGTAAATTAGGGAAGCTGGTTTTTCACAGCACAGGAAGATCACATGGTGCTGGTAAGGCAAACATATGTGGGGGACATAGAACGACAGTGGCTGGAACCCTGTCGCACCTGCTCAGCCCTGGACGAAATCTGTTGACTGCATGGATGTGAACAGTTTTGATGAGGCAGACTCACAGTTCTCAGTTGAGCTCAAAAGAGCTCTGCCTTTATTGTTTCAGAGCTCCTAAAGGCAGAGGAAGAACTCTGCCTTTAGCCCTTCCTTTTGGAGATGTTAAAGGCAATGCTAAAATATTACAGCAAGCACTTGGGTGAGCAAAGGCGAAGATTTTTTGTCTCGTCCAACTGCATCCTGTTTTGAGGATTGACTTTGCTCCTTGCTAAGGTACGCTGGAAATAAGGAGCGCTATTCCCTGCACTCCTGGGGGACTTCGGACTCTTAGCCTCCCCCACTGCTGGGAGGGGGATTAGAGCCCAGGCCTTCCTAAGAGTGGGCGTGAAGCCCTGTGAGAGCAGACAATGCCTGAGGCCTTTACTCCACAGATAGTCAGGGAGGTCCGAACTCTCCTCCCTCTTCCTCCACTCCCAGGGCTTGGCAGCCTTTTTTGGCTGTTTTTCAGTTTTGCACCTTTTTTGAGACTGTGATAAGAGCTGGTGGTCCCCTTCCCCTCAGAAAAGTGTACCGAAATTAATATTTTTATTCACTTTTAGGGGGCTTATGTGTCTGTCTGGTCTGCCTTAGAACTCACTGTGAGTAAACACTACCCAAGAGCTTCAGTCCTGTTCAGAGAGTTCTCAAGGCAAAAATGCTGAAGTGGTTTGCCACTTCAACAGTCTTGAAAGTTGGTGGATGGCATCACGGACTCAATGGACTTTGAGTTTGAGCAAACTCTGGGAGATGGTGAAGGACAGGGAAGCCTGGCATGCTGCAGCCCATGGGGTCATAAAGAGTTGAACACAACTGAACTACTGAAAAACAACAACAAAGAACTTCAATAGCCTTTTTGTTCGTCTGGGACTTAATGGATTTTCTCGAGGAATTAGGCTTACCAGAGTTAGGGAAGCATTCTGCTCAAAGAACACAGACCTTTAATTATGAAATATTGTACTGAAAAGTGACTTGACTTCTGCCCCCATCAATAGGTTGCCACTTGCATATGGTCCTTTGAAAGGGTGGATGTGAGTCAGCGTGAGCACTTTAGTTATCTGTGTTTAGTGGCTGCCTTCCTGTAAGTGAGCCAGGCAGGGGTATCCTGACGATACAGTGTCAGACTAATAGTCATACAGAAAAGGAAGGATGTTTGTAGTTTTAGAGCATTGCTAGAATAACTTAAGGAACTCAAAAAAAGCTCTTTGCTTCCTACAAGCGATAGTCTGGGTACCCTATTGGCACTTGTATAGAAATTGACATTTAAAGTACTTGTTTATAATCCAGCAGTCACATTCCTAGGTATATATCCAAATGAGTTGAAAAGCTGAATCTATACAAAAACCTGCACACAAATATTTATAACAGCTTTGTTTTTTGTTTTTTTTTTTAATTTTTTTATTAGTTGGAGGATAACAGCTTTGTTCTTAACTGCCAAAACTTGGAAGCCACCAAGATGTCCTTCAGTGTTCAGTTCAGTCTCTCAGTCATATCCAACTCTTTGCGACCCCATGGCCTGCAGCACGCCAGGCTTCCCAGTCCATCACCAATTCCCAGAGCTTGCTCAAACTCATGTCCTTCAAGTCGGTGATGCCATTCAACTATCTCATTCTCTGTCATCCCCTTCTCCTGCCTTCAGTCTTTCCCAGCATCAAGGTCTTTTCCAATGAATCAGTTCTTCCCATCAGGTGGCCAAAGTATTGGAGTTTCTGCTTCAGCATCAGTCCTTCCAATGAATATTCAGGACTGATTTCCTTTAGGATTGACTTGTTTAATCTCCTTCCAGTCCAAGGGACTCTCCAGAGTCTTCTCCAACACCACAGTTCAAAACCATCAATTCTTCGGTGCTCAGCTTGCTTTATGGTCCAATATTCACATCTATACATGATTACTGGAAAAACCATAGCTTTGACTAGACGGACTTTTGTCGGCAAAGTAACGTCTCAGCTTTTTAATATGCTGTCTAGGTTGGTCATAGCTTTTCTTCCAAGGTGCAAATGTCTTAATTTCATGGCTGCAATCACCATCTGCAGTGATTTTGGAGCCCAAGAAAATAAAGTCACTGTTTCCATTGTTTCCCCATCTATTTGCCATAAAGTCATGGGACCAGATGCCATGATCTTAGTTTTTTGAATGTTGAGTTTTAAGCCAGCTTTTTCACTCTTCTCTTTCACCCTCGTCAAGAGGCACGTTAGTTCTGCCATAAAGGTGGTATAATCTGTGTATCTGAGGTTATTGATATTTCTCCTGGCAGTGTTGATTCAAGCTTGTGCTTCATTCAGCCTGACATTTCACATGATGTATGCTGCACATAAGTTAAATAAGGGTGACAATATACAGCCTTGATGTACTCCTCTCCCAATCTGGAACCAGTCCGTTGTTCCATGTACAATTAGAACTGTTGCTTCTTGACCTGCATATAGATTTGTCAGGAAATTATGGATACATTTGTCCAAATTTGTAAAATGTACAAAAGCAAGTGAAAGTGAAAAGTGAAAGTGAAGTCGCTCAGTCATGTCCGACTCTTTTCGACCCCGTGAACTATAGCCCACCAGGCTCCCCCGTCCATGGGATTCTCCAGGCAAGAATACTGGAGTGGGTTGCCATTCCCTTCTCCAGGGGATCTTCCCGACCCAGGAATCAAACCCAGGTCTCCTGCATTGCAGACAGACGCTTTAACCTCTGAGCCACCAGGGAAGCCCAAAAGCAAGAGTGAACCCTAATGTAAACTATGGACTTAGGGTGACTGAGGTGTGTCAGTGTATGTTTATCCGTTGTAACAAATGTACACACTAACACAAGAGGCTAATAATAGGAAGCTGAGAAAGTATATGGATCCTTTCTAACCAATGTTTCTATAAACATAACTCTGCTCCCCCAAAATAAAGCCTATTAAGTTAAAAAAAATTTTTTTATTGTCTCTTCACACACACACCCCCTTCCTGGCATGAGACCATAAAGGCAGGAAGTGTATCTTTTGTATCTTTATGTTGCCAAAATCTGGGAAAGGCAAGGAGAGTGTTTTATTGTTAGAGCCCTGCTGTTAATGCCATATCTCAAACTTCACATGTTTAAAACAAAGCTCTTAAGTTGACCTCTGCTCTCCCTGTTTCCCTGACTGAATGAAATGGCAACTCCAGTTCTCCAGTAATCCTGGCCAAAACCCATTCTTGACTCTTTTTTTTTCCTCATGCCCAGCATCTTGGCTGTTAGTTAATCCTGCTGGTTGTACCTTGAAAATATATTTCAAATCCAGTGACTCACTGCCTCCACTGCTACCGCCGTCGTCCAAACCCTCATCATTTCCCACCCGGACCAGTAGCCTCCTAGTCGGTCTTTGATTCCATGCTTGCACGCCTCTCTCATCTTCTCCATTCCACAGCAAATACATTTTTTTTTTTAAATTTTTTTATTAGTTGGAGGCTAATTACTTCACAAACATTTTTTAAAAACACTAATCAACTCTTGTTATGGCTTCACCCAGAAAGCTAAAATGGCTTTGTAGATTCCTGGCTCTTGTCACATTTGTAATACAATCCAGGATCCTCGTCATTGCTTACAGCACCCTTTGTCTTCAGACCCCTGCTTATCTCTCCAGCAGTGTTTCCCTGTCCGCCCTGGCCCTGGTCCACACCACTCACTGCTGCGTGTCCGCGTTTAGCACCATGCCAAGCAAACATCCTTCTCTTGGTATCTCTGTATTTGAAATTCCTTCCTTTTGGAACGCTGTTCTCATAAATGCTCCCAAGGATGAGTCCCTCTTGTCATACAGGTTTCTGTTCAAATGTCATCTCTGCTGACATCTTCCCTCCCTATCCTGTCTTAAATAACCCTCCTCTTCTTTATTACCTCACATTGACTATGTATACTTCTAAGGGCTCCCTTATCATGACCTGACATTATGTTTTGGTTTGTTGGTTTGTTACAGTAGTCTGCCAGGGCTACCTAATAAAATACCACAGTCTACATCAGCAGCATGCGTGAGGGATCTTGGTTCCCTGCCTCAGGGTCGAACCTCTGTCCTGCCCCCCACTTTGGGAGCATGGAGTCTTAACCATTGGACCACCAGGGAAGTCGGTGGCTGGTGCAAATAGCAGAAATCTCTTATCTCAAAGTTCTGGGGTCTGCAATTCCAGGATTAGGACTGGCTTCTCCTGAGACCTCTCTCCCCACAGGTGGCTGCCTCCTTGCTGTGTCCTCACAAGGCCCATGCCCTGTATCACATGCCTGGTGTTTCTTTCTCTTATAAGGAGGTTGGTCATATTTGATTACATCACCTTTTTAATTAATGTTTATTTATTTGATTGCACTGGCTCTTAATTGAAGAATGAGGGATCTTTAGTTGTGGCTTGCAGGATGTAGTTCCCTGACTGGGAATCTAACCCAGGCCCCTCACTTTGGGAGTGCTAAGTCTCATCCACTGGACCAGCAGGGAAGTCCCTACGTCCCTTCTTATGACCTCACTTAAATAACCTCAATAAAGCCCTGTCTCCAAAGACAGACACATTCTAAGGTCCTGGAGGTTAGGGGTTCAACATACGAATTTTAGGAGGACACAGTTCAGTCTGTACAACGCTACCCTGTGGCCCACCAAAATTCATGTCCTTCTCATATGTAAAATACAGGTATCTCCAACCAAGTAGCGAACCACCCCCCAAAATCTTAACCCATTCCAGCATCAATTCCAAGTATTGGGTTGGCCAAAAAGTTCATATGACTTTTTCAAATGAACATCTTGCAAATAAACCCACACAACCTTTTTGGCCAACCCAATCCAAGGTCTCATCTGAAATCTTCTATATCAGGTGTGAGTGAGACTCTAGGTGTGATTCAACCTGAAGTGGAATTCCTCTCCAGCTGTGAACCTATGAAACCAGACACGGTACGTGCTTCCAAAATACACCACAAGATAGACGTGAGATAGTCCCATTCCAAAATGGGAGAAATCAGGGAGAAAGAGGAGGTGAAGAGTCCCAAACAAGTACAAAACCTGGTGAGGTAAATTCCGTTAGATTTTTTTTTCTTTGTTTCTTATTGTAGTAACAAACACCTAACATAAAAGTCACCATCCCAACCACTTTTAGGTGTACAGTTGAGTAGTGTGAAGTGTATTCATGTTGCTGGGAAAGAGGTCTCCAGACATTTTCATCTTGCAAAACTGAAAGTCTACACCTGAAACTAACACAACATTGTCAACTAAAAATTGAAAGTGAAAGTTGCTCAGTCGTGTCCGACTCTTTGCAAACCCATGGACTATACAGTCCATGAAATTCTCCAGGCCAGAATACTGGAGTGGGTAGCCTTTCCCTCCTCCAGGGGTTCTTCCCAACCCAGGGATCAAACCCAAGTCACCTGCACTGCAGGTGGATTCTTTACCAGCTGAGCCACCAAGGGCAGCCCACGAATACTAGAGTGGGTAGCCTATCCCTTCTCCAGTGGATCTTCCTGACTTGGGAATTGAACCAGGGTCTCCTGCATTGCTGGTGGATTCTTTACCAACTGATCTACCGAGGAAGCTCAAGTCCAATAAAATTTAAAAACAAAAACCTGGAACTCTGTATTCATTAAACCACAGGTCCCCTTTCTTCCCCCTCACCAACTACAGGTAACCACCATGCAACTTTCTGTTTCTGTGAGTTTGAAACACTTTAGTTACTTCATTTAAGTACAGTCATAGAGTATTCATCTTTTTTTACTGATATATTTCATTTAGCATAGTGTCCTCAAGGTTCATTCTTATTTAGGATATGCCAGCATTTCCTTCTTTTTTAAGACTGTGTACTATTCCATTGTGGGCTTCCCTGGTAGCTCAGACAGTAAAGAATCCACCTGCAATGTGGGAGACCTGGGTTCGATCCCTGGGTTGGGAAGATCCCCTAAAGGAGGACATGGCAACCCACTCCAGTATTCTTGCCTAGAGAATCCCCCTGGACAGAGGAGCCTGGCGGGCTGTAATCCATGGGGTCTCAGAGAGTCGGACACGACTGAACAACTAAGCACAGCACAGCACTGGTCCATTGTATGTATACACGCAGTTCATTTATCCATGCCTCCATCGATGGACACCTGGGTTGCCTCACCTTTGGCTCCTGTGAATGCTGCTGCTGTGAACATGGGTATGAATGTACTTCTTGGAGCTTTTGCTTTCAGTACTTCGAGTACCTAGAAGTGAGATTACTAGATGGTATGGTAGTTCTGTTTTTAATTTTTTGAGGAATTGCCATACTGTTTTCCATAGCAGTTGCAGTGTTTTTAATTCCTACCAACAGTGCACAACAGTTCCACATCCTCACCAACGCTTGTTATTTTTTTTGTTTAATGTACCCATCTTAGTGAGTGTGAAGAGATACCTCATTATGTTTTCAATTTGCATTTCTCTGATAATTAATGGTGTTTAGCATTTTTTCATACATTTGTGGGCCATTTTCATCTTTGAAGATATGTCTGTTCATGTCCTTTGCCCATATTCTAATCTATTTTAGTATTTTGATATTAATGTATTCTGGATATTAATCCCTTATGAAAAACATGATTTGCAAATATTTCCTCCCGTTCCAGAGGTTGCCTTTTCACTCGGTTACTGTGTCCTTTGATGAGCAAGACTTTTTAAGTTTGATGTGGTCCCATTTGTTTATTTTTGGTTTTGTTGCCTGAACTTTTAGTATCATAGCCATGAAATCAATACTCCATTCCATTTTAAGTCTCCGGAATAAACAATTCTCACTGGCTCAGTGCTCTGACCTCCAGGCCCACCGAGGTGGCCTTGTTGCCCCCTTGGCCCCAGACACAAGCCTGACCCACTGACACTGAAGAGGACTTAGTCTTGCCTTGACGGCCCGCGTGCTCTGGGTCTGTGGGGGCACCAGCAGGTCTCTGGTGTCTTTCCCATGGTATCATCACACATCAGGGTCATTCTTCCCTGGAAGGATAACACATGTTGATAGATCTACTGCCTTATCTGGTAGAATCTTGGAAGTCTCATATCCTTCCTTCAATTTGTCTTAATCTCTTTACCGTTTAGTCTTGTCTGGCAGTGTTTCTGCTGGCTGTCTCTCTGTAACACCATCTCTCTTGCTAGGTTCTGCTGGGATGGATGATGAAACCCAGGAATTTCAACCCTAGTCTCTCTATCAAATGATGTTCCACCCATCCCCTTGGTATCCCCTCCAGAGCAAGCTAGGGGGTTTTTTGTTTGTTTTTTGCAGTATGGATAGGCTAAGAATTTCCCAAATCTTCAATTTCTGGTTCCCTTTTGCTTAACAATTCTTCCTTCAATGTATCTCCCTCCTCTCACATTACTATAAGCAACAACGGAAAATCATATCTTTAACAGTTTGCTTAGAAATCCCCTCAGCTGCTTAAAAAAAAAAGAAAGAAAGAAATCCCCTCAGCTGCACTTCCCTGGTGGTCTAGTGGTTAAGACTTCCCCTTCCAATGCAGGGAATGGGGGTTCAATCCCTGGTCAAGAGCTAAGATTCCCCCCAAACCCAAAACATAACACAGAAACAATATTGTAACAAATTCAATAAAGACTATAAAAACAAAAGAACAAACAGAATCTCCTCAGCTAAATAACTTATTTTGTCACAAATTCTACTTTCCACAAAACAGTAAAACACAATCTAGCCAAGTTCCTTGATACTATTTAACAAGGACCAGCTTTCCTCCAATTTTCAATAGCATGTTCCTCATTTCTGTCTGAGACTTCATCAGAATCCCTTTTAACATTCATATTCCTGCCAACAGTTTTTTCCAGGTGATTTAGGCTTTCTCTCGTGTGTATCTCAAAACTCCTCCAATCTCTACCTGCATTTTCAGGTATTTGTTATAGCAGCACCCCACCTCTTGCTACCAAAATGTGTATTAGTCAGGGTTCTGCAAAGAAACAGAACCAATAAAATGTATAAATACAGGTTTTTCCCAGTCATCCAGGACTAGAGCCTTCCTATGAAACCTTTCATAAGCGGAAATGGCTTAAAACAAAGAAGTAATTACCTTAGGACGCATCTTGCTAACAGGCGCACAAAATAAATCAATATAAAGTGGAGATGCTCAGAGATGTAGTTCAAAGCTGTGGCAGCTTGATGCTGAAATACTGAGTGTAGGTCCTGGGGAACTGGCTTGGCTGTGGCGCTGTCAAAGCTGGGGCCATGTGCTGTCTCTTTAACGACTGGTTGCAAAACAAATGCTTACTTAACACCACTTTCACTTTTCACCTTTTTCCCTAAAAGTGAAAAGCCTCTTCTGACTTCTGTTGGTTAGTGAAAACAGGTACTAATGTAGATCTTTCATGCAAGTGAAGTGGCGTAAAGCAGACTTTCGAGAAGCAGGGGATAGTTGTATATACAAAAAAATTACTTTTGAGAGATTTATTCACGTGATTATCTAAGCTGGAAAGTCCTGAATCTGTAGGGTGGGTTGGCAGGCTGGAGATTGAGGAGAAGCCAGTGCTTCGGTTCAAGTACAAAGACCATCAAGCTGAAACCCAAGAAAGCTGGTGTTGCAGTTGAAGTCAGAGGCTGTCTGCTGGTAGACTCCTCCTCGCTGGGGGCAGGGTTGAGATGGGGAGGAAGGGACCAGTTTTTGGTTCTTTTTTTAAGTCTTCAACTGATTAGACAAGGCCCACCCATTGTGGAGGACAAGTTTTACTCAAAATCTGTCACTTAAATGTAAACCTCATCCAAAAACACCCTCACTGAAACATCCATAATGTCCAACCAGATATCTTGGTATAGTTGGCCAAGCCAGGCCAACACATAAAATTAACCTCTCATAGACCTACTATATTACATTTTAAGCTTTATGAGGACAGGGACTTTGTCTTAGCAACATTTGTACTGCTTGTGCCTGGAACTTCAGCTAGCATACAGTAGGTATTCAATGTACAGCTGATGAAAACTGCATGAATGACTGACTAGATGAATGTCTGCTAGGGCTTTAGAGTTTGTCAGGGTTTTTTTTCACTTGCATTATCTGATTTAATTATCCCAACAGGTCTTTGATCTGGGTCTGATGGCCTCCAGTTAAATACTGAAACTGAGAAATAGCTAAAGTTAAATGACCAGTTGAGATGTCTAACCTCTAGCTCATGTTCCAGACCTGGACTCAGATTTCACTCTTTTGACTCTTAATCCTCTGCTTAATCAGCTACATGCACTGTAATTATTCTCTCACCTTACCTATTTGTCCACTTATTATTAGGTAACAAGAGGAAATTGGTAACTTAATAGTGCCAAGTCTCCACTGGTTGTTAAAAGAGCACACGGTGGGTGAGAGGATATTTGCATTCTTGCTCAAGGCCGCACAGTACGGGCAGGTGTCAGAGAAGGACCTTCTGCTTCAGTGATGAGTGGTCATTTCAGGGGAGTGCTGAGATGCTCAGCCAGGAGAGAGAGCCTCTTTTGTCTCTAATCCTGGAAGGAGACCAGCTATGAAAACACTGGAGAGGGTCTCTGTGGATATAACACAAACCCGGAGGCTTTTCTCTGTGCTGCTTCTCTTGCAGAATTAATCTGGCATGTCACTCCCCGGCTGGGATGGAGTGGCTTGACATGAGAGTCCATCTTGCTACTCAGAACTGCATGCAGTTTTAAGCTTATGAATGGTTTATTTCTGAAATTTTCCATTTAATATCTTTGGTGGGATGCTGGTGGCATTGGGGAGAGTTTGGGGCTGAATTATGTGCAGCTGTTGTGTAAGGTAGTGTGGTTTGTTTGTTTGGTTTTTTTTTTTTTTTTTTTTTTTGGTTTGAATTGTGACATAGACACTCACTTTCCCCTTTTAGTGACCTGGTTCTTCCTTTTTCTTTAGCTCTGCCTTTGTCAACCATAATGATGTTTTAACTTCCTAGCTATTGTTTAGAACATATTCTGACATATCATTATTGATTATTAGCAATAAGTATAATAAACATGATGCTATGCTATGGTAGAGCCAATTCAATTTCTGCCACTTATTAAAAAGTACTTGATCCATAGAGTTCCTTGGTGGTTCAGTGGTTAGGACTCATGCTTTCACAGCGGAGGGTGTAAATTCACTCCTTCACGGGGGAACTAGGATCTTGTAAGCCTTGTGGTGCAGCCAAAAAAGAGGGAAAAAAGATATTTGATACAAAATAAAAATGGCTTGATGTTGGCAACAGGCTTAAAAACATGAAGTTTCTGAAAAAATAGTAGTAAATAAGGGCAATTTGTTCAAAGAAATTTGAAGTATGGTATTAAACAGCAAAGTTCAGTGTTCTTTTCATAAAACATTCTTGCAAATTAATTATTCAATAGATATTAAAAATTGGATTTCATTAAAAAATTGACAAGGAGCAAGCGTTGCTGAATGATTAGGTAAGACTTAAAAGTGAGCTGTGTTGGTAAAGTTGACAGGAGACAAATTAAAAATTTTTAGTTGACGTGGTGGTTTACCAGTAAGAATAAAGAGTTTATGTCCAATGAGTACATTTGCTTTCATATAGAACTTTCTGCCTCTAAAATGAAATTATTTAATTTCTCCAAAAAACTCTAAATACTGAACTATGCCAAAGACTCAGAGGATGATGGAAATGGTATTGGAGAAAGAGATGCAGAAATGAACACAGTTTCTGCTTTCAAGATTGGGGAAAATTGCTTGTATAGGAATTGGTTAAAAAAAAATTAAGATTTTATTCTTTTAGAGCAGTTTTAGGTTTAAAGCAAAATTAAAAGGAAGGCACAGAGATTTTTTTCTATACACTCTCTTCCTCCACAAATGCATAACCTCTCCACTATAAGCATCTCCCACCAGAACTTGTTACAATTAGTGAGAGCACATTGCCACATCACAGTCACCCAAGGTCCAGACTTTACATTAGGGCTCATTCTTGGTCTTGTATGGACTTGGACATGCTAAGGACTTGGGCTTCTATGGACATCATCATTGCAATGTCATACAGAATATTTTCCCTGCACTTAAAAACTTCTGTGCACCAACTATTCATCTCTCTTCTCATCATCCACCCTCAGCCCCTGGCAACCAGTGATCTTTTCACTGTTTCCATGGTTTTGCCTTTTGTCAAACGTCATGGAGCTGGAATTACACAATATGTAGCCTTTTCAGATTGGCTTCTTTATTTTACTGTCATGCATTTAATAATTCTATCTTTTCCTGATTTGATAGCTCATTTCTTTTCAGTGCTGAATAACATTCCATTGTCTGGATATACCACCGTTTGTTTATACCTTCACTTATTGAAGGATATCTTGGTTGCTTCTGAGTTTTGGCAGTTATGAGTAAAGCTACTCTAAACATCTGTGTGCAGGTTTTTGTGTGGACATAATTTTCAACTTCTTTGGGTAAACACCAAGGCGTGAGATTGCTGGATTAGATCGTAAGAGTATGTTTAATTTTGTAAAAAACTACCAAACTGTCTTCCAAAGTGGCTATACCATTTTACATTCTTGCCAGCAGTGAATGAGCATTCCTGTTGCACCACATCCTTGCCAGCAATTCATTTTGTCAGTATTTCAGATTTTGACCATTCTAATGTGTGTGTAGTGGTATCTCATTGTTGTTTTAATTTGCATTTCCCTTATGACATAAAATTGGAGCATCTTTCCAAATGCTTATTTGCCATCAACACATCTTCTTTGATGGGATGTCTGTTCAGGTCTTTGGCCTAATTTTATTTTATTTTATTTTATTTTTTGGCCTAATTTTAATCAGATTGTTTGTTTTATTATTGTTGAGGACTTTTTATGATTAAAGAACATTTATTATGTCCTTACTGTTGAGCTTTCAGAGTTCTTTCTATATTTTGGGCAATGGTCCTTTATCAGATGTGCCTTTGAAAATACTTTTTCTCAATCTGTGATTTATGTACTCCTTCTCTTGACAGTGTTTTTACAGTCAGAAATTTTTAATTTAAAAAAGCAGAAATTTTTAATTTAATAAAGCCAAACTTATCAGTTACCACATTCATGGATTATGCCTTTGGTTTTGTATCTAAAAAGTCATAGAGATAACCAAGGTCATCTGGGTTTTCTCCTCTGTTATCTTCTAACAGTTTTATAGTTTTCTGTTTTACATTTAGACCTATGATCCATTTTGAGTTAGTTTTTGTGAAAGGTGGAAGGTCTGGGCCTGCATTAATGTGTGTGTGTATCCTGCTGTTCTAGCACCATTTGTTGAGGAGGCTGTCTCTGTTCCATTTGTTGCCTTTGTTTCTTTGTCAAAAATCGCTTAACTGTATATATTTATTTGGGTCTCTTTCTGGGCTTTCTATTCCATTCCACTGATCTGTTTGTCTGTTCTTTTATCAGTACCACAATGTCTTGATTTTTGAGACTTTACAGTAAGTTTTTTTTTCTTTAAAATTTTATTTATCTATTTTTTGACTGGGGTAGGTCTTCCTTGTCATGCACAGGCTTTCTCTAGCTGTGGTGAGTGGAGGCTACTCTTCTTTCTGATGCTTGGCCTTCTCATTGCTGTGGTTTTTCTTGCTGTGAAGCACAGGTTCTAGGGCACTCGGGCTTCAGTAGTTGTGGCACCTGGGCTTAGTTGCTCTGTGGCATGCAGAACCTTCCCAGACCAGGGATTGGACCCGTGTGGCCTACATTGATAAGTGAATTCTTAGCCACTGAACCACCAGGGACGTCCCATAGGTATTTTTAAGATATTAGATTGGTGCAAAAGTAATTGCTGTTTTGCATTATTGAACTTGCTGTTTGATATTGGAATAAATTCTTAAATAAATGTGGAATGTTATAATACATCATTTTAATGCACATTATGTTTTTTTGCTAATGACTTACTACTTGCTGTTTATATTTATTTTAGACTATAGAAATGATCTTAAACAAAAAACAAATTCATGTAATTTTTTTTATTTGAATGCACAATGGGTTATAAAGTAGCAGAGACAATTCACAACATCCACAACACATTTAGACCAAGAACTGCTAATGAATGTCAGTGCAGCAGTGGTTCAAAAAGTTTTGAAAGGGAGGTGAGATTGAAGATGAGGAGTGCAGTGGCTGGCCATCAGAAGGTGACAACAACCAATTCAGAGCAATCTTGAAGCTGATCCTCGTAAACTACATGAGAAGTTGCTGAACAATTCAACATTGACCATTCTACAGTCATCAACACTTGAAGCAAACTGGAAAGGTGAAAACCTTCATGAGCAGACCGCACCAAAAAAAAAAAATTGTCATTTTGAAGTGTTGTCTTCTCTTATTCTACACAGCAAGCCATTTCTCGAACAGATTGTAACATGGAACGAAAAGTGGATTGTTTACAGTAACCAGCAATGACCAGCTCAGTGGATGGACTGAGAAAAGGCTCCAAAGCCAAACTTGCACCCAAAAAAAGGTCATGGTCACTGTTTGGTGGTCTGCTGCTGGTCTGATCCACTATAGCCTTGGTGAAACCATTACATCTGAGAAGTATGCTCAGCAAATTAATGAGATGCACCAAAAATTGCAACACCTTCAGCCAGCATTGACCAGCAAAAGGATCCAATTCTCCTCCATGACTACTCCCGACTGCATGTCACACAACCAATATTCAGCAGTTGAGTGAATTGGGCTACGAAGTTTTGCCTCCTCCGCCATATTCAACTGAACTCTTGCGAACTGATTATACTTCTTCAAGCATCTTGACAACTTTTTGCAGAGCAAACACTTTCACAGTCAGCAGGAGGCAGAAAATGCTTTCCAAGAGTTCGTCAAGATCCCAAAGCATTAAAAAAAAAAAAAAAAAAAGATCCCAAAGCATGGATTTTACACTACAGGATGGAACCAACTTATTTCTCATTGGCAAAAATGTGTTGATTGAAATGGTTCCTATTTTGAATTAATAAATGTTTTTGTTCTTAGTTTGTTTTTGTTTTTGTTTTTTCTTTTTTGGCAATAACCGTGCCTTGGATAAACCTCATTGAATACGATACTGCCACTGTGCAAACCTTGAGCCTAGTTATAATGATTTAAAATTCATGGTCCAAAACCACAATTACTTTTTCATCAACTAATAAATTATGTCAGCAAATTTGGAAAACTCAGCAATGGCCACAGCACTGAAAAAGGTCAGTTTTCATTCCAATCCCAAAGAAGGACAGTGCCAAAGAATATTCAAACGACCGCAAAATTTTGCTCATTTTCACATGCGAGCAAATTAATGCTCAAAATCCTTCAAGCTAGGCTTCAGCAGTACATGAACCGAGAACTTCAGATGTTCAAGCTGGATTTAGGAAAGGCACAAGAACCAGAGATCAAATTGCCAACATTTTGGATCATAGAAAAAGCTACAGAATTCCAGAAAAACATCTTCTTCTGTGTCATTGACTACACTAAAGCCTTTGACTGTGTAGATCATAACAACCTGGAAAATTGTTAAAGAGATAGGCATGCCAGACCACCTTAACTGCCTCCTGCGAAACCTGTACACAAGTCAAGAAGCAGCAGTCAGAACCCGACATGAAACAATGAACTGGTTCCAAATTGGGAAAGGAGTACGCTGTATATTGTCACCCTGCTCATTTAACCTGTATGCAGAGTACACCATGAGAAATACAGGGCTGTATGAATCACAAGCTGAAATCAGATTGCCAGGAGAAATATAAACAACCTCAGATATGTAGACGATACCACTCTAATGGCAGAAAGTGAAGAGGAACTAAAGAGCCTCTTGATGAGGGTGAAAGAGGACAGTGAAAAAGCTGGCTTAAAACTCAACATTCAAAAAAACAATGATAATTGCATCTGGTCCCATCACTTCTTGGAAAATAAATGGGGAAAAAATGGAAACAGTGGCAAATTTTATTTTCTTGGCCTCTAAAATCACTGCAGATGGTGACTGCAGACATGAAATTAAAAGGCACTTGCTCCTTGAAAGAAAAGCTATGAGAAACCCAGACAGTGTATTAAAAAGCAGAGACATCACTTTGCTGACAAAGGTCCGTATAGTCAAAGCTTTGGTTTTTCCAGTAGTCATGTATGGATGTGAGAGTTGAACCATAAAGAAGGCTGAGTGAGTAAAAGTCACTCAGTCGTGTCCAACTCTTTGTGACCCCATGGACTGTAGCCAGCCAGGCTCTTCTGTCCATGGAATTCTCCAAGCAAGAGTACTGGAGTGGGTTGCCACTCCCTTCTCCAGGGGATCTTCCCAATCCAGGGATCAAATCCAGGGCTCCCACATTGCAGGCAGATTCTTTATCATCTGAGCCACCAGGGAAGCCCAAAGAAGGCTGAGTGCCAAAGAATTGGTGTTTCAAATTGTGGTGCTGGAGAAGACTCTTGAGAGTCACTTGGACAGCAAGGAGACCAAACCAGTCAAGCCTAAAGGAAATCAACCGTAAATATTCATTGGAAGGATTGATGCTGAAGCTCCAATACTTTGGCTACCTGGTACAAAGGGCTAACTCATTGGGAAAGACCCTGATGCTGGGAAAGGTTGACAGCAGGAGGAGAAAGGGTTGACCAAGGATGAGGTTGACACAACAGACAGACAGGGATGACAGAGGTTGGATGGCATCACCGACTCAATGGATATAAATTTGAGCAAATTCTGGGAGCTAGTGAAGGACAGGGAAGCCTGGCATAATGTGGTCCATGGGGTCACAAAAAGTCAGACACAACTTAGCGACTGAATAACAACAATAGATTATGGCACAAAGAAGCTTATATCTACTTCGATTTTTTATGGAAATGTTTTCAAAGGAGAAGAGACAATAGTTATTTTAGTATGACCAAGAGTTAACCAGTTGGAAATGATATTCAAGATGGAAGAGTACAAAAGAATGAGTCTCCAATAGAAACATGATGTAATAAACTTAATTGTATCTTTCCAAAATTCATGTTGAAGTCTTAACTTCCAGTACCTTAGTTATGATTGTATTAGGAGATATAGCCTTTAAAGAGGTGATTGCATTAAAATGAGGTCCCCAGGGTGGGCCCCAATCCAGTTGTGTTATGGAGTCGAAGCTCAGTCTTCTCTCTTCACGACAAGCCAGTTAACCTGAGAGACAAGGAATATAACTTTATTCAGAGATCCAACTGACAAAGAGGATAGATTTCTGCTTTACTGACTATGCCAAAGCCTTTGACTGTGTGAATCACAATAAACTGTGAACAATTCTGAAAGAAATGAGAATACTAGACCACTTGACCTGCCTCTTGAGAAATCTGTATGCAGATCAGGAAGCAACAGTTAGAACTGGACATGGAACAACAGACTGGTTCTAAATAGGAAAAGGAATACGTCAAAGCTGTATATTGTCACCCTGCTTATTTAACTTATTTGCAGAGTACATCATGAGAAACACTGGGCTGGATGAAGCACAAGCTGGAATCAAGATTGCCAGGAGAAATATCAGTCACCTCAGACATGCAGATGACACCACCCTTATGGCAGAAAGCGGAGAAGAACTAAAGAGCCTCTTGATGAAAGTGAAAGAGGAGAGTGAAAAAGTTGGCTTAAAACTCAACATTCAGAAAACTAAGATCACAGCAACCGGTCCCATCACTTCATGGCAAATAGACGGGGAAACAATGGAAACAGTGACCGACTTTATTTTTTTGGGCTCCAAGATCACTGCAGATGGTGACTGCAGCCATGAAATTAAAAGACCCTTACTGCTTGGAAGGGAAGTTATGACCAACCTAGACAGCATATTAAAAAGCAGAGACATTACTTTGCCAACAAAAGTCCGTCATCTGGTCAAGGCTATGGTTTTTCCAGCAGTCATGTATGGATGTGAGAGTTGGATTATAAAGAAAGCTGAGCACCGAAGAATTGATGCTTTTGAACTGTGCTGTTGGAGAAGACTCTTCAGAGTCCTTGGACTGCAAGGAGATCCAATCAGTCCATCCTAAAAGAGATCAGTCCTGAGTGTTCATTGAAAGGACTGATGTTGAAGCTGAAACTCCAATACTTTGGTCACCTGATGGGAAGAGCTGACTCATTTGAAAAGACCCTGATGCTGGGAAAGATTGAGGGCAGGAGGAGAAGGGGACGACAGAGGATGAGATGGTTGGATGGCATCACCGACTCAATGAACATAAGTTTGAGTAGACTCCAGGAGTTGGTGATGAACAGGGAGGCCTGGTATGCTGCAGCCCATGGGGTTGCAAGGAGTAGGACATGACTGAGAGACTGAACTGAACTGAACTGAGCCATCTTGTTGAATATACAGAAAAGTAGAAGAATATAATAGACTGAAAAGCACTATGAAATGATTCAACATAATTAAGTGAAAGATGCTAAAAAAAAAAAAAGAAAGAAAGTTGCTTCAGTCATGTCTGACTCTTTGTGACCCTGTGGTCTGTAGTCTGCCAAGCGTCTCTGTCCATGGGATTTCCCAGGCGAGAATACTGGGATGGGTTGCCATGCCCTCCTCCAGGGCATCTTCCCAATCCAGGGATCCAACCCATGTCTCTTATGTCTCCTGCATTGACAGGCAGGTTCTTTATGACTAGCACCACCTGGGAAGCCCCAGGGTTCCCTGAGGCAGGCATTTATGTGTGACTATAATAACAAAAGTAATAAATACAAAGAGTAAAGTCAAAGAAAGAGATCCACCATGGAGTCAGAATTGGCTCTTCCCTGCAACAGTTTGACTGATGTTCTTTTTTAAAAATTATATATTTATTTTTGGCTGTGCTGGGTCTTCGTTGCTGCTCATGGGCTTCCTCTAGTTGTGGAGAGTGGGGGTTACTCTCTGAGGTGTGCGGGTTTGTCATTGTGGTGGCTTCTCATTGCAGAGCACAAGCTCTAAGGGTGTGGGCTTCAGTGGTTGCAACTTGAGGACTTTAGGGTTCATGGGTTTCAAAGTTTCAACACATGGGCTCACTAGTTGTGGCTCACAGGCCCTAAAGCATGCAGGCTTCAGTAGTTTTGGCACGTGGGCTTAACTGCTCTGTCATATGTGAAATCTTCCTAGACCAGGGATAGAACCCATGTCCCCTGCATTGGGAGGTGGATTTCTATCCACTGCAGTACCAGGGAAGTCCTGACTGATGGTTTTATAAGAAGAAATTTAAGCCCCAAAACAGTTAGCAATAACACATGCATGCAGGGAGAAGGCTGTATGAGGACAGAGCTAGAAGCTGGCATCTCCCAAGTCAAGGAGAGAAGCCTCAAGAGAAACCAGAACTCTCAACACCCTGATCTTGAACTTCCAGCCTTCAGAACTGCAAGAGAATAAATTTCTGTTGTTTGAGTCACCCATTCTGTGGTGTAACATTATAGCAGCCTGATGTGTGTTTTTCCACACCACCAGGAAATTCTCTAGTTCTCAGCTGACCCTAACTGGGTACTCTACCAATTTAACTGAATTCTGACGCTGTCTACTTGATCATAACATTAGAGCCTGATGACAAAAGTTTGGCCTCTGTGTACCACTGCCTAGTTGAATCTTGGAAACAGAGTTTTGGGTGAAGTAGAAAAGAGTAAAAATAAAAAAATAAAATTTTTTAAAAAGTAGTAGTTTTACTGCTTTGCCAGGCAAAGGGAGGGACACAATAGGTTCGTGCCGCAAAAATGTGTGTCTCAACCCAGGGAGATTTGGTGAAGAGTTTTTAGCAATGGCTCAAGGATGGAGTTGCTGAGAAGGATCAGCATGTGCACAGGGCCTGCATCCCTTTATTTATTTACTTTTAATTTTTTTAAATTTTTTTCTGTGCTGAATCCTTGTTGCTGTGAGTAGACTTTCTCTAGTGGCAATGTGGGGGCTACTCTTCATTGCAGTGCTCAGGTTTCTCATTGCAGTGGCTTCTCTTGTTACAGAGCACAGGTCCTAGCCACGCAGGCTTCAAGTAGTTGCAGCACATAGGCTCAGTAGTTGTAGCTTATCAGCCCTAGAGCACACAGGCTTGTGACGTATGAGCTTTGTTGCCCTAAGGCATGTGGGAATCTTCCTGGACCAGGGATTGAACCTGTGTCCCCTGCATTAGCAAGCAGATTCTTATCCACTGTACCACCAGGGAAGTCCTCTGCATCTTTTTGTGTGGCCTCAGATGGTCTCCTGATGATCTGTGGTTCTTGAGGTTATTAAACTGTGGACTTCTCTCTGGAATAAAGAATACCTCAAGTAGTTAACATCTTCTGTTTATTAGGATTTTCAGAAGAGCTCAGAGATACTGTTTTGTGTGTCTCTTGAGGGAACCAGGATCTTTTCTCAAGGCTGCACTGTTGTTGCTTGCTCCTAGCTTGTCTCTTCATCTCTTCTCTTCCATGTTTGAACCTGCCCTTTGGAACTCAGAGAAGGTCTGGAAATGGTGGACACAGAAAGACTTTCATGGCCAAGAGCCCCACAAGGCCTGCTCAGTTTCAGTCCCACAGATTCAAATCTCAGTCTCACAAGACTGCCCCCACTTCAGCTCCAGTTGAAAGTCTGAGTTGTCACTTGTGCTTCTGATGGACTGGCTGTAAATCAGAGGTTCCTATGAACCCCTCCTTGGGTTCAATCGATGTGCCAGAGAAGCTCACCGAACTCAGAGAACATTTACTTACACTTACCAGTTTATTACAAAAGATAAAAATTATATAATGAAGAGTGTCACCTACAGATTGACACTTAACATCTATCTCTACAAGGATCAAATTATGAGTGGCTGTGGGTGCTGACCTTTAACACCCCCTGAAAGGAGTTCAGGGTGGAAATCAGGAATCAGGCACTCTGTGCTCTGAGGGAAACTAGCAGAACAAGTCTTCAGATAGAAAGATATTTTCAGGAGACTTTATGAGTCCAGTTCTTTCATCTCCTCAGATCTAGAGAAGCACTAAAGTCCTTCCTGGTGCTGTCTGCTCATTGCAGCTAGCAAAAAAAAAAAAAAAGAATATGTGCTTAATTGCATGTACTCCCCCTTCACCAAAATCACATTTATAATGACCTTCTCCCCTACCTCTCCGGAGCAGCTTCTCAGAGTTATTTGAAATGCTGTCTCCCAGGCTAAAGTCCTCACTTTGCCCCAAATAAAACCTAAATTACAACTCTCTTGCTGTGAGGTTTTTTTTCCCTTTTTTTTTTTCCAGTTGAAAATAAGTACATACGTAGGGTAAGGTTTAGAAAGATGTCTCCATGGAACTGGATGGCACCACCTTCTCCAAATATGGATAGGCTCACCAACCCGGAAACTCACTAAATCCCTTGTTCCAGAGTTTTTATAGAGTTTAATCTGTAGTTCCTCCTTTCCGCTTCCGAGAGGTCAGTGCTGTTACTATTCAGTCACTAAGTCGTTTCTGTTTCTTTGATGACTCCATGAACTGCAGCTCCAGTCTCCTCTGTCCTCCAGTATCTCCTGGAGTTCGCTCAAATTCATGTCCATTGAGTCGGTAATTGCTTTCAAACCATCTCATCCTCTGCCGCCCCCTGCTCCTTTTGCCTTCAGTCTGTCCCAGCATCAGAGTCTTTTCCAGTGAGTCAGCTCTTCTCATCAGGTGGCCAAAGTATTGGAGCTTCAGCTTCAGCAACATTCCAATATATATTTTGGGTTGATTTCTTTTAGAATTGACTGGTTTAATCTCCTTGCAGCCCAAGAGGTCAGTGGCTAGTGCTAAAAGTGTTAGTCCCCTAACCATTGGTCTCTCTGGTGACCAGCTCCATCCTTAGGCTATCTGAGGGCCACGGATTTGAATCACTTCATGTGTATAAATTTAGGTGTGGCCCAAAGGGTTCCTTATGAATAACAGACATTCCTACCACTCAGGAAATTCCAAGGGTTTTAGGACATTTTTATGCCAGACATGGAGACAAAGACCACAAACATTTCTCATTAAATCACCCAGTCTTAGCAAACAAATAGAGATGATTTATTTGAATACTTGTAAGTAGTTAGGTATAGTTGAAACATAAAGGTATATGTGGAAGAATAGTAGAAATAAGACTGAGTGACATAAGGAGAGGGAACATATGTGATTCTGAAAAGCAAAGACTTTGGAGCTTGACTCTAGGTTCAAATCTGGTCAATAACATGTGCCGACCATGTATGTCAGCCTAAGCAAGTTATTTTCTCATTTAACAAAATGAATTATTTGTGTCCCATCAGAGTTATTAGTAGATAATGCATATTAACTGATATGGTAACTGTTTTCCAAAAGAGTTCAAAATGCAGTACTTGGGTGCAATCTCAAAAACAACATAATGATCTCTGCTCATTTCCAAGGCAAACCATTCAATATCACAGTAATCCAAGTCCATGCCCCAACCAGTAATGCTGAAGAAGCTGAAGTTAAATGGTTCTATGAAGAACTATGAAACCTTCTAGAACTAACACCCAAAAAAGATGTCCTTTTCATCATAGGGGACTGGAATGCAAACGTAGGAAGTCAAGAGATGTCTGGAGTAACAGGCAAGTTTGGTCTTGGAGTACAGAAAGGAGCAGGGCAAAGGCTAACAGTTTTTCCAAGAGAACACACTGGTCATAGTAAACACCCTTTTCCAACAACACAAGAGATGACTCTACACATGGACATCAACAAATGGTGAATACTGAAATCAGATTGGTTATATTCTTTGCTGCCAAAGATGGAGAAGCTCTATACAGTCAGCAAAAACAAGACTGGGAGCTGACTGTGGCTCAGATCATGAGCTCCTTATTGCCAAATTCAGACTTAAATTGAAGAAAGTAGGGAAAACCACTGGACCATTCAGGTATGACCTAAATCAAATCCCTTATGATTATACAATGGATATGACAAATAAATTCAAGGGATTAGATCTGATAGACAGAGTGCCTGAAGAACTATGGACAGAGGTTCGTGACATTGTACAGAAGGCAGTGATCAAGACCATCCCCAAGAAAAGAAATGCAAAAAGGCAAAATAGTTGTCTGAGGAGGCCTTACAAATAGCTGAGAAAAGAAGAGAAGCTAAAGGTAAAGGAGAAAAAGGAAGATATACTCATCTGAATGCAGAGTTGCAAAGAATAACAAGGAGAGACAAGAAAGCTTTCCTCAGTGATCAGTGCAAAGAAATAGAGGAAAACACTAGAATGGGAAAGACTAGCAATCTCTTCAAGAAAATTAGAGATACCAAGGGAACATTTCATGCAAAGATGGACATAATAAAGGACAGAAATGGTATGGACCTAACAGAAGCAGAAGATATTAAGAAGAGGTGGCAAGAATACACAGAAGAACTATACAAAAAAGATCTTCATAACCCAGATAAACGATGGTGTGATCACTCACCTAGAGCCAGACATCCTGGAATTCAAAGTCAAGTGGGCCTTAGGAAGCATCACTACAAACAAAGCTAGTGGAGGTGATGGAATTCCAGTTGAGCTTTTTCAAATCTGAAAGATGATGCTGTGAAAGTGCTGCACTAAATATGCCAGCAAATTTGGAAAATTCAGCAGTAGCCACAGGACTGGAAAAGGTCAGTTTTCATTCCAGTCCCTAAGAAAGGCAATGCCAAAGAATGCCCCAACTACTGCACAATTGCACTCACCTCACAAGCTAGTAATAATCAAAATTCTCTCCAAGCCAGGCTTCAACAGTACATGAATGAATCATGAACTTCCAGATGTTCAAGCTGGATTTAGAAAAGGCAGAGAAACCAGAGATCAAATTGCCAACATCTGTTGGATTATCAAAAAAGCAAGAGAGTTCCAGAAAAACATCTATTTCTGCTTTACTGACTATGCCAAAGCCTTTGACTATGTGAATCACGACAAACTGTGGAAAATTCTTCAAGAGATGGGAATACCAGACCACCTGACCTGCCTCTTGAGAAATCTGTATGCAGGTCAGGAAGCAACAGTTAGAACTGGACATGGAACAACAGACTGGTTCCAAATAGGAAAAGGAATACGTCAAGGCTGTATATTGTCACCCTGCTTATTTAACTTATATGCAGAGTACATCATGAGAAACACTGGGCTGGATGAAGCACAAGCTGGAATTAAGATTGCCGGGAGAAATATCAATAACCTAAGATATGCAAAGGAAACCGCCCTTATAGCAGAAAGTGAAGAAGAACTAAAGAGCCTCTTGATGAAAGTGAAAGAGGAGAGTGAAAAAGTTGGCTTAAAACTCAACATTCAGAAAACTAAGATCATGGCATCTGGTCCCATCACTTCATGGCAAATGACGGGAAAACAGTGGAAACAGTGACAGTTAATTTTGGGGGGCTCCAAAATACTGCAGATGATGACTGCAGCCATGAAATTAAAAGACGCTTACTCCTTGGAAGAAAAACTGTGACCAACCTAGAGACAGAATATTAAAAAGCAGAAACATTTCTTTGCCAACATAAGTCTAGTCAAGGCTGTGGTTTTTCCAGTAATCATGTATGGATGTGAGAGTTGGACTATAAAGAAAGCTGAGCACAGAAGAATTGATGCTTTTGAACTGTGGTGTTAGAGAAGACTCTTGAGAGTCCCTTGGACTGCAAGGAGATCCAACCAGCCCATCCTAAAGGAAATCAGTCCTGAATATTCATTGGAAGGACTGATGTTGAAGCTGAAACTCCAATACTTTGGCAACCTGATGCAAAGAGCTGACTCATTTGAAAAGACCCTGATGTTGGGAAAGATTGATGAAGGCAGGAGGAGCAGGGGACAACAGAGGATGAGATGGTTGGATGACACCACTGACTCAGTGGACATGAGTTTGAGTAAACTCCGAGAGTTGGTGATGGACAGGGAGGCCTGGCATGCAGGAGTCCATGGGGTCGCAAAGAGTCGGACACGACTGAGCGACTGAACTGAAGTAAACTGAGGGCATATTATGTTAAATAAAGTATAATTTTAAAGGGGGCCACTTATTTTTTTCATTTTTTATATGTGGCTACTGGAAAATTTTTAATTTCATATGTGATTCACATTATATTCCTGATAGCACTGATTTAGACTTTATTCAATAACTTGTTGAAGTGACTTGATTAGGAGATGATGTGATTATATTTTGGTTTGTGTGCATGCTAGTCTCTGTGTGAAGCTAAGTCACTTCAGTCGTGTCCGACATTTTTTATTTAAGGTAATTCATCTAGCACTGGCATGTGATAGATTAACTTTTGAAGAGAGTGAAGGAGCAGAAGAAAATAGTAAGGATCTGGGAGATGGGATTAGGTCCTTCAGAATCAATTGGAATGATGAATGGTTGAAACCCTGTTTAGACAGGAAAGTCAACATTTCTCAAATTTTTTCTTTCTTCACCCTGAGAGTTTTATTTTCTACTCTGAAAATAAGTGGTGTTTTAAGATTCACAATCAACTCTATCTAAACCTAGCCTAATAAAAGAAGATTAATAAATAACATCCTGTGCAAAAGTTGTTCTTTAGGAAGAATATTACAAATACTAGCAAAGAGTATAATTAACTTCGGATATCTTCAAAGCAGTTGCTAGCTTTTTTGTTGCGCCTTGAAATACCATTTACATTGTTTTCTTGAAGAGGTAGTTTTCCCTGTCTTTATCTTGACAAGGTAAATGTGTTTACAGCCCTTTGTTTCTAGGCTTTAGGATTTGGGATCTGTTTGTTTTCCTGCTTGGTTATCACATTTCCAAACATCTTCCCACAAAGGAACCCGAAACAGGGATTGAGATTCTCGGTGGCAAATACCTGCATTTGGATCTAAGAGATTTCAGGTCATGATCCCCATTCTTCTAAGCTGACCTCCCTTAAACCATTAAGCAGGGATTTCATGCCAATTCCTCCCCAACGGATTCCATTTTTAAATTTATCCACCCCATTGCCTCCTCCTGTTTTCAATAAAGATGGAAGAACATCACACAGGAATTAAATGACACAGGAGACCCACTGTAGGACAGTTTTCTGGCCTCCCTGGCTTACTTCCTGGAGGCTGGTTGCCTGAGCTGTGGCTCCTGACTGCATGGAGCTTGGAAGCTAGTGCGGCCTGCTTCCAAAGTGCCCCCAAGACCCCAGCCCCCCCACAACCAATCTCCCCAACACATCAGCAAACAGTCATCTTGAGCAACTGTTATCTGTGGCCGAGGATGAAGATTGCCTAACTGGGAGGTCCCTGTCCCCTTGGGGACAAGTCAGGTTCCTGATCTGGTTTCTGAGAAACCCACTTGCTCAAGGAGCATTGTCTCAACATGCTCAGCCTAGTCTTAAATTCTTGAGATCCCGTTGAATTCGTTTTTACCGTTTAAAAATACCATTTAAGAAAAGAGTTTTCTCTGTCCCTCTCAGCCACTTAGCCACTTTTTTAAAGGCAGTTTGAGTGTAGCCACTGCAAGCAGGTTTCAGATCTCCCTCCCTTTCATCCTCCCTCCTCTTCTAGCAAGAAGGAAAAACCTACAGATTTCAAACATCTAAAGCTTGACCCTGGGAATTGTTACACTACCCTGATTTTACACAAATCATTTGAGACAGATATAATTCTAGGCCTTTACAATGATTTCATCTGTCCTTTCATTAAATATGGGGAAAATAAATCTTCTGGAATCACATTGTAGCCTGCTCTGAGTGGATGAAGGGGTCCGAAAGACCTACTTTTTTCTTTCACTGGTGCCATTTTCTCTTGCAAAACAGTAAAGAAAAAATCATTCTAAAGCAAAGGAAAATGAGAAATAAAAGACAAAGTGATTTACAGCCAAGAATGACATGGTGAGGGAATTCCCTGGTTAGGACTCTGCGCTTTCACTGCTGAAGGTACGGGTTCAATCGCTGGTCAAGGAGCTAGGATCCCACAAGCTGTGCGGCCAAAAAAAAAAGAATGATATTCTGACACAAATAATAAATAAAAATCAAAGATTCAAAAAGAATGAAGAAAAAGACGCGCATCTCTGTGTGAACCTTCAGGGTCCAGCCTCCAGCCTCCTGGTGCCGATGAGCACGTAGGAGGCTGGCAGGACTGAGGAGGGACTGAGGACCCAAACTGCTTATTTTAGTACATTTAAAATTGAAGCAGTTGAAAATATTTTCCCATCAAACACAGCTTTGTTGTTTTGATTAGAACGACTTATTACTGTAGTTGTAGAAAACAGAGTCTACGATGGAGATGTGTTGTAAACGAAATGTATACACTGGATTTCAAAGACCGACTAGGAAGAAAAAAGTAAACTATCTTAATATATATTAATATATGTACATAAATTATTTGTTCAAATAGTATTATTTTGGCTATCAGGTCAAATAAAATAATTATGAAAATCAATTCTTCTTTCTAATGTTTTTCTTTTAAAAATGTTAATGTGGTCACTTAGAAAACTTATATAAATGAGTTAGATTGAATTTCTGCTGGCAGTGCTGCCATACAGGATATTCTTTGTCCTTAGGCTGCTAAACTCAGTTGCTGTGGTAACTAAAGGGGCCTCCTGGCTCAGGGTTTCCTGGAATACAGGGGGGTGACGCGGGGGAGGGGAGGGAGGACTTATGGGAAGGTTTTTTTGGAAGTCACGTTTCACTCATCGCCAGTTTTCTCCACTAACAACCAGACTGAATAATACCTTCATTTAGTGGTGATAATTTTGTAACGTATATAAATATCAAATCATGTGTGACTGTGTTCCCTTCTCTGTCCACCTGAAACTATCATAACATTGTTAATCAGCTATACTCCAATATAGAAGAAAAAGTTTAAAAAAAAAAAAACATAAAAAACTTTTACTCCCCCAAAATAATAATAAATACTGAGTCAGTATGTTGTACACCTAAAACTAATATAAAAATGTCAGTCAGTTATACTTCAGTTTTGTTTTGTTTTGTTTTTTTTAATCCTCATTTAAGGACAGACCACATGATGTGGTTTGTTTAAGGCCCAGTAGTACCAGTTTGGATTCCAGGCACCCAATCAAAACCCCAAAGGAGGATGCGCTATCATCAGTGACTCCTCCAGCCAAATTCAACCTCTTCACCTGCTTCTGCCACCCCACCCCCTCTTCCCCTGCTGGGGTTGCTAGGCTACAGATTGATAGGCATTGGGAACTTGACTATTGATAATTTCCCGCCATTAAAGGCCTCATATAATTGCTCACCCAACTCTTTAACTACAACTAGACTGAAGTGGGAGCCACTTCTCTGGCCTTTTATTTTCCTTCATCTTCCTCTGCTCTCATTTTCCTTCTATCTTTTTCCTCCTCATTTGGCTCACTTCTCTTGTATGGCTTGGAAACCAGATGTGTAGCTCACACTTTTCTCTCACAGCCCAGAAGGAATAGGACATAGGCAGTTCTCTCCAGTGGTATAAGAAGCAGTTGCCCTGGTCCCTCTTGAATGTTTTAAGTGGAAGAGGGGGAGCACCGTTGACTGCTGAGGGCCTGGACTTTTTGATCCTCTCTACTGATGAATCCCCAACTTCTTTCTGATACACAGTTTGTGCTCTGCAGATAAAACACATGTTTCGTGGAACCTTACAATTGTTCTCTCTCTAGAAGCCGTCAGCATGAGACTAGGGGCAAAACGCTGCAGAGTGAGTAGGATTCAGCTGGGTGGGAAGCTGGTGAACGGCATTTACAGGAGTTTGGATTGTGTCCCAGGCCAGCTGATTCTCTGCTTCCTGGAACCCAGGAAGAGTTGGTTTGGCTCCTGGATATTCAGGTTTTCTCCCAGGAGAGACTATGCTAAGTCAGAGGACAAGTGGAGCCAAAATCGCTTCCAATTCTTCCTTCCTTGGCTTTCCTTCTCTCAGACTGTCCTTCCCTCCCCTCCAAGGCTGTAGACACAGCCTGAAATCAAACAGCAGCTGATAAAGTCATAGGATTATGAATGTCTTCTGTTTACATCCAACGACCTTTGCCAAATATGGATAGCCTTTATTCTCATCTTTTTACAGATTGAATCAATTCTGAACACTTGCGAGAGCAAAAAATAAAGTGTATGTGCCCTCCCTCTAAGCGTTTCTCGGAGCATTTTGTCTGTGAAACAAGGAGGAGAAGCTTAAAAAAAAAAAAATTGAGTAGGGTGGGGGCAGGATGTGGTTTCGAAAAGGGGTTGGGGGTGTTGCCTAGGGAGGGGGCCGTGTTTGAGGTCCACACGTCTGAGGAGCTCAAAAGATTGGAGGCGGGTAGGGTGGGGCTGGGGGCTTGTCTGCCGGGCTCCGCCCTCTCAGAAGCTTATATAGGCGCGTGAGCTATAGGCTCGCTACTGAGAACCTGGAGGAGGAAAACTTGCCGCCGAGAGAGGACATTTTGGAGGTTTTGCCGCCTGGAAGAGGGGTCTCTGGAGTCCCACTCCTAGATCTTTATCGAAGAATTGAAGAGAATTAAATTGGGGCCATGGGGACCACGAAGGTAAGAGCGATACGGTTACTGGCTCTTTTTGCCGGCTTGGGATGCACTCGGAAAGGCAAGCCGTGCCGGCGTTGGCTGAGCTGTTACGCGGAGTCACCTAGCAATCTGGAAGCCTTTCCCATTGCTCTCCCAGCCTGCGGGGCCGCACTTCCACAGTTCTTTTCGGATGTCATGTCCTATAAAGGATTTATCCCAGTTCCATTCACCTTCTTGGGGTGGGAAAAGTCACCTGGAGAAGTTGTGCTTGTATAGCACACATGAGTGTGTGTTTTTTTTTCTTTAATACAATTACATGCTTTTGAGGATGTGAAGTTGAGTGTTCAGGGGACCGGGGGCGGTATGGTGGTGTTGATGCTTTAGACCTTGAAAAGACCTGAGGGTGTTTTGGGAGTGCCGGGTCGGTGCCCAGCCATCATCTGTTCTATGACTTATGGGATTCCCTGGATTACCTGAAGAGAGAATTCCATGCTTGTGAGCGCACAGTATATTAATATATTATTGTGTGTTGTGGATGCGGTATTTGTAGGGAGAAAGGCATTTTCACTAAGGTAATTTATCTGAAAATAAAAGATGAGCGAAGGGATGAAAAAGTGGGAAGGCCCTCAAGGAGTATAAATGATGAGAGAAAATAAGAGGTTTCTACTAAAAGGAGTGGATGAAACAGAAAGCGCTGCCCCTGAGGGCCTCGGGGATACTTAGATGCTGGTGGAGGCAAGGTCAATTTGGGGAACTGTTAACTCCAGGCCTGCCACTGCCTGACTTGAAAGGGAAGGAGTTTAAGATGAGAAAGGGTTCTCGGGGGCGGGGAGCTCTCAGGCATAAAAATGGAGCTCTCTTGGGGTAGAAATTAAGATCACACCTACTAGAATTATCCCCGACAAGGTGAGTGATGACTGGGTTGATTTCAGCACAGCCCCCTCACAAAATGTCTCCATTTTGGATTGGGAGTCAGCTTTTTCTCGCCCCCTGGTGGGTGGGTGGGGAATAGCAGTACCTCTTCAAGTGAACGGGAAGAATTTCAGATGGGACCAAAGGTACGGTGGTACGGTGGGTGGATCCTGCAGATTCTGTGACCCAGAGTTTCAAGCAGCCTGGTGATGACGACATATCACTAGCACTCGTGCCTTTGTGGAATTTGGGGTGCGGGTGAGCCTACACTGGCTCTAGCTGTTCGCAGAATAATCTGTTCTCAGCAATCCTAAGGCTTTTCAGTCTGCCTCAGTTTTTTCTATCCCTGAGCACAATTCTGTGATTGCCTGGGGATTTGCCTGGGGCAGCTGTTAGGATACTTCCAAACGGACTAACCACAGTTCTCCTAACTTGTCCCTTCTCAAATTTTCTTGCCAGAATTTCCCTAGGTTTACTCTTCATGCTCATCTATATCACCGTATAAGCTCTTCAGTTCTTTTGTGTTCCTTATTCACTACCTAAATGGTTGTTGTTTTCATACCACCAACCGGCTGAGTTCTAGTACATACATCTTCTCTTTTATTTTCTTTAATTTTATCTTCATGGTATTTCTCTTTTTTAAATTATGAAAGTATAACACATTTACAGGAGACTTGGCAAATACAGAACAAAGTTACGTATAGTTCCACTGTATATTACAATTTTTTAAGTAGATATATCAAGATTTTTAGTTGGAATTTTCAATGTCAAACTCAAAAATTAATAGAGTGAATACACAGAAAAGTAGAAGAATGTGGTAGACCTGAAAAGCACTATGAACCAATTCAACCTAATTAAGATTTATACCATTTTCAGACAGCAGCAGAATACAAATTCAAGTTCCCAGAGACTATAAACTGGGAGGCACTGGAACATATCCAGGGACATAAAACAAGGTGCAAAAATTTCATGATGCGTTCTCCTTAATAAGAGCCAGTCATGGATCAAGGCTTTTAAGGAATGTTCTTCTCTACCCTCCCCCCAGGTCACCGCACCTCTGATCTTCGCCATCTCAGTTGCTACCATAGGCTCTTTCCAGTATGGCTACAACACTGGAGTCATCAATGCTCCTGAGGCGGTGAGTGCCAGGCAACAAGAGTTTGAGTTTGGAGTGGGGAAAGTATCCCTTTAGGTAGGGTTTCCAGAGTTATCATGCTTAGACAGACTTGGTAGCTCACTTGGCTAAGACTGAGATGGGGCATGATATTGGTGGGGATCTAATTGAATCATTGATCAAAGCAAGAGGCTCAGGGGCTCCCTGCACCCTGGACTGGGCCGGTTCATCCTCTCACCCTCTGGTGACACACTTCCCTTATTGTCCCCTAGAGGTTGGTTGCAAAGTTGGGGTACAGGGGGGGCAGTGTGAGGTCATCCCTGAACAGAAGTACATCAGTACTACTACCTACTGGCCTTTTCAGGACAACTAAGTTATTCTTTTCAGATCTGGTAACATGAACTCCAGTGTTACCTGTCTCTTCCATTGCCATCTATTTATTCCCTCAACTCTCTACCTAGAAAGTAACTGGAACACTGTTCTCTTAGGGAGGGGAAGATCCTGAGTGTTTGTCTCTTTTCTCATCCAACTGTAATGGTCTTTTCTCCCACCACCCATTTTAATTGGCAGATCATAAAAGACTTTCTCAATTACACTTTGGAAGAGCGGTCAGAAACCCCCCCGTCCAGCGTGCTCCTCACATCCCTGTGGTCCTTGTCCGTGGCCATCTTCTCCGTGGGTGGTATGATTGGTTCCTTCTCCGTGGGACTCTTTGTCAACCGATTTGGCAGGTATTGACCAGAAACTGTGCAAGGAAGGGGGCTATAGTGGTTGCACTGAAGATAAGCACTGAGGCTTAGAGCAGGGAGGTGATGGTGCATTTGAATGGAAAGCATGTCACATTCCCATCAAGGGAAAACCAATTCCACAGACCAGTCTCCATCCCCCTCCCCCGCCCCCCAGCCACATTCAGGCCTAATGATGAGTCTGGGGTTGAGTGGGACAATTTTAATTTCTAGCAAATTTCTAGCTGATGGATGCTGTTAGTTTGTAGACAACTTTGAGAACAAATGGCCTTAAAGTGCTTGCTAAAATCCTACCCTATAGCTAGGATGTAGAGGAGAAAATCTGCAATAAGTTCTCTAGGTGAGTCTTATGTAGGCTGAGGTGTAGGAACCGTTAGTCCTGATTATCCCAATCTGATATGTTCTGATACTAGAAAGTGGAAAAGTTAGACCAAAAGCTTTATGAGCCTGGAGAATGGTAGAGTGACTAGGAAAGAAGGGGAGAGGTGGACTGTTTTGCAAATTTCCCTTATCTTTGTTTAATCTTCCAGGCGCAATTCAATGCTTATTGTCAACCTGTTGGCCATAGCTGGTGGCTGCCTTATGGGATTCTGCAAAATAGCACAGTCAGTTGAAATGCTGATCTTGGGTCGACTGATTATCGGCCTCTTCTGTGGACTCTGCACAGGATTCGTGCCCATGTACATTGGAGAGATCTCCCCTACTGCCCTGCGGGGCGCCTTTGGTACTCTCAACCAGCTGGGCATCGTTATCGGAATTCTGGTGGCCCAGGTACTCTAGAACTTATTGAGTGTTCATTCATGGCTCGTTAAATGAATTTACACAGATAAAGTCACCAAAAAAAATGTGTGGCACAGGGAACTATATTCAATAATCTATGATAAACACAATGGAAAATAATATTTTTAAAAAGTTCTGTATATATATCTGTATAACTGAATCACTTTGCTGTACATCGGTACTTAAATCAACCATGCTTCAATTTTTACAAACAAAAAATGTCTGGCACTTATTCAACTACATATGTTTCAGATATTAGTATTATTAGAGCTCATAGATGGCTAAGGAAACATTTAGGGTAGAAAAAGAAAAAGCTATCTTTCCCGGTGATAGAAGGCCAGATGATTTTCTGAACTATTTTTTTTTTTTTTTTAATCAATTTGTGGCTTCCCTGATGGCTCAGTGGATAAAGAATCCACCTGCAATGCAGGAGACACAGGAGACTCCAGTTTGACCCCTGGATTGGGAAGCTTCCCTGGAGGAGGAAATGACAACCCACTCCAGTATTCTTGCCTGGAGAATCCCATGGATAGAGGAGCCTGGGGGGCTACAGTCCAAAGGGTCACAACAAGTCAGACATGACTGAGCAACTAAGCATATGGCCTATAAAGTATGGAATTTTTAGTATTGTCTTTGGTTTCTAGATCTTTGGTCTAAAAGTCATCTTGGGGACTGAAGATCTCTGGCCTCTGCTCCTGGGCTTCACCATCTTACCAGCCATCATCCAGTGTGCTGCCCTTCCATTTTGCCCTGAAAGTCCTAGATTCTTGCTCATTAACAGAAAGGAGGAGGAGAAGGCAAAGGACAGTGAGTATCCTTCATGCTTTCACTATAGGAACCTCAGGACTGTGGTTTGTTTTAAGATGAGGGTTTTGGATCTGGTTCTTGTCATCTCCTTTCCCTGCCCTCTAAAACCTGAGCAGAAAATTGTCTGATTACTCTGAAGTCACATGGGGTGAGGGATGAGAAGGCAAGTTAAGGCCAGACACAGGACTCCTCAGAGTGGTGTTTTCCCAGCTGTCTCATGGGTGTAAGGCATTAGCCAGTACCTTATCTATGACCTCTCCTCTTCCCCAGTCCTCCAGAAACTCTGGGGCACCGAGGACGTGGCTCAGGACATCCAGGAGATGAAGGATGAGAGTATGCGGATGTCGCAGGAGAAGCACGTCACAGTGCTAGAGCTCTTCCGCGCCCCCAACTACCGGCAACCCATCATTATCTCCATCATGCTCCAGCTCTCCCAGCAGCTCTCTGGGATCAATGCGGTAAGTGTCCATTCGGGGCAGATGTGTCCTACACATTTCACTGGAATCACCTGACCAGCTTCCCTGAGACTCAGTGGTGAAGAATCACCTGCCAATTCAGGAAAAATGAGTGTTCGATCCCTGGGTCAGGAAGATTTCCTGGAGGAGGAAGTGGCAACCCACTCCAGTATTCTTGCCTGGAAAATCCCATGGACAGAGGAGCCTGGTGGGCTACAGTCCATGGCATCACAAAGATTCGGACATGACTTAGTGACTAAACAACAACACACCTGAACAGAGGCGAATCGCACTGGCCACTGCTCACCTTCTGACATACCCAGGGTCTCTCACAATGTTTGCCTGGTATTGGTTTCTCAGAAAATGCACATTATCCAGGTTTAGACTTGCCTTTGTATTTATCTTCTAAAGTTATGTCTATAATACACGTTTGTGTGGCAAGATGAGAGAATGAAAAATTTCTCACCCTTAGTCTTAGAACTTGTTGTGAACATTTGTCCTCGTCCAGATTTCTTTTAACATTATGGAGTATCACAATTTATCTAATTTTTATTCATCCTCAGTTTTGGACTGCTTTTTTTCTTTTTTGACTGTGCCTCTCAGCTTGCAGGATCTTACTTCTCCAACAGGGGATCAAACCCGTCCCCCCTGCATTGGAAGTGAGGAGTTACCAGGCACCACAGTGAAACTGCGAAGTCCTGGTCACTGGACCACCAGGGAATTCCCAGCCACTCATTTTTTAAATATCCAGTTCTCTTTAACTCTGATCTGTCTTGGATGATGTCATCAATGATAACATAGGCCATGTAATCCAAGCAGATCTGAGAACTGACATACCTTGGGGTTTTTTTCCCAGGACTTGACAACCTGAAATCAGTGCAAAGCCCTAGGGAGCAATTAGGAGGTGTGTGGGTACCCAGACAGAGCTGGTCTTACCATTGTGTATATTTTTTCAACTTAGACTAGTGACTGTGATTGTTTAACGTGTGGGGCTAAATGGAAGCTAGCATCGGGCAGGTAGCCATGGTATTCTGTGCAAAAGTCTAGTTCCTTCTTTTTGAGTCCTGGGTGTGAGCAGAGAAGGTATTCCTACATCTCTGTCCTTTTGCAGATAAAATATTTGGATATATTTGGATATGGAGAACACTCCAGACCTCTCCAAGTACCAATTCATGAGCTGAGGATTTGCCATCATAATATGATCAGTGTGATCAAACCATTTTATGACAAGGCAATTTTGCAAAAAATACATAACTTAAAATAGTAAGTTGGTCCTTAGCCTCTCTCCCTAATGCACCACAAGGAAACTCGTGTTTGTGCTTCCCCTGAGGGAATAGAGGCTGTTATATTAGAACCTGGGAGGGAAGATAGTCTGAAAAGTCCTCTTGGGTGGTTCCGATGGATCTCAGTCTCAAATTTCCTCATTTCAAAAAACACTAATAAAATGTACATTTAAGACTTTCCAGAACAGTGAGACTGGGACTAGAGGGAGGTGTCCAGGTATAAGACGGTCCTGAGAAGGCCGCCTTCTTTAATTCTGCACCCCAGGTACCTGCTTGCCTCCCCCAAGTCTGATCCCTGCAGAACAGGATCAGAGAAAGACCACCCTGGGAAAGTTAACAGATGATAGATGAGTGCTCTGCAGGCAGGACCCTTCCCCCTTCCCTCCTCCACTTCAGTAAATGGTGGGTGAAAGTCACTTTTCCAACCTACCTTTGAACAGTCTGTGTTTTTTAATCTCCCTTAAAGGCAGAAGGGTAAGAGGCTGGACAGTGTTTACCCAGCAAAGTAAAACCGGCTTTTGGTAAAATGATGTAACGGTGAGCGTAACCTGGCTCCAAGGTTCCAGGCAGCATGACTTTATTATAAGAAGTTTGCTTGAGGTGTGTATGTTTGAGTTAGGTTTTTGATATGTGTGCTTTTATATAAGAAAGAGAATTAGCATAATTATTCATCTCTAGTTTTAACTGTTCAAATGTCTTTCCTTACAAGCTTTATGTTATTAAATATTCTTGGAATTAAAAAAAAAAAAAAAAAAACAAGTTTTAATTAGCTCACCCTTGCTTCTCTCCCAGAGCAGCAGTTTTTAATGAGGATGACCCTACTTATCTCAGTTTCCAAGAGCATAGCCTGAATCTGAACTTTGGAAAATATACATGGTTTCTATCTTAGGCTGTAGGGCTTTGAAGACTTGTTTCTGCAGACAGTCACTCCCAATGTGGACGTGTATGTTGATCAAAAACTCTGATGAAGAACTTTTCCCTGGCAGTCCAGTGGTTAAGATTCAGCACTTCCTATGCAGGGGACACAAGTTCAATTCCTGGGTAGGAACTAAGGTCTCACATGCCGCATGGCACAGCCAAAAAATAAAAATAAATAACAATAAGAAAAAAAGAAAAAAAACAGAATGTACCACAGTAAATTTTTTTTTTTTTTTTTTAAAGTTTGCTGAATAGGGGCTGCCATGGAGGCAGATATTCTGGGTGAAATCATAAACTCCCAAACCAAGCCTAAGGGCCTGAGCAACCTAGATCCTGTTGCCTTGTTATCTTCAGGTCTGAGCCCAATGTTTCCATATCTCTTAAGTTATGGTAGTTGTGGCAGCCCTACGTATTAGCACAGTGTTGACCAAATAATAAGAATAGTATTAATTGTAGCTTATTTAATAGTGTGCATTCAATTAAAATAATCACTGGTGTCATTTACTAAAACACTTGCAAAGATCCAGTGCCTGGAATTCCAGCCCACGTTCTAAAAACAAGCAGGCTGAGGTTACCCTTCTTCACTATCGAGTTGATCCATCAATGCCTATCATTGTCGGTGGGGGTGACAGTTGGGGTAAGAGTCTATCAGTAAAGCAGAATTGAAAAACTTAACAGGACTTAAGCCATTCTATCTAAGTTACTGAAGCAGACTTGAGGAAGAGACTAAATGGAGCAGTAAGAAAGAGCATAGTTTGGAGGGGAAAAAAAAATGGAACTAAGTAGCTAGAATTGAAAACAACTAAGAAGAAAATGAATTACAAAAGATCATTTGTTTGCAGAAAAGATACTGTGATTGAACTACAACAACAAATTGCTGGAAGGAACTCCTGAACTTCTGGGACTTTTGAGTTGATTTTCTGAGGGTTCAGTGCAGCTGCTACGCATACTGTATTTCATAGTTGTACCTTTTGTTCCCTTTTAGGTGTTCTACTACTCAACAGGAATCTTCAAAGATGCAGGTGTTCAGGAGCCGGTCTATGCCACTATCGGCGCAGGTGTGGTCAACACCATCTTCACCGTGGTGTCTGTAAGTCAGATGTTTTGATCATTTTCAAGCAGGGTGGGGAATTCTTGCTACACATATTCAAGTATAGGTGGCGTGTCCTTCCATCTCCCTGCTGCCTTTTAGTTAGACCTTTTTTGTTCTAATTCCCTGTGGGGGAAAAGAGCTATTGAATGATGGGTGAATGAACAGATGGGCAAAGGGGAGCACAGAGGGGACCGTGTAAGACGCTCTTGACTCAGAGTTAGAAGAGAGACAGCATGACTATCTCAGGTACCCTGCTGCTGGTCAGGCAGCTTCCAGTAGCTCATAGTGTCTTCATGAAAAAGAAAGTGACATTGTTTCACGGGTACTTTTTCTAAATCATTTTTTAGGTTTTCTTGGTGGAAAGGGCTGGGAGGAGGACACTACACCTGATTGGCCTTGGAGGGATGGCTTTTTGTTCCATCCTCATGACGATTTCTTTGTTACTAAAGGTGAGTACTCTTTGTAAAGGAAAGGGAGGAGTGGGGAATGGTGAGGGTGTGGGTCGTCGAGGTTTGGTGATTATACAAGTGAACTTTGGGAGAAGCAGTATGCACAGTTTTAAGAAAAGTGGATTTTCAGAGATAGATAATTAAATTGCTGTCATCCCTATAGCTATATGACATATAGCTTGTAAAATACATGGTCTCATTTCATTCTTAAAGAGATATTAAGGTCATTAATCTGGTTTTATGGCTGATGAAATGGTCTCAGAAATGTGCAGAATAACACGTGTGATCATACTGCTAAGATTCCAAGGCCCAAGGCTGCTAGGACTTCCTTGACAGTCCAGTGGTTAAGAATCTGCCTTCCAGCACAGGGAGTGAGGGTTCAATCCCTGGTCCAGAAACTAAGATCCCACATTCTGCATAGTGCAGCCAAAGCAAAAACAAGAACAACAACAAAGCCCAAGGGTTCTAGGTCCAATAACTCCTTTATATCATGGGATAGAAGGAACTTTTCATTATTCCATCAGTCCTCATCTGTGGGAAGCTGGCGCCTACCTGGTCATGCTGTCTTTAATACTAACTTTCCTCTGTTCCTTTCTTGTAGGATCATTATAGCTGGATGAGCTTTATCTGTATTGGGGCCATCCTGGTCTTCGTGGCCTTCTTTGAAATTGGCCCAGGCCCCATTCCCTGGTTTATTGTGGCTGAACTCTTTGGCCAGGGACCCCGCCCGGCTGCCATGGCAGTGGCTGGTTGTTCCAACTGGACCTCCAACTTCTTGGTTGGACTGCTCTTCCCCTCGGCCGCGGTAAGTAACTTAAAACTCACCCAACCCATGTTGAAACCAGCTAATACATAGTTCTGCTTAGGAACAGAATGGCAATGATAGGCCTTAGGATTCCAAATCAATATTTAAAATCCATCATTTGGTGTAGCATTAATGGCCTGATCCAAAAGGCTCACTGAGGATAGGATGTTAATGATGAGGTAGGTCCTATTGTAAAATAGCCTAGAGTTGATTTGTTAAATAAAGGAACTAGCAGTGGACATCTAGGATGTATTTACAATTTCTGTGAATCTTTTAGAAACCCAGATTTTAAAAAATAATCGAAAGGACTTTTCTGGTGGCCCTTTGGTTAAGAATTCACCTGCCAAAGCAGAAGACAGGGGTTCGATCCCTGGTTTGGGAAGACTTCACCTGCCACATGCTTCGCAATAAGAGAAGCCCACACACTAAAACTAAAGAGTAGCCCTCAAGAAAAAAAAGAGTAGCCCTCACTCACAGCAACTAGAGAAAGCCCAACCACAGCAGCAAAGACCTGGTGCAGCCAAAAATAAATAAAATAATGATATTAATCAAGTCCTAAAAACTCAATAGGTATTTGAAAATGGCTAACTTTAATGACTAGGAAAAGGAATGACACAAAATTGCAGAGAAATCTAGGAAGTTACCAATCAAATCATGAGCAAGTCTCTGAAGAGACCACACTGCTTTGATGAAGTCTAGGGGGGTTATGCCTTCAAGGCTATTGGAAATATGATTGTGAGGGAACTGACTGACTCTTGTGTTCTGTATTTCTTCACCAGTTCTACTTAGGTGCCTACGTTTTCATCGTCTTCACTGCCTTCCTCGTTATCTTCTGGGTCTTCACCTTCTTCAAAGTTCCTGAGACCCGTGGCAGGACTTTTGAGGAAATTACACGAGCCTTTGAAGGGCAGGTGCAGACAGGAACCCGCGGTGAGAAAGGCCCCATCATGGAGATGAACAGCATCCAGCCCACGAAGGACACCAATGCCTAAGACATGCCTCTTACCCACCTCCCTCCCGTCACGAAAAGCAACCTCCCCCTGAGCAAGTGGGGAGACCTCATCAGGTTGTAACCCAGGACTGTTTCTGAATGCTGCTACTCCATTCCTTTCTCATCCACATACTCGATGGGCACTCAGAGGATCCCAAGGCTGGGGTTAGTCGTTGTCTTCAATGGCTTTTAAAATTTTCATTTCTTGGACATTCTCTTCAGCTCAGGAGAGACCAAGTAAACCTACCTTCATTTCAGGAGGGATTGGCCGCTTGGTATGTGACAACTTGGCCAGTTCCTGCTCCCTTAGGTTCTAAAATTGCCTCAAGGCATTCTGGGGAATGGGCTAGAAGGTGCCATTCCTCCAGCCTCAGACTCACCAGGAAGCAGGTACACTTAAGAGTGGAGGGCAGAGAGGGATTCCATAAGAGCTCCTTCTTCACTTCCGTACAGCTCTGCTGAGCAAATTAACTTGAGTTTTATTTATTTTATCTTCTGGTTTTATTGCATAAATATTTATTTTTTTAAATATAAAGTAATTTTACCAAATAATGAAAGCATAAGGAAATTGAGGTTAGAGGGAGGTGCTTCAAGAGAGGTTATAGGGTGGAAGATTGGATACCGAAGAGGTTAAGGTGCAATAAGAAGGGAAAGATTTAGGGAGAAAGGTCATGCATGATTGGAGAATGCATGATGTGGTGTGTGAGGTTTGCACATTGCCTTGCCTCTTAACAATTTCTATCCTTCAGATAAAAACTCTCAACTTTCTCAGAAAAGTCATGTGCCTATATAAAGAAGCTATTGGTTTCCTTTGGAACTTTTTTCTTCGTTTAAGATTATATGTAGTATTACTTGAAATCTAGGATTATTGCTAAGGTGGGCATTTTAGTTAATAGGGGTTTATGGGTTCTAATTTTGGATGGAGTCCAGAGAAGGGATGGTTATTTCTACAGATCCTCTCTCCCCTCACTGGACCAAGCAGCTTCTTTCTCTGTAGTGAACTCACTTAAAAAAAAAAAAAATTCCTATCACCCATCTGGTGGGAGAGCCTCCCAAGTGAGCAACCAAAAATCTTGGTTCTTGGTAGAGGTTCATTATTTCTTCAGTTTGTTGTTTAGAGGATTTTAGATGTTGATTTTTATTTTGCTTTAAGCCATAGCTTTAAAAGAACTTAGAGATGTTTATAGCTAACTTGGAATTTGTAACCTCAGCGCTGGAAGACGGTTTTTTTCCCTGAACGATTATTATCCAGTTGACATGTGTTATTACATGAGGGTCATCTCATGCTTGTTTATGTCTGTAACCATGTCGTTACCCTTGTTACCATGTTGCCATTGTGTTATGTCAGGTGCCCCCTGAGGGACTTGAACTTTCCTGTAGACCACACGTGACAGTCTGTGTGGATATGTGGCAAGGCCCACACGTGAGCGTGAACGTGTGTGCACCGTCACGAAGCAGTTGCTGGTTATCTTGTTAGGTTCCTAAGGCTCCTATTGGGTATAATGTGTTCAGACTCGTGTATATGTAAACAAAACTGCCTCTGCTGGGTGGAATCTGCATCAATGGTTTTCTTTGAAGCTTCAGAGTTCCATCTCATCTGGCTGCCTTTCCTTGTTGGAGAGGACAGAGAGAACTCCCTAAATGTTGAGACAGAGTGGAGGACTCACTCCCCACTCAGACAGCAGGAGAAGACAGGAGAGAGTGTGAGACCAGGATATGATGCCTCCTGGGTGTGCTGGAAGGGCGTCATGGAGGAGAGGGAGGCATTCTTCAGGGGACAATAAGCTTCTAGATCTGGGGTGGCCAGAGGGTTTGCTGAGATGGAGGGATTACATTTGCCACAGCCCACAGCCACCTCCAGGATCATCCAGTATTTATAGAAGTGGAGACTGGGCTCTTCATCCCTCCTTCATATGTTACTTGATCTCCCTTTCCCTCTTTGGTGCTTACATATTTCAAGCCCTTCAGTCAAACCCTTGTCTATGACAGTATTTTGGTTCTAAGTTCTTACCATTCCCTCTGGTTGCTGAGGCTTTGGGTACAAAACTCGCAGAGCCTTGGGACAGGGCTTTGCCGTGACAGGGGACTGGCCTCCAACTGCACCTCTGCTCCAACTCCTTAGACCAGTGGGTTGCCAGGGGTGCAGCATGGAATTTTTCCCAGTTCTCAGTGACCAGGTTGTGAATGATTTCCAAATGGATTTTTTCTATTATTGTTACTACGGTTCTTTGTTTTGAAATAAAATTCTGAATGTACATATATAACATCACAGGCTTGGTTTTTTGTGTGTCGGGGGGCGGGGGTGGGGGGACCTTCCTCTGTAACAAGTCAGCTTTAAACACTGTGTGGCTGCTTAGTACTTGTTGTAACCTAAATAAGTTTCTTATACAAGAGTTTTGTACAAATGAAAATAGCCATACTCATTTATTATGCGCAGATGAAATGGAAAAGCCTTAGTGCATTGCCTTGCATACTTAATAAATTATGTTGCTTGCTTTCACCAGTGAGAATTTTTCTGATTTTTCTCTTATGCTCTTTTCTATTTCCTTTCTCCTCCAGTCTTTGATTTCTGAAATTCATCCTACATTAATGTCATGGTATTCATATATATACACATAATATATGTGTATTATATGTTTTTCCAATGGCTCAGCAGTAAAGAACCTGCCTGCAGTGCAGGAGATGTAAGAGACGCAGTTTCAATTCCTGGGAGGGGAAGATATTCCCTGGAGTAAGAAACAGCAACCCACTCAAGTATTTTGCCTGGAAAATCCCATGGACAGAGGATCCTGGTAGGCCACAGTCCATGGAATCACAGAGTTGGACACAATTGAGCAAGCACATTGTATATATATCACACAGATACATTTATATCACATCTATATATATGTATACACATGTAACACATACATGTTTCTATCACTGTACTGCTGAAAAATTCAATAGCTTCCAATCAATTACTACCCTGGCTTAACACAACCCCTCCACGGGCAGGGTCCCTGCTACCTCTCCATTTGATTCACTGTTGCTGGGTTTTGTTTTGTTTTTTTAATTTCTATTTTACATTCAGCTACAGCTGATTTTGTGAAGATAAGTGAAGGACAGGAAAGCATGGCGTGCTGCAGTCCAGGGGTTTGCAAAGAGTTGGACACAACTTAGGGACTAAACAACAAAAATAGCTAATTTACATGTTGTTAGTTTCAGGTGTATAGCAAAGTGATTCAGTTACACACACAGTCATTCTTTTTCAGATTCTTTTCCCATATAGGTTACTACTGAATATTGAGTAGAGTTCCCTGTGTTATACAGTAGATCCTTGTTGATTATTTTATATATGGTAGTGTGTGTATGTTAACCCCAAACTCCTAATTTATCCCTCCCCCCGCCCCATGTTGTTTACCCTTTGATTAACCATAGATTTGTTTTTCAAGTCTGTGAGTCTGTTTCTGTTTTGTAAATAAGCTCATTTGTATCTTTTTTTTTTTTTTTGAGGTCATATATATAAGTGACATATTCGTCTTCCTCTGTCTGACTTACTTCACTTACTATGATCATCTCTAGGTCCATCCTGATTCAACACTTCTTAACTTATGTAAGAAAACACCTCATACCCATGATGGGCGCTCAACATTTTGATGCTTTCCTTCATGTAGTTATGAAACTCCCTTGCCCAGTTTCCATTCATTTACTACAGATATCTGAAAGGCTACTCTCTTATTTCTACAAGGGCCAAGCAGGAGCTCCATAAAGCCTTCCTTGCTCCCAACATAACCTTACTCTGTGGTTCTCTGTGTGTTAGGGGTAGAATGAAAGGATGGAATACCTGGCCGTCAGTGAGTGCATCATATTCTCTAAAATTGGTTGCTTTAGCTCCTTTTTTCCACCTTTGCTTCCTTATAATTCATTCTCCACATGACTAGAGTGATCTTTTAAAATCAGATCATGTTGGGACTTCACTGGTGGTCTAGTGGTTAGGCATTCACACCTCCACTGGAGAGGTGGGCACGGGTTTGATCCCAGCTTGGGGAACAAAGTTCCCATATGCTGCCTGGTGTGGCCAAAAGATAAAAAAAAAATCAGAACATGTCAAGGGTCAAAATCAGAACAAGGGTTCAAAGCCTTCCAATCCCACTTAAAGCAGTCACGCTTAAAATAGTATCCAGGCTCTTCAGGGGATGGTATCTAGAGGATTTCAGAATGGCCCAGGGTTCGACCTACATAGTTGGCTGTCCTACAACACAACCTCTAACAAAACTAGGCTGTCTGGGACTCCTGGTGATAGAATTACAAGAAGGTTGGGGAAGCATCAAACCCTACAGATGGTAGGGGGCTCATGCTGTGAGATGTGAAGATCTAATGAGGTGGTCTGAAATGAAAAAGCATGTCAGCAGGACCTATGGTGGGTCCATGGGAGCCAAATGTGTCCTCGACAGGATCAAGCAGGATTTCCTTCTTGAGGAGCAGAAAACCATGAAAGTGTTGAAGGCAAAAGCAAAAGCACAACACTTAAGAGTCAGAAAGCTAAATTTAAAAAAGAGATTTCTAGGGACTTTCCTGGTGGTCCGGTGGTTAAGACTTGGAGCTTCCAATGTTCTTGGATTCAATCCCTGGTCGAGGAACTAAGATCCCCACATACCATACACCCAAAAAATAAAAACGGAGGTTTTTAGGGGTTTTTTTGTGGTGGTGGCGATGTGGAATTCCCTGGTGTCTAGTGGTTTGGATTCCTTCGGTGCTTTCACTGCAGAGGCCTGGGTTAGATCCCAGGTTGGGGAACAGATCCCACAAGCCAAAGGGTGCAGCCAAAATAAATAAATGAAATGGAAATGTTTGAGCAGTAAAAAAAAAAAAAAGAAAGAAAGAAAAAAATAGTATCCAGACTCCTTTGCTATGGCCTGTAAACTGGGTGACCATACATCCCAGTTTATTCCTATTACCCTGGTGCAACTTTTCTATCTGCATTCATTCATTCTTATAACTATCCTGACACTAAGTTCTGCTTCCCTTACCTAAAAAGTTGGCTTCTTCAGCTTCATTTCTTGTACTCTCTTTGCTCACTGAAGTCTAGCCCCACTGGTCTTTCCAGTTCTCCTATACATAAGTTCATGATCTCTTAGGCTCTTGTCACTTCTCTTGTGCTTGAAATATCCTGCCTCATAATTTTGCAATGCTGAGTCTATCTGTGCATGAGGATTTGGTGACGCTCTGCAGAGAATAAACTCCAAAAAAGCAAGTACCTTGTCTTGTTATGCCAAGCACACTGCTTGACATAGAATTTTTATTAGGTATATCAATCTGACTTTTATCAAGACCAAAACTTTTACAGCTAAAAACATAAAGAAGGGCTTCCTGGCAGCTCAGTGGTAAAGAATCCAATTGCCAATACAGGAGACGCAGGTTCAATCCCTGATCCGGGAAGATCCCACATGCCTTGGAGCAACAAAGCCCATGTGCCACAACTACTGAGCCTGTGTTCTAGAGCCCGTGCTCTGCAACAAGAGAAGCCACCTCAATGGGAAGTCTGCACTGTAACTAGAGAATAGCCCCCACTTGCTGCAATTAGACAAAAGGCTGTGCAGCAATGAAGACCCAACTGAGCCATAAATAAATTGGTTAATTAAAAAAAATAACATAAAGAAGACTGAAACCACACATTGACTTAAACAGGGAAAGTTGAATTAAAAAAAAAAAAAAAGCTATGATAACAAATGAAAAAAGGATGTAAGAGAACTCAGTATTGTATCCCAGGGCTGAAGGAGTATATACCAGGGCTGAAGGAGTGTATCCAAGGAAGTTCAAATTTGGGAGGCCACCTCCCCAAAGCTGAGGTTCAGAGCTCACTGGAAAAGGCAAAGTCCCAGTCTACCTGCTAGCAGAGGATTGTGCAGGCCAGCGCTGGTGCACGTTCCCCAGGCAGTAGGAGACAAACTCTCCACAGCTGGAGGCCAGATACCTGAGTGTTTAGAGGATGTGAGGCCAACAACACGTGAGAGGACTGGGGCCTGGTGAAGACTGATTGCTCAGGGCCGGGGGTGGGGGTTGCTGTGAGATGGCTGAGGGAGCTTGCAACCCGCCTGCATGGCTGGGGCTGGGACACCATCAGATGTTCTGTCATCCACCCTGTTGATCTGCGCTGGTTCAGCGGGTAAAGAACCTGCCTGCCCCCTGCAGGAGATCCAGGAGACCTGGATTCAATCTCTGGGTCAGGAAGATCCCCTGGAGGAAGATGTCACAACCCACTCTAGTATTCTTGCCTGGGAAATTCCACGGACAGAGGAGCCTGGCGGGCTACAGTCCATGGGGTGGCAAAAAATCAGACACGACTCAAGTGACAGCATAGGCACTGACGGGCAGAAGCCCTCTTCCCTATACAGTATCCGCCTAGCACCATCTTCTGAAAAAACTTCACTGGCTCAACACGCCAACGAGACGGTTTATAGAGAATTCCAAGCATCACAAGACAGGTCTTGAAGGATGAATTTGGAGCTGAGGCAGCAGATTGATAACTGGCAGGATTCATGTTAGATGGCGAGCTGAAGCGGTACCTTGATGGACAGAATCGCCTCCTTCCACAGCTCCCAAAGCCGCCAGATTCCAAATGCATTTCAGGTTGAAACGTGCCTTTGTGGGGAACTCGGGGGTGGGGGTGGGGGGACCCAAATGTGTTTACTGCAGAAGTTTGGCCAAGGTTCAACTGGGTGGTCCCACCTGAGGCTGGGCCAGAAGGCCCTTCCCTAGAGCCGGGCAAGTGAGACAGAGGAGATGCCGAGGAAGCCGCCCCGAGTCCCGCCTCTGAGCCGCGGGATGACGTTCGGGGCGGGGCTGCAGGTGAGGCCTCCGCCCACTCACTCTGGCTCTACGCTCTGGGTCTTTACCGCGCCTTCCTTTTGGATTCCCAAAGAGCGGCACCAACGACACTAGTAGCATCAGTGTCCGTGACCCCGGCCTCGGTGGCGGCGGCACCGCTGAAACTACGGGTCCCGCCCCGGGTCCCTCTTCCTCCGGCAGTGGCCGCCCTGCTCCCTCAGCTCCCTCCGCTCCAGCCCAAGGAGCTGTCCGACGCCCGCGTCGGTCGCCTCCCCAGCGCCGCACTCACCCGAGGCAGCGCTGCGCTGGACCAAACCACGGAGCCTGCAGGAGGCGGGGCTTTTGGCCGCGCGGGATTGGAGGGGTGTTGGGGGGGGGCGGTGCCCTCCCGCGAGCCTTCACTGCGCAGGCGCAGGCGGCCTCGGAAACCTGTTGGATTCGGTTCGGTTCAGTTCCAGTCTTTTCTGGCTAAAATCCTGGCCATTCTTGGAAACTAGCAGACGTTCAAATGCCTGTACTTCCCGCTTTTCTTATGCCGAAGAAAGCTACCCTTTCTGGATTGTTCAGGGTTTGGTGATTTAATTGATAGACTGAGTTCCCGAAATTGGATCGGTTTCAGAGATTAAATTCAGATCTCACTTTTTAAAAATTGAATGAATCTTTAAAACTGGAACTGTGCCCTGTCGGTTAAGTGCTTAAGAACTGGACTAAGGTTAAATACCCAACAAGGTGTAAGGGTGCCAGTTTGTTTTTTTTTTTTAAGCACCAAAATAATTTATTGTGAGAAGTTTGATCTTTATCAACCTGAAGTGAGAAAGGGGTCCTGTATTTTAAATCTTCATTTTTATTATGAGATTGAGCCAAGAAGTGGAAGCGACACAAACGTCCAGCAGTGAGTGAATGAATAAACACAATGTAGAGTATGCACCCAAGGGAATATTATACAGGCTGGAAAAGGACGGAAATCCTACATATCCTTATGCATGGACGAACCTCGAGGCCATGATATTAAGTGAAATAAGCCAGTCCCAGACAGACAAGTACTGTGTAAGTCTACTTGTATGAGGTATCTAAAGCAGTCAAATTCACAGAAGCAAAGTAGAGTGTTGGTTACCAGGAACTGGGGAAGGGGAAATTAGAGTTGTTTGTTTCATATTGAAAGTGAAAGTCGCTGAGCCATGTCCAACTCTTTGCGACCCCGTGGACTGTCCATGGAATTCTCCAGGCCAGAATAGTGGAGTGGGTAGCCTATCCCTTCTCCAGGGGGATCTTCCCGGCCCAGGAATTGAACCGGGGTCTGTTTGGTTAAGTGAGGGCAAGGGCCATCTTGCAGACTTCTTTTTTGGGTGGGGGTAGGAGTTGGGGGTTGCAAACTTTTTGTATTCTTTCACGGCAGAAAGGGCAAGAGAGCTTTCTTGCAGGTTTTGGGGTTTTTTTATGTGGTAGTAATTCTTCTATGTCTTACTTTTACTCATTTCCCAATGTGCTTTGGACATTACCCCATATTAGTAACTAAAGAAGAGTCTTCCGTCTTTTTAGGTTCTCCATCATAGTGTGGATACCACAATGGATCCAACCATCCCCCTCATGGATTGGCATTTAAAATGTTTCTCATTTTTTGCCATTTCAACAAAAAGTACAGCAGTAAAGAACTCTGTAAGTGTATCATGTCAGACACATGCAAGTACATATGCTAAATATGGAGTTGATTGATGGGTCAAAGGGTATGGATATTTGCAATTTTGGTAGATTGGGCTAAATTGCTTTCCATAGAGGTTGTTCTGTGGGTTTTGTTTTGTTTTTTATAAATGCACTAGTCCCATTCGTGAGCAGTCCACCCTCATGTCCTAATCAGCTCCCAAAGGACCCAACAAACTAATGTCATCACATTGGTTATTAGGATTTCAACATATGAGTTGGAAGGACACAAACATTCAGACCACAACAGTTAAGATAGTCTATAAAAGTTTTAATTTTTAAGTTGAGTCCATTCACCTTTTTATTTGGTGCCCTGCTCTGCAGGAGTTTGCCAGTTATTTGAGGCCTTTTCCTTTAGAGAAAAGAGACAGGAAAAATAGCCTATTGCAGTCTGTGCTCATTCTGTAGAAGAACTTGGGATAGAAGTGAGTCCTTGAAAATAAGACTGCAGTGTGCCCCCTAGGTGTTAAAGGTGAGCTGCTGGAATCTTCCTGGAATCAAGGAGGATTTCCTGTGGGTTGCACTCCACAATTCATTAACTTGCAGTTCACAGGATGCTCATGATAATAAGAAGCATCTAATGACTTTTTTTTTTTTTTTGCCACACTGCCTGGCATTTGGGATCTTAGCTCCCAATCAGGAATGGAACCTGTGTTCCCTGGAATGGAGGTGGAGACTTTTTTTTTTTTTTTTTAATTCATTTTTGGCTGCATTAGATCATCGTTGCTGAGCACAAGTTTTCTCTATTTGTGGCAGGTGGGGCTGCTCTTTAGTTGTGGTGCAGTGGCTTCTCACTGCAGTGGCTTCTCTTGTTTTGGAGCACAGGTTTTAGACTTGCAGACTCAGTTGTGGCCGACACGCTTAGTTGTTCCACGGCATGTGGAATCTTCCCAGACCAGGAATGGAACCCAGGCCCCCTGCCTTGGAGGTGGATTCTCAACCACTGGACCAGGAGGGAAGTCCCTCTAATTACTCTTAAAGTACATTTTGTTCCTAAATTGCTACATGTTTGCTTAGCGGCATAGTGTACATTCTACCTGATTGAAGCTCTGAGAATTGAAATTTGGTTAGAGCTTTATAGACATGTTGGAAAACTTGCCAAAACAAGAACAAAACTCACCAATTTTATTTTTTCTGGTGTACCGATTTCAAATTAGGCAGAAAGGAAAATACATAGTTTACAATGAACTAGGTAGGAGTCGACTCCCATCCTGACCCTTGGGCTAATTATATTAATACGAAGTAGATCCATTCTAAATCCAAAAAGAGTAGACTCAAGTTTTCTGGGGGCCAAATAAGCAGCAATAACAAAGAAGCTACATAAAGATAGGTAAGCAGACAGACTGGGTCAGTGTATGATCTCTGCCTGAAAACAGATCAATTTCAGGAAACTCCTGAAAAGGGAGTTTCCCTAGTACCTGATAGATGTAGGGCACCGTGCTTTTTGACCATATATGCACGCCTGGTCAAACCCTGGAGCCCCACCTCCACTGACCTCAACATCTGAGTGGCTCCAGATTCATCCAAGAATGCATCAATTTTCTTCGGACAAAAGTCACCGAAGCTAAGTATAAATAAAACACTGTCACCTATGAGAACTGTAGCATAGGAGGTGGGCTCCCCTGGTGATTCAGTCCAGTAAAGAATCCCCTGCAGTGTGGGAGACCTGGGTTCGATCCCTGGGTTGGGACAACCCCCTGGAGAAGGGAACGGCTATCCACTCCGATATTCTGGCCTGGAGAATTCCATGGACAGAGGAGCCTGGCGGGCTGCAGTCCATGGGATCAAAAAGAGTTGGACACTACTGAGTGACTAAGCACAGCACAGTATCGGATGTAAGTTAAATGCTTATCAGAAATGACTTAGGTACCAGCACTCAGAATTTTAAATTAAAATTATAGGACTTCCCTGGTGGTCCAGTAGGTGAGAATCCGCCTGACAATGCAGAGGACACAGGTTTGACCCCCCGTTTCAGGAAGATTCCACATGCCACGGGGTACATAAGTTCATCTGCTGCAACTACTGAAGCCCAAGGGCCCTAGAACCCCTGCTCCGCTACAAGAGAAACCACCGCAGTGAGAAGCCCATTCACCACAACCAGAGAGCAACTCCCACTCACTGCAACCAGAAAAAGCCTGTGCAGCAACAAAGACCCAGGGCAGCCGTAAATTTAAAAAAGCAGTTTAAAAAAATAATAAAAAATAAAAGTATAGGCGCACCTTTATATACATGAATACACTGAAGACATACTCCAAGGTTTGCTTAATGGCAGATAGAAAAAGAGGGGCTTCATGACATGAGTGTGGAACATTAGACATTTAGGGGCTTCCCTGGGGGTCCAATGGTTAAGACTCCATGCTCCCAATGCAGGGTGAAGTGAAGTGAAGTCACTCAGTCATGTCCGACTCTTTGCAACCCCATGGACTGTAGCCCATCAGGCCCCTCTGTCCATTGGATTTTCCAGACAAGAGTACTGGAGTGGGTTGCCATTTCCTTCTCCAGGGAATCTTCCTGACCCAGGGTTCGAACTTGGGTCTCCCGCATTGCAGGGTGTACAGGTTCAAACCCTGGTTTGGGAACTAAGATCCCATATACCTCACGGTTGGGTAAAAAAAAAAAATGTCAAGTTTAACTACCACGGCTCAGTAACAGATTGAGCAGCTATTCAAAAAAAGCCAGCAAGTATATAGTCAATTTGAATAATATCACCAGCCACTTTTACTCAGGCTGCGTTTATACCTTGTTACACCCAATGATCAAAGAATTCCATTATTTTCAAGTGCACATGGAGTAGTCAATAAGATAAACAATATACTGGACTGTAAAACTGGTCTTGAGAAATTTCAAAACACAACTCTTACAGAATATGTTCTTTGAGCATAATAGAATTGAATTAGAAATCAATAATGACATTATGACTGGAAAAGCACAAAGTACTTAGAATTTGAAAACAGACTTGTAAGTAAGTAATCTATTGGTTAAAAAATAAGTCACGGGACTTCCCTGGTGGTCTGTTAGCTAGTACTTCGCCTTCCAGTGCAAGGGGTGTAGGTTCGATTCCTGGTGAAGGAGCTAAGATTCCACATGCCTTGCGGTCAAAAAACCAAAACATAAAACAGAAGCAATATTATAACAAATTCAATAAACACTTTAAATAATGGTTCATGTCAAAATAAAAAAAATCACAAAGAAAATTGGAAAGTATTTCCAAATGGATGATTAAAGAATGCAATATATCAAAATTTGTGAAATGCAGCTAAATCAGTGCTTTGAGAGAAATGTATAGCTCTAAATAATATTTAAAAAGAAAGATTTTTTTTTTAAAGACTTAAATCAATTAAACTTTTTTCTCCATTTTTGTTGTGGAGTTGCTAAGTCATGTCTGACTCTTTGTGACCCCATGGACTGCAACATGCCAGGCTCCTCTGTCCTCTATTGTCTCTGGGAATTTGCTCAAATTCATGTCCATTTAGTCAGTGATGCTATCTAGCCATATCATCCTCTGTCACCCCCTTATCCTTTTGCCTTCAATCTTTCCTAGCATTAGGATCTTTTCCAACGTGTCAGGTCTTCACACCAGGTGGTCAGTTGGAGCTTCAGCTTCTTCCAATGAAAATTCAAGGTTGATTTCCTTTAGGATTGACTGGTTTGATCTTGCAGTGCAAAGGACTCTCAAGAGTCTTCTCCAGCAACACAATTCAAAAGCATCAATTCTTCGATGCTCTGCCCTCTTTATGGTCCAACTCTCACATCCATACATGACCACTGGAAAAACTTCAGCTTTAAAAAAAAACTTCAGCTTTAAAAAAAAAACTTCAGCTTTGACTGCAAGGACGTTGGTCGGCAAAGTGATGTCTCTGCCTTTAATACACTGTCTAGGCTTGTCATAGCTTTTCTTCCAAGGAGCAAACGTCTTTTAATTTCATGGCTGCAGTGATTTTGGAGCCCAAGACAATAAAGTCTGTCACTGCTTCCACTTTCCCCCCTTCTCTTTGCCTTGAAGTGATGGGACCAGATGCCAGAATCTTAATTTTTTGAATGTCTGAGTTTCAAGCCAGCTTTTTCACTCTCCTGTTTCACCCTCATCAAGAGGCTCTTTAGTTCCTCTTCCCTTTCTTCCATTAGAATGGTATCATCTGCATATCTGAGGTTGTTGATATTTCTATTGGGCCACCTGAGAAGCCCTGTTTTTTCCTTACAAAACTCAAAGAGACAAACAAACACAAAGTTAGTAGAAGTAAGAAAATAACAGAAATCACTGAAATAGAAAACAGGCTAGAGAAAAAAATTGAGTCAGAATTTGTTCTTTGAAGAGTAATAAACTTGATAAATCAATAAGAAGACCGAACAGAAACAAAAAGAGGAAACACAATTTACCAATATTGGAAATTTTTAAATGGGATAGCCTACTGACATCAGAAGGGAAATATAGAGTTAGTATGAATACCTTTATACCAAAACTCAGCAATTTGATGAAATGGAAAAAAAAAAAATTCTTGAAAGGCATAAATTACCAAAACAGACATGAGGTTACAGAAAATCTGATTATCCTTTCATGTGTCAAATAAATTAGTTAGCAAAAATTACTCCACAAAAATCTCCAGGTCCAGAAGATTCCCATCATGGATTCTGCCAGGTATTTAAGGAAGAAATAATACTGATCTCACACAAGCTCTTTCAGAAAGTACAAGAGGAAGGGCCACCCAAGGCATACGGTCCATGGTGGAGAGTTCTGACAAAATGCAGTCCACTGGAGAAGGGAATGGCAAACTACTTCAGTATTCTTGTGAACCTTGTGAACACTATGGGAATGAAAAAAAAAAAAAAAGCCTGGTCTTACCTATTACTAATTGCATCTTCCAAGACCCTTCTAAAAAGATTGTAAACAAAGGTTCTCAGTGAATTTGCACTTCGGAGGAGAGAATATTCAACCTTGTGCAGAGGGAAGGCGTAACTCCCCATTCCTTAAGTGAGGCCGTGAAGGAGAAAACAGAACAGGATCCATCTTGAAAGCAGGACTCCCTCTTGGGCCGGACTGTGGACTTTGAGCCCAGTATCTATGGAAAGGACATACCAACTGGAGAACCAGACCCCCCGATTGAAGAGCCCCAGGGCTCGTACCTAGACTCTCTGTCGCCTAAAAGAATACCCTAATTGTCTGGATAACCAAATAGAACCATAAATTCTATTATGCTTATTTGGGTATGACCACAGGCCTACGGATAATTGTCCACTGTTAACTACCTAGACCTAAGGCATATGAATCACAGGTTATCTTTGATTGTATCTTTCTTTTCCTTTGTTCAGACTAGTTTCAGGAAATTTGGGGAGGTGGGTTTGGGCACGTACACTTAGGGTATATAAGGTTTTCACAAAAACTGGTAGGGGTCCTTGGTTAAGAGGAGACTCTGCCTTGGGCCCTGTGTAATAAACCACACTCCACTATCTGCATTGTGCTTGTGAGTGAGTTTGTTTCCGCAGTGGGTGGCTACAACAGCTGTAGATATTGACTTTCTTCCCCAAGGTACTATACGGAAAAGGCGGGAAAAGAACAACTTCAGAGTGGAGAAACCTGATACACTGAATAGAGTTCCCTCCGTGGACATTTTGAAATAGAAGGCTTGCTTCTGTTTTTTCCAGTACTTCTTATTGGACCCCCACCCCAGTCTTGCTGCTGATACACTCAAACAATATGAAGGAGATTGATAATGCTTTCAGTTAAAACCCTTAGCAGCAGATCTCATTTCTGCTTGTCCTCAGCAATTCGTGCGTCCATTACAATACCTCATCACTCTCAGCCAAGAATGTGTGCATGTTTCCTTCACTACCCACTACTATGAGTCACTTTTCAAACAAGTGTCTTTTACTCTGATAAGCTTTCTCATTTTTTCTTAATTTAAAAAAAAAGAATTTTTTTTTTTTTTTTTTGGGTCATACAGCATGTAGAATCTTAGTTCCCAGACCAAAGATCAAACTCATATCCCCTTGATTGGAAGTGCAGAGTCTTAACCACTGGGCCACCAGAGAACTCGCTCCTTTTTTACCCCCTCTCATGGTCTCCACTTTCACTTTCATGGTTTCCAGTTAGTTCCCTTTAGGACCTCCCCCCAGTTCATCAGGCATATCTCTGTGTATCTTTACCATCGTACGTAGATCACACGCAATTGAGGGACAAGTGTAGACAAATATTTCCTTGTCCTGGAAGATTTGGTGATAAGAAAGAAACTTCCCGAGGTTCTAAAGCAGGCAGCTGGTGAGCCAGAACAGGTAGTGGACCCCTGGGGGGAGGTGTGACCCTCCAAGTGAGCGTAAGGCTGCCTCTGGTGGCTTTGCCCAAAACAGCCTTGTCTGATCTGTGGTTCAGAACCCAGAATTCCAGGATTCTACTCTAAAGGTAATAAGACAAATACATGACCTATTTTCATGTTTCAAAAAAGTTATTTTTACTGGTAATTATTTATTCCCATACATGCTACTCCTGTTCTTTCCAAATGGAGATATTTATTATTTTTGTCTGATAATATATGCTCTAAAAAAATTCCAATAATAGCAAGTGAAAATTCCTTAAAATTTTCCTTCCTTAAATATTGCTTTTTGGTCTATCTCTTTCCACATTATATTTATATCTCTCCATTGGAAAATTGTCTAGCAAAGAAACATCTGGGGCTTTGGAGTCAGGTAATTAAGGGTTTGAGTCTAGATTTTGACCATCCCCACTGGGTACCATCTTTGATATGTTGCTTAGGCTCTTGGCTTCCTTTTTTATGCGCAAAATTGATTTTAATAATCTCTTCCTCATATGAATATTTGGGGGAGTGTGGAAAAACCTGATTACCCACTAGTTCTTCAGTAGTAGCAGCTAATATGGAAACCTGTTAATTGGTTTGAAAAATATTAAAGAGATAGACTTAACTAGTGATTATTTGTGCAGCAAAATGGATGGGCCTAGAGATTATCATACTAAGTGAAATAAGTCAGAAAGATAAATACCATTACGATAGCACTTATATGTGAACTATAAAAATGATACCAATTAACTTATTTACAAAATAGAAATAGACCCACCGACATTGAAAACAAGCTTATGGTTGGGGGGTAAAGTCAGGGGGAGGGATAAATTAGGAATTTGGGATTAACATATGTGTGTGCATACATGCTAAATCGCTTCAGTCATGTCTGACTCTCAACCCCATGGACAGTAGCCTGCCAGGCTCCTCTGTCTATGGGGATTCTCCAGGCAAGAATACTGGAGTGGGTTGCCGTGTCCTCCTCCAGGGGATCTTCCCACTGAGGGATCGAACCCATGTCTCTTATGTCTCCTGAATTGGCAGATGGATTCTTTACCACTAGTGCCACCTAGGAAGCCTGGGATTAACATATACACACTACTATATAGGAAATAGATAACCAGCAAGGACCTGCTGTGCAGCACAGTGAACTCTACTCAATATTTTGTAGTAACCTATAAGGGAAAAGAACCTGAAAAAGAATATATATATCATTGAGTCACTTTGCTGTATACCTGAAACTAACATAACATTGTAAATCAATGTTAAATCAAAGTATAATTTAATTTAAAAAACCCTCCCAAAAGAGTAACTGTTTGGATATGGTAGGTGAAAGAAAATATCCTAGGATAATGATCAGGCTTCTAGCTATGATAATAGGGTGGATTATAGTGCTATGAGCCAGCATAAGTGTGAAATACATTTATAAGTATTTTCTTCCAAGTTGAAACTTGATTTTTTCACAGTTCTTTTGGAAGTTGCAAACAGCATAAGGAAAGGCACAGCACAGAGCCAGTCATGGAGTTAGGAATAATAGTCATTTTTCTCTTATCCTGACAAAGACTGATACAGCAGATATTTACACAAGGGCTTTTTCTCTATAGAGGTAGTCTCAATAGATAAAGGGAACCATTTTTATTGACTTAATGAGATAGAAATTGATCAGGGAATCCATAGGAATGAGTGCATTTGTGTTTAATGGTTTATCAGACAACACTGAAGGAATCCACAAAGTCTTACACAATTTGGGGAATGTTAAGTATGACTGTAGGGTCAAGTGACTGAAGACGGATAAGAGACCTGAAAAATGAGAACTAGGATCTGGGGGAAGCTAAGAATGAACGAAGGAATTGCAGAAGGGCAGGAATTGGGTGACTCATCAAGTATAAAGTGCATTTACTGTATTGTCTGAGAATGTTCACTTTGACAGTGGAAAACAAATGTAATTTATGTAACCTATGTGTGCATGAGTGCTCAGTCGTGTCTAACTCTTTGCGACTCTGTGGACTGTAGCCTGCCAGGTTCCTCTGTTCGTGGTATTCCAGGCAAGAATGGTGGACTGGGTTGCCATTTCCTGCTTCAGGGGACCTTTCTGACCTTGGGATTTAACTTGAGCCTCCTGCGTCGCCTGCATTGGCAGGTGGATTCTTTACCACTGAGCCACCTGGGAATCCCTATATAGCACATTAACTGTAGCTGAGTAAGTATGACTGATTTGGATAGGCAGAGTACAAGTACACAGAACACAGAATGGGACCAGAGGAGCAAGAGGCATCAGTACTCTTATTTAGTCCAACACTAAATATCCTTATGTACCAGAGGCATCCAACATCCATAGCTTTTATCTATGTATTTATTTTCTGGAGCAGAGAAAGGTTTATTGCAAAGCCATGCAAGGAGACAGGTTCCTCATGCCCTAAAGAGTCAGAAGCTCCCCAGAGGGTTTTGGGGAAGCACTTTTAAAAGCCAGGTGAGGGAGGGGGATCACAGGATTTGTGATCAACTTGTGCACAATTCTCTGATCAGATTGTGCCACCATCCATAGCTTTTAAATTGGTGGTCCATTGGTAACACCCATTCCAACGCCACTTGTATTCTACCCAAGTGGTGAAAATAAATTCCACAGCTGCTCATCAAGCTAAGAAAAGCTATACTTATGGCCAGGAGTACCTGCCCTCAATGTCCCCATGGAGAAAGCCTGGGTGACTGTGTCCAGCTACATTTTTTTCTGCAAAGCTGTGGCCCTAATTCAGTCTGACCACATCCTTAGTCCCTGTCACATCTCGCACCCAAGACACGGGTTGTATGAACACTGCCAACCTTTCTATAATTCCCCCTTGAGACCCTAAGTGCATGAGCCTGTCCCAGTTTAATTCATTCAATAGGCTTCTGGCGTCTTTATTTCATCTGTGAGATTTTTCTATTCAATACCTTGCTTGGTCGTTATACTTTGGAGATAGAGCTACTTTGCATTCATTTCCCAAGCTTTTAACCTTTTTAAATTCTCAAGGACACTTTCTCCCAGGCCACGTCAAACACCCAGAAACCGGGAACCCCTTAAGGTAGAGCTCGCCACCAGCTGCTGTTGCTTTCAGTCTGGTTTCACCTCAGCCTCACACCAAGGCATCTATTCAAATGCCTACATTTCGGTCTCCTCAGTCGGACTCACTTCCTGTGCCAGAAGCTTTTGTCGGCCCCAACTGCTTCTTTATTTAACAAATTCCCTTTATCTCCCACTTGAGGCAGCTCCTTGGGCCCCGGGGGGCCAGCAGTATTTACTGAGGGCCCTCCCCCTTTCCTGCCCCGTCTGGCGGTTGTCTGCCATTACCTTTGGGTCTCAAATCATGGCTTCCCACCTCCCCCCACCCCACCCTAGACACCAAGTTTTCTGAATAGTAGGATTATTCCTAACAGGATGAAATTTGTCCTTTACCCTGAGAATTGGGTGCTTGAAATTCAGTAAGCAAGGCCTCTACTCCTCCCACTCTTGGGCTTTGAATCCAGGCTGTGGAATTCAGAAGACTTAGGCAAATTCAGCCTGGTGTGCTTCTCGTTCAGGCATGAACTGAAATGGAGAGGCAAGCTGAAAATCAAGACAAAGCTAAAATATAATGCAGTAAAATGACATTGGAAGTGACATCCACCTCCTTTAGGGAGGAGGATGGAGAGATCAAGATTTTCTAAAGACAAGGGATGTGGAAAGATGGGAGAGGCTGGCAGGTGACTTAATAATCTCCTTTTTGCTTGTCTCCTTCTGTTATACTAGCTTATATTCTTGGTAATCCTATGACCCAAAGCAAACATTTCAAGTCTTTAAATTGCTATTGTTAATAGCAACTTGATTTGTAATGGCAAATAACCAAAACGGAAGCAAATTAATGTATTTGCAATATGTATTGCAGCATTTAGTATGTGTCAATACAGCATTTAAATTCATTGATGTGGAGATTTTTATTTTTAGTTAGAAAAAGTGAGTTGCAGAAAATGCATATAATTTATCTGGATAGGAAAAGTGAGTTATGTTTATGTCAGGTGTATGCATGAAAATGTCAGGAAAGGTGTCAGAGTTAAAGTTAAGTAACAATCTTTCTTTTTTAAGGAAATGACAAAGTCACACTGAGATATTAGGAAACACCAAAAAACTTAAAATCTTTCCCTGGTTCGACTAACTTGAATTTCACTTTTCATTAACAGAAATATTTTGAGAGAACATTTGAGGAAGAAACCATCTCAACGTTAACTACTATGTTTAATAAGTAAAATAAGGACTCTGTCCTTGAATGTAATTGTCAATTTTTATTATTTATCTAAATTACCTCAGATCTCTCAATTTTGAAGTGCAAAGAGGCTGAAAAATGTAAAGTGGATAAAAGCCTTTCAGCAGAGAATGTATGGTATAATCCTCTTACAATGGAATAAGTCTATTAAAATCAACATATAAAAACCACCCATATTACATATACTAAAACACCTGTAGGAATATATGCTATCTTGTTGATATTGTTTACTAGACTCACTTCATTATGTATTTCTCTATTGCTTAGTTTTTAATGATTCTTTGTAATGAGTTTTGCAATCAAAAGCTCCAGTCTTTAAATAGATGAACGGCATTTCTGTAAAATGGCTGATTTTCAAAAGCTAGTGAAGTGGCTCAGTCGTGTCTGACTCTTTGCGACCCCGTGGACTGTAGCCTACCAAGCTCCTCCATCCATGGGATTCTCCAGGCAAGAACACTGGGGTGGATTGCCATTTAGTGATCAAAATTTGATCTGTTTTCTGCTTCCCCCTTTTCCTCCAGTCTTGCTTCCCTTCTCCATTATCTAGCATGATGTTTTAAACATAATAGGTGCTCCTATCCTTTCTGGCACTAATAAATCTTCCTAAATTAGCTGTTCCTTACCTATTCCCAATGTTTTATAGCTACACTTAATCCAAAGAACAAAGTTGTTAAAAAAAAAAAATTCTAACAGTGGTTCATCTCAGTACTGGAAAACTAAATTTAGTGTTTCCTGGGTTCTACCATTTTACTTGGAATATAACAAAGTTACAATGTTGTGTTTTTGTACAACATGAATAAGCTAGGTGTATACATATATCCCCTCCCTCTTGAGCCTCCTCCCACCCCCAATAACACTTTACAGTAACTATTTTCCCATTTTCCAGGTTCTGGTTCATCATTTAGTGCTTTTTTCAAGTTTGTCAGTTCATCTTGTGCACTTGTTTAGAGCCAAGAATTTTGTAAATATTAAAGTGACTGATGATACAATCAATCAGTGCTTTCTATTTCCATTATCTACTCGGTTAAATATGCTGCTTGGCACAAAATCCACAGATCTGCCAGTCAAAAAGAATATTGCACTGAACTTTGGTATTGATAGAAATTTTCACTGACTTCCTCTTTTAGTCAAATGTCTAAACTAATTGGGTTGGACAGTATGAATAGATAAAAATTGGAAAACTAGGGGAACCACGAGGAAAATAAGAAAACCACTCTGGTTATTCCCATCAATGCTCTGTGGTAACCTAAATAGGAAGGAAATGCAAAAAAAAAAAGTGGGGGGGACCTATATAGAGCTGATTCACCTTGCTAGTACAGCAGAAGCAACATTGTAAAGCAGCTATACTCTAAATAACTTTTATTGATTTTAAAGAATCATTCTGAATTTCACATAAAAAATAAGAATAAATAAGATTAAGCTGAACCCTAACAGTTGTTTCTGGCAGAAGAGCAGTCACAGACCCTGTCCTGTGCTACAGGAGAGCTCCCTCATCTCCCTCCATTGCCCACCACTTCGCTTCTTTACAAACCTTTGCTCCAGATCTTCCAGACGTGGCATTCTTCTTTAACTGTAAACCACAGATTTTATGGTTTCAATATTACACAGAAAAGAAGTTAAGTTTGTTCAGGTTTAATTAATCCATCACCTAATATTGTGTATCTGGTTACCTTTCCTTTACTCACTTCTAGTTTCCTGGATGCCTAGAGATTAGTTTATTCCCTTCCATATCAAAAAATATTCCCATGTTGACCTCCCTGATGGTCCAGTGGCTAAGACTGCCAGCTACCAAGGCAGGGGGACTTGGATTCAGTTTCTGGTCATGGAACTAGATTCCACATGCCGCAACTAAGACCCAACACAGCCAAATAAATTAAAAAAAAAAAAAAGTTTTCCATGTTTAGTCAGATTTTTAACTCTTTGAATCACTGCGTGAAATCGAGGAGAGACAACTAAATGTAAAATGGCTATTTTTTATTTATTTGTACTTAAACAACAAACCCGCCAAACTGGTACTACTATGATGTGGCAAAATACAAAACATCGTTCTCCAAAAATAGTGATGAACAAATTAGGGGTTGTAGTAAAATAGCTAAAAGGGGTGGAGGAAATCAGTAAAGCACCCTTCATCTTAAGGACTGAGATTCTTACCAAGTAAAGCCTTCCCATCCCAGAAAATATGAATAATCCTCATCATATGTTTTTGTACTTTTGCTCCCTGTGCTTGAAGTTAGATTCTAGATCCTAAAAGTATCGAAAATATTATATATTATATCCAAAATACTATAATCGAGTTATCTATAGCCAGACACCTTTTGTCATGTTGTACAATGCTTCTGAAACCTCTTATTGGACTCATTATCCTCCCCTCCAATTGACACAGAAGATATAGTGAAAAGCAGCTTCCTAAGGGGAAGCGGTACAGAATTCTAAAACAAGAAAAATTCTAGAGAATATATAGTCTCTGCTCAGGTTAAGATTGCATACAACAGCTGTCACAAATAGCCGTTACAAATCTTCAGGCTGTATGTTGAGAGGGTAGTTTGGGAATAAATCCGTGATTTGCTGCTGGGAACTAAAATACTTGACAGTTTGCTGTAGTACATTATAATTTTCCCCAGCAGTTCCCAGGGTGGCCTCCAGATCACAGACAGGAGAATTCTGCTGGAGCTGGATCCCAGGCTGTAGGAATTCCTCCATGTAGTTGTTGAACTGATCGTTCCAAGGCTGGTTATTCCAGGCTTGGGGGCTCCAGGCCTGATTGTTCCAGGGGTGGTTGCTCCAAGACTGACTGTTCCAACTCTGGTTGGTCCACGTGGGGTTATTCCAGGTCTGGTTACCCCACATGGGCAGGTTTCCAGGAGAGTTCAAATACCCCTGGTGGTAGGAATAGAAGCCCGGGTATTCTGCTGCTGCTGGGCCCTTTTGAAAAAAGAAGAATGAATTAACTGAAAAAGTACTTGGAAGTTCAGAATTGCCCATGGTTGGGATTGCATGCTGCAGCAACAGACAGAACGAAAAAGTCTTTGTTAGGAAAAAAGCAGAAAAATTTAAGTTTTCTGTCATTACCTGAGGCATGCCATTGCTATTCCTTGGCCAGTTGTTTTTCTGCCATTTCTTACATTTCATTCTCTGGTTCTGGAACCAGGTCTTCACCTGACAAGGAAAAGACAACCAGAAAAAATTTAGGGTATTAGTAGGGACCTCCGATATTCCAATGCAGGAGGCGTGGGTTCAATCTCTAGTCAGGGAACTAAGATCCCATGTGCTACAATGGCCAAAAAGTAAAGTCGTTCAATCGTATCCAACTCTTTACTACCCCATGGACTATAGCCTACCAGGCTCCCCTGTCCACGGGATTTTCCAGGCAAGAATACTGGAGTGGGTTTCCATTTCCTTCTCCAGGAGATCTTCCCGATCCAGGGATTGAATCCGGGTCTTCTGCATTGTAGGCAGACACTTTACTGTCTGATCCACCAGGGAAGTCCATTAAAAAACCCCCCAAAAACCCACAAATAAATTTAAAAATAAAATATTAGTAATGCAGGATGTATTGATAGTAGGAATCAAAGAATATTAAGATTTGGTTTTTTTTCTGATAACTACACTATCTCAAACTTGATCTTGAATCTGTGAGTGAATTTCAAGCCTTTCAAGTCAATTGGCTTTTTTAGTAAACTTATGTTTAATAAACTTAACCAGTTAGATACACTGTGAGTATGGCTACCAACTAGGAGGTTCCCATTTAAATGTCTACCCATACTGTTCATTAGTCACAGTTAAAAGTAACTTGTTTGCAATAATAAGCCCCTTCTTTCATATTAGCACATTTACATTTAATATAATGGTATTTTAATTCAAGAATTATGAAACATACTTCAAAAGGACAACTTACATAAAGATCATTTGATAGAGGACTTTCCAAGTATGGTACCAGAGTTAGAAAACCATTTGCCTGAATAAACTAACCAATAAATATATGAAAAATGACTAACTTCATCAGTAATCAGATGTATACAGATAAAACATGCAACTTTAATTTTAATGAGAACCAGTGGTTGGCTAAGACTCTTCTAACTCAAGATGATAGGAGTGTATTTTTCCTTTGTTTAAGGAAAAATTGGAAACGTTTTCACAATTTTGGCTTGTTTAACAAGGGAAATGGTTTAATAAATTATGACACATTTGCAATAGATATTTAGTGAAAGAAAGATGGTCACAAAACACATTACAGAAAGATTCCATTTTCATTATTAAAAATTAACTTATTTGTAGGGGTGCATAAACATTCTTTTATTTTTCAAAAAATTTATTTGGCTGTGGTGGATCTTAGTTGTGACATGTGGGATCTAGTTCCCTGACCAGGGATAGAACCCAGGCCCCCTTCATTGGCAGTGCTGAGTCTTAGCCACTGGACCACCAGGGAAATCCCTTATTTTTTATTTCTTATTGCACAGACAACAAAACAACTGTACCTGCTTGTAGCTGAGGTTCAAGATGTTGGAAAGTTCTTGCATTTGCTGGAGGCTGAGGTATTTCTGCCTCTGAAATCTGTCATTGAGCACACACAACTGGGTCTGTGAGAACACAGTTCTGATCTTCTGTTTCTTGACTGGGATGTTCTCTTCCTTCTCTGTGCTCTCCTCTGCAGACGGAGGCAGTGGTTTCACTCTGGGGCTTGTGGAAGAATCAGGACTGTCCTGAATAAGCAGATCCATGGAGGAAGGAAGAGGAGAGACTGTTGGGAATAAAACAACACTTTTCTCTAAAACTTCAAATATTAAAAATACATTGTTTTCAAAGCACTACTAAAAGTCCTCAGAGTGAGATAGTAGGTAATAACTTTATTCTTCTTGAGCGATCCTGAACACTCTGCCAAGTTTGCACAAAAAACATTTTACATGTAATAGACATGGTTAATATCATGTGTTGCTAGGAAGCAGTTTTTGTTCAGTGGCTAAGGCCTGTCCAGACTGTGACCCCATGGACTGCAGCTCACCAGTTTCCCCTGTCCTGGGTGGGAAGCAAAGGGGGACTCAAACCTGATAAAACAGATGATCCAGATTCTTGGGGACCGTATAGAATTAACAGTTTACTACCCAGTCTTAATACCAGGACTGTCAGAAAATGTGAATTCCAATAAACTCCTATTGCAACCCAGACCTTGGTTAGCTCTGTGGTCTCATTTCCAGGATTATCCCTTCCTCATGGAGTTTTTTTTGTTGTTGTTTGGTTTGGCAATTGGGCCGAGCTTATCATAGGTTTGTTTGTTTTTTTTTTTTAAATGAAATATGCTTGCTGTATAATATGTAAATCGCAGGTGTACAATATAGTTATTTACAATTTGTAAAGGTTATACTCCATGTATAATTGTAAAATATTTGCTATCTTTCCCATGTTGTATATCTCATGGAGGTCTTCCATTGATTAGTATGATGCAACAGACAAAATTGTCTAGCACAGGGCTTGACATATATTATTGACTTTGTAACTGAGACTTTATTTCCTGTATTAGATTTATTTGTACAGAGGTATTCCCAGTGCTCAACTTGACTTCTACGCTTGTCGTGGAATAAATAGGCCCTTAAACAGCAACAACTAAAAAAAAAGATCACAATTACACAAGTAGGAAAGTCTTCAATTCATGACTAGAGGTGAGGTGTGTCTTAAAAATTGTCTAGGATTCCCTGGTGTTTCAGTGGTTAAGACTCTGCTCTTCCAATGCAGGATGCACGGCTACAAATGTGCAGTTAGGTTGCTAGGAGGACATGTCCACTTGCTTGTATTAAGTGCTGTATTTTCAGCATGTGAAATTATAAAAGGATACTAACACAAAATTTAGGTAAATGGGGTTCACATTAAAATCCAACACTCAAATATCTCAGTTGGGGCATCTTGCCTCAAACACAGCAGTTGTTTTGTTTAATTATTCCCTTCTCCACAACCGAGTCCTACAGTTGCAATCATAAATAGTTCTTTGGCCGTCTTACACCATAAATGTTAAAAATCACATTCCTGAGCAAATGGCTAGTGTACCTTTTTATTTTTAATAATGACTGCCAAATTGATTTCCCAAAAAAGGTGGTGCTGTCTTTACAGTATTCTAAGCATCTCTTACATTCACAGTTACCCGTTAGAAGCTTAAGTACTAGAGCATAGATATAAAATTTTTTTAAGTTTTTATTAAAGTATAAAGGAGATAGAGAAAGCTTCTGACATAGGCATCAGAAGCGGGCAGAAAGAGTACCCTAGAGCATAGATTTTGAAGCCAAACTGGATTTCAGATCTGAGCTCTTACCCACTTAGGCAGCCTTATTAAACCTTCTGCAATCATCCACCATAAGGTGAGGTGAACACTTACTTCCCCTGAATTTAGGAGGCCTGAGCATACCAGAGGCTTACAAACTACCCAGTAATATCCAAACATCCAGAGGTTAGGATAGGAGAAGACACGACAGCTACTTGTATAGTAGAAAGGTGAAATATTTCCAAAAGGTGCGTTTCGGATCATTAACGATGCCATCTCTAGCACACCTTGAATAGACCAAAAAGGTGATGCTAACCCGTACCAAGCGGTGATGTTCTGACTTCTGGCTTAGCAGTAACATTTACTGATACCGGGGTGCTACGCATGACGCTAAGATTTTACACATCAGTGTATCACATCGTGTTTGCCTGTGCACGTAAACTCTCAAATACACCGTATACATTTGAACTGCTCCTCCCGGGTCCCCCGTCTCTCGGTCCACAGGTCCTGACGCCTGAGACACCAGGGAAAGCGCACGACCCCATCAGATTATCGTTGGAAAAGAGGTGTCGAGAGGATTAACAGATAATGACACCGGCTTATATTGATGGGCTCAAGAGGGAGACAAATGACCTTCAGTCCCTTTCTTCTTCCTCTTTCCCTGAAGGAACTTAGCCCCTCAAGGATTCAGTATTTTCTTACCAGTGTCCGTGTCGAGGGTGTCAGCAGATGACATTTGCAAGGATGCGTAACTTTCTTCAGGCATGGGTGAAGATTCCCTAGAGTTGGACGCTTCGGGGCCAAGCAGGCTTTGGGGACAAGCTGGATCCACACTCATGTTGTTGAGTTGAAGAAGATGGGAAAAAGCCTAAGAGCTAGATGCTAGATGCTAGGAAAAGTCCAGGCTGAAGAATCTAGGTAGAAGAACTTAGAGAAAGGTGACGATCTCCAGGTGTGAAAGTATTTACTTAAAAAAAAAAAAAAAGACGGAATGAAAGGAGTCACCTGCGAGATAAGAGCCAACCAGTCCAATCTAGGAAAATGAAAAAAAATTAGAGGCGCTACATTTATAAGTAAGGCTCAACCACACTTGGCCCCGCCCCTCCTGGCAACCCCACGCCCACACACACCCTTGCGAATTCCCAGTTAATCCCGTCTGCCAGTCTCACCAAGGCCATTGTAATGCAAAAGAGAGTTGCAGTGTAACCCAGAGGCGGTGGGGAACTGGAAAACTAGGACCTCGGAAATGGGAAACACAATGAATCCAGCAATGAGATACTCCTAGCTTCACCTTATTTCCACCTTTTAAAAGTCAAAGATGCACCTCCGATTCCTGTGGCCACCTAAGGTGATTGAACCTCTCACTGGGACAATTAATTCCCTTGATTTGAGACCCCCTTAGGGTCTCAAAATCAGGCTAGTTTATGGCAAAAACTGTAACTAACTCCATTTTCCTCATCGGTTCACTCTAAGGTCACAGTAAAACACGTGGAATGTTAAGGCATCAGCTGATGTTAAAAACTGGTACTTGTTTTCAACCCCCACCTAACTTCTGTCTTGGTTTTTGGCTTTCAGAAAAACCACCAAGTCTTTTCAGCAGGGCAAAAGCCAGAGGAAAGGACCTGCAGACCTAGGATCCTGGGAGCCTGGTTAGTCATCAAACATAAACCATGACTGTGGAGGATTTTAAATTGGTTTTTAAAAACACATTAACACGTAAGTGCTTGGCTTAGTCACTTTACTAAGTCTTGGTTTCCTCATCTACAAACAAGGGCAAAAGTACCTTATGTGTACCTTCTCTGTGTTATTGTAAGAATCAAGGAAAGTAAAATGCTCGTAACATTTGACATGTCTGTGATCTATACCCATGGCTGTTAATAGAAATTCTTTCAGGACCCTATGCCCATTACTTCTAAGTCTGACAATACTTGATGAGATTTTTGTTCTAATCCAGTGAACATTATGTTGCATCCAGTTGCATGATAGAATGAAAGCACCACCTTCTTTACCTGGGACATTACTAGATGTAAAATAATAAAATTTATTGACCTGTGAAAAGAAAAGTGAAAGTGTTCCTTGTTCAGTCCTGTCCCGCTCTGTGCGACCCCAGGGACTGTAGCCCGTCAGGCGTCTCTGTCCACGGGATTTCCCAGGCAAGAATACTGGAGTGGATTGCCATTTCCTCCTCCAGGGGATCTTCCCAACCCAGGTAGGGAACCTGGGTCTCCTGTATCTCCTGCATTGGAAACAAGGAAAAAAGAACATTATCTAGGCAATTGATATTCTTGGAATAGACTTGCCAGAGCAAATGTGATAGATTTATTTTAGAACCAACATTTGCCCTCTTGACTATTTCTCCTTCCTAAGCAGTCATCTTTATCTTGCCTTTTTTTGCTTCATCTGGCTCTTTCTTTGAATAGCTTTTCCTTCTCTGGCATGGAAATCCTGTCTGGTCCTTAAACCCCACACCGTCCTCTTTCTTCTTCTTCTTTTGGTTTATTTCCCAAAGAAGCAGTTTTTAGAGTTGAATTCCAGCACTAACATATTTATGGACAAAAGATAACCATCTGCGCCTTCAATTTTCCTTCCCATTCCCAAATTCGGCATTCAAGAATCTTAAGATTTCTTCATTTCCAATCTCCCAAATCTAAAAGTAAACCCTTGGCAAATTGCAATTATATATTTTTCTAAAATACAATTCTTGACTAATCCTCCCATCCACTCTGCCGCTCAGGTCTCCACCTGCTGGCTTAGCTCCCACACGAGCTGAGTTTGACTCACAATATGAAGATGCCAACTTGCAAGAGTAGGATTATTGCTGGATCCAAACAAGGGGATGAAATTCTGTGTAATCTTTGTTTTCTTGGACCACCATCCTGGAGGGGAAAAGAGTCTGGAAGAGAGGCCTCAAGGAGAGGGTGGGTGGAATACATTGTGTTTCAGGCAGAGAGCTTCTGTCTCATTAGAAATAGAAGATGATTTCTTTAAAAAAAAAAAAAAGGAATGTCAGGGACTTCCCTAGCAGTCCAGTGTTTAAGACTGTGTGCTTCCACTGCAGGGGGCGTGTGTTCCATCCCCAGTCGGGGAACTGAGATCCCAAATGCCCCGCAGCATGGCCAAAGTGGGGGGCGGAGGGGAGAATGTGAGGTGATGGATGTTATCTAAACTTATTATTGTGGTGATCATTTTGCAACACATCAGTCAATCAGTTCAGTCACTCAGTCATGTCCGACTCTTTGTGACCCCATGAGCTACAGCACGCCAGGCCTCCCTGTCTAACACCAGCTCCCGGAGCCCACCCAAACTCATGTGCACTGAGTCAGTGATGTATTTGCAACACATATGTATATCAAGTTATTACATTGTACACTTTGAACTAGTAAGATATTGTATTAATATATCAATTACATTTCAATAAAAAGGGGAAAGTAAGTTTAAATGAGGGAAAACTAGACTTCCAGGCTCTCAATTAGCACTGTTTGGTAGTTGAGGGCAGTCAAGGCCACCAGGTACGTTGGTTTGCCTGCAGCTCTCTAAACTGCTGGTACGCGAAGTTTTGTTCTTTGCTGGTGGGGGTCTTTGAATGAAAGCCTGAGATGAATTCACCCCATCCCCCTACCTGTGTCCCATTGTGTCTAAAGGAAGAGCCTCCGGAGAGAAAGACCAAAGGGCAGGGGGCTGGTAGCTGGAAGGTAGGCTTACTACATTCCTTGACCTGGAAAGCAATTTGAATGAGGCTGAGAATGCCTCGGAAGCTGTCAGAGACCGTGGGTTTGTTGGGGTGGGCTGTGTGGGTGGAAGAGGGGTATGTGATAATGTGCTGGAGTCCAGAGCCCCAAATGCAAAAATGAGTCAGTGAAATCATGATTTTAAATTAAATTTGATGGTTCTAAGAGCAACATCTGGGAAGGAGAAGGGGAAAAAAAAGCTAAGTACTACAAAGGAGAAATATTTTACGGCTATGATTTATTCCTTATTTATAGACAAGAAGTGCACTTTGTGGGACTTCCCTGATGGTCCAGTGGCTAAGACTTCACACTCCCAATGCAGGAGGTCTGTGTTCAACCCCTGGTCAGAGAACTAATCTCAAATGCTGCAACTAAGACCTGGCACAGCCCGTAAAATAAATTTTTTAAAAAAGAAAGAAAGAAAGAAATGTACTTTGGGCTACACAGCCTTTTAGGAGAGCTGGTCCTGTTAACTTTTCATTGGGTTTTGTTGATTTGTCAAAGATAAGGGAATGGCAACCCACTCCGATATTCTTACCTGGGAAATCCCACGGACAGAGAAGCCTGGTGGGCTACAGTCCATGGGGTTGCAAAAGAGTCGAATACGTCTGAGTGACTAACACTAACAGTCATCACAGGTATTTTTTTAATATATATTTATCTTAGTTATTTGGCTGCGGCGGGTTTTAGTTGCGGCATGTGGGATCTAGTTCCCTGACCAGAGGTTGAACTCCCAGCCCCCTGCACTGGGAGTGTGGAGTCTTAGCCACTGGACCACCAAGGAAGTTCCATCACAAGTGTTAATACAGACTTTACCTCCCCTCAAATCTCAGGCATGGCATGTACATCAAATGTGGAATTATTCAATGCACTGCTGATTTATTACTGGTGGAACTATTGAATATATTATTAATATATCATTGCTTTTAGGCTTCACCCCTTTGTCCACTTGAGTTTGCTTGAGTATGCCCAAACTGGTAGGCATTCACTTTTTTTTTTTTTTAATTCTCATGTAAATTTTTGTTACTATTTCTTTCCTCTTCACATTGTTTCACTCTGCCTAATAAGCCCATTCTATTAGTAACAGTTTCTTGTCAGTGTACATACATGTGTATACATTTAGTGATTTAACAGTTGATTGGCCAGGAAATATTTATTTGTTGCTGTTTCAGCTCATAGTAAAAGAGGTGCCTAGCATGAGCCTGAGAGGAAACAAGTAAGTAAATATGATCTCTACTTTTGAGGAGCTAACCATTTCATAGAGTAGATTAAATGTGTGATAAAGATTGAAAACAAACCAACCAAACAGCACCAGGATGTAGACAAGAGATACTGGGGGTGAATAAACAAGGAAGGTAGAGTCGAGGAAGGGAGTCAGAGAAGACTTCTTAGAGGATCTTAAGTTGAGTTGAGATAGGAAAATGTTGAGAGACTAAGGAAGGGAATTCCAGTAAATACACAATTTGGGCAAAGGCATTAGGGAAAATGATGGATTCCAGTACAGTCACTTAACAAGGCTCATAGGCAGGGTGCAGTGGAAGGGGTTGTGAGAGAAAATGACTGGAACTCATATATAGTGAGTTCTATTTTTTTGTCCTCTGAGGCACTTTATTTGCATGCATATGTATTGTTGTTGTTCAGTCACTAAGTTGTGTCCAACTCTTTGGAACCCCATGGGCTACAGCATGCCAGGCCTCTGTGTCCCCCACCATCTCCTAGAGTTTGCCCAAGTTCACGTCCATTGAATCAGTGATGCTGTCCAACTGTCTCATCCTTTTGCCTTCCATCTTTCCCAGCGTCAGGGTCTTTCCCAACAAGTCAGCTGTATTGTATTGTATTGTATTGTATGTATATTACATTCCTGGACAAAGAGTCCAAGGATTTTCCCTCCTATGTGTTTTCATCTTACTTCTTTACGGTCCCTGATACCTGCTGAGGTTGTCAGTACAATGAAACCAAACCAACAGGACAAGAGCAGGTTATTCTGCTGTTTTTCCAGATTGTTTACATCCAGTCTGGGGCTGATCACGCCACACTTATTTAGCCTGCCTGTGAGGTTCACAACAGTTTTCCCAGCCTTGTGGTCCTCAATGATTTAAAACTCGCCTGTGTAAAACCATGCTTCATCATCACAGTTAGAAATATGACAAGGACTTCGGAGCACAGCCTGGTGTTTGCCTCTCTTTTCAGCATTGTTGATACTCTTGAGAGCATCAGCCAGGACATGTGTGGGCACTGTTAAGGTGACTCTGGAAGATGGCAGAAAGAGTACAAGTGAGCTCTTGCTGTGTATAAGGCACTGTTGTGTCTGTGTTGTAGGCACCTTGATTAGCATCTAGCCCAGCATCTGATGTGCAGTATATGCTCAAGCTTTGTGCTTTTAATAAATAAATACAGATGGAGATGTTTAATAGGTCTTTGGAAATTAGAGTTGAGAAACCTAAGAGGTGAAAAGTGATCACAGGAATAGTAAAAGAACAAAACAAAACTGAGTTTTGAATTAAATCCCCTCCTCTTATTAGTTTGCACTTTCCTGGTGTTCCTCTTACTAACCTGGTGATTCTGTCTCCTTTCTGGTTCTTCCTCACTCCTATATCTAAAAATTAGAATGTACCCAAGTTTCGTTCTCCGGCTTCCCTGGTGGCTCAGACAGTAAAGAAACCTCCTGCAATGCCTGAGACTGGGTTTGATCCCTGGGTTGGGAAGATCCCTTGGGCGAGGGCATGGCAACTCACTCCAGTTATTCTTGCCTGGAGAATCTGCATAGACAGAGGAACCTGGTGGGCTATAGTCCATGGGGTCGCAAAGAGCTGGACACAGCTGAAAGACTAAGCAAAGCACACAGCAAGTTTAGTTCTGAAATCTCTACCTATATTCACTGCTAGTTATCTCAGCCTATCTTACAACTTTTTTTTCGGTCACATGGCTTGTGGGATCTTAGTTCACTCAGTAGGGATTGAACACTCACCCTGGGCAGTGAAAGTGTACAGTCTTAACCATGGGACTGCCAGATAATCCTATCTTATGACTTTAAATACCATCTATATGCTTTTGCTTTTCACATGTATGTCTTTATCCCAGATATGTTTCCGAGACTTAAGTCTCTTATATCCGACTCCCTTCTTAATGTCTCCACTTGAAGTTCTAGTAGGCATCACAAAATTAATATGTCCCAAACCAATCTTTCAATGTTCCTTCCTACACAGGCTCTTCCTATAGTCTTCTCCATCTTGGCATGTAAAAATTCCATCTTTCTGGTTGCTTAGGGCAAAATTCTAAGGCCATCTTTGTTGATGAATACCATCAAAATTTAGCAGAATCCAATTTGTTGTTGTTTAGTCATTAAGTTATGTCTGACCCTTTGGACTATAGCCTGTCAGCTCGTCTGTGTCTGTGGGATTTCTCAGGCAAAAACACTGGAGTGGGTAGCCATTTCCTTCTCCAGGGATCTTTGTGAACCAGCCCAGAATCCCAATTATTTCTTTCTTCTAATTTTTTTTCTCTCCATGTTTCCTTTTTCCACTGTTTTTGATCATCATATAGACTAGGGCATAGAAAATCAATGGATAGCAAGAAATGATTATTTTTTTTAAACAAAGAACATGTATTTATTTTGTTACTGTTCATGTCATAAAAGAGCTGGGGGCTTGAAATTACCTGTGTCCTGTGTCCTCTGGGAAAAGAGAAAGCTCAGGGCTTCCTTTGGTGGCTCAGTGGTAAAGAATCTGCCTGCCAATGCAGGAGACATAGGGTTGATCCCTGATCCAGGAGGATCCCACGTGCCGCGGAGCAACTAATCCGGTGCATCACAACTACTGAGCTTGTGCTCTAGAGCCCGGGAGCCGCATCTACTGAAGCCCATGCACGCTAGAGTGTGCTCCACGACAAGAGAAGCCACCGCAGTGAGAAGCTTGAGCACCACAGCTAGAGAGTAGCCCCTTGCCGCAATTAGAGAAAAGCCTCTACAGCTACTGAGACCCAGCACAGACAAACATAAATGCTTTTTTCTTAAAAAGAGAGAGACATAGGGCTGCACTTGACCTTTTCTAAGTATCTCCAAGGCTATGGTCCTCACCAAACCACCATCTATATTGCTTGGATTAGGCCAATAGCCTCTCAACTCATCTTTGAAAAAAAATTTTAAAGACATATCACTTGAAGCTATTCCTTTGCTCACAACCCTCCTTTAGTTTTCACACATTCAGAGTAACAAGTCAGTACACTGAATTACAGAAGCTCTCTTCTGGCTGTATACTTGACTTCTGTCTTGTGTCCTTGTGTTTTCCATCATCTCCATGAAGCTGGCCTCCCTGCTGATCCTGGAATGAACCAGGAAACCTCTAGAATCAGGGCTTTTGTGTCCTTACTTTTCTCTTTGATCAGTTCCCTGGCCTTCCCCACGCCACCCCCTCCCCAGAATTACAACCAACTTGATCTCTCCCTTCCTTTAAATCTTTAATTTTCCTCTTCAGTAATGCCTCCTCTTCCCAGTCCTTCTCTACTTTTCTTCTTAGCACTTATCATCATGTTGCATAATATATATTTTTTCTATTGTATCCACCTATCACCATCTTCTGTTCCCCATTACCACTAAAAGATAAATTCTGTGAGGGCATTATTTTAATTTTTGTCTGTTTCGTTTAGTGTAGTATTTCCAGCCCTAGAAGAGTGTGGTCCACAAGCCAGCATCATCAGTATCTCCTGGGAGTTATTAGGGACTTAAGTGGATGGGCTTTACCACAGAACTGCTGAGTATGAGTCTCTGGTGGGGGTGACTGGAACCTGTGAATCTGTGTTTAAAAGTTCTTCAGGTTTATCTTTGACAAGTGGTTGTTTGAGAAGTACTGTTATAGAACAGTCAAGGGCAATAGTAGGGATGCTCTCAATCATTGTTTGTTGATGAAGGAGGGGGTTTCAAAAGATCTAGAACTTTGTAAGTAAATAGAAGGTAGAGCCATTTCCTAACATTTAAATATTAAATTGCCCTTCAATGTGAAATACAAAATAGCACTTAAAAAAACAAACAAACAACAATGCTCTTGGCCTCAGGTTCCCTAAAATGAATTACATGAGCCTGGAACTCTCGGGAAAGAGCTGACTTTAATTTGCAACAAATTAGCTCTTTCTAGGTCCTCTGAGAGATAGATTACTCTTAAATTGCTTGTGTTGTAAAAATGAACCACACAACCAGCCAAACTGCCATTTCAGAGGCTACTAATGGAATTTCACAGTATGTTCTCCACTGACTTTGCCTATTATAAGAGCATTAACACACTTTTATCCACCCACCCCACAAAGAAGCTTCTTACTTAGTAGACAATATGATAAGCCCTCAAAAAGTACCTGTCATCCAACTTTAGTAAGTTCCTCATGGCCAATTTTGTTTCATCAGTGACCTTACCATGAAAACAAGCTTGGACATCCAATAAAAGATTCACCTAGCAGGAAAATAGGTGACATGTCACTGACACCTTTTTCCAATATCTGAACCTTTACATAATTAATATTAACTCTTGTGATCATTTTGTCTCCTAATACTTCATTAGTCTGTCCCTTGGATGTTTGGTATTCTTGTTGTTTGGTTGCTAGGTCTTGTCCGACCCTTTGGGATCCTGTGGACTGTAGCCCACCAGGGTCCCTGTCCATGGGATTTTCCAGGCAAGAATTCTAGACTGGCTTACCGTTTCCTTCTCCAGGGAATCTTTCTGACCCAGGGATCGAAGCCCCGTCTTCTGCTTGACAGGTGGATTCTTTACCACTGAGCCACCTGGGAAGCCTGGATGCCCAGTACCACCCCATTTGCCCTCATTCAGGCATCATCTCTTGCCCAGACCTCCACAGACCTCCACTTAACCTTACATAGGTGGAACCCACTGTGTGCCGGAGTGATTGCCCTTCAAATCAACCATATTCTCCTTTGGCTGAAGTCTTCTCTAAAGAAGACCACAGCCTGCTCTCTGCCTGCCTCTTCAGCTTTGGCAGGTTGCTTTCCCCAACCAGTCCTTTCGGTCCTGATGCTTTTCTCCTCTCTCTTTGCTTGGCTGCATTTTTAGTTTTTCAAGATGCAGATCAGGTGTCACCTGCTATAATATCCTTTCTCTCGGTGACTTAGGTGTCCCTCTTCTGTACCTAACTCCTCCCATGGCAGTTGTCTCTTTGCATTTATTTTTTAATTTAAAAACATTTTGGTGGGGGGTAAGTAGTCTGTGTTGCAAGGCTTTTGGGGGTCTTAGTTCCCTGACCAAGGATTGAACCTGCGTCCCCTTCATTGGAGGTTTGGAGTCAACCACTGGACCACTAGGGGACTCCCAACATTTTGCATTTTAGTTATAGTTTTGTTTTTTTGTGTGTGTTTGGATTCTGGCTGGAATAATAACTCATTGAGAGTCTGCTTTGTTACTATAGCCTAGTGCAATACTAGTCAGAGAATGGCCCTGCTTTCAGATCACTTCAGCATCACCTGGGAGCTTGTAAGAAAAGCAAATTCTTGAACTGGGTGTTACCCAGATTTACTGGATCAGAATCTGGGAGTGGAGCCCAGGAATCTGTCTTTTAAGAATCTCTGAAAAAATTTTTAAAAAAAGAAAAGAAAAGAATCTCTGATTTTTGTGTGCTCTAGAGTTTGAGGAGCACTGGCTTAGAACACAGTGCTTGGCAGTAGGGGGAAATCTCAATTAATATTTGAAGAATATGCCTGCAACACGGGAGACCTGGGTTTGATCCCTGGGTCGGGAAGATCCCCTAAAGGAAATGGCAACCCACTCCAGTATTCTTGCCTGGAGAATCCCATGGACAGAGTCCATGGGGTCACAGAGTCAGACACAACTGAGCAGCTAACACATATTTATTAAGTTAATAAATCAGTTCCAGTGGCTATAACACTGGTATTCAGAAAGCTGGAGAATTAAGAGAACTCTCGAAAAAACAAAGCAAAACAAATCAAATTTCTTCCTTGGGGTTCTGATTCGGATTTGTCAGATCTTGCTCTCACTAAAGGGTTTTGACACGTAAGGACTAAAATACTCTGTCTCCCAAACTGTAAAGTCTCCTAGTGTCAAGTTCTAAAGGGTAAACCATCAAGTTGAATTGTCAGAATCCTGACCCTATGCAACACTATTGACGGCATAATCCCCTTTCCGCCCTACCCTCAGGGGATCCTTCACCTATAGTAGAAATGGATTTTTTTCCTTTTTTTCCATCCAGATTAGGTCTAGCCCCCAGGGAAAGGAGGAATCTACAGGAATGTCTACCAAAGTTTAGCAAATGTATACAGTTGCTCTGGAACTTGGCCATATTATTGGCCCAGAAGAGAATAAGCTTCTCAGTTTCTCAGTAGGTTTTAGAGAAAGAGGAAGAAGTTAGAAAAGTAGGTCTTTGTGGAAGGAGTAAGGTGATGGTGGTGGTGGTGATGATGGTGATGGTGGAGGGAGTGTGGGATAAAAGAAACAACCACCTTAGTTGTTGCTCTAGTTGACTGGTGTTGGGATGAAATAAAGCTGTTAACCCTAATAACACTACACCTAAATATTGTACTTAGAATATTTCAAGACACAAGGGTATTCCAATATTATATAGAGATGAGAGGAAAAGGGAACAAGAGATTCCTGCCTCCCAGGAGTAAATAAATTCAACCCCAGAAAGAGAGAAGTCAAAGCTAAGGCAAATAGCAGGATGTGGGGAAAGAATTCAAATTTAAGGAAGCTTTTTTTTTTTTTTAACTTTTCTTTTTTTAGTGATGTATAGTTAATTTATATTGTGTTAGTTTCAGGTGTACGGCAAAGTGATACAGTTTTACATATATATCTGTCCTTTTTCACATTCTTTTCCATTATGGATTTTTATAAGATATTGAATATAACTCCCTGTGGTATACAGTAGGACCTTGTTGTTTATCTGTTTTATATATAGTAGGCTTCCCTGGTAGCTCAACTGATAAAGAGTCTACCTGCAATACAGGAGACCCCAGTTCGATTCCTGGGTCAGGAAGATCCACTGGAGAAGGGATAGGCTACCCAGTTCAGTATTCTTGGGCTTCCCTGGTGGCTCAGTCAGTAGAGAATCCGCCTGCAATGTGGGAGACCTGGGTTTGATCCCTGGGTTGGGAAGATCCCCTGGAGGAGGGCATGGCAACCCACTCCAGTATTCTTGCCTGGAGAATCCCATGGACAGAGGAATCTGGTGAGCTGCAATCCGTGGGGTCGCAAAGAATTGGACATGACTGAGCAGCTAAACACAGAACAGCACAGGGTGTATATATTAATCCCAAACCTTAGCCCTGTTTAGTGACCATGTCTGTTTTCTATGTCTGTGACTCTATTACATAACCAGTAGTTTCACATTTCTATGCCTCAGTTTCATGAATGTACATGAAAAAAAGGACATAATATACAGAAACTGATCAGACAGGTGTGCTGGGTCCCAGGGTGGGCTGCCTTTAAAACGTACCTGAATGGCATATTGGTTATTTTGAATTAAAGCTGCTTAAGACAGGATCTTTATGTTGCACTCAATATGCCAGCAAACTTGGAAAACTCAGCAATGGCCACAGGACTGGAAAAGGTCAGTTTTCATTCCAATTCCAAAGAAATGCAATGCCAAAGAATGTTCAAACTACTGCACAATTGCACTTATCTCCCACGCTAGCAAAGTAATGCTCACAATTCTCCAAGTTAGGCTTCAACAGTAGGTGAATTGAGAACTTCCAGATGTTCAAGCTGGATTTAGAAAAGGCAGAGAAAAAAACTACAGACTTCCTTTTCTTGGGCTCCAAAATCACTGCAGATAGCTGGCAAAGGTCCATCTAGTCAAAGCTATGGTTATTCCAGTAATCATGTATGGATGTGAAAGTTGTACTATAAAGAAAGCTGAAAAAAAATTAAAAAAAATAAAGAAAGCTGAGCACCGAAGAAAACTGTGGTGTTGGAGAAGACTCTTGAGAGTCCCTTGGACTGCACGGAGATCCAACCAGGCCATCCTAAAGGAAATCAGTCCTGAGTGTTCATTGGAAGGTCTGATGCTGAAGCTGAAACTCCAATACTTTGGCCACCTGATGAGAAGAACTGACTCATTGAAAAAGACCCTGGTGCTGGGAAAGATTGAAGGCAGGAAGAGAAGGGGACGACGGAGAATGAAATGGTTGGATAGCATCATCCACTCACTGGACATGAGTTTGAGCAAGCTCTGGGAGTTGGTGATGGATGGAGAAGTCTGATGTGCTGAGTCCATGGGGTCGCAAAGAGTCGACACAACTGAGCGACTGAACTGAAGATAGGATCAATGCAAGAGGGGTACTCTGACTCTCCTCTCTTGTCTCCCTGAAAGCAGGAAATAGATCTCTTCTGTGAAACAGGGACTCCCCCGTGTGGAGGGAGAAGTCCACCTTTATCCCCAGTGACAGGGAATTCTGGCCAAGAAGTCTGTAAGCAAAACTTGTTGCTTCTTAAATTTATTACCCTAGGCTCTAACTCTGTTTAGATTTTTCACTAGTTTACTCTGAAGTTAGAGTTTCTTGGTCCTGTCAGTTCTTTGTAAATCTATTGTTTCTTGGTTTAAAAGTAGAATTCCACGGGCAGAGGAGCATGGTGGGCTATAGTCCGTGGGGTCGCAAATAGTCAGACATGACTAAGTGACTAACATTTTCACTTTCAGTATCAATGAACCATTCCATGAACAAAAATAACTATTACTTCTGTCAGTGTACTAACTAGATTACATGTACTCTGGCAGCCACAGATTTTTATCTTCTATAGCACATTTGGAATCTATTTCCATCCTTAAAGAGACATGTCAAGAATGGAGGTAGTTGAATTTGAGGAGAACATAATTCATTCCATAAGAGTTGTAAGTGTGTGTGTGTGTGTGTGTGTGTGTGTAGCAAATCCTTTTGTTTGCATCCTTCTCTGATCCCTGTATCAGCTAACATAAGATGTATAGATAATAAGTATCAAGGAGATCTCTGATAGCTCAGTTGGTAAAGAATCTGCCTGCAATGCAGGAGACCCTGGTTCGATACCTGGGTCAGGAAGATCTGCTGCAGAGGGGATAGGCTACCCACTCCAGTATTCTTGGGTTTCCCTGGTGGCTCAGCTGGTAAAGAATCCACCTGCAATGTGGGAGAACTGGGTTCGATCTCTGGGTTGGGAAGATCCCCTGGAGAAGGGAAAGGCTACCCACTCCAGTATTCTGGTCTAGAGAACTCCATGGACTGTATAGTCCATGGCCTCACAAATAGTCAGACATGACTGAGTGACTTTCATATCAAGAAAAGTGACCATCACCCAGATTTTGTATTATCTTGTTGGGAAAGAGCACATTTTTGGTTGTACACACAATAGTTTTATTATGTTAGGTAGAAATATGACTTTGCTATTTTCTTTATTTGTAGGTTAAATATGGCTTAAGGAGATGTATATGGGTGCCATGTTCACAAGGGATGAGCTATGATGCTTAATTTTATGTGTCAACCTGGCTAGTCAGCAGTACCCAGGTATTAAATTAAACATTAGTCTGAGTGTTGTTGTGAAAGTATTTTTGTAGATGTAGTTAACATCTACCATTAACTGACTTTAAGTAAAAGAACATTATCCTTACTAATCTGGGTGGGCCTCAGCTAATCAGTTGAAAGTCCTTGAACAAAAAAAAAAAAGAAAGTCCTTGAACAAAATAGAGGTTTCCCCGAAGAAGAAATTTCACTTCTGGACTGCAGCTTTAGCTCCTGTCTGAGAATTTCTAGCCAGCTGGCCTGCTCTCTGGATTTTGGGTTTACTGGATCCACAGAGCCACATAGCTGATTCCTTGAAATAGATATCTATATACAGATGTATAACCTACTGGTTCTGTTTCTATGGTAGAGTCTGGATTGATTTAGCTGTTTTGTATATTACCTATGAATAAAGTCAAAATTAATACCTAGGTGTTGAAAGTGGCAGTTAACATATTTGGTTTGTTGAATTTGGTGTTCATTATTAACAAAGTTCTTTTCATCTGGCCTATATGGGCTTCCCTTGTGGCTCAGCTGGTAAAGAATCCACCAGCAATATGGGAGACCTGGGTTCAATCCCTGGGTTTGGAAGATCCCCTGGAGAAGGGAAAGTCTACCCACTCCAATATTCTGCCCTGAGTCAGACACAACTGAGTGATTTTCACTTTCATCTGGCCTATATAAGTTATTTCTTGATTTTAAAAAAATACATTAAAAACTCACTTTTGATATTGAGTGATATAGGCAAACATACATTGATAAAAACATAAAATACTTTGCAAGGTATATTTTATTTATTTGGGGGTACATTTAAAAAATAAACTATTTTATTAAATAGAATAGTTTAAGATTTACAGAAAAGTAAACAGTACAGATTATTCTCATATACTCCATATCTAATTCCCCCTATTATTAAATCTTAGATTAGTATGGTACAATTGTCATAACTAACGAACTGACGTTGGTACACTGTCATTAACAAAAACCCATACTTCATATTTTTAAAAATTTTACCTTTGGTGGGGGGTGGGGTGGGGAGCTGTCCCCTGCAGCATGTGGGATCTTAGTTCCCGCACCAGAGATCCAACCAGAGCCCTTGGGAGTGAGAGCTCAGAGTCCTAACCACTGGACTGCCAGGGAATTCCCCTTTCTTTTTCATTTTAAGACATTTTATTATAAATGTAATATAAACATTTATTATAAATGCAATTTAAAGTAGTAAATTGAAATACTGAAGAGAGACAAAGTCATTCATTTACGTCCCTGCCAAAGTTAGTAATTTATTTTATCTTTTTATTATATACTTGGCATGTTATTTACAGCTGTGATCATACCACTCATACATTCTCTGTCTTGCTTTATTTTTTAAATTTAATATAGCATTTTCTCAGGTCTTTCATTATACTCATTCAGTTCAGTTCATTTCAGATGCTCAGTCGTGTCCAACTCTTTGTGACCCCATGAACCACAGCACACCAGTCCTCCCTGTCCATCACCAACTCCCAGAGTTTACCCAAACTCGTGTCCATTGAGTCGGTGATGCCATCCAATCATCTCATCCTCTGTCGTCCCCTTCTCCTCCTGCCCTCAATCTTTCCCAGCATTTCAGGATCTTTTCCAATGAGTCAGCTCTTCCTATCAGGTGGCCAAAGTATTGGAGTTTCAGCTTCAACATCAGTCCTTCCAATGAACATCCAGGACTGATCTCCTTTAGGATGGCCTGGTTGGATCTCCTTGCAGTCCAAGGGACTCTCAAGAGTCTTCTCTAACACCACGGTTAAAAAGCATCAATTCTTTGGCGCTCAGCTTTCTTTATAGTCCAATTCTCACATCCATACATGACCACTGGAAAAATCATAGCCTTGACTAGACGGACATTTGTTGACAAAGTAATGTCTTTGCTTTTTAATACGCTGTCTAGATTCGTCATAAATTTCCTTCCAAGGAGTAAGGGTCTTTTAATTTCATGGCTGCAATCACCATCTGCAGTGATTTTGGAGCCCAAAAACAAATAAAGTCAGCCACTGTTTCCCCATCTATTTCCCATGAAGTGATGGGACCAGATGCCGTGATCTTAGTTTTATGAATGTTGAACTTTAAGCCAACTTTTTTTTTTTTTAAGCCAACTTTTTGACTCTCTTCTTTCACTTTCATCAAGAGGCTCTTTAGTTCTTCTTCACTTTCTGCCATAAGGGTGGTGTCATCTGCATATCTGAGGTTATTGATATTTCTCCCAGCAATCTTGATTCCAGCTTGTGCTTCCTTCAGCCCAGTGTTTCTCATGATGTACTCTGCATATAAGTTAAACAAGCAGGGTGACAATACACAGCCTTAACGTACTCCTTTTCCTATTTGGAACCAGTCTGTTGTTCCATGTCCAGTTCTAACTGTTGCTTCCTGATCTGCATATAGGTTTCTCAAGAGGCAGGTCAGGTGGTCTGGTATTCCCATCTCTTTCAGAATTTTCCACAGCTTATTGTGATCCACATAGTCAAAGGCTTTGGCATAGTCAATAAAGCAGAAATAGATGTTTTTTTCTGGAACTCTCTTGCTTTTTCAAAGATCCAGTGGATGTTGGCAATTTGATCTCTGGTTCTTCTGCCTTTTCTGAATTCAGCTTGAACATTTGGAAGTTCACAGTTTATGTATTGCTGAAGCCTGGCTTGGAGAATTTTGAGCACTACTGTACTAGCATGTGAGATGAGTGCAGTTGTGTGGTAGTTTGAGCATTCTTTGCCATTGCCTTTCTTTGGGATTGGAATGAAAACTGACCTTTTCCAGTCCTGTGGCCACTGCTGAGTTTTCCAAATTTGCTGGCATATTGAGTGCAGCACTTTCACAGCATCATCTTTTAGGATTTGAAATAGCTCAACTGAAATTCCATCACCTCCTCTAGCTTTGTTCATAGTGATGGTTCCTAAGGCCCACTTGACTTTGAATTCCAGGATGTCTGGCTCTAGGTGAGTGATCACACCACTATGATTATCTGGGTCATGAAGATCTTTTTTGTACAGTTCTTCTGTGTATTCTTGCCACCTCTTCTTAGTATCTTCTGCTTCTGTTAGGTCCCTACCATTTCTGTTGAGCCCATCTTTGCATGAAATGTTCCCTTGGTATTTCTAATCTTCTTGAAGAGGTCTCTAGTCTTTCCCATTCTATTGTTTTCCTCTATTTCTTTGCATTGATCACTGAGGAAGGCTTTCTTATCTCTCATTGCTATTCTCTGGAACTCTGAATTCAGATGGGTATATCTTCCCTTTTCTCCTTTCCTTTTCACTTCTCTTCTTTTCACAGCTATTTCTAAGGCCTCCTCAGACAGCCATTTTGCTTTTTTGCATTTCTTTTTCTTGGGAATGGTCTTGATCCATGTCTCCTGTACAATGTCATGAACCTCCGTGCATAGTTCATCAGGCACTCTGTCTATCAGATCTAGTCCCTTAAATCTATTTCTCACTTCCACTGTATAGTCATAAGGGATTTGATTTAGGTCATATGTTAATGGTCTAGTGGTTTTCCCCACTTTCTTCAATTTAAGTCTGAATTTGGCAATAAGGAGTTCATGATCTGAGTCACAGTTAGCTCCTGGTCTTGTTTTTGCTGACTGTATAGAGCTTCTCCATTTTTGGCTGCAAAGAATATAATCACTCTGATTTCGGTGTTGACCATCTGGTGATGTCCCTGTGTAAAGTCTTCTCTTGTGTTGTTGGAAGAGGGTGTTTGCTATGACCAGTGAGATCTCTTGGAAAAACTCTATTAGCCTTTGACCTGCTTCATTCTGTATTCCAAGGCCAAATTTGCCTGTTACTCCAGGTGTTTCTTGACCTCCTACGTTTGCATCCCAGTCCCCTATAATGAAAAGGACATTTTTTTGGGGGGTGTTAGTTCTAAAAGGTCTTGTAAACCTTCATAAAACCGTTCAACTTCAGCTTCTTCTGCGTTACTGGTCGGGGCATAGACTTGGATTACTGTGATATTGAATGGTTTGCCTTGGAAACAAACAGAGATCATTCAGTCGGTTTTGAGATTGCATCCAAGTACTGCATTTTGAACTCTTTTCTTGACTATGATGGCTACTCCATTTCTTCTAAGGGATTCCTGCCCATAGTAGTAGATATAATTGTCATCTGAGTTAAATTCACCCATTCCAGTCCATTTTAGTTCACTGATTCCTAGAACTTTTATTTATTTATTTTCCTAGAACTTTTAATGAATACATAACATACCATTCATTAGCTATATATTTATATTTTTGGGTTATTTCCTTAGACCAGAGGTTGGCAAACTATGCCAGTGTTATTCTCTATGAGTTCCTGGAAAACAAAGAATGCTATACGCTTGAGTGGCATCTCCTGTATCTAAATCCATCATTTTTAAGTACTTAAGGTAGGTGCTGGAGAAGGGAAAGGTTACCCACTCCAGTATTCTGGTCTGGAGAATTCCATGGGCTGTATAGACCATGAGGTCGCAAAGAGTTAGACACCACTGAGCAACTTTCACTTTCAAGGTAGGTGCCCATCCATCCGTCCTCAGGAGCTAACGCCATCTAGGCAAAGACGCAGCCTCCATACCAGGGCAGGCAGCTCTGCATGGGCTCTGAATTGCAGGCTCCTCTGAGCCCGGCAGAGCGGTGCACCATGCTGGTACCTCACCGGCCACCGTGGGCAGGAAGCAGGGCTTCCAGCGTCTAGGTTCCGACTTTCTGTTGCCTGATCTCAGGGTCAGGAGGGCTCACCTCTATTTTCTTTTTTCTTCCAGAATACTGCCCAGGATACCATGTTATATTTGGTCATAATGCCTCCCAAGGCTGCTCTTGATTGTCACAGTTGGTCTATTTCATTTTAAGGATGCCCATTTCACCCATGTTCTCATCTGTTCTAGATTGCTTCCCTTTTTCCTACCCCTTTTTCCCCCTTGTATTTTTTTTCTCTACTTGTATTTTATACCTACTCTTTTTTTTTTTTTTTTTGTATTTTATACCTACTCTTTGAACACGTGATTTGTTTCGTACTCACTGCTTTTAAAGGCATTATCTTCCTTTAAGATTTTTAAAAATCTTAAGAATGGCAGGGTGTTCTCCAAAATGTCAAAGGTTATAGCTAAAAAAGATGACGATTCTATGGTCACAGTAGATAGCTAGCATTTTTAGGATTTTGCTAAATTCAGCTTCATTTCATTCTTCCATCCTTGCTTCGGCAAATTATAGACAGTGTGGTATGGCTTGGGGGAACTTGGAAAGGCAAGTTTTAGCTTTGAGGTTAACCAGACCAGGGTTTGAATCCCAGAGCCATTTGGATCGTGGCCAAGTTCATTTAACCTGATTTTCTAGTTCTTTTATCTGTAAAGGAGCTGTAGGGAATGCAAAACTTCACCTCTACTCTTATGTGGTCCCTGACTGGGCTCAAGAATTAAGCTGACACAAAACAGATTAAAAAGAGAAAAGTATTTCACTTTATTAATGATTTTACATATGGGATTCTTCACAGGAAAATGAAGACTCCAAAAGCAGTATACCATTTTTTATGGCTTGATTTTCTGTGCTGACCACTTATTCTAACGTAGGTTGCTAATATGACACCTGATTATGACCAAAATATAGGGATAAATAATAATTGCCCAGGATAACTTGAAAATTAAGAAACTGGACAAATGATTTACATATTCCCCATGGACACCTCAATCATGAAAATGCCATGATAGCAAGACTTTTGTCCACTTCGCTCATCTGGCACCTAGAATCATGTCAATTATATAGAAAGAAGTTCAGTAAATATTTTAATAAGTATTAAGTGAATGTATATAAGTGTGTGTGTGTGTGTGAGAGAGAGAGAGAGAGCGAGAGAATGGAGAATTAAAGATCAGAGGGGGAAGTAATGAGTTATTTAATAAATGCTGCTAGAAAAGATTGATAAAATTTATATAAAAATTGAGAACTGCTATTCAAAGATTTCATGGAAAGAAAAGCCATAAATCTACAGAAAATGCATGTAACATAAAATGACAAATTTTTGGTATCTATAACACAGAATTTCCATAAATCATAATCAATAAAGCTCTGTCCACTTTGAAAGGCCTTCTTCTCAGGGCTCCCAGGACACAATCCTTTTCTGAGATTCTTTCTGTGTCGATGCACATTCCAAGTTTTCTTTGATTCTTACTACTCCTCTCTCCCTCTCTCTGACTGAGGACCTACTGTGTATCTCAAAGCTACATCTCTATATCTCTGAGTTCCTATGTATATTGTCCAGGCACAAAAATCTAATCATAATGATTTTGTTACCACTCACACAGTGATTAGGTTAGGATTTGAATCTCCAGAGTTATATATCCAAATTTCCCATTCAGTATCTCTGATTGGATGTCTATCAGGTATTTTAAGTCAAACATGAAACTCCCTACCTCAACCCTAATGCCCTCCTGACCCCTGACCCTGTAAGTCCTTCCCATTTTACTAAAGCCAGATCCATTCATCCAGTTGATGGGGTCAGAAATCTTGGCATCTGGGACTCCTCTCTTTTTCTTCTAGTCTAAACTCAATCTGTCAGAAAATCTACTTTGCTTTCTTCAAAATATACCCCAAATTCTTCAACTTCTGACCACCTTTACCTCTAAACTAGAAAGATTTCCTGGTGTCTGGTTCTACCTCATCTTCCCATCCCATGGTCTATTTCCAATCGAGCAGAGTAGTTCTTTTAAAATGTAAATTACACAATATCATGCCATGACTGAAACCTTGACAGTGGCTTTCAATATCTTACAGAGGAAAAGCCAGAGATTTTGTAAACTTCTAAAGGATTTGGCCCCTTGCTCCATTTCTTATGTCTTAACCCTTCCCCTCTCATTTACCTCCATCCCTTCTGCTTGGCTTGCTTTTCAGTAAATGAACCTAGCATGGTTGCAGTTTCAGCCTTTGCATTTGCTGTTTGCTGTGCCTAGAAATTTATATTTCCATATAAAAGCAAGAGTCTTTTTTCTTTTTTCCTTCTTTTTTGTTTTATTTGGGCATGCTCCATGGCTTGCAGGATCTCAGTTCCCTGCTGGGGGCTTGAACCCGGGCCCGGCAGTGCAAGTGCTGAGTTCTAACCCCTAGACTGCCAGTGAATTCCCAAGACTTATTTTCCAAAAGTATTTTTTAAATTGAAATATAGTTGATTTACATTGTTGTGTTTCTGTTGTACAGCAAAGTGATTCAGTTATACATATGTGTATATGTATAGCAGAATCATATAGCTATACAGCTGAATATGTTTATATATATATACTTTTTCATACTCCTCTACTATGGTTTATTATAGGTGACTGAATATAACCTATAATACTGAATATAATATAGTTCCCTGTACTCTACAGCAGGACCTTCTCATTTATTCATTTCATTTCTAATAGTTTGCATCTGCTAATTCCAAGCTCCCACCCACTTTACCATTTGGTAACTATAAGTTTGTTTTCTATCGGATAATTTTTCTCACCTTCCTCCCATTTTTCTCTAAATATATTTGTTGACAAAGCAGTGTCCAGAGGTAAGATTTAAATCTGTACCTGAGAAAACCATTAGAATTTGTGATTCAGAGCTTGAGGGTTAATGGAAGGTTCTGGGAAATGTTGTTCGAACTTGTGATCAGGTAAAATGTTAGAACACAGAGCATTTCTACCAGAGAGATGAAAGTACAAATTCAGGCTTAGACATTTAGGAACTGGTACTTGTTGATGAAATCACATTTTTTATTTTTAATTAAAAAGTTTAATTGTTTTCAATTGCACTGGGTCTTCGATGCTGCCGGCAGGCTTTCCCTGGGTTTGGAGAGCAGGGCTGCTCTCGCCGTGGTGCCCGGGCTTCTTATCGCAGTGGCTTCTCTTGTTGCAGGGCACAGCTCCAGGCGCACAGACTTCAGTGGTTGCACCACGCAGCCTCAGGAGTTGCGATGTACTGGCTCTAAGGTGGGCGGGCTTCAGTCCTTGTGGTGCCCGGGCTCAGTAGTCGCAACGGTCAGGCTCTAGAGTCCTGGCTCAGTAGTTGTGGCTCACCGGCTTAGTTGCTCCTTGGCATGTGGAATCCTCCCAGACCAGCGATGGACCCTTTTCCCCTGCATTAGCAGGTGGGTTCTTATCCACTGCACCATCTAGAAAGTCCTCACATTCTTTCCCAACAATTTTAAAAGTGTTGATGTTGTTTTTATCTTTATCTTCCTTCCCATCATATGAGCTTTTTTCCAAACAACAGAGAGGAAAGACGAGCACCAAATGTATTCAACGTCTAAGAAACAAAGAAAAGACAAAATTATTTAGTCAATAAAAATCCAATGGCTGCCATTCTGTGTCTGGTAATGTGATTACATGATAAATGGTGGCATGACCACAGGTGTATTTATGTGTGTCGAGGGGACTGAAAAATAGGACAGAAAGTTGATGGGATATTCAACAACTGTGGGAACACAATGTGTCTCCAGAGGTCAATGTATTTTTTCTATTTTATGTTCTACATGTCAGACATCCTTACCTCTTCTGTTTTGTTTTATATGCCCTCCAGTGTATTTCTTTTTTGTATATCTTCCTCTTTGTACAAAACCATCGATTTATCTGCAAAAAAAAAAAGAAAAAAAAAGGGTTGGGAGGTGATTCATCCAGAAATAAGGATAATGGTTTATATGGGTAAGAGTTGTACACCAAGGACTTTGTCAGTAAACAAATATGTGGTCATACCTGAGTCTCTGTCATGCTAAATTCAAATGCAAGTGATGAAATATCCAGAAATGTGGGGATTTTTTTTAATTTAAACATTGCCCAGAGAGTGTCCATGAGGGGTCTGCTGACAAATTTTTTCTTCTGGTATTGATTCTTATTTTTCTTTTCTTTCTCGTCCTCCTCTTTGTCCTGTTCCTTTTCCAACTTCTCTTCTACGACTTCTTCCTTTTCTCCTCCTCCTTCTCTCTTTCTCTTCTTTGTCTTCCTTTCAACTTCAAGATGATTTTGATCACAGGACATCACTGGTGGTTTCTGTGCACCAGAATCTGTGGAATAAAATCAAGTTGCAGCTAAACTGGACATTCAGATCATAGTATTCTTCAGTGTGAGAATATATTTGATTTTCATAAGATAGCAGTGTCAGACATTGTTGGAAAGCAGAGGAAAGGAAAAGTCAAGTTGTCTAAACCAGTGAAGATTTTCATGAAAAGAATGGCCTGAAAAAATTTTTCTTTTGAATGTTAAGTAGTGATAAATAAATACTTCCTAAGGAAAGGCTATTTATTGAAGTTGAAACATCTGTATGTGATGTTAAGTACTCAAAAATAAGTGAACTTGAAATGAAATAAGCTATGACTGACCTTCCTTAAAGGACTATGCATGCTAAGTCACTTCAGTCGTGTCTGACTCTTTTCGACCCTATGGACCATAGCCCTCCAGGCTCCTCTGTCCATAGAATTCTCCAGGCAAGAATACTGGGGTAAAAAAAGAAAAAAAAAAGAATACCGGAGTGGGTTGCCATGCCCTTCTTCAGGGGATCTTCCTGACTCAGGGATCAAACCCACCTCTCTTAGTTCTCCTGCATTAGCAGGCAAGTTAAGGACTATACAGGCTTCCTATTTCTATTTCAGAAAATTTTGCTAAGTTTTAGAAATTTGTCCTTATACTTCACTTTTCCCAGGATCTTCCTGGCATATGTTCATGTCCTGACATAATTACTAATATCACCACTTTTACCTTAAAGTACTCTGGCTTAAACTATATATTGTGTGATTCCATCACTTACACTATTTAAGAAACCAAATCAGTAATTTAAAAGTAGCCAAGACACATCAGAAGAGTTTAATTAGGAACATAATGAACAGCAATAGTTATTGAAACAGAAAAGAATGACTGTACAAATGGACAAGTTCACCACTGAAAAAGAAAGGGGGGCTAAAATTAGACCCTAGTAGATAATCAAAAATTGATGTATGATAATGGAGAATATCTGATCAGTGGGGGGAAGCAATGAGCTATTTAATCAGTGCTGCTAGATAAGACTGATCAAATTTATATAAAAATTGACAACTGCTATTCATCAAAGATTTCATGAATAAAGTGGAGAGAAAAGCCATAAATTGGCAGAAAGTATATGTAACAGAAAACTGACAAATTTTTGGTATCTAGAGCAAAGAGCTCCCATAAATCTATAAGGAAAAAAAGATCCAAGAGAGAAAACAAAAGCTGTGTGTGTGAGAGAGCTGGGAGTCAGAAGTAGATCTGAATGGCTAATATTTTGAAAAGAATAATCAAGATGAAGATAAGAATGAGCTGCCTTTTTATAGTTACTTGATAGACAGAAATGAAGAAATCAAATAACACCAAATGTGAGACAGCGGTAGGTTGACAAGAACTTGCAGGTATTTTTGTTAGAAGTGTGAGTTGATTGAACTCCTTTGGAAAACAATTTTGCACTGTCTTGTAAAATTATAGATTCTCTTATCCTTGATTTAACCCTAGAGACTTACTTGCATATGTTGAAGAGGAGACACAAATAAAATTCTGGTAGCGTTCATGATCTGAAACATCAGAAGGAGAAATAATTCAATGTCTGTTGTCAGAATGACAGTATTTTGGCCACCTGATGGGAAGAGCCGACTCATTGGAAAAGACCCTGATGCTGGGAAAGATTGAGGGCAGGAGGAGAAGGGGGCAGGAGAGGATAAGATGGTTAGGTGGCATCACCAACTTGATGGACATGGGTTTGAGCAAACTCTGAGAGATAGTGAAGGACAGGGAAGCCTGGTGTGTTGCAGTCCATGGGGGTCTCAAAGAGTCAGACACAACTTAATAACTGAACAGCATTATCAGAATGAAGTTAATGATTAAAGCTAATTTGAGAATTTGGTGAACTTTAGAATTATAATTCTGAGTAAAAATAGCAAATCTCATATCCTCCAATTAAAAATAAACCAAAAAAGAACAATTCTCCAAAGTACATAGTGTCCAAAAACCAAATAATATTATTGAAGGGTACATATGTATGTGATAAAAAAATATAAAACTAAGCAAATGATAAAGGAGTTTCAGAAGATGGTTGGAAGAACACAATAGGATAGAAGAGGCTTACAGAAAAGCCAATGAAATACATCAATAAAGTTATACCTAGATCAGTAATGTTATATGACATCTGTAATATATGATGTACTTAGGACTGTCGAGTTATTCTGTGACCTAGATGTATCCATGTAGCCTGAAAATTAAGAGGCCATTAGGAATGAGCTTCTGTGATTCGGTTATTGGTGCCACAACAATTAGACTTCCCAGGTGACACTAGTGGTAAAAACCCTATCTGCCAATGCAGAAGACATAAGAGACTCCAGTTCAGTCCCTGGGTCAGGAAGATCCCCTGGAGGAGGAAATGGCAACCCACTCCAGTATTCTTGCCTGGACAATCTCACAGACAGAGGAACCTGGTGGGCTGCAGTCCATGGGGTCATACTGAAGTGACTTAGCACACAGGCACACCACAACAATTAAGAATGGAGTGACAGATAAGAGGCAGTGCATTTGCTTATTTGATTTCCATTGAATTCGTACTTACTCCAGCTTTCTGATTTTGTGAAGTTGCCACTCATTTCCAGCCCTTGTTGACATAGGTCCATGATTGTCTTCCTTTGGGTCTTCTGTACTAGATGTTGTCCTTGACTTTCAGAGATCAAATAGATTGACCTAAGAAAAATCCAGAGAAAGTTTGTTATAGAAATACATTCAAAAGCTCTTATGGGGGCTTCCCTGGTGGCTCAGTGGTAAAGAATCTGCCTGCCACTGCAGGGGACATCTTCCCTGATCCAGGAAGATCCCACATGCCTTGGAACAACAAAGCCCATGAGCCACAGCTATTGAGCCCACATACCACAATTAACGAAGCCCTTATGTCCTAGAGCCTGTGCTCCGAAACAAAAAAAGTCACCGCTCCGAAACAAGAAAAGTCACCGCTCTGAAACAAGAAAAGTCACCGCGGTGAGAAGCCCACTCGCTGCAATGAAGTGTAGCCCTGCTTGCCACAACTAGAGAAAAAGCTGGTACAGCAACCAAGACCCAGCACAACCAAAAATAAATTAAAAAAATTTTTTTTTTTATAAAAAGCTCATATGGGACTTCCCTGCCAGTGGTTAAGAATCTGCCTGCCAGTGGAAGGGACATGGGTTTGATTCCTCCTCTGAGAAGATTACACACCGTGGGGGCAGCTAAGCCCATGCACATCAACTACTGTACCCATGCTCTAGAGTCCAAAAGTCTCTATTGCTACCGTGTGTTTATTTTCTTGTACGAAAACTGCTTTTAAAGAGTCCTATTTGTGTTTGCATGTTGGTGATATATTTCCTGCTCATTGTCTCTTGAATTGACTCCAGTCAGTCTTTTACAAACAACTCCACAGACATCTCTCTTGTCAAAGTCACCAGTCAATGATCTTAGCATTGCAAAAATCCAGTGATCAATTCCCAGCCCTCTCTTACTTGGAGTATTTGGAGCTCTGTCCATCTTGAAAGGCTTTTCTCTCAGGGCTCTCAGGACCCAATCCTCTCCTGAGATTCCGTTTATGTCAGTGATGCTCCTTTCAAGTTTCTTTACTTCTTCCTTTTTCTCTCCTTGTCTTCCAGACCTACTGCGACTCTCAAGTCTATGTCTCTAGAACTCTGAGTTCCTATATATACTGTCCAAGCCTGAAAATCTAATCATAATGACATCGTTACCACCCAGGCGGTGATGAGGTTAGGATTTGAATCTCCAGGCTTGTGTATCCAAAGTTCCAGCTCTGTATCTCTGCTTGAATGTCTCATTAGTCATAAGTCAAACTTAAAACTCCCAACCTCAACCTCAAAGCCCCACATTGACCCCTGACCCCCTCTCAGGCCTCCCTGTTTAAGTGAAGGCAGTTCCATTGACCCAGTTGATTGAGTCAAGAACCTCAGCTTCTGCAATTGCTGTCTTTTCTCTTGGGCCAAAAATCAATCTGTCAAAAAAAAAAAAAAAAATTTCGGCTTGGTCCCTTGCTAGGTTTCTGACTTCTGTTAACCCTTTCCTGTATTGCCCTGGTGGTCTAGTGGTTAAGAATCTGCCTGCTGATGACGACACGGGTTCACTCCCTGGTCCAGAGGATTTCCCTTGCCTCGGGGGAACTGCCCGCTGTGTGCCACAACTACTGAAGCCCAAGTGTTCTAGAGCCCGTGCTCCACAAGAGAAACCCCTGCAATGAAAAACCCACTCATTGCAACTGGAAAATAGCCCCTGATCGACAAAACTAGAGAAAGCTAGCGTGCAAGAAAGAAAGAACTGCAAGTTCTTGAAATGAAAGCACTTTGCTGCACTCACTTTGCTCCATCCCTCAGATTGCCTTGCTTTTCAGTTAACAAGCCAGTGTGGCGCCCAGCTGAAGCCTCTGCACTTGCTGTTCATTCTGCCTATAAAGTTTTTTCTCCAGAGAAATGCAAGACTTTTTCTCTTACTCTCTTCTGATTTCTTTTCAAGTACTTTTATTGACAAGGCAGTGACCAGAAATGAGACCATAGTAGGCAGTGCATGGAGACGACAGTTAAGGATTTGGGATTAGAATGTGAGGGTTAATAGACTCTTCTGGGAAGTTTGAACTTGGGCTGTGATCAAGAAAAATTTAAATTAGAGAATTGATGAGAACTCTTCAAAACTGGAGGCCAGCCAGGAACCTGAAGATGTTCCATTTCAGGCTAAGGATTTTGTGAAAAGAAAGTGAAAGTGGCATGTGACTCTTCGCGACCCCATGGACTATACAGTCCATGGAATTCTCCAGGCCAAAATACTGGAGTGGGTAGCCTTTCCCTTCTCTAGGGGATCTTCCCAACCCAGGGATCGAACTCAGGTCTCCCGAATTGCAGGCGGATTCTTTACCAGCTGAACCATAAGGGAAGCCCAAGAATACTGGAGTGGATATTTCAACCTTAGTAAAAATCAAGATGAAGACAAGAATGAGCTACCATGGTATACCCACTTGATAGGCAGAAATGAAGAAGTCAAGCAGTGCTGCATGTTAGAGAGTTAGATTGACAAGAACTCTCGTGTGTTTTTGGTGGAAGTGTAAATTGATTCAACTGCTTGGCAAATAATTTTCTTTTTTTTTTTTTTAACAATTTCTTTTTCTAAACAATTGTTTCCTATGCTTCACATTAATTAAAGGAGAGAGTTATTTTTCTTTAAAAAAAATTTTTTTTTTACTTGGTTGTAGCAGGTCTTTGGGCTTCCCAGGTGGCACTAGTGGTAAACACTCCCCTCTCCACCCACTGAACAATGTAGGAGATGTAGGAGACGCAGGTTTGACCCCTGGGTTGGGAAGATCCCCTGGAGGAGGAAATGCCCACCCCCTCCAGTCTTCTTGCCTGGAGAATCCCATGGACAGAGGAGCCTGGTGGGCTACAGTCCATAGGGTCACACAGAGTTGGACATGACTGAAGTGACTTAGCACCCACGCATGCAGTGGGTCTTTAGTTGTGCCATGGGTGGTCTGGTTCCCTGACCAGGGAACAAACCCAGGCCCCCTGCATTAGGAGTGCAGGTGTTAATTATTGGGCCATCAAGAAAATCCTTTGACAAGTTTCCACAGTATTGTAAAATTATACATTCTCTTATCCTTCATATATACATGGAGACCTTCTTCCATACATGTATCAGGAGACATGAGTAAGAATGTGGTAGCATTCATGGTCTGAAACATCAGAAGGGGAAATAATATAGTCAGAAGGAAGCTAATGAATTAAAGTTATTTGGGTTCTTGGTTGGGGCTTCCCTGGTAGCTCAGCTGTTAAAGCTGAGCTGCAATGCAGGAGACCCCAGTTCAGTCCCTGGATCAGGAAGATTCCCTGGAGAAGGGAACAGCTACCCACTCCAGTATTCTTGCCTGGAGAAGCCCCATGGACAGAGGAGCCTGGCATGGGGTCACAAAGAGTTGGACATGACTGAGTGACTCTCACTTTCAAGTACTCGGTTGATTTCAGAAGCATCATTTTGGGTAAAAAGAGCAAGTCTCGAAATACATAATCTTCAAAAATCAAATAATATTATTGAAGGGTGCATAAACATGTGATTTAAAAAGCTATAAAACTGAGGAAAGGATAAAGGAAATTCAGGAAGATGGTTGGAAAAACAGACTAAGATAAAGGAGACATACAGATGAGTTGATGAAATGTGTAGGTAACAATATGTGTTGGTAATGTTATAGGACTTCTGTTTTAGATTCACCTTTTTTTTTTTTTTTTACTGACATGTAATTCTCGACAAGCTGAACATTTTTTGTGGGTTCCAGAGCACAGGCTCAGTAGTTATAGTACACGGGCTTGGTGGCTCCGCAGCATGTGGTATTCTCCTGGGGATCGAACATGTTCCCTGCATTGGCAGATTCTTATCCTTATTCACTGTGCCACCAGGGAAGTCCACCCATTTTACTTTGATTGGATTTAATATATTCATAAAAATTACTTGAAAGCATAAATCTTTTGAGATGGCATGTTTTTAAAATTGTGTGCTAAGTCGCCCCAGTAGCGTCTGACTCTTTGTGACCCTATGGACTGTAGCTTGCCAGGCTCCTCTGTCCATGGGATTCTACAGGCAAAAATACTGAGATGGGTTGTCATGCTCTCCTCCAGGGGATCTTCCTGAGCCAGGGATCGAACCCATGTCTCTTATGTCTCCTGCATTACCACTAGTGCCATCTTAAGTAATTTATTTTCCTGTCTACACCAAGTGACTTGCTGAATCTTAGTTCTCTGACCAGGGATTGAACCTGTGGCCTTGCCAGTGAGAGAAGGGAGTCCTAACCACTGGACTCCCAAGGAATTCCTGAGGCCACACCTCTTATACTTTGTTTGTGAGAGTCCAAACTACTTACAGGTGTAGAAACACATTCAAATTCTCTTATAAGTAAATGATTGAATTTTCCATTTCCTAGAATGTCTCTAAGTTGGAAAAAAAGACATTAAAGTTATTGAATTTGTAACTTGAACTTCATTGTTCTGATTTTGTTCAAAATATAGAGAATAAAATAAGTATTACTTATGATAAACATGTTGCCAAGTAATAATGCTTATGACAAAAATCAACAGGTAAAAAATGTAAAGTACAAAGAATTTTTATTACTAAAATTTCGATGATCACTATCCCAGCACAGGACTGGTCGAAATGACTCTAATTTCCATGTATTTGAAAGCATTGTTTTCCCACATTATCTTTCCAGTTATCAAATAGAGTCATATAATTATTTTCTGATAATTTACAATAGAGACAGTAGATGCTTCCTTGAAAATCTTTGTTTACCTGCCCGGAGACTTGAGTGTTTTGGTGCCTTTGTGGGTTCAATGGCACGTGCTCAGTTTTACATGTAGAGTCTCTGATGCTGGTGGTGGGCTTACATTTAATCCTGCCTCTTGAATCTGGGGTGACAGTATTTCTTGAAAACTTGGAAAGTCGTTTGACTTTTTATTTGTTATTTATTTTTTGGACCCAAGTGCTTTATTTACACAGTAAAAAGCCAACAACCAGAATGTACACTTTCCAACTGTAGAAAGACTTATTTATTCTTGGAAAATTAAAGCAATTACAATAATATGAAGTAACCAATCAGGTCGTGTGAAAAAAGCTAAGTCAACTTTACAAATAATTCATCTTAGTGCCTCAGTTTCTGAACTTCCACCATTTGGGGGCTCACAGTTGGGTGGAAGAAGTAAGGGGAACCTGTTTCTAATATTGGGGGAATGAATATGGTAAACAGGATTTAAGGGCAGCCCTGGGTTTACCAGGAGTGGGGACTGTTCAGAAGAGCAGCTTTCCACTTAAGATTGCTAACATTCTTTTTTTTTTTTTTTAAAACAAAAGTCCTCCACCACCTCCCACCAGAACCCATTTCCAAGGTGTTGACTGGGCCTCTATTCACCAGTAGCTTCTACAAAAGGGTTCTCCACAGTGGGTCTGCTGGAATGTTCTGCTGTGGGTTTGGCGTTGCTCTGACTCAGTTCAGCAGCATGAAGTTAGATTGGCAGTGAGCTATGAACTCCATCACAGGGTCATGTTCACCTGCCCTTTTCAGGGTGCTGGTGATGCTGTCGTTTTCCAGGATGGGCAGGAAAAGCTGCACAAAATCAGAGGTGTAGGGAGGGCTGATCATATCCAGCACCTCAGTCACAAAATAGCGGATAAGAGACAGGTCGATGTCCAGCTTCTCCAGACACCTGCGGATGTAGGCGACCACGGGGAGCACATGGCCACAACTCAGCAGGTGCACCATCCTGTCCAGGAGGGTCTTCTTCACCTCGAGCTGCTTCAAGGCATCCAGCTCGGGGTACTCAGTCTCCAAGAGCTTGATCAGCAGCTGCAAGATGTGAGGGTGCAGGAGGGGATGGCAGGTGCTGACCTCGTCTAGCAGGGCCAGGGGCACCGGAGTGGGGTGGGTGTGCCGCTCAAAGAACTTGGGCTTTGACACGGTCCAGTCCACCCACGTCAGCACACCCACCGCCACCACTGGAAATCTGATGCACCTATAGAGGGTGCCCAGCTTGGCCAGGAGCTCACTCGCCCCTGTGTTCTCAGCGCAGCACCAACTGTGAACAGTTTCAATAGCCTTCGCCGTTGCCTTCAGCTCATCTTGATTGATGCTCAGGCGCTTGTTCTTCTTCCAGATCTCCACCACGCTGGCCGCATAGGCCAAGAGATGGATATACTTGTGCTTGTGGTCTGGGTTGATCCTGGCCCCGGGTTTAAAGAGCGATTGCATGAACAGGTCCAGGAAGGCGGGCGCCCGGATGAGCTCGACAGGAGGCGGGTCCCTGCTGGTAACAAACAGGTTGTAGAGGACGGTGATGTCGGCTGGATTCAGGGCCCCCTTGGACAGCATGGCCCCCAGGGCCTGGCACAGCTGGGGGTAGGAGGCACCTCTGCCCAGGGCAAGCGGGATGCGACTGCCATCGTGGCCACTCTCCTGGGCGAAGCGCTGGACCTCCTGGGCGACCCTGCGCACCGCTCCGCCCCGCTGGCCTTCCCGGGCCAGCACGGCCATCAGGACCTGAGCCAGCATGTACGTGTGCTCCCCGTAGCACACCATCTTAGCAAACTGAGGCAGGTTTTCTGCGAGGTTGGCTTCTCCTCCATCCAAAATGGTAGCTAGAGAGCTCCCGAGAACTCTAGAGAACACTTCCAGCTGCTGGCAGGCTGCCACCACGCCAGTGATCTCACCTTGGTATCCTGCATCGGAAATGAGCTTGACCGTGAATTTCAGCATCAAACAGTCTGGATGTGCTTCCATCAGCCGGTAAACAAGATCCCTCCAGGTGGGATGTGCAATCATTTCTTCCAGCCAGGCGGGGGTCGCCCCTTCATTTGTAAAGATAGAATCTGCTTTGCGGGGGTCGAAGTGTTGCATCACTAAGTTCTTCAAATGGTTTTCCACAGTTTCCTGAACCTGCACTGGTTCCACCCCAGTCTGAATGAGCCACTGGGCCAGCAGGTTGATGGTCTGGGCCACAGCTGTGTAGTTGTCTGATAAGAGGCAGATCACCTCCTCTGGAGACCCTCCTGCCTGGAAATATCTCATCAGAGTGTTGAAGACAGAGGGCTCCATGATATAATCTGGGGTAGAAAATTTCTGCAGGCATTCTTGCTGGATCTGGGCGTCTTCTTCTCCCAGCACACCGTCTTCTGGCTGCTGGTCACCCCACTCGGCAGGGCTCCCAAAGTCATCCTGGTCCATGTCCATGTCCATGGTGGCACCAGGCGTGGTCCCCACTGGACTCTTTCGAAGCTGCCTGTTTAGGAAGGAATAACAGGATTGTCGTCACCTCTCTCTTCTTTTCAAGGCTTTGGTATGAAAAACTGATGTTTTTTTCTTTTTCAAAAATATTTATTAGTTTTATTTATTTGGCTGTACCGAGTCTTAGTTGGGGCATGCAGGACCTAGTTCCCTCACCAGGTAATGAACCCTGACCCCCTGAGTTGGGAGCATGGAGTCTTAGCCACTGGACCATCACGGAGTCACAAAATGGCTGTTTCTTGATAGGAATATGAATTTACTGATTAGATCATAGGAGGGCAAGTTTCTTCTGTCTACTCTTAGAATTGCAGTCTGATGTTCCAGAGGTCATTTCATTGGCCAGTTGAGGTGCTTCTCTATAATGATCATGTGTTAAATTTATACTCCAATAAAATTATTACTATTTTTGAAAATTTGGAGAAACTTTACTTTCTCCAGACAACTAATATATTCTCTCAAAAATTAATCAACTGTCTTTTAGCTCTGACACTCTAGAGACCCAAATCAGTAATCCTTAATCAACTTTTGACTCAAAACTAGTTACTATGCTCAAATAGTTCTTATTTTTTATACTACTGCTATGCCTTTTCTTTCAGTGAACCTTCCATTCAATTTGGACTTTTAAAATCAATTTTATTATTTTTGTTTTCTTTGTATTACATATTTATTCACTTCACTATAATTTGAGCACTTTTCGGTGTGCTAGGCAATTGTATGTACAGTGAAAGGTTTAGGTTTTTTGCTAAAAACAAAGGTAAGTTTACATAAGGTTTTAAGTGGAAAAGTAACAGAAAATGGTTTTCTTTGAAAGAGATTGCGGCTGCTAAGGGAGAATGACTAGATGGGAGCCACTGTGGACAAGGGGGTACTAGGTGGACAGGTGTTAGTTAGGCTGTTAGTGGATGTGGGCTTTAGGGAGTGGGAATTGGGGGGAAATAGAGGACTGAGTGAGTGTTTCATTCACTTTTCTTCAACAGATTTCCAAAGATGAAGGTTTACCTGAGGGGAGACAGAAAGAAGAAAACAAAAAACAGAAGGCTTGGTAACTTACAGGGATAAGGCCTTTGGGGAACAGGAGGACCACAGAGAGCACACAGTCACAGGTTGATCCACAGTCTGTCCCAATTCCTGAAAAATAAGAAAAAGAGCAGCTCAAACTCATACTGTTGGTAAGATTTGTGGTTAGGATCCACACCCATCTCTGCCAAGCTAAAAACCCTCATTATTATACTGTGGAATAAAATGCAGCAGCAAAAAAAATATGTGTGAAGTAGGACAATACACAACAACATGAAATGATATCCCAGCTATATCTGAGATAAATCAGATTAACACAGTAGAATAAGTTTCTTAAACTGAAAAACAGAGCCATTGAGTGTTCACATAATCAGAGGGCTTCCCTGGGAAATTCTCCTAACATTCAAATAATAATTAAACGCTTCACAAACTCTCCTCAAGTACAGAAGAGCAAGAAAGACTCCCAGCTCACTCTAAGAGGCCAGTATTCATTACCCTGTGTTATCAAACAGGGTTCTACTAGAGAAACCAAACCCGTAGGAGATGTGTATTAAGAGATTTCTCACAAGGAATTGGCTTACATCACTGAGGGAACTGTCTAGGCAAGCCTGAGATCCTTGGGGCAGCCGTCAGAAAAGGCAGACTGGCATTCTTTGGTACCAAGGATGCTGCTTGCCCCAGACAGAATGTATTCTCTTTAGGGAAACCTCAACTCGACTCTTTTTTTTTTTTTTTTTTTCTTTTTTTTTTTTTTGCTTTTGTGTAATAAAGTTTTATTAAAGTATAAAGGAGATAGAGAAAGCTTCTGACATAGGCATCAGAAGGGGGCAAAAGAGTACCCCCCAACTCGACTCTTAAAGCCTTAATTAATTAGATCAGGCTAATTGGTTTATCTAGGATCATCTTGCTTCTTTAAATTGATACAGATTTTAATTACATCAAAAAATACCTGAAAAATACCTATGGCCTCCAAGATTCCACAAAACCACACCTTGATGCCTGAGCCACACAGAGGAATCCCAAGAAAACTACTGACTAATATCCTTTATGAATACAGGGAAAAAAATCATCAGTAAAATCCCCACAATCTGAATCAGGCAAGGTAAGGATTATACACCATGACTCAGCAGAATTTATATCAGAAGTGTGAGGTTGATTAGATTTATGAAAAACAATCAATGTAACGTATCAATAGGATAAGGGACAAAAACCACATCATCATCTCAACAGAGGCTGAAAAATCTGTTTCTAAATGTTAAACATAGAGTTGCCATATGAGGAGTCGTGTCTGACTCTCGTGACCTCATGGAGTAAAGCCCACCAGGCTCCTTTGTCCATGAATTTCTCCAGGCAAGAGTACTGCCATTTCCTTCTCCAGGGGATCTTCCCAACCCAGGGATTTTACCCCAGTCTCCTATATTGCAGGCAAATCCTTTACCAACTGCGCCACCTGAGAAGCCCTATGGCTCATCCAGTCCTTTCAGATAGGATATGCAGGAGAAATGACAACCTAGCTCCACACAAAAAACTTTTCAGGTGAGCATAGCAATGTTACTCACAATGGCCACAAGGTAGAAACACCCAAATGTCCCTCAGCTGATGAATGGATGAACAAAGCATGGTATACAGTGGAATATTATCTAGTCATGAAGAGGAATAAACTACTAATTCATGTTCAGCATGGATGAATCCTGGAAAGTTGCAAAGTGAAAGAATCCAGGTACAAGAGGTCATGAACTATATAATTCCACTTAATGAAACAGTCAGCACAGGCAAATTTGTAGAGATAGAAAATCAATTAGGTTGTCAGAAAATAGTGTGGGGCAGGATGGAAAGTGTCTGCTAATAGACTTCTTTTAGAGTGATGAAAATGCTCTGGAATTAGATAGTGGGGTGGCTGTACAACATTGTGAATATGCTAATAAACCACTGAATTTTATACCTTAAAAGAGTGAATTTTATGGTTTGGACGTTGTGTCCAGTTTTTTAAAGGGCTCACACAGTCCAGGAGTATAGACCAGACTTCAACTAAATTGCTTAGGCATGTGAAACAATTATTTACATTTGAATAAGCTAATAATTATATTTTAAAAATTGCAACTTCAAACTTGTGGGATTCAAATAATTAATTAGTTATAGCTGTCATTTAATATTACTAATATGATTGGTTATATTAGTCTCCTCTGTCATTTCCATCCACCATATAGACAAACTAATTATTACCAGGTTTGGGAGGAAAAAACAAAACTCCGTTGAATATCACAAGGCTCTTTTGCTATCACCCCATTTTTAACATTTCTTTTACAGGAAAACTCTTTAAAAGGGTTATTTGTCTTTGCTGTGTGGTGATCTTTTTTTCCTGCACATTCTCTCTTGAATTTACGCCAATCAGGTCTCACCTCCAACCTACATAGACACCCAAACTGTGAAAGTCACAAATCCATGATCTTAACATTGCAAAAATCGAGTGATCAATTCCCAGCCCTCTCTTACTTGGAATATCTGGAGCTCTGTCCACCTTGAAAGGCTTTCTTCTCAGGGCTCCCAGGACCCAGCCCTCTCCTGAGATTCCTTCTTTGTCAGTGGCAGCTCCTTCCAAGTGTTCTTTGCTTCTTCTTCTCTCTCCCTCTCTCTGACTGTGAACCTACTGTGTCTTGCAAGGTGACATCTCCAGAGCTCTGCATTCCTATATATACTGTCCAGGCATGAAAATCTAATCATAATGATTTTTTTACCACCTACATGGTGATTAGATTTGGATTTGAATCTCCAGGCTTGTATATCCAAAGTCCCAGCTCAGTATCCCTGTTTGAGTGTCTTATAGGTCATAAGTCAAACTTAAAACTCCCACCTCAATCCTGAAGTCCTGCCCTGACCCCTCTCAGGCCTCACGGCTTAAGTAAAGCCGATTCCATTAGTCCAGTTGATTGAGTCAAGAGCCTTAGTATTTCTGACTCCTTTCTCTCCTTTCTCTTGGTCCAAGCTCAACTTGTGAGAAGAAAATGTAAGTTGGCCCCTTGCTGTTTCTGACTTCTATTAACACTTTCCTTCCTGTATATGACCCAACAATCCCACTCCTGAGTATATATCTAAATAAAAACATAATTTGAAAGGATATATGCTCCTGCATGATCGTTGCTGCACTGTTCACAATAACCAGGACATGGAAGCAACCTATTCATAAATGTCCATTGATAGAGGAATGGATAAAGAAGATGTAAGTCATATGTATGATGGAATATTACTCAGCCATAAAAAAAGAACAAAACAATGCCACTTGCAATGACATGGATAGACCTAGAAATTGTCATAATGAGTGAAGTATGTCAGGCAGAGAGAGACAAATATATGATATTGCTAATATGTGAAATCTAAAAACAACGTGCAGATGAACCTATTTACAAAACAAATTGAGTCACAGACATAGAAAAGGAATTTATGGTTACCAAAGGTGGGGGAGAGATAAATTAGGAGATTGGGATTGACATATATACACTAATATATACAAAATAGATAACTAATAACCATGTATAGCACAGGGATGTCTATTCAATACTCTGTAATGTTCTATATGGAAATGGAATCTAAAGAGGAGTGGGTATATGTATAAATGTCTCACTTTGCTGTACAGTAGAAATTAACACAACATTCTAAATCAACTATACTCCAATAAAAAACTAAAAACAAAACCCCAAACCATTTTCCTTCACTCACTTTGCTCCATCCTCTCTGGTTGCTTTGCTGTTCAGCTAACAAGCCAGGCATGATCCCAGATTAGGCCTTCGCACTTGCTGTTTGCTCTGCCTGCCTAGAAAGTTATTTCTCCAGATTAAAAGCAAGACTTGCTCTCTCATCTTCTTCTGGTTTCTTTTCAAGTACTTTTAGTCACAAGGCATGTGACCAGAGTTGAGCCTGAAGTCAGTGGTTGGAGAAGACGATCAAGGGTTTGGGATTAGAGTGTGAGGGTTAATGGAATCTCCCAGGTTTGTCTTTAAAAAAGCAAATGCTTGTTGGCCTGTGTCAGCTCTGAATTGCAGCTCACGGGATTCTTGCTGTGTCATGAAGAAGATTTCCTTGCAGCACCTGGACTCTCTAGTTGTGTGTCGGCTTCCGTAGGGTCAGAGTGTGAGCTCCCTAAGGTAGACACAGGCTTACCTGCCCTGAGGTATGTAGGATCTTCCCAAACCTGTGTCCCCTGCATTGGCAGGCAGATTCCCAACCACTGGAATTATTTCCCACAATCCTTTATTTTTCTTTTTTTTTTTGCTTTATTTTTCTACCCTCACATATTTGTAAACTGCTATTGAGAAGTCTTCCTGATCTCTCACTATTAAATAATTTATCCATTCAAAATTATTTATGGAACAAAAAAGAATATTTTCCTCTTACTAAATATTTTTCAAAATATTGGGTTCCTCTGGTGGCTCAGACGGTAAAGAATCTGCCTGCAGTGCAGGAGACTTGGGTTCGATCCCTGGGTCAGGAAGATCCCCTGGAGAAGGGAATGGCAACCCACTCCCATTCTTGCCTGGAAATCCCATGGACAGAGGAGCCTGGCAGGCTACAGTCCATGGGGTCACATAGAGTTGGGTAAGTTTTAGTGATTACATAATAACCTATTCTATGGTCTATAGCATCACACATCAGTTCCTTAAGACATTTTTGTGCTCTTTACAATGTTTCATACTTGTAAACATATAATTACCTATCACATACATTATTGTTTGTATTATATCTATTTGTAATTCAAATGAGAGGCATTGTCTTACAGTTTCAAAAGTATTCCTGGGTTTAGCCATCATGTTTTCATAGACATGAGGCAAACTGTCTCAAGAGGACAGGGCCCCAGTGAGGAGAGCAAGCACGAACACACAAACACATCATTGTCCATCTGTGTTTCCTGGACTGAAAGTTGAAACAACAGAAAAGACAAGTGTCAACCACACACCAGGAAACTGCATGTCCAATAAGGATGACAGGTTTCCGTGTGTGTTGGCTGTATAATTAATTATGATGGCTTCATGCTTCAAAGCTATGGTTTTTCCTTTAGTCATGTATGGATGTGAAGTTGGACTATAAAGAAAGCTGAGGACCAAAGAATTGATGCTTTTGAACTGTGGTGTTGGAGAAGACTCTGGAGAGTCTCTTAGACTGCAAGGAAATCCAACTCGTCCATCCTAAAGGAAATCAGTCCTGAATATTCATTGGAAGGACTGATGCTGAAGCTGAAATTCCAATACTCTGGCCACCTGATGCAAAGAACAGACTCATTTGAAAAGACCCTGATGCTGGGGAAGATTCAAGGCCAGAGGAGAAGGGATGACAGAGGATGGGATGGTTGTATGGCATCACCGACTCAATGGACATGAGTTTGAGCAAGCTCCAGGAGTTGGTGATGGACAGGGAAGCCTGGCGTGCTGCAGTCCATGGGGTCTCAAAGAGTCAGACATGACTGAGCAACTGAACTGAACTGAACATGCTTCAAGAAGGTGGCATCCACTGGCTTATGCTCAGGATGAGAACTTTTTTTTGCCATGTTTCTGTCATCCAGTGTCCCATTCCTGGCAGTTCCAATAGCATGAGTTATGGTAGACAGTTGCACAAGCAGTGAGAATCCTGCAGTTCGTTTATAGGAAAGCCTTAACCAGTCCTGGCAGGTTAGAAGTGAGGACACAGTTATGTGGTGCTGGGTAGGAAGGAGGACTTGTGCCGTAAGAGTAGGTTAAAAGCCACACGTGAGAACTTGACAGTATGAGATGATGTTATCCCTGGTTAGTCTACTGTGACCAGGTGCGTAGTCACTCAGTCGTATCAGACTCTTGCAGCCCCATGGATTGTAGCCCGCCAGGCTCCTCTGTCCATGGGATTTCTCAGGCAAGAATACTGGAGTGGGTTGCCATTTCCTCCTCCAGGGGATCTTCCCCACCCAGGGCTTAAACCTTGACCTCCCGAGTGTCTGGCGTCTCCTGCTGTAGCAGGCAGTTTCTTTACAACTAGCACCACCAACACTCCAACTGTAATTTGATGAAAGTCATTGGGCAGGAGCAAGCAATTTCATGGGTCTATCATTTTTTAATCTTAATCCAGGTTTCATGTTGGTTGTGGCTCTCAAAATGATTAGTGCAACAGTTAAGGCTTAGGGTCCTAGTGACCTTTGTGTTTATTAGAGATTTTAGCTCTTTTGCTCTTTGATGTCCCTTTGTTCTTCTTGAATATGCCAGTACATCAAGTATAAAAATGATAGTGTGAGACTTCCCTGGTGGTCCAGTTGTTAAGACTCCATGCTTCCACTGCAAAGGGCACAGGTTTGATCCCTGATTGGGGAAGTAAGTTCCCACATGTTTCGAGGTGTGTGTGGCCAAGAATTAATAAATATGATAGTGCAAAAATGATTGTACACTAAAACTTACAGAGTTGTGTTACTCTGAGCTATTTTCTTCTGCCTTTGACTGTTTCTGGTATGAAAACAGATGACTTCCAGTGAGAAATTATTAAGCTATTTCTTTTTAACTATAACTAAACCATCTGCAAAAATAAACTTTTATACATTCATTAAAGAAACACTTATTTACAAGATGATATGAATGGATCCACATGGATATTTTAATTGTGTGAAATTCATTGAAAAATGAGAAAGGAAAAAAAAAAAAATGAGAAAGGACCTCCAGGGTTGGCCTCACTGTCTTCACTAGCTACCAGATTTCCTACATCGTGACTTTAAGAAATAAGGCATCCTAATTTGCATAAAATGTGGGACAAGCTTGATTGTTCAACCCTCTTTATTCATATAGGCAGACCACATGTATAAAATGGGGGAGTGATAATCTGAGACCCCATCAAACAATACTCTATTCGTGTAAATTTTGTCATTGCATAAGTCAATTTGGGTTTTTTTTTTTCTTAGTTCAAGTTTGACCTAATACATTTTCTACGTTCCAAGGAAAGATATTGGGGAATATGTGGGAGGGGTAGAGTTTAGCCCTGCTGGCCTGCCCACTCCCTCTCGCACGGACAGTGAAAGTGTTAGTCTCTCAGTCCCGTCTGACTCTTTACGACCCCATGGACTGTAGACCAATTTCTTGAACTGTAGACCAATTTCATGGACTTTGAACCTCCAGACTTCTCTGTCCATGGAATTTTCCAGGCAAGAATACTGGAGTGGGTTGCTTTTCCCTTGCTGTAGGGGATCTTCCTGACCCAGGGATAAAACCTGGGCCTCCCGCATTGCAGGCAAATTCTTTACCATCTGAGCCACCAGGGAAGCATGTCCCTCTTCCATGCTAGGGCTCAACTCTAATGTCCTCCCTCATCCCTGCAGTGGTCTTTTCTCAGGCATGACTGGTTCTGACTGTGCACCACCAGGACAAGAACATCCCCATCTGACTGGGCTTGTGCGCCTGACTGCCAGCGCCCAGGCTAGGCTAATCTTGTTGCCTGCCCCTCCCTGTGACCAAGCTCCTGACACTTAGTTGATTTTGATGGTATTTTTCCCCATTTGATTAACTCTCCTTTATCTTTCACTAAAAAGAGAGAAAGATCTGACTGGGGAGCTAGTCCCTCTATCTTTCTCAGCTTTGAAGTCACAGTCATGGTGGCAAGCCCTGATCCTAAATTGACCTAAACTCCCTACATGCACCCCAGTTCCCCTTCTCTCATTGTGATCTGAGACCTTGGCAAAATCTAAACCTAAGACCATATTGTGGTCACAATCTATGAAGGCCGATCTTGCTTTGTTGTTGTTCAGCCACTCAGTGGTGTCTGACTCTCTGTGATCCCATGGACTGCAGCACACCAGGCTTCCCTGTCCTTCACCATCTCCCAGAGCTTGCTCAAACTCATGGCCATTGAATTGGTGATGCCATCCAGCCATCATCCTCTGTCGTCTCCTTCTCCTCCTGCCCTCTGTCTTTCCCAGCATCAGGGTTTTTTCCAATGAGTCAGCTCTTTGCATCAGGTGGCCAAAGTATTGGAGCTTCAGCTTCAGCATCAGTCCTTCCAATGAATATTCAGGGTTGATTTCCTTTAGGATTGACTGGTTGGATCTCCCTGAAACCCAAGAGACTCTCCAGAGTCTTCTCCAACACCACAGTTCAAAAGCCTCAATTCTTCAGCACTCAGTCTTTTTTATGGTGCAACTCTCACATCCATACATGACTACTGGAAAAACTGTAGCTTTGACTATGCCAATGGACCTTTGTCGGCAGAGTAATAACTCTGCTTTTTAATACGCTGTCTAAGTTTGTCATAGCTTTTCTTCCAAGGAGCAAGCATCTTTTAATTTCATGGCTGTAATCACCATCCGCAGTGATTTTGGAGCCCAAGAAAATAAAAGTCTGTCACTGTTTCCATTGTTTCCCCATCTATTTGCCAGGTCTCTGAAACCTTGGTTTCCTGCATTGCAGGCAGATTCTTTACCATCTGAGCTGCCAGGGAAGCCCTTGCTTTATATCATGTCTAAAAACAGTTGTATTATTTTGATGGCACTTATTAAACAGCATTGGATTCAAAGAGGAAAGGAGGAGGAGGAATAAATTTGGAATTAGGGATTAACAGATACACACTACTATACATAAAATAAATGGCAACATCCTACCATATCAATATCTTGTCGTAACCCATAATGGAAAAGAATCTGAAAAATAATCACTTTGATGTACACCTGAAACACTGTAACTCAATTATACTTCAATAAAAAAAGTTGTGTTATTTCAATGTCAATTTTATTTATTACCTTAGATATATTTTGTATTTAGAATATACTTTTTGGTGTAAAGATCCTAAAACTTTTATGACTTTGCATACACATAAGCATACAAACACATCTGATGAAAAAATTGTGTATGTATTTTGCTTAGACACAAACATAATAGGTTTATCTTATTTTAAAAATTTTATTATTTATTTATTTGACTGCACCGGATCTTCGTTTCAGCATGTGGGATTTTAGTTGTGGCTTGTGGAATCTAGTTCCCCGACCAGGGATTGACAAACCCAGGCCCCCAGACAAACCCAGGTCTCAGAGTCTTAGCCACTGGACCACCAGTGAAGTCTTGATTTTGCTTATTTTATCTGACTAGGTAAAACACATAAAAACAGACTATTTCATGCCTCATACTCTTTCTAATGCAAAATTTATCAAACATATTGTATTGAAGGACCTGTCAAAGTTTATTTACTCCTCCATGAAAACCCCATCAAGGAATTATCAGAGTGCCCACTCACCAGGACTTGGGAAATAACGTTTATATACATCAAGTGAAGAATTTACAGCTTCCCCAGTAAGTACAGGTTGTCATTGACTGCTGCTGTTTTATTCGTATAGTCATAAAAACATCATGTTTTTATTAACCAACATGAATTAAATTTAAAGTACAATGCTTTGTAGTGATCTTCCCAGAAATACCATTAACAGAAATAATAGGTGTATCTGAGAAGCCAACTGTAAGCAGATAGATCTGTGGCTCTTGGTCAGTTCCAGGAACCCCCGACCTGGGTGCTTGTTTTAGCAGAGAGCTCCAACATGAAGGTTCTTTTTTTTTTTTCAGGAGGGTTCTAAACACAGAGGTGAGGGATCTTTTTTTTTCTCAAGCAATAATCTGTGAATCTCAGCATTCCATACAAGATACAGAGCCACCATTTGCTCATTTCTCAGTTGGAGGACCAAATTTTTTTTTTTCTCCATTCTAGTTGTCATAAAGAAATCTCTGATTTATACATATATATATATATATATAGCATCAGGCTTCTCTGGTGACTCAGTCGTAAAAAATCTGCCTGCCAGTGCAGGAGATGCAGTTTCCATTCCTGGGTCAGGAAGATCCCCTGAAGAAGGAAATGGCAACCCAGTCCAGTATTCTTGCCTGGAAATCCTGTGGATAGAGGAGCCCGGAGGGCTGCAGTCTATGAGATTGTAAACAGTCGGATATGATTTAGCGACTAAACATCAACAATTTTATATATATATATATACACACACACACACACACACACATACATATAAATGAATCACATTACTGTCCATTAGAAATTAGCACAACATTGTAAATAAACTGTACTTCAGTAAAATAAAATTTTTAAAAACTTTCTGATTTTTGTAATTCCCTGGATGTCCAGTGGTTAGGACTCCTCACTTTCACTGCCAAGAGTACAGATTCAGTCTTGGTTAGGGAACTAAAATCTCACTAGCTGCACAGCACAGCCAAAAATTAAAAAGAAAAGATACAAAGAAATAAAACAGTTCTGCTTTTAAGTTTTTTCCTATTGTTATTTTTAAGCTTCTCAGAACTGTTTCTTTTCCTGTGTTCAGCTTTGAGAATGCTAACCTTCATGACAAAAAGTTGTTGGTAAAAAGAATCTTGGAAATATATAAAAGAAGATACTCTATCTCTCCTGAAACTACAAAAATCAGCTGATACAGTTCTGAATCATAAAACTCTCCTTGCACAACATGTCCACACTCCTTTGGAATGCCAGGACCTCCTGTTTTGTACTTATCTCACCCTAGCTACTCAAGTCATTATTCTGGGAATTCTCATGGCTGTTGGTTGCATCACCACTATTTCCCTCAGAGCTTGATTTTTCCCGTCAGCATGCAAACATGAGCCATCTGGGGATATTTGATTGTAGCCATTAAAATTCCTTAAGCTATTCACTTTTTTCCCAGTTGGCTCTAAAAAATGAGAGAATTGAAATTCTTGATGTAACTGTGCTCAAATAAGAGTCTCAGTATTAAAAAAAAAAAAATCTCAGTATTGGGCCTCACCCAATGCCTCATGAATCAGCATTTGCCTTTAAACAAGATCCCTGGGTGGGAGGGATTAAACTTGAAAGCTTTTGCACAGCAAAGGAAACTATAAGCAAGGTGAAAATACAACCTTCAGAATGGGAGAAAATAATAGCAAATGAAATAACTGACAAAGGATTAATTTCCAAAATATACAAGCAGCTCATACAACTTGATACCAGAAAAACAAACAACCCAATCAAAAAGTGGGAAAAAGACCTAAGCAGATATTTCTCCAAAGAAGACATACAGATGGCTAATGAACACATGAAAAGATGCCCAACATTGCTCATTATTAGAGAAATGCAAATCAAAACTACAGTGAGATATCACCTCACACCCATCAGAATGGCCATTATCAAAAAGTCTACAAACAATAAATGCTGGAGAGGGTGTGGAGAAAAGGGAATGCTCTTGCACTGTTGATGGAAGACGTTATGGAGATTCCTTAAAAATCTAGGAATAAAACCACAATATGACTTAGGCATACACCCTAAGGAAACCAAAATTGAAAAAGACACATGTATCTGATTGTTCATTGCAGCACTGTTTACAATAGCTAAAATATGGAAGCAACCTAGATGTCCATCTACAGATGAATGGAGAAAGAAGCTATGGTACATATACAGAATGGAGTATTACTCAGTCATAAAAAGGAACACATTTGAGTCCATTCTAATAAGTTGGATGAACCTAGAACCTATTATACAGAGTGAAGTAAGTCAGAAAGAGAAAGATAAATATCATATTCTGATGCATATATACGGAATCTAGAAAAATGGTACTAAAGAATTTATTTACAAGGCAACAATGGAGAAACAGACATAGAGAATAGACATATGGACATGGTGGGGGAGATGTATGGAAAGAATAACATGGAAACTTACATAACCATATGTGAAATAGATAGCCAACAGGAGTTTGCTGTGTGGTTCAGGGAACTCAAACAGGGGCGCTGTATCAGCCTAGAGGGATGGGATGGGGAGGGAGATGGGAGGGAGGTTCAAAAGGGAGGGGATATATGTATACCTATAGCTGAATCATGCTGAGGTTTGACAGAAAACAACAAAATTCTGTAAAGCAATTATCCTTCAATTAAAAAAAAATTAAATAAAAGAAAAAAAAATGTTGCAGGCAGATGCTACATTTCCAGATTTTAAGACTAATGAATTAATCTTAAAACAATGTTTTTCAAACTGCAGGTTGAAATCCATTAATTAAGTAAATAAATCATTTCAGAGGGTTAAAAAAAAAAAAAAAAGATCCCTGGGTGAGTCATAAAATTTTGAAAAACTCTTGACTGTGTCCGTGGAATCAACTTGAGTAGCTTTAAGAAATCCTGATGTCCATAGACCAATTAAATCCGAACTTGGGGGAGTAGATCCCAGGGATCTGTGTTTTTTTAAGCTCCTGGTGACACCGGGGTTTCCCTTCCGAGTGGCTCACATGGTAAAGAATCTTCCTCTAATGTAGGAGATCCAGGTTCAAACCCTAGGTTGGGAAGATCCCCTAGAGAAGGAAATGAGCACCCACTCCGGTATTCTTGCCTGGAGAATTCCATGGACAGAGGAGCCTGCGTCCATGGTGTTACAGAGCACAACTGAGCAACTAACAGTACTGACACCAATGTGTAGCCAAATGTGAGAACCACTGAACTAGACATATTTTCTTTTCCTGTGTCACTGATGATTGGTAAAATCTCTCTATGGAAAGAGGATTGAAGTCATGTTGAGCCCAGGAAAAAACAGAGACCCTTGCTGGTTTCTTATGTGGTATCAGCATTGACTAGACAAGGTCTGTCCTGAATTCCAGGACTTTTTTTTTTAAATTGAAGTGATTTACAATGTTGTCCTAATCTCTACTGTATAGCAAAGTGACTGTATAGCAAATGTACACATAAGAACATTCTTTTTTTAAAATATTCTCTTCCATTATGGTTCATCCCAGGAGATTGGATATAGTTCCCTGTGCTATACAGTAGAACTTTGTTGTTTATTCATTCTAAATGTAAGAGTTTACACCAACGCCAAACTCCCAGTCTGTCCTTCTCCCTCCTCTATTTCCCCTTGGTAACCACAAGTGTGAGCTCTGTGTCTGTGAGTTTACTTGTGCTTTGTAGATACGTTCATTTGTGCCATATTTTAGATTCCACATGTAAGTGATATTGTGGTTTTTGTCTTTCTCTTTCTGACTTACTTCATTTAGTATGATAATCTCTAGTTACACCCATGTTGCTGCAAATGACATTATTTAATTCTTTTCATGGCTAAGTAATATTTCATTGTATATATGTATCACAGCTTCTTTTATTCATTCATCTGTCTATGAATGAATGTTTAGGTTCTTTCCATGTTTTGGCTATTGTGAATAATGCTGCTATGAAGATTTGTGTTTAGTCTCTAAGTCATGCCCAACTCTTTGCAACCCCATGGAATGGGTCTTTCCATGGGATTTCCCAGGCAAGAAAACTGGAGTGGGTTGCCATTTCCTTCTCCAGGGGATCTTCCCAACTCAGGGATCGAACCCGCCACTCTTAGGTTCTCCTGCACTGGGAAGCCATCTGAAAGAGTTTATTCCTCTGTAACTATTCAACCCTAAATACCACCAGCAAAGCTTTCAGCTCCAGTCTCTATAATAGTTAGTTATTTCACAATCAGGCTCATCATCAGGGAAAATCAGTAAGGGTATTTCCAGCATATCCAAAAACTTTCACACTTTCCTGAGTAAAATATTATTGTCTCCTAGTTAGTGATCTTGGACTTCCCTTGTGGCTCAGATGGTAAAGAATCCGCCTGCAATGCAGGAGGCCCAGTTTGATCCTCTGATCAGGAAGGTCCCTTGGAGAAGGGAACAGCTACCCACTCCAGGATTCTTGCCTGGAAAATGCCATAGACAGAGGAGCCTGGTGGACTACAGTCCATGGGGTCACAAAGAGTCAGACATGACTGAGCAACTAAAACTTCAGTGATTTTATTTTTTCATTTTTATTTTTTTCACTTCAGTGATTTTAATGGATCAGCCATACACACTGCTGGGAAATATCCACAAGCTATCAAAACAGCATTAGACTCAACATATTACTAAACACTTTTGCATAATAAATGGAATATTTTTGAGTGCAAAAATCGCAGGATATGTATTATTCCACATAGAAACAGTTAATGCTGGGCAATAAACACTTTAATTTTTTTTATAATTGATTAGTCAATTAAAATTATTTATTTTGGCTGCACTGGTCTTTCTAGTTGCAGCACAGGCTTAGTCATGGTATGTGGGATCTTCATTCACTGACCAGGGATTGAACCCAGGGCCCCTTGCGTTAGGAGCATGGAGTCTTATCCACCTAACCACCTGTGAAGTCCCAATAAACAAGTAGCTAATCATTTGAGTATGACACTCCTGCACTGTGTTCAAAGCCTCTCTGTGATCCATTTCCCCTCCCATCACCAGCTTTCCTTGAGTCATTCTAACCACCTAACCACTGAACTGCCAGGGAAGTCCAAAATAAGACAACTTTATTTTTTAATTTTTATTTATTTATTTATTTTTTAAGAGATATTTCTGCATTTATTACTTTTAGAATCCCTGTGTGAAGATTCGGGTCCCTGATGTTTCTTAAGGTTTGACTCTCCTTCAACCTTATACCCAGTTTGATTGCTTGAATACCTTCTTAATCCACCATAAATACCCTTATAATTACTGGGGCTGGAACTCTTACTTAAGGCCTGACTAATTTTATTACACGTAGAAAGCTGTTCCGTATTAGCTATATCATGACGTACATTGAACAGTGACGGTTGGACTACATCTCTTCCATTATCATCAACACTATACATCGTGGAATGGAGAGCAAATATCTTTTGCTGGAAGAATAATGACTTCCTGCTCACAGATCCCTCAAATTGAGTATATTGTGAGTTTTGTCCCTCATTTTTAAATTTCAGGTGTTCAGACATGCTTGAACCTATGTTTAAATGAAGGCTACGTTCAGAATTGTTTGAATGAGTATTTGCAGTAGAGACTAAATCACCTTCCAAATATACCACGTTTTCTTTCAGAGAACATGTATGTTTCTCAAGCTGAGGTGAATCTTTTCTTAAGAACTTACACTGCTCAGCAGACATTGAAGATTGAAGACTGAAATTGGTGTTTTCCACAATGTGACACATGTTGCTCATTTCTTTTTGCACTAATGTTTGCCTTATGTGTCACTGTCGCAATTTCTTTATGTCCATATAAACATGTCTGTCTTTCATATGCCCTCGTATATTCCCAGTGTTTTATTAAATTTCTGAGGTGAAATCTTTCATATATTCCTAGGTTTGCTTTTGGATACAAATCTTTTGCTTTTGGATACAAAGACCTGTTGAGGTCTTCTTTTCTCAGGATTCAAGGTTGAATTCTTTCTTCCTTTTGGTTTCTGCCCTTGGTTTCTGTGGCATCACATCACAGGTGTCTTGTGGAGACACACCTGGGTATATGGCTGCTGTCTCCACTCTCCTTATACTCCTGGGATCGTTCAATTGCTCCAGAAAGGTGACCAGATTCAGCCCAGAGACTACAAGCCCTGAGAAGCTGCCATTTCCTCCTCTTCTTCCTCCTGCTCTGCGTCTTCTTTGGGGATATTATGTCCCAAACTGGCATACAGACTGAGAAAATACCTTTAAAGGCACCCACACAGCTCTTTCACCTTCAACAGCTGACTCTGCCTCTGAGGGTCTTTGAAACAATGCAGCAGGAAGACCCGCTTCCAGGAGCCCTGAGCTTGAGCCCTCAGCTCTGCCTGCCCCAGAGCTCCGGAGCAAGGGTTGAGCCAAAATAAGACAACTTTAAAGCAGTAATTTAAACAAAATAACTTAGTTTGTGAATAATAATATTAAAAATAGTGCTATATTTCATTAATTCTAAGATGTCCCTTTTTCACATTTTAATAACTCAGAAATTGGATGTGTTTTATAGTCTAAACATCATAGTTTATTTTCTTTTTCATTTTCTGAGGAGTCCATTAAATGATAATCAATAACATTAGATTGATAAAATTATATAGAATTAGCTAGCATTATTTATTATGGACCCTTGCACTATTCTTAACACTTCTTTGTGTAGTCTTCTTCAATTTTTACACTAAATTAAGAAGGGTCAGGGACTTCTCTGGTGATCCAGGGGTTAAGACTTCATCTTCCAATGCTAAGGGTTTAATCCCCAGTCAGGGAGCTAACATCCCACATGCCTCATGGTCAAAAGAAAAACAAAACATAGAACAGAAACAATATTGTAACAAATTCAATACAGACTTTAAAAATGGTCTGTGTCAAAGTAAATCTTAAAAAAAAAAAAAGGATCAGATTGGTGTCTTAGAATAACAGTATGATAGATATCTATTATATTCAGTATAACAGAATAATAGACATCTGAGGAAAGGTTCTCTGAATATATTGTCTATCCCTTTCATGTAGTCAAACTGGTCCATAAGAAGTCAGTTACTGGTCTTTCCAGGTGGCGCTAGTGGTAAAGAACCCACTTGCTGATGCAGAAGACATGTAGTTCCATCTCTGGGAAGGGGAGATCCCCTGGAGGGTGGCATGGCAACCCACTCCAGTATTCCTGCCTGGAGAATCCCATGGACAGAGGAGCCTGGTGGGCTACAGCCCACGGGGTTGAAAAGAGTCGGGCATGACTGAATGACTAAGCACACACAAAGAAAAATATCCTTTCTGTGGAGTTTTCTTGATTCAACTAGTTGTAAAAATCCTTTGATTATGTTCCTTTGTTCTTCTTTTCCCATTTTAGAGACCTACAAAGAAATGTAAAGCAAAAATGCTAAAATATGTTTCTTCAATATGATATGAACTTTATTCCTTTCTTCCTATGGAAACTGTATTCCTTGTGTTTGTTCATCATTTAAAAGGAGGAAAAAATTTACTAAAATTTCTCCTGTAACAATAGCCTGTATTTATGGTATGGGCTGTGTGTATGATATGATTTACACACACACATAAATACCCACTGAAATGAGGAAGAAATAGGAGTAGAGCTTTTATTTGTCAAGTCTCATTTCTTGAGAGAGATAGCTTATTTTTCCACATCTAAAAAATACACCTGAAGAGATGTATACACCTGGGATCATCTCTAGGTTTGTTGGTCAGATAGAGAGCTCAGAATTCACTGTCTGTCAGTCTTGTTTCCTTCCACGTAACAGTATCTTTTGCTGAGATTTCTGTGAGAATCTTCTGTCTTCTTTCTTATGGAATCATCTCTTTCTTCTCGGATCAGCCATTCAGGTTGAAAGGATGCAGTTTTTTATTAAGGATGATTAAGTCACTAAGTGCGCCAGTCACTGAAGCTAGTTTAGGAAATTCCAAGTAGAAATAAAGCAGCAGAGACTGCTGAAAGAAGAAAGAAAGCAAAGGGGAAAAAATAGTAACACTTAAGAGTGAGCTGTCCTGTCCTGTGCTAAATGCATTCCTCAGTCAATCAACAGTGGTCTCTATGGGAAATTCCACTGGAGTGGGAGATAATAGAGTAATTAAAATACTTGGCCCTTAGTTGTGGGGAGGCAGGATTAAATTTTCCAAGGATACATAGCACTGGTTGGGACATTAGTCCTGTCTTGTTATCAGATTACTGAGTCCTATTTAGTTATTACCAGTCAAGGCTAGCTACTGTGCATGCAATGGAAACAGTAGATTTGACCTCTGCCTGACAACCCAGGATCCAGGATATGCCTGTGTCTCCTAGAATATAATTCTTAAAGATGACTGAAAACAAGTTGATCTGCTTTCCTCTTCCAATATGCCTGTTTCCATGAACCTCCCAGAAAACCTCCTGACTGGTGTACTTCTTCCCACCAGAACCATGAATACATCTGTGATCTTGTGAATCATACTAAGAAATATACATATTTATCTTTGTCCCATTTCTGACTCAGAGATCCTAAAACCCTTGAAATGTTCAAAGAGCAACAAATATGTCTTTTGTTATATTAAGGAGGTGACTTTTGGACTCCACCTAAGGTTGGGAGCTGGGGAATTTTCCTGGTGGTCCAATGGATAGAACTCTACACTTTCACTGCAAGGGGCATGGGTTCAGTCCCTGACTGGGGAGTTAAGATCTTGACTGCCATTGTGCCAAGTAAAATTCAAAAACTGAAAAATAAAATGGTGATTTATGATGGACTTGTTCTGAGTCTTGACTGAATCTACACATGTGCTAAAATCGCATACCCAAAAAAGAGGTCCTTTTCATTATAGGGTACTAGAACGCAAAAGTAGGAAGTCAAGAAACACCTGGAGTAACAGGCAAATTTGGCCTTAGAGTACGGAATGAAGCAGGGCAAAGGCTAATAGAGTTTTGCCAAGAGAACTCACTGGTCATAGCAAACACCCTCTTCCAACAACACAAGAGAAGATTCTACACATGGACATCACCAGATGGTCAACACCGAAATCAGATTGATTATATTCTTTGCAGCCAAAGATGGAGAAGCTCTATACAGTCAGCAAAAACACGACAGGGAGCTGACTGGCTCACATCATGAACTCCTTATTGCCAAATTCAGAATTAAATTGAAGAAAGTACGGAAAACCACTAGACCATTAAGGTATGACCTAAATCAAATACCTTATGACTATACAGTGGAAGTAAGAAATAGGTTTAAGGGACTAGATCTGATAGACAGAGTGCCTAATGAACTATGGACAGAGGTTCATGATACTGTACAGGAGACAGGGATCAAGACCATCCCCATGGAAAAGAAATGCAAAAAGGCAAAATGGTTGTCTCTGGAGGCCTTACAAATAGCTGCGAAAAGCAAAGGGGAAAAGGAAAGCTATTCCCATTTGAATGCAGAGTTCCAAAGAATAGCAATGAGAGACAAGAAAGCCTTTCTCAGCGATCAATGCAAAGAAACAGAGGAAAACAACAGACTGGGAAAGACTAGAGATCTCTTCAAGAAAATTAGAGATACCAAGGGAACATTTCATGCAAAGATGGGCACAATAAAGGACAGAAATAGTATGGACCTAACAGAAGCAGAAGATATTAAGAAGAGGTGGCAAGAATACACAGAAGAACTGTACAAAAAAGAACTTCACGACCCAGATAATCACGATGGTGTGATCATTCACCTAGAGCCAGACATCCTGGAATGTGAAGTCAAGTGGGCCTTAGAAAGCATCACTGGGAACAAAGCTAGTGGAGGTGATGGAATTCCAGTTGAGCTATTTGAAATCCTGAAAGATGATGCTGTGAAAGTGCTGCACTCAATATGCCAGCAAATTCGGAAAACTCAGCAGTGGCCACAGGACTGGAAAAGGTCAGTTTTCATTACAATCCCAAAGAAAGGCAATGGCAAAGAATGCTCAAACTACCACACAACTGCACTCATCTCACACACTAGTAAAGTAATGCTCAAAATTCTCCAAGCCAGGCTTCAGCAATACGTGAACCGTGAACTTCCAGATGTTCAAGCTGGATTCAGTAAAGGCAGAGGAACCAGAGATCAAATTGCCAACATCCACTGGATCACTGAAAAAGCAAGAGAGTTCCAGAAAAACATCTATTTCTGCTTTATTGACTATGTCAAAGCCTTTGACTGTGTGGAAAGTGGAAAATAAACTGTGGAAAATTCTGAAAGAGATGGGCATACCAGACCACCTGACCTGCCTCTTGAGAAACCTGTATGCAGGTCAGGAAGCAACAGTTAGAACTGGACATGGAGTAACAGACCGGTTCCAAATAGGAAAAGGAGTACGTCAAGGCTGTGTATTGTCACCCTGCTTATTTAACTTATATGCAGAGTATATCATGAGAAATGCTGGGCTGGAAGAAGCACAAGTTGGAATCAAGATTGCTGGGAGAAATATCAATAACCCCAGATATGCAGATGACACCACCCTTATGGCAGAAAGTGAAGAGGAACTAAAAAGCTTCTTAGTGACAGTCAAGGAGGAGAGTGAAAAAGTTGGCTTAAAGCTCAACATTCAGAAAACTAAGATCATGGCATCTGGTCCCGTCACTTCATGGCAAATTAGATGGGGAAACAGTGGAAACAGTGGCAGACTTTATTTTTTTCGGCTCCAAAATCACTGCAGGTGGTGATTGCAGCCATGAAATTAAAAGACGCTTACTCCTTGGAAGGAAAGTTATGACCAACCTAGATAGCATATTGAAAAGCAGAGACATTACTTTGCCAACAAAGGTCCATCTAGTCAAGGCTATGGTTTTTCCAGTGGTCATGTATGGATGTGAGAGTTGGACTGTGAAGAAAGCTGAGCACCGAAAAATTGATGCTTTTGATGGAGAAGACTCTTGACAGTCCCGTGGACTGCAAGGAGATTCAACCAGTCCATCCTCAAGGAGATAAGTCTGTGTTCATTGGAAGGACTGATGCTGAAGCTGAAACTCCAATACTTTGGCCACCTCACGCGAAGAGTTGACTTAATGGAACAGACCCTGATGCTGGGAGGGATTGAGGGCAGGAGGAAAAGGGGACGACAGAGGATGAGATGGCTGGATGGCATCACCGACTCGATGAACTTGAGTTTGAGTAAACTCCGGGAGTTGGTGATGGACAGGGAGGCCTGGCGTGCTGCGATTCATGGGGTCGCAAAGAGTCGGACACGACTGAGAGACTGAACTGAACTCAACTGAAATACAGAGAGAGACATAAACACAAGTGAGTACATGTAACACTGGTGAAATCCCAACAAAGTCTGGATTGTATCAATATAAAAAAAATAACAGTTGAAAACATTTATCTTAAATATTGAGGTTTTAAAGTTCTTCTTCCATTTGCCCTTATCTTTTCTCTTTTTAAAAAATATTATTAATTTGGCTGCACCAGGCCTTAGTTGCAGCATGCAAACTTAGTTGCAGCAAGTGGGATCCATTTCCCTGACCAGGCCCCCAGCATTGGGAGAGCAGAGTCCTAGCCACTGGACCACCAGGGAAGTCCTGCTCTTACCTTACTTACCCCATCCTAGTCCCTGTTTTTCCTCTCCCAACCAGATAACCAGTAGCAGCACCCCCTCCCTCCAATAACTACCAAAGTTGTCTCCACACCTTGCTGAATGTCCCTCGGGGGGATGTGGCCCCTAGTTGAGAACCACCGCCCCAGCTCTAATGGTATCAAATGTTACTTTCCTGGTTCACACCACGGCTGAATCTCTGAAATTCTCATTCCCTCAACAGTCTCCTCTACTCCCTTTCATCCATTTCAATCCTATCAATGAGGATTTTAGTACCATAACTTGCTTCTCTGTTTGGTCCCCAGGAGTAGAAAAAGTGAATGTATTTTTCAGCTGGTGGAGGATGACTAAGGGACAAACCCTTTTAATTTCTGAGAAGGAAGGGATTTCCCGGGTGGTCCATTGGTTTAGAATCTGCCTTGCAATGCAGGGGACATGGGTTCCATCCCTGGTCAAGGGACAAAGATCCCACATGCCTCGGAGCAATCACGCCCATTCATCACAACTACTGAGCCTGAGTGCTGCAACTAAGACTCAGCCATTATTCATCCTTCACCAGACCCTCCCCCCAAAAAAATCTTGAGAAGGGAGATTCTTAGCAGAGCCTCCCAACTGGAGGAACAGATGAGAGACCTTAGATGTGTCAGCAGGTCCCTACTTTAGATAAGACAGTGCCCGCACACCCATCCCTTAACTTCCAAACATGTACTTTAGACGTTGGCCCAGAGAATAAGTCTATATAGCATAATTTTTAATGGTCTTATCTGGTTCTGTAACTGAAAGTGGGCTGGCTACTTGCTGTTCAAAAACCAATAAAGAGCTCAGGTTGGTGGAAAGGAAAGTTTGCTTTATTTTGAATGCCAGCATCTGGGAGGTGGGGGGAGGCAAAGCCTGTCCAAAGGCCAACTCCCCCCATTGAGAATCAGTGGGCTAGAACTTTTATAGGCTGAGAGAGGGGGCTACAAGCAGAAACAGCACTGTCAGCTCTGACAGTCATCTTGAAATTGGTCACTGGGGGTCTGACCAGCATCATCTGGATTGTTTCAGGTATAGTTAATCTTCAGTTCCATGGTCAGTTTATTCCCATTTCCTTGAGGCCAGTTCTCAGAATTGTGGCAGCTTATGTCATGGCTATGGTCTGGTCATCATGTAATTAACTTCTCCACTTGGGGTTTCAGAATCTGTAACACAGCTCACAGGATATAGCTCAGAATATTATTTATAGCCCTCAAGGCGGAACTAAAAGTTTTTGACTATAATTAATAACTAAACTTATTATTAGCTCTTCTTTGACTGTTTTCCTTCATTCCTGCATTTTCTCACTACTCTGATTAACCTTACTTCTTTGGCTAAAGTTTTTCCACAGACAAAGGGCAGGCAGAGGATGTGGGGTGGGGGAAGGACCTTTCGGTCCTGCTCCATTTTGGTTTCAATTTCTCCACTTTCTAGCTATGTCACTGAGGTCAAACCTTTAGTTTTTCTAAGATCGTAATCATAATATTTACTGCACAAAGTGTTACATATGAAAAGGCCATGAATTTTTTTTTAACTCATTCTAGACTCACTACTAGAATCTATTCTTTATCAAATGACTCATATTTTAAACAAAAACAAACACAAACAGGCAAAAAAGCGATGGATGTTTTGTTTCCAGACAGTCAGGACCAGAGAATTAAGATTACCTCCCATGGCCATCACTTTGTACATAGCTTTTGTCAGAAGTATGTATGTTGGCGGTCCCTGTAATCAGATCACATACCACAATTCTGTTAACAATGAGTGAAGTGACAAGACGGAGGGTCAAAAGGAAAACAACATAAAATGAAACCTGAATGATTCTTTTAGATATCCATATCTTACATGTGTGCTCAGTCACTCAGTCGTGTCTGATTGATTATCTGCAACCTTATGGACTGTAGCCCACCAGGCTCCTCTGTCCATGGGATTTTCCAGGCAAGAATGCTGGAGTGAGTTGCCATTTTATTCTCCAGGGGATCTGCCCGACTCAGGGATCTTCTGGACAGAGGGGTCGAACCTGCGTCTCTTGTGTCTCCTGCATTTATACCACTACACTAAACAGGAAGCCCCATCTATATCTTGCAGTCTTACCCAATCAAACACAGGATTTTGGTCAGAGGATGGTTTTTCTTTCTCTTAAAGCAGATATTTTCATTCTCTTCTGCACAATTTAGCACTCATCCCAAAGATGGTTTGGTGGAAAACATTTCGCCTTAATTAAAAATCATATTTTCCCTTGGTCATTTGAGAGTCTCTGCTGCCTCCTTTCCTGCCTGTGGACAGGCTCCCTGGTAAACACCTTTGTGTCTCTCTTGGAGAGAAGTCAGAAATTATTTCTAGTTACAGATATCTCAGGCATGAAGAAGTCTTCACTTTTAAGTTCTCTCTAGGTGCAAATCCTGAAACCTAAATAAAAGCCCTGCTTCTCTGCAGCAGGCACAATTTAGTCTGGCTTTCAATCCCTGCCAGATTAGACTCGGTGGAGTCAGGATTGCCAGTTTCAATCACAAAGGTCTTTTTTATTTTGGCCATGCCTTAAGGCATTTGGAGATCTTAGTTCCCTGACCAAGGATCGAACCCGTGGCACCTGCATTGAACATGGGAAATCCTAACCACTGGACCACCAGAAGTCCCTCCCTTCCTCTTTTAAATTCACCACAGAAGGATCTCTAAGACTAATTTAGCTTTTTACCCTCTCAGTTCAGTTTACTCGCTCAGTCTTGTACAACTCTGCGACCCCACAGACACCGGGCTTCCCTGTCCATCACCAACTCCCTCAGTTTGCTCAGACTCATGTCCATCGAATCGGTGATGCCATCCAACCATCTCATCCTCTGTCGTCCCCTTCTCCTCCCGCCTTCAATCTCTCCCAGCATCAGGTCTTTTCCAATTAGTTCTCCGCATGAGGTGGCCAAAGTATTGGAGTTTCAGCTCCAGCATCAGTCCTTCCAATGAATATTCAGGACTGATTTCCTTTAGGATTGACTGGTTGGATCTCCTTGCTGTCCAAGGGACTCTCAAGAGTCTTCTCCAACAGCACAGTTTAAAAGCATCAACTCTTCGTCGCTCTGCTTTCTTTACAGTCAACTCTCAACTTTTAGGCTCTAGCCAGTTGTATATGTCCTCATGGCGCCATCTGCTGCCAGAAAGAGGAATAGCACTTCATCCTTCACATTTTAGAAAAGCAGTGCAAAGTGGATGGTGATTAAAAACTACCTGCCTGAAAAAAAGAGAACTACCTGCCTTCTTCTGCTGCTATTTAATAAAAATCTCCCTGGATTGAGGCATTCGTGAGTGGCATTGGTGGCTCAGTGTTAGTTTATATTTTAATTCTGCAGCTGCTGTTATAAGTAGTGCATGCGTGGTCAGTCATGTCCAGCTCTTTGCAACCCAACAGACTGGGGTCCTCTGTCCATGGGATTTTCCCAGGCAAGAACACTGGAGTGGGTTGCCATTTTCTTCTCCAATATTAATAGTGCTCCAACCTATTTTCTTTTTCCCTCATGACAAGGTTTTACTTAGAATCAATTAAAAACATATATGTAGGGACTTGCCTCCTGGTCTAGTAGTTGGGACTCTTCACTTTCACTGCTGAGGGTGAGGGTTCAGTCCCTGGTCGGGGAACTAAGATCCCTGCAAGCCTAACAGCCAAAACAAAACAGAACAGAACAAGCAAACGAAGAAACACATATACAGGCTAATGGGCCACAGTGGCAGCAGTGGGCAGTGGTGTTCGCATGGTTGACCGTTCCTAAGCATGTCTGCCATCAGTGTCCATGTCCCCACCTCCCCCGCCTCTAGGAGACTCTCCAGGACCAGCAGCTCTGGAGACTGAGAAATTCAAGATCAAGATGCCAGGAGATTCAGTGTCTGATAAGAGTTCTAGTTAGTAGTCAGCAGTCTTCTCACTGTATGGTCACACGGAGGGGCAGGAGAGCTCCCCGCGGTCTCTTTTATAACAGTACTAACCTCATTCAGGAGGCTCCATCCTCATGACCTATTCACCCCCCAGAAGCCCCACTTCCAAATACCATCACTTGGGGGATTAGATTTCAACATATGAATTTGGGGGACACACACAGTCTGCAGCAAGGAAGGATTGTGTCTTGTTCATTTGTGTGGCCCCATTACAATACACTATGGTGCTCGCTTCGGCAGCACATATACTAAAATTGGAACGATACAGAGTAGATTAGCATGGCCCCTGCGCAAGGATGACACGCAAATTCGTGAAGCGTTCCATATTTAAAAAAAAAAACAAAACAAACAAAAAAAAAAACAATACACTATGCCTGACATATGATAGATGTTCAGTTCATATTCATTGAATTTGCGGAATGAATGCATCCATGAATGAATTTGTTAATAAAGGAATGAATGGCTCTGACAAATACATACATAACTTTTCAAAAATATATTTTGCTTTAAGACACCATCGATATGTTGTGATTTCCTGGAATTCTTTCATTTTTATATGAGTTTTCAATTCTATTTTTTTCCCAGCCTTTATAGAGATTGAATTGAGGTATAACATTGTGTAAGTTTAAAGTGTGATGATTCAATACATGTATATATTGCAAAATGTTTTCCATAATAAGATTAGTTATATCCTTCACTTCCATAATTAATTTTTTTTTTTTTTTTGTAGAGCCAGTTTATTTCTTTAAAACTTTTTGGTACAGCTTGTGGGATCTTAACTTCCCCAAGCCCTTGGCAGCCAGAAAACAGAGTCCTAACCACTAGCCCACCAGGGAATTCCCTTGTTGCTGTTGTCAATAAGAGTAGTAAACTCTCCCTGTGGAGCAGCCTTCAAGTATATAATAGAGTGTTATTAACTATAGTCACCATGCTGTTCATCAGATTCTCGAAACTTGAATATTCATCTTATAACTTGAAGTTTGTATCCTTGACCAACATCCCATATTCCCTATCTCCCCCTGCCCAGCCCTTGGCAACACTGTTTCACTCTATTTCTATTAGTTTAATGTTTTTATTTTTTTTTTTTTCATTTATTTTTATTAGTTGGAGGTTAATTACTTTACAATATTGTAGTGGGTTTTGTCATACATTGACATGAATCAGCCATGGATTTACATGTATTCCCCTAGTTTAATGTTTTTAGATTTCACATGTAAGTGAGATTATACAGTATTTGTCTTTCTCTGACATTTAATTTAGCATAATATCCTCAGTGTTCATCTATATTGTTGCAAATGGCAGGATTTCTTTCTTCTTTATGGCTGAATAATATTCCATTGTGTATATATCATTTTTTTTTCTTTTTCTTTTGGCTGCACTGAGTCTTTGTTGTGGCACTTGTGTTTCTCTAGTTGTGGTGCGAGGGATCAAACCCATGTCCCCTACATTGGGAGGCAAGTTCTTAACCACTGGACCACGAGGGAAGTCCCAAGTATCACATTTTCTTTATCCATTCAACCATCAATGGATACTTAAGTTGTTTCCATGTCTTAGCTATTGTGAATAATGCTGCAATGAACATGGGGGTACAGATAGCTCTTGGAAACATTGATTTTATTTCTTTTGAATATACCTAGAAGTGCAATTACTAGATTACATGGTAGCTCTATTTTTAATTTTTTGAGGAACTCCCAACCTGTTGTCCATACTGGCTGTACCAATTTTTATTCTCACCAGCACTGTACCATGGTCCCTTTTCTCTGCATCCTCACCAGCGTTTGTTATCTTTTCTTTTTGATAATAGTCATCCTATTGTGTGAGCTTCTCTTATATGTTTTAAGCTTACAAAATGAATGGAATTGTCATGTGTCTTTATTCATAAAAGCTGAATTTGTGCCTTATCTTTTATTTAATTTATTTTTTTGTGTGCCTTATCTTTTAAAAAGAATATATATTTAAAGATTTTCTGGAGTTTCATCAATTTTGTAAGTTCTTTTAAAGAACCAATTTTTAACTCTGTTGATTTTCTTTATTGGCTTGCCATTTCCTGAATTTCTTTAAAGTTTTCTTTATAAAATTATGTGTTTGTAATTTAAAATACAACATAAAATTTGCCATTTTAACCATAACTAACTTTAAAGTTTGACTTTAAGTGTTCAGTTCAGCAGCGCTAAGTGTATTCACATTATTGTGACTTCAATCTATTTCTAACCCTAGTATCAAAGTATTCTCTTTGGGTCAGTGCAGTCTCTGCAGTGTTCCTCACTGAATCTTCAGAATCATCACAAAAGTGAAAGTTCAAAGTTTATTCCCAGGAGGATTTAGCAACTATTACACTGATGGGAATCAGTGAGTCCAGGGACACCAATAAATCACTGTTTCACTCCTCCTGTCCCAATCACTTGGAATGTGCCAGGTTTGTTTCCATCGTTTCTATTTTTATTTTTATTGTGGAAGGAACATGGTGCGGTTTTAAATATACTTTCACTCAGAAGCAAAAAAAAACCTGTCCCCTCCTGGGTATAGATTTCTTAAGAGTGGTAGCATTTACACCTACCAGCTTGTAACTGATGTCTTGAGCATAAAGTTTGCATTCCCTTTTAAGTAAATGTATTTCATTTCCTTGTAGAAAGTTTGGGAAATATTTTTTAAAATGAAGAAAATATAAATAAATAAAATTCCAACCATGTGAAATGGGTTACCGTGAACGTCTTCTTCCCCTCCAGCCTTTTATTTTATTTCTTTATTGAGACTGGGGTGGGTCTTCCTTGCTGTGTTCAGGCTTCCCCAGTTGTGGGCTCAGTAGTTGCAGGGTGTGGGATCTTAGTTCCCTGACAAGGGATTGAACCCGGGCCCCCTGTATTGGGAAAGCAGAGCCTTAACCACTGGACCACAGGGGAAGTCCCCATCCCTCTAACATTTTAAAACATTCTCTCAAAAAAAAAAATATTCTCTCTAGCCCTGGAGACTATGGGTGATGGGGGATCAGGGTTGTTTAGGGAAAGGGAAACAGAAAAGGCTGTGACATCCAAGGAAGGACTGGGTGGGCAAATTACCCACTCTTTGCAGAGGGGAGGAGGTAATAACACAAAATACAGGACTCTTTTAGAGGTCTTGGATTTGGAAATCAGGCCTTGTTAAATCCTTTCACGAGGATCCTTTGGAAGGCAGTGAGACAGAGGGATCGCCTCTCCCTCCTAGCCTCCATACTTTTACCAGAATGTTCTGAAGCATTTATTTGGAAAAAAAAAAAAAAGACTGTTCAAAGCAGGCCTGAACCTCCTGGATTCTGCAGCTGGGATAGAGTAGGACCGGGAATCTCTATTTTGTTGGCTTTGGGAAGTGCTGTGTGCTGTGCTTAGTCGCTCAGTCATGTCTGACTCTTTGCGACCCCACGGACTGTAGCCCTCCAGGCTACTCTGTCCATGGGGATTCTCAAGGCAAGAATACAGGAGTAGGTTGCCATGCTCTCCTCCAGGGTATCTTTCCCACCCAGGGGTGGAAGCCAGGTCTCCCGCATTGCAGGTGGATTCTTTACTGAGTCACCAGGGACACCCTTTGGGAAGTGAGGCCATGATTAAGTGGCATCCCTCTTAATGTATGTCCCTGGAGGCGTTTCTCTTGCACCATTAGAGGTGAAATTGTTAGACTGGCGTAAGTAAAAAATTTTCCTATTAAAAAAGTAACAGACATTCCTATGGTTGATTCATGTTGATGTTTGGCAGAAACCAACCCAATTCGGTAAAGCAACTATCTTTCAATTAAAAAAATAAATAAATTCAAAATTAAAAAAATAAAAACAAAAAAGGAACAGACATTGCCTCTCAATATATGTAAATGATGCTTGCAGGACCACATGCCTTTTAGAGGCATCATGTGAGCCTCAGAGAAACTGCAGAGACCCTGCCAGTCATATCCAAAGCAGCTCTCAAGCTTCAGAGTGCATCAGAGCCACCTGGAGGGCTTATTAAAATACTGACTTCTGGTGTCGGCTATAAATTGGCACTTGCCATTGGCATTTGCCATCCACCGCTATGAGGATTAAATCATGTGATGCTAAAGCTGCTGATTGTTAACACTCTCTGAAAGGAGTTCAGGGTGGAGAGCAGAAATGAGGCTCTCTGTCCTCGAGGGTGGGCAGGAATTGGCATGAATGGTCTTCAGATAGATATTTTCAGGACCTGATTTTATGAGCGCAATTCTTCTATCTCCTCCTATCTAGAAAAGCACTAAAATCCTTCATGGCGACAACTAATCCTGTGACTAGCAGAAAACTTCTGCAAAAAAATACGTGCTTGATTGCAAAAAAAATACAACTCCCCCTTCACCAAAATCATGTATATATTGACCTTCCCCCTGTCTCTTTTCCCTGGTGGCTCAGACAGTAAAAGCGTCTCCCTACAATGCAGGAGACCCAGGTTCAATTCCTGGGATGGGAAGATCTCCTGGAGAAGGAAATGGCAACCCACTCCAGTACTCTTGCCTGGAAAATCCCATGGATGGAGAAGTCTGGTATACTACAGTCCATGGGGTCACGTAGAGTCAGACACGATTGAGTGACTTCCCTTTCAATTTCCTATCTCTTTGGAGCAGTTCCTCAGAGCTATCTGAGATGTTGTCTCCCAGGCTGTAGTCCTCATATTGCCCCAAATAGAACTTAACTTGCAGTTCTCACATTGTGGGTTTTTTGTGTTTTTTTTTTAAGTCGACACTGGGCTCCACTGACCTAGTGGTTGGGGGTGGAGCCCAGAGTTTGCCCCAGAAGTTTCCAAGTGAGGGATGCTGTCTGTTCAATAACTTCTGCTGACAGAAGTTGCACCACCCACCTCCAACTGTGCAGGATGCCTCCCAGAGTCAAGCAAGATGAAGCAGTTGTATTCAGGGGTTTCATTTGTATTTTGCCCTGAGCCTGGTAACCCAGTGTCTTTCCATTACTAAAGCAGGACATTTTCTCAGGAAACTAAATGAAGCACTTTTAGCAGTGAATGAAGTGGGGTTCTTTTGTTGTTGTTTTTTAAATCTCTCCTTTTCTCATTTAGACCTTAGACTGAAGCTACTACAAGGTTCTCTTTTTCCACTGGAAATAGCTCATTGTCATCAGTGGGGTCATCTCTCTATAAAATGATCTCAGGAGTATTGTAGTGATTCCTCAAACAGAAGCTACCAGTATCTGTAACGCCATGCACTTTCCACCAGCCTGTATGAAAATACATCATCAGTGTTCTGCTTGTAACTAAGGGGTGGGGGCAGCTGGGAGGTGGAGAGAAGGGAGGATAGGAACCAAACGACTGTCACCAGAATTTGAGGAGCTGACCAGGGTATTTCAGAGAACATCACTAATGTGCCGGACCTTTAAAATCTTTCATTAGGCTGCCGGGCGTTGAGTAGTTGGTGCTCCGGAGACCTTCTGTCGGGCGCATCTTCCCCGCCGGATGCGTCCTCACGAGGCGCCCCCACTCGGCGGGACCGGGCCAAGGGATGGAGTGGGCCCGCCGACACGGCCCTGGAGGGACCCAGAAGAGACGACCGCGCGAGCCCTGACCCGCCGTCCTCGCCGAAGCGCCCATGGGCGCGTCCCTGCGGGCGGGCCGTGGCTCTGAGGGTGGCGAGCGGCCGGGCCGCGGCGCCGAGGAGCGCTGAGCTCGTGCCCGGCCCCGCACAGGCCGCGCGCGTGCGCTCCAGCTGCAGGGCCGGCCGCGCCCGCCCCTCCTCTCGGCGCCGGCCCGGGAGCCCTGTAGGTCCACGAGCTGCAGCGGCCGGAGGGACGATGAGCGGCTCGGCGCCGGTGGGCCCGGTCCGGCTCGCCGCGTTCGCTCTGCTGACCAGCAGCCTGTGGCCGGCGCGGGCGGACAACGCGAGCCAGGAGTACTACACTGCGCTTATCAACGTGACGGTGCAGGAGCCCGGCCGCGGCGCCCCGCTTACATTCCGCATCGACCGCGGGCGCTACGGACTCGACTCGCCCAAGGCCGAGGTCCGCGGCCAGGTTCTGGCGCCGCTGCCTATCCGTGGAGTTGCTAATCATCTGGGCTGTGATCCTCAAACACGGTTCTTTGTCCCTCCTAACATCAAACAGTGGATTGCCTTGCTGCAGAGGGGAAATTGCACCTTTAAAGAGAAGATATCACGGGCTGCTTTCCACAATGCAGTTGCTGTCGTCATCTACAATAATAAATCCAAAGAGGAGCCAGTCACTATGACTCATCCAGGCACTGGAGATATTATTGCGGTCATGATTACAGAATTGAGAGGTAAAGATATTTTGAGTTATCTGGAGAAAAACATCTCTGTACAAATGACAATAGCTGTTGGAACTCGAATGCCGCCAAAGAACTTCAGCCGTGGTTCTCTAGTCTTCGTGTCAATAACCTTTATTGCTTTGATGATTATTTCTTCAGCCTGGCTTATATTCTGCTTCATTCAGAAGATCAGGTACATAAATGACAGGAACCAGCGTCGTCTTGGAGATGCAGCCAAGAAAGCCATCAGCAAATTGACAACCAGAACAGTGAAAAGGGGTGATAAGGAAACAGACCCAGACTTCCATCATTGTGCTGTCTGCATAGAAAGCTATAAACAGAATGATGTTGTCCGGATTCTGCCCTGCAAGTGCTTGCAGGGCACCAAGAAGCTGCAGAGCTGTGAAAACAACTCGCCTTCAATGTAGACGCCTCACCCCACCCCCAGCCATTGTTCTGATCACTCTAGCTTACAGTGTGTTGGGAAGTAGGAGAGTGGGAAGGCATTGTGTTTCAGTGTTACTGGTTTTGTTCCCTTTTATATTCTATACTTCCACATATCCGCAAGTATTTCTGTATCCCAAAGTATTTCTAATAGGAATAAAGGACTTTTCTGAAGTTCTGGAAAAATAAAATAAAATCTTTCGTTAGATTTGTCAAATTGTAACAAAGTGCTGTGTCTTTTTTCGAACTTTCAAACATAGAAAAACCTCTGTGTGCACTAGGGGTTATAATTATTTGGCTTTCAAACCACAGACAAGCTCTCCAAGGCTCCTTTTCAGGAGCTGAAGGTCAGCTCGCCTAAGTAGAATCTTCTAAATAAATCATGACTCATCAGACAATCAGCCCATCCATTTATACAGCTCCTATTGGGCATGGAAAGTGGTCTGGGAGAGCAAGTGTATGACCAGGGGGCATATTGTTAGGCTCTTCTCCAGTTACACTGTCTTCTCTAATAAAAGAAAGATAAGGGAAGAAAAAGATACTCAAAAATGCCTGTGTCTCAGATGTACAGAACAGACTTTTGGACTCTGTGAGAGAAGGCGAGGGTGGGATGTTTCGAGAGAACAGCATCGAAACATGTATGTTATCTAGGGTGAAACAGATCACCAGTCCAGGTTGGATGCATGAGACAAGTGCTCGGGCCTGGTGCAATGGGAAGACCCAGAGGGATCAGATGGAGAGGGAGGTGGGAGGGGGGATCGGGATGGGGAATACATGTGAATCCATGGCTGATTCATGTCAATATATGACAAAAACCACTACAGTATTGTAAAGTAATTAGCCTCCAATTAATAAAAATAAATGGAAAAAAAATGCCGGTGTCTGCTCACCAACCTGACACTATTAATAAGTAGGTAGGTTCTCTGAACCACTGCCTTTCTGAGAAAATTTGGAAAACTGGGTGTTAGCCTTTGGGGAAGATTTTCCTTAGATGCTGAAGAGGTTCAAAAACAGCTCTTCTTTATATTATTTATCAGTGTTGAAAAAAGAATTAGAATCCCATCCTTCCCATCCCATATGCCTAGCTCAACTCACACTCTGAACATTGGAGTTTGAGCAGAAAAGGTTTCTTACAGGACCAGGCAAGGATATGTGTGGTTTATGGTCTAAAAATCCCTGAGCAGAAGAAACAGATTTAAAAAAATTTTTTTTCTTTTTCTCTGTGCTGGATCTTCATTGCTGCGAGGGTTTTTCTCTAGTTACAGAGAGCACAGTCTGTCCATCATTACAGTGCTCGGACTTCTTTTGTTGTGGAGCACAGGCTCTAGAGCTTTCGGGCCTCAGTGGTTAAGGCCTTCCCTGGTGGCTCAGATGGTAATCTGTCTACAATGTAGAAGACCTGAGTTCGATCCCTGGGTCAGGAAGATCCCCTGGAGAACGGAATGGTAACCCACTCCAGTATTCTTACCTGGAGAATTCCATGGACAGAGGAGCCTAAAGAGCTACAGCCCATTGAATCCCAAAGAGTCAGATACAACTGAGCAAACACTTGCACTTTTCAGTAGTTGGCAGTTCAGGGCCCAGGCTCAGTAGCTGTGGCCCACAGGCTTAGTTGCTCTGAGGCATCTGGGATCTTCCTGGACCAAGAATCAAACCCGAGTCTCCTGCATTGGCAGGCAGATTCTTTACCACTGAGCCACCAGTGGAGCCCTGAGCATTTCTAGAAGCCAGGTGAGGGAGATCCCTGGCGGTCCAGTGGTTAAGACTCTACACTTTCATTGTGGAGGACCTGGGTTCAATCCTCAGTCAGGGAACTAAGATTCCATAAGCAAGGAGGTGCGGTCTGGAAAAAAAATGCCAGGTGAAGGAGAGCGGTCCCAGGCAGTGTTACAGGGATTAACATAATCAGGCTCCAGGGTCCCCCGGGCTCTGTGCTTGTGGTCATCCGGTAGTAACATCTTTCATTTGGTGCGAGGTTCTTTTATATCTGCAAAATAACTCAGGAAATGTGCATCAAATACTGTTGCCTAGGTACTTCAGAGAGGGACTAAATTAGAGGATTGTGGTGATGGGGAAGACTCTGGAGAGGCCCTTGGACTGCAAAGACATCCGACCAGTCAATCCTAAAGGAAATCATCCCTGGGTATTCACTGAAAAGACTGCTGCTGAAGCTGAAGCTCCAATACTCCAATACTTTGGCCGTCTGATGGGAGCTACTCTCTACTTTCTGTGTACATGTTTCTCACGGTGGTGGCCTCTCTTGTTCAGAACATGGGCTCTAGGGTGCGGGCTCTAGTAATTGTGGTTCCTGGGCTCTAGAGCACAGGGTCCATAGTATGCCACACAGGCTTTAGTTGCTCCAAGGTATGTAGGATCTTCCCGGACCAGGAATGAAACCCATGTACATTGTTCATCTGCATTGGCAGGTGGATGCTTTATCACTGAACCACCAGGGAAACACCCCTGATTCTTTAATATCTTTTTACAACACCAACTGGTTAACTTCTTCCAAGAGGATACTATGTACAAACACCTGTTTGTATGTATCCACCTGTTTTGTAACCTTAACTCAAATGTGTAAACTTTCTTCCCAACAGGACAGTATCACAAAATATTAGAATGCCAAAAAAAGAAAAAAAATTAGAATCCCAGATATATTTACATCCTGAGAATGTGATGGAGGTAAGTATTATTTATTTAATACATAGCTAGCAAAAACAAGTCTAAGATAAGAACACGGATTTATCTTAAAGTTACTCAAATAAGTCTGAAGTTTTATTAAGATCTTCTATAAACACATCTATTCGCTACTGAAAACTGAAACAGCACATCAGACATTTTTATTACTATTTAACACACTAATAAGGCTCTGGCCAAGCCAGCCAATGTTATCTTTACATTCCTTCCCAAGTTAATTTGTTTCAAATTCTTGATATTGAGTTTCATCTTATAGTGAACTTCAGGTTTAAGAAACAGGCAATACCTGAGACTTAGTAGTACTTCTTGGTGTCAGATTAAAGTGGAACTAGTGTATATTCAAATCATCTCAAATCCAAGCTACATATAGATTCCTCATAAGTTAACTGTATCAAGGTAGAAAAGAGATGCAAGTAAAAAATACAAACTTACAATATACATTATCAAAATATTGGTACAATTTTTCCCAAGCTGCTTCATAATGATCCTAAAGTTACCAGCAAGAAAACAGTACAAGAATAAGGTTTATGACTCATTTGATTCCATGGCATAATTACTGTATGTTGTGTTGTAATAATTCTCATAATTATCATCAGAAGGATTTCTCTTAAACTGGCAATAACTACAGGTACACTGGAATCTTCCCCTTCTTGATCGAATCTGGAAAAAAGAATGAGATGGATTAACTGGTTAATAATTTGAAATAATAAATTACTTCTACACCCAAGTGATATTAACAAACCACAAATGTAATATTGGCTATTAGAACAACCTTTGGAATACGGAACACTAAAAAAAGGTCAAAACCAAAAAACTCTGGGGGAAAAAACAAACTGAAATGGATGGCTGCTAAAGAATGCTAGATTTTCATTTTGTAATGGCCACTGATTGTCAATAAATATATTCCTGTACAACTCAGGAAACAGAGCCAATATTTTATAAAGATAAATGGAATAGAACTTTTCATTGTGAGTCACTGTCTTACACCTGTTAACTTTTTAATATTGTGTATCAACCATACTTCAATTTTAAAAAGGAAATATGTATATATGTGTGTGTGTGTGTGTATAGAAATACATATGCTTCAGTTCTCTGAAGTATTATGAACTATATCAGTCATGTCTAACTCTTTGTGACCCCATGGACTATAACCAGTCAAGCTCCTCTGTCCATGGGATTCTCTAGGCAAGAATACTAGAGTAGGTTGCCATTCCCTTCTCCAGGGGATCTTCCCAACCCAGGAATCAAAATCAGGTCAAGTTCAAGAATTGAATTCAGTTCTCTGAATGTCTTAAATATGAGATACTCAACCATTTGCTGGACACTCTGTGCACAGGTGTTCACCCTCTTCCTACCTGGTACAGAACATCATGTTTGTGACAGCAGGTTAAAAAGCATAAGCACCTGTGACACCAAGAGTGAAGCTGAATGGAAACCATAGACTTTAGGTGACGATTATAATGTGTCAGTGTCTGTTCACCATGCAGCACCCCAGGTGGCTCAGTGGTAAAGAATCTGCCTGCAATGTGGGAGACCTGGGTTCAGTCCCTGGGTTGGGAAGATGCTTTTGAGAAGGGAGTAGCAACCCACTCCAGTATTCTTGCCTGGGAAATTCCAAGGACAGAGGAGCCTGGCAAGCTACCGTCCATGGGGTTGCAAAAGAATCAGACACAACTGAGTGACTAAACAACAACAATGTAGGTTCACAACTGCAACAACTAGTAGATGTTGACCGCAGAGGGGGCTGAGAATGTGTGGGGTCAGTTAAGTAAATTTCTGCTCAATTGTGCTAGAGACCTAAAAGTGCTCTAAATATACATAAAAAGTATTATAGATATAGATATATAGGGCTTCCCAGGTGGTGCTAGTGGTAAAGAACCACCTGCCAATGCAGGAGACATAAGAGATGCAGGTTAGGGTTTGATCCCTGGGTCAGGAAGATCCCCTGGAGGAGAGCATGGCAACCCACTCCAGTATTCTTGCCTGGAGAATCCCATGGACAGAGGAGCCTGGTGGGCTACAGTCCATAGGGTCTCAAAGAGTTGGACATGACTGAAGTAACTTAGCATACATGCATATATTTTTAAAAACACAAATATGAATGGATTGACCCAGAGTTTCTGAAGAGTGAGATAATCCAAGCCAATTTGCCACTCTTCCTCCCCTGCAAACCATATGCCCACCCAACTGTATAGTAAGAATTTCTACTTACCTCAGTGTCCTTTTGCTGCTGTAGTTCTCTTTGAGAGTCAGACTTTGTGGGAAGAGAAAAAGACATATATTACAAGCTATCAAGCAAAATTCAGATTACTAGTGCCACACATCTAACCTAAGAGGAGTCAGAGACTCTTAAAACCCTAAGTGTCTTTCACACCTGCACTCATGAGTACAGTGGATGAGTGACTGCCGCTGCTCATCAATATTTGTATTATTTTTTTGTGGCTGAACCCCAGGGCTTTGAGGTGCCCCCCGGGGATAGGACCTGTACCTCCTGCAGTAGAGTTCGAACCCCTGGGAGTCCTAACCACTGGACCACCAGGTAATTCCACCACCACCACCACCACCCTCCCGCCAATATTTACATCTTGATATTTGTGAGTGCCCTTTTTTCCCTCCCCAGAGTGGCTCAGTGCTGCCTACCCAGAACTCACACGAGGAACTCCATTGGCATAGCGAAGTCTAAGAGATTCAATCAGCATTTTCATCCTGTATCTCCGCTCACTCAACACCGTTCTTACCCCTCTCCGCCTATTTGGTGTTTTCTCACTAAGTAACTGCCCGGTTGGTTGAGATGGGTATTCTGGTAGATACGGCAACTTGATACTAGGGTTGAGAGTCAAGTTACCAAGGTTCGTTGCTAACATTTCAGAGAGTTGAGTGGCAACTGAAAGAAAAAGAAAATTAAGATTGGTTAGGGCAAATTGCAATATCCAGAAGCCACTTAGCTCTCGCCCAAACTAGGTCTGCTCTTAAGCAGCTCACAACAGTGGACAATGGGAAGTTGCTCAGAGTGAAGACAGACCCTGGATACCATGGGTGGTTAACTAGCATGTGCATGCCCTTAAGCCTGGTGGAATCTACCACAATGGGAAACACTTTCTTCTCAAAACTTGTTTTCATGCTGTTTTGAGTAGTTCTGAGTGTTAAATGTTTTCCCATGGGGTCATATGTGTGTATGTAATTTATGTATGTGCACAGTCATATTTGACTCTTTGTGGCTCCATGGACTGTGGGCCCCATGGGATCCTCTGTCTATGGAATTTTCCAGGCAAGAATACTGGAGTTGGTTGCCATTTCCTATTTGAGAATATCTTCCTGATCCAGGGATCGAACCTGCATCTCTTGCTTCTCCTGCTTTGGAGGTACCTAAGTATGATTCCAATTGGAAAAACATGGAGCTAAAATCAGATATTGACAGTTTTTCCTTTTTTTTTTTTTCCAGTTTTTCCATTTTCATTTGTATGGATGATTTTTAATATGAATGTAGGGACATAAAGCATTAGTGCAAGTCAAAATGTCTCAGCGTGACAAGTTTCAACAATTCAGCTTTATAGCTGCTGCTGCTGCTAAGTCACTTCATTCGTGTCTGACTCTGTGCAACCCCACACCTATGCAATAGACAAAGAATCCCCAAATGTGATAATCTCTCTCCACCCTTAAGAACTAGTAAGTCAAAGGGGCTATCACCCATTCCAGTTATACCAGGCTTTATGCTGTTAAACACTCACTCTTGAGACTTCTCTGGTGGTACAGTGGCTACCGAAAATCTGGCTACCAGTCTTGGGGACACAGGTTCGATCCCTAGGCCAGGAAGATCCCACATGCCACAGAGCACCTAAACCTTTGTACCACAACTACCAAAGCAAATGTAACTAGAGGCCTGTGCTCTAGAGAAGCCACTGTAATGAGAAGTCCACACACCACAAGTAGAGAATTGCCCCCACTTACCACCACTAGAGAAAGCCTGAGTGCAGCAATCAAAAATAAATGTAAAATAATTTAAAACTATATTAAAGAGTCAGGATCCATTCAACTTACATGGACTTGTGCAAATGGAAATTAAGATTCCTGGTTGTGAAATTGTCAGGTACTAAGGCAAAGTCAAGAAAAGAGAGAGGCTGGCTATGTTATATAGATATTAGCTTCATTAACTTTTTCCCCCTTTGTATATACTGATTTCAAGATGCAGGGGAGGCAGAGGGTAGAATAGATGCCAGCAGGATCCACCCAGCTTCCTGGCTGCCCAGAGGGTGTTGGTTGACTCCCAAGCCATCTGCGCACCACTACCCTGCACCACCCATCCCCATCGGAAGTCAGGGTAAAGTGAAAGAAAGTGAAGTCGCTCAGTCGTGTCCAACTCTTTGCAACCCCATGGACTGTAGCCTACCAGGCTCCTCTGTCCATGGGATTTTCCAGGCAAGAATACTGGAGTGGGTTACTATTTCCTTCTCCAGGGGATCTTCAAGACCTAGGGATCAAACCTGGGCCTCCCATATTGCAGGCAGAGGCTTTACCCTCTGAGCCACCGTCAGGGTGGGAAAAGTTCAAATCCAGTGAGTGGGTCTGGGAGGCTCCCACACTGGGATCCTGTGAGGCTCCAAGGAGAGATTTTTAAAACTCGTGATTGGAATATAATGCTGGTGAAAATACTAATCGCTGGGACGTCTCTGGTGGTCCAGTGGTAAGACTCTGTGCTCTAAATGCAGGGGGCCCAGGTTCCATCTCTGATCAGGGAACTAGAGCCTACTTGCTACAGCTAAAGACTTGGTGCAACTAAATAAAATTTAAAAAAAAAAAAATGTTTTTTTTAAAGTACTGATCTCATAAGATGCTATTCGCCCTGGTCTAGGAGAACTCTGACTTCATTTTCAGATGTCCTTAGAAGATTGACAGATTCCTGAGCATAGAAAGCAAACAATACAGTTCCCACTTTTCTCCTGTTAATCTGGCATGTTTTTTTTTGTTTTGTTTTAATAGGAGGGCTCTACACTCCCTGGCCATCCTCTCCTCCAAAAAGATTTACTTAACTGCATTTCTCTGTAAAAGACTAAAGTCAGTAAAACAGAAAGAAAGGTAGGCTCTTAACCTTCCCTAACCAGCCCCCTCTCTCCCCAGCTCACCCTGCATTGCCTGGGAAGCATCCTCGATGGATGTTTTAAGAGACTCTAGGGTCCAGGTTGGGTTATCCTCTGATGAATCCATCGGAAGTCTAGTCACAGCTTGAAGCTCCTCCTTGACCTTTGGGTGCCAGTGGAAGGTGATGCTGTAGGCCCAAACTGCTCGAAAGAAGCCTGGAGGAACTATAGAGCTAAGAAAGGGGGGGGAAAAAACTCAGGCTGACTCACCAAGGTGAGAGAGTAACAGTCTACTTCCCGTTTCCTCTTAAAAAAGACAGATAAGCCAATCAGCCAGCCTATTTTAATGTAAATAACCAATGAGTAAAAGGATAAGGTGAATGGGCGTAATCCTATTAGGGGACTAATAGGAGAGGGTAATAATGCTTTCTGTCAAGTAGGGTGGAAATTTTATAAGGCGCCTCTGTGGTTGTGTCTTCCTGAGGTTGCCTGAAAAATCCATTTTTTTCAAACTCTGCTTGTAAAGATGGCTGCTGGTTCGTGAACTGGGCTTAAAGTGCTGAAGTTCAAGGAGGAGACGGCAGTTTCCCTCTGACTGTAAATTAACTCCCAATTAACAGCAAGTTTTCTTTGCCTGACTCATCTGAAACTTTTGGATGCTAGTAAGGGAAAAGAGGAAAAAGGGGTCTGTTAGAAGCAGTGTGAAATAGGTTGATATTTTATGAATGTGTATTTTGGATCTGTAATTTTAATTTCTTTTTTAGACTATCAATTCCATTGCCTCTTTTTGATTTCCGGAGCAGCTGAAATTAAATTTATAAATTGCTACCCTCCACCCCCCAAAATAAATTTGTATTGAATTCTGGCAAAGGGCCCTAACATTAATTGCTGACTGCGGGATAGAAGATCCCTGGCTACCCTACTGTTTGGTTATTCATCTCCTCTTCAGTATTCAACCTCCCCATCCCCACATAGCAGGAAACTATGAAGAAATACCAAAAACAGTCTTGTTTGTCTTTAGCAAAAAGCATAAGTTGTCATTTGGGTCAATGACTGCATTTGTAGGGGTAGCCATAGATGGGTGTCAGGTCACAACACTTTATTTAAATGGTTCTCAAAGGCGTGCCCTGTAGACAGGCAACATTAGAGGCACCTGGTGACTTGTTAGTTATGATTAGAAATGGTTGAGCTCCAACCCAGACCTACTGAATCAAAGACGGGCCCAGTGTGCGTGCGTGCTAAGTTGCCTCAGTCCTGTCCGACTCTGTGCGACCCCATGGACTATAGCCCCACCAGGCTCCTCTGTCCATGGGATGCTCCAGGCAAGTATACTGGAGTGGGTTGCCATTCCCTTCTCCAGGTCTTCCTGATCCAAGAATCGAGCCAGGGTCTCTTATGTCTCCTGCATTGGCAGGCACGTTCTTTACCACTAGCACCACTTGGAAAGCCCTTGGGACCCAGCAGTTCTTGTTTTAACAAGCATGCCCCTCCCCACATGATTCCATCTGTGCTCAAATGGTAGTGGCTTCTCGGTGCTCCCAAGGGCAAGTTCTACTCCTGTGGTTCTGCTCTCAGCTGTATCCCCTTTGGGACAGATGACCGCTCCTACAGCGGTCTCAGAGAGCCCTTGAAGAAGTGAGGGCAAAAATCAGATTGCAGGAGTTTTAAGATTAAGACGTGAGTTGATGAAAAAGGGCCTACATAGATGCTCACTCAAGAAATCCAAGTTTAAGAGAAGGGTGTTGTTGTTCAGTTGCTAAGTTGTGTCTGATTCTTTGTGACCCCTGTGGACTGCAGCACCCCAGGCTTCCCTGTCCTTCACTATCTCCCAGACTTTGCTCAAACTCATGTCCAGCTTATCCTCTGTCACCTCCTTCTCCTCCTGCCCTCAACCTTTCCCAGAAAGTTGAGACATTGCTATACTTAAAAATGGATAACCAACAAGGACCTACTATATAGCACAGGGGACTCGCTCTGTGTTATGTAGCAGCCTGGCTGGGAGGGAGTTTTGGGGAGAACGGACACATATACATGTATGGCTGATTCGCTCTGCTGTCCCCCTGGAACTGTCACAACATGTGTTAATTGACTATACTCCAACATGAAATAAAAAGTTAAAAACAAAAAACCAGTTGGGAGAACCAGGGCTGGAGAGAAGTATGGGACATAGATGATGGTAGAGTTTTGCTTTTTTATTTTTTATTTTTCTTTGGGTTTTTTTTTTTTTTTTTTTTTGCTTTTTTGGGTTTTGCTTTTTTAAACTTGACAGAAATTGAGTCCCAAGCAACAGAAGATAAAAATACTGATAGGCGCATTCAGAAAATGCACATCCTAAATATGCATACAATGACTGGATAAAAACTTGTAAAAATTGTAATACCCTTTTAGCTGCCTTTTATTAGTTAACATCTTTATAGTATGGTAGATGAGATAAAAAGCCAAATGAAATGAAGCAACTAGAAAAAAGACTATAAAAGAACTCATAATGAAAACTACCACTGATTTCTCCAGAGATAAAAAAAATCATATTATACCTTTTTTTTTCCCTAGGAAGACATAATATTTTTTGAAACAAACAAAATGTTCCTTTAATAAAGGAAAATTCAAGAGGGCAAAATAAAATAAAATAATCATCTGGAATTTAGAAGTTTGATATCTGAAACATGAAGGGAAGGGTTTGAAGATAATTCAAAGCTATCCCCTTCTAGTAAGTAAAGCAAAACCACAAGCAGATGTAAAATGCTGATAGAAGAGAAAATGTTAAAAAGTGAGATTTTAAGATCAGGAAATATGATGGCTTCAGATCCTTCAACACCACCAGATGCTAGAAGATAATAGAACCATATCTTTCAAATTCTGAAGGAAAATGATTTCCAACGTAGAATCCTGTTTTCAGCCAAGTTATTGGCTGAATTAATGAATACTTGTTCACACTCGAGCAAATGTGGAATTAAAGAATCCGCCTGCAATGCAAGAGCTGCAGAAGACCCAGGTTCGATCCCTGAATCGGGAAGATCCCCTGGAGGAGGTCTTGGCAACTCACTCCAGCGTTCTTGCCTGGAGAATCCCACGGACTGAGGCACCTGGCGGGCTACAGTCCATGGGGTCACCAAGAGTCGGACACGACTTAGTGACTGAGCTCACAAATTAGTAGTTAAGATTCTGCACTTCCACTGCAGAGGCACTGGTTTGGTTCCTGGTCTAGGAACTAAGATCAGGCTTGGTGCGGCAAAAAAGAAAAGTCAGGGATGGGAGAAAGGAACAAAATACAAGTATATTTATTTATTTTAGAATATCTTTTATTTATTCATTTGGCTGCACAGGTCTTAGTTGCAGTTTGTGAATGCTTAGTGCTTAGTTGCTGCATGTGGGATCTAGTTCCCTGACCAGGGATGGAACCCAGCACTCTGCATTGGGAGTCTTAGCCACTGGATCACCAGGGAAGTCCTAAAATACAAGTTTAAAACTTCAGCTAAATTTAGAAGTTGTCTCAAGTTCTCACTAACCTCTATGAGAATGACTTTCTTTTTCTTTTATTTTTTTTGAGAATGACTTTCTAACCAAATTTATCCTTTAGAAATGTTTAACCCTGAAAAGGCTTAATCTGCCAGAGGCTGGAGGAGGGGTGAAGATCCTGGACAGTACTTTTTAAAAATCCTAACCAGCTGAGAGGATGGAAACTGATGAAACAGAATCTGGGCTCCACTTTCTCTCTTATCTATTAGGCCCACCTTTTTTCTACAGTTGAATGATTTTTTTTTTTCCCACTTAACTGTGTAGCCTGGTTTCTGGAGGAGTAGAGAGCCACAGGCAAAAGAACCATTTTGCCCTCAGGGAACAGACAACAAATGGTGGATCCAAAATACAGGGTGGGGTAGAGAAAGGTATTCCAAAGGGAGGTGTGGCTTAGTAAGGAAGAGAGGAGGGTCACAGTTGGGGAAAACACTCCCAAACAAAGGTCCTGCCTGCGAAGTTGCTTCAGTCTTGGCCGATCCATTGACTGTAGTCCTGTAAGCTCCTCTCTCCATGGAATTCTCCAGGCAAGAATACTGGAACAGGTAGCCATTTCCTTCTCAGGGGATCTTCCTGACTCAGGGATGGAACCTGAGTCTCCTGCACTAAAAGCAGATTCTTTACCATATGATCCACCAGGGAAGCCCAGCAGCTATTTGGTCCTGTGTAAAGTGAAGTGTCCATTGAGACCTGTGGGCCATGTCAAGTGGGCCTTGATAGTTGATCCTGTCAAAAACTTCCATGCTGTGAGCATATGCCTGGGTTCAAATAACCTATAACTTTTATTTATACTTTAAGGTTTTCTGGATTAATATCATGTTTTATTAGTCCAGTAATTGTGGTGTGTTTGTATGTGTGTGTGTGAAGGTCACTCAGTTGTGTCCAACTCATTGAAACCCCATGGACTATACAGTCCATGGAATTCTTTAGGCCAGAATACTGGGGTGGGTAGCCTTTCCCTTCTCCAGGGGATCTTCCCAACCTAGGGATGGAACCCAGATCTCCTGCATTACAGGCTGATTCTTTACCAACTGAGCTATCAAGGAAGCCCAATTGTGTGTAACTTATTGCAATAATAATAACGCTTCTGGCCTTGGTAACCTAGCTGGTAGTGGCATAGGGGGATAGGTAGTTGGGTAGGTATTCAAATCTTGCAGAAGAGTGGGATTTTTAAAAAATTTTATTTATTTATTTGTCTTTGTTGCTTTGCACAAGTTCCTCATTGCGTTGGCTCCTCTTGTTGCAGAGCACCGTCTCTAAGCTCCTGGACTTCAGTTATTACTGTACACAGGCTCAGGAGCTGCAGCTCGAGGGCTCTAGAGCGCAGGCTCAGTGATTGTGGCACACAGGCTTAGTTGCTCCGTGGCGTGTGGAGTCTTCCTGGACTAGGGGTCAAAACCATTGGCAGGAGGATTCTTATCCACTGCAATACAAGGGAAATCTGAGAAGAGTGGGGTTTATATTAACTACGAGTACCAAGGAAGAGTCCTAAATTAGAGAAATGCACAGAGGGTGAAAACTCAAGGATGGGATCTCAAGATGTATGGTGCATGGCTGGGCATTTGGCTGGATGTGGGTCATTCAATAAGGGCAGAATTTGAAAGGAGAGTTTGGGGTTCCTGGTGGCTCAGATGGTAAAGCGTCTGCCCACAATGCGGGAAACCTGGGTTCGATCCCTAGGTTGGGAAGATCCCTTGGAGAAGGAAATGGCAACCCACTCCAGTACTCTTGCCTAGAAAATTCCATGGATGGAGGAGCCTAGTGGGCTACAGTCCATGGGGTCGCAAAGAGTCGGACGCAACTGAGCAACTTCACTTTCTTTCTTTGAAAGGAGGAGCTTGGTGCTGCTGCTGAGTAAAACAGTGGCAGAGGCATTCATGTAGACATTTTACAGCACAGCTCATAAGTTTGGGAGGAATAAGAATGGATGTGGCTCTTCTACCACAAAGAGTTAAGGTGTAATAGCTGCCATGAGGGGAATGCTGGACATCTAAGTAACTCCCCTGCAATTATCTCATTGCTCAGGGTTAATGGGCCACGTTTCCCTGAGGTCCTATGGAGGTAGGATGGCAAATGACAACAAGGGTCTGCCACAGTGTAGAGGTTGTAGTATGTGTGGTTCCCACACTTACCTACCAGTAGGTGTGGACAACAGTAGGGATGGGAGAGGGAGTCTGTGTACCATATGGGTGCGTGCCTGTGTGTGCGTGCTCAGTTGCTTCAGCCGTATCTGACTCTTTTCGACCCTGTGGACTGTAGCCCTCCAGGCTCCTCTGTCCATGTGAATCTCCAGGCAAGAATACTGGAGTGGGTTGCCATGCCCTCCTCCAGGGAATCTTCCCAACCCAGGGATCAAACCCACATCTCTTAACGTCTCCTCCATTGGCAGGCACATTCTTTACCACTAGCATCACCTGGGAAGCCCAAAGCAAAGTTGGTGCATCATAACATCTATTTAATTTTTCACTTATGTTGATGTTGTTTAGTCAATAAGTTGTGTCCGACTCTTCTGTGACTCCAAGGACTGTAGCCTGCCAGGCTCCTTTGTCCATGGGATTTCCTAGGTAAGAATATTGGAGTGGGTAGCCATTTCCTTCTCCAGGGGATCTTCCCAACCCAGGAACAGAACTGAATAGAATCTCTGGCATTGGCATGTGGGTTCTTTACCACTGAGCCACCTGGGAAGCCCATATATTTCATGTGTGTGTGTGTGTTTCTGTGTGTGCTCAGTCATGTCCAACTCTTTGTGATCACATGCCAGGCTTCTCTGTCTGTGGGATTTTCCAGGCAAGAATATTGGAGTGGGTTGCCATTTTCCACTCATCCAAGTCTTGGGTCTCCTACATTGGCAGGCAGATTCTTTTCCACTGCACCACCTGGGAAGCCCTTCATATATTTTAAAGAGTAAAGAGTCCATCTGCAATACAGGAGACCCGGGTTGGATCCCTGGGCAAAGAAGGTCCCCTGGAGAAGGGCATGGCAACTCAGTCCAGTATTCTTGCCTGGAGAATTCCAAGGACAGAAGAGCCTGGTAGGCTACAATCCAAGGGGTTGCATAGAGTCAGACATGACTAACACTTTCACTTCACTTTTCACCTGGGAAGCCCTTCATATATTTCAAGCTCATATATAAAAAGTCAAAATATTAAAAAAGAGTGAGTACACTAGTGTTCAAGTTTGTTTTGATTTTTGTTCCTTTTCCCTCTCCCTTAAAACTTGTTAATACTGCCTCTAGTTTTGAAACAGTAAAGATAAACTTGGAGTTCCTAAATCCCAAAAGTGGTCAAAAAAGCTAATCCTAAGAGTAAAGGTCATGACCAACATCTTTTCTATTGTCTTCTGATCCTCTAGGCAAGAATGCAAGAACTTTTAAGGATTTGTTATCCTCATTATCTAAAAATGCAAGAAAGGAGAAACATTGTTATCCCAGGCAGTAAAAATGACCCCTCCAGTCCTTATCAACTGCAAATTTATAGCCTTGGAAGAATAGAGAACTATTTCTTGTTTTCTTTGCTTGAGGCTCAGACATTAAAGGCAGTCTTAGATCAGATAGACAATTTAGACATTTAAGCATTAATATTTTATTTTCTTTGCCTTTGGAGAAACCAGAAAGCTCCACAAATGTGTTATCCAGAAGATAAATTATTCACAAACATTTATTTAAAGTTTAAATTGCCAATTGAGAATGTGTTTCTTAATCATAATTTACAAAATATTGACTATAAAGTTTTATAAGCTATATTTTCTTTCACCTAATTTTAATTTACAAAGTTATTCAACTGTTTAAAACGTTTTTTTAAATCTGCCTGCCATTGCAAGAGACAGAGGTTCAATCCTGGTAGCACCTGTGCTCCACAACAAGAGAAACTCACACACCACAATTAGAGAGTAGCCCCCACTCACTATATATGTGTTAGTCACTCAGCTGTGTCCGACTCTTTGCGACCCCATGGACTGTAGCCCACCAGACTCCTCTGCCCATGAAATTCTCCAGGCAAGAATACTGCAGTGGGTTGCCATTTCCTTCTCCAGGGGATCTTCCCAACCCAGGGTCTCCCAAGTTGCAGGCAGATTCTTTACCATCTGAGCCACTAGGGAAGTCCCCCACTCACTGCAACATGAGAAAGGCCATGGGCAGCAATGAAAAGACCCAGCGAAGCAAAAATATGAATATATTAAATAAATTTTTTTTAAAAAGTACTTGGATAAGTGCCCAAAGATTTACCTGTTTCTTTATTCAACAAATGCATGTGTGCTAAGTTGCTTCAGTCATGTTGGACTCTGTGTGACCCTAATGGACTGTAGTCTACCAGCCTCCTCTGTCCATGAGATTTTCCAGGCAAGAATGCTGGAGTGGGTTGCCATTTCCTTCTCCAGGAGATCTTCCCAACCCAGGGATTGAACGCCTGTCTCTTACATCTCCTGCACTGGTAGGAGGGTTCTTTACCCCTAGTGCCACCTGGCAAGCCCAGTGTCTATTATTTGTGTATTGACTGTCTTACCCCAGTAGAATGTAAGTTTGAGATCAAGGATTTTTATATGTTCACTTATATATCTCAAATGCTTGGGTCCCTGGTGGCTCAAATGGTATAGAATCTGCCTCCAGTATAGGAGACCTGGGTTCAACCCCTGGGTGGGGAAGATCCCCTGAAGGGAATGGCAACCCACTCCAGTGTTCATGCCTGGAGAATCCCATGGACTAGAAGAATCTGGAGAGCTACAGTCCATGGGGTCACAGAGTCAGACACAATTAAGCGACTAACCCTTTCATCTCAAATGCTTAAGACAGTACCTGCACAAATATTTATTCAATAGATGAATGAAGTTATTAATGTGTTAGAAGATATATGCTATGGACAACATAGAATAGAGTAAAAGAGACTGCAAGCTGGGGAACAAGTTAGAAATTACAAGACAATGATAGGGACTTCCCTGGTGGTCCAGTGGTTAAGAATCCTCCTTCCAGTGGAGGGGAATGTGCAACTAAACAATAGGCAACAAGAGGGATTACAGTCAAAAGGTCTTTTAATTCTTCCTCAATTTAAATCTTAATGAGGTGTCTCTTTGGCACAACTGGTTAGCACTTTCTTCTGTTAACAGAAAGGTTGGTGGTTCGAGCCCACCCAGTGATTCATCTTTCCCACTTCAGGTTGCAGAGGATTTTATGTTCTCTGGACTTCCCTTGTGGTCCAGCTGTTAAGATGCCACACTTCCCCTGCAGGTGGCGTGCGTTCCATCCCTAATCAGTGAACTAGGTTCCCATATGCCTCAAGCCCCCAAAATGAGAAAAAAATTAACAGATGAATAATCCAAGTGGAAAATGGACAAAAATATTTCCAAAAGAAGTTCAAATATCCGAGAAGCATATGAAAAATTGTGAATTATGTTAAAAGTTGAGTATATTAAATAGAAACAATTAGGCATTTCTCCCCAATGGGTTAGGAACCACAAAACCAATACTGGAGAGGCATTATCATTGTATTGAGGAAAAATCCACTGAGGAAAAATGGTTCTTAGTGTCATGTTAGAGGGCTCTGTAATGAGTGCTGTATTATTTGAGAATATTGACTTGTGTCATATTACAAAATAAAAGCATACAGAACAGCTTATGCATGGTGTAGGGGAGGAAAAAAAGTTTTTCTTGAACCTCTTATTGTCCCTGGCTGGGTCTTAAACTGACAAAGACAGATTAACAGGAGAAAAGCACACAAATTTATACCAAAACCTTTCATGTGAGGGACTGCCCTGGCTAGTGGTTAAAACTCCAAGCTTCCATTGCAGGGGACTGAATTTAATCCCTAGTCGGGGAACTAAGATCTCTTAAGCCATGCAGCATGGTCAAAGGAAAAAAAAAAAATCTAAATGTCAGCTGATAATTGCTACCTTATTTAGTAGCTGCTGGTCTTGCAAAAATAAAATACTTCAAACTAAAAGGAATCACAATGTATGGAGAGAGTAATATACTAAGAGCAGAGCTGTCTCTCAGAAGTTCTATCAGAAACAATTTGAATGGTGTGGACACAGACTATGCTACAGCAGGATCTTGCTGCTGATAACAAATAGTGGTGGCTGATAAAACTCAAAAGGTTGTCTTTAATAATTGACACACATAGACACACAAAACCCCTTGAAAATGGTGATAAAATTTGATAAATTCTGATAGAGTTTCACAACTCTTTAACTTAGGGTTACACGGTGCTAACATGATATCTTCCAGTGGTATTATTATTCAACTCTTTTCCAGACAGGTAAATAGATAAAATAATATTAGATGATTTGATGGGTAACATCTTAGTTAAAATTAATGAAAAACATCTGAGATTTTAAAAAAATTTGTTTACATCCAGGATCAAAATCACTTAATTACTTACCCTTGCACTATGGTTTGACATGTTATTTGTGGAAAGCAACTCTGGTGTAACCAAGAACCCCTTTTGCTCTCTGAAGATGGATTTGAGAATGTGACTTTGAAGGCTAAAACTAGTAACCTGAATGTGGAACACTGAATAACTACCCCCTATAGGCGTCCATATCCTAAATCCCAAAACCTGTGAATAGGTTATCTTATATGCCAAAGGAAACTTACCAATATGATTAAGTCAGGGATCTTGAGACGGGAAGATAATCCTATATTGAAGTGCTGTAATCACAAAAGTCCTTACAGGTGGTAGAGGAGATCAGAGTGAGAGCTATCTGAGGGTGTTACTCTGCTGGCTTTGAAAATGGGGAAAGAGATCACTGGCCAAGGAATGTAGACATGCTCTAGAAGCTGAAGAAGGCAAAGAAACAGATTCTTCTCTTGAGCTTCCAGAAAGAACACAGCTCCAAGCTATCCATTTTTTTTTTTTTTTTGGCCATTTGGCTTGTGACCTGACCAGGGATTGAACCCAAGCCCCCTGCGCTGAAACTGTGGAGTCTTAATCACTGGACCTCCAGAGAAGTCCCCACATAGCTTTAAGTTATACCTTGATTTTAACCCATTAAAACCAATTTTGGACTTCTAACCTCTAGAACTGAAAGATAATAATTTCTGTTGTTTTAACCTACTAAATTTCCAGTAAATTTTTTTTTTGTAATTTCCAGTAAATTTTATAGCAGCAATAGGAAACTAATATGCTGAGTCAAATAAATAATTTAGAATATTGCTTTTCAACCTGTCTATGGTGAAGGTTCAGCTTGTTTTATTTATTTATTTATTTTTAATTGATTTGGCTCTGTCAAGTCTTAGCTGCAGTGCCAGAGCTTATGTGGCATCTTCCTGGACCAGGGATTGAAGCCAGATCCCCTGCATTGCAAGGCAGATTCTTTACCAATGAGCTGCCAGGGAAGTCCCAGCTTGTTGTTTTAATCTTGAATCATGGATCAAAATACCTATAAGATATAATTGAAAATTTACTAGAAATTAATAACTTAAAACACAAAATTAAACAGCATTTAAAAAATAATAGATTAATCTGACATAACAATAATTTGTCAAATTGCTCTAAACATTCTTTAACACTTGCTTTCGTTTTCGGAGCTGTTGTCCACAAGTAACAATTTGCAGATGAATAGGACCTAGGCCCACACTGTGAGCAGCTTTGTTTCAGGAGACTATAATACTGAGTGGTGTCGGTTTGTGGTGACAGTGCCTAGAGATCTCAGCAGAACATCTAAACCTCAATTTGTGATCATCACATAGGAGGTACAAAATCCTGGGGATTTCTGATAACCTGATGCTGACCATTACTGAAAACACTCTTTTTTCTTTTTTACATAAAAAATGTATTTGCTGTCATCCAAAAGAGTGTCAACAATAGAAATGTACATTTCAAAGAAAATGTACAAATGACTTAAAAAAAAAATCAACCTGAATAATTAAAGTAATCCAGGATATCCCCTGGCAGTCCAGTGGTTAGGACTCCGAACATCCACCATGCTGGAGGCAAGGGTTCAATCCCCAGTCAGAGATCTAAGATCCCATATGCCATGTGGTGTGGCCAATAAAAGAAGTCTAAATGAAGATAGATGAAGTATTTATCAGTTACGTCTCATCTTAAAAAGCTAAAGAAGAAAAAAAAAAGAAAGCTAAAGAAGGAAAGAAAATATCCAAGACTAGCCAGAGTTATTGAAACTAAACTCTCATTCACTACTGCTGGGAGTACAAATTGATATTTTATTTAAAACAATTCATCCCAAAGGATTAAGACCCTTAAGTTTTTATGTACATTGAATTGATAATTAGATATAATTTAGTAAGAACATCATATGAAATGCAGATAGAACTTGATTTGGCTTGTCATGAAATGCAGCTAAAGACATGGTTATTTAGTGTCAAAAGATAAATTTATAAATGAATAAAAATGATATATTAATATAAAGTAATATTATTACATAGTCATTAGGTTGATTCTAAGGGATTTTTATTCATTATCGTTTTATTTTTGCTTTAATAAGATAAAAATGCTCAAGCTGTTAAATGGCAAGAATGAGGTTTTAACAGCATGTGAGTTCAGTTCAGTCGCTCAGTTGTGTCTGACTCTTTGCAACCCCATGGACTGCATAACATATGGCATAAATATTAACCCTGTGAACCTTCTGTTTTTTCCCCCTCTAATATCCCCTAACTACTTCTACTCAGACTATTGTTGTTAATGTTCAGTCACTAAGTTGTGTCGAACTCTTTGCAGCCCCATGGACTGCAGCGCACCAGACTTCCCTGTCCATCACCAACTCCCTAAGCTTGCTCAAACTCATGTCCATCGAGTTGGTGATGCCATCCAACCATCTCATCCTCTGACCGTAGTTCTCACTAATCACTCACCCACCAAACGTAATTATAAATAATAAATTTAATGGCAAAATACATCTAAGGAAATGAAAAACTCCTTTTTTCCCCCTATCTTTTCATGTGTGTGTGTGGCATGTGAGATCTTAGTTCCCTGACCTGGGATGGAACCTGTGCCCCCTGCAGTAGAAACATGGAGTCCTAACCACAGGACCACCTGGGAATTCCCACAAATTTGTTTCTTGATGTCTACCTCAATTTTAAAAATTGTCTTTCTGAACATTTGTTTTTAATGTGTGTGCTTTGCAGATGCCCTCAGCAAATTCTTCGTCTTCTTATTTGGATAATTCCTCATTGCTTGGGTCATTCCTATCTTTTCTAAGAGCTCGTAAGAGCAGTGGGCATGATCACAGAGTGTGGGCTATAATTTGTATAGAAAATCTCAATGAATTTTCCTTAATTCCTAAATATTCTCAACTTTCCTAAGTCCACACTAATGCTACGGCTTGCTGTCATGTTTAGAGATGAGGGAGGATGTGTCTAGAAATCTATTGAGTTAGAAAAGTTTTAAAAAAACAAAACAAAAAAATTCCCAGGTCCAAAAAAAAAAAAAATTCCCAGGTCTTTTATTACAGGGAAGTAAGTAAGTAAGTAAGTAAAGTCGCTCAGTCGTATCCAACTCTTTGCGACCCCATGGACTATAGCCTACCAGGCTCCTCTGTCCATGGGATTTTCCAGGCAAGAGTACTGGAGTGGGTTGCCATTTCCTTCTCCAGGCTATCTTTCTGACCCAGGGATCGAACCCGGGTTTCCAGCATTGTAGATAGACGCTTTACCGTCTGAGTCACCCCAGGGACTCATATATGTACAAATAGTGGTAGGAGGATATGAGTGAGGTCAGATTGTCAGGTTGAAGAAGCATCATTATATATTTGAAGTTTTCCTTAATTCTTTTTCTTGTTTGTTTTGAATTAATTTTTATTGGAGTATAGTTGCTTTACAATATTGTGTTAGTCTCCACTGTACAACAAAGTGAATCAGATGTACGCATATAACCCCTCCTTTTTGGATTTCCTTTCCATTTAGATCACCACAGAACATTGAGTAGGGTTCCCTGAGCTATACAGTTAAGTTGTCATTGGTTATCTATTTTATACATGTGTATATATGTTAATCCCAATCTCCCAATTTCTCCCACCCTTTCTTCCACCTTTGGTGTCCATAGATTTGTTCTCTGTGTCTGTCTCTATTTCGGTTTTGGAAATAAAATCGTCTATACTCTCCTTAGTTCTTAAAATAAGTTTCCCCAATTCTTTACCTATGGGACTTTGTTTTGCCACTTCTGTGTCCCTAGAACTTATACCGGTTTTTAGACACCCAGTTATTTGTCCTGTGATTGGTAGCAGCAGCCAAAGCACTTTGTACTTCAGAGGTCAAGACTACACTGTTTCATTTAAGTAACTTTTTTCTAATGGTAAAATTAAAAACAATTTATTATAAAAATGAAAAAAATAGAAATTTACAAAAAATTACTAAGAAATAGCAATTGTTAATGTGTTAATATCAACCTTTCTGGATTTTTTCTGTACTTATTTTTCCAAAATTGGATTATTTTTCTATATATTTCAAAAACTTTTTTTTTTGCTTAAATTACTAAGGATAAGCTTTCCCTGGGTAAGTTTTCACACCACATGTATTCTTTTATAATATTATTTATGGCTGAGTAATAATAAAACTTATGGATGCTCCATAATGCACTTAATATTGTACAGTTAGGTTGTTTTTAAGTTTTCTCTATAAAAATATACTAAAATGAACATATTCATAATTCTTTGTCTACTTCCATTACTTAATTCACTCAATGAATATTTATCAAGTACTCATGATTTGTTCACCTTTTGTAGCTTATATTCTAGTGGTTCCAAGTAATATTCTAAAAGTGGAATTGCTGATTAAACCATTTTTTAAAATTTTTTGGTAAAATGTACACAATGCCAGATTTATTGGTTAATTATTCTTAAGCATATGGTTCAGTGGCATTAAGAATATTCACATTGTGCTACCATAACTACCATTGATTTTCATGTCTTTTTTCACCTTGCAAAACAAAAACTCTGTTTTTTTTTAAAGAATAACTCCCCATTCCCCATTCTCTCCTCTCCTAGCCCCTGGCAACCACCATTCTACTTCTGTCACCATTAATTTGACAACTCTAGTTATTTCATATAAGAAGGACACAATAGGGATTTGCCTGGTGGTCCAGTGTTAAGACTCTCTGCTTCCAATGCAGGGCACGTAGGCTCAATCCGTAGTCTGGAAACTAAGATCCCGCATGCCACAGTGTGGGGTCAAAAAAGAAAAAGGACACAATAATTTTAAAACATTTAATATATATTGCAAACTTTTATTCTAGGTATGTTATATTAATGTATATGCCAGAGATGAGTGTAATAATGTTTGTTTCCTTGCTTCCTCATCATTTTTTCACCTTGCTAATTGGATAGACAGACATTGTATTGCTTTAATTTGCTTCTGTTGTTTAGAAATCCCTTTTTTTTTTTAAAATTGAAGTATAGTTTAGTCGTTCTGGTGTACCACAAAGTGATTCAGTGGGGGGGGGTGTGTGTGTGTGTATTCTTTTTAATATTCATTATTTTAAGTTATTACTAGATACTGAATATAGTTTCCTGTGCTATCCAGCAGAACCTTTCTGTTTTCTGTTTTATATATAGTAGTTCGTATCTGCTCGGAGAAGGCAATGGCACCCCACTCCAGTCCTCTTGCCTGGACAATCCCATGGACGGAGGTGCCTGGTAGGCTGCAGTCCACGGGGTCGTGAAGAGTCAGACAGGACTGAGCGACTTCACTTTCACTTTTCACTTTCATGCTTTGGAGAAGGAAATGGCAACCCACTCCAGTGTTCTTGCCTGGAGAATCCCAGGGACGGGGGAGCCTGGTGGGCTGCCGTCTGTGGGGTCGCACAGAGTCGGACACGACTGAAGTGAATTAGCAGCAGCAGCAGTTGGTATCTGCTAATGATAAACTCCTGATTTATCCCTTCCCCCACTTTGGTAACCATAAGTTTATTTTCTATGTCTGAGTCTGTTTCTGTGTTATTTTTATCTGTTTTTTCAGTCTCACTGAAGGGATCTCAGTTCCCTGATCAGGGATTGAACCCCTGCCCATGCATTGGAAACGCAGAGTCATAACCACTGGACTGGAATAGGTCTGGGAATTCCCTATTTCTGTTTGGTAAATAAGTCTATTTATCACATTTAGATTCCACATATAAGTGATATCGTTGTGATATATATCTTTCTTTGGCTTACTTCACTTAGTATGATAATCTCTAGGTCCATCCATAGTGCTTAATTTGCTTCTTTTTACTATTGAAGTTGAATATTTTTCATGTTTGTGATCACAATAATTCTGTGAAACTGATATATTTCCCATTTCATTGATTAGAAAACCAAAGGCCAGGGAAATAATTTTTTCAGAACTTCACAGTCAGTAAGGGATAGAGCTGGGATTTTAAGTCCATGACTTCAAAACTGGTTCTAGGGCTTCCCTGGTGACTCAGTGGTAAAGAATCCACCTGCCAATGTAGGGGACATGGGTTCAATCCCTGATCCAGGAATATCCTACATGCCATAGAACAACTAAGCTGGTGGACCACAACTTTTGAGCCCATGCTCTAGGGTCCATGCTCTGCAACAAGAGAAGCCACTGCAATGAGAAGCTCTCACACCAAAACTAGAGAGTAGACCCCACTGGCTACAACTAGAGAAAAGCCCACACAGCAACAAAGACCCAGTGCAGCCAAAAATAAATATATAAATTACACATATATGTCAGTTCAGCTCAGTTCAGTTCAGTCGCTCAGTCGTGTCCCACTCATTGCGACCCCATGTTTATGTATATATATAAAATAACTAGTTCTACAATATTTAGCCATATTGTCTTACTTTGAATTTTCTCATTTGGGCTGAAAGTCTAGAATATATTTTTTGTGTGTGTGTCTTTTATTTTTTAACTTTTAAAATTTTTATTTTTTATACAATTTTGAAAGGTTACTTTCCATTTACAGTTATTACAGAATATTGGTTATATTCCTCATGTTGTACAAATACATCTTTGAACTCATACCTGGTAGTTCATACCTCCCACTCCCACACCCCTATAGTACCCCTCCCTACTCCCCTAGAGTTACAGTGTTTTTGTTTGTAGAGCCCTTAAAGAAGATCAAATTTATTGCTATGATTTTATGGGGAAAGAAAGTGAGGCCCAGTTGGTTAATGCTTTATGACATCTCAGATCATTCATATCTTATTTGAAAAATGTCCATGTTTTTCAGCGAGAAGTCAATTCTGATTCCATGTTGAAAACTGTTTCTTTGACTCTAACCCTTGTTTTTGCCATTTTTGTTATTATAAGTATACATAATGGGCTGTCTCAGAGAATTCTGTCCCTCTGCCTGACTGTTAAGCTAAAGTGCCTTTGTTCATAACCTTGTCCACCTGTAAATGGCAGGAAGAAAAAAATTAACACTTCCCCCTGCCTGAGGCTTGCCACTGTAGGAGACATTTGCAAGATATTAAATGGTCCTTTTACTTTGCTTCCTCACCTCTCCACATCTCTGATCCATAAAATAACTGGGCATCCAGACCCCAAGAGGATGGTTATTTTGAGATGTTTGTCTGCCATCTTCTTGGTCAGCTGAATTTCTGAATAAAGTCATATTCCTTGCCTCAACACCTTGTCTCTTGATTCACTGACCTCTTGAGCAGTGAGCAGAGCAAGCTTGGACTTGGTAACACATGCTTTGGTACGTATCATAAAGTGACAGTGAAGTCGCTCAGTCGTGTCCAACTCTTTGTGACCCCATGGACTGTAGACTACCAGGCTCCTCCGTCCATGGGATTTTCCAGGCAAGAATACTGGAATGTGTTGCCATTTCCTTCTCTAGGAGATCTTCCCGACCCAGGGGTCCAACCTGGATCTCTCACTTTGTAGGCAGACGCTTTTACCGTTTGAGCCACTAGGGAAGTCATGTATCATAAAAGACTGAGTAAATTGTCTAAGATTACAAGGTCATTGGAGGAGCCTTAACTAACTCAGATTCCCCCATTCCTGATCCTGTTGCTTTTTCTGCCATATGAGGTGCCTACGCACTCAATTATTGCTTTCTTTCCCTTGATCAAATGCCACTTTAATAAATAACAATGACAGCAATATTTAATGTCTATGGTGCTGGAGAAGACTCTTGAGAGTCCCTTGGACTGCAAGGAGATCAAACCAGTCAATCCTAAAGGAAATCCATCCTGAGTATTTTTTGCAAGGACTGATGTTGAAGCTGAAGTTTGGCCACCTGATGCAAAGAGCCGACTTATTGGAAAAGACCATGGTGCTGGGAAAGATTGATGCAGGAGGAGTAGGGGCAACAGAGGATGAGATGGTTAGATGGCATCACCGACTCAATGGACATGAGTTTGAGCAAACTCCAGAAGATGGTGAAGGACAGAGAAGCCTGGGGTGTTGCAGTCCACGGGGTTGCAATGAGTCAGACACGACTGAGCAACTAAACAACAACAACAAATTAATGTCACCTTGCTGTTTCTTTTTTGAAAAACACTTGTTATCATTTAACGAATTTCCCAGCATGTGGCTTCCAGCCACCAGGACACATGCCCCACCTACACCCTTAATCTTCTCCTCAGCTCTTCTGCTGAAGAATTTGACCTTCACAATGACAGGCTGCTTTGGGAGTTTTCCCTTCCCCAGAACTCTGTAGTAACTCGACAATGCCACATTAATGACAGGAGGAGCTCCAGTCTTGTTCTTGGCAGCATTCACCCATGTCTGCTCACTGACCTAGGTCCACAGTTTATCAAGATTGACAGTTGGGCAGAAACTCTGGTTCCACTTGAGTGGTAATCTCTCATATCAACTTTCCCAAAGTAACCTGGGTGATATTGAAGTTGATGCCGTGGTGATGCATGGCACCAGCATTACCTTGGCCTCCCGGGTGTTTCCAGTGTTTGCCAGTGTGGCCGTGGCTGTGGCTCATGGGGCCCCGAAGTCTTCCTTAGTCAGGATGGCATGTTGGCAGCCTTTTATGGAGTGCTTACCATTTGTCAGACATCCTGAGCTTCGCATATGCATTATCTCTTCAGACCCCGTCGGCAGCTCAGCAAAGAATGCTTTATTCTCACTTCATAGTTGAATGATTTGCCCGTGATCACACAACTGGTAAGTGGTGGAACCGGATTTTAAATGAGTTGATCTGATTCTTTCCTTTTTTTTGCTATGCTGGGTCTTCATTATGGCAAGCAGGCTTCCCTAGTTGTGGCACATGGGCTTAGTTGGCCGTGGCATGTGGGATCTTAGTTCCCCAACCAGGGATTGAACCCATGTCCCCTGAATTGCAAGGCGGGTTCTTAACCACTGGATCACTAGGGAAGTCCCCAGTTAGTCTGATTTCTGACTTTAAATCAGGAAAGTTAAATGGAGAGAATCAAAGTGCAGCCTCCATTTATTGTTCAAAACAGGTGGGGTTTGTAAACTAAATGCACTAGCTAGGGTGCAAGTAGGAGTAGGAGAAATGGGAATGGAGAAGATGTGGCTATCCAAAAGAGCAAGACCTTTGGAAATAGTGCCAATTCATTCATTCATTTTTTTGTTTTTAAATTGCACAGATACCTATTGAATGTCAGCTACGTGGCAGACACTTTGCTTGGCAGTGGAGAAACTTTGAGGAAAAGACACATCCCTTGTCCTTGTAACTTATATTCTATTAGCTTAGAGTAATATTCTAGAAATGGAATTGCCGATCAATAGGGACATATAGTCCTTCTTGGACATATTGTTGACCAAAAAGGACATATGACAAATAAGGACGTATAGTATGGCACAGGGAACTAAACTCAATATTTTATAATAACCTATAAGGGAAAATAACTTGAAAAAGCAATTAGTTTGATATTATATAATTCAAACGGAATCACTTTGATGTACACCTGATATACAACATTGTACATCAACCATGCATGTATGCTCAGTCGTGTCCAACTCTTTGTGACCCCATGGACTTTAGCCCGACAGGCTCATCTGTCCATGGAATTTTCTAGGCAAGAATACTGGAGGGGGTTGCCATTTCCTCCTCCAGACATCAACTATATATCAATAAAAAAAGTAAAAAATAATTTGCCAAAAGATTGAAATGGAATTACTGATCAAAAGATATGATTTTTTTTTAATTTTTAAAAAATGTGGTAAAATGCATATAACATAAAATTTTATCATTTTAATCATTCATAAGTATGCAGTTCAGTGGCATGAAGTATACTCATTAAGAATATTTACATTGTCATCGATTTCTGGAACTGTTTCCATCTTGCAGAAGAGAAATATTATGCCCATTAAACTCCCCATTCCCTATTCTTAGCACTTAGAATGAAAGATACTTAAATAAAATGATATGATTCACAACCCTCAAGGAGTGTGTTATCTGGGAGGGATGTGGGCAAAACACAGTGAAATGCATGGTGATAAGTATTCTCATGGATGCCCACTCAAGACTCATGGGAGAAAGAGGAAGTGTCCAGACCTGTTTTGGTGAGTCAAGGAAGTCTTTGCAGTGGAGGTGACCTTTGACCTTGATCTGTGCAAAGGCTCTGAGATGGAATAAGCTCTTAGGAGAAATAAAAATACGTCAGTATCATTAGAGCATTAACACTGAAGATGCTGAGTATTGGGAAATGAAACTGGCTAGGGAAATGGGTACCAAACCAAGAAAGTCCTTAAATGTCAAACTAAGGAGTTCAGATTTTATCCTGTAAATGGTGAGAAATTATTATATATTAGAAACAACATTTTGTTTTTCCTTTGGGAAAACAAGCTCTGAAAACAGAATCTTGTAGGGCACAAACAAAACCTTGTGTGCACCAGGACCCAGAAGAGAGGAGCAGTGATCCCCCAAGAGACTGAGCCAGACTTGCCTCTGAGTGTCCAGGAGCCTCTATGGTGGAGGCATGGGTGGACAGCGGCCTGCTGTGGGGTCAGCAGCACTGAATACAACAGTCCTGGCTTAAGTCCTTTTGAAGGAAGTTCTTAAAATAGGTGGTATTTAAAAATAGGTGGGAGAGAAACTGACCAGATTCAGAGAACCTGATGTTAAAGGATTTGAGTTTATGAATGGTTACAATTTAGGGCAATGATTTGTGACCCCAATTCATTCACGACTCTAGAAAACTATCCCCTTTCCTACCACTCTCAAACAATTTAAAAGGTTCAAGTGATAAATTTACATAAAACAGTTGCTTATTGCTTATAGAAATGAAAGGCAATCAAAAAATATAATATACTTTCCATCTACAATAATTCTTTCCATCTACTGCAATAATAAAATTTATCAAGATAAAAAAATAGGTGGTATAAAATAATGCAAAATGATAATGTCTCTGTTCTCAAAAAGCTTGAAAGTTATTTTCTCTACAGACAAGCTGATTCTTCTGTAGCATCTGAAAAGACTTACAGTTGCTAGGACAAAACAAAAAACCCAAACAGAAATTGATCTAGGCTGCCTTGTTTAAGCTACTCAATAACCTCCATGCCTTTCCACATGTAATTCTTTCAGCCCTGAATGTCTACTAAGCTTTGTAGTTTTTTTTTGCTGTGAACACTGGGTGTGCTTCTCTTTGTGTGAGAAGCACGGGGAAGAATCCGCCTGCCAATGCAGGACACGTGGGTTCGATCCCTGGGTCAGGAAGATCCTGTGGAGAAGGAAATGGCAACCCACTTCAGTATTCTTGCCTGGAGAATCCCATGGACGGAGGAGCCTGGCGGGCTGCAGTCCTTGGGGTCACAGTCGGACAAGACTGAGCGCCTGAGTGCATGCATATTTGTCTAATTAGACTATGAATGACAAGACTTTGAGCTACTAATACGTTTCCAGCACTCTTCTCAGCGCCTTGCACATAATAGATGCTTAGTAAATGTTTGTTAAATTAGTAAATCTCCTTTCTACTCTGTCTACTGCTGACAAATCTCAGATGGTTGTAGAGTTAGCTCCATGCATGGGTAATCTCTTGTGATTTTTCTCTGGAACAGTAGAACTAGGGAAGAGGAAAAAAAAAAATCTGTTCTTTTGTATCCAATTGCTTTTGAGAGCTGGGAAGAGAGCAGTTCACACCTGATTATCATACGTCAGATAAATCAGCAGCACCTGAGTTGCTGGGCAGCTGGGTGCTAGAGCTCTCTGCGGCTTCACCTCGGCCATGCTTCCTTCCCTAGCAGCCTTGGCTTTCAGCCTCCTGTTCACTCTGGCCTTGGGCCAGACACTCCAATTCCATGAACATGTCTTTCTCCGATTTCTGGGCTTAGACAAAGTGCCTTCACCCAAGAAATTCCAACCTGTGCCTTCCATCTTGAAGAGAATTTTCCAGGCTCAAGAGGCAGCAGCCAGCACCGGCATTTCCAAAGACTTGTGCTTCGTGAAGGAGCTGGGCGTCCGCGGGAACATCCTCCGGCTTCTCCCAGATCAAGGTGAGGATTTTGGAGTGTTTCCTAGAGGAGAATCTGGGGTGAAGAAAGGAATAAATGGGGAGTAACAATGACTCAGATGGTGAAGACTCCGCCTGCAAGGCAGGAGACCTGGGTTCCATCCCTGGGTTGGGAAGATCCCCTGGAGGAGGGCATGGCAATGCACTCCAGTATTCTTGCCTGGAGAATTCCCCATGGACCGAGGAGCCTGGCGGGCTACAGTCCATGGGGTCGCAAAGAGCTGGGCATGACTGAGCGACTAAGCACAGCACAGCAATGACCCAGGGGTTTGTGGAAGGCCATGTGCTGGCATTTTACCTGTTTTACCTAATTTAATCCCAGCCACTGTCCTGAGAGGAAGGCAGGTATTCTTACCAAGTTTTTAACAATGAGGAAATTGAGGATCAGACGGGAGATAACTTGTAACCTATTCAAGATCATACAGCTAGTGCATGAACAAAGCCAGGAGTGAAATGTTTTATTTTGTTTTGTTTTCTGAATCAACAGCTTCGTGCTAGTTTAGGTAGTGGGGAGGAGGTGGGAGGGAGGGTGGAATTAGGGCTCAGTCTCCCACTCTTGAGCCCACACTTTACGCATCCCGGTGCCTTTGAGCTCAATGTGTCTGTAAATTTTGCTTCCTCCTCCTCACCTCCCCGATTCTTTTGATGAGTAGAAAAGGCTATTCTGGATTTGTAACTACAGAGGGATAATATATGCCGCTGTCATACCTTTTAGGATAAGGATCTGAGTAAGTGCCATTCAGTAATTTGCCAAACTGACCACCCACCAAAAATTACCCAGATCAAGTGTTAAAAGTTGATTCTCCAGTCTAGTTCCTGCTCCCACCTGATTCTTATTCAAAGTCGGCGATGGATGTTGTAATCTGCATTTCTATATGGCCTCCCAGGTGGTTCAGACGCAGAATTGAGAGCTCTGGTTGGTTAGTTTTCCAGCAACTGGAAATAAGACTTGAGTCCAAGAGGCAATTATTGGATGCTTAACTAAGTGCCAGGAAATCTGTAAGACATGAAAATCCAGAGACCGAAGTTTGCCCTTTAAGAGTTTATAGGAAGAAAGAAAAGTTTATAGAAAAGACACCAACAAACAGATGACTTCCATATGTCCTGCTAAAAGTCTCGTTAGAGGCTCATGGCCTTGGGGGTGGAGTTTCAGGGATGATTCCTGGAGAGTTTAAGAGCTGAGGGGAACTAGCTTAAAGGATTTTCCAAGGACAGAGTAGGAAATAGCTGAGGCTGCTGCCTTCCCTTCCCCATGGGAAAAAAATAATTTTTGTGGTGATCAAAATTTTATCTAATGATACAGGAAAAGGACATAATCTCATAATCACTCCTCCCTAACCCTCCCCCTGGAGAAAATCATTAATAGTTGTATATTCTTCCAGACTTTTCTTCTTTACATATATAATATAAACTTATAATATTTTTATAAATGAAATCTTGCTATACATTCCTCCAATATTATGAACATTTTGTACAAGTAAGAGCAAACAGTGAACTTATCCCTGTTTTAATGGTTATATGATATTCCACTGTATAGACACGCTATATACATGATATTTCATTGTATAGACATAATGCTACAATTTATGTAACTGATGCCCTGTTGATGTATATAAACATATGTAGTGTAGCTTTGTATCTATTATGTACATGTGTGCACTTTTACTTTTATTTCCATAGGATCAGTTCTTAGAGGATTGTTGTATCAAAGAGTAGGCACATGTATACTTTTTTTTACATTTATACTTTTAGTATACAGCAAATAACCTCTAAAATTTATACTCCACAATGAGTGTATGAGAATTCTCACTTACTCTGACAGTAATCGCTTTAAAAATAGAAACTTATCGAGGTATAATGTACATTCAGAAATGTGAGTGAATTGTAGGAAACAGCTCAGTGAATTTTTGCAGAATAACTAGCGCCCAGATCAAGAAATAGTACATGACCAGCACCCCAGAGGCTCTTTCATGCCCCCTTCTGGTTCTCTACAAGGGTAATTTCTCTCCTGACATCTAACATCACATACTAGTTTTGTCCATTTTTTAACTTCCTGTCAGTGAAATTGTGAAATGTGTCCTTTCTCATGTCTGGCTTCTTTCACTCTACATTTGTAAGATTTCTCCACACTGTATGTATTTGTACTTCTTTCTCATTGCTGTATAGGATTTTATTCTGTTGGTATGTGACAGTGTACTTCATGCTACACTGGAGGGTCATTAGGTAACAACACTCTTTCAGCTTTTAACTTTTGTTAATCTGGTAGAAAACCAAGATCTTATTGTTTTAATTTCTGTTTTTTAATAAGGTGAAATGGTGCATTTTCAAATGAATAATGAATCATTTATTTGCTTATTTATTTAAAACTTAGAATGTAGTCTTTCTTTTCCAGCTTTATTGAGATATATTTGACATGCAGTGCTGTTAAGTCTAAGGTATACAGCACAATGATTTAATATATATATGTGTGTGTACACACACATATACATACACATCATGAAATGATGATAGCAGTAAGTCCTGTAAAGGAATTCACTGACACAGTGTCCAGCATTTAATGAACTTGGCATTTTCACAGTTGTAGCCTGGGTTTGATACCTGGCCAGGGAACAAAGATCCTGCAAGCTGCAGAGTGCTGCCAGAAAATAAATAAGTTTAATGAACATCTATCATCTCATTAGATACAAAGTTACTGACATAGAAAACAATTTTTTCCCTTGTGATAGAAACTCTTAGGATTTACTTACTCTCTTAACTTTCATATACAACATACAGCAATATTGATTATATTTATCATGTTTATCTCAATGTGAATTGTTCATTTTTATTTTCCAAATAATTGCCTACTTGTATACTATGACCTTTTTCCTGTTTAGGATTCCTTTCCTTAATGATTTGTGAGGCCTCTCAATCATTCGTAAAAGCTGTTTATAAACATATTGCAAGTATTCTTGGCTGTCCTTTTTGCTTTTAATTTTGTTAGTGAAAAAATTTCTTTAATGGTGTCTCTTTGAATGCAGGTTTTTTTTTTTTTTGGATGCAGTTTTTTATATTCATGTTTTCAAATCTGTTCCTCTTTTCCTCTCTGGCTTCTAGTTCGTTTTTTTTTAATCACACCTAAGGAATGTGATTTAGTGATATGAGTAAAAAGTGAGACTAGTATATTAGAATTAGAGCTAATTCTAATATACAGGAGAGATCAACTGTTTAGAGAGGAAGAGAAGGATAAGCTCTGTGAAAACTTCCCTGAATTTGCTAGTTAGGCAGCGTTCATGACAGATGTTTATTTCAGTGGAGTAGTAACAGTAAGAGAGTTGGAAAATAGGGACTTCCCTGGTGGTCCAGTGGTTAAGCCTCCAAGCTTCCACTGTAGGGGTCATGGGTTCAATCCCTGGTCAGGGAGATCCCACATGCCAAGTGGTGTGGTCAAAAAAGAAAGAAAGCAACAGAAGACTATATGGTAAAAGAAAGAGATAGCAAACATAGGCTTTTTTTTGTTTGTTTGTTTAAAGAAGATAGTTAACAAAAAGAAACATAGAGGGGACTTTTTTGTGATTCAGTGGCTAAGACTCCGTGCTCCCAGTGCAGGGGGCCCAGATTCAATCCATGGTCAGGGAAATAGATCCTGCATGCCATAAAAGTGGCATATATTCATGTTTTCAAAAGTACAAGACTAGAGGTTATTGGCACTGAAAGTGTCAGGACTTTGCACTTCCACAGCCAGGATCCACGTTTGATCCCTGGTCAAGGAACTAAGATCCTGCAAGATGAGCTGTGTGGGACCAAAAAAAAAAAAAAGAATTACCTAAGGATAAAATGTAAGGGAGCACCAGACAGCCAGTATTGGTGGGATGACAGGTGTTTGTTTTGAAGTCCTTCTAAGTGGTTACAACTCTTGACAGCTTAGAACGTTCTTTGTGCCAAGGGTCCCTTTGGCAGTTCTGTTGAAGCCAGTGAATCCTTTCTCAGAATAACTGTTTCTATGCCTAAAGTTAAATATTTAGAATTTTAAAAGAAGTCAATTAAATATGGAAATACATTTATAGAAATATTGTAAAAATAAATGTGTGTATATTAATTTAAATGATGCTTTTGTGCAATAAGTAACAAGATCTAGAGAAGGGACTATACCATCAATTCAGAGTAGTTCAGGCATAAATGTTACTTTAAAATGTTTACAACAACTTAATATATGATTTTTATTGGTAACAGTGTCATAGGCTCTTAGAATATTATTGGGATTTGTTGCCTATGTTCATAATTGAAAGAAACGTTAAATTTCACTTAGAGTTTACTGAACTTAAAGATGTGATTCTTTTTCCCATCTGATATTATAGACCTTCTAAATCCTATTCAGGATTCCTTGGGGATCTGTAATTATGAAGACAGAAACCTCTGGTCATAGGTAAGGAGTGAGAAAAACAAATCCTCCCAATGGAGGGTTTGAGTATAACTGAGAATTTCTCATCCTCTTTTTATTTGTTGTTTTATTTTATTTTTCTGGCCACACCCCATGACTTCTGGGATCTTAGTTCCCCAACCAGGGATTGAACCCATACCTCCTGCAGTGGAAGTGTGGAGTCCTTACCACTGGACCACTAGGGAAGTCCTCCCTGCCCTTATTTTGTGTGTGTGGATATACATATACCGTTTGACATTGATGTGATCACACAGGTTGGGGTGAAGTGAAAAATCTCGTGGTGACTCTCACATCTCTGTTCCCATCTAGGTTCCTTCCTTTACTCCGAGAGCCTTTCCCACGCCTCCTGCCTGCAGAAGCTTCTGTCCTTTAACCTCTCTGCCATCGGGGATGAGGAGCAGTTGACAATGGCCCAGCTGGGCCTGGACTTGGGGCCCAACACTTACTATAACCTGGGACCAGAGCTGGAATTGTCTCTGTCCCTGGTTCAAACGGAGCCCCATGTCACAGACCAGGCCATCCTGAAGATGGGTAAAATATTTACACTGCAGTCAGTACCGTGGCCTCAGGGTGTCCTTCACTTCAACCTACTGGATGTGGCTAAGAGGAATAATGACCCCCACAAGAATTTAGGTCTGTTTCTAGAGATAGTGGTCAAAGGAGGCAGAGCCTCAGGGAATAATTTTCAGCTCGAGGGCACCTGCGCCAGACTGAGACGTTCTCTTCACACTTCACTGCTGGTGGTCACCCTCCACCCTGAGCAGTGCCATTCTCCCTCCCGCAAGAGGAGGGCGGCCATCTCTACCTCGAAGGCTTCTTGCAAGAGCCTCTGCCATCGCCACCAGCTGTTCATCAACTTCCGGGATCTGGGTTGGCACAAGTGGATCATCGCCCCCAAGGGTTTCATGGCCAATTACTGCCATGGAGAGTGTCCTTTCTCACTGACCATCTCCCTCAACAGCTCCAATTATGCTTTCATGCAAGCGCTGATGCACGCCGTCGACCCGGAGGTTCCCCAGGCTGTCTGCATCCCCACCAAGCTGTCCCCCATCTCCATGCTCTACCAGGACAATGATGACAACGTCATTCTACGGCATTATGAAGACATGACAGTTGATGAGTGTGGGTGTGGGTAGACTGGCAGCAGTAGAAGGGGTGCCCTTGGGGTAAATGCTCTAATAATAAAACTACCTGGTTTATGACCTTTGGATCTGAATTGTCAGTATGTTTATGCTTACAGTTTATCATCATTATCCATGATTAATGATGTCCCCTAGTTACACACACACACACAGACACAGTCTTAATGATCTTAGTTTCTGCATCATGCACCTGAGGGTATATTAGAGTCTAGAGAGAAGGAAACTGGAATTTATTGACAGCCTATTATGGGCAGGGACTATTCTATGCATTAACTTATATTTCACCGCTCTTTGAGGTAAGCATTATTATTTATGTTTCATAGAAAAAGCAGCTGAGATTTAGAGCAGCTAAATATCCAATTTTTCTAGAGGCATCAACTTTGGGAGTTCCCTGGCAGTCCAGTTGTTAGGACTCAGGTTTTCACTGCTACTGTCTGGGTTCAAGTCCATGTTCAGGGAACTAAGACCTGTGAGCCTTCAGACTTGAACGAGGGAGCCTGATTAGCATAAGCAAAAGTCATAAAAGTTCAGCTGTGAACCAGTTATCATTATGTGAGTTTATAGTAAGATGCCAAGGGAAGAGGACCAGCCAAGATACTGGGTTTCATTAAAAATAAACATGCATCAGTAATTACATGAATCTGTATTAGGAAATCAGAGGAAGGGATTAGTTAAAATCTAAATGCCATGATTCACGAAGCTTCGGATCCAGGTACTAGAGGAATTCTAGTTATTTCAGACTGTGACACTCCTGTCAATATTCTTCAGTCAGGAATCTGATGATACATTTGGTTGGATCTGGCTTATTTGTAGGAACCCATGCCAGGTCTATTTTCTTGAGTATGTAAGTCGCTCATATTAATTGGGATGATTCCAAACCATGTTGGCCAAACATGAGAAATCAGCCTGTTGGGCAAATTATTTCTGAAGCAAATTATCACTAGTTTTACTTTTATTTATTGAGCATCTATTACATGACAATTTTTGTACAAAGTCTTGGAAAATAAAAGTTTCTTGGGAAATTTCATTGTAGTGCTTAAAATCTAGCATGTTGTGCTGTCCTTAGATTCAGCCATGTCTGATTCTTTGCAACTGCATGGACTCCTGGCTCCTCTGTCCTTGTGGATTCTCCAGGCAAGACTACTGGAGTGCGTTGCCATTTCCTCATCCAGGGGATCTTCCCAACCAGGGATCGAACCTCGGTCTCCTGCATTGCAGGTGGATTTTTTAAAAGCTGAGCTACCAGGGAAGCCATAAAATCTAGCATATTTGGCTTAAATTTTTTAATATCTGCAAGTGAAAAAGTTAGCATATACCCCAATATGTCAGTTCAGTTCAGTCGCTCAGTCGTGTCCGACTCTTCGCGACTCCATGAACCGCAGCACACCAGGCCTCCCTATCCATCACCAGCTCCCGGAGTCCACCCAAACCCATGTCCATTGAGTCAGTGATGCCATCCAACCATCTCATCCTCTGTCGTCCCCTTCTCCTCCTGCCCTCAATCTTTCCCAGCATCAGGGTCTTTTCCAATGAGTCAGCTCTTCCCATTAGGTGGCTAAAGTACTGGAGTTTCAGCTTCAACATCAGTCCTTCCAGTGAACACCCAGGACTGATCTTTAGGATGGACTGATTGGATCTCCTTGCAGTCCAAGGGACTCTCAAGAATCTTCTCCAAAAAAAAAAAAAAAGAATCTCCAACACCACAGTTCAAAAGCATCAATTCTTCTGTGCTCAGCTTTCTTTATAGTCCACCTCTCACATCCATACATGTCCACTGGAAAAACCATAGCCTTGACTAGATGGACCTTTGTTGGCAAAGTAATGGATCTGCTTCTTTTTTTTTTTTTTTTGGATCTGCTTCTTAATATGCTGTCTAGGTTGGTTATAACTTTCCTTCCAAGGAGTAAGCATCTTTTAATTTCATGGCTGCAATCACCATCTGCAGTGATTTTGGAGCCCGGAAAAATAAAGTCAGCCACTGTTTCCACTGTTTACCCATCTATTTGTCATGAAGTGATGGGACCAGATGCCATGATCTTAGTTTTCTGAATATCGAGCTTTAAGCCAACGTTTTCACTCTCTTCTTTCACTTTCATCAAGAGGCTCTTTAGTTCTTCTTCACTTTCTGCCATAAGGATGGTGTCATCTGCATGTCTGAGGTGATTGATATTTCTGCCAGCAATCTTGATTCCAGCTTGTGCTTCCTCCATCCCAGCGTTTCTCATAATGTATTCTGCATATAAGTTAAATATGTAGGGTGACAATATGCAGCCTTGATATACTCCTTTTCCTATTTGGAACCAGTCTGTTGTTCCATGTCCAGTTCTAACTGTTGCTTCCTGACCTGCATACAGGTTTCTCAAGAGGCAGGTCAGGTGGTCTGGTATGCCCATCTCTTTCAGAATTTTCCACAGCTTGTGATACACAGAGTCAAAGGATTTGGCATAGTCAATAAAGCAGTAATAGATGTTTTTCTGGAATTCTCTTGCTTTTTTGATGATCTAGCAGATGTTGGCAATTTGATCTCTGGTTCCTCTGCCTTTCCTAAAACCAACTTGAACATCTGGAAGTTCACGGTTCATGTATTGCTGAAGCCTGGCTTGGAGAATTTTGAGCGTTACTTTACTAGCGTGTGAGATGAGTGAGATTGTGCAGTAGTTTGAGCATTCTTTGGCATTGCCTTTCTTTGGGGTGGAATGAAAACTGACCTTTTCCAGTCTTGTGGCCACTGCTGAGTTTTCCAAATTTGCTGGCATATTGAGTGCAGCACTTTCACAGCATCATCTTTCAGGATTTCAAATAGCTCAACTGGAATTCCATCTCCTCCACTAGCTTTGTTCATAGTGATGCTTCCTAAGGCCCACTTGACTTCACATTTCAGCATGTCTGGCTCTAGGTGAGTGATCACACCATTGTGATTATCTGGATCGTGAAGATCTTTTTTGTACAGTTCCTCTGTGTATTCTTGCTACTTCTTAATATCTTCTGCTTCTGTTAGGTCCCTACCATTTCTGTCCTTTATTAAGCCCATCTTTGCATAAAATGTTCCCTTGGTATCTCTAATTTTCTTGAAGAGATCTCTAGTCTTTCCCATTCTGTTGTTTTCCTCTGTTTCTTTGCATTGATGACTGAGGAAGGCTTTCTTGTCTCTCCTTGCTATTCTTTGGAACTCTGCATTCAAATGGGTATATCTTTCCTTTTCTCCTTTGCTTTTTGCTTCCCTTTTTTCAAAGCTATTTGTAAGGCTTCCTCAGACAGCCATTTTGCTCTTTTGCATTTCTTTTTCTTGGGGATGGTCTTGATTCCTGTCTCCTGTACAGTGACACGAACCTCCGTCCATAGTCCACAGTTCATCAGGCACTCTATCAGATCTAGTCCCTTAAATCTATTTCTCACTTCCACTGTATAGTCATAAGGTATTTGATTTAGGTCATACCTGAATGGTCTAGTTGTTTTCTCCACTTTCTTCAATTTCAGTCTGACCCAAAACAGTCAAATAAATAAACACATTTAAAAAGAAAGTGTGTTACCAATTCGACTGACCACAATTCTTGAGACTGTATTGCTAAATTTAATTTTGAATTGAGCTAAATTGTTACTAACAGATTTCCTGAGTCAAAGAAATAGATTGTGTGTGGGGGTTGTCTGTTTTTAATACCTTCATGTTATTTTTAAAATTATTTATTTTTAATTGAAGGATAATTGCTTAACAATATTGCTTTGGTTTCTGCCATCCTTCAGCGTGAATTAGCCGTGTGTGTGTGTGTGTGTGTGCTAAGTCCCTTCAATAATGTCTGACTCTGTGTGACCCTATGGACTGTAGTCCTCCAGGCTCCTCTGTCCATGGGATTCTCTCTGCAAGAATACTGGAAGGGGTTGCCATTTCCTCCTCCAGGGGATCTTCCCAACCCAGGGATCGAACCTGTGTCTCTTATGTCTCCTGCATTGGCAGGCAGGTTCTTTACCACTAACACCACCTGGGAAGCCCATACATAAGTCCCTTCCCTCTTGACCCTCCCTCCCCTTCCACCCTTTCCCATCCCTCTGGGTTGTTACAGAGTCTCAGTTTGAGTTGCTTTCATGTTATTATTTGAGTTGTTATTTTTTTAAGTTACTGAAAAGATAGTGGCTATTTCCTTCTGCTAGGAGTTCTGCTGTTGGCAGGTTTAGTCACTTCTGACTTAGGTTACCTCCTGAGGCCATTACCACACCTGAAGCTACAAAAAAAAAAAAAAAGCATTACTGCTTCATGACTTGATTCTCTTATTGTCCTGCTTCTCTGTTGGAATCTTAAATGTCCACTTAGATCAGTCTATAAATAGCATGTGCCAGGAAAGTCAAGTTGTATGCTGTGACTGGGGCAGAACAGCACAAAACAAATTCCAAAATATGTTATATACAATGTGTATAGCACAGCTATTTCAGAACATTTCAAGACTTAAGATCTTCTTTAATGGCAGGTCCATCCACGTACCACAGGCGAAATTTCACCATGAATTTAATTCATTTTAATTCAATTTGACATTTATTGAATGCCTTGAAAGGTAGAAAGAAGGGCACAAATTCTGCCTTCGGGTAGTTTATCATCAAGTGATGTTCCAGCTAGATTTATAAAAACTAGTTCAAATAGCTTCCATCAGGCTCTGATTTGTTTTAACTCACTTTGACTTGTTTTTCAGATGTCTTGTCTTGTTTCTGCTAAGTTGTGTCATTGCACCTGATATTTTTCTCTTTTGAACTCTTCGAACTGTGGTGCTGGAGAAAACTCTTGGGGATCCCATGGACAGCAAGATCAAACCAGTTGATCCTAAAGGAAATCAACCCTGAATATTCATTGGAAGGACTGATGCTGAAGCTCCAACACTTTGGCCACCTGATCCAAAGAGGTGACTCCCTGGAAAAGACTCTGATGCTGGGAAAGACTGAGGACAGGAGGAGAAGGGCCTCTGTGACAGAGGATGAGATAGATGGTTGGATGGCATCACTGACACAATGGACACGAGTTTAAGCAAGCTCTGGGAGATAGTGAAGGACAGGGGAGCCTGGCATGCTGCAGTCCATAGGGTTGCAGAGAGTTGGACATGACTTAGTAACTGAACAACAACTTTACATTCCATTCTTTGTACGCATTCTTCATCCCAGAGAGAAGGCCACAATTCCATAACTTTGAGAACCACAGAAGCCATCAGGAGACTACCTGATGCCAGCCTTGAGTGTCTTCAGATGTCTATGGATGAAAAACAAATGCAGACTTCGCACATACCCTGATCTGTATCAACCACCCTGCTCCTTGAACGATAACTATAAGACTCCTCGCTACCCTTTCCAAGGTGGACACACAGTCTTGAGAGCATTAGCCCACCATGGCTCACCTTGCCTGGCAAAGCAATAAAGCTATTCTTTTCTGCTTCACCCAAAACTCTGTCTCCTAGATTCAGTTTGGTCCCGGTGGATAGAGGCTGGATTTTGACAGCAAACATCAAATTAGGTTAAGCCTAAATTTTCTTTTAACATAAGAAAATATGGCATAAATAGAATATCAAGAGTTGTTCATGGGTTGTTTCCTTACCACTTCTTTTTTTACTTAAGACAATAATAAACACTTCAGCTAGTATCACAAAGGTTTCTCTCTCTTTTTTTGGTCACCCTTTGCAGCATGTGGAATGTGGGGTCTTAGTTCCCTGGCCAAGGATCTAACCTATGCCCTCTACATTGGAAGTGCAGAATCTTAACCACTAGACTGCCAGGGAATTCCCCTCACCAATACTTCTTATTGTAAAATATATATATATATATGTATATATATATTTTAATTATAACCATCCTGGTAATTAAGAAGTTCTATTTCATTGTGGTTTTGTAGTTTCCTGGTGATTAATGATGTTGAGCATCTTTCATGTGCTTTTTGGCTATCTATATGTCAAAGTATTACAATATCCACCCTCTTAGAACTTGGGTTCCTTACAGCAAAACACTCAAATAAAAATCTATGGGCACATTACCAAAGTTCCATTTGGTCATTAATAATTAGTGTGGTCTGTTATCATATCCTGTAACAATGTCTCTCAGGGGAGGTTACTCAGGCTAGCAGGCTTTCAGTGGAGATCTTGTGAGGATCCCCAAAGCAGTAGTGATCTCAGTAGAGATCCTTTCATCCTTTCAGATATCTGGCATAATTGAGATAAGAGACACTATTATCTCTTGCACTGAGCCTTTTTCCCTAGGTGTTTTGTTGTTGTTGTTTGTTTTTTATTTATTTTTTTTTTTTTGTTGTTGTTTGTTTTTTAAAGTCTTTATTGAATTTGTTACATTATTGCTTCTGCTTACCTTTTGGTTTTTTGGCCATGAGGCATGTAAGATCTTAGCTCCCTGACCAGGGATAGAACCTGCACTGGGAGAACCCTGCATTGGAAGAAGTCTTGACCACCAGGGAAGTCCCCTGAGGTGTTTATTAACATTGGATTTTCTTTATATTCATTCCTTTACCCTCAGTGACCATTCCTCCTCTTCAGATACTAAATTTTATGTATTTGTTTGCCTCAGTTAAAAACTAAAAAGAAAATACATATAACCAGTTGACCATAGATGTGTAGGTTTATTTCCATGTAGAGGTCTTGCATATGCTTCAAAGGATAAAAAGAGAAGGGAATTCCCTGGTGGTCCAGTGGTGAGGACTGGTCACTTTCACTGCCCTGGCCCTGGGTTCAGTCCCTGCATGGGAAATTAAGATCCTGAAAGTTATGCATTGCAGCAATTTTTATATATATATATATATATAATTTATATGTACATAAATAGAGAAAAAACCAAAATTAAGAGAAAGGCAATAAAACCATAGATATGAATAAAATTTGAAGAATTATAAAACAATACTATGTAGCAATTGAACATTAACAGAATAAAGTGAGAAATTATTTAATCATCCCAATACATGCAAAAACAATAATATGACAAAAGTCACAACTATTAGTGATTAAACTCTCAACAAAATAGAGAAAATATTCTTTAGCTTGATGAAGGGCACCTGTGGGAAACCTATAACTAACATCATACTTAAAAATGAATAACAGAGAATTCCGTCCCTGGTGATCCAGTGATTAGGACTGGGCGCTTTCACTGCCGTGGTCTGAGTTCAATCCCTGGCAGGGAAGTAAGATCCCACAAGTCACATGGCATGGCCAAAAAAAAAGAAAAGAACAGCTGAATGCTTCCTCCTGTTAAGAAATTATAAGCCCCAAATGTAGTCACTTATGTTAAGCCCACATTATTAAACCAAGACTTGATAGCTACCTAAACTAAATGCAGTTTCAACCTTGCCTAGGAATGTAATCTTACCAGGTCAGTCTGGAATTTCCTGGTCAGCACCAGAGAAGTAATGTGCCTAATAGACACTTTTATTCCCCCAAAGGAAATAACCTTGCCAGAAAGAATCACTTCGTTTGTTTATGATTTCCTTGTCCCACATCCTCCCTGCTATTAAAAATCTTTCCTTTTCTGGAGTCCTTTGGAGCTCCTTTCTGTTGACTGGCTAGACAGGATGTTGCCCAACTCATGAATCTTTTAATAAGGCCAATTAGGGACTTCCCTGGTGGTCCAGTGGTTAAGAATCCACCTTCCAATGCAGTGTCATGGTTTCAGCACTAAGCCCACATGCCTTGAGGAAACTAAGCTCACGTGCTGTAATTAGAGAAGCCCTTTAAGAAAGAGAGAGAGAGAAAGAGAAGCTCTTGTGGTGCAACAAAGATATAGCTCGGCAAAAAAAAAAAAAGAGAGAGAGAAGTTTAAAAAAAGCCAATTAGATTTTCAAATTTTCTCAATTAAATTTTGTTTCTAAATACCCCTACGATTGAGAATAAGTAAGGGCATTACCTCTTACCTTCTCCATTGAACATTTTATTGGCATCCTTAACCATTACAATAAGACAAAAAGAAGAAATAAAAAGGCATACTTGTTGGGAAAAAGTTAGACTGTCTATATTTGCAGACAGCATAATCTTTGGAAAAGCCTAAGGAATCTACCAAAAAAAAAAAAAAAAAAGAAAAAATTAGAAATAAGTGAAGTTAGCAAGTTTACAGGTTGGTTATGTAGGGGAGCAAAATATACCTCCCTCAAATGTCTCTTTGACATGTGGATTATTTCAAGTTGAAAACAATCAAAGAGTCAAACAAACAAAACCTCAAGCAGAAACTTTGACTTTCCCCCTTAGCTGTCTAAAGAATTGAGATAAAGGGCCTTTTCCAGAATAGAGCTGTCACCAGAACTATCTGCCAAGAATATGGGTTGAGTGCGGTGGAGAGAGACTGAGCAGGACCTAGAGGTGAGAAGCCACTCTGGGTCCCATTGTCTCTGTACAGCTCGGCAGACATCTCTTTACCATGTGGTTTTTCATTTCTCTGTGAATTATCTGCCTCCCCTTTGAGGTCCCTGGGGAAGGAAATGGCAACCCACTCCAGTATTCTGGCCTGGAGAATCCCATGGACAGAGGAGCCTGGAGGGTTACAGTCTATAGGGTCGCAAAGAGTTGAACACAACTGAAGTGACTTAGAATGGATGTACACCTTTGAGGTCCCAAACCACTATCCCAGAATCTTCTTTTGTCTTTAGCTGATGTGAGGGCTTCGGCCATTGTGACAGGTGATTCTATTTTCCTGGGTCTCTCCCGAGTATTGGAGAAGGAAATGGCAACCCACTCCAGTAGTGTTGCCTGGAAAATTCCATGGACAGAGAAGCCTGGTAGGCTACAGTCCATGGGGTCGCAAAGAGTCGGACGCGCCTGAGCGACTTCACTCCCGTGTATGCGTGCATGCTCAGTCATAAAGGACTCATTGCGACCCTTATGGGCTCTCGCCCACCAGGCTCCTCTGTCCATGGGATTTTCCAGGCCAGAGTGCTGGAGCGGGTTGCCATTTCCTATTCCTGCATCCCCCATATATAGATGTTATCAAATTTTTGTTTGATTTTCTCCTGTTATATGTCTCATGTCAGTTTAATTCTTAGACCAGTCAGTTCAGTTCAGTCGCTCAGTCCTATCCGACTCTTTGCGACCCCATGAATCGCAGCATGCCAGGCCTCCCTGTCCATCACCAACTCCCAGAGTTTACTCAAACTCATGCCCGTTGAGTCGGTGATGCCATCCAGCCATCTCATCCTCTGTTGTCCCCTTCTCCTCCTGCCCCCAATCCCTCCCAGCATCAGGGTCTTTTTCAGTGAGTCAACTCTTCGCATGAGATGGCCAAAAAGAGCCAGAAGAACCTAAAAAAAGGTAACATTTCTTTCCAAAAGTTACAAGGTGAATATACAAAAATCAATTCTATACTATCAATGAAGAGTTAGAAAATGAAATTTAAAAAAAGAAAAGCCAATATTACTTATAGTCAAATTAAAATCATGAAATACTATGGGATAATTTTAATAAACTATACAAGACACGTACTGAATATCACAAAACATTGCCAAGGGAAACTGATACCTAAGTAACTGAAAGAATATAGCACGTTTGAAGGTTAGATCCCTGGCTTGGGAAGATCCCCTGGAGGAGGGCATGGCATCCCACTCCAGTATTCTTGCCTGGAGAATTGTGGGCTGGAGTGCACGAGGTCGCAAAGAGTTGGACATGACTGAGCAACTAAGCATAGACAGAGATTTAGTACCACCATTACAAAACCCAGTTAACCATATATGGGAACATGATGTAGATATCTGTTATGGGTAAAATGTTTGTGTACTCCCTAAATTCTATTTTTCCTTTTATGGCAGCACTGCAGGGCATGTGGGATCCCAGTTTCCCAAACAGGGATGGAACCTATGGAACCTTCTGTGCTGAAGGTGTGGATTCTTAACCACTGGATTGCTGGGAAAATCCTCCTGCCAAATTCTTCCATTGAAGTTCTAACCCCTAATGTGGCTATATTTGAAAATGGGAGCATCTGAGAAACTACTCAAGGTTAAATGAGCTTATAAGGGTGGAACCCTAATCTAAGAGGATTAGTGTGCTTGTAAGGAGAGCTCCCCACCCCTTCAGGCTGGATACACAACATAAGATCAGGTAAAAGTGAAAGTGTTAGTTACTCTCGTGTCCGACTGTTTGCTACCCCGTGGACCCCATGGTCTGTAGCCTGTCAGGCTCCTCTGTCCATGGGATTCTCCAGGCAAAAATAGTGGAGTGGGTTGCCACTTCCTTCTCCAGGGGATCTTCTTGACCCAAGAATTGAACCCGTTTCCTACATGGCAGGAAGATTCTTTACCATCTGAGCTACCAGGGAAACTGGCAAGTTCAGGTGAGAACACAGTGAAAAGGCTGTGTCTACAAGCCAGTAAGTTCTCACCAGAACCAGGTTGGCTGGAACTTTGATCTTGCACTTCTAACCTTCCAAAGTCTGAGAAAATAAATTTTTATAGTTTAACCCACCTATTTTGCGGTAGCCCTAGCTGAGTAATATATAATATCTGTCAGGTGAGTGTATGCTCCTCGGTTCTTGTCCCAACAATGATTTGGAGCAATGGACATTAAAGCCGTCTGCACATCACAGCTCTCGGGTTTTAGACAAACCATGTCATAGCTCTTAGACAAATCAGTGTTACAGCTCTATTTTATTTAGAAGATAGCAGGAGAATCCATCCTCGAAGAAGAGAAGAGAGTGGAGGAACACACCAGCGCATGGGGGGGGTGGGGCGGGTGAGGTGGGGGGGAGAGAGAGAGAGAGAGAGAGGGAGAGAGAGAGAGAGAGCACACTTGGCTCCTCATGTTTTCTTCCCCCTGGGCCTGCCCTATGCAAATTGGGCTCAACCAGGAGTGCTGTTCTACCTGAAGTCCTCACTCCGGTCCTCTGACATTTCTTTGACCTTCCTTTGTTCTATTTTCGCGGGCTTTTCCCTTCCTTGTCTTTTAGCCACTGCCATTTTGGACTCCTTTTCCCTATTCTAACTACCTAACATATCCATATGAGCAAAAGTCAACTCTGACTCTTAACATCACACCACAAACTCAAAAAACGGATTGTAGACCTAGTATAAAAGCTAAAACTAAAACCACGAGTACTAGAAAATATAGGAGAATGTCTTCATGTCCTTTGAGTAGGTAATGACTTTGTAGATAAGATCCAAAAAGTGCTAACTGTCGGGAGCCGCCAGGACGTGCCCGGGCCATGACAAGGTCACGGGATGAGAGAGGAACCTGCAAGGCAGCTCTTCCCCTCGAGGTTGTCCCGGGGGCCCAGTATGTCCATGCCCTCCTTCTGTCTTACTGTTGTTGGGCTTTCTATTAATTTTTGGAAATATAATATATAGTAATAAGGCCTCCCTGGAAGAGTCCAAGCCTTTTTGGAAATGCTCATTATTGCTCTGGCTCAGGGCATGATCGTAAACATCAAGTCAGAAAAGAAAAGGCCACATGTATAGTTTGGCTGCTTGCTTAAAAGATTATAATGTTCTAGAATAGAAAAGAGTAGAGGCATTTAGATTTAGAAGAAGATATACTGCTTCAGTTTACTTGCTCTTTGGTTGAGAGGGTTTTCATTATTGCTATTTCTTTGCTGCTATTTGTTCATTGTTTCCCTTTCTTTAAACAACATGGGATATTATGGGTATTTTTGTAGAAGTAGAAAATAGGGTACATAGGATTTCAATAGAAGATTTATATTAACCAGCTTCACTGCCATTATCTCACTATTAATAGAGGTGTTTTGCTTTTTTAGAGGTGTTTTTGCTGTTTAACAGTTAATCATTGCAAATTGAGATTTTGTGGTTTCAGGTAAAGAAAAATATCAAGGTTTTTCTCATGGTACTATTCTCAGAAATGTCAAACATGTTACTGTGACCCTTCCCATGTATTGTTTTATTGTCTAAAGAATTTACACTATACCTGAGATTTGTAGAACATTGTTTTGTTAGAATGAAAATGTTAGGCCATTGAGGCAAGAAGACTATGTACGGGACATTTAAGAATAAACCCTGTAATTGGAAACGTTCTAGATGAATGCATAGGGGGAAAACATGGGAAAGAAAAATATTGACAGAAGCACAAAACAATATCTGATGTAATAGGGGGTGACTTAAGGGGGAGGTAATGTTCATTCTATAAAAACTGAGCTATCATAAAAATAAAAAACAAGCTACCTCTTCTACGCAACCTTCTACGTGTGTCTGTCTTCTTCCTCGCCTATGCCATTCATCCCTTGGGTATTCCTGGTCCTGCTGGGGCTGGACCTCGGCAGCTAACCATTAAAAAAAAGATTGATAAATTGAACTTCCCCAAAATTAAGAACACTTATTCTTCAAAAGACACCATTAAGGAAATGAAAAGTCAAGTCAGAGACTAAAGAAAACATATAGATATATATATATATACAGATACATATAAATATATACAGGTATATACTAAGGAAAATATATATACAGAAAACATATATACAGATATGACAAAGGAATTGTATCTAAAATATGTATAGAATTCTTACAAATTAGTAAGGAGATAAAAATTAAAAAAGGACAAAACACTCAAACAGGCTTCAAAAAAGAAGATATATAAATAATTAACAGGCACATGAAAAGATGCTCACCATCATTAAGAACCAGGGAGATGCAAATTAAAATCTACATACCCACAGAAATTACTGCAACTAGAAAGGCTGACCAAGTGTTGGGGAGGACATCAAACGACTTGGATATTCATTTCCTCCTGGTCGGAGTGTAAAGTATTATAACAGTCCAATAATTTTCTTAAAAGTTAAATGCTTACCTATTTGATCCAGCGATTTCACTTCCAGCTTCTTTACCCAAGAGAAGAAAATAAAAAAGGTTACACAAAGAATTGTACACAATGTTCACATCATCTTTCTTCACCATAGCCTAAAACTATAAAATTAGCCTAAGTCCACCAAAGGATAAATTAATAAACAAGTTGTAACATAACCGTATAATGGAATTCCAGAAATAGAAAGAAATGAACCACTGATACACCTAATCATGTAGATCAATTTCACAAAGTAGTTGAGCAAAAAATGTGTTGATGAAAAATTAATCAGTTTATACAAGAAAGAATTGAAAATTTTTATTGCCCACAAATTTGAGGATTATAACCCAGGAAGCTCTGAGAACTGTTCTGCTCATTAGAAGATGAGACACGGTTCATATAAGTTTTTTGAGACAGAGGGCTGTACATTAAATGACAGTGTACATATTCCAGATTTAAGTCCCATTGTGATGGGTCCTGAAACCCTTTATAAAGATCAAGAAGGAATGTTATCTTTTAAGGAGTTGTCTTGTTGATACTAGGATTTGCAGTTTATGGTTGAACAGGTATTCCTGCCAATGGGGGAGGTTTGGTTCATGCATAATGTAAATACACAATTCACAATGTGAAGGGGGAGAGGTCAAAGGGCAGAAGTTTTTTAAAATTTATTTTTATATTCGGTTGCCCTGGATCTTTGTGGCTGAACATGGGCTACTCTCTAGTTGCAGCGAGCAGAATCTACTTTTCTCTGTGTTGCTCAGGTTTCTTACTGTGGTGGCTTCTCTTGTTGCAGAGCTGGGGCTGTAGGCACTTGGGCTTAGCCGCCCCAGGGCTTGTGGAATCTTCCTGGACCAGGGATTGAACCTGTGTCTCCTGCATTGGCAGGTGGATTCTTATCCACTGTACCACCAGAGAAGTCCCAGAGAAGAATTTTTGTATTTAAATTTTTCTTGTCTTGCCATAAATGTGAATTTTATTTCACAAAAGCAATCATCAAAGTTTGACACATTATATGATTCCTTTTGTATGAAATTATAGAAGAATCCAAGCTAATCTTTAGTGATAGAAACATTAGTGGTTGCCTAGGACTGGGAGTAGAATGACTGACTGCAAACAAACATGAAAATTTGGGGCGGTGATGACAAGCTTAAATATCTTGATTATGGAGTGATTACAAGGGTATATGTTTATGTGTTTTTTAAAAATGTATAACAGGAATAGGACACTAACCTAAATTGAACATTTATATTTTATAGTCTTTTTTTAATTGGAGTATAATTGCTTTACAATGTTGTGATAGTTTCTGCTGGACAACGAAGTGGATCAGCTATATGTATACATATATCCCTCCCTCTTGGATCTCCTGCAGTCCTCACCCCATCCCACCATTCCAGGTCATCACAGAGCGCCAATCGGAGCTGCCCATGCTGTAACAGCAGGTTCCCACTGGCTATCTGTGTTACACATGCTGGTGTATTTCTTTCAAGCCTACTCCCAATTCATCCCATTGTCCCCTTCCTCCCCTGTGTCCACATGTCCGTTCTCTACATCGGCATCTCTATTCCTGCCCTGCAAATATGTTCATCTGTACCATTTTTCTAGATTCTACATATATGAGCTAATATGCAATACCTGTTTTTCTCTGGTAGCTCTGGAGGTAAAGAATGCTCCTGCAACATGGGAGACCTGGGTTCAATCCCTGGGTTGGGAAGATCCCCTCGAGAAAGAATGGCAACCCACTCCAGTATTCTCATTTAGGAAATCTCACAGAGAGCCTAGCGGGCTAGAGTTTATAGGTTCCCAAAGAGTCGGACACGACTGAGCGACTAACACATCTGTTTTTCTGACTTACTTCACTCTGTATGACAGACTCTAGGTCCATCCACAGCTCTACAAGTGACCCAGTTTCATTCCTTACATTTTTTTTGTTTTTAGAATTTATTTATTTATTTAGATTTTTGGCTGTGCTGTATCTTCATTGCTGTGAGGGCGTTTCTCTAATTGTGGTGGGCAGGGGCTTCTCATTTCGATGGCTTTTGTTGTATGGCACAGGCTCTATGGCTTGTTAGCTCAGTAGTTGTGGCTCCCGGGTTCTAGAGCACAGGCTTCAATAGCTGTAGCTTAGGGGCATGTGGGATCTTGCAGGATCAGGGATGGAACCTATGTCTCCTGCATCGGCAAATGGATTCATTACCACTGAACCACCAGGGAAGACCTCTGCCTGCCTTTTATAAAAGTCTCTGGACTTCCCTAGGGGTCCACTGGTTAAGATTCTGTATTTTCACTGCAGCGGCTGTGGGTTCAATCTCTGGTCAGGGAAGTTCAGCATGCCAAGAAGTGCAGCCAGAAAAATAAATAAATAAAAGTCTTTAAGACTAGATTGAGACCAGTTGTATAATTCAGGATGATCTTACCGCAAGATTCTTACCTTAGTCAGTCTGCAAAGTTTACTGTGCTACTGTAAGGTTACATATGTATACGCTCCAGGGATCAGTTCAGTTCAGTTGCTCAGTTGTGTCCAATTCTTTGTGACCCCATGGACTTGGCTCCTGAAGGACCTTTATTTATGATGTGGCACTTCTGTCCCTTCTTCAAAACTATCACCTGCCACTCCAAACATCTGCTTCATCTTGTCCAGCTCCAGCTTGATTTTGCGATTAAGAAAATCTTATGTTTTTTTTTTTTTTATTAGTTGGAGGCTAATTACTTCACAACATTTCAGTGGGTTTTGTCATACATTGATATGAATCAGCCATAGAGTTACATTTATTCCCCATCCCATCCCCCCTCCCACCTCCCTCTCCACCCGATTCCTCTGGGTCTTCCCAGTGCACCAGTGAAAATCTTATGTTTAGAGTTTAGGTGTAGGGTTCATAGAATTTGAGACTTAACGTACAGGGGCTGTAGTTGTGAGACCCTGTGTTGTGCTTAATTGCTCAGTCATGTCTGACCCTTCCATCCCATGAACCTGCCAGGCTCCTCTGTCCATGGGGATTCTCCAGGCAAGAATACTGGAGAGGGTTGTCATGCCCTCCTCCAGGGGATCTTCCCAACCCAGGGATTGAATCCAGGTCTCCCACATTTCAGACTGATTTTTTTTACTGTCTATGCCACCAGGGAAGCTCTAGAGGGAGCCTTAGGTCTTAAGGGTGACCTCAGTTCTGGGAGTGTGTTTGCTCAAACCCAGAGGAGCTGAACTCAGAATTCAGGCAACAGGAGTCAATGGCAATAGGGAGTATAGTAGTCATTTCTTCAAGGCAGATAAGGAAGCGGAAGTGGACAGGGCCATACACTTAATCTTAGCTTCATGAAGCAAAAGAAATCACCTGAAACTTGTACTGTATAATAATTCCCTGACTCAGAGACCAAAGTTCTTTTGATTTTGCATCTATAATGCCCCACCCCTTTCCAAGAGAATCTGAGGTGAAGAGCAAAATAAGAGGAAGTTAGAAATTAATGAATAATGGCAGAAGGGCAAGGCCTCACTGTTTCACCAGGTAACAATGAAAACCTTCAGGTCACAGAACCAGGCCAATTCGCTCTTCCCTTTCTTCTTCCTCTCTTCTCTCCAATAAACAGCAATGTGCCAGTCTTCTTTAACTTTAAAGGGAGATATCCCTACATCCATTCTCAGTGAATTAGGCTACAAGATTAATTATCTGCATCATAAGCTTTCTTATCAACCCCCACCAACTGCCCTCTTCATCTGCTACCTGTCTGTACAGTCTGTTGTTGTTCAGTCACTAAGTTGTGTCCAACTCTTTGTGACCCCATGGACTGCAGCACTCCAGGCTTTCCTATCCTTCACCATCTCCCAGAGTTTGTCCATTGAGTTGGTGATGCTATCTAACCATCTCATCCTCTGCCATCCCCTTTTCCTTTTGCCTTCGATCTTTCCCAGCATCAGAGTCTTTTCCAATGAGTCGGCTCTTCGAATCAGGTGGCCAAAGTATTGGAACTTCAGCTTCAGCAACAGTCAGAGTTGGCTTCTTTTAGGATTGACTAGTTTGATCTCTGTACGGTCTAGATACCTAGTATCTGCCTGAGACTCAGGAATGAGTCATCCTCTGATTAAACAGGTGGCAGTGGTCACACCTGCAGAAACTATGTTGGGGCAGGTTGCTGGGCAGCGGCAATTAGCACAATATAACTCCAGAGGAAAAAGTCCAGACACAGAGCACCATGGCTTCTGACAGAGGTAAATGGTCGGGGGGCCTGAAATCTCCATATTCTTGAAAAGCTCCAAAACTCTGTGTGTGCTTGCTTATATGTGTGTGCATATGTGTCCTGTTCATGCTTGTATTCATGAGCATTTTCCAACTTTCCTATTTATTAATATTTTCATATTATTCTTAAACAGGAGTTCTTCTTATTGGTGGTGGTGTGATTATTAATACCACCTGTTCATACCATAAATGATTTTAATCAGATGATACTAAAGCAATGCTTGTTTCACCATAATAAAAAACTTAAGTTAAAAAATACAACTACTAGATGAAAATTTAAGATAGCAGCTGAAGTTCTAGCACCAGGGCATGTTAATGGATTATTTAAGGTTCTGTTACTTAGTGTTAGAAAAATTCGTGGGGAAGGAAGAATACCAGGTTGTGGAAGGAAATGATTTTCAGATGAGGTGGGTTTTGAACTTGGTCTTGAAAGGGCAGAATTTTGGTTGGCAAAGAGGAGGAGATTCCTGTTTGACTGACACCAGGAGTTTAAGGGAATTTTCTGAAGATTGTGTGTGGAATATAATGAATGAATTGATCAGGCTACAGAAGAGTTTTTGGAAGCAATCAGCAATGTGATTAGAAAGTAAATTTGCTTCTTTTTTTTAATTGGACTATAGTTGCTTTACAACGTTGTATTAGTTTCAGGTATACAGCAAAGTGAAGCAGTTATATATATACATGTATGCACTCCTTTTAGATTTTTTTCCCATATAGGTCATTACAGAGCATTGAGTAGAGTTCCCTGTGCTATATAGTGTAGGTTCTTATTATCTATTTTATATACAGTAATGTGTCAATTCCAGTCTCCCAAATTTATCCCTCTCTCCATCCCCAAAAACAAATTTGAAGACATATTGTTGAGAGTCTTGAATGCTCAGCTAAGAAAATTCAGGTTGATATTTTATTTTAGATTTCTTTTCTTTTCCATTATGGTTTTTGATAGTTTACTGTGTATTTTTCTTTTAATAAGACAAAATATTTGGAGAATTTGTGAATAGCATGTGTGTGTGTTCAGTTGTGTCTGAGTTTGCAGCCCCATGGACTGTAACCCACCAGGCTCTTCTTTCCATGGGATTTCTCAGGCAAGAATAAGGGAGTGGGTTGCCATTTCCTCCTCCAGGGGATCTTCATGACCTGGGGATCAAACCCGAGTCTCCTGTGGTTCCTACATCAGCAGGCGGATTCTTTACCACTGAGCCACCTGGGAAGCCCTGTGAATAACATGGAGATGTCTTAAACAGTGCTTTAGATGCATTTACTTGGCACTTGATGCCTTTTTGTGTGTGTTGACTTTTGCTTTTGGCCACACCGGGCAGTATGCCAGATCTTAGGTTTGAAAGCAGAGATTGCACTCCTGCCCCTGCAGTGCAAGCAGGGAGTTTTAACCACTGGTCCACCAGGGAAATCCCGAGAGAGCATCCTCCAGCTGCATTTTCTGATATGATTTGTGGGTTTAGAAGAATACAGCCTTTATTCTTAGCGGTTCGATTTGTACATATGGGTGTTGCTTGACGTGATCATCTCTTGGTCAACAGGTCCTCCAGCGGGAGATCCCACATTGAGGTAAGAATTCTACTATCATAGTACACATTTAACTCAACCCAAAATAAATGAGCATGTAGGAGCGGGAGGACTACAATTTCCTTATTGTTCCTTTCCTCTTTTCTGATGCGCCCATTCTTTGTTTTTGCAACTCCACTCCTTATGCTTATTATTTCTTCTTGTGTCTTCCCTCCTATGTCTTTGGGTTTCAGTTGAAAAAAACTATCTTCCAGCTTTCTTTTGTTATTCTCTTTCTATTGTTTTTCTCTCTTTAAATCACAAGTTTTCATAGAAATTAGTGAAAAGTTCAGAAAACTGGTTTGTCACTTGCATCTTCCTATTTTAAACACTATGCCCATTTTCTAGACTTTTTTTTTTTTTTTAAATTTTACCATGCCACATGGTTTGGGAGATTTTAGTTTCCCAATCAAGGATTGAACCCAGGTCCCCCAGCAATGGAAGAGTGGAGTCCTAACCACTGGACTCCCTAGACCTATTTAAAAATTGCATTTATATTTAATTGATTGATGATTGCTTTACAATATTGGTTTCATTTCTGCCATACATCAACGTGAATTAGCCATAGAGGTACATGTGTCCTTTCCCTCCTGACCCTCCCTCCTGCCTCCCACCCCATCCCACTCCTCTAGGTTGTTAAAGTGCTCTGGTTTGAGTTCCCTGAGTCATAGAGCAAATTCCCATTGCCTATCTATTTTACTTATGATAGTATATACGCTTCCATGCTACTCTCACCATTCATCTCATCCTCTCCTTCCTCCCCGCTGCCCTCATCTGTAAGTCTAGAACAGAGAGATTTGTCAGGGAACATATTATCTCTTGATGGGTGGGAGGGTTGCTCTATAAAATAAATTAAGTGATCCTTTAGGAATGAGTGGAGAATATGAGAATGTAATAAACTTATGACTCAAGCATATAGCAGAGTCCTTGGCATAATTCTGAGTTTTCCCTGAGTCATAACTTTGACCCACAGAGAGTGTTATGTCTAAAGATGCCCTCGACCAGGTTGGATGCGTGAGACAAGTGCTCGGGGCTGGTGCACTGGGATGACCCAGAGGGATGGGATGGGGAGGGAGGTGGGTGGGGGGTTCAGGATGGGGAACACGTGTAAATCCATGGCTGATTCATGTCAGTGTATGGCAAAAACCACTACAATATTGTAAAGTAATTAGCTTCCAACTAATAAAAATAACTGGGGAAAAAAAAATAAAGATGCCCTCAAGAGAAATTTGAATTTCTTTCTTGTGAGGAATTAGTATACATATAATTGAATGTGGAAGAATCCTGAGGCTAAATGACTTTCTTCGCAGAGTTGGTAATAGACTTCTGTTGGCAATTTGAGGACTCCACACCTGAAAAAGAAAAAAAAATCTATTCCATTGAGGAATAATGAAGATTGAGTGAGACAGGTCATCTCTAAGTCTGAGACAGAAAGTTCAGAGGGACTTCCCTGGCAGTCCAGTGGTTAGGACTCAGAGCTTTCACTGCCGAGGGCCCAGGTTCAATCCCTAGCTGTGGGAACTAAGATTCTTCAAGCTGTGAGGCCAAAATAAATAAGATTAGAATATAGTAAGAAAACTTTAAAAGAGAAACAAAGACATATTTACACCTGAATTCAAGACTACCAAGCCATGGTATAGAGAGTGGTAACCCAATAACACGAGTTGGAAAAAAATCTCTTCCCTGTTTGTGAGAGAAACTCTGATAATCCAAACAGAACTCCCCAGATAACTTTGAGATATAGAATAGAAAAAAAATTCCTGAGATGTCATGTTTTAGGTTTGCCTGATAGAAAAGGAGAAGAAATTATTTCTGTTGTTCAGTCGCTAAGTCATGTCGGAATCTTTGCGACCCCACGGACGACAGCGCGCCAGGCTTCCCTGTCCTTCACTCTCTCCCAGAGTTTGCTCAGATTTGTTTCCATTGAGTTGATGATGCTATCTAACCATCTCATCCTCTGCCACCCTCTTCTCCTTTTGCCTTCCCTCAAATGATGACATGACGACATGGGGTGGGTGGGTGGGGGTGCTTTTTATATTTCAGGAGAAGAATTGAGCCCTGGGAATTTGAATTCTCCTTTGACCCCAGAAAATTCTGTAAAGAGGCCTGTCTGCTCTACGAAATCCAGTGGGGCAACAGCCGGGACGTCTGGCGACACTCGGGCAAAAACACCACCAAGCATGTTGAACGCAATTTTATAGAAAAAATTGCTTCAGAAAGATATTTTTGCCCATCCATCAGCTGCTCCATCTTCTGGTACTTGTCCTGGAGTCCCTGCTGGGAATGCTCCAAGGCCATTAGAGAATTTTTGAATCAGCATCCCAATGTGACCCTAGTTATTTACGTAGCACGGCTTTTCCAGCACATGGATCCACAAAACCGGCAAGGACTCAAAGACCTGTTTCACAGCGGTGTGACTATCCAGGTCATGAGAGCCCCAGGTGAAAACAACAAGCCAAGAATCTTAGGTGTTTATGAGAGGTTGTGGTGGTGGTGGTATGTTTCTAGGCCAGGAGACTGGATTATCCCAGACGGGAAGTCTCTGAAGTGAAAGCCCAAAATAGAGTAAAAGCCCACTTTTGAAATTCATAGCAAAGAAAGCATCAAAGAGATGGCTTTTTCCTGGCTCCTGTCTTATTTACTTTATTAATTAATTTATTTATTTTTGGCTGTGCTGGGTCTTCATCACTGTATGGGCTCTTCTCTACTTGTGGTGCTCTGGCTTCTCATTGTGGAGGCTTCTCTTGTTGCTGAGTGAGGTCTCTAGGGTGCTCAGCCTTCAGTAGTTGTGGCTCCTGGCCTCTAGAGCGCAGACTCAACAGTTGTGGCTTTCAGCTCAGGGACTGAACCATATCTCCTGCATTGGCAAGCGGATTCTTTACCACTGAGCCACCAGCAAAGCCCCCTCTCTACCATCTTAATTGCTGAGCTCCTTTTGGGAAACTTCCCTGGTAGCTCAAAAGGTAAAGGATCTGTCTGCAAAGCAGGAGACCCAGGTTCTATCCCTGAGTCAGGAAGATCCCCTGGAGAAGGGACTGGGCACCCACTCCAGTTCCTTTTAGGGATGCTGAAAGAGTCTAGTCCTTCTCCAGCAGGAAACAGGCCAGAGGGATTTATACATGATATATTTTTAGGTTGGATTCAACTTTCTGTTGTATGTGTTGCATGAACCAAGATTTGTGTTTCCTTAGAGTATGGTCACTGCTGGAAGAATTTTGTCAACTACCCCCGTGGGAAAGAAGCTCACTGGCCAAGATACCCCCCTCTGTGGATAAACTTGTATGCATTGGAACTCTACTGCATCATTTCAGTAAGTTACTGCAATGGAATGATTTTGATACAAAAGGAGCATCTTTCTTCAGAGTTCTCTCCTGATTATTTTAATATGTGCTCTTCTCACCATCACTTTGCCATTTATATTGTGATTTAGTTATTGACTTATCCTTTAAAATGTGAGAGCAAGATAATCTCTTTGTGGCAAATAAGAGGGAAAAAGGAATGGATAAACTGATCTAAGATATAGGTGATGGTCAACTCTTTTGTGATCCCATGTACTGTAGCCCGCCATGTTCCTCTGTCCATGGGATTTCCCAAGCAAGAATACTGGAGTTGGTTGCCATATCCATCTCCAGAAGATCTTCCCAACCCAGGGATCAAACCTGCATTCCCTGCCTGGCAAGCAGATTTTTCACTACTGAGCCACCGGGAAAGCTCAAGATATAGGTGGGTTCCATAATTAGGTTTAATCATCATCATCACTGTTGTTACAAAACATACTAGTTACACTGAATTGCAGATATCTTTATTTTCCTTTCTGATGTGTGTCATCTTACTGAAAGAATGTAGGTGACCCATTTGTATTCTCTTGCAAGTAGTTCAGTGGTTTTCCAAATGATATTTTAAAATGTTCCTGGCGTTAAGATAACTATTATTCTAACCTATTTTTTATTTCAGGGTCTCCCTCCCTGCTTACAGATTTCAAGAAGATATCAGAATCAGCTCATAGAGTTCAGACTTATTCTTCAAAATTGTCATTACCAAATGATTCCACCCTATATCCTTTTAGCGACGGGGATGATACAACTTCCTATGATTTGGAGATGAATAGAATGGATTCTTGTGTGCATACTGTTTCATGAATAGGCACTGATGACCCACTAAAGAGTAAGCACCATTAGAATTGAGATGTTTTTAGATATTTTTGTATATTTCTATACACTAATGGCAAATCATCTGGAAAAGAATTAAAGGAAACAATTCCATTTACAATAAACATCAAAAACAATAAAATACTTAGGAATTAATTTAACCAAGGATGTGAAAGATCTGTACATGGAAATATATAAGACATTGATGAAACAGATTGAAGAAGACACAAATAAATGGAAAGATATCCCATGGTCATGGATTGGAAGAGTTAATATTGTTAAAAAACATCTCTACTACACAAAGCCATCTATAAATTCAATGCAATCCCTATCAAGATTCTAAAGGCATTTTTACAGAAATTTTTTAAAAATCCTAAATTTTGCATGGAACAACAAAAGGGCCTGAGGGCCAAAGCAATCCTTATATACCTGAAGGAAATGAAATCACTTCCATGTTCCTTGTGGCATTGTTTACAATAGCTAAGACACAAAAGTAGTCTAAGTATACACCAGCAGATGAGTGGATAAAGAAGATGTGGTATATTGTGGTATGTATATACACAATGGAATGTTACCTAGCCATGAAAAAGATGAAATCCTGCCCTTTGCAGCAACATAGATGAAACTTGAAGGCATTTTGCTATTTACAATAAGTCAGACAAAGACAGCTACTGTATGATCTCACTAATGTGTGGACTCTAGAAAAACTGAACTCATAGAAAGAGAGCAGGTTAGTGGTTACCAGGGGCAGAAGTGAAAGTTGTTAGAGAGTACAAATTTTCAGTTTTTTTTTTTCTTCTGAGCCTAGTGGCTTGTGGATCTAAGTTCCCTGACATGGGATGGAACCCAGGCCTTCGGCAGTGAAAGCACAGAGTTCTAACCACCAGGGAATTCCTGGGCAAACCTTCAGTTTTGAGACTAATAAATTCTGGGAAGGTAAGATATAGCATGATGATTATAGTTTATACTGTATTGTGTACCTGAAATTTTCTTTCTTTTTTTTTTTTTTCTGAAATTTTCTAAGAGTAGATCTTAAAAGTTCTTATCGCACACAAAGAAGTATAACTATGTGAGGTGATGGATGTGTAAACTTAGTTAATTTGGTAATCATTTTGCAACATATATCAAGTCATTACACTGTACACCTTAAATTTATGCAATGTTATGTATCAATTATGTTCAATAATACAGGGGGAAAGATTTTTAAAAACAAAATATAGAAGTTCATTTCAGAAAAAATATTTTATTTTTGCTTATTTATTTATTTGGATGTGCCGAGTCTTCTTTGCAGCATGTGAGATGTTTGATTGTGGCATGTGAACTTTGAGTCGTGACATATGAAATCTAGTTCCCTGACCAGGGACAGAACCTGGGCCCCTCCTTTGGAAGCGTGGAGTCTGCACCACTAGACCATCAGGGAAGTCCCTATAGAGATTTTCACAAGCAGCAGTATCACAGATAGTATCATCTACTGCTGTATCACAAATTACCCCACTACTTTGCAGGCTTAAAATAACAGTGATAATTTATGATGTCACCATTTCTCTGGGTCAGGTATTCAGGAGTCACTTGTGTGTTGGTGGCTCAGGATATCTCATGAGGTTGCAGCCAAGATGTCAGCTTGCAGTCATCTCTAGACATGACTGAGGCCACAGAATGTGCTTCCCAGGGGGCACACACGTGGCTGCAAGTGGGCACCTGTGGGTGGTGGGAGGTCTCAGCTTCTCACGTGCAGGTCTCTCCATGGGCTTCCCCGGTGGCTCTGTGGTAAAGAACCCACCTGCCAGTGCAGGAGACGCAGATTTGATCCCCGGGTCAGGAAGATCTCTTGGAGAAGGAAATGGCAACCCACTCCAATATTCTTGCCTGGAGAAGCCCGTAGACAGAGGAGCCTGCCAGGCTACAGTCCATGGGGTTTCAAAGGAGTCAGACAGGACTTAGCAACTAAACAACAGCAGGTATCTCCACAACGCTACTTAAATGTTCTCGTGACACGGTGGCTGGCTTCCTACAGAGCAAGTGGCCTAAGATGGACCAAAGAGGAAATTGCCGAGTCTTGGAGTCATATAGTATTTCTTCTGCAGTGTTCTTGGATCACACTGGCTAGCCATGATTCACTGGTGGAGGGGGTGGGGCATACCAGGACCTGAATCCCAGGAAATGAGACTCAAGAGAGGCCATCTTGAATTTGACATGTAGGGACTTCAGCTGTGACCTTAAGCTAGATAATGACATGGAGCCAATTTCTGAGAAGATGCTAAAGGGAAACAAAGGACAACCTAGCATCTGCACATTGTTGCTGTTGTTTAGTCGCTAAGTCATAGAAAGGGGTTATTTCTCACTCACTTTGCAGTCTAATGTCACTTGGGTAAATGTTTCTCCCTGCAGTAACTCAGGGGCCTTGGTTCCTTTCGTCTGGTGACTGTACCATCTCCTGTGGCCTTGGAGTCCTCTGTTGAGTTCACTACATCAACTGGCTCATAGGAGGTGGGGGTCCGGGGGGAGCACACAGCGAAGGAAAGCATTATGCAGTATGAAAGGTCTTTCTCAGAATCAAGGACTGGAGATGGCAAATGTCACTTCTGACCTTTGCAAAGGTCACTGAGCAAAGATCAGACCTGTGGCCCCACCTAGCTCTAAGGATGGCTAAGAGACAAGTCCAGCCATGTGCCAAGGAAGAAGAGGAAGTGGTGAACACATGATGTGCTTGCATAACAAGCACGCTAGGAAACAGAAACCTTTTGCAGTTGGCTAGGGTCAGACAGGCAATACCATGGCAGAAATGAAACTAAAGAGAAATGTGCTCTTCTTTTTTTTTTTTTTCCAAAGAATGCACGGTGTGCCAGTAAGCAGTAAGCAACATAGGATCACTTTCCATAATAGGGTCAGACTCGTTCAGTCATTTGCTTGGCTTGCCTTCCTGGGTTGGCATGGGGATAAGGCCGTCTCTTTTGGGGGCATAGATCGGGTAGCATCCTATCAGATGTCTGTTTGAAGACTGTCAATGCATTTTTAAAAACTGCCATGAAAAACAGCATTTATTCATTCTTATAAAAATGGGAGGGAAAAAATGGGATATTAGGGGGGAAAAAACTCTCAAAGATACAATAGAGGCAGTTTCTCACATGAACTGATCTATTTCCTTTTATTATACAGGAAGAATAGTGCAAATCATTAATTTTTTGGAAAGACTCATTTGTTTTGGTTCTCTGGAGGCTGAGAGCCAAGATTTTTCACTTTTCTGGCTTTTTTACTTTTTTTTTGGCCTTGCTGCTCGGTTTGTGGGATCTTAGTTCTCCAACCAGGGATTGAATCCGTGTACCCTGCAGTAGAAGAGTGGAAGTTCAGAGGCCTGACTGCTGGACTGCCAGGCAATTCCCAAGTCAAATTTTATTTATTACATCTGTTGCTTTGTCTCATATATTGAACATATTCCTCCAAGCTCCTCATGCCAGTCCCTTACCTCCTGTCACTTTATTCTCCATTTAAATATTTTTACTAATTTGACTATTAAATTTATGATCTGGGAAGTCATAAAAATGTGAATGATAAGCATCCTAAGAACTATGTCATAAAGTTATGGAATAATATGGGAAGGACCTAAAATTTGAAATAAAGAAATAACATTAAATAATTACTATATTTATGATTACCTATTTTTAGAAGGCATGCCTATGATTACCGTTCTAGAAGAAGGATCAATCTCTCTTGACCCTTGACTAATCTCTGAGGTAGATATAAATTTTGTCAATCTCCAAACTTCTCTTTTTTTTAACTTTTTATTTGGATTTAGTTCAGTTCAGTCGCTTAGTCGTGTCCGACTCTTTATAACCCCATGGACTGCAGCACGCCAGGCTTCCCTATCCATCACCTACTCCCAGAGCCTGCTCAAATTCATGTCCATCGAGTTGATGATGCCATCCAACCATCTCATGCTTTGTATTATTCGTATTGGGGTATAGCAAATTAACAATGTTGTGATAGTTTCAGGTGAACGGCAAAGGGACTCAGCCATACACATACATGTGTCCACTCTCCCCTAAACTCCCCACCCATCCAGGCTTCACATAACATTGAACAGGGTTCCCAGTTGCTATCCAGTAGGTCCTTGTTGGTTATCCATTTTATATATAGCAGTGTGTACAGGGAACCATAAGTGTGTTCTCTAACTCTGCGCGTTTCTTTCTGTTTTGTAAGTAAGTTCATTTCTATCATTTCTTTTTAGATTCCACATATATGAGATATGATATTTCTCCTTCTCTGTCTGACTTGAAACTTTGCTCTTGCCAAAATATTTCTGATGCTTTTTCTTTCTGTTTTTCTGAGCCTTCTCACATCCACGACTCTCATCAAAAAATTATCTCTGTATAATACCATTCCACAGTTCATTTTTGTTTTTTAACATTAATGTTAAGCATTTTTTTTTTTTTTGACTGGGCTGGGTCTTCATTGTGGCATAGGGGCTCTCTAGTTGTGGTATGTGGATTTAGTTGTGCTGCGGCCTGTGGGATCTTAGTACCCCAACCAGGGACTGCACCCATGTCCCTGCATTGAAACACAGATTCTTAACTATTGGATCACCAGGGAAATCCTCATCTCACAGTTCTGCTTCATACTGAATCTACTTAATTTGCCTCATCTACCTTCATATCACCAGTGCCTAGGTTAGTGACTGAGAGGACCTGTCTATCTACAGCAGTAACTTAATTATAAAAAAATTAATTATTTGTAATTATTAGAGGCTATTGAGAGAGTACAAAGAACATTGTTTTTGTCAGAAAACCAAAAATGTTTGTAGCTCTATCACTTAAACACTGTAACTTCAAATGCATATATTAACTTATCTGAGCCTTAAATTTACTCATCTATAAAATCTGAATTGGGATGGGGTGGGAGGTGGGAAGGAGGCACGAGGGAGGGAAAATATGTATACTTGTGGCTGATCCATGTTGCTGTATGGAAGAAACCAACATAAGACTGTAATTATCTTTTAATTAAAAATAAATAAATTAAAAAAAAATCTACAGTGGTAGTGTTAGTCACTCAGTAGTATCTGATTCTTTGCGACCCCATGGACTGTAGCCTGCCGGGCTCCTCTGTCCATGGGGTTCTCCAGACAAGAATACTGGAGTGGGTTGCTATTCCCTTCTCCAGAGGATCTTCCCAACCCAGGGATCGAACCCTGGTCTCCTGCACTGCAGATTCTTTACCATCTGAGCTATAGGGAAGTCCCCCCAAAATAATCTATAATAAAAACCTAAAAAAGGAAGAATAAAAAATCTGGATGATTATGGCTTAAGGAAACTGAAAACTGAAGCCAAAAACTTCTTTTTCTCTTGATTGTATTAGTTACTTTTTGGTATATAACAAATCACCTAGCCCCAAACCCTAGTGGCTTATTCAAAACACATTTATTATCTCACAGTTTCTGTGTCAGGAATTTAGGAGTGGCTTAGCAAAGTGGTTCTTGCCCTGAGTGTTTCATGTGATTTCAGTCACATGAGGGGCTTCAGAGAGGCTCTGCTCACCTAAAGGTTGGACTGGGGCTGAAGGACCTGCTTCCACGATGGCGCCCTCACGTGGCTGTTGGCTGGAGGCCTCAGTTCCTCGCCATGTTGGACTTTTCATGGGTTATCTTTGTGTCATCATAACGTGGTAGCAGATTGCAGTATGGATATAAGATGTTTGCTTAAACATTCATGAAACTTCTCTAAAAGAATATACTCAGGCTTTAAAAAAAATTCAGTTTCCTGTTGGAGAGCAAGTGGGTTGCTAGAGAAAGTGCAGACTTAACACTGACTAATCTTTGGTTTCTTTGAGCTTCCTTTTCCTCTGCTTGTCCCTTAAATGATGGTATTCTCCAGGTCATATCTGTGGACTTTTTCCTCAATTCATTTTATATATATATAACCTTTATAATGATATAAAATTATATGTATAATTTTTAAAAAGAATTCTAATCTGTACCTCTATATTCCACTATCATCTTTTTGTTGACATCTTCTAAATCTACTTCTTTAGTTAGGCCTCTCTCCTAAGATAATTCCCAGCAAAACATCTGTACTCACATAGGTATAAAAAAATCAAACTCAATTTTTTGAAAAGTAAATATTCTTTATTCTGTAAAATAACTCCACTGTCTACTTGGTCTCTCAAAGCAAAAACCTGAACCTAGAAATGGTTGTACTGAGTGAAGTAAGCCAGTCAGAGAAGGACAAATATTGTATATCCCTTATATGTGGAATAAAAAAAAAAACAGTGCAAATGAACTTATTTACAAAACAGAAATAGAGTTGTTACAGATGTAGAAAACAATCTTAAGGTTGCCAGGGAGGAAATGAGGGGAGGGATAAATTGGGAGATTGAGATTGTCATATACACGCTGCTGTATATAAAATAGATAACTAAGAAGGATCTACTATATAACACACAGGGAACTCTAGTCAATACTCTGTAATGACCTATATAGGAAAAGAATCAAAAAAGACTGATTTTATGTGTATGTATAACTGATTCACTGTGCTGTATAGCCGAAAGTAATACAACATTGTAAATAAATTATATGCCAATAATAATTTTAAAACATATTAAGAAAAAAAAAAAACTGAGATGTCTAGAAATTTTTTCTCACCCTGCCTTCCCTCCACTGCAGAATGGTCAAGATAGGCAGTAGGCTAAGGTGGTAGAAAGAAATTTGTGTATGCAAGAGTAATTAAGATGTAAAACTAGGGATGATTGGACATGTTGCAAAAGAAGGAGTTGTCCTATTGTGCAACTGAAATATTAGTGCAATCAGAGTGTTGTTCACTGACATTAAGCACATGATGAGTATTGTTTGATATATCATTAAATAAATACTTTTTGGCCCTCAGCATGCTGGATCTTAGCTCCCTGATCAGGGATGAAACCTTTGCCACCTGCCATGGAAGTGAGAAGTCCAAACTACGGGACCACCAGGAAACTCCCCAAAAGTACTTTCTAAGCCTACAATTGCTAAGTTGCATTCTGTGGTGACTAGATTCTCTTAAAGATTCATTATGGACATTCATTTTTAAAACACACATTGGGAACCTTTCAGAGATTCTGTGCAGAATTTCCCAGCTTCTTAAGAAGCAAACTTTAAAAAGACACATATTTGAAACTCATGTAAAAATAGAGTTCCATGAAACACACTTTGAGAAATGGAGAACATCTGTAAGGAAACTGAAAAACCTAGGAAGGAAACCCACTTCTGCAGAAATGTTACAGATTTGAAATATTAACAAAACTGCAAATGTTTGACAGGTGGCAGGTCTCTCATAGGTGCAAAAATTCTGCCCAAGCAAACTTTGAAAAATCAGGTGAAGCTAGACAAGGCTGAATCAATAAATCCTTACTCATTGTCCACGTTTTATGGTAATCAGGAAATTAGCCAACGATTTGAGTGGCTGGGATAAAGTCTGTTTAATAGATAAAGTGGGTTAGGCGCCAAGTCAGGTCTGACTCTTTGCTATCCCATGGACTGTAGACCACCAGGCTCCTCTGTTCATGGGATTTCCCTGGCAAGAAGACTGGAGTGGGTTGCCATTTCCTTCTCCAGGGATCTTCCCAACCCAGGGATTGAACCTGCATCTCCTGCATTGGCAGGTGGATTCTTCACCACTGAGCCACCAGGGAAGTCAATAGATATAGATTCTCATTCTAACTATTCTCCCTCTAGTTTTGACAGTTATCCTGGTCATCAACAGATTAGGGAAACTTTAAGGTAATTTCAGCACTCGGAAAAGTAAAGTCCTACTAAATGCAATGAAGTGCATGGTGACTTGAGATAATGGGAAAATTGGGATTACAATTGTCCTACAGTATAGAAAAATATATATAATTACTGATGCCGAAAGCTCAGTCTCTGTACACAGATGATGTATCAAATATCGGATGCAGAGTTTTGGGTGAAGTAGGAAAGGATTGCTTGGGACTTCCCTGGTGGTCCAGTGGTTAAGACTCTGACCTTCTAATGCAGGGGGTGCAGGTTCGATCCCTGGTCAGGGAAATAAGGTCTGACGTGACTGCCGCGTGGTGCAGTTAAAAAAAAAAAAAGGTGACCTTTATTACTTTGTCAGACAAAGGTGGGGACACAGCGGGCTCCTACCTTTAAAAACTATGTGTCCCAACTTGGAGAGGTTATTGAGAAATTTTGTAACAATACTTCCCAAGGGTGGGGTCGCTGACAAGCTTAGAGTTTGTGTAGGATCTCAGGTGGTCTCCTAATCTTAATGAGCTTCCCCTTCCCTTTAGTCTTGCCTAGGGTGGTTTCTTGGCTGCTCCTCCCTTGATTAGCAGCTTGTTAGAATCTGCCCTTTGGAACTCAGGGAAGGTCATAGAGGTTGGAGTCTTGCCTACCAGAGATGAGGGAACCAACAAGAGAGGCCCCATACCTGACAGTCTCACAGAGTCCCACTCGGTTTCATTACCCAGTGCAATAAAAAAGTCTGAGTTTATAGATTTCCACGAGCTTCCCTGGTGGCTCAGACAGTGAAGAATCTGCCTGCAATGAGGGAGACCTAGGTTTGATCTCTGGGTCAGGAAGATCCCCTGGAGGAGGAAATGGCAACCCACTCCAATATTCTTGCCAGGAAAATCCTTTGGAGAGAGGAGCCTGGTGGGCTACATTCCAGGGGTCACAAAGAGTCAGACACGACTGAGCAGGCATGCACGCACTTGTGGTGGGGCACAGCCTCCTGGTTATGGTGGGCTTCAGTAGTTGTGGCTCCCAGGCTCTAGAGTTCAGGTCAGTGGTTGTGGTGCAGACAAGCTTAGTTGCTCCAGGTCATGTGGGATCTTCCCAGATCAGGGACAGAACCCATGTCTCCTGCAGTGACAGGAGAATTCTTTACCACTGAGCTACCAGGGAAGCCATGACCCATGCTTTTAAAATTCTTGAAGATAAAATGTTTCTCAGCTGACGTCTACAGTCAGCCAAGCTATCTAATATCAGTGGGAATAAAGACATTTTTGACATGCAAAGTATCCAAAAAAGTGATTTTCCATGCTCTCTCAGGAAGCCACCAGAGCATTTGCTACATCAAAATGAGGGACTAAACCATAAAAGGAGAATGCTTGGAATTCAGAACACAAGCAATTCAACACAGAAGAGAAGGGGAAAAAAATTCACAGGATGATAGTGAAGGGAGAGCCCAGGGCAACAGAAAGTAATGATCTAATTTGGAGAAGAGGGGTAAAAAGATCCAGAAGAAGGTATCCAGGAGAATGTATCCAAGGAAAAAAAATTCCAATTTTCTTACCTCCTTGCAAACATTGGATAATGAAAAAACACACTCATGTGTATCTTCCCTTTGTTCTCAACCTGCTTTTCTATTTTACTTTTGACACTAGAGGTGGGGGTTTTTGACACATCAAGTAACTCTCTAATTCTCAGTACTCACTACCAGGTATTCCACAAATCTAATTCACTTCTGATTCTATCTCATGTCAGAGCCCACTGGTTAAGGGCTCAGTCTCTTGAGACTGCCCCCACTTTAGAAGTCAATTGAAAGTCCAGGTTGGGCTTCCCTGCTGGTCCAGTGGTTAAGAATCCCCCTGTCAATGTAGTTCGATCCCTGATCGGAGAAGATCCCGCATGCCTCGGGGCAACTAAGCCTGCGCACCACAACTACTGAAGCTGGAGCGCCTAGAACCTGTGCTCCCCAACAAGAGAAACCATCGCAATGAGAAGCCTGAGCACTGCAGGAAAGAGAAGCCCCTGCTCAATGCAACTAGAAAAAGCCCAAGCACCGAAATGAAGACCCAGTCAAAAATAAATAAATCTTAAAGAAAAAAAAGAAGTCCAGATTGTTACCTGTGCTTCTTATAAACTGAGGATAACTGAGATTCCCTTGATTGACTCTTGGGGTTCCATTAATTTGCTAGAGTAGCAATTCACAGTATCCAGGAAGCCAATTGACTTACTAGATAACCGGCTTATTAACTAAGGATATTAAAGGAGACAAATGAACAGCCTGATGAAGAGATACACAGGGTGAGAACTGGAAAGGTCCTGAACTCAGAGGCTTCTGTTCTGGTGGAGTTTGGGGTGTGCCCACCCTCCTGGGATATGGTTACTTTCTGGCTCACCAATATGAAAGCTCTTGGAAACCCCTCTTTTTGAATTTTTATGAAGGCATCATTACATAGGCAGGATTGGCTAAATCATGGTCCATAGTGATTGAACTAAATTCTCTCCAGCTTCTTTCCCTCAAGGTCAGGGGCTGAATTGAAAGTTCCAGGCTTGTAGTCACATGGTTGATATTCCCGGAAGCAAGACTTCAGCTTTAAATGACCTAGGGGGATTCCAAAAGTCACATGATAAACATAACAATGAGCACCTTTATTGTGCTCCGAAACTTGGGAGTTTCTGAGGGTTTTAGGAGCTTTGTAACAAGAACAGAATGAGGACTAAATATATATTTCTTATTCTAAATCACTGTGTCACACTGGGTATGATCAATCTCTTAAACGTTTGACAGTCTGATGGATGAACAACAGTACTTAAATTTCTAATGCTTTTTTTAAATTTATTTTTTTTAACAATTTATTTTTATTTTATTCCCTGGTGGCTCAGACAGTAAGGTGTTTGCCTACAATGCGGGAGACCCGTGTTCAATTCTTGGGTCAGGAAGATCTACTGGAGAAGGAAATGGCAACCCACTCCAGTACTCTTGCCTGGAAAATCCCATGGATGGAGGAGCCCGGTAGGCTACAGTCCATGGGGTCGCACAGAGTCATACATGACTGAGTGATTTCACTTCACTTTATTTTATTTTGGCTGCTCTTGAGTTTTTGTCGCTGTTCAGGCTTTTCTCTAGTTTTGGTGAGTGGAGACTACTCTTCGTTGCAGTGTTCCGGCTTCTCACTGTGTTGGCTTCTCTTGTTGTGGAGCACAGTAGTTGTGTTGCACAGGCTTGGTTGCTCGGCAGCACGTAGAGTATTCTCAGACCAGGGATCCAACTCACGAACTTCTGAGTTGGCAGGCAAACTCTTATCCACTGTACCACCAGGGAAGTCCTAATTTCTAATTCTTTACTTTGCAATTTTCAGCATTTTGTGTGTGGGTGTTCATTGACTGTCGTCTGGTAATTGTGTTTTGTTGCTGGGGAGGAAGGAATTTCCCTGTATTCTTCTAGCTTCTTCAGGCTGGAAAAAGAATTACACTGACATGGGACAGATAACGGGAGAAAAAAAAAAGTTCAGTAACGTGAACATGGGAGCGTTAGTCACTAGGTCATGTCCGACTCTTTGTGACCCTATGGACTGTGGACCACCAGGCTTCTCTGTCCATGGAATTCTCCAAGCAAGAATACTGGAGTGGGTAGCCATTCCCTTCTCCAGGGGATCTTTCTGACCCAGGCATCAAATCAGGGTCTCAAGCATTGCACGCAGATTTGTTACCATCTGAGTCATCAGGGACACCCATATTCACAGGACAGATCCAGGAAGATGGAGTAACTCACCCAAGTGGCTGAAGCCCTAACTTTAAATACCATCTTTGGTTAAACACAAAAGAGGCTGGAAGTAGTGATTTGGGATCTCAAAGGGGAGGAAGGCAATTCACATGGAAATGGAAACTGAATGGTAAACAGATGTTTTTCTGGGCTGTGCATAGACAAGGGAACACCGAGTGTATTCTCATCTCTAGGACCTGCTCAGTCTTCCGCCACACCCTCAGCCCTTCCTTGCAGATATTTCTGGTAATAGCTCTATTCTGGGAATAGAAGCTATGTACATTTCTTAAGGCAGTTAGAGGAAAGGTCAAAGCTTTTTCTTGAGTCTTTTGGGCTTTGATTGCAGCTTGAACTAATCCACATGCCAATTTAGGACATGCTCTTCCACAATCCTTTGCCCTACGCCCCCCCCCCTTTTTTTCCCTATTGGTTTGTCTTCGCTCCTCTATTAATTTATGAGGAAGTTTTGCAGATTTCTGTTTCCTGGGAGGCTCAGACAGTAAAGAATCTGCCTGCAGTGAGGGAGACTCAGGTTCAATCTCTGGGTCACTAAGATCCCCTGGAGAAAGGAATGGCAACCCACCCCTGTATTCTTGCCTGGAGAAATTCATGCACAGAGGAGCCTGGTGGGCTACAGTCCTTGGAATCACAGAGTCGGACACGACTGAGACTAGCACTCTGTATTTTAGAGAAAACATCTGTATCACTCATTTGTGATTTTCCCGGTCTCTTGACTTTTTTGAAACTGAGCTGGACCGTGTGGGGCCTTCCTAGGTACAAAAACCCCTCTGTATCCCCCTGTTTCTTGTTTGTTAGAAAAAGGATATAGTCTCGGAGCTCTCCCCTGACTTTCAAAGACTAGATTTCAACAGTTACTAATTAGGAATTACTAATTACTTCTGAGAGAGTGCAGAAACTAAGGAAAAGCAGTCAAGAAGCAATAGTGCCTTCCCAGGTGACTTAGTGGTAAAGAATCCGCTTGCAACGTAGAAGACACTGGAGACTAAGGTTCGATCCCTGAGTCGGGAAGATGCCTTAGAGCAGGAAATGGCAACCCACTCCAGTATTCTTGCCTGAAAAACCCCATGGAGAGAGGAGCCTGGTGGGCTACGGTCCATGCAGTCGCAAAGAGTCAGGCTCGACTGAGGGACCAAACAACAAAGAGCCTTCGTTCCTCTTCAAGGGATTTGTCTGCTCAATTGCTCAGCTGCTTCCGACTGTGACCCCATAGCCTGCCAGCTCCTCTGTCCGTGGGAATTTTCAGGCAAGAATACTGGAGTGGGTTGCCATTTCCTCCTCCAGGTGATCATCCCAATTCAGGGATCTAACCTGCATCTCCTATGTGTGCGTGTGTGTGTGTGTGTGTGTGTGTGTGTGTGTGTGTGTGTGTATAACAATCCTCTGTGTGTGTGTGTGTGTGAGTGTGTGGTGTGTGTATATAACAATCCAATGCATATCTTTGAATTGCTCTGTAGAAAATAGGACTCCAGCCCAGGTGAAGGATGCTGAACACAAATGTGGTCCCTAGACGGGTTGGAACCAGAAGGTTGATGAATTAGATTTCTGAAGCACCACCCTGTTACTTCATCACCAACCAATCAGAAAAAAAGTCATGCCCTCTGCAGCCCTCACCCCAAATGGTGCCTTTTAAAACTCTTCCCTGAAAGCCATCGGGGAATTCGGTCTTTGGGATTGAGCCGCCCCATCTCCTCCCTCCATACTCTGCAATAAACGCTGTCCTTTCCCCTCACACAACCTGGAGACAGTAAGTCGACTTTGCTGTGGGACCGGCGAGCGGATCCAAGTTTGATTCGGTAATGTTATGAGCTTTCTTAAGAGGAATTTAAACGTAGTCAAATATATAATTTCTAGTTTCTATGGCATGCTGATGAAGATACTTTGTTTATGGGGACTGATAGTATGAATTATAATTCGAATTATAATAAGGAATACATATTGGGACTTTGTTCCCTTTTTAAGGCTGCCCTTCTAAAGGCTGCCCTTCTAAAACCGTTGGAATTTCCTTAGTGATGAGAGAGATAAAGGTGTTTTGCTATGTTAATGAGGCAACTTTTGGAATGCCCTTCTGTCGCCTAAGGATAATGGCTGGTTGCCAAGGAAGATACACTGTGTTTGTAGGGTTGGAACTTTCCATTCCACCCTTGGACCTTGTAGGAGGGGTTGTTGCTGTTCAGTTGCTAAATGGTGTCAGACTCTTCTGCTACCCCCCCTGCACTGCAGCACGCGGGGCTTCCCTGTCCTTCACCACCTCCAGGAGTTTGCTCAAACTCATGTCCATCCCCAGTTGGTGATGCCATCCAACCCTCTCTGTCATCCCCTTCTTTTCCTGCATTCAATCTTTCTGAGTATCAGGGTCTTTCCCAGTGAGTTGGCTCAACGGTAAAGAATCTGCCTGCCTATTCAGGAGACGTAGGTTCAGTCCCTGGGTGGAGAAGATCCCCTGGAGAAGGAAATAGCAACTAATGGCAACCTACTCCAGTACTCTTGCCTGGAAAATCCCATGGATGGAGGATCCTGGCAGGCTACAGTCCATGTGGTCCCAAAGAGTCGGACACAACTGAGCAACTTCACTCACTTTCCGGTATTCTTGCCTGGGAAATCCCATGGACAGACGATCCTGGCAGGCTACAGGGTAACAAAGAGTCAGATACAACTGAGGGACTGAGCACTCACGCACGTGAGTGTTGGGAGGGGAAGTGGTAGAACTCCCCGCCAACAGTGTAATTGGGTCCAGAATCTAATTTTGGGACCCCCCATAATGGAGGCTAGCCCACGTTGAAATTTCAGCCATCCCTCATATAAACAGGAAATGCCCCAGGGTCCAAGAAACCTAACATAGACCAGTCACAACCCTCCCACTCTGCTTTATCTTACCTAACCCTAGAAAATAAGCCTGCCAGCCTTACAAGAAAACCCCTGACCTCCCAGACAAGCATGAATGCCCTATTTACAAGTTGCTGCTTCTAATGCTTTATAAACTCCCTCTAGCCTAGACATCCCTAGGGAAGAGGGTTCCATAGCTTCTGAGGCACTGTATCCCCTAATTTATGGTTTGTTTTCCCTTGTGTAAAGAGCATCAAGCTGGTTACTAAGTTTTGTTTTTTTTTTAATGATTTAAAAAAAGTATTTATTTTTGGCTGCTCTGGGTCTTTATTGCTTTGCACGGTTTTCTCTAGTTGAGGAAGCTACTTTCTAGTTATAGTGCTCCCTCTTCTTGGTGCAGTGACTACTCTTTATGTATAGTCAAGGGTATGGTTTTTCCAGTAGTCGTGTAAGAATTTGAGAGTTGGACCAAAAAGAAGGCTGAGCACTGAAGAATTGATGCTTTTGGGTTGTGCTGCTGGAAAAGACTCTTGAGAGTCCCTTGGACTGCAAGGAGATCCAACCAGGCCATCCTAAAGGAAATCAACCCTGAATATTTATTGGAAGGACTGATGCTGAAGCTGAAGCTCCAATACCTTGGCCTCCAACGTGGGGAGAATGAGTTGACAAGAGAGACAGAGTAGACTCATTGTTGTTAGTTAAAAGCCCCTTTGGGATGATGGTCATATATTTATAGTCTTTAATCTGCCCTATTGTGTGGGATTTCCCCACTGAACTGAATTGGTAAGGTGCTGGCTTGGAGTATGCTGACAGCCAGTTTTAGAATTCTGGCAGACGAGAGCAATAAAAAGACTTGAGGGACAGAAAAGTTTTAGATGAGTCTATCTCTAAGTTGGATAAGAAAGAAAATGAAGAAAGGAAGAGGGCTGGTGGGTTGGGAAAAGTCAGAAAGGTCACTGAATTGAATCTTGATAAGATCATTATATAGATTTTGTTGTTCAGTTGCTCAATTGTGTCCAACTTTTTGGGACCCCATGGACTGGAGCACACCAGGCTTCCTTGTCCTTCATCAACTCTTGGAGCTTGCTCAAAGTGATGTCCACTGAGTCAGTGATGCCATTTATCCCAATTTATCCCCACTCCCATCATTCTTCATTCTCAGAATTTTCTCGGATTTCTCATATGCTTTTTCTACTAGATAAACTTTAGAATAATTTTGTAGGCATTCTTAAAGAGCCAGCAGAATTTTCAAAATGTCACTAGGGAAAGTCTAAATGCCAGATTGAAAAGGTAGCCCTCCCTCTATGCTCCAATTACCTGTTAATCTCATGGATCCATTTTTTTCCCAGTTAGGTTTCTGGAAATACTACTGTAGACTCATTTTTCTATTTCTTTAAAAAAAATGCTTTTATAGCTGTCCAACTTGGCATATGGGCTCTCACTTCCCCGACAGGGATGAAACCTGCGCCCCCTACATTGAGAGTGCAGTCTTACTACTGGACCACCAGGGAAGTCCCTCGTTATCCTTTTCTTTATCTTTTGTTGCTCAACTCCTTTGTAGGCCTTTGCTAAGGCCACCAATGGGCTCTCTTCAATATTTAACTTCCTTTATCTATTTGCATTGTTCATATATTTGACCACATTATACTTGGAACTCTTCGATGTGCAAGACCTATTCTCTCCTGGTTCCCTTCTTCCCAGCCTTCTTCTCAGGCATTCCTTACTTTGTCCACTACTGAATTATTAATGTTTTATAAGATTATCAGCTCTCATTCATTCATTCACTTATTCAATAGATTGAGTAAAACCAATTTGGTAATCAGTTCAGTTCAGTTCAGTCGCTTAGTGGTGTCCGACTCTTTGCGACACCATGGACTGCAGTATGCAAGGCTTCCCTGTTCATCACCAACTCCCGGAGCTTGCTCAAACTCATGCCCATTGAGTAGGTGTTGCCATCCAACCATCTCATCCTCTGCCATCCCCTTCTCTTCTTCCCACCATCAATCATTCCCAGCATCAGGGTCTTTATGAGTCAGTTCTTCACATCAGGTGGCCAAAGTATTGGAGTTTCAGCTTCAGCATCAGTCCTTCCAATGACTATTCAGGACTGATTTCCTTTAGGATTGACTGGTTTGATCTCCTTGCAGTCCAAGGGACTCTCAAGAGTCTTCTCCAGCAGCAAAATTCAAAAGCATCAATTTTTCAGCGCCCAGCTTTCTTTATAGTCCTATGCTCACATCCATACATGAATACTGGAAAAACCATAGCCTTGACTAGACGGACCTTTGTTGGCAAAGTAATGTCTCTGCTTTTTAATATGCTGTAGAGCAATAAATGGGCTTCCCTTGTGGCTCAGCTGGTAAAGAATCTGCCTACAATGTGGGAGACATGGGTTCAATCCCTGGGTTGGGAAGATCCCCTGGAGAAGGGAAAGGCTACCCACTTCAGTATTCTGGCCTGGAGAATTCCATGAACTGTATAGTCCATGGGGCCGCAAAGAGTTGGACATGACTGAGAGACTTTCACTTTTTCATTTATATAGCAGTGAATAAAACAGACCCTGTCTTTGCTTTCACAGTGATCAAACACTAGTTTTCCCATACTGTATCAACACACTTCCTGGGACACCTCATCCATTTCTATGGCTTCACCTACACCTGTAATCAGAAGTGATCATCAAAATATATTAACAATGGAATCATCCACACACCAACTAAATCAGAACAGAGTATCAACCAATCAGACCGTCTGGTTGTATGCTGTTGGAATGGCTGAATATCAGCTCAACCTTAAATATGTAAATATGATAATATGGTGTCTGGTGATAAAAGGACAGATTGGAACCTCCAGACCAATCAAATTCCAGCTGCATGACCTGGGGCAATTTACTTCACCTGTTAGTGCTTCAGTTCCCTCTCCTATAAAATGGGATAATGTACCTACAACACAGAGTTGTTATCTGAGTCATACAATATAATACAGGCAAAGCAATTAGAATAGCCCAGAATATAAAAAGCACTCAATCAATGATAGTTATTATTATTCACTATTTCACAACTATGTTTGCTTTTTTTTTTTCAATAATTATTTATTTTTGGCTTTGCTGGGTCTTCATTTCTTCAAGGGCTTTCTCTCGTTGTAGTGAGTGGGGGGCTACTTTAGTTGTGGTGCATGGGGTTTTCATTGCAGTGACTTCTGTTGTGGAGCACAGGCTGTAGAGAGTGCAGACTTCAGTAGTTGTGATTCTCACAAAGGCTCAGTAGTTGTGGCGCATGGGCTTCCTTGATCCATGGCAGGTGGGATCTTTCTGGATCAGGGATCGAACCCATGTGTCCTGCATTGGCAGGCAAATTCTTTACCACTGAGCCACCCAGGAAGTCCATATTCATTTTATTTTGTAGTAAAATACTTATGAAATCTCATCTTTGTGTGAACCAATGTGAAAACATTTCATTAGGAATTGAAAATTTACTAGTTAGGGAAAAAAGTGTGGGAGTTTGTAATCCAAGATTTCATTCTATCCTTTGATTCTGTGTTTTTTAGACCCTAGTTCAACTTCACCAATTTTCATGAAGGCCTTTGCAAACTTCGGTAGCTCACTGATTTTGATATGCTTTATCCCTCTTGGCTTGATTTCAGATTCAGATCTCATCTATGATAAAGGTTACAAGAAGCTCGCTTGGGATTTAAAATTAGAAGGAAAAAGAAACCAAACTGCATGGACCATGACAGCTTTAAAACCCTAGGGGCAGAATTTATTTGATTAACCCCCAGAGGTGGTTATTTGTACTGGGTAGGTTTCATGGTCCAAAGATTAGGACAGCTTGTTATGCATCAAGTTAGCCAGCCTTTCTGCATGTTTCCTTATGGCCTGTGACTTCACAAACATGTTCTGTCCAGAGCTGGCTCTCCCTATAGCAAACTCTTCCAGTCCTGAAGATCATACTTTTTCTGGCATCTCATCCAAGAGTTGGGATAACGCCTGAACCCCAGGACACTTCATTATCTCTTTTTGGCTCTCATAAACTCTACCTTCACCATATAGAGTGTACCCTCTGTTCCTGCCAGAGTTCTGACTTGTTATGAAGACAATGGGAAATATACATGTATATATTTTTTAACTTCTTATTTTACATTAGAGTATAGTTGATTAACAAACAATGTTGTGATAGTTTCAGGTGGACAGTAAAGGGACTCAGCCATACACATCCATGTATACTTTCTCCTCCGCCACCATACTGCCCTCTCATCCAGGCTGCCACATAGCATTGAGTAGAGTTCCCTGCGCTGTACAGTATGTCCTTGTTGCTTATCCATTTTATTATTATTATTATTTTAAAATATTTTATTTATTTGTTTGGCTTTTCCAGATCTTAGTTTTGGTATTCAGGACCTTTAGCTGTGGCTTGCAGACTCTTAGTTGTGGCATGCTGGATCTTATTTGCGGTATGTGGGATCTAGTTCCCTGACCCCTGTCCCGTGCATTAGGAGCGTGGAGTCTTTACCACAGGACCACCAGAGAAATCCCTATCAATTTTAAATATAGAAGTGTGTACATGTCGATCCCAAACTCCTAAGTGTCCCTTCTCTCTATCCTCCCCTCATGGAAATATATTCTTGTTCTTCCCAGATTTTGTAGGTATTGGCAATATTTGTGATTGTATTTGTGGACCGGCGTATGAATGCATGAATTAGCGAGTTGTGGCTTGCACAGTGAGGAATCCACAGATACCCCTTCTCAGTTTGGACACCTATGTGGAATGGAAACTGGGGACAATTTTTGTGTACCTAGCTCTGCAGGGCCAGCAGAAAAACCAGGATACCATGCTGCAGGGCGACTACCCAGAACCTGTCTTTAGGTTACATGACCTTCCCACACTGCCAAGTATTAAAGATGGCCAAGGTGTCAGAAAAAATACTTCCTCCAAGCATCTACTCTATTTTTTTTTTAATTGAGGCTAGATGTGGGTTTCTGAGCTAGAAGATCCAGGAAGGATGTTTATGAATAGAGAAAAATTGTGGAAGATGAAAATCTAAAGGGTTCATTAACTTTATCACCGTCAGTAACTTAAAAGAAGAGAAAGAAAGTTGGGGGGGGGCAGGCTTCCACTTTGAACTGGAGAGAGCAGGGCATCAAGAAACAACCCATGCACCCCCTCCCAAAAAGCAGAAACCAACACAATTCTGTAAAGCAATTATTCTTCAATTAAAAAATGAATAAATTTGAAAAAAAGAAGCAAACCAGTCAGTATCTCTTGATTGAATTTTTTCTTGGTAACTGATGCTTTCTTTCACTTTATGCTACAACTTAATATCATAAAAAAACTGGTGAGTGGTCTGGAACTCTTCCTGGGCTGATAGGACACTGCTATGAGCAAGCTGGTAGGATAAAACCGTAACTGCTATAGACAATGTACTCTTGGTAGAGGAGGGAATTATTCTACCAGTTGCCTGAAGGCAAGGTTGGCGGGTCAGTTATATTCTCTGGCAGATAAATGGCAGAGATATTCTCCCAGGTTCTGACTAGTCATCACTGAGAGAACTCAAGAGGATTTCCCTGGTGGTCCAGTGGTTATGACTTCACACTTGCCAATGCAGGGTGTGTTGGTTGGTTCCCAGTAGGGGAACTGAGATCCCACATCCCACATGGTCAATAGATTAAAAAAAAGAGAAGAAGTGAAGTTGCTAAATGGTGTCTGACTCTTTGTGACCCCATAGACTGTAGCCTATCAGGCTCCTCCATCCATGGGATTTTCCAGGCAAGAGTACTGGAGTGGGTTGCTATTTCCTTCTCCAGGGGATCTTCCCGACCCAGGGATTGAACCCTGGCCTCCTGCATTGTAAGCAGACACTTTACCTTCTGAGCCACCAGGGAAGTCAAAAAAAGGAGAGAGAGGACTCAAACAGTGCTTTCTAAACTGGTGCTATGAAAAGAGAGCTGTATGAGAGATTATATAGCCAGGTTAGCAATGGAGGTAAGATAATTCAGAGCCTTTTTGGGAGGAGTCACGCCAGAAGGCATGCAGGATCTTAGTTCCCTAACCAGGGGTTGAACCCATGCCCTTGCAGCGGAAGCAAGGTGTTCTAATTACTGGTTAACCAAAGATTTTCCAGAGTCTTAATATGGAAAATTACCCTGTGTCTTCCTGAACCCCCAAATCCTTGAATATGGAAATGTTTGTATAATTTTCCAGCTGTATCTCAAATCAGATTTCCATGGAGGGTCACATGTTTCCTATGAATGTTCTCTTTCTACAAGGCAGTAAATTCTTCAGCCTTAAGTAAAGTTTTATGTATTACCTCAAGGCATTCCCCTCCTCCCCAAAAGAAACAGAAGTTATCCTCTATATAATGCATAACAAATAGTAAAGCTATGTTGAAATATAGATTCTGGGTTGTCAGTTTCCTTTACACCAGCCTTAAAGGTCATGCACATACAAAATAAAATAGTGTATATTATAACAATTTAGTCTCCTAGGGAAATACGAAAACCATACAGAAGTAGAAACATTTTTTCTTCCCATCTGGATTCTTTGGCTGGTGTAATTAATTAGCACAAGACAGAGTAACCAGAGGAAAACAGTTTTCATTTCGCGTATACAGGAGCCCCATAGAAATATGAGATTTAAAGAACTAAACCAAAGCATAGAGTTTCTATATAATTTAGGCAAAGAAACAATGGGTTTGTGAAGAATTGACTGGATAAAAGGAGTTTGGGTTTGCTATAGTATGCAGATGAAGAAGTAACAAGATTTGCTTACACACCCTTCTTGGCTCTCAATTTCTTGTCTCTAGTGGCTCAGTGATGAAGAATCCACCTGCCAAGCAGGAGACATGGGGTTCTATCCCTGGGTTGGGAAGATCTCCTGAAGAAGGAAATGGCAAACCACGCTAGTGTTCTTGCCTGGAAAAATCCCATGGACAGCCCAACCCTGGTGGGATACAGTCCATGGAGTCCCAAATGACTTAGCAACTAAACAACAACAACAAAACAAGGAGGGTACCCTTTGCTTGAGAGGTTTAGCTCTAATTTAGGTAGACAAGGGAGGGTCAGAGTGTCTTTGTTCCAATTTCACCATCTTTCAGAAAACTAGAAACACTCTCATGGGTTAAAGGGAATCAGTTCAGTTCAGTTTAGTTGCTCAATCTTGTCTGGCTCTTTGTGACCCCGTGGACTGCAGCACGCCAGGTATCCCTGTTCATCACCAACTCCCGGAGTTTACTCAAACTTATGTCCATTGAGTCGATGATACCATCCAACCGTCTCATCCTCTGTCATCCCCTTCTCCCACCTTCAATCTTTCCCACCATCAGGGTCTTTTCCAATAAGTCAGTTCTTCGCATCAGGTGGCCAAAGTATTGGGGTTTCAGCTTCAACATCAGTCCTTCCAGTGACTATTCAGGACTGATTTCCTTTAGGATGGACTGGTTGGATCTCTTTGCAGTCCAAAGGACTCTCAGGAGTCTTCTCCAACACCACAGTTTAGTGTATTATATATGACCTGGTTGGGGGGTAAAGGCACCAACTGGATGCTTACAAGGCCTTGAGGGAATGAGTCAAGGAGAGAGCTAAATGTTGTCTTAAGACCTGTAAAAGTGAAAGAAAGTGAAGCCGCTCAGTCATGTCTAACTCTTTGTGACCCCGTGGACTGTAGCCTACCAGGCTCCTCTGTCCATGGGATTCTCCAGGCAAGAATACTGGAGTAAGTTGCCATTTCCTTCTCTAGGGGATCTTTCCGACCCAGGGACCAAACCCAGGTGTCCCGTATTGCAGGCAGACACTTTAACCTCTGAGCCACCAGAGAAGCCTTAAGACCTATAAGGAAGGCTTAAGACCTATAAGCCTGAGGCAGTCCTTCCTTGGGGGATGGGAGTGTTTAATATCTTTTTTTCTGTTTTACATTCCTTTGTGAGATGATCATTCAAGTGCAGCCACAGTAAAGGAGACACAGTAAGGAGACACAGTAAAGTTTATTATATTCACAGATCTTAACAACAGGAGGCACAGTATGCCACACAGGGTCACAGGAAGAACAGCAGAGTGGTCAGGAGACACAAGACAGGAAGGACAGGTTTAGGTCATAACCACTATTGGTGTTTCCAGGAGGAAAGGCCAGAAGACATGGGTTCGATCCCTGGGTTGGGGAGATCCTCTGGAAAAGGAAATGGCAACCCACTCCAGTCTTTTTGCCTGGAAAATCCCATGGACAAGGGAACCTGGCGGGCTGTAATCTTTGGGGTCGAAAAAGAGTCAGACATGACTTAGCAGCTAAACAAGGAAGGACAAGGCAGTGCAGGGTAAGCAGGTTAAGATTGGCTAGTTTGAATTAATTTCATTGGGTTCTAACCTATGGTGTGTTAGTTGCTCAGTTGTGTCCAACTCTTTGTGACCCCATGGCTCACCAGGCTCCTCTGTCCATGGGATTTCCCACTCAAAAATACTGAAGTCGGTTGTTATTTCTTTCTCCAGGGGATCTTCCAGACTCAGGGATCGAACCCTGGTGTCCTGCAGAGCAGGCAGGTTCTTTACCGTCTGAGCCACCAGATCTACTCTAACCTATAGGGATGGTTGATAGTTGCTTGCTACCTGACCCTGGGATGATTAAGAGAGATGAATAAAGTTGTTTGTCAAGAATCAAAACTGGAACTGGCAAGAAGTAAGGATGGTTATTGAGCAAAGGTTGGTTGGGACCTCAAATGGTTGCGTCTTTACAAGGGGGGACCTTGAGACCGTAAGCTTGCAGTTGGCAGTGGATATTATTTTCAGATTGGTTAGTCCCTGAGTTTGACACAGTTCAGAAAGTTCAAGTTCTCAGTCATGGAAGAACATGTCTGAAATTACATCCACAATGGCTACCCAGTTCCATTTTGAATGCCTCAACCACACTGACGCCATTTTGAGTTTTAAATGAATTCTTTTCTTTAATGGTTAAGGTAGATGTTCAATGCATATTTAAATGACCACACAGCAAGTGTGGTCTAATTCTAATTAGCATACACTTACAGCAGGTGTAAGCCAGGATGACTTAGGCATACCTCAGTGCGGTAGGATTTCTTCCTTCAACTATAACTTCTATGGCTGATTAGCAAAAGATAGGTGCTACTCCCTAGAAGTCACATCCCTTTTATGAAGGACATAATTATTTCTTGTTTAAAAAAATCCTTTCAGATATTCTTTATAGCCTGCAGGTTTAAAAATCAAATCCCTCAACTTAATAAAGGGTTTCTCATGATCAGTCCTGTGCTTCCCCACCCTCTAGACTCCTCTTCTCCTATAGCTGCACCTCCTTAAATTTACTCTAACTTCTCCATCTTCAAAGTGCTATTCTCTCTGCCAAATGTATCATTAGCTCTTCTCATTACTAATTTTTCATTTAAACTAGGACTGGCATGCAGAATGAGGGGAACTTTTGGAATGTTAGCTGTGTTTTGTTTTCTTTTTTTTTAAATGGCATGTGCAACTTCGCCAACCAGGGATCCAACCCACATCCCCCTGCAGTGAAAGCATGGAGTCTTAACCACTGGACCACCAAGAAAATCCTTGTTTTATTTCTGTAAACATTTTTAAAAATTTATTTCCTTATTTCTATTTTTGGCTGCATCGGGTCTTAGTTTCAGTACATGGGACTCGGTCGGGGTGCACAGGCTTAGTTGCTCAATGGCATGTGGGATCTTAGTCCCCCAACCAGGGGTTGAACCAGCGTCTCCTGCATTGGAAGGTGGATTCTTTACCACTGGAACCCCAGGAAAGTCCCTTGTCTTTACTTCTTGATTGTATTTGTTAGACGTTTACGAAAATTCTCAAACTGTTGCTTAGAATTCTGGCACTTTTCTCTACATAAAACTATTTTAAGAAGTATTTAAGGATTAAGAATAAAAAACAGAGGGACTTCCTTGGCAGTCCAGTAGTTAAGACTCCATGCTTCCGCTGCAGGGGGCATGGGTTCCATCCATGATAGGTGAATCAAGATAAAAAAAAGAAAAGAAAAAAGAAAAAGTAGAGAAGATTGGAGAATCTATGATGAGCTGAGGTAATATGCAGCCGGAACTTCCAGAAGACAGCAAGTAATGGAGGCGAACAGAGGGAGCCCTTGTTTTTCAGTCGCCCAGTCGTGTATGACCCTTTGTGACCCCATGGACTGCAGCATGCCAGGCCTCCCTGTCCCTCACCATCTCCCGAAGTTTGCCCAAGTTCATGTCCATTGCATATGTGATGCCATCCAGCCATCTCATCCTCTGACACCCTCTGCTCCTTCTGCCCTCTACCCTTAGGGGGAAAAAAGACACAGAGAGACAGAAGCCGTGTGGTCCCTGAAAAAGCCAGGAAATGTAGCTAGTCACTAGAACCTCTTAGTCACTAGCAAAACCATCTCACTTTTCCAGTTATTGTCTACACGTGACTGTAAAACAAATCTACTTTTATGAGTAGATTGAGTTAGTCTCTGCTATCTGCAACGAAATGAGCTACACTAAGACAAGCTTAGCTGGGTCAGTAATATGAAGCAATTAGTACCATGACAAGCATAAAGTCTGCAATTAAATGTTAACTCTCCGTGATATGTGGTTTTCTTTTTTTTTTTTTTATTTTACTTTGGTTTTTTTGTTGTTGCTGTTTGGTTTCTTACATACACATCCTGTGTTTGATGGGTCAGTTTGGTGAGGCCCCAGATATTCAGTCAAACACTGATTTGGATGTTGTTGGATATTTTGTAGATAAGAAGTCAGTAATCCCTTAGTTGGAATTCCAGTGATTAGGAGTCTGCTTCCACTGTAGGAGTCACAGGGTTCCATCCCTGATAAGGGAACAGAGATCCTTGAATGCCCTGCAGCACTGCCAAAAAAAAAAAAAAAATGCTTGATTGTATTTTACACAATCTGAGTGGGCCTTATTCAATTAGTTTAAGGATTTAAGAGCAGAACTGAGAGGCTTCCAGGGAGATATTTCAGCGGAGGACTGAAGCTTCTGCCTTCGAGTTCTCACCAGCCCTTCCTGCCACCCTGTACTGCAGACTTCAGACTCTGTGCCAGCTCCTACACTTGTGTGAGTCAACTCCTTAACGTATATCTTTTTTTTTTCATTTTATTATTATTATTTTCTTTTAAACTTTTTATTTTGCACTGGGGTATAGCCGATTAACAAACAAATGTGATAGCTTCAGGTGAACAGCTAAAGGAGTCAACCATACATATACATGGATCCATTCTCCTCCAAACTCTGCTCCCATCCAGAGACATAATATGGAGTAGAGTTCCATTTGCTATAATGTATATATCTTTTGCTGGTTCTCTTTCTCTGATGGAACCCTGACTCCCTTTCCTGCACATTGTCCGGCCTTTAAAGTGTTTCATAAATCATTGGTAAAGAAAGTTTCTAGACATGAGCTCACCTATGCACTGGAATCTTCTCAACCCCTGAAATTAGTGGAATAGTCTGTATGTTAGCAAGTAAACATTGGAGAATAGAAAATAAGAATTCCTGTTAAGTTTTCAATGGCATTTTTTCTAAAATTTTAATTATTAAAAAGTTATGCTTTTTTTTTTTTTTTGTAGAACTGTATGGAGTAAAAAGCATTAAAAGTTCCCTTTCCCCTACTTTCTTTCTCCCATCCTATGTTTCTCTCTGGAGATAACCCCAGATGAGTTTGGACTTTATCTTTTCAGTCTGTAGTGGCTAAGTGTTATGTGTATCTTTAGGTGTCTGCTGCTCAGTTGGCGGTCGTGTCCAACTCTCTGTGACCTCATAGACTGCTTCCCAGGTGGCTCAGTGGTAAAGAATTCACCTGCCAATGCAGGAGACTCAGGAGACTTGGGTGCGATCCCTGGGTCAGGAAGATTCCCCTGGAAGCGGAAATAGAAATCCACTCCAGTATTTTCACCTGGGAAGTCCATGGACAGAAGAGCCTGGTAGGCTGCAGTCCTACTGTGCGTGTGCTCAGTCATGTCTGACTCTTTGTGACCGCATAGACTGAAGTGGGTTGCCGTTTCCTTCTCCAGGGGATCTTCCTGACTCAGGGATCGAAACTGTGTCTCCTGTATTTCCTGCACCGACAGGCAGATTCTTTACCACTAGCGCCACCTGGGAAGCCTGAAGAGGGCTTCCTGAACGGAAGCTACCATTCAGGGCTACCTGAATGGTAACAATGGCCCTGAAATATGGGGTGGTTAGTGTTTATGGGCTGAGTAGTTTCCTGGGCTGATAAGTGGGAGGAACATTCCAACCAGCTTGGAAGAGGGGTGGGGATTTTTCAGAATAGGGCCACCACCCACTTTTTGGCCTTTTTGGCTCTGAACTGTCTGGCCCCTGTGGGTGTGTCATTTAGAGGATAATGAATTATAATTATAATTAGTGTTTAATAAGGCTCAAGATCTACTGAAAGTTGAACCTAGTTGGTTCTAAGCAGTTTATGTTCTTTAATGGTTGTGCCCTGCCCCCTTCCTTCTGGTCTCCAAATCTATTCGTTTTTAGTTCAAGATAATATGCCTTCAAATATAATAAAGAATCCTACACTAAATATTGTCATTTCAAGCTGAAAGTTTTAAGAGAATTTGAGTCTAGACAGTGTTGAGATGTTTAGAATACTTTTATTTTACCTTTTTATAGGTTTAATTTGTTAGATTTCTTTGCAACAGGCTTCAGTAGTTGAGGCTCATGGACTTAGGTGCTGTGTGGCAATGTGGGGTCTTCCTGGACCAGGGATCAAATCCTGCATTGGCAGGTGGACTCTGAACCACTGGACCATCAGGGAAGTCCCTAGGTTTCTGTCTTCTAAACAGAAAATGGCAATGCTATTCACTAAAATAGTGCCAGCTTTGTGTAATCCTCTAATTTAATATGAAAAATATATGAAAAGTTAACATCATACCCATTTTACAGATAGAAAAGTAAAACTTGACAAAGGTTGAATACCTTGCCCACCATTGCAGGGAGTCAGAACTCTGGATTTATCTGTTTTGGAAGTGGACTTATACAATACTTGGTATTTTATATCTGGCTTCTTTCACTTAGCACAATGTTTTGAAGGATATGTTGTAGGATATATCTGTGTGTGTGTGTGTCTGTTTGTCTGTCTGTCGCTGTCATTCTGACTCTTTTTGGCCCCATGGACTGTAGCTGGCCATGCTACTCTGTCCATGGGATTCTCCAGGCAAGAATACTGGAGTGGGTTGCCATGCCCTCCTCCAGGGGATCTTCCCAACCCAGGGATCAAACCCAGGTCTCCCACATTGCAGGCGTATTCTTTACCGTCTGAGCCACCAGGGAAGCCCAAGAATACCAGAGTGGGTAGCCTATCCCTTCTCTAGGGGATCTTTCTGACCCAGGACTCAAACCGGGGTCTCCTGCTTTGCAGGTGGATTCTTTATCAGCTGAGCTACCAGAGAAGCCCTTCTACTTTTAGGCTACTACCAATAATGCTGCTAGAATATTCATGTGCAAGTTTTTGTTTGAACCTTTGTTGTTAGTTCTCTTGGGTGTGTGCCAAGGAGTGGAATTGCTGTGTCATACAGTAATTTCATACTGACTTTTGAGGAACCACCAAACTTTTTAATGTAATTTCATACTGACTTTTGAGGAACCACCAAACTTTATTGGTTGCACAATTTTACATTTCCACTAATCAGTATATGGTTCTAATTTCTCCACATTCTCACCAATAATGGTTATTATTATTATTATTATTTTGGTTTGTTTATACCCATCATAGTAACTATAAGTGGTATCTCATTGTGGTTTTCATTTGCATTTCCTCATGACTAAGGATGTCAAGAATCTTTTCATCTGCTTACTACCAGTCTGTTAATCTTCCTTGGAGAAATGTATCGGCATTTTTTTTTTTTTTTTAATGGAGCCGCAGAGCAGATGGGATCTTAATTTCCAACCAGGGATGGAACCCAAACCCCCTGCATTGGGAACTCCAAGTCTTAACCACTGGACTGCCCAGAAGTCCCTAAATTAGGTTGTCCATATTCTGGATACTAGACTCTTATCAGATAATATCTGTAATTAATTTTCTCCCCAGTCTGTGAGTTTGAAACCAAATCCTCGTAAAACAGAGTTCCTCTGCTGAGTTTATGACTAACATCTCTGTCTAAAACTTTGTTCCCCTTCTTGTCCCGCTCCCATTCCTCTCAGGATTGAGTCCTATCAAAAGGAGGACTGAAAAGGACATGCCTAGGAAAGGCCCTGCTGTGTTCCCTGTTTCTTATTTGTGGAAAAAGTCTTTAGTATCGTAGGCTTTCCCTGAGTTCTGAAGAGCAGACTTATGCAGGTACAAATTAGGAACTTTCTTAGATTTAGGTATTTGATAAACTTTGAATTAATTTGTGTGTGTGTGTGATCCACATTCAGTCTTTTGTGGATGGATATCCACTTGTCCCAGCATCATTTGCTGAAAAGACTATTCTTTCTCTACTGAATGGTCCCGGCACCCTTGTTGAACATAGATGTGTGCACTTATTCTTGGACTCTGAAGTCTATTCCATCATACGGACTTTGCGTGAAGTCGCTCAGTCGTGTCCGACTCTTTGCGACCCCATGGACTGTAGCCTACCAGGATCCTCAGTCCATGGGATTTTCCAGGCAAGAATACTGGAGTGGGTTGCCACCGACTTTATGTAGTTTAACTTTTTAAAAATCACCTTTGGAATTACTTTAGTTTGACCTTTTATCTCCAAAGCTCCAAAATGACCATTTATTCAGCTGATTGAGCCAGAATCAAATTTGCTGTGGGAAAAATTTACTAAAAAAAAATCAAGAAAATGGATTTCATAGCAATGTTAATACAATGTTAGACTATGTTACAATTATATGGTTTACTATTAGCATTTCTAAAGGTATAAATGTACAAGACATTACAAATCCATTTTAACACTCAAAAAGGGGAATTATGATAAAAATGAGACACTGCATACCATAAACATATAATATGAATACATGAATAAGAATTTTTAATATTGCTTTCACAAATTATGTACAATAAGAGTAAAACAATACAATTATGCATTCAAGTTTTTTTCTTTTTTGCTTTCAACTTTTCCTGTAGATCTGTTTATCTGCATTGCAAGGGTTGCTAGGTAATAGTTGTGTTATGGTTATTCTGAATATTTTTCTCACAGTCTATGATAGTTATTAGGAACAAATAACCACTTTGTGCTGTGGTAGATCATTCCATTAATGGATAAAACACTATTTACTTGCAATGCTCTGTCATCCTTCTCTCTCAAATATTTTCTTCTGTCACAATCTCTTACATTGTCACATATCTTTGAGAGAAGGGACCCATACATGCAGAAAAAAGGGAAAAAATCTTGACCTAGTTGACTTTCTTGAGGTTCAGAGAGAATGGACTTTTTTCTTTTCTCAACATTCAAGCAAATCCCTTCCAAGCGTTCACTAGTTAAGTGGGAAATGTGTGGTCGCACAATAAAGATTCTAAAAGGATCTTTTTGCCGATTTGTTACGTGAGGTATCAATTCACTTGTAGCATATCTTTTTCACAGCCCTCAAATTCATTTTAAGCTCCTTTATTATACAACATCCTAACGGTGATCATGCATATTCCATGCCAAGAAAAAAATCAGTTATGTACAAACATTAAAATCAGGCTTCAGACAATTAAACACAGAACACATGCTTGAATATTAATGCTTTGAATAGACAGCTTGGGGTTGCAGTTACCCAGGTTCTCATTAGGTGGTTCTCATTAGGTTCTGTGGATCAGGGGGTGGCAAATTTGTTCACTTGAAAGTGAACCCCAAAGGAAGAGTAGAAAAATCTATCATTAAAACCGTTGAAAATGCAGAACAAGAATCAAATAATAAAAAATACTGGTCATAAAACCTCTGATCCTCTCACCATACTCCTCAGCATGAACCTCCTTGCTTTCTCCCTGCTTAAAAGTCGAGTACGGACACTTAGGGGCTCCAAAGTCCTGCAGTTCTGCCATTTCCCAGTAGGGGAAGATGTTACCTTGAAAAACTGAACCAGTTTTTCGGCATTAACCCTGGTGGGTTGCTTCTCTTTTCAAGACATTTTTTTTTAAGTCCTCTATGAATACTTTTTTTCCTAAACTCAAAGAAAGTGAGAGTTGAAGAACAGCAGAATTCTTCAAAGATAGTTCTTTTACCCACTATCTTCACAGATACTTCTTTGTATGTGACATTCTTGAAGGTTGGTATCAAAGTCCCAAAGTACGAAATGCATCTCGCAAGTCATCAACCTCATAGAGTGGCTGTGAAGAAAGACAGTGGGTGACTTTGTAATTTTTGTGTTAATTTTTTCTTTTTAAAATTTATATCTTTTGGTCGCATGGCATCTGGGATCTTAGTTCCCCGACCAGGGGTTGAACCCACTTCCCCTGCCCCAGAAGTTCGGAGTCTTAACCACTGGACCACCAGGGACGTTCCCATTAATATTTTTCAAGAAAAGGGGAGAGAAAGAGGAAAGAGAAAGAGAGAAAGGAATTTTACCAGGAGTAAAATGGATTCTGAGGAGAGTCTAAGTTAAAGATGTGAGTGAGGAAAGAGCGGGGAGGGGTTTGGGGTGAGGAAGGGGGTGAGGGAAAGGAATCTTATTAGAAGGCTAGTGCTTGTGCTAAGTTGCTTCGGTCCTGTCTGACTCTGCAACCCCATGGACTGTAGCCCACCAGGCTCCTCTGTCAGTGGGATTTCCCAGCAAGAATACTGGAGTGGGTTGCCATGCCCTCCTCCAGGGGATCTTCCCAACCCAGGGATCGAACCTCCGTCTTTTTAGTCTTCTGGATTGGCAGGCGTGTTGCTTACCACTAGCGCCACCTGGGAAACCCCTGAGGGCTAGTAGAGGGCTTTGAATTGTGAAACAACTTTAGAGCAAACTCAGTTGTAGGAGAAATGACAACAAAAACAGAAGAGAAAGTTTTCATCAGAGGAAAAATAAGGGGAGAATGGTAACACACACACACACACACACACACACACAAACACACACGCAAAAACGTAGGAAATAGTGCCAGGGACAGATAACTTTGGAGAAAGAAAATGAGAAGCAAAGAAACCCCCCCTCACTTACCAAAAGGATGCGTCTAAGCTGTCTGGTCAGACGAACCGAATTTTCATGCAGTCCCTCCCAGGCTTTGAAAGTTCTTTCATGATTTTCCACAAAAGTATTCCAGCAATAAAAATAATCTATTTGAAAATTTAAAAAGGAGAGGGAAGGGGATGGGTCAGAGCTCAAATCATGAGGAAAGAAAGAAAACTCTGCCCCACCTCCCCTCCCCTAAAGTCTTGGGTCCACCGATTCTTTTCCTCCAATTCTCCTGGACAGCATTCGGCCCCAAAGGCGTGTTAGAACTTTGGAGGCGAGTTAGAATTCTGCCCCCTCTGTTCCCTATTTCTCACCCTGGCCTTTCCCAATCTGAATGGCCAGTCTTGCTCTGCAGAGCTGGGCCGAAAGGTCCCCGCGCACCTTTAAAGGTCATGATGGCGATCTGGACTCCAGCGCGGTGCAGCCGCCGCAGCCCCTCTGGCTCGGCCTTGCGCTCCTGGTCGCAGAAGTAGAGGCGCGCCGCGAAGATCCGCAGGCTCAGGTTGGGGTACCCCCGCAGGAAGTCGGCCACATGCCGCGCACAGTCGTAGCAGGGACTCCAAGACGTGAACCAGGTGACGCGGTAGCATCGCCCAGGGTCCAGATCCCAGTCGGAGATGTAGCGGAGGAAGAGCAACTCCACGTGGCATCCGGCCTGGGGAGAGTGCAGAGACTCAGCGGATGGTGACTGACCTTGCCTGTCCTGCTGGTAGCTTCACTGTCATTATTAATTCATGTCCCTCCCACCGATCAGCCTCTTTGGGGTATCTGTCTTCGGTTTTGTGCAAGGAGATCCAATCAGTCCATCCTAAAGGAGATCAGTCCTGGGTGTTCATTAGAAGGACTGATGCTGAAGCTGAAACTCCAGTACTTTGGCCACCTCATGCGAAGAGTTGACTCATTGGAAAAGACCCTGATGCTGGGAGGGATTGGGGGCAGGAGGAGAAGGGAACGACAGAGGATGAGATGGCAGGATGGCATCACCGACTCGATGGGCATGAGTTTGAGTAAACTCCGGGAGTTGGTGATGGACATGGAGGCCTGGCGTGCTGCAATTCATGGGGTGGCAAAGAGACGGGACTGAGCGACTGAACTGACTGTCTGACTGACAGAAAGGCTAAGCAACTGCCGGAAAGGGCACAATGATGAGTGGTGATCCTAAACTCTTTGCACTTTTGGCCTTGGGAAGGGAAAAGGGTGCAGATTTTCTGTGGAACAATGGGAGGATGGAATGAGTTGAGTGGGTCAAGTAGTATCACACTATCTCAGATTTACTTTTTGTTTGTGAAGTTGCTTTTCCTTCCTTGGAGAGGAAGGAACATGGCTTGGAAGTGCTGTTGATGTAGTGTTGTGAAAATACACTGGACCACTAACTAAGTGGAGAATAAAAAGTTAGAGTTAGGAGATTCTGAGACTGACAGGTGGGTGTTGTAAAAGAGGTAGTAGACACCGGTTGTGGTTTAAGAACAATTAAATAAAGGGGTCCCTTATTTTATTGTGCTTGGCTATACTGGACTATGTCGATACTTTGTGATCTGAAGGTTTGTGGCAACCCTGCCTTGAGCAAGTCTATCCGTGTCATTTTTTCCAACAGCATCCACTCACTTTGTGTCTCTGTGTCACATTTTGTGATTCTTGCAAATTTCAAACTTTTCATTATTATGGTTATCATTATCATTGAAGGCTTAGATGATAGCAATTTTTAATAGTAAGCTTTAAAATTAAGATATACACTTTTTGTTTTGGATATAATTGTATTGCATACTTAAAAGAACTGTAGTATAGTGTAAACATATAACTTTGTATGCACTAGGGCTTCCTTGGTGTCTCAGATGGTAAAGAATCTGCCTGCAATGGGGGAGGTCCAGGTCTGATCCCTGGATCGGGAAGATCCCCTGGAGAAGGCATGGTAACCCACTCCAGTATTCTTGCCTGGAGAATTCCGTGGACTAGAGGAGCCTGCTACAGTCTGTGGGGTCACAAAGGGTCAGACACGACTGAAAAACTAGCACTTTCAGGAAACCCCCAAATTTGACTCACTTTGTTGCAATATTCTCTTTATTGCCATGTTTTGAAATCAAACCTACAAAATCTCTGAGGTGTGCCTGTAATGCGTTTGCTCTTTGGATGACCCCCCATGATTGTAATAGTAATCACCATAGTGAGATATAGCAAGTCCACTTCATATTGCAGAAAAGTCATTGATCCCAGAATCTGAAGACCTAGGTTCGATAAGTCACCCAACTCTTAGATCTTCTGATTCCTCATGAATTAAATGGAGTTTTGTTGTGAAGACTCAGGGAGAGAGAAGGAAAGGAACACAAAAGTTTTCTGTGTTTAGAATGTGTCTCATCACCAAATAGGGAAAAGATCAGAAACTAAAATAATTGCAGTGGGATAATTAACACAATACAAATAGAGGCCAAGAAAAGTGGAATGTGTCAGTGTCATTCTATCCAGGGATTCTTCCCTGTGTTTCCACCAAGACCAGATGTCACTGCATGTTATGAGGAAATTCATTGGCAGGAGCTTATGTAAACTCTTCTGGATTTTGGTGAAGAAGTCTCTTGAAAATGTAATTCTCTGATCTTCTAGTTTTTTTTTTTTAAATCCTAGATATTTTATTGCTCAGTGGGCAAAGAATTTGCCTGCAGTGCAGGAGACCTGGGTTTGATCCCCGAGTCAGGAAGATTCCCTGGAAAAGGATATGGCAAGCACTCTTGCCCACTCCAGTTTTCTTGCCTGGAGAATCCCATGGACAGAGGAGCCTGGCAGGCTATAGTCCGTGGGGTCCCAAGAGTCGGACACGACTAAGCGACTAAACCACCACTGCCACCATGTTATTGAGAAGCAGTTTTTATTATTTATCTATTTATGGCTTCTCTTGTTGCAGAACATGAGCTCTAGGGTGCAAGGGTTCAGTAGTTGCAGCATGAAAGCTCAGTAGTTGTGGCACGTGGGCTTAGCTGCTCCAGGGCATGTGAAACCTTCCTGGATCAGGGATCGAACCTGTGTCCCCTGCACTGGCAGGCAGATTCTTATGCACTGTGTCACCAGGGAAATCCTGATCTTCTAGTTTTGATTCACGACATCCCTGAATTTCTGAGGGTCACTATGATGAATGTACTTACTGGCTTATGATCTAGATGAGCAGGAAGGAATAGAAATCATTTGAAAGATAGAACTGAATCATTAATTTTTCCTAACTCTTCTTCCTTCATTTTTAAAAATCCCAAAACCACAATTTGTTTTTCCACATTTATAGTTCAGCTTGAATGAGCTGATAATATTCCCCCAAATAAAAAGGCTCTTTTCTTTTGATTTCTTCCTTAATCTGAAAGGCAATTTGGATGCTGGGGAAAGCAGAGGAAGGTTTGGGACAGTGATTCCTAGCACTGAGACAAGGTGTGGCCTTGATGTGCCCAGCAGGATTGGGGAGGATGTTAAATGACTGCCTTTGGGACCTGTCTATTGTGGGTGCAGGGACATATTAAAAAAAAAAAGAGACCTCAGAAATCTAATGGAGGCAAATGAACCAGGCTGAGTAGCACCATCAGCAGGTGGCTGTAAAATTGCCCTCAGTGTAGCTGCTTGGGAAGCAGGCATTAATTAATTAATAGCAAGATATTAATTGATACCTTGTTTCGAAGGTGCCCGAAGTCCAGTGAGAAGGAGGTGGGACTGTCCCGCCGCTTCACCACGTAGCACAAGTAGGTCTCATGGCGGCCCTTAGCCCAGCGCACGTTTTTGAACTGGTAAAGAAACTGTCTCTGCTTCATCAAGAGGCTGTGGATGAGAGAGGAGGGAGGAAATGCAGCCTTCTTGGCTTTCCATCAGCTTTTAAAAAAAAAATCTGTAATACTTGGGCCAAACCAGAGGAGACACTCTTGCTTCCTTATGCTAGATGCCTAAGACTTACTGAACTTCAGATCCACTACAAACCCCTTTTTGTGCTTGTATTTAAGACCAGTTGAGACAGCAAGAACCCCAAAGACATCCACACTCACAGGACAAGCTCCTCCCATGGCTGCCTTCTAGATGCTGATAACTTGGAATTACAAATGTCTTCCCAAGTTTCATCTTTTTAGGTTTTCTTTCCAGTATTAGTCATGTCTGACTCTTTGCTACCCCATGGACTATAGCCCACCAGGCTTCTCTGTCTATGGAGTTCTCCAGGCAAGAATACTGGAGTGGGTTGCCGTTTCCTTCTCCAGGGAATCTTCCTGACCCAGGGATCGAACTCCTGTATCTCCTGCATTGGCACGTGGGTTCTTCACCACTGAGCCACCAGGGAGACCCAATTTCTACCTAAATGTCCAACATAGACCTCAGATCCTAAGTGGTCAAAACAATATTCCCAAATTGCCCTGTCCTGACCTCCCTCTCCTATCCTAACAATTTGCCATCCCAAGTATACAGTCTAAAAGCTTGGAATCATGTTTGATTCTCCTTCACTCCTCATACTTAATAAATTAAACATCTAAATGTATTGAGTCAAACTTTCCAACATTTCTGGGAGTGTTCCTGCTCTGTTCTCTCGGTTCTCTGCTTCAATCCAAGCCCTAATTTTTCCTTTTATCACACTGTCCTGATCCCTTAACTGATCTCTCTGCCTGTAGTCCCTTCAAAATAACAGTTTTCACGAGGTGCCCTAGAGATCTCAGAAAATCTAGAATAAACTCCAAACTCGTTAACTGTGGTAAAGCTTTTACAATTGCACACATATACGTTCCTAGCCTTGTTTCCCAGTATTTTTCTCTTTTCCCCCATCATTTCACCCCTTCCTCACCTCTGTAGCAGGCCCCCTGGCACTAGTCTCTAGTTTCCTTTCCAGCCATCTTGCTGGTGTACATCTCCTGACTGAATCCTTTCTTGCCCTTTTTACCCCCACTGTGCAAAACCTACCCCTCCTTCAAAGCCTAACATCAATTTCAGCTCTTCCAGGAAGACCTCTCTCAATTGCCACTATCCCCTCTTTCTAGGCAAAATTGAACATTAACAGCAACAAAAAAAACCCTCCTGAAGTTTCCTGCTGTTCTCCACTCATCCCTATTAAAGCATTCAACCTTTGTTATCAATTGATTGCTACATCTGTCCCCCTCAGATGTAGAATGTAGATTAGAATTTCTGTGCTTTGAGTCAGGAAGTGACACTTTTTGAGTCATAAGTTAAAAGTGTGAAAGGTATTTGACCATTCTCAACTTGAATATTACAAAGAAGTAGAAAGTGAAAAAAAAAATTTAAATGTTAAAGAGTTAAAGTTTAAAATACCAATATATCTAGTGATAATTAGACATGGGGCTTCCCTGGTGGCTCAGATGATAAAGAACCTGCCTGCACCGTGGGACACTCTGGTTTGATCCCTGGGCTGGGAAGATCCCCTGGAGAAGGGAATGGCAACCCCCTCCAGTATTCTTGCCTGGAAAATCCCATGGACAGAGGAGCCTGGTGGGCTACAGTCCATAGGGTCACAAAGAGCTGGTCACACAACTGAGTGACTAATACTACTTCTTACCAATTAGACATACTATCTAATGATAATTACTGTTAATATACTTATGTTTTTCCTTCTAGTCTTTTTATGGGTATATATTTACAAGATTTGAGTTAGGCTGATCTCATGTATAAATTCGGAGAAGGCAATGGCAACCCACTCCAGTACTCTTGCCTGGAAAATCCCATGGACCGAGGAGCGTGGTAGGCTCAATTCCATAGGGTCTCGAAGAGTCAGACACGACTGAGCAACTTCACTTTCACTTTTCACTTTCATGCATTGGAGAAGGAAATGGCAACCCACTCCAGTGTTCCCAGGGATGGCGGAGCCTGGTGGTCTGCCGTCTCTGGGGTCACACAGAGTCGGACACGACTGAAGCAACTTAGCAGCAGCAGCAGCATGTATAAATTCACAATATAATCTAAATATTTTGCCATGGTCTTCACACACCGGGGATGGGGGTCAGGGACAGATTGCTTTTTGTTTCCTGGCATAGTGTCTTGCATGTTACAAGCATTAAATTGAGTTGAATTTGTAGAAATAACTCTCTGCTAACATAAGTTCCTTTGTGGTTGTGAACACAGCACAAGCTATACAGTGTGTGTGTGTGTTTGTGTGTGTGTGTGTGTGTGTTAGCCACTTAGCTGTGTCCGACACTTCATTCATGTGACCCCATGAACTGTAGCCCAATGTGGTTGATAACCAAAGCATCAGTAGTGTCCCTGGTTTTTGTCCTTGCTCTTTGTCAGCAAAAATATCTACCTGTGGAGATAATGCTGCCACCTAGTGGCGTTGAGCAGAGGTGCAGACAACTTGTCAAAGCGATGATCTAGGCAGTAATTTGAATACGGTTTGCTGGCAAGAGAATTGAAACTTATTTCAATTTTTTTTTTTTTTACATTGAGGTTTCCAGATGGTACCGTATAGAATCTCCCTGCCGATGCAGGAGGATCGGGTTTGATCCCTGGGTTGGGAAGATCCCCTGGAGAAGGAAATGGCAACCCACTCCAGTATTCTTGCCTGGGAAATCCCATGGACAAAGGAGCCTGATGGGCTACTGTCCATAGCATTGCAAAGAGTCAGGCATGACTGAGCGACTGAGCACACACACACATAATTTACATACTTCACCCATTTAAAATTCACAATTCTATGAACATTGGCAGATGTAAACACCTAAAACTGCTACAACTATCAGGGTACTGAACATTTTGAGGCTACCCCTCTCCCCAAGTTTTCTCATCCATCTCTTCAGCCCTTTCTCCCCCTCCCAGGCAACCACTAACTAATCTGTAACTATGAATTATGGTTTATTTTCTAGAATTTTATTTTAAGTATACATTATCACCTCACTTGTGTCTGACTTCTTTCACTAAGTATATTATGACTTTGACATTCACCCATGGTGTTACATGTACCAATAGAGTTTGTTCTTTTGTCCTGCAAAGCAATATTCCATTGTTTCAATACAGCATATTTCATATATTCACTCACCTGTTGATGGACATTTGGATTGTTTCCATTTGAGGGTTATTGTGAATAAAGCTACACCCATCTTTGTATGGACATGTTGGTTATTGATACTTTGATAGTGAAATACATAAGATAGACCCAGAAGTCAACTTCCTAAGTGTCACCCTTAGTAAATCGGTAAGCAAGGGCCAAAGATTTTTAAAGGTGTTGTAAGTCGAATGTTTTTCTCACACACATGAAGCTTATTGGAAATCTTTTTTGGGGGGCGGTGTGGGGGGTGGGGCGCTGTGCCACATGACATGTGAGATCTTAGTTCCCCAACCAGGGATCAAACCCATGCCTCCTACAATGGAAGCATGCTGTCTTAACCACTGGATTGCCAGGGAAGTCCCTGGAATCCACTTTAAATCCTGAGGCAGAGAATTAGATGTATCACCAGTGTATACAGTACATATATGAAACCATATACAAATTAGTCAATCTATATATATATAATTATAATTAAAAAATAAATAATAATTAAATAATTAAAAATTATAATTAAAAATTCACATTGACAGGAATCCAAAATGAATGTTAACAAAGATCTAATAATCACTGGCTTTATTCTAAAGTGGTAATAATTTACTATGGTAAAACCACAGCACTACTACTACTCCTACTGTTAATTAATTAATATAACCACCCTCAGCATATTACATAAACTGAATACATAATAAATGCATAATAAATACTGGAGAGGAAGAAAAAAAAATTCTCTCCTTTGGGCCCAGTTTTAAATAGATTAAGCATCATCTCTTACCAATAAATTCCTTTTGCATTTAACCTGTCCTCCTGGGCTGTGTGGATGAGAAGTGGGGGAGGGGATACAATATCATGCATTGCAGGTAGTATTGAGGGTGGGGGCGGTTCCCGTAGGAGGAAAAAGTGTCCTGGGGGTATAAGGAAGGATAAGACACAGATTAAGGCATTCAAATGGCCTTCTACCCCCACATGAAAATACAATTTCCATCAGAAGTTACCAGTCACAGTGAATTGAATTGCATGCCTGTGACCTTGTTAAGTATCTTTCATTATAGCTGGGAGCCTAGTTCCAGCACCCTATGCTCTGGTTTCTCTCTCTCTCTTTTTTAAGAAATATTTATTTATTTGGCTGAAACTGGTCTTAGTTGTGGCATGTGGGATCTAGTTCCCCCACCAGGGATCGAACCCAGGCCCCCTGCATTGGGAGTGTGGCATCTTAGCCACTGGCACACCAGGGAAGTCTTCTTCTGTTTCTCTTAAGAATGCAGAGGACTCGGTAGAGACCGTCTGTAAGGCCCACAGGTCGACAGCTGTGCCAGACAGCTGTGTGCCCTGAGGCGGAACCCTGGCTGCATCCCCAGCAATGCAAACCAGAGACAGAAGGTTAAAAATAATCGCGACCGAGTCATCCTCTCCTGCCGTGTGCCATCAGCGCTGTGCTCTGCAAATAGTATTTTCCTTAATGAAAATCACGTATTTCCCTTTTTCTCCTGTTGAATTTCATCCTCTCTCCTTCTTTGACTTTCTCTGAATTTCAGCTCTGATTTTACTGTTGCTTTGCATTTCATTATTTACAAGTATCTCCATTGAGCCTTTTCCCTCTCATACCACAGATTAGTTTTCAAAATCTCACTGTAAACCGAGCTGACATGTGACATTTTGCCCTCAGGTTTCTGAAGGACATTTAATCCACCATTAAGATTCTACACTGAGACTGAAGTATATGGATTAGGTGTAAATTTGCATACATTTGCAATAGAAATAGATTAAGTTCTATGATAATAACATAATTGTCATAAACTTCATGTGAAAACATCATGAAAATTTTACAGAATATGCATTAAAGAAGTAAGTTAAGTCATGTTTGAAGAAATGGAAAGACTAGGTAAAGAGTAAAAATGCCATTAACTGCCTCTTTGGCCTATAATATTAAAGATGTTTTTTCGATTGAATTTATCTTGTCACAGACATAGTCATAGTGACTGACCTTCAAGCAAATACTTTTGAATATTGGCATTTAGAAAATAATTTCTTGACTACGTAATTATTCAGTAAATTCTCTGTAGTCAAGTTATTCTTCAAGGGGTTCTAGAGCTGAATGTTTGCAGAATTATTACCATTACCACTACTGTTTTTAGTACAGTATTGCCATGACCTTTTCATGATTTGAGTCTGTTAACATTTGCTTGATTAATATTACTACCATAAACTATCCTAACTGCAAGGACGAGTCATTGCATGGTGCATAAAAGTTCTTTCGAGTATGGAAAGAAAAAAAGAGAAAGATAATTGGGCGGAAAGCATGTAAGATCTGAACAGAAGATGAGACAGATCCAGAAAAATAAATCTGCATCTTGACCAGGCAGATCCTGTGAGTCAGTGTTAGGGGAGAAATGGAAAGTTTACACATCATATTACTCAGATTTGCTCTGAGAGGAAGGCCAGAGCAACCACCCACAAGCAGACTGTTTTACCTGTCCATGGTGGAATCCAGTTTGTCTCTCTTGGCTCCCTGAAGATCTTAGGAAGAAAAGCTTGCCTCCAGCACTTCTGCTGCACTGGCTGCCAATGCACCGGTCTCACACATTCAAATTTGAACTCAGCCCTTTAGGCTCCTCCCCCCAATAGCATCACCACCAACAGGTACCCCATACCCTAGCAGCCTTCCTCCTGTTTGGGTCCACTGGAGATGGGTGGGGTTTTCATAGGCAAAAATCACAGAGAGAAAATGACTGAGGGCCACTCTGCCTAATGTATAGGTTCCTTTAGTTCTGCTTCTTGAAAACTGCAATCCACCCTCCACAGGTAGTAAAGATCAGGAGACAGGAGGAGTAGACAGTTAGTATATTGTAATCCTGGTTAAAAAAAAATGATATCTTTAGTCATTTATTTCTTGGCTGTGCCTCAAGGCTTGTGGGAATATTAGTTTTCTGACCAGGGATTGAATCGGGGCCATAGCAGTGAAAGCACCAAATCCTAACCACTGGATTGCCAGGAAACTCCTCAAAACGGTATCTTTCATTTTTAAAACATAATAATAACAATAAATTTAAAACTATCTTGTGTTCGATCAGCCAAAAACATCTATTCCTCATTTAATTACATAATAGCTCTGAGTCTCAGTAAAGACTGACGCTAACTGTTCCTGCTTGGTTGCTGGTCAAGTACACTCAGGACTTAGGACAGAGGTTTTTGCCTCCCAAACCACTGATTTTTTTTTTTTTTCTTTGATTGCTTTACAAGAATTGCTAGAAGACTAGATGATTACACCAAAGGATAATTTTTGCATAAGCTCATCCTTTCCACAGAAGCCATATATTAATTTGAAGTCAGAAGCAGCAGCGTCTCAAGCAACAAAAGATTTATTTCATCACACAGAATCAGCCTCTAAGTGACTGCACTGAACCTGGAAAACAGGCTGGGCTTTTCAAATAAGAGGCTTTAAGTTCCCTCCCTCATACAAGCTGGTCTAATAAAGATTTTCACTTCTCCCTCCTGCGTTCATATGCATTCTATCTACTCATTCAATAGACATTCAGTACCCTCTAGGTGATAGAAACTGTGCCAGGTGCTGGCATTACGATAGTGAGCCAAGCGGCCAGGGTTCTTGCTCTCTTTCTGCTTCAAGGCTTTAAAAAATCATCTGTATATTAACGATCCTCCCCCTGCCTCAGTCTGTAGTTCGAGCCTGGAACTCTCCCTTGAACTCATGGCAAGTATGTCCATCTTCCACCTCACCATCTCCCTCTGGATGTCTGGGCATTTCAAACATGGCTAAAACAGAGCACCTGTTCTCTCTCCCCACGTGTGATCCGGTCCTCTTCTTTGTCTCAGCGGCACTCAGAGCCATCCCGGCCATCTTCTTGATTGCTCTCTTCCTTTTAAATCTCATGCCCAAATCCTGCTAACTCTCCTTTCAGAATAAATCCAGACCCTGACCACTTGTCACCACCTCCAGGTCTAAGCATCCTGAAAAATTACATTCAGCTGCTCAACTGGCCTTCCTGCCACACCTTTCTTCAATTATAGTCTATTCTCACAGCAATCAGAGTAATTCTTTTGAAATATATATATATATATATATATATATATATATATATATATACACATATACATTAAGACTTATTTTCCTTTTTGGCTGCATGGCACGCAGGATCTTAACCCCTTACCAAGAACTGAACCCATGCCCCCTGCATTGAAAGCATGGAGTCTTCACCACTGGGCTGCTCGTTTTTGAAATATTTTAGATCATGTCACTCTGCTGTCGACTCTGCCTGACCCCTCCTTTTCTCAGTAAGAAGTCAACATCTTTACAGATGGCTCCCCAGACCCTCTGCCCGGCCCTCTGCCCCCGCCTTAGGCTCTCCTTGCTCTGCACACGGAACACACAGGCCTCGGCCCCCGGCTTGCTTGCGCCTCTGCCTGGAATGCACTTCCCCTACACTATTATTACTGCTTGATCCTTTGTCTTTACTCAGATACTCCTTGTATCGAGTTGAGACTTTTTCTTGTCTCATATCTAAAATTTCCACTCTATCCCATCACCCTGACCTTTCTCTTTCCCCTTCCTTAACATATGTTTTTCTTTAGCGCTTATAACTTCAAATATGAAAATATCCTTGTTCACTGAATCTTAGGCCCATGAGAGGTTGGGTCCTCTGCAGGGATTCCCCTGGTGGTCCAATGGTTAGCGGGCTTCCCAGGTGGTACTAGTGATAAAGAAAGGGAAAGGGAAAGTGAAGTCGCTCAGTCGTGTCTGACTTTGCGACCCCATGTACGGTAGCCTACCAGGCTCCGCGGTTCATGGGATTTTCCAAGCAAGAATACTGGAGTGGGCTGCCATTCCCTTCTCCAGGGGATCTTCCCAACCCAGGGATTGAACCCAGGTCTCCTGCATTGCAGACAGATGCTTTACTGTCTGAGCCAAACCCTCCTGTTCATGCTGGAGATATAAGAGATGTGGGTTCAGTCCCTGGGTGGGGAAGATCCCCTGGAGAAGGGCATGGCAACCCACTCCAGTATACTTGTCTGGAGAATCCCATGGACAGAGGTGCCTGGCGGGCTGCAGTCCATGGGGTCGCAAAGAGTTGGACACGACTGAGAGACTTAACCACGCATGCACAGCAGTGATTGGCACTCCATGCTTCCACTGCCAAGCTCACCAATTCAATTTGGTTTAGTCTCCTCTAGTTGAGCAAATTAAGATCCCACAGGCAATGTGGCACGACCCCCAAAATAGAAAAAAAAAATTTCCCCTGCAGAGGCCAAGGTGGGATCATCCAAGGGCATGTAAAATCTGATCCTCTTGTTTCCTCAGATATGAGTGGCATCTTTACTGTATTATCAACCGATTGTCTACAGAGTGACATGCACACACATCCTTCCAAAGGAAGTTTAAATATTAATTCTCAGAGATGGTAACATCACAAAATCTGAAAATTAGAAAAACATTTCCCAACTTACCCGGGTGGGAAGCTCAATTCCTGACACCGATGGTGGGAACGTGACATGATCTGGCAATACTGTATGGGCTCCTTTTGTATATTCTCTCTCTTCAAATTATGCCCTTTTGTTCCAGCCAGAAATAGGCAAACAGACTGGCTGCTGGTGCACCTGCTTTGTTTTTGTTTAGTTTTGGTTTGATTTCTGGGATTCTAACTTTTTTTCCCCCTTTGGCTGCACTGCAGATCATGTGGGATCTTAGTTCCCTGACCAGGGATCGAACCTGTACCTTCTGCAGTGGAAGCATGGAGTCTTAATCACTGGACCCCAGGGAAGTCCTTCTAACTATTTTAAAAAGCACAATTCAGTGGTATTAACTGCATTCACAATGTGCAGCCATCAAAAAACCTTTTCCATGACCCCCCTAAAAACCCATAATCATTAAATAATAATTCACCATTCCCCCTGGCCATCTCTGGTAATCTTATATGGATATGACTATTGTAGACATTCTTAAGTGGAAACATACAATCTTTGTCCTTTTGTGTCTGCCTTACTTCACTTTTCATAATGTTTTCAAGATTGATCCATGTTAGAGCCTGTGTCAGAATTTCATTCCTTTTTATGATCTGCCTTACTTCAAAGCTCAGGCAATGCTATCGTGCTGGTAAAATCAACCTTGCAGATCTTAGTCAGATTGACCATATCAGTTTAGAAATCTTCATCAGAGCTGCAGAGAAGAGTCGTCCCCCCCATATTGACTGTGTCATTAGAATTGGGTTTGGCTGTGTATGTCAGACAGACTCAATAAATTGCTTGCGCAAGATACGATTTCTCTTCCACATAAAAATGTAGACAGTTGGTCTAGTAAGTAATTAAATCTAAATCTAACTGAAGCATGGATTTTGGAGCTCTTTGTTTTATTGAAAGAGTCTCTGGTGGCCATTTTTCGCCAGAATGTTTCCCCACCTCTCAGTTCGATAATGGGACATGAGTCTCAGCCAAGCAGCAAAGAGAAATAAAACACTGTGTTTTTGAAGCATACAAGACCAGGCATCATGGGAAAGAACAGAGAAAGATGGCAATCATGGTGGTCCCTGATTATGACATGGCTTTTCACTGCCATGGACCAGAGTTCCACCCCTGGTCAGGGAACTAAGATCCCACAAGCCATCACTTGTGGCAAAAAAATAAATAAAAAATTTTAAAAATTGGGAAATTCCCTGGTGGTTCTGTGCTTCAGACTCCATACTCCCAATTCAGGGGGCATAGGTTCGATCCCTGGTCCCGGAACTAGGCATGCCTCACAGCTTGGCCAAAATAAGAAAGGAAAAAAAGGTACCTCCAACTAATAAATAAATAAATAAATAATTTAAAAAAAAATAAAAAATTAAAAAAAAAAAATAGAAAAAAGGTGGCAGTCAAGTCCATTCCTCCAGAAGCAGAATTATCCATTCAGTTCAGTTCAGTTGCTCAGTCATGTCCGACTCTTTGCAACCCCATGAACTGCAGCTGGCAAGACCTCCCTGTCCATTACCAACTTCCGGAGTTTACTCAAACTCATGTCCATTGAGTCTGTGATGCCATCCAAGCATCTCATCCTCTGTCTTCCTTTTCTCCTCCCACCTTCAATCATTCCCAGCATCAGGGTCTTTTCCAGTGAGTCAGTTCTTCCCATCAACTGGCCAAAGTATTGGCGTTTCAGCTTCAACATCAGTCGGTTCCTCTGCCTTTTCTAAAACCAGCTTGAACATCTGGAAGTTCATGGTTAACGTACTGTTGAAGCCTGGCTTGGAGAATTTTGAGCATTACTTTACTAGCGTGTGAGATGAGTGCAATTGTGCAGTAGTTTGAGCATTCTTTGGCATTGTGTTTCTTTCGGATTGGAATGAAAACTGACCTTTTCCAGTCCCATGGCCACTGCTGAGTTTTCCAAATTTGCTGGCATATGGAGAGCAGCACTTTCACAGCATCATCTTTTAGGATTTGAAATAGTGCAACTAGAATTCCATCACCTCCACTAGAATTATCTGTGGATATTTATTTAATTCTATTTCATAAATTTGATAGGGTTGATGACTGAGCAACTGAACAGCAAAAACATCAAAGCATTGGTAGAATCTAATAATGTACAATTCAATGTATGTTCTTATATACTGTCTCTTGTTTTGAAAATCTTACTTTTCAGTGTAGAGATTGCATAAGGAAGATTCTTTCCAATATACACAAATGGTTTAGATATTCAGTACTAGAAAATGAAGGTTGTGGGGGAAGCAAAAAAATCTATTGTGTTTGTTTTAATGTTTTACTCCTTTGGAGATAATTCAAAAAGTGCTTTTATAAGTAATTTATAAACAGCATCTTTGAAAACTGAAATTCATTCATTTAATACTTATTGAAGGCTTATTATGAGGAAGCATAAGACTGAGCTTTGAAGGGGAACAATGATGCATATTATAGTTCAAGAAACTTATCTTTCAAGCTTTAAAATAGGTGATCTTAAATGACAATATAAAAGAATTAAATGTCAAAAGACTTGAAATAAAAATGAGAGAATCATTGCATCTCAAAGTTGTTTGGACGACTGCCTTGTGCTTCTCAAAACTGGACACGCATATCCATTGGATACGCATATCTTCACGCCTAAATATGAGTACATGGCAATATAAAGCTCCCCTGGTGACTCAGTGGTAAAGAATTTACCCACCAATGCAGGAGACGCAGATTCGATCCCTGGGTCAGAAAGATCCCCTGGAGGAGGTCATGGCAACCCACTCCAGGATACTTGCCTGGAGAATCCTCATGGACAGAGGAGCCTGGCGGGCTACAGTCCATGGGATTGCAAAGAGTCAGAAATGACTGAATCAACTTATCATGCACGCATGGAGGGTAAGTCAACATCTGGCAGGCCCACAAGTAAATAGAGCATCATGTTAACATTAGAGAAAAAACATAGATTCCAAAGACATTTCAGCCCAACATGTGGCTGGTTTAAGATGCTCAGCATTCCTTATTTTACTTCTCTTTTATAGGAAAGTTTAATGGGAAAAACAAATTGAGGAACAATGATTCCATTATTCTCTGTAGAGAATTCTTGGTAAAGCGTCCCACACAGTGGTCTTTTCACCTCTTATTTAATCCTAGTAACAGGATACCATTGCCCACTTAGTACGATGAAGTCAGAGGAAGAAAAGAATTCATAATTTATTGCTTCACAATAGACTGATTTCCCTTTTTTTTTTTTTTGCCAAGTGATTTGGCTTGTGGGATCTTAGTTCCTTGACCAGGGATTGAACCTGGGACACTGGCAGTGAAAGTGCCAGGTCCTAACCATTGGACTGCCAGGGAATTCCCTAGATTGAGCTCTCAATCAAGATTCTGATGAATGGATAGAATTTTAATAGAGTACAGAGCAGATGGACTTCACTGGTGGCCCAGTGGTTCCACCCTTTAATGCAGAGAGCATGGGCTCAATCCCTGGTTGGGGAACTAGGATCTCACATGCCTTGTGGCCAAAAAAAGGGGGGAAAAATGTGCAGAGCAGAGAATTTCTGGAGGATAGTTTGAAATCGTGGGTACTGGGTCTATACCTTTCACTTATGAAGCACATAACATTGGGAAAGAATTCTTCACAAAGTCATTCCAAGGATCTGCTTAGCTTTACTGCGTGAGTGTGAAAGCTCAGTATCTGGAATAGATGAATATGTTTGATAAAATTTCTCATCCTCTCTCCAAGTTGGCAGAAACAACATGAGCAAACACAGAGCTTCAACATGTGCTTCATATGTTTTAGCCACAGTGATAGCTTATTCTGGTATGAGTGATGGCTTATAAGAAAACAATGATGACAGATAAAAATGGGATGTCAAATTCAAGAGGAGACAGCAGTATTGACTCCAAAGGAATATTTTTATATGTGGAGGTGGAGGTGTGTGAGGGTATTTCAGTATAATGCCCCTGTTATCAAATGTTTCTTCTGTGCCACATTACTCAGTAGCATCTCCAGTATGTCAACTAGAGGAAAAAAATTGTTCAAATCTATTTTTCTTAAGTAAATTCGGTGATATAATTATCTATGGTTGGTAAAAGGTTTTTTGTTTATTGAGGATTTGAGCTCAGTTAAGAGTTTATTTTATTTTAATGGAACATATACTTTGAATAACAGTTTTCTGGGCATGTTTGACTAAGCTAGTTGAGAAAACCATGGTGCTGTTTAATTATAAATAGATTGATACAAGATTGGGCCAATACTTGATGTGTGCAATTTTGGTATGGAGGGTTTTTGTGCTTTTTAAAAAACAAGTTCAATTTTTCTCTTTCAAAAAAATGAGATGTCATTCATATTCATATAAGCTTCTGAGGAAAAGTTTTCTAACAAAATGGAGAGTTAAATAGCTTGCATAATGGCTGTAAAAATTATTTAAGAAGCATGACTCATCCAGCATTAGAAAATAACTCTATTTCTCAGAAAGTTATAGTACCTGCTCACCTTTCTTCTGTTAAAGGAGAAAAAAAATTACATCTCTTATCATGACAGTAGCATTTTTCATTCTTGGAGATTTGGAGTTAGTGAGATAAAAAAAAATGGGGTTTCCTTCAGGTATTTTTAAAAGTTATTTTCCTTACTAACTACCCTCTTCCCTCACTAACTTCTCTTGAAAAGTCAGAAACCACAGGACTACCTGGTTAGGTTATTTTTAACGGAAACAACATGACCTGGAAATTGTGCCTCTGGCGGCTGAGTTGTCTTGGACATCTGGACTTTCACCATCAACTGGACTTTCATGAGAAACACAAGGTGGGGTTTCGTTATGGCCAGAAGTCCCCCTGGGAATTCTCCAGGGTACACATTCCTGTGTCTGAGAGATGAGATGCTCAGACAATGACTCCCTAGACCACTATTTTTGGACCCCAGGTAGATTGTTCAATATGATACTTTGTTGTTTTTGAAAAGAGCCCAAAAAGGTTTCCGCGTGGGTTAAAGTGTGGTCTTGGAGTGCTTCAACTTCTGCATTTCCCAATTTTTGTTTTTCTCACTTTACTGCCAGCCATATTACTGAATTTCTCTGGGGTATGAAAAAGTTGAGGGACATATACAGGAATTACTCAGCCTCTGCTGTGCAGCTGCCCAGAACTTACTGAGGTTGAAAGAACACAGAAGCATTCATCAAAAGCCTGGGGCTGGCCAAAGGTCTAAAAAAAGAGTTATTTTTGATAGGAACATTAACCAAAGCTTCATTGACCACGCATATACAAGAAAGAGTGAAAAAAGTTAGGTTTTTGTAATCAAAGACAGGAAGACTTGGGTTCTATCTCCACCATTTCATAGTGAACTGTCTTTGTGGGTTGCCTGCTGCCATATGTTATAGTTTCTCCATGTATAAAATGTGAATAAATAATAGTAATAATAGCTAACCTTTTTTGTGCTCTTTATGATAGGCTCTGTGTAAGCAAGTTGCACGTATTATCTCATGTAAGTCTAAGAGGAAAAAATTTTATCCCAATTTTCAGATGTGAATGTTAAAGGCCAAAGAGTTGGAATGCTTATCTTAAGACTGTTAAAAGTAATTTCTAAGAATAATTTATTTATTGTTGACTGTACTGGGTCTTTGACTGTTGCTGCAGTCTTTCGCTAGTTGTGGCAAGCAGGGGCTGCTCTCTAGTTGCGGTGAGAGGGCTTCTTGTTGCAGTGGCTTCTCTTGTTGTGGAGCTCGGAGCACCAGCTCTAGATGTGTGGGCTCAGTAGTTGTGGCTCCCGGACTCTAGAGCACAGGCTCAATAATTGTGGCCCATGGGCTGAGTTACTTTGCCACATGCGGGATCTTCCCAGACCAGGGATCAAACCCGTGTCTCCTACACTGGCAGGTGGATTCTTTACCACTGAGCCACCAGGAAAGCCCTTGTTAAAAGTAATTTAAATAAGTGGTTCTGCATGTGGTCTAGTGCATGGAAGGTATTCGATAAACAACTGTTTTGATAAAATAGTATCTTACAGCAGCTGAAAGTATTAAGAAGATCAGATACCTTAAAAACATAAATTATGATCATCAAAGTAATCTGCTCCCATGGTTCAAAGTTTCTGATAGTAATAAAATGTGAGTAATTTTGAGGTTCTCATACTCTGAGGTTTGAGTAAGTGTATAAAATTGCATATTCCAGTGTTTAATCCCTACAGATTTTGGAGTCATTCTGGAGTACAGCCCAGTACTCTGCCTTTTTGACAAACACCCATTAATTCCAAGCAGGTGGTTAGTTTTCATTGGCCTAGAAGACCTTCAAGGTCTTCCCCAGCTCTAAAATTCTGTGATTGTGTGACTTTATGTACTTCTGAAAATTTTGTGTGTATCTGTGTGTGTGTGTGTGTTTGCTTGCTTGCTTAATAAACAATTGAAATGCCAGGGAAAATGAGAAGTGCTTCAAATAACATCTTTCTCTTTGTGGTCATTCGGAAAACCAAATTCCATATTATTTGTATGCTCAGTGATGCAGTATAAAGAATGATGTGATTTCATTGACTGGTAGAGATAATTTTGATTAAAATTAGCTCTAAAATGAATAAGGGATAAGTCCTGAAGCAAGGACAGTAGATTAAATGTTACTTGTAGAATTGCTATTCTCTATTCTTTGACTACTCACCAACCGTTGTGAGTAGTCGTTGGTATCAGATCATCCTCTCTTTAGGAAGTCCTGGCATCATATTGGCACATTCTTCCTCCTCAGTTCTCACCTTTTTTGAGGGTCTGTAGTGATCAATGCCTTACATTAGTAATTCCACCACTATTCATTAGGTCACACTGCTTCTTGATTTAACTAATTTCAGGATCTTAGAGAGCTGAGAAACATTTATTTGACATCAACAGCCCCAGATGCCTTAGTGAGTGTGTGAACTGGGTTTCCTCCTCCTCCAAGACCTCCTTGTTTTTCCTCTCCCTCAACCCATCCTCACGTAGACTAATTATACCATCAAGAGGTCTTCACTTTGTCACAAGAAGGCAGGAATCGTCAACTTCCTTGGCATAGTTAGAAAGTCATTCAGGGCACTCAGCACTTTGCTGACATTATTGAGCATGATTCTGCTACCCAATGTCCTGGTTACTGATTGCTTTATTTCATTATTTTTAATTTTTATTTTTTGGTTGTGCCGAATGGCATGTGGGATCTTAGTTCCCAGACCAGGGATTGAACCCACGTCCCCTGCATTGCCAAGTGGATTCTTAACCACTGGACCACCAGGGAAGTCCCTGTCCTGGTTACTTTAGACCTCCATCCACAGGTTCCTTACAGGAGGTACTGCTACAGCATAAAAAGAAGTAGAAGTTGCTCGTTATTAGTCATTTATGTCCCATACGATCACCTTAAAACCTGATTATGGCAGACACAAAAGACCACATAGTGTATGATTCCATTTATATGAAATATCCAGAATAGATAAATCCAGAGAGGCAGTAGACAGATTGGTGGTTACTCAGGTGCTTGAGGGAGCGGGGAATAGTCATGAATGCTTAATGGTTTAGGATTTTCTTTTTGGGGTGATAAAAACTTTTTGGAAGTAGATAGAGGTGGTAGTTGAACAACAGTATATGCACTAAATGTCACTGAATTGTATATTTTTAAATTAATTAAGTTATGGCTGTGCTGGGTCTTTGCTGCTGCTCTTGGGCTTTCTCTAACTGGGGAGAACAGGATACTACTCTCTGTGATGTATGGGCTTTTCACTGGAGTGGCGTTTCTTGTTGCGGAGCACAGGCTCTAGAGTAGTTGTAGGGAAGGGCTCAGTGGCGTGTGGAATCTTCCCAGACCAGGGATCGAACTCGTGTCGCCTGCATTGGCAGGCAGATTCTTATCCACTGGACCACCAGGGAAGTCTGAATGGTATACTTTATTTTTATTTATGTGGATTTCACCTAAATAACAAATTTAAAAATACTGATTAATTTGGAGAAACCTTAAGGATCTGAAGAGCTGGAAAAAGCATGACAGTGATGGGTATCCTCTCAGCTGTCAGTATGTGTAAACAGAGGAGAAAGCCCATAACTAACAGAGGCAAAGGGGATACATTCCCCGGAACAGAGGAGAGCGAAGAACAGGAGTGAGGAATTCAGGTGCACAGAATAGGTGCTTACAGGGAATTGAAGGCTCTGGGCCAGGCTGTACAAAGCTAAGGCATCTCTCTGCCCCTGAACAAGGGAAAACAGTCTGTGGTATAAATGGAAGCTCTGCTTTATCTTTGATCAAAAATCAAACCTGGAAAGAAAACCAGAAAACTGGTGCCATGGCAGGAGGGGAAAGTAGAAACAAGTTGAGTAACCGACATGACTCATCTACTTGGTAGGGTCAGGATTAGCAGCCATGAGGTTGAGCTGCAGAGTTTGTGCTCAGAATCACTTTCTCTATTGCCCAAAGAAACCATGACTAAAACTATTGACCACTCAGCCAACAAACTGGTGCTCCGTCCTTCTGATAAGAGGGAAAGTATGGCCATCTTGGGCTTTTCTCACGTTCTTTCTTCTAACCAGGTTCATGGTTCACAATCCCTGGCTGTCCCCACAGAATTCCAGTGTGGCACAGATCCTGGGTAGTGTATGTGGTGTGTGACAGCAAAGGTTGTCTAGATTCACTCACAAACCTTCTTCAGCAACCAAGGAAATTACTTGTGATTTCTAAACAAGACGTTTCTGAGTTTTCCTTTTGCAACTGAGTGAACATTATTAACTTAAGGTTTAGAACTTAGTTCAGGCAGAGTTCTGCCACACTTTATCCAGTAAGTAGATGGGTCCCTTCACTTTTCTAAACTTTGTTCCCTATCTGAAAAACAGGAATACTGATCCCTCTGCTGTCCACCTCAAAGGGTGGACAAATGAAACAGTGTTTGTTCAGACAAACACACACACCCCTAGCCAAGCAGTAGGCTCCATTAATAAGTGGACTTCTTTCCAAAAGTTCAGCATAGGGAGCCCAGGGCCAGGACATCTCTCAAGGGTGTTGGTCAAGCTGTACAGATTTTCGGCCAGAGAACCTACTCCATCTTCAGCCAAGTTGTGCTGAAGAGGCTGTTCATGACTTGCCCCAACCAGCCGAAGCTTTCCCTTTCTTTCGTGGATGGTCGGGAAGATAAAGCTTCCTGGCTGAGAAGACAAGACAGCTGTGGTTATGGGTGTTACACTGCATGATGCATGTGTCCAGGAATAACCCCCAAACTGATGGTGTACACCTGCCCACACTGCAGGTGTGCACTGCATGGGCACAAACACAGCAAGGGCTGCATTCCCAAGGCCAGAGGTGAGATCATTAGTTTTGCCTATTTGGCTCTGGACTCCCTCATGGGCTGTGGCCCTGTCCTGCCCTCTGGTGCTTGCAAAGGTTGCAAGGTGTCTGGTTGTTCAGTGCTTGGGAATGCCACACAGCCCCGCCCATCCTACTTGAACTCCAATCCTGAAAGTTTGAGCATCAGAGGCTGACCCACCAGCTGCTACTGCAAAAAAGACCCTGCTCTGCCCAAAAGAAGATTTTAGATGCTGAAAAAATCAAATTTAAGTTAGGAAGGTCAAACTGTAGAGAAAGTAGCATTGGTGGCATTGTATACCCTTAGCAGGTTTCCATACCTCTCCAGGCAAAGGCTACTTCATGAGGGTCATTTCACTTTGGCCTTCCCTGGTGGTTGAGATAGTAAAGAATCCACCTGCCATGCAGGAGATCTGGGTTCAGTCATTGGGTCAGGAAGATCCCTTAGAGGAGGGCATGGCAACTCACTGCAGTATTCTTGCCTGGAGAATCCCATGGACAGAGGGGCCTGGTGAGCTACAGTCCATGGCGTCACAGAGTCAAACACAACTGAGGTACTAACGCACATGTATACACACACACATCTCACTTTGTCACGAGGGAAAGAAGAAAGTCAACCTACTCAAGGACAGTTAGGGAGAAATCAAACGGCTTAACTAGGAAAAAAGTCCCTTAGTTTTATTAAATACACCGTAGTCTTACAGGTGAAAAACCTTTGAATACATGACCTTATTAATCCTCAGAACCACTCCTAAGGCAGATGTATTGTGACCAATTTACAGTTATAACAGGTGATTACCTTAGGATCACACAAGGTGAGTGTGATATCAAGACTTGCCCAGAAACCGGTATCAATTCTTCTATGCCATTTAAACAGATAGGATGATACAAATACACATTTTATTATGCCTAGAACCACACTGATTTAGATTTTAGATGCTCTGTGTTTGGATGGTGTATCTTTTTAGTTTGTTACATGGCAAGAGAAAAATTATAATTTTTAAAAAAAATTTATTTATTTGCTTATTTTTTGGCTCTGCTGGGTCTTCGTTACTGCTTGGGCTTTTCTCTAGTGAGGCCAGTAGGGTCTACTCTCCAGTTGCAATTTGCAGGCTCTAGGATGTGCGGGCTTCAGTAGTTACAATACAGCACGTGGGCTGAGTGGTTCTGGAGCACAGGCCCAGCAGTTGTCGGGCACCGCTTAGTTCCTCTGAGGCATGTAGGATCTTCCTGAACCAGGGAACCCACGTCTCCTACATTGGCAGGTGAATTCGTTACCACCGAGCCACAAGGGAAGAACAGAAATTATTCTTGTCTTGTCATTAGAACATAGGGCGATTCCTATAGAACTGTAGTTCTATAGGAATGGCAGTATGTGATTTAATTATGAATTACTGTACTTATAATTAATTGATTGATTGCACAAAGGCTGGTCATTTGATCCCAGGTAGCTAATGGCACAGAAAAGAGCACAGTTGTTTAACTCTCAGATTTTAGCTCCCCTTCCAACAAACAATAAGTTTCTCTCAATAGCCAATTAAGGAGCTGTCATACATATTTAATATGAGCATTTTTGAAGTAATTTTTGTCTTTAGCACTTTGGTTTTAATGTCATATTACACATTTTCATACGCTTATTTGTATTTATATTATTTTCCTTTCCCCCTCTGAATTTCACTCATTTTCAAGAATGGCATTTCTGTACAGTTCTCATTACCCTTCATTGTAGCTCTTTGTGTTTGACCTTTTGGGAAAGGCCGAAATATTAGGAAAACATGCAATGACATGATTGATACCTCAATGCCCCCCAATCCCATTTTCCTTTAAAATATTTACCTGTACCTGCTCAAAATCACTATTTTCTTTAATTAAAGAGAATTTCTTTTTGGCTGGACTGGGTCTTCGTTGCTGTGCATGGGCTTGCCCTCATTGCCACGAGTGGGGTCTACTCTGTAGTCGTGCTCAGGCTTCTCATTGCGGTGGCTTTTCTTGTTGAACGGAGAAGGCAATGGCACCCGACTCCAGTCCTCTTGCCTGGAAAATCCCATGGACGGAGGAGCCTGGTAGGCTGCAGTCCATGGGATCGCTAAGTAAGAGTCGGACACGACTGAGCGACTTCCCTTTCACTTTTCACTTTCATGCATTGGAGAAAGGAAATGGCAACCCACTCCAGTGTTCTTGTCTGGAGAATCCCAGGGACGGGGGAGCCTGGTGGGCTGCCGTCTATGGGGTCGCACAGAGTCGGACACGACTGAAGTGACTTAGCAGCAGCAGCTCTTGTTGAAGAGCGTGAGTTTTAGGCGCACGGACTCAGTGGAAGCAGCGCACGGCTTAGATGCTCCGCTGGCATGGGGATTTTCCCCCATCAGGGATCAAACCTGTGTCCTCTACATTGGCAGGCGGATTCCCAGCCACTCGGTCACCAGGGAAGTCCTCTATTACTTTTTATAACGGTTAGGGGAGGAGGTGAATCTCACACACATATATGAGATCATCCCGAGTTCAGTCCTTACGGATGGGTACAGAACTATGGTAATGTACTTCCAAAAGCTCCACAGTATAGATACATGGCTGGGTAAACACACAGCAGAAAGGAAAAGAGAATGAAAGAGAAGAAAACCTGAGACAGAGAAATGAACTTAGAACCTGTGGGTTAAGAAAAAGCTAGAATCTTACTGAAAGTGATTGGACGAATTGAAAGAAAAAAAAAAAACCCAGTTATCAGTTATTTTTAAAACCATTGAAGGTTTGAGGTGAAGCGAAGCTGATTTTGTCAACAGGAAGCTATGGTACACGCTCTACATTTCTATTTATATAAACAACATTTGCTTTTCCATCTTAGGTTCTGCCCAGAAGTTATCGTCTGACCGCCACTTCTGGCTTCGGTTGACTGGTTTTTAGAAAAAAAAACAAACTGTGACCACCTGTTTCTCTCTCTACCACAGAGAAAGTCAAGTCACTTTCGCTAGTGTTTGGTTAGTGAAAAGTGCTAAGACACACAAGGATTTCAATTTTTATTAGAATGTTGTATTTTTTTAATTAATTTATTTATTTTTGGCTCTTCTGGGTCTTTGCTGCCGCTCGGGCTTTTCTCTGGTTGCAGTGAATGGAGGCTACCCTCTGGTTGCAGAGCATGGGCTTCTCATTTCGGTGGCTTCTCTTCTTTCAGAGTACAGTCTTGAGTACAGTCTGAGTAGCTGTGGTGCACAGGCTTAGCGACCTCGTGGCATGTGGGATCTTCCCAGATCAGGGATTGAACTCCTATCTCCTACACTGGCAGGTGGATTCTTTACACTGAGCCACTAGGGAAAACCTGGAGTGTTGTATTTTTAACCAAATCTTTGTCTCCCAGAGTTCGCCTCGCCAATGTTCACTCTACCCTGTCAGGTTCCAGATGGGTTGGTATGGAACTCAGACCCTCCACCACACTTCTCCCAGACAGATTTGTGAATTTCCACCTTCTAGCCTCTGGGTTCCTCTTCTCTGATGTCAATCTCTTGGCACTCTGCCATCCCCTTCTCCCCCTTCTCTGGTACCCTTCCAACTTCTCTTTCTATTCAGCTGTGTCTTTTCAGTATGTTCCAGCTGCTTCTGTACAGAAGGAAGCAAAGTTGCTTGCACCTTCTGATCAGGTGTAAACATCAACTTTCGCCACGAGCGCCAGGCATCGTGGAGGGGGAGGAGTTTGTGGCTGGTAACACATACTGCTCGGGGACATCAAAAGAAAGGTCCAGAAGTGGGGAGACAGCTTTTTTACACCATGAGTCAAATGAGTACTTAGAGAAAGTGTGCAAGGAGCTCTTTTTAGAGAGTAGGGTGCACATTTGAATCTCCAGAACTTCTTCATTCAAAGAAGAAGGAGAATTTACTTTAGTCACATGCATGATATGATGGGGGAAAGTTAGGTTCAGAGCAATTTTGGGAGAGAAGACAAGAAGAAAACATTTTTTTTTTAGATGAGGTGTACAGGCAGCTGAGTCTGTCTCTTCAAGGTGCCAGGAAGAGATAATCATCACTGCCTAATGATACTTTTGCAGGCATGCTCAGTCATTTCCGACTCTTTGCAACACCATGGACTATAACCTGCCATACTCCTCTCATCCATGGAATTTTTCAGACAAGAATATTGAAGTGGGTTGCCATTTCCTTCTCCAGGGGATCTTTCCCACCCAGGAATAGAACCCATGTCTCCTGCATTGGCAGGCAGATTTTTTGCCACTGAACTACCTGGGAAGCCCAATGATACTTTTACCAAATCTTTTATTTCCAACATTAAATATCCACTGTTTCAGTTCAAATAAATTTTTTTTTTTTTTTGGCCAAGCAGCAAGGCTTGCAGGATCTTCGTTGCCCACCCAGGATTGAACCCCAGGCCTTGGCAGTGGACTTGGACTCCCATGCATTCCCTCAAATAACTCTTTCATCAGAATAGAAGTTCCTTGCTTAAGAAGGTTGTCATTTGTGTTCACCAGGAAAAGAATAATATTAATACCATAAAGAGTAAGATGTTTTCAAATCTTTTTCTGGAGTGGACCAAGGAAGGAAAACTAGAACACCAGGGACCTGAAATGGGCTGAGAGTAAACAGCAACAAAAAGGAAGTGAATGAAATTTTTAACTTTTTATTTAGTTTTGGAGTATAGCTGATTAACAATGTTGTGATAGTTTTAGGTGTTCAGCAAAAGGACTCAACCACACATATACATTCTCCCCTAAACTCCTCTCCCATCCAGGCGGCCAAATAACTTTGAGCAGAGTTCCCTGTGCTATACAGTGGGTCCTTGTTGGTTATCCATTTTAAATATAGCAGTGTGTACATGTCCATCCCAAACTCCCTAACTATTTCTTTCTCCAATCCTTGCCCCTGGCAAGCATAGGTTTCTTCTCTAAGACTGAGTCCGTTTCCATTTTGTAAGTTCATTTGTACCATTTCATTTTAGATTCCACATATAAGGGATGTCATACCATATTTCTCCTCTCTCTGACTTACTTCACTTAGCATGGCAATCTCTAGGTCCATCCATATTGCTGCAAATGGCACCATCCTTTTTAATGGCTGAGTAATATTCCATTGTATATATTTACCACATCTTTATCCATTCCTCTGTTGGATGGGCATTTAGGTCCTTCCATATCCTGCTTATTTAAATAGTGCTAAAATGAACATTAGGATGCACTTATCTTTTTGAATCAAGGTTTTCTCCAGATTATGCCCAGTAGTACGATTGCTGGATCATATGGTAGTTCTATTTTTAGTTTTTTAAGGAACCTCCACACTGTCCTGGCTGTACCAAAAAGGTGAATGGAATTTTGTAAATGGGGAAGAGAGGAAAGAAAACTGGAACCAAAACTAACCTCCCGAAACTGCCCTGGGACTGTTCTTAGAGCAAAGTTATGAGAGAAAACAAGCCTTTGTAATGGGGAGGAAAGCAAGGATGGAAAGTGAGTTAGAAGTGTTGCTTTCCACGTGGAGAAGAAGACAAAAAGCAGAGGACATCGGAATAGTGAGAAATAGCAAAGTACAGGAATTTGACGCAAAAGAAAGGGTAAAACATGAAACTGCATCCAGTGAGACCTAAGGGGACAGAAAAGAAAGAACTTTCTGGAGAACGGAGGAGTGGGCCACATCTGGGGGAGAGTAAACAAGTTTGTAATGTTGGAGAACCAGTGGTCAAGGAAGGAGGAGAAGATGGAGAAGAGCAGAACAGAGATATGTGAGCGATGCTGCTACTCAGCTTTCAAAGGGAGATAAAAGCCCAAGTTCAGGTCTTCTTTCTAAACATAGAAAAGGGAAATAGAGGAGACCACTTTCCTCTGAGAAGGAAGTTGGAAAATTTTTTATTTTAAATGTTTAATTTGCAATATATACAATACTGGGATTGGGGTGCTTTCCGGTGGGAATGCCACCTCTCAGTCAATGTGCAATAAGGGTCAAGTTCATGAAGAGATTCTTTAGTGGTTCTCAGAAACACGGTGCCTTCTGAAACCTCTCTCCATATCCATGGACTCTGTCGGTCTGTATACAAGTGCATCTGCTTTGAGAGACTGGGGAAGGATTCTGTGCTTCAAGGGTTTTCTCCTAGTATTTCTCTTTAATCAGTTGTGCAAATCCTATTAAACTAAGCTGCTTCTTACAGCAAGACTCTAGTCCTCATTTCCTCATTGTAGTTCTTCTGCAAAGTGGAAGGAATCCAACCCTTACTGAGTGGACTTCTGCCACATAGAACTGTCTCAAAGTCCCTTAGTTTCTATCTGAATTCCACTGGCTTTTGGGGAAAGGTACTGTGTTATTTAGATGAAAGCATCCATGATATTTAATTTGTCACTCATAATATGGTTTTGTTCTATGACATTGTGGACTGTTGTCCTAATATAGAGTATTTCTCTTCTTGTAAAGCAGACGCAATAGAATTAGACTGCATCTAGGCTTCGAGAAATATGAATAATGCATTTAAATCTCATCATTGAATGAAAAGAAACCTTTGAATGAACATAAATTTCTTTCATATTAAAGATGGGGAAATTAAACCAGGGCTTAATAATGATGGAAACTGACTGATCTGAGTTTACCTAGTTCATGCCAGAACCAGGATAAGAATGCAGGTTGTCTGAATATTATGTTTCTTTTACTCTTTTCTGTAAACCATCAAGTATACTTTATACTTGCCTATTAAATTTCAGGTCCAAATTCCCTTCTTCAGCCCCCAATCAGACTATTCCAGAATCCATCTGCACGATAATCTCTAGATTATAGTGATGAGGATGAAAGAAGTAGCAACAGCTCCAGGAACTTCAGAGCAATTATCCGGTTTCACGTTAAGCTAATTAACTTGTGGAGGTAGAGGTGGGCTAACCCCATTACTACCACAAAGAGTAACTATGTAAGACTTTCTAGCTCTGCTTGTTGATTGAATAACTAAGGGCATGCAAAACTGAATACCTTTATACCTGGTGTATTCCTCTCTCTAGCCTCAGCTTCTGAGCTTAGCAGAAGACAACATTTTGGGTCTTTATAATAGAACTGAATAACTCTTGTCTCTGGAGTACTTTCTAGAACTATAAATTTACCATAATCCTTCTCATAAAGAGAGCATATAAAGAAGCTGAGCCCCGAAGAATCGATACTTTCTGTGGTGCTGGAGAAGACTCTTGAGAGTCCCCTGGACTGCAAGGAAATCAAACCAGTCAATCCTAAAGGAAATCAACCCTGAATATTCATTGGAAGGACCGATGCTGAAGCTGAAGCTGAAGCTCCAACACTTTGGCCACCTGATGCAAAGAGCCGACTCATTGGAAAAAAACCCTGTTGCTGGGAAAGATTGAAGGCAGGAGGAGAAGGGGACAACAGGATGAGATGGTTGGATGGCATTACTGACTTGATGGATGAGTTTGAGCAAACTCTAGGAGATAGTGAAGGACAGGGAAGCATGATGTGCTGCAGTCCATGGATGTAACTGAGTGACTGAACAACAGAAAGAGGACATACCAGGCAAAAGTTAGGACAATCCAGCAAAATAGTAGGAGTAAAGAGGACCATGTAAGTGAATGGAGAGTTAATCTAGGAAATGCTTGAATGTAAAATATTGACGGTCTATGGTTAGTTGAGATTGACAGTGATAACATCTTCCCCCCTAAGATCTATCTCAAACAGATTCAGTAGTTAATATTTTTAATAATTTTATTCAAGTTTATTTTCTCTTGACATTGTACATAGAATGTTTCTATCTAAGTGACACATTAATCATTTATCTACCAGGTCTATGATACGGAGAAGCAGCAAAACTATGCAATACTACAAAAACTATATGTTACGTACTGAAAAATGACAGAAGCGGGTTAAAAAAAAAATGAAGAAGTAGGGGCAAAAGCTAGACATTGCAAAGGGATTGGTTTAAGAACTACTTATGTCTATGGGTTGGCTGACAATGGTTGGACAAGGAGTTCCCTCCCACCCACACATTCTTTCCTTCCTCTTCCTTGTTGATCACAGACCACTGGGTCCCTGCAAATTCACATTGTCACAGGGAGGAAGGCGGAAGTAGTTGGAGCGTCGGAGTCGCCTTGGGGGCAGACCAGCCTTCTGACGGCAGAGTTCATCTAGAAGAGAAGCAGAGCATGCTGAGATGAGAATGTAGGAAGGTGGCCAGGGCTCCAAGAGAAGAGAAGAAGAAAGAGGAGACTGCAGGGTGGTGCAGTGAAAGGGTTGAAGAGAAATAGAACAGGATTAGAACCTGGGATCTGTCACTTACTAGTTATTTACTCCCTACCAGAAAGATTCTTGACTTTTCTGAACCTCACCATCCTTTTCTGCAAAACAAGCATTGAAATACCTGCTTCAAAAATGTAGTTGAAAATGAAAGAATGGATGCAAAAGAACTGAGCACAGGTGGTCAGTAAATTTTAATTTCCTTTTCACACCTTGCTCCCAATTCTTCTAATTGTGGACTTATTAAACAGCAGGGGAAAAAAATGAGGTCCAGTCATTCAAAAGTGTTTACTGTGTGCAAATGGCTAACTTTAGCAAGTCCCCCGAGACACTTGAAAGTGCCTCGAGTCCCAGATACTCATCCTCAGTGTCAAGGTGCTTCCCTTGCAGGTGGCTTGCAGAGCCAATGAAGGCAAGGGGCAAGTTTCCTTCTGCGAAGTTAAGTACAGCTCTTACTCAGAGGGGGTTGGTGCAAGGCCGGCAGCTGAGTCAGAGTGGCTTTTGCATGTGGTGACTTTGACGACGGTAGCCATCATCTGGGGTTGGGCCAGGGGAAGGTGAGAAATAGTGTTTTCACACCATGCATAGTGTCTAACCACACATTTGGACTCTTGTAATTGTTTTTTTTTTTTTTTTAAATAAAATCTTTCTACCTTGCTCTACTTCTGAAATAACACAATAAGCAAGGGGAATGGTTCTTGGAATTGGTGGACTATTGAAAAGGTAGCCAGTGTTCAGCCAATGTCCAAGTGATTTTTTTATGTATCCAAATGTTATTAGTGGCTTTTTCTAAGTTAGTGGCTTTTCCCCTCCTGGAGTTATGAACATGGCTGCAGGACTAGTAGAGACTGTTATTTGTAATAGTTGACTTGGCCTTTCATGTCTGATGAATGATCTTCAAAGTAGCAGAGCATCTGAAAGCACTATGTATATAAGAGAAGTTAGGGGTTTCTGTCTAGTTGGAAAGAGATTTAGTGGTGCTTTCTTAAGGGTTATCAATTTTTTAGTGTTAATAATGGAAGATAATTACTTTATGATGCTGTGTTTCTGCTATACAACAAAGTGAATCAGCTAGGTATTTATTGTTTAGTCACTCAGTCGTGTCTAACGCTTTGTGACCCCATGGACTGTAGCCTGCCAGGCTACTCTGTCCGTGGGATTTCCCAGGCGAGAATACTGGAGTGGGTTGCCATTTCCTTCTCCAGGGGATCTTCACAACCTAGGGATCAAACCCAAATCCTCTGCATTGGCAGGTGGGTTCTTTATGGCTGAGCCACCAGGGAAGCCCAATACGCATTCATATGTCCCCTCCCTCTGCAGCCTCCCTCCCTCGTCTCATTCCACCCCTCTAGGTCATTACAGAACACAGCTGAGCTTCCTGTGCTGCATAGCCGCTTTGAGGGTGATGAATATACCAAACATGGTGCTTGCTTTATATTGTTTATTGCGGTAACTAGGTGGAGCAGGAGCTGATGGAAGTCTAAAGAGAACAGCCTAAAGCCCTCCTTCAAAGCCAAATCTTGGATCTGTTAGCACCTTGCCCCAGTTATCAGTTGCTCTCATTATTGTTCCTTCCCATCAAAGCCGGTCTTACCTTTCATAGCTTCGTGTTCTTTACAGACAAGACGGGAGCAGATCTCATTGTTGATGACATACATACGCCGTGAACTGCCATAGATCCAATGTCATGGTGCAAGAAGGAGATGGAAAAAGCATTGAGAGGGAGAACTAGCCTCGGCCTGAGATGCCTCTTTCAACTCCTGGAAATACCTGGATTTCTTCCTTAAGTATCTCAGACTTCTCACTCCCACCCCCACCCAAGTAGTGTAGAAGATAGAATGCTATCGATCACTTTTGTTAGTTACAACTTTGCACATTCCACCTTCCCACACTACTCCCTACTATTTTCTACCTTCACACTTGCATCTTCAGCTCCAGCCTATTTCTCGGATGTGATAAATTTGATAAACCAGTGTTTCCCTCATGACCATCCTTCCTCCAGTACTCACCATCTTTGCCTTCAGCATCTACATTTGTTAGTTAAACTGTTCCGTGTGCCTCAATCCAGACTCAAGGTTCTTTTTTTCTTCTATCATAATACACTTCCCATTACTTATTTCTCAGGTCTTAAGTCTATTTGCTTTTTTTTTTAAGTATTTTTATTTTTTTTTAAAGTTTTTTATTTTGTCTTGGGTAGAGCTCATCAATAATGTTGTGATAGTTTCAAGTGAACAGCAAGAAGACTCAGCCATAATATACACGTATCCATTCTCCCCCATGACATTGAGCAGAGTTCCTTGTGCTATACCCTAGGTCCTTGTTGGTTCTCCATTTTAAATACAGCAGTGTGTGCATGTCCATTCCTCACCTGTATTCTTCCTCAGCAACTGTAAGTTCATTCTTTAAGTCTGTGCCGACTCTAGGTTCTAATTGGCACCTTCAGAATAGCTAAAAGGGTGATGCTTAAAACTTCTGCCCTGCTACAGACTGAAATTCCAGAGTGGGTGCTCATTAAATAGTTACTGGCATGAAAGCGCTATCATGGGTGGCTCTCTGGGTGATATGGGACCCTTTACCTGGTGAAGCATATCTGATGGAGGCATTGCTTGATTGGCCGATGCACGGAGTAGAGTCTTGTGCAGGCGAATTTCTCATCCCGGCACTCTGAAGATACCCACCGTAAAAAACACATGGTTAGAGGAATGGAGGAGGGGAGAGAGAGCTGGGAAGACCTACAGAGTAGTCTCTACAGAGGATCACTGTAAGCTGGGGTATGTTCTTCCTGTAACCAATACAAAGCAATAATGCTGCTGTTTAGTTATGTCCATCTCTTTGCGACCCAGTGGACTGTAGCCTGCTAGGCTCCTCTGTCCATGGGGATTCTCCAGGCAAGAATACTGGAGTGGGTTGCCATGCCCTCCTCCAGGGGATCTTCACGACGTCAAACCCAGGTCTTCCACATTGCAGGCAGGTTCTTGGCCAGCTGAGACACCAGGGAAGCCCACAAAGCAATAATAGATGTTGGCTAAACAATGAAATTTAGGTGCTTCCCTACCTGAAAGGAAAGAGAATAAAATAGTCCCTGTGGGTTCTTCTAGGAAAAAGTCCTTCTAGGGTTAGACAGGTGGCAACATGAAAGATGAAATGCTAACAGTCATATTCTGAAGAATTTGAATTCTAAAGTGGGTCACTATTTCTCTGTTCTGGTGGTTTTTAACCCTAGCTGCACAACAGAATTATCAGTATGTTAGAGAAAGCATGACGTCTACAGTAATGTTGAGTCCTTGGTCACTTCCCGACCCACTAACAAACAGATTATGTTCAAAGTTAGTTTATGGAGAGAACTGTTCTGGGACCATGCAATAGTGGTCCCATCTTTTCCCCATGACCTTTAGAACAGGAACTCATAGACAGTGAGGTAGGGTGGGAGGGATATGAAGAAAACTACAAATATTCTTTGAGAAAGAATTAGAAATAAAACTAGAAGATGTACCAAGTATTCTCATAAGAACAAAGAGATTAGGAATCTCCAGGAAGAAAAAAAAAAAAGCTTAAGAAAAAGACAGGCAAAAGATAATCATACCTGTGGTGGTATTTTTGTCGTTGAGTGAGGCTGAAAGGTGGAAATTTTATTCAGTTATTACTGGTTCTAGAAGTCACTGCCCTGTAACTGTCATGTTGCCTTACTTGAGACCCACATGTGTGCTCAATCATGTCCAACTCTTTGTAACCCTGTGGACTTTAGCCCACCAGGCTCCTCTGTCCATGGGATTTTCCAGGAAAGAATACTGGAGTGGGTTGCCATTTCCTTCTCCAGCGGATCTTCCCGACCCAGGGATCGAACCTGCATTTCCTGCATTGAAGGTGGTTTCTTTACCACTGAGTCACCAGGGAAGCTCCAGTCCTAACCTAGGGGCAAGTTAAATACTGGCTGAATTTGTAGAATGGAGAGTAAGTCAAGGAGTAAGTCAGGGAGTTACCTGTAAAATGTTATCGGAAGGGTTGCTAATAGGATACTATAGGAAGAATGCTAGCCAGGTGATCTCATCTATCTCCAATTTCTTTTTTTCTGCTCCACTGGGTTTTAGGTGCAGCATGCAGGACCTTCGCTGGGGCATGTGGCCTCTTAGCTGTGGCATATGGGATCTGCTTCCCCTACTAGGGATCGAACCCAGGCTCTCATGTTTTCAATCGCAGGTTTATATGCTGAGAATTCTCAAACTTCTATGTCTAGCTCAGAACTTTGTTCTAATAAGCTCCAGGTCTACAAATTCAACTGCCATTTTGTGGAAGAGCTCATGGATTTTTTTTTTTTTTTAAGATCATTTCATGTCTCAAACTGCCTTCTTTCCCTTCACCAATTCAAAATGTTCAGTGAATGGTGCTACCATCCACCCAATAGCTACCATCTATCTAATAAAAAACTGGACTTCTCTCAACAGTCTCCGCTCCCAGATAGCTCATTTCTCTCTCATACCTCTAACAAGATAATTCAGGACATCATATTTTATTGGGCCTAGGCAACAGCGTTCTTGCTGGCTTTCCAATTCAATAATCTGCTTAGAACTTTCCTTTGCATGAACTGTTCTCTGGCTGATTTTCATTTCCATCCTAAGCCTTTGCCCATATTGTTTTCTTTACCTGAAAGCTCTTCACCTTTCCATTCATTTGATTCACTTCTATTTGTCTTCCAGGAGTCAACCTAGTCAATGTGCCCTTCAGAAAAGCCTTTCCTAACTCTTAATACTGAATATAGTCAAGGACTCTGAGATTTCACAGGTTCTTTTGCTTGATTATATATTTTTGGTGAAATTGAATAAAATTGTCCATTCTTTTGTCTATCTCGTCTATTAGACAAAAGATGCTTAGAAGAAAATCAGTTTTGTTCACCTTTACCTTTACCCATTTGATCTTGGAAACTTGGAGAAAAAAATCAAACCTTGGCAGTTTGTGTATCAAACCACAGTTCTTGCTTGTTAGGGGATCAAACATGTCATTAATTTAAATCAAACTGTTACAGGTCATTAATTTACATTAAACTGTTGGACGAAAGTGCTGCATAACATGTGGTCCTAATTAGGGTTCTTAACCAGCTGTACTGTCTTCCATCATGGGTGTTGCGGGAAGCCCAGAACAGCCCCTGTGGCCCTGAGGTCCCAGATCTGCACTCACCCAGGTCATCGGTGGAAGGCTTGATATCAGCCAGAACTGAAAAGGCACAAAACAGTGATGTGAGAAGGGTTCCGGGTTGACAAAGGGGAAGGCAGAGTGCAGGAGGGAGAATGTGGGTAACAGGAAAAAGCTGAGGCAATGGCTGGGTTTCTATAGTGTGTTCAGGGAAGAGAGTTCATTGAAGATAATTTTTTTTGAGTATTATTTGGCCTGTTGACATTGGAAGTCTTTATGTATGTTTTTTAAAGCTGTGAATCCACTTTGCTTCCTCTTGTTTAGAGTGCCAGGAAGCAACTTTTCTTTCATCCCCTTCCCAGTGATAAAAATTATGAGATTAATTCAAGAGCTAGAATAAATACTGTGACTATTAACATGAAACGTGCCATTTTTAAGAGCTGGGGTGAAACCTACCTGTTTCATCTGTAGCGGGATCATTCACCAGATCTGCAAAGATACAACGGATGCAGGGAATGAAAAATGCAAGCAGGAAAAACAGCAAAGGAAAAAGCAGGGTGAGGCATGATGACTCAAAAGGAGGCAAGATTGAAGTGAAAGAATGCAGACTCTTGGGGGGAAATATAAGGGACTATCACAGAAAGAAAAGGAAGCGGCAAAAAAAGCGGGCATGTTTATAGCCTTGGTGGCATCTAAGATAGACAACAGGGCTCTGAATCCATCTCTCTCTCTTTTTAAATAATATTTATTTATTTGGCTGTGCCAGGTCTTAGTTGCAGCATGAGGGGTCTAGTTCTCTGAGCAGGGACAGAACTTGGGCACCCTGTATTGGGAGCATGGAGTCTTAGCCACTGGACCACTAGGGACACCCCTGAAACTCTTTTCTAGTCTTCCTCTTTACTTTATACAGACATCATCCTGAATCCTTCTATCCACAGTGTGACAGCAAGGAAATAAAAGAATATCTTACTAGGATCTTCTGTGAATGTTTCTGAAGTCACTGTGGTCACATCATCTGCATAAAAACAATCAGAAAACACTTTCTGAGCATTCTCTGCCCCTCATCCCCCACCCCTGCACTCCCAGGAAGTGAAATTGTCAAGCACAGAAACCATCATGTAGTAAGATCCTAAAAGGATTTTTCTTTGTTTCCCAACCAAAGTCCTTTCCCCTGTAACCCAAACAAATGTCACACTTTTCCTACTCCCATGAATATACTCAAACAATCCTAACCCTAGACTGTCCCTTTCCCATTGTTCTTATTTAGAGGAATGAATGAACTACATGGCCATCAGATTGAACTTTGGTTCAGCATTGGACTGCAAGAATGACTTCATCCTAACAGATAATAACCAATACAGCTAGTTAGGGATTACTATGAGCTTGCTTTACAGATGGTAAAACTGAGCATCAGCAGAATAAATAACTCATCCAAGGTCATAGAACTTGTTGATAGTTATTATGGGTTGATGACCTCTTTGTGATACTTATTTAAATGAAAATTGTCTTTCTCAAAAAGACTGATTTTTTTTTAATCCTTTGACTGTGCTAATGGGCATGTGGGATCTTAGTTCCCCGACTAGAGATTGAACTGGCACCCCCTGAAATGGAAGTGCAGGATCTTAACCACTGAATCACCAGGGAAGTCCCCAGACTGTGATTTTTGACATGCATGATTTTAATATTTTTGGATATCCGTCTGATGATACTCTCTACACAGTACTCACAAGAGGTTACATTGGTCGTTTTCTGATGCTCACAGTGATAAGTGAGGTAGAAAGAGAGGACAGGAGATGCTTTGCTATTGATCCTTGGAAAGTAAAGACAAAAGGAGAAGTAAAAAATGGTCCAGCTCTTAAGATGGAAGCTATTTGGATAAACTAAGAAAACTTCATCTGAAACTGTACATAACAGCAACTCCTGAAACAAAGAGTCTCTGCTTTAACAAGCAACATAAAAAAGCAGTGTGAAGAACTAGACATTTAACAAACATCCCATCTGTAATGAACCTTCACTGTAAAAGGCTTATAGTCATTATTGGTTTTATCCACTAGAGGTCAGCAAATCCACATAATACTTTGCCTTGAGGTCTGCATACAAGTGTCAGATTTACAAACTGGTAAGAATAGCATTTTTATAAAGCATATCAGAGTTACTGATCCTTGTACTAGAAGCAAAACACAAAACATTTTAAAGGAATTTCCCCTGTTTATTCCTCACTTCATCTTTTAGAAAAAAATTCCAGATAGAGAGGCATCAGATGGGACAGGAAACTTTTGCATTGTTTTAACACTTTTTAATATAAGCTTTCTTCTTTCAGAGCAGATTTTGATAAAAGGAATTCAAGTTTACTCCAATCCCACAGGATAAATGAAAAATCACTGACCCGATTCATTCCAGAGGCTGTAAGAAGGGAGTGGATTTTCTCCGGGGTGTAGCCAATTCCTGTCCTGTTTCCATTTCTCTCCAGCTACATTCCAGTCCAACCACTCACGGAAATAGAGGAAGCAGTGGATGAACGAAGGGTTTGAGAATATCCTAGCTGTGTTCTTAGAATTTCAGGCGGAGTACTACTTTTCTGTATATCCCTCAGTTTACCCATCTTTTCCATGAGCTACCTCCATAAAAGCTTTATTAAGGACTTAGGAATGTTTTCTGAGAAGGAATCTTATGGAGAGATTTTCATCAGCTCTTAAAACATTTCTGCTCAAAAAGCATCACAACGTCATAAAACAGGACTGGACCTTAACCAGCCCAAAGAAAGGAATTTGGATTTTTAGTTGTGCTAGTGCTGGGATTTCCCAGGTGGCTCTCGTGACAAAGAATCTGCCTGAAATGCAGGCAACATGGGTTCGATCCCTGGGTTGGGAAGATCCCTTGGAAGAGGGAACGGATGCCCACTCCAGTATTCTTGCCTGGGAAATCCAATGGACAGAGGAGCCTGGCGGGCTACAGTCCATGGGGTCACACAGAGTCAGACACAACTGAGCATCTGAGCGCAGCACAGCACAGGGTTGAAATAAAATCTGGGTTCAAAAACGTAAGGATTCAGACCAGAACAGAGAAAATGTTTTTCTGTATTTTCATTTCTTCTACCAAGATGCACAGTAAGAAATTATATTGTGAGCCAGTATACACATATAAAACTGAAACAAGAGTAGAGATAATACTTTACTTCTGTAGTCTACTTGCAGGGTACTCTATTTTTATTTATCTTCTAAGAAATATTTATTTTGGCTGGGCAAGATCTTAGTTGCGGCTCTTAGGATCTTTAGTTGTGGCATGGGGGTTTTGGTTCCCTGACCAGGGATCAAACCTGGGCCCCCCTGCACTGGAACCATGGAGTCTTAGCCACTGGACCACCAGGGGAGTCCCCAGCGTACTCTTTTTATTTTAGTCTATCTTAACTCGTTAAAAGCACCAGTTGTGACCTACTCATTATCTTTTGACTCATTAAAGGGTTATATACTGTAGTGCCCTCAAGGGTTGGGAAAAGCAAGAGAAATTATAATTATGTTGGTGCCTAAAGGCAACTGCAGATGTTGAATCGAGCTGAAGGAAGTGGATCTTTGGAAGCCAAAACTTAATGGATTCTGTCTCATTGAGCCACGATTTCTCTATAGGACTGGGAAGATTTCTTTTTCTGTCTGCATTTTAGTTTCTCCACTCTTACATAGATAGGAAAATTCTGTTAGGAGTAGTGGGCGTTATCCGAGGGTGTGGAAATGAGATGGACATAGAGGAGATTTGAGTGAAGTTATTTCAGTAGTGAATGAGCAAGTTTTATGAATGGGATGACAGGATTATTGACTTCAATTCTATTATTTCACACACCTTGGCAGTGCCACTCTGTATGGTATGACAAATTCTTGGAACTCTGATCATTTGGCTACATTGTCCTGATAAGAACCCCAACAGAGCCTAGATCCGTGTGATCACCTACCTCCTCGCTGTCCGCTGACCCCTAGGGGTGTCCGGCCTGCACAAAGGAAGGAGAAGTATGTGAATGCGTCCAGCTCTATGCCACATAAAGCTTTTCTGAGATGAACCAGAAAATGATGGGAACATTGCTGTACTTTATCTTGCCATGTTTTATTTCTCTTACAGCTCCATACAGAAATAGGCAGACTGTTAGTGCTACACACCGACATGGAAACACTCAAAGGCAGGAGACTGCTGAGCACAAAGGGGAGCTCCGCTGGGCCCCGACTCAGGACGCCTCTTGCTCTCAGTCCATCCAGAAGGGGTGGGGTCCTGGCCCACCCACAAGGCAGCAGCCCTTCCTGATGGCCTGTCCTTCCGTCCCCACAGCCAGCCCTTCCAGCTACACTACTGTAAAAGGCCCAAAATGATTATCGCACAGTCTGTGTTTGGCAGAATAAGAAAGAAAAAAAAAAGTAGGATTTTTTTTTTTTTTTTAAAGTCCAAGGTTCACTTTCTGTGGCCAGTCGTCTAGTTCAGTTCTGTGCAATCTATGAAGGTCATTTTCCTTTTGTCTATAGAGATGGCAACATCTTCTGTGTGCGTGTGAATCTGTTTGTGTGAGCCTGGTGCTTGTGTTTGTTAGGTTAATATATCCCCACTGTTTGCCTTTGCAGTTTAAGACGTGGTGTGTGCTCAGTCACTCAGTCTAACTCTGCGACTCCATGGACTGTAGCCCATCATGCTCCTCTGTCCATGGGATTCTCCAGGCAAGAATACTGGAGTGGGTTGCCATGCCCTCCTCCAGGGGATCTTCCCAACCCAGGGATTGAATCTTCATCTCCTATGGCTCCTGCATTTCAGGGCAGGAAGATTCTTTACCGCTGAGCCACCAGGGAAACCCCTTCTTCATGGTTTAAACTTGAGTTTCTTGTGAGGTGGTCCTTATGTCTGTGTACACAATTGTATACATCAGCTTCTCCTTTTGTTTCTTTTTTGGGGGGGAGGGGGGCGGTACTGGGATCTTAGTTCCCTGACCAGGGATTGAACCTGGGCCATGGCAGTGAAAGCACTGTGTCCTAGCCACTGGGCCACCAGGGAATTTCCTCCTTTGGTACTTGTTTCCCTGTTTGTATATTTATGATAGTGACCCTCTTGGTTAATATGCATTTGTGTGTATCTTAGTTTTGCTTTAATTCATAACTCTCAGGCTGCCTTCCTCCAGATCTGAGGTCATTTCTAATCACACCCCTCTAACCGCAAAGTCTGTTCTTCTCTTCTCTCTCTCTCTCATTTTTTGGTCATGTTGCAAGACTTACAAGACCTTAGCTCCCCAGGCAGGAATTGAACTTAGGCCCTTGGCAGTGAGAGCACAGAGTCCTAACCAGGGGACTGCCAAGGAGCTCCCCATGTCCTTTTATTTCTCTTTAATGGGCAATTCTAGAACTAAGTAGCAAGCATCTCTCCTCCCATTCCCCTTCAGCCTCCTTCCATCCTCCCTCTAACATACACCTCCACCCACCTCTGAGGAGCTGACATTTTAGGGAGAAAAGGAAAAAAGGTAGGGACTCACCAGAGGACATGATGAGGGCGGTGAGAAGCAGGAGCACTTTGGGTCCGAAGAACACCATGTCTGACAGGTGAGTGGGGAGAGTGGAGACTGATCAGCACTTCCGTTCCAGGCAAGCATATCTGTAGGATGTCTTGCTTCCCCAGGTCTTTCCCGCTCCCCCATAAGTCTCAGACCCTTCCTCTCTTTTCTTCCAACACTTCTTCAAACTCTCTTCTGTGATCATTTGCCATCATTCTCACCCCTTCTTTCCCAGCAAGTCAGGAAACTTTATACTCTACATGGTTCATGATGGGCCCCCCATCCACCCCATGGCCTCTTTAAACCCTAGTATCTAAACTTTTGTTTTGATATTTGTAGCTTTTTTTTTTTTTTAAATAATATCTGCTCATCTTAGTGTCTCCTCATTTGAATTCCATGGATAATTGGGATGTCTGTTCAATTCTAAATCAGTGACATTCTCCATTGCCTGCTTCCAGCCCTTTCACACACACATACACACACACACCCTCCCTCTGTCTATTTAGGGTTTTAGACAATCCAAGCCACTCACTGTTGATGGTTCTCTGCTCTTTCCACCGAGTCCTTGGGTTGTTGAATGTGTCTCTCTCCTCTGTTCCACTTTGGCTGGGGAGTAAGATGAACAGGGCCACTCCCTGGAAAGGACTTCGAATTTGGCCTACTCTGAAACAATGAGATGAGGGAGAGCGAGTAAGAGAGAGAGAGAGGGAGGGAGGGAGGGCGGGAGGGAGAAAGCCAGGCTAGAGGAGTCTGATTCAGTGCTACTATGATGCTGGGAGGAGAAGGGCGATGGGGCTTTGCAGTCACTCACACCCTCGTTCCAAATGTTATGATCACACTGCTGAGAGATGGTGCTGCTCCCTTGACGGGTTGGCTCAAGCTCATATATGCCTTTCTTCCATGAACCACCATCTGGCCCCAGTCTCACTTTGTCCTTGGGTTACTTTTTACCTAAAGAGAGGAGAAAAAAAACAAACCCGCGGAATCCGTTTCTGTGTCTCTGGCTGTCTTCCATATTTGAATCATTCTTCCAATCCCCTTTCTCACTTTTGTCTTTTTAGAATTCTACTCCCTCAAATTTCTTTGTTTCTTTGTGTCTCTCTCTTTTCTTTTCCTCTTTTCTTGACCTGCACATTTAGCCTCCCCCCGCCCACCCCCATAATCTCATTTATTGCCACATCCAAGCAAACACAGACACCATATGAGTTTTGTCCAGAAGGGCTGACTGTCTTAGGGTTGGAGAAAGTTAAGAAATATAGGACCCTCATCCTTTTGTAATGTGGAGGAGCTCCATGAGAGAAGACGCCAGCCTTAGGCTGTCTTTTGGTTTTGTTTAAACTTATGTTAAGAATCTTGGTTTCTGGACTCTTGAGGACAAAAATGCCATCAGAAGGCCAACAAAAATTGGGAGCCAAGTTCATTCTGCTTGCTTTATTTCCTATCATATCACGTAATATGTATATAACACTTTCTCTGATCCAGGAGCTATAAAAACTTTGTCTTTGCTCTTATTCCTAGAAACTCTCGTGCTTAGACCATTACAACATCTCCACTTCAGCAAGAATAAACTTGAATGACAGAAATGCAAATCTGAAAAATGGTTAACTTTAGGTGCACTAGCAGGGTGTCAAATTCAATTTATCTGTTAGCTTCCTTAGTCTATATTCCGCTCCCTGGACAGCTACATTAGAGAGGCATACAGGTAGACCCCGGTGGCTCAGTGGTAAAGAATCTGCCTGCCAATGCAAGAGACTCAGGTTTGATCCCTGGGTTGGAAAGATCCCCTGGAGAAGGAAATGACAACCCACTCCAGTATTCTTGCCTGGAGAATCCCATGGACATAAGATCCTGGTGGGCATCAGTTCCACGGGGTCACGAAGAGTTGGACACAACTGAGCAACTGCACCAGCATAGGTAGACGGAGCAGGTAACGTTAATGGATTACAGACCAGAAGAAAGAAGAGAATTAATGATGTAAGGGAAGAAGGGAGGAAGGAAGGAAGCGGTCATGAGGAAGGAAGAGCTATGGATATAGAAATAAGCAAATAGCACCTCTGGTTTCTCTTTGGGAGCTATACCTGCTCCATCTCTGAACTATGCGGGTTCTGGTCAGTTCCCAGAACAAATCCGTGGACCAAACCCAAGTCTTCCTCACCAGCCTGGTCCAAAACTTGATCTTTTTCCATCTGCTCCATAATGAGAGTGCAGAGGCTGCAAAACAGATGTCTGGGGAGAGGCAGAGCAAAGAAAGGCAGGGTGGTGGGTGTGGGGAAGGAACGAAAGCAAACGCAGAACAGAAGGAACGACAGCAGACGCAGAGCAAAACTCGGGCAGGACACACAATAGAGGGCCTAGCGCCACACTCATGTTTTCCGTGAAGCACAGACAGATGGAGGAACTGAACTCGGGCCAGTCATTTGGCAGGGCCGGCAATGACCTCAACTTGCTGGCCCAGCCAGAGACTGTAAGACTGCATCTCCGGAAAGCCTCCCCAGGCATTAGGAGGGGGTGCTCTCCTGGGGTCCCAGGGGGCGGGGAGTCTGAAGTTAGAGCAGAGAAAACAGGGACAGAATGTTCAGAGCAAGCAGAGGGAGAAGGCAGGCAGTGAGTGGGACCTCAGAAGGAAGGGAGGGGGGAAGCTGGAAAGAAGGCGGGAACTAGTGAAAGCAGAAACCACCCTGTATTCTTGCCAGTCCTGCAAGGATGTCGTTTATTTGCAAGTACTTGGGTTGATTTCTTATTCATGGCAGCCCTGGTGGCCCCTTCAAGCACAGGTCCCTATCTGTTTTCAGAGTCTCCACTTGGACCTTAGAGAGCTTCAGATTTACTTTTCTCTGGTGGTTATCATCATAATTACATCAAGTCAAAGTCAGCACCCATGGCCCAGGAATGAGCAACTGCCATCCAGAGACATGAGCTGAGACTCTCCCTAGGGAAGACCACCCTGGGTTGCAGTCCTTATATTCATCCAACACAGGCTGGAGCTGCTGCAGGTCCAGACACAGGAAAAGCCTCTGAGGAACTGACTTGCAGGTGCAGAAGTGACTTAAGACAGGCATTCTCATGTTTAAGAGAGCCAGGAAAATACTGGTTTTCAAAAGAGGTCTCCAATCGGTGGACAATGGGTAAAATGCAAAGACAGAGAAGGGAGGAGGAGATGCAAGACAGTGTGCTGGTTTATTCATCTGTTTACTGGCCTATGAAGAATACACCCATTAGCTGAAGGCCTCTGGGCAAATGTACAGAAACGTTATTACTGCGGTATGATCCAACTAAATTAAATCCAGGGCCTAAACACACACACAGATCCCATAAAAGGGAGGAGAGGAAAGGAGGAGGGTTATATGAGGTGGGGATGGGGGGTGGGGGAGTGCTGCGTGTAGCAGAATGAAGCAATAAAGCGGTAACGGCCAAACCTAAGAGATGGCCTCAGCGAAGGCCTTCAGAGCCAACAAACGTATGTCCTCTGAGACCTTGAGCTAGGGAGAGCCTCCCTCCTCTTAGTAACCATGCACCTCTCTAATACTCTGCTCTTTACACCTCCATGCCTTGCACTTTCTCCCAACTCCAGTAAATGCCTGCAAAAGTGTTAGTGTTAGTCACTCAGCTGTGTCCTACTCTTTGCAACCCCATGGACTGTAGCCTGCCAGGCACCTCTGTCCATGGAATTCTCCAGACAAGAATACTGGAGTGGGTTGCCATTTCCTTTTCCAGGGGACCTTCCCGACCTAGGGATCAACCCTGTGTCTCCTGCATTGCAGGCAGATTCTTTACCATCTGAGCCACCAGGGAAACACAAAAATAAATGCCTATACGCACATCAAAACCCAGCCCCAAGGCTGCTTTTCCCGGAAATCTTTCCCTGGTCCCCTTTGTTTCTGAAGAGTTAATCAGGGACTTCCCTGGCAGTCCAGTGGTTAAGACTTTACCTTCCAATGCAAGGGCTGCGGGTTCAATCCCTGGTCTGGGAGCTAAGATCCCACATGTCTCGAGGCCAAAAAACCAAAACATAAACCAGAAGCAATATTGTACTAAATTCAATAAAGACTTTTAAAAATGGTGCACATAAAAGAAAATTGTAAAAAAAAAAAAAAGGTCAATTATTCCCTCTACTGAGCTACCTCTCCATTTTATTTTTATCATTGAGGCATCAGGTTTATTATATTCTTTTGCCTGTCTGTCTTCTTGATAACACTTGAGTGGTCCTTACTCCGCTCTGGCTGACATAATGATTAACACAGAGCAACTCAAAATTTGTTCATTTGAGTTGAGATGAAGACTTGGAAATATTTTGAGATACAAACATTCAAAAACTGAATTAAATGCAAAAAAAAAAAAAGTTGAGGGGAAAGTTCTAGAGAAGAAAGTAGTTTGAGAGGATACAGGAATTCAGCCATTAAAATAACAAACCAATGTTTTGATCCAAAGGGAGGGGAATAGAGTTAGAGGAAACAGGTACAGAAATCAGGCAACGGTTATTCCAGAAATACAGGAATTTTGGCAGAAGGGCTGTAAAATCAGTGCATGTGAAACATATGTAACTTTTATCAACAATGACGAGTGCTTCTGTCTCATCATTTTCAGATGGTGTGGTGGCCTTGCACCTCTCGACCGATCATACAAACATAAAATATTTGACCCAGGTTGAGAACTGTTAGGTTTCCTGAAATGGAACCCACAACAGATAAATTTGAATAACTGATAAAATTGGCTGTAGACACACAAAACAGGACAAATACCTTGTTCACTGATAGGAAATCTCTATCTTCTCATTCTACTCATCAGGAAAGAAATGAAAACAAAGTCTGAAATTCAAAAACATGAAAGACATCCAGGAAAGTTAAATGTATAATTTTTTTTAACGCAGTGTTCTTATTTTATTTTTTGGTCTTTGTTGCTGTACACAAGCTTTTTCTAGTTACAGCCAGCTGGGCTACTCTCTAGTGATGTGTGGGCTTCTCACTTCGGCGGCTTCTTTTGTTGCAGAGCATGGGCTCTAGGCCAGGGCTCGGTACTTGTGGAGCAGACGCCTAGTTGTCCTGTGGCACTGTGGAGTCTTCCTGGAGCAGGGATCAAACCTGTGTGCCCTGCATTGGCAGGCGGATTCTTTTTTTTATTGGAGGCTAACTGGTTTACAATATGGCAGGCGGATTCTTACCCACGGGACCACTGGGAACTCTCATGTATATAATTACTCTCAAATAGCAACAGCTAGTAAAATCAGTGGACGTGGCACATTTATATGACTGATACGTTTGCATTTTAATAGACAGTATGAGCCAGGACACCTACAGGATGGTCCTTGGTGATCCCCACGTTCTATTCCTCACCCTACGTATACTACTAGCAAATAAGATAACAGCAGAGGCAGTGGGCTATATCCTCCCAGAAGAGGTTACAAAGAGACTCCAGCTTCTAGGGCTGGTGCTCTCTCCATCTCTTGCTTGTTTTCCCTGAGCAAAGCCGGCTGCCGCTGTGAGTCACTCTATACAGAAGCTCATGGCCAACAGTTGTGTGAATGAACTTGGAAGTGGATTTTCTCTCAGTTGGCCTGGAAGACTGCGGCCCCAGCCAACACCTTGACTATAGCCTAGTGAGCTGCCCTCAGCCAGAGGTACGCAATAAAGGCTGTGCTTGGCTTCTTAACCAACAGAAACTTTGGGGAAATAAATGTTTTAACTGCTAAGTAGATAAGAATGTGTCATGTAACTATTGTATCGCCAACTAAATAGTATATAATCACATTAATACAATTATCCTATTATGAAATACTAAATCAGCTAGTATAACACGTATGTTCAGTTGCTCAGTTGAGTCTGACTCCTTGCGACCTTCTGGACTGTAGCCCACCAGGCTCCTCTGTCTATGGAATTTTCCAGACAGGAATACCAGAGTGAGTTGCCATGTCCCTCTCCAGTGGATCTTCCCGACCCAGGGATTGAACCTGCATCTCCTGTATAGGCAGGCAGATTCTTTACCACTGCGCCACCTGGGAAGCCCTAGCTAGTATAATATGTTGGCTATTAATATATACTTGTTTAAAACACTAGTTTTAATATACTAGTGTTAATATACACTAATGTTCATGGAGCACTTACCATATGCTAGGCACTGTGTTAAAAAGTGTGATTGGGCTACATAAATTAAATACATCCTTTTGAAATTAGTACATTCATAGGAAAGCGTAGAGAAAAGGAAGGAGAGAGAAGAAAAGGAAGAAGAGATAAGGGAGAACAGAAAAAAGAGGGTGGGAGAAAGAAAGAAATCACACAGAAACCATAGAATCACCTTTAATATTCACTTTGTATCAAGATTTACTAGGGACTTCCCTGGTGGTCCAGGGGTTAAGACTCTGCTTCCAAAGCAGAGGATGCAGGTTTGCTCCTGGTCAGGGAACTAAGATCCCACAATCCTTGTGGCCAATAAAATAAAATTAAAACTAAAAAAATCAAAGAAGACTTTCTATAATTTAGTACTACAATTTACTTGAAATGTAGAAAATCTTACGAGCTTCCATAGAAAAGAATTAAACAACTGAAACATCTAGTTTGTAGTAAAGAACCAAAGGAATTTGTTACTTTGCCTGGAGCAGAAAGCCTGAGAGAGGAACTTAATAATTTTTTAATGTATACTATTTTGAAGATTTTGGTAGCTTCATATTTATCACTTCCCACAAAAATTAGGACAGAATAAAAATGAACTTCTTTTGGAGGTTAGTTTAAATGATATCTTGGAGAGATTTCCTGAATACTTTCTATACTCCAGCCATTCTGTTAATATGCAGTTGGAGTAGAACAGAAATAAAACAGACATTGTTTTGCTTTTATATTGCTCACAACATTTTCTAAGGAAAGTTCTAGAAATTCTTTGGGGATAGTGGAGTGACTTGATGTTGAGGTATTTCTAGAAATAGAAAAATGGATTGAATGATTAGTAAAAGTTAGACCTGAATCTCATGACAGGAAAATTGGAATTTGCTTGTTTTGGGGTTTTTTTAAATTAATATAAAAAAATAAATTATTTATTCATGGCTGTGCTGAGTCTTCTTTGCTGGGCGGGCTTTCTTTAGTTCTGGTGAGGGAAGGCTCCTCTCTAGTTGCAGTCTGCAGGTTTGTCGTTGCTGTGGCTTCTCTTGTTGCGGAGCAGGCTCTAGGCATGCGGACTTCAACAGTTGCATCTCCGGTGCTCTTAGAGCACAGGCTCAATAGTTGTGGCGCACAGGCTTAGAGGCATATGGGATCCTCCCAGTTCAGGGGTCAAACCCACATCTCCTGCATTGGTAGGCGGATTCTTTACCACTGAGCCATCAGGGAAGTCCTGGAATTTGCTTGTCGCTGGGTTCACCCGCACCCCTTGCATTTTCTGGTATAAGTGAAGGGGGCCATCAGAGCTGTCCTGAGATGGACTTCTGGGTTGGGCAGAGGTACAAGGCTATCTTTCTTATCTTGAACCTTGATAATCTTTCCATTTGAAGATCTTTCTCCCTAGTTCCCATAAGAGTGATCTTTAACAAACCACACCAAAACTTAAGGTTTTGAAAGAAAAAACAGTTTATTATTTTCCATGATTTTGTACGTTGATCAGGCAGTAAGTCTGCTTGACATGGTGTTGACTGAAAAATCCCAAATGGTCTCACTCATGGCTCTCTGGTGCTGGCTGCCCATGGAAACGAGCCTCTGATGGGGCTGCTGGCAAAAGCCTCAGTTCTCATCTGTGTCGTATCTACAGCTGACTCACTTGGGCTTCCAACAGCATGGTCTTGGTGGAGAGAAGAAACATCCCAAGAGGCAAAGGAAGAAGGTGCAGATCTCTTAGGATCTCCCTCACTTTGTTTTCAGTTTTTTTATTTTTTGGCTATGCTGCTGGGCATGAGAGGGCTTCCCTCGTAGCTCAGTTGGTAAAGAATCTGCCTGCAGTGCAGGAGTGAAGTGAAGTCACTCAGTCGTGTCCAACGTTTTGCAATCACATGGACTGTAGCCCACCAGACTCCTCCATCCATGGGATTCTCCAGAATACTGGATTAGGTTGCCATTTCCTTCTCCAGGGGATCTTCCTTACTCAGGGATCGAACCTGGGTCTCCCGCCTTGTAGGCAGATGCTTTACCATCTGAGCCACCAGGGAAGTCCGCAAAGAAGGAGACCCAGGTATAATTCCTGGGTTGGGAAGATCCCCTGGAGAAGGAAATAGCAACCCACTCCAGTATTCTTGCCTGGAGAATCCCATGGACAGAGGAGCCTGGTGGGCTACAGTCCGTGGGGTCGCAGGAGTCGGACACTACTTAGGGACTAAACCACCACCTGGGCATGAGGGATCTTAGTTTCCTGATGAGGAGTCAAACCCATGTCCCCTGCAACAGAAGCATGGATTCTTAACCACTGGGCCACCAGGGGAATTCCAGGTCTCAGCCTCACAAGTTCCCCAGCATCACTCCCACTATATTCTGTCAGGTAAAAGAAGTCTGCAGGGTCTCAATTCCAAATTAAGGGAAGGAGAAACAGACTTCACTCCTTGATGAGAAGAGTGGCAAAAAAAAAAAAAAAAATGTGTTACAGGGCTTCCTTGGTGGCTCAGACGGTAAAGAATCCATCTGCAATGCGAGAGACCTGGGTTCGATACCTGGGTACGGAAAGTCCCCTGGAGGAGGACATGGCAACCCACTCCAGCATTCTTGCCTGTTGAATCCTCATGGACAGAGGAGCCTGGCAAGCTGCAGTCCACGGGGTTGCAAAGAGTTGGACAAAACAGGGTCTAAGCACAGCAGAGCACACATGTGTCACAAGGATAAATGGAATCTTTAACAGATTAGCTAAGAGCCAAAGAACATTTGTGTTTTGCCCTTTCCCTAAAGCCCAATTACCTCTCATCACAATTCTAAGGACCTCCTGTATGCTCAATAAGATAGAAAAAGTTCAGTCTTTGGTTTCTGCGGTATCTGACACTGTTCTGCTTACCCTTCATTGCTGGAAGTGTTCAAGTTTCTTCCCCAGACACTTGTCTCTTGACTACCCCACTCCTGTGTCTCTATTTACATCTTTTGCTTCTGCTTCCGGATCTATACCTCAGTCTCTTCTACACCTGAAAGTAAAATATGCATCTCTAGTTGCATGTTTCATTGGCACCTTGAGTCCGTCAGGCTTTGTCTTAGAGAAAGCAGGATCATTTAGGCAGAAAGGGGCAGGTGGGGGCGGCAGAGGTGGGGAAGCTAAAGAACAGACTCCTAGCAGTAACCTCCAAGAGACCAGTACCTATCTTCTGGAGGCCACCTCGCATGCTGAGATGTCACCATGCAGTCCACAGGAGCACACAGGCTCTGCTAGAATCCACGCTAGCAAAATGCATCTTCCCTCCCTGCCTCTCTCTTCACTTATGTGGCTTTCAATTCAAGTCTTCTTGGTTGCTGGAACATAAACCACATTTAAACTCTAGCTCTAAGAGGGTCTAGAGTATGTAGTTTTTAGTTTTCCACCCTCTGTAATACAGAAAGGTGCCCAAGAAAGACATGTGAACAAATGTAAAGTAAATTGCCTTATCTTTGCATATGGAAAATTGAGTCATTCTCTGCATTGGTGCCCCTCTCATTCTAGAACTCTGCCACCATCACCCAGATGAAGCATGTGAGTCATCCCTGAATTTCTCCCTCACCCTGAATCCCAACACACACACACACACACACACACACACACACACACACACTCACACACATACACATACATCCATTTTCTCTCTTATTTCCATCACCACCCCAGTTCAGTCCAGTCATTACTCTAACAGTCTCAGCTCATCTCCCAGTTTCTTCACCTTAATTGGTAATACAGAGCACTATGAGTAATTTTTCTAGCATTACTCAACTTAGGTCATCCTGACTTAAAAACCTCAGAGGCATCTCATTAGCCTTAGGACACGGATAGAAGCTCTGAGTTCCATCTCTCATCACCAGGGCTCCAACCCACCCACCCCGACCCATTTTGCATATTTTTGCATATTGCTTTCGGACCACACTGCCTGACTGACGGTTCTGCAAAAGCTCCAGGCTCTCTTGTTGCTTCTAAGCCGCTGTACATATTCTGTTCCATTTGTACCACCTCCACCAAAATCCTTAATGTACCAATTTAACATAACAACCCTTATGTTCATCTGGCTAATTTCTACTCGTCCTTTTCAGCTCAGCTTTGGATTGTTTTCCTGAGTGTCTGCACCACAATGTGGGCTTATTGTGGGCAGATGCTTTGCTCACTGTTGCATGCCCAAAGCCAAGCCAGGGACTCCTATTTGAGCCTCAGAATACGGATGCCAAGTGTAGGGGGGAGAAACTGTATTTCCTAAGACAGAACACAAGAGGGCGACAAATCACTTCTCCGGACCTGCTCTGACGTTTGGCCGAATTTTCCTACCCCTCATTTACTATTCCAACTGACTGTTGATATAGTTCATGTAGCACAACTCTTGAGCTGTGCCCGACAGGATGAAAGATTCCTAATGACTCAGAACTGTACTTCATTTATATTCTGGCTGCCTTCTCAGTGCCAGGCACTTCACTACCTACTGGTAGTTAAAGATGAATCAGTCCCAAGTCCTCCATTCAAAGAATCTAGTGGGAAAGAGAAGCGAACTTAACTTTCTTTATTCCCAGACATAGGAAGACACAACTCATTTTTTCTTTTTTCAGTATCACTGGCTTCTTTTTTTTTTTTTCACTGGCTTCTTAAAATGGCAGAAAGGTTAACTATTGGGTGTAAATAATAAGACTGAAACTTAGGGGCTTCCCTAGTGGCTTCAGTGGTCAAGAATCTGCCTGCCAACGCAGGAGACACAAGTTCGATTCCTGATTCGGGAAGATCCCACCTGCCACAAAGTCACCAAGTCCTTGCATCACAACTACTGAGCCTGTGCACTATAAGAAAAGCCACTGCAATAAGAAGTCCAGACACCGCAACTAGAGAAAGCCTGCGTGCAGCAACGAAGATGCAGCGCGGTAAAAAATAAAAAACAAAAATAACCAAAATAAAATTATTTAAAGACAGAAACTTAGACTTTCCTAAGTGACATGTTTGAAAAGCATAATCACCACCAATCCAGCTAATTCTACCCCAGGTATTTCTAGGATAGTTGGAGAATTATGCCTCATCCTAAGCCCATTATTCGCCCTCCCCATTTTGAATAGACTTTTTTTTTTTTTGTCCAGAGCAGTTTTTATGTTCAGAGCAAAACTGAATGGAAAGTACAGAGAATTTCCATATACTCCCTCCCCTACATACTCATATCCTTCCCCACTATCATACCAGGGAAGTCCACTGTTAACAGTAAATTAGGGTTCTCTCTAATTTAGAATGTTGTCCATTCTGTGGGTTTTGACAAATGTGTACTGATATGCATCCAGCATCATAGTATCGTACAGAGTAGTTTTACTCCTTCAGAGTACTCCGTGCTCTGCCTTTTCATGACCCTTCTCTAAGCCCCGACAACTGATCTTTTTGCTGCCTCTTAGTTGTTGTTTTTTTTTTCCAGAATACATACAGTTGGAATCATACGGTATGTGGTTTTTTTCAGATTGTCTCTCTTACTTGATCATAATGCATTTAAGTTCAGTCCATGCCTTTTCATGCTTGGTAATTTGTTTCTTTTTAGTGTTGAATAACAGTTAAACTGTGCATTCACCTACTTGATTGTCTCTGGGCAATTATGAAGCTGCAATAAGCATACATGTGCAATTTTTTCCATAAGTTTTTCCTTTGGATAAATACCAAGGAGCAGGAGACTAGATCATATGGTAAGGGTATGTTTAGTTTTATTATTATTATTTTTTTGTATGTTTAGTTTTATAAGAAACTAATCTGTCTTCCAAGTTAGTGGTACCATTTTGGATTCTCAGCTGTGAATGGGAGTTCCTGTTGCTCAACATCCTTGCCCTTGTTTCATGTTATCAGTGTTTTGGATTCAGCCATTCTAATAGGCATGTAGTGATGTCTGATTGTTTTTTAATTCTCATTTCTCTAAAGACATAGGACATGGAGCGTTTTTTCATTTGCTTATTTGGCATCTTATATTTTTATTGGTGAGGTGCATGTTTCAGGTCTTTTGCCCATAAAATCAGTTGGTTTCTTTTAATATTTACGTATTTATTTGGCTGCATCGGGTCTTAGTTGTGGCAGGTGGGCTCTTGAGGACTTTGGCTCAGTAGTTGGACCCCTTGGGCTGAATTGCTCCGTGGCAGGTGGGATCTTAGTTCCCCAACCAGGGACCGAATCTGAGTTCCCTGGACTGAACCCAAATCCCTGTGTTGGAACGTGGATTCTTAACCACTGGACCACTAGAGAAGTCCCTGTTTATTTTTCTTATTGTTGATTTTTAAGAGTTATTTGTATATTTTGGATAACTATTCTTTATCAGATATGTATTTTGCATATATTTTCTGCCAGTCTGTGGCTTGTCTTCTCATACTCTTGAGACCATGTTTTGCTGAGCAGAAATTTGGAATTTTAATGAAGTTTCAGCTTATTAATGACAATGACTTTGTATCTAAAAAAGTCACCACCATACCCAAGGTCATATATCTGTGGTATCTTCCAGAAATTTTATAGCTTTTCATTTTATATTAGGTCTATGACACATTTTGAGCTAAATTTTTTAGAGAAGATCATAAGGTCTGTGTCTAGATTCTTTTTGTGGGGTGAGGGGAGGGCATGTGGATGTCCAGTTGTTCCAGTACCATTTTTTTAAAAAGTTTATTCATTTATTTACTGTTGGTTGTGCTGGGTCTTTGCGTTATGAGGGCTTTTCCTCCAGTTGTGGCAAGTGGGGGCTTCTGTCTAGTTGTGATGCAAGGGCTTCTCATCGTGGGGGCCTCTCTTGTTGCAGAGCATGGGCTTTTGAGCTTGCAGGCTTCAGCAGTTGTGGTACACGGGCTTAGCTGCCCCGCAGCATGTGGACTCTTCCCAGACCAGGGACTGAACCCGTATTCCCTGCATTGGCAGACAGATTCTTAACCACTGACCACCAGACAAGTCACAGGACCATTTCTTAAAATGACTCCATTGTACTGCCTTTTATCCTTTGTTCTAGATCACCTGATTGTTATTTATGTAGGCCTATTTCTGGACTCTATGATGTATCTTTGATCTTTTGTTGCCAATACCACACTGCCTTAATTACTGTAGCTTTATACTGTTTGAGGCACAGAAAGCCTAATGCTGAGACACAGAGGTGTGCAGCAGAGAAAGGGTATATTCATGAGGCAGCCAAGCCTCAAATTCACCTCCCCAAAGGTGACGAGCTTGGGATGTTTATGAGACAAAGAAGCAGGGTGGCCTGAAGTGGGGTTTCCTACGGGGAAAGAGATGGGAGGCAAGGTAAAGGTGAAGTAATCAGTGTTCTGTGCAGGTGTATCTGATTTTCTTGCTTCTCACTGGATGCTTGTTCAGCATCAGCATGATCCCAGGGCGGAGGTTTAGACCCCCTGATGTCAAAGGTTATCAGGCCCAGTGGTTGGTTTGACCTGGACAAGACTAACTCCCAGTTCCTGAAAAACAATTTAAGCAATTGTAGTGTAGCATACATATATCAGTTCAGTTCAGTTCAGTTCAGTCGTTCAGTTGTGTCCGACTCTTTGCGACCCCATAAACCGCAGCAGGCCAGGCCTCCCTGTCCATCACCAACTCCCGGAGTCCACCCAAACCCATGTCCATTGAGTCGGTGATGCCATCCAGCCATCTTATCCTCTGTCGTCCCCTTCTCCTCCTGCCCTCAATCTTTCCCAGCATCAGGGTCTTTTCAAATGAGTCAGCTCTTCACATCAAGTATTGGAGTTTCAGCTTCAACATCAGTCTTTTCAATGAATACCCAGGACTGATCTCCTTTAGGATGGACTGGTTGGATCTCCTTGCAGAGATCATACATCAGAGATGTTATTTATAAGGGCTGTTAAAGAAGTCTTATGATGTTTCATGTAAGTTACATGAGGTTTTGAGCGTATGTAATCTGCAAGAACAATTAAAGCAAGCTTGGTCAATGAAGGCAGGTTACGGGTTGTCATTTATTAAGCAAGTTATAGCTCAAAGGATCTCAACAGTAAGTCTTGAGGTCAGTTAGTCTCAGTCCTTCATTTTGTTGTCTGTTCTTGGTCTGGGTCAGTCTGTGGACATTCAGAAAATAACTTGCTGGAATTTTGATTGGGATCATATTGAGTCTGTAGTTCAACTGGAAAGAACTAACACCCTGACAATATTGAAGTCTTCCTATCTATGAACATGAGACAGCGACTCATTTGGTTTTTCTTTGATCTTTTTTCAGAGTTTTATGGTTTCCTTTGATCATTTTTGTGTATATTCTGTTAGGTTTATACCTGTGTGTTCCATCACTCAGTCATGTCCGACTCTTTGTGACCCCACGGACTGTAGCCCACCAGGCTCCTCTGTCCATGGGAATTTTCCAGGCAAGAATACTGAAGAGGTTGCCACTTCTTCCTCTGGGGGATCCTCCCCACCAAGGATGGAACCCTCTTCTCTTGGATCTCCTAAGTAGTTCATTTTCTTGGGTCTCTGCTGCCCCCATCTCCCTCCCTCCTAGTACACAGCACATAAAACCTTGCGAATATCAGAAGTTACTTGTCTTTTCTAAGCTAATGAGATGACTGGTGTTGGGGACTCTAGGATCATCATGGGATGAATGTTCATTGCTGGGGTAATTACCCATGTGATTAGAAGGTTGGAATTTTCAGCCATCTCCCCATCTCCAAGGAGGCGTGAATTATTGTTGACGGACTATGATTTAATCCTCCCCCATGTAAGGGAGCTCCATAAAAATTACCTGATGGAGGGGGTTTGGAGAGTGCATCGTGTGGGGAATACATCCCAGTGCCGACAGGGTACAGTCCCCAAGGATGGCACAGGAACTCTGCGTATTCCTCATACCTTGCCCAAAACGCCCCGTCCCTTTGGCTGCTCCTGTTTCTAGCCTTTACAATGAATGGGTAATACTGAATAAGTAATGTACTTTCTTCAGTGAGTCATTTAACAAAATTATTGAACTTGAGGAAAAGATTATGAGAACACTGATTTACAGCTAGGTGTTCAGAAGTACAGGAGGCAGGACTTGTAACTGGCAGCAGAAGTGGAAGCAGTCTTGTGGCGCCAAGCCCTGAACTTGAGCGATCCAGCAGTAACTTCGGTTACGTAATTTTACAATCTAACTGAATTGTAGGATACTCAGCTAGTGTTTGGAAATTGGGAAGTGTCAGAGAGCCAGACCCACACATTGGGTATGTAGGAAAAACTAGTGTCTTGGATTGAGACTTTTGTAGAAAAAAGGCAGAAGCAAAGCAAGAGAATTATTGCTTGGCTATAACTTAAGGCCTATATGGCTGTTTGTGGTTGGCTTACTCCTTGGAAGAAAAGCTATGACAAACCTAGACAGTGTATTAAAAAGCAGAGACGTCACTTTGCCAACAAAGGTCTGTAGAGTCAAAGCTATGGTCTTTCCAGTAGTCCTGTACAGATGTGAGAGTTGGACCATAAAGAAGGCTGAGTGCTGAAGAACTGATGCCCTTGGACAGCAAGGAGATCAGACCAGTCAATCCTAAAGAAAATCAACCTTGAATATTGATTGGAAGGACTGATGCTGAAGCTGAAGTTCCAAAACTTTGGCCACCTGATGGGAAGAGCTGACTCATTGGAACAGACCTTGATGCTGGGAGAGATTGAGGGCAGGAGGAGAAGGGGCAATAGAGGAGGATAAGATGGTTGGATGGCATTAGTGACTCAATAGACGTAAGCCTGAACAAATTCCGGGAGAAGGTGAAGGACAGGGAAGTCTGGTGTGCTGCAGCAGTCCATGGGGTTGCAAAGAGTCTGACACTACTTAGCCATTGAACAGCAACAACCCTTAGGTTTCAATTTTGTAACCTTGAGGCATTTACAGGCTTAGATTTTGGTTTGCTTATATATAGCCACCTTGGAATTAGAGCCTCCACAGTCTAATGGCTCCCTGCTTAATTAACTTAATGATTTCTCTCTTCTGACCATCCTTTTGTACATGGGAGATTCACCAAAAATTTGGTATTAGCAGAACTCCTCAGTCACCATCAGAATTAAGTTGCTTTTGTCTCATTGTGATACTGATTACGATGGCAGGTTCACAGAAGAATTTGTTTTGGGGGAGTTCCCTGGCAGTCCAGTGGTTAGGACTCTGTGCTCTCACTGCCAAGGACTGGGGTTCAATCCCTGGTTGGGGGAACTAAGATCCCACTAGCTGCATGGCGCGGCCAAAAAGGAAAAAAAAAATTTTTTTTTGGTTATTCATCTTGTTTCTGTTTTGCAAGCGCAGTGCGACCATTTGACACGCAGCTAATGGCTATGAATGTGCATTTAAGACTTGTGGGAGAACACAGTGCACCAAGAAACCAACCATGGTTATTACTCAGTTCAGTTCAGTCGCTCAGTCGTGTCCGACTCTTTCTGACCCAACCCCACTGACTGCAGCACGCCAGGCTTCCCTGTCCTTCACCATCTCCCGGAGTTTGCTCAAACTCATGTCCATTGAGTCGGTGATGCCATCCAACCATCTCATGCTTTGTCATCCCCTTCTCCTCCCACCTTCAATCTTTCCCAGGATCAGAGTCTTTTCAAATGAGTCAGTTTTCACAGACTCTAAGGAGAATAATACCAAGAGCGAGAGGTATATTCCTTAATCATATGAACCAAACCAGTTGTTATCAAATAAATCAGGGAATGTACCTGAAGGGTCATCAACCCACCAAAGGCAAGTGGCTTATTTATTAATCTCCTGTATTTAGCACAATACCAGTGTGTAGTGGTGTTGATCCAGGTGTGACAGGAGGCATTCTGCCATGGCACAGTTTCCTCTTTGTTAAGCTGATAAGTAACATCAAGCAATTCTATTTTCCAAGACCATCCTAGCAAGAAAGCGTCAGGACTTTTGTTGTGCAACTATGAGCTGAGTTATAGATTTAGGGATAATTGCCAGATTTAAGGGCCTGGCAGGAAGTGACCTTCCTTCTTTACCTGGAAAGGCTGCCAAGAATCCTGTAAACAGGTTAGCAGGCCTGTTTTTCCCAAGGGGTTTGACTGACTCCACAGTTGACCTGAGTTTACTCTGGGCTTTGAATTCCTTCCAGAGCCGAATTTCTGTTCTTATAAGGGCTTCACTTAGAAGGGCAAGTATGGTTGTTTTTAATCCTCAAAGAATAAGGCTGAATGAAATCAAGAGGCTGATCCACCCACCCAAATACATGAATTAAGATGGAAATCTAGATTCCTGTGTTCTAGATTTAGAGCTGTGGGTCTCTGGAATGTTTTCGTAAATGCTTCCACAATGACCTCAGCATGTTTTTCTTTCCCTTTGGGTACATAGTTTCATTTTAGCTTAGGAGAAAATGCCTTAAAAAAAAAAAGACTTTTAATATCTACTTCCAATTAGGCCAACTTTTGACCACAGGCCTCCTCCCCTCCCTCAAATATTTTGTCAGGTTTCAGCTGGGACAAACAGTAAACTTTCCTGGTGGTTTGGAACAATCCCAGGGATCCCAGAGGTGTCTCCAAAGAGGATGCAAAAGATAATACCTTCCTAGATCTGGAGCCACTTCCAAAAATAACCCAAAGAAAGCCAGGAACACTCAGTAGGACCCTAGCCACAAATAGCCCACATTTCTGTCCAGCTATATTTTGGGGCTGAGCTGCCTGCATATGTCCCTAAGAACCGAAAAGCTGAGTGCCCCAGGCAGGCAGAGAAACTTGTTTAGTTGCTAAGTCGTGTCTGATTCTTTTGCGACACCAAGGACTGTAGCCCACCAGGCTCTTCTGTCCATGGGATTATTCAGGCAAGAATACTGGATTGGGTTGCCATTTCCTCCTCCAGGGGAATCTTCCCTACCCAGAGATTGATCCTGCATCTCCCGCATTTCCTGCATTGGCAGGTGAACTCTTTACCACTGAGCCACCTGGGAAGCAGAGAAACTGTAGAGGAGGATAAATAATTTTCCTTCTACTCTTGAGAGAGGCTGGGAATCCTTGTTGTCTAGGACATCTCTTGACTGGATCTAAGTTAAAAGTTCCCCCACTCTGGCCACTGCAATTCAAGATTATCTTTGGTGAGATTAATATACTTGTTCAGTCTTAAAATTTATTCACCTGCAGGCTCACACTGGACCCATTTCCGTTTAGGTCAGATCCAATCCCATCCCCAATCCAGTGTGGTTTTGAGTTGTACCTAGTTTGACTTTGGCTGGTTTGGCTGGTTTGGCTGGTTTCTGGACCCAATCTGGAAAGATGAAATGCTCAGGTAAAGTCTGACAGCTCATAACCCAAGGATCCAAGAGGGTTTCAGTCACGTCCTCCAGAGAAGCCTGGGCTAAGTGGGTACGTCTACATGGTTCCTCATTTCTCTAGGAGGCCACTCAGGAGCTCCTTCTGTACCCTCTGGTGACAACAGAAAGCTGAAAAACCAACTGAGGCATATTAAGAGTATGTGAAAATGTTAGTTGCTCAGTTGTGTCCAACTTTTTGGGACCCCATGGATTGTAGCCCTCCAGGCTCCTCTGTCCATGGAATTCTCCAGGCAACAGTAATGGAGTGGGTCGTCATTCCCTTCTCCAGGGGATCTTCCCAACCCAAAGATCAGACCTCTGTCTCCTGCATTATAAGTGGAGTCTTTACAGTCTGAGCCACCAGGGAAGCCCAAAAACAAAGACACCAACGCAAGCTACAGTCATGTGCCATGACTCAGATTTTTAAAATCTGAGTATTTTACAAGTATACATGAACAAAAATCAATTCTAATTGAGCAGCTTCAATGGGAGTTGGGGAGATTTTTATAGGGAAAAGGGAGAAGCAAGAAGATTATTGGTGGGATGTAATATGTTGGTCAAAATGTTCGGGGTTTTTCCGTAAGACCTTACTTATATTCTACTTGGTGGCCATTCATTCTAATGGCTTCCTAATTTAATTAACACATGCAGATTTAGGGAGGGCTCCATGAAAGAACTGTGAGGAAGAGTGGTTATCGAGGCTTAGCGCATCAAAATAATCCAATGTACACCACAATGAAAACTCTGGAGCTTCTTCTTTCAGTTCGGTGTGACTGGTGTGGGGATTAGAAACTGCAAATGGAGATAAGAACACCTCCAGGTGTTCTCACTAAAAGCGAGGACTTCAGACTTCATACCAGTATTTCTCAAACTTGAGAGCCTGAGTCAGAATCCTCTGGGGATGTGACTGCCAGAAGAAATGCAGGATGGTTAAATAAATTTGACCTGCATTAACAATTTTAGTATATCTCAAAAATTGCACTATTTGGGATAGGTCATCTGTTAGTTTAACTGAAATTCAAATGTACTTTCTTTCCAAGCATCTTTCAAATGAGTAGTTTGTGTTCCTTGAGGCAGATATTGGTGACTGTTGTCTGTTTTGTCTTTTTCCGAAATTTCAAATGATACAATCTCATCAGGAGATTGTTTTATCTCTGATTCACCTACTGTATCTTCTGACCTACTTCTAGAATCACCTCAGTTACTTAGTGGGTAACAAAAATCTCAATAAACCTTTATACTTCTTTTTTCTTAGTCTCTCAGTTTATTTTCACACTTCCGTTTTGTCTCTCCTCTGCTGTCCCCGCCTAACTCTGTTTCTCTGCTTTTGTTCAAGTTGTCTTCATGGAAATGTCTCCCGCGGCTTTCTCTCCTTCCTTCCCGTCTGTTTCCTTTCTCCTTCTCCCCAAGCCTCCCTCGGAAAAATTAAAATCTCTGCAAACAAGTTAGGACACTAGGGACCAGGCCACAGTATTGTGTTCCAGAAGGTTCTGTCCTGACAGTCCTTTTGCAAGAGCAAGTTCCCAGTCTGGGGAAAAGAGAGCTGCAAGAAACAATCGCTTCGCCCGAGGATCTGTTGGGGGAGTGATGGATGGTACCGCAGTTACTTAACTGCCGGAAAAGGAGGGGAGTCATTGCCAGGCAGCGGGAGGGGCGGAGGTGGCTGGGAGAAAGAGCCAGTCAGGAAGAGCCATGAAAGGGGGCGGGGAATGCGCTGCCTGTGTATGCTGCCTGCAAGACCTTTCTGCGGATACTGTGTCTTTGTGAGCTGACTGCGGAGGCCATGTGCATGCAGAATGCATGTGAATGTATGCGTTGCTTATTTCAGATCGCGGGTCTATGTGAACTGCTGACTGCAAGAAACAGGAATGTACCGTTGAAAGGATTTTGCAGTCAGAGTGCTTGTTTGTGGTTGTGTGGTATGTGTGACTGACTTTTTGCCAAATGCGCTGTTTCAAATTCCAGCTCTCAGAGTGGAGTGGAAGTCTGGCTGATTAAGCCAAGATGCAACAAAGTCAGAAGGAAATATGGGGGCAACCTGAGGTGGAAATAGGGAAGCTGTTGCAACAAGAGAAAGAAAAAAGAAATTGGAGAAAGGAAAATGAAAAACAGAATATAAACACGAAAAATTTCTTACTTGGAAGAAATTTGTAAAGAAGAGAGAAAGAAAAGCAACATTTTTCCAGATGTAGGCACTATATATATATATAATATACACACATATATATAGTCAGTATATAGTATATATATACACTATATATATCCTTAGTTCCTCTGGTACCTTGATGAGATTATTTCCTGGTTTTTCTCCCTTATTTCTTTCTAGACACAATTCATCTTGGCAGATACATTACACATATATTTTGGTTACACCAGGGGATAGTTTAAAACTTAACAGTTATCCAGAAAGGAACGTTACCAGTTCTTAAATGAGAGATAGGGGTTTTTTTTTTTTTTTTTTTGGTGCTGTTATTAGACCAGAGAGCTATTGGCTGTAATGCAAAGATGTCCAGTTTTGGGGTTTTTCTGGGGGCGGGGGATCCCTGAATAGGCTCAAACCAAGGACATTAAGTTTTGAGCAGCAATTTGTTGCATTTTAATTCTTTAAAATTGTTTAGTGATTGAAATAGTTCATGAAGTCCATGATATTTCAAAAACAGGGGTGTTGAAATACAGTCTCTACATTCCAGCAGAAGTAGTTATTGTTATTACTGTGATTATTAACAATTTGACAGGGACTACCTACACCTGGAGTGAGGTATTCAGCTTAGTCATGAGAACTAGATCTCCATGGATAAATAGCATAACTTTGAACTTGGAGGTGGGTTGGGGAGGGAAGTCTTAATTGGGACCCTATCAGTTTTGCTTTGTTGCAAAACCACTACACATTTTGGATGGTTTCAAACTGCAGTCATTACGATGTTTTTGTCACCTCTTTGCTTGCTTCATTTTTAAAACATTAGAGATTATTATAACTGTATTTCCGGTACTACTTGTCCTCCATTCATTAATATGTCTTTTATTTTACTCAGCCATCTTCTCCCTTTTCATCCGCCTTGCTCCTCCTTCTTTCTCATCATGTTTCCCTGGATTTGATTAAAATTCACTTCACTTCTCTCCTCACCACTCTCTCCTTTATGGAAATTATTCCTTTTCAGGCTTGTCTTTTTCCTCATTCCCTTCTCTGGTGTCTTTGTCTCCAGCAGAGGGGGTCTGATGTTGATCTGAGGTAAGAAATAAGGCCTGGGAGAAAGCAGCCCCGGGAAAAAGGAGGAGAAAGCAGAGATTCAGCTGTTTCTGCCATTAGCCAGTGAAAGGCAGGCTTAAGCCCGCCTCTGTAAATTCCTCCCCTCCCGCCCCCACAGTTCCCCACCTCAAAGGGTCTCTCCACTTCTCCACCTTAAATTCCATTTCCCCTACTCCTCCCCACCTCCCCACCCCATTGCTCGGGTGACATTACTCTCTACCAGCTCTGACTGCCAGGGACACTGACCTACTTTCTGCCCTCTCTGTCAGGCATGAACCCTGGTTTGTCTAGTAAACCCTGAGTTTTTGCTAAATCCTTTTTTGCCCCAACCTATTAATGGGTCCCTTTTGAACCTGAAAGCATTTCACAGTTTCCCACAAAACAGTTTTATGTTTAGCAACTGAAGTTTGAGAAGAAGCTTAATGATAAAAAAGCTTCTGTGACTTTAGCAAATCCATCTATGACAAATGAATTGGTACTTTGTTGATCACAGTAAAATCTATACATATTCAGAGAGTAACAGTAATAGTTTTTTGGTTGAATCTTTTGATTCATGTTTGATTGATGGATTCGTAGAACCTTTGTGACAAATTCTAATACCCCCACACACCGTTATTTATCAATTGTATGTTATGTTAGAGACATAAGTCAAAATATCAGGCATTGCTATCCTAATACTACTTTACATACTAAGCAGTAGGAGGAAACTGCTGACAAAATCAAGCGTGCAGTGATTGAGGGTGTATAAGAAGTTGGTTCAGAGTATGTACTTCGATGCTTGAATTCAAATCATGGCTTTGCCACTTGCTAGCTAGTAATAGCTGTGTGAGTTTGAACAAGTTATTCAACCTCTCTGTTCCTCAGATGGTTCAGTGGTAAAGAATCCACCACCAATGCAAGAGACACAGGTTTGATCCCTCGGTCAGGAAGATTCCCTAGAGAAGGAAATGGCAACCCACTCCAGTATTCTTACCTGGAGAATCCCATGGACAGAGGAACCTGGCAGACCATAGTCCATGGGGTTACAAAAGAGTCAGACGTGACTTAGTGACTGAACAGACAAGAAAAACAGAAGATACTCAGAACCAGTAGGGTTATTAGCAGAGTTAACATGTTCTAAGACATAATAGGTTTATTATGAGGCAACCGGATCTGGAGAAGGAAATGGCAACCCACTCCAGTATTCTTGTCTAGGAAACCCCACGGACAGAGGAGCCTGGAGGGCTACAGTCCATGGGGTCGTAAAGAGTTGGACATGACTGACCAATTAAGGAACAACAATCTTGGCCTAGCTTGTCTGTCCTAATTGTCCAGAAAACTTTTGGAAAACTATCAGAAAAGTTTGGAACTTTCATATTAGAGATTTGCTTAGTAATTTCACTGTGTCACTCAACATAAAATTTCTTTTTCCTTTTTTCTTTCTTTCTTTTCAGTGTTTCCTCATGCTGCCAGGGTGAATCTCAAATTGAGAGACACTGAGATGAAAAATCAAGGAAACAGTTTGGGGGAGTCAGGTGGAATTTTCTATTTAACCTAAGAGAAAAGTAAGGAAGATTAAACAAATCTAGCTTAATGATCACTACGGGTTTGAAATCCAAGAGAGCAGGAATGATTTAAAAACAAAATGAAGAAATAGATATTGTTCTGTTTCTTTGGATCGAAGATAATTACATGAACTCAGACTAATGAATGGAGCTCCCCAGTCTAACTTTTTATAATTTTATTTATTTACTTATTGGGTGTACCAGGTCTTGGTTGCTGTTCAGGCTTTTCTCTAATTGCAGAGAGTGGGTGCTGCTCTCTAGTTGCAGTGCGTGGGCTTCTCATTTGGTGGCTTCTTTTGTTTCTGAGTGCTCTAGGGCTTCAGCAGCTGTGACTCCCAGGCTCTAGAACACAGGCTTAGTTGCCCCATGCTCCGTGGGATCTTCTGAGATAGGGATCAAACCCACTTCTCCTGCATTGGCAGGGAGATTCTTTACCACTGAGCCACCAGGGAAGCCCTAGTCTAACTTTTTAAATGTGAAAAATACAGCAACAGGACCAGGGCAATCAAGGTGGTGCCAGGTCATTAGGATGATCCCAGAACTCATTCATTCTTTTATCCATTCAATCTGTAAATATTTGGTCATCATTCAAGGTGCTACTGGTGACATTCATGGCAGATCCAACAGCTGATGTGCGGTTTGATATCATTTCTATGGTTGAAATGTCAACAAATTCAATCAGGTGACTCTCTGAGCTAAGTGGAGGGTTCTCCCCTATTTCTTTTTCCCCCTATTATTTCTCCCCCCCCCCCCCCGTATTATTTCTTTAAAGAGAACATGCTGTTATCTTTCCACATTTGCTTAGTCCATTCTCTCTTCTTCCATTCTTCCTAGATTGAGATACTACTAATACAATTTTATTTTTATCCTTTATTTTTGGCTGTACTGGGTCTTTATTGCTGTTTGGGCTTTTCTCTAGTTGCAGAGCGGGGACTACTCTCCAGTTGCAGTATGCAGGCTTCTCATTGCGGTGGCTTCTCTTGTTGTGGAGCACAGGCTCTTAAGGTTCACAGGCTTCAGAGGTTCTGGTTCCCGGGCTCTAAAGCACAGGCTCAATAGTTGTGGCTCGTGGGCTTAGTTGCTCTGTGGCATGTGGGATCTTCTCCGCTCAGAAACTGAACCCATGTCTCTTGCATTGGCAGCCAGACTCTTTACACACTGAGCCACCAGGGAAGCCTAGATTGAGATACTTTTAATAAACTCCAGTGGACAGAGAATCCGGAGACTGGGAAATTGCCACCATTTTCTCTTCTGTTAGAAGAGACTACAATATTCACTAACATTACAAGGTTGCCATTTTCTTTTCTGTTAGAAGAGACTAACAATATTTACTCAAGATTACAAGGTTGCTTGAGGCTTCCATTGAGTTTATAAATGCTGAGTGCTTTAAATTAAGAATATTTTACAGATGGCTTGTTTCTTTAAGACACTATTCTCAAACTTTGATGTGTCTAAGAATTACATGGTTAAGCTTGCAGGCTATTGGCTGATTCTATAAGCTTTGTGTTTGGCTCAAAAAAAAATGCAGATATTCTGGCAAATTCAGAAAGTCAAAGGTGAAGGCTAAGGAATCTGCATTAAACATTCTGGAGTACTCTTGTGTAGTATAGTAAAAGAGATAGTGGGCAGATACAACTAAAGGAAGGAGACAAAAAAAAAAATCTACATCGTGCTCTTTCTAAGTCTTTTTCCTTTTACACTTTTTCCTTCTGTGATTCAGCCAATGTACCGTCTTTCCTGCCTCTTCCCACCCCATCCTCCTTTGTGTTGGCATTGGTATTTTCTTAGCATAGTTAGAGGCGCTCAGCTTACTGTGCAGAAATGGAGTGGAGGGAAAGGAGGAGGGACGTGGGTGGAGAAAGGCTAGATCAGGGTTTAGTGATTTCTAACTGTGAAGACTGTTGTTGCCAGGCTGGTTCTAGCCGGCTGACTCTGGGAGAGGAAGCCTGGGGAGAGCTAGACTGACGGCAGCTGCTGCTGCTGTTCCTTATTTGTTTGTGTACATTCTGATAGAAGACTCACTACCTTTTCTCCACCCACAAAAATCACATTAGACACTATTTTAGGTACTGACAGCAATCCTGGATTCCTTCCTGTTTATAGTTTTTCTCTTTACTACTTTCAGCCTTTCGTATTGATCAAATCCCAGCTGGTTTCTTTGTCTTTAACCCCAGGAGGAAAAGATTTGCACCAGATGGTAGCTATGGGGTGGTACTTAAAGATTTTTGCTTGACCTGCAATCTCCGTGGTAGATGAGTTATGCTTTTCTGACTGATGTAACTATATAGCAATGCAACTGGAGTGGAATCAGAGAGAACCTGGGCAACTTTGTTGAGAGATTTTGTTTCATCAAATCTTCTGTTTTATGTGCCTCCCCCAGTACTGTTTTCCCATTGTCCACCAAGAGCATTTTAATAAAGTCATACAGATAATTCCAGCATCTCTGTTGTCTAAACCTTGGTCTTTAGCTTGGGTGCACATTAGAATTCCCAGAAGAGTGTTAGCAAATATTGGTATCTGGATTCCAACCCCAGATATTCTGATGTAAGCTCCCCAGTGGTTCTATTATGTCTAGGAACAAAAATCTGGAAATGTTTTGCTTTATGCAAAGGATGTACTTTAACTTTGTCTCACGTATTATTCAGGGTAAAGTTGGTCTCACAATCAAAGGGACATCAGTAAATATGTATATTTGTACTATCACCACATGTCTGAACATTGTATAACTTCTCTTTGGTATTTGACTATTTTGGTATCAACCATGTATAAAAATAGCTAATGTGCAGTTACTATATAGTGCATTATATTTATGTTACCTCATGAATCCTTGAGTTTCCCTGGTGGCTCAACTGGTAAAGAATCCGCCTGCAACGCAGGAGACCTGGGTTCAGTCTCTGAATTGGGAAGATCCCCTGGAGAAGGGAATAGCTACCCACTCCAGTATTCTGGCCTGGAGAATTCCATACAGTCTATGGGGTTGCAAAGAATTGGACATGACTGAGCCACTTTCACTTTCATGAGTCCTTAAAGTTCAATGAAATAATCTTCATTTTGTTGATGAGAAAACTGAGGTGACAATCCCATGACACCAGTAAATAAAGCTAGGATTTCAAATCAGATAAATCAGATTTATCTGACTCCAGAGACGTGAGGTTACTAATAATATGTCTTCTCAAAGGATTCAACTGACCCTCTTCTGAAGAATATTAATTTATGGGTTAAAAATGAATGGTGCATGATTAAATCAAGATAAACTACATTGTTCCCGAAAAGAGATGTGAGTCCTTACCTGTCCAGACATAACTACCATCAACCTATGAAACCTATAACTACTGCGAACCTATGATTGAACCTAAGAAACTGAACCTTACTTTCCCACTATGGAAATGCTAAAAATACAGTGACATGCCACTAGCTTTGTGTTTTCTTTTTTTTAAGTTATGTATTTAATTTGGCTGCACCAGGTCTTAGGCATGTGGGATCTAGTTCCCCCGACCAGGGAAGGAACCTGGGCCCCCTGCATTGGAAGGCAGAGTCTTAGCCACTGGACCACCAGGGAAATCTCTCACTGGTTTTGTTTTTTAAAAACATACTCCCGGGTTTGTTTTTTTGTTTCCCTGACTAAGTTAAGTGAAAACAAAGTTGCTGTGTTTTCTGAATTTCCTAGGATGTGTCTGGCACATGATGATAGTGTATTGAATGATTGATAGCATTTTTTTTTAAAAGATAAGCAGCTAGTTACTAGTGTAATACTCCGTATCCAGACTTTCACCTATACAACCTGGTTTTCCTGAATGTTCATGGCACTGTGAATTGGGATCCTCTGCTGGGCATGTCTGCAACCTTTTCTCTGTGCCAGTTTCCCTATGTATCTTGGACTCACTGTGGTCATATCTCTGTGATCAAGCTTTGATTGCAAAATAATTCTCTTTTCCTCTTCAGATTGAAGAGAAGTACTTTATGTTCCAGGAGATAGTATCAGAGTGGACTATATAGTAACATTTTAGTTCTGTAGACCTTTCCCTCCTTTCTCTTGAAGGTAGTAGATCACAAGTACTTCCCTGTTGGCTCAGTGGTAAAGAATCCACCTGCTAATGCAGGAGATGCAGGTTCGATCCCTGAGTCAGGAAGATACCCTGGAGAAGGAAATGGCAACCCACTCCAGTATTTCTGCCTGCGAAAGCCCATGGACAGAGAAGACTGGTGGGCTACAGTCCATGGGGTTGCAAAAGAGTATCATACAACTTAGCGGCTAGAAAGCAACAGGTCTTAAAGCACTTTTGCCCCTCTATGTGTATCTTTGATGAAAATTGTTCACTATCCTAGGTTACTCTCAGTGTCGTAACATGTAGTAACCACAGCAGAACACCCTAAATCATGCTACATTTCTCAGTCAGGGGACACTGTGGTAAATAAATAAAAAAGCAGACTGTAAAGATTGGGAAAGGAATGCTGAAAAGAATTTCTTGGCTGAGGGGACTGAGAAGCTATTGTGATCTGCAAGAAGGCTGATTTGTTAGGACACAACTGTAGCACAGCTGGGGATATCTGGGGGTAAGAAATAAGTAAGGTTATTTGGAATGACCATCTTCCAAATAAAGTATGATTTATCACAAGATATTGAATATAGTTCCTTGTGCTATATGGTAGGACCTTGTGTATCCATTCACCATAACAGAGTTTGTTAACTGCTAATCCCAAACTTCCAAGCCATCTCTCCCCCAATTCCACTCTCTGAAGACTGTTCTCAGGCTGTGTTTCTCTTTTGTATATAAGTTACTTCATTTGTGTCATATTTTAGATTCCACATATAAGTGATATCATATGGTATTGGTCTTTGTCTGGTTTAACTTCATTCAGTATGGATACTTTCTAGGGTCATCCACCTTTCTACAAACCGCACTATTCCATTCTTTTTAATGGCTGAATAGTATTCCTTCCTACCTATACACATCTTCCTTCCCCATTTACCTTTCAGTCTACATTTGGGCTGTTTTCGACAGATTCATATTCTTACGCTCCTTTGCAGAGGCGTTTTTGGACGTTCCTCACCAGCGTGAAAATATCAGCATCATCTTTTTAAAAATCTGTTCCTTCTCAGCCATATTGTGAAGAAACATACTGAAGTGAACGTTCCTTTTTACGCAGAGCTTGAGTATTTACAAAATGCAAGTGTATTATCACATTTCATTCTCACAGCAACCTTGGAACATACGCTGTTCAGAACAAAGGCTCAGAGAAAGTTAGATAACTTCATTTGCCCAAGGTTTACACTGGTTTCTAAGTGGTAAAGCTGGCTGTGCCACGCGGTCCCGCCTGCATCTTAAAACCTGCCAAAAGCCCTGAGAACATACGATGTCGTTAAAAATTGGCCTCACACTATACATTGTCCTTACTCTGATCACGGAGAAGGACCTCAGAGGTATTTACGATCTTTGTCCCCAGATCTTTCCCTCCTGCCTCCGGAGGGAAGACCACCGTTTGAAAGGACTCGCGGGGACCGGGGTCCGCAGGGGAGCGCGGGCGGTGGGCGGGGCCGGGCGGGAGGCGCCGAGGGGCGGACACGGACACCGCCCACCGCGTCCGGGGACTCAGGGGGCTCGCGTCAGGGGTGGACTAAGTGGACCCCGAGGAGGGGTTGTGAGGGCGGGGAGGGTGTGTACAACGGAAGGGATTCACCACGCGGTTTCGAGTTGGGAACAGACCTCGCCCCTCCACCGGTTTCCCTTTCTCAGTGAGGACGGTTTGGGGGCGGGTGGGGAAGGCGCGTCCTCGAAGCGCCCTCGCGCTCCCATAGCCCTCCGGGTGCGCGCGCCCACCGCCTCGCCTCGACCCCAGAGGCCGCAAGGGCTGCGAATGGGGACAGGGCGCCTGAGGGGCGGGTCCCGACGCAGGTGTCAGATCCCCTCGGCCGGGTTCGACAGGCTGGCTAGCTGGCTCAGCCCCTCGCTCGCCGGCCGCCGCCCCCCCGGCCCGCGGCCGCGCCGCAGCAGCGCCTGGAGGGCGGGGCCGGGTGTTGCGCGCGGGTCCTCGGCACGCGGGCGGGCGGTGCGCGGCGCTTCGGTCTCAGGGAGCGCGGGGCGGCCCCCGCCGGCGTCGCGCGCGCTGTGTGAGAGCGGGGTCGCGCGCGCGCGCGCGCACGCCAGGCGAGTGAGGGAGTGTGAAGAGAGTGTGAGGGAGTAAGGAGCGGCCGGGGGTGAGTGTGTGTGGGGGGGGGGGTTGAGTGTGTGCCGGGGTGTGGGTGAGGGAGAGCCACACCAACCGCGCGGCTGTGAGCAAGGGGGCGGGGGGTGAGTGGGCGAGGGCGCCGGGCCTGGCTGCTGGAGTCGCGGCGGCGGCGGCAGCGGAGAAAGGAGGCGGCTCCCGGCATCCCGACCCCCTCCCCCTCCCCCTCCTCCCCTTCTCGGACTTCCAGCCCGCCTGGCCGCCCGCGCTGCCCTCAGAGGCCCCCAGCCCGGCGCCGCCGGCCAAGAGCGAGGGAGGAGCCGTCCGAGCCAGGTGAGCTGGACCCTCGCGTCCTTCCCCGGGGGTCGTGGCGAGAGGTGGAGGCGCTCCCGCCCTCCGCCTCACCCCCCCGCCCTCCGCCTCACCTCCCCCCCCCCGCTCCCCGCCCACCGCGGCCGAGTTGGGGCCGAACGTGCTCCGGAGGAGCCGGCCCGGGCCGGGGAGCCGCCGGAGGCCGGGCTTTGTGGAAGCCGGTGGTCGCCTCAGAGCCGGCGGCGGCGGGCGCGAGGCGGACCCCGGGCGGGGCGTGCGCGCCGAGAGGGGTTGAGGATGCCGGTGCGGGAAGCTGGAGGGAGGGAGGTGGCGGCGGCTTCGGACGCGGAGCAGTGCGGTCCCCCCTCGGCGAGGGGGTGTGGTGACCCGGGAAGGCGCGGCCGAGCCGCACACGCGTGGCGCTAACCTGTTCCCGGGAGTTCGGTAATCGCTGCCGCCCCTGGTGCCATCAGACGGATTCCTGTGGTGTGAGACCGAGGCGGGGGTGGTGATGGTCCTGCAGTTAATTCTGTTCTGATTTCACGGTTTCCTCCTTACGTTTTAGAAAGTGACAGCCATTCCTCGTTTTCCTTTTGACAGTCCTCTGGATAAGAATCGGGTGACATTTAATAATTCCTTGCCATGATTTGTTTTAAGGCATTTGACCATAATGCAAATCTTTTAACCACCCCCCCCCCCCAAATACAAAATAGTTAAGACGCTAATAACTTCAGATTTGCCTTACTAATTTGTCCTCATCTCTGGTAGCAGATTTGTTTTATCCCCCGTATGTGTGTGAATATAGATGGGGCGTTAATTCTCTTCTGGGAGTGGGATTTTTATACTAACCGTGCTCCATGTAACCTCCTTGTAAATTCTTTCATTGTGCTGTTTTCCCATTAATTACCAGACTTGTTCCCACATCTTTGTGGAGTTGGGTTAGATTTGAAATCTGTATGGAAACTGGGCAGCGTAATATGGAGGATTTTCTTTTTGTGGGCTTGATAGATTGATTATGGGCTGTTTATGAACAGACTTAAGTTTTAACTAACCATTAAAATGTAAATAGTGTTTATTTTAAACCTCACTTTGATAACATCGGATAGTTTCAAGGTCGTTGAAAAAAACAGTTGATTGTCCAAACACTTTTCAATATTCATTTGGATTAAAAACAGCCTCTGAAATTTCAGTCATGGAGAGTCACCATTTATTTTCTAACTTTCAGAATGAAAGGCTCTCATATAGTTGTAAGGTAGTGACAGTTAAAATTTCTTTTATATTGGTTACTGGATATTATTTGGTTGGTGTGTCAAAGGGGAGGGGGCCTATTCTGTTTTGACGTGATCTTTTGTTTTTTCTATTCTGTCTTGGTTAGCTATTAGTTTCCTTCTTCACCTGTCATAGATTTAGTTGTTAGTTTGGCAACATGGCTGATGTTTTTCTGGCTCTGTTTCCCTTGTTTTCTCTTATCTTCTCTTATCCTTGCCCCCAGGTGCTGGAGTCTGCTTGTTGGGGAAGGTGGGCAGTCTCTGCTTCTGAGAGCCAAGAAGGGGAACAGCAAATTCTGTCTTATGTTCAATCACATTGAGAGTCCTCTACTTAGTCAAGAGCCAGTTTTCTCATCCTGCCTTTCTCCCTGCAGGGGGTAAGGAGCTGTTAAATATCAAACTTCAAGACTTGTGGCTACCAGCTAAAATTCCACTGATCTTAGTTTCTGGTTATGATATCCATGCGTGCTCAGCTGTGTTCAGCTCCTTGCTGCGACCTCATGGGCTGCAGCCCTCTGTCCATGGGATTCTTCGGTCAAGAATACTGGAGTATTCCCACTCCATGGGATCTTTCTGACCCAGGGATCTAACCTGGGAAGCCCAGTTCCTGGTTGGATAAGTTAATCATTTCTCCTGTTTCATCTTGAATATGACACCTAGGGATGGAGGAGAGAGTAACAACAAGAAATTATCCCCCCCCTTTCCCTTCTCATTTTGTCCTCTTTTGCTCACCAGAGGGAAATTACCAGCAGTATTTTATAAATATTCTAACACTTCCTAGCCATATTGTAAAGAAAGTTCTAAAGTGAAGGTTCGTTTTTTCCTCTGAACACCAACCAAGCTTAGTGCATTACTTTGTTGGGACACAAGATGAAACATATCTTTCAAATTATCTCCCAATTTTTACTTTCCCCTATTTGTAGTCACCTGGAATTTGCTACTGGATAAGTCACTAGACTGATCTCAAGTTGTCTCTTCTCCCTCTGATCTGAAGGACTGAACACTGGGCCAGATCAGGGGAATGGGACAGAGCAGAATGAATTGTTCCACACTTTGGGACATAACATTTTCCTCTGGGGAGCAGATAGAAAGCTAAATACAGAAAATGGGTGGAGAAAGAACATCTGTACCTGTGAACAACCCATGAAGAGAGAGAAAATTGAGTTTTATTGTATGTTGTTTGCTGATAGCTGTTTTCTTGGTGGGGGAGTACTTAAGTGATGTAGATTTGTAGAGACTTTATGGCTGGTTAGTTTTTGAAGAGTGCTCTCTGCAAGTGTATTGTCATAAGCATTTGAGAAAAGAACCTTTAGAAGTGTTATTTAATTGAGGGAGTAGATTATGATAAGGACAATGAAAAAAGTAGTAGTATTCAATGTTAGCTGTACTGGCATGTGCAGTTGTTTCAAGAGAGGTTGAATAGGGGAGATTAGGTGCAGAGGTTGGGTAAATTGTCTTTCAGTGCTTGGGAATTTTCCTGCTTGTCATATTTTTAGGGTCATTAAGAAATAATACCTTCAAAAATATGTTTATTATATACTTTAGATTTATGTGCCGTACATATCTGTGTAAGTGTTCAGCTTGCAGAAAAGGACTGATTTTCTGGCTTCGTGGTAACTGATGCCATGGTGTTGTTTTCAGTGTTTTCTTTTCCAGTGTTTTTTCCCTTTCAAAATTGGCTTGGAGGACAAAAGCCACAGAGCTAGCCAGCTCTACTCCCTTAGAGTCTGGTGTGCATGGAACCCATCTGCTTATATCTTTTTTCCTCTCCTTACTGACCCTAACCCTAGCCCCTACTTAATTGTTAACAAAAGTAATTATTTCAATATCAGTTGTATAACAAGGATGGGAAGTAGCAGTAGGTTTGGGTTGTTTGTTTTTTATGAGAAACTAAAACTTAAATTTCTAACAGTTACATTGAGATATTATGTGGCAGTTTGCTTGGTGTTGGTGTTTAATATTGAAAATAGCTATGTTTTTTTAATCTCCAGTTATACTTCAGTATAACAAATTCCTTTAAAGTAACTCCCTAACTCTTAACCCTGTCCTTTCTGAGGTTCTGTGCTTCCCATTGGGGATATTAGTAGAGAATAAAATAGATGGGGATTCTGTCCTCATAAAGTGTATGGTTTAACTTCATTGTTCTCTGTTCTTTGCCCTGTCAGTGACTTCTCTCTTCAGTGTCTTGAGGAGTCTACTCTATCTGTGAATTGATGAGTTAGCAGAACAAATTTGTGTGAATATTGTTATGCCAATTTTTTTTTACTACCTTTCTTTCAAAAGTGACAGCACACCACAAAATGTGGTAAAAACAAACAAAAACTGCCCCTTAAATGTTTTTGTTCTGTTCAGCTTAACAGTCCTCCTTTCTCTCTTGTCTTTCTTAACCACTTATAATACTAGCTCTTACCTTCATGTTATTAGAAATAAAAAGATAGAGCATGGATTGGCTATATAAGATCAGACCTGTTCTTACTGCTCTGCTCTTCTGTATTTGGCATCATTTCAGTCTTTTGATACTTTATCAGAAAACTGCATCTTGAAAATACATATGCATTTGCCCAATTATAGCAGCATTGGAATTCTTCCCTGATGTTTTGGAGTTCTCAGTTGTTAGCTTATTCCTTTGACATGTGATGTAATTAACTGTATCCGTAAAGCCTTATTGAATATATTAACAGCTTCCCAATTGTTTTTTTCAGCATAGTGTCGAGAAAGAAAATTTGGAAAGAAGCCCCAACATTTAACATGTTAAATGTGATGAACTTTGAGCTGTACTGTGCATTGCATCTCAGGAACATTTTTGAAATTTTGTGCCACGTTCCAGAGATACTCTGATGTAACATTTCTCTGTTAAGTGAAATCATTAGAAATGTTATTTGGATTCCAGAGAAAACATAGGTTTTCTTTATACCACAAAGCATTTTAAGGATTTTAGTAACTAACCTACAGATTATTTAAAGGTAGCATTTCAGGCCCTTTAGTTGGGAATGTGTGAACATTTGCATGTTAATTTGTTCCTGACAATTTTTTCTTCCTTTTTCCTGTTTTCTTTTTACGGTATAGTATACACCTAAATTTTGCCATCTTAAGAGTTTAGTGGTATTAAGTACACATATATTGTGCAGCCACCACCATAGCCATCTCCAGAACTCTTTTCTTTGTCCTGCATTGTCGACAACCTGTACCCATAAACATTTAACTCCCCAGTCTCAGGGCCCCAGCCATTAACAGCCATCATTATGCTTTCTGTCTCTGTGAGTTTGAGTACTCTAGTACTGGAGCATAAGATTCATTCATATTAAGCATGTAACAGAATCTGATGTCTTTCAAAGACATTGTATGTATAGTGCATTTTTATTTATTCATCTGGCATAAAGGTGGCTTGCATCTGCCCTTGAGCTCTTGTGATAATGCTGCATGTGTGTACAAATACCTCTTTAAGACTCAGCTTTCAGTTCTTCTGGGTATATACCTAAAAGTGGAATTCCTGGATTGTATGTTGATTCTATTTTTAATTTTTTGAGGAACTGCCATACTGTTTTCCATAGCAGCTGCACTATTTAACATTCCCACCAACAGTTTGCAAGGCTTCCAGTTTCTCCACATCCTCCCCAACACTTGTTATTTTCTGTTGTTATTGTTCTTTTTTTCTTTTTGATAGTAATCATCCTGTGTGTGGGGTAGTTTCATGTTTTTGTTTGCATTTTCCTAGTGCTTAGTCATACTGAACACTTTCTTGTTCATGACATTTTAACATCAGGTCATTTTTAGTTCTCTGATGGCTGAGACTTCATTTCTTACCATGATTTTCAGTGTCTTCAGATAAAGTGCATAGTAGATACTCATTAATTAAATGTATTATGCAATTGACTGTTTTGTATATTTAGTAGTTTATCTTTTTTGACTATAAATGAATCCCCAGATATCATTGACATAAGTTAAATTTATTTCTTCCTCATGAAAAAGAGATAGTAAACAGTTTAAGGCTATGGCACTGTGCAGTCAAGTTCTTCTAACATGTAGCTGTGCTTTTCTTAGAATTGACTTACTCCAAATGGATGTTAGAGATACATAACAACTGGAGCAAGGACCAAGGAAGAGTACATCCTTTGAGTATGCTTCCTGAAAGTTGGAGTGCAGTACTTTGACTCAGTGCTCTTTGATCACATTTAGTTGCGAGAAAACCTAGGGAATACAAATAAAGGTTCTTAGTCCTATGACACTTTGCTCAGCTAGATATCAGATACATTATTGCTGAGGGGTAAGAAGATAGTGGATATTGGGAAGCAAGTGGCAGTCTCTGCTATCCAGTATGTGGAATTTGAAGTGACTCTGGGCTCTTCCTCTTTCTAATTTAGACAAGTGACCTCTCTGCTAGTTTAGCTTCACCTGCCAAATGATGATAATAATGTGTCATGGGGAAGATTGTGAGGATTAAATGAGAAGATACAAATAAACTGTCTAACATCGTATTTGGTACATGTAAGCACTCAAAAGTGAATTTATTTTCTTTATTTAAATTCCCTTCAGTATCTTTAAGTATCAAAGTAGTTCAGAGAAATTGAAAAACCTGAATCCCAGTCTTGGATCTACTATTGTGATATCTTGGGCAGGTCATCCCTTTAAGATGGGATATGTTATGCCTGTGTTTCTCACATAATTATATGTGGACCAAATGACATTCACATAGTTGTGTGCAGATTAAATAACAAAATATAGGGACTTCCCTGGCAGTCCAGTGGTTAAGACTTCCCCTTCCAGTGTAGGGGGTGTATGTTCCATCCCTGGTGGAGAAGCTAAGCTACCACATATCTCTCCACCAAAAGACTGAAACATAAAACAGAAGCAATATTGTAGCAAATTTTCAAATAAAGTCCAATATTGTAGCAAATTTTCAAATTTTCAATAAAAATATTCCACAACAACAATCTTAATAAAAAGGTGGGGGGAATGTTTTGTGAACTATAAATGGAGAATGTTTTTAAACCCACTTGTATGCATTGTTTTGCTTTTTGTCTTTGCTTATGTTTCTTTGTATAAAAGGGGGAATTTATAGGTGCTTGTTTATATGTTCCAAAGTGTTGCCTTTCTTTACCTTCATTGTTTTCTGTTTCTGTGTAGACACTCAGTGTTTTACTGTTTTTCTTATGTCTTTTGATGGAGGGTCCCTATTGAGTCTGTACAGAAAAATGGCTATCCTCTCATTTTTTCACCCCCCAAATCATGTGTACACGTTTTTTAAAAAAGGGTGTCATATGGAGAGCGTGAATGAATGTGTCATATAAAATTTGGAAAATTAGCTATTTGCTGTTTTTTGAGGTATAGTCTTTCAAGAATAATGAGGGGACTGTCATACATTTCTTTTCTATCACTGTAATCTTTGATTAATACCTAACCTCCTGCTCCTACTTTCAAAGCATTTCAGTCTACCATCAAGTTAATGTGCTGATGAAAATGGTGTCCAAACAGTGATATTATTGTTAAAGTGGCATCTTAGCTAAAGGATGAGATTTTAGAGGAAGTACCTCTGCAAGTTTCAAAGGGACAGTCGTTTAGTGGGTAATGGGATAACAGGTGTATAACACTTCAGAAAACTGTATTTATTCATTGGTTTGGCTGCCCTGGGTCTTAGTTGTGAAAGATGGCATCTTTAATTATGGCATTTGGGATTTAGTTCCTTGACCAGGGGTTGAATCTGCGCCCCCTGCATGAGGAGCACAGAGTCTTAGCCATTGGACCACGAGGGAAGCCCCCAGGTCTAACACTACTAATTGATTGATTGAGACTCTTCTGAGGTTTTCATTTTATCATTCATTTTCTTTTGTGGTGGTTGTTCAGTTTCTTGAGTCATGTCCGACTCTTTCAGACCCCATAGACTGCAGAGTTTGCTGAAATTCACGTACGTTGAGTTGGTGATGCTATCTGACCATCTCATCCTCAATCTCCCTCTTCTCCTTTTGCCTTCAAGCCTTCCCATCATCAGGGTCTTTTCCAATGAGTTGGCTCTATGCATCAGGATAATAAAATATTGGAGTTTCAGCTTCAGCATCAGTCCTTCCAATGAATATTCAGGACTCATTTCCTTTAGGATGGACTGGTTAGATCTCCTTGAAGTCCAAGGGACTCTCTCGAGAGTCTTCTCCGACACCACAGTTCAAAAGCATCAATTCTTCAGTGCTCAGCTTTCTTTATAGTCCAAGTCTCACATCTATACATGACTATTGGAAAAACCATAGCTTTGACTAGACAGACCTTTGTTGGCAAAGTAATGTCTCTGCTTTTTAATATGCTCTCTAGGTTGGCCATAACTTTTCTTCCAAGGACCAAGCGTCTTTTAATTTCATGGCTGCAGTCACCATCTGCAGTGATTTTGGAGCCCCCCAAAATAAAGTCTGTCACTGTTTCCACTGTTTCCCCATCTATTTGCCATGAAGTGATGGGACCAGATGCCATGATCTTGGTTTTCTGCATGTTGAATTTTCAGCCACCTTTTTCACTCTCCTCTTTCACTTTCATCAAGAGGCTCTTTAGTTCTTCACATTCTGCCATAAGGGTGGTGTCATCTGCATATCTGAGGTTATTGATATTTCTCCCGGCAGTCTTGATTCCAGCTTGTGCTTCCTCCAGCCCAGCGTTTCTCATGATGTACTCTGCATATAAGTTAAATAAGCAGGGTGACAGTATATAGCCTTGACGTATTCCTTTTCCTATTTGGAACCAGTCTGTTGTTCCATGTCCAGTTATAACTGTTGCTTCCTGACCTGCATGCAGATTTCTCAAGAGGCAGGTCAGGTGGTCTGGTATTCCCAGCTCTTTGAGAATTTTCCACAGTTTGTTGTGATCCACACAGTCAAAGGCTTTGGCATAGTCAATAAAGCAGAAATAGATGTTTTTCTGGAACTCTCTTGCTTTTTTAATGATCCAGTGGATGTTGGCAATTTGATCTCTGGTTCCTCTGCCTTTTCTAAGTCCAGCTTGAACATCTGGAAGATCACGTATTGTTGAAGCCTGGCTTGGAGAATTTTGAGCAGTACTTTGCTAGCGTGTGAGATGAGTGCAATTGTGTGGTAGTTTGAACATTCTTTGGCGTTGCCTTTCTTTGGGATTGGAATGAAAACTGACCTTTTCCAGTCCTGTGGCCACTGCTGAGTTTTCCAAATTTGCTGGCATATTGGGTGCAGCACTTTCTTTTTTTTTTTTTTTTTTAATTTTATTTATTTATTTTTTATTTATTAGTTGGAGGCTAATTACTTCACAACATTTCAGTGGGCACTTTCACAGCATCATCTTTTAGGATTTGAAATAGCTCAACTGGAATTCCATCACCTCCACTAGCTTTGTTTGTAGTGATGCTTCCTAAGGCCCACTTGACTTCACATTCCAGGATGTCTGGCTCTAGGTGAATGATCATACCATTGTGATTATCTGCATCATGAAGATCTTTTTTGTATAGTTCTTCTGTGTATTCACCTCTTCTTAATATCTTCTGCTTCTGTTAGGCCCATACCATTTCTGTCCTTTATTGTGCCCATCTATCCATGAAATGTTTCCTTGTCTAATTTTCTTGAAGAGATCTCTAGTCTTTTCTATTCTATTGTTTTCCTCTGTTCTTTGCACTGATCATTGGGGAAGGCTTTCTTATCTGTCCTTGCTATTCTTTGGAACTCTGCATTCACATGGGTATAGCTTTCCTTTTCTCCTTTGCTCTTTTGCTTCTCTTCTTTTCACAGCTATTTGTAAGGCCTCCTCAGACAGCGATATTGCCTTTTTGCATTTCTTTTTCTTGGGGGCGGTCTTGATTACTGCCTCCTGTACAGTGTCACAAACCTCCGTCCCTAGTTCTTCAGGCACTCTATCAGATCTAATCCCTTGAGTCTATTCCTCATTTCCACTGTATAATCATACGGGATTTGATTTAGGTCATACCTGAATGGTCTAGTGGTTTTCTCTACTTTCTTCGATTTAAGTCTGTAGTCACCATATACACAGTGATTTTGGAACACAGGAAAAGAAAGTCTGTCACTTTTTCCATTTTATCCCCTTCTGTTTGCCATGAAATTATGGGACTGGATGCCATGATCTTAGTTTTTTGAATGTTGTGTTTTAAGCCAGCTTTTTCACTCTCCTCATTTACTGTCATCGAGGGGCTCTTTAGTTCTTTATTTTCTGTACCTTTAATAAATCGCACCCTCCACCACCACATATACATACTAAAGTGTTTCTTCCTTTCTCTCATCCTTCTTAATGCTTTTGTCCCTCTGCCTCTTATTCCCACTCTTATTTGTAACAGTAATACAGTCCCACCTCTTATAGAGACCTTTGGATAAGACAAGGAAAGGAAAAAGGATAAATTTCATATATATTCCAAATTGTGTTTTCTTGGGTTTGGGGGGGAGGAGGGAAGCATTAGAATTTATTGAGAGAAAAGCATTGATAATCAGATCCTTGGTTAAAAACCTTAAGCATAATAAAGTAGGTGTTAAAAGTTTTAATTGAAGTCAATATAGGTGGGTAGTATGATTTGGAGGGACGTTGTTGGGACTGAAGGAACATCTTTGGAAATTCAGGCTATTCTATTTAGTATCACTTAATAAAAAAAAATAGGTGCATTTTTTAATTGTATTAACGTACATTTCTTAATCTGTAAATGGTTACTGTAATCAGTTCAGTTTAATTGCTCAGTTGTGTCTGACTCTTTGCGACCCCATGGACTGTAGCACTCCAGGCTTCCATGTCCATCACCAACTTTGGAGCTTGCTCAAACTCATGTCCATCGAATCAGTGATGTCATCCAACCATTTCATCCTCTGTCGTCTCCCCCCCCCCCGCCCCACGCCCCTGCCTTCAATCTTTCCCAGCGTCAGGGTCTTTTGAAATGAGTCAGTTCTTCCCATCAGGTGTCCCAAGTATTGGAATTTCGGCTTCAGGATCAGTCCTTCCAATGAATATTCAGGGCTGATTTCCTTTAGGATGGACTGGTTGGATCTCCTTGCAGTCCAAGGGACTCTCAAGGATCTTCTCCAACACCACAGTTCAAAAGCATCAATTCTTCAGTGCTCAGCTTTCTTTATAGTCCAACTCTCACATCCATACATGACTACTGGGAAAACCATAGTAATATGGTACTTTGACTAGTAATATCCAAGGTTTAATTTGAAGTAATGTTCATTTAACTTTCAGTTTTTAAATAATTCATTATTCAGTTTGGAGTTTGATAAGGCATGTCATTAACATCTTTAAACATTGTGATTCTATTAGATCATCTGTTTATAATATATATCATGTCTCTCACACACACACACACACACACAGAGTTGATTCTTGAACAGCGTGGCTTGAACTGTGCAAATCCAATTCAGTAAAATTGGAATTTTATTGAAATTCAATCCATATTCAATAAATATGTATTATAGTTCTTTGCTTGCTTAACTGAGGCAGTAGTGGGAGGCACTGAGTTAGGGATGCCCATTAGGCACATTAAAACAGGATCTGAAATTCAGTTGAACTCCTGGTTGGAAAAATATATTTAGTAGGTCAGTGGTAGTAGTTGAAGCTGGGCTAAGAATGAGTTTTCTAGAGAATGGAAAGAAAGATTTCAGAATGAAGCCCTGGGGATTATGTACAGGAGGAGGGCTGTCAGGAGAAAAGAGTTAGAGAAGATAATAGGCAAAGACTGACTGTTCACACATTTGTTATTTGTCTGTATAAACCGGATCCAGCTCCTGTATTTCACATCCAGGACAGAATGATGTCATTGAAAGCATATCTGTAGTAATTGCCAAATGGAGTAAATCCTAGTTTTGATGTAAGTGTATATATATTTTTCCCAACATTTTTTCCTTTTCTGTCTTCTTATTCTGAGTTCATTTGATGTATCTTATCTGGAATAAAGATTTTTTCTAGTAGTAAGAGATGTCCTTAATATTATCAGATGCTGGACTGTGATTTTGCTTTTTCCTTAGCAGAATAATTACCATTGGGAAGAGGCCTCTCAAGAAAAATAAATGAAGAAGCATCTTAGGATTCTCATTTAATTAGCCTTGCCTGGATTATTGGAAGATAACAGATAAAGATAAATTGGTGTGCTTATCCATAATTTTCACAGAAAAACTATCTCTAATATAAAATTAAATTTTATAAATTTCCTCTATTTCAAAAATGCTATTTTAGCATTCACTTAGTATCTGATATTTATATATCATTTTCCTTGGTACTTTTAGATGAAGAGGATGATAGTTAGTAGATCTGATTTTACATTCCAAGAAGAAAAATAAGCTCCTATGTGGACATTTGCAAATGCTGTATTTATCTTACACTCTTGGAGAATAAATTCTTCTCATACAGATATATTATTGGGTAGCCAGACTTACTCAGTTAAATGTCAGGGGAAAAGGGGGAAACCATTTTATTTTACAAGGGACCCTTTCTTGTCATTGATTGATTGATTGCTGTGTGGCACAGCTTGCAAGTTCTTAGTTACCCAACAAGGGATTCACCTTGTGCCCCCTGCAGTGGAAGCAGAGTCTTAACCACTGGACCTCCAGGGAATTCCCTCCTGTCTTTTAAAATAGTGAATATGATTTGAACTTCAAGGTAGTCCTTTTATTGGCATACTTTGGGCTCCTAGGCTGTGTAGATTTATGGTTATGCTTTTGACTTTTTATCGTTTTCCTTCATGTTAAGAGGTTGGGAAAAAGAAAAGTAGATGTTTTAAAATAATAGGGGAGGAGACACCAATCTATTAGTCTGTGGCGCATAGGAGTGCATTGGTGGCCTCTCAGGCCAGGAGGGGCTATATGGATGGGGACAGTTGGGGACACAGAGCCTGTGCCTTTGTGGTTGGCGTCTTCACTTGCCTGTTTCCTGCGTTACATTGTCACATGGTTAGATGTGGATCCCAATGGAACAGCCTGAAAAAGACAAACAGCCACTGTAGCAGCATCCCTGAGCACCAAGCCACTTACCCTCCTATGAAAACTGGAGTGGACCATTGAGCAAAGAAGACGTTGTACCCTTTCAGTCTCTGGCAATAAGTGGTCTCTGGAGATGAGTAAGATTGTAGTAGATAAAAATCTAGACAGGTGTCATTTGAAGATACCAACACCAATGGAACAGTAAGGTGGATGGTTAAACACACTTTGCCTTTTATAACCTGGTGATGCCATTGACTTGGTGTACAGGAAGACTGAGTTGGAACACAGTGTTGCCACATACCTCTGCAAAACTACAAGAAAACCAGGGCATAACAATATTCTGAAGATTTTTAAGTGTTGTACATGAGGATATGTCAGTGCAGCACAGGGTGACAACCACCATGTTGTCTGCCACTTAGGTGGGCTTTGAGGAACCATAGCCATTGACATCATCAACGTAGTCTCTACCTTCTTCTGCAGGGTAATAGCATTCTTCCAGTTCTGCATTAGGGGGTTCAGGCAACCCTCCTTGAAAAGCTGGGGTGCATTTGTGGCAATCTTTGCTTCACCTCACCCAGACAGAGAGGTAACATCGTTTTCTTTCTTAGAACCCTGGGTGCAAGAGGATTTAGAGCCTCTTCATTAAAAAGAAAATGAAAAGAGATAGGGAGCCTAATCTGAGCACGTAGTTGTTGGTCATGTACCAGCATAGAAACACCCAAACTTCACTACATGAGGCTATCAGAGCTATGGCCATGAGGCCAGACAAGATTGGTATCCTCACAAGCATCATCTCTTAGGAGTCTGCAAGACTATGCGAGACTGCAGTCTTGGGATGCCTTTTATTGTGTGATTATAGAATCATTGGAATCATCATGTGTATTACTGTTGTGGCCTCGGTATTTTCCTGAAAGCTGATTTACCGTAACTGCTTCCCACTTACCAGTGGCTACTATAGCCCCATCCTGATTTCTACTGGGGCCACAACTGAACTAGTAATGCAGGGCAGTTTCATGCAGTGAAATCAGTAATAAAACAGACAGTGGTCAAGACTTCAGCGTGAGTGGAGGCACAGAGGTATTGAGTATTGGAGGTCAGTGAGTGGGTGTTTCAAAAGCTACCCATTGTAAACACTTTGAGGGCATTTTTATATTAATAGTTTCTCTCTCAGTGGAAACTGGACATCTCTCTGGTGTGACTTGTGGAGCTTTTTCTTCTGAGTGAGACCTTTTCCACTGGTCTGGAAGGCCACATTCCATATTCCTGTTGTGTAAATTGAGCTCTAAACCCCTTTCTGTGCTTATTTCCTGGTATCCAGTGGCTGATGCCTTTGAGACGGTGGGTCCTGGGTCAGGTGGGTGAGTGTGGTAGGCAGGACGGGTCAAGGTCTTGACAGAGTGGGTGGTGTGAGTGTTTTGTGTGTGTATGTGTGTGGTAGTGCCTCTGTCCCATGATATTCTGCTCTTACTGTGTGCATCTGTGGAGCAGGCCCTTCTGGTTTAGACTGTGCAAAAGCACACGAGTGGTGCACAGGAAACCAGTTCCAGCTGCTATAAAGCAGTCCATCTGTAGGGCCGTTGCTTCCCTTATTCTTTCCTTTTGCATTAGTTTTGCCGTGTCATATGGCGTAATACTAGAAATCTTTTATTTGTTAAAATCACCTATTAATGCTTGTTAGTAAAACTTGTAACTTTTTGCTACTTTTCATGAAAATGATTTACAGTTCTCTTACTCGTGATATAAACTCTTGAGAATTAGCACTGTCTTTTTTGGAGGCATTCTAGTAAACAAGCTATGCTTGTTTAATAAAAATTCTATTTAAAGGTAGAATAAAAACGTTGAGTAAAAGCATGCTGTCTCTTGACTGAAAAATAAATTTTACTGAAGAGCTTTGGCATTTATTTTGGTTATTTAAAAATTTTCCACCACATTTTCAAATTTTTATTTTGATTAAATGGTGATTGACATCAGTAGTGATGCTCATCTAGTTAATATAGGTACTACCTTCTCATTTTTAAACATACCTGTAAAGATGTTTATAATAAATTATACATGAGCTGTGTGTGCTTAGTTGTGTCCAGCTCTTTGTGACCCTGGGGACTGGAGCCCACCAAGATCCTCTGTCCATGGGATTCTCCAGGCAAGAATACTGGAGTGGGTTGCCATTTCCTCTTCTGAGGGACTATCCCAACCCAGGGATAGAATCCTAGTCTCTTAGGTCTCCTGCATTGGCAGCCGGGTTCTTTGCTACTGGCACTTACTGGGAAGCCTAGCAAATTATACATGTATGGAATAAGGAAAGCAGTTGAACAGTAATTGCACAAATGTACATTATTTGTTCCAGTTTGTAGTGATGGAAAAGATACAGGGATGTAGTTTTTCCTATTTTTTTTATGGTTAGTATATAATTGTAGTGTTTATTTGTGTGTGTGAAAGCAAAAACAAATAAGATTTCTTGATTTACTTTGTATGTGTATTTTCTTTTCCATCTAGGAGGAGTCTATATTCAGGACGAAGTAATCCCAGGAAAGGAAGAACAGCAGATCAAGATGTGTAGTTCTGTGGCTGCCAAGTTGTGGTTCTTGACAGATCGTCGAATCAGGGAAGACTATCCCCAAAAAGAGATCTTACGAGCGTTAAAGGCCAAATGTTGTGAGGAGGAACTGGACTTTAGGGCTGTGGTGATGGATGAGTTGGTGCTAACAGTTGAACAAGGAAGCCTGGGTAAGTCTATAGTTAAGTAACAGTTTGGATTTTTACCTAGAATTTGGTGATTCTTTTTGTTTTAGGAATAATTAGGTCAAAGGATCTAGGTAATAGGCTTTGTCATTACTAAGTATCATATAGTCTAAAAATCTAGTATATCTTACAGAAGAAATGGAAAACACCAGTATTTATTAAACCCTTCACTGTATTATTTATTAAATAGTTGTGAGGGACGTTAAAGATAACCGACTACTTTTTTGCCATTATTATTGTCTTCTAGTTTTTAAAAAGCCTTGTTTTTAAGATGCCTCTAAAGGAATTTATACTCCAGTCAGGGGTCCTTCTAGTAAATTAATCAAAATTCATGTGTGATTCTTCTTTTTTCTTTAGCAAATACTTTATAGTGTAAAATATTAATAGTATTTTTAATGGATAAAAGTGTCTTAACTGATGAGTTTTTTAAAAATATTTCTAATAGTTCATATTGTTTTTGGATTACTAGGGGAAGATATTTTGGAAATGTGTTAGAAATTCTTTAGGACTGTCTTTCAGGAATCCTTCAGGACACCTTTCCTTTGGAAAAGTTAGGATTTGTTACAGCTAAATTGGTCACCTCTGTTAGGGAGAGGTAGTTATTGGTGGTGCTAGTGATAAAGAATCTACTTGTCAATCCAGGAGATGCAAGAGAAGTGGTTTCAATCCCTGGGTTGGGAAGATTCTCTAGAGAGGAAATGGCACCCAACTCCAGTATTCTTGCCTGGCGAGTTACAGTCCATAGGGCCACAAAGAGTCGGGCTTGATTTGAGCAACTGAGCTTGCACAATAGTAAGGCAAAGTACAGGTCTGCTATTGTAGGTTAACTTCATTCATGAGCTAGTTAATAATAGATCCAGAATCTTGCCTGATTTATACCGTGATATCTTGGGTTTAAGTAAGTAGAATCTTGTAGCAAACAATCATTCTTTGTTTCAGTCCTCTCAACATTTTTTATTGCATTCTCATTACCTTTCAGCAGTTATTGTTTCTTTACCAATAACTGCATTAGAAATATTTCTAAATTACTTCACTTGAATTAATAAGTAGTTACTACCTTTATAAGAAAGATGCATACCATGTTGTTTTCAGTCCAGTTTTTTTTTTTTTTTTAAATACATGTCCCCAGTTCTAACACCTTACACGGATTCAGAAAAATCTGGGGTAGAGTGTGTGTCATTCTTTCATTAAAATTGAGTACCCACTTTTTGCTAGTTAATTGGTACGGTGTGTAAAATTAGACATTAACATTAATCAGTTGATCACACAAATAAATGTAAAATTATTATGAAAGGAATTGGATGTTACTGCACCCTCCTATACCTATAACAGATAAATTTCCCTTGAAATCTTTTATCTAGTACCTGTTCCATGCTTTTACAACTTTATAATTATAAGGTCCATACAACTGTTGTTGAAAATAAAAACTCTTTGTGTTAAAAGCATGTTCTTGAAGTCTGAATGAGAAGAGATCTCAAGGACAGTGTGGTATCTTAGCTCACTAAACACAACTTCCACAGGCTTCTGGTGTATGTTTCTGTGTTTTAAAGGTTGAAATACTAAAGGCTGCATTTCCAAGAGTCCCCTGTGTTGCTCATGTGACCTAGCTTCTGTCAAATAGGCACATTACAGAAAGATTTGGGAGGTAGAAAATCGCTATTTTTCAGAAGTTTCATAGGTTGAAAACCATTGTCTTTGATTTTTTCCTAGGTGCCTAATGGACATTTTTACTTTGTTCTCAACTGTTTCCATGTCAGTCTGTCAAAACTGAACCCATGTTTTCCCCCTAAAACAATCTTATTTCAGTTTTTCTGTCTCTGTAACATTGCCTTTTGGCCTTTTTATCCATTCTTAAGAGCCATTTATACCACACAATATTGTTGCTTTTTCCTTCCAAGCCACAGCTATTCTAACTTCTACTTCTCACTGTCCTGGATCAGGGTCTTAGGGCCCAACATTTTCATGACACAACAGCCCTGTATCTCTTTTTCACAGTCTTTCCTCTCCAGCCCTCTCTCATTCACAGATACTACCTTTATCATCTTAACATGATAAAACCTTGAGAAACTCTTGTTTCCCTGTACCATTGAATCTTATTTTATATTAAAGACTTTTCATTGATGTACATCTTATGAATCCAGGAATTCCTGGTTGGTTTTTTTTCACATTTTGTGTATTTTTTAATTATTTAAATCTCTTACCATCTTGTAAGAAGGTAATATCATTTTATAGATGAGGAAACAGATGAGGAATTAAGTGGAGAAATAATAATAAAATCCCTCTTCTTTTTATATACCTTTATTGAGAGATTTATTTTTGCATACTACTTTGAGTTAACTGACAAATGTCCTGTCTTTTCACCTTGCAGCTCATAATCCCATTCATTATTTGCTTTTCTGTGAATGCCTCTTTTTTGAATTAGAGTTTTGCTGGATATAGGAGTCTTAGTTGGCAGTTTTTTCTTTTAGCAGTTTGAATATATTAACTTCTTATCTTCTGACCTCCAAAGTTTCTGATGAGAAATCTACCAGTGATTTTATTGAGGATCCATAGAATGTGGTGATTTGCTTCTCTCTTGCATTTAAAAAGTCTCTCTTTGTCTTTTGAAAAATTGATTATAGTGTATCTCGCCATGTGTCTGTCAAAAGGTGGAGATTGTTGAGCTTCTTGAATGTTTATATTCACATCTTTCATCAAATTTGGGAAGTTTCAGCTGCTCCTTCTTCAAATATTATCCTCCCCCAAGTCTTCCTGGGACTCCAACAATACATAAGTTTACTGATTGTTCTGTCTGCTCAAATCCACTTTTAATTCCTTTACATGAATTTTCATTTCTATTATTGTTCTCTTCAGCTCCAGAATTATTTATTGGTTTCCTTTTATGTGTTCTGTCTGCTGAGATTAACATTTTGTTCACACATTGTTTCCTTGACTTTTTTCATTCTTTGAGTATCTTTAAGGTAGTTTTCCCCCTTTAAAAATTTTTTTTGTATTGAGGTATAGTTGATTTACAGTGTTGTGTTAGTTTCAGGTATCCAGCAAAGTGAGTCAGTTATTTTACATATAAGTCTATCTGCTCCCAATTTATCTCCGCACCCCCCATAGTTTCTTTTAATGTCATTGTCATGCTCAGTTACTCAGTCATGTCCGACTCTTTGTGACCCCATGGGCTGTAGCCCGCCTGGCTCCTCTGTCCATGGAACTCCAGGCAAGAATACTAGAGTGAGTTGCCATGCCCTCCTCTAGGGAATCTTTTAGACCCAGAGATCAAACCCAAGTCTTTTATGTCTCCTGCATTGACAGTTGAGTTCTTTACCACGGGCACTACCTGGGAAGCCCAGTGGAGGGAGTGGTACAACAAAAAGTACTATGGCCTCGTTGTCTGCACCTCTGTGATCAGAAGCTGCATCCAGCCATCACAGCAGAGATCCCAGGTATTTTGAGGGCAGGTCGTTACACCCACCCTGACTCCTGCAGGGTGTGTCAGCTGCTCCAGAACCAAGTGCACAGTATGGCTAGAGAGTGGGCGATGAGTAGTTGCTGCTGTTCTGAAATTGATCAAAATTAACTGCATTTATGATCCCAGTCTTTTTCTGAAAGTTGTGGTCCTTCAGCACATTGACCAGGGGGTGTCTAGATGGCGAGACAGAGTTCTGATGCTTCCTACTCCTTCATCTTCCCAGAATCCTCTCTATACTCATTTTTTATTGTGGTGTATCTTTTTGTTTTGTTGTTTTACATTTTGGGAACAAGTCTCTTATGGGATTATGTGTACCGTGATTATCTTTTATCTGTGGCTTGCCTTTTTCTCTCTGTTAATGACATCTTCTGGTTAGTAAGTGTTGAATTAAGCACAGTTTATATTTTTCCTTTTTTGATTAGTGCCTTTCGTGTTGCAGTTAAGAAAATTGTGTGTGCCCAAGAGTCTTTATTTTAAAATACATGCTGAAAATCTACTTGATGAAACACAGCATTATTAGGTGAAATTATTGTTAAGAAAAGGGCATTACAGTGTGGTACCACTGTCTAAGGATATGTGAGTGTTAACTTTTGCTGGTTTAAGAAATAATTAATAAAAGGATAAACGATAATTTTCTAAGTATGGGCTTCCCAGGTGGCTCAGTGGTAAAGAATTCGCCTGCCAGTGCAGGATATGTGAGTTTGATCCCTGGGTCGGGAAGACCCCCTGGAGAAGGAAATGGCAACCCACCCCAGTACTCTTGCCTGGAAAATCCTGTGGAGAGGGGAGTCTGGTGGGCTGTAGTTAATGGAATCACAAAGAGTTGTACGTGACTTAGAGATTAGACAACAAGAACAACGATGATTACCTTTAGGGAAAAGAAAAGGATTAAGAGGACAGGGATGAGCAAGACTACTCTGACAAGTTTGGGCATGTATTGATAATTTTTGAAAGCAGGTACTTTGGATTTATTATAATATTTTTATTTTCTATTTAGAATTTTCCTCAATAAAAAGTTGAAATGTTTGACCTGATGAAAGTTTGTTTGACTCAACGATAGACGAGAAATTTTGGAATTTAGTGATTTTTGGTATGGCACCTTGTTGAGTTTATAGGTTGTTTCTTGCTTCCTGGATTCCCAGAATTGCCCTGGTGTTTTTTTGACCCTGGTTTTTACAGCATTCTTTTTTTTTTTTTTTAATTCTGTGCATAATCCTATATACATCCATTATTATTTTTCCTGCACAAGTTAACTAGAGATATTTTAATTGCTTACAAATAAAATAAGCTTCCCCAATACGAAAATTAATTCCAGAGAGCATGTTGCCAACAACAGACCTTTAGAGACTTGGTTACTTGGCATAGATAGGGCAGAAATCAATTAAGACTACCTTTCCAGAATGGGATTCTAATAATCCAAGGCACACAGTGGTGAAACTGGAGATTAAGTAATTACTTTTATTCACTTGGAACCATGCCTCTTGATGAAAGTGAAAGAGGAGAGTGAAAAAGTTGGCCGAAAATTCAACATTCAGAAAACTAAGATCATGGTATCTGGTCCCGTCACTTCATGGCAAATAGATGGGGAAACAATGGAATCAGTGATAGACTTTATCTTTTTGGGCTCCAAAATCACTGCAGATGGTGACTGTAGCCATGAAATTAAAAGACGCTTGTTCCTTGGAAGAAAAGTTACAATCAACCTAGACAGCACATTAAAAAGCAGAGACATTACTTTGCAAGCAAAGGTCCATCTAGTTAAAGCTGTGGTTTTTCCAGTAGTCATGTATGGTTGTGAGAGTTGGACTATAAAGAAAGCTGAGCATTGAAGAATGGTGCCTTTGAACTGTGGTATTGGAGAAGACTCTTGAGAGTCCCTTGGACTGCAAGGAGAACAAACCAGTCAATCCTAAGGAAATCAGTCCTGAATATTCACTGGAAGGGCTGATGCGGAAGCTGAAACTCCAATACGTGATGGGAAGAACTGACTTATTTGAAAAGACCCTGATGCTGGGAAAGATTGGAGGCGGGAGGAGAAGGGGCGACAGAGGATGAGATGGTTAGATGGCATCACCTACTTAATGGACAGGAGTTGGAGTAAACTCCAGGAGTTGATGATGGACAGGGAAGCCTGGTGTGCTGCAGGTCATGGGGTTGCAAAGAGTTGGACACGACTGAATGACTGAACGGAACTGATGTCTGTTGAAGATAAACCTTTGCAGTCTGTTAGATACTGCTGCAGAAAACTTTATTTCAGTTTAAAAATTATATTTCTTTTTACAAACACGTTGGTTTTCTGGGAACCAACTTTTATCTTGGCTGTTCTTTTCTTTAGATTTTTAGTTAGTGTTAGTTACTTAGTCGTGTCTGACTCTTTGTAACTGCATAAACTGTAGCCCACCAGTCTCCTCCGTCCCTTGAATTCTCCAGGCAGGAGTTGAAGTTGGTAGCCATTCCCTTTCTGGGATCTTCCCAACCCCAGGGATCAAACCCAGGACTCCTGCATTGCAGGCAGATTCTTTACTGTCTGAGCCACCAGGGAAGCCCCAAAAGAAAGCCTGTTTCTGCCTGGCTTCAAATTGAGGACGTTTCCAGTGTGAGGAGAATGTGATAACCACTGCATTATGGAAGCACAGTTACTTGGCTGAACATCACCACATGCGGGACCTTAGCTTCCCGACCAGGGAGTTTGCTTTTAGTTCATTAATTTCTGCTCTTCCTTTTTCTTAGGTGTTAATATGATTTGATTTACCTTTGGTGTTTGAGTTATTTACATCTTGTTTTAGGCGGTATGTCTTCAGACATTACGTAAAACACATGCTCTGTTTCTTAAAAAATGGTGAGAGGAAATTCCCTGGTGGTTCATTGGTTAAAACTCCAATGCATGGGGCAAAAGTTTGATCCCTGTTTGGAGAACTAAGATTCCACATGCCAAGTTGTGTGTCCCACTCCTGTGGTGAGACAAGTTCAAATTTCAATATAATAATAATTGAGTATCTACTATATTCCAGATAGTGCTGGGGATATAGCTTTGAACAAGGTAGTATTTCCTACTCTAATGGAAATTTCTGGTTATTCTGACTCTCAGTCTCCCTTGTGCAAAAGAGGAAGATGGATGGCAGAGGTGATTAAAAATTATTAAGTGCTTATTATATGCCAGGCACTTGCGAACTAATGTTAACAAAGTTAATTCTCATCACAACTTTATAAAGGAATTAGTTAACTATTCTTATTTTAAAGAACCTGCAACACAGAGAAGTTCAGTAACCAGCCTGGGGTTACACAGTGGAGAAACAGTAGAGCTTGGATTTGAATCAGATATGGGGTCGTTGTTGCAGTAGATCTGTTCACTTTCTGTGTTTGCCTTTGCTATCCTTTCATTATCTACCTTTGATAATGAGAGAAGAACCTTAATTTACTTCCCCTGTTGGTTTCTTCAGAGTTTTCTGTATTTGGTGAGTTTAATACTGTTTCCTTCTTTGTTATTTATTATTCTATAGTTTTAAATTTTATTTACAGTTATATAAATACATATTTATATTTTGAATTTTACATCAAAAAGTTCTAGATATAATGTAGTTATGTCACCTGCTCTACTTTGCCAAAGTACGTTGGAACAGACTTATGTATTTGTCTTTAACCTGGAGTTGTTAAAAAAGTTTACTGTTTTTCAAAGTGGAAAGTGAGACTTGACATTTAAAGGACACCACAAAGATACTTTGCTTCCCCTCTCCCCTTGTCTACACTAGTCTGTTGCTGGAAAACTGCAGTAAATTTTTGACTGGCTTCATTAATAGTGACTAAAATGATATACTTCCCCACTTTTCTTTTCTCTCTGTATATATTTTTAACTATTTCAGAATAGATTACTATCTTATGGGGGAAGAAAATGTATAATTAGAGATAGTATTTCATACTTGGATAACAGTAAGGGAAAAAACTTCATAAAACTTTTCATGCTAAATGAGAAAAATATATCTTTTTGCTTCTAATACTGAGACCTTATGCATCAAGTATTAAGTAAACCATGTTTGCCTGGGAGCTGAATACAAAAGGGGATAAAAAATCAAGTTCCTAAGATATATTACTAATAACAGTTAACACATGTGCTATCAGCCTACCTCATTCTACCAGTGTAAGCTATAGAAAAGGTAAAGAGAATGTACTGTAACATGCTGAGCTCAAATACCAGCATTTATAAAATTTAAGGAGTTTAATTAGAATTATTTAGCAGCATTACATTTTTCTATATTTGTTACATCTTACCTCCTTTTGGGGATAGAGTTGGTTATTTTCACTCCAGATTCTATAGTTTTTAAAGGCACTTTGAGCAGAAACTAGCCAGTCACTACCTTCAATAAAAGATGTCTTTAAAATAGACAGTCATAATCTGAATGCTTGTTTGTTTGCTTTCTACTTTCCTCATCTCTTTCTCCTTTTCTCTCTCTCCCTCTCCCTTGTTTTCAGACACATGACTGTCAGCTGCTGCACAGCAGTGCTCAGTGATAATGTGGCACAGTGTTAAAGTAGTTTCTTTCTGGACCACTGATGAGGGACCTGGGAAAGAAGTGTTATTGATTCCTAGTCATTCCCCAAAGAGGACATCTTTGAAGAACATTTGTTTTTGCTATCTGGGATTAATAGTGAGATAAGTCTTAGAAACAAATTTGAGGGGGAAAAGGATTGCTGAGGATATCAAAGAGGGGTGGCTTGATAGGAAACATAAAATTTATTTTGATGGGAAGCAGGTGAGCAGATAGGAAAGGCAATATATATATTCTCAAAAGAATGGATTCTTACATTATGCCTGGTTTTTTGATACTTGATACTTTCTAGATGTGTGAGTTCTAACCCAGCCTTAATAAAGACTTTAAAGTATTTTGTTTAACTCTTGAGAATTGTTTGACTCTTGGCACTACAAATTTCCATTACTAATTGCCCTATTCTCCTCAAAATTTGGGCAGTTACTTTCCTCCTACATTTTTGGGACCTGTGGGGCAAATAAGCCAGTGATTTTTTTTTTTTTTTCCCTTAAGTTTAAGGAGACCTTTCTGATGTGAAGACAGACCTGCATTTATGGTGGGCAGCAGTCCAATGTGACCAAAGCCCTCTTGCTGCAGTCTTTTTTTTTAATGTCTTATTTAAAATATTGAAAAGTAGATTTACAATGAGTTGAGTATTTTAAAGTGTTCAGAATTATGTGGTCTTTTTTTTTTTTTTTTTAAAGATTTTACATGTGGTGAATTTAATAGCTTTGTCAGTTAAGTAATGGATTAATATTCTGGGTTACTGACCTAAACAACTGAATGTGAATTTAGCAGGGTGTAGGGAATGCTCAAGGAGAAGGCAATGGCACCCCACTCCAGTACTCTTGCCTGGAAAATCCCATGGATGAAGGAGCCTGGTAGGCTGCAGTCCATGGGGTCGCTAAGAGTCGGACACAACTGAGCAACTTCACTTTCACTTTTCACTTTCATGCATTGGAGAAAGGAAATGGCACCCCACTCCAGTACTCTTGCCTGGAGAATCCCAGAGACGGGGGAGCCTAGTGGGCTGCTGTCTATGGGGTTACACAGAGTTGGACACGACTGAAGCGACTTAGCAGCAGCAGCAGCGGCAGGGAGTGCTCAGAAGTTATGACTCTGTTATCCTGCCTACTTGCTTTTTCCAGGTAGAGCTCACAGCCTGAGAAAGGATATGTTAAATTTCTGGTCCAAAATTTGTTTTCGAGTACCCCTTCCATTCATGGAAGCCCTTTCAGTCTGTCTAGTATCGTCATAATTCATCTGTCTTTGAGTGCTTCCTTGATTTTTGGCATAGAGATTATGTGACTTTTAAATCATGTACAAATAGTACCTTTATTTCCAGTTAAAATACTTAAAGTTATGTCAGCTTTAAAAGATTCCTGAAATCCTGATGAATGCTCTTGAACTCTAAAGGATGGATGGAAGGAAAAGAAATGCCAGTCAGCAGGGAGCCTATCAGTTGTCTGTTTCTTATTCCCTGAGGATAAAAACACCTAGTACTTAATCATGTAGCCAAACTAGACTCAAAAAGCAGGGGTATAGTGAGATTTCCCACTTAATTACTGGCAAGGAGATTATTAATATCCCAAAGGAATCTTTCCACTAGGAGAATAGTCAGCCCTTAGCACCTTCTCACTTTGCCTTGACAAAACAGCAGCCTTTTAACACATAGTACACTTTATACAAAAAAATACAGGAACACAAATTTTTCCCAGCCCCAATGCTATTCTAAGGTCAACTCCTTACTGACTTTTGATGTTTAATCATACACTTAATTCAAAACTTACATCTAAAATATTTATATTGAAATCTCTATTCCAGTACAAAGCAAAGTTAGATGAATAGCTTCGTAAGTTACCATTTAAAATGATAAGCAGAAAAGAAGCGGAATTGAAAGCAGAACTGACTAGTGGAACATTCATTTGGAATGAATAGCTGTGGCCACAATAAGTAGAGTGCAATTGTGCCTGTGTATCATAAATAACAGATCTAAGGAAAAGAGTCATTTGCCCCGTATTTCAGTTTCGTAAGCTCTACATCAAAGATAAGTTGTATTTACTAAAAGTACCCAAGAGATCAGTAGTACTTTGCCTTTTTGGGGGGTTCACATTCATCTGTACCTGCCTCTGTTTTTCTGGGTAGCCTCAGATCACCTTCTGCTTGCCTGGAGTAATAAAGTGTCTGTTTTTGTCACAGGAGGCATTGAATTTCTTTTCATCCTCAGTAATACCCATCATAGTGTACTATGCATATCTGACTGTGCTTTGGGTAAAGTACTCCCGTATTCCCAGTTTCTTTTTGGCAGGAGACTTAGAGTGAAATACTTCCATTACCTTCTTTAATCCCCTTTCTTTAAAGTAGCAAAAACTACAGTTTAGGGAAATGAGAAGATTATGTCATAACAGATGAATTTTCTCTTGACAATTAAAGTATCTTTTTTTTCTGCTCACTCTTCTTTTTACCTTTCATGTAACAAATTTGATTATTTTCTTCTGGTAGCACCGACTTTTCTTATTTTTCATAATAATACTTAAAACTAGATTTTCTGAGTTTTTTGACTGATTTTTCTTCAAGTTTTTGCTTCCTTCTTGTGACCCTTATCTGAGATTCATCAGGTCTTGGTCCGAGGAATTTCCATTTTTTCTTTTTCGTTTTTCAGCCTATATGTCCCCATTTCTGAAGTATTAAGATTCCTATACGTGCACACTCACACCCCACACTACCAGAAATGAATTCTGTATACATATGTGTGTAATTCCTATCCATACTTCGACTATTACAGAATAGTTCTACTTTGATGTCCTTATGTTATCACCAAGATCATCTATGATCCAGAGTCAGCATCTTCTGCCCTAAACCGAATTCCCTTTTCACCTTTTTTCCATTCATTTGGTCACTAGGCTTTTCTCTGATTTCAAGGAAAATGCTGTTTAGATCTTGCCTGTTGAAGCAAGTCAGCACAAAAGCCAAAGAAATGAGAAAATGCAGGATTGCAGAAATCTGTTGCTACTGATCTCTGAGCATGATTGTGAGGAGAACGCCTGGAGCCATTGGCCAAAAACCTCACATCTGCTGATGACCACAGCGCTACCCATAGCTGCCCCCAGAGAATAATGACTTCTACTTTGACATTTTTTTTTTTTACTTTGACCTCTAAAATTGTGTGTAATTATCTTTCACTGGTGAATTCTCCAAATTGGAATCCTGCTGATAAGGTGGTCTGGGAAGTGCGTCTAGCCCTTGCCATACAGGAAAGGATTAAAAGATAGGGATGTATCAACAGGCAATATCAAGCTCAGTTCCCTTAATCAGAACACTTATAGTCTCTTTGACTCAGAATTGTGGATCCAACAGTTTCACTTCTGAATATTACTTAAACAAAATCACTATCTTGAAGATTTGTATGTTACCCCCATGCTCATAGCATCATTATTTGTAATAGTTAGACACGGAAACAAACTTAATGTCCATTGACAAATCAGATGAGTGTATAAAGAAAATATGGTGTACACACACACACGCTCTCTATAAAAGTCTTGGGTATGTAATGTGTAGCATGGTGATTAGACAGGAAGCTTATATACCTTATTTACCAATCTTCCCAACTTTTAGAAAAGAACCTGACACATAGTAATTAATATTTATTGAATGGATATCCATGAATAAGGGGTTGATCATATGGTGTCTCCTCAAGTATAATTCCATTGAGCCCAGTAAAGCTATGCTTACATTGGCTTAGATGTCTGTTATAATTTTACATGATGAAAGAAAGTGCCACAAAACGATCCAAACAAAATTACCTACATATTTTTCTTTACTTAGTTAACATTAGGGGAAATACTAATAATAACCTGGGATTTTGGATGGGATAAATGTGTTATATTTTTATATTTGAATGTTTTAATAAGTATATATATTTTAATGGATATACGTTTTAAGAAGCAACTCGAGTACCTTGTTCCTTTATTTGGGACCTTTTTAAAAACAGAATGGCATTGGATAAAACTGAAGAAACCGCTCTTTTAAAAATTCTTTTTTTGTACTAAAAGCATATGTAAACACAAAGTTATTTGCTTTTTGAAAGCAAATCTAGACATGTTTCTGTCTTCAAACATAGAGATTTATGACAGTCTTTTTAATGAATACATAATATTTCATTGTATTGGCATGTACCAGAATTTATTTACCCAGTACATAAATTCTTCTCGTTAAATTTTTTTTCTTACAAAAGAAAATCATTGAGGGAGGAATGTGGCTCTGTCTCAGTAAAAATGTTAGCAGAATAGTACATTTCATTTTGAGACCTGAGCTTTGGTATGTATCTATTTCTCTGTTTCATTGTATGTTCTCCTTTGATGGTTTTGGTTTCATTCCTGTGTATTTCAGGTCTGCGTATCAATGGAGAACTAATCACTGCCTACCCGCAGGTGGTGGTAGTGAGAGTACCAACCCCTTGGGTGCAGAGTGACAGTGACATCACTGTTCTGCGCCACCTGGAGAAGATGGGATGCAGGCTGATGAACCGACCTCAAGCCATCCTGAACTGTGTTAATAAGTTCTGGACGTTTCAAGAGTTGGCAGGTCATGGTGTTCCTCTGCCAGATACTTTTTCTTATGGTGAGTTTACTCATAAGACTTTATAGCCTCAGTTTTAGAGCACTGATAGTATCGAAAGCCCTGCTAAACTGATAGGGTTATGTGATACAAGGAAATTTGTGAATGTGAAAGAACTACTTATAGAAGTGACTTTAAGTTTTAACAAACTAGGCAGGAGAATTATGAGACTTATCTTTGGTATGGAGAAGGAAATGGCAACCCACTCCAGTACTCTTGCCTGGAAAATTCCGTGGATGGAGAGGCCCGGTAGGCTACAGTCTGTGGGGTCGCAAAGTCGGACATGACTGAGTGAGTGACTTCACTTCACTTCACTTCTTTGGTATAGATAGAATGGACTTATCAAACTCTTTCTGTAAAGGGTCAAATACTAAATATTTTTGGCTTTCCAGGCCATATGTTCTCTTTTGTGACCCTCAGTAAAGCTATTGTATTGTGAAAGCTGCTGCTGCTGTTTTATGTTCGGTTGCTAAGTCGTGTCTGACTTTTTTGTGACCCCCATGGACTGTAGCCTGCTAGGCCCCTCCTGTCCATGGGATTTCCCAGGCAAGAATACTGGAGTGGGTTGCCATTTCCTTCTCCAGGGGATCTTTTGACCCAGGGATCGAACCCGTATCTCTTACATTGGCAGGCGGGTTCTTTTATGACTGAGCCATCAGGGAAGCCTGAAAGCTGCAGTAGACGAAGCTTAAATAGTAAATGTGGCTGTTTTGTAGTAAAACTTTATTACAAAAAGGCTATGAGCCAAATCTGTGTTTAATTTGACAACCCCTGAGGTAAAAGAATCTGATAATCACTATAGTTTCTGATTCTCTTCATTACCATTTTCATGTTAATGCTTCATAAATATTTTCATATTTTTTAAAGAAAATGACACTAGATATGCTTTAAACCATTGCTTCTGAAGTCATCTGTGGGAGAGGACCGTTTTTTTATTTTTTACAAAAAGAATTTACTGTGGCTTTCAATACTATAGTGCTCTAAGCCAATTTACAGTATGCATAAAGTACAGTAAAAATATCAGAACAATGCCAAATTATTTTCTTGTGTTTACTCATATTTTTCTGAACACATATCAATAGCAAAGAAGTCACAGAGGCAGGGGTTCTGGACCACACTTGAAGTAGCACTGTTAAAACATTGTTGTGTTAATATATTCCTGACTTTCTAGTTCTTCTAGCTTTAAAGAATCAGGCTTACTATAAATCACTGTAGTTTTTCATTAAAATGTCCAGCCGAATGCTTGGAAAGTTGGAGAGGCTTTAAAAAGAAATTACTGTCCTCTTGTTATTTTAATATTTTAAAGAAGGGAATTCCGCCAGTTTGTATGGCAAATGTGGATACCATTGCTCTTTTTAGCAATTGCACAAGAAAAGACAATATGAATAGTTCTTTCTTCCTAACGGTTTTGAAATGTTATGGCTTACCTCATCAGTCTACCATACTGATTTTAAGAGAATGGAAAGGAGCAAAGTATATTAACCAAATCCAGCTTAAAATGTGGAGAGTGGCTAATCATAATTTCTCTTAAGCTACAAATTTATGATATTGCAGTTGTTTAATGAACTTTTTCCTAGTCTGATTATTCTGTCATCCATGCTGATTTTTTGCAACTACAATCCATTTTTGCTCTTCATCATTTATTTCTAGGCAGTATAAATAGAAAGAACAAAACATAACCTGTGGGTACTGAATAGCTCATGATACAGTGAACTCTGCTTTATTATAGAGAAAAGAAAAATTAATTTGTGTATTTGATAAGAGCGAGAGCACACACACGCATGCGTGTTAGCATTTTTTCAAGTTGATCTTAGGGCTTCTATTACTTGTGTGGTGGAAGAATAAAGGATGAAGATATGAAAAATAGAACTTCCCTGGTGATACAGTGGATGAGAATCTGCCTGCCAGTGCAGGGGACAGGTTCAGCTCTTGGTCTGGGAAGATTCCACATGCTGCAGAGTAACTAAGCCTGTGTGACAGCTGCTGAAGCCTATGTGCCTAGAGCCTGTGCTCTGCAACAAGAGAACCTACAACAATGAGAAGTCCTACAATGAAGAGTGCCCCCTCGTTTGCTACAACTAGAGAAAGCCCACACACAGCAATGAAAATGGAGTGCAACTAAAAATAAATAAATAAATTATAAAAAATGAAAAATGTTAATGGAACTAGGAAACTTTGTTTTAAGTTCTTTGATTTGGATATTAGAATATTTATAGTTCAATAGTTTTTATCCATTTAAAAAGGAGTAGTTGTTTTAAACTGATAGTTAACTGAAGACAAAATTGAGCCATAAGTTCTTACCTTCTACCTTCCTTGTCTTGCTGACTTTAGATAAAATTTATCATAAAACACCTCTGCTGCTATTCTTAAATTTTATTTTTTGCTCAAACCAGGTGGTCATGAAAATTTTGCTAAAATGATTGATGAAGCAGAAGTACTGGAGTTCCCAATGGTAGTGAAGAATACACGGGGTCATAGAGGTGTGTATGAGTTGTTCGTATTATACATAATATTGAAACTATTCTTCAGAACTTCTAAAGAATTGTAGGGAAATTGCTAGGTGCATGGTACCTCAGACTTGTGGAAGGCTTTTGTGAGTTATTGAGTTCTGCTGGAAGCTATTTCTGTTCATTAAGTGGTTATCTTGGACATTTTAAGATGCATACTTAATTTAGACTGAGTCTCAAATTAATGATCTATCTTCCTTTTAGTTCAAGGATTCTAGATCACTAACACCATCATCCCCATCCCAATTTATGTTGTTTGAAAACAGTATATAAAATATCTTAACTCTGGATTAAGTAATGATTTTTTTAAGGCGTAAAATGATTCATAAATCCAAGTACTTACTTCCAAGCTATAGTGCCTTGACAGATAACTGGATGAGGGTTCAGCTGGGGCTTCAATGCACTATTTCTACCTGATTTCTCCAGTCAGCTAAGAAGTCTCGGGGCTCCTACAGTGACTGCTCCAGTGAACAAAGAATCTGTGTGACCTTTTACAACCTAGCCTCAGAAGTCAGATAGAACTCCTTATTCTGTATTCTGTTGGTTGAAGCAGTTACATCCCCTCCTAGATTCAAGCAATGGGACATAGATTCCCCTTCCTCTTAATGAGAAGACTGTCAGAGTATTTATAACTGTATTTTAAAAACAGACACTTCTATTGGCACAAAAGTAGTAATTACTGCTATCTTACTAAATGCAAATATAGTATCTTAATATTGCATAATATATAAAACATGTTTTAAAAAAATATGTTTTAACTCAGAAAAATGTTTTACTGATAAGTGAGGCTAGTATTATTGGCTAACCTGAAGGAATACAATTCATAAGAACCCAGCCTCACCATATATACCAGAATAAATTCTGTTAAGAGATTGGGGAATGAGAGAGTGACCATAGGCAACTGATTCTGAGAAAGTAGATTGGGACACAAGAAGGTATAGGTAGCAGATATCAACTGCTCATAGTCTGATGACATACTCATTTCTTACTCTTTTTTTGGTCACAGGCAAAGCGGTTTTCTTGGCTCGAGATAAGCACCATTTGGCTGATCTAAGTCATCTTATTCGCCATGAAGCTCCATACCTGTTCCAGAAGTATGTTAAAGAGTCTCACGGAAGGGATGTACGTGTCATTGTTGTGGGAGGCCGTGTGGTTGGCACCATGTTACGCTGTTCTACAGATGGGAGGATGCAGAGCAACTGCTCACTAGGTAAAAGCAATGCAGGAGGTTTTCTAGGATATAAAGGAGTGTTATGTAAGCTTATTCAAAGAGTATTTGTATATAACTCAGATCTTTTTACTTAATAAGTTGAAAAATGTATCTTTCACATGTAAATATGATTTATAGACTTACCACAAACATAATTTATGTATGTATAAATTTGCTTTCACCCAGGCTCAATTTGTAACCCAATTCACGAATGTATGAAAAGTCTACCAGATTTCCTCTTTGGTTTTATATTGAATTGGCCAAAAAGTTCATTTGGGTTGGTCTTACAGAAAAACCCAAACGAACTTTTTAGCCAGCCCGGTATTATTTTCTGTATAATTGAGGTTCATTTAAGCTGTGACCTAACCTATTTAACTTGTTGGTCCAGATAATATTGCTGATTTTCATTTGTTTAAATGTATATTTTCTGAGATCTTTTATGTTGAAGTGCCTCAGTGCATAGTCTGGGTGTTTTCCTCTTCTCTGTTTATTTTACTTTCTTACCTAGTAATCTTACCTAGCTTGTGGCTTTAAATGCCATTTATATGTTACTGTTTTCAATTTTTTTTCAAATTGCTCTCTCCAGTTTAGGCATTCTTCTTGAACTTGGGCACACATATGTCACTGCTTGTCAATAGCACCATATAGATAACTGTTAAGATTTTAGTCTCAACCTGTCCAAAACTGAACTCCCTATCTAACTACTTCCAGTATGTCCCACACACTGTTTTCTCCTTATTGTTTATTGGCAGCTGTATCTTTCTAGTTTAGACTAAATCCTTGGAGTCGTCCTTGATCCCTTCACTAGTGTAAGACTTCATATCCAGACTCCTTAAAATCTCTACTCTGAAAGTGGCACCACCTCTTATTCCCTCTGTCCCCCAGTGAGAGGATTAGAACAGTCTTACTTTCCTTCCTGCTCCCCTCCTCTTGATTCATTTATTCACTGAACAAATATTTTTGAGCATCAAGTACTGTTTTAACAGTATTTTGTATATAACATTGTACAAAACAGACAAAAATTTCTGCTTTCCTGGGCTTAATATTTCATTGTTCTGGTGAAACCATTAAATAGTTTTAGTTCAGGTATGAATTAGAATTTCTTTTAGAGTATCTCTTCTGTTTCAAGAATCTTTATATAGTGCTTACTTTATCCATTCCCAGGCTGTCTTTATCTATTTACAGTTAATTATACCCATATTGGGGCTTCCCCAGTGGCTCTGTAATAAAGAATCCACTTGCACTGCAGGAGATGTAGAAGACACAGGTTCGATCCCTGGGTCGGGAAGATCACCTGGCAGAGGGCATGGCAACCTACTCCAGTGTTTCTTGCCTGGAGAATCCCGTGAATGGAGGAGCCTGGTGGGCTACAGTCCATGGGGTCCCAAAGAGTTGGACATGACTGAAGCAACTGGGCACGCACACACACATCCCCGTGTTGCAAGAATTGTCACTCGTCACTGTTTATTCCCCAGCTGCTCCTTCCCATATCTTGAGTTTTCTAGTCTTAGTCATCTGCTGTTAATATCTTTTCTAGATTATTTTCCCTGGATGATGTATGTGAGTGATAGATACCTCAGAGCCTGCTTTTTTTTTTAAAGAGAGAATGATATATGATATATAATGATATATAGGATTCTGAAATTGCAAAAATCTTGCTTCAGTTCTACTGGTTTGTAGTTTGTGTGTGCATACTCAATCATGTCCGACTGTTCATGGACCCATGGACTGTAGCTTGCCAGACTTCTCTGTTCATGGAATTTTCCAGAGAATACTGGAGTAGGGTACCATTTCCTACTGTGGGTGATCTTCCCGACCAAGGGATCAAACCTGAGTCTCTCGTGTCTCCTGCATTAGCAGGTGGATTCTTTACCACTAGCGCCACTTGGGAAAGCCCACTTTATAGTTTACACTTTTGCAATTGAATGTCCAAATCTACTCTGATTGGGCAGCGGGGGTGAAGTGGGGGGTAGGTAATATATATAAGTTTGTTTATTTTGTTTTGTTCTCTTATTTTTGGTGGTTTTACTTGAAAAGCTCAATAATTTTGTCAGGATATTTTTAGATGTGTGTGTCTTCTCAGTCCGTCCAACCTGGATTTTAGTAAGCTGTTTTTATCAGACCTACTTTTTTTTAAGCCTCAGGAAAAGTCTTCTTTCCTTCTTGTGGAGGAGTTTTTCTAATTCAGTTACCAAATTTTTTATGTTTGTGGCTTCACCTCAGTGTTTTTGTATGTGCTTCAAAATATTTCTTAAGCTAGATTTTCCAAGTTATAAGTTATACTCACAAAAGCAACTCTCCTTCATTTCTGCTACGAAAGTTTTTAAGTTGGGTAGTCATTTTTGTTTTAGTTCAGAGAGTTTTTTTGTGCTAAACTTGAACTTAATGCTTTTCTTTCTTTCATCCAGTTGTAGATGGCTTGTTTTTGTTCTTGTTACTATCCCGTCACATCAGAGCTCTGCTCTGGTTATTTGGAGCATTGCAAATGGTTTCAGAGCATTAAAGATCCATCAGTACTGTGGATGCCGAGAAGCAGTCTTTAATTCGTTGGCTAGTGTGTCATTCCCTTACTGAGTTACACGAAGCCCTCCTATTTCCTGGGCTTCTCTCCCTTACTCTTCCAGCCTCGCTGGTGGTAGTGGTGGTGGTGGTAGTTGTGGGCAGGTGGGGAGGGGTACCTGAATCCTACTCATGTGTACATTTACCTTTTGGTCTTTTCGGGGTTAGGCAATACTCACAAAGTCGTTAGGTCAACTTTCCTTCTGTTGAGCTCTTAAAGCCAAAGTTTTGTCAGAGTTCTTTTGCTTTCTGGTCCTTATCTAAAGCTTCCTGAAGCTGGTCACCACATTAGAAAATCTAGTTCTAATTCTTTTTTCTCAGGTACCAGCAAAGACTTCCCCTACACTCAGCCAACTGCCTTAAGCCCCAGGATCCTTTCAGCTTAGGGATGACACATAGGATAGGGGCTGTCGAGCAAGAGAACCATGTTTCTAGATTCTATTCTCTGTCTCTGTTACACATCTCTATTATTTTTACAAATCAAAATTTGGAACTGATAGAAACCGGCAACAATATTAAATAGTTTAACTGTATTTTTGCAAAAGTTCCATGTTATTGCAAGTAAGATAGGCTTTAGTCAAAGTTCATTGTCTTCAGAAAACATAACATATTGAAAAAGTACTCAGTCATCAATTTGTTGAGACTGGCTTGGAAGGGGATTCCCTAATGAAGGAGTCTTAGACTTCAGAGTCCCAATTTTACATTAGCATAGCACTTATGTTTTTGCTATTGATTTAGAAGATTTTGAAGAGATGGTTAACCTTAGTGGGCTTACTTTTAAGGTCTGCTTTAGTTTTACTACAAAAATTTATCATTTGGTAACTTTTTTTCTCTTTTGCCAGGTGGTGTTGGAATGATGTGCTCATTGAGTGAACAAGGGAAGCAGCTAGCTATCCAGGTGTCTAATATCCTAGGAATGGATGTGTGCGGCATTGACCTGTTGATGAAAGATGACGGCTCCTTCTGTGTCTGCGAGGCCAATGCAAATGTAGGTTTCATCGCCTTTGATAAGGCTTGTAATCTAGATGTAGCTGGTATCATTGCGGACTATGCCGCCTCCCTTCTGCCCTCTGGCCGGCTCACCCGGCGTATGTCCCTGCTCTCCGTGGTGTCCACGGCCAGTGAGACTAGTGAGCCGGAGCTGGGTCCCCCAGCCAACACTGCTGTCGACAACATGAGCGCAAGTTCCAGCTCTGTTGACAGCGACCCTGAAACCACCGAGCGAGAGCTGCTCACCAAGCTCCCAGGGGGCCTATTCAACATGAACCAACTGCTAGCCAATGAAATCAAACTCCTGGTGGAGTGATTCCACCGGTAAATAATTAACCAACAAAACCCTTGTAAAACTTTCTTTTTCTTCTTTCCTTTTTTTCTTTCTTTTTTCTTTCTTTTTTAAACCAACTTGCAATGCTGTTCATGAAAAATGCTCAGGAAGATGAGAAAATTGAGTAGGAGTAGTTAGGAGGGAAGAAATGGGAGATAGACATGATCTCTGCTATTAAGATGTTACTTTTATTTACAAATGCTACAGATAGAGAGGCAGAAGAGGTGAGAGAGAAAAATGTCAGACTCTTTTAAGTTACTCAGCAATGTTTAGGCTCTCAGGCCATGAAGATCATAATTTTTCTCATGGTCCCTTTTGTTTTTGTACAGTTGGTACAAATTTCACAGGAGTGTAATTTCATATTGTGTTTTAATGGATGAGGTAAACATTCACCTAAATTATAATTTTTCATTTTTTAAAAATCTGAAAATTCAGCCTATACACTATTAACTAGTAGCTTTATCTTCATATTTACGAAATCCTAAGGGACTCTCTTAGCGACTTTTTTCAACCCTGAAATGGGTGGGAGGGCAACGTGAGTGTGACCCAATAAAAATTTCCTTTAATGACAAAATTGGCATGTTTGCATGATAAAAGGGAAATGAACAGTATTGCAATGTCTGGCACACAAAATAACATTTACTCCATTGTAGATAAAATTGCACTAGTTAAAAATATGTGCATTGACTTGTATTTGTTAGTGTTTTAGCCTTTTTTGAAAGACATATGCTCTGTTAATGTTGCATTTTTTTTTAATACATGCTAGTCTTAACATTCCCTGATCTATGCCTGCATCTTTAACAATGGCCAAAGTGAAGAAAATGCTACCTTTTTTGTTAACAAGACACTGACTTGAAACATGTGCATTTAAGCCTTTTATTTTTTCCTTTTTTCTTTTGGTGGTTGGGCATTTAAAGAATAAGGACAAGGAAAAATATTTTGGGGGGCAAATCAAGGGCCTATAAGTTCCTGAGTATAAAATGGAAGTGATTCCATCATTATTTATTTGCATTTTTCACATTTTAAGAGGGAGTTGTGTGTATGTGTGTGTGTGTGTGTGCATGTGCTTACACACGCATGCATGTTTATGTGTTTGCTTTTTGTTTACACCAACCAATCAAAAAGGATAGATACTAGAAAATGGAGCATGATAGGAAACACAGTTCTTTACTTTAAAAAAAAAAACAGTCGAGTTGTTTTCATAACTGTACTCTGCTGGGTAGAGGTACTCACCTGAAGATATGAGGAGAATAGATGCTTTTTAGGCTTTTGTGTATATGTGTGTTTGCTTTTTTTCTTTGATTCTAGACTGTCCAGTGTATGATTTATTCAAGGCTACATGCTTTCCCTCTGCTTCTTGCTGTGCATTTTTTCCTATTACACATAGATTTTGGGGTGGGGTAGACTGAACATTTTTTGTTTGGGGACTTAGAAGTCTCTTATAGCCCTACTCTGAAGCCTTCAATATTCTCTTTATATTTCTTTATTTCTGAATTCATAAAAGCCCCCAAACTGCATATAATATGAGCCTTTAAACATGGGAAACTATTCCAACGAATGGTTTGGAAGGTGTGTTAAGAAGTAGAGATGCTCCAGAGCTCAACGTAATTTTTTTAAGCAGCAAGTTCCATCTCCCTACAATCCTCTGAAGCTTTTTACCCAAGTCCTTTCTTGCCTCTCCAGTGCTTTTTTTCCTTCAGATGGACCTTAAACATAATTTCTTGGACACTTACTAGAGAGACTTCAAGGCAATAAGATCAGTATTAACCAGCTCTAATGGAGGTTTGATCATGCTTACTTGTACAGTTTTTCCCCCATTTTAAAAAAAAAGGAATGTAATAAAATTTGTTTTCTTTTCCATAGAATTAAATAATATTAAAATGGAGTGAAAGGTTGATTGTTGACAAATAGAATAGTACCTCTAATCTGTGCAGTGTCTCATTTCACCTTAGAAAAAGATGTATAAAGAGGAGTTTCTGGTTTACTTGAGGATATCCTAATCTCATCTAAAAGAATTTGACTTGTACAAGGTTATCATGGGACATATTGTGGCATATATAAGTACCGCTGGCTCACTTGGTACTTCTGTTACTGAATGACCGTACTTTGGAAGATGCACACTGTTTGGGATAGAGAACTGAAAAGGGAGAACATTTAATTAAATCATCATTCATATGTGTATAGAGACCATCTGGTTGCCACATAGATTATGACACATACATACACTTTGAATAGTTATGTATCACATGTATATAGGTCAGTGAATTTTAAAACACAGATAGAACACCCTCTCTATTTGATGAAAAACTCAAGGTTTCTGTTGGATGGCATAAGGCACCAGGAAAGATGTAGGTGTAGCCTTGTAAAAAATTACAAATTGACCAAATACATTAGAAAAAATACCTGAGATTATTTCACTGTTACTTTTGCTCACTATCTATCTTTTGTGCATTCACACTCTATTAAGACATAGCCTTACCAACCTACTTCTGGATCATACGCTCATATGTTAGAATGAGAAGGGCAAGGATGGTCATCTTAGAGTTAAAGAACACAAATGTCCTCTTGAATTCTCTCAAAAAAGTAAAGACTATGAACAAACCATACTGGAAGAACCCAAATAAACCAGCCCAGATATTTAAGTGAAAGTTAAATATATTTTCATATGGTTTAGTAAATTTCTTAAAATCTTTATTGCTATTATGAAAGTTAAAAATGTGTATTAACCAAATATGTATAGTTGTTATCATGCGCAAATCTGAATTATTGTAAAACTATTATATATTGTTAAAATTGTAATTCTGAATTGTATTTAAACATAATTCTTTCTGATATTGCTTTTATGTCACCCATGATGAAAAGCGGACTATATATATATACACAAACATACAGATTTGAACTATTCCATTTAAAAGTTTTAATAGTTATTTTCTTTTGATTGGTCATTTCTGCTGGCTTTAACTCCACTGAACTTTGAAATATTTCTGTATATGCTATCAAATAAGGAAACATCCTGGAATATTTAGGAAAAAAATCCGTTGAGAGACTTGTTTTCATCGAGCACTTTATCAGACTTTTGAGAAGGTATTGAAGACATTGAAAGAAGTCATTGACTTTCATGATCATCTCTTCTTTTTCACGAGAAGAAAACAAGGAAAAAGAAATTCTCCTCCTTCAAATGAATCCCCAGTTTGGGGTCTGGGGCGCTTAGAGACGTTGTGAAATCCAATCTTGTGTTACATTTTTCTCCTGGCTCACTCACTCTTTTTGAGAAGGTTTATGGGCTATATGGCTGGTGAGACACGATCCCCTCCTAAGAAAATGTAGGTGCTCAGACAGGTAACCTCTGCTGCTACTGTTTTTATTTGTTTGTTTGTTTGTTTAATTTCTTTTAAAGTTTGTTTTTGTTGTACTAGGATATTTTTTAATGTAATATATTGCAGGATTTATAACCAGGTACTGCTTTCTTTCTTTCTTTCTTTTTTTTTTTCCTTAAAAAACAAAACAAAACAAAATTTCATTTAAGATACATTTAGGCGCCTTTGAAGCTTGGATTTTGGACTGTTTCAGTAGTGGACAGAAATCTGCTGTTGGAATCTCCTAGTCTTCCAGGTTTAATTTGAAATGTTTTTAGTTTTGTTTTGGATTTTTGTGTGGTATTTTATTTCTTTTATACCAGTTGCCCTTTTGCCATGCTGTTTTGGGGTGGCTGCCTAACTCTAGTGACAATTCTTTCTACATTAACGAAAATGTGGTGTTTTGAATTCCATAATGTTTTGCATTTTTAAAATTGTTTTTAAAGAAATATTCTAACTGCTTGCACTATTACTGTTCTTTGCCAGCCTTTTCAGGAGCCAAAAAAACAAAAACAAACAAACAAAAAAATACCCAGAGAAAAAACTTTCCTTCTTCCCCCTTCCTGATGATGAGTGAGAAGTATTGAGAACTTTCGGGGTCAGTGCCCTTCTAAACTCCCCTTCCCCCAATAATGCAGCTGTAGAGTGAATGGTAAATGCAGCGGTTTGGATTCAGGCACAACCCCAGCCTGCTGGCAGGTAATTTGATTCTCCTTTTTTTTTTTTCCATCACAAGGCTAACCTTACTTTCTTTTTAAAAGTTCCTTTCTTTATGTACTTTGAAGGCACCCATGGGTTTGTAATTACTTTCATTTCAAAAAACAATGTGTAAATTCGTCTAGCAAATAATTTGGTTATAGAAAAAACCTTTGGGGGTGAAGTTTGAAGTAGTTGGGATGAACTCAGAACTTTCTTGGGGGATTTGCTTTAGCCATTTAGATCTTTCCGTTTCTTGCATATATGTCTATGATTATTTCAGAGTGTGACTTTTTTGGCTTTGTTTTTGTTTTGGGTTTGTATGTTTCTTCCATTGTGCTACTCTGGCTTAAGCTTTTTCAGAGGTTGGTGTTCCGAATACACAGTGAGCTCACAGTATAAAGACATCAATTAGGAGTTGACAGGTATGGAAAACTAGAGTTTTGAAAAGGTAAAATTAGGTTCTAGGTTATATATATGGTAAAAACTCACCATAGCCTTCAGTTGACCTTAGTAGTGCTTCTCTTTCTCTGACTTCATTATAAAAGTGAAAGGTAAAAAAAAAAAAAAAAAAAAGTGAAAGGTAATGAGACCAAGATAACAGAGTATTTAATTCAGGAGCAGCATGATTTCAGAAGAAATGATTTTAGTGTTTCTGAAACACAAGTTCTCAGAAAGAGGTGGATGTCAGCAGACATAATAAAATAATAGTTTAAACATTCAAAAAGGTATAGATTGAATAGATTTGGAGGGCACTTTGAAGCACAAGATCTTGAAGTAATTTATTAATTCCATGAAGCAAAAGTTAGTGGCAGAAATAGGAATATAACTTAGCCATTTTAACAGCCTTCCTGTTAGTAAATATACTATCCCCTCCTGTGTCTATCCCAGTCCACCTGCCCTTTTCCTTCTTTTTCCTGTCCTTCCTAAAGTTTTAGCTCTAATATGAGTTTTGGGAGATACTCCTCTTTCTGATAGGTAGGATTTTAGTGGCAGAAGTCAGGACTTTTCAAAACTTCTCTTTGGATGTCCTATCCAAGCAGGCTGTAAGTCTGATAACCCTCTAGGTTAGTGAATAGGAAATCCTGGCTTGTAATATGGTTTCTACTGCTAAAGGCATATAATAAGTTACTAACTTGTTTTGTGCTTCAGTTCACTCCTGTGAGGTAGGGATAGTCATTCCTGTAGTATCTTAAGATTTAAAATATTTTATCTCTTGAACTGAAATTTACTAACCAAGGAATCCCACTGCACTCCTGTAGTAATTTATGATGTATACTAAATAGGCTTGAATGGAAGGATCTTGTTCTGTTGCTGATAAAAATAGCCAGCATTAGGGTGTATTCACTATGTGATTACTTGGAACGTGGAGGATTTGTGAACCTCCATTCCGCTGCCTTCCCCACTTCCCCCTCCCTGAAGATCACTTACATGTTAAGAATAATTACTTTCAGATTTCACCATATTCAAACTATATTAGATGGTCCTTACATAGCGTATATATCCTGGCTGCTGTTGTGGGGTTCGGGAACATGAGGGGTGGGGTGAATTGTTGTTGTTTTAGGTTTCAGTCAGACAGCCATCCCTGTGCCCCAGTTCCCAGAAGCACAGCAGGCCTCTAGGAGCATCCGTGGGAACGGCGCAGTCCTGACATCAGCAACTCTCCTGCTCAGGCTCATCCCATATACAGAGGTCAAAGGGTGGGGCTTGAGATGGGGGAAGGAATGAAAAAGCAGAAACAATGTCACTGCAGTGCCACTGTTGACCAGCCTTTCTCTAGTGCTTATGTCAGTGTTTGCTTTATTTTTTTTAAGTTGACCAAAAAAGATTTTACTTTGGGAGTAAAGGTAGTGGGAGGGTGGAACAAAAACATGCCATTTTTACTAGTTCATTATCATCACTAGCTCATTCTTGCATATTGTTCTTTAGTAGCTAATAAAGAATAAGTGAAACCTAGACCTCATTAATAAGGAGAATGTTAATACAAGTGAATCTCAGGATACTAAAAAAGAGAAAAAGCATTTTTGTGGTATTAATTTCCAGTTCTACAACAGTTATTATATTTGTCACTCTTGTCTCCCTTTTTTTGCCCTAATTCTTCTATGTATGTTTACAGTATGAGAAAATGTTCCTTTTTTCTTTTTTTTTTTTTGTGGTCAGTCCTTTTAAAAGGACCTAATGAAATTACTACTCTTTTGCAAAAAAAAAAAAATACACCCATTGCTTATATGGGCATACAAATGCTACCCTATTTTAAATGTAGGTGGCGTATGTGTTCGTGTTTTAATGTATTCAGAGCCATTGGGCAATAAGCAGTCCAGAACATTGAAAACTCAAGCAGGTAAAGCACCTAACACCCTTAGTTTCTAGAATTACTTTTAAAAACTCCTTTATTGCTGCATCTTCCACGAGTCTTTTGGTAGTCTCTGAACTTAAACTTTGTAGGAGTTGTAGACTACCTAGTTAAATTGTTAAGTTATGCATTTATTATTTGTAGGGACAGGTGAAGAAGAAAAGTGTTAACAGACAAGAAATGGCTCCTTGAGATGGCAACTGCTGAGTGTCTGAATCTCTCCCCCTCCCCCTCCCCCAGCTTAGCATGAACATTGATCATACCTGTTTTGATTTTCTGTGATTGGGATTTTTGTTGTTTTAACTTTTGGTGGGGAGGTTTCAGGGAAACAGGAATTTCATGCACATGTGAAAATATGAAATGTTAAACAAAGGAAGCTTTCTATTTAATGTGACTAGTAAGCGAGAACCTTTTCTATATACTCTTCTGCTGCAGCAGAGAAATAAACTGGTAGGTGGCAGCAGAAGAAAGAATTCTTCAGATTGATGGCTACTGGCAGTCTGCATAGAAGAGAGAGAACGTGACATACCATGTCCAGCAACAGGGCAGAAATGGAAACAGGACTGCAGTTGCTGATCTTGACTTTAAAATGGTAAGTTAATTTCAAGAATGTGTTTTCAGTCTGATACCAGTGTTCCATAAATTACTGTGGTGCGTAATCATGAATGGCTATAAATTTTTGATGTAGAATGAATTTGTCCTAAGTAGAGTACTATCATTCTTTAAATTAGGGGGAGAAAAATAGCAATATGTAAAATTAGAGATTTCCAGTATATTGATACATGTAGATTTTTTTTTATCTCAACTTTATTGAGGTATAAGTGACGGATAAAATCTTAAGAAAGTGTACAACGTGGTGATTTGATACTCATTGTGAAAAGATTTCCCCCCATCAAGTTACTAACATATTCCATATGGGGACTTTAATGATGGTAAAAATTTATGCTATATCGTAGTAAATATAGCCTCCCATTTTTAGGGGGAACATTAGGGGGATAACTAATTTGTAAGTATGTAATTTGACAAAGTTTGGGGCCGAAAATGATCTTCTTGCTGTCTCTTTCCTTTATAGTCCCATTTCCTTATCACTGTCTGCCCATCAGTCCCTTCTGCACATCCGCCTTCTCTCTTGCTTATTTGGCTCTGCCTTCCCTCTCTTTCTCTGGTTGTGCTTCCACTTTCCTGCCTTGGTATTTCTCTTACCTCTGTCTCTCCGTGCTTCTCTTTCTCACTCAGTCCCTGTGGATTTTACTTCATCTCCCCTCTGGCCTACGTTTGTTTCTATTCTGGGAAGCAAAACAATCTGCAACAAAATATTCTAAATTTCTTTTTCTGACAGATTTCTAGGCTAGCAATGGGAGAAGTAGATCGTTAAGTAGATTGATTGTGTATATTTGGAATAAAGGATTTACAGTAACATGAAGCCAAAATTACTGATATCATCATTTAAATACATAGTGAATTTTCTTTTTTTAAAAAATGGTATAAAAATTCACCTATTAAAAATTGATTAATGCTAAACACAACTTTACATATATTAGAATGGAACATAAGAATACATGGCTTCAGTTAATAAGATTACAATTTCTAAATTTTTAAAAATAATTCTGTCACATTTTGGTTAGTATAAGGAGATATCAGTGCTTTAGAGCTGAAGGAAAATGAACAGCTTGGATCTTAATCAGAGCCAAAATTTAATGCTCATTGAATAACTTACTGAAAATGCAGTCTGGAGCACTAGAGGAAGAACCTTTTAAGTTTAATTTTGTTTGTTCAAGCATTTTGTTACAGTAACTCTGTGATATTTTTTCTCCCCTTGGTGCTGACTAAAATAAAACACTGTTGTCTATATGATAGGATTGTTAGGGAGTAATATTACTGACACATTTTTTGTATAACTGTATTTTTTAATTAATATAAAATTCAGTGTCTAAATTTAGGTTGATTTTTGTAAGATTGCACATATCTCTATAAAGTGAAGTCACTCAGTCACGTCCGACTCTTCAAAATCTCATGGACTGTAGCCTATTAGGCTGATTTGTCCATGGAGTTTTCCAGGCAAGAGTACTGGAGTGTGTTGCCATTTCCTCCTCCAGGGGATCTTCCCAACCCAGGGACTGAACCGAGTTCTCCCGAATTGCAGGCAGACGCTTTACCTTCTGAGCCACCAGGGAAACCCATATCTCTATAGTACAGTTTAAATCAGTCACTAGAAAAATATGCTTACTTGATGTCTAACTGAAATAAGTCACAAAACTCCAGGGATAAAAACAAAATTTTGGCTGCAATGTTGGCAACATCTTGAAAAAAATAGATAAAATAATGGACCTATAAATGAACTATTGATTCTAGAGAGAAAATTCCAGGAAATAATAGTTTCCTAATAGTTTCTCCCAAAGAAGAGTCAAGTAAATTTGGGAAGTAAGGATGATATGCCTTAAACCTTTTGTCAGTTGAGATCACCAAGGTAAAGTGTGGTGATTACAAAAAGATATGGTTATGGTTTTTGGCAGCAGTCTAGACAATTTACTATTTTTTATTGTTACATTAGCTACTTTTCGTATCTTCTTTTTCTTTTTTCTCATCCTATTTATAGGCACTGTTTAAATCTGTGGTTTGAGTGAGTTGTATGTGTTTTTCCCCTCTAGGTTCTTTTGGTCTCACAGAATGGATGAAGATTGATCTTGACTGAATGCTTTTTCAAATGGAGGATAGAAGTAACACAAAACAAGGCAGCCGTAGCTCTCCAGTGTTTAATTCAATGTGCTTTCTTTATAAAATAAAAACACCAGAAGTGGGAATGAAACAGCATGGGGTGTGATTCATTCTTCTGTCAGTTATCCCTGCCCACTACATTTTGTGTGAATTCACTTGAGTCCGTATTTCTAGGCTTGTTCCACATGGGTCATTCCTTGTTTCTTTTCTTCACTTTTTGCAAGCTGAAACTCCTTGGTTCTTGACAGACTGATCTCTGTATAATATATTCTGATATGATTATTCCTTTTGGCACAAGGATAGACACTAAAACATGTATTATGTGGAATTTCTTCTACCCCTTTCATCTCAGTATATCTGTCCATGCTGAATAATTGTTGCCATGTTTTATCTCTGAAGAAGTGCAGCCTTTTCCCTGTCACTCTGACAAGGCTCTGGCACACACCTGTCATAGCCCTGCTTACTACGTTTTAATCTTGTGACTGGAGACCATGTCTGATGTAGTTTATTTGAACTGTAGGGGATCTGATAACATATGTATATATACAGAGGCAGCTGTCATACTTTCAGTAAAGAATGGCCTTTGTATCTGATACAAATTCTGATTTCATTACTTACTGTTACATGGTCTTTGATAAGTCACCTGCAAGCCATAAAGGAGTGTTTGTAAGAGGAAAAATGGAAATAATTGTACCTGCTTTACTAGATTAATGTCTAAGTATTAGCTAAACTATAATACATGTATAATTCTTAGCATATAGTTGAGTATTTAATAAATACTTTCCTTGAATTCTGTAAAATTTTGGTTATTGAAATCTTATTCTAGACCTGCTGAATCTGAATTTTTCTTGATTTCCTTTCAGTTTTATTATTTAAGCTCCTTTCACGTGACCTTTTGGTTGGATCACTGTGCGCATATGTGTGTGAGAGAGATTTCTCAATACAGACAGGATTATTCCATATTTCCATATTTCATTGGCTAAAGAATTTCATATTAAAAAAAAACAAACAAACTTGGGACTTCCCTGGTGATCCAATGGATAAGACTCCCAGTGCAGGGGACCTGGGTTTGATCCCTGGTCAGGAAACTTAAGATCCCACATGCCAAGACTAGGCCCACGTGGGGTAATTACTGAGCCTGCATACCACAATGAAGACCCATTGCAGCCCAGATAAATTAAGACACAAAACCCTTTTATCTCATTTTTTCCCCCATTAGCTCATAACAAAAATGTTCTTTTCTCTGGATTTGCCTGGTCATCCGGTGGCTAAGACGCCGCAACCCTAACACAGAGGGCCTAGGTTCCATCCCTGGTCAGGGAACTAGATCCTACATGCTACAAGTGAGAGTCTGCCTGCCCCAACTAAAACAAAGCCTACATGCTGCAGCTGGGACCTGGCACAGCCAAAAACAAGTTTTTTTTGTTTGTTTGTTTGTTTTTACTGTCTTCATTACATGCAACCAAAGAATTCTACTAATGATACAGGGAAGGAGACTGAAGGAAGAAAAACCTTGATAGAGTTTTCTTAGGGTAACCAATTGAAAAGAATTTGAATACAAATTCAACCTTGCTAGAAGAGCTAATATTTTCAGGGAGGAATATGTGTCCTTATGGTAAAAAATGAAGCACAGGCTGGAATCAAGATTGCCGGGAAAGATATCAATAACCTCAGATATGCAGATGACACCACCCTTATGGCAGAAAGGGAAGAAGAACTAAAGAGCCTCTTGATGAAAGTGAAAGAGGAGAGTGAAAAAGTTGGCTTAAAACTCAACATTCAGAAAACTAAGATCATGGCATCTGGTCCCATCACTTCATGGCAAATAGATGGGGAAACAGTGTCAGACTATTTTTTGGGGCTCCAAAATCACTGCAGATGGTGTCTGCAGCCATGAAATTAAAAAACACCTACTCCTTGGAAGAAAAGCTATAACCAACCTAGACAGCATATTAAAAAGCAGAGACATTACTTTGCCAACAGAAGTCTGTCTAGTCAAGGCTATGGTTTTTCCAGTAGTCATGTATGGATGTGAGAGCTGGACTATAAAGAAAGCTGAGCACCGAAGAATGCTTTTGAACTGTGGTGTTGGAGAAGACTCTTGAGAGTCCCTTGGACTGCAAGGAGATCCAACCAGTCCATCCTAAAGGAAATCAGTCCTGAATATTCACTGGAAGGACTGATGCTGAAGTTGATACTCCAGTGCTTTGGCCACCTGATGGGAAGAACTGACTCATTTGAAAAGACCCTGATGCTGGGAAAGATTGAAGGTGGGAGGAGAAGGGGACGACAGAGGATGAGATGGTTGGATGGCATCACCAACTCAATGGACATGAATTTGAGTTGGTGATGGACAGGGAGGCCTGGCATGCTGCAGTCTGTGGGGTCACAAAGTGTTGGACATGACTGAGCAACTGAACTGAACCCTGGAAAACTGTAGCTGGGGCTTTCCATGGTTATGTTCAAAGAGAATTGATTATCAAAGGATGGGGGAAAAACATGAGTTTTAAAAAGTAATGGCTCAAGTCCACAAGCCAGGTTATTGGATTGCCTGAGTGACACTAGATCTGATGGAGGATCACTGGCCCATAACAGGAATGTGGTAGGATTAAAGAATTGCCAGATCTAGTTAATAACCAGGGACTAAGATGCCAATAGGGATAGTGAAGTCATTTGTACCAGTTCAATAAAATCAACTTGAGTATTTAAGCACACACGCGGAATATTTTCAAAATCCATATTTGGCATAATTAGGGTATTTTATCATACTAAAAGCAAAAAAAACAAAGTTGCCAGTCAAATATTTCCAAAACAATTTTTATTATCTCTTTAAGTATGTACTCCCATCTACAGGAAAACCAATTTGAGTGAAAACATATGCCAACATTAGTCAGGAACATTAATATATATTTGCTAGCACAAGTAATAAGCTTTTTATAAATTCAGTTTATGTGTAAACAGATGGATTAGCATAATTCCAGACCACTTTATGTAAGTCATCTCTGCCAAACAGCCTGAAATATACTGGGGCTGGTTTTCACTGGGCCAGTCCTGACTTTGGATAACACAAATACATTATACCTAGAGTAGATTTATACAGATATCTAAGTTCAAGGAATTTGCAATGAAGTGAAGTAAGACCAGTCAAGCCTATTATTTGTCCAATAGTCTCTATAACCCTAGCCTAATCATTTGACAAATACTATCAAAGTCAAAACAGTCTAAAATTTAGCTTTGCCACATGCTAGTTCTGTTATTGTGGAGAATTTATCTTTGCACCAATTTTTCCATCTGCAAAAATGATCAATGATAGGTTTTTCTTAGATTTAAAAGTAAACCTAATAGCATTTGGAACTTAGTACTAAATGGCTCAGTTAGAATTGCTCCCTTTTTCCCTGAACTATAAGTGATAATCTCTGTCTTCCACTATCCCAAAATTCAGCTGGAAGATGGAAAGAAGAAAAGACACTGAATCAATAGTAGAAATTGGAGAAAATATTTGCAAGCCTATATCTGATAAAGGATTAGTATCTAGAATTGAGAGTTTCTAAAACAACAGCAACAACAAAAATCTAATTCAGAAAGTGGACAAAGGACTTGAATGGACATTTCTCCAAAGAACATGGACAAGTGGCCAATAAGCATATGGAAAGATGCCGACATCACTAATCATTTGGGAAGTGCAAAAAAGACTGCAATGAGATAGCGCTTCAAATCCATTACAATGGTTCCCTCCTAATACATAATAGCGGAGAAGTCAATGGCAACCCACTCCAGTACTCTTGCCTGGAAAATCCCATGAACAGAGGAGCCTGGTGGGCTGTAGTCCGTGGGGTTGCTAAGAGTCGGACACGACTGAGCAACTTCACTTTCACTTTTCCCTTTCATGCATTGGAGAAGGAAATGGCAACCCACTCCAGTGTTCTTGCCTGGAGAATCCCAGGAACAGGGGAGCCTGGTGGGCTGCCATCTCTGGGGTCGCACAGAGTCGGACATGACTGAAGCGACAGCAGCAGCAGCAACAATACATAATAAAATGAGTTTTCCACAAGAATAAAAGAGAAAGAGGGTGGTTTTCTTCTCTAAAAAGAGCCAATGAATGGAATGACAATGGAGAATAGTAATATAGAGATTATTTTCTTGTTTTACTGGTAATATAATATTTGAAAGGTTAAGACAGATTTAGAAGACTTAAGTGATCTTCCAATGGTCACACAGTAGCAAAGCCTAAGTATTTAAAAAGTATTCTTAGTGACTGTTCTCATAGTGGGAATTTGAAGCGTTTTGGTTTATTTTATGATGATCTGGAAAATGGAAATGAATTGGAATAGCTCTGGATACTCAGGAAGTGAGAAGAAAGCTATTTCTTCCATTAAGCCCCCAAGATTCCCATCCTCTGATATGTATGTGTGTGTGTTAGTCGCTCAGTCGTGTCTGACTATTTGCGACGCCATGGACTATAGCCCACCAGGCTCCTCCGTCCATGGAATTTTCCAGGCAAGAATACTGGAGTGGGTTGCCATTCCCTTCTCCAGAGGATCTTCCCAACCCAGGGCTCAAACCTGGGTCTCCTGCATTGCAGGCAGCTTCTTTACTGTCTGAGCCATGAAGGAAGTAAACTCTATTTCCCTTTCATTTTTAGAAACTTTATTTATTTGGCTAAAGTCTTTGTTATCAGGTCTTCATTTCGGAATTTGAACTCTTGAGTTGCAGCATGCAGGATCTAATTGCCTGATCAGGGATCAAACCAAGACCCCTGCATTGGGAACACAGAGTCTTAGCCCCTGGACCACAAGGGAAGTCCCTATTTTTTTCTTAACATGTATTTATTCATTCATTTATTTTTGGCTGTGTCGAGTCTTAGTTGCAGCACGCAGAATCTTTTTGTTGCATGCGCGCTTAGTAGTTGTGGTGTGCAGGCTTAGCAGTTGTGGTGTGAGGGCTCAGTTGCCCTGTGGCAAGTGGAATTTTAGTTCCTGGACCCAGGATCAAACTCATGTCCCCTGCATTGGTAGGCAGATTCTTAACCACTGGGCCACCCGGGAAGTCTGTATTTCCCTTTCTTTAAATGGGACCTGTGTATATGGTGGCATACCATTGTGTGATTAGGTTATGTTGTATGACAAAGGTCCGGGGACTTTGTAACTATAAGACTCTAATCAGTTGGCTTTAAATTAATCAAATGGGAGATGATCCTTGGTGGGCTCAGCCTAATCAGGTGGGCTGCTTAAACGAAGCTCTAGAGAACAGAAAGGAGAAATTGGATTTGAAGGAGCAGAGACACTCTTGTTGGCCTTGCTACAAACTGCCATATGGAGGGCAGAAGAGAGGATGAGGAACAGGGAGTGTCTGAGAGTCAACGCCTTCAGGCCTACAACCACAAGGAACTGAGTTCTACCAAGATCTTGGACTTGGAAGAGGAGCCTGAGACTCAGATGAGATGGCAGTCTGCTGACACCCTGAGCCGACTTGTGCCCAGACTCCCTACCCATTAACTGTGAGATGATAAATGTGAGTTGTTTTAAATACCTAAACTTGTGATAGTGAGTTATGTAGCAGAAGAAACCTAATAAGGACTTCCCTGGTTGTCCAGTGGTTAAGACTCCAAACTTCCACTGCAGGGGGCATGGGTTTGACTTCTAAACAGGGAAATTCTGCATGCCTTGTGGTGTGGCCAGAAAGGAAAAATAAAATCTACTGTATGTGTTACAAAGACTAGGTCTGAAAAAAGAAGCAGTAGAGACAAATTTATGAGAAAGATTGAGGCATTAGGACAAGATGATGCGGGGGTGGGGAGATGGGAAAGAGAGAACTTACAGAGGTCAAGTCTGGAAATCAAGAGAGAAATGAGCTTCTCCATGCAGCTGGGATGTGTTTTAAGAAATCGAACTTGCCAATTTGGGTCCACTCAAAGGATGACAGGCAGTAAATGTTTTGTGCCTTTTATAACTCTGGCTTAAATCGGAACACCAAGGTAATTACTACCCTGAAAAGCAGAAATCATGTTTTAGCGCTTCTATGGGTACTACATGCTCCTCTGTCTCCTGCAGACAGAGACCTCAGCCCACACAGACTGCTGCTGGCTTCACACGAGGTGGCCCTCCGTGTAGAGCTCCACCTTTGTCTAGGCCAGGAGAACTGGTATTGGCAGCTATCACAGCATAAAAGAATGGAGGACCTGCCAGGCAGCCTTCCTAGTAAAGTGTAGTTGAAAGAAAAATTAGATCTGGCGTTATGAAAGGAGGTTGAGTCTAGCACACGTTTTTCTACTTAAACAGAGCTGTAAGCTTTTCTACTTCAAAGACAGAACACATGGAATTAGATGGGCCTCTGGGCTTCATTTACACTTTCTCCTGCTTTTACTTATATAACTAATACCTTCAGGATACTGAAGGAAGAAGTTTCTTTTTAAGCCAACAATTATATAGGTAGCTAAATACTTTTAGAAAAAATTTATTGTTGCACTTTTTTTTTTTTCCCTTTTAAGAATGGTGGTATTGGGACTTCCCTGGCGGTCCAGTGGTTAAGACTCCGAGCTTCCACTGCAGGGTTCACGGGTTGAATCCCTGGTCAGGGAACTAAGATTCCACATGCCTCAATGGCGTGGCCAATAAATAAATGAGAAAACTGATCTTTTTTTTTTTTAAAAGAAGGGTGGTATTGAAACCGTCTGGAGATGGATAGTGGTGATGGTTGCATAGCAATGTAAATGTACTTACTGCCACTGAACTGGACACTTTAAAGTGGTTAAAAGGGTAAATTTTACCTTTCGTGTAATTTAGCACATTTTTTTAATTGAAAAGTTTACAGTTCTATGTTAGTTTCTAAGGCCCCCTTTCACATCTTCATTGGCATTAAAAATCCTGATGAATTCGGTTTTTAAAGGAGCATGATGGTATTATATAGCAAGTCTTCAAAATTTCTAGTAGGAATAATATTTTCCAAGTACACATCTGAGCTTCTCCTGACGTTCTATTAGACATTTTTACACTTTGAAGTCATGTTTTTGAGGCATTTTAGGCTGAGCTTAATATCAGATCCTGCTTCCCACAGTTTGCGTCACTTAGCCCAATCTCTAGGTTAAACTCTGATCTCTAGTAAAAGCACATTAAATATCTCTGGTCCAACAATAACACTTGGCATCAAACACTGGCAAGACTCAGATACTGTACTCCATTTTCAATAACCAGATCTCTGTTTTGTCTCTTGTGGCTGAGTGTCTGTTCTGTAACCTTCCTAATACCCTGAATGCTCTGTGATTAGGTTTAGAGTCTCATTCCACAAATATTTATGGGATCTACTATGTGCCACACACTATTTTAGATGTTTGGGTTAAATCAGCAAAAAAAATGAAAGAAATCCTCATCTTCATTTGCTTTATATTACAGTAGGGGAAACAGATAGTAAACGGTAAATGTTATTAAGCTGGAAGTGTGCCTGGAATGTTTGAGGAACAGCAATGAGGCCAGTATGGACGGAGCACAGAGAAATGGTAGGAAAAAGGTAATTAATGGCTAGATTAACAGGCCTTAAGAAAATGGTAGAGACATTGTCTTATGTTGTGAGAAACTGAGAAGCACTGAACGGTTTTGAGCAGAAAAGTAATATGATCTAACATATTTTTAGGTGGTTTTTTTTTTTTTTTTGGCTATGTGGCATGTGGGATCTTAGTTCCCTGACCAGGAATCAAACCCAGCCCCTTGCACTGGAAATGCTAAGTCTTAACCACTGGATGGCCAGAGAAGTCCCTACAAGGGCAACAAAAGAAGCACCTAAAATTATTAGTAGGAACAGTCTCCCAGGATCACAAAAGGACTTGAACAGTTTGTTATTCCCACCAACCAGAATGGAAAACTCAAATATATCATGGGACCCAAAGTAGGGAACTCGGAAGTGTATTGCCTCAGCAGTGGGGAAAAAATTGCCATGGTTTAAAAGCCATTTGACCACACTTAACAAAGCTCACCAATAAGCCTTACCAACAGGACCTACTGTATAGCACAGGGAACTCTACTCAGTATTCTGTGATAACCTATATGAGAAAAGAATCTCTTCAAAACATGAATATGTGTGTATATATATAACTGAATCACTTTGCTGTACCCCTGAAACTAATACAACATTGAAAATCAACTGTACTGCAGTGAAATGAAAATATATTAAAAAAGAAAAAAAGCAGGTATTTTCCTCGTGGTCCAGTGGCTAAGACACTGTGCTCCCAATGCAGGGGATCCGAGCATGCTGGAGCTAAGACCTGGCTGCTATGTAAAATAAATAATGTTTTTAAAAAAGCAAACTTTGATCATGGCTGGGGCAAACAATAGATTAACCAAAAAGCTTAAAAGGACAAGCTGAAGAGTGAATTAACCATAGGGGCTTTGAAAGCTTCTATATATCCTGGAATCTAGGAGGCCATATGCATGAGTTAGGCTGTACACGTGTTCAAGAAAGACCTGAAGAAGGAAAAAAGACAAGAAAAAGGGACTTCCCTGGTGGTCCTGTGGTTAGGACTGGGCACTTTCACTGCTGTGGTCGTGGGTTCAACTGCTGGTCAGGGAACCAACAACAACAGTGAACTGGGAAGAGGGGAGAATCTGATTGCCAGAGTTGCTACATTATAATATTTGATACATTCCAGTTTCAAAGAAAATATTAAGACACATTAAATTAGCTATTTTGAAATATGTTCCAAGAACTAAATGAAAACTTTGTCTAAGGAACTAAGGTTTGAGAACAGTATCTCATCAAATAGAGAATATTAATAAATAAGTACATATTATAAAAGGAGCCAGGTTACCTCGCTGGTGGTCCAGTGGTTGGGACCCTGAGCTTCCACTCCAGGGGGCACAGGTTAGATCCTCATCAGGAAATTAGGATCCAGCATACCCTGTGACCTGGCCAAAAAATAAAATAGAAGGAGCCAAAGGGCAACTCTGCCCTTGGAAAATATAATAGCTGAAATGAAGCAAGCACTAAAGGAGCTTTGAGCAGAGATAAGAATCAACAAACTCGAGGACAGGTCATTTAAGCATAAAGGTAGGAGTTCAGTTGCTCAGTTGTGTCCGACTCTGACTCCATGGACTGCAGCACGCCAGGCTTCCCTGTCCATCATCAACTCCTGGAACTTACTCAAACTCATGTCCGTCGAGTCAATGATGCCATCCAACCATCTCATCCTCCGTCGTCCCCTTCTCCTGCCTTCAGTCTTTCCCAGCATCAGGGTCTTTTCAAATGAGTCAGTTCTTCCTATCAGGTGGCCAAGGTATTGGAGTTTCAGCTTCAGCATCAGTCCTTCCAATGAATATTCAGGACTGATTTCTTTTAGGATAGACTGGTTGGATCTCCTTGCAGTCCAAGGGACTCTCAAGAGTCTTCTCCAACACCACAGTTCAAAAGCATCATTTCTTCAGCACTCAGCTTTCTTTATAGTCCAACTCTCACATCCATACGTGACTACTGGAAAAACTGTAGCTTCGACTAGACAGACCTTTGTTGGCAAAGTAATGTCTCTGCTTTTTAATATTCTGTCTAGGTTGGTCATAACTTTTCTTCCAAGGAGCAAGCGTCTTTTAATTTTATGGCTGCAGTCACCATCTGCAGTGATTTTGGAGCCCAAAAAAATAGTCTGCCACTGTTTCCACTGTTTCCCCATCTATTTGCCATGAAGTGATGGGACCAGATGCCATGATCTTAGTTTTCTGAATGCTGAGCTTTAAGCCAACTTTTTCACTCTCCTCTTTCACTTTCATCAAGAGGCTCTTTAGTTCTTCTTCCCTTTCTGCCATAAGGGTGGTGTCATCTGCATATCTGAGGTTATTGATATCTTTCCCGGCAATCTTGATTCCAGCTTGTGCTTTGTCCAGCCTGGCATTTCGCATGATGTACCCTGCATAGAAGTTAAATAAGCAGGGTGGCAATATGCAGGACAAAGGAGGGAGTGGAGCTACGTAAGAGTAAAGTTTCTATAAACTATTGAAATGGAATTTGTATTAATCCATGTCAGATTGCAACCAATTAAGATGTTAATGATTATACACAGAGCAACCACTAAACACACAATTTAAAAATATGTAGAGAATTCCCTGGTGGTCCAGGAGTTAAAAATCTCAGCTTTCACTGCCAAGGGCCTGGGTTCCATCCCTGGTTGGGGAAGTAAGATCCTGTGGCCAAAAAAATAAAATTACATAGTAAAGGAACAAGGACATTTAAGTGGCCACTAGAAAGCTATAACAAAAAAGAATGCAGTAATGGAGGGAACTGAGGAACAAGAAGACATAATAAACAAATGGCAAACTGGCAGACATAAATTCTAACTGATCCTTTAATACATTCAATGAAAGTAGATTAAATTATCAAAAAGCTGAAATTGGCATATGGATGTATAAAATGAAAAATGTGATCCAATTATATTGTCATTATTCAAAGGTGCAAGTAGATTGGAAGTAAAGGAACAGAAAAGGCTATGCTATGAAACAGTAACCAAAAGAGAGCTAGAATAACTATGCTGATATCAGACAATGCAGTCTTGAAGACAAAAATCCTTTCTAGAGACCAAAAAAAGACGTAATGAGAAAAGATCAACCTATGAAAAAGAAGTAACAATTATAAACATATGCACCTAAAACAGGTCTGAAAAGTAAAAATGGACAACATTGCAGGAAGAAATAGACAATTCAACAATAATGACTGTAGAATTTAATACCCCACTTTCAATAATGGTTAGACCAAGTGCAAGGAGAATCAACAAGGAAATAGACTTGACCAACTTTACATCTAACAGACATACATGGACTACTTCAACACCCAACGGTAGCATAACACATTTTTCTACTACACATAAGGGCTTCCCAGGTTGCACTAGTGGTAAAGAACCCGCCTGCCAATGCAGGAGACATGAGAGATGTAGGTTTGATCCCTGGGTCAGGAAGACCCCCTGGAGGAGGGCGTGGCAACCTACTCTAGTTTTCTTGCCTGGAGAATCCCATGGATTCTCCAGAAGAGTCTGGAGGGCTACAGTCCATAGTATTGCAAAGACCTGGACGCTACTGAAGCAATTTAGCAAAAAAAAAAAAAAAAAAGCCCATATAAAAACACTTCCCAGGACAGAATATATGTTTTTCAACATCAAAATCTCTATTTAGATCCTTTAAAAACTTTCTCTCTCTTCTCTCTTTTTTTCTTTGTGGCTGCACGTTGCACCATATGGGATCTTAGTTCTCCAACCAGGGATCAAACCCATGCTCCCTGCATCGGAATCCACAGAGTCTTAACTACTGGACAGTCAGAGAAGTTCCCCAAACTTTCTCTTTATAGATATTCTCTATTTGATGAGACATCATTCCCATACTTTCTTTAGTTCTTTAGATGTGCTTTGATCACATTTAAAATAATTGGGAGTGTGGGAGGGAGGCTTAAGAGGGAGGGGACATATGTATACTTACTTAATAGCCGATCTACACTGTTGTAGGGTAGAAACCAACAGAGCATTGTAAAGCAATTATTCTCCAATTAAAAACAAAATAACTAATGCAAAGTTTTTACTTAGTAAGTACAACATCTGGACTTCCTCAGTGACCATTTCTATTGATTTTTCCCCCTGTGTATAAGTGATACTTTCTTATTTCTCATAAATTTTGTGTTGAAAACTAAACATCTCAAATAATAATACGGGGCAGCTCTGCAAAGTAGATTCTCCTGCCTCCTCAGGGTTTATCATTTTCGTGCTTCTTAGACTTGTTATTTGTTCTGTGGTTTTTAAAAACAATTCCAAGGAATTTTTCAATGTCAGGCTTTTTCAAAGTCCCTGTGCATACCTCATTCCTCAGCTTTTCTTTTTAAGCTTTGCGGTTAGTCTATTGTGTGTAGCAACATCTGAGGCAGCTGCGATTTTAAAACATTCAGCAAAAGCTCTTCCCTCGGTCCCCAAGGTGGTTAGCTCTGGGCAAGTTTGTGTGCAGTTAAATGAAGAGCCTTGCCAGTGGTCTTCCAGGGAACCCCAGCAAATAGATCAAATAATGGCATTTCTTTGGGAATAAGATCTTTTCTGCTCCCCGCCCCCTAGGTGGCGCTAGTGGTAAAGAACCCTCCTGCCAAGGCAGGAAACAGAGACGCCGATCCATCCCTGGGTCAGGAAGATACCCTGGAGGAGGGCATGACAACCCATTCCAGTATTCTTGCCTGGAGAATCCCACGGTCAGATGAGCCTGGCGGGCTAAAGTCCATAGGGTTGCAAAGAGTGAAGCGATTTAGCACGCAGTCACGCAAGTATTAGAAAAGCAGGCTTTATTTTTAAGGCTGCCATAGAACTGGGGAGTTGGGGATGGGGTCCATCCTAAAGGAGATCAGTTCTGGGTGTTCATTGGAAGGACTGATGCTGAAGCTGAAACTCCAATACTTTGGCCACCTCATGCGAAGAGTTGACTTAATGGAACAGACCCTGATGCTGGGAGGGATTGGGGACAGGAGGAGAAGGGGATGACAGAGGATAAGATGGCTGGATGGCATCACCGACTCGATGGACATGAGTTTGAGTAAACTCCGGGAGTTGGTGATGGACAGGGAGGCCTGGCGTGCTGTGATTCATGGGGTCACAAAGAGTCAGACATGACTGAGTGACTGAACTGAACTGAACTGAACTAAGATAAAATGCTGCAAGTCTCATTGCTGTTACCAGGTTTGGCTTTTTTTCTTAACTAAATGTTCCTTGGATACATTCTTACCGTTTGTGCCAGGCCTTTTTGGTCGCTTTTATGGAAGGACAAATTTTTGGAGGGTCTTACTGTATGATTTTTGCTGAAATTACCTTCATTAGGCCTTTTTTTGCTCTCATTTTTTTTTTTTTTCACTCTTTCATATTTATTAAATGCCTCCCACAGCCAGACACTGTTCTAAGTGGCCTGAAGTTACAGCCTGTTCTTCCCTGGGGCTCACATATTATTAATATATAACCGCAGTAATAAAATAGTGGTGGCTGGTGTAGAGTATCCAGTATCTTGCTGTGAAGTGTATAGGTGCTATTGGTTCACTTCAGCAGTCAACGATAACATATTGAATGCTTCCTATGTGCCCAGCATTGCTGACTTTCTAGGAAAACTTTTGTTCCACTCTCACATCAATCTCTTACAGTCTGCGTCTCCAGAAGGAAGGTTATGCTTTACTGGAAGCACTTACATCTGTTTTACTCCTCCTTCTTCTCCTTTCCCCTCTCCCAAATAGTCCCATCACATTCAAGAAGAGTGGCTTAATATGGATAAATCAGTGCCTCATAGACAAAATAATACAGTTATGACCGAAGAGGAAGGCCCTGTCTTTCAAAATGGAAGATTTTCTTTCTTTTTGGCTTTGGTAAAGGATTTAAAGTTAAAAAGTAAGAGTGATAGGGCTTCTCGGGTGGCTCAGTGGCTAAGAATCCACCTGCCAGTCTTCCCTGATCCTGGAAGACCCTTCGTCACACAGAGCATCCAGGCCTATGCTCCACACAAGAGCAGCCACCGCGGTGAGAAGCCCACTAGAGAGAAGCAACTGGAGAAAAGCCTGAGCAGCAAGGAAGAGCCAGCAGAGCGAAAAATAAATTTTAAAAAATTTACATATAAAAAAATTAAAGGCCATAAAAGTCCAATGAGAACCTGTATGAAAGAGGTTCCCTGAAACTTCTCAGTCACACGCTGTATTCCTTTGAACTTTTCCTTTCAACTCTAACCCAGCCCACAGATTTGTCTTCTAAACAAGTATTATCAATAGCATGCTTTAGATACTAAATCATTCCAGGGGTGGAGAGGGAGCCCCCTGCAGTGGAAGCGCAGTCTTAACCACTGGACCACCAGGGAAACCCCACAAGGCATTTCTTTAGGACTTTTCTCATTCATTATTAGACTTTTCTTTTTATTTTTTTATTTTTTATTTTTTTTATTTTTTTTTTCATTATTAGACTTTTCATGTGTACGTTATGTTATGAAATATTTTCTTTGAAGTCAAAGAAAAGGTCTTCGAATACTTTCCCTATTAGGTTTAACATGCTGAAGATGTCTTTTATATATAAATTAAATTCACACACACACACACACACACGATTTACAATTGGCTCATACAGTTGTGGAGACATGTCCAAAATCTTTAGGTTCAGCTGGCAGACTGGACCCCATCTCCAAACACAGTCACACTCTGAGGTACTGAGTGGGGATAGGGCTTCAGCATACAAATTTTGAGGGAGCTCAGTTCATCCTATAACAGTGATCAATAGATATTTATTGGAAAAAAAAGATCCTTTTCCTGTGTGTAATCTGAGCATGTGATCTCTTTGTTTCTCCTTTGCCTCTTGTAATAGGCACGTTCAGTTTTCTTTCATTTCTTACTTCAGGAAACTAACTGTTAGTTCAGGTACTGTCGAAGCTTGGGTGGGGTTGCGTGGGAACCACATTTGCCCTGATGCATTCATATCTGAACTTTGACACATTACATCCTTTGCTAGAATGGATTTGGAAAAGGAAAGAGTTGGGCTTATAATTAGTCGAGAAGGGTGGAGGAGACACAGAAGCAAGCAAGGAGTGGCCCAGCTCTGGGCGGTTCCTCCCTGCTTTTTCCACAAAAGCAGGACTTAATTTAGTTAGTCCCTGCTCTCCAGAGGTAATCTCAGCTCAGCAGACTGACAGTGGGACAGAAACACACCCTTCTCTTCATTCTTCCTCGCAAATGAGGAGAGCAGAAACCTAGCTTGCTGAGAATACCATAGTACCAACATGTATCCTAGGAGACTAGCAAGCAAAGAAAGCTGGTCACATTTGGACAACGAAATTTTCAAAGAAAATGTTAGCAGATGGAAGATCAAAGAATATATGTGAAAAAGTGGAAATAACCTGAAAATGAGAAAGTAACATTCTGGAGCAGAAGGGTGTGGGATAAAATATAAAATATACAGAAAAGGATTGGGAACGTTGGAATAACATAAATTAAAAAAAATCCCTACACACCAGAACAAGTTTCTTCCTTAGCTGTACTGAGTACTTGTCGTTTAGTCACAAAGTCATGTCTAACTCTTTGTGACCCTATGGACTTCAGCTTGCCAGGCTTCCCTGTCCTTCACTATCTCCCAGAATTTGCTCAAACTCATGTCCATTGAGTCGGTAATGCCATCCAACCATTCATCCTCTGTCGTCCCCTTCTCTTCCTGCCCTCAATCTCTCCTAGCATCAGGGTCTTTTCCAATGAGTTGGCTCTTCGCATCTGGTGGCCAAAGTGTTGGAGCGTCAGCTTCAGCATCAGTCCTTCCAATGAATATTCAGGATTGATTTCCTTTGGGATTGACTGATTTGACCTCCTTGCTGTCCAAGAGACTCTCAAGAGTCTTCTCCAGCACCACAATTTAAAGCATTAATTCTTCAGTGATCAGCCTTCTTTATGGTCCACCTCTCACATCGGTACATGACTACTGGAAAAACCATGGCTTTGACTATAAAGACCTTTGTCAGCGAAGTCATGTCTCCGCTTTTGAATACGCTGTCTAGATTTGTCATAGCTTTTCTTCCCAGGAGCAAGTGTCTTTTAATTTCGTGGCTACAGTCACTGTCTGCAGTGATTTTGGAACCCAGGAAATGCAATCTGTCACTGTATCCAGGTTCAATACATGTAATGTAGGGACTTCTCTGGCAGTCCAGTGGTTAAATCTTTGCCTCCCAATGTAGGGGTTGCAGGCTTGATTGGGGGACTAAGGTGCCACGTGCTGCATGGCCAAAAACAAGCAAACAAAAAATACTTGTAGTGTAGATCAGCACCCCTCCCTAGCCTAGGCACTGCTATGTTTTCATTGCACAGCCAATATTTTACTGGATATGCAGCTAAATCATTCTTATTTCTTACCCGCCTCCATTTTCATTTTTCTTTTAGATCCACAGGGTTAGAAGATGTTCAACAAGGTCCCACAGTTAATGAATTTTTATCTACTAAAATCAAAGGGCCAGAGTAAAAGATCGTTGGCTGAAGAGAATGAAGGTGTATTTCTGGGATTTTTGAAAAGGAGAGAGAAGTAGACGTGGATAGTGGTGGGCTCTGACATCTTACAAAGGGAAGAAGAGGAGAAAAATTTAGAATCAGAAAATTCCAAGTAGGAGGAAAGAAGGAAGAGATACATGCCAGAGGGATTATGATAAGCAGATTCTACAAAGTTTCTTTCTTCATTATTTATTTATTCATTTTCGGCTTCACTGGGTCTTTGTTGCTGGGCGAGGGCTTTCTCTAGTTTGGGGAGGGTGGGTTCCTCTCTGTTGTGGTGCAAAGGTTTCTTATTGTGGCTTCTCTAGGGGTACAGGCCTTAGGCACACAGGCTTCAGTAGTTGTCACACAGGCTTAGTTGCTCTGAGGCATGTGGGATCTTCCTGGACAGGGGACTGAACCCGTGTCCCCTGCATTGGCAGGCAGATTCTCATCCACTGTGTCACCAGGGAAGTCCTCTTTATTCATTTTCAGTCCCTTTGTTTTGATATATTAAGAAGTACCTTACTCCTACATTACAGCTCAGAATGAATTATTTTTTGCTTTAGGCAGTCATTTGTCTTTTAGAGTGATTTAAATTGATCTATATGCCTTTTATATTTTGATACCATATCCAGAGATTTGCATTTATTTGTGCAGTTTGTGTATGATGTCTTATTCTAGGAGTCAGCACAGTTTTTCTGTAAACGATGAGGTATAAATAATGCAGGCTTTGCATGCCACATGGTCTCTTAATCATCCTTCAGATCTACTACAGCACAAAATAGCCACTGATAATATGTAAGCAAATGAATATTACTGTGTTCCAATAAAACTTTATTTGCAAAACCCGTGAAAGGCTGGATATGAACAGCAGGACAGTTTGTCAACCCCTGTTTTATTTCTTTTGCCTTAATTAAGAACTCCCTTTAATGTTGTTTGTAGAATACATCTTCTGGCAATACATCTTCTCAGCTTTTGTTTGTCTGAATAAAACCTCTTTTCCCCCTTCCTTATTAAAAGATACATTTGCTGAGTACAGAATCCACCCGCCCCCCTTTTGATGCTTTAAAGATGTCAGTCCATTGTCTTCTGGATAGTTATGTTTTTCAAGAAGAGTTTCCTGTAATTCTGACCTTTGTTTTTTTTAATATGCAATATATATATATATATTTCCCCCCCCCCCCCCCCCCCCCCCCCCCACTTTGGCCACCTCCAGGACTCCCTATTTATCTCTGGTTTAGAGAAGTTTGAACATGATGGATTAGGTGTGTTTTATTTTGGCATTTATCCTGCTGTGCTTCTTGGATATAGTATTTGATGCTTTTCATTATTTTTGGAAAACTCATCTGTTATCTGTTCAAATATTTCTTCTGCTTGTTTTTTCTCTCTTCCCCTAGGGTTCTAATAACATGTACATTAAGCAACTTGATATTGCCCCACAGCTCTTGGATATTCTGTTCAATTTGTCCTCTTTTCTCTTGATGTTTCAGTTTGGGTAACTCCTATTGACTCCTTTCAAGCGTAGAAACTGATTTATTATTTCCTCAGCTCTGTCAGGCTTACTAGTGAGCCTTTAAGAGAAGTTGCTCATCTCTGATACCATAGTTTTTATTTTCAGTATTTTTATCTTTTATCACTTATGTCTTTCCTTTAGAATTCCCTATCTGTTCATAGATGCTGTCCACCTTTATCATTAGATCTTTTAAAAAATTATTTTTTTGGCTGTACTAGATCTTAGTGCGGCATGTGGAATCCAGTCCCCTGACCAGTGATCGAACCCAGTTCCCTTGTGTTGGGAGCTCAGAGCCCTAGCCACTGGACCACCAGGGAAGTCCTTATCATTAGATCTATGAAATTTCTCCTAGCCATTTAAAATTCCCTCTTTGATACTACTAACATGTAGATCACCTCTGAACCTGGTTCTCTCAATTGTTTTGTATTTAGAAGGCAAGGGTTTGTCTTCTTTGTTCTTCTTCTTTTGATAGATCATATAATTTTAAAAAATATTTATTATTTTTATTTATTTGTTTGACCAGGTGTTAGTTGGCCAGGTCTTAGTTGCGGTATGTGGAATTTAGTTCCCTGACCAGGGATCGAACCCAGGTCCTCTGCATTAGGAGCACAGAGTATTAACTCCTGGACCATCAAGGAAGTCCAGATCATATAACTCTTGATTGAATGCCAGACATCTTGTGTAGAATAGGAGAGATTTAGGGAAATACTATTTGTGCCTCTTCCCAGGCAGTTTAGCTTGGTGGATGGAACCATCTAGTTAAAAGGTGAGGTGGAATTAGGTTTTGCTATTGCCAAGATTACTTCTAGGGCACCATAAGTTTCAAATTCCTCTTACGGTGTCTTAGGCTTAGGGTGGAGTCTGAAATGATGGAAAGATTTCTCAGTGTTTGTTCTCCACCCTCAATTCTCAACGTTCTTTATACACCTTGTAGGCTTATATAGACGTAGATTCTCTCCTTGTTCTTGCTCCTCTGCCAGTGGCAGATGCTACTACTCGTTCCTTGGTGCTTGCTAGAGTAGTGGTGATGGGTAGGGTGGTTCTCTGTGGTCCCCTTCGTCATCAGTCTTAGATAGCTTTTATGTACCTGGGCCCTGGAGAATGAGGTTTCTCAGCCTTCCTGCCTCCCTCTGCTTTCTCTCTGTGGCAGGTCTTGTGTGGGAAGGATTTTCTTGCCCCTCCTTCGGTTTTAGGAGATCTTAAAGGCACTGGCAGGACTTCCCTGGTGGTCCAGTGGTTAAGAATCTGCCTGCCAATGCAGGGGCACACAGCATTCGAACCCTGATCTGGAAACTAACATGCTATGTGCCTCAGAGCAACTGAGCCTGTGTGCCATAACTACTGAAGCCGTGTGCCCTAGGACACGAGCTCTGCAACAAGAGAAGTCACCACAATGAGAAGATCGAGCACAAGTAGAGAGCAGCCCTTGCTCGTCATAACTAGAGAAAGCCCGCATGCGGCAATGAAGACCCAGTGCAGCCAAAAATAAATAACGTACATATATACATACATGCATAATGAATAAAAACACCGGCACAGAACTCTTCGCTAGGGCTGTTTCTTTTCCCTCTCCCAGGGTATATTTTTTTTCCCCTTATTCCTTCTGTTGGCAACAGTGGGTTTTTGCTGTTCCTCCTCAGAGGTTTAGGACTTCTGAGAGAAGAGTAAGGGGAACATGCCCTTTCTTGCAGGAATAGATAATATTGTCCTCTATGCCTATACTACTAAGGGAGCCTTAATTTACTCTGTCATCCTTGCTTAGTCTTTCTTGCGAGCACCTGGTCAAAGTCTCGGGAAAGAATCTGTGAGTAAATACAAGTTCCCTTGCTTCTTTGGCACACAGAGATTTTTCTTGGGAGTTACTCAAGCCCACGGTTATTTCAGTTCAGTCGCTTAGTCGTGTCTGACTCTTTGGGACCCATGGACTGCAGCACGCCAGGCTTCCCTGTCCATCACCAACTCCCAGAGTTTATTCAAACTCATGTCCATTGAGTCAGAGATGCCATCCAACCATCCCATCCTCTTTTGTCCCCTTCTGCTCCCCGAATCAATCTTTCCCAGCATCAGGGTCTTTTCAAATGAGTCAGTTCTTTGCATCAGGTGGCCAAAGTATGGGAGTTTCAGCTTCAGCATCAGTCCTTCCAATGAATATTCAGGACTGATTTCCTTTAGGATGGACTTGTTGGATCTCCTTGTAGTCCAAGGGACTCTCAAGAGTCTTCTCCAACACCACAGTTCAAAAGCATCAGTTCTTTGACGCTCAGCTTTGTTTATAGTCCAATACATGACTACTGGAAAAACCATAGCTTTAACTGCACAGACCTTTGTAGGCAAAGTAATGTCTCTGCTTTTTAATATGCTCTCTAGGTTGGTTATAGCTTTTCTTCCGAGAAGCAAGCATCTTTTAACTTCATGGCTGCAGTTACCAGCTGCAGTGATTTTGGAGCCCTCCAAAGTAAAGTCTGTCACTGTTTCTATTGCTTCCCCATCTATTTGCCGTGAAGTGATGGGACCCGATGCCATGATTTTAGTTTTCTGAATGCTGAGTTTTAAGCCAACTTTTTCACTCTCCTCTTTCACTTTCATCAAGAGGCTCTTTAGTTCTTCTTTGCTTTCTGCCATAAGGGTGGTGTCATCTGCATATCTGAGGTTATTGATATCTTTCCCGGCAATCTTGATTCCAGCTTGTGCTTCCTCCAGCCCAGTGTTTCTCATGATTTACTCTGCATAAAAGTTAAACAAGCAGGGTGACAATATACAGCCTTGACGTACTCCATTTCTGATTTGGAACAAGTCTGTTGCTCCATGTCCAGTTCTAACTGTTGCTTCCTGACCTGCATACAGATTTCTCAGGAGGCAGGTCAGGTGGTCTGGTATTCCCAGCTCTTTGAGAATTTTCCACAGTTTGTTGTGATCCACACAGTCAAAGGCTTTGGCATAGTCAATAAAGCAGAAATAGATGTTTTTCTGGAACTCTCTTGCTTTTTCAATGATCCAACGGATGTTGGCAATTTGATCTCTGGTTCCTCTGCCTTTCCTAAATCCAGCTTGAACATCTGGAAGTTCATGATTCATGTACTGTTGAAGCCTGGCTTGGAGAATTTTGAGCAATACTTTGCTAGTGTGTGGGATGAGTGCAATTGTGCGGTAGTTTGAACATTCTTTGAGATTGAAATGAAAACTGACCTTTTCCAGTCCTGTGGCCACTGCTGAGTTTTCCAAATTTGCTGGTATATTGAGTGCAGCACTTTCACAGCATCATCTTTTAGGATTTGAAAGAACTCAACTGGAATTCCATCACCTCCACTCGCTTTGTTCATAGTGATGCTTCCTAAGACCCACTTGACTTCGCATTCCAGGATGTCTGGCTCTAGGTGAGGGATCAAACCATCGTGGTTATCTGGGTCATGAAGATTTTTTTTTTGTATATTTCATCTATGTATTCTTGCCACCTATTTTTAACATCTTCTGCTAGGTCCATACAATTTTTGTCCTTTATTGTGCCCATTTTTGCATGAAATGCTCCCTTGGTATCACTAATTTTCTTGAAGAGATCTCTAGTCTTTCCCACGATACTGTTTTCTTCTATTTCTTTTCACGGATCACTGAGGAAAGCTTTCTTATCTTTCCTTGCTTTTCTTTGGAACTCTGCATTCAAATGGGTATATCTTTCCTTGTCTGCTTTGCCTTTCGCTTCTCTTCTTTTCACAGCTATTTGTAAGACCTCCTCAGACAATCATTTTGCCTTTTGCATTTCTTTTTCTTGGGGGTGATCTTGATCCCTGCCTCCTGTACAATGTCACAAACCTCTGTCCATAGTTCTTCAGGCACTCTATCAGATCTAATCCCTTGAGTCTTTTCCTCACTTATACTGTATAATCAAAAGGGATTTGATTTAGGTCATATCTGAATAGTCTAGTGGTTTTCCCTACTTTCTTCAATTTAAGTCTGATTTTGGCAATAAGGAGTTCATGAATTGAGCCACAGTCAGCTCCCAGTCTTGTTTTTGCTGATTGTATAGAGCTTCTCCATCTTTGGCTGCAAAGAATATAATCAATCTGATTTCAGTTTTGACCATCTGGTGATGTCCATGTGTGGAGTCTTCTCTTGCATTGTTGGAAGAGGGTGTTTGTTATGACCAGTAAGTTCTCTTGCTAAAACTCTATTAGCTTTTGCCCTGCTTCATTCTGTACTCCAAGGCCGAATTTGCCTGTTACTCCAGGTGTTTCTTGACTTCCTATTTTTCCATTCTAGTTCCCTATAATGAAAAAGACATCTTTTTTTGGTTCTAAAAGGTCTTGTAGGTCTTCATAGAACTGTTCAACTTCAGCTTCTTTAGCATTACTGGTTGGGGCATAGCCTTGGATTACCGTGATATTGAATGGTTTGCCTTGGAAACAAACAGAGATCATTCTGTCATTTTTGAGATTGCATCCAAGTACTGAGTTTCAGACTCTTTTATTGACTATGATGGCTACTCCATTTCTTCTAAGGGATTCTTGCCCACAGTAGTAGATATAATGGTCATCTGAGTTAAATTCACCCATTCCAGTCTATTTCAGTTTGCTGATTCCTAAAATGTCAATGTTCACTCTTGCCATGTTCTGTGATCAGGGAGATGGCACTCAAGCCCACATAGGCCTTTAGTAGTTAATGTGAGTCAGTGAGTAAAAAGTCACTCTGTTGTGTCCGACTCTCTGTGACCCCATGGACTATACAATCCATGGAATTCTCCAGGCCAGAATACTGGAGTGGGTAGCCTTTTCCTTCTCCAGGGGATCATCCCAACCCAGGGATTGAACCCAGGTGTCCCACATTGTACACGGATTCTTTACCAGCTGAGCCACAAGGGAAGCCCAAGAATACTGGAGTGGGTAGCCTATCCCTTCTCCAGCAGATCTTCCCAACCTAGTAATCGAACTGGGGTCTCCTGAATTGCAGGAGGATTCTTTACTAACTGAGCTACCAGGGATAGTTCATTATAAAACTTCAGCTGGTCCAGAATCTGGCTGCCAGTGCAGGGGACATGGGTCCAGTTTCTGGTCCAGGAAGATTCCACATGCTGCAGATCTACTAAGTCTGGGTGCCCCATCTACTGAAGCCCTCACATCCTGGAGCCCATGCTCTACAGCAAGGGAGGCCAAAGCAATGCGAAGCCAGGCACTGCACCAGAGAATGGCCCCCAATCACTAGAACTAGAGCAGATCACATGCACAGTAATGAAGGCCCAGTGCAGCCAAAAATAAATAAACACATAAAATGAAAATAAAAACCTTTAGCTGTATTAGTCTTACTGCTTCCATGATGGCTCCAGTAATTCCCATGTACTGACACAGATGAAACATTCCGTCTTTGCTCTGGAGGAACTGTGCCTCCTTAGATTTCAGGCTGTTTAGTTGACTTAACTTTGACTCAGCTCTCTGATTCAACTTTTTGGTTCAAGAAAAGCTGTGATCTTGTAGTTTGTCTTGCTTTTCCTAATTGGCATTTTTGCAACCATAGAGGAAGTGGACATTTCTAAAAATTAATTTGTCTTGCTATTTCCTCCTCCCACCCCTGCAATTAGTATTGCGAACAATTCTGTTTGTCACAAAACCATTATTTTAAATAGCTGAACAGTATTAATTTATATTACTATGGTAACGTTTTCAACCTAACTCATATTATTAGGCATTATAATAGACTATGTATTTTTTCCCCCAGCATCTTTACCCCAACCCTCTTCTTTCATTAGAGGGTTTCTTGTCTCCAAGTTGTTGTGGTTCGATGGGGCTGTCAATCACAGTAAGCCATAACGCTGGCCTCAGAATGACCCAAGAACTCCCTATCATGGTATAAGTAAGCAAGTACGTTCAGTTGTGTCTGACTCTTTTGCAACCCCATGGACTGTAGCCCACCAGGCTCCTCTGTCCATGGAATTCTCCAGGCAAGAATACTGGGGTGGGTAGCCATTCCCTTCTCCAGCGGATATTCCTGACCCAGATATTGAACCTAAGTCTCCTGCATTGCAGGCATATTCTTTACCATTAGTGTCACTTGGGAAGCCCTATCATAGTATCCTGGCTACAATAGTTGATTCAGAAGTGAGTGTGTGAAAGAAGGAAAAAAATCTTTCTTTAGAAATTTATATAACTTAAATGAAAATTTTTGTCCACTGAAATCCTAGAGCTGAAGGAATATGGATTGAGGATGTGCAGTTGCCATCTTCCTCATCACTTAAAGTAAATCCTCTGTGTGGCAGGAGATGAGCAAATAAGATGGAAAAATTGGGGGTGGGTGAAATTAATCCTGGCAGAATCAAGGCTCCAATTCCAGGTGATAAAGTTTTCAGAGTTTCTCTGATTCAGTTCTTTCTTTCTTTTTAAAAATATTTTTATTTGTTGGGTCTTAGTTGCTCAGGATATTTGATCTTTGTTACTGCTTGCAGGTTGAACTATAAAGAAAGTTGAGCACTGAAAAAATTGATTCTTTTGAACTGTGGTGTTGGAGAAGACTCTTGAGAGTCCCTTGGACTACAAGGAGATCCAACAAGTCCATCCTAAAGGAAATCAGTCCTGAATATTCATTGGAAGGACTGATGCTAAAGCTGAAACTCCCATACTTTGGCCACCTGATGCAAAGAACTGACTCATTTGAAAAGACCCTGATGCTGGGAAGGATTGAAGGCAGGAGGAGAAGGGGACAACAGAGGATGAGATGGTTGGATGGCATCTCCGACTCAATGGACATGAGTTTGAATAAACTCTGGGAGTTGGTGATGGATAGAGGCCTGACATGCTGTAGTTCATGGGGTCACAAAGAGTCTGACATGAATGAGCGACTGAACTGAACTGAACTACTGCTTGAAGGATCTTTAGTTGCCGCATCTGGGATCTAGCTCCCTGAGCAGAGATTGAACCTGGCCCTGTGCATTGGGAGCATGGAGTCTTAGCCATTGGACCACCAGGGAAGTTCTCATTCTTTCTTTATGTCTGAAAAGTTTACGTTTGAGTCACTCAGTCATGTCCAACTCTTGGTGACCCAATGGACCATAGCATGTCAGGCTACTCTGTCCACGGATTTTTCCAGGCAAGAATACTGGAGTGGATAGCCATTCCCTTCTCCCAGGGATATTCCCAATCCCGGGATTGAACCCGTGTCCCCTGCATTGCAGGCAGATTCTTTACCATCTGAATCACCAGGAAAACCCTTTTTTTATGTCTTATTCTCCCCAGTTATTAAAAACTCTTTTTTGTTTAAGTAGGCTTGATTCAGATTGGTCACTGGTGTTAGAAAGTATCCTAACTAATTTATACTTTAGGTGGCTTTCAAGTCTTGCCATTATAAAGAGCACTGGGAAGAAACTCAGTGGATATATTTTCTGCATACATGCCTGCTCTAGTTCCCCATAAAAAGATGTTCCCAGAATAAGAGTCATTGTGTCAAAGAATATGCAAATCAGTGAGGCTCTTGACCAGTATTGTGAAATTGCTCTCTGAAGATTGTCCAATTTATATTTCCTCTATGGTGGGTATAGTTTCGTATTTTCATACAGTCATGATAATAGTGAATAGTATTTTAAAAAAATCCACCATTTGGTTAACGCCTACTGCTTTGAATTGATACACTTCCACACCTGTTTCCAAATACGTCTTAATAGAATAATAAGAAGAGGGAAAAAAAAGATCAAATGTGAATGGGAATTTGGAAAGAAATCAGAAGGAAAGGGAAGGACCTCAAATGTGTTCTAAGAGGTTTACCGCTGTGAATACATCAGCCCTGGTTTTTCCCCTAAACAGGTTTTTGAGACTGGCTGAGCCAGTATGAATGTTTCGGGAAGAAATAAATTTTAAGAAGTGAATAGAAGCCCTACCCTGGTATACCACCTCCGCCTGAGGCCCCAAAAGGTGATTGGCTGTAACATCCTCATTGCTCCACATCCTACCTGGGGGGTTAATATATATATATGCTACAGGGGGTGAGCCAACCTCTGGCTCCTGCTCCTGAGGACTCTGTTACCCACAAAGATGTGGGCTCAGCTCCTTCTAGGAATATTAGCCCTGTTGCCAGCCTCGGCAGGAAAATTTCTCCCGTAAGTGCTTGGTGTGTCAGGTGTGATTTAGGGTAGGTGGCATCTTCATCCATCTTTCTAAGACATAACAATGGGGGGGGGGAGGCAGGAGATAACTTTTGGTTTATTTTAATGCCCTTTCATCTTTTTCTTTCTTTGGTTTTATTTCTCCTTTACCTAGAGAGAAAAGCTAAGATGCCAAGAAGAAACTTTAAAATATATGATAATATCAAAATACAGTAGCCTCCCACTGCCCTGATCTCTGTTGTTGTTCTGGTTGTTCAGTTCTTCTTGCTCTTTCTTTATGTCTGAAAAGTGAAAGTGTGAGTCACTCAGCCATGTCCGACTCTTTGTGACCCCATGGACTGCAGACTCCAGGCTTCCCTGTCCTTCACCATCTCCTGGAGCTTGCTCAAACTCATGTCCATTGAGTTGGTGATCCCATCTGACCATTTCAACCTCTCCTTCTCCTCCTGCCTCTAATCTTTCCCAGATTCAGGGTCTTTTCCAATGAGTGGGCTCTTCGCATCAGGTAGCCAGAGTATTGGAGCTTCAGCTTCAGCATCAGTCCTTCCAATGAATATTCTCGGTTGATTTCTTTTTGGATTGATTTCCTTTAGAATTGACTGGCTTGGTCTGCTTGCAGATCCCAAATAGAACTCACTTCCTTCTTGGTACCCTGTGCCTAGGTTCTCCATGGTGGCCTATGGTGGGGCGGGGGGGAGGAGTGTGAGTATAAGGCTGAGTTATTTTTTATTTTTCTCCTTCTCCCTTATAGAAAATAAGGCTCATAATGGCAGGTGCTTTGTCTCTTTAATTCATTGCTACACGCTGAGTACTCAGGATAGGGATTAATTAATTTTGCATTGAATAGATGAGTCATTAGTGCCCTGAAATCCTTTTGCTTCTTTAGTAGAAGTATAGTTTTGATGGCTCAGATGGTAAAGAATCCACCTGCAATGCAGGAGACCTGCGTACGATCCCTGGGTTGGGAAGATCCCCTGGAGAAGGGAATGGCTACCCACTCTAGTATTCTTGCCTGGAGAATCCCATGGACAGATGAGCCTGGTGGTCTACAGTCATGGGGTTGCAAAAAGCCAGAGAGACAACTTAGTGACTAACACTTTTTCACTTTCTTTAGTAGAAACTATCTGGTGACATTACCAGCCCATCTTAAGTTCCCCTCTACTCAGAGGGTTTGCTTGGATCTGAGTCCTGGGTACAACAATGTAAAATTCACTGTTACTCTGGAGACCAAGGGCAAGACTCACACATTGCTCCAACAGTTTGGACTAAAGACGAGACACTTACATTGCTCGTCCTTTTTGGTGAGTACAGGCTTAGCCCAACTCTCGTCCTCAGTTTTCCTATTCTCCTCCCTGGATGCGCTATAATTTGTCTTTAAGTATGTTTTCTGTTATCTTACTTTTTGCCATGGCTTCTAAACTCATCTCTCATCAACTTCAATTCCTGGCCATAACTTCTGATACTATTCTCTGGTAACATTTTTTTTTCCTTCTTTTTAAAAATTTTTTTTAAATTACAGAAATGTATGATAGCACATTGACAGGTGACTTGGAAAATACAGAACAAAGTTACATAGAGTTCCACGACATATTACAATTATTTTTCTAAGTAGATAAATTAAGATTTTTACTTGGAGTTTTAATATCAGATTTCTGGCAACTTTCTCATGGCTTCAACCTTGCCACCCCCATCAACTCATTCCTTTCCTTTTACTCTCCCTCCTGGGTTGAGACTAGTTGATTCTGTCCTTTCCCCACTCCCACCCCCGGTCTCCTGATTCTCTCCAGAGCTTTCCCCTGTCTTGCCCAGGTACCACTTCCTTCCGGTGGCACAGAAGAAGTAGCCACCGTCCGGGTGAGAGGAATTGGAAATAACGTCTACTTTGAGGAGAAGAAAAAGGTTCTGATTCAGAGGCAGCAGAATGGCATCTTTATACAAACTGACAAACCTATCTACAGCCCAGGGCAGGAAGGTAAGTGGCACACAGGTGGGATGAGACAAAAGCCAGGGCGTATCTTCACACATTCGTAGAAGGGCTTTGCGGATTGGTGGTAGCCCCATGGACCGAGGATAGACGGAAGGATGGAGGAAGCCTGGAGGGATACAGGGTTATAGGGGCTGAATGCAGGCAGTGCTGCCCAAGCAAAAGAGTAGTAGGTGGAGTTGCTACTGTGTGTGTGTGTGTGTGTGTGTAAAACAAAATACAGGGAATTCCCTGGCAGTCTAGTGGTTAAGACTCCGCATTCTCACTATCGTGGGTCCAGGTTCAATCCCTGGCTGGAGAACAAAGACCCTACAAGACCCAATGAGTGGCCAAAAAATTCCAAATAAGCAAATAAGTAAAACAAAATACAGATTTCTCCTGGAAAGGAATTTGGCGGGTGTAACTGGATCACTGGGTTCATAGCAAGCTGCCAGTATAAGAATCAGAAAACAATCAAGGGCATTTGGCCCAAGCCCTAGGATTTATATTTGCTCCCTCTTCCTTTGAAGCGGATTCCATCCTGAACTTTCAAAGTCAGGAGCTGTGACTGCTGGGGCGTTAGCTGTCTCTCAGACTAGGTTTTATTTCAAAAGCAAAACCTGGTAGGATTTTGCTGACTCAGAAGTATGTATGAGAAAGCAAAAGGGTGGAAGAAAGAAAGATTCTGAGAGGTGGGGGAGGGGGAAAATCCCTTTTGTTGATGACACCCATTTCCTTCTAGTGCGTTTCCGTATCGTCACCCTCACCAGCACCTTTGTTCCAGTGAATGACCAGGTAAGAGTTTCATTGGGAAGCAGGACCTGGCAAGGCAACACATGAGGGCAGACTGGAGAATGAGGGAGGAGAGATTCTTTCCAGGGGAGGAGGCCCTTTAGAAGCAGAACACTTGTGGGTTCTACAGTCAGGGAGCTCATCCAAACCTCCCAGGCCTCACCTGCTTGAAAGCAGGCAGCGGCATCTCACTCTCAGGCTTGACATCTGAAAGCATCGATTAGGTTAACATTCTTAAGAGACGGTTCCATTTGCCTCTGTTAAGTAAGTTTTTTTGAAATGTCCAGACTTTCCCTCCAGGAGTGACACCTAGTGGCTCTGCAGTTCAAATACTAAGAAGTAATTCAGGAATGCTTTTAACAAAAAGAAGACATAAGGATCTTTTTTCTTCTTCTTCTCCTTCTTTTTTTTTTTTTTAACTACGAGGCAAGGTAATTTATAGTATAGACAATTTTCTTAAGCAACGTTCTGTGCCAAAGGTAAAAATGCGGTAACATTTGGCAAATACTTAAATTTTCCTCGAACAATTCGATCACTAGAATCATAAGTCATATGATTTGGTTTGCTCTGAACTTAGGGCTTGTGTCATTTCTATACACGTTAGAAGTGCTGGGTTGGCCAAAAAGTTCGTTTGGATTTTATACACCATCTTACGAACTTTTGGCCCAACCCAATACCTCTCAGACACCCCCAGCTGCCTTCTTTCTCCTTCAGTTACAGCCCATGTATTCAAATGAAAATTTTAAAGATAATCATGGCGAAAGCATTGCTTATATTCCATCTCCATGTTCCCAGGCTGCTGTTTCCTTTCTTGATGTACAGGGAGGCTATAAGCTTATTGTTGATCAGTAGCCTTCTCCAACCACTACTTTCTTTCCTGATTTGGAATTCATTTTAGTATCTCCTTCCTATCACCTGTATTCTTTCCTGATCACTTCGGTATAATATTAAGTTGTTGTTTAGTCATTCAGTCATGTCCGACTCTTTGTGACCCCATGGACTGTAGCCCACCAGGCTCCTCTGTCCATGGGATTCTCTAGGCAAGAATACTGGAGTGGGTTGCCATTTCCTTTTCCAGGGGATCTTCCCGACACAAGGATGAATCCCAGTATTCTGTTTGGCAGGCAGATTCTTTACCACTGAGCACCTTGGAAGCCTTTATTCTAGAGCTGGGATGAGGATCAGTTCAGTTCAGTTGATTAGTTGTGTCCGACTCTTTGCAACCCCACGGACTGCGGCACGCCAGGCTTCCCTGTCCATCACCAACTAGAGGCCAAGGGTCAAAGTGTGGCCACAGCTAGAGTTATTTTAGACTCTACTGCCCGCTGGATATCGATCTCATTAGCTCTTTCGTTGTCTTGCCTCTGTTCAAATTGTGCTGAATTACAGGTGCTGTGATTTCTGAACTTCTCTGCTCTCTTTCTGTTGTCAAATTACTCTTCTCTCCACATACCATTTCTCTAGTCAGTCCCCACTCTAAGTTGCAACTTGGAGCCCTGAAAATCTGAGACACTGAATTTGGAACTCCAAATGAAACATTGCAATTAACTAAAAATGTTTTACTAAGAAATGGAGTGGTAGGACTTCCCTGGTGGTCCAGCAGCTAAGACTTCATGCTTCCAATGCAGGGGGGCCCAGGTTCGATCCCTGGTCAGAGAACTAGATCCCGCATGTGGCAACTAAGAGTTTGAATGCTGTAGTTAAAGATCCCATATGCTGTAGTTAAGGATTCCCACATGCTTGAACTAAGACCTGGCACAGCCAAATAATTTTTTTTTTTTTTTTTTTAAAGAAGGGGAGTGACAAAAATTGTGAGTTTACAGAGCTCAATATTTCGTCCTCAAGCAACAAAAGTATACGGGTAGTAACTGATTGTATCTAGCTTTGTTGCTATACCTAGTTATTCAGAAACCTCAGGTAGCTTCCAGTGAAAATGCTACCTTTCTGGTTGAACACTTACTGGTGTCCAAATCTGCTTCTTGACTCTTTAAAAAAAATGATTTTGTTCTTGGAGGAACTGGTTTTTTTCCCCCCTAGAATTTATAGCAATGGCAGTAATCTCAGTGACACTTGCCTCCTTATCGTGTATATAGCTAGGTTTGTGCATGTCCTGTTCTTCCCTTTAGGAAGAGGGGCAGAATGTCCCCCCCTCATATCCCCCAGCGCCAAATGTACCACTTGGGCATGTGGATTCTTTTGAGCTGAAGGCTGGGTTCACTGAGAAAAGAGCTATTATTGAGATAACTTTTTTCCTTCCAGTTTTATTGAGATGTAATTGACGTACAGCAGTGTATAAGTTTAAGGTGTACCGCATAATGATTTGACTTACATGCATCATGAAATAATGACCATAATAAGTCTAGTGAACATCTGTCATCTCATATGAGAACCTGCCTGCTATGTAGGAGTCGCAGGTTTGATGCCTGGGTCGGAAAGATCCCTTGGGGGAGGGAGTGGCAACCCACTCCAGTATTCTTGCCGGGAAAATCCCGTGGACAGAAAGCCAGGCAGGCTACAGTCCATGGGGTTGTGAAAGAGTTGGGCACGACCTAGTGACTAAACAACACTCATCTTATATAGATACGAAACTAAAGAAATAGAAGACAATATTTTTCCTTGCGATGAGTAGTCCCATTTAAAAAATTTTGCTTGTGTTCCCCTTACCTGAGGAGACATCTCCAATAAAATATTACCAAGGCCAATGTCAAAGAGTTTACTGCTTATATTTTCTTCGAGAAGTTTTATGGTTTCAGTTTGATTGTTTAGTAACATATTGGTTAGACTCAATGTGTTTGGGGTTTTTTTTTGTTGTTGTTGTAGTTGATTTTTAATCTCATAGTGTTGTGGTTGAAAAAGATTCTTGATATGATTTCAGTTTTCTTAAGTTTACTGACTTTTTGTATTCCATCATGTGTCTATCATGTCACAGTATTCCATTTGCACTTGAAAAGAATGAATATTCTGCTTTGGGATGAAATATTCTATATTATATAGAATGTTCATTTGGTCTAATAAATTTCCAAAGGCCATTGTTTACTTACTGAGTTTCTCTCTGAATGCCTTGTCCATTGATGTACATGGGGTGTTAAAGTCCCCTACTATCATTGTGCGACTGTTAATCTCTCCCTTTATGTCTGTTAATGTTTGCTTCCTTTAGGTGCCTGTATCTTTTAAAAAGAATATCTTAAAATATTATTATAACATCTGAGGAAATTAACAAAAGTTATTTAATATCATTCATATAATATTCATTTCTAAGTTTTCCAACTAACACATTTTTTTTTCCAAACTAAGCTTTGATCAGATTCATGCATTATATTTGGTGGTTACACTTAAAATTTTTCTCATATTCTAAACTAATCCCCCCTATTTTCTTATTAGCTTGACTTTTTTGAAGAGAGGGAGAGAGAGGTGATGTCAGGCTAGATAACTTATAGAATGTTCCCATTATGGAATATGATATTTACTTTTGAGGAAGCCTAGGTGGCAGGGCTTCCCAGGTGGCGCTAGTGAAAAAAAAAAAAAAAAAAAAAAGACCTCGCCTGTCAATGCTGGAGGCAAAAGAGATGCAGGTTGATCCCTGGGTGGGGAAGATCCCCTGGAGAAGGGAATGGCTACCCACTCCAGTATTCTTGCCTGGAGAATCTCATGGACGGAGGAGCCTGGCGGGCTATGGTCCACAGAGTCTCACAGAGTTGAATACAACTGAAGCAACTTAGCGTAGCAGCATGGTTGTCTTATGGAACACTCAGTATTCTTGATTTGCCTGATTACTTCTTACTGTGTCATACAGCTTGTTCTTTTATCTTCTGAAGGCAGTTCTGAAGTCTTAATTGGATTTAAACTAAACTTTTGGTAAAAATATTTGGTTAAAAAGAGATAATGTTGGGGACCTCAAATATATCACTTCAGGAGGTACATAATATCAGGTTGTCCCATTATTAATGGTGGTGAGTTTGATTACTTAGTTAGGGTGATGGCAGACTTATTTCTCCGGTGGTAAGATGTGTCATTTTTAAAAAAATTAACAAGTAATTTGGGGTGACACTTTGACACCGAGCACAAGGACTCATTCTCCAATTAAACCTAGTGGTTTTAATGTCCATTTGCTTGAGGAAATGACGCATGATCCTTTGATGGAGCTACTTTAAACATTTTTAAAAAATTATTTTGCACTGCTTGAAAGTAAGATTCTTGCCCACTGGTGTTCAGAAAAGTAGAGGAGGAGGCTAGGAGATAGTTGGCTCCCAAGAAGAAGTTCAAATATGAGGGAGTCTCCAGAGAATGAGATGGTGGATAGCATCACCATGATTTGATGGACATGAATCTGAGCAAACTCTGGGAGACAGTGAAGGACAAGGGAGCCTGAAGTGCTGCAGTCCATGGGGTCGCAGAGTCAGACACAAGTTAGCAACTGAACAACAACCTGCACCACAAGATACTGATACTTTCTTTTAGGACATGTTGTGGAAAAACTCAGTCACAGAGCACTGAAGGATGCTGAGGGTCAGAAGTTTCATTTCTTCAAAGTTTTTGGAGACTGGCAATTCCTTTAGGAAAGCTCTTCTTTCTCCTTTCCCAACCAATAAGTCTTTGCCCCGTTGTTACTCTTACCAAGGCGCAAAAGAGCCATTTTAGAAAGGAAGGGGTAGGCAACAGAGAGAGAGGCCTTTGTGAACTTTTTGCTTTCAGCAAGCCTACCCTTATTGCTAGTGCTACTTTAACCCTTATTATCTGGTTTTCCTTTTCAGTACTCCATTGTGGAACTGCAGGTAAGTAGAAGTTTCTTTCTTTCTTGCTGTCCTCTGTGGAGAAGGTGGTTGGTGCTAAGCCCCAAAACCAGCAACAACCGTGGGATCTTGGCCCAGAGCCTGAGACTTTGCACCGATTCCACCTGAGCTGTTCCTGTTCTTTTGCCTCTGCCCAGCCCGCCCCTCAACCTCTGTAAATAAGACAGCAACCTCTATAGTGACGAACATCCCTATTCTGATTCCTGCAACTTCTCTGTGCTGTGTCAGTCCAGCAGAGCTTGGTTCGGTACTCCTCTTAGTCTTTGGGATGGCTAATATCACAGACACTCAGCCACTGAACATGACAAGGATACCTGTGAGAAGTGTTAAGAAAGAGGCAATTCCTCACAGTACCCCCTCCATTTTTCCATCAAATTACTTCTCTTTCAGGTATCTTACAGTCAGTCCTTCAGAGTTACCTGTCTTAAGGGACCAAGCATTAGCCTTCTTTGTAAAGAACATCTTACATAAAGCATGTTATCCTGGATAACATTCTGAAACTGGATAACATTTCAAAGAACCTAGTCTAACTATTTGAATCCACCAAGGACCCTTTTCTTCCTGGACGCAGACCACAGGGGTCATGAACAGTGGGTGGGATTCTTTACCCGCTTTTTGCTTCTTTACCTGCTTTCTGCAGTGCAGGGTGGGAATCAAAGAGGCAGGCATGTCATGAGATTTTTTCTTCTTGCGTACAGGATCCAAATAACAATAGGATTGCACAGTGGCTGAACGTGGTGCCCAACCAAGGCATCGTAGACCTGTCCTTCCAGCTAGCACCAGAGGCAACGCTGGGCACCTATAGTGTGGCCGTGGGTGATGGCAAAACGTTTGGCACCTTCAGTGTGGAAGAATATGGTAGGTGGGAGAATTAGTAGGTCAGAGGGTTGGACATGATCTTGTGTAAAAACAAGCAAAGGTCAAGTGAAACTTACTATGGAACTAGGTCAAAGATGGCAGATTTTACTTCCAGTGGAGCCTCATCACCAATCCAATGGACATGAACTTGGGCGAACTCTGGGAGATGATGAGGGACAGGGAAGCCTGGTGTACTGCAGTCCATGGGGTTGCAAAGAGTCAGACACGACTTGGTGACTGAACAACAACAATAATATACACTCACTGTTACACATTAGCATAAGCTAAGTGATACACCCACTAGTGCCATGACAGTTCCCAGGCTGACCATTAGAGATAAGAAAGTGGGCTGTGAACCAGCCTAGAAATCTCCATCTCTTCCCCCAAATAGTTGGATTACTCTTCCCGCTCATTAGCCTATGAAATTTTTGCTGTTGTTTAGTTGCTAAGTCATGTCCAACTATTTGGTGATCCCATGGACTATAGCCCTCCAGGCTCCTCTGTTGGTGGGATTTCCCAGGTAAGAATACTGGAGTGGGTTGCCATTTCTTTCTCCAGGGGATCTTCCTGACCAAGGGGTCAAACCAGCATCTCCTGCATTGGTAGGTGGATTCTTTACTGCTGAGCCAGCAGGGAAGCCCAGCCTATGAAATTACCCAGCCCATACAAACTAACCATCCCATATTTTCATGCCTCTCCCTTTCTGAGATGGCCCACACTCTGTCTGTGGTGTGTGTTTCTCTTTAAATAAATCTAATTCTTACCTTTAAAAAAAAGGGATTATTTATTCATGTTAGTGCTAAATCAGTAACTTTGGGAGGATCTTACCTTAATAATGCACCATTAATTCAATTAGCTGGGCTTCCCTGGTGGCCCTAGTGGTAAAGAATCCTCCTACCAATGCAGGAGTTCCGGGTTCCATCCCTGGATCAGGAAGATCTCCTGAAGTAGGAAATGGTACCCCACTCCAGTTTATTCTTGCCTGGAAAATTCCAAGGACAGAGAAGTCTACAGTCCATGGGGCTGCAAAGAGTTGAATGTGATTGAGCAATTTAATTAGATAATTAATTATCACTGTTTTATACCCCTCTGTTCACTACCTGTGTAGTCAAACTTTCTTCCTCTTCATTTTCCATCTCTCCACTCTTTCCAGTGCTGCCTAAGTTTAAGGTGGAAGTGGTGGAACCTAAACAGTTATCTGTGGCGGAAGACTCTTTCTTAGTAAAAGTTTGTTGTAGGTAAGAATAAAGTTCTGGATCCACTGAGGATGAAAGCTATATTGAGAGATGTTGTGATCGAGTATTATGGGGAGAGGATTGTGGAGGTAGTGGTTAAATCTTGTGATGTTTTATGTGGCTCAGAGTCACAAGTTCCGCAAAAACATACTTCTTTTTAAAAATTGTTTTTTATGTGGACCATTTTTTAAAAAGTCTTTATTGACATCTGTTACAATATTGCTTCTGTTTTATGTTTTGGTTTTTTGGCCATGAGGCATGTGGGATCTTAGTTCCCAGACCAGGGATTGAACCCGCACCCTCTGCATCAGAAGGTGAAGTCTTAACCACTGAACCACCAGGGAAATCCCAGGGACACATTATCTAATTGCATTTTTGTGCTTATTTTCCTCTGCTTTCTCAGCTGGCATTATTGGTTTAGAGCCTACTGTGTGTAGAGCACAGTATTGAATCCCATGGGAAGTAGGAGTAAGGAAAAAGAAAGACACTGCTGTCCTTTGGGTGGCTTTTATTGTGCAATGGCAATACTCTAAAGCTTTAAGTAAAGCGGAGATGTGAATGAGAGCTGGAGAAAGGTGGGACTGTCAGAGCACTTTCTGAGACGGGCATGTGAAAGAAAGGAAAAGTGTTTAGGGGAGGAGGGCCTGGATCACAGGTGGACTTGCCTCACTCTGACTCCTCATGCTTTTCTGGGTTAGGTACACCTATGGAAAGCCCATGCAAGGAGTAGCGCACGTATCGGTGTGTCAAAAGCCATATATTTACCGGTATCTGGATCCAGAACGGGAACATTTACCTGACAGATGCAAGAATGTCTCTGGACAGGTGAGTAAAACAGGATGTAGAAAAGGAAACTTATTCCTATGTCTTAAAGAGTAAGTATGTAGGTACCAATATAGAAAGGTGGTTAAAAACACCCAAAGTAGAAATAATTTCATGTGATTAGTACCCCAGTTCTAAAGAACACAGAAGTCTTTTTACCCCCCAAAGATAAAGCTCTTTTAGAATCTGCCTTGGGATCAAGAGATTAACCTAAACCCTTAGAAGATAACAATTCTTCTATTCTGAAGGTGGTTCTTTCCTCCATCTCATATCTTGGAACTTCCAAGTCATGTATGGGTGGGTGTATGCTTCATGTTGTGGAATACTTTTTCTATTTTAAAGATGGAGAAACTGGGAATTCCCTGGAGGTCCAGTGGTTAGGACTCCATGCTTTCATTGCCAAAGGCCCAGGTTCAATCTCTAGTTGGGGAACTAAGATCTCATAAGCCATGTGGGACAAAAAAAAAAAAATTGAGAAACTGAAGTATAGAGTTAAGAAACTATTTTCTTCTACAGGACATCATGAGTTAGAAGTAGAGATAAGGGTCTTCCCTGGTGGTCCAGTGGTAAGAATCTGCCTTCTGATGCAGAGTATGTGGGTTCAATCCCTGATCAGGGAACTAAAGATTCCACATGCTGCTCAGCAGCTAAGCCTGGGAGCCATAACTATTGAATCCTGCACCACGACTAGAGAGCCCGTGTGCCCTAGAGCCTGTAAACCCAAACAGATAGCCTGTGCGCTGCAATGGAAGATCTCCTGTGTCATACCTAAGACCAATGCAGCCAAGTAAATAAATAAATTAAAAAAGAAGTAGAGATTAGGTTATTCACCCTCTTTCTTCCTCTCTCTCTCTCTCTGATTGCCTCACTAGATTGACAAAACAGGATGCATCTCAACTTCTGTGGCCATGTCTATGTTCAACCTCACTGGGTATTTTTACAGACAAGACATCAATATCATGGCTACTATGGTGGAGGAAGGGACAGGTAAGTGGGATGCTCCTTGGTTCATTAAGAAAAGGGAAAGGAAAAGAATTGTCCAAGAGAGAGACCCTGTATAGTCAAAGCTATGGTTTTTCCAGTAGTCATGTATGGATGTGAGAGTTGGACCATAAACAAGGCTGAGACCCAAAGAATTGATGATTTCAAATGGTGGTGCTGGAGAAGACTCTTAAGAGTCCCTTGGACTGCAAGGAGATCAAACCAGTCGATCCTAAAGGAAATCAACCTTGAATATTCATCGAAAGGACTGATGCTGAAGCTGCAACACTTTTGCCACCTGATTCAAAGAACCAACTCATTGGAAAAGACCCTGATGCTGGGAAAGATTGAAGGCAGGAGGAGAAGGGGGTTGACAGGATGAGATGGTTGGATGGCATCACTTACTCAAATGGACATGAGTTTGAGCAAACTCCCGGCATTAGTGAAGGACAGGGAAGCTTGGCGTGCTGCAGTCTATGGGGTCGCAAAGAGTCGGACATGATTTAGTGACTGAACAACAACAGCAACTCGGAGGACTCAAGACTCGCCTTCATCAGTGCTTAGAAGGGGCTCCGTTCTAAGTTCACAATCAATGGGAAATGTCAGACTTCATCTGCCATCCATTCTCTATTTCCCCAAAAGTTTGGGAAGGAGGCGTTGGTTTAGATCTTTGGTCAGAATGATATTCATCTTCTCACTTCCTGTGGCACCATCCTTTCAGGTAGTCTTATGTTAAACATGAAGATGAGGATGTTAGGTATTTAGATCATCATATATCTGGTTTCCCTCTGTAGGAGTGGAGGCCAACACCACTCAGGATATATACATTTCTTCACAAATGGGATCCATGACCTTCGAAGACACCAATGATTATTATTACCCCAATTTCCCCTTCAGTGGAAAGGTATGTTGAAACTCATCTCTGCTCAGACAGAAAATGCTTAACCACCCTGTCAACTCCTTCCTGAACACATATAAACTTAGCATTTTTCTAAGTACTCTATATGTATTCACTTTAATCTGTACAACAGTCCTGAGTTAGACATTATTGGTCCCATTTTGCAGACAAAAAGGCTGAGACACAGAGAGATTAGTGAGGTTAGGTGATTTTCCCAAGGTTATACAGCTCATAAGTGGTAATTATGGTCAGAGCTAGGCAGCCTGCCTCTAGAGCAACAGTCCCCAACCTTTTTCACACCAGGGACTGCTTTTGTGGAAGATGTGGGGGGGATGGTTTCAGGATGATTCAAGTGCATCACATTTATTGTGCACTTTGTTTCTATTATTAGTACATCAGCTCTACTTCAGATCAGCAGGCATTAGATCCTGGAGGTTGGAGACCCCTGTTCTAGAGTATATGCTTAATTCCTAGCACTGTGTGTCCTTAATCTCACATGAGATGTGCCTTAAATACTAATGTGACTTCAGTGCCCCTCCCAATGCCAGGGGTTCACCTCCTCCTGTGTCAATCTTTGAATTTTAGAGCTGCAAGTTACCTGGTGAGATCATTTAGTCTGAGTTTCTGCATCTAGGCAAGGTTATATCAAACTTCCTGCCACAGAGAGCTACTTATGGCTCCTTAAGCATCGTCTTTAGAGATTTAAAAAAAAAATGGTAGTGTTTTCTCTCTGATTCCTAGCATTCCACCCCTCTCTCTATCGTCTTCACTTCCCAAATAACTGTTGAACATCATACTATTGTACATATTCAGATCTGTTATTCCTTGGTCATCTCTTCTTTAGACCAAGAGTAGATCCAGACTGTCTTAGAGCCTAAGGATTATACAATTTAGGAGTGGAAGGGAATGCTCTGTAGGAAAATGAAAGCAAAAAAATATACAGAGCTTTGGCAGGGGGGGTATGAAAATGAGGGCCCTGATGTTTCCTAAGCCAGGTGGCAAATCTACTTCTTTTTTTGTTCATTCACTTGTTTTTTTAACATTTTATTTTGTAATTGGGGTATAGCTGATTAAAAGTGTTGTGATAATTTCAGGTGAACCGCAGAGGGACTCAGGCATACACACATGTATCCATTCTCCCCCAAAGCCCCTTCCCATCCACTGTCAAGCTGCTTCTGTGTGTTTCTCGGTTCCTCGTAGATCCTCATTTCCAACCCCCTGCATCACATTTACCTTCTTCTGGACTCTTTCCTGAAGTGTCTTCTTAGAATTTTGAACCTACTCCAAACCTGACTCTAATGACCTTCACCCCTCAGATAAGAGTGAAGGGCCACGATGGCTCCCTCCTCCAGTATCATTCAGTGTATCTGGTGATTCGTGGAGAAAATGGAAATGTCAACCAGATCCTGACTACTGACAACAATGGCCTCGCTGCCTTCAATCTAGACACGGCCAATTGGAACGGGAAAAGCATTTCTCTGGAGGTAAGCACTGGGAGTCCCCCTTTCTTGCACAGAAGACCGTCTGAAGGAAAACTTCAGAATTTCCTTGTTTCTCTCTCTGCCCTCCTGGTAAGTCCATCACCCCACTTACTCACCAGTTCTGCCCTCCCCTCGACAGAAAGTTTTTCTTAGACACCACCATTTTAAATTCTGATCAAATAAATGACCCTTCAGATTAAAAAAAAAAAGATTTTTATTTCTATTAATTCATTTTATAACTTAACTGCCTCTCCACCTGGTTCTCTATTTGAAATCAGATTAGGGAGGAAAAAATGGTTTAAAATCATCTTCTTCCTCCTACTCCCCCTTTCCTTCTTCTTATTACTCATAAAAATAGCAAAGAGAATTCTAGATTTTGCACAACTTGGAAGGTTATTTGTACCAGTTATCAATTGCTGCTTTACAAACAACTTCAGGGTAATTCCCTGGCTATCCCGTGGTTAGAATGTGCTTTCACTGCTGAGGGTGACGGGTTCAATCCCTGATCGGGGAACTAAGAAACCAAAAAGAAAAAAAACAAACTATAGAACTTCAGTGTTACACAATAGGAAGTATTTACTGGTCTTGTATCTGGGTAGTCTGATGGCAGTTCTGCCCATCTTCATGGAGTTCCTTAAGTCTGTGGGCCAGTTGACTGTAGGCTTGCACTCCACATGTCTCATGATCCGCTGAGACAGTCCAGGTATACCAATAGTTCAGTGGGTAAAGAGTCCACCTGCAATGCAGAAGACACAGGGGATGTAGGTTCGATCCCTGGGTCGGGAAGATTCCCCTGGAAGAGGATATAGCAACCCACTTCAGTATTCTCGCCTGAAAAATTCCATGGACAGAGAAGCCTGGTGGGCTACAGTCCACAGAGACTCAAAGAGTCGGACACGACTGAGTGACTAAACACGTACCTATTCTCATGGCAATGAAGAGATGCAAAAGCAAAAGACATGCAAGGACTTTTCTGAGCCTCTACTTATCTCACATATTTGAATATCCATTCCCCAAAACAAATCACCTGGTGAGTCCACAGTTAGACCAAAAGGGTCTAAGATTCCTTGGTAGAGGATGATGCTATGGGGAAGGAGGAAGAACTGTAGCCCATAATGCAATCATTCAGCTACACTGCTCAAGCAAATACATACTATTTCTGTTGTGACTAATTTGCCTATTTCTGTACTTTAGGCATCACTCAATCACTCCTTCTTAGAAACGATTATTTTCAGTCTTTTTTTTGTATGTGTGACTGGCCTGTGGGATCTAGTTCCCTGACCGGGGATCAGACCCACGCCCCCTTCACTGGAAGCATGAAATCTTAACCACTGAAACACCAGGGAAGCCTGATATTGATTTATTTATTTTCAGTCTTATTATCCTCTGTATCTAGTTTTCTTATCTCTGAGATTCATTCTTTAATCTCTTAGTCAAACTTGCCTCTCCTTTGCATCAGTGTGTGAAGGTATATCATCCACAATATTCTATTACCTGACAGCTATAATTCAGCCCTTTCTTTACACCCTGACATACCAAAATGTTGCTGCAAGTAGCCACTATTATGGAGTCCTCAAACATTCTTGGTTGGACCTCTAGCGAAATATCTACATGCCACTCTTAGGCAGTACAGATTTGAGAATCACAACAGCCCTACCAGGTTGGTATAGTTGGGGTACATGCCTTTAAAGGTCTTTTTCCCCCCTCTCTCTCTTTCTCAGGGCAGGTTCCAATTGGAAGAAACATATGATCCAAAAAAAGTGCCTGGTTACTACCAAAATGCCTACCTGCACCTGCAGCCCTTCTACAACACGACTCGCAGCTTCCTTGGCATCCGCCGATTGAGTGGCATCTTGGCATGTGGCCAGCCCCAGGAAGTGCTGGTGGATTACTACATCGATCCGGCTGATGCAAAGCCTGACCAAGAAATCACCTTCTCCTACTATGTGAGACTGGGAGATGGGGGGTGGAAGGAAAGGGAATAAGGACAGTGAGTCAGAGCAAGTGAACAGTCTGGACAGAGACATAAGACAGGACTTCCCTGGTGGTCCAGCGGTTAAGCCTGCTCTGCCAATGCAGGGAGTACAGGTTCAGTCCCTGGGTGGGGAACTAAGATCCCACAGGCCGTGCAGTACTGCCAAGAGTTCTTTAGAAAGCTGTAATGCAAGCCATATAGGTAATTTCTAAATCTTTAAAAGCCACATTAAAAAATTAAAAGAATGGGGGAAACTAACTTTTAAAGGAAATTTTATCCAACCCAACATATGGTCATTTCCACATGAAATCAACTAAAAAATCATTAATAAATATTTTACATTTTTTTGTTTCAACCGTGTAGCAAAGTATGCATTAGAAACTCAAAGTATATATTTTATACTTAAAGGAGTTTGGACAAATCACATTTCAAGGGCTCCAGGAATCGTATGTGCCCAGTGGCTACTGTGTTGCTATAGGTATAGAAGATGGTAATAAGGAGATTTTGAACAGGAGCCCAGGGAAATTGTGTGAGGAAATAAAACTAGGAATTAATGAGAAAATGTTGCTGACAAGGGCTGAAAGGGAGCTGGGTGGGAGGGTGGGAGGGAGACTGAGAAGAGGATGGGGACTCAGAATAAATTTCCTTATGTGTTTCATTGGTCAGTGTTTTAAAATAGATAATACAGGGTTAACTTTGATAGCAACTTTGCTGGAGAAATATGATTACAACTTGTAGTCTGAAAGAAATGTATAAAGACAAGCAGTTTGGTGCCTTGCCTGGTGGTCCAGTGGTTAAGAATCTGAGCTTCCACTGCAAGGGGCATGGGTTTGATCCCTGGTCAGGAAAGTAAGATCCTGCATACCCTGCTGTGTGGCCAAAAAAAAAAAAAAAAAAAACCCAAAAAACAAAAAGAAAAACCAAGACTAACAGTTTACTGGTCACCATGAGTCCAATTCCTCAGGAATTCCTCAAGAACTGGACTCACGTGAACCTTGGTTTTGATGGTCCAGAGTTTTTTTTATTCCCTTATCATCTTCTTAAAGTCTTTGAGAGACTTTCTCCCCCTAAATCATTTCAGTGTCTCCATCAATCTAAAACAATCATCCAAATAACAGAATGAGGAGGGGTGGGTGGGAAATAATAAGGCTGAATTATAATACTTATAATACATGTACTGAGTTTAGGACAGAAGTGTGGGAGGCTTACGAGAAAAGTGGAATTGGAGCAGATCAGTGCGGACTTGACTGGAGCCTGAGGAGCTGGCCTACTTAGAAACCATTGCACTGAGTTCATTTTCAGGGGAAAGTGAACAGGAAGGGAGAGTTAAAAAGAGATTTCTTGCCAGAGAGTCAAATGTCAGAGGACTCAAGACAGTTCAAGATGTATTCATTTCCACTGAATTCTTTAAAAAAAATTTTTATTTATGTATAGTTGATCTACAATGCTGTGTTACTTTCATGATTCAATTATACACACACACATATGTATATATATTCTTTTTCAGATTCTTTTCCCGTAGAGGTTATTACAGAGTATTGAGTAGAGTTCCCTATGCTATACAGTAGGTCCCTGTTGGTTATTTATTTTATATATAGTAGTGTGTCTATATTAATCCCAAATTCCCAATTTATCCCTACCTCCCCTTTAACTTCCACTGAATTTTGAATTGAGTGATAATTTTTTTAAAGTTGTAAAAACAGAAACAGACTCACAGATATAGGGAACAGACTTGTGGTTGCCAAGAAGGAAGAGACTTGTGAGGGATAGATCAGTTGTTTGGGATTAGCAGATCCAAACTATTATATATAGAATGGATAAACAACGAGGTCCTATTGTATAGCACAGGGAACTATATCCAATCTCCTGGGATAAACCATAATGGAAAAGAATATTAAAAAGAAATGTATACATGTGTATAACTGAGTCACTCGGCTGTCCAGCAGAGATTGGCATGACATTATAAATCAACTATACTTCAGTAGAAAAAAATGTTTTTTAAAAAAGGTTGTTAGGATGGATTTTAGTGGACATTATGTTACAAGGATCATAAAAGAATAAAACCTAGAGATCTTCAAGAAATGGTGTCAGCTATCTATTGTGAAGAATGGTTTCTGCTTTGTCTGGTTCCAAAGCCATGGTGGCCTGTGTCTCCTCCCACCCACCCCCTGATTCTTTGCAGACCCTCAACTGGAGGAAGAGTCATCAGGACTCTGGGTACCATTCAATATTTGACAAACTGAAGGATGCTCCATTAAGTACTTACCTGGACTCCTGAACTATGAAAGAAGCCTCTCCTTATAGAGAGATGTAAGGATTGGGCCAAGGCTAAACTCCTCTAACTTCTATGTTGTTGATGATTTTTATTTTTCTCTTCTTTAGTTAATAGGGAAAGGAAATTTGGAGATGGAGGGGCAGAAACACTTGAAGTCTAGGATGAAAGGTGAGTGTTTGTGAATCTCTTGGGAGACTTAAACTTTAAACTGCCAGTTGAATTGGCTTATAATGCTTTTCAGATCTCCTTTGTGGTAGTTTCCTTCTACTTTTTTGTATATTCATCCTATTAATTTTTGAGAGTTTGATACTGAAACTCCAACTGAAAATCTTCATTTATCTACTTAAAAATAATTGTAATGTATAGTGGAACTCTATGTAACTTTGTTCTGTGTTTTCCAAGTCTCCTGTAAGTTTACATTACATTTGTAATGTAAAATTGTTTTTACGTTAATTCAACAAACAAAAAAGAAAGAAAGAAAAAAGAAGAGAGACAAGAAAAAACTTGAAACTTCTAGGAAACAGTTCTTATACTAGAAGCAAGAGCAGGAGTAGCAAGAACAGAACAATAACCACAGATCAGAAAAATGAGAAACAACTCGCCCGTGGTTGGCTCCGGGAGACGTGCAGACACAGGGCTGGACGTCACTGGTGGGTGAGTGTGTACTCTTGTGCCTGAATATCCCCTCTTCTCTTTCAGGACTGAAAGGCTCCTTCTCTCTCCCACTGACCTTCAACTCCAGACTAGCTCCTGATCCTTCCCTGGTGGTCTATGCTATTTTTCCCAATGGCGGTGTCATAGCGGACAAAATCCAGTTCTCAGTGGAGATGTGCTTTGACAATCAGGTAAAATGGCAGTTAAGGCGGGTGAAGGAAGGTCTGGGGCGAGAGAGGGAGCTTGTGTATCCTGGGGGTGGAGGGAGATAAGGCAGGGCCACTGGGGAAGGCAGCGGGTAATGTTGAAGCTGGATGTCATGTTCTGTATCTTTAGCTTGGTTTGTTGAACAGTCTCTCCTTCTTTTAAAAGGTCATGCTGGGAAGTCACATGTCCTGTAGACCTATTCCATAAATTCTCTTTCTACTTTCCATCTTTTAAACTTTCTGTATTATTCTACCATGCTGCTTACTTTTTCCAACTGTATCACAAAACACTGCTTCTAAAGGGCAAGACTTTACAAAGAAAAATCAGTATAAAAGTGAAGGACTTGGGGGGAATTCCCTGGCAGTCCAGCAGTTGAGACCTCATCTTCCAATGCTGGGGGTTTGGGTTCAATCCCTGGTCAAGGAGTTAAGATCACACATTCTTTATAGCCAAAAAAACCCAAAATATTAAGCAGAAGCAATATTGTAACAAATTCAATAAAGACTTTAAAAATGATCCACATCAAAAAAAGAAAAAAAATGACAAAGCGACTCTAAAAAAAAAAGTGAAGGAGTGGGCTAGGGACCGCACTTAGGGCATATGGCTGATGGCTGTTTCTCCTCCTCTCCAGCCTGATCTGATCCCCATGTTGTCCTTTTCTCTTCCCCAGGTTTCCCTTGGCTTCTCACCTTCCCAGCAGCTTCCAGGAGCAGATGTGGACCTACAGCTGCGGGCAGCCCCTGGGTCCCTGTGTGCAGTCCGGGCTGTGGATGAGAGTGTCTTGCTGCTTAGACCAGAGAGCGAACTGAGCAATAGTTCGGTGAGTGGCCTGCTGACATGGCAAGAGGGGGTCGACAGAGAAGACAGACCGGCTGCATCAGGATAAGAGATGGTTTCCAGGGAGCAGGAAAGAGAGTCTCAGGGAAACAGTGCATCACACAAGGTGGAGGCAAAGCTGGTATGGACATGAAGGTAGAAATGATGATATGGGAAATTCCTGGAAATCCAGTGTTTAGGACTCAGGGCTTTCACTGCTAGGTCCCAGGTTCAATCCCTGGTCAGGGAACTAAGATCCTGCAAGCTGCTTGGCATGCCCCAGCCCCTGAGAAACACGATATGAGAAAGGCGTGGTTAATATGATCATAGGGATCAGTAAAGATGAAATAGGAGATAAGGATCAGATTATGAGAAAAGATGAACTAGAGGAAGGGGTTTAGGATGGAAGAAATTCTGGAGTAATGAGGACAAAGAATACAAGGACAGTAAACTGTGCCCACAGAATCTGAGAGAAGTGATTTCACTGTGTCAATATTTCATTTGCTTAAGAAAAAAAGATTAATTTCCTTTCCTGTCTTTTCTCAGGTCTATAGGATGTTCCCACTCTGGTACAGTCACTACCCCTATCAGGTGGCTGAATATGATGAGTGTCCAGGGTTTGACCGATGGAACTTTCCGCGGCCCCTCATTGAGCTAGTACCTGAGGAGCGTTGGAACAATCGTTTTGTCATGTGGAGGCCTTGGAGCTCTGAAGAAACAGACCTTTTCAGTCTTTTCCAGGTGGATGTTCTTACCCATTCTGTTCTCATAGAAACAATGGTGGTGGGTGGGGGAAAGGAAAGTCCCTATTGACAAAAGCATGTGGGCTCAGGTGGGCACTGACAGGGGCAAAATCTTGAAAGAAACTCCTGGTGGGCAAGGAGCCTCTCTTGGTTCTTATGCTTGAAGAAGTTTCCCACATGTGAGGCCATACACCTGTCCTCTCTCTGGGGTCTGCAAACATTGACTTCCATGGGATCCATACAGAAGGAAACACACACACACACACACATACACACAAAGAAAGGTAGACCAGAAGTCTCCTACTATTATGAAAGATTTTGCATTTATTTTATTAGCAAAGGTTTGGGATGCTTTGGCCCATGTCTGGCCATTGGGTCTCTGAGGTCAGGAAGCAGGTCTTGTTCATCCTTTGTGTTCTCTCTAATACTTTATCCTTCAGTATATTTTTGAGCCTGATACACTCAATATATTTTTATTGAATTAATCAAGCTGATATGGTCTCTGCCCTCAGAAAATTCATTTCAAATCAAATAATAAGGATACAGTGGCTAATATTCAGGAGAAGTATTAAACATATCAAACAATGAAGTAAGTGGAATACTACTATTTAGCCAAAAAAAAGAAGGGAATCTTGTCACTTGCAACAACCTGGGTGGACCATGAGGGCCTTATGCTAAGTGAAATAAGTCAGATGGAGAAAGACAAACATTGTATGATCTCACTTATATGTGGAATTTAAAAACAACAGTTATTTAGTTGCTCAGTCATGTCCAACTCTTTTATGACCCCATGGATTGCAGCCCACCAGGCTCTTCTGTCATGGGATTTCCCAGGCAAGAATGCTAAAGTGGGGTGCCATTTCCATCTCCAGGGTATCTTCCTGACCCAGGAATCAAACTCAAGGCTCCTGCCTTGCAGGTGGATTCTTTACCTCTGAGCCCCTGGGGAAGCCCAATGATATTGTGTAGCATACTTGAAAGTTGCTAAGAGAATAGATCTTAAAAGTCCTCATCACAAGTAAATAATTTTTTGTAATTATATATGGTGATGGATGTTAATTAGACTTATTGTGATGATCATTCTGCAAAAACGTATGCATATGTGTATATATACATATGCATAATACATACATATATATGTATATAAATACAATGAAATAAGTTTCATTGTGAGACTTTCATGCTGGCTGGAGTAGAAGTGAACCAGTCTTGGTGGTTGAGTATGGGTCTCACAATTAATAGGCAAAGAATGTGTTGGTTCAACCCTTTGAGGGTGAAATTTCTAGGCAGTAGCCCTTGTAGTAAGGGAGAGGACCCCCTCTAACACTTCATTCTCTGGTCCCTTTGGTGCCTATCAGAACGTGGGCCTGAAAATACTGTCCAATGCCAAAATCAAGAGGCCAATAGATTGCGGTCACCAGAATTTAGAACACAGCTTGATGAAGGCTGGAGGTAAGCTGCCTCTGATTCACTGAAATATTTAGAATCACAGAACTCTGAGAGCTCCCTCTTTGCCTCCTCTTCTTGCCCTGAGCCTCTAGCCAGGATGATAATGGATTGTGGGTTATAGATGCAGGTAGTTTCCCCAAGGATTTCACTCTCTGTGGGGATGGCTTTTGAAGCCTGAAGTTCTTATCTATTCATTCTTTGACCAAACATCCCCACCTGTCACTTTCCCCAATAGCCTTGTGACCAGTCAGTTCCTCAGCGGTCCTTCCTCCTCATCTATGATTTGCATGTTCTCTGCTTCCCTCTGAATGTCTTGCTAGTAGTCCCTCTACTTTGACTTATCCTGTGACATAAGTCTTCTGCTTTTTCCCTTATTCCTTAGAGACGAATGATATTCGTACAACGGCTTTCAAGCCAACTCCATTAGTTCAGCCAGAAGATTCTCAGGTTCGCCAGTACTTCCCAGAGACTTGGCTGTGGGATCTGTTTCCTGTTGGGTAAGTGATACCTCAAAGGTATAACAAGATTATATATACAGTGTGGAGTCAGGAGGGAACCCAGACTCAGATAATTTTTTAAAATTAATTAATTTGACTGTACTGGGTCTTAGTTGTGGCATGTGGGCCCTTTAGTTGCAACATGTGGGATCTAGTTCCTTGACCAGGAATCAAACCCAGTCCACCTGCATTGCGAGCTAGATTCTTAGCCACTGAACCACCAGGGAAATCCCAGACTCAAATAATTTCTAATGAACCTAAGTTTCTTTTTTTTTTTTTTTTTTGAACCTAAGTTTCAAGCCAGAGAATAGCAAGGAAAGATAAGAAAACCTTCTTAAATGAACAATGCAAAGAAATGGAGGAAAGCAATAGAATGGGAAAGACTAGAGATCTCCTCAAGAAAATTAGAGATACCAAGGGAACATTTCATGCAAAGATGGGCTCAATAAAGGACAGAAAGAGCGAGGACCTAACAGAAGCAGAAGAGCTTAAGCAGAGGTGGCAAGAATACACAGAAGTCTCAAGCCAAGAAGGTTTAATGGAAATATGAGAATGTTTTTCTTTCCCTGGTTTCTTAAACAATAGTATACAATCATTCAAAACAAATCCACACATCTTCACATTTGCACAGTGCAGACAGGGCAGGGCCACACCAACAGAAAGGCACATCTTGATGTTAGTTTAGTTTGTGTTCACTCCTTTCCTGCTTGTTCTGACAAACCATAAGGATGCGTATTCTCACAGATTCGGAGGGCACTGGGCTGTCTTACAGATATGTTTACACACATACTGCCTCCCCCAATCCTCAGACACACACTTTTCCCATACTTGTACAGCCTTACTTGAAGACTCACACTCTGAGATTCACTTAGGCCTCCAGTCCAGTTGCTTTCCCCTCACCCCCATGCACAAGAGCAACAAAATAGTCACTTCTGCAGGCGAATTTATAGGTGAATTCTTGCGTCCTCACAGCTACTCGGGGGAGGAGTCTGTCCACATCACGATTCCTGACACCATCACCACGTGGAAGGCCATGACTTTTTGCACCTCCCAGTCCAAGGGTTTCGGCCTCTCACCCACTGTTGGAGTGACTGCCTTCAAGCCGTTCTTTGTTGATCTGACGCTCCCATACTCAGTGGTTCGAGGTGAATCCTTCCGTCTGACTGCCACCATCTTCAATTACCTGAAGAAGTGCATCAGGGTAAGAGCTGGGGATGTAGGAAGCAGGTATCAAGCCCCTACACTAGAGGCATATGCATCTCCCCAGAGAAAAAGATGAGACATCAGTGTCTTGGCCCTCCCGTCTTCCCGACCTTCTGTGCATTGTCTGCTTTACTCATATCCTTTATTATTTTTTAAAACTTATTTTAGTTAATTGATTTATTGTGGCTGTGCTGGGTCTTTGTTCCCACTTGGGCTCTCTCTGGGAGGCTTTCTCTAGTTGCAGTGAGTGGGGGCTACTCTTCACTGTGGTGCGCGAGCTGCTCATTGTGGTGGCCTCTCTCGTTTCGGAGCACAGGCTCCATGCGGGTTTTAGTAGTTGCAGCATGCGGGCTCAGTGGGTGTGGCCCCCGGGCTCTAGAGCACAGGTTTTTGGTACATGAGCTTAGTGGCCCCTTGGCACGTGGGATCTCCTCAGACTAGCGATCGAATCTGTATCTGTTGCATTGGCAGGTGGATTCTTAACTGCTGGACCACCAGGGAAGTCCTACTCACATCCTTTATCTTTCAAATATCCTCTTCAGGTTCAGACTAACCTGGCTAAGTCAGAGGAGTACCGGGTAGAATCGCAGACAGGCCCTCAGGCCTCCACCTGTCTGTGTGCTGACGAAGCAAAATCCTATCACTGGAACATCACGGCTGTCAAACTGGGTAAGAGCCGGACGTGGCCGGTAGGCAAGGAGAGCATAGAGGTTAGGAATGCTGTCCTTTCCTCTACTACATTTGCTTTCTTTTCTCCTTCCTCTTCTGTATATTTGCCTCTATTTTTCGCCCTCTTAAGTCTAGGTTATAAATAAATGAGCAAATATTCTTTGATAGACGACTCCAAATTATCCACATCGGACTATTTCAAGTGTGAAAGGGTGAGCTTTTAAAATGTACACAAAGGACTTCCCTGGTGGTCCAGTGGGTAAGGCTCCACACTCCCAGTGACCAAGTTCAATCCCTGGTCCGGGAACTAGATCGCACATGCTGCAGCTAAGAGTTCACAGGTCACAACTAAAAAAATATCCCGTGTGTCCCGCCTGTCACAATGAAGAAGATCAAAGATCACAGGTGCAGCAACTAAGACCCAGTGCAACCAAATAAATAAATATTTAAAAAAATATATTTATGGCAGGACAAGGAATATAGTTTCATGTTACTAGTCAGACACTAACTATGGGCCAGGCATTATCCTAATTGTGTTACATGAATTAACTCATTTAATCATCACAATATGGGCTTTCCTCACGGTGCAATGGTAAAGAATCCACCTGCCAGTGCAGGAGACACAAGAGACCCAAGTTCTATCCCTGGGTTGGGAAGATCCCCTGGAGAAGGAAATGGCAACCCACTCTAGTATTCTTGCCTGAAAAATTCCATGGACAGAGGAGCCTGGTGGACTATAGTCCATGGGATCCCAAAGAGTTGACTGGTCGCATGCACATGTGGACACACACACCCCGACACCCACACCCCCCCCCACACACAATCATCACAATAATCCTTTCAGATGTCATTTGCTCTCAGATTAAATCCTTGCAACTCAAACTGTAATATTTGGATGAATTAGTGATCTACTGCTGCTTAACAAAGTACCCTAAAATTTAGCAGCCTCAAAGAATATTTATTACCACAGTTTCTGTAGGTCAGTGATTGGTATGGTTTAGCTGGGTGCCTCTTGCTCAATGCCTCTCATGAAGTTCAGCCAGGGCTGTGTTCTCCTCCAAAGATTTGCCCAGGAGAGAACTTATGTCTACGGTCATTCAAGAGCCTCTGATCCTCGTGGGCTGTTAGAGTGGAGGCTGCAGTTCTCGGCCTCAGGTGTTGGTTGGTGCCTCCCTCTGTTTCCTAACCCATGACTCTTCCCACCAGACTGCCTCCTGACATGACAACTGGCTTCCTCCTCAGTGAGTGTCTCAATGGGAAAAGGGAACCCAAGACAGAGCTACAGTCTTTTTTTGGCTGTGCTAGATCTTCATTGCAGCTTGCGGACTAAGTTGCTCTGCAGCATGTGGGAACTGAGTTCTCCAACCAGGGATCGAGCCCACATCTCCTGCACTGGAAGGTGGATTCACAACCACCAGATCGCCAAGGAAGTCCCTGCGGTCTTTTTTAAATCAGTCTCAGAAGTGACATCTCAGTGCTTCTGCTCTATCCTCTTCTTTAGAAGCAAATCACTAAACCTAGCCCACAAGCAAGGGGACTAGATGACACAGGAGTGTAAATATCAAGATACAGGAGTTGTCAGGGCCCCTTTGAGACCACCTACCACACTAGACCAGCATCAGTGACTCCTGGAAGCTTGTTGGAACTGCAGACTGTGGGCCCCACCCCAGATCCACTGACGCAGAGCTCTTATTGTAACAAGCCAGAGCCTCAGGCGACTGGCATGCATCAAGTTTAAGAAGCAACAGTCTAGTGGGGAAGAGACCTCATTGGTACCTGTGCTAATGGGGCCAATATCTTCCTTTCCCCCCTTCTCTTCTCAGGCCATGTAAACTTCACTATCAGCACGAAGATTCTGGACAGCAATGAACTCTGTGGGGGCCAGAAGGCATTTGTTCCCCTAAAGGGTGGGAGTGACACACTCATCAAACCAGTTCTGGTCAAGGTGAGTTTTCCGGAGGTCTAGCTTCGGAGGCAAAGGCAGCTACCAAGGGAGGGATGTTCAGCGTGTGTCCGACCGCATCAGTGAGTCTGTTGCAGTATTCTAAGTCCAGCTGTCATTAGGTAGCTCACCTTTATCCTTCCCTGAGCCATTTCTGCTCTTAAATACTTGCTAAACCCATACCAATGGCCTATGAAAGTGTCTAATACAGCACCTGTCCTTTTTTTTTTTTTTAAAGAAAGAAATGGAAAATTTTATTCAAGCCAGATTTGAGAATTATACCCTGGGAAGAGCTTCTCAGAAAGCCCTGAGAACTGTCCCGCACTTTGGAAGTGAAGGCACAGTTGCATGAGTTTTCTTTGAGACAGAAGACTATATATCAAATGATACATTATTGACAATTTACATAATCTGGATATAAGGGTCATCATAGTGGCTCCTGTGACCCCTTATAAGATTAAGAAGGAATGTTATCTTTTTTAAAAAAATTGGAGTATAATTGCTTTATAACGTTGCGTTAGTTTCTGCTGTAAGGCAACAGGAATCAGCTGTGTGTATACATACATCCCCTCCCTCCTACTCCTCCCTCCCACCCCTCTGATACCTGGTACTTTGGAGACACTCAATGAATGTTTGTTTCTCTATGAAAATCCCTGATGTCTGCATTAGCTGTGTTGTGTCACCTTGAATTCCATTGTCCATCCTGTCTCCTAGAAGTGTCCCAAACTTGTCTTTAGCTCCAGCCCAGAAAGAGTCTTACTGAGAGGCCCCTCCCTGGGTTGAAAAGGAGTCCTTCTGAAAGTCAAAGAGAAGCTCTATTCTCTCCAGTTGTGAGTGAAGCCCTCGGGGCACAAGCAGGGCCTCTTCTTCCCATTTCCCTTCCCTTTCCTATCCCTCCAGGGCCACCTGCCCTGATACTCCTCTGGTTGTTCTCACCCATCCTTGTCTCTTTTCCCGTCAGCCGGAAGGAGTCCTTGTGGAGAAGACACACAGCTCACTGCTGTGCCCGAAAGGTGGGTGAACATAGACAGGGGTTGATATGAGATTTCCCTTAGCAACAGATTTTCTTAGGCAAAAGGAGGAATCTACAGGACAAGAGAAAAATAGGAGAGTCTAGGGGTACCATTCCCAGGGGAACCAACTGGCAGAGAGGCAGGAAAAGAAGAGAAATCGTACAGCACAGTATGGTGCTGGCTGGAATTTATTTTTAGCAAAGACCGCTATGAATAGTAATAAAAAAAAAAAATCTACCTCCAACCCACAGAAAGCAGTGGTTACAGGAAACCCTGGGTGATGGCAAGTTTTTTCTATGGTTTGGGCTCAAGAAGCCCCACTACTTCCACCTTTCTCGTGTTTTACCCTTTCTCTGCCCCTCACAGGAAAAGTGGCTTCAGAATCCATCTCCCTGGAGGTCCCTCAGGATGTTGTTCCTGATTCAGCCAAGGCTTATGTCACTGTTCTGGGTAAGCAACCAGAGATTCTTGGCTCAAAAAGGAAAAAGTGGGGCCAGCAGCTATCAAGGTGTGGTGTGAGTTGAAGCCTATGGATCCATGTGAAGGAAGGTGTGGTAGACTAGAAGAGACAAAGGAAGAAGAGCTTATTTTACAAACTGGTCACATACAGCCTATGCAGTACGGATGGGATTATATAGACATATACCTGGTTAAAAACAGAAATGAGGGACTTCCCCAGTGGTCCAGTGGTTAAGACAACATGCATCCACTGCAGGGGGCCTGGGTTTGATCCCTGGCCAGGGAACTAAGATCCCACATGCCACAAGCCAGGACCCAAAAAATAGAGAAACAAAGACAAAAAACAGAAAAGAGACTGGGCAAGAGGAAGTTAAAACTCATTAAGTTTTATATGTATTTAGGTTTAGGTCTATAAATTGGGTAGAAGGGAGACAAAATGTTTGTGGTAGACATTTAAAATTAGAACTTTATCCATTTGAATATAATTTTGGAAAGATTCAACCATGTTTAAAAGGATATTGCCACTTCTTTGGGCAAGGAGAGGGAGCAAGTAGGAAAACATGAGCTTGAACATTGTAAAATTGTATCAAACTGGTTTAGGATCTCCATTATTAAATGGATCTCCATTTAATAGCCATGTGACTTTGGATAAGTTAGTGAATGATTTTGGTCCCTCTTTTCCCTTATGTAAGACAGGGATAATAACCTACCTCTCAGGATTGGTGTAAAGAATAAGTATAACATAATATAAAGTTCCCAGCACAGTATCTAGCACATAGTAGAAGGCTGTGTGTGTTATTCTTTCTTTACTCTTACCCCCTACCCAGATCCCTTCCAGGTTAAAATGTCCGTTTTGTCTGTGTTTGATTCTGGTATAGCACTCACCTTCCTGAATTATAACTCACTATCTTTCTGTGTCTTCCACACTGCATCGAGGACTCCTTGAGGATAAGAGCCATGTCTATTTATTTACTTAAAATTTTTTATTATTTATTTTTTGGCTGCCCTGGGTCCTTCTTCCTGCACGAGCTTTCTCTTACTCTCTAGCTGTAGCGCACAGGCTTCTCAGTGTGGTGGATTCTCTTGTTGCGGAACGCGGGCTCTAGGGTGCCCGGCTTCAGTAGTTGTGGTGCATGGGTTTAGTGGCCCCAAGGCATGTGGAATCTTCCCAGATCAGGGGGATCAATTCCCTACATTGGGAGGTGGATTCTTTTTTTTTTTTTTAATTGGAGGATAATTGCTTTACAACATTGTGTTGGTTTCTGCCATACAACAGTGTCAATCAGTCATAACTAGACATAGGTCCCCTCCCTCTTAAACCTCCCTCCCACCTCCTTCCCCATCCTACCGCTCTAGATTGTCAGAGCACCTGCTTGAGCTCCCTGTGTTATAAATCAACTTCCCACTAGCTCTCTATTTTACATATGGTAATATATATGTTTCAATGGCAGGAGGATTCTTAACCACTGGACCACCAGGGAAGTCCCAAGGGCCATGTCTTTTTCATTTTTGTTCTTAGAGCAGTTCTTGCAGTTGACATTCAGGACATATTTATACATTCAAATTGAGCTCAATGACTAAAATGAAGATGTTCATGAATCACTTACATCAGGCTTCCTGGCTTGTGAAGTATATGGAGGAGTCAGGAAATTTAATGTGGAAAAGCGTGCCAGGAGGGTGTGTGTGTCTGAGTGAGACGTGGTGATTTGAAGGGTGATGTAGTTATATGCAATGGAGGCAGGTTTTGTTACATCTCTCATCAGCGTTTTAAAGCCTTGCACTCCTTCAGGTGGCCTATGTACCTGTCTGTGTATTCCAGTACCTTGTACAAAGCTAATATTATAGTACTATGTTATAATTGCTTATAATAAATTAGAATAGTGACATAGGGACTTCCCTGGTGGTCCAACAGCCAAGACTCAGAGCTCCCAATGTAGGGGACCCAAGTTTGGTCCCTGGTCAGGGAACTAGATCCCACATGCTGTAAGTAAAAGTTCACATGCTGCAACTAAAGATCCTGAATGCTGCAACTGAGACCCAGAGCAGAAAAATAAATAAGTAAATATTAATATTAAAAAAAAAAAAAGAATTGTGGGACTTCCCTGGTGGTCCAGTGGGTAAGAATCCACCTTCAAAGCAGGGAAAGTGAAACGTGAAAGTAAAAGTTGCTCAGTCATGTGTGACCCCATGGACTATACAGTCAGGCCAGAATACTGGAGTGGGTAGCCTTTCCCTTCTCCAGGGTATCTTCCCAACCCAGGAATGGAACCCAGGTCTCCTGCATTGTAGGCAGATTCTTTACCAGTTGAGCCATAAGGAAAGCCCAAAAATACTGGAGTGGGTAGCCTCCCCTTCTCCAGGGGATCTTCCTGACCCAGGAATCGAACCGGGGTCTCCTGCATGCAGGCAGATTCTTTACCAACTGAGCTATCAGGGAATGTGGGTTCAATCCCTGGTCAGGGAACTAAAATCCCACATGTCTCTGGGCAACTAAGCCCACATGCCACAACCAAAGCATAGCAAAAAAAAAGAAAGGAAACCAAAAAAAAGCCAAAACAAAAGAATTGCAGTGTATTGTAATTGCTTGCCCCACTGACTATGGACTCTTTGAGGTGGAGACTGTTGTCCCTGGGGTCACAGAGTAAGGACTCACAAAATGGTAAATAATATGTGTTCACTGGGGTGCTTCTCAAGTGGTGCTAGTGGTAAAGAACCCGCCTGCCAGGGCTGGAGACATAAGAGATGTGGGGTCCATCCATGGGTAGGGAAGATCCCCTAGAGGAGGGCATGGCAACCCACTGCAGTATTCTTGCCTGGAAAAATCCCATGAACAGAGGAGCCTGGTGGGCTACAGTCGATGGGTTCTCAAAGAGTCAGACACAACTGAAGCGACTTGGCACACACATATTAGTTGAATGATAACTCTTCAGGGTTCCTGCTTCTCCCACCACCTTCTCTCCCTCTCCTTTTGGACCCCAGGAGACATCATGGGCACAGCCCTGCAGAACCTGGACAAGCTGGTGCAGATGCCAACTGGCTGTGGGGAGCAGAACATGGTCATCTTCGCACCTATCATTTACGTCCTGCAGTACCTGGAGAAGACAGAGCTGCTGACGGAGGAAATCTGGTCTCGAGCGGTGGGCTTCCTGAAGCTGGGTGAGTTGGCTCACCCTTTCTTCTTGGACACTTGCTTTGGGGCCTATGGTTGGGTTATTAAGACACAGGGAAGTTCCGTGTCTGAAGTGTCCCTCATCCTTGCAAGCCATGGGAGTGTTTTTTGAAGTTGTCGCTGTCCTCTAAAACCACATCTGGCTTCCCAGGGTACCAGAGGGAACTGATGTACAAACACAGTAACGGCTCCTACAGCGCCTTTGGGGAGCAAGATGGAAATGGAAACACATGGTAATGTTGCCCAATTCCCAGTGAGTTCTGCTCCCCAGAGCATAATTCCAGAACCCTCTGGAATTATTCCTCTACCCTCCCCTTCATCCCATTCTTGCTTTCTATCCTCTACCACTTAAAACATATTTTTAAAATAATTTTTTTTTAAATTTATGGCTGTGTTGGGTTTTTGTTGCTCTGTGGGCTTTCTCTAGTTTCGGTGTGTGGGGTTTCTCTTGTTGTGGTGTGTGGGTTTCTCTTGTGAAGCACAGGCTCTAGGTGTGGGCTCAGCAGTTGTGGTACGTGGGCCTTAGTTGCACTGTGGCATGTGGAATCTTCCCGGACCAGGGATGGAACCCGTGTCCCTGCATTGGCAGGTGGATCCTTATTTGCTGTGCCACCAGGGAAGTCCTCCTCTACCACTTTAATACTATTTATTTCAGCCTTGTGTATGGTCAAACTCCTTACCTTTCTCCCTGACCTTGCACCTACCAGTTCTTGTCCCCATGAAGGCCAAGTAAGGCCTCCCTTTTCCAGGCTTCCTATGGCATTATGTTTCCTCAACTCCTCTTCTGGAACCACACACCAGAACAAACTGTGGAACTATCGCACACCCTGGAAGAGGAAATGGCAACTCACTCCAGTATTCTTGCCTGGAGAATCCCACAGACAGTGGAGGCTGGTGGGCTATAGTCCATGGGTGGCAAAGAGTCGGACACAACTGAAGTGACTTAACACATTGAACCCTCACCTAGAAATCTGCCTTAATGTAGATTTCCCTCTATACCCATATAGGCTGACAGCCTTTGTCACCAAATGCTTTGGCCAGGCTCGGCAATTCACCTTCATTGACGACAAGAACATCCAAGATGCTCTTGAGTGGATGGCAGGAAACCAGCTCTCCAGTGGCTGCTACGACAACGTGGGACGGCTCCTTCACACAGCTATGAAGGTGCGGCCCTGCCCAGGGGCCTGGAGTCCCTGAGAAGAACTTGACCTCTGATTGCACAGAATCAAGAGAGTGCTGGCCCTGGGTTTGGTTCTTTAGGTCTCTGGCCTGGCTAAGGGGTGACCTTGGTCAATATTCTTAGCCAGTCTGAGCCTGAGCTTCCATGTCTGTAAAATGAGAATATGTACTAGGACATGGTTCTCAAAGTGCAGTCCCCAGGTTCAGCAGCACCTGAGAACTTGTTTGAAATGTTAATTCCAGCTCTCACCCCCAGACCTAGTCAGAGGAACTCTGGGGGGTGTGGGTCAGCATTTGTATTTTAACGTAGCCCTCTGGGTGATTCAAATACTTGCTGAAGTTTGAGGACCATTGGACTAGAAGGTCTCTGAGCATTTTACTAACTCCCTAGGTTTGAAGCAAAGCCATTTGCTCTGGTGGGGATTCCTAAACAGCGCAGTGCCTTTTTTTTTTTTTCCTTTTAAAAATAACTTTGCTATTTAAAAAAAGCAATTATTTGTTTATTTTGGCTGGGCTTGATTTTTGCTGTAGCACAGGCTCAGTAGTCGCTATGCACAGGCTTAGTTGCCCCAGGGTATGTGGGATCTTAGTTACCCAAGCAGGGATCAAACTCACATCCACTGCATTGGAAGACAGATACTTAACCACTGGACCACCAGAGAAGTCCCCAACCCAGTGTTTATTGTAAGGTGGTCTACTCTCTGCCAGAGACTACGTACTCCATTTATTTGATGTTTAATGTTTGTTGTTTAGTTGCTTAGTCGTGTCTGACTCTTTACGAACCCATGGACTGCAACCCTGCCAGGCTCCTCCATCCATGGGATTACCCATGGGTTGCCATTTCCTTTTCCGGGGGATCTTTCTGACCCAGGGATTGAACCCGTGTCTCTTGCATCTCCTGTTTTAAGCAGGCAGATTCTTTACCACTGAGCCACCTGGGGAGCCCATTTAATGTTTACAACAAATCAATAGGCTAAGTCCTAGCATGGGGCTTCCCAGGTGGCTCAGTGGGTAAAGACTCCACCTGTGACGCAGGAGATGTGAGTTTGATTCCTGGGTTGGGAGGATCCCCTGGAGAGCATGGCAACCCACTCTAGTATTCGTGTCTAGAGAGTCTCATGGACAGAGGAACCTGACGGGGCATAGTCCATAGAGTCACAAAGTGTTGGACACAACTGAAGCAGCTGAGCACGCACGCACAAGTCCTGGCATGCCATTTTAAGTCCATTTTACAGATGAAGAAACGAGGCGCAGGGGTTACGTAAAGCACCCGAGGTGATTGTTTGTGGGAGCGGGACTGCCATTTGAACCCCAGCAGTTGGACTCCAGGGGCATTGCTTTCGTCCATGCACTGCACTGCCTGACCCCTCCCAACACAGGGTGAGGTGCTGGGGTATGAGCAGCTCTTGTTCAATTCAGAACAGACCCAGTGAAAGAAAGACTGAACCAACTTTCCTGGAGGAATCATTATTGCTATTCCAGGCCCTGGATTAAAAATCTTGAGTGTTGAAAACAAAATCTCTGTATGATTCATTAGTATTCCTTATGTAAGGTCCTTGCAGTGTCCCCCATGTGTATAGTACAAGCCTGGATGTGACTAGAACAAGATTCTAGAGGTTTTTCCTCCTCCCGTCTTACCAGAGCTGGCCAGTCTGTCAAGAAACACATCATTTGTCTTGTCAAGTTTGGTGGTTTGGTCCTTAGCGGGAGCTCTGGACTTAAACTCCTTGGGCTCAAAACCCAGCCCTTCAGCTTATTAGTTGTGTATTCTTGAACAAACTATTTCACCTTTTTAAATGTTTGTTCTTTTATCTATTAAACAAAGAGCATAACTTAGATTACATATTTTTTTAAAGAAAAGACTAATATTCTTCAGTGAAAGTCATTAATCAAGGACAGATGTCACCTAATGTCTCCTGGAGAAGACGCTGGGCTTTTTTTCACTTGAGGGGAACATTCATCTGGGGAAGGCTCAGATTCAGTAAAAATCTGAGAATAAGAAATTTTCTTCTTATCCCCTGCTCCCTTCTTGTTTAAAAAAAAAAATCTGTTATGCTTCCTAACCCCTTCTCTTGGGTTTCCTAAATACCCACTTAGAGCTGAAGACCTCATGTTACTCCTTGAAGGTTACTTGAAGGTCACTGTTGAAGGCTGTGCATCATTGAAGTCCCTCCAGTCCTCTTCCCCACCCCCACCCACTGTCTGTCCTGGAGTCTTGAGGTCCAGTCAGCCTGTGGAAAGGAGCACTTTTTTATTTTCTTAATTCAAAAATTGAGGCGTGGAATGGGGTGGGAGGTGGGAGAGAGGTTCAAGAGGGAGGGAACATATGTATACCTATGACTGATTCATGTTGGTGTATGGCAGAAACTAGCACAATATTGTTAAGCAATTATCCTTCAGGTAAAAAATAATAATAAATAAAAAATTTTGTTTCAATTGGAAGATAATTGCTTTCCAATGTTGTATTAGCTTTTACTGTACAACAGTGTGAATTAGGCATGTGAGTATATATGTCCCCTCCCTCTTGAGCCTTCCTTCTACCTCCCTCCCGCCCCTCCCACCCCCATCTCACCCCTTTAGGTCATCACAGAGCACAGAGCTGAGCTCCCTGTGCTATATAGCAGCTTCCCGCTAGCTATGTATTTTACACAAACTAGTGTATTATATGTCAATGCTACTCTCCCAATTCATGCTACCCTTCCCCCATCCCTGTGTCCACATGTCTGTTCCCTGCATCTGCTAATGCATCTGTTCAGAGGGGACGCCTTTTTGTAGTTTGTAGTTTGCACACAGTTCTTGCGCGTGCTGGCTGTGGCCCTGACTTCCTGTCTCCCTGTCTCCCTCCAGGGTGGAGTTGATGATGAGGTCTCCTTGACTGCCTACATCACGGCTGCATTGTTGGAGATGGGCAAGACCACAGATGTGAGTTTCTCTAGCTCCTCCCCTTGACACTCTTCGGATCATGCCTATTTCTAGAGAAAGTTACCTGGTTTTGTTCTTCTCCAGCCTTTTAAACTCAAAAGAGGGGATGGTGACTTCCTTATCACTTACACTTTTTAAAGGAATGCCTTCTAAATTCAGTTCTTTATCTTTACTTTTCAGGACCCAATGGTGAGTCAGGGGTTGCAGTGTCTCAAGAGTTCTGTTTCCTCTACCACCAACCTGTACACACAGGCCCTCCTTGCTTATACGTACTCTCTGGCTGGGGACATGTACGTCAGAAACATTCTTCTTGAAAAGCTAGATCAACAGGCTATCATCTCAGGTATGTTGGCCATGTTAGCTTTTGCTTTGTTTTTTGCCACATTGCATGGTATGCAGAACTTCCTAGAACAGGGATCAAAACCACTGGGCTGCCAGGGAAGTCCTTTTTATTTTATGTCATGATGTGTGGCTTGCAGGATCTTAGTTCCCTGAACAGGGATCAAACCCAGGTCTACAACGGTGAAAGCTCTGGGTCCTAACCACCGGACTCCCAGGGAAGTCCCAGTTTTTTTGAAATTGTGAAAAGATGTGAAAAATTTCCCTAGTCTCCATAGTCCCACATATGTTCAGTTCTAGGATTCATTTTAGTAAAAGTTAAGTCATGAAATCACTACTAAGAGTTTTGTGGGAAAACCCCTGAAAGTCCTCAAAGGGCATGTTATATTTTTAACATGAAGAGAAAATAGATGGTAGAAGCCGGTCAGAAAACGTACTGGCATTGGAGAATCCCCAGTTTAACAGTTCTTTGGTGTAAAGCCACTGAGGCTGATGGGGTAAAATGAACTTAGAGATTTCTTGAGGTCCTTCTCAAACTTTGGATGTATTTAAGAATAATTTGCAATATTCTGGGAATTTCCTATTGGTCCAGTGGCTAAGACTCAGCACTTTTACTACTCTAAGATCCCTAAGGTCCTGCAAACCCTGTGGCATGGCCAAAAAAAAATTAGATATTCTAACAGATCTTGTAAATAAAATATTAATGCATTTTATTTACCTAGCTCTTTATTTAAAATTATACTTCCAGGCAGAAATTTAATCTCAGCCTTCATGTATACAAATGTCATTGCTGAACTGTCCTCTCATCAGGGCTGTGGGTAGGTTTTTGGCCTGTGTATAAGCAACTCCAGTCCTGGAATGGGGGTCTCAGACAGTGGGCGAAGTTATACCTGCTCAGGTATATATCAACTTAATGTGATCATCTCTTCCTCATTACATTGCATTGTAGGCTCACATGTTTTCTTTTGTTCTTCCACTTAGATTGCCTCCTTTGGGCTATGTATTTATTATCTCTGAACTTATATATTTATATTAAAAATTTATTTTTTGGTTGTGTCAGGTATTAGTTGCGGTATGCAGGATTTTTCATTGAGGCTCAAGGACTCTCTAGTTGCAATGTGGGCTTAGTTTCTCTGTGGCATGTGGGACCTTAGTTCCCTGACCATGGATCGAATCTTTGTCCCCTGCATTGCAAGGCATATTCATAACAACTGGACCACCAGGGAAGTCCCTAAACTTATATTTAATAAGGCTTCTAGCTTCCACTCTTCTCATTTCCACTTGCTGTTATCTTCAAGTTACTATCGTGGCTGTCATAGAGATGGGATTTGACCTCATAATCTATTTGCTTGCTCTCATTAGCATTTCTTCTATGGTTTCTCAGCATTTTTATACATATTCTGCCATACGTTATCATTGCTGGAGGCATTTATTGATGCTCCCAGCTTTACCCAAGGGAATTTATGTGTGGGTGTACACACATGCACACACATTCACAAATTCTTGCGTATACATTATGGCCAATAAGTCAGAAGATTTGAGAAATATTTTTTTCTGACTGATGATTAATTTTTGGTTGCTACTTTCTCTGATTTGGGGCTTCCCAGGTGGCTCAGCTGTGAAGAATCCACCTGCCAATGAAAGAGACGCGGTCGATCCCTGGGTGGGGAAGATCCCCTCGAAAAGGAAGTGGCAACCCATTACAGTATTCTTGCCTGCAGAATTCCATGGACAGAGGAGCCTGGTGGGCTACAGTCCATGTCAGACATGAGTCAGACATGACTGAAGCAACTTGGCACACTTGGTGCACACACGTTTACAAAATGAAAATGGGAAAGTCATTTCCTTCCAAGACTTCCCCAATCATGTGTTTTTTTTCCACAGGAGAGTCCATTCACTGGAGCCGGAAACCTGCTTCAACTTCAGATGTCAGCCCTTGGTCTCAGCCTGAGGCTGTAGATGTGGAACTCACGGCCTATGTATTACTGACCTTGCTTAGCAAAGATGACCTGACTCAAAAGGAGCTAAGCAAGGCCACCGGCATAGTGGCTTGGTTGACCAAGCAGCAAAATGCATATGGGGGCTTCTCTTCCACTCAGGTAAATAACTTGTTCTTCTGCCATTTATCAGGCAGGATTGGATCCCACATGGAGAGAGATGAAAAATGATCACCCTTGCCCTCTAGGTCTGGGGACTAATCATTCTACAGCAAGGGAGAAAAATCATGTTTGAAAAAGACATAGAAGGATTCATAAAATTAGGTCATATGAGCACATAAATAGTACTATACATATTTAAGTCTTACTTTGTAGAGTACGAAACATCACAAGATTCATGTTTTACATGTAAAGAGGACATGTATAATTGTGGCTAAATTTACATAGTCACAAATTGGAAAGCCAGTTATGGGGTCTGTAAGCATAAAGGCACGACTTTATGGGCATACCTCCTTCTTCTATTTCAGGTATGGGAAATCTGGTAAGACATAGTCTTTAAAAAGTTTACAATCTAAAAGGAAAGCTAGGAAAACTTGTATATACTACAAAGTAGGATCTGTCTTATTCCCAGATGATGAAAAGATTATCACATGGCATAATGGCTAAGGGGCTTCCCATGTGGCTCAGATGGTAAAGAATTTGCCTGCAGTGCAGGAGTCTGGGACTCAATCTCTGGGTCGTGAAGATCCTCTGAAGAAGGGAATGGCAACCCACTCCAGTATTCTTGCATATACTTACCTTGCCTGGAGAATCTCATGGACAGAGGAGCCTAGTGGGCTTGAGTCCATGGGGTGGCAAAGAGTCAGACATCACTGAATGACTAACAAACACATGCACAATGGCTAAGAAGGCTTGTCCTTCAAGGATGGCTTTTCCAAGGATCCCCTGATACCCTGTGTCACAGAAGATCTTTATGCAGTTAAATAACTTGGAAGAACATGCAATTTTTAGGGCTATCAAGCTACTGCTGTTTCCTTCCCAAATAAGGAGACTGCAAAACAGATATTAGACAATGATCCCCTCACTCCTAATAATAACCTGTTCTGAAGCTAGGCTTCATTGCTGAGTATGAACATATGAAATTAAGCCTAACAACCTATGATGTCTGATAATAACTTGATGGTGATTTTCTATGCAGGTAAGAAGTGATTTCTATGTGAGCTTTCCCAGCATGGCTGAATGTGGGTCTTAGAGTCTTAGAGAAGGTATCATTCACTTTAGCAAACACTAATCAGGTGTCTAGGCTTGAGGGTTGTTGGAAGTTACTTCCGGTGGCTCACAAAACAGTAAGTATATGCCTATTGTTCTCAGGACACCGTGGTGGCTCTCCAAGCTCTGGCCAAGTATGCCACCGCTGCCTATGTGAGGTCGGAGGAAGTCAACCTGGCAGTGAAATCCACTCAGAATTTCCAGCACACCTTCAATGTTCAAGCTGCCAACCGTTTGGTGTTTCAGCAGGAGATGTTGCCCCATATCCCTGGGGTGTACACCTTGGAGGCCTCAGGCCAGGGCTGTGTTTATGCGCAGGTAAGCAGAGCTTTGGGCTTCCCAGGTGCCTCAGTGGTAAACTCTCCACCTGAAATGCAAGAGACATGGGTTCAATCCCTGGGTCGGGAAGATCCCCAGAAGAAGGGAATGGCAACCCACTTCACTATTCTTGCCTGGAAAATCTCACAGACAGGGAAGCCTGGTGGGCGACAGTCCATGGGGTCAGAGTCAGGCACAACTGAGCGACTAAACAGCAACAACAAAGCTGAGCTCCCACAGGACTAGTGTGAGTTGGGGAGGAGAGTCCGAGAGTATCTCAACCTCCAGCAGACCCTTCTCTATCTTATTTGTAAGGAAAGTCATTCAAACCATACAATGTTTAAAATTCTCCCCAACTCTGATTTATCCAACTGTTTTTTGTTTCGTCAAACTAGACGGTGCTGAGATATAATATCCTCCCTCCGAAAACTGTGGAGGCCTTTAGTCTTAGTGTGAAAACAAAGAGTACTCAGTGTAAGCAACATATTTCACTTGGATCCTTGGTGCTGACGATCCAAACCAGGTGAGGAGAGCAGAGAGGGGTTGGGGGGCATCTAGGATAGGGTGGCTGAGCTGGAGTGTGTATGGACGTGTGTCTGTGTATGTGTGTGTGTATACTGTGAACGCACAGGGTGCTGAGAGGGAAGACAATGGGCTGACACAGGTTTGCTTCTTTCTGCCCTCAGTTATGTGGGGAGTCGCAGCTCTTCCAATATGGCTATTGTGGAGGTCAAGATGCTTTCCGGATTCAGTCCTGTGGAGGGCACCAATCAGTTAGTAAGTTGCTTCTGTTTTCTAGTTTTGAAGGAGGACTAATGATCATAGCTTTTAATTATCATTAAAAAGCTGGTGAGTTGGGCATGATGATTTATACATGCAACTAACTCATGATTATAGTTTCTAAATGGGCTACAAAGATGCATCGAGTATATGAGATTGAGGGCAGGTGGAGAAGAGGGCAACAGAGGATGAGATGGTTGGATGGCATTGTCAACTCAATGAACATGAGTTTGAGAAAGCTCCTGGAGATGGTGAAGGAGAGGGAAGCCTGGCGTGCTGCAGTCCACGGGATTGCAAAGAGTCATACACGACTGAGTGACTGAACATAAACAGATCAGTCTTGGAGCCAGTTACTGTCTTGGTTCCTTTTTCTTACGTTTTTCCATGTTAAGAAAACATATATTGCTTTTGTAACCATGGCAGAGTTTTGCAAGACGACCCTAGAGGATAAGAAAGGCTCTGGCTCTCAGTCTCTCTCTTTTTTTCCATCCTTTCTTATTCAGCTTCTCCAGCAACCACTGGTGAAGAAGGTTGAATCTGAAATTGACACAGTCAACATCTACTTGGAAGAGGTATGGGGTCAGGAACTGAACCAAAGAGCTTGATTGCTTATGTGTCTTTTCAACTTCCCTGCTAATGTACATGCACCAGTGTCACACACATGAGGTTGAGCAACCTGAGAAGGTAAGTTCACAACCACTTTGGAGTAAGCCCTGTATAGCTTCTTTTGGAACAACTCTGGTGAGTGAACAACTCTGGGGCTTCCCTTATGGCTCAGATGGTAAAGAATCTGCCTGCAATGGAGGAGAACCGAGTTTGATCCCTGGATTGGGAAGATCCCTTGAAGAAGGGAATGGCAACCTACTCCAGTATTCCTGCCTGGAGAACTCCGTGGACAGAGGAGCCTGGCAGGCTATAGTCCATGGAATCACAAAGAGTTGGACATGACCGAGAGACTAACACACATACACACACACACACACACACACACACACACACACACACACTGGTTAGCATATCAGGAACAACCCTGAAATCATGATGCTGTAGTTTAAATGATGCTTTCATACATACCTTCCCTGAGTTTCACATACCACCCCTCCTTCTATGTAAGGAGATTTAGGCTGAAGTAATCAAGTAGGAGTGCTTGTCAACTCAACCTTTTTGTCAGGAGTCAAGGTGGGAGTTGAACCTGGGGATACTAATTTCCACAACACCATTCCTAAGACTGCAGTGGCCAGATGGTCTGTGTACCAAGCAGTCAGTCAGCTTCTAACTCGAAACATCAAGTCTAATGGTCTAAAAGCCAACCATGATTATATCTGTGACTATTTCCTTTTTTCTGTGTATCTTTTCCCCTTTGCTCTATACCAGTATCATCGGGGGCAACCTCATTCACATTTAACAAAAGTTACTTTTGGCTGTATTCCTCTTCTCTGCTGTTCTTTGTTATTTGATTATTTGGTTTTGGTGCTCTGTTTAGTTAATTTCTTCCTTTTTAAAAATTATTTGTTATTTTTGGCCCCAAGGCTTGAGGGATCTTAGTTCCTGGACCAGGGATTGAACCCGGGTCCATGTAGTGAAAGCACTGGGTTGTAACCACCAGACCACTAGGGAACGCCTTTGTTTTGGGCTGAAGACAGGAGGAAAGGATATTTTCTGTCATTCTTTTTCTAACTTCTTAAATTGAATGCTAAATTTGTTTATTTTTAATCTCTCATTTTCTGATTAAACTATAAATTTCCCTCTAAGTATATTCTTTGTCCAACAATTTTTGACATGCATTGTTTTAACTACTTACTTTTATATTTTAATTTTTTGAAAATTCATGGGATATTTAAAGCCACTTTTTTGTTACTAATTTCTAACTTTCTTGCACTATGGTCTGAGATCATGATAGTGAGCTTCTAAAATGCATTGAGTTTTCTTTTGTGACCTAATACGTGGTCTGTTTTTGGAAATGTTCATTATGTGCTACAAAAGAATATCCAGGCCCTTTCTCTTGGGTCGGGAAGATCCTCTGGAGAAGGAAATGGCAACCACTCCAGTACTCTTGCCATGGATGGTGGAGCCTGGTAGGCTGCAGTCCATGGCGTCGCAAAGAGTTGGACACGACTAAGCGACATCACTTTCTCTTTTTCTTTCTTTTCTCTTGGGTATGGATTTGATCTAGATCTAAAAGTCCAAAATGATTATTTCTGTTGTTCATGCCTTTGTTATCTCTGCTTATTTTTTCTGCTCCATCTATCAGTTTTTGAAAATCTGTCAAAATTTGTAATTACAGTGGTTGATTGGTCCTTTATCCATTTAGGTATACTGTCAGTCATTTCTTGATATATTTTATGATTATATAATTAGGGTTGTATGTTTTATGAACATATCTTTTTCAATTTCCTTTTTATTAGTATATACTGTCCTTCATTTACATTATATATATCTATATATATTTCTTTGCCTTAGATTTGTACACACATGTGCACTTTTTTTTTGCTTTAGATTCTATCTGATCAGATGTTAAGTCTGCTATCCCAGCTTTCTTTTGGTGTATATTAGTCATTTGCTTTAAATCTTTATGATAACTAAATGATTGATAAGAGCAGTAGTTCCAAAAACATTTTCTCAGGACCCCTCTATACTCTTAAATGATCTCAAAGAGCTGATGATAGCGTGGGTTACATCTATTTATCTTATTAGAAAAGATAATGTCTTATCTTATTAGACGTTTATCTTATTAGAAACTAAAAATGAGAAAAACATTAAAATATTTATTAAGCTATTTAAAAACAATAGTAATAAGCTCACTACATTTTAATATAACATTTCATCAAAAATGTATTTCCCGAAACAACAAAAATATTAGTGAGAATAGCAGATTGTTTTACATTTTTGCTTTAATATCTAGCTTAGTCAGAGAGAGTGAAATTCTCCAGTCTGCTTTGGCATTCAGTCTGTCGAAATATCACACATCAAGTGGTCCCCTTCCACTAGTACAGTGAAAGAGAATGAGAATGAAAAAAATGAATAATGTCTTAGTATTATTCCCAAAATAATTCTGATCTCACAGATTGCCAGATAGTCTTGGGCATTCCTGAGAATTCCCGGACCATGTTTTATGAAGCCCTGTACCCACTCCAGTATTCTTGCCTGGAGAATCCCATGGCCAGAGGAGCCTGGCAGTCTACAGTCCATGAGGTCTTGAAGAATCAGTCAGAACTGAATGACTAAGTACACAGAACATACCTAAAGAAATCTCTTTCAAAATTTCTTCCACTTCACCATTTACAATTTCATGTCTAAATTTATAACATAAATTTTATTTTTTCTATTAGATTAATTTATACAATTGTCTTGAACTCTCCATTTATTCATTTATTCAACAAACAGTTTTTGAGCAATCGACTTATACCAGATACTCTTTAACATGATAGAGATGTGGCAATAAAAGTCATAGACATGACTCCTGCCCTCATGGAGCTGATATTCTAATGGAGAGACAAACAATATGCAAAATTAAAAAATACATGTACATGCACAAACATACATATTTAGGAATAGTTTTAGTAGTCATCAGTGCTATGTAGGAGTGTGGTAGGGCTAAGCCAGGATGTGACTGTTTTATTTTATTTTATTTATTTGCCTGCACTGGGTCTTAGTTGTGGCACTCAGGATCTTTGAACTTCATTGTGGCATGCAGGATCTTTAGTTTTGGCATGTGAACTCTTAGTTGCGGCATGTGGGCTCTACTTCCCTGACCAGGGATCAAACCCAGGCCGCCTGCACTGGGAGCTCAGAGTCTTAGCCACTGGACCACCAGAGAAGTCCAGTGTGATTGTTTTAAAGTCAGGTGGTCAGGAGAGGCCTCTCTGAGGAGATGTCATTGGATCAGAGAGCTGAATGAAGAGAGAAAACCAATCGTGTGTATAAAGCTGTTGAAGGATAACGGAAGCGTCTGTTCCTTTGGCCACTACACTTAATTTAGTAGAGGAGCTATAGCTTAGACCAGACCAAGAGTGGACCCATTTTACAGAAGGACCAGGAAACTGTAAGATGCTGAGAAGAAAGAGCCAGAAAGACAGCAGGAGGCAATTTTGGGAGTGGCAAGAAGCAGAGGTAGAAGGGTTTCAGGAAATCTGTGTGAAGACAGCAAGAGTCTTTCTTTTTTTTTAATTTATTTTTTCTTTTTTAAATTTATTTTAATTGGAGGTTAATTACTTTACAATATTGTGGTGGTTTTTGCCATACATTCACATGAATCAGCCATGGGTGTACATATGTTCCCCATCCTGACCCTCCCTCCCACCTCCCTCCCCATCCCATCCCTCAGGGTCATCCCAGTGCACCAGCCCTGAGCACCCCGTCTCATGCATCAAACCTGAACTGGCGATCTATTTCACATATGATAATATACATATTTCAATGCCATTCTCTCAAATCATCCCACCCTTGCCTTCTCCCACAGAGTCCAAAAGTCTGTTCTTAACATCTGTGTCTTTTTCAGCAAGAGTCTTTCAATCTCCACATTGCAGAGATGTTATTTTCACTTTTGTTTTAATGGGATTTTGTCTGTCTTCCAGCTCGGAAAGGAAACTCAGACCTATACCTTTACCATCAGCCAAAGTGTGTTGGTCACCAACCTCAAACCAGCAACCATCAAAGTCTATGACTACTACCTGCCAGGTGAGGGCCAATATTTACCTGCATCTCCTGACATATTTCTGCCTCCTTCTTCATGATCTCTCTCTTAATTTTCTAAATACTCTTTTCCAAGCCAAGTGTACATCATTATCTGATCTCCTAACACTTTTTGATTCAGTTATATGCTGTTTTTAAAAAGTCTTCTGAATAAGACATATTTTATACAACATGGTCCATAGACCAAAAGAACAATATTCTCTAAGGACTAACTATTCTTAATATGTTTGCTTAGATGAATAATTTACTGCAAGCATGCAAATTTTTTGTCATTGAAAACTTGCTGTATTCTGAATATGCTCGTAACCTACAGAAATCTTTTGGAAAGGGTTAAGGCAGTAACTTTTGTTCTAAATGGATTTTTTTAAAGAGTAGCTTCTAAAATTTATTTATTTTAATTAACTTATTTTATTTTTGGTTCTACTGGGTCTTCATTACTGTGTGTGGGCTTTCTCTAGGTGCGGCGAGCAGGAGCTACTCTTTGTTGTGGTGTGTGGGCTTCTCATTGCGGTGGCTTCTTTTCTTGTGGAGCTTGGGCTGTAGAGTGCGGGCTCAGTAGTTGTGGCCTATGGGTTTAGTTGCTCTTTGGCATGTGGGATCTTCCTGAACCCATGTCTCCTGCATTGGCAGGCAGATTCTTCTTATCCACTGTACCACCAGGGAGTCCTAAACCGATCACTTTTATGTGTTCTTTAATTTTACAGATGAGCAGGCAACAGTTCAGTATTCTGATTCCTGTGAATGAGGTAAGCCCAGAAGAGAGAAGGGTGGGCTTTGGGGGTGGGATGGTAATATTTAAAAGTTAAGCAGTCTTTCTGAGTTACTAGTATTATCTTTTGGAAGCTTATATTTGATAAAAATGAACTTTCCTTTTTTGTCCTGAATTCTTTTATTTAAAAAAATTGAGGTATAGTTGTACACTATGTCCTGAACTCCTGGAAAAAAGAGGAATCATCTCATTGTTCACACAAGAAAAAGTTAATAGTGGTAGTTGTATGAACAGGTTCCATGTGATTTTTAAAACCACTGTTTTTTTTTGTTTTTCCTAGCTGAAAAATTTTCTGATTATTAATTATATATCTTTTTATATAAAAATACTAAGACAAAGTAAAGGTGAGCTGATTCTACTTCCCTGAGATGACACTCTTACTAATAATCCCATCCCGTGTTTTGTGAGATTCTTTTTTTTTTTTCTAGACAGAAAAGAGCTCCTCTATAATTGTGAAGACTTTCTGAGTATCATGATATCTTCTGTCTTTGTTTTTCCCCCAGGAGAGAAGTTGGAAAGAGACTAAAGAAATCCTCCATGATGTCGCTGAACAGCATTCTTCTGAAATGTCTCTGAAAGCAGAACTCATTCAGTTCAGTCAAACAATTTGATTTCTCTTGTGAAAAAATAAAATGTAACCAAGTTAAACTGAAGATCGAATTGGCTCTGTGAGGTGATTCATGAATTGCGCAGCATTCCATCTAGCAACCAAAGGATGCTCCAAGACATTATTGTTGCTGTTCAGTCGCTAAGTCTTGTCTGATTCTTTGCGACTCCATGGACTATAGCATCCCAGGCTCCTCTGTCCTCTGATATCTCCCAGAGTTTGCTCAGATTCATGTCCATTGAGTCTGTGATGCTGTCTAATCATCTCATCCTCTGCTGCCCCCTTCTTTTTTCTTTTGCCCTCAGTCTTTCCCAGCATCAGGGTTTTTTCCCTGTGAGTCAGCTCTTTGCATCAGGTGGCCAAAGTATTGGAGCCTCAGCTTCAGCCTCAGGCCTTCCAATGAATATTCAGATCTGTACAAAAGGAAATTAGCAAAAGAAAAGAAAGGATTATTTTTAGGCCAGGACATCTTCTTTTGGGGGGTTGGAGGGGGAGAGAATGACAAGGGTTTTACCACATAGATTGCCTCTTCTTCCTCTGGGGGATGGAGAGGGCCCACGTGGCAGATGATCTCATTGGTGGTGAGCAGAATACTCTGGAATAGTTGATTAAGATTACATTCTGGGGGAAGGTCAAGACTGCAAGTAGGTTAGGTATTACATTTAGGTTTGGTATCAGGGGATTTAGCACAAGTGACACCATTTTAGGCCTGTAGTTTTTCTCTTTAACAGTCTGATTGACTAGTGAGTGGGTAATGGATGCACAGACCTGAACCTCAGCTACTTTCTATGGCTTCACAGGTGCAGAGGTGCCAGAATAAAGTGCTGGGGAAGATGGCCTAGGAATTACCATACGCAGGAGGAATGATACAGGAAAGCTCCTTGGAGTAGGATCATTGGTTTAACCATTGTGTTGAGCCATCTGGGACTCTCCAGAGAGGAGAAGATGGTAGAGGTGTTCCAGGGAAGATAAAAATGTCTTCATGGAGTTTAAATCTAAGGGAAAATGTGATTTAGGTATTTGGGAATAGACTAAAAAGATTCTGTTTTCTTCTGTTTGAAAAGAAAATTTGTGCACTTGACTGCATATTTCCATGGATACCAAAGGTTCTGTTTAAATCTGATGATTATTCTTTAACAAAAACTCACATTATAGTTTCTTCTTTAAAACTTTTGACCCAGACTTTGCCAAGAATCGAGTTAAGTATTCGGAGAGTGATCCAAAGAGAACCGTAATTAAGGGATTGCATTCAGCCAGTTGTCACTGCAGGGCAAACAGTGATCAATAACAAGAAAAGTGGCTGCCAGAGTTCCCTTACTCAGTGGCTTTGCTTTTGTCCAGCCTTTTCCCATTTGGGTTATCTGTCACAGGATAATCTTCCTTGGGGAAATGTTTTTGTTTTGGAAACAAGTTTGGAGGCAATGGGAATAGTGGTGGAAGATAAATGATATTTAAACAGAGAAGATTCTCAAGGTAATTACACCCTTTCACCCTGGATGTCCACACTCTGATCTTGCTCCTCTAGGTCAGAAACTCTGACCAAAGAATCAGGGAAAAGTAAGTCCATGATGTACAGATATTTCCCTAAACCCAAAGCCATGCTTGCGTAAACTGTTTGTTCCTTATCTCCGCCAACCTAGATGTTGCCCTGCTTGTCCTAGGAGTTCCCAAAGTGAGAGAAGATGGAGAACGTATCCCAGAAGGCCATCTCTAATCCTGCCTTACCCTTTGGTATCATGTGAAGAGAACAGAGAACCCTAAAGAGGGCAGTCATGGGACTTCCCTGGTGGTCCAGTGGGTAACACTCTGCACTCCCAGTATAGGAGGCCCAGGTTCAATTGCTGGTCAGGGAACTAAATCCCACATGTCACAACTAAAGATTAAAGATCCTAAGTGTTGCAACGAAGACTGGCACAACCATATAAACATAAATAAATAAATATTTTTTTAAAAAAAAGGAAATTGTGAATGCTCCTCCTACCCAATGAAAGTTCCAGCCCCCTACTTTTGGGTCTGTAGTTCCTGCCAAAACACGTCCTTTTTTGCAATGGATGGATGCGGTGGTCTTCAAGATTTAGGAAGTTATGTCTGGGCAAAAAAACCCAAATCGAATGACTATAAGAACAATTCTTGTGTCTTTTGGATGGAAAGAATTATCTCATGATTTAAGACCATCAACTATATTGAATGAAGAGAGGTTCATGAGCACAAAATTCACATCATTCAACTTATTGAAATATAAACATTTGTGCATACTTAAGAAGCAAGGTGATTTTAAGGATTAAATAACTTTTAGCATTAAAGTGATAGGGGACTTTTCTGGTGGTCCACTGGGTAAGATTCCAATGCAGGGGGCCTGGTCAGGGAACTAAATTCCACATGCCACAATTAACAGTTTGCATACTGCACCTAAAGATCCTGCATGTCACAATGCAGACCCAGAGCAGCCAAATAACATTTTTTTAAAAAGTGACACAGTGTTCTAATATATATATGGTTAAATATTCAATACATGCATTTATTAATATGCCAGGTACTTTGCCCAACCTGGGAATACAAAGATAAGTGAGCTCACAGACTAGTGGAGTGAGAAAACAAACACATTAACAGTTGTGATACAGTATGACAAAAAATAACAATAGAACAAGTACACAAAGCTATGGGAGTACAGAGGAGAGGTATCTTCCCAGGTCAAGGTGATAGGGTGTCAGGAAAGACTTCTTCAGATTGGTGCCTCAGATGGATGAGCAACAAGCAGAAGAAGAGGGAGCAAGTTTGGGCAAAGTGAGTAAAGTGAAGTGAAGTTAGTTGCTCAGTCATGTGCGATGCTTTGCGACCCCCTGGACTGTAGCCTGTCAAGCTCCTCCGTCCGTGGGATTCTCCAGGCAAGGTTACTGGAGTGGGTTGCCATTTCCTTCTTCTGGGGATCTTCCTGACCCAGGGATCAAACTCGGGTCTCCTGCAGTTTCTTTACCATCTGAGCCTCCAGGGAAGCTTGGGCTACATATGAAAAACAAAGGAGGAGAAGAAAGCATGGTATTTCACCGGAGTAGTTCAGTGTCCTCCTGGGTGGTGTATTTGTGTGTGTGTGTGTAAGTAGGAAGAGGTTAGGCCAAGAATTGCTTTTTAGAATGATCATTCTAGCAACAGAGTGAAGAATGGAGTAGAGAAAGGTAAAGCTGGGACTTCCCTGGTGGTCCAGGAGTTAAGACCCTGCACTTCCAATGCAAGGGGTGAAAGTTCAGTTCCTGGTGGGGGAACTAAGATCTCACATGCCTCAAGGCTCAGCCAAAAAAATAAAACAAAACAAGAAGAGTAAAACTGAAGTCCTCAAAATCATTTAGGAGGCAATACAGCAGTCCAGGTAAGAACTGGTAAACTGGCAGGGGGGTGAAGAGGAGATCTATTCAAAAGTTACTCACTGAGGAGACAGCCTCAGGAAGACACAGGGATATCAAAGATGAAATACACCAGACAATTAAGCAAATGGTTTTATTCAGGCTGTTGCAATGGAGAGCATGTTCATTAATGAAGACAGTCTCATGGAAAAGAAAAGGGACCTGAGATTTTACAGAAGGAAAACTTAGGGAGTTGTGCATGGAACTTACTGGAGTCATGAGAAGGGTTGACATGAGTCTTTTCAGAGAACATACAAGAGTAGCATGATTCTTTGCTTTGAGCTGTTTTCCTTGACACCAAAGGTTTTGGGGTTTGGAAAACAAAAGGATGGTGGGATTTCTTAACTGGCCTATTTTCCAGGAACACAGGCTCAGATAAAGCTCAATCCTGCAGTGGCTGATTGGATGTAAGATAAGAGAGTCATGGAAGTATCTGGGAAGCTATCAGGATGCTAAATTGTAAGAGGAAAATCTTTTCCTCTACCCTCTTAGATTCAGTGACTGGGGCCTGCAGATAAATTGGCAAAAGACAGATTAACAGGAGAAAAGGCTTCTTTTGTGTTCATGTCATTGTTTCAATAGAAAAAAAAAAAAATGAAAACCCAAAGAAGCAGTCAAGCCTAATTTAAGAGAAATGACAAAACAAAGGAGAAGGTATTTAGGCTTCTGGGGTTGTCAATGGTGGGATGGTAAATATACAGGCAAAAAGGAATAGGAGATGAAGGTTATTTTAGTAAGGCTTTTTTATGAAGATGAAAGTCAGTGTCACTTAAAAAAATGTTTATTTAGTTGTGCCAGGTCTTAGTTGTGGCATGCAGAATTTTCACTGTGGCATCTGAGATCTTTAATTGTGGTATACAAACTGTTAATTTCAGCATGTAAAATCTAGTTCCCCAACCAGGGATCGAACCCAGGCCTCCTGCATTTGGGAGCTCGGAGTTTTAGCCACTGGATAACCAGGGAAGACCCAACCTTTCCAAATTTTTGAATAGGAATTACTCATAGAATTTCTCAGTTCATGGTCATCATCTTGAATACGCAAGAATGTATCCTGTGACAAAGCCCCTCATTAGTGCAATCCTCTCATATTAGTGGTCTTCAGGAGAGACAGCTCTGTACTATTTTTAAGTTTTTAGGAGATGTGATTTAGATTGTTTTCTGAATCCTGGATAAAGCTCATGAACTGCTCACGATTGGCAGAAGATAGAATTATAGTTTATTTAGAATTAAAAATGTCTTTAAAATCACCTAGTAACTAAAAAAATGAGGAAACAGATCCAAAGAACAGAATTCTTTATTATATCCAAGACTAGCTGCATAGGAGACCTGAGGGCTGTGGAAACTGAACAGGCTGAAATATCACAGAAAATCTGATGTGCCAACGTGTCTCCCTAACAATGGGCCTTCTGCAGTGTGTGGAAGGTGGAGATGATTTGAAACAAAGGGCAAGATACCTTGGCTCCTTAAAAAAAAAAAAACAAAAGAACAGAAAAACTGTTTCTCTGGAGAAATTCTGGACAAATGTTCAGAGAGGGTCTCTTACCCTAGGGATGAGGAATTTCTTTAATTAGTTCTCAGTTTTGTTCCCTAGGAAGGACGGACCAGTTCATGTTCTCTGTGACTGTGGCTCCACCCTCTGGGAGATCCTCCTATGCTAATTTCCTCCTTGGCCTCATCTGAAGAGAGCATTCGACCACTGAGCACGTTTACATCACCTGCAGAAGTTGAAGTCCAGGAGTCATTATCCAAATCCCAAATACTCACAGATTTCTTTTTTTTTTATTTAATTTTTATTTTCTATTGGGATATAGTTGACTTACTCCCAGGTTTCTTAATCCATGGTCATGGTTTCAAAATTTAGTTGGCTTCCTAATCTTTAAAAAATTTCTTTTTTCTTTTTTTGTGTGGTATAGTTGCTTTATAAGTTATGTTAGTTTTTGCTGTACAACAACATGAATCAGCTATAAAAGTACATACACATATATCACCTCCCTCCGGAACGTCCCTCCCACCCCCCCTTCTTTTCTTTTTATTCTTGTTAGCTCTATATGTCAATAGTCATATCTGTATTTCTTTTTCGAAGACTTACTTCTTGGGACTTCCCTGGTGGTCCAGTGATTAAGACTCCATGCTACCCATGCAGGGGGCACAGGTTCAATCCCTGGTCAGGAAACTATGATCCCACATGCTGCACAGTGTGGCCAAAAAAATAAAAAAGACTTACCTCTTAACTGTGGGTGCTTCAGGACTCTAAGCTTTGGTATGAAGTTATACCCTAAGCCATTTTCCCTCCTAATGCTTTAAAAAATTTTGTCTCATGACCTAATCCTTTAGTATTTCTAATGTAAGAATTTGCTGTGCAATACATTAATCCATCCTGAAGTTTTGACAACTAATGGGACTACCATAACTTGATTTGACCTTTGCCATAAAGCTAAGATTGAATCGGCTTTTATTATTCAAAAGCTTTTCCACACAATTGCCTCTTCCAATCCCATAACCCACATTTCTGCACTTTTTCCCTTTTCACTCCTGATTGAAAAAAATGGACAGTTCTTTGCTATGGTCATCTCTCATAGATCCTATTCAAATTCTGTCAAATGCAATAACCAATACACACTACTGACATTCTATTTTCCAACTTCTTCCAGAACTATAATATCATAAAACCCATTATCTGGCTTTAAGTTATTACAGATAAAATAATATATTTCCCCAGATTTTCAGTTTCCAATAAATTTCATCATCACCTGCTGACTGGTCCTGAAGCTAAAGTTACATATTTTAGGAATTTAATGAGTGCTGTTGAGTCAGGATTGATTAGGTAAAGTTGTCAAAATAATTTCAAAGCTGAGTGGTTAAAGTAAAAGCAGGGCTTCCCTGGTGACCCAGTGGCAAATAATGAGTCTGCTGAAGCAGGAGACACAGGTTTGATCCCTGGTCTAGGAGGATCCACATGCCACACAGAGCAACTAAGCCTAAGTGCCACAACTATTGAACCAGGGAGCTACAACTACTGAGCTCATGTCCTGCAACTACTGAAGCCCGAAGGCTCTAGAGCCTGTGCTCCATAACAAGAGAAGCCACCACAATGAGAAGCCTGTGCACCACAACTCGAGAGTAGCCCCCATTCTCTGCAATTAGATAAAAGCTTGAGCAGCAACAAAGACCCAGCATAGCCAAAAGTCATAAATACACATATTTTTAAAAGATACAAAACTATATTTAAAAAAAAAGGTAAAAGCATTGACTCCTCATTTTACACATTCATGGAAGGGTGGATAGGGCCTCGGCTCCAGGTGGTTTTTATTCCAGGACCCAAGGTGACTGAACAGCTGCTCTATTTATTGATTTGTTGGTGTACATTGTAGCAGAGGAGAGGAGAGCATGAGGTTAGCTGTGTGCACTGGCTCTTGAGGCTCCTGCCCAGAAAGGATGCATATCACATCCATTCACATTTCATTGGCCAGAGCAAATCACATGGCCATATCCAGCTTCCAATGGATGGGGAAGTACAAGCCTATCAATTGCCCCAAAGGAGAACTGATCTGGAACCTCTGTGACACGTCTTCAAGGCTGCCTTGTACGTTAAAGACATACGAGATTTAGAATTTGATATAAGATCCTTCATCTGTGTTCAAACTAATATTTATGTTACCACGAACAAATCATTCAGCATATCAGCATTGGTAACCTCGTCTATAAAAATGGAGAAAACAGTCCTTAATTCAGTGAATGCCTGGAAGGAACAACTAAGACACCACATGTGAAATCACTTAGCCCAGTATTAGTTTCCCTCTTTTCTTCCATTCACTGCCCAGATATAAAGTATCATTTGGTTTTAGTACATTCCATATAGAAGAATTTGTACCTGTTGGTTGGCTGCTGCAATTCACACGAGTGATTTCCTTTGACCATACCATATTACAAGCTTTTTGAGAACAGGGGCAATGTTTTTGGTAAAATTTTACTTAACGAACTAAGTTTTATCTCTACTAGGTCTTTGTTGCAGTGAACTGGGGCTACTTCTCATTATGGTGCCTGGGTTTCTCATTGCAGGGGCTTCTCTTGTTACAGAGCACAGGCTCTAAAGTGAGTGCTCAGTAGTTGTGGCATATGGCCTTAGTTGCTCTTTGGCATGTGGGATCTTCTCATACCAGGGATCAAAAATGTGTCCCTTGCATTGGCAGGTGGATTCTTAATCCCTGGACCATCAGGGAAGTCCCAGGGCAATGCTTTATAGGTCTTCTGTATCTCTTATATTGCCTAGTACAGTGTTGAAAACATTATTTGGGCCGCATATATATTGATTATTTTCTCCTGCAAAGTGTCTGACTTCTAGGGAACTAGGTTAACTTGCAAATGAAGCTTTCAATAAATTTCAATTTACTCTCCTAGAATTTGTTGCTTTTGTTTTACAGTCCTTTCCAATTGATTATTTTGTTTTATACTTAAAATATCATGGGGACACAAAGGAGATATTATACTCATTTACAGCTAAAGAATAAACATTGGGGGTATTTCCTGAGTTCACCCTACAGTTCACCTTTTGGCACAAGGAACCTTAGAGGTTTACAACCCAAGAAACCAATGACATGATTTGGGCTGTGGTTGCTGAGGCAGAGGACAGCCAGTAAATCAATTATGCACTGCTTCTTTGCAGTGGTTCCATCTGGCTCTCTCTAAGGACTTCCAAGAAGCCAGACCAGAGACAGAGCTGGAGTGCAGGCTCATTAAGAACCTCCAAATCTAGATGAGACACTTCTGACTGGAAACCAGTAGGCTGTCAGATATTTTCCAGCAAAGATGGATTTATTCTGGATTAGCCCAGAATTGCAGCTCGGGGTCTGCAATCATGATGAGCCAAGTGCAGGTCCTTGCACATCAAGGGAAGGAGAACACTTTTTTTTTTTTTTGGAAAGGAGAACACTTTTACAGAGAGGAGAAAGTAGGGAGGGCTACAATAAACAGAGTCCATGGGTTTTCATTGGCCGAGTCCTTGCCAGGAAAGAAGAGGAACCTTTCTTCTTCCTGTTGGGCTCTGCTGTGACCACAGGGCTTGAGGTCTCCCCCTTCTCGTCTCCCAGCTCTATTTCTTTGTGGTTTCTGATTATTAATTTTTTATAATCCTGTAATCATGATCTCTCAGGATCAATGTGAAAATTAAATGAGTAAGAAGTAAAAACCATCTGGCATAGTTAGTTAATATAAATGCCTGTCAAGGTTGTCATTTGGCCAGTTTGATTGAGATAAAATTCTGTGAGATGTTCCCTCTGATTCCTTCATATTCTGATCAAACTTTATTTCAAATATTATTTTTCTCTTTTTTTGTAGGAAGGACAGCTCTTTTGGAGACCAGATGGGACTTTCATATCTTTGAGTATGCATAGTCTTTTTATAGAGACTGCCTCACACTCTGTGTGTGTGTTTACTCAGTTGTGTCAGACTCTTTTTTTTTTTTTTTTTAATTTTTTTATTAGTTGGAGGCTAATTACTTCACAACATTTCAGTGGGTTTTGTCATACATTGATATGAATCAGCCATAGATTTACACTTATTCCCCATCCCGATCCCCCCTCCCACCTCCCTCTTCACCCGACTCCTCTGGGTCTTCCCAGTGCACCAGGCCCGAGCACTTGTCTCATGCATCCCACCTGGGCTGGTGATCTGTTTCACCATAGATAGTATACATGCTGTTCTTTTGAAACATCCCACCCTCACATTCTCCCACAGAGTTCAAAAGTCTGTTCTGTATTTCTGTGTCTCTTTTTCTGTTTTGCATATAGGGTTATCATTACCATCTTTCTAAATTCCATATATATGTGTTAGTATGCTGTAATGTTCTTTATCTTTCTGGCTTACTTCACTCTGTATAATGGGCTCCAGTTTCATCCATCTCATTAGGACTGATTCAAATGAATTCTTTTTGACAGCTGAGTAATATTCCATGGTGTATATGTACCACAGCTTCCTTATCCATTCATCTGCTGATGGGCATCTAGGTTGCTTCCATGTCCTGGCTATTATAAACAGTGCTGCAATGAACATTGGGGTGCACGTGTCTCTTTCAGATCTGGTTTCCTCAGTGTGTATGCCCAAAAGTGGGATTGCTGGGTCATATGGCAGTTCTATTTCCAGTTTTTTAAGGAATCTCCACACTGTTTTCCATAGTGGCTGTACTAGTTTGCATTCCCACCAACAGTGTAAGAGGGTTCCCTTTTCTCCACACCCTCTCCAGCATTTATTGCTTGTAGTCTTTGTGTCAGACTCTTAGTGATCCCACATATTATAGACTGTTAGGCTTCTCTGTGCATGGAATTTTCCAGGCAAGAATATTGAAGTGGGTTGCCATTTCCTACTTCAGGGGACCTTCCCGACCCAGGGATTGAACCCATATCTCTTGTGTCTCCTGCACTGGTAGGCAGATTTTTTTTTACCACTAGTACCACTTGGGAATCCCACCTACACTCTAGTTGATTGTTCAGTTGCTCAGTCATGTCAACTCTTGGCAACCCCGTGGACTGCAGCACGCCAGGCTTCCCTGTCCTTTGCTGTCTTCCGGAGTTTGCTCAAACTCATGTCCATTGAATCAGTGATCCATTCAACCATCTCGTCCTCTGTCGACCCCTTCTCCTCATATCCTCAGTCTTTCCCAGCATCAGGGTCTTTTCTAATGAGTGAGCTCTTCACATCAGGTAGCCAATTGTTGGAGCTTCAGCTTCAGTCCTTCCAATGAATGTTCAGGATTGATTTCCTTAAGGATTGACTGACTTGACCTCCTTGCAGTCCAAGGGACTCTCAAGAGTCTTCTCCACCACCACAAAAACAGCAATTCTTTGGTGATCAGCCTTCTTTATGGTCCAACTCGCATATAGCTATGTGACTAAAAGAAAAGCCATAGCTTGGACTATACGGACCTTTGTCAACAATGTAATCAACTCTAGTTGATAATTAATAATAAAATAACAATCAACAATTTTTGAATACTTACCAAGGACAATCAATAGGCTAAATGCATTACCAAATTTTCACAACAATCCTGCAAGTTTGGTAGACCCCCTCACTCTACAGAGAAGGAGAACAAGACTTACAGTGGTTGTATTACATGCCCTGGACCATGTAAGTGACAGAACTAGTAAGTAGCAGAATCAGGATCTAAACCCAGATCTCAGAGTTCATGCCCTTAACCACAGGCTTAATATGTATACCTGACTTTATTTCCTAATTATATTGTTACTTGAAAATGAATGAATATTCTTATCCATTTTAATATATTAATAACATCTAGCACAATGCCTTAAGCAAAGTAAATAATTAAATCACAAGAAATATTTACTAATTCTTTAAAGAGTGTTATATTTGCAAAGAATTTTAGATTCAGGTATATGAATTCAGGTTTATAAGTGAGACATCTAAAGATTATTAGAATATTCCACTATAGGAAATTCCCTGGCAGACCAGTTGGTTATGACTTGGTAACTGTGGCCCAGGTTCAATCCTGGTCAGGGAACTAAGATTCCATGAGGTGTGTGGTGCAGCCAATAAAGAGAAAAAAGCAACACTATCAAAATTGTGTATTCTGTTGATACTAATTATCTTTCTGTGGAAGTATAGCTTAACTTTAGTTAACTAGTGTCCACAGGAGATGTGTTTTCTGTGTGTGTGTGTGTGTAAGTGAGTGGGATTGGTGTGTGTGTGTATGGAGGATTAGAAAGACAGAGAGAAAGAGAAAAAAATTAAAAAGATAGGAAAAGAACTATAAAACTGCAAGGCTTAGCCAAGAAGTCATCTAAAACTGAGGGCTTTTTAAAAAAAAAATAATTTTTCTAGTTTACCATGAATAAGAGATGACATTTTACATGCCATCCTTGCACTTACTCATCTCTGTAAGGAGACCTAAGGTTATCTCTACTTCTGGCTTTCAGAATTAATCTATCAACTTAGCAAAATATGAGTACAAACAACCTCCGTGGATAGCAATTTTGCAGTAGTTCCTAAAATATAAAATATTTTATATTTTATATAAACTAACAACTGCATTTAAGAAATTAAACTTAAAAAAGAAAGAAAGAAATTCATCTTAGGGACTTTCCTGGTGGTACAATGGCTGACTCCACACTCCCAATGCCGGGTGCCCAGGTTCAATCCCTGGTCAGGGAACTGATCCCACGTGCCACAACTAAGAGTTTGCCACAAGTAAAGATTCCACATGCTGCAACTAAAAAAAAAAAAAATCTCACATGCAGCAACCAAGATGGACGATTCCACATGCTGCAAGATCAGCCAAATACATAAATATATATTAAAAAAAGAAAGAAATTCATTTTACAGTTATGCTTGTATCTGTGATTTTCACGTTCATGCATTGGAGAAGGAAATGGCAACCCACTCCAGTGTTCTTGCCTGGAGAATCCCAGGGATGGGGGAGCCTGGTGGGCTGCCGTTTATGGGGTCGCACAGAGTCAGACACAACTGAAGTGACTTAGCAGCAGCAGCAGCATGTGTGCTGATACATGTTTAAGGAAATTATTACAAATAGCAAAAATGTCTATCAAAATATTACAAATAGCAAAAATGTCTATCAATGTATCTATATTACAGAATAACAAAGATGTCTATTCAATGTAGCAACACAAGGGAATACAATGCAATCATTAAAGAAGAATATGGCAGCTCCATGCAGGCTGTTATAGAATAACCTCCAAGGTCTATTCTTAGGCCCCAAACCTTGGAGGTGCCTTTGTTTCTTTCTTTTTCTCACATCCCACATCCATTGCATCAGTAAATCCTACTGGCTCTAGCTTCAAAATATATCTGATACGGGAGCACTTCTCATCATTTTTACTCTTGTTACTCAAGTCTACTGCAAATTCCTCCTCACTAATCCCCATCCTTGTATCTCAAGCCTGTTCTTATCCTGGCAGCCAGAGCCATCCTGGTAAAAATATAAACCAGGGAATTCCCTGACAGTCCAGTGGTTAGGACTCCCCTCTCTCACTGCCAGAGGCCCAGGTTCAATTTCTGGTTGAGGAACTGAGATCCCACAAGCCTCGAGGCACAGCCAAAAAAAAAAAAAGTAAGTCAGATTATATTACTTCTCTACTAAATCCTCCCAACATTTCTCAGCCAGAGTAAAAGCAGATCAGGTTTTACAATCATTACTCGCTTCCTCTCCCCCTCCCTGCCTCCTACCCTGGCATGCTCACGCATCTTTACACCTCCAACCCCATCTCCCATTCCTTTCCTCCTGCCTCACTCTGGTCCAGACACACTGTGCTTGCTATTTCTCTATTGGAGGAAAAAGCTTCCTGGCTGTGTCTGAAAATTAAACTGACAAAGATAGGTTAACAGACGAAAGTGTCAGTTGCTCAGTTGTATCCGACTCTTTGGGACCCCATAGACTGTAGCCTACCAGGCTCCTATTTCCATGGGGATTCTCCAGGCACGAATACTGGAGTGGGTTGCCATTTCCTACTCCAAAGTATACACATTTATTGAATATAATTTTGTGTGTGACCAGGGAGCCTTCATAAGGAAATGGAGACCTGTAGAAATGGTTAAACTCAAGTACTTTTATGCTAGGTTTGATGAAGAATGAACAGTCAAGGAGATCTGATAGAAATCTGACAGGTCAAAGAGTATGAGAGGAATGTTGTCAACAGGGGGAAACTCAACAAGACCTGTGTGTTAGGCTGTTTCTGGCCTCCCTGATTTCAGAGGTAAGGATGTCCCTTTCCTCCAGGGCCTCTCAAGTAAGAGGTTATAACTCGTTTCAAGGGAGAAGGGTGGGCAGAAGGTCACTCTGACCTTGTTTCTGCTGTTTTCTCAGAAGCCTTCAGCTTAAAATATTCAATATGCCAAGGTGTCTGGCGCCAATGGTAAAGAATCTGCCTGACAATGCAGGAGATTTAAGAGACAATGGTTTGATCCCTAAATTGGGGAGATCCCCTGGAATAGGAAATAGCAACCCTCTCAAGTATTCTTACCTGGAAAATTCCATGGACAGAGGAGCCTGGCAGTTACAGTCCATGGGATGGCAAAGAGTTGGACACGACTGAGCACACATGCACACAAGGTGTCATATCTTGGAGTATCGTATCTGCCTCATTCTTTAACACACTGGCACATAATGCCTCTGATTGGAGCAAATATACACATGGCTGCCTGTCTTCCTTCCTTCATCTCTCTCTCTTTTTTTTCAGTTCAGTTTAGTTCAGTTGCTCAGTCATGTCCGACTCTTTGCAACCCCATGGACTGCAGCATGCCAGGCCTCCCTGTCCATCACCAACTCCCAGAGTTTATTTATTTAGCTGCACCAGGTCTTAGTTGTGGGATGCAGGCATACATTTTAGTTGTGGGCATGAGAACTCTTAGTTGCTGCATGTAGGATCTAGTTCCCTGACTAGGGATCAAACTCAGGCCCCCTGCACCGAATGTGTTGCTCAGAACACCAGGAAGTCCCATCTCTCTTCTTAAGTACCGCCTTGCCTGTGAGGTCTTCCCAGTCAACTGTATTTAGATTCTATCCCCATCTCCAAGTTCTCCCAACTTCTTTCCATTTAAGATTTTTCCTCTATTGTATTTGTCATCATTAACATTCCATAGATTTTAGATTTGGTTTCTTGTTTTTCCCCCCCCACCAGAAAGCAAACTCCATGAAGGTAAGGATTCTTGTCCGTTTTGTCTACTGATAGATACGCATGAGAGAAAAAAGTGACTGTCTTACGGTAGGTCCTCAAACAATTTTTGGAGACTGCCAAATATATTAGAGGTATTAGATGTAGGCTATGAACTAAAGAGAAGAGTTGAGATAGATTCCAAGGTGTCTTAACCAATAGACTGCCAGAGAAGTCCCTCAAATGCATTTTGAACAGATTTTTAGTATCTCACTGATTCTTTCGTCAATTAACAAGTTATATACAATCTTTGACACATGTTCAATTTATTTTTGTATGAGAGTTATGATTCTACTTTTTTGAAAATATACTTGAATGGCATTTCCACAGAACTGAAAAGCTGCCACTCTAAATAATTCCTGAGCACTAATCTCACTGATTAGCCCAAGCATGTGATATGATAAAATTTCCAGTTGTTAGCAAACAAAGAGTAAAGAAGTTGGCAACTGGCTGGACTTTTAGCAGCAGGAAAGGTACAAGATTAGCTTCTGCTTTTTGAAATACCAGTTAGCTTATGTGTTCACGTTCCATTGCTGCTGTAACAACAATTTGTCACAAGCTTAGTGGTTGCAAACAACACAAATTTATTATATTACAGTTCTGTAGATCAGAAGTGGATCATGAATCTCACTGGGTGAAAACCAAGGTGTTATCAGGAGGCTTTTCAGGATGCTCTAGCCAAGAACTCATCCCCTTGTTTGTTTGGGCTTTTTTTTTTTCAGCTTCTAGAGGCTTCCTGTATTGCTCAGCACACGTTCCCCTTCCATCTTCAAAGCCGCCAATGGCAGGATGCATCTTTCTCCCATCACATCTCTCAACCTGTCTCTTCTGCCTCCCACTTACCATTTTAAAGAACTCATAACTACAATGGGCTCCTCCAGATAACATAGGATAATCTTCCTATGTTAAGGTCAGGTGATTAGCAACTGTCAATCAATAAAATAATGCAGGAGGCTGCAAATAAAAGTTCATTTGGGGGCTTCCCTGGTGGTCTAGTGGTTAAGAATCTGCCTTGCAATGCAAGGGATACCGGTTCAATCTCTGGCCCAGGATGATCCCATATGCTCTGGGCAACTCAGTCTGTGTGCCACAACTACTGAGACTGTGTACCTCCAGCCTGTGCTCTGCAACGAGAAGCCACCGCAAGGAAAGGCTTGTGCACCACAACTAGAGAGTAGCCCCCGACTTACCACTTAAAATCGAGGGGCTTCAGTAAGTCTCTGGGTTGTATGTGTGCGTGCGCGCTATAGAAATACTTTGTTGTTCAGTTGCTAAATTGTGTCAGACTCTTTGTGACCCACGGACTACAGCACACCAGGCTTCTTCAAGGCCTGTGAAGGCTCACCCTGTCCTTCACTCTCTCTGAAAGTTTGCTCAGATTCATGTCCATTGAGCCAGTGATGCCATCCAACCATCTCATTTTCTGCTGCCCTCTTCTCCTTTTGCCTTCAATGTTTGCCAGCATTGGGGTCTCTTCCAATGAGTCGGCTCTTCACATCAGGTGGCCAAAGTACTGGAGCTTCAGCTTCAGCATCAGTCCTTTCAATGAATATTCAGGGTTGATTTCCTTTAGCATTGACTGGTTTTGTTGTAGGAAGGGGGCCCCCCTCCAGGGCCCCAAGAGCAGGCTCTTGTCAAACACTGGCTAAAGAATTGTCCGAGGAGGCACGTGCTGACAAAGCAAGAGACTTTATTGGAAGAAGGCACCCGGGCAGAGAGCAGCAGGGTAAGGGAACCCAGGAGAATTGCTCTACTACGTGGCTTGAAGTCTCGGGTTTTATGGTGATGGGATTAGTTTCCCGGTTGTCTTTGGCCAATCATTCTGACTCAGCGTCCTTCCTGGTGGCGCATGCATCGCTCAGCAAAGATGGATGCCAGTGAGAGGGATTCTCAGAAGTGAATCAAAAGGTCTCCTTTTGACCTTTCCCAAACTCTTCCGGTTGGTGGTGGCTTATTAGTTCTGTATTCCTTATCAGGACCTCCTGTCGTAAAACAATTCATGTGAATGGTTACTAGAGAGCCTGGCCAGGGTGGGCGGTTTCATTCAGTGTCCTTCCCCTAACAGTTTGATCTCCTTGCAATCCAAGGGACTCTCAAGAGTCTTCTCCAGCACCACAATTCGAAAGCAGCAATTCTTCGGCACTCAGCCTTCCTTATAGTCTAACCCTCACAACCATACATGACTACTGGAAAAAACATAGTTTTGACTATACTTTGTCAGTAAAGTGATGTCTTTGCTTTTTAATATGCTGTCTAGGTTTGTCATAGTTTTCCTTCTAAGGAGCCAGTGTCTTTTAATTTCAACGCTGCAGTCACCATCTGCAGTGATTTTGGAGCCCAAGAAATTAAATCTGTCACTGGTTCTACTTTTACCCCCATCTATTTGCCATGAAGTGATGGGACCAGATGTTATTTTAGTTATTTGAATGTTGAGTTTTAACCAAATATAGGAGTCTATAAATCTTCTTAATCTTCATTTTCGCCCAACTAGACCTTGAAGTGGCATATAGAATCATGGTGGAATGGGGTGGGATGTATAACACACCCAAAATTGGTTAAAGTAAAGGTTATGGTTTTTTCCCCAACTTCTCTCCCATCCGTATTTGCATAAAAATGTGATCACACAAGCTTACTTACTTGGTTATTTGTAAATACTTAACACTAACACCTCTCTTCTTTCACAATTTATTTCACATTGCTGGGTTTAGAAGAGAAGCCTGAAGAATTCAGTGGCTATGCAAAATTATATTCCTTTCTATTTGTTTTAGTTGCTGCCAAATGGTTGATTTCCTTCAAATCCTGATCTTTCTTTATTCAGACAAGTTTTCAGGGGGAGGGCTTCAATTTTTACACACCAGGTAGAATGCATTTCCTTTTCACCTATTTAGGTTAATGGCCTTCAGTGTTATGCAGAGTAAAGAAATTATTTGGCCTCTATTCAAAAGACTATTTGGTTTGAAAAAGAAAAGGCTAATTCCAGCATAATCATTAAATGAAAATGAGACAGTTTAGCACAAATTCAAAAAAACAAAAGGAAAGAAAGGAGTCAGTTGAGGATTTTCTAGGGATCACAAAGTGTTTTGCTCTGTTGAGGCTGAGGTAAGCATTTCAGTAGCAGTTCCCAAGGTGATGGAGTCTTTGACGAGGATTTTATGGGTGGAGGTTTCTCTAATACTTCACTTTGCTATTAATGCATTTCTTTCTTTTAAGTGGAATTTGTCTTTGGAAAATTGGCTAGGCTTATGACCCTGGAAGTCTGGTCTGTCTTGGAGAGAGAAATGAACTTGAAAATAATTACTGTGACGTGTAGGATACAAGCCTTTAACATATGAAAATTAAACTAAAGGCCCATAATCAATATGGCATGCTCTGTGACAAGAGTATTTATAGCCTATATTTATACCAGAAATTCAACAAAATTATATAATATCACTACCTTATTCCATAACATCATCTAAATGTATAACTAATATAGAGGGGTCCATGAGCCAGGAAAATGAAAAAAAATCTTTAGGGATGGAATAAAATTATATGCAAAGGTAGTGATTCTGTTCTACTTCCGTGTGTGCGTGCTAAGTTGCTTCAGTCATGTCCAACTTTGTGCGACCCCATGGACTGCAGCCTGCCAGGCTCCTCTGTCCACGGGAGTCTCCTGACAAGAATACTGGAGTGGATTGCCATGACCTCCTCCAGGGGATCGAATGGCTTTGGAATAGCCAGGTACCCTCTAAGTATGAAATCCCAAAGATTGTTGGAAAAATGAGGGCATGCACTCTGGCATCTGCATTCCTTCTCCTTGGGATATATTACAGACATTCTTTAAACACCTCACAGTGATAATTCTCCCATGGAAACATGAATAATGTATCTTGACCTGAAAGTCTTAGAATCTAAAAACTGTCTGTAGATAGAACTTTTTCATTGGTGCCAGGAAATTCAGCTTAGGCTCAATCTATTCATTCTAAGCCTTTGCAAGAGACCTTTAAACTTCTTAGGCATGCCAAAAATCTAGGTTTTGAATTAAATGACTAACACTTTACCTAGTTTCTACCACCAGTTCTTTGCCAGAATCTTTTCGATTCATCCTCAGCCAAAGCTGTTACCCATCCTGACAACATAGCCTTTCACCTCCTCGCACCTCATGTCTTTGCTTTTCCAGTCCTTTGGCTGCCCTCCTATTTCTTCCCTCACATACTTGTCTAACTGGTTCCTAGAAGCTTGGCTGAGATTTTTCTCTGACATAAATCTGGCTACCACAAATTAAGCAACCCCCCCACCCCCCGCCGCCCAAACACATTTCTCAATGCAAATCTAAGTAGATGTAATTTATAAACAAAGAGAATACTTCTATTTTCTTTATAAAAATAAATCACGTCATGGCTTTTAAAGGAGAGAATGAAGAGCTAGCTGACAGAAAAATAACTGATTAGAGCGGAGATTAGGAAAAGATAGGAAGTTTAAAAAAAAAAAAAAAGGCTACTCAACTATGACAATAATATCAGAAAAAGCATCAACCTTATTTTTCCACAAGGCAGCCCTGGCCCGATCCGTACAGGTTAATTGAGTTATCTTTGTTCTGTGCTCTGATGCAATTTAAGCCTCCAAAACCGGACTGCACTTAGTAGGTGCTCAATGTTCAGTCTGAAATGCTTAGTCTTTGCATGTTCAAAGACTAAGAGAATTAAAAATTGATTTCTAAAAAAGTGACAAAAGCCACAGCTTCATCAAATGTTTAACCTTCCCAAACACAGCCCCATTGTTCTACTCTTTACACTCCTGCCTTCTCCCTGTTTTTGTCGTTCTTTCACATACATATTTAAATCTAAGAACAGGCACGACCACCAAACCCTGAAATAACAGACTTAAACGTGTTATTCAAAGCAAGTTATATTAGGCGGATGCTTTTGAAGGAACGTCAACTCCTAACGGGTTTTCTGTTTGCGGCACAGCTTTTCCCGCCTTCTCCTGAGTGGAGGTGAGGGGTGCGGAATCAAACCATCAACATTCTCTCTCCTTTGCCTCAATCTTTTTTTTTCCCCCTGTCCTCCTTTCCTCGGCTTTAGTTCCTTTCCCCCATCTGCCGTTTCTCTAGGGTCCTTGCTTGGCTTTCTCCCGCTCAGCCTGTTGGTCCCTTTGATCCTTTCTTTCTATCCCTTATCCCCAGAAGCTCCAGAAAATACCTTCTTTTCCCCCCTTCTTCACGTCACTTCCCTCCCTTCTCCCATCTCCCTCTCCTTTTCTGAGAGAGGTGAGTTTCCCCCGCTAGAGGCCACCACTTTCTCGGTTTCTTCCCTCCCACTGACGAGCAGCGCTCGGAGAGAAAGAAGGGAAAAAAAGAGGAGAAAGAGCGTGAGAGGGAAAAAAAAAAAAACCCGAGGCCTAGAGCGCGGAGGCCCGGCAGCGGCGTCGTCATGGCAACGGGCGCCGGCAGGAAACGAGGGACGCGCGGGAGGGAGGGGGGAGGCCACGGAGGGGAGGGGGAGGGACGGGGGAGGGGTCCGGCTGCCCCGGAAGCACCTCCCCGCCAGCCCCCTCCTCCAGCCGGGCCCGCAGCCCCCGGCCTGCCGCCCCCACCCTCTCCGCCCGGCAGGAAGTGACAGGCCCCGGAGCGAGCCCCGGAGTCCTGGCGGAGCCGCGGCCGGCCGGCACCCGGAGCGGCGGGAGGGGCGGGGAGCCGCGGCCGCGCCGGGCGCCTCCCACCCCGCCCTCGGCGCCCCCGCCCCTCCAGGAAGGGGAGGAGGCGAGGGGAGCCCGCCGCGGAGGCCGAGCGCGCCCCCCGCCCGGCCCGGCGCCCGGGGACCCCGGCACGTGAGGTGGACGCCCCCCACCCCCTATCCCGGGAGCGCCCGGGTGCGGAGCCAGGCGCGGAGGTAAGCGGGCGGCCGCGGCGGGGCAGGGGCAGGACCTCCGGGGGCTTGGCCGCGCGGGGATGTTTCTGCAGCCGCCGCGGGCTGTGGAACGCCCCAGGTACCTCCCCCGGCGTCTTTCCCTGCCTACCTCTGGCGCTTGCCCTGCGGTCCTTCGCTCCGCCGCCCGAGCCTCTCGCTCTTCTATTCATTTTCGCTGTGCTCACTGCTGTCCGTCCGTCACCCTAGTTGCTCCTGACCCCTCCTTCTCTCATTCATTTTCCCTCCTCTGACTTTGGCTCTCCCATCCAAGCGTGCCGTCTAGTTCTCTCTCTGCTTTTTTCTGGTCCCCTGGGTTCCTCAGCCCCCCAGTTCCTCGATTTCTGTCTCCCCCCTGCCTGTCTCCCCTCTATCAGTAAGCACACTTCTCCGCTCACTTGGGGTCGGTTCACTCCTGGCACCACCGCTCCGTGAGCCCCCCTTCTCCCGGTGGGTTTGATTCCTCTTGGGAACTCGTTCTCATCTAGGTTCTAGATACAAGGACCCCTGGGGGCGTCTACTCCCCTATTCTTCAGATGGCTTCCATTTCTGTGGCATAGTCTACCCCGAACCCATCCCCTTCTCCTGCCCCCTTCCTATCTGTGCCCCATCTTTGCTGAGAGACAAGAGTTTCATGCTTGGGGAAATTGATTTCCTCCAACTCTTGGCTCAGGAGGCCCGGTACCTGGTCCACTTCATTATCTTCCTCTAGCTCCTTTCCAAAGATTTGCTCCAACCCATCCACACACCCCCAAATACTATCTTTCAGGATGACCCCAGTTTCGTGATTCCGGGGACCTCTATGGCTCAGCTTTTCATGCTTTCTCTTCCAGTTAAATTCTGAAAATTTAAATTGACTGTGCCTCCCAGACTTTCTGTGTTCTTCATTTTCTGTATTTGATTTTACAGTCCCGACACTGAGCACAAATGAATAGATTTGTGTGCCTGGGATCCAGGAATCCTGGTTTTGATGACAGTTTCTCCTGATTTTGTTTAAGACTTTAAGCTGGTCTCTTTCCAGCTCTTTTCTGTTTCACAACCTGAAAAATTATTAAGACTTCCATTTTGGGGGGAGATGGGGATCATATAGTTTATTAGCCTTTTCATCTACGAAGGGAATTCATGTCCCCTCTAGCTAGTAAAGGGGGTCTCCTCTCTCTGAGTCTAGTGAACTAAGTCGGTCATCTATACAACTATGCTGTGCTGCCTCTAATGCTTACCCACTCTTTCCTCCGCATGCTGATAATGAGGATTCATGGGTCTGTATCTGTTTAGTGCGTTGATATTTTGGCAAAAGATGTGGGGTGAAGACAGACTAGACTTGAAGCCAGTGTGATTTCTCCTATGTTCTTCATGGGTTATATCCATGTTTGCAGTGACATTTGCTCTTCCTGAACAACTGAATTCTTGGAGGATAAGGATGTAATCAGATTATAACTGGGAATGGACCTGTAAGAAATCTCCCCAACTCTAATTTCCAAGGCCAAGCAGTTTGATTTTATTTACTTTCTTTGTTTTGGATGGTATCATTAAAATGGATTCACCTGAGTAAAACTATCGACACACCTTAGCAGATATTCTGATTTGATGTTTACATTCCTAAACCAAATTGCTGTGCTGACCTGATATTTACAATGGCTTCTCCATGCCTCAGAAGTAGAGAAAAAATAGTTTAGCAAAAGAAGGGACAAAAAAAGAAAGAACCAAAGAAGCTTATTGTCATTTAATGCTGCTTTGATGGCCTGTTTCTTCTTACTTCTCATCTGTTTCTTTGCTGTGTTCTTAGCAATGTTTTCACATGTTCTTTGCAAATTTTAGAGTAGACCCCAGAGGATAAATTCTGGCTACTTTAGTGGACTGAAACGTTGAATCTTACTTTCTTGAAGATTTGATTGCTGTCTTTACTATGTTTAATACCTGTAAGTCATTTGTTACAATGATGTGTTATATTTACTTGGGAAGCCTTCTCTGCATCCAGAGGAACTGAGGTATAAGAAGGTAAAGTAACATGGCCAAGGTGTTACTAGTAGCCCCAGCTCCAGCCTTGCAGTTCTTTGGGTGAGATGGGCTATAGGTTAGCTCTTCTATCTCCCAGTTTTATGACTTTCTATGTTGCTTTGGTCTTTCTGTAACATAAGTCCCTCCTCCATGGAATGAAGACAATGGGTACTCAAGTGAGTGACACGGCCTTAACTACAGATTGTTTTTGGTTTGAAGACCTGTATCCTAGTGTAAAGATTTGATACTTAACTAGGACTACTTCCTTAACCTCTGAAAACCTCATTTCCACAATTGAAGAGTGAAGATAATTGTATTTACCATAAAGCGCTGATAAATAATGGAAGCCTAGCCCAGTGAGAGGAAGCACCTAGTGACTTCTCAGTACAGGGTGGCCATTGTTAAGGTGAGGCAGATAATGATGTTGCATATGCAGATAAAAATGAGGTAACAGTAAGTTTTAAATGGGACGATTTTAAACTATTTAAGAGTGTGATGGAGATATAAAGTAGCCTTACTCTTATAAGGAACCATCTTACATTCAGGCCATTTTCTATTTAATGACAGCCAGGAGGGAATATGTAAAAGTTGTTTCTTTTGAGACATCGCTTAGTTTCAAAAGATGGTGTGGGGAAGATATGGTTATAAGTGTATTGAAGATTTGGTCGTTATTAAAACAGAGCAATCATGGCTTCTGGAAGAAAAGGAAGGTTCTTAGGTAACTTGAATCAATAGTAACATGAAATAGTCATTTGAGATCAGGTGCACATTTTAACCTGTTGCTGCTTCCATCTAGGTCTGGAGTCAGCGCCAGCCGTGGGGACCCTGGACCTCTACCATGGAGACTGAGAGTGAACAGAACTCCAACTCCACCAATGGGAGTTCCGGCTCTGGGGGCAGCTCTCGGCCCCAGATCGCTCAAATGTCACTGTATGAACGGCAGGCCGTGCAGGTGAGGCTCAGCACTGAGGGTCTGTGAGCACTGGCTTGGGGTAGGCAAGGATGCAGGAAGATAATCACCCTTGGTTTCTTTCCAGCAAACTGGGTGAGTCCGATCAGGTGATGACAAAGGTCTCTTCCAGGTCTGAGGACCTTTGGGGTTTACAACAGTTTGAGCAAGCAGGCAGAACGAGATATCAGTCTTTAAGGTTTTTATATCATTCAGTTCATGTTGCTAGATTCTCATTAACCATTTCTCTTCAAGGATTGTCAGGTTATTATTTTTGGGTCTTTCTTGAAAATCACTGTGGGTAGTGGAAGTTAAGAACCTCAACTATTTTGGCTCCTGGAAAGAAAAAAAGGGAATGCAGTTTGGCTTTGAAGTTAACACCAAAACTGAATTACTGATACTGTCTTTATAAACACGTGTTAGCATTATACTGTAGATGTTTAAAAATTCCAGTTACTTGAAAATTTTACCTGATACAGCCTTTCATAGTCACTGTTTATTCTATTTTTCATCATCTTCAACCCTTTAGGGCCCTGTTGGGCTTCCTAGGTGGCTCAGTGGTAAAGAATCATCCTGCCAGTGCAGGAGATGCAAGAGACGCGGGTTTGATCCCTGGGTTGATCCCCTAGAGAAGGAAATGGCAGCCCACTCCAGTATTCTTGCCTGGAGAATTCCATGGACAGGGGAGCCTGGCAGGTTGTAGTCCATGGGGTCTAAAAGAGTTGGACACGACTGAGCACACACACAAACAGGGCTCTATCACCTTTAATGTGTCCCCAGAATATGGTCTTTTATTTTCTTCTTCTCTTTACATTAATCAACATTCTATTTATTTTCAACTAGTTTAGTCCTAATTCTTTCTTATATCAGATATTTCCACATTCCATTTTGGGAAATACAAGTTCATTTGAGATTATACTGCTGTATTTTTCAATTAATTGTGTCCCTACTTTTTAAGGACTACATGAACTCACGGGTTCTAATATAAAAAAGGACATATCAGATGTCAACAGGCTAACCGGACACCCATCTTTTCCTTTGTTTCTCTCCTCCCCATGTGTCCCTTTCCCAGGATCCCAGTGATTTCCACAGCACAGGAGTCAGGAGTGGTTCATCCCCAGTGGACTGATTCCCTTCTCTTTCTCCCCAGGCTCTGCAGGCACTGCAGCGTCAGCCCAACGCGGCTCAGTATTTCCACCAGTTCATGCTCCAGCAGCAGCTCAGCAATGCCCAGCTGCATAGCCTGGCTGCCGTCCAGCAGGTGAGAGGTCAGCAGCCAGCTGGCCCAGGAGGGAGGGGACAGGCAGTACAGGTGGGTCGGGACACGCTACACCCTCCACTGAGCCAGGCTGGGAACAGTGTCCTGTGCCTCCTGTGAACTCAGGAGGATGAGTGGACCTCAGCGTGTGGGCTCACAGTAAGAACCATGGGAGAACTGCCTTTTAGACGTAGCACGACTGTGTGCTAGCCCTGCACTGTCCAGTGTAGTAGCCGTTAGCCACAGGCAGCTGTGAGCACTAAAATACAGCTAGTCTAGGACTTCCCTGGTGGTCTAGTGGTTGAGATTCTGCCCTGCAGTGCGGGGGATGAGGACTATGAGTACCACAACTAAGACGGGACCCAGTCACATATTTTAGAAAATCCATCTTCTTTTAAAAAAAAAAAAAATGCAGCTAGTCCAGATGGAGGTATGGGAGAAGATTTTGGATTTCGGAGACTTTTTAGCTTGAAAATGCTCAGTAGTCCGTTTATGTTGGTACATGTTAAAATGAGACAGATCAGCTTGAATAAAGTAAATTTTTAAAGTTTACTTCTCCTATTTCTTTTCACCCTTTGAAAAAGGTTCATATTAGAAAATGATACAGGTGGCTCACCTTACATTTGTTTCGATTGGGCAGCTCTGGGCTGGACTTAGCAGTGACTCCTGATGTGACCTGACCAACGGTTCTTCCAGCTAAATGAAAGCGGGAGAAAGAACACGGGCTGCCTACTGCCCTTGGCGGGTTATGTGGGAGTCATGGGGTTAGCATATGTAGTAATATGAGGGTGATTAACATAATGAACACAGTTGTCCTTGCTCCATAGTAGAGGGTCATTGCTCTTACCTGAAATCTCAGTTATATTTTGTGCCTGTGATTTGTCCCTGGAAGATTCAGAGCCTTTGCCTTCGTTGTCTCTGCTCTCCCTTGTCTTCTTTGCCCCCTAACAGGCCACAATTGCTGCCAGTCGGCAGGCCAGCTCCCCAAACACCAGCACTGCACAGCAGCAGACCTCCACCACCCAGGCCTCCGTGAGTACTGCCTGTCCCCACCGAGGGGCTTTCCTCCCTGGGTCTGTGTCCTTCAGTTAAATTCTTGGGTTTGCCAACATTCAGATTTTTCTGTAAGATATTTCAGGAAACCTGAGTGCACTTTTTGGCCAATTCAATACTTTGTGCCACTGATCTGAGAGTGTTTATTGCACCATTGATGGTATTTACTGATCATGTGTAGAGAATATCAGTAAAAGGGAGAATAACCAGCGTGGATCTGTAGCGGTGTCTTAAGGAGGAAGAAAATCCTGGGCAGGAGGAATCAAAGGGTCCCAAGGGCTAATCGCTGGACCCTTGACTGAGAAGTAGAATCTGTTCCATTTCGTCCTTTGCTCCTCAGCTCTTACACTGGTGATTAGGGCCCGGTTTCTGTACTTTGCTGATAGCCTTCAGAGGCCAGGATGACAGGTGTGGATGGTAAGGTGTTCATTTCTTCCTGACTCTCTGAACGTGAGATACTCTGCTTTTGCTGGTGTCACTCTGAGTTTGTCAGTCATGTGTATTTCCTTGTGTCTCTTCCCCCATCCTTAATCCTGGTTCCCTTCTGTACCACACAGATCAATCTGGCCACCACGTCGGCCGCCCAGCTCATCAGCCGGTCCCAGAGTGTGAGCTCTCCCAGTGCTACCACTTTGACCCAATCTGTGCTACTGGGGAACACCACCTCCCCACCCCTCAACCAGTCCCAGGCCCAGATGTATCTGCGGGTAAGCCACAGCCACCCTTGTCCCAGGGGCACAATTGTTCTCTGACTTGTTGAGTGAAAGCCTTTTTTTTTTTTTTTGGCTGCACCGTGCACCTTTTGGGATGTTAGTTCCCCAACTAGGGATTGAACCCAGGCTCGAGTCTTAACCACTGGACCACCAGGGAATTTCCCAGAGTGGAAGCTGTTTTATGGCATCATGGTTGAAAGTGAAAGTTACTCAGTCTTGTCTGACTCTTTGTGATCCCATGGGCTGTACAGTCCATGAAATCCTCCAGGCCAGAATACTGGAGTGGGTAGCCTTTCCCTTCTCCAGGGGATCTTCCCAACCCAGTGATCAAACCCAGGTCTCCCGCACTGCAGGCGGATTCTTTACCAACTGAGCCACAAGGGAAGCCCGTGTCGTCATGGTTACCCAGATGTTTTAGGACAAGCTGATCTGCTTCCTATGCCTGACTTACCTCTAGACGTGACGTTCAGTGTTCACAGGTAGCTTGCAAACAATTGAGATCCTAAGTTAGAAGATTTCACCTCAGTATTAAAGAAATTTGCACCAGATACAGTCTGATCTTTAAAGCCATGGCTCACGTGCACAAATCCTAAGTGTCACCTCTTGGCCTGTCTGCGTAGTATATATAAACCCTGCTCCCAACTCCTCATTGTCTCAGCCTCTTTGATGTTTGATTCTTTGTTGTCAGTGTGTAGTTTATACACGTTCCAGGTTTTCTTCGGATGATTCATCGCACGCGGAGGATGAGGGTCTCCTGGGTTGGTATGGAAAGGGGCAGGGCTTAGCGGTTTCGTATCTTCTGTTTATTTTGTCTTGTGGTCCTTCCCTTCCGTTTCTTCTGTCTGTCTCCTCTTTCTCTTGTTCTGTTTCCTCTGTTCTTCCTCTTCCTCCTCTCCTTGCCAGCCACAGCTGGGAAACCTATTGCAGGTAAACCGGACCCTGGGCCGGAATGTGCCTCTAGCCTCCCAACTCATCCTGATGCCTAACGGGGCGGTGGCTGCAGTCCAGCAGGAGGCGCCATCTGCTCAGTCTCCTGGAGTCCACACAGATGCCGATCAGGTCAGTGGCGACCACTCGACCTGCGGACGGGCCCTGGGGAGGGCGAATGGAGTGGCCTCGGACCAGGGACCACCCTTCCACCCCATTACCACTTTTCAGAATCCTTTTTTTTTTCCCCTCCCTCAATTTCTGTAGAACTTGAATCCCTTACACCTTTTTAGTTATTTGAAATAGGAACGGAAGTAGACTTGACTGAAAACAGCCCTGTGGATATGGGAAGCCACCTCCTTTTTTTTTTTTTTTAAAAAACTTTTTATTTCATATTGATTTATAGCTGATAATGGTGTGGTAATTTCAGGTGGACAGCAGAGGGACTCAGCCATACATATATGTGTATCCATTTTCCCGCCAAACTCCCCTCATCCAGGGAAGCCTTATTCTTAACACAGGACCGGCGTCCCTGCCCTCCTCTTAGCCCTCTGTAGCTCAGTTTTATTCAGAAAGTCCTAGTTCCCTCTTCTTGCAGTACTCTCTGGAAGATAAGGGATGGTGGAGGGAATTCTGGTTAGACAGACATCAAGCTGAGTTGCTGGCAGAACACTTGATTTCTTCTCTATGAGTTACTGTAGCTTTCAACCTTCAGCAGTCTGTTTCTCCTAAAGGTTCCCAGTATAATCTTCCTTACCATTGTGTTTCCTGTGCCTTATCTCAAACAAAAATAGATATAGAGAGAGCAATGTTTTAGCTGCTTTTGCATGGCATACAGACTGGGGTCTCGTGGTACTTATTTCATTCTTTTAGTTTTTATCAGTCAGCAAGTAAACATGGAGCTCTGCATTTCAGTGAACTTGAGCAGATTCTTAAAGGATGGGTGGCATTTGATTAGGAGTAGCATGAACACTGGAGAGAGAATAGCATGTGTCAAAGCCTGACTCAGATACGTGACTGTGAGTTGGAGATGAGTGGAGACAAGAAGCCTGTGGCAGGAAAGGGCATTGTTAAGGACACGCCTGAAAGCCACGTGACTTTGTAGGTAGCAGCGGCACTGCTGACTTGAACAGCAGATTAAGAAGGTCAGGAAACTACTTGAGAAAGACTGATTTCGGAGCCTGTGCCTGGAGAAGGAAGAGAAATGAGGAAACCTGCCAAGAAACTGTTGGGGTCAGTTACAGATACGGTCTTTGGTTTAGACTACAGTAGTAGGGTTGGGGGTCAGGATGAGGTAGAACCTGCTTTCACAGCCGTTCTTTCACTTATACAGCTATTCATCAGATGTTTGTGTGTCGGTCTGTGGACGGACAGAGTAGCGGTTGAAAGTGTGAATCTTCGTTAGGGTCAATTCCAACTCTGTGACTTACTGTGACCCCTGCAAATGGCCCAACATCTTCTTGCCACAATTTCTTTGTCTATTAAATAGCCATTATAAAATACTTGTCCCGGGGTATGTTGTGAGGACTCAGTGAGTTGATGTGTGTAAGTGTTTGAACTGTGCCTGGACACAGTGAGTGTTTAAGAGTTTGGCTCTCTTTGTGATCAGACAGGCGACATTCCTCAGCCTTGAATGTAGGAACAGGAGAGGAGGCTAAAGCTGGGCTTGGGGAGGGGGTTCAGGCTTGGCGGTGGGAGGGAGCCAGCAGAGGAGAGGTGAATGAAGGGACAGGAAAGAATTGAGGAGGGAATGAGATCCTGAGCCCAGCAAGCCTTTGATAGGAGGAAGGAGAGAAGGTGGCCGGGGTGAGGGGTAAATGATGGGGGCTTATGGAGGTACAGGGCCAGGTTTGGCGGTGGGACCAGATGTGGTTTTATCATCTCTGTGGGAGTGAACAGTGAGAGGGGAAAGAGGAAGTGGTTCAGAGGTGCAGGGAGAGGAGGAAAGTTTTAAATAGCCATGACGGGAAGGAAGCGGATTAGAAAAAACTTCATAATTGCCAGGTAATATGTAAGTGGCCCAGTACCCAGTCCTGATGATTTTTGTAAATCTCTCTCGGAAGCTATTAGTTCTCTTCTTTATTACTATTGTCTGAATTTGGATTCTTTTATTTTTCTCCTGAATTACTGTACTGGTTTCCTAACTGGCCTCTTGATTTCAGCCTTATCTGCTTCTAATCCTCTCCCATTGTACTATCAGGATAAGATGATATACATTGTTACTTTTTAAAAAAAACTTTTTATTTTGTATCGGAATACAGCCTATTAACATCTGTTGTGGTAGTTTCAGGTTAGCAGCAAAGGGACTCAGCCATTCATATACATATATCCATTCTCTCACAAACTTCCCTAACATTATTTTTAATTGTACCTCTGGCCTACAGAATTTGATGAATCATAATAATCCTTGACTCATGGCATCCTCTCATCAATGGTTCATTTATGGTCTACTTTTTAAAACATTTACTCTGTAAGTTTTAATCATGTAATAAGCCACCCCTAGCTCCAGATGGAGCTCCACTGCCTACCCCTACTCATCCATGGTGACGGCCGTTCTGATTCATGCTTCCCTGTAACCCTTTTTGTATAGTTTTACTGCCTTTACTATATTTCTAAAATGTTCTTTTTAATGTGGAACATTTCAAACATATACAAAAACAGAAAGAAATATGAATCTGTAAGTGCTTAGCCATCCAAACTCAGCATTTATTGACATGTGGTCAATTTCTCCAGGCACCTTCCCTTCATCTGTGGATTATTTAGAAGCAAGTTCCAGATACTATGTGGATATATATATAATATAAATTTGTGTTTAAATCTATAAGGTACTTATATTGTATATAATCCTTTGGGGAATGCCTTCATTAAATAACTTATTATCAAAATCCACCTGTATTGTTGCATGTGTCATTGTACTTTGTTTTGATTTCCATGTAATATTTCATCGTGTGAATATACTGCAGTTCATTCATCCTGTCTTCTGACTGTGGCCATTTGGTTGGTTTTTAGGCTTTTGTTAGGGTGACTAGTGCTGCTGTGACCATTCTTACACATGCCTCCCATTGTCTACAGCGAGCACTTGTGGGACTCCTGGGTTAGGGCGTGTATGAATATTCAACTTTAGGACAAAATGCCAAATTGTTTTCCAGAGTGGCTGTGCTCATTTACACTTTCATCAGCAGTGTTTAAAAGAATGGTTTCGACGATAGAGTTGATCGTGGTCTTTCTGATGAATATTCTTCAGTGGCTTCCTGTGATTTATTAAGAGCTCGTCATCCCTTCTCTCCGTTGATACACTGGACCACTTGCAGTCTGTCAGGCACTGTGCTCGGTGCTGGGACTTTCTTATTTTAACATTCCAAGCCCTTCAAGATCTGGTCTCTTTCTAGCCTCAGCCTACGTGCCCAGCTTCATTTCTTGCCACTCCCTCCAGCCTGCCCCAAACATAATGAGATAGTTATCATTTCCAAAAACACGGTGCTCTTTCTTGGCTCAGTGGTCTTGCACTGTTGTTACCTGTGTCTTCACACCCTGTTGGTTCTCAGCTCAGACATCGCCTGTGTTAGAATGTCTCCCCTCACGCCCTAGTCTGAGTTACTACTCTTCCTCCTCTGCCCTCCCCTAGTGCTGGTTGCATATCTGTGCATGGTGTAACTTGGTTTTCTTGTTTTCTTGGGTAGAAATTACTCATTAAAAGCAGAGGCTTGTGTCTTTTGTCTCTGCATTCCCAGTATCCAGTGTGGTACCTGCAGCATAGTCGGTGATTTGTAGATGTTGAATGAATGAATGGGGAAGAAAGGGAAGGTCTGAGACATTTTGAAAGAATAAAATAACCAAACATGATGACAGATTTGATAGTGAATGAAGAAGACTGAGAATCAGATACGACTTGAGAGCTCCTCTCAAGGGAAGGCCTTCACTGTGTTTGTACAGGTGAGGGTACAGCTGAGGGGGGCCGTGGAATATCTGTAGCTGTCGTCACTGTTTCTGACTCAAGTCATGGTAATCTTTCACTTTAGTGCCCCTTGCTCTCCCAGTTTCTCAGTCTGCCTTTTGCTTCCTATCTTTCAGGTGCAGAACTTGGCCGTCAGGAACCAGCAGGCCTCCGCCCAAGGACCCCAAATGCAAGGCTCTGCTCAGAAGGCCATCCCTCCTGGGGCCTCCCCTGTCTCCAGCCTCTCCCAGGCTTCTAGCCAGGCCCTTGCGGTGGCTCAGGCTTCCTCTGGGGCCTCAGGCCAGTCCCTCAACCTTAGTCAAGCTAGTGGAGGCAGTGGGACTAGCATCCCAGGGTCCATGGGTCCTGGAGGAGGCGGCCAGGCTCCTGGGGGCTTGGGGCAGTTACCTTCCTCAGGAATGGGTGGTGGTGGGAGCTGCCCCAGGAAGGGCACCGGAGTGGTGCAGCCCTTGCCTGCAGCCCAGGCAGTGACTGTGAGTCAGGGCAGCCAGACAGAAGCAGAAAGTGCAGCGGCCAAGAAAGCAGAAGCAGATGGGGCTGGTCAGCAGAACGTGGGCATGAACCTCACCCGGACCGCCACTCCTGCTCCCAGCCAGACCCTCATTAGCTCAGGTACGCTGTCTCCTCCCATAGTGTTCTTATTCCCTCGGGGCTAGCTTGACATCTTCAGGGTACGTGTCTTTGCCCTTCTTGGTCGTTTTGGTCCTGAAATAGTGGAAGGAAAGAATCACATCAACCTTGTTCCTATTAGTCTAGGAGACAGGACGACAGGTAGCAGAGAGGGATCTTGTCTGTTTCCGCCAGGCAGCAGTCAGTTTACAAGTTGCCTTGTCCTCTGCTCCTTAGGTCCCGACTTCTTCAATTTACTCCCTCTACCCTTTTCATTCACTAGGGTCTTGTCTTTTTTTTTTTCTTTAAATTTGGTTGTTTTGAGTGTTAGTTGCAGCATGCAGCTAAGTGCTACAGTCTTCGTTGTAGTACTTGGTTCTTCATTGCTGTGCACAGGCTTCTCTGTAGTTGTGGTGCACAGTCTAAATTGTCCCAAGCATATGGGATCTTAGTTCCCCGATCAGGGATCAAACCTGTGTCCCCTGCATTGGAAGGTGGAATCTTAACTACCACCGGGGAAGTCCCCACTCAGTTCTTTTTGAATAGCTTGCTTTGTTCTAGGGAGGGTACTGGGATACATCATTGAAATACAGACTTTTCTGCTCATGGAGCTTACAATTTTGAGTTCTCTCCTCACACATTTACTGTTGGTCAGTTGGCAGCATAGAGCGAAGACAGTGTGCCTTCGAGTACTTAGGGTGAGCAGATAGATCCCTGCTTTAATATAGTCCAATTTGTGATCAGCTGTATTGAAGGTAAGGATGGTAAGGATTAAAAAGAATAAATAATAGTAATAACCCAGGGTAGTGCTTGCTTTCAGGCTTTGGATAGAGTTAGATGTGTGTACCGTATCTGGTAATATTTATTTTTGCTTCCTTGTTTCTAGTTCTTTAAGTGTTGCATATTTGAATAATGTACTCCCCAAATGTAAGAGTTACTTATCAGTTGTTTTACTAACACCTAGTATGGCACTTTACAAACTATGGCACTTGTAATACCAAAGTGCTTTCATGTCACACATATTCTCTGGGCACCATGGTAGGGTGTGAAGCAGGGGAGATCACATCTCCAGTTTACAGTGGAGGGAACTGGGTCAAGTCTGATCCCACAGCTGCTGACTCTTAAAACTTCTCATGGGTGGTCACCTAAACTGAATCGTGGAGACCCGAGACAATCATGGGAAGATGTTGGTATCTTTACCTTTGTGGACATTTATTTTTTCAGTACTGTTAAGTGTTTCTCGTGTATCAGGCCCTGGGCTGGGTTCTAGGGATGTAAAAACAAATGAAGTGTGGACTTCGCACTTGAGGAAAAGAATCTAATCATGAAGGCGATGGGTCCACCATTGTGGGCCCATTACTTGCTGAGTGCCAAGTAACAAGATTTAAGTAAAGCAAAAAAAAAAAGTTAGATAAATGCAAGAAATTACTGAGAACTGTTACATGCTTGAGCAAAGGTGGTCTTACCCTGACATCTTTAAGGCTGGAGATGGTAATGTCTGATTTGGAGGAAAGAGTGTAAACCAGGTGGCCTGTCAGGCCCTTCCAGCTCGCTTTCTATTTGCCGTTTGAGTCTACAACTAGGTAAACCGTGGAAGGCTGCTTTGACTTAGCGCCTTTGATGATGTTGCTCATGGCTGCTCTCCCTTCCCTTTGTGCCTCCGGGGGCTCGTTCCCACAGCCACCTACACGCAGATCCAGCCCCACTCCCTGATTCAGCAGCAGCAGCAGATCCACCTCCAGCAGAAGCAGGTGGTGATCCAGCAGCAGATCGCCATCCACCACCAGCAGCAGTTCCCGCACCGCCAGTCCCAGCTTCTGCACACGGCCACGCACCTCCAGCTGGCCCAGCAGCAGCAGCAGCAGCAGCAGCAGGCCACCACCCTCACTGCCCCGCAGCCTCCGCCGGGCCCCCCGACCCAGCCGGTCCCGCCGTCCCCGTCCCAGCAGCCAGCCCAGACCCTGGTCGTCCAGCCCATGCTGCAGTCTTCACCGCTGTCCCTGCCGCCGGACCCCGCCCCCAAGCCCCCCATCCCCATTCAGTCCAAACCACCGGCAGCCCCTCTCAAGCCCCCTCAGCTAGGGGCTGCCAAGATGTCCGCTGCCCAGCAGCCCCCACCCCACATCCCCGTGCAAGTGGTGGGCACCCGGCAGCCGGGTACAGCCCAGGCCCAGGCTTTGGGGCTGGCCCAGCTGGCAGCTGCTGTCCCCACTTCCCGGGGGATGCCAGGCACAGTGCCGCCGGGCCAGGCCCACTTGGCCTCCTCGCCGCCTTCATCCCAGGCCCCGGGTGCGCTGCAGGAGTGCCCGCCCACGTTGGCCTCAGGGATGACCCTGGCCCCTGTGCAGGGGACGGCGCACGTGGTGAAGGGCGGGGCGACCACCTCCTCGCCCGTGGTGGCCCAGGTCCCTGCCGCCTTCTACATGCAGTCTGTGCACTTGCCGGTGAGTGTCGCCCTGTGACTGAGCACACGGCATCCTCAAGGGGACCGGAGCTCAATTTCAGAAGGGAGTAAAGGGTGACAGGGTTAGGATATTAGTGCTGCTTTTGTAAGAGAGAGTTTAATGGATGGTTAAGATCCTGGCATGTATTCAGTCTTTCGTAAGAGAGAGACATCAACATATATGATACCTGAATTTCATACTCCTACATGTGCTACTGAAATTCTGTATTTTGGGATCTATACTGAGTTATATTAAGATACAGCTTTAACCACCAAAATCAATCTTTAAAAAAACAACAATTCTCGGTTGGGCTGTGATAAACCTGGGTCTCCAGGTCTAGGTCAGAACTAAATAATGTTGGATTTTCTTTTGTCTTGATGTAGAAATTATACTTCTTGGGAATGACCAGAAATTTTACTGTACCATGGGACATAGATACATTGGGGAATCTAGAACTAAGAAAATTTTCTCAGACAGCGTGGGAGTAATTGAGTTTCCTCATTATCCTTTGCTCATAAATCTTATTTTCCTTCCTGTTCTTCACTTTATAGGGCAAACCCCAGACACTGGCTGTAAAGCGCAAGGCTGAGTCTGAGGAGGAGCGAGATGACGTCTCCACATTGAGTTCAATGATTCCCGCGAAGACATCTCCAGTGGTAGAGAGCCCGAAGGCCATGGAGGAGAAGGGCAGTCTTGGAGGTGAGGAACGGACTTTTGCAGGGCTGCCAGAGTGCACAGAAATGAGAGGAAAGCTCTGAGTGGGCTACGAGTTCAGTCTGATTCATTAGAATGTGGGCCTGAACTTGGTGGATGAGACCTGGACACGAGGAAGCCAGGATGACTGATCAAAGAGGAACATGTGTTACTGTGAGGATCAGGTTGGCTTGGCTCATCCTTGGCTCACTTAGGTCATCCCCTCCCTGTTCCTTAATCTTGTGTTTATTTTCCAGATAAAGCTGAGCCAGTGACCAGCGCGAACGCTAACACCCTGAGCAGTGACATTGTAGCTTTGGCTCCCGCCCCATCAGCGCCCCCTCCTTCACTGGCCATGGTGTCCAGACAGATGGGTGACTCCAAGCCCCCCCAGGCCATTGTGAAGCCCCAGATCCTCACCCACATCATCGAAGGCTTTGTTATCCAGGAAGGAGCAGAGCCTTTCCCGGTGAGGGCAGGGCCAGAAGGTGGGGCTTTCACGTGGGGACTTGGTCTGGTGGGTTGTCTTTTCAAACTCCAGAGACTCAGAAGGCTTAGAACTATTTCATTATTAGAGAACAGTTCAGTTCTGTTGTTTGTAGGATTAGCTATGAAGAAGGAAGGGAAGAGAAGAAGAAAGACTATGTAGACCAGGAACTGAAAATAGTGGGGAGAGGAGAAGCAAAGGAAAAAAGTGACCTTTAAGGCTGTCATGGTTGTTTTTTGTGTTTGTTTTGGGGCCCCTTTGTACAGCATTCGGGCATTGTACAGCATTTGGGATCCTAGTTCCCTGACCAGGGACTAAACCTGGGCCCCCTGCATTGGGAGCTTGGAGTCTTAACCACTAGACCACCAGGGAAGTCTCTAATTAGGTTGTTTTATAGTGAAGAAAATTGTGGTGGAGAAGTTGAGAGACTTTTCAGGATACCATGAGTTGCAGAACCAGGACTTAGAACACAGGTCTCTTGCCTCCTAGTGTGTTCCCTGCAATTTAGGAAGGAAAAGGACCCCCTTCCCCAGCAGCTTATCTGAAAAAAGCCAACTAGAGACTCTAGATTGCCATATTGAAAATGGTTCTGTCTGCGTCGGACTTGGCCATTAACTCTGAGATCCGGGCAAAGACGTGGTGGTGAGAAGTGGTGGGGAAAGCTATAGAGAAAGGAGTTAGGCTAATGTAACTCACCTTTTTCTGGAACAGGTGGGCTGTTCTCAGTTATTGAAAGAGTCTGAGAAGCCCCTGCAGACTGGCCTCACCACAGGACTGAATGAGAATCAGTCGGGTGGTCCCTTGGGTGGGGACAGCCCATCTGCTGGTGAGTATTCATTTAGAGACCCATCTAGGAATGAGGCTGATGGAGATGTGTTTGAGGACTTAGCGTAAAATAGGAATTAGCTCTTTTAAGTGGGAATTATGTTAAGTCCATCTACATCAGAATACGTAGAATCACACAGACGTTGTTCCCATGGTTAAGGGGAAGTTTTTCAAGCTGAGCTGTTTATATATAGTGTAAAACACTATAAGGATGTGTTTTTCAAAGGATAATCTATTCAGGCTATTTCTTAATTTCCAGTTCTTATTATTTTAGATTCTGTAATATATGTTAAGGAGTCTTGTTTACATTTTCCCCTCCCCTGCTTTTGGAAACTTGTGTGTCTTGTGTGTGTGTGTGTGGGGGGGGGGGAGGCTGTGTCTGTGTGTCTGTGTGTGTGTGGGGGGGGAAATCTCATCTTTCCAGGCATTAGTAATTAGTTCCTCTCTCCTGTGGAAAAGTGCAGTCAAATATGAGACTACGAATTATGAAGAAATTAGTCACTTAAAATGGAGATCATCTGGCTTAAGGTTAGGAAGACTGTGACATCTTGAGGGACAGGTCTTTATGGTTTTGGATTTTGAACTTTGTTTTCGGGATTCTCGGGCTGAGTAGGTCTTTGGTGGGGAGCGCTGAGAGTAATTAGAGTCCAGTGCTGGGCCTGAGGGTGGCCTGAGCAGCAGCAGGAACCCACGCAGCCCTGCAGCGCTGCCTTGTTTTCAGAGCTAGATAAGAAGGCGAACCTCCTGAAGTGTGAGTACTGTGGGAAGTACGCCCCTGCTGAGCAGTTCCGCGGCTCCAAGAGATTCTGCTCCATGACTTGCGCTAAGAGGTACAGTAGGCTTCCGTCTCGCCCTCCTCCCTCAGACACCCCTTCCCCAGGATCCGCTCACGACTCCGAGCTAACATCTCCCTTGCCTTCATTCTCTTCCCCAAATCGGCCCCTAAAATCCTGGTTCACATGTAGAGCAGGGGAGCAAGGCGGTCTTGGAGAGTAGCACCCCTGACCTGTGCGTTCCCTGACCCACAGGTATAATGTGAGCTGTAGCCACCAATTCCGGCTGAAGAGGAAAAAAATGAAAGAATTTCAGGAAGCCAACTACGCCCGCGTTCGCCGGCGCGGACCCCGTCGCGGCTCCTCGGACATCGCCCGTGCCAAGATCCAGGGCAAGCGCCACCGAGTGAGCCACCAGCGTGGGGCGCGATGCTGCAAACCGGGCCTGTTCCCTTCTGCTCCCCCGCAGAGCAGCTGCTTTCCCCGGGGGAAAAGTGTGAGACCAGAAGTCTGGTTTCACGTGGATCACATCACTCCAGATTCCGAGATCCTGATCTTTTCGTCTTTTCTCACCTGATTTACCTGTTGTGTGTTTCTGTTAATCCTTATGCCTTGTTAGAGGAGGGAAAATCTAGGGGAGTTGTTGGCAGAAGAGGGGAACCAAGAGGGACACAGTTCACACTTGAAAGGCACTTGAGAGTGGGCTAGTGACTTTGGGCATTTGCACATAAGTACAGAGCACTTTACTTGTGCTGAGATTAGTTTTTCCTCTGTGCCTCAAACCCAGGGTGGGGGGAGAGAGGGAGACCTCATGACGCTTACTGATGACCTCACTGTTTTTCTTGTAGGGTCAAGAGGACTCTAGCCGGGGTTCAGATAATTCCAGTTACGATGAGGCACTCTCTCCAACATCTCCTGGGCCTTTATCCGTGAGAGCAGGGCATGGAGAACGTGACCTGGGGAATCCCAACACAGCTCCGCCCACCCCAGAATTACATGGCATCAACCCTGTGTTCCTATCCAGTAATCCTAGCCGCTGGAGCGTAGAGGAGGTCTATGAGTTCATTGCTTCTCTACAAGGTATCAAGGGCCTGTCCACCAGAACCCAGGTCACCTGTATTGCTTTGTTGTCCTATGGTTTTTTTGAGGCCATCCCACAGGGCTTTGTAAATGGAAACGTAGAGACTTAAGTATGGTATGATGAAGGTGCTGCTTTTAGTATTTATTTGGGTTACTTGTCCACAGCCTGGTTACCCAATATTTCCAGGTTGACTGTCCTCCGCTAACAGGCTTCCCAGGTGGCACAGTGGTAAAGAACCCGCCTGCCAATGCAGGAGACACAGGTTCGACCCCTGGGTTGGAAAGATCCCCTGGAGAAGGAAATGGCAACCCACTCCACTATTCTTCTCTGGAGAGTCCCATGGACATAGGAGCCTGGTGGGCTATGGTCCATGGGGTCAGACGGGACTGAGCATGTATACATACGCACTTGACAAGGGATAGTTTTCTCCAGAAAGGAAAACCATCCTACCCTCCCTGCTGTTTTGTCTGAAATTTGGGCCCTTAAAAATGGCATGAAGGCTGATTTTCTTGCTGGTGTCAAAGAAAACATACTATATTCTGCTCTCTCCCTTCCCTTCCTCAAGTTATCTGAATTGAACAGCTTAGTTGGTGGAACACGTTAGTTCTTTTATCTTGGCTTTTTTCAAAAAACAGCTGGTTGCTCTGGTTTCATTTTGTTTCCATATCTTGCCATCTCGGGCCACTATCACTGGATTTAGGACAAGTACTTTTGATCATACCATGTAGCTTCTCATACATACCCCACCGTTTCCTCCTAGGCTGTCAAGAGATTGCAGAGGAGTTTCGTTCCCAGGAGATTGATGGACAGGCCCTCTTATTACTTAAAGAGGAACATCTCATGAGTGCCATGAATATCAAGCTGGGTCCTGCCCTCAAGATCTGTGCTAAGATAAATGTCCTCAAGGAGACCTAAGGTGGCCCTCTTGCACAAACCAGCCTAAGGCAGACAGTCCCCACCGTCCAGGTTATAACCTGGTGCCAGCAGACTCCATGAGGAAGACAGAGCTGTGCTGTCTTCTGCAGGAGGGGATCAACAAGACAGGGAAGAACCGTGGAAGAACTGGTCGCTGGTGCTACATGGTGGCAGCTTTGATGTTTCTCTGGGTTTTATTTTTTAAATCTTCACAATTTCACCCACCCTAATCCAACCTTTGTGAAAGAGGCAGTCTAGAGAACTAGGACTGCTCGGCCTTATCCCGGAGTGGAGTGTCTAGCCAGGGTCTGAATTCTCCAGGAGGAGGAGGAATGTACAGTGTGGCGAGGCAAGAAAATGGGTGGACTGTAGGTGTGCCTCGGCCCCGGCAGCAGGGGAGTTTTCCAGCTTGTGTGACACAAGTAGCAAAACCTGGTCCTCCCTCTTCCCTCCGGCTCCTCCTGACTAGCTGTGGCCCAGACTTCTGTTGTCACTCCCGTAGTGTTGGACATCTTCTCCTGCATCCTCACTGGCCAGTGTAGGGACTGGGTTGCCATCATTCTGAGTTGCTGCAGGGACTAAAAGTATTGGGTACACGTGTGGCTGTTGTCATTCTTTCTGCACCCCCCTGCTTCCTTCAATTTATCTGTTGTCTTCTACCCTACTTTTCTTTCCATTCCAACTCTGCTCTGTCCTATAGCTTTATAAAGCAGGAGTGCGTGGGGCTGAGGTCTGGAGTAGAAGGACCTGCCGTGGGCGCTATTCCTTATACAACAAAAATATTAAATATTTTTTTCCTCCTCAGTAAAAGGATGAAAATTGGTCTCGGTTGTCTCTTACTCCATCATTCCAGTGTATCTACTGGCTTCTTCCACACAAATGACTAGGCCGACATTTTTTTTTTTTTTAATCTTTTAAGTGTTTTTGTACAAAAAATGTATATTTTTCGCATTTTTAAAACACCAGAGTATGGGGGAGGGATGCAAACAAGTAACAGAAAAATGCTTATATAACATCATTTTCCCTGCTTAGAAAAGAAAAAATACCATTCCAAAGTCCAAAGATGAAATATCTAAAAGTATCTAAAAGTCCAAAGATGAAATAATTTCATTTTCTTTCCTAAAGGCTAAAAAAGCCCCCTGCTTATTGATTCCATCCTCATGTGGCCAGGGGAGCCACGTTCCTCTTCAGCGGCCCAGGCTCCCTGTCACACAAAGATCAGGCCAGGTTTCTGGGCATGTGGCCTAAATGGAAGGGTGGAAGCATCAGAGGTTTAAGCCCCTCTCCCCACGGAGATATGCTAGGTAAGAAGACACGTCCCTGAGCCAGAAGCAAGGACAGGCGCAGCAGGAGCCTGCACCCAGGGCCGAAGGTGGCAGGGCCCTGCATGTCCCACTTCTGCTTCCATTCCCTTTCCAGGAGACTGGAGGGCACCAACGGAAAAAAAAAAAGCCAAAACAAATGCCTGTGAAGGAAAGTGCAACGTGTTTAGAAATACTGGTAGAGGGAACATTTCAGGAGTAAGAAAAGCTCTGCCAGCTTTGACTGCAAGTGGGAGAAGCAAGCCATCAAGGGTATCCCACTACAAGGTAAACGGACTTCCTGCTTCTGCAACCCTGGTGGCACAGGAGGTCCATTTCAGCATCCCTTCCAATGGGCTGGACTTCCGGATTAGGTATTTTAGCTGCAGGTGGACCAGTAACCCAAGATGATAACCCAGGGCCCAGTTCCAGCTGTAAGGTCACTCCAGTGCCAGCCAATGATGTTTGGTTACCTTGTAATCCTGGGAAATTTCACAGTTTCCATCCTGACCCGAGGTGGGAGAAATAAGTCTACAACCTCTTGGTCCAGGCTCAGACCAAATGGCAGTCCTTGGATTGTGACCAAGTAATCACTGCAAAACAGTTCCCAGCAGCAAGTTACATCCGGACTCTCATGGAGACTACTGTAGGGCAGAGTGACAGCATGAAAGCAATCAAACCTATAAATAATGTTTTTTTTTTAATTAAAGAAATCCAGTGTCTCAAAAACTTGTGAAAATGTGTTTAAAAAAGAAAGTCAGGGAGCCTGCTGCACCCTTTTGCTCACAGTAACTCCTCTACTTGTACTTTCTGGTATAAAGACACAGTGCAACAGCCTCTGCTGTGATTGGCCCTATTATATTATCTCTGTCCTGCAGCTGTACCTCTCAGGAGGGAAAACCAAACAGGGAACAAAGGGAAAGGCATTTCTACTACTGACAGGTGGATGCAAACCAAAAGCAAACCAGAAAGCAAGAGCGAGACTGAGGGTGAGATGAGAGACTGGAGTGGAGGCTGCTTCAGAAATCTGCCAGAGGATGCTTTGGTTTGGGGGCTGAAGAAGCTGGACATCTAAAGTGCAATCACATTGGTAATAAATGATCATCCCTTTCTTCTGACTCCTCCCCCAGCTGATCATCCCCCACACCACGATAGGCAGCAGGCACATTTCGGGGTTTAGAGCGGCATACAAAGTCACAGCCATCCTATGGGGGAAGAGCAAAAGAAGTGATCATGTGAAATCAGCAACTTTCAGGTGGGCACAGTGTGTTTATTGTCTAAGAAGGTGGCAAGAACTAGCTTTCTCCAGGGATAATGAACAGAAAACCCCAAAGCTCCAGTGATTGGCCTAAACTGAATTTGGGGAAACACCCTCTCCTCATGTAGGCCCCTAAATAGCTGGATCAGTTTCATAAACCTAAGCAACAGTACCGTTCTTCCAGTCAGTCTGGAAGGTCAGACGTTAAGGTGCTATGTTACTTATTACCCTGTATTAGGGCAACCAATTGTCTTGGTTTGCTGGGATTTGGGGTGGTTTTAGCAGCCAAAAGTCCTGTGTCTCAGGAAACCCTCAAGTCTGGGCAAACCAGGATGAATGGTCAGTCATCTGTTTTGTCTCCCAGCTGCCCTGTTACTTACTGCCACCAGGTTGCCAAGATCCTGCCAGAAGGCCAAGTGGGGAAACTGCTCCATTCCTTTGGCTCCGACCACCAGTCGCTGGTACAGGAACCCCCCGATGATATAGACTGCGACCAGTGAGGCAAACCTGTGAGGGAGAAAGACATCCATACTCAAAACCCGAGAATCAGTAAAGCCCATTCATTGTTACCTGTTTCCTAAGCTGTTCCATAAAAATGGAATAACAAAAAGGGTAGTCAGTTGAAAGAAAAAGGGGGCTGGTAGAGCCTGCGAGAACCAATTAGAGTGCTGTCTGTCTGAGAAAACCTTTGGATCAGAAAAAAGCAAGACAGTGTGTGACTCACTTAGGGTTGAGAACAGTCACCATTAGATAAACAGTCCAATTTCTTCAAAAGTTCTAATAATCTAATAATGGGAGAGTAATAAAAACTGTCCAGTCCTCCAGTAGGGAAAAAACCCCATCTCCAAATGCATATATTATTGGGGATAAAACATTAAGTCTCATTTTTTTAAACTTGCAGAGTTTAAAGAGGATATTCACAGACTTCTTTCCCCTCCAATTATAACATAGCAAACAAATGCACACACACTATTTGGACCCGTATACTTCCAAGTGATTGCTGAGTTAAAAAAAAAGGTTTGGACTGATAAAGGAAGAAGGACTCACGTGACAAGTAAGATAGAACCCACGCTAAGGTGGGAGATCTCTGGGGAACACGCCAGGCTGCTGTCCATCTCAAAGAGGTAGAAACAATCTTGGACTTTGCCTCGCTCCTCAGACACAGGGTTAAAGTTGTCCTGATGGTAAGAGGACAGACAAACATTTATGTGGTAAGGTGTTTGCTTCTGACGCCTGTCTGAAAAGGAGCACAAACCCACAAACCCCCCCTAAACATTTGCTTTCTCTTGGTTTAAGAACTTATTTTCCATGTATGATGGAAGACGGATGCCTCTGACTCAGGGAAAAACTGAACTACTTTTTAAAAATTTTTTGGCAGCTACCAAATGGCATTTGTGATCTTAGTTCCCCAACCAGGGGTTGAACTCACGTCCCCTGCACTGGAAGTGGCAAGTCTTAACCACCAGACTTCCGGGGAAGTCCCTGAATGTCTAGTTTTACCTCATCCACCCCAATTGTCTTGTTCCCTCTGGACTTTCTGTACCACCTCAGGTCAGTCCCTTCATCTCCTCTCTAGGCTCCTAGGCTCTCTAGGCTCCCAGGCCCCGGGGTGCCTCACCGCTAGGGTGTGTCGATTGCAGGAGATCATCACCACTGCCCGCCGCTGCTCCCTGCCACAGTGGTTGTCATATTCATCTCCCCCTTTATAGATCAGCATGATCCAATTACCTGAGGATGGACAAGGAAAAAGGAGCTTGGGGGTGGGGGAAAAGCAGAGACAGACCTGGGTACTGTGGGAGCGTGGAACCAAGTTCAATGAAGTTGGTTTTAGTTAAAATAACCCTCAGGATGAACTCTGGTATACCAGAAATACCAGTTAAAACCCGCCCCTTTACAACAGCTTGTGTTCCCTTGTTAAGACAACTAAGAACCAGATATGCATACAAGAATAATCTTGATTTCCCACACTAAAAGTAGGCAACCGATAGTGCAAATACAATTATGATCCATACTTAGTCATGACTCACATTCTCTGAATACCTGCTAACATCAAGAGGCTTCAATTACTGGGTGGCAAGGGAAAGCCTAAGATCTTAAATTAACCACAGATAAATTCAAAGTAGATGACTTTGAAGACTGGGGACACTTTTCCTTCTTCAGTATTTACTTGTTCAAATTTCTTTTGCAAAACCATTTGATTAATAATCATGTGAGGTGACCAAGGTAAGGATTCTCCTTCCAACTTTGCGTATGAGAAAACAAAAAGTCAAATGATTTTTCAAAGTCATAGGATAAGTAAATATGAGCTGGATAAAAAATCTAGTCTTCTGACCCCAGCCCCAAACTGTTGACATTGTGTTTTATTATGTTATTTACAGCAACAACAACCTGCACTTAGTTATTTATCTGCTTAAGGGAATAAAATAAACCATAGTTGCTCACATAGTCCTTTCCAGCAATGATTTTATGGCTTTTGAGAAATATTATCAACATAACTCAAGTTGGTGGGGAGACTTTTGTAGAATGACTGGCCTTCAAAAAGCTTAATTTCACTTTAACACAAACACATAAATGTCCTGAGCCTTGGTTGTGGTGGCGTGGTGGAGCTGGGTGTTTTGTGGTTTGCAGGTATCTCAGGTGAGCTGAACCACACACATCCATATGATACAGCCTGGGAAGGGCCGAGACATACAGGGTTATCACAGGGATTCAGTGAGCTGATCAACAGGGAGACTCTTACTTCCATTGAAGATCTGAGTCTCGTTGAATCTCCCAACTACTGTCTCCTTCCCGTTACTTTTGTTGATCTGCACCAGGCCTGCCCCGGAGGAGTGGTTGCCAGCTTCTCGGCACACCCGGAACACATAGCTGTACATGTCTGGGCTCTGGCCCACGGTGCTCTCAAAGCTGGGAGCAGAAATGCAGAGAGAGGAGGAAGAGGACAGTTAGAGCTGTCAGCCTTAGAAAGAGAAGCCTCTGTTCAAACAGTGTGTTCAACTTATTTATCAAACATCACGGCTAAATGTCCTAGTGAATATCTGTTGCATCGTGAGGTTAACTATGACCCAGACAGACTAACTGTTGATGACAACTGATGAAAATACAGACTCCAAGACAGTTAGTATTCTAGATATTTCTAGAATAATTGTCCTAGACTACGCTGAAGTATTAGCTAGTACCTCCCTGTGAATAAGGGTGTACGTTCATGATATATATCCTAGTTCCTTAAAGATTATCTTCAGATTTATGTATCTGAAGATTCTTGACACTTATGATGACATGTTGTTGTTGCTTAGTCATGTTTAACCCAGGGATCAAACTCAGGTTTCCTACATTGCAGGCATATTTTTGACCATCTGAGCCACCAGGAAAGCCCCCTTCACTTTCATTTTCAGTGTCCGACTCTTTGTGACCCCATGGACTGTATTCTTCAGGCTCCTCTGTCCATGAGATTCTCCAGGCAAGAATACTGGAGTGGGTTGCCATTTCCTTCTCCAGGGGTTCTTCCCAACCCAGGGGCTGAACCCGCATCTGCTGCTTGGCAGGCAGATTCTTTACCACTGAACCATCTTGGGAAGCCCGTATGATGATGTAGTAGTAGGCCTAAATATGTTCATCTGATACTTCTGAATATCAAGGTATCGAATAATGCTTTTTAATTCCTACAAGCTGGTCTGTTGGGTCCAATCTTACCAACAGCTCCTCTTCTGCATAAAGTACCTGCACATCACTGCTGAACACTGGGCCGAGCACGTGCTCTCCATCATACAGTAAAGCAAGACAGCATGGCCAAATAAGGCCAACGTTGTTAAAATACAGATTAGAACCATCTCTCAGAGGAGGTTATGATACATGTATTCCCTCTATATTCAGTAGTAATATAACAAAAATTAATACAGTCAATAAGAGGAGATTCTTTAATAAAGTTGTTTTTTCTCAAGGCCTTTAAGGTTCTTCTCATTTACCTTTTGTTAAATAGTGGTGTCAGCCTCTTCAGGAGAGCCAACTCTTTCTCTGATTCTTTACCCTTTTCTCCCACCAGGTCGCATGTTTTCTCTTCAGTCTGCCAAGATTCTCTGACTGCCACGGAGAAGAGCAGCAGCAAGAGCAGGCCAGTCCTCCAGGAGCTGTGGAGGGGGGACATCCTTTTGGGACAGGGAATGTGTATTTTGGGGAAACAGGGAGAGGATCGGGGAAAGAAATAGAGCACATGAATGTGTAATAAATGAATGGCATTTTTTTTTTTTTAACCTGTTAATCTTCCACCCACCACCTATTACTTTACACTGGACAGTTTTCTTCACTATTATGATGTGGGGCTTTATCTTCTTGTCTCTACTTCAAGTCTTTTTTTCCTCATTATCTAATATACAGAATTGGATGCTTAAGTCTCCAGGTTTCTTTTTTTCTCAAAACTTTTATTATCTTTTAAAAAATAATTTCATTTATTTTTGGCTGTGCTGGGTTTTCAGTGCTGCATGAACTTCTTTCTCGTTGCAGCAAGCGGGGGTTACTCTCTAGTTGTGGTGCGCGGGCTTCTCATTGCAGTGGCTTCTCTTGTTGTGGAGCACATGTTCTAGGGCTTGTGGGCTTCAGTAGTTGCGCCTCCTGGCCCCTAGAGCACAGGCTCAGCAGTCGTGGCACATGGGATCAGTTGCTCCAGGGCATGGGGGAACCTTCCTGGACCACGGATAGAACCTGTGTCTCCTGCATTGGCAAGTGCATTCTTTATCACTGAGCAACTAGGGAAGTCTTAAAACATATTTTAAAAGACTCTTCCTACGTGATTCCCTCACCTGATACCACTCTCATTTCCAGTCTTTACTGTGCCCCTTTCATGTGCAATCAACAAAGTGGACAGCAGAGTTAGTGGGGCAGAGTTAGTGTACACAGACAGTTGTTGAGATTTCTGCAATGTGTGCATAAAACAAGAATACATTTTTGGTCCTAGAAATTGTCAGAAGAATCAATCAATGGCTTAGAGAATACTTAAGTGTCACCAATGAAGAGTATTTTGATCTTGCTGAACAGTAAGATTCTTTGGCACCTGCAACAAATAGTACCTTTCAATATCTCTGTGCCAAAGCACCTGTGTCAGGAAACCCATACATCTATACACATATAGACACACATATAATATATATAATAATATCTACCTATCACCTGTGTCAGGAAACCCACACACCTATATATATATATACACACACACATACATTAATATCTATCACTTGTATCAGGAAACCCATACAACTACACACACACACACACACACACACTCACACAGATATTAGTATCTACCTATCACCTGTGTCAGGAAACCCATACATCTATACATAAACACACACACACATATTAATATCTACTTGTGTCAGAAAACCCATACATCTGTACATATATACACACACACATATAGTTATCTATCACCCGTGTCAAGATACTATATAAATCAATCACATTCAGTCTAATTCATAGGTTAAGTCCTTCATTGAACATAACTATAGAGCTGAGAAAAGGGAAAGCAGAGAACATAAAAGAATTACTTATGACAGCCTGATGGAGATATCCTTGCCTCCACCATTTGGTGAGAAGTTAGGTTGAGATGTTTCATTATTTAAAGCTTAATACTAGTTCATTAAAACTACTTAAACCCTCCTCTTAAGATAATACTTGAATTACAATGAACACTTGATAAGGGCTAGTTGAAAGTTATTAAGAAAGATGTAAAACAGAGAAAGAGACCTGAATACTTTGGGCCCTAAGTCCTCATTTTAATATTCAGAAGCATCTAACAGTCTTTGTTCATACTTACCACAAAAATGATGAACAGAGATTAACATAACCACAGCACCTAAGATTTGACATCTATCTGTTCTGTCTCATCTCTAAAAAAATCATTCAATCATTTAAATGATAGGATGAACAAACTTCATGAGGTCCAGATGAGTGGTCTGAGTAAGTATTCTAACACCCACCTCAAGCCATGAAATCCAAGAGTTTCTAGATTTCTAGTAAGTATACCTGTCTTCCTACATTCCAGTTGCTGATAACTCTTGAGAATCACCAAGTCACTTTACAATTAACACATCCAATTCATACGATGCTTGAACTGTTTTAGGTATGGAAACATGTGGCTCTGTTTTCCAAACTCATTTTCTTTTCTCTAATTTCATTTATACACCTATGAATAGACTGTAGTGAAAGTGAAAGTCGCTCAGTCATGTCTGACTCTTTGCGACCCCATGGACTGTAGCCTGCCAGACTCCTCTTTCTATGGAATTCTCCAGGCCAGAATACTGGAGTGGGTAGTCTTTCCCTTCTCCAGGGGATCCTCCCAACCCAGGTCTCCCGCATTGCAGGTGGACTCTTTACCAGCTGAGCCACCAGGGAAGACCAAGAATACTGGAGTGGGTAGCCTATCCCTTCTCCAGGGGATCTTCTCAACCCAGGAATTGAACCAGGGTCTCCTGCATTGCAGGTGGATTCTTTACCAGCTGAGTTACCAGGAAAGCCCATCAGGCTACTCTGTCCACAGGATTCTCCAACCAAGAATACTGGAATGGGTTGCCACAACCTCCTCCTGGGGAATCTTCCTGACCCAGGGATCGAACCCACGTCTCTTATGTCTCCTGCACAGGCAGGCAGGTTCTTTACCACAAGCGCCACCTGGGAAGCCCCTTTATACACCCAGGATACACTGATTTACTATTGCAGAAGAATTCACTTTGGTATTCATTAATCATCCCCCAGGCCATTGCTACCTGCTAATTTTATAAAGTATCACCAATTTTCCTGATACAAAGATTCAATTCTTCCAACTTTTTCTCATTTACAATAAAATATATTCTACTACAAGTCTAGACTTTGGCCTGAATACTCTTTAAAGTCCCCTAATTCTTCTTCATGCTGGTCCACTGATTCCATTGATTCTATTTAAAACTTAAAATAAGCAGAATTTAATAGGTACTAATAGGTACCTGAATAAATTTTCTCCACTATCCTAAACATATTTTTTTTTGAATGTCTGATCTTACTTATTTGTTACTCTTAGACCATCTCATTTTTTTTTCAAAGGGACATCTCATTTTTGACTGGACTCAAGACTCAGAGGTAGAAACTCTGAGAGGGGACAGCTTTCATCTCTTAGCAATCTGTTCCTGGAGTCTTTCTTTGGCCCACTTCACTGTCTTGGCCAAAAGCTGAGCATCTCCTGGAGCCTGTTTCTCATTTTTCTTACTATGCTGTTTCTTCAGACAATACGTTGACATTTGTGTTGCACAATACTGGAGTAACAAGATGCTGAATCTTGGGAGCTTTGGTCCTAGGTTTCTCACCTTCTTTGTTTAGGGGCTACTTTGCAGCATACTTGTGGCCACACAGAAAGACCACAGTGGATTCTGCTAGCTCTTCTGCTAACCCCAAGTGACAAGCCACAGTTGCATCAGTGAGGCCAGGAGTATCCTTCTCTCCCTCTTTTATGATGACCAAATTGAGAACACTCAGACTGGCATCCATGTACAGATTTGCACTTTCTCCAGTCCTCCTTGGTCTGTAACAGGAATGCCCCTTACTCCGTAGCAGGTGCAGGCTCTGCCATGGGTCCAGACACCTTCTTCATGGGGAAACCTTGTTTGCTTGTCCCACCTCTGATTCGGACCACACAACTCTTCCATTCTTCACCCAGAGCGTCAACAGCAACTTCTGCATCTATACATTTCTCAGAAAAGACACGAAGTTTTTGTTCATTGTCCATTTCAATGAGTTTCTGACAACCAGTGGCTAGGAAAGAGATGTTCAGCTTCATCCTGAAGTGGCTGACCACACCGCCAAGGCACCACAAGAAACAGTTAAACAAAATTACACTTGATGTTCTGTTTCCCACATTCCACTAGGGCAATCAATACTTGGGAAGTCATCTCCCTGACTTGGTGTCTGCAGAGAGTTAAGTATAGCCAATCCCAAAGTCTGAGCATGCATGTGTCCTAAGTCACTTCAGTCTTGTCCAACTCTGTGACCCTATGGATGGTGGCCCGCCAGGCTCCTCTGTCCATGGAAGTCTCTGGGCAAGAATACTGGAGTCATTGCCATGTCCTTCTCCAGGGGATGTTCCCAACCCAGCGATCGAACCCGTCTCTTATTAAGTTTCCTGCATTGGTAGGCAGGTTCTCTAGCACTAGTACCACCTGAGCAGCTCCCCAAATGTGAGACTCTCTCCCATAAATACATTTAGAGCATCAATAGAAAATAGTTAACAGAGTGCTTGCTTTTTGCTAGGAATTTAACATGTGTGAAAGTGAAAGTGAAGTTGCTCAGTCGTGTCCGACTCTGTGATCCCATGGGGTGTAGCCTACCAGGCTTCTCCATCCATGGGACTTTCCCAGGCAAGTGTACTGGAGTGGGTATGTTAAATTCCTTCTCCAGGAATTTACTGCATAGGGTGGTTTTGGTAAGGCTTAACTGGTTAATGTATGTATGGAATTTAACATACATTAACCAGTTAAGCCTTACCAAAACCCTATGCAGTAAATACAATTACTCTTATTTTACAGATGAGAAAACTAAACACAGTAAGTGAGCAGTGTGAACCAGATAGTCAGGCTCTGAGCTCATGGTTTACACTAACCACTACATGTACATCTTCTTTTCACATTAATTTTTTGGAATGATCAGAGCAGGCAGCCAAAGTCTTGCTTTCTTTTTGACAAAGCAAGAAGGGGAAGTGACCTCTCACAGTTCACAGAATAGAAGGCGGAATGAAGAACCCAGACCTCCAACTCCTATCTTCCCTAAATTAACTCACTGCTCAACACACAATGTGACCAACCGACTAAAATGAAATGAGGCTCCTTTTATTAGATTGATACTCTTTTTTCCAGGACCAGCTTTCTTGAGGGATGCTCGCACAGAAGGCTGTGTTCTTTGGCTTCGAAGTTAGTTCCTTATCTGTTAACAGTTGAGGATTTCTTTTCCCAAATTAGAACAAAGACTCTCACACAACTAGAAAAGGATGAACAGCTAAACACCCTGCAGTCAGCATTAGTTGAATTGAGCTATCTTTTATTTGCTCATTGGTTCAAAAAGATAGGATAAGAATAAATTTATATTCTTCTCTTTCTTGCTTAAGGTTTGGCTACATTTGAGCTGCTTCTCTGATTCTGTGGCGTATGCGCTAAGAGCTTTATCTAGATTATGTTCATTAATCTTCACAACCCAGAAAAGCAGGTATAATTTCCCCCACTTTACAGATGAAGAAACTGATTCTTATAGAGCTGAAATTACTTGCTTTAGGTTATACAAGTACTAAAAGGTGTATGAAGTTAATAAGGCAACCGGAATGAGTCATGGCACAAAGATATTTTCTGAAAACTACCTGATAAAAAAAAGGAATGCAACAATGTATCAGTAAGGGGATGAATTAGAGAAGGAAATGGCAAGCCACTCCAGAATCCCTGCCTGGAAAACCCCATGGACAGAGGAACCTGGCCAGCTACAGCCCAAAGGGTCTGACACGACTGAGCAACTAAGCAAGCACACACAAGGGGATGAAATCCAAGGGCTGGGTAGTCTCTTTTTAATGTGCTACAATTAGATTCTCAAGGTGCAAGTTTAAGCAGCAAGGCTTAAAGATTTTGAAGCATCCCTTTCAACTTTCTTGTTCTATAACCATAGATTCATTTGGGTTAATGCTAAAAAATTCTCCTTCAATGGGATGACTGGAGCCAGGAACTGGAAAGAACTTTACATCGCTGGGCCCCTGTACCACTCACTTTCCCCAGTCCTTAAGACTAGCCATGAACATTTCCCGTTTGTCACTGGAATTTCTACTTTCTTCTCTCTGGCTCATTTTTGATACGGCGGCCCTTATCTCCAGTCTCCAGCAGCTCACACTTCTGGAAGAGTAGCCCTAACTAGCTGAACAACTCAACTCAACGTTGAAAAGCCTTAGGAAATCAGCTCTATGGACCAAACGCTGAAGCTCCCTACAAAGAGGAACACAAATCGCTCTATGAGGACTCTTAACACACATTCACCTCCCTCAAACTTCCTAGAGGGCTCCAGACAATCGCGCTGCGTCTGGTCTCCCGATTTTCCAACTGCTGAGGGCCATACCCTTTACAAACGAAGCCCCTTGACCTCCCTCCACGATGCGGGCCAAAACCCAGTCTACGGGTATGTAGTAACAACTCGAGCGGACTCCAGACTCAGCGATCTTCCTTTCCCTGCCTTCCAAACACTTAAATCCCCTCTCCAGTCTTGGAGATCCTTTCTCCCTCACTCCCTCGGGGACTCTGTGACTCCCCAACCTCACGCCTCCGTTTTTCTGCCCTTGGGCTCCTTATGTGGAGTTTTGGGCTAAGACCCGGGTCAAGCGAGACTTAGAGATCCCGGCCCCCGTCACTGCCACGAGGGGTGAGCACTCTCCAGCCCCTCCTCCTCCACGCCCCTCATACTCACATGTCACGTGCAAAGAGAGCAGGCAAAGCTCAGAACCCCCGGCCCAGCAGCTGCCCGTCGCTCGGAGACAGGGCAAGCGAGGGGCTGGCCACAGACCCGGATCCCAGAGCTCGTGGCGGAGCCAGCGTCCCTCCTAGCGACTAGCTGAGCTCCACTCTGGGAACCGGAAACAGGAAGCTCCGGGTGGCCGCTGGGCAACTGCTCCTCCCACTAGACCCCGCGGCATGTGACCGCAGAACCATTTGGCCCCTTTCCCCTTTCCGGCCTTTCAGATCATCCCGGACGCTGATTGGCCAGGATCGTGGGCGTTAGGCTCCTTCTCCACCGTAACAACTCCAATCCCTATCGAGAGTTGCGAGTTTAGTTCCACCTTTTCGGGTTGCGTTTCTACTAACGGGGGTCCCAGAGTCCCACCTCCTGGCCTCTCGGCTCGGGCCCCCAGTCACGCGGGGTCACGCGCGGTCACGCTCCCTGGTAGGTTGGACGGAGGGGGCACGTGAGGGCGGTGGCGGCACGAGAGGGCGGTGGCGGAAGCGGAAGTGCAGGGCGGGGCCTGCCCCCAGGCTGTGGCGGGAGCTGTAGTTCTCGCGCGCGACTGCTTCTCTCTGGTGCTGTTTCAGAACGGGTGCTGCCTCAACGTCTGCCGCCTGAGGGGGACGCTGGTTCGCCGTGTGCCGGCCGCGAGTCGCTTGATGTCCAACGTCGGCATCTAGACGATAGTGGAGAGCGTTGACTGGGTCGTCATTCTGACTTTCTTAACGTCACTTTACGTCCTGTCTGCGGTTTAGTACCCTGAAGTGTGACGGTTGTTACTATTCGACTTAACCTTGTCACCCCTGTGGCATTTTGTGTGATGAACACTCTGCAACCAATTCTGACCCGAGCAACTCCGTTTTGGTCTTTGCGCCTTGGCCGAGAGCCTTCGCGGTGTCCCTCACGTCTGGCGTCTTAGCCGCGTGTTGAAGTCCTACCCGTTGTGAGAACTTGGTTTGGATCCCCAGTGACCCTGGGACTCACCCTCTTGAGACGGAATCCCGCCGTCCTTCGAGTGCCCGCTGGTTGCTCCGATCAGCTTCAGGCTGGCTTCCTTCTGCTCGGATTCCTCCGTTGCATTTGCCTCCCTCTGTCTTGGCGGATGGGGACTAGATTTTGAGTTGTTATCTTCACCAGACCTTGAACAGCATTTTGAATGAATAATAGAAGAAGCCAACACTTGCGTAGCCCCGCGGTGCCCGGTACTGTTGAAAGTGCTTTAGGAGAGAATGAATTCACCTCCAAGCTCACCTTAATGAGGAAGTACCTTATCCCAACGTTACAGATGAATAAATTAAAGGCGATGGAGGTTAAGTTACCTACCTTGGGCTCCCCAGCTCTTAAGTTGTGGAGTTAGCATTCTGTTTTCATCGTTTAGGGGTAATTAGTTGTATAGGTGTATAGAATCCATCCTGAGTCTTTTTTTTTTTTTTTAATTACCTGGGGCATTCAATTCAGGCTAGGTGGCATATTTGGGTTGGGTTTGGATGTGTCTTTAAAAAAAAAATTGAAAGATGAGTTGCTTTCTGGTAATAAAAGTAACTAATAAAAGAAAACAGTGAACTATTAATCAGAAATCCATAAAGTTACCACGAGGTTGTGTATTTCCTTCATGAGGGTTATTTCTTTCCTCTTAGAAAAAAAAACACAAAAACGTTGTCAACTATTTCGCCATATCATGAAATTTACAAATACATTTTAAAATGGTTGTATAATTTGCTGCATGGATTGCCAGTCATTTAAGTCATTACTATTGATTTGACCTTATCAATTTATTCAACAAGATACTGAGAGCAATGATACTGTTACAAGTTTGGGGGATACAGCAGGGAAAAAAACCAAAAATCCCCTTTATATTGAACTTTCATTCTAAAATTGATGTTCATTTATTGGTCATTTCAGAAGTCTTCCTCTTGGTCATTTCCCAGAGTAGTGTTAGGCTGGAGGGAGAGAAGTGTACATGTGGGAGGTGGAGAAAGGTACTGAAATGCAATTGAGTAGGGCTTCCCAGTAGAGTAAAGAATCCGCCTGCCAGTGCAGAGGACACGGGTTCAATCCCTGGTCGGCAAGATCCCCTGAGAAGGAAATGGCAACCCTCTCCAATATTCTTGCCTGGGAAATCCCATGGACAGAGGAGCCTGGCAGACTATAGTCCATAGGATTGCAAAAGAGCTGGACAGAACTTAGCAACTAAACAACAACAAAAGTGGAATAATTTCTTCTTCAGGAGTGGGGGCAAGGGAGAACTTCCTTTTCCATCCAGTTGCAAATGACCTGGGCCACTCCCTGCTTCTGAGGCTCAGTGCCCTTTCTGGGAGCCACCTGTCAGAACTGATCTCAAGGTTCTTGTCAGAGGTACAAGTAGAAGTTAGAGGTTATTTTTTGCCTTCCTGCTCTGGGCCTCTAGCCTCTTCATTAGCAAGGATGCTCCCCACACTGCACCACATCCAGCCCCTCCTCCCACATGCACAGTAATGGGGTCTAATAATGGGGTCTGAACCAGTAAACTGTTAGTAGTAAACTAGTTTACTTTGTTTAGAAAGTGGTTTTATTCACATATACACATGACTATATATAGAATAGATAACTAATACTAATCTTCTGAATAGCACAGGAAACTCTATTCAGCACACTGTAATTACCTATATATGCAGATGACACCATTCTTATGGCAGAAAGTGAAGAAGAACTAAAGAGCCTCTTGATGAAAGTGAAAGAGGATAGTGAAAAAGTTGGCTTAAAGCTCAACGTTCAGAAAACTAAGATCATGGCATCCGGTCCCATCACTTCATGGCAAATAGATGGGGAAGCAGTGGAAACAGTGACAGACTTTATTTTTGGGGCTCCAAAATTACTGCAGATGGTGATTGCAGCCATGAAATTAGAAGATGCTTACTCCTTGGAAGGAAAATTATGACCAACCTAGACAGCATATTAAAGAATAGAGACATTACTTTGCCAACAAAGGTCTGTCTAGTCAAGGCTATGGTTTTTCCAGTAGTCATGTATGGATGTGAGAGTTGGTCTATAACGAAAGCTGAGTGCCGAAGAATTGATGCTTATGAACTGTGGTGTTGGAGAAGACTCTTGAGAGTCCCTTGGACTGCAAGGAAATCCAACCAGTCCATTCTAAAGGAGACCAGTCCTGGGTGTTCGTTGGAAGGACTGATGTTGAAGCTGAAACTCCAGTACTTTGGCCTCCTGATGTGAAGAGCTGACTCATTTGAAAAGACCCTGATGCTGGGAAAGATTGAAGGCAGGAGGAAAAGGGGACAACAGAGGATGAGATGGTTGGATGGCATCGCCAACTCAATGGACATGAGTTTGAGTAAACTCTGGGAGTTGGTGATGGACAGGGAGGCCTGGCGTGCTGCGCTTCATGGGGTCGCAAGGAGTTGGACACGACTGAGCGACTGAACTGAACTGAACATACATACATATATGTATCTATAAATGTGAGACAGGTGTATATGTCTCACATTTTCTCTAACCATTAATTGATGGACACATGTTATTGCCATGTCTTAACTATTAAAAATAATGCTGCAGTGAACATGGAGGCACAGTATCTCTTTGAGAATGTGACTTTATTTCCTTTGGATATGTCCCCAGAAATGGAATTTCTGGATCATATGGTAGTTTTATTTTTAATTTTTTGAGGACCCTCCATACTGTTTTTGTAGTGGCTGAACCAATAGTGTTATTCTGTTACCTTTCTAAAAATGTCATTTTGTTGTCTTTCTCCTTTTTGGTTTCTGATGAAAATTCAGCTACCATTCTTGTCATTGTTCTCCTTTGTTAATGTGTTATTTTTGTCTGACTGCTTGCATTATTTTCTCTTCATCTTTGGTTTTCAGCAGTTTTATCACATTATTCTTTATGTGTGATATTCCTTTTATCCTCATTGGGATTCATTTTCTCATAGCTGTTAGGTTTTGCACTATATTTGGGGATTATTTGACCATTAATTCTTCAAACTCTTGTGCTTCTCTATTATATTTCTCCTGTATTTCTAGAGCCTCAGAAATACAGCACTTACGTTTCACTACTTGACATTATCCTACAGGTCACTGAAACTCTGTGAACTCAAGAGAAGTTCATTTCTTCCTCTTTTCTTCATATTAGAGAATTTCTAGCAATAGATCTTCACATTCACTGATTTTTTTTACATTCACTGATTTTTTTCTTTAGTTATCTCGAATTTGCTGTTAATCTCATTTTTGAAAGAATGTTAAACTAAAAATTTATGGATATTGTTTTTTTTCTGTTTTAGAATATTCACTTGGTTCTATTTTATAGTTTCTACTTCTCTGCTGAAATTCTTCAAAGTTTCAAAGAAGGTAGGAAGCATTCCTTTATACCCTTTACCGCACTCCCCCAGTGTCAATATCTTAAATAATCGTGGTACATTTGTCAAAACCAAGAAATAAACATTGCTACATTATTATTAACTAACTCCAGGTTTTCTTTGAATCTCACCAGTTTTCCATTATTTTTTTTTTTCCTATTCCAGGATGTAACCCATTTACATTTAACCCATTTGCATTTAACCATTACATGTAACCCATTTGCATTAGTTTTCATTATTTTGTAGTCTTTTCTGGTGTTTTATGTTGTTATGACCTTGATGAATTTGAAGAGTAGTGATTAGATATTCAGTAGAATACTTCTCAGACTGGAGTTATTTGATTATTTTTCATGTTTGTCTGATGTTAAGGGTTTTGGTGAAATATACTTTAGTGATTAGGTGTCTTTCTGATTGCATCATGTTCAGGTGCATGATCTCAACACAACATCACTAGTGGTTCACACATTTAACCCTGTTCATGGGTTTCAGTTGTGTTTGCCAGGTTTCTCTGCCATAAAATTACTGTATTTCACATCCATAACTTATTCTTCAGAAGTGAGTCACTAAGTCTTCCAACACTCAAGGGGAGAAGGAATAAATTGCACATCATGAGGCAGGAATATCTCCATATATTGTTTGGAATCTCTGTAAGGAAAATTTTAACTTCTCCCCCATTTATGTATTTATTGTCATTTATTTAAATCAGTACAGATTTAGAGGAGTGACATCAGCATGATGGCAGAGTAGGAGAGTCCAACCTCTGCCCTTCCCACAAAGAACAACAATTAGATAGCTATCTACTAACAAAAATTGCTCTGGGAGACCTCTGGAGTTCACTTAAGAAGCATTAGCAACACAGTAGAGCCAAAAACTTGAGAATAACCTCGGGGGAAAAAAAAAAAAAGATAGGAAGAACAGTTTCATTTTGCGTGCATCATTCCTTCTTCATGTATATGAAGAAAGTCAACTTCATGTTTATCAACTAATTTCTGTGAAAGGAATCAAGTCTGTACAATGGAGAAAGGATAGTCTCTTAAATAAATGATATTGGGAAAACTGGACTGTTTTTGTTGTTAGCTGCTAAGTCATGTCTGACTCTTTACAACCCCATGGACTATAGCCTACCAGGCTTCTCTGTCCAGGGGATTTCCACATGCAAAAGAATGAAATTGCCCGCCCCCCTTTTTTACACCATGCAGAAAAACAACTCAAAATGGATTAAAAAATTAAAAGTAAGATCTGAAACCATAAAACTACTAGTAGAAAACATAGGGGAAAACCTCCTTGACCTTGGTCTTGGCAATGAGTTTTTTGGAATGTACACCAAAAGCACAGGCAACTAAACCAAAATAAATGTGTAGGACTACAGCAAGTCAACCTGGAGAAGGAAATGGCAACCCATTCCAGTACTCTTGCCTGGAAAAGTCCATGGATGGGGGAGCCTGGTAGGCTACAGTCCATGGGGTCGCAAAGAGTCGGACACGACTGAGTGACTTCACTTTCTTTCTTTCTGTAGTTCCTTTTGGAGAAGGAAATGGCAACCCACTCCAGTGTTCTTGCCTGGAGAATCCCATGGACAGAGGGGCCTGGTGGGGCTGTAGTCTATGGGGTTGCAAAGAGTCAGACACGACTAAGCAACTAACACGCACACACACACACAGCAAATCAAACTGTTTCTGCAGAACAAAGGAAAAACCAAAATGAATGGAAGTGTAAATTTGTATAATCACTAAGGGAAAGAACACTGAGGCCCCTCAAAAAAATGAAAAATAGAGCCACCATATGATACAGTAGTCCCACTTCTGGGTATGTAGCCAACAAAAAGTCACTATTCCAAAGAGATACCCACACTGCTACATTCTTTGCAGCATTTCTCAGAATGACTATGATATGGAAACCCTTTGTGTCTGGTGATAGATGAATAAATAAAGAAAATGTGAGATGTATGTATAAAAAGGAAAATTATTCAGCTTTTAGAAAGAAGGGAATTCTGCCATTCTGCAACAACATAGATAAACCCAGAGGATATTATCTAAGTGAAACTGCAGAAAGACCAATCTCACATGATCTCACTATTTGGAACAACAGAAAATGGTTGAACTCATAGTAACACAGGGTAGAAAGGTTACCAGGGATTGGGGGGTGGAGGAAAATGGGAAATATTGATCAAGGGTATAAACTTTCAGTTATAAGATGAATAAGTTCTTGAGACCTAATGTATATCATAGTGACTACTGTTTACTTGAAATTTTCTAAGAGAGCAGATTTCAAGTGTTACCACCACTACATATAACACACACACACACACTCACACACACACACATACAGATTGGAGGTGATGGACATTTTTATTAATTTGATTGTGGTAATTATTTCACAATGAATACTTATATCAAATCATATTGTATATCTTAAATGTATACAATCTTTATTTGTTAAGAATAAATAAAAATAAGTTGCTGTGGATTCATAATTTTTTAAAAACATTTCCTGGGTTATAACCCAATACATCCAATACTTACAATATAATCCAATTAATTTTGTTGCTCTAATTGTTTCATTTTGGATTTCAGGAGCTTTTCCAGCACTAAAAGACTAAAAGATGCTCCAGGCTCATCTTGTGTATTTTCCATCCTGGCCCTAGAAGTAGTCACATCCTCAAGGAGCCCTGGTTCCTATGTTGCCTTCCTTTTTTCCTTCTTCATTTTTTTAAAAAAAACATCTTAACCATTTTAAAGTTTGTTGGTTCAGTATTGTTAAGTATTGTTATGGACTGAATATTTGTGTCGCCTCCCACCCCCAAGTTCATATGCTGAAGGCTTAACCTCCAGTGTGACTCTGTTGGAGAAGGGCCGGTAAGGAAGTAATAATTAAGGTTAATGAGGTCATAACAGTGGGGTCCTACTCTGATCAGCTTAGTGTCATTATCAGAAGAGACAGTACAGAGATCCCTAGCTCTTTCTCCTTTGCATACCTGCACAGAGCAAAGGCTGTGTGAGACCATAGTGAGAAGGTAGCTGCTGCAACCCAAGGTGGGTGGTCTCACCAGACCCCAATTCTTCAAGCCTGTTAATTGTGGATTTCCAGTGTTCGTAACAGTGAGAAAATAAATTTCGATTGTTTAAGTCTATGGCATTTTGCCATGACAGCCTAGGCAGACTAATACAAGTATATTCACATTGTTATGTAGCCAATCTCCAGAAGTTTTTCATGTTGCAAAACTGAAACTCTTTAGCCATTAAACAACACCCCATTCCTCCCCCTCCCCAGTTCCTGGCCACCACCAACCAATTTTCTGTTTGTATGAATTTGACTATTTTAGATACTTTGTATAAGTGGAAGGAATCACAAAGTGTTTGTCTTTTTCTGACCAGTGTATTTCCTTTCTGCCTGCAATGCAGGAGAGGCAGGAGATGTGGGTTCGATCTCTGGGTCAGGAAGATCCCCCTGAGGAGGAAATGGCAACCCACTTTTCTTGCCTGGAAAATTCCATGGACAGAGGAGCCTGGCTGGCTATAGTCCCTGAGGTCACAAAGAATTGGACAAGAGTAAAGCAGAAACTAAACTAAAGCCTTCAAGGTTTATCCATATTATGGGATGTGACAGGATTTTCTTCGTTTTAAAGACTGAATATTATTTCACTGTATGTGTTTGTCGGGGCCCAGGGTAGACTCAGTGGCACATTGATTATTCTCAATTAAAGTTACTTAAGAAATGGCCGATTCAAGAGTGACTCTGTGGGCTTCCTTTCTGTCTCCCTGAAAGCAGGAAGTAAGCCTCTTCTGTGAAAGGAGTGCTTCCCACCTCTGGAGGTATTAATAGAAGTCTACCCTTATCACCAAAGACAGAATTTGGCGCCAAGAAGCTCGTATAAACAAATCTTGTTACTTGTTTTATTTACTACCCCAGTGCCCAACTCTGTCTATATTCTTCACTGATTGGTCACTCAAAACCCAAGTTTCTTTGCCTAGTCAGCTTCTCACAAATTTATTGTTTCTTTGTCTGCAAAGTGTAAAAGCTGCCTGCTTTAGTCACCTCTTAGGTCCCATTTCTATGAATCCTCCATGTTCATGAATTAAAATGTGTTTTTCTTTCTCCTGTTAATCTGTCTTGTGTCAATTTTATTATTAGTCCAGCCACAAGTACTCTGGGCGGGGGGTATTTCCTCCTCCCCAACATGTATATAGACCACATTTTGTTTATATTGTCTTCCTTTTAAGGGCATCAACGTTCATTCTCTAAGGCAGCTCGGTTATCGGGGGATCTTTTTGTCAGGTTGTGCTGTGTTTCTTTGTTTGCGCTGGTCAGCACTGCACCACCACTGGTGCCCGACCACAGGAGGTCCTCTCAGCAGGGACCACAGAGTCTTGTCCTATCTGTGCAGCTGGCTCTTGGCCAGGGACTTAGAGGATGAGCTCACGTGATGGCTTTTGGACACCTTTCTCTGTGCCACTCTCTCATGTCAGTCACCCTGATCTGCAAATTCCAGGTATGTGAAAGACTGAAGGCAGGAGGAGAAGGGGATGACAGAGGATGAGATGGTTGGATGGCATCACCGACTCAAAGGACATGAGTTTGAGCAAACTCCAGGAGATGGTGAAGGACCAGGAAGCCTGGCGTGCTGCAGTCCATGAGGTCGCAAAGAATCAGACACGACTGAGTGACTGAACAACAAGAAGCAGCTCAAAACTGGGATCTCTGCCTCCTCAGCTTCATGAGACTCCTGCTCTATTTTAGGATTCATTTTCCTATTTAGGGCTGGAAAGTGGTCCTAGGCAGAATACCAGAGTGACCATGGCACAAACCTTTGTGCGTTTGTGTTCTCTCAAGGGTCACAGTGCTGCCTGATCCATCCCTGAGAACAGCTGCCTCATGTATTTTGTCATGTAGAGTGTTTTGGCTGAAGGCCAAGTCCAGTATCACTCTGTCACGACTGGAAATAGAATTTTATTAGTTTTTAATTACTATGCTCTCCCTGTTTCTCTTTCCTCTCTTCTGTCTTTATACATTCTGACTTGGTGACCTTATCTGTTCCTGGAAATTCAATTCCCTTTCATTTTCTTTGACTTTTTATTTTGATTTCACCTATTTGAAATAAATTACTGACACCAGTCAATCCTAAAGGAAATCAACACTGAATATTCATTGGAAGGACTGATGCTGAAGCTGAAGCTCCAATACTTTGGCCACCTGATGCGAAGAACCGCCTCTTTTGAAAAGACCCTGATTTTGGGACAGATTGAAGGCAGGAGGAGAAGGGGGTGACAGAGGATGAGATGGTTGAATGGCATCACTGACTCAGTGGACATGAACTTAAGCAAACTCTGTGAGATAGTGAAGGACAGGGAAGGCTGGCATGCTGCAGTCCATGGGGTCACAATGAACACGACTGAGTGACTGAACAATAGCGAATGATACCTTACTATGTATTTACTTTCCTCTTTGTGGTTGTCTCAGCATATAAAAATAAGAGAACAAGGAGAGAAAATTAAGTGAAATTTCTTACCTGTGAAGGGTAAAGATTAAAGCATAATTGGGATAATGTTTTGGGGAACACAGAGGCATAACACACTCACAGAACATATATCTGGGCAAGAGCCCGTTTCTCCCATGATTTCTGCCACATGCAAACCAACCTCCCGTTTCTCTATCACATACCACTACCCAAAGTTCCAAGGAACAATGGGATCAGTCCCATTTGGCATGCATCTGTTTTCCTTTTATTTATTTATTTTTTCTACTCTTTTCTTAAAAGGGAACAAGCAAACATAAAAATCTGAGATAAATTCATAGCTAGGAACCACCCTCATATTTTTATTCCAGTTTCCATAATTGAATTACTGAATTTAAGGGCAGCATTTCTTTGGTCAATAGAATTAGGTGAGATGGGGAGTCAATTTAATTTGTACTTAATGAGCATCTAGAGAGTATAGTGAGGTTAAATAAATAAAACTTCAAAAAATCAAAGTTTAGAACATTAATGTCTATAGGCAGCCCCAGAGTTTGAACCATTTCCTGAAAAATTACTTCTGCTTTTGTCATGTTGGACCATTTTTTTTTTTTTTTAAACCTTCAAGTTTCCTGCCAGCAGTTTAGAGATTGGGCTGTTTCCTCACTTACGCCTGTCTCCTCACACTTGTATAATTTTATTCTCTCAACTGAATGTGAAAGATATTAGACGAAGATGACTGACAATGTTACTTATTCCGTAATAAAGTATCCTGCTGAACCCCAAGCTCAGAAGGACGACCGACAGCAGCAAAAAGGTGAGTTAACCAAATGAGTGTGGAGAACTGTCCATAGTCACCATAGGCTAGGTGAATGAATGAGATGGAGAATACATTTGCAGTAGAGGATGCAGAAAAATAGAGGGTCATTTGGAGAAATGCTTTTGGTTCATTTTGAAGTCCAGAGTTGGAATATGAAAATTTTGTATGTGGTTGAGGATCTGATCTTAGGTTTCAGGTAAATTGTTTTCTAACCCTTCACTTTTATAATCTTATCTATGAAACACAAGCTGGGGCAATTTTGTTTGTCTTTACTGCTCCTGAACTAAAGCAAGAATTTTGTTGGGAGAACTTTATCTCTTTGTGAATGTTTGGGACAACTGTGGACCAGCTGTGCAAATTCTAGGCATCTTTGTTTTTCTGGCTATGAAATGAAGAGAAGGACCAATAATTTTGCCACAGGGTAATATTAAGATTTTGTCAGAAAAGAAGTTATTTCATATAACTAGGTCCTTCCCACACCCCCAGTGTTGCACCAGAATGGTGACAAGTGTAGGAAGAAGGTATTAAGAGCATTACAGATACTAGACCATGTGATTCTGGGAATTTGAAGATGAAACAAACCATTCTTACATAGAACCCTGAGAAAACACTTTCTGAGACAGGCAGATAACTGTGTAAGTGCCAAAATTAGTATTTGATTTTATATCTTAGGGAGCAAACTTACATGAGGTGTGTTCTTTAGTGTAGCTCCATAAGCCTTCTCTCTTTTTTGCCTCAGTCTTATTATTACAAGTTTTAGTATTGTCCCTTGAAATCACTGCTATAATTTGCTAAATCATTTCACTATACTTAGACATTTAGATTTATTTCTATTACTATAAATTATAGAGCATTTAACATTTTATTTGTACTTATTTTTCCTTCTTTGGGGTTATGGCTGTGCTAATTTTTAAGGAATAGAAATGTTAAATCAAAAAGAATGTGCATTTTAAAGTTTATGTACATGATCACACAATTTGTGATAAGTTGAAACTTGACTATAATTATTTTGATTTCCAGGCAAGTGGTTTTTTATTTGTATCCAGTGGACACTGCACATTCTTATTTATTGCCAGTATGTTTATTCCTACACCAGCTTTCTGGGGTGCTCTGCTTGGGAATGAGAAAATAGGTTAGGAGCATTAAGACAATATTAAAAATCTCTTTAGAAAAGTACTGGTGGTGATTTAGTTGCTAAGTCGTGTCCGACTCTTGCTAACCCACAGACTGTAGCCCGCCAGGCTCCTCTGTCCATAGGATTCTCCAGGCAAGAATACTGCAGTGGGTTGCCATTTCCTTCTCCAGGAGAAATACAAAAAGCATTACATGCTCATTACAGGAATTAGAGAAACTATGAGAGCAGATATAATAAAATAAAATCACTAATAATTTTACAACATGGTGATCATCACTATTACTATTTTGACATATTTTTGCTTTTTTGTACTGACTTTACTACAAGTACTTCACTGAGTCTTTTAATATAAAGTATATTAAAAATATTAAATTTCAGTTAATTTTTTAAACTGAATTGTGGTTGCCCATATACAATTTATGCAATTATGTTTTGATACTTTTTTTACACTTAGTGTAATATCTATAATCAACATTTATTTCATTAAATATTCTTCTATAGTGCAAATGTGTTTTTTTCTGTCACTAAAAAATCAAATGCTTTTGGATATATCAGTCCAAACAGTTAAAATACAGAACTGTCTCATTTTAAGCTATCTTCACTAAGAATTTCTTTAAGAACTTCAAAATACGCCATAGATACCTACATCTACAGTATCATTTACCTAAAATTTAAATTCGAAAGTGAGGCCCAAATAAGCAGAATTATTTTCTCAATTTCCAAATAAAAGGTTATCTATTTGATAAGGAGTCAAAACTAGAACTTAAATGCCTTACTTTATAGATTTTTGCCTTTCACACTATCAGTCCTACATTATCAGACTAAGGGATCACTATCATTTTAAAATAAAAAATTGGTGTGAAAAATTTGTTATTTTCCAAATGAAAAAAATACCATTCTTAGGTATACAACATAGTTAATATAAAGTAATGTCCCATCCTTAAACAAATTATCAACCTAAACTGATCACTCTTCCAATTATGACAGGTTCCAAAGTACTTGTGAGGTGTCAGTAATTTTATTTTCATTTAAGTTTTATTTATCTCAATTTTGAATAAATAATACATCATATGGTTCAAAATTCAAAAAGTACAGAAGAAAATAAAAAGTCTTCCTTCTATTTCTATCCCCATTGACTTGTTTCCCCTCCCCAAGGCAAGCAACTTTATCAGATGCATGTGTCTATTTTCAGAAATGCCTATTAGCATACACTGTTTCACAGACCACTGTTTTATTAACTGTTTCCCTTTATATTCCTTGAAAAACCACTCCATATCTATGAAAAAAGCTTGTCTTTGTTTTTTTGTTAGAAATTGCATATTGACTTTATGGCTATGTCAGAATGTATTTGACTCATCTTTTATTGATAGACAGTTAGGTTGAATTTAGTCTTTTCCCCCTACAAATATTGTTGCTATGAGTGGCCTTAAAAATATGACATTTTATACATGTGTGAATGTCTGCAGGAAAAATTTCTTGAAGAGAAATTGCTGAGTCAAAAGGTAAATTAATGCCTTTGTGATTTTGGGACACAGCCAAACTGCCATCCAGAGAAGTTGTTCCAATTTATATTCTCACCACTAAAGCATGAGACTGTGCAAGCCACAATTTCAAAACAAAAAGTATGTTTCACTGGATAAGTAAAATATGTTCCTTGATGAAGTTAATGGTGGCCACCCTCAGCTTCAGAGCATGGCCCTGACGGATCTGGGAAAAGAAACTTTAAGGCCTGGATCGCAGTTCCAACCAGGCCAAATTGCTTCAAAATCTCAGCTATCCTTCCCTGACCTTTTCTCCTTTAACTTTTATTCTGACTCAGGATATTTTTTTGGATTCTATTCTTCCAGCTTCTTCTTCGAGATCCCCTCGCTCTTACCACGTGGCGATAGCTTTGGGGCTTCTGTCCACCATTCTAGCGAGTATGCTGCTATTGCAGTGGAGTCTGTACCGGGGTGAGTGCCACCTTAAACCAAAGTTTGTACATAAAAGCAATATAACGTTACAGAAAACTTGAAAAATAGTCCCAGTAAAATAAATCACCAACATACACAAGAGTATCTCTCAGGCATAGTCTTCTAGTTTTTGAGTACATGCATTTGTGTTAAGTATTTGTTCTTTTAACAGGATTTCAGTTAAGTCCTCTAAAATTCCCCTTGCCTCACTTTTTTTTTTTTTTTCAATACGGCTAGTATAGTTCTGATCACAATATGCTTATAATTTTGTGTATTGCTTTTTGGTTTGATATTTCCTACCTACATTTTCCTACCTATTACCATATTTAGCAGGAAAATCAAATTATAATTTTAATACTGTGTTTAACTTTTCATATGAGATATACTGTAATTTAATTAAGCATATTCTAATTTTTCCCATTTAGTGAGCTTTCCCATTTTCTAAAATGAACTTTTCTAGATTTACTTGTAGGTCCTTATATATGACGATCCAGAGAGCCTTCGGTTTTTGTTTCACAATCCAGAGTTCTAACTTAGTTTTTTGTTATCTGAGCATGATTGTTAGTGACAGGCTAATGCTGTTGTTGTTTTGTCGCTAAGTTGTGTCTGACTCTTTCTGAGACCCTGTGGGCTGTAGCCTGCCAGGCTCCTCTGTCCATGGAATACTAGAGTGGATAACCATTCCCTTCTCCAGGGGATCTTCCAAATCCAGGGATTGAACCCAGGTCTCCTGCATTTCAGATAGATTCTTTACTGAGCCACTAGGGAAGGCCCAAGTGACAGGTTAGACAGATTTTATTAATTGGGGTTCTAAGGGTTCAGTCCTAGGACCTCTACGTCAGATCCAAGTCCTACTTTTGGCAGAAGGAGACTCCTAGGCAAGTCAGGAATTTTTCCTTCAGTCTGGATATCGTCACAGTTGTATGGAAAAAACACAAATTATAAAGTGTCGACTTCACAGCTTGATCTCCAGAACACTATGTTGTTCCTATGCCAGGTCTTCCTACAGAAAGGTTGTCTACTTTCCCCACTTTTAAATTTCAAATCTGGAATAGATATATAATCTACTCTGCAATTATGTATCCACACGTACGCTCACTTGATATAATGGTTCACACTTGCCTATTGTGAGATTGTATTTTTGGAGGGTTTAGACAAAGATGTCTTGTGGAAGTAGAAAATCAATAGAATTTTGGAATTTTCATTAAAATTAGTGTGAAACCTTATTCAGTTCCCTTTCATTTTCACGGATCTATAGCACAACCATTTTAAAACAATGAGAGTGTCTGTATATAAAAGAGCTCAGTGAGGAGAATGGCATGACTTTTCACTTTAGCAGCTGATATCCTTCTCTGTCAGAAAATCTTTTATTTTTAATATCTAGAATGAATTCTTTTTGATGAAGTATGTCTTTTATCCAATTTCCAGTGAATTTTTAATGCACTTGTGATTAAAAAAAATCCCAAACAGCCTTTCATTCTAGATAAGTTTGTTCTTTCTAGTTTCTGTCCTTTTCTTCTGCACTATTCTGGAGTGTCAGACTGTGGTTGCATATTCTGAAAGATTCTACCTGATTTAAGCAATGTGCATTATGCTATTACACAATGTATGCTCTGAGTCTATATAAATAGTACAGCGATACATTCATGCAAATACACTCTTATATTACCTGTTGTGCATGTGTCACACGTGCATACTGATGTCTAGCAGAAGCAAGGGACTCTCCTCCCAGTCCTCAGCCAGCTTATATCCATTTCCTTCCCTGCTCCTTCACATCCTTGCTTAACAGAATGTTCAGTAGTAGTAATAGAGTTGGACATTGTGAGATATTTAATTTGAGACCATGCATTGTTGTACATTTCTCTAAACCTTAATCTGAAAGGTAGAGGGCAGGGAAGACAGTTTATCCCCCATTTCACTGCCAAGACAAAAGGATCCATAAAGATGTGACCCAAGTCCTCTTCCTTTCCAGGCTCCAAGTTCTCTACTTGTGCCAGCTGTCCTCACTGTCCAGACTTCTGGATGGGGTATGGTGGCCACTGTTATTACTTTTCAGTGGAAAAAAGGAGCTGGAATTCTAGCCTGGAATTCTGCTTAGCCAAAGACGCGAATCTCCTTATGTGTAAAGACCAAAAGGAAATGGTAAGTGCAAACATTTAGTAAACATAGGCAGTTTTGTTGGAGAATGCTGTTCAAATGTATCATGTATCTTCTTTTGAGGAGCAAAAGGAATGTTCTTTCCTTTCCCTTCCCCAACAACCCTCAGTTATATACCTAGATACTCCAGTTGGTATGTATGCACGTGTGTGTGTGTGTGTGTGTGTTGGAGGTGGCAGGATGGTGAGTATTATGGGGAGGAAGTAGACCATAAATACAGGGCTTCCATTGTGGCTCAGCTGGTAAAGAATCCGCCGCAATGCCGGAGACCTGGGTTTGAAAGATCCCCTGGAGAAGGGAAAGGCTATCCAATCCAGTATTCTAGCATGGAGAATTCCAAGGACTGTATAGTCCATGGGATCTCAAAGAGTCAGACACGACTGAGCGACTTTCACTTTCACAAATCTAATAAAAGAAAACATTAGATCTAGACACATATGAGTCTAATAGTAAAGAGGCACTTTACTCACTTTACAAGTTTCACCAGCTCTCTCTTACCAGTGAGAGCTGTTGGAACTTGGGAGGGAGGGGAAGAGAGGTAGCCTAGGAACTTAATACCTTCTTCATAATGTTTTGTCTTCATTTATTAGAATTCAGTAAGGTCTAGGCTAGGAATCAGTTGGGGTTGTGCGGAGGGCATGAGGAAGAAGCAGTTCCAGAAAGTTGAGAAAGAAGGAAGGAAAGTGTGTGTGTGCGATTTTAAACTCCTCGCAGAGTTGAGCTGCTGGGCTCCACTTCCTACTGGCCTCTCAGATCCTTCCTGTCTGCTCGACTGTCAGGAAGCAAGTTCTTTATGAATCCTAGAGCATCTCAAAGTAACAAAGGAGTTGACATCCTGAGCTTACCTGGTACAAAAATCAATCAATTTCTAACTTGTCAACTTAAATTACATATGCAAAGAAAATAAGGAATCTTACTTAGGTTTTGTGCTAATTTCATGCTGAGCTTTGTGTTTTGATATTGTTTTACATCTTCTTTTTGGGGTAGAATCACAGAGAAGAGTTTATTAAGAATTCAACTATATTAAACATCCCTTAGGGGAAATTCTGAGAAGCAATGAATTACACTAAAGCAGTTGGACAGAGCATATGATCTATAAAGTTTGTAACTTCCTATTTTAAGAGTAGACTAAAGCATCTGGATTCCTATTGTCTGTCAAAAGAATACTCATTCTTTTGAAATTCTGCATAAGCTCTAACTTCAAATCAGTCCACTTCTGTGACTTACTTTTCCTTTATCCTCCCATAAACTAGGTGACAGAATGCACTGGGGTGTATTCTTTAGACCTGTTGAGTCATGCTTTTATGGCACCTAGTAATAATAACCTTGCTTTCTAGATCTTTTTGCAGCAACTCCTATTCTCATTCTGATACAACTGCCTCTGAGTTCTTAGGCTGAGTGAAATCAATAGCAGAAGTGAGCAGACAACTTGAAATACTGTTGAGCAAACACTGATAAACAGAGTAGTGAATCATAATACAAGACGGTGCCTCGGAGAACTGCAGAGAGGCAGCTACCGTAATTGCAGTGTGATAATGACGGCTGCAGCCCAGGATAGCTCGGAGGTGGGGATGGTTCTGTTTCTCTGAGGTCCCCTGGAGGAATGTTAAAGGATGAGTGTTAGAGGATTTCATCTTTCCATTCTTTCTCTACTTACTGTAAATCCTGATCTACTGTTGAGTAAGCTGAACAGAGTTAGACTGGATGCATTTCTAAAACTGGTTTATTTCCTTTTAAGGACCCTAGATTCAAATCAGTCCTGGAAAGGATATTCTATGCTCTCGGTAGAATATCCCTGAGAGATTGCATAGCAACTACAGATAAGTCTTACTTCTGACTTTCCTGTGGAATTTTGCTTGGTTCTCCAGTCTGATTCTTTTTCTTGCCCTCAGCTTTTGTAAGATCCTGTAAAACCAACTTGACTTATATCTAGTCTGTTGACTTTGTTGTACTAGTGTTGTTATTCTTTTACTCTCATGGCAATATTTATACATTATTTTAAGATAAATGCTTGCTTTTCCTAGTATTGCACGTGATAAGTTGCCTCAGTCATGTCCTACTCTTTGCGACTCTAGGGACCGTAGCCCACCAGGCTCCACTATCCATCGAATTCTTTGGGCAAGAATACTGGAGTGGGTTGCCATGCCCTCCTCCAGGGGATCTTCCCAACCCAGGGATCGAACCTGCATCTCTTGGGTCTCTTGCACTGGCAGGCAGATTCTTTACCGCTAGCACTACTTAGGTCTAAACAGCTACCAAAAGACAAAGATCTATGAAAACCAAAGTTTTCTGACATTCCAGTGTTGGAGAATACTGCTAGGGAATTAGTTTGCTCTATGCTAGAGGCTGCAAGGCTATCAGAAGTGTCCCTCTTACACTGGTAAATAGTTATTTTTCAGTAAGATATATAACTACAGCACACCTCTTAGATCAGTTATAGATAGCAAAGCTTATAATGAAAATAATAAAAATAGAAACTACTGTGAAAATAATAAAAATAGAAAATAGTAGAAAATAATAAAAAATAATAGAAAATAATAAAAATAGAAACATAGAGCACCTGCTATGTGATAGGTATTCAGTTCTACTTTATTGTTCTTAATCTTCACAGTGTATCTTATGAAGTAGAATTCAACCTCTCCATTTCATTGAGTGAATAAAATTCAGAAGAGTTAATGAGCAAGTCCAAGGCTACAAATCTGACAGAGCCAAACTTTCTTTTCAGAGCCAAATTTTTAAACTCCACACCAATCCACCTTTTAAAGTCTTACAGAAATACTGTGTTTGACAGCTTTCAGAATCCATCTTGTGCATGCTGAAAAATGAAATCACTTTTCCAGTTGTTTGTCTGCTGGCTCCTTTTATTTTCTATACATGTTTAAAATATTATTTGAACTTAAATCTGGGATGTATATTTTATCACCCTTGGGGTTTAAATATTTTTAAATAGTGAGATGTTCACTTATATTTTTTACTATTCTTAAAAATTTATTTACATGAAAATTATATGCTGAGCTGTTCACTTATTATCTCTTTTTGTATCTTGGATTTCAAGATTTATTTTATTTTTGAGAAAATAAAAATTCTGTTTACCTCATGGCATCTGCTCTTTTTGGCTTTTGCTGTTCTTTGAATTTATCTTTAGATCTTTCTGTTCAGTTCAGTTCAGTCGCTCAGTCGTGTCCGAATCTGCGACCCCATGAATCGCAGCATGCCAGGCCTCCCTGTCCATCACCAACTCCCGGAGTTTACTCAAACTCATGTCCATCGAGTTGGTGATGCCATCCAGCCATCTTATCCTCTGTCGTCCCCTTCTCCTCCTGTCCCCAATCCCTCCCAGCATCAGGGTCTTTTCCAATGAGTCAACTCTTCGCATGAGGTGGACAAAGTATTGGAGTTTCAGCTTCAGCATCAGTCCTTCCAATGAACACCCAGGACTGATCTCCTCTAGGATGGACTGGTTGGATCTCCTTGCAGTCCAAGGGACTCTCAAGAGTCTTCTCCAACACCACAGTTCAAAAGCATCAATTCTTCGGTACTCAGCTTTCTTTATAGTCCAACTCTCACATCCATACATGACTACTGGAAAAACCATAGCCTTGACTAGACGGACCTTTGTTGGCAAAGTAATGTCTCTGCTTTTTAATATGCTGTCTAGGTTGGTCATAACTTTTCTTCCAAGGAGTTAGAGTCTTTTAATTTCATGGCTGCAGTCACCATCTGCAGTGATTTTGGAGCCCAAAAAAATAAAGTCTGACACTGTTTCCACTGTTTCCCCATCTATTTCCCATGAAGTGATGGGACCAGATGCCATGATCTTAGTTTTCTGAATGTTGAGCTATGTTCAAATTCTGATTTTTGTTGTTATTTTTTTCTCCATATAGATAAGTTTATTTTGATTGTTAGCTTTTGTTTCTTATAGTTGTTGGTGTGTTATTTTTAAATATATGTTGACTAAAGAGTTCCCTGTGGAAATACTTTGGTTTCTTTACATCTATCCTGATGCTCCTCGCCCTATAACATCTTTCTTCCTCATTATCATAATTTGAGATTATATCTTCAGACTTTATTGCTTTAACAATCTCTCGTTCAAGTTGAACCATCATCTCTGTTAGAGTATATGACTTTGGGATTGTCCCTATCTTCTCCATGAAATTTCAATATTGGCTTTTCTTATAGTTAGGGTTTACATCTAATTATATCCAAGGTTTCCTTCTGTGACTACAAACACTATGATAAGATGGTCACTTTCCCTCATAATGTAAAGTAGATTCAGGTTATGAAAAGAGCTTCATTTCTTTCAGACAGACATGAGTTTCTTTTTACTAAATTGCTTACTAGCGATGTGAGCTTCAGCAAGTTTCTTAATCTCTTTGACTCTCAGTTTCCTCATGTACCAAGTGGAGAAATTTTTTTCCGGATTCATTACAAGTATTAAGTGAGAAAATCTATGTGAAATTGTTTTTTAACATAGGAGAAATCACTTCATTTTAGCTTTTCTTCTTTCCACTTTAATTTCCCTTGACACTTGAAAATAAAGTCCAGAGTTGAAATAACTTTCGTTTTTCCTTTCTGTCTCCCAGGGTTTGAAATTTCAGTAAAATATGTATCACAAAGTAAATTATGATTTGTTGAATTGAGTTTTTCCCTTTTGAGGAAACCTGAAATGATATGTTAGAAGACAGAACTAAATAGCTGGAAGCAGGAGAATTGTTTTACTTGAGGTCTTTGTAGTCTGGTAATGTGTGTGTGTTTGTTACCCTTTCTTCATAACCAGATAAAGCAACCATTATGAACTTCACCTCAAAGCATACCTTTGGTAGGTAGGTTAGGATACTTCCAGTCCTTTTTTTTTTACTTAAAAAGTTGTGGTAAAGCATGAATAACATACAACTTACTATTTTGACAATTTTAAAGTAGACAATTAAGTGGAATTAAGTATATTCACATTGTTGTGCAACTGTGACCGCTGTTCACCTCCAGAACCTTTTTCATCACCCCAAACAGTAACTCCACACCCATTAAACAGTAACTCCCCATAACTCTGCCCCCCAACCCCTGGTGACTACTAGTCTATTCTTAATGTCTCTGAATTTTCCTCTTATGTCCTTTTGTATCTGGCTAATTTTATTTCATTGGCTTCTTTTGTTTAGCATGTTTCCAAGGTACATCTGTGCTGTAGCAGGTATCAGAATTTCATTCCTTTTAAAGGCTGAATAATATTCCATTATATGGATAGGACCACATTGTGTTTATCCATTCACCTGTTGATGGATAGTGTTTTACTATTTTTTTTCTTTCATAATTGAAATTGTACTGATTGTTTTGAGCATCAGTATTTTGTGTTGTTCAGTCATGTCTGACTCTTTGTGACCCCGTGGACTATAGCCCGCCAACCTTCCCTGTCCTTTACTATCTCCCAGAGCTTGCTCAAACTCATGTCCATTGAGTCAGTGATGCCATCCAACCATCTCATCCTCTGTCATCCCCTTCTCTTGCCTTCAGTCTTTCCCAGCATCAGGGTCTTTTCCAGTGAGCCAGCTCTTTGCATCAGGTGGCCAAAGTATTGGAGCTTCAGCTTCAGTACCAGTCCTTCCAATGAATATTCAGGGTTGATTTCCTTTAGGATTGGCTGGTATACAGAAGTTTAAATTTGTGTATAATTCTTAACATTTGTACCAAAAATCTAAAAAAAACATGTAATTGTGATTCTTTTCTGAACAATTATCCCAGTTACTCTCCAGTTTAAAATCTGGAGGAAAACTTTTCTTAACAGTATGTTAAGTATGAATGCCTTCAAGTGTTCATACACTGTTATATCACATGTCCCATGGATTCACAATTTGAAAGTTCATTAGTAGTGTATGTGACATTAATCTTTCACAGCAGATTAAGAAAGTTACTAGGAAAACTGGACTACCTGAACAAAGATGCTATAGAGTGCACAAAATTCTGACAGGGAGAGTGGAGATCAAGGTGTGGTTTTTCGTTAAGAAACAATTGCACCAAAACCAACATGGGAATAAAAGTAATTCAGTGTCCAAGACATGTTAAACACACAACTGACTCCAAATTGCCATTTAGTGCGCTTTGTATTGGAGGATGTAAAATCTGCCCCATCTATGCAATGTTAAGCTGACACCCAAGACAATCAAAGCAGTCAGAGTATTCAATATCCCACTATTTTCTGGTTGTATCAAAAAAAATAAACAACCGGTAAATGATTTCACCTCTTAAAGAAAAGCAGTTAGCACTTAAAAAATGGAATAAGGTTGAATTTGCTCCTTCTTAAAAATGTTTCCAGATCTACTCACAATTTTGCATTTACAAAATAGTTGCTAAACATATTGCCCTGTATTGTACAAGAAGGGAGACAGGGACTACTAAAGCCGGGCATGTGATTTGAATCAGATTTGGCTTCTTTCCTCTCCTGCTTCGTCAGAGGCTGGGTTCTCCTCGCTCTTAGTTTCTCTGTTTTCTGCAGGTAAATCTTGTCTTTTGGTTAGCCTGTTTCCCTTGTGCTCCCTTTTCCCCTTTTGTGTGTGTGTGTGTGTGTGTGTGTGTTTTGTCTGAAGATTTACCCTTTCCTGCCACCTGTTTTTGGCTTCCACTCTGATTTCCACTTTTGCAGGAGCAGGTGAGCTGACAACCTCATCTCTTGGGCTCCTTCTTTTTGCTCTCTGGGTGGAGTCGATCTTCCTCTTGGGCATCATCACAGGGGGCAAGAACATGCCAGGTGCCTGTGGGCAGGTGCGTCCTGGAAGACTTTGTGAAGTGGGAGTGCGGGTGCTCCTGCCTCCCCAGTTGGTGGGACCCCAGCATCTCACTCTTTTAAAGAGAGTGTTCTGGTTTATTGAGCAAGACTTACTAACTTTAGCATTGTGCACACACGCAAAATTATAGAGGAAATTCTTATTAATATTTAATTCTAGTCGTTTTGTACCCTGTCAAGTTTCCCTTAAATCTCTTAATGTATCTGCATATTTTTTTATGCTAGCAGTCAATGCGTACATTCTATAGGATATATTTGAAAAGTCTGGAAACAGAGGATTATTTTTAAATAGTATATTTGTTACACTTTCAAGTAATATGCTCAATGTGTGTTTCCTCAGCCTTCCAGACACATTTTCAAGTGAAATACCTCTAAATTGAAAACAATAGCTCTAATTAATTTTTGACTTTATGGGTGCTCTGTATTGTACTTTTCCTTCCCTAATTAATAACTACATGTATTATTTTAAGTGTTTCACCTGAAAAAGTGTATTGGGGATTGAAGAAAAAAATGTAAATGATATTATTTGAAGACATAACATACATATTATTTAAAATTACATATTTACCCTACCTATGTAAATATCTAGGCCTTTGGATATCATATGTTCATGTTTTGCTTTTGTCACATAGCATTATTTCATTCCTTTTTCCACACGTTTAATGATTCCAGATACTTATCTTTAAAAATTCTGTATTATTCTAGTTTTGCTTAACTATTTTAGTATTTCTAGAAAAAATCTAATTTCCAAATTTTAAGCAGCTAGAAACATATTTATATGAATTATTTTCTTAAGGTTAGTTATTTAGTAGATAGTCCCTGAAATTAAGTTAGCCAATCAAAGATATATCCAGTTTAGCTTTGGTATTTTAGTAGTTTATCTCCATATGGGTTGAAATATCTTAGCTATATCCTGTAAACCATGTTCATTTTGGAAGTGTAAGGAGTATGTTCTATAGCTTAGCAGTATTTTAATTACAAGTTAAAAATATTGCCTGCAAAAGCATGTGTGTGTGTGTAAGACATAAATATTGGCATTAAAAATAAAATGAAAAAGAAAGAAAAAAATGTATCTGATTTCATTTGTTTGCGTTCTGTCTTCATCTTGCTTTTAGGTTTTGTACTTTTTTCTCTCTAAAGTATAACCAAACATTACAAGTTCTAAAATGACATAGCCTTCTCCCACAGAGTTCAAAAGTCTGTTCTGTACTTCTGTGTCTCTTTTTCTGTTTTGCATATAGGGTTATCATTACCATCTTTCTAATAAAAAAATAAAAGCAAAATGCTAGTAAAAAAAAATAAAATGACATAGCACCTCATTGCTCTAGTTCACACCTTCTCTGCAAGATAAGACTTCTGAGGTTACACTGTTGCAATAAACACTCTTGTTTATGCTTTTATGGCTGCTTCTGTAGTAACACACACACACATCACTCAAGAGTCCATAGAACCCTATAGATAATCGCACTCTGGTTCTAAAAGCTTCTTTCAAGTGGGATATCGATTTTCAAGTGAAAGTGATCCAGTAAACATTTGTCCTGTCCAGCCTCATTAGGGAGAAGTAGTAAATTGGCAGAATCATGTGACTTAAAATTGTATGGATCTTGAGAGTAGTGATCAAGTGTAGGATTGGCGTTTGTGAGTATTATCGAATCCCAGCTCTCAGACTGTAATTGAGGCCTGTGTTTATGTTTATTTAATGAATGAAGTCTATTCATTTCTGTTTCATTAGCTGTCATCCCTCCCACTGAAATGCAAGGAAGAAAGAGATGGAGAGTTTTTCTTATAATCCCATTGGAAGAATGAGGATAAGCTCACTTTTTTCCTAATTTAAATAATCATTTTAAGCAAATTGTTTAAGTAATGCACAAAAGGTTTCCAGCTAATCTGGAAATTAGGATGTCATTTCATTTATCCTACGCTTCCTTTACACTTCAGACTCTGTCCCCCCGCCAGCATTCACGATTAAGTACTCGATGGGCGTATAGGGCCATATCCAAGGTGGTAGTTTGCTGCTACTGCTGCTGCTGCTAAGGCGCTTCAGTCGTGTCTGACTCTGTGCGACCCCATAGATGGCGGCCCACCAGGCTCCCCTGTCCCTGGGATTCTCCAAGCAAGAACACTGGAGTGGGGTGCCATTTCCTTCTCCAATGCATGAAAGTAAAAAGTGAAAGCGAAGTCGCTCAGTTGTGTCCAGCTCTTAGTGACCCCATGGACTGCAGCCTACCAGGCTCCTCCATCCATGGGATTTTCCAGGCAAGAGTACTGGAGTGGGGAGCCATTGCCTTCTCCGAGGTGGTACTTTACTTGTTGCTAAATATATTTATTACGCTAGCACCAAATCCTATACAAAATTAATCTTCTGGGATTTAACCTTTATTTTAGTTCATTTTATTTCTAGAGATAATTCCATTAGGATATAAACTCCTTCATTTGATGGTCAGTCTCAACAGAGTGAAGAATCTTATTTCTGTTCTAGTGGGTAGCATGGGACATGTAAAGAGTATACCAACTTAACCTTACCATCAGCTTTTTCCTTAAGAACTGTGTTTATTTTTTCTTGCCATATGTAAGATTGATGAGGACTTGCAAGATTGATGGGAGTTTAGTGGGGAAAAAACAACAATCCAAATACATTGTTGCAAGTTTAATAATAACATATGTGTTAAATGATGATGTGAAATATGAGTGTGTTCACAGCAGTATTTAGCTTTTTTTCTTTCAAAGTTATCTGAATATATATTTATCTGGTATTTATCTGAATACCTATTTGGTGCTCCATCTAATCAAGGAGGAAGTTGCAGTGGAAGGTAGAGATGTAATATGTATCTTATCTGTCATGATCTAAGAATTTAATTATAGGCATGAAGTTCAATTCTAGGAAGTATTGCACTCTGCAACCAACACATCTCTAGAACGAAGGTTTGAGAGAGAGTAGTTATTTGGAGTAGGTGGTTGTTTCAGTCCACTTGGACTGCTATAAACCATAGACAGGGTGGGGGAGCTTAAGCCGCAGATATTTCTGTCTCAGAGTTCTGGGGGCCAAGTCCAAGATCAAGATGCTGGTAGACTTGGTTTCTGGTGAGAAACTTCTTCCTGGCTTGCAGACAGCTGCCCTCTCATGTGGTGGTGAGAGACTGCATGCTAAGTCGCTTCAGTCATGTCTGGCTTTTGGTGACCCTATGGACTGTAGCCTGCCAGGCTCCTCTGTCCATGGGATTCTCCAGACAAGAATACCGTAGTGGATTGCCGTGCCCTCCTCCAGGGGATCTTCCTGATCCAGGGATCAAACCCACTTTTGTCTTATGGCATTGGCAGGTGGATTTTTTTACCACTCAGTCACCTGGGACGCCTTCTCCTCTTCTTTGAAGAGCACTAATCCCATTTTTAGTCTGGGGCCCACCCTGAACACCTCATCTAAATCTAATTACTGCCCAAAGACTACTTCCAGACGCCATCACTTTGTGGTATCAGAGCTTCAACATAGCAATCTGGGGAGGGAGGGGACACAAACATTCGGTTCATAAATAACAGTGATGAGAAAGGGTGTAAGGAATAACAGCATTATCGTGACCCTACGTCTCTTTTTTAACTTTCAGCATTTTTTCCTACCCTTTTTCATCTTCTGCAACCTCTCACTTAGATCCAGCTCCAAAATCTCCTCAGTCAGGAATATTACTGGATTGGTCTGAGAAACAGTTCTGGCTGGAGGTGGGAAGATGGATCAGCCTTAAACACCTCAAGGTAAGGGGCTTCAAAAGAGTGCAGAGAGATAGAGAGAGAGAGAAGAGAAAAGAAAAGGGGAAAAGAAATTATATGTCTGGGGAAATAGATCAAGGATAAAGGAGAGGAGAGGATAGGAAAAGGAAACAAGGAAGGAAATCAATAGTTGATAAGGGCAAGAAAAAAAGAGAGGACATTTTAAAGAGGATAATGAGTAATTTTTATTCTGCAATTTTGGGAGCTGAGAGAAGTGAGGTCTGAATGGGAGGAAGAATTTGCTCATTTTTTATCTTTTCACACCTTAGAACTTCCTTTACTCTGCACATCACCTTAAGTGATTGATTTTTCTGGTTCCTTACAGGATTGCTTCAAACAGCTTGGTACAGAAGTGTGGTACCCTTGGCAAAGGTGGTCTCCAAGCCTCTAGCTGTGAAGTTCAACTTTCTTGGGTCTGTAAGAAGGTCAGACGTTGATGAATGTTCCGTCTGTCCTGTGGCTCCCTAAAAAGAGGGAAATGACCTCTCGTGAGTAACCTTTAGTGAGTGCTGCCCTTCTAGCACATAAATTAGATGTGAGATTAATGCCGCCTCCTTGGGATTGATGGCTTCTTGCTGGACTCTCTTTGAGAGAACTTAGATGTTATCTTAACACTTTAAAGAGTGTAGGCAAATTTGTGAAACAGATAAGGTTTGTTTTTAGTATCCCTCTCTCTAGTGACTAAGGTTGTTGGCTTAGTCATCCCCATCATCTCTGTCAAAAATGTACTTTTAAAATGTTATATTCTGAGCTGAGCTGATGAAATCTGTGCAACTATGTACTATTGCCAGTGTACTAAAGGGTTTTTCTGGGTGCCAGTGGGTTGACATGCTACTCCTCCCTGATAATACATGTTTATCCTAACAGTGCCTCTTTGCAGGTAAAACTTGAATAAGTTGTGGAAGGTGAATGAGAGAGAAGGCTGGCGCTTTGTGGCTCAGCTCTTCACACTTCCATAAAGAGCTGGACTTGACTGAATTTAGTCTTTTCGAAAATGCATAGTTGTGGTTGGATAAACCAGTGTGTAGAAAACCAGTGTGTGGAAAACCATCTTTTCCTTGTTATGAATGTGATTTGGACATTAATTTCACAATGTGAAATGTGGGCAGTCTGGTAAGGCATTATTATAGAGGAAAATTTACAGAAGCAGTTTATGTGGATTGATCTCCCAATTATTTTTGGCACAAACGACTAAAAAATAAGAAAAACATTATTTATCCTTAGGAGGGTTGGGCATAGATGAGAAAGCAAGGCGTTTTTTAGAGATAGAGGAGGGATCAGTAGGACATAATGACAAATAAAATTAAAGGGAAAGAAGGCACAGCGTTGTCAATAGAATCTCAGAAATAAAACAACTGCTTATTGCAGGTCAATAAAGCAAAGAAAAAGAAAAGATACAGGAAGGAATGATGAGGAGATTATAATTCTGTACTGTTGGTGACTATGGATTGTGATGTTTATTTGAATTTCCCTTTTGTATTATTTTTAGGACAAAGACTGTGTTTAACCCACCCTTGTATCCCAAACACCTAAAATAGTGCTTGCTTGTATCAGTGACTATTCAATGCTTGAATAAAAAAAAATTTTTTTAAAGTTCTTATTCTAGCTGTTTCTATTAGCCCATGAGTTGATTAGAGGAATTGAGCAAGAAATATTGTATATATGAATCCTCCCTTAAACCTACCCATTTGAGCAGAGGACTAGTTTAATCTAGATATGTTCAACACAATATACATCTATTAATATATTTGGGAACAGCACCCTTTATTCAGCAATAAACACACAATCTGTAGAGACCTAGTCCTCAGGAAAAAATTAGAAACTATTTACATATCTATCAATATCCAAGTGATTAAATAAATAACCACCTAACTTCCTTTATTTTTTCTTCTGTAGGACAAACTTTTTAAAACGAGAATGCTTTTAATCTTTTCCCTGTACAACTCAAAAACAATAGTAATTAAGACAGCAAAACCAGTCCACACCCTCTGACACCACTGTCAAGCTCTAATGTTGGTGAGGTGGCTTGGCCTGACGCATTTGAGGGTTCGCTGGCTGGGGTTTTCTGAGCTTATCCCAGGTGAAAGACTAGTTTGGTTCTGTTGCTCTGAAGAAGGAGAGTTAGCACTAGTTGTGTGGTCCCACTTGTGCTTTGAGTGACCTGCTTAATGCACCTTCTTCTCTTTTTTCCCCCTTTTAGATCTACTTTCAAAAGTTGCATTTTCTGAGGCTTTCTTTCCAATGCAGGGAATGTGGGTTCGATCCCTGGTTGAGGAACTAAGATCCCACATGCTCCATAACTAGAGCCCGCATGCTACAACTAAGACCTGATGCAGCCAAATTAAAAAAAAAAAAAACTTTTTTAAAAGTTGCACTTTCTCTGCCCCCTCAAAACAAGTCTTACCCTGTCTTCAAAAGGGCCACATCTTTGGTCACATGGATATAGGGTCAGTGACCTCACTGCACACATTCCAAATGTTGTCATGGATGCCAAGACTGCTCTTAGGCTTTTCTTGTCTTAGCTACAGTGATGTCCCAAGCTGTTATATATGTGATGTCTCTCCAAAGATGGGCTAGAATGTGCTCTCTAGAGCCCCAGTAAAGAACTAAAAGTTTGTTTCCCCTTAATTCTTCCTGTTTTCTGCTTAAACAGTTTTTTATGACTTGCAAGGCCCTGCATGACTTGTAACCAACTATTTGCATCTAAATGCTGCTAACTGTGACGGGTATGGAATGCTCAAACGCTTTCCTGAAGACTGTTAGTTACACTGGTTCCTTGTATGTGTGTGTGTGCTCAGTTGCTCAGTTGTGACCAACCCTTTTGTAACCCCGTGGACTGGAGAACCCTAGGATCCTCTGTCCATAGGTTTTTCCAGGCAAGAATACTTGCCTGGAGTGGGTAGTCATTTCCTTCTGCAGGGGAATCTTCCCAACCCAGGGATCAAACCTGTGTCTCCCACATTACAGGCGGATTCTTTACCACTAAGCCACTGGGGTTCCTTGTATATATTTTTCCTTAGAAAATGCATTTTTTCCCCTCTTGAGAGCCATGTGAAGACAGTGGGAAGAGCACTGATGCTGGAGTCAATAAGACCAACTTTTTAAAGATTTTTTTTTTCTTGATGTAGAGCATTTTAAAAGTCTTTATTGAATTTGTTACAGTATTGCTTCTGTTTTATGTTTTGGTTTTCTGGCGGTCAGGCATGTGGGATCTTAGCTTCCCTGATCAGAGATTGAACCTGCACCCCCTGCATTGAAAGGTGAAGTCTTAACCTCTGGATTGCCAGGGAAGTCCCCAGGAGCAACCTTTCCTCAAATCCTTTTTCTAATAATTGCTGTGTGACTTTAGGCAAAAATGCTTAACTTCTCTGAGCTTACATTGAGCTATACTATATGATTGCTTTGTCCAAAACAACCAGTCTCCCAGCTCTCTGTGACATCTGCTTGTTTAGTTTCTTCAAAGCTCTTGTCACAGTCTTATTTTCTTTATGTGTTACTTCTATCAAATTATTATTTACCACTTTGAAGCTGTACATGCACACAGTATAAAATTTAAAATTTATAAGACATAGCCATGAAAAGAGTCTCTGCTCCACCTCTGATTGCCAGTTCACCAGTTCCTTGCCCTGGAGAAAAATACTGTTGCCTTATGTTCTTTCTCAGATGTAAATTGTTCACAAACAAGCATTTATGTACCCAAGTGCACACACACACACACACACACACACACACACACGGGCTTCCCAGATAGCTCAGTAGTGAAGAATCTGTCTGCTAATGCAAGAGATGCAGGAGACGCGGGAAGATCCCCTGGAGTAGTAAATGGCAACCTTCTCCAGTACTTTTGCCTGGAAAATTCCATGGACAGAAGAACCTAGCAGACTACAGTCCACGGGGTTACAAAGAGTTGGACATGACTGAGCATGCATGCACACACAAACACACCTCAAGTTGTAGCATAGTATACACACTGTTCTGAACTGTACTTCCCACCCCCAATTAACAATATATCTTGAATCTATGTTTATATACCCATTAGAACTGCCTTATTCTTTTTAATGGTGGGACAGAATTCTATTTTATGGATTTAACAATTTCTGTAACTGGTCTCCTATTAATGGAAGTTTAGATCATTTCCTTTCTTTTGCCTTTATAAACAATGCTGCAATGACTATATTTCTACAGATATAATTTCTTGCTTTTTGAGTATTTGTAGACTTCCCAAATTGCTCTACATAAATCTGCAGATTTGTACTCCCTCCAGCAATGCATGACAAGTTTCATTTTCCTTTACATCTTTACTAATGCAGTTTTTCATCAAACTTTTTGATCTTTGCGAATTAGAGAGATGAAAAGCGGTTTCTCGTTGTGGTTTTAATTTGTATTTCTCTTATTAAGAATTATCTTTTCACATGCTTGCAAGTCATTTGTATTTCCTTTTCTGTGAACTGACAGTTCATAGCCTGTATCCTTTTTAAAAAAGAGATTGTGTGATTGATCTTTTCTTAAATAATGTGTGAGAAAAAGTTCTTTATATACTAAATAAATGAGCCATTTGTGTGTAGTACATGCTGAAAGTATTTTGTCTTAGTTTGTAATTTTTCTGCTTATGTCCTTTGAAATCATTTATTCTCCATTCTAAGATTAAATTAGTTTAAGGAAAATATAAAACAACTGACCTCCAGTGAAAGGCATAATTATAGAAACACTAGGAATTAACTCGAATTGGCATTGTTGTGTCAAGAAGGATGGAAAATTGGTGCATTTGCTAGAGAAACAGGGAAATGAGTGCAGTAGTTACATGTGTGAAGGCTCATCCAGGAGGCTTTAAGAATCTGTAATGTATAGCACTATAGATATTCACTGACAGACTAGGGGACTTATCAAACAGCTCTAGACTCAGAACAGAGTCAGTAGTGGACAATGCTGTTGAGAGCCGAGAGCAACCTGGGAATATTCTTTGAAGATTCAAAATTCTAGATAGAAGCTCACCTATGAATAATTGATTTTTTTGAGAGTGCAAGAACTTCCCCATTGATGAGAGAAATAGAATATCAGCAAGAGACTTTTTTTCCTGTAGTCTCAAAGTTTTGGCTGAAACCTAAAGCTGAGAATAGTGGTGATGAAAAGTCCTATGTTCCAAAGACAGTCCTTGGACATACCTCATAGGACTTTCTAAATGGATCTGGGGACAGCTACCCACAGCCTATATAAAGAAAAATTCAAAACCAATTACAGAGGCAAATTTTATGAGGGAATCTGTGGATGATGAGATTGCTGGCATGCTTCCCCTCCTTCAGCCCAGGCCAAGCTGGGGAGGAGCTAGGAGGGCCCCTGCTTGCTGGAGGGGGACACAGTCCTCCCCGGTCTGTGTGGCTCAGCTCTGGAAATCTGTAGACCCAGGGCCGACTGGAGAGCAAGAGAGTGCTTGTAAGAACGAGACCTATGTGCCCTGTTGTGGGCGGCATAGAAACGTCCATCTGAATGTTGCCTGGAGAGGTCTGGTGGTGGGAAGCTAGCTGAAATTGCCCCTCATGCCAGGGTAAGGAGGGGCAGATGCAGTGGATGCCAGTTGCAATTTCGCCATTTGTTCAGTGGGTATAGGAGCACCCCAGGCCCAGAGGAAACAGAAGAAGGTAATGGGGTTTGAGTTGTCTGCAAAGGGGACCCCAGGAGAAAGAGGTACTGTGGAATGTTTCACCATGAGTAAAGAGGCCCTCCAAATCACCTGTATCAGGAAATGGTGCAGGGTGGAAATTCCTCAGGGGTGTGTCTTGCTGTGTGTGGGATCTCCTGAAACTCACTAGTATTGGGGATCATATCAGTCCTGGTTCAACAAAAGAAGCAGAACCAGTAGGGGCTACATTAAAAAATATATATATATATTGCAAGGAATTGTTTCAGGCAATTGTGGGGCCAACTAGCAAGTCCAAAACTCACAGGGCAGGCTATCAGGAAGGGCAGACTGGGGACACTGCGTTCCAGGAGGAATTTCTTCTTCGTCAGGGAAACTTCAATTCGGCTCTTAAGGCCTGTCAGCTGATTGAATCGATCCCACCCAGATTATGGTAATCTCCCTTGCTTAAAGTCAACTGGTTATAGACTTTGTGTGCGTGTGTGCTGAGTCGCTTCAGTTGTGTCCAACTCTTTGCGACTCTAGGGACTATAGCCCGCCAGGCTCCTCTGTCCATGGAATTCTCCAGGCAAAAATACTGGAGTGTGTTGCCATGCCCTCCACCAGGGGATCTTCCTGACTCGGGGATCAAACCCGTGTCTCCAGCATCTCCTGCATTGCCAGGGGGTTCTTTAACACTGATGCCACCTGGGAAGCACACCTTCACAGCAGCATCTAGATTAGTGCGATGGACTTCCCTGGCAGTCCAGTGGTTAAGACTGTGCTTCCAGTGCGGGGAGGTGAGGATTTAATCCCTGGTTGGGGAACTAAGATCCCATATACTGCAGGGCGCCACAAGAGAGGAAAAAAAAAAACCAGTGTTTGATTGAATGACTGGGGACTGTTGCCTAGCTGAGATAACACATCACAGGACCATCACAGGTATCAGTCACACAAAGTGACAGCTAGATAACAGAGGACCAGTAAAAAAGACTTTGTTCTTCCAATCCCCAACTCCAGAAGCTAGAGGGCTACCTTACTTCCCCACTGCTGTGGGGGGAGTCTGTGAAAACAAGACTCAGAAACCAGAGGAATGTAGCCAGAAATTTTATAAGATTGATATTTTGTTTTAGATTGGATTAAACTTTTGGTATGAATTTGTGTACACAGACATTGAGGATTGACAAAAGATTTTATTTGGTTTCTGCACATGTATAAACTGAGTTTTTTTAAATTAAAATTCATTTTTTCCTATCACTTGAGTTTGAGCAAACTCAGGGAGATAATGAAGGACAGGCAAACCTGGCATGCTGCGGGTCATGGGGTCACAAAGAGTTGGAGACGACTTAGCGATTGAACAACAACCACGGTCCTTTCCTTCCTTCCTTCTCTTTCCCATCTGCTTTAAAAAGATGGTGCTGATTAATTTACTTTCAGGGCAGCGATGGAGAAGCAGACACAGAGAACAGACCTATGGACACGGCGGGAGGGGAGGAAGGAGAGGGCGAGATGTATGGAGAGAGTGACATGGAGACTTACACTACCACATGTGAAATCAATAGCCAACAGGGATTTGCGGTATGCCTCAGGGTCAAGCAGGGGCTCTGGCAATCTAGAAGGGTGGGATGGGGAGGGAGGTTCAGGAGGGAGGGGTCATGGGTGTACCTACGGATGATTCTTGTGATGTGTGGCAGAAAACGGCAAAATTCTGTAAAGGAATTATCCTTAAATTAAAAAATAAGCTAAAAAAATAATGAACTAGCTTATCTGAATAAGTTCAGTTTACATACCCAGATTTGGGATCTTTCATAAAACAAACATGTATGATGATCTCGTGTGATTTTAACTGCCCTCTTGTGGTCAGAGTCAATGATTGCCCTGATCTAAGAGTTGCTAAAGCTCTATGTCCAAGGCCATTTCAGAGGGTATTGATTTAAATATTGCTCTTTCAGGTTTTTATTTGTTTTATTTTTAAATGATCAATCATGTGTAGAATCTGTTATATCCAATCACTTACCTTGATTCTAGAAAAATTCTTGTGTCATTTTGACTTTACTCAGATCCCCAAAGAGTTCATTTGTGGTGAATCATTCCCTTGGTCACCGTACATTTTCAAACAGAAATCTAGGCTCATTTGATTAGTCAGGCTGCTTGTACACTGTATGCAGGTCACTGCCAGTTATCAACTCTAGTCCTAGAATGACAGTGAGTGAATAAGAACAAAAAACATAACATTAAGTAGCAAGGAAAGTAAAAGTATCACTAGTAATACGTGTCAGTAATGAAGAAAGGAACAAAAGAGGATAAAACAGAAACATCATATTTTAATAAACAGGTGACAGTTGATTACAGAAAATTAAGCTTTCCAGAAATTAAGAGAGAAAGGAGAAGGTGCAGGTAGAACCAAGTGCCAATCTTGTTATCATTTTGGAATGGTTCATAGTCACATACACTATGTAGTTTCACTGTATGGCACAGGGACTTTGCTGGTGGTCCACTGGTTAAGGCTCTGTGCTCCCAATGCAGAGGGCCCAGGTTTGATTCCTGGCTGGGGAACTAAGATCCATGTGCCATTTGGCATGGCCAAAATGTAAAAAAAAGAGCATCTAGTAGATGGCGCAGAATTATCATAAAGCCTCTGATGTAGTGCTAAGTCCCCAGGCCTTTTCTGTCCTTAATAAACAAATGTCATCTAATCCCCTACCCCATTTTGAAAGCAAAAGCCATGCCGTCCATTTTTCTGTTTAAGCGCCTTCTGTGTTGGGTTTTCCAAGTCGGGAAACCTTAATTTTCTGCAGAGAACACTCGATTGGAAATCAAGAGCTTTTTCACTATTTGCCTGAAATGTAGCAATGATGTATTTGGAATGTTAGCTAACTCTTCTGTTCTGTGCCTCCCTCCCAGGCCTACATCCGGCATTCAATATTCCTAAAACTTATTTTCATTAGAGGGCATTTCATCTGAATCGCTTTTTATACTCTGTGTCCTTATGTACATCAGGTGGCTGCTGCCAGTGCAGCATTTCCTAAAAGAGTGCCTCACTATTCTCTAGATTGTTTGCCAAGCTGACAACCATTTGGTAGGTCTTCAAGCTAACACTTTTTTGACCTGACTAGCAGTTGTCAAGGGAGGGTTTCAACCAACAATCAGAATTCCAGTTCCTTTTTCAAATGACTCACTGACTACAACACTGAGAGATTAAAGCTGTTTAATGGGAAGGTCAATGGGAAAGCAGCCAAGTTCATACATGAAGAAGGAATGTTGACTACCTGACAGCTATGGTGTAAAACGCTGTGTCAGACTTGTTTCCAAAGATGGCTGCCCGTTTCCCATCAAACATGATCTTTAAAAACAAAGACACAAATGCTTTCATTGAGTATAGCTGTGTACCATGGACTACACCTATTTGAAGTGCATAAAATAATGAACCACAGGCTCTTTTGACCTTGCCACTCCCCCATCAAGAACTAGAGTCCATTTTCCCTACTCTTCATTTGGGACTGAATATTTATTGCACTTACCTTTCTTTGTTTCCTCATTATTTATTGAGTTTGTGTACAGATGTCTTGTAAGTTCAGATTTCTTTAGCAACTAGGGATTCCCTGGCAGTCCAGTGGTTTGGACTTGTGCTTTCACTGCAGGAGCCTGGATTCAATCTGCAGTTAGGGAACTAAAATCCTGCAAGCCATGTAGCATGGCCCAAAAAACCTCCACAAAGAACAACAAAAAAAAAACCCCACCAAATTTCTTCAGGATCTATACTTGAAGAGTAGTACTTAAGGAGCTTCACGCACAAACCCCATTCACACCTGATTTTGATGCTGAGATCCTAGCACATCCATAATAAGGTGAGAATTTCTGGGGAGAGGCTAAAAATATTTTGTATGTGGGGGAAAGAAGTAATTTTAATCAAATGGCAGATTTAGCAAAACGTGTTTCCAAAGGTGGCTACAACAATTCCTCCATCGACATGGTCTTCTGTAACATGATCTTAGTACTCCTTCATGACAGAGTCTGTTTGACTTTCTCTTGAATATAAGCTGGACCCTGTGATGCTCTTGATCAATTGATTGTATTAAAATTGATTCTTCATGAGTTCTGGGGTGTTCATTAGGACTGTTTCAGCTTCTGCTTTTGTTTCTTGGGAGCACTGAGTTGCCCTGTAACAGGTCCAGGAACCCTGTTGGAGAAGAGACAAGGAGGAGCCCTGAGCCACTTGGAGAGGGGGGCGACCCCAGAAGTCCAAGAATCCCAGTGGAGCCTTTGGATAAATCCAGTCCCAGCTCCTATCAGCCTGCAATTTCATGAGAGAACCGTGGCAGGACCATCTGAAGAATCCCCTGAAGAAGCTCAGTCAATCCATGAAACTGTAAAATACAATAAAATTGTTGCTTCTTAAGCTTATTGAATTTTGGAGTGATTTGTTATGCAACGATACATAAAAAAATAGATATTATCCACCGTAGGATGTGTCCCCATTTCAGAGGTGTTAAAGTGGGAAAAATGTGCTCCCCATACCCGCACGCGCGCGCGCGCGCGCGCACACACACACACACACACACACACACACACACACACACGTAATCACTACTCCCAGAATGCAATTCTGTAGACCAGTAAGGACAATCTGTGCGCTAGTTACCTTGCTTTGTTATCTTTTTACTATAAATTTCCGTGATTATTTTATTCCTCTCCTTCTCTCTTCCCTTGCCTAACTTTTAAATATTTTGCCAAATTTTTTACAATTAATAAAGCAGCAGTGCTCATATTTTTTAACCTCTGCTGCCACCCTGTGGTTATCTTTCATTACTGTACGTGAAAAGAGGGCATCTTAGGGCATCTGCTAAGGTATCAGATCAGGCACAAGTGTAGCGGAAGAACATCAAAAAAAAAAAAAAAGAAAAACTGGCAGAACATGCAAGATGGGCTTTTCACTATAATGCTCAGGATCGGAGGCACAAATCTAGTATATGCTATATATGTGCCTCCAATGTATCAGTATTTATCCTTTAAAATCCTTTCAGTATGTCTAACCTTACCTTAGTAGTTCCCCATTCCTCATCTTAGTTCAAACTAAGATGCATAATTAATCACATTAATTGTTGATCCTGCCTTACCATGAGTGTCAATTATGGCTTTTAATGGACTTGGGAGAACAATTGCATAGAAAGTTAAACCTATTGATGGTAGACCCATACATTAAAATGTCTTTGTAGACTTTCATGTTGGTCTAGAACTTGTCAGACTGGTGCAAAGCATTTTGGCTTTCTTTAAGTGGCAAAAATGAAAGAATCACTTTTAAGAAGTAGAATATATTCACAGCCCATTTTCCACAAGAAATAGGGACTATTAATCTTCTTGTCACCTATCTTTACCTCTCTCGCTCCTTTTTGTTGCTTCTTACTATCTCAAATTAAATCTTATTATGCTACTAAAAAGCACTATAGAGCTTCTTGATGAAAGTGAAAGAGGATAGTGAAAAAGTTGGCTTAAAACTCAACATTCAGAAAACTAAGACCATGGCATCTGGTCCCATCACTTCACGGCAAATAGGTGGGCAAACAATGGAAACAATGACAGACTTTATTTTTTTGGGCTCCAAAATCACTGCAGATGGTGACTGCAGCCATGAAATTAAAAGACGCTTACTCCTTGGAAGAAAAGTTATGACCAACCTAGACAGAATATTAAAAAGCAGAGATATTGCTTTGCCAACAAAGGTCCATCTAGTCAAAGCTATAGTTTTTCCAGTAGTCATGTATGGATGTGAGAGTTGGACTATAAAGAAAGCTGAGCGCCGAAGAATTGATGCTTTTGAACTGTGATGTTGGAGAAGACTCTTGAGAGTCCCTTGGACTGCAAGGAGATCCAACCAGTCCATCCTAAAGGAAATCAGTCCTGAATATTCATTGGAAGGACTGATGCTGCAGCTGAAACTCCAATACTTTGACCACTCTATGTGAATAACTGACTCTTTTGAAAAGACCCTGATGCTGGGAAAGATTGAAGATGGGGAGAAGAAGGGGATGACAGAGGATGAGATGGTTGGATGGCATTATCGACTCTATGGACATGAGTTTGATTAGACTCCGGGAGTTGGTGATGGACAGGGAGGCCTGGCGTGTTTCAGTCCATGGGATTGCAAAGAGTCGGACATGACTGAGTGACTGAACTGAACTGAACTGATGCTACTATCCTTTTCTAAAAAATGTGTTTTGCTATGTTGGATCTTGGTTGCTGTGCTCAGGCTTTAGTTATGGTAAGCGGGGGCTACCCTCTAGTTGCATTGTGAGGGCTTCTCATTGTGGTAGCTTTTCTTGTTGTGGAGAAAAGGCTCTAGGGTGCTTGGGTGTCAGTAGCTGTGGCATGTGGGCTCACAGTTGCAGCTCACAGGCTCCAGAGCACAGGCTCATTAGTTGTGGCCTTCTAGCATGTGGGATCTTCCCTGACCAGAGACTGAACCAGTGTCCCCTGCACTACAAGGCGGATTCTTAACCACTGGACAACCAGGAAAGCCCTACTATTCTGTTTTTAAAAGATTCCACTGGCTTTCTATTACAGGAACATCCTTGGTAAATCAACCTCAACTGATCTGTCAAGCTTCACTTTTAATCACTCCCATGGGGCCTTCATCTGACTCTGCACCCCATGGAGTGTATCCCACCAGGCTCCTCTGTCCATGGGATTTTCCAGACAAGAACACTGGAATAGGTTGCCATTTCCTACTCCAGGGAATCTTCCCCGACCCAGGGACCAAACCTGCATCTCTTGCATCTCCTGCACTGGCAGGTGGACTCTTTACCATTAGTGCCACCTACGAACACTGCCTTTTGATTGAATGTTGATTCAACTTGGTCTAACTAACTTTCTTAATGCAGAATAAAATTGAAAGCTGCTTTCACCATCTGTCCTAGGTCTTACACATTCTAAGAGCATCAAGAATCAGATACCAGTCAACAGGATTTTCTCCATTCCTTTCTTCCCCACCAAAGGCAATGCTAGTGGTTTTCGGTTATTTACTTGTAGTGCTTCTAACTCATTGCATGAAGTTGGATTCCCTATTAAGTCCTATGTCCACTTGGTGGGGCTGGTGGGGGGAGGATTCTACAAATCTGGGCTCCAGGCTGGTGCAGCTCTCTTGTGACTGGGGCATATAACAGAGGGATAATAGTATCTTGTATAAGAGTGTCTATGTGCATGGCTAGATCCAGTCTGAGGGCGGAGGTACTGCTTCTTCTATTGTGATCATTCACACAGGGAATCTTGGATCCCATGATATTGTAAGGACTAGTAGTTCTTATAGAATACTGGTTCTTTCAGAATACTGATGAGCTTCTCTCTTAAAAAAATTTTTTTTAAAATTTATATAATTTTGAAGGTTATTTCCATTTATCGCTATTACAAAATATTGGCTATATTCCCCAGGGTTGTACAACACATCCTTGAGCCTACCTTACACCCACCTAATAGTGTGTGCCTCTCATGTCCCCACACCTCTCCGACCCCTCCCCCTTCTCTCTCCCCACTGGTAGCCATTAGTTTTTTCCCTATGTCTATGTCTGCTTCTTTTTTGTTATAGTCATTAGTTTGTTGTATTTTTTAGATTCCACATATATGTGTGACATTATATAGTATTTGTCTTTCTCTCTCTGATTGCCATTACATTATTTTGAATATTCTGAAGTTCTGCTGGAATGAAGCTGTTTTGAATTATTCCAAGTTTTATTTTACATGTTACCACATCACCTAGAATGTCATTATTTGTTCATTAGAAATATAGGGTACAGTGCAAGGCAGTAAGTGAGCTTGGAGTAAATTTGCATGAAACGAAGAAGGAGTCAATGATAGATACTCTCTAGAAATACATATTTATTGAGAGTTTAGCATACTTGTTTAGCATCTGTATTGCAGACAGCAAACAATCCTTTTAAAGCGTCCTGGTTCTGACGATTCCAGCAAAGCCTTGTCTATAGGTAATGGGCCTCAAATATTTCCTAGTTCTATGTCTGAAAAGCGAAGACAGTAAATAGGCTGATTTAGGGTTTTACAGGCGTGAATGCACTTCTAATTGGATATAAATGACAGGTCTTGCTAAAGGAAACCAAACTGGCTGTGGCTAGATTGGGATTCATCAAATATCTACCATATAACAAATACAGACTCTTCTGGTAAAGAAATCAGAAAGAAATCTTTCAGAGAATTAGTGCTCTTCTCCCCCACTGTATACTTCTGTGTGATTATGTGGCATGAGGAATCTGAGATTAACTGAAAAAAGATATAGATGATTCTGTGTTTAGGAGGACTGGCTTTAAGAACAAAATAAAGACTTGACACTTGGAACACAGACGGCTTACCTGTGTTGCAGGGAGCTCTGTACTCAGCAAAAGCTGCTTCATCTGAAAGACACGATGGGGGAGAAGCTTGAGAATTGGGAGCTTCAATGGGACAGGATTTCATGGAGAGGTTTTCACAGATCAGAACTGCACACTTGACTGAAGGAGGAACTGTGTCATTGCAGAAATATCAGCTCATTGGGGAAATAGACAAAAATGGTCGAGGGGTTTCCTCTCTTGATATCATTGAAGGAATTCCCTTCTCTGGGGGAGAAGTGAAGGGCTGCCCACATTGCAGTTGTTCAAGCAAAGTGTAGGATGGGTCTAATCGTGGCGTGTGTCCTTTCAGTTCTGTTTTGATATTTTCTTCTTTCTCCCTTCGTGATATCTTCTCATCCTTCTTTCCAAGTCTGCAACATTCAACAAGTTCCTCTCCACTAATCAGAATAGTACTCACCCTCTGTCTTCCAACTGAATTTTTATTTTCTTTATTCTTAAACTTTTATTTAAAAATGTTTTGCAATACCACATGGCAGAGTAGGATCTTAGGTCCCTGACCAGAAATAGAACCCATGCCCCCTTCAGTGGAAGTGTAGAGTCTTAACCACTGGACCACCAGGGAAGTCCCCCACTTTTTTTTTTTTTTGGATTGGTCTTCATTGACCATTCAAGGGGTTGTTCTCTTCCTATCTCTAATTTTCTCCTATAAGTATCTGTATAATTCTCCCAACTTTTATTTATTACTTTGCATTGTTGAAGTATCTTTTAAAGAAGATTTATATATATCCTTATCTGTAAACATTTCTTCATAAAACTCTTAGTCCCTTGGAAATCATTGCATGATTGGCAGACATGTTGTAGGTAGTTTTTATGGTAGTTTTATAGGCCAAGGTAGCAGGAATACGGTAATATAATATGTCAAAAATGAGACTTACTTATACATGTCTGTCACACTCTAATTCCTTTATTATGGATTGAGGTAACTTAGGGTCCTTGCTGTTGTTGTTTAGTTGCTAAGTTGTGCCTGACTCTTTGCAACCCTATGGACTCTAGCCCAGCAGGCTCCTCTGTCCATGGATAATACCAGACAAGAATACTGGAGCAGATTCCCATTTCCTTCTCCAACGTAGGGTCTCAGTCCTCTGTTACACCCTGGTCTCATAGTAATCGTAGACTTTCATGATAGCAGGTTGCAGGTCTCTTACAGGCATGTCTTGTAGAACAGAGAAGGAAAAGCTCAGGGTCTGATTGGTTACCTGAAAAAAGACAGGGAGAATAATCCAGAATCAAGGAGTCCTCACCTCTTTTCCTTTAGCTCCATTCAGTCTTCATCCTTTGAGGAACAGTCGTGTTGCTGGTAGTGTTTAATCTCAAGGCAGCTGTGCTCCCTGACTGCTCTTGTAGGAGGATGGTGATGAAGATTTTAGAGTAAGAGACTGAGGAGTTAGAGAAGAGATCCTTAGAGTAATGAAAATTTACCAGACTTTTAAACAATTAAAACAATTCAGGGACTTCCCTGGTGATCTGACAGCTAAGAGTCCACACTCCCAATGCAGGGGGCCTGGGTTCCACCCCTGATCAGGAGACTAGATCCCACATGCTGCAACTGAGTTTGCATACTGCAACTAAAGATTCCGCATGCTGCAAGGAAGATGGAAGATCCTGCGTGCTGCAACTAAGACCCGGCACAGCCAAATACATAAATATTTAGGAAAAAACGGTTCATGTTTCTCCATAATGTCCAATATATGGATCTGCTCAGAGTGAGAGAGAATTTTTTTTTAACTAAAAAAATTCTTTTTTTGGCCGTGCCATTCAGCATGCGGGATCTTAGTTCCCCGATCAGGACAAACCCACATCATCTCAGTGGAAGCTCAGAATCCTAACCACTGGACTGCCAGGAAGTGCCCAGAAATTCTTTAAATTGGTGGACTGACCCTATCTATATTAGTGTTTCCAAATATTTAGAAAACATTTTTCAAAGTATAAACATTCACGAACAAAATCAGAGTGGTTTCTTGTGTTGCTAATGAAATTGATTACTTTATGATGACACTAACTATGATTAACACTTCTAGACTGACAACATATCTCTCTGTCTATATCTATATATGTATATATCTATCTACTTACCTATCTATCTATTTACCTACATCTAATTTTTGGTATATATTTATGTTAAGATGAGGTTGGCATAATCATTGGCCAACTCCTGGGAACACTTCCTACCCTTAATCAGCAACTTTCAACTAAGCTTCTAGGTTATCGAGCCTGTTTGTGGAAAAGCGTGTCTAGAACTCACATAGAACTCACATTCGACACCTGAGTAAACATGTGCCTTGGGTAAGTTTCTTCATTTATAAGATAGAAATAATAAAACCTATCTTCCTAGAATTGTTATGGAGACTGAGTGTCTACCTGAAGCAGACAGAAATACTCATATTCCCATTTTAGCACAAACAAATCCATATTCCCTGAAACGCTCATATTCCCCCCATCCCCACCATGCTTCTGACACTCCAAATTCCAGGGAAGACTGCAATGAGGAAAGAGAATTTATAATATTATCTAATGGAACTGGAAGAATGTGCTTTTCAAGGAGGCTCCCCTTATGATCGCTTTTCTCATATCAGGTACCTTCCAGGTGAAGAGACCCAAGTAAGAGGAATGTCCACCTGCTTGTGACTAGCAAGGCTGCAGGGCTCTTACCTTTTCCACATAAATCAGGACGTTGTTGTTGCTCCCTTCTATCCTGGTCACGTGTGACATTATATAGTATTTGTCTTTCTCTCTCTGATTGCCATTACGTTATTCTGAATATTCTGAAGTTCTGCTGGAATGAAGCTGTTTTGAGTTATTCCAACATTCATACAACTACAATGTATACTCAGAATATTGAGTATATATTGAGAATGGAAATTGCAAGGAATTATGTTAGACGTGTTTTTTAAAAATAATATTTGTTAGGGCTGGATGTGGCTGTCAGACTGAAGTTAATGGTTTATAGTCCTGATTGATTCGAAGTGTAGAGAATGGAGAAGGAAAGCAAGCATGAGTTGCTGTTACTTTGATAGCTCAGTTGGTAAAGAATCCAACCTCCACGCGGGAGATCTGGGTTCGATCCCTGGGTTGGGAAGATCCCCTGGAGAAGGGAAAGGCTACCCACTCCAGTATTCTGGCCTGGAGAACTCCATGGACTGTCCATGGGGTCGCAAAGGGTCGGACACGACTGAGCGACTTTCACTTCACTTCACTTCACTTCACTTAAGAAAATCCAAGGAAGATCTGTGGCATAATAAGAGATGCTTATCTCTGCCCCTAGATCTCCATACAAGAACTTCTAGGACCTTGAAGTCTCTGGAGTGAAGAGAGTCTTTTTGTATGCTAAAAAGGTGACTAGCCTCAGGGGTATGGTTGCCAGAGGAACTAGTCACATGATTAGAGGATTGGAACTTCTAGGCTCAACTCCCCCTCCTATTATGTACCCCTAGGGAGTGGAGAGAGGCTCAGAGTTGAGTTAATCACCAGTAGTTAATGATTTAAATCAGCCATGTGTATGTAATGGGCTTCCAGAGGATCCCATGGACAGAGGACCCTGGCAGGTTACCGTCCATAGCTTAGCAAAGAGTCAGACGCGACTGAAGCAACTTAGCACGCAAGCCCGCGTGATGGGACTGCTACAAAAATCCTAAAGAAAGGGATTCAGAAAACTTCCAGGTTGGTGAACTGTTATAGTTGCCTTGATAGTTCTGCTTTGTGGACCCTGAATTTTACAATGTCTTGTGAATTTTGTAACCCAGAAATTGATAGCATTCTCTCATGTGGGTGGCCGGAGGGCTAGGGTACAATATGTCACAATAAATGATGCTCGTTACGGAAACTAGGAGCATCAAGAGAGGGGAATGAAGAAGGAATTCATAGGACCTGGTCTCCATCTTAGGCCTGTTCATGCTGATCGTGCTCCGCCACCTCTCCAATGGACTCTGAACTCCATGTTTAGTGCCTATGGAAATGACAACAGAAGGGCAAGACCCTCTCTGGACAGGGGAACCTTGAAGATCGTATCCAGGTTACACATCGCCTAAGAGAACACACACATTAATCACCCCTTCCTCCAGACAGGCCATGATTTTTTCTGTACCTATTAGAGTGTAACCTCGGGCTTATTGATTATTGGCTAATTGTTTAACTGTCTGAGCACATGGCACATGAATGATGGGTTTATTGGGATTGTATTTACCCTTCCTTTGTTTATGTAAGTCTCAAGGAATTTGGGGTGGTGGGTTTGGACACATACACATGGGGTATAAAAGATTGTCACAAATGCTGGTCAGGGTCCTTGGCTAAGAGGAGACTCTGCCTTGGGCCTGCCGGTGTAATAAACTGCACTTCACTATCTGCATTGTCCTTCTGAGTGAGTTTGTTTTCCAGAACGTGTGGCTAAAACATTTGGTGCATTGACCGGGAAACTTCTCACTTTGAGGAAACAGGTCTCATTTGAGGCCACCCCAAGGCTTTGTGGCTTGAATCTCCTAGAAGGGGGAAGGCGCCTCACCCCTTTGGAAGAATTCAATCTTTCAACGTCCGGTTTCTCTCGCTTTGGCAGGTAGTGAACGACAGCAGGGGAACGGAGCGCTCAGGTGAGGAGGAACCCACCTGGCAGGGTGGAGGAGGGGGCCTGATCACCCCCCTGGGAGGGACTAGAAGGGGCAGGGACCCACAAAAGCCTGGAATAGGCAGGCAGCAGCGATTGCTTGGTACACAGGTCGACAAGTGTGCTAGGGTTTAGGAAGGAAATTTGTGAAGGTCATTTAGGAGGTGTGTCCACGCCGTCTCAGGGAAAATTATTACCAGCGATCACCAGGGGATTTTTAGGACAGGAAACTGGTCCCTGTGTGCTCATATTCTTCCCTCCCCCAGGAGGTGTCCCGTCTGCTGTGAAATTCTTGACCCCCTCGGAATTGTCAGGCTAGAAGGAGGGGGATACATAAGTGAGTATGAATTGGCTTTTCTGGAGATGGCCTGGGACATGGGATATTTAATCCATCTGTGTTTTCATCTGCACCTGATGAAGCCCACCAAGGCAGAACAGACTTTAAGGGAGAAACAGTCTTGGACCACATGGTGTTCTGGTTCGGCTGTTCTGACTGGCCGGTGAAGACACACTGATCCCCCTTCTCCCTCTGGGATCTGGCAGGAAAGGCTCTTCTCACCCCAATTAGGAAGGAGGCAGAATGGCAATTCAAGTGTCATTGAGTGGAAATATCAGAAGTACATAGGGTACAGAGAACTTCGTAGACAGACGAAAAGAAAAAGTAGAAAAAGTTCCAAGAAGGTAAACAAGATGCAGGGACTTGAATCTAAGACAACTGTATTGGAGTGCATGATTCAAAATTTAAAGAAGGGATTTGGAGGAGACTATGGGGTGAAGATGACGCCTAACCGCTTCCACATACTCTGTGAGGTCGAATGGCCCCCTATGGGAGTAGGATGGCCACCAGAGAGCACCATGAACTTAAAAATAGTGGAAGCAGTCTATACAGTAGTCACAGGAGGGCCAGGACACCTGGATCAATATCCATATATTGACTCATGGCTAGGGTTAGCTCAAGACCCTCCTACTTGGACAAGGTTCTGTATCCAGAAGGGAAAGGGAAAAATATTAATGGCACAAAAATTGACTGATGATAAAAAAGGAAATTCTACAGGATTTGGACAGGGATGTCCTGACCCCTCCCCCATGCTGGATAATGACATGCCTGCCTCCCAGTGCTCCACCAGGACCGGAGGCCGCCTTAATGCCTGATCCAGGGCCAGGTGAAGTTCCTGTAGCAGCCACTGCTCTTCCGCCAGCTCTCCCGGAGGTCGTAGAGCCGCTGCTTTGGCAGGCTCTGATCCTGGTGACAGAAACCTCTGGCCAACACTTCCAGGATCTGGCTCCATCCGCACCGCTCAAGCTATACCCACCTCTCCCGGTGAGTACTGACAAGAAGGGAGGGAGACGTTGGAATTAAGCAGAGACTGTGCTCTGCCAGAGAGCTGGAGGGAATGAAAGAGAACAGACAAGAGATTTACAATGCTAGCTGTTGCTCTGAGAAAGTCTATCTCGGGCCCTCCGGAAAACTTTATCTGTCTCAGGGACAGGACAGTCCTTCAACCGGTCCCAACGGAGACCCGGGTCCCCATTACCGCCAAACCAGTGTGTCCGGTGCCGAGCTTTTGGCCACTGGAAGAGTGAATGCCCTAAGGTAAAGAAGGAAGAGGAAATTTTCTTTAGTTGTGGGGCTTGCTGACTTGGAAATTAAATAGGTCTGCCAGGGCTCAGAGATAGCAGGTCCCAGAGAGCCCATGGTAACCTTAAAAGTGGGCGACCAAAACATTGACTTCATGGTGGATACAGGAGCAGAACTGTCGGTAGTAACAAAACCTGTGGCACCTCTGTCCAGAAAGACTACCGATGTAACTGGGGTATCAGGAGAAGAGATGATTAAATCGTTTTACCAGCCCAGAAAATGTCAGATGGGGGGCACCAAATGATTCATGAATTCCTCTACATTCCTGAGTGCCCAGTGCCCCTGTTGGGAAGAGACTTGCTCTCCAAACTAGGAGCACAAGTGAGTTTCTCCCCTGAGGAGAGGCCCACCTTCCGGATGGACACTATGACTTATTTACTCTCTCTCTGTCAATACCACCCCAAGATGAGTGGAGGTTGCATAAGCCTCCGAAGGAAGAACCAGGTGGGTTGGAAGAGCATGAGAGAGAGCTAACTCAATTATTCCCTGAGGTCTTGGAGGAAGACAACCCCCCCCCCCCACCCCAGGCTGGCTAAATATCAAGCCCCAGTGATAATAGAACTCAAACCAGGCACCATCCTGGTTAGAAAGCACCAGCGCCCACTACCGATAGAGGCCTGGGTGGGCATACTGCCCCACATCAACAGATTGAAACAAGCAGGCATTCTAGTAGAGTGCCAGTCGGCTTGGAATACGCCAATCCTGCCAGTCAAAAAGGAAGGAGGACAGGACTATAGGCCTGTACAAGATCTCAGGCTAGTCAACCATGCTACTGTGACTTTACACCCCACTGTTCCAAACCCTTATACCTTACTTAGCCTCCTCCCGCCGAGGACTAAAGTTTATACTCGCCTAGATCTCAAGGAGGCCTTCTTCTGCGTACACCTCGCCCCAGCGTCACAGCCTTTCTTTGCCTTTGAATGGGAAGATCCAGTTGGGGGCACCAAACAACAGCTCACCTGGACTCCCCCACAAGGGTTTAAGAACTCCCCAGCCATCTTTCGGGAAGGTTTGGCTTCTGACCTGAACTCATTCCATCCGGAAGAGTACGGATGTTGGCTCTTACAATACATGGATGACCTGCTGCTGGCTGCCGAAACCAAGGAAAAATGCTGGAAAGGGACAAATGCACTGCTCCAGTTGTTGATGGAAGCAGGTTACCGGGTGTCGAAGAAGGCACAGATCTGCAAGGAGGAGGTAAGGTATCTGCGGCTTGTTTTAAAGAAGGGCTCAAGGTTCCAGACCCTAAATGGGTCCTATATACTGATGGCACTAGCCTGATAAAACAAGGACAACTGCTGTCAGGTTAGCCAAAGTAGAAGAGGCCATCAAGACTGAAAAGGGATGGTGGGAATTGCCAAGTGGCAAATTATTGGTACTGGAGGAGCTGACACACAATCTGGTAAGCCAAACACACCAAGCAACCCACCTAGGCCATGCTGCCTGCTCACAGGTTAATGCTGCCTCTCGGGCATTCAGACAAAAACCTCCGGGTATTCAGCTGAAAGGCACGCTGCCCTTTGAACACCTGGGAGTGGACTTCACTGAAATGAAACCTCACCGACACTACTGTTACCTGCTGGTCATGGTATGTACGTTCTCGGGATGGGTAGAAGCTTTTCCTACCTGGACTGAACGAGCATCAGAACTAGCCCGGTGCCTGCTTAGGGAAATAGTTCCCAGATTTGGACTTCCTACCAGCTTTGGTTCAGACAATGGCCCGGCTTTTGTAGCTGATTTAGTATAACAAGTAAGCAAAACTTTAAACATCAAATGGAAACTGCACACTGCATATAGGTCCAGAGTTCTGAGATGGTGGAATGAACCCACTGGACACTTAAAGAGACTCTCCAAATGGATCATAGAGACTGACTTGTCCTGGCTGGACTTGCTTCTGAAGGCTCTGCTCAGACTCAGGATGACCCCACAGTCCCAAGGCTATTCTCCATATGAAATTGTGTATGGGAGACCCCCTCCCATAATAAAACAGGTGTCAACAAATTTGCCTCAGGTAAGGGGGGGATAGAATTTCACTGCAGATGGAACTAGGTAAGGTAATAATTCGGGTAACTAAGTTTGTACAAGAAAGGGTGCCATTCCCCCTTGGGGAACAGATTCATGAGTTTATGCTTGGTGACCAAGTATGGGTCAAAGATTGGAAGCATGATTTGCTAGCCCCTTGGTGAAAGGGCCCTTATGTTATTCTAACTACCCCTACTGTAGTTAAAGTTGCAGGTATTGTCCCTTGGATTCATCATATGAGGATGAAGAGAACATACCATGCAGACCCAAAAAACGCTGAGTGGACTGCTCAGAGGGACCCCACTGACCCTCGAGAGACCAAGATCATTTTTAAGAAGAAGGAAAAGAAGATCCCGGAGGAGCCCTTTCAGGATGAAGCCAAACAATCAACTCCTGCTGCTTGGCCTCAACAATGTGATTTTTAATTTAACTTCCTTTTCAACTCAGGACAATGTTTTCATCTCACGGGCACATTCCTACGTGGACTTCCACAACACTTCCAACTGCTGGGTTTGTGGGGCTATGCCTCTGTCAGTGATGGATGGACTTCCTTGGTGGGTGTCACTGCTCTGCCAAGGAGATTTTAAACCACTCTGCTCTTTTCTGGGATGACAAAAAGAGATTTTCCTCTTTCTTATCAATCATAACCTCTCCTTGCTCTTTTGGTGTAAGACCTACAGTCAATAGACTTGGGTCATGGGGTTATATTTGATATAAATGCCAATGTAACAAAAGTCTAACTTACAACAAGCCCCAGTAAATCTACTTTATTTACATATTAGGTGGACAAGATCTGTGTTTCGATGGTATGAGTATATTGCTGCGTTATTCGTACCCCTATAGGAACAACAGATATGATTAAAGTAGAGGCCTTGACTAATTTCACAAAACAGGCCCTCCTAGATAGAACAAAAGCCATCCAAGCCTTAAATGAAGAGCAAATCCAAATGAGAAAAGCAGTAATTCATAAGAGAATGGCTTTGGACATACAGCTGCTCAAGGAGAGACCTGTGCTATAAATAAGGTTGAATGTTGTTTATACATTCTTGACTTATCTGGCAATGTATCGATTGCTTTAGATTGCAGAGGTCTAGCCCCGGCAGGACTAGGAATACCCAAGGGATGAGTGGCATCGGTGAGGAAGAAGACAGACACACACAGAAGGTTGCGTAGAAGAGGTAGCTTTTTTTTTTTTTTTTTTAGGATAGCTCAGTTTTTATAGAATGAACATTACCTCCCCCTTAAGTTACCACATATTACATCAGATATTGGTTTCGTGCTTCTGTCAATATTTTTCTTTCCCATGTTTTCCCCCTATGCATTCATCTAGAACATTTCCGATTACAGGGTTTTTTCTTAAATGTCCCGTACATAGTCTTCTTGCCTCAATGGACTAACATTTTCATTCTAACAAAACAATGTTCTACAAATCTCAGGTATAGTGTAAATTCTTTGGACAATAAAACAATACATGGGAAGGGTCACAGTAACATGTTTGACATTTCTGAGAATAGTACCATGTGAAAACCCTGATATTTTTCTTTACCTGAAACCACAAAATCTCAATTTGCAATGATTAACTATTAAACAGCAAAAACACCTCTAAAGCAGCAAAACACCTCTGTTAATAATGAGATAATGGCAGTGAAGCTGGTTAATATAAATCTTCTATTGAAATCCTATGTATCCCATTTCCTAACTCTACAAAAATACCCATAATCTTCCATATTGTTTAAAGAAAGGGAAACAATGAACAAATAGCAGCAAAGAAATAGCAATAATGAAAACCCTCTCAACCAAGGAGCAAGTAAACTGAAGCAGTATATCTACTTCTAAATCTAAATGCCTCTACTCTTTTCTATTCTAGAACATTATAATCTTTTTTTAAATTTTTATTTATTATTACTTTTTTTTAATTAGTTGGAGGCTAATTACTTCACAACATTTCAGTGGGTTTTGTCATACATTGACATGAATCAGTCATGGAGTTACATGTATTCCCGATCCTGATCCCCCCTCCCACCTCCCTCTCCACCTGATTCCTCTGGGTCTTCCCAGTGCACCAGGCCCGAGCAACCTGGGCTGGTGATCTGTTTCACTATAGATAATATACATGTTTTGATGCTGTTCTCTCTAAACATCCCACCCTCGCCTTCTCCCACAGAGTCCAAAAGTCTGTTCTGTACATCTGTGTCTCTTTTTCTGTTTTGCATATAGGGTTGTCATTACCATCTTTCTAAATCCCATATATATGTGTTAGTATGCTGTAATGTTCTTTATCTTTCTGGCTTACTTCACTCTGTATAATGGGCTCCAGTTTCATCCATCTCATTAGGACTGGTTCAAATGAATTCTTTTTGACGGCTGAGTAATATTCCATGGTGAATATGTACCACAGCTTCCTTATCCATTCGTCTGCTGATGGGCATCTAGGTTGCTTCCATGTCCTGGCTATTATAGACAGTGATGCAATGAACATTGGGGTGCACGTGTCTCTTTCAGATCTGGTTTCCTTGGTGTGTATGCCCAGGAGTGCGATTGCTGGGTCATATGGCAGTTCTATTTCCAGTTTTTTAAGAAATCTCCACACTGTTCTCCATAGCGGCTGTACTAGTTTGCATTCCCACCAACAGTGTAAGAGGGTTCCCTTTTCTCCACACCCTCTCCAGCATTTATTGCTTGTAGACTTTTGGATAACAGCCATCCTGACTGGCGTGTAATGGTACCTCATTGAGGTTTTGATTTGCATTTCTCTGATAATGAGTGATGTTGAGCATCTTTTCATGTGTCTGTTAGCCATCTGTATGTCTTCTTTGGAGAAATGTCTGTTTAGTTCTTTGGCCCATTTTTTGATTGGGTCATTTATTTTTCTGGAATTGAGCTGCAGGAGTTGCTTGTATATTTTTGAGATTAATCCTTTGTCTGTTTCTTCATTTGCTATTATTTTCTCCCAATCTGAGGGCTGTCTTTTCACCTTGCTTATAGTTTCCTTTGTTGTGCAAAAGCTTTTAAATTTCATTAGGTCCCATTTGTTTATTTTTGCTTTTATTTCCAATATTCTGGGAGGTGGGTCATAGAGGATCCTGCTGTGATTCGTGTCGGAGAGTGTTTTGCCTATGTTCTCCTCTAGGAGTTTTATAGTTTCTGGTCTTACATTTAGATCTTTAATCCATTTTGAGTTTATTTTTGTGTATGGTGTTAGAAAGTGTTCTAGTTTCATTCTTTTACAAGTGGTTGACCAGTTTTTCCAGCACCACTTGTTAAAAAGTTTGTCTTTCTTCCATTGTATATTCTTGCCTCCTTTGTCGAAGATAAGGTGTCCATAGGTTCGTGGATTCATCTCTCGGCTTTCTATTCTGTTCCATTGATCTATATTTCTGTCTTTGTGCCAGTACCATACTGTCTTGATGACTGTGGCTTTTTAGTAGAGTCTGAAGTCAGGCAGGTTGATTCCTCCAGTTCCATTCTTCTTTCTCAAGAGTACTTTAGCTATTCGAGGTTTTTTGTATTTCCATACAAATTGTGAAATTATTTGTTCTAGTTCTGTGAAAAATACCATTGGTAGCTTGATAAGGATTGCATTGAATCTGTAGATTGCTTTGGGAACTATAGCCATTTTGACAGTATTGATTCTTCCAATCCATGAACACGGTATGTTTCTCCTGTTTGTGTCCTCTTTGATTTCTTTCATCAGTGTTTTATAGTTTTCTATGTATAGGTCTTCTGTTTCTTTAGGTAGATATACTCCTAATATTTTATTCTTTTTGTTGCAATGGTGAATGGTATTGTTTCCTTAATTTCTCTTTCTGTTTTCTCATTGTTAGTGTATAGGAATGCAAGGGATTTCTGTCTGTTAATTTTATATCCTGCAACTTTACTATATTCATTGATTAGCTGTAGTAATTTTCTGGTAGAGTCTTTAGGGTTTTCTATGTAGAGGATCATGTCCTCTGCAAACAGTGAGAGTTTCACTTCTTCTTTTCCTATCTGGATTCCTTTTACTTCTTTTTCTGCTCTGATTGCTGTGGCCAAAACTTCCAACACTATGTTGAATAGTAGTGGTGAGAGTGGGCACCCTTGTCTTGTTCCTGATTTCAGGGGAAATGCTTTCAGTTTTTCACCATTGAGGGTAATGCTTGCTGTGGGTTTGTCATATATAGCTTTTATTATGTTGAGGTATGTTCCTTCTATTCCTGCTTTCTGGAGAGTTTTTATCATAAATGGATGTTGAATTTTGTCAAAGGCTTTCTCTGCATCTATTGAGATAATCATATGGTTTTTATCTTTCAATTTGTTAATGTGGTGTATTACATTGATTGATTTGCAGATAATAAAGAACCCTTGCATTCCTGGGATAAAGCCCACTTGGTCATGGTGTATGATTTTTTAAATATGTTGTTGGATTCTGTTTGCTAGAATTTTGTTAAGGATTTTTGCATCTATGTTCATCAATGATATTGTCTGTAGTTTTCTTCTTTTGTGGCATCTTTGTCTGGTTTTGGAATTAGGGTGATGGTGGCCTCATAGAATGAGTTTGGAAGTTTACCTTCTTCTGCAATTTTCTGGAAGAGTTTGAGTAAGATGGGTGTTAGCTCTTCTCTAAATTTTTGGTAGAATTCAGCTGTGAAGCCATCGGGTCCGGGGCTTTTGTTTGCTGGAAGATTTCTGATTACAGTTTTGATTTCCTTGCTTGTGATGGGTCTGTTAAGATCTTCTATTTATTCCTGATTCAGTTTTGGAAAGTTATACTTTTCTAAGAATTTGTCCATTTCTTCCAAGTTGCCCATTTTATTGGCATAGAGCTGCTGGTAGTAGTCTCTTATGATCCTTTGTATTTCTGTGTTGTCTGTTGTGATCTCTCCATTTTCATTTCTAATTTTGTTAATTTAGTTCTTCTCTCTTTGTTTCTTAATGAGTCTTGCTAATGGTTTGTCAATTTGTTTATTTTTTCAAAAAACCAGCTTTTAGCTTTGTTAATTTTTGCTGTGGTCGCTTTAGTTTCTTTTGTATTTATTTCTACCCTAATTTTTAAGATTTCTTTCCTTCTACTAATCCTGGGGTTCTTCATTTCTTCCTTCTCTAATTGCTTTAGGTGTAGAGTTAGGTTATTTATTTGACTTTTTTCTTGTTTCTTGAGGTAAGCCTATAATGCTATGAACCTTCCCCTTAGCACTGCTTTTACAGTGCCCCATAAGTTTTGGGTTGTTGTGTTTTCATTTTCATTCATTTCTATGCATATTTTGATTTCTTTTTTGATTTCTTCTATGATTTGTTGGTTACTCAGAAGCGTGTTATTTAGCCTCCATATGTTTGAATTTTTAACAATTTTTTTCCCTGTAATTGAGATCTAATCTTACTGCACTGTGGTCAGAAAAGATGACTGGAATGATTTCAATTTTTTAAAATTTATCAAGGCTAGATTTATGGCCCAGGATGTGATCTATTCTGGAGAAGGTTCCATGTGCACTTGAGAAAAAGGTGAAGTTGATTGTTTTGGGGTGAAATGTCCTATAGATATCAATTAAGTCTAGCTGGTCCATTGTGTCATTTAAAATTTGTGTTTCCTTGTTAATTTTCTGTTTAGTTGATCTATCCATAGTTGTGAGTGGGGTATTAAAGTCTCCCACTATTACTGTGTTACTATTAATTTCCTCTTTCATACTCGTTAGTGTTTGCCTTACATATTGCGGTGCTCCTATGTTGGGTGCATATATATTTATAATTGTTATATCTTCTTCTTGGGTTGATCCTTTGATCATTATGTAGTGTCCTTCTTTGTCTCTTTTCACATCCTTTATTTGAAAGTCTATTTTATCTGATATGAGTATTGTGACTCCTGCTTTCTTTTGGTCTCCGTTTGTGTGAAATATTTTTTTCCAGCCCTTCACTTTTAGTCTGTATGTGTCTCTTGTTTTGAGGTGGGTCTCTTGTAGGCAGCATATATAGGGGTCTTGTTTTTGTATCCATTCAGCCAGTCTTTGTCTTTTGGTTGAGGCATTCAACCCATTTACATTTAAGGTAATTATTGATAGGTGTGGTCCCATTGCCATTTACTTTGTTGTTTTGGGTTCACGTTTATACAGCCTTTCTGTGTTTCCTGTCTAGAGAAGATCCTTTAGCATTTGTTGAAGAGCTGGTTTGGTGGTGCTGAATTCTCTCAGCTTTTGCTTGTCTGTAAAGCTTTTGATTTCTCCTTCATATCTGAATGAGATCCTTGCTGGGTACAGTAATCTAGGTTGTAGGTTATTCTCTCTCATACTTTAAGTATGTCCTGCCATTCCCTTCTGGCCTGGAGGGTTTCTATTGATAGATTAGCTGTTATCCTTATGGGAATCCCCTTGTGTGTTATTTGTTGTTTCTCCCTTGCTGCTTTTAATATTTGTTCTTTGTGTTTGATCTTTGTTAATTTGATTAATATGTGTTTTGGGGTGTCTCGACTTGGGTTTATCTTGTTTGGAACTCTCTGGGTTTCTTGGACTTGGGTGATTATTTCCTTCCCCATTTTAGGGAAGTTTTCAGCTATTATCTCCTCGAGTATTTTCTCATGGCCTTTCTTTTTGTCTTCTTCTTCTGGGACTCCTATGATTTGAAATGTTGGGGTGTTTCACATTGTCCCAGAGGTCCCTGAGGTTGTCCTCATTTCTTTTGATTCTTTTTTCTTTTTTCCTCTCTGCCTCATTTATTTCCACCATTTTATCTTCTACCTCACTTATCCTATCTTCTGTCTCCGTTATTCTATTCTTGGTTCCCTCCAGAGTGTTCTTGATCTCATTTATTGCATTATTCATTTTTAATTGACTCTTTTTTATTTCTTCTAGGTCTTTATTAAACATTTCTTCTCAATCTTTGTCTCCAGGCTATTTATCTGTAACTCCATTTTGTTTTCAAGATTTTGGATCATTTTTATTATCATTATTCTAAATTCTTTTTCAGGTAGATTCCCTATCTCCTCCTCTTTTGTTTGACTTGGTTGGCATTTTTCTTGTTCCTTTACCTGTTGGGTATTTCTCTGCCTTTTCATCTTGTTTAGATTGCTGTGTCTGGAGTGGGCTTTCTGTATTCTGGAGGTCTATGGTTCCTTTCTATTGTGGAGGTTTTACCCAGTGGGTGGGGTTGGACGATTGGCTTGTCAAGGTTTCCTGGTTTGGGAATCTTGCATCGGTGTTCTGGTGCGTGGAACTAGATTTTTTTCTCTCTGGAGTGCAATGGAGAGCCCAGTAATGAGTTTTGAGATGGGTCTATGTGTTAGGTGTGACTTTGGGCAGCCTGTATGTTGACGCTCAGAGCTATGTTCCTGCATTGCTGGAGAATTTGTGTGGTATGTCTTGCTCTGAAACTTACTGGTTCTTGGGTGGTGGTTGGTTTCAGTGTAGGTATGGAGGCTTTTGGATGGTCTCTTATTACTTAATGTTTCGTGTAGTCAGGAGTTTTCTGGTGTTCTCAGGTTTTAGGCTTAAGTCTCCTGCCTCTGGATTTCAGTCTTATTCTTCCAGTAGTCTCAAGACTTCTCCAACTAAACAGCACTGATAATAAAACTTCTAGGTTAATGGTGAAAAGATTCTTCCCCATGAGGGACACCCAGAGAGATTCAGAGTTACATGAAAGAGAGGAGAGGGAGGAGGGAGATAGAGATGAGCAGGAGGAGAAAAATGGGGACTCAAGAGGAGAGAGACAGATCTACGCAGTTGTCTGTTCCCAGAGTGTTCTCCGTAGCCCAGACACCCACAAAAATTCACAGAATTGGATTGGGAAGAGAAAGGGAAAGGAGGGAATAGAGGTGTTCTGAGGTAGAAAATGGAGAGTCAAAACTGGGAGAGAATAATCAACACACTCCTGAATAAAAATGGGAACTGAATATTGGCTTCTTAAATGTCCAAAATTTATATCACATACTGAAAAACAAAGATTAAAAATCTAGAGTAGAGGTTAGACTCTTAAAAATACAATATTAAAAAGAAAAACACAAAAAATTTTAGAAATATATATGAAGTTCAGTTTAAAAATAGGGCTTCTCTCTTTTTTTTTTTTTGGCAAGGTTATAGTGAGATGAAAATGAAAATTAAGAAGTAGTAGAGGAGTAATTGAGGACTTTAAAAGGAAATAAGAGAAAAAGAAAAAAAAAAAGAAAAGATAAAAGAAAAAACATGAAAAAAAAACAAGAAAAAAATTTTTTTCCTAATTATAAAAATGGTAAAGATCTATGAAAATGAAAGTTAAGGAGTAATGGGGGAGTAATAGGGAATTTTAAAAGAAAATAAAAGAGAAAAAATAAAAAAGAAAAGAAAAAAATTTTTTTTAATTAAAAAAAAAAAAGTAAAAATATATTTAGGAATTTCTCTGGAGCTGTTGCGGTCAGTGTGGGTTCGGTTCAGTTTCAGATAGCTCCTCATTCCAGCTTACACTTCTCCATATCTACAGGCCCCTTCCGTTGTAGTCGGTGTTACCTACAGGGATTTTAATCTGTTGCACCGGTCCCTTCTGAAGTGGTTCCCTTTGTTTATTTGGCTTCTGTTTGCCGGTCTCTTCAGTGCCTAATTACTGCCCTGACACAGGCGGGCGGAGGTGGCCTCTTATTCAGGTTCGCTAGTTCCGTTGCGCTGCGGGAAGGTGGGGGGGTGCTGCTTTCCCCTCTATGCTGTTCAGGCTCCCGGCTGCTCTATATGGAGCGTGCCCTGTGATGCGCGTGGTTCCAGCCCTGGGGTGTTCCACAAAAGCACGGACTCAGCTGCGCCTGTGTTTTGTGCCTTCCCCGCCCGAGCAGCTCAGGCAGCCAGGGGCTTCACGGGCGCACTCTCCCTGGGTGCGGCGCGCCCACTCCCTTCCGCGGTCCCAGTCTCAGTTTCCGCCCGCACCAGTCGGTGCGTGCGCCTTCTGCCCTCCGCGTCCCCAGCCCCAGTCCCCGCCCGCGCCGGTCGGGTGCCTGCGCCCAGTGTCTCACCGCGACCCTCCCAGCGGATGTCGACCATCCAGAATCTCAGGAAGTCTTTGGTTAGAAACTGGAGGCCTGTTTGCAGTGTGGCAGGGGATGCAGTCTTTGGGGCAGAGCCTGCCCCTTTCCCCTCCCCCCTGCCTCCAGCCTCCGGAGGGGCTGGGCCGGTCCGCAGCCTGCGAGCTCCTCTGAACTTGCTCAGTCCCTTTGTTCTGTGAAAGGCTGGCAGTGTGTTCGGGCCGGTTAATTTTCTCTCTTTTGCTGTCCCACAGTTTAAGTTGGTAACTCACAAAAGCTCCCTCCAATTGTCCTCAGGGCACTCAGGCCCAGTCCTTACCCTAAGCAATGCCATCTGCTCCTCTCCGTTCCGCCCCCACTTGCTGGTGGCAGATGTGGGCATCTGGGGGTACTTTTCTGCTGGGAGTTGCTTTTAGGCACGTAACCTGTGAGTTTTATTTATTGTTCCCCTCCCAGTCAGGTTGCCCTCTGAGATTGAAAAACTTCCCCCAGACCCACCAGTGCGAGGGTTTCCTGGTGTTTGGAAACTTCCTCTATTAAGACTCCCTTTTTATCTTTTATATTTTGTCCTACCTCCTTTTGAAGACAATGGGCTGCTTTTCTGGGCGCCTGGTGACCTCAGCTAGAGATCAGAAGTTGTTTTGTGAAGTTTGCTCTGCATTCAATTGTTCTTTTGATGAATTTGTAGGTGAGAAAGTGGTCTCGCCATCCTATTCCTCTGCTATCTTGGCTCCTCCTCCTCAGCTTTATACTTGTAAAGATGATGCTGGTTTATCACTGTGGCGAAGTCATTTTTTTAACCTTACCTCATAAAGTTTCTTATTATAATAGATTTTAGTTTATGAGCTTTTTTTAAATAAAATCTTTTAATCAAAATTACTTATTCTTTTGATAAATATTTGTTAACAGTTTGTGTTAGTCACTGTTCTAAGCACAGCAAATGCAGTCATGAACAAGAGTAGACAAACCCTTCTTAAATAGGGTTTCTTAAGTTCATGGTTATGTACACAGTGTTAAAAGAACAAGTAATATCACCAAAACAAAATACTGTGAACAGCTGTATTTTTCATGATTTAATACATTTTATGTATGAAATTTCTTCAGCCTTAAAAAGTTTAGTTTTTACATATGACCTAAGATTAAAAACATAAGTTTCTTCACCAAATATTCTCTATATTATCCCTATTAGCTTAGATAAATGTGATTCCTCTTCTGAGCTGTTCCTGAGGCTCTTTTCTAAGCCCTTCAATGTGGTGGATGAAGAGTTCCTATCCTCTAAAGAAAAGAGCTACAAATGAGGAACAAAGCCATGTTAAGTTGAGTCTTGTATTGTTAATAAGTATGTTAATACAGTTAGGAAACTTGATTCTATGGCACTCAGTTTTCTTGTCTGTTTCAGTTCACTTCAGTTCAGTTGCTCAGTTGTGTCGACTCTTTGCAACCCCATGGACTACAGCACACCAGTCCTCCCTGTCCATCACCAACTCCCAGAGTTTACTCAAATTCATGTCCTTTGAGTCAGTGATGCCATTCAACCATCTCATCCTCTGTTGCCCCCTTCTCCTCCCACCTTCAATCTTTTCCACATCAGGATCTTTTCAAACGAGTCAGTTCTTCGCATCAGGTCGCCAAAGTATTGGAGTTTCAGCTTCAACATCAGTCCTTCCAATGAACACATGGGACTGATCTCCTTTAGGATGGACTGGTTGGATCTCCTTGCAGTCCAAGGGACTCTCAAGAGTCTTCTCCAACACCACAGTTCAAAAGCATCAATTCTTCGGTGCTCAACTTTCTTTATAGTCCAACTCTCACATCCGTACATGACTACTGGAAAAACCATAGCTTTGACTAGATGGACCTTTGTTGGCAAAGTAATGTCTCTGCTTTTTAATATGCTATCTAGGTTGGTAACAACTTTTCTTCCAAGGAGCAAGCATTTTGTCTGTTTAATGGGCATAAATTACTTTGTGTCCTGGCTTTCTCATAGGAATATTGTAAAAGTCAAAAGAGAGGACTTACAGGGAAAAATTTGTTCTAACTTAAAAATGTTATTTTCTTACTGCTGTTTTGAATGACTCTTAAGTGATATATAAAGTAAGGAGTTGAAAGTATATTCCTTCTTGATTCCTTCAGGCTTGGATGGAAAAAAGAAAGTTTGAGATAAGAAGGGACTCAGCATTCAACTTAAAAATAGTGTGAGTTTTGATAAGGTATCTACAGCCTCCTTACTTGTAAAGTGATGAACTTCAGTTAGTTGCTTTCTTCTTTCCATTACATTAGGAAAGGCCTAAAGTATGACTGTGTGGATCATAATTAACTGTGGAAAATTCTGAAAGAGATGGGAATACCAGACCACCTGACCTGCCTCTTGAGAAATCTGTATGCAGGTCAGGAAGCAACAGTTAGAACTGGACATGGAATGACAGACTGTTTCCAAATAGGAAAAAGAATACGTCAAGACTGTATATTGTCACTCTGCTTATTTAACTTATATGCGGAGTACATCTTGAGAAATGCCGGGCTGTAGGAAGCACAAGCTGGGTTCAGTATTGCTGGGAGAAATATCAATAACTTCAGATATGCAGATGACACCACCCTTATGGCAGAAAGTGAAGAACTCAAGAGCCTCTTGATGAAAGTGAAAGAGGAGAGTGAAAAAGGTGGCTGAAAGCTCAACATTCAGAAAACTAAGATCATGGCATCTGGTCCCATCACTTGTTTGGAAATAGATGGGGAAACAGTGGAAACACTGTCAGACTTTATTTTTTTGGGCTCCAAAATCACTGCAGATGGTGATTGCAGCCATGAAATTAAAAGATGCTTACTCCTTGGAAGGACAGTTATGACCAACCTAGATAGCATATTAAAAAGCAGAGACATTAATTTGCCAACAAAGATCTGTCTGGGCAAAACTATGGTTTTTCCAGTAGTCATGTATGGACGTAAGAATTGGACTATAAAGAAAGCTGAGTGCCGAAGAATTGGTGCTTTTGAACTAAACTGTGGTGTTGGAGAAGACTTTTGAGAGTCCCTTGGACTGCAAGGAGATCCAACCAGTCCATCCTAAAGGAGATCAGTCCCGTGTGTTCATTGGAAGGACTGATGTTGAAGCTGAAACTCCAATACTTTGGCTACCTGATGCGAAGAGCTGACTCATTGGAAAAGACCCTGATGCTGGGAAAGATTGAGGGCTGGAGCGGAAGGAGACGACAGAGGATGAGATGGCTGAATGGCATCACTGACTCAATGGAGATGAGTTTGATTAGACTCCGGGAGTTGGTTATAGACAGGGAGGCCTGGTGTGCTGCAGTTCATGGGGTCACAGAGTCGGACACGACTGAGCAACTGAACTGGGACTGGAAAGTATGAGAAATTTAGAGAAGATCAAGTGATACAGACAGGAATAAAGAAGGACAATCAAGGAGAAAAGGAGAAAGAGGTGATGGGAAAGGAAGCGAGGGATGGAGAATAAAGAAAAAGAAATTGGCACAAAATATATTAGCCCCACTTTCAATGAATGGGAAAATAGCCAAAAGGCAAGTGGAAAAACATAACAAAATACTGACTTAATTTTAATGCACAGACTTGTCATTTGCTGTGAAATACACTAAGTCGATGTATTATTGTTAATATTTTTTAGGGGATGGGAGGAATTGAGAGATTGTGATTGACACATGTACACTACTGACCTTATGTATAAAATAGGTAGCTAATGAGAAGATACTGTACAGCACAGGGAGCTCTACCTAATGCACAGTGGTGACCTGAGTGGGACGAAACCCAAAAGGGAGTGGATGTATTATTTGTGTGGCTTATTCATTTTGTTGTACAGTAGAAACTAATACAACATTATAAAGCAAGTATATAAATAAGTAAATGTTTGTTGTTCAGTTGTGTCCAACTCTTTGACCCCATGGACTGTAGCCCACCAGACTCCTCTGTCCATGGACTTCTCCAAGCAAGAATACTGGAGTGGTTGCCATTTCCTTCTCCAGGAAAAACAATTATACTCCAACAAAAGTTAATTTAAAAATACTTGTCTTATCTGAAGACTACAGGCAGCCAATATTGTTATCATTCTCTGAACGCTGTAGAGCTGTCAAGCAAGTCAGGCTTACTCAGCTCAACTAAAAGCAGTTTGACAACGGTGTCTTTCCTCCCAATTTCAGGAACCGTAGCCACCTGAGTACCACAGAGCTCCAAGGAGTGCACTATTTCTTCACTCACTGAGAAATTCACATTCCCTGAAAGAAAGAATGTGTTGATCTGAGCTTAGAGGTCTCAGGGACCTCTGCACATCGTGTCCATTCTGGTGCTCTTGAAATCCCCAGAATCTACACAGTGTCCTAAGTTTTGTGAGCAATTCAAAAGCTTTTGTTGTTGTTCAATTGCTCAGTTGTGTCCAACTCCTTGTGATCTCGTGGACTGCAGCATGTCAGGCTCCCCTGTCCTAAACCATCTCACAGAGCTTTCTCAAACTCATGTCCATTGAGTCAGTGATGCCATCCAACCATTTCATCCTCTGTCATCCCGTTCTCCTCCTGCCTCCTATCTTTCCCAGCATCAGGGTCTTTTCCAAGGAGAAAAGCTTGCCCCTGATTTTAAGGAGCTGGCAGGTGCAAGGACGTGTATAGTATCCACTGAAGTCTTTGGCTTGTGGGGTCCAAAGAGGCAAACCCACTTTGAGGAACCTTCCTATTTTCACCATCTTTGAGTGGAGCGGTCTCTTCAGAGAACTCTCACTCACCTAGTGATTTGGCAGTAACCAACCAGAATACTAATTGCCTCTCATCTGCTCAGAGGCAGGAGGAATATTGGTCTTTCTCCACAGGACAGCCGTGAAGTCAGGAGAGGCTTCCAGCTGCACAGCCACCTGTAGCCCCTAGGGGGCAAAGCGACACCAGAGAGAGATGTTTAGAAAGGTAATAAGATGACACATGGGATGGGCAAGGGAGAGAGCCTGGAGTGAATCTGAGGTGTTAAAAAGAGACAGATGGACTTCAAAGAGTAGCATTGACATAAACAGACTGCATGTATAAGATGAATTAAAAGCTTTGCCTACAAAGGTCTGTATAGTCAAAGCTATGGTTTTTCCAGTAGTCATGTACAGATGTGACAGGCTGGGCGCCAAAGAATTGATGCTTTTTTTTTTTTAGAATTGATGATTTTGAACTGTGGTGTTGGAGAAGACTCTTGAGAGTTCCTTGGACTGCAAGGAGATAGGACCAATCAATCCTAAAGTAAATGAATCCTGAATATTTTACTGGAAGGACTGATGCTGAAGCTGAAGCTCCAATACTTTGGCTCCCTGATGCAAAGAGCCTACTCATTTGAAAAGACTGTGATGCTAGGAAAGATTGAAGGCAGGAGGAGAAGAGGACGACAGAGAACGATATGGTTGGATGGCCTCCCCCACTCAATGGATATGATTTTGAGCAAACTCGGAGGTGGTGAAGGACAGGGAAGCCTGGTGGGCTGCAGTCCATGGGGTCACAAAGAATCAGACACGACTGAGTGACTCAATGACTAAATGGGAAGCTGCTGCATAGCACAGGGAGTTCATCTCAGTGCTCTGTGTTGACCTAGAGGGGTGGGATTGTGGGTGGGAGGGGGTGGAGGCTCAAGAGGAGGGGATATATGTGAACATAGAGCTGATTGAGGGCAGAAGGGAAGGGGACGACAGAGGATGAGATGGTTGGATGACATCACTGACTCAGTGGACATGACTTCACTATTTCTCCAGGAGATAGTGAAGGACAGGGAAGCCTGGTGTGCTGCAGTCCTTGGAGTTGCAAAGAGTCAGACAGGACTTAGCAACTGAACAACAACATAATTACATTAAAAGTTTGTATCAACTTCATATCAAACATAGATATTTGTAAATATGTTTAATGTAAATATGTATTATGTTTATTAATTTTTTTGGTACCAGTAATGGAGGAACAAGGAAAGTGAAAATAGCATGTTGTCCTGAGGAAATTTAGGTACTGGCTTAGACTCATGAGAATTCTCCCAGCTACCTTTGTAGTGATAGTCCATTTGGAAATTCCTCTTTCAATTTTTTCCTTCCTTCATTTTTTTATCCACACACTCATCTGTTAAATTTAAAACATTATTCATTTATGGTAAACTTTTATGCATATAAGCACTTCTATGATATAAGTGCCTCTTGTCCTCAATATGGTTTGGTTGCAGGACATAAACGATGCCATAAAGAAGAATTATATTACATATGGTTAAATGCAATGTGTGTTAGAAGAAACGTACAAAGTAAGTCATAGGAATTTAGAGGAAGACTTAGAAAATCCAAATAATGGGATTGAACAGTGCTGACTCTTGTCATTTTTGGACTCTCGACCTAGGTTATAATAAAATATTTTTTTTGTAAGCTTGAGAAATGAAAGAAGATCTAGAGTGTGTCAGCTTTAGTTTCACAGCCAATGTTTTATATATTTTTGAAAAAAAAAAAAAAAAAAAGCTACTTATGCCCCTTAACCTAGGACCTGATTATTAGTGGCATGGTAATATATGTAATTGGAGTCATGGGTTACTTCAGTGATCTGGAAGAGATGTTATGGGCAAAAAGCAATTTTAAATTCATGCTTAATTTGGGAATGTCCTTACCCAAATATACTTGGGAAGGTGGTTTAAAACCGTGGCCTTGAGTGTGAAGGCTTCTTTGAGGATCACAGAGTAGGGCATCGTGAACTCCAAGAAGAAGGGCTGGAAGGCTTGGAGAGAGGCAGTCGAGAGAGACACCAAGTCCAGTGTCACTGGACAGACACAGGACCCCTGCCTTCCACTCATTGATGGTATCAGGGACTGTTACTCACTCCTACTTCAGTTACACCCAAGGAGCTACAGAGGACGGCCATGTGATGAACAAAAAGCAAGCAAGTGAGCTGGTTATTTCTAAGATGGTAACTGGGCTTCCCAGGTGGCTCACTGTTAAAGAATCCAGCTGAGTGACTGAGCACTCATGCACAAGATGGTAACTTATGAGTGTGACCCAATATCATACTTTTGAGTCCTCTTAAAAGAGTTAGGGGCTTCCCAGGTGGCTCAGCTGGCAAAGAATCCACCTGTGATATGGAAGACCTGGGTTTGATCCCTGAGTTGGGACAATCCCCTGGAGAAGGGAAAGGCTACCCACTCCAGTATTCTGGCCTGGAGAATCCCATGGACTATACAGTCCATGGGGTCTCAAAGAGTCAGACAGGACTGCGCAACTTTCACTTTCACTTTCAAAAGAATTATAGAAATTAACACTATAATCAAAAAAAAGATGGAAAAATAAAAGGCATTTCAGTGATTCAGCTTCCCCCAACATGGTCATGCCTTCCACAAATCTGTACAACCATTAGAAATCTGACAATAGGGACTCCCTTGTTGGTCCATTGTTAAGACTCTGAGCTCCCAGTGCAGCGGCCCAGGTTTGATCCCTGATCAGGGAACTGGATCTTGTATGCTACAACTAAGACTTGGGGCAGCCAAATAAATAAAATAAAATAAAATAAATCTGACTGTAGACTTGAAATTGTCATTGAGCTTCCCTCTTTAAAATACTATTTGACAACTTTATAATTCTAAAAGTGGTTTATTCCACTTGCTTGTAGGATTGCTTCAGGTTTGCTCTTCAATACGGCATCTGTGCTTGGTGTTAAATCCGCCCGCAATGCAGAAGACCCGAGTTCGATTCCTAAGTTGGGAAGATCCACTGGAGATGGATCAGCTACCCTATCCTGTATTCCTGGGCTTCCCTTGTGGCTCAGCTGATAAAGACTCTGCCTGCAATGGGGGAGACCTGGCTTCAATCCCTGGGTTGGGAAGATATCCTGGAGAAGAGAAAGGCTACCCACTCTAGTATTCTGGCCTGGAAAATTCCATAATTAGTCACTTCTTTTATTTTCTAGAAGTGCCAGGAATACATACATATCTACAATTGATGAATTGGTATAGTTAGACCAGAGTTTTGTAAATTAGCCTAGTCCTGTTTTGAAATGACAGATAATTAGAGAAATGGTTGGAAATAATGAAGTCATGTTTTTACATCTATAGCAAATGTGGCTGAGTGGAAGTTATTCACTTTATTACCACCAAGTCCTAGATCCAGGCTTCTGGGAAATAACTTCTCACGGTCGTAGTGATTGGCTTTGAATGGATCTCTCCCATTACCACAGTATCTTCCTCAGTGGCAAGGGCCACTTTGAATATTACAGTGGGAAGAAGAATATGCTGCTTTGAGAAAGTTATTTCCATACACTGTGACATATGTGAATAATGCAGCTAAATATCTAGTTTTTCTGCTAAAATTAAAATGTTAAAACAGTTGCACTGGAAACCATGTTCAGCCACTCATTTTCTGAATGGATAGAATCTTTGTCAAAAGTAGAAATGACTGGACTTCTCTGGTGGCACAGTGAATAGGAATCCGCCTGCCAGTGCAGGGGACATGGGTTCTGAGGTCCCTGGTTTGGGAAGATTCCACATGCCGAGGGGCAACTAAGCCTGTGGGCCACAACTCCTGAGCCCGAGTACTATAACTACTGAAGCCCGTGTGCCTAGAGCCTGTGGCCTGCAACAAGAGAAGCTACCACAATGAAAAGTAGCCCCCCACCCACCGCAATCCAGTACAGCCAAAAACTTTTTTAAAAAGTAGAAATGACAAAATCCTGGAGAAAGTGTAACCTAGTGTAGGAGAGACTGGAAGGAAAGTGAATGTCACTCAGTCATTTGCGACCCCATGGACTGTCCAGTCCATGGGATTCTCTGGGCAAGAATACTGGAGTGGGTAGCCAGTCCCTTCTCCAGGGGATCTTAACAACTCACGGATCGAGCTCAGGTCTCCCGCATTGCAGGTGGATTCTTTACCAGTTGAGCCACCAGAGAATGGTGTATATTTTGGGAGTGAGGGTAGTTGGGGAGGGCCTCCAAAAACAGGAGAACTTTCACATTAGACAGAAGCAGGAACCCTAAGCTGCCCTTTAGGCAAGATATCTCCAGCTGTAAGAAGAGTCATTTCAATTATCAATGACAAGAGCTGAACAATGCCAGCGTTATTAGTAGAGAGATTCTTGCAGTGTTTTTCTTTCTATAGGTCCATAAAAGCAAATTTAATGTTTTGACTTATCTGTTTTTAATGTGAAAAAAGGCAAGAAATGGAACAGTATAAACTTCTGAACTAGAAAGGGATGAAAGGGAACATTCCCTATCCAGTATGTGTATATATATATACATATTTTTTTTTTTTTTTTGATGGGGCAAAGGAAAATCAGGACACAAGAATCATAGCATTTGCTTGGAGTTGAAGTGGCAGGAAATAAAAATCTTAACAACTAGTAGCAGAGGTTCTTTGGTCTGCATTTTCTTAGAACATGAACACAAATAGATTCAGAGTTAAGGCTGGTAACAAAGTGTTCCCTTCTTAAGTGGACTTATTTTCAGAAACAACTGTTGAAGGACTGATAAATGAGGAGACTGTACAGAAATTGTTTATCCTTCCCTCGTGGATTTTTTTCTGCATTTATACAGTTTCATTTTCTGGGTTTTTCTTTGCCATGGCCACTGACTTCTTAACTTGGCCTCCGACTTTCTTTTTAATGTTCTTTCCTCAGAGTTTTCTAGGGTCTCAGTTCTCTACTCAGGATCTGCCAGTCTGCAAGACCAGTTTATCTTGAAGGTACAGTAGGGCTTCCCTGGTGACTCAATGGTAAAGAATCTGTCTGCCAATACAGGAGACTTGGGTTCGATTCCTGGTTTGCAAACAAGTTGGATACAACTTAACTACTAAACAACAACAACAAATAGGAAATAGAGTGACCATACTTCATTTATAGTGTTTAGTTGCTAAGTTGCCTCCAACTCTTTACGACCCCATAGACTGCAGCACGACACGCTTCCCTGTCCTCCACTATTTCCCGGAGTTTGCTCAAAGTCATGTCTGATTGAGTCAGTGATGCCTTCCAACCATCATTTAACTTAAAAGTTATTTCTCTTTCTTTGATAGCATTCCCTTTGCTTAAAGGGTCTTTTTTCTCTCATACACTTGCTAAAATGCTCTTCATTCCATATGATACATCTCCTATATGAAAAAACATCCAGACTTCTCAGAATTATTCTCTTCTGATGTGCACTTCATCCACTTGCTATAGGAATAATTGTATTTTATCTTATTGTTTATTTTTTTTTTTGCTTATTGAATGACAGCATAATGTCCAATGCAGTCAAAAGAAGTGGCTCCTGCCGTGGCTGTATTTATTTTACCTGGATGATAGAAACTTATAGGATCAGGATGGAATGGGATATTTGAGCTTTAAGTTGGTGAATACCTTTAAGTCTGTGTCCTGGAAAGAAAATAATTACCAAATCAAACACAAATATTTAAATATTATATAAAAACCCCACTTTGTGTTAAAAATTGTAATACCTAATAAGTGAATTACATTATTGTTTTACATAACCAAGAAGAGTTCAAAATACTCAGTGCAGCAGTGGAACAATAAAATTTTTCCAAATTTTTTCCCTTGTATTCTTTTGCATAGCAAAGCTGAATATTGTAAAGGTTACGTTATAAAGCCACAGAGCATGTTAAAAGGAGCACAGCCATGTGAACATACATTCATAATCAGCCGTGTGTCCTGCCTTGGCTCTGTTACAATGAGCTGTGTTCCTTAAGCAAGTCCCTTAATCTCTTTATGTTCCTGTTTCCTCTGGAGAAAAGCAACGATCCAGACTGGGTACTTTCTAGTATTTTTTATTCATATAGTGTTCTATTAATCCTAAATAATTCACAAGGCAGACTATTAATGGATATATGGGCTTTATTGTCCCCTAAGTTCCCCCCTTTTTATTTTTTCATAATTGGTGGTGAGTGTAGATAGTTTGGTGAAAAAGGTCCTGACCAAATGAGTTTGTTTAGTTTGAACAATTTTAGTTGAAAGGCATTGGTATAATATGCATGTAACCATTAGGACAATTATTAGTGTTATAATTCCAAATCTAATACTATGTATAATGCTTTGTAACCATCCTCAAGGGTCTAGGCCAGATAATTGATCAGCTAATTGTTCAGCTAAAGTTTCCAAATTAGTGGAAGAGGGCAGACTTTTAGAAAAGGTTTCAAAGATTTCTTTCTGTAATAATTGTACATTCAGGGAGGCTTATCATGTATGTTTTGTAAATGAAATTTGATCCGTTCCCAGTTGTAGGCACTATGATTAAATTGAACAGGAGTAATACAAAATCGAGTAGACCTCCAATAACATTTTAGTATCATTTGTTTTTGTAAATCTGTTAATTGATCTCCAATCCATTTGATGGCTCTTTTTAGTTCCTGTATTTCATCTTGAATTTCCTCATCTATCTGAGCCTGAGTGGCCCACATAGTATGAGCATCGTTAGTCCAATTTTGGATAAAACTATGTGTTTGAATTGAAGTTTGTAAAGCAACACCGGCGACAGCAGCAGTGGTGCAAATAGCCATTAATCCCAAAATGCTAAGAATCAGCCATCCGATGAATCATTTAGATCATCAGAGTAATTTAGTAAGTAACCTGGAAGTGAGCCCGGCCATGGGGCCTTCTTCCCAGGGCTGTTGGAGATTTACTGGTAACCATAAATTACGTCAAGATCAAAGAAGCAAAAGGGATTCATTTCTTAAGGAAATAGAAGAGTTAAGACAGGTATATAATTTGCAATTTATACAAGTTACAGAACATAAAATCTTATTGAATTGTAAGTTTCCTATAGCTATAACAAAAGGAAGGGGAACACAAGCTTGTGTGAAATATGACTGATTATAATGAAAGGAATAATGACTGGAACTGCGACTAGTCTCTCTGAAATATCCAGTCCAAGTTATAAGTTCTTTCGGTGCTCGCGGCAAGCTTCCAAATGTCTCATTGTTTAGGCCCAATCCGTTTATTGAGGACGATTTGAGGGCGAGGGGGTGCCATTCCACCGTCAAGCCAACCAAGAAGTCCTTTGTTATGGTAATATTCCATCGTAATATTGGTAATCTTCCATGCTATTTGAGTAGCATAATCATATATAGTGCTGTTAATATCATCTGAACAGTCAGATAACCACATACCATGGGGTCCCCAATCAACAATGGTGTTATTGGCCACAAACGTTAATTTTCCTGATTTGGCTTGACACCTGTCCCAATGAACAGGAATATACTTTAAGTTCTTATAAGTAAACCCTTTGCATAATGTTTTTTGTCCTTTCCCTAGAGTTTCAGTAGTGTTGACGTGGTTCTCATAAGAAGAAAGGGCAGTAAATAATCCAAGCAACGTCCGAAAGTCCCTTTTTGGAGGCGGGACAAAAGCCCAAGTTTGTCGGCTAACATTTATGCATAATTCTGCTGGGCCCATGCATAAAGGAAGGATTTCATAACCTAGAGAAATACTAATTAGTCTCCCTTCCTTCTCAGGGTGTGAGGGCCCTTTCATGCTCCAGGGAGAAGGCACATGTATGGAATCATTGGTTGATACGATCGGTCCCTTTTCTGTCTATCCTACAATCTGTAATAAAGGTGGGTTTGGTATATAAGCCCAGTAAGTATGATTCATTAATTCAGCTTGAGCAGGGGAAGGAAAAGCAAGCAAAGCAAGCATAGCAACAAAAATATTTTCTGGATTCCGAGGCATTGCCTGCCTGTTGAGAAACCAGATATTCAGCTTGATTAGTAAGGGTTTTTATCTGTCCCCAAGAGGGGAGATCATAAGATTGATGCCGTCGAGGGTGGTGCTTTCTGGAGATCTTTAGAGTCGCCATGGCTTGTATTGGAATTTCTTCCTCCTGGGGTTTTTGCTGTTTCGTCTCTAGTTGGAATGCTGGGGGCCCCCTTAGGTTGAATCTTCCGAAGAGGAAGCCATGTGAGTTCGTTGGATCCATCTGGAGAAATACAAGCTTACACCTTTCCCTGTAGGATTAGTTTCCCAGATTTCCATTGATTAGTTAACCCGTCTTGGTACCAAATGGACAGCAAAAAAGAAGAGTCTTTCAGTTTCTTGAAATGGTTTTCTGCTCTTGTCAAGAAATCTCCCTGTGGTAAGTTTAAAAAATTTAAAACAAATAAAGCTGTATTAACAATAGTTATAGGTTTAGAGAATAGCTTATTTTGAAATCTAGTAAAGTCTGTTTTAGATAAGGAAGATAGTAGTGTTCCTGTGTATTCCTCCTTTTTTAAAATAATTTTTTTTTATTTGTAGTTTCAGTGTGTGATGTGCTTGTTTGATTATATATTGTGCTTGTGGGTTAAAAGGAATACCTGTAACATGTTTAATAGAAAATGATTGTAAAAATTGTTTGAAATAACTTGAAGTATAGGCAAGGCCATTGTCTGTTTTTATAGAACTAGGAATTTTTATTATAGCAAAACAAGCTAATAGGTGAGTTATAACGTGTTGTGTAGCTTCACCGCCAAGAGGTGTGACCCAGATAAAAGAAGAATTTGTGTTGATACAGAAGTATAGGAGAAGAAGGAGAAAGTTCAGGGCAATGAGTTATATCTATTTGTCATAATTTATTAGGTTATAATCTCTGAGGATTAATACCTTGTGTAATGGGTTGAAGATGTAGGGGTCTACAAGTAGAGCAATTATTAATAATTTTTTTTTTTTTTTTTTAGCCTGGCGGTATGGGTATGGTGTAGAGAGCCAGCATTGTTGTGTAACAGAGCATGCTGTTTTTCCGGAGTAGCAAAGGAAACAAGTTTATCAGCCTGTTCATTACCATGAGTCATAGGACCTGGAAGACAGGAATGTGCTCGATTATGTGTAATATAAACGGGAGAAATGTGGTTTTTAATAATGGATTGAAGTTCGAAAAAAAAGTTGTTGAATAATAGGTTGATTGGAGTTTATGGTGGAAGTTTCTATATTTTTTAATACAAAAACTGAATATGAGGAATCAGAGACTATATTAATGGGGTAGGGATGTAGGCAAATAACTTGAATAAGGGTATATAATTTGTTTTGTTGAGCAGAATGGAATTTAGTGTAAAAGACTTTATCCTCTTTGAAAAGACCAGAATGAGCCTTTGGCATTTTTAGTCTCATCTATGTAGAAAACTTTAGCTTGAGTTATAGGCTGTGGGCTGATGATGTGGGAAATAATAAATTCAGTATTTTTGAAGAAACTTCATAGCTTGTTAGAGGGATAATGAAATGAAAATTTCCCAAAATATTCTAGAAAAGCTATTTGGAAATCAGTAGAAGTTTGCAATGTATTCTCAAATTGAGATTTATTAATAGGTATTACATTTTTATGGGGATGGGAGCCAATTAGAGTTTAGTACTATTTCTTCTATTGATAATGATTAGAATAATTAAATCAAGGTAGGACATAAGTGACTTTATTTCTCTAAAATGGGTATAGATCCATTTTATTGGGTGTTCTTGTTGGGCAAGAAGTCTCATGGGAGAATGAAGAGAGGCCAGTACAAATAACTTTTAAGGTAAATCTACTCTAATGAGGGTAAGAAAATGTCTTTGTAGTTTGTTTTGCACTAAATAGAGTTTCTCTTGTACCTCTTGAGAAAGTGATTGAGGGCTATTTAGATTAGGATCTCCTTTCAAAGTATTAAATAGATTAATTAGTTGATAATTAGCAATGCCCAAAGAGGGCCTAATCTAACTTATATCGCCTAAAAGTTTTTGAAAATCATTCAAGGTTGATAATTTATCAGTATGAATCTGTGTTAGTTGAGAAGTAATGTGTTGTTTATTAATAATAAACCCTAAGTAATGGTAAGGTATAGAGGTTTAGATTTTTTTCAGGGGCAATGATTAATCCAAAGTTGTTTAAACATTGTTGAGCTATATCAAACGTGTGTTGAGTTTTTAAAACAGATGGAGCTGAAAACAATATATCATCTATATAATGAATAACAAGAAAGTCAGGAAATTGTTTTCTCATAGGCTCAAGGGTTTTAGTTACATAGTACTGACACATGGTGAGAGAATTTATCATTTTTTTGAGGCAGTACAGTCTATTAATATCGTTTATGAGGCCCGATGTGATTAGGAAAAGGGAGGGAGAAAGCGAATTTTTCTCAGTCTAAAGGGTGTAGAGGTATATTAAAAAAGCAGTCTTGTAAATCAATAATAATAATGTGTCAGTCTTGAGGAATAGTGGTAGGTGATGGGATCTCTGGTTGAAATGTACCCATAGGTTTCATAGATGCATTAACTTTTCTAAGGTCTGGTAAGAGACGCCATTTGTTATATTTCTTTTTTATAACAAAAATAGGAGCATTCCAAGGAGAGCAAGATTTCTCAATATGTTTTAATTCTAATTGTGTATCTATAAGTTCTTTAGCAGCCTGTAATTTTTCTTTTGTAAGGGGCCATTGCTCTGTCCAAATAGGCTTGTCATTCTTTCAAATTATTTTAATAATTGTTTTGTTTGTTAAATGAGCAGTGGCCCCTAGGAAAAATGTGGAATGTATATCTGAGTTTGTCATTGCATAAGTAAATCCCTTTTTATTAGATTAAGGGGTGTATGTATCACAGAAGGTTGTAATGTAGCAGGCTGGCCTTCTGGTGCCTCATAAGGATAAATTTGAATACTTTGATAAACTTCTTGTATTTTGGTTTGAGGAACTCCTGTAATTTGGCAAGAAATTTTCTGTATAGGCCAAGATTTGGGCCATAAGTGTTTGGAAATAATAGTGATGTCAGATCCAGTATCAAAGAGACCAGAAAATCTTTTATCATTTATTTTGATATTTATATTTGTTTGGGTATATTCAGATACCAATGATGTCCATAAGGATTGTTTTTGATTTGTATTACTTGATCCATCTGTCTGTATATCATGAGAGGAGTTAATAGCAGTATAAGGTAAAAGAAGTAATTGAGCAATTTTGTCCCCCTTTTTGAATTGCTATATAATCTGAGATGACATCATAATTTGAATTTTTCCTTTATAATATGAATCAATTACTCCAGGGTGAACAGTAATTCCTTTAGAAGTCAAACTAGATTGAGCAAGTAAAAGGCCGAAAGTTTGTGGAGGTAAGGGTCCAAAAAGTCCGGTAGGTATTTTAGAAGGGATTGTTTGAGGGAAAAAGAGAAAATCATTTAGGGCTGATATATCGATGGCAGTACTGCTGGATGTTGAAGATTTGAGGGGAAAGATGGAGTTTGTCCCTGATTTTTGTTGAAGGGGACCCGAGGAGTCCCCTGTTTGAAGTTTCCTGAAATAAGTTTTCTTTCAACATCCTATTTAGATTGGCAACCTTTAGCCCAATGCATCTCTTTATGGCAGCGAGGGCAAAGTTTTGGAAACCTTTTATTATTTTTAGTTTTTTCTGTATATTTCTTAGGGCAATCTCTTATATGGGTCTTATCCCCACGTGTAAAATATCTTTCATTTCTCTTTTTATAAAAGCTGCAGCCATTGTTTCAGCTAACATTTGCATTTTCTATGTCTTAGATCCCAGATTGTCAAACCTTCAAATAATCAATAACAGTCCCAGTCTCACATATTGGAGTGATAGCACTTTAACATTCTTGATTTGCATTCTCATATGGAAGCAGTTTTCCTAGTTGTATATTGGCTTCCTTTCCAATCACAATATGGGAAATAGCAGTTTCTAGTCTAGCTAGAAAATCAGCATAGGTTTCATTAGGTCCTTGTAATATCTTAGTATAAGTACCTGTATGTTCTCCTTGAGGAGTAATTTGATCCCAGGCTTCAAGGGTAACTTCTTTCAATTATTCATGCAATAAAGGAGGGCATAGCATTTGAGCTTCTATTGCCTCAAAGAACAGAGAAAGCTTCTGTCATAGATATCAAAAAGGGGGTAGAAAGAGTATTTTTCTCATTAGTTTAAATGGAACTTTACATATATTTTCAATTAGTTGTTTAGAATAGGTAAAAAGAATACCTCAATGTTGTAAGAGTTCTATTAGGCCCTTTCTCAAGACATTCATCCAGAGATAACTTTGGCACAAGATTAACCAGGGAGAACAGGTTCCAGATAATGTCTCTGGGCAAGATATATTGTTGCTGTGCAATCAGGGGTACAAGTCTTGATATACAAGTTCTTAGGCAAGATTTGTTACAATTATAATCATTAACATAGAGCCTAAGAAAAGCATTTCCACGAGTAAGACATTGTGCTGTGTGATCATTAGTTCTGGACCTAAAGAAAGGCCAGTTTTCTGGCAAGATACATTGTTGCACAAGGCTTAAGGAAAGCATGAGGGAGAATGTTTGTTTCCTCTTTATAGGGCCCTGGACTGTCTGCTTAAGCTTCCAGTCTTTCATTTCCTCATGCTTTTAGGAGAATACAGTTGTCAGGGAAAGGGGTTGAGAAAACATTTTGTAACCTCTTCCTGCTGGGAAGGGGCATAGGCCTTAAATTGTTGAGGCAATATATTCTCCTCATCTTTATGTAGAGGGTCTCTGATCTAGGGGCCCTGAGTAATGGCTAGAGGAGGCAGTGGAAACTGCAGGAGCATGAGTAATCATTTGTAACTTAAATGCTTAAGCCATTTAGGTATAAAAATTATTATATAATTACAGATATAAAAAGCAATCAGCAAGAATAAGATGACTATGATTATTAGTCAAGATAGTTTCCCACCATTTGGAGATAAGCCTCTATTTGCTGATGTGAAACCAAACGTCCCTGAAATTTAAACCAATGGTGAAGTAAAGTAGAGAAATGATGGGGCTTTCCAGCCATTTGACCCATTTCTTAGTACTTACCGACCTCAATAGGTCCCGACCTCAATAGGTCCTGAGTCACACCGTCCGAAATGCCACGTGTACCAGGTCCTCGTTCGGGCGCCACTTGTTGCGGTCCTTTAATGGACTGGAACCTGGTGGTCCGGAGTCGATGATAAAAACCACTACAGTATTGTAAAGTAATTCGTCTCCAACTAATAAAAATAAATGAAAAAAATTAAAAAAAAAAAAGAAAGCAAAAGAGAGAAAGAGGCTAGTATTCCTTGGGTTACACAGAGAACCAATAAAGCCCTAATACAAGGCTTGTACTGCTCACGGAGGCACAGGGCGTCCTCTCGAAGAGGTCTTGAAAGCCTGGGCAGGAAAGTGAGCTTGGCAGGTTTCTACGCTCCAGAGAATTAGCCAGAGGGAGAGAGAGAAAGAAAGAATGACACGGGGACCCAAGTCTCTAGTGGAACAAGGGTATTTTATTAGCAGAAATGCAGGCTTATATATCTTTAGTAAAATGATTGCTCAGCCATTACAAAGGATGAAATCCCATCAATTGCAACAAAATGGATAGTCTAATACATACAAGGTCGCTGATGCTGAAAAGAGTCATTGAAGGGAGCTACTGAAAGGAATCCAAGCAGGTACCCTTTCCCATGATCTCAGTCCTGAGAACTACATGCAGCTCTACTCATTTCCGGAATAGGGACTGATAAGGAACAGAGAATCCTTGAGAAATGACACACAAAGGAAGAAAAGTGCAACATACTGGATTCCTTAAAGTTGAACGTCCCCTGACAATTCATATAACTAGGTCCTTCCCACACTCCCAGTGTTGCACCAGAATGGTGACAAGTGTAGGAAGAAGGTATTAAGAGCATTTCAGTTACTAGACCCTGTGACTCTCTGGGAATTTGAAGATGAAACAAACCATTCTTACATAGAATCCCGAGAAAACACTTTCTGAGACAGGCAGATAACTGTGTAAGTGCCAAAATTAATTTGATTTTATATGTTAGGGAGCAAATTCCTATGAAGTGCGTTCTTTAGTGTAGTTCCATAAGTTTTTTCTTTTTTACCTCATAGTCTTAATATTACAAGTTTTAGTATTGTCCCTTGAAATCACTGCTATAATTTGCTAAATCATTTCACTATACTTAGACATTTAGATTTATTTCTATTACATTAAATTATGGAGCATTTAACATTTTATTTGTACTTATTTTTCCTTCTTTGGGGTTATGGCTGTGCTAATTTTTAAGGAATAGAAATGTTAAATCAAAAAGAATGTGCATTTTAAAGTTTATGTACATGATCACACAATTTGTGATAAGTTGAAACTTGACTAAAATTATTTTGATTTCCAGGCAAGTGGTTTTTTATTTGTATCCAGTGGACACTGCACATTCTTATTTATTGCCAGTATGTTTATTCCTACACCAGCTTTCTGGGGTGCTCTGCTTAGGAATGGAAAAATAGGTTAAGAGTATTAAGACAATATTAAAAATCTCTTTAGAAAAGTATTGGTGGTGATTTGGTTGCTAAGTCATGTCCGACTCTTGCGACCGCACAGACTGTAGCCCGCCAGGCTCCTCTGTCCATAAGATTCTCCAGGCAAGAATACTGGAGTGGGTTGCCATTTCCTTCTCCAGGAGAAATACAAAAAGCATTACATGCTCATTACAGGAATTAGAAAAACAATGAGAGTAGATATAATAAAATAAAATCACTAATATTTTACAATCACTATTACTATTTTGACATATTTTTGCTTTTTTGTACTGACTTTACTACAAGTACTTCACTGAGTCTTTTAATATAAAGTATATTAAAAATATTAAATTTCAGTTAATTTTTTAAACTGAATTGTGGTTGCCCATACACAATTTATGCAATTATGTTTCGATACTTTTTTTATACTTAGTGTAATATCTAAAATCAACATTTATTTCATTAAATATTCTTCTATAGTGCAAATGTATTTTTATGTCACTAAAAAATCAAATGCTTTTGGATTTATCAGTCGAAATAGTTATCATACAGAGCTCTCTCATTTTAAGTTATCTTCACTATGAATTTCTTTAAGAAGTTCAAAATATGTCATAGATACCTTCATCTACAATATCATTTACCTAAAATTTAAATTTTAAAGTGAGGTCCAAATAAGCAGAATTAATTTCTCAATTTCCAAATTAAAGTTTATCAAATAAAGGAGTCAAAACTAGAACTGAAATGCCTTACTTTATAGATTTTTGCCTTTCACACTATCAGTCCTACACTATCAGACTATGAGATTACTACCATTTTAAAATAAAAAATGGGGGTGAAAAATCTGTTATTTTCCAAGTGAAAAAGATGCCATCTTGGTATACATTGTATACAACATAATTAATATGAAGTAATGTCCCATCCTTAAACAAATTATCAACCTAAACTGATCACTCTTCCAATTATGACAGGTTCCAAAGCACTTGTGAGGTGTCAGTTATTTTATTTTCATTTAAGTTTTATTTATTTCAATTTGAATAAATAATACATCATATGGTTCAAAATTCAAAATGTACAGAAGAAAATAGAAAGTCTTCCTGCTATCTCTGTCCCCTTTGACCTGTTTCCCCTCCCCAAGGCAAGCAACCTTATCAGATGCATGTGTCTATTTTCAGAAATGCCTATTAGCATACACTGTTTCACAACAACAGTTTTATTAACTGTTTCCCTTGTCTATAGTCCTTGAAAAATCACTCCATATCTGTGAAAAAAGCTTGTCTTTGTTTTTTTGCTAGAAATTGCATATTGACTTTATGGCTACATCAGAATGTGTTTGACTCATCTTTTATTGATAGACAGGTTGAATTTAGTCTTTTCCCCCTACAAATATTGTTGCTATGAGTGGCCTTAAAAATATGACATTTTATACATGTGTGAATGTCTGCAGGAAAAATTTCTTGAAGAGAAATTGCTGAGTCAAAGAGTTAATTAATGCCTTTGTGATTTTGGGACACAGCCAAACTGCCATCCAAAGAAGTTGTTCCAAATTATATTCTCACCACTAAAGCATGAGACTATGCAAGCCACAATTTCAAAACAAAAAGTATCTTTCACTGGATAAGTAAAATATGTTCCTTGATGAAGTTAACGGTGGCCACCCTCAGCTTCAGAGCATGGCCCTGACAGATCTGGGAAAAGAAACTTTAAGTCCTGGATCGCAGTTCCAACCAGGTCAAATTGTTTCAAGATCCCAGCTATCCTTCCCTGACTTTTTCTCCTTCGACTTTTATTCTGACTCAGGATATTTTTTTGGATTCTATTCTTCCAGCTTCTTCTTCAAGATCCCCTCGCTCTTACCACGTGGCGATAGCTTTGGGGCTTCTGTCCACCATTCTAGCGAGTATGCTGCTGTTGCAGTGGATTCTGTACCAGGGTAAGTGCCACCTTAAACCGAAGTTTGACTATAAAAGCAATATAACTTTACAGAAAACTTGAAAAATAGTCCCAGCAAAATAAATCACCAACATACACAACAGTATCTCCCAGGCATAGTCTTCTAGTTTTTGAGTACATGCATTTGTGTTAAGTATTTAATCTTTTAAATAAGGCTGGCAATGGTTCTGATCACAATATGCTTATAATTTTGTGTATTGCTTTTTGGTTTGATATTTCCTATCTACATTTACCTACCTACTACCATATTTAGCAGGAAAATCAAATTATAATTTTAATATTGTTTAACTTTTCATATGAGATATATTGTAATTTAATTAAGCATATTCTAATTTTTCCCATTTAGTGAGCTTTCCCATTTTCTAAAATGAACTTTTCTAGATTTACTTGTAGGTCCTTATATATGATGATCCAGAGATTCAGTTTTTGTCTCACAATCCAGAGTTCTAACTTAGGTTTTTGTTTTCTGAGCATGGTTGTTAGTGACAGGCTACTGCTGTTGTTGTTTTATCACTAAGTTGTGTCTGACTCTTTCTGAGACCCTGTGGGCTATAGCCTGCCAGGCTCCTCTGTCCATGGGATTTCCCAGGCAAGAATACTAGAGTGGATAACCATTCCCTTCTCCAGGGGATCTTCCAAATCCAGGGATTGAACCCAGGTCTCCTGCATTTCAGATAGATTCTTAACTGAGCCACTAGGGAAGCCCCAAGTGACAGGTTAGACAGATTTTATTAATTTGGATTCTAAGGGTTAAGTTCTAGGACCTCTACGTCATATCCAAGTCCTACTTTTGACAGAAGGAGATTCGTAGGCAAGTCAGGAATTTTTCCTTCAGTCTGGATATCGTCACAGTTGTATGGAAAAAGCACAAATTATAAGGTGTTGACTTTATAGCTCGATCTCCAGAACCCTATGTTGTTCCCATGCCAGGCCTTCCTACAGAAAGGTTGTCTAAAGGTTGACTACTTTCCCCACTTTTTAACTTCAAATCTGGAATAGATATATAATCTACTCTTTAATTATGTATCCACATGTATGCTCACTTGATATAATGGTTCACACTTGAGATTGTGAGATTGTGTTTATGGAGGGTTTATACAAATATGTCTTGTAGAAGTAGAAAATCAATAGAATTTTGAATTTGCATTGAATTATCATGAAAGCTTATTCAGTTCTCTTTCATTTTCACGGATCTATAGCACAACCATTCTAAAGGAATGAGAGTGTCTGTATATAAAAGAGCTCAGTGAGGAGAATGGCATGACTTTGCTTTAGCAGCTGATATCCTTCTCTGTCAGAAAATCTTTTTTTAAAAAAATATCTAGAATGAATTCTTTTTGATGAAGTATGTCTTTTATCCAATTTCCAGTGAATTTTTACCACATTTGTGATTTAAAAAAAAAAATCCCAAACAGCCTTTCATTTTAGATAAGTTTGTTCTTTCTAGTTTCTGTCCTTTTCTTCTGCACTATTATGGAGTGTCAGACTGTGGTTGCATATTCTGAAAGATTCTACCTGATTTAAGCAATGTGCATTATGCTATTACACAATGTATGCTCTGAGTCTATATAAAACAGTGAAATATTTGTGCAAATACACTGTTACATTACCTGTTGTGTATATGTCACACGTGCATACTGATGTCTAGCACAAGCAAGGGACTCTCTTCCCAGTCCTCAGCCAGCTTATGTCTATTTCCTTCCCTGCTCCTTCACATCCTTGCTTAACAGAATGTTCAGTAGTAGTAATAGAGTTGGACATTGTGAGGTATTTAGTTTGAGACCGTGCATTGTTGTACATTTCTCTAAACCTTAATCTGAAAGGTAGAGGGCAGGGAAGACAGTTTATCCCCCATTTCATTGCCAAGACAAAGTGATCCATAAAGATGTGACCCAAGTCCTCTTCCTTTCCAGGCTCCAAGTTCTCCACTTATGCTGACCATCCTCCCTGCCCAGACCCCTGGATGCGGTATGGTGACAACTGTTATTACTTTTCAGTGGAAAAAAAAGCTGGAATTCTAGCCTGGAATTCTGCTTAGCCAATGACGCAGATCTCCTTATGTTTGAAGATAAGAAGGAAATGGTAAATGCAAATGTTTAATAAATATAGGCAGTTTTGTTGGAGAATGCTGTTCAAATGTATTGTGTATCCTCTTTTGAGGAGCAAAAGGAATGTTCTTTCCTTTCCCTCCCCCAACAACCCTCAGTTATATACCTAGATACTCCAGTTGGTATGTATGCATGTGTGTGTGTGTGTGTGTGTGTGTGTGTGTATTGGAGGTGGCAGGATGGTATTACTGGGAGGAATTAGACCATAAATACAGGGCTTCCACTGTGACTCGGCTGGTAAAGAATCCGCCTGCAATGCAGGAGACCTGGGTTCGATCCCTGGGTTGGGAAGATCCCCTGGAGAAGGGAAAGGCCACCCAATCCAGTATTCTAGCATGGAGAACTCCAAGGACTGTATAGTCCATGGGGTCGCAAAGAGTCAGACATGACTGAGCGACTTTCACTCACTTCACTTTCACAAATATGATAAAAGAAAACATTAGATCCAGACACATTTCAGTCTAACAGTAAAGAGGCACTTTACTCACTTTACATGTTTCACCAGCTCTCTCTCACCAGTGAGAGCTGGTGGAACCTGGGATGGAGGGAAAGAGAGGTAGCTTGGGGACTTAATGCCCTCTTCATAATGTTTTGTCTTCATTCATTAGAATTAAGTAAGGTCTAGGCTAGGAATCAGTTGGGGTTGTGCGGAGGGCATGAGGAAGAAGCAGTTCCAGAAAGTTGAGAAAGAAGGAAAGTGTGTGTGTGTGTGTGTGATTTTATACTCCTTGCAGAGTTGAACTGCTGGGCTCCACTTCCTACTGACCTCTCAGATCCTTCCTGCCTGCTCAACTGTCAAGAAGCGAGTTCTTTATGAATCTTGAAACATCTCAAAGTAACACAAGGAGTTGACATCTTGAGGTTGTTACCTGGTACAAAAACCAATCAGTTTCTAACTTGTCAACTTAAATTACATATGCAAAGAAAATAAGGAATCCTCCTTAGGTTTTGTGCTAATTTCATGCTGAGTTTTGTGTTTTGAATTGTTTTACATCTTTTTGGGGTAGAATCACAGAGAAGAGTTTATTAAGAATTCAACTATAATAAACATCTCTTGGGGGAAATTCTGAGAGGCAATGAATTACTCTAAAGCAGTTGGAAAGAACATATGGTCTATAAAGTCTGTAACTTCCTATTTTAAGAGAAGACTAAAGCATCTGGTTTCGTGTTGTCTGTCAAAAGAATACCCATTCCTTTCAAATTCTGCATAAACTCTAACTTCAAATCAGTCCACTTCTGTGACTTACTTTTCCTTTATCCTCCCATAAACTAGGTGACAGAATGCACTGGGGTGTATTCTTTAGACCTGTTGAGTCATGCTTTTATGGCACCTAGTAATAATAACCTTGCTTTCTGGACCTTTTTGCAGCAACTCCTATTCTCATTCTGATACAACTGCCTCCGAGTTCTTAGGCTGAGTGAAATCAATAGCAGAAGTGAGCAGACAACTTGAAATACTGTTGAGCAAACACTGATAAACAGAGTAGTGAATCATAATACAAGACGGTGCCTCGGAGAACTGCAGAGAGGCAGCTACCGTAATTGCAGTGTGATAATGATGGCTGCAGCCCAGGATAGCTGGGAGGTGGGGATGGTTCTGTTTCTCCGAGGTCCCCTGGAGGAATGGATGAGTGTTAAAGGATTTCATCTTTCCATTCTTTCTCTACTCACTGTAAATCTTGATCTACCATTGAGTAAGCTGAACAGAGTCAGACTGTCTGCATTTCCAAAACTGATTTATTTCCTTTTAAGGACCCTTGATTCAAATCAGTCCTGGAAAGGATATTCTATGCTCTCGGTAAAATATCCCTGAGAGATTGCATAGCAACTACAGATAAGTCTTACTTCTGACTTTCCTGTGGAATTTTGCTTGGTTCTCCAGTCTGATTCTTTTTCTTGCCCTCAGCTTTTGTAAGATCCTGTAAAACCAACTTGACTTATATCTAGTCTGTTGACTTTGTTGTACTAGTGTTGTTATTCTTTTACTCTCATGGCAATATTTATACATTATTTTAAGATAAATGCTTGCTTTTCCTAGTATTGACGTGATAAGTTGCTTCAGTCATGTCCTACTCTTTGCGACCCTAGGGACCGTAGCCCACCAGGCTCCACTATCCATCGAATTCTTCGGGGAAGAATACTGGAGTGGGTTGCCATGCCCTCCTCCAGGGGATCTTCCCAACCCAGGGATCGAACCTGCATCTTTTGGATCTCTTGCACTGGCAGGCAGATTCTTTACCGCTAGCACTACTTAGGTCTAAACAGCTACCAAAAGATAAAGATCTATGAAAACCAAAGTTTTCTGACATTCCAGTGGTGGAGAATACTGCTAGGGAATTACTTTGCTCTATGCTAGAGGCTCCAAGGCTATCAGAAGTGTCCCTCTTACACTGTTAAATAGTTATCTTTCAGTAAGATATATAACTACAGTGCACCTCTTAGATCAGTTATAGATAGCAAAGCTTATAATGAAAATAATAAAAATAGAAACTACCGTGTGTTGAGCACCTGCTATGTGATAGGTATTCAATTCTATTTTATTATTCTTAATCATCACAGCATATCCTACGAAGTAGAATTCAACCTCTCCATTTCATTGAGTGAATAAAATTCAGAAGAGTTAATGAGCAAGTCCAAGGCTACAAATCTGACAGAGCCAAACTTACTTTCCAGAGCCAGATTTTAAACTCCATACCGATCCACCTTTTAAAGTCTTACAAAAACACTGTGTTTGACAGCTTTCAGAATCCCATCTTATGCATGCTGAAAAATGAAATCTCTTTTCCAGTTGTTTGCCTTCTGGTTCCTTTTCTTTTCTGTACATGTTTAAAATATTATTTGAATTTGAATCTGGGATGTATATTTTATGGCCCTTGGGATTTAAATATTGAGGTGTTCACTTATTGTTTTTTGCTATCGTTAAAAATTTATTTACATGAAAATTATATGCTGAGATATTCACTTATTATCTCTTTTTTGTGTCTTGCATTTCAAGATTTATTTTATTTTTGAGAAAATTAAAAAAAAAATGGAGTTGAATTGCTCTGTTATTTCCTCAGTGTTCTGTTTACCTTGTGGCAACTACTCTTTTTTGCTCTTCTTGCTCTTTGAATTTATCTTTAGATCTTTAGATATGTTCAAATTCTTGATTTTTGTTGTAATTTTTTTTTCCATATAGATGTTTGATTGTTAACTTTTGTTTCTTGTAGTTGTTGGTGTGTTATTTTAAAATATATGTTTACTAAAGAGTTCCCTGGGAAATACTTTGGTTTCTTTATAATATATCCTGATGCTCCTCACCACATAACATCTGTCTTTCTCATTATCATATTTTGAGATTATATCTTCAGACTTTATTGCTTTAATAATCTCTTGTTCAACTTGAACCATCATCCCTGTTAGAGTTTATGGCTTTGGGATTGTCCCTATCTTCTCCCTGAAGTGTCAATATTGGCTTTTCTTATATTTAGGGTTTGAAAGTGAAAGTGAAGTCACTCAGTTGTGTCCGACTCTTTGCCATCCCATGGACTGTAGCCTACCAGGCTTCTCCATCCATGGGATTTTCCAGGCAAGAGTATTGGAGTGGGTTGCCAATCCTTCTCCAGGGGATCTTCCCGACCCAGGGATCGAACCCAGGTCTCCCCCATTGTGGGCAGACGCTTTACCCTCTGACTAGGGAAGCCATCTAATTATCTCCAAGTTTTCCTTCTGTGACTACAAACACTATGATAACATGGTCACTTTTCCCCATAATGTAAAGTAGATTCAGGTAATGAAAAGAGCTTCATTTCTTTCATCGAGAAGGAGTTTCTTTTTACTAAATTGCTTACTAGCTATGAGAGCTTCAGCAAGTTTCTTAACCTCTTTGACTCTCAGTTTCCTCATGTACCAAGTGGAGAAATTTTTTTCTGGAATCGTTACAAGTATTAAGTGAGAAAAATCCATGTGAAATTGTTTTTTAACATAGGAGGAATCACTTCATTTTAATTTTTCTTCTTTCCACTTTAATTCCCCTTGACACTTGAAAATAAAGCCTAGAGTCGAAATAACTTTTGTTTTTTTCTTTCTGTCTCCCAGGGTGTGAAATTCAGTAAAACATGTATCACAAAGTTAATTATGATTTGTTGAATTGAGTTTTTCCCTTTTGAGGAAACCTAAAATGGTATGTTATAAGATAGAACTAAATGGCTGGAAGCAGGAGAGTTGTTTTACTTGAGGTCTTTGTAGTCTGGTAATGTGTGCGTGTTTGTTACCCTTTCTTCATAACCAGATAAAGCAACCATTATGAACTTCACCTCAAAGCATAGCTTTGGTAGGTAGGTTAGGATACTTCTCAGTCTTTTTTTTTTTTTTTAACTTAAAAAGTTGTGGTAAAGCATGAATAACATACAACTTACTATTTTGACAATTTTAAAGTATACAATTCCACTGAAATGTTGTGAAGTAATTAGCCTCCAACTAATAAAAAAATTAAAAAAAAAATAAAGTATACAATTAAGTGGAATTAAGTATATTCACATCGTTGTGCAACTGTGACCGATGTTCATCTCCAGAACATTTTTCATCACCCCAAACAGAAACTCCACACTCATTAAACAGTAAATCCCCATAACCCCGCCCCACAGCCCTTGGTGACTACTAGTCTATTCTTAATGTCTCTGAATTTTCCCTTATTTCCTTTTGTATCTGGCTTATTTTATTGCATTGGCTTCTTTTGTTTAGCATGTTTCCAAGGTACGTCTGTGCTGTAGCAGGTATCAGAATTTCATTCCTTTTAAAGGCTGAATAACATTCCAGTATATGGATAAAGCACATTTTGTTTATCCATTCACCTGTTGATGGACAGTGTTTTACTTTTTTTTTCTTTCATAATTGAAATTGTACTGATTGTTTTGAGGATCAGTATTTTGTGTTGTTCAGTCGATGAGTCATGTCTGACTCTTTGTGACCCCGTGGACTGTAGCCTGCCAACCTTCCCTGTCCTTTACTATCTCCCAGAGCTTGCTCAAACTCATGTCCATTGAGTCAGTGATGCCATCCAACCATCTCATCCTCTGTCATCCTCTTCTCCTGCCTTCAGTCTTTCCCAGCATCAGCATCTCTTCAGCTCCTTGCATCAGGTGGCCAAAGTATTGGAGCTTCAGCTTCAGTACCAGTCCTTCCAATGAATAATATTCAGGGTTGATTTCCTTTAGGATTGACTGGTATACGGAAGCTTAAATTTGTGTATAATTCTTAACATTTGTACCAAAAATCGAAAAAAAATGTAATTGTGATTCTTTTCTGAACAATTATCCCAGTTACTCTCCAGTTTAAAATCTGGAGGAAAACTTTTCTTAGCAGTATGTTAAGTATGAATGCCTTCAAGTGTTCATACACTGTTATATCACATGTCCCATGGATTCACAATTTGAAAATTCATTAGTAGTGTATATGATATTAATCTTTCATAGCAGATTAAGAAAGTTACTAGGAAAACTGGACTACCTGAACAAAGATGCTATAGAGTGCACAAAATTCTGACAGGGAGAGAAGAGATCAAGGCGTGGTTTTTCTTTGAGAAACAATTTCACCAAAACCAACATGGGAATAAAAGTAATTCAACATGTCCAAGACATGTTAAACACACAACTGACTCCAAATTGCCATTTAGTGCGCTTTGTATTGGAGGATGTAAAATCTGCCCCATCTATGCAATGTTCCGCTGACACCCAAGACAATCAAAGCATCTATATTCAATATCCCACTATTTTCTGGTTGTACCAAAAAAACAAAACAAAAACAAACAAAAAACCAAACCCAAAACAACCAATACATGATTTCGCCTCTTAAAGAAAAGCAGTTAGCACTTAGAAAACGGAATAAGGTTGAATTTCCTCCTTCTTAAAAATGTTTCCAGAGCTACTCACAATTTTGCATTTACAAAAGAGTTGCTAAACATATTGCCCTGTATTGTACAAGAAGGCTGACAGGGACCACTAAAGCCGGGCATGTGATTTGTATCAGATTTGGCTTCTTTTCTCTCCTGCTTCGTCAGAGGCTGGGTTCTCCTCGCTCATAGTTTCTCTGTTTTCTGCAGGTAAATCTTGTCTTTTGGTTAGCCTTTTTCCCTTGTGCTCCTTTTCCCCCTTTTGTGTTTTTTTTTTTTTTTGGTCTGAAGATTTATCCTTTCCTGCTGCCTGTTTTTGGCTTCCACTCTGATTTCCACTTTTGCAGGAGCAGGTGAGCTGACAACCTCATCTCTTGGGCTCCTTCTTTTTGCTCTCTGGGTGGAGTTGATCTCCCTCTTGGGCATCACAGGGGTCGAGAACATGCCAGGTGCCTGTGGGCAGGTGCGTCCTGGAAGACTTTGTGAAGTGGGAGTGCGGGTCCTCCTGCCTCCCCAGTTGGTGGGACCCCAGTGTCTCACTCTTTTAAAGAGAGTGTTCTGGTTTATTGAGCAAGGCTTACTAACTTTTAGTATTGTGCACATACACAAAATTATAGAGGAAATTCTTATCAATATTTAATTCTAGTCATTTTGTACCCTGTCAAGTTTTCCTTAAGTCTCTTAATGTATCTGCATGTTTTTATATGCTAGTTTTTATATGCTAACAGTCAATGCTTACATTCTATAGGATATATTTGAAAAGTCTGGAAACAGGGGATTAAGTTATTTTTAAATAGTATGTTCGTTACACTTTCAAGTAATATGCTCAATGTGTGTTTACTCAGCCTTCTAGACACATTTTCAAGTGAAATACCTCTAAATTGAAAACAATAGCTCTAATTAATTTTAGACTTTACAGGTGCTCTGTATTGTACTTTTTTTTCCTAATTAATAACTACATGTATTTTTTTTTTTTTTTTTTTTTTTTTTTTTTTTTTTTTTTTTTTTTTTTTTTTTTTTTGTTTTTTTTTTTTTTTTTTTTTTTTCCCCATCCCGATCCCCCCTCCCACCTCCCTCTTCACCCGACTCCTCTGGGTCTTCCCAGTGCACCAGGCCCGAGCACTTGTCTCATGCATCCCACCTGGGCTGGTGATCTGTTTCACCATAGATAGTATACATGCTGTTCTTTTGAAACATCCCACCCTCACATTCTCCCACAGAGTTCAAAAGTCTGTTCTGTATTTCTGTGTCTCTTTTTCTGTTTTGCATATAGGGTTATCATTACCATCTTTCTAAATTCCATATATATGTGTTAGTATGCTGTAATGTTCTTTATCTTTCTGGCTTACTTCACTCTGTATAATGGGCTCCAGTTTCATCCATCTCATTAGGACTGATTCAAATGAATTCTTTTTGACAGCTGAGTAATATTCCATGGTGTATATGTACCACAGCTTCCTTATCCATTCATCTGCTGATGGGCATCTAGGTTGCTTCCATGTCCTGGCTATTATAAACAGTGCTGCAATGAACATTGGGGTGCACGTGTCTCTTTCAGATCTGGTTTCCTCAGTGTGTATGCCCAAAAGTGGGATTGCTGGGTCATATGGCAGTTCTATTTCCAGTTTTTTAAGGAATCTCCACACTGTTTTCCATAGTGGCTGTACTAGTTTGCATTCCCACCAACAGTGTAAGAGGGTTCCCTTTTCTCCACACCCTCTCCAGCATTTATTGCTTGTAGTCTTTTGGATAGCAGCCATCCTGACTGGCGTGTAATGGTACCTCATTGTGGTTTTGATTTGCATTTCTCTAATAATGAGTGATGTTGAGCACCTTTTCATGTGTTTGTTAGCCATCTGTATGTCTTCTTTGGAGAAATGTCTGTTTAGTTCTTTGGCCCATTTTTTGATTGGGTCATTTATTTTTCTGGAATTGAGCTTCAGGAGTTGCTTGTATATTTTTGAGATTAATCCTTTGTCTGTTTCTTCATTTGCTATTATTTTCTCCCAATCTGACGGCTGTCTTTTCACCTTACTTATAGTTTCCTTTGTAGTGCAAAAGCTTTTAAGTTTCATTAGATCCCATTTGTTTAGTTTTGCTTTTATTTCCAATATTCTGGGAGGTGGGTCATAGAGGATCTTGCTGTGATTTATGTCAGAGAGTGTTTTGCCTATGTTCTCCTCTAGGAGTTTTATAGTTTCTGGTCTTACATTTAGATCTTTAATCCATTTTGAGTTTATTTTTGTGTATGGTGTTAGAAAGTGTTCTAGTTTCATTCTTTTACAAGTGGTTGACCAGTTTTCCCAGCACCACTTGTTAAAGAGGTTGTCTTTTTTCCATTGTATATCCTTGCCTCCTTTGTCAAAGATAAGGTGTCCATAGGTTCGTGGATTTATCTCTGGGCTTTCTATTCTGTTCCATTGATCTATATTTCTGTCTTTGTGCCAGTACCATACTGTCTTGATGACTGTGGCTTTGTAGTAGAGTCTGAAGTCAGGCAGGTTGATTCCTCCAGTTCCATTCTTCTTTCTCAAGATTACTTTGGCTATTCGAGGTTTTTTGTATTTCCATACAAATTGTGAAATTCTTTGGTCTAGTTCTGTGAAAAATACCGTTGGTAGCTTGATAGGGATTGCATTGAATCTATAGATTGCTTTGGGTAGAATAGCCATTTTGACAATATTGATTCTTCCAATCCATGAACACGGTATGTTTCTCCATCTGTTTGTGTCCTCTTTGATTTCTTTCATCAGTGTTTTATAGTTTTCTATGTATAGGTCTTTTGTTTCTTTAGGTAGATATACTCCTAAGTATTTTATTCTTTTTGTTGCAATGGTGAATGGTATTGTTTCCTTAATTTCTCTTTCTGTTTTCTCATTGTTAGTATATAGGAATGCAAGGGATTTCTGTGTGTTAATTTTATATCCTGCAACTTTACTATATTCATTGATTAGTTCTAGTAATTTTCTGGTAGAGTCTTTAGGGTTTTCTATGTAGAGGATCATGTCATCTGCAAACAGTGAGAGTTTCACTTCTTCTTTTCCTATCTGGATTCCTTTTACTTCTTTTTCTGCTCTGATTGCTGTGGCCAGAACTTCCAACACTATGTTGAACAGTAGTGGTGACAGTGGGCACCCTTGTCTTGTTCCTGATTTCAGGGGGAATGCTTTCAATTTTTCACCATTGAGGGTGATGCTTGCTGTGGGTTTGTCATATATGGCTTTTATAATGTTGAGGTATGTTCCTTCTATTCCTGCTTTTTGGAGAGTTTTAATCATAAATGAGTGTTGAATTTTGTCAAAGGCTTTCTCTGCATCTATTGAGATAATCATATGGTTTTTATCTTTCAATTTGTTAATGTGGTGTATTACGTTGATTGATTTGCGGATATTGAAGAATCCTTGCATTCCTGGGATAAAGCCCACTTGGTCGTGGTGTATGATTTTTTTAATATGTTGTTGGATTCTGTTTGCTAGAATTTTGTTAAGGATTTTTGCATCTATGTTCATCAGTGATATTGGCCTGTAGTTTTCTTTTTTTGTGGCATCTTTGTCTGGTTTTGGAATTAGGGTGATGGTGGCCTCATAGAATGAGTTTGGAAGTTTACCTTCTTCTGCAATTTTCTGGAAGAGTTTGAGTAAGGTAGGTGTTAGCTCTTCTCTAAATTTTTGGTAGAATTCAGCTGTGAAGCCATCTGGTCCTGGGCTTTTGTTTGCTGGAAGATTTTTGATTACACTTTCGATTTCCTTGCCTGTGATGGGTCTGTTAAGATCTTCTATTTCTTCCTGGTTCAGTTTTGGAAAGTTATACTTTTCTAAGAATTTGTCCATTTCATCCAAGTTGTCCATTTTATTGGCATAGAGCTGCTGGTAGTAGTCTCTTATGATCCTTTGTATTTCAGTGTTGTCTGTTGTGATCTCTCCATTTTCATTTCTAATTTTGTTAATTTGGTTCTTCTCTCTTTGCTTCTTAATGAGTCTTGCTAATGGTTTGTCAATTTTGTTTATTTTTTCAAAAAACCAGCTTTTAGCTTTGTTGATTTTTGCTATGGTCTCTTTAGTTTCTTTTGCATTTATTTCTGCCCTGATTTTTAAGATTTCTTTCCTTCTGCTAACCCTGGGGTTCTTCATTTCTTCCTTCTCTAATTGCTTTAGGTGTAGAGTTAGGTTATTTATTTGGCTTTTTTCTTGTTTCTTGATGTAAGCCTGTAATGCTATGAACTTTCCCCTTAGCACTGCTTTTACAGTGTCCCATAGGTTTTGGGTTGTTGTGTTTTCATTTTCATTCATTTCTATACATATTTTGATTTCTTTTTTGATTTCTTCTATGATTTGTTGGTTATTCAGAAGTGTGTTATTTAGCCTCCATGTGTTTGAATTTTTAACAATTTTTTTCCTGTAATTGAGATCTAATCTTACTGCACTGTGGTCAGAAAAGATGACTGGAATGATTTCAATTTTTTTGAATTTTCCAAGACCAGATTTATGGCCCAGGATGTGATCTATTCTGGAGAAGGTTCCGTGTGCACTTGAGAAAAAGGTGAAGTTGATTGTTTTGGGGTGAAATGTCCTATAGATATCAATTAGGTCTAGCTGGTCCATTGTGTCATTTAAAGTTTGTGTTTCCTTGTTAATTTTCTGTGTAGTTGATCTATCCATAGTTGTGAGTGGGGTATTAAAGTCTCCCACTATTATTGTGTTACTATTAATTTCCTCTTTCATACTCGTTAGTGTTTGCCGTACATATTGCGGTGCTCCTATGTTGGGTGCATATATATTTATAATTGTTATATCTTCTTCTTGGATTGATCCTTTGATCATTATGTAGTGTCCTTCTTTGTCTCTTTTCACAGCTTTTATTTGAAAGTCTATTTTATCTGATATGAGTATTGCGACTCCTGCTTTCTTTTGGTCTCCGTTTGCATGAAATATTTTTTTCCAGCCCTTCACTTTCAGTCTGTATGTGTCTCTTGTTTTGAGGTGGGTCTCTTGTAGACAGCATATATAGGGGTCTTGTTTTTGTATCCATTCAGCCAATCTTTGTCTTTTGGTTGGGGCATTCAACCCATTTACATTTAAGGTAATTATTGATAGGTGTGGTCCCGTTGCCATTTACTTTGTTGTTTTGGGTTCACGTTTATACAACCTTTCTGCATTTCCTGTCTAGAGAAGATCCTTTAGCATTTGTTGAAGAGCTGGTTTGGTAGTGCTGAATTCTCTCAGCTTTTGCTTATCTGTAAAGCTTTTGAGTTCTCCTTCATATCTGAATGAGATCCTTGCTGGATACAGTAATCTAGGTTGTAGGTTATTCTCTTTCATTACTTTCAGGACGTCCTGCCATTCCCTTCTGGCCTGGAGGGTTTCTATTGATAGATCAGCTGTTATCCTTATGGGAATCCCTTTGTGTGTTATTTGTTGTTTTTCCCTTGCTGCTTTTAATATTTGTTCTTTGTGTTTGATCTTTGTTAGTTTGATTAATATGTGTCTTGGGGTGTTTCGCCTTGGGTTTATCCTGTTTGGAACTCTCTGGGTTTCTTGGACTTGGGTGGCTATTTCCTTCCCCATTTTAGGGAAGTTTTCAGCTATTATCTCCTCGAGTATTTTCTCATGGCCTTTCTTTTTGTCTTCTTCTTCTGGAACTCCTATGATTCGAATGTTGGGGCGTTTCACATTGTCCCAGAGGTCCCTGAGGTTGTCCTCATTTCTTTTGATCCTTTTTTCTTTTTTCCTCTCTGCTTCATTTATTTCCACCATTTTATCTTCTATCTCACTTATCCTATCTTCTGCCTCCGTTATTCTACTCTTGGTTCCCTCCAAAGTGTTTTTGATCTCATTCATTGCATTATTCATTTTTAATTGACTCTTTTTTATTTCTTCTAGGTCTTTATTAAACAATTCTTGTATCTTTTCAATCTTTGTTTCCAAGCTATTTATCTGTAACTCCATTTTGTTTTCAAGATTTTGGATCATTTTTATTATCATTATTCTAAATTCTTTTTCAGGTAGATTCCCTATCTCCTCCTCTTTTGTTTGACTTGGTGGGCATTTTTCTTGTTCCTTTACCTGTTGGGTATTTCTTTGCCTTTTCATCTTGTTTAGATTGCTGTGTCTGGAGTGGACTTTCTGTATTCTGGAGGTCTGTGGTTCCTTTTTATTGTGGAGGATTTACCCAGTGGGTGGGGTTGGACGTTTGGCTTGTCAAGGTTTCCTGGTTAGGGAAGCTTGCGTCAGTGTACTGGTGCGTGGAACTTGATTTCTTCTCTTTGGAGAGCAATGGAGTGCCCAGTAATGAGTTTTGAGTTGGGTCTATGTGTTAGGTGTGACCTTGGGTAGCCTGTATGTTGACATTCAGGGCTATGTTCCTGTGTTGCTGGAGAATTTGCGTGGTATGTCTTGCTCTAAAACTTATTGGCTCTTGGGTGGTGGTTGGTTTCAGTGTAGGTATGGAGGCTTTTGGACGGTCACTTATCACTTAAAGTTCCATGTAGTCAGGAGTTTTCTGGTGTTCTCAGGTTTTGGGCTTAAGTTTCCTGCCTCTGGATTTCAGTTTTATTCTTCCTGTAGTCTCAGGACTTCTCCAACTATACAGCTCTGATAATTAAACTTCTAGGTTAATGGCGAAAAGATTCTCCCCCGTTAGGGACACCCAGAGAGGTTCACAGAGTTACATGAACAGGAGAAAAGGGAGGAGGGAGATAGAGATGAGTAGGAGGAGAAAAAGGGGGACTCAAGAGGAGAGAGACAGATCTACGCAGCTGTCTGTTCCCAGAGTGTTCTCGTATCTCAGACACCTACAAGGATTCACAGAATTGGATGGGGAAGAGAAGGGGAAAAGAGGAAATAGAGGTGTTCTGAGGTAGAAAACAGAGAGTCAAGATTGGGAGGGAATAATCTTCGGTTTTAAGATAGGGCTTCTCTTTTTTTTTTTTTTTTGTAAGGTTATAGTGTAGTGAAGATGAAAATGAAGAGTAGTAGAGGAGTACTAGAGGACTTTAAAAGAAATAAGAGAAAAAGAAAAATAGAAAATAGAAGAGAAAAAGGAAAGAAAAAAAAAAAGAAGAAAAAGGAGAAGAAAAAAAAAGAAAAAGAAAAAAAAAAAAAAGAAAGAAAAAAAAAATTTTTTTTTCCCCTAATTAAAAAAATCGTAAAAATCTATGAAAATGAAAGTTAAGGAGTAATGGGGGAGTAATAGGGAATTTTAAAGGAAAATAAAAGAGAAAAAATAAAAAAGAAAAATATAAAAAGAAAAAAAAATTTTTTTTTTTTCCTTACTTAGAAAAAACAGAAAAATAAAAAAAAAAGTAAAAATATGTCTAGGAATTTCTCTGGAGCTGTTGCGGTCAGTGTGGGTTCGGCTCAGTTTCAGATAGCTCCTCGTTCCAGCTTGCACTTCTCGATATCTACAGGGCCCTTCCGGTGAAGTCGGTGTTTTCTTCAGGGATTTTAATCTGTTGCACCAGTCCCTTCTGAAGCGGTTCCCTTTGTTTATTTGGCTTCTGTTTGCCGGTCTCTTCAGAGGCTCATTTCCGCCCTGACACAGGCGGCCGGAGGCGGACTCTTATTCAGGTAGCTAGTTCCGTTGCGCTGCTGGGAGGGGCTGACGCTGCGGGGCGGGGCTGACGCTGCGGGGAGGGGCTGGCCCTGCGGGGGCGGGCTGGCGCTGCCGGAAGGGGCTGACGCTGCTTTCTCCGTCTGCGCTGCTCAGGCTCCCGGCTGTTCTATATGGAGCGCGCCCGCGCTGCGCGAGGTTCCAGCCCTCGGGTGTTACACAAAAGCGCCGAAGGAAAAGCTGCGCCTGCTCTCTGTGCCTTCCCGGTCAGAGCGGTCCAGGCAGCCAGGGGCTTGGTGGGCGCGCTATCCCCAGGTGTGGCGCACCCACTCCCTTCCGCGGACCCAGTCTCAGTTTCCGCTGGCGCCAGGCGGGTGCGCGCGCCTTCCGCCCTCCGCGTCCCCAGCCCCAGTCCCCGCCCCGCGCCGGTCGGGTGCCTGCGCCCTGTGTCTCGCCGCGACCTTCCCCTCCCCCCTGCCTCCTGCCTCCGGCGGGGCTGGGCCGGTCCGCAGCCTGCGAGCTCTTCTCGGGACTTTCCCCGTCCCTTTGTTCTGCGAACGGCCGGCAGTGTGTTCCGGCCGGTCAATTTTCTTTCTCTCCTTTGGTCTCCCACAGTTCAAGTTGGCACCTCACAGAAGCTCCCCCCGATTGTCCTCAGGGCACTCAGGCCCGGACCCTAGCCCAAGCAAGGCCGCCTAAGACTCCCTTCCCGGGACGGGTCTCCGTCCTTAGCTCTTTTGTCTCACTTTTTATCTTTTATATTTTGTCCTACCTCCTTTCGAAGACAATGGTCTGCTTTTCTGGGCGCCTGATGACCTCAGCTAGCGATCAGAAGTTGTTTTGTGAAGTTTGCTCTGCATTCGGTTATTCTTTTGATGAATTTGTAGGAGAGAAAGTGGTCTCCCGGTCCTACTCCTCCGCCATCTTGGCTCCTCCCCCTACATGTATTTTTTTAAGTACTTCACCTGAAAAAATGTCTGGAGGATTGAAGAAAAAAATGTAAATGATATTATTTGAAGACATAACATACATATTATTTAAAATTGCATATTTACCCTATGTAAATATCTAGACTTTTTGGATATCATATGTTCATGTTTTGCTTTTGTCACATAGCATTATTTCATTCCTTTTTCCATACATTAAATGATTCCAGATACTTATCTTTAAAAATTCTGAAAAAAAAATCTGTATTATTCTAGTTTTGCTTAACTATTTTAATATTTCTAGAAAAAATCTAATTTCCAGATTTTAAGCAGCTACAAACATATTTATATGAATTATTTTTTTGAGGTTAGTTATTTAGTATATAGTCCCTGAAATTAAGTTAGCCAATCAAAGATATATCCAATTTAGCTTTGGTATTTTAGTAGTTTATCTCTATATGGGTTGAAATATCTTAGTTATATCCTGTAAACCATGTTCATTTTGGAAGTGTAAGGAGTATGTTCTATAGCTTGAAGTGATGTGAAGTGAAGTGAAGTCGCTCAGTCGTGTCCGACTCTTTCGACCCCATGGACTGTAGCCTACCAGGCTCCTCCGTTATATAGCTTAGCAGTATTTTAATTACAAGTTAGAAATATTTCCTGCAAAAGCATGTGTGTGTGTAAGACATAAATATTGACCTTAAAAATAAAATGAAAAGGACAGAAAAAAATGTATCTGATTTCATTTGTTTGCGTTCTGTCTTCATCTTGCTTTTAGGTTTTGTACTTTTTTCTCTCTAAAGTATAACCAAACATTACTAGTTCTAAAATGACACAGCACCTCATTGCTCTAGTTCACACCTTCTCTGCAAGATAAGCCTTCTGAGGCCACACCCTTTTAATAAACACTCTTGTTTATGCTTTTATGCTGCTTCTACAGTAACACAAACACATCATTCATCAGTCCATAGAACTCTATAGATAATCACACTCTGGTTCTAAAAGCTTATTTCAAGTGGGATGTTGATTTTCAAGTGAAAGTGATCCAGTAAACATTTGTCCTGTCCAGCCTCATTAGGGAGAAGTAGTAAATTGGCAGAATCATGTGACTTAAAATTGTATAGATCTTGAGAGTAGTGATCAAGTGTAGGATTGGCATTTGTGAGTGTTATCGAATCCCAGCTCTTCAGACTGTAATTGAGGTCTGTGTTTATGTTTATTTAATGAATGACATCTGTTCATTTCTGTGTTTCATTACCTGTCATTCCTTCCACTGAAATCCAAGGAAGAAAGAGATGGACAGTTTTTCTTATAATCCCATTGGAAGAATGAGGATAAACTCACTTTTTTCCTAATTTAAATAATCATTTTAAGCAAATTGTTTAAGTAATGCACAAAAGGTTTCCAGCTAATCTGGAAATTAGGATATCATTTCATTTATCCTATGCTTCCTTTACACTTCAGACTCTGTCCCCCCACCAGCGTACACAATTAAGTACTTGATGGGAGTATAGGGCCATATCCAAGGTGGTAGTTTACTTGTTGCTAAATACATTTATTACGCTAGCACCAAATCCTATACAAAATTAATCTTCTGGGATTTAACCTTTATTTTAGTTCATTTTATTTCTAGAGACAATTCCATTAGGGTATAAACTCCTTCATTTGATGGTCAGACTCAACAAGCGAAGAATCTTATTTCTGTTCTAGTGGGTAGCATGGGACATGTAAAGAGTATAACCAACTTAACCTTACCATCAGCTTTTTCCTTAAGAACTGTGTTCATTTTTTCTTGCCATATGCAAGATTGATGAGGACTTGGAGAATGGGAGTTTAGTGGGGAAAAAACAACAATCCAAATACATTGCTGCAAGTTTAATAATAACATATGTGTTAAATGATGATGTGAAATATGAATGTGTTCACAACAGTATTTAGCTTTTATTCTTTCAAAGTTATCTGAATATATATTTATCTGGTATTTATCTGAATACCTATTTGTTGCTCCATCTAATCAAGGAGGAAGTTGCAGTGGAAGGTAAAGATGTAATATTTATCTTATCTATCATGATCTAAGAATGTAATTATAGGCATGAAGTTCAATTCTAGGAAGTATTGCACTCTGCAACCAACACATCTCCAGAATGAAGGTTTGAAAGAGAGTAGTTATTTGGAGTAGGTGGTTGTTTCAGTCCGCTTGGACTGCTATAAACCATAGACAGGGTGGGGGAGCTTAAGCTGCAGACATTTCTGTCTCAGAGTTCTGGGGGCCAAGTCCAAGATCAAGATGCTGGTAGACTTGGTTTCTGGTGAGAAACTTCTTCCTGGCTTGCAGACAGCTGCCCTCTCATGTGGTGGTGAGAGACTGCATGCTAAGTCGCTTCAGTCATGTCTGGCTTTTGGTGACCCTATGGACTGTAGCCTGCCAGGCTCCTCTGTCCATGGGATTCTCCAGACAAGAATATTGGAGTGGGTTGCCGTGCCCTCCTCCAGGGGATCTTCCTGATCCAGGGATCAAACCCACTTTTGTCTTATGGCATTGGCAGGTGGATTCTTTACCACTAAACCACCTGGGAAGCCTTCTCCTCAAGAGCACTAATCCCATTTTTAGTGTGGGGCCCACCCTGAAGACCTCATCTAAACCTAATTATTGCCCAAAGACTACTTCCAGACGCCATCACTTTGTGGTATCAGAGCTTCAACATAGCACTGAGGAGGGAGGGGACACAAACATTCGGTTCTTAAATAACAGTAATGAGAGAGGGTGTAAGGAATAATAGTGTTATCATGACCCTACATCTCTTTTTAAACTTTCTGCATTTTTTCCTACCTTTTTTCATCTTCTGCAACCTCTTATTTAGGGCCGGATCCAAAATTTCCTCAGTCAGGAATATTACTGGATTGGTCTGAGAAAAAATTCTCACTGGAAGTGGGAAGATGGATGAGGCTTAAACGGCTTAAGGTAAGGGGCTTCAAAAGAGTGCAGAGAGAGAGAAAGACAAAAGAAAAGGGGAAAAGAAAAGGGGAAAATAAATTATATGTCTGGGGAAATAGATCAAGGATAATGGATGGAGAGGAGAGGAAAAGGAAACAATGAAGGAAATCAATAGTTGATAAGGGCAAGAAAAAAAAAGACTTTTTTTTCTTTTTTTTTAAAGAGGACATTTTAAAGAGGATAATGAGTAATTTTCATTCTGCTGTTTTGGGAGCTGAGAGAAGTGAGGTCTGAATGGGAGGAAGAATTTGCTCATTTTTTATCTTTTCATGCCTTAGAACTTCCTTTACTCTGCACATCACCTTAAGTGATTGACTTTTCTGGTTCCTTACAGTATGGCTTCAAACTTCTGGGTACAGCAGTGTGGTACCATCAGCAAAATTGGCCTCCACGCCTCTAGCTGTGAAGTTGAACTTCCGTGGATCTGTAAGAAGGTCAGACATCGATGAATGTTCCGTCTGTCCTGTGGCTCCCTAAAAAGAGGGAGATGACCTCTCGTGAGTAACCTTTAATGAGTGCTGCCCTTCTAGCACATAAATTAGATGTGAGATTAATGCCGCCTCCCTGGGATTGATGGCTTCTTGCTGGACTCTCTTTGAGAGAACTTAGATGTTATCTTAACTCTTTAAAGAGTGTAGGCAAATTTGTGAAACAGATAACGTTTGCTTTTAGTATCCCTCTCTCTAGTGACTAAGGTTGTTGGCTTAGTTATCCCCATCATCTCTGTCAAAAATGTACTTTTAAAATGTTATATTCTGAGCTGAGCTGATGAAATCTGTGCAAATATGTACTATTGCCAGTGTACTACAGGTTTTTTGTGTGTGCCAGTGGGTTGACATGCTACTCCTCCCCGGTAATATATTTTTATCCTAACAGTGCCTCTTTGCAGGTAGAACATGAAACAGGTTGTGGAAGGTGAATGAGAGCGAGCAGGCTGGTGATTTGTGGCTCAACTCTTCACACTTCCATAAAGACCTGGCCTTGACTGAATTTAGTCTTTTCAAAAATGCATAATTGTGGTTGAATAAACCAGTGTGTGACTATCTTTTCCTTCTTATGAATGTGATTTGGACATTAATTTCATAATGTGAAATGTGTCAGTCTGGCGAGGCATTATTATAGAGGAAAATTTACAGAAGCAGTTTATGTGGATTGATCTCCCAATTATTTTTAGCACAAATGACTACAAAATAAGAAAAACATTATTTATCCTTAGTAGGGCTGGGCATAGATGAGAAAGCAAGGTGTTGTTTAGAGATAGAGGAGGGATCAGTAGGACGTAATGACAAATAAAATTAAAGGGAAAGAAGGCACAGCGTTGTCAATAGAATCTCAGAAATAAAACAACTGCTTATTGCAGGTCAATAAAGCAAAAAAAAAAAAAAAGAGAAGATACAGGAGGGAATGATGAGGAGATTGTAATTCTGTCCTGTTGATGACTATGGATTGTGATGTTTATTTAAATTTCCCTTTTGTATTATTTTTAGGACAAAGACTGTATCTAATCCACCCTTGTATCCCAAACACCTAAAATAGTGCTTGCTTGTATCAGTGAATATTCAATGCTTGAATAAAAAAAAAATGGAATTTAAAATTTCTTATTCTAGTTGTTTCTATTAACCCATGAGTTGATTAGAGGAATTGAACAAGAAACACAGTATATCTGAATCCTACCTTAAACCTACCCATTTGAGCAGTTCAGTTCAGTTCAGTCACTCAGTCGTGTCTGACTCTTTGCAACCCCATGAACCACAGCATGCCAGGCCTCCCTGTCCATCACCAGTTCCTGGAATTTACCTAAACTCATGTCCATTGAGTCAGTGATGCCACCCAACCATTTCATCCTCTGTCATCCCCTTTCCTCCTGCCCTCAATCTTTCCCAGCATCAGGGTCTTTTTAAAAGAGTCAGTTCTTCGCATCAGGTCGCCAAAGTATTGGAGTTTCAGCTTCAGCATCAGTCCTTCCAATGAACACCCAGGGCTGATCTCCTCTAGGATGGACTGGTTGGATCTCCTTGCAGTCCAAGGGACTCTCAAGAGTCTTCTCTAACACCACAGTTCAAAAGCAAATCAATTCTTCAGTGCTCAGCTTTCTTTATAGTCCAACTCTCACATCCATACATGACTACTGGAAAAACCATAGCCTTGACTAGACGGACGTTTGTTGGCAAAGTAATGTCTCTGCTTTTTAATATGCAGTCTAGGTTGGTCATAACTTTCCTTTCAAGGAGTAAGCGTCTTTTAATTTCATGGCTGCAGTCACCATACGCAGTGATTTTGGAGCCCCAAAAATTGAAGTCAGCCACTGTTTCCCCATCTGTTTCATGAAGTGATGGGACCAGATGCCATGATCTTAGTTTTCTGAATGTTGAGTTTTAAGCCAACTTTTTCACTCTCCTCTTTCATTTTCATCAAGAGGCTCTTGAGTTCTTCTTTCCTTTCTGCCATAAGGGTGGTGTCATCTGCATATCTGAGGTTATTGATATTTCTTCTGGCAATCTTGATTCCAGCTTGTGTTTCATCCAGCCTGGCATTTCTCATGATGTACTCTGCATATAAATTAAATAAGCAGGGTGACAATATACAGCTTTGATGTACTCTTTTTCCTATTTGGAACCAGTCTGTTGTTCCATGTCCAGTTCTACCTGTTGCTTCCTGACCTGCATACAGGTTTCTCAAGAGGCAGATCAGATGGCCTGGTATTCCCATCTCTTTCAGAATTTTCTATGGTTTGTTGTGATCCACACAGTCAAAGGCTTTGGCATAGTCAATAAAGCAGAAATAGACGTTTTTCTGGAACTCTCTTGCTTTTTCAATGATCCAGCGGATGTTTGCAATTTGATCTCTGGTTCCTCTGCCTTTTCTAAAATCAGCTTGTACATTTGGAAGTTCATGTTTCACATATTGCTGAAGCCTGGCTTGGAGAATTTTGAGCATTATGTTATTTGAGCAGAGGACTAGTTTAACCTAGATATGGTCAACACTACATACATATATTAATATTTGGGAACAGCACCCTTTATTCAGCAATAAACACACACTGTGTAGAGACCTCAGGAAAAAATTAGAAACTATTTAATTACATATCAATATTAAAATGACTAAATAAGTAAGCACCTTACTTCCTTTATTTTTTCTTCTGTAGGACAAACTTTTTAAAATGAGAATGTTTTTTATCTTTTCCCTGTACAACTCAAAAACAATAGTAATTAAGACACAGCGAAACCAGTCCACACCCTCTGACACCACTGTTGAGCTCCAATGTTGGTGAGGTGGCTTGGCTTTGACAGTGCATTTGAGGGTTTGGCTGGGATTTTCTGAGCTTATCCCAGGTGAAAGACTAGTTTGGTTCTGTTGCTCTGAAGAAGGAGAGTTAGCACTAGTTGTGTGGTCCCACTTGTGCTTTGAGTGACCTGCTTAATGCACCTTCTTCTCTTTTTCCCCCTTTTAGATCTACTTTCAAAAGTTGCATTTTCTGAGGCTTTCTTCCAATGCAGGGAATGTGGGTTCGATCCCTGGTTGAGGAACTAAGATCCCACATGCTCCATAGCTAGAGCCTGCATGCTACAACTAAGACCTGATGCAGCCAAATAAATTAAAAAAAAAAAAAAAAAAAACTTTTTTAAAAGTTGCACTTTCTCTGCCCCCTCAAAACAAGTCCTACCCTGTCTTCAAAAGGGTCACATCTTTGGTCACATGGACATAGGGTCAGTGACCTCACTGCACACATTCCAAATGTTGTCATGGATGCCAAGACTGCTCTTAGGCTTTTCTTGTCTTAGCTACAGTGATGTCCCAAGCTGTTTTATATGTGATGTCTCTCCAAAGATGGGCTAGAATGTGCTCTCTAGATCCCCAGTAAAGAACTAAAAGCTTTTTTCCCCTTGTGAAGTGAGTGAAGTAGCTCAGTTGTGTCCAACTCTTTGTGACTCCCATGGACTATAGCCTACCAGGCTCCTCCGTCCATGGGATTTTCCAGGCAAGAGTGCTAGAGTGGATTGCCATTTCCTTCTCCAGGGGATCTTCTGACCCAGGGATTGAACCCAGGTCTCCTGCATTGTAGGCAGACACTTTACCCTCTGAGCCACCAGGGAAGCCTGTTTTTCGTAACTTGCAAGGCCCTGCATGATTTGTAACCAACTATTTGCATCCAAATGCTACTAACTGTGACAGGTATGGAATTCTCAAACGCTTTCCTGAAGACTGTTAGTTACGCTAGTTCCTTGTATGTGTGTGTGTGCTCAGTTGCTCAGTTGTGTCCAATTCTTTTGTAACCCCATGGACTGGAGCGCCCTAGGCTCCTCTATCCGTGGGTTTCTCCAGGCAAGAATACTAGAGTGGGTAGCCATTTCCTTCTTCGGAGGATCTTCCTAATCCAGGGATTGAACCTGTGTCTCCCACATTACAGGTGGATTCTTTACCACTGAACCACTGGGGTTCCTTGTATATATTTTTCCTTAGAAAATGCCTTGTCCTCTCTTGAGAGTCATGTGAAGACAGTGGGAAGAGCACTGATGCTGGAGTCAATAAGACCAACTTTTAAAAGATTATTTTTTTGGATGTAGACCATTTTTAAAATCTTTATTAATTTGTTACAATATTGCTTCTGTTTTATGTTTGGTTTTCTGGCTGTCAGGCATGTGGGATCTTAGCTTCCTGATCAGAGACTGAACCTGCACCCCCTGCATTGAAAATGAAATCTTAACCTCTGGATTGCCAGGGAAGTCCCCAAGAGCAACCTTTCCTCAAATCCTTTTTCTAATAATTGCTGTGTGACTTTAGGCAAAAATGCTTAACTTCTCTGAGCTTATATTGAGCCATACTATATGATTGCTTTGTCTAAAACAGCCAATCTCCCAGCTCTCTGTGACATCCACTTGTTTAGTTTCTTCGAATCTCTAGTCACAGTCTTATTTTCTTTATGTGTTACTTCTATCAGATTATTATTTACCATGTTTTGAAGCTGTACATGCACACAGTATAAAATTTAAAAGTTATAAGACATAGCCATGAAAAGAGTCTGTGCTCCACCTCTGATTGCCAGTTCACCAGTTCCTTGCCCTGGAGAAAAATACTGTTGCCTTACTTTCTTTCTCAGATATAAATTGTTCACAAGCAACATTTTACACAACTGCAGACATATACACACACAGGCTTCCCAGATGGCTCAGTAGAAAAGAATCTGTCTCCTAATGCAAGACATGCAGGAGACACAGGTTCAGCCCTTGGGTTGGGAAGATCCCCTGGAGTAGTAAATGGCAACCTTCTCCAGTATTCTTGCCTGGAAAATTCCATGGACAGAAGAACCTAGCGGACTACAGTCCATGGGGTTATAAAGAGTTGGACATGACTGAGCATGCACGCACACACAAACACACCTCAAGTTGTAGCATAGTATACACACTGTTCTGAACTGTACTTCCCATCCCCCAATTAACAATATATCTTGAATCTATGTTTATATACTCATTAGAACTGCCTTATTCTTTTTAATGGTGGGACAGAATTCTATTTTATGGATTTAGCAATTTCTGTAACTGGTCTCCTATTAATGGAAGTTTAGATCATTTCCTTTCTTTTGCCTTTACAAACAATGCTGCAATGACTATATTTCTACAGATGTAATTTCTTGCTTTTTGAGTATTTGTAGACTTCCCAAATTGCTCTACATAAATCTGCAGATTTGTACTCCCTCCAGCAATGCATGAGAAGTTTTATTTTCCTTTACATCTTTACCAATGCAGTTTTTCATCAAACATTTTGATCTTTGTGAATTAGAGAGATGAAAGGTGGTTTCTCATTGTGGCTTTAATTTGTATTTCTCTTATTAAGAATTATCTTTTCACATGCTTGCAAGTCATTTGTATTTCCTTTTCTGTGAACTGACAGTTCATAGCCTATATTCTTTTTTTATTTGTTCACTTGAAATTCTTTTTTTTTCCCATTTATTTTTATTAGTTGGAGGCTAATTACTTTACAATATTGTAGTGGTTTTTGTCATACATTGACATGAAGCCTATATTCTTTTTAAAAAGAGATTGGGTGATTGATCCTTTCTTAAATAATGTGTGAGAAAAAGTTCTTTATATACCAAATAAATGAGCCATTTGTGTGTAATACAGGATGAAAGTATTTTGTCTTAGTTTGTAATTTTTCTGCTTATGTCTTTTGAAATCATTTATTCTCCATTCTAAGATTAAATTAGTTAAAGGAAAATATAAAACAACTGACCTCCAGTGAAAGGCATAATTATAGAAACACTAGGAATTAACTGGAATTGGCATTGTTGTGTCATTAAGGATGGAAAATTGGTGCATTTGCTAGAGAAACAGGGAAATGAGCGCAGTAGTTACATGTGTGAAGGCTCATCCAGGAAGCTTTAAGAATCTGTACGTATAGCACTATAGATATTCACTGACAGACTTGGGGACTTATCAAACAGCTCTAGACTCAGAACAGAGTCAGTGGTGGACAATGCTGTTGAGAGCCGAGAGCAACCTGGGAATATTCTTTGAAGATTCAAAATTCTAGATAGAAGCTCACCTATGAATAATTGATTTTTTTGAGAGTGCAAGAACTTCCCCATTGATGAGAGAAATAGAATATCAGCAAGAGACTTTTTTTCCTGTAGTCTCAAAATTTTGGCTGAAACCTAAAGCTGAGAATAGTGGTGATGAAAAGTCCTATGTTTCAAAGATGGTCCTTGGTCACACCCCATAGGACTTTCCAAATGAGTCTGGGGACAGTTACCCACAGCCCATATAATGAAAAATTCAAAACCAATTACAGAGGCAAATTTTATGAGGGAATCTTTGGATGATGAGATTGCTGGCATGTTTCCCCTGCTTCAGCCCAGGCCAAGCTGAGGAGGAGCTAGGAGGGCCCCTGCTTGCTGGAGGGGGACACAGTCCTCCCCGGTCTGTGTGGCTCAGCTCTGGAAATCTGTAGACCCAGGGCTGACTGGAGAGCAAGAGAGTGCTTGTAAGAACGAGACCTATGTGCCCTGTTGTGGGCGGCATAGAAACTTCCATCTGAATGTTGCCTGGAGAGGTCTGGTGGTGGGAAGCTAGCTGAAATTGCCCCTCATGCCAGGGTAAGGAGGGGCAGATGCAGTGGATGCCAGTTGCAATTTCACCATTTGTTCAGTGGGTATAGGAGCACCCCAGGCCCAGAGGAAACAGAAGAAGGTAATGGGGTTTGAGTTGTCTGCAAAGGGGACCCCAGGAGAAAGAGATCCTGTGGAATGTTTCACCATGAGTAAAGAGGCCCTCCAAAGAGCATATCACCTGTATCAGGAAATGGTGCAGGGTGGAAATTCCTCAGGGGTGTGTCTAGCTGTGTGTGGGATCTTCTGAAACTCACTAGTATCTGGGGATCATATCAGTCCGGGTTCAACAAAAGAAGCAGAACCAGTAGGAGATACATTTAAAATATATATATTGCAAGGAATTGGTTCAGGTAATTTTGGGGCCAACTAGCAAGTCCAAAACTCAAAGGGCAGGCTATCAGGAAGGGCAGACTGGGGACACTGCGTTCCCAGGAGGAATTTCTTCTTCGTCAGGGAAACTTCAATTCTGCTCTTAAGGCCTGTCAACTGATTGAATCGATCCCACCCAGAGTATGGTAATCTCCCTTGCTTAAAGTCAACTGGTTATAGACTTTGTGTGCGTGTGTGCTGAGTCGCTTCAGTTGTGTCCAACTCTTTGCGACTCCAGGGACTATAGCCCGCCAGGCTCCTCTGTCCATGGAATTCTCCAGGCAAAAATACTGGAGTGGGTTGCCATGCCCTCCACCAGGGGGTCTTCCTGACTCGGGGGTCAAACCCGTGTCTCCAGCATCTCCTGCATTGCCAGGGGGTTCTTTAACACTAATGCTACTTGGGAAGCACACCTTCACAGCAGCATCTAGACTAGTGCGATGGACTTCCCTGGCAGTCCAGTGGTTAAGGCTGTGCTTCCAGTGCGGGGAGGTGAGGATTTAATCCCTGGTTGGGGAACTAAGATTCCACATACTGCAGGGCACCACAAGAGAAAAAAAAAAAAAAACCAGTGTTTGACTGAATGACTGGGGACTGTTGCCTAACTGAGATGACACATCACAGGACCATCACAGGTATCAGTCACACAAAGTGACAGCTAGATAACAGAGGACCAGTAAAAAAGACTTTGTTCTTTCAATCCCCAACTCCAGAGGCTAGAGGGCTACCTCACTTCCCCACTGCTGTGGGGGGAGTCTGTGAAAACAAGACTCAGAAGCCAGAGGAATGTAGCCAGAAATTTTATAAGATTGATATTTTGTTTTAGATTGGATTAAACTTTTGGTATCAATTTGTGTACACAGACATTGAGGATTGACAGAAATATTTTATTTTGTTTCTGCACATGTATAAGCAATGGCACCCCACTCCAGTGTTCTTGCCTGGAGAATCCCAGGGACGGGAGAGCCTGGTGGGCTGCCGTCTATGGGGTCGCACAGAGTCGGACACGACTGAGGCGACTTAGCAGCAGCAGTACATGTATAAACTTACTTTTTTTTTAAAATTAAAATTCATTTTTTCCTATCACATGAGTTTGGGGAAACTCAGGGAGATGATGAAGGACAGGCAAGCCTGGCATGCTGCGGGTCATGGGGTCACAAAGAGTTGGAGACGACTTAGCGATTGAACAACAACCACGGTCCTTTCCTTCCTTCCTTCTCTTTCTCATCCGCTTTAGAAAGATCGTGCTGATGAATTTACTTTCAGGGCAGCGATGGAGAAGCAGACACAGAGAACAGACCTATGGACACGGGGGGAGGGGAGGAAGGAGAGGGCGAGATGTATGGACAGAGTGACGTGGAAACTTACACTACCACATGTGAAATAGATAGCCCATGGGGATTTGCTGTATGCCTCAGGGTCAAGCAGGGGCTCTGTGGCAATCTAGAAGGGTGGGATGGGGAGGGAGGTGGGAGGGAGGTTCAGGAGGGAGGGGACATGGGTGTACCTATGGATGATTCTTGTGATGTGTGGCAGAAAACGGCAAAATTCTGTAAAGGAATTATCCTTAAATTAAAAAATAAGCTAAAACATTAATGAACTAGCTTATCTGAACAAGTTCAGTTTACATACCCAGATTTGGGATCTTTAATAAAACAAACAAACATGTATGATGATCTCGTGTGACTTTAACTGCTCTCTTGTGGTCAAAGTCGATGATTGGCCTGATCTGAGAGTTGCTAAAGCTCTCTGTCCAAGGCCATTTCAGAGGGTATTGAGTTAACACTGCTCTTTCAGCTTTCTGTTTGTTTGTTTTATTTTTAAATCATCAATCATGGGTAGAATCTGTTATATTCAATCACTTACCTTGATTCTAGAAAAATTCTTGTGTCATTTTGACTTTACTCAGATCCCCAAAAACTTCATTTGTGATGAATCATTCCCTTTGTCACTGAACATTTTCAAACAGAAATCTAGGCTTATTTGATTAGTCAGGCTGCTTGTACACTGTATGCAGGTCACTGCCAGTTATCAACTCTAGTCCTAGAATGACAGTGAGTGAATAAGAACAAAAAACATAACATTAAGTAGCAAGGAAAGTAAAAGTATCACTAGTAGCACGTGTCAGTAATGAAGAAAAGAACAAAAGAGGATAAAACAGAAACATGATATTTTAATAAACAGGTGACAGTTGATTACAGAAAATTAAGCTTTCCAGAAATTAAGAGAGAAAGGAGAAGGTGCAGGAAGAATCAAGTGCCAATCTTGTTATCATTTTGGAATGGTTCACAGTCACATACACTATGTAATTTCACTGTATGGCACAGGGACTTTGCTGGTGGTCCACTGGTTAAGGCTCTGTGCTCCCAATGCAGAGGGCCCAGGTTTGATTCCTGGCTGGGGAACTAAGATCCCACATGCCATTTGGCATGGACAAAAGGTAAAAAAAAGTGCATCTAGTAGATGGCACAGAATTATAAAGCCTCTGATGTAGTGCTAGGTCCCCAGGCCTTTTCTGTCCTTAATAAACAAATGTCATCTAATCCCCTACCCCATTTTGAAAGCAAAAGCCATGCCGTCCATTTTTCTGTTTAAGCGCCTTCTGTGTTGGGTTTTCCAAGTCGGGAAATCTTAGTGTTCTGCAGAGAACACTCGATTGGAAATCAAGAGCTTTTTCACTATTTGCCTGAAACGTAGTAATGATGTATTTGGAATACTAGCTAACTCCTCTGTTCTGTGCCTCCCTCCCAGGCCTACATCCGGCATTCAATATTCCTAAAACTTATTTTCATTAGAGGGCATTTCATCTGAATCGCTTTTTATACTCTGTGTCCTTATGTACATCAGGTGGCTGCTGCCAGTGCAGCATTTCCTAAGAGTGCCTCACTATTCTCTAGATTGTTTGCCAAGATGACAACCATTTGGTAGGTCTTCAAGCTAACACTTTTTTGACCTGACTAGCAGTTGTCAAGGGAGGGTTTCAACCAACAATCAGAATTCCAGTTCCTTTTTCAAATGACTCACTGACTACAACACTGAGAGATTAAAGCTGTTTAATGGGAAGGTCAATGGGAAAGCAGCCAAGTTCATACATGAAGAAGGAATGTTGACTACCTGACAACTATTGTGTAAAACGCTGTGTCAGACTTGTTTCCAAAGATGGCTGCCTTTCTCCCATCAAATATGATCTTTAAAAACAAAGAAGCAGGGGCAGGAGCTAAGATGGAGGAGGAATAGGACGGGGAGACCACTTTCTCCCCTACAAATTCATCGAAAGATCATTTGAACGCTGAACAAACTCCACAAAACAAGTTCTGATCGCTAGCAGAGGACATCAGGCACCCAGAAAAGCAGCCCATTGTCTTCAAAAGGAGGTAGGACAAAATATAAAAGATAAAAAGAGAGACAAAAGAGGGATGCAGATCCATCCCAGGAAGGGAGCCTTAATAGAGGAAGTTTCCAAACACCAGGAAACCCTCTCACCGGCGGGTCTGGGGGAAGTTTTTGAATCTTGGAGGGCAACCTAACCGGGAGGAAAAATAAATAAAATCCACAGATTACATGCGTAAAAGCAACACCCAGCAGAAAAGTACCCCAGACGCTTGCATCGACCACCAGCAAGTGGGGGCTGAACGGCGAGGAGCAGGTGGCATTGCTTAGGGTAAAGACCGGGCCTGTATGCCCTGAGGACAATTGGAGGGAGCTAACAAGAGATAGCAACTCAAACTGTGGGATAGGACGGGAGAGAGAGAAAATTAACCTGTGAAAAGCGCTAACCGAACACACTGCCGGCCGTTCGCAGAACAAAGGAAGGACTGAGCAATTCCAGAGAAGAGCTAGTCTGCTGCGGACCAGCCCATCCCCTGCCAGAGGCAGGAGGCAGGGGGGAGGGGAAAGGGGCAAACTTGGCCCCAGAGACCGGCATCCCCTACCAAACCGCAAACAGGCTTCCAGTTTCTAACCAAAGACTTCCTGAGATTCTGGATGGTTGACATCCACCGGGAGGGTTGCAGCCGGAGATCAGCTCCCCAGAAGAGACACAAGGCGCACTGGACTGGTGCGCCCGGAAACCGAGGCTGGGACGAGGAGGGGAGAAATCGCGCTGCACCTAAAGAGAGTGCGCTCCTCAAGCTCCTGGCTCCCTGAGCTGCTTGGACGGGGGAGGGGGGGGGGCACAAAAATGCAGGCCCAACCGAGTCTGCGCCTTTGTGGAGTACCCGAGAACATGAACCTGAGTGGCTTAGACCTGGGAAGTGCATGCAACTCAGGACCCGCTTCCTATAGAGCAGCCTGGAGCCTGAACAGTGTAGACGGGGAAAGCACACACGCCGTGAGCAGGGGCAAACCCAGTGTGGCCGGAACACTGCGAGTGCTCCCCACACAGGCCAGTGACATTTGTCTGCAGTGCCCCTCCCTCCCCACAGCGCGACTGAACAAGCGAACCTAAAGAAGAGACCACCTCCGCCCGCCTGTGTCAGGGTGGAAATTAGACACTGAAGAGACCTACAAATAGAAGCCAAATAAACAAAGGGAACCGCTTTAGAAGTGACAGGTGCAACAGATTAAAATCTCTGTAGTTAACACCGACTACACTGGAAGGGGCCTATAGATATTGAGAAGTGTAAGCTGGAAGAAGGAACTATCTGAAACAGAACTGAACTCACACTGCCTGCAACAGCTCCAGAGAAATTCTTAGATATATTTTTACTATTATTATTTTTTAATTAAATTTTTTTTCTTTTTCTTCTTTTAAAGTCCTCTATTACTCCTTTTCATTTTTATAACCCACTATAACCTTGAAAAAAAAGGACCCTATTTTTAAAGTGAACTTCATATATATTTCTTAAATTTTTTGTTTCTGTTTTTTTTAAATATTGTATTTGTAAGAGTCTAACCTCTATTCTAGATTTTTAATCTTTGTTTTTTTAGTATTTGATATAAATTTTGGACATTTAAGAATCCAACCTTCAGTACCCATTTTTACTCAGGAGTGTGATTACTGGTTTGATTACTCTCTCCCCCTTTTGACTCTCCTTTTTCTCCCCCAGATCACCTCTGTTTCCTCCCTCCCCCTTCACTTCTCAATCCAATTCTGTGAATCTCTGTGGGTGTTCTAGGCTGTGGAGAACACTTAGGGAACAGAGTACTGCCTAGATCTGCCTCTCTTCTCTTGAATTCCACCCCCCCCCCCTTTCTCCTCCTGGTCACCTCTATCTCCTTCCTCCCTCTCCTCTTCTTCATGTAACTTTGTGAACCTCTCTGGGTGTCCCTCACTGTGGAGAATCTTTTCACCATTAACCTAGAAGTTCTGTTATTACTGCTGTATGGATGGAGAAGTCTTGAGGCTACTGGAAGAATAAGACTGAAATCCAGAGGCAAGAGGCTTAAGCCCCAAACCTGAGAACACCAGAGAACTCCTGACTACAGGGAACATTAATTAATAAGAGATCATCCAAAAGCCTCCATACCTACACTGAAACCAACCACCAGCCAAGAGCCAATAAGTTCCAAAGCAAGACATACCATGCAAATTCTCCAGCAACGCAGGAACATAGCCCTGATCATCAATATACAGGCTGCCCAGAGTCACACCAAACCAATAGACCCATCTCAAAACTCACTACTGGACACTCCATTGCACTTCGGAGAGAAGAAATCCAGCTCCACCCACCAGAACACCGACACAAGCTTCCCTAACCAGGAAACCTCAACAAGCCAATTGTCCAACCCTACCCACTGGGAGAAACCTCCACAATAAAAAGGAACCACAGACTACCAGAATACAGAAAGACCACCCCAAACACAGCAGTCTAAATAAGATGAAAAGGCAGAGAAATACCCAACAGGTAAAGGAACATGAAAAATGCCCACCAAACCAAACAAAAGAGGAGGAGATAGCAAATTTACCTGAAAAAGAATTTAGAATAATGATAATAAAAATGATCCAAAATCTTGAAAACAAAATGGAGTTACAGATAAATAGCCTGGAGACAAGGATTGAGAAGATGCAAGAAATGTTTAACAAGGACCTAGAAGAAATAAAAAAGAGTCAATTAAAAATGAATAGTGCAATAAATGAGATAAAAAACACTCTGGAGGGAACAAAGAGTAGAATAACAGAGGCAGAAGATAGGATAAGTGAGGTAGAAGATAAAATGGTGGAAATAAATGAAGCAGAGAGGAAAAAAGAAAAAAGAATCAAAAGAAATGAGGACAACCTCTGGGACAATGTGAAACACCCCAACTCCTATGACTCGAATCATAGGAGTCCCAGAAGAAGAAGACAAAAAGAAAGGCCACAAGAAAATACTCGAGGAGATAATAGCTGAAAACTTCCCTAAAATGGGGAAGGAAATAGTCACACAAGTCCAAGAAACCCAGAGAGTCCCAAACAGGATAAACCCAAGGCGAAACACCCCAAGACACATATTAATCAAATTAACCAAGATCAAGCACAAAGAACAAATATTAAAAGCAGCAAGGGAGAAACAACATATAACACACAAGGGGATTCCCATAAGGATAACAGCTGATCTTTCACTAGAAACTCTTCAGGTCAGAAGGGAATGGCAGGACACACTTAAAGCAATGAAAGAGAATAACCTACAACCCAGATTACTGTACCCAGCAAGGATCTCATTCAGATATGAAGGAGAATTCAAAACCTTTACAGACAAACAAAAGCTGAGAGAATTCAGCACCACCAAGCCAGCTCTCCAACAAATGCTAAAGGATCTTCTCTAGATAGGAAACACAGAAAAGTTGTATGAACGTGAACCCAAAACAACAAAGTAAATGGCAACAGGATCATACTTATTAATAATTTAAATGTAAATGGGTTGAATGCCCCAACCAAAAGACAGACTGGCTGAATGGATACAAAAGCAAGACCCCTATATACGCTGTCTACAAGATACTCACCTCAAAACAAGGGACACATACAGACTGAAAGTGAAGGGCTGGAAAAAAAATATTTCACACAAACGGAGACCAAAAGAAAGCAGGAGTTCCAATACTCATATCAGATAAAATAGACTTTAAAATAAAGACTGTGAAAAGAGACAAAGAAGGACACTACATAATGATCAAAGGTTCAATCCAAGAAGAAGATATAACAATTATAAATATATATGCACCCAACATAGGAGCACTGCAATATGTAAGGTAATTGCTAACAAGTATGAAAGGGGAAGTTAACAATAACACAATAATAGTGGGTGACTTTAATACCAACTCACACCTATGGGTAGATCAACTAAACAGAAAATTAACAAGGAAACACAAACTTTAAATGACACAATGGACCAGCTAGACCTAATTGATATCACCCCAAAACAATCAATTTCACCTTTTTCTCAAGTGCACATGGAAGCTTCTCCAGAATAGATCACATCCTGGGCCATAAATCTAGCCTTGATAAATTTTAAAAAATTGAAATCATTCCAGTCATCTTTTCTGACCACAGTGCAGTAAGATTAGATCTCAATTACAGGAAAAAAAAAAAACTGTAAAAAATTCCGACATATGGAGGCTAAATATCACACTTCTGAATAACCCACAAATCATAGAAGAAATCAAAAAAGAAATAAAAATATGCATAGAAATGAATGAAAATGAAAACACAACAACCCAAAACTTATGGGACACTGTAAGAGCAGTGCTAAGGGGAAGGTTCATAGCATTACAGGCTTACCTCAAGAAACAAGAAAAAAGTCAAATAAATAACCTAACTCTACACCTAAAGCAACTAGAGAAGGAAGAAATGAAGAACCCCACGGTTAGTGGAAGGAAAGAAATCTTAAAAATTAGGGCAGAAATAAATGCAAAGAAACAAAAGAGACCATAGCAAAAATCAACAAAGCTAAAAGCTGGTTTTTTGAAAAAGTGAATAGAATTGAGAAACCATTAGCCAGACGCATCAAGAAACAAAGGGAGAAGAACCAAATCAACAAAATTAGAAATGAAAATGGAGAGATCACAACAGACAACACTGAAATACAAAGGATCATAAGAGACTACTACCAGCAGCTCTATGCCAATAAAATGGACAACTTGGAAGAAATGGACAAATTCTTAGAAAAGTACAACTTTCCAAAACTGAACCAGGAAGAAATAGAAGATGTTAACAGACCCATCACAAGCATGGAAATCGAAACTGTAATCAGAAATCTTCCAACAAACAAAAGCCCAGGACCCGATGGCTTCACAGCTGAATTCTACCAAAAATTTAGAGAAGAGCTAACACCTATCTTACTCAGACTCTTCCAGAAAATTGCAGAAGAAGGTAAACTTCCAAACTCATTCTATGAGGCCACCATCTCCCTAATTCCAAAACCAGACAAAGATGCCACAAAAAAAGAAAACTACAGGCCAATATCACTGATGAACTTAGATGCAAAAATCCTTAACAAAATTTTAGCAAACAGAATCCAACAGCATATTAAAAAGATCATACATCATGACCAAGTGGGCTTTGTCCCAGGAATGCAAGGATTCTTTAATATCTGCAAATCAATCAGTGTAATACACCACAATAATAAATCGAAAGATAAAAACCATATGATTACAGTGCGGAGATTTCTTAAAAAACTGGAAATAAAACTGCCATATGACCCAGCAATCCCACTTCCGGGCATACACACCGAGGAAACAAGATCTGAAAGAGACACGTGCACCCCAATGTTCATCGCAGCACTGTTTATAATAGCCAGGACATGGAAGCAACCTAGATGTCCATCAGCAGACGAATGGATAAGGAAGCTGTGGTACATATACACCATGGAATATTACTCAGCCATAAAAAGAATTCATTTGAATCAGTTCTAATGAGATGGATGAAACTGGAGCCCATTATACAGGGTGAAGTAAGCCAGAAAGATAAAGACCAATACAGTATACTAACACATATATATGGAATTTAGAAAGATGGTAATGATAACCCTATATGCAAAACAGAAAAAGAGACACAGATGTACAGAACAGACTTTTGGACTCTGTGGGAGAAGGCGAGGGTGGGATGTTTGGAGAGAACAGCATCGAAACATGTATATTATCAAGGGTGAAACAGATCACCAGCCCAGGTTGGATGCATGAGACAAGTGCTCGGGCCTGGTGCACTGGGAAGACGCAGAGGGATGGGATGGAGAGGGAGGTGGGAGGGGGGATCGGGATGGGGAATACATGTAAATCCATGGCTGATTCATGTCACTGTATGGCAAAAACCACTACAATATTGTAAAGTAATTAACCTCCAACTAATAAAGATAAATGGAAAAAAAAACCCCGTATGATTATTTAAATAGATGCAGAAAAAGCCTTTGACAAAATTCAACATCCATTTATGATAAAAACCCTCCAGAAAGCAGGAATAGAAGGAACATAACTCAACATATTAAAAGCTATATATGACAAACCCACAGCAAACATTATCCTCAATGGTGAAAAATTGAAAGCATTTCCCCTAAAGTCAAGAACAAAGCAAGGGTGCCCACTCTCACCACTACTGTTCAACATAGTTTTGGAAGTTTTGGCCACAGCAATCAGGGCAGAAAAAGAAATAAAAGGAATCCAGATAGGAAAAGAAGAAGTAAAACTCTCACAGTTTGCAGAGGACATGATCCTCTACATAGAAAACCCTAAAGATTCCACCAGAAAATTACTGGAGCTAATCAATGAATATAGTAAAGTTGCAGGATATAAAATTAACATGCAGAAATCCCTTGCATTCTTATACACTAACAATGAGAAAACAGAAAGAGAAATTAAGGAAACAATACCATTCACCATTGCAACAAAAAGAATAAAATACTTAGGAGTATATCTACCTAAAGAAACAAAAGACCTATACATAGAAAACTATAAAACACTGATGAAAGAAATCAGAGAGGACACAAATAGATGGAGAAATACACCGTGTTCATGGATTTGGAGAAATCAATATAGTGAAAATGAATATACTACCCGAAGCAATCTATAGATTCAATGCACTCTCTATCAAGCTACCAACAGTATTCTTCACAAAACTAGAACAAACAATTTCCCAATTTGTATGGAAATACAAAAAACCTTGAATAGCCAAAGCAATCTTGAGAAAGAAGAATGGAACTGGAGGAATCAACCTGCCTCACTTCAGGCTCTACTACAAAGCCACAGTCATCAAGAGAGTATGGTACTGGCACAAAGACAGAAATATACATCAATGGAACAGAATAGAAAGCCAAGAGATAAATCCACGTACCTATGGACAACTTATCTTTGACAATGGAGGCAAGAATATACAATAGAAAGAAGACAACGTTTTTAACAAATGGTGCTGGGAAAACTGGTCAACCACTTGTAAAAGAATGAAACTAGAACACTTTCTAACACCATACACAAAAATAAACTCAAAATGGATTAAAGATCTAAATGTAAGACCAGAAACTATAAAACTCCTAGAGGAGAACATAGGCAAAACACTCTCCGACACGAATCACAGCAGGATCCTCTATGACCCACCTCCCAGAATATTGGAAATAAAAGCAAAAATAAACAAATGGGACCTAATGAAACTTAAAAGCTTTTGCACAACAAAGGAAACTATAAGCAAGGTGAAAAGACAGCCTTCAGAATGGGAGAAAATAATAGCAAACAAAGCAACAGACAAAGGATTAATCTCAAAAATATACAAGCAACTCCTGCAGCTCAATTCCAGAAAAATAAAAGAACCCAATCAAAAAATGGGCCAAAGAACTAAACAGACATTTCTCCAAAGAAGACATACAGATGGCTAATAGACACATGAAAAGATGTTCAACATCACTCATTATCAGAGAAATGCAAATCAAAAGCACAATGAGGTACCATTACACGCCAGTCAGGATGGCTGCTATCCAAAAGTCTACAAGCAATAAATGCTGGAGAGGGTGTGGAGAAAAGGGAACCCTCTTACACTGTTGGTGGGAATGCAAACTAGTACAGCTGCTATGGAGAACAGTGTGGAGATTCCTTATAAAACTGGAAATAGAACTGGAATATGACCCAGCAATCCCACTTCTGGGCATACACACTGAGGAAACCAGATCTGAAAAAAACACGTGTACCCCAATGTTCATTGCATCACTGTTTATAATAGCCAGGACATGGAAGCAACCTAGATGCCTATCATCAGATGAATGGATAAGAAATCCATGGTACATATACATGATGGAATATTACTCAGCCATTAAAAAGAATACATTTGAATCAGTTCTAATGAGATGGATGAAACTGGAGCCCATTATACGGAGTGAAGTAAGCCAGAAAGATAAATACCAATACAGTATACTAACGCATATATATGGAATTTAAAAAGATGGTTAACAATCACCCTATATGCAAGACAGAAAAAGAGACACAAATGTATAGAGCAGAATTTTGGACTCTGTGGGAGAAGGTGAGGGTGGGATGATCTGAGAGAATAGCATTGAAACATGAATATTATCAAGTGTGAAACAGATCGCCAGCCCAGGTTGGATGCATGAGACAAGTACTCAGGGCTGGTGCACTGGGAAGACCCAGAGGGAAGGGATGGGGAGGGAGGTGGGAGGGGGGATCAGGATGGGGAACATATATAAATCCATGGCTGATTCATGTCAATGTATGGCAAAAACCACTATAATATTGTAAAGTAACTAGCCTCCAACTAATAAAAATAAATGAAAAAAAACACAACAACAACAAAGAAGCAAATGCCTTCATTGAGTATAGCTGATGTCCATGAACTACACCTATTTGAAGTGTATAAAATAATGAACCACAGGCTCTTTTGTCCTTGCTACTCCCCCATCAAGAACTAGAGTCCATTTTCCCTACTCTTCATCTGGGATTGAATATTTATTGCACTTACCTTTCTTTGTCTCCTCATCATTTATTGAGTTTGTGCACAGATGTCTTGTAAGTTCAGATTTCTTTAGCAACTAGGGATTCCCTGGCAGTCCAGTGGTTTGGACTTGTGCTTTCAATGCAGGAGCCTGGATTCAATCTGCAGTTAGGGAACTAAAATCCTTCATGCCATGTAGCATGGCCCAAGAAAACCCCACAAAGAACTGAAAAAACAAAAAACAAAAAACAAAACAACCCACCAAATTTCTTCAGAATCTATACTTGAAGAGTAGTACTTAAGGAGCTTCACCCACAAACCCCATTCACACCTGATTTTGATGCTGAGATCCTAGTGCATCCATAATAAGGCGAGAATTTCTGGGGAGAGGCTAAAAATATTTTGTATGTAGGGGAAAGAAGTGATTTTGCAGTCAAATGGCAGATTTAGCAAAATGTGTTTCCAAAGGTGGCTACAACAATTCCTCCATCGACATGGTCTTCTGTAATGTGATCTTACTACTCCTTCAGGAAAGTCTGTTTGACTTTCTCTTGAATATAAGCTAGACCCTGTGATGCTCTTGATCAATTGAATGTAATAAAAGTGATTCTATGTGACTTCTGGGGTAGTTCATAAATAGTGTTTCAGCTTCTGCTTTTGTTTCTTGGGAGCACTGAGTTGCCCTGTAACAGGTCCAGGAACCCTATTGGAGAAGAGACAAGGAGGAGCCCTGAGCCACTTGGAGAGGGGGGCGACCCCAGAAGTCCAAGAATCCCAGTGGAGCCTTTGGATAAATCCAGTCCCAGCTGCTATCAGCCTGCAATTTCATGAGAGAACCGTGGCAGGACCATCTGAAGAATCCCCTGAAGAAGCTCAGTCAATCCATGAAACTGTAAAATACAATAAAATTGTTGCTTTTTAAGCTTATTGAATTTTGGAGTCATTTGTTATGCAACAATACATAAATAAAATAGATATTACCCACTGTAGGATGTGTCCCAATTTCAGGGATGTTAAAGTGTGAAAAATGTGCTCCCCATACACGCACACAGACACACAGACACACACACACACAAACACATCACTACTCCCAGAATGCAATTCTGTGGACCAGTAAGGACAATCTGTGTGCTAGTTAGTTACCTTGCTTTCTTATCTTCTTACTATAAATTTCTGTGATTATTTTATTCCTCTCCTTCTCTCTTCTCTTGCCTAACTTTTAGATTTTTTGCCAAATTTTTTACAGTAAAGCCGCAGTGCTCACATTTTTTTAACCTCTGCTGCCACCCTGTGGTTATTTTTCATTACTGTATGTGAAAAGAGGGCATCTTAGGGGATCTGCTAAGGTATCAGGTCAGGCACAAGTGTAGCGGAAGAACACCAAAAAAAAAAAAAAAAAAGGAAGGAAAAACTGGAAGAACACCCAAGATGGTCTCAGGATCGGAGGCATGAATCTAGTATATGCTACATATGTGCCTCCAATGTATCAGTATTTATCCTTTAAAATCTTTTCAGTATGTCTAACCTTACCTTAGTAGTTCCCCATTTCTCATCTTAGTTCAAACTAAGATGCATAATTAATCACATTAATTGTTGATTCTGCCTTGCCATGAGTGTCAATTATGGCTTTTAATGGCCTTGGGAAAAGAAATGCATAGAAAGCTGAACCTATTGATGGTAGGCTCACACATTAAAATGTCTTTGTATATTTTCTTGTTGGTCTAGAACTTGTCAGACTGGTGTGAAGCATTTTGGCTTTCTTTAAGTGGCAAAAATGAAAGTATCAATTTTAAGAAGTAGAATATATTCACAGCCCATTTTCCACAAGAAATAAGGACTATTAATCTCCTTGTCACCTATCTTTACCTCTCTCACCCCTCTTTGTGGCTTCTTACTATCTCAAATTAAATCTGATTATGCTACTAAGAAGAACCAAAGAGCCTCTTGATGAAAGTGAAAGAGGATAGTGAAAAAGTTGGTGATGAAGATTTTAGAGTAGGAACCTGAGGAGTTAGAGAGGAGATCCTTAGAGTAATGAAAATTTATCAGACTTTTAAACAATTAAAACAATTCAGGGACTTCCCTGGTGGTCTGACAGCTAAGATTCCACACTCCCAATGCAGGGGGCCTGGATTCCATCCCTGATCAGGAAACTAGATCCCACATGCTGCAACTGAGTTTGCATACTGCAACTAAAGATTCTGCATGCTGCAAGGAAGACAGAAGGTCCTGTGTGCTGCAACTAAGACCCAGCACAGCCAAATAAATAAATATTTAGAAAAAAATGGTTCATGTGGCTCCATAATGTCTAATATATGGATCTGCTCAGAGTGAAAGAGAATTTTTTCTTTTTAACTAAAAAGTTCTTGTTTTGGCCATGCCATTCAGCATGCGGGATCTTAGTTCCCTGATTAGGACAAACCCACATCATCTCGGTGGAAGCTCAGAATCCTAACCACTGGACTGCCAGGAAGTGCCCAGAAATTCTTTTTATTGGTGGACTGACCCTATCTATATTAGTGTTTCCGAACAGTTAGAAAACATTTTTCAAAGTATAAACATTCATGTACAAAATCAGAGTGGTTCTTGTATTGCTAATGAAATTGATTACATTATGATGAAACTAACTATGATTAACACTTCTAGACCAACAACATATCTCTCTGTCTATATCTATATATGTATATATCTATCTACTTACCTATCTATCTATTTACCAACATCTAATTTTTGGTATATATTTATGTTAAGATGAGGTTGGCATAATCATTGGCCAACTCCTGGGAACACTTCCTACCCTTAATCAGCAACTTTCAACTAAGCTTCTAGGTTATCGAGCCTGTTTGTGGAAAAGCGTGTCTAGAACTCACATAGAACTCACATTCGACACCTGAGTAAACATGTGCCTTGGGGAAGTTTCTTCATTTATAAGATAGAAATAATAAAACCTATCTCCCTAGAATTGTTATGGAGACTGAGTGTCTACCTGAAGCAGACAGAAATACTCATATTCCCATTTTAGCACAAACAAATCCATATTCCCTGAAATGCTCATATTTCCCCCACCCACCATGCTTCTGACACTCCAGATTCCAGGGAAGACTGCAATGAGGAAAGAGACTTTATAATATTACCTAATGGAACCGGAAGAATGTGCTTTTCAAGGAGGCTTCCCTTACGATCACTTTTTTCGTATCAGGTACCTCCCAGGTGAAGAGACCCAAGTAAGAGTAATGTCCACCTGCATGTGTCTAGCAAGGCTGCAGGGCTCTTACCTGTCCCACGTAAATCAGGACATTGTTGTTGCTCACTTCTATCCTGCTCACGTGGTGCGAGTTATCAAGCTGAGGCAAATGAGAGAAATCACCAGTGTTACTGAATAAATGAAGCCCTTGGGGTACTGGGGGCTTCCCTGATAGCTCAGTTGGTAAAGAATCTGTCTGCAATGCAGGAGACCCCAGTTCAATTCCTGGGTCTGGAAGATCTGCTGGAGAAGGGATAGGTTACCCATTCCAGTATTCTTGACTTCCCTTGTGGCTCAACTAATAGACTCTGCGGACTCTGCCTGCCATGGGGGAGACCTGGGTTCGATCCCTAAGTTGGGAAGATTCCCTGGAGAAGGGAAAGGTTACCCACTCCAGTATTCTGGCCTGGAGAATTCCATGGACTTATAGAGTCAGACACAACTGAGCGACTTTCACTTTGGGGTACTAAGAGACAAGCAGATTGTGTGAAGTCTATACAAAGAAGCTGAGATTAAATTCCTTGAGATGGGATTTGCAGATACTTATCCAGTAGAATGGAAACATATATGGAAAATTGTGACTACCAATACATCAGAAGCAAGACTGAGTCTTTATGACTCAGGAATAGATACCCTTGGCTTTGGTTTGAAGGTAAGGGAGAAGTATTCTCAAATTGGATAGCTGTTCATCTGAGATTATTTATGAAGGTGTCTTTTTCTTTCTAAAGTTGCAACTAATAATAATAGTTTACATTTATTCAAACATAGCTCTGAGCATTCATCGTGGCTTTATCTTGTTCAGTTCTCCTCACAACTCTATGAGACAGACACTGTTATCCCCATTTTACAGAAGAAAAGACTGAGGCATAGCAAAGTGAAGTGTCGTGTCTGAAGTCACACAGTAAATAATCAAGCCAGGACTTGAGCAGGAAGTCTGGCCCCAGAGCTTGTGTTCTTATCTGCTAGGGTGCTCTGCTGTCTGCATGAAAAATTTACTCCTGGGTGTGGAGCTGAAGGTATCTTTATTTATTCTAACACTGATCTCAGCTTTTTCTGAATTCCCACAGTATTTAAAAACTATACCAATCATTTGGTACTTAATTACATCTTGCCCTGAAATATTGATGGTGCCAGTTACCCATTTCTAAATATTCTTAAGTAGAATGTAGGCCCAATTAATTCAGACATCTTTCATATATTTCTTGTGTTGGTACCAAATCAATTCAATGTGTTTAATTAGGACAAATGCTGCTTTGATACATACAGGGCAACATTATGAGGATGCTGTGATCCTAAGCTGGCAATACAGAAATTTCAAATACCTAGCGTCTGCTTACCTTTTTCACTATTGGCTTCAGGGGAATGAAACCAGTTATCCCCTTTACATCAACAATTACCATGTTGGAAACCGGACAGCTCCCTGTGTGGCTACAGACGTCAGAAAGGGAAGAAACAGGCCTCATTATATTTGAATCTTGTCCTTCTTCAAGGTCCAACATAAGCCCTGGCATCTTTTTGTTTTTTAAATTTATTTATTTTTGGCTGTACTGGGTCTTCGTTGCTGCTCAGGCTTTTTTCTAGTTGTGGTGAGCAGGGACTGCTCTCTAATTGTGGTACATGAGCTTCTCATTGTTGGGCAGCACAGGCCCTATGGCCCATGTGCTTAGTAGTTGTGGCTCCTTGACTTTAGAGCACAGGCTTCAATAGTTGCAGTGCATGGGCTTAGTGGAATATGGGATCTTCCTGGATTAGGGATCGAACCCATGTCTCCTGCATTGGCAGATGGATTTGTTACCACTGAGCCACCAGGGAAGGCCAAGCCCTGGCATCTTTAAGCAGTTTTTCTAACGACTGCCTTGTCCTCTCAGTGATCTTTCCATACCTAGAAATATATAGACTTCATAGTCAATGTGGAGGAGGGCATGGCAACCCACTCCAGTATTATTGCCTGGAGAATCCCATGGACAGAGGAGCCTGGTAGGCTAGAGTCCATGGCGTAGCAAAGAGTTGGACACTACTGAAGTGACTGAGAAGCATGCACATGGTCAATATGAGTAGTTCTGAAAGGTGACCGTATCAGCAGCAGAGTTCATCAAAAAAGTAGAGGGCTAAGCACAACTCCAGAAATACTGAGTTCAATTTTGGAGGGTAGGACCAATATGTATTTTTAAACAAATTCTACAAAGGAAAATAACCAGGTTTTAGAATCTCTATTATAGGCTACTTCTTTGTAACTTACACATTTAGGATTAATATCCTTTTTTCCTTATATAAAGTTATTTCACAACTAGATTATAACATTCCTTTAGGTCAGAGACCCAGTTTGTATTTATATTCACTGTAGTTACTTGACTGTGTTTTTTATTTTTGCTAAATTAACATATCTTGCTTTCATGAAATACATTTAATTTGCCTATTGATGATAAACCAAATTGCAAATATTTTTTCTTTTCATCTGAGACCCACAAGATTTGTCATTATAATCAGTCACTTGTTCTATTCCAAGTAAAGCTTTTGAAGAGTGTTCTTGAATCGTGAATTCTTTCTTTCTAGAAATATGAAATTTTAAAAGACTAGAAAGTCTTTCCTTTAGAGATAAAGAAGAAAGATCCCATGTTAAAGTATTATTAGAAGGAATTATTTATTCTTCAATAATAGTGGTGGGTAGTGAAAGAATCCTGGAGGCAGACAAACTGAACTCATGATGCTACAAATTCTTCATTTTCCATGTTGGTTAAGACATTATTTTTTTCATTGCCAAGACAAAAATTCAGTAAAGAGGATAACTTTAGTTCTTCTTGACTGTACATACTCAAAAGTCCTGTGCGTGCTTAGTTGCTCAGTCATGTCTGTCTCTGCGATCCCATGGACTGTAGCCCACCAGGCTCCTCTGCCCAAGGGGATTCTCCAGGCAAGAATATTGGAGTGGTTGCCATGCCCTTCTCCTCAAGAGTCCTAGGTAGCTAATATTTTCAGAACTAGAAAACAGAAACAGGTATTCTTGCCTAACTTCCAGTGACATTTGGAAGCTTTTGTGGGCTTTGTGTCTATCACAAGTTTGAGGTATGTTTGTACACGTAGACTGAAGGCAGATTTCTTCTTCTCCAAGAAAACATTGTACTTCAGAGCTGTCTGTGAAACGTGATGAACGAAAATAGTTTCCAGTCCACAGGATCCTTCAGTCTTGTCATAATTTCATCTCTCCTGATTTGTGCTTTTACTCCCCAGGTAGGAATATTAATCAACAGTATCCATTTTCAGATGGAGGGATTACAGCTGAATCTCTCAGTCTCTCCTCAAGAACCTTACCTGAATGGACACACATCCTTCCCTGACACGTCTACCTTGTACTCCCCAGGGCTGCCTGGTAACCAGACCTGCTGTAGTAATAGGAGGTTGCTGTTGTCCACTTGGAATTTTGTGGAAAATGTCCCTGAGGACCGGATGGTCATGTGTGCAGCCTTCTCAGTCCTGGCAAAGGTGGCCGCTCTGTATCTAGAACAGAGTGTATCTTAACCACTTCACCTAGAACAAAGTTTGGAGAGTCACCACTGTGTCCTGAAAGAGATATGTGAGAAAGTCAACCTTTGGGGCCTTGAATTCTCCCCAAATTCCCATTTTTAGTATTACCAAGGTGCCATGGAGTTTTCTCCCTCATTATTTGAACTCTGGTATCTTAGTTCCAAGACTGATTTCAATTTTTGATATCTCTTGGGATCCAAATTTTACATAACTTCTGTATACAGTTTGCACTAGAGCCAGTGAGTTCTCTCATAGCAAGTAGGAGATTCATACATGAAACAGGCTCACTGCCTGGCACTTGCTATTCCTGTTTCTCTGCCTCTGACACACACCGTCTTTTCCACAAAACTACAGCCTTGCTTCTCTCATCACCAAACTTCTTTTGAGGTGCCTTTGAGAGATACCAGGGCAATCAACACAGTTAGTTGTCTCTGATCTGCACACAGTTCAGATAAAAGGAAAATTTTTTCAATTCTTGTCTTTCCCACAGTTTATTTCTCTATTGATACCATTCTAATAGAATACACTTCATGCCCCAGGAGGTCTTTTAGAACTCCTTCTTATTTATTATTAAAAATGAGTCTTGATACTATCTTTTGGACAATGGAACTGAAAAAAAGAGAAAACAAACATGTAAAAGGTGTTTTAATGTCATAGGAAGATTATCCATTTCAGAGGGAAAAAGAGAATGAAGTGAGTTACAAACCAGGTTGGCACAAGTCATTAAGATTTGGCTTCTTTGTATTTTATTTCTCTTTTAGAACAGTCTACCATTTCTCTAAACTTCTCTGAAGAGAAGTTCTGTAATGTATAATCAGAATATTGAGAATGGAAATTGCAAGGTATTATGTTAGACATGTTTTTTAAAAATAATATTTTGTAGGGCTGGATGTAGCCGTCGGACTAAAGTTAATGGTTTATAGTCTTGATTGATCCCAAATGTAGAGAATGGAGTTGCTATTACTTTTAAGAAAATCCAAGGAAGATCTGTGGCGTAATAAGAGATGCTTATCTCTGCCCCAAGATCTCCATACAAGAACTTCTAGGACCCTTGAAGTCTCTGGAGTGAAAAGAGTCTTTTTGTATGCTAAAAAGGTGACTAGCTGGAGGGGTATGGTTGCCAGAGGAACTAGTCACATGATTAGAGGATTGGAACTTTTAGGCTCAACCTCCCCTCCTACTACCCACCCCTAGAGAGTGGAGAGAGGCTCAGGGTTGAGTTAATCACCAGTGGTTAATGATTTAAATCAGCCATGCGTCTGTAATGGGCTTCCAGAGGATCCCATGGACAGAGGACCCTGGCAAGTTACCGTCCAGAGCTTAGCAAAGAGTCAGACGCGACTGAAGCAACTTAGCACGCAAGCCCGCGTGATGGGACTGCTACAAAAATCCTAAAGAAAGGGATTCAGAGAACTTCCAGGTTGGTGACCACCGGGAGGTGCGGGGGTGGGGGTTGGGGGGTAGGGTAGTATGCCAGGGGAGGGTTTGTAAGCACTGCACCCTTCGTACAAGCCCCACCCTGGTCATCTCCTACGTTTGGATGTTCCTGCTTGCTTTCCTGAGTTCTGTGAGCCATGCCAGCAAATTATCAAGGAGGGGGTCGTGGGAACCCCTAAAGCATGGCTGAAGTACCAGAGGCCTGGACTAGCGACTGGCATCGGAAGTAAGGGGCAGTTTTGTGGGGCGGAGCCATTAACCTGTGAGGTGTGTGCTTCTCCAGGTGGTCACTGCCGGAAGTGTTGAGGGAGAGGAAGACGATCTTCCCTTTAGGATATAATATTTGGAAGTAAAATTGGGAGAGTGTCAAGAAAGGAGGAAAAGAGATGGCAGCTAGTGCACTGAGAACAGAAAGACTTGGGGGAGCCCCTCTTGTTCGTCCATCACGTTTTAGGCCATCCACCCCATGGTTCAGTTCAGGGGTCGGCTTCTGGGATTCTAGGCGTACCAGAATTTCTGTCATTGTCCATAAACTAAGGTTTTGGTTTCTGATCGTGTGGTACAAAGTCAGCTTTAAAGAGAACTCTAGTTCGCTAGTACATGGATTAAGACGTCAGAGATTATTATGGGAACTGTTTTAGACTCTTCTCCTTATTTCCTGCAGACCCAAAATCATAACAGATATCCTCTCCCTCATTTCCCTTCCTCGGTCCCTTTTGCTTCCTCTCGTCGCCAGGCGTCTATCTCTTGTTCAAGCCTCCGTGCTGCACCGTAACCCAAAGGGGTTACGGATCTGGGTGCAGGAGAAGCCCCCCCGCCCCCCGACCCCCCGGGAATTGTGCTGCTTTGAGATCCACTTCACGATGCCCATGGCGGAGGTGAGGTCCTCGAGGTCCGGGCAGGCTGGACCGTGAGGTAAATGAGGAGCGCTTGGCGGTCATCTGCACCTCCACAGACGGAGCCCGGGGTCAGTAAACACCCTCGGCGGGCGCCCTGGGTTTCTGAGGTCGCATCCAGTGAACCCCATTGCTTAAGGATAAGAATAGGGAAAAAACGAAAGCGACTGGTATTTAATGTAGGACAATGTGTTTATGTTTAGAAATAGATAAATATAGCAAAATCTGAAGTTTTTTTTTTTATTACAGTCTTGCTATCCCTGGGATTGTTATTTATAAATAAAAGACTGAAGTTGCAATGGTCTAGTGTGGTCCAGGGGAACATTGTAGACAGGAATTTATATGAAGTGAACGACTTTCTCAAGCGTTGTTCCTGTAGAGTTGGGGTGAAAAAAGGCCGAACACGATTTCCTTACTGGTTGGTTCCCTCGCTTGCAGTCTAAAATGATTTGGTCATGGTTTAGGCTTTTTTTTTTTTTTTTTTTAATGAGATATAAAACCTTCCAATTTATTTCAGAGAGTTGTACTGGAAACAGTTACGTGGAAGGTGTTACTGTGGATGACTTTGTCTTTGCTACAGCGCTTCCACCCACCCTGATATACATTTGTGTAAAGAAATGTGGTAGGAAATGGCAACCCGCTCCAGTATTCTTGCCTGGAAAATTCCATAGACAAAGGGGCCTGGCAGGTTAGAGTCCATAGGGGTCACAAATAGTTGGACATGACTGAGCACAGCATACCAAAAAGAAAAGTATAAATGTTAACTATGTTTGTATTTATAAATAAATTAAGATCGGAACTCCCCCCTCCCCTGCCCTAACTCACTCTGTGTTATTATATTTATCTATCTTGTTCTCTCTGTTACAGAAAATTGCAGGGAAGGTTTGGGTATAAAAGGAACATTAATCCTTTAATGAGTTGTTGTTGTTCATTTGGTCAGTGGTGTCCACTTTGTGGTGTCTGACTCTTTGTGACCCCATGGACTGCAGCCCTCCAGGCTTCCCTGTCCTTCACTATCTCCCGGAGTTTGCTCAAACTCATGTCCATTGAGTTGATGATGCCAACTTAATGAGTTAGTCTACATCAAAATGTCTGCATTTGTGGGAGGTTGTTTTCAGGAATTCTGCATTCTTCCCCTTTTCTTTCTACCCACTGGAAGGGGGTGGGGAGAACAGCTTGATGAGTGCTTTCATCTTCTTTTATAACTCTCTCATCAAGTGATTTCAGTATCTCTGTCCTTTTGGCCTGGTCACTGGGCAGGGCAAAAGCATAGGCCAGCAGTGCCCTGGTGTAGAAGTGGCTGCCTTGGGCCTCTTCTGGTGTTCTCCTCCAGGCTGACTCCAGGCAGCCCAGGGCCTTGTTGACAACAGGGTGTTGTAAAAGGAGAGTGGTAGTCTTCTGAGTTTTGTGTAGAGGGGTCCTGGCACATCTGTGTGTACCAGTGATTCTCAAATAAAAAACTTAGATCAAATGGATCTGTCTATCTATCCACTGACCATATTTTTAGAAATCACTCTTTTTTTTTTTTTTTTTTGATTGTCAAAAACACACAACATAATAGAAATCACTCTTTAAAAAATTACTTTCTAACTAAAATGAATTGATATGGGCCAGGCTAGAAGCCGTGTGTTTTAGGATTGGCTTTGGCACATAGTCTGGGTCTCTACTGGACAAGTGAATCCTTCTTGATGAATTAGTTGGTGTCTCTATCATTTTGGCAGATGTCTCAGCATTGCACAGGTGGAGAGCTGTCACTGGGCTTTGAGAGGAGTGTCATTGGAACTGCAGGGCAGTGGTTTCATGGCAGTCCGGGAGGCTGAGGAGGTGATGGGTACCTATGGTGACCAGGCATCTCCAGAAGGGCAATGGTGATGTTGGCAGAGAGGGTCAATTCATCATCCACCCCACCCTTCTGGTACAAGGATCAGACAGAGATTATTTCCACTTAAGAAAACCCTTTAGAGATGTCTCCTCTCCTCGTGGTCAGTCCTTTCTTTTGCATAGTTCCTGGGAAGTTCTTATCTACATCTCTTCCACGAGCACAAAGTGTGACTCTAAACTGAGATTCCATTCCTTTTAACTCAGGGGTACGTGGGTTCACTCTCTCTCCCTAGTATGTTAGTCGCTCAGTCATGTCTGACTCTTCATGACCCCCTGGAAGGTAACCTGCTAGGCTCCTCTGTCCATGGAATTCTCCAGGCAGGAATATTGGAGTGGGTTGCCATACCGTTCTCCAGGGGATCGAACCCAGGTCTCCTGCATTGCAGGCAGATTCTTTACCGTCTGAACCACCAGGGAAGCCCTTCCTTCCTAAGCGCTTCCTGTGCTTTCCAGTCCTTTCCTTTAGGAATTCCTTTGTGCCTTCTTCTTATGTGCCTTCACCCTTGGACAGACTGCCACAGACCAGTGAAATCAGGAGCTTCAGACAAGCTGACAAAAGTCATCCCCTTGATGGCACTGTTGAGCGGTGACCCGGAACTCCTGAAGCAGCTGTTGTTCTGCTTCTCTGAGAGCCAGGTGAGGGCTTTGGTAATGTGGGGGGCATCGATGAAAGTGAAGGCTCGTGCCTGGAGGAAGAAGGTCTTGAGAACAAAAGCTGTGAGCCTGGGGGGAAGGAAGAGTGGGCTGGTGAGCACCTTTGATGCACAGGCTTCCTGGGTCCCCTCCAGACTCAGCCATCAGTATGCAGGGTTCCGAGTGTTTTGAGTTGGTGATTCTCTAGTTGTTCCTCCAGGACTAAATGGTTTTAAGGGGTTCTTACTTCCTTGTCCACTTTCTCATTGCTTCAAGGATGCAGGCTTCATGTTCCTTATTTAGGTGGTTGACTCAGACATTTGTACTCAGGCTAGGTTTTCTCCCTTTCTCTGTTTTTCTACTGCGGAGGAGGCAAACCTTCTCTTTGGCAGCCCCCGCTGTATGGACTAACTTCTTGGTGATGTCTATTATTTCAAAAAATGAAATACCTTCCCCCTGAGCCTCCTTCCCTCTCTTTCCACCAACCTCATTTTCATTAATTACTTCTTGTTTGCCTGTGTGTTTTGTCTCAGAGGGGTGGTGCTTTTTGATACAGGGTGCAGAATGGCAGCCGCTTTTCGAGTTTCAGTTGCTAGCATCACTGGAAACTGAAAACTAACTTAAGGTGGCCAGTTTTTTTTTTTCACTTATCATGGTCTTAGACATGAGAAAGAACATCTTGCTTACTGTGTTGAATCAAAAATGCATTTTGGAGTCAGGACAGGTAAACCTTGAGATGAGTCTCAACTCTGCCACTTATTATCTGTTCTGCCAAGAAACATTTACCTAACAACACTGGATATAAATTTCTATCTTCTGGATGAATCTAGAGCTTGTCACACCAAGTGAAGTAAGTCAGAAAGTGACAAACAAATATCGTATATTAACCCATATATGTGGAATCTAGAAAAATAGTACTGATGAACCTATTTACAGGAAAGGAATGAAGACAGAGATACAGAGAATGGAAAGGGGACACAGAAGGGGAAGGGGAGGGTGGGATAAACTGGGAGATTAGGATTGACATATTTACACTGTGGTGGTTTAATCACTAAGTCATGTCTGACTCTTTCGACCCCATGGACTGTAACCTGCTAGACTGCTCTGTTCATGGGATTCTCCAGGCAAGAATACTGGAGTGGGTTGCCATTTCCTTCTCCAAGGGATTTTCCAGACCCAGGAATCGAACCCAGGTCTCCTGCATTGCAGGCAAATTCTTTACTGACTGAGCTACCAGGGAAGGCCATATATACACTACCACGTGTAAAAGAGATGGCTAGTGGGAAGCCACTGTATAGCACAGGGAGCTCAGCTCGGTGCTCTGCAACGACCTACAGGGGCGGGATGAGGGGTGGGTGGGAGGGAGACCCAAGAGGGAGGGGATATATGTGTACATACAGCTGATTCATATTGTTGTACAGGAGAAATCAACACAACATTGTAAAGCAATTGGACTCCAATTAAAAAATTCCTACCTTTATAAATGGAAGTTCATATTATCCAAGTTGTAGGGTTTCCATGAGGAGTAAAGGTGGCTATGCTTGCACAAAGTCTGTCCTGTAGGACCTTTTCTTACCAAGTGTTGCCTTCCTTCTTGCCACCTTGGTCCCCAAAGGCACTATAGGAGCCATCACTGTGTTTGTAGTTCAGCTGCCTCTGATAACCTGGATGGAAGGTTTCAGGTGGCCTGTGATGTAGCAGTGGGACATTGGAAAAAGAGGATTCCTAAATGGGCAAGCTGATGCCGGAGAAGCCAGCGGCCCCTGATGTGCCCTGGCCTCTCAGACACAAAGGACCCACCAATAGCATTGCTCTTCATGCCTGTGGATGTCACACTTATTTGTGGAGAGAACACCTACAATGATAAAGTGCAGTTTCTGTGCTATACTCAGCAGCATTGAGATAGCTGACGGCCTGGGATCTGACCTCCTGTGTCAGTTGCTGGGTTTCATTCAGATATTTTAGTACATAGATATTAGGAGCAAGCAGGACCATGTTCTGTTTGCCACAGCCATAGGGCATCTGAGGAGGTTTTTGTGTATTTTTTATGGCAGAACCTAGGATGTCATTTGGAAGTGAAAGATGAGGTGTTGGAACACAGAATGATAACCTGAATGGAGGATCAGAGATGCTGGAACCCAAGTAGAAACTGAGGACAAAAACAGAAATATGAGAAAGAAGTTGAAAAGCTGAAGTGTAGTTAAAACTATATTTGGAAAAAAAGTAGAGGGGAATGGCAGTGGTTGTTATCTCAGGTTCTCCAGGGGCCAAGTGACTCACCCAAAACAGAGAAAGAGGCTCTGGCCGATTCTTTCACTACCTTTGGTGGGAGCTTCAGGGACAACTTTTCAGACACCCCGACATCTAGATATACAAACGGATCACATGCAAATAGGATTGTGTATGATGTGTACTTTTCTGAAAAGCTCTTGGATAAGTGGTTTGGGGAATGCATCTTATACTTGAACTTGTTACTTCCTCAGAAAATGTTTGTCGTTCACTTGTGTCCAACTCTTTGCGACTCCATGGACTGTAGCCCAACAGTCTCCTCTGTCCGTGGAATTCTCCAAGTGAGAATACTGGAGTGGGTTGCCATTTCCTTCTGCAGGAAAAACAATTATACTGCAATAAAAATTAATTTAAAAATACTTGTTTTACCTGAAGACTACAGGTAGCCAATATTGTTACCATTCTCTGGACTCTGTAGAGCTGTCAAGCAACTCAGGCTTACTCATCTCAACTAAAAGCAGTTTGTCAACGGTGTCTTTCCTCCCAATTTCAGGAACTGTAGCCACCTGAGTACCACAGAGCTCCGAGGAGTGCACTATTTCTTCACTCACTGAGAAATTCACATTCCCTGAAAGAAAGAGTGTGTTGATCTGAGCTTAGAGGTCCCAGGGACCTCTGCACATCATGTCCAATCTAGTGTTCTTGAAATCCCCAGAAAACAGTGTCCTAAGTTTTGTGAGCAATTCAAAAGCTTTTGTTGTTGTTCAGTTGCTCAATTGTGTCCAATTCCTTGTGACCCCATGGACTGCAGCACTCCAGGCTTCCCTGTCCTTCACTATATCACAGAGCTTTCTCAAACTAATGTCCATTGAGTCAGTGATGCCATCCAACCATCTCGTCCTCTGTCGTCACTTTCTCCTCCTGCCTTCTATCTTTCCCAGCATCAGAGTCTTTTCCAAAGATAAAAGCTTGCCCCTGATTTTAAGGAGCTGGCAAGTTCAGGGGTGTGTACAGCATCCACTGAAGTCTTTGGCTTGTGGGGTCCAAAGAGTCAAACCCACTTTGAGGAACCTTCTTATTTTCACCATCTTTGAGTGGAGCGGTCTCTTCAGAGAACTCTCACTCACCTAGAGATTTGGCAGTAACCAACCAGGATACCAATTGCCTCCCGTCTGCTCAGAGGCAGGAGGAATATTGGTCTTTCTCCACAGGACAGCCGTGAAGTCAGGAGAGGCTTCCAGCTGCACAGCCACCTGTAGCCCCTAGGGGGCAAAGCGACACCAGAGAGAGATGTTTAGAAAGGTAATAAGATGACACATGGGATGGGCAAGGGAGAGAGCCTGGAGTGAATCTGAGGTGTTAAAAAGAGACAGATGGACTTCAAAGAGTAGCATTGACATAAACAGACTGCATGTATAAGATGAATTAAAAGCTTTGCCTACAAAGGTCTGTATAGTCAAAGCTATGGTTTTTCCAGTAGTCATGTACGGATGTGACAGTTGGACCATAAAGAAGGCTTGGCACCAAAGGATTGATGCTTTTGAATTGTGATGCTGGAGAAGACTCTTGAGAGTCCCCTGGACTGCAAAGAGATCAGACCAGTCAATCCTAGAGTAAATTAATCCTGAATATTTTACTGGAAGGACTGATGCTGAAGCTGAAGCTCCAATACTTCGGCTACCTGATGCGAAGAGCCTACTCATTTGAAAAGACCGTGATGCTAGGAAAGATTGAAGGCAGGAGGAGAAGAGGATGACAGAGAATGATATGGTTGGATGGCCTCCCCCACTCAATGGATATGATTTTGAGCAAACTCTGGGGTGTGGTGAAGGACAGGGAAGCCTGGTGGGCTGCAGTCCATGGGGTCACAAAGAGTCAGACACAATTGAGCGACTCAACGACTAAATGGGAAGCTGCTGCATAGCACAGGGAGTTCATCTCAGTGCTCTGTGTTGGCCTAGAGGGGTGGGATTGTGGGTGGGATGGGGTGGAGGCTCAAGAGGAGGGGATATATATGAACATAGAACTGACCGAGGGCAGGAGGAGAAGGGGGCGACAGAGGATGAGATGGTTGGATGACATCACCGGCTCAGTGGACATGACTTCACTGACTCTCCAGGAGATAGTGAAGGACAGGGAAGCCTGGTGTGCTGCAGTCCATGGGGTTGCAAAGAGTCAGACACGACTTAGCAACTGAACAACAACATATTTACATTAAAAGTTTGTATCAACTTCATATAGAACATATATATTTGTAAATATGTTTAATATAATATGTATTATGTTTATTAATTTTTTGTACCAGTAATGGAGGAACAAGGAAAGTGAAAATAACATGTTGTCCTGAGGAAATTTAGGTACTGACTTTGACTCGTGAGAATTCTCCCAGCTAAATTTGTAGCGAGAGTCCATTTGGAGCTCCCTCTTTCAATTTTTTCCTTCCTTCATTTTAAAAAAAATACACACACTCATCTGCTTATTCAATTAAAAACATTTATGCAGTAAACTTTATGCATATAAGCACTTCTATGATATAAGTGCCTCCTATCCTTAATATGGTTTTGGTTGCAGGACATAAACGACGCCAGAAAGAAGAATTACATTACATATGGTTAAATGCAATGTGTGTTAGAAGAAAGGTACAAAGTAAGTCATAGGAATTTAGAGGAAGACTTAGAAAATCCAAATAATGGGATTGAACAGTGCTGACTCATGTCATTTTTGGACCCTCGGTCTAGGTAATAATAAAATATTTTTTGTAAGCTTGAGAAATGAAAGAAGATCTAGAGTGTGTAAGATATAGTTTCACAGACAATGTTTTATATATTTTTGTAAAAAAATTCTACTTATGCCCCTTAGGACCCTAGGACCAGATTATTAGTGATGTGGTAATATATGTAATTATATTTATGTATATATGTAATCCTATCACTTCATGACAAATAGATGGGGAAACAGTGGAAACAGTGGCTGACTTTATTTTTCTGGGCTCCAAAATCACTGCAGATGGTGATTGCAGCCATGAAATTAAAAGACACTCTTTGGAAGGAAAGTTAATATCAACCCAGACAGCATATTGAAAAGCAGAGACATTAGTTTGTCAACAAAAGTCCGCCTGGTCAAGGCTATGGTTTTTCCAGTGGTCATGTATGGATGTGAGAGTTGGACTATAAAGAAAGCTGAGTGCCGAAGAATTGATGCTTTTGAACTGTGGTGTTGGAGAAGACTCTTGAGAGAGTCCCTGGGACTGCAAGGAGATCCAACTAGTCCATCCTAAAGGAAATCAGTCCTGAATATTCATTGGAAGGACTGATGCTGAAGCTGAAATTCCAATACTTTGGCCACCTGATGTGAAGAGTTAACTCATTGAAAAGACCCTGATGCTGGGAAAGATTGAGGGCAGGAGGAGAAGGGGACGACAGAGGATGAGATGGTTGCATGGCATCACCGAATCAATGGACATGGGTTTGGGTGGACTCTGGGAGTTGGTGATGGACGCCTGGCGTGCTGCGGTTCATGGGGTCACAAAGAGTGGGACACGAATGAGCGACTGAACTGAACTGAATATATGTAATTGGAGTCACGGTTTACTTCAGTGATCTGTAAGAGATGTTATGGGCAAAAAGCAATTTAAATTCATGCTTAATTTGGGAATGTCCTTACCTGAATGTACTTGGGAAGTTAGTTTAACACAGTGGTCTTGAGTGTCAAGGCTTCTCTCCGGATCACAAGAGTAGGGCATCGTGACCCCCAAGAAGAAGTGCTGGAAGGCTTGGAGAGAGGCAGTCGAGAGAGACACCAAGTCCAGTGTCACTGGGCAGACACAGGACCCCTGCCTTCCACTCAGTGATGGTATCAGGGACTGTTACTCACTCCTACTTCAGTTACACCCAAGGAGCTGCAGAGGACAGCCATGTGATGAACAAAAAGCAAGCAAGTGAGCTGGTTATTTCTAAGATGGTAACTGGGCTTCCCAGGTGGCCAAGTGATAAAGAATCCAATTGAGTGACTGAGCATTCATGCACAAGATGGTAACTGATGAGTGTGACCCAATATCATACGTTTGAGTCCTCTTAAAAGAGTTAGGGGCTTCCCAGGTGGCTTAGCTGGCAAAGAATCCTCCTGCAAGTGGAAGATCTGGGTTTGATCCCTGAGTTGGGATGATCCCCTGGAGAAGGGAAAGGCTACCCACTCCAGTATTCTGGCCTGGAGAACCCCATGGACTGTATAGTCCATGGGGTCTCAAAGAGTCAGACATGACTGAGCAATTTCATTTTCACTTTCAAAAGAATTATAGAAATTAACAGTATAATCAAGGCCCAAGATGGAAAAATAAAAGGCATTTCAGTGATTCAACTTCCCCCAACATGGTCATGCCTCCCACAAGTCTGTACAACCATTAGAAATCTGACTATAGGGATAGTCTCCCTTGTTGGTCCAGTGTTAAGACTTTGAGCTCCCAATGCAGGGGCCCCAGGTTTGATCCCTGGTTAGGGAACTAGATCTTGTATGCCACAACTAAGACCTGGGGCAGCCAAATTTTAAAAAAAAACATGTGACTATAGACTTGAAATTGTCATTGAGCTTCCCTCTCTAAAATACTATGTGACAACTTTATAATTCTAAAAGTGGTTTATTCCCCTTGCTTATTGGATTGCTTCAGGTTTGCTGTTCAATATGGCATCCGTGCTTGGTGTTAAACATTAGAAAACTTGCTTATAATTGGCTTCCCTGATAGCTCCTTTGGTAAAGAATCTGCCTGCAATGCAGGAGACCCTAGTTCGATTCCTGGGTCAAGAAGATCTTCTGGAGAAGGGATTTGCCACCCACTCCTGTATTCCTGGGTTTCCCTTGTGGCTCAGCTGATAAAGACTGCCTGCAATGCGGGAGACCTGGCTTCAATCCCTGGGTTGGGAAGATATCCTAGAGAAGAGAAAGGCTACGCACTCCAGTATTCTGGCCTGGAGAATTCCATAATTAGTCACCTCTTTTATTTTCTAGACGTGCCAGGAATACATACATATCTACAATTGATGAACTGGTATAGTTAGACCAGAGTTTTGTAAATTAGCCTAGTCCTGTTTTGAAATGACAGATAATTAGAGAAATGGTTGGAAATAATGAAGTCATGTTTTTACATCCAAAGCAAATGTGGTTGAGTGGAAGTTACTTTATTACCACCAAGTCCCAGATCTAGGCTTCAGGGAAATAGCTTCTCACGGTCTTAGTGATTGGCTTTGAATGGATCTCCCCCATTACCACAGTATCTTCCTCAGTGGCAAGGGCCACTTTGAATATTACAGTGGGAAGAAGAATATGCTGCTTTGAAAAAGTTATTTCCATACAATGTGACATATATGAATAATGCAGCTAAATATCTAGTTCTTCTGCTAAAATTAAAATGTTAAAACAGTTGCACTGGAAACCATGTTCAGTCACTCATTTTCTGAATGGATAGAATCTTTGTCAAAAGTAGAAATGACTGGACTTCTCTGGTGGCACAGTGGATAGGAATCCGCCTGCCAGTGCAGGGGACATGGGTTCTGAGATCCCTGGTTTGGGAAGATTCCACATGCGAAGGGGCAACTGAGCCTGTGGGCCACAACTCCTAAGCCCGAGTACTGTAATTACTGAATCCCGTGTGCCTAGAACCTGTGGCCTGCAATGAGAGAAGCTACCACAATGAAAAGTAGCCCCCACCCACTGCAATCCAGTTCAGCCAAAAACTTTTTTAAAAAGTAGAAATGACAAAATCCTGGAGAAAGTATAACCTAGTGTAGGAGAGACTGGAAGGAAAGTGAAAGTCACTCAGTTATTTGGGACCCCATGGGCTGTCCGGTCCATGGAATTCTCCAGGCCAGGATTCTGGAGTGAGTAGCCATTCCCTTCTCCAGGGGATCTTAACAACCCACGGATCAAACCCAGGTCTCTTGCATTGCAGGTGGATTCTTTACTGGCTGAGCCACCAGAGAATGGTGTATATTTTGGAGGTGAGGGTAGTTGGGGAGGGCTTCCAAAAACAGTAGAACTTTCACATTAGACAGAAGCAGGAAGCCTAAGCTGCCCTTTAGGCAAGATATCTCCAGCTGTAAGAAGAGTCATCTCAGTAATGAATGGCAAGAGCTGAACAATGCCAACGTTATTAGTAGAGAGATTCTTGCAGTGTTTTTCTTTCTATAGATCCATGAAAGCAAACTTAATGTTTTGACTTACCTGTTTTTAATTTGTGAAAAAAGGCAAGAAATGGAACAGTATAAACTTCTAAACTAGAAAGGGATGAAAGGGAACATTCTCTATCCAGTATGTGTATGTATATTTTTGATGGGGCAAAGGAAAATCAGGACACAAGAATCATAGCATTTGCTTGGAGTTGAAGTGGCAGGAGCTAAAAATCTTACAACTAGTAGCCGAGGTTCTTTGGTCTGCATTTTCTTTGAACAGGAATACAAACAGATTCAGAATTAAGGCTTGTAACAAAGTGTTCCCTTCTTAGGTGGACTTATTTTCTGTCAAAGAACTGATAAATGAGGAGACTGTATAGGAATTGTTTATCCTTCCCTCATGGATTTTTTTTCTGCATTTATACAGTTTCATTTTCTGGGTTTTTCTCTGCCATGGCCACTGACTTCTTAGCTTGGCCTCTGACTTTCTTTCCTCATTCCTCAGAGTTTTCTAGGGTTTCAGTTCTCTATTCAGGATCTGCCAGTCTGTATGACCAGTTTATCTAGCAGGTACAGTAGGGCTTCCCTGGTGACTCAATGGTAAAGAATCTGCATGCCAATGCAGGAGACTCGGGTTCGATCCCTGGGTTGTAAACAAATTGGATACAATTTAATGACTAAACAACAACAGCAAATAGGAAATAGAGTGATCATACTTCATTTATAGTGTTGTTTATTTGCTAAGTTGCCTCCGACTGGACTGCAGCACCCCAAGCTTCCCTGTCCTTCACTATTTCCCGAGGTTTGCTCAAAGTCATGTCTGATTGAGTCAGTGATGCCTTCCAACCATCATTTAATTTAAAAATTATTTCTCTTTCTTTGATAGTATTCCATTTGCTTAAAGTGTCTTTTTTCTTTTGCTCTATCTCTCATACACTTGCTAAAATGCTCTTCATTCCATATGATATATCTTCTATATGAAAAAGCATCCAGACTTCTCAAAATTATTCTCTTCTGATGTGCACTTCATCCACTTGCTATAGGAATAATATATTTTATCTTACTGTTTATTTTTTTGCTTATTGAATGACAGCATAATGTCCAACGCAATCCAAAGAAGTGGCTCCTGCCGTGGCTGTTTTTATTTTACCTGGATGATAGAAATTTATAGGATCAGGACAGAATTTGGGATGTTTGAGCTTCAAGTTGGTGAATACCTTTAAGTCTATGTCCTGGAAAGAAAATAATTACCAAATCAAACACAAATATTTAAATATTATATAAAAACCCCACTTTGTGTTAAAAATCATAATACCTAATAGGTGAATTACATTATTGTTTTACATAACCAAGAAGAGTTCAAAATACTCAGTGTAGCAGTGGAATAATAAAATTTTTCCAAATTTTTTCCCTTGAATTTTTTTGCATAGTAAAGCTGAGTATTGTAAAGGTAAAGTTATAAAGCCACAGAGCATGTTAAAAGGAACACAGCTGTGTGAACACACATTCATAATCAGCCGTGTGTCCTGCCTTGGCTCTGTTACAATGAGCTGCGTTCCTTAAGCAAGTCCCTTAACCTCTTTATGTCCCTGTTTCCTCTGGAGAAAAGCAACGATCCAGACTGGGTACTTTCTAGTATTTTTTGTTCATATAGTGTTCTGTTAATCCTAAATAATTCATAAGGCAGAGTATTAATGGATATATGGGCTTTACAGTTAGGGTTAGGTTACCATCATGAAGCTATAAACATCCTCTGCTTGGCTGGGTGATACTGGAGAGCCCATGAGTTCATCAGTAGGGGTATTATGAAGATCAGGCCTGATACAGTGTTCTCAGTCTTCTTCCCACTGAGTGAAGCTCTGAATGAAGTCTGTCATGTCCCTCCCAGGTAGCAGATTATATATCTATAAAAAAGGGGGAAAAAAGGAGAAAAATTTATTCTTTCTTGAGTGATACCCATCAAAAAAAAAAAAAAAAAAAGAACCATTGTGATCACTACCAATCATTTCTTGAGTGTCCATGATCTATAAAAGAGATTTTGTAGACATTTTGTTTTGAATAGTGTTTTGCTCTAAAGCTGTATATTCAAGAAAAGACTAAAAATATTCCAAGTACCTAAGACTAACAGGACATTAAGAGAGCACTCAGGACTTCCTTGATGGCACAGTGGATAAAACTCCACCTGCCAATGTAGGAGACATGGGTTGGATCACTGGTCTGGGAAGATTCCACATGCTGAGAAGTAGCTAAGCCTGTGCCCTACAACTACTGAGCCCACGTGCTACAACTCCTGAAGGCTGCATGCCTGGAGCCTGTGTTCCACAGTGAGAAGCCACCACAGTTAGAAGCCTACGTACTGCAACCAAGAGTAGCCCCTGCCCATCACAACTAGAGAAAGCATGTGCAAAGCATCAAAGACCCAGTGCAGCCAAAAATAAATAAAACTGAAAAAAATGGAGAGAGCTCAAAGACAAATTCTAGACCTTATGTTTGAGAGAATATTTATAATTTGATATAAAATATATATTAAACTTAATATACACTTACAATATAGTAGCAATCTCAATAATAAAACTTTACTACATGAAAGAATAAAATTAGTTTTGTAGGTCTCACTCTCAAGGTGCAGATCAATTCATTTGTGTTTGTAATCTAAATAGGCAGTGGGTAATCTTGCCACTGGGCTTCTGTGGTAGCTTAGGTGGTAAAGCATCTCCCTACCATGCAGGAGACCTGGGTTCAATCCCTGGGTCAGGAAGATCTGCTGGAGAAGGAAATGGCAACCCACTCCAGTATCCTTGCTTGGAAAATCCCATGTACTGAGGAGCCTGGTAGCTCACCTACTTTTACCTTTCATGTAAAGCAGTAATTTTCTCAAGGTCCCTTCAAACGTGTAGCTATTTGTTGAATAACTTTTGAGTTATGCAAACCAAACCAACCAACCAAAACTTTTCTTGCTTTTCACATATTTCACTAAACAGTCTAGTTTGTGATCCATTAGTGTTATATAAACTTCCCAAGTGCAAAGAATAGTTGAAATTGTTTGCATTTCTACTTTTGAAAGCTGCAATGTCTACAAGTTTCTCTTTATATGATCTTTTTATTAGAAAATAGACATTTAAGATTCAAAGTATTTTATTCTTGTGAGGTGTAAGAAATTAGACTCTTAAAATAAAAATGAAAATCTCAAGAAACAAACATTCGAAATAGATTACCTCCCATGCCTTTTTTTCTCAGAAAGTTACTAAACAGGAGGAAGGAAACTAAGAAACAAGTCATGGGATCCAGGACACAGTGAATCAAACCAGGAGAGTTTTGAGCAACTGGCCTGGAGAACGGACAATCCGGAAGAGAGCAAGAAGATGGAGGTCTCCAAAGAGAAAAGGAAGTGGAGTTAATAGAACTGAGTTGAACACTGTTTACAGAATCATTAGAGGTGTAAAGACAGACAGAAAATGGGAGAACAAAAACCTTAAGCAAATATGAAAATAAGGCAATGATTAAACTCCAGGAAAAATAAAAACAAGCAAGAGGGGAAATATGATAATAATACACAATTTGGTTTAGTGATGAACTACATATGTATGTATATATATAGTAACAATAAGGAAAATTGACAAAGGATTTAAGCTAAATTATCATGTAACTGTATTGGTAAGATGAGGTGAGGAGAAGAAATGAATAATGAGAGTTAAATGCTACTTTATTATAGTAAGAATCAACCCATGCATGCTGAGTCCTGTCCAACTCTGTGACACTGTGGACTGTAGCCCGCCAGGCTCCTCTGCTCAGGGGATTTCCCAAGCAAGAATACTGGAGCGGGTTGCCATCTCTCCTCCACAGGAGTTTCCTGACCCAGGGATTAAGCTCGAGTCTCTTGCATCACCTGCACTGGCAGGTGGATTCGTTACCACTGTGCCACCTGGGAAGCCATGTTATTGTTCAGTTGCTCAGTTGTGTCTGACTCTTTTCCACCCCATGGACTGCAACACGCCAGGCTTTGTTGTCCTTCACTATCTCCCAGAGTTTTAGAAATCAATAGAAAATGTTAAGAAAAGATGAAGGATGAACAATGGTTGGAAAATTTTCTTATTTGGAAATATGGAAGTAAATATTAGAGGAAAAAACCAGAATGGTTGACTGTATGTGCCTCCAAGGAATGTAATGAAGAAAGGTGATGGGGAGACAGAAAACATTGTTTTTTAATTGTAACTCTTCTAACACTAACTACACTTTTAAACTAAGTGCTTATATGTATGTCTCAGATAAAAATAATTGCTCAAGAGATATCTTGTTATAAGGATATTTCGATGAAGTGAAAATACAAATGGCAAAACTTTTTTAGTAATATTTTTCAAAGAATTTGCTACATATGAAACATTCTCATTGTTTAAACTGTAGTTTAAGGTAAGCACTAATTTAATTTAAACATCATTTAAATTAAACAGTGATAAGTTCCCAGCCTTACTCTAGCTTTTAATAAGTAAAAAAATTAAATGAAATGCAATAAAATTAAAAACTTATGTACAAACTCTGTTTTAAATCATGCTGCCAAATAATAATAATTCTTAAATGTCTTTTAAAATTAGAGCTGTCATACAACTGGGCTTCCCTGGTGACTCAGTGGTAAAGAATTCACCTGCCAATGCAGGAGACGCAAGAGACTTGGGTTTGTTCCCTGGGTCAGGAAAATCCCCTGGAGAAGGAAATGGCAACCTACGCCAGTATTCTTGTCTGGAAAATCCCACGGACAGAGAAGCCTGGTGGGCTACAGTTCATGGGGTCACAAAGAGTCAGATGCGACTGAGCACACATATATAGCTATTCTTCTTAAATGTTGTTTTAAACCAATATGAAAAGTAAATATAAAAACCAAGAGAGTTTACATTTTTGTTTGTTTGATTTTGGCTATGCCTCACGACTTGTGGGATCTTAATTCTTCCTTCAAGGATTAAATTCAGGCCATGCCAGTGAAAGTGCTGAGTTCTGACTACTGGACTTCCAGGGAATTCTCCAGACTTTACGTTTTAATTAGCCTAAGTAAATAAGTGTTAGTTGCTCTGTCATGTCCAACTCTTTGCGACCCCATGGGCTGTAGACTGCCAGGCTCCTCTGTCCATGGGATTCTCCACACAAGAATACTGGAGTGGGTTGCCATTCCCTTCTCCAGGGGATCTTCCAAACCCAGGGATTGAACTCAGGTCTCCTGCATTGCAGGCAGGCTCTTTACCATCTCAGTCACCTGGGAAGCCCTTTAATTAGCCTAGGTAAGACTACTGCAGTTAGTTCATGACTTCATTTGTGCTTTGAGAATTTTGAAAAGAATTTGAGAACCTCCTTTATTTTTATTTATTTATCTTTAATTTCATTTTCTCCCTAGTTTAGGAGCTCTTGAAATTTAGAAGGATCTGTTTTTATAAAAAGTTAACTTTGGTACCCAAAGACTAATGTTACTCTGATAGGCTCTATGCTGAGTATCTTAAGGGCAAAAGTAATTAAAATATACATTTGAGCCATGATGAACATAACAGTGATATAATAGGGGAACTTCCCTACCCAGGAATCAAACCAGGGTCTCCTGTATTGCAGGCAGATTCTTTACCAGCTGAGCTACAAGGGAAGCCCACATGGCAGGTATATAGACAAATGGCTTCTCTTGGAGCATGGGCTCTAGGGCATGCAGGCTTCAGTAGTTGCAGCTCTCAGGCTCTAGAGCACAGTCTCAATAGTTGTGGTGCACAGGCTTAGTTGCCTATGGCATGGCATGTGGGATCTTCCTGGATCAGGGGTTGAACCCATGTCTCCTGCATTGGCAGGTGAATTCTTTACCACTGAACAACTAGGGAAGTCCTAAAAATTACTTCGGAGTGAAAAAATTACATAGAATTATATAATATTAAAGTTGAAAGGGGTTGAGATTTTAGGGGAAAAATGGTAATGGAGAAATATGAGATAGAGAAAGATGGAAAAAAGAAATGATGAAATAGGGCCTTGCGTGGTACTCACAGTTTCCCCTAGACAGAGACAGCGGCAGGCAGGAGAGCAGCAAGGATTAGAGCAAGACCCGGTGGAGCAGGTCTGCCTTCCCCATGGTGTCGGGAGAAAGAGCAGGTGACCAGGGAATATGGTGTCCTCCTCCATGCACTCTGCCTGGCCTCAGAAACTCCCCAATCCACAGAAGTTTATTTATGACAGTGCTCTGTGCACATAGCAAGCCCCACTCCAAGGCTTCCTAACACTGTGTAGAATTTGGCAAGAATTCCTCAAAGGGGTCATTGCTCTCATGTCACTTAAAGGATCAATCTCAGTGGGCTCAGAAACAGTGTCAGCAGCATGGGGAGGAAAGGGTGGGATGAATTGCAAGAGGAGTGTTGGCATATATCCACTACCACGCGTAAAACAGATAGCTAGAGGGAAGCTGTTGTATAACACAGGGAGCTCAGCTTGGTGCTCTGTGATGACCTAGAGGAGTGGACTGGGTGGTGGGGGGAGGGAGGCTCAAGACAGAGGAGATATATGTATGTTTATAGCTGATTCACACCAGGAACCAACACATTGTAAAACAAATATCTCCCAAATTAAGAAATGATGACTCTTAAAGCAAAATGATAATGCAATAAATCATAAGCTCTCCCTTCCCCCCCAGAAAAGAAGTGATGTCAGAGTAGGTGTTGGTGGTAAAGAACACGACCACCAACACGTGAGTGGAAGCCCACATTATAGTTAGAATCCGCTTCCTTTGCCTGGGAACAGAGGCTCTGGACCTCAAAACCTTTGCCAGTGTGGAGCAAATAAATTTGTATTGTGGAGGTTTTGTCTTGTGATGGTGGGCTTCCCAGGTGGCTCAGTGAGAAAGGTTCCTACTGTATTGCAGGAGTCACAGGAGATGTGGGTTTGATCCCTGGGTTGGGAAAATCGCCTGGAGGAGGGCATGGCAACCCGCGCCAGTATTCTTGCCTGGAGAATCCTATGGACAGAGGAGTCTGGCGGGCTACACTCCATAAGGTCACAAAGAGTAGGACATGACTGAAAGCGACTTAGCATGCAACATTCTTGCTTATACCCGCTGATGCCAATGGCATTTTCTCAGTTGTGACAACTGAAAATGTCTCCTCTTTCCTGGTTGAGAATCACTGGCTTATAAAGTTCTGGTAAGAGATTTTCAGCTTTCCTGCACAGACTCCAAAACTGTTACTAGCTACATGGCACTGCTTTCAACTTCCTCGTTAGAACAGTAAACCTCAAACTTTTTCACATTGCGGCACACATGGAAAATAATATTTGCACAGTATACTGGGAAGTCAAAGAGATTTCTTGCAGCTAAAGGTGACCTCTTGAGGGCTGAGGGGAATAATATTTGGGACATACCTTAATTCTCTCTGTATCACATTACTGTACTGGCTGGGAAGTGCCTCAGTGTTTTTCTTGTAGATAATGTGGGCTCTTAATTTTTGCAGAGAACCTGTGAAAATACTCCTGGGAGAGAAGAAATAACATAAGCTAATATCAATTATAATCTTGAGGTATTAATCAAGCAATATTGGTAAAAGAAAGACAATGCTGGGGGAGTCTATGGTGGGAGTCAAGAGGATGGAAGAGTAAATAAAACTTTCTGTTGTTCATAGTTTTGCCTCTAAAAGCTCCAATCTCTCATTGGTAAGGAATGTCTTACCAATTCCTGAACTTGTCATTTGTCTCCAACTTGGGCTTCCCTGATAGCTCAGTTGGTAAAGAATCGGCCTGCAATGCAGGAGACCCCAGTTTGATTCCTGGGTTGGGAAGACCCTTTGGAGAAGGGATAGGCTATCCACTCCAGTATTCTTGTGCTTCCCTTGTGGCTTAGCTGGTAAAGAATCCACCTGCAGTGCAGGAGACCTGGGTTCGATCCCTGGGTTGGGAAGATCCCCAAAAGAAGGGAAAGGGTACCCACTCCAGTATTCTGGCCTAGAGAATTCCATGGACTGAGTTGGACAGGACTGAATGACTTCTACTTTCAGCTCTTACAATAATTATATTTGTTCACCCATTCATTCAACAAATACTTATTGGGGGGGTGGGGGTGGTCCTAAGATGGCAGAGGAATAGGATTGGGAGACCACTTTCTTCCCCACAAATTCATTGAAAGAACATTTGAATGCTGGGCAGATTCCACAAAACAACTTCTGAATCCTGGCAGAGGACATCAGGCACCAAGAAAAGCAGCCCATTGTCTTCGAAAGGAGGTAGGACAAAATATAAAAGATAAAAAGAGAGACAAAAGAGGTAGGGACAGAGGTCCGTCCCAGGAAGGGAGTCTTAAAAAAGAGAGAAGTTTCCAAACACCAGGAAACACTCTCTCCAGCGGTCTCCAGCGGTTCTGTGGCGAGCCTTGGAATCTCAGAGGGCAAAATAATTGGGAGGAAAAATAAATAAATAATTAAAACCCACAGATTACATGCCTAACAGCAACTCCCAGCGGAGCAGCAGCCCAGATGCTCACATCTCCCACTTGCAAGCGGGGGCCGGACAGGGAGGCGTGGGCTGCATTGCTTTGGGTAAGGACTGGGCCTGAATGCCCTGAGGGCAATCTGAGGGAACTAGCTTGAGATAGCAACCCAGACTGTGGGATAGCTATCCTGCAAAAAGCCTTTACCTAAGACACCACCAGGCCTGCTCAAAGAACAAAGGACTGAGCAGAGCTAGCTGGCTGTGGACCAGCCCATCCTCCACTGGAGACAGGCAGGCGAGGGCAGCCAGAGCCAGAAGGGGGCAATCGCGGCCCCAGAGAGGCATCCTATACCACCACACTCCAGGTAGGCTTCGTTACTAACCAAGACTTATTGGAATTCTGGATGGTCGACATTCGCTGGGAGGGTTGCAGCCAGAGATCAGCTCCCCAGAAGAGACACATGGCACACCTGAGAAGGGGCGCTCGTTGTACACCTAGAAAACCCAGTGGCTGGAACAAGGGAGGCAATAAGTCACAGCCTTCAACTGGGGGCGACTGCACTCGCCAAGCACCTGGTTACCTGAGCTGCTCGGACCTGGGACAGGCACAAAACGCAGTCCCAACCAACTCTGCGCCTTTGTGGAGTACCCGAGAACCTGAACCTGAGTGGCTTAGACCTGGGAAAGGCATGCAACCCAGAGCCCTCCTCAGAAAGTTCCCAGAAGAGCAACCTAGAGCCTGAGCAGTGTAGACTGGGAAAGCACACATGCCGTGAGCAGGGGCAAACCCAGTGTGGCTGAATCACTGTCAGCACACGCCAGTGACATTTGTTTGCAGTGTTCCTCCCTCCCCATAGCATGACTGAACAAGCCTAAAAAAGTGACCACCATGGCTCCCCTTGTGTCAGGGTGGAAATTAGACACTGAAGAGACCAGCAAACAGAAGAAGCTAAAATAAACAGAACTGCTTTGGAAGTGACAGGTGCAATAGATTAAAACCCTGTAGTTCGCACTGAATACATATGAAGGGGCTTATAGACCTTGAGAAGTACAAGCCAGACCAAGGAACTATCTGAAAATGAACTGACCCCACACTGTCCACAACAGCTCCAGAGAAAGTCCTAGATATATTTTTACTATTGTCATTTTTTAAATTATAAAAAATAAAAAAAAATTTTAAGCCCCCTATTACTCCTTTAATTTTCATTTTTATAACCTACTATTACCTTGCAAAAAAAAGAAAGACCCTATTTTTAAAGCAAACTTCATATATATATTACAATTTTTGTGACTGTGTGTGTGTGTTTTGTATTTTTAAGAATCTAACCTCTACTCTCGATTTTTAATCTTTGCTTTTTGGTATTTGTTATCAGCTTTGTACCTTTAAGAACCCAATCTTCAGTACCCATTTTTACTAGGGAACGAGATCACTGGCCTGATTGCTCTCTCCCCCTTTTGACTCTCCTTTTTCTGAACCAGGTTGCCTCTATCTCCCCCCCCCCCCCTTTTTTTTCTCTACCCAACTCTGTGAATCTTTGTGTGTTCTGGGCTGTGGAGAACACTTAGGGAATGGATTACTGGCTGGATCTGTCTCTCTCCTTTTGATTCCCCCTTTTATCCTCCTGGCCACCTCTGTCTCCTTCCTCTCTCTTCTCTTCTCCGTGTAACTCTGTGGGATCCAGACTGTGGAGAGCACATAGGAAAGTGATTACTGGCTAGCTTGCACTCTCCCCTTGTGATTCCCCCTCTTCTCCTCCTGTTCACCTCTATCTCCCTCCTCCCTCTTCTCTTCTCCATGTAACTCTATGTACCTCTCTGGGTGTCGCTCACTGTGGGGAAACTTTTCATCATTAACCTAGATATTTTATCATTGGTGCTGTATAGATGGGGAAGTCTTGAGGCTGCTGTAAGAATAAGACTGAAAACCAGAGGCAGGAGGCTTAAGTCCAAATCCTGAGAACACCAGAGAACTCCTGAATCCAGGGAGCATTAATTGATAGGAGCTCATCAAACACCTCCATACCTACACTGAAACCAACCACCACCCAAGGGCCAACAAGCTCCAGAGTAAGACATACCACGCAAATTCTCCAGCAACACAGGAACATAGCCCTGAGCTTCAATATACAGGCTGCCCAAAGTCACACCATACCCTATGACATCTCAAAACTCATTACTGGACACTTAATTGCACTCCAGAGAGAGGAAATCCAGCTCCATCCACCAGAACACCGACACAAGCTTCCCTAACCAGGAAACCTTGACAAGCCAACTGTAAAACCACACCCACAGTGAGGAACCTCCACAATAAAGAGGAACCACAAACTGCTAGAATAAAGAAAGGCCACCCCAAACATAGCAATATAAACAAGATGAAAAGGCAGAGAAATACCCAGCAGGGAAAGGAATAGGATAAATGCCCACCAAACCAAACAAAAGAGGAAGAGATAGGGAATCTGCCTGATAAAGAATTTAGAATAATGATAGTGAAAATGAACCAAAATCTTGAAAACAAATTGGGGTTACAGATAAACAGCCTGGAGACAAGGATCAGGAAGATGCAAGAAAGGTTTAACAAGGACATGGAAGAATTAAAAAAGAGTCATTATATAATGATTAATGCAATAAATGAGATCAAAAACACTCTGGAGGGAGCCAACAGTAGAATAACAGAGGCAGAAGATAGGATAAGTGAGGTAGAAGATAGAATGGTAGAAATAAATGAAACAGAGGGGAAAAAAGAATTAAAAGAAATGAAGACAACCTCAGAGACCTCTGGGACAATGTTAAACACCCCAACATTTGAATCATAGGAGTCCCAGAAGAAGACAAAAAGAAAGACCATGAGAAAATACTTGAGATAATAGCTGAAAACTTCCCTAAAATGGGGAAGGAAATAATCACCCAAGTCCAAGAAACCCAGAGTCCCAAACAGGATAAACCCAAAGTGAAACACCCAAAGACACATATTAATCAAATTAACAAAGATCAAGCACAAAGAACAAATATTAAAAGCAGCAAGGGAAAAACAACAAATAACACACAAGGGGATTCCCATAAGGATAACAGCTGATCTTTCAATAGAAACTCTTCAGGCCAGAAGGGAATGGCAGGACGTACTTAAAGTGATGAAAGAAAATAACCTACAGCCCTGATTACTGTACCCAGCAAGGATCTCATTCAAATATGAAGGAGAAATCAAAAGCTTTACAGACAAGCAAAAGCTGAGAGAATTCAGCACCACCAAACCAGCTCTCCAACAAACACTAAAGGATCTTCTCTAGACAGGAAACACAGAAAGGGTTATAAACTCGAACCCAAAACAACAAAGTAAATGGCAATGGGATCATACTTATCAATAATTACCTTAAATGTAAATGGGTTGAATGCCCCAACCAAAAGACAAAGACTGGCTGAATGGACACAAAAATAAGACCCCTATATATGTTGTCCACAAGAGACCCACCTTGAAACAAGGGACACATACTGACTGAAAGTGAAGGGCTGGAAAAAGATATTCCATGCAAATAGAGACCAAAAGAAAGCAGGAGTAGCAATACTCATATCAGATAAAATAGACTTTAAAACAAAGGCTGTGAAAAGAGACAAAGATGGACACTACATAATGATCAAAGGATCAATCCAAGAAGAAGATATAACAATTATAAATATATATGCACCCAACATAGGAGCACTGCAATATGTAAGGCAAATGCTAACAAGTATGAAAGGGGAAGTTAACAATAACACAATAATAGTGGGAGACTTTAATACTCCTCTCACATCTATGGATAGATCAACTAAACAGAAAATTAACAAGGAAACACAAACTTTAAATGATACAGTAGACCAGTTAGACCTAATTGATATCTATAGGACATTTCACCCCAAAGCAATCAATTTCACCTTTTTCTCAAGTGCACACAGAACCTTCACCAGGATAGATCACATCCTGGGCCATAAATCTAGCCTTGGTAAATTCAAAAAAATTGAAATCATTCCAAGCCTCTTTTCTGGCCACAATGCAGTAAGATTAGATGTGAATTACAGGAGAAAAACTGTTAAAAATTCCAACATATGGAGGCTGAACAATACGTTGCTGAATAACCAACAAATCACAGAAGAAATCAAAAAAGAAATAAAAATATACATAGAAACCAATGAAAATGGAAACACAACAATCCAAAACCTATGGGACACTGTAAAAGCAGTGTTAAGGGGAAGGTTCATAGCAATACAGGCTTCCCTCAAGAAACAGAAAAAAGTGAAATAAATAACCTAACTCTACACCTGAAGCAACTAGAGAAGGAAGAAATGAAGAACCCCAGGGTTAGTAGAAGGAAAGAAATCTTATAAGTGTAAATCTATGGCTGATTCATATCAATGTATGACAAAACCCACTGAAATGTTGTGAAGTAATTAGCCTCCAACTAATAAAAAAATTAAAAAAAAAAAAAATTAGGGCAGAAATAAATGCAAAAGAAACAAAAGAGACCATAGCAAAAATCAACAAAGCTAAAAGCTGGTTCTTTGAGAAGATAAGTAAAATTGACAAGCCATTAGCCAGACTCATCAAGAAACAAAGGGAGAAAAACCAAATCAACAAAATTAGAAATGAAAATGGAGAGATCACAACAGACAACACTGAAATACAAAGGATCATAAGAGACTATTATCAGCAACTATATGCAAATAAAATGGACAACTTGGAAGAAATGGAAAAATTCTTAGAGAAGTGCAACTTTCCAAAACTGAACCAGGAAGAAATAGAAAATCTTAACAGACCCATCACAAACACAGAAACTGAAACTGTAACCAGAAATCTTCCAACAAACAAAAGCCCAGGACCAGATGGCTTCACAGCTGAATTCTACCAAAAATTTAGAGAAGAGCTAACACCTATCCTACTCAAACTCTTCCAGAAAATTGCAGAGGAAGGTAAACTTCCAAACTCATTCTATGAGGCCACCATGGCCCTAATACCAAAACCAGACAAAGATGCCACAAAAAAAGAAAACTACAGGCCAATATCACTGATGAACTTAGGTGCAAAAATCCTTAACAAAATTCTAGCAAACAGAATCCAAAAACATATTAAAAAGATCATACATCATGACCAAGTGGGCTTTATCCCAGGAATGCAAGGGTTCTTTATTATCTGCAAATCAATCAGTGTAATACACCAGAGTAACAAATTGAAAAATAAAAACCATATGATTATCTCAATAGATGCAGAGAAAGCCTTTGACAAAATTCAACATCCATTTATGATAAAAACCCTTCAGAAAGCAGGAATAGAAGGAACATACCTCAACATAATAAAAGCTATATATGACAAATCCACACCAAACATTATCCTCAATGGTGAAAAACTGAAAGCATTTCCCCTAAAGCCAGGAACAAGACCAGGGTGCCCACTTTCACCTCTACTATTCAACATAGGTTTGGAAGTTTTGGCCACAGGAATCACAGCAGAAAAAGAAATAAAAGGAATCCAGATTGGAAAAGAAGAAGTAAAATCTCACTGTCTGCAGACAACATGATCCTCTACATAGAAAAAAACCCTAAAGACTCTACCAGAAAATTACTAGAGCTAATCAGTGAATATAGTAAAGTTGCAAGATATAAAATCAACACACAGAAATCCCTTGCATTCCTATACACTAACAATGAGAAAACAAAGAGAAATTAAGGAAAAAATTTCATTCATCATTGCAACGAAATGAATAAAATATTTAGGAATATATCTACCTAAAGAAACAAAAGACCTATATATAGAAAACTATAAAACACTGGTGAAATAAATCAAAGAGGACACAAAAGACGGAGAAATATACCGTGTTCATGGATTTGGAGAAATCAATATAGTGAAAATCAGTAGACTACCCAAAGCAATCTATAGATTCAATGCAATCCCTATCAAGCTACCAATGGCATTTTTCAGAGAACTAGAACAAAAAATTTCACAATTTATATGGAAATACAAAAAAACCTCCAATAGCCAAAGCAATCTTGAGAAAAAAAGAATGGAACAGGAGGAATCAACCTGCCTGACTTCAGGCTCTACTACAAAGCCGCAGTCATCAAGAGAGTATGGTACTGGCACAAAGACAGAAATATAGATCAATGGAACAGAATAGAAAGCCCAGAGATAAATCCATGCATCTATGGACACCTTATCTTTGACAAAGGTGGCAAGAATATACAATGGAAAAAAGACAACCTCTTTAACAAGTGGTGCTGGGAAAACTGGTCAACCACTTGTAAAAGAATGAAACTAGAACACTTTCTAACACCATACACAAAAATAAACTCAAAATGGATTAAAGATCTAAATGGAAGACCAGAAACTATAAAACTCCTAGAGAAAAACTTAGGCAAAACACTCTCTGACATAAACCACAGCAGGATCCTCTATGACTGACCTCCCAGAATATTGGAAGTAAAAGCAAAAATAAACAAATGGGACCTAATTAAAATTAAAAGCTTCTGCACAACAAAGGAAACTATAAGCAAGGTGAAAAGACAGCCTTCAGGATGGGAGAAAATAACAGCAAATGAAGCAATGGACAAAGAATTAATCTAAAAAATATACAAGCAACTCCTGCAGCTCAATTCCAGAAAAATAAATGACCCAATCAAAGAGTGGGCCAAAGAACTAAACAGACATTTCTCCAAAGAAGACATACAGATGGCTAACAAACACACGAAAAGGTGGTTAACATCACTCATTATCAGAGAAATGCAAATCAAAACCACAATGAGGTACCATTACACGCCAGTCAGAATGGCTGCTATCCAAAAGTCTACAAGCAATAAATGCTGGAGAGGGTGTGGAGAAAAGGGAACCCTCTTACACTGTTGGTGGGAATGCAAACTAGTACAGCCACTATGGAGAACAGTGTGGAGATTCCTTAAAAAACTGGAAATAGAACTGCCATATGACCCAGCAATCCCACTCCTGGGCATACACACCGAGGAAACCAGAACTGAAAGAGACACGTGTACCCCAGTGTTCATTGCAGCACTGTTTATAATAGCCAGGACATGGAAGCAACCTAGATGTCCATCAGCAGATGAATGGATAAGAAAGCTGTGGTACATACACACAGTAGAATATTACTCGGCCATTAAAAAGAATACATTTGAATCAGTTCTAATGAGGTGGATGAAACTGGAGCCTATTATACAGAGTGAAATAAGCCAGAAAGAAAAACACCAATACAGTATACTAACACATATATATGGAGTTTAGAAAGATGGTAACGATAAGCCTGTATGCGAGACAGCAAAAGAGACACAGACGTATAGAACAGTCTTTTGGGGTCTGTGGGAGAGGGAGAGGGCGGGATGATATGGTAGAATGGCATTGAAACATGTAAATTATCATATGTGAAAGGAATCACCAGTCCAGGTTCGATGCATGATACAGGGTGCTTGGGGCTGGCTGGTGCACTGAGATGACCCAGAGGGAAGAGATGGGGAGGGAGGTGGGAGGGGGGTTCAGGATGAGGAACACATGTACACCCCTGTCGGATTCATGTCAATGTATGGCAAAGCCAATATAATATTGTAAAGTAAAACAAAATAAATAAAACTGAAACAACAACAACAACAACAAATACTTATTGGACAATACTAAGATCAATACACTGCACTGGCCATTGAGAATACATCAATGAACAATATGGACATTGTTTGAGTCTAAGCAGGGGTCCTAAATTTCTGGAATGTAATGCCTGATGATCTGAGGTGGAGCTTATGCAATAATAATAGAACTAAAGTGGACAATAAATGTAGTGCCCTTGAATAATCCCCAAATGACCCTCCTACCCTGGTCCATGGAAAAATTGTCTTCCACAAAACAAGTCCCTAGTGCCAAAAACTTTGGGGACCGCTTTTGTTGGGAGTAATGGATACCGAGCCTTGAACAAGACAGTGTAGTGAATAAAAACAGAGGACGTGTAGAGCTTCCTAAAAAGCACTGAGGTGGGTGTGTAATCCAGGCTTCAAAACTCAGGGAAGACTTCTTTTAGGATGCTAGAAAAAGCTGGGCTATAATGAATGACTTAAAATTCTTCAGCTGGGTGGGCTGCAGTTCTTGGCTTAGGAAATACAAAACAACAGCAGGCTTAAACATAAAAGAAAGCTTGGTATAGTCTGAGAATGGGAAGTATTTCATGAAAATAAGGATGTGGGGTGAAGTTAGGACTTGAACATAAAGAGGCTTGTGGGAAGGAGTTTAGATCATATCCCAGGAGAAATGAGGAGTCCTGAGGAAATTTAAGCAACACAGTGGTATAATCAGGTTTGCATTTAGAAGGGCTACTCGTATGATGATTTGGAAGAAGGCTGGTGTGGTTATCTAGATATGCTGTGATGGTGTCCTGAACTAAGTAAGAGAGGGGTCATAAGAACAGAGAAGATGAAGGATTCATGAGATATTTAGAAGAAAAATCAATGTTGCTTGGTGATTGACTGCATGTTTAGGATGGAGAAGTTAAGGGTGAGATCCAGGTGTCTGCTTTAGTTAGTTGGGTGAATTATTAAACTTTTTGCTAAGAAGCACAGCAAGGAGATAGTGTGTGTGTGTGTGTGTGTGTGTGTGTGTGTGTGTGTGTGTGTGATTATGAATGTGGCTTAGACATGATGTGCCTATAGGTATCTACTATTGAGTTGGACATGAAACTCTAAGTCACAGATACACATTTTGGAATTTTCATGATATTTTGAGGATTTTTAGCAGTGGGAATAGATGAAAGCCCCCATGTAGAGAACATAGAACAAGAAGAGGTGTAGAAAGGGGTTCTGAGAAGCAAGTACATTTAAGGAGACCCAGAGGAAGGAGTCAGAGCAGTAGGAGAAAAATCAGGATAATGTAGTATCATGAAAAAGGAAAAACAAGGCATGAAAGTTTAAGAGGTATAAAAATATATAAAGATCTTTACAACATTGGGCAATTGTAAAATTTGTTTTATTTTCAGTTTGGGTCAGATTTAATGAAGGATTATTTACATATAGAAACTTAGTCCTTTAGCATATAGTTCTGTGTCACTCAGTTGTGTCTGACTCTCACGCAACCCCATGGACTGTAGCTTGCCAGGCTCTGCTGTCCATGGGATTCTCTGGGCTAGAATACTGGAGTGGGTAGCATTCCCTTCTCCAGGGGTGCCGGGAGCCAACACATGAGACCCTACCCTTGACAAGGTCATGAAGCAGAAAACCTGACCAGCAAGGCGGATCAGGTTTTCAGGGGTTTCGAAAAGGCCAGCTCACGAGATCCCACCCATGACAAGGTCACGAGGAGAAAGCCTGACAGGCAAGGAAGATCAGGTTTTCAGGGATTCCGAAAAGCTGCCCCTGGCGCTCACCTTAAAGATGATATCTGTCTTTCTGATGCCTGCCTCAATAGACTACTCCCTAATTTCTGTGACACAGGCAGAAGGCCTTCCCCGATCTCTTCCCAAATAAGAATCAATTTAGAACTTTAATCAATAAGTTTCCCAGGTGGTGGTATTTTATGAGATTATCCAGGGTGAAAGGAGTGTTTTAATTTAAACTCCTTTGCTGGTATTTTAGTTTGTTTGGCAAATGAGTCTATGCCCTTAGTACTAATATGCATGATTGCTTATAATACCCTAATCATAAAACAGCATAAGAACCTGATCATATAAAGGCCCTAATAGACATAGAGCCCTTCGGGGAGTGAGGAAGCCCTATTAAGAAAACACAAGAAAAATTATTCTAAAAGTAGCTATTGGGTTAACATTTGCTTGCTGTGTTTTGCTTGCTGTGTTTTTGCTTTTAATGTGCTAAGGTTGTGTTATAGAAACCATTGTTAATATAGTTGAAGATCTAGAGAAATAAGAGCTTAGCCCTAGTGTGGTAACAATGAGATGGTTGTTAATTGTCAGCCAGGAGTGCTAGGCAGAGGCTGCCTCACCAAAGTCGCAGAGTCAGTCTGGGGTAAACTTCTTAGATAAACACAACTGACAACTTCTGCAGAAGGATTAATTTTTATGTTAATAAGGTGATACTTCTACTCTGTACTGTTGCCCTATGAGACTGCTACCTTTCAGTTAAGGTCACCATAGAAACAGAAAATAGGTTTACATTCACCTGACTTGCATAAAATGTTAATAGGCCCCAAGGTCAGAAGATAATGTACAAGACCCTCATAAACAAAGAAGTATGCAGAAAACACCCTGGTTTTGTGAAGAACAAGCTGATGGAATGCTAAACTATCTTCCCCTTAGAAATGTACTAACTTAGGTTATAAAAGCCATGGTAAAAAATAAAGGATTGCCAGACTCTGCCAGACCCTGCAAACACCCCCGTCTGGTCATTATCTCTCTTTCTCTCTCTCTCCCTCGCAGACTTGGCCCTATCAAGGCTGGTCTCATGTGTCCTCTCTCTCTCTCGCCAACGCCGTTCATCCTGAGGGTACCCCCTGGATCCTGCCGAGGCTGGACCCTGGCACAGGGGAGCTTCCTGACCCAGGGAGCAAATCCAGGTCTCCTTCATTGCAGGAGGATTCTTCACCATCTGAGCCACCATAGGTCTTTTAATTTTTAATTCTTCTAATGCTTATAATTATTGTTACTTATTATTTTGGTAAAATATCATAAACTTTCTTGAAACAGGAAATTTCCTTGCCTGGAATATTGCTCTACCAAGTCAGACCTTCTCCTCCTTGGGGTGGAATACACACTGCTCTGAGTACCACACTGAACTGCAAGTCCAAATGGAGTTCTAGTCCTGTTTTTGCACTGGAAGGCTAATGTTTATTGAGCTCTTATGGTATGTTAAGCTGGTGTTACCTAATTTAACCCTTACAATTACTTCACCAAGTGGGTCTTATTATTGCCCCCACTTTAGAGATGGAGTACCCAGAGATTAGGTCACCCACTGGGGATTCATAGCTACTAAGCACAGTGAGAAAATCTGAACTCAGGTGTTGTCTGGGCCCAGGGCCCCAGCTCTGCCTCACCATGATGTGGCATTGCCTCTTTCACGTGCTTCTGATGAAGTCACCTTTGCTTCTCACCTAAGCTACAGCTTTCTGAGCACTAACACTGGGATAAGGAGATTTTCATGAGAAGAAGCCTAAGAAAGAACACTGAAGAGTTCAAGACTCACATGATGATTGAGAATGTCTGGAGTTAGAATGCCAGGATTCAAATCCTGAGTTCTCTGGTTTACTTAAGATCTCAAAGCCTCACTTTTACAATCTTAAAATGTGGATACTAATAGTATCTGCTCATAGGATTACTGTGAGAGTGCAGAAAGAAAGCCGTGTAATATGTTCATGACAGGGCAGGATGCAAGGTGAGCAGGGTAAGTGTTAGGACACCTCCCTTTCCACACCCTTAATAATAATAATAATAATACCAATAACAATGATAATAATTACTATTCCCAAGATGTGTTAAGGGAAACAGTTATAAGTCTGCTACTTATGTGAATGATATAGGGAAGCAATTTACTAATCTTTAGACAATACAGCTATTAGCTTATCTTTGTAAAGATTCTGTGAGGAACAGAGCTGCTATGACTTTAATACAGATTCTACAGCTTTTCAATACTTATTTCATCATGTAGTTTCTGTAGATCAAAGACAAGGCAGGGAAGCCAGAGACAGGAAAATGCACACTATTTTTTCACTTTTTACAAGTTGCTGTGTAAAAGTGAGCCTCTCCTGGAGGCTTACCTGTTTAGAGCTGTAATCACTTTCCACTCATACTCACACCTTCTTCCCCTGCTTTGTTTCCCATAGTGGGAAACGTTTCTTATATGCAACTTGGCTTCCTCATTTATCTTGCTTTTTATCTTTCTCCTCACTCTAGAGCATATGCTCTCAGTTGTTCAGTTGCTAAGTCTGTCTGACTTTTTGTGACATCAGGCTTCCCTGTCCTTCACTCTCTCTTGGAGTTTGCTCAGATTCACATCCATTGAGTCAGTGATCTTATCTAACCATCTCATCCTCTGTCATCCCCTTCTCCTGCCCTCAATCTTTCCCAGCATCTCTGGATCCTTTCCAATGAGTCCGCTCTTACATCAGGTGGCCAAAGTATTGGAACTTCAGCTTCAACATCAGTCCTTCCAATGAATATTCAGGGTTGATTTCCTTCAGGATTGACTGGTTTGATCTCCTTGCAGTCCAAGGGACTCTCAAGTCTTCTCCAGCACTATCATTTGAAAGCATCAATTCTTTAGCACTCAGCCTCCTTTATGGTCCAACTCTCACATTCATACATGACGACTGGAAAAACCATAGCTTTGACTGGACAGACCTTTGCTTGCAAAGTGATGCCTTTTCTTTTTAATATGTTGTCTAGGTTTGTCATAGCTTAAGTGCTTTAATTAAGCTTTCTGTTTTACTTCCTAGTGGGCCAGAGTGTAGTTGCTCAATAAATAATGGTTGAATGATTGATGGACATGAAGCAGAAAGCAAAAGAGTATTTGCAATTGGAGACAAAATAGGGATGATGAGCTAGAAGCCATGAACCAATTATATAAAATGTTAATTTCCCATAACAGTTACTGTATAACTGAAGAACTCACCTGTCTTCCCTTTACATCCCACAAGTCTTCTTCTTGTATTTGCACTCTATCCAAATAAGTTACACAAGAGTACATTTAGCTGCACTTTGCCTGAGTCCCACACCTGCTGACGACATTTCTTTTGCTTAAATATTAACCTGCTTCAAGTACAGGAAACCCACTTACTGGATATGACCAATTTTTTCTTCTCGGAATTCTGAGCCCCACTGTTTTGACATAACTCTTTTTACTAGTTTTTAATTAGAAACTATGGACATGGATTTGGGTGGATTCCGGGAGTTGGTGATGGACAGGGAGGCCTGGTGTGCTGCAGTTCATGGAGTTGCCAAGAGTCGGACACGACTGAGCAACTGAACTGAACTGAACTGAACTGAAGGGGTTATATGGGCTTCCCTTGTGGCTCAGCTGGTAAAGAATTCACCTGCAACGTGGGAGACCTGGGTTCGATTCCTGGTTTCAGAAGATCCCCTGGAGAAGGGAAAGGCTACCCACTCCAGTATTCTGGCCTGGAGAAATCCACGCACTGTATAGTTCATGGGGTCGCAAAGAGTCAGACATGACTGAGTGACTTTGATTACTTTCACTAAGGGGTTATATAAACTTCCACTGATTTTGCTGCAATTTTCTCCTTCCTTGACCCAACTGGGTAAAATCTGCCATTTATCTGTAAAAGATTAAGAATTTTATCTAGTGAAAGAAGAGTTTCTGTATGTTTTAATTCAGAGCCTGTTAATTTATTTTATCTGCTCTATAGTACTGTATTGCATAATATCACATTTTACACACTATTTTATTATTCAAACTGTGGTTTCTAGATTTTTCTGGTAACAATGCTGTAATGAATGTTCTTGCATAGGCTCCTTATTTACATGTGGGGTATTTCTTTATGGTAGATACGCAGAAGTGGAATTGTTACCAGTGTATTTATATTTTAGAATTCTAACAAATTACCCTTCAAGGTACATAATCCCCTTCTGCAAACTTGCCCAAGTTAATAGTACCAAACTTAAAAATGTTTCCTGATGTGTATAAATAATGTTTTAATTTGTGTGTTTCTGATTACTAAAGAGGCTAGGTAACTCCTGTGTTTACCAACCACTTCTATTTCCTTTAGTCTTTTGTCCATTTTTCTATTGATTTGTCTTGTTCATGATGTTTTATAGCTTTTAAAAGATATATTCTAGACAGTAATATTTTTAGAATTGAAATATAGTTGATTTACAATGTTGTGTTAATTTCTGCTGTACAAAGTGATTCAGTTATATATAGTTTATATGTGTGTGTGTGTGTATATTTGGAGAAAGGCATGGCAACTCACGCCAGTATTCTTGCCTGGTGAATCCCATGGACAGAGGAGCCTGGCGGGCTACAGAATATAGGGGTGCAAAGAGTCAGACATGATTAAGGTGATTAGCAGGCAGGCGCGCGCACACGCGCACACACACACACACACACACACACACACACATATGTGTTCTTTTTCATTATGGTTTTATCCCAAGAGGTTGGATATAGTTCCTTGTGCTGTAGAGTAGGACCTTATTGTTTATCCATTCTGTATTTGTAATAGCTACATCTAGTAATCCCGAACTCCCACTCCATCCCTCTACCATCATATCTCCTTTGGCAACCACAAGTCTGTTCTCTGTTAGAGACTAATACTTAATTGTTTATTTGAATTAAAAATATCCTCTCCCAGTCTGTCTTTTGTTTACCTAAAATTTTTTTGACTCTTGTTTGTAAGTGATGATTAATCTAGGTATATATTTTTAGATTTGAAGATATTTTTTCTCAATGTTTTGAGATATTTTGATGTCTTCTGGCTTCAATTATTGCTTTTGAATTGCTGTTCATTCTAACACATGTTCTTTGTCTTTTTTCACTCTGATGTGCCTAACATTGGATTTTTGTTTGTGTGGTTTTACTATAGTGAAGTATATAAAGTATAAAAAGTCATTTCAACCATTATTTAAATTCATAATTCAGTGGCTTTAAGTATATATGCACTGTTGTATAATCATCACTATTTTATCTCCAAAACCTTTTTGTCATTCTTAAGAGAAGCTTTGTACTCACTGAGCAATAGCTCCCCAGTCTTCCACTTACCCCCTATCCCTGTTATCCTCTAGTCTACTTTCTGTTTCTAAGACTACTTCTCTTCTAGATATTTCATGTAAGTGGAATCATACAATATTTTCCTTTTGTTTCTGGCTTATTTCACTTAGCATAATGTTTTCAAGTTTCATCCATGTTGTAGAAATGTCAGAACTATATCCTTTTTTATGGCCAAATAATTTTCCACTGAGGGTACATACCGCCACTTATATATACATTCATCATCTGTTGATGGACTTTTGATTACCAACTTATTATGACTAATGATGCTGTGAACAATGGCATATGAGTATCTGGTTGAGTTCTCTTTTCCAGTTCTTTGGAGGTATATTCTTAGGAGTGGAACTGTCAAATCATATAGTAATTTTATGTTTAACTTTTTGAGGCTCCACCACACTTTTTCACAGTGGCTGCACCATTTGACATTCCCAGTAACTGTACAAAGGCTATAATTTCTCTACATCCTTGACAACACTCGTTAATTTTTAAAACAATTATAGCCATTTTTGTAGGTATAAAGTGGTAGCTCACTATGATCTCAATTTGTGTTTCTCTAATCAGTAATAGTATTGAGGTTCTTTCAGGTCAGTCAGTTAGTTCAGTCACTCAGTCGTGTCTGCTCTTTGCTATCCCATGGACTGCAGCACACCAGGCTTCCCTGTCCGTCACCAACTCCTGGGAGCTTGCTCAAACTCATGTTCATCAAGTCGGTGATGCCATCCAACCATCTCATCCTCTGTCATCCCCTTCTCCTCCTGCTTTTAAAATCTTTCCCAGCATCAGGGTCTTTCCCAATGAGTCAGTTCTTCACATCAGGTGGCCAAAGTATTGTAGTTTCAGCTTCAGCATCAGTCCTTCCAATGAATATTCAGGACTGATTTCCTTTAGGATGGACTGGTTAGATATCCTTGCAATCCAAGTGTCTCTCAAGAGTCTTCTCCAGCACCACAGTTCAAAAACATCAGTTCTTCAGGGCTCAGCTTTTTTTATAATCCAACTCTCACATCCATACATAACAATTGGAAAAACCATAGCTTTGACTAAATGGACCTTTGTTGGCAAAGTAATGTCTCTGCTTTTTAATATGCTGTCTAGATTGGTCATAGCTTTTCTTCCAAGGAGCAAGCATCTTTGAATTTCATGGCTGCAATCACTATCTGCAGTGATTTGGGAGCCCCCAAAGATAGTCTTACACTGTTTCCACTCTATCTCCATCTATTTGCTGTGAAGTGATGGGACCAGATGCCATGATCTTAGTTTTTGGAATGTTGAGTTTTAAGTCTACTTTTTCATTCTCCTCTTTCACTTTCATCAAGAGGCTCTTTAGTTCTTCTTCCCTTTCTGCCATAAGGGTGGTGTCATCTGCATATTTGAGGTTATTGATATTTCTTCTGGAAATCTTGATTACAGCTTGTGCTTCATCCAGCCTGGTATTTTGCATGATATACTCTGCATGTAAGTTAAATAAGCAGAGTGACAATATACAGCCTTGATGTACTCCTTTCCCGATTTGGAGCCAGTCTGTTGTTCTATGCCCAGTTCTAACTGTTGCTTCTTGACTAGCATACAGATTTCTCAGGAGGCAGGTAAGGTTGTCTTGGTATTCCCATATCTTTAAGAATTTTCCACAGTTTGTTTTCTTTCAGGTACTTATATGTCATTTATATATCTTTGGAGAAATGCCTATTCAAGTGCTTTGACATGTTTTAACAAGTCTTCTAGGTAATTCTGATGCACACTTAACTTTTAAAAATCAAGTGACTAGAAACTAATAAACTACTACCACAAACAACATATTAACATAATTGAAACCAACTGGAATAAAAGTGTTAGGTTTTTTTAAAAAAAAAAAAATTATTTATTTGTGCTGAGTGTTAGTTGTGGCACGTGGGATCTAGTTCCCGGATCAGGGCTTTGAACCTGGGCCCCCTGAATTGGAGCTCATAGTCTTAAGCACTGGATCACCAGGGAAGTCCCAAGTGTTAGGGTTTTGTTGTAAGATTATTTAATAAATCATGGTGAATATGTGCTATTCAATTTTCAAAAGCTTGTCTCTTGTCTTCTTAAGTAGACAAAGGCTGGGGAGAAATAGGTAAACATTTGGGGAAAGGAAGAGGAGAAATCGAAGAAGTGGAGGATAAACAGAAGCAAGAGCAGGAAAATACTTTCCACAAAACCAGATATGTGGATTATTTAAGACCAAATGAAGATTATGAGGTAAGATATCTTTAATTGTACTTTATACAGTAAGTATTCTTTTTTCTTGTACAGAAGGGCAGGTACTGAATTCAAGGACTTCCTTGTAGCTCAAATGGTAAAGAATCTGCCTGCGATGCAGGAGACCAGGGTTTGATCCCTGGGCTGGAAGATCCTCTGGAGAGGGGAATGGCACTCCACTCCAGTATTTTTGCCTGGAGAATTCCATGGACAAAGAAGCCTGGCGGGCTACAGTTTGTGGGGTCACAAAGAGTCAGACACTGCTTAGCGACTAACACACACCGTAGACTTAAGCTTCTTGTTCACCGGATTTTAATTTAATTTTTAGAGTAGTAAATACTCTCATGTGGTTCAATAGTCAAATAATTTTAAATGGTACTCACTAAGTGTCTCTTCCTATCCTTGAGAACCTCTGCTTACTTTTTCCTATTCCTGTAGGAAGGTAAGTACTTCCCTTTTTGACTGTGCTGGGTCTTCATTGTGATGCATAGGCCTCTCTAGTCAGGGCACTCAGGCTTAGTTGCCGGGTGGCATGTGGGATCCTAGTTCTCTGACTAGGGATTGAACTCGTTTCCCCTACATTGGAAGGTGGATTCTTAACCATTGGACCATTGGGCAAATCCCAGGTAAATACTTTTTTAGTAGCTTTTTTTTATTTTTTTACTTTCTGGTGGGCATCATTCTAGTCTTAGTTTATGTAAGTGCAAAAAAAAGGACACGTTATTTCCTTCCCCTCCCCTTATTATTTAAGAGCCTGTATTATGTAGCCTGTCCTTTGGTCTATTGTTTTCTCATAACAGTATAATCCTGGAGATATTTCTGTATTGATGTGTACAGTGTGCTCTCATGTTTCCGGCCACATATTTTGCCATTGTTTGATGTTTCCTAATATATTCTGAATTCTTGTGACCTCTTTCATGCAGTAAACTGTTATACTCTCACCTCCCAGTATTAACTTTTGATTTATCAGTGGAGTTTACATGAATATAAAAGACATTTATTCTTGCAAGGTAGATCAAGTATTCTATTTCTTTCTCTTTGAATTCCTGACATAACCACCCAATCAGCCTCCAACCTTTCTATCTCATTTACTGTCGTGTCTCCAGATACCGTTACAGAAAGAATAAATCTCAGTTGACGAAATTTGATGTCAAGATATGTCATTCTTTAAAAGTTTACTGAATTTTAATTCCAAGATTCCCAACCAGTAGGCTGGTGGCAGATCTACTTTCAACTATAATTAGATCCTTTCTTCAGGATAAAGAACAGGATGTAAAAATTCACGACTCAAGAGTGTCCAGGTCTCTCTGGTTACAAAAATAGTGTTCAAGATCCTCTTACAATGAAAAGAAAAGTGAAGCTAATTATAAAAGAATTCATACAGAGTGCCAGGTAATTACCAGAATATCAGAATTTGAATGTAGTATGTCAAAACTTGAGAAGCTCATTGTGTCTGGAGTCCATCCTAGTAATGAATTGTTTGCAATATTTATCATGCAGTATTGCAATAAGCCAAATATCAATCTGTTTCTTTTATTCTTCAGTGTAATTTCTCTAAGGAAGGAATCCCAATGGGATCATAGCATGGAATATAGTGCCTGACACACTGGAATGAATGAATAAATGTTTCTTGAGTGAGTCTTCTTGGTCCAAGGAGATGCAGTGATTGATTTGCAACAAGCATACCCTTCAAGTACATTTGCAGTCATGACTTCCATAAGAACAAAGGAAAAAGGACTAGACTAAGTGATAGAGTTTGTTATAATCCTGTTAGTTTATTTCCTTTAGTCATACCCCTAGGAGAAGGAAATGGCACCCCACTCCAGTATTCTTGCCTGGACAATCCCAGGGACAGAGGAGCCTGGTGGGCTGCCGTCTATGGGGTTGCACAGAGTCGAATATGACTGAAGTGACTTACCAGCAGCAGCAGTCATACCCCTAATTTCTTTTATATTTCATGCCTTAGATGGATGCTTAATTGATCTAATTATAACATTTATTCAGCTCTGAAATGGTTTTTTCTTGGCCTTGTTGTCTGGTGTGTGTTGGAGAAGCAGTATGGTTTGAGGTTATGAGTGTAGACTTGGAAGCCAGACTTCTTGATAGTGAATTCTGGTTTAGCAATTTACTACCTGAGTAACTTGGGGAAATTACACCTCTCTGTGCCTCAATGTCCTCACTTGTTATGAAACTGAAAGTGTTAGTCACTCAGTTGTGCCCCTAACTCTTTGTGACCCTGTGGACTGTAGCCCGCCAGGCTCCTCTGTCCATGGGATTCTCCAGGCAAGAATACTTGAGTGGGTTGCCATTTCCTCTTCCAGGGGATTTTCCCAACCCTAGTCTCCTGCCTTGCAGGCAGATTTGTTTACTGTCTGAGCCACCAGGTAAGCCTCAATTGTTATAATAATACATGTTTCATAGGGTTGATATATTAATACCTATGAAGTGCTTAGAGTAGAATCTAGCACAAAGGCGATTAACTTTCTTTCTTAAAGATGTTTTTGATGTGGACCATGTTAAATGTCTTTATTGAATTCGTTATAATAGTGCTTCTGTTTTATATTTTTTGGCTATGAGGCACATATGATCTTAGCTCCCTGACCAGGGATTGAACCCACACCCCCTGCATTGGAAGGCAGTGTTAACCACTGGATGGCCAGGGAAGTTCCAGGGTGATAGCTTTTAGCTTTTACTTTTGCCTAGCCTGGAGACAGAGCTAAGGGTGCTTGAACTTCAAAGACCTTCACAGTTCTTAGTTTATAGCATCCAGGCTCTGTCTGAATCAACCAAATGAAGACTAGGACTCCTAGGACTTTCCAGGGATCTTCTCTTCACACTCTGGAAACTTCTACTCCTCCATCCATATGATGGATGATTTAATGCATATGAGTACCTCCTTGAGTTTATATTCATCCTTTGGCTCTGGGTCAAAGTTCCAAAAAAAAAAAAAAAGATGTTTCAATGTAACACTCTTATTTAGGCTTTGAGTCCTATGTATTCTTTCTTCTAGGAAAACTCACTTCTCTTTGAATCACCTCTTCAGTATTTTCAATCTGTCATCCTTCACTGAATCTGATACCCAAGGTTAACTAACTGATCACATGTATTGGTCAATGGCAGATTTGGTTCTCAGGACACATAACTTCCAATTCAAATCAAGTGCCAATTAATATGCTGCCTCCCTATGTTGGACAGTCAACTTTCTATTTCATTACTTCCCTTTAATATGGAAAGTCTTTCTTTCTCCAGGAAGCCATTTGTTCTCTCATAAATCCACTCTTTCACTTTTTCTTAGGGTATTGCCATAACCAAACACACTTTTCATACTCCTAGTATATAATCCAATACTTTCTTCTTTTCTCTGGAACCTTTAAAGGAATCCTACTCAGACTACCATCTCTGTAATGTTTCTCAATTTTGAAATCCCTTAGCCCTTGGCTTTTTAAACAGTAATTTTATTTATTTATTTTTGACTTTGCTGGGTCTTTATTGCTGCACAAGGGCTTTCTCTAGTTGTGGTGAGTGGGGGCTACTCTCTAGTTGCAGTGTGTGGGCTTCTCATTGCGGTGGCTTCTCCTGTTGCAGCACATGGGCTCTAGTGTGCGGAGGCTTCAGTAGTTGCAGCACGTGGGCTTAGTAGTTGCAGCTCCTGAGTGCTAGAGCACAGGCTCAATAGCTGTTGCACATGGGCTTGGTTGCTCCACAGGATATCGTATCTTTCCTGATCAAACCCATGTCTCCAGCATTGGCAGGTGGATTCTTTAGCCAGTACAGAAACCCCTTGCTGTGAATTTTTATCTCAGGAGTCTATTGGGAATCACATAGAAGTGTAATAAACATTTATTGAGTAAATGAGGAAACAGTGATAGAGATGGACCAGAAAAAAAAAAAGGTTTATTCAACAAGCCTTCAGAGATGTTAAAAATTATCTTTCTTCCATGGAGATCTGAGTCTGTGGAACAGGGACTCCAGCAAAGCAGTTTTCATCGACATGGTCTTTAAGCATTTCCAGTATCTGTGATAGTGGAAAGGATAGAAAGTTAAGATGGACATGGGTTTCTGAAGCAGTGAAAATTCCTTCCCTGAGATCTGGGTAGTATATTGTCTGAGGAAATCCAGTTAGTATAGTGGAAATGAGATTCATTACTTAAAATGATCCAACTTGCAGTTCTACGAACTGAGATTTGACTATCAGGGGCTCCTTTTCAATAAAGGTATTTTTCTACAATAAGTTGCACTTTGAGCAGTATGATATCCATGAAAAATATTTAGCCAGAATTTTATGGAGGAGATTTGAGAGGAGACAAAGGGGTTCTCACTCCATCTGGAAGGAGTTTTGCTTACCTTTGCTGCAAGGAGCACTGTACTCAGCAACTGCAAACTCATCTGAATAAAAACAAAAACAGTCAAGCAAAGTGAGAGGGAAAGCAAACATCAATGGGATACAGGTTAGTGAAATAATCTTTATTGTGGGAAGAATTGTATTAGGAACACCAGCATCATTCACTTGATGTGTTCTTACTGCCTTCTGTCTTCAAATACTGTAGATTATGCTTTCCTTTACCCTAAACTCTTGAAGGGCAGCAGTTTAGATATTATACTTCTTTAAATTTCATATTGTCTTATAGTTGATTTTATCTGAAGAAAAGAGAACTAGATATCCTACAAGTGCTTTGTATTAGGAATAGTACATTTACACAATAGGTAATTTCTACAATGTTTGTGTAGAAGACAAAGACAGGAGAAGCAGACTTGGTGGAGACAAAATGAACTGATGAGAGCAGTTAGTTTAATGAACTGGCCCAACATATCTCTCACAAATAAATCTCTGTGATCAAGATTTTAATTTCTGTGTGAACATTGCTCTCACTCACCTGTCTCATAATAGTCATAGACTTTCACTATGGCCGGTTTCAGATCCCTTACTGGGATGTCTTGCAGAACTGTGAAGGTCAAGGTCAGGGTCTCATTTGTCACCTATAAAGCAAAAGGGAATTAAATGATGCTCCAGGGAGCTTCTGTCTTTTTCTTTGAGTGAGTTTAAGTATTCATCTATTTTGGGGAAAAACTTTTGTCAATAAGAGGGTCCTTAAATTGGGTTAAAAGCTCTCAAAGTAGAAGAAAACTTCCCCAAACTGTTTCTTAAATAACTAAAACTATTCATACACTCCCATTAATGTGAGTTCATGGCTCTGTTCATAGGGGTGAATGATGTATGCCTTTTATTGTTTGAATACCTATGTATATTTTTAAGTATCAGAATTCAATATTTTCACTTCTCTATCTTGCAGAAATACTTGTTAACTTAAAATACGTGTCTATGTATATATGGCTGAGTACTTTCACTCTTCACCTGAAACTGACATAGTATTATTAATCGGCTAATGTGTGCAAGCTAAGCTGCTTCAGTTGTGTCTGACTCTTTGCGACCCTATAGATGATAGTTCACCAGGCTTCTCTGTCCATGGGATTTCCCAGGCAAGAATACTGGAGTGGGTTGCCATGCTCTCCTCCAGGGGATCTTCCTGAATGAGGGACTGAACCCTTGTCTGTTATGTCTCCTGCATTGGAAGGTAGGTTTTTTACCACTGGGCCATCTGGGAAGCCCAATTGTCTATACCCCTGTACAAAACAAAAAGTTTAAAAAAAAGGAATATAAAAGGCAGATTGCTGCAGACTTAAGTTTCATAAAATTGTGAGCTATAATATCCATCAATATATACTATGGGAATGAATAAACTATGCAACAACACACAACTATAACATCAGATTGGTTTATTGGTGGACTGACCTTATATTTTATGGTCTAAGTCCTTTCTGAGATTGATAGTATATTACCCTTTTGTTTTACTGATGTGATGCTGAAATGTGTGTGTGCTCAGTCACGTCCAACCCTTAGCGACGCCAAGGACTGTAGCCCACCAGGCTCCTCTGTCCATGGGATTTCCCAGGCAAGAATACTGGAGTGGGTTGCCATTTCCACCTCTAGGGGATATTCCTGACCTGGGGAACAAAACCCCTGTCTCTTGAGTCTCCTGCATTGGCAGGTGGATTCTTTACCATTGATGTCACCTGGGATGTTGATATAATAAATGACTAACCCCAATGGTTGCTTCCTTCTATTATGCAGTATTTGCAAAATAACTTGTGCACATAAACCAGCACCTTTTATGGAGAATTTATTGCTTTTGGGGGGTCCTAGAAATATTCGTATCCCAATATTATATATAACAAGCCATTTCTTCTCATAGCCCCAGATGAAATTATAAATAGAGGAGAGGAGAATATTCATCAGAACTAATGCTAGAATGCTCAAATTTTTAGTATGGAGGTGATGTCTCCAAAAATGTCTTAATTCATTTCCTAAGTAGCTCACTATCTGTATTTTTTTTGCAGCTAGATTGGTAGGGTGCTCACCTTATCCAGATAAATCAAAACATGGTTGTTGCTAACTTCTGTTCGGCTCACATCAGATCTTTCAAGCTGAAGAAAATCAAGACATTGTAAATGTTAATAAACAGATGAAAGCCCTGGGGAACCAGAGAAAAGAATGTTTATTACCAAACTAAGCCTGAGGGTGAAATTTCTTGAAATGCTTCTTATAAGCAAAGACAATAATGTGGCAAAATTAAAAAGGAAAGGTAATTGGGATTCAGGGTTTAATATTAGTATGATATAGGACCTATGTGTAAAGTTGATTTATTTGAGGAACAGGGAACAAAAAGACTTAGAAATTACCCATATTTCAAGGTTCAATTCACATTCCATTCCTTTATGGAGGCTTTTTTTTTTTTTTTACTTTTTCTTATTCTCAGTTTTCTCTGTACTTCTGTAATAGTTCTAGTTTATGTCAATCTTTTTCATATTTTTTCACTAGTTCATGTGCTTATGCTTTATTTTCTGAAGATTATAAGCTCCATTAAAGTAGGAGCTTGCCAACACTTTTTTCCTAGTAGATGTGGCTCCCAGCATAGTGCTGTTCATGACAGGAGACAGACTGTTGCTGTGTCACTAAAGCAGTGGACAGTAAGGATGCTGGAGCTGGCAAGGTCACCAGATCTGCCCAGGAAGTTCAGAAGACTAAATTAATATGATCTCTAATACCTGCCACCCCAGTATGATCCATGGTGAAAGAACAGTCTCAAAATTGTCTGAATTGACCACTGAAGTTAGTAGTGAAAGACTAGTTAATGATAACAATGCTTCATTAAACTAGAAGAAAATGAGAACGTTTTACAGACCATTTGTTTTTCATGGGTGGCAGTTTAAAATTAATATTTCAAATTAATATCTTAATGGAAACATGACCATCACAAAATTTTGAGACCCATTAAAGCAAAGTTTAATGAGAAAACAAACAAGCAACTCCCCACACAAACATGCTAAATTATATTTCTGCATTTGGTGAAAGTAATGTCTTTGGTAAGAGTTGATTTAATAGTATTTTATATTAATGTCTTAATCTAGAGATATATAAAACATTACATAAAATAGAGTCTCCTGGGCTTATTGTAAACCTACCATTTTCACTGTTGGTTTCAAGGGAATGAAGCCAGATACCATCTTCACGTCAACAATTGCCATGTTGGAGGCTGGACGGCTTCCGATATAACTAAAGATCCAGGGAAGAAAGGAGTTAGGATTTTCTGTGTCATTAAATATTCTTTTTCTATGTCCAGTAAGCACATAAGAGCCCTGAAAGGTGCCAGAAATCTTCCTAAATTTCTTATCAAGTAGCTCAAAAAACTGGCTGTGCATTAGAATCTTCAGGGGAGCCTGTTGAAGCCACAGAGACCAGGCCTTACTCCAGACCACATGAATCAGAATTTCATGGGTGTGACCTCTGAGCATCTGCCTTTTAAGAAAGCTCTATAAGTGATGCATAGTTGGGCAGTTCAGTTCAGTCGCTCAGTCATGTCCGACTCTTTGCGACTCCATGAACTGCAGCATGGCAGGCCTTCCTGTCCATCACCAACTCCCAGAGTTTGCTCAAACTCATGTCCATCGAGTTGGTGATGCCATCCAACCATCTCATCCTCTGTCATCCCCTTCTCCTTGTGCCTTCAGTCTTTCCCAGCATCAGGGTCTTTTCATATGAGTCAGTTCTTCACATCAGGTGGCCAAAGTATTGGAGTTTCAGCTTCAGCATCAGTCCTTCCAATGAATATTCAGGACTGATTTCCTTTAGGATGGACTGGTTGGATCTCCTTGCAGTCCAAGGGACTAAGTCTTCTCCAACACCACAGTTCAAAAGCATAGATGGGCATGAGACTGCTAACCTATCCAGTTATTTGTTACATGTCCTTTGTCTTTTTTTCCTGAATAATATCCCCAACCAGGTTATAATATTCTTCTTGTTGCTGTTCAGTCGCTAAGTCGGGTCTGACTCTTTGCGACCCCATAGACTACAGAATGCCAGGTTCCCTTGTCCTTCACTCTCTGCCAGAGTTTGCTCATAATATTCTTGTGGACAGATCCAAATAGCCCCGTAGTTATTTGAAACTGGCTGCATATGTATGTATTTCCCCTAGATTGATTATTTTATATATAATCTGAGATTTAATTATCACCAGTAGGAATTCTAACTAGAGAGTCACTACTCCCTTCTATTCATACTTTTCAAGAGGTCTCCACTTTTGTCCTGGATAAAGCAAGAATAATATCAGATTTCATGACAATAGAATGAAATCAGGATGAATCATTACATTAGAATAAAGTCAGGAATTCAAGTTAGAGGCAAGGGGTCAGGTTAGAGGCAAGGGGTAATGTTATTTATGTAATTATTATTGAGGGGGATTAATAAGCTGTAAATAAGGAGATTAGACACTAACAGATCCTGCAGTGGGTGATATACAATGTAAATGCCATCACTGAGAAATTCTGTGTCAACATGGGAACAGGTTGCTTTTTCAATAAATGCAGAACAGACGTTCACCGTCACGCTGCTCTGCTTAATGCGGAGTTCTAGTGAGAAGATTGACTGTTATACCCAGAACTACATGATGCAGTCAGAGGTCTTACCTGACACTCAGTGAGATCTGGAAGCTGGTGTGGGCTTTGGGTCCATCACAAGTTTGGGGCAGAGTCTGTACCTCCAAAGCAAATGGGAACTCGTCTTTTTTCGGGAGAACATTGTATTTCAAAGATGTCTGTGGAACAGATAAAAATCTGTGATTTTCCCTTCTCCAGGACTCCTCCCAGCTTCCCCAACTCTTTCATTTGCCCCATCATTTGCCAAGTTAGGACTTTTCAGTGACCATGGTGACTCTGGAACTTCTGTCTGCAGAATCTCACCTGGAGGTAAACACATCCTTCTCCTGTGACTGATATGCTGTACTCTCCAGGCACCTCTGGCAATGAAACCTGCTGTAGTAACAGGCGGTTGCTGTTTTCCACTTGGAATTTTGTGGAAAATGTCCCTGAAGACTGGATGGTCACCTGTGCAGCCTTCCCGGTCCTGGTGAAAGTGGCTGCTCCGTATCTGGACAAGGCGTGGAGAGCTACCACTGTGTCCTGGAAGAGACAGGTGAGAGGACCCACTTAGGCATGACAACCCTTGGAAGACCCAAAAGCCCATGTTAGTGAATAGTGAAAGTCACTCAGTCGTGTCTGACTCTGTGACCCCATGGACTGTAGCCCGCCAGGCTCCTCTGTCCGTGGAATTCTCCAGGCAAGAATACTGGAATGGGTAGCTGTTCCCTTCTCCAGGGTATCTTCCCAACCCAGGGACTGAATCCAGATCTCCTGCATTGCAGGCAGATTCTTTACTGTCTGAGCCACGAACGGAGCCCAAGAATACTAGAGTGGGTAGCCTATCCCTTCTCCTGGGGAACTTCCCAACCCAGGGATAGAACTAGGGTCTCCTGCATTGCAGGAGGATTCTTTACCAGCTGAGTTACCAGGGAAACCCACAATCTATGTTAGTTGTCACAAAAGGAGCTTTGGTTTCCTATTTCCTGTTCCCCTCACTATTTCAGTAGTAGAATCCTCATTTTAATATTGATTTTACTCCTTAGATAGATGACAGAAACATATCCTTTGCATATCTGCCTTGGAATGTATGGTTCTGTCATATATCTATCCTTATTTTTCACCATTCTCAAATACTAACATTTTTCCTCATTTCAAGTTATTCTTATCTTCATTTTTTTCTTCTCATACGTGTTTGTATCTTGTTCAAACATTTTGCTATCTGAAGGCAAAGTGAAAGGTTCTGGCTAAGCACGGACCTGGGTGGAGGAGAAGCCCCCCTGGGAATTCTGCTGCTTTGAGATCCACTTCACGATGCTCGTGGCATGGGTGAGGTCCTCCAAGGTCGGGGCAGGCTGGGCCGTGAGGTAAGTGAGGAGCACGTAGGCTGTCATCTCCACCTCTGCAGACGGAGCCCTGGGTTGGTAAACATCCTCTGTGAGCACCCTGGGTTTCTGAGGTCGTGTCCAGTGGATGGAATTATCTGGAGGTATGAAAAAGATTTGTAAGTGATCACATACTCATATTCAACTTCAAGTAAAAGTACAGGAGCCAGACCTGAAGTGAGGGCTGCCTTCCAACGATAGTCTGTTAAACCTTATCTAGATGCTTTTCCTTCTATGAAAAGCTGAACTTGACTTCTCATAGAACTTGGGCTAAGGTGGTCATGTTGCTGGAGTCCAAAGCCTACAGCCACCCAAGTTGTCAAATGGTTGCTGCAGTTGTGTTTGTGGAAGAAATAGCTGAACAAGTTCTCTGATTGGTTGTAGTAATTTCCTGTATCTAATGTTATTCTGAACGTGTCTAGGGTTTGTTCAATTTTCTATAAAGCCTGTCTTTGGAGATTTCTTACGAGGATCACAAATCACATGAGATAATGGAGTTTTCATTCATTAGATTAAAAAAAAATAGAGTAATTCTCAAAATACCAAAGGCTGACAGGGTATGAAATAACAGGAGCTAATTTATACTTCTGTGGGAAGTAAATAACTCTTTGGAGAGTAATTTGGCAGTAATCCGGCAAAGAGGAAAATGTACTGAGCTCATGAATCCAGCAGTTATGCTTTCCAAGTTCAAATTAGACAAACTCAGGTACTACCCCCTCAAGGAGAATATGAGTATTCATTGCAGCATGGTTTGCAATAGAAGTAAATAAACAAGAAAAGATCCATGAGAAGAGACACTCTAAGTTATGACCTTTTAGTATATTGTAATGTATTATGCAGTAATGAAAATTAACACACCCATACAAGGGACTCCTTTCAGCCTAATGTTGAACTTAAAATACAAAAGGCAAGTAGACAGACAAGAATCAAGTAGAAATATTTAGAAGGATGATAGTTCTTATCTAAAGATGAAAAATGTAAGCATTCTGAATATTATTTAGGATTACACATGCAATAAAATGATAAATCCATGGAGATTTTAATGACAAATTCTGGATCAACTACTTTTTAGAGTAGAAATGGCACCCCAGGGGTTTTTCCAGCATTGGTAATATTTTGTTTCTTAAGCTGAAAGGGAGGTATTAAAGGTATTTTCTAATTATTCTGTATGCATTTTTGTATATCTGAAATATTTCTCACTGCATTATAAGAATAAACAACTAATAGCACTGTCAAGGGAGAAAGGCAGGATATGTTTTATTGTATATCTTATTATTTGCATCTTATTTATATTTCTTCTCCCTCTCATACAGGCCATTATATACATAGAAATATTGTGTGGATAATGAATAGACTTGTCCAACATCATCAGTCTTGTGAACTGAGCATAAAATACTAGAATTTATTCGTGGGATTACTTCCTTCAGTCTTTTTTTTTTTCCTTTATTTATTTATTTATTTTTTCAGTGTGTTTTGTCATACATTGATATGAATCAGCCATAGGATAAAGAACTTCCTTCTGTCTTATGTTTAAAATGATATGATACAGCTGCCCGGCTAGCTCAGTCGGTAGAGCATGAGACTCTTAAAATGATATGATACACTGGTTGAGGGTGGGGCATATATTGAGAACTGATATCTTAATCAATAGCTAATACTTGTATAGCACTTGCTCTGGGCCATATACTTTTTTAGCACTAGTCTTCAGAGGCCAAGCTTCTTACTATTACATATACTGCCTTTTATCTTTGGATGTCTAACTTGAGTAAGAAACTTCAAGTCTATAATGATACAGAGGGACTTCCTTGGTGGCCCAGTGGTTAAGACTCAGCCTTCCAATGCAAGTGGTGTGGGTTTGATCTCTGGTCGGGGAACTAAGATACCACATGCTGCGTAGTGTGGCCAAAAATTAAAAAATAAACAAAATGTAAATATAATGATATAGTTAAAAGAAGAGAGGGAAAGGGATCCTCAGAGGGAGTCATGGGAGACTTTTGGTGTGGAATTCTTGATCCCGAGAACGTGGGATGGGAGAAAGTTCCCAGGTGTGCTCTCACCTTCCTTCACGGCTTCCTTATCCAGTGACGTGAGTACCTCTGTCCTCCTTTCCTGGTTACCCGCCAGGGCAAAGGCGTAGGCCAACAGTGCCTTGGTGTAGACGTGGCTTCCTTGGGATCCTTCCTTGGCTGACTTCCACGCTGAGTCCAGGCAGAACAGGGCATTGCGGACGACAGGGTGCTGGTGAGGGAGAACAGGAAGGAAGTGAGCTGTGTGAACAGGGGGGCTGGGGCCCCCAGGTAAACACAGACCACAGTAGAGAGGTCAAGAAGTTGTTCAGAAGCATTTGTCCCTCTACCCTTGTTCTTACGGATGGAGAGAATAGTATTTTTTAAAATTAATTAATTAATTAATTTTACTTTACAATATTGTATTGGTTTTGCCATACATTGACTAGTATTTTTTAATCTGTTAGTCTACATTCATAATGCAATAATATAATCCATATCTTTAGAATTCATTCTATGTGTGTGTGGTGCTGGTAGTGAGGTTGCTATGGAAGAAATAGACTAGGGCCATCACTGGGAAAGTGTAAATGTTTCTTAGTGGTTTGATCAAACTCTCTATCGATCTGGGAAGCATTGGCATTGCATAGAGGGAAAGCTGAGTAAGGTGACATTTCAGACAATAAGTCAGCAGTTTCATTGCATCCAGAGCAATGCTTTAGCCAGGACACTTACTGTGACAGGGAGAGGCATCTCTAGAAGGGCGATGGTGATGTAGGCAGAGAGGGTCACTTCATCGTCCACCCCACCCTGTAAACATGAGACAGAGAGAGATTTGAGAAAGAAGGACATTTATAGTCATACAGCTTACCTTAGGAAACAAGAAAAATGTAAAATAAACAATTTAATCTTATGCCTGAAGCAATTAGAGCAAGAAGAACAAACAAAACCCAAAGTGTGTAGAAGGAAAGAAATCATAAAGATCAGAGCAGAAATAAATGAAATAGAAACTAAAAATTAAAAAACAGTCAATGAAACTAAAAGCTGGTTCTTTGAAAAGATAGACAAAGTTGATAAACCTTTCACTGGACTTGTCATGAAAAAAAAAAAAAAGGGAGCAGGCAGGCCCAAATTAATAAAATCAGAAGTGAAAAAAGGAGAAGTTACAACCGACACCACAGACATACAGAGGAGTATAAGAGAGCCTACCAGCAACTATATGTCAGTAAAATGGACAATCTAGAAGTGGACAAATTCCTAGAAGGTGCCATCTCCCAAGACTGAACCAGGAAGGAAAAGAACGTTTGAACAGACCAATTACCAGTACTGAACTTGACTCAGTAATTTAAAAACTCCCAGTAACTTCTGAGAATGCTCTTCATCAGCTCCTTGTATTCTGCTGTCATGGGATTTGTCCTAATCCACATTCATCACCGTGGGGCAAAGTATCATAGTCACCCTAAGTTCCATCCCATCTTTCTGATGCTGCTATCCAGGTTTTATTTTCATCTGATACCTTCCTTAAGGAATCCCTAGGTTATCACTTCCTTTCCTTATCCTTGTGGACAGTATAATGGACAAACAGAAAACCAGCTCTGGGAACACTTCACCTTGATGGCATTGTTAAGCAGAGAACCAGAACTTCTGAAACAGCCATTGCTCTTCTGCTTTTGGGCCAACCAGGTGAGAGCTTCGGTAATATGTGCTTCATCAATGAAGATATAGCCTCGAGCCTGGGCAAAACTCTTCAGTACAAAGGCCGTGAGCCTGCAGGGGAGAGGAAGTGAAGATCACATCTATGTTGGTACAGTGATTTCATAACCACTTCCAGCAGCAGCCTGAATAGGACACGTCTCACGCTGATGTGAGTCATCTAACAGACATACTTATGTACTTAGAGCTTCCATTGTCTTTACTTGATGAGTCTGCTGGATTTAGTACAGTTGACTCTTGAACAGCATGGTTTGAACTGCACTAGTTCACTTACTCAATGGATTTTTTTTTTTTTAACAAATATATACTAGAGTACTACATGATCCCCAGTTGGTTGAATCTGTCAATGGACAAATAGTGTAGAATTCTCCACTGCTGAAGGTCAGCACCCATAACCTGCATGTTTTTCAAGGGTCAGCTGTACTCCTAATGTTACTTTTTTTTTCTATTTATTTGATTAAGGCTTTAAATCTTTAGTGATTTTCTTTTGCAGATGGTAGCATCTTCTCATAATAGGTCTTACATGTGGTACCTTCTGACACTGTTTTGCCTGAAGTATTTCTTTTTTGATTTTTTTCTGATGTGGGCCATTTTAAAGGTCTTTATTGAATTTGTTACAATACTGCTTCTGTTTTATAAAGCTTGTGGGACCTTAGCTCCCGAACCAGAGATCGAACCTGCACTGCCTGTGTTAGAAGGCAGTCTTCACTTCTGGACTGCTGGGGAAGTTCCTACCTTAGAGATTTTAAAATAATGTTTGATATCACTGGGACCATCTCATTTCTTTCCTCCTATTGGTGAGTTTATTAGTGATCAAAGTGAATCTGATCTAAAAAACATAAATTGAAGTTAACACAATTTATCTGGAAGTTATGTGATATGGTCACTGGCTATCTCATTAAAAAAGTCATGGTTATGGAGGCTGTTTTAAAAAAAATAGCTATTTCAGAAAGAATACCTTGGTGTATTATGAACAGGATGAATTCTGGGGGCAAGTCTAACATATGTGTATTCAAATCTCAGGTTTTTTTTGCTTGTTACCTTGCTAGTCTTGTATATTTATCCAGTATAACCAACTATAGGCTTGATGATAATATCTGATAGGGTTACTGGGAATATAATTTTGACTATATATGTGAGAGAGCTGACACAAAAATAGAAGCTCAGAAAAGCTGTCTTTCCCTTACCAGGTATTGCCCTCACTGTTGCTATGATGGTCCCCAAAGGTGCTGTAAGAGCCGTCGAAGTGCTTGTAGAGCAGCTGTCTCTGGTAACCTGGAGTGGAAGGTTAACGAAGCAACATGACAGATTGTACATTGCATGGCCAGATAAATCATCAAAATGCCCTGGCATCTGGTGCTATTCCCTAAATTTTGCTGCAATGTGTGGATGGTTTTGAGTCCTAAACATTTTATTGGAGGTTGGACACTGGATAGGTCCCATGAAATTAACTGTCATAGTATTCTTATTATTGTAAATATCCTAAAATGATATATTTTATCATTTTATCACAAAATGGATAAGTAACTCAAGCCTACTGGAGAATCCAATCTGTTGTTAAAAATTTAACACTGCAAAGTTTTCATGCACTGAAATGTCATGAGTGTCACATGAGTGACACTGGTCACTCACCAGTGTTGAGGTAGAGGATAGCCTTGGACTTGAGCTCTGCAGTCAGCTGCTGTGTCTCATTTAGATAATCCAGAACATAGATGTTAGGGGCAAAGAGGGCCATATTCTGTTCTCCACAACCATAGGGCATTTGGAGGAGATTTTGTGTGTTTCGCATGGCAGAGCCTAATATGTCTCCTAGGAAATGGGAGAGATGGGAAGTCATAAAACTTATAGATTATCGTGTATCAGAATCATTAGGAAGAAATGAATAATTAGCTAAGGTAAAGAAAGGAACATTTTTAGGAAGGGTGAGTCTTTCAAGAACAGAGGTATGATTAAAAGCAATAAATAAGTCCAAAGGAGAAGAGAACAAAGAAATTAAAAGTAGAGCTGTTATTTTGAGAAAATATTTATGGAAAAAATAGTAGATATTGTCTAATACAGTACACCAGTCCCCTATAGTCCCCTAGGGCTGGAGACTCACCCAAAACTGAGAAGGAGGCTCGGGCAGATTCTTCCACCACATTTGGTGGCAGCTTCAGAGATAATGGTTCAGACACCTTGGCACCTAGAGAAAGAAACAAATCAGCCATAATGAAAACGACTTCTACTGTATATCTTCCTAATGAGCTCCAAGACCCAGAAGCCAGAACTATGTCTTGAATCTAAACTTCTTCAGAAAAGTCATCCCTCTTTTCATATTCCAATTTTTTAATATCTTCAACATATATGAATGGGATTCTGAGATTTCTAGAACCTTTCCTTTCCCAGCCTCCTTGTGTGTGGAATTGTAGCCAAAAGAAGACTACACATTGATTGTTGCCTGTTACGTCATGATTCTGTGTAATTCCCCACAAGGGAAGCCCAAAATCCAGTTTTTTGGGGCTTTTCTGATAGCTCAGTTGGTAAAGAATCCGCCTGCAATGCATGAGACCTTGGTTTGACTCCTGGGTTGGAAAGATCTGCTGGGGGAGGGATAAGCTACCCACTCCAGTATTCTTGGGCTTCTCTAGTGACTCAGCTGATCAAGAATCTGCCTGCAGTGCAGGAGACCTGGGTTCAATCCCTGGGTTGGGAAGATACCCTGGAGAAGGGAGAGGTTACCCACTCCAGTATTCTGGCCTGGAGAATTCCATGGACTATGTAGTCCATTGGGTTGCAAAGAGTCGAACATGACTCAGTGAGTTTCATTAAGACCAAACTATGGTCAGAATATCTTGGTGGTGGTTTCAGCTGTCACTGAAAAGTCCCTGAATTCTACCTTAATGCTCAGTCTTTACTTCCATCAAATTTCACCAGATATGAAGACGGTATTTTTATGGAAACCCTAGACAGGGGGAAAGGGGTGAAGATGAGCAGTATTTGACTCACTGAAAAGAAATTAATAGTTGCTGATAAGCATACATTTGCTGGCATTTTAATACTGGTGAATGACATGAAGAAGAAAAGAAAAAAATGTAGTATTTATCATCATACCACATCCCATCTTTATAGACTAATAATGAAACTTTTGTCAAAGGGCACAAATTATCAGTTATACAAGATGAATAAATTCAAGAGGTCTATTGTAAAGCATAGTGCCTAGAGTTAATAATACTGTTACAAATTAATAATAACAAGTTAATAATACTGATACAAATTTATCAATGTATTACTTAAAAATGTACATGGATAATCATTAAAGTATTAAAAAAGATTGCAAGGTGGTGACAATAGCCTTTAAAATGAGGTTTTGGTTTTTTTAAGGCGAAAGTATTTTTGTATACCTAAATATTTGCGAATAGGATATATCTTATACTACAAAAACATAATAAGAGAGTGAGAGGAAACTGTTGGAAGTGATGGATAAGTTTATGGTATAGATTGTGGTGACAGTTTCACAAGTGTATACTTCCTCCAAACTCATTAAGTAGGATACATCAATTATGTATGTACTATCAATTATATTAATTACATAGTCATGTAGTTAAATTTAATCCTGTAGTTAAATATATAATTGTGTGCTAAATATAGTTATATTAATTATATATTACTTGTATGTCAAAAAATTCTCTTACATTCAAAAAACTTTTTGTAAGAAAACAGATGACATAAGCAAAACAAAAAGGCAAATTACCAAATGAAAGGAAATATTTACTACAAATTACTCAATAGACAAAGAATCAATGTATACAACCAAATCCAAAAAAACCCAGACTACTCCAACATATTGAAAATGGTCAAAGGATATGAAAGCAATTCATAAGTGTGCAAAAATAAAGTCATCCTAATTTTCAACTAGAGAAATGTAAATTAAAGCAACAATACTTTTTTTTCATCCAGATTTTTGGTTAAAATTTAACAACTTTGATGGTGACAAATGCTGGTGATCATGCAGGAAAATATAAACTGGTGGAAATAGAAGCATGTTTAGGTAATAGACTTTGTTCAGTTCTGTTAAGACTAAGAATATACATTACTGGCTCTTAATTAGGGGCTTCACGTTTTAGTATCTACCTTAGATATACTTGCATATATAAACAAGGAGGCATCTATCTATCTATCTAGTCCAGCAAACAGTTGGAAAAACCAATTCAGGAAATGCTATAAAACCAAGCAGAACTGTGATAGTTTGAAATTAAAAGGAATTATCTAAATATATAATTTAACATGGAGAGATTTCTAAGATAAGTCCTTGAGTGAAAAAGAAAGCAAGTTATATGATTAAACTTATCCATTTATGTAAATCACTGCACAGAAACAAATTTATCAATGTATTATTTAAAAATGTACATGGATAATCATTAAAGTATTAAAAAAGACTGCAAGGTAGTGACAGTAGCCTTTAAAATGAGGTTTTGGTTTTTTTAAGGAGAAAGTATTTTTGTATTATGTGAGTAATTAAAATTAATTTCAATAAAACTCTGATGATTAGCTCTAGACACATGAGAGAGAGGTCAAAATGAAAAACTCAGAAATGGAGGAAAATCCATGTTGGATTTGGTAGTAAGCAGTAAGTTCACTTAAATGCAGAAACAAGGCTAAATAATAAGGCAATTATGTTTTTTAGAGTACATTTCACATATTAATGTTAAGTCCTGACATGACAAAAATATAATAAAGAGAAGTGAGTATGAAGAGAAAGGCAAGAAATGGTGTTTTTCTTTCTGGCTTACTTCACTCTGTGTAATAGACTCAAGTTTCATCCACCTCATTAGAACTGATTCAAATGTATTCTTTTTAATGGCTGAGTAATATTCCATCATGTATATGTACCACAGCTTCCTTATCCATTCGTCTGCTGATGGACATCTAGGCTGCTTCCATGTCCTGGCTATTATAAACAGTGCTGTGATGAACATTGGGGATATACACCATGGAATATTACTCAGCCATTAAAAAGAATTCATTTGAATCAGTTCTAATGAGATGGATGAAACTGGAGCCCATTATACAGAGTGAAGTAATCCAGAAAGACAAAGACCAATACAGTATACTAAAGCATATATATGGAATTTAGAAAGATGGTAACGATAACCCTATGTGCAAAACAGAAAAAGAGACACAGATGTACAGAACAGACTTTTGGACTCTGTGGGAGAAGGCGAGGGTGGGATGTTTAGAGAGAACAGCATCGAAACATGTATATTATCAAGGGTGAAACAGATCACCAGCCCAGTTTGGATGCATGAGACAAGTGCTCGGGGCTGGTGCGCTGGGAAGACCCAGAGGGATCGGGTGGAGAGGGAGGTGGGAGGGGGGATCAGGATGGGGAACACATGTAAGTCTGTGGCTGATTCATGTCAATGTATGGCAAAACCCACTACAATATCGTAAAGTAATTAGCCTCCAACTAATAAAAATAAATGGAAAAAAAGAACACATTGTATTGATAAATTTCTTAGTGTACTGTTTCTATAAATATTTTTGTCTAGATGAGAAAATTTTCCACAAAGATAAAGCTATATCTTTTACTGTAAGCTTCTTTAGTTCCCTCTTGAATGACTGATAGGATGTTAGAATCGACACCAAACAAATAGTGACGGACAAATGGTACAGGCTGTGGCAACCTTTTCTCAGGAAGTACCATGGCCTCATTCTCTAATGTGGTTAGCTATGGAAAACTCGGTGTTGCAGTGGCTTGAATTCAGCAGTTCAGCTACTCGTTCTGTATTGTATATTATAATTATATTACACATATGCTACCCATGTTGTATCCAAGAAAATATCCAAGAAAATATCCTCTTTGGCAATTTTCTTTTTGAATCTACCCACTTTCTTTCTTTTTTTTTTTTGGTGAGTTATTTATTTATTTATTTATTTTTCAGTGGGTTTTGTCATACATTGATATGAATCAGCCATAGATTTACACGTATTCCCCATCCCGATCCCCCCTCCCACCTCCCTCTCCACCCGATTCCTCTGGGTCTTCCCAGTGCACCAGGCCCGAGCACTTGTCTCATGCATCCAACCTGGGCTGGTGATCTGTTTCACCATAGATAGTATACATGCTGTTCTCTCGAAACATCCCACCCTCACCTTCTCCCACAGAGTTCAAAAGTCTGTTCTGTATTTCTGTGTCTCTTTTTCTGTTTTGCATATAGGGTTATCGTTACCATCTTTCTAAATTCCATATATATGTGTTAGTATGCTGTAATGTTCTTTAGCTTTCTGGCTTACTTCACTCTGTATAATGGGCTCCAGTTTCATCCATCTCATTAGAACTGATTCAAATGAATTCTTTTTAACGGCTGAGTAATATTCCATGGTGTATATGTACCACAGCTTCCTTATCCATTCATCTGCTGATGGGCATCTAGGTTGCTTCCATGTCCTGGCTATTATAAACAGTGCTGCAATGAACATTGGGGTGCACGTGTCTCTTTCAGATCTGGTTTCCTCAGTGTGTATGCCCAGAAGTGGGATTGCTGGGTCATATGTAACCACATCATACACTAGTCAGAAGGTCATTTTGATAGTTGGACAGGTGCTTAAGAAATAAAGACTCAGAATTCATGGGATGAGGATAGTTTCCTGATCAAATTACTTGGCTTCTTTAAGAACCAGTTTCCTCACTTACAAATGGGTTGATGGTTCTTCGGATCTTACCTCACAGGGAAAGTGTAGGAAGGGTATATATAAAATACCTTGAACTTCAAACATTATACTCTAGTCAATGTCATTTTAACTATGATGGCTAAGTCTTACCTGATGAACAAATCAGGGAGTTGAATGTTACTTCCTTCTCTAGTCCTTCAGGCTTTAGGAGGAAAGAAAAAAGTTAGAAATGAGAGACTTTCAGGACATAGGGGAACTACAGGTTTCTTGATGAAGAAAAGTATTGGAATGATTTTCAAATGTATTATATAAACAAATTGTTTAAGTGTAAGCAATATACAGAGACAAGTTGATAGATGGGAAAGGGAGGGGAATTATAAAGTTAAATCAAGAGAGACAGAGACGAGAGAGAGACAGAGAGAATAATATTGTGAAATATCACATGATCATATATTATTTAGTTCTTCTTACCCAAAAGCTGGAACTCCAACTGGGTTCACCACTGTTTTTCTTGACTCATTGTGAGCCATCAAAAAAAAAAAAAAAAGAAAAAAGAAAGATAAGCAGGCTTACTTACTTCAACCAGCAGGGGCTTGATGATAGTGTCTTTCCTTCCATGCTCAGGGACCACAGGCACCTCATTTCCACACAGCTCTTGAGACTCCACTGCCTCTGCGCTCACTGTGAAATTCACATTCCCTAGAAAATGGGGACCAGTAGAGATGAGCGCCATCTCTGTCTTCTTCAGTGACTCCAAACCCCAAGGTTTATACATGTTTAATGCTCTGTGACTTTTTATTTTGGTCTATAAAAATATAGGAGCAGGAATAGAAGTAGCATAGACTAGAGGCTAATGATACTGAGAATCCAAGGTGGAGATGGAGGTGAGGGAAAGGAGGTATCCTTCTAGACATCCTAGAATTAAAGAAGGAAAAATATTCTACCATCTGGTGGAGTGAGGGGCACATTCTTTGCCTGGATATAAGGATCCCATAGATATCTTCAATTTTTAGGTAGAGAACTGCCTATAAGAGACTGTCTCTCACCTAAGGACTTTGGGGTCACCGCCCAGGACACGGTCTGCCGGCCATTCCCACAGATGCAGTGAGTCTCTTGTTCCTTGTCTTCTGGAATAGCTAGGAATGCAGGAGAGGCTTCTAGGTGCACACTGACCTGAAACCATGGGTGAGACAAAGAGACAAATGAACCAGAGGAAAAGGGAACCAAAGAGGGAATGGCTTAAAGTAAAGCACATTGGGGGATTAAGTAGATTTCAGGTTGCCTAACACTGAAGATAATTTAAATGAAGACTGAGCATCTTATGGGTGGATCTGACACCTAAATCTTAGTATGTGGGGGTAATCTGCTCTTTCACGTGGTAGGAGCAGAGGTGAAGAAAAGTCGTGACAGTAGGTTTGTTGCCTGTGGAAGCTCTACTCCTTTGGCTTAGGTTTTTTTTAATTTATTTTTAATTGGAGGATAATTGCTTTACAGTGTTGTGTTGGTTTCTGCCATACAGCAATACAAATAAGCCATAATTGTACACATATCCTCTTCCTCCTGAACCTCCTTCCCACTCTCTTGGCTTAGGATATCAACCACACCTTCAGGTCTCCCAGCAGAGTATATAAGATTTATAAACAGTTATGGCGAGATGTAAAAATTAAGTTTAATATAATTAATCCTATATGAAAAGTTAAATATTATGGGAATTCAGAGGTTGAAATCTTGGAGAACAGAAGACATGAGGATTATGATAAGGTCAGAACCTTGTTTTACATTGTCGTTTGGTATTTGGAGATATCAGAAACTGTGGTCATATAACATCCGAATATTTCTGACAGTATTCTCTCCTGGTGAACCCACTTTATACATAGGAAGTTTGTCAGTATTCCCAGGAATGCAGTTTTTAATTTACTGGATGGTTACTCGTGTTCAATTTAAGAAAAAGAGGTCATTACCCGGATGCATTTGGGAAGGTAGTTTAACACTGTGGCCTTGAGTGTGAAGGCCTCTCCACGGATCACAGAGTAGGGCATCGTAAGCTCCACAAAGAAGGGCTGGAAGACTCGGAGAGAGGCAGTCGGAGAGAGACCAAGTCCAGTGTCACTGGACAGGCAGAGGGCCCCTGCCTTCCACTCAGTGATGGTATCAGGGACTGTTACTTCTACTTCATGCACACCTGAGGAGCTGGGGAGGATGGCCATGTGAAGAACAAAAAGCAAGCAGTTAAAATACAGGCCTTGTTGTTGTTTAGTTGCTAAGTTGTGTCCAACTCTTTGAGACTGTATGGACTAGAGCCCACCAGGGTCCTCTGTCCATGGAATCCTCGAGGCAAAAACACTGGCGTGGGTTGCCATTCCCTTCCTCAGGGGATCTTCCTGACTCAGGGATTGAACCCATGTCTCCTGCATTGGCAGGCAGATTCTTTACACTGAGCCACCAGGGAAGCCCAAATACAGGCATACTTTGTTTTATTGTGCTTTACAGTTCTGTGTTTTTTAACAAATTGTTTGTGGCAATCCTGTGTCAAATGAGTCTGTTTGTGTCATTTTTCTACCAGCATTTGCTCACTTCAGGTCTCTGTGTCACATTTTGGTAATTCTCTGAATATTTCAAACTTTTACATTATTATTATATTTGTTGTGGTGATCTGTGATCAGTAATTTTTAGTGTTACAATTTTAATTGTTTTGGGGTGCCATGAACTGCACTCATGTAAGACAGCAAACTTGATAGATAAATGCTGTGTGTATCTGACTGCTCCACTGACCAGCCATTCATTCCCCTAACTCTCTTCCTCTTCTCAGGCTTCCCTTTCCCTGAGACACAACAATACTGAAATTAGGCCAATTAATAATCCTAGGATGGCCTGTAAGTGTTCAATGAAAGGAAGAATTGCACCCCTCTCAATTTAATAAACCAAAAGCTAGAAATAAGGTTTCCCTGTTGTTTCAGTGGTTAAGAATTCACCTGCCAATGCGGGGGACATGGGTTTGATCCTGGTCTGGGAAGATCCCACATGCCCCAGGGCAACTAAGCCAGTGCACAACTACTTGAGCCCATGCTCTAGAGCCCATGTTCCACAATAAGAGTAGCCATTGCAATAAGAAGCCCACATACCACAACAAAGAGTAGACTCCACTCTCTGCAACTAGAGAAAACCTGCATGAAGCAACAAAGACCCAGTACAGCCAAAAATAAATAAATGCAATTTTTAAAAAAGCTAGAAATGATTAAGCTTTGTGGGGAATTCAAGTTGGAAGCTAGGCCTCTTGTACCAGTTAGCCAAGTTATGAATGCTCAGGAAAGTTCTTAAAGGAAATTAAAAGTACTACTTGGGTAAACACTTAGATGATAAGATAGAAAATCAGCCTTACTGCTTGACATAGAGAAAATTTGTGTGATTTGGAGAGAAGACCAAACCAGCCACAACATTTCCTGAAGCCGAAGCCTCATCCAGAGCAAGGCCCCAACTCTCTTCGGTTCAACTCTCTTCAGTTCTTTGTGGGGTGAGAGAATAAGGGAGCTGCAGAAGAGGTTGAAGCTGGCAGAGAATGGTTCATGAGGCTTAAGGGAAGAAGTCAACGCTATAACATAAAAGCTCAAGGTGATGTAGCAAGTGCTCATATAGAAGCTGCTGCAAGTTATCCAGAGGAAAATTAGTGAAGGTGATTACACTAAATTACAGATTTTTAAATGTAGATGAGACAGCCTTATATTGAAAGAACATGCCAACTAGGCCTTTCATAGCTGGAGAGGAAAAGTCAATGTCTGACTTCCAATCTTCAAAGAACAGGCAGACTCCCTAGTTAGGGGCTAATGCAGCTAGTGACTTGAAGTTGAAACCAGTGCTCATTTATCATTCTGAATATTGTGGGGCCCTTCAGAATTATGCTAAATCTACTCTGCCTGTGCTCTATAAATGGAACTACAGAGCCTGTATGATAAAACATCTGTTTACAACATGGTTTACTAAATATTTTAAGCCCACTGTTGAAACCTACTGCTTAGAAAGAAAAGATCCCTTTCAAAATACTACTGCTCATTGACAATGTACCTGGTTTCCCAAGAGCTCTGATGGAGATGCTCAATGAGATTAATGTTGTCGTCATGCCTGCTAACACAATAATCATTGAAGTCCCTGGATCAAGAAGTAGTTTTGACTTCCAAGTCTCATTCTTTAAGGAATGTATGTTGTAAGGCTTTAGCTGCCATATATGGTTGAGTCCTCTATGGATCTGGACAAAGTCAATTGAAAACCTTTTGGAAAGGATTCACCATTCTAGGTGCCATTGAGAACATTCATGATTCAAAGGAAGAGGTCAGACTATTAACACTAACAAGAGTGTGAAAAAAGTGGATTCCAACTCTCATGGATGACTTTGAGGGGTTAAGACTTCAGTGGAGGAAGTAACTGCAGATGTGGTGTAAATAGCGAGAGAACCAGAACTAGAAGTGCAGCCTCCCGACGTGACCAAATTGCTGCAATCTCCTGTTCAAACTTGAATGGATAAGGAGCTGCTTTTTGTGGATGAGCAGAGAAAGTGGTTTCCTGAGATGGAGACTACTCCTGTGGAAGATACTGTAAATTGTTGAAATGACAACAAGAGAGTTAGAATATTACATAAACTTAGTTGCCAAAGCCATGGCAGAGGTTGAGAGGACTGACTCCAATTTTGAAAGACATTCTACAATGGGTACGTGCTATCAGACAGCAGAGGAATTGCTCATGCACAGCAAGGAAGACCCAGCGGAGTCAATAATAAATAATAAATGAAAAGTGAAAATAAAATAAATACAAAATAAATAAGTAATTTAAAAGAAGTTGCTTACCTTACAACCACCAAGTCCCAGATCCATGTCTCAGGGAAGTACTTTCGCACAGTCTCTGTGGGAGGCTCTGCAGTATCCTCAAGATGCATAAAATCACCATGTCTTCCCATTTCAGCTACGACTGTGGAGCAAACAGTAACAATAACTATAAAGAAAAAGCTTATGAAAGATTGTAATAAGTGCTACAAAAGAAATAGGGTGATGAAAAAGATAGGAACTGGGAAAGGACACTTGGGTTAAAGGAAAGCTTCTTGGAGGAGGTGATATTTTTAGGTGAATTCTGAAGTATTATAGTAAGCTATAAGTGAGCTGGGGGAAGTGAGCCCCAGTCAGAGAACAGTGAGACCCAGAGGCAGAAAGAACCTTGGATAAACATTGGGGAACACGTGCCTCTTTCAATTCTGGTTTCCTTGGTGTGTATGCCCAACAGTGGGATTGTCATCACAGTACTGTTTATAATAGCCAGGACATGGAAGCAACCTAGATGTCCATCAGCAGACGAATGGATAAGAAAGCTGTGGTACATATACACCATGGACTATTACTCAGCCATTAAAAAGAATACATTTGAATCAGTTCTAATGGGGTGGATGAAACTTGAGTCTATTATACAGAGTGAAGTAAGCCAGAAAGAAAAACACCAATACAGTATACTAACACATATATATGGAATTTAGAAACATGGTAATGATAACCCTGTATGCGAGACAGCAAAAGAGACACAGATGTATAGAGGAGTCTTTTGGACTCTGTGGGAGAGGGCGAGGGTGGGATGATTTGGGGGAATGGCATTGAAACATGTATAATATCATATGTGAAACGAATCACCAGTCCAGGTTCTATGCATGATAAAGGGTACTCAGGGCTGGTGCACTGGGATGACCCAGAGGGATGGGATGGGGAGGGAGGTGGGAGGGGGGTTCAGGATGGGGAACATATGTACACACCTGGTGGATTCATGTCAATGTATGGCAAAACCACTACAATATTGTTAAGTAATTAGCCTCCAATTAAAATAAATAAATTTATATTAAAAAAAAGAACCTTGGAGAGTCTGTGAAAGGAGACCTAGAGGCAGAAAGGAGGCTCTGCAGTACTGCATGTTGTACTAAGTGGTAAGGGTTATGACTTGAAGTCTGGATTTGGTCTGCTCCTCTGCAGGAGCAAAGAAAAACCATACTCAGACATTATGACAGTGGCTTTGAGAAATAGTTTATAGGAGTGAGAGGATCAAGAATTTAAAAAGCTCTTCATTCCCCAATTTTTATCCATCCTATATATAATAGTTTGCATCTACTGACCCTAAACTGCCAGTTCACCCCTCTCCAACCCTTCCTTCCCTCTTGGCAACCCAAATCTGCTGTCCATGTCTTGAATCACAAGTTCTTTTTGGTTAATTTCATCACATTTTATCTTTTTTAAAGAATTGTTTTATTGGGTTCAATGTATCAGGCAATTAGTTAATTTTTACCTGGAGAAGCTAACAGTCTTTGAGGCTGTATTCTATATTGTTCAGGCTGTGGACATATCTTGGGTTTATGAATCTTTGAGTTGGTGAATGCCTTCAAGCCCATATCCTGTAAAGGAAGTCATAACCGAATCAGTACATCAATATTTTAAAATATGTATATACCCATTCTTCTTTTCATAGAATTTAACAATCTAACTAGGTTAATATTAAACTTTTAATGTTCACATGAGTAAAAAGGGAATTGATAAAGAGATAATTTTATTCTGGCTTTAAACCTCTTTCAAAGGTAATTATTTTACATGTATGATATTTATAAATATCACAAGGCAATGAATTTCAGTAAAAAGACAAAACAAAATTCGCTGAGTAGTCCCAGAAGTTCCAGTCTTAGTTATGTTGCTCTCGCAGATCTGCTACTATTAGTAGACGTTGGAGAAGTTACTTGACCTCTCTATGTTCCATTGCCCTCAACTATGATACGGAAGCATTAAAATAAATATTCTTTCCATGGATAATATTTTGTGAACCTTAAGAAGTGACCATCAGCAGTATAAGGGACTTACCTGTAGGAAGCTATACATATCTTTTTCATTTGTATTTGCTACTGGGGAATACATGATTCCATTGATATAGACATTGTCACGACTGATGCAGTCTTCATTGTCTTCCTCCTGTTTATTTACACTTGAGGGGAAACTGCTGAGGTCCTTGACTGGTAGCAGGTTATAAACCTGTACAAATGCAAAGGACAAAAGGACAAAATTAGACTTCCGTGGAGGCCCAGTGGTTAAGAGTCCACGCTTCCAAAGCAGGGGGCTCGAGTTTGATCCCTGGTTGGGGAGCTAAGAACCCACGTGCTGTGCAGTGTGGGGGGCACCATCCCCTCAAAAAGGGTTAAACAATTAAAAAAGCCAAAATTATTTGTGGCTTATTTTTCTTAAGTTCAAGGAGAAAAGAAAAGACTAATCACTGCCAGATTTTCTTTGGGTGGCTCTGTTGCTTAGATAATTTATGGAGAAGATGATTTTGAAGATGTTTAACAGTGTTAGGGAAAAAAAAAATTCCTATCCAAGTCCCCAAAGATCATAATCCTTTGTTACAAAACTCAGAGACAAACCCTAGACTCTATGTTGGAATGAAATAAAATTTAATTAAGAGAAATTGAGGTTTGCTGTACTTGGGAGATTGTGTAACACTTTGGGATGAGAGAATTAAGTAATAGTTTTGTCTCTACCTGGTGGTTAGCAACAGACTCAGTGTATAACAAAGTAAATGGATGCATGTTCTAAAGAGGCACATGGATAAGCCTGTATCCTCTCTATAGGTCAGGATGGTATTTTATTAGTATTAATGATGGGAACAAAATGCTCCATATCTTTATAAAATACATGAACTTTATTGTAGAATACTGAAAATGATACTTGCAAACTCATTTCAACAGGAAGAATAAAAATCCTGTCAAAATTGTTTGACAAGATTAGATGAGCCCAATGAAAGTGAGTAGCACAATGAAATGAAACTCTCAAAGGCAGCTCCCTCTTAGCATCTCTGTCTCCTTGCTCTGCTTTATTTTTCTTGAAAGCATATAATGAAATTATTGTCTGTCTCACCTACAAAAATGTAAGATCCATGAGTGCATAGATTTTTTTCTTTCTAGTAGTTCACTATTGAGATCCCCAGAATTTAGGCATACAGTAGGCATACCCAGAACACAGTAGGCACTAAATAAGTTTGTGTGGACTGAATGACTTATGCTACTAGCTGCCCACATTTCATTACTGAAACATTATCACAGATTGAGAGGAACTCTTGTTCTAACCCAGGTCTGCTCCTAAATACCTGAAAGTGTCTGTTTTGTTATTAACAAACTAGTAGAATCTTCTGCCTTATCTATCCACTGAGGTTGTTATAGTTAAAAAATTTTTTTGAGAACTATGAAATTATGTTATATAAGCAAAAAACATTAATTTGCCCACATATTTCTTGCTTCCATTATGCATTTAAAATTAAGAAATGGGTAAATTACTATTAGGACACATTAAGTAGTTTCTTCTTGTTACACTCAGCATGTTCTTTTGTTATTTTTCCTATTAGGCCAATATTTTATTTCATTTAACTTATTTATCTATGTATTATTATTATTTTTTAGGATTTATTTATTTAGCTGTGTTGGGTCTCAGCTGCGCATGAGGGAATCTAGTTTCTGACCAGGGATCAAACCCCAGACCCCTGCTTTGGGAGGTCGGAGTTTTAGCCACTGGACCACCAGGGAAGTCCCCTAACCCAATATTTTAAAAGGTTTCATTTAATAATGTCATTTGTCACACAGCAATTAATTTTTCCTAATTTTTATTCATCAGAGACAATCTAGATCTTCCTTCAGAAACTGTGTTCATCATGGGAAATGCAATGTTACAACTGATACAATCATAAAAATTTGATATTTCGTTTAGCCTGTGCAGTCTTAGTGCAGGTATAAGTACCACTTCTGTTAGACTTTTTGAAATATTGAAACTAGTTTGAAAACTCTTATTATTGGGTTCATAAAGCTCTTTGATATCAGGGATTTGGGATGGTGCATCATTTATACCCATATATTCATATGTAATATCTTCCTTACCAAAAAAAAGTGCACATGAAAGAGCTCAAAATGATTAACTCCTAGATAAATATAACTTTAATAGAACCCACCCCACTGCCCTTGCTCTGAGTCCCCTGTGGGGCCCTTCCTGGCCCCTGGGGCTCACAGAACTCACCGTGGCTGCTGAGAGCTCGGCTTCAGGCCTCATGAGCAGCACACTTTGGTCCACGGCACGGAGGGCACAGAGGGACTGAGGGGAAGCGGTGACTCGAAGGTGGGCCTGGGAAGCCGGGAAACTTTGTCTGGGGCTGAAGTTCAAACCCACCTGTGGAATTGGGGACAAGGTCAGAAGAACAAATTTCCTGATTGATCCATGGATTCACCAGCCTTTCCTGGGTGTTCCTCAAATTTGGTGCAAAATCACTCTGACTTTGTTGATATTTGACGCTATGTGAGTCTTGAGGCTTTTGATTCCCTATTTGTCATTCTGATATTCATCAGTTGAGCTATTATAATGATATCTATTTTTAAATTTCAGACTCCACTTTCCACCTTTGATCCATAATGAGGTGTTCTTTAACTGTGGCTGGAATACAAATGGTTCTAGACACTCTTGCATTTTTCTTTGGCGCTTTCGTAGTCTTATCAACTTGGTTACACCGTAACCCTACTTCACCGTAAAAGAAGGGAACAAGGTACTGTGAACTGTATTATATGGTAAGAGGTAATGCATGGGAATTTTGTCCTAGCAGTCAAGTGACATGGCTTCTTTCTTTTCTTTTTTTTCTTTAATTGCGTATAGTTCCTTTACAATGTTGTATTAGAGTCTGTTGTGCAATGAAGGGACTCAGTGATATGTATACATATATCCCCTCCCTCGTGGGCCTCCCTCCCACCCCCCTCCCCCAACACCCATCCTGGTCATCACAGAGCACCAAGCTGAGCGCCCTGTACCTTACAGCAGCTTCCCACTAGCTGTTTTTTTTTTTTTTTTTAATTTTATTTATTTATTTTTTCCAGTGGGTTTTGTCATACATTGATATGAATCAGCCATGGATTTACATGTATTCCCAATCCCACTAGCTGTTTTACACATGCTGGTGCATATACATCAATGCTAATCTCCCAATTTATCCCACCCTCCTTACCCCCTCCTTGTTCACACATCTGTTCTCTACATCTGCGTCTCTATTCCTGCCCTACAAATAGTTCATCTGTACCATTTTCCTAGATTTCAAAAATATGTGTTAACATATGATATTTGTTTTTCTCTTGGCTTCTTAGTGTGATCTGCTGTTACCCTGCTGAAAATTTCTGGAGGATTCATTTAACCCCTTTGGCCCCAATGCTCAAGTGTAGAAAAGAATTGATAGTGACAGTAACTTCTAGTTTTAAATGTTGAAAATTTTACCATATAAAGCACTCACCTTGTTGGTCAGACAGTGTTCAACCTCATATCTTGCAGAATCCCCTATCACTTCCCCGTCAGGTAAAATGGCATAGATGAGCAGCCTAGCGACAGGAGCGATGTCTGACTCCACGGGGACTGACATGGAAAAATGGCCTTGCACTGGAGCACAGAGACAATAAGGAAGTGATCATGGGTTAGAGTTCAAGGTTAAAATAATGCTTTTCTGTTGTATCAGTATAAAGTCATTTCAGGAGCCTGGTTTGTTCAATGACTCTATTAGTAATGTAGTGTTGTTTAGTCACTAAGTCCTCTCTGACTCACTGCAACCCCATGAACTGTAGCCCACCAGGCTTCTCTGTCCATGGGATTTCCCAGGCAAGAATACTGGAGCGGGTTGCCATTTCCTTCTCCAGGGAATCTTCCTGACCCAGGGATCGAACCCGAGGCTCCTGTTTGACAGGTGGATTCTTTACCACAGAGCCACCAGCAAAGCCCAGTAGGTGTAGCAGATATAAGAAACAGATGCAATAAATGGATGACCACCTTTAAGAACCCTGGCTTAAAAAGAACTTTATCAAAGTCTTCTCGTCTCTGAAAATGATCCTCCACAGTTTTAAGCTTGAGTTCATCTGTATAAAATTTTGATGCTATCTAAAGATGTGGCTTGGCTTCCATTTGATTTAGACTTCACAGTGGAGAAAGGAAATAGAACTTGCAGTTGTGAGATATAATAGTAAGAGTTTAATGCATTGTATTTACCCTTATATCCTCTGTAACTTTCTATGAACCAAATATTCTATTTTTCATTCTTAAGAGGAGTACTGAGCTCCTTTGAAAGTTGTTTCTTGACACATACATAGATTTGTTAGAATCAAGCTTCTCCAAGTCTACTGTAGCACTTCTGCATTGCTACAAAGAAGCAACAAAAGAGTAGTTCATGGTAGTTCACCTATAATTTTCCAGTAAGGGATCTTTTAGATTCCCTTAGGATAAGCAAAAAGTTCAGAGATTATATTGTTTCACATTTGTTTCTGTGGAAAGTCTGATTCAGTGTTGGAAAAACTCAATTTATTTCTTCATAAGTCATAAATATCTTCAAAAGGGAAATATAATGTGAAAATGTAAATGACCCAGCACAGGACCAATATATAAAAGACATTGCAAAAAAAAAAAAAAAAAAATAAAAAAAATAAAAGACACTGCAAGGTTTTAGCTTCTTTCCATTGTCTAAAACAATTTTGAAATGTCATTTTGAGAAGGTTCATGAGTATTTATTTTGGAAAATTTGGAGTAAGCATAGATTATGAACCAACTCAATATTTTAAGTTTGAACAGATTAACCTGAAGGAAAAGAAAATAAACATTTGATAAAGGGTTTTTAAATAAAGAAACATTATTGCTTCCCCCTTTCAACTTCTCTTTTTTTCTTTCAAAGATTTTTTTTTGATGCTTACCATTTTTAATGTCTTTACTGTCTATTACAATATTGCTTCTGTTTTATGCTTTGGTTTTTTTGGCCACGAGGCATGTGGGATCTTTGCTCCCCGATCAGGGATCGAACCTAAACCCTCCACATTGGGAGCATGGAGTCTTAACCACTGGACTGCCAGATAAGTCTCCCTTTTCAACTTTTTTTTTTGAAGGCGGGATGAACAGTCTCTCTCTATTTGAGACTATTCCTGGTATCTTTGCAGCGTAAGGCTGCATGTGACAGAGGAGGGCAAACATGAGAAATTATAGAAATACTCACTGTCTCCCTGCTCCACGGGCAGTGTGTGAGTCCCAGATCGGACAATGCCTCCTTTTGCCATTATCTGTAAACAAGGACATGAAAAGGGATTTAATTTGCCTGAAAGAAATCTTAGCCCAAGTTCTTGCCCTCCATGTAATATGCCTGTTTCTTTAAGCCCCTACTGGCAATAATTAGCCTGGAGAGAAGTCAAACTTTCAAAAGGAACATGGGTAAGAGATCAAAGAAGTGATGTGTGAAAGTGGAAGTTGCTCAGTTGTGTCCGACTCTATGCGACCCCATGGACTGTAGCCTGCCAGGCTCCTCTGTCCGTGGAATTCTCCAGGCAAGAATACTGGAGTGGGTTGCCATGCCCTCCTCCAGGGGATCTTCCTGACCCAGAGATCAAACCTGGGTCTCCCTCATTGCAGACAGATTCTTTACTGTCTGAGCCTTCAGGGAAAGAATGTAAAGAGCTTCATAAATGCTTGCCCACACAGTGCTTTTATCTACAGACAGTGAAGGTGGCCCTCCTTCTCACCAGGTAATAGAACACGAGTTCCTTTAGCTCCTTTAGGACCTGTCCCTTCAGCACATAATGTGCCTGGACTGTCTGAGTTTGGCCACAGGGCAGTTCACGAGGCAAGGGCTCAAGGTAGACAAAGCTGTTGCTTTGGGAGAACACAAGATTAGCATTGTGATAAGCGTCTTCATGTTCTTCTGACAGCCACTGGTAGCCGTAACAGGGGCTGTGATCCTTGTATTTGACCTGATGAATTAGAAAACCAGGATTAGTCTACGGCCATACCACCCTGAACACGCCCGATCTCGTCAGAAAACCAGGATTAGCTTATAGATTAAATATCAGAGAGAATGGCAGTGTGCTCACAGAGTTGTAGTTTAGTATCCTACCTTAACTAGTGTACCTAGAAATCTTTTGTTCCACACTAAGAAGTGAGAGAGAAGTGCCCCTTATTTTGTTCATCTGTATTGCAGACCCTTTACATGGCAGAGGCTTCCTGGGTTGGTATTTATATTTCTGAAGAGCATATGAGGAGACATCCTTGACTCTGATTAGCTCCCTTGCGTTTCTGTAGCCACTTTATGTATTTAGACAGAGACACTGGAGCTATGAAACCTTACTGGGGAGACTAGCTGATCCTCAGAAACTGAAGAATTGCATTTCGGAGAGGAGATGCCTCATTTAGGATGGGTTTCAAATGGATATTATGAATAAATGTAATATATATTGCAAACTTAGAGGTCTGAGAACACTTTCTGTAACTAGCATTTGTTCAAGAGTTGAGTTTATGTTTGTATATGTTCAGTAACTCAGTCACGTCCAACTCTTTGCAACCCCATGGACTGCAGCACGCCAGGCCTCCCTGTCCTTCACCATCTCCCAGAGCTTGCTCAAACTCATGTCTATTGAGTCAGTGATGCCATCCAACCATCTCATCCTCTGTTGTCCCCTTCTCCTCCTGCCTTCAATCTTTCCCAGCATCAGAGTCTTTTCCAGTGAGTCACCTCTGCGTATCAGGTGGCCATAGTATTGGAGCTTCAGCTTCAGCATCAGTCCTTCCAATGAATTTTCAGGGTTGATTTCCTTTAGGATTGACTGGTTTGATTTCCTTGCTGTCCAAGGGACTCTCAAGAGTCTTCTATAGCACCACAATTTGAAAGCATCAATTCTTCAAGTGAAGTAATTGATGCCTGCCTCTCCCAGGCTGTCTTAGGCTGCATGTATAGAACCATCCCACTTTAACCACAACTCTGTGCTGCCTCCTTTTTAATCAACTGTTTCAAAATTGACCTTAAATTAGTTTCTAATTTCTCATTTTTTCCCCTGTCTTCTTTAAGACTAAACACAACTTGGAAATGCCATCACTTTTCAGTTGCAACCTTTTTTTCTAAGACTTCTTCATGTCACTGGTAACTTCCTTACAAACTTACCCTGATACTGAGGGAGGTGCCCTTGATGTTGGTGGTGGTGATGGAGAACTCTGCCAGGCCGTGCTCATCAGTGGTGGCATTAGATTTGTGGTTGGCTTCATTTGCTGTGATAAAGATGACTTTATTTGGCATGGGGACACCTTTCCCGTCCACTAGGAGCACCTGAAGATAAAAGCTGCAGATCAGTTATATGGCTAATATCCAACAGGCAGCAAACATTCATTTTAGCACAGATATTTATTATGTCCAATATGTTGAACATGGTTCCAGGCATTGAGGCTACAGCAGTGAACAAAACAACATTTCTTCTGTCTTCGAGCGCCTAGTCCAGGAAAAGAGATAGCTGCTAAATAAATGCGTAAGTAATGGGTTTCCCTGGTAGCTAGGCTTCCCTGGTGGTTCAGTGGTAAACAGCCCGCCTGCTAATGAAGAAGACATGGGTTCAATTCCTGGGTCAGGAAGATCCCCTGGAGAAGGAAATGGCAACCCACTCCAGTATTCTTGCCTGGAGAATTCCATGGACAAAGGAGCCTGGTGCGCTATAGTCCATGGGGTCACAAAGAGTCATACACAACTGAGAAACTAACACTTTCAATTTCCACAAAATCTGACTTTGCCAATGAAATGTCAGTTGCACGTATGAAGACCAGAACACCAAAATTCTTTCTCTTTTGATTGGAAATGGGACTAATGGGATAGTTATTTAGCAGGAATAAAATCTCAAAAAGTACAATATATCTCTGAGAAATCTGAAAAAGTGAACTTTCATTTTAGGAAGTGACCAAAGTTTCTGAACATGTGTGCTGTCATAACATAATCAAAACATCCTAAATATCCACTATCTAAACAATCAAAACATCCACCACTCCTCTATAGCCTGATCCTTCTGTCTTTTACACGCTCCACAGCTGACACAGCGTTTCTGTTGAAGACGAGATGCATGGTGATTATACTTGGAGGTACATGTGACTGTTATCTTAGACTTCTGGAGTCTGGAAACTCCATTAGCACTTTTGCATATAATAGAAAAATAACAGGAGAAGACTTTTTTTTTTTGTAGATTTGAGAGAAAAAATTTGTATCTTTAAAATCTTGTGAAAGTGAAAGCATTCGTCACTCAGTCATGTCTGACTCTTTGCAACCCCATGGATTGTAGCCCCCGCCAGGCTCCTCTGTCCATGGAATTCTCTAGGCAAGAATACTGGAGTGGGTTGCCATTCTCTTCTCCAGGGTGTATTCCTGATCCAGAGATTGAACCCGGTTCTCTTGCATTGAAGGCAGATGCTTTATCTTCTGAGCCACATAAGCAAATATTTTATAATATTTCATTAAGTCCAGGGGATCTTCCCAACCCAGGGATTGAACCTGGGTCTCTTGCATCTCCTGCATTGGCAGGCAGATTCTTTACCACTGGCACCACCTGGGAGGGGTAAACCTTAATAGCAGTATTTTATTCCTCCTATGTACTGTTTTTAAAATATAATTGTTATTAAAGAAAAAGTAACATAAATACAAAATCCATGAAAGAAACAACAGGTACAGTGATTGCCATGTGCTCAGTCATGTCCGACTCTTTGCAACTCCATGCATGGACTGTAGCCTGGCAGGCTCCTCTGTCCATGGGATTCTCTAGGCAAGAATACTGGAGTGGGTTGTCATTTCCTCCTCCAGGGAAGCTTCCTGACTCAGAAATCTAACCCCGATCTCCTCCTGCATTGCAGGTGGACTCTTTACTTGCTGAGCCATCTACTGTTTTAGTAGAACCTCTTATATTTCAAAATAAAAACAAAAGCCACCTACCCATCATTTCCATGAAAAATTAATGTAGGAAAGATAATGTAATTGGCCAGCATGAATTTTGAGATGCTTATGGAAAAAATATAAAAATCTGAGACTGCATGGTAAGCCATGGGAAAGAGTTTGAATGATAACACACAGGGCTGTTTTAAAAACCTTCTAATTTTAGCGTGGTTTTTATATATTTGATATACAAATTTACCGAGGAACAAATCTATTTTATGCAGTTTTACACCTTTGACTGGGGGCTTCCCAGGTGGTGCTAGTAAAGAACCCACCTGCCAAAGCAGGAGACATACAAGAAGCAGGTTCGATCCCTGGGTTGGGGAGATCCCATGGAGGAGGGGATGACTACCACTCCAGTATTCTTACCTGGAGAATCCCCATGGACAGAGGAGCCTGACAGGCTACAGTCCACAGGGTCGCAAAGAGTTGGACACAACTGAAGTGACTGAGCACAAACGCACACATGTTTTTGATTATATTAATCAACAGATAATACCAGCCAAATGTGGTTTTAGCAAAATATGTTGTGCATATTAGGGGAGAGTATGTTTTGACATGTGAATTGAAAAATACTTCACCTGCCCAGTGAAAGGAATCCCTCGTCTAAGGTTTGAGTCCACTGTGACAAATGAGAGTTTGGTGATGGTTGTTGTTATTTCAGTGGCCCCCTTTCCAGTTAATTCCACCTCTGAAAAAGAAGGAAAAAATAAGTTCTCATTTGGAAGAATTCTCTCCCTGAACTTACACCGCCACCTCCCTCTCATAATTTGGCAAAGGAGCTAAATCAGTGTCTGTTGTTCTTTTCCCATACCCGGGAGGTATACACACCTGTTCCTTTTTCTTGAATCTTGGCTTCCACTTCGATTTTCATTTCAAACTCTTGTCTCTTCATCTGGAAGATCTTGGTGTTTACTTGCTGAGAGAAGCAGCCGTCAGTGTTCAGCTAGGAGGGGATGAAATAAAACACACAAACATAAGACTGGACAAATGGGTGGTCAGGCAGTCTGGTGGGATTTTTTTTTTTTTGAGGCAACAAGACTTAGGAATTTTGCACGATAACACAATAAATATTCTCTAGGAATTAATTATTATTATATCTCACAACAATCTCTGGCTTATAACTGACAGGTGTATTCCTTAGTAGCTGATAATCCCTAGAGTGAATAAGGTATAGAAATTTAAACTGTTAAAATGGGAGTTTGATCCCTGGGTCAGGAAGATCCCCTGGAGAAGGAAATGGCAACTCAGTTCAGGATTCTTGCCAGGAAATCCCATGGACAGAGAAGCCTGGTGGGCTACAGTCCATGGGGTTGTGAGAGTTAGACTCGGCTTAGAAACTAAAGGTAACAACAGTCTTAGTGTAGGAGGCAGCTAACTCTTCACTGAAATCTGGCTTCCCTTAGTTTACAGCTGTGGCTGGAAAGTAGCTGCCCATGTGGGGACTGTGTTTCCTCAGGTGGGGCCATGTGACAAACTCTTGCTCATAGAAAGGGGGAAGAACTGAAGCCCTTCCCAGCCAAGGTGGTTAACATGGGTATATTTTGTCTCCTTCCTTCCTGTAGATACTCAAAGGGGCTTTAGATATCAGGTTCTGGGTCCTTGGTGCACAAAGAATACCTACAATTGACAAGAAATAATTCCTATTAGGCTAAGTCACTGATTTTTATCAATAAAAATATTATAGCTAGCGTAGAACTCTTTTATAGATTGGCTTGTTCTTGAATTATCACCATGTTATAACTCACTGCTTGTCAATGGTGCCTAGGCTGTTAGTCCCTAGGAGTGGCTTCCCACGTACCTGCCCACTGAACTTCTCACAGACAGCATTGGATTCTTCACCATAACAGTTAGAAGGGTTCCTGTACTTTCTGCACACGTTCATAGTCACATGTCCTGGGACAGGCTTCCCATAAGTGTATCTGTTATAAGAGCATTGCCACATGGATCAAATCAGACATTGAACACCCTCATTTTCGACCTGTTTATATTTCCCCTTGAGCTATAGCATATTTTTACTCTCTGTATTTCCTTCTAACTTCTGCAGGGCTCATGCAGTGTTGAGGGCAAGTAAACTAACTGGTATGAGCCCCCTAACATACATAACAGCAAATTCCCACTGGCTATCTATTTCATATATGGTAATGTAATTGTTTCCATGCTACTGTCTCAATTTGTCCAAGTCTGTTAAAACCTTCTCCTTTAGAAATTTACAGTGCAGCATGCTGAAATTTACTACCGTCTTCTTTTACTATGTCTTTTTCCCCCCTGATATCTAATTTTCAGTTTCACCTTTTAAAAAATATTTTTCTTATTGTCAAACCTACACCAGATCTTAAGAGAAACAACCATACCAACAAAACAAAACAAGAAACGAGTGCTTCAATTCTACCTGGGAATATAAACCATCAGTATGATGGTGTCTTTCCTTCTGCCATCCTCTTCCTATGGGGAGCTATCTCTGTTTATGTCGAATTTTACTTGTTTACTTTTTACAACAACTGGTGTTTAAACTGTGGTGTTAGAGAAGACTCTTGAGAGTCCCTTGGACTGCAAGGAGATCCAACAAATCCATCCTAAAGGAAATCAGTCCTGAATATTCATTGGAAGGACTGATGTTGAAGCTGAAACTCCAATACTTCGGCCACCTGATGCAAAGAGTTGACTCATTTGAAAAGACCCTGATGCTGGGAAAAATTGAAGGCAGGAGGAGAAGGGGACAACAGAGGATGAGATGGTTGGATGGCATCACCGACTCAATGGACATGAGTTTGAGTAAACTCTAGGAGTTGGTGACGGACAGGGAGGCCTGGCGTGCTGCAGTCCATGGGGTTGCAAAGAGTCAGACACGACTGAGCGACTGAACTGAACTGAACTGAGCTTTTTACAAAAATGGGATTGTGCCACAAATATGTCATTGGTAATTGCTGTGGTTTTGAGAGTGTTTTCTTCCTAATTTAAATATCCTCAGTACTTCCCAGATGGTATAGTGGTTAAGAATCCACCTTCTAGACATAAAGATGGCTAACAAATACATGAAAATATGCTCAACATTGCTTATTATTAGAGAAATGCAAATCAGAACTACAGTTGAGTATCACCTCACTTTGGTCAGAATGGCCATCATCAAAAAATCTACAAAAAATAAAAGCTGGAGAGGGTGTGGGGAAAAGGGAACCCTCTTCCACTGTTGGTAGAAATGCAAATTGATACAGCCATTATGGAGAACATTATGGAGATTCCTCAAAAAACTAGGAATAAAACTATCATATGACCCAACAATCCCACTACAGGGCATATAACCTGAGGAAACCATAATTGAAAAAGACACATATACCCAGCGTGCACTGCAGTGCTATTTACAATAGCCAGGACATGGAAGCAACCTAGATGTCCCTTGACACATGAATGGGTAAAAAATCTGTGGTGCATATATACAATTGAATATTACTCAGCCATAAAAAGGAACACATTTGAGTTTTATATATATCCTTTTCCTATTATACAGAGTGAAGTAAGTCAGGAAGAGAAAAATAAATATCACATATTCATGCATATATATGAAATCTGGAAAGGTGGTACTGATGACCCTATTTGCAGGGCAACAAAGGAGATGCAGGCACAGAGAACAGATTTGTGGACCTAGTTGTGGAAGGAGAGTGTGGGACAAATCGGGAGAGTAGCATGGAAACAACTACATTACCATATATAAAATAGATAGCCAGCGGGAATTCGCTGCATGGCTTAGAGAGCTCAAACCAGTACTCTGACACCCTAAAGGGGTGGGATGGGGTGGGAGGTGGAAGGGAGATTCAAGAGGGAGGAGACACATGTAAACTGATGGCTGATTCATGCTGATGTATGGCAAAAACCAACACAATATTGTATAGCAATTATCCTCCAGTTAAAAATAAGTAAATTAAAAAAATAGATTCTGCCTTCTAACGCAGGGGATGTCGGTTTGATCCCTGGTCAGGGAACTAAAATCCCACATGCCTCAGGGCAGCCAAACCTGTATGCCACAACTACAGAAACCTGGAAGGAAGGCCCAGTGTAGCCAAAAAAAAAAAAAAATCCTCTATCTCTGTATTTGTACGAGTGTTGGTTCATTAGCTCTGTGGATCAGGAGCTTGGTGGCCTTCCTCTGAGACAGTGCTGGGCAGGGACCCAGCTGAACAGTTAGTATATTACAAGTGTGGTCTTTAGGCAGGACTTGTTGCTTCACTCTGCCTGTTCTTTCTGTTACTGCTGCTGCTGGGCTACTGAAGATGGGAGCACAAGATCCTAGTAACATTAGTTCTGAAGGTTGGAAAAGCCTGACTGAGAGATCATGTCCAGTCTCATCAGTGACAATGGCAGTGCCAAGAAGTATGTGAATTGCCTTAGGGATGGATGAGTTAGATGAGATTTCTGTAACATGCCTATCTCTACAAATTCCAAATCTAAGTTATTTTTCCACTATGTCTGCAAGGTCAGGTAAATGATCTGTTGATGATTGAATTTCCTTTACAACCTGATAAAGGGAAAGTCATTACCCTTCAACACTCTCTTATTTGTGTGCCTATGTGTGCGTGAGTAGCTTTATTACTTTCAGAATCAACCCTACTAACATAGCTTCTCTAGAAACAGTTGCCTATCCCGTGATAGTTACAATAATTCTAGTAAGGACAGGAAAGAAATTAAGAAGGAAAATAGAAAAGCAACAGGAAAGTTTTAGAGATGGGAATGTTCCCATGTATTTAAGGGGTTTGTGCAGCACTCCTCATAGACAAGCTAGCTAGATATCCCAAAGGGTGAGTCTCTTTTAAATAATACACCCAGCCCCAAAAGAAGATTTTTGGAGAGTATAAACTCACAGGCCGCACACTGACACGTTCATCTCTTCTTCCAAAATGGTGATTATCTTTGGCATTCTTACTTGCACTTCAAACTTAGGAAGCACTGTTGATTGGAGAAAAGGAAGTTGATGATTGGTTTTCAACTTTTGGGGAATTGGCATTTCCAGATTCTCAATAACAATTTCCTAATAATATTTTAGGGCTCTGAAAAGGTAGCCCTCTTCTCCAGTGTATTCACCTTCCTCTCAAATGGAAATCTTGGTTGAAGGACTATGATGGATCAGTGTAATCCTGGTGAATTATGGGAGACCCCACTAGACTATGATTGTTTTACATTTTTTAAGATTAAAATTGTTACAAAAAAGGCTATATCCTATTCACAAACCACTGATGGTCCTCATTGGATTTAGGTATAATTTGCTCCACTCCAAGTCTAATCTCACCCATGGCAAATAGAGGGATTACAGAGAAACTTGAATTCTAGGCCCTAGAAGTTCAAATATGAAAAAAAGAACTGGTTGGTGATTTTTCTTAATGGCGTACCGAATTCCTCCACGGTGAAGGGGTGCTCTGCAGTTCCACCTGATCCCTTCTGTACCACCACCTTATAAGAACCCTGAAAGGGCTCTGACGAGAGGGGAAAGGTCAACTGCTGGAGGCCATTCTCTACTTCGAGGTTCTGCCACTGTGCGATGCGATTTCCTTTGGGGTCCTACAGACACGATAATCGTAATCTACAAAAGAGCCTAGAGCATTAGATACAGTACAGGAAATCTATGGGGACTCCGATGTTATCCACAAAGAGGGATTCCAATGTTATCCACAAAGATGGGTGGGAGGAGATGACTTGGAACAAACTAGTGTTACATGAGTTTGAATGCTTCTCCCGTAATGATGAATTTCTGAAATATTGTAAGAACATTTCCCCTACGTTTATTATAATTATGGAATGTTTCACATTGCTTACCTCTATATATACTAGTGGAACCTGAAAGACAAAAGGATAGTAAGCAGTTTAGAACTGTTCTCACATAGCCTCAATTCTGATTTATAACCAAATAGTTTTACACAGAATAGTTTTGTCTGTAGTAAAACACAGAAAAATTCTAGAGTTTTACAGAACTTTACTCCATTACAAGCAATTAATGAGTAATGTTAAGTACTTACGGGGCTGTCGGCAATAAATGCATGTGTGCCATTCTTTAGGAGTGGTATTCACTAATATCACTTAAATGCTTATAGCATTCCAGTGAAGAATATTCCTTTGCTATGCTATTTTACAGATTAAGAAATAAACAGCAATGAAACAGTAAGTAACCATGTTCAGATCCAAATGTTAAGGTGGACCACAGAATTCTTAAGGAGTTCTAAGAATAAGAAGGAGTGGAAATAAATCCTCTACTATCAATGCATATTCATTTTAAAAACTGACATTTATTAAGTGCCTCCCAGGTGCTGTGTACAATCTTAGTGTAAAGAACCCACCTACCAATGCAGGAGATGTAAAGACATGGGCTGGAGCTCTGGATCGGGAATATCCCCTGGGGGAGGGCATGGCAACCCACTCCAGTATTCTTGCCTGGAGAATCCCCATGGACAGAGGAGACTGGCAGGCCATAGTCCATGGGGTTGCAAAGAGTTGGACAGGACGGAAGTGACTTAGCGAGTACATTAAGTGCCTGCCAAGTGCTGTGTATCATCCTAGGTGCTATAAATACAGCACTCCACAAAAAAACAATAGACCTGTTTCTCATGGAGCTTGCATTCTAAAAGGGTGGATATATAAGAAACATAGACATATAGGCAATATATATTTTTGATACCTATAGATACACATTTGATATATGTTTGGTATATGAGATACACATATTTGGTATATATATATTTAAGGTATATATGTATTTAAGTTATATATATATATATGTTTGAGGTAGTGTCAAGAAATGAAAATAAAATAGTTCAGCTGACAGAGTGATGGATGAAGTGTTTGATTTTAGATAGAGAAGTGTAAGTAGAAACCAGGAGACCCATTTCAAGGCTACTGCAATAGTATTATTCAGAGGTGATATTGGTCAGAACAAAGTTGTAGCAGTTCAGGTGGTAAAGCAGAGTCTGGATATATTTTAAGCTAACATGATTTTCTGATAAAATAGGATGTGGCTGTGAGAGAAAGACATGAAGGATTATGCCTTAATCTTTTGCTTTAGGAGCTAGAAGAAAAAAACTTGCTCCCTCCCCTCGAGTTCTTTCCCCGCTCCTTCTGACAACCGCCCCCCTCCCACCCACCATTCCCCAGCAGAGATGGATTTAGTCAGGATCAGCAGGGAATTGCAACCCACTATGGCCTGGGAAAGAGAGTGTTTTTAAGAGAGGAAAAGGAAGTTGGGAGGGGGAGGGACTATAGTAAACAGAGTCTGTGGCTTTTAATTGAAAAGTGTCTCTTTCCAAGATAAAAAAATGTGGTTGAGGACTAGATTTGGGAGAGAAAAATTAAGACTTTGGTTTCTTGTCTACGTTAAAATTGAGTGTTAGTCTTGAGGAACAAACATTGATTATACTCTCCTTCCTTTATAGGAGAGGTTTTGGTAGGTGTGTTTAGAAAAATTTTGAATCTTTGAGAAGTTATTTAAACCTAAGTTTTTTGAGAGTTTATTTCTTATTTAGTGTATCTTTCTAGTTTGCCTAACTGAGAATTTTTCAAAGAGTAAGTTTAATTGTGTGACAGTCAAGTACCAGTAACAAGAAAGAATCAATAACTCTCTTGACCCAGGGTACTGTTTTAAATGAGGATTTTGCACAATGGCTATGCCAGAAAATATTGTTATCAGCAGTAGATTCTTCCTTTCTCTGGCCCTCCTTCAACACCAAAAACAGACTCCCAGCCTGTTTATACAGATAATAATAATTCTAGATAGATATTAGGAGACTTACCAACTCATTCAGGGGGTGAAAACTTTCATCCAACAAGACAATACGAAATTTCACTGAAACAGAAATATTTTCCATGAGTCCCTGAAACCTTAGGCCAGGTCTGTAGGTTAGTAAGACAAGCTATTAAGGAACCAGGATTCCTTTGACTGGGAAACATGCAAGAGAGGAAGATCTTTCTTTTGGGAAGTTGTCCTGACTACAGGCCTCTGTACCTGTCTGCTCTGGTTTATAGATGGGTTTGTCTGTCTGGACAAAGACCAGGCTCTCTTCATTTTTAACCAACACTGTGGTCCGCTTCTTGAATTCTTGGGTTGATCCTTTCACTTGGATGGTGAGGAACATTACCTCTTGACTGGTTGGAGATCTTGGGAGCTGAAATAGAGGAGAGACCCTGAAAACCCACTCATTTCCCATTTCCCCTCCAAGTCCCTCTCCCACTTCTCCCTAGGGGTCTTGCCCCTTTTAATTTCACTGGTCCATTCTCATCAGAGAAAGTTGGCATGGACAGAAATTCATGGACAGAATGACCTCTGTCATTTGTGAATGGGAAGACAGAACAAAAGATGGAGGAAAACATAACAGTGAGTGAGGTCATAAATGAGATTCACATCTCCTTACAGATCAGCCAGAACAGTTTTTAAAAAAATATTTTTGCTCTATTTATTGTTTTTAATTTTTATTTTATATTGGAGTATAGTTGATCAACAATTTTGTGTTAGTTTCGGGTACAGAGCAAAGTGAGTCAGTTATTCATATACATGTATCTATTCTTTTTCAAGTGCTTTTTCCGTTTAGGTTATTACAGGATTTTGAGCAGACTTCCCTATGCTATATAGTAGATCCTTGTTGGTTATCTATTTTAAATATAGCAGTGTGTACATGTCAATCTCAAACTCCTAATCTATCCCTCTGCCTGTAAGTCTGTGAGTCTGTTTCTGCTTTGTAAATAAGTTTATTTATATGATTTTTTTTTTTTTTTTAAGATTCCACATGTAAGCGATATCATATGATATTTGGCTTTCTCTGTCTGGCTTTCTTCACTTAGTATGATTATCTCCAGGTCCATCCATGTTGCTGCAAATCAGCTAGTACAACTTTGATTCATTTATACACCGAATGTTACCTAACTGCTGTTATGTGATAAATGAGCATGGTATTATAGAAGCATCTCTTAATACTACGAGAAAGGAAACTGCAATATTTTATTGGCCATATGCTGTAAGGATCTATACAACTCTGAAGAGATATTGGCTGTACATTCATGGTGATTTCCACAATTTCACGCTTAGAAAGAGTATGGACTGATGTGTTCTGTGTTCCAGTCAGCCCACCACTGGAGCTTATCTTGAACATTGGTTTAGTATGCTTTATTAGTCTTTTTTCCATTTTCATTTTAAGGAGAAGTCACACTTTCCCTCTGTCTAGTTCCTACTGTTCTTCTTTTTTTTTTTTTTTTGGCTAAGAGGAATTTTCTCTGATTATTAAGCTCATTTTAATATCTCTATAAATATTTGTCTACCATGGTTGGAAATTCACACATTGCTTCTTAATTTCTAATCTTAGTCACTACATTTAGATTCCTTCATGAAGTCCATGCCAGCCTCTCAAGGTCTTGATTGAATTCTAGATCCCTGTGTTCCTGACATAGAAACAAATGTATTAAGTCAAACAGTCATACTCACAGTAAAGGAGACACAGTGGAATAAGTCCTTTTCTGCCACCACGTCAGTGAAGAGGCTCCTGTTCTCTCTGATGGACTCCAAGGAGGCGCTGACGGTCACCGTCTCATTCAGGTGGCTCAGAAGGAGGCAGCCCTTCTCAGGGGTCCCAGTATGGAGCAGGGAGGGGACCAGCACCATGTATTGCCTGGGTTTGGGGGAGTCCAGTTAAAGGAGAGTGTAGGAGGTGAGGCATTGTTATCAGCAGCACTATTTTCTGCTATAATTTTTGTTACTATCCGTAGGTCTATGCCAAGAGAAGACATATTGATAAGCAGGAAATTGATCCCTGCCACTGAAAAGCATGCAAGAGAATCATTCCCCTTTCCATAGTCAGTGCCATGTCAGTGAACATTTTACTTGAAGTGAGCCTTAATGAGGTGAACATTTGCAGGCATATCTCACGCTGAGGAACTCAAATCTGTGAGCATCTGAATTCAAATAAAGACATGATAATTATAGTTAGTCAAGCTGTCAATCTATTTTACATTAGGATTGCTGAGGAAAGCAAGCAATTCTCATGTGAGACATTACAAAAGCCAATCCACTTATAGAACTTTTCACTGAATACATAGCAAGCCTGTAAAAATGGAATGGTATGTTCTTGCTTTCCACTTTACAGATATGGAGCCTGAGGCTTAAAGAAAGTCATTAGTTTAAAGTCTAATAATGAAGCAAATAATGTGTGTGTTAAGCAAATAATGAAATCTTGGTGTGTTACCTAACCCTGAATGTTTGTATGTTAAATATTTGTCTTTCAACTCATGGCTGGACAAAAATGGTCTACTCAAGAATGGTCTTCTAAAGATTGAATTTGGAATCCTGGTAACTCATGAGCAGAACAGAAAATTTCCCAACACCTTCATATATAATTTTATTGACTCTCAAATTTTCAAATATTTTTGCTCACAAAATCCTTAACATAATTCTTAGACACTATGCACTCCTTACATATACTCAGGTAAACACCTGTTTTTTCACAAATTTAAGTAGTAGTAAAATATATTATTTTTGATGATACTTTAAAATAAAACCTGGATATAGCTCAGTTGGTAGAGAATCTGCCTGCAATTCAAGAGACCTGGGTTTGATTCGTGGGTTGGGAAGAGCCTCTGGAGAAGGAAATGGCAACCCACTCCAGTATTCTTGCCTGGAGAATCCCATGGACAGAGGAGCCTGACTGGCTACAGACCATGAGGTCGCAAGAGTCAGACATGACTTACCGCCTAAAGCAAACTACCACCACCACATTACTTTTTTGGAACTCTCCCATGGAATCTTAAATATCATATTGATAATATATCCAATATGATCTATTTAAAAAATACACCAAAATGTTCTTTTTGAAATGATCAGAAATTTAGCAGCTTTCTCCTTTTCCCTCTTTAGCTTGAATTTTCATGCCACTTACCACACAGAAGTCTGTCCTAATGTTTCAATGCTTCAAAATATTTTATGGATCACTCTAGTGTCTTTATTTTGTATGTATATACATATGCATGTATGCATATGTATGTGTATGCATATGTACTATTTGCATATGTACATGTATGCATGTAGTATTATATGTGGGTATATAAATTGAATTTTAACTCTTAATGTGATCATAAAGCTGTAAATGTTAAACATTTTCTTCTGAATTGTTTTCAAAAGTCTTAGTAGTATACAACAGATCAAAACAAAATAAATATATTGCAAGCTATGATTCATGTATTTTACATATTAATATAAAGTCAAAATACTTTTGAAGCACATCTTTGATGAAAATGATGAGCTGTCCTTATATATTCATAGACGAATATTCCCTACTGCAAGAATTAAACAAAGGTCTACCATGAATTCTGTTGCTAGTTTTGGTTTGTGTAGACGCAGTGCTGTGAAAAATTGTTCACATGAAAGTAAATAAATTATATCATTTTTTATCAGCTCTTGTAACTTCTGCGTTACGTGCCAAAAACCACAGTGCCCTATTATCAAGAGTTGCTTCTTATCATCTATCAACTGGTATTTCCCTTAGATCCTCCTTCAATTCTGTTGAAACAAAGAATTCATCACCACACGATCTGCAAAATAATTTTCTCTTCTGTCATTTGAGTCTTTTGTTTTCTCAATATCAACATCAGTTTTTCAAATTTCTCCTTTATTTGGAACTCTAGAGATTTTTATATTCCTTAACAATGTTCCACAGTAACAACTGATTGAGGGAGGTTTGTCTCTTTTAAAGTGGAAGATAGGAAATTAAAAAAGGGGAGGTAAGAAAGGATAGATAGCATGGTCTCAAGCTGATCTGTATGAATGTGAGAATCTAAAAGTTGATTCTTTTAAAAGTATCAATTTCCAGTGCCCTTTAGAAAGTCTTTGTATATTTCCAGAGAATTTAGAGATTCAGAGATCCAGAAAGTTGGAAAGAAATGTTTAAGAATAAGTGAAGATTTGTAAAATCTCATTATTGAAAGAGACCTTAAAGATAAGAAGGTGACAGTTTCATAGGGAAAGCAAATGAATGGTAAGCATTTAAAATAAAGGAAAGGACTCTTCGAGTTTAAGTTTTATGTGAAACTCACGGTTTCCCAGAGGCTGAAGCATCTGTCGGCAGCAAAAGCAGAAGAAGGAGAATAAGACTTGGATGAAGGAGTTTGTTCTTCCCCATGCTGCAGGGAGAAGGGACTGGAGGAGACCAGACTGTGTTGCACCTTTCTCCCTGCAGTTGGTCTGGTCCCAAACTTTCCTCCGAGCAACTAGGCTTTATGCTGCTCTCTGTGTAAACAGGAAGTTCCACCCACACAAGGTGTCTAAACAAAGTAGAGGTCTCTGAACATTCTCTGGAAGGGTCATTGCTCTAAGGGACTTAATTACAGTCAGGGTTAATTCTTGGCAAGCTAAATAGGATTCCTGGAGGGATAAAATCCACATTCCCATTAGTGCTCATTTTCCCTGGTTTTCCCGTAAAGTAGCTAGTCGGCTTTTCAATCCCTTCTCGCTCTTGCTCCCTCCTTCTGCTTCCTCATAGTGCCTTTTATGGCTTTCCTCTCATCTCTTGCATGAATAGCTGGCAGGGGAAGCTATAATTTAAGCAACACTGGGAGGCTCAAAATAGATATTTCACTACAAGTCAGTCTCCTGCAAGTCCTCCATCAGATATGTCTACTCAATATTGAAGCAGTTTCAGAATTTAGCTGTCCTCTATGGAAATGACAGTGGATTAAAAGAACAGCTTTTTGTCTTGGAGGATACTGCTGGATTGCAGATAAAGAGCTAGGTTCTGGAAGAATGATAATAGATATATTTCCCTGTATTAAGGAAGTGAAAAGATGAAAGGAGAAGTAGCAAGACCTCAAAAACAAGCTTTGACTTACTCTGCCCAAGAAAGATCTTAATTGTCTTTACCATCTACTTATGTGAACATGAACACATTTTGTTACTGCCTTCTAAATATGCAAATCCCTTTCAATCTTTAATCATATTAACTATTTTATCCATCTATCCATCCATCCATTCATCCACCCATCCATTCATCCAATTGATTGATTGTTTTGTAAGTTTTATTGAGCCCAGTTGGTCTAGGTATCATACAAAATCATGGAGATGGAATGATCAAATATATAGAAACAGATTGCACATTCTTGAGGGTATGAAAGCAGACAAATAAACAAGCAATAAAAATACAGTAGCCAGACATTATTATTGGAGAAGTTCAGGTGCTCTGGGAGCACAGGACAGGGGCACACAATTTAAACTTGGGTCTTGGAAAAGAAATCTAAGGGAAAGAGAAAAGCAAATTAAATTCTGGAGTGTGGGTGGTGGCTAGCCAGGGAAAAGAGGAGATGTAAAGTGCATTTGAAGCACATAAGGAATGACATAAACAAAGACACAGGGGGCGATAACCATCATGACACATTAGTGATAAACATCATGACAGTAAAATGAAAAATGTTTGAAATGGAGAAAATGCTTGTCCACTTAGAAAAGGGGTGAAGTAAACTTGCTTCAAATAAAAAAGAAACTTGCTGGCACTACTAGAGTACTTGGGGAATAATCAATGAAATGACTTCTCCAAATTTGTTTCTTGGAAAGGTCACATTCACTGAAATTTGGGAGAGTGATGGGAAGGAGGTAATCCAGGAAGCAGGTGGGAGTTGGCACAATTATATGGATGAGAAATGATGGTATTTGGCTAAGGTTGGGGCTTCCCAAATGGCACTAGTGGTAAAGAACCACCTACCAAGGCAGGAGACATAAGAGATGTGGATGCAATCCCTGGATTGGAAAGATCCCTGGAGGACGGCGTGACAACCCACTCCAGTATTCTTGCCTGGAGAATCCCCATGTACAGAGGAGCCTGGTGGGTTACAGTCCATGGGGTCGCAAAGAGTTGGACACAACTGAAGTGACTTATTGCATGCATGCATGCATGTATGCATTTATAATGACGAATAGAGGTTGACAGATTTATATTATATTTAAGCGGTAAAATTATAGTACACAGTGAGCACATGAATGTGATAGTAAAGGAAAATGTGCCTTCCAATTTTCCTGGCTATTCACTGAATGACTTGTGTTGCTTTTAAGTGTTTGAGTGAAACACAGAACACAGTGAGAACAGAGGGCTGAGAGTTGGGAAGATAAAGAGTCTCCTTTTAGAAAGTGCTTGTGCTTTAAATAGTAATGTTTGAGGGAGTTTAACATTAGCTTTTGAACTGTGGTATTGGAGAAGACTCTTGAAAATCCCTTGGACTGCAAGAAGATCCAACCAGTCCATCCTAAAGGAAATCAGTCCTGAATATTCATTGGAAGGACTGATGCTGAAGCTGAAACTCCAATACTTTGGCCACCTGATGCAAAGAGTTGACTCATTTGAAAAGACTCTGATGCTGTGAAAGATTGAGAGTGGGAGGAGAAGGGGAGACAGAGGATGAGATGGTTGGATGGCATCACCAACTCAATGGACATGAGTTTGAGTAAACTCTGGGAGTTGGTGATGGACAGGAAGGCCTGGCATGCTGCAAAACATGGGGTCACAGAGTTGGATGCGACTGAGCAACTGAACTGAACTGAACTAACATTAGCATCTAGAACTTAGAGCATTGTTGTCTAGAACAAATGTAAGTGAGCCTCCTAAGGAATTTTACATTTTCCACATTGAAAAACAAAAAGTAACAGATTAAATTAATTTTATTTTTTACACTGGTTTTTATCATTTTTATTTTTAAATGAATTTTTATTGGAGTATAGTTGCTTTACAATGTTTTGTTATATTCTACTGTAGAGTGAAATGAATCAGTCGTATATATACATGTATCCCCTTCCCTTTGGACTTCCTTCCCGTTTAGGTCACCACAGTGAATTAAGCAGAGTTCCCTGTGATGTACAGTGTGTTCTTATTAGTTATATATTTTAAAATTTATTTCAAAAATACCATTTACTTACCTCAGTATTGCCAAATTATTATCATTTCAACATTTGATCATTATAAAAATTGTTAATGAGATACTCTAAATTTGTTTTTCATACTAAGTCTTTGAAATCTAGTGTGGATTCTACACTTACAAGAAATATCAATTTAGAACAGCCACATTTCAAATGTTCAACAGCCCATGTGGCTACTGGTTACCATATTAGACATAGCAGGCTTAAAGAAATGTTTTTCAAATTATGGGTCACCATCTGTAATGTGTTACAGTGTCATGATCAGTGAGTCATGACCAAGATTTTTTTTTTTTAAGATTTTTTAAAATGTAATAGAATACAGTAAAGTAGAAAGCATAGTGTACCAAACAGAATATGTGAAACTAATGAATTTGGAAATATTTATTTCACTGTTGTGCAGCAGAAACTTTGGTTATGTCCTATTACCCCTTTTCTGACGCTACCTTTATTACTCAAACACCTGAGTTCTTGCTGGGCATACACCATCTCATTGAAAACTTTTATTTCCTGGTCTTCTCCTTGGAGGCCGGGTATGGTATACGGCTAACTTCTGGCAACTGGAGTGTGAGTGCAAGTGCAGTGTGCAACTTTCAGTTCATGACTTGGAAGGATTAGGTTCTGTCCTTCCCTTTTCTTCCTTACTAATGTCTGGAATCTGACGTGTTGATGGTAGCCAGATCTTTCATTGTAGGTAATAAGATGGAAGCCATGTGTCAAGGGAGGCAGAACAAGAAATAAGACATCAAATGAACCCCTAAGTCATCCAAAGGCCATTTTAGCTGGCACTTTCATGTAAGAGAAAAACATTTTCTCTTATTTAAAGGTCTTTGCACTTTGAGATATCTTTGTTCAAGCTAAAACTTATATCTTAACTCATATAATTTCTCTTTCTTTCTTATATCTCTATCATCTCTAAGTGTCACAGTGTAAAAGTTACATTGTGAAATGTGATTTCGTTGTTATCTTGCAAACTGTCTAGTGAAAATATACAAAATTTCTTATTGTAGGTTAAAGTTAAAGCAATCTGAACACCACCAGTTAACAGAGAGCTGGCCTATTTATTACAGATTAGAGATTTATCGATTTATAGGGAGAGCTGATGCCATGGAAATAGATGATATGGGATGAAAATAGAAAAGAGTCCACGACAGAGGTCCAAGAAACACTAATATATAGGTGATGAACACCTAAGTGGAACTGAAAAGAGAAACATGGGAGAGAGTGGGATTTCTGAGCCCCAAAGAAGGGACATTTTAAAAAAATAGTCAAAAGAAAATTTTTACTAGTCAGAGTGACTGGGGCTTTATAACAAAACATCAAGGCTTGTGATTGGGCTTCCTTGGTGGCTGAGATGGTAAAGAATCTGCCCACAATGTGGGAGACCTGGATTTGATCCCTGGGTCGGGAAGATCCCCTGGAGAAGGAAATGGCAACCCACTCCAATATTCTTGCCTGGAGAATCCCATGGACAGAGGAGCCTGTAAGGCTACAGCCCATAGGGTCTCAAAGAGTCAAACACAACTGAGTGACTAACACTTTCACTTTCTCTCATGAAATGACCCTGTGCTTGTACACACATATGCACGCGCACACACACACACACACACATTCTTCATTCACCAAAGGAAAACTAACCCTGCAACATATTCCCTGCTGAGTCTCATATTCAAAAATAAACTATATAGAGTTAAAGACAAAAATATAAAGCATAAATATTTAAATTAGGAAAAATGTGTAGGAGAATAATTTTACAATTTGGGGGGTAAAAAATGACTTCCTAATCAGAAAATAAAACCCCAAGACAAAGTTAAAGTATAAGCAGCGGAGTTACTACAAGTAACTGATATAATACATTACTAGTAATCACACATTTGAAAAAGAAAAAAAAGATATGTCATGCAACATTCCCTATCAGACTGGGAAATTTTTTAAAGGCGTGGGGAAAATGTAGTCTTAGGCATTGCTGGCAGAAGATAATTGGCAGTCAGTTTAGAAAGGTAATGTGTAAATCTATTGCTGATTCATGTCAATGTATGACAAAACCCACTGAAAAAAAATAAATAAATAAAAAAAAAAAAAAAAAGAAAGGTAATGTGATAGGATGTACACTCTGACATAGCAAATTTACAGACAAGTTCATCATACAAAACAACAAAAAAATCAAGTAACTGAATTTTTAAAAAATGAGCAAAAATATAAGCATGTACAGCTGGCTGCTAAGAGTAGGTTGAGTGGTCTTGGCACCATTGTTGAAGATCATTTCATCATATACATGAGGAGTTTCTCTCTGGGCTCTCTATTCTCTTCCATTGATCTATTTGTCTGTCTTTATGCCAGTACCATTCTATTTTGATTACTGCAACTTTGTAATGTTTTGAAAATAAGAGGTGAGAACCTTCCAGCTTTATTATTATTTTTTTAATTGTTTGGCCATTCAGGGTCCCTCAAGATTCTACACGAATTTTAGTGTGGGTTTTCTTTCAAAAGTGTGATTTTACTATACCATACATTTTGCTCTGCAGTTTCCCCCTTAAAGTATACATTGTATTGAAGATAGTTTTCATGTCGGCATAAGGATCTATATTAAAAGAGATATATTCTCTTGAATAATTACCTTATATATACATGCTGTGATTAGTCAATACCATATAGATAACCAATCAGTTTTTTGTTTTCTAGATATTGTGTCAATGAACATACTTGTCTTGGCAGAGTATCCATACTCTGGGAGTAATTACTCGAAGTAGAAATATTGGATCAAAAGGGCAGGCTGGGATGAAAGTTTCACAAAGGAAAGGATTTTGTCATTGTTGTATCCCCAGTGCCTAGAACAGGGTCTGGTGTGTGAAGTGAAGTTGCTCAGTCGTGTCCGACTTTTTGCGACCCCATGGACTGCAGCCTCCCAGGCTCCTGCATCCATGGGATTTTCCAGGCAAGAATACAGGAGTGGGTTGCCATTTCCTGGTGTGTACTAGGTGCTAAATAAACAGTAAATAAACAGTAAACCCAACAAGCAAACAAATAAACAGATAAGATAACTCTTGACCTATGTGTCAAAAATTAAGCCGAACTATGCTCAGGGCTCATTGGCTTAACTACTCACACAGCATCTTTCTCCCTAACCATCTTCAAACTATGGGTAGCTGTTTGATCTAGTCTGGCCAGTGACATATAAATGGAAGACTTCTGGGTGGGGCTTGTGGAAAACTTTTGGTTTCTTAACAAAAAGAGAAAGTTTCAGAAGACACAGCAATGAATGTTTTTATTTATTCTTTCTGCATGGAAAATGAATGTAACACTTAAAGTTTCAATGGCCATCTTGAGTTAAGAAAGCAGCGAATAGGATGATCAGGTCTGCATGCTAAGCAGGTCCAAACAATAGAAGGGGCCTTGATCTCTGTCAGTGTTATTGGGTAATTGTGTCAACCTTGGAATGTCAACCTCTGGACTTCTTCCCTATTTGTTCAGCAATTGCTAGTTGCTTTTCTGTTATTTATTGCCAGAGGAATCCCTAGCTGATTCACAGACAGGTGCAAAATGCATTTTAAATATATAGAGAAAATTAGAACTTAAAGTAACATTGCAACAGTGGGGAGAGGGTGAAAAATGTGGATTTTAAGTGTATTGGACATGACAATTGCTAGTTTAATACTGATGAACGTACTACAGAGAAAAGTTACAGTACTCCCTTTTACCTTATTTGATGCACTATTGATATAAAGGACACCATTATTTAATATATTACTTAAAGAAAAAACTCTTCCAATTAAATTATGTAAAATATGTCATGATATGAAAAGATATGTATGTTGCAATCACTGAATGCCAGAAATAGCTAATATTTGTAGGTACTATATGTTAGGCATTGTGTTAAGCACTTTATTTCATTTATTTTGCTCAAAAATGCATAAACTAGTTATGGACTTTTCCATTTTGGAGATGATAAATAGAGAATGACTCTAGTTTTCTCACTGGGGCTGTCGTGGGTGATCTTGCTAATAAGAGGCAGGAAATTGTCAGGTAGAATCTTAGGTATGTTGGCTTTGAGGCTTTCTTGTGAAATTCAGGGAAACTGTGCAGTAGGGAGTTGGGGGTAAATTTCAGAAGTGAAGGGAAAAAAAAGAGATTGATTAATTGGCTCCTTTGTCTGTTCAGTCAATATTTAAGCCTACTATGAACCAGGCTCTGTATTAAGTACTGGGGATATTGTGAAGCAAAGCAGTCAAGTGGAGAAGATGGATATTATTTAGTCAGTCCATATATATTCTAATGCATATTTTGTACCAGACACTGTCCTGTGGTTAACAAAAACCATGTTTCTGCCACTGGAGTTTACATTCCTTTGCATCAAAATTAAGAAGGTGACTGGTGAAACATATGTGAGCATGCCAACAGATCCACTTTAAATTCACGACTGCAGACTTAGGTGCAAACACACACAGCCTCCATGCAGTGCTGCTGCATTGCTCAAGTGATTTTATTTTCTCACTCTCCCAGGTCATCGTTTCTGTAAACAATGCCTTTCTTTTCTCTCTGCTGATGACATTGCTTCTTATTTCACTGAGAGAATAGAAATGATCACAAGTAAAATTCTGATCATCTGTCTCCAATTCTGAAATGGCCAGCTCATCTACATCTGCACCTATGGACTCTGTATTCTCTTGTGTTGCACCAGATAAACTTGTGTGCATCTAAATGCAAGCCACCATTAAAAAAAATTTTTTTTAGTGTAACGTACTCTTTTCACATACTCAAAAACTTTTTTACTAATTTAATTTACCTCTCTCTGTGCTGTGCTTAATACTCAGTCACATCTGACTGTGACCTCATGGACTGTAGCCTGACAGGCTCTTCTGTCTGCGGGATTCTCCAGGTAAGAATACTGGAGTGGGTTGCCACGTCCTCCTCCAGGGGATCTTCCCAACCCAGGGATCGAACCCAGGTCTCCCACATTGCAGGAAGATTCTTTACCATCTGAGCTACCAGGGAAGCCCTTAGCTCTCTCTACTACAGCAAAAAATCTCTCCACTAAACATCATTATTCTCATCAGCATATAAATATATACTTCACCTGTGAAAAAAACCAAATTCTTGACTACACATATCCTTCTATCTATCCTCCCCCTCCCCCGTTTTTTGATTCCTTTTCCCACAAATCTCCTATCAATATTTGTTCAAACTCACTACTTCCACTTCTTCTCCCTTTATTTCATTAACTCACTCCTAACAGGCTTTGAGATAAAGCCTATTAGTCTTTGTCTGTCAGTCACCAGCGATCTCCATGTTGCCAATTTCAGTGGTCAGTTCTCAGTTTTCATTTTATTATGTCTTTCAGAAGCAACTGACTTAGCTGCACACTCTGTTCTTGAAATCCTTCCAGAAGCCATTTCTTCACTTGAGTTTCAACACACTGCCTTTCTTTGATTCTGTCAATCATTTTCAGAATCCTTTACTATTTGTTTTCCTGACACTTAAACATTGCAGTGTCTCAAAGTCCAGTCTTCCAACTTCATCTCTTTTCAAGTCATATTGTCTCTAAAGGGATCTCCTTTTGTCCTAGGGTTTTAAATGCTGTATTTAGAGAGTATTTAAACTCTCATTCTCAAACAATTTCTCATTGCAAAGTATCTATCCCTGCTTGCTCCCTTCTGATTGAGAATTGTATTTATAACTGCTTTCTCTGACTCTACTGAAGTTTTACCAGCACTTCAAATTCAACACATTCAGGATTAAGCATCTGATTCCTCTTCCCCTCCTAGGACTTTTCCTCTCAGTAAGTGGTGTCTCCATTAAACCAATTGCTTGGGCCAAAAATATGTGGATTCATCCTTGGTTTCTTTCTTTCTATTTCCAGTGTAAAATTTAGCAACAATCAGAATATATCTTTAGTATGCTGATGTTATTTCATCTACCACCGTCTAGTCTAAACCACCATCATCTTTTGTCAGTCCCAGTGCAAGACTAGTTTAACTTGTCTTCTTGATTCTTCCACTGCTGTCTTACAATCCACTGTCTCACACAAAAGTCAAAATAAATCCTTTAAAGGAAAAATATAATTATGTCATGCCCCGGGAAACTCCTCTAACAGCTCCCCATGTTCCTGAAAATAAATAAATCCAGATTTTTTACCAAAGTCTAGAAGATGTCCAGGACTTGGTGATTCCCTCCCATGGTCTGATCTCATTTTTATGGCTTCACCCATCCTGTTCACTCTGCTGCAGTCACGCTGCTCTCTTTCCTTTTCCTAGAATACACAAAGTCTGTTTTTGCTTCAGGGCCATGACACTCCCTGTTTGCTCTTCCTGGGGCACTTGGAATATGCATATGACTTTCTCTTCTACTTCATTCATTTCTCTGTTCCACCTCACAAAGACCTTTCTTGACCATTCTACCAGAATAGCAGTCCTCCACATATTATCCTCTGTTTCCTTATTGTTCCTAGCGTATTTCATTACACAGATATATGTGACCATATGACATTACTTAAAAATATAAATGACCCCTGGTGGCTCAGATGATAAAGAATCTGCCTGCAATGCAGGAGACTCGGGTTCGATCCCTGGGTTGGGATGATCCCCTGGAGAAGAGAATGGCAACCCACTCCAGTGTTCTTGCCTGGAGAATCCCATGGACAGCATGGACAGAGGAGCCTGGCGAGCTACAGTCTATGGGGTTGCAAAGAGTTGGACACAACTGAGCAACTAACACAAGGTGTACATATGACATAAAATATATTACATGTAACCATATGATACTATGTATATGTACATATAATTTATACAGTATATATACACATTAATGCCCAGAACAGTGCCCATTTGTTCATATTAGGTGCTCAATAAATAGCTGTTGAAAGAACAAAGGATTAAAATCAGTATATACAATTTTTCAAATGTGATTCCAGTGTTCATAGAGTTGTCTTTCCCAGTACTGTTATTTACAAAATTGATAAGCATTCTTTTTTAAAAATTATTTTTATTTATTTATTATTTTTTGCTCTGCTGGGTGTTGGTTGCAATGCAAAGGCTCTTCGATGCTGGGAAGGGTTTTCTCTAGTTGTGGGGAGTGGGGGCTGCTCTCTAATTGCAGCTTGTGGACTTAGTTGCTCCGCGACATGTGGAATCTTCCTGGATCAGGGATCAAACCCATGTCTCCTGCATTGGCAGGTGGACTCTTAACCACTGGACCACCAGGCAAGTCCCTGATAAACACTCCATTTGTGACAGAACATGAAGGGCTGAATAGGCTAAGAATTAAAGACTTGAGGTGTTCTAAGAATATTTTCCAAGTTAAAATGTATTTATTTGCATTCTAGGTATGGTAATTTGACTGTGAGTGAAGCTATGAATTTATTCACAACTATGCAACTCACATTTTTTAAAAAAAGTATTTATTTATTTATTTGGCTGTGCTGGGTCTTCTCATGACACTTGAGATCTTTAGTTGTGACATGTGGGATCCAGTTCCCTAACCAGAGATCAAGCCCAGACCCCTTGCATTGGGAACTTGGGAGTCTTAGCCACTGGACCAGCAGGGAAGTACCTCTCTATTTTTTTTTTTCCTATTCAATTTGCAACTAATAAAAATAAATGAAAAAAAAAAAAAAATAAAAAAGAAAAAGAAAACCCTCTCTACTTTTTATAAAGGCACTTTCTACCCTCCTCTGCCTTTGTCAGAGGTGCCATCATTGTCACTGCTCTCATTGCCTCCGGGATCATGGGTACCTTGCTGCTCCGGCATCACTGGCATCACCACTTGGGGCACCAGGACGACAGGTGCCTGAGCCACATCTTGGGCCTCCTGGGGTGTAGGCTCTGGTGCTGTGTGTTGTAGGGGTGGGGGGAGAATCCAGACTCATGAGTGTCTCCACCATGACCGGGGTTGTTGGGTCATGGGTGCTGCCACTGTGCGTGTGTGTCCAAGGTGGAGTACCTTTGCGGTACTCTGTGGCTGGAGGGATAGGACCTCAGGCCCTGCTGCCATGCCGTTTGGCTCCCTGTGGCCGCAGGCGCATCTGCACCCAGAAGGTCAGTGTTATGTGCACTTGTTCTCCCGAGGCTGCCAGCTTGTGTGGGGCTGCGGGCTCAGCCACCAAGTCTGGTGACCCAGAATTGCAGCCCCGGCTACCAGTGTTCTCCTGGCTTTGCCTCCACTATGCGTGTCCCAGCCCACCCACCTTTAACGGACAGCTGTGTGAAATCCTCTGACGTCCTGGTGTGTTGGACGGAGGCCCCTTTGCCGAGATGCAGATGTTTTCCTGGTGGTAGACTGAAGGGGAGAGATAAACAGAGCATCTCAACCACCATGATGCTGACGTCACACCAAAAAGATTCTTCTTGCAGTGGTGGCAGACAGTGGCACTTCAGATTAGGATTTAGAAGGCGATAGGGAGAGCATATTTAGCTGAGTGATGATAATGCCATTGCCAAGATAGTTCATACGTGAGGAGAGGAAAAGTGAGGAGGTGACAAGAGTTTGACGTGGTTGTAAGACATCCAAGTAGATGTGCCCAGAAGACATGTACATCTTTGGATGTGGTATCCCAGGGTGGTGCTGTGTTCTTATTGTAACCCTGTCAGATAGCACATGGTTCATTTCCTTCCATTCTGGGCATTGTTAAATCCAATCACTTGGTTAAGGTGTCATGTGCCATACTTCTTGTCTGCGAGTTTATTTTTTGCTTTATAACTAATATTTTACGGGGATACTATCAGACTGTATAAATGTCCTGCTGTGTGCTTAGTCACTCAGTCATGTCTGACTCTTTGCCACCTACCTACTTTCTTCTCAGGGACAGAGAAGCCTGGCAGGCTACAGTCCATTGGGTCACCAATAGTCAGACATAATTGAGCGACTAATACACATACCTACTTCTCATCAAAATTTCAATGTGTTTGTTTGTTTCTGCCAAGTATAGTCATGTTTTCCTCCTTTGATTAATGGGTTATAATCTATTATTTCATTATTTATTTTGATGCTCAAATAGTCTCAGATTTGGCCAGTAAAAATCCATTTAAGCTGACTTCTGGGTCCTATTGGCATGCCCTCATTAATCTTGGGCAACTACTTATCTTCTGACCCAAGATATTTCAGGCTCATCTTATAATTTTCCTTCTCTATGTGCTTTTTTTTTTCTTTTAGCGAATGACACTAGAAATCAAGAACTGGGGTGTAGTATATGCCCTTTATTTTTAGGGTGTCTCTACTCCTAGACTTTCTTAGCAAAAGAGCTAGGGAGTTATGTATGTGTAAACATACATACATATGTAGATAAATTGATACGTACTCTGTTAGGCTTCTGATGCCCCACACGTAGACCAACCAAGATGAGGACAGCCACCTCATCTCCAACTCTAATATCACAGCTAATATCACAGGAGTGATATTTTATTTCCTTTTATTGTCTTATTGCATTAGTTAGAACTTCTAATATACTATCGAGCCAGGCTACTTTCTTTGTGAACATTCTTCTCACTCTTTTTGAAGTTATACACCCCACTGTTTTCTATCTTAACTCTCTTCGACTCAGTGTGACATCTGTCTTACCTATCTCTATCTAGTGGTGTTGGGCTGACTTATTCAGAAAACAAAGGAAGAGGTAGAGACTTGATTTTCATTGGCCAATCCAATACTTCTTTAGTGGTTTGCTACATTTTTCAACTTTACTTAGGAACCAGTGCTGCTTATAAAATAAACACAATTAAGGAAAAATAAACAGACAAGTCTAGACAGATGAATAGGATTATCTTGCTAAAATGATATTTATTCTGTGAGGAAATTAAGTTTAATTCCTTCAGGGATTGCTTAATTAGTAGTATATCTAGTTAAAATAAATAAACAAGGTATGTTTGTGGCTTGTCTTCTCATTTTCTTGATAGAGTCTTTCACAGAGCAGATTTTTAATCATAATGAAGTTCAGCTTATCAATTATTTCTTTCATGGATAATGCCTTTGCTTTGTATCAAAAAAGGTCATCACTATAACTAATGTAACCTAGATTTTCTCCTGTGTTGTCTTCTAGGGTTTTGAAGTTTTGTATTTTACATTTAGGTCTATGATGCATTTTGAGTTAATTTTTTTTAAAAGTGTGTAGATTCCTTCATTTTCTTTCTTTTTTATTTTTTTTGGCATGTGGATGTCCAGTGGTTCTAGCATATGTATTTATTTTGTTAAGTTTATACCTATATGTTTCATTTTGGGGGGTTGTTAATGTAAATGGTATTGTGCTTTTAAATTCTGAATTTTACTTGTTCATTTCTGGTATATAGGAGAGCAATTGACTTTTTATATTAACTTTGTATCCTGCAACTTTATTACCTGCAACCTTATTATTACTGCTGTGTGTAGTGATCTGAAAGAATTAACAAAAGAACTGTGACTCATATCACAGGAGTGATATTTATTCTTTCTCATGAGTAATTTTAATTTCCTTTTATTGTCTTATTGCATTAGTTAGAACTTCTAATATGATGTTGGAAAGAAGTGGTAAGAGGAAATATACTTCCTTTGTTCCTCTTAGTGGGAAAATTTTAGTTTTGCACCAATAAGTGTGATATAAGTTGTAAGTTTCTAGTAAATATATATATTTTTTATCATGTTGAGGAAGTTCTCCTCTCTTTCTGTTTTGCTGAGTGGTTTTGTTTTTTAGGGCTTCCCTGATAGCTCAGTTGGTAAAGAATCTGCCTGCAATACAGGAGACGCTGGTTTGATTCCTGGGTCAGGAAGATGTGCTGGAGAAGGGATAGGCTACCCACTCCAGTATTCTTGGGCTTCCCTTGTGGCTCAACTGGTAAAGAATCCACCTGCAATGAGGGAGACCTGGGTTGGGACGATCCCCTGAAGAAGGGAAAGGCTGCCCGTTCCAGTATTCTAGCCTAAAGAATTCCATGGACAGTCCATGGGGTTGCAAAGAGTTGGATGCGATGGAGCTACTTTCACTTTTGTTTTTTTTTTATCATGAATGGGTGTTAGATTTTGTTAACTGCTTTTTTCTTTATCTACTGATACCATGAAGAAATATCAATTTCTTCTTTAACCTATTTATGTAAAAGGGTTACTTTAATTGATTTTCAAATATTGAACCAGATTTGCATAACTGCAATAAAACCCACTTGGTCATTGTGTATAATTTTTTTATACACTGTTGGATGTGACCTACTATTTTTTTTTAAAAGATTTTTGCACTTATGCCCATGAGAAATATTGTTCTGTAGCTTTATTTTATTGTATTGCCTTGGTACAGTTCTAGTATTATGTTAATGCTGGGCTTATAAAGTGAGTTAGAAAATATTTCCTTGTCTATCTTTTGAAAGAGACTGAAGAGAATTGGTATAACTCTTTCCTTAGATGTTTGATAAATTCACCAATGAACCTATCTGGGCCTGATGGTTTCTGTTTTGCAAGGTTATTAATTATTGATTCAATTTCTTCAATAGATGTAGATCAGTTTGAATTGTCTATTTCTTCTTGTGGGAGTTTTGGCAAAAGTGGCCTTTCAAGAAGTCAGTCCATTTCATTTAGATTATTAAATTTGTGGGCATAGCATTGTTCACATTATTCCTTTGTTATCATTTTACTGCCCTTATGATCCAGCATTTCCATTCCTGAGTATTTATCCGTAGAAAACAAAACCACTAATTTGAAAAGATATATGCTCCCTTATGTTCATTGCAGTGTTATATACAATAGTCAAGATATGGAAGCAACCCAAGTGTCCATTGACAGGTGATTGGATAAACAAGATGTGACATACAAATACAATGGACTATTATTCAGCCATAATAAAGAATGAAATATTACTATTTGCAACAACATGGATGGACCTGGAGGATGTTATGCTAAGTAGAATGGGTCAGACAGAGAAAGACAAATGCCATGTGATTTCACTTACATGTGGAATTTAAAAAAAGAGAGAAGTGAACAAACATAAGAAATCTGAAACAAACTCATAGATTCAGAGAGCAAACAAGCAGTTGCTAGGGAAGGGGAATAAGGGGAATTAATGAAGCAAGTGTGGGAGGTTAAGAGGCACAAACTTCTAGTGAGAAAAGAGATGAGTCTTGTGGATGAAATGTATAACATTTATGGGGAATATAGTCAATAATATTGTAATAGTTTTTTATGGTGACAGATGGCAAGTAGACTTATTGTGGTGATCATTTTGTATAGAAATATCAAATCACTATTTTGTGTGTCTGGAACTAACATAGTGTTGTAGGTCAATTGCACTTCAATTAAAAAAAGAAATACAACATTGCTTTACTTTCTTTGTGCATGTGTGCTAAGTTGCTTCAGTTGTGTTCAACTCTTTGCGAACCTACAGATTATAGCCCACCAGGCTCCTCTGTCTGGGATTCTCCTGGCAAGAATACTGGAGTGGGTTGCTGTGCCCTCCTCCAGGGGATCTTCTTGAACCAAGGATCAAACCCGTGTCTCTTAAGTCTCCTGTGTTGGCAGGCAAGCTCTTTACCACTAGTGCCACTTGGGAATCGAATTAAATCTGACTCCGCTTTCATTCTTCTAAAATTCTTAGTGAGACTTAATCTTCATTTTTATTAGAGCCTTCCCCACACTGGGGTTTGTAAAGCAAAATATTTGGGAAGCTGCTTTTGTCTTTGCTTGAAACTGGTTACTCCTCATATGACCATGCCATTGTCCAGCCCTTCAGCCACGTTGAAGCCTGGCTAATTGGCTACTTCTATGCTCTATCCGGGCACGGGAATATTTCCTGAGACTGGGAGCTCTGTGGTCCAGAATGTGCCTCACACAGTTACTTAGCTCAGAGGTCCTGTCTATTACCCTGAGCACAATTATGAAGGTGACCCAGTGCCCACTATCCTGGGTGCCATAAGCCTCCACCCACCTCCTGGTTTTGATTTCTTCCTGTCAGTGGGGCTTCTCTCTCTCTCTCCTTTAGGGCTTCTCTGTCTCTCTCTTTTATGAGAAAATCTTTTGATTTTGTATTGGGATATAGCCAGTTAACAATGTTGTGGGAGTTGCAGGTGAACAGCAAAGGGACTCAGTCACACACAGACATGTATCCATTCTCCTGCAAACTCCCCTCCATCCTCGCTGCAGTGGGGCTTCTCTCAAACCTCTCTGCGAAAGATTTCTTTTTCTTCCTCCTCAGGAGCACCTAGAGTGATTTGCCCAAGTGCCAGGGCTTTTGAAAAGCTATCTTTAAGCAACCTCTGCTTCTAACCTTGAAATTTCTTAAGGCGAAAGGACACAAGGACCTCGCCACACTTTTGAAATAGGGAAGGGAAACAAATACCAGAGGATAAGAATCAGCACAGATCACAATCTTTTCAAATCCTTTTTCAGTCTTGAAGCCAAAATAATCTTTAATATTTTAGTAAATTTTTCTTCTACACTAGGAGGGAGAAAATGCCGGAAAAGCTGAGAGGTATTTTGCTTATTTTGGGAAAAGAAATGTGAACTTGTATGGTTTCAGTTAAGATTTGTCCGTGTAATTGTTTGGGGGGAAAAGAGAAAAAAAAAAAAAAAAGATAAAGAAAAGGAGAAAAGCAGGCTGATCTTGTTATTATTTGAGAAATTCCTGTTTTCATATATATATTCCCATAACCTCATATTATTGAATAAAAACTAATGTAGAGGCTTCTGCTGATCTGTGTGATTTTCTTATACAATAGTAAATAAAATGACCCTTCTTCCAATTTCTTCTTTGGTTCTTGTTTGGTAGTCCCACACACATATCTTTCCTGCTTCTGCAAGCAAACATATGGTTCTAGAAATCTGGAATTTTAATCCCAGGATTCAATAAAGAGCACTAGTACTGAAACCTAACTATTCCCCCTCCCACCACCACCCGGGGAGTAGTGAGATGTTGGGAGAATGTGTCTATCTTTGATTCCCATTTCTACGATTTCTACCATTCCTCATGAAAAAATACATGAGCAATATTTCACCTTATGAGAAAGGGATCAAAATGCATAGTAGTAAGTGGTACTAAATGCATCATTTGAGGAAAAGGACCAGTACACAGCTTCTTCTTCTCTCTTTGGAAAATATGAAGATGAAATTTAAAAAGTGGTCTGGATTAGGGAGAGAGCTCTTAGACTTCTGACTCCCCTGCCCTCCTATCCTATCTCCTGTTGGCCTGTGTATTCTCTATGATTGAGAAATCCCTTGTTTGATACAAAATTCTTTCTCACATTCTAAGTCAGATCTTTTGGATCATCTTCAAAGTTTTATTTCAAGTTTTCCATTGTGAATCTCTGTGTCTTGTAATCATGGTCTACAATATGGCCAGGAGAACAGTTTCTCATGCTGCTTCTGGCTTTTTCTCTGGGACAGTTTAGAAAAAAAAATGAGATGTATAGAAACATCTCTGAGATGTTTAAAATACCATGCAAATATAAAATTATATCAATATTTTATTTTCCTACCAAAAAAAGAAATAAAAAGAGAAGACCCCACATAAAAATAAAAAACGAATGGACAAAATTCTTTAACAAGTATATTGTGTAGGTTAAGAATTCTCTGACCAAAAGGACTGCAATGGAAACAAAACTGAGTTTCTGAATCAAGTAAAACTTCTTTCCTTTTCTTAATGACTCATTTAAAGGATGCTGAAAACAGAGATGGACTTCCCCAGTGGTTCAGCAGTACAGAATCCACCTGCAATGTAGGAGCCACAGGAAACTCTGGTTTGATCCCTGGGTCAGGAAGATCCCCTAGAGGAGGGCATGGCAAACGACTCCAGTATTCTTGCCTGGAGAATCCCATGGACAGAGGAGCCTGGCGGGCTACAGTCCAAGTGTCACAAAGAGTCAGACACAACTGAAGCGACTTGGCATGCATGCACGAAAATAGAAACCCACAGTAGGGCTGAAAAGGAGACACAACCAGCTCAGGTTGATGGATGGTTCTTGCAAATTAAATGCAATTAATGAGGAATTATACATACACATGGATGAAACAGCAGGGGGCGTAGCAGCCCAGACCACTGAGATGTAGACATTGAAGCCATTATTTTAGAGCGAAATAGATTCTAATCCTCTTTTTCTCTTTCTGGTGCCCAGCCCCTATTCTGAAGCTATCCAGGAGCCCACCAACAGTTGCCTCTTTAGAAGAAAAAACCTCTTATCTAAAAAATCCCAACGGATTTAGGAGCTCTGTGTCAGGAACTTGGGTCAAAGAGCAAAACTTCAAATAAAAGATGCTCTAAGTACTCTTATCACTTAGGAAATTCCAAGGGGATTTTTAGGAGTGCTATGCCAGGAACCAGGAGCAGACAGATAAACCCACAGGCAGACAGACACACATATATGAAATGTCACCTATCTTAATGTTTTTTTTTTTTAATGTGAATTTTAGAATTAGCATCTCTGATCCTAATGGTTTTTGAGCTAAGATTACATAAAATGTAAATAAATTTAGGGAGCATTGACATTTGACATTTTCATGATGCTAACTTTTAACCTATCCAAAAATATAGGATGCTTTATTAAATAACATTTGTTCAAGTCCTTTTTTTGTGTTCTTCATTGCTATTTAAAAATTTTTTCTTATATATATTTTAAACATTTCTTTCACATTTATTCCTGGGTATCATGAGAAAAATCAAACCCAAAATAAAATCAAAGTAGAGAATCAATGTACTTTGGGATAAAAATAAAGTCAAAGTTTTGACTGTAGTATCTGACATTAAGGTTCAGAACTAAATAAAGGTATGCCTAGCAGTTACTTTTAAATAGAAAAAAAAATGATTTCTGAGAAATTTAGGGGTATTCCTCTCTGACTGTATTTGCTAGACAATAGGAATTCTAATAATCTAGTTCACAGGAGCCTTGTAGGTGACCTAAGGCAGAGATGTGCCTTTTGGAGAGGTTTGTGGGTATTGGTTTTGTCTCATGGAATAAATCTCATTAAAACTGATATGAAACCATGACATTTAAAAGGAAAATTGTACTAACAGAAGCACTTCCAGATGGGACTTCAAAGGACAGAGATGGTTCAAAGGGAAAAGGAGATTTCAGAGCCCTCAAACATATCAGCTGAGCATATCTCAGCTGAAAATATATGCCTTTTCTCATGGGAAGTAAAGGATGAATTAGAGTGTAGAATGGATTCCAGAGCCACAGAGAAGCACTCTGAGGAAGCAAGACTGAACCCTAATCAGAGAACTGGTGACAACTGCCTGGTCAGATTTCAGAGTGGCTATGGACCGTGAACTGGAGTGGCCTCCCATGCTCCACCTTTTTGAATAGAAGTGTCTGTCACAGTTGTCCTGTGATTGTCCCCGGCAGAGTGGCGGTGGATAACTTTGCTGTTTAGTTCACAGATCTTCAGAATGAGAGCTACACTAAAGGAACTGACGTTGAGCAGATGACCCCAAGGAGTCTCATCTATACTCGGACCTAATTTAGATGCTGGATTTCTTGGAATCCAAGAAATTTGTCTGCTCCAAATCCTGAGCCATTTGGAGAGGACATGTGTCAACACTCTGGGCAGCATTTCTAGATGGGCCACCAGGTGATGGCCAGCACGCACTGCATGCCATCTGAGGAGCCATCTTGGATACCCAGTCCAGTTGAATCTTCAGAGGACCAAAGCCCTAGCCAACATCTGACTTCAACTGCAAGACAGAACTGAAGCAAATAATGCCCTGCTGGGTGAATCTGGTCAAACCATAAAACCATGAGAGAAAAATGATAAAGTATTGTTTTAATTCATTACACTCTAGGTAGATAACTGGAACACACAGCAACATAGACACACATACCCACACACACACCTGGTTTGTAGCAGAGACTGGCTAGTTCTGCACTGAGTTTCTTTGCTTTTCCTCCTGAATACATAGAAAAACTGTCTCATCATGCAACTGAGTTCTGGCTAATGGAGCATAAGGAAATGTGATGTATGTCATATCCAGGTTTGCTGTATTAAAACTTCCTGTGGGCACCTTTATCTCACTGTTTCATGGGTAAGTATTTGGAAGTGACACACACAAAAATGGCAAAGTTATTGTGCTTTGTCACTGAGTTTTAGGGTTTACTGTTTTAGCAGCTAGTGTAAAATCAACTAAAGACACAGCTGTAACAAACTGGCAGTATTTTATTTTGCATTTTGCTTCTATGTCCATACACGAGATTGATATTTAATTTTCTTTTTTTGTGTGATTCTTGTGATATTAAATGTAAAATGATTTATATAAATATTCTTTTTCTGCTCTCTAAATATTGTTTTTAGGATTGGGATTATCATTTCCTTGAAAGTGTGATGAAATTTTTCTGTAAAATATTGTTATGCTGTCTTTTGTAAGTGAAGGATTATTTTTTACTCCTAATTCACTTTCATTTCTGGTTTATTCAATTTTTCAAAATATCCTGTCCTCAGTTTTGATAATTTGTATAATTTTTATTCCTCTAGAATATTATATTTTTCATTGAGGATTTCCAAATTTACCAAATATATGTTTCATTAATCTTTAGAATATGGACTTTTGTTTTCTTGATTCTATAATTTTGTTGACTTTTATTTTATTTAACTTCTGTTTTTCACAATTTTGCTATCAATGCTCTTTATATATTGCTTTTTTCCCCATTTTTCTAGCTCATTTCATTCATTTAACAATCTTGATTTTTTAATTCATATAATGTTTAAGTTTTATAAAATGTACTTCTATGTGTACTAGATATTTAAACAAATAAATTAGGTATTTTGACATAAAATGTTTTAATTTTCATTCAATTCTAAATGTTTTGTAACTTTCATTGTTTCTTCCTTTTAATTTTAAGGTTTTTATAATGGAGCATTTCAAACATACATAAAATTAGACAAAATAATAAATGAATCCAAATATACCCACAATATTATTATTTTCATAATATGTTTTTAATAGGCTTTTATCCTGCTCTCCTGACATATGTTCCACTCAGAAAAATAGTAGTCTTTAAAAGTAGTAGTATTAGTAATAGTCTTAAAAAAGCATCATTTGAACAGAAATGCTAAAGTTACCCTCAAAAATAACCCTAATGATTGGCTACCAGTCACCCATGACCACACTGAAAATCTTTCTGGTTTGTAATATATCTGCAAGGCACTTTTATATGTAAAGTGAGAAATCACCAATCCTGTGTAAATTTTAATCCAGAATATTTTTTGTAAATATATAAAATGCTACATGTATATATGTACACATATTCTTTATCTGTTTATCTAACTGTTATAAATCTACTGAAAGTCTATATCCACAATATTATATTAATATAACGAACTACTAGGCTCTCAATACCCAGTTCTAATGTCCAAGAACATCTACGTGCACTCTTGCCTTAGCTATACCATATCCACATTCCGTTTACATTCACCTCCGTACCTCCTCACCTTTCCCATTATCATTTTGAAGCAAAACCCCAAAATATTTCAGCATGTATTTCCAGAAGGAAAGGGTTATTTTTAAACAAAAACATGCTACCTTATCATACATAAACATTTAGCAAAAATTTTTAATATCATCCATATTTAAATATTCAGCCAGTGCAAATTTATAATTCCTTATTAAAATGTCATGTTTTAAAAAAAAAAAGTCATGTTTTTTATTGGAGTAAATTACTCTACAGTGTTGCATTAGTTTTTGTTGTACAACAACGTGAATCTGCCAAATGTATACATATAACCCCTCCTTCTTGAGCCTCCCTCCCACGCCCCCATCCCACCCCTCCAGGTCATCACAGATGCCATTATGTTTTAAAAGATGTCTTTGAAATCATTATCAAAATTAGGTCTATACATTGTAATTGATTAATTGATTGATATGCCCTTTAAATCTTTCTAATTTTATAGGTGGTCTCTGCTTCTCATTCTGAGACAATTTATTTGTTGGAGAAATCAAATTGTCAGTTTTCCACAGTATGAATTTTGCAAATTATATGCTTGTGATATAATTTAACACATTCATTACCTTCTGTGCACATATAATCTACAATATGAGTTTACTCCCAACTGTACATTTTAAATATTTTTATTGTCAATACCTTTCACCTGAAAGAATGATTCTGTGAGGGTGGGGTCTGAGGTTTGTCATGCTTCCTAATGACTACTTATTGTGTTTATGACTATTATTGACCCCATGAAAAACATGACTTCAAGAATGTTGAATAAGTGAAAGAAAAAATATATTGCTTTCTTATAATTTTAAGGTATCTTAAGGAATGGAAGGGTAGCAATTACTAGGAAAGGCAAATCCTGTTATTTTCTTATTACTTTCTTATAATTTTAAGGTATCTTAAGAAATGGAAGGGTAGAAATTACTAGGAAAGGCAAAGCAAAGGTGTAAGGGAGAGACTGAATTAAAAAACAGACTCTTGAGGAAGAGACGTTGGGTGAGACTTACGGTTCCACAGAATCCGAGGCGCTGGTAGAAAACCAAATGAGGAGAAATAGCAGGAGACATGAATGAAGAAGCTTGCCTTCCCCCATAGTGAGGGACAAACTGTAGGTATCGTGCCCAGCTCCTGCCTTCAGCCTGGTCCTTGAGACCTTTCAAATTTAGCAGACTTTATATGCTATTTGCAAACAAGCTCCACCTAGTGCCTCCAAATGGAGTTCATGTTTGGACACAGATTCCCCGAAAGGGTTGATGCTCTCAGCGATTGCTTCATTAGTCTCAAGGCTAAACTCTGTCTGACAGGCTCTGAGTCATTTCCAGACAATAAAAATTTATGTTCCAGTGAGAATTAACCTTCTTTAACTTTGACAGCAAAGCTCCTGAGGAGGAACTTTCAACCCATCCTTCTTCAAAATTCTTGCAATTAGGTGTCAAACAGAGCTACCTTTGAGGGTCATGGGATGTGTCGTTATACCAGTAACTCATTCAGTGACTTTAAGGGGACTTCTTGACAGAGGATTGAGTAAGCTGCTCTGGAGAAAGTAATTCAAAAGAAATGCCCGTGCTTGACTAAAATTGCAGATGTTCTCCCTGCCTTCTTCATCCCCATCACCTCATCATGACCCACCGATCTAGCACTCTCTCCTAGCCTTCCTGAAGCTGCAGCCAAGCCCTGCTCCCAACACCCTTCCCCTATATCACTAACACTGTGGATCCACCCCACCCTCAACACTCTCCTGCAGCCTTTCTAAGGCTGGGCAGTAGACACAGTTCACACAGGACACCTTTTGATCACCTGGTGCTGGTGGTCAGAGGGACTAACCTCCCCAGGCCCCACAGGTCTGTAATGATTGGAAAGATAGTTCTAGGCAGGCTGTCACACCCAGGGCATTGCACAGATAGCAGAAAAAAAATTATCCATAGTCTGCCTGTGAAAAAGACATTTACTTGTCCTGGAGCTTCAACATTAGGGATAGGCTTCAGCATTGCTGCTCATCTAGAGGTGGCAGATGCACTTGTAGGGAACATAGGCAGGAAGATGCAGTCTTTGTACCCTCCCATTGTTGCATCCTCCCCTGGCCTTGGCATGACTTGCTGGGATCTTCCAGCAATGAGCTTATACACTCATAGGAAGGCTTAGTTCTGGCAGCTATTGCCCAGAAACACTCCCAAATCTCCTGGTCTGGAGGTCAGCAGGGATTGCAGACCCACAGGACTATTTACGTATTTTAACAGCTGTTGCCTGAGGATCTGGCTTTCAATCTGTCTGAAACTAGGCACTGACTCTGGGAGCAAGCTTTTTGGAACACTGACAGATCTTAAAACACCCTCAACAACTGGGACCCGTCAAGAACAAATCAGGCTGCTTAACACTGATTTGAGACAACCAAGAACTAGGGTGAGGATAAATGATAAGTTTCATCTCGTAGTCAGGACACTCCTTCAATGGGAAAGTGGGCTGTTTTACTTAGTATGCAGACTCAAACACAGAGAGTCAAGCAAAATGAGGAAATGGGGGAAGATGCTTCAAATGAAAGAACAAAACAAAACCTCAGAAAAAAAATCTTAACAAAATGGAGATACCTATGGCTGATTCATGTTGATGTATAACAAAAATCATCACAATATTGTAAAGTAATTATCCTCCAATTAAAATAAATAAATTAATTTTTAAAAATGGAGATACATAAATTATCTGAAAAAAAAAACAGTTCAAAAGAATAGTTGAAAAATGCTCACTGAACTTGAGGAAGAATGGATGAACACAGTGAGAGGTTCAGCAAAGATAAATAAGAAAGTGCTGAACAGAAGTCATAGAGCTGAAGAATATAATAACTGAACTGAAAATAGGCTCGAGGGGTTCAACGGAAGATGAAGTGGAGCAGAAGACAGGATCAGTGACCTGAAAGAGCAATGGAACTCATCCAAATAGAGCAGCAAAGAGAAAAGAGAATGTTGAAAGAGTGGAGGCAGGTAGAGTTCCTATGGTACAACATCAAGCAGAATAACATTCACATTAAAGGAGTCCCAGAAGGAGAAGACAGAGAGAAAGAGTCTGAAAATTTGAGAAATAATGGCTGAAAACGTCCCTAACAAAGGGGAAGAAACAGATACTCAGGTACAAGAAGCACAGAGTTCCTTATGAGAGGAACCAAAGAGATCTCTACCAAGGTATGTTATAATTAAAATCAAAAGTTCAAGAGAGAATCTTAAAAACAGCAAGAGAAGAAAAAAAAAAGACGTTGTTATGTACAAGGGAACTTCCACTGGACTATCATCTGAGTTTTCAGCAGAAACTCTGCAGGTCAGAAGGGAGTATCAGGATATATTTAAAGTTGTGAAGGAAAAAACTTCTCAGTAAGAATCTACCCAGAAAGGCCACCATTTAGAACTGAAGGAAAGAGAAAAAGTTAGGGTTAGCAAAAGCTAAAGGAGTTTATCACCACAAAACCTGCTTTACAGGAAATGTTAAAGGGACTTCTTTAAGCTGACAAGATACTAACAACTTGAAAATGTATGTAAATAAAAATCTAACTGGTAAAGGCAAGTAAATAGTAAAGACAGAGGTTAACTGTGGGTTATTTGTACTAGCGGCTCAAGACAGGTTTTTTTATGACATTTTTAACTTTAAAAGCAAATATACTTCGTGAAAAAGAATGCTTCGCCTAAGATCAAGCAGAATAAGAATTACTAGGGCTGAATGAACAAGGAGGGAAATTAAAATGTAGATATTTATTTAGAATATGATAGGCCTTTATCCCCCTGGAGGAGGAAACAGCAACCCATTGCAGTATTCTTTTTTATTTATTTATTTAATTTTATTTTTTCATTGCAGTATTCTTGCCTGAAAAATCCCATGGACAGAGGTGCCTGGCAGGCTACAGTCCAAAATCGTTAGACACAAGTGAGCAACTCAACACACACACACACACACACACACACACACATACACACAAAGGTATTTTTTAAATGTATTATTAACAAATATAGGGAAAAGGTCTTCCTCTTTCTTTTTTAAAAAAACTTTATTTATTTATTTTTGGCTGTGCTATGTGGGCTTCTCTTTAGTTTCAATGAGCGGGGGCTGCTCTCTAGTTGAGGTGCTCAGACTTCTCTTGTTGTGGAGCACAGGCTCTCAGGCATGTAGGCTTCAGTAGTTGTGGCTCCAGGATTTCAGAACACAGGCTCAGTAGTTGTGGAACACAGGCTTAGTTGTTCCTCAGCATGTTGGATCTTCCTGGACCAGGAACTGAACCCGCATCTCCTGCATTGGCAGGCAGATTCTTTACCCCTGAGCCATCAGGGAAGCCCTTCCTTTTTTTGCTGTATATCTAGCACCCAATTTAGTAGATTCTGTTTCTGTAGATGGAGACAAAGCATTTAAAAATGGTATCTGATTTGCACTAACTCTCTTAAAATTCAGAACAAAAGCTTACTGAAAAAGTAAAAATATCTCCATAATTTTCATGGCAACATAGTTAATTGCATTAGTTTAATACGAATCTGTCTTTTTTTTTTTTTTAAATCTAGACATAATTGGACAGATTGATTGTGTAATTAAGGCCTACCAGAAAAATAATTTTTGAAAATAATTCTTATTTAATCAGTTATGACAAGCTCACAATAGAGAAATATGGGTGGAGTCAATATTTTCAGAGTCTTCCAAAGGAAACTGACATGGTATGACATATAGGGTACCAGCCTCATACATAAAGAAAATTGTTTCCTGGCAGGCCAAGGATCTTGGGAATTTGGGCGGGGGAGGCTCCTAGAGGAGAGGAATTCCTCTGACTTTGTAGTTACTGCAGGTAATAAACAAGTTTTCAGTTCAGTCATTCAGTCGTGTCCAACTCTTTGTGACCCCATGGACTGCAGCACGCCAGGCTTCCCTGTCCATCACCAACTTCCGGAGCGTGCGCAAACTCATGTCCATAGAGTCAATGATGCCATCCAACCATCTCATTCTCTGCCGTTCCCTTCTCCTCCTGCCTTCAATCTTTCCCAGCATAAGAGTCTTTTCCAGTGAGTCAGTTCTTCGCATCAGGTGGCCAAAGTATTGGAGCTTTGGTTTCAGCATCAGTCTTTCCAATGAAAATTCAGGACTGATTTCCTTTAGGATTGACTGGTTTGATCTCCTTGCAGTCCAAGGGATTCTTGAGAGTCTTCTCCAACACCACAGTTCAAGAGCATCAGTTCTTTGGTGCTCAGCTTTCTTTAGGGTCCAACTCTCACACCCATGTATGACTACTAGAAAAACCATAGCTTTGACTAGACGGACCTTTGTCGACAAAGTAATGTCTCTGCTTTTTAACATGCTTTTAATCTGCTTTTTGAATATGACATAGCTTTTCTTTATTTCAAGGAGCAAGAGTCTTACAGTTTCATGGCTGCAGTCACCATCTGCAGTGATTTTAAAGCCCAAGAAAATAAACTCTGTCACTGTTTTCAAGTTTTAGAGGTTCTTAAAAGTTTAACCCAAAACACTAATTTGCAAAGATATATCCACCCTAATGTTCACTTCAGCATTATTTACTATAGCTAATTATGGATGTAATCTAAATGTCCATTGATAGATAAATGGCTAAAGAACGGCATATTACTTGGCAGACGAAAAAAAGAAATCTTGCCATTTTGACAACATGAGTGAACTTAGATGTATTATGCTAAGTGAAATAAATCAGACAAAGAAAAACAAACACTGTATGATCTTATATGTGTGTGTTTGTTGTTCAGTCATGTCTGACTCTTTGTGACCCAGTGGACTTGAGCCTACAAGGCTCCTCTGTCCGTGGGTATTCTCCTGGCAAGAATACTGGAGTGGGTTGCCAATTCCTTCTCCAGGGCATCTTCCCAACCCAGGAATCAAACCCAGGTCTCCCACATTGCAGGCAGATTCTTTATTGTCTGAGCCACCAGGGTCAATCCAACTTGTATGAGGAATCTAAAAACTCATAAATACAGAGAGCAAACTGGTGGTTGCCAGAGGAAGGGTGGGTGGGGGGTTGGGTGAAACAGGTGAAGGAGGTTAAGAGGTACAAAACTGGTTATAAAATAAACCAAATCATTATATGTATACCTGAAACTAACATAATATTATATATATATAATATATACCTGAAACTAACATAATATTGCACATCGATTATACTTCAATTAAAAAAGAAAGATTTTCAGCAATACTTCTGCTTTGTATTAAATACTAATAAACATTCTTTGAAAAACTGTACTAGAGCAGATTAAAATCTATAAAGCAGTCTTTTTACCCACATTTGCATTGAAGTCTAGCAATATTCATGATTCATAGATTTATTAATTTATATCATGAATTATTTTATTTTCTGGAGTGGGTTGCCATTTCCTCTTCCATGGGATTTTCCTGACCCAGGGATCAAACCCGTGTCTCCTTTGTCTCCTGCATTAGCAGATGAATTCTTTACTACTGAGTCACCTGGGAAGCTGGCAAATTTTGCTTCAAGTCCTAATAAATAACCAAAATTCCTTCTTCTCATTTCTCTGACTTTGGAAAAGTATGAAAATCTGTTTTATATGTTTGTGAAACAGTAAGCAATTCAAGTCAGGTTTGAGTGAAGATAATCTTTCTGGCTCATTTTCTCTACTGGTATGTGCTAAAACCTTTGCATTATTCCATTTCTCCTCTATCTGTCTGCTTGTGGGAATGTGCTCACTCAGCACTGACCCATTTTTTTCACTGTCTACTACATTCCCAGAACTGTGTTGGGTGAACAAGCGGCAGACATGATAAAGATACAGGTCTGAATTTCAAAGAGGTCTGACTATACAGAAGAGGGGGAAAATAATTTTTTAAGGTGTGAAATTGTACAAGTCAAAAGAGATATTTGTGCTAAGCCATCAGAAGCATGAAAAGAGAACAGTTCTGCACAAAGATCAGAAAAAAAGTTGCTTTCTTTTTTCTGCCATTGCCTAGAAGATGGACTACCTATAGTACAACTCTGAAATAATTCTCCTTTCAAAAACCTTTCAGTGGTTTTCATAAACAAATGACAATTATTGTTCTAGTCTTTACTTATTTTGTAGTTTTATTTTTGCCCTTATCTTTTAACTTGTCTATTTGCATACATTTTGTCGGGTTCCCCAGATGGCGCTAGTGGTAAAGAACCCACCTGCCAATGCAAGAGACATAAGAGATGAGGGTTCAATCCCTGGGTCAGGAAGATCCCCTGGAGGAGGGCATGGCAACCTACTCCAGTATTCTTGGCTGGGAAATCCCATGGACAGAGGAACCTGGCAGGCTAGGGTCCACAGGGTTGCAAAGAGTCAGACATGACTGAGGGAACTTAAGCACACATGCATGCATACATTTTATTATTCTTTCAACTTATTTTTGCTCTTCATGCCCATGAAATTAATCTTTAATTTTCATTTTGTAGTTCAGTCCAAATTCAGAAATTAAGTCCGAATTAGAATTCACTTCTTGTGAGTTGAATAAATGAAGATAAAATGTGTCTGACTAAGGAAGGCTAAATATTGTAAAAAAAACTGACATTCATAATCATTATACATTTGTTTATATTCAGTGAATTGCCAGACAATTCCCAATGTGACTATAGGGATAATTCATATCATAAAAAATAAAAATTTTACCTGGAATAAATGGTAAGCTTAGTATTGAAAAGAAAAGGTGAGAACTGACCAGCTGAATAATTACAACATTTCATTCAGCCACAGTAATTCAAATATTTTAGTATGTATGAAAGAATAAACTGGTTTATCAGTTAAATAGAATAAATCACTTAGAAACAAATTTTAAAATATATAATTTAATTTGTGATAAAGGAGTCACTTTTTATTAGCAGGGAAATATTGAATTGGTTAATAAATGATAATGGGACTATTAGAAGGCTACATAAGTGAGAAAAACAGTCAATTTAGATATCAACTCATATAGCACACAATAGACAACAAAATAATTTGAGATGGAATTAAATGTAAAAATTCAAACCAGGACTTTTGCTTCCACACATGCAGGATTTCTTCAGCACAAAGGTCTCTCTAATGTAATCCCTTTATAATTCACACCCCTTTTCCCATTTCCCTAGCACCCATAACCCCTGGAAACCACTCATTTATCTTCCATTTCTATGGTTTTGTCATTTCAAGAATGTTTTATGAAACGAGTCATACAATGTGACCTTTTGAGGTTGTATTTCTTTTCACTGAGTGTAAAGTTTTTGAGATCCATCTAAGTTGTTGCCCGTATCAGTACTTTGTCCTTCTTTATTAGTGAGTAGCATTCCATGGTATGGATGTACCACAGCTAGTTTGATGGACATTTTGATTGTTTCCAATATTTAGAAATATTGTTTTCTTTCCCCCATCTTCTGGGAAAGCAGATTTTGGAATTTAATTTTTAATTATCTACAGGTTTTTGTGTGTGTACCTCTTGTGTAGTTTTTCTGTATTTTTAAAAACACTGTGGGGACTTCCCTGGTGTCCAGTGGTTAACATACTGTGCTTCCACTGTGTGGGGCAAGGGTTATATCCCTAGCTGGGGAACTAAGATCCTGCATGCCATGTGGAGTGGCCAGAAAAAAAAAAAAAACAACAAAACAAACACTGTGGAGAATAGATACATATTTCAGAAGGAAAATATAACATTGATAAAAAGATAGAGTTATGAATGTCTTAAATTTATTCAACAAACAAATTTAGCATACTTCCAATTCCTGTCCCTTCTTTCTCCTACCGTCCTCTCTTCTGGTAAGTCTTTGTTCTTTGTTTCTGGAGCAGTTCATCTGATGAGGTCCACAAGTTACCATCTTCAATCATTTCCATGTTCAGATTCTCAACAGTAAAGAAAAGATAGAAATATTAGGAAAATTCTGTGATCTAATAAAGGGATAATTTTTCATATTTTAATGATAAGTATTTGAACTTAGTATGCTTATTTATTTTTATTGATAAGGTTGTTCTCAGTTTTTCCATGTTTTAAAGTGGAGAGTGGAAGGTCTCATAACAAGTGTTGTATTGTCAAAGTTGAACTCTGTCAATCAGTCAAAAGGAACATCTTATAGATGTTCTTATGCAGTATTATATGGACAATTTTAGAGTGAAAAGTTGCCTGACTTTAGCTTGTATAAGTTTAGAAACATCTCAGAAAGGCCATGGGTGATAAATATATCACCACTGAGCACAGAAATGTAAACTAAATATTAGATGATTTAGCTTTTATATGTGCCAAATTCCTGGATTCATCCTCAAACAAGTCAACCCAGATACATGTATTATATTTTACTTGCATTTTTTCCTACTGTGAAAGTCTATAATACATCTGAGATAGTTCAACTCATAAATGATTCACCAAGGAGTTTTATAATATGGTAAGGGAATGCTCAAGAAGCAGCTTTAAGCAGACAACAAATGTTTATTTATTTTCTTTTCATTAGCATCAGATTTTACTGTCTATACTTTACCAGCACTGCAGGGAACACTGTACTGTTCAATGGTGAATTCCTCTGAAATGCAAAAAGAATGAGACAGAGTGAAGACAGACATGCAGTAATAGGCACATGAGTAGTTAACTGTAAATAAACTGTGTAAGCTATGAAAGAAAGTATAAAGCATAGTTATAGAGCCAATAAAAGGACTTCTTTTGTACTAAGCCGCTTGGGATTGGTTGGTGGGAAGTAAGAGAAAGTTGGGCTTGGATACAAAGTTCACAGATGGATAACTGTCTTTCTGTAGGACACTGTATAGCCCTTCTTCACAATTATGTTTTTCTTATTGGAGTTGTACCTTCTGCTCTGAACCTTTTCTTTTCTAAGAAAGAGTTAAATTGAAATGCTACCAGCATGCTAAGATGCTGGTAAGTTTCTAGTTCAGAGTCATGAGCAAATCAAAGAATTTCCTGATATATTACACAGTTTCCCAAAATTTGTGACTCTCCAAGGCCCAGGTGAAAAATAGATCAAATTTTGGGTCTCATAGCACACATTAGTACTGAGAAGTGGCTTTTTAAAGTTATTGCTACTCTTTTTTCCTTTCTGGAAAAATTCAGTGTAGAACAAACAACTTCATGGGGGAATTTAGAAAGAACTGATCCCCTTATTGCTCTAAGATCAGTTTATAAGAATGACTCTAATACTTGTTTGGGGATAAGTATTACTAATAAGATTATCCTGTGATCATAAACTCACTCTTTCTTCCAGTGAGAGATTGTGGAGTTTTCTTTCAGTTATGGTGACACTATCCTAGATTAGTCATCTTTTTCCTTTCAAGGCTTGGCATGTCTGAATCTCACTCACCTGTCTCATAGTAATCATATGCCTTTACTGTAGCTGGTTTTAAATTCTTTACTGCGATGTCTTGTTCCACTGAGAAGGAGAAACTCAGGATTTGATGGGTTAACTGAAGAGACAGGAAAACTGAATTGGAATCAAAGATTAACTGAGTCTCTTTTTCCCCAAGACATTATCAGACCCTGTACTTATGCTATTCTCTGTACCAAAACCTATGGAAAGAACGAGATGGCTTCAGACTTGTATAATACATTCAAGGACAGATAAGAGAAGGGCAAGAAGATTATTCTACAGACAGTTAAATGTAATAAATCAAGCCTGTTGACTTGGCCAGGATTCATTTTCCTCTATAGCTATTTTCTTCCCCTACCCCTTTCATACACGAAATACAAGGGAGTTTTGTAATATGGGGCTTTCCTAGAGGCTCAGATGGTAAAAAAATCTGCCTACTATGTGGGAGACCCGGTTTCAATCCCTGGGTCAGGAAGATTCCTCTGGAGAAGGGAATGGCAAGCCACTCCAGTATTCTTGCCTGGAGAATTTCTTGGATGGACAGAGAGCTTGGTAAGCTGTAGTCTGTGGGGTTGTAAAGAGTCGAACACGACTGAGTGACTAACACTTATACCAGAGGCTTTTGTAATACGGTAAGCTGTGTGTGTAAAGTACACTCTTTGGAACCTGGGTTGGCTTGTTAGAACCTCTAGTGGCTCTCTTGGACCTAGCAGAGTTACAGAGACTCTTACCTCTTCAAAGTAAATCAGGACATGGTTGGCGTTCACTTCAGTCCTCTGAATCTGAGCCATTTCCTGGAGCTGTAGATGCAGAGGATAAACCAAAGGGTATGAGATGAGGGACTTTCAGGTTGAGATAATCTTCAGATATTTATGTTCTAGATGGCTTCTCAGAACATCACACTCTAATTTGATCTCCTCAAGAATAATAGCAATAGTAATAAAAATAACATTGACTAAACACTCTCCCTATCTATTATCTACATATAGAGGTAGGGAATTATCTTCTAACTATATTTAAAAAAGAGGGGAGGGGAAGGCTAAAAGACATTTCTCCCCATCTTTTGAGTCTAGCATAATTTTGATACCAGAAACCAGTAAGAATAATGTAAGAAACAAAAAGTATAGCCCAGTGTCAGTCACTGGGATGACATCAGTCACTGGGAGAAGGGGGCGACAGAGGATGAGATGGTTGGATGGCATCACTGACTCAATGGATATGAATCTGGGTAATCTCGGGGAATTGGTAATGGACAGGGAGGCCTGACGTGCTGCAGTTCATGGGGTTGCAGAAAGTCAGACATGACTGAGTGACTGAACTGAACTGAGTGTCAGTCATGATATTAAAAAAAAAAACCACACACACAAAACACAACCATTTATAAGCAAACAGAATTCAGAAATTTATTTTAAAAAATAAATACAGTGACCAGGTCCAGTTAGTCCTAAGAATGTAAAGTTGCTTCAGAATTTAAAAGACCAATGTGATTTATTATACTAATTAAAAATAAAATCACTGTCATCTAAAATACAGAAAAAGATTTGAACTAAAACACAGGGCCCATTTGTTACAATAACTTTTGTAAATTATACAAAAATTGGGAACTTCCTTGAACCAATAAGGAAAATGATCAAAAACTCTAAAGCAAACATTTGTTCAATGATGAAGAGATAAAAACTGTCTCTTCTATGTCAAGGAAAAGTTCAGAAAAAAAAAAAAGGAGAATATATGTACATATATACATATGATGTAGTCTCCCTTTTCCTTTTTATACATAATGGAAAGATGATTCAATGCACTATGGATTCCTAGAAGTCTCAAGGTTAAACATTATTAACCATGTTTATGATTTAAAACTTATAGTTGAGACCATATAACTAGGATGCCCACTGTTCGAATGATGGAAATACACACTAGAGACACAAGTTTGAGAGACCTCTTGAAGAACTGAATCAAAAAAATTAAATTTATAGCATTTATTTGCCATGACTTTGCTATCTGTAAGGGATTTAGGGCTTACCTTTCTCACTGATGATTTCACAGGTATGAAGCCTGATACCATCTTCACATCAACAATGACCATGTTGGAGCTGGGTCGTTCCCCAGTGTAACTATGAAGTCAAGGTGTACGGACAAGGCAGTCAAACAAAATCCTTTGGACTTCATTCAAGACAGAAGTCTCTCCTGTTTTATTTCTAGTGTTTCCTATCCCTGGTTACCATTCAACTTCACCATCTACTCTATTTGCTTCTGCTATAGTTGTCTGGGGGCTTCCCGGGTGGCGCTAGTGGTAAAGAATCTGCCAGCCAATGCAGGAGACACAAGCTTGATCCCTGGGTTGGCAACAAGACCCCCCTCAGGGGGAAGGAAGTGGCAACCCACTCCAGTATTCTTGCCTGGAAAACTCCATGGACAAAGGAGCCTGCCGGGCTACAGTCCATGGGGTTGTAAAAGAGTGGGACATGACTGAACAACTGAGCACGTAATTGTTTGGAAAACTCATAAGAAGTCATACTCTGCAGGTATGGTGACATCATATTCTCAACATTAAAGCTTTTCGGTTAAGAGTGAAGAAAAATTTCTTTTGAATAAATACTGCAAGAGTTTCTTATTCATTATGTATGACCCTGGACAGTGAAGGTCCTCTGCACCAGAAAATCAATTTCACCATAATTTACAATAGGTCAGGTAGCAGTTTAGGATTTACCTAATGTTGATGTGAATCTGGACTTTCCTGTGAGTGCTGAATCTATCACAATCCTTCGGGAGAGTTTCAACTTTCAGAGTAAAGGGAGCTTTTCCTTCTTTCTTGGGCAGGATATTATATCTCAAGGATGTCTAAAACAAACGGGGGAAACAAAAGCCTTTATTTTTGTACTCAATCTATTGCTTCTAGGTAATGCTTCTAGGTATGCATTTCTTTCTCTGTTTTGAAGTTCAGATCTACTTCTTGAGACTTGACCTCCCATTTGTGACACTTCCGAAATTCTGGCAGGTCTCACCTGGACGTACACACATCCTGACCCTGACACGGCTGTGCTGTACTCTCCCGGGATCTTTGGCAAAGCCACCTCCTGCAGCAGTAGACGTTTGGCTTCATCTACTCGGAATTCTTCAGAGAAGGTCTCTGCTGACTTAATGGTGACAGTAGCTGCTTTCTCCCCTTTAGTGAAAGTTGCTGCTCCATATCTGGAGAGTGCCTGGAGAGCCACCACTGTATCCTGAAAAAAGATGGGTGCAGAAATTATAGGAGAGGAAGGTGGCCAAATCATACTGGATATGAACCATAATCATGCTACTCTCAGAGTTACCTAGTCATAAGCACTGTTCATTCACTGAATTTCAAGTCTATTCAGAGTTCCTTATTCATCATGAACTATTCTAGGTACTTTGTGTGTGTTAGTCACTCCATCATGTCTGACCCTGTGATCCCATGGACTGTAGCCGACCAGGCTTCTCTGTCCATGGAATTCTCTAGGCAAGAATACTGGACTGGATAGCCATCCCCTTCTCCAGGGGATCTTCCCAACGCAGGGATTGAATCCAGGTCTCCCGCATTGCAGGCAGATTCTTTACCATTTGAACCATCTGGAAACCCTTAGGTACTTTGGGGAAATGCAGTTTCCTCATTCAAGTAGTTTACAATGTACATATGGGACTAAGACTCAAATATTTGACATAAAGTAGAAGACATTTCAATAATCTATGTATTTCTGTGTATTTCTATGAGCTTCACAGGTGGCAGAGTGGTAAAGAATCTGCCTGCCAATGCAGGAGATGCAAGAGACTTGGGTTTGATCCCTGGGTCAGGAAGATCCCTGGAGTAGGAAATGGCAACTTACTCCAGTATTCTTGCCTGGAGAATCCCATAGACAGAGGAGTCTCACAGGTTACAGTCCATGGGGTCGCAAAGAGTCAGACACGACCGAGAATGCAGACATGTAATATATACATTTCTATAGCAATATTTGTTGGGAAAATTCAGAGAAAGAAGGAGTTGGAGCTAGTATACATAATAAGAGAAGACTGTGAAGAAGATGAGAAATAAGGTTATCTCTGAATAGTGAGAAAGATTTATGAAGGCAGTAAAGAGGCATCAGGCAGTAACAGGGAGGGACATATTGGAAATAAAGACCTGGAAAAGAGTGAGCCAATTCCAGGAAAAGCGAAGAGATTTGCCTTATTAGACAAGATTATTCATGTTTACTGAGGAGAGGAAATATTTTGGGCAAAATAATTTTAGTCTTTGGATGAAAAATGCTACAAAGTATGTGGGATCCTAGTTCCCCCACCAACATGGGATAGAACCTGAGCCCCCTGCAGTGGAAGCACGGAGTCTGGACCACCAGGAAAGACCCTAAAGGAAGTAATAGTATGAAAACATTGCTTTAGGAAGATTGGCCACTTTATAGAAGAGGATCCACTAAGAAGACAAATTATGAGAGATTGAATAGAGGACAGAGAAATAACCCAAGTATAAAATAATGAGGCTGAAACCTTTCTGGTTATGCAAGAATAAAATATAAATTAGAAACACTACTCACTTACTCAACTCTTAGAATATGGTTGTGTCTACATAGGTATTAGTACATTTATTTTTCTTCCTAGAGTCTCTTCACAGACCTGAGTGGAGGAGAAGCCCCCGTTGGGGTTCTGTTGCTTGGTGAGCCATTTTACAATCTTTGTAGCCACAGACAGATCTTCTGAAGATGGGGCAGGCTGCGCAGTAAGATAGGCAAGGAGGCAGTAAGATGTCATCTCCACGTCAACAGAAGGAGCCCGGCGTGGACTGTAGAGTTCATTAACTTCTTGAGACTTCCCAGGACGTTGCCAGTGGATTGAGTCCTCTTAGAAATAAAAAAGGATATAATCTTCAGCTTAGGGAACATTTTCAAAAATCTAATTCATGAATGATCCCTGTAATTACAGCTCACCCAGTGAATGGGCACACGTGAAGTGAAGTGAAAGTCTCTCAGTAGTGTCCGATTTTTTGCGACCCCATGGACTATAGAGTCCATGGAATACTCCAGGCCAGAATACTGGAGTCAGTAGCCTTTCCTTTCTCCAGGGGATCTTCCCAACCCCAGGGATTGAACCCAGGTCTCCCACACTGCAGGCAGATTCTTTACCAGCTGAGCCTCCAGGGAAGCCCAAGAATACTGGAGTGGGTAGTCTTTCCTTTATCCAGTGGATCTTCCCAACCCAGGAATCAAACCGGGGTCTCCTGCATTGTGAGCAGATTCTTTACCAACTGAGCTATCAGGGAAGCCGAGACATGCTTGAAGTGAAAGTATTAAGTAATCACCAATCAAGCTAATCTTTGCCGAGAAAGTACATTGAGGTTCCAGTAAATCACCTCGTGTCTTTGTGTTTATTACATCCCGTGTGATATTAGAAACTGGACTGTTTAGAGGTCTATAATGTGTGAATTGATAAAATCATCCATGTTACCTAGAGATGTTAGGTCAGTAATAATTAATCTTCTTATAATAATAAAATGGATAGAATATAATATAAGCATGATGTGAAAGTGAAAAGTGAAAGTCGTTCAGTCATTTCCAACTCTTTGTGACCCCATGGACTGATTATATACAGTTCACGGAATTCTCCAGGTGAGAATACTGGAGTGGGTAGTTGTTTCCTTCTCCAGTGGCTCTTCCCAAACCAGGGATAGAACCCAGGTCTCCTGCATTGCAGGCAGATTCTTTACCAGCTGAGCCACCAGGGAAGCCCAAGAATACTGGAGTGGGTAGCCTATCCCTTCTCCAGGGGATCTTCCTGACCCAGGAATTGAACCGGGATCTCCTGCATTGCCGGCGGATTCTTCACCAGCTGAGCTACTAGGGAAGCCCAAAATAAATGTGAATAAAATAGGCCCTCTCTCTTTGATCATTGGTGTGATTTTTGGAAGTCAATTCTTACCTTCTCTGACAGCCTCTTTGTCTAGTGACTCAAGCAGCTCCTTTCGCTTGGCTTGGTCTCCTGCTAGTGCGAAGGCATAGGCCAATAACGCCTTGGTATAGACAAGACTTCCTTGGGCCTCTGAGGCAGATTGCCAGGCCCTTTCCAGGCAGAAAAGAGCATTGCGGACAACTGAGTGCTATAAAGAAGATAAAGATAAAGTGTATATATGTCAATCCAAATCTCCCAGTTCATCCTGCCCCCACCTTTCCCCTTTGGTATCCATATGTTCTCATTGTCCACATCAATCCTGTTTCTGCCTTGCAAAGAGGTTCATCTGTACCATTTTTCTAGATTCCACATATATGCATTAATATACAAAATGTGTTTTTCTCTTTCTGATTTACTGAAAATGAAGGAAGACCTTAAGCTAGCTGAACCAGGCTAATGAACTGTCCCCTGGCTAGTCACAGATTAAATGCCCCAATGTGCTTGCACGACACCACAGTTCTGACCAGAGGGTAATTTCCTTTGCAGCTTCCCAAGGGATCTATCATCCTTTATGCTCCAATGAAATATGCTAATATTAAATAATGTGAAAGTCACAACTCATTTTCCTCAGGGATTCATAGCTCCACGAGTTTCATCCTTACATTAGAGGGAGGTACATTAGAGGGTGGGAGTGGCGGTACGTACGGTGACGAGCAGCGGCATCTCCAGTAGAGCGATGGTGATGTAGGCAGAGAACGTTACCTCATCATCAACCCCACCCTGCAGGATCAGAGGCAGAGACACTCAAACACTCCAAGAGCCATCACGCAGAGTCAGCTAACTCTAATTTCCCCCTTGGTTATCTTCACCAGAATGTTTCTTTTCTAGGGTAATATTATTGTTTCCTCCACTTCCTCCTTCACCCCCAAATTCTGAAATCTGTCCCAAATAACTTTCCCTCACTTTTAATGACATAGTGGAGTTTCTTGGACATGCTGTTTTCTTACCATAGGAAACACCTAATTTATTGTTAGGTTTCAAAGCTTTCACTTCTGCTGTCCTTCTCAAAGTTATGTCACCAGGACTTGAGAAATCCATAGGAGCATCACAGCTCATACACTTCACTCTTCTCAGGGACCAGAGCAAATTTAAAGGCATCACCTTAATAGCATTGTTTAGCAATGATCCGGAGCTCTGGAAACAACCATTTTCTTTCTGCTTCTGTGAGAGCCAGGTAAGGGAGTCTCTGATGTGCGAGTCCTCCACAAAGATGTGTGACTGGGCTTGAGAAAAAGACTTCAGCACAAATGCAGTAAGCCTGTCCAGCAAAGAAGAGAAGGCGATCTGAGGACCATCTCCCTTTTAAAGCTCACTGTGCATCATTGCTTTCAGATAGCTTCACAATTCCATGGGGAAAATTGGTGGGGAGATGACCCTTGAATACTGAATATACTCTTATTTGTCCAACAAACTTCTGAATCTATTTAAAAATCTCAACTTTATTGGTTTCTCTAGAGTTGATACTGTTTTCCTCATAAAATGTTTGTTGGAGACTCAAAGCCTTCCCACCACCCAAACTGCCATTTTCTGAATGCTTTTACTACACCACAGTGTCTTTCTGTCCTTCGCCTCCTCTTCTCCCTGAATGCACAATATAGAAACTTCTTTCTCTCTCATTTCACATTATGACACCTTATGCATTATATTTCTGCTTGAGGAGGCCCTAATTTTACGACTATCTATTGTACTATCTACCTGCAAAGCAGGAGACACAGATTCTATCCTTGGGTCTGGAAGATCCCCTGGAGAAGGAAATGGCAATCCACTCCAGTATTCTTGCCTGAGGAATCCCATGGACAGAGGAGCCAGGTGGGCTACAGTCTATGGGGTCCCAAAAGAGTTGGGCATGACTTAGCAGCTAAACAACAACTGTACTATCAGAACAGTGAGCTTTCATACATGAAATGGTGAGATCCTCTGCTAGCAATGATACGCATGTGGGTTTTTAAAGGGTAACAAATTTCTACACAATAAGTCCAGGTATCAGAGAAGAGCTACTTCCAGTTATCTGAAATATCTTGGCTCTACAGACAGCATATGGAAATAATTATCTTACCAAGTGTTTCCCTGACTTCTACCACCACGATCCCCAAAGGCGCTGTAAGAACCATCACTGTGCTTATAGTTCAACTGTCTTTGGTAACCTGAAGAAGAAGGACGTTTGCATAGATTTAGGAAATAGCAGAGACACTGGAGAAGGAATCAGGCTTTTCCTTAAAACTCATTGAGGAATCACAGGGAAGCTACTATTTTACTATAAAGTCTCCAAGATTTGATGATGCCATTTAATTCTCTGGTTGTATTGTGAGACATCTTGTTGGATGACACAGCAAAGGTAATTACTAAATCTTAATTGAAGGGACATGGATTTGAGTTCACTGGAGGAGATATTTAGGAAATCAATTAATGTTTTTCCTTTGGGAGTAATCTCTCACCACTGATGAGGTAGCTGATGGCTTTGGACTTGATCTTCTCAGTGAGCTGTCCTGTCTCATTTAGATAGTTCAGAACATAGATGTTAGGGGTGAAAAGGACCATATTCTGTTCTCCACAACCATAGGGCATCTGGAGAAGATTCTGAAGATTTTGCATTGCAGAGCCTAGTATATCACCTGAGGAATGAAATACAGAAAAAAATTTAGAGGAACTCAGAGCTGATTGATGTTAAGGTAGGAAAATAGATGACTAGCTAAGTGAGAAGTCAAATCATGTATAAAGGGGAGGACCAGAAAGCATAAGAGGTGAAGAAAAACAAGAAATAGAAAGAGAAATGTGGGAACAATAAAGTAGATGTTCAAAGATGGGAAAAATAGGAAAAAAACAAAGTGGCAGGATGTACCTTTCTGATGAGTCACACATCTGGTAAAAAATGATTAGTTTCATCTCTAGGAGGAAGCATCACTATCTAGCCAATATCTTGAAGGTGAGAACACAAAGAGATGACTCTCCTTACTCTTTAGAGTATATCAAGGTTTAAGGTGTAACCCAGTATCAAATCAGTACCCCTTTCCCACTAATACACAGTGTGGTCCTTGGTGCTTTCTCAGTCCAATGCCTAGACTCAGGGACTCCATTAGGAAGGGATGAGGAGACCCCATGCACTAGAGTTAAAGGGATGGACAGACGCTTCTTTTGGGATGGGAGACTCACCCAAAACTGCATATGTTGCCCTGGCAGAACCTTCAACCACATTTGAAGGAAGTTTTAATGACAACTTTTCAGATTCTCCAGTTTCTAATGAAACAAGACAAATAGACAGAAGGGAGGGAAAAAATGAGAGAAATGTTCTAGTTCTGTTTGCATTTTTTCCATCTCTGTGATCAAGATCCAACATCACGTTTTTCTTAGCTATTATTTAACTTCTTTGATGCAATCCAAGTTTCTCCTAGAGCCACAATTCATCTCATAGTGAAGTTCATATTAATCATATATATTTGTGCTAAATCTCTATAGATCTCTATATAAGCATATACCTTATGTTACACTTATTTCCTTCTCTTTATTCTTCATGTTAACTTCTATTACAGCTAGTGGTTGAAAAAAAATCATATTTACTCCATAAATATGTATTAAGTGTGTTCTATGTACCAGATTCTGTTTTAAGTGCAGTGACATAGCAATTTTCGGAAGATATTCCCTGACATCATAATAACTTCATTTTGATGGGAGTAATAAAATAACAAATTTTTAGTATGCTAGATACTGATAAGTTCTATACAAAAAATAAAGCAGAGTGTTTATATGGTTGAGCTAGTGAGGCAAGGTAAACCAGGAAGTGCAGGGTGTGGGGAGAAAGTTGCCATCTAAATACTCATTGATTAAAAAATAAGGTATTTCCCTGGTGGTTCAGTGGCTAAGACTCCATGCTCTCAATTCAGGGGGCCTGGGTTCAATCCCTGGTCAGGGAACTAGATTCACACTCCCCAACTAAGACCTGGCCCATTATATTTACTACTGTAAGCAAGAATCCCTTAGAAGAAATGGAGTAGCCTTCATAGTCAACAAGAGTCCAAAATGCAGTACTTGGGTGCAATCTCAAAAATGACAGAATGATCTCTGTTTATTTCCAAGGCAAGCCAGTCAATATTACAGTAATCCAAGTCTATACCCCAACCAGTAATGCTGAGGAAGCTGAAATTGAATGGTTCTCTGAAGACCTACCAGACCTTCCAGAACTAGCACTCAATAAATGTCCTTTTCATTATAAGGGACTGGAATGCAAAAGTAGGAAGTCAAGAGATACCTGGAGTAACAGGCAAATTTGGCCTTGGAGTACAAAATGAAGCAGGACAAAGGCTAACAGAGTTTTGTCAAGAACTTGCACTGGTCATAGCAAACACCCTCTTCCAACAACACAAGAGAAGACTCTACACATGGACATCACCAGATGGTCAATACCGAAATCAGATTGATTATATTCTTTGCAGCCAAAGATGAAGAAGCTCTATATAGTCAGCAAAATAAGACCAGGAGCTGACTGTGGCTCATATCATAAACTCTTTTTTACAGAATTCAGACTTAAATTGAAGAAAGTAGGGAAAACCACTAGACCATTCAGGTATGACTTAAATTCCTTATGATTATACAGTGGAATTGACAAATAAATTCCAGGGATTAGATCTGATAGACAGAGTGCCTGAAGAAATATGGACAGAGGTTTATGACATTGTACAGGAGGCAGGGATCAAGACCATCCCCAAGAAAAAGAAACGCAAAAAAGCAAAATGGCTGTCTGAGGAGGCCTTACAAATAGCTGAGAAAAGAAGCAAAAGAGAAAGGAGAAAAGGAAAGCTATATCCATTTGAACACAGAGTTCCAAAGAATAGCAAGGAGAGATAAGAAAGCCTTCCTCAGGGATCAATGCAAAGAAATAGAGGAAAACAATAAAATGGGAAAGACTAAAGATATCTTCAAGAAAATTACAAGGGAACATTTCATGCAAAGATGGGCACAATAAAGGACAGAAATGGTATGGACCTAACAGAAGCAGAAGATATTAAGAAGAGGTGGCAAGAATACACAGAAGAACCATACAAAAAAGATCTTCATGACCCAGATAATCACAATGGTGTGATCACTCACCTAGAGCCAGACATCCTGGAATGTGAAATCAGGTGGGCCTTAGGAAGCATCACTGTGAACAAAGCTAGTGGAGGTGATGGAATTCCAGTTGAGCTATTTCAAACCCTTAAAGATGATGCTGTGAAAGTGCTGCACTCAATATGCCAGCAAATTTGGAAAACTCAGCAGTGGCCACAGGGCTGGAAAAGGTCAGTTTTCATTCCAATCCCAAAGAAAAGCAATGCCTATGAATGTTCCAACTACTGCACAATTGCACTCACCTCACACACTAGCAAAGTAATGCTCAAAATTCTCCAAGCCAGGCTTCAACAGTATGTGAACCTAGAACTTCCAGATGTTCAAGCTGGTTTTAGAAAAGGCAGAGGAACCAGAGATCAAATTGCCAACATCCATTCTATCATTGAAAAAGCAAGAGAATACCAGAAAAACATCTACTTCTGCTTTATTGATTATGCCAAAACCTTTAACTGTGAACATCACACCAAACTGTGGAAAATTCAAGAGATGGGAATACCAGACCACCTTACCTGCCTCTTGAGAAATTTGTATGCAGGTCAAGAAGTGACAGTTTGAACTGGACATTGAACAACAGACTGGTTCCAAATTGGGAAAGGAGTACGTCAAGGCTGTATATTGTCACCCTGCTTTTTTAACTTATATGCGAAGTATGTTATGTGAAATGCTGGGCTGGATGAAACGCTAGTTGGAATCAACATTGCCAGGAGAACTATCAATAACAGATACGCAGAATGACACCACCCGTATGGCAGAAAGTGAAAAAGAACTAAAGAGCCTCTTGATGAAAGTGAAAGGGGAGAGTGAAAAAGCTGACTTAAAACTCAACATTCAGAAAATGAAGATCATGGCATCTGGTCCCGTCACTTCATGGCAAATAGATGGGCAAACAATGGAGACAGTGTGACACTTTATATTTTGGGGCTCCAAAATCACTGCAGATGGTGACTGCAGCCCTGAAATTAAAAGATGCTTGCTCCTTGGAAGAAAAACTATGACCAACCTAGACAGCATATTAAAAAGCAGCGACATTACCTTGCTGATAAAGGTCTGTCTAGTCAAAGCTATAGCTTTTCAGTAGTCATGTATGGATGTGAGCGTTGGACCATAAAGAAAGCTGAGCACCAAATAATTGATGGTTTTGAACTATGGTGTTGGAGAAAACTCTTGAGAGTCCCTTGGACTGCAAGGAGATCCAACCAGTCAGTCCTCAATATTCATTAGAGGGAGTGATGCCGAAGCTGAAATTGCAATACTTTGGCCAACTGATGCAAAGAACTGACTCGTTTGAAAAGACCCTGATGCTGGGAAAGATTGAAGGCAGGAGGAGAAGGGGATGACAGAGGATGGGATGGTTGAATGGTATCACCGACTCAATAGACACGAGTTTGAGCAAACTCTGGGAATTGGTGATGGACAGGGAAGTGTGGTGTGCTGCAGTCCATGAGGTCACAAAGAGTCAGACATGACTGAGTGACTGAACTGAACTGAATAGCCAAAATAAATAAATATATAAATAGTTTAAAAAAATCATAAGTGATGGAGACTAAGTAAATCAGGGAGCAAAATTTATAGATATCTAAGGGAAGAGACTTGCTGGAAGATGGAACAAAACATGAAAAGACACCAAAGATGAGAGCATGCTGGATGTGTTCCAAGATCAGCTTAGGAGACCAGTGTGATTAGATTAGGAGGAGCAGGGTGAGTGGAGGACAGGGTAAGAGGATATGAAGTCACAAAGGTAGAAAGACTTTGTAGGTGAGGTTGGAGACATGCTCTAACTTTGAGGGACATGGGAGACTTTTGGAAGATTCTGAACAGAGGAGGGGCATGGTGTGAAATATGGTTTGCAATGATTCTCTTGCTATAGAAGAACAGAGGGAGATGACCAGGAGACCAGTTTGGAGGTGCTTGAGATGATCCAAGAGAGAAAGGTCTAGAGCAGGAGTGGACATGATGAGAAGTGGGAAAATTCTGAATAATATTTAAAGGTAGAACCAACTAGATTTGGAATCGATTGAGTGTGGAGTAAAAGAGAAAGAATATAACAAAGGACAACTCCAAAATTTTTATCTCCAGCAAGCAGAAGAATAGGATTTCCATCATCTGAGATGGAGAAAATTGTAGGAGAAGCAGCGAGTCCTGCAGGGGTTCAGTTTTGAGCAAGCTAGTTTTGAGAGACCTCTTAGACCTCCAAGCCTGCAAGTGGAGATGATAAGGGAACAGTTGAATACATGAGTCTCAGTTCAGGAAAGAGGTATGGACCAAAGATATATACATATTGTGGTCTCTGGTACAGTTATTAAAGTTCTGTGACTATCTGAGATTATCAGGGGATACTTAAATAGAGAAGAGAGGCCATCTGTACACTAAACATTGTTCTCAAGATGATTTTAGATAGCGCAGAGTTGAACATTTTAATAGTCATTTTCTGAATGACTGTATGAATGTTTAGATGGTAATTTTAAGGGTAATCATTAAATATTGTTTTTCTCTATATGTTAATGACCTAAAATTCTTCAAATAATTTGTTAAAAACATGAATACACTTAAACTATTAAGAATAATCAATAATACTAGTGCCACAAAGATATTTCAATATTTGGAAAATTGTGTAGGAAGAAGTTTGGGAAGCAAGGTGTATTGGAAAGAATCCTGTCAGATAGTCATCAGCTTTAGTCCTCATTATTGACCAAGAATTTTTAGGTGAATCTCTTTAACTTTTTGATGCCTTCATCAGGAAAAGATTGTTCTCCATCAAATGTCCTTCGATTTGCACATGGGATAGTATAATTCTTTCCTTTCTTTTTTTTCCAGCAGAGAAAACATGCCTCCAAGGGCATTTCACATCATATACTTTGGCAAGTGGCTTAACATAAGAATTTTATCTATTTCTGACACTTACCTGATGCACAGAGAAGTGCGTTGAAAGTTTCTTCTCTTTCTATCCCTTCAGGCTTTGTATTGAAAGAAGAAAATTAAGAAGAAAAGTTATGCATATATATATATATATATATATATATATATATATATGGAATCTAGAAAAATGGTACTGATGAACCTATTTACAGGGAAGGAATAGAGAACAAACTTGTGGATACAGGGAGGAAGGAGAGGGTGGGGCGAACTGAGAGAGTAGTATTGACTGCATATATACTACTGTGTGTGAAATAGATAACTAGTGGGAAGCTCCTGTATAGCATAGGGAGCTCAGCTCAGGGCTCTGTAATGACCTAGAGGGATGGGATTTGGGGGGTGAGTGGAAGGGAGGATTCAGAAGGAGGGGATACATGTATACATATAGCTGATTCACACTGTTGTACAGTAGAAGCTAATACAACATTGAAAAGCAATTATTCTCCAATTAAAAAATGAATTAAAAAAAAAGAGAAGTGATAATGTATCAGAGAAGAAGCAATCACTTTAGAAGAGAAAATGTTAGTGAAAGCTTGAGTTGTGGACATATTCATATTCATGGGAATGAAATGTCACTGCCACAAACATGTTAGATAATGCGATTTCCATAATAAAGCTTCTGAGACTCAGAGAAATTAGACCTGCATACCTCAACTAGTAAAGGCTTGATAACGGTGTCCTTCTGTCCAAGTGCTGGGAAGTGAGGCACCTCATTGCCACATAGTTCCTGAGACCGCAGGGCTTCTGCAGTAGCTGTGAAATTCACCTCTCCTGGGAATAAGATTCTTAAAGAGTTAAACAGTGATCCTATATTGAATGGTTTCTTCTTTTTTTTTTTTTTATTTATTTTTTTTTTTTGGTTTTTTTTTGGTTTCTTCTTTTTAAGCCTCTCCAATATATATAATTATTTTCTTCCCTTTGATCATTGTCAAACGAGGAGAGAAAAACATGCATCTGAGTGGGAGTGGAAAGCAATCATTACAACAAAAGAAGTAGGATTTGTGAACACCGTTATCACTCACCCAGTGACTTTGGGGTCACAGCCCAGGACACGGTTTTCTGCTTATTTCCACAGACACAGTGAGATTCTTCATTCTTCTCTACTGGGATGGCCAAGAAAGCATAAGAGGCCTCCAGCTGCACACTCACCTGTCCCCCAATCCCACCCACGAGTTGGAGAAAGAACACAGGCAAAAGGTCAGTAATGGGGTGTCGGGGTGGGCGGAGGGGAAAGAAGCTTAAAGGGACAATGCATACTAATGAGAAGCTTTGAGAAGATGTTCAGACAAGGTAAATCCTGTCAGGTATTTTGTAGTTTAGATGTTTGTCATAAGGACAGGGAGGCCTGGTATGTTTCGATTCATGGGGTGGCAAAAGAGTCAGACACGACTGAGCAACTGAACTGACTGACTGATAAGGACACTGAAAAACTGACGGGAATCAGGATAAATACTCAGGATTTAGGCTTGTGCCAACACAAGGAAGAAATATTTTTCTTTTGTTAAGAGTGAAAAAATAATCAGGTGGGAGTAATATCTGAATTCAGGAATGCACAAACAAAATAGAGTCCTGGATGACTATAACCTTACCACCTTGGATCTGTTGGGGAGCTTTGCTCTTAGCACCTGAAAGTGAGTGTTATTTACTCAGTCGTGTCTGACTCTTTGCAACTCCCTGGACTGTAGCCCACCAGGCTCCTCTGTCCTTGGGGATTCTCCAGGTGAGAATACTGGAGCGGGTTGCCATTCCCTTCTCCAGGGGATCTTCACAACCCAGGGATTAAACCCAGGTCTCCCACATTGCAGACAGATTCTTTACTATCTGAGTCACCAGGGAAGCCCGGATGATTGTAACCTTACCATCTCGGACCTGTTGGGGAGCTTTGTTCTTAGCACCTATTCCAGTCCAAAATTAGGCCACATCGTATTCAATTATGATTTACTAGATGACCTGGGGGAGATTTAGGAAACGAATGGTGTGTTCCTTCCTCATACCTTCAGTTACATCCAGACAAGTGCCCTTACCCGAATGCAATGGGACAGATAGTTGAACACAGTGGCTTTGAGTGTGAAGGCTTCTCCTCGAACCACAGAATAGGGAAGAGTGAGTTCCAGGAAGAAGGGCTGGAAGACTGTGAGAGAGATGGGGGGCGAGAGGCCAAGCCCTGCTGTTTCAGACAAGCAGAGGGCGCTGGCCTTCCACTCCGTGATGGTGTCAGGGACCTGGATTGCCAACTCATGTCTGCCCGATATACTAGAGAGGGGAAAAAGAAGACGAGAGTCAATGAACTCCTTTTCTTAAATCATAGACCACAGCTGACTCCAGAGCATGACACTTTAGAAACCCAGTGTGATAAATGCTAAATTTGATATAAAGTTTGGTGCTCCTAGAGAGGTCTCTGAAATTTATTTTTTTCTTTTTAGGGTCAAGGGTGGCTTTCTATTGTTTGAAGTATCTCAGGACCAAATTAGAAAAACAAAATTGCATTGTTTAGCTATGAGATAAATGAATTATGAATCTACACATCTATCAGAAAAGAGTGGGGCAGAACAGAAAGGACTGGGAGCCCTACAATTACACCAGAATCATCGAGGAGGATTCAAAGTCTCCTACGAACTCAGTTCCAAGCAGCACACAACTTACTCGAGTGGTATCAACTCCCAGATCCAGGTCTCAGGGAAATACTTCCGGATTGTTTCTTTCACTTTCATGGCTGAAGAGGCGTCTCTTGCATCCAATGGATAAGGTAACCCTGCAGGTCCACGTACTAGAGAACCGGCTGCTCCATGTACGGGGCCTGGTGGACCTGGGGGAGCTGTGGAGAGACAACAAGAGGGCCCAATGTAAGCCTGAGTTTTATCATTGATTTCTCAGAGCCGCCTTATGTATCAAGTAGAACAAGGTCATACACTCAGGGAAAGTCTTTTATTAGAACAATTTACCCTACCACCTTCCTACTTTGTTTACTCATCTATTTGACTTATTGGAAGGTTAATCCTGCTGCTTCATCAAATAGCTTAGAGGCAAATGTATTTTTCTCTAGAAAGGAAAACAAACATAACTCTCCCTAAGCTGATTTTTCAACTGGTAAAAGGAAGAATAAAGAGTAGTTTAAACCCCCCTATACTGCTCAGATGGTAAAGAATCCGCCTGCAATGTGTGAGACCTGAGTTTGATCCCTGGGTCAGGAAGACCCCGTGGAGGAGGGCACGGCAACCCACTCCCGTATTCTTGCCTGGAGAATCCCCAAGGACAGAGGAGCCTGGCGGGCTACAGTCCATGGGGTCTCAAAGAGTCAGACATGACTAAGTGAGTAAGAACAGCACAGCACATGCTGCTTATGGGCTTCCCAGGTGTCACTAGTGGTAAAGAACCTGCCTGCTAATGTAGGAGACATAGGAGACATGAGTTCGATCCCTGGGTCAGGAAGATCCCGTGGAGGAGGGCATGGCATCCCACTCCAATATTCAAGAATCCCATGGACAGAGGAGCCTGTCAGGCTACAGTTTATAGGCTCACAAAGGGTTGGACACGACTGAAGTGTCATAGCGCAGCACACAGCACGAGGGAAATAGGATTCGTAGGCATCTCAGCATGCCTAGAGAAATGTCTCTGTTAGCAGCAGAAGAGGAAATAGAATCTTTTTGACTTTTCCTCTTTTCTATGTATACTTGAGACACACAAGGAGACTAACAGTATATCTGCCAAAAGCTGAATTATTCTATTCTATTATTCAACTTGTCATAATCACTGACTTCCGTAAAAGAGCGACAGAGACAAATAATATCCATATAATCGTTCACATTTCTCAGATCCCGTGCAGGTAGGGCACCGTGATCTGTGCCACTTCCATAGCTGGCCGTAAAGTCATGTGCATATCTACCCCTTCTTCCCCAAGATAGTAACCTTCAAAGGCATGCTGGAGATGGAGTCACAAGATGAAAGCTGAATGAATCTCCTTGACAATGATTGGTCAGTGTTTTGACCATTGGAGGTGTTTTGAACAGCTCCTGGTCTCACAAGCAGTTTTTGTGAGAGCATTAAAATAAACTGCTAGGTGCTCAGACTCTGAGATGTGGGGATTTTTTTGCTAAGGTGGTATAATTTATCTTATTTTGACTAATTCAGATGCTGAAGGCACAGTAGATAAAAAGGATTTAAAGTATCAAGATTGTATTTAATTTTGATTAGAGAGAGACAGAGAAATCATAATTCATTTTTTTTTTTAGAGAAAAAAGTTATTTGAGGAAATTTTACCAAGAAATTGCTGCAGAGTCACAACATTCAGTACTTAAGAAAATGGCTTTTTTTCCCAACCCAGCAAAACATTACTTTTCTTCTATTATTTTAGTGGATAGATAACTTTCACCCTTACCATTTGCATAGGTCACAGGCATTGCTGGATATGGTGAAAATGGCTGACAGAAATATGGCTTGTGGATTTTTGAGTTGGTAAAAATACTTAATCCTGCAGACTGGAAGAAAAATAATTATTAAAATATATTGGCAACCCAGTCTGGAGACTGGAATATTTTCTTACGTTTGTATTATACCCTTAACATTATACATAGAACTCATAGGGTTATCGTGAAAATTCCACCCAATGGAGAGGAAACATATTTCATAAAAATGAAAATGGGGTCACAGACAGTCCAGATCATCCAGTTAATGAATGGGAGTTGGGATTAGAATCTACTTCTGATTCCTGTTTCTGAATTTTGATTCCTGTATGCTTGGTGCTCCTTTAATTATCTTTTGCCTCCAAGAAACTGAGTATTTTAGCTTTGGATGTTTTTCTTCTCTTCCTCTCCCTGCCTCAAACCACACATTAACTTTGTTGCAGAGAATAGTGTTTTGTTTCTTTTCATTTGAAATTGTAGGGTTGCATATTGGAGAATTTTCTTCATAGTCAGTACACTTTGCTTTATTTTTGTTTTATTGGGAAATATGCCTTTGCCCGAATATCTGTGTTCAACTCATCCTTTTTGTGATTTATCCTTTCATTTTTTCTTTCTCAGTTTTAAGTATCCTGAAACTGCATGCAAAACACGCATGCAGACATCCACAGTAGCTTGATTCCTTGCTTCCTGTTACAGACTTCCTCCTTCTTCAGTATTAGTCATAGTTAAATACTACTTGCTGTCCTCTAAGAGTGCCTGGGAAACTGTGGGACTCTGAGGTACAGTTGTCAGAGGTGGCAGTGGTATGGAACAGGGAGAAAGAAGTCAGAAAGAAACATTTAACAGTTAATAAAGAGCTTTCTTTTTCTCCCTCCACCACCAACTGATTCTGGAGGCTCCAGAAAAGGGAGGTTTAAACTGCTCTCAGCTAAGGGGCAGACCTCCACAGCAGTACAATGCATGACTTCCTCAAGGTATAGTGAGTGTTTTCAGTCCTTTTTGGTGGAGCTAAGATTTAATCTCACAACCTGGATAAACTTCCCTTTTATAACTCTGCCTAACTGTAGTTAAAGATACACATTTGATCTAATGTACCTAAGGCATGCTAATGTTTCTACTCCAAGTTTCGTAAATTCTTCTTTATGAACAGCTACTTTCAATTCACCTGAAATTCTACTGCACTGAAACTGTTGGCCGAAGTATTTTACTTTATGTATTTAGTCGTTTGCTGATTCATTTATTGTGAAATGACTGTTAGAGTGGTTGCCAACAGAGTATTCACTTTTTTAAAGGATGTCAGAGGCTCTGTGGGAAATGTTTGCTTTGTTTTTCTCACATATTGGAATCTCTGAGAATCACTGAGAGGATATATGATGGTGACAACTAGCTTTGGGATCAACTTGGTTAATGTGGGCCCTAAAAGTATACCCCTTGCTCTTAAAGTGCCAGAGAAATTCATGACTGACTGTGTGTGTACAAAGTTCTCCATGCCTCTGACATTTCAATATTTTTCTGTTAGTCATAGCTTTTTTTTTTTTTTTTTTTGGTGGTTCAGAGGAAGATCAGATTCTAGAGCTTAGAAATCCATTTCTTCTCCATCTTGACAATGAGGTAGGAATCAATTTAGGTTGTGTTTTTAGGAAGAGGAATTACCTCAAAGATACTGTAAACATCGTCATCACTGATGAGCTGCTTTGGAGTGTAAATCACTCCATTGTGAGTTATGTCTTCCGCGTTGATGCATTTTTCCCCATCTTCATTCATGGGGTCTCTATAACCCATGCTAAAGGTTCTCTTTACTGACAGCAAATTATACACCTGCAAAGTAGAACAAAGGAAAAACTGTTATTTAGTTTATAAAGTGAGATAATGTTCAACCTGGAGTTTAAGAGATCTTGGTGTTTATTTAACACTCCCATAGCAACATTATAAAACATGACACAGAAATTATGGAGCGATAGCAAATGTTATGGATCCCAATCCTGTTGTTGTATGAAAGAAAATAATGTATAAAGAAATCAAATATATTGATGAAAGACTCAGAGGTCATTTAGCTTGAGTAAGTCTAAAATTCAAGTCTCTTTGTCTCCCAGCCCAAATGCCTACTTTTTTTTGAATTTATCTTTTGAATTTTATTTATATTTATTGGTGTATAACTGCTTTACAATGTGGTGTTAGCTGCTGCTGCACAACAACGCGAATCAGCTATATGTATACATGTATCCCCTCCCTCTTGGGACATCCTCCCCCCTCACGTCCCATCCCACCCCTCTAGGTCATCACAGAGCACCAAGCTGAGCTTCCTCCACTTTACAGCAGGTTCCCGCTAACCATCTATTTCACACACGGTAGTGTATATATGTCAATTTCCCAATTTGTCCCACTCTCCCCTTCCCCACCTGTGTCTATATGTCATTCTCTCTGTCTGGGTCTCTATTCCTGCCCTGGAAATAAGTTCATCACTACCATTTCTCTAGACTCTACACATATGTGTTAATATATTTGTTTTTCTCTTTCTGACATACTGCACTCTGTTTGACAGACCCTAGGTCCAACTTTTAAAAGAAAGCAAAAAGGTAGAGAGTACAGAGAAGCATGATTGAAGAATAGAAGTCATTCATATCCATCACCTAGAAACAGCCTCTGTAAATACTTAATTTATTTTCTTTTCCCACTTTATGTGATTACATTTTTACCATTTTTTTCCCCCCAGTCTACTGCTTTAGGACCAAGTTTAACTCAGGAGGAAACTGGATGCAAAGGTAACCTAGAAATAAATTCATTCTAGTTCAGTTTTTGCCTAGTGAGTGCATGCTAAGTTGCTTCAGTTGTGTCCGACTCTTTGCGACCCTCTGAACTGTAGCCCACCAGACTCCTCTGTCTATAGGATTCTCCAGGCAAGAATACTGGAGTGGGTTGCCATGCCCTCCTACAGGAGATCTTCCCATTCCAGGGATAGAACCCGCATCTCTTATGTCTTCTACATTGGCAGACAGGTTCTTTACTACTAGCACCACCTAGGAAGCCCCATCATAAGGCCACCTGCTCAGTTGTGCAGTATTCAGGCTGTTAAAAACACACTGACCCCATGTGGACCTGGGGTCACATATCTCTTATCTAAGATATTACCATAGCCTCTTATTTCTGTGCTTTCATTCTTTCTCCCATACTCTGAACAGCAAACAGGATCTTCATGACTAGGTAAATCTAAATCGTCACTCTCATGCTTTAAACTCCTCACGGATTTATCACTGCCTTTGCTGTCAATTCAATTCCTGGGTCGGGAGGATCCCCTGGAGAAGGAAATGGCAACCCACTCCAGTATTCTTGCTTGGAAAATCCTGTGGACGGAGGATCCTGGTAGGCTACAGTCCATGGGGTCACAAAAGAGTCAGACATGACTGAACGACTTCACTTTCACTTTTCACTTTGCTGTCAATGCCTAATTCCACTCCAGGTTCACAGTCCTCCTCATGATCTTCCTTACTTTCCATTCCACCTACTGCCTCTACCATCCTTTTCTCTCACCACTTTATGTGAAGTCATTACCGTTTCCTTGGGAAACACTCTGAGACTTGTTCTCGCCTCAGGACTCTCAGGCTGCTTCCATTATTTGCATTCCCTGCCCCTGTCCCTGTTATCTGACTATCTAAGAAGAGATCCGCAATCACTACATTAAAACATGTTCAACTGTTTTCTTCATCTCAACATCCTGTTTATTCCTTAAATGATACTTACCGACACTTAGAACTACTATATGTTGATATGTTTTTGTTGCTTGCTTGCTTAACACATGAGACTATGAGTCTAAAATGGTCAAAGACCACATTTATTTTTCACCATTAGAACTCTTCCTCTTAGAGCACTATCTTGTAGTCAAGATGCAGTGGGTATTTGTTAAATAAATAAATGGACAATGAAGACTAAAAAACTACTGAGCTCTTTTACATGTTTTTCATTATAACAAACATCTTTTTTTTTTTTTAAGCTGTGCTGTGCAGCATATGGGATCTTAATTCCCTGTGCAAGGATCTGAGATCCCCGCAGTAGAAGCAGAGTCTGATCCACTGGACCACCAGGGAAGTCCCAGGAAACATGTTTAAAAGACAAGTTTGCTTGGAATCTTGTTTGTCCATATGAAAACAAGTAAGTGCCTGGACTTTAGAGAAGATTTAAAAATTTGACATTTCACATACTATCTTGAATTGTGGTGTGTTAGACATGGCATTGAATAAAATTTGGTTCAAATTCCACCTTTAAAATATATTTTTTGGTGCATTGTTTCTATAGTTGCTTAATCTAACTCTGCTGTGTTTTCTTATTTCATAAAATGAAGGTAATAATACCCTCCTTAAGGAATTACCCATTTATTTACCCATTAAAAATGTGTTGAGCCTCTTTTACATGTGAGGACTGTGCAAGGCCCAGGTGAGCAAGAACTGCTCAGTCTTTGATACACTGTAGCAGACAATGAAGTGAAATGATCTGTGGAAAGCATCTTGTGCAATGTCCTTTTCAGAAACAAGTAGAATTCAAACTCTTCTGTGACTTAGTGCACTATTCCTGACACTCTAAAGAACTTGTCTTTTGCAGGTATAACTTCCAGCTTCCAGAAATGTCATATCATGTGTGCATTTTCTGATATCTGAGACTGAGATGGGACTCACTGATTGAGGCGAGAGCTCAGCTTCAGGCTTCATTAGCAGGACACTCTGGTCCACGGCTCGGAGGCCACAGAGGGAGTAAGGAGCAGCTGTGACCTTCAGGCTGGTGTTTGAGGCTGGAAGGCCTTGGGCTGAGGAGAAGCTCAGATTTACCTGTAAGGAGGATATAATTATAGCAATGAATTTTCCAATTGTTACAATCTTAAAACACTCTTCTACCCCAGGCTTCCCAGGTGGTGCTAGTGATCAAGAATCCACCTGCAATGAAGGACATGTAAGAGATGTGGGTTTGATCCCTGGATCAGAACGATCCCCTGGAGGAGGGCATGGCAACCCACTCCAGTATTCATGCCTGGAGAATCCCATGGACAGAGGAGCCTGGTGGACTATGGTCCCTAGGGTCACAAAGAGTTGGATATGAGTGAAGCAATTTAGCACACAGCACACACCCCAGGAAAGTCCCTTGAATATATTTTGAATTCCTCATGAATTTTCAGATTAAACAAGAGACTTCCAAGAAATCGTGCTAATGGCCACCTGCTTTGAACTACTCCATTAGACTCAAAACTGCTCAGGTTTCGTTATCATTCTCTGCTGTTAGAGATCCTTTGGCAGAAAGTTTTAGGAGCACTACCTGACAGTCTTTTTTTTTTTTTTTTTCCTGACAGTCTTTTAATGAACATAAGTTCCTTATTTTTTCATTGCTCAAAAAGGGGAGATGAAGAAAAGGACTGGTCTTAAACAAAACACCCACCTCATTGGCAAAACAGTTTTCAATATCGAGCTTCTCAGTATCTGCGACAACTTCTCCATTAGGTAAAACGGTATAAACAAGTAACTGGGCTATAGGAGCCAGGTTCGATTCCACTCGAAAGGAGAAGGAAAATACCCCTTTTACTGCAAAGTAAAGAAAGTTCAAGATAATAGATTAGGAAGAGGAAAGAGCTTCAATTTTATAAAGAGGAGCCTCTCAAATTATTTTACTTATTTACATGTGGAGTGTACTAAAGTTACAAAAAGACCTGCCTTTATGCCATTGTCCTTGCAGTGAAAGCGAAAGTGTTAGTCTCTCAGTCGTGTCTGACTCTATGTGACTCCATGGACTGTAGCTCTCCAGGCTGCTCTTTCCAAGGAATTCTCCAGGCAAGAATACTGGAGTGGGTTGCCATTCCCTTTTCCAGGGGATTTTCCCCACCTAGGGATCAAACCTGGTCTCCTACATTGCAGGCAGATTCTATGCAGTAGTATTCAGTAAACATATGCTGAACTACTGATATTAATATTTTCCTTAAAGATGTAGATTACAGTTGATTTCCCCTGCTTAAGAAGGAAAGAACATTTAGTAAGTCTCCATTTTTAAATTAAAAAAAAGACATTAAGAAGTCAAGAGAGAAGAACTTCTAGACATTTTTAATGATCTCTATGATCCAGTCAGCACAAGTCTTGTCATATGAATGTACTTAGTCGCTCAGTCATGTCCAGGGAAGCCTGTCATATGCATGATGGCAAGTCAAAGAATGCAACACAATCTTTACCGTCAGGCCATTTACAATAGAGCAGAGATACAGGTACACATGGGCTTCCCTGGGAGCTCAGCTGGTAAAGAATCGGCCTGCAATGCAGGAGACCCTGGTTTGACTCATGGGTCTGGAAGATCCCCTGGAGAAGGGATAGGCTATCCACTCCAGTATTCTTGGGCTTCCCTAGTGGCTCAGCTGGTAAAGAATCCACCTGCAATGTGGGAGACCTCGGTTCAACCCCTGAGTTGGGAAGACCTCCTGGAGGAGGGCATGGCAACCCACTCCAGTATTCTTGCCTGGAGAATCTCCATGGACAGAGGAACCTGTCAGGCTACAGTCCATGGGGCTGAAAAGAGTCGGACATGACTGAGCGACTAAACACAAGCACAGGTACACATAATCATGTACAAAACAAAGTATGCTTCTGATTTTTATAATGCATCTATTTTAGTTGTTTTCTGTGAATTACACAGTGTTTAATTCACACACCTTTAATCTTGTTCTGTATGATCTTTGTAGCATAAACTTATTTTAAAGCTGTTGTCTTATACATCTATAGAAGATTTGAGGGCAACTTGTGGGGAAAATACACAAAACAGCAGGGTTAAAATAAATGTGAACTAATGGCTGATTCATGTTGTTGTATGACAGAAACTAATATACCATTGTAAAGCATTATCCTCCAATTAAAAATAAGCTTAGAAAATGAATTAGTAAAAAAAATTGAAGTAATAAAACTAAAACCATAAGAAATTGAATTTCTTAAGCAGGGTTAACTTAGGCAGGAATTAATTATTAAGAGGTCATTCAGTTCAGTTCAGTTGCTCAGTGGTGTCCGACTCTTTGTGACCCCATGAATCACAGCACGCCAGGCCTCCCTGTCCATCACCAACTCCCAGAGTCTACTCAAACTCATGTCCATCGAGTTGGTGATGCCATCCAACCATCTCATCCTCTGTCGTCCCTTTCTCCTCCTGCCCCCAATCCCTCCCAGCATCAGGGTCTTTTCCAATGAGTCAACTCTTCACATAAAGTGGCCAAAGTATTGGAGTTTCAGCTTCAGCATCAGTCCTTCCAATGAACACCCAGGACTGATCTCCTTTAGAATGGACTGGATGAATCTCCTTGCAGTCCAAGGGACTCTCAAGAGTCTTCTCCAACACCACAGTTTAAAAGCATCAATTCTTCAGTGCTCAGCTTTCTTCACAGTCCAACTCTCACATCCATACATGACCACTGGAAAAACCATAGCCTTGACTAGACGGACCTTTGTTGGCAAAGTAATGTCTCTGCTTTTTAATATGTTATCTAGGTTGGTCATAACTTTTCTTCCAAGGAGTAAGCGTCTTTTAATTTCATGGCTGCAGTCACCATCTGCAGTGATTTGGGAGCCCGAAAAAACAAAGTCTGACACTGTTTCCACTGTCTCCCCATCTGTTTCCCATGAGGTGCTGGGACCAGATGCCATGATGTTTGTTTTATGAATGTTGAGCTTTAAGCCAACTTTTTCACTCTCCTCTTTCACTTTCATCAAGAGGCTTTTTAGTTCATCTTCACTCTCTGCCATAAGGGTGGTGTCATCTGCATTTCTGAGGTTATTGATATTTGTCCCGGCAATCTTGATTCCAGCTTGTGCTTCCTCCAGCCCAGCATTTCTCATGATGTACTCTGCAGAGAAGTTAAATAAGCAGGGTGACAATATACAGCCTTGACGTACCCCTTTCCTATTTGGAACCAGTCTGTTGTTCCATGTCCAGTTCTGTTGCTTCCTGACCTGCATACAGGTTTCTCAAGAGGCAGGTCAGGTGGTCTGGTATTCCCATCTCTTGAAGAATTTTCCACAGTTTATTGTGATCCACACAGTCGAAGGCTTTGGCGTAGTCAGTAAAGCAGAAATAGATGTTTTTCTGGAACTCTCTTGCTTTTTCGATGATCCAGCGGATGTTGGCAATTTGATCTCTGATTCCTCTGCCTTTTCTAAAACCAGCTTGAATATCTGGAAGTTCCCGGTTCACATATTGCTGAAGCCTGGCTTGGAGAATTTTAAGCATCACTTTTCTAGCGTGTGAGATGAGTGTAATTGTGCGGTAGTTTGAGCATTCTTTGGGATTGCCTTTCTTCGGAATTGGAGTGAAAACGGACCTTTTCCAGTCCTGTGGCCACTGCTGTTTTCCAAATTTGCTGACATACTGAGTGCAGCACTTTCACAGCATCATCTTTCAGGATTTGAAATAGCTCAACTGGAATTCCATCACATCTGCTAGCTTTGTTCATAGTGATGCTTTCTAAGGCCCACCTGACTTCACATAATGAATGGTTAAACACTAGAGTGCTTAAATTTAACAGTTTCCCAGAAATCCAAGACAAATGGAAAAACAACCATTTACACAGCTATCATCAAATAAAATAAAGTATGCTTTATCTTACAGAGAGAGACACTTCCTTCTCCCCATTTCACTTCTCAAGATACTTAATATATTATGTAGGATTTTGGAGAAGGACATGGAAACCCACTCCAGTACTCTTGCCTGAAAACTCATGGGAGGAGCCTGGTAGGCTGCAGTCCATGGGGTTGCTAAGAGTTGGACAGGACTGAGCGCCTTCACTTTCACTTTTCACTTTCATGCATTGGAGAAGGAAATGGCAACCCACTCCAGTGTTCTTGCCTGGAGAACCCCAGGGACAGAGGAGCTTGGTGGGCTGCCATCTATGGGGTCACACAGAGTTGAACATGACTGAAGCAACTTAGCAGCAGCAGCAGCAGCATGTAGGATTTAAATTCTATTAGTGAAAGTTAAAGTCTCTCGGTCATGTCCGACTCTCTGCGACCCCATGGACTATACAGTTCATGAAATTCTCCAGGCCAGAATATTGAGAGGGTAGCTTTTCCCTTCTCTAGGGGATTTTCCCAACCCAGGGATCAAACCTAGGTCTCTCGCATTGCAGGCAGATTCTTTACCAGCTGAGCCACAAGGGAAGCGGGAACTAATTTTGAAGAAATTTTCTCTTGAGGAAATTGGGTTTTTGATATGCTATTGGGAACAAACTTACCTGCTCTAGAAAAACCACTATAATGTTCAGTCCCATAAAAATCCATGATAAATGGAAAATTAGAGGGACTGTTCCATATTTGAGTACCTGAAATCAATTTTTTTAAGCAATAAAACAATTTAGTAAGAGAGATTTTTATCTAGATAAGAGATTTTATGGACCTAAGGAGAATCTATGGTGAGCAGGGTTTAGAGTGATATGTCTTTATTATGGCCTTGGTTGTCTCATCCTGCTGGGAAAATGGATAGACTAGAAAAAGAAGCTTTCATTTAGTGATAGAGTTAGTAGAAATTTAATAATAGATGAATTTAAAATTCAAAGAATTGCAAGATTTTAAGCACAATCTAAAAGTCATGATTAATTATAAAGGTCTTTTTAATCCAGCTTTTTATGATTATTTCAACAAAGGTGGTGAATAGTAGAGTTAGGTGATTAAATAAAAATCTTCATTTGGAAAATTCTGAAGAATGTTGAAGTGCAATGCTGGCTTTATGTTGTGCTGAACTGCTTAAATAAAAAGGATAAAGGGCCACTAGAGAAATAGAGTGAAAAGAGACAATTCTTGGCACAGTAGTTTATCTTAAGCAAGTTGACTTTTTTTTTTTTGGCTAGCAATTTTTTTACTTTATGAAATAAAGAAATAGTACTGAATTCTAAGTTCTTCCATTAGAATTTTTAATAAAGAATGAGATTTGTTCAAACACACAAGCAGAAGAGTGCACAAAAATATAGCATCTTGAGGGCAATGGCCATGTTTTATTAATGTTTTTATGCAAAGCTCCTATTATGAGCTATATCAAGATAGGAAGATAGACTCTCTTGAAATATAGTTTTGATGGGGAAACTCTTTTTCCAAAAAACTTAACAGTTGTAAATCATAAAGAAATATCTTAACCTTCATTTAGGAATTAGTTTAAAAATATGTATTGCATGCCCACTGTGTGCCAGGTACTAATGTGAGAAATGATGTGTCAAAAATAAAAGACAGATATGTTCTAATCTTTATAATACATATTCTTTATTTTTCTTGAAAATATTCACTCACCTTGGGTGAATGGACTTTTTGATCTTTCCAAATATGCTTTTGTTTATAAAAATTGCTTTAGTAAACTGATAGCCTATAATTCAAATGAACAGAAAATAAGGGAAGCTACTTATGAGATTTAGCCTGGGGACATGTAACAAAGAGACTAAACATACGTATCTTTGGTAATAGAGTATTTCTTGAAAAGTTAATTAACAGATATAAATGGATATTTATGATTCAAGAAAATACAGAAGGAAAGTATGATCTAAAACAGAGAGGCAGGAATACAAGTGAGAGACTTGAAGATGGTGTATTACTGGCATTTAAGATAGAAGAGGCCATAAACCAAGGAATGCAGGAGGTCTGTAGAAGCTGGAAAAGGTGAGGAAACAGGCAATCCTCTAGAGTTCCAGAAGGAATTTAATTCTGCTGACACCTTGATGTTAGCCCAGTAAGACTTCTATCTACAGAACTACGAGATAGTAAATTTGTGTGGTTTTTAGCCAGCAAACTTCCTACAGAAGCAATAAGAAACTAATACAAAATCATACAGAGTAAAATTTTTCTTTGCTGATTGTTTTCATTTTTCAATTATTTTCTGTATTACAAAAATTTAATAATAAAATGAATAAATTTTACTTTGGAAATAAAATTTAAAATATAGAAACGCTATAAAAAGGATTTTAAAAAGTACTAAAATGAACCTAGTATTCTTATTTTTAAAATCAGCTTCCCCATCTTTGGTTGATGTAAGAAAGTTGGTAGCCAATTGCTTTGATGTAAGAAATAGCTAAAGTGTTTAGGGCAATTTAAGAGAAAAAAAATAGGAAAGCCTGAAAATACTTACACGCTCTTTGTTTAATGGATAACACATGGGTTCCTGATTGAGCGATGCTTCCTCTTGCTTTGATCTGAAGACAGAGGGAAATACGTTTATTATCATTTTAAAGGGTAGTTATTAAACTTACATATTTATAATATACAAATAACATATTTATAATTCACAAATAACAAGAATCTCACTACTTCAACCCAAAAGTTACTTTCGTTTACTAAATTTCTCTTCCAATATTTTCCAATATGTGTAGTTTAAGTAATAAACTTCAAACAATACACTTTAAATAACACATGCAATTTTACAATGTTTTAGAATTTTCTTACTATTTATTACTTATCTTGGATATTAATATTTTAAATTTACATATTTTTTCAACATATATTTTAAGCATCTATTATATGCAAAGCAATATATAGTGAAGGGAGGTAGAAAATATACGTAAGCATTATCTATTGCTGCCTTTATTTTAAAAAACAGCAAAAAATTAAAAGTATTTACACTCTCCATGTGTCTGGTACTGAACTAAATAATTTTAAGATTTTTCTTTAATTCTGGCAATAACTCTATGTTGTTGTTCAGTTGCTCAGTTGTGTCTGACTATTTGCAACCCCATGGACTGCAGCACTCCAGGCTTCCCTGTCCTTCACCATCTCACAGAGTTTGCTCAAACTCATGTCCATTAAGTCGATGATGCCATCCAACTATCTCATCCTCTGTTGCCCTCTTCTTCTCCTGCCCTCAATCTTTCCCAGCATCAAGATCTTTTCCAATGAGTCAGCTCTTTGCATCAGGTGGCCAAAGTGTTGGAGCCTCAGCTTCAGCATCAGTCTTTCCAATAAATATTCAGGGTTGATTTCCTTTAGGACTGACCAATTTGATCTCCATGCTGTCCAAAGGACTTTCAAGAGTCTTCTCTAGCACCACAGCTCGAAGGCATCAATTCTATGGTGCTTAGCCTTCTTTATGGTCCACCTCTCAAATCTGTATATGACTAGTGGAAAAACCATAGCTTTGACTATATGCACCTTTGTAGGCAAAGTGATGTCTCTGCTTTTTAGTACACTGTCTAGGTTTGTCATAGCTTTTCTTCCAGGAGCAAGCGTCTTTTAATTTCATGGTTGCAGTCACCATCTGCTGTGATTTTGGCGTCCAAGAAAATAAAGCCTGTCACTGTTTCCATTATTTACCCATCTATTTGCCATGAAGTGATGGGACTGGATGCCATGATTTTAGTTTTTTGAATGTTGAGTTTTAGGCCAGCTTTTTCACTCCTCTTTCACCTTCATCAACAGGCTCTTTAGTTCCTCTTTGCTTTCTTCCATTAGGGTGGTGTCATATCTGAGGTTGTTGATATTTCTCTCAACAATCTTGATTCCAGCTTGTACTTCATCCAGCCTGGCATGTCACGTGATGCCCTCTGCATAGAAGTTAAATGAGCAGGGTGACAATATACAGCCTTGACGTACTCTTTTCCCAGTTTTGAACCAGTCCATTGTTTCATGTCTGGTTCTAACTGTTGCTTCTTGACCTGCATACAGGTTTCTCAGAAGGCAGATAAGCTGATCTTGTATTCCCATCTCTTTCAGAATTTTCCACAGTTTCTTGTGGAAAACTGTGTCAAAGGCTTCAGTGTAGTCAATGAAGCATAAGTATTCAAGAAAATTAAATACACCAAGGTAGTATTTCATGCAAAGATGGGCACAATAAAGGAAAGAAATGGTGTGGATTTAACAGAAGCAGAGGATGTTAAGAAGAGGTGGCAAGAATATACAGAAAGTGAAAGGAAAGGAAAGTGAAGTTGCTCAGTCATGTCTGACTCTTTGCAACCCCATGGACTGTAGCATACAAGACCCCTCCGTCCATGGGATTTTCCAGGCAAGGGTACTGGAGTGGGTTGCTATTTCTCTCTCCAGAGGATCTTCCTGACCCAGGGATCGAACCCAGGTCTCTCACATTGCAGGCAGATGTTTTACTGTCTGAGCCACCAAGGAAGCCTCTAGAATATACAGAAGAACTGTACAAAAAAGGACTTCAGTTCAGTTCAATTCAGTCTCTCAGTCGTGTCTGACTCTTTGCGACCTCATGAACTGCAGCACGCAAGGCCTCCCTGTCCATCACCAACTCCCAGAATTTACTCAAACTCTTGTCCGTCGAGTTGGTGATGCCATCCAACCATCTCATCCTCTGTCATCCTCTTCTCCTCCTGCCTGACCCGGATAAGGACGATGGTGTAATCACTCACCTAGAGCCAGACAACCTGGAGTGTGAAGTCAAGCGGGCCTTAGGAAGCATTGCTATGAACAAAGCTAGTGGAGGTGGTGAAATTCCAGCTGAGCTATTTCAAATCCAAAAGATAATGCGGTGAAAGTGCTGCACTCAATATGCCAGCAAATTTGGAAAACTCAGCAGTGGCCACAGGACTGGAAAAGGTCAGTTTTCATTCTAATCCCAAAGAAAGGCAATGCCAAAGAATGTTCAAACTACACTGCACAGTTGCACTCATTACAAATGCTAGCAAGGTTATTCTCAAAATCCTTCAAGCAAGGCTTCGGCAGTATGTGAACTGAAAACTCCCAGATGTTCAAGCTGGATTTAGAAAAGGTAGAGGAACCAGAGATCAAATTGCCAACATCCACTGGATCATTGAAAAAGCAAAGAGAATTCCAGAAATACATTTACTTCTGCTTCATTGACTACGTTAACGCCTCTAATTGTGTGGATCACAACAATAACTCTATGAAGTAAGCATAAATACTATCTTCAGTATTCAGGTGAGATGACTGACTTTATTCTTTACAGATGAGATTAAGTAAATTACCTGAGGTTACCTAACTAGGAAGCAATAAAACTAGGATTCTAACTTACTGTCAATTATTTAACTTTTTTTAGAATTAAAAAAATACTATATATAGTTAATGTTCCTATACAGAATTTTCTACACATAAGGTTTTTTTTTGTGCATAAGACTTACCTGTGTAACTACCAGCTTTGTATATTTATAATTTTTGGCCATAAGTAGGTATACTGACCTCAAAAGTATCATACCAATTTATAATATGCCTGTCAATGTACTTTTCCCTATAGTCACACAGAAGTTCTTGAACTTGTAAATTATTTAGAACTTTTATAGGAGTAAAAGTCTACTGCTTTATTTTTAAAATTTTCACTTCTCCAATTGATGTAAAATTCAACTTTCTCCCTAAAGATTATGTATACGTTTTATTTCCTATTGACTGTTTTGATTTTTATCCTTTGTCTATTGATCTACTGAGTTCTAAGAAAAAAACATTCTTTTTGACTAATATGTCGCCTAAGCTCTTTCCTCTTCTGTTCAACAATTTTCTAATGGAACTCAGAAAAAAATGAAAAATACTTCAAGTTTCAGGGGAGACTAGAACATGAATGAAAAAGCATTAATTTGTTAGGAAGCAATTTCTTTTCACTCATAAACACAGAAACAAATTAAAATGATATAAAGGGTGTTATTTAGATACAAATTCTATCTTTTTAGTTGGAACTTCCCTGGTGGCTCAGTGGAAAAGAATCTACCTGCAGTGCAGGAGACCTGGGTTCGATCCTGAATTAGGAAGATCCCCTGGAGAAGGACATGGCAACCTATTCCATTATTCTTACCTGGGAAATACCAGTCACAGTCAGACATGACTTAGCAACTAAACAGTAATCTTTTTAGGGTTTATATAATTAGAGAGCTACAGTGGCTTTTAGTCTTACCAAATAATAAAAGGTTAATTCCCTTTCATCTGTCAGAATCTGTCCATTCAGGATGTAGTGCACCCGAATCTCCAGTGTTTGCCCACAGGTCACAGTACCAGCCACAGGTTCAAACTGAATGTAACTCTTGCTTGGGGAGAAAATATGTCTTGCAGTGTGCATTGCTGGTGAGTGAAATTCTTCAAGCCACCTGCTATCAAAACAGTTGCTATTCTGCTTGTAAATGACCTAATGGATAGAATAAAGGTCTTAAGTAATTTATTTTTATTAACATTATATATATACATACATACATATATATATGTCACTCTGTAATTTGCTGAAGATTTTTTAAGACCCATGCTTACTTATTTCATTATAGGCTGCCTTCCAAAATAAAGCGTAATCTAGAAACAACTTCCTTTAAGTTTATTTAAAGTTACACTACATGAATTTAGGCACATTCACTCATAATCAAGATCAATAACTTTTTCTTAATACCCTTATGGTTGTACATTGCATAAGGACTTTAGAATATTTCACACAAAATGAAAACAGTGGTTTACCAAAGAAACAATTAAAATCTAGTTTGTAATAAAGCCTATAAAAATGGTGGATTTTCAAGGGACTATCAAGATGGTTTAATAAATGCCTCCTGAAACTAGATCATCGTCATAAAGTCTAAAGTGAAAGCTTTCTGACAGAGAATTTTTTGTTTCTTATTTTGTATTTAGATTTTCACTTACCTCAACTGAAATGAAAGAAGATGTGAAGTTACTGGTATCAATGGAAATGTTCACCAAACCATGCTCATTTGTAGTAAATCTGGCATTATATGTCAGTGTATCCACATTGACCACTACAGTCTCATTGGGGATTGGCTGATCCTTGTCATCGACTAGAAGAACCTAGAAATAGGAAAGAGAAATAAGGAAGTGAAAGCTGATTTCAGGTGTTATATAGCAATATTTTCCACTCTGTTGTGTTCACTTCTTGACACTTTGGCCGTTGTCACTTAATGAAGATCTTAGAATATAAAAGTAAGATTTTTTTTCTGGGCTCTAGTGTTTTTCTTTTTGACATTTCTGTTTAGATAACTTATAAGTATTTAATTGAGAACTGTCAATAGTAGATTCACGGTGTTGCCTTCCCCAATTTTCTTCATCTTTGTTGTTCTCTATCTCACTATATAAGGCTTCTTTTTGTTTTGATTGTCACTGTTTAGTTGCTCAGTTGTGTCTGACTCTTTGCGACCCCATGGACTGTAACCTGCCAGGCTCCTCTGTCCATGGGATCTCCTGCAGTGGGTTGCCATTTCCTTCTCCAGGGAATTTTCCCGACTCAGGGATCAAACCTATGTTTCCTGCTTGGCAGGTAGATTCTTTACTGCTGAGCCACCAGTGAAGTCCTATATAAGGTATTTGCCTTTTAAGTTTTTATAATTTCTTCACTCACTGTAAATAAATGTTTGTTTCTATATTAAATTTTGCTTTTGTATAATAAAAGAATTTTGATTCATTTAAAAGATAACTTTTGATATAAAGATTGGTTTTCCTAGAAGTCACATGCCCCCAATTATGGTTATACTGAAAAGAAACTTTACCTGCCCAAAGAAAGGAAGCCCACGTCTGTAGTGTGAATCCACTTTCGTAAATTTCAGTTTGCTTAAGGTGTTTGTGATTTCACTTGATCCATGTCCGGTTAATTCCAACCCTGAAGAATAATTCAGAGAAGTTGAACTGTTCTATATGTTCTATTCGCCTCACCTCCTACCCCATTCCAGCTTCACTCCATTATAACAAAAAAAATCCATATACTGTTATTCTTTCATTGACATCTATAATTCCTCAATTCTCTGGTTTCACAAATACCCTGCTTGTTCCATTCATGTTCTTGAGGAGTTTTTCTCCTCATTTCCTCAGAGATCTTGCTCTATCTTGCTCCTCTCCAGCAACCATTTGGGAACAACTTGATTCTTCACATTGGCCTAAAAATATTCTTAAATTTCTGTCACAAACCCCTTCCCCAGCAAAAGCCTTCTTTTCAGCACATGGTGAAAAATATAGCCAATACCCAGGGCTTTTTCATTCAGTGACGTGTAATCTGTATTTTATCTCCATTATCTAAAGCCCTCCTCTGTCAAAAGAAACTACTTTTTCATTTTCCCCCACTCGAACCCTATGTGTGCTCAATCGCTTAGTCATGTCCGACTCTTTGTGATCCCATGGGCTGTAGCCTGCCAGGCTCCTCTCCTTGGGATTCTCCAGGCAAGAATACTAGAGTGGGTTGCCATTTCCTTCTCTAACCCCTTGTCTTCTAGTTTTATTCTGCTTATTTATCTAATCTCTTGCCTGTAGTTGTTTCAGTTTTTGAGCCCCTCCTTGTCCACCTCTAGCCTCAATTTAGTAATGATAATGAACTTATTTTCAGAACACTTGCTTTTTCTCTTAGGAGGATCTGAATACAGTAAGAATGGTTTCAGATTTACATTTCGGGTCCTGATTTTGCTCAGACTTTTATTTTGAAATTGTCCACTGAGTGAATCAATTGACATTTTGATATTCCAAGCTATGATGAATTGTCTTAGACAAATCCTCATCACCATAATTCTTTCTCATCTTTTCCTTATCTTGGTTAATGACATTTCATTTCCCTGCAGACCCCCAAATTGCAGTCTGTGGGGTCATTTTGGATAGTATTCTGATTTAACACATTGTAACATATTTTTCATCTAGCCTGTCCTCTTCATGCCTGCTAAAATTAACTTTTTTTTTTCTGTTTTTATATTTTTTTAATTGAAATGACAATAAAAAACAAAAAAGAACAGTGACTATTTTAATCAAACTTTAACTTTACAAATATAAAAATATAACCAAAGCCCTCTTTTGTGTTGTATAATTATAATATATGCCATGTTCTTTTCTCTGAGTAGTCTAAGTAGTGTATATTCTATATAAAACTACTAAATGGCAATTGGAAAATATTCAATAGCTTGAGGGAATAATTTTACTCAAATGTTTTAAATCACATTTAGGATTGACATCCCTTTGAAGAAAAGTGAAATTTGTGTTCTTTTCTATGTGATGAAAACTTGTGATTTTTAAAAAGTGGATAATATTCAAAATAGCATTATGATAATTCTGGGTATGAACTCATACTTTTAATAGCATTAATAGATTTTTTTTTTACTTTTTATCGTTGCCTTACCTTGTAATTAGCATTGTATGTATGTTCAGTTGCTATTTTTTTTTTTTATATTTAAGGGTTCTGTTAAGTTAGCATTTTATTTGGAATTGACAATTATTTTATTTATTTATATGAATAGTTTTTTGGAATTAACTTAAAAAATAGTTTATTAGGTCATTCTTCTTAAATATAGCTGAAGATATCCAATGCTTTCATAATAAAGTCTAACCTCTCTAGTATACAATTGACTTTTCTAAACACCTTAGCACCAGCCTACTTTAAAGATTCCTTTGGGACTGAAGACATTTGTTTTATGCATATTATGCTTTTCTGGTGCATTATTGTTTCAAAATACAATCCATTCTATTCAGATCTGCTCAAATGCTACCTTTTAGAAGTTTTTTTTGGTCTATATTAGAATAAACTATCTCTCTTCACACTCATTGTGCCCTTATTTTTTTTAACACTTCCTGTGAAAACTTCATGGTGTGTGCTAAGTCGCTTCAGTCATGTCTGACTCCTTGTGACCCTATGGACCATAGCCTGCCAAGTTCCTCTGTCGATGGCATTCTCCAGGCAAGAGTGCTGGAGTGGGTTGTCATGCCCTCCTCCAGGGGATCTTCCCCACCCAGGGATCAAAGCTGCATCGCCTGCATTGGCAGGTGGTTTCTTTATCACTAGTGCTACCTGGGAAGCCTCCAAATTTTATTATGGTTATATATAATACATAGATACATATATACATAGCCATTTATATGTATAATTTCTTTCTAGATTCCTAATTCCTTGAGGGCAGAGACCATATCACTAACACAGTCCCCAGAAACTAGAAAGTATTTTACATGGATTGAATGTTTGATAAATGTTTGATAAATATATAAATAAATTAATATACATTTAATAATAATACAAACCTGTTCCCTCCTCTCTGACCTTGGCTTCCACTTGTAATGTATTCTCATATCCTTTTTGTCTCAGCTGAAATGATTTAGCATTTACTAGTTGTGTGAAACAACCTTCATTGTCTGCCTGAAAAGAAAGGAAGAGAAGTCCTGGGTCCTCTGATTTGTGATTTTAAAAAGTCAGTTGTCAACCAATGACGATTTTGTGCTGGCCACAGAAGAAAATTTTACAAATGTTTTGTTCACCTTTTGGGTGCTTATCTTTTCCCCCAGGCGATACAAAATTTGTTCATTAATCATTGCATCAATCATTGCCAACCTTAGCTTTCTCCCCTCCCTTCTGAAAGTCTATCCCATTTCTGTCATATTAAACTTTCCTTCCTAGGTGGCGCTAGTGGTAAAGAACCTGCCTGCCAATGCAGGAGACACAGGAAATGCAGGTTCGATTCCTGGGTTGGTAGGATCTCCTGGAGGAGGTAATGGTAACCCACTCTGATATTCTTGCCTGGGAAAGCCCTTGGACAGAGGAGCCTGGTGGGCTGTAGCCCACAGCGTTGAAAGAGTTGGACACGACTAATGCAATGTAGCTCAGTGTTTCCCAACATGCCATGGTATTTTGTAATTTTATCTCTTTGTGTACGTTGTTCCTTAAATATCTTTTCTTGCTTTCTCTCTCATTGTGGCCAACAGTTACAGCTCTTCTAAACTCAACTCAGACATAACATGTTCTAAGAAGCCTCTGTAATGATCTCCACCTAAATATTGACTGTAGTTATTCAGTGGCTCAGTTGTGTCTGACTCTTTTGTCACCCCATAGACTGTAGACCACCAGTCTTCTCTGTCCATGGGATTCTCCAGGCAAGAATACCAGGTTGCCATTTCCTTCTCCAGGGGATCTTCGCGACCCAGGATCGAACCCACATCTCCTGCATTGCAGGCAGATTCTTTACTGCTGAGTCATCCGGGAAGCCCAAATATTGACTAGGGACTGTTAACTGTGTTTTCTTGATATCTAGGACATTAATGAAAGCACATATATGTATTGACTGCTGCTGCTGCTAAGTCGCTTCAGTCATGTTCGACTCTGTGCGACCCCATAGACGGCAGCCCACCAGGCTCCCCCGTCCCTGGGATTCTCCAGGCAAGGACACTGGAGTGGGTTGCCATTTCCTTCTCCAATGCATGAAAGTGAAAAGTGAAAGTGAAGTTGCTCAGTCATGTCCGACTCTTAGCGACCCAATGGACTGCAGCCTACCAGGCTCCTCCTTCCATGGGAATTTCCAGGCAAGAGTACTGGAGTGGGGTGCCATTGCCTTCTCCATTTATTGACTAGATGAATCATTATAGAAATCAGATTTCTAAACTAAACGTTGGATTCCATATTATAATAAAGATTTGTTTTCATTTTTGTACTTCTTTGCATGAAAATATTTATTGCATAGTATAATTTAGTCACAGTTTGGGCTTCCCTGGTGGCTCAGATGGTAAATAGTCTTGCCTGCAATGCAGGAGACCAAGGTTTGATCCCTGGGTCCAGAAGATTCCCTGGAGAAGGGAATGGTTATGCATTCCAGTATTCTTGCCTAGAAATATTTATTGCACAATAAATAAATATTTATTGCACAAGTTTAATTCATTTAATTTACTTATATACAGATGTCATGACTCATTTGAAAATGAAAATGAATCTTAGTTTCCCTGATTCGATAAAGATTTTGACAGCTGGATTTCTCTCATGTTTATCTTGCTTATCAGTATTCATCTTAACCTTCATCACCATGTTCACCACCTTAGCCTTTCATTCTGCAGCTTGGATAGCTTGTTTTTCCACACCTGACGATGTCTGCTCACACTGCCTCACCTTGACCTTTTGTGTACTCTTCCTCCGAAATCAGTAAATCATACATTTCATTTCTTAATACAACATGTCCTGCTGCTGTTTCCCTTACATCTTCTCTGATGTAATCGAGGACTCCCGTCCATCTTTTCTCTTGGTCCGCCCCCCCACCCCCCCTTCAACCTGATGCTGATCTCATAGACTCCCACATGCAGGATAGATTCCATAGTGTCACTTGATTCTCCCACTGGCCCAATTCTTAACATTTGCCATATTTTCCTTCTGTTTTCTGTTTGATTAAAGCCAGCTTTGGAGACTTCCACATCCTTTTAGGCCCGACACCTGGCATTTTGATTGCTGTCAGAAGGAAATTGCAAAACTGGCCAAATAAATACTATTGTAAATCCACGAGGCCTGTCTTCAAGTGGGTTCTGATTATTGCCAGGCAATCTTAAAATATTTCCCTTATTCCACAGTTTTCATAGGTGACTAATTCTAACACTACTCTCACGTCACATTGTACTATGTTGCATTGTATTGTGCTCTTTATTGTATTATCAGTCACAAGAAAGCAAGATCTGGTGTTAGTGTCCTGGGGAGAATGGTTTCCATATACCTGTTGACTGAATTCTTCACAGATGCTTTGTGGATATTTTCCATGGCAGAGAGAACCGTACTGTATATATTTTCTGCACACATTAATCGTCACCAGGCCATGGACAGGCTTTCCATATGTATATCTGTAACAATAAAGTGGTCATACAAAAAGATATTTAACATAAATAACTCACATTTCCTACACATGATTTGATCCATTCATCTTACTCATCTACAGCAACTGCATTTCCTTTCATAGCATTAGCATTTAGAAGTACTTATTCTGAAACTGTCTTATCTACACCTCTAAAAGAAAATATTTATGAGTACTGAATTGTTTTTTGAAACACCTCCAAATGGAAAAGTAACAACGTGGTTTTTCTCAGATCTTGCCTTCCTCTCAGTTGAGGTTTGACTATAAAACTGCCTATTTCCTTCTTTCTCTGCTGTCATATTATCTAAGTTATGATTCTAGCTTTGTCAACACCTCCAAAGTCATTTTAGGGAAAAAAAATTAGGGAAACATAGAGAGTGTATTTCTTTTGTTTGTTTGCTGGTTTTATTTTTTAAGATTTTTTTTTTGTTGTTGTGGACCTAAAAAAAAAAAAATCTTTCCTGAATTTGTCACAATATTGCTTCTGTTTTATGTTTGTTTTTTGGCAGCAAAACATGAGGGATCTTATTTCCCTAACCATGGATTGACTCTGCACCCCCTGCCTTGGAAGGCAAATTTTTAGTCACTGGACCATCAAGGAAGTCCCAAGAGTGTATTTCTAAGTCCTCCCTAACTTATGTATGTTTTAAGAGGATAAGTGAGGAATTAAATGGGAAAGCACTAATTACAGAACAAAAATATTATAAATGAACTGTATCATGATAGTTGGATTCTGCCAAATCTGATGGAAGGATGTGATATATGGCCTGAATATTTATGTCACCCTGAAATTCATGTTGAAATTCTAAACCCCAAAGGATGATAGTTTAGGAGGTGAGGGCTTTGGGAGGAGGGCAAAGTTCTCAATGGGTCAGTGCCTTCATAAAAGAGGCTCCAGAGAGATCTCTTGTCCCTCTTTCCATGTGAGGACATAAGAAGATGCTCTGAACCAGAAAGAGGACCTTCACCAGAATGTGACCAGGCAGGCACCTTGATCTTGGATTTCCCAGCCTCTGGGACTGTAAACAGGAGGAGAGGGGATGACAGAGGACGAGGTGGTTGGATGGCATCACCGACTCAATGGACATGAGTTTGAGCAAGCTCCGGGAGATGGTGAAGGACAGGGAAGCCTGGCGTGCTGCAGTCCATTGGGACACAAAGAATCAGACACAACTGAGTGACAGAACAACAACAGAACTGTGAACAATACATTTCTGTTGTTAATAAGTTCCTCAATCTGTGGGACTTTGTTATGATGGCCTGAACAGACTAAGGCGTGAACTCAGTCAAGCTTTCTGGACCACCTCCATGGACGTTCCCTGAGACATGCAGTGAGATTTACAGTACTGAATCCTTCCTTAGATTTCGAGGTGGGGCCAAGGAATCTACATTTAAACTAAGCACCTCCATAGATTCTGTTGCATGCTTAGGTTGGAGACCCTGTCCAAACTATGAAGTAGGTAAAGTTTGGTCTCAGAAACCCCAAGCTTCCTCTTTTTAGTGTCTCCTCCCCCTCAAATTTCTATAAGTGCTGATAAAGTAATAAATTATTTACTAAATTTAGTCACTTTGTTGAATCTTATCTTTAAATCCGAAGCAAAAGACTTTCTCCCTAATGAAAAAATGCAAAGCATCAGAACTGGTGAGAAGGAGGAAAACACACGTTTTTCATGTTGTTTTTAAAAGCAAGCAGTAAATCCAACCTCCTTGATGTAACTGGAGGGGACTTTATTGCCCAAAGGCAATCAGGGAAGAAATAAATAGCATGCATTTTTGTTTATTTCTTTTTAAAAATTTCATTGTATTAAACCAGAATATAGTTGTTTTACAATATTGTGTTAGTTTCTGCTGTATAACAAGGTGAGTCAGCTCTACAGAAACACATATCCCCTTTTTTTTCGGATTTCCTTACCATTTAGGTTACCACAGAGCAGTGAGTAGAGTTCCCTGCACTATACCATATGTTCTCATTAATTATCTATTTTATGCATAGTATCAGTAGTGTATACATGTCAATCCCAGTTTCCCGATTCATCCCTCACGCCTTTCCCCTTTTGGTGTCCCTGCCATTTGTTCTCTATGTCTGTATCTCTATTTCAACTTTGCAAAAAAGTTAAATGACATGCATTTTTAATTCTATATTAATGTATCCAGCATTTAAGATAGAGGGTCTGCTTAACTTCTTTCTCACTTCCCAGAATTTAAAAAAATGGGGACAAATAAAATTGGAGATAATAAGACATGGAATAACATGGAAGCTATGAGCATGGGCTCCAGAATTAGATGGTTTGGGTTCATTTTAGCCCAGTGTCTGGGATATAGAAATGCTTCATGCAGCTATATTTTTTTTGTTACTTGCCAAGGCAATATAGAATTATGGAGAAAGGTTCAGGGTCCGGAGCCAGACTGTTGGATTTAAATTCCAATCTGCCATTTATTGTCTGTAGGAACTTGAACAAGTTAGTTTATTCTTTATATGTTACAGTTTCCTCATTTGTAAAATGAGAATTATTATCCTTATCTCACAAGGTTAGTGTAAGAACAAAAACACAAATAAGTGCAAGGCACTTTAAACACTGCCTGGCACATTTTAAATGCTCAGTTAATAATTTTACTAACAATAGTAAACATGTTGCATGCTATCACCCCTGCTCCTTGGTCTAAGCGCAGACAAGTTGGAGAGACTCATTACTTCTTTAATTAAAATATTTGGAAGGCCAGTAATCATTTTGTGCAATATAAACAGGGTAGAAAAATAGGAATGAGATGAAAAATTGTAACTCACAAGCTGCAGACAGAAACCTCAAATTCATCCTCTAGGAAACTAATCTTCTTGGGCATTTTCACTTGGACCTCAAATTTGGGCAAAACTGTTGTCAACAAAAGGGAAAAAAAAAACACAAATGTGAGAGCAGGCAGAAAGTCTTGCAAGAGTACTAGTAATGATTCTATTACAGAATTTTGTAACAAAGAGTCACATGAAGTGATTTCAATTACAATAAGGAGCGGCAGGTCACTATTGGCAGAAAGAAATGTCATTCATACCCACGGGCAGTTAGCACCATGGTAACTTAGGCTGGTATTATAGTTCCTAGACTCTCCTCAGAATTTGTCCAAGATTTCAAAGGTGGGAGGGAAACAGCTGCATTAGTCTCTGAAGGTCACCATGATTAGACATGGTCACAGGTGCAGAGGGGCCAGAAACTTTCAGGTTGTCCTTATTTTTTTCCCTGTCTGTTCTAGCTATTCTTCCCAACTTCTAACCCTGCTGACTCATAGAGACCCTAGGCCCACCACCAGACACCTGGTTATAGAAATACCAAAGTGGGAGGAGGGAGAGCTAACATTCTCGCATTGATTCTTCTACCAGTTTCCCTCAGTGGCCCACTCTGGAATCTGAATGTGCCCTTGTAAATTCTGATCTGTACATCCTCACCCTGGCTTCAGGAATCCTGGCTAGTAATTTCCTCTGATCCACCAACTCCTGCTGCTGGACTCAGATTTTTCCAGCCTCTCCCACACAGTTGTATATAATGTTAGTTGTTCTTATAATTAATCCCTATTCTATAATTCTCATGGCAGTTCTGGTGAGAATGGAGAATCCTGTTTTTGTGATAAGTCTCCTATTCATGGCAAATAGATGGAGAAAAGTGGAAATAGTGGCAGATTTTATATTCTTGGGCTCTCAAATCACTTCAGATGGTGACTGTAGCCGTGAAATTAAAAGCTGCTTGCTCCTTGGAAGAAAAGCTATGACAAACCTAGACAGTGTATTAAAAAGCAGAGACATCACTTTGCTGACAAACGTCCATATAATTGAAGCTATGATTTTTCCAGTAGCCAAGTATGGATTTGAGAGTTGGACCATAAAAAAGGCTGAGCATCGAAGCATTGATGCTTTCGACTGTGGTGTTGAAGAAGACTCTTGAGAGTCCTTTAGACAGCAAAGAGATCTAATCAGTCAATCCTAAAAGAAATCAACCCTGAATATTCATTGGAAGGACTGATGCTGAAGCTGAAACTGCAATGTTTTGTTCAGCTGATGTGAAAAACTGACTCATTGGAAAAGGCTGTGATGCTGGGAAAGACTGAGGACAGGAGGATAAGAGGGAGCACAGGATGAGATAGTTGGATGGCATGACTGACTCAATGGACATGAGTTTGAGTGAGCTCCAGGAGATAGTGAAGGACAGGGAAACCTGACCTGCTTCAGTCCGTGGGGTTGCAAAGAGTTGGACATGACTTAGCAATAGAACAACAACAACTCCTTATCCACAGCATGATGTATTTAACTTACATTAGAAATTCCACATAACTGATAACTAATAAGATGGTTTCAATGTCTGAGTACTATTATTAGCATAGATTACATGTAGGTTACAGACAGCAAGGATGTAATCCCAGAAAATATGTCCTGTTGTAAGATACAGATCAAGAGATGCATGTAGATAACACAATATATTGGTTAACAATTTATGTTTGAATAGCGTTGGTTGGAAATATTAAAATCTCTTTTGCTTCTTGGCTCCGTGACTTTGGTAAATTTTTAACTTCTCTAGTATTAATATACTCATTTGTACAATAGAGATGGTATAATATCTGCCTCAGAGGGCTGTTGTAAAGATTAAATGAGATAGTTGCATGAAACGTTTGGCAAATATTTAGATAAATAAAAATACTTGCTACTTTTCAATTGTTATATGCCAGATTTTTTTTGTCACCTACATGAAAAAATGATCCAATCTTACATTCTTTAATGTCATAAATGTCTTTGACATGTGTGGGATTCTTACCGTATTCATTCACTTCAAAAGAGTGCTTTATTTTTTGCCCAGGCTCCTTCTGCAGTACCACCTTGTAGGAACCCAGTGTGGGCTCCACTGAGAGTGGGAAAGAGAGCTGACTGAGTCCCCCTTGCAATTTGAGACTGAGCCATTGGAAAATCCGGTTCCTTTTGGGGTTCTATAGGTAAAAGCATCAGATATATATTGCGGCAATTGAAATATATAGTTTTGAGTAGAAGGACAAATTTTCAGAGAGAATGAAGTAGGCTAATTAGCTGGTTGGTAAATTGGTACCAGAGGTATTATCAAAGGTTTCTAGGAATTCTAGACTGAGAAATGGGAAACTTGCCCAGCTGAGACACGACAGGTGATAGTAGCTCTTTTTGTGATTATGCATACCTATCTCGGTCAGAAATATTGCAAGAGCCACTACATTGCATCATCTCAGGGTATTTTGTTCCTTCATTGACATCTTATCCACTCTCCCCAGGATTTATGACAGACAGGGAAAACAGTGTTTATTTAGTTCTGGAGAAGTGCCAGTGGGGAAGGAGAAAGTGGAAAGAGACGTTAATATAACTCACAGTGAGTCCTCATTCCAAGTGAGAGACATAAGATATTACCTACCTCAATATAAACCACCGGGAACTGAAAAGAAAACAAATAGCATGAGTGTGAGATAGAGTATAGAAAGACAAAACTGTGACACCAGCATTAAAACAGTATTTGGACCAGCAGGAAGTGAGCCTGCCTATTCAGTTCTTGTCTGGATGAGGACATGTGGCCCTGTTTGAGTCATAACACTTCGTATGTTTGGTCTGGGACATAGTCTCTGAAGAAATCACGGGGGCTCCCCTGGTGGCTCAGTGGTAAAGAATCCACCTGCCAATGCAGGCGACAGTTTCGATTCCTGATTTGGGAAGATCCCACATTCTGTGAGGCAACTAAATCTGTGTGCACCAACTATTGAGTCTGTGCTCTAGAGCCTGGGAACCATAACTGCTGAGCCCAGGCACCTTAGAGCCTGTGCTCTGCAACAAGAGAAGCCACCGCGATGAGAAGCCTGTGCACTGCGACTAGAGAGTAGCCCCCGCTCTCCACTGCTAGAGAAAAGTCTGAGAGCAACAAAGACCCAGCATGGCCAAAAACAAATAATTTTTTTTTTTAAAGAGAAGGAAAAAACCATTCTTAAACAAACAAACAAACAAAAGAAATCATGATTTCCTTTTATGAAATAATGCAACCTAGACTTATGTAAAAAGGTCCAAATAATGAGTTTTATTTTGCAGTTAACTTTTATCTGTGAGAAATTCTCCATTTCTCTTAAGAGAGATATCAAATGCATTTATTTTCTTTTGCCCATTTAGAATAATTGAGTCTTTAAGGAGATAATTTCAACTGAATATTTAATTAACTTTAAGAATGTAGTTGATGAACTTATCTCCCTTATCCTCGAGTAGTCATATGCTTTGGAGAACTTTCTGTGGTAGATTTAAGTATCTCATATTGGTCTCAGGTTCTCCAAAGAACAGGTTTTACATTTTGGCCTTTTTTTCTGCCAGTCTTACTGCTGGGAACGATGGAAGGCAAAGGAGAGAGGGCGACAGAGTAGGATATGGTTAGATAGCATCACTTACTCAATATTGGGACATGGACTTGAGCAAACTCTGGGAGTTAGTGCAGGACAAGGAAGCCGGTGTATTGCAGTTCATGGGGCTGCAAAGAGTCAGACACAACTTGGCAACTGAACAACAACAAAATAGCCATTGTTATGAGACTCACCGTTTCATTCAAAGGGTGAAAGTTGACATCCATAGAGACAATGCGGAATTTCACTGAAACACATAGATTTTTCTCATGAAAGCCACCAGTGGAAATTCAGGATGATAACACAAATAACAATGTGCCAGGATTTCCAAAATGTAACAGAGAACCACACCTCCAACCCTTCAGATTGCCTTTGCTTGTTTGGTTCCTTATACCTGTTTGTCCTGGTTTGTAGATGGGTTTGTCTGTCTGGACAAAGACTAGGCTTTCTTCTTTTCTAATGTATATTGGCTTCCTCTTTATGAAGTTCTGGGTTGGCCCTTGCACCTGCACAGTTATGAATGCTGAGGAAGCTGACTCCGGAATCTGTAAAACAGAAATGAGCTGAAGAATCTGTCCAGATCCACTTCTGAATGTCTCAGCCTTTGTGACTTTCTCATTTCTCTGGTTAGTTCCATGGGAATTAATAAGGGCTAGGCTTCCTTGGTGGTTCAGATGGTAAAGAATCCACCTGCAGTGCAGGAGACCCAGGTTCAATCCCTGGGTCAGGAAGATCCTCTGGAGAAGGGAATGGCTACCCACTTAAAGATTCCTGCCTGGAGAATTCCATGTACAGAGGGGCCTGGTGGGCTACAGACCACTGGGTCACAAAGAGTCAGGTGGACACGACTGAGAAACAGATACTTTCATTTTCATTTTTTCAGGGTCAAATGGAATGTCCCCTGCTTTATATATTAATATGATTGTATAACATGAAAGTGGCAATTTATTCATTTGATTAAAGGAGAAAAGTCATTGCAATAAAAATGAAATAATTCTTCAACCAGTCATGACAATGAAGGCAATAACAAGTTCTCATTTTGACAGTAATATGGTAGTATTAAAATAATTTTTAAAATTTATTTTCTAACAGTCAAAAGCAGCACTGTATATTATCATTGGTAGTAAGCTGGTATGATTAACTATTTAATACTTTAAGTTAGAAAAGGTTACAAGGACAGTACATTAACCATCAATCACCTGGGAAATCTTAGATAAGTCACTAAACTTTATGAATCTATGTGTTTATATCTATAAAGGCATGAACATTATTTACCTTCAAAGTTTGCTTTAAGAGCAAATAAAATCCCTCCTATAGCCATTATTATCTTTTGTATATTGCACCAGTTCTGTTTGTAAATATTATGAAAGTATATTCAGTAAAACTTTTATCTTTAGACTTATTTGAAATTCATTCTGTACTCCTCAGTTTTCTTCATTTTTCTTTTTTGTATTTTATTTTTTATTGGCGTATAATTGCTTGATGATGTTGGGCTAGCTTCTGCTGGACAACCAAGTTAATCAAGTATATGAATATACATATCCCCTCCCTCTTGAGCCTCCCTCCCATCCCTACCCCAACCATCAAGGTCATCACAGAGCACCAAGCTGAGGTTTTTTTTAATTGTTGGGGGTCAGAACCCAAGGCATCAGCTAATGTGCTCTCTCGGTAATAATCTCCCTTCCCCCAAGGAGGAATGCTGACCGTGAAGGAGCGGCAGTAAAAGGAGTTTTTCGCCTCCAGGTCTGTGAAGAGAATCCTGGGCTGCATCTGATATTCCAGAGTTACTGTCAGTGCCACCGTCTCATTGAGGTGATTCAGCAGGACGCAGACCTTCTCAGGAACACCAGCATACAGCTGTGAGGGGATCAGCACCACGTACTGCCTGTGGAGAAGAGGGGTCTGGGTCAGCCATGGAGAGGTTGTTGTGGTTGTCTTCTAGATAATCTTTGCTATCTTCATCAGTCACAGAACCGAGTTAGGTTTCAGCAGGAGTGGCAAGGAGTATATTCTTCAAAGGCCAATCCAGAGACCGTAGAAACTCAGAAACCCCCTACCAAGTTAAACACCCAGACATTTCTCTGGTATGGTGGAAATAGTCACCCTTACAACATTAGCAAACCTATTTGTAAGCTATGGATAAGCACTCCATGAGTTGTTATATATTTTGGAGAGGTAATTTTCTAAATTAGAAATTTTCAGTGAACCAAGAAAATGTGATCACACACACACACACACACACACACGTTATTCAACCTTAAACAAAGAAGGACATCCTGCCCTTTGTGACAACATAGATGGCCCTGAGGGCACAATGCTAGGTGAAATAAACCAGAGAAAGACAATTATGCCTGGTATCACTTACATGTGGAATCTTCTTTTAAAAAAAGTCAAACTTAGAAACATAGAGTAGAAAAGTACTTTCCAGTGGCTGGGAAGTAGAGGGAAATAGGAATAGGTTGGTAAAAGGGCATAAACTTTTATTTATGAGGTGATAAGAGCTGAAGATATAATATCTAACGTGGTGACTATGGCTGATAACACTGTATTATATAACTGAAATTTGCTCAGAGATCAGAAATTATATGTTCTTACCTCTCCCTCAAAAATAGATAGCTGAAAGACAGATGTGCTAGATAAATCATTAGATTAATCTATGTGATAGATTAGTTAGCTCAATGGGGAAAATCCTTTCACAACATATATGTGTGTTGTACACATTAATATCATACCACTTTAATTCTCAGTAATATTTCAACAGTCCTCTCAAAACACTTTTAATTTATTAACAAACAATATTATTAATCAATTAATCATCATTGAAACCAATAAGAGAATCTGTCTGTGTGTGTGTGGTCTTGGGTTTCGTATGATGGTATCACAAATCACTTTGTTGCAGGAAACATTAAAGAGATAACAATTCATGGAGAGGAACTGAATCTATTTTCAATACTGTTTCAGAAGCAACCTTATCTCTTTTCTTTTTTCCACTATCTGCCGATAGAAGACAAACTAGGCTAAGCATCAGATGTATTACCACATACAGCCAGAAGACAATTCCTCTGGGATTCCTCATTCCTCATTCCTCTGTTGCTGTTTATCCATCATTTAGAAAAGCACAAACATACTGTACTCTGATGCTCTGGTGGCTTATGCTTGTCGATCTATCTGAAGTGTCCTGGTCTAGCTGGAAAACTTCTATTTGCTTCATAAGACTCATCTCAAAAACAACTTCATTATGTAGACTTTGGTGATGCCCCTTCCTTTATATCATTTCCCATGAGGAGTGAGTATTATTTGTCAGTATTCCCACAGAGGGCTTGCCTAGTGACTCAGGAGATAAGGGTTCGATCCCTGACCCAGGAAGATCCCCCGGAGAAGGAAATGGCAACCCACTCCATTATTCTTTCCTGGAAATCCCCTTGGACAGAGGACATTGGCAGGCTACAGTCCATGGGGTTGCAGAGTTGGACACAATTTAGTGACTGAACAACAATTCCCACAGAATCTTGGTTCTGTTTTTGCATTTTATTTCATTCTCTGTGCACCATCTCTCTCTCTTTCTTTCTTTTTTATACTATGAGGTACTGAGGTCACAGCCCACATTTTGTTGATCTGTATGTTCTCAAAATCTAATGCTAGCCTTTAAAGATTTGGTGAAGGATTGAGTGACTTGACACACAAATCCTGGCTTGTCTTTAGGTCTCATCCATCTTGGGAACCCATGGCTTGGAGCAGACACAGATACTATGTCACTTTGCAATGGCCAAGACAAGACACTGCAGCCTTTTTCATTAGCCAGTAAAGAATTTATCTTTTTTTTTTTGGTAGGAATTATATATTTTTATTTGGTGAATATTGTAGAATTCCATCATCTTGGTAGGTGAACGTTTCACAAATATTTCACAAATATTATTACCTTGTGTTTCTGAGTTTTCTAGAACTGGAGTCTACCTTTTACCACCTGCGGTAATCATTTTCAATGCTTTTCAACAGCAGATAATTTCATAGAGAATTAGGAAATAAACAAAAAGACAGACGTCAAGAAACATATAACAGAATGGGAAAGAGGAGGGCATTAGAATTTTCTGGAAATGTTGCTTACGGTTTGGAGGTAGCCGAAGCATCTCTGGGAAGGAGCAAGAAAAGCAGAATCAAGACTGGATTAGGCAGTTGATGTCCCCTCATGGTGTAGAGAGGACCAGGAAAGAATGGGAGTCTGAGTCCTTGATTCCTTGAACTCTGTTCTTGTTCCAGAATCCCTGGTTTTTATTTTACCTGATGGATAGTGAAAGTAAATGGCTAACCATTTATTTTTGTAACATATTAACTACTTCCAGTATAAAAAAATCAATTGCAGATCACTTCCATCCACTTGCTCAAATTTTCAAAGGGCCTGAAAAATAGAATGTTGAGACTACATTAGTTGTGGTTGTTAAACAGCACTTTAAACATCTTTAAGAAAAAAAATCAAAATAAATGATATGATCAAGAGCTACTTATGTAAATACACAACACAGATCTTTTCCTGGAAGTCCAGGGAACAGCACATATTCCCTGAGCGTCAACCAACAGAGTTCTTTAACGAAACAAAGGAAAATTTATCCCAGAATTTTAAACAAAATAAATATAAAGATAATCTCTCCATTGTTTGAAAGCTTAGTTTTCACTTTTTATATCTATCTTTATATTTATTTATAAAGAAAATGAACCCATGTAATACATTATTATAGTTTCTTAGTTCATTTAACATCTAGAATATAAAGCCAATTAATTAATTTTATCTTCTAAGAAAATAACCTTTAGAATCTTTAAAAAGATGGTACAAATGAACTAATTTACAAAACAGAAATAGAGTTACAGATGTAGAAAACAAAGCTACAAAGGGGGACAGCATGGGGAGAGAGGGAAGGGATAAATTGGGAGATTGGGATAGACATACACACTACTATATACAAAATATGTACTAATAAGAACCTACTGTGTAGCATGGGGAACTCTACTCAGTACTCTATAATGATCTATATGGGGAAAAAAGTCTAAAAAAGAGTGGATATATGTATATGTAAAATTGCTTCACTTTTGCTGTAAACAGAAACTAATACAACATTATGAATCAAGTATACTCCAATAAAGATTAATTTAAAATAAAATTTCAATGATGATAATAAACTATGAGTGATATAATGCTAGGTTAAAGTAAACTGTAAGAATACTTGTGTGAGGCCTTGGTACCTGGCAAATGCTTGCTGAATGAAGGTAAAACTTTTCAGCTTCATTTGGTTTCTTCTCTCATTGGAAACTATGCTCTTTCCACTTCCACCCTGCATTCCTACATTGCCATAAATAAATATCTTCATTCTCTGCCAGCTTAATATGGAATAAAGTAACTTATGATAAATAATAAATGATTTTCAAGAATGCTCCAAGTAACTTTTCATAGGCGTAATTATACTTTTTTGGATATATACCAATCCCTTACTTTAGCCAAATGCCTAACGACTAAGTATAAAAATCCACATTTTGATGAAGAAAAATCACCATTACAGTTTAAATTTCTAGAGTAGAAGAATAAATCTGAAGTGTTATATAACTTTATTGTTGTGATTTTTAATTGAAAATGATAGTGGATACATTTAAAATATTTATCATAGAGCATAAACAGTATGTTCTCCACATTCTCTGCTAGTGCTTATATTACATATTTTTGTGGTCTTCAGTCTTTTCCCTCCTTGCATTCCCAAAAGAATTTTAACCTTTCACACAAGCTTAGCTTTTAAAACTTCTTATCATGAGCAAGATAACAAAAAATATATTATAAATACTGATATTTATAAATACTGATATAAATACTGCAGTCATTTATTGCCTACCATTATCCATTTAAAACAATGCAAACTGTTCTTTTAAAAGTTGGAAATTTTTGCATCATTCTTGTTTCTGCTCAATCTAGTATTCCCACATAATTTTACCCTGTTATTTCATGCTTCAATATGTTTTATTTTTTAAAAAAAATTTTTGATGTGGATCATTTTTAAAGCCTTTATTGAATTTTTTATATTACTTCTGCTTTATACTTTGTTTATTTTTTTTCTTGGCCTCGAAATGTGTGGGATCTTAGCTCCCTGACTAGGGATTGAACCTGCACCCCCTGCATTAGAAGGTGAAGTCTTAACTACTGGACCACTGGGGAAGTACTGCTTCAATATATTTTAAAGATCACTCTATCATACATTTCTGAAACTAAAGATAATGAAAACTATAAAAGAGGTTCCTGTACCTATCCAGTTCTGAGTAGTAATAGATTTTTCCAGATTAAGCTATCATTATAAGTATGGTCAATATATTCTTTATCAAAGCTATATATAGCTACTATAACTTCAATAATATTAAACACAAGAAAAATTTTGTTTGAAAGTCATTTCTAAATGAAATTAATTGTATATTCCATCCATCTGGGTCCCCCAATCAGATCATGTGTCTTTGGATGAATATGATTTACTGCTAGATTGACACACATCTCACCTGTCCTCTTGCTATGTTTTCTATTCTCCTATGGTCTACTCTCCTATGTTTCTATTCTAGACTATTCCTATTCTACTTCCTGTTCTATAGATGCAAGCACCAAGAAGTCTTGTTCACCTAAAGAGAGATAGAGGTCTTCCTTGGTGGTCTGGTGGCTGAGACTTCACGCTCCCAATACAGGGGGCCCAGGTTCCATCCCTGGTCAGGGAACTAAGATCCCACATGCTACAACTAAGATCCAGTGCAACTAAATAAAATAAGTATTTTTCTAAAATAAGAAAAAAACACAAGAAGTTCTGTTATAACATCATCATCTGAATATTTAGTTATTTAAGTTATAAGCCAAAGGTCACATTGCAATCATCACTGAAAAAGAATTTCAATTTTACCTGTGCTGTGCAGGGCTTAGTTGCTTCAGCTGTGCCCAGCTATTTTCGACTCCATGGACTGCAGCCTGCCAGGCTTCTCTGTCCATGGGATTCTCCAGGCAAGAATACTGGAGCTTAATTACCGATCAGCTGATGAATCAAGTATGACTTCCTTAATTCTATTGAAAGCACACCACTGGAAACTAGGTCAATTGCAAAAGGATTTGGAACTCAGTTATTAGTCATTCTTGTTCTCACTGTCTAGAAACATTACAAAAAAGGCACTTATAAATGGTTACTAATTGCTACAGTCCTACTTAGAATCACTTGATGTGCTCAATAACTTTGGCAAAATTGAAATATTATTAATTTAAATACACTTTTATCAATATAAAACCTCAAAGTGCATTTTATTATTGTCAAAACTATGACTTGCATAATTATATTTCTAGAAAGTGCCTACAAGTAATCTGATTTGCAAAGCTAGACCTCATTGTCAATCAGTCAAGTTAGATTTATGAGTGATAGGAAAAATATTATTTCATTTTTAATTCTAATAAACTCACAAAAGTACATTCTTATGACAGTTATCCCACTTCCGGAGTCTAAGATAAGTGAAATCCCATTTCTGAACTCTAAGATCAAGAGTTTTGCTGGGTATCTCTTTCCTGGATTCAGTGTTTCTTTCTGTGCTCTCTCCTTTATTCTTAGGCAACTCCCAGGGGCAATATAAACACTGACAAGAGTTGAGGAAGAAAAAGGTGAGGTTTAAAAATGAAAACTTTTATTATTTTTACCTCCCACCACTATAATAAATGAGTACAGAAAATTTCAAAATGAGTCAAAAGTACCCATTTTAAATGTTATACATTTTTAATACCAGAAATATATTTAAGACAGTTGGATGTATGAGGGCTTATGAGCTACAATGGGTTCGTGATTTATTGATTTAAGAGACTTTGTGCAAATATCAATATTTTGGATTTTTTTTTTTTGCAAAAGACAAGCAATTTTTTCACTCTAAGATATATCTAAAACACATAAGTAAATATCATAATATTAAAATAAACCCACAGATCATGTCTTGATTGAATTATCAACATTATGGTAGTGATTTTATGTAATTATTGCCTACAAAGACCATAAGTTTATTGATCATGCACAATTTCAGGGGTTTCAAAATGATGTTGAAATACACTGAGGCCAAAACTGAACCTAATGGCAGATTCTGTCTAGCCAAATGTCAAAGTCAAAGATCAATGTTATAGTATTCCAACTTTTAATAGTAGGTAACCACTTAACTCACATGAATGAAAATAGAGGCATGAAATTCCAGTCATCAGTTTAATAGACACTCAATAGATATTTGTTGAGTGAAAGAATAAATAAAATAAGTTTGTGACTTTCTTGGCTAAAGTATCGTCGTATAAGCAGGAAAAGCATTTGGAAAGAAATAATCTGAAAATACAATATGGGAATATTCTAACTGACCTCAAAGCAGGATGACAAAGTACTTAAGAGAATAGACTCAATTGTCAAACTCCTTGGAAAGAATCCCAGGTTCCTCACTGTGACCTCTTCGACAAATTATTTAACCTCTCAGGGCTTCAGTTTATCTATAAAGTTGCTTAAGAGTAGCTCCCCAAGGATTAGATTTAATTTAACATACTTAAAAGTACTTAGAAAGTGTCTGGCATAGACTGAAAGCTATATAAATGTTCGTTATTATTATTAATAGTAAAACTGTCTTTCCAGGTTTTTTTTTTAATCTTAGAAACTCTTTTTTCTTTTGTGCAGAGAACAATTTGTTTCACATAACTGATACGTAAGATTCATAGTTTCGAACACCAAGTTTAATTGATTCAGCCAAAAAATTCCCACACAAAGAGGAAAATTGCACACAGCCACCCAGTCATTCACTAAGGGCTTCCCAGGTGGCGCTAGTGGTAAAGAACCTGCCTCCCAGTGAAACGGGGATTCGATCCCTGGGTTGGGAAGATCTCCTGGAGGAGCACATGGCAATCCACGCAAGTCTTCTTGCCGGGAGAATGGCAAGGACAAAGGAACCTGGCAGGCTATATATAGTCCATGGTGTCGCAAAGAGTCAGATCTGACTGACCTAGTATTTCCTCTAATCATTCACTAAAGCAAAAATTAGTATTCATAAAACTCTGAAGAAGAGGTCGCTCAGTCGTGTCCGACTCTTGGTGACCTCATGGACTATAGCCTACGACGCTCCTCCGTCCATGGGATTTTCCAGGCAAGAGTACTGGAGTGGGTTGCCATTTCCTTCTCCGAAGGATCTTCCTGATCCAGGGATCGAACCTGGGTCTCCCGCATTGTAGGCTGATGCTTTACCATCTGAGCCACGAGGGAAACTTTAAAATGAACTGAATACAACTTTAGATGAGCTGAAATGTTTAATAACTGAAGACACATGCTATATATTGCCTTGGTAGAATCCATCTTACACATCCACCAAAATAGGAAGAACTTATCACAACATAAAAGCTTTAATTACTTACTGTTAGGTGAAAAGGAATAAAAGCTAACTTTTGCTATAATAATAGCATTACATTTTGACATAAACTAGGAAGAGAGGCAAATAAGTAGATGTGAAAAGAGTTGACTTTGTAATTGCTGATAGTTCTAATTTTCAACTGTGTATGGCAAACAGATTCTTTAAAATCTCAAAGTTATTTTTTAAAAAATTCTGTGAAAGACATTATTACCTTTGGACATATTTCTAAACTGCTACTTTCAAAGAAAGATATGTTTACAGAACATTGAGCAACTGTGAGTGGGTGAGAATGGAGGTGTCCTTGTCACTTAGTGTACACTGGGGGAGGTGCTGTTAGAATCACTGGCATAAGCAGAATGAAATCAAAACTCACGGTAACAGAAATGGGACATTCGTAGCAATATTTTTTTAAAACTGTATTTTTAATTGGAGGAAAATTGCTTTACAAAATTGTGTTGGTTTCCGTACAACAATGAGATTCAGCCATAATTGCATATATATTCCCTCCTTCTTGAGCCTCCCTCCCTTCTCCCCATCCCATCCCCTCTAGATCATCACAGAGGGCCAGGCTGGGCTCCCTGTTATGCAGCAACTTCTCACCAGCTATCCATTTTACACATGGTAATGTGCATATGTCAAGGCTACTTTCTCCATTCATCCTACTTTCTCCTTCCCCCACTGTATCCACAAGTCCGTTCTCTATGTCTGCGTCTCCATTCCTTCCCTGTAGAGAGGTTCATCAATACCATTTTTCTAGATTCCATGTATATGTTTTAATATATGATATTTGTTTTTCTCTTTCTGACTTATTGCACTCTCATACTTTGTTTTCAAAAGCAACAGGACCCTGGGAAAGCTATGACTATTTGAAGCATTATATCTTAGACACTAATGATCAACTTTTTTGAAAACTGGATATCCTCAGTTGTGTGACACTCATTCATCTCTTTTGCTACGTAAAAACCACTTTCCAGCATTGTCAGTCCTCTACTAGAAAATAGGTGGGATGAGAGAAAAAAAAAAAAAAAAACCCACCTCATTTTAATTAAATGTTCATGTTTCTGGGCTGTTGGAAGTAGTAGCAGGCTTTTTAACCTCTGCCCTCTTTAGCTCTTCTTAGTGAGAATTCCAGAAATCTTCCATTTTTGTCCCTAGTCTTATTTCTTGAACTAATTTCCTATCAGGAAAGAAATTAGTAGTTAATAATGTCAGTTGCTAAGGCTGATCTTCAGGCTGTTTTCATCATGGTATAATTCCCTAATCTACAGAAAACAGCTCTTCAGTTCCACAGCTCAAACTTTTCTGTAACTCTTCTATTCACTTGAACTTATTTCTCTCCCTGCTGCTTTTTTTCCCCCCTTTCACTGCAAATAAATCTATCCAACTCTCATCTTAAGGCGTGATTTTGAATTAATTCCACCTCTGTGCTTTCTCATGTGCCATTCATCTCATCAGAAATGTCTTCTTCTGAGACATTTCTGTAGTAATCTGTGCCTAAGAACTGCTTATTGACCATGGAGATGAGAAGAGATTTTTCAGCTTAATTCCATGGCATGCTGATCATTCTATCACTGGGCCATTCTCTACTCACTAGGGTTCTCTTACTAGCTCTTGATACACTTTATTGCTGTTTTACTTACAGTTCAACTGTTAGCATATACATTTATATAAACTGTCAGTGATTTTAAAACTTGATTATTATTAGAATCACCTAAGGAGCTCTTTAAAAATACAGTTTCCAAGGCTCCCCACTCCATACTTACTGAAACTAAATATTTAGCCTTTATACTACATAATCTATTTTCAAGTCCCTTTTTTAGTATGATTGACATGAAGAATGCCGTATATTTAATGTATAGAAGAGAAGCATATATCTGTGAAAAAATGAAATGTTTCATGAATTTGTGTGTTCTCCTTATCTAGGGGTCATGCTAATCTTCTCTGTATTGTTCTAATTTTAGTATGAGTGAGTCAAAGTTGCTCAGTCATGTCCAACTCTTTGTGACCCTATAGACAGTAGCCTGTCAGGCTCCTCTGTCCATGTGACTCTCCAGGCAAGAATATTGGAATGGGTTGCCCATTCCTTTCTCCAGGGGATCTTCCCAATCCAGGGATTGAACCTGGGTCTCTAGCATTGCAGGCAGATTCTTTACTGTCTGAGCCACCAGGGAAGATTCAAGTGTGGGCTTTAGAGGGGCACACCCGGATTTTAGTGTACACGCTGCTGAAGCGAGCACTTTGATCTATATTTTTATTTTATATTTTAAGCAAACTCTCTAATGGATTTTAATATGACTGATTTGCTAAGCATGTATTGGTGGTGGTGGTTTAGTCACTGAGTTGTATCTGACTCTTGCAATCCCATGGACCGTAGCCCTCCAGGCTCCTGTCCATGGAATTCTCCAGGCAAGAATACTGGAGTAGGTTGCCATTTCTTTCACCAGGGGTTCTTCCGAACCCAGGGATCAGGCCTAGGTCTCCCGCATTGCAGGTGAATTCTTTACCAACCAAGCTACCAGGGAAGCCCCAAGCATGTATTGAGTACCATCAATTTAGATATCCTATAAATGATAGTAGCTAAGCATAATGAAACAGATACACTCAGTTTCTGCCCAGGCTTGCAGATGGATACCTTTGCACAAGGACCATGTTTCCTCTGGGCCTGATTGCTACTGATCTTTCCTTCTGGTCGAGAGTTGCTCTTTTAACAAAGAATGTAATGAAAGCTGGTCTGGTCTGGAGAACCTAGGGAGCAAATAAATACGCGACAGCTGTTTTATCAAAAAATCCCTCCCTTGGGAGATGGGGGCTTTGGGGTGACAGCAAATGGGTATAGATTTTTGGAGGGGATAATGGAAATATTCCTATGGTGATGGTTACAAAACTCTGGATATACTAAAAGTCACTGACTTATACTCTAAATGGATGAATTTTCTAGTGTGTAAACCATATCTTGATAAAGCTGTTAAGAAAAAATCCCTCCTACTAACTAGGTGTTGGCATCACTCAAAATTTTCATTCATTACTTGTCATATCTTTTTTTGGAGAAGCCAATCTTGTTTATTTCTCTCATTTTGTCACTTTCTTATATCATTATTTAAATTCTTTTTTTCCCTTTCTTAAAACTTTCCTTCTCTGCATGGGAATGTTTCCTTTTATTTATCTTATTCCATTTGACAAACTTCTGTCCTCATTCCCTTGTCAGCATTTATGACTGTATTTACATCATCCTAAACTGAGGACTATGTTATTTTTTTTTTTAAACTAAAAGACAGTTACACACACTGTAAAATAGTCTGATACCTGTCCATAGAAAGTCAGTTATACGGGTACCTTTTGTGAACCTGCAATATTCTTATCTCTACAACTAGAATGAAATATTTAATTCAAAGCTAATGTGTTTGAAGAAATCCTGTCCAGTAACATTCTCTTCAAATATTTTGGTCTGGATCTCACTATAGTTGAGAGAGACAGTCAAGAAAACAGATTCTGTTTTGTAGATTGAAAAGCTATGCATAAGTTTTATCTAAAGAGCTTTCATATAGAATGGAGGGATGAACAGAGTATACTGCTTACAAAATTTAAGCCAGAGCATTAAAACTGAAAGCATGAAAGCAATATTTAGCTACTTAGCAATCATTTTGATAACTGAAGGATTTTGGAGTTTAAGAAAATTGCAATACATCAAAAGACTGAATCTGAGGAATTCATGTAACAGAAAGATGCTGGCCTATGAATTAAATTTTGTAGCCCCAACAAAGGAAATCTCAATAAGAGAGAAACAATTACTTAAAGTCATTAGTTGTATAAAGGCTAGCAATGTCAGTGTCTTCATTACAATGCTTTGCCTCCAAATTGATACAACACATTTCATTTCAAATTTTCCCACTCTTAGTCCAGCTTTTTTCCTCAGCTGCCCACTGATGCCTCTTCTTTAATATGGATACAACAGTGTTAGAGCTCTTGATTACATTCTGGATATTTACTAGGCAAACATGATGGTGCCGTTCAAATTTGGAATTTACCATATGAATTAATGGGCTTCCCAGGTAGTGCAGTGGTAAAGAATCTGCCTGCCAATGCAGGAGATGTAAGAGACTTGGGTTCAACCCCTGGGTCAGGAAGATCCCCCGGAGGAGGAAATGGCAACCCACTCTGGTGTTCTTGCCTGGATAATTCCATGAACAGAGGAACCTGATGGGGTACAGTCCATGGGGTCTCAAAGAGTGGGAGATGACTAACTATACATTTCCTCTAATCATTCACTAAAGCAAAAAAATGATATTCATGATCTTTTCTTTCTCTTGTATTTTTACCCACCCCTTTCTACAAGGACAACTTGGTATTGTGTGTTTCTTTACTGCAAAGGTTTTGGCCAAATCTAAAGAAAATTGTCTCTGTCACTTGACCAAGACTGTGTCTTTATGCCTTTAATTAATATGTCTCTACATCACAAATGGAAAACAATGTCATAGTGGTGATCACTTACCTTATCCCTTATGAAAAGCAACAACAAAAATCTACTCTCCATGCTTCTCCTCCTTTACTGATTCCATGGAGTTTCTTTGTCCCTTGTCATAACACTCACTTCAAGGTATGACCGTAAAACAATCACTTATTATTTGAAGAACATTCAAATAGTCAGTTATATACTTACACTTAGAACATCTTTGTTAATCAAAATGTAGAACATAAATTTACCAGAAATGGGCATATCTGGAAGTCGAATGTTTTCTAAGACTTTATTAACACGACACAACTTGGAAGCCTAAATGTAATATCAACAACAGGAAGTGCAACATGAGGAATTTCAAAAACACAAATTAATTGTTATACATGTTGAAATTTGCTGAGTGAGAGAAGCAACTTGCATAACACTTCTTTTTACTAAGGTGAATTGAATTTATATTTTCAAACAAATGTAATCTGATTTATCTGATTAGGAGGAGACAAACATAAATATTTGAATACATATCCCTCTGATAGTGAAAGTGAAGTCTCTTAGTCATGTCCGACTCTTTGCGACCCCGTGGACTGTAGCCTACTAGGCTCCTCCGTCCATGGGATTCTCCAGGCAAGAATACTGGAGTGGGTTCATTTCCTTCTCCAGGGGATCTTCCCAACCCATGGATCGAACCAGGGTCTCTCGCATTAGAGGCAGACGCTTTAACCTCTGAGCTACCAGGGAAGCCCTCTGATACATATACGTATATATGTGCTGTGCTTAGTTGCTCGGTCATGTCCAATGCTTTGTGACCCCAGAACTGTAGCCCTTCAGGCTCCTCTGTCGATGGACTTCTCCAGGCAAGATGCTGGAGTGGGTTGCCATGCCCTTCGCCAGGGGATCTTCCCAACCCAGAGATCGAACCCAGGTCTCCCGCATTGCAGTCGGATTCTTTACCATCTAAGCCACCAGGGAAGCCTATATACATATAGGACATATATATATATATATATATATATATATATATATATATATACTTTAAGTTCATTAAGTTGACTCATCCATATGAGAATTCTCTAGATTGTCAATTAGCAGCTAAAATTTATTGTATCTATCCTTAGAATTTTCTATCTAGTTCTCATGTTTGGGATTTATATATTTGAAGTTAATACTCATACTTTAATACATAAAATATTTTATATCCAGATAATTTTGTCTATGATGAAAAAGTGATTGAAAATTATATAGGCAGTATATACTCTTAAAAAGTAAATAGGTAGCACACACTGGTGAAAAGTAAAAATAAGAAAGAGAAAAAATAAATTATTTCCAGTCTTGTGAAAACACATCCCAAATTCCAAAGTCAAATTTGGAGTATAACTTCAGCATAGTTCTATATCCTTATCCTCTTTCAGGCTTCACTTTCTTCAAGGTATGGTTCCTTGGGAAGTAGTTATAACTCATTGTTAAATTAATTTTTTAAACTTTTTATTTTGTATTGGGGTATAGCCAATTAACAATGTTATGATAGTTTCAGGTAAAGAGTGAAGGGGCTCAGCCATACATAGACATGTAACTATTCTCCCCCAAACTCCCCTCCCATCCAGGCTGCCACATAATATTGAGCAGAGTTTCATGTGCTATACAGTAGGGCCTTAATTATCCATTTAAAATATAGCAGTGTGTACAGGTTCAATCCGACCTCCCTAACAATCTCTTCTTCCCACCCTTCCCTCCCTGCAACATAATTTTTAATATTAAGAAAGTAGAAAACTTCTGGAAAGAACCCTAATCCTTTCACAATCTTTGATGATAATCACTTTGATGATAGTGACATTGCTTTGCACAATATTCAGTGTTATGCAATTATTTCCTGTTAGATAAAGGCTTAGGGCAAAGGGAAAATGTGCCAGGAATCTATCATGACTTGTGTCTTGAATGAGAACTTGTTCCTTCCTCAGAACATGTTCTTGATGAGAATTCTACCCACAACCCCACAGGCAGTCACGTCCTGCAGCAGATGGTAAGCAAGGCACCTCTGTCTTCTCCCTTCAAACCCGTCTTTGTGTGAATGCTACAGGATTATGCACTGGGGTGGGGCTGAGGGGGAGCAAGCTCGCAGTGTTCTCTTTGGAATTACCGTTACCTCAAATAATAAGGTTTCTGTCAACTTGTTTTGGTTTTGGCAAGTCATAAAATTTTCCAGACTCTTTTTGCCTTGAGAGGTGGACTTTCTTTTAGGCAGAGTGAGTCTGGGAACCAACGGATCCTGCAGGGAAATGGGAGCAGCCGTGCAGCCCCTTTGCATCCAATGGCTAAGACTCCGAGAGACCGAAGCACGGGGCACAGTTTCGATCCCTGGTTGGGGAACTAGATTTGACATGCAGCAATGAAGACCCAGGGCAGCCAAACAAATATTTTAAAAAGGAAAGCTTTCCCTCAGAAAATAAAAGGAAAAAAAGTGTTAATTTTGTTGTTGTCAAAAAGAAACTACATTTACTCACCCAGTACTTTAAATATCATTATATTAAGAATGGGGTTTCATGTGCTACATGTTTGTATGTAGAATTTTCTTTCCTTTTCCTGGGGAGAAACTCACAGCCCGTGTTTGGATTCTGCTTCTATGACTTACAGACAAATAGCCTCTGATGAGTCACTGAAATTCCCAGTGCTTCTCTTTCTTTGTCTATGAATGGGAATAATTATAACAGCAATGATTTATAAGGTTATTGTGGGAATTAGGCAGCACTGGAGCGGCAAGCGGCAGAGAGGAGATACCCCACGTCCAAGGTCGGAAAAGCCCCAGTAAGATGGTAAGTGCTGGAGCAGCTGCGAGGAGCTACCCCACATCCAAGAGCAAAGGAGAAGCCCCAGCAAGATGGTAGAAAGGGTGAATTCGCATTTAGAATCAAACCTCGGCTCCGCCAGAGACACTCAGAAGGCTCAAGCAAACCTTGTGTGCACCAGGACTCAGGACTACACAGAGACAGAGTCAGAATTGTGTTTGAGCATCTCCGGTGGAGGTACGGGTTGGCAGTGGTCTGCTGCAGGGACAGGGCTTCTGGGTGTGGGTATGGCATAAATCCTCTTGGAAGAGGTCACCATTAACCCCACTGTAGAGCTGCCAGAACTTACATGGGACTGGGAAACAGACTCTTGGGGGGCACAACAGAACCTTGTGCACCAGGACCCAGGAGAAAGGATCAGTGACCCCATCGGAGACTTGCCTGTGGGTGTCTGGGAGTCTCTGGCGAAGGCGTAGGTCGGTGATGGCCTGCTGCAGGGTTGGGGGCACGGAGTGTAGCACTACATGCCTGGGTTCTTTTGAGACAGGTCACCACTATCTTCATTACCTCTACCATAGTTTGGCACCAGGTAAATAGCAGGGAGGGAACACAGCTCCACCCATAAACAGAAAATTGGATTAAAGATTTACTGAGCATGGCCCCACCCATCAGAACAAGACCCAGTTTCCTCCTCAGTCAGTCTATCCCATCAGGAAGCTTTCATATGCCTCTTATCCTTCTTCATCAGAGGGCTGCTGCTGCTGCTAAGTCACTTCAATCGTGTCTGACTCTTAGCGACCCCATGGACCGCAGTCTACCAGGCTCCACCATCGATGGAATTTCCAGGCAAGAGTACTGGAGTGGGGTGCTATTGCCTTCTCCACCATCAGAGGGCAGATAAACTGAAAACCACCATCACAGAAAACTAACCAATCTAATCACATGGACCACAGCCTTGTCTAACTCAATGAAACTGTGAGCCATGCCGTGTAGGGCAACCCAAGACAGATGGGTCATGGTGGAGAGTTCTGACAAAGCGTGGTCCACTGGAGAAGGGAATGGCAAACCACTTCAGTATTCTTGCCTTGAGAACCCCATGAACAGTATGAAAAGGCAAAAGATAGGACACTGAAAGATGAACTCCCGAGGTCGGTAGGTGCCCAATATGCTACTGGAGATCAGTGGAGAAATAACTCAAGAAAGAATGGAGAGATGGAGCCAAAGCAAAAACAACACCCAGTTGTGGATGTGACTAGTGATGGAAGCAAAGTCCGATGCTGTAAAGAGCAATATTGCATAGGAACCTGGAATGTTAGATACATGAATCAGGCACATTGGAAGTGGTCAAACAGGAGATGGCAAGAGTGAACGTCGACCTTTTTGGAATCAGCGAACTGAAATGGACTGGAATGGGTGAATTTAATTCTGATGACCATTATATCTACTATGGCAAGAATCCCTTAGAAGAAATGGAATAGCCATCACAGTCAATGAAAGAGTCAAAATGCAGTACTTGGATGCAATCTCAAAAACAACAGAATGATCTCTGTTCGTTTCCGAGGCAAACCATTCGATATCACAGTTATCCAAGTCTATGCTCCGACCAGTAATGCTGAAGAAACTGAAGTTGAATGGTTCTATGAAGACCTAGAATTAACACCCAGAAAAGATGTCCTTTTCATTATATGGGCCTGGAAAGCAAAAGTAGGAAGTCAAGAAGTACCTGGAGTAACAGGCAAATTTGGCCTCGGAGTACAGAATGAAGCAGGGCAAAGTCTAATAGAGTTCTGCCAAGAGAACGCACTGGTCATAGCAAACACCCTCTTCCAACAACACAAGATAAGACTCTACACATGGACATCACCAGATGGTCAGCACCAAAATCAGATTGATTATATTCTTTGCAGTCAAAGATGGAGACGCTCTATACAGTCAGCAAAAACAAGATCGGGAGCAGACTATAGCTCAGATCATGAACTCCTTATTGCCAAATTCAGACTTAAATTGAAGAAAGTAGAGAAAACCACTAGACCATTCAAATAGAACCTAAATAAAATCCCTTACAATTATACAGTGGAAGTGAGAAATAGATTTAATGGACTAGATCTGATAGAGAGTGCCTGATGAACTATGGATGGAGGTTCGTGACATGGTACAGGAGACAGGGAGCAAGACCATCTCCAAAAAAAAGAAATGCAAATAACCAGCATGACTGTCTGAGGAGGCTTTACAAATAGCTGTGAAAAGAAGAGAAGTGAAAAGCAAAGAAGAAAAGGAAAGATTTACCCATTCAAATGCAGAGTTCCAAAGAATAGCAAGGAGAGATAAGAAAGCCTTCCTCAGTGATCAGTGCAAAGAAACAGAGGAAAACAATAGAATGGGAAAGACTAGAGATCTCTTCAAGAAAATTAGAGATACCAAGGGATGGTACCAAGGGAGATACCAAGGGATGGATGCAAAGATGGGCTCAATAAAGGACAGAAATGGTGTGGGCCTAACAGAAGCTGAAGATATTAAGAAGAGGTGGAAAGAATACACAGAAGAACTGTACAAGAAAAATCTTCACGACCCAGATAATCACGATGGTGTGATCACTCACCTAGAGCCAGACATCCTGGAATGTGAAGTCAAGTGGGCCTTAGGAAGCATCACTATGAACAAAGCTAGTGGAGGTGATGGAATACCAGTTGAGCTATTTAAAATCCTAAAAAATGATGCTGCGAAAGTGTGGCACTCAATATGCCAGCAAATTGGGAAACCTCAGCAGTGGCCACAGGACTGGAAAAGGTCAGTTTTCATTCCAATCCCAAAGAAAGGCAATGCCAAAGAATGCTCAGACTACCGCACAATTGCACTCATCTCACACGCTAGCAAAGTACTGCTGAAAAAATTTCAAGCCAGGCTTCATCAATATGTGAACTGTGAACTTCCAGATGTTCAAGCTGGATTTAGAAAAGGCAGAGGAACCAGAGATCAAATTGCCAACATCCACTGGATCATCGATAAAGCAAGAGAGTTCCAGAAAAACATCTATTTCTGCTTTATTGACTATGCCAAAGCCTTTGACTCTGTGGATCACAATAAAGTGTGGCAAATTCTTCAGGAGACAGGAATACCAGACCACCTGACTTGCCTCTTGAGAAATCTGTGTGCAGGTCAGGAAGAAACAGTTAGAACTGGACATGGAACAACAGGCTGTTTCCAAATAGGAAAGGCAGTATGTCAAGGCTGTATATTGTCACCCTGCTTATTTAGCTTATATGCAGAATACATCATGAGAAATGTTGGGCTGGATGAAACACTAGTTGGAATCAGTATTGCTGGGAGAACTATCAATAACCTCAGATATGCAGATGACACCACTCTTATGGCAGAAAGTGAAGAAGAACTAAAAAGCCTCTTGATGAAAGTGAAAGAGGAGAGTGAAAAAGCTAGCTTAAACCTCAACATTCAGAAAACTAAGATCATGGCATCTGGTCCCATCACTTCATGGCAAATAGATGGGTAAACAGTGGAAACAGTGGCAGACTTTATTTTTTGGGGCTCCCAAATCACTGCAGATGGTGATTGCAACCATAAAATGAAAAGACACTTACTCCTTGGAAGAAAAGTTATGACCAATCTAGACAGCATATTAAAAAGCAGAGACATTACTTTGTCAACAAAGGTCCATCTAGTCAAGGCTATGGTTTTTCCATTAGTCATGTATGAATGTGAGAGTTGGATTATAAAGAAAGCTGAGCACCAAAGAATTGATGCTTTTGAATTCTAGTGTTGGAGAAGACTCTTGAGAGTCCCCTGGACAGCGAGGAGATCCAACTAGTCCATCCTATAGGAAATCACTCCTAAATGTTCATTGGAAGGACTGATGTTGGAGCTGAAACTCCAATACTTTGGCCATCTGATGCGAAGAACTCACTCATTGGAAAAGACCCTCATGCTGGGAAAGATTGAAGGCAAGAGGAGAAGGGGACAACTAGGCTGAGATGGTTGGATGGCATCACTGACTCAATGGACATGAGTTTGAGCAAACTTAGGGAGTTGGTGATGGACAGGGAAACCTGGCGTGCTGCAATCCACGGGGTCGAAAAGAATCAGACACAACTGAGTGACTGAACTGAACCAAACTGTGGGAATTACATTGCTGTTGTTCTGTTGCTAAGTTGTGTCCAACTCTTTTTGACCCCATGAACTACAGCACACCAGGCTTCCCTGTCCATCACCAACTCCCTGAGTTTGCTCAAACTCATGTCCATTGAGTCAAGTGATGCCATCCAACCATCTCATCCTCTGTCACCCCCTTCTCCTCTTGCCCTCAATCTTTCCTATTATCAGAATCTTTTCCAGTGAGTCAATTAGTATATTTAAATTGATTAGCACAGTGCCTGACATGTGGAAAACATTGGATAGGTCCCTTTTAAGACTAAATATTGCACACACACACACACCCCCCCACCCCCCCCCCCCCCCCGCCACAGACCTTCAAAGTCCTACTCACGGAGACCATTACTGTGAGCATTGGATGTTTCATGTCAGCCAGGCACCTATACTGACCCTTCCAAATGATTTTCCTGGGATTAGTAATCAGAAGGGACTTTTAAAAAAGTCATCACAGGTTCTATATGAAGATAAGACAGGAAAACAGAGGCAAAGAATTGGGGAAAAAATGAATGATCAGGAAAACTTTATCAGTGGCAAGTAAAAGAATGTCTTACTAGCAGAGATTTTAAAATACCAAACATTTATTATCTCTTTTGGCACAAATTCTGAGGAACATGGTACCAGCATTAATTCAACAGCTCACTGATGCCATCAAGAAGTTTCTTCCATTGTTTCTGCTTTACTTCTTAGGTATATCAGTATTATTTTCCTTTTTGGCCACAGTTTGACTCCTAAAGTACCAAAAATTATTTCTTCCCAATAATATCCCAATCTGGGGAAGAAAGGAGTCAGTAAAAAACAAAATTTTCTGCTCCTGAATCTCTTTATTTCTTTTTCCTTTCTCTTTCTCTCTCTGTCTGCTTCTCTCTTCTCTACCAGAGCAAAATCACTCTGGTTGCTGTATCAGGAGACACCCCTGTATAGGTCCTTAGTCAGATTCAATTTCAATTTCTTATTGTTAGATCAAAGTATAGTAATCGGAGGTGTGTTCCTTAGAAATTCTACTTCATGGCTGAAGTACTCATAACCCTAACTGCTGGGAATCTTGGTGGCTGTTAGTTCTTGGATGAATTCAGCACTGAGAATTTCCCTGAATATCAGAAAGACTTTTTACACAACTCCCCTCTTCTTCCTCCTCTTCCTTAGAGGCATCTCTGTATTCAGTAATGGTTGCTGTGATGGTATAAATACAGTCCATGGGGTCGCAAAGAGTCGACCCCATGGACTGAGCATATGATACTTATGTGGAAAGTTAATTGAGATCATAAGGAAGTATGTAAATAACTGTTTGTTTTTATTGTCTCTTATTTATCCAGGATGATATAAAGACTTGGCTCCCTTGCCTTAATGTGCATGTGCCTGCTCAGTTGCTCAGTCATGTCTAACTCTTTGCAGCCCCATGGACTGTAGCCCACCAGGCTCCACTGTCCATGGAGTTTTCCAGGCAAGAATACTGAAGAGGGTTGCCATTTCCTTTCCAGGGGATATTACAGACCTAGGGATTGAACCTGGATCTCCTGCGTCGCTGGCAGGTGAATTCTTTACTGGATTCCTTTACACCACTTGGAAGTCCCTTGCCTTAAAGTAGGAGACGCTCTAAAAGACCACCCCAGCAATAAAGCTCAGTATGGGCTCAAACTTTTATTGCGACCCATTGCAGCTCAAGTCTTCCGTCTGTACAATCCTGATCCTTTACCCTGTACAGGTGTTGATCTTCAAAGTTGTCCCCAATAAATGCCTTACGCACATATCTCCATCCAGGGTTTGCGTTCCAGGGAACCTGACCTGCGAAAACCAGTCACTGTCAGAGGAGACTGTGGTAATGTGATTGGCTTAAACCATTATGCTCCATCCAAAAGTACCCTGAGGCCAGAGTTTTCATTTTATTCCTCTGGTTTCTCCTTCGTAGTCTCCTTTATTCATTCTTCCTCAACCTGCTCCTGCCTTGTGTTTTAATATTTGAATGCCTCACAGTAAAGTCCTTTGTTTTCCTCTCCATACAGACTCACTGCCTGAGTGAACTCCTCCCATCCATGATCTGTGTGCTAACATCGCCCACATTTATTTATTTATTTTTTTAACCCTGAGCTCTCTCTCAAATTTCCAACAATTTTGTTGTTGTTGTTGTTCAACTTCCAACCTACTCTCTCCGTTTGAGTGTATAAAATCACAAACTCCCTACATCCAAAGACAAATTCCTACTTTCCTATTCAAGCTTGCAGCAGCTCAGGGAATCTATTTTTCAGTAGCTCAACTGATAAGCATGGGAATAATCTCTGTGTCCAACTCTTTGCCACCCTGTGGACTATAGCCTGCCAGGTTCCTCTGTCCATGGGATTCTCCAAGCAAGAATACTGGAGTGGGTTGCCATGCCCTCCTCCAGGGGATCTACCCAACTTGAGGATCAAACCCATGTCTCTAAAGCCTCCTGCATTAGCAAGCGGGTTCTTTACCACTGGCATCACCCAGAAAGTCCCCATTTCCTCATTCCTTGTATCTAATCCATCAGGAAATTCTACTGATTTTACCTTCAAAATATACCTGGAACTTGATAACTTCTATCTTCACCATTGCAACCCTGGTCCAAGTCCTTGAATGGAATCCTTGAATATAATATGTATAGATTCTGGGGTGTGTGTGTTTAAATGAGTAAAAAAATTAAAAAAAAAATATGAGTACTGATTATCTACATATGTGACATACGATGTTTTGGTAAACTAGGTATGAAGGAATTCTTAACAGTGAAAGCTTTCGTATGGGCTGACAGAAGCAGTTTATCTAGGATGATTCAATAAATAAACATTTATTAAGGGCCCAGTTGTAGCTTAGGTACTATTTTGGGGGTACATTGGGCAGAGAGAGTATAAAATAAATAAGCCTAACCATCTTTTACTGTCACTCTATTATTAATTTGTTGAATACTGATAGACCCTGGGACACTTTGTTTCCAATATTTTGAACTCCACAACTGGAGAATTTATCTCTAGCTCCTTCCTGTCTGTAACAGAGTCACAGCAGAGTCAGGGCCTGCATTGAAATCGGTAGAGAAATGAATTGATTTCCACCCCTCTTTCCTCCCATTTTGCCCCACCTTCATCTTCTCAGTATTCACTCATTGCTTCAACCATAGTGTTAGGTAAAGGGTAGACAATGAGTATTGCTTTTCCAGAGTAAGTGATAAGCTCAGACCAATAAAATAATTTTTAGAGAAATAAACTGTCCTTGGATTACCCTCTTGATCATATGTGTGAATTCAATAAATCCATCAGTTCAATTTGTGACTAAGTATACTCTCCCCTCCACACATGCTTTGTTATTTTATTGGGAAGAGTGTTTTATGTCTTCTGTGTTTCTTTTTATATCATGAAGCTCACATGAAGTCCTCTTAAGCATGGTCTCCTCCTCTACCCCTCCGGGAATCTGGGCTCTCGCTTTCTCTGGATGCTGGAAGATTTTATATTTAGTACCCTGAATTCTGTCTAAAAACTTGAATTCAGAATTGACAACAGTAAAGCAAAATTGTTAGCATTGGTATCAAACAAAACCTTGAGTTTTCTAGGATGAAAATTATGAATGATGTAATGAAAAAAAGAAAATCAGAGACTTGGATGCAAAAATCACAGCATTTAATGAAACAAACTGTGATAAGAACTCATAGCAGAGTGAACTCTATTCAGAATGTGAGGTGGTTCATGGATTTCTTCCAGGTTTGAGACAGGAGAATAAGTTCATTCAAAGTAAATTGTTTTCTACCTGGGATTTAAAAACAGTTCAAACAATTAATAAATGTGTGTATATACATATAAATACAAACATAGAGGTGGGTAAACAAATACATATTTACAGACATGTACAAATTCACATTAGCATACACATAATGTGTATAAAATATGTACATACATATTAATAACATATCAACTCATAAAACAAACACAAGAGTTTTTTAAAATGAAACATTTATGAAAAGCACATATATAGTTTCGAATTCCTTAAAGTTATTTTAAAGACATTAATAAAAATCTTAATGCTGTCCTATCAGAGTACTTACCTAATGTACATAATTGTACAGACCGTGTGAAGCACCAGAGACTTCTTTTTGCTTCATCTATTGTTTTATCTTCTTAGGTTTTCATTTTCTCACCAGATGTGTTTTTAATAACTCATGATGCATATGATTTCCTTACCTTTTTTGTGTATTTTGTTTTGTCTCACTGAGAAACAGAAACACTGTTGATATTGTAAGAAGCAAGGGCATATTCATCTGGAAAATAGAAAGTTCATCCTTATTATATCTCCAACTTTCTATAACCAGATGATGTCAGACAATATAATCACACTAGGTCTAACACTTCCAGTAATCTTTCAAGAAAGTCAATTCCTTCTATTTTCTAAATCCAGGAACATCATATCAAAGTTTAAGGCACTTGACAAAGTACATTCAATTAGTGAATGACAGAGTCAGAATTCAAAGACTGCTTTACAGGGGTTTCCTTGTGATCCAGTGGTTAAGGATCTACCTTCAAATGCAGAGGACGCAAGATTGATCCCTGGTGGGGGAACCAGGATCCCACATGCTGTAGGGCTACTGAGTCTGCGTCCTGCCATGAAGACCCAGCACAGCCAAAAAACAAAAGAATGACAAAAAACCCCACCAAAAATCCCCAAAGACTGGTTGACAAACTTCTCATGACATTCAACAAGAAATTAATAGCACTAACCTTCCAGGGAACATTTTAAAAAAATCTTCTGAATAGCATTAGTAACTGCTTTGAAACCTAATCAAGATTTGCCTATAACATTTCAGAATATTTCTCACTCTTCCTCTCAAATTAAAGTCCATAGATGTATCATGAAATGGTAAGTTTCAGCCATTAACAACAAAAACAACAGCAACAAGACCTGGAAGCTTAGCTGGTTTGTATTTCAAATTAAAGGGAGTGCCTTCTCATTATATCAAAAGGATTCTAGGTGTTGAAAAATTCTGGCAAATAGAAAAAGGCCCAGTCAGAAGTTTGTATATATATGTAAGTATATATAAAAATATATAAATATTTATAAATAATATAAATAAATACATATACAAATATAGATACATATATAAATATATAAAAATTACATTAATATATAATATATGTATATATAATGGAGTAAAAAAAAACAACATGTAAAGTAAACCCAGATATTGAAGACCAAGGATGATTTTCAAAAATTAAGTAGTTCAGGGAATCCTAGATACAGATGTAACTTCCAGTAGTTTTAAAGCATGGTTGTTGCCTACCTACCTTTTTCATAATAATCGTAGACCATGACTGGGGCTGGCTGAATGTTTGCCACGTGGTTGATTTGCTCAACAGAGAAGGTGAAACTCTTTGCTGTACCTGAAACCTATAAAGATACAGATTATAAATACACCAGAGCAGCCCTGCAAAAAAGGAAAACCACAGAGCAAATTATTTCCAGAAGTTTATGATAAATCCAGGGTGTCATGATCTTACATAATGACAAAATAATGAATTAAGTAACATTAAATTGTGCCAAATGTTGTTTCACCAATTATATTGAGGTACAAGAAAGTTGAAAATGTTAGAAAAATGTAGGCATTTGTGTGGATGTTAATGATGTATACATAGAAAGGATGAGTCTGAAACTCGTGCCAGCCTCTGCTGGAGTTCAAGTCAAATTATAAAAGAATTGTACATCTTTGACCAGACTATGTTAGATGCTGTGAGGAATAAAAGAATTGGGAAGTGATTCTTCTAAACTTGAGAATCATCCAGTTAGCCAAGGCATATACGAAATAGCATAGTATTTAAGAGGGAAAAAACAATTAGTGGGGTGGAAGAACACTGATCACATTTAACATCTCACATAGTTTTGACAAACCCTATCATGTATATTTATGAGAAATCAAAGCATCCAGTTACTCTTAGAAGAAAAAGAAAGCCGCGGAGAAAAAAATTATTGTCAACTTACATTTTCCAGGTAGAAAAGAACATGGTCATTCTTGAATTCACTCTTCATTACTTGGCCATTGTTTTCAAGCTTTAAGGAAATTGGCAGGCAGGGATAAATATGAAAGAGCATCATTTCAGAACTGAATGTTCCATGCTTTTTCTCTAAGCAGTAACAAGAAGTTATTTTATGGAACATTCATTCCCTTGTGCCATGATGTTTTCATAAACACAAGTTAGAACTAAATTTAAAAAATAAGTTACAAACTATTGGAAATAATGACTTCTAATTGCTATAAATCAAGAATCCATTCCACCACTGTTTTAGCAAAAATATGAGTGTGAACTGTGAATGTTTGTTTAAGTGAAGAATTACACAGCTTGGCTTTGCTAACCAACTGTTTCATCAACACACTACTGCTTTTTGGAGGTCGAAAGACTGGGCTTCTCTTACTTACCTCTTCAATGGATGACATGACTGGAGTAAATCCTGATAACATTTTTACATCAACAAGGACCATGTTGGAGTTATTGCGAGTTCCCGTATACCTGAAATTTAAAAACAAAACACTAACTTAGACATCATTTTAGAAGTGACTTAACCTTATGGCAAGGATATGAGTACATTGATGCCAATTGGCTCGAAGCCTGGAGGAGAGGCAAAAGCTGGAGAATAAACATCTGAAGATAGTCATTCTCACACATCTGGAAACAAGCACAATTAGAGTGATCGTGGCTGAGATGATTCAAAGCAACATAAATTGGAGTAAAGAATGAATGGACCTAATATCCCCAAATCCTGCTTTTAAGCTTACTTGAGGCTTTAAAGTCAGAACTTATGGACAAAACTTTTAAACTTATATTACACATATGGTGGCTCAGTGGGTAAAAATATGCCTGTAATGCTGGAGAAACAAGGGACACAGATTCCATCCTTGGGTCAGGAAGATCAACTAGAGAAGGGTATGGCAACCCACTCCAGTATTCTTGCCTGAAGAATCCCGGGGATGGAGGAGCCTTGTGGACTACAGTCCACAAAGGTGCAAAGAGTTGGACATGACTGAAGTGACTGAGCATAGCACACATACTTATGTCAGCTTTAGATTCTGTGCAACACTTAGAAGAGACCCATATTTAAAAAGCAGGATGTTGGCAAAATCATACAACATGTCCCCAAGAGATCTTCTAGGTTATACCCCCAACTTTGAATAAAATTGTTGGAACATGAAGTTGAGAGCTGTGTATTATATTATTAGCATTAGTGTTCAACAGATTTTCATTTTGAAATCCTGAGAAAAATCCCCGAAACTAATTTTACTCAATGTTTCTCCACGCATTAACCAAGACTAAAACTCTTCAGTGCCTATAAATTATATTTTAATTCAAGAGAATTACTTTGCTTTTCTACACGAAAAAATATCTAAAATTTTGCTTTGTGTACAGTTATATTAATGATTACATAAATGTTGGCAGGTTTTCTCTTCGTGGCCCACCCATGCTTGTCTTTAGAAAGAAAATTGTATCTCTGTTGTGCAAAACTGACACACAGAAAGGTGGAAGCATGCTGAAGGATTAGTGTGGCAGAAGCTTTCAAACTGCATACAGCACAGATTATATTTGCATAATTCTAGCTCTGACTTAGTTGAAGATGTACTAAATTGTGATGTGGGCACAGAGAGCAATGAATTGACCACATTATAGAAATATCATCATCAACATGTGATTATTGACATTATCAATGTATAAATATTTTTTATACAATTTAAAGATTACTCTCCATTTATAGTTATTACAAAATATTGGCTATATCCCCCAGGGCTGTACAATACATCCTTGAGTCTATCTTGTACCCTCCATGGTTTGTGCCTCCCACTCTCCAATCCAGATTCCCACTCCCCCTTCTCCCCACTGGTAATCACTAGTTTGTTTTTTATATCTGTAAGTCCACCTCTTTTTTCTTATATTCACTAGTTTGTTGTATCTTTTAGATTCCACATGTAAGTGATATCATACAGTGTTTGTCCTTCTCTGTCTGACTTATTTCACTTAGCATGTGCTTTGTACTTAGTCTCTCAGACATGTCTGACTCTTTGCAACCCCACAGACTGTAGCCCGCCAGGCTCCTCTGTCATGGGGATTCTCTAGGCAAGAATACTGGAATGGGTTGCCATTTCCCTCTCCAGGGTATCTTCTCAACCCAGGGATTGAACCTAGGTCTCCCATACTGCAGGCAGATTCTTTACTGTCTGAGCCACCAAGGAAGCCCTTCATTTAGTATAAGGACCTCAAAGTACATCTATGGGCTTCTTTATCTATTCATCTGCTGATGTACACTTAGGTTGCTTCCGTGTCTTGGTGATTGTAAATAAAGCTACTATGAACATTGGAGTGCATGTGTCTTTTCAAATTAGTGTCTTTTCTATATTTTGTTAGTGTTTAAGATAATTCTTTTCTGATGCACCACTTTCTCTCTAACCTGAGAGTTGACATCAAAATGGGACACTTACCTGAGGGTTACTGTCAGGTCAAAATTACTCTGGGATACATCCGAAGAGTTTTTCTTTACTATTTGTAAGGAAAGGGAAAATCCAGATTCCTTTTTAGGTAGCAGCACAGTATACCTCAGGGTAGCCTAGAAAGGATAGAAAAGTTTTAGGAAAAAAATCCATCCATCTAGCCTGTAGTAAAAACTGAAGCACTTATTGTTTCTCTTATTTCCATTATTGCTGTTGTTGGTCACTAAGTTGTGTCTGACTCTCTGCAACCTCACGGACTGTAGCTTACTGAGCTCCTCTGTCCATGGGGTTTCCCAGGCAAGAATACTGGAGTTGATTGCCATTTCCTTCTCCAGGGGATCTTCCTGAGCCAGGGATCAAACCCCTGCCTATCCTGCGTTAGCAGGTGGATTCTTCACCACTAAGCCACCAGGGAAGCCCTCATTTCCATTATTAATGCACTTTATTTTATAACTTCATTATCAGGGAATAAGGCTAAATGTAATCATTTGATTGTCAGAAGACACAAGAATCTTTAACAATGTAATTTAATAAAAATATCAGAACACCCTCAGACACTGACATTCCTCAACAAACTTCTCAGTTATCCAGTTATCTTTAAGAGTAAGTAGACTTTTACAAAATAACTTTAGTTTTCAGCTGTTGAGTGGAAAATATCAATGGAGGAAAGTGTAATCATGAAAATATGCAAGAGTAAAATAGCACTTCATACATAACTGGAAAGATAGTCTGCCTTTTTTATGGGCAAATACCCATCTTCCTCACAGAGTTCTATTACCTGGATAAATGCACAACCTTGTCCTTCCACATCTACTGTGTATTGTCCACCTGCTTTTGTTAGTTCTGAACGTTGGACCAATAAGTGATTATCACTGTTAACCTGGAAAATCTCGTTGAATTCTTCACTGCTTAAGCTGACAGTGACTTGATCATCAGAGAAGATTAAATTCATGTAGCGGGTTATGGCAAGAAGGCAGATGGGCGTATCCTGCACAGAACAGTACAAGCAGCATTCCAAGCTCTGTTATGATGCAATATTAGTCATCATGTGGCCATGAACTTTAAATCAACCCATAGAAATATTTCTGACATGTCAATAGAACACCAAGAAGCAGTATTCTAAACAACAGGAGAAACATATTTGCTTGTGCTAATTGTTGTCACTTTCTTTAACAGATCTTAATTAGATCTAAAAGTCTTCTAAATAATTTTATAATATCCATGTGAAACAGTGCTCAATCTTTTCTGAAAATTAAGGTGTTATGTAATTTGGTTGCCATAGACAGTTTATGCTCAACTGTCTTCAAAGATGGGGAGTCATGTGTTCCCCATCCCGATCCCCCCTCCCGCTTCCCTCCCCATCCCATCCTTCTGGGTCTTCCCAGTGCACCAGCCCCAAGCACTTGTCTCATGCATCCAACCTGGGCTGGTGATCTGTTTCACCCTTGATAGTATACTTGTTTCAATGCTATTCTCTCAGAACATCCCACCCTCGCCTTCTCCCACAGAGTCCCAAAGTCTGTTCTGTACATCTGTGTCTCTTTTTCTGGTTTGCATATAGAGTTATTAGCCTTCAACTAATAAAAATAAATGAAAAAAAAAAAAAAAAAGATGGGAAGTCAGAATCCAGAAAGGATGTTGGGAGATTCACTAACATATGGTTTTACTCAGAAACTAAGACTGAAAAAAAGAAAGGAAGGAAGGAAATGATTTTCCTTGTGGGAATAAAACTTGCATTTCTTTGCATTAAATTTTTTTGCCTATTAAGGAAAGACATAAGTCATTGTTTTTGATACCCATTTATTTGGCTATTCATTCATTTGATTTTTCCAATGTATAGACCACAGAAATAGGGAGAAATATTACTTCTTGGATGACATGAAGTAATGGTTTGACCAAAGTATTCTTATTGTTAGGGCTCTTGTGTTTATAACAACCAACCTTTCTAGACTTTCATTCTATTTCTGCTGTATAAATGGAGATACAAATCAGGCATACATTCCCTGAGAGGGGATTTTATTTTATTCATTTGTACATAGAAAATTCCTAGTAGAGTTCCTGGTATACAAGAACGGTCCAATAAATGCATGTTGACTAAATATTGGGTCACCTGTAGAGACGTGGATGGACCTAGAGACTATCATACACAGTGAAGTAAGTCAGAAAGAAAAAAATATTGTATATTAATGCATAATGTGGTATCTCAAAAAATGGTACAGATCAACCTATGTGCAGGGCAGGAATAGACACACAGATGTGGAGAATGGATGTGTGGACATGGGGTGGGGGAAGAAGGGGTGGAATGAATTAGGAGATTTGGATTAGTATATATACACTATCATGTGTAAAATAGATAGCTAATAGCACAGGGAGAAGACTCTTGAGAGTCCCTTGGAGATTCAACCAGTCCATCCTAGAGGAGATCAGTCCTGGGTGTTCATTGGGGACTGATGCTGAAGCTGAAACTCCAATACTTTGTCCACCTCATGTGAAGAGTTGACTCATTGGAAAAGACCCTGATGCTGGGAGGGCTTGGGGGTGGGAGGAGAAGGGGACGACAGAGGATGAGATGGCTGGATGGCATCACTGACTCGATGGACACGAGTTTGAGTAAACTCCAGGAGTCAGTGATGGACAGGGAGGCCTGGCGTGCTGCGATTCATGGAGTCGCAAAGAGTTGGACACGACTGAGCGACTGAACTGAACTGAGCACAGGGAGATCAGCTCGGTGTTCTGTGATGGCTTAAAGGGGTGGACTGGGGTGGGGGTAGGTGGGAGGTCCAAGAGGGAGGGGGCTATATATATACATACATCTGATTTGCTTCATTACACAGCAGAAACCAACCCATTGTAAAGCAACTAAATCCCAATAAAGATGATTTATAAAAGCAAATATTCCTTGTCTCAGGAGGTATTTCCTACTTTTGGTATTTTTATGATATATATCTATATTATATGTTATCTATAGTATTATAGAGTGGCAACTTTTGCATTGAACATATTGTGGTTATATTAGCAGATCCACACCACTCACCTGAGGGGAGGAGAAGCCTCCGTGAGAATTCATCTGTTGGGCAAGCCACTGAACAATCTTACTGGCGTAGGTCAGGTCAGGGTTTTTCTGGGAAATCACAGCCAACAGCACATAGCACGTCTTCTCCATCTCAGCAGAAGGAGCCCGAAGAATAAAGAGTGGAGATGCCTCTGTCTCCAGTTTCTTCGGTTTTCCCCAATATATCACATTATCTGAGAAGAAAAGAAGAATTTTCACACAGTCCCTATGAAAAGAAAGATGCAAATGTCATCCTTGACCTCTGTTATGGGTTCATTGTGTCCCTCAAAATCCATATATTCAGGCCCTACTCCCTAGAACCTCAGAATGGAACTCTACTTGGAGATAGGGCTTTTAAAGGGGTGAATAAGTTAAAATGAAGCCATTTAGATGGGTCTTAGCACTTGGCAACTAAACAACAACAACAAATATATCCTTATCAGAAGAGGTAATTTGGACTCATGAAGGGGGCACCAGGAATGCATGTACATGGGAAAAAACACGCGAAGATGGTCAGAGAAGATGGCCATCTACAAGCTAAGCAGAGTGGCCTCAGAAGACATCACACCTGCTGACATCTTGATCTTGGAATTCTAGCTCCAGAACTATGAGAAAATAAGTATCTGTCATTTAACACTCACCACCCCCTCCACCCCCACCTCCCAGTACAGAGTTTTCATTGGGCTGGCCAAAAAGTTTGTTCAGGTTTTCATGGGAAAACTCAAATGAACTTTTTGGCCAACTCAATATTATGGCAGCCCTAGAGAACTGATGCAACTTCAAATAGCAACTTCCTAAGGTCAAAGTTTTTGACCTGAAGTTCAAGGCCAAAGTTTCACAAACAGTTTTTATTATCTGCATTCACTCCACTAGAGTTTCTTTACTTCACTCATTTGAGAAGAAATGAGCAGAAAAGAAGAAGAGGAAACTAGAAAATATATAATGTTTTGTTTCTTTTAAAGGTCGCTCAGAAATTTCATAAGAGAAATAGAAACATGCTAGAAAAGAGCGGCTTGCTATGTGATTGCTCAGTTTCATCAGTTTATTCTCAGGGTCATCTCCATTAACAAAGAAGTGAAGTGAAGTGAAATGAAAGTTGCTCAGTTGTGTCTGACTCTTTGCGACCCCAGGGACTGTAGCCCATGAGGCTCCTCTGTCCATGGGATTCTCCAGGCAAGAAAACTGGAGTGGGTGGCCATTTCCTCCTCCAGTGGATTTTCCCCCCTAGGGATCAAACCCTGGTCTCCTGCATTTCAGGCAGATTGTTTGCCTGAAAGCCTCTTCATTAGCAAAGGTGAATAATAATACTTACTTAATTTTGTAGCAGATTCATCCAGGGTCCGGAGTAAGAATTCCACTTGCTCCTCTTTTCCAGCTAATGTAAAAACATAAGCTAGAATTGCAAGGTTGTAGCCATTTCTGATACCATTTGCCAAGGCTTCCTCTAAGCAAAAGAGCCCATTTCGAAGAGCGGGAAACTAGTCAAGAAGAAGAACAATTCATTTTAAGACGATACTTGAATACTTGTAAGCTTGACTGTTTAAACTAATCATTCTTTATAATGTATATAATATACCCTGGAAATATATTTTACATGCAAACCTGTTCATTTCTGTATATGTGAATTATATTTTATAAATATCATTAAAATTCATTTTTAATGGATTATCAGTATTTGAAAAAATTTAAATAGTATGAAAATGGCAATCTCTGTCTGACTGGTTGTATTTTAGTTAATGATATAAATGTTTTCTGTGTGGCAAAGTATAAATATTTATTTTTAGACCTAAGATATTTTACACTAATGCCCAAAATAGGAGCTCGTATTTCTAAAGATGGTTTTTGAGGTATACCAATGACCCTGAAAATTCCTAGGATCTTATTTCAAGAATAGATTTTGCAATTGGATAATTTGAACTTTGGATTGAGAGGCAGCCAAGATGAACCACACTTAAGCTGAAAATGTTTGCATACTGAGTCAGTTAGATAAACAGAATATCAGGTTATAGTTATACTTGGAATAAGAGTTCTTAATCTGAAATTATTAGCTGAACTTCAGGAGATATATGGCATGAAATGGTATGCAACCAAAATGGTGTGAAACACTTGTATAAGTGTACATATGTATATCTTCTCTAGGGAAAAACTCAGCACTGTTCATCAAAGGTTTCTATGAATCAAAAAGGTGGTGCTAGTGATAAAGAACCTGTCTGCCAATGCAGGAGACCTAAAAGATGTGGGTTTGATTCCTGGGTCTGGAATATCCCCTGGAGGAGGAAATAGCAACCCATTCCAGTATTCTTGCCTAGAAAATTCCATGGACAGAAGAGTCTGGCAGGCTACAGTCTATAGGGTCTCAAAGAGTTGGACATGACTGAAGCAACTTAGCATGCATGAATCAAAAAAACTTTTGCAAGTGTAAAGTTAAAGAGTGATAATTAATTAATTATTCTCTTGATGTTTCACCCAATCCAGGAATTTTAAATCACTCTGAATTGATAGTCAAATTCATGTGCGTTCAGCTGACTGGAACTAAAAGACAATGGGACCCATACAGTGAAATTGAGTCCAGCTTCAAGGAATGCAGCAACGATGTAGGCAGTGAGTACAATGTCCTCTTCATCTCCAACCTAAACACAAAGGAGCCATGAGTTATATAGGACAGCAGAGCACAAAAGAACAGCTATCTTTCTGAAGGGAAACTAGATAGAGAAACAGAGGAACTTATATCATTAAAAAAATATTTTTTTTGACCATGGTGCAGCATATGGAGAATACCAAGTGATATACCTAAATATGGACAGGAAAAGGGAAAGAATAGGTCTATCAAGGACAGACTTCATTTCATTTGCATTTTGACCTGAAGCAAGTGAGGTCCTCATGCTTGATTTAAGGAGGTATTGGATCAGTGCTTCATTGAAACAACATAAATAACAAGATCCTCTTCGTAAACTGGCTTACCATTCATAAATAGAAATGAATAATGTTTGACTTCAAATTTATAAACTGCTTCCTCTCTAGGTTCTTTTTCAGTCCCCTCTCTCCTATTTTCAGTTTATCTACTCACGGAGACTGGTTCTAAGAAAGGACTGAGAACAGTAAGATAAATAATAGATTCAAGAGGAATTCAGTGTAGGCTGAGGGTAACATGCAGGCAGCAGTAATAATGGCTTTTATCTACACACCACAAGCCTATCATGGCAGCAGAAGGAGTAATATTCATAAGAAGTATACTCATGTTTCCAAGAGCTGGATAAGGCAGGTAATGCAAAGGAGAAAGGAAAGCTTACTTGTATGAATCACTCACCTCCCAGGCATTGTTGAAAAGCTTGCCATCACTTTTAAAGCAACCATCTATTTTCTGTTTGCTTGCAAGCCAGATCAAGGTCTCCCTTTGAACCAGTTCATCAATGAAGACATATTTCTTCATTCCCGCAAATGTCTTAAAAGTAAGAGCACTGAGCCTGTAAAGCCAATCATCAGTTAGACAGAAGTTAGATAAAAAAGAAATGATGTCAGCTTCCCATCAGGTCCATCATCACTGATTGCTTTGGGTGATGGGTGGATCTAAACTGGCTGAGAGTGACTGTAACAAGTCTTGATTGACAGCAGTTCTTTCCTTTGGGTCAGTAAAGTGTTATGAATAGCAATATGTGAAAGTAAGAGCATGTAATTTCCAGCACGTTTACGCACAAATTTCTATAGAATCCATCAGACTGTCCATACATGAAGAAAGAATGGAATGGGTGTAATTAGGTGCTTTGGAGCCTTATAGTTTTACTTTCCTCAATCTACATGGGGCTAAGAGAGGCAGACTAAGATGTGCCATTTACCACAAACTGTGGAAGTATTGGTGGGCGTGTCATTAAATGACCAGACATCTAAACAATCTGTTATGAGACTTTTAGTACATTGTTGCTTTAAAGTTGGAATAATCAAATATTTTAGTTTTATCTGACTCACCTCTAGGAATTCACTCTGAAACACAAAAGTGTTGCTTTGAAATCCCCACCAAACGCAATTCCCCTCAGCCCCTCACAAGTCCTCCTCAGATCATTCTTGTATTATTTAAAATAAAATTTTCATCTCTTACCATATGCTTCCTTCCTGATTCCTCTGCCAAAACACGCTATAGGAACCATCCAAGTTTTTGAAAGACAACTGCTTCTGATAACCTAAAATACAACATGGTAGGAAATTATTCTTTAAGAAAGAAGAAAAATAATGGTGTAGTAACAGCCCCATGTTTTGGTATTAGACAGACATAAATGACTAGATGATCATTTCAATTTTAATTTCTGAAACTCAGGTTCTCCATCCATAGGGAGAAAAGATAGCTTCTACCTTATAGGGTTCTAATGACAAGTAAGATATTCCAAGTGACTACCTCTAACTCAATAGTTGTTTGATATTACTAATTATTTAATTCTTTTTCTTGGGGTTATTTTATTTAAGTGTTATTTTTCTGAAAAAAAAAAAAAAGAACAAAATAAATTATACTCCTGAACTTTTCTTTGATATCACATTTACAAGATCTTTCTAAATACAAAACTAATCACTTAATCTCAATGGAATGCAATTGTGCAAACAAATATAGAAGTTGATAAATGAACTGTTTATAGCTACCATTAATAACAATTACAAAACCCACTAACAAAGTAGTTGTTATTGGCAAAATATTAGGCATTAAAAAGAAAACAAACCTGAGCTCATAATGTGAAACAGTACAGATCTGAATTGTGAAGCCAAATGATCATACAGATATTGAATTCCAAAAAAGCCTCCAAACAAACAAACAAAAACACCCCAAAATAGAGCTAGGACTCAGAGTGACTCAGTTCTTCAGATATACTTTTTCCCCATGAGACTACCTCGTAAGCTTTAAAGCTATCAAGCTTTATGACATCTTGATATTAGTAATAATTTATTTAATCTATTATAGGCAGAATTTATTTCAATCTTCTCACCATTAGATAAGAAGAATAAAGCTTTAGATTTAATTTCTTCCGTCAGTTGTTTAGTAGATTTCAGATAGTCTAGGATGTAGGTATCAGATGCTAGCAGGGCAATATTCTGTTCTCCACCTCCATAGGGCATTTGGAAAAGATTCTCCAGATTCTGTATTGAAAGCCCTAGAATATCCCCTAAAAACACAACAAACAGAATGTTCAGTTCAGTTCAGTTCTGTTCAGTCACTCAGTTGTGTCTGACTCTTTGCGACCCCATGAATCGCAGCATGCCAGTTTTCCCTGTCCATCACCTTACTGTTTGTCAAACTTGGCATCTCAGCATTAATGACAATAGGTGAAAGAGGCATAGTGGAAGGAAAGAACATTTTAAAATAGGTCTAAAATGTGGAAACAAAGAATGTTTTCATGAAGTAATTCTAAAGAGGGTGAAGTGAAAGAGGTTTCTGGTATGAAAAATGTTTTGGAAAATCTATTACCACAGAGAGAAGGAATTTAAGAAAGTGTGTTTGTTCACTTAACTGCTTGCTGATTTGGTTTTTGACAAGCTGACCCTCTGAATTGTACAATGTAATCTATCTCTTCCCCCAAAATGTAGATGTTAATAATAGACAAAGAAATTTGACTTCTCTGGAGCAGTTTTCTCCTTTACTGAGGAAATTTCCAGCATTTCTAACAAAGTCTATTCTGATCTCCAAAGGTATATTTAATATTTCAGATGGACAGGCTATAATAGGATTCTTTGTTTTCTAAACACCAATTGCCATTCAGCAGAAAAAATATCTTCTAGGGACATAGATTAAAAAAAATTTTTTTTTATTGAAGTATAACTGCTTTACAAAGCTGTGTTACATGAATCAGCTCTTAATATATGTATACATATATCCCCTCTCTCTTGAGCCTCCCTCCCACCCACTCCCCCATCCCACCTTTCTAGGTCATTACAGAGCACCAAGCTGAAATCCCTGTGCTGTACAGAAGCTTCCCACTAGCTGTCTCTCTTACACATGGTCGTGTATACTTTCCATCACACAGGGACATGGATTTGAAAACGGTGCTGTAAGTCCTTCAGATACCATGCAGAAACAAACATAGGAGGTCCTCCTCAACAATAATTCCCTCCAACTGATACTGTAAGAAAAATCTCTCCATCCTTTTAAGTTTTTTTTTTTTTTTTTAAGACCACCTCAACTAAGATGTTCAAATCACTGTGAAACAAAAAATTTAACCAACTTACCCACAACAGTGAAAAAGGCCCTGGTTGATCCTTCTACGACATCATTTGTCAAATTCAAATCTACCTGCCTGGAGACTTTGGTGCCTGGAAAGAAAAAAATATCAATAAAACAAATAATGTTTGGCTTTCTTTCATAAACAATAGTAGCAGGTTTGTGGGACAAACATATTAAGTAATATATTTCATTATTTCTATTTCTTTTATAAGTTGCTTGTTTGAAGAGATGAACTTTAGGTTTTGATCTAGTTTAGAATAACAATATGTTTAGAAAATGGATATAAATCTGCAAGTTAGAGATGGCCTCTATGCTCTGTCAGTTTAGTGCCTGAACTACTTGTGTATGAAAAAAAAAGTAAAAACTACTGATTATGACATATGGAACATTACACACGAAAGGGAAAGCTTGGAGACTCTTACTAGGCATTAAAATCAAGTCATCAGGAAATCCCCTGGCAGACCAGTGGTTAGGACTCAGTGCTTTTACTGCTGGGACTCGATTCGATCCCTGGTTGGGGACTAAGATCCTGCAAGACGTGCAGTGTGGCCCCCCCAAAAAATAATGTTAATAAGGAATTTTTTAAAAATCAGATCATCATCAACCACATAAAGCAATACTCATGAGGCCCATAAAACTGGCTATTGAAGGGCAGTGATTTTCCATGGTTGTTTCATCCCAGGAGTACAGAAGCAAAGGTTACATTATGGACTGCTTACACTATGTGCTGTTTGGGCATAATCTTGACTTCCCACTGACCAAAACTGAGCCACACTCACATGCAAGATGAGCTCCACCCACCCCACCCCCCAAATAATTCACAAGATGAAGGAAGTAGGCTGAAACAGATCGATGTCATAGATGAACAACAAAAAATAACCTCATAAATATCCTTTATGCTTGCTAAAATTATACAATGAAGACTGGGCATGAAATGAAATAATCCTCCATTGGATATTCAGAATAAAGTCACCGAGGTCCTCAGTATAGCAGTAAAGTGGAAGAAGAGGAAATAAACAGACCTGTGGATAAATTTCCTTTAGGACTAGTTTGACCATGTAGAAAATCCTACAGCACATGGAAATCTGCTCAATGTTACATGGCATTCTGGATGGGACGGGAATTTCGGGGAGAATGGATACATGTATATGTATGGCTGAGTCTCATCGCTGTTCGCCCGAAACTATCACAACGTTGTTAACTGGCTATACCCCAATACAAAATAAAAAAGTTAAAAAAGAAAAGATCCTCTTACCTTGTGTACAGATTAGGAAACTTTGAGTCATCTCGTTTTCAATACCTTCAGGCTATCAAAGAGTAAAGTAAACAGAAGCATAAAGTCAGGGATCTGGGTCATCTTTTCACACAGAAAAAGCAACCAAGTGTCTGCTCACATAGGCATGGCTGGCTCATGGTTGTCGCTGGAGAAGATGCATTCATTGTCCCCTTCTGTTTCTATCTGCAAGTCACTCTATGTTACCAACACCCACTTTGGCCCTGTGTTCCCATAGTTCTCTGTGGGACAGAGGTAACTTCAGTGTCTTAGCGGAACATACTCAGCTTCCCTGGCACTGTCCAGCTTCTCCAGTAGACAAACAAAAGTGTTTTGCAAAGTAAGAACATGCCGAAAGGTGAGGTGAGAGATGCCACTGACAAGCAGTGATTCTTTTAGAGGATGATGAGGCCTGCACGGGCATGTAGATTTGTCTCTTGGATTTGCGAGTCAGTTAAAGGAAGGGAGGGAAGAGGATCAGGTAAGAGGATCAGGTGTATAGGAAGTATCATGAGTCAGGAGCAAACAAAAAATCCAAGCCTGTTTCATGAGTTACATTCTTCTATCCTGGGTTAAGTGTTAATTAAAGAATGGATGAATTTTATTGCTGTTTTAATTTATTTAAAATGTCATGTCTTGTGTCAATAGTGAAAGTGTTAGTTGCTCAGTCATGTCCCACTGTTTGTCAACAGTAATTATAATTATGGTCAATTAAGCCTCTTCACAGAGAATGTCCTTTATAATTTAACCTATTGCATGCATGCTAAGTCACTTCTCGTGTCCATCTCTTGTGACCCTATGGACTGTAATCCGCCAAGCTCCTCTGTCATTGAGATTCTTCAGGCAAGAACACTGGCGTGGGTTGCCATTTCCTCCTGCAGGAGATCTTCCCGACCCAGGGATGGATCCTGAGTCTCTTATGTCTCCTGCATTGGCAGGTGGGTTCTTTACTGCTAGCACCACCTGGGAAGCCCATTAGGTACTCTATTTTGTATGTGGAGGGCTTGATAGTTTTGCATGTACTTACCTGTACCAACAGACTTTTGATCACAGTATCTTTCCAGTTCAGATTCTGCCTCTCAGGTGCTTCCTTTGAGCAAGCACTACTTTGCCTGGACTCAGCAACTATGGTGATATTCACTTTACCTGAAAAACATTCCCAAATATAAATTACATTGACCACTGGCCCCTTCTGTGAAGGGAGATGATTAAAAGTCTATAAATCACTTCTTGAATCAGACAAACTGAATCTTATCATCATATTTATTCTTGGGCCAAAATAACTCATTCTTTCTCCTGCCCGGAGATAATGTGATGTCCTTTTCTATCTCTTTCAAGATTCCTTACATGAAGTAAATGATTCACTTACCTAGCTAGAACTTAAGAAATTTTATGGAAAAAAAGAGAATATTCTGCAAAGCCAGTTGAGCAAATTCCTTGATATGGATTGCTTTTAAAGTTTATATATGACAATAAAGGGGCATAAAGTCAGAAAACTAAGCCTTCTAACTTTTTTCAAGATTGAACAAACCAAAACAGTAAACTACGACATAGTGGAAAGGGCACTGAATTTAAATGAAATGTTAGTGGGGGATCTATTGTTTTTTACTCCCTGTTACATCATGCGTGCGTGCATGCTAAGTCAGTTGAGTTGCATCCACCTCTTTGTGAACCCCATGGATTGTAGCCCACCAGGCTCCTCTGTCCATGGAATTTTCTAGGCAAGTGGATTCATTATCACTAGCACCACCAAGGAAGCCCTATCTGGGAAGCCATCTGGGAAGTCACTGGGAAGTGATATCATAGGTCATAATTAAAATGGGTCTCCAATTTTCTTGTGAAAATTAGAGAAATAAAAAATATAATATTTTTGGTTTCATATTATCTGTATGCCTATATACCTATGCATAACCAATACACTGTTCTTGTTTTTTGTTAGTGTGTCTTGTTTCTTTTTTAAGATGGATTTTTGACACTCCACTCTTAGAACGGTGTCCTCCACTTAAAGTCATAAAACCATACAAGTCAGTACAGTATTCTATCTCAATTGCTGGTGGAAGATTTTTGAAGACCTTGTATAGTTAGAGAAATTGAGAAACTTAAAATCTAGTAGGAAAACTAGTCTTATGCAGACCAATGTCAGGTGGACTAAAGTGATCTCATAAATTACTCTTTATTGCTAAAGGAATATAATGAGTAGAGGATATGAAATAAAGGAAATTTTACTTTTTGATATTAGTGATAATGATGAAAATGTGTTTACTACATCTAGCATTCTTGTTTACTAGATTCTTTTTAACTTTTCCCTTCCCTTGTATTTTTAACAAGATATTGTCAAATTTAGTTTTCTATATTGCAGATAATCTATGCACTGAGACTGTACTCTTCTCCGTGTTTAACTCCCATCTGAGTGTTCAGTGCTTTGGGTGTCTCAAAACACATCTACTAGATTTACAAATCCTGGCAATCATTGAGATTGAGGAGCAATTTTTGTTTAAGTAACATGAGTTCCTGATGGCAAGTGAAGAAGCAAATGAGAAGTGAAGAAACTGAGGAGCATTAGTGACAATACGGTCTTCACTTGGGTGGACTTGATGTGTAATGCAAATTAGCCTTTACATTGTATTTCAATCACATTCTGCTTTTAAACAAATGGAGGATGGGTTTGCTCCACACAAATATTAGCAAAACCTGAAATTAGATTATAAAAACAGGATTTTAATTGAGACCCTAAAAAAATGAGAACTTTTAAAAACAGAAATTTCAAATGTGAGGGAGAAAGTTATTTCTGTATAGAGGATTTAAGGGAAACAGAGACAATAAAAATAGACTGTTTTTTCAGGAGAGGTTGGCATAGACACATAATTACTTACCCAGCTTCTTAGGTGTAACAGTCCAGACATATGTCTTTTTCTCTGCAGCTTGGATAATCTCACTGCTGTTGTCTTTAGGGGTACTGATATCTGCCTCAAAATCCTGAGATGCTTCCAGTTGAGTGAAAATCTAAAATAACAGTCATGCAATGAGAGTGGCACTCTAAATATTTTGCTGCCACTATTCCTCCTCCAATCTTGAGAAAATTCTACTTTACTTGTTTTATATCATCAAAAATAAATGATACAAATGACTCCTCTCATAAGAAGATAAATCTGGCATGACACATACTATAAAATGACTTTCTTAGAGCAGTATTTAAATCACTGCTGTAAATTAAAGCAAATTTTTGTTTGCTTTTCAAAGTTTGTTTTTTTTTTTTTTTTTGATGTGGACCATTCTTTAAAAGTCTTTATTGAATTTGTTACAATATTGCTTCTGTTTTATGTTTTGTTTTTTTAGCCATGGAGCATGTGGGCTCTTCTCTTCCCGACTAGGGTTGAACCCTCACGTGCATTGGAAGATAAAATCTTAACCACTGGACTGCCAGGGAAACCCTAGCAACTGTTTTTGTTTGAGGAAAAATCTTATGACTCTATCGTACCATTTTGTATTTGAGAATAAAAAGAATATGGCAATATTCAAGGAATCTCTTGGCCTCGTTAGATTTTGACTCCAGATCAAAGGGAATAATTTACCTCTACACAGGTATTCAGGTAGCTGAAGACACTGACAATCAGATCAGACCGTTCATTCCGAACAACTGAAGAGGGGGAGGTTATTTCAACAAAGAAAAGTTGGGAGGCTTCCAGAGAAGCTGTTGATGAAATGCCAAATCCAGCCTCACCGTTCACACAGAAGCCATTTGCTTCCCATTGGGTTATAGTATCAGGGATGGTGAATGAAAGATTTGCTGAACCGGAGGAACTACAAAGAGAGATTCTAGGTAAAATGCATCCTTTGTCTAAACAGGAAACTAAGTTGCAAACAAAAAAGTATTAAGTGAAGGTTAAAAATAAGTCATAGATCAGTATCATTAGATCAGTATAGTTAAATCTTTGTCAGGGCGTTAGATCAGTATTTTGAGAGTTGGATTTCTATAAAATTTAATCTCAAAAAGGTCACATTTCTCTAAACACATTATTTTTTTCTAATTCATGCAGCTTGCATCTATCTGCATGAAATGAACAGACAAGAAACAATACTAGAGGAAAAATAAAATAAAATATGTGGTCAGTACATACAAGTGAACGGTGTTTTGTATTTTACCAACATGGTTCTTCTTTATATACTCAGAAATAAAGTTTAGGAAATAAAGACAAAAAGAAAATAGAAATAAAGACATACAGGAAAGAAAACTTAAAAGCTTACTCAATGCTGACAAGCTCCCAAATCCATGTTTCTGGAAAGTTTGTTCTTACTGTTTCAATTATAACCCGTTCTATGGAGTCAAAATTCTCCCTTGTGACTTCACCAGCTAAAAGAAAAGAGAAATGTTTTAAAGGGAGAGAATAAAAATATACGTTCCAATGACACACCCGTAAGCTATGTCTCTGACTGCACATGCTTGGTGGGACATGATACAGGGGTTTCTGCTGGGGCTCAGTGTCAATAAATGTACATTTCAGCATAGGTGTCAGTGTTTTGATGCTCAAATCAGTCCCATTATTAAAATAAGAGCAACACACACACACACACACAAATCAGCCTACATTGTTCCTCCAGAGTCAAATTTAGAGAAAGTCATGTCTATTTATTGAATGGAGTTTCTCGTCTGACATTCTGGTGCCTGCCAGGAAGCAATTTGGTATCAGCCAATTCCATCATCCTAATGACTAAAGTTTCTAATGACATTAACATTGCTAATTTCTTTTTTTAATTTATTTTTTTATTGAGGGATAATTGCTTTACAGAATTTTGTTGTTTTCTGTCAAACCTCAACATGAATCAGCCGCAGGTATACACATATCCTCTCCCTTTTGAACCTCCCTCCCATCTCCCTCCCCATCCCACCCCTCTAGGTTGATACAGAGCCCCTGTTTGACTTTCTGAGCCACACAGCAAATTCCCGTTGGCTATCTATTTTACATATGGTAATATAAGTTTCCATGTTACTCTTTCCATACATCTCACCCTCTCCTCCCCTCTCCCCATGTCCATAAGTCTATTCTCCATGTTTGCTTCTCCACTACTACCCTGTAAACAAATTCTTCAGTACCATTTTTCTAGATTCTGTATATATGTGTTAGAATACAATATTTATCTTTCTCTTTCTGACTCACTTTACTCTGTATAACAGGTTCTAGGTTCATCCACCTTATCAGAACTGACTCAAATGTGTTTCTTTTTATGGTTTAGTAATATTCTATTCTGTATATGTACCACAACTTCTTTATCCATTCATCTGTCAATGGACATCTAGGTTGCTTCCATGTTCTTGCTATGGTAAATAGTGCTGCAATGAACAATGGGATACATGTGTCTTTTTCGATTTTGGTTTCCTCAAAGTATATGCCTAGGAGTGGGATTGCTGTTTCATATAGTGGTTTTATTCCTAGTTTTTAAAGGAATCTCCATACCGTCTTCCTTAGTGGCTGTATCAATTTACATTCCCACCAACAGTAATGTTGCTAATTTCTAAAGACATTTTCTTTTGTTTCCCTGGCCTCTGGGCTATATTTGGCATTAAAAATCTTTTCTTTTTAAATTGAAGCATAGTTGATTAACAATGCTGGGTTACTTTCTTCTATACAGTAAAGTGACTCCGTTATAAATACACACACATGCACACACACACGCACACACACACACACACATATATATATATATATATATATATATATATATATGTACATTCTTTTTTGTATTTGGCATTCTTTTTTCCTATTTTTTGGCCAGGCCACATGGCCTATGGGATCTTAGTTCCCCCACCAGGGATTGAACACGCACCCCCTGGATCACCAGGGAAGCCAAAAATGGATTGGTATTTGAACACATTTCTCTGATGCCAGCTGTTTGGTCATCTGAGAATCAAAATGCTCTTTGCCTTGAACTATGTATTCTGATCTACACAAAATAAGGGCATCTCCTCCTGTAATCATTATGATTGCCCTCCTGTACGTTTCTGCTGTTGTGTTCTGCCGTAAAAATAAACTTCTCATATCTGAAGCTATTCCTTCCCTTTAGCTAATACCATTTCCACTTGCCTTATTTTGCTTTATTCAGCTGCAGGATGTATAGTCGTAGACAAACACATGACATACTGCACATGTAAAAATCCCAGTTTTGGGTAGTCATATGAAATACAACCAATTCCATGAATCCTTTTACCCATCTCCCCCCACACAATTCTTGGTTACCCACATGCAATTTTCAATGGGGCACTGTACATGGGTGAATATCCTCCTGATTCCAGATAGAGCGGCCCAGTGTATGGCATGATTTTCTCTGTTGAACATACTTCTGGTTTCCGGTAATGGAGATTGGTGAAGACTTTCAGACCCATATCCTTCAAAGACATAAATAACAAAGGAAAAGTTGAGCAGTCTTCATACAAGACCTAAAAAAGAGTCATCAACTATCTTATAATTTTAAAAATAGATAATAAATATACATGTTTTCTTTGCTAACAAGCAAGGGTCTGGTATATTACAAGTCAAGTCACCTGTCTTTGATGTGTGTGAAGTCTCTAATTTGGAGGAAAAATGATAATCATTATGATTACTCAGCACTTGCGTTCTGGGATTTTGCTAAGGGTTTTAAATTATTCTCCATCTGATTTTAAGGGAAAAATATTTATGAGATGTTATCATTGCCTTAATTAACATCACACACATACACGAACATGTGTGTATGAGACACAGCCAGTAAATTGGAGCTCTGGGACTTGAAGAAAAATGTCTGATTCTATTCCCCTTTATTTCTATAGCTGTGATGGCAACCCACTCCAGTATTCTTGCCTGGAGAATCCCAGGGATAGATGAGCCTGGTGGGCTGTTGTCTATAGGGTTACACAGAGTTCGACATGACCGAAGCGACTTAGCAGCAGCCCCAGCAGACTGCAATCATAAAGATTCCTTTAGGGAATTCCCCGGTGATCCAGTGGTTAAGACTTTGCCTTCCAATGCAGGGGGTGCTAGTTTGATCCCTGGTTGAAGAGCTAAGATCCAATATGCCTTGTGGCCAAAAAACCAAAACATAAAACAGAAGCAGTATTGTAACAAATTCCTTAAAGACTAGGAAAAAAAAAAAAGGTCCACATAAAAAAAATCTTTTAAAAAATACCTTAAAGGAAGCCTCAGAAAATTCCAGTGATAGCCTTTGTATAAATGAAGCTGAGGCTCTATTTTAGCTTCCCGATTTGATGATTTCTGCATAAAATTTATTGCAATACCTTGAAGATTGCCTCATTGCTTCTAACATCAAGTTTTAAATTTAACATCAACATCATCATTTCAGCCACCCTATAATTTATTTTCCACAGAGAAAAACATCAACAAAAATGAGTATCTTTTTTATAAGACAATTTCTGAGTGATTTTAAACACATTACTGACCTCAATATCAAAGAAAAGGAGGTGTTAGTCACTTGGTCATGTCTGACTTTTTGTGACCCCTCCCTGGACTGTAGCCCACCAGGCTTTTCTGTCCATGGAATTCTCCAGGCAAGAATACTGGAGTGGGTTGCCATTCCCTTCTCCAGGGGATCTTCCCGACCCAAGGATCAAATGCAGGTCTCCTGCACAAATAATAAAATAATCTCCTGCAGATTCTTTACTGCACAAATAATAAAACAGATTTGCATTCAGTGCATGCGTCATGTCTGACTCTTTTGCGACCCCATGGACTGTAACCCACCAGGCTCCTCTGTCCACAGAATTTTCCAGGCAAGAATACTGGAGTGGGTTGCCATTTCCTTCTCCAAGATATGCATTAGGAAAACTAAAATTAAAATTGACATGCAATAATTTTTTTAAAGTACTTTTTTTCTGATGTGGACTATTTTAAAAATCTTTATGCACTTTGTTACAATATTGCTTCTGCTTTATGTTTTGGGGGTTTTTTGCCTCAAGGCATTTGGGATCTTAGCTTTTCAATCAGGGATTGTACCCACACCCCCTGCTTTGAAAGGTGAAGTCTTAACCACTGGACCACCAGGGAAGTCCCAGCATGCAGTAATTTTAAAGCTTAAAATGACCTTACCTTGAGAATATCATAGGTGTCTCCATCCCCATGGTTGCTTACAGGTATATAATACAAGCCATTGTAAAACATATCTTTCTGAGGAATGCAAGGGTCTAGCTTGCCATCATCAAGGTTGAGACCACGATAGAAATAACCATACAGTTCTGTATTTGGGAGCATACTGTACACCTGGAAGAAAAATATCATGGTTTCTAATTATTTGAAATATTCTTTTTATAGTGGCAAAATTGGCAACTTTTTGTGCTATAACCATTTATTCTTCAAGTAAAAGTACATCAACACATATTTATTTTATAATCCTTATACATTTTAATTTATTTTCAGTTTTGTATTTTGATATGGTTTAAGGGAAAAGGAGGCCATTTAAAAATTTTATTTACTAACAACAAAATTAAAAATTCAATCAAGTAAATTGAAGTAAATAAACATATAAAACAGGTTGCTATGGTTCCATGAATAAGCATAGTATCAAATCTGAATCTGTTTCCAGGCAGCCAAGGCAAAAAAGAAGCATTATTCAATATGTAAATCTCATTATCAAAAAGAGAAGAGCATATATTCTAGTTACACATAATATATAATTGCTTATAATATGATTTAAAAGATCTTTTTATTGGAGTATAGTTAATTTATAATGGTGTGTTAGTTTCAGGTATATAGCAAAGTGATTCAGTTACACATATACCTATATTCACTTTTTTTTCAGATTCTTTCCATTACAGAGCATTGAGATGTGTTCCCTGTGCTATACAGCAGGCTCTTATAAATTACCTATTTTATATATAGCAGTGTGTCGATGTCAGTCCCAATCTCCCAGTTTATTCCCCCCACCCCCGTATAACCTTTTATCCTTGTTCTTTTCTTTATAGCTGTAATATTTCATCTAACACTTTTGAGTCAGCTCATTCTAGGAGAGGAAGGCTTCAATTTTGTTTTATGTGGTTCACAGAAATTTTTTGTTTTAACGCGGAATTAAAGATAGCATGTAAGGAAGAGATGCCTGAAGATCTATGGATGATTCCAAGCCTGAGAGCACAGATAATTCGTGATTATCTGTGAATACCTAGATCTGGAGGAAAATGATAGCAGCCTGATTCTAAATCTTCTCAAGTATCCTTCCAAAGAGAACATAAAACCAAAGAGAACAAGTAATCACTAGCATGAGTGTGATAAGGATAATACCATGACCTTCAAATTACTTGTTAGCAGAAATACCAACAGGCTTACCTGGTGGCTCAGCAGCAAAGAATCTACCAGCAATGTAGGAGGCATGGGTTCTTTCCCTTTGTGAGGAAGATTCCCTGGGTGGGGAAGATCCCCTGGAGAAGGAAATGGCAACCCACCCCAGTATACTTGCCTGGGAAATCCCGTGGACAGAGGAATCTGGGGGGGCCACAGTTCATGGGATCACAAGAGTCAGACACAGAGACTAAACAAAAACAACAAGAAATATCAGCGCCATATTCCAACAGAGCTCCTACTGTTGAGAAGTTGGAGAAGGAAATTTTAAGAGACTACATGAAGGAAAGAAAAGACTGGCATAGAGAAATTAGAAGATACACACAGCAGTCAACTCCAGATGAAAGAAAGTACAACATTAAGTGTCAAAGGATGAATCATGGTCTTTGGACTCCATAAGAAACGGGCTTAAAATAAATGGGCCTGGAAGTGGCAGCTTCCAAACCTTGTGGTTGATGGGACATAATCAGATCATTAAAGGAAGGAAAAGATGCAACTTCAAAACGTGAGGACGTACTTGTAGGGCAAGACTAGAAACACAGACATAGAGAACTGGGATGAATTGAGAGAGCAGCACTGAGAGATATACGCTACCATGTGTAAAAGAGAGAGCTAGTGGGAAGATGCTGTACAGTCCAGGGAGCTCAGCTGGGTGCTCTGTGAGGGATGCTCTGTACACGGATGGGATGAGGGTGCTGGGAGAGTCAAGAGGGAGGGAGTACATGTACACATATAGCTGGCTCACCTTGTACAGTGGAAACTAACACAATATTGCAAAGCAATTATCCTTCAATTAAAAATAAATTTTAAAAAAGAGGGATGGGAAATATGTATACATATAGGTGATTCACTTTGTTATATAGTAAAAACTAACATAACATTGTAAAGCAATTATATGTCAATTTAAAAAAAAAGTAAAAACAGATGAAAGAAAATGGGAAATTAAAATATCCAATAGTTTTTAACTGAGATGACTTTGATGAAAAATTCTGTAATTGCAGGTTTGGAAATGCTTATGAAAATATAAGATCTATTAACAGATAACAGAATGTCCAAGCACACCTTTTGATACTGAGATTTAACTCTAGGTTTTCATATATATAGTTACATCTACAGTTGTATAATCCCTAACCCATTATAATTATCCATAGAATTCTTTATTGTTGTGAGTCCTGAGCCATCCAAAAAAAATAGTTAAGTGTGCAATCCATGGAAAGACAAAAAAAAAGACAATGTTTGACATTTTTCACCTGTTCCATTTCAAATAAAAACATCATCTGGAGCATAAGACTTGAGGAAATCTGAGAACTTACACTTTCAGCTGACAGCTGTTGTTCTGACTTCAGTAGAACGCTTTTATCCACAGCCCGGAGGGCACAGACTGAGTCAGGGGATGCCTGAAGATGGAGACCAGTGCTGGAGCCTGGTAGTCCCTGCTCCTTCGAGAACTTGATGTTAACCTAAAATTAAGGAAGAAAAGGAATGAGTAAGATTATTTTACATGAAAATGTTGGGTTTGCCAAGCATTTCATTCGTGGTTTTCCATAGCATCTTATAGAAAAGCCCCAAATTTTTTTTGGCCAACCCAGTAGTTGGACTATGTCTGATCTTTTCCAAGTAAATCTTTATAGATTTCTGTACCTTTATTTCTCTTGCCCACTCTCCCCCTTAATTCTCCATCCTCACAGGGACACTGCCTTCACCAACCCTCGTACCATCCCAGGATTGGCACTGCTGCCAAAAGTGGTTCCTTCTGTTGGATGATTCATCTCCTAATAACTGAGCTGTGCCAATGATGATTGTGAGATGACCATGTAAAGGTTATAAGCATCAAAAAACAAGGAGACGCCAGGGAGTAAACGGCCCACCCCCTCACTCAGAATATGCAAGAAATAGAAGAGACCTCACCTTGTTTTTAAAGCATTTTTCCACCTGGAACTTGACACTGTCAGCTATGATTTCCCCACTGGGGTGAAGAGTGTAGACAAGCATGACAGCCACAGGAGCCAGATCAGCACTGACATTGATGGGGAAGGAGATGTTTCCCTTCCAGGCTGTGTAAATATGAGAGATGAGCAGCAGACACAGTACCAGAAGTTTCCTGACTCACTGGGTACACTTAGATAAAAGAGAATGGCTTATGGGTAGAAAGAGCAAATCGGACTTTATTTTAAAGGCAAATCAATTAATTAATCAATAAATTGTGTGCATTCTCAGTTGCTAAGTCATGTCCAACTCTTTGAGACCCATAGACTGTCACCTGCCAGGCTTCTCTGTCCATGGGATTTTCCAGGCAAGAATGCTGGAGTGGGTGGCCATTTTCTCCTCCAGGGAATCTTCCCAACACAGGGATCGAACCCACATCTCCTACATTGACAGGTGGATTCTTCACTACTGAGCCATCCAGGAAGCCCCAATCAATCAATGAATGGGAAGCATATATATGAAGGAAGATTGCATAATTTAGATAATAACAATGTTTGAGTTTTGGACATCACTTTTTCTATATTGTATCTGATAGCCTGGCAATCATAGAAACAGGTTGAAATCTCTTTCACTGAAATATTTAGCAGGCTACTCTGGGCCTCTACCCACAAATTGTAATGCTAAGCGTCCTTCCTAACTTCTTGACTAGAATCACAGTAACATTTCTTTAAAAGACAGAAAAATGAAGGTAGAGTGCATGTTTAAAACAAAAAATCAATGCCTTATATACACCTTTGTTTCTGATCTCCTTCTGTCCACTGAGGAAGATAGTTCCTTTCACCATAACCTGTGCCGAACAAAGAAAACACAGTATGCGATAGCATGTTAGATAATATGGTATGTGGACTTAAAAAAAATATTCACAACCTAAAAGTTGAGAGTTATACCTTATTCAGTGGGAAATTTTAGGACTTCAATCCTGGGAGAAAGCATTTCAAGTAAAACTGAGAGACTTGCTCCGCGGAGGCGAGGGCTTTGCAACAAAATGCAGGTACACCAAAAGGTTATTGTTAATTAATGAAAACCAGATATCCCAAGTTAAGGAATTTAGCACTTCTCGATGTATGGGAAGATGCAAGATTCTGGGCTCACTGAAATCATTCCTTTGATATGTACCCCAGCTATCTGGGGCTAATATCCTGTGTTTTCATTTCTCAGGTTTCCTCAGGGCTCACTCACTTCCTCAGTCACTTCCTGCAGTGAGTGACTGTAGTCTGGTGGCTTCTAAGTTCAGTTCAGTTCAGTTGCTCAGTTGTGTCCGACTCTTTACAATCCCATGGACTGTAGCACGCTAGGCCTCCCTGTCCATCACCAACTCCCAGTATTTTTTCTTTACCAAGTTCCCTCAGGGCTCACCAGCTCACTAACCATGGTGGCTACAGCTGCTGATGACTGTGACGTTCTTTGTTTACTGATATGGCAGGAAATATTCCATTTCTCAGGTATCATGTTATTATTAGATAATGAATGGCCTAATTACAATTCTATTCTATAAGATAAAGTAGTTTTTACAAACAAATATGAAAAATGAACTCTTTCACAACTTGGGAAGGAACAGAGCAAGTGACCACAGTTGACTGAGAGCTAATTATGTGCTGGGAACTTGGTGAGTGATATGCCAGTCACCATGGGGGGGTGAATAAAGCTCTGAAACAGTTGAGACTAACTGGTTTCACATAAGCCAAGTCGTTTCACCTCTGCCCCTGTTCCGTTGTTTATAAAAAGAAGATACTCATAGGGCTGATTAATGAGTTAATTAAAAAAAAAAAAAACCTTTATAACACTGCCTGTCATGTAATACTTACCCTTGGAGGAAAGTCTTTTGTTTTCTTCCAGTGACAAATATATAGCTGAGGAAGTTAAGGCTTAGAGAGCTTAAACAATCTGCCCAAGATCAACTAGCTCACCTAATACATAGAAGAGGGGAAAGGATTCCAGTCAGGAGTCCTAATTTCCAAGTTTGCAGCCTTTCACCTTTCAATAGCCTTATAGAGACAAAATGGATAGGGCCAGAACCAAAAGGGCTAATTCTTTTTATTGCTCATCAAAGTCAGCCTTCTACTTTGCTCTCTGGTAGCTGTCTAATACTTTATTCTCCTGAAGGGTCTGTATATACTTGATGTGAGTTAGAACTGAATGTGTAAAATAGCAGACTCCGAGTAATAAATTTTTCCAGGAACAGATTCACAGACTTGGAGAATGAACTTATGGTTGCCCTGGAAGGGGGAGATGTTGGGGGGAAAGGGATAGTTAGGGAGTCTGGTATGGACATGTACACACTGCTGTATTTCAAATGGATAACCAACAAGCGCCCACTGTATAGCATAGCAAACTCTGCTCCATGTTGTGTGGCGTCCTGGATGGGAGGGGGATTTGGGGGAGAATGGATACATGTATATGTGTGGCTGAGTCCTTTCACTGTTTACATGAAACTATCACGACATTGTTAATCAGCCATACCCCGATGCAAAAGAAAAAGTTTAAAATAAATAAATAATTAAGTTTTTCAACCTTGGAAAAACTGAAATGACCTTGGATATTTTTATGTGTTTATTTGTTTCTGGGATTGTTCTTCATGGACCCAGTGGTACTCACCAGCAAAGGGAGAATCTTGGTTCAATCTGATTAACATAGCCCAACTGATGTCCAGGTTCTGAGCTGTACTGGGCTAAGCGGACAATTAGACAAGATCCAAGAATCGACCCACTGAGACTCACCAAATAGAAGAAGTTGATGTTTGAATCATCCCTGTATGCTTCACTGTTTAGCGAGTAATGTACAGTAACAATCTTCTCTTGATCGCATCTAAGCTCCTTGGGTTCAGGCTCAATCAGCAGGAAACTGCTGGTTTGTGAGTAGAAGCGTTGGACTGAGAAATGGCCATCCATGTACTGTGGAATTAACCAGCTGGGAAGGTAGCAGCTTTGGGGTCTGACATATGTGGCCTGAGAAGATAAAAGAAAGCAAATGGGTTGTAGAGGTATAAAGATCTTCCAGGGACAGTCATTATTATAGAATAGGAAGCCTCTTATCTCTTCAGGGCAGGGAAGAATCTTAGCTTGAGGTTAACGTTTCAGAGTTGTTACTGGCAGTAAAATAATAAGAGCACTCCCCTCTTTTCATATATAAAACATGACCTTAGTTGTATGTCTATTTCATCAGGCCTACAATGAGTTGTTTATCTCACTTTGTCACTGAAGTCAACATTAGGCCTTATGCCTTTCAGCTACGTTTGAACACTAACCAACTGTTTAAATGCAAAATTCTGTTTAAACAGAAGAGGAGAAATCATAGTATCTCTCTTATCTATGCACAAAATGGTCAAAGGAAAGAAGCCAAATCATCTTTATGAGCTATTTCTACTTTCTCAGAGGAAAATATTGGTTATTGGAGAATTTATAATAACAGTAATTGGTTGTTATCTTGAATAAGTATTCTTATGTATTATTTAGTGAACAAACATAAAATACACTAAATGTTAAAGTGTATTAAAATGTATTTTCAATGCAAGGTATCTTTTAAGAGATTTCTAATCTTCAAAATTTCTAACATTCAGTTCTTCTGTGGGATCTCATCCACTCTGATGTCTTACTTTCAGACGAAACTCCGGATCAAATATATCAGAAGTATCAATGGAAAACTGAGCTTCACCATTCTCATCTGTGGTGTAGTTTCCTACCAGTCTGTCATTGAGCTCCAACTGCAATAACTTGTTCACCATCGGAACATTATTAGGGCCGGAAAATTTAAGCTGTACACACACAAAAAAGAAGCATTAATTTTTAAAATTCAAAATGTCCTATTTCTACCAAGAAAGCATTTTCTATTTGCAAATGTGATTGTTTATTTGTAATTGTCTTAAATTCCATTAGGCAGAAAGATGTTCTATTAAAAACATATAATATGGTGATATCTATAATTGTATCTATTGCTTTCTTTCAGCCTAGGACTTTTTCCAATATATCATATGCAGTCATGTTACACATGTGTTATGAAAGTAGGAAAAAAGTGTCCAGAAATTTTCAAAAGGCAACCTATGACCTAAGAAAATGAAATGAAAACATATTTTTTTTTAAACCCACAGTTCCAAAATAAGAAATTCCTCTTCTATAGAAAGGGTCCATGTTCTTGAAGCTCACACTTCCAAGCACTGGAGTGATAAAAATAGAAGACTTTTCGCTGATTTGCACACCTGCAAAAAATGAAAAGCAGTGTTATGGGAAATACGTCATTTGATCAAGAATTTCAGAAGAACAAATAGCCTAGATTTTGTTTGTACATGTGCAAATGCATATACACAAAATTATATTCTTGTTCTACATTGAAAAGGAGGTGTGGGTGCTAGGAGCAGGCTACAGAGTATTCTTTATTAGGTTATATAATTCATTAAGCTGAATAATGTAATTAGCATGAAAATATTTGAATCAGAAGCAGGAGAGAACACTCAATGTCCCTCCTATCATTCTGGTAATTTCTGGCTTGGAACTCTTCTTATGATGGAGAATACCATAGAAATTTCAAAAATAAGGCTTTCACTTCCAAAATCATTATTAGACTGCAAGGTAACTGTTTTCACACTTTTTCCAGATTAAAAAAAAAAATCTGATAGCAAAGTAAGTAGAAATTCGTTGTGATACCAAAAAAGCATGTCATAAACAGAGGCAAGCATATGTAAGTTACAATATAAATGTGTCAAACATCCATTATTTGAAGGCCATTTTAATATTGATCAAGTAGATTTACACAAAAAAGTTTATAAATAATATTATCTCAATCGTTTTTAGGAGAAGGCAATGGCACCCCACTCCAGTACTCTTGCCTGGAAAATCCCATGGATGGAGGAGCCTGGTGGGCTGCAGTCCATGGGGTCGCTAAGAATCGTACACGACTGAGCGACTTCACTTTCACTTTTCACTTTCATGCATTGGAGAAGGAAATGGCAACCCACTCCAGAGTTCTTGCCTGGAGAATCCCAGGGACGGGGGAGCCTGGTGGGCTGCCGTCTATGGGGTCGCACAGAGTCAGACATGACTGAAGCGACTTAGCAGCAGCAGCAGCAGCAATCATTTTTAAATAACAAGAAATAGTAACTGAATCTGGTTTTATTACCTCAAGATTAAATCTCACATTCCTCTTTTTCTGTTTCATTTTTAAAATGAATATTTATTGTACACTCACTATGTGCAATTTTTCACTAATAATTTTTGCCTTTGCAAATGTATCCAGTTGTATTAAATTGGAAGTTGGCAAAGTTCTGTAAAGGATCTGATAGTTATTATTCTAAGCCCATGATTCACAAGCCCCTGTCACAGCTACTCAACTTTGTTGTCACTCTTATGCAAGATGAGTAAATATGGTTGTATTCCAATATAACTTTATTTATATAAACAGGCAAAGAGCTAGATTTGACCTACCAGATGTAGATTGTGAAATATGCATTCAATCAAAAACTAGGCCCCGGCAGTTGATTATCACACAAAATTATAAAGAGATACCTAATTTTTTCACCTGTCAAGACCCTCTGTCTCACTGATGCAGGCACAGATCAGATATAAACATAGAGCATTTACTTAATAAGTATTATACTTATTAAGTATTATACTTAATATACTTATTATGAATATATATATGTATATATACATTATACTTAATAAGTATTATAAGGAAAATCTTATTCAAAAGCAATGCTCAAGTTGACCTATTGGCAATGTACTCCACATACTGAACAATTATTGATCTGTATTTCGTGAACATTGTTAACTCAGTAAATGTCTCTCAGGAAGCTGCATATAGCCCCAGATTGCCCATAAACCACGAGCATTACCTGTCCCAATTTCCGTAACAGTTGTGGTGATATAAAATGACATGAAGAGTCCAGAACGGTAGAGTTGGAAGACTTTTGTATTTATAATTTGAGAAACACAACCATTTTTCAACTGAAAAAGAAGAGAAAGTATAATGAAAAGTTTAGGGATTTAAAAGTCTCTAAAAAAATATGGAGTTTCAGCACAGATATATAACTCCCTCAATTGCTCCATGGCTCCATCTCACAAACTTGGTGAAATGACCGAGAATTGTAAAACAAGGAGGAGGAGATTGGAGGGGAGTTTCATCAGCAATGAAAACAAAGTGGAAGTAATGCATATTTTACAGATTTCAGGGATATTCTCCTGGAGACACTGATGGGAACAAATTTAAGAATGAAAAATGGAACCGAATAATATTTTAGGATTGAGAAATTAAAATCTCCTTAATACTTGAGAAGTATTAAGAACAGATGGAGTAGAAGCACTCTTCAAATATGTGACGCCAAAACACTTCAAGGTAAGTTGTTCATATAAAAAAGAAAAAATCTGGTGTATGTATACAATGAAATATTACTCAGCCACAAAAGAGAAAGAAATAATGCTATATTCAGCAACATGGATGGACCAGGAGATTATCATACTAAGTGACAAAAGTTAGAAAAAAGATGAATATATGATTTCATTTATATGTGGAATCTAAAAAAAAGGATACAAATGAACTTATTTATGAAACAGAAACAGACTCACAGACATAGAAAACAAACTTGTGATTATTAAAGGGGAAGAGGGGAGGGATAAATTAGAGGTTTGGGATTACAATATACAAAATACTTATACACAGATAGTTAACCAACAAGGACCTTCTGCATAGTGTAGGGAGCTATACTCAGTATGTTGTAATAACCTATAAGGGAAAAGACTGTACAAGAAGAATACAAAAGAAGTAATACATGTATGTATATATATGTGTGCAAGTGAATCACTTTGCTGTACATATGAAATTAACATGACATGGTAAATCAACTATATTTCAATAAAGATTTTTAAAATTGCTACCAGTGTAAAATGAAATGAAAGAAAAATCTGTAGATAATCTTTCAGCAATGATATGAGTAATTAGAGAGATATAGATTTAATTCTATTTTAAAATATAGTGTTTATTAATTTCAAATGTAAAACATTAGAGGGATATAGCAATTCATTGATCCTCAGAACCATGATATGAACAAGTCACTATTATCATCTCCTTTATATGGATAAATGAAAGAAGCCCAGGTTGTCTATATAATCTGCCCAAGGTCACACAGTTGGGAGGTGGTGGAGTTAACTAGGCATTTTGATTCCAGAATATGTGGTGCTCTGAACTATTAGCTATAAAATCAAAAACAAAAAAGGTCAAGTTTGTCTGTTTAAAATAGAATTAAAAAGAAATAATAAAAAGTAATCAGAAGAACCTTAATTGCTTTGAAATTAAGAGGAAAAATTTTTCAGTCATCCCTGAGTCAAAGAGACCACGTGAAGTAAATCAGTAATAATCTAGATGTTGCCATTGTCAAGGGACAAATACTTTACATCAAAATCTTTGCTGTTATGTTGTGATTAAGTGAAAATGTATAAACACTGAATGTGTTTTTTTTTTTTAACAAGAAGCAACTAACATTTTTTGAACTAATAAAATAAACTAAAATTTTAAGGAAAAAATTAACATGAAAATGAAAATAAATTATGCAGAAATAGAAAGTAATATTAGGAAAAAAGTGAAAGCAGAAGTAAAAGACTGACAAAATAGATGAACATTTTTATGAGATGATTTAGGAGGGCAAAATTGTACAAGAGGCAGATACACAGATGAAAATCCATCTGGAAGAAAAGAAAATTATTTTAAAACTTAATAAAAATTATATGCTGATTAGATAAATTTTTAAAATTGTATAATAGATAGCTACATGTACAATACAATGGCAGGTAAGATCTTTTTCTAAGGCTGACAGCCCATAAACATTAGGAGCTCTGGTATTTCAAAAATACCACAAAGTCAATATTTAAATAAAAACTTGAAAAAATTTTGCTTAGAGACTAGAGGGTACTTTTTTTTTGGCTGCATTGGATCTTTCTTGTGGCACGGAGGTTCTTTGTTGCTGTGTGCAGGCTTTTTCTAGTTCTGGCAAGAGGGTTAGAGGGCAACATAAAACAAGAAAGTTTCCATTTCACAGCAACAGGAAAAACAGGTCTAATTAAGAGTTCTCAAACAAGAAGTCCAAACTGATAACAAAAATATGAAAATATGCTCTAACTCATGGGTTATTGCTGTTGTTGATTAGTATCTGAGTCATATCTGACTCTCTTGTCTATAGCCCACCAGGCTCCTCTGTCCACAGGATTTTCCAGGCAAGAATGCTGGAGTGGGTTGCCATTTCCTTCTTTAGGGATCTTCCTGCCCAGGGATGGACCCCACATCTCCTGAATTAGCAGGTTGGTTCTTAACCACTAAGCCACCAGGGAAACCCAAAACTCACTAGTAATGCAGGTTAAAACAAACTAAATTTTTGTCTACCAAAATGGTAAAACATTTTAAATTCGTATATTGCTGGCAGTAATATTTTTTAAAAATTAAATCTATATATGATTATATCTATCCATCTATCTATTCATCTAATTTGACTCAGGAAGTCTGCTCCAAGACATCTATTTCAAATAAATAAAACTTCTCATACATAAAACTGGTTTTAGCAGATTATTTATTGTTGCATTTTTCACACTGGGGAAAAATAAAACACTAGCTGAATGAAACCCCATCACTTGGGTAAAATGGCTGACAAAATTATATTATAACCACACCATAGAATAATGTTCTCTGATGTGAAAGAATTCCATTCAGTCTTTTTAAGTCTGCAATCCCTATCTAAAATATAGGTTTCTGTCTGTATTAACCAAATATCGATATTAACCAAACAGCCTTTAGGTAATTTTATGTTGACCAAATTCAGTGAGATTAGGACAATCAGAATTAAAATACAAACTGTATGGTGTAAACACATTTCACTTTTGAAGTCTAAAGGTGATCCTCAAAGAGATGGCCAGGATTATTAATGTTATGATGCTATAGACTGAAAAAGCAAATGGTGGCTTCAGAAGTGAACTTCAAATTTAAGGTAATAAAATAGATACTCTGAATTGCAGCTATTTGCAAGTGAACTTTTTTCAAAAAGACAATTCTAGGTGGCATGATGAGTGCCATCAGGGATTCATTTATGTAAAGGATAGATTATGGTACTTCAAAGGAAGATCAGAGAGGTCACCTAAACAGTATAAACAAAAAAGGCAATAAGATCTTTCAAATTCTAAAACTTCTGTGAATATATAGGTGAAGAGCAATGAACTTGGCCGAGAATGAATTATACCTTGAATTTTCTTCTCATTCTTCACCTCACCTATGTATAACTTCAATTATCCACATCAGGAAAATAGTGTTGTTCAGTCTGTTTTATAAATGGAATCAAAGAAAGAATAATATTGAAAATGAGCAAGAATTCATTTTTTTGGAGTAAAGATCATGATCTGTACCTGTGCAACAAACTGTTCACATATTTCATTCTTGTCTTTCTCACAAGCCCCAGAGGAAAAAAATTCCCTGCACACCTGGATGTGGACTTTCCCATGTACAGGTTGGCCAAAGGTATACCTAGGAGGAGAAGATATACTGGTAATATGAACAATACCATGGTCATATTTCAGGGTCTTTTATTCATAAGTTATACTTGAAATCTCTAAATTATGTATACCCAACAATCAAATTCAATTAGGAAGCTCATCTATTTGCACTCTCTTCTCCACTGAATTTAAATTAGACAGATTCAGTTTTTTTTTTTTTATCAAATTTAAAGTAATGTAAAATTCAAAATCTCAGTGACTTGGACTTAATGATCAAATTGAGTTTCAAAAGTTACATTTTAATCTGATAAAAATATTTTAAAAATTGCTTGCAACACTTGCTTTCTCTAGCACAAAAGATATATATATATATAAATAAATTACTCAGGATCATGAGTACTTTTTGATTAACATTTTAAATAACACTTCTCATTTCTTACTCAATAAATATAAAAGGATTGGCATATACTGGATATGCTTCTACCAAAAATATAATGTCTTTTGGGGTGCGTGTGTGCTTAGTCGCTCAGTCGTGTCTGACTCTTTGTGACACCAGGGACTTCAGCCTGCCAGGCTCCTTTGTCCATGGGAATTCTCCAGGCAGGAATCTCCAGGAGTGGGTTGCCATGCCCTCCTCCATGGGATCTTCCCAATCCAGAGATTGAACCCAGGTCTCCCGCACTGCAGGTGGGTTCTTTACTGTCTGAGCCACTAGGAAAGTCTGTGTTTTGGGGTGGGATTAAATAAATATTTCATTTTCTCCCCAAACACACAAAAGACTATAATACAAGGTTTTTAAAGATTCAAAGGCAAATGCATTAATTGTTTGAGCTTTTGGCTTATTTAAGGATCTCTTCTACTAGCATTTAGAAAAACAAATCTAAAATTAGTATACAGTAAAACTGAATATTATTAAATGTATTGATTATAATATTTTTTCTAATAGTTGGACATTGATGTTTACATATATCATTTATTTTTTCCAATGATTCTGAGATGTAAGTATGTTATCTCATTTTATGGATTAGTAAATTGACTTTGAGTATCTCTCTTTTCCACATTGTAACTGATGGAATTAAAATTCAAACTTTGACATTCCTCAGGCCACAATCCATGTTTTTTCTCTTCCACTAATCTATTTAAAAATTCTTAATGCTTCTGATATTTTGACTCAATCCAACTCACTATAACATGTCAACTCTATCAATTACAAGTAAAATAGAGTCAAGACTCTAATCAGGTCACAAATGTTATACCCAAGCATATCTTATTTATGTCTTCTTATTGTCTTTTATTTATCAAATAAAACTCATCACATTATCACCTACAAGTTGACATATACCCACAAGATATGTGGGTTTTAAGTTTTCATACAGGTCAGAATAAACATTCTCCTTTTATAATCTGAAAAGTTTTTGGCAAATACTAATGCGGTTTATTAAAATACTTTTGCCTGTAGGCTATTTTCTTCCTTCTTAAAAGCTTAATTCATCTCTGAGGTGGTTTGCTAAAATAATCTAATTTGTTGTTGTTTCCTCTGGCTGTTCCAAGCTAAGTCCCAGGGAATGGTTAAGAAACAGCGATGCAGTATTGTGCAATCTAATCAACGCAGTCACTGATGTTATTTTCTGGACACACTGATTCATTCATCATGTTCTCTTAGCCTGCACAGAAATAACCATGGAGCAGGCAGAGCTCTGCTCTCAACTCTCTAGTCCTGTTGCAAGATTTGATTATTGCTGATACTGACACACTGTTTAATGTCAGATCTGAGTATAATATAACATTAAGGAAGTTTTAATAAATCCTAATTCCATATCAGCATTTCAATAAATCCCAACTCCTTATCAATCAATCAATAAATCCCAATTCCATATCAACATTTAGCTTTTAGAAAGTCTTTGGAAGGTGATACTTGATAAATATTTTGACTAACCCGATAAAGTGCATTGTAGTTTTTCAACATACCATTCAGCAGATAAATTATAGATGTTAATCCCACTGACAAGTTTAGTTTTCTGTAGGATTTTTCTAGTGAAATCAGTTTAGGATCCTTATATTGATTATCCCTTTATGTTTAATGCAGATAAGCTATAATCTCTCATACATTACATTTACAAAACTTTGGCACATGATCAGCTATTCTTCACTGATACTAAGAAAAATATTTATGATTGTTTTTCTAGAGTCCAAAGAACATTTTTTTTTTAAAGGCTAGAAACTGTTTCTAAGATTCTTTATGGTATCCTCAGCAAAATCCCCATGTTTCTACCAGGCTGCCCTTTACCAATGTATCTTTAATATACTACTGAAAATATTCAAAGGCAAGTAATTTTCATGTCATTAGTTAAATAAACAATGTTTAACAAATAGGGCAAATATTAACATTTTCAGTTGTTTATATAAAGTACAATAGAGGTCTTGGTTAGGAAAGAAACTGAACTTAGATAGCCTAGGTCTAAATTGTAGTTTTGCCATCAAAAAACCCCATTAATGTTGATAAGTTATTTCAATTCTCTGTCTCATTATCTTTCTTTATAAAATCGAGTTGATAATAGCTCCTTTCTCACAGTGACATGGTGAGAAAGTTAACAAATGTAATGCTTAGCTCATTCATTTGTATTCAATAAATATTAGCTCTTGTTTTTTTTTTACTATAATTAGAAATTTGAGGAAAGGCATTGCAGCTTTAAAAAAGATAAAAGACATTAGAAATGATCCCCTCAAAAGAAAATAACAATTTCTCAAATCACATAGGAATTCCTTTTTTACATCAAGTGGATTCAAATTAGTTAAAATTAAATTGATAAAATGCCTTTTTCTCCACTATGACATTTTCAATATTTCTTTCTTTTCTTTTTCTTTTTTTGCTGAAAACATCCACTGATGGTGAAGATTCAATGAGGCAGGTGCTTTAGACAAGCTGTTGGACCCATCCTTGGGCACAACATACTTAGTGATCAACATGGCAGTCAAAAGTCTAAAAGAATGTTACACACTTGTCATAGTAATGTTACACTTTTGTTGTAGTAAATCCAATTCTGGAAATTTTTCTTAAGTAAATAAGTTTTAATTAAAATGCTACATTTTATACACAAAGACATTACTATAACTTTATTTGTCACTGGGAAAACAAAATCAAACAGGCTGAGTGTCATATAATAAAAGAGTGGTTAGATAAATTTGATATAGCCACATTGAGATATGTTTATGCAGTGAGGAATTGGAATACATGGAAAGACTGGCATTATATAAAGACAGGTTTTCTTAACTGGAGTGGGTAAAAAAGCATAATTGTTGAAAGTACTCATAAAAGACCAGAGAAAAATAAAGTGTTAATGGCAGTTAATGTAATTAATTTTAGGTAATTTTGCACATTTTTCAATGTTTTTCAAATATTCTACAGTGACAATCCATTACTTCTTTAATAATTTTAATATAAGCAGATACATAAGTTCACATGGTTGACCTCATTTTTTGTTTCCTCTAAGCCTTGTATTGACAGGTGGAGTTAAACCTCTTGAATACTTACTTAGCACATGTGCTGACTTGGAATTCATCATCTGAAATAGTTATTGTTTGTGGTGCACTGACTTTAACTTCAAACTTGGGCAACACTGGAAACAAAGAGAAATATAATGTTACTTCAGCTCTCACACACTGCTGAGCAAAAATGATTACAACCATGTAAATGTGTTTCCACACTTGACATTTTTCTATGTATGTTTCTGTATAGATCACGGTTCAACTTCTCCAAATTCCATCAGTGCGTGATGGTGTTTCATTAATTAATCACTCCCCTTTCCTTTCTCTGCCCTGTTCTTGGAGCTTCACATTTTGTTTGCTGTAGTCCTTTAGATCCTTTCTAGACGGTTATCTGGATTCTAAAAAAAATGGGATATTTCCTCAGGAGAAAACGAAGGGATCAGAATAAGGATACAGGCAATGAATGATGAGCAAGAAAGCAGAGACAGCAAAACATAGAAGGCCAAGAAAGGAAAATGACAGAAAACCAAATCAAACTTCTGTAATTTGTCTAATTCTAACATAGAAGTTATTTTGTTTAACAGTTCTTTGGACACCTCAATTATATAAGACAACAATCATAATTAGCAATCGATTACCATTTCTATTAACAGTAAATTGGTGTGTCAATGTCTTTCCTGATTTTTCTTTCACGACAATAGAGTAATCTCCAAACACTGGTTCTAAAATCAATTGAAATGAGAGTTCGGTAATATTTTGAGAAGAGGTCACATTTTGCCATTGAAAAATCCTATTGTCTTGAGGATCCTAGAAAATAAAGAAGAAATAAAAGCAGAGGATGTATGAGAGTATTATCCTTTTCTTTTTAATTTGTGATCCTTTATGTAGTTGGGGCTTCCCTGGTGGCTCAGAGGGTAAAGAATCTGCCTGCAGTGTGGGAGACCTGAGTTTGATCCTTGGGTTGGGAAGATCCCCTGGAGGAGGGCATGGCAACCCACTCCAGCATTCTTGCCTGGAGAATCCCATGGACAGAGGAGCCTGCCGGGCTGAAATCCATGAGGTCACAAAGAGTCAGACATGACTGAACGACTAAGCACAACACAGCAAGGTGATACTAGTAGTAAAGAATCTGCCTGCCAATACAGGAGATGCAGAAGACATGGGTTTGATCCCTGGGGCAGGAAGATCCCCTGGAATAGGAATTGGCAACTTGCTCCAGTATTCTGGTCTGGAATATTACACTGATGGAAGAGCCTGGTGAGCTACAGTCTATGAGGATACAAAGGGTCAGACATGACCAAGTGACCGAACACATGTAGTTCAGGGAAGTAAAGAAAGTTCTATCATTTTATTGCACTCGTATCTCAAATTGTGAGAACAATTACACACTGTTAAATGGAAGTCCCACAATAAGAAAGCATCCTTCAAGCCACTCTTCCTCCATCATTTGCTTTTAGCAGCTTATGTGAGCCTGCTTCAATAAATGTATTGATATTATCCAGCCATAATTAAAGAAATCTGGATAAAAAGATCTCTACAAAGGCACAGAAACATTACTCACTGCTCTTTTTTTTGTTTGTTTTGCTTTCCTCCATAGTAAAATCTAGAAAGTTAAATTAATTTTGTAGACTTCTGTTCAGTAAGGACTACTCATGTGATTGAGTGTTGGCTGATGACACATAAATAGAAGTCACTGGGTAGAGAAGAATCAAACTAGATGCCACTGAAACTAAAGCAAGATATTGAGGATGACATAGAGGTTAAATAGAAGTCTATTCAGCAGCTTCAGCTGCATGCAACAAATTGTGGGAAATTCTCTTTCATTTTTATTCTATTATAGATATTTTCTAATTCTCCTTGCTATGGCTTCTTAGATACACCCATCATTTAAAAGTGGACATTTAATTTTCAAATACATAGGATTTGAAAAGTATTTTTGATATTAATTTCTCATTTAAATGCTTTCTTCTCTGCAAACACCTCTGTCTTTTATCAGTCTTCCAACTTTATTGAGGCTTTCAATGGCTAAGTCAAAGATCTCTCTTGGTAAGTGTCACATTGCACTCGAAAATATATGGGTTATTTTCAAATATCTTTTGATGTTGATTTCTAACATCATTCCACAGTGATAAGGAAACAGACTCTGTATGATTTCAATTCCTTTAGATCATGAAATTTTTGCACCTTGTTCTACATCCTTGGATATGTTTCAGTGTCTCCTAGTTTATAGTCTATGAGAACTTGAACAGAGTGTGTATCCTACTGTTGTGTCAAAACTGCATAAATCTTAACTATGTTGAGTTGGTTCATGGTGCTTTTCAGGTCTCCTATAACCTTCTACTTTTCTGTATATTCATTTTATTAATTTTGAGAGTTTGATATTGATACTCCAACTAAAAATCTTAATTTATCTTCTTAAAAAATAATTGCAGCATATAGTGAAACTATATGTAACTTTGTTCTGTATTTTCCAAGTCTCCTGTAAATGTGTTATCATACTTTTAAATTTTTAAGTAAAAAAAAAGAAAGAAAAAAAAAGAGTAAATAGAAGAAGCCTTAGTAACATTGTGCTATTACTGCCCTAACCTTGAACCTACTACACTCGGGTGTAGTAGTTTCTGAAAACAATAAATCTTTTACTCATCTAGAGTGATGTTACTTAAGTTTTCTGTTGCTTTCCATGGAACACAACATTATCTGCATGAAATGTTTAAATGTGGAGATAATATTATTTACAGGTTACTAGTAATGCAGAAAACATGAAAATGGCCAACCTTATATTTATTTATCCCACTAGAAGGACAAGTTTTGACCCATATAACAAAGTCAAAATCATTTAAATTATAGACTATATTTATATACATGATCATTAATGATGAACTAGATCTCAATGTATTAACCTTTAGAACTAATTAGTCATGGAACCTATTATATGTAAGGATTAAAATACATACTGTTGTTGTTGATTGATACATACATGGAGTTGATTGATACAAGCTATTTACTGACAGGCATGCAATTTCAATTAAATTTGAAAGCCACATTACACTACACTAGAGATTTGAACTGGTAGAAGGAGCTGCAAACTTTTATGAAAGTGGAGTCCATTTTATAATATCACCTTCTGTGTACTCCTACATTTTTAGGTGTTTATGATTTCTATTTTCTTAAAACAAAATGACTGTCTGAGGAGGCCTTACAAATAACTGTGAAAAGAAGAGAGCGAAAAGCAAAGGAGAAAAGGAAAGATATACCCATTTGAATGCAGAGTTCCAAAGAATAGCCAGGAGAGATAAGAAAGCCTTTCTCAGCGATCAGTGCAAGGAAATAGAGGAAAACAATAGAATGGGAAAGACTAGAGATCTCCTCAAGAAAATTAGAGATACCAAGGGAATATTTCATGTGAAGATGGGCTCAATAAAGGACAGGAATGGTAGGGATGTAACAGAAGCAGAAGATATTAAGAAGAGGTGGCAAGAATATTCAGAAGAACTGTACAAAAAAGATCTTCATGACTCAGATAATCACGATGGTGTGATCACTCACCTAGAGCCAGACATCCTGGAATGTGAAGTCAAGTGGGCCCTAGGAAGCATCACTATGAACAAAGCTAGTGGAGATGATGGAATTCCAGTTGAGCTATTTCAAATCTTGAAAGATGACACTGTGAAACTGCTGCACTCAGTATGCCAACAAATTTGGAAAACTCAGCAGTGGCCACAGGACTGGAAAAGGTCAGTTTTCATTGCAATCCCAAAGAAAGGCAATGCCAAAGAGTGTTCAAACTACTGCACAATTGCACTCATCTCACACGCTAGTAAATTAACGCTCAAAATTCTCCAAGCCAGGTTTCATCAATGTATGAACCGTGAACTTCCAGATGTTCAAGCTGATTTTAGAAAAGGCAGAAGAACCAGAGATCAAATTGCCAACACTCACTGGATCATCGAAAAAGCAAGAGAGTTCCAGAAAAACATCTATTTCTGCTTTATTGACTATGCCAAAGCCTTTGACTGTGTGAATCAAAATAAAGTGTGGAAAATTCTTCAAGAGACAGGAATACCAGACCACCTGACCTGCATCTTGAGAAATCTGTATACAGGTCAGGAAGAAACAGTTAGAACTGGACATGGAACAACAGGCTGGTTCCAAATAGGAAAAGGAGTACGTCAAGGCTGTATATTGTCACCCTGCTTATTTAACTTATATGCAGAATACATCATGAGAAACGCTTGGCTGGATGAAGCACAAGCTGGAATCAAGATTGTTAGGAGAAATATCAATAACCTGAGATATGCAGATGACACCACCCTTATGGAAGAAAGTGAAGAAGAACTAAACAGCGTCTTGGTGAAAGTGAAAGAGGAGAGTGAAAAAGTTGGCTTAAGCTCAACATTCAGAAAACAAACATCATGGCATCCAGTCCCATCAGTTCATGGCAAATAGATGGGGAAACAGTGGAAACAGTGGCTGACTTTATTTTTTGGGGCTCCAAAATCACTGCAGATGGTGACTGCAGCCATGAAATTAAGAGATGCTTACTCCTTGGAAGGAAAGTTATGACCAACCTAGGTAACATATTAAAAAGCAGAGACATTACTTTGCCAACAAAGGTCCGTCTAGTCAAGGCTATGGTTTTTCCAGTGGTCATGTATGGATGTGAGAGTTGGACTGTGAAGAAAGCTGAGCACAGTAGAATTGATGCTTTTGAACTGTGGTGTTGGAGAAGACTCTTGAGAGTCCCTTGGACTGCAAGGAGATTCACCCAGTCCATCCTAAAGGAGATCAGTCCTGGGTGTTCATTGGAAGGACTGATGCTGAAGCTGAAACTCCAATACTTTGTCCACCTTATGTGAAGAGCTGACTCATTTGAAAAGACCCTGATGCTGGGAAAGATTGAGGGCAGGAGGAGAAGGGGATGACAGTGGATGAGATGGTTGGATGGCATCACCAAATTGAAGGATATGGGTTTTGGTGGATTCTGGGAGTTGGTGATGGACAGGTAGGCCTGGCGTGCTGAGGTTCATGGGTCGCAAAGAGTCAGACACGACTGAGCGACTGAACTGAACTGAAAACAAAATGTGGCTAAATTAAAACTGAGAAGAGCCAGCAGCCAAAATCAAAAATTTGAAACATAAATCTCCCTTAGAAAGAGCCTGTGTGTGTTGTATGTTCATTTGCTTCAGTTGTGTCTGACTCTTGGTGACCCTATAGACTGTAGTCCTCCAGGCTTCTCTGTCCATGGGATTCCCCAGGCAAGAATACTGGAGTGGGTTGCAATGCCTTTCTCCAGGAGATCTTCCCAACCCAAGGATTGAACTGGTGTCTTTTTAGTCTCCTGCCTTGCAGGAGGATTCTTTACCCCTGAGCCACCAGGGAAGCCCCTATAAAGAGCCTAATCTTATATTTTTCCATGAAGATCCACCATTGCCCCATTTGGCCCACAGCAGACACTAAAAGTGGCAGCCCTTTCTTTGGTTCTTCACATGATGCCTTACACTGTGTATGCATGTACAAATTTCTCTTCCCCCATATTTCAGTTATCTTAATTTCTCACTGTGTGTAGTGAAAACTACACACATATCGCTATTTATCTAAACATTTAAAACGATGGATTTGAAAAAGATCTCTTACCTGAAGTGTGATCAAGGGATACTGAAAGAAGAAAGAAAAGAAAGAAAAATGCAAGTTAATATTAAAATAGTTCATTTTGGGGCCAGATATTGCATTATAAAGATTATCTGACTTAAATGTTGACTTAGTCCCCCCTGTTCCAGATGGCAAAGTTTCTAGAGCCAAAGATGCCAGGAAAACTCTGAATTTGAAACAGACTCAAACATTTCTCTGGGAAGTGAAAGCAAGTTCTATGTAAGTCACTTATTCTAATAGGATGAAAAGACCTAGAGAAGTAAAAATCAATTCACTGTATTGGAAAGTTTTTTTGTTTATTATAGAGGTTTATCTTTGAAATTATACTTATATGTATCTCCATAATTATGGAAAATTTCCCAATGATACCTTATAGAGCAATGGAGTAATTTGTTTAGATTTCATTGTGTGTTTGAAATGACTGGACTCACCACATCGTTGATAGGAAGGAACTTAGTATCCAGTGTCACGATGCGAAGTTTAACTAATAGAGGAAAAGGGGACAATAATATTTTCTTATTATTTATTAATCATTAATTTTCTCATAGCTATTGATAAGAATTACTATTCTTGTTATTTTCTCTCCCAGATATGATTGCTTATAAATAGACAGTGAAATTAATTGCCTTGCTTTCATAGAACACTGCACTTCCTTCTCCTCTAGCTCTGATTTAACCCTTTGAGATTTGGGTTCCTTTTGGAAAGATTTTTTATTGCACATTTATAATTCCTCTGTTGATCATGACCTGTGTTACCGAGGCTGGCACAAGCTGCTGCCACCACCAGAAACTTTTTACCGTAACAGCCCATAGGGAAGTCTCAAAACTTGGTGGCAGAATTAATCATAGAAGGAAAAATGTGAAATATGTATGGTAAGAGTTACACGTGGACTTCCTATGTGGTACTAGTGGTCAAAAAGCTGCCAACCAATGCAGGAGACACTAGAGACTTGGGTTTGATCCCTGGATCAGGAAGAGCCCCTGGAGGAGAAATGGCAACCCACTCCAGTATTCTTGCCTGGGAAATCCCATGGACAGAGCAGCCTGGTGGGCTACAGTCCATGGGGTTGCAAAGTGTCAGACACAACTGCCCACATGCACACACATACAGACACACGCACATGAGTTATGCATAATTTTTATGGAAAAATATAACGTTGGCAAATATTGATTTTAGCAGAATTCCAGAAAAGCCATGTTAGCTATTTTTGCACCTATAACTGTCATCATAGTATTTTAATACATCCAGAAGAGAAAATATAATGTAGCAAAACAAAAAAACTCACTATAAGATAAATTCTGTTTTAGTTCTTTTACTTTTTTTTTAGTAAGTCATCTTTGTTCTCAGATGTTCAGTCATATCCAACTCTTTGCAACCCCATGGACTGTAGCCTGCTAGGCTCATAGAACAAAGTGTGTGGATGCTCTTATCTAGCTTCTAATTTTATAAATGAGAAAACCAAAGATCTCAAAGACCAGAACTGACTTGGCAGAAGTTGATGATTTATTCTCAGAGCCAAGACAAAAATCATATCCTTCTGAATCTTAGTTTTGTGTTCTTTCTGCTTTCTTCTACTTACAACAATAATGAAGAAGGGCTCTGCCTAAGTTATCAGATTTATGATTCCTTTTTCTGGTATGAGTAATAATGATGATGATAATAAATGCCATTTAAAAATTACTTACCGTGTGCCAGGGACTATTTTGGGCTTCCCAGGTGGCACTAGTGGTAAAGAATCCACCTGCCAGTGCAGGAGGCATAAGAGATGGAAGTTTGATCTCTGGGTCTGGAAGATTCCCCAGAGGAGGGCATGGAGCCCACTCCAGTATTCTTGCCTGGAGAATCCCATGGACGGAGGAGCCTGGTGGGCTACAGTCCAGAGCGTCGCACAAAGTGGGACCTGACTGAAGCAACTTAGCAAGCACACACAGAGAGAGACTATTTTACATTGACTATCTTATTCTCGCAGTAAAAATAAGATACTTTTACTATTTCCATTCTATGGATGAAAATAATTGAGTCAAAATAGAGATTTAGTTAGTTTTTCCAGCTGCTAAACTATGAAGTAACACAACCCTAGCTTGCAGCCATTGTATTATGCAAGCCTGTCATGAGAATTTGTAAACAGTGAGATAGACACAAAACTGTAAGAAACAAAACACTCAATAATTGAAACTGAAGGGTACTGTTTCATAACTGACCTAGACAACTGGTCAAAATTCTAGAAATTCTTGATCTGAAGAGTTAAGACCAAATTAGAACTTGGATTTAAATTTAATAATGTGTTTGGATTGCTTAAAATTAGAAGAAAGAGTTTCTGAAATCAACAATAAAAAGGAAACATAAATATTGACTTACCATTCTCTCCAGATTTATAGATGGGTTTATCTGTCTGCACAAAGGTCACTGTCTCTTCTGAAGACAGTGCTACAGATCTCCTCTCAAAGATTTTAAGAGTATCTCCCTTAACCAACAGAGTCACAAAAGCCATCTGTTCAGAAGACTTGTGGGAAACCTATTTAACATAAAGAGCAGAAAATGGGAAAATCATTCTTAGACATTTAGATGGTAAGGAATGCCTTAATTTGCTTCTGAGGCTGAGAGAGGCTTGTGAATCCATTATGTCTTAATGGGAGATTTATTGATCACTTTTTCCAATTTCTTTATTCAGCCTGAGGACAGTTTCCAGAAAAGTTATTCCTCTGTTTTCTTATCTATTGTTTTCTATGTTCCCGAGTTTCAATCTCTCATTCCTTAACCTAATTCCCTATCCTCATTTTTAAACAGTTCTCTATCTAAAAGCAGTTGTTTAAAGTTGTGTCTGACTCTTTTGCAACCCTATGGACTGTAGCCCACCAGGCTCCTTTGTCCGTGGGATTTCCCAGACAAAATTACTGGAGTGGGTTACCGTTTCCTTCTCCAAGGGATCTTCCTGACCCAGGGATCGAGCCCATGTTTCCTATATTGGCAGGCAGATTCTTTACTGCTGAACCACCTGGGAAACCCATCAGAAAACAGTTATATTGTCTTATTACCATTCCCTGCAAGAGAAAAGCTCAGTACTTCACAAGTTTTATTGTATATATAACTTGTTTTCTTATTTGCCTTTCAAAATTCTCCAATTTTCCTTCTCAGATTCCACAACTTATCCAATCAAGTTTTGTTATTTCTCTAAAACTAATTTTTTAAGATTTATTTATTTTTTATTGAAGGATAATTGCTTTACATAATTTTGCTGTTTTCAGTCAAACCTCAACATGAATCAGCCATAGGTATACATGTATCTCCCTCCCATCTCCCTCTCCATCCCACCCCTCTAGGTTGATACAGACCCCTGTTTGAGTTTCCTGAGCCAGACAGCAAATTTCCGTTGGCTATCTATTTTACATATGGTAATGTAAGTTTCCATGTTATTCTTTCCATACATCTCATCCTCTCCCCCCATCCCCACATCCTTTCTAACACATATATATGGAATCTAGAAAAATGGTACTGAAGAATTTATTTACAGGGCAGCAATGGAGAAATAGACATAAAACTCATTTTTTAGTAGTAATTCCATCTTCCCATCTGAAGTTCTGAAAAGTCAAATTTTGCACCTCACCTCAAAATTTGCACAAGCATAGAAGTTATCCTCTTCCACAGTCTGGTCAAAAATAGTGCTATTGGATCCATCATATTCTAAGACAACACTCAAGGACACAGATTCATTCAGGTTTAAAAGGTGGAGACAAGCTTGTTCTGTAGAATGACTTTGCATCACAGAGGGGACCCATAGGATATATTGCCTATGCAAACAAAGTAATCAACACTCTAAACAAGGGTAAGAGAAATGCAGAACATGCATAAAGCAATTTTAGCTTATTGACATATTTCTGAAACACACACACTTTTCATGATATTACAATAAACTTGAGTATGCAGAAAGCTATCAAGAAAAAAAATTAAGTCATTTCCCTTCATACTCCTGTTTAAGATTTACAGGATAAATCAGTACTCTGTCTCAGAAACTGAAATGGTAAAATACAATTGAATTTTAACACAGCATATTTCATAAGATCACTTTTCCAGTACTTTCATAAGAATAGCAATATAATATTCCTTACGGGTTCAAAGCCTCAGAAACAGTAAATTGAAGCAAAAAGGTACTCATAAAAATGATGGGCACCATTTTACCCCAGTGCCTGAACAATTAAGACTTCAAGATAGTCTCCTCTTTCTCTCTGTCTTTATTAGAAGTCAGCTGTCTCAACTCTTTCCTTTCTTTTCTTCCTTCTACTCTGCATCTCTCTGTATACTGTTGCTTTTATATAGTCACACATGAAGGATCAATTGCTTTTTGGAGCAAATATAATGGGACTCTCCAATCACATTTAGATCTCCTCTCCCATTACTTTTCCGGGGAGTGGGGGGTGTCACTTTACCTACAACTTCCTTCTTAAATTCACCAGATGCTGATCTGTTTTTGCAATCAGCAGTATGAGTTGGACAGGAAGAAAGAGGAAAACAAAGAAAGCACTTGTGTGACACTTAGGATTCTATTAATTTAGTTCCTCACTCCCAGGGCTCACCACAGTATCAAAAGCATTAACCCACAGGAATCAGCACTTGGAAGAAAATACCTGTCCAAACAGCTATTAATCGTTTCAAATCCCCAAAGGTAAATATTCCAGGCTTCTGAGAGAAGAAACATTATCTGATATTGCCAAAATCCAGATGCAAATAAATATCTCAACATAGGCTCATTTTACAGATAATTGAAACTCATTTTTCTATAATTTCATGATATGGAATACAACATTTAAAATGTTGATATATGTGCAACATTTACTATAATTTTCTGTTGTTGCTGACTTTTTTTTTTTTTTGCCACATCGTGGCATGAGGGAACTTAGCACTCCCACCAGAGATGGAACTCACCCCACTTGCATTGGAAGCATGGAGTCTTAGCCACTGGACCATCAGAGGAGTTCCTACTATAATTTGCTTAGGTTTTTATAATGGTCAATATCCTTTCCTACCCTAAATAGGAAAACAATGCAAGAGAACGTGACAAATATGTGTGAGTGTATACACACATACCGGGCTTCCCAGGTGATGCTAGTGGTAAAGAGCCTGCCTGTCAATGTAGGAGATATAAGAGAGGTATGTTTGATACATGGGTGGTAAAGATCTCCTGGAGGAGGGCAAGGCAACCCACTCCAGTATTCCAGCCTGGAGAATCCCATGGATAGAGGAATCTGGTGGGTTACAGTCCATAGAGTCGCAAAGAGTCAGACATGCATGACTGAAGTGACTTGGCATGCATGCACAGGCGTACACACATACTAGTCACTTCTTGACCAAAAAAAAAAAAAAAAGCTTTACCATCATTATTGCAAAATATTTCTACAAGGAACATGAGTCATACCAGAGAAACTGGTGACCTCTTACCCTCAGTGTGTTAATTCTCCTATTTGTCTTTTTTTTTTTTTTTTTTTTTATTATTAGTTGGAGGCTTGTTGTTGTTAACATCCTTTCCATGTCAAGTGTTGATGGAGTTAATGCATCTGGCTTGAAGAATGATACATTGGGTAATGAAAGACTGAAATTGATTTCAGTCTTTTAGAAATAGATCTACAATACTGCAAGAGCAAACACAAAGGCAAGAACAACAAAACCAACTATAATCCATGAGGAGGTGGAATGGGGCTCTGAGGCCAGGGAAGGTCATAACAGGATCCTCAGCTGACCACATTTCCAATTTCAGCACAGCACCGTGTGCTTGAAAACTCAGATCGTGTTCTCTCAGTAGAATTGCAGCATTTCTCGACTCCCCATTTCAATTTAAGACTTTTCTTTTCAGTCTGCCTTTTCTCTATCCCTGCTTAAGACACCAACTCTTTTAAAATCTCTGCTACAGGGCTAATCAACTTTTATTCGGTCCTGCCAGTTTTAATATTTAATTTCTTTCCACTGGACTCTCAAACTGTTAGTCTCTGTGTTTGGCCAATACCCTTTCCTCTGATAGCCCCTTGGGCTTATTATTAGAACCACTCTCTGCACTCTGTTTCTCCTACTCACAAATCACTAGTTTCCAAAACAAGTGAAGCTCAACTCATCAGTGTTCAAGTTAAACAGAACCACAAGGCAGACTGTTTATAAGTCAAAGCAACTAATTCTTTATTCCCAAGGCTGGTGAATCTAAAATCATGAAACTTCTCTAAAATATTTGTGTTTTTCCAAATGTGAAAATTTTATGCCGAGTAAATAACTCTATTCATTTTAACTTTAATCAAGGCTAGTTATTGATAACAAACATATGTTTTGCACAGTTCTTTTAAATCACCTTGGAAACTAGACTTTTTTTAAATAATATCTCTTTCCCCAAACATGACTTTATCTGATTAACATATCCCCAAATAAATTTATCTGATTTACATGGTTAATGGGCCCTTATCCCAGAAAATTTAGATATGAATCCAACATCTATTGCATACTTGCTATGTATCAGCAAGGCAATAGTGAGGTTCTAGAGATAACAGGATGAGTAAGACACAGCTCTTTAAAGGAGTTTACTTCTAGTAGAGAAGGGAAGAAAGGAAAAGAGAAAAGAAGGAGGGAGGATGGGAGAGGGCAGGGAAAAAGGAAGTGAGAATGAAGGAAGTGAGGATCTGTTGAAGAGCGGGGATATTATAATTTCTTAATAATTAACAGAGTGCTAGGCACTGATATTGATAGTATCTCATTTAATTCTCAAAAATACAATTTCAGGTTCATTATTTATTCTTATTTTACAGATAAGAAAAATACAGTATCAGAAAAAAACACATATTTTCATAGGGTCACCCAGAGAGTAAGTGATTGGGAAGAATTTCTTTTAATAATCAAATTAAGTGAGATCAAGCAATGTTTATGTATAAAAATATGAAAGGACATGGATTAATGTACTATGCTCTAAATTCTCTTTATGTTTCTGTTGAATAAAGGGATATATGATGGATATTATATCATCATCATGTGACAGACTCAGTGTTATTTAGGTCATTGTTGTTCACTGCTATGGAACTATCTCCAGGCTCTTGTTTATTCTGTATGTGCTTACTGAGTATCTACTATTTGCTAGAAATATGGTAGATGGTGGGAATTATGAGGTGAATGCAAATTTTTATAGTTATTCTATTAGGAAAGGTGGAGGTTAAAGAACTAATTGTACAATTAATTATTTCATTACAACCATGGTAAATGTTACAGAAGAGAAGGAACTATAGGGTGCCAAGGAAATGTGTGCTGGTTGGTTACAGGTGGGGTGAGACTTAGTATTGAACCTGGCCTTGATGATAAACAGATGAATAAGACTATTTCTTTTCCTAGAATAGATCACTGTCCACTCAGCACAATATTTAAACATAAATTGCAATGCCATGTGATACAAAGACTATCCTATATTGAAACTATGAGCAATGCTCAGTGGAATCACATTAAAATGACAAATAGGAAGTTGAAAAGAATTTGATTAGGAAGTTTTGAATTGGGACTATTAACATGATTATGAATTTTCTAGGTAGCATAGAAACTGAAGTAATAGCTCAGGAAAAAAAACTATGAAATTATAATCAAACATTGTGTGTGTTTTAAAAATAATAGTAAGTTCTGTTTTGTTGAAGAAAAGATAGTGTATGAAATGACATTCAACAAGCCTATTGAAAACACTGTGATTGACTTGTAAAAAGTTGTTTTCTTATGCTAAGGAGTCTGAATGTTAGTTTGAAGAGTGGTGGACATAACGACTCTGTACTCCATGAAAAACATATAGGAATGAGAGTAAAATAGTGGAAAGAGAATCATATATGTTATCAACACTATGCTTGATATTTACTGTCAGAGGCAGAAAGAAAGAGCTACAAAGAAATTTAGACTGGCCTCTAGCAAAATAGACTGGGAGAAAGTCTGTTTGAAAATATAACCCAGGCCATAATAAAACAACATATTTCTTTTAAACGTATCATCACTTTATTGCTGTGATATTAGAAAGTGGCAGGAAGTCTGATGTAAAATTATATGAAATAATGTGGCTAACGTCATATATAAATATATCCTGTTAAACATCTTAATAATTACCACAGTGAGTCTGCTCACAGATTACCCTAGGTTAAAGAAGTAATACCCTGAACAATGGCAATATGTCTCAAGATACATGTTTCTTTACTCTTGTTGTTAGAATTTGAGGCAATTTTGATTTGGGGATAAAGAAGAGGGAGAGGGTGAGATGGACACTAGGAGTAAATACTATTGCAATTCCCTGTAAGATAGGGAAAACAAAATAAATATACAGATGAAGTGATAATTTAAGTCTGATATATATTAATTAAGAGGTGACATTAGTACTCCAGAGAGGTGATACACAGTAGAGGGCTGAAATAATAAATCTGGTACTCTGAAAAATGCTGGAGATTTGGATATCAATTTGGGAATCAACATCATACAAATGATGTTGAATATTCTGGATGCTGTTGTTGTTTAGTTGCTAAGGAGTGTCCAACTCTTTGTGATCCCATGGGCTGTAGCCTGCCAGCTCCCCTGTCCATGGGGTTTTCCAGACAAGAATAAAGAATACTGGAATGGATTGCCATTTCCTTCTCCAGGTGAAACTTCCTGACCCAGGGATTGAAAACGTATCTCCTGCATTAGCAGGTGGATTCTTTACCATTGAGCCACCAGGGAAGTCCATAATATCCTGGATATTGCTAAAATTATACAGGAAAGCAGTTTGGGTTGGCCAAAATGTTTGTTTGGGTTTTTCCATAGCATTTTTCAGAACAAACAAACTTTGGCCAACCCCATACAAAGGTAAAGAAGATATCCAATAGCAAGAGAAAGACAGGTGAAGATCTGGCTACTCTGCTTTTCCAGCTGGGTGAATTTGATCAGACATGGGGCAATATTGGTTTCGTTTCCTAGAACCATTGGGTTGAATCTGATGCCATGCCTTGAAAGGCTGTTTTGGCTTCATATGATTTATATATTACAAGTTTTCTCTAAACAACAAGAAAATATTGTCTTGATTTTCCCAGCTGCATAATTAATGATAGTCCATTTAAAGGGACAAAAGTTTAAAATGTATGTCAGAGTTCCTGAGAATATCTTGAACTTCTAGTCCTCCTCTCTGAAATGTTTAAGCCAACACTACAAATCAGAGGATTGCCCAAGACTAGCAATCTATAGGCAGTGAATTATGTTTTAAAATAAACAAAACTCTTCAGTTCCTGATGTTTCAATCCACTGAAAAGGAAATCACCTTTTCCTCAGAAGGGAACAATCAGCTTGATGAGTGACACTGCCCTTCTTATTCTCAGATGTTTGTCTCCTGCATCACTGACTGAAGAGTTGCCAAGAAATTTCTAATCACACAATGCCCACCTGTAGATGGGTGATTTTTTTTTTTTTTAAAGAAGTAGTTGGGGGAGAAACAGATGGATAATAAAAAGGTCAAGTGAATGCATATGACTTGACAGGGCATTTCTTTAGTCCTTTGATACATTAGAACAGGATATATCAATCTTGGCACTATTGACATTTGGGGCTGGATAATTCTTTGTTGTGTGAACTGGATGGTGTATTTCAAGATGGTTTAGCAGAGTCCTCATCTCTATTCCCTAGCTGCTGGTAGCATATCCCCCAGTTCTGACTGCCCAGAATGTCTTGAGCCACTGCCAAATGTCCCTTGGGAGAATTCCATAACATTCAAGATTGTTTTGCAAGTTACAGTGCTCTTTTAATAGTTTTCAATATACATTTAAAGTGAAGTTCATAGGGCATTATATCTTTTTAAGATAATAGTGAAACAAAAGCAAAAATAAACAAGTAAGACCTAATCAAACTTAAAAGCTTCTGCACAGTGAAGGAAATCATCAGCATAATGAAAAGGGAACCTACTAAATGGGAGAAGATATTTCCAAGTTGGATTAATATCCAAAATACATAGTGAACTCTTATAATTTAATATCAAAAAACCTAACAACTTGATTAAAAAATGGGCAGAGGATCACAATGGGCATTTCTCCAAAAAAAGATATACACATAGTTAACAGACATATGAAAAGATGCCCAACATCACTAATCACCAGGGAAATGCAAATGAAAACCACAGTGAGGTATCACCTCGTACCTGTCAGAATGGCTATAATCAAAGAGATAAGAAATGTGTTAGTGAGGATATGGAGAAAAGGGAGTCTTAGTAAAATTGTTGATGGGGAGGTAAATTGGTAAAGCAACTATGGAAAACAGTATGGAGATTCCTCGAAAAAAAATTAAAAATAGAGCTACTGTATGATCCAGCAACTCCATCCCCAGGTATTTAATCAAGGGAAGTGAAAACACTAATTTGAAAAGCTGTATGCACCAGATGCTCATATTGACATCATTTACAATAAATAAGATGTAGAAGCAATCTAAATGTCCATTAGCAGATAAATGGATAAAGAAGATGTGGTTTATATATACAATGGACTACTACTTAGCCATAAAAAGAATGAAACCTGCCATTTGTGACAACATGGATGGACCTAGAAGATGTGAAAGAAGTAAGTCAGAAAGAGAAAGACAAATACTCTATGTTGTCACTTAAATGTGAATCTAAAAAATAAAAAGGAGGAAGATAACAAAAAAAAAAAAAAACAAAAACAGATTCACAGATAACAAACTAGTGGTTACCAGAGGAGAGCAGTGTGGGGGGATGACCAAAATATGTGAAGGGGATTAAGAGGAACAAACTATTAAGTATAAAATAAATGTTACAAGGATATATTGTACAGTACAGGGAGTATATTCAATATTTTATAATACCTTTACATGACATATAATCTATGAAAATTTCATACTATGTTGAAGCTAATATAATATTGTAAGTCAACTATACCACAATAAAAAAAGATGCTAATATGTTTCAGGGCATGATAGAAGATGGGAGACTATGATTTATCATTGTAAAGCAAGCATGGTGATTGGACTTGTACCTCCTGTGGGTGAATCCAACTCCCAGATCTATGCAGTTGCATGATTTTTGACAAAGCACCAAAGCCCTGTGTCTGGCCTAGTCTGTAGCATCACATGTTTCTCTGTCCCTGAATCTTCTGTTTGCTTATTCACCCTTCCTTCCCTATTTCTTCAGTGTACAAAAGTCTGCTTATTCCCTGCAATGCCAACTTGGAAAGTTGTTATATGCTCACAAAGCAGCATCTGAATCAGAAAGAACAGACATTGTGCTAAGACCTCTCCTAAAATCCCCTCAGATCCCTAGAGTGATTTCATAAGTCTAGTTTGAACAGACTTCAAAGCTACAGTGACTATTTAGACAAACTTAAAAGAAGGCTGTCTCGGGGAAGAAGGAATCTTTGTTCTAATACTTTAGCAAAATCCTGATTGTGACCGTCAGAAGCCCAGCAATCTTCTCCAGGACTCTAAACAGATTATGTGGAATTCTCTCATATCCCCACCAGCCTACGTGACACCTTTGCAAGAAGATCCAGGTGGATGCAGACAAAGTGTATTGCTGGCTCAGCAGAGCTTAAGTTGGGTTTCTGGCCTTTGGGTCCTTTTATTTTATTCATTTCTATTTAACAGTAAACACTTGGAGCACTTTGAATTTTATACAACCTATATTATAAATGTTCTATTGACTCTAATTTTAATTTCCTGTACTGCAGAAGCCAATCAAAGTTTACAGGAGCGAAAAATGGGACCAAAGCCTGATCTATGAAGCCCTAAAAGGCTGGACACTCTCTAGCTATGAAAACTCAACTTCTTTCTCTCTGACTGTGAAGGGTCTGAGGAAACCTCCACCTGTAGTGTACAAGCTAACATATCAGCTTACTGCAATTTCACGGATCCTGACTAAACCTAGACTCTTGGTTCAGAGACAGTGGACCTTATTATCCTCAGAACAGCAAACAGTATGTTTCACGTTTGGTGGACATTTACCACCAATGCCCTAGTTCTGCTGGAGCTGGATCAACCAGTCACATGACTGCTGCACATATAGGGAATTGGAATCAAAAGCTTATGAAACACATTAAAAATATTGGGCTGCAAGGAAACTTGCCTGATCTTTGCCCTAGAAGGTCAGATTGTCTCTTATATGGGAAAACAAACAAATCAGCTTCCTGCTCATAAAAAAAGAAATACCCTCTATGTCCAGGTCTGTTTTTTTCTACAAGTGCCCTTGAAAAGATTTTTGTTGTTGCTTTTCAGCCGCTAAGTCATGTCTGATTCTTTGTGACCACATGGACTGCAGCATGCCAGGCCTCCATGTCCTTCACTATCTCTCAGAATTTGCCCAAGTTCATGTCCACTGAGTTGGTGATGCTATCCGAAGATATCCCAGAACGAAAGTTGATGTTCATCTATTAGACATGCAAAAACACCAAGGACTTATGCACAACTGTCTCAGCAATATCCATCCCTTATTTCTATACCATCTTAGTTTCTGATGAATTTTCTCACAAATATGCTACTTTAGTGGGCCACTCTGATTAAGCTGACCACTAGGAACTGGGACCAAATTTTTCTCTTCAGTATTTAATTAAATAGTCATTTGTTTAGCTGCATTAGATCTTAGTTGTGGCCTGTGGAATCTTAAACCTTTGTTGCAGTATGTAGGATCTTTAGTTGCAGCATATGGGATCTAGTTCCGTGACCAGAGATTGAATCCAGGCCCCCTGCGTTGGTAGCTCAGAGTGTTAAACACTGGACCACTAGGGAAGTCCCCTAGTATCTAATAAACACACCTATCAACAGAGAGCCAAGCAGTGAGATGAGGCCAATTTAAAGTACTGATCTCACCTATGCCCTTCCAAGGGTTTTAGATCCAACCAAACAAATCCATAAACCACCAAGGTCTTTCTTAGGAAGCCAGAGTCTTTTTTTCTTAAGGTCCTTTACAGACTTTTGTATTATACTTGCCCTAAGGCATCAATCCAGGTATAAAAGGATGTGTTGGTGACTGCACAGGCTCACAAGGAGGAAGGTTAAGGCAATTCTAACATTCTTTCAAAAAAAAATTTATTGCAGTATAGTTGATAATTCTAACTTTCTTAACAGCCTTGGCCAGTGAGTTGAGGCTGATCTGAATGCTTTCCAGGGTGAAGGTTTGTGATACTGATCATTGCAGGTAAGTCTAGGACAAATTTTGCACCAACTTATCTAATTGTATTCTTCTTCTTTATTTTAAAGACTATGGAACTGAATCGACTTCAGTTTTTTTTTTTTTATATCATAGATGTCTATTTTACTTTTACTTATTTTTTTGCCATGTCATGTGGCATTCAGAATCTTAGTTTTCCAACTAGGGATGGAACTCATACCCCCTGCAGTGGAAGCTCAGAGTCCCAACCATTCTTGGAAACAAATTTCTTTGCAAGATGAGGAAAATAATAGTACCAATCTTAGAGCATTCTTATGAGGATTAAATGTGTTAGAGACAAAGTGTTTAGAACAATCTTTGGTACATAGTAAAAACTCTATAAACACTGAGACAGGCAAGGTGAGGTAAGAGATTGGACTTAAGTAAAATTCTCCTGGCTTCATCTCTGCCTTTGTAGAATATGGTCATTGTATGATACACACTTTCTATGAGTCTTTGTATGTTTATGCATCTTATCTCTGTAGTTAGACAAACTGATAGGGATCAATTGTTTAGGAAAACAAAAGGCCATTTACTTGTTACTAGGTCAGTGACTTGCATCTTTCCAGGAAGGAGAATCAGTTGTTTGCTGTGACTTTGACTCTGGCTAATTGGCTTGGAATTGTGCCAATTAGTACAATGATATTTGATTAATTTATTCCAACACAAACATGGGGAAATTTCTTCTTTACCAACTCCATGTACCAGGATTTAAAAAAAAAAATCCAAGTGTAATCAAGGTCTTAGGACGCCAGGCATTTTGCTTTATAAACTAAAGATTGTATAGATAAGCAAGCACTATTTGGGATTAGAAAATATTCTAGTGTTCGCTAGGTTCTTTATTGAAAGGCTTTTAAAGATCTGTACTTCCTTTTGTCTTTTAGAGACCTGTGATGCCTTTAAAGCAATATAAAGAAGTAAAAAGGTACCAACCTATTCTCCCACATCAAACAAAGAGAAAGAAACAGGATGTTATTTCTTCTTATAAAATCCTTATTTTTCTAGTTAGCCCTGGCCAAGAATAATGGACTCTTATTTTTAATCATGACCTAGTTCTGAAGAAATAATCCTACACAAATTAATCCCTTGGAGAGTAGGACTTTACGGTGCCCAGCTTGGCAAGTCACTGAGCATTACATGTGAAATGATTTTACTTTTTCAAGATTTTATCCTATTGCATCAAAATTGAGAATATTACATATAATTTCACTCCACAACTCTCAAAAACTTGCAAATTTATTTGCATTCATTTTCCCTCAACTTCTTTTTATGTCAGAAGATTAACTGTCCATCCTCCATCTAAGTCAATTTTTCCTCCATGTATATTGTAGATTCCATCTGTCCACGTCCTTTATAAAAACTTTTTATTTTGTATTGGAATATAGCCAATCAATCCTAAAGGAAATCAACCCTGAATACTCATTGGAAGGACGGATGCTCCAATACTTTGGCCACCTGATGTGAAGAGCTAACTCATTGGGAAAGACCCTGATGCTGGGAAAATTGAGGGCCAGGAGGAGAAGAGGGTGACAGAGAATGAGATGGTTGGATGGCATCATTGGCTCAATGGACATGAATCTGAGCAAACTCTGAGAGATGGTGAAGGATGGGAAGCCTGGTGTGCTGCAGTTTATGGGGTCGAAAAGAGTTGGACACCACTGAGCAACTGAACAACAACATAGCCAATTAACAGTGCTGTGATAGTTTCAGGTGAATAGCAAAGGGACTCAGCCATACAGACTCAGCACAGAGCTCCCTATGCTATACAGTAGGTCCTTGTCGGTTATCTCCTTCAAAAATGTGTGTACATTTGTCTGTCAATAGAGGAATGGATAAAGATGATGTGGTACATATATACAATGGATTATTACCCAGCCATTAAAAACAGTAAAATAATGCCATTTGCAGAAACATGGATGTAGCTAGAGATTGTCATACTGAATGAAGAAAGTCACAAAGAGGAGAAATATCGTATGATATCCCTTATATGTGGAATCTAAAGGAAGTGATACAAATGAACTTATAAAACAGAAACAGACTCACAGACTTAGAGAATGAAATTACTATTGCCTGGGGGATAGATGGGAAGAAGGGATAGTTAGTTTGGGATGGACATGTACATACTGTTTATATCTTTGAAATCTTTCTTCAACAATTGGTCCATGGCTGAAATAAGCTAATATTTTGAAACAACTAGTTTTGGTCTCATCCTGTCATATATAATCCCCGATCCTGACAACGCCTTTGCAACATGCAGCCAAACAAAAAATGTTAGGCAAAACCAGATGAAATTATGTCCTCTTTCAATATTAAGTCAAATCACATTCATTTCCCTCTGTATTATAACACCTGGGGCTATTGACTTTTTTCTACTTAAGTAGCAATATCAAGATTAAATTAATTAGCATTAATTAGCAATGTCAAAATTAAACCTGAAGGTGATAGCTGCTGAACAGGAGGGAGTTGACCTTGCACGAAGCCAGTATAACTGAAAGAGGTCAAGATTCTAAACAAGCAAAGCGTGTCCCTTTGAGGTCGTGGAGAATGGACACTCTGCTTTATATGTATTTCATTTACATTGTTTTAGAATAGAACTCGCTTGTTTTTCAAGATCCGATTTATAATAACAAAATCTGAACTCAACAAAATCCTCTAAGAAAAGCAAATGGATTTTAAAAGACTTCAGACATGCTGGACTTATTTCAGTTCCTCAAATGAAAATATCTTTGTCATCACAAGACTTTTACCCATCCTGTGCTCTATAAGTAAGGTGCCTTTATCCCTCATTCCCTAGAAAACCTCTACATTTCACCCAAAATGTAAAATGATATATTGTTAAACTAAATCTGCAAGTTAGCATAAGCCCCTACCACTATATATATTTTTTTGTTTGTTTCTTTTTCTTTTTTTAAAACAGAGAATATAGGCAAAACACTCCCCTACATAAATCACAGCAAGATCCTCTATGACCCACCTCCCAGAATATTGGAAATAAAATCAAAAGTAAACAAATGGGACCTAATTAAACTGAAAAGCTTTTGCACAACAAAGGAAACTATAAACAAGGTGAAAAGACAGCCTTCAGAATGGGAGAAAATAATAGCAAATGAAGAAACAGACAAAGGATTAATCTCAAAAATATACAAGCAACTCCTGCAGCTCAATTCCAGAAAAATAAATGACTCAATCAAAAAATGGGCCAAAGATCTAAACAGACATTTCTCCAAAGAAGACATACAGATGGCTAACAGACACATGAAAAGATGCTCAACATCACTCATTATCAGAGAAGTGCAAATCAAAACCACAATGAGGTACCATTACACGCCAGTCAGAATGGCTGCTATCCAAAAGTCTACAAGCAATAAATGCTGGAGAAGGTGGGGAGAAAAGGGAACTGTCTTACACTGTTGGTGGGAATGCAAACTAGTACAGCCACTATGGAGAACAGTGTGGAGATTCCTTAAAAAACTGGAAATAGAACTGCCATATGACCCAGCAATCCCACTCCTGGGCATACACACTGAGGAAACCAGATCTGAAAGAGACACATGCACCCCAATGTCCATTGCAGCACTGTTTATAATAGCCAGAACATGGAAGCAACCTAGATGTCCATCAGCAGACGAATGGATAAGGAAGCTGTGGTACATATACACCATGGAATATTACTCAGCCATTAAGAAGAATTCATTTGAATCAGTTCTAATGAAATGGATGAAACTGGAGCCCATTATGCAGAGTGAAGTAAGCCAGAAAGATAAAGACCAATACAGTATACTAACACATATATATGGAATTTAAAAAGATGGTAACAATAACCCTATATACAAAACAGAAAAAGAGACACAGATGTACAGAACAGACTTTTGGACTCTGTGGGAGAAGGTGAGGGTGGGATGTTCAGAGAGAACAGCATTAAAACAAGTAGACTCTCAAGGGTGAAACAGATCACCAGCCCAGGTTGGATGCATGAGACAAGTGCTCAGGGCTGGTGCACTGGGAAGACCCAGAGGGATGGGATGGAGAGGGAGGCGGGAGGGGGGATCGGGATGGGGACACATGTAAATCCATGGCTGATTCATGTCAATGTATGGTAAAAACCACTACAATATTGTAAGGTAATTAGCCTCCAACTAATAAAAATAAATTGAAAAAAAATAAAATTTATTTTAATTGGAGGATAATCACTTTACAATATTGTGATTTTTTTGCCATACATCAACATGAATTGGCCACGGGTACACACGTGCCCCCACATCCTAAATCCTCTTTTCACCTACCTCCCCATGCCATTACTCTGGACTGCCCCAGAGCACTGATTTTGGGTGCCTTGCTTTATGCATTGAACTTGCACTGGTCGTCTGTTTTACATACAGCAGTGACATATTTCAAAGCTATTTTCTCACTTTGTCCCACACTTACCTTCTCCCACTGATTCCAGAAGTCTGTTCTCGACATCTGCGTCTGTCTTGCTTCCCTGCATATAGGATCACCATTACTGTCTTTCTAAATTCCATATATATGTGTTAATATATATTTTTAACCACCCATGACACCACCTATGATTTCTCCTCTGTATTGCATTGAGTTTGAAATTAAGGATGCTGTGTTTCTCTTCTGTACTTAAATATAACCTTCATGAGGGCAGGCACTAAAAAACCTACATATTTTTTAAAACTATATTTTCTGTACCTAGAATGACATAACATGTGGTAGTTGCTCAATAAATATTTTTCAATGAATAAATTATGTTATGGCAGAACTGATCAAGTACCATTTTTAAAAATACTTTTATTTATTTTTGGCTGTACTGGGTATTCTTTGCTGTGCAAGGACTTTCTCTAGTTGCAGTGAGCAGAGACTACTCTCTAGTTTCTGTGCTCAGGCTTTTCTTGGTGGTAGCTTCTCATTGCAGAGCATGGGCTCTAGGGTATATGGGCTTCAGTAGTCCTGTGGTTTATAGAATCTTCCTTGACCAGGGATCGAACCCATGTTCCCTGCATTGGCAGGTAGATTCTTTACTACTGGACCACCAGTCAAGTTCCAAATGTATTGTTTCTTGACATTGGTATGCATTATGGGCTTCCCCAAAGACTCAGCAGTAAAGAATTCACCTGCAACACAGGAGACACAGATGTCATTTGGATCCTGGGGTTGGGCAGTTCCCCTGGAGGAGGAAATGGCAACCCACTGCAGTATTTTTGCCTGAAAAATCCCATGGACAGAGGAATCTGGTGGGCCACAGTCCATGGGGTGGCAAAAGATTCGGATACGACTTAGTGACTAAACAACAATGGCAACCTTTTTGTATCTCGTCCAGTGAGTTCATCCCACCAATCAGGGAGCCAAAGGACTAATTTTAGTCTAACTACAAATAATGTTCTCTGGAAAATCTTCTGATTTATAGAATTTTAGCAATGGTTATCATGATCTGGATATAACAGATTAACATCCTATGACTTATATTCATCTACCTTTAACCAAAAGCAGGGAATTAAGATAGAAAAATGTGTCCCTGAGACCTCCTAGTTGGTGTTTTCTGCTAACCATAGTAATTTCACGGAATGGAAACATTGCACAAGGTCACTCATTAATCATTTCTAAGTACAAACAGAACACTGTGTAACTACAAAAATAACCAAATGTGTTCCTTTCCTACCTCACTTCAGTGACTGCAGCTTCTTTCCCGTTTACAATTTAAGTTTTAGAATGCTGGTCTTGTCTCTTGTATTAAAACTATTAAGAAACCTTCAGTGATTACACAGTTCAGTTCAGTTCAGTCACTCAGTCATGTCCAACTCTTTGCGACCCCATGAACCACAGCACGCCAGGCCTCCCTGTCCATCACCAACTCTCGGAGTCCACCCAAACCCATGTCCATTGTGTCGATGATGCCATTCAACCATCTCATCCTCTGTTGTCCCCTTCTCCTCCCGCTTTGAATCTTTCCCAGCATCAGGGTCTTTTCAAATGAGTCAACTCTTCACATCAGGTGGACAAAGTATTGGAGTTTCAGCTTCAACATCAGTCCCTCCAATGAACACCCAGGACTGATCTCCTTTAGGATGGACTGGTTGGATCTCCTTGCAGTCCAAGGGACTCTCAAGAGTCTTCTCCAACATCACAGTTCAAAAGCATCAATTCTTCGGTGCTCAGCTTTCTTTATAGTCCAACTCTCACATCCATACATGACCACTGGAAAAACCATAGCCTTGACTAGATGGACCTTTGTTGGCAAAGGAATGTCTCTGCTTTTTAATATGCTGTGTAGGTTGTTCATAATTTTCCTTCCAAGAAGCAAGCATCTTTTAATTTCATGGCAGCAATCACCATTTGCCATGATTTTTTTTACACATATAAAGAGAATTTTAACACTCCAAAAAGTGTACTGAAGTTCAAAAACATTTTTCTTTTATTGGAGGATAATTGCTTTACAATGTTCTGGTGGTTTCTGCTGAATGTCAGCTTGAATCAGTGATAAGTATATATCCCTTCCCTTTCGAGCCTTCCTCCCCCCTCTCCATTCCACCCCTCTAGGTCGTCACAGAGCACCAGGCTGGGCTCTCTGCGTTATACTGCAGCTTCCAGCTAGTTATCTATTTTACACATGATAATCTGTATATGTCAATGCTATTTTCTCACTTTGCCCCACCCTCTCCTTCCCCTTTGTGTCCACCAGAATGTTCTCTACATCTGCATCTCCTCTTCTCTGTAAATAGGTTCATTGGCACTATTTTTTTAGATTTCATATATATGTACAAATATACAAAATTAATTTTTCTCTTTCTGACTTCACTCTGTATAACAGGCTCTTGGTTCATTCATTCCACTACAACTGAACTAAATTTATTTCTTTTAAATGAAGTTTAATAGAGACAGAAGAGCTGATACCACAGGGGAAAGAGAACATGGGCAAATATCAGGATGGTCCTAGACATTCAGGCATATATTTCAGGGTCCTCTTTCCATCATGAAGGACATGCTTTGTCTCTAAAGCATGAACCACCAAGATGTATGTGTAAATCTCAGTCTCTGGGAAATCAAGGCTCAAATTTACTAAAAAACTTTTCTTCCCCCACTGGTCACACAGCCAAATCCTACCTGTGTAACCAGGGATGCCTGGTATAGACCATCAGTCTACACATTCTTAGCAAAAAAAAAAAAATGCAGTCAAACTGACACAGGCCACATACATGTGTTTCTGGCACATTAAATCTCACCGTATAAGTCACGAGCTCATCCATTCCTTTCCTGGCCAAGTTTTCATGGGCCCCTGGAGAAAATCATTGTTGTTGTTTAGTCACTAAGTTGTGTTGAACTTTTTTGCAACCTGCCTGGACCATAGCCCACCAGGCTCTTCTGTCCATGGGATTTCCCAGAAAGGAATACTGGAGTGGGTCACCATTTCCCTCTCCAGGGGATTTTCCTGACCCAGGGATTGAACCTGTGTCTCCTACATTGGCAAGCAGTTTCTTACCACTGAACCACCAGGGAAGCCCAGAGGTAATCATAGAGTTACCATAAAATAGCTGTAATTTAGCACTCTCCAATATTCAATAACCTATACAATATTCAATAACCCAGTGAACCAAATTTCCCAGGGAACCAAATCCTGGTTTCTGACTACGTTCAATCCAGAGCAAGACCCACTTTATCAAACTCTCCCCCAAGTCTCCAAGCACACGGCCAGATCCTGTGACTGCAACAGACACTTCCTAATGCTTTTCTACTGATATTCTCTGCTGTGTGGGATAAAGTCCTGAACAGGACCAGACAAAACCAGATAAGATGCAGCCTTATCTTTGGTAATTCTTGGTTATCTGACTTTGAATCTTGGTTAAAAAAGGGCAATAGAATTTATAGTGTGCTAAAAAAGAAGGGCAACATAATTTATAACTTGCTATTCAAATATGAAACTCCTATGGTGACCCTTAGACCAGTTCACTGATGGACAGTTTCCGACTGGCACAACCAGTTAGACAGCCTGACCTGACAAATGTTACTGTGGGAATAAGAACCGAGAGGGGAACTGTTGGGGTCCTTTAATGGACCAGAACCTGGTGGTACGGAGTCGACGATAAGAAAGTAAAAGAGAGAAAGAGAGAGACAAAAAAGACCCAGGGACCTAAGCTCTGATGGAGCAAAGGTGCTTTAATGATTTTTCTATAAGTATATATAGGCGGTGGTACAAGAAACTTCTTTCGGGAATGATAGAGATCAGAAAACCAAACGTACAGCAACTGTTACCAAGGGAACAAGGGGTAATGTTAGTCACAAGGTCAGGAGACAATCTATATCTCAAGAAAGGGGAAGGAGACTAAGCAGTTTTGTCCTAAAGAGAATGTTTACTAAAGGAGACCCAAGCCTGCCTCACACAATGACCTTAGTCCCTGGGAGCAGCGTGCTGTTCTGCTTGAAGAGGGACAAAGGACTCATGAGAGACAGCACGTAGGAATCCTCCCGTCAAACATTCCCTGACAGGGAACTTCTGCCTTGACCTTTCTCAGAGCTGTGATTTCTTGCATGGATCCTGGTACAGCAAGTCCTCTACATACGAGTTTTCAAGTTGCAAACTTTCAAAGATTCTAATGTCCAGTCACATGTCCAATCCCATAAGTTAGTTCACGAGTCTGTCTTATGCTGTCACAAGTGTACATCCTCCACAAGTGGTTGTGCCTCTGTGTGCTTTATTGCACAAGACTGTACAGAATACAGTATCTTTATTTCTTGCCTGTTCACTTGATGCTGGCCTCTGCATGCCAGTTGTTGTATTGTACTACTGTACTTTCCTGGTGGCTCAGATGGTAAAGCGTCTGCCTACAATGCGGGAGACCCGGGTTCAATCCCTGGGTCAGGAAGATCTCCTGGAGAAGGAAATGGCAACCTACTCCAGTATTCTTGCCTGGAAAATCCCATGGACAGAGGAGCCTGGTAGGCTATAGTCCATGGGGTCGCAAAGAATCGAACACGACTGAGCGACTTCACTTTCTTTCTTTCACTTTCACTGTACTTTCCAAGGTACTCTACTGTAAGATTAAAAATGTTTTCTTTCTTTGTTTTTGTTATATATTCTTTGAGTGAAAAGTATTATAAACCTATCACGGTATAGTGCTGTGTAGCTGATTGTGGTAGCTGGATACCCAGGCTAATTTTGTTGGACTTACAAATGTGCTCTCAGAACGGAACTCGTTTGTATGAAGGGAACTTACTGTAGTTCAGTTCAGAAGCAGGACACAGACCATGTGAGAAGAAGAACCCTGGGTGATTGCCCCTGGAAGTCTCCAGCAACCCAGATGCTTGACTGCATTCTCTCCCGCGTGCTCCATTGTTATCTGTGACCTTTAGATAAAAGTGTTCTGTGAGGATGCTCTTTGAAGTCTTGCCATTGCTTGCAAATATCCAAGCTTGCAAAAACCTTGCACACGTGGATTCCCATGGTGTGTAGCATCCCTTGTAAACCCAGATTTAGGAGCTTCCCCAGTGACTCAATGGTAAAGAACCTGGCTGCAATGCAGGTAACTTGCAAGAGAGACGAGTTCCATTCCTGGGTCGGGAAGATCTCCTGGAAAAGGAAATAGCAACCCACTCCAGGATTCTTGCCTGGGAAATTCCATGAACAGAGGAGCCAAAGTCCTTACAATGATCTACAAGTATTACCTAGTTACTATTTGTCACCTTGCTGTGTCATTTACTCAGCTCAAGTCATTTTCACCTTCTTGCTGTTTCTGGAACATACCAGCCATACTTTTGTTTTTTCATTGACTCTTCCTTCTCATGAGAACCCTCATTCACTGGGGGTTATAAATTGCCTGATTCTCTTATCTTTTTGATATTCTGTTGGCTAAATCTCTAATCCACATCTAGCCATTGCTTACTATGTCTGATCTTGACCATTTTATTATAATACAGCAGTTCACACCTCCATTCCTCACATCCTTCACCTTTTCTTATTTCTTTTTCTCTCCTTAATACTTCTTACCTTTTACACATTTACTTATTTTTATTGTTTATTGCTAGTCTGAGTGTTTGAGAATGTAAACTCTATGAAACCTGGGAATCTTCCTGTATTCGCTTTACTAATGTGTCCTAAGAGATAAAAAATATTAGTGGGAACTGTAGGTCAATAACTATTCAATGAATAACTGCTTCTGAATTTTAATGGAACAAAAGTATAGAGAAAGAACATGTAAAGAAATGTTGTTTTAAAGTATATGTGAGACATATGAAAGCAAAATTATGGTGGGAAGCTTTGCCCTGGCACACATTATACCTGTGAGGGTCACTTGATTAAAGATTCATTAGGATATAACAGACTATACAAATAGTAGGTCATATTTATGAACGTTGTAAATTATCACCTCATAGAACACATAATTAGTTTTTCAAAAAACAGAGTTAAATATTTTGTCATTATTTTAGAAATTACTAGAACATTTTAAACCAAAGACATAGTAGTTGGAAGAAAGAAAAATCACTGCTCCAGATATTTCTTGAATTTAGAAGAATTTCAAACAATAACTACAGAGTTCAGTTCAGATCAGTTGCTCAGTCATGTCTGACTGTGACCCCATGGACCGCAGCACTCCAGCATCCCCTGTCCATCACCAACTCCCAGAGTTTACTCACACTCATGCCCTTTGAGTCAGTGATGCAATCCAACCATCTCATCCTCTGTCATTCCCTTTTCCTCCTGCCTTGAATCTTTCCCAGCATCAGGGTCTTTTCCAATGAGTCAGATCTTTGCATCAGATGTCCAAAGTGTTGGAGTTTCAGCTTCAACATCAGTCCTTCCAGTGAATATTCAGGACTGATTTCCTTTAGGATGGACAGGTTGGATCTCCTTGCAGTCCAAGGGACTCTCAAGAGTCTTCTCCAACACCACAGTGCCAAAGCATCAATTCTTTGGTGCTCAGCTTTCTTTATAGTCCAACTCTAATATCCATACATGACTACTGGAAAATCCATAGGTCTGACTAGATGGACTTTGTTCGCAAAGTAATGTCTCAGCTTTTTAATATGCTGTGAGGGTTGGTCATAACCTTTCTTTCAAGCAGCAACCATCTTTGAATTTCATGGCTGCAGTCACCATCTGCAGTGACTTTGGAGGCACCCAAAATGAAGTCTGTCATTGTTCCCATTGTTTCCCCATCTATTTGCCATGAAGTGATGGGACCAGATGCCATGATCTTAGTTTTCTGAATGTTGAGCTTTAAGCCAACTTTTTCACCCTCCTCTTTCACTTTCATCAAGAGGCTTTTTAGTTCATCTTCACTTTCTTCCATAAGGGTGGTGTCATCTGCATATCTGAGGTTATTGATATTTCTCCCGGCAATCTTGATTCCAGCTTGTGCTTCTTCCAGCCCAACGTTTCTCATGATGTACTCTGCATATGAGTTAAATAAGCAGGTTGACGATATACAGTCTTGACGTACTCCTTTTCTTATTTGGAACCAGCCTGTTGTTCCATGTCCAGTTCTAACTGTTTCTTCCTGACTTGCGTACAGATTTTTCAAGAGGCAAGTCAGGTGGTCAGGTAGTCCCATCTCTTTCAGAATTTTTGCACAGTTTGTTGTGATCCACACAGTCAAAGGCTTTGGCATAGTCAATAAAGCAGAAGTAGATGTCTTTCTGGAACTCTCTTGCTTTTTCAATGATCCAGTGGATGTTGGCAATTTGATCTCTTGTTCCTCTGCCTTTTCTAAAACCAGTTTGAACATCTGGAAGTTCATGGATCACATACTGTTGGTGCCTGGCTTGGAGAATTTTAAGCATTACTTTACTAGCATGTGAGATGAGGGCAATTGTGTGGTAGCTTGATCATTCTTTGGCATTGCCTTTCTTTGGGATTGCAATGAAAATGGACCTTTTCCAGTCCTGTGGCCACTGCTGAGTTTTCCAAATTTCCTGGCATATTGAGTGAAGCACTTTCACAACATCATCTTTTAGGATTTGAAATAGCTCAACTGGAATTCCATCATCTCTACTAGCTTTTTTCCTAGTGATGCTACCTAAGACCCACTTGACTTCACATTCCAGGATGTCTGGCTCTAGGTGAGTGATCACACCATCGTGATTATCTCAGTCATGAAGATTTTTTCCCCTATGGTTCTTCTGTGTATTCTTGCCACCTCTTTTTAGTATCTTCTGCTTCTGTTAGGTCCATACCATTTCTGTCCTTAATTGTGCCCATCTTTGCATGAAAAGTTCCCTTGGTGTCTCTAATTTTCTTGAAGTGGTCTCTAGTCTTTCCCATTCTATTGTTTTCCTCTTTCTTTGCATTGATCACTGAGGAAGGCTTTCTTATATCTCCTTGCTAGTTTTTTGAACTCTGCATTCAAATGGGTGTATCTTTTCTTTTCTCCTTTGCATTTTGCTTCTCTTCATTTCACAGCTATATGTAAGGCCTCCTCAGCAAAAGCCATTTTGCTTTTTTGTATTTCTTTTTCTTGGGGATGGTGTTGATCCCTGTCTCCTGTACAATGTCATGAACCTCTGTCCATAGTTCATCAGGCACTCTGTCTATCAGATCTAGTCCCTTAAATTTGTATCTCACTTCCACTGTATAATCATAAGTGATTTGATTTAGGTTATACCTGAGTGGTCTAGTGGTTTTCCCTTCTTTCTTCAATTTAAGTCTGAATTTGGCAATAAGGAGTTCATGATCTGAGCCACAGTTATCTCCCGGTCTTGTTTCTACTGACTGTATAGAGCTTCTCCATTTTTGGCTGCAAAGAATAAAATCAACTTGATTTCGGTGTTGACCATCTGGTGATGTCCATGTGTAGAGTCTTCTCTTGTGTTGTTGGAAGAGGGAGTTTGCTATGAGCAGAGCGTTCTCTTGGCAAAACTCTATTAGCCTTTGCCTTGCTTCATTCTGTACTCCAAGGCCAAATTTGCCTGTTACTCCAGGTGTTTCTTGACTTCCAGTTTTGCATACCAGTCCCCTAGAATGAAAAGGACATCTTTTTTGGGTGTTAGTTCTAGAAGATCTTGTAGGTCTTCATGGAACCATTCAACTTCAGCTTCTTCAGCATTACTGGTCAGGGCATAGAGTTGGATTACGCTGATATTGAATGGTTTGCCTTGGAAATGAACAGAGATCATTCTGTTGTTTCTGAGATAGCATCTAAGTGCTGTATTTTGGACTCTTTTGTTGACTATGATGGCTATTCCATTTCTTCTAAGGGATTCTTGCCCACAGTAGTAGATATAATGGTTATCTGAGTTAAATTCACCCATTCCAGTCCATTTTAGTTCCCTGACTCCTAAGATGTCTATGTTCACTCTTGCCATCTCCTGTTTGACCATTCCCAATTTGCCTTGATCGAGGACCTAACATTCCAGGTTCCTATACAATATTGCTCTTTACAGCATCAGAGTTTACTTCCATCACCAGTCACATCCACAGCTGGGTATTGTTTTTGCTTTGGCTTCATCTCTTCATACTGTCTGGAGTTATTTGTCCACTGATCTCCAACAGCATATTGGGCACTACCGACCTGGGGAGTTCATCTTTCAGTGTCCTATCTTTTTGCCTTTTCATACTGTTCATGGGGTTCTCAAGGCAAGAATGCTGAAGTGGTTTGCAGTCCCTTCTCCATTGGACCACTTTTTGTCAGAACTCTCCATCATGACCCGTCCATCTTGGGTGGTCCTACATGGCATGGCTCATTGTTTCATTGAGTTAGACAAGGCTGTGGTCCATGTGATCAGATTGGTTAATTTTCTGACTGTGGTTTTCAGTCTGTCTCTTCTCTGATGGAGAACGATAAGAGGCTTATGGGAGCTTTGTGATGGGATAGACTGACTGAGGGGGAAACTGGGTCTTGTTTTGATGGGCGAGGCCATGCTCAGTAATTTTTTTAAATTAATTAATTTATTTATTGTACTTTACAACATTGTATTGGTTTTGCCATACATTGGCATGAATCCACCATGGCTGTACATGTGTTCCCCATCCTGAAACCCCCTCCCACCTCCCTCCCCATCCCATCCATCTGGGTCATCCCAGTGCACCAGCCCCAAACACCCTATCTCATGCATCGAACCTGGACTGGTGATTCGTTTCACATATGATAATTTACATGTTTCAATGCCATTTTCCCATATCATCCCACCCTCACCCTCTCCCACAGAGTCCAAAATACTGTTCAATACATCTGTGTCTCTCTTGCTGTCTAGCCTACAGGGTTATCGTTACCATCTTTCTAAATTCCATATATATGCGTTAGTATACTGTATTGGTGTTTTTCTTTCTGACTTACTTAACTCTGCAAAATGGGCTCCAGTTTCACCCACCTCATTAGAACTGATTCAAATGCATTCTTTTTAATGGCTGAGTAATATTCCATGGTGTATATGTACCACAGCTTCCTTATCCATTCGTCTGCTGATGGACATCTAGGTTGCTTCCATGTTCTGGCTATTATAAACAGTGCTGCAATGGACATTGGGGTGCATGTGTCTCTTTCAGATCTGGTTTCCTCAGTGTGTATGCCCAGGAGTGGGATTGCTGGGTCATATGGCAGTTCTATTTCCAGTTTTTTAAGAAATCTCCACACTGTTCTCCATAGTGGCTGTACTAGTTTGCATTCCCACCAACAGTGTAAGACAGTTCCCTTTTCTCCACACCCTCTCCAGAATTTATTGCTTGTAGACTTTTGGATAGCAGCCATCCTGACTGGTGTGTAATGGTACCTCATTGTGGTTTTGATTTGCATTTCTCTGATAATGAGTGATGTTGAGCATCTTTTCATGTGTCTGTTAGCCATTTGTATGTCTTCTTTTCTTTTCTTTTTTTTTTGGGGGGGGGGGACATTTTACTGAGACCACTGGAAAAAATGAAGATTTGAAAAGACAGCCAATACAATGTAGAAATGAACTAGCATCTCTAAAGTGAAAGTGAAGAAAGTGAAGTCGCTCAGTCGTGTCCGACTCTGGGACCCCATGGACTGTAACCTACCAGGCTCTTTTGTCCATGGGATTTTCCAGGCAAGAGTACTGGAGTGGGTTGCCATTTCCTTCTCCACTGTATGTCTTCTTTGGAGAAATGTCTGTTTAGTTCTTTGGCCCACTATTTGATTGGGTCATTTATTTTTCTAGAATTGAGCTGTAGGAGTTGCTTGTATATTTTTGAGATTAATCCTTTGTATGTTTCTTCATTTGCTATTATTTTCTCCCATTCTGAAGGCTGTCTTTTCACCTTGCTTATGGTTTCCTTGTTGTGCAGAAGCTTTTAATTTTAATTAGGTCCCACTTATTTAATTTTGCTTTTACTTCCAATATTCTGTGAGGTGGGTCATAGAGGATCCTGCTGTGGTTTATGTCAGAGAGTGTTTTTCCCATGTTTTCCTCTAGGAGTTTTATAGTTTCTGGGCTTACATGTAGATCTTTAATCCATTTTGAATTTATTTTTGTGTATGGTGTTAGAAAGTGTTCTAGTTTCATTCTTTTACAAGTGGTTGACCAGCTTTCCCAGCACCACTTGTTAAAGAGATTGTCTTTTTTCCATTGTATATTCTTGCCTCCTTTATCAAAGACAAGGTGTCCACAGGTGTGTGGATTCATCTCTGGGCTTTCTATTTTGTTCCATTGATCTATATTTCTGTCTTTGTGCCAGTACCACACTGTCTTGATGACTGTGGCTTTGTAGTAGAGACTGAAGTCAGGCAGGTTGATTCCTCCAGTTCCCTTCTTCTTTCTCAAGATTGCTTTGGCTATTTGAGGTTTTTTTGTATTTCCATACAAATTGTGAAGTTTTTTGTTCTAGTTCTCTCAAAAATACCGTTGGTAGCTTGATAGCGATTGCATTGAATCTATAGATTGCTTTGGGTAGTATACTTATTTTCACTATATTGATTCTTCAGATCCTTGAACACGGTATATTTCTCCATTTGTTTGTGTCCTCTTTGATTTCTTTCATCGGTGTTTTATAGTTTTCTATATATAGGTCTTTTGTTTCTTTAGGTAGATTTATTCCTAAGTATTTTATTCTTTTTGTTGCAATGATGAATGTAGTTGTTTCCTTAATTTCTCTTTCTGTTTTTTCATTGTTAGTGTATAGGAATGCAAGGGATTTCTGTGTGTTAATTTTATTTCCTGCAACTTTACTATATTCATTGATTAGCTCTAGTAATTTTCTGTCAGAGTCTTTAGGGTTTTCTATGTAGAGGATCATGTCATCTGCAAACAGTGAGGGTTTTACTTCTTCTTTTCCTTTCTGGATTTCTTTTATTTCTTTTTCTGCTCTGATTGCTGTAGCCAAAATTTCCAAAACTATACTGAATAGTAGTGGTGAGAGTGGGCACCCTTTCCTTGTTCCTGACTTTAGGGGAAATGCTTTCAATTTTTCACCATTGAGTAATTCTTGATTCCAATTTTCAGTTGATGGGTGGAGCTGTGTTCCTTCCCTGCTATTTACCTGGGGCAAAGGTAGCTCAGATTGTAAAGCAATGATATGCCTACAATACGGGAGATGTGGGTTTGATACCTGGGTTGGGAAGATTCCCAGGAGAAGGAAATGGAAACCTACTCCAGTATTCTTGCCTGGAAAATCCCACGGACCAAGGAGCCTGGTAGGCTACAGTCCATGGGTTGCAAAGAGTAGACACGACTGAGTGACTTCACTTTCACTTTCAAACTATAGTGGAGGTAATGAAGATAATGATGACCTCCCTCAAATGATCCCATGCATGTACTGCTACACTCAGTGCCCCCAATCCTGCAGCAGGCCCCCATCAACCCACACTTTTGCTGGAGACCCACAGGCAAGCCCAGAACAGCCTCCTGTGGGGTCCTTTCTCCACTGATCCTTTATCCTGGGTCCTGGTGCACAAGGTTCTGTTGTGCACTCCAAAAGTCTATTTCCCAGTCCTGTGTAAGTTCTGACAGCCCTATGGTGGGGTTAATGACGACCTCCTCCAAGAGGGGTTATGCCATACCCACATCTGCTACACCCAGAGCCCCTGTCCCTGCAGTAGACCGTTGCAGACCTGTACCTCCACAGGAGATGCTCAAACACAGTTCTGTCTCAGTCTCTGTGGGGTCCCTGGGTCCGGTGTGCACAAGGTTTGTTTGAGCCCTCTGAGTGTCTCTGGCGTGAATGGGAGCTGATTCTAAACGTGAATTCACCCCTCCTATCGTCTTGCTGGGCCTTCTCCTTTGCCCTTGGACATGGGGTCTCCTCACAGCCACTCCATTGCCTACCATCTTTCTGGGGTTTCTCTGACCTATATGAGATCACCATGGCTTGTTTACTATTCATTACAACTTTGTACCTTTGAATACCATCAGTCTTATACCTCAGTCCCATTCCCTGGTAACCAGCAGTTTAGTCTCTGTTTTTGCAAGTTTAGTTTTTTAGATTCTTCATGTGAGATCATACAGTACTTGTCATTCTCTTCTGACATCTCACTCAGCAAAATGTGGTCAAGTTCCATCCATGTTGTTGCAAATGTTAGGACCTCCACTTGTCTTGTGTCAGAACCACATTGATCATGTTACTTCCTACAGTTCTCACAGGGCTCAAGCAGGGTGTTCTCCCTTAGGGTTTCTAAGACATTTGCAACCTGTTGATGACTGGGTCTGGAATCATTGCAAAGCCTTTCCCACCTACATGTTTAGCTGTTGAGGATGGCTTTCACCTGGATCTTCAGCTTGGACTGTTGTCCAGAATACCTCTATATGGTCTTGGAACCAAAAGTGGGATTCAGATGTTCGATCCTCAGAAGTCAGTAAAGAGGCAAGGTCTGTTGAAAGGGAAGTTTGTTTCATTTTGGAGGCCAGTTTCCGGGGGTGGGGTGGGACGTACTTTACTGACAAGGTCCGTGTACTCAAAGCTATGGATCTTCCAGTAGTCATGTATGGATGTGAGAGTTGAAATATAAAGAAAGCTGAGCACCAAAGAATTGATGCTTTTGAACTGTGGTGAAGTTTGGAGAAGACTCTTGAGAGTCCCTTGTACTGCAAGGAGATCCAACCAGTCCATCCTAAAGAAAATCAGTCCTGAATATTCATCAGAAGGATTGATGCTGAAGATGAAGTTCCAATACTTTGGCCACCTGATGTGAAGAACTGACTCATTTGAAAAGACCCTGATGCTGGGAAAGCTTGAAGGCAGGAGGAGAAGGGGACGACAGAGGATGAGATGGTTGGATGGCATCACCGACTCAATGGACGAGTTTGAGCTAGCTCCGGGGGTTGGTGATGGACAAGGAAGCCTGGCATGCTGCAGTCTATGGGGTCTCAAAGAGTTGGACAGGAATTAGCGACTGAATTGAACTGATTCATAATGCAGAACATTCTACAATAAAATGGACCTAGACTCTTTAATAAATGAATGCAGTGATAAAACAAGAAAGAGTAGGTGGACAATTCTTTAATAAAAGACACCAAAGTAATGTTGAAAACAAGTAAACAAGAATCCAAATGGATTCACTTGTGCTAAGCCCCATGTCACTAAACCAAGATTTAATTACATTTTTGTCTCTCTCGGAATTGGAATCTTAAACAAGTTAATCAGAAATTGTCTGATCAGCACTAGTTAGGCCATCTGCCTGACAGTTGCCTGTCATCCGTTAAAGGAAAGTAGCTTTGCAATAACCAATCGGCTTTTATGCCTACAACAATTTCCTTGCTCCCGTTCCTTTCTGCCTAATAAAAATTGTTCATTTTGTAAAGCACATATGAGTGCCTTTCCATCTGCTAGATTGGAAACTGCCTGATTTGAATCAATTTTTGCTCAAACGAACTCTTAAAGTTTTTTAATATTCCTCATTTTCCCTTTAAACAGTGACAGTAACACAATGCAAAGTGTAAACTTTCATTAGCTCCTGCATTGAGAGGCAAGGGATTCTATACATTTTGGGAAGACTTGGATGTCAAATATATCTTAGAATATATATTAAATTATTTTGATTTCCTTAAATTTATTTATATGTACAACTTACTAATCACCACATCCAGAAAAAAAGATAATAGAAAGCAAGTGAGGGGCACTAAAGGGTATGTAGGAAAATCATAATAATTGTTAGATTTAGGTGACAAAAACATTGGTATTGAATAAATTGTTCTTGAACGTTTTTGCACATGTGAAACTGCTTTCACCGTTGCAACTACACATTATAGTCACAAGGTGGCGATAGGCTCACTTATGAATTCGTACAAGAACACTCCTTTGAAAGGAGAGTCCAGAAAGCAATATTTCTCAATATGACATCCTCAAATGCTGGCTCTAAGAGGAGAAATGTGAAAATCCCAGAAGGCAAAATCATTGAGAAAATTCACGCCTTATTTGAGTAGTTAACATTCAAATAAGTTCTGGAAAGTGGAAGAAACCCTGAAGTAGGAAGAAGCAAGGACTGATACTTGCTTCAGGGAAAACCTAGTCTCTAGCCTAGTCTCATTCTGTGACCTTACTCAAGCCGGGAATAAGTAGCTGTCATGTGTAAAATGAGAAATAGCTGAAGAAAAACCTGGAGAGCAATTTTAGTCAGAATTGGAATTGCCTTTAAAAATTATGCCTATTAGAGGTCTTTGCTAGAAATTTTTAGCTACATAGAAATTTAACTAATTCTTGTCCTAGAACACTGGCAATTTCCCATGAAGCACAGAGGGTAAATACAAAGCACATTCTGATTATGCAGACTTCAAAGTTTATTTTGAAAGAACCCTTATAGATTGTTTTGACAGAGAGTGCAGGTGGATCCGTATATCTGGGTGGTTGTATTTAGGTTCTAGCCCTATTAGTGCATCACCTCCTGTTCTCATATGTTCAGTTGTGTCTGACTCTTTTCAGCTCCACGGACTGCAGCCCACCAGGCGCCTCTGTCCATGGAAACTTTGCAGGCAAGAATACTGGGGTGGGTTGCCATTTCCTCTCCCAGGGGATCTTCCAGACCCAGGGATCAAACCCTCATCTCTTGTATCTTCTGCACTGGCGGGTGGATTCTTTAGCACTACCACCACCTGGAAAGCCTCAGATCACCTCCTAAATGTTGACACATCATTCTATGCTGATTATTATTTGGAAAATGATCCTTTCAGAAAACTGCTCTTGTAACTCAGTTATCCTCCTGAGGTTTCAAGTAATCAGTAACCACGTATATGAGTGACAGAGACTTTGAGCTAACTCCAGTCCAGTCACCATCTCATTCCAGTTGCAAGAGAGGCTCCAAATAAGAATCACCTAGGAGAGCTCACTCAGTAAACAAATTCCATTTGATAATTATTTGTTTGTTGTTCAGGAAATATTTATTGAACATTTATTATGTGCCAAAACCATGCATGGACTAAAATGCTATGAAGGTCTTGATCTCATGGAGCTCAAACGGCAATTGTGGTAATAAAATGATAACAATAATAAATGGTATATAAATAAATATCAAATTTCATATATCATGAAGGAAATAAGCTGTGCAAAAGGACAAAACAGATAAACCACTTCTGATTGGTATACAAGTTTTTTTTTTTTTTTTTTTACCCTGCTTTGTTTTGCTTTGTTGGAAGAGAACAAGTATAGTTATAAACACACACAAACTGCCCACATGCACACACACCCAAAACAAAAACCAGTAAGCCCACAAGAGGACAGAATGGAGTTCATCAAACACCTGCAGATTCAAACTAGTTGCTGTCAAGGGGTGAACTAAAAACTGTGCCCATCACACCTGGTTACTTTAGTTGCTTCATGAGTTTATAGATGTTTAGAACTTTAAAAACTTTCTTATAATTATCTTGTACTTCTTGGATTTTCCTTTCTCACACTGCTTGGTATGAAAGTCAAACTTATTCTTATTTATCCATACCTGCATTTTAAAGGAACAGAATTTGATTGGTGGTTACTTACACATCGTGGATTGGAAATAATGGTTTTAAAAAAGCTAGGCTAATTCATGTATGTTTTATTTTTAAATTTTCCCAGTATAATTTTCTCCACAATAATTTATTTATTTATTTTTTAAATTGAAATACAGTTACTTTACAACGTTGTGTTAGTTTCGAGTGTACAGCAAAGGGATATGTGGTAGGTTCTTGCTGTTTATTTTACATGTAATAGTGTAATATGTTAACCCTGACACCTGCTTTTAATACACACTGTGTATATTGAGGGGCTCTGTCAATGGGTGGAACAGGAAGATAAAATAGTGGGAAATGAACTTCAAATTCAAGCACATGGCATAGAAAATAAATGGAATACATGCCATTGGTCCAGTCTCAAGGGTCATTAACTATGGCATAAATAGACCATTGCTATGTCCTTGCTCTTTTTTTAAATTAATTAATTAATTGTAGTTGGAGGCTAATTACTTTACAATATTGTGGTGGTTTTTGCCATACAGTCACATGAATCACACGTGTTCCCCATCCTGAATCCCCCACCCACCTCCCTCCCCATCTCATCCTTCAGGGTCATCCCAGCGCACCGGCCCTGAGCACCCCATCTCAGGCATCAAACCTGGACTGGCAATCTATTTCACATATGATAATATATATGTTTCAATGCTATTCTCTCAAATCATCCCACCCTCGCCTTCTCCCATAGAGTCCAAAAGTCTGTTCTTTACACCTGTGTCTCTTTTGCTGTCTTGCATTAGGGTCATCATTACCATCTTTCTAAATTCCATATATATGCACTAATGTACTGTATTGGTGTTTTTCTTTCTGACTTACTTCACTCTGTGTAACAGGCTTCAGTTTCATCCACCTCATTAGAACTGATTCAAATGCATTCTTTTTAATAGTTGAGTAATATTCCATTGTGTATGTGTACTATGGATAAGAAAGTGCCAGCTTTCTTATCCGTTCATCTACCAATGGACATCTAGGTAGCTTCCATGTCCTGGCTATTGTAAATAGTTTTGTGAGGTACATTGGGGTACACATGTCTCTTTCAATTCTGGTTTCCTTGGTGTGTATGCCCAGCAGTGGGATTGCTGGGTCGTATGGCAGTTCTATTTCCAGGTTTTTGCCCTTACTCTTTTAACTGAATCAGAGACTTCTCTTCCCTTCATTGTTTTATTGTGATACTTGTCCAGCTTTAGCCAGGAGAGAAGCAGAGTCAGTCTTACAATTATAAAAAAGGACTAATTATAATATTGCAAAGAAGAAACTAAATCCTGTTTTAGAAAAGTGGAAATAAAAAGAGAGTCAGAGAGATTTGAGGAAAAGTTCAGAAAGAAGTGAACATTTGATTCAAACTTTCTACAGTTCCTAGGCTTTTTCTAGGCAAAGAATAAAAGGATTATATGAAGGGAGCCTGTCACACGTATGGTGCAACCATGAAATCCTAAAACATCAGGATGTGTTTGAAGAGCAGTCAGGAGCCTGCATCTGAAGCATGGGCTGCACAGAGGAAGTGTAGATGGCCGCTCCTGAGTGACATAATAGGTTGACTTGACTTGGCTTTGCAGTGAGTATATTGTCAGTAAAAAGTGAAAGTCACTCAGTTGTGCCTGACTCTGTGAGTCCATGGGCTATAGAGTCGTTGGAATTCTCCAGGCCAGAATACTGGAGTGGGTAACCTTTCCCTTCTCCAGAGGATCTTCCCAATTGAGGGATCGAATCCAGGTCTCCCACATTGCAGGCAGATACTTCACTAGCTGAGCTACATAAACATTGACTCAAATACTGCAACCAAAAAATGTTCTCTTAGATCTGATATTTTTTTTAATCTGTCTAGAATATGGTTAGACTTGTCTTCTTCCTGGAATTACATCTTTATAGTTTGAGTTTCAGAGATGACCTCAGTCTTATCATATTCAAGAATGAATTCACGTGATTATCTAATAGTGCAGTAGCAAATAGCAGTTCAAAAACCTAACTTCTTGGGCTTAGTTTCATTGTAGAAGGTTCTTACGGATGTGTGCTTTAGGGGTGCTTAATTTCAGATCACACAAATATAGGGGAAAGAAAGTGCTATAATCAGAATGAATTTTGAACTAACTGAATGCACTTATCTTTATCCTGATCTGCTTTAGAATGTTGCTTTGAACATCATTCCAAGGAGATAGGAATGTATATTGTCAATTGTGGGAACATTTTTTCTAAAGTATCTGTTCTTTATAGGTCTTTTCCCTCGAAGGAACAAGCATTTCAAAAATCTCACTTTTATCGTATATTACTTTGTAAAGATAATCTTGTCTAGAATGTTTTTCTAAAAATTTATTGATGTTTCCTAAGTAATTGGCACAGAATGAATTATCCCCTGAATATTTGATGTGTTCAAAATTTTATATGAATAAGTATTGTAAATCAACAGGCACGGAAAACAGAAACTGAAATTTTATTTTGGTCATTATAGTATTATTTGAATTTATATGATTCAGGCTGGCACTGACTTGTCAGACATAAAAAGGAATGAAACTGGGTCATTTGTAGAGACGTGGATGGATCTAGAGTCTGTCATACAGAGTGAAGTAAGGAAGAAAGAGAAAAATAAATTTCGTATTAATGCATATATGTGGAATCTAGAAAAATGGTATAGATAATCCTATTTGCAAAACAGAAATAGAGACAGACATAGAGAACAAACGTATGGATCTCAAAGGAGAAAGGGGGTGGTGGGAGGAATAGGGGGATTTGATGGACATATATACACTATTGATACTATGCACACATATAAAATAGATAACTAATGAGAACGTACTGTATAGCACGGGTCCCCAGTTTCCCATCTCTAACGGCTGATGATCTGAGGTGGAGCTGATATAATGATAATAGACGGAAATAAATAAATGTACAATGAATGTAATGCACTTGAATCTTCCGGAAACCATACCCCCTTTCCTGGTTGGTGGAAAAATTGGTATCTGGTGCCAAAAAGAAACTTGTGCCTGGCGCACAGTGCACAGCACATGGAACTCTAGTTAATGCACTGCGGGAAGGAAGTCCTAGAGGGAGCAGATAAATGTACCCGTAAGGCTGGTTCGTTTTGCTGTACAGTAGAAACTAGTGCAATATTATAAGGCAATTATACTCCAATAAAACTTAATTTTTAAAGAACCAAGGATACAATTAAAATGGGAAGAACTTTACAATGATGGGAAGAGTTATGTCCCCTTCTTCAAATTCCTTTAGTAATGGAGTTCTGATATAAGAGTCAAGAGAATGGATTTTAATCCATGCTCTGCCACAAAACATAAAACAAAAAATAGAGGCTGTGGAAGAAGCAGAAAACTTTAGAAATATTGACTAAAACTTTTTTGGAGGTGAGTTAAGGCACAGAGGGGGATGGATGAAAGGAGAAGGATTAGAAACCATTCCCCTTAGCTGGTCTGGGCTTTTATCCATGGCGCATCACTGTCTTTTAAAATGAGACTTTTCGTTAGAGTATAGCTATTTTACAATGTTGTGTTAGCTTCTGCTGTACAATGAAGTGAATCAGCTATAAGTATACATAAATCTCCTTGCTCCTGAGCCTCCCACCTGCCCCCCTACCCATCAGACTCCTCTAGGTCACCACAGAGCACCAAGCTCAGTTCTCTGTGCTATATAGCAGCTTCTCACTAGCTACCCATTTTACACATGGTCATGTATTTATGTCAAAGCTAACACACCAGTCAGAATGACCATCATGAAAAAATCTACAAACAAGAAATGCTGGAGAGTGGGTGGAGGAAAGGGAACCCTTCTGCACTGTCAGTGGGAATGTAAATTGATACAGCCACCATGGAGAACGGTATGGCAGTTCCATAAAAAAACTAAAAAATAGAACTACCATATGATCCAGTGATCCGACTCCTGGGCACATGCCCTGAGACATCTTTTCTTTAGGTATATCTTTTCTCAGTTATGGAATGAGGAGGTTAGACATGAACTTTTGTAAAATTCACAAAAATTAGAATTCTCAGTGTGTGCTCACTTTGTACCACAAAATGTGCATGGAGCCACTATGACAATATATACAGTTAAAATGACAGAGATCTGAAATGGAAATTAAAGAGATGGAGGGAGATGTCTAGTCAACTGAAAGAATATATGACTTTATTTCTGACAGGTTTTAGTTCTTTTTGGCAAATCCATCTATTTCCTGCAGCACAGGTAGCAGAATTAAATTGCATACTTGATATGCAAATGAAGCTGTCTTCTTTAGCATCACCAAAAACGTGTAATCTGTGAAGAAAAAGAAAAGACTCTCTTTGGTGTTTGTGATTTTCTCACGTAATTCTTTTCATCCAGTCAGTATTTTCTGTAACTTTCAGGAAGCAACAAGATGCTCAGTCATTAAGCATTGAGTAAGTAAACAGTCTATGGCAAAAAGTGAAGAGGAACTAAAAAGCCTCTGAAAGTGGGTGAAAGAGGAGAGTGAAAAAGTTGGCTTGAAACTCAACATTCAAAAGTTAAGATTTTAGCATCCAGTTCCATCACTTCATGGCAAGTAGCAGGGCAAAAAATGCAAGCAGTGACAGACTTTGTTTTCTTGGGCTCCAAAATCTTTGCAGACAATGACTAAAGCCCTGAAATTAAAAGATACTTGCTCCTGGGAATGGCTACCCACTCCAGTATTCTTGTCTGGAGAATTCCATTTTGTGGACAGAGGAACCTGGCGGGATACACTCCATAGGGTGGGAAAGAGTCAGACAGGACTGAGGGACTAACACTTTCACTTTTTTTCACTTTCTACTTGGAAGGAAAGCTATGACAAACCTAGACAGCATATTCAAAAGCAAAGACATGATTTTGCTGGCAAATGTCAGTATAATCAAAGCTATGATTTCTCATGTATTGATGTGAAAGTTGCACCATAAAGAGAGTAAGTGCTGAAGAATTGATGCTTTCAAATCGTGGTGCTGGAGAAGATTCCTGAGAGTCCCTTGCACTGCACAGAAGTCAAACCAGTCAATCCTAAAGGAAACCAATCCTGGATATTCCTTGGAAGGACTGACACTGAAGCTGAAGCTGTAATACTTTGGCCATGTGATGGGAAAAGCCAAGTCACTGGAAAAGACTGAGGCCAAAGGAGAAGGGGGAGGCAGAGGATGAGATGGCTAGATAGCATCACTGACTCAAATGGACATGAATTTGAGCAAACTGGGAGATACTGGAGAAAAGAGGAACCTGGTGAGCTGCAGTCCCTAGGGTCACAAAGAGTTGGAAATTGCTTAGCAACTGAACAATAATAACTACACAGTCAGTCACAAATATAAGCTTTTAATGGAAAGCTCATATAAACGTCTGGAACTTGCAAGCTATCTTCACTGGAAGAGAAGCATTCTAAATAGAAATGTCCTCATGATATAACAAAAAAGAAGCTTTGAAAGTTGGAAACTGAATCTCCTATTAACATGTTACATGAAAAATTTCTTGCTTTCTCTGAACTTTGATTTTCATAAATATTTAGGATATAACCACCTAGTATTTGGGGAGGCATTGAGATGATACCTATAAAAGTGTGATCAGGTTTAAACAGAGTATGTGCTCAGGAAATGTAGTAAGTACATAGATAGATACACAGGGTCTCAGAATTTGAATGTGGCCAAAAAATGAAGCTCAGATCATGTTGTATGTAGTAGAAAGTTCCTTTTTTTTTTTTCCCCATTCCAAACAGTTCACGAGTGTCTATTGTGATAAATGTTCTATTAGTTCCAAAGACGCAGGAGTCTTGTGGCTCATTGCAGGTGGGGTGTGAGTAGCAGTCAAAGAATGGGATGGCAACGCAGAACTGGCATGCCAGGAGGGGGTATGCGCAAGACGTTCACCTGCTTGTGCTAAAATGAAAGTGAAGTGGTACAGTGGGCAGGGCTCCATCACAGATTTTCTTTGTTCCTTTGTTCCATTTCTTCATAAAGCCCCTTGGCCCTGAGAAGTCAACCTGATTCCCTCCTAGTGCCTGACACTCTAGTCACATCAGTATTTCTTTCAAGCGAGTAATAGCAAGAGTCTCCTGCATTTTATCACTTTCACCCTTCTGGTTCCCTTCTTCAACTTGCAAGATAACTTTTTTAATGCTCAACTGACCAAGCCCATTTCCAAAAGGCCCTCAGTGACTTGTCAGGCTTGCTTTGACCAGATCTCTGCCTAGTTCTTTAGTGTTATCCTCTTTAAACCCCAAAACAATCCTGTGAAAAAAATTATCACTCTTTATGTTTTTCTTTACTTAAAAAACAGGGTTCGTTTCATTTCAGTTCAGTTGCTCAGTCATGTATGACTCTTTGTGATCCCATGGACGCCAGGCCTCCCTGTCCTTCAACAATTCCCGCAGTTTACTCAAACTCATGTCCACTGAGTCAGTGATGACATCCAACCATGTCATCCTCTGTCATCCCTTTCTCCTCCTGCCTTCTATCTTTCCCAGCATCAGGGTCTATCAAATGAGTCAGTTCTTCCCATCAGGTGACCAAAGTATTGGAGTTTCAGCTTCAGCATCAGTGCCGGGGTCCAGCCTCGGCAGGATCCAGGGGTACCCTCAGGATGAGCGGTGTTGGCAAGAGAGAGAAAGAAAGAGAGAGAGAAAGAGAGAGAGAAAGAGAGAGAGATCAGACTGGGGGTGTGCAGCAGAGTCTGGCAATGCTTTATTTTTTACCATGGCTTTTTACCCTAAATTAGTACATTTCTAAGGGGAAGATAGTTTAGCATTACATCAGCTTGTCCTTCATGAAACCAGGGTGTTTTCTGCATACTTCTTTGTTTATGAGGGTCTTGTACATTATCTTCCGGCCTTGGGGCCTGTTAACATTTTATGCAAGTCAGGTGAATGTAAACCTATTTTCTGTTTCTGTGGTGATCTTAACAGAAAAGTTACAGTCTCATAGGGCAACAGTACAGCATGTCACAACATAGTAGAAGTATAACCTTGTTAACACAAAAATTAATTCTGCAGAAGTTGTCAGTTGAATTTATCTAAGAAGTTTACCCCACACAGACTCTGCGGCTTCAGTGACGCAGCCTCTGCCTAGCACTTCTAGCTGACAACTAACAATCATCTAATTAATTAGGGCTAAGCTCTTATTTTTCTAGATCTTTAACTATATTAACAATGGTTTCCATAACACAACCTTAGCACATTAAGAGCAAAAACACACACGTTAACCCAATAACCACCTTTATAATAATTTTTCTTATATTTTCTAGTAGGGCTCCTTCACTCCCCGAAGGGCTCTTTGTCTATTAGGGCCTTTATATGATCAGGTTCTTTATGCTGTTTTATGATTAGGGTATTATAAGCAGTCATGCATATTAGTACCAAGGGCATGGACGCATTTGCCAAACAAACTAAAATACCAGCAAAGGAGTTTAAATTAAAACTCTCCTTTCACCCTGGATAATCTCATAAAATACCACCACCTGGAAAACTTATTGATTAAAGTTCTAAATTGATTCTTATTTGGAAAGAGATCGGGAAAGGCCTTCTGCCTTTGTCACAGAAATTAGGGAGTAGTTTATTGAAGCAAGCATCAGAAAGACAGATATCATCTTGAAGGTGAGCACCAGGGGCAGCTTTTCGGAATCCCTGAAAACCTGATCCGCCTTGCCTGTCAGGTTTTTTCCTCATGACCTTGTCATAGGTGGGATCTCGTGAGTTGGCTCCCGGCACATCAGTCCTTCCAATGAATATTTAGGATTGATTTCCTTTAGGGTGGACTGGTTGGATCTCCTTGCAGTCCAAGGGACTCTCAAGAGTCTTCTCCAACACCACAGTGCAAAAGCATCAATTCTTCAGCGCTCAGCTTTCTATATAGTCCAACTCTCACATCCATACATGACTACTGGAAAGACCATAGCTTTGACTAGATGGACCTTTGCTGGTAAAGTAATGTCTCTACTTTATAATATGTTGTCTAGGTTAGACAACTAAATAAAAGCAGTGTCTAACTGATACTCTTTCTACTATCACATGATACCTTCCAGATTTACTTGATCTCAGTCTTAATAAAACCATTACTTTAATCTTCAGAATAAAATAGAATGTTCAGTCACATTTAATCTATCAACTATGCCTATATTTCTTCTCATAAACACCTCAGAGTTTTCCAATTTTATAATAAATCTTAATAAAATAAACATAATGCTCCAGTAAGAAACATATACACATGTAACCAAAATTAACCTTTTCTAATGACAAAAAAAAAAAAAAGCTAATATCAGAGTTGCATTTAGATGTGAATTAAGTATAGATAATAATCCCTGTAAAACAAATAAAAATTCAGAATAGATTTTAGTTAACAAAATACGTTTGCCTTTTAATATGTTTATTCTAGTCCAGAACACTTTATTTTAAAATAATATTCATTTTAAAGTACTGCACTTAAAAAATACTGTATTTTAGAATGAGTCAAACAAATCAAAATTTGGTAATTAAACCAATCTATCTCAATGTTTGCTAACTTTCCACACAATAAATTATTATTATATTTTAGATAAACTTGAATATGCTCCTGGGTCTTAAACTTTAACGTCTTGGTTTTCTGAATGATAAAAAGAATCCATGTCAACTGTAATTTATACAAATGTCAATAAACGTTTTACAGACTCAAAAAGCATAACACAATGTCATCTGTTCTGAAAAACTCAACAAAAATTCTTTTCAGAAACTTGGTTGGATGCCTGCACACTTTCACTTTCTAGGGAAAAATAGTGTCCTGCCCTTTGATGTACAAAAAAGATGAAGTCCATTAAAGATTTGTAATTTAATTTGTAACATCAGTCCCCCTAAAACACTAACAGTTATCCTGACCATCTTGCAACAAGAGCCTATAGTGAGACAACCAGAAAGAAATGGCAAGGGCTTCCCTGATGACTCAGTGAAGAAGCCACCTGCCAATGCAGGAGACACAGGTTCGATCCCTACTCTGGGAAGATCCTACATGCTGTGGAGCAACGAATCCTGTGCAACACAATTATAGTGTCTGTGCTCTAGAGCCCATACTCTGCAACTAGTGAAGCCCGAGTGCCCTAGAAGCTGTGCTCTGCAACAAGAGAAACTACCACAGTGAGAAGCCTGCACACCACAGCTAGAGAGTAGCCCCCACTCTGAGCAACTAAAGAAAAGTCTGAGCAGCTGTGAAGACCCAGCACAGACCAAAATAAATAAATAAATAAAACGTAAGAAAAAGAAATGGCAAATAACTCTGTTGTGGCTTATGCAGGTTTATTACATCTCCTCAAACAACTCTTTTTTTACACTATTGGTTAAAATAGGCTACAATGTTTATCACAATTTGGCTAGTTCCCAAATATCTGGATTCCACATACTCTGATATGTGCTATATTTTTCTTCTCGTATTTATTGTTCCACTGTAGCCCACTAAGGTATGTGGTCCCACAGGTTGAAAAACTCTATTTAACAATTCTTTGCATCAATAGCTTCTAGCTAGAAATTTCTTTATTTTAAAATTTTATTCTTTTAAAAACTTTTTTTGTGTGTGTCCCTCCCAAAGGAATTGGTCTATTCCTTGTCTCCTAAAACCCCATTGCAGATAAAATATATGTTGTGACAAAGGGTTGGTGTGTTTTCATACATAGAACTTTTTAACCAACTTAAGAATCATTCTTCTTCTCAGGCTATTAACTATAAATCTCAGTCTTCAATAACAATGTTACTGTCTTGCCATGTAAGTGATGTAAATTGAATATTCAAATTAGCTTATCTAATACTCACGTTTTAGAGTTTAAAAAGGATCCATTTATCCACTTCCAGCTCTTCTCTGATAATGTAAAATTTAATCCAATCCAAAACAGAATTCCTTCTTTGTTTATCAGGTTTTGTATGAGTCTCTGTAAATGAAACAGAAGAAATGACTGAATATTGAATCTGTTTATCTGTTGCTGGTTTGCATTCTTATGCTCATCCTTTGAAACCCAGTTCAAGTATCACCTCTATGATATCAGGCCTTTCCTGACTCCCTGTTGGAGTTAATTAATCCTTATTTGTGATATTTCTATTTGTTCATTTATATATTAATATATACAAAGGTTTACATTTATATTGGTGTATTCATTAAAGTATACTTATTTTGTTTACATTGTCCATTTAGTCTCTCAGATTGTGAGCTTCTTGAAGTCAAGGTTGATATTTTCATCTGCATAGAACCCTTAAGGCTAAAGCACAAAGATCTTGATATGGCTAGAAGTCAATGCTAAGTTGTATTGAAGTATTTTACTTAATTATTTACCAATTCTTCCTGATCTTGAATAAGCAGTAGACTGGATTCTCTTGTGGAACAGTCAGCTAGACCGTCACTCCAAGGTTTGGAAGTTTCATGAAGATACAAGCATTTATCTCGGATTTGTTGCCAGTGCATTGGGCATGCTAACAGAACTGATCTCTCTAAAGTAAGAAAGAAGGGGAACAATAAAGTAAGAAAGAGGAAGAAGAAATAAATGTTATGTTTCTAACCTGTCCCCACCCCCTAACACTAACCACACATGCACTAGCTGTTATAAATTCAGGAAAGACTTTGATCATCCTTGTGAGGACAATTATGAATTTAGAATTTAATATAACTGTGAAGGTTCTGAGACCATTGTTCATTCTGCTACTAAGATTTGAAAAATAGTGACAAGTTAAAACACTAACAGACAGATTGACTTGTTCAAGTCCACACAAGCTTGAACTTGTGTGATAGAGACAAAACTCTTTCTAGGATTCCTTAAATTCCTCACCAGTGTTCTTTCTACTCCTTGGACAACAATATCAAAATCATCTAAAAAATACACTTGAAACAATATACTTGAAAGCAAATAATAATTCATAAGTTAATGGCAAATACCATGGAGAAAAATCATAAAAAATTTTCTAATGCTAAATTATATATTTGCCTGTTCAGTTCAACTCAGTTACTCAGTCATGTCCGACTCTGTGAATCCGTGGATTGCAGCATGCCAGGTTTCCTTGTCCATCATCAACTCCCAGAGCTAGCTCAAACTCACATCCATCAAGTTGATGATGCCATCCAACCATCTCAACCTCTGTCATCCCCTTCTCCTCTTGCCTTCAATCTTTCCCAGCATCAGGGTCTTTTCCAGTGAGTCAGCAATACTTTGCCAAAGTATTGGAGCTTCACCTTCAGCATCAGTCCTTCCAGTGAATCTTGAGGACTGATTTCCTTTAGGATTGACTGCTTTGATCTCCTTGCAGTCCAAGAGATTCTCAGGAGTCTTCTCCAACACCACAGTTCAAAAAGATCAATTCTTCAGCACTCAGCTATTGTTATGGTCAGAATCTCACATCCATACATGACTACTGGAAAAACCATAGCTTTGACTAGACAGACCTCTGTCAGCAAAGTAATGTCTCTCCTTTTTAATATGCTGTCTAGGTTGGTCACAGTTTTTCTTCCAAGGAGCAAGCATCTTTTAATTTCATGGCTGCAGTCACCATCTGCAGTGATTTGGGAGCCCTAGAAAATAAAGTCTGTCACCGTTCCCATTGTTTCCCCATCTATTTACCATGAAGTGATGGGACCAGATACCACGATCTTCATTTTATGAATGTTGAGTTTTAAGCCAACTTTTTCACTCTTCTCTTTCACTTTCATCAAGAAGTGCTTTAGTTTCTTCACTTTTTGCCGGAAGTGTGGTATCATCTGCATATCTAAGGTTATTGATATCTCTCCCATTAATCTTGATTCTAGCTTGTGCCTCATTTAGCTCAGCATTTCATATGATATACTCTGCACATAAGTTAAATAAGCAGAGTGACAATATACAGCCTCGATGTACTCCTTTCCCAAATTGGAATCAGTCCATTGTTTTTTTGCATTTCTTTTTCTTGGGGATGGGTTATTTAGCTCAGCATTTCATATGATATACTCTGCACATAAGTTAAATAAGCAGAGTGACAATATACAGCCTCGATGTACTCCTTTCCCAAATTGGAATCAGTCCATTGTTTTTTTGCATTTCTTTTTCTTGGGGATGGGTTATTAACAGGATCTATTTGATAACATTTTCTAGACTGATTTCCCAAGTTTCTTAAACTTTCTGTTCTGTACAATGTATATAATAAATGTTCACTTTCTGCTGCAGTCACTCCTCAAGAGTGTATTAAAACACACTACTTGGAAAGTATAAGGACAAGATCAAAGTCTTAATGATTAATACAATAAATGTAAATAATTTATTTCAGATTTGTGTTTTATTAATTAACTTCAGACCAAAGTTAACTGCTTGACATATTCATTCAAATCACCAAATAACCCATGTAAATGAATATTTGACTATGGCTTGGTTTTTGACTATTAATTAATTATTGACTATCCTGGCAGGAGTATTCATTAAGACAGTATTATCTGGTGAAGATAATAGGCTCTGAATATAGACCACCAAAGTCTCAGTGTCACCTCTTAGGACTTGTATGACTCTGAATGTGTGGCTTAATCTTTCCATGCCTCAGTTTTGTCAAAGGTAGAATCACAGTGCTAATACTATCTTAATGCATTGGTTGTTACTAGCCTTAACTAGATAATGCAATGGTATCTATCAAATTTTAGCCATTATTCTTAGGAAATTCAAGGCACAAAATATATCTATTGTTTCCTTCCTGTTTTCTTGGGAAGCCACATTGCTTTTTTTCTTTTGATGAGTTGTGTGTTAAGGATATCACTGATAAATAAAGAGAAAGTATTCAAAACCTTAATGCTAAAAGCTGCAGTGAAATGGATATGCTATATTTTTCACTTCTGGAAATGATTTCAACAAGCTTGAAATGAACAGAAGATTAAAGCAATAGCAATGTAGTAACAGAGAGTCTATTTAGAAGACAATGTAAATGAACACATAACAAGTAAACCCACAGAAACATTAAGGTACTTGCTTCTACTATAAATAAGACTTTATCTATTTACTTAAACTTTGTTTGCTTATCAGCTTGTAATGCAGGGGACCCCAGTTGGATTCCTGGGTTGCGAAGATCCGCTGGAGAAGGGATAGTCTACCTACTGCAGTATTATTGATCTTCCCTGTGGCTTAGCTGGCAAAGAATCCAAGAGCCCCTGGAGAAGGAAAAGGCTACCCATTCCAGTATTCTGACCTGGAGAATTCCATGGACTGTATAGTCCATGGGGTTGCAAAGAGTCATACAGGACTGAGCGACTTTTCACTTTCACATTCTTTATTTGCTTTAAGTAACCCGGTGTTACTTAAACTTTTAGATTGCTTACATTCCTGTCTGCATGCCCCATCTTCAGAATGAGTATAATTGTGCCTATCCTATGTGAGAGATTGCCCAGGACAATCTGAAATTTAGTAGGCCCTTAAGAGACGATAGCGACTTCCTAAGCCATCCAGTGTTAAGAGTTTGCCTTCCAGTGCACGGGGAGCAGGTGTGATCCCTGGTTGGAAAGCTGAGATCCCACATGCGTCTTGGCCAAAAACAAAAACAAATAAAAACCCAGAACATATGTGCAACAGAAGCAATATTGTAAAAAGTTCAATAAAGACTTTAAAACTGTAAGCTTTACAAAAGCTAAATACAAATCAAGTGTTTCTGATGAATACTTAGTGGCTAAGTTGAAATGTACTGTAGATATAAAACAAACACACTAGATTTCAAAGATCTAAAACAATCTGTAAAAAGAATGTAAAATAGCTCATCAATAATTTTTGTATTACTATGTGTTGAAATATTTTGGTGCATTACATAAAATATATTTTAAAATAAAAAAAACTGCAAATAATGGGAAATTTTCTTTGTTATTGTCACCCTTTTATCATAATTACAATTAAAAAAAAGATTCTTGGAGCACATGTGAAATCCCTTGCGATGACTCTGAGAACAATTAGGAAGAGAAATACCAGAGGCCAAAGCTTGAAGAATGAATATGGGCTGAGCACTATTAGAGCACTGTTTTGTGACTTTTTATTTCATTGGTCTTCCACTAAGTTTGGGGTGGCCATATTAATGGTACAAGTAGAATAAGTAGAAAAATAAAAATAAATGATCTTGTATCACTTACCTGAAATTCTCAACCCAACCACAGTCAAGGCAAAAAGAGTAATCCCAGCACAACCAAGTTTCAGAGCAAATCTATGCCAACCTGGACCCCGACAAACATCTGAGACGTTAAGAGAATATACCAGGTTAACTCAGTTGAATTCATTTGGTACAAAATGCAAAGGTTGTTTGGATCACATAAGAAAGAGCTAGATTTAGGATGAGGGCTAGGGGCAGGAAAGAATATTTACCAATCATCTTCAAGTAGGATTCTGAAGACTTCCCTGGTGGTCCAGTGGTTAAGAATCTGCCTGCTAATGCAGGGCACGGAGGTTGGATCTCTGGTCCAGGAAGATTTCACATGCCACAGCACAACTAAGTCCATGCTCCACAACAAGAGAAGCCACCACAATGAGAAGCCCATGCATTGCAAGTGAAGAGTAGCCCCCTCACCACAACCAGAGAAAGGCTGCATACAGCAACAAAGCCTCAGTGCAGCTAAAATAAATAAATTAAACAAGAGACCAAGGGGGTGGAAATGATATATACATATAAAGTTTTCTCTTTTGCACTTAGTATCATCTACTACATAATATACTTATTCACTTCTATGTATGTCTTCCTAGTAGTATAATATAAACACAAGAATAGGAAATATTTTTTCACTACTTGTTCACCTACTGTTACCCCAGCACCAGGGCATGCCTGGCTCAGGTGCTTATTTTTGGATGAAAAGATAAACTCTAGAGGCATTTTGCCAGCATTTATCTACTTTTATAAGAAATCATAAATGAAACAAGTCACAACTCACATCTCTGTCTGGTTTTCCTGAATGTCTTTAATGGAATCACTACTCTACAGTTCCTACAGCCTGAACAGTTCAGCCAAAGAGCTCAGGGGTGGTTTCACAATAACTGTAATACCAGGTCAATGTGCGGAGAAAACATGTCACTTGCCATTTCAATAAACAAGAGATGTTGCGACCATAAAGCCATCAACCAGGGCAGCTGTCCCGATCGTGAAGCCTGAGGGGAATTCAGGATAGAGGAAAAACAGGATAAAAGCCTAGGTATTTAAAATACATGTGAATGATTGATTTCAATAAGCCCAGACTCTTGTGTCTTCCCACATGTAGAAAAGCACTAAAATCATTAACTTGAGACATCTGTTTTTATGATTAGCAGTCGTCTCTTGATATTCAACTACATGTTTTTTGTTTTGTTTTATTTTAAGCAAAAACTCCTATAAATCCTGGTTCCTCCGTCACCTCTTGGCAAAGTTCCTTAGAGTTATCTAAGAGGCTACCTTCTTGACTATGGTCCTTAGTAAAGTCACCAAATACATAATTCTCAACTTTTAGGTTTTGCATTTTTTCAGTCAAGTGTTTTGTAATCACACATTTTGTTCTGACTTTATTTTGTTTTTCAAATTTACATTTAGAATGATATTTTGTGGAATAATGCTTGCAATCAGAATAGACACATTTTCTGGCCCCATTGATTTGGGATCATAGATAGTAGCTTTTGAGGAAAATCTTGCCATCTTTCTGTATACTCATTCTCTAAAATGACCTTTCAACACCATCCTCCTTTCTTCCACTTTTGCTTGATTTGAATAGGGAACAGAAAGCCTTGCTCTTTCACATCAAAAAATACCCATAGCTTGACCAAACTCTCACTGTAGTTATCAAAATCCCCCAAATTTCCATTACCCTATATGAAAGCATCATTAAACTCTTTTGCAGCCCTAAGACTTTTCAATCTCCAAATTAGAATGTTGGTAATTTAATAGTTTCAAATTATACCAAATGATCCTAAAAAGATACAACCCATGTGTTAAGTACACAATGAAATGAATATCAGGTGGGATAAAAATAGCAATATTAGTAAATTTGGTTTGGTATCAGAAGGCAGTACTATATTATGATAATTTTATACATTTTTCTACTTAGTTTATAATTTCTTTTCATCCATCCCCAGCTAATGGAATCCATCACCTCATGTTAGAATCCCTATCTCCTTCACTCAGAATACTAGATCCTCTGACACACAAAAAATCGCCAACTTCAACAAATGTCAAATAGTTTCATCAGTGATATTCTCTCATGTCCTGTGGCTTCCCTCCTTCTAAGCTGGTATACATTTTAATTTAAAAATCATCAGACTGTGATTATATCCAAGTTTTTGATCTTGAATATCATTTTTCTCAGGACATTTTTTTCCCTTCCCTTTGTAGATGAAGGATGTCAATCATTAAGCCTACACTCCAGTGCTTTGAAGGGAACATCATGGATGCAAATGCTTTGGAACTTACAGTAATTTATAAAAGAATTTGGAATAAAGTAGGTTACTATTACAGCAAAGTAGTAAAGTATTTCTAAACATACTCCTTTGTTAAAAAAACAAACAAACTGAAAAACAAAAAGGAGACTCTCTGGTGGTCCAGTGGTTAAGCCTCCAAGCTTCCTCTGTAGGGAGCATCGATTTGAACCCTGATCTGGGAACAAAGATCATGCATCATGCATGGTGAAGCAAAAGAACCAAAAAGACAAAGAAAGATACTTCTTTGTTCATATGTTCATACATGTAAAATATTTCTTACTAATCTTTTTGCCAAGGTTCAGTGATAAGAGCAATGTTCAGTTTTCACAAAATTATCTTGATAAAAAACAAACCTACAAGGTGTGGGTTTTTCCCCATATCTGTGATTACCTACAGACAGGCTATGCTATATCTATTTAACATTAGCATATGACCGCTGCTCATCTTCAAAGTCATGATTTAAAACCACAAATTTAAGAGAAAAATCTGACTATTGGAAGATATACCAATGCCAGAAGGAAAATTGAAGTCACTTACTCTGACAAAGAGAAGAGGGTGATGACCTTTCAAGGGCAGAATCCCTGTGTAAGTTTGAATTATCATACATCGACTGATTGTCCATCGCAGAGGGCAAAATGTGGCGCTAATGTTGTATAAAAGAAAAATCTCTAAGTTCTATGAGGCAAGATCAGCTAAAGGAAGTGCCCATTCATGAAAAGCTTTGTTGTCTTCCTATGCTATCACCAACCCACACGTCTAGTGGTGGGTTTTCTATTAATTAGTGAGAAAACCCACTGACTGGGTGTCAAGCATACTTAGACACACAATACTGGGTTGGCTAAAAAGTTCATTTGAGTTAAAATGCAAACGAACTTTTTGGCCAAGCCAATATCTACTTTCTTTAATTAAGATTGGCCTGTTTGACAAAATTCTAGGAAGGTTTGCTTGTTGTCTTCATAGCCATCCTATTTGAATACCTTCTTCTGTGCTGGGACCAGAGTGAGGGAAATGAAGCACTATGATTTGGCTCCAAAAACGTTAGGAATTAGGATAAACAATATTTAATACAAGATTGTAAAACATAAACACTAATGCAAAAACCAAACCAAAGCAAACCAAAACCCTGCAGAACACCTTTCAAAACCTCTAAAATCTTCTTTAAATATTTGTCCTCCCCACAAAAAATGTGAAATGTGGAAAATGGAGCTGTAAATGTGGAAAAGGCCACTGAGTATTACAACCGAGAAAGCAAAGAGCCAAACATCCAGACTATTCTTAGCTTAAAAGAATGCTGTGCACTGAAGTTTAATTTCAAGTTATGCAGCATGACTATGACCACAAGGAATCCACAATGACCATGTTAAAAACAATTGATGAGGAAAGAGTATTCTCTTAACCAGAATCTTGCAAAATTATGTGAGCTTCAAAAGTATAAATTGGCCAGAAATATAAACCAAAGGAGAGTCTTCATTTGTCCATATATAGTGTGAAGCATATTGATGGATCTTTTTGTTCAACTATCTTCACCATTATATAATTTAAAAGACCCTTGTTAAAAAAAAGACCCTTATTATTCAATTACCATTATATACATATAAAATAAATTCCTCAAGAGAACTTACATTTGGAGACTTTTTTAGTTATGTTATTGAATTCATTGATCATCTAATCTCCTCTGTAACACTTTCTAAACACAGCTTATTAGAATTTAGAAATTTACTGTCACTATTATAAATAGAAAGGTAAGTACAGATGATACACACACATATACAACAGAGAAACATGACAAACATGACAAAACATAAGAAATAAAGAAATAAAAGAAAAACTCCAGGAGCTGATTCTAAAAGAATCAGATCTATGAGCTACCTGACAAAAAATTTAAAATAATTGATGAGGATATAGGGAGATAAGTTAAAGAAGAGAATATTATGAATAATTGAATAGCAACAAGTTGGATAACCTAGAATAAATGGATATAGCTCTAGAAATGTACTAAGACTGAAACAGGAAGAAACAGAAAATCTGAACAATTCAACTAAATTCTATTTAAGATTTGAATAGCATTTTTAAATCTCATAACAAAGAAAAGATCAGTTCTCTGGAAAAGTCTACTTAACATTTAAACAAAAATTAACACTTATAGTTTCTTTTGTAGTGCAAAAGCTTTTAAGTTTCATTAGATCCCATTTGTTTAGTTTTGCTTTTATTTCCAATATTCTGGGAGGTGGGTCATAGAGGATCTTGCTGTGATTTATGTCGGAGAGTGTTTTGCCTATGTTCTCCTCTAGGAGTTTTATAGTTTCTGGTCTTACATTTAGATCTTTAATCCATTTTGAGTTTATTTTTGTGTATGGTGTTAGAAAGTGTTCTAGTTTCATTCTTTTACAAGTGGTTGACCAGTTTTCCCAGCACCACTTGTTAAAGAGGTTGTCTTTTTTCCATTGTATATCCTTGCCTCCTTTGTCAAAGATAAGGTGTCCATAGGTTCGTGGATTTATCTCTGGGCTTTCTATTCTGTTCCATTGATCTATATTTCTGTCTTTGTGCCAGTACCACACTGTCTTGATGACTATGGCTTTGTAGTAGAGTCTGAAGTCAGGCAGGTTGATTCCTCCAGTTCCATTCTTCTTTTTCAAGATTACTTTGGCTATTCGAGGTTTTTTGTATTTCCATACAAATTGTGAAATTCTTTGGTCTAGTTCTGTGAAAAATACCGTTGGTAGCTTGATAGGGATTGCATTGAATCTATAGATTGCTTTGGGTAGAATAGCCATTTTGACAATATTGATTCTTCCAATCCATGAACACGGTATGTTTCTCCATCTGTTTGTGTCCTCTTTGATTTCTTTGATCAGTGTTTTATAGTTTTCTATGTATAGGTCTTTTGTTTCTTTAGGTAGATATCCTCCTAAGTATTTTATTCTTTTTGTTGCAATGTTGAATGGTATTGTTTCCTTAATTTCTCTTTCTGTTTTTTCATTGTTAGTATATAGGAATGCAAGGGATTTCTGTGTGTTAATTTTATATCCTGCAACTTTACTATATTCGTTGATCAGTTCTAGTAATTTTCTGGTAGAGTCTTTAGGGTTTTCTATATAGAGGATCATGTCATCTGCAAACAGTGAGAGTTTCACTTCTTCTTTTCCTATCTGGATTCCTTTTACTTCTTTTTCTGCTCTGATTGCTGTGGCCAAAACTTCCAACACTATGTTGAACAGTAGTGGTGAGAGTGGGCACCCTTGTCTTGTTCCTGATTTCAGGGGAAATGCTATAAGTAAGGTGAAAAGACAGCCGTCAGATTGGGAGAAAATAATAGCAAATGAAGAAACAGACAAAGGATTAATCTCAAAAATATACAAGCAACTCCTGCAGTTCAATTCCAGAAAAATAAATGACCCAATCAAAAAATGGGCCAGAGAACTAAACAGACATTTCTCCAAAGAAGACATACAGATGGCTAACAAACACATGAAAAAGTGCTCAACATCACTCATTATTAGAGAAATGCAAATCAAAACCACAATGAGGTACCATTACACACCAGTCAGGATGGCTGCTATCCAAAAGTCTACAAGCAATAAATGCTGGAGAGGCTGTGGAGAAAAGGGAACCCTCTTACACTGTTGGTGGGAATGCAAACTAGTACAGCCACTATGGAAAACAGTGTGGAGATTCCTTAAAAAACTGGAAATAGAACTGCCATATGACCCAGCAATACCACTTCTGGGCATACACACTGAGGAAACCAGATCTGAAAGAGACACGTGCACCCCAATGTTCATCGCAGCACTGTTTATAATAGCCAGGACATGGAAGCAACCTATATGCCCATCAGCAGATGAATGGATAAGGAAGCTGTGGTACATATACACCATGGAATTTTACTCAGCCGTCAAAAAGAATTCATTTGAACCAGTCCTAATGAGATGGATGATACTGGAGCCCCTTATACAGAGTGAAGTAAGCCAGAAAGATAAAGAACATTACAGCATACTAACACATATATATGGAATTTAGAAAGATGGTAACAATAACCCTATATGCAAAACAGAAAAAGAGACACAGAAATACAGAACAGACTTTTGAACTCTGTGGGAGAAGGTGAGGGTGGGATGTTTCAAAAGAACACCATGTATACTATCTATGGTGAAACAGATCACCAGCCCAGGTGGGATGCATGAGACAAGTGCTTGGGCCTGGTGCACTGGGAAGACCCAGAGGAATCGGGTGGAGAGGGAGATGGGAGGGGGGATCGGGATGGGGAATAAGTGTAAATCTGTGGCTGATTCATATCAATGTATGACAAAACCCACTGAAATGTTGTGAAGTAATTAGCCTCCAACTAATAAAAAAATTAAAAAAAAAAAATTAACACTAATTCTCCTGAAATCTGAAGAAGATGGAACACGTCCAGCTCTATGCAAACAGCATTGCCCTGTTATCAAAGCCATATAAAGACACTAAAAGAAGACTATACTAATATTCCTGATGAACATTGATACAAAAATTGCAGCAACATACAAATGCACTGAGTTCAATAGCACAATAAAAAGATTATATATCATGACTAAGTGGATTTATTTCTGGAATAGTTGAATGGTTTAACATAGGAAAATCAACCAAGGTAATACACTATATTACTACAATGAAGGACAAAGACCACACTATCTATGGTGAAACAGATCACCAGCCCAGGTGGGATGCATGAGACAAGTGCTCCGGCCTGGTGCACTGGGAAGACCCAGAGGAATCGGGTGGAGAGGGAGATGGGAGGGGGGATCGGGATGGGGAATAAGTGTAAATCTATGGCTGATTCATATCAATGTATGACAAAACCCACTGAAATGTTGTGAAGCAATTAGCCTCCAACTAATAAAAAAATTAAAAAAAAAATAAAAATAAAAATAAAAACAGAAGAAAAAAAAAAAAAACCACATGATTTTTTTTAATTGATAGAGAAAAAACCATTTGAAAAAGTCCATACATGTTCATGACAAAAACACTCAACAAACTAGGAACAGAAGGAAATTACCTGAACACAATAAAGATCACTTATGAAAAGGCCATGGCTGACAGCACAATCTACTAACAGCACAGCTAACGGCACAAGAATACACAGAAGAACTGTACTAAAAAGGGCTTTGTAACCCAGATAACCATGATGGTGTGATCACTCACCTAGAGCCAGACATCCTGGAGTGTGAAGTAAAGTGGGCCTTAGGAAGCATTCCTTCGAACAAAGCTAGTAGAGGTGATGGGATTCCAGCTGAGCTATTTCAAATCCTAAAAAGATGATGCTGTGAAAGTGCTGCACTCAATATGCCAGCAAATTTGGAAAATTTGGCCATAGGGCTGGAAAATATCTGTTTCCATTCCAATCCCAAAGAAAGGCAATGCCAAAGAATGTTCAAACTACCACAGAATTGCACTCATTTCACATGCTAGCAAGGTTATTCTCAAAATTCTCCAAGTTAGGCTTTGACAGTATGTGAACTGAGAATTTTCAGATATACAAGCTGGATTTAGAAAAGGCAGAGGAACCAGAGATCAAATTGCCAACATCCATTAGATCATAGAAAAAGCAAGAGAATTCCAGGAAAGCATCTACTTCTGCTTCATTGACTAAACTAATGCCTTTGACTGTGTGGATCACAACAAACTGGAAAATTCTTCAAGAGATGGGAATACCAGACCACTTTATCTGCCTCTTGTGAAATCTGTATGCAGATCAAGAAGCAGCAGTTAAAACCAGACATGGAACAATGGACTGGTTCTAAATTGGGAAAGGAGTATGTCAAGGCTATATATTGTCACTCTGCTTATTTAAAGTATATGCAAAGTGTATCATGTGAAATGCCAAGCTGGATGAATCTTAAGCTGGAATCAAGATGGCCAGGAGAAATATCAATAACCTCAGACATGCAGATGACATCACCCTAATGACAGAAAGTGAAGAACTAAAGAGCCTCTTGATGAAGGTGAAAGAGGAGAGTGAAAAAACTGGCTTAAAACTCGACATTCAAAAAACTAAGTTCATGGCATCTGGTCCCATCACTTCATGGCAAATGGATGGGAACAATGGAAACAGTGACAGATTTTATTTTCTTGGGCTCCCAAATCACTGCAGATAGTGACTGCAGCCATGAAATTAAAAGATCTTTGCTCCTTAGAAGAAAAGCTATGACCAGTGTAGACAGTGTATTAAAAAACAGAGACATCACTTTGCCAACAGAGGTCCATATAGCCAAAGCTATGGTTTTTCCTGTGGTCATGTGCAGATGTGAGAGTTGGACCATAAAGAAGGCTGAGCACTGAATTGATTCTTTTGAACTGTGGTGCTGGGGAAGGTTTTTGGGAGTCCCTTGATTTGCAAGGAGGTCAAACCAGTCAAACCTAAAAGAAATCAACCCTGAAGTTTCAATGCAAGGACTAATGCTGAAGATCCAATGCTTTGGCCACCTGATGCAAACAGCTGACTCATTGGAAAAGACCCTGATGCTGGGAAAGACTGAACAGAGGAGAAGGCGCCGAGAGGATGAGATGGTTTGGTGGCATCATCGACTCAATGAGCATCAGTTTGAGCAAGCTCCAGTAGTTAGTGAAGGACAGGGAAGTTTCATGTGCTGTAGTCCACTGGATGGCAAAAAGTCAGACAAGACTAAGCAACTGAGCAATAAACAACAGCGTAATCAACAGTATAAAACTGAAAGCTTTTCCTCTAGGGTCTATTAGAAAACAAGGATGCCTCTTCTCTTCAACCTAGTATTGGAAGTACTAGACAAGAAAAGCAAATAAAGGCTTTTACGTTAAATAAAGAAGTAAATGTATCTCTGTTCGGAGAGAACATAATTTCAAGTGCAGAAAAACATCAGGATTCCACACACACACAAAATTATTGGACTAATAAATGAATTTGGATAGGTTTCATAATAAAAAGTTAATACACAGAAAGCAGTTGCATTTATATACACTAATTAATTACCTGGAAAGGAAGTTAAATTTGTTCATTAGCAACAGCTTCAAAAAGAATAAAATACTTAGGAAAAACTTAATCAAGGAGGTTACAGACTTGTACACTGAAAACTACAAAATATTGCTGAAAGAAATTAAGGAAGAAATAAATAAATGAAGAGGCATCCCATGATCATGGATTGAACAACTTAAGGTTAATATTCTTAGTTTGTGCATACTAGATCTGCTATATGACCTAGAAATCCTACTCCTGCATCTGTATTCATAAAAGTGAAAACATTAATATGAAAAGACATATATCCCCAATTTTTTATAGCAACATTAACTACAATTGCCAAGATATGGAGGCAACCTGTGTCTATCAAAGATGAATGGATTAAGAAGATGTGGTGTATGTATACAATGGAATACTTGTTGTTGTTCAGTCACCCAGGCGTGTCCAACTCTTTGTGACCCCGTGGACTGCAACACACCTGGACTCCCTGTCCCTCACCATCTCCCAAGGTTTGCCCAAGTTCATGTTCATTGTATCGGTTATGCTGTTCAGACATCTCATCCTCTGACGCCCTCTTCTCCTTCTGTCCTTAATCTTTCCCAGCATCAGGGACTTTTCCAAAGAGTCATCTCTGTTCGCATTAGATGACCAAAATACTGGAGCTTCAGCTTCAGCATCAGTCCTTCCAGTGAATATTCAGGGTTGGTCTCCCTTAAGATTGACTGGTTTGATCTCTTTGTTGTCCAGGGGAATGTCAGGAGTCTTCTCCAGCACCATAGTTCGAAGGCATCGACTCTTTGGTGCTCTGCTTTCTTTACGGTCTAGCTTTCACAACTGTATGTGACCACTGGGAAGATCACAGTCTTGACTATAGAGAATTTGTTATCAGAGTAATGTCTCTGTTTTTCAACACACTGTTTAGGTTTGTCACTGCTTTCCTGCCAAGAAACAATTTTCTTCTGATTTCAAGGTGGCAGTCACCATCTGCAGTGATTTTGGAGCCCAAGAAGAGGAAATCTGTCACTCCTTCATCTTTCCCTCTCGCAGGGAAGCGCACAATGGAATACTACTCAGACATAAAGAGACAAAATCTTACCATTTGCAACAACATGGATGGACTTGGAGGGTATTGTGCTAAGTGAAATAAGCCAGAGAGAGAAAGATAAATACCGTATGAGATCACTTATAAGTGTAATCTAAAAGATAGAGTAAACTAATGAAAATAACAAAAAGAAAAAGACTCATAGAGGACAAACTAGTGGTTACCAGTAAGAAGAGGGAAGGCAAGAGTGGCAAGATGGGGTAGTGGATTAAGAGGTACAAAATGCTACAAATAAAATAAGAATAAGCAACAAAGATATATTTTACAATACAGAGAATATAGCCAAAATTTAAAAATTAAAAATAGAGAATAATCTTTAAAAATGTGAATCATTATGTTGTATACATGAAACATATTTTATACCAGCTATATCTCAAGTAAACAAAGAAGATGTAGATACTATCCAAACTAATCTATAGATCCAATACAATCCCTATCAATATCCCAGTGGCTATTAGAAATAGAAAAGAATCATTCTAAAAAAAGTAAAAGTCACACAGAATCTTTAGGGAACCTCAAATAAACAAAGTAATTCTGTAAATGAACAACAAAGTTGGAGGACTGAGCCTCCTGATTTGAAAACATCATAGAAATTAACAGTAAACAAAACAGCATAGTACTAGCATAGAAATAGACAAGTAGATCAATGAAATAGAATAGAAAATCCAGAAATACACCTGCATATATATGGCCGTAAGATCTTAAACAGCAGTGCCAGGGATACTCAATGGGCAAAAAACCATCTTTTCAAAAAAAGATATTGGGAAAACTAGATGTCTTCATGCCAAATGATAAAGTTGGCCCTTATCTTACACTATATACAAAAATTAACTCAAAATGGATCAAAGGTCTATAAGAACATAATACCTATAACTATAAAACTCCTACAAGAAAAGATACAGGAAAAGCTTCATGACAATAATTTCTTTTATATGATATCAGAAACACAGACAACAAAAGCAACAATAGACAAATGGGGCGGCATTCAACTTAAAAACTTTTGTGCATTAAAGAACACAATCAACAGAATGAAAAGACAACCTACTCAATAGGAGAAAATATTTGGAAAGTACAAGATAAGAGGTTAATATGTAACATGTGTTAAGAACTTCTATGACTCATCAACACCAAAAATTCAAAGAGCCTGACTAAAAACTGAGCAAAGGATTTGAATAAATATTTCTCCACAGATGATATCCAAATGACCAACAAGCATATGAAAAGATGATCATCATCACTAACCATCTGAAAAATGCAAATCAAAATCACAATGTGATATCATCCCACACATTAGGATAATTAATATAAAAAAATTAAAGAAAATAAGAAGTGTTGGTAAGAGGTGGAGAAACTGGAACCCTTGGGCCTGTTGGCTCGGTTGCAAACTGGTGCATTCACTATGGTAAAGAACATAGTTTCTCAAAATTTAAAAATAGAAATATTATATTTTCCATTAATCCAACTTTTAGGAATATATTGGAAAGAATTGAAAGCAAAGTCTCAAAAAAATGTTTGCATATCCATGTTTATAACAACACTTTTCGCAATAGCCAAGAGTTGAAGCAATCTAAATATGTATCAACAGATGAATGGTTAAAGAAAATGTGGTATATACATATAACAGAATATTATTCATCCTTAAAGGGGAAGGAAATTCTGTCACACTCAGCAATGAGAATGAATCTAGAGGATACTATGTTATGTGAAATAAGCCAGTTATAAAAAGACAGTATATTATCCCACTTATAAGAGGTATCTAAAGCATAAAATTCACAGAAACAGAAAATAGACTACTGGCTGGGAAGTGGGGAGGGAGTTGCTTAATAGTTATAGAGTTTCAGATTTGCAAGATGAAAAAATTCTGGAGCTCAGTCTCACAATATGAATATAGTTAACATGACTTAAATGTATGCTTGAAAATTATTAAGAAGGTAAATTTTATATATTGTGTTTTTACAACAGAAAAAAATACAAGAAAAGTTACATAGCTGATGGAAAGCTGGTGTTCAGTAATGATAAATAAAAGAAGGAAGGATATGTCATTTGAAAACAGTAAAAATGTAAGAGCATTGTTTTCAGTGGGATCTCTTTCCTCTCCTCCACCAGAGAATAGGAAATGGTCAATTGTTAGAGGAATACAGTGGGACAATGGATATGGGAGATGTAGTAAAAATCTCTAAGGTTAGAGAGTATAGCAGAGTCACCCCATTACGTTCTAGATTGACACATGAAACTGTGTGCACATTTGACTAGCTTATTCAGGTATGGAATCATAAACAAAATGATTCCTGCTAAATTTCAGCACTTAGTTAATACTAATGCCTGCTTATTTAACTTCTATGCAGAGTACATCATGAGAAATGCTGGGCTGGAAGAAGCACAAGCTGGAATCAAGATTGCCGGGACAAATATCAATAACCTCAGATATGCAGATGACACCACCCTTATGGCAGAAAGTGAAGAGGAACTAAAAAGCCTCTTGATGAAAGTGAAAGAGGAGAGTGACAAAGTTGACTTAAAGCTCAACATTCAGAAAACTAAGATCATGGCATCTGGCCCCATCACTTCATGGAAAATAGATGGGGAAACAGTGGAAGCAGTGTCAGACTTTATTTTTCTGGGCTCCAAAATCACTGCAGGTGGTGACTGCAGCCATGAAATTAAAAGACGCTTACTCCTTGGAAGGAAAGTTATGACCAACCTAGATAGCATATTAAAAAGCAGAGACATTACTTTGCCAACAAAGGTCTGTCTGGTCAAGGCTATGGTTTTTCCAGTGGTCATGTATGGATGTGAGAGTTGGACTGTGAAGAAAGCTGAGCGCCGAAAAGTTGATGCTTGTGAACTATGGTGTTGGAGAAGACTCTTGAGAGTCCCTTGGACTGCAAGGAGATACAACCAGTCCATCCTAAAGGAGATCAGTCCTGGGTGTTCATTGGAAGGACTGATGCTGAAGCTGAAACTCTAATACTTTGGCCACCTCATGTGGAGAGTTGACTCATTGGAAAAGACCCAGCTGCTGGGAGGGATTGGGGGCAGGAGGAGAAGGGGATGACAGAGGATGAGATGGCTGGATGGCATCTCTGCCTCAATGAACGTGAGTTTGAGTAAACTCCGGGAGTTGGTGATGGACAGGGAGGCCTGGTGTGCTGCGATTCATGGGGTCGCAAAGAGTCGGACACGACTGAGCGACTGAACTGAACTGAACTGAATGCCTTCTAAGAAAAAATTTAAATATTAGAAGATTAGATGTGGTTTCAGAGATGATAAATACATTCTAACCATTGAAGAATTCATCATTTGACCATAGATTATCACTTTGCATGACCTGCTCACTCATTAGCATATAGCTGTACTGCTTAAGTATCAATTTTTGGTTTAAGTCTCAGTACTTCATTGTAAAATCAAATATATTTTATCCTTTCTTCCTCCGCATTCCTATGGTATTATCAAACTATGCCTGTTTTTCTACTGAAAGGAAATTTTCTCTGGAACCATGACTGTTTTCTAATGCCAGAGAATAAGTTTAACAAGAGAACAAACCTGACTTCGCATTGGATCTATTCTTTATGCTCTAACCTCTATGTCCAGTTGCTTGTGCCTATTAATGTGAGCTCTGTACCTCTGTAAAAGAATGTTGCCTGAAGAACAGCCCTTTCTCAAGGACTGCCTGCCGGTTTTGGTCTTTAACGCCACAGCAGTTTTCATAGGTATGGAGATTAAAAGTTACAAAACAGAAAGCAACACTAGTCTTGTTGGAGGTTTAGAGGAACATTATGATCAGACCCATGCGAACAGAGAGTGCAAAAACATAGAATTGTCACATGGTCTCTGAGTTCTGACCAGCACCAAGAAGTCTGCAGCAAACAGCCACACCTGCTCCACTTTTTGCATAAAAGAAGTCTCATATCCAACTAGGGCAAGATGCTTCTCTCAGACATCAGTCCTCCATCTTCTCAAACAGTTCATTTTCCAAAGTCACTATTCCTTGCTCCAACACTTCATCTCTCGATTTACTGGCCTGTTGTATAGTGAACAGTACAAGCTTACACTCAGTATCATGATTACATGGATATGTACTAAAGGAATAAATGAATGTTTGATGTAGTTTAGTCTTCACATTCTTGGCTTCCCGGGTGGCACTAAAGGTAAAGAACCCGCCTGTCAATGCAGGTTAGACATAAGAGATGTGGGTTCGAACCCTGGGTCAGGAAGATCCCCTGAAGGAGGGCATAGCAAGCCACTCCAGTATTCTTGCCTGGAGAATTCCATGGACAGAGGAGCCTGGCAAGCTGTATGTAGTCCATAGGATCACAAAGAGTGGTACATGACTGAAGCAACTTATCACATATGAATGCTTCTTATTTGCACTGGGGAGGAAATCACATTGCAAAAATTAAAGTCTTCTGAACACCAGCTGAACCTCCTGATTAACACAAGACCAAATACAAACTCTTCTAAACAGTCAATGCATTCTCTAGCTTGTTTCAGAATGAATTATACCAATATTCAAAACATTTTCAGCGTGACAATGAGAAAAAAGTACTGCAGAGATTTTGTGTCTGTGTGTGTGTTTAAGGTTCAAAATTTTCCACTGCAACAGAATTAGGCCAGTTACCTTTGTGCACAGGAAATACTTACTATAAATATCTTCCTAGATACTTTTAAGTATTTATAGTTATGGTCAATAAGTGTGTCAGCTAACAGAGTCCTAATTTAACATTTGTCTAAAGTTCAATCACTAAAATGTGTATCAATATTGCTAAAAATAACTTTTACAATCTAAAATTGCATTTATTTTGATGATAACACTCTAACGGCAGAAAGTTAAGAGCAACGAAAGAGCCTCTTAATGAGGGTGAAAGAAGAGAGTGGAAAAAGTTGGTTTGAAACTCAACATTCCAAAAACTAAGATCATGGCATCCAGTGCCATCACTTCACGGCAAGAAGGGGGAAAAGTGGAAACAGTGACAGATTTTCTTTTCTTGGACTCCAAAATCACTGCAGACAGTGACTTCAGCCATGAAATTAAAAGACACTTACTCCTTGGAAGGGAAGCTATAACAAACTGAGACAGCATGTTAAAAATCTGAGACATCACTTTGCTAGCAAAGGTCCATGTCACCAAAGCTATGGTTTTTCCAGTAGTCATGTAAGATGTGACAGATGGATCATAGAGAAGGTTGAGCAGAGAAGCATTGATGCTTTCGAGCTGTGATGCTGGAGAAGAATTTTGAGAGTCCCTTGGACTTCAAAGAGGTTTAACCAGGCAATCCTAAAGGAGATCAACCCTGAATATTCATTGGAAGGACTGATGCTGAAGCTGAAGCCCCAATACTTTGGCCATCGTATGCAAAGAGCTGTGTCTTTGGAAAAGACCCTGATGCTGGGAAATATTGAGAGCAGGAAGAGAAGTGAGCAACAGAGGGTGAGATGCTTAGATAGCATTGCTCAGTCTGAGCAAACTCTGGGAGATGGTGAAAGACAAGGAAACCGGGCATGGTTGCAAAGAGTTGGACACAACAACAAGGGAAAATATACAGAGTTTTTGTTTGTTTTCAAAAATTTTGACTTTGAATGCTAGACTCAACAAAATTATCAAGCTGTCAATAGACTTAATAAAGTATGCTACATAACATCTTTCCTGGAAAAAAAAATAATCATTTGATACACTTCCTTCTTCTCGGTAACACTTCTTCACTTGCCCAGCAGGACACTGGCCTCTGGTTTTCCTTCTCCTCAATGGTGTCATATCCACAGTATTTTTTGTTGATCCCTTCAATTCTCCCCAATTTTGCAGTATTGGGGGTACCACCAGGGCTAAGTCTAATGCTCCTTGTCCATCAACATTCTCTCTCTTAATGATCTCATTTTGTTCCTTAATTTTATATGCTATTGAAGTGAAGTGAAGTGCAAGTCACCCAGTCGTTTCTGACTCTTTGCAACCCCAGAGACTGTAGTCAGCCAGGCTCCTCTGTCCATGGAATTTTCCAGGCCAGAATACTGGAGTGGGTAGTTGTTCTCTTCTCCAGGGAATCTTCCCAACCCAGGATTGAACCCAGGTCTCCCACATTGCAGGCAGATTCTTTACCATCTGAGCCACCAGGGAAGCCCAGAATACTGAAGTGGGTAGTTTATCCCTTCTCCAGTGGATTTTCCTGACTCAAGAATTGAACCGAGATTTCCTATATTGCAGGAGGATTCTTTACCAGTTGAGCTATATTAACCCCCATAAACTCACCTGTAACCCAGAGCTTTCTCCCTAATTGCATTGAGTTACATCCTAGGAATCTGGAGTTGGGTATCTAATGGATATCTTGATTTCATTCATCCAAAATGGAGGTGTTAATGTATCTCCAAAACTGCTTTATCCAAAGCCTTTCCACATTTCACTTGATAAGTCTCCCTTTCTCCTGCTCCATAAAATCTGGAGTCACTCTCAGCTGTCCATTATCTCTCATATCCCACACCAGTCTGTCAGCAAATGCTGTTAATTTCGTCTTCAATATACATCCATAACCCAAGTACCTCTGATGATCCACAAGGCTATCACACTGCTTGGAACCTCCATCATCTCCTCCTTATTTTATTATTATTGCATCCCAAACTTCATCTTGATTCTTTTTTTTGTTGTTGTTTGTTTGGTCCATGCCACGTACCATGTGGGATCTTAGTTCCCTAGAAGGGATGGAACCCCTGTCCTTGCAGTGGGACCACAGAGTATTAACCACTGGACCCCCAGGGAAGTCCCTAGAGAAGGTAAACCCTACAAATCAAATTTTCCCCCACTTAAACCAGAATTTGCCCTCCATGGTCGTTTGTCAACACAGAAACCAAACTGATCCTCTAAAACTAAAATACAAGCCAGATCAAGTTCTTCCTCTGTTCTTAAGCCCCACAGGGGTTTTCCATTTTCTTCAGAGGAAAAGCCGAAGTCGTTACAATGACCTACAGGTATTATATGGTCTCACCTGGTCACCTTGCTGTGTCATTTACTCAGCTCCTGTGGTTTTCACCTTCTCACTGTTTCTGGAACACACCAGCTATACTTTTATTTTCATTGGCTCATCCTTCTCCCCAGAACTCTCTTTCATAGGGGGATATTGCCTAACTCTCTTATCTTTTTGATATTCTGTGGGCTAAATCTCTCACCCACTCCTAGTCTTTGCTTACTATGTCTGATCTTCATCATTTTATTTAATACAACACTCCACACCTCTATCCTTCACATTCTTCGCCTTTTCTTACCTTTTTATCTCTTCTTCATACTTATTTGGAGAAGGAAATGGCAACACACTCCAGTACTCCTGCCTGGAAAATTCCATGTGTGGAAGAGACTTATATGTTACAGTCCATGGTGTCACAAAGAGTTAGACACAACTGAGCACCTTCACTTTCACTTTCATGCTTATTACCTTTTGCACATTTACTTATTTTTATTGTTTATTGTTACTCTGTTTGAGAATGTAAACTCTATGAAACCTGGGATCATCCTGTATTCTCTTCACTGATGTATCCCAAGAGACAAAAATATTGGTGGAAATTGTACGTTAATAACTATTCAATGAATAATTGCTTCTGAACTTCAATGGAACACAAGTATAGAGTAAGAGTATCTAAAGAAATGTTGTTCTAAAATATATGTGGGACATATGGGGACAAAATTATGGTGAGGAGCTTTGCCCTGGTACATATTATACTTGTGAGGTTCACTTGATTAAATATTCATTAGGATATAACAGACTAAAAAAATATTAGGGCCAATTTATGAGCTTTGTGTATTGTGCACCTCATAGAACACATAATTTCTTTAAAAAAATACAGAGTTAAATATTTTGTAATTATTTTAGAAATTACTAAAACAGTTTAAATAAAAATCTCAGTAGTTGGAAGAAAGAAAAATCACTCCTCTAAATATTTCTTGAACTGAGAAGAATTTCAAATGAAAGCTACAAAATATTTATATAAAAAATGATAGTGTCAGCATAATCTAAATGTGTGTTTTGTGGCCCACGTCCTACCGAGAACAAACATCACTGTGTCAAATGCTTTTATTATTGATGAGCAAGCTAAATTCCTAAGAGATCTACACACTTATTTAGGATCACACAGTTCAGGTGGCTGGGTTAGGACTTGAACCTACTTATCTTCTCATTTCGCTGAGCAAAAGTCAGTAAAGAGACAAGGTTTGTTGAAAGGGAAGTTTGCTTTATTTCAGAGGCCAGCTACCAGGGAGCGGGGGTGGGGGTGGGTCGACTCCTGTTCGAAGGCTGACTCCTTGTTACTGACAATCAGTGGACAAGGGCTTTTATAGATGGAGGGAAGGTACTACATGTAGGAACAGCACAGTCAGCTCTGATGGTCATCATGAAATTGGTCATTGACAGTCTGACCAGTGTCACCTTGATTGTTTCAAGGACCGTTAATCTTCAGCTCCAGGGTTGGATTGTTTCCATTTCCTTGAGGCCATTTTTTAGAACTGTGCCAGCTTACGTCATGACTACAGTCTGCTCCTCATGTAGTTAACTTCTCCACTTGGGGTTCCAGGATATGTAACACAGCTCACAGCATATGGCTCGGAATAACATCTACAGCCTTGGTGGAGGAACTAAGTGTTCTGGGAGGGGAGGACGATAGGGCCCTGCTCCATTTCAGTCTCGCTTATAAGCTTAGAGGCTGACTTCCAACAGCAAGCCTCCCAAGAACTTCTCAGTGTAGGTTGAAGCAACACTGGTTTTCATGATCTAGCAAGAGATGTTATGTTGGTTGAAAACACATTCAAGGGCAGTGGGCACAGACCTCTGTTCTCAATGGCAAATGTCAAAGAAACTGGAGGTTATATTTTTAAATTGATGCTAAAATTCAAGGAAACAAATCACTATCCATAATGCAGGACATTCTACAGTAAAATTTATGTAGACTCCTTAATACATGAATTCCAAGGTAAATGAGCAAGAGTAGGGGGACAATTCTTTAATAAAACACACCAAAGTGATGTTGGAGAAAAGTTAACAAGAATCCAAATGGATTCACTTGTGCTAGGCACCATGTCACTAAACCAAGATTTAATTACAGTTTATTCCTAGGTTTCTTTTATACAGTGACAGTAACCAAACGCAAAGTGTAAACTTTGATCAGCTCCTGCATTGAGGAGGAAAGGGGTTCTAAAAAACCTTTTGGAAGGACTTGGATGTAAAATATATGTTAGAATATATATTAAAGTATTTTGATTTCCTTAGATTTATTTACATATGCAACTTACTAATCACCACATTCAGAAAAAAACGGTAATAGAAAGCAAGTGAGAAGAGGTAAAGGCTGTACGGGAAAACTGTAATAATTGTTAGATCTAGGTGAGGAAAACATCGGTATTGAACAAACTGTTCTTGAAGCTTTTTGTGCATGTGAAACTGCTTTTATGGTTGCATCTACACACGATCGTCGCAAGGTGGCGATAGACTCACTTATGAGTTCGTACAGGAACACTCCTGTGAAAGAGGAGTCCAGAAAGAAATATTTCTCAACATAACATCCTCAAATGCTGGCTCTAAGAGGAGAGATGTGAAAATCCCAGAAGGCAAAACTCATTGAGAAAATTCACGCTTTATTTGAGTAGTTAACATTCAAATAAGTGCTGGAAAGTGGAAGAAACCCTGAAGTAGGAAGAAGCAAGGACTGATAACTTGCTTCAGGGAAAACCTAGCCTCTAGTCCTGGCTTCATCAACGTCTCATTTCTGTGACCTTACTCAAGTCGGGAATGAGTAGCTGTCACGCGTAACATGAGGAACATATCTGAAGAAAAACTTGGAGAGCGATTTCTGTTAGAATTGGAATTGCCTTTAAAAATTATGCTTATTAGAGGGCTTTGCTTAGAAATTTTTAGCCACGTAGCAGTTACCTAATTCTTATTGTAGAACAATGACAATTTCCCATGAAGCACAGAGGGTAAATCCAAAGCACAGAGGGTAAATCCAAAGCACATTCTGATTATGCAGCCTTCAAAGTTTATTTCGAAAGGACCCTTATAGATTGTGTTGATAGAGAGTGCAGTTGGATCCATATACCTGGGTGGTTGTATTTGGGTTCTAACCCTGTTAGTGGCCCGCCTCCTGTGCTCACGTCCTCAGTTGTGTCAGACTCTTTTCAGCTTCATGGAATGTAGTCTCCAGGCACCGCTGTCCATAGAAATTTTGCAGGCAAGAATACTGGGGTGGGTTGCCATTTCCTCCTCCAGGGTGTCTTCCTGACCCTGGGATCAAACCCTCATCTCTTGCAACTTCTGCATTGGCAGGTGGATTCTTTAGCACTACCACCACATGGAAAGCCTCAGGTCACCTCCTAAATGCTGACACATCATTCTATGCTGCTTATATTATTACTTGAAAAATGGTCCTTTCAGAAAACCGCTCTTGTAACTCAGTCATCCTGAGGTTTCGCGTAATCAGTCACCACATACACGAGCAACACAGATTTTGAACTAACCCCAGTCCAGTAACCATCTTACTCCGATTGCACGAGAAACCTCAAGCAAGAATCATCTAGGAGAGCTCACTCACTAAACAAATCCCATCTGATAATTATGTGTTTGTTGTTCAGGAAATACTTACTGAACATCTACTATGTGCCAAAACCGTGCATTGACTTACAACACTACAAAGGTACTTGATCTCATGGAGCTCAGATGGCAATATGGTGATAAAATAATAACAATGGTAAAATGAGATATAAATAAAATATCAAATTTCATGTTATGAAGGAAATAAATAAGCTGTGCAAAAGGACAAAACAGATTAACCTCTTCTTATTGATATACATTTTTTTTCTTTTTTTACTTTGGTTTTGCTTTGTTGGAAGGGAACAAGCACAGTTACACACACACACACACACACACACACATCCCACACACACAAAACCAAACCCAGTAAGTGCACAAGAGGACAGAATGGAGTTTATCAAACACCTGCAGATGCAGACCAACCGCTGTCAAGGGGTGAATTAAAAACTATGCCCATTACTCCTGGTTACTTTAGTTGTTTCATGAGTTTCTAGATATTTAGAATTTAGAACTTTTTTATAATTATCTTGTACTTTTGGATTTTCTTTTTTTCATTTATTAGTTGGAGGCTAATTACTTTACAATATTGTAGGGTTTTTGTCATACATTGACATGAATCAGCCATGGATTTACATGTATTCTCCATTCCGATCCCCCCTCCCACCTCCCTCTCTACCCGATCCTTCTGGGTTTTCCCAGTGCACCAGGCCTGAGCACTTGTCTCATGCATCCAACCTGGGCTGGTGATCTGTTTCACCCTAGATAATATACATGTTTCGATGCTGATCTCTCAGAACATCCCACCCTCGCCTTCTCCCACAGAGTCCAAAACTCTGTTCTGTACATCTGTGTCTCTTTTTCTGTTTTGCACATAGGGTTATCATTACCATCTTTCTAAATTCCATATATATGTGTTAGTATACTGTAATGGTCTTTATCTTTCTGGCTTACTTCACCCAGCAATTCCACTTCTGGGCATACACACTGAGGAAACCAGATCTGAAAGAGACACATGCACCCCAATGTTCATCGCAGTACTTTTGGATTTTCCTTCCCCACACTGCTTGGTATGAAAGTAAAAACTTATCCTTGTTTATTCATATCTGCATTTTAAAGGAACAGAATTTGATTGGTGGCTACTAACACATCATGGATTGGAAAAAATGGCTTAAAAAAAGCTAGACTAATGCGCTATGTTTTATTTTTAATTTTTCCCAGTATAATTTTTTCCATGATAATTGATTTTTTTTTTAAAAATCGAAATACAGTTACTTTACAATGCTGTGTTAGTTTCCAGTGTACAGCAAAGGGGTATACAGTAGGTCCTTGTTATTTATTTTACACGTAATAGTGTATATATGTTAACCATGATACCTGCTTTCACACACACTCTGTATATTGAGGAGCTCTGTCAGTGGGTAGAACAGGACGGTAAAATAGTGGGAAACGAATTTCAAATTCAAGCACATGGCATAGAAAATAAACGGAAGATATGTCACTAGTCCAGTTTCAAGGGTGATTCAATGCAACATAAATAGACCATTGTTATGCCCTTACTCTTGTATTTGAATCATAGACTTCCCTTCATTGTTCTATCATATTTGTCCAACTTTAGCCAGGAGAGAAGCAGAGCCAGTCTTACAATCATAAAGAAGATTAATTATAACATAGCAAAGAAGAAACTAAATCCTGTTTTAGAAAAGTGGGGAGAAAAAGTTTAAAAATGGTGAGAACCAGAGAGATTTGAAGGAAAGTTCAGAAAGAAATGAACATTCAGTTCACGCTTTCTACAGTTCCTAGGCTTTTTCTAGGCAAAGAATAAAAGGATTATATGAAAGGAGTCTGTCACACATATGGGGCAAAAGTGAAATCCTAAAACATCAGGATGTGTTTGGAGAGTGGTCAGGAGCCTGCATCTGAAGCATGGGCTTCACAGAGGAAGTGTAGATGGCCAATCCTGAGTGACATAATAGGTTGACATGACTTGGCTTTGCAGTGAGTTTATTGTCAGGAAACGTTGACTCAAATCCTGCAAATAAAAAAAAATTCTCTTATCTGATATTTTTTAATCTGTCTAGAATATGGTTAGACTTGCCTTCCTCCTGGAATTGCATCTTTATAGTTTGAATTTCAGAGATGACCTCAGCCTTATCATATCCAAGAATGAATTCATGTGATTATCTAATAGTGCAATAGCAAATGACAGTGTAAGGACCTAACTTCTCGGGCTTAGTTTCATTGTAAAAGGTCCATACAGATGTGTGCTTTAGGGGTGCTTGATTTCAGATCTCAGAAGTATAGGAGAATGAACTTAGCTTTCCCCTGATCTGCTTTAGAAGGTTGCTTTGAATGTCATTCCAAGGAGGTAGGAATGATATTGTCAATTGTGGGAACACTTTTTCTAAAGTATCTGTTCTTTACAGATCTTTTTCCCTCAAAGTATCAAACACTTCAAACATCTCACTTTTTATCATATATTACTTTGTAATGATACTCTTGTCTAGAATCTTTTTCTAAAAACTTATTGATATTCCCTAAGTAATTGGCACAAAAAGAATTATACTTTGAATTTTTGAAGTGTTCAAAATTTTATATTAATAATTATTATAAATCAACATGCATGGAAAGCAGAAATTAAAATTTTATTTTGGTCATTATACTATTATTTGAATTTATATGATTCAGGTTGGCACTGACTTACTGGAGTAAGTAGATATCTATTTTTCAGGAATTTTATTATGCATCTCCTTAAAGGATAAATTCAATATTACCATTTATTTGATTTCCATAGAAAATTTGGCATGTGTTTTTTTTTTTAAACTGAATACTCAAGAGATTTATCAGAATAGATTCTGTAGATTCTCTTCTGTAATAGATTCTCTTCTGTAACTTTAGCTTCCCCAACTGTGGAGTCAGGAAAAAAAAATCACATTTTCCACGATATCAATGAAAATTTTGATTACGTATTTCCTATAGCATGAACCATAGAAAGAAGCAAACATAGAAGAAAAATCAAAAAGCATTGATGAGAAAATCATAATTCAAAAAGATACATGCAGTACAATGTGGATAGCAGCACCATTTACAGTAGTGAGGACACAGAAACAACCTAAATGTTCATCAACAGAAGTGTGAATAAAGAAGACGTGGTACATATTTACAACAGACTATTACTCAGTCATATAAAGGAATAAAGTTGGATTGCTTGTAGAGACGTGGATGGACCTAGAGACTGTCATATGAAGTGAAGTAAGTCAGAAAGAGAAAAATAAATTTTGTATTAATGCATACATGTGGAATCTAGAAAAATGGTACAGGTGATCATATTTGCAAAACAGAAGTAGAGACACAGACATAGAGAACAAACGTGAGGACACCAAAGGAGAAAGGGGGTTGGTGGGAGGAAATGAGGGATTTGATTGACATATATCCACTATTGATACTACGTATAAAATAGATAACTAATGAGGATATACAGTATGGCAGGGTCCCCAACATCTTGGATCTAATGCCTGATGATCTGATGTAAAATCAGGTGGAGCTGATATAATAATATAGAAGTAAATAAACAAATATACAATAAATATCATGCACTTGAATCATCCTGAAACATACCCACCTCCCTGGTTGGTAGAAAATTTGTCTTCCAGAAATTGGTACCTGGTCGCAAAAAAGTAAAGCACAGTGCATAGCACGTGGAACAGTAATTAACGCACTGTTGATGGAAGTCCTAAAGGGAGGGATATATGTGTATGTATGGTGGGTTCATTTTGGTGTGCAGTAAAAAGTAACACTGTACAAAAAGATCTTCATGCCCCAGATAACCACGATGGTGTGATCACTCACCTGGAGCCAGACATCCTGGAATGTGAAGTCAAGTGGGCCTTAGGAAGTATTGCTATGAAAAAAGATAGTGGAGGTGATGGATTTCCAGCTGAGCTATTTCAAATCCTAAAAATGATGCTGTGAAAGTGCTGCACTCAATATGCCATCAAATTTGGAAAATTCAGCAGTGGCCACAGGACTGGAAAAGGTTCATTTTCATTCCAATCCCAAAGAAAGGCATGCCAAAGAATGCTCAAACTACCACACAATTGCACTCATCTCACAACACTAGCAAAATAATGCTCAAAATTCTCCAAGCCAGATTTCAACAGCACGTGAACCAAGAACATCCAGATGTTCAAGTTGTACTTAGAAAAGGCAGAGGAACCAGAGATCAAATTGCCAACATCTGTTGCATTATTGAAAAAGCAAGAGAATTGCAGAAGAGCATCTACTTCTGCTTTATTGACTATGCCAAAGCCTTTGACTGTGTGGATCACAACAAACTGGAAAATTCTTCAAGAGATGGGAATACTGGACCACCTGACCTGCCTCCTGTGAAATCTGTATGCAGGTCAAGAAGCAACAGTTAGAACTGGACATGGAACAATGGACTGATTCCAAATTGGGAAAGGAGTACGTCAAGGCTGTATATTGCCACCCAGCTTATTTAACTTATGTACAAATTACATCATGTGAAATGCTGAGCTGGATGAAGCAAAAGTTGGAATCAAGATTGCAAGAGGAAATATCAATAACCTCAGATACGCAGATGACATCACCCTTATGGCAAAAAGCGAAGAAGAACTAAAGAGCCCCTTGATGAAAGTGAAAGAGGAGAGTGAAAAAGTTGATTTAAAACTCAACATTCAGAAAACAAAGATTATGGCATCCAGTCCCATCACTTCATGGCAAATAGATGGGGAAACAGTGGAAGCAGTAAGAGACTATTTTCTTAGGCTCTCAAATCACTGCAGATGGTGACTGCAGCCATGAAATTAAAAGACTCGTGCTCCTTGGAAGAAAAGCTATGATGAACCTTGAAAGCTTGTGAAAAAGCAGAGATGATACTTTGCCAACAAAGGTCTGTCTAGTCAAAGCTATGGTTTTTCCAGTAGTCATGTATGGATGTGAGAGCTGGACTATAAAGAAAGCTAAGCGCCAAAGAATTGATGCTTTTGAACTGTGGTGTTGGAGAAGACTCTTGAGAGTCTCTTGGACTGCAAGGAGATCAAACCAGTCAATCCCAAAGGTAATCAGTGCTGAATATTCATTGGAAGGACTGATGCTGAAGCTGAGGTCACAGCACTTTGGCCATCTGATACGAAGAACTGACTTACAGAAAAAACCATGATGCTGGGAAAGATTGAAAGCAGGAGGAGAAGGTGACAACATAGGATGAGATGGTTGGATGGCATCACTGACTCGATGGACATGAGTTTGAGTAAATTCCAGGAGTTGGTGATGGAAAGGGAAGCCTGGTGTGCTGCAGTCCATGGGTTTGCAAAGAGTCGGACACAACTGAGCAACTGAACTGAACTGAGAAACTAACACAACATTATAAAGCAATTATGCTCCAATAAAATTTAATTAAAAAAAAAGCAGGGATAAAATTAAAATGAAAAGGACTTTGCAGTGATGGGGAAGAGTTCAATTCCCTTCCCGAAATTACTTTAGTATTAGGTCTTTGATATAAGAGTCCAGAGAATGCATTTTAATCAATGCTCAGCCACAAAACATAAAACAAAAAATAGAGGCTGTGGAAGAAGCAGAAGACTTTAGAAATAATGACTAAAACTTTTTGGAGGTGAGATAAGGCACAGAGGGCGATGGATGAAAGCTCCCCAATTAGAAATCATTCCCCTTAGCTGGTTTGGGCTTTTATCCATAGTGCATCACTGTCTCTTAAAATGAGACTTTTCATTAGAATATAATTATTTTACAATGCTGTGTTAGCTTCTGCTGTACAATGAAGTGAATCAGCTATAAGTATATATATATATATATATATATATATATATATCTCCCCTCCCTCCTGAGCCTCCCGCCTACCTCCCTCCCCAACAGACTCCCCTAGGTCATCACCGAGTGCCGAGCTCAGTTCCCTGTGCTATATAGCAGCTTCCCACTAGCTATCCATTTTACACATGGTTGTGTATTTATGTCAAAGCTAACACACCAGTCAGAATGATCACCATGAAAAAATCTACAAGCAAGAAATGCTGGAAAAGGTGTGGAGGAAAGGGGACCCTTCTGCACTATTGGTGGGAACGTAAATTGATACAGCCACCATGAAGAACGGTATATGGCAGTTCCTTAAAAAACTGAAAAATAGAACTACCATATGATCCAGTGATCCGACTCCTGAGCACATGCCCTGAGACAGCTTTTCTTTAGGTATAAGTTTTCTCAGTTATGGAATGAGGAGGCTAGACATGAACTTTTGTAAAATTCACAAAAATTAGAATTCTTAGTGTGTGTTCACTTTGTACCACAAAATGTGCATGGAGCCACTATGACAATATATACAGTTAAAATGACAGAGATCTGAAATGGAAATTAAAGAGATGGAGGGGGATGGCAGGTCAACTGGAAGAACATATTACTTTATTTCTGGCAGTTTTAGTTCTTTTTGGCAGATCCATCTATTTTCTGAAGAACAGGTATCAGAAATAAATTGTGTCTTTGATATGCAAACACAGTTGTCTTCTTTAGCATCACCATAAACTGGTAATCTGCAGAGCAAAAGAAAAGACTCTCTTTAGTGTTTGTGACTTTCTCACATAATTCTCCTCATCCAGCCAGTATTTTCTGTAACTTTCAGGAAACAACGAGATGTTCAGTTATTAAGCATTGGGTAAGTAAATGGACTGAGGAGCCTGGCAGGCTACAGTCCACGGGGTCACAAAGAGTCAGACATGACTGAGCGACTTCACTTTCAAGTAAACAGTCTAATGGCAAAAAGTGAAGAGGAACTAAAAAGCATCTGAAAGAGGGTGAAAGAGGAGAGTGAAAAAGTTGGCTTAAAACTCAACATTCAAAAGTTAAGATTTTAGCATCCAGTTCCATCACTTCATGGCAAATAGCAGGGCAAAAAATGCAAACAGTGACAGATTTTGTTTTCTTGGGCTCCAAAATCTTTGCAGACAACGAGTGAAGACATGAAATTAAAAGACACTTGCTTCAGGGAATGGCTACCCACTCCATTATTCTTGTCTGGAGAAATCCATTTCTGTGGACAGAGAAACCTGGCAGGATACACCCATAGAGTGGGAAAGACTCAGATAGGACTGAGGGACTAACACTTTCACTTTCACTTTTTTTCACTTGTTCTTGGAAGGAAAGCTATGATAAACATAGACAGCATATTCAAAAGCAAAGACATCACTTTGCCAGCAAATGTCAGGATAGTCAATGCTATGGTTTTTCCATTACTCATATACTGATGTGAAATTTATACCATAAAGAGACTAAGTGCCGAAGAATTGATGCTTTCAAATCGTGGTGCTGGAGAAGATTCTTGAGAGTCCCTTGGACTGCATGCAAATCAAGCCAGTCAATTCTAAAAGAAATCAACCCTGAATATTCCTTGGAAGGACTGATGCTGAAGCTTTGGAAGGACTGATGCTCTAATACATTGGCCACCTGATGGGAAAAGCTAACTCTTTGGAAAAGACCCTGATGCTGGGAAAGACTGAGGCCAAAGGAGAAGGGGGAGGCAGAGGATGAGATGGTTAGATAGTGTCACTGACTCAAATGGACGTGAATTTGAGCAAACTGGGAGATGCTGGAAGACAGAGAAACCAGGGGAACTGCAGTCCATGGGGGTCACGAAGAGTTGGACACGACTTAGCAACTGAACAATAACTACACAGTCAGTCACAGATATAAACTTTTAATAGAAAGCTAATATAAACATCTGGAACTTGCAAGTTCATCTTCACTGGAAGAGAAGCATTCTAAATAGAAATTTCATCATGATATATACAAAATGAAGCTTTGAAAATTGGAAACTGAATCTCCTATTAACATGTCACATGAAAAATTCTTGTTTTCACTGAACTTTAATTTTCATAAATACTTCTCAGACTATACTGCTTCTTTTGAAAATTTCTAAACTAAATTAAAACTATAAATCTCAGTCTTCAATAGCAATGTTACTATCTTGCCTTGCAAACCTGATACAAATTGAATATTCAAATTAGCTTATCAAATACTCACATATTAGAATTTAAAAAGGATCCATTTATCCACTTCCAGTTCTTCTCTGATAATGTAAGATTTAATCCAATCCAAAACAGAATTGCTTTTTTGTTTATCAGATTTTGTATGAGTCTCTGTAAATGAAACAGAAGAAATGACTGAATATTGAAACCGTTTATCTATTGCTGGTTTGCGTTATTCTATTCATCCTCTGAAACCCAGTTCAAATATCACTTCCTCTATGAAGCCTTTCCTGACACCCCATTGGAGTTAATTATTCCTTACTTGTGATATTTCTATTCCATTCATTTATATATCCAAATATTTATATTTATATTTTGTATTCATTAAATAATATTTATTTTGCTTATATGTCCATTTAGTCTCTTGGATTGTGAGCTCCTTGAAGTCAAGGTTAATACTTCCATCTTCATAGAACCCTCAAGACTAGAGCACAAAAATCTTGATATGGTTAGAAGCCAGTGCTGAGTTGTATTAAAGTATTTTACTTATTAATAATTATTTACCAATTCTTCCTGATCTTGAATAAGCAGTAGACTGGATTCTCTTGTGGAACAGTCAGCTAGACTATCACTCCAAGGTTTGGAAGTTTCATGAAAATACAAACATTTATTTTGGATTTGTTGCCAGTGCATTGGGCACGTTAACAGAACTGGTTTCTCTAAAGTAAGAAAGAAGAGAGAAAATAAAAATAAAGTAAGAAAGAGGAAGAAAAGAAATGAATGCTATATTTTTAACCTGTCCCCGCCCCACTAACACTAACCACACATACACAGTTCAGTTCAGTTCAGTCGCTCAGTCGTGTCCGACTCTTTGCGACCCCGTGGACTGCAGCATGCCAGGCCTCCCTGTCCATCAACAACTCCCGAAGTTTACTCAAACTCATGCCCATTGAGTCGGTGATGCCATCCAACCATCTCATCCTTTGTCGCTCCCTTCTTCTCCTACTTTCAAACTTTCCTAGCATCAGGGTCTTTTCAAATGAGTCAGCTCTTCGCATCAGGTGGCGAAAGTATTGGAGTTTCAGCTTCAACATCAGTCCTTCCAGTGACTATTCAGGACTGATTTCCTTTAGGATGGACTGGTTGGATGTCATACAAGTCATTATAAATTCAGTAAAGAGTCTGATCATCATTGTGAGAACAATTCATGAATTTAATATAACTGAGGGTTTTGAGACCACTGTTCATTCTGCTATTAAGATTTGAAAATTAGTGATCAGCTAAAACACTGACAGACGGAATAACTTGTTCAAGTCCACACAAGCCGGTGGTGATAGAGCCAAAACTCTTTTTGAGATTCCTTAAATTCCATATCTTTGCTCTTCCTAATCCATGGACAACTATATCAAACTCTCTTAAAAAAAAGTCTACTTGTAACAACATGTAAAATGAAAAGCAAATAATAATTCATAGCCACAATTTATGGGAAATATCATGGAGAAAAGTTATTAGGAAATTTCTAACTGCTAAATTATATATTTGCCTAATAATGAGATTTATTGGATAGAATTTTTTGAGGGATATTCTCAGTTTCTTAAAAGTTTTCTTCTGTACAAACGTATATAATAAATGATCACATTCTGCTACAGTCTCTCAACAACAGAGTATTAACACATACTGCTTAGTAAGTATAAGGACAAGATCAATATCTTAATGATTAATAAATAGATATTAAAGAATTCATTTCATGTTTGTGTTCCATTCATTAGCTTCAGTCAAAGGTTAGCTGCCTGACATATTAAAATCACCAAATATCTCACTTAATGTATATCTTATTTTATAGCTTGGATTTTGACTAATAATTATTGACTCTCCTAGCCGAAGTACTCATAAGGCAGTATTATCTGGTAGTTAAGATCATAGGATCTGACGATAGACCACTGAAGTACAATTCTCAGTGTTACCCCTTAGCACATGTATGATCCCAAATGAGTTGCTTAACTTTTCCATGCCTCAGCTTTGTCAAATATAAAATCAGAGTGATAAAACTAATCTTAACATATGGGTTGTAATGAGCCTTAATGAAAATAATACAATGATAACTATCAAATTTTAGCTATTAGTCTTAGAAAATTCAAGCCACAAAATATACCTGTTGCTTCCTTCCTGTTCTCTTGAGCATCCATGCTGGTTTTTTCTATTGATGTGTTTTGTCTTATGAATATCACTGGTAAATAAAGAAACACCGTTAAGATAAAATGCTGAAAGGTGCAATGAAATGGATATGCTATACTTATCATTTCAGGAAATTGTCATCTCAGTACTATCTCAACAAGCTTGGAATGAACAGAAGATAAGAGCAATAGCAATGTAGTAACAGTGGTCTGCTTAGAAGACAAAATAAACAAACACAGAGAAACATTGAGTTACTTGCATCTAATATATAAGTAATCTGGAGAAGGGAATGGCAACCCACTACAGTATTCTTGCCTGGAGAATCCCATGAACAGAGGAGCCTGGAGGACTATGGTCCCTAAGATCTCAAAGAGTCAGACATGACTGAAGTGACTTAGCATGCACACACACACTATATAAGTAAACTCCCAGGTGTTACTTAAATTCTTAAATTGCTTACACTCCTATCTACATGTTCCATTTTCAGAAAGAGTATAATTGTGTCTGTCAATGGGAGACATTGCCTAGGACAATCTGGACTTTAGTAGGCACCTAAGAAACTGTACGGATGTCCCAGGAAGTCCAGTGGTTAAGACTTCACCTTCCAATGCAGAGAATGCTGGTTTTATCCCTGGTAGGGGAGCTAAGATCCGACATACCCTGGGACCAAAAAACAAAAACAAAAACAAAACAAAACAAAAAAACCCCAGAACATAAAAACAGCAGAAGCAGTATTGTAACAAATTCAATAGACTTTAAGAATGGTCCACATTAAAAAAAAAAAAAAAGAAAAATAAACTCTAAGCAATTGTAAACTTATTTTCTTTGTTATTATCAAGCTTTTATCATAATTGCAATTTTAAAAAAAGTTCTTGGAGCACATGTAAATCCCTTATGAAGATTCTCAGAACAATTAGAAAGAAAAATATGAAAGCCTAGGGTTTGCAAAGTGGATATGGGCTGGGCACTATTAGAGCACTGTTTTGTAACTGTTTTTATTTCATGAGTCTTCTGCTAAGTGTGGGGTGGCCAAAGCTGTTAACATACTTTACTATTTATGGCAGAAAGTGAATAAGTAGAACAAGAAATACATGATCTTGCATCACTTACCTGAAACACTCAATCCAATCACAGTCAAGGCAAGAAGTACAATCACAGCACAACCAAATTTCAGGGCAAAGTTATGCCAACGTGGACCCTGACAATGATCTGAGACGTTAAGAAAATATGCTTGGTTAACTCAGTTGAGTTCATCTGGTACAAAAAGCAAAGGGTATTTGGATCACATAAGAAAGATCTAGATTCTGGTTGGGGATTAGGGGCAGGAGAGAACATTTGTCAGTTATCTTAAAGTAGGGTCCTAAGGACTTTCCTGGTGGTCCAGTGGTGAGGAATTTTCCTGCCAATGCAGGGGACACAGGTTCAATCCCTGATCCAGGAAGACCCCCACCTGCCGTGGCAGGGTAACTAAGCCTGTGGGCCACAAGTATTGAAACTTAGACCCTGTGCTCCACAACAAGAGAAGCCACTGCAATGAGAAGCAACTAGAGAGCGGCTCCCACTCACTACGACTAGAGAAAGCCCACGGAGCAACAAAGATCCAGCATAGCCAAAAATAAATAAAAATTAATTAATCAATTAAAAAAAATGTTTCAGAGCGACCTGCAAGTCCATTTATTTCTACTTTAGTTTTTTTATACTCCCCCAGGTGACTGAGTTGTGTGTCCCAGTTTTCAGCCAACTACTAATGATCTCTCCTGTTAAGACGTTGACATCTGTAGAAGAGTTAGCTCCTTCTCAAACATCCTTGTGGGGATGGAACTTACCATAGCTAAATGTGATAAAAGATTAAGGTAGGAAACAGAATGGATTAAATTTCAGATAGTGACACCTGGATAATCATCTGGAGGAGGGAGAGAAAAGATAACACCTAATTTTGTTGATTTGGTTCTTCTCCCTTTCTTAATGAGTCTTGCTAACGGTTTGTCAATTTTGTTTATTTTTTCAAAAAACCAGCTTTTAGCTTTGTTGATTTTTGCTATGGTCTCTTTAGTTTCTTTTGCATTTATTTCTGCCCTAATTTTTAAGATTTCTTTCCTTATACTAACCCTGGGGTTCTTCATTTCTTCCTTCTCTAGTTGCTTTAGGTGTAGAGTTAGGTTATTTATTTGACTTTTTTCTTGTTTCTTGAGGTAAGCCTGTAATGCTATGAACCTTCCCCTTAGCACTGCTTTTACAGTGTCCCATAGGTTTTGGGTTGTTGTGTTTTCATTTTCATTCATTTCTATGCATATTTTGATTTCTTTTTTGATTTCTTCTATGATTTGTTGGTTAATCAGAAGTGTGTTATTTAGCCTCCATATGTTTGAATTTTTAATAGTTTTTCTCCTATAATTGAGATATAATCTTACTTCATTGTGGTCTGAAAAGATGACTGGAATGATTTCAATTTTTTTGAATTTCCCAAGGCTAGATTTATGGCCCAGGATGTGATCTATTCTGGAGAAGGTTCCATGTGCACTTGAGAAAAAGGTGAAATTGATTGTTTTGGGGTGAAATGTCCTATAGATATCAATTAGGTCTAGCTGGCCCATTGTGTCATTTAAAGTTTGTGTTTCCTTGTTAATTTTGTGTTTAGTTGATCTATCCAGTTGTGAGTGGGGTATTAAAGTCTCCCACTATTATTGTGTTATCGTTAACTTCCCCTTTCATACTTGTTAGCATTTGCCTTACATATTGCGGTGCTCCTATGTTGGGTGCATATATATTTATAATTGTTACATCTTCTTCTTTGATTGATCCTTTGATCATTCTGTAGTGTCCTTCTTTGTCTCTTTTCACAGCCTTTATTTTAAAGTCTATTTTATCTGATATGAGTATTGTGACTTCTGCTTTCTTTTGGTCTCCGTTTGCGTGAAATATTTTTTCCAGCCCTTCACTTTCAGTCTGTATGTATCCCTTGTTTTGAGGTGGGTCTCTTGTAGACAGCATATATAGGGGTCTTGTTTTTGTATCCATTCATCCAGTCTTTGTCTTTTGGTTGGGACATTCATCCCATTTACATTTAAGGTAATTATTGATAGGTATGGTCCCGTTGCCATTTACTTTGTTATTTTGGGTTCGTGTTTATACAACCTTTCTGTGTTTCCTGTCTAGAGAAGATCCTTTAGCATTTGTTGAAGAGCTGGTTTGGTAGTGCTGAACGGAAATGGAGAGATCACAACAGACAACACTGAAATACAAAGGATCATAAGAGACTACTACCAGCAGCTCTATGCCAATAAAATGGACAACTTGGAAGAAATGGACAAATTCCTAGAAAAGTATAACTTTCCAAAACTGAACCACAAAGAAATAGAAGATCTTAACAGACCCATCACAAGCAAGGAAATTGAAACTGTAATCAGAAATCTTCCAGCAAACAAAAGCCCAGGACCAGATGAAATCTAACAAAATTCTTCACAGCTGAATTCTACAAAAAATTTAGAGAAGAGCTAACACCCATCTTACTCAAACTTTTCCAGAAAATTGCAGAAGAAGGTAAACTTCCAAACTCATTCCATGAGGTCACCATCACTCTAATTCCAAAAACAGACAAAGATGCCACACAAAAGAAAACTACAGGCCAATATCACTGATGAACATAGATGCAAAAATCTTAACAAAATTCTAGCAAACAGAATCCAACAACATATTTAAAAAATCATACATCATGACCAAGTGGGCTTAACCCCAGGAATGCAAAGATTCTTTAATATCTGCAAATCAATCAATGTTAAAAAATTAACAAATTGAAAGATAAAAACCATATGATTATCTCAATAGATGCAGTAAAAGCTTTTGACAAAATCCAACATCCATTTATGATAAAAACTCTCCAGAAAGCAGGAATAGAAGGAACATACCTCAATATAATAAAGACTATATATGACAAACCCACAGCAAGCATTACCCTCAATGGTGAAAAATTGAAAGCATTTCCCCTAAAATCAGGAACAAGACAAGGGTGCCCACTCTCACCACTACTATTCAACATCGTTTTGGAAGTTTTGGCCACAGCAATCAGAGCAGAAAAAGAAATAAAAGGAATCCAGATAAGAAAAGAAGAAGTGAAACTCTTACTGTTTGCAGATGACATGATCCTCTACATAGAAAACCCTAAAGACTCTGCCAGAAAATTACTAGAGCTAATCAATGAATATAGTAAAGTTGCAGGAAATAAAATTAACACACAGAAATCCCTTGCATTCCTATACACTAACAATGAGAAAACAGAAAGAGAAATTAAGGAAACAATACCATTCAACATTGCAACAAAAAGAATAAAATACTTAGGAGGATATCTACCTAAAGAAACAAAAGACCTATACATAGAAAACTATAAAACACTGATGAAAGAAATCAAAGAGGACACAAACAGATGGAGAAATATACCGTGTTCATGGATTAGAAGAATCAATATTGTCAAAATGACTATACTACCCAAAGCAATCTATAGATTCAATGCAATCCCTATCAAGCTACCAATGGTATTCTTCACAGAATAGAACAAATAATTTCACAATTTGTATGGAAATACAAAAAACCTCGAATAGCCAAAGTAATCTTGAGAAAGAAGAATGGAACTGGAGGAATCAACCTGCCTGACTTCAGGCTCTACTACAAAGCCACAGTCATCAAGACAGTATGGTACTGGCACAAAGACAGAAATATAGATCAATGGAACAGAATAGAAAGCCCAGAGATAAATCCATGAACCTATGGACACCTTATCTTCGACAAAGGAGATAAGAATATACAATGGAAAAAAGACAACCTCTTTAACAAGTGGTGCTGGGAAAACTGGTCAACCACTTGTAAAAGAATGAAACTAGAACACTTTCTAACACCATACACAAAAATAAACTCAAAATGGATTAAAGATCTAAATGGAAGACCAGAAACTATAAAACTCCTAGAGGAGAACATAGGCAAAACACTCTCCGACATAAATCACAGCAGGATCCTCTATGACCCACCTCCCAGAATATTGGAAATAAAAGCAAAAATAAACAAATGGGGCCTAATGAAACTGAAAAGCTTTTGCACAACAAAGGAAACTATAAGCAAGGTGAAAAGACAGCCTTCAGAATGGGAGAAAATAATAGCAAACGAAGAAACAGACAAAGGATTAATCTCAAAAATATACAAGCCACTCCTGCAGTTCAATTCCAGGAAAATAAATGACCCAGTCAAAAAATGGGCCAAAGAACTAAATAGACATTTCTCCCAAGAAGACATACAGATGGCTAACAAACATATGAAAATATGCCTAACATCACTCATTATCAGAGAAGTGCAAATCAAAATCACAACAAGGTACCATTACACGCCAGTCAGAATGGCTGCTATCCAAAAGTCTACAAGCAATAAATGCTGGAGAGGCTGTGGTGAAAAGGCAACCCTCTTACATTGTTGGTGGGAATGCAAACTAGTACAGCCACTATGGAGAACAGTGTGGAGATTCCTTAAAAAACTGGAAATAGAACTGCCATATGACCCAGCAATCCCACTCGTGGGCATACACACCGAGGAAACAAGATCTGAAAGAGACACGTGTACCCCAATGTTCATCATAGCACTGTTTATAATAGCCAGAACATGGAAGCAACCTAGATGCCCATCAGCAGACGAATGGCTAAGGAAGCTGTGGTACATATACAACATGGAATATTACTCAGCCATTAAAAAGAATTCATTTGAATCAGTTCTAATGAGATGGATGAAACTGGAGCCCATTATACAGAGTGGAGTAAGCCAGAAAGATAAAGCCCAATACATTATACTAAGGCATATATATGGAATTTAGAAAGATGGTAAAGATAACCCTATACACAAAACAGAAAAAGAGACACAGATGTACAGAACAGAATTTTGGACTCTGTGGGAGAAGGCGAGGGTGGGATGTTCTGAGAGAACAGCATCGAAACATGTATATTATCAAGGGTGAAACAGATCACCAGCCCAGGGTGGATGCATGAGACAAGTGCTCGGGGCTGGTGCACTTGAAGACCCAGAGGGATGGGGTGGGGAGGGAGGTGGGAGGGGGTATCGGAATGGGGAATACATGTGAATCCATGGCTGATTCATGTCAATGTATGGCCAAAACCGCTACAATATTGTAAAGTAATTAGCCTTCAATTAATTGAAAAAAAAAAAAAAAGATAACACCTAGAGGAGCTCCAAGGTCCTGGGTGTAATATGAAAATGAGAGAAACCACACTGGAGAATACTGACCTAGTACTTCTAATGTGATCCTGTGTGATACAGATCAGCTAAACTTAGTGAGCCTAAGACTTAGTCCTAGGTGAACTTTTCTGACAGTTGTATGTTATTTTACCTTTCTGTCTCTTTTCTTCCTTATTCTTTCCTGCCTTGAAATTTTGAAAAATGGAACATGTTTCATATAGTCACTATCATAGCGTTTATTACTGAAGGACAGCAGTGGTTAAGAGCAAAGGCTCTCAAATGTAAAACATTTGTATTTGAGCATGTTACTTTGATCCTGTAACCTTCACAAAATAGGAACTTCCTCACCTGTGAAACAAAATAATAGTCACTTTGTGAGGTTTTGGCAAAGGGTTATATGAAAAAATTCTTCTAGACATGGAGTCTGGTACATAATAACTGCTCATTTAAAATTTATGGAATTGAGAGGAGGGTCTTATGACTCTTCTGAGCTGTTTTTCTGCAACACTACATGACTTTAGAACTAAGTTACAACAAGTTGAAGATGCCAGGTAAACTTTCAGTTCAGTTCAGTTCAGTCGCTCAGTCGTGTCTGACTCTTTGCAACCCCATGAACCGCAGCATGCCAGGCCTCCCTGTCCATCACCAATTCCCAATTTCTGGAGTTTACCCAAACGCATGTCTATTGAGTCGGTGATGCCATCCAACCATCTCATCCTCTGTCGTCCCCTTCTCCTCCTTTAGTCATCTGGAAATACCCATGCAGGGCTATTTTTTGTTTGAATACAAACAATATGTCAAGGACTTCCCTGGTGGTGCTGTGGATAAGAATCTGCCTGCTAATGTAGGGGACTCATGTTCAATCCCTGGTCTGGGAAGATTCTGCCACAATTACTGAGTCCATGCTCTAGAGCCTACAAGTCCCAACTACTGAGACCACATTCTGTGATTCCTGAAGCCCACGAGCCTTGAGGCCACACTACATAACAATGAGAAGCCCTTGGACTGCCACGAAGACCCAGTGCAGCCAAAAATAAATAAGTAAATAAATACATAAAATTTTAAAAAATTATAAATAGCATGCCAAATCATCTCACTTCATTGCTCTAAGTCTTTCCTTGGCTTTCTCTCAAGCAGATTTAAGTCTGCACATCTGTTAAACAGTCTACAAATTCCTATTCAATCCAATTTCCCATTACATCTCTGACTTCATCTCCTGCTGCTTTCAACACAGACATGCTCTATCATTTCACACCCAACCTATGTGCTCCTCCTACAAGAGCACAGGAATGTTCTCATCCCAGGGAACTTGCACTTGCCCTGGTCCATCTTCTAAAAAGCTCTTCTCCAAGGAAGTATATCTTTGTCCTTTAATTCTTTCAGGTCTTGGCACAGATGTCATCTCTGAGGCAGGCCTTCTATGATTCTTCTACTTGATATCGTACACTCTCCGAAAGTTAACTCTCAATTCCATTACAAATGAAAAACAGTTTCTCAGGACTTCCCTAGTGGTCCAGCGGTTAAGAATCCACCTGCCAAAGCAGGGGACAGGGATTCTATCCCTGATCTGGGAAGATTCCACATGCCGTGGAATGACAAAGCAGTGCACATCAGGTACCAAGTCTGAGCTCTGCAACAAGAAAAGCCAGCACGATAAGAAGCCTGTGCACTACAGCTAGCAAGTAGCCCTTGAGTGTCCACAACTCGAGAAAGTTCACGGGCAGCAGCGAAGTCCCAGTGCAGCCATAAATAAATAAATAAAGTATAAAAAAAGCAGAGGGGTGAATATAAGAGAGTAAAAAATATAGATAAAGTTTTCTCTATTGCATTAAATAGTATCTAACCCATATATATACTTAGTTACTTGTTTATTTCTATGTTTTCCTAGCAGTATAACATAAATACAAAAAAAGAAAATATTTTTTCACTATTTTTTTCACTTGTTCTAACCTCAGCACCAGGCATGCCTGGCACATGTGCTTATTTTTGGATTAATAGGTAAACTCTAGAGGCATTTTGTGAACACTTATCTACTTTTCTAAGAAATCAATTGATTAATAGGTCACAACCCACATCTCTGGTTTACCTGAATGCCTTTGAGATAATCACTATTCTACAGTTCCCACAGCCTGAACAGTTCGGCCAAAGAGCTCAGGGGTGGTTTCACAATAACTGTAATACCAGGTCAATGTGGGGAGAAAGCATGTCAGTTGCCATTTCAATAAACAAGAAATGTTGTGACCATAAAGCTATCGGCCAGGGCAGCTGCCCTGATGGTGAAGCCTGAGTGGAATTCAGAGTGAAGAAAAACAGGATACTATGGGGAACACATGTAAATCCATAGCTGATTCATATCAATGTATGGCAAAAACCACTACAATATTGTGAGGTAATGAGCCTGCAACTAATATAAATAAATGAAAAAAATAAAAAAAGTGTTATTTGGTTTAAAACACAACAGTTTAAAATTTGATCCTTTAATTACAATCTGATATAATGATATTCAGTGTAAACAATTTTCTAGTAGTAATTGTACAGTAATTTTTAAAAAAACAAAGGCCCATAACAGTCATAGTTACAGCTACTATTAAATCATGTTACTGTTATATTCTTGATTTGCTCAGTTTTGTGAAAATTCACTTAGTCACTAGCTATTTGCATAGAATATTACATCAGTGTGAGGCAAGCCAAAGTTCAAACAGATAGATACGTATAAAAACAGCTGAATAAACAGTTTTTGTTTTAGTTCTGAAAAAAAAATAAATAAAACTTATTTTCAGCATTATTAAAAAAAAAAAAAAGAGGCTGCCTTCCCAGCTATGGTCCTTGGTAAAACCACCAAATACAAAATTCTCAACTTGCAGATTATGCATTTTTTGCAGTCAAGTGTTTTGTAACCACATATTTGGTTCTGACTTTATTCTGCTTTGTTTTTCAGATTTACTTTTATAATGATATTTTGAGGAATAATGATTATGAGTAGCATAGACACATTTTCTGACCCCATTGATTTGGGAACTTAGATCATATTTTTTGAGGAAAATCTTGCTTTTTATAAATTCATCCTCCCACATCTCCTTTCAACACCATCCTCCTTTCTCTCCACTTTTGCTAGATTTGAATAGGGAACAGAAAGCTTTGCTGTTTCCCATCAAAAAAATAACTACAGCTTCACCAAACAGTCACTGTAGTTATCAAAATTCTCCGATTTTCTATAACTCCCCCCATTTGAAGGGTATCGTGAAACTATTTGATAACTCTAAGACTTTTCATTCTCCAATTTGGAATGTTGATGATTAAATAGTTTGAAATTATCCCACGTCATCTTGAAGGGATGCAGCACACCTGTTAAGCACACAATGGAATGAATATCAGGTGGGATAAAAATTGCAATATTAGTAAGTTTGGTTTGACATCAGAAGGCAGTACTATATTACGATAATTTCATACATTTTCTACTTAGTTTCCAGTTTCTTTTCAGCCATGGAATCCATCACCTGTTACCTCATGTTAGAATCCTCATCTCCTTCACTCAGAATACTAGCTCATCTGACACACAGAAAATTGCCAAATTCAACAAATATCAAATAGGTTTATCAGTGATATTCTCCTGTGTCTTGTAGCTTATCTCCTTCTAAACTGATAACATTTTTCAATTTAAAAATCATCAGATTGTGAGTATATTCACATCTTTGATCTTGAATATAATTTTCTTTTGGAACATTTTTTCCTTCCCTTTGAAGAGTGGAAGATGTTCATCATTAACTTCTTTAACACTGTGTTAATTAATTAGCAAAGTGTTAATCATTAACACTTTGTATTCCAAAAGAAATGCCACGGGCGCAAATGCATTGGAACTTAATCACAGTATTTTACAGAGAGATTTGAAATAAAGTAGGTTTCTATTACAACAAGGTAGCAGAATATTTCTAAAAATATTTCTTTGTTAAAAAACAAAAACAAAAAAGGGACTTCCTGGCTGGTCAGTGGTTAAGAATCCATGCTTCCACTGCAGGGAGCACAGGTTTCATCCTCGGTTGGGGAACAAAGATCCTGCACCCCACATGGGATGGCAAAAAATAAAAACAAAAATAGAAAAACTCCTTTTATTTACAAATAAAATAAAAAATACTCCTTTGTCCATACCTGTAAAGTATTTATTCACATTATTTTAGCCAAGGCTCAGTAACAGGAATGATGTTCACTTTTCACAAAAGTATCTTCATAAAAAAGAAATCTATAAGGTACATACTTTTTTCCACACCTGTGATTACCTACAGACAGGCGATGCTATATCAACTTAATATTAATACATGACTACTGCTCATCTTCAAAGTCATGATTTAAAGCCACAAATTTACAGGAACATCTAACTATTGGAAGATATACTAATGCCAAGAGGAAAATTAAAGCCACTTACTCTGAAGAAGAGATGGGGGTGATGACCTTTGAATGCCAGAATCCCTGGGTAAGTTTAAATCAGCATATACCAACTGACTCTCCATTGCAAACAGAAGAATGTGGTACTATACTCCTATAAAAGGAAAAACTCCAAGTTCTATGAGGCAAGATCAGCTGACAGAAGTGACCAGTTTAAAAAGTTTCGTTGTCTCTCTTAGATCAGCACCTACCCACGCTGCTAGTTGTGGGTTTTGTCTATAAATTAGTGAGAAAATCCACTTACTGGGTGTCCAGTGTACTTAGACATGTAATATTAGGTTGGCCAAAAAGTTTGTTCAAGTTTTCCATAACATGGAAAACGTCAAAGGAACTTTTTGGCCAACTCAATATCTACTTTGTTTAGTTAATTGGCCTATTGTTTGACAATATTCTGGAAAGATTGTTTGTTGTCTTTGTAACTATCTTTTTTCAACACCTTTTTCTGGGCCAGACCAGAGTGAAGGAAATGAAGTACTCTGATTCTCCTCCAAAAAAAAAAAAAAAAAAAAAAAAAACAAACCAAGAATCAAGATAAACCATATTTAATGCAAGGTTGCAAAAAGTAAACACTAACACACACAAAAAACTGTAGGACACTTTTCAAAAAATCTCAAATCTTCCTGAAATATTTGTGTTCCTGTTAAGAGCTGCAAAATGTGGGGGAAAGAGCTGTAAATGTGGAAAAGGTCACTGAGTAATACAACAGAGAAAGCAAAGAGCCAAGGATCCAGACTATTCTTACTTACAGGACAGAAGACCCTTACGCAATCACTATTGTATACTTATAAATGGACTTCCCAGGTGGTTCAGTAGTAAAGAATCTGCCGGCCAAAGAAGGAGATGCAGGAGACATGGGTTCCATCCCTGGGTCAAGAAGAGCCCCTGGAGAAGGGAATGGCTACTTATTCCATTATTCCTGCCTGGACCACCCCATGGACCAGAGGAATCTGGTGGGCTACAGTCCATTGGATCACAAAACATCAGACACAACTGAGTGACTAGCATATCTCAACATAATAAAGACCATTTATGAAAAGTCCATGGCACAATCAATGGTGAAAAAAAATAAAAGCTTTTTTTCTGAGGGCAAGAACAAGCAAGGATGTCTGTTTTCACCACTCATATTAAACATAGGTATGGAAGTTCTAGCCAAACCAATTAGACATGGAAAAGAAGTGAAGTCATCCAAGTTGAAAAAAGAGAAGCAAAATTACATCTGTTCAGAGAAGACATAACCTTATGTGTAGAAAACCATCAAGACTCCAGACTCACACACTCACAAATTGTTAGACTAATAAATGAATTTGTCTAAGTTTCAGAATAAAAAGCCAATACACAGAAATCAGTTGCTAAACACCAATTAATGATTTGGAAAGAAAATGAAATTCATTGGCAACAGTATCAAAAAGAATAAAATACTTTGGAAAAAAACTAATTAAAACTTGTACTGAAAACTGTAGAATGTTGCTGAAAGAAATTAAAGAAGACATAACTAAACGAAGAGACATCCCATGTTTGTGACTTGGAAGATTAATATTGTTAGCATATGTATACGAGAACTACCATATGACCCAGCAATTCCATTCCTGGGTGTATGTCATAAAAAAAAATGAAAACACTAATTTGAAAAGATACATGCCCCTCAATGTTTGTAGCAGCATTACTTATACAATTGCCAAGATATGGAATAAACCTATGTCTAGGGCTTCCCAGGTGGTGCCAATTGTAAAGAATCTGCCTGCCAATTCAGGAGACATAAGAGATGTGGGTTGGATCCTTGGTTTGGGAAGATGCCCTGGAGAAGGGCATGGCAACCCGCTCCATTCTTCTTGCTTGGAGAATCCCCATGGACAGCTGAGATGGGCAGGCTACAGTCAATGGGGTCACAAAGAGCAGGACACGACTGAGCACCCACGCATGCACGCATATAAAGAAATGGAGTATTGATTGCTACAGTGAAACTTGCGTCGCTGCTCCTAAACCCCAAGTGTTTTTTGCTTTATGGGTTTTTGTTGTTGTTGTTGTTGTTGTCTGGTTGGTTGGTTGGTTTTTGTTTTGGGGTTGCTTTTTGTTGTTTAAAAACTCTGAGTTCATTTAATAACAGTTCCTACCAGGGGGCGCTGCTGGCCTTTCTCTTTCATATCCTTAAACCTTCTGTATATTGAAACCAGAAAGCTCATGTTATTGGTAAATGCTTCAATCCACATTATTTCATTTGATACATTAATATCTGCCTTATCCAGGCATTGGGTTTTTTTTTTTTTTTTGAATTTATGGATGAGTAAGGAGCAAGACTGACCATCTGTTTCCTATCTTCAAAACCCAGGCTCCTTTTGCAACCTACCGCACCACATTTTGCTCCTGTAATACCTATAAAACCAAGTTATACAGAGGGGAAAAAAGATAAAATAAATTTTTATCAAGACTGGCCATTGTACTGCAAACAGTAGCTCTGCTCCTGGGTAGGTAGTCTGTCTAAATTAGAGTGGATGAAACCAATCTTTACTGTGTTGCTTATTGTGCCAGGGTACCTCTGAACAAGATTGATATATATGTATACGGTGACCTGGACAGCCTTGATATTTCCCTAACTTTGTGTACACTTTGTGCTTAGTCGTTCAGTCATGTCTGACTCTTTTGTGACGCTTTGGACCGCAGACTGCCAGGCTCTTCTGTCCATGAGGATTCTCCAGGCAAGAACACTGGAGAGGGTTGCCATGCCCTCCTTCAGGGATCTCCCCAACCCAGGGATCTAACCCAGGTCTCCTGCATTGAACAAGGATTCTTTACTGTCTGAGTCACCAAGGAAGCCCATGGATAATGGAGTGGGTAGCCTGTCACTTCTCCAGGGAATCTTCCTGATCCAGAAATTGAACTGGGGTCTCACGCATTGCAGGCAAAGTCTTCACCAGCTGAGCTACTAGGGAAGCCCCTTGTTTAAGCTCTAGACAGGTGTTTGTCTAAGTCAAGAGATACCTTCTCCAGGAGACCTTCCCCACCCAGGGATTGAACCTACAATTCCTGCAGTGGCAGGTGGATTCTTCACCAAAGCACCACTTGGGAAGCCAAACTCTACAGATGGATATTACCATCAGATTAAATATATTATTTGCAGTTGAAGATGGAGAAGCTCTATGGTGGTGGTAGTTTAGTTGCTAAGTGGGTCTCAGTTGCGGCATGCAGGGTCTATTTTTGTGGCATGGCTACTCTCTTAGTTGCAGCCTGAGGGTTTAGTTTCCCCACAGCATGTGGGATCTTAGTTCCCTGACCAGGGACTGAACCTGCTTTCTCTGCATTGGTAGCTGAATTCTTAACCACTAAACTACCAGGGAAGTCCCAATTATATTTACCCTTCAGCAAAGGTAGATAGATGGTTAAAAATTTTGTTTCAAAGGTTACTGTGGTCATAGCAAAGCAAAAGTAGAGACTTCAGCCTCTCTTTTTCTCTTGATGGTTTAGTGTTTAATTTGTTCAGCATTCTCTCCAGTGGTTTCTAGGTGCCTTTTTCAGACTTACACTTTAAGTTTAAAGGATTCTGACAGCAAATAATCTTGACCCTTAACTCATGTCACACAGAACACACTAGAACTCCGAATATGTCACGTCTTTGACTTCCAGTTCTAGTTTAAGGATGAAAGCAGGTTCCTAGGCCACTGAGCTAAAAACAGTGATAATGCTGACTGCTCTTTTAATTAAGAGACTCCATTTTAGGTTTATAAAAAAAAAAAGTTTTAGTTTATGAAAAAAGCAGAAATGCAGAGAGTCCCCACAGGCATTTCTTCCTCATACACAGCTTCCCTTGTTTTAAACACATTATATTATTTGTTTTATTGGCTACAGCTTATGAGCAAATTTTTCTACAATATTATGAACTGAAGTCCATAGACCACATTAGGGTTTACTCTTTATGTTCCATATGCTATGGCAAGCCTGGGCTTTCCTGTTGGCTCAGATAGTAAAGAATCCACCTGCAAGGCAGGAGGCTGGGGTTCAATTCTGGGTCAGGAAGATCCTCTAGAGAAGGGAATGGCTATTCTCTCCAGTATTCTTGCCAGGAGAATTCCTTGGACAGAGAAGCCTGGTGGCCTACTGTCCACGGGGTCGCAAAATATCGGACTCGACTGAGCAACTAACACTTTCACTTTCATAATGACATGAATTTGAAAGGGATAGAGTAAAGGGACAAAGTAGGTAATTAAATGGTTAATCCCACTGGGGATTGTAAGTAAAAAAGTATGAGAATGGGCAACCCCTGTAAGTTAATGATTGTTTAAGAAAGCAGGTTTGCTTAACTACAAAACCAAGCAGGATTGTTTAACAACAAAACCTTGCAAAACAGAAGCATGAAATATCTCTCAAAACAATGAAACAATGATGGCAAGAGGCCCACATTCTACCTAGTGAGCTCAATAAGTTAATGACCCCTAGGACAAGCTCTCTGCGCATATAAAATAACAATAAAATAGAAAGGTGACATTGAAAGTGAAAGACCCTCGGTACTGAAACTTGAAACAATTTTTCCATAGTGCCATGACTGTCCTGGCTTAATCACACAGAGACAAGAAAACTCTCCAGCCTGATGTGAAGGCAGAGCTGATGATGGAAGCTTGACATCTACTCAAGAATGAGGAAAAAAGTGGTATTTTCCCCCTCCCTATTTTTCCAGTTTCCTTTAATATAAAACTATATCCCATTAAGTTCTCAGGCACAGCACCTTCTCATCCACCCACTTGTTAGCGTCACAAATCTCCTATTCTAATAAATCAATTCTTTTTTTTTTTCCATTTATTTTTATTAGCTGGAGGCTAATTACTTTACAATATTGTAGTGGTTTTTGTCATACATTGACATGAATCAGCCATGGATTTACATGTATTCTAATGAATCAATTCTTATCTATCACTTTGCCTCTCACTGAATTCTTTCTGTGCTGAGACATAAAGAACCAGAGCTCTTGAGAATGTCCCAAAACACCACCTAGTGGTTTTAAATCCATCATTACACAACTACAGAGTATAGTTTCATTGCCTTAAAAATCCCCTGGCCTCCTCCTATTCATTCCTCCCAATCTCTCCACCTTGGCCCTTCAGACATCTCTCTTCAACATCTCCATAGTTCTGCCTTTATCCGAATGTCAAATTGTTGAAATTTTACAGTATGTAGCTTTTTCATATTGCCTTCTTTCAATTAATAACCTGCATAAAATATTCTTTTTATGTTTTTTCTTCACTTGAGAACTTTTCTTAAAGTTCCTGAACATTATGCCATTGTTGGGAGAGTCTACAGTACGTTTAGCCATTTATATATTAACAGGCATCTTGGTTGCTTCCAAGTTTTGGCAATCATAAATACAGCTGCTATAAATACAGCTGCTATAAACACACCTGTGTAAGTGTGCATAAACATCAGTTTTCAACTCATTTCTGTAAATGCCAAAAAGTGAGACTGTTGGATCATCTGGCAAGTATATTAATTTCATAAGAAACTGACAAACTGTCTTCTAAAGAGTCATCTGCTTTTTATTGTCACCACTTGGTGAAACTTCTAAATCATTTCAAGGATCAAAATAATTCACCAGGAAAAAAAAAAGTTGTTCATCAAAGACGGATTTCTGCCATTACTGTCTTGTTTTAAGAATGTTTGTAAACTCTGTTCCAACTGGACCAATCTCACTGTAGCAGATCCTCAGGGGTGAAATCTTATCTCCTCACGAAAGTCCAAAAAAGGGTAATGTAGACAGGTGATGATATATTTGCTGTTGCTGTTTAGTCACTAACTCTTATCCAACTCTTTTGCAACCCCATGGGCTGTAGCCCACCAGGCTCCTCTGTCCATGAGATTTCCCCAGCAAGAATACTGGGCTGGGCTGCCATTTTCTTCACCAAGGCATCTTCCTGGACTGGGGATTGAACCTGCCTCTCCTGGATTGTCAGGTAGGTTATTCATCACAGAGCCACCAGGGAAGCCTGATGATGTATTTAAGATCTTTCAAACATAAAAATGGAGTAACTCTGGTTCACACATACAAAATGGAGCCAGATGGCCTTAGGTGGAGGTAGTTTCAGATGTCTTCTTGCATCTGAGAACTTGCATATGCATCACTGAGTACTTAAACTTTCTGAATTATATCAATCTCAAGACCATCACCAGACATTTTCAAAATAGTATCTGCAGGCAGTGCCAGGTGCAAACATAGTTTCAAAGTGCCTCCCTCCTACACCTGCAACAGTGTAACCATTTTGAACCCCAAACAACTCCTGTTTAAACAAGCATTCTTATTTCTTCCCAACTCTAATCCTAATTTCTGACAATTTATATAACCTTGTAGTTTTTGGCCTTTATAACCTTTCCTCATTTTGTAGCCTCAGAACATAACAGCCTGATGTTTTGATCTGTGTGATTTCCTGAGAACAGTGGTGCTAACAAGCCACAAACCAGGCCTTTTAGAGTAGGTTTGTGTATGTGGGTGGGCGTTTCTATTCTCAGAGGTCTTGGTTACCACAGGGTGAACCTCAAAGAGACAGCACCTTATCCCCATCTCTGCTAGGCCAGGGAGACTCTCAGGCTATGGAGATTTATACAGACTTTCTCCTATTCTGCTAGGAAGGGACCCAGCGTGGCAGACAGCCTGAGCAGAGGGCTGTCCTTTTAGATCCACTGTTAGTCCACCAGGTCCCCATCAGGCGTTTGGCAGGTTGGAAAGGACCCAAAGGCCCTTCAACGGCAGGCATCCTGTTTACAAGCGTTCTGACTTTCTTTTCTGCCTCAACATTCTGAGAAACGAAACACAGGAAGTGGGGCGAAACAATAGGGTGAGTGCGGAAGGTGGAGGGTGGTGGGGAGGGAGGGTTATCTAGTACCATCTGTGCTCTGTGGGCCTAATTTTCCAAACCCTGCATCCGGGGTCTCGCTTAGACCATAGCAGACGGTTGAGACCTGGATATGGGAGACAGCCGCGGATGGAGAGGGATGTGGTCGCCCCACAGGGAAGCTGGAGGCGCCGGGAGAGGGCGGCAGTCGCAGCCCTTAGACACCGCATCCCCCTGTTTGGCCACCTCTGCTCCAGAGCAAAGTCATAGTGAAAGAGGAACCGCTACCGAGAGGAGAAGAGAAAGAAGAAGCTGCCTTCTTGGTTTCAAGCAGGTTGCAAACTCTCCAGGGCTGTTGCAGTAAGGGGTGAACATCTGGCCTGGTTGGGTGATTTGAAAAAAAATTGACTTGATTTCTCCCCAGATGGCTGTGCGCCTAAGCCGCCCTCTTCATAGGAGTTTGCAAAATTTTAGTGGGTGACTGGGCGATTCCTTAGGGTAAGCTCTGTGGTCTAGGGATTAAGGGCTTTGAAAGGCTGAAAGAAGGCGGCAGGCGTTCTTAGTGACCCTATTCAGGGTCTTTCCCCTTTTTATGTCTCCCTCTGCCTCGCTCCCAGGACTATATCTTAATTGAAAAGTTGAGATGCCTTTGGAACTGGCCTGAATTCCCCTCCTTTCCAGAAACACAAAGGTCCCAGTGTTCTTGGGGAGACTTGCTTTCAGCTTTGTCTGAAGAGCCTTAAGCTCCCTCTGGCAGATTAAGGGTGTTAAAAAAAAGAAAAAAGTTCCCTTCCTGGTGTCATGCAGGTTAAATGTGTCACCGTTTTCATAATATATTGCTTCTATTAACTGAAATTTCAGAAACAAAGACCTGGTTGAGAAGAAGACGCAGTTTTGGCTGGATTGTTAGAGCCCCAGCTTGGAGACACAGATGCAGGAAGCTCTGAGTTGTGACTGACACACTAAAGGAAAAGGAGGAAGTTTATTTATTTATTCTTTTAAATGCGAGAAGCCATGGGTTCGTTACAAATCTTGTTTCTCAAGCATTAAAACTTCAGTTGATGAGAAGTGAAGTGTGTTAAGCAAGGACTAGTTGCACAAACACCAGAAAGGGAGGGAGGGAGATCTGGAGGGAGACAACAAGATTTCTCGGGGTAACTTGAGGCCACAGGAATTGGCAGGTGTTGCTCTGTCCTTTTGTGTGGTACAATACAAATTTACAAAGAAGTTCTAGTTCTTGAATTCTGAAATCGGACCCTCGCCTTCCAGCTCCATTTTCGTATGCTGAGCACTCCATTATAATGATCACTTTATTATAATTTCACTTTGTCGTTGCTCTTAGCTCTGTCAGGTTTTCGGTGGTACTATAAACTGTAATTTTTTTAAATGTCCCTCTCTTGACTAGACACCAGAGAAGACACTAACCTTGCCTCAGCCATTCTGGGAAATCCATCCAGACCTCTCCCACACAAGACCCAGATGCCTGCTTCGTCCTCTTCATCAGAATTTGCAGAGCTTTTGTTTCCCAGCACCTACCATAGTAGTGAACAATCTGCAGATATTTGGTGACTGGATAATAAGTGATTAGTAATGCAAAAAACATGGAAAAAATGAGGGTGCCACTCTGACTAGATACGTTACACAGATGCTACAATATATAACCTAAATTTCGTTGATAGCACAGTGTACATTTACTTATCACTCATGTAGCTGTGAAATATAGGCGTTTCTAGTTAGAACACAGTTTTCTTCCATGTGGAAATTCAGGGACATAGGTTTCTTTTATCTTGAGACTGTGCTACCTCTAAGATCTCCTTGTTTTGTTTTTTTTTTTTTTTTTTCCATGAACAGAGAAAGACAAAGGTTTTTGTGAAGACATGTCTGAGCTTGAGTGGCCTCAACCTGCAGGGACTTGAAACAGGACTTTGGTTTCTGGCCAGAGATTGAAGTCAGGCCGAGTGCTGAATCTTGGCCATTAGGATTCATTTCCAGAAAATGAATTTCCACAGAGAAACCAAAACTAGTGAAACAAGTGAAACATTTATTAGGAGGGAAGAGAGTACATGTGAATAGGCACACACTGGCAAGCACAGAGCGTCGGGTCCTTGTGGTACTTTGAATCACTTTTATGAGATTTTCTTCTGGGTTGCCTTTGGCCAAACATCTTGCTTTGGTCGATTCTGAGTCCATGTTTGGTATATATCAGTGTCCGCCCATGTGTGTACCCACATTAGCCAAGTTGGGTTCTAGTGAAGAGGCCTGTGGGCAGGTTGACATTACTCCCATTTTGATCTACAAAGAGACTTGCTATGGGTGTATTCTTGGAAAGGTCCTCTGGACCTTGAGAGTGAGAAAAGTACTATCTCATATCTGGGCAGGGCTTAGCTCCTCCTTCTCTTTGTCTTGGGGTATCTGTCCACAGGGGACAAAGTCCAGCTGTAGAGCCCTGAGTCCATTTAGCTCCTGCCTCATGTTCATTTCCAACAGCACAAGAGATGACTCTAAACATGGCCACCTAATGTGAAGAGTTGAGTCTTTGGAAAAGACCTTGATGCTGGGAAAGATTGAAGGCAGGAGGAGAAGGGGATGACAGAGGATGAGATGGTTGGATGGCGTCACTGACTCAATAGACATGAGTTTGAGCAAGCTCCAGGAGATGGTGAAGGACAGGGAAGCCTGGTGTGTTGCAGTCCATGAGGTCGCAAAGAGTTGGCATGACTGAGTGACTGAACAACAACATGTATATTTTTGGAAGGTCTGCACCCAGTGACATAGTGACACAATGTTGTTCAGTGGCTAAGTCATGTCCAACTCTTTGTAACCTCGAGGACTATAGCACACCAGGCTCCTCTGTCCTCCATTATCTTCCAGAGTTTGCTCAGATTCATGTTCATTGAGTCAGTGATACTATCTGACCATCTTATCCTCTGGCACCCCTTTCTCCTTTTGCCTTCTGAAAAGACCCATCATCAGGGTCCTTTCCAATGAGTTTACGTTTTTCACATCAGGTGGCCACAGTATTGTAGCTTCAGCAACAGTCCTTCCAATGAATGTTCAGGACTGATTTCCTTTAGTATTGACTGGTTTGATCTCCTTGCCCTCCAAGGTATTCTCAAGAGTCTTATTGAACACCGCAGTTCAAAAGCATCAATTCTTTGGCACTTAGCTTTCTTTATAGTCCAACTCTCACATCCATATAAGACTTCTGGAAAAACCACAGCTTTGACCAAATGGACCTTTGTTGGCAAAGTAATGTCTCTGCTTTTTAATATGCTGTCTAGGTTGGTCATAGCTTTTCTTCCAAGGAGCAAGTGTCTTTGAATTTCATGGCTGCAGTCACTATCTGCAATGATTTTGGAGCCCAAGAAAATAAAGTCTGCCACTGTTTCCATTGTTTCCCCATCTATTTGCCATGAAGTAATGTGACTGGACACCATAATCTTAGTTTTTTGAATGTTGAGTTTTAAGCCAGCCTTTTCACTCTTACTTTCATTAGCATGCTCTTTTGCAATGAGAGGTGGAGTCTGAACTGGGAGGGTGGAAGGCTGGTTTAACTCAAATGTTAACAGAATTTCCTTTCAATTCACATTTCCTGCTGTGAAACTGCCGAGAAAAACCAAAATGACAGAGGCATCTTTAAAAATCTTAGAGACAGGCCCTACCTGTGGAGAGGACAGGAAGGCGCTGAGATCTGGTAAGGTAAAATTGATACACTTTGACAAAACAGGAGTTGGGGAAGGGAGTTCTTATACTACTGAGCACTGACAGCAGAGGAGAAATTGTGCTTCAGAAGTATCAGTACTTCACAGTTAACCTCCATAGAAGGAGAGATGTTTTGAGGTTCTAGAGGTGGGTGAGAGGGAAAGTGTGTAATTGTTATATTAGTTATTCTGCTTCTGGATATGTTACTTAAATGTTACTGCACAGTGAATTATGTTATAGGAGGTTAAGAGAAAAATGGTCTTTGGGTTTTGTTTTTAATTAGTCTTTGTATTTTCTCCAGGTTGCTGGCTACTTGCATTCTGGCAACTCACATTGTATTGTTAAATAATAGATGATCATATTCCAGAGGTGATGGCAAACAGACACCAACAATTTTGTAATACATATACTAATAAAAGTTACCCATACCTCCTATATAGCACAGGGAACTCTGCTCAATATTATGTAACAACCTAAGTGGGAAAAGAATTTGAAAAAGAATAAACACATGTATATATTAAAAAAAATTAACCATGACACCTATGCTGTAGTCTGTTTGAAACTAATAATAATATATTTGGAATCTGTTATTTTTTAGACACAGAGCTACAAAGACAAATTGTATTTAGACTCTGCCTTTAGGGCTTCATCATCTCAGAGACAGACAAATGAGTTACTACAATTTGATGTGATTTGTACTACGAGGTATTTAATGAAACCTAGGGAATTGGTGATGGCTTTACTTGTGAAGTGACTTTTGATCTGGGCTTTGAATGAGTTGTCACATTTTCTGGAAGAAATATGAGTAAAAGTCACAATTTTGTGTTCAAAAAAAATCTAAACAAGTATAAAAGTATATTTTCTTACCCTTGGGCACAAAACTGTCCTGAAAATTTTTCTTTTGGAATTAAGGGTAAATGTGATTTTCAGTGATATCACTAAGTGTTTCAGATGAAATCTGTTGAGGCTCATTTATGTGTTCAAAGGACTTTCCCTTTGTCTCTCCCTCTGGCTTTCTCCAGCATTCCCAAGTTGTTCAGTGGGTAAAGAATCTGCCTGCAATTCAGGAGATGCAGGTTTGATCACTGGGTGGGAAGATCCCCTGGAGGAGGGCATGGCATCCCACCCCAGTATTCTTGCCTGGAGAATCCCATGGACAGTGGAGACTGGTGGTCTATAGACCATGGGGTCACAAAGAGTCTGGCACAACTGAAGTGACTGAGTAAGCATGCACTGTCTCTCTCTTGCTTTATGCCTCTCTCTGTCTCGTGGTCTCTGGTGTACTTCTGTGTTCTCTTTTTTCATTCTCTGGACTTTTGATTATAGCACATCTTCAGCTAAGCTTTATATCATCCTATTTAGAATACATTACCAAAGTAGTTTACATAATGTGTCTTACCAGAAATTTTCAGCAGTGATCATAAAAACGACATGAGCATCTCTTAAACATAACCTTTTTAGTTAAATTAAGGGATTTCCTGGTGGCTCAGATAGTATAGAGTCTGCCTGCAATGTGGGAAACCTAAATTTGATCCCTGGGTTGGGAAGATTCCCTGGAGAAGGAAATGGCAACCCACTCCAGTATTCTTGCCTGGAAAATTCCCTGGAGGAGGACACCAGGCTCTTCTGTTCATGGGATTCTAAAGGCAAGAATACTAAAGTGGGTTGCCATGTCCTCCTCCAGGGGTCTTCTGGACTCAGGGATCAAACCCATGTATCTAATGTCTCCTGCATTGGCAGGCAGGTTCTTTACTACTAGTGCAACTTAGGAGCTGAGAATTAATTTCTTATTGTTCTTTAAAGAGACTTTGTTAGATAAAATCATGAATAATTATTGATTTTTAAAAAGTTACCTGCAAAAACTGGGACTGCTGGTGTATAGATCCTTTGTAATTTATTTATTTCTATTTTTAAAAATTTCAATCTTTGGTAGCTTAAAAGCAGATGTAGAGTTTGAAAGTAGGAATTGGACCTAAACCTATCCACCAGTAAATTCTTTAGCATTTTTAATTTATAGTAAATTTGATGATAAAGAGAAAGAACATAGCTTATGCATGTTTGTTCTTCAGTCCAGTAGAAAGAATACTTTTTATAGCTTTTACTGAACTTCTATTTTCTGCTAAAAATATGCATTTCCTTCTTTCTTCTTCCATTTTCCCCTCTCCCTGAACTTTACCTTTTATCTGGGACAATGGGATATTTAAGTTCCTGAAACACAGGATTCATGCTTAATGAAAACAAAAGTTCTTGCCAAATGTTAATGGCAAGCCACGTAGGTGAAACTATTTGAGCAGTGCAAAGGTGAAATCTATTTTTTTGAAAATTTAAACTGTCCCTGTAAGTAAACTAAGTTTTCTAGGACATGAAACTAAAAGTTAAAACCAGTAGACCAGTAATATGGTTCATTTCTCTGTTCTTCTGTAAGATAATTCCTATTATCACTTTTCAAGCTAGAGATTTGAAGGTTTTTGTGTTGAGTATAATATAAGAGGCATATGAATTTAGAGGGAGACAGAAAGAGAATGCACCTTAGGAGAGTGTCAGGGAGGAAGGAAATTTCCTCTGCTCTTCTTAATTAAATTAACATGAGACAGGTAGCAAGGGAAAATAAAAAAGTTGAATAACATGTTTACGTGGGACAGACCCAGGCAAACTGAGTAACTGGCCAAAATGGCTAGAAACTTCACCTTAAATGCCAATTCCAGCTAAACACGAAAGATGTTAGGGGTAGTAGTTTGGGACTTCAAAGGGACGGGAGGTAACTGAGATCGAAATGGAAAACCAAATGTTTGGTGAGTAAAGGTTTGCAGTGCTGTGCAGAGATAATGATCTTTAGGGACACAGTGAACTCTGATCTCCAGGCCCTGCTCAATGTCCCTCACAAACTCCGCCCCTATTCTTTGCAGATATTTCTGGTGGCAGCTGTATTCTGGGGACAGATGCTATCTAAATTCTTTTAGGCAGTTAGGGGGAGGACCAAAGTTTCTTCTTGAGTTTTTTATGGGCTTTGATGGTTTTCAGCTCAAAATAATCTACATCCCAAGGAGACATTCCTGAGGTGGCAAATTTTATTCCCCTACCAAAAGAAGTAGAAGAGAAGTAAATATGCAAGAAAGAAAAGTGGAACATGAAGCAAGGGAGGATGTTGGGAGCAAGAAGTAAGGAAATAAAGGAGAAGAAAAAGAGGGGACTTTTAGAAGATCCAAAGGGGGCAAATAGGAGATTCAGTGGAGAGATATAAGGGGAGATTTTCATCTCACTTTTCTAACAATGAAAAAAATTATGGAAGTCATAACATATTGAGTTTTTAAGAGGGTTGTGCTTTAAGGTACAGCCAGAAAGCTTGAAGGTTGAGATGTTTATATGGAGTCCAAATCCAAATGTCATTGTATAGCATTTAAATAAGCCAATCCTGTATTCTTTCCCCTGTCTAGCATTTAAACTGAGCCCCACCCCCCCACCCCCCCGCCATCATTGTGAAAGATGCATGTGATGTGAGAGAAATGTAGTGGTTAAAGAAAGTCAGCAGAAATTTTTAAAAAATATAACTGGCATTCAGTAAAATCCATTCTTTCTTTTTCAAAAATATTCATTTTATTTGGTATTTCAAAAAATCATATTTTTCTGTAGCTAATTTATGAATGTTGATCTCTAGTTGACATTCAGAAGATAAGATTCCACCCAGCAATCCCACTACTGGGCATATACCCTGAGAAAATCACAAAAAGACACATGCACCCCAATGCTCACTCCAGCATTATTTAGATTAGCCAGGATATGGAAGCAACCTAGATGTTCATTGACAGATGAATGGATAAAGAAGTTGCAGTACATATATACAGTGAAATATTACTCAGTCATGAAAAGGAATGAATCTGAGTCAGTAGAAGTGAAGTGGATGAACCTCTAGAGCCTGTTACACAGAGTGAACTAAGTCAGAAAGAGAAAGATTAATATCATATATTAATGCATATGTATGAAATCTAGAAAGATAGTACTGATGAGCCTATGTGCAGGGCAGCAAAGGAGACACTGACATAAAGAACAGACTTTTGGACACAGTAGGAGAAGGAGAGGGTGTGATGATTTGATAGAATAGCATTGAAAAATATACATTAGCATATGTAAAATAGATAGCCAGTGGGAGTTTGACATATGATACAGGAAACCAAGAGCTGGTGCTCAGTGGTAACCTTGAGGGATGGAGTGGGGAGGGAGGGGGGAGCTTAGGAGGGAAGGGGCATGTTTGCCTATGGCCAATTCATGTTGATGTATGGCAGAGGCCATAACAGTATTGTAAAGTAATTATGCTCCAATTGATTTAAGTAAATAAAAAAGCAAGCATCATATATTAATGCATATATACGGAATCTAGAAAAATGAATGTATTTGCAGGGCAGGAATGGAGACGCAGACATAGAGAATGGACTTATGGACATAGCAGGGGAAGGTGAGTAGGACAAACTGAGAGAGTAGCATGGACATATATACACTACCATCTGCAAAATGGATAGCTAGTGGGAAGCTCGGGGAGCTTACTTCAGTCAGGGCTCTGTGATGATCTAGAGGGGTGGGATGGGAGGGTGGGAGGAGGCTCAAGAGGGAGGGGATATATGTATACTTATAGCTGATTCATGCTGTTGTGTAGCAGAAACCAGCACGACACTATAAAACAACTATCCTTCAATTAAAAATAAACTTAAAAAAATAAAAGTCATTCTTTTGGTGTACACTTCTAGTTTTGACAAATACATATAGTTGTTTAGCCACATCACAATAATTATAAAGAACAGTTCCGCCCACACCCACACCTTTGTAAACATTGCTTTCCTCTCTGTCCATCCTTTGATAAAAACTGATCTGTTATCTTTTCTTATACTCTTGCTTTAGAAGAATGTCGATGGAGTCTGACTTTTTTCACTAAGCATTGTGCATTTGAAATTCATCCATATTGTACTGTGTTATCGATAGCATAGTGTTAAGAAGGAGAGATATTATTTACAAGGACTCCTGCAATAGGAAAAGTGCTCTGAAAAAGGTTCTTATTTTATAATTAGATCAAGAAGTGGGTTGGACCCTTGTTGGGGAAGAGAGCATGAAGTGTAAAGAGTAGGTAATATCCTGAAGTTAGTAGCTGCCACTTGTGTGCCGGGGACACGAACTCATGATCACACATGAGCTATGATGCATCTCACTTCTCTTTTTAGAGCTTGTTTACATTTTCAGGCAAACCAGACTTTGGGGGTTTTGGGGGGAGAGCGAGCCTCACTAAAATTTAACAAGCCATAGAAAAATAAGAAATGAGCAATTGTGAACATGAAGTCAAGTTTTTCTTTTCTCCTAGTACCAAGCGGTATTTGTTTATCTTTCTATCAGCTGAAGGATATTTGAATTGTTGCCAATTTTGGTGATGATGAATAAAAAGGTAAAGTGAAAGTCACTCAGTCGTGTCAGACTCTTTGTGACCCCATGGTCTATACAGTCCATGGAATTCTGCAGGCCAGAATACTGGAGTGGGTAGCCTTTCCCTTCTCCAGGGGATCTTCCCAACCCAGGTATCGAACCCAGGTCTTCCGCATTTACAGGCGGATTCTTTACCAGCTGAGTCACGAGGGAAGCCCAATAATGAATAAAGTTAACATAAATATTCAAGTCTAGATTTTTGTGTAAATGGAAGTTTTCATTCCTCTTGTATAGACCCCAAGGGATTCTTGCATAGCTAGGGCATATGGTAAGGATATGTTCACCACACCTAACTGCCAAGCTGTTTTGCAAAGTGGCTATACAGTTATATTTCCAACAGTTCATGAGAATTCCATTTGTATCTTTTTTTCCCTATCACTTAGTTTTGCTATTTTATTTGCCACTCTGATGCACATATTGTGGCAGCTCACTGTATTTTATTATTTTCCCCTAATGACTGGTTATGTTGGTTTCTTGATTCGTGGCAGCCAGCAGGGAAGTCACAGGAGCTGCCTAGGGCTGCTAGAGCCAGCAGTCCCCGGAGTGAAAGGAGGCCTTAGTTCCCAGGAGCCTGGGGGAACCTGGTGTCACAGGAGTCTCTTGGCTCACTGGAGCTGGCAGGCACCTGGGAGAGGGGGCCTTGGTTGCTGAGTTTGCGGGGAGTCATACAGGGCTGCAGGAGTCAGACTGATGGGAAAGGCAGATCTGGGATGTGTAGTGAAGGCAGGTGCTCTTTTACTCCCCCTTTCCCATGGGGAATGGGTCTCTGTGCTGGACTGCCCAGTCCTGAGGGCAGGGTTTGGGGACCCCAGGACTTCATCAGGAGCCAAGTGTCACAGGAGCCCCACCTGGAGCTGCTGGAATTGGCAGGTGCAGTGGGGAGACAGGAGCTTGGACTCCTAGGAGCCCACAGGAAGCCCAGGCTGGAAGCTGTCTGAGGCTGCATTGTCTGCTGGGATTGCTGGAGTGCAAGGAGCTGGGATGAGGCAGGGGTGGGTGTGCCTGGAATCCTTGGCTCTGGGGAAGGTATTTTAATGTGCAGATCATTTTCAAATTGATATTTCTACTGGGAGGAGAGTGGATATGACTTCTAGAAGCACTTTCACGTCTTTCTAATCTTTTGGCCTTTTTCACTTTTGCTTTATTTACTTTTCTTGCCTTATTGGCACTCATAGAACCTCTAGTAAAATGGTCAATTGGATTGGTGAGAGCAGACATCCTTGCCTTGTTCCTGATCTTTGGGGGAAGGCCTTCACTTTTTCACCATTAGGTATCATATTAGCGGCACTATTTCTATGAAAAGTGAAAGTTCAGTTCATAGTTTGTTGGGCTTTGTTATTTTGGATGACTGTTACGTTTTTCCACATTTTATGTCATACTTATTGACATGGTCATATCCATTTCTTTCTTTCTTTTTTTTTTCATTTATTTTTATTAGTTGGAGGCTAATTACTTTACAATACTGTAGTGGTTTTTGTCATACATTGACATGAATCAGCCATGGAGTTACATGTATTCCCCATCCCGATCCCCGCTCCCACCTCCCTCTCCACCCGATTCCTCTGGGTCTTCCCAGTGCACCAGGCCGGAGCACTTGTCTCATGCATCCAGCCTGGGCTGGTGACCTGGTTCACCCTAGATAATATACATGTTTCGATGCTGTTCTCTCGAAACATCCCACCCTCGCCTTCTCCCACAGAGTCCAAAATTCTGTTCTGTACATTTCTTTTCTCTTATTCTGTTAATATGATGAATTATAGTGATTAATTTTCTAATGGTCCTCTCAGAACTTCTAACCAAATTTGTTATTTATGGAGGTAAATCTGCATTGTTTGTATGTTTTGATTTCATTCTGATTTCTGCTCTTTTCATTTCTTACTGTCTTATTAGCTCTTCTTCCAATAACTGGAAGACTCTCCAGGGAAAAAAGCTTCAGTTTCTCTTACCTCTAATTGCTTTTGGGCTGTGGCCATCTCTCCTGGACATGAGGGAGATGTTCTCTTTTGTGAGGGAGTTTGGCAATATGGGAGGTGAGGTACAGCTGAATTTACATGTTGATTTTGTGATAAATTTGAGTTTTTCTTCCTAATACCTCCATGAGATTGAGATTATGACATTTGTAATTACAGGTAAAGATCTCCAAAAGAAATGCCTAGCAATTACAGCTCCTGTTACACCTGCCAAGCTTTACTGCTGCATCGTGATTATCTTTGTGCTTATAGCTCTAAGTGCGGTGTTACTTTTCACTTGTGTGGCAGGTGAGTTACCTGTTCTTCAAGCCATACCATGCTCTTTGCACACTCACGTTGTAAATAAATATTTATTGAGCTCCATTATGTGCCAGGGTGTGTGAAATGCTTGAGGTGTATCAGTGAACAAAACACTCCTATTCTATTAATAGCAGGAAGATGCAGATGTTATAGTATAGGGTAACAGGTTGAGATAAATGTAAGTGTCCAGGGCAAGCCTCCTTGAGAAAACCACTGTTCAGCAAACTATTGAAGGAGATGAAGGAGCCACTGGGCATGTGGGGAACGCATTCCAGATGGCAGGAACAAGTAGAATGAAAGGAGGAAGCTCCGGGTAGGTTTGAGGAACAGCACGGAGGCTTCTACAGTTGAAGCAAGGTGAGAATGAGGAAGAGTAACGGGCTGGGGGTCAGGGAGGTCACAGCCTAATGAGTCAGGTAAAGACTTTGGCTTTTAATCTGAGTTCATTGGGGGATAGCAAGAAGAGGGAAATTGTAGGAGAGGAATGCCATGATCTGAATTTCATTGTAGAATAATATTTTGACTGCTACACTGAGAATCATGTAATGTGTATATTTATTAACATAATAGTTTTCATGGAACATTCTATTCTGAGGCAAATCCTCAATATAATAAAATCACTTGGGAAAAGCAACTACCACTAGTTTGTACTCAGCAAGTGATCACAGATCTCAATATTCCATTTTCCCAGAAACCAAAAACGAAAAATGACCTCAAAAGACTTGTTGTTTTGGCAAGCAGTTAAGTGATTTCCAAGTATTGAGTAACAGTTGGTGTTTTATAAATGACTAAGGCTGATAACATTCTAAGAGGCATTAGAACTGCACTTGAGAATATGTTCCTGGAAGTAAAATAAGATGAGAGAAAATTATGTAGTGGATGGTGCCAAAATACATTTAAAGGAAAACTATTCATTTGGAAAAACAGACAAATTTGGGCTTGGGAAACATTTCTAAGAATCTGTCTACCTGTAGAAAGTAGCCCCGGTTCACATTTTGAGAAAAGCAAAAGATTATTAGCCAAGGCCATAAAAGTACAAGAGTGTAGTTGCTCTTTGGCCATGCTTTTTTTCAAACCCCTCATTTTGGAATTGAGTTATACTGTACTTCCATATACATGTACACACATGTGTATATACATATGTAAAAAAAGACTGACCTCAGGATGGTAAGTGGAAAAATAGATAAAAGGGGTAAGAAAATTTATTTGATATGCTTCACTGTTTCTGTCCAACTTTTAGTGAGAAGCAGAAAGCCAGACTCACATGTTCTATATGTCACTTGCCCAAAAGGATGGATTGGATTTGGGTATAAGTGTTTTTATTTTTCGGAAGACTCAAAGAATTGGACATTCAGTCAGACATTCTGTACTTCACTGGGGGCTGTTCTTGTTCAGTTTGAAACGGAGGAGGAGCTGGTAAGGAATATTTTTGGATCATGTTCTTTGTTAAATACTTAGCCCCTGATAAGGATGTAGGCTGCACAGGGTGACAGCTGAAAAAAGAGGAAGAATCCCATTCCAGGCAGACTTGGGGGCTTGGAGTGCATATTAGTGCCTGATATTTCTTGGGTATGTCCTCTGCCTGGAACCGTGTGAGACAATTTAGACATATTCTCTGATGTAATCCTCATGGTTAACCTTCAAATTAGATATATTGTTCCTGTTGTAAAAACAAAGTTTGGTAATCATGTAATTTATCATCCAAATTGGGACATTTTGGGGAGTGAAAGTGACAATATTATGTTGGTATGTTGGAAGTGACAATATTATGTTGGAACCACAGGCATAACCTGGGACTTTCCCAGTCAAATTGGGATGTGTGATCAATTTAATGTAATTTAGGATCAGAGACGTTTGAGTGACTTAAGCTGAGAACTGGGGACTAGACTTCTCCCTTCAGTGTCTAAGCTTCTCCGTTATATCAGGATGTCATCCAAAGAGAGAAGGCTGGGGGGAAGAGGACTCAAGGGTAAAATGAAGGAGACATGTGTTTTTGCTTTCTGTGTTTTATAATAGAACTTTCTGAAAAGATACAAAGACTCTTCTGACCATTGGATTGGCCTTAGCAGAGAATCATCACATCATCCTTGGAAGTGGACAGACAACTCTACATATAATGCCTCGTAAGTTTTTAGGCTGCCTTCTATTGTATGAATATGTAGTTATGGGTGTGAGTTGTATTTATGGGAATGTAAATGTAATATCATGGAAGGTTTCCTGCACTATGATGTAATAAATAGAAATCCTTTGTATGCTCTTCTGTTTATTAGCAGTGCCTTTGGGAAAACTTTACGTATCATGTTTTTAGTTGAAATCTTTCGCATGATGATGACATCAGACATAGTTCTGCTTTCACTCACTGACTTAAACTGTGCTGAAATCCCTATTTAGAATGTAGAGAGAACAGCTGAGGTACTCTGGGGTCCTATAGTCTTGGAAAGCCACTGAAGAATGGGTATCCATAGACCCTCAGTCCACTCTGCCAGCTGCTGTGTTTATTCCTAAAAGGAAGGTTGTCAGGGACCCAGAGGGAATCCCTCCTGTGATAATTTATCTCTGGAAGAAACTTAGTAACACATCTTGGGTTGTGAACACTTCAGTGGGGAGGTCTTAACTGTAACCATTACACTGGAGCAGACAGAATAAAAAGGGGCAATCATTTCCCTCAATCAAAGCCAAGTCCATTTAAGAATTTACTAGTAAGTACATACTTTTATTTTCACACATGTATGAAACAGGTCAGGAGAACACTGCAAATTATCTTCATTGAAGGCCAATGAAAATAATCAATAAACGATCAAAAATAAAAGAATAGAAAAGAGTTTTATTTCAGCCAAGCTGAGGACTATCCCGGAAGGAAGCCTACCTCCCAGATCACTCTGAGAAACTGCTTCAGAGAAACAGGGTTTCTAGCCCAGTTTTATATTTTGTCAGGAGAGAGAACATTAAACAAGTCAGGGTCACATTCCTTCAAGATTTCGAATGAAAGAAAGAACAGACCAGCACATACAGAGCAGGTCAGTACAGCCTTGGCACCTGAGAAGGGAGTCTTATCATTGAAGGAGGACCAGCACTAGTGTCCCCAGAAGACAGACATTTAACCTTTATTTTTAACATGGACATTTTTTTATTTCTGGTCAATGTGCCCTTTTCTTTAGTCATTAAAGCAAAAGTACAATATATGTTTGATAGGCCACAAACAGAGTTTTACAGATGGCCTAAAATTAAAGTTAACTCATGTATAAGCCAGAATGACTTCCCTACATTTCAATATATGAAAATTTCTTTTATCTCCACCTATGGCAACAGTTCATTTGGCCACAACAGCAAGCACTAAATAACTAGTCAGCAGTATAACTGGATTTGGGATGGGCAGTGATAATCTTCTGATATTCAGGTAGGAAGTTTGAGAATATAAAAGGAACTAAATATAGAAATGATGTATATGTACTAAGAAGCCATATGAAGACAGATTTTTACTTTTTTCTGGTTCACATTAAAAATACCTGGAGTCGGGGTGTGGAAGAATATGAGGAGGAAGGAATGCAGATGTCTAACCTATGCTTTTTAATATTTTTGTGTTTGGTTTCAGATTTGTCATCACAGGAACTGGGGAATGTGCCTACCTGAATAATGTTAGAATTAGTAGTTCCAGGGTATACGCAAATAGAAAATGGATTTGCAGCAAGACAAATAGTAATGTCTCCATACCCTTAAGTACTTCAAGGCCTTTTTAGGGAATTTCACACACCATTTCCAAGAGATGCATTATAAGTTGCTATATACAGTTGCTGCTGTATTGCCTGATCTGCCAAAAATTTATCATCAAAATTCACTTATAGTATTTGTTAACAGTGAAGAAGTAAGCTATTCTTGAATGATATAGGGATTTGGAAGAACATAATTCTAAGTGTTAAATAATGTATGTGCTAAGTCGCTTCAGTCGTATCTGACTCTTTGTGACCCTATGGACAGTACCAGGCTCTTCTGTCCATGAGATTCTCCAGGCAAGAATGCTAGAGTAGGTTTCCATGTCCTGCTCCAGGGGTTAAATAATATGAGTTGATAGTTATATTTGAACCTGATAACTGTGAATGGATAGAGAAGCCTGACGTGCTGCCGTCCATGGTGTCACAAAGTTTTGGACATGACTTAGCGACCAAACAACAAAATATGAATGAATTCCTCTTTTGTTAGACAGATAGCACTGTTCTTTGCACACATGGGACCATAAAAATAACTACGATAGCCGAAACCATGCAAAATGATAATGAGAAATTTATAACTGGCTAACACATTCAAAATCCTCTTAGTATCAGTTATAAATATATAGGGAAATTTTCGAAAGCACTAAGACTTAGGACTCCCTGGTGGTCCAGTGGCTAAGACTCCATGCTTCCAATGCAAGGGGTCTGGGTTTGATCCCTGGTCAAGGAACTAGATCCCACATGCCACAACTAGAAGGTCCCATGTGCGGCAACTAAAGATTCCCGCATGCTGCACAACAAAGTAAATCAGCTATACAGCACGTGGAATCTTTAGTTGCGGCATGTGGGATTACGCTCCAATGGAAAGGAAAAACAAAATGAAACACTTTTTACCACAAAGAGCAGAGAAAAGAAAGAAAGAAAGAAAAAAGAAATCACAGAAGTTGGCAAAAAAAAGAAAACAAAGATTCCACATGCTGCAAGGAAAATTGAAGATCCCATGTGCCATGACTAACATGTGGTGCGGACAAATAAATTTTTAAAAAATTACCAAGACTAACATTACTTTTAGATTTTATATTTTAAAACAGTAGAATTAGAAACACTGGATAAGTGCTTTTTACACTTATTCTTAGTGTTCATGTTTTTAATTACAGTGTGCTAAATAAATATATATATATACATACCAACTTTTTATTTAACGTTATTAGATTTAAAATATCCTGTTTTTATCCCACTTACATCACAAATAGTTCACTTACATCACAAATAGTTAAATACTTCTACTAATGAAGGCTGTGATACCCAAATCTCAGAACTGTTTACATATTATTGAGTTTTAAGAAACAAAATGTTTTAAATTTTTACAGCATTAGCTACACTGTGCTCAGGAGTGCCACAAAGGATGAAATAGCAATTTATAATGCATTCTTGCTCTGTTATTGGGTTGGCCAAAAAGCGTGTTCCGGTTTTTCCGTAACATGTTAAACATGGAAAAACCTGAATGAACGTTTTGGCCAATCCAATACTTCCATTTCTCCCATCTCACTTGTATATTTCTTGATGTCTTCTTTTGTAAAAAATTTTTTTTTTCATTTATTTTTATTAGTTGGAGGCTAATTACTTTACAATATTGTAGTGGTTTTTGCCACACATTGACATGAATCAGCCATGGATTTACATGTGTTCCCCATCCCGATCCCCCCTCCCGCCTACTTCAGGTATACAGCAGAGTGAATTAGCTATGCAGGCACATGTGTGCATTCTTTTATAGACTATTTTCCCTATACGAATTCGCACAATTTAGGGTGACATTCCCTGTGCGATATAGTACGTTCTTAACAGATATAGTACGTTCTATGTTTTGTAGAGTTGTGTGTATACCTCAATCTCAATCTCCAAATTTATCCCGCTCCGCTCCTTTACCACCAGGTAACCATAAGTTTGATTTTTACATCTTTGACTCTATTTCTGTTTTGTATATCAGTTCATTTGTACCGTTTTTTAGATTCCATGTATAGGTGATATCATATGATGTTTGTCTTATCAGTTTCCTCTTTTTGTGCAATCACCCAGCCATGTCTGACCTTTTGTGACCCCATGGGCTGCAGAACTGGAGAAGAAAATGGCAACACACTCCATTATTCTTGCCTGGAGAATCCCATGGACAGAGGAGTCTGATGGGATCACAAAGAGTCCGACACGACTGTAATGACTTGGCTTGGCATGGTAGGGACTGCAGAACACGAGGCTTTGTGATTCTTGTAATACTTTTTGTAAATCTTATAATACTCTTGTGAAATTTTGATAAAGTCAGTTTTGTATCTATTTTTATATATTGTATAATTATATTTTTATACATACTTGAGATTATGTATTTATTTTTTCTTGTCTTACAATCATTTTGCCTCAGGTTTTCTAAGATTCCTAGACTATCTAGCTCACTTCTATATTCTCAGAGACTAGTACAATGTCTCAAATACTGAATATGGTCTAAACATACCTGTGAATATATAATGCCTTCAAGACCTTGAGATTCTGCTCTGTTTTCTTGGTTTCTGCTATTTTTTTTTTTTTTTAATATAAAGAAAGCTAAATTTCCACAGAAATCTGGAAGATAAAATAAATCAATTAATAGATTTTGTATGGATAAACTTGATGTGATTAGCTTACAAATGATGTTTGAGTCAAATTGTGACCCTGACTGGCTTAGTATTCTTTTACAAACTAATTTTCAAGCCATGCATTCCATCTTTTAGCTATGAACTTTGTAAATTAAATAGCCACTCAAAGCAGAGTTTCTTCACATGAAAAATAAATACAATTACTAGTTTCACTGGATAGGCTGTTCTCTAGTTGCAGTATGGGGGCTACTCTCTAGTTGTGGTGTGGGGGCTTCTCACTGCAGTGGCTTCTCTTGTTGCAGAAAGTGGGCTCTAGGGCACCATGGCTCAATAATTATGATGCACAGGATTTGTTGCCCCAAGGCACATGGAATCCTCCCAGACTAGGGATCAATCCTGTGTCCCCTGTCTTGGCAGGTAGATTGTTAACCACAGGGCCACAAGGGAAGTCCAATAACTAGTTTTTTTTTTTTCCATCATTGCTCTATGGAAATAAAATTAAAAATAACAGCAATTATTCTGGAATGTCTATGTGATGACAAATCCATTGTCACTTTCCTACTGGAACTAGCAGAAAGTCAAGGAATGGAATGAATCAGTTTCTAACACATCAGTGGAAATCACTACTGATTGGATTAATCATTCAGACATCATGTAGGAACAAACTTGCAGAATTACATAAAAACACATCTACATGCTTTGAGACTTATGCATTCTTCCTCTTTAAATTCATTCTGACTCATTCTTTATCTTATAACCAGAGGGATTATTCTAACCCAAAGTGTGATCTGGTCACCGTTTGATGTGAGAGTTGGACTGTGATGAAAGCTGAGTGCCGAAAAAATGGATGCTTTTGATATCTCAAAGCTGACTGCAGAAGAATTAATGCTTTTGAAGTGTGGTGTTGGAAGAGACTCTTGAGAGTCCCTTGGACTGCAAGGAGATCCAACCAGTCCATCCTAAAGGAGATCAATCCTGGATGTTCATTGGAGGGACTGATGCTGAAGCTGAAACTCCAGTACTTTGGCCACCTCATGCGAAGAGTTAACTCATTGGAAAAGACCCTGATGCTGGGAAAGATTGAGGGCAGGAGGAGAAGGGGGCGACAGAGGATGAGATGGTTGGATGGCATCACCAACTCGATTGACATGAGTCTGGGTGAACCCCGGGAGTTGGTGATGGACAGGAAGGCCTGGCATGCTGCGGTTCATGGGGTCACAAAGAGTCGGACACGACTGAGCAGCTGAACTGAATATGCATTTAAGTTTCCTCCATATCTTTTCATGGATTGATAGCTCATTTTTAAATACCTCTGAATAATAATTTTGCCTGACTGTTCCACAGTTTATACATTCATCCACTGAAACATGTCTTGACTGCTTCCAGATTTTGGTAATAATGAATGAAGTTGCTAAAAACTTACTTGTGCAGGTTTTTATTTGTATAGACTTTTCCAACGTCTTTGGACAACTACCAAGGAGTGCAGTTGCTAAATCATATGGCGCCAGTATATTTAGTTGTATAAGAAACCACCAAATTCTTTCCAAAGGGTTGGTATCATTTTGTCTTTCCCAATATATGAGGGTTGCTTGCTGCCTCATATCCTTTAAGCATTTGGTTTTGTCAGTGTTCCAGATTCTGATCTTAATAGGTATGCAGCCGTACCTCATGATTTTTCATTACTCTAATTGCATTTCCCTGATGGTATATGGTACGGAGCATTTTTTTTTTTCATGTGCTCATTTGCCATTTGTATATCTTTTTTGATGATGTGTCTATTAAGATTGAGTTTTAAGAGCCCTTTGTATATATATATATTGGGTAGCCGTTATTTATTGGATGTGTCTTTTGCAAATATTTTCTCCCAGTCTGGTTTGCTTCTAATTCTCTTAATGCTGTTTTTTTCTAGAGTAAAAGCTTTTTAATTTTCATGAAGTCCAACTTATTATTTCTTTTTTTTTTCATTTATTTTTATTAGTTGGAGGCTAATTACTTTACAATATTGTAGTGGTTTTTGTCATACATTGACATGAATCAGCCATGGATTCACAAGTATTCTCCATCCCGATGCCCCCTCCCACATCCCCCTCCACCCAATTCCTCTGGGTCTTCCCAGTGCACCAGGCCCGAGCACTTGTCTCATGCATCCAGCCTGGACTGGTGATCTGTTTCACCCCAGATAATATACATGTTTCGGTGCTGTTCTCTCGAAACATCCCACCCTTGCCTTCTCCCACAGAGTCCAAAATTCTGTTCTGTACATCTGTCTCTTTTTCTGTTTTGCATAGAGGGTTATAGTTACCATCTTTCTAAATTCCATATATATGCGTTAGTATACTGTATTATTTCTTTAATGGATTGCATCTTTGATATTGTAGCTAAAAAGAGATCATCATATGTTGGGAGCCGCTGGGATGAGAAAGGAACGTGCAAGGCAGCTCTTCCCCTCGAGGTTGTCCCGGGGGCCCAGTATGTCCCTTTCTTCCTTCTGTCTTACTGTTGTTGGGCTTTCTATTAATTTTTGGAAATGATAATTTATAGTAATAAGGCCTCGCTGGAAAAGTCCAAGCCTTTTTGGAAATGCTCAAGATTGCTCTGGCTCAGGACACGACCATAAACATCAAGTCATAAAAGAAAAGGCCACAGGTATAGTTTGGCTGCTTGCTTAAAAGATTGTAATGTTCTAGAATAGAAAAGAGTAGAGGTTCAAACATATGGAGGCTAAATAACACGCTTCTGAATAACCAACAAATCATAGAAGAAATCAAAAAAGAAATCAAAATATGTATAGAAATGAATGAAAATGAAAACACAACAACCCAAAACCTATGGGACACTGTAAAAGCAGTGCTAAGGGGAAGGTTCATAGCATTACAGGCTTACCTCAAGAAACAAGAAAAAAGCCAAATAAATAACCTAACTCTACACCTAAAGCAATTAGAGAAGGAAGAAATGAAGAACCCCAGGGTTAGCAGAAGGAAAGAAATCTTAAAAATTAGGGCAGAAATAAATGCAAAAGAAACAAAAGAGACCATAGCAAAAATCAACAAAGCTAAAAGCTTTTTGAAAAAATAAACAAAATTGACAGACCATTAGCAAGACTCATTAAGAAACAAAGATAGAAGAACCAAATTAACAAAATTAGAAATGAAAATGGAGAGATCACAACAGACATCACTGAAATACAAAGGATCATAAGAGACTACTACCAGCAGCTCTATGCCAATAAAATGGACAACTTGGATGAAATGGACAAATTCTTAGAAAAGTATAACTTTCCAAAACTGAACCAGGAAGAAATAGAAGATCTTAACAGACCCATCACAAGCAAGGAAATTGAAACTGTAATCAAAAATCTTCCAGCAAACAAAAGCCCAGGACCAGATGGCTTCACAGCTGAATTCTACCAAAAATTTAGAGAAGAGCTAACACCTATCTTACTCAAACTCTTCCAGAAAATTGCAGAAGAAGGTAAACTTCCAAACTCATTCTATGAGGCCACCATCACCCTAATTCCAAAGCCAGACAAAGATGCCACAAAAAAAAGAAAACTACAGGCCAATATCACTGATGAACATAGATGCAAAAATTCTTAACAAAATTCTAGCAAACAGAATCCAACAACATATTAAGAAAATCATACACCATGACCAAGTGGGCTTTATCCCAGGAATGCAAGGATTCTTTAATATCTGCAAATCAATCAATGTAATACACCACATTAACAAATTGAAAGATAAAAACCATATGATTATCTCAATAGATGCAGAGAAAGCCTTTGACAAAATTAAACACTCATTTATGATTAAAACTCTCTAGAAAGCAGGAATAGAAGGATCATACCTCAACATAATAAAAGCTATATATGACAAACCCACAGCAAGCATCACCCTCAATGGTGAAAAATTGAAAGCATTTCCCCTGAAATCAGGAACAAGACAAGGGTGCCCACTCTCACCACTACTATTCAACATAGTGTTGGAAGTTTTGGCCACAGCAATCAGAGCAGAAAAAGAAGTAAAAGGAATCCAGATAGGAAAAGAAGAAGTGAAACTCTTGCTGTTGCAGATGACATGATCCACTATATAGAAAACCCTAAAGACTCTACCAGAAAATTACTAGAGCTAATCAATGAATATAGTAAAGTTGCAGGAAATAAAATTAACACACAGAAATCCCTTGCATTCCTATACACTAACAATGAGAAAACAGAAAGAGAAATTAAGGAAACAATACCATTCAACATTGCAACAAAAAGAATAAAATACTTAGGAGTATATCTACCTAAAGAAACAAAAGACCTATACATAGAAAACTATAAAACACTGATGAAAGAAATCAAAGAGGACACAAACAGATGGAGAAACATATCGTGTTCATGGATTAGAAGAATCAATATTGTCAAAATGACTATACTACCCAAAGCAATCTATAGATTCAATGCAATCCCTATCAAGCTACCAATGGTATTTTTCACAGAACTAGAACAAATAATTTCACAATTTGTATGGAAATACAAAAAACCTCGAATAGCCAAAGCAATCTTGAGAAAGAAGAATGGAACTGGAGGAATCAACCTGCCTGTCTTCAGGCTCTACTAAAAAGCCACAGTCATCAAGACAGTATGGTACTGGCACAAAGACAGAAATATAGATCAATGGAACAGAATAGAAAGCCCAGAGATAAATCCACGAACCTATGGACACCTTATCTTCTACAAAGAAGGCAATAATATACAATGGAAAAAAGACAACCTCTTTAACAAGTGGTGCTGGGAAAACTGGTCAACCACTTGTAAAAGAACGAAACTAGAACACTTTCTAACACCATACACAAAAATAAACTCAAAATGGATTAAAGATCTAAATGTAAGACCAGAAACTATAAAACTCCTAGAGGAGAACATAGGCAAAACACTCTCCGACATAAATCACAGCAAGATCCTCTATGACCCACCTCCCAGAATATTGGAAATAAAAGCAAAACTAAATAAATGGGACCTAATGAAACTTAAAAGCTTTTGCACTACAAAGGAAACTATAAGTAAGGTGAAAAGACAGCCGTCAGATTGGGAGAAAATAATAGCAAATGAAGAAACAGACAAAGGATTAATCTCAAAAATATACAAGCAACTCCTGAAGCTCAATTCCAGAAAAATAAATGACCCAATCAAAAAATGGGCCAAAGAACTAAACAGACATTTCTCCAAAGAAGACATACAGATGGCTAACAAACACATGAAAAGATGCTCAACATCACTCATTATCAGAGAAATGCAAATCAAAAGCACAATAGGTACCATTACACGCCAGTCAGGATGGCTGCTATCCAAAAGTCTACAAGCAATAAATGCTGGAGAGGGTGTGGAGAAAAGGCAACCCTCTTACACTGTTGGTGGGAATGCAAACTAGTACAGCCACTATGGAGAACAGTGTGGAGATTTCTTAAAAAACTGGAAATAGAACTGCCATATGACCCAGCAATCCCACTTTTGGGCATACACACTGAGGAAACCAGATCTGAAAGAGACACATGCACCCCAATGTTCATTGCAGCACTGTTTATAATAGCCAGGACATGGAAGCAACCTATATGCCCATCAGCAGATGAATGGATAAGGAAGCTGTGGTACATATACACCATGGAATATTACTCAGCCGTTAAAAAGAATTCATTTGAATCAGTTCTAATGAGATGGATGAAACTGGAGCCCATTATACAGAGTGAAGTAAGCCAGAAAGATAAAGAACATTACAACATACTAACACATATATATGGAATTTAGAAAGTTGGTAACGATAACCCTATATGTAAAACAGAAAAAGAGACACAGAAGTACAGAACAGACTGTTGAACTCTGCGGGAGAAGGTGAGGGTGGGATGTTTTGAAAGAACAGCATGTTAGTATCTATAGTGAAACAGATCACCAGCCCAGGTGGGATGCATGAGACAAGTGCTCGGGCCTGGTGCACTGGGAAGACCCAGAGGAATCGGGTGGAGAGGGAGATGGGAGGGGGGGTCCGGATGGGGAATACGTGTAACTCTATGGCTGATTCATATCAATGTATGACAAAACCCACTGAAATGTTGTGAAGTAATTAGCCTCCAACTAAAAAAAAAAAAAAAAAAAAGAGTAGAGGTGTTTAGATTTAGAAGTAGATATACTGCTTTAGTTTACTTGCTCCTTGGTTGAAAGGGTTTTCACTATTGCTATTTCCTTGCTGCTATTTGTTCATTGTTTCCCTTTCTTTAAACAACATGGGATATTATGGGTATTTTTGTAAAATTAGAAAATGGGGTATATAGGATTTTAATAGAAGATTTATATTAACCAGCTTTACTGCCATTATTTTACTATTAATAGAGGTGTTTTGCTGCTTTAAAGGTATTTTTGCTGTTTAATAGTTAATCGTAAATTGAGATTTTGTGGTTTCAGGTAAAGAAAAATATCAGGTTTTTCTCATGGTACTATTTTCAGAAATGTCAAACATGTTACCGTAACCCTTCCTATGTATTGTTTTATTGTCCAAAGAATTTACACTATATCTGAGATTTATGAAACGTTGTTTTTGTTAGAGTGAGAATGTTAGGCCATTGAAGCAAGAAGATTATGCACAGGATATTTAAGTATAAACCCTGTAATCGGAAACATTCTAGATGAATGCTTAGGGGGAAAACATGCGGAAAAAAATATTGACGGAAGAACAAACCAATATCTGATGTAATATGTGGTGACTTAAGGGGTAGGTAACATTCATTCTATAAAAACTGAGCTATCCTAAAAATGAAAAAAAAGCTACCTCTTCTACGCAACGTCTTTGTGTGTGTGTCTGTCTGTCTTCTCTCCCTGATACCGTTCATCCTGAGGGTTCCCCTGGATCCTGCTGGGGCTGGACCCCGGCAATCATACCCAAAGGCATGTAGGTTTTCTCTTATGTTATCTTCTAGTTTTATAGTTTTGCATTTTACTTTTAGGTCCATGATCAATTTTCAGTTATTTTTCATAAAGGATATTTGATCAGTGTCTAGATAATTTCTGTGTATGTGTATGTTCAATTGTTCAAAAATCATTTGTTGAAAAGGCTACTTTTTCTCCTTTCTATTGCCTTTTCTCTTTTGTCCAAGTTCAGTTGACTACATTTATGAGGGTCTATTTCTGGTCTCTCTTTTCAGTCCTGTTGATCTCTTGATTACTGTAGCTAGATAACTAGTCTTGACATTGAATAGTCTGTTCTCAATTTTCTTCTCCTTCAATATTGGGTTGGCTATTATAGGTCTTTTGCCATATAAACTTTAGAATTACTTCGTAAAAATCCATAAAATAACTTTCTGTACTTTTTATTGTGATTATATTGAATCTATAGATCACATTGGGAAGAACTGACATCTTGACAATATTGAGTTTTCCTATCTGTAAACATGGAGTATCTCTTGTTTAGTTTTTCGATTCCATTCATCCAAATTTTGTGCTTTTCCTCATATAGAACTTGTACATATATTTTTAGATTTTTACCTAAGCATTTCATTTTTAGAGTGCTAGTATAAAGGACATTTTGCTTTCAATTCTACATTTTTGCTTTTTAATTGTTAATGTAACGAAAAGCAACTGACTTTGGTATATTCTCCTCCCACTCCTGGACAAGGCTAATATCACGCAACTCAAGGCCCCAACCCTCTACTCACTTGTGCTTACATGGTTGTTCTTTCTGGTATGACCATCCTCACAGTAGCATAAACTATTGTTGACTGAAAAATATACACAAGCTAAGAGTTGAGAATCATGTTATTTGGCAGAATTATTGAGGACTATAGCCCATGGTTGGCAGCCTCTGAGGGAATGTTTCAAAAGGGTAAGGGAGGATCCCAGAATATATAAGTGTTAGATGTTCAGTTGTCTGACTCTTTGTGACCCTGTGAACTGTAGCCTACTAGGCTCCTCATTCCATGAAATTTTCCAGGCAAGAATACTGGAGTGGGTAGCCATTCCCTTTCCCAGGGAATCTTCTGGACCCAGGGATCAAACCTGGTCTCCTGAATTGCAAGTAGATTCTTTATCATCTAAGTCACCAGGGAAGCCCAGAATATATAAGAGTTTTTGCTGAAAAAAAAAATGTATTTGAACATCAAAAGATTACCACTAACCATAAAAGAGGCATCTTAAATTAATAATAATTTTAGTGCTTTTCTATGAATGGGAAGATGCAAGAATCTGGACTCATTGAAATTATTCCTTTGATAGGCATTTTAACTATCTAGGACCTGTGTCCTGTTTTTCTCCTTCTTGAATTCCTATCAGGAGGCACTATTTTGGGCAACTGTTGTGACTGATAAAGTTATGGCCACAGCATCCTTTGTTTACTGAAATGGCATATGTCATTCTTTGTCTACTCTAACCAGGATGTTCCTGTTACTTGGGAAAATCCAAAGATTGTGTGGTTGCCTCCAGGAACTTGGACAAAGGCCAGACCGTGGGCAAGAGACATGAGCAGACATCTCCCAGAAGGGACATAGTAAACATTTCCCAGAAAAGACATGAACAGATATTTCCCAGAAGAGAATATCCAGAGAGCAAAGGCCAAGAATAGATGATTATGGCCATTAATCACTATAGAAGTAAAAATTAAAGCCACATGATAAGTAGCTAAAACTTGCCAGAATTACAAAAAAAAAAAAAGAATGACAATGTAAAATTTTGATGAGGATGCAGAGAAACTTCCTTGCTGATGGGAGTATAAAATATTACAGATACTCAGGGAAATAGTTTGACAGTTTTTTAAATTGTGATAAGAATACTTAACAGGATACTTCTTCTCTTAACAAATTTTAAAATACATAACATAGCATTTTTATCTATAGGTACAACGTTATACAGTTCAGTCACTCAGATGTGTCTCACTCTTTGCTACCCCATGAAACGCAGCATGCCAGGCCTCCCTGTCCATCACCAACTCCCAGAGCCTACCCAAACTCATGTCCATTGAGTCAGTGATGACATCCAACCACCTCATCCTATGTTGTCCCCTTCTCCTCCTGTCCTCAATCCTTCCCAATATCAGGGTCTTTTCCAATGAGTCAGCTCTTGGCATCAGGTGGCCAAAATATTGGAGTTTCAGCTTCAACATCATTACTTCCAATGAACACCCAGAACTGATTTCCTTTAGCATGGACTGGTTGGATCTCCTTGCAGTACAAGGGACTCTCAAGAGTCTTCTCCAACACCACAGTTCAAAAGCATTAATTCTTCTGCAGTCAGCTTTGAGATATCTAAAACTTATTCATCTTGCATAAATGAAATTTTTTTTGTATGTTTATTAGCAACTCCAAGTTTTCCTTCCCTCCAGTTTCTGGCAGCCACCATTCTGTCCTTGGCATCTATGAGTCCAATTATTGTAGATACCTCAGGTAACTGGAATCATGCAGTGTTTGTCCTTCTATGACTGGCTTATAGAACCCCTGGGGATTCTCCAGGCATGACTACTGGAGTGGGTTGCCATTTCTTACGCTAGGGGTTCTTTCTGATCCAGGGATCGAACTCATGTCTCTTGGGTCTCTAGCATTGGTAGGTAGAGTCTTTACCATTGCACCTCCTGGGAAGTCATCTGGCTTTCTTTAATTAGCAACAATCTGGGATATCTGGTTCTCTTTAATTAGCAACAATCGTTTTATGTTCGGACTCCCTGCCCTTTGTTGTAAAACTTCTACTTAACCAGGCTCCTTCCCTGCTCCTCAAAGCAGTTCTCACAGGGCCAATTGAGATGTTGCCTCCAAGGCTTGAAGTCCTAAAAATTCCCACCAAATAAAACATAACTCTCAACTTTTAGATTGTGAATATTTCTCTAAGGTGACAGCAGGAGGCTCCTTTCTTTGTCTTTCTAGCAAGACTTATTATAGCTAAATTTAATTTGGTACCCTTCTGCTCTACTCATTTCTTACCTGAACCCAACTTTCAAATCATTTAATTAGACAACAGCTTGTCTAGCTTGTCGGTTCTTCCCATAGATCAAAGAAGTAGGAATGGAGAATAAGATGGCCAGGTCTCTTCTGTAGCTTCCCCTTAAGTGACTTCCCAAACAAACCGTGTGACTAACCAGTGATCAAGATAGAGGAGCAAGTCTAGAGGAAGATCAGGAGAAAACAGGCCTGTACTCAGTGGAGGATGGTGATGACTCTGATGCACTTCCTCAATGATTAACTGAGGTTCCTTCCCCCTTTTTCTTTAAGACTTTCACGGCTAGCAGCCTCTTTGGAGGTGGTTCTAAGGGGACTGAGCCCACAGTCTTCCCAGATCATTGGCATTCCGATTAAAGACAGCTTGTCCCTGTACCAGTGTCCATGAGTTTGACTTTGTAAGCAACGAGCAGTCACCCTCAATTCAGTTGGTAACTTGCTGAGAGCTCTTTTCTGCAAAGAAGTCTTTCCTGCCAAAAGATGCTTAAAAAAAAAAAAAAAATTAGATTAGATAAAGCCCCCCCCACCCCGCCCCCCACATACCCCTTTCAACCTTTCAAGCTCATAGGTCGTGCTAATGGTAAAGAACCTGCCTGCCAATGCAGGAGATATAAGAGACATGGGTTCAGTCCCTGGGTCGGGAAGATCCCCTGGAGGAGGACATGGAAACCCACTCCAGTATTCTTGCCTGGAAAATCCCATGGACAGAGGAGCCTGGTGGGCTACAGTCCATTGGGTTACAGAGAGTCAGACATGGCTGAAGCCACTTAGCACATATGATCATATAGTCAGAATCTGCTACCTAATTTGCAAGTGCAAAATAAAAAGAATGGAGTTCTTTGTTTAAAAAATCATTAATAATTTCAAGATATTGATGGTAGGGCATTAAGACAAGTATAAAACCCTTTTCAGCACAGAGAACTATGCTCCTGAATGGTCTGTATGTCCACATAGCTGATGGTACACACAGAAACATTTTTATGTCCAGTTGCAGTTCACCATTGACTGTGAAATTTTAGTATTCTTGCTTCTTGAAGAGGGTAGTTTTCTCTGCTGAGCTACCTAACAAGAGTTGTTTGGCTTAGCATGAGACAGGAAATAAATGGACTTTAGGCTTGTCATTTATAACTAGCCTTCTTTTTTTTTAAATTAAATTAGTTTATTTATTTTAATTGGAGGCTAATTACTTTACAATATTGTAGTGGTTTTTGCCATACATTGACATGAATAAGCCATGGGTGTACATGTGTTCCCCATCCTGAACCCCCCTCCCACCTCCCTCCTCATCCCATCCCTCAGGGTCATCCCAGTGCACCAGCCCTGAGCACCCTGTCTCATGCATCTAACCTGGACTGGCGATCTATTTCACATATGATAATATACATGTTTCAATGGTATTTTTTCAAATCATCCCACCTTCGCCTTCTCCCACAGAGTCCAAAAGACTGTCCTATACATCTGTGTCTCTTTTGCTGTCTCGCATATAGGGTCACCATTACCATCTTTCTAAATTCCATATATATGAGTTAGTATACTGTATCAGTATTTATCTTTCTGACTTACTTCAATCTGTATAATAGGCTCCAGTTTCATCCACCTCATTAGGACTGATTCAAATGCATTCTTTTTAATGACCAAGTAATAATCCATTGTGTATATGTACCATTGCTTTCTTATCCATTTGTCTGCTGATGGACATCTAGGTTGCTTCCATGTCCTGGCTATTATAAACAGTGCTGCAATGAACATTGGGGTACATGTGTCTCTTTCAATTCTGGTTTCCTCGGTGTGTATGCCCAGGAGTGGGATTGCTGGGTCATATGGCAGTTCTATTTCCAGTTTTTTAAGGAATCTCCACACTGTTCTCCATAGTGGCTGTACTAGTTTGCATTCCCACCAACAGTGTAAGAGGGTTCCCTTTTCTCCACACCCTCTCTAGCATTTATTGTTTGTACACTTTTGTATAGCAACCATTCTGACTGGCGTGAGATGGTACCTCATTGTGGTTTTGATTTGCATTTCTCTGATAATGAGTGATGTTGAGCATCTTTTCATGTGTTTGTTAGCCATCTGTATGTCTTCTTTGGAGAAAAGTCTGCTTAGTTCTGTGGCCCATTTTTTGATTGGATCATTTATTTTTCTGAAATTGAGCTGCAGGAGCTACTTGTATATTTTTGAGATTAACTCTTTGTCAGTTGCTTCATTTGCTATTATTTTCTCCCATTCTGAAGGTTGCCTTTTCACCTTGCTTGTAGTTTCCTTCATTGTGCAAAAGCTTTTAAGTTTAATTAGGCTTCATTTGTTTGTTTTTGCTTTTCTTTCCATTACTTTGGGAGGTGAGTCATAGACGATCCTGCTGTGATTTATGTCAGAGAGTGTTTTGCCTATGTTTTTCTCTAGGAGCTTTAGTTTCTGGCCTTGCATTTAGATCTTTAATCCCTTTTGAGTTTATTTTTGTGCATGGTGTATAACTAGCCTTCTGTTCCAACTTGCTGAGACAGGGGACAAGTTGTCTCCAGACTAGATATTTATCATCAACGTTCTGTCTGCATTTTGAGATAATAATAGCCACAGGAAAAGGCTGAATATCTGGGATTTGTTTCTCATGTTCACTTTAAGATAACAATTATGGCAGAGATAAAGAAGGGCTAAATCCTGTTTGAGTAAAAGATCAAGAGATCACATATTTCCCATCCTTGAAGAAAGAAGAACCTCCCTGTCTACACATGTGCAGAAAGTCTCCTTGCGGTTCAAAAAAAAAGGGAGCACCACCGGAAAATATGTGATGCCAAGCCCCTCCCCTCCCCAGGCCTCTGGGTGGGAATCCATCTTGGAAAAAAGTTGTGCATGCACGTTGGGGAGGGGCCTTGGGTATGTCAGCTGTGCAAAAAGAAGCAACATAATTAATCAAAGATAAACAAAGACCCGGTAGACCTGCCCTGTATAAATCATTTAACCACCTCTTCACTGCACTCCTCCTCATGAAGGGGGATGGCCACACCCTCTCTCTCTGGGTGCATATCTCTGCCTTGTTTCTGTCTTAAACTGTTTTTCTGAGCATTTTCCACTTGTGCTGTGTCTCTAATTAAACCTTGTACCTGGTTTTACAGTTTTTGCCTCCTCGAGAAACACATTTTTCAATGAGGATAAGGGGAATTTTGCTTCTGTCTTCTAACTCCTGGTGGACTATCAGCCAGGATTCCGGATTTTCATCCAGGCTGTGCTGTGTGCTGTGTGCAAAGTCACTTCAGTCCGTTCCTATTCTTGCAACCCTCTGTACTGTAGCCTGCCAAGCTACTCTGTCTATGCGATTCTCCAGGCAAGAATACTGGAGTGGGTTGCCTTTCCCTCCTTCAAGGAATCTTCCTGACATCAGGGATCGAACCTGTGTTTCTTATGTCTTCTGCATTGGCAGGCAGGGCTACCTAGGTTCAGTTCCAGGGCAGGGAAGTAAGATTTTGCTTGCTTTAAGCCATCAGTTACTGCTGTCTCTCCAAGATCAAGTGGGCTTTGCTCATTTCTCTAAAATTGTTTTCATGATGCACTAACATTTTTAACTGAAGAAAGTAGGGGAAACCACTAAACCATTCAGATATGACCTAACAAAATCCCTTATGACTATACAGTGGAAGTGAGAAATAGATTTAAGGGACTAGATCTGATAGACAGAGAGCCTGATAAACTATGGATGGAGGTTTGTGACATTGTACAGGAGACAGGGATCAAGAACATCCCCATGGAAAAGAAATGCAAAAAGGCAAAAGGGTGTCTGAGGAGGCCTTACAAATAGCTGTGAAAAGAAGAGAAGTGAAAAGCAAAGAAGAAAAGGAAATATATTCCCATTTGAATGCAGAGTTCCAAAGAATAGCCAGGAGAGATAAGAAAGCCTTCCTCAGTGATCAATGCAAAGAAGTAGAGGAAAACAGAATGGGAAAGACTAGAGATCTCTTCAAGAAAATTAGAGATAACAAGGGAACATTTCAGGTAAAGATGAGTTCGATTAAGGACAGAAATGGTATGGATCTAACAGAAGCAGAAGATATTAAGAAGACGTGGCAAGAATACACAGGAGAACTGTACAAAAAAGATCTTCATGACCCAGATAGTCACAATGGTGTGATCACTCACCTAGAGCCAGACATCCTGGAATGTGAAGTCAAGTGGACCTTAGAAAGCATCACTATGAACAAAGCTAGTGGAGGTGATGGAATTCCAGTTGAGCTATTTCAAATCCTGAAAGATGATGCTGTTAAAGTGCTGCACTCAATATGCCAGTGAATTTGGGAAACTCAGAAGTGGCCACAGGACTGGAAAAGGTCCGTTTTCTTGCCAATCCCTAAGAAAGGCAATCCCAAAGAATGCTAAAACTACCACACAATTGCAGTCGTCTCACACACTAGTAAAGTAATGCTCAAAATTCTCCAAGCCAGGCTTCAGCAATACGTGAACCGGGAACATCCAGATGTTCAAGCTGGTTTTAGAAAAGGCAGAACCAGAGATCAGATTGCCAATATCCGCTGGATCATCGAAAAAGCAAGAGAATTCCAGAAAAACATCTATTTCTGCTTTATTGACAATGCCTAAGTCTTCAACTGTGTGGGTCACAATAAACTGTGGAAAATTCTGAAAGAGATGGGAATACCAGACCACCTGACCTGCCTCTTGAGAAACCTGTATGCAGGTCAGGAAGCAACAGTTAGAACTGGACATGGAACAACAGACTGGTTCCAAATAGGAAAAGGAGTATGTCAAGGCTGTATATTGTCACCCTGATTATTTAACTTCTATGTATAGTACATCATGAGAAACGCTGGGCTGGAAGAAGCACAAGCTGGAATCAAGATTGCTAGGAGAAATATCAATAACCTCAGATATGCAGATGACACCACCCTTATGGCAGAAAGCAAAGAAGAACTAAAAAGCCTCTTGATGAAAGTGAAAGAGGAGAGTGAAAAAGTTGGCTTAAAGCTTAACATTCAGAAAACTAAGATCATGGCATCTGGTCCCATCATTTCATGGCAAATAGATGGGGAAACAGTGGAAACAGTGTCAGACTTTATTTTTTTGGGCTCCAAAATCACTGCAGATGGTGACTTCACCCATGAAATTAAATTCCTTGGAGGGAAAGTTATGACCAACCTAGATAGCATATTAAAAAGCAGAGACATTAGTTTGCCAACAGAGGTCCATCTGGTCAGGGCTATGGTTTTTCCAGTGGTCATATATGGATGTGAGAGTTGGACATTGAAGAGAGCTGAACACCGAAGAATTGATGCTTTTGAACTGTGGTGTTGGAGAAGTCTCTTGAGAGTCCGTTGGACTGCAAGGAGATCCAACCAGTCCATCCTAAAGGAAATCAGTCCTGAATAGTCATTGGAAGGACTGATGCTGAAGCTGAAACTCCAGTACTTTGGCCACCTCATGCGAAGAGTTGACTCATTGGATAAGACCCTGATGCTGGGAGGGATTGGGGGCAGGAGGAGAAGGGGATGACAGAGGATGAGATGGCTGGATGGCATTACTGACTCGATGGGCATGAGTTTGAGTAAACTCTGGGAGCTGGTGATGGATAGGGAGGCCTGGCGTGCTGTGATTCATGGGGTTGCAAAGAGTCGGACACGACTGAGTGACTAAAAAGACTGACTGACCATTTTTCCCACTCTTGAAGAAACACTGGTGTTCAGAATATTTAAACCCAGGCACTGGTCAATCAGAAGAGTCTGTATTCTGTGTTATAACTTGGGGGTTATAGCTTTACCTGAGCCCTGAAGAAAAAAAGGTTGTAGGAATTCCCCAGACCAAACTTCACTGGGAAGATTTTAGATACTAAAGTTCATAATATATCCTTAAGCAGGCATGAATAATTGTAACTGAGCAGGACCCTATGGTGGCACAGTGGTAAAGAACCACTTGCCAAAGCAAGAGACACAAAAGACCTGGGTTCGATCCCTCGGTTGGGATGATCCCCTGGAACAGGAAATGGCAACCCCCTCCAGTATTCTTACCTGGAAAATTCCTTGGACAGAGGAGCCTGGTGGGCTACAGTCCACGGGGTCACAAAGAATTGGACATGACTGAGCGTGCGGGCGGGCGCGCGTGCGCGCACACACACACACACACACACACACACACGACCCTATGGAGTCTTCCTGGGACAGACCCTCCCCTCATGTCCTCTGCCCATCTCTCCTTTGCAGAAAAGGTGTAGTCTTCAAGCCTCCCTGAGTCACAAAAGCCTGGCTCAGGAATAAATGATTGAACAGATGTAAACATTTAATGACAAAACAGCTCTTGGGTGGAAAGAACGGATAACAGTTTAAAACAGTAATCAGCCATATGGTGGTCACAGAATCTTTACCTCCTCTCTGAATTACCTAGGTAGTAGCATCTGACCCCATATCCTGATTGGTTTCACAGATGCTTAAATCTCTACCAAATAGAATAAGTTAACTGCTTGATCCCCATGAACAGTAGCCCCCAGAGCTACTGAAGCTCTAGGACTGATAATGTTAACCCCTGTGATGCCACCCTGGTTCCTCACCATCAGCCAATCAGAGAATTGAGAGGATCACACACCCTTACTCCCCTCCCTTGTCTGGCCTTGAAAAATGCTTTTCTGAAAGTATCAGAGAATTGGGGTTTTCCCAGCACTAACGCCCTGGACTATTTTTCTGGTGACTGCAATAAACACGGTACTTTCCTTCATTACAACCTGATGTCAGTAAATTGGCTTTACTGCATATGGGTGAGAAGATCAAAGTATGGTTTGGTAACATTATCAGTAATTGAATAACAAATATATTAACAGCTTAAGTTTTTTTGACACCTTTAATAAAATCATAATTTTCTTTCTCAGAACACTCCTGTCACCATACAGATCATGAGAGCGAAAGAACTTAATGTGCTGTAGTAATTTGCATGCACACTCTGTGGCTCAGTCATTTCAGACTCTTTGTGACCCCATGGACTGTAGCCTGCCAGGGTGCCCTGTCCAGAGAGTTTTCCAGGTGAGAATACTGGAATGGGTTGCCATTTCCTACTCCAAGTGATCTTCGCTCTCCAGAGATGGATCATACATCTCCTGTGTCTCCTGTTTGGGCAGGCAGATTCTTTATCACTGAGCCACCTGGGAATCCTGTAACAATTTATGTAGTAATAAATTACCAGGAAGTCCCTGATGGTCCAATGGTTGGGACTCTGTACTGCCTTTACAGGAGGCCTGAGTTCAATCTTTGAAGGAGGAACTAAGATCCTTCAAGCCACACAGCACTGCCAAAAGTAAATTAATTAGCCTTAGAAAGTTAATGAGTTGCAACAATTTAGTGGTTTCAAACCAACACTAATTATTATTTTACAGTTCTGGAGGTCAGCAGTTCACAATGAATCTTACTGAATGAAGATTAAGGTATATCGGTAGGGCTGAGTTCCTTTTGCAGGCTTTAGGATGGAATGTGTCTCCTTGTCTCTTATAGCTTCTAGAGGTCACCTGCATTCCTCAGCTCTGGTCTCTTGCTCCATCTTCAATGCCATCAGCAGAGCATCATCAAATCTCTCCATTACTATGACACTGCTATCCTCCTTTAATAAGAAGCTGTGTGACTACATGTGACCAACCCAGGTAATCCAGAATAATCTCCCCATCTCAAGATCCTTAATTTAATTACATCTTCAAAGATTCTTTTTTATTTTTTTCATGTAAGGTAACAAATCCACATGTTTAGAGGCTTGGGACATGGTATCTTTGATGACGGGCATCCATTGTTTTGTCTACCACATATGTGTAAAGTCAAACAATTAACAAGCTAAAGAATTGTTACTTACATTGAGTTTATTTTGCTCCAAAGACTGTGTTTTTTTTCCTGTCTCTTTCGTTGAGTATATTCCTCTTTTATCAGTTACATCAACCATTCATTCTGTTGTCAAAGTTAGAAAGGCCCAAGGGAAGTGGAGCAGAGGTAAACTGGAAGTAAATTTTCATGCCCTTTGTGCTCAGTCATGTCCAACTCATTGTGACCTCTGGACTATTGCCTGCCAGGCTACAGAATACTGGAGTGGGTTGCCATTTCCTTCTCCAGGAGATCTTCCTGAGCCAGGGATTGAACCCAGGTCTCCCGCATTGTAGGCACGCTTTACCGTCTGAGCCACCAGGGAAGTCCGCTGCTTTATGTAATCACATATCAATGATTATTTTATTTTTATATTACGCATTTAGACAGTCTCTCCTGTTGGGTTTGTTGACTTAAAAAATAGTCACAGTCTAAAAGTTGAGACTTCTGTTTTATTTGGTGGGAATTTTTAGGACTTCAAGCCCGGTAGACAGCATCTCAAGTAACCCTGAGAGAACTGCTCTGAGGAAGTGAGGAGAAGGGTCAGGTTATATAGAAGTTTTACAACAAAGTCAGAACATCCAAAGATTATTGTTAATTAAAGAAAACAAGATATTCCAAGTTAAGGAGTTTGATGCTTTTCTATGTATGGGAAGATGCAAGAATCTGGGCTCACTGAAATCATTCCTTTCAAATGTATCTCAACTCTCTGGGACCAGTATTTTGTGTTTTAACACCTTGAGGTTCCTTGGAGTTCATCATCATAGGAAGTGGCAGCAGTCTGACTGCTGTTAGAGGTCAGGTATTCTTCTCCCTCTGAGTTCTCTTAGGGCTCACAGGCTCACATTGGAGGGCTACCAATCAATGACAACGGTGACATCCTTTTTTACTGATCTGAAAGGAAATCTTCAATTTCTCAGGTGGTAATGTGTAACTTGGGGAAACAGGGGAAGCAGTGTCAGACTTTGTTTCTTGGGGCTCCAAAATCACTGAAGATGGTGATTGCAGCCATGAAATTAAAAGATGCTTACTCCTTGGAGGGAAAGTTATGACCAACCTAGATAACATATTAAAAAGCAGAGACATTACTTTGCCAACAAAGGTCCGTCCAGTCAAGGCTATGGTTTTTCCAGTGGTCATGTATGGATGTGAGAGTTGGACTGTGAAGAAAGCTGAGTGCCAAAAAATGGATGCTTTTGAACTGTGGTGTTGGAGAAGACTCTTGAGAGTCCCTTGGGCTTCAAGGAGATCCAACCAGTCCATCCTAAAGGAGATCAGTCCTGGGTGTTCATTGGAAGGACTGATGCTGAAGCTGAAACTCCAGTACTTTGGCCACCTCATGCGAAGAGTTGACTCATTTGAAAAGACCCTGATGCTGGGAGGGATTGGGGGCAGGAGGAGAAGGTGACAACAGAGGATGAGATGGCTGGATGGCATCACCGACTGTATGGACATGCGTTTGAGTGAACTAAAATAACTCTCTGTGTACTTTCTCCGCTCACACTGCAGCTCCCTCAGTTCAGTTCAGTTCAGTTCAGTCGCTCAGTCATGTCCGACTCTTTGTGACCCCATGAATCGCAGCACGCCAGGGCTCCCTAGGAACCATGCAAAACCATGTCACTTCATCTTATGTATCATGTCGGGTATCAGGTATAGGGTTTCATAAGAAAGTAAACAAGACAATAAGATTTAGGAATTATAAAATTCACATATTTAATAAAGAACCTTTGGGTTATTTTGAAAGTTATTTTCTCACACTTCTTCTTTCCTAATGTGTGGCTTGCCGGGGTCCAGCCTCGGCAGGATCCAGGGGGTACCCTCAGGATGAATGGTGCTGGCGAGAGAGAGAGACAAGATACGTGAGACTAGCCTTGATAGGGCCAAGTCTGCGAGGGAGAGAGAGAGAAAGAGAGAGAATGACCAGACGGGGGTGTTTGCAGGGTCTGGCAGAGTCTGGCAATGCTTTATTTTTTACCATGGCTTTTATACCCTAAATTAGTACATTTCTAAGGGGAAGATAGTTTAACATTACATCAGCTTGTTCTTCATGAAACCAGGGTGTTTTCTGCATACTTCTTTGTTTATGAGGGTCTTGTACATTATCTTCTGGCCTTGGGGCCTATTAACATTTTATGCAAGTCAGGTGAATGTAAACCTATTTTCCGTTTCTATGGTGACCTTAGCTGAAAGGTAGCAGTCTCATAGGGCAATAGTACAGAGTAGAATTATAACCTTGCTAATACAAAAATTAATCCTTCTGCAAAAGTTGTCAGTTGCGTTTATCTAAGAAGTTTACCCCACACAGACTCTGCGGCTTCAGTGAGGCAGCCTCTGCCTAGCACTCCTGGCTGACAATTAACAACCGTCTCATTATTACTACACTAGGGCTAAGCTCTTATTTCTCTAGATCTTTAACCATATTAACAATGGTTTCCATAACACAACCTTAGCATATTAAGAGTAAAAACACAGCAAGCAAATGTTAACCCAATAACCACTTTTAAAATAATTTTTCTTATGTTTTCTAATAGGACTCCTTCACCCCTCAAAAAGGCTCTATGTCTGTTAGGGCCTTTATATGATCAGGTTCTCTATGCTATTTTATGATTAGGGTATTATAAGCAGTCATGCATATTAGTACCAAGGGCATAAATGCATTTGGCTAACAAACTACCAGCAAAGGAGTTCAAATTAAAACACTCCTTTCACCCTGGATAATCTCATAAAATACCACCACCTGGGAAACTTATTGATTAAAGTTCTAAATTGATTCTTATTTGGGAAGAGATCAGAGAAGGCCTTCTGCCTGTGTCACAGAAATTAGGGAGTAGTCTACTGAGGCAGGCATCAGAAAGACAGATATCATCTTTAAGGTGAGCGCCAGGGGCAGCTTTTCGAAATCCCTGAAAACCTGATCTGCCTTGCCTGTCAGGCTTTCTCCTGATGACCTTGTCATGGGTGGGATCTCGTGTGCCAGCTCCCGGCAGTGGCTGAGTCATTTTAAATTTTAGGGAGTTTCCTAACAGCCAGATACATTCTCTTCTCTTTTGCGGTTCCCTTTGGATAGACTGTTTCCTCCTTCAAACTCAATTGCCTCGCCCTTTCATTTAGCAAATGTCTACTCAAGTTATTGGTTTGGAAATTTATTTAACACTTTCTTGGAAGACTTTCCACTAGTAATATCTCATTAAGTGCTCTCCTAATATACTTATTCCACTGTTTCTTGCAATTTGTCACAATGAATCATTTATACCCTGTTAACTTTGCAGTTTCCTATTAAACTGCTCAGTGAGGCCTGGTGACTCAAATGTATTATCTTCAAATATGTGTTCTAAATGGCAAGTGAGTAACCGTATGAATATTCAAGTACTTAGCTTTCAGTTTCTTGTTCTCAGAATGGAAAGAAGTTAAGCAAAGGGAAACAGAGCTTTCATGATAAATGCACTCTGTGTCTAATGCAAAAATCCCATGACCTGGTTTAGTCACTGACCTTTTACTTCCTTAATGAATTTCCAAATCAGACCATATACTCTGTTGCTGTCAACTTACAACAAATTTACTTGGTTTCTCACTCAAGGAGCTCATCTTCAATGTAGTTGAACCAATTACATGAGATACATTTAAATCTTTTATCAATGTTTCTGGCTCATGGTAAATGATGATAAACTGTAACTTTATGTTACCATGTCATGATAATAAGGGTAAAAGTAATGTTATTAGTTCTGTCAATTATTTGGGAATTCCAAGAAAATGAAATTTGCTAAGGTTTGTTCCATTTCTCTTTGACAGCAAAATGATGAAATGATGTAAAAAGGATAAACTTGAAAGTTCTTATGTACTTCCGTCTATAATAAAGCAAGTTCAGAGGGGCCTAGCTGATGCTGAGAAGAATTAGAAGAGCCAGATTCAAACAAACAAGTTTTTAAAAAGGCATTGGAAAATTTTCAAGGTAATTGGAGGAACAGGAAAGATTCAGAGAAGTGAATAAATATTTTGGGGGTCACTCTTCTCCTAGCAGTATCTTGGTGAAGGATCACCTGCTCAGAATCTGAACAGGGTCATGGCCAGCAGGCACTCTCCTGGTTGAGATAAAAATTGCTACCAATGCACCTGAAGGACCAAAATCCTGAAGAGAAAAGTGGGTCAAAGAAAGATTGATATTTTTCCTTTAGTCCATTTGCCAAATTATTAAACTTCACAGGGAAAGAGTCTAAGAAGAAAAATGTGACAAGCAGAGTGGCATTTTGACAGTCATGTAGTTTTGAGAAGAAAAAAAATCAGATTCACTCTCCAACAAGAAAAGGAACTTCAGTAATATTCCATGCTCTGAAATGGAATTTCTAGAGGGTTTAGCCACAGGTGCTAGGATAAATAAGAAATGGTGGATTGGTAGAAAAATGGTAGATAAAATCTTGCAGAAACTGCAATAGACTTAAATCAACTCAGTCTTTATTGGATTAAGACAATATCAGTGAATGTAATACTTAGCAGATGATAGTGTGAATACTTCCTGGAAGCAGGTTTCATATTTCATAATGTGTAGGTACACTGACAACATTCAAGCAAAAATTTTCTTATTGTACCAACAGGTAAAACAAACAGACAAATGAATAAATAAATAATAGACAAATAGATGACTCAGGTATAAGAATCACCAAACTCAAACTTTAAAAAAACTATGATTAACACATTCTAGAAAATAATTAACAAAAATAATACATTTTATTAGAGAAGTGGAATCCCTAAAAATGAATCAAATGGAATTTTTATAAATAAAAATTGCAATAAGAATTGATGGTTTAATAGATAGGTTTAAAAGCAGATTGATCTCAGCAGAAGACACAACTACAAAAATGTAAGGTAGGTCAGCAAAAATTCCACACTGAAGCACAGAGAAGCAACAAAGAAAATATTGTTCAGATATAAGGACAATAATAGAAAATCTTAATATAAGTGCAATTGTATACTCAGAAGTGAAAAAATTGGAGGAAAGCAAAAGCAGTAATTTAAGAGATAACAATTAATAATTTTTCAAAAGAGAAGAAAGATATCAAGCTATAAATTTAAGAAGCTTGGCAAATTAAAAACAAGATAGACTTTTGAAAATCATACCTAGGAAAACTATAGTAAAATTACTGCAAAATTAAAAGGAAAAAGCAGCAAAAAAGTAGGTATAGTAAGAATGACCAGTGCCTTCATAATGGAAACAATGAGGAAATGGCTTTTTTTTTTTTTTTTAAGAGGTGAAAGAAAACAACAGGATTCTATCCCTGGGTCAAGAAAATAACTTGGAGAAGAAAATAGCAACCCATTCCAGTATTCTTGCTTGGGAAATCCCATGGACAGAGGAAACTTGTGGGCTATTGTCCATGGGGTCACAAAGAGAGTCAGACACTACTTAGTGACTAAACAAAAACAACAGACAACAACAAAGTAAGATTATAAAACATGGTACTTGGCAAACTATGAGATACTGATGAAAGAAACTGAAGATGATACAAACAGATGGAAAGATATACTATGTGTATGAATGAAAAGAATATTGTTAAAGTGACCATACTGTCCAAGATGATCTACACATTCAATGCAATATCTATCAAAATATGAATGGCATTTTTTTTCACACAGAACTAGAATAGATAGCTTTAAAATTTGTTCAGAAACACAAAGCCACCTGCTAAATAGTAAAAATAATCTTGAGCAAGAACAAGAGTATCACACTCTCTATTTTCAAACTGTAATGCAAAGGTATCGTAATCAAAACAGTATGGCAATGGTACAAAAACAGACACATAGATCAGTGGAATAGAGTAAGATCTCAGTAATTAACCCATACTTATATGGACAATTAGTCTATGACAAATGAGGCTAGAATATACCATGGGGAAAAAAAAACACCCTCTTCAACAAATGGTGTTGGGAAAACTGGACATTTATACGTGAAAGCATCAAACTAGACCACTCTCTCACACCACATACAAGAATAAGTTTGAAATAGATTAAAAACTTAAGTGTAAGATCCAAAGTGATAAATCTAGAAGGAAGCCTAGGCAGTATACATTTTGACACTGATCTTTATAATATTTTTTCATATGTATCCTCAGGCAAGGGAGGCAAAAGCAAAAGTAAGCAAACAGGACAACATCAAACTAAAGAGTTTTGGCAAGCAAAGGAAGCTATCAGCAAAATGAAAAAGACACCTACTGATTGGGAAGAGATATTTGCAAACAATATAAATAAGAAGGGATTAATATCCAAAATATACAGAAAAACACAATTCAGCATTAAAAAAAATACAAATGGTCAACAAGTAAAACAAGTAAAAGATATTCAACATTACTAATCACCAGGGAAAAACAAGTCAAGCAAAGATTGGATATCGCTTCACATCTGTCAGAAAGACAGCAAATAACAAGTGCTAACAAGGAGACTGAGGAAAGGGAAACTTCATGCACTATTTATGGGAATGTAAATTGGTGCAGCCACCATAAAAACAGTATGGAGATTCCTCAAAAAATTAAAAATAGAGCTGTCATATGATCCATCATTACTATTCTTGTGTACTTATCTGAAGGAAAAAAAAATACTAATTAGAAAAGATACATGCACCTCTATGTTAATTGAAGCATTATTTACAATAGCCAAGATATGGAAGCAAGCTAAGAGTATGGATAGATAAATGGATAAAAAATATGTGGTATATATAATATAATGGACTATTACTCAGTTGTAAAAAAGAATGAAATCTTGTCAATTACAATAAAATAGGTGAACCTAGAGGGTACGGTGATAAGTGAAATTAGAGAAAGACAAATACTGGATGGCTTCACTTTTATATATAATCTAAAACAAACATAACAAAACATAAACAGCTATAAATTATATATAACATTATTGATATAGAGAAAAAAAAGCAACAGCAATAGGTGTTTGCCAGAAAGGCATTTTTTTGAGGGGGGCGGTGGCGCAGAAGGGAAGATATAGGTGAGAGTGATTGAGAGATAAAACCTCTAGTTACAAAATAACTGAGTTACAGTAAGTCCCCTACATACAAAACTTCAAGTTGCAAACTTTCAAAGATGCAAACATGTGTTGACATGTCTAATCATGTAAATTAATTTGCATGTTTATCATATATTGTCACTCTCAATCATGTCTCTTTTATGACCTGACAGATAGTATCCAGCAAGGCTTCTCTATCCATGGAATTTTCCAGGCAAGAATAGTGGAATGGGCTGTTATTTCCTACTACAGGGCATCTTCCTGACCTAGGGATCAAACCCGCATCTCTTGAGTCTCCTGCATTAGCTGGCAGATTCTTTACCATTGCACCGCCTGGGAAGCCTGCAAGGTACTGTACTATAAGGTTAAAATTCTTTTCTTTATTTTTTTGTGTTTTTTTTTTTGTGTGTACTATTTGTCTGAAAATTATTCTAAATCTATTACAGTACAGTATAGTACTATATAGCCAATTGTGTTGGTTGAGTACCTAGGCTGTTTGACTTATGAACAAATTGGATGAACATGCTCCTAAGCAGATCTTATAGGGGACTTATACATATGTATATATATATATACTTTTTTGTGTGTGGCAAGTGACCATATAAAAACGTGAGTCTTTGATCAATTTAACTTCGCTTGACATTTTTACTCAGGAAGTTCTGACTCAAATGGTTAACTGTGGTCTTAGTTCTCTCATGAAAACCTGAGGCAAAATGAATGACATGAATATTGTAGAGGAAGACTTTCTTCCAACTGTATGGGTTGCAAATCGATTAAATTGGGCTGTATGGAATGAAGGTGGGATTTGAGGTGATAAGGTAATGATCCTGATGGACTCTAGTTTCTACACAGGGAAAATGGTTGATAGGTACAGAGCATTCAAAGATGAGAGACGGAGTGCTAGAAGTCATATATATGTTTATAGTTTGTGTAAAAATAGGCAGATATTGAAATTATTGTCCTAACAAGGAAGGAAAGGGAACTATTAAGAGAAAGATGATATAATCAGGTTAAATTTATAACTGCAAATGAAATGATTAATTTCACTGAGAACAATACATACTGTAAAGTGTTACACAGATGCAACATATTATTAATTATGAAATAAGGTAGAAAATCTGTCATGGAAAATTATAGGAGAGAAAACATTACAAGTTAAGTAAAGAATAGTTCCAAAAAGAAAAGTGAGCAAGTCCAAGTAAAAACTTAGGAGAATGAAATATGTTCCAGGTACTGTAAAAAGAAAAATATTTGTGTATATATAAAATATCAGATATATTTAAATGAGCTTGAAATTAAAAATAGAAACTTGTATTTGAGATTTTCTATGATGCTTTAATGAATGGAAAAAGTGATTTTTGCCTTTTGGGGAAATTTGAGGTGTCATAATTTAGGATGGAAACATTTCTTTTTCCTTGATAAAAGTAGATAGAAGGCAATTCAGATGAGGGAAAAATTATTTCTAATTCATGTTAAATGATTTATTTCTTCATCCTGGTATTCTGAGTATCTATAAAAGCTGCTTATATTTGCTAGATAATTCCAAAATTCGTGTCACCTAATCATAGCTTCTGTTGATTGTCTTTCCCCATGCAAGTCCAAATTTTCATGGCTATTCATATGCTGAACAACTTTGGATTGTCTTTTGGACATTTTGCTGTGAGACTCTTGATTTTGTTTAAATGTATGCAGCATATTCAAAGTTTTTGCTTAAGCAGGCAGTCACTCTGGCTAGGTTTAGGCTTCTGGGAACCCTGGTTCTAGTTCAGTTTTCAGAGCCCTTATGGTGTTTGGGGATATTTCTTGCAAGTGCATCAACCAATGATCAATCTGGAATTCAAGCAATGTTCTAATATGAAGAGTTCAGGTCTCAATGTCTTGGCACATTAGAGTAAGATGTGCATGTGTGAGCAGGGGGAGCACAGGAACTTGCTAATAAGATTCAAAGGTCTCTTTTCAAAGTTCCTCACTCTTCATCATCTGCCCAATACTCAATTATTCCCAGAAACTTTTTTTCTATCCTCCTGCCAGAAATTTGTGACTGTAATTATCTTGGTCCACCATGCACTTCTCAATTGTGGCTGCATCTGTAAGACCATATCGCAGGAAGAAAGAAAGAAAGGAGGGGAAAAAAGCAGAGGATTTGATCCAACCTTGCTAGAACTACAGCTCATCTATACAATAAGAAAAAAATCTGAAAAAACCCTGAAAATCAGTATCTCTTCTTAGACTGAACAGAGGACTAAGGTTACATGGAAAACTATTGCTGACAAATTGAAGAGAGACTGGTGGATATAGAGACCACAACTCATTGGAGCAGAAGCCTGAGAACTGGAAACTCCACAGGACCCAGTACCAGCTTCCTTTTACAGGATATCTTCTCTAGCTTTGTGTTCTTACCCAACTGGGTGTTCTATAACTCAATCCAATTCAATTCTGACACTAACTATAGTTTGTACCAAATCCCACAAATTAAAGACCAGTGTCCCTAACAAGACTGCCAGCCACAAGTCAGGTCCATAGGCTACTCACACTTCTGCCTGGATGACTACAAATTTAAGGCTTCCCACAACCCCCTTAGGTTTGATCATTCATGGATACAACTCTCTGAACTTACTGAATGTACTGGACATGTGATGATAATTTTATTATAAAGACTGTAACTCAGGAATAGATAAATGAAAGAGGCACAAGGAGCAAAGTTTGAGATGGGAGTAATGATTTAATCACTTATGTCTGTAGAGTAATACTTGGATAAAATGCCCTTTCTTGGAAAAATCCAGGTGCATGAAAATGCCAGTGTGGAATCTGTGTCTGGAGTTTTATCCAAGTGTTACTATGTAGGCATAACTGAGTAAGTCATTGGTCACATGATTAAATTTAATGTTGTCTCCCTCTGCCTTTGAAAGTCACAGATCAGGAAGCTGAAAGACTCTACCTTCTTTTTTTTTTTAATTTTTTTTAATTTTTTAAAAATTTTTTTTAAATTTTTTTATTAGTTGGAGGCTAATTACTTCACAACATTTCAGTGGGTTTTGTCATACATTGATATGAATCAGCCATAGATTTACACTTATTCCCCATCCCGATCCCCCCTCCCACCTCCCTCTCCACCCGACTCCTCTGGGTCTTCCCAGTGTACCAGGCCCGAGCACTTGTCTCATGCATCCCACCTGGGCTGGTGATCTGTTTCACCATAGATAGTATACATGCTGTTCTTTTGAAACATCCCACCCTCACCTTCTCCCACAGAGTTCAAAAGTCTGTTCTGTATTTCTGTGTCTCTTTTTCTGTTTTGCATATAGGGTTATCGTTACCATCTTTCTAAATTCCATATATATGTGTTAGTATGCTGTAATGTTCTTTATCTTTCTGGCTTACTTCACTCTGTATAATGGGCTCCAGTTTCATCCATCTCATTAGGACTGATTCAAATGAATTCTTTTTGATGGCTGAGTAATATTCCATGGTGTATATGTACCACAGCTTCCTTATCCATTCATCTGCTGATGGGCATCTAGGTTGCTTCCGTGTCCTGGCTATTATAAACAGTGCTGCGATGACAAAGGAGGCAAGGATATACAATGGAGAAAAGACAACCTCTTTAACAAGTGGTGCTGGGAAAACTGGTCAACCACTTGTAAAAGAATGAAACTAGAACACTTTCTAACACCATACACAAAAATAAACTCAAAATGGATTAAAGATCTAAATGTAAGACCAGAAACTATAAAAGTCCTAGAGGAGAACATAGGCAAAACACTCTCCGACATAAATCACAGCAAGATCCTCTATGACCCACCTCCCAGAATATTGGAAATAAAAGCAAAACTAAACAAATGGGATCTAATGAAACTTAAAAGCTTTTGCACTACAAAGGAAACTATAAGTAAGGTGAAAAGACAGCCCTCAGATTGGGAGAAAATAATAGCAAATGAAGAAACAGACAAAGGATTAATCTCAAAAATATACAAGCAACTCCTGAAGCTCAATTCCAGAAAAATAAATGACCCAATCAAAAAATGGGCCAAAGAACTAAACAGACATTTCTCCAAAGAAGACATACAGATGGCTAACAAACACATGAAAAGGTGCTCAACATCACTCATTATTAGAGAAATGCAAATCAAAACCACAATGAGGTACCATTACACGCCAGTCAGGATGGCTGCTATCCAAAAGTCTACAAGCAATAAATGCTGGAGAGGGTGTGGAGAAAAGGGAACTCTCTTACACTGTTGGTGGGAATGCAAACTAGTACAGCCGCTATGGAAAACAGTGTGGAGATTCCTTAAAAAACTGGAAATAGAACTGCCATATGACCCAGCAATCCCACTTTTGGGCATACACACTGAGGAAACCAGATCTGAAAGAGACACGTGCACCCCAATGTTCAAGACTCTACCTTCTAATCACATGGTAGTTGGTTTTCCTGGTGACCAGTCCCCAAGCTAAAGCTATTTAAAACCTCCACAATGAGTAATCATATTAGCATAACAAAGATACTTCTCTATCACTCAAGAAATTATAGTGCCGTTTGAAGATCTTTGCCAGGAATAAGGGGTAAAGACCAAGTATATTTACTGCAACACAGGTTTTCAACCACAAATTATAGTCATCAGTTCAGTTCAGTTCAGTCGCTCAGTTGTGTCTTTGTGACGCCATGAATCGCAGCACGCCAGGCCTTCCTGTCCACCACCAACTCCCGGAGTTTACTCAAATCCATGTCCATCGAGTCGGTTACTAAACCACAAAAACAAAATAAAAAATGAAGCACAGTTTGAAAAGTATCAGAACTTAGATATGGCAGTAATATTGGAATTATCAGACTGGAAATATTTAAAAAACTGTGACCAATATGCTAATGACTCCAATGCAAAAAAATAGACACCATGCAAGAATAAATAGGTAATGTAAGGAGAGAAACAAAAATTATAAGAAAGAAAAAAAGAGAAATGCCAGAAAATCAAAAACACTAACCAAAAGGCAGAGTGCCTTTCATGAACTCATTAATAGATGAGACATGGTTGAGGAGAGAATCTCTGAGTTTAGACTATAGTAAGAGAAACTTCTAAAACTGAAAAGTTAAAAGAAAAATGTTGAAAAAAGAAGCCCCAAAATCCAAGAGTTGTGGGACAGATACAAAAAGTGTAACATCTATAATGGAGACATCAAAAGGAGAGGAAAGAAATAGAAGCAATGTTTGAGATCAATAACGACTGAGAATTTCTGCAAATTAATCTGAATCATACATCCAGGAAGCTCTGAGAACACCAAGCAGGCCAATTGTCAAAAAACAAAACAAAACCAAAAAACACAAACCAAATACACCTAAGTATATTATAGTCAAACTGCAGAAAATCAAAGATTAAGAAAAATTTTTGAAAGAAGAGTAGAGAAAAAAAGATGCCTTACCACTTTTCTCTACCTAAGAAACAATGTAAATAAGAAGAGAGTGAAGGGAAATGTTGAAACTTTGAGAGAAAAGAAATCCACCAACCTAGAATTCTATATCCTGTGAAATTACCCTTCAAAGTTAAGAAGAAATAGACTTTCCCAGACAAACAGACATTAAGGGAATTAGTAGCCAGGAGACCTGCCTTGAAAGAAATACTAAAAGAAGGAAGAAGAAGGAGAGAGAAGGAAAATGATACACGTCAGAAACTCAGATCTATTTAAAGAATATCAAAGAAAGAATGATGAAGAGAAAATTAAAAATGTATCTTTTGTTCTTAGTTGATCAAACTGATAAAAGTTTGTTCAAAATAATAATAGTAACTGTATTTCTTGTAGTTTATGCATCAGTGGAATGAATGACAGTTATGATATAAGGGACAAGAATATAATTAGGATTATTTTGTTATTATAAGATATTACTCCACTCTTGAGGTTTTATAATGTTACTCAAAAGCAGGCTTGAATTATCTGTAATTTTGTGTTACAAGTTCTAGGACAATCAATAAAAATATTTTTTGAAAGAGAAAGAAGTCCAGTGAATATAAGATAGGAGAGAAAATGAAATAATCTAAACTGCCCAACTAAAACTATGTAAAGCAGAAAAATGAAGACAAAAATGGAAACAAAAAACACCAGCAACAAATAGAAAACCCTTACAAACATAGTCAATATTAATTCATCTGTATAAATAACCACCTTCAATGGTTAAATACATCAGCTAAAAGACAAAAATTGTCAGAGTGGAGCAAAAATAAGATCCAGTTATGTGTTGTCTATAAGAAATCCATTTTAAATATATAAAGGCACATGTAGATTTAAAAATAAGAAAGGGATGGAGAAAGATATTCCATATGAACACTAATCAAAAGAAAGTTGGAGTAGCTATGTTATATTAATTTCATGCAGAGCAACTTCTAAACAAGAAAAATTATCAGGGATAAAGAGGGACATTATATAATTATAACAGTTAATTCTCCAAAAAGACTTAACAATTCTTTACATGTGTGTACCTAAGAACAGTGTCAAGATATACAGCAAAAACTGATAAAACTGCTAGGAGAAACAGGTGAATTTGCTGTTGTATTAATTATTGAAGACTTCTATGACCATCTATTAGAAATGGACGGATCCAGGAGACAGAAAATCACAAGGATGTAGTTGTATTAACAGCACCATCAGCAAACTGTATATAAAATAATTGACATTTATAGACTACTTCATTTAACAACAACAGAATATACCTCTGTCTGAACTTCACGTTGAACGTCTGCCAAGTTAGACCATATTCTGAGCTTTAAATCATACAGTGTATGCTCTCAGTCTAGTATCTGTCTGTGGCCTGGGGGTTGAGGACACCTGCATTAAGGGATTGCAACTGAAACTACAAAACAACCACTCCATGTCTATTAAAAGAGCTGAAATCCAAATTACCAAATGTTGATGATGTAGAGCAACAGAAAGTCTCATTCACTACTGTTGAAGTGCACAGTTACCTTGGAAGTTAGTTTGGCAGTGTTTTACAAAACTAAACATATTCATCATATAACTGGAAAATCACATTCCTCGGTATTTATCCAAATGAACTGAAAACCTACATCCACACAAAAATCTGAACATGAATGTTTATAATCACTATTCATAATTTTCAAACCTATAAACAATCAACATGTCCTTCAATAAATGAATTCATAAGCTAGTGCATCCATACTATGGAGTATGTTAGATGACAATAAGAAATAAACTATCAAGCTACAAAAAGATATGAAGGAACTTTAAATATTAATACTTATTGCTAAGGGAAAGATGGCCATTTGAAAAGTCGTGTAGTATAACTCCAGCTATATGATAGTCTGGAAAAGGCAAAGGAGATAGTAAAAATATTAATGGTTGGACTTCCCTCATGGTCCAATGGTTTAAGAGTCTGTCTCACAAAGTAGGGGACATTGGTTCGATTCCTGGTCTGGGAAGGTTCCATATGACATAAGGCAATTAAGCCTGTACATCAGAACTACTGAGCCCACATGCAGCGACTACTGAAGCCTGTGCGCCTAAAGCCCATGCTCTATAAGAGAAGTCATTGCAATGAAAAGCCTGAACACCACAACTAGAGAGTCGCTCTTGCTCTCCTGAAACTAGAGAAAGCCTGCATATAACAGCAAAGACCCAGGCAGCCAAAAATAAATAAATAAATAAATATTTTTTAAAAAGATTAGTGGTTACCAAGGTTTTGGGTTGGAAAGAGAGAGAGAAAAGAATGTATAAGTCCTGAGCACACGGATTTTGGGAGCAGTGGAAACATTCTATTGTTCAGTCACTGAGTCATTTCTGACTCTTTGCGACCCTATGGACTGCAGCATGCCAGGCTTCCCTGTCCTTCACCATCTCCTGGCGTTTGCTTAAACTCATGTCCATTGAGATGGTGATGCCATCCAGCTATCTCATCCTCTATTGTCCCCTTCTCCTTCTTCAGTGAACTGACTTTTCATTTAAGGGTCTTTTCCAATGAATTGACTCATTGCATCAGGTGGCCAAAGTATTGGAGCTTCAGCTTCAGCATCAGTCCATCAGAATATTCAGGGTTGATTTCCTTTAGGATTGACTTGTTGGATCTCCTTGCAGTCCAAGGGACTCTCAAGAGTCTTCTCCAGCACCCCAGTTCAAAAGCATCAATTCTTTGGCATTCGGCCTTTTTTATTGTCCAGTTGTTACATCCATACGTGACTAATGGAAAAACTGTAGCTTTGACTATAAGGACTTTTGTAGGCTAAGTAATGTCTCTGCTTTTTAACACGCTGTCTAGGTTTGCCATAGCTTTTCTTCTAAGAAGGAAGTGTGTTTTAATTTCATGGCTCCAGTCACCATCCACAGTGATTTTAGAGCCCAAGAAAAGAAAGTCTGTCACTGTTTCCATTGTTTTCCCATCTATTTGCCATGAATTGATGTGACTGGATGCCATGATCGTCTTATTTTGAATGTTGAGTTTTAAGCCAGCATTTTCACTCTCCTCTTTCACCTTCATTAAGAGGCTCTTCAATTCCTCTTTGCTTTCTCTCATAAGGGTGGTGTTATCTGCATTTCTGAGGTTACTGATATTTCTCCCGCAATCTTGACTCCAGCTTGTGTTTCATCCAGCCTGGCATTCCCATGATGTACTCTGCATATAAATTAAATAAGCAGGGTGAGAATATACAGCCTTGACATACTCTTTTCTGAGAACCATTCTGTATAATACTGTAATGGTGGGCACACGTCATTATTCATTTGTCAAAACTCAGAATATGCAACCAAAAGAATGAATTCTAACGTGCACTGTTGTGCAGTCTTAGTCACTCAGTCATGTCTGACTCTCTGTGACCTCATGGACTTGGGCTCACCAGGCTCCTCTGTCCATGGGGATTCTCCAGGCAAGAATACTGGAGTGGGTTGCCATACCTTCCTTCAAGGGATCTTCCCAACCCGGGGATCGAACCCAGGTCTCCTGCATTGCAGTTGGATTCTTTACTGTCTGAGATGCCAGGGAAGCCCATGAGTACTGGAGTGGGTAGCCTATCCCTTCTCCAGGGGATCTTCCCATCCTAAGAATTGAACCAAAGTCTACTGCATTGCAGGTGGATTCTTTACCAACTGAGCTACCAGGTAAGCCCCTAGTAATCTTCAACTAATAAGTAAAAGATATTAAGAAGGGGTGGCAAGAATATACAGAAGAACTATACAAATGATCTTAATGGCCCAGATAACCAAGATGGTGTGATCACTCACCAAGAGCCAGTACATCCTGGAGTCTGAAGTCAAGTGGACTTTAGGAAGCATTACTATGAACAAAGCTAGTGGAGGTGATGGAATTCTAGCTGAGCTATTTCAAATCCTAAAAGATGATGCCATTAAAGTGCTGCACTCAATATATCAGCAAATTTAGAAAACTCAGCAGTGGCCACAAGACTGAAAAGTTTAGTTTTCATTCCAGTCCCAAAGAAGAATAATGCTAAATAAGGTTCAAAATATGATACAATTGCACTCTTTTCACATGCTAGCAAGGTAGTTTTCAAAATCCTTCAAGGTAGGCTTCAACAGTACATGAACCAAGAACTTCCAGATGTAAAACTGGCCATGAGTTTGAGAAAACTCAGGGAGATAGTGAAGAACAGGGAATCCTGGCATGCTGCAGTCCATGGGGTCACAAAGAGTCCAACACAACTTAGCAACTAGACAACAAGAATAAATGTGTTGATATTTCTCGTGATTTGTGACAAATGTACCAAACTAGTTCAAGGTGTAGCAAGGTTAATCCATAGTTTGTGTGTTCAGGGTCAGTTTTAGCCTCCATGAACACTTAAACTTTGGAGATGAAATTTTAAATTCATAAAATGATAGGCTAACTGACTCCCTGGTGAAAAGGGAAGAATTAGGTAGAAGTAACATTTTGATGGTTAATGTTTCTAGTAGTCTGTAAATAATGCAAAAATGTTTTTCAATAATTTTTTCAAGTTGTCTGATTTCAAAAAGTCATTTGGATAAATTTATCCTGAATCCAGTTTTGGTTTTTCCCATAATCATATATCTGACAGCTGCAATATGTGTAACAAGTACTGTTTTTGGTCAGTGAATTTCAATTTTTGTTTCTAGAATTTCACTTTTTTGATACATTTTGATGTTAACAGAATAATATAGAAATGTGTAATTTTGGGTAATTTAAAGCAAAATCCATAATAGCTTACTGAGATGCATGCTCAGGCTTTCCCATATTTTTATGCCTTTTATTATCCTCATCACACCTAAATACATACAGGTTCATCCTTTATCAAATTCCTCTTAGGTCACTAAGTTGCCAGGAAATTATAAATGAAAGACTACAGAGTTTGAGAACACAGATTTGAGTGTAGATTCTAGATTTACATTGCCTAGGCTTGAATTTCAGCTCTTTTGCTTGTGATGCTCTGTTACCTTGGACAGCTCTAATAACTACTCTCTGCTTCAGGTTAGTCATTGTTGTTGTAATGATTAAATGAATTTGTATATGAATGAGGTTGGACAATTGAAGATAGGTTCTTTACCACTAGTACCACTGTTCAGTTCAGTTCAGTTCAGTTCAGTTCAGTCACTCAATCATGCTCGTCTCTTTGCGACCCCATGAACCACAGCACGCCAGGCCTCCCTGTCCATCACCAGCTCCTGGAGTCCACCCAAACCCATACCATTGAGTTGGTGATGCCATCCAACTATCTCATCCTCTGTCGTCCCCTTCTCCTGCCCTCAATCTTTCCCAGCATCAGGGTCTTTTCAAATCAGTCCGCTCTTGGTATCAGGTGGTCAAAGTACTGGAGTTTCAGCTTCAGCATCAGTCCTTCCAATGAACATGCAGGACTGATCTCCTTTAGGATGGATTGGTTGGATCTCCTTGCAGTCCAAGGGACTCTCAAGAGTCCAACACCACAGTTCAAAAGCATCAATTCTTCGGTGTTCAGCTCTCTTTATAGTCCAACTCTCACATCCATACATGACCACTGGAAAAACCATAGCCTTGACTAGACGGAACTTTGTTGGCAAAGCAATGTCTCTGCTTTTCAATATGCTGTCCAGGTTGGTCATAACTTTCCTTCCAAGGAGTAAGCGTCTTTTAATTTCATGGCTGCAATCACTGTCTGCAGTGATTTTGGAGCCCCAAAATTAAAGTCAGCCACTGTTTCCACTGTTTCCCCATCTATTTGCCATGAAATGACGGGGCCAGATGTCATGATCTTAGTTTTTTCTGAATGTTGAACTTTAAGCCCATTTTTTCACTTTCACTTTCTCTTCTTTCACTTTCATCAAGAAGCTCTTTAGTTCTTCTTCACTTTCTGCCATAAGAGTGGTGTCATCTGCATGTCTGAGGTGACTGATATTTCTCCTGGCAATCTTGATTCCAGCTTGTGCTTCTTCCAGCCCAGCGTTTCCCATGATGTACTCTGCATAAAAGTTAAATAAGCAGGGTGACAATACACAGCCTTGACATACTCCTTTTCCTATTTGGAACCAGTCTGTTGTTCCATGTCCAGTTCTAACTGTTGCTTCCTGACCTGCATACAGGTTTCTCAAGAGGCAGGTCAGGTGGTCTGGTATTCCCATCTCTTTCAGAATTTTCCACAGTTTATTGTGACCCACACAGTCGAAGGCTTTGGCATAGTCAATAAAGCAGAAATAGATGTTTTTCTGGAACTCTCTTGCTTTTTCAATGATCCAGTGGATGTTGGCAATTTGATCTCTGGTTCCTCTGCCTTTTCTAAAACCAGCTTGAATATCTGGATGTTCCCGGTTCACATATTGCTGAAGCCTGGCTTGGAGAATTTTAAGCATCACTTTTCTAGCGTGTGAGACGAGTGTAATTGTGCGGTAGTTTGAGCATTCTTTGGCGTTGCCTTTCTTTGAGACTGGAATGAAAACGGAACTTTTCCAGTCCTGTGGCCATTGGGAAGCCCAATTAAGTATGTTCAATTCAGGTTCAGTTCAGTTCAGTTCAGTCGCTCAGTCTGACCTGGGGACTCTTTGCAACCCCGTGGACTGCAACATGCCAGGCCTCCCTGTCTATCACTAACTCCTGGAATCTACTCAAACTCATGTCCATTGAGTCCAGTTCACTACAATTAAGTATGTAGTGAATATTATTATTGGTCAAAAACTCAAATTGTTTTTAGTTAAAACACAATACTGAAGATATGGGCATATTGTTAAAAAAGTCAACATTTTCTAAAATCATGTGAATCCACAGTATAATGAAATCTGATGAAAATCAGAAATGGCCAAAAATTGGCCCAAAGCTATATAGTTCATATACAACATAGAAACGATTTTGGGCCACTTATTTTTAATGCACTTGAATTTGCTTCCCTTTAGAGCAAATTTGTTTCCCAACAAATTTACAAAGTGCTTCTATATTTCAGGAAAGAAAATGTTAATAAATATTAGTTGCAACCTCTGAGTTCTCACAGCATTTGTTACCTGATAGTGTAATTTTCTATTTATATTTGAGCTTATTATGTTTGCTATAAGCAATTTGAGGGAAAAGTATTATATTTTTCTATATCCTTAGTCTCTAGACTAGTCCCTAGTGCAGACTAAATGTTTGATAAATGATCACCAATTGAAAAAGTATCTAATATGTTATCTTTTTACATACAATTTTTAATACAATTTAAAAAATCTGTACTTCAGTTTTAAGTTTCTTTGACCATACTGTGTTGCATGTTCAGTTATTTTTTCCCCCTCTAAAAGTTAGAAAAAGATTGTAATCCAGTATTTAGCCATATGTACATTTTACCACTCAGTTATCTGGTTTCATACCCCAAATCTGCAAGTGTGAACTGTGGAATTTTGAGAAAATTAATTAAACTCTTATTCCTAATTTCGTTGTGAAATGAGCACGATGAATAGACTTCATAGGGTTGTTTTGAGGAAAAACAAGCTATTATAAATAAAATATATAGATAATGTTGCTGTTGTTGTTGTGTCTGACTCTTTTGTGACTCCATGGACTATATAGTTCACCAGACTCCTCTCTCTATGGGATTTTTCACAGAAGATTACTGGAGTGGGTTGCCATTTCCTCCAGGAGATCTTCCTGATCCAGAGGCCAGACCCACATCTCCTGCATTGCAGGTGGAGTCTTTACTACCGAGGCACCTGGGAAGTCTGACATAGACAATGCCTGCCATCTAATAATACATTTAAAAGACAATTTTTGTCATTTTTTTCCTTTGGCTTTCTTTTGCATAGTCTGTAAAACCATTATGGCTGATTTATAAGGAGCTAATTTTCTAACCCTATGTAGACTATACTCTTGCTTATTTGTGTTTCAAATTTCTTATGTTGAGTGGGACATTTGGTCCAACCTCACCAAGATGTGTCATGCAAAACAACTTCCTAATAATATCTGTGACTTTTGCTTTTGTTCAGTTGCACCATAAATTTTGAAATCTGTGACTCTGTCCTTTGGTGTCAGCAGGAGATTTTGCAATTTTATAATTGAAAAAAAATCTATTTTTTAGTGTCTTGGGTATAAAAGGCCACCAGTGGACAAGGGGCACAGAGTTTATCCTTAGCTTTAGCATAAAAAGGTAATGGAATACATTTGTAAATTTAGTGTGTTAAAATTTAATTAAATGATTATATCCTTCATGAGTTTGAAGTGATTAGATGGTGTCTAATAAAAATAAAGCCTGCAAAAGCTATTTTATGCTATTTTTATTACCATAAGCAATATCACCACCACCATTATCATTTTTAGTGGAAATATTATAAGGTTACATATTAAAAAAAATAGAAGTAATATTTAACTTATCATGGTCATCCTCATGGTCAGCTATCAAAGATTTCTCAATATGATATTTATTCAGAGTCATCTCTGGACAGAATTCTTGAGCAGAGTGATTACTCATTATTTTCTCTAGCAAAACTTGAATTTTTCAAAAACAAATATGAAAAGGAAAGACGTGTTTGGATTTGGCCAATATGATTGTCATTTGTTATCTGTAGTAGTCTCTACTCTGTCAGAGACAGAGTTAAAGACTTTATTTTACTTCAACAATATGCATGCAGTGTGAATAAGAACAGATCAGATGGTACTTTTAATATTTCACAAGACTGTTAGACTACTGTAAAGGCCTTGTGTTACTGAATTGAACTTGGGTCTACTCATCTGATGCACAGCAAAGTCAATCTACTGACATCAGCTTGTGGTGAAGGAAAGTAATGTAGACTACTAAACATCGAGCAAGGAGAATGAGAAGCTAATGCTCAAACTTGAACTTCCTGACCCGTTTCAAAGAAGACACAGAGAAGACACTTTCAGAGAAGACACAGACAGAGGAGACAGAGAAAGAGGTTGCAGGGTGCATGATCAGCTCGTACACAGTTCTCTGATTGGCTGACAGTAAGTTACCTGGATAATGTTTCAGGAATCGCAAACAAAGCTAGTGGATGTGAACTATTTCAAATCCTAAAAGATGATGCTGTGAAAGTACTTCACTCAATATGCCAGCAAATTTGGAAACCTCAGCAGTGGCCACAGGACTGGAAAGTTCTGTTTTCATTCCAGTCTCAAAGAAAGGCAAAGCCAAAGAATGCTCAAACTACCGCACAATTGCACTCATCTCACACACTAGAAAAGTGATGCTTAAAATTCTCCAAGCCAGGATTCAGCAATACGTGAACCGGGAACATCCAGATGTTCAAGCTGGTTTTAGAAAAGGCAGAGGAACCAGAGATCAAATTGCCAACATCCACTGGATCATTGAAAAAGCAAGAGAGTTCCAGAAAAACATCTATTTCTGCTTTATTAACTATGCCAAAGCCTTCGACTGTGTGGGTCACAATAAACTGTGGAAAATTCTGAAAGAGATGGGAATACCAGACCACCTGACCTGCCTCTTGAGAAACCCGTATGCAGGTCAGGAAGCAACAGTTAGAACTGGACATGGAACAACAGACTGGTTCCAAATAGGAAAAGGAGTATGTCAAGGCTGTGTATTGTCACCCTGCTTATTTAACTTTTATGCAGAGTACATCATGGGAAACGCTGGGCTGGAAGAAGCACAAGCTGGAATCAAGATTGCCAGGAGAAATATCAGTCACCTCAGACATGCAGATGACACCACTCTTATGGCAGAAAGTGAAGAAGAACTAAAGAGCTTCTTGATGAAAGTGAAAGAAGAGAAAGTGAAAGTGAAAAAATGGGCTTAAAGTTCAACATTCAGAAAAAACTAAGATCATGACATCTGGTCCCGTCATTTCATGGCAAATAGATGGGGAAACAGTGGAAACAGTGGCTGACTTTAATTTTTGGGCTCCAAAATCACTGCAGATTGTGATTGCAGCCATGAAATTAAAAAACGCTTACTCCTTGGAAAGAAAGTTATGACCAACCTGGACAGCATGTTGAAAAGCAGAGACATTGCTTTGCCAACAAAGCTCCGTCTAGTCAAGGCTATGGTTTTTCCAGTGGTCATGTATGGATGTGAGAGTTGGACTATAAAGAGGGCTGAATACCGAAGAATTGATGCTTTTGAACTGTGGTGTTGGAGAAGACTCTTGAGAGTCCCTTGGACTGCAAGGAGATCCAACCAATCCACCCTAAAGGAGATCAGTCCTGCATGTTCATTAGAAGGACTGATGCTAAAACTGAAACTCTAACATTTTGTCCACCTGACTGAAGAACTGACTCATTTGAAAAGACCCTGATGCTGGGAAAGATTGAGGGCAGGAGAAGGGGACGAGAGAGGATGAGATGGTTGGATGGCAGCACAGACTGAATGGATATGAGTTTGAGTAAACTCTGAGAGCTGGTGATGGACAGGGAGGCCTGCTCTGTTGCAGTTCATGGGGTCACAAAGAGTCGAACACGACTGAGCAACTGAACTGAACTGGACATTGGTAGGTTTTGAAAACTAAATCTTATCATTAGCTCTTTGATCTTGGACAGATGACAAGTTTTAATAATTAGAACTTATATACCATGGTATGTGCACTGCCTAACACATGGTGGATGCTTGGGTGTGTGTATGCTGATTAGCTTTTTCATGTACAACTCTCTGGGACCCTAAGGACTATAGCCCACAAGGTTTCTTTGTGCACTGGATTCTCCTGGCAGGAGTACTGGAATGGGTTGCTATGTCCTTCTCCAAGGGATCTTCCTGACCCAGGGATTGAACCATATCTTTTGCCTACCTGCATTTTCAGATAGGTTCTTTACCACTAGCACCACCTGGGAAGCCTGAGGCTTGATGAGTACTTAAAATTAACCTTTATTTCTTCCTTTACAATACTGAGATAGTAATATTTAGTTTGTCTAATTCTTAAATTTTTGTAACAATCAAATTCATTGTTAACTAGTCGGTTGTTGAAAATGGATCATTACTATAGAAATGAAAAGTATTATATTTCTTAAGAACTACCATGTCTCACAGAGAAGGCAATGGCTCCCCACTCCAGTACTCTTGCCTGGAAAATCCCATGGATGGAGGAGCCTGGTAGGCTGCAGTCCATGGGGTCGCTAAGAGTCGGACACAACTGAGCGACTTCACTTTCACTTTTCACTTTCATGCATTGGAGAAGGAAATGGCAACCCACTCCAGTGATCTTGCCTAGAGAATCCCAGGGATGGAGGAGCCTGGTGGGCTGCCGTCTGTGGAGTCGCACAGAGTCGTACACGACTGAAGCGACTTAGCAGCAGCAGCCGCAGCAGCATAGGCCACTAAGTTCTCAGGCACAGCACCCTCACATCCACCCGGTGTTAGCCTCACAAACCTCCTATTCTAATAAATCACTTCTTACCTATCACTTTGCCTCTTACTGGATTCTTTCTGTGCTGAGACATAAAGAACTAGAGCTCTTGAGAATCTCCCAAAACAGAACCTAGTAGTTTTAAATCCATATGCAGAGGACACCACCCTTATGGCAGAGAGTGAAGAGGAACTGAAAAGCCTCTTGATGAAAGTGAAAGAGGATTATTATTTTTACCTAAAGACGTCTCTTTTTGGTAATGACAAACGTGTTTTTTTAAAAAAAAAAAAAGCCTGTTTTTTCTCAATACACCTTTAAAGGTTTTTAAATTGTTTCATATCTGGTCAAGTTGAGATTTTTAAGAACCTCATTTTTAATTTGTAATAAAAGTTTACAGCTTGATTTTTTTCAAAAAAAAAAAAAGTCAACAAACTGCAAGCACCTGTTAATAAAGGTCTTAAATAATTGTAAAAAAAAAAAAAAAAAAAAAAAGAAAGTGAAAGAGGAGAGTGAAAAAGTTGGTTTAAAGGTTAACATTCAGAAAACTAAGATCACGGCATCTGGTCCCATCATGTCATGGGAAACAGATGGGGAGACAGTGGAAACAGTGTCAAACTTTATTTTTTGGGGCTCCAAAATCACTGCGGATGGTGACTGCACCCATGAAATTAAAAGACGCTTACTCCTTGGAAGGAAAGTTATGACCAACCTAGATAGCATATTAAAATGCAGAGACATTACTTTGCCTACAAAGGTCCGTCTGGTCAAGGCTATGGTTTTTCCAGTGGTCATTTATGGATGTGAGAGTTGGACTGTGAAGAAAGCTGAGCGCCGAAAAATGGATGCTTTTGAACTGTGGTGTTGGAGAATACTCTTGAGAGTCCCTTGGACTGCAAGGAGATCCAACCAGTCCATCCTAAAGGATGTCAGTCCTGGGTGTTCATTGGAAGGACTGATGCTGAAGCTGAAACTCCAATAATTCAGCCACCTCATGTGAAGAGTTGACTTGTTGGAAAAGAGCCTGATGCTGGGAGGGATTGAGGGCAGGAGGAGAAGGGGACGACAGAAGAAGAGATGGCTGGATGGCATCACCGATTTGATGGGCATGAGTGTGAGTAAACTCCGGGAGTTGGTGATGGACAGGGAGGCCCGGCGTGCTGTGATTCATGGGGTCGCACAGAGTCGGACACGACTGAAGTGACTTAGCAGCAGCAGCAGCGTGTCTCAATAATTAGCAAACCATATCAGACTGTCACTATTTTAACTAGCAAAAGGAGAAACTTAGAGTCTAAATGCTGACCCAAATGTTCATGTCAGGCTGTATTCAGCTGAAAGCACTGAATTTTCAGTACTAGAAATACAGGGAAGTAAGAAGACTATAATGAAACACAGAAAAGAAAAAGCTATTGAGATCATCAGTTTTTTAAGGAAAAAGTTTAGGAAAAGCTGCTGAGGTCTTCAGTTATTTATGGAAATAGAATACTGCTGAAACTTTGGACAGAAAACAAGTGTCTGAAGACAATTTTCATGAATGCTTTGGATGTAGTTGAAAAAACACTATGGTTACAGATGTAAGACAGATTTGGTTCACTCTCCCTATGGTTGATTTATTATATCTCCAGCTTACTAAAGCCCATCAACTAGTTAGTGGTAAATGTATAAGCCAGGAGAAAATCTAAATCTATGAACATAAAAAATTACCTGCAACATAGCAAGATTTCTTAGATTTCAACTCTTCAATTTCAAGAAGATTTCAACTCTTCTCTTTCCCAAAGTAAAGAAGATAGATATAGCCTTGTCTCTATAGTTTCATCGAGTTAGGTATGAATCTTAGTTTTACTTTTTATGACACTTTGGGGAATTCAGTTTCTTTTTGGTTATAAAAAAGATAATAATATGTATCTTACAGGATAGTCACTAATATTAAAGAGATGATTTGTGTATCTTGTTTAATAAACAAAAAATTATTTTTATTTATTTTTGGCTGCATTGGATCTTAATTGCAGCAGTGGGATTTTCGCTGTGGCCACAGACTTCTTCCTGCTTGTGGTGTGTGAGCTCCAGAGCACTTGGGCTCTGTGGTTTGCAGCACATCGGCTCTCTAGTTGAGGTGTGCAGATTCAGTAGATGCAGAGTGTGAGCATAGTTGGCCTGAGGCATGTGGGATCTTCATTCCCTAGCCAGGGATTGAACCTGCATCTCCTGCATTGCCAGGTGAACTCTTAACAGTTGGACCACCAGTGAAGTCCCATGTGTAATGTGCCTTATATTTAAAGACTGAATTAATGTTTGCTTATTTTCCCATCTCTATTCTCTCCACTCTTGAGAAAGTATCCAGTGGCCAACTGATTGATTCTGCTTGTTTCATTGCAGTTTTCCAATAAAAGGAGGGGCAAATGTGCCTATTTGAATGACAGTGGGGCCAGTAGTGCTAGGAACTACTGGGAGGACGTGGATTTGTTCAAAACCAAATGCATATGCCCAGATGAGGAAGCAAAGCTCTCTAACTGATTTTCACACCCACGAGTAAGATACGGAGTAAATTGCTAATTTCTTTTCAAAAATATTTACTTAGTTTTTAATTGAAGGATAATTGCTTTACAGAATTGTGTTGGTTTCTGCCAAATATCAACATGAACCAACCATAGGTATATGTATGTCCCCGCTCTCTTAAACTTCCCTCCCATCTCCCTCCCCATCCCATCCCTCTAGGTTGATACAGAGCCCCTGTTTGAGTTCCCTGAGACATACAGCAAATTCCCATTGGTTATCTATTTTACATACAGTAATGTACACATCCATATTACTCTTTCCATACATCCCACCCTCTCTTTCCTCTCCCAACCACCATGTCCATAGTCTGTTCTCTTTATCTATGTCTCCATTGCCGCCCTGCAAACAATTTCATTAGTACCATCTTTCTAGATTCCATATATATGTGTTAGTGTATGGTATTTGTTTTTATGTTTCTGACTTTACTTCACTATGTATAATGGGCTCTAGGTTCATCCACCTCATTAGAACTAACTCAAATGCATTCCTTTTTATGGCTGAATAATATTCCGTTATATATATGCTTCTTTATCCATTTGTCTGTCAGGATACTATAAACAGGGTGAAAAGACAAGCCTCAGAACAGGAGAAAATAATAGCAAATGAAAGAACTGACAAAGGATTAATTTTCATTTCCAAAGTATACAAGTAGCTCATACAGGTCAATACCAGAAAAACAAACAACCCAATTAAAAAGTGGGAAAAAGACCTAAGCAGACATTTCTCCGAGAAGACATACAGATGGCTAACAAACACATGAAAAGCTACTCAACATCACTCATTATTGGAGAAATGCAAATCAAAACTACAATGAGATATCACCTCCCACCAGTCAGAATGGCCATCATCAAAGTCTTCAAACATATATATGTGTTAGTATGCTGTAATGTTCTTTATCTTTCTGGCTTACTTCACTCTGTATAATGGGCTCCAGTTTCTTCCATCTCATTAGAACTGATTCAAATGAATTCTTTTTAATGGCTGAGTAATATTCCATGGTGTATATGTACCACAGCTTCCTTATCCAGAACAGACTTTTGGACTCTGTGGGAGAAGATGAGGGTGGGATGTTTCGAGAGAACAGCATCGAAACATGTATATTATCTGTAGTGAAACAGATCACCAGCCCAGGTTGGATGCATGAGACAAGTGCTCGGGCCTGGTGCATTGGGAAGACCCAGAAGGATTGGGTAGAGAGGGAGGTGGGAGGGAGAATCGGGATGGGGAATACATGTAAATCCATGGCTGATTCATGTCAATGTATGACAAAAACCACTACAATATTGTAAAGTAATTAGCCTCCAACTAATAAAAATAAATGAAAAAAAAAGTCTTCAAACAATAAATTCTGGAGAGAGTGTGGAGAAAAGGGAAACTCTTGCTAATTTCTACTTCCATTCTTACACACTGATAAATAAAATAAAGATGTTTCTGATAATGTTTCTAAGTAAAGACACTGTTTAGCTCTTGTTTTCAATCTTTCTCTCATTTGTTGTTATTGTTCAGTCCCTCAGTTGTGTCAGACTCTTTGCGACCCCAAGGACTGCAGCAAGCCAGGCTTCCCTGTCCTTCACCATCTCTCAGAGCTTGCTCAAAATCATGCCCATTGAGTTGGTGATGTCATCAACCATCTCTTCCTCTGTCATCCCCTTCTCCTTCTGCTTTCAATCTTTCCCAGCAACAGGTCTTTTCTAATGAGTTGGCTCTTCATATCAGGTGTCTGAAGTATTGGAGCTTCAGCTTCGGCATCAGTCCTTCCAATGAATATTCAGGATTGATTTCCTTTAGAATTGACTGGTTTGATCTCCTTATGGTCCAAGGGACTCTCAAGAGTGTCCTCCAGCAGCACAGTTCGAAAGCATCAATTCTTCCGTTCTTGAAATTCAGTGTTACTTTGCTTGAAATTCAGTGTTCTCAATTTTTTTTCAGATTTCTAGGATTATAATCCTGATTGTCAGTTGAAGGTCTGTTGTAGTTATCGTTTTTTAGTGAACCCCTTTTGTCACAGAAAGCAAAAGAGACAATGTGTGTTGAGCTTTACCCAACTGTCTTCTTGAGCCATTCTGTGTGTGCTTGCACATGTCTGTCACTTGAGGGCTCAACTTGGGGCTTCTTTCTTCTTCCATTGCTTCTCAATATGGAGAAAGCACTATGATTCATGGCAGGGAATTTGACTTATGTTTTCTACTCTATTGAAGTAAGAAGACCCATCAGTATTGCAGAGTGTGATGCTTAAGTTTGTGTCAACTTGGCTCAGCCAAATATATTTAAATCAAATGGATTTGGTCAAGCATTGTTTCGGATAGTTTTGTAAGGACTTTTTTAGATGAGATTTAAATCAGTGGAGATTGAGTAAAGAAGATTGCCCTCCGTAATGTGGATGGGTCTCATCCAATCAGTTGAAGGCTTTAATAAAACAAAGACCGACTACTTCCAAGCAAGAGGAAATTCTGGCAGCAGATGGTCTTTGAACTTGAACTGAAATATCAACTCTTATTTCACTTTGGCAGTCTTTGGACTTGAACTGCAACTCTGACCCTTCCCTGAGTCTCCAGTCTGTTGACCTTCCCTGCTGATCTTAGATTTACCAGCCTCCATAATCACATGAACCATTCTTCAAAGTAAATCTCATACACATCCTATCAGTTTTGTTTGGAGAAATTATTTCTCTACCAATTGTTTGGGGAATTATTTCCCTACCAAGAAAACTTTTACTAAAGGGGATAGGAGACAGGAAGAATGCAACATGTATTCTCTGTCTATTTCCTTTGGCTCTTTGGCTGGATGATTAGAAAGCATAGGTGTTTAATAGAGGCTCGCTGGAAACATTGGAAAGAATGAGCAGTCTGCTTAGCTCTTTCTAAAGACGTAACATTAAACAACTTAGCTTTCTGAAATTTATCTATTTATATGCTTATTTGTAAGATTTATTCATATTCATTATGCATTTAACTGTATAAAATTTCAAACTACAAAAACCAAAATCTGCATCAGTAGAAGTGCTGCTAAATAAAAAGTGATATTTCATAGCGTGAAAAAAATATGCAGCATTAAAGTTAAACTGTAATGCTGTCATGGAAAGAGCTATAAGACACTGAGGAACTTACTTGGTCATATGATTGTTCTATCTTTTTGCAGAAACTCCATACTGTTTTCCACAGTGGCTGTACCAATTTACATTTTTATGAACAGTGCACAAGGGTTCCCATTTCTACACATTCTTGCCAACACTTGTCTCTTGTCTTTTTGATAATGGCCATTCTAACAGCTATGAGACAGCATTTCATGGTGCTTTTGAAATTTTCCTCTGATAATTAGTGATGTAGAATGTCTTTTCATGTGTCTGTTGGCCATCTGTATATCTTCTTTAGAAAAATGTCTATTTAGCTCCTCTGCTCATGTTTTAATTAAAGTGTCTGTTTCTGTATCTGCAGAATTTTTTAACAGAAAACATGTGGTTATTGATAAAAGTCAATTAATTAAACACATTTTAATCTTACTTAGATTTGTCTTAGTCCTTACTCGGGTATTTGCTTTTTCTCATATGTGGTCACACATCATATGATTCTATGTGTATGAAATATCCAGAATAGGCAAAGCAGTGGACACAGAACAGATGGCGATTTGACAGGGGCTGGATATCCTGGTGGAGAATGGGAAGTAACTTCTTAATGGGTATGAGGTTTCTTCTTGAGGTGATTAAAACCTTTTGGAAATAGAGACAGTGGTTGTATAACATTGTGAATATACTTCATACCACTAAATTGTTCGGTTTAAAAGAGCTAATTTTACATTACAGTAACTCCCCTGCAAACGAACTATTAAGTTGTGAACTTTCAAAGATGTCAACACGCACTGAAGACCTGATAGAACTAGAGGCCCGGAGTAAGGATGAAGAGAGACAACAAGAAGTAACTTAAGAAATGAAGAGATTCATGACCCAGAAAATGGCAAGAGGTTTTTTCTTTATTTGAGGAGACACTGTTAGATTTTAATAATATGGACCCAAATGTAGAATGGGACATGAAGGTTGTAGCAGCCATTCAGAATGAAATCAAGCACTACCAGATCATCTATGATAAGAAAAGAAGGATTATTACCCAGACACCACTGAACTGTGTGTTTTCTGTTTGTTTGTTTGTTTTAAGAGGGAAGAGAGAATTGTATCCAGCAAGGAACCAGAACTTGTGCCATGAATGTCAGATGATAGTGAAGCTGCAGTTTGCCCTCCAGCTCCTATTGCTGATGATCCTTCAGCTTTACCATCCCCCACCTCCTCTCCCCCCTCCAGTCAGTAACTCTTCCTGCCTGTTTTCGCTCGATGCCAGCCCCTCTATACACAGGTGTAGTCCTGGCTACAGGGTGGGTCTTAGCTTTTGATCTCCCTTTCACTGCTGTAAACATTCTGCCATCTTTGAAGGTTTAGAAGTATTTGCTTTTCTGCGGTCTTACCCGTGTTTTTGGTTTCTCTTTTCATCTAGGTCCTTTATCTGTCTTTTCTGGATGTCTGTTTTATCTTCTAAGTCACAAATTCTCTGATGGGCCTGCTGTAAGAGCTCCATCCTCTCCTGGAGAATCTGACAATCGTACTCTCTGCTCTTCCTCAGCATCTGCCACCGTAACTTTTCCACTGCTGTCCTCAGCTCCTCCTGCTGCTTTTCACTTAATAATTCACCAAATTTAATAACAGTTTCTTGCTGCAGAGCATTGTACAAAGTTGCTTCTAGTTCCTGGATTCTCATATATGCTTGGTCGAGGGCTTGTTTCCTGTAGTCTAGCTCTTCCTCCAGATAGCCTTTGATTTTGCAGAATTGTTCCATGTCACTTTCCAATTCCTTCATTTTCTGGTGCAGGGAAGCCTCTGCTCCTTCAATTTGCTGGATCCACTTTTCTGCCAGGGACAGCACAGTGCTGGCCTGAATTATAGCCACTTGCTCTTCATTTCTTAAATTCCCATTATCACCTAAGATATCAAGCTGCTTTATGAGATCAGGTATATTCACATCCTTGACACCTTCTTTCATACAGTAGATCTGGAGAGCACTCACACCATCTGAGAATGGATGAATTTGCAGATTAAACGGAGGGGATCATCTCTCTCTTTCTTTTAGTTCTAGGTTTGGAAACTCCAGCAGCTCATTATGGTCTCTGGCATCCTGTAGGTCCTGTTGGAGCCGGTGATTTTCTGCCTCTTGTTTTTCTATCTTTTCTAAAAGGTCCTGGTTTCTCTTAATGAAAAGTTGTTTATCTTCTACCCAGTGTGAATCCTGCCCTTTCTGAGCCAGAGTTGCTTCCAGATCTTTTATTTTGGCTTTATACCTTAGCACCTGGCCTGGAGTTGTTCTTGAGCCTTGGCTTCTCTTTCAGCATCAATGATGCCTCCAGTCTGCTCCTGCAGGAGGGCATATGCTCTTTGGAGAGCCTGGTATTCTTTTGTTAATTGTTGGAATCTTAAGTTCTGATTCTTCAGCTGCCAAACTCTCATCCAAGTCATGTTGCTCAGCGCCTCGTCCACCTGCTTCTCGGCAGTTTTCAGGTCCGCAATCTCCTGTAAGAGCTTAAGGCGCTCGGCATTGAACAGTTTCACGGGCCTCGATGGTGAGCGCTGTCCTTACTTTGTCGCTGCTGCCGTCCCGGAGCGCGCACAGCGCCGACTTGAGCCTCTGGGTCTCGCCGTCCCGCACCTTCACTGTCCGGGCCATCTCCTGCTCGGGCTGCTTGATGAGGTTCTCCCGCACGGCCTGCAGCTCCTTCATCTGCTCCTCGTGGAGCTTGGCTTTGAGCTCCGTCACCAGGACCGTGTGCTTGCGCCGCTCCAGCTCGCGGATCCTCTTGGCTTCTCGAGTCGTCTCTCGTTCGAGTTTAGATACCCTGGACTTCTACCTTGGAGCTCTATCTGGATGTCTGTGCGCTTCGTCCTGAGGTCTTCGTTGGCAGCTTGAAGGGTGACAATGAGCGCCTCGGGCTTCCCGCCCTATTTCGCTGTTTCTTGGACATTATTACTTTCTGAATGGAGTCTGTTGGTGTTGAATTCCTCTCAAGCAGGGGCTGCCATGTTCCTGCGGCTCCTCCTGGGTGCAACAGGTCAGCAGCTACTGCGTGTTGCCCCTCGGGAGGGTCTCCTCAGCCACTGCCCTGGAAGCCCATGCTGAGAGCCGGAGAAGCTGTTGAAAGGAAGGAGAGATGCAAACTGAATCCATTTTCCTTGTGATGGAGTCGGATGCAGCCTCCGAACCCAACATCAGCAGCGGCTGCCGGGATTTCTTCCCCTCCTTCTCTGGTTGGCGACGGTGCTAATAGGAACCACCCTTTCAGCCCTCGCTGGAGTATCAGCAGTCGAAGCGGCAGAAGCAGCAGCATCACCACTTGGCCTCCTCCCTCTCGGAGGATGGGGTGAGCTCTGCAAGGAGATTTCATAGACTTAATTGCTGGACCAGACTCCAGCTGTGAGACCTTGACTTCACATTTTTAAAATAACTAAATGGAACTTTTAGAAATGAACAATCTATTAACTTTTTAATAAATCAAATAAATAGCTGATTAAACTGAAGGGGTAATTAAAGTACTGTAAATCAAAGCTGAGGATAATAAAGAGATTTAAAAAACGTCAGACACTTGAAAGACTTGGAAGATAGAATGAGAAGATGCCAGAAAACATTTAATAAGAATTACTAAGAAATAAGTGAAATAAAAGGAGAGGCAATGTTTGAGGTTGTTGTTGTTTAGCTGTTAAGTCATGTTCAACTCTTTTAAGACCGCATGGACTGTGGGCTACAGATCCTCTGTCCATGGGATTTCCCAGGCAAGCATACTAGAGTAGGTTGTAATTTCCTTCTCCAGGAGATCTTCCTGACCCAGGGATCCAGTTTGCCTCTCCTGCATTGGTAGGCAGATTCTTTACTGTTGAGCTACCAGGGAAGCCCAGTAGTTGAGGTGTCAATGGCAAATAATTTTCCAGAATTCTCATTATTGGCTAATGAAAATATAAATTGCTACAACTTCTTTTAAGAAAAATTTGTCGATATCTAATAAAGTTTAAAAATGTGCATATTCTATAAACTTGTAGTTTTCTACTGGAAAGAAATTCTCAGAATAAGCACCTGTGCAGTAATGTACTTTGCAGCTTTGTTTGTGACAGAGCAATGATAGAACCTCATTGGCTGAGTCTTCCACAGGGGAAATCTCCTGATATACTCTGCTCTCACACATTAGGAAATCTGCATTTCATCATGGGGGACAGAGTGCAACTCAAAAATTAAACATTATGCTAATTAATATAACTGAGAGAAAAACCTCATTAATAGAGTTAAGAATAAAGTATATGAATAATACATAAGTCCATCAAAGAATTTATTAATTTTATAAAGACCTGCTGAAACGTGCTCAGAATAAAGCTATTAATAATAAGTACTATTCAGAAGTGTGTACCATTCTGATCCTGGTTCAAAATGAGTTACATAGTTACATTATGCACAATTCTGATGGGTTTGATTATTTGAGTAGTTCACAAACTATAAATGGTAGACTAGAAGTAAGGGATGAACATATTCCTAGGGTGGAATATAAGACTACACAGCAGGAATGACAGCTGGGGAAAAAAGAGAACAATGTAAAGTCGAGGTATCTAACAAAAAGCTTTGCTGGGGTCCGGCCCCAGCAGGATCCAGGGGAACCCTCAGGATGAACGGCGTCAGCGAATGAGAGAGAGAGAGAGAAAGAAAAAGAGAGAGAGAGAAACCAGACCAGGAAGGTGCGGCAGAGTCTGGCAGTTGCTTTATTTTTCACTGTAGCCTTTATACCCTAAGTTGGTACATTTCTAAGGGGGAGATAAGCACACAGACTTAGTTTAACATTACATCAGCTTGTCCTTCACTAAACCAGGTGTGCTCTGTATATTTTTTGTTTATGAGAGTCTTTTCCCATAGATTTTTTTGTACATTATCTTCTGGCCTTGAGGTTAGCAGAAAACAGAAGAGTGGCAGTCTCATGGTACACCAAGTTGTAACATAATAGAAATACAATCCTGTTAACATAAAAGACAGTCTTTTTGCAGAAATTCTCAGCTAAATTTATCTAAAAAGTTTAACACACAAAGACTCTGTGGCTCTGGAGAGGCAGCCCCTGTTTAGCACTCCTGGTTAAAATTAACAATTATCTTATTATTTTTACACTAGGGCTAAACTCTTATTTTACTAGATCTTTAACTATATTAACAATAGTTTCCACTGCACAACCTCAGCACATTAACATCAATCAAACGTTGATCTAATAACCACTTTTAAAACAATATTTTTTGTATTCTCTAATAGGGCTTCCTCACCCCCAAAAGGGCTCTGTGCCTATTAGGGCCTTTTTAATGGTTAATCTCTATGTATAATATCTTTTGGCTTTCAGGCCTGTTGACAATTTATGGCTTGCACCTGGTGCAACTTCAAGCAACTTCAGTAGCCGACCCTGTCTTTTTTGTGGTTAATCTATTTTCTTTCTATTAGGTGTCATCTCCATGGGAACTAGATAGGATTACATTTTTTACAGAACAGAAATGCAAAGGATTGCAAAAACAGCAGATATGGCACAAAACAGGCTCTTAGTCCAAAAGTTAATTACCTGCAAGAAGTCGCCAGCTAATCTCTATCTAAACTATTTTCTATTAGGCGTATATGTGGCTATAATATTTGTGGGGCTTTTCTCACCCCATAGAGGGACCTATGCTTAATAGTTTCTTTTGTTAGCGTACTGTGCTTAGGATGTTTAGAACAATCATGAGCATTTTGTGCAATGAGAGCACATATTTATCAAACAAGCCAGAATGCCAGCAAAAGGGTTTGAATTGGAACAGTTCCTTCATCCCTGGCCTCTTCATAGGGTACCAGCGTCCAGGAGATTTATTAATTAGTGTTTAAGTTGGTCTTTATTCAGTGAAAGAGGAGCAGGAGAGCTCTCAGCAGGCAACACAAGAATCTGCAGCAGGGCAAATAAGAACAACAGCAGGAAAGGTGGGAGGATATAGGGTGGGTTAGAGGCCGAGGCCAACCTGGAGGGTCCCTTATCCTAGACGGCCTTGCCTGTCAGGTATTTTCCTCGTGACCTCATCATGGATGGGGTCCCGGACGGCCTTGCCTGCCCGGTATTTTCTTCATGACCTCGTCACGGGCGGGAGCCCCCCGTAACGGCTCCCGACAAAGCTTGTTATTTTGAATCCCTTCCTTTGGAGGTGTATCGTATTCAGTTCAGTTCAGTCCCTCAGTCATGTCCAACTCTTTGTGACCCCATGAATCGCAGCACACCAGGCCTCCCTGTCCATCACCAACTGCCAGAGTCTACCTAAACCCATGTCCACTGAGTTGGTGATGCCATCTAACCATCTCATCCAATGTTGTCCCCTTCTCCTCCTGCCCTCAATCTTTCCCAGCATCAGGGTCTTTTCAAATGAGTCAGCTCTTTGAATTAGGTGGCTAAAGTATTGGAGTTTCAGCTTCAACATCAGTCCTTCCAATGAACACCCAGAACTGACCTCCTTTAGGATGGACTGGTTGGATCCCCTTGCTGTCCAAGGGATTCTCAAGAGTCTTCTCCAACACCACAGTTCAAAAGCATCAGTTCTTCGGCACTCAGCTTTCTTTATTGTCCAACTCTCAAATCCATACATGACTACTGGAAAAACCATAGCCTTGACTAGACGGACCTTTGTTGGCAAAGTAATGTCTCTGCTTTTCAATATGCTATCTAGGTTGGTTATAACTTTCCTTCCAAGAAGTAAGCCTCTTTTAATTTCATGGCTGCAATCACCATCAGCAGTGAATTTGGAGCCCAGAAAAATGGCCACTGTTTCCACTGTTTCCCCATCTGTTTGCCACGAAGTGATGGGACTGGATGCCATGATCTTAGTTTTCTGAATGCTGAGCTTTAAGCCAACTTTGTCACTCTCCTCTTTCACTTTCATCAAGAAGCTCTTTTGTTCTTCTCCACTTTCTGCCATAAGAGTGGTGTCATCTGTATGTCTGAGGTGACTGATATTTCTCCTGGCAATCTTGATTCCAGCTTGTGCTTCAACCAGCCCAGTGTTTCTCAAGATGCACTCTGCATAGAAGTTAAATAAGCAGGGTGACATTATACAGCCTTGACATACTCCTTTTCCTATTTGGAACCAGTCTGTTGTTCCATGTCCAGTTCTAACTGTTGCTTCCTGACCTGCATACAGGTTTCTCAAGAGGCAGGTCAGGTGGTCTGGTATTCCCATCTCTTTCAGAATTTTCCACAGTTTATTGTGACCCACACAGTCGAAGGCTTTGGCATAGTCAATAAAGCAGAAATAGATGTTTTTCTGGAACTCTCTTGCTTTTTCAATGATCCAGTGGATGTTGGCAATTTGATCTCTGGTTCCTCTGCCTTTTCTAAAACCAGCTTGAGCATCTGGAAGTTCCCAGTTCACATATTGCTAAAGCCTGGCTTGGAGAATTTTGAGCATTACTTTACTCACGTGTGAGATGAGTGCAATTGTGCGGTAGTTTGAGCATTCTTTGGCATTGCCTTTCTTAGGGATTGGAATGAAAACGGACCTTTTCCAGTCCTGTGGCCACTGCTGAGTTTTCCAAATTTGCTGGCATATTGAGTGCAGCACTTTCACACCGTCATCTTTCAGGATTTGAAATAGCTCAACTGGAATTCCATCACCTCCACTAGCTTTGTTCGTAGTGATGGTTCCTAAGGCCCACTTGACTTCACATTCCAGGATGTCTGACTCTAGGTGAGTGTGAGTGATCACACCATTATCTGGTGTGATTATCTGGGCCATGAAGATCTTTTTTGTACAGTTCTTCTGTGTATTCTTGCCACCTCTTCTTAATATCTTCTGCTTCTGTTAGGTCCATACCATTTCTGTCCTCTATTGACCCCTTCTTTGCATGAAATATTCCCTTGGTATCTCTAATTTTCTTGAAGAGATCTCTAGTCTTTTCCACTCTATTGTTTGGATTGTTCTATTTCTTTGCATTGATCACTGAGGAAGGCTTTCTTATCTCTCCTGGCTATTCTTTGGAACTCTGCATTCAAATGGGTATATCTTTCCTTTTCTCCTTTGCTTTTTGCTTCTCTTCTTTTCACAGCTTTGTATGGCCTCCTCAGACAGCCATTTTGCTTTTTTGCATTTCTTTTTCTTGGGTATGGTCTTGATTCCTGCCTCCTATACAATGTCATGAACCTCCGTCCATAGTTCATCAGGCACTCTCTCTAACCACAATTTCTCTGTACTGATTACAATTTTCAACTATCTTGGTACTCCTTTTTACAAAATACATCTAAAGAGTTGTCTATAATCCCCTATTCACTTACTCCTCCTAGTCTCTTCCTTGAACCCACATGAATGTCTGGTTTTGTTTGTTTGTGTATGATGTTCTTCTTTTTCTCTACCACTTCACCAAAACTGCTCCTGTCAGGGTCACGGGTGACCTCCCCTACCTTCTGACCCACTCTCTGGCCAGATGTACCCCTTGGCAGGATGGAATCAACCTCATACTTTAGAGGAGGCATGATCAGATCCTGAGCTCTGATAAGAAAATGCTGCAGCTGGTGAAGTCCTCAGAGTGCCTTGCAAACGTGTGAGAACCTTGTGCTCTGCCCTGAACTACAGAGCAGCCCCACCCTTCCCCACCACCACCGATACCCCTGCTGAGGTTGACCTGTTATATTTTCTGGGTTGTATTTTCAGAAAGTTCCGTGAAATCTCCTTTCATCACGGAAATAAGGCCGACGTGATAAAGACATCGGCCTTTCTACAGGAAGCACTGCAAACCTACTCTACCTCCAAGAAGTAAAGACTTGTTGACATTCCTGTATGCACAGCACCATTAAATTCTTCAAGCTGCATGGTTGATCTGTGTGGTTGATCTTCTGCCAGTTGTAAACCTCACTATCTGTCTCTAAGCCAAATACTCCAATTGGAATTTTGGAAGTGGAAATATCTCCATGGGTTGGCTTGGCTCTGTCTCAGCCCCGAAGGGACAGATGAGACACATTTTAAAAAAGCACACACACCACCAAAGAAGTACTTTTTCTCATGTGTACAAAAGGGAACTCATGGCTAGCAGGGATCTTGTCTCGGCCTCTCAGTGTTCACAGAGATTGGCCTTGGAGATAAATTTGTTCCAGGCATATTTGGCAAGACAACTTCAAACCATGGGCCTCCTGGGGCTTACTTGAGGCAGGCACATCGACAACAGCACCTCAAAATGCCAGAGGGAGGGTTTCAATTAAGACAGGGAGGGCTCCTCAGAAGGTAAGTGGCTTTGCCAAGAGCACCAGCATGTGTGTGTGTGTGTGTGTGTGTGTGTGTGTGTGTAGGAGGTGGTAGTGATACATCTTATAGTTAGTTGTTTGGGATAATAGCATAGGAACAAGGTTTCCTGGTGGGAATTCTTGACTCTTTGCTTATTGCTTCTGTGACCCTGGGCAAGCTACTCAACTTCCATGTAGTCCAATTTTTTGTGTGTGCTCAGCCGCTAAGTTTTGTCTGACTCTTTAGCAACCCCACGGACTATAGCCCATCTGGTCCTCTGTTTACAGGATTTCCCAGGAAAGAATAGTGGAGAGGGTTGTCATTTCCTTCTCCAGGGGGTCTTCCTGACCCAGAGATAGAACCCTTGTCTCCTGCATTGGCAGGCAGAGTCTTTACCACTGTGCCACCTAGGATGCCCCACTCCAATTTTACCTGTTGTGAAATGAGCAAAAAAAAAAAAAAATGTACCTATCCATCTACAGGCAGTTCTGTTTTATTCTGATGCTTATCCAAAGGGCCTGCAACCAGCTAGAGGCCAGAATTGAAGAAGTAACACCTTTGAGCCCCATGGAAGAACACAGAACCAGACACTTCAAAGTCCCCAAACTCCCCTCCAAACAACAGACTTTTGGGGACAGGCTTCTAATGTGCTTACTTGGACAATATTCAGATCTTTTCAGTGTGTTGATCAAGATTTACAGAACTCTTTTCAGTTAAGAAACAACTTCATGAAACTGCTGACCAGAAGTCCAGTGGAATAATTAATACCTTGGTTCGACCCCTTGGAAGATTCCCTGGAGAAGGGAATGGCAATCCACTTCAGTATTCTTGCCTGGAAAATCCCATTAACAGAGGAGCCTGGCACGCTACAGTCCATCGGATCACAAAGAGTCAGACATGACTGATTGACTGACATTTCATTTTCATTTAAGGCTAAGTGAACTGATGAGGGATATTTTACTGTGGTTGTTTGGAATACTGTTGATAGTTTTTAATGCTTGATTTTTCTGTATCTATAAAGAAGACCCCCCCCCCAATTTCCTGTGAGTTTTAACAATCTAATAGATTCTTTTTAAATTCCATATATATGTGTTAGTATACTGTACTGGTGTTTATCTTTCTGGCTTACTTCACTCTGTATAATGGGCTCCAGTTTCATCCATCTCATTAGAACTGATTCAAATGTATTATTTTTAATGGCTGAGTAATATTCCATTGTGTATATGTACCATAGTTTTCTTATCCATTCGTCTGCTGATGGGTAACATTTTAAAGTGATTTTCCAATTTTTACTGTCTGCCCTTGTCCACACCAACCTCAGAAATGTTTTGTCTTTACTTCTCATGGAAATACAGTCATCACAAAGTTTCAAAGAAAAGAAAACCCAGGAGCAATACCACATTCTTAGAGAATTCATCTTTTTTTTTAAAAATTCGTCTTTGAGAAGAACAAAGCAAGAAGCATCATCACCATCCTCTGAAATAGTACTCATGAATGAAGAGCCATGTGAATTCTCTTTCAGTCTGTAGAAGCTGTGGATGACTTGGAAACAAATTATCCTGAAAAGATACCCAACCCAGATGTCTGCCTTGGCTATGGGATAACAAATCATGAAAGGTGACCAGTGTCCACAATGACAAGTGCTGCTTCTGTTTCTGATTGCCCAGAAATGACTGAAACAGTTTTAGCACTGCATGCTGAATTCAGCATTTTTAAGAGGTTTTAAGAGGTAGCTAAAAATAGCTAAGTGCAAAGCCTAAAATGAGGCTGACCAGTGTCCACAACGACAAGTGCTGCTTCTGTTTCTGATTGTCCAGAAATGACTAATACAATTTTAGCATTGCATGCTGAAATCAGCATTTTTAAGAGGTTTTAAGAGGTAGCTAAAAACAGCTAAGTGCAAAGCCTAAAATGAAGCTGAAAACATTCTCTGAAGCCACAAGGTATTTCCTTTGTATCTTTGTAAGATATATGTCAAAATGATCTGACTCAGCCCTTGGCAATTACACTGGAGAGTCCTCACAAAACTCCATGGGAAAAAACCCAAGAAACTAGAAATATAGATCAAGAAATCCCACATGTTATGATACGACAAGATGGCAGTTGGCTGTGTAAGAAAATAGAAGTTGTTGAAACCAAACCAAGAAAATGATAAAATGAATTGTTTCTTTTCAATTAACACAGAAGATAAAATGACAAATGGGGTGAGTATAACAGAAACCAGTGTAGGGATGTTGGCAAAAATAACCATGTGGTCATGAGGTTGACAGACTACCAAGCTATCAGGCATGTAAAACTATGTTTCAGTTGTTACAAGGAAAACATCTTAGAAGCTTCATTAGTACTGGATTAAAAAATGAAATCAACTCCAAGTAGAAAGGACATAAGGCAAGATGCACTGTATAATAACAATTTTTTGACTCCTTTGAATTGAATTGATAAAAAATATCAGCTGCTTCTTATATGAAAAAGCATTCATTTTATAGACAAGACTACAAATCCAAGTAAGATGTTCAAATGAAATTATAAGAGAGTATACATCCAGATTCAGAATGGCTACTCATTTAAACAGATATCTCACCTTGCCATGGGGTCTCAGGAGCACAGTGCCATGAGCATGACTAATGGCAAAGTGGCTAATTTCCGAAATAGACTTCCAGGTCACTTAGAGATGCTGGTTCAAAAATACATTTGTGCCAAATTTGGAAGATGCAAAAAACAATGTTTAAACAATATTTTGGAACTAATACTTTAGATCAAAGTTTTCAAATTACCAGGACAAATCAAGTTTGTTTTTTTCTTTTTCTTGTGGAAGCAGAAAAGACAATGTGACATCCATAGCTGCTTGAGGTGTCATTACTCCTCCTAACCCTACTCAAAATGAACAATAAAATACAGTAGTGGGAAAGAATATGTTGTTTTCCCCAGGGCAAACTCCTATCTCATTAATACATGGAACAACTAATTTTCCGCCCCATTCTCATATTAAAAAAAAAAAAAAAACAGGAAAAAGCAAAACTAATGATGACGTCAGTTGGAAACCTGTAGACATCTATATTCCTCCAATAACTTTAAAAATTGTTCTTCCATGGACATTCTTTTTTTCCCCCCCAATTATTTTTATTAGTTGGAGGCTAATTACTTTACAATATTGTAGCGGTTTTTGTCATACATTGACATGAATCAGCCATGGATTTACATGTGTTCCCCATCCTGAACCCCCCTCCCACCTCCCTCCCCATCCTATCCCTCTCGGTCATCCCAGTGCACCAGCCCCGAGCACTTGTCTCACGCATCCAACCTGGATTGGCAATCTGTTTCACACTTGATAATATACATGCTTTGATGCTGTTCTCTCAGATCATCCTACCTTCACCTTCTCCCATAGAGTCCAAAAGTCTGTTCTATACACCTCTGTCTCTTTTTCTGTCTTGCATATAGAGTTATCGTTACCATCTTTCTAAATTCCATATATATGCATTAGTATACTGTATTGGTGTTTATCTTTCTGGCTTATTTCACTCTGTATAATGGGCTCCAGTTTTATCCATCTCATTAGAACTGATTCAAATGTATTCTTTTTAATGGCTGAGTAATATTCCATTGTGTATAGGTACCACAGCTTTCTTATCCATTCGTCTGCTGATGGGCATCTAGGTTGCTTCCATGTTTCCATGGACATTCTTGAGTTTCTTTGCTTTCAATTTTTACCCTTACTGTAGTGTAAAGGTCACAGTCTTTCTGTGACAAATTTCTTTTACATTTCAAAAATCTGACCTAATACATATTCAAATGTATGTTTTTTTTTCCTTATTACAGTTCATTCTAAAGAAACCCATCCTGTCAAATCAAAAGAAGTTACTTTCCTTTAAATAAGATATATGAATTAATGATTAAGACACATGCCTTCTAAAGTACAAGAGAACTGCTAAATATTTCACAAGCCCACATCACGCTATGGAGACTATTGACAAAATTCCATGAACTTGATCTATCTCTTTATTGAAGTCTTCTTATATATTTTTATTGCTGTTGTTGTTAAGTTGCTCAGTAACGTCTGACTCTTTGTGACCCCACAGACTACAGCCCTCCAGGTTCTTCTATCCATGGGATTTCCCAGGCAAGGCTACCAAAGTGGTTTCTACTTCCTTCTCTGGGGATCTTCTTGACCCAAGCATAGAACCTGCAACTTCTGCATTGGCAGGCAGATTCTTTACTACTGAGCTACGAGGGGAGCCCCGTCTTTTATTATCATTTTGTAATCATTAGGACTCACATGTTATAGACATACTGTTAGATTTTTACTTACTTCATTTTCTTTTGAAAAATCATAAATAGTATTCCTGCCAGGAATCCTGCACCAGCCTCTACACCAGCTTCATCTACTAGGGGTCAAACATTAGAAGCAAGAAAAATACAGTCTCACAGCCTGTGAAACTGAGTCCTCAAACACAGGTCAAATATGGAATTTTTCATGAAAAAAAATTATGCTACTCTAACATTCAATATTTAAGGGAAAAAAATAAATGCACAGGAAAGGAGGATAGTCCAGTGAGAAAGTAAGAAAAGATAGAAAATTTATTTGGTGGTCAATCAGTCTTTTCTAGGGAAAAAGGATTCTTGACAAAAGACTTACCTTATCCCAGTCTCATTGGAAAGTGTCTCTGTACATACTGGCTGAGAGACTTTTAGTAAGCTAGATGTCCTGTACACAGCCTTTTATATCTTCCAATCAGATAGATTCTTGATGTGGGTATCCAGTTCACCTGGAGCTAGCTTTCTCTAATTGTGAGAAGGACAAAAGCTGCCTTTGAAATGTATGAAATACTGCCCCCAGCTGACAGGAATAGCCAGACCTTGACATTGTTAGGAGATGGCTTGGCAGTCACAGTCAGGCCTGGATATTTTCCTGTTGGAGAGGTGGGAACATCACAGGACACCAACCTCATCAAAGGTGCTCTGTTACCATAAGAAAGTGAAAGAAAATCTCCAAAACAGTGGCAAAAAAGCCAAGGCCATCTTATAATTTTCTAATTGGACACAACATCATCTGATTTTTAATCTCTAAGTTTCATCATTCTACAGTGGGGGGTGCACATAGTTATCTTAAGAATTAATGCTTTTGAACTGTGGTATTGGAGAAGACTCTTGACTGCAAGGAGATCAAACCAGTCAATCCTGAAGGAAATTGATCCTGAATATTCTTTGGAAGGACTGATGCTGAAACTGAAGCTCCAATACTTTGGCCACCTGGGGCAAAGAGCCAACTCATTAGAAAAGGCCCTGGTGTTAGGAAAGCTTGAAGGCAGGAGGAAAAAGGGATGCCAGATGATGAGATGGTTGGATGGCATCACTGACTCAATGGACATGAGTTTGAGCAAGCTCCAGGAGATGGTGAAGGACAGGGAAGCCTGGCATGTTGCAGTCCACGGGGTCACAAAGAGTTGGACATGACTGAGTGTATGAACAGAAACAATAATTTTATTGATTGCATCATATTCTATCAATTGAATTTCCCATAGTTTACTTCATCATTCTCTTATTGTTGGATAAAGAGAATGTCCATGTATTTATTTTTATAATTATTGAGACAATAAATGTACCTTTGCAAATTGCTTTTATATTTATGATTTCTTAAAGTTATAGATTCCTGGGCTTCCTCGGTGGTCAAGTGGTTAAGAATCTGTCTGGCAATGCAGGGGACACTGGTTTGATCCCTGGTACAGGGTGATCCCATTTGCTGTGGGGCAAATAAGCCCGTGTGCCACAATTACTGAGCCAGCTCTGTAGAGCCCTTGAGCTGCAACAACCAAGCTCATGTGTCACAACTAAAGAAAGTCTGGGTGCAGTAACAAAGGCCCACCACAGTCAATAAACAAATAAATCTTAAAAAAGATACACATTCCTAAGAGTATAACTTCTTGGCCAGATTATTTAAACATTTAAAATCCTAAGTAACTAATAGTCAGTTATTACTTAAACAATATGTAATGATTTGTTATCATTTTAGTTATTGCCAAATTATTTTTAAGACAACTTACATGACCACAAACTATTTCAGAACACTTAAAGGGTACAATTTAGCATCATTTTTATGTTAGTTTGATAGAACACTGGAGATGTAACTTCACTGAGACTATGATTTTATTGTCTTTGATTAATAAAATTGAGTTATATCTCATCAATTAAATTACTATTTGTATTTCCCATTTTATTCTTTTTTTTTTCTACTTTTTCCCCATAAATCTGTTGGGATGCTAATGCTTCTCTTTTCAATTTGTATCTGTTATTTAGAAACTTTGTTTTGAGGTTCCAGAAGCAGAAGAGTAATGTGCAAGTACAGAGCATTTAACATTAAAGAAAAATCTTCTTTAGCTCAGAAAAACTTTCTCTTTAAACATAAATCTTTGGGAGGGAGATCATGGAGGAGTTATAAACAAAAAGAGCAATTGTCTGAGCATCCAGGTTGGCCAAAGTGAATGTTAACACATTTATAACACTGATATCACAGAAAATGAAGTGAAAGTGAAAGTTGCTTAGTCATTCAGGACACTTTGCAACCCCATGGAATTCTGCAGGTCGGAGTACTGGCATGGGTAGCCTTTCCCTTCTCCAGGGGATCTTCCCAAACCAGGGATTGAACCCAGGTCTCCCACGTTGCAGGCAGCTTCTTTACCAGCTGAGCCACAAGGGAAGCCCAAGAATACTGGAGTGGGTAGCCTATCCCTTCTCTGGAGGATCTTCCTGATTCAGGAATCAAACCAGGGTCTCCTGCATTGCCGGTGGATTCTTTACCAACTGAGCTATCAGGGAATCTCCTAGTCCCTTCATATCCTGCCTGAGTTCTTTATATAATTGATGTACTGGGGCTTCCCTGGTAGCTCAGCAGTAAAGAATCTGCCTGTAGGAAACAAGGGTTCAATCCCTGATCCAGGAAGATTCCACATGCCATGGTGCAACTAAGCCCATGTGCCACAACTTTTGAGCACTGTGCTCTAGAGCCTGGGAACCGCAGCTACTGAAGCCATCCTGTCCTAGAGCCCATGCTCCACAAGAGAAGCCACAGCAGTGAGAAGCCTGTGCACTGCAATGAGAGAGTAGCCCCTGTAGCAATGAAGACCTAGCACAGCCAAAAATAGATAAAGTTTAAAAAAAATTGAAGTATTAATTCTTTGTCAATAGTCCTGAAAATACTTGATACTTATTGTTCCATTTTAAAATTTATTTATTTTCATCTATATAGTTCAATATACTGAGGTTCCTTTTAAATTTATACCCATGTATAGATTTCATTCATTCAGAAATGACTTTGGTGTTTAGTAAAAAATAAAATATTTTAATTCCCCAAATTTTCACCCATTTGATTCAAGACACTGAGCAATGTCTTTCAGTTCAGTTCAGTTCAGTTGCTCAGTCGTGTCCAGCTCTTTGCGATCCCATGAATCGCAGCACGCCAGGCCTCCCTGTCCATCACCAACTCCTGGAGTTTACTCAAACTCATGCCCTTTGAGTTGGTGATGCCATCCAGCCATCTCATCCTCTGTTGTCCCCTTCTCCTCCTGCTCCCAATCCCTCCCAGCATCAGGGTCTTTTCCAATGAGTCAACTCTTCGCATGAGGTGGCCAAAGCATTGGAGCTTCAACATCAGTCCTTCCAATGAACACACGGGACTGATCTCCTTTAGAATGGACTGGCTGGATATCCTTGCACTCCAAGGGACTCTCAAGAGTCTTCTCCAACACCACAGTTCAAAAACATCAATTCTTCGGAGTTCAGCTTTCTTGACCGTCCAACTCTCACATCCATACATGACCACTGCAAAAACCATAGCCTTGACTAGATGGACCTTTGTTGGCAAAGTAATGTCTCTGCTTTTTAATATGTTATCTAGGTTGGTCATAACTTTCCTTACAAACAATAAGCGTCTTTTAACTTCATGGCTGCAATCACCATCTGCAGTGATTTTGGAGCAATGTCTTTATTCTCCATTAATTTATTTCACCATTTTTAAAAGAAACTTAATAATAATATAAAATAATACATTTATAGATTATTTCTTTTGTTTCATTTTTCTCTCTCATGTCAGATTCACATAGAAAACTTGTTTAAATATTGAAACATGTTTAGTATCTGAGGAGAGTATTCACTTGCTATTCCTTTCAACATTATCTTTGAAATTTTTGATGTCTGTTCTTTTTATCTCAAGTATTCCAAACACTCAAAATTTTCAAATTTGGGGTTAGATGAGATACATACTTTTCAGAGTAACATATGTCTTCTCTTTGTTTTTATAATGTTATTTGTCATCTGCACAGAAAAGTGTGTTCACAAAATGCGTATTTTTTTTTCTGTTTTCTCATCATTGAATTGAGTTGTATCTTGCTATGAAACGGGATACTATTAAATTGGAAAGGAGAGCCCCCGGTATTTGGATGTTTTCATTAAAGAGCTGACAACCTTCTCTAATATAAAACTGGAGAACAGTTTGATCATGTAGTAATATTAAAATTTTTACTACTGATGGTATTACCAAATGTTGCTACTCCTTCTCCACGGGTGAATCTAAGCAGCCTCTTGACGCCAGTAGAAGACCATAAATTGTGGTTTCAGTTCAGAGAAGGAGGCAGGTGGGACAGACAAGCCCAAGCCCAAGCAAAGGGGCTTTTTGCTGAAATCTATATGCCAGCTCTCTAAATGGAGGCATGAGCTGTCTTCTACCCTCAGTTGTGAGAATTCTATGACTTATTTATTCCATCTGAGAGTTGTGGTGAAGCAAGTGTGCAAAGGAATCCTCAGTTCAAGTAGGGGCTCTTCACTGACTTTCTGCACTGTCCTAGTGCCATTTCCTAAGTCAATGAAGCTGCCGGGGTCCAGCCCCAGCGGGCCCAGGAGTACCCAAGGGATGAGTGGTGTCAGCGAGGAAGGAGATGGACTCACACGGGAGGTTGAGTGCAAAGAAAAAGCTCTTTATTTTTAGGACAGCTCAGTTTTTATAGAATAAACATTACCTCCCCCCTAAGTCACCTCATATTACAACAGATATTGGTTTCGTGCTAGCCTCAATGGCCTAACATTTTCATTCTGCCAAAAACAATGTTCTATAAAATCTAAATATAATATGAATTCTTTGGACAATAAAACAATACATGGGAAGGGTTATAAAAAACATGTTTGACATTTCTGAGAACAGTACCATGTGAAAACCCTGATATTTTTCTTTACCTGAGACCACAAAACCTCAGTCTATAATATTTAATTATGAAGCAGCAAAACACCTCTATTACTATTGACAGACTGGCAGTGTGGCTGGTTAATATAAACCTTCTATACTATTGAAATCCTATTCCACACATTTCCTAACTCTAAAAAAATACCTGTAATATTCCATGGTTTTTTTTTTTTTATTCTTTTTTTTTTCCATTTATTTTTATTAGTTGGAGGCTAATTACTTCACAATATTGTAGTGGCTTTTGCCATACATTGACATGAATCAGCCACGGATTTACATGTGTTCCCCATCCCGATCCCCACTCCCACGTCCCTCTCCACCCAATCCCTCTGGCTCTTCCCAGTGCACCAGCCCAGAGCACTTGCCTCATGCATCCAACCTGGGCTGGTGATCTGTTTCACCCTAGATAATATACATGTTTCGATGCTGTTCTCTCAAAACATCCCACCCTTGCCTTCTTCCACAGAGTCCAAAAGTCTGTTCTGTACATCTGTGTCTCTTTTTCTGTTTTGCATATGGGGTTATTGTTACGATCTTTCTAAATTCCATATATATGCGTTAGTATACTGTATTGGTCTTAATCTCTCTGGCTTACTTCACTCTGTATAATGGGCTCCAGTTTCATCCATCTCATTAGAACTGATTCAAATGTATTCTTTTTAATGGCTGAGTAATATTCCATGGTGTATATGTACCACAGCTTCCTCATCCATTCATCTGCTGATGGGCATCTAGGTTGCTTCCATGTCCTGGCTATTATAAACAGTGCTGCGATGAACATTGGGGTGCACGTGTCTCTTTCAGATCTGGTTTCCTCAGTGTGTAAGACCAGGAGTGGGATTACTGGGTCATATGGCAGTTCTATTTCCAGTTTTTTCAAGAAATCTCCACACTGTTCTTCATAGTGGCTGTACTAGTTTGCATTCCCACCAACAGTGTAAGTGGGTTGCCTTTTCTCCACACCCTCTCCAGCATTTATTGCTTGTAGACTTTTGGATAGCAGCCATCCTGACTGTCGTGTAATGGTACCTCATTGTGGTTTTGATTTGCATTTCTCTGATAATGAGTGATGTTGAGCATCTTTTCATGTGTTTGTTAGCCATCTGTATGTCTTCTTTGGAGAAATATCTGTTAAGTTCTGTGGCCCATTTTTTGATTGGGTCATTTATTTTTCTGGAATTGAGCTTCAGGAGTTGCTTGTATATTTTTGAGATTAATCCTTTGTCTGTTGCTTTGTTTGCTATTATTTTCTCCCAATCTGAAGGCTGTCTTTTCACCTTGCTTATAGTTTCCTTTGTTGTGCAAAAGCTTTTCAGTTTCATTAGGCCCCATTTGTTTATTTTTGCTTTTGTTTCCAATATTCTGGGATGTGGGTCATAGAGGATCCTGCTGTGATTTATGTCAGAGAGTGTTTTGCCTATGTTCTCCTCTAGGACTTTTATAGTTTCTGGTCTTACATTTAGATCTTTAATCCATTTTGAGTTTATTTTTGTGTATGGTGTTAGGAAGTGTTCTAGTTTCATTCTTTTACAAGTGGTTGACCAGTTTTCCCAGCACCACTTGTTAAAGAGGTTGTCTTTTTTCCATTGTATATTCTTGTCTCCTTTGTCGAAGATAAGGTGTCCATAGGTTCATGGATTTATCTCTGGGCTTTCTATTCTGTTCCATTGATCTATATTTCTGTCTTTGTGCCAGTACCATACTGTCTTGATGACTGTGGCTTTGTAGTAGAGTCTGAAGTCAGGCAGGTTGGTTCCTCCAGTTCCATTCTTCTTTCTCAAGATTACTTTGGCTATTCGAGGTTTTTTGTATTTCCATACAAATTGTGAAATTATTTGTTCTAGTTCTGTGAAAAATACCATTGGTAGCTTGATAGGGATTGCATTGAATCTATAGATTGCTTTGGGTAGAATAGCCATTTTGACAATATTGATTCTTCCAATCCATGAACACGGTATGTTTCTCCATCTGTTTGTGTCCTCTTTGATTTCTTTCATCAGTGTTTTATAGTTTTCTATGTATAGGTCTTTTGTTTCTTTAGGTAGATATCCTCCTAAGTATTTTATTCTTTTTGTTGCAATGGAGAATGGTATTGTTTCCTTAATTTCTCTTTCTGTTTTCTCATTGTTAGTGTATAGGAATGCAAGGGATTTCTGTGTGTTAATTTTATATCCTGCAACTTTACTATATTCATTGATTAGCTCTAGTAATTTTCTGGTGGAGTCTTTAGGGTTTTCTATGTAGAGGATCATGTCATCTGCAACAGCAAGAGTTTCACTTCTTCTTTTCCTATCTGGATTCCTTTTACTTCTTTTCTGCTCTGATTGCTGTAGCCAAAACTTCCAACACTATGTTGAATAGTAGTGGTGAGAGTGGGCACCCTTGTCTTGTTCCTGATTTTAGGGGAAATGCTTTCAATTTTTCACCATTGAGGATAATGTTTGCTGTGAGTTTGTCATATATAGCTTTTATAATGTTGAGGTATTCCATTTTCATTTCTAATATTGTTAATTTGATTCTTTTCCCTTTGTTTCTTAACAAGTCTTGCTAACGGTTTGTCAATTTTGTTTATTTTTTCAAAAAACCAGCTTTTAGCTTTGTTGATTTTTGCTATGGTCTCTTTTGTTTCTTTTGCATTTATTTCTGCCCTAATTTTTAAGATTTCTTTCCTTCTACTAACCCTGGGGTTCTTCTTTTCTTCCTTCTGTAGTTGCTTTAGGTGTAGAGTTAAGTTATTTATTTGACTTTTTTCTTGTTTCTTGAGGTAAGTCTGTAATGCTATGAACCTTCCCCTTAGCACTGCTTTTACAGTGTCCCATAGGTTTTGGGTTGTTGTGTTTTCATTTTCATTCATTTCTATGCATATTTTGATTTCTTTTTTGATTTCTTCTATGATTTGTTGGTTATTCAGAAGCGTGTTATTTAGCCTCCATATGTTTGAATTTTTAATAATTTTTTTTCCCTGTAATTGAGATCTAACCTTACTGCACTGTGGTCAGAAAAGATGACTGGAATGATTTCAATTTTTTTGAATTTCCCAAGGCTAGATTTATGACCAGGATGTGATCTATTCTGGAGAAGGTTCCGTGTGCACTTGAGAAAAAGGTGAAATTGAATGTTTGGGGGTGAAATGTCCTATAGATATCAATTAGGTCTAGCTGGTCCACTGTGTCATTTAAAGTTTGTGTTTCCTTGTTAATTTTCTGTTTAGTTGATCTAACGATAGTTGTGAGTGGGGTATTAAAGTCTCCCACTATTATTGTGTTACTATTAATTTCCTCTTTCATACTCATTAGCGTTTGCCGTACATATTGCGGTGCTCCTATGTTGGGTACATATATATTTATAATTGTTGTATCTTCTTCTTGGATTGATCCTTTGATCATTATGTAGTGTCTTTCTTCGTCTCTTTTCACAGCCTTTATTTTAAAGTCTATTTTATCTGATATGAGTATTGCGACTCCTGCTTTCTTTTGGTCTCCATTTGCGTGAAATATTTTTTTCCAGCCCTTCACTTTTAGTCTGTATGTGTCCCTTGTTTTGAGGTGGGTCTCTTGTAGACAGCATATATAGGAGTCTTGTTTTTGTATCCATTCAGCCAGTCTTTGTCTTTTGGTTGGGGCATTCAACCCATTTACATTTAAGGTAATTATTGATAGGTATGGTCCCATTGCCATTTACTTTGTTGTTTTGGGTTCATGTTTATACAGCCTTTCTGTGTTTCCTGTCTAGAGAAGATCCTTTAGCATTTGTCAAAGAGCTGGTTTGGTGGTGCTGAATTCTTTCAGCTTTTGTTTGTCTGTAAAGCTTTTGAATTCTCCTTCATATCTGAATGAGATCCTTGCTGGGTACAGTAATCTAGATTGTAGGTTATTCTCTTTCATTACTCTAAGTATGTCCTGCCATTCCCTTCTGGCCTGAAGGGTTTCTATTGATAGATCAGCTGTTATCCTTGTGGGAATCCCTTTGTGTGTTATTTGTTGTTTCTCCCTTGCTGCTTGTAATATTTGTTCTTTGTGTTTGATCTTTATTAATTTGATTAATATGTGTCTTGGGGTGTTTCACCTTGGGTTTATCCTGTTTGGGACTCTCTGGGTTTCTTGGACCTGTGTAACTATTTCCTTCCCCATTTTAGGGAAGTTTTCAGCTATTATCTCCTCAAGTATTTTCTCATGGCCTTTCTTTTTGTCTTCTTCTTCTGGGACTCCTATGATTGAATGTTGGGGCGTTTCACATTGTCCCAGAGGTCCCTGAGGTTGTCCTCATTTCTTTTGATTCTTTTCTCTTTTTTCCTCTCTGCTTCTTTTATTTCCACCATTTTATCTTCTACCTCACTTATCCTATCTTCTGTCTCCGTTATTCTACTCTTGGTTCCCTCCAGAGTGTTCTTGATCTCATTTATTGCATTATTCATTTTTAATAGGCTCTTTTTATTTCTTCTAGGTCCTTATTAAACATTTCTTGCATCTCCTCAATCTTTGTCTCCAGGCCATTTATCTGTAACTCCATTTTGTTTTCAAGATTTTGGATCATTTTTATTATCATTATTCTAAATTCTTTTTCAGGTAGATTCCCTATCTCCTCCTCTTTTGTTTGACTTGGTCGGCATTTTTCATGTTCCTTTACCTGTTGGGTATTTCTCTGCCTTTTCATCTTGTTTAGATTGGTGTGTCTTGAGTGGGCTTTCTGTGTTCTGGTGGTCTGTGGTTCCTTTTTATTGTGGAGGTTTCAGCCAGTGGGTGGGGTTGGACGATTGGCTTGTCAAAGTTTCCTGGTTAGGGAAGCTTGCGTCAGTGTTCTGGTGGGTGGAACTGGATTTCTTCTCTCTGGAGTGCAATGGAGTGCCCAGTAGTGAGTTTTGAGATGGGTCTATGTGTTAGGTATGACTTTGGGCAGCCTGTATGTTGACACTCAGGGCTATGTTCCTGCGTTGCTGGAGATTTTGCGTGGCATGTCTTGCTCTGGAACTTATTGGTTCTTGGGTGGTGGTTGGTTTCAGTGTACGTATGGAGGGTTTTGGATGATCTCTTTTTACTTAATGTTCCGTGTAGTCAGGAGTTTTCTGGTGTTCTCAGGTTTTGAGCTTAAGTCTCCTGCCTCTGGATTTCAGTCTTATTCTTCCAGTAGTCTCAAGACTTCTCCAACTATACAGCACTGATAATAAAACTTCTAGGTGGAAACTTCATGGTGGAAAGATTCTCCACCATGAGGGACACCCATAGAGGTTCACAGAGTTACATGAAAAAGAGGAGAGGGAGGAGGGAGATAGAGATGAGCAGGGGGAGAAAAAGGGGGACTCAAGAGGAGAGAGACAGATCTACGCAGTTCTCTGTTCCCTAACTGTTCTCTGTAGCCCAGACACCCACAGAGATTCACAGAATTGGATTGGGAAGAGAAGGGCGAGGGAGGAAATAGAGGTGATGTGAGGGAGAAAATGGAGAGTCAAAAGTGGGAGAGAGTAATCAACACACTCCTGAGTAAAAATGGGTACTGAATATTGGATTCTTAAATGTCCAAAATTGATATCAAATACTGAAAAACAAAGATTAAAAATCTAGGGTAGAGGTTAGACTGTTAAAAATACAATATTAAAAACAAAAACACAAAAAATGTTAGAAATATATATGAAGTTTGGTTTAAAAATAGGACCTCTTCTTTTTTTTTTGCAAGGTTATAGTGAAATGAAAATCAAGGAGTAATAGAGGAGTAATAGAGGACTTTAAAAGGAAATAAGAGAAAAAAATTTAAAAAGAAAAAAATTTCTAAGAAAAAATAGTAAAAATATATGAAAATGAAAATGAAAGTTAAGGAGTAATGGAGGAGTAATAGGGAATTTTAAAACAAAATAAAAGAGAAAAAATAAAAAAAGAAGAAAAGAAAAAAATTTTTTTAATTAAAAAAAAAAGTAAAAATATATCTAGGAATTTCTCTGGAGCTGTTGCGGTCAGTGTGGATTTGGTTCAGTTTCAGATAGCTCCTCATTCCAGCTTACACTTCTCGATATCCATTGGCCCCTTCCAGTGTAGTCGGTGTTACCTACAGGGATTTTAATCTGTTGCACCGGTCCTTTCTGAAGTGGTTCCCTTTGTTTATTTGGCTTCTGTTTGCAGGTCTCTTCAGTGTCTAATTTCTGCCCTGACCCAAGCGGGCGGAGGTGGTCTCTTGTTTAGGTTCGCTTGATCAGTCGTGCTGCGGGGAGGGAGGGGCGCTGCAGACAAATGTCACTGGCCTGTGTGGGGAGCACTCGCAGTGTTCCGGCCACACTGGGTTTGCCCCGCTCACAGGTGTGTGCATTCCCCGTCTACAATGCTCAGGCTCCCGGCTGCTGTATATGGAGCGGGCCCTGCTTTGCTTGCGGTTCCAGTTTTCGGGTGTTCCACAAAAGAGCGGACTCGGTTGGGCCTGCGTTTTGTGCCTTCCCCGCCCCAGCAGCTCAGGCGGCCAGGAGCTTGACGGGTGCACTCTCCCGGGTGCGGTGCTCCTTCTCCCCTCCGCTGTCCCAGCCTCAGTTTCCACACACACCAGGTGGGTGCTTGCGCCTTGTGTCTGTTCTCGGTAACTGGCTCTAGCAGCGACCCTCCCGGCGGATGTCGACCATCCAGAATCTCAGGAAGTCTTTGGTTAGAAACCGGGAGCCTGTTTGCAGTTTGGTAGGGGGTGCCGTCTCTGGGGCCGAGTTTGCCCTTTTCCCCACCCCCCTGCCTCCTGCCTCTGGCGGGGATGGGCTGGTCCGCAGCTGGCTAGCTCTTCTCCGGAATTGCTCAGTCCTTCCTTTGTTCTTCAAATGGGCCCGCAGTGTGTTCGGACCGGTTAATCTTCTCTCTCTCTCTTGCTATCCAGTTTAAGTTGCTATCTCACGTTAGCCTCCCTCCAATTGCCCTCGGGGCATTCAGGCCCGGTCCTTACCCTAAGCAATGATGCCCACTCCTCTCCATTCCGTCCCCACTTGCTGGTGGCGGATGCGGGCGTTTGGGGTACTTTTCTGCTGGGAGTTGCTTTTAGGCATGTAATATGTGGGTTTTATTCATTTTCCCCCCCAGTTAGGTTGCCCTCTGAGATTCGAAAACTTCCCCCAGACCCGCCAGTGAGAGGGTTTCCTGGTGTTTGGAAACTTCCTCTATTACGACTCCCTTCCCGGGATGGTTCTCCATCCCTAGCTCTTTTGTCTCTCTTTTTATCTTTTATATTTTGTCCTACATCCTTTTGAAGATGATGGGCTGCTTTTCTAGGGGCCTGATGTCTTCTGCTAGTGGTCAGAAGTTGTTTTGTGAAGTTTGCTCAGCGTTCAAATGTTCTTTTGATGAATTTGTAGGGGAGAAAGTGGTCTCCCCATCCTATTCCTCCATCATCTTAGCTCCTCCCCTCCATGTTGTTTAAAGGAAGGGAAACAATGGACAAATAGCAGCACTGAAAGAGCAACAATGAAAACCCTCTTGACCAAAGAACATTGACCTTTCATACCTCTACTTCTGAATCTAAGTGCCTCTACTCTTTTCTAATCTAGAACATTATAATCTTCTAAGCAAGCAGCCAATCTATGCCTGTTGCCTTTTCCTTTTTGACTTGGTACAGTACTTATGGTCATGTCCTGGGCTGCAGCAATCATGAGCATTTCTGATGCCCTCCCAAGCATAACACCACTTGCGTGGTAGATGGTCTGTCACAAACCTGAATAGGCCTTTCATTCCTGGTTGGTCATAAGGCTCCCAATGCCCAGGAGGCAGAGTAGGCCTTGGCCTTGGGGGATCTTTCTTAATAGGATTGGACTTTTCTGGGCAGGCCTGGTCACTGTATGTTACGTTCCCAAGAATTAATAGAAAACCCAACAACAGTAAGACGGAAAGAGGAAGGGGACATACTGGGCCCCCGGGGCAACCCCGAGGAGAAGAGCTACCTTGCAGGTTCCTCTTCCCCCGTGACCTGTCACGGTCTGGGCACATCCCGGCGGCTCCCGACACAAAGCTTTTTTCATCTGGGCCGTGTCTCCTTCAATCCTCCAGGCCTAGTGTAAAGGCTGTGGTTAGAAGTCCTCAAAAACTACTTTTAGGTCACTTCCCAGAACTGTGTGTGTCATGGTTCAGGTGGGAAAACTGCCAGTCATGAAGGAACTTGGTGAATATATCATATCAACTGCCATAGCTCTAGAAATTTCTCACATATTGTGACACATATTCAACTTAAAATTTAATTTATGGTACCATCCTGGACTTTCCAGGACTTTCAGCTGGCTCAGACAGTAAAGAATCTGCCTGCATTGCAGGAGACCTGTGTTCAATCTCTGGCTTGGAAAGATCCCCTGGAGGAGGGCATGGCAACCCACTCCAGTATTCTTGCCTGGAGAATTCCATGGACAGAGGAGCCTGGTGGGCTGCAGTCCATGGGGTTGCAAAGAGTTGGACACAACTGAGTGACTAACACACTGGACTTTCTACAAGTCATATATATTCAGGCGTATTTTACTGAGAAATTCTAAGAGTAGATAGGTCATTCTTCACCAGAAGTCTCTATCATTTTGAGACATGTGTTGTTATTTACTTTAAGGGTATTTACCTGATCTCAGTAAAGTATTAAAAAATGAGCACACACATGGTGTTGCTGTCCTATATTCAAGTTCTGTCTCTCTTTTTTAAAGATATTTTTTATTTTAAGGTCTTAATTGGATTTATTACAGTACTGAGTCAATTTTCTCTTTTGGTTTTTTGGCTGTGAGGCATGTGGTTTCTTAGCACTCTGACCAGGTATTGAACCCACACCCTTTAAGTTGGGAGGTGAAGTTTTAACCCCTGGACCATGGGGGAAACCCCTGTTCAGGTTCTCTTTAAACACTGTCATCATATTCAGTCTTGCTTCGTTTGGATCTTAACATGTACATCTTATGAGCACACACACTGAAGAAGGCTATTGCTTCTAATTGCTGTAAAATGTATTGAGCTAACTATGGTTCATTGTTCAAAAAAACTAGCTGGAGTTCCTTTTGTACAACATCTGGAAGAAAACCGCTATCTTGAATTTAGACCCACACTGTTGAATCAGCATTCTGCAATGGTGGAAATATTCCATAACAATTGCAACCAAAACTGTGGCCACTAGCCACCTGGGGCTAGTGGCCATTTGAAATGTGGGCAGATTTTAAATTTTTATTTAATTATAATTGATTTAAATCTAAACACTCAAATGTGGTTAATGGCTACTGTATTGGACGGCAGCTCTAAATATATGGTTTGGTTTTAAAAATTAAAGTATTTTAGAAAAGAATTTTTTCACCACCAATTTTTTACCACTGATGTCAGGAATGGAGAGCAAAATCAATACATATTTGCAAAACCCATCATAATACTGTAAAGTGGTGTACAAGTCGTTCAGTCATGTCTGACTTTTTGAGGCCCCATGGACTGTAGCCCGCAGACTCCTCTGTCCATCGGATCCTCCAGGCAAGAAAACTGGGGTGAGTTGGTGTGCCCTAATTAGCCTGCAATTAAAATACATTTAAAAAAACAAAATCTTGGTTACTTCTTGTGAAAAAGTGATACAGGTATAAATCAGATATTTAGGCATTGGTCAGATATTTATTTGTTATGTTTACACAGAGGAGTACCTGAACAAGGTATTACTCAAGGATTGATTCTAAAGATCTGGTGCTTATAGTCATTCAGAAGATATTGTGTTAAAAAAGCAGTAAACAGGCAGTTAAAGAATCAACCTTTGATAAAATTCTAACTAAGGAAAAACTATGGTATGAAACATAATTATGGTTATAAGGATGGGCTTTGGAGAGGAACAAGGGAGCCTTGGCATGGCCACTGTGTAATACTGGCAGTTTACATAGAATCTGTGAGATTCATTCATTTTATTATAAAGTAGGAATAATTGTTATTGTTCAGTTGTGTCTGACTCTTTGTAACCTCATGGACTGCAACCCGCCAGGCCTCCCTGCCCATCACCAACTGCTGGAGCTTGCTCAAACTCATGTCCATTGAGTCAGTGATGCCATCCAACCATCTCATCCTCTGTTGTCCCTTTCTCCCCCTGCCTTCAACCTTTCCCAGCATCAGGGTCTTTTCAAATGAGTCGGTACTTCACAGCAGGTGGCCAAAGTATTGGACCTTCAGCTTCAGCATCAGTCCTTCCAATGAATATTCAAGATTGACTTCCTTTAGGATGGACTGGTTGGATCTCCTTGCAGTCCATGGGACTCTCGAGTCTTCTCCAACACCACAGTTCAAAAGCATCAATTCTTCGGAGCTCAGCTTTCTTTATGGTCCAACTCTCACATGCATACATGACCACTGGAAAAACAATAGCCTTGACTAGATGGGCCTTTGTTGGCAAAGTAATGTATCTGCTTTTTAATATGCTGTCTAGGTTGGTCATAGCTTTCCTTCCAAGGAGCAAGAGTCTTTTAATTTCATGGCTGCAGTCACCATCTGCAGTGATTTTGGAGCCCAAGAAAATAAAGTCTGCCACTGTTTCCATTGCTTCCCCATCTATTTGCCATGAAGTGGTGGGACCAGATGCCATGACCTTATTTTTTTGGATGTTGAGTTTTAAGCCAGTTTTCTCACTCTCCTCTTTCACCTTCATCAAGAGGCTCTTTAGGCCCTCTTCACTTTCTGCCATAAAGGTGGTGTCATCTGCATATCTGAGGTTATTGATATTTCTCCTGGAAATCTTGATTATTATTCCTATGAAAGTAAGAATGATAATAATAGGTTAATAAATTTTAGGATACAATGCCTTGGATAAAATAAATACTATACATGTTAAACTTTTCATATAATTAAGTTTTCTTTGTATATCTAAAGCATAAAATTATACAAATTCAGGAATATGTGAATGTTAAAGAAGAGCATCCCTGGTACACAGGAAAAAATTACTTTGCTAATAGACAAGTAAAGAGATCGTAAATCCTCCTAAATCCATAAGAATGGAATAACCTGTTTATTTACAGATGTATATGAATAAAAATTCATACCACTTGATGGCAGTATAATACATTGAAAACAGGACTTCAGCGCAAGAACTAATTTGGTACAAATCTCAGTTACCTTATTCAATGATTCTATGAGTTCAAGCAAATTTTGTAAACTTTCTAAGTCAAATATATAGTGGAAATAATTATGTCTGTCTTGACTGCATCACATTAAAGCTGTGAGAATCACTTAAGAATTATGTCAAAGCATCTTCAATTTTAACATACTATATAGAAAGTCTCCAAACTTTCATTCACAGAACCACTGCAGTTATGAGGCTGTATAAGAAAGTAATAAATGTCAAAAGCAATAGAAGCAAAATTATTCACTGATGAGCTGACACTTGCAAAATTGGCTGCCGCGCACCTGCTCTTCCCACCTGGCATTAGCCTCCATCTATGTCATGACATCAAGGAAATTGTTGACTGTATTTCACCAGCTGTCAGATGCTAAAACTTAATGCACACAGAGTGTGCTATGCAAAATAACCTTGCTTTCAAAGTATTTAAGATTTTCTGAGAGCTTTGAGATTTGTTTAAATCAAATTAGAGGTTTGTTTAAATCACAGGCAAATTTACTGAAAAATGGGAGAACAACAGAATAATACAAATTAATACTTTAAATATACAAAATCAACAGGGACACTAAGAAGATTAGTAACTGCTTCAAAGGAGAATGAATTGAAGACTAAGGTATTAAGAGACACTCAATAAAAATAAAATCAGAGAGGTATTCTATTTTTTTCTGCAACAGTGACACATTATATGATTATGTTATAAAACTCATATAAGAGCTACAGTTATGCTACTCTGCTATTATAAAATCAGGTTGAAAAATAATGACCCTCCTAAAATCTCAACACTTAATTCATTCCATTCTAAAGATTATTGAATATATATAATTGTAGCTTAAATCTTAAATATAAGATAAACTATTTTCCAATAGTATCTTGCTTTACTTTTCAAGATTAAAGCTTACTGAGCTCTCCTCCCCCACCATTTATTATAAAATGTTAGTTTTTCTTTTAGATCAGTTTATGCAAGTGTACTTTATCTAGTATTAAATTATACAATGAGGACTTCTAGTACATTTTAAGACCATCTATTTAGGAAAAAATAAAGTTAGATTTGGAGATTGATAAAATATTTCCATGTGGTTAGATACATATCTTGGTGAGGTTTTGTTTTCTTTTTTTTTTACCTGACTTTGTATCAACTGAGATTTTTCTCACAAACGAATGGAGAAACAGCTAATGCTCTCAGATGGACTGTTTATTTATACACATAAGAATTTTTTGCAAATGCTTATTGATAATATATTTTCTTTTTTCATAAATTGTTACCTCATGTTTTCTTCTAGTTTTATATTACTATTTTTTTAACTGATTAGAAAGAGCCCCTTGTATATTAAGACTATAATTCCTTATTTTACATATACATTTCAAATGTTTTCTGTGTTACTTGTCTTCAATTTTTGTTACAGTGTACACATGATTTACACTTAATTTTCGGTATTTTTCTTTATTGTTCCTTTCTTTTTTGACAGTTATAGAGGATCATTCTCTACCTAATGTATTTCTCTTTTGTCTAGCCTCCACTTGACTCATTGCAAAAGATCCTGATGCTGGGAAAGACTGAAGGCAAAAGGAGAGGAGGGTGGCAGTGGATGAGATGTTTAGATAGCATCGCCAACTCAATGGACATGAATCTGAGCAAACTCTGGGAGACGGTGAAGGATAGAGAAGCGTGTCATGCTGCAGTCCCTGGGGTTACAAAGAGCTGGACTGGACTTAGCAATTGAAGAGCAACAATCACATGACTCAATGGTTCTATGGCTGTACAAAGACCACTTTGTTCTGCTCTCTTTTGCCTAGACACCCTAAATTTTCTAATGCTCTTTGACTATTTTACCTGTCACATGTTGCTTCCTCAGTAATCTGTAATCAGGAGACTGTCATTCTTGGTTGAGCCAGATTCACAGTAGGTGATCAGAAACGATGATTATTAACACGTAAATATTTACTGGTAAAGTTTCTCATAGGACGAAGGAAAATTAAACAAAGACATTTAGGTGGTGTAGAATAAGTATCTTTGGGAAAATTGTTTTAATTAGTTTATTTTTTAATTGAAGGATAATTGCTTTACAGAATTTTGTTGTTTTTTTGCCATGAATCAACCACAGGTATACATAGAAATTATGAAAAAGCATGTTGAAGGGTCCAGACTCTACATCAGATAACATGGATATAAATTCTAGCTCCAACACTAGGTTAAGTTGCTCATGCTCCCTGCCACTCTGTTTCCTCATCTGTAGAATGGGGATAATAGCCCTGAGAGAGTGCTTTCAATGGTTGAAGGAGATGGTGCATCTCCATAATATTGTAAGTATGCAGTATTACTTTAATAATGTCATTTAAATAAATCATAAAAATCTTTATTTTTGCTGTTTCCCAGTAGGTGAATACCTCCCTCATCTTTTTCATTCTTAGCTCTAATCATTTGTATACTTACAAGAACAAATTGCTCTTTACATTCCCTGGGCTTCGTCAACTCCATTAGTATATTTTTAAAAGCTACATTTGTTAGGTATTCTGCTAGATGATCTAAATCCAAAGATTAAAACAAAGTTATCCTTGATATTTACAAAGATAACTTTAATGTTCACATAGTAAGTAAAAGGATATAAAAATTCATACAGTAACTGAATGATATGGGGGTCAACCTTTACCTTTTTACTCTGCTCTTTTAGTTAACACCATAAATTCTATTGCTATAATATTATTATTTCCTTTCTTTCAGGGCTTCCCTAGTAGCTCAGCTGGTAATGAATCCACCTGCAATGCAGAAGACCCTGGGTGGATTCCTGGGTCAGGAAGATCTGCTGGGGAAGGAATAGGTCACCCACTCCAGTATTCTTGGGCTTCCTGGTGGCTCAGCTGGTAAAGAACCTGCCTGCAATGCGGGTGACCTGGGTTGGGAAGATCCCCTGTAGTAGGAAACAGCTACCCACTCCAGTATTCTGGCCTGGAGAATTCCATGGACTGTATAGTTCTTGGGGTTGCAAAGAATAATATTGGGATCTGAATGATATTGGGGTCAACCTTTAGCTTTTACTCTGCTTTTAAAAATTAACATAATAAATTCTATTGCTATAATATTATGGTTTCCTTTCCTTTAAAGCTACTATCCTTTTTCTTTACATCTTTTCCATATTCTGCCTGCTATTTCCCCCTTAACCCCTTACAGCCCCTTGAAGAATAGTCTTGAAGGATCCTTCCTTTAATTCCAAACCTTCTCTTTTTTTCATAGCAATTCTTTTGGTAATACACTTGGCTCTCAACCACTTAGTTTGCTGATTCATACCTACTTAACACACATGCTGATCTAAATTATTATTTTTTTGGTGCAAAATTTCAAACAAATCAGGAAAGCATATTTGGTAAAATTTTAGGTGAACCACAGTCTTTGAAATACTTCAGAGAAATGCCATAAGCATTGTTTGAGAGGAAGTAAGCTGCCAGGAAAGGAAGATATTGTGGTTATACTTCTCTAGTTGCTTTTCTTTGACGTAGAAAAGAATAATTTAGAAATCTGCACACAACTCTTGGCCAAAATTAAACTAAGTGTGTCTAGAATTCAAAGCATAGAATAATCTTAATTATTTTACAGTGGAAATAATATTTTTGCTCAGTACTCTAGAACCCATCTCCTCTTGATTTTTCTGAAAACATTACTTTTGCAATTATTTCTCTTCCACCCTTTTTTGCAGTATTGATTTTTTATCTTTTCACTGATTCATTTCTAGTATCAAAAAACAAAAAAACAACCCAAAGGAACAGAACCCCCCATGCCTAAGGTCTACCATATTTAATGTACAATCATTTCCCTTGATCATATATTCTCCTCCAGCTATTATTCCATTATTCATTCATTCTTCTCAGTTTATTTGTCAAAAGATTTGGCTAAATGCACACTCGCAAATTCTTCATTTTCTGTTGTCTTTTCAACTCATTCCATTCTCTTCTCTTCACAAAATAATTTCTGATCAATATCATGAGGGACTTCCACATTGCCAAGATAATGGCCATTTAACTATCCCTGTATTTCTTGACCTCTCAGCATCCTTTGACATAGTTTGCCAACTTTTGCTTAATAAAAACTTTCTTCTCTGTGTTTCCGGACACATCTCTTTCTTTTTTTCCTGACATCCTTGGTTACCCTTTCTTAATCTCACTTACTGGCTTCCTCTCTGTTTTAGCTCTTAATGTTGGAGTTTCTCAAGGACAGTACTTAGCACTGTAAGTACACTCTCTGAGTGAGCTCATTCTGCTTCATATATAGTTCTTTTTCTTGAGTTACAGGTACAAATATCTAAATGCATATTAGGCATTTCCATTTGGATGTCTAATAGGCATCTCAAACTTATGTCCACAATCAGATCATTCTTTTTCCAAATACAACTCCTCATTTCTTTCCTCTTGTCTTCTTGATTTTAGACAAAAATCATATTTAACTTCTCTTGTTATACATTTGGTCTTCTCTTGTGGCTCAGAGGGTAAAGAATCTGCCTGCAATTTGAGAGACTGGGTTCGATCTATCCATCATGATGAAGAGGTCCTGTTATTCAGACCAGAAATTCATTAATGGGGACAGTAAATAGAATTCAAAACAGACACCAACTTCCAAACCTAACTTCATTGCATGTAATTAAAATCTCAGAGGAGTATAAAGTGACCAGATATGGGGATTTTTATGCATGATTCCAGTGCTCAAAAAACACAAAAAACTCTTATTTATAGTAATACAACTTAAGACATTTGATATTTCAGTGCCAGTATACATTATTCAGTGATGACATATTCAAGACGACCCTAACAGAGTTCACTGAGTTATTCACTGTGTATGGAGTAGCACTGGGTTTTTCTAAGTTGTTGAATTATGCACTAACAATGAAAAAGTAAGAAGATACTTACAGATATGTATATGGGAAAGTACCTGTGTTTGCACAGGAAATAAATCTCAACATCGTGAGATAAATCACTGTGCATGATGGTTTCTGAGATTGCAAATACAAATACAACTTGACTATTCCTACCAGATGAACAAGGAAAAGGATGCTTGCTTTGTTTTTCACAATACTGTGGCAAAAAAATCTCGTTTGGCAGAGCATATGAGTATATGACTATAGTTATTAATAGCCAACACACTAAGTGTTCATCCATGCAGTTTGGAATTCTGTTTGTGTCCTAAGACATAAATGAAAATTTTAAATACATTATGGAGAAGGCAGAAGAAAAATTAGATGACTTAGTGGATTATATTTAGAAAGTATGAGTCTATGGAAGCAAGGCAGAGGCAGAAGAAGATCAAAAGTTCCAAGAGTTCCACCAGAAACTTGGAATATTTACACATCAGTACTAAATGGCAACCACAAGATGAACAACAGAAAGTTGGAACTGCAAATTTCAACCGCTGATGGTAGTTCGCCATTCTTCAATTTGGAGGCTTATTAAAGTGTTAAAGGTGAATAGCAAAACAATGAAAAAAATCATCACCCAGATTCTTGGTATTCACACTCACATATGGCCACCAACAGATAACATTGTCACAAAGATGGTGACAAAATCTGTATATACAGAATTATTAACAGATGCTGCAAATATAAAACCAATAACCAGTTCCATATACACTTCAGAGCAACCACTTATTGATTTAAAAGTAACCTGCCAAACTTCATGGTAAGAAAGAATAAACATGAAATCCATAACTGTCAATGAATTACAAATCAAAATAACTCAAAAAACATTTCAGTGAAGTTAATGTTTGTATTATTTAATGACTCATGGACCAAATGTCTCAATGGATGCTTTTGACAGGACCAAATGTCTTGTGAGGGATAAAGTATGGATACTAGAACTGAAAAATTAAGGAAGTTACTGTGATGCTGATAACCATGATTCTCACTATTGAAGTGGGAGGTTGTAGAAATGCAAAGGAAGAGATTAGAATAATCCATGTTGTAATGTATTAGGTTTGGCACCATCAGCATAAACTTGTGGAGCCAACTGAAAAGCTTCTGATGGCCAAAGATTGAACCATGTGAACAATAAAATAAAATAGCATTAGATTGTCCCTCAAAACATAAAATGAATGTGAATGACTTTCATTGATTTAAATGGCTGAATGAATAAGTAAAGGGAACACTAGTCAAACATCCTCTGCAGAATAAATCTAAATAATTTATGTAGATTCTTTCTACTGAAAAAAGTGGAGCATAAATCTCCACTGAAGTGCTGGCTGAGCATATTGACTTCCTTCTGAAGAGTACTGTGTGGAAATGGGGAAAAGTGAGTAATCTTGCAGTAGTTAAACCTGATGAACACCATTATAGTCAGATGATCAAAGTCACCGTCAGTAGTTATGTTGATAAAAGTACCCTTCATCAGATGTGCTAAGAATGATTATTTATCTCTGTGGTCTTCCTCCAAAAACCTGTGTGTGTCAGGCACTCTGGCATGTCTCTTTGTGACCTCATGGACTGTAGCCCACCAGGCTCTTCTGTTCATAAGATTCTCCAGGCAAGAATACTGGAATGGGTCGCCATTCCCTTCTCCAGGGGATCTTCCCGACCCAGGGATCAAAACAGAGATCTCCTGCATTGCAGGCAGATTCTTTACCATCTGAGCTACCAGGGAAGCCCTCCGAAAATATATAGCCTAGTATAATGATGAGAAAAACATCAGACTACCTCAGCTTAAGAACATTTTGGAAAATATCTAATCAACATTCCTCAAAACTGTCAAAATTAGAAAAAAGAAAAAGAAAAAAGTGAGAAACTATCACACTAGAGATATCCTAAGGAGATGTTAGAACTAAATGTATTGTGGTACCCTGAATGGGATGGATCCTTGAACAGAAAAAGGTCTTAGGTAAATATTAAGGAAGAGGTACTGGACAAAAAGTGAATAAAGTATAGACTTTAATTGAAAATAGTATATTAATATTGACCCATTAGTTCTGACAAATGTACTAATGCAACATGTTAATAATAGAGGAGGTGGAGTGTTGGGTATATGGTGACTCTGTAGTGACTTCACAACTCTTCTGTAAATATGAAACAATCTTGAAAGAAAACATTTATTTAAATAATGAAGTTCCCCTCATTCTTCAACCATATCCTTTGTGGTTTCACAGCTCTAGGCTTTGTTTCAATGCCACAGCTTGTAGGCACTGACTGCTTTTGATCAAGTGATGTCTCTTTTTCCATCTCATTCAAAGATGGATTATTCTGTTTATAGGATGTTTGGACAGATGCAAAACACAGAGGAATCAATGATGCAGAAGCCAAGGAAGCATCCCTATCATTGCCAACGTACGTGGACATGCAAAGGTAAGAATCCATAACCTTCCATGAGGCCACAGATTACACAGCTAGAATTTTCTATTGATCTTTTAGTCTCAGACTTTTTTTTTTTTTCTTTTCTTTTCTTTTCTCTGTGTCCCGGCGCTTGAGGATAGAACCGGCGGATTGCTGGCCGCCGGTACCGAAGACATGACGCCGAGGGGGCCAGAGCCCGTTCCCTCTACCTCCGTACATTACGCGGATCGGGACTGCACGCCCGACCCCCGCCAAGAAAAGGAGGGTAGTCTCAGACTTTTAATGAGAACTTTTAAGAACTAGAACTGGAATCTATTATTCAGAAAATTCATAATCTTATTCTGAAATAATCTGTTTACATACATGTCTCCGCATTAGACTGTGCAGTTTTCTATTTCTGCAACCCTTCTATTCAGTCTAGTTTCTGGCATATAATTATATGTTTATAAACATTGTTAAATTGAAAGTAATGAATCAGATCTGACTTGACCTAGGTTGAAGATTAAGAAAGTATTGTAATGCTTATTTTGTTGAAGCAAAGTTATAAAGACTGGCATCTGAGTTTTGCTTCATGAACTGATATAAATATATAACTTTTATAATATTTCAAACAAAATTTAGGAAGATGGATGGCTATAGTACTTAATCTTACTTATGTTTCTACTTTAGACAGTAATTTTTAATATGATTCAATTCTTTTGATACTTTTGATATATTTTTCCTTTTGGGTGTCAATTTAATATATCTGATATATTTGGGTGTCTTTTGATATATTTTTCCTTCCTGGGTGTCAATCCCACTGAATATTATATGTTTCTATTCCAGATGTACATAAACTTAAATGACAAATTTTAGTGGAAATGTTTTGAGTAGTTGATCATCTAATAACCACCCATTTGATTATTATGTGAATTATAGTTTTGGAACAGAAGTGTTAATATAAGAATAATATTCATTCACTTCTAACTGGTGAATTCTACAGAGTACTTTGGTGGTTGGTAGTGAGAATGGGGGGAAATGCTGAAATAGTTACAAAATTCTGGTGATACTAATAAGTTATGGTGATAATAGTTCTGGGGGTATAATGTACAACATGATGACTATAGATATCAATTCTGTACCATATACTAGAAAGCAGCAGTGAATGTGCATCGTAAAAGTTATCACCACATCTACACACAAAATGATAACTATGTGAAATGAGGACTGCATTACTATGGTTGAACCCATGTCTCCTGCACACATCTCCTGCATTGTAGGCAGATTCTTTACCATTGACCCACCAGGGAAGCCCCAATCACTTCCCAATGTATGTATATATCAAATCATCCTATTATAAACCTTAAACAAAGTGTGATATGTCAATTATATCTTAATCAAGCTGAAAAAATTGAAAAAGCAATGAAATAAATACTTAAAAACCAAAACCAAAAAAACAGAAAAATAGAAAAATATTTAATTATTAGATAAAGCATACTGTTGTCTTAGACTTCCCTGATGGCTCAGAAGTAAAGAATCCACCTGCAGTGCAGGAGATGCAGGAGATATGAGTTCAATTCCTGGGTCAGGAAGATCTCCTGGAAAAGGAAATAGCTACCCACTCCAGTATTCTTGCCTGGAAAATTCCATGGACAGAGGAGTCTGGTGTTCTATAGTCCATAGTGTTGCAAAAAGTCAAACATGACTGGGCACACACACGCAATTGATTCACCTCTTATTTAGAATTGATAAAACCAATTCTTTAAAGATAACTAAATATGTGTTCATGGTAACGTAATATGTACAGAGATCATAGATTTCCTTCCATCACATTAAGACAATGTGTACTCTCAGAGTTTGACATTTGTATTGTCAAGTACAAGTTGGCACTCGTCATCCACCTCCACAAGGATTAAATCATGTGTTGTTGCAGCTGCTGCTTTTCAACACATCCCAAAAGGAGTTTAGGGTAGAGAGCAGGGTGCACACATCTCCTCTGTGCTCGAGTGACAGGTCTTTGGATAGTTAAATATTTTCACGACTCAATTTTATGAGCTCAATTCTTGTATCTCTCCATAGCTAGAAAAGCACGAAAATCTGTCACGGTGAGATGACTGTGTTTTTGTGACTAATAAAGGTTCACAAGACTAGCAGAAATCTTTTGGGAAAAATGTGTGCTTGATTGCACGCATTCCACCTTCACCAAAACCACTTATGTACTGATCTTCCCCTTGCCTCTTTGGAGCAACTTTTCAGAGCTATCTGAAATGCTCTCTCCTAGGCTGTAGTCCTCATTTTGCCCCGAAGGAAACTTAACTTGCAACTCTCTAATGTAGTGCATTTTTTTAAAGTCAACAGTTTGACATATTTTCAAGTTTGTTTTAAATGCTTAAATGTTTCAGAAAGAAAAATTAATCATTACAGATAACCCCAAATGTCCCAAATGGCATCAGACTGCTCTGAGACTGACCAGCGTTGCCATGGTTACACTTGTTGCTACAGTGATAGGACTAACCGTCTGGGGTGAGTAAATGAAATCTACACATTGAACTATAGAGATTAACATGTGTCCTTTGGAGTTGTTGTTGTTTTTTTTACATTTCTCTAACTTTTTCAGAATCATTGTTCACATTTAAGTAATATTCTCTTTCAATATTGTATTATTTATGTTGGTATTATATGACAAAATTGATAATTTCATTAATTATTAATCATTTCCCCCTATGTAGAGGAGGTAATAAATGTGATTTTGTACTCTGCTAGAAATTTTGTAATTAATTGGCAAATTGTGGGTTTGACAGTCACAATTTGCTGAAGTTTTATATTTTGGCAAAAGCACTTGGTTGAAAAAAATTTGCACAATAAGAGTTGGGAATTAAATTTTATTTGGGGCAGAAGGAAGACTGCCTCCTGGGAGACTGTGATTCAGATAGCTCTGAGAAACTGCACCTAGGAGGAGGGGAAGGAGGAGCTAGGTTATACAGAAGTTTTGCAACAAAGGGCAGGTAATCTGAACACCAGAAGATTATTGTTAATTAAAGAAAGTCAGATATCTCAAGTTAAGGAATTTGGCACTTGTTTATGTATGGGAAGATGCAAGAGTCTGGGCTCACTGAAATCATCCTTTCATATGCACTTCAGCTCTCTGGGGCTGATATTCTATGTTTTCACATCCTGAGCTTCTTTGGGGCTCACTCTCACAGGGAGTGGCTGCCATCTGATGGCTGTTAGATAGTAGGTATTCTCCTTCCTGAGTTCCCTTAGAGCTCACAGGCTCAGTTTGGAGGGCTGCAATCATTGATGATGGTGACATCCTTGTTTACTGATAAGAAAATACTTCGTTTATCAGTTGGTAAACAATGTGGTTTTGACACTCCCAATCCTATGAACTGAAGTTTTATATTTTGGTGAAAGCACTTAATTTTATGAAAGCTGATTTGGCCCTTAAAAAAAAGAAAACAACTTATGGAGTTTACATATGACGATATTTTGAAGTTTTGACAAAATTTATCAGCTGCTTGAAAACTTAAGGCTGAGTTAAATTTAAGATTTATTGTAAACTGAGCTCTACTTCAACAAGAGCTATAGTCCTATCTATTATTGTTTCCATTTGCTGTGTCCTATTATATGTTAGGAGTTGTGACAAATATCTTACACTCACTAACATTTAGCCTTCCATCAGCTCTAAGTTCATTAAATATCTCCCCTTTTTATATATGAGGAACTTGAGGAAAAGAGAAACTAAGTCACTAGTTCAAGATCACACAGAATTCTAATCTGTTATACCAAACAGATGCAAATGTAAATATATTCTATTTTTAAAAATTTTTATTATTTAGGTAACTTGTTTTTATTGTTTCTACTTACTTTTTCCTAAGTGGAAATTCTCTGAGTCTCTGAGTTTATCATCCTTTGTCAAATTATAAGGCTAAAATGCTATAAACAGCTGTCCTCTCAATCAGTATTTTGTGAATTTACTTAAGGTTCCATATTAACCGATGCAATGGACATGAACTTGGGCAAACTTTGGGAGATGGTGAGGGACAGGGAAGCCTGGAGTGCTGCGGTCCATGGGGTTGCAAAGAGTGAGCAACTGAACAACAATATTGATGGATAATTAAAAGGCCAAGGCTTATATTTGTATGAATCTAACTAGTGTTACTACTTTTCTTCATTTCTTAGTAAGTCACCTAAGAATATATTCCTGCAGTGACAACCCTAGCGAGAGGTTCAGTAGTGAGAATGGAACCAAAGACTGCAGCTGCATGAATCTTTCTCCCAGGAAGCAGCAGAACAGTACAAACTTCATAAGTAAGTGGTTTTATTTCATTGTGTTTTGGGGGAGGAAAACACCAGTTAACAGAAGAAAATGGTTCATCTGTATGCATACGAGAGCTAACAAAAGACGTGGCTAGCTTAAACGGTCAAAGTTAATTGTTCATATACCTATGCTTCAATAAGGAACAGAGCTGTTGTTGCTTAGTCACTAAGTCGTGTCCAACTCTTTGTGACCCCATGGACTGTAACCTGCCAGGCTCCTCTGTCCATGGAATTTCTCAGGCAAGAATATTGGAGCAGATTGCCATTTTCTTCTCCAGGGGATCTTCCCAACCCAAGGTTCAAACCCGCATCTTCTGTATTGGCAGCGGATTCTTTATCACTGAGCCACCTGGGGAAAGAAAGAGAGAAGAAATGACTCTGATGGGAAAAACAATATCGGTTTTGGGGAAAGACAAGTGGGTTTTTCAGAACACATCGGAACTAATAAAGTTTGTGACAGTGTCTGTTTAAGCAGGCATGAGTAGTCTTTCCTTTTTCTTCCTGGCCATAAAATTCCTCCAGAGAAGGAACTTAAAGTAGGTTTCCTATCAGTCTCTTTGGTGGGAGTTGTTTTTACCCTAAAGAGGAGATTCAGGGCAGCCTCACTTCTCAGAAGGTAACTGAGCGGGACCACATGGGGCCTTTCTGGGTGGGACAGGTCTTTCCCCAAATCCTCTGCTTTAGCTCCTCCCTGAAGGGTCTAATAGTATTTGACACACATTTCCAGAGGTGTTTTGTAGATGTTAAAAAAGTCCCCCTCTCCAACAAATGGAAGATGTTAACTACTTGATGACCTTGTATACAGAGCCCCAGGCCTGCTGGAGCCTAAGAACTGATGATGTTCACCCTTGGAACACTGCCCTGTTCCTTTACCGTCAGCCATCAGAGAACTGTGCATGAGCTGATCACAGACCTTGCAACCTCCCTTCCTCATCTGGCTTTTAAAAGTTCTTTGCCAAAACCCTTCAGGGAGCTGTGGGTTTTTTAAGGGCAGGAGCCACCCTTCCTTGCATGGCCTTTCAATAAACCTTGCTCTGCTCTAGACTGATGCTTTGCTTTGCTTGGCCTCCCTATGCAATGGACACATGAACTGGAGTTAACAAGATGTGTTTACTTTTTGTCTGATAAGCAAAGCTCAGAGGAGGCTTCTTCCTGCATCTGTTGAATCTCAAGTTGTCTTTCAGCTTAAAATAATTCCATAAAAATGGAATATTTTAGGTGGGTGAATTCAGATCCTTTTCAGTATTTTGAAGATGGGTTTCTTATTGTAATTACTCACTTTCAACTCTGGTTCCTGTTAATCTGTTCAGGTTCACTACTTTACTGTACTTCTCACTTACCTTGCTGCTGCTAAAACTCTTAAATACCACTGTCTTCAGTAGTCAACTTGCTGCTACTTCAAGTGTTACAATTCTCTTGCTAGTCAACAAACATATCACTATCTCTTTCTATTTTTCAAATTTTTAATTTATTAATTTGACATCACATACTTATTCAGTTCAGTTCAGTTCAGTCGCTCAGTTGTGTCTGACTCTTTGCGACCCCATGAATCACAGCATGCCAGCTTAGTAGGCAAATATAAAATACTTGGTTCAATGATGAAATGGCAAAAAACTTCAGAAAAATTCCCTACCCACAAGATGCATATGTGTGTGTGAGAGTTAGTGAAGATATAATCAAATGCCTTTTTCATGTGAGGTTTAACTGATGAAACTTTTTCCTGACAGAGGTCTAGAGTAGCTTCTTGTGTGAGGCATTAGAAACTTGAAAGGTAAAGTGAGCCCAGGATGTCAAGTGTGGTTAAGGAAGATATGATAATAGATATTGTTTTGGAGCAAAGGGCTTGCTGCCTAACACACGTAAAATTCAATACTTGACATCAGCTTTTGAGAGGAGAAGCTTTATCGTGAGGTTAACCAATAAGGAAATAGCAGACATATCTGTTAATCTGTCTTCCTAATCTGAGTTTCAATCATGCTTCTATGAATTAGGAGGGGAGGGTGGTATGTGAAATTTCTGATGTGGCATGTGCCAACTAAAGAAATATTCACAATCTGAAAGTCAAGAGTTATGTTTTATTTGGTGGGGATTTTTGGAACTCAGCCTGAGAGGCAGCATCTCCAGTGACCCCAAGAGAATTGCTCTGGGGAGGTGATGAGGAAGCTAGGATATATAGGAGTTTTGCATCAAAGGGCAGGTATTCAGGCAGTCAGAAGATTACTGTTAAATAAAGAAATTCAGAAATCACAAGTTAAGGAATTTAGCCCTTTTCTATGTATTTATTGCTGTTGGTCAGTAAGTCAGTCATTTCTGATTCTTTGTGACGCCCTTGGACTGCAGCACAGCTAGGCTTCCCTGTCCTTCACTATCTCCTAGAGATACTGCAAACTCATGTCAATGATGCCATCTAACCATCTCATCCTCTGTCAACTCCTTCTCATAGCTTCATTTAAAAACTTAATCATACACTACTTTGTATAAAATAGATAACTAAAGAGAACCTTCTGAATAGCACATTTAGTGCTCTGTGGTGACCTATATAGTAAGGAAATCCAAAAAAAAAGAAGGGATATATGTATATATGGACTTCCCAGTTGCTGCAGTGGTGAAGAATCCATCTGTCAGTGCAGGAGGCACAAAAGACATGGATTCAATCCCTGGGTTGGGAAGATCTCCTGGAGTAGGAAATGGCAACCCGCTCCAGTATTCTTGCCTAGAAAATTCCATGGACAAAGGAGTCTGGAGGCTAGAGTCTGTGGGGTCACAAAGAGTCAGACAAGACTGAGCACACACACATGTGTATATGTATAGCCGATTCACTTTGCTATACCGCAGAAACTAATACATTTCAAACCAACAAAAATTAATAAAAAAAATAAAAACAGTCATGAATCAGGTATTAGAGTACAAAACTCACTATTTTTTAAAATATAGTTGGAAAAAGTTAAATTTTAAAAGTCTCTTTACTCCCTCCTCTCTTCCCTCCCTCAGTCTCAGGAATTAGAGGTGATCTGGATAAAATATTCTTGAGGAAGGTGGTAGAACATTTACATCTCAAGGCACACAGAGAGAAATCCAAGTTTCTCCTAGAGAATTAGCTTCCGCTAATTGAATATGCGGACTTGCCAGGTGGCTCAGTGGTAAAGAATTCACCTGCCAATGCAGGAGATGCAGATTTGATCCCTGGGCCTGAAGATCCCCTGCAGGAGGAAATGGCAATCCACTCCAGTATTCTTTCCTGGGAAATTCCATGGACAGAGGAGCCTGGTGGGCTACAGTCCATGTGATCAAAAAGAGTTGTTCATGACTTACCGCTAAACAACAGAAACTGAATACGCAAAGAACAGTTTTAGGATGCTTAAAGAGTTCCATCTTGAGCATTTTGGGGGCAAGATTTCCTTCAATTTCTAATTAGCCATTCTGTTCTTCAGGGGATATTCCCAACCCAAGGATCAAGCCCCCATCTTCTGCATTGCAGGCAGATTCTTTACTGTCTGAGCCACCTTTCTAAATAGCCAATTCAGTTAAATTTGAAGAAGTAACATCACTCACTCACATTCACATACCTCTCCTCAGATGAACTTGAATCAGCATTCAAATTACCATAAGGACTTGTTATGGAAGGTCAATATTAGGAAGAAAGAGCAGGATTTGGACTGTCTCTCTCTCTCTCTCTCTGTGCCTCACATACACCCGCATGCACACAGAGAGTTCAGATTATATGTGCTAATATACTATGATAAAAGTACACATAGTTGATTTTAGTTGCATTTCTTATATAATAGAGAAATTAAATGCAAAATTGTACATATTAGATATTTCTATTTTTATTCTATAAAATGCCTGTTCATCATCTTTGCCCTTTTTGCAAAAAAAAAAAAAGAAAAAGAAAAAATGGAGTGCTTATTTTTTATTTATGTGTTTATTGTTTAATACGAAAATTAACCTTTCTCATAAGTTATGACCATTTTCTAAGTAAAAAACCCACCTAAAGCTATAAGCTTTTGCATAGTTAAATGCCATGAGTTATGCTAAAGTATATGTATAGTCTTGATGTTGAGCTGGGACTGTTGCTGGCCAAAATCCTGGCTTTCTCTGCCCACCAAAGCCTAATAAAAAATATGGAGAGTTTGGAGGAGATAGAAAGGTGGCTTTAATTCTCAACCAGTGGAGACGGCAACACAGTAGGCTCATGCCTCAAAAACCGTGTCCCCCTTCCCATAAAGAAGTGAAAGTTATTCACTCAGTCTTGTCCAGCTCTTTGCAGCCCCATGGACTGAAGCCCACCAGGCTCCCCTCTGTTCATGGAATCCAGGCAAGAATACTGGAATAGGTAGCCATTTCTTTCTCCAGGGGATCTTCCAGATGCAAGGACTCAGCTTGAAGTACAAATATTATTAATTTTCCTGAATATAGAAATATATACCTGAATATAGATTTATTTTCTGAGTATAGGTTTTATTCATTTCTGAGTATAGATTTATTTTAATGCTTTTTTTCAAGTTTTTCCTTTTCATGGTGATATGTCTGGAGGTCCTTGGGGCATAGAGATATTGGGATCATGGTAAACATTTTGTTTTACAAAGTTACTGATAAAGTATGCTTTGAAAAGTATTATTCTGCAACAAATGTGACTCTGAAAAGGACATTTTATTTTTCAGAGTGGTTTTCCCCTGGTGCCTTTTAGATATCTAGGCATTTAGTCTCTCTGTTTTTCTATCTCCTATCTAACTCTAAACTGTATGACCTTTAGTAAGTTACTTAAGCTTTATTTTAGTTGCCCTCTTTATTCTTTGCTTAACCTTAGCTTTAGTGCCTTTATTTATGAAATGTGGAACATGAAGCTAATAATTTTATGTCATAAATGTCATATAAAGAAAAACATTTCATACATTCATATGAATAAAGAACTCAGGAAATTACTTAATTGTAGCCCTTAATAGGAAGGAAAGGGAAGACTGGTGGGCTGCAGTCCATGGGTTCACAAAGAGTTGGACACCATTTGTGTGCTGAGTTACTCAGTCATGTCCGACTCTTTGAGACCCCATAGACTGTAGCCCATCAGGCTCTTCAGTCCATGGGGATTGTTCAGGCAAGAATACTGGAGTGGGTAGCCTATCCCTTCTTAGGGGATTTTCCTGACCCAGGAATCATACTGGGGTCTCCTGAATTGCAGGGGATTCTTTATCAGTCGAGCTACCACTTAGCTACTGAGTAACAAAAATTACTATTTCTGGCATTTATCTCTGTCTGCAAAGAGTCAGAAGGGACTTAGCAATTGAACAACAACAACAACAATCTCTTTAAAGACTATCAGTGGAGGAGGCGTTCATCTCTTAAAAGTGATACAAAATTTTTTTAAAGAAATTGCTTACAGAATTAGTGCCAAAATTGATTTTGATATCCAAACCTTATTTTCGAGTCTATTTCTTCTTTTTTTATCTTTTAGGAAACCCTAGCCAAAACTTATGCCCTAATGACTGGGTGCAGAAGAAAGGGAAATGCTATAACTTTTTCAAAACCTATCAATCATGGATCGATAGCCAAAAATTCTGTTCAACAATGAAATCACATCTCTTGGTGATCCAAGATAAGGCTGAATTGGTAAGAGCTCATTTGCCATAAAAAAGAAAAAAAAAAAAGCACCCTTTTAAAACTAAGAGAAGAGCTTCTGTGTGCTCAGTGGTGTCTGACTCTTTGTGACCCCATGGACTATGGCTCACCAGGTTCATCTGTCCACAGATTTCCCAGGCAAGAATACTAGAGTGGGTTGCCATTTCCTTCTTCAGGGAAATCTTCCCAACCCAGGGATCAAACCTGGATCTCCTGCATTACAGGCAGATTCTTTAGTGACTGAACCGCCGGGGAAGCCCAGAGAGGTACTCATCAAAGGCACTACCCATATCAGACAATATTCCTGGTATCTTGGGTAGGACAGATGGAGGCTCCTTAGTCTTATTATTTATTTTCCCCATAAACATCAGTCTTCTTCAAAACTGCACATTGGTAGGCAAAAGGATAGCTATCTCTCCTTTGGGTAGACATTAATTCCTAGTTTTTGCTTCAAATTCTCTTTTCATCCCTTCATCAGTTACTGTTTATATCATCCTCATGAATTCCATTAAGTAGCAAATGCCTTTACACAATATATGCAAGAATACTTTGGAAACCTTCCCATATTAATTTCCTACATTAAGTATGTAGAAAACCTCTTCAACCTTCTTAAGATTTTCCTGATTAGGAGGATAAATATCAAAACCTTTTAAAGTCTGGACAAAGGTCAGAAGAAACTGTTTTAATAGTGTAACAGTTCACTTCCTCTGGATCCCTTTCACAGGATTTCTTACAGAGCAATATACAAGATGGAATTTACTTTTGGATCGGATTGAACATTTCTCATCCACAAAAGATGTGGACCTGGCTGGATGGCACCCCATTAAATCTACAATTGTGAGTGTTTGGCATTTGAGTGTGTGTGTGTACCCAGTCATGTCCAACTCTTTGCAACCCCATGGACTGTAGCCCACCAGGCTGCCCTGTCCATGGAATTTTCCAGGCAAGAATACTGGAATGGGTTATCATTTCCTACTCCAAAGGATCTCCCCAACCCAGGGATTAAACCCGAGTCTCTTGCATCTCCTTCATTGACAGGCAGATTATTTAACACTGCACCACCTGGCATTTGAGTACTGTAGGGGGAATTTAATAGTTCAACAGCCAATCCCTACTGGGGGCTGCCTGAACCTGCAGGGAGCCAACTGGTTCTTACAGATTGAAGACTTTAATCTTTGTTAGTGTGTAAATGATCAGGAAATTTGCCTTAGAGAAACAGACTCCTAAACTAATTTATTTTCATATTTGGCTTTCTTTTAGCTTACAGCTAATGCTAGAGATATAAATGGGAAATCATAATCAGTGCAAAATTCTCTAAATTTAAATTCTTTTTGCTTGTCTCTTAAGAAAAGAAGTTTATAGAATAATTCTTATTTTTTTAATTGGAGTATAACTGCTTTACAATGTTGCATTAGCTTTTGCCTTTGTACAGCATGAAATGGTCACATGTATACATATATCCCCTCTCTCATATGCAAAATAAAGATCTTAGAAGACTGCTATGATCTGCATGTTTGTATCACCCAAAAATTCTTGTGTTAAAATCCTAACCACAATGTATTAATACACCATGATGTATTAAGAAATAGGACGTTTGAGAGATGCTTAAATCATGAGGGTGGAGCCTTCACAAAGGTAGCTTTCTCCACCCCAATAACTGGGAAATATTAAGGAAAAAGTTATATGTAACACAACAAACAGCCATTTGACTCTTTTCAAATTCTATTATCCCAATAAACAATATCTCTATCTATTTTATGTACCTTATTCATTTGTGTTTAAATTCTATGGGTAGAGAGTACTGAATCTTTGGGGATTCTGTGCTAATCCTCAAAACACAGGCAGAAGGTTTGGTGAGTCCAGGGCAAAAACTTCTACTCTCAGTATCAAGGCTTGGGGGGTCATTAAAAGTTGATTTAACTTCTTGAAAATTTGAAATTTTGTGGTATCTCTTAAAGAAATGTGATGTGGAGGAAATGAAGAAAGAAAATAGAGATGTTCAAGAGTGATACAGCAGACTTATCAGGCTGGCTGAGGGGAAGTAAAAATTACTCAAAAGAAAGAAGTCACCCAACAAATGAATATTCTTACCCAGAGACTATTACAATATCTTTTGTTAAAATTCATACTCTGTACTCACATATGCCACAATCTCTACACACCCTCCACACTAAATTAACTTTAAAAATTTATCTTTGATTATTTTTAATGGATATCTCCCAGCATAGTTTTTCTAGAAATTCAGCATGATCCTTTTTTATTTTTTAAATATTTTATTTTTAAGTTTTGTTGGAGTATAGTTGATTTAACATGTCCTATTAGCTTCAGATGTACAACAAAGTGAATCAGTTATACATATATCCACTCCTTTTACCATTATGTTTTTCCTATAGAATGTGATGCTCGGCCACCCACATGCAAACCTGCTTAGAATTATTAATTTGCTAATCTGATTCTTTGAGTATTTTCTGATTTCTAAGATATTTTGCAGCTTATTTGTTTAAGACAGGAAAAGTTGGTTTGACATCATTGAAAAACAGAATTTAGGGGAAGTTTCCATCTTTTATGTTAAGGATAAAGAATCTGGGTATATCCTTATATACCCACATGCACAGAAATTTTCTTGTAGAGGTGTCTATGTGAGTTTATAAATTTTAAAGGGGAGTTGATCTTTTGTAGAAGCAAAGAGGCTCATTACAAACAGTGAAAAAAGATTTTGGAAAGGTCTTATTCTATTCTGGCGGAAAAGGCAATGACACCCCACTCCAGTACTCTTGCCTGGAAAATCCCATGGACAGAGGAGCCTGGTAGGCTGCAGTCCATAGGGTCACGAAGAGTCGACACGACTGAGCGACTTCACTTTCACGCATTGGAGAAGGAAATGGCAACCCACTCCAGTGTTCTTGCCTGGAGAATCCCAGGGACGGGGGAGCCTGGAGGGCTGACGTCTATGGGGTCGCACAGAGTTGGACACGGCTGAGGCAACTTAGCAGCAGCAGCAGCCTTCTATTCTGGCTCCTATACCAAATACCTATAACAAAATACCACAGGCTGGGTAGCTTATAAGCAAAAGAAATCTATTTCCCACAGTTCTGGAGTATGGAATTCCAAGATAAAAATACCTGAATGATCCTGTTTTGTTAAAAGGATTCTTCTTGGTTTGCAGCCAGAGCCTTCTCAACACGTTCTCACATAGTGGAAGGGGCTGGAGGTCTCTCTAGAACCTCCTTTGTAAGGAAATAATCCCATTCATGAAGGTTCCACCCTCATGACTTAAGCATCTCTCAAAGGTCCTAATTCCTAATATATCATTTTTAGGTTAGGATTTTAACATATGAATTTTGGGGTGATAACAAACATGCAGATCCTAGCAGTCTCCTAAAATCTTTAGTTTTCACATGATGGAATGGATTGGGAAACCAGTATTTCTTACATTTTAATTTTCATTTTAATTCCACATAGTAATGATATTTACAAATGACTGTTTAGGAAAATATTTGGAGGAATTCCTTCATTAAATAAATTGCTTTAAAAAAGTAAATTGCTTTTAACGTGCATTTGCTCTCTAAATATTGCAATGTCTCAAAGCTCCAGATTGGAGAGTACATTCTTCCTAAGAAGAGAGAAAATGCAGAATACACAGAGTTGTGCTTTTAGCAGACTAGAACAGATGTCTGGGAAAGAGGCCAGCTTTCATGGGCGTCACTAGCATGTTGCCTTTTCCTCTATAGATTTCAAGTCCTTGGCGAGGTTGAAGATGATGCATGTGCTTTAATAACAAAAGAGGGTGTTTTTTCTGAAAAGTGTCTCATTCAGAATTACTGGATTTGTCAAGGTGTGGTTTCTTCAGCTACAGACAATGACCTCTGAATTGATCACAGGTATAATTCTTCCTGTTTAAAAGAATTATGCATTTTTGTGGAAAAACTTTGTTTCTACAACAAATATTATTGTGATAATGCTGATAATAGTGTGGATGTGGGTCACAACCCATCAAGGCAATCAGCCTTGAGTTCTTGGCTCTACCTAAGGACTGAAATGACATTTTCATAGTCATCTCTCATGAATGATACTGGCTGTTTCAGACAGAAACTATTGCTTTGTCTCCTCAAGAATCCTCTCCCTACACCTTGCCTTCAGCATTAATGGAAAAACTTTTTACTTTTTCAAAGACAAGCCATTGAATGTTACATTTTTGAATTTTCTACTATTGAATCTACACAGTTGTCTATATCTTGTCTGTCACATTTTTATCTCCATTTCCAAAAAAAAAAAGAGCCGCACTGCTTTCTATCTAAATCAGATCTCCAAGTCTATGGTCAAGATTGCATCCATTTAATTTTTTCCAAGGAGATCCCTTCCTTGATTATGTCTTCTTTAACCTCTCTCTTCTTATGCCTTCTTTTCTATCAGCCATTAAACATGAAAGCAACAAGAAAATTGTCCATTAACCACATGTGTGTTTTGATTTCCACCCAGTTTTCCTCACCCCTTTTAAGTCAAATTTCCTAAAAATTTTTGTACTTGCCTTCCTCTTTCTGTTTCTCAGTCCACATTCTAAAATGTATTTTCTGCTTTTCCTACTATTGCACTGACGTGTTCTCACCACACTTTTGACAAAATGCAGTCAGGACTGTTTGCTTTCACTTTATCTCTCAGCAGTGTTGCTCATTGTTGACCTGGCGTTCGTTTTTGAAATCTTTTCTAACCTTATCATCTATGATGCAAAGTTTTCTTGAAATTCTCTCTACCTCTCCAACTATTCATCCTCAGTGTTTTCTGCAACATCTATTCTCTCGTCTGATCTCTCTCTCTTTTTTTTTTTTTGATTTAAAAATTTATTTTTAAAACCTATGGTAAAATACATATAAAGTTCAGCGTTTTTACCATTTTGGGAATACAGTTCCATGGCATTAAGTACATTCACATTGTGTACATCCATTACTACCATCCATTTCTAGAACTTTTCATCATGCAAAACTTAACTGGATCCATTAAGTTTTTTTTTTTTCCAATTATTTTTATTAGTTGGAGGCTAATTACTTTACAATATTGTAGTGGTTTCTTAAATAATTATATTCCTCAGAGTTCTTGTGGGTCCTGTATTACACACAACTATTGGCTGAACTCATCTGCTCTATAACTTCAATTGCCATCAATTTATTTTATTTTTAAATAATTTTTATTGAAGTGTATTTAATTTGCAATGTCGTGTTAGTTTCAAGTGTACAGCAAAGTGAATCAGTTATCACTTCAGTTCAGTTCAGTTGCTCAGTTGCATCTGACTCTTTGTGACCCCATGGACTGCGGCATGCCAGGCTACCCTGTTCGTCATCAACTCCCAAAGCTTGCTCAAACTCATGTCCATCGAGTCAGTGATGCCATACCACCGTCTCATCTTCTGTCATCCCCCTCTCCTCCTGCCTTCAATGTTTCCCAGCATCAGAGTCTTTTCCAGTGAGTCAGTACGTTGCATCATGTGACTAAAGTATTGGAGTTTCAGCTTTAGCATCAGTCCTTCCAATGAATATTCAGGACAGATTTCCTTTAGGATTAACTGGTTTGATCTTGCAGTCCAAGGGACTCTCAAGAGTCTTCTCCAACACCACAGTTCAAAAGCAGCTGTACATATACATATATTCATTCTTTTTTTAAAGAGTCTTTTTACATATAGGTCATTACAGAGTATTAAGTAGAGTTCCTTGTGCTATACAGCAAGTTCTTATCAGTTATACATATAAAACAACTAATTTTATATGTAGCTGTGTGTATATGTTGGGGCTTCCCTGGTAGCTCTGTGGTAAAGCATTTGCCTTCAATACATGCGGGTTTGATCCCTGGGCCAGGAAGATCCCCTGGAGAAAACCCACTCCAGTATTTTTGCCTTTGAAACCCTATGGATGGAGCAGCCTGGCAGATTACCGTCCTTGGGGTCACAAAAGAGTCAGACATGACTGAACTACTAAACAAGTGTGTCTATGTCAGTCCCAATCTTCCCAATTCATTGACAACTCCCAAGCCCATACTTCTAGCCCAGACTTTATTATAGAGGATTGCCCATTGGACATCTCTATGTACATCTCAAGACCCCTTAACTAATGAACTTAAACAGATTAGCTTAGTGCTCACTCTAGTTCAAGCAAGAGCTTTTGGCGTCAACCATGACTTCTTCCTTCTTCTCACTGTCAATATTCAAAAATTCATTTAAACCCTGTCAATTTTATCACACGATTATTTCTGGAGTCTGTCTCTATACAAACTTTATTAATCACCCAATCATCTTGGATTATTGCTCTAGCTTTTCTGTCACCACAGTCCATTCTCCATGTTGTCATCATGGTTTAGATTCTCTGAACCTCACATCCACCGCATTACTCACCACCTAATTTCCTCAGTGGCTTTTCATTGTTTAAACCTTTTACCATCTCCTCCAGCCACTCTTTATTCCTCCCCCACCTCCATGCTGGTAATGATGCAAGCACACTGACCTTGTTTCAGTTTCTCGGATGTGGCATGCTGTCTTTTGCCTCTAATTTAATCATATGTTTGCCTCAGCTCAACAAACACTCCTCCCTTTCTCACTCTTCTGTTCAACTCTTTCTTATTTTTCAGGTCACCAGTGAAATGTCATTTGCAAGAAAATACTTCTGTGACTATTCTCCACTCCAGGCTAAATTATAAGGATTTAATATATATTTTTATAGTTCCGTGTGCTGATCTTAATCTTAACATTCAGAACCTTTTTTTCCCCCAAACCATTGTTTAATTATTCATATTTCTTCATGTACTGTAAACTCTGTAAAGTGAATGATCTTCATCATTGTGCAAACAAGATGCCTGATTCGTAATGGTAGATAATTTCTTTTTATGTTGTCAACTATGTATTTGTGACATGTTCCCCAGCATCATTTTTACTAGTTAGGTAGAGCTTCCCCTAGTTTTGATAAACAAAACCTGCATACAGAGAAATAAAGTCACTGCTGTTTTTTCCTTTTTAAATAAATGTCAGTGTTAGATTTACAGACTAATAAATAAAAATTTCCAGGTTTCTTGCTTGTTTGTGCTTTTAACAAAGAATTTACATTGAGGCTTGGAGCTGAGAGATTACTAATGTTTGCTGATTGACTTTAAATTCACTAAGAACTATTTTAAGGTCTTAGATCCACTAACAGCAAAATTTACAGATCATAAAAGAATTTAAAAAATTTATTTCAAATTCATATGTGTAAACAGAAATAATTATAGCTTTGTAGGGAAAGAAATATAAAATGTTCAACTCAAAAAATCAAATGCAAAAAGCATAAAACCATGCTTACTTAGTATAACAAATGCAAAAATATGTACCATTTTATTAATATGAACACTTGAGAAATGTCAAAAAAATTGATAAATGTTACAATTGAAGGGAAGGGGAGAAAGATTAAGAGATCTGAGGATCTCTGATTTCAAAGCCAGGTTATCAATGATTTTTGAAACACTGATTTGGATGTAAATGTTTAAACATTTAAATAACTAAATATTAAAATATGAGAGAATAAGTCTGTTTGCACGTTGAGTATTGCCTTGGAAAGAAAGTGGAAATCACTCAGTCATGTCCAACTCTTTGCTGTCCGACTCTTTGCAACCCCATGGATTATACAGTCCATGGAATTCTCCAGGTCAGAATACTGGAGTGGGTAGTCTTTCCCTTATCCAGGGAAAGGATAAGGATTGACCTGGATTGAACCCAGGTCTCCCACATTGCTGGCGGATTCTTTATCAGCTGAGCCACAAGGGAAACCCAAGAATACTGGAGTGGGTAGCCTATCCCTTCTCTAGCAGATCTTCCCAACCCAGGAATCGAACCGGAGTCTCCTGCATTGCAATCTAAGTATTGCCTTAGATCAAACCAAAAACATAACTCCAAGAAGATAAGAGAATCAATAATTAAAATCCTAATAGTAAGCTACCCATAAGTATTGAATTACTATTCTGGGAACATATGTCCATAGATACCACATATTAATGGAGTTCATATTCCCACTTCCAAGTGAGCCCCTTGTTTTTTTCAACAAATTGAATGATAAGGTTTGAAGTTTTATTAACTACTATTGCTATTGAGTCACTTAAATCCTGTCTGACTCTTTGTGACCCCATGGACTGCAGCACACCAAGCTGCATGTAGTTCTCCAGGCAAGAATACTGGAGGTGATTGCCATTTCCTTCTCCTAAGTGATCCCTCTCAAGTCAAATGAAGTGTCACGTGTTCACTCTCACACAATGATGAGGTTACATTTCTCATTTTTCTCCATTTATATTCAGTAGTGTTGAACACGTTGGCTTTCCCACTAATCATTGTAAAAATTAGCATGTTACTTCCCTGCTTTATGTTTATTGTATATAAATACATATATACATGTGTATATTTATATTTACATGCATATGCATTATACTTAAGGTATAACAAAAATTATAATCAAGGATAAAAAACTTTTCACTCTTAGAAGTTGTCTTCTCATAATTTGAGAAATTAAATGTCCAATTCTAACCATACTTATCTATTATCGCCCCCCAATGGACATGTGAGAGAATATTTGTGATTTTATTTAAAAAACACCAAAACTCTCAATTTGTTTTTACAAAGTAACAACTTTATTTTAATACTAATTCATACACTTAGGGCAGGCTTTTAAAAAATCTATGTCACTAAGTAATGAAAGAGCATTAGGTCCCATAAAAGCCATGAGTGATACAAAGGGATTTTTTGACATTGTTACTCTATTGTTAGAGAAGGCTGATACACGACCATATAATTTTAAAAAGTACAACTTGAAACAGTGTATTTTCCTATTTGATTTTGGACACTCCAGTATTAGAAAGCTTATAGGTCTAATATGTGAGTATTGCAGCATCTATATCCTAGAAAATATGCATTGTTCTCATTTTATGCTTCTGCAAATATATGTGAACGGATTTATGCGTCTGAAGTTAGCCTGTTGCCATACTGGTGCTCTCAGAGGCCCAGATTCAGCTCTCTGACCAAACCAAAATGACCTTAAACTTCACCTAAAATGTTAAAAAAAGCAATAAGTAATATAGAAGCAAATGATCTTTTGCATTAGGCAGATAACTGTCGTCCTACCACCATGTACTTATCCTTGTTTTGACATGTGAGCTTACAACTGAGATCTGTGCACCTCTGTCTACATCCGTGTCACATACCAGCCCAGACTCTCTCCTGAATGCCAGAATGTACATCCCACTTCCTGTGAAGCATTTCCCCCTGGAATTCCTGCCAGCTCCTTAAATTTCAGTAATTCTAAAATATCCTTTTCCTGCTATAACAGTTAGTAATCCCACTGTCCCTCTGATTGACTTCTTAAAGGGAAACATGGAATTTATTTTTTTAACATCTATTCTTCATCCCATTGTCTGATATTTTCTGGGAGTTTGTCTCCGAAAGAGTCACTTCACTCTTCTCTATTTTTCCTACCACCATTTCTGGCACTGCCCTTATCATTTCTTCTTTCAATCAAGTGAAAAGACTTTCAAATAATTTCTTGGCCTATCAAGTATCTAGCATCTTTAGAGAAATAACCTAAAGGTACTAGAAGTTTAGAGCATCAGTTTTAAACTTCACTACTTCAGTTAGTATAGCAAATAATTCCCCCTGAATCTGGCCCTGGGTCTCCTTCCCTCTTTCTCCCTCCCCGATCCTCACTCTCAGCTCCAAATCTTATTCTTTCCCCTCTCATTCTGGTGCTTCCAGACAATTATAGCTTCTCAATTTTGTAGCATTTGCTATCCTCATATATGCTTTTCATTCTGCTGCCAATGTTTTTTCTGAAAATGTTCTTCCTTGAATATCTCCACTTTCTTAACTTGTCAATTAAAAAATATCTTCTCTGGGCACCTCTTTCTCAAATTTTGGACACTTTCTTCCTTGTGCTACCAGTGAACCTTTCCTACTTCATATCCATTTGATTTTGTACTTCTTACACTGTTTGGTAATTCAATGTATGAAGGTTCATCTATTCAGTGTCTGCTTTTCTAAACAAATTATAGGCAATGCTAATTGTCCCATTTATTCTATTCTAGTTTTCAATTAAAATAATCTTATTTACTCCTGATACAGGAGAACAATGAAGTAATAATACAGCATAAGCTGTTAAAATTAAGACCTTAAGAACAAAGTCCTGAGTTTTCTAAGGAACCATGCAATGGTTGGTTTTAATTAGGAAAGAGATTTTCTCTTTTTGTCTTTTATGTGAATCTGTATGGTTCTTTCCCCTATTCGTGTTGAGATTGAAATAATCAAATAAACATTTATAAAGAATGGGAATGAGGAGAGAATAGAGAGGAAAACAAAATGAGAATGAGGGTGAGAAGAGAGTTGAGAAAGAAATTGACATGGTTGATAACAGAAGATTCAACAATGAAACTCTGCTAAGTTATTTTCCTAAATTCTTGCAAGTCCAGTTCTCTTATTTCAACTATTTAAATTTCTATTAATGAGTATGCATGAAGCACCCATAGGATGCAGAACACAGATTTCACAATTATTTCAAGAAAACAATGTTTTACAAAGAGATATTGTTAACCTTGAGTAAACATGAAGATAATATCTTCTGAAGAGTTGAACATTCTGACATAGAACCGAATTCATTTTCTCAAATAGAGAACAGTTTGAGCAGCAAGTTTCAAATCACTTCCACACCCACCTGCCCCCCAAATTTGTATTATTCATGATGTCCATCGCACAATAGGTCCTAGGAATTCACAAATAGCATTCTGCAAGTTCACATTGTTTACTCATCACCTTGATTCTGTCACATGACAGTCTGAATGTGAAATCTTTTTATTACTGTTTGATTTTTCCCTCTATGTGTTTGGTGTGTGAAAGAGATTCACTCAACCAGTAAGTCAACCTGTTACGCATTATTCTTGTGTTGAACTACACTACATTATTTATGAGTGAATCTCATAAGGCTATGCAAATATTGCAAAATTAAAAGAAAATCAACTAGGAATGATAATGAAAGTAACAGTAAAATTATCAGAATGCTTACTTAACAAAACAAGCAATTTTGAATGACCTTAGTCAATTCATGTTATTAAACCTCTTGAAATGTCGTCTAAAATTTTCATACATATTTTAATGTATTACCTATCAGATTTGATTTTAGAAGCAATTTGGGAACTTTTAAATATGCTGTGGCATATACATCTTGAATGCCAAGACTCTAACAGATTTATAAAAATGGATTTAGAGGTTTTGAGTGAAATATCAATGAACATTTCTAAGCATGAATTTCATGTACATTTATATTAATATATTTCTTTCTGAAGGAATAAAAATTAATTTTATGTAAATTATGTTAAATCTAGGGTGTCTTAACTTTTTGATGTGCATGTGTCTGGTTTGCTGCAAATCCATTTTCTAACTAAATGGGTACTGGCACTGCTGATCCCAATTTTGTGTAAATAGGCACATTCACCAATCCCAATTGTTTTAAACCTGAAAGAAAACACAAAAGGGAAAGAAAAGGGCCAGAGAATGAGTGGATACTGAAGAAAAATTATTGTCTGCTCTCAGATTTTATTCTAACCCCACATCATATTATTTGAATATAAAGCAAACTGAATTCATATGTTTTGCCTATCCTAAAACATAGCTTTATAAAATGGCCAAAATACTGGAGTGGGTAGCCATTCCCTTCTCCAGGGGATCTTTCCAACCCAGGAATCAAACTCAGCTCTCCCACACTGTAGGCAGATTCTTTACCTTCTGAGCCACAAAGGAAGCCCAAGAATACTGGAGTGGATAGCCTATCCCTTCTCCAGGGGATCTTCCCAACCCAGTAATCGAACTGGGGTCTCCTGCATTGCAGGTGGATTCTTTACCAGCTGAGCTACCAGGGAAGCCCTTATAAACTCAAAATATCAATAATCTATATGATGAAGAAGGGAAGGATATATTGCCAAATATATTTTAAATGTATGATATTCTAATTATCAACATCTTTGAAAACTAATTTTTCTTTCACCTGTATTATTATGGAATAATACATATTACACCTCTCACAGTTTCTGTACAGATTGGATAGTACAATGATTATATGAAGCATTGTGTTTGGAATATTATAGGCATTAAATAATTTGTATGATAATTTATGTTACCATTTTTTTCCCGGGCTCATTTTTTCTCCACCAAAGGGAAACTCCTAGGAGAAAGGTGTGTATGGATCATAACTCAGATCTCTCCATGATGGGGAAGGTTCTAAGCCTCAGTTTCAGGTGTGTCAATGATATACTCAGGACTTACCAACCCTGGTTGTATAGCGTTCCATCGATCCACTTCCAAGTCTGCCCTGGTTTTCGCCTCAGTCCAATCCAATATTGAGAATGGTCAGAATATCGCTTCAGAAAATTCTTTAATAAAGAATATTTATAGAATAAATTACAAATGCCTCATTCTCTGGAATTTTTTTGGTCTAAGTCATTATACACTAAAAAAAACCCACAGACTTTCAGACTTAGAAATGATCTCAGGGTGACTTTGCCCTTCTCTGGTTCATGACTCAATTCACAGGTTATGTTATTTTTGTAACAGCTTTTGTAGCAAATTGCATTGGGTAGCTTTCTCTCTTTTTTGTTTTCTAGAAGAGTTTTTATAAAACAAATTAATTTTTCTGTGAAGGTTTGATCTAATTTGATCAAATCTTTCTAGGTTTGGTGGCTTTTAGGATGGGAGAATTTTGTTCAACAGTAAAATGTATTGAATAGTTATTGGTTCACTCAGGTTTTATATATTTTCATAATTTATTCTGATACATTTTATTTTCTGTTATTTATTACCACCAACCTAGCTTTATGGGTTGGTTTGATTTTGGTTAATAATTGCCTTGCATATCTTTTCTTTTTACCTTTTCTCTAACTTTCCTCTGTGTGTGCGTGCATGTGTGTGTGTGTGTGTGTGCATTAATTATGTCTCTGTAAGTAGGACATAACTGAACTTCATTGTTTTTTAAAGCCAATCTGAAAATTTTTGTCTTTTAAGAGATAAATTAAAAATATTAACATTTTAGCATGATTTTTCTTATATTTGGATTTGCCAATGTTGTGTTTTATTTATTTTTCCATATTTATTTTTACTGAATTCTGTTGGATTGATAGTTTTTATGTCTTTATTTTAACACCTTTTAAAAACATTTTTTATTCTTTTGTGATTACCACTTGACTCTTAAGAAATATGCCTATCTATATATATATTCTAATTTTTAGATTGTCTATGTCTAAACAATTCTTTAAATAACTGTTTGGACAATTATCTTTTTCTTCAAGGTCTTCTAACTGGGTGCCATAATTTTTTTTACATCTCTATAGTTTGTATTTCTTAGGCTGAGTATTTCTTTTCTCCTTTTTTGTGATCAATCTTGTCTATTCAGAGAACCAGTTTTCCTTCTGTATATCCTCACTTATTATTTTGTTCTACTCTTTTTCTCTTATGCTTATTCCATTAATTTAGCAAATAAATAATAAAGCTTTTGTTCTGTTTCCACATCCATCTGATATTTCTCACTTTCCCCTTGCTTTAATTTCACAATTTATTGTTCTATGGAATAGAATTTATAACTTTGCATTTTTCCACCATTCTAATGTATTCATTTAAATATTTTTACCAGAATTTTCTACAAAATTAATGTTAATGTGGGTCGTTTCCTCTTCTGTCCATTCCTAGTAGAGCAAATTGTCAGCAAATGTTAAATATGTCCCTATGTTCCTTAAGGTCTTAATCATTCTGTCTCTTATCATCTCCGGCATTCTATATCTCTACTGTTTCTGTTTCAAGGCATTTCGTATTGTACACTTCTGAATTTTTCTACTTTAGGCTTTTTTGTACCCCAGAGCTCCTAGATCATCTTGGCTATAACAACTCATGTACTAATTCTCTCCAGCATCTCTGACAAGCTGTTATAATTCTGCTTATCATTTCTTTCATATAGTCCCACAAAAAGCAATTTTTATTTGATATAAAACAGGTAGATTAATATCAGTTCATACTGAGAGCTTTATTATAACTTTACAATTCTGAATTGTGCAAATGGTTCTAGAGTTCTTCTGAGTTTCATTGCTATAATTCCTTTTGAAAACGCTGTTGCTCTTATTATTATTTAGTCACTAAATCATTTCCAACTCTTTGTGACCCCATAGTCTGTAGTCCTGCAGGCTCCTCTGTCCATGGGATTTCCCAGGCAAGAATACTGGAGTGGGTTACCATTTCCTTCTCCAGGGGACCTTCCCAACCCAGGCATTGAACCTGTGTCTCCCACATTGGCAGGCGCATTCTTTACCACTGAGCCGCTAGGGAAGCCTTTGAGAATATACAGCCTAGGAACTTATGTGGTTGAACTTCTTTGAAAAACAGTTGTGGTCTTTCTCATGGCACTAGTATTTAAATTGCTTTACATGGGACCAAGGGAAAATGCCTCAGAGTGTAACTTGTTTCTAAATAGGAAGGGAAAGTCATCTCCTAAATGTTGCCTGATAACTTACCATGAGGGTTCTTCTGAGGTGACCTGTGACATGAATGAGATCTGACTTGATATGAGCTCCTTCTATGGTTTGAGTAAATATGGAAAGTAAGAGCCCCCTCTCTGCTTATCAGAGGGTCTTTTCTGGATCATTCTTATTATCCACACCAGCTATAACCTCTGAAAATATAATTATGATTCAAAAGCATCGGCTTACCAGTTCCTCCGTGGTGTTGAATACAGCAAGAGTTGCAGCATGAGAGGCACAGAAGTTCTGGCTTGCTGCCCAGGTGGTTGTATTTTCAGAAAAATAGAAGCACTTTCCTAGGAAACCAATCCAGCCTTCCAGACATGATATGTGTTCAGAGGAAGATTTGTGTTTTTCAACTAAAAACGATTGAATAATATATTAAGTACTGAGGGGGTGGAAATCCTTTAATTTCGAACAGTTGTTCATTTGAATAAAATTCACCAGGTTAGCCCTTCTGTCTATGGATGTTAGACTTCATCGTTCCTAAATTTCTGTACTCCTTTTTTGCTAGGTTGAGAGAAAATCTTGATGAATGCTACTTAAGTAGATGCTGTTATTGCTCAAACTGGGGCTTGACGTTCTTCTCAAGTGATGTTTCTTTCTAGAAAGTCACTCATTTTCATGACCTTAACTATTATATATGTACTGATATTAGTAAACTGATGTGTCCAACCCAGGCCTCTCATCAGGCATCTCCTCCTTATAACAACCTAATAGACACTCATTCTCTCAACAACAAATATTCAGGAGTACACATCATTTAGTATGGCTATTATATTAGATGCATATTTTTAAAAGCATATTAAACATATATTAAAAAGCAGAGACATCACTTTGCCAACAAAGGTCCATATAGTCAAAGCTATGGCTTTTCATTAGTCATGTACAAATGTAAGAGTTGGACCATCGAAAAGACTGAGCACCAAAGAATTGATGTTTTGAATTGTGGTGCTGGAGAAGACTCTTGAGAGTCCCTTGGATTGCAAGAAGGTCAAAACAGTCAATCTTAAAGGACATCAACCCTGAATATGCATTGGAAGGACTGTTGCTGAAGCTCCAATACTTTGACCACCTGATGTGAAGAGCTGACTCATTGGAAAAGACTGATGCTGGGAAAGACTGAAGGCAAAAGGAGAGGGGGTGGCAGAGGATGAGATGATCAGATAGCATCACCAAATCAATGGACATGAATTTGAGCAAACTTGGATGGATAGTGAAAGACAGAGGAGCCTGGCATGCTACAGTCCATGGGGTTGCAGAGTAGGACTTAGGGACTGAAAAATAGCAACAACCAAGTTATTCTCATGCTATATAGGAGGAAACATAGGCTTATTTCATGCAAGATGTCTGAAATTACCCTTAATTCTGAGCTAAAGTATGAAAGGCACAAGTACTATGAAACATTTTAGAGGAGAGTTAATATGAACATATTTGGGAAATGGACCACCCACCTGCTAAAATTGTGGCCAGTGTAATTATTAGGATCACCAGAAAGATGACGACTGTGATCATTTTAGTGATACAAAATTTCTTTTTATTTTCTTTTGAGGGTTCTTGTGATTCCATAGTAAGTTTGGAACAGATAGCATCTCCTATAGAAAAATTAATCAGTTCTTTATTACTTATGTGACCTTATACTGTTGTAGAAATTGAGATTAACATATACAAACCAACCACATTTCTATATACTAGCATTTATCAATAGGAAATTAAAATATAGCTTACCATTTACAATGACATAAAAATATTGAATGCTTATGGATTTATGTCTGACAGAAGACATATAAAACTTGCACAATAAAGGTACCAAACATTGCTGAAAGAAACTGAAGACATAAATAACTGGAAAGATACTGTCTTCATGCCTCAGAACACATAGTAATGTTATGATGTCAATCTGCTCAAACTAATCTATACATTATCACAATCATACACAAAGTTCTCAGCAGTATTTTTTTTTTGAGTAGAAATAGGCAAGCTGTTTTTAAAATTCCTATTGAAATGTAAAAAGAACTAAAATAGCCAGGTTTGAAGGAGAACTAAATTTGAGCACAAGTATTACCTGGCTTAAAGACTTATTATAAAAACTACAGTTGTCAACATAGCATAGTCTAGAAGTAGATCCACACATGTGCAGACACCAGATTTTTGGCAAAGATGCAAAAGAGGATATTCATTTTGGTAAACAGTACTGGAAATATTGGATATCCTTATACAACAAAATACTTTTTGATCCATACTACATCCCGTATGTAAAAACTAATTCACAAAGGATCATAGAAATAAATGTAAAAGCTGAAGCTATAAAAAGTTTCAGAGAAAACAGGAAATATTTTTTTGTTATTTTGGATTAGAGAAAGATTCAATCCAACCAAAAAGCATGATGTTAAAAAAATAATAAATTGGACTTGTATTAAAATTCTGCTCCTCAAAAGACAGTTTAAACAAAATGAAAAGTCAAATCAGAGACTGGAAGAAATATTTTCAAATTCAAAGTCTGATAAAGGTCCAGAATACATAAAGAACTTCATACTTAAGAAAACACACAACATAACAAAAATACAAACAAAAAGGTGTAACAGACATTTCATGAAATAAGAAATATGTAGATGAAATATATAGATGGCAAATTACCACATAAAAAGATGTTCAGCATTATTAGTCATAAAGAAAGTGCAAATGAAAGCTAAATGTAGAAACTACTACATACCTATTAGAATAATTAAAGTTAAAATGTCTGACCACAGCAAGTATTAGTGAAAATATAGAAGAATTAGAACTCTCTCATTCATTGTTGGTGAAAACAGCAAGACCATTTTGGAAGGCACTGTAAAAATCTCTTAAAAAGCTAAATATACACCTACAATATGATCCATTATTTCTACACATAGGTAACTTCCCCAAGAGAAATCAAAGAGTATGTCCATACAAATAGTGGTACCTAAATTTTTATAGAAGCTTTATTTGTAATAACCCCAAACTGTGGGTGAATAAATAAATAGTGTTTTATCTATATGAGGGAACACTAGTAAGCAACAAAAAAGAAATGAACTACTGATACAAACAATGACATGGATGAATATTATAATAGTTATACTGAATAAAAGAAGCCAAACTGAAATGAGTATATACTGTGAGATTCCATCTATATAAAATTTCATAAAATGCATATCTATCTATAGTGTCAGAAAGTTGACGTGTGATTCTCTCAAGGAAGGCATGCTGAAATTGGAAAAAGAAGAATATAATAAAGGGAATGAGAAAATTTTTGGTGTTAATAAATATTTCATTATCTTGAATGCATTTATGGTTTCTTGGATATTGTCATGTACATCAAAATCTATTGAGTTGTACACTTTAAATATGTTCATTTTAATGTATGCCAGCTTTCTCTCAATAAAGCTGTTAATATGAAAATCAGGTATTATTAATTCACAGTGTGTATCTGTTTATAGTGTTTATAAGCTCCCTTGGATACACAGCTGGAAATAATTTGGCATGGGTAGGAGAGAAGAAATGCTGACTCCCTCTGGAGGGTTAGGATTCAGAATTGAAAGCAGAAACTCACAAAGTGTAAATTTGTTTATTTCACAAATAGAGCATAGCGCCTGTCACACCTGTGCTTCTTACCTGAAGATTGGGAATCTCCTACACTTTTCAAGCTTTCATGGTCATTCATGTTTCTTTCTGAGTAAGGAAAAAAAAAAAAATACAGACAGGCTGGAGTGAATTGGTTTCAAGATTCCAGCTCAGTATCTGGACTTACTTCAGTAATCTGATGGAAGACAATCTCAAATGAGAATGCAAAGTTAAGGCAGTCTAAGATGAGAATATCATATTAAGGCAATCTCAAATGAGGCTACAATAGTAGTATATAAATTACAATAAAAGTTCCTCAGAGTCTGAACTGCTTCCTTTTTGGCACATGCTATCCACAAATCATTATCAATGTAGCTTGAGAAGCTACTAGAGAGGGCTGGCAGCTGAAATAATTCTTCCAACTGCTGGGTTCAGTGTGAATGAAATGAGGTTCAGTGGTTTATGAAGCCAACAGGTTAAGTCTTCACACCATGGCCCTGACCTTCACATACTTTTAGTTAATTTGACCATTATAGCCAATATTAAAAAGCAGAGACATTACTTTGCCAACAAAGGTCCATCTAGTCAAAGCTATGGTTTTTCCAGTACTCATGTATGGATGTGAGAGTTGGACTATGAAGAAAGCTGAGCACTGAAGAATTGATGCTTTTCAATTGTGGTTTTGGAGAAGACTCTTGAGAGTCCCTTGGAGTGCAAGGAGATCCAACCAGTCCATCCTAAAGTAAATCAGTCCTAACTATTCATTGGAAGGACTGATGCTGAAGCTGAAACTCCAATACTTTGGCCATCTGATGCAAAGAGCTGACTCATTTGAAAATATCCTGATGCTGGGAAAGATTGAAAGCAGGAGGAGAAGGGGACAACAGAGGATGAGATGGTTGGATGGCATCACCAGCTCAATGGACATGAGTTTGAGTAAACTCCGGGAGTTGGTGACGGACGGAGAGGCCTGGCATGCTGCAGTCCATGGGGTCACAAAGAGTCAGACATGACTGAGCAACTGAATTGATTATAGATCCCAGCCACAGATCCAAGCCCCAAAGTTTTAAGAGTAAAATAGCAAGTTGTGAAAGTGAAAGTTGCTCAGTCGTGTCCGACTCTTTGCGACCCCATGGACTTAGTCCATGCAATTCTCCAGGCCAGGATACTGGAGTGGGTAGCCTTTCCCTTCTCCAGGGGATCTTCTCAACCCAGGGATAAGACCCAGGTCTCCCACATTGCAGGCAGATATTTTACCAGATGAGCCACAAAATAGCAACTAAGACTTCTTGAAAAGAACATGATTTTGCTTTAGTAATAATAATAATAGAAAAAAATCATATCTAATATTTATTGTGTTTCCTTGACAGTAAGTCTAGTTCTAAGCTTTTAACTTTTATGAAGTAATTTAAACTCACTGTAACATTATCAAATAGGAGCTTATCATTATTATTAATTCATAGATGAGGTAACTTCCTTAATGTAATAGAGAGGATAAAAAGTTTTCTTGAAGTAACATAGTCAATATGGGGCAGAGGTTGGCTCTGATCATTTAACCACGTTGCTCTCTTCTACTGCTTCTCTCTGTTTAGGAGTGTTGCCATGAATGCTCTGATGTGCTAAGCTTGTCCTTCCAGATTTAGAAAGCAGACCTCAGTTTCAACAACAACAAAAATACTGTGGTACGAGCATTTTGCTCAGATAATGATCACCAAGTTGTATTATTTGACAGAAGTGAGGATGAAACCATGGCAACCTGGATTTCAAAGTCGTCTCCCTGAGAAGCGAGCAAACAGTAATGGGTTGGCATTTTTTCAAAGTTGGATTGTAAGGCATAGAGTTCCCTCTAATTTTGTATGTTGAATTTTTTATTGTGTGAACATTATTCTGCATCCCCCAATTATTTCAGAAGCCGGGCAGATTTTGTGTTTGTGTGACATGTATGTGCATTAAAGAGAGAGAGAGATTAGGGAAATGAATGGCTAGATTATTTCACTCGACTTTGCCTGGAGCACAAATTATTCCTAAACTTTACATGCTGTCTTATAACTATACATTTTGCTGAAGTACCACGCAGCTATTGCCACATTGATGCTCTATTATAAACCACACCCTAAACCCTGGGCACTTACCAGCCTGTGCTGCGTTGGTTGAGGGCTATCCCACAGAAGCTGGCGACTCTGCAGCTCTGCCTCACACTGCAGCTTGCTTCTTGTTATCTTTGTTATCCTCCTGTCCAGGTTGAGGCAGCAATAGCTGCTCCAGAAGCACTTCTCCTGGAGATGTCAGAGGTACAAGACACTAATCCTAGCCACTCACCAAATTTCAAGTCACTGCTACTATCCCATTGGCTGGTGCCCCTTTCTGGCTGACCGCAAACCCATGGGAAGTACCCTTGACTTCTAGTGAAAGCCATACTGCATGTTACAAGGACCTTTTTGGGGACGTTTGTGCATGCTAGGTCGCTTTAGTCGTGCCTGACTCTGTGAGATACTATGGCTTTTCTGTCCATGGGATTCTCCAGGCAAGAATACTAGGGTGGGTTACCATGACTTCCTCCAGGGGATCTTCCTGACCCAGGGATCGAACCCATGTCTCTTATATCTCCTGCATTGTCAGACAGGTTCTTTACCACTAGCACCATTTGGGAAGCCCTTCTTGGGGACAGTAATCCACACAATGCAGCTCGCTGGAGCATTTACGGAGCTCTCCTGCTCAAATCTGCTTTATCTGCCATTGGTCTGCTTTTGTGTTTTAAATCAATGTTGAATCTTTTTTGTTTGTTTTATAATTAAGGAGTTTACCTAAAGGATGAGATGGTTGGATGGCATCACTGACTCAATGGACATGAGTTTGAGTAAACTCCAGGAGTTGGTGATGGACAGGGAGGCCTGGCATGCTGGTCCATGGGTTCGTGATAGGCAGTTACTTACATAAGGTAAGGTTCATCTTTTTTCAAAATGATTTACATCTAAACTTCTCATATTTCTCCTGTATATTATCAATTCCCTTTCAAATTTATCTTTTGTTAAACAAAGAGTGACCAGAAACACTTAATAATGGGCAGATCACAAGCTTAATTTTATCACTGAATCATCCCGTAACATCCATCTGGTTATATAATTTTGTGTATGCTCATTCGCTTCAGTCATATCCAAGTCTTTGTGACCCTATGGGCTGTAGCCTGCCAGGCTCCTCTGTTCCTGGGGATTCTCCAGGCAATAATACTGAAGTGGGTTGACATGCCCTCCTCCAGGGGATCTTCCTGACCCAGGGATCGAACCTGAGTCTTCTAAGTCTCCTGCACTGTAGGCAGATTCTTTACCCTCTGAGCCTTCAGGGAAGTCCATATAATTTTGAAATTATTCCTTATTTTAACTTTGAAATTGTTTGCTAAATGGTCTTTAAACTTATTCAATCAACTCAGCATTCACTATTCTGCAGGCAATTTAGGAGAAAACTAAGAGAACTCTTTTCTTTCCAAGTCCATATCTTGCCTTCTGGGTTCATATAGTCACAGACAGTCTCGCTGTGGTCCTCTCAAGTGCTATTCAAACTATTTGTAGCTCAGTGATACCTTTACAGGTATTTGACATGTATTAGACAAGCTTCAGAGCACTGTCCCTACAGAGGCAAGATGAGGAAACATAGAAAATTAGATTAGCTCTCCAATTTAATTCTCAGGGTTCCCTGTCCTAAGATCTTACTTAAGCAATAATTAAAAAACAAAACAAACAAACAAACAAAAAACCTCCCATTTACAGCTGTATGATGGAAAGAGAGTCCCATTGCCTGGGACAATGACAAGCAGCCAAGAACCTCAGAGCCTAAACGCAATCAAACCTAAGCATAGGTCTATGGACTTGAGGATAAACAAAAAAGCAAACACATAATCTCCCAAAGAAAAAAGGCAAATGCATGGGTGAGAAGTGCGGACACCGTAGGGGCTGAGCAAACTGGAAATACCTGGAAAGGTCAAGCACAGACCTTAACTCTCTTCCACATCCTTAGGAATGTCATTCTCCTTATTTGCTCACATTCTAATCTGCCTTTGAGATACTTATTATCCCTTCTCAAAGTGTTGATAAAACTTATTTTGTTGTTATTTAGTCGCTCAGTCTTGTCCGACTCTTTGCCACCCCCGTGGACTGTAGCCCGCCAGGCTCCTCTGTCATGGGGCTTCCCCAGGCAAGAATACTGGAGTGGGTTTCCGTTTCCTTCTCCAGGGGCCGTTCCCCACACAGGGGTTAAACTCGTGTCTCCTGCACTGGCAGGCAGATTCTTTACCACTGAGTCACCAGCGAAGCACTAAAACTCATTTGGAACTCTTCATGTATACATTTTATGAGTTTTGTTTTTATATGTGTACTCCTTCTTTCTTTTACTAAATATTGTTAAAAAGAATCAATGTATAAAGTCCTCCAGGATAAAGAATTTTGCTACATGCCAAAGGAAAGGAAATATCAGTGCTTCTCAAGTTCTTCATTGCTACTCACCTTCCTCTTAATGTTAAATGCAGTGCACTTGCTACTGCAGATGTGATGTATATTATAAAATGTTAGAGGGGGTAGTTTTGCACTTAAATTACATCACCTTTCATATTTTTAGAATAAATAGTGTAAAAACTCACCATGATCAGTCATTGTTATATGAGACATCTTTTTTCCCATGGAGAAAAAGTGTTGTTTAATACTTCTGATTTATTAAATTAATTATTTCATCCGTGCTTTTCTTTACTTCTTCTTTCCCAAAAGGGAAAGTAAAGTTTGAGGTCAAACGTGTGGTATATAACCCAAGGCCTAAAATAATTTGTCCAAGTTTGGGAAAAAATACATTTAGCATGTTTTTCTCTTTTTAGAAATTATTCTCCAGGGACTTCCCTAGTGGTCCAGTGGTTAAGACTTCGCCTTCCAATGCAGGGGGTGTGGGTTTGATCCTAGTCAGGGGGCTAAGATCCCATATGCTTCTCAAACTTCTCACATTTCTCTCTTCCAAAGAAACAAAACAAAAGAGAAGCAAAGTTGTAACAGATTCAATAAAGGCTTTAAAAATGGTCCACATCAAAGTAGAAAGAAAGAAAGAGAACCACAACAACAAAAGAAGAAAACAAAAAGAAAAAATTATTCTCCATATCTCATATCATGAGCTTTCAGCTACCTTTTTTTCTTTGTGGGCATAGAAAGACTAACTGTTACTCTTTGCTACAAAGTAATTTTTCATGCACAATCTTTGAAGCCACTTCTTTAATTTCTCTCTGCCCTACCTAACTAATTTTCTTATTTCTTTACAAGCATATTTTGTCTGGGAATAGCTTCCAGCATTTTAATTTTCCTTTGGAACAAATTCTCTCCAAAATCTAATCTGGACCCCCTGGAATTGCCGCAAGTGGGGCTCCCCTACCTGCCAAGGGTTATGCACATAAACTAGACCGATCAATTAGAGTTTTCCATCTCTCCTAAACAGAAACTATTTCAGAAACAGATATTGTCCTGAACTAGGTCTTTCTTAGGTAACTTCTGTGTGTGTGCTTAGTCGCTCAGTCATGTCCAACTCTCTGTGACCCCACGGACAGTAGCCCTCCAGGCTTCTGTGTCCATGGAATTCTTCAGGCAGGAATACTGGAGTGGGTTGCCACTTCCTCCTCCAGGGGATCTTTCGGACCCAGGAATCAAACTCGTGTCTCCTGCATTGCGGGCGGATTCTTTCCTAGCCCTCTTAAGTAGCTTACCTGATATTTAACATATGAACTCTAGGATTAGAAAGTATAAAGAGTTAAAATGCAGAAGTTATTTTCCAGTCTCATGGAGAAAGCAAAGTACAAATGAAGCCCAGATCCATGGGATAAAAAACAAAAATATAGAGATAAGTGCAGACCCCTGGAGAAACCAGTTGAGTCCCCACATCCAGCCAGAAGACAGAGCTGGTGAAACAATATGCTTTCCTAGGTATTGCACAGTTGATGTAACTCCTATGTTTAATAGATAGGCCATATTTTATTATATGCATTTTACAGATCAGAAATCAAAAGACCGAATAAGTTAGTTTCATACAGCTAATACTAGGATGTCTGTATCCATCTTATGTGTAATGAAGTGAAGACTCTTCTTCCAAATTTAAAAAATTGCACTTGCATGTTTATTATAGTAAGTGTGTACTGGATAGATATCTAGTTCCTGTCTTACTTAAGAAATAAAATATGGTCTTTGTAGATTGATCTAACTATCCAACCCTAGAGCAGTAGAATATAGTAGCAGAAATTAGAGATTTTTGAAGGAAGTGACTTTATTTCTACCAAACCAGAAAGTTGACTCATAATGAGAACAAATAGTGGGAAGGGATGGAATATTATGGAAATAGATTTCTAACCCCAATTCTCAATATTGAAAGACAAACTTCTGGTTTCACTTCTTACATGGAAATGTGTGAAACTGCAATTTTTTTCTGGGAAGTCCCTGTTCTACTGCCAGAAAGGAGTTGGAGGTTTGACTGGTTTCTGAGCACCTTAAGATTGAGCATATTCACTTTATTCATTGACTTATTAATTCATTTATTTGAATGCCTCCTCTGTTCATAGCTTTATGCTTAGTGCTATAGGAGATGCAAAATATACAGTTCCTCAGGGGAGAGTAATAAATCAGGCTCCTTGTATTCAATAATCTACTGTCAAAACATTCTGGAAGTACTCAGGTATAAATCCCAATCTAGATATCTGCTAATAGAAGAAATATGCTGGAGTTGACTTAAAAAAAAGAAATAAAACAAACCAACCCCCACATTTATAGCCACAAAAATTTATTTTAAAAGTTTTTGAGTTGATTTGAAAAAATATATACACTTAGAGAAATAGTTAGCAATTATCAGGACCAAAGAAAGGAAAGCAGTTTGGTATACTGCCATTAAAAGCGCTAAGCAAACTTGTGATTAGTAAGTAAGAATTAAGTTTTGAGTTTTCAGGTAGTCAGAACTGAGGGGAAAACATGATTATTTCTATCGCTCTCATGATTGAAAGCATTGAATATATGAATTCCTTAGGGTTGAGAAATTTATTTTCCTAATATCTGAAAGTATATTTCTTACATGGAATTCTCTGTATTGAGATATAATAACATTAGACCACAGACAAATTTTTATTTTGTTTTCACTCTGTCACCAAAATGCAAGTGGTTCCTCCAGGACTGAAATAATTGTTAATGACTGATGCTGTTAAAGTTTGTGGGTTAAGATGTGTATATGATGCATGTGATGAATTTGTACAAAGCCGGGCCAAGGCAGACTGCATACCAAGAATGGCCAGGATGTTTGATTTACAGGGACAGGGGTTTTGTCCTACAGGGGTTCAAGTAGAAAACAGCAATATTGATTTTGAATATCCTGCCCAAGTTCACCACTGTCCCCCAAACTCTCATCTTCTCTCAACTAAATTTGCCGTCTGGCCATTAAACATTATATAATCAAATAGCTAAGGATGGACTCTGAAACCAGATAATCTGAGTTTAAATTTCAGCTCTGGCACTTTCTTGATGTGAGACCTTGTAAAGTTTACTCCAATAATCCAGAATGTTTCCTCATCTTCACGAAAATAATAGGGATTTCACTGGTGGTCCAGTGATTAAGACCCTGCAATTTCACTGCAGGGGGAGTGGGTTCGATCGCTGGTTGGGGAACTGAGATCCCATAAGCCCTATAGCCAAAAAATTAAACAAACAAACAAACAAAAAATTGAAAATGAGAATAATAACAGTGTCCCCTTAGTAGTTTTTTTTTCTCCCCCTATGAGGTTCAAATATATTTAAGATTTTTAAAGCTCTTAGAACTATGCTAAACAAATACTAAGTTTTTGTTTAGGGATTTTTCAGTATTTGAGCTTGGGACCCCAGAGAGTGAGTTGTTTACAGCAAATATGGGATTCTTTGCAGTGTTAATCTTCTATTTGTTCAGTTAACATCTGAGTTACTGTTTATTTCAACTCTTCCAAGTATTCTGATAAAATGAATTTCTACTTCATATCTCTGTGGTCTATTCTTTTTCCAAAAAGCATCAGTTTCTAGTAGCCATGTTGATCTTGTAGTCCTGGTCTTTCTGTACCGCAGTTGGCATAGCTCTGACTCTCAATCTTCTTTCTGTTGCCACGGTTCTTATTATAACAACCTAATTCTCTCCTCCTGTGTGTCAGTTTTATAGTCCATGTCTGTATTTAGAGTCAGGTATAATTAATTAACAATTAATTAATTATAATTAATTTCTGGTTAATGATAACTGTAGAATTGTGACAAAAGACTAGCTTACTTACATGTTTTCATCCCCTTTTTTTTTTCCTTCAAAATTTAAGGCTAATTTAACTGTTCGATAGGCCTGTACAGGAGTTAGGAGCATTGGGTAGAAGAACAAATGGTAATCTAACTAGTGGCGAATGAGTTCTATGTTCTCAACAGTTCTCCTCTTTGGGAACTCAGGATTATCTTCCTCTGTAAATCCTTGACTTGAACTTTAAAACTTGTAAATTGGCCTCAAACTTACTGAGGGATTGATGTGTATGGGTCCATATTGATGCACGTTGATGTATATGGATTACATATAACTGATAATCACACAAATGGTGACATTTGTACCAAATTTGAGAAAAAGATTCTAATTTAATTGAATGAAAATTCTTTCAGAACCTCAAATTTTGTTGCTTTTGATTTATTCTGCTAGATATTTGATGAACCATTCACTTGATTGTCTTCTAACATAAAAATCACATTGCTACTGGGTGCTTATAATTTGTAAGCTTCTGTAGATGCCAGACTCCTTCCATACTTTTATTTATTCTTCTACTCATTCAGCAAACATATTCAGTATATACAGTATGTGAGATGAAATTCATAATATTTGATTAAGCAGATCCTACTCTAATGCTAATCTTCAGTTCAGTCAGTTCAGTTGCTCAGTCATGTCTGACTCTTTGTGACCCCATGGACTGTAGCATGCCAGGCCTCCCTGTCCATCACCAACTCCCAGAACTTACTAAAACTCATGTCCTTTGAGTTGGTGATGCCATCCAACCATCTCATCCTCCGTTATCCCCTTCTCTTCCCGCCTTCAATCTTTCCCAGCATCAGGGTCTTTCCAATGAGTCAGTTCTTCGCATCAGGTGGCCAAAGGATTGGAGTTTCAGCTTCAGCATCAGTCCTTCCAATGAATATTCAGGACTGATTTCCTTTAGGATGGACTGATTGGATCTCTTTGCTGTCCAAGGGACTCTTAAGGTTCTTCTCCAACACCAGAGTTCAAAAGTATCAGTTCTTCAGAGCTTAGCTTTCTTTACAGTCCAAATCTTACATCCATACATGACTACTAGAAAAACCATACCTTTGACTAGATGGACCATTGTGGGCAAAGTAACGTCTATGCTTTTTAATATGCTGTCTAGGTTGGTCATGACTTTTCTTTCAAGGAGCAAGCGTCTTTTAATTTCATGGCTGCAGTCACCATCTGCAGTGATTTTGGAGCCTAGGAAAATAAAATCTGTCACTGTTTCCGTTTCCCCATCTATTTGCCATGAAGTGATGGGACCAGATGCCATGACGTTAGTTTTCTGAATTTGAGTTTTAAGCCAACTTTTTCACTCTCCTCTTTCACTTTCATCAAGAGGCTCTGTAGTTCTTCTTCGCTTTCTGCCATAAGGGTGGTGTCCTCTGCATATTTGAAGTTATTGATATTTCTCCCGGCAATCTTGATTCCAATTTGTGCTTCATCCAGCCCAGCATTTCTCATGATGCATTCTGCATATAAGTTAAATAAGGAGAGTGACATGCAGGCTTGATGTACTCCTTTCCCTATTTGGAACCAGTGTTTTGTTCCATGCCCAGTTCTAACTGTTGCTTCCTGACCTGCATACAGATTTATCAAGAGGCAGTTTTAATTTCCACTGTTTGTTGGGATCCACATAGTCAAAGGCTTTAGCGTAGTCAATAAAGCAAAAGTAGATGTTTTTCTGGAACTCTCTTGCTTTTTGATGATCCAGTGGATGTTGGCTGTTTGACCTCAGGTTCCTCTGCCTTTTCTAAATCCAGCTTGAACATCTGGAAGTTCACGGTTAACGTACTGTTGAAGCCTGGATTGGAGAATTTTGAGTATTACTTTGCCAGTGTGTGAGATAAATGCAACTGTGCAGTAGTTTGAACATTCTTTGGCATGCCTTTCTTTGGGGTTGGAATGAAAACTGACCTTTTCCAGTCCTGTGGCCACTGCTGAGTTTTCCAAATTTGCTGGCATATTGAGTGCAGCACTTTCACAGCATCTTCTTTTAGGATTTGAAATAGCTCAGCTGGAATTCCACCATCTCCATTAGCTCTGTCTATAGTGATGCTTTCTAAGGCCCATTTGACTTCACATTCCAGAACAACTGGCTCTAGGTGAGTGATCATACCATTGTGGTTATCTGGGTCATGAAGATCTTTTTTGTATAGCTGTTCTGTGTATTCTTGCCACCTCTTCTTAATATCTTATGCTTCTCTTAGGTACATACCATTTCTCTCCTTTATTGTGCCCATCCTTGCTTGAAATGTTCCCTTGGTATCTCTGATTTTCTTGAAGAGATCTCTAGTCTTTCCCATTCTATTGTTTTCCTGTATTTCTTTGCACTGATCACTGAAGAAGGCTTTCCTATCTCTCCTTGCTATTCTTTGGAACTCTGCATTCAGATAGGTATATTTTTCCTTTTTCTCCTTTGCCTTTTGCTTCCCTTCTTTTCACAGCTATCTGTAAGGCCTCCTCAGATAGCATTTTGCCTTTAGGTATTTCTTTTTCTTGGTGATGGTCTTGATCACTGCCTCCTGTACAAAGTCACAAACCTCCATCCATAGTTCTTCAGGCACTCGTCTATCAGATCTAATCCCTTGAATCTATTTGTCACTTCCACTGTATAGTGGAGTTGATAAAGAGTTCATAATCTGAGCTACAGCCAGCTCCTGGTCTTGTGTTTCCTGACTGTGTAGAACAATCTTTGGCTGTAAAGAATATAATCAATCTGATTTCTGTATTGACCATCTGCTGATTTCCATGTGTAGAGTCTTTTTTTTGTGTTGTTGGAAGAGGGTGTTAGCTATGACCAGTGCATTCTCTTGGCAGAACTCTATTAGCCTTTGCCCTGCTTCATTCTGTACTCCAAGGCCAAATTTGCCTGTTGCTCCAGGCATCTCTTGACTAATCTTACAATCTCTTTTTATCTCACAGACTCATATGTCTGTTTAGCCCGTAAAATCAAGTCAGTTTTCTTCTTGGAGGTATTGGATAGAAACCATTTCTATTAGAAAACATGAAATTGAGAGATTAATAAACTCATTATTGTTGATAATGGAGGAATATGTATTTTGTTTTAGTTTCAATTCTCTGTGGTGAAAAAAATTAATATCAAACAATGCATCCAAAATAAATAAAGGGTAATTGTTCAAATAAGTATCTGATCTGATCGGTATTCACTAAATCATTTCTGATTCTTTTTTTAATTTATTTAAAAAAAAATCAAACATATGGAGGCTAAATAACACCCTTTTGATTCTTTTTTGACCTCATGGATTGTAGCCCATCAGGCTCCTTCATCCATGAGCTTTCTCAGTCAAGAATACCATGGTGGGTAGCTATTTCCTTCCCCAGGGAATCTTCCCCTGGAGATCAAACCCAGGTCTCCTGCATTGGCAGGCAGATTCTTTACTACTGAGCCACCAGGGAAGCCCCAAAAGAATATAATAGAGATATAATATATCTCTAAAATTGCAAATACTTACACTGTATTTTATAGCATGTGTAGCCACATAGAATAGGTCTATGAAATGTTTGGAAGTAAAGCATAGAACACAGAATCGTGTAGAAACACTGTTATTCTTCCACTGCACTGTCTGGGCATCATGGTGAATCCTCATATTGAGGATTGAGGATATTGAGAAATTGACAATAACACAATAATAGTAGGAGGCTTTAACACCCCACTCACACCAATGGACAAATCATAGAAATAGAAAATTCATAAGGGAACACAAGTCTTAAATGATACACTAGATGAGATGGATCTCATTGATATCTTCAGGACATTCCATTCCAAATACAGAAGAATACATCTTCTTCTCAGGTGCACATGGAACGTTCTCTAGGATAGACCACAATTAGGTCACAAATCAAACCTCAGTAAATTTAAGAAAATTGAAATCGTTTCAAGCATTTTCTTCAACCACAACACTATGAGACGAGATATCAACTACAAGGAAAAAACTGTAAGAAACACATACACAAGGTCTGGAGCTGCTGGGACGCACCCAGGCTGTGACAAGGTCACAAGAGGAGAGAGGAACCTGCAAGGCAGCTCTTCCCCTCAGGGTCGCCCCGGGGACCCAGTTTGTCCCCTTTCTCTTTCTGTCTTACTGTTACTGTACTTTCTACTAAATCTTGGACATGTAATATGTAGTAATCAAGCCTCCCCAGAATGGCCCAAGCCGAGGGTATGGCTATGGGCAGGAATAAGGAAAAGGCCACAGGCATAGTTTGGCTACTTGCTTAGAAGATTATAATGTTCTAGATTAAAAAAAAGTAGAGACATTTAGATTCAAAAGTAGATGTACTGCTTCAGTTTACTTGCTCTTTGGTCAGGAGAGTTTTCATTGTTGCTATTTCAGTGCTGCTATTTGTCCACTGTTTCCATTCCCTTAATAAACAGAATATTACGGGTATTTTTGTAGAATTAGAAAATGTGTAACATAGGATTTCAATAGTATAAAAGATTTCTATTAACCAGCCTCGCTGCCATTACCTCACTATTAATAGAGGTGTGTTGCTGCTTTAGAGGTGTTTTGTTGCTTCATAGTTAATCATTGTACACTGAGGTTTTGTGGTTTCAGGTAAAGAAATATGTCAGGGTTTTCATATGGTACTATTCTCAGAAATGTCAAACATGCTTTTGTAACCCTTCCCATGTATTGTTTTATTGTCCAAAGAATTCATACTATATCTGGAATCTACGGAACATTGTTTTTGTCAGAGTGAAAATGTTAGGCCATTGAGGCAAAAGACTATGTACAAGACATTCAAGGAAAAAACCCTGTAATCAGGATTGTTCCAGATGAAGTCATTGGGAAAGATATGACGGAAAATGTTGACGGGAGTATGAAACCATCATCTGATGTAACATGGGGTGATGGTAAGGGGGAGGCAAGAAAAACAATTCTATATAATTTAAGCTGTTAAAAAATAAAGTAGACGACTTCTTGCATTGCAACCAGAGTCTGTGTGCGTCTTCTTGCCGACACCACTCATCCCTTAGGTATTCCTGGACCCGCCGGGGCTGGACTCCTGCACACGTGGAGATTAAGCAACACGTTTCTAAATAACCAACAGGTTACTGATGAAATCAAAAGGGAAATAAAAAAATTTCTAGAAACAAATGGCAATGAAAACATGACAATTCAAAACCTATGGGATGCAGCAAAAGCAGTCCTAAGAGGGAAGTTTATAGCAATACAATCCTACCTCAATAAACAAGAAAAACATTGAATAGACAACCTAACTTTACACCTAAAACAACTGGGAAAAGAACAACAACAACAACAAAAATTAGTAGAAAGAAGGAAATCATAAAGCTCTGAGCAGAAATAAATGAAAAAGAAATGACAGAAATAATTAGTAAAGATTAATAAAACTAAAAGCTGGTTCTTTGAGAAAACAAACAAAATTGCAAACCTTTAGCCAGACTCATCAAGAAAAAAAGAGAGAAGAATCAAATCAACAAAATTAGAAATGAAAAAGGAGAGGTTACAGCAGACAATGCAGAAATACAAAGGATTATAAAAGACTATAATGAACAACTATATGGCAATAAAATGGATAGCCTAGAAGAAATGGACAGATTCTCAGAAAAGTTCAATCGTCCAAGACTGGACCAGGAAGAAATAGAAATTATGAACAACCCAATTACAAGCAGTGAAATTGAAGCTATGATAAAAAAATCTCCCAAAAAACAAAAGCACAGGACCAGATGGCTTCACAGGAGAATTCCATCACACATTTAGAGAAGATTTAAGGCCTATCTTTCTAAAACTATTTCAAAAAATTGCAGAGGAAGGAACACTTCCAAACTCATTCCACAAGGCCACCATCACCCTGATACCAAGACCAGACAAAGACAGCACAAAAAAGAAAACTATAGGCCAGTATCACTGATGAACATAGATGCAAAAATCCTCAAAAAAATTTTAGCAAACAAAATTCAGCAACACATCAAAAGCTCATACACCATGATCAAGTTGGTTTTATTTCAGGAAGACAAGATATGCAAATCAAGATATGCAAATAAATCAATATGATACACCATATTAACAAATTGAAAGATTAAAAACCATATGATAATCTCAATAGATGCAGAAAAGAACCTTTGACAAAGTTAACACCCATTTATGATTAAAACTCTTCAAAAAATGAGCATAGAAGGAACCTACCTCAACATTGTAAAGGCCATATATGATAAGCCTACAGCAAACATTATTCTCAGTGGTGAAAACCTGAAACCATTCTGCCTAAGATCAGGAACAGACAAGGGTGTCCACTCTTCACCATTATTATTCAACATAGTCCTAGAAGTCCTAGCTATAGCAATCAGAGAAGAAAACGAAATAAAAGGAATCCAGGTTAGAAAAGAAGAAGTAAAGCTCTTGCTGTTTGCACATGACATGATACTGTACATAGAAAATCCTAAAGATAGTATCAGAAAATTACTAGAGCTAAACAGTGAATTTAGCAAATTTGCAGGATACAAAATCAATACACAGAAATCACTTGCATTTCTACATGCTAACAATGAAAAATCAGAGAGAGAAATTAAGGAATCAATCCCATTCACCATTGCAACAAAAAGAATTAAATATCTAGGAATAAACTTACTTAAGGGGACAAGAGAACTGTACACAGAAAATTATAAGACACTCATGAAAGAACTCAAAGATGATGTAAATAGATGGAGAGATATTCCATGTTCCTGGGTAGGAAGAATCTATATTGTGAAAATGACTATACTATCAAATGCAATCCACAGACTCAATGTGATCCCTATCATATTAGCAATGGCATTTTTCACAGAACTAGAACAAAAAGTTTCACAATTCATATGGAAACACAAAAGGCCCTGATAGCTAAAGCACTCTTGAGAAAGTAGAATGGAGGAATCAACCTCCCTGACTTCAGATTATACTACAAAGCTACAGTCATCAAGACAGTATGGTACTGGCACAAAGGCAGAAATATAGACCAATGGAACAAGATAGAAAGCCAAGAAATAAGCCCATGCACCTATGGGTACCTTGTTTTTGACAAAGGAGGCAAGAATATACAATGGGGCAAAGACAGCCTCTTCAATAAATGGTGCTGGGAAAACTGGACAGCTATACATGAAAGAATGAAATTAGAACACTTCCTAAAACCATACACAAAGATAAACTCAAAACGGATTAAAGACCTAAATGTAAGACCAGAAACTATAAAACTCTTAGAGGAAAACATAGGCAGAACATTTGATGACATAAATCAAAGCAAGATCCTCTATGACCTAGAGTAACAGAAATAAAAACAAAAGTAAACAAGTGGGACCTGATTAAACTTAAAAGCTTTTGCACTGCAAAGGAAACTATAAGCAAGGTGAAAAGACAACACTTGGAGTGGGAGAAAATAATAGCAAATGAAACAACTGACAAAGGATTATTTCCAAAATATAAAAGCAGCTCATACAACTCAATGCCAGGAAAACAAACAACCCAATCAAAAAGTGGAAAAAAGACCTAAAGAGACATTTCTCCAAAGAAAACATACAGACGGCTAACAAACACATGAAAAAATGCTCAACACTGCTCATTGTTAAACAAATGCAAATCAAAACAACAAAAAGATATCACCTCACACCAGACAGAATGGCCATCATCAAAAAGTCTGCAAACAATAAATGCTGGAGAGGGTGTGGAGAAAAGGTAATGCTTTTGCACTTTTGGTGGAAATGTAAATAGAGACAGCCACTATGGAAGACAGTATGAAGATTCCTTTAAAAACTAGGAATAAAAGCACCATATGACCCAGCAATCCCACTCCTAGGCACATACCCTGAGGAAACTAGGGTTGAAAGAGACACACGTATCCTATTGTTCATTGCAGCACTATTTACAATAGCTAGAATGTGGAAGCAATCTAGATGTCCATTGACAGATGAATGGATAAAGAAGTTGTGGTACATATACAAAATGGAATATTACTCAGCCATAAAAAGGAACATAACTGAGTCAGTTCTGATGAGGTGGATGAACCTAGAACCTATTATACAGCATGAAGTGAGTCAGAAAGAGAAAGATAAATATCGTATTCTAACACACATATACGGAATCTAGAAAAACGGTACTGTAGAATTTAGTCACAGTAATGGAGAAATAGACATAAAGAATAGACTTGTGGATATGGGGAGGAGGAGAAGAGGGTGAGATGTATGGAAAGAGTAACATGGAAACTTACATTACCATATGTAAAACAGATCACCAACAGGAATTGGCTGTACGGCTCAGGGAACTCAAACAGGGGCTCTGTATCAACCTAGAGGAGTGGGATGGGGAGGGAGATGGGAGGGAGGTTCAAAAGGGAGGGGATATCTATCTATCTATCTATCTATATATATACCTATGACTGATTTATGTTGAGATTTGACAGAAAAAAACAAAATTCTGTAAAGCAACTATCCCTCAACTAAACAAACAAACAACAACAAAAACCTCCTAGAACTTTAACATCAGGAATTAGTTTCCTACGGCTTAGAACATTGAGATAAAAAATTAAAAAATAAAATCAAAGAGTCGAAAGAAAGGTTTTTTAAAAAGTTAAAAATAGAACTGCCATGCCATCCTGCAACCCCACTTCTAGATGTTTATCCAAAGAAAATGAAAACACTGACTTGAGGGAACTCCCTGGCTGTCCAGTAGTTAGGACTCTGCACTCCTTGGATTTCTGTGTTTCTAGTTGGTCCTTCCTTTGTGTAGTATTTCTCTGCCTTTAATTTTTTTTTTAAAAACTTATTGTGTTTGAGATCTCTTTCTCCCAGGCCTTAAGGTCGAATTCTTTCTTCCTCTTGGTTTCTGCCCCCTAAAGTTGGTCCAGTGGTTTGTGTAAGCTTCTTTTAGGGTGAGATTTGTGCTGAATTTTTGTTTGTTTGTTTGTTTTTCCTCTGAAGGGCATGGCTGAGTGAGGTGTTAATCCTGTCTGCTGATGATTGGGTTTGTATTTTTGTTTTGCTTGTTTAGATGAGGCATCCTGCACCAGGGTGGTATTGGTGGTTGGGTGATGCTGGGTCTTGTATTCCAGTGGTTTCCTTCATGTGAGTTCTCACTATTTGATACCCCCAAGGGTTAGTTCTCTGGAGTCAGTCCTCCCACTCCAAAGGCTCAGGGGTTGATCACTGGTCAGGAACGAGGATTCCACAACTCGTTTGTTATGACATTAAGTGAGATTAAAACAAATATCCAAAAGTGAGAAACCAAATATGAACCCCAGACAAATGGCAGTTACAAAAAAGGCAAATAATAATTAAATTAATGGAATATACACATACACCAATAAGCAAAATCAAAACAGTTCAACAAAAATAAAATACATTAGATTGACTCAGTGAACAAAGGATAGCAAAAATTATATTTACCAGTTAAGAACAAAACTAACTAAAAAACAAACTGGAAAACAAAACTAAAGCAAGGTACCAAGTGGGGAATAAAGCAATGAAAACAAAACTAACAAATATGTTGGGAGGAAAGGAAAGAAAGAAAAGAAAGAATAGATATGCAAAGTTAATAGAGGTAGATGAAGAAGATTTATATACATTAAAGATTAACTGCAAGGGGGAAAGAACATTAGGAAAGGTAAACAAAGGAATAAATGTAGAAAAAATATAACAGGTTTAAAATAATTAGAACTTAAAATTATGAAAAAGAGAAAAAAAAAAAAACCAGAAGAAAGAAGAAAGAAAAAAAGGAAAATTCAACAGAATATCAAAAGTCTAACATAGAGGTAGAGGTTTATAACAATAAAAAATGTGACTGAATATACACATATACACCCATAAGTGAAATCAAAGCAGTCTAACAAAAATAAAGTACAATAGATTGATCTGGCAAACAAAGGGAACCAAAAATTATGTCTACCAGAACAAAACTAACTAAAGCACAAACTAGAAAACAGAACTAAAGCAAGGTGCCAATTGTGGAACAAAACAATGAAATTAAAACTAACAAATATGTTAAGAGGAAAGGAAAGAAAGAAAAGAAAGAACAGATATGCAAAGTTAAATAGAAGTAGATAAAGATTTATATACATTAAAGATTAACCGCAAAAGGAACAGAACAGTAGGAAAAGCAAACAAAGGAATAAATGTAGAAAAAATAATGATAGGTTTAAAAAATTATAATTAAAAAAAGAGAGGGGGGAAAAAAAAGGAAAACTTCCCAGAGCTGCAAAAGCCCACTGTAGAGGCAGAGGTTTATAACAACAATAAAAAAATGTGATTGAGAAAAAAAAAAAAAGGAAAAAAAAAAAGCTCAAAAGCTTAACTAGATTTCATAGTGCCAATAAAATCAATTATAAAGGGGGGAGTGTGGGAGAAGGAAAAAAAAATCCAAAAGAATCTACAGAACAAGTCAAAACATAAGAATAATAAATATTTTTCTTTAGTCACTGCTGTCAGAGTCCTTTCCCTCGCTGGGAGTCACAGTCCACCTTACCCCCCTAGGATGCCCTCCAACACTGTGCTTGATCTCTGGACCTGCTGAGGGGGCAGCTCAGATTCTAATCTGGTCCTGCTCCTGTGTGTTCTTGCCTCCAATGTCCACAGCTATCAGAACTAGTGCATTTTATTTTGTGGGAGCTCTCAATGACCTTTTACATATTCCACAGACACAGAATCTGCCTAGTTGATTGTGTGAATTTAATCTGCACTTGTACAGCTGGTGGGAAGGTTTGGGGTCTTCTTCCTTAGCCACACTGCCCCTGGGTTTCAATCGTGGCTTTATTTCCACCTCTGCATATGGGTCCTCCACTGGGGTTTGCTCCTGAGGCTGCCCTGGAGGACTTGGGTTTGCCCCTGAGGCTGCCCTGGAGGACTTGGGTTTGCCCCTGTGAATGCCAGGTGTGGAGGTGGTGAAGCTCTTGGGCCGCAGGGGTTCTGGCAGCACCAGGTACTCAGGGGGGTTGGCAGCTTCGGCATCAGGAAGCACAGTGCTTTAGAAGGGGATGGCAACCAGTATTGGCCAGCGCACTCCAGTATTCTTGCCTGGAGAGCCCCGCTCCCTGACAGAGAAGCTTAGCAGGTGACAGTCTACAGGGTCACAAAGGGTTGGACACAACTGAAATGACCCTGAGCAAATAGGCGCAATACTTTTTGCCTGTGGCAGCTCTGCCCCAGTGAGAGTTGAGCCTGAAGGTGGCGGGGTTGCTTGACTTGCAGGGACCCTGGTGACGACAAGTGTGCAGGGACATAGACTGCCTCGGCCACAGGAGTTACGGCCCTATCAGAGTCTTTTTTCTGAGCCTCTTGTGGCTGGCGATCAGAAGGCCTCTTTGGCCAGTCTTTCTCTGTAGGTCAACCTGTTTAAGCACTTAAAGGGCTTCCTTGCCTGGGGTCCTTCTCTGTTGTTTGGAGAGTCAGTCACATGGAGGGCCCCCCTGGCTGGGGTCCTACTCTGCAGACCTGCAAGTCAGGCACTTAAAGGGGCACCCAGGATGGGGTCCTGTTCTGTAGTACAGTGCATCAGGTGTTTGATGGGCCAGCCGCTCTATTGTTCAGCTGCTGATGCTGGCGTGTGGGGGTGGGGGGTGGGGGAGAGGCTATGGTGATGGCTCCACCCCCTATGATTGTCTCAGCAGTATCGCCTTGCTTCCATGGCTGCCCAGCTTCCCTCCACAGGCATTTTCCACACATTTCCCACCACAGTCTCCTCCCTCACAGTGCCTCCATCCGTCTCTCTGCAGCAAACAGCAGTCCTCACCCTGGGATTGCTCCACAATCCCTAAACTCCAGCTCCCAGCAGCTGTGCCTTCCAGGGGAATCTGTGGCCCTGTCTGCGGCAAGGACTGTCTGATCCTCATTCTATTTAGGCTGCCACAGATCAGCTGTTTCACTCTCGGCCTTAAATGTTTCTCCTCTGACTCAGACAATTGCCCTGATGTGGAGACTGGATCCCTGCTTAGTTCCCCCACCCACTGAGGGCAGGTGCAGTCCTACTAACACTCCTGTTTTTCCCCCTACTTCCTTAGTCCTACCGAGTTTTGTGTGGTTCTATATATTCTTTTCCCCTGGTCAGTTACTCCTGTCACTTTCAGCTGGTGTTCTGCATGCACTTCCGTGTCTGAAGGTGTATTGCTAATGTATCCATGGAGAGAGATGTACTCCATGTCGACCTACTCCTCTGCCATCTTGTTCTCTCCTATTTTTAATTTTTTGGGGAACTTCTATAGTGTTTTCCACAGTGACTGCAATCATGTGCATTCCCACCTATAGTGCTCAAGGATTTTCTTTTCTCTACAGCCTTTCTTGCACTTGTTAGCTCTTGTCTTTTTGATAAGAGTCATTCTAACAGGTGTGAGATGATATTTCCTCATAGTTTTGATTTGCCTTTTCCCTGATGATTAGTGATGTTGAACATCTTCTATTGTACCCATTGACCATCTATCTGTATATCTTCTTTGAAAAATGTCTATATAGATTCTCTGCCCATTTTTAAATCAGATTGAAATTTTTATTATTTTTGCTCTTGAGTTGTATGTTTTCTTTATATATTTTAGATATTCACCTCATATAAGATACATAATTTGAAAGTATTTTCTCCCATTCAGTAGGTTGCCTTTTAATTTTGTTGATGGTTCCCTTCGCTGTTCAGAGGCTTTTTAGTTTGATGTAGTCTCTGTTGTCTACTTTTCACTTTTACCTTCTTTGCTTTTGGTGTCAAATCCAAGAAATCATCACCAAGACTGATGTTAAGGAAATTATTGCTTATTTTTTTCTCTTAGATTTTTGGCTTCAGGTCTTACACTCACATTTTTAATTCACTTCGCACTAACTTTGTTTATGAAGTAAGGCAGTGACTCAGCTTCACCACCTTTCATGTGGCTGTCCAATTATCCCCACACCATTTACTGAAGAGATTGTCCCTTCCTTGTTGTGTATTCCTCGTTCCTCTGTCACGAATTAATTGACCATATACATCTGGCTTTATTTCTGAGATCTCTATTGTGTTCCATTGATCTGTATATCTGTTTTTATGCCAATATGATACTATTTTGATTACTATAACTTTGTAAAAAATTTTGAAATCAGAGAGCATCATGCCTTCAGTTCTGTTCTTTCTCAGTTTCTTTGGCTACTCTACATCTTCTGTGCTTCCATACAAATTTTAGGACTTTTTTGTTCTATTTCTGAAAAATGTCATTGCAATTTTAACAGAAGTTACATTGAATCTCCATATGGCTTTGAGTAGGAGAGTCATTTTAACAATATTTATTCTTTCAATGTATAAGCATGGAATGTCTTTCCTTTTATTTGTGTTCTTTTATTTCTTTCATCAATGTCTTATACTTTTCAGTGTATAGGTTTTTCAGTTCCTTGGTTAAATTTATTCCTAGGTATTTTATTCTTTATGATACAATTATAAATGTGATTGTTTTCTTAATTTCTCTTCCTGATAGTTTGTTATTAGCATATAGAAATGCAACATATTTCTGTATCTTGATTTTATATCCTGCAACTGTACTGAATTCATTTATTAGTCCTACAGCTTTTTTGGGGGAATCCGTAGGGTTTTCTGTATATAATATCATGTCATCTGCAATAGTGTAAGTTTTACTTCTTCCTTTCCAACATGAGTGCATTTTCTTTCTTATCAGTTGGGCTTTCCAGGTGGCTCAGTGGTAAAGAATCTGGCCACCAAAGTAAGAAGCGTGGGTTTGATCCCTGGTGAGGAAGATCCCCTAAAGAAGGAAATAGTAACCCACTCCAGTGTTCTTGCCTGGGAAATCCCGTGGACAGAGGAGCCTGGTGGGCTACAGGCCATGGGGCTGCAAAAAGAGATGGACACGACTTAGCAACTAAACAATAACAACAAATTTATTAACTGTTAATGTTAAGAGTTGCTCTCCATGTCCTGAAAACTAGAGAAACAGGAAAGCTTTCCTAAGAATGCCTAAGAATGCCTTTGTTGAATGGCTCCCTCTGCTGGACAGAGTCGGCACTGCTTATTGTTGTCAGACACAATGCTGGGACAATCTAGGCACAGCACAAGCAAGTTCCTAGAAATACTTGGAATTTTCCGGGAAATGAAATTTCCTGAAACCACTGTTAGCTGCATTGTGAGGGGAGTGGAGAGAGGGTTATTCTGGATTCCCAACACTGCAGACCTCTTCTGTTAACATTTCAACACTAATGAGAAAGGAATGAGGTCTTGAAAACTAGAATGGGGACATATGGGAAGATCCCAAACAAACTAGGGATATGGAATACTAACTCCTATCAAGGTCTTTTTACCATTAGAAGTATCCCTGTGATGCGTGTGTGAGAAGGTTAACCATGTTTTGCCTGAAGAGACTGTAAATAGCCTCCCTTAAGTAGAAGAGTCCTGGGTGAGTGAACAGAATGATAACTTGAATCAACAAAACATTGCCCCCTCAGTCAACTTCTAGACATGAGCTGGTTTACAGAGCCAGAACTTCCTTAATTAAGAGTGAGGGGCACATCCCTTGAGTGAGTGCCCTGCTAAACTGACAGACTTCTTATAGTTAATCTTTTCCCCATGTTTCCCTAAAGAGATCTGTGACCATTTACCTACTTGACTATGATTTGAAGAATCAGACTTTGGGAGAGTTATGGAAATACCAACTCTGACTGACATTAATTTCAGGAGACCCAAGACATCACTAGGCAGAGTAAGTCAGTAGATCAGCATAAGAAGTGAGTTCTGTGACCGACTAGACAGTGAGTCCAATGGGTTGTAGAATCAATCATGTGGTTTTTCTCCTGGTTCTCAGTAGGGACCTGAGAGAGAGGGACCAGAAAAGTGTGAGATCCAGCATGGATGGAGAGGGGAGACTTGAGATCATCAAAGGCAGAGTCCAAAAGAGCCTTGGGTGAAAAAAAATCACACCTGGAGTGTGATGCATATTTATTTCTCTTGATGTTATTATTCCAGTATCAGTTTTTGCTAATATTCGTGAAAGACATCAGTTAGATAAGGGAAATCTAGGTTCAGCCTCTAGCAGATTCAACATTGGTCCTGCAGTCTTCACAATTTTCTACCTCTATTATGTAAACTCAGAGAGACAACAAAGATGGGAACTCTTAGAAAAAAGTAGGATATCATTGTTCTCAGAGGACAGATTGCCCAAGGAAGGAGCAGTATGGATAGAAGTTCTCAGACCTTCAAGCTAAGTATGGTTTTGGGCTCCAGAATAAAATCCTAAACACAGTGATTCAATGGCTATCATTTATTATAAGAATTCAGAATACTTGAAGAATGAGAGGACTTTATCAGTGTTAATCAGTCACTCATCCATATCAAGTATAATCAAAGGTACAAGTTGACTTGGAATATTGGCACAAGTGGTTTAATTTTGTTATATTTTTAACTCCTAATTGAGAAAAAACAAAAACTGGACTCCATACAGAATTATTGTGAGTTTCACATAGGATAATAGATATGTGTATGATTTCTTTGTGTATGATTAAGCAACTCATACACACATTGTATACACATCTTACTATTTTGACATTGATCATTTGACCTTGTATACTAAAGGCTGGAGATACCAAAGTCTAATCTCTTAAGGGTTTTCCCCTAGGACTATGTTCTACTCAGCCTCACATAAGACAGTATTGAACACTTGTAATAGATTCTCTTGGTTTCCAGTCTTTGAGAGCTTGACCCAAGATTCGCTTTATTTTCTGAAAAGGTAATGAACTGAATTTCATTCTTTCTTGTATCCTTCTTCAACACACGAGGTATGAAGTTCCAGAGCCCCAGCACAGTTTGCATGACACTGAGTAGGGGAAACCACAGACAGGGCCGTATGAAGAAAGTCCTCAGTTGAGAGCAAAAGGGATGAGGGCAGTCAGGGATATGGGGAAAATGGCCAGATCCTCCTGTTCCTGTTCTGCTTCTGGCTGGTATCTTCTGTTTCTTGCAGCCACCGGAACAAACTCTGTCTTAAGGGACACTGTCAGCAACTCTGCTGTAGCAATGGTGGCAGCTGGGTGCTGTGTGAGGAACTTGTGGAGAAAGCGTCTTCCTCTTTGTCCTCTTTAGTTTCCTCAGCTCCGTGGTTTTAGCCTTCTATAGCTCTGGTGTCCCCCTTTTTTGGGCAAACACTCCATAGTCACTAATCTTTCCAATCACTAACCAGAAGTCCACCAACTCCAATCACTAACCACGCCCTGCTGAGCACTGTCTAGTTCTGATCTTTTTGTCCCCTCTTTTCCTGAAAGCTCTAAAAAAGCTCTTCTCATTGGTTCTGATCTATTCTCCCTCACTTCTCCCATCTTCTTATTTTTGTCACAACTTCACACTGGGTTCCAATGATGTGAGTAAAAGGACCCATTGTCCCCCTTTTCCCTGAGAGCTCTATACAGGCTCTATGCATTGGTTCCTATCTCAGTTCTGATCTATTCTTTATCACATCTCCTATCTTCTTGTTTTGTCATCGCTTCACACTGGATCCTTTTACTCACATCATTGGGTGACTCCCTGCTATCAGACACCATTATGACATTGGTCAACACGTATTAACACATCAATTTCCTCATGTCCAACTAATGGTCTTATATCCTGTCTCGAGTCTTCTTGGCCACTGGGTTCTGCTAATCTTTCAAGTGCTCTTTGTTGACTTTTATCCTCGTCTTATGAACACTACTGTGTCCCTAAAATGGAACAATTTTTTTGTTGTTGTTGGGATGAGAAACGCTGGGCTGGATGAAGCACAAGCTGGAATCAAGATTGCCGAGAGAAATATCAATAACCTTAGATATGCAGATGACACCACCCTATGGCAGAAAGTGAAGAGGAACTAAAAAGCCTCTTGATGAAAGTGAAAGAAGAGAGTGAAAAAATTGGCTTAAAGCTTAACATTCAGAAAACTAAGATCATGGCATCTGGTCCCATCACCTCATGGGAAATAGATGGGGAGACAGTGGAAACAGTTGCTGACTTTATTTTATTGGGCTCCAAAATCACTGCAGGTGGTGACTGCAGCCATGAAATTAAGAGACACTCCTTGGAAGGAAAGTTATGACTAACCTAGACAGCATATTAAAAAGCAGAGACATTACTTCACCAACAAAGGTCCATCTGGTCAAGGCTATGGTTTTTCCAGTGGTCATGTATGGATGAGAGAGTTGGACTGTGAAGAAAGCTGAGAGCCAAAAAATTGATGCTTTTGAACTATGGTGTTGGAGAAGACTCTTGAGAGTCCCTTAGACTATAAGGAGATCCAACCAGTCCATCCTGAAGGAGATCAGTCCTGGGTGTTCATTGGAAGGACTGATGCTGAAGCTCAAACTCCAATACTCTGGCCACCTCATGTGAAGAGTTGACTCATCGGAAAAGACCCTGATGCTGGGAGGGATTGGGGGCAGGAGTAGAAGGGGATGACAGAGAATGAAATGGCTGGATGGCATCACCAACTCGATGGGCATGGGTTTGAGTGGACTCCGGGAATTGGTGGACTCCTGGCGTGCTGCGATTCATGGGGTCGCAGAGAGTCAGACACGACTGAGCGACTGAGCTGAACTGAACTGAGGCCAACATGTTATTGCTGTTCAGTTGCTAAGTTATGTCTGACCCTTTGCGACCTCATGAATAGCACACAAGGCTTCCCTTCCTTTATTCTCTCCCTTAGTTTGCTCAAACTCACGTCCATTGAGTCAGTGATGTCATCCAACCATCTCATCCTCTGTTGCCCCCTTTTCCTCTTGCCTCAGTTTTTCCCGGCATCAGTGCCAACATGCCACAGTTTAAATGCTTTGCTCACCAGTTTACACCCAATGTTCAACTCAGCATATATAAGGTGGTTTGTGTTACATATGATATGCAAGAAAACGTGTACAGATATATATAATCACCATAAACAGGTGAGCATAAACATCACAAGAAAGTTTGTCTCTGAAGCACTTAAAGTCCTTTGGTGTTTATAAGATTCTCTTTCCATATCAGTCGTACAAGCAGACAAATGGGTTTTCAGTTGGCTTTTAATGATGTAGCAGTTAAACCTGTTATCTCAGTCTGCTTATTTTCTACCCCTTCTCCCCAACCACATATTGGCATTTTACTTCTGTGGTCTCTTAGAGAAAACTCAATACAATAATTTTTTTGTAGTTATTATGTAGTAGGTAATTTAAGAGGCAGTAGAAATATAAAAACAGCTATTGGACCCTTATGTTATTTACAGACAAGTGAGGGCAGAGGATAGTAATCAAATATTCACTCAAAAGACTGGTATAATTAAGACTGAAAACCTGATAGGTGCTAGGGAGGGGAATGTAATGTCAGGATATTCAACCTTGTCCTGGAGCTCAAGGAAAAACTCTTAAAAACAGACCAGAGATGAGGAGAATGTTTGGGAGGTAACTTGATGGAGAAGAGAGGAAAGAATTCCAGGTCCAGAGAGCAACTTCTGTTAAGGCAAAGCAGTGAAATGTATTATGAGTTCCAAAAGCTAGTTCAGTGAAGTTGTGGTCCTGAGAGCTTGGGTAAGTTGGTGTGCGTGCTCAATCATGTCTGAATCTTTGAGACCCCGTGGACTGTAGCCCACCAGGCTCCTCCGTCCATGGAATTTTCCAGGCAAGAATACTGGGGTGGGCTGCCGTTTCCTACTCCAAGGAATCTTCACGACCCAAGAATCAAACCCGTGTCTCTTGCATCTCCCCTATTGTGAGGCAGATTCTTTACCACTGGGCTACCTGGGAAGCCCAAGTGGAGGAAGAGACAATAAAGAAAGATTAGACCTGATAGGGATTGCTGGGCTTTGTTATGGAATTTGGTATTATTATAAGGAAGATAATGAGGTGTTTTTTAAAGGAAAAAATTGCATCGTCAGTATTTATTTTTAAAATGTCACAGAATTCATGGCAGAGAATGATTGAAATGGAGTGAAGATGTTGCTATTACAGCTATTTAATATTTTAGTGTCTTTAAGATCATGAAAATGGTGAAGAGAGGACATACTTGAGAGATATTTCTGCTGTTTTCAGTTGCTCAGTTGTGTCCCACTCTTTGTGAGCCCATTGACTGCAGCATGCCAGGCTTTCCTGTACTTCACCAGAGATATTCAGTTAAAAATAAATAAAACTTGGAATTTTCCCTGGTGGCTCAGAGAGTAAAGAGTCTGTCTGCAATGCGGGACATGCGGGTTCAATTCCTGGATTGGGGAGAGCCTCTGGAGAAGGAAATGACAACCCACTCCAATATTCTTGCCTGGAAAATCCCATGGACAGAGGAGCCTCATGGGCTATGGTCCATGGGGTCGTAAGGAGTCAGACATGACTGAGCGACTAAAGCACAAACAAATAAAACTTGGTGATATGAGATGAAGGTGGAAAGCAGCCTAGAGGTATGCATGTGAGAGAGGGTAATAACAAGATGAGATGGTTGGATAGCATCACTGATTCAAGAGACATGATTTTGAGTAAACTCCAGGAGATAGTGAAAGGCTGGGATGCCTGGTATGCTGCAGTTCATGGGGTTGCAAAGAGTTGGACATGATTTAGTGACTGAACAACAACTGGTTTATAGATGGCATAATTGTCTTGTATGGCATATCCTTTACTGAGATATGGAGTGCTGGAAGATGGTTCCTTTTATGATGAAATTTAGTGGAATATTTTTGTATGTTGAGTTGGAAGTACCTTTGAGGTTTTAGACTTGCTGTGTTAAATAGCCAGTAGGGTATACAGGTCTGGTGATCAGAGAATGCTCTGAACGGCAGAGATAACTTTGATATGCATTGCTTTGTATGTGGTAGTTGAAACTGTGAGAATGTAAGAAATTAACTAAGGATATCATGTTAAGCTAAGTGAAAGTGTGAGTCACTCAGTCTGAAGATACAGAAAAGATAAAGGCTAAAGTTCAAAAAATACTGGCAAGATGAGATGGATGATTAAATCACCACATCATTCAGATGTAACAATATATTCATCATATACACTCATTTTCTAAAACATTTTATTTTGTGTATCTCCTTTTCCACATTTCTGAGAGTAATACTATAAAACACACACACACACAGCCCTCTGAACTTTCTTATGATCTGAGCTCAAACTTCATGTGGTGTCTCTTAGTCAGACAAATAGAGACTTATTTTCTGCCAAGTGGATTATAATTGACAAATCCATGGATAATTTTTCTCACAACTTGCTTTGAATATCTTGTTAGAAGACAGCTGGGCGCATTTCATACTCCGGGTCTCTCGTTCATTTGAAAACCTACAGAAAGAAAGCAGATGGTTTTCTTTACATCAGCCATGAGTATATGCATATGGCCAGAGGCTTACAAGGACTTCAGAAAATGTTTTCTATTTTTTTAAAATAAAGAATAAACTCATTAAAACTGTTTAAATACACAAAAATATGATAGGCAAAGCAATTCTTCCTTCTTTATGTTTTATGTCTCAAAACGTCTCTCCAGAGAAGTTATAATTCATTTTTGTTGTTTAGTCCCTCAGTTGTGTCTGACTCTTTGTGACCATAGAGACCATGACCTGCCAGACTCCTCTGTCCATGGATTCTCCAGGCAAGAATACTGGAGTAGGTTGCCATTTCATTCTCCAGGGCATCTTCCTGACCCAGGGATTGAAACTGTGTCTCTTGCATTGGCAGGAAGATTCTTTACCACTGGGCCACCAGGGAAGCCCTAATAGTTCATTAAAGAGAGCTAAAATATCACCTCTGACTTTTTTTTAGTCCACTCTGAGCAGTGTGTGGGATCTTAGTTCCCCGTGATAGGAGATGGGTTTGAATCCATGCCCCCTGTATTGGGAATGCAGAGTCTTAACCACTGGACCATCAGGGAAATCCCTCAGCTTTGACATTTTTATTGCTTAAAAATTGATCACTGTAAGAAGTGAGCAGAAAGTTATGCTCTGCAAAACAAACATGTGCATTCATAAAAGAGTTTACACTTGCTAATTTACCTTTTATATAAAAAGCTAAAATCAGGCAACAGGACAATCCTGTTTCATACATAAGTTTTCTGAGTGGATGGAGGGAGATTTCTTTCTCAACTTTCTGTGTGAATCATTTTATAGAAATATTTATCAGACTGTAGCAGTCAGCAAATTTATACCCATTAGATCACTTCAAAGCCAATGATGTCATATGTCTCTTTTTTGTCACATACAACATGGGATTAAAAACCACAAAAAGAAGTGCAAAAGACTTACAGCTGAGGGTCAAAAGTGCTGTTGTCCAACCAGGTCCATAATTCCCCTCCAGGAGGAATCCTCAAACCAACCCAAAATGAATCATGTATGTTTTGCCCTAGGAAAGTCTAAAAAGAATAGGAAATGTTGTATGAAATCAAGTGGTTTTTACAGATGCAAGATAAAATACCACAGGAGCACCTTCTATGTGACTGGCATTGCACTAGAAGCTAGGAATGAACAGGCAAGACATGCTTCATGTTTTCAAATGTATCACAGTGGAAGGGAAATCCACAGCAATGCAATGGAATAAAAGCTAAAGAAAAATTACTAAATGTATATTGACAAATGGATGGATAAAGAGGTAGCACATATGTACAATGGAATATTACTCAGCCATAAAAAGGAATAATGTTATCATTTGTCATACAGAGTGAAGTAAGTCAGAAAGAGAAAAACAAATATCATGTGTTAACACACACACATATATAAGAGATCTAAACATAAATTTAAAAAAATCTAGATGTACCTATTTGCAGGGCAGGAATGCAGACATAGAGAAAGAACATGTAGACACAAGAAGACAGGGAGGGTGGGAAAATCGGGAGATTGGGATACACATGCACACACACACACACACATATTACCATGTGCAAAGTAGATAGCTAGTGCGAAGCTGTTGTATAGCACAGGGAGCTGAGCTCAGTGCTCTGTGATGACCTAAAGGGATATTATGGCAGAGTGGGAGGGAGGTTCAAGAGGGAGGGAATATATGTATACCAATTATACTGCAGTATAAAAACAGGAACTGAGACTGTGAAGAAAAAAAGGACTATTATGGACAGTGTTAGTAGACACCAAGGCTGTGGAGTCAGGCTGCAGCTACTATTACTACCACACAGCTTTGCACAGTTATTCATTCTATTTCTGTATTTTTCCAATCACTAAAACTCTGACTATGATAATATTCATACCTATCTCAAAGAACTGTTATTGTTTTTTTTTAATAAGTAACATTAAACACTGCTTGGCACATAATCAATGCTTCTTGTCTAAATAATAGTGATTACTACTAAATACAAGTATTAAACAATAATCTAGAAGCAAGAAAACACACAGGAAAAGTTACAGGAAGAAAGCAATCTCTGAGCTGATGGAGCACATATTGTTGATAAGTTTTTTTTTTTTTTAATTGGAGGATAATTGCTTTCCAATATTGTGTTGGTTTCTGCTATACATCAACATGAATCACCCATAGGTATACATGTGTCCCCTCCCTCTTTAATCTCCCTCCCACCTCCCATCCCATCCCACCTCTCTAGGTTGTCAGAGAAAACCTGATTTGAGCCCCTTGCATCATATAGCAAATTTCCACTGGATATGGTAATCTATATGTTTGCATGCTACTGTCTCAATTTCTCCCACCCTCTCCTTTCCCAACTATGTCCACCAGTCTGTTCTGTATGTCTGCATCTCCATTGCTGAAAATAGGATCATCAGTACCATCTTTCTAGAGTCCACATATATGCATTAATATATGATATTTGTTTTTCTCTTTCTGACTTACTTAACTTTGTATAACAGGCTCTAGGTTCATTCACATTATTAGAACTGACTCGAATGTGTTCTATTTATGGCTGAGTAATATTCCATTGCATATATGTACCATAACTTCTTTATCCATTCATCTATCGATGGACATCTAGGTTGCTTCCATATCTTAGCTATTGTAAATAGTGCTGCAACAAACATTGAGGTACATGTGTCTCTTTCAATTATGGTTTTTTCAGCGTATATGCCCAGCAGTGGGATTGTTGGGTTATATGGTAGTTTTATTCCTAGTTTTTTAAAGAATCTTCATACTGTTCTCCACAGTGACTGTATCAATTAACATTTCCACCAACAGTGCAAGAGCATTCTCCTTTCACCACACCCTCTCCAGCATTTATTGTTTATAGAGATTTTGATGATGGCCATTCTGACCCGTGTGAGCTCATACCTTATTGTAGTTTTGTTTTGCATTTCTCTAATGATGAGCGATGCTGAGCGCCTCTTCATGTGTTTATTAGCCATCTGTATGCCTTTGGAGAAATGTCTGATTAGGTCTTCTGCCCATTTTTGGTTTGGGCTCTTTGTTTTCCTGATGTTGAGCTACATGAGCTGCTTATATATCCTGGAGATTAATCTTTTGTCAGTTTTTTCCTTTGCAATTATTCTCTCCCATTCTGAGGGTTGTCTTTTAATCTTGTTTCTTCTGCTGTGCAAAAGCTTTCAAGTTTAATTACGTCCCATTTGCTTATTTTTGTTTTTATGTCCATTACTCTAGGAGGTGGGTAATATCTCCTTTTGTACAATAACATAACCTCTGAGACAAAGTATATGGCTGGCCATAATGTGCTAAGTTGCTGAAGTTTTGTCCGACTCTTTATGACCCTGTGGACTGAATGTAGACTGCAAGACTCCTCTGTCCATGGGACTTCCAAGGCAAGAATACTGGAGTGGGTTGCCATTTCCTCCTCCAGGAGATCTTCGCAGCCCAGGGATCGAACCCATGTCTCTTGTATCTCCTGCATTGGTAGGCAGATTCTTTACCATTGTCCAATTCACATATATGCCATTTCATGCTCAGTTGCTTCACATGTATAAATGACCCCTATTACAGGCTTCAGGGGCCAGAGGATGGAATATTATGGGCTCAACTGTGTCTCTTCAAAATGTATGCATTTGAAGTTCTAACCCCCAGTGCTTCAAAATGTGACTGCCTTTGGAGACACAGCTTTTAGAGAGGTGACTAAGCAGAAATGAGGCTGTTAGGGTAGATCTTAATTCAATCTGATTATTGTCCCTATAAGAAGCAGAAATTTGGACTTACAGAGAGACATAGATGCATGCATACAGAGGAAAGACCGTGTGAGGACAGAGCAAACAGGTGGCCATCTAGAAACTAAGGAGAGAGGCCTTGTAAGGAACCAAATCTGCCAACACCTTGATCTTGAACTTCTAGACTTCAGAGCTGTGAGTAACAAATTTCTGATGCGTAAGCCGCCAAGTCTGTGGTACTTTGTTATGTTAGCTCTAACAAACTCATACAATCCCTTTAGGTGCTTGTGTGCTAAGTCACTTCAGTTGTGTCTGACTCTTTGTAACCCCATGGACTGTAGCCACCCAGCTCCTCTATCCATAGGATTCTCCAGGCAAGAATCCTGGAGGGGCTGCCATGCCCTCCTCCAGGGGATCTTCCTGACCCAAGGATCAAACTTGCATGTCCTGCATTGGCTGGCAGGTTCTTTACCACTAGCACCACCTGGAAATCCTTACAACCCCTTTATTATTCTGTTGGTGGCTCAGATGGCAAAGAAACTGCTTGCAATGTGGGAGACCTGGGTTCAGTTCCTGGGTAGAAACAAACAATAAATCACTGCATGGAGAAACAGTGCAATGAAGGACTTCCCTAAAAACCTTATCTGCTTCCTGCTCATCATCAAATTGAAAAATGCTGAAATGCAGCAAAGACATGTTTCCTGGGCAACAAGAAACCTAACCCATCACTTAATAGTTAACTGAAACTCCACATTAAAGACCTAGGAGGAACTGTGTATTCATTTCCAAGCACAAAGCTATGTAACTCAGTCTCTTCTTATTAGATGCTTTCTTATTAGGTCCTTTCCAGTTGATACCTTCTTCCCCCTTTTTTTTTGTCTGAAGCTGACTTCTAAGAGAAGAAAAAGTCTCTTTTTAGTTCTTCACCCATTCTGGATTTGGTTCATATTCAAACCAATTTGGACTGGATCTGACAAAGAGTTTTACGGTTTGATATTTGGGGTTACATTGGTTACACTGAAGATAACTTACTTCCCACTTTGATTTTCTTGTTGTTGTGGATTTCTATGAAACTCAGAGGAATTTTTTCTTCCCCCTACAAAAGTTTCAACAGCTGCCCTGATGTAAACTCTCCAGACTTAACCAGGCTTGTAAAGCACTGTTTGTCATTGAGTTTTCTGAAACTGAGCCTTTGATATCACTTGTAATTTCAACGTACTAATTCTTATGCTGAGAATCCTTATTTGATGTTTGCCAACTAATATCTATACTGGCCTTATTTAGGTTTAGTGTCCAACCTTCGTGTAAGAAAATTTCAATTTACATTAAGCCAGGGTTAGAAAAATGTTAGTTTTCTTCAACAAAACCCAAAGTTTAATGAGAAGGTCTATATTGTATTTCCTTTCTCTGAACATCATTTTTAACTTCAGCTGCCACGCTGTCTGACCGCAAACTTTGTGATCAATGATGGATTAAATATGGGAGATGAGACTGATGTCATATATTTAAAATGCAGTCTGGGAAACAGAAAGATCCGTTATAGAGAACTTAGGTATATATTACTAAAAGGATTTCTCCTATTCCTAGCTAAGTAAATGTGAAAGTAAAAGTTGCTCAGTTGTGTCTGACTCTTTGATACCTCATGGACTATACAGTCCATGGAATTCTCCAGGCCAGAATACTGGAGTGAGTAACCTTTCCCTTTTCCAGGGGGTCTTCCCAACCCAGGGATCGAACCCAGGTCTCCCGCATCGCAGGTGGATTCTTTACCAGTTGAGCCACAAAGGAAGCAAAAGAAGCCTAAAATAATAATGTAGTTTCAACGATTCATTCAACCAATAATTGTGCAGTTAATATCAATGAGGTTTAAATTTTTTTCACTGAAATTTTCAAATTTGTAGCACAAAGAAGTACTGCAGTTGTGAAGGATGCTATAATCTTAAAATTTTATACCTCACCGTATCAGTGAAGTCTCGGATTACCATGAGATGTGCGTTTTTCATGACACAGTCATTTTTACTCTCATTCCAAGATTTCTTATTTTCATTTTCAGCAACCCAGTAGCATTTCCCCCCATGTGGCCTCCAATCTTTGGTGGGGCATGATGTACGAACAGTAGAAGAATCAAATGAAACTGGAAGGAAAAAGGATAAGTAATTACAGCAAACATGAGAATGCATCCCTAATATTGTATAATAATTAAAGCCTAATCCCTAATATTGTATAATAATTAAATTTGTTAAATTATGGTCTAAGTTTTCTTTGATATAAGTATGTGCTTTTCTCAGGATGGATTTTGAAAAAAAAAAAACTAACAGAATTTCAATTGTGTATTTTTTTTCTTTCTCTCTTTTCTTCTTTCTCCCATTTAATTTATTCTCTTTAAAATATGTTATGTTTTCTATGAGCTAGGCAATACACAGACACTAGGATAAAGTGATCAACATCCAAACTTCAGGAAGATAAAAATTTTGGAGGAAAAGTAGAAATTAGAGATTTCAACTAGTGATCCACCAATGAACCAGGCATTTTGAGAATTATATATCACTGTAATTTTGAGAATTATAAAGTCATAAGAAGAATTTTTATTGGGCAAAATTTGTATGGTAGGTGGTCTCTAAAACTCAGATAGATTGATCTTCCTGTGTATAAAAGGGTCTGGACAGAATTTAAAGCAATTTTGTTCAATACCATGTTATCACCTCTATAAAGTGTAGAAGGAGGACAATTATGTACTTTTGTGTTGGGAATAATGTCCCAGAAAATTTGCTATCATAGTTTAACTAGTTTAAAAAAATTAAAGTTTTTGGAATGAGGTTGAGGAGACATGGAACAATTAATATCCTTTTTAAAGTTTTAATGAGTTCCCAGAAGTTGAAATCACTCTATAACATGGACTGGTAAGTTTTTCTAATAACATTATATATGCAGGTTCAAAAAAAGAAAGGCTATAGTTTTTCAATATAGAATTAAAACTTAAATCAACAAATTAAAAATAATAAAGGAAGCAGAAAGAAAAAGAAAACAGAAAAGCTAAATAATTGAGTGTTTTCTTGACTTTTGAAAGTATATAAATACATTCATGTGTGAAAGATAAAAAATCACATAAAATAATCATTTATCATATTTTTCATGTAGTGCCATTAAAAAAGTGACAAAAAGCTATGTGGTGTGATCATGAATTTTAGGAAAGAAAATATTTTGACCATATTCTACACCTGCACATGTCCCAGTACAAATAAAAATACTAATAAAATACAATGATTTCAACATAGTACCTTTAAATTCATTTAAAACACATACAGGTTTATTTTTCTCATTTGTCTTCAATCTTTAAATACTTTTGTCAAGGACTGTAATAGGCCCATGAAAAACAATGGTCTAAACCATCCCTCTGTAGGGGTAGAGGAATTTCCCCTTTATTCAGATATACCCAAGTAAAATCCATGCTACTGTCCACACTTGCTTATTCAGGAATTCAATTAGGTTCAGTTCAGTTACTCAGTCTGTCGGACTCTGCGACCCTTGGATTGCAGCACGCCAAGCTTCCCTGTCCATCACCAACACCTGGCGTTTACTCAAACTCATGTCCATTGAATTGGTGATGCATCCAACCATCTCATCCTCTGCTATCCCCTTCATCTCCTGCCTTCAATTTTCCCCAGCATCAGGGTCTTTTCGAATGAGTCAGTTCTTCACATCAGTTGGCCAAAATATTGGAGTTTCAGCTTCAGCATCAGCCCTTCCAATGAATATTGAGGACTGATTTCCTTTAGGATAGACTGGTTGGATCTCCTTGCAGTCCAAGGGACTCTCAAGAGTCTTCTCCAACACCACCTTTCAAAAGTTTCAATTCTTTGTCGCTCAGCTTTCTTTATGGTCCAACTCTCACATCCATACATGACTAATGGAAAAACCATAGTTTTGACTAGATGGATCTTTGTTGGCAAAGTAATGTCTCTGCTTTTTAATATGCTCTCTAGGTTAGGCATAACTTTTCTTCCAAGGAGAAAGTGTCTTTTAATTTCAAGGCTGCAGTCACCACATGCAGTGATTTTGGAGACCAAAATAATAAGTCTGTCACTATTTCCATTGCTTCCCCATCTACTTGCCATGAAGTGATGGGATCGGATGCCATGATCTTAGTTTTCTAAAAGTTGAGTTTTAAGCCAACTTTTTCACTCTCCTCTTTAACTTTCATCAAAAGGCTTTTTAGGTTTTCTTTGCTTTCTGCTATAAGGATGGTGTCATCTGCATATCTGAGGCTATTGATATTTCTCCCGGCAATCTTGATTCCAGCTTGTGCTTCATCCAGCCTGGTGTTTCTCATGATGTACTCTGCATGTAAGTTAAATAAGCAGAGTGACAATATACAGCCTTGACATACTCCTTTCCTGATTTGGAACCAGTCTGTTGTTCCAACAGAAAATTGGATTAAAGATTTACTGAGCATGGCCCTGCCCATCAGAACAAGACCCAATATTCCCCTCAGTCAGTCTCTCCCATCAGGATGCTTCCGTAAGCCTCTTATCCTTCTCCATCAGAGGGCAGACAGAATGAAAATCACAATCACAGAAAACTAACCAATCTGGTATATGGACCACAGCCTTGTCTAACTCACTGAAACTATGAGCCATGCTGTGTAAGGCCACCCAACACGGACAGGTCATGGTGGAGAGTCCTGACAAAATGTGGTCCACTGGAGAAGGGAATGGCAAACCACTTCAGTATTCTTGCCTTGAGAGTCCCATGAACAGTATGAAAAGGCAAAAAGATAGGACACTGAAAGATGAACTCCCCAGGTCAGTAGGTGCCCGATAAACTACTGGAGATTGGTGGACAAATAACTCCAGACAGTATGAAGAGCCAGAACCAAAGAAAAAACAACACCCAGTTGTGGATGTGACTGGTGATAGAAGCAAGGTCTGATGCTGTTAAGAGCAATATTGCATAGTATCCTGGAATGTTAGGTCCATGAATCAAGGCAAATTGGAAGTGATCAAACAGGAGATGGCAAGAGTGAACATCGACATTTTAGGAATCCGCAAACTAAAATGGACTGGAATGGATGAATTTAACTCAGATGACCATTATATCTACTAATGTGGGCAATAATCACTTACAAGAAATGGAGTAGCCATCATAGTCAACTCAGGAATTAGGCAATATAAAATAACATTACCTATTGAGTTGCTTGCTTCAGATTTACTTTGCTCAGTACAATATTTCTTCTTTGATTCATTATCCACTTCAGTTTGTCTTGCAGATTTGAACTGAATAACTAGTGAAAGAAGACACATCTTTTCTTAATTAAATATGAAGCAGAAAACAGTCAGGTTGTAGTGACTCAGTGAAGTTGATTGATGTGCAAACTCCAGAGCAATTAAAGTGATTAAAATTTATGGGAAAAACTTCCTTTTCCCAAGATTGGACCTTCTTTTGCACATACTCCTGTTAATTTTATTAATATCAAATTTAGGGGAGTTGGAAACATATGACCTGGGATCAGAAGGAAACTCACTTGATTTTTTCTGGAGTTTTCATATTTATTTTAATAAACACAAGATAACCAGCTTTGAATGTAAGCTTCATTTGGATAGTTTGTGTTTGGTAAGTTCCTGCTCACTGTACCAGGTGCCACCTGATTCATAGAAAGAGCTTTATGTGTTTTGATTTCAGTTCATGATTCTGTTCCTTTTGTGGTTGTCCATTTAAAGTCTACATATGGAAGGACAGGGTGAGCCCAGAGTATTTTTCTACCATGAGGAAGGCATTTGTCTTTCTGATGGCCAGTTCACTGAAATTAATTTTGGTTATTTATAGTCTCACAATAGTGTGTATTAATCAGTTAAATCTTTAAAATCTATCATAGTAACAAATCTGTTATTAACAAACTACTTTTTGATAACAAGCAAATCTATTCAGTTCAGTTCAGTTTAGTCAGTCATTCAGTCATGTCCGACTCTTTGCGACCACATGAATCGCAGCACGCCAGGCCTCCCTGTCCATCACCAACTCCTGGTGTTTACTCAAACTCATGCTCATCGGGTCGGTGATGCCATCCAGCCATCTCATCCTCTGTCGTCCCCTTCTCCTCCTGTCCCCAGTCCCTCCCAACAACAGGGTCTTTTCCAATGAGTCAACTCTTCGCATGAGGTGGTCAAAGTACTGGAGTCTCAGCTTCAGCATCGGTCCTTCCAATGAACACCCAGGACTGATCTCCTTTAGGATGGACTGGTTGGATCCCCTTGCAGTCTAAGGGACTCTCAAGAGTCTTCACCAACACCACAGTTCAAAAGCAAATCTATTAACCTATACCAAAAAGAAACCTAGCAGAGAGGGTACTTTTTTTTTAAATGGCCATACCCCATGGCATATGGGATCTTAGTTCCCTGACCAGGGATCAAACCTGCACCCCCTGCAGTGGAATTGCAGAGTCATTTTAACCACTGGGCTGCCAGGGAAGTCCCAGCAGAAGTGTTGAATGTTAAGTATTTTTTGCTTCATCCCCTCAATGTTAAAGTCCCAATTTGGCCACTGCCTAGTTATATTAAACTAGTCAAACCACTTATCACTGTGGGCTTTAGACTGTTCACCTCAACTGGAGGCTTGACCTTGTTGATTTCTAGGGCCCTATCCAGTTCTAGAATTCTGACTCTGCCCATTGACCTCTAGTAACTAATGACATATGTCATTACTAATATCACTCACAAGAACAATACGGGCAGATACTGCCTTGATCTGTTCTAGGGTTTGGTTCAATCTGGAAACCTGAATTCCTTAGAGTATACATCATCTGGGAGCTTTTCTCCAAGCATTTACTCAATAAATTATTAAAATAATTGCCATATAAAGTTGGACTATATTTCACTATATCCACAGCATATGAGTATAATTTTAAAGTGCCTGAGTGAATTGATTGGTTTTAGACAAAATTTTCACCCATGCATGCAAGATTGATGATGCCCCTGAGTAGCTAATGGGGCTTCCCTTGTGGCTCAGCTGGTAAAGAATCCACCTGCAATGCAGGAGGCTTGGTTCAATTCCTGGGTTGGGAAGATCCCCCGGAGAAGGGAAAGGCTACCCACTCCAGGATTCTGGCCTGGAGAATTCCACAGACTGTATAGTCTATGGAGTCACAAAGAGCTGGACATGACTGAGTGACTTTCACTTCACTTTCAGGATGCCATGATCTTAGTAAGCTTGAATAAGATCTTGAATAAGCTTAAACAGAAATATGCTTCATAGTTTAATTTGCTTTCACAGAACATGGTTCAGAGAAGCTGATTTTGATCATAAAATATAAATCTAGCCTCCTTCATATATCAATGAAATGAATCCATAATGTATGTAATAACACATGATGGAGTTCTATGGAAAATCTCTAATTTTATTTGTGTATCAAATTTCCTGCCTTTTGTGAAATTGTACTGAATTGTGTAGAAACCACTTTAACAGCAAACACAATTACAACAGGTCATGATAAAATAATACTTTGGGGTAAATAAAGGTTATTGGTAATTACTTACCAAGCATGCTCAGCACAATTACTATTACAAGAAGAATGATAATCATTGCACATCCAACTTTCAGGAAAATTCCATGGTGTTGAGAATCTATAAAATTGGATAAATTTCACGAGTAAGCCCAGTAAGTAATTCCTTAGGTGGTAAGGAAGGGCTGAATAAACTTTGTTAGTTATGCTCTTGAGTTACTTTCCTTTGAAATATGTAGACCTAACTTCCTCTTACATACAAATTTGGTCCCCTGATTTGTGAAGAAGGGGGAATTTATAGAACTGAACGAATATATTTTTTCCTTTTGATTCACCATGCATAATCGTAACTTATGATCTACTCTCTGCATCCCTAAATTGTTATATAAGACTGAAATTCTCAAGATTCTCTAGTAAACTTACCAACAGCCCTCACTTATTTGGGTTGATTCATTCTTTTATGTCTCTTTTATGCATTCTTATACAATAAACCTATTTCCTGTGATATGTAATTGCAATTTTATAAAATTATACATTTTAAAATAAAAGTAATTTTAGGGATAATCTTGTCCAACATTTGAATGCTAAAATGGGGATTTTAAGTCCACAAAACAGTTACTTGATAGTAGAATTGAGATCATACCTCAGGTTTCTTAACTACCAAATTAGACCTTTGTTCACTATCCATTCTATCTCTCGTAATCAGATAAATAAGTCATAAAAAGAAAGTGACATTTGTAACTCTGGTCTGATTGATGGCTAAAACCAAGAGGCTTTTATCCAAAATAGTTACAGTATATCAATTCCACTAGATATGTGATATATACATATCTACATGGGGCTTCCCTGGTGGCTCAGGCAGTAAAATGTCTGCCTACAGTGCAGGAGACCCAGGTTCAATCCCTGGATCAGGAAGATTCCCTGGAGAAGGGAATGGCTACCCACTTCACCATTCTTGCCTGGAGAATTCCATGGAGAGGGGAGCCTGGCGGGCTACAGTCCATGGGGTTGCAAAGAGTCAGACACAACTGATACTTTCACAAACTGAGAGCCTACTACTATAACTGAAGTGAAAATACAACCAATTACAAAATCAAATGTCAAGAATGATTAACATGAATGCTTATTTAGTGGAATACTATTACAGAGTATGTCAATGCTGCATATTGTCACCCTGCTTATTTAACTTATATACAGAGTACAGCGCTTGTTCAAATTATTATTAAGTAAAACATCTTTAATGAGAATTTATTAAATTCTCAAAACACTAAAAGAAGTCCATGTATTTCCTTTTGTCAGGCAAAACGATGCAAATTGTGCCTGACCAGGCAATAGTGAGAAGAATGTGATAATATCCCAACACACATTTCTAGGGTAGAGAGCTGAGATTTCAGACCTAAAAAGTTGGAGACTAAATCATCAGAGTTCATGAATGGAACTAATACAAGGAGTACCACATCATTCTTTTAGGCCCCTGAAGTAAAGTTTAAGAAAATCATGAATTTCTGAGTCTTAGTCTGGAATATTCTCAATTGTATTAGCTTTTCTCACTGATATTTCACTCAGTTTCATGGGGGTACCCTCTTGTTTTATATCTTGGAGAGCCAATGAACCTATAATATTTAAAATAAATGAGATCCATTTATTTAAAATTCATTTATACATTCATCTGCCTACCAGGCATCTATTAATTGCCTACCGAGGAGTTAGTACTGTGCGAGGCATTGGAAATACAAAGATTAAGAGATTAGGGAGAGTGTCTCAACACACATGAAGTTCTGAAACAGGAAGGAATATGATAATTCTAAAGAGCAAAGAGAAAGTCAACAACCAGAGTTAAACAAGTGAAATTTAGCAACTTTGAAGAGAAAGCTCGGGGACAATTGTGTAGGGCTCTGTGGGACATTACAATCCAATGTAGCAAATCTTTCTTTCCCTCTTGAATATGACACACGGGAAGAGAAGTTACATTTATCCACAACAGAGATATGCAGTGAAAGAGTAATAAAATATTTGACTTCTAGTCATGACTATAGGTAGGTAATTTAATTTTTATGCATTCATATTTCCTCATTTTTAACATTACAGTAAAATCGGACTAGATATCATTAAAGACACTGTCCCCAAATCTTTTTTCCTTGTTCTATTTTTTCTTAAATTAGCTTTTATTGGAGTATAACTGATTTGCATGCTTTGTCACTTAGTTGTGTCTGACCTTTCGTGACACTTTGGACTGTAGCCTACCAGGCTCCTCTGTCCATGGGATTCTCCAGGCAAGAATACTGGAGTGGGTTGCCATTTCCTTCTCCAGGGCATCTTCCCCACCCAAGGATCGAACCCAGGTCTCCTGCATTGGCAGGCTGATTCTTTGCCACGGAGCCACCAGGGAAGTCCATTTTATAAATTTGTATGTCAATCCCAATCTTCCAATTTATCCCTCCCTTCTTTTCCCCTTGATAACCATAAATTTGTTTACTAAGTCTGTGACTTTGTATCTGTTTTGTAAATGGGTTCATTTGTACCACTTTTTTCTTTTCTTTTTTTGGACCAGGAAAAAAGTAATGTTCTTTCCATGAACAGACGAAATTAAATCCTGGCATGCAGAATCAAAAAATATTGGTCTTGTAGCTTGAAGTGAGTTAAAATAACCTCTAGAAAAATGGACCAATTATATGAGATTTGTGGGAAACGGAGGCATAAGAATACAGGTTTCGTCCATATTACTTCTCAAACTAAGTTTGATTAGCTCACATAAAATGAAAGCTCTCAGTCTGTCAAGAAGAGAAAGCAGATAAGTCCATATTGAGCAAGTTGTGCTGTGCTGCATTAAGTCGCTTCAGTCCTGTCTGACTCTTTATGGCCCTGTGGACTGTGGCCCACCAGGTTCCTCTGTCTATGGGATTCTCTAGACAGGAATACAGGAGTGGGTTGCCATGCCCTCCTCCAGGAGATCTGCCTGACCCAAGGACAAAACCCACATCTCTTATATCTCCTGCATTGGCAAGTGGGTTCTTTACCACTAACACCACTTGGGAAGCCCCATTGAGCAAGTTAGAGAGACAACGTTTAAACAAGGGAAATTTCTTTCAACTGGAGAAAACCATACACGAGATCCACTTGAAAACTGCAAACTTAAAAATATGAAAGAAGAAATGGATTCTTGGGAATAACAGGAAAGCAAAACATCAGTTTTACTCCACAAGGACAAGCTTGTGGAGACTTTAAACATTTTATATAACCTTTACAATACAAAAATTCTTACCCTAGAGGAGATAATATAAATGCAACATGGAGTTTTCTATAAAACTTCATTTATATAGAATGTATGTAGAACATACACTGGATTTGGAAAAGTTATTGGTTTATAAGTGATTTTTGATTAAGGTACAATCTTATCTGTAGCTGTATGCCTGTCTACTTGTGCTCCAAAAATATTCTATTACTCAGATAATCATTAATTGTAAACTTAAAGAAATAAGATATTAACATCTTATGTTTTTTTATTTTAGTTTAACATTTTTATCCTACCAATACACAACTTCCAAAAGGCTAAATAACAATGTGAATAATTGCCAGGGATACTTTCCTCAGTGTGAATGGGTTTATCATATTATTTTCAAAGGGCAGATTTGGATGAGTAAAATTATAGAGCAGAAAGAGGTTATGAGTATCAATGTCACCACAGGAATATAATAAATATTCACCACAAGAAATATAAGGGATAGAATTCATGGAAACCAAAAGCAAAGGTCTACATATTAAGACTAAAGTTACAATTAACTTTATGAACACTTTGTGTCATTAAAATCCTTCACTTTTATCCTGGCATTCAGTAGATTTTGCTTTGAATCCAGTCTCCTATTTCCAGTAAATTCCCTGGAGAAGGAAGTGGCAACCCACTCCAGGATTCTTGCCTAGAGAATCCCATGGACAGAACAGACTGGTGGGCTACAGTCCATAGGGTCACAAAGAGTTGGACACGACGAAGTGACTTAGCACATTTTCAGTAAGACAGATGTAAACACAGGACAGAAACAAGGGAGATTTAAAGTAAAACATCAATTTTAACAGGAGTTCTAGATCCAGCTTACCAGATCTCTGGAGTGAAGATGAATGTTCTGAAGATGTATGTTTGATATCAGCATAGACTATCTCTCCAGCCATTGCATAAATTAAAAAGAATCCTGTAAATGAGATATATTGAGACAGATAATTTCCTTCCTCTCTCCCAAGTTTGGTAGATTCCCTCAATGAATAAAAAATAAAAGCAATGTGCTCAGCGTTTTCAATCAAGGCAATATATTATTGAACACTTGCATGATCTGGAAGAAAACTACTATCCATGCAGTAGTTTCTTGCACTTCAGTTAGTTTTCTGCCCTCACTTGGGATGATTTTGACCTTTATTAGTCCTACAGAAGAGATTGCATCACTTTCCTCTATAAACCACTTCCTCTTTTAGCTCAGACATATTTTCAGGCAGAAACCCTTTGCATTCTAGCATTTTCTTCAAAGTGGAATAGCAATTTGGAGGGAAGGACAAGAAAAAGAGGGTTTTTATTATGAAAGTAGTAGAAAGAATTAACAGAATACTCATCTTTGAAATGCATTGTAATTTCCTAGGCAATACTTTAAAAATTCCCTTAAAGCTATTTCTTCTCTTGTATGCTTTATAATATTAACAGCAAGCTAAGCTGAAGAATACACTATACAGAGGATTTCCAAACTGAAAAATAATCTATATGAAATAGATATAACTCTATGTCAAAATAACCAAAGGTTCTGTCATAAAAGAAAATAAATCTTATTTTTTAAATGAGTTTCATAGAAATTTACCACTGAATGCAATGTATTAAGCATAGATTTTCATTTCCCATTTCTTCTGTGCTGTGCTGTGCTCAGCCTCCCAGTTGTGTTCAACTCTTTTGTGACCCCATGGACTGTAGCCTGCCAGGCTCCTCTGTCCATGGGATTTCCCAGGCAAGAGTACCAGAGTGGGTTGCTGTTTTCTTCTCCAGAAACCACAAATTTTCTAATTGATTATAAACTGGCTCTTGTTATTCCATTGTGGCTGATGGTGCTATACATTTTAAACACATTTTCATTCATATTGTATTCTATAAACAAAAGTTTGAAAAGTTCAATATTAGAAGGCTAAATTGCTTTAGCTTCATTTTTTCTATAGTATTTAATTACAAGTTTCCATCAGTCCATTGTAAGCTGGATTTGGAACTTCATTTATTTATTTATTTGTGATGGGAGCTTTTTTTTTTTTTTTTTTCTTTCTTTTTTCCCCTCATTTATTTTTATTAGTTGGAGGCTAATTACTTTACAATATTGTAGTGGTTTTTGCCATACATTGACATGAATCAGCCACGGATTTACATGTGTTCCCCAACCCGATTCCCCCTCCCATCTCCCTCTCCATCCCATCCCTCTGGATCTTCCCAGTGCACCAGCCCTGAGCACTTATCTCATGCATCCAACCTGGGCTGCTGATCTGTTTAACCCTTGATAGTATACTTGTCTCAATGCTATTCTCTTGGAACATCCCACCCTCGCCTTCTCCCACAGAGTCCAAAAGTCTGTTCTGTACATCTGTGTCTCTTTTTCTGTTTTGCATATAGGGTTATTGTTACCATCTTTTTAAATTCCATATATATGCGTTAGTATACTGTATTGGTGTTTATCTTTCTGGCTTACTTCACTCTGTATAATGGGCTCCAGTTTCATCCATCTCATTAGAATTGATTCAAATGAATTCTTTTTAATGGCTGAGTAATATTCCATAGTATATATGTACCATAGCTTCCTTATCCATCCGTCTGCTGATGGGCTACTAGGTTGCTTCCATGTCCTGGCTGTTATAAACAGTGCTATGACGAACACTGGGGTACACATGTCTCTTTCAGATCTGGTTTCCTCAGTGTGTATGCCCAGGAGTGGGATTTCTGGGTCATATGGCAGTTCTATTTCCAGTTTTTTAAGAAATCTCCACACTGTTCTCCATAGTGGCTGTACTAGTTTGCATTCCCACCAACAGTGTAAGTGGGTTCCCTTTTCTCCGCACCCTCTCCAGCATTTATTGCTTGTAGACTTTTGGATAGCAGCCATTCTGACTGGCATGAAATGGTACCTCATTGAGGTTTTGATTTGCATTTCTCTGATAATGAGTGATGTTGAGCATCTTTTCATGTGTTTGTTAGCCATCTGTATGTCTTCTTTGGAGAAATGTCTGTTTAGGTCTTTGGCCCGTTTTTTGATAGGGTCATTTATTTTTCTGGAATTGAGCTTCAGGTGTTGCTTATATATTTTTGAGATTAATCCTTTGTCTGTTGCTTCATTTGCTATTATTTTCTCCCATTCTGAAGGCTGTCTTTTCACCTTGCTTATAGTTTCCTTTGTTGTGCAAAAGCTTTTAAGTTTCATTAGGTCCCATTTATTTAGTTTTGCTTTTATTTCCAATATTCTGGGAGGTGGGTCATAGAGGATCTTGCTGTGATTTATGTCAGAGAGTGTTTTGCCTATGTTCTCCTCTAGGAGTTTTATAGTTTCTGGTCTTACATTTAGATCTTTAATCCATTTTGAGTTTATTTTTGTGTATGGTGTTAGAAAGTGTTCTAGTTTCATTCTTTTACAAGTGGTTGACCAGTTTTCCCAGAACCCCTTGTTAAAGAGGTTGTCTTTTTTCCATTGTATATCCTTGCCTCCTTTATCGAAGATAAGCTGTCCGTAGGTACGTGGATTTATCTCTGGGCTTTCTATTCTGTTCCATTGATCTATATTTCTGTCTTTGTGCCAGTACTTTACTCTCTTGATGACTGTGGCTTTGCAGTATAGTCTGAAGTCAGGCAGGTTGATGCCTCCAGTTCCATTCTTCTTTCTCAAGATTGCTTTGGCTATTCGAGGTTTTTTGTATTTCCATACAAATTGTGAAATTCTTTGGTCTAGTTCTGCGAAGAATACCGTTGGTAGCTTGATAGGGATTGCATTGAATCTATAGATTGCTTTGTGTAATATACTCGTTTTCACAACATTGATTCTGCCAATCCACAAACACGGTATATTTCTCCATCTGTTTGTGTCCTCTTTGATTTCTTTCATCAGTGTTTTATAGTTTTCTATATATAGGTCTTTTATTTCTTTAGGTAGATATCCTCCTAAGTATTTTATTCTTTTTATTGCAATGGTGAATGGTATTGTTTCCTTAATTTATCTTTCTGTTTTCTCATTGTTAGTGTATAGGAATGCAAGGGATTTCTGTGTGTTAATTTTATATCCTGCAACTTTACTATATTCATTGATTAGCTCTAGTAATTTTCTGGTAGAGTCTTTAGGGTTTTCTATGTAGAGCATCATGTCATCTGCAAGCAGTTAAAGTTTCATTTCTTCTTTTCCTATCTGGATTCCTTTTATTTCTTTTTCTGCTCTGATTGCTGTAGCCAAAACTTCCAAAACTATATTGAATAGTAGTGGTGAGAGTGGGCACCCTTGTCTTCTTCCTGATTTTAGGGGAAATGCTTTCAATTTTTCACCATTGAGGATAATGTTTGCTTTGGGTTTGTCATACATAGCTTTTAATATGTTGAGGTATGTTCCTTCTATGCCTGCTTTCTGGAGAGTTTTTATCATAAATGGATGTTGAATTTTGTCAAAGGCTTTTTCTGCATCTATTGAGATAATCATATGGTTTTTATCTTTCAATTTGTTAATGTGGTGTATTACATTGATTGATTTGTGGATATTAAAGAATCCTTGCATTCCTGGGATAAAGCCCACTTGGTCATGGTGTATGATTTTTTTTAATATGTTGTTGGATTCTTTTTGCTAGAATTTTGTTAAGGATTTTTGCATCTATGTTCATCAGTGATATTGGCCTATAGTTTTCCTTTTTTTGTGGCGTCTTTGTCTGGTTTTGGAATTAGGGTGATGGTGGCCCCTTAGAATGAGTTTGGGAGTTTACCTTCTTCTGCAATTTTCTGGAAGAGTTTGAGTAAGATAGGTGTTAGCTCTTCTCTAAATTTTTGGTAGAATTCAGCTGTGAAGCCATCTGCTCCTGGGCTTTTGTTTGCTGGAAGATTTCTGATTACAGTTTCGATTTCCTTGCTTGTGACGGGTCTGTTAAGATCTTCTATTGCTTCCTGGTTCAGTTTTGGAAAGTTACACTTTTCTAAGAATTTGTCGATTTCGTCCAAGTTGGCCATTTTATTGGCATAGAGCTGCTGGTAGTAGTCTCTTATGATCCTTTGTATTTCAGTGTTGTCTGTTGTGATCTCTCCATTTTCACTTCTAATTTTGTTGATTTGGTTCTTCTCCCTTTGTTTCTTGATGAGTCTGGCTAACTCTTTGTCAATTTTGTGTATCTTTTTCAAAAAACCAGCTTTTAGCTTTGTTGATTTTTGCTATCATCTCTTTTGTTTCTTTTGCATTTATTTCTGCCCTAATTTTTAAGATTTCTTTCCTTATACTAACCCTGGGGTTCTTCATTTCTTCCTTCTCTAGTTGCTTTAGGTGTAGAGTTAAGTTATTTATTTGACTTTTTTCTTATTTCTTGAGGTAAGCCTGTAATGCTATGAACCTTCCCCTTAGCACTGCTTTTACAGTGTCCCATAGGTTTTGGGTTGTTGTGTTTTCATTTTCATTCATGTCTATGCATATTTTGATTTCTTTTTTGATTTCTTCTATGATTTGTTGGTTATTCAGAAGCGTGTTATTTAGCCTCAATATGTTTGAATTTTTAATAGCTTTTTTTCCTGTAATTGAGATCTAATCTTAGTGCTTTGTGGTCAGAAAAGATGACTGGAATGATTTCAATTTTTTTTTAATTTTCCAAGGCTAGATTTATGGCCCAGGATGTGATCTATTCTGGAGAAGTTTCCGTGTGCACTTGAGAAAAAGGTGAAATTGATTGTTTTGGGGTGAAATGTCCTATAAATATCAATTAGGTCTAGCTGGTCCACTGTGTAATTTAAAGTTTGTGTTTCCCTGTTAATTTTCTGTTTACTTGATCCATCCATAGGTGTGAGTGGGGTATTAAAGTCTCCCACTATTATTGTGTTATTGTTAATTTCCCCTTTCATACTCATTAACATTTGTCTTACATATTGCGGTGCTCCTATGTTGGGTGCATATATATTTATGATTATATCTTCTTCTTGGATTGATCCTTTTATCATTATATATTGTCCTTCTTTGTCTCTTTTCACAGCCTTTATTTTAAAGTCTATTTTATCTGACATGAGTATTGTGACTCCTGCTTTCTTTTGGTCTCCATTTGCATGAAATATTTTTTTTCCAGCCCTTCAATTTCAGTCTGTATGTGTCCCTTGTTTTGAGGTGGGTCTCTTGTAGACAGCATATATAGGGGTCTTGTTTTTGTATCCATTCAACCAGTCTATGTCTTTTGGTTGGGGCATTCAACCCATTTACATTTAAGGTAATTATTGATAGGTATGGTCCCGTTGCCATTTACTTTGTTGTTTTGTGTTCGCGTTTATACAGCCTTTCTGTGTTTCCTGTCTAGAGAAGATACTTTAGCATTTGTTTAAGAGCTGGTTTAGTGGTGCTGAATTCTCTCAGCTTTTGCTTGTCTGTAAAACTTTTGAATTCTCCTTCATATCTGAATGAGATCTTTGCTGGGTACAGTAATCTGGGTTCTAGGTTATTCTCTTTCACTACTTTCAGTATGTCCTGCCATTCCCTTCTGTCCTGAAGGGTTTCTATTGATAGATCAGCTGTTATCCTTATGGGAATCCCTTTGTGTGTTATTTGTTGTTTCTCCCTTGCTGCTTTTAATATTTGTTCTTTGTGTTTGATCTTTGTTAATTTGATTAATATGTGTCTTGGGGTGTTTCGCCTTGGGTGTATCCTGTTTGGGACTCTCTGGGTTTCTTTGACTTGTGTAATTATTTCCTTCCCTATTTTAGGGAAGTTTTCAGCTGTTATCTCCTCAAGTACTTTCTCATGGCCTTTCTTTTTGTCTTCTTCTTCTGGGACTCCTATGATTCGAATGTTGATTCATATTGTCCCAGAGGTCCCTGAGGTTGTCCTCATTTCTTTTGATTGTATTTTCTTTTTTCCTCTCTGCTTCATTTATTTCCACCATTTTATCTTTTACCTCACTTATCCTATCTTCTGCCTCTGTTATTCTACTGTTGGTTCCCTCCAGAGTGTTTTTGATCTCATTTATTGCATTATTTGTTTTTAATTGACTCTTTTTTTATTTCTTCTAGGTCCTTGTTAAATATTTCTTGCACTTCTCAATCCTTGTCTCCAGGCTATTCATCTCTAACTCCATTTTGTTTTCAAGATTTTGGATCATTTTTATTATCATTATTCTAAATTCTTTTTCAGGTAGATTCCCTATCTCCTCCTCTTTTGTTTGGTTTGTTGGGCATTTTTCATGTTCCTTTACCTGTTGGGTATTTCTCTGCCCTTTCATCTTGTTTAGATTGCTGTGTCTGGAGTGGGCTTTCTGTATTCTGGTGGTCTGTGGTTCCTTTTTATTGTGGAGGTTTCTCCCAGTGGGTGGGGTTGGATGATTGGCTTGTCAAGGTGTCCTGGTTAGGGAAGTTTGCGTCAGTGTTCTGGTGCGTGGAACTGGATTTCTTCTCTCTGGAGTGCAATGGAGTGCCAAGTAGTGAGTTTTGAGATGTGTCTATGTGTTTGGTGTGACTTTGGGCAGTTTGTATGTTGACGCTCAGGGCTATGTTCCTGTGTTGCTGGAGAATATGTGTGGTATGTCTTGCTATGGAACTTATTGGCTCTTGGGTGGTGGTTGGTTTCAGCGTAGGTGTGGAGGCTTTTGGATGATCTCTTTTTACTTAATGTTCCCTGTAGTCAGGAGTTTTCTGGTGTTCTCAGGTTTTGGGCTTAGGTCTCCTGCCTCTGGATTTCAGTCTTTTTCTTCCAGTAGCCTCAAGACTTCTCCAACTATACAGCACTGATAGTAGAACTTCTAGGTTAACAGTGAAAAGATTCTCCACCATGAGGGACACCCATAGAGGTTCACAGAGTTACATGAAGAAGAGGAGAGGGAGGAGGGAGATAGAGATGAGCAAGATGAGGAAAAGGGGGACTCAAGAGGAGAGAGACAAATCTACATAGTACTCTGTTCCCTAAGTGTTCTCCGTAGCCCAGAACACCCACAGAGATTCACAGAAATGGATTGGGAAGAGAAGGGGGCAGGAGGAAATAGAGGTGATCTGGGGGAGAAAAAGGAGAGTCAAAAGGGGGAGAGAGTAATCATCACACTCCTGAGTAAAAATGGGTACTGAATATTGGATTCTTAAATGTCCAAAATTGATATTAAATACTGAAAAACAAAGAATAAAAACATCTAGAGTCGAGGTTAGACTCTGAAAAATACAATATTAAAAACAAAAACAAACAAACAAAAAAAACATAAAAAAATTATGAAATATATATGAAGTTCGCTTTAAAAATAGGGTCTTCTTCTTTTTTTTTTTTGGCAAGGTTATAGTGAAATGAAAAAGAAAATTAAGGTGTAATAGAGGAGTAATAGAGGACTTTAAAAGAAAATAAAAGAAAATGAAAATTAAGGAATAATAGAGGATTAGTAGGTAATTTTTAAAGAAAATAAAAGAGGATAAAATTTTTAAAAAAAAACAAAAAAATGAAGAAAAAATTGTTTCTTTTAAATTAAAAAAAATAGTAAAAATGGAATTTCTCTGGAGCTGTTGTGGGCAGCGTGGGTTCGGTTCAGTTTCTGATAGCTCCTTGTTCCAGCTTACACTTCTTGATATCTATAGGCCCCTTCTGGTGTAGTCGGTGTTAACTACAGGGATTTTAATCTGTTTCACCTGTCACTTCTGAAGCGGTTCTTTTTGTTTATTTGGCTTCTGCTTGCTTGCTGATTTCTTCGATGTCTAATTTCCACCCTGACACAAGCAGGTGGACATGGTCTCTTGTTTAGGTTCACTTTTTCAGTCGTGCTCCTTTTGAAGACAATGGGCTGCTTTTCTCGGCGCCTGATGTCCTCTGCTAGCAATCAGAAGTTGTTTTGTGCAGTTTACTCAGCGTTCAAATGTTCTTTTGATGAATTTGTAGGGGAGAAAGTGGTCTCCCCACCCTATTCCTCGGCCATCTTAGCTCCTCCCCTGAATTTGGAACTTTAAAAGCCTGGGCCTAAATCTTGACTTCAAAACGTAGCAGCTAAGCACCTTTGGACAAATTTATCTTTTCAATGCCAAAGTTCTAATCTATAATAGATATAATAATATGAGAGTAACATTGTATTATTGAACATTATAATGTGTAATAAACTATATTATATAGTTTAATAAACTATAAATAAAGTATATAAATATTGCTACTTTTTCTTGTACACCACTGGCTTCCTTTGCTATTCATCCTAGTATTTTTCTAACTTCTTCCTTATCCATGTGGTACTTTACTTTTACTCTACTTACCTCTGAAAGAGGTAACTTTTTGTTTACAAAAAGAGACTAAAAATAGTAATGCTTAAGGAAGACTGATTATTTAACAATAGCTTGCATGCATTCTTAAGAATTTAGAAAAGTCTCTTTTTCTACCAACATTATTAAAGTGCAATGAAGAAAAATAAGATGCAGCAGCATAATAAAAAATGAAGGTCTGTATTGGTTAACATCAAAGACACAGATAATGCAATGGATTAAGTAATTAACCACATTTTGGGGAGTTGTAGGAGAAGGAAATTGTGCAAATCAGGAATGTGAGGTGGTTACAAAAAGAGGAAATATGTTCTAAGATGAAGAGTGAAATTTTACATTAAAAGAAAAAAATAGAATCTTTAATTTCAAGTACACGAAGTGAGATTAAGTTTTAAGCAAAAATGGAGGGACCAGTAGTCTCTAACTAGTAATTGATATCACCAACACCTGAGACATTTTATATTCATCAGCACAGAATTTTGTCCAAAATAGTGAACGGCTGTTGCTAAACCATGAAAGACGCTGGGATTCTTGGCCTCCAGAGGAGAAGGATTCAATCTGGGGCCAGAGACGAGGCTTGATTGCTCAGAGTTTTTGTGTAATAAAGTTTTATTAAAATATAAAAGAGATAGAGAAAGCTTCTGACATAGACATCAGAAGGGGTGGAAAGAGTGCCCCCTCACTAGTGTTAGCAATGGAGTTATAGACTTTTAATTAGTTATTACAATGAATCAAAAGAATGTCTGGAGGTTGTAAAGACCTTACTAGACCCACTCACATAATTTACATTTTAAGATAACAGGATTAGCCAGGAGGTTTTTTTTTTTTGCAGAAACTGTCTTCAAGCAGGAGACATTATTATTATATAATCCTAAGGAATGTAGAGGGAAAAAAAAAAAAAAGTTTGTCCTTTCCTCCTCCTTGAGAATTCCAGACCAGAATTCCCTCTCTCTTTGGAGATCCCCAAACTTCTTATCAACCTGCCTAGGAATTGACTCTCTCAATAGAATCAAGAGATTTTTGTCAACAAAGACAACATATATGTTGTCAGAGAAATGACAATTTTCAGTAATTTGTCTGAATAGGTTTTTATACTTGTGAACTTAAAATATAGCTTAGAAGTTTAGATTGGTTATCACAATTCCAGTTTAGATTGGTTCTCAGTTTTTGTGGCACTTTCTGTCAGATGGCATGTTGTTAAAATATACAGTATCATTCAAATTTATGTTCCTGTGCCTGTCTGGATTTATTTACATGTTTGAGGTATACATCAAGAGAGAGAGAGATCTCCAAATATTTTCTGTTCAGGGAAACATTGGGTGTATTTCCATTAGTAGATCAATTTTCATGAAATATATATAAAGCTTATAATATTTACACAAAATTTTCACAAATTTAATATAAAGATAGTCACAGTAAGACACTAAACTCAATTTGCATTAAATCTGTAAATATATACTGGAGATTGCATTAGCTAAAAATTAACATTTACTAAGATCATCATGTGTTTCAGATATTAGCTCGTTTAAACCTCACATATTGCAACAAATATAAAAAGCTAGGTGACTTATTATCCCTATTTATTGATGAGGAATCAAAGTAACTTACCTAAAATCAAATAGAAGTATAGGAGCTGAGCAGAAATCTGAAAGATTATTTGACACCAACGCATATAAACTCACTGGTTAAACTCAATGGCTTCCCTTGGAACAGAATCTGAGATTCAAAAGAGTATCCTTTCCCCAGGGAGCTGAGTTTTTAGTGAGACAAACCATTTACTAACATTTAATATGTGAATCAAAAAAATTATCCAGCAGAGCAAGCACGAGGTTCTACTGTAGCCTAGAAGTTCATCAGAGAGAAACTTGAAATGAGATGTGAACATAAAAAGAATTTAGTTTTAGTAACAAATAAGGCTGATGAACAAATGGAGCAGCCAGGCAGAAAGGTACCGTAAAGAAGTACCTTCAGGATTTGCAGCAATCCTTGTCACTCAGGGTTTCAAAGAGCTTCGTAAAAATAGAATCGCACAGTTTGTAGTATTTTATGTCAAGCTACTCTGCTCATCAGATTTTCAGTCCTTATTTGTGCTGTCACAGATACAGAGCATCATAGTACAGTTGCACCACAACTGATCTGTTTTACAGCTGCTGGGCATCTGTGTTGTTTCCACTTCAGGGCTGTGACGAATAAAACTGCTGAGAATTTTTTGCACCGTTCTTCATATGCATACCACTTTTATTTTTGTTAGTAAATAAGTCAAATTCCTGGATCCTGAGCTACCTGCACATTCATTTATAGTTCAGTTCAGTTCAGTTCAGTCACTCAGTCGTGTCCGACTCTTTGCGACCCCATGAATCACAGCACGCCAGGCCTCCCAGTCCATCACCAAATCCCGGAGTTTACTCAAACTCACGTCCATCGAGTCGGTGATGCCATCCAGCCATCTCATCCTCTGTCGTCCCCTTCTCCTCCTGTCCCCAATCCCTCCCAGCATCAGGGTCTTTTCCAATGAGTCAACTCTTCGCATGAGGTGGTCAAATATAGTAGACATTGTCAAACCGAGGGTGTCCTCATCAATTTACACTTTCTTTAGAAGTTTTTCTTCTTTTTTCCAAATAAAACAAATTCTCACTAACATTTGGTATTCTCGTTTTATTCTTGTTCATTTTTTAATTAAAATTTTGATACTGAGGGAAATGTGCAGTCACTCCTTTTAGTTTTCATGTCCATTTCTCTGATGACAATTTTGAGGGTCTTGATAAGCTGATGTGTCATTTTGACGTCTATTTTTTGTGCAACTCCCTTTCAAGTCTTTTGCCCTTTTAAAAGTTTGCATATTCTTGTCTTTTTCTAATTGAATTTTCAGTTTTTTAAGGTGTAAATCTCAGTCTTTGTTAAGGGAATCTGGGCGGCTATGGAGACAGCTTCATCACTCACAAAGACAGCTAAAAATTTCCTTTGGCCTTCAATTCCGATTAGTACAGCATCTCAAGGTCAGTTAGAGGTGAGAGTTTGGGCTTTTTGGAAATCGTTCCTGGACATGCATACTCTAAATGTGCATGACTTTCCAGATTGCTAGGAATGGGTTCAAAGTCTACTTTTCAAAATCCACACGCAACAGCACAAATAAGTATCAAAAATTTAACAATGAGCAAAATTTTTCCTTTTAAATTTTGGTCAGCTTTTTGCCTCCACGGATAGTATTGCTGCTTTAGAAAATGAAGCAGTTGTCACTGATGTTTTTGACAGACACCTATAGGAATTATGGAAAGAGCTGTTGTTGTGTTAGTCACTCAATCATCTCTGACTCTGTAAACCCATGGACCGTTGCCCACCAGGCTCCTCTGTCTATGGGAGTCTCCAGGCAAGAATACTGGAGTAGGTTGCCATTCCTTTCTCCAGGGGATCTTCCCGACCCAGGGATCAAACCTAGGTTTCCTGCATTGCAGGCAGATTCTTTACCATCTGAGCCACTAGAGAAGCCCAGGAAAAGAGTAGATGGTTCTTTGTTTTTTTCTCCCCCCATTTATTTTTATTAGTTGGAGGCTAATTACTTAACAATATTGTAGTGGTTTTTGCCATACATTGACATGAATCAGCCATGGATTTACACGTATTCCCCATTCAGATCCCCCCACCCACCTCCCTCCCCACCCCATCCCTCTGGGTCTTCTGAGATGGATGAAACTGGAGCCCATTATACAGAGTGAAGTAAGCCAGAAAAATAAAGACCAATACAGTATACTAATGCATATATATGGAATTTAGAAAGATGGTAACGATAAGCCTATATGCAAAACAGAAAAAGAGACATAGATGTACAGAACAGAGTTTTGGACTCTGTGGGAGAAGGCGAGGGTGGGATGTTCTGAGAGAACAGCATCGAAACATGTATATTATCAAGGGTGAAACAGATCGCCAGCCCAGGTTGGATGCATGAGACAAGTGCTCGGGGCTGGTGCACTGAGTAGATGGTTTTAAAAGGATCTCACCGGAAGAGATCTTTCCCTGGTGGCTCAGACGGTAAAGTGTCTGCCTACAATGCGGGACACCCGGGTTCATCCCTGGGTCAGGAAGATCTTCTGGAGAAGGAAATGGCAACCCACTCCAGTATTCTTGCCTGAAAAATACCATGGATGGAGGAGCCTGGTAGGCTACATTCCATAGGTTCGCAAAGAGTCGTACATGACTGAGCGACTTCACTTTCACACCAGAAGAACTGGCCAAGTTTTATCAAGTGGAAACTACGGCGGAAAAAACCTCCTACCAGCAGAGGGCGCTGTGCGATTGTGGTTACCATAAACAATAACAACAATCTGATTTGTTTAGCCAGTAAGCCGACTATTTTGCGACCAGGCTCCTCAGTCCATGGAATTCTCCAGGCAAGAATGCCGGAGAGACGCACCAGATAAAGCTGTTATAATTATTGCCATTTAAAAATTATGTTTATTGGAACAATATCATCATTCAGCGCAAACTTTTGTCACTTTTATATTTTTGGTGCTTTGGATAACGTAAGGAACAAATGTCCTCAAACTTAGCCAAGTACTGTGAGCTGAAGCTTGCACCACATGGAATCAGGTATTATTCAGCAAAATGTGACTAAGGAAAGCCTGGAACAACAGTTCAGTGTCAGAGATAGAAAATAACCAAGTTTCTAAGCACTCTCCAGTAAGTTTGAGAAATATTCAGAAGAAATTTCTTAAAAGGCAGCATGAGCCTTCAGGTGGTCTTATTTGGCTAGTCATAAAAGGCATGGGTAATCATTCAATAGGCCATACTAAGCCTGTCCCTACTGAGGGCAACTTATAAAGTAGGTAAAATATTTTAAACCATATTAAAGGCATCAGTGAGATGGCAAAGTAATGAAAACTGGCACAATGCAGATCTAAAAGAAGCTGAAACCAGGAAAGAAGAGCTCCTTTATCTATAGAAGATTTTCAAAGATGGACGAGGAAACTGAGTTCCTGAACAAGGGTTTGGTGTCTTAGAAGGGAGAATAATTCTGGTCTTCAAGTGGGATTGAGGGACTGAAAAGTCAGTATATCTGGCTGGGTTGGCTCACCAAAATCTACACCCAAGGACAAGAGTTTCCAATCTGGAAACTACTGACAATTTAAGCCAGACGATTCTTTGTTGTTGGGGACTGTTTAGAAGCTTCCTTTACTTCTACCGTCTGGATGCCAGGAGCAAACCTCCTGCTGCTTTTATTCTGTACCGTGTCGAAGAATCAAAAATATCTCTAGACATGGCTAAATATCCTTTGAGGAACAAAAATCCTCCCAGGCTGAAAAACACCACTCTAGGAGGAAGACTGATCTGAAAGTAGGCTGGTCTTTGAAGGAGACCAAGCTCAACTTCAAGTCCCTTCAGTATCTAAAGTTAAAGAAAGGGATCCTAGATTATTCATGACTGTGATGATTTGCTATAAGCAAATTTAACTTCTGCCAGATGCCAAAGAAAAATTATACTGAATGAGTTGTATAGGAGAGGAAGAGCTTATTGAAGCCCATTTTAGCAAGTGAAGAAATTGAAGTCAATTTTACCGAAACAAAAGGCAAGAGGATTTCCGAGTGTTGGAGTCAGAAAGTGCTGGAGAATGTTAGAAGGTAGTCAATGTACTTAGGCCATTTGTGTTGGCTAATTGGTGCTTATTTGCTCAATAGTATTTTAGCCACCTTCTTCTATGGTGGCTCAGTGTTTAAAAAAAAAAAAAATCTGCCAGCAATGGGAGAGACCTGGGTTTGATCCCTGGGTGGGGAAGACCCCTTGGAGAAGGAATGGCAACCCACTCCAGTATTCTTGCCTGGGAAGTCCCATAGACAAGAGGAGCTTGTGGGCTACAGTCTATGGGGTCACAAAAAGTTGAATACAACTGAGCACAGTACATACATTTTGCTCCTACCCTTCTTTTGAGACTGGGAGGCAGGGGTGCTCTTTCTTTGGTGATCATACTTCAAAGGGATGGCTCACAGGTGCTTGAGAAAAGTATTTTTGAGCTGTCAAACTTGCAAGAGGCTGGAAGAAAATTTATATCTCAAAGCAACAGAGAAAGAATTTTCAATTACAAAATTTTTCAAATAAATGCTCCAAGAAGAAGGAGGTCAGGATCCTGCAGTCAGGAAGAAACCTAAGATTTAGTTAAGTAAGAGGAATACTAAGTCTGGCTTGGTCAAAGAATATAGTATTATTTCAGTTCTAAGACATTTATTACATTCTTTCACAGATAAACTCTAGTACTCCACAACAGTGGCACAAAATGAGTATTTGAGTAAATAGGTAACATGAAAAATAACAATTAGAAATAATAGCAGATAAAGACCTCCAAGGGCTTTAGATAAAGTAAGTAAGTGAAGGTCACTCAGTTGTGTCCAACTCTTTGTGACCCAATGGACAGTATTCCATGGAATCCTCCAGTCCAGAATACTGGACTGGGTAGACTTTCCCTTTTCCAGGGGATCTTCTTAACTCAGGGATCGAACCCAGGTCTCCCACATTGCAGGTGGGTTCTTTGCCAGCTGAGCCACAAGGGGCTCTTGAAAGTATTAATACAAAGTCAAGCAGACTTTGACATAGGAAAATCCAAATATAATTTAAAGAAAATTAGACTTGCATATAATTATTTCTTAAATATACATATTTTGTATTTTAAAAAGAAATAAAAATATTTGAAATAATAGCATACTTAAAATGAGTTTGAGGAAATAAAATACTTTAGAATTTTGGCTGAAACTTGGAAATTACAAAAAATGATGAAAATGGAATTTAGAGCTAAAAACTATAATGATAAAATTAATATCTCAAAAGAAATAGAATTTTTTCTTAGTTTGATAATATATATCACTACTATCACCCCTCCAAAAAGAATAAACAACCAAACAAGCAAAGATAACTATATTAAACATTATGTTAAAGGTAATTGTTGAAAACTTTCTCTTTGAGATTGAGGACAAAATATTCACTGTCATCACATTTACGTAACATGATTACTGATGGCCTTAACAAATGCAATAATTTTTTTAAAGTTATAAAGTTTTGAAAGGAAAAAACAAAGCACACATCAGCCGTAGATGCAATCCCATTTATAGAAAATCCAAGTAACCCTACTGATAGATTATTAGAATTAATAAGTGAGTTGAGAGGTCCCTGGATATGCAAAATGAATATAAAAAAATCTAAAACCATATGTATTTATTATCTTACTGTTTCTATAACTCAGAAGTTCAGGATCAATGTGACTCAGTTCTCTCGGCTTAGGGTTTATGAGGCCAAAATCAAGGTGTCAGAAGGGCTTCCTTTCCCTGTGGAGGACCTCAGAAAGAAACACTTTGAAGCTTGTGCAAGTAGTTGGGAATGCCAGTTTCTTTGGCTGAAGTGGTTTAATTTTCACTTACTTGCTGACTGCCCGCTTCTTAAGGCCAACAGCCTTCTTTATCCTGCTGACTGCTATATCTTCAAGCCAGCAAAAATGCTTCTAATCTCTCTGACCTCTTCTTCAGGCCAATCTAACTCTAGCTGGAGAAATTTCTCTGCTTTTAAAGTCTCATACACAGGCAGAGTTCAGAGATAGTACAGGTTTGTTTCCAGACCACCACAATAAAGGGTATGTCACAAGGAAACAAGTCAGGCAGACTTTTTGGTATCCTGATGCATATAAAAGTTATGTTTACATCATACTGTAGCCTATTGAGTGAGCAATAGCATTGTGTCTAAAACATATCAATGAACATGCCTTAATTTAAAAATATTTTACTTCTGGGACTTCCCTGGTGCTCCAGGGGTTAAGACTTTGCCTTCCAGTGCAGAGGGTGTGAGTTCCATCCCTGGTTGGGGAGCTAAGATAGCACATGCCTTGAGGCAAACAAAGCAAAACATAAAACAGAGACAAATTCAACAAAGACTTTAAAAATGGTCCACATCAAAAAAAATCTTAAATAAATACTGTTGATAAATTCTAATCATCATCTTGAAGTGAGTCATAATCTTTTTGCAGTAGAAACACCCAAGATCACTGACACCAGATCATCATAATAAATATAAAGAAATATTGCTAGAATTACCAAAGAGTGACACAGACACATGAAGTGAGAAAATTCTGTTGAAAATATGGCACTGATAGGTTTGTTTGATGCAGAGTTGCCACAAGACTTCAAGATGTGAAAAATGCAGTAGGCAAAGGACAATAAAACAAAGTATGTTCATAATTAGTTTGGGACTACCTAGACAATTCAGGGTAATCGACCTGAAAGTCTATTACATTAATCTTATCAGAATTTCTTGCTTGTAATCTGACATACTCATATTTTCCAAAATCATTAATTTGCGGGGGGGAATTATCTTGCCTAATGTGGGGATGTGTGCTAAGTTGCTTCAGTCGTGTCTGACTCTTTGCAACCCTGTGGACCATATCCTTATTGCCAAATTCAGACTTAAATTGAAGCAAGTGGGGAAAACCACAAGACCATTCAGGTATGACCTAAATCAAATCCCTTATTATAAGTGGAAGTGACAAATGTTTCAAGGGATTATATCTGATAGACAGAGTGCCTGAAGAACTATGGACGGAGGTTCGTGACATGTACAGGAAGCAGTGATCAAGACCATCCTCAAGAAAAAGAAATGCAAAAAGACAAAATGGTTGTCTGAGGAGGCCATACAAATAGCTGAGAAAAGAAGAGAAGCAAAAGGCAAAGAAGAAAAGGAAAGATATACCCATTTGGATGTAGTTACAAAGAATAGCAAGGAGAGATAAGAAAGCCTTCCTCAATGATCAATGAAAAGAAATAGAGGAAAAAATTATTGAATGGGAAAGACTAGAGATCTTTTCAAGAAAATTATAGATACAAGGGAACCTATTGTGCAAAGATGGGCCCAATGAAGGACAGAAATGGTATGGACCTAACAGAAGCAGAAGATATTAAGAAGAGGTGACAAGAATACACGGAAGAACCATATTAAAAAAGACCTTCATGACTCAGGTAACGATGATGGTGTGATCACCCACCTAGAGCCAAATACCTTGGAATGCGAAATCAATTGGGCGTTAGGAAGCATAACTATGAACAAAGCTACTGGAGGTGATGGAATTCCAGCTGAACTATTTCAAATCCTAAAAGATAATGCTGTGAAAGTGCTTCACGCAGTATGCCAGCAAATTTGGAAAACTCAGCAGTGGCCACAGGACTAAAAAAGGTCAGATTTCATTCCAGTCCCAAAGAAAGGCAATGCCAAAGAATGTTCAAACTACTGCATAATTGCACTCATCTCACACGCTAGCAAAGAAATGCTCAAAATTCTCCAAGCCAGGCTTCAACAATATGTGAACTATGGACTTCCAGATGTTCAAGTTGGATTTAGAAAAGGCAAAAGAACCAGAGATCAAATTGCCAACATCCGCTGGATCATTGAAAAAGCAATAGAATTCCAGAAAAACATCTATTTCTGCTTTATTGACTATGCCAAAGCCGTTGACTCTGTGGATCATGATAAACTGTGGAAAATTCTTCTAGAGATGGGAATACCAGACCACCCGACCTACCTCTTGAGAAACCTGAATGCAGGTCAGGAAGCAACAGTTAGAACTAGACATGGAACAACAGACTGGTTCCAAATAGGAAAAGGAGTACATCAAGGCTGTATACTGTCAACCTGCTTATTTAACATATGTGCAGAGTACATCATGAGAAATGCCAGGCTGGATGAAACACAAGCTGAAATCAAGATTGCCGGGAGAAATATCAATAACCTCAAATACGCAGAGGACACCACCCTTGTGGCAGAAAGCGAAGAACTAAAAAGCCTCTTGAAAGTGAAAGAGGAGAGTGAAAAAGTTGGCTTAAAGCTCAACATTCAGAAAACTAAGATCATGGCATCCAGTCCCATCACTTCATGGCAAATAGATGGGGAAACAATGGAAACAGTGACAGACTTTACTTTTGGGGGCTCCAAAATCACTGCACATGGTGACTGCAGGCTTGAAATTAGAAGACTCTTGCTCCTTGGAAGAAAAGCTATGTCCATCCTAGATAGCATATTTAAAAAGCAGAGACATTACTTTGCCAACAAAGGTCCATCTAGTCAAAGCTATGGTTTTTCCAGTGGTGATGTATGGATATGAGAGTTGGACTATAAAGAAAGCTGAGCGCCAAAGAATGGATGCTTTTGATCTGTGATATTGGAGAAGACTCTTGAGAGTCTCTTGGACTGCAAGGAGATCCAATCAGTCCATCCTAAAAGAAATCAGTCTTGAATATTCATTAGAAGGACTGATGCTGAAGCTGAAACTCCAATATTTTGGCCACCTGATGTGAAGAACTGACTTATTGGAAAAGACCCTGATGCTGGGAAAGATTGAAGGCAGGAGTAAAAGGGGATGACAGTGGGTGAGATGGTTGGATGGCATTACTGGCTCGATGGACATGAGTTTGAGCAAGCTCTGGGAGTTGGTGATGGACAGGTAAGCCTGGCATGCTACATTCCATGGGGTTGCAAAGAGTCGGACATGACTGAGTGACTGAACTGAACTGGGGTTCAGTTTGAACTAAGTACTGTTCTAAGTCCATTTTCTTGTATTAACTAACTTAATTTCTAGCTAATAATGAAATTTCTACCTAATTCTAAATAAACAGCCGGTTAACTAGAGAGGTAGAGGTGAAACTTGGACAACATTTGCATCGACATGTACACATTACTGTATTTAAAATGGATAACCAGCAAGGGCCTATTGTATAACACAGGGAACTGTGCTCAATGTTATGTGGCATCCGTAATGGGAGGAGATTTGGGGGAAGAATAGGTACATATATAGGTATGGCTGAGTCCCTTCGTTGTTCTCCTGAAACTATCACATAATTACTCATCCATACTCCAATACAAAATTTAAAAAGTTAAAAAAAAGAAAAAATAAAGTTATAGAGTGAAAAATTTTTAATTGACATAAATTCCTCTCCAGTCAGTTAGACTGTTTACTGAACTTTTGCTGTATACAGCTCTCTGAAAACACACATGGAAACCACTTTCCAGGTACAAATCATTATAAAGCTAAGGTTTTATAATAGGTATGTCTTCCAAAAAATGTTATATTATTCTACTTCTTTCTTTCTAGTATGAGATGTAAGTTTTAGTATATATTGTAGGAATCACCATTTCTTAGAAACCATTTTTTTTTTACTTTTATTTTAACATACATAAAGGCAGCTTATAATTGCACTGGATACAAAAGACAAACAAATAAACATACTTTATTGCACTTAGGAAATACTTCACATGAAGTATTGCACATGATAGAATTGTATCAGGAAAGACACACATTTATAAGCAGATAGAACTATTATTATTCCAGAATTGAACAATACAGACTTTTTCCTGATAGAGATTTGCCACATCACATATTTCACATTTTCCAACACTTTTATCTGTTTTACAAATATTCCTCATATTCTTTGTTTTTTCCCTTATCTTTGTGAGAGACTCTATATAAGGCAATAATTTATATACCATTGAAAAAGACAGGCTTACGGAGAAAAAGTGAAAAAAATAATATAAATACCTAATCACCCCATTGTTTGGGGGAGAAATTACCAAAAAAAATCTGACAAACTTCTTTAAAAAGAGAGAAATATTACAAAGTTTCATTTCATAAGCATTTGCCCATTTACTAATATCCTTGGAGCTAGTAAAATGCATTTAGACTAAATCTCTGTGCTACCAGTTAAATTTTCCTTTGCTTACATTCAGTTTTTAACACCACTGTCTAATTCCTTCATACAGTACAAATGCATGAAGGGCATACATTGTTTGTAGTCATTCAACAATAAATAATAACTCTAAACCTAGTTATTTTATTATCTCTGAGTTAAAAATATATAAAGTGCACTCAAAAGCTTTGAAGTCATTTTTCTCATCCTTGGACAAGATTTATCAGTCAACCTGTGATACTTTCAGATCATGGCAGGAGTATTCCATAATGCAGACATGCCTGGAATTTTCCTCCCTTTTTTCCAGTCTTGCGTGGAAGAAAGTTTCCCAAATAATACAAAGCTTTTTTTTCACAAAGTCTTTATGGGAAACTTCTGACCAAAGAGCGGCATGCAGCCACACTTGTCACATTTCCTAGAGTTCCATGTTAGAATGTCCTCTTTATTTGGAAGGTTTGCTACATATCCAGTGTAAATTCTTGTCACATTCTGTGCTGCTGACCTCTGCACTGTTCAGAACTGCACAGTTCTCAGACCCCGTAAGGTTGAACCTGTCAAACAATAAAGAAACCGGAATCAGTTTAAACCCATCATTTCCGTTCAGTTATATGAAAATCAACTTTGTGGTGGTGGTGGTGGTGATGGCTTCTGCTTTTTATTTTTTAAGCTGGAATGCATGAGGCAAGTACGCCAGTCAAATGATCACAGAACAATCTGTAGAGACAGTAGTCAAAGATGGAAAGGAACAGTATGTGGAGAGAAGATACAAACTTGACGGTAAAGGGCTCCATTCCTTTGGCTGGTGTGTCGCTACAGGAGCGACTCTTGTTTATTTTTGAGTTCATAGACCCTTCTAGAAACTTCCCAGGAAGTGCACACATTCAACAATCATGCATGTTAATTCATACAATTTTGTGGATGTGGGGCATACTAAGGATTCTTTTTCTAGAGATTTAAACTAATTCTCTGACTCTCTCATTTTCATGAAACTAGAGACCTAGCAGTTCATTCACATCTGAGTGACAAAGATTAACATTAAACTTGTACAGTGTCCTTCAAACTTGAAAATGTACAGGTAATGGAAATAAAGTCAGCATCTTTAATTTTGGGGCAAGTTTTCTCTCAGATCCATAGAAGCTTCTAATTATCAATAGGTATTGGAAATATTGTTCTTCATCCCTGTGGATATGAGAACTGGGAAAGTTAAAAGGGAATCCCTTTCCAAAAACTAGCTTGTCAATAAAATATAAATATTAGATTGGAAATTTTTTTCACATCATCATAATTATACCTGGAATATTTGAATCTTATTTCACTAGAATTTACTCAGATCAAATTACTAGAAGTACTTATTGTATGAACTCCAAGCAGATAAAAAAGGATAATATTACTATTAAAGTCCTTCTTTTAGAATTCCATAGTTTAGCTGCCCTCAACCATTTTGGTAGCAGGGACAGGTTTCATGGAAGATAATTTCTCCATGGACTGGGGCAGGAGGATGGTTTTGGGATGATTCAAGCACATTATCTTTATGGTACACTTTATTTTATATATATATATATATTTTTTTATTAGCTCCACTTTGAATCATCAGACATTAGATCCTGGAGGTAGGAGATCCTTCCCACAGAGTATAACATACAAAAGAGAATGTTAAAGCTCTGCTTCTAAGAGCACAACCTTCACATAGAACAACACTTTGAAAGAAAAACCAGAAAGCTGCCAGCTTTGGGAGCTGGCAGCCTTGGGAGCATAATGAGATATCTTGAAACTCACCAGTTGTTAAATTCTTGGCCATTTGACCATTTCCATGTCTGGCCAGCTTCATTTTTCAGCCCGATCCAGTGTTCAGCTCTACCCACATGTTGTTTTAAAAAGTTCTTGAAGAAAGAACAAAGGAAGTGTATATTAAACCACCCCTCCTGATAAGTAAGTAATAAATTCTGTTTCTCAAATCTGCGACTAGTAAGCACTGGAGCTCAGCTGATCATTTGTATTAACTAACGGTTAATAGCGCTATGTGGGTTCAGCTCATTTGGATTTCTGGTCTTTGAACTAAGCACATCACACTTAAAGACTACACTGGACTCTTATTTGGACCTCAGGCTGATCATGTGGTTTCCTGTGACTAAGTTTTCCCGGCTCAGAGACAGACAGAATATCTACGCTTAGAAGGAAACAGAAGAAAACCACGGATTAGCTATATAAAATAACAAAGAATACCAATACTTTATGGAATTCTTTTCGAATGTTATCTTACCATGTCCTCTTTAGAATCAATGACAGCAAGAGTGGCACCGTGTTTGGAGCAAGAGTTTTGGGCCAAGGTCCAGTTCTTTGTTTTCTTGGAAATAAGATAGCATTTCCCCTTGTGTCCAATCCAATCATCTGAGCATGGAAACACATGGGTGTTTGGTGGTGCTGATGACACATATTGTCCTGGACAGTTGTACTGGCCCACTGTGAACATAAAAATGGTTTGTTTTAGCAACATAAGGAACAAAATACCCATAGGGTACAAAGTAGTTCAGGGATACTCTACTAGGTGATAAAGAAAGAGAGGAAAGAAGATGAATTAAAAAAATTTTTATGGAAGTATAGTTGACATACAATATATTAGCTTCAGTGTACAGCACACTGATTCAGAATGTTTATAGGTTATGCTCCATTTAAAGATATAAAAAAAGGAAGATAAATTTTGTAAAGAGCAAGAAGGCAGTTTTTCACTTTCTGATCTCTTATTGTATCTCATCATCATTGTACAAGGTCTAAGAAATAAGAGGGTGTCACTTTGGTCAGAAAACGGAGGGGAAATTAAAAAATCTTGAAAATAGTCTTTTGACTTTAGTTGAAAAGGGGTATAAGGTATTGGGGTTGGCTGAAAAGTTGGCTCAAGGTAACAGAAAAACTGAATGAATTTTATGGTCAGCCCAGTACATTATAAATTCCTATTAAGGTTTTGCATCTGAATGCAGAGGGGGAAGAATTTGAAGATGTAATAGATATATGGCTAGATGGAGGAGAGAATACTAGCAGAGTAGCAATTCAGAATATAGAAAGGTTTATGGCTGGGGATGTATCCTAACATTGTAAAATTTCATGTCTGTATAAAACACAAATGTATCTTGGTATAGCTGTATGTTTCAAATACCATAACAAAACTAGCTCTTGAAAGCTTCTAGACATATTCTTAATTATCTCAATTATCCATACCCATCATTGTATGTCTTTTGAGATAAGAGACTGTCCAATTCCATATTAATCTATAGATAGCATTTTTTAATCAACAATGAATGGGCAGCCCACACTTTTCCAGTTAAATGTCTATTTGTTTAGAGACTAAATCAGCACCTTTTGTTCCAGAGTTAAATATCTTCTCACATGTAATTTTCTCCCATGATATTATATAAATCATAGACAATTTTTTAATAGTTCTAAAGCTCTAGAAAACTAGAAAAGTATTGTATCAGTTATCTAAGGAGTGTGGAACCATACTTTATATTTCCTAGGAACTTGACCACGTATGAAAAATGAGATGATATAAGATTAAAATTCTGATTAATTTTTGATGAACTCATGAAGTGTAGACTCACCTGATAGAGCAATGAGAGCTATGATGAGAGTGGTGATGAAGACCACATTTACTACAGCACATGGGATAGGAACTTGAATGGACCCTTCATGATATGTTGCAGAGTAAGTTCCAGTGACATGACCTGAAGAGGGAAAGTGGATGATGAGGCAGGCTATATAAGTAAGAAAGAGACATTTGATTTTCTCTTGAGGCATTTAAAAAAAAAAATTATATGTCTCCCTACCTTCTTACATGAAATTTATAAGTTACATTTCCTCAAATTTTGAATAAGTTATTTTTGGCTAGAAATGATAGAATCCAGTCACAATAATGAGATTATAAAATATTTCCCCAAATATGTACTCAATAGCTATGAAAATTCAACATATATTTGTATTCTTTAAGGTTAAACTAGACAAAGAGATACTGTTTTCCTTCAAAGCAATTTACTATGCAATGGATGTTAAGACAACTTTTGCCTCTTCTGAAGGTTGTTTTTCCCAGCATAGATCTGCTTTCACATTTTCCAAGAGAAGACTTTACTCCACTTCTATCTGGTTCTATTTCTCTCAACTTGTTAAAGCAAATCTTTATTTTCTCATCAACATACAACTATTACCAGAAGCAGCGCTTGGTATTTAGGGTAGCAAGTTCAGAGCTCTCTGCCTAGTTTCACTTCTCACCATGTGAGACTCAATGAAGGGGCTCAAACTCAATACAGGAACATCTCTGGCTCCTCAGCAGGTACCAACGCATCCAAGTAGCTCATGGATGCCAGAGTCCATTAGCTTATCCATTGGACTCACACTGTTGGCTTGGACATCCAGTGGGTAAGCTGTGGAGGTGATTCTCTGATTTTATGTTATTACCATTAGTTAGGGCTATTGTTATTCACAGTTTGTTTTATCACCTAGGCAACAAAACACTCCCCTAAGAGTATACTTCCACTTTGGTTACAAGCCCTGTCCATTAATGGAGAAATTTGAAAACAAATCCTCTAGTACATATCGAATCCCGCAGGGGTGGTGCTAAAAGATTGTTCACACTGAAAAAGCTAAAACAGCAGCATAGAGTAAATATTCATAAACATAATATTCAATAGAAGATTGGGATGAGTTCAGGAAAAGTTCAGAATTCCTACAATTAATCCTTCTTATTTCAATTATGCTATTATTGAATGGTTTTATTCTTAAATATACTTTTCTTTCAGGAAACTCAGCTGAGTCATCAAGCAATGGGTATCTGGTCACCAAAAAATTTGTGTCGCTTGCAATATCCACACTTGATGTTGTGTTCTTAAGTGAAAGATGGGTTTATCAGAGGCAATGAATGCTTTTCTAAAGCAAATCATGCTAGTAGACACATATTCAGAAAACAACTCTCTCCTTTAGGTATTTTTACCTCTGTTGTTCGGAACACATTCTTTGTTACTGGATAGTTGTGTTTACAAGTAAACTCTAGTTCTTACCTTCTGGTGTTTGGGGCACCTCATTAACATGAGAGGAAGAGAGAGAGAAACGAAATAAGTCAAGAAAGCTTCACCAAAAAAGTTATTGGAAAACAATGGGAAAATCCTGGTGATAAGAGGTGAAAAGATCCGTGGATAGATTAGACAAACAGAAAAGGAGAAAAGTGACATAGCAAAGGTAATCATATTTTGATGAAAAATAAAAGAAAGGAAGAAAAATGTCTGATTCATATAGAATTTGAAATCCACGATTAGAAAGGTGAAATAGAAAAGTGAGTGCCAAAGAAAGGTGCTTGCAAATTGTGGTTCTGGGGGACTCTCGAGAGCCCCATGGAGTGCAAGATCAAACTAGTCAATCCTAAAGGAAATCAACTCTGAATATGCACTGGAAAGACTAATGCTGAAGCTCCAACACTTTGGCCACCTGATGCAAAGGGCCGACTCATTGGAAAAGACCATGATGCTGGGAAAGACTGAAGGCAGGAAGAGAAGTGGGCAGTAGAGAACGAGTCGGTTAGATAGCATCACTGACTCAAGAGACATGAATATGCGCAAATTCTGGGAAACAGTGGAGGACAGGGGAGCCCGACATGCTGCAATCCATGGGTTCACGAAGAGTTAGACACAACTTAGTGACCGAACTGCAACAGCAACTAATAGAAAAGTGAAATGGAGGGGAAGAGTCCCCATAGGACTAGAGAAGAAGATTGTGTTTTCAAGAATTCTTTTTTTTTTTTTTTCAAGAATTCTTTATGAGGTTCTCACAATAAATTGCCTTTGGACACTATAAATATCCAGATGCTTATATGGCTATTCTCTCAAAGTCTGGAAACCTGTGTTCCCAGCAACTGGAGGATGTCTTCTTGAGAACACAAGATAAAGCCCACAAAAAGCAAAAATGGTACAAGGTTCACCAAGTCAAGAACATAATTATTTATATGAAAAATAGAATTTTTCATAAAGAGAGACAGTGCTTCCTAGGGGATGTCCAGATGGCTATGAAAAAATGATAGCTCACTGGGCTAGAGAGGGGATTTTCTAATTAAATCTGAAAAACTGAGATGGTATAAAATAAAACAAAGAGATGGATCTTTAAGAAGTTTCTAAAATTCACCCTTGTGATTTCCTTTTGAGTCTCAGGTATTCTGTGTTCACATAGATAAAGAAATATTTACATCTTCCCACTTTCTCTTGTGTCTTGCTCAAATGGAACATAGCCAAGTTTTTCCATAAAAGGCAAGCTTGATTTTCTCCCTAACTACTGGTATATATCATAGATAGATAGATATAAACATAAATAGAGATATTACCAGTATTTAGAGAATAAGACTTGACTTACTTTGTTGTTCTCTTTTCAGGTGCAAGGAGCTGGTCTCTGTTGCAGAAAAATCTTCAGAAGTCATCTTTATTCTTGTCACAGTCCCCCTGGTTAATCCTAGGTGGAGCCAATCTACTGGAAAGTCTCTGCTGGAGCTCTTGTTCTGTCTCTGAGTCTTTGAGATACCTCAGCGTTTATATTCAGCTACGTTGTCTCCACCCCCTTCCTCTTACCTCCTACTCGCTCAGATACTCCTGTTCTCTTTAATTTATGCTCCAGAGGCCCAGACAGTTTACAATGTGTTGTTGTGGTGACCTATGGGTTTTCCCTGCTATCTGAAATGTACCTTCTCACAACTGCAGGTGCAGCATGAAGAGGCAAGCAGGAATTTCCCAGAATCTGAGATATCCTTTTTAAATTTGTAGAAAACAAATAGTTTAGGGAATAGAATATCCAAGTAAAGAATGAAAAGTTGGAGATTCCTATCTTTGAGATGGAAATAATTTGAAGAGTCATATTTCCTTGGAATCCCATTCATTCACTAAATCATACATTTAGCAACTGATATCCATTGAACATCTGCTATGAACCCAACACCGTTTGTGGTTAGAAGATTTACTGTTGGCTAAGAAATTTAAGACATCTATCCTCATAGATCTTTCTTCAGTCTGGAAGTGTTTTACTTAGGGAGCTATAAACTGGCTTTTAGAAATGTGCCATTCACTTCTTCCCTGGGAACTAGTTTCTTAAGTTATCATCTAGTAAGCAGTTGCTTTAATGCAGGAAATAGAAACCTTGTGGCTGGAACTTCCTTTCTATGTTCTAAAATTGTTTATCTTAAATGATCTATTTCATTTATCTCCTCAATTTTCATGTTATATATTACTGTCATTTGGACTGCCTTATTTCCCCTTGGTAATATCTTTTTATTCTATTTTTCTCCCATTTTCTAGATTAGAGTATAATTACTATAAGAATATATTGCCATAGTATCAATGTCATCCAGATAAGTTATTAAGCTCAATGCAAAATAAGTGCAGAATGTCAATATCTGGTGATTCAAGGACAGGATCAAAATACTGCTCTAATTAATAATTTTAGCACCCTCAAATTTTGTCATTAATATGACTTGAGTAAAGATATTTTGTTTTCAGAATAAAGCCTTTGTGAAAACGTTATGGTCAAGTGGGTGGGAAATTAACATCTACTGTAGGCTTGGGCTTCCCTTGTAGCTCAGTTGGTAAAGAACCTGTCTGCGGGGGATCGGGATGGGGAATACGTGTAACTCTATGGCTGATTCATATCAATGTATGACAAAACCCACTGAAATGTTGTGAAGTAATTAGCCTCCAACTAAAAAAAAAAAAAAAAAAGAACCTGTCTGCAATGCAGGAGGCTCAGGTTCAATTCGTGGTTTGGGAAGATCCCCTGGAGGAGGACATGGCAACCCACTCCAGTATTCTTGCCTGGAGAATCCCATGGACAGAGGAGCCTGGCAGGCTACAGTCCATGGGGTTGCAAGAGTCGGACACAACTTAGCAATTATACCATTTACTGTAGGCTAGTTAGGAAATTACCATCTACTGTAGGCTAATTAGATAATGCAAGAGGCATGGGTTCAATCCCTGGCAGGGAACTAGGATCCTGCATGCCATGTAGTGTGGCTAAATATTTTAAAAAGAGGAAAGCAAATACATAATTGATCATCATTGCTATGTGTCTCTTCCAATGCAAAGCAGGACTTTTCAACAGCTTATTGGGTGAACACAGAAATCATGTTCCAGTTCTACAATTTTTGAATGTATGTTTTCCTCTATGATGATTTCCATGTAAGTGTGAAGCTAATTTTCATAACTGGACACTGACTACCTGCAAAATTTGAATGTCACAGAACAATTAGCATGCTATGAGCAGGAAAAAGAGTGCAGTCTTAACAGGTCGATAATTATCACGCACAATGGTCCCTATTGTTCCTCATGGGTCAGCTATGCTATCACTCTGTTCCTTGAAAATGATAAACATCTTTTTATTTTATAGAAGGCACTCTGGCTTTTCTTTCCTTTACTCTCAGATTTTTTATGGCTATGTCTTTCTTCTCATTTATATTTACCTCATATGCACTTAGTAAGACCTTCCATGAACACCTGCACAAATTATCTTCCATAACCAAAGAATGCTCAAACTACTGGACAATTGCACTCGTCTCACACACTAGTACTGTAATGCTCAAAATTCTCCAAGCCAGGCTTCAACAGTACAGAAACCGTGAACTTCCAGATGTTCAAGTTGGTTTTAGAAAAGGCAGAGGAACCAGAGATCAAATTGCCACCATCTGTTGGATCATCGAAAAAGCAAGAGAGTTCCAGAAAAACATCTATTTCTGCTTTATTGGCTATGCCAAAGTCTTTGACTGTGTGGATCACAATAAACTGTGGAAAATTCTGAAAGAGATGGGAATACCAGAATACCTTACCTGCCTCTTGAGAAATCTGTATACAGGTCAGAAAGCAACAGATAGAACTAGACATGGAACAACAGACTGGTTCCAAATAGGAAAAGGAGTACATCAAGGCTGTATATTGTCACTCTGCTTATTTAACTTATATGCAGAGTACATCATGAGAATGCAGAGTACATCACTTGAACTCATTGAAGCACAAGCTGGAATCAAGATTGCTGGGAGAAATATCAATAACCTCATATATGCAGATAACACTACCATTATGGCAGAAAGTGAAAAAGAACTAAAGATCCTCTTGATGAAAGTGAAAGAGGAGAGTGATAAACTTGGCTTAAAACTCAACATTCAGAAAACTAAGACCATGGCATCCAGATCCATCACTTCATGGCAAATAAATGGAGAAACAGTGGAAACAGTGACTGACTTTATCTTTTGGGGCTCCAAAATCACTGCAGATGGTGACTGCAGCCATGAAATTAAAAGACACTTGCTCCTTGGAAGGAAAGTTATGACCAGGATAGACAGCATAGTAAAAAGCAGAGACATTACTTTGCCAACAAAGGTCCATCTAGTGAAAGCTATGGTTTTTCCAGTAGTCATGTATGGATGTGAGAGTTGGACTATGAAGAAAGTTGAGTACCTAATAATTGATGCTTTTGAACTGTGGTGTTGGAGAAGACTCTTGAGAGTCCCTTTGACTGCAAGGAGATCCAATCAGTCCATCCTAAAGGAAGTCAGTCCTGAATATTCCTTAGAAGGGTTGATGCTTAAGCTGAAGCTCCAATACTTTGTCTACCTGATGTGAAGAGCTGACTCATTTGAAAAGACTGTGAAGCTGGGAAAGATTGAAGGCGGGAAGAGAAGAAGACAACAGAAGATGAAATGGCTGGATGGCATCACCGACTCAATGGACATGAGTTTGAGTATATTCCTGGATTTGGTGATGGACAGGGAGGCCTGGCATACTGCGGTCCATGGAGTTGCAAAGAGTCAGAAAAACTGAGGGGCTAACTCAACTGAGTCACTATTATCTCAATCAGTTTATAGAACATATCATCATCTGGAGATTTTTTTAATTTTTACATAAATATATATATTTTAAACTATTAATTGTTTTATTTACTTCCCTCACTGGGAAGTAAGGTCTTTAAGAGCAGGGACATGGCTATCTTTTACAACAATGCATCTCTAGTACCTAGAATAGAGCTTAGAATAAAGGTGTTCAATTAATACTTGCTGGATATATACATGAAATAACGTATGTGAATATCAACTCAAGCACTTGTTACCCAAGCAGATTTGCAGATATACAACTCTACTGGACTTTGGCTTTGTTATGTGTACAATGAAAATATTAGTATCCAACTTATAAGGCTTTTATAAAGAAAGTATCATAAATGAGAAAATTAGTTTTCTACCACTGTGTTTGTATAGATTAGGCCTTTAATGATAAGTGAAGGAATAACAGTTTGACTCAGATCATGGGAAAGAAAAATTCCTCCTTTGATAGAAGATGTTAACAGACAATAACTGAGCAGTCACAGTATAGTTGCTGATATGATGTAATGTGACTCTTGTCTGTCTAGACTACAGTCGAGGAAGTTGTAGTCTCTTATAACCAACTTTAACAGCTTTTGTGACACTAAAACACTTATTTGTGTTCAAGTTTTCTTGTTTCTTCAGTTATAATCAGGTGAATGTATACTATACATATATACATATACAAACATGTTTATATATATGTGCATATGCATAAATACTTTATATATATTATATATTTATGTTTAGTGTATATAATAACATATGTATACCATGTGTACTGCATGTTATATACACTGCTATGTAATACATGTAATAGCTCTTCCCTATATATATGTATAATATATGTACTATATGTTACATGTGCCATTGTACATAGAAAACTAATGTCTAGAGATCTTATTTTATGAAAATAAATGTCTTTAAATGTTATAACATTGATCAAAATCTGTTATTTTTGTTCTGAAATCATTTTTCTCTATTTGTTTTTTATGAGAGCAGTATTTTGTTGAAATTAACACTTTTTGAGGTGGGAGTAAGCAGACACTGAAAACAGAAACCAATCAAATTACCAAGAACATATGTTATTGATGGGCTTCTTAGGTGTATCCTTTGGCCTTCATACTATTGAATTCAATACTTAATTGAATACCTCATATTGAATATAATTTAAGTCTTCTGCAATAACTTGAATTTCATTGCAAAATTAATTTTTTTGTTATTACTCCTCCCTCCCCTTCTGCAGTCAATTTTTTTAAGTGTAAGAAATCTGCCTTATATTTGAGAAAGCAGTCAACTTAAATCCATGCAGAGGTGTGAACAATGAATAGAAGTTACCGAGCACAGTTCTGGTTGATACCTGTTGTCGTGATGTAATTATTAAAAGCATACAGCTACTCTTGCAAGAGTGTCTTTCCTTGTGAATTATATGTTTATATTACTAATCAGTGTTTGTTAAATCAAAGAAAGATAGCTCACCTGTGAAATGGCACTAAATAGGACAAAGCAAAGTGTACATGGTCAGGGCAACATGAAAGAGATTTTGGGGTCAGAGGGTATTTCGGTTGCACTTTATTCATCTAAATATGGAAGCCAACTTCCTGTGTGGTCACCCCTGTTGGATTCAATTCTCTAAAGCAAAGAAACACATAAAAACCCTAAAGAAATAAATGTTGTGCAAATACACTTTTTCCTTACAAACCACACAAGGTCATAATATATAACATTCAACTTTTTTAGAGATCTTTCCTAAGTTTCATTTCATAAAGAACATATCAAAACTTTGAGGGCTATCACAGGGCAAAGATTATCATTAAGTTTTCACAGTTGAGTTGAGAAAACTGAGACAGAGAATTTAGTGCCTGGACAAATTTGGAAGAAGCCACTAGAACGCAACATTTCTCCTTCACGTTTGACCTTATATGAAGAATCCGGGGGAAGGTTCCAGAAAGGAAATGAAGTAATGTGAGCTGCATGCAAAGTGTTACAGAGAAGACAGGATATACAGTCCTTATCGGGCAGTAGTTCAGCAGGATGCTTTTTGGTGGCCCACGTTGACAGAAACCTCAAACTTCAGACCTGATACAATTTCCGGAGACAACCTGTTCATCTTTTTTTTTTTAAGTTTCCTTTTTCTTTCAATGGGTGAGTTAGGTTTCTAAACGACTTTTAATCTTCTTGAGAATCACGGCTTCCATATTTTTGTTTGAATTAAAACAAATTATGCAAACTGGTCAAATTTATTTTTAAATCACAGGTGTGTGAGTGATCTCACACTGGTTACCATAAAGGCTCAGAAGAGGTAGCCTTAAGTAAATAAGTGGGGGATTTCCACTTCTAACTACTTTCTTACCCTCTCTTCTCTTTGAACTGACTCTTTGAACTTTCTAATTTTCCTCTTTGGTGAAATATCTTCTCAAACATAGAAATGAGTTGGTTTGGAAAGTATGAGCTGGTATGTTTCTTCTTCCTAACTTGACATAGGAAAGGTGAAATACAATCTTCATTATTACGTAAACCTAGACTCCAAAAAATCTATTTTTGAAAGTAAAGGACATAAAAGAACTGTACCAAAGATAAGATATATCTTTATGTAAGTTAATTCCCAGCTTCTTACATGTAGAAAATATTTTGGGAGAGTATTCTCAAAGATAGTAGTATAGAAATAGCAAATACAACACATAGAAGTTTTAGGTAGATAAGGGCCTGTGTCACTAAGTGATGAAACAAATAATTCTCTTTGTATGTGAATCTTGACGGATGCATGATGAATTTGAACAAACGGCTTCTCTCACCTCCTTTGGATATGTTTATATCTACTTACATAGTAAGAGAAAAACCTCCAGGTAGAAGACATCATCGTTCAGTCGCTCAGTCATGTCCGACTCTTTGTGACCCCATGGGCTGCAGCATGCCAGACTTCCCTGTCCTTCACCATCTCCCAGAGTTGCTCAAACTCATGTCCACTGAGATGGTGATGCCATCCAACCATCTTCTGCTCTGTTGCCCCCTTCTCTGCCATCAATCTTTCCCAGCATCAGGGTCTTTCTAATGAGCTGGCTCTTCACATCAGGTGGCCAAAATATTGGAGCTTCAGCATCATTACTCCCAATAAATACCAGGGTTGATTTCCTTTGGAATGGACTGGTTTGATCTCCTTGCAATCCAAGGGACTCATAAGAATCTTCTCCAACACCACAGTTTGAAAGCATCAATTCTTCAGCACTCAGCCTTCTTTATGGTCCAACTCTCACATCCATACATGACTACTGGGAAAACCATAACTTTGACTATATGAACATTTGTCGGCAGGTAGAAGACACTCAGGAATTATTATCACTCCTTTGCTCAATAAATTTGAAGTTCAAATGTATTTAACTATTTGTTGACAGATTTTTCTGCCTTTAGTGAGGCAAAATGTTAGGGAAGGAAGATAAAACCCATGAAGAAGGAGAGGTCAAAGCAGACATGAAATGTCATAAGTGTACTATGTATAGTTTTAAGCTAACACACTTGACAATTTAAGCAAAATGGATATATCCTAGATAAACCTGTTCTAAGACTGAAACAAGAATTTTTAAAAATCTTAATGGGTTTATAAATTTTAAATAGATTGAATCCATAATTGAATACATCTTCTTTGGGAAATAAATAAAACACAAAAACATAAGTAAAACACAGTTCAGTTGCTCAGTCATGTCTGATTCTTTGCGACCCCATGAATTGCAGCACACCAGGCCTCCCTGTCCATCACCAACTCCCGGAGTTTACTCAAACTCATGTCCATCGAGTTGGTGATGCCATCCAACAATCTCATCCTCTGTCATCCCCTTCTCCTCCTGCCCCCAATCCCTCCCAGCCTCAGGGTCTTTTCCAATGAGTCAACTCTTTGCATGAGGTGGCCAAACTATTGGAGTTTCAGCTTCAGCATCAGTCCTTCCAATGAACACCCAGGTCTGATCTCCTTTAGAATGGACTGGCTGGATCTCCAAGCAGTCCAACAGACTCTCAAGAGTCTTCTCCAACACCACAGTTCAAAAGCATCAAGTCTTCAGCACTCAGCTTTCTTCACAGTCCAACTCTCACATCCATACACGACCACTGGAAAAACGATAGCCATGACTAGACGGACATTTGTTGTCAAAGTAATGTCCCTGCTTTTTAATATGCCATCTAGGTTGGTCATAACTTTCCTTCCAAGGAGTAAGCCTCTTTTAATTTCATGGCTGCAATCACCATTGGCAGTGATTTTGGAGGCCCCCCCACCAAAAAAAAGTCTGACACTCTTTCTACTATTTCCCCATATATTTCCCATGAAGTGATGGGACCAGATGCCATGATCTTAGTTTTCTGAATGTTGAGCTTTAAGCCAACTTTTTCACTCTCCTCTTTCACTTTCATCAAGAGGCTTTTTAGTTCATCTTCCCTTTCTGCCATAAGGGTGGTGTCATCTGCACATCTGAGGTTATTGATAATTCTCCCAGCAATCTTATGCTTCTTCCAGCCCAGCGTTTCTCATGATGTACTATGCATAGAAGTTAAATAATCAGGGTGACAATATACTGCCTTGATGTACTCCTTTTCCTATTTGGAACCAGTCTATTGTTCCATGTCCAGTTCTAACTGTTGCTTCCTGACCTGCATTCAGGTTTATCAAGAGGTAGGTCGGGTGGTCTGGTATTCCCATCTCTAGAAGAATTTTCCGCAGTTTATCGTGATCCACAGAGTCAACGGCTTTGGCATAGTCAATAAAGCAGAAATAGATGTTTTTCTGGAATTCTATTGCTTTTTCAATGATCCAGCAGATGTTGGCAATTTGATCTCTGGTTCCTCTGCCTTTTCGAAAACCAGCTTGAACATCTGAAAGTTCCTGGTTCACATATTGCTGAAGCCTGGCTTGCAGAATTTTGAGCATTACTTTACTAGCGTGTGAGATGAGTGCAATTGTGCAGTAGTTTGAGCATTCTTTAAGATTGCCTTTCTTTGGGATTGGAATGAAAACTGACCTTTTCCAGTCCTGTGGCCACTGCTGAGTTTTCCAAATTTGCTGGCATATTGAGTGCAGCACTTTCACCGCATCATCTTTCAGGATTTGAAATAGCTCAACTGGAATTGCATCACCTCCACTGGCTTTGTTCATAGTGATGCTTCCTAAGGCCCACTTGATTTCACATTCCAGTATGTTTGACTCTAGGTGAGTGATCACACCATCATGATTATCTGGGTCCTGATTACTAGTGTCTGTAGGTAATATAATTGTCCAGGACTAATAGAATAAATTCAGCTGAAGCAGGGCTCTATAAACTGGGCTTTATAGCTAAATCTTTTGTCTGTGTAAACCTATGGCAGTAGGAAATTTGCTAAGAGAAAAGAATTACGTTGGATTTTCCCCTATCTACAAACACTTCAATTATTTTAAATGCTCATACACCTGTAATTAATCAATAAATTAGCCCTTGAAGAAAATACTTTTATTGTTTACAAGGTTCCAAACACTGTGACGGGTGTGTCGTATAGGACACAGAGAAATTTGTGATCTAATCACAGTCCTCTAAGACCCAACAGCATAGACAGGAGAAATAACCCCACAAATCTAAATACAATAAAGATTGGAAAAACATGTAAGGCAGTAATAGAAATGTGTGCTAATGTCATACTAGATAATTTGCAAAATGAATGATTTAGTTTAAATATTTTTAAATTATTTATTTATTTATTTTAGTTTTTTTTTTTCATTTATTTTTATTAGTTGGAGGCTAATTACTTTACAATATTGTAGTGATTTTTGCCATACATTGACATGAATCAGCCATGGATTTATAGAAAAAAATAAATCATTTCTGGCTACAGCAGTAGTAGACATTTCTCAGAGAGGAAGAGGGGAGTGGGTAGAAACTGAAGGTAGAAATATGTTAATTATATCATTACATATCATATATCTGAGATGATTATGCATGTAGAAGAATGTGTATGTGAAAAGTGCTAGTAAGAAGACCTGGATAACTTAGAAAATGTAAACAGTGATTGTTGTTTTGTCCAGTCAGAGTTGTGTCCAACTCTTTGAAATACCATGGACTGCAGCACACCAGGCTTTCCTGTCCTTCACTGTCTCCCGGAATTTGCTCAAACTCATGTCTATTGAGTTGATGATGCCATCCAACCATCTCATCCTCTGTTGTCCCCTTATCCTCCTGCCCTTAATCTTTCCCAGCATCAGAGTCTTTTCCAATGAGTCAGCTCTTCGCATCAGGTGGCCAAAGTTTTGGAGTTTTAACTTCAGTATCAGTCCTTCCAATGAATATCCAGGTTTAATTTCCTTTAGGATTGATTCATTTAATCTCCTTGCAGTCCAAGGGACTCTCAGGGGTCTTCTCCAGCACCACAGTTTGAAAGCATCAATTCTTAGGCACTCAGCCTGTTTTTCTGGCCCTACTCTCCCATCTATACATGACTACTGGAAAGATCATAGTTTTGACCATATGGACCTTTGTTGGCTAAGTGGTGTCTCTGTTTTTTACTATGCTGTCTAAGTTTGTCATAGCTTTTCTTCCAAAGAGCAAGCGTCTTTTAATATCAAGACTGTAGTCACCACCTGCAGTGATTTTGGAGCCTGAGAGAATGCAGATTTGGTAGTGTTTCACTTTTTCTGAAAGACTTTATATTCGCAATTATTTTTTAAATTGTTTACAAGAGTTGACCCATAAAATCATCAGACTTGAAGATTTTTGTTGTTTGTTCTGCTTTGTAAGGGAAGATTTTTGATGACAATTTCAAGTTTTTTAAAAAGATATAAGGCAATTTTCTGTGACATTTTAAGTTGTAATTTCAAGGATTTTGGCCATTTCATTGGAATTGCTAAATTTGTTGGCTCATTAAATGCTTTTATTATTCTTTTCATGTCTACAAGGTATGCAATAATAGTTATTCTTTCATTCCTGACATTGCAGACATGAAGGCAACCAGCAAAAAAGAGAAATAAATATGTAAATATATATTATATTTTATAACATCTAACCTTTCACTTCTACTGAGATGAAGCAAAAGTGATTTGTCAGTGGGAATTTGCTGGAAACTTGTAAGCATTTCTTTTTTCTCCACTCAGGCTATTATTATTGCCATATCCTTTGAAATAACCTTCTTTTCTCTTCTTCTTACCCTTCCTCCTGCCTGGAGATAGCTCATATTCTTGTTACTAGAGTATTTTTTTTCAGGTTCTTAAAAAATCTTTAGTAATTTCAATATTTTAGCCTAGATGTTGCATACCTCTGAGAAAGTCTATTCCAGATAATTTGGGCAATTCCTCTTTATCAAGGAGTATCAAGTCCAGACTAATTAAATTCTAGTTTAACTGTACCTCAATTTTATTAACTTTACAATGAAATAATATTTATACTTATCACATAAAGTGGTTGCAAAAAATGAGCTTATACATGTAAAACACTTAAAATAGTGCATGGCTTAAGTTGGTGCTCAGCAAATGTGAGCTGTTATACCTCACTGATCTTTTATAATCCAATTGCTGGCAAAGAATTGATATCATCATAATTATGGAGCCCAGTTAGGATTTATTTTCTAAGTTAAAGAATGGTAGCTACTGCCTCCTGAAACACCAGGGCTATATGGAAGAGCCTATTGATTCTGATTGCTGTAAGGATGGATGAAGTGAGGAATTGTCCATGGGCTGGTAAAACATAACAACCTGCCATGATTACTGCAAAAGATTTATCAAAAAGAAATCTTTGTTGTTGATATTCATGTTCAAGTCTGGAACTTTATGTCCCTAGCTTATGTTTATCTTAGTCTCCTAACAGGAAATTTTAAAACCACATCAGGTAACTAGAAAAAAATTTAAAGCACTATTGTCCAAACACCATAGATGTTTTCTGTAGTAAAGAATTTAAGGAAATGGGTGGGGAGCAGCAAAATCAGATAAAAGGAAACAAAATAAGGATAGTTCATATCAGTAATACAAGCCAGAAACTGAGAGGTTTAGCATGTCTTGTGATACAAGTGGTAGAGCCTTATGTAGGAAATCATAAATGGATGATTTGTTTAGCAAATATTTAATGAGCACCTACTTTATGCATAACACTGAAATAGGTCCTTGGGATACAGAATTGGCAAAGCAACCTTGACACCTATGCTTGTAAAGAGTATACAGTCTGTCAAGTGAGGCAGATAATTAGTAATTTATTCTTTTCTCTTTTGCTCATTATAGCCAAAGTTTTCATATGTTCTTGATTATAAAAGACCCTTCTGGTATCACTGATTTTTCTCTATTGTTTTCCTATTCTCCACTTCCTCTCACGTTTCATTATTTCCTTCTATTGGTTGACTGATCTATTTCTAGTATCTTCTGGGGGAAAGTTAGGTTATTGATTTGGATCTCTCTTCTTTTTTACTATAGGTGTTTACACCAATACATTTCCCTCTAAGCAATGTTTTTGTTGCATCCCATAAGGAATATTTTGGTATGTTGTGTGTTTATTTTTGTACATCTCAAAGTATTGTCTAATTTTCTCATGTGATTTCTTCTTTAACTCCTTTTTATTTAGGAGTATGTTGTTTAATTTCTGTGTATTTACAAATTCCCCAAATTTCCTTCTGTTATTGATTTCTAACTTTATTCATTGGCCTCTGGTCATTTCTTTGTCTTCTTTGAAAAAAAAAGTCTGTTCATGTCTCCTGCACATTTATAATACATTTTAAAAATTATAATGTTGGATTCATTTTTGTATTTCCAAATGTATTTTATAAAGCCAGCATTAACCAACACCAAAACCAGACAAAGACACCACAAAAAAAGAAAATTACAGGCTAATATTCCTGATGAACATAGATGCAAAAATCCTCAACAAGATAATTGAAAGCAGAGTTCAACAAAACATTAAAAGGATCATATATCACCATGATTAAGTAGGATTTAGTTCTTGAATGCAAGAATGATTAAATATCCACAAATCAATCAACATGGTACTGCTACTGCATAAGAACAAAATGCAAAATAAAAATCTTACAATCATTTCAGTTGATGTAGAGAAAGCATTTGACAGAATTCAACATACATTTATAACAGAAACTCTCAACAAAGTGGGCATGGTAGGACATGGAAGGACATGATAAAGACCATATATAACAAACTCATAGCTAATATCATACTCAATGGTGAATCCTTGAAAACTTTTCCCCTAAGATTAGAAACAAGGCAAAGATGTCCACTCTCACCACTTTTACTCAGATACTATTGGAAGCACGATCTACAGCAATTAGATAAGAAAAAGATACAAAAACCATGCAAATTTGAAGAGAAGAAGTAAAGCAGTCACTATTTGCAATTAACTTGTTACTATATGCCCTGCTGAGTGGTGGCTGCACAGTGCTGGAGTGGTGAGTGACTGAGAGGAGATAGCCTATGTCCAAGGCCAGGAGTGATGGTTGTGTGATAGATACCCCACATCCAAGGTAAGAGAAACACCAATAAGACAGTAGGTGCTGAGAGAGGGTATCAGAGGGCAGATAGACTGAAACCACAATCACAGAAAACTAGCCAATCTGATCACATGGACCACAGCCTGTCTAACTCTATAAAACTAAGCCATGCCTTGTAGGGCCACCCAAGTCAGAAGGGTCATGGTGGAGTGTTCTGACAAAATGTGGTCCACTGGAGAAGGGAATGGCAAACCAATTCAGTATTCTTGCCTTGAGGACCCCATGAACAGTATGAAAAGGCAAAATGATAGGATACTGAAAGAGGAACTCCCCAGGTCGGTAGGTGCCCAATATGCTACTGGAGATCAGTGGAGAAATAACTCCAGAAAGAATGAAGGGATGGAGCCAAAGCAAAAACAATACCCAGTTGTGGATATGACTGGTGATAGAAGCAAGGTCCAATGCTGTAAAAAGCAATATTGCATAGGAGCCTGGAATGTTAGGTCCATGAATCAAGGCAAATTGGAAGTGGTCAAACAGGAGATGGCAAGGGTGAACATCAACATTCTAGGAATCAGAAAATTAAAATGGACTGGAATGGGTGAATTTAACTCAGATGACCATTATATCTACTACTGTGGGCAGGAATCCCTTAGAAGAAATGGAGTAGCCATCATAGTCAACAAAAGAGTCCAAAATGCAGTATTTGGATGCAATCTCAAAAATGACAGAATAATCTCAGTTCATTATCAAGGCAAGCCATTCAATATCATGATAATCCAAGTCTGTGCCCAAACCAGTAATGCTGGAGAAGCTGAAGTTGAACGGTTCTATGAAGACCTACAAGACCTTTTAGAACTAATACCCAAAAAAGATGTCCTTTTCATTATAGGGTACTGGAATGCAAAAGTAAGAAGTCAAAAAACACCTGCAATAACAGGCAAATTTGGCTTTGGAGTACAGAATGAAGCAGGGCAAAGGCTAATACAGTTTTGCCAAGAGAACACACTGGTCATAGCAAACACCCTCTTCCAACAACACAAGAGATGACTCTACACATGGACATCACCAAATGGCCAACACTGAAATCAGATTGATTCTATTCTTTACAGCCAAAGATGGAGAAGCTCTATACAGTAGGAAAAAACAAGACCAGGAGCTGAGTGGGGCTCAGATCATGAACTCCTTATTGCCAAATTCAGACTTAAATTGAAGGAAGTGGGGAAAACCACTAGACCATTCAGGTATGACCTAAATCAAATCCCTTATGATTAAACTGTGGAAGTGACAAATAGATTTCAAGGACTAGATCTGATAGACAGAGTGCCTGATGATCTATAGACAGAAGTTTGTGACATTGTACAGGAGATAGGGATCAAGACAATCTCCAAGAAAAAGAAATGCCAAAAAGCAAAATGGCTGTCTGAGGAGGCCTTACAAATAGCTGTGAAAAGAAGAGAAGTGAAAAGCAAAGGAGAAAAGGAAAGATATACCCATTTGAATGCAGAGTTTCAAAGAATAGCAAGAAGAGATTACAAAGTCTTCCTCAGTGATCAGTGCAAAGAAATAGAGGAAAACAACAGAATGGGAAAGACTAGATATCTCTTCAAGAAAATTAGAGATCCCACGGAAATATTTCATGCAAAGATGGGACATGAATAAGGACAGAAATGGTATGGACCTAACAGAAGCGGAAAATATTGAGAAGAAGTAGCAAGAATACACAGAAGAACTGTACAAAAAAGATCTTCATGACCCAGATAATCACAATGGTGTGACCACTCACCTAGAGCCAGACACCCTGGAATGTGAAGTCAAGCGGGCCTTAGGAAGCATCACTATGAACAAACCTAGTGGAGGTGATGCAATTCCAGTTGAGCTATTTCAAATCCTAAAAGTTGATGCTGTGAAAGTGCTGTACTCAACATGTCAGCAAATTTGAAAAACTCAGCAGTGGCCACAGGACTAAAAAAGGTCAGTTTTCATTCCAATCCCAAAGAAAGACAGTGCAAAAGAATGCTCAAACTACCACACAGTTGCACTTATCTCACACGCTAGCAAAGTAACGCTCAAAATTCTCCAAGCCATGCTTCAACAATATATGAAGCGTGAACTTTCAAATGTTCAAACTGGGTTTAGTATATGCAGAGGAACCAGAGATCAAATTGCCAACATCTGCTGGATCATCGAAAAAGCAAGAGAGTTCCAGAAAAACATCTATTTCTGCTTTATTGACGATGCCAAAGCCTTTGACTGTGTGGATCACGATAAACTGTGGAAAATTCTGAAAGAGAAGGGGATACCAGACCACCTGACCTGCTTCTTGATAAACCTGAATGCAGGTCAGGAAGCAACAGTTAGAACTGGACATGGAACAACAGACTGGTTCCAAATAGGAAAAGGAATACATCAAGGCAGTATATTGCCACTCTGCTTATTTAACTTATATGCAGAGTACATCAGCAGAAATGCCAGGTTGGATGAAGCACAAGCTATAAAAAAGATTGCTGGGAGAAATGTCAATAACCTCAGATATGCGGATGACACCACCCTTATGGCAGAAAGTGAAGAAGAACTATGGAGCCCCTAGATGAAAGTGAAAGAGGAGAGTGAAAATGTTGGCTTAAAGCTCAACATTCAGAAAACTAAGATCATGGCATCCGGTCCCATCACTTCATGGGTAAGAGATGGGGAAACAGTGGAAACACTGGCTTACTTTATTTTCGAGGGCTCCAAAATCACTGCCAATGGTGATTGCAGCCATGAAATAAAAAGACACTTACTTCTTGGAAGGAAAGTTATGATCAACCTAGACAGCATATTAAAAAGCAGAGACATTACTTTGCCAACAAATAGTCTAGTCAAGGCTATGGTTTTTCCAGTAGTCATATAGGGATGAGAGAGTTGGACTATAAAGAAAGCTGAGTGCTGAAGTATTGATGCTTTTGAACCATGGTGTTGGAGAAGACTCTTGAGAGTCCCTTGGACTGCAAGGAGATCCAACCAGTCCATCCTAAAGGAGATCAGTCCTGAGTGTTCATTGGAAGGACTTATGTTGAAGCTGAAACTCTAATACTTTGGTCACCTGATGGGAAGAACTCACTCATTGGAAAAGATCCTGATGCTGGGAAAGATTTAAAGCAGGAGGAGAAGGGGACAACAGAGGATGAGATGGTTGGATGGCATCACCGACTTGATGACATGAGTTTGAGTAGGATGTGGGAGTTGGTGATGGACAGGGAGGTCTGGCAAGCTGCAGTCCATTGGGTCGCAGAGTCAGACATGACTGAGCAACTGAACTGAACTTAACTGATATATCCTGGGGAAGAGAATAGCTATACATTCCAGTATTCTGGTCTGTAGAATTCCATGGACAGTGGAGTCTGGCGGACTACAATCCATGGGGCCGCAAAGAGTCAGACACGACTGAGCAATGCTATATATAGAAAAACCCTAAAAATTCCACCCCCGATGCCTGCTAGAAGTAACAAATGAATTGGGCAAAGTTGCAGGATACAAAATCAATATATAGAAATCTCTCACATTTTTACACACTAATAACAAACTATTAGGAAGAGAAAATAAGTTCCATTTTCAATTACCCAGAAAGAATAAAAGACCTAGGAACAAACTTATCCAAGTAGCTAAAGGTCTGTACTTCAAAGCTATAAGATATTGATGAAAGAAATTGAATAAAACATAAATAAATGGAAAATATTCTGTGCTCATAGATTGGGAACTAATATTGCTAAAATGTCTGTACTACCCCAAACAGTCTACAAATACAATGTAGTGCCTATCAAGATACTCATGACATTTTTCACAAAACTGGAACAAATAATTCTAAAGTTTGTATGGAATCACAACAGACCATGAATAGTCAAAGCAATTTTGAGAAAGAAGAACAACCCTGAAAGTATTACTCAGCCCGATGTTGAACCATACTACAAAACAATGAGAAACTACTATATATACTATATATATATATATATATATATATATATATATATATATATATATATATATATAGTGTGGTACTAACACAAAAAGAGACACAGAGATTGCTGGAACAGAACTGAGAGGCCAGAAATAAACCTATACATATGTGGACATTAGCAGGAGTGAAACAAGTCAGAGGTAGAAAGACAAATATCATATGATTTCACTTATAAGTGGAATCAAAAAAAAAAAAAAAAAGCAAATGAACAAACAAAAATAAACAAAGTTATAGGTATAATGATCAAATTATTGGTTACCAGAGGGGAAGGCGATGGTGGGATGGGTTAAATGACTGAAGAAGGTCAACTGCATTATGATGGTTGGTATTTAGTGATCACTCTGTTGTATACATATACATTGAATTTTAATGCTATACACCTGAAATTTATGTAATTATAATTAAAAACTTTCTACTTCTTTCTAGCCCTCCTCTCCTCTGGAGCTCCTATATGCCTACATAGATTTGCTTGTTAGTGTTCCAAACCTCTCTGAGGCTCAGTTTATTTTTCTTCTTTTTTTTTCTCTTTTCCAGACTGGATACTCTCAATCAATTTACTTTCAAGTTCATTGATTCTTTCTTTAGCCAAAACCACTGTTAAGCCCTGCTAGTCAGTTTTTAATTTCACTTCTTGTAATTTTCAACTCCAGAAATTCTATTTGTTTCTTTTGTGTGTTTTTGTTTCTCTGTATCTTTACTGAGATTTTCTACTTGCTGAGACATTATTCTCATACATGTTTGAGAACATGGTTGCCTTATTCCTTTGAAAATATTTAAAATAGCCAACTTAAAAGCTTTGTCTTAATCTTTGTACGGAGCCTTGTCAGTCAGAAGTGATAATTTAATGCCTTATTACGTCTTTCTCTAACACGTTCACAGCCTTATACTTGAAAGTCACATTCCATATTTCTAACAGTATGTTAAATTTTTCAAAGCTTTCTATAACAATCTTACCCCCCAAGTTTCTCTCTTAAATTATCTTTATTATCCTTTTCTTTGCCCCAACACTTACTGCCACATCAGGATGGTATAATTTTCAACAACTGGCACTGATTGTTTTTGACAAATGTCTTTGGGGGAAAAGCTGGTTTCACTGAGCAAGTTCTGTTTGATTGTTTCAGGTCAAGTAAAAATTTATCCTACAGGTGGGAGTTACCAGGGAAATGCCAGCTAGTTCAAATAATGACTACTCTGATAATCATTGTTGAGCACCTACAAATTGTTTCTGTCCCTTCCAGTTCCTGTTCTGTTGCTGGTTTTCACAGCTATTGTAGTTGCAAGACTGTTGGGTTCCAAGTCTAGTATGTGGCTGAGAAGAAACGGATGAGAAAGTGAAAACTCCCCTGAAGTCCCTGTTCTTAAGGAGGTTCAGCTGTTTTCTTGAATAAGTTGTAGTAGATTTTTGCAAGTCTTTGTGAATTTCCAGGGTTCTAAGAAAATTGATTTTGACAATTTAGTCAATATTCTTGTTGACTTTATAAAGGAAAAACTTTCTGTAGGTCATAACTCCATTTCCACTGATGTTTGGCCAGACAAACATGCAATTGTGATGAAGTTTGTTTCTTATATTGATAATAAAGATAAAGAGAGCTAACCAGTATTCCTGCCTAGAGAATCTCCATGGACAGAAGAGCCTAGCGGGCTACAGTCCATGGGATCACAATGACTGAACAACTAAGCACAGCACAGCGCATAGAAACATATTGGGGAGTTTACTCAAGTATGAGGATAGCTTTAAGTAAAAAGCAATATTTAATATGAGGAGTCAAAGTTTACCTCATATTTAATATGAGGTCAATAAGACAGGTCCAACAAAGATCCATCTAGTCAAAGCTATGGCTTTTCCAGTAGTCATGTATCGATGTGAGAATTGAACTATAAAGAAAGCTGAGCACTGAAGAACTGATGCTTTTGAATTGTGGTATTGGAGAAGACTCTTGAGAATCCCTTGAACTGTAAGAAGATCCAACCTGTCCATCCTAAAGGAGATCACTCCTGAGTGTTCATTGGAAGGACTTATATTGAAGCTGAAACTCCAATACTTTGGCCACCTGATGTGAAAAGCTGACTCATCTGAAAAGACCCTGATGCTGGGAAAGATCGAGGGCAGGAGGAGAAGGGGATAACAGAGGATGAGGTGGTTGGATGGCATCACCGACTCGATGGACATGAGTTTGAGTAAACTCCGGGAGTCGGTGATGGACAGGGAAGCCTGGCATGCTGCAGTCCATGGAGTTGCAAAGAGTCAGACACGACTGAGCAGCTGAACTGAACTGAACTAAACTGAAATAAGACAGGAGAAGAGCTTTTGATTGGGACAAATAGTACAAGTCTCAAAGATGGGAGGAGGAATAGTCAATTAGAGAGACTGAAAGAAACCCAAAGGGCTTCCCTGGTGGCTCAGATAGTAAGGAATCTGCCTGCAATGTGGGAGACCCAGGTTTGATTCCAGGTCAAGAAGATCCCCTAGAGAAGGAAATGGCAACCCACTTCAGTATTTTTGCCTGGAGAATTCCATGGACAGAGGTGTCTGGAGAGCCACAGTATTTGGGGTCACAGAGAGTTGGACATGACTGAGCTACACAGACACATATAAAGAAATCCAATAACCTGGAATAAAGTGAGACAAGATAGTGAAGCAGAAGTTAGAGACAAATTACAAAGGGTCAAATAAATGCTGTTAAATGGTTTCAAATTATTTTAAGTACAGTGGTAAATCTCTGCAGTGTTCTAAGTTGGCTACTAACTGGGATCAGATATTCATTTTTAGCGGGATCACTCAGACTGACTTGCATATGATGTACTGGAACAAACTTGTCTTAAAGACATGATTGTGTTCAACTCTAAAGTGATGGCAGTTGAAATGAAGGAAAGTTGTTGAATTAAAGACACAATTAGTAAAGAAGTCTTTGATTAATTTGATAAGGGAATTCAAGGAGAGGAGATGCAGAAATAGAGAGTCAGATATTATCTTTGTGTTTTGATTGAGAAAATTGTGTGCAGCAGGCAGTGTTTCTTAAGTAACATAGATAATAAGACTGGACTTGGAGAGAATAAAAATGATGAGGTCAGTTTCTAGACCCTGTAAGGGATTCAACTGAGTATTTTTAATAGACATTTGAATATATGATTCTAGCCCTAAGCAAAGGATTCTAATCAAGAAAATTACATATATATTCTTACTTTTATGTCTTTTGGTTTAGAAAATAATTTTCTATCTCTGATGGGTGCAGTGGCATGGCCCCATCCTTGACTGAAGAATTCATTCCCTCAGTTGATAAGAAGTTGTGTCTCAAAGTTTTCAGCTGAATCTCTATGGTATGGCTTTCAGCCAAAGCATACCACTTTCTCAAAGACACATTCTCCCTCAGATATAACTGCATCAAATGATGCAAGACTATAAACTTGCCTTATACCAGACTTGCCTTAAGGACCACTCAGATTCAGAGCTCCCTATGGTGGCAACTAAAGCTTTTGTTGGGACCGAGTCACACAGTTCAGTTTCCCTCTTCCCGGATAGAAGTTTCTCTTTCTCTCCCACAGGTGTTAATTTTGAGGTACCTCTCTAGTTAACCTCCTGTATCCAAAGCTCCTACTTGAGAGTTTGTTTCCGGAGGAACTTGACCTTAAAACACAGTCTAGAGAAATATTGGGGGCAAAGCTTAGCAAAAAAAAGGTCGAGTTTCACCCTTGATCTATTTATTTTTTGGATGATCCATGTAATCTTTTCTCCCTGAGAGCAGTACTACAGGGGAATGAGCAAATATAGAACTTTTCTGCAGCCTATATCTTGGTAATACCTGCTTCTCCAACTCTCTTGCATCTGACATTTCAGAGGGTACATATGATGAATGTTTTGAGTGTCCAGTAAACACATGGAAGTGCATATTTTACATGAACCCCCCCACACACACATTTGTAGAAAACATAAAAATGACTCATACAAAAGCAAAGCATACATGATTTTATTTACAGAGGTGTTAAGCTGCACAGAACAGTGATTTGACCTACATATATCATGAAATGATTCCAACAACTGGTTGACTGAACATCAGTCATCTCATATAGATACAACATAAATGAAATAGAAAAACAAATTTTTTTAATTAAGATGAGATCTCTTAAGATTAACTTTCCTCATACTTTTCACATATAATGTAGGGTAGTTCATGTGAAGAGTTGACTCATTGGAAAAGACCCTGGTGCTGGGAGGGATTGGGGGCAGGAGGAGAAGGGGACGACAGAGGATGAGATGGCTGGATGGCATCACCGACTCGATGGATATGAGTTTGAGTAAACTCCGGGAGTTGGTGATGGACAGGCTGGCCTGGCGTGCTGCGATTCATGGGGTTGCAAAGAGTCGGACACGAATGAGCGACTAAACTGAACTGAGTGTTAATTATCATATTGTACACTACATTCCTAGTACTTATTAATCTTACAGCTAGAGTTTGTAACTTTTAATCATCTTAATCCAATTTCCTTTCTACCCCCTTCCCTCCACCTCTAATAGTCACTAATCTGATCTCTTTTTCTATGAGTTTGTTGGTTTGGAAGTATGGTTGACTTACACTGTATTAATTCCTAATACACAACATAGTGATTCAATATTCCTCTAAATTTCAAAACATGATAAATCTAGTTTTCATCTGTCACCAAACAAGATGTTACTTAATTATTGACTATATTCCCCAGATGGTACATTTCTTAACTGTGACTCATTTATTTTGCAACTGAAAATTTGTATCTCTTTTTTAAATTATTTTTTTTTATTGAGGTATTGGTTGATTTACAATATTGTGTTCTTTTCTACTGTTTAGAAAAGTGAGGGAAATTTGTATCTCTTAATCTTCCTTACCTATGTCCCACCTCCCACCACTCTCCTTCCCTCTGGTAACCAACTGTTCTATGTATTTATTACTTGGTTTCTGTTTCATTGCTTTTGTTCATTATTCTTTTAGATCCCATGTATAAGAGAAATCATACAGTATTTGTCTTTGTGTGATCTTTCACTCAGCATAAAACCTCCTAAATCCATCCATGTTGTTGCAGATGGCAAGATTTCAGTCTCTTTTATGGCTGACTAATATTATTTCATCTTCTTTCTCCATCCATCTGCTGATGGGCACTTAGGTTGCTTCCATTTCTTGGCTATGGTAAATAATGTTGCTGTGAACATAGGGGTGCCTACATCTTTTCAAATTAATGTTTTAATTTTCTTCAGATAAAATAGAATTGCTGGATCATATGATTATTTTTTAATTTTGGAGGACTCTCCATACTATTTCCACAATGACCACACCAGTTTACATTCCTGACAACAGTGCAGCAGAGTTTTCTTTTTTCCACATCTTCACCAACACATTATTTGTTTTCTTTTTGTAACTGTTTTGTCAGGTGTGAAGTGATATTTCATTGTGATTCTGATTTCCATTTTCCCTGATGATTAGTTGCTGTTGAGCATCTTTTCAAGTACCTATTGGTCAGCTGCTCATTTTTAAAGTAATCACTTTAACCAAAAGAATGGTACAATCAGGTTGACAATCTCCCAAGATCACATTATGTGAGCTGAAAATTTAATTTTCCCAAGGAAATAGGAAGGAAGATGCTGGGAAGACAAAATTTATATTTATAATTATCATAGCTGAGCCTATATATATGTATGCATTTTTTCAAAGACCAATGACTAATTGGTTTGAATGACAGGTATACTGAATTGAAGACAATTGAATGGTAAACTCAATAAACATCTAATATTAAAAAAAATACAACATAGCTTATCTAATATTAAATTGATTAATCAAATAGGAAATATCCTTATTTATTGAGACTTTAAACTGTAAAACACTGGAGTACCATGCTTCTCAATAAATATCAAAAAAGTAAGAACTATGAGAAGTAAAATGATGAGCGCCATGGGTCTTGCCTTGTACATCTACAGTCCAATTTGAGATATAAACCTTATAAATAAATCATTTTACCTCACACACTAGTAAAGTAATGCTCAAAATTCTGCAAGCCAGGCTTCAACAATACGTAAACCGTGAACTTCCAGATGTTCAAGCTGATTTTAGAAAAGGCAGAGGAACCAGAGATCAAATTGCCAATATCTGTTGGATCATCGAAAAAGCAAGAGAGTTCCAGAAAAACATCTATTTCTGCTTTATCGACTATGCCAAAGCTGTTGACTGTGTGGATCACAATAAACTGTGGAAAATTCTGAAAGAGATGGGAATACCAGACTACCTGACCTGCTTCTTGAGAAACCTGAATGCAGGTCAGGAAGCAACAGTTAGAACTGGACATGGAACAACAGACTGGTTCCAAACAGGAAAAGGAGTAAGTCAAGACTGTATATTGTCACTCTGCTTATTTAACTTATAAGCAGAGTACATCATGATAAACACTGGGCTGGAAGAAGCAAAAGCTGGAATCAAGATTGCTGGGAGAAATATCAATAACCACAGATATGCAGATGACACCACCCTTATTGCAGAAACTGAAGAAGAACTAAAGAGCCCCTTGATGAAAATGGAAGAGCAAAGTAAAAAAGCTGGCTTAAAGCTCAACATTCAGAAAACTAAGATCCTGGCATCTGGTCCCATCACTTTGAGAGAGTCATTTCCTAGGTAGGTTGATAAGAAGTCTAGGGGTCCCCAAGGAGAGAAGGGTGTATAATTCTCAAGGAGGAAGAAAGGACAAACTTTTTTTCCCTCTACATTCCTTAGGATATAACAATAATGTATCCTGCCTGAGGACAGTCTCTGGATTAAACCTTCTGGCTAATCCTGTTATCTTAAAATGTAAATTATGGGAGTAGGTCTGGTGAGGTCTTTACAACCTCCAGACATTCTTTTGATTCATTGGAGAGTATATAACTCCACTGCTAATGCTAGCAAGGGGGTACTCTTTCTGCCCTCTTCTGATGTCTATGTCAGAAGCTTTCTCTATCTCCTTTATACTTTAATAAAACTTTATTACACAAAAACTCTGAGCGATCAAACCTTGTCTCTGGCCCCGGATTGAATTCTCCTCCAGAGGCCAAGAATCCCGGTGTCTTTTCATAGTTCAGCAACAACCTTTCAACTTCATGGCAAACAGATGGAGAAACAGTGGAAACAGTAGCAGACTTTATTTTTGGGGGCTCCAAAATCACAGCAGATGGTGACTACAGCCATGAAATTAAAAAAGTCTTGCTCCTTGGAAGGAAAGTTATGGCCAACCTAGGCAGCATATTAAAAAGCAGAGACATTACTTTGCCACCAAAGATCCATCTAGTCAAGTCTAGTCATGGTTTTTCCAGTAGTCATGTATGGATGTGAGAGTTGGACTATAAAGAAAGCTGAGCACTGAAGAACTGATGCTTTTGAACTGTGGTGTTGGAGAAGACTCTTGAGAGTCCCTTGGACTGCAAGGAGATCCAACCAGTACATCCTAAAGGAAACCAGTCCTGAATATTCATTGGAAGGACTGATGCTGAAGCTGAAACTCCAATACTTTGTCTACCTGATGTGAAGAGCTGACTCATTTAAAAAGACCCTAATGCTGGGAAAGATTGGAGGTGGGAGGAGAAGGGGACGACAGAGGATGAGATGGTTAGATGGCACCACCGACTCAATGGGCATGAGTCTGAGTAAACTCTGGGAGTTGGTGATGGACAGGGAGTCCTGGGATGCTGCAGTCCATGAGGTCGCATAGAGTCAGACACGACTGAGCAACTGATCTGAACTGAACCTGCAAAAGTGTAATTCTAAAATGGTAAAATTACACAAGTTAGTAAGAAGGAGATATTTAATAATAAATCTTGTTCATGCTCATTCGCTTTAGTCTTGTCTGACTCTATGTGACCCCACCGACTGTAGCTCACTCGGTTCTTCTATCTATGGGATTTCCCAGCCAAGAATATTGGAGTGGATTGCCATCCCTTTCTCCAGAGGATCTTTCTGACCCAGGAGTCGAACCTGAGTCTCCTTTGTCTCCTGCATTGCAGATGGTTTCTTTATCACTGAGCCACTGTGAAGTCCAATAAATCTTGCAAAGAGGCTGCATAATAAAGCAGTTGTAGACAATATAGGCAACATCTTATTTTCAATGTTGGGGTGACTTTTCAATTTGCCGGGTTTTAGGAAAACTCATTTTTCACTAAAATGTCAGAATTTTTTGCCCTCAAATAAAGATGTAACTCCCACACATCTGTTTCCTGTACATGTTTCTCTTGATTTCATCACAAAAGCTATGCAATATATAGGAAGTTAATTGAACTTCTTTTCTTAGAAACAGGAAGTTACACATTTCAAGGGTATTTTTAAGGGTAATGGAAGTTTACAATTTCATTCAAATCTTAAGAAAAAGAGGTAACTAAGGTCATAGCTTGGTACTCTAATTATAACTTATTATAATGAGTCTCATTTATAACACTACTATAAGAAAACCCTAATACAAAACATAGGTCAAAAAAGCAAACAACTGAGTTAATTGAAAAGGATAAAATGAGGATATTAATAAGGAGTAGAAATATAGAAGCCGGTGTACCTTGAAATTAAGTGAAGCCTATATATGTATGTATATATATGTGTGTATGTGTGTGTATACACATACACATACACACACACACACATATATATATATCCCCTTAAATGTTTGTTTCTGGATGAGCACAAATGGGATTGTAAATTTCTTTTAGTAACAGTAGAATCACTATTTCATGTCTCTTCTTACAGCTATGTGAGTTAACAAATACAATTTGGTTATTCCTCTATAATTTAATCCACTTTTGTGCCTACCTTATACCTGAAACTGAATAGATCTATCTAGCTGGGGAATAACTCAAAGCTTTGTTTAAATGTCTATTTTTAAAGTATATGCAACTCTAGATTTTTTTTTTTCCCCACACTATGTGACATGTGGGATCTTAGTTCCTTGATCAAGGATTGAACCCACACCTCTTGCATTGCAAATGCAGAGTCTTAGTCATTGGACTGCCAGGGAAGTTCCTACAACTCTAGATTTCTCTATTTTTCCCTCAATCCCTCCTTCTCTCTCTCTATCTTCTTACTTTCTCTCTCTATTTGACTTACAAGAAATTCTTTCTCCTTCTCAGTCACTAGATATTTTTTCTGTCTGTAGAATCCTATCACTTCTCTTTTTTTTTTCTTTAATACTCTATCTATATCAGCTTCTCAGACAACCCCATTCAGTGTCAAGGCCTAAAAACTACCTATATTCTTTCAAAACTTATTTATTTTTATGGTAGGATAATTGTTTTGCAATATAGTGATGGTTTCTGCAATACAGCAACATGAATCAGCCATAGGTATACGTATGTCCTTCCAATCTCCCAACCCATCCAACCCATCTAGGTTGTCACAGAGCACCTGATTTCAGCTTGCTGTGTCATATAGCAAATTCCCACTGGCAGTCTAATTTTACATATGGTAATGTATATGTTTCAGTATGGACCTAACAGAAGCAGAAGATACTAAGAAAATGTGGAAAGAATACACAGAAGAACTATACAAGAAAGATCTTACTGATCCAGATAACCACGATGATGTGATCACTCGCCTAGAGACAGACATACTGGAATTTGAAGTCAAGCGGACCTTAGGAAGCATCACTACGAACAAAACTAGTGGAGGTGATGAAATTACAGTGGAGCTATTTCAAATCCTAAAAGATGGTGCTACACTCAATATGCCAGAAAATTTGGAGAACTCAGCAGTGGCTGGAAAAGGTCAGTTTTCATTGCAATCCCAGAGAAAGGCAATGCCAAAGAATGCTCAAACTACTGCACAATTGCACTCATCTCACATGCTAGTAAAGTAATGCTCAAAATTCTTCAAGCCAGGCTTTAGCAGTACGTGAACCGAGAACTTCCAGATATTCAAGCTGGATTTAGAAAAGACAGAGGAACAAGAGATCAAATTGCCAATATATCCGTTGGATCACAGAAAAAGCAAGAGAGTTCCAGAAAAACATCTATTTCAGCTTTACTGACTATGCCAAAGCCTTTGACTGTGTGGATCACAGCAAAGTGTGGAAAATTCTTAAAAGAGATGGAAATACTAGACCACCTTACCTGCCTCCTGAGAAATGTGTATGGAGGTCAAGAAGCAACATTTAGAACCAGACATGAAACAATGGACTGATTCCAAATTGGGAAAGGAGTACGTCAAGGCTGTGTATTGTCACCCTGCTTATTTAACTTATATGCAGAGTATATCATGAAAAATGTCAGACTGGATGAAGCACAAGCTGGAATCAAGATTACTGGGAGAAATATCAATAGCCTCAGATAAACAGATGACTCCACCATTATGGCAGAAAGTGCATAGGAACTGAAGAGCCTCTTGATGAAAGTGAAAGAGGAAAGTGAAAAAATTGGCTTAAATCTCAACATTCAAAAAACAAAGATCATGACATCCAGTCACATCACTTCATGGCAAATAGATGGGGAAACAGTGGCAGACTTTATTTTCTTGGCTCTAAAATCACTGCAGATGGTGACTGCAGTCATGAAATTAAAAGAGGCTTGCTCCTTGGAAGAAAAGCTATGACCAACCTAGACAGCATATTAAAAAGCAGGGACATTATTTTGCTGACAAAGTCCACCTAGTCAAGGTTATGGTTTTTCTGGTAGTCATGTATGGATGTGAGAGTTGGACTATAAAGAAAGCTGATCACCTAATAATTGATGCTTTTGAACTGTGCTTTTGGAGAAGACTCTTGAGAATTCGTTGGACTGCAAGGAGATCAAACCAGTCTATCCTAAAGGAAATCAGTCCTGAATATTTATTGGAAGGTCTGATGCTTAAGGTGAAGCTCCAGTACTTTGGCCACCTCATAAGAAGAACTGACTCATTAGAAAAGACCCTGATGCTGGGAAAGATTTAAGGCAGGAGGAGAAGGGGATGACAGAGGATGAGGTGGTTGGATGGAATCACCGACTCAACATACATGAGTTTAAGCAATTTCTGGGAATTGGTGATGGTCAGTGGGAAGCTTGGCATGCTGCAGTCCTTGGGGTCACAAAGAGTCAGATGTGACTGAGTGACTGAACTGAACTGAATGCATATGTTTCAGTGCTACTCTCCCAATTTATCCCACCCTCTCCTCCCCCTACTATGTCCATAAGTCGATTCTTTCCATACCTGTCCGTCAACTGCTTACCCAACCTCCCTACTTCATAGTTAAATAAGCACCTTGTTCTCAAAATGCTCAGAACTGATCTTCAAAATTTGCCTTTCATACAGGGTTATTTTCCACATATTCACATCTCAATGAACGTTTTTTGAAAAAGACTTTTTGATGTGGACCATTTTTGAAGTCTTTATTGAATTTGCTACAATATTGCTTCTGTTGTTTTGGTTGTTTGGCCACAAGGCACATGGAATCTTAGGTCCCAGACCAGGGATTGAACCCATGCCCCCTGCATTAGAAGTTAAAGTCCCAACCACTGGACCATCAGGGAAGCCCCTCAATTAACGGTATTTTCATGCCGATAACTCAGGCCAAAAACAACCTGAAGCATCAGTAACTCCACTATTTGCGTAGATACTACATCTTATCCTTGTGATTTATTTCTTGATACATATAAAGTTTCCACCTCCATTGCTACTGCTGTATTTCAACCAACTTTTGCCTATTATTTAATTGTGATTTTTCAACTTCTTCCCTTGCAGAAATTTCAAATCAATCCGTTTTTATGTTGGAAACTTTTTTTATTTTTCTTCAAGCTATTTTCTCATCAGCTGAATTAATACACAGTGTTTGTTTGTTTTGTTGGTTGTTTCATTATCTCTCCCTCCATTTGCATAAAAGCAGCATGAGACCATTAATGTTGATGTTGAATACAACATCATATTCAACGCTCCATCCCCAGCATCCCTAGTACATTGCCAGGGAGTGGATGCTCAGTAATTATTTTTTGAACGAATGAATAAATAGATAAATCTGTGCTTGCGATGCAACCAAGTGAGTAGATTGAGGGTGGTTGCATTAGCACAGGTGGTCAGAGAGGTCTTCTCTGAATCATTCTGATATCGTATAGGCTTCACATTTGTGTCTACAGTAGTGCCCAGGCAAGAATTAGATCCTGGAGAAGTAATGTGCAGGTACCAACTCTAAGAATAAGAAACAGAGGTCTTATAACTTTGGGATGCCACATATCCTTTCAGTTGTACCCTGGTTTGAAAGGTGGCATGACTCTAGCTCCCCCAAAACCTCCTTATGAATGGTTCATCACTGGTGGCTCAGGTGGTGAAGAATCCTCCCATAATGCTAGAGAACTGGGTTTGATCCCTGGGTTGGGAAGATTCCCTGGAGAAGGAAATGCAACCCACTTCAGTGTTCTTGCCTGGAGAATTCCTTGTACAGAGGAGCCTTGCTGGCTACAGTCCACGGGGTCACAAAGAGTCGGACGCAACTGAGCGACTAAACACACACAGCACCTTATATACCCAGCTTGAATTTGTGGGAAAATCTCCTGTTTTCCACACACCCTGTATCAGGTGATTATCAAACAGTTATTGTAATTTAAGTTTCCATCCTTGAGACTGTTCATATCTTTGTCATAGGAGAATGATGGAAATTCAAGGAATATTGGTGTGTAGACTGCTGATATACTGTGAGGATGAACTGGTTGGACTTTGCATGAGCTTTTGGCAGAGCTACTTGATTGACATCTAGTCTTTATATCTAGTCTGACTAATCAAAAACTAAACATTGAGCTGAGACCTATATAGTGATTGTATTTTAGCTTGGGAAGTCATTAATTTTATTGTTGTTTTTATTTTTATTTAATATCTGATAGTTGGAGATACTAGAGTGTTATTTCTTTAGAAGGTGAGTAATCTTGGCTTTTCTGCTGTCTGCTTCTGGATAAAACTTTTTTTTTAAGTAATTAATTTTAATTGGAGGATAATTACTTTACAATATTGTGGTGGTTTTTGCCATAGATCGACATGAATCAGCTGTGGGTGCACATGTGTCCACCCATCCTTACCCTCCCCCCACCTCCCCTTCCTTCCCCATCCCTCTGGGTTGTCCCAAAGCACTGACTTTGAGTGCCCTGCTTCACACATCAAACTTTCACTGGTCATCTATTTTACATTTGGTAATATACATGTTTCAAAGCTATTCTCTCAAATCATCCCACCCTTGCCTTTTCCCACATAGTCCAAGAGTCTGTTCTTTACATCTGCGTCTCTTTTGCTGCCTTGCATATAGGATCAGCATTACCGTCTTTCTAAATTCCATATATATGTGTTAATACACTGTAGTTTCTTTTTCAGACTTACTTCACTCTGTATAATAGGCTTCAGTTTCATCCACCTCATTAGAACTGACTCAAATGTGCCCTTTTTTAAAAGCTGAGTAATATTTCATTGTGTACATGTACTACAACTCCCTTATCCATCTGTCTGCCGATGGACATCTAGGTTGCTTCTATGTCCTGGCTATTATAAACAGTGCTGCAGTGAACATTGAGGTACATGTGTCTCTTTCAGTTCTGGTTTCTTCGGTGTGTATGGCCAGCAGTGGGATTGCTAGGTCATATGGCAGTTCTATTTCCAGTTTTTTAAAGAATATCCACACTGTTCTTCATAGCAGCTGTACCAGTTTGCATTCCCACCAGCAGTGTAACAGGGTTCCCTTTTCTCCACACTCTCTTCAGGATTTATCATTTGTAGACTTTTTGATGGTGGCTATTCTGACTGGTGTGAGATGATACTTCATTGTGGTTTTGATTTTGATAAATCTTAAAATCATTTTTCCAATATTGTCACCATCATTATTGACCTACTGCTATATTCTATATCCAGTACTCAATTTTCTTGTTACTGGAATTCTCTGAAGAATTTGATACAATTGATCTTATCCTTTCCTTTACAAACTTTCTTTGACTTCTAGAGAGAATAATATCATTAATATCAAAATTACCATCTTCACTACATTTAGCACTCCCGCCGGCTCCACCACTATCATTTTCTGATGAATAAAATTTGTTTTTTGTCCTGTGTTAATTTTCTTGGATGTTTTATTTAAAGTAGTCATGTCTGTAACTAATATGCAGTTACTAATATGCACATCTGCTACATGATCTGAAATGACAGTGGAGGGTTTATGTAAAATGTTATTTTCATGAGTCTGTATTGAAATTTCATAATCACTGGTGAGATTTTTGATAATTTTTTCCCATAGATATACGTATATTTTTATATATGAGTGATGAAAAAGAATCCATATCTAATTCTAATTTATTCAGTATCACAGAGTTTTAAATGTTTATTTAATCTTTTCTTTAAAAGAAATAAAAATGAGGACTCTCCCAGTAAATGGAGAAATGGAAACATAACATTTTACAATAATGTTAGAATCTTCAGGCCTATTGAGAATAAAGATATCTGACACAGGGTTTCATAAACAGATTGACATTGAGAGTGTTTGAATTTAAACTTTTGTAACTTACTTTTTGAAAGACTTTTTTTATGAAGTTTTTTTTTGTAAACAATATTCTGAAGCAGAAACATGCTTATTAAGCAATAAAATTTATTTGTGGTGTATATATTTTTTAAATAATAAAACTGAAAATAGAAACATGTTATTACTAATTTCAGGTGAGCTGACTTTAATACAATTCACTACTAAATCAGTAGCATAGATATTTATTATTTTCAGCCATATATTTCAAACGGATATTTAGCTACTTTATATATTACTAAACAATGTAGAAAAACCCTAAATTTAAATTACTTTAATTCATTTTATTTTAATAATTTAAATATTTTGATAGGGAAAGTAGTCCTAAAAACTAAATTTTAAAAGAATGATCTATTTTCCCTATATAATAAATTTGAAGAACGAGGGCAGATATTCAGTTCAGTTCAGTTGCTCAGTCGTGTCTGACTCTTTGTGACCCCATGGGCCGCAGCACATCAGGCCTCCCTGTTCATCACCAACTTCCGGAGTTTACCCAAACTCATGTCTATTGAGTCGGTGATGCCATCCAACCATCTCATCCTCTGTCGTCCCTTTCTCTTCCTGCCCTCAATCTTTCCTAGCATCAGGGTCTTTTCAAATGAGCCAGCTCTTCGCATCAGATGGCCAAAATATTGGAGTTTCAGCTTCAACATCAGTCCTTTCAATGAAACTCAAGACTGATCTCCTTTAGGATGGATTGGTTGGATCTCCTTGCAGACCAAGGGACTCTCAAGAGTCTTCTCCAACACCACAGTTCAAAAGCATCAGTTCTTCTGCACTCAGCTTTTTTAATAGTCCAACTCTCACATCCATTTTATAACAGTACTGAGTACTGAACCCAAAGACCAGATCAGTGTAAATAATCATTCAACATTAAACAAAGATAACTAGATTGATTGTTTTTGTATTCCTCAGGAAAAGAATTAGATTAATAGACGCCAGGGATTCACTGAGTTAAACACACAGCTTGAAGATTTTGTGTTTCAAATTACTGCATGGAAGTAAGTAAAATCAACTGACTGACTTTTGACAAAGCTTCCTTCAGCCTTTTATTGTTTTGTGTGTGTGTGTGTGTTTTAATGTCAGCAAGGACTCTCCCAGGCTGACCTCAGTTCCTCTTATGAGTTAGTGCCCTCTAGTGGTTATGTAAGAGGTCAGGAGGGGGCCGGTGAGAAGATACCCCTCATGCAGGGTAAGGAGCAGCGGCTGTGCTTTGCTGGAGCAGTCGTGAAGAGATACCCCACATCCAAGGTAAGAGAAACCCAAGTAAGATGGTAGGTGTTGCAAGAGGGCATCAGAGGGCAGACACACTAAAACCATAATCACAGAAAACTAGCCAACTTGATCACAGGACCACAGTCTTGTTTAACTCAATGAAACTAAGCCATGCCGTGTGGGGCCACCCAAGACGGTCGGGTCATGGTTGAGAGTTCTGACAGAATATGGTCCAATGGAGAAGGGAATGGCAAATCACTTCAGTATTCTTGCCTTAAGAACCTCATGAACAGTATGAAAAGGCAAAATGATAGGGTACTGAAAGAGGAACTCCCCAGGTCGGTAGGTGCCCAATACGCTACTGGAGATTAATGGAGAAATAACTCCAGAAAGAATGAAGGGATAGAGCCAGAGCAAAAACAATACGCAGTTGTGGATGTGACTGGTGATAGAAGCAAGGTCCGACGCTGTAAAGAGCAATATTGCATAGGAGCCTGGAATGTTAGGTCCATGAATCAAGACAAATTGGAAGTGGTCAAACAGGAGATGGCAAGAGTGAATGTCGGCATTCTAGGAATCAGCGAAATAAGATGGACTGGAATGGGTGAATTTAACTCAGATGACCATTATATCTACTACTGTGGGCAGGAATCCCTTAGAAGAAATGGAGTAGCCATCATAGTCAACAAATGAGTCTGAGATGCAGTACTTGGATGCAATCTCAAAAATGACAGAATGATCTCTGTTCGTTTCCAAGGCAAACTATTCAATATCACGGTAATCCAAGCCCATGCCCCAACCAGTAATGCTGAAGAAGCTGAAGTTGAATGGTTCTATGAAAACCTACAAGACCTTTTAGAACTAACACCCAATAAAGATGTCATTTTCATTATAGGGGACTGGAATGCAAAAGTAGGAAGTCAAGAAACACCTGGAGTAACAGGTAAATTTGGCCTTGGAGCACTGAATAAAGCAGGGCAAAGGCTAATAGAGTTTTGCCAAGAGAACACACTGGTCATAGCAAACATCCTCTTCCAACAACACAACAAAAGACTCTACACATGGACATCACCAGATGGCCAACACCGAAATCAGATTGATTCTATTCTTTACAGCCAAAGATGGAGAAGCTCTATACAGTCAGCAAAAACAAAACCAGGAGCTGACTGTGGCTCAGATCATGAACTCCTTATTGTCAAATTCAGACTTAAACTGAAGAAAGTAGGGAAAACCACTAGACCATTCAGGTATGAGCTAAATCAAATCCCTTGTGACTATACAGTGGAAGTGAGAAATAGATTTAAAGGACTAGATCTGATAGACAGAGAGCCTGATGAACTATGGACAGAGGTTCATGACATTGTACAGGAGACAGGGATCAAGACCATCCCCATGGAAAAGAAATGCAAAAAGGCAAAATGGTTGTCTGAGGAGGCCTTACAAATAGCTGTGAAAAGAAGAGAAGTGAAAAGCAAAGGAGAAAAGAAAAGATATACCCATTTGAATGCAGAGCTCCAAAGAATAGCAAGGAGAGATAAGAAAGCCTTCCTCCGTGATCAATGCAAAGAAATAGAGGAAAACAACAGATTGGGAAAGACTAGAGATCTCTTCAAGAAATTTAGAGATATCAAGGGAACATTTCACGCAAAGATGGGTTCGATAAAGGACAGAAATGGTATGGACCTAACAGAAGCAGAAGATATTAAGAAGAGGTGGCAAGAATACACAGAAGAACTGTACAAAAAAGATCTTCATGACCCAGATAATCACAATGGTGTGATCACTCACCTAGAGTCAGACATCCTGGAATGTGAAGTCAAGTGGGCCTTAGAAAGCATCACTATGAACAAAGCTAGTGGAGGTGATGGAATTCCAGTTGAGCTATATCAAATCCTGAAAGATAATGTGAAAATGCTGCACTCAATCTCAGCAGTGGCCACAGGACTGGAAAAGGTCAGTTTTCATTCCAACCCCTAAGAAAGGCAATCCCAGAGAATGCTCAAACTACCGCACAATTGCACTCATCTCACACACTCATAAAGTAATGCTCAAAATTCTTCAAGCCAGGCTTCAGCAATATGTGAACCGTGAACTTCAAGATATTCAAGCTGGTTTTCAAAAAGTCAGAGGAACCAGAGATTAAATTACCAACTTCCACTGGATCATCGAAAAAGCAAGAGCATTCTAGAAAAACATCTATTTCTGCTTTATTGACTATGCCAAAGTCTTTGACTGTATCACAATAAACTGTGGAAAATTCTGAAAGAGAAGGGAATACCAGACCACCTGACCTGCCTCTTGAGAAACCTGAATGCAGGTCAGGAAGCAACAGTTAGAACTGGACATGGAACAACAGACTGGTTCCAAATAAGAAAAGGAGTACATCAAGGCTGTATATTGTCACCCTGCTTATTTAACTTCTATGCATAGTACATCATGAGAAATGCTGGGCTGGAAGAAGCAAAAGCTGGAATCAAGATTGCTGGGAGAAATATCAATAACCTCAGATATGCAGATGACACCACCCTTATGACAGAAAGTGAAGAGGAACTAAAGAGCCTCTTGATGAAAGTGAAAGAGGAGAGTGAAAAAGTTGGCTTAAAGCTCAACATTCAGAAAACTAAGATCATGGCATCTGGTCCCATCACTTCATGGGAAATAGATGGGGAGACAGTGGAAACAGTGTCAGAGTTTATTTTGGGGGGGGGTTCCAAAATCACTGCAGATGGTGATTGCAGCCATGAAATTCAAAAATGCTTGCTCCTAGCATCACCCTCAATGGTGAAAAATTGAAAGCATTTCCCCTGAAATCAGGAACAAGACAAGGGTGCCCACTCTCACCACTACTGTTCAACATAGTGTTGGAAGTTTTGGCCACAGCAATCAGAGCAGAAAAAGAAGTAAAAGGAATCCAGATAGGAAAAGAAGAAGTGAAACTCTCACTGTTTGCAGATGACATGATCCTCCACATAGAAAACCCTAAAGACTCTACCAGAAAATTACTAGAGCTAATCAATGAATATAGTAAAGTTGCAGGATATAAAATTAACACACAGAAATCCCTTGCATTCCTATATACTAACAATGAAAAAACAGAAAGAGAAATTAAGGAAACAATACCATTCACCATTGCAACTAAAAGAATAAAATACTTAGGAGTATATCTACCTGAAGAAACAAAAGACCTATACATAGAAAACTATAAAACACTGATGAAAGAAATCAAAGAGGACACAAACAGATGGAGAAACATACCGTGTTCATGGATTGGAAGAATCAATATTGTCAAAATGGCTATTCTACCCAAAGCAATCTATAGATTCAATGCAATCCCTATCAAGCTACCAACGGTATTTTTCACAGAACTAGACCAAAGAATTTCACAATTTGTATGGAAATACAAAAAACCTCGAATAGCCAAAGTAATCTTGAAAAAGAAGAATGGAACTGGAGGAATCAACCTGCCTGACTTCAGACTCTACTACAAAGCCACAGTCATCAAGACAGTGTGGTACTGGCACAAAGACAGAAATATAGACCAATGGAACAGAATAGAAAGCCCAGAGATAAATCCACGGACCTATGGACACCTTATCTTTGACAAAGGAGGCAAGGATATACAATGGAAAAAAGACAACCTCTTTAACAAGTGGTGCTGGGAAAACTGGTCAACCACTTGCAAAAGAATGAAACTAGAACACTTTCTAACACCATACACAAAAATAAACTCAAAATGGATTAAAGATCTAAATGTAAGACCAGAAACTATAAAACTCCTAGAGGAGAACATAGGCAAAACACTCTCCGACATAAATCACAGCAAGATCCTCTATGACCCACCTCCCAGAATATTGGAAATAAAAGCAAAACTAAACAAATGGGGCCTAATGAAACTTAAAAGCTTTTGCACTACAAAGGAAACTATAAGTAAGGTGAAAAGACAGCCGTCAGATTGGGAGAAAATAATAGCAAATGAAGAAACAGACAAAGGATTAATCTCAAAAATATACAAGCAACTCCTGCAGCTCAATTCCAGAAAAATAAATGACCCAATCAAAAAATGGGCCAGAGAACTAAACAGACATTTCTCCAAAGAAGACATACAGATGGCTAACAAACACATGAAAAGGTGCTCAACATCACTCGTTATTAGAGAAATGCAAATCAAAACCACAATGAGGTACCATTACACACCAGTCAGGATGGCTGCTATCCAAAAGTCTACAAGCAATAAATGCTGGAGAGGGTGTGGAGAAAAGGGAACCCTCTTACACTGTTGGTGGGAATGCAAACTAGTACAGCCACTATGGAAAACAGTGTGGAGATTCCTTAAAAAACTGGAAATAGAACTGCCATATGACCCAGCAATGCCACTTCTGGGCATACACACTGAGGAAACCAGATCTGAAAGAGACACGTGCACCCCAATGTTCATCGCAGCACTGTTTATAATAGCCAGGACGTGGAAGCAACCTAGATGCCCATCAGCAGATGAATGGATAAGGAAGCTGTGGTACATATACACCATGGAATATTACTCAGCCGTCAAAAAGAATTCATTTGAACCAGTCCTAATGAGATGGATGAAACTGGAGCCCCTTATACAGAGTGAAGTAAGCCAGAAAGATAAAGAACATTACAGCATACTAACACATATATATGGAATTTAGAAAGATGGTAACGATAACCCTATATGCAAAACAGAAAAAGAGACACAGAAATACAGAACAGACTTTTGAACTCTGTGGGAGAAGGTGAGGGTGGGATGTTTCAAAAGAACAGCATGTATACTATCTATGGTGAAACAGATCACCAGCCCAGGTGGGATGCATGAGAGAAGTGCTCGGGCCTGGTACACTGGGAAGACCCAGAGGAATCGGGTGGAGAGGGAGGTGGGAGGGGGGATCGGGATGGGGAATAAGTGTAAATCTATGGCTGATTCATATCAATGTATGACAAAACCCACTGAAATGTTGTGAAGTAATTAGCCTCCAACTAATAAAAAAAATTAAAAAAAAAAAAAAATGCTTGCTCCTTGGAAGGAAAGTTATGACCAACCTAGACGGCATATTAAAAAGCAGAGACATTACTTTGCCAACAAAGGTCCATCTAGTCATGGCTATGGTTTTTCCAGTGGGCATGTATGGATGTGAGAGTTGGACTGTGAAGAAAGCTGAGCACCAAAGAATTGATGCTTTTGAACTATGGTGTCGGAGAAGACTCTTGGGAGTCCCTTGGACTGCAAGGAGATCCAACCAGTCCATCCTAAAGGAGATCAGTCCCGGGTATTCATTGGAAGGACTGATGTTGAAGCTGAAACTCCAGTACTTTGGCCACCTGATGTGAAGAGTTGACTCATTGGAAGAGACCCAGATGCTGGGAGGGATTGGGGGCAGGAGTAGAAGCAGACGACAGAGAATGAGATGGCTGGATGCCAACACTGACTCGATGGACATGGGTTTGAGTAAACTCCAGAAGTTGGTGATGGACAGGGAGGCCTGGCGTGCTGCGATTCATGGGGTCGCAGAGTCGGACACAACTGAGCCACTGAACTGAACTGACTGACAGAAAGAACCTGCTGCCCTGTGATTGTGAGATAAACCCATCTGGGAGGAGAATGAAGTGATGATTCTCATGTTGTTCTCTATGAAAATATCTTCCTTTGCCAAACAGAATATTTTCAGCAAATCTTATCTTCATATCCAGTCATTTCTTCATTTTGGAGTTTTGGAAGATTGTATCTTTCAATAGCTTGGCCTACCTCATTTAGATAATCAGGTTTGTAAACTTAACGTTATTCATACTTCTCTTGTATCATCATTTGATGTCCATGGACTCTATAGTGATGTCCCCTACTACATTTTTTATATTAGTAAATTTTGTCTGTTTGTTTTTCTTAGCCAGGTCAGAGGTTTATCAGGTTTATTGATATTTCCAAAGAGCCAGCTCTTGGTTTCATTGTGTTTTTATATTCATGTCCTGTTTCTAATGTCATTGATTTCTGCTCTATTTCTTATTAATTCTTTTCTTCTGCTGGTCTTGAGTTTTTCTCCCCCCATGCTAGTTTTCTAGGGTGGAAACTTAGATTATTCATTTTAAATTTCTCTTCCTTTCTAATGTGCATGCATGCTGATTCGTTTCAGTGTTGTCTGACTCTGTGTGACCTTATGGACTGTAGCCCACCAGGATCCTCTGTACATGGATTATCCAGGCAAGAATATTGGAGTGAGTTGCCAAGCCCTCCTCCAGGGGATCTTTCAGATGTGGGGGTGGAACCCGTGTGTCTTAGTCTCCAAAACTGGCAGGCAGTTTCTTAACCTGCATCACCTGGGAAGCCTCATCTTGTCTAATATACACACTCAATTATATAAATTTCCTTCTAAGGACTGATTTTGTTCAGTTCAGTCATTCAATCATGTCCAGCACTTTGAGAACCCATAGACTGCAGCACGGCAGCTTTCCAGTCTATCACCAATAGCTCCACTATCCTGGAGCTTGATCAAAATCATGTCCATAGAGTCAGTGATGCCATTCAGCCATCTCATCCTCTGTCATCCACTTTTCCTCCTGCCTTCAATTTTTCCCAGCATCAGGATCTTTTCAAAATGAGTTATTCACATCAAGTGGCCAAAGCATTGGAGTTTTAGCCTCAGCATGTCCTCCCAATGAATATTCAGGACTGATTTCCTTTAGAATTGACTGGTTGGATCTCCTTGCAGTCCAAAGGACTCTCAAGAGTCTTCTTCAACAACACAGTTCAAAAGAATCAATTCTTTGGAGCTCAGCTTTCTTCAGAGTCCAACTCTCACATCCATACATGACTACGGGAAAAACCATAGCTTTGACTAGACAGACCTTTGTTGGCAAACTAATGTCTCTGTTTTTTTTTTTTTTTTTTTTTTTTTGTCTCTGTTTTTTAATATGCTGTCTAGGTTGGTCATAGTTTTTCTTTCAAGGAGCAAGCATCTTTAATTTCACGGTTGCAGTTACCATCTGCAGTGATATTGGAACCCCCAAAAATGTCTGTCACTGTTTCCATTGTTTCCCCATCTATTTCCCATGAAATGATGGGACAAGATGCCATGATCTTGTCCGTGATCTTTTTTGAACGTTGAGTTTTAAGCCAGCTTTTTCACTCTCCTCTTTCACTTTCATCAAGAGGCTCTTTAGTTCTTCTTCGCTTTCTGCCATAAGAGTATGGTCACCTGCATATCTGAGGTTATTGATATTTCTCCCAGCAATGTTGATTCCAGCTTGTGCTTCATCCATCCTGGCAATTCACATGATATAATATGCCTATAAATTAAACAAGCAGGATGACAATATTCAGCCTAGGTGTACTCCTTTCCCAACTTGGAACCAGTCTGTTGTTCCACATCCAGTTCTAACTGTTGCTTCCTGACTTGCATACAGATTTCTCAGGAGGCAGGTAAGGTGGTCAGGTTCTCTCATCTCTTGAAGAATATTCCACAGTTTGTGGTGATCCATACAGTCAAAGGCTTTGGCATAGTCAATAAAGCAGAAATAGATATTTTTCTGGAACTTTCTTGACTTTTTGATGATCCAATGAATGTTGACAATTCGATCTCTAGTTCCTCTCACTTTTCCAAATCCAGTTTGAACATCTGGAAGTTCATGGTTCATGTACTGCTGAAGCCTGGCTTGGAGAATTTTGAGCATTACTTTGCTAGTGTGTGAACTGAGTACAATTGTGCGGTAGTTTGAGCATTCTTTGAGATTGCCTTTCTTAGGCGTTGGAATGAAAACTGACCTCTTCCAATCTTGTGGCCACTGCTGAGTTTTCCAAATTTGCTGACATATTGAGTGCAGTACTTTCACAGTATCATCTTTTAGGATTTGAAATAGCTCAACTGGAATTCCATCAGCTCCACTAGCTTTGTTCATAGTGATGCTTCCGAAGGCCCCCTTGACTTCACATTCCACGATGTCTGGCTCTAGGTGAGTGATCACACCATCGTGAATATCTGGGTCAGTAAAATCTTTTTTGTATAGTTCTGTGTATTCTTGCCACCTCTTCTTAATATCTTCTGCTTCTCTTAGGTACATACCATTTCTCTCCTTTATTGTGTCCATCCTTGCCTGAAATGTTCCCTTAGTATCTCTAATTTTTTGAAGAGATCTCTAGTCTTTCCCATTCTATTGTTTTCCTCTATTTCTTTGCCTTGTTCACTGAGGAAGGCTTTCTTGTCTCTCTTTGCCATTCTTTGGAACTCTGCATTCAGATGCTTATATCTTTCCTTTTCTCCTTTCCCTTTCCCTTTTCTTCTTTTCTCAGCTATTTTTAAGGCCTCCTCAGATGACCATCTTGCCTTTTTGCATTTCTTTTTCCTGGGGATTGTCTTGATCACTGCCTCCTGTATAATGTTATAGACCTTCATCCATAGTTCTTCAGGGACTCTGTCTATCAGATCTAATCCCTTGAATCTACTTGTCACTTCCACTGTATAATCATAAGGGAATTGATTTAGGTCATACCTGAATTGTTTAGTGGTTTTCCCTACTTTCTTCTATTTACGTCTGAATTTTGCAATAAGGAGTTCATGATCTGAGCCACAGTCAGCTCCTGGTCTTGTTTTTGCTGACTGTATAGAGCTGTCATACATCCATCTTTGGCCGCAAAGAAGATCATCAATCTGATTTTGGTATTGACCATCTGGTGATGTCCATGTGTAGTCTTCTCTTGTGTTATTGGAAGAAGGTGTTTGCTATGACCAATGTGTTCTCTTGGAAAAACTCTGCTAACCTTTGCGTTGCTTCATTTTGTACCCCAACGCCAACTTTTCCTGTTACTCCAGGTATCTCTTGATTTCCTACCTTGGTATTCCAGTCCCCTATGATGAAAAGGACATCTTTTTTTGATGTTAGCTCGAGAAGATCTTGTAGGTCTTCATAGAACTGCTCAGCTTCAGCTTCCACAGAATTACTTATTGGAGCATAGACTTGGACTACTATGATATTGAATGATTTGCCTTGGAAAGAAATAAAGATCATCCATCCTGATTCATTCTGATAATTCTGATTATTCAGAATCAGAGATGGTTCTGATTTTGTTGCATCTCACTAGTTTTGATAAGGTCTCTTTTATTTTCATTTAGTTCAAATATTTTAAATTTCTCTTGAGACTTTTCTTTGATCCATGTGTTATTTAGAGAAAAGGGAACCCTCCTATACAGTTGATATGAATGTATATTGTTACAACCACTATGGAGAACAGTATGGAGGCTCCTTAAAAAAACTAAAAGTGGAACTACTATAATATCCAGCAATCCCATTCCTGGGTATATATCTTGATAAAATCATAATTTGAAAAATACATGTGCCCTAATGTTCATAGCAGCACTATTTACAATAGTCAGGACATGAAATCAACTTAAATGTCCATTCACAGAGGATGGATAAAGAAGATGTGGTGCTATATATACAATGAAATATTACTCAGCCATAAAAAGAAATGAAATAATGTAATTTGCAGCAACATGGATGAACCTAGAGATTATCATACTAAGTGAAGAAAGTCAGATGGAGGAAGGCAAATATCATATTACATCACTCATATGTAGAATGCAATTAAAAAAAAAAAGAAAGAAAGAAACAAATTGGGACTTCCCTGGTGGTATGGAAGTTAAGAATCCACCTTCCAATGCAAGATATACAGGTTTGATTCCTGGTCATGGAACTAAGATCCCATACGCCACTGGGAAACTAAACCTGTATGCCAAAACTAGAGAAGTCTGCATGATGCAAGAAAAAGCCTGCATGCCACACCGAAGGGCCAGCATAGCGCCCCCCCCCCCCCCCAAAAAAAAAAGAGAGAGAGAGAAAGAAACAAATGAACTTATTTGCAGAACAGAATCAAACTTACAGACATTGAAAACAAACTTATGGTTACCCAAGGGGAAACATGGGGAGGAGGGGATAAATCAGTAGCTGGAATGAACACACATGCCATGATATATTATATAAGATAGACAATCAACAAGGACAAGGAATTCTACTCAGTATTCTGGGATTATCTATTTAAGAAAAGAGTCTTAAAGAGAATGAATATCTGCTACATATAACTGAATCAATTTTCTGTACACCTGAAACCAGCACAACATTGTAAATCAACTATATCCAATAAAATTTTTAAAAAAGGAGTATGCTATTTAATTTCCACATAGTTGGGATTTTCTAGTTATCTTTTAAAATAACATCTAGTTTAATTACATTGTAGACTGAGAGCACACACTGGATGATTCTATTCTTTGAAATTAGTTTTTTTTTCCTAAAAAATTAAATTCTTCTTTCAAAACTATAAAGCTTCAGTTACGCAAAATAAATGTTTTACAGATGTGCTTCACAATAGTGTAGTGTAGTTAGTACTGTATTGTATACTTAAAATTCTGTTGCAGATAGACCTCAAGTTAAGTTTCTTTCCTCAGCCAAAAAAAAAAAAAAAAAAAAAGGAAGAAGAAGAAAGGAAGTAAAGAAATCCACTGGGGGAAAAATGTTTATGAGTGTTCAGAAATTGAGAAGCGAGAATTATTTGGGGAGAGTAGTCAGTGTACTTCACATGCCACACCCCTCCTGCCCACATCCTTCCGTGATTGAAAGCAGAAGAACTTCTTTTTTGCCTTAAGCCAGGTGAGAATTCTGACACATATAGGCAGTGTTCTTAGAGATTTGGAAGATTCAGACACTGGTGATTTCAGTGTGAAAGGATGCGCAATTAGAATTACATATAACCACAGAGTAAAAGTGGATGTGATGAGAGTAACCTGCCCTCCCACCAACAGTAAGACTGAATCTTTTTCTTGGGCTAGGTGTGGATCCTATGGAAAGGAACCAGCCATTTAGAATCCAGAAATGAAATTCACTTTAAGTTTCTTCTTGCCATGGAAAGTCAACCTTAATGAGAAGATCCTGGGAGTCTAGGGTAGGAAGCAGAAAATGGCATATAGAGAGTTGTGTGGATGCAATACCATGATTCCCAAGTAGGACTGCCAAAGGAAACACCATCCACATAAGGTAACTGCAGAAAAAGCTCCTCAGAAGCAGAACTTCCGAAAAGTCCCCAGAAGCAATCCAAGAGAAAAAAAAAAAAAAAGAGCATTTAGAGTATAAATGTAGAATCAAAAAGAAGCATTTGAAAAAAGGGGTGAAAATGGATCATTTGTAGATGTGGGTGTACCTAGAGACTGTCCTCCAGAGCGAAGTAAGTCAGAACTAGGAAAACAGAAGTTTTATGTGAATACATATCTGTGTAATCTAGAAACAAATGATATAGATGATCTTATTTGCAAAACAGAAATGGAGATACAGACATAGAGAACAAATGAAAGGACACCAAGAAGGGAAACGGGGAGAAGTGGAATGAGCTGGGAGACTGGAATTGACACATACTCACTACTATGTATAAAATAGAAAACAAACGAGAACGTCCTGCATAGCTCAGGGAACTCTGCTCGGTGCTCTGTGGTGACCTAAATGGGAAGAAAATCCAAAAGGGAGGGGATGTATGTATACGTAGAGCTGATTCACTTTGCTGCACAGCAGAAACTAACACAACATTTAAAGCAACTATGCTCCAATAAAAATTAATTAAAAAATAAAACACTGGTTAAAAATAAGAGCATTTAAAGTGTCTGGTCCTGCAACACTTTCCCACATATTTATTTCTGCTCCCCTCATTTTCACTCATTCCTGTGGTCCCAGGTTAAGAGATGCTAGAGAGAGAAGGGTATCAGGAGGAGCCCATTAAACTTGCTGGTTTCTTTGTTGGCTCCAAATCTGGAGCAGGCTCAACATAGGGTTCCATGAACCAGATGTGGAACAACAGATTGGTTCAAAATTGGAAAAGGAGTATGTCAAGCTTATATACTTTCACCCTGTTTATTTAACATATATGCAGTGTACATCATGCAAAATGCCAGGCTGGATGAATCACAAGCTGGAATCAAGATTGCTGGGAGAAATATCAACAACCTCAGATATGCGAATGATACCACCCTAATGGCAGAAAGTGAAGAGAAACTGAAGACCCTTTTGATGAAAGTGAAAGAGGAGAGTGAAAAAGCTGGCTTAAAACTCAACATTCAAAACACAAAGATCATGACATCTGGTCCCATCACTTAATGGAAATAGATGGGGGGAAAAATGGAAACAGTGACAGACTTTACTTTCCTGGGCTCCAAAATCACTGTAGAAAGTGACAGCAGTCATGAAATTAAAAGATGCTTGCTCCTTGGAAGAAAAGCTATGACAAAACTAGACAGCATATTAAAGATCAGAGACATAACTTTGCTGACAAAGGTCTGTCTAGTCAAAGCTACGGTTTTTCCAGTAGTCATGTATGGATGTGAGAGTTGGACCATAAAGAAGGCTGAGTGCCAAAGAATTGATGCTTTCGAACTGTGGTGCTGGAGAAGACTCTTGAGAGTCTCTTGGACAGAAGGATATCAAATCAGTCAATCATAAAGGAAATCAGTCCTGAATATTCATTGGAAGGACTGATGCTGAAGCTGAAGCTCCAATACTTTGTCCACCTGATGTGAAGAACTGACTCATTGGAAAAGACTGTGATGTTGGGAAAGACTGAGGACAGGAGGAGAAGGGGATGACAGAGGATGAGATGGTTGGCTGGCATCACTGACTTAATGGACATGAGTTTGAGCAAGTTCCAGGAGATAGTGAAGGACAGGGAGGCCTGGCATGCTGCAGTCCATGGGACCACAAAAAGTCAGACATGACTTAGTGACTGAACAACAATATTATTGAGTATTTAGATAGCTTCCAACCTTGTCGGTATTTTTTATTTTGGTTTTTTGGAATTTTTTTTTTTTTTTTTTTTTGGCTGTGCCAGGTCTTAGTTGTAGCATGCAGTATCTTCATTGTGTCATGCAGGGTATTTTGTTGTGGCCCAAACTCTAGTTGTGTTGTGTGAGCTTAGTTGATCCAAAGCACATGGGATCTTAGTTCTCCAACTAGGAATCAACCTATGTTCCCTGCATTGCAAGGTGGATTCTTAACCAGTGGATCACCAGGGAAGTCCCCATCCTTGATGTTTTAGACAAAACAAAACTGTTTTAGATAGTTTTTTAGGTTCCCATTTTATAGGTTCCAGGATGGCTGAAGAAAGAAGTTGACTGGCATCCAAAGGGTAGATCACTTTGTCTGCCTAATTACTGATAAACATACCACAAAATTGAAGATTCATGGTGGAAAAAATGTATAATAGAGAAGCAGTAACAAAAATATCACTGCAGTAACTGTGAAAATATTGAATGCAATAACTATTAAGCTACTACAAAATTGAAAGGGTGCTTCCCTAGTGGCTCAGATGGTAAAGAATCTGCCTGCAATGCAGGAGACCTGGGTTCAATCCCGGGGTTGGGAAGAGCCCCTGGAGGAGAAAATATTAAATAGCAAGCCACTCCAGGATTCTAGGCTGGAGAATCCCCATGGACTGAGGAGCCTGGCAGGCTACAGCCCATGGGGTCACAAAGAGTCAGAGGTGACTGAGAGACTAAGCACACAGACTTGAAAAAGATGATCATAGCAAATGTTATACCACTGGTTCCCCCTCCAGCTCTCTTCTCAACCTTCTGTATCTTAATCTTCATCTGAGGAGACTCATCTTAGGGACAGTGTCCTGTGCCTTCTACTTGCCTTTGTGCAATTGGTGCCCAGCAGAAAAATAGAGAAATGTGTTAGGAGTCATGGCTAGTGGACACTGGGTCCTTCTGTGAGGCCAGGACTGGCTGTGCTCCTTTCAGGATGTCTGGGGTAGTCAGCTCTCTCTCCACAGTTTTTGGTCTCACCACTGAAGTCTCTCGGCTAAAACCTTTGGGTTTCCACTCTAGATTTGCTATGATTGTCAGAGATTTGGAATTTAGTTGTCCACATTTTAAACTCCTCTATCTCAACTTATTAAATTAGTGTTTCTGGAACTGTAGGACTCTTTTTAGTTTGGGCTTGAGGAATGTTTTAGAGTGATAGAAAAGTTCCAAAATTGGATTTGGTGATGGTTACACACATCAAGGAGATCAGTCCTGGGTGTTCATTGGAAGGACTGATGCTGAAGCTGAAACTCCAGTACTTTGGCCACCTCATGCGAAGAGTTGACTCACTGGAAAAGACCCTGATGCTGGGAGGGATTGGGGGCAGGAGGAAAAGGGGACAACAGAGGATGAGATGGCTGGATGGTATCACCGACTCGATGGGCATGAGTTTGAGTAAACTCCGAGAGTTGGTGATGGACAGGGAGGCCTGGAGTGCTGTGATTCATGGGGTCTCAAAGAGTCAGACAGGACTGAGTGACTGAACTGAACTGAACACACATCTATGGGCTTCCCTGGTGGCTCAGATGGTAAAGAATCCACCTGTAATGCCTGAGACCTGGGTTGCACCCCTGGGTTGGGAAGATTCCCTGGAGGAGGACATGGCAACCCACTCCAGTATTTTTGCCTGCAGAATCCCCATGGACAGAAGAGCCTGGTGGGCTATATTCCATGGTGTCACAAAGAGTCAGAAACACACATCTATGCTGCTGCTGCTGCTAAGTCACTTCAAGCGTGTCTGACTCTGTGTGACCCCATAGACGTCAGCCCACCAGGCTCCCCTATCCCTGGGATTCTCCAGGCAAGAACACTGGAGTGGGTTGCCATTTCCTCCTCCAAAGCAAGAAAGTGAAAAGTGAAAGTGAAGTCACTCAGTCGTGTCCGACTCTTAGCAACCCCATGGATGGAAGCCCATCAGGCTCCTCCATCCATGGGATTTTCCAGGCAAGAGTACTGGAGTGGGGTGCCATTGCCTTCTCCACACACATCTATATATTTGTTTAAAATCATCCAGTCATGTACCAACAATGGATGGATTTCATTGTATGTAGATTAGACCTCGCTAAAGCTAAGCGGAAAAATAAATCTCAAATATCTGTACTATCTCACGAATACTGGGCAACCTCTTCGAATACCAGAAAAGGTCATTGGACAATATGATTTGTTTCCTAAATTCTTCTTGAAAATTGTTTCTACATTAGATGAGTCTTCAGAATGCCAAAAAAGATTGTCAGTGATTTTTTCTTTAAGTTATACTATTAAATTATTGGTACAATTTATAATCAGTGTTGTTTTAGAATCAGGAAAGAATTTAACTGTTGAGTAATTACAAGCTACTATAATAAATCAAACATCCATCTATTTGGGAATATAATTGAAAATTCACCTATTTAAGCTAATGCAAAAGACCAACTAGCTATTATTAACTCAGCTCTAAGAAGGGTAAAAGTTTCGTTTCCCTGACTTTACAAATTTAACAGGAGGAAGTTTTAAAAGAAAAAAATAAACAAACATTAAGTTCAATGTGTGGTGGACAGTTGAGAAATTATGTGTTATCTTTGCTCGGAAATTAAAAATAACATTTCCTTTGAGGTTTTCACCAGTGGATGAAACTGTGAACCTGTTGTATATACCTTGAGTGGACCATTTCAGGACAATCTCTGATTAGCAGTGGGTTTATTATTCTTCTCTTATTGCATATTAAAAAAAAGCAAAACATACACTTTTACATACGCATTCACTCACAAATGAAGATGCAAGATGAAGAAACATACATGACCTTGAATATACAGTTGAAGAAAAGGAGTTCTATCCAAACATTTCAATTTAAATGTCAAGGTATGGAATTCAGGTTTTTTTTTTTAATTGTTGTGGATTAATATGGGTGAGGATTTACTATGAGTTAATATTCATATCCCCCTTCTTGGATCACTGCCTTGTCATGGTGAAGGGGTTTGAGAAACTTCGTAAATCTATGAGCCATGCCATAGACATGAACTTGAGCAAATTCTGGGAGGTGGTGTGAGACAGGCAAGCCTGGCATGCTGCATTCCATGAGGTTGAGAAGGGTTGGATATACCTTGGAGATGAAACAATAATATTCATTTAATATTAATGTGGATAATAGTTTCCATTATTCTGTGTTGTTTTTTTTTTCTGTTCTTGGACTATTTCATTTTTGTGATATTTCCCATTCTCTGTCTTTGCATCTATCTTTTCTCTCTTTCTCTTTATCATTATGGGACTAACAGCTGTTTACTTTGAAGTAATATTCTCCTTCATATTATTAAGGATATACCCAGGAAATATACACATATAGTTAAAATTAATAATTAAAAAGTGAATCTTTGGTGCCGGTCATTCACCTTCTTACCATTTATAAAATAATGGCATTTTAAATTATCAACTTTTTATTCAACTTGTCAAAAATTTTAAAATATGTTTTTCACCAAGTGAAAAAACTTGTTTGGACAATAGAGATATTAACATGAAAGACTACAAAATGTAGGGGCTCTTCCGTGAAAACTTTTCTCACATTCAGTTTGTAGATGGCATCTGTAAACCAAAATGTGTCTTTGCACAGAAAATGAGGTCAGGAAAGTGTAAAATAATAAATTTGCAACTCCTAGTAATTTAAGTGGCACATGCTAATAACCATTATTTATTAATATGTTTTGCTGGTATTTAGTAAACCTTGCTAACATTTTGTAAAGTTGGGAATTAGACATATGACATTTCAATCTAATCAACAATTTTATATTTCTATCTTTTTCAGTGTTTACTTAACTATCTCACTTGTTTGTTCTTCCAAATAATTTTATAATACATTTTGCAGACACTTTTATTATAAACAACAAAATAAAAAACAAATAGATGTAGTTTTATGGTATATTAAATGCTTCCTAATTTATCAATCTACTTAAGGAACATTTATCTCTGACATTTAGCCTTCAAAGCACTCATGGCTGAATTTCCACCTTTCAAGTCTGTATTCACGATATACTGATTTTTTGTTTGTTTGCTTTTTATTTTGGTGATGTGTCTCTGTTAAGTATGATATTAGCTTCATTAGGCAAAGAACTGTTCTCTTGAAAAAGTGCCCATCAATTTCAGCTTTAATTTTTAGCATAAAGTGGTGAATATTATCATTTGTGTTTTTTTTTTACTTCTGTGAGATGATGATATATTTTCCCCAAGCTCTATGAATGTGAGATGAATGGATTTCTTACTAATGAACTGCTCTTGTATTCCTAGAATAAATTCAACATGATCATGGTATGTTTGGCTACTACTAATATGTTTAAGATTTTTGTGTGAACACTCTTAAAGGTCATTGGTTTTTGCTTGTTTAAAATACAATTATTTTTGATGGTAAAGTGCTTGTGTTCTAACCTTCTAAGTTAAATTATACCACTTCTCAGGGTAATGAAAATGTTATTTTCTTCATAATGCTGAATTTAACATGCCTCAAATTCATATTTTGAAAGTTATCCCATGATACTTATGAGAAATAATTAAGTCTGAGTTGAATTTGAATAGGCTTCCACACTCTTTATCCTAACATTTTCTGATAATCATCTGTTTGATTTTTAATATAATGGCATTTTATTACATGTGTTGAAATGTATTGACTATCATTAGTACTATATCAAAATATCCAAAAGCAACCTATGAAATGTAAAATATTCCTTAATTGAACTCTGATAAAACTTATTTTACTATCTTTGTTAATATTACTATAAGAGAAAAGGTGTGCACTAGTTCCCTGAAATACGGTTCTGTGTGGTTTATTACACTCTTTCTTGATCAGGATTGGCAACTTCAAAGATAGCTTTTCTCTTCTCACTGTTCTGATCATCCAGAGTAGTATCATTGCTAAATAAGATAAATATGTATTTTTCTGTTTCCTTAGGTTTTATGTTTCTATTGCCTAATATTCTATGATATTCAAAATCCATATTGTGTACAATCCTGTTATTACAATTGCCATCACTTCACAAGAATGTACTTTCTAAACTAATTTGTGTGATTAATTTGTCAGACTGTTCTGTGATGTCACACCGATATAAAATCTTGTTGGGGATATCTGGAGGACTAAATGGTATTCTGGTTTTGACGTTGATCACCTTGAGTCTGTTAGGTAAGTTAAAAGATCTTAATTAAATAAAAATATGAAAAATGTTTACTTGTTTCTTATTACTCTTTTCATATTCATTCATTCTTCTTTATACTAACAAAGATTTAATGAGATTAAATTTAAAGATTTAATGATTTAACTATGTACAAGGCAATATATTATACCCTGCAGTAACATATTGATTAAGCATTGGAATCAGATACATATCTGGTCCTAAAGTGGCATGCAGTTTACTAGGAGAAAAGTGTATGTAAGTGTGTGTGTGTATGTAATGTATTTGAAATCATACTTCAAGATTTCTTAGATATCTGTGAATAGATTGAATTACATTATTTTTCTTCAAAAATTATACATTATTATTTAAGGTTGAATTCAGTTTACTCTTGATTTTGTCCAAATATTTGCTGAGCAGTCTTTAGACTCCAAACATTGCTACAAATCCTTCAAAAAAAGAAAAGGAATAGTCACGGTGAGAAATCTCATATTTTAGTGGAACAGATTTTTAAAAAATTAGGGTAGACTGGGCTAAATACAACATATAGAGTGAAGTAAGTCAGAAAGAGAAAAACAAATATTATATATTAATGTATATATATATGTGAAATCTAGAAAAATGGTACTAATGAACCTATTTGCAGAGCAGGGATAGAGATGCAGACGTAGAGAATGGACTTGTGGACACAGAGTGGGAAGAGAGGGTGTGACGAATTGAGAGAGTAGCATTGGCATATGTACATGACCAAGTGTGAAATAGACAGCTAGTGGGAAGCTGCCGTATAGCACAGGGAGCTCAGCTCAGTGCTCTGTGATGACCTAGAGGGGTGGGATGGTGGTGGAGAGGTTCAAGAGAGAGAGAATATATGTATATACATAGCTAATTCACTATGCTGTACAACAGAAGCTAACACAACATTTGTAAAGCAACCATACTCCAATAATAAACTAAAAAAGGAATGAAAATGCACCTGCTGGTACACTTGAAAAAGAAAGCAAGCTTGGAAAGAGAATGTATAACCCCTAGAACTAGAACATTGCTTTATTTACTATTGTATGGCAAGTTCTTAGGACAATGCCTGGCACAGAATAGATCCTAAGCAAATACATGTTGTATGCATGAATTCATTGTGTAATAATTTAATTCACTTTTCATTAAACACAAACATGGTTTAAAAGAAAATTTATCATTATCCCTTCAGTTGTTTCTTGTTCCAACCATCTGAATTGTTCTGAAGAATTTGTCTCTGAGACATTGCCTAGAGAAGATGTTTTCCCAACCTTAGAATAATCCTCTTTTCAAGTTTCTCAGGAAGTGCTGCCAAAATGTCTAAAAGAATATAATTCAAACATCACTCAGCATGATGATACTGGATACTTGGAAGTCAACAGTGACACAAGAGGCAATATACATGAGAAAGATGCAGGCCACTGTGTTTCAAGAGCTACAGGTCATAAAGGTATCTCTCAAGACTTTGGCCTCTATCACTTTTAATCTTTTGGACTTTCTAAGTTTGAAAAAAAATCCCATTGAACAGGCATGCAGTAGACTAAATTAACTAAGATGATATAAATCTACTTTTTACTCAAAACTTGACTTACATAATTTTAATTTTTTTTTGTTGTGGGAGGAGAGCTGTAAAACAACATAAAAAGGCCCTTCCCTCTAGGAATTTGAAATCATATTGAGACATATAAACATGGGAAATTAATTGTGATCATAAGGAATGATGTAAATAACTATTTTTTTTGTCTCATTTATCTTTTTTTCAAATACAAAATGGATGAAAGTAATTATATCTAAGAGGCTATCTGTTATGATTTTAAAGTTATAATTTCCAACCATCCAGAATTTTGGGAAACTATTCTTCCTATTTTCAAGTTTTCTTTTAGTTTAAATTTTTAACACTTATTCTTTGAACCTTTGACTTTTATTTGATAGTTTGATATGTGAAAAGTTACTGTTGACTTATTTTATAATTACTTGTCAAAAAATTTTTCTGAAATCCACTAGTTTACAGTTTCCTTATCCCATGTAAAAATGTCATATGTATTATATTTACTTATTAACACTCTTTTCTTTCAGATTACCTGTCTGTTTACATGTACAAGTCCTCATCCAATTGAAATATCATAATTTTACCACTTTTTTATACTCTGGCTATCTAATTTCTCATTAAGTAATGAAACTTTTTCAAAAGTAAGAAAGCTTTGATGGGTAAACAGAAGATCAAATAGACACCATTAAGCATTCATTAAAGTCAGTCTAAATCCTGTATAATTGAACTATAAGAAATTAATTTTCTGTAAATTTTCTTACTGAGGTAATGTTAACAAACTTAATTATTTAAAATTAAACATCAATGGTGTTATGACGTTCAAATGTGCAACTACCATATCTGTCTACTTCCAAAACATTTTCATCACCCAAAAGAGAAATCCTACACTCCTCTTTTCATTTTGGGGTGAGAAAAGTATTTTGGAGTTAGATAGGTGTGCATCATGTTTGCACACCCTTTGACTGTTCTAAAACCCATGGCTTTTGTACTTTAAAATGGCTAGCATGGTGAATTTTATGTTACATAAATTTTATCTCAGAAAATAAAGAGATTGTAAAGGCCACAAGTTTGAATAGTTATGTTGATCTGTGCTTATATTTTTATATTATACTACATTTTTCTTCATTGTTATTCTGAAAGTCTCAGTTTTGATTTGAGAATACCTTAATTTAAATTTAAGAAACTCAAAGGACCTGCAATTATAAAGAGAGTAAAAAATTGTTATTCATCTCAATATTACTTGATATCAAAAAGGAGATACTAAAGAACAATTTACACACATAAAACAATGAGAAAGATTTCTAAAATGTTACGTGGGCAAATGCTAAGCAAATGGTATAGATAATAGTTAATCTCTCATAGCATTAATGCTATATATATCTTGACTGGTACATGCTATTTTAGTAATCATATTAGATTATGACATGAAAAAAAAATCCCTTTATATCTGTCTAGGTTTTGCTTCAGACTTCCCACGTGGCAATAGTGGTAAAAATCTACCGACAATGCAGGAGACATAAGAGATCCAGGTTCTATCCCTGGGTGGGGAAGATCTCCTGGAGGAGGGCATGGCCACCCACTCCAGTATTCTTGCCTGGAGAATCCCATGGACAGAGGAACCTGGTGGGTTACAGTCCATAGGGTGGCAAAGAGTCAGACACAACTGAAGTGACTTAGCACACACACACAGGTTTTGCTTCATCTTACTAAGTTAATTTTCTTGGGACATCCCCTGATGGTTCCATGGTTAGGAATCTAAGTTCCAATGCAGGTGACCTGGTTTAGATTCTTTGTCGAGGAACTAGGATTCCTGATGCCCCAGGGCAACTAGCCTAGCATGCTGTAACTACTGAGCTTGCACGCTACAACTAAAGAGAAGCTTGCATACTGCAATGAAGAGCTCACACAGACAAAAATATAAAAGAAATATTTTAAAATAGTTTTCTTAATTTTCATGGACTCTCATTTGTATTTGGGATAACTTGTCTGAGTCTGAACACTTTGTTATGATTTTATCATAGCTCTACTCTTTTTCATACAATATGCAAGTATTTCACTGTCAATTTGTAGGAATGTGCTCATCAGAATGGCTGAAATATCAAGAAAAGTGCTATTGGTTCTCTAATGAGATGAAAAGTTGGAGTGACAGTTATAGATATTGTTTGGGGAAAAAATCTCACCTACTAATTATTCAGAACCAACTTGAACTGGTAAGTGGTTTAGTATCAGGCTTATGATACTTGCTGCTTTGCAGTTTAAAAGACTTATCTCAAATTTCTTCCCACCTTTTCATTAAATTATCTTTTATCTTGGCTACTGAACTTTTGGTGCCCTTTTAAATTCTGAGCTGGAATTCAGTGCTTCACTTGACTTGGGGTAATTATGGTCTGAATATTGATGTTTAATTTACAAGTAGTGGTAGTTCAGCTGATAAAGAATCTGCCTGAAATGCAGGAGACCTTGGTTCGATTACTGGGTTGGGAAGATTCCCTGGAGAAGGGACAGGTACCCACTCCAGTATCCTTGCCTGGAAAATTCCATGGGCAGAGGAGCCTGGTGGGCTATGTGGGGTCACAAAGAGTCAAACACGACTGAGCCACTTTCACTTTCACTTCACAGCGTATGTCCTGGTACATGATATATAGTGAAAGCGGCTCAGTCTTGTCTGATTCTTTGCAACTCCATGGACTATACAGTCCATGAAATTTTCTAGGCCAAAATACTGAAGTGGGTAGCCGGTTCCCTTCTCCAGGGGATCTTCCCAACCTAGGGATCGAACCCAGGTCTCCTACATTGCAGGAGGATTCTTTACCAGCTGAGCCACCAGGGAAGTCCATATTATATATAATGTATGTGTAAATAAGATGATTGACTAGGATAAGAGTCCTCATGTAAAGTGTGAGTTGTCCGGTAGAATTCTAAAATCTTTCTTAGTATGTCTAAATCATTAAGCTATCCTGTTCATTTAATTACTCATCTCCTACTTTTTAGGCTTTTATACAGAAAACTCTAAAACAATCAAACTACGTGTGGATTGGGCTTAACTTTACTTCCCTGAAAAGAACATGGACCTGGGTGGATGATTCTCCTTTGGATTCAAAGAGGTGAGTCTTTCCCAAAAGACGATATGATCTATTTTCTATCAGAGAATTTATCTCTTTAAAGCATCTATAAACATATCAAAATGAACTCAAATAGTTTTTGTACTAAAGAATTTGAAAGGATGAAAATTAATGTTGGCTGGAGTAATGACAAATTTTGGCTGGTTTTTAAAGCAAAAGGACTTGAAAACAATAATGATTGTTCACTTACTGATTTTAAAAACTACTCACACTTTATATGGAAAGGTACACTGAAAACAATGTAGCCTTCTGCTTTCAAAGTTCTCAATACTTTTTTAATTTTTATTTTTAAAACTAATTTTATTGGACTATAGTTACTTTACAACAGTGTGTTAGTGTCTATTATACACCTAAGTGAATCAGGTATACATCCTTATTTTTGGAGTTCCTTCCTGCCAGGGTCCAGCCCCAGCAGGATCCAGGGGAACCCTCAGGATGAACAGTGTCAGTGAATGAAAGAGAGACAGTGAGACAAAGCTCGGGGGCTGAGTCTGAAGTTTATTTTTGCACGGCCCCTTTATGCCCTTAACAACATCTTTTTGGGGGAAGTGCACATTGCTTACACACAGGTCATCTCAAAACATTACAACAACTTGACCTTCAACAGAAACAGGATGTCACCCACATACTTTTCATCACAAGAGTCTTTCTTATCATTTGGCCTTCAGGCCTGCTAACATTTTATGGCTTGCACCTGGTGTGACTCAAGCAACTTCAGTAGCCAACCCTATTTTTCTTGTGATTAATCTATTTCCTTTCTAATAGGCATCATCTCTATGGGAACTAGATAGGATTACATTTTTTTACAGAACAGAAATGTGAAGGACTGCAAAAACAGCAGATATAGCACAAAACAGGCTCTTAGTCTAAAAGTTAACTACCTGCAAGAAGTCGTCAGCTAATCTCTATCTAAACTATTTTCTATTAGGCACATTTGTGGCTATCATATTTGTGGAGCTTTTCTCACCCCGCGGAGAGGCCTATGCTTAATAGTTTCCTTTGTTAGCGTACTGTGCTTAGGATGTTTAGAACAATCATGAGCATTTTTTGCAATGGGAGCACACATTTATCAAACAAGCCAGAATGCCAGCAAAAGGGTTTGAATTGAAGCATTTCTTTCATCCCTGGCCCCTTCATAGTGTACCAGCATCCAGGAGATTTATTAATTAGCATTTTAAGTTGGTCTTTATTCAATGAAAGAGGAGCAGGAGAACTCTCAGCAGGAAACACAAGAATCCGCAGCAGGGCAAATAAGAACAACAGCAGAAGGGGGGGAGGATACAGGGTGGGGTAGAGGCTGAGGCCAACCTGGAGGACCCCTTATCCTAGACGGCCTTGCCTGTCAGGTTTTTTCCTCATGACCTCGTCATGGATGGGATCCCAGATGGCCTTGCCTGTCCAGTATTTTCTTCATGACCTCGTCACGGGCGGGACCCCCCATAATGGCTCCCGGCACCTTCCCATTTAAGTCACCTCAGAACCCTGAGTAGTTCCTGGAGCTACACAGTAGGTTCTCATTAGCTACCTATTTTATACATTTTATACATAGTATCAATAGTATATGTATATCAGTCCCAGTCTCCCAGTCTCATCCTCTCCCTTTTCCCCCTTGGTGCCTTCCCTGGTATCAATGCATCTTTTAGTCATTTTTAGTAATTAAAAAAAAAAACTCTACATGATTTTTTTTGTATTGTAAGATCATCACAATGCTAAAAAAATGAATAAGAAATACAAGACAGAACAAAATAATTCTAAATGCTCTCAGCAGCTGCAGGAGATTATTGAGATTTCAAAAATTTTATGAATGCTTTTCTGCACTTGTATTAATTTACAAAATTATATTATACTATAGTAGGAACAGTAAACTCAAATATTATCCCTATGTTGGTAGGCAAAGTAATGGTCCCCCTAAATGTTCTAATCCCCAAATTCTGTGAATGTTACCTTAAGTCTAAAAGAGAGTTCATGAGTGTGATTAAATTAATAATCTTGAGAAAGAAGTGTTATGCTGGTTATTCAGGTGGGCCCAATGTAATCACAAGTCCTTATGAAAGGGATAAAGTAGGGGTAGACTTGGAGGAGATTTGAAGATAATTGCAGAAGTCCAAGTTGTCTGATAGCCAAGGAGTGCAGGCAACCTCTAGTACCTGCAAAAGGCAATGAACAAGTTTTTCCCCAGTGCCTGCAGCAGACAGCTTCAAAGACACTTGATTCTAGTTCTTTAAGATGAGCTTTGAGCTTCTGATATCTAGAACTGCAAGATAAAAAATTTGTGCTGCTTTAAGCCACTAAATTTTTGACAGCTGATTACAGCAGTGACAAAAAACATTCACTATGGTAACCAACACTATTGGTTAATGAATACTATTGTGTTATTGTCCCTTCACTCCTGTTTAATTATTAGATATTACTTATTTTCTATCTCTGGAGAAGGGAATAGCAACCTACTCCAGTATTCTTGCCTGGAGAGTTCCATGGACAGAGGAGCCTGGTGAGCTACAGTCCATGTGGTTGTGAAGAGTCGAACACGACTGAATGACAAACACACACATTTTCTATCTCACTGCACTAAATGAATAAATCTAAGGAAGTCAACTGAAGACATTATTTGGAATGGAGAATAAAATTATGGGTGAGATCTAAGTTGTATCACTGGACATGACCTGATTGGCTACTTACGAAGATGCTAACTTAGGTTTCTTCCTCATGCCAAATCCACTAAACACTACCTTTAGGATTGAGTTTTAACTCTGGACTATGCCTAGGGATTTTTGTTCAAAAACATTCAATACAAAATTCAAGTGTAAACATATATAAATTCAAATGTAGGTGTATTTTCCAATATGAAAATCCAATGCTTACTTTTCCGCTATTATTCTGGAAGCTTTGAAAATCATGTATATCTTTTCTGTGACCCCTTCTTAATCCTTTTTTTCTAAGTTTAAATAAATTCTTAACAGAATAAATCACTAAGTACAATATTTTATATATAACTTCATTATTGTATTCAATACATCGCTTTATGGATAAGTATTATGATACATGTATAATTTATTTAGGGCTTATTTATACATGTATAAATTATTTAGGATCAGTTTGTGGCAGGTGAGAGTTCTACCACTGAACCACCAGTGCAAGCAGGTCAGTTTGGGTACTAAGTTCTTTACAAACATCTAGTCATTTAACCTCTGTAACAACATAATGAGGTAAATATTTGTATCACTATTGTACAAACGGATATGAAAAGCCAAGAAAGATTTATTGAGCTACCTATGTGACTTACTCCCAGTTTTTAATCTAAATGGATGACATTGAACAATGGAAAGAATAGTAGGATAGAAATGTGAGCACAGATTTCTTCTTAGCTCTGTCATTTGCAAACAGATTTTGGAATTCTTTATCACAGACAGTAATACTAAGTTACAGAGGTATCGATATGTTTCGTGACTGTAAGTATTTGAAAATGCCTTAAATATTTGAGTTATCTTTTAATTGAGGGAGGTTTTTAACTGAGAACAGAATGGATGTCTTCAGCAATGATGATGAATAATATCTTTATCTTCTCCTTTTCAGATTTTTCATAAAAGGACCAGCTCAAGAAAATAGCTGTGCTGCCATCAAGGAAAACGGAATTTACTCTGAAACTTGCAACAGTGTTTTCAAATGGATTTGCCAATATTAAAATTTTAAAAGTGACAGTGAGTTATCAAGGATTAAAGTGTTGATCTAACATGAATCTTTAGGAATAAGAATTTAAAATTGCAATTAAACACCTGCCTGGCTTCTCTATTTCCCTCAGTCATGTTCATGGGTCCTAGTCACAGAGTAACTCATGTTAACAATCTAAAATATACCCTCTGATTCTTTGTGTGATAATATAATCCAAAATGAACCCATACATTTATATTCATGATGTAATTCACCTTTTCTTTTACAACAAATGTGAACAAATTATGTCTGCTTTTCTGTTATTTTGCTTTTTTTATTGTTAACAATATCCTATGCAAATTTCATGTAGTTCTGAGTTACATCATAGTGTGACTTCCTATGGGGCTTCCCAGGAAGCACTAGTGGTAAAGAACCTGTGTGCCAATGTAAGAGAAGATGGAAGAGACACAGGCTCAATCTCTGGGTCTGGAAGATCCCCTAGAGGAGGGCATGGCAACCCACTTCAGTGTTCTTGTCTGGAGAATCCCACGGACAGAGGAGCCTGGCAAGCTGTGGTCCATAGGGTCGCACAGAGTCAGATACAACTGAAGCGACTTAGCATGCACGCACATGGCTTTATATTTTACACTCCTTTATTGATGAACATTAACTTTAACTTTTTTTTTCAGATTTTTGCTACTATAAACTATGCTACAGTATTCTGAATATCTTTTTAAATGGTAGTACTTTTATTTCTATGATGTAAACTTTAAAACTGGATAATCTGAGTAAAAAAGTGTTAGTGTTTTTGGTTTGCTGCTGAGTTTATACAATTTTTATCTAAATTTAGAAGCTATCACAAACTTATAAGAAGACTATATGTACAGGGGAAAAAAACTTAACTTTCCCCCAAACCTTTTGAGAATTAGTTGCCAATTTGATGAATTTCATTATAAAATTTCAAGTATCATTGGATATTTTTATATGTATTTCCTACAAAAAAAATAACCTGCTTAATTAAAATACAATTATCAATCAACAAATTAATACTAACACAGTACTACCATCTCTAAGTCTCTATAACATTTGCCAATTATCAAATAATGTTCTTTTGAATTAAATATCCAGATCAGAAATATTTTCTGCATTTAGTTACTTTGTCTAATCTCCTAACATCTAGAAGACTTCCTTAAACTTTGACATTCATAAGCTGATGCTTTTAAATATTACAAGCTGGATATTCTGTAAAATGTTCTTCAATTTAAATTTGTTTGATTATTTCTCATAGTTATATTCAAGTTATGTCTCCCTGGCAGGAATAGCAGAGCAATAATGTAGTGAAGCTTTGTTCATTCTTTCAGAGGATGCAGTTTTTTATTCCATTGTTATGATGCTTACTTTGTTCACATGTTTAATCTGGCTCCTGTTAATGACAACCCACTCAAATACTCTTGCCTGGAGAATTCCATGGACAGAGGAGCCTGGCAGGCTACCGTCCATGGGATCACCAAAACCAGATATGACTGAGCAACTTTCACTTTCATTTTATCAGACTTCACTGTAAAATTTCTCTTTAATCTTTGTAATCAATTAATATTTTGTTGTTTTCTACCATTCCACCACTTCTTATTTATCCTAGCACCCATGGCCAGACCTCTAGAAATTCTGAGAGCCTGGATTATTACTAAAGCTCCTTTCCTTGTTGGAGATTGAATTTTTTCTCCTCAATGCTACATGACTCTAAAAATGCTACTCTGCTTTTCACATTTTCCTTGTTAGCCTCTTTCCCTGTGAAGTTTAGTAATTTGGCAAGAAGCTTGAAGGAAAAATATTAAGCTAAATATCTTTGGCCCTTTTTTGTCTTCAGGATTTTTTCAAGTGGATTGACAGCAATTTTTATCTCAACTAGGACAGAGTCTGCTGGCCATGGCCTTCTGCCCAGATTCTGAGCAGATGACTCTTCACCAAGATACTGCTAGGAGAGGAATAACTCCCAAATTGTTTTTTTACGTCTTTGAATCTTTCCTGTTTCTTCATTTACCTTGAAAACTTTCCAATGCTTAAAGAAAAAATTTTGTTTGTTTGTTTGTATCCTACTCTTCTAATTTTTCTCAGCATCAGCTGGTCTCTGTCAACCTGCATTATTACAGACAGAAGTACATAAGAACTTTCAAGTTTATCCTTTTTACATCATTTCAAGATTTTGTTGTCAAGGAGAAAAGGAAGTAAACCTTAATAAATTTCATTTTTATTGGAATTCCCAAACAGTTGCCAGAGCTTATAATTACCATTATTATCATGGTGTGATAACAAAAAGCTACAGTTTATTATCACTTGTCATGATCCAGAAACATTGATAAAAGATTTAAATGTGTCTCAAGTAATTGATCCAACTACACAACGAAGCTGTTATTATTGCTTTTATTTTAAGATGAGCTTTTTGATTGACAGACCAAGAAAATATGTTCTCAAATTGGTGACAGAATCCATGATTAAATGATCTCATTTGAAAGTTAGTTTGAAATTAAGGCAGCAAATAAATGTTAGTGTTGACTCATGGCATTTCTGGGTTAGTCACAGAGTCTATGAATGTAAAGTCCCTCAATTTAACATTGCTGTAACCACTCCCAGTTCTTAGGAAAGGCATTAAAAATTAATAATCCATATCATTGATATGGTTATTCACTTGCCAATTAGAACATATTTTTGAAGTTTAATATCTTTGTGTTACCGGGCTTCATGGTGTATTCTGAGTGTATAATAGTGAAGACATGTGATTCCTTCATTTGAGCAACTTAATAGAAAACTGAAACATTCACTGGGTATATGTGATTCATTGTGACAAATTACAAAAGGCAGTGGAGTAAGTTATTATGAGAGCACTTAATGCGATATCTAACTCAGGGGAATCTTCCCAAGGAATTGTCAAGTAAATTTGCAGACTGAAGACTTGAGTGTACATTGGCTAAACGAAAAAGTAAGGCATTGAGTTTGAAGGGAGAAATGTTTCAGTTGAAGGGAACTGCAAAAGAGAAGAGAACGTGTACAACAGTTGGGTAACCCTTTGAAATTTAAGATGGCTCAAGCAAAAATTGCCTTCCTGGTGGCTCAGAGGGTAAAGAATCTACCTGCAGTGCAGGAAACCTAGATTCAATCTCTGAGTCGGGAAGATCCCCTGGAGAAGGCAATGGCTACCCACTTCAGTATTCTTGCCTGGAGAACTCCATGGACAGAGGAGCCTGGCAGGCTGCAGTCCATAAGGTCACAAAGAGCTGGATATGACTGAGTGACTAACACTTTCACTTTTGAGCACAAATGATGAAAGAGGAAGTATGAGTTCTCTTTAACACAAAAATCTCTTTTTTAAACTATGTGAATTTTGTAATTCCTAAACTTTATCGTCCTGTTTACTTTCTTATGAAACCCTATGTGAAGTGAAGTGAAGTGAAAGTCGCTCAGTCGTGTCTAACTCTTTTCAACCCTATGGATTGTAGCCCACCAGGCTCCTCTATCCATGGAATTCTCCAGGCCAAAAACTGGAATTGGTAGCCTTCTTCAGGGTATCTTCCCAACCCAGGTCTCCCATATTGCAGGCGGATTCTATACCATCTGAGCACCAGGAAAGCCTCAGTTGGTAAAGAATCTGCCGGCAATGCAGGAGACACGGGTTCAGTTCTTGAACTGGGAAGATCCCCTGGAGAAGGAAATGGCAACCCACTCCAGTATTCTTGCCTGGAAATCCCATGGGCAGAGGAGCCTTGTCAGCTACAGTCCATGAGGTTGTAAGAGTCAGACATGACTTAACGACTAAACCACCATGAAACCCTATACCTGTTACCATACATAAGATACAATGATGTTTTTATATGATTCCTGGGGAGCTGCAGTGTAAGGGGAGAAAGTATACAGAGAGTTGTTTTAATTTCACTGAGGAAAAAAATTTTTCTACAGGTGCCAGGCAAACAGTTCAGGACAGCTAGTGCTCAAAAACTCTGACTCCTCAATGGGTTTCAGGAAAGCATTTTTAAAGGCATGCTGAGGGAGGGGAGTACGAGTGTGTGATCCTCTCATTTCTGATTGTCTGATGGTGACGAACCAGGGTGTAATCACAGGGGTTAACATTATCAATCCTTGGGCTCCAGTAGCTCTGAGGGCCACTGTTTATGGGCATCAAGCAGTTAACTTCTTCCATTTGGTAGAGGTTTAAGCATCTGTAAAACAACTCTGGAAATGTGTGTCAGATACTACTAGCCTGGTAATTCAGAGAGGAGGTAAAGATTCTTTGACGCCATATGACTGATTACTGTAAAACTATTATCAGTTCTCCTGGCCCCAGTGTTATTTTTGTCACTACATGTTTACAACTTTTCAATCATTAAGTCTTTTCTCTCTTTTTTAAAAAAAAGCTTTTTATTTCGGAGTGGAGTATAGAGGATTAACAATGTTGTGATAGTTTCAGGTAAACAATTAAGGGATTCAGTCATACATATACATGCATTCATTCTCCCCTAAACTGCCCCCCCCCCATTCAGGCTGCCATGTAACAGAGAACAGAGTTCCCTGTGTTGTATAAAAGTCTTTGTTGGCTATTTATTTTAAACATAGCGGTGTGTGCATGTCCATTCCAGCTCTCTATGTTGCAGCCAGATGCTCCAGGAAGCAAACTCACTCAGAAGGACAATGTGGATAATGGAGTGCAGTTTATTACACCAGCGGGTCCAAGGCAGAGTTTCCTCTTTAATCAGGGACGCTGACCAATTTCTGTGAAAACCTTGTATACCTTAAGTGTATGAGAATAAGCCCACATCACAAAATTCCTCAGTCCTACTCTGGAAAATGTCAAAGGGAGATACAATCAGGTTACAGCCATGATTCATAATCAAAAGAGTCAGCTGGTTTTACATTGTTGCCTACACCAATGGCAACACCAATATACCTACACATAAAGATTACAAAAGTGACTGACTACATAGGGGATTATTACATTCTTTCTGGCAATGGGAAATCTTGGTATAAAATCTTGTGTTTATCAGTCCAGGAGGCCTGTTAGGCCATAGGTATGCTATCTCCATGGCTATGACATAGTCCAAAGTTTCACTGAGAATGGAAGATGAAGTTTCCTTCTTTTCCAAGATGGAGTCAGCTCAGCCTGTTCCTTTCCTCCTTCATTCCCTCTCTTAATGCTCTCAACTTCCAGTGTAAGTGTCACTCATCGGGATGTACTGTATTTTAGGTTTCCTGGTATATATTTGAGCAAATGAAGTCAGCCTCTGTGAAACAAAGTTAACAACACATTGGAGAATATAAGGTCCACATAACAGAGTCAACAGAGCAAATATAACAATGGTTAATATAGTTTTCCACCAATCACGCTTCAGCTGTGAGAGAAGTCCAAAAAGGAAGATTATCATCAGACACAGCTTTTACTTGACCTTTCATGTCATCTAGAGTGGCTGATATATTGCCAGATAAATCAGGAATATATACACAACATTCAGCTTTGATTATAACACAGGTCCTTCCTTGAGCAGTTGTAAGTATGTCTAAAGCCATTCTATTTTGAATTACTGCTTTCCTCATTTGTATTTTTTCAGTATTGAGTGCTTGAATCACTCTCAGGCTGTCATTTAGGGCTCTTTGGGTGAAATTAGTTAGAACTTCAACTCTGATCATTAAGTCCATAGTGCCCAATGAGGGAACAAATATAGCAGACAAATAATCATACCAGTGGAAAACTGATCGTGAACATCTGGCCTGTAGGGAGGGTAAATTAAAAGCCTCTTGTATTGTTGACCTAATGTTTCCATGGGCAAAGGCCAGACCTAAAGTACACCTCCCTATCCATCCTGGGGCAGCTAAGGCCATAAGTTAGTCCCACATAACCAGTGAGTGGTGGCTGCTATTATTACAGTTTCCATACTCGATTTGTGTTGTTTTGTCTGGTGCAAAAAATCACATAAGCTACGCATATCACCCTTCCGTAGAGGTGATACCCACCATGGGAGTCCATCCATGTGCATGGCTCCACACAACCAACAGTTAGATTGTTTTATGAAAGTCAGTATAGGAAGGTGCCCACAAAATGAAAATATTGTCCTGTGCAGAAACTATGGCTAGTCTCAAGATGATACCGGAAAGTCCGTGTAGCAGGAGTTGGTTGTAGAGTTTCATCTCTTTTTCTTCTATCTCATGATGATCTTGGTTTTCACATAGATCAGTGGGGTTCTTCTGTGCAATCCACTCAGTGTTCTCTGGGTCTGCGTGGTATGCTCTCTTCACCCTAGTGTGGTGAATCCAGGGAGTGACAGCTTCAACTTTAACTGCCATAGGGGTGGTTAAAACAACAGTATATGGACCCTTCCAATGTGGGGCCAAGCAGTCATGTTTCCATGATCGCCGGGTACAAATTCGTGAGTCTGTTCTCCAAGAGGGAATGGCACCCTTTCTTGTACAAACTTAGTTATTTGATTTATTACCTTACCCAATTGTTCTATCTGCTGTGAAATCCCATCCCCCTTTATCTGTAGCAAGTTTGTTGACACCTATCTCACTATGGGAGGGGGTCTCCCATAGACAATTTCATAAGGAGAATAACTGTGGGAACTCGGGGTCACCCTTAATTTGAACAAGGCCACCAGAAGCAAGTCCATCCATGAACAGTCAATCTCTATATTCCATTTGGTGTTTAAGAGTTCAGTTGGTTCTTTCTACCATTCCGAAACTCTGGGGCCTGTATGCTGTATGCAATTTCCATTTGACACTTAGAGCTTTGCACACCTGTTGAATTAGGTCGGCTACAAAGGCAGAGCCATTGTCTGATCCTATGCTGGTTGGGAAACCAAATCTGGGGATTATCCTTGAAGCAGACAGCAAGCCACTTCCTTTGCTTTTCAGTTCGGGTGGGGAAGGCCTCCATCCATCCTGAGAAGGTACATATCATGACCAGTAAATAGCGACAGTGTTGGCAGGGTTTCATTTCAGTAAAGTCCGCTTCTAAATGTTCATAAGGTAGAGTGCCTTTTAATTGTATCCCTGGGGATTTTTGTTTATGTCCAAGGGCAGCATTGACCTTTCAGTAAACAGAACAGTTCTGAGATTCCATTCTACACAAGGAGGAAAGTCGTGGAATTAGGAAATATTTTCGAATTAATTCTTCTATTTTGTCATGTCCCAAGTGAGTTATCTGGTGAACCTGAGATACCAGTGTGGGGGCTAATGCCTCGGGCACCAGTAATCTGCCATCTGGCGGTTCCCACCAACCTTTTCATATTTGGTGGCCCTTTCTGCTTCGGCCAGCTGGTCTTGGGCTGGGGTATACTGTTGAGAGTCAAAGTTAACAAAGGTTCTGATAGATTCCCCCACCAGCAGCCCCAAATTCCTAAGCCGCATGTTTTTTGGCTTTATCTGCTAGTCAGTTTCCCCGTGCTTGTGGGGTGTCTTCCTTTTGGTGGCCCCAACAATGCATCACCGCTACCTTTTCAGGTTCCCACACAGCATCTCACAGAGTCAAGATTTCTTCCTTGTTTTTAATGGCCTTTCAGTTTGCTGTCAGACGACCTCTCTCCTTATATAAAGCCCCATTCACATGTAAACTAGCAAAAGCGTACCTAGAGTCAGTGTAAATGTTTGTCTTCTTAACTTTTGACAGCTGGAGGGCCCGGATTAGAGCATATAGAGCAGACAGGAGCCAGCCTCGATGATGATTTCCTCCGTGACTACTGCATATCCAGATAGTCGTCCTTGTTTCAACAGGCTGGTGCTATTGGTACAGGACCCAATCTGGGTCCGGGATTGGCTGGTCTCTCAGGTCAGGTCTGCTGACATGAACTGCCTCTAGGATTTCTTTGCAATCATGTGAGGGCCCACTTTCTGGCTGACAAGGCTCAATAGTGACATGAGAGTTCTCACATAAAAGTCCTTGATATTGAGTAATCCGAGATGTTGACAGCCATCTGTGGGGTTGCCTTGTAGGAGAGTGTTGACCTCATGGGGGACTTCTACAGTTAAGTCCTGGCCCAAAGTCAGCTTGTTTGCCTCCTGGACTAGTAAGGCAAATGCAGCAGTCACCTGGAAGCATCCTGGCCACCCGGTGGCAACATTGTCCAGTCGTTTCAAGAGATAAGCCATGGGTCTGTCCCAAGTCTCCATAGTCTGGGTCAAGACACTCATAGCCACCTTGTCTATTTCAGTTATGTAAGGAGTAAACGGTTTGGTAAGGTCTGGCAGGCCCAAGGCAGGTGCTGACGTAATTGCCAGTTTTAGTTCCTCAAAGGCCTGCTGCTGTCTCTCAGTCCAATTCAGTGAATCTCCTTCTGGTCCAGTTAAGAGTTCATATAACGGCTGGGTCATCTGGGAATAGCCCGGAATCCAAATCCTACAAAACCCAGTGGCTCCCAAGAACTCTCAGATCTGTCGTCTGTTTTTTTGTTGTGGGATTTTCAAAATGATATCTTTTCTCCACTGGTCTGACAGCCTTGTGCCTCCTCTCAACAAACTCCAAATATCTTATCTCCTCCTTGCAGATCTGTGCCTTCTTTTTCAAGACTCAGTAGCCGGACTCCATCAACAGCTCCAGTAAAGCCTTGATCCCTTCCCAGCAATCCTTTTTGTTCTTGGCAATCAAAAGCAAGTCATCCACATATTGTAACAATCTGCATCTGAACCTCTCTGGCTGGAATGAGTCCAGGTCAGAAGCCAAGTCTTCCCCAAAGATAGTTGGGAGGCAAGTCGATGTGAGCTGTTGTTTGGTGACCCCTGCTGGGTTTTCCCTTTCAAATGCAAAAATGGGTTGAGACACCAGGTCAAGGCATATACAGAAGAAGGCATCCTTGAGATCTAAACAAGTATAGATCTTAGCACTCGGTGCGAGGAGGCTAAGTAAAGTATAGGGGTTAGGAACGGTGGAATGTAGGGTCACAGTGGCTTGGTTGACCAGTCTAAGGTCCCACACAGGCCTGCAGTCTAGTCCCCCCTCTTAACAGGACAGATTGGTGTGTTCCAGGCTGACTGGCATTCAATCAGGATGCCCGCCTGTCCTAGCCTATTTATATGTGGCAAAATGGCAGCCTGCTTCAGCGGCAGTGGGTGCTGACGTTTTCTGACTGTTATGGCACCAGGTTTGAGTTCTATTACCACCGGAGCTCGATATTTGGCAAGCCGGAGTGGGGGTGGGGGGTGGGGTTATCTTCCACCCAAATTCAGGGAATGGTTGGGTCAGCTCTCTTTCTCAATTATTTAATTCATCTGACTTCCCTCCTGGAAGGTCATACAACCTCCATGTCTCTATTCCTGAAAACCTTATCAATACTCTCAATCAATTGTGAGTTAGTCATGGCCAATACTCCATCTACCTTCTGAAGCCTGCGTCTGATATCAGGGTAGGCTTGAGACACAAAGCCTGTGTTTATCATCCGAGATCCAGCAGCCTCCAGATCTATTGGTGTATAGAGCCTATAACCTCACACAGTCTTTCTTAGAACTCAGAGGGTGATTAAGTTTCTTTTTTAATTATTTCGGTGGGCTTCACCATATTCATGAGCTTTCGGGCCCCCCTCTTGAGGCCTTGTAAAATAGCCAGCCGATATCAGGCCCTTTCCTTCCTCTGTGTTATAGTCCCAATTGGGCCTCTCATCGGGGGTGACTAGTTCTGTCCACCACTGCCAGTTTATGGTACCCTCAGGTGCCATTTCTCTTAGCCATTTTCTGACCTCAGTTAGGATCCTGTGTCTTAGGGAGACTAGTAGCTGGATTATGTCATCCCATGTAGGGCCGTGGGTTCTAAAAATAGTTTCCAACAGCCTGATCATGCCTTGTGGCTTCTCTGAGTACAATGGAGTGTGTTTCTGCCAATTAATATGTCCATTGAGGAAAATAGCATGTAATAATAGGCTACTGGAGGTTGGTGGTAATGTCCATCTGCTCCCTGAACTGGAGAGTGTTGAAGCTCTTTGAGGGGCATTTGTAGTGGAGCCCTTTCCCCCCAGCTCCTTGATGGAGTGGAGCCTATGTTTAATTCCAGTGTCTCCTTCCCTCTTCCCATCAGTACTCACTGGGAGAGGTGCGTATAGTTTAGGAGGTTCTGCTGGGGCTGAATCCTATGGGCATTGACTAGAGGCTCCTTCCCCCAGTAATCAGAGCCTGCCAAAGTGGTAACTCTACCTTCTCCAGGGGAGCTGATGGGAGGGCAGTTGCAGGAGCCCCAGCAGGCCCTGGATCAGGCAAGGCGGCCTCTGGTCCAGGTGGAGCATTAGATGGCGGGCGCATCATCAAGTATGGAGAAGGGGCAAATCATCCCTGTCTGGATCCTGCAGAATTTTTCTTGTTATCAGTCAATTTTTGTACCATTATTTTCTTTTTCCCTTTCTGAATGTAAAGCCTTGCCCAAGGGGGAGGATCTCAAGCCAACCATAGCCATGAATCAGTATTTGGATATTAATCCGGGTGTCCCGGCCCTCCTGGGACTACTGTATAGACTGCTTCTACTATTTTTAAGTCCATGGTGCCCTCTGGTGGCCATCCTACTCCCACAGAGGGCCATTCGACCTCACAGAGTATGTGGAGGTGGTTAGGCGTCATCTTCACCCCATAGTCTCCTCCAAATCCCTCCTTAAAATTTTTAATCATGCACTCCAACACAGTTGCCTTAAATTCATTTCCCCCTATCTTGCTTACTGTCTTGGACCTTCTTCTTCCTTTCCTTTTTATTCTATGAAGTTTGCGGTCCCCTATGTACTTCTGATATTTCCACTCAATGAAACACTTAAATTGCCATTCTGCTTCCTTCCTAATTGGGGTGAGAAGAGCCTTACTGGCCAGATCTCAGAGGGAGAAGGGGGATTGACGTGTCTGGGTTAAATATCCCACGTCCCAGGCCATCTCTGGAAAAGCCAATTCACATTCACTTATGTATCCCCCTCCTTCTAGCCTGACAGTTCTGAAGGGATCAAAAATTTCACAGCAGATAGGACACCTCCTTGGGGAGGGCAAAATACAGGCACACAAAGGCCAAGTTTCTTCCCCTAGAAGCCCCTTCACAATTGCCCGTAATAGTTTACCCCTAGACGATGAGGACACCACCTCCTCTGTGACATTCACAGCCCTGAATTTCCCTAAAACTTTCTCGCGTTTGTCCAGTAGCAATCTATCCTAGAACAATGTGGATACCACCTCTTTGTGACAGTCGCTGTCCGCGTTCTCCCTAGTCCCTCACAGGGGGTTGATCAGGCCCCCCCTTCCACCCTGCTAGTTGGGAACCTCCTTACCTGACCACTCAGTTCCCCTGCTGCCGTCCACTGTCCACCAGTGTGAAAGGTCCAGGCGTTGAGAAATGGAATCTCTCCAGGAGGGCGAGATGCCTTCCCCCCTCTAGAAGATCCAAGCCACAAGGACTCAGAGTAGCCCCAAGCGGGACTTGTCTCTTCAAAGTGAGGAGCTTCCAGGCCAGTGCACCAAATGTTGTAGCCAAACGCTCCAGGAAGCAAACCCACTCAGAAGGACAATGTGGACAGTGGAGTGCAGTTTATTACACCAGCGGGTCCAAGGCAGAGTTTCCTCTTTAGCCAGAGACCCTGATCCATTTCTGTGAAAACTTTATATACCCTAAGTGTACATGCACAAGCCCACATCCCCAAATTTCTCAGCCCTACTCTGGAAAATGTCAAAGGGAGATAACAATCAGGTTACACCCATGATTCATAATCAGAAGGGTCAGCTGGTTATACATTATACCAATGGGTGCCATAAAGATTACAACGGTGACTGACTACATAGGGGATTATTACATTTTTTCTGGCAATGGGAAATCTTGGTATGGAATCTGGTGTTAATCAGTCTGCAAGTCCTGTTCAGTCGTAGGTATGTTATCTCCATTGCTACCAGCCACATATTCCAAAGTTCACTAAGAATGTAAGATGGAGTTTCCTTCTTTTCCAAGATGGAGCCAGCTCGGCCTGTTCCTTTCCTCCTTCGCCTAATTACCCCTACCATCTTTCTCCTAAATTTTTGAACCAGGCTTTTGTGACTCTGGAGATGCTTGGGAAACAATACCTTTTCTTCAGGCAAGAGACCGGCAGAGGACATGGGGGGAGATGTCCATCCCAGGAAGGCCCCAGAGTGTCCTGCTTAGTCACAGTTATTCATACAGAAATAGTATGAACTTTATTTTCTAATATCTCCCCAGTGAAGCTTTGGTCTAGAGAATACCTACAACCTTTTCTTCAGGGCTCAGATAAAGCTGTAACCCCTACGTGTAGAACACTGACCATTGGCTCTTCTGATTGGCCAGTGCCTGAGTTTAAATATTCTGAATGCGAGTGTTTCTTCAACAGTAGGAGGAAAGTATATTTCGTCCTTGTGCGTTGTGAAAAATATCTGAGAGAAACGAGTGAAACCCAATAAGCAAAGCAACTCCTGTTAGGTAGCTCAGCAGAGGAAAGTACCCTCTTCAAGAAGCAAGAATACAGAGCGTGCACAGTCAGTGGTGAATGGTAACTAAAAATGATTCTGTGTGCACCATCAGCTACGTGGACATGCAGACCATCTGGGAGTACACTTTTCCGGACAGAAAAGGGGCTTCATACTTGGCTTAATGCCCTACCATTGATATCTTAAAATTATTAACAAATTTAAACAAAGCACTCCTCCCTTTTTATTTTGCACTTGACTGTGCAAATGATGTGGTGGATTCTGACTCTATGTGCATGGAAGGGATGAATTGGGTTTTTTTCCTTCATCTAATCTAACTTTTATTGTAAGCAGCTTTTGGCAGGAAAGAGTTCTTCGCAGGAAAGAGCTCTCTGCAAGTTACCAATTGAGTTGGGCCCAACTGCTCATGGCTTGCCAAATCAAACTTATGAACATTTGTGGAAGGACAAGCTGTCTTTAATCAGAAAGCCGGCAATCTGAGAAGATAGTGGACTCAGTGTCCCCCCAGAACCACCTCCAAAGATTCTTCTTAGCCCTGAAAATTGTAAAGAAATGGGAGGAAGTGATCTCAGTTCCTTGTTGAGACGGTAACAGAGTCACTGCCAACCCCCACTGCATGCAGGTGGCTTCCTCCCAGTCTTCCTCTAGACTTGTTCCTCTATCTTGCTCACATGATTTATTTGGGAGACTGAAACTCTTGGGTGGTATTTTGGGAGGGGGGATGCTCTGAAGAAATCTGCTCATCTATGTCTAGGCACAGAAAAAATTCAGCGAGAAGCAAAGAGATAGATTAGAGGTGATTTCTTAGAACAGGACATTTGTGAGGCTTAAAAACAGGTGGGTGAGAGGATTCTGCACCAAGAACTAAATGGGCTACAGTTTTATAATCAAAGGAAAAGTGGGGAGGGGCAAAATCACTTTCTTCCTCATTTCTGAGTAGACATCATGTTTCCATCATCAGCATCTCCTTTAGATTGGTCTGGGGAGTTTTCCTGTCCCTAAATGATTAAACCAGGATTGTCATGACACTAAGGAAATATTTCAGGTCTCAATACAATGAGGATCTTTGCTTTGAAATGTCACCTTTGCATAAATTATTGTTTTTTGTTTGTTTTTTGTGTGTAGAAAGCATATTCTAGGGGTCATTAACTCAATGAGCTCACGGGGCAGAATGTGGGTTTTGCACCACCATCCTTTTATTGTTTTGGGGCATACCTCACGGTTTTGTTGCTAAGCAAACCTGCTGGCTTTCTGGTTAAGCAAATCTATTTTCTTAAATGATTATTAACTTACAGGGGTCTCTCATACTTTTTTTTAAAACTTATAATCCCCTAGTGGGATTAGCTATTTACTCTGTCCCCATCAAGATCACTGAAAAGGAAGCTAGTGATGAGATCTGATCATCTGTTAATTACTTATTCTCCATTCCTACTTCTTTGACCTATGGAAAGAACTGGCAAGTTAGCCAAGTTTCTGTATGATTAAAACATTTGTAAGGTGTGCTCAAGGATCAGAGATGAGTAGAGCATGGGGATATCTGATTAAAAGTCATTTGTAATACAGTTTTTCTAATGACAAGGAAAAGAGCCTCCTGCTGTCGACTTCAAAATATATTCACAACCTAAAAGTTGAGAGTTGTGTTTTATTTGGTGGGGATTTTTAGGACTTTAGGCCTGGGAGGCAACTTCTCAAGTAGCCCTGAGAGAACTGCTCTGAGGAGGTGAAAGGGAAGAATCAGGTTATATAGGTTTGCAACAAAGGGCCAGTAGTCTGAAATTAAAAGATTTTATTGTTCATTAAAGAAAGCCAGATATCCGATGTTAAGGGATTTAGCACTTTTCTATATATTGGAAGATGAAAGAGTCTGGGCTCACTGAAATCATTCCTTTGCTATCCACCTCACCTATTTGGGGCCTATATTCTGTGTTTTCACATCTAAAGTTTCCTCAGGGCTCACCATAGGGTAGTGGCTGTGGTCTGATGGTTGCTAGATAGCAGATATTCTTCTCCTACCTGTGTTCCCCTAGGTCTCACAGATTAACTTCAGAGGGCTGCAATCACTGGTGCCTGTGAGATCCTTGTTTACTGGTATGGGAGGAAACACTCCATTTTTCACTGCTGAGATCTATTTTCTGCAAAGAGCACCTTGCATGCCAGAGACCCCCTTGTTTTATCTCTGTCTTCAAACCATTCAGTTCAGTTCAGTCTCTCAGTCGTGTCTGACTCCTTGCGACCCCATGAATCGCAGCACACCAGGCTTCCTGTCCATCACCAACTCCCAGAGTTTACTCAAACCCATGTCCATCGAGTAGGTGATGACATCCAGCCATCTCATCCTCTGTCGTCCCCTTCTCCTCCTGCCCCCAATCCCTCCCAGGATCAGGGTCTTTTCCAATGAGTCAACTCTTCGCATGAGGTGGCCAAAGTAATTGGAGTTTCAGCTTCAACATCAGTCCTTCCAATGAACACCCAGGACTGATCTCTTTTAGGATGGACTGGTTGGATCTCCTTGCAGTCCAAGGGACTCTCAAGAGTATTCTCCAACACCACAGTTCAAAAGCATCAATTTTTAGGTGCTCAGCTTCCTTCACAGTCCAACTCTCACATCCATACATGACCACTGGAAAAACCATAGCCTTGACTAGACCGACCTTTGTGGACAAAGTAATATCTCTGCTTTTTAATATGCTATCTAGCTTGGTCATAACTTTCCTTCCAACTAGTAAGTGTCCTTTAATGTCATGGCTGCAATCACCATCTGCAGTGATTTTGGAGCCCCCGCCAAAAATAAAGTTAGCCACTGTTTCCACTGTTTCCCCATCTATTTGCCATGAAGTGATGGGACCAGATGCCATGATCTTAATTTTCTGAATGTTGAGCTTTAAGCCAACTTTTTCACTCTCCTCTTTCACTTTCATCAAGAGGCTCTTTAGTTCCTCTTCACTTTCTGTCATAAGGGTGGTGTCATCTGCATATCTGAGGTTATTGGTATTTCTCCTGGCAATCTTGATTCTAGCTTGTGCTTCTTCCAGACCAGCGTTTCTCATGATGTACTCTGCGTATATGTTAAATAAGCAGGGTGACAATGTACAGCCTTGACGTACTCCTTTTCCTATTCAGAACCAGTCTGTTTTTCCATGTCCAGTTCTAACTGTTGCTTCCTGACCTGCATACAGGTTTCTCAAGAGGCAGGTCAGGTGGTCTGGTATTCCCATCTCTTTCAGAATTTTCCACAGTTTATTGTGATCCACACAGTCAAAGGCTTTGACATAGTCAATAAAGCAGAAATAGATGTTTTTCTGGAACTCTCTTGCTTTTTCAATGATCCAGCGGATATTGGCTATTTGATCTCTGGTTCCTCTACCTTTTTTAAAACCAGCGTGAACATCTGGAAGTTCATGGTGCACGTATTGGTCAAAGCCTGGCTTGGAGAATTTTGAGCATTACTTTACTAGCGTGTGAGATGAGAGCAATTGTGTGGTAGTTTGAGCATTCTTTGGCATTGCCTTTCTTTGGGATTGGAATGAAAACTGACCTTTTCCAGTCCTGTGGCCACTGCTGAGCTCAACCCATTAGCTTCCAGTTAACAGATAATCTTATATCTTTCCCTAGTGTCTGTAATCTCATGAATGGTTTAAACAAGATATCTTAGAAAGAAAGGTCACAAGAAGTCAACAAGCCCACACACTGGAGGATGGTGATGACTCTGACCCCTTATCCCAAGGATTAACTGAAATTACTTCATGTTTCCCTTTAAAATCTTTCAGGGCTGAGCAGAATCTTGGAGGTGGTTCTTGGGGACACTGAGTCCACCATCTCTCCAGATTTCCAACATTCTGATTAAAAGCAAGTTTCCTTTCTACCAGTATTTGCCTCCCTTGAGGATTGATTTTTGGAGCAGTGAGCTGTTGAACCTCACTTGTTTTTTTTATTATATCTACATTATTTTTTAATTAAACTTCAAAAAAACTTTTCAGATCATCACAGACTCACACTCAGTTGTAAGAAGTATTACAGAAAAGTCTTATGTCCCTTTTATCTAGTGGGCCCCATGGTAACATCTTAAAAACTAAGATGTGAAATCACAACTAAGATGTGGACATTGACATGGTGGAGATACAGAATGACTCCATCACCACATAGATACAGCCTGTAGGTCTTTCATAGCCACACCCCTCTTTCCTCTCTCATCATCTTGTTCTTAGCTGCTGTTCTTTATCTCTACAACTTTGTCATTGCAAGAATGTTACAAAAAATGAAATGAAACAAGATGTAAAATCTTGTGATTAGCTTTTTTCTTTTTTTCATTTATTCAATCAAATTGTTCCATGTATCAACTGCTCATTCCTTTTGATTGCTGAGTTGTAAGCCTTTATATGGTTGTTACAATGTTTATTTACACCCATTTAATGACATCTGGTTCTTTATAGGTTTGACTATTACAAAGATGCATGCTTAGTATTGAAAGACACTGTGACTGACACAACTTGATGGCAAAATAGGAGGTTCTGGACTGTTTTTCCTACCAAAATACACAAGTTCAACAGTCACATGTGGATGAATTCTTCTGTGAGAAATCCAGGAACTGCTCAAGAGGCAAAGTAATTGTGAAACTAACCACACCAAAGCTGGTAGGAAAAGCTGACAACACTTTTTCACCACACTCCCCATCCCCTGAACCTCAACATATAATCAGGAGAGCAAGTCCTGCTCCCAGATTCTCCCTGAGGAGCAGAAAGTTTGAACTCTATATCTAGTACCTCAATCTTTCCAGGTGCTACCTGAGGGGCTAGGCATACCTCATTTCCTGAGGACTACAAAGAATAACAGGCGTGTTTGTTTATTTTTTTTAATTGAGGTATAGTTGATTTACAATGTTGTATGTGTATAGCATAGTGATTCAGTTATGTATATATACATATCTAGTATACATATGTATGTATATATATATATATATTAGATTCTTTTCTGTCATATGTTATCACAATATATCACAAAATATTAAGTACAGTTCCCTGTGCTATACAGTAGGTCCTTGATGATTATTTTATATAGAGTAATATGCACATATAAATCCCAATCTCTTAATTTATCCCTCCCCTAACCTCTCTTTTGGTAACCATAAGTTTGTTTTCTGTGTCTATGGATCTATTTCTATTTTGTATAACAAATAAATTCATTTTAATTTTTTTTTAGATTCCACATATAAGTGATATCATATGATATTTGTTTCTCTCTGTCTGACTTACTTCACTTAGTATGACAATCTCTAAGTCCATCTGTTGGGTAGTTAGAATAGGGAAAAGGAGTCCAGAACGGAGGTGGCTAAAAGACAAGAAAGGGAAAAGACCTCAAAAATAGAACAAAGGAAGGTCTGAAGACCGGAGTGAGGACCTCAAGTAGAACAAACAAACTCCTGGCTAGCCCAATTTACATAGGACAGACCCGGAGCGGAGAGGGGGTAGGAAAAACATATTAAGAAGAGGAGCCAAAGGGCAGGGTGTCCCTCGCTCTCTCCTCTTTGTGTCTTTTAGGTCGGCATGCCCTCACACCTCAAGGATGTATTTTTCTTTTATTTTCTAAATAAAACTTAGCTGTAACATGGAGCTGTAACACTGATCTCCGAGAGTTATAACACTGATCTGTCCAAGAGCTGTGACACGGTCTGTCCGAGGGCTTTAACGTCCGTCGCTTCAAATTTTTGTTGTGACGAGACAGAACCAAGGAACTTACACTCCCATGACACACCCATGTTGCTGCAAAGGGCATTATTTCATTCATTTTTATGGCTGAGTAATATTCCATCGTTAAGTATGTACCACATTTTCTTAATCCATTCATCTGTTGCTGGACATTTAGATAGCTTCCATATCTTGATTATTGTAAATAGTGCTGCCGTGAACATTGGGGTGCATATATCTTCAAATTACTGCTTTCTTTGAACATATGCCCAGGAGTGGGATCACTGGCTCATATGGCAACTCTAGCAAAGTGGTGGTTTTAAATGAGCATGAAGGCACTTTACATAGCTCCTTCCTTCATCTCAGAGCAGAATGAAGAGATGATAAAGTCCACTTCCAGCTTCTCATTAGAATAAGTTGGACCACACAACTTGCACCACAACTTTTTTGTCTGTTACCCAAGAATCTGGCTTCTAATTTGCCTATTTCATAGAAATAAAGAGGCCCAGCATATGATAATTCTGATTGGACCTAGCATCCTTTAAACTTCTGGGGGCCACTAAGAACAAAGACAAAGGTTTTAATGAACGAAAGTTTAAAACACTGTGCATGCATACAATGAAATATTGATGTTCAGTTACATGGGTGTTTTCTCAGCAGAAGCTCCTATATATTCTAGCTCCTGTCTTACAACTTACCCCTTGGGAACAGTCCCCTCAGCTATCTAACTGGACAATAATCATGGGCTATAGTCCTCAGTAAGTCTCTTGAATAAAACATAATTCTCAACTCTTAGGTTGTGCATATTTTCAGTCAACAATAGTTTATGCTACTATGAGGGTAGTCATACCAGAAAGAACAACCATGAGATCACATGCAAGTAGAGGGTCATGACTTTGAGTCGCATTTGAGACTTTGAGTAGCTTTCTGTCCAGGAATGTAAAGAGAGTATCCCAGTCAATTGCTTTCGATGACACCAACAGTGGCTAGCAAAATGTGGAATTAAGAACAAAATACCATTTATTTATACCAGCACCCTAAAAAAATGAAATGCTTATGTATAAATCCAACAAAATGTGTACAAGTTCCATATGAGGAAAAGTACTGGACTCAGGTAAACAAAATCAAAGAATTTAAATCAGAAGATACTTCATGTTTGTAGATAGTGTTAGGGGAAGCACACTGATTGAAACTGCCCACCCTGGCCAGGCATCATAGTAACTACTTGCACAAGTTGTTTTATGACAGGAGGTCCTGCTAAGGAACATGGAACTAATAAGCCACCACCAACCGAAAGAGTTCGGGAAAGGTCAAAAGGAGACATCACATGTCCGACCACCTCCCAGAATCCTTCTCTCTGGCATCTATCTTGGCTGAACAAGGCCTGCACCACCAGGAAGGACTCTGAATCAGAATGATTGGCTAAGGACAACCTGGAAACTAATCCCATCACCATAAAACCTGAGACTGCAAGCCATGTGGCAGAGCAGTTCTCCTGGGTTCCCTGACCCCACTGCTCTCCACCCGAGTGCCCTTTCCCAATAAAATCTCTTGCTTTGTCAGCACATGTCTCCTCGGACAATTCATTTGCAAGTGTTAGATAAGAGCCCAGTTTCGGGCCCTGGAAGGGGTCCCCTTTCCTGCAACAATAGGAAAACACAATATTTTCAAGATGTCAGTTCCTTACAACATCATCTATAGGTTCAATATACTCACAATAAAAATGCAGCAAGTCATTTTATAGGTGTTGGCAAAATAATTCTAAAGTTTGTATGAAGAGGCATAATTCCCAGAATAGTCAACCCAATATTGAAGAAGAAAATTGGGGAATGGATCTTATTCCATGTCAAGCCTTACTATCTAGCTACAGTAAGCAAGTTAGTGTGCTGAAATAAGGGAAACTGATCAATGGGACAGAATAGAGAAACCAGAAATAGACCCTCGTAAATGCAGTTGACTGAATTTGGACCAAAGAGTAAAGGCAATATAAAGGAGGAAACAAAACAGGTTCCATCTTGAAAGCAGGACTCCATCTTGGGCCAGACTGTGGACTTTGAGCTATATTCCCAGTATCTGTGGAAACGAAATACCAATGGAAAACCTGACCCCCCAGAAGAAGGAGCCTCAGGACTTGTACCTAGACTCTCCATCGCCTAAAAGAATATGCTAATTATCTCTGTAACAGAACAAAGTCATAAATCCCATTATGCTTACCAGGGTATGACCACAGGTCTATTGATAAATGTCCACTGTTTAACCATCTAGGCTTATGACAGATGAATCATGGGTTAACTTTGATTGTATCTCTCTTCTACCTTGTCCAGACTAGTTTCAAGGAATTTGGGGAAGTGGGTTTGAGCACATACACTTAGGGTATATAAGATTTTTACAAAAACTGATCGGGGTCCTTGGCTAAGAGGAGACTCTGCCTTGGGGCCGCCGGTGTAATAAACTGCACTCCACTGTCTGCATTGTACTTCTGAGTGAGTTTGTTTCCTGGAACCTGTAGCTACAACAAATACAACAGAGAAAAAGTAGTCTTTTCAACAAATGATACTTGAATAATTGAGCATAAACACACACACACATACACAAATTAGATGCTGATCTAACACCCATCACAAAAAAATAACACAAAATATTATTGCCGCTATTTTTACTTTCATTTCCATAGAGCAAAGATGGAAAAAATACCAACAACTATGTACTAAATATTTATGGAGTCAAATAGAGTAACAAGAGACTTTCATCTGTTACCTCATTTGAATCTTTAAGCTAGCCAGTGAAACTAGTGATCTATTTATTTTTCATGTGAAGTACCTCTGCTTTGAGGTAATTTATAAAGATCACAATGAGAGGGTAACAGGCAGGGAAGGCCAGGGGTCTCCAAAGAGAGGAAATAGGCTGTAAGTGTCAGAAATTTTTTTCTCTCTCTCTTAAGCTGCAGGAGGAAACAAATAAGTGTTAGATTTCTTCTCCTTCTCTATATAAATTTAAAAGGAGGTTTCTCTTAAAATTCTGTGTTGCCATGATGACACCTGGCTCCACCTGAATTTAACTTTTCTCAAACCTTGAGCTAACCAATCCATTTTTCTTATGGAAATGTTTGTCTTAAGCTGTGTTAATGTACTACATATTTACCCTAGACTCTGTCTTCAAAAGTGGGTTCTGCCAAAGATTCAGAACCAATTTTTTGGACTCTATGGGAGAAGGTGAGGGTGGGATGATCTGAGAGAACAGCATCAAAACATGCATATTATCAAGTGTAAAACAGAGCGCCAGTCCAGGTTTGATGCATGAGACAAGTGCTCGGGGCTGATGCACTGGGATGACTCAGAGGGATGGGATGGGGAGGGAGGTGGGAGGGGGGGTTCAGGATGGGGAACACATGTAAATTCATGGCTGATTCATGTCAATGTATGGCAAAAACCACTACAATATGGTAAAGTATTTAGCCTCCAACTAATAAAAATAAATGGAAAAAAATAAAAAATAAATTTATCATTGCTAAATCTTCCTATATATCAAAACATTTAGCATTATAATATTTCTTTGCTTAAATTCAGCTTTGTTTGATGTTAATATAGACAATCCAGCTTTAACTTATAGTATGTTTTCCTTTAAGCCCATGGTCACATGTGGAAACACACACATACACATATATAAGTATACAATAAGAATATACTTATGTGAATGAATATGGAGAGAAAGTGTAATATTTCATTTTAAATAAAACTTTGTACATAACAACAAAAAAGAACCAATTTGACAAACCAGTATGTTTTACTCATATGTTGTTCTCCTAATTTATGTTAATGAAACTAGCTTGTAAAAGAACACTAAGTCAGTTAGGACACAGTTTGACTCAAACATCATTTGTAAGTTAATCACACCAAGTTTACCAATATAAATTTTACTGATTGCTTTATTTTACTTTCCAGATTTCTGTGAAAATTTATCTTTCTTTACGACAAAATTAGCAGAAACCAGGCAAACAGGGCAGCACCTCATAGTCAGGAAGACATTATATATTCACAAGTATGTTTAGAACATTCTGTACTTGAGACGCTGTACTAGTCTCTGAGGACACGGAAGTGAACTAGACATAGTTCATTCATCTTACAAAACCTGAGGTAAAAGGGACTCTAAGACAAAAAGCATCAAATACATAATTTAAAGTATATAAAAGTATATATATTATATAATATAAATGTATAATATATATAAATAGATACAAAACTAAATATCTTCAAAATTAAATTAAATTACAAGGAGAAATTGATGACAAACATACAATATCGCTTATACATGGAATCTAAAAAAGGGTACAAATGAATTTATCTACAAAACTGAAATAGAGTCATAGATGTAGAAATCAAACTTAGAGTTACCAGGTGGTAAAGGGGTGTAAAGGGGTGTGGAGGGATAAATTGGGAGACTGAGACTGACAGACACACAGCACTCTCTGTAAAATAGATAATTGGTCAGGAATAATGCATTGCCCAGGGAAACTCTATACCGTGTTCATTCCTGTGGGGAAAGAATCTAAAAAAGCGTGCATACATTTACATGTCCAGCGGATTCACCCTGCTGCACACCTAAAATTAACACAATGTTCATTGGAATATGGTTGTAGATCAAAATTAAAAACAAAAAAAGAAGAAACTGGGAAGCACACCACTAAGATGGGAGAAATGGAAGCCCTGGGTTGGCCAAGAATGTTATTTGGATTTTCTATTCTGTAGGTTCTTATTCACTGGACAACCTGATACATAAAGACAGAAGACGCATTATAAATTGCTATTTAGTCCATTTCTGGACTCATTAGTACAGTGCTGCTCATACTGTAAAAATCTAAAACATTCTGTTTCTAAACCTCAACCATACATACATAAACATTTGTGAGACTGAGTATCACATGGGTAATGAGAGGAGGCAATTCACTATTTTTGATTTAAATGGGGTGAAAGCAGGATTTTTAAAATCCAATAGTGTAAAAAACAGATTGGTATTTGTTTATAGATATAATATTTACTTAGCACACTATAATAATGGGGAATACATGTAAATCCATGGCTGATTCATGTCAATGTATGACAAAAACCACTAGAATATTGTAAAGTAATTAGCCTCCAACTAACAAAAATTAACGGGAAAAAAATAAATAAAACAGAAACACTGAGAATTAAAGCATAAAAGGCACCTTTACAGTATTTCTAATGCCTTAAAATATGGAGTCTGAAATAAAGATTAGTCTTCGTAATTTTTGAAATTTTTTGGCTGCCCCAGATCTTAGTTGCAGCATGTGGGATCTTTGATATTCATTTCAGCTTGTAAAATCTAGTTTGTTTGCTTGCTTCTCCCCACCCCTGCCCCATTTTATGATTTCTTTCGTTTCCTACTTATTGTGGTAAATGGATAATTTATTATTATTATTATTGGACTTCCACCATGGAAGTGCCTTGTCTTAGTAGCATTAAAATTTTCTCTCTATATATGTTTTCTTAATTTACTTAATTAATTATTAAGTTTTGGCTGCACTGGACCATGACTGCAGTGTGTGGATTTCTCATTGCGGTGACATCTCCTGCAGTGAGCACAGGTTCTAGGCGTGGGGCTTCAGTAGTTGTAGCTCTCGGGCTCATAGTTGTGGCTCATGGGCTCTAGAGAGCGGGCTCAGTAGTAGTGGCACAGGAGCCTCGCTGCTGTGTGGGGTACAGAATCTTCCTGGACCAGAGCTGGAACCTGTGTCTGCTGTATTGGCAGGCAGATTGTTATCCACTGTGCCACCAGGAAAGTCCAAAAAAAGTGACCATGTACATGTGGAACAGACAGTCAGGGAATTTTGAATGTGTTAACCAATTGTAATATTTCTCATTGGTTATTAAAATAATTGTGCATGGTTTTAGCTATCATAGTCATTATTGTGGTCCCATGTGTGCAAATAAAATGCTGTTTGTATGGAAAAAAGGGAATTCTTTCATATTTATGGGTTCAAGACATAAATATCAACTCATATTATTTAACACCTACTTAATTTAGAATCTCTTCCAAATTTCTATCTCATGCAAGTATAGCTTGCTTCTGTGGGGTTACCAAACACTATCAATAAATATTCCTGATATTTTTGGCAGAGCAAGCAATAGGGCAACTGTTTGTAATGTATATATAAACATTTATAATAAAATTTTATGAAACATTTATAAAACAATTTTTAATGCATCTCTTAGGGATGGTGTGTGATCCCTAAAAAGGACTTGAAGAATTTAAGGACATGGAGATGTTATTTGTTTGCTGCAAATCCATTTTCTTTCTGTATAACTTCTGGCACTGCTAACTCCAAGGTCATTCAGGTAGCCACGTTCCCCATCTCCTGTCATGCCGAACCTAAAACCAAACACGAAAATATTAAAAAAGCATAGCCTGGACATCTCCATTCATTCCTCCTCTATAACCTTCAGTACCCCCGACTCCAGGTATTTTTAATGTGGACAAGAGAAAAATGAAAATCTGTTGTTCATAAGGCTTCTGAGTAAATATAGATGATTTCTGTATTCAGTTCCTTTTATATTCTCAAAGTTCCGGCTGGAATATTGGAAGATTATCATCATCCATCCCAAATTCAGTTATGTTGTTGACTAGGTATTTAACTAGGGCTCACTGTTGCAGCCAAATGAACTGCTGCCATGGGTGGTGATAAAAGAAATTGTCACATATTGAAATATTGGTAAGTCATTCTGGTTATACATGACTTAACTTGAATTTTATGGTATAAAATAGTCTGTTTGTGTCATATTAAACATCCACTGTACATCTACTTTAATTATTAAACAAAAGGGCACACTGACCAGAAGTAAAGAATGTCCAAATTAAAAAGAAAATTTAAATGTCCCTCTTCTTGAGATACCAACACTGGTCCTCCTTCGATGGTAAGACTCCCTTCCCAGGTGAAAATGCCGTGTCGACCCACTGTGTACTTGCTGGTCTATTCTTTTTTTTTTTTACGCAAAACCTTGAAGGAATGTAACCCTGACTTGTTTAATGTTTTCAATTCTGACAAGACATAAGACAAGGCCAGAAACCCTGTTTCTCTGAAGCAGTTTCTCAGAGTCAATCTGGGAAGTGGGCTTCTGGGCTAGTCCTCAACTTAGCTCAGACAAAACTCTTTTCTATTCTTATTTTTTATCTTTTACTGATTATTTTAATTAGCTTTCAGGGAACATGATTTTCAGTGTTCTTCTGACCTGGTTCATACATGGGTGAAAATAAACATATGTGCTTACTAGCAAATTCTTAAACAGGCTTAGCTTTGATTGAGGGAAGTGATTGCCCCTTATATTCTCTAGGCTCCAAAGTAATGGTTACATTTAAGACATTCCCACTGAAGTGTTCACAACCCAAGATGTGTTACTAAGTTCCTTCCAGGGATAAATTATCACAGGAGGGATTCCCCCTGGTTCTCTGATGATCTTCCTTTTAGGAATGAATAGAGCAGCTGGCAGAGTGAACTGAGGGTCTGTGGATACTAATTCTTCAGTGGCTTTCCAAGACTGTAGGATCCCAGAGTACCTCAGCTGTTCTCTCTACATTCTAAATACGGATTTCAGCACAGTTTAAGTCAGTGGGTGAAAGCGGAAGAACTATGTCCAATGTCGTCATCATGCTAAAGATTTCAACTAAAAACATGATATGTAAAGTTTTCCCAAGGCACAGATAGTAAACGGAAGAGCATACAAAGGATTTCTATTTTATACCTCACAGTACAGCAAACCTTCCATGATATTAAATTTACATTCCCATAAATACATCTCTCACCCATAACCACATATAAATAGAACAAAAGGCACTCTAGAAACTTACGACGTATTATATGTAGAGTTGTCTGTCCACTTCCAAGCATGATGTGATGATTCTCTGCTAAGGCCAATCCAATGGTCAAAAGGGCCTTTGTATCTTTTGAGAAAGTTCTATTATAAAACACAGAAAGCAAAAACACATGTCTCCTTCATGTTACCCTTGAGTCCTCTTCCCCTCAGCCTTCTCTCCTTGGATGACAGCTGGTAAGACTGAGAAGCTTAGACACTGAAGGGAGAAGACTAGTCCCTAGTTCTCAGCTTAAGTCACTCAAGTGTCTCTGATCCTAAATTACATTAAAGTGATCACACATCTCAATTTGACTGGGAAAGTCCCAGGTTCTGCCTGTGGTGCCAACATAATACTGTCACTTCCAGCGTAATATTGTCACTTTCACTCCCCAAAATGTCCCACTTTGGGTGATAAATTGCATGATTACCAGACTTCTTTTTACAATGGGAGCAATATACCTAATTTGAAGGTTAACCATGAGGATTACATGAGAGAATGTGTCTAAATTGTCTCACAGGGTTCCAGGTAGAGAACATACCCAGGAAATATCAGGCACTAATATGCACTCTGAGCCCCCAAGCCTGCCTGGAATGGGATTCTTCCTCTTTTTTCAGCTGTCACCCTGTGCAGCCTACATCCTTATCAGGGGCTAAGTATTCAACAAAGAACATGATCCAAAAATATTTCTTACCAGCTCCTCCTCGGTTTCAAACTGAGCAAGAACAGCTTCACGTGAAGTACAAAATGTCTGACTGAATGTCCAATTCTTTGAGTCTTCAGAAAAATTAAAACACTTACACCCAAATCCAATCCATCCTTTTGGGCAGAGGACATACAGAACGTGTGAGTCTGGCTTTCTGCTGCTCACTAAAAGTTGAACATAGTGAAGCATAACAAATAAATTTTCTCATCCCTTTTATTACTTTTCACTTACCATCCTGAGGTCTGTCTTTTTAACATATGCATGTCTTAATATATACATATATACATGTGTGTATATGTATATGTAGGTACAGTATAACTAAATTCCAAAATGAGGGGTTTGAAGAAAAGCATGCCAAAGAACAACTAGACTCTTGTACTTTTATGGCCTTGGCTAACAGCATTTTGTTTTTCTCAAAACCTGAACAGGGGCTACTTTCTATAGGTAGACAGATTATTAGAAATATCTTCCAAGTCCAAACTCGTCTGTTTTTCCCAAAGAATAGTTTTTTTTTATATGTATGTTGGCACCATTCATTACATATAGATTTGTGGAACCAGCTCTCTGCTGCTCACTAAAAGTTGGACAGACACAGTGAACATAACAAATAAATGTTCTTATCCCTTTTACCTATTATGCCACTTACCATCCTGAGGTTGGTCTTTTCTTATTTTTTCGAATTATGTATGTATATACATATACACACACAGGTATTCATATATGTAAGTACAGCAAAACTAAATTCCAAAATGAGGAGTTTGAAGAAAAACATGGCCAAATATAAACTAGACTCTTGTACTTTATGGCTCTGCAAATAGCATTTTGTTTTTCTTAAAAGCTCTATAGGACCTACTTTCCATAGGCAGACAGATTATCAGAAACGTCTTCCATGTCCAATGCGTCTGTTTATCAGAATGCAGTTTTATTTCATATGTATTTTGGCACCATTCAGTACATAATTTCATATTATTTTGCTTCCAGAGTCACATTCTCAAGTGCTTGTCTATGTACTAAACACTCTCTATGGATGCCACCCAACTCTGGGTTATATGCAGAATTGCTGAGCTGTAATGCACTTCCAACTGATATTTCTAATGCCTCTTGAAATGCTACCAGCTTTAACCACTTATAAAACACCAACTGCTACTCACTGTGTGGAAATGTGATTGTACTTTACTGCTTTCCGAAACAGCAGACTTTTCCGAGATCTATTTTCTCTTTTTGGTTTCTTGGAGAATGCAATATTGAGATCTGTGGTCACTTGCAGAGTGCAAGCTAGTGGTAGTTGATTTTCCTAAATGATTTTATTAGCTTGAGAGTTTGTCTTGGAAAGAATGTTCTGTGAAAACTAATATATGAATATATATATATATATATATTTTATATGGTGACTTTTTACCTCTGAGGTCAGTCTTGAAGTACATATTGTATTTGATTGTTGCCTCCCAGAGTCATCACTAACAGTCTTATCTCAGGCACAAAAGCCATCAATCCACTGATCTTCGAGCAGAGAATCTGTGCATCTCACTTCCCAGGGGTCCATGGACACTAATGGTTTTAAGGAAATCAATTTCTGTAGCATTTAATTTCTGTAGTATTCTTTCCTAGCATCATACAGATTTCCCTTTCCCCACATCTTCCTTAATATCAGTCCTTCTCACTCCTGACATAAGTAAGGCAAACTCCTTACCTTTCCTAGATTTTACTATGATACATCTCTTAGGGGTATAAACCTTCCAGTAGACAAAACATGGCATAGTTCAACTATTGATTTTAGTACCAAAAATACAATGTAGTATTTCCAGTGTTTCTGGAAATGCTATTTTATATGTATTTCTGTTAAATATGTATAAAAATATTTGGGCCCTTGTGAGATGCTCTGAAACCAACCAGCAAGATATCAGAGTATAGGCTGTGGGAAGAATACATGCTTTTGCTTCTTAACCTCACTTTTTCCTCCCTTATCTAATATGATAGGAAATACTGTTGGTTCAACTTTCAAGATAGATTCTGACACCAGGTCCCACCTCCTCTGTTACCACCAGGGCCAAACCATGGTCCGCTCTGGTGTGGATTTCTATAAGTTTACCCTAGTAGATGTTCCCAAAGTCTAACTTTTCTTCCAACAGTCTGTTCTCGATATAACAGTCACAATGGTTTTATTCTACAATGAAATTCAGATCATGGCATTCCTCTCCTACAATTTCCCTCTTCCTGATACCCCTCACTGCACTCAGATTAAAAGCCAAAGTCTTTACCTGACTCACTAGGCTGTGACCTCCCTGACCCCCAGCCCGTTACTCTTCCTCATTCTCACCTTGCTTCAACTGTAGAAGCCTCGGTGCTGTTCCCCAAACCTGCCAGGAGATTTCTCCTTTCATTCTACTTGTTCCTGCCATCTGGAATGCGTTCCCCACATGCCCAGCGGCTCCTTCATCTCCTTCAAGTTTGCTGAAAGTCATCTTCTCAAGGAGGCTTACCCTGGACACTTATATTCATCTCAATCTGTTACTCTATATTATAATATCTGCATCTTCCTGCTATTAATAGAATAGGAGTTCCCTGGGACAGGGAATTTTTTGTGTTTTGTTCACTGATATACCTCAAGCATTTCACACACCCTGGCACATAATGGAGCTCAATAAATATTTATTTACAATGTGAATGTGCAAAGAGCATGGTATGGCTTGGAGAACAGGTAACTCACCTGCCACACAAATGGAAAATAACACAACACTTAAAACTGTAAGCACAACGATGCAGCAGTAAAGCTTGGCAGGTGTAACAGGAGATATACTTGCTAGGCATTTCTTTCGGAAATCTTTACCTGTAAATGGAAATGTCATAATCTCAATCTCATGGAAGCATTAGAAAGAAAAACTTAAATGTATCACAGAATCCACATGTAAAATCAGCTGTACCTCACCTCCCCTATTGCCAAACTCCCTCACCAAAGGTCCAAGTCCAGGAGAGATGGCCACGGCTGAAAAGCGACCCAGAGATAAGAGAAACAGTATTTTTCCCCTGGAGAGTCTTCCAGTTATTGTAAGAAGAGCTAATAAGAGAGTAAGAAACAGACAGACTAGAAACCAGGATGAAAACGAAACATACACACAATCCAAATTTACCTCCTTAAATAACAAATTTGGTTAAAAGTTCTAAGAGGCGCATTAGACAACTAATCAATATAATTCATCATATTAACAGAATGAGAGAAGAGAAAGGATATGACCATCGATACAGACATAAAAGAGAAGGAAATGGAAATCCACTCCAGTATTCTTGCCTAGAGAATCCCGTGGACAGAGGAGCATGGTGGGCTGCTTTCCATAGGGTCGCCCAGAGTTGGACATGACTGAAGTGATTTAGCATGGGTGCATGCATGCATAGATATAAAATGTGGAAAAATGTAAGAGTCATCCAAAATAAGAAAGCCCAACAAATTATGAACTGAACTTTCATTTTTCATAGAAATAGTACAGCTACCATGATACTTAATGGTGAAAAAGTGAATGCCTTCCTCTAAAGGTCAGGAACAAGGCAAGGATGTCTTTTCTTAACAATCCAATTGAATATTTTACTAGAGGTTCTATCAGTGCCAAAAATGCAAGAAAAATAAATAAAAGACATATAGAGATTAGAAAGAAGTTAAAGTGTTTCTAGATGTGGTATCCATTCACCTCCCAGTAGAAATATTAATTTGAAAATTATCTGCACGTGAATATACCTTCCCCAGAGCCAAGGATTCCAGGCACACCCACCCCTGCCTCACCCCAGCTCCTTGCACTGCAGCAATCCCAGCAGACAATGCAGCCTCAGACAGCATCCAGCCTGGGCTTCCTGTGGGCTCCTAGGAGCCAGGCTCCTGTCTCCCCGCTGCACCTGCCAATTCCAGCAGCTCCAGGTGGGCCTCCTGTGTCCCTTGGCTCCTGGTGAACTCCTGGGGTCCAGGCCCCCCAAACCCTGCCCTCAGGACTCAGCAGTCCAGCACAGACAGAGACCCTCTCCCTGTGGGAAAGGAGAGTAAAGCAGCGTTTGACTTCACTACAGATTCCAGGTCTACCTGCTCTAGCCTCACATCAGGCTGACTCCTGCAGCCCTGGGTGACAGCCTGCAGACTCACTAGCCGAGGCCCCCTCTCCCCAGTGCCTGCCGGCTCCAGGGAGCCAAGTGATTCCTGTGACATTAGGCTCCTGGAAGGCTCCTGGTAACCCAGGCCACCTTTCACCCTAGGGACTGTGGACCGACATGCCCGTAGGCAGCTCCTATCACTCCTGCTGGCTCCCATGAATCAAGAAACCAACACAACCAGTCGTTGTTGTTTAGTTTCTAAACCTTGTCTGACTGCTGTGGGACCCCATGGACTGTAACCTGCCAGGCTCCTCTGTCTATAGGAGTTGGCTCCTATGTCCATGGGATTTCCCAAGCAAGAATTCTGGAATGGTTTCTCATTTCCTTCTCCAGGCAATCTTCCCAACCCAGGGATCAAACCTACGTGTCCTGCTTGGCAGGGGGACTCTTTATACCCCTGAGCCACCTGGAAAGCTCCACCCAGTCACTAGGGACAAAAATACAGTGAGCTGCCACAAGATGTGTATCAGAGTGGCAAATAAAATAACAAATCTAAATGATGGTGAAGAAATGATACAAATGGAACTCTCATAAACTATTGAAAATACAACAGTATAGCTTTTGAAAACAGCTTGGCAGTGAGGTGAGGCAAACATAACCTCACCATATGCCCTAGCAATGCCATCTCTGGGTATCTATGCAAGAGGAATGGAAATACCCATTTACACACAAACCTATACTTGAACATTTATAATAACTTTATTTATTGTCACCAGAAACTGGCAACAATTCAAATATCCTTCAGCTGGGAAAAAGGTAAATAAAGACCACTTTTTACTAAGAAAAAAGAAAAACTTGATCCCATGCTCACAATTGCTCATTCATTATTTTGCTTTGGCTCAGTAAATTTTACTGAGCCTTTCTCCTCCCCAAAGACCAAGAGAACTCTGGATTGCCTGAAAATGTAAAAGGCACTAAAGAAAGCAGTGAGATACTTCCCAACTCATGTGTGATCATGACCTCACGTCCCCAGAACACTAGTGAGAAGTGTGACTTTGGAAATGCCACCTGCTCTTCCACCCAGCTCTCCCTTCCCCATGAAGTGTTCTGTTCCCCTTCTTGCCTTACTTAAAAATGAGAACATTTTTCAGAGAGTGTTTCCTATTGTGACAGTCCTTGTGAATAATGTCTCTCCTCATTTAGTCCACACTACTGATATACACTACAATATAGATGAATTTCAAATGCATTTTGCTGGTGAAAAAAGCTTAACTCTGTAGGCATTCTTCAAGGGTAACAAAATAGAAAAGAAATCATTGGTTGCCAAATCATGAGGAGAGAGCAAAGGAATATTTACAGAGAGCATGTGTGTGGGTGGGGGGGATACCCTTATTGTGTTGTGGCCATATGATTATATGTATTTGTCAAAACTCATAGAAATGTACACCAAAAGGGGAATTTTTCTGAGTGTCAATTTCACTTTTTAAAAGTTCCTGCTAACTTTCTTTTAACTGCTACATTTCACTCATTTCACGTATATCTTATAGAATGTTCAGGAGCCTCAGTTTGAATGCTAGGCAGGGGGAAAACATATAGGATTGACGTCTTTAGATGCTATACAATGACATTTGAATTTTGGCTCCATATAAAACTTTCCACCTTCATTCTTTCTGATTCTGCATTAAAGCACAATTGTCTTAGAAATTCCGTATGTTATGACTTCTGAGAAATGGAAGATTTCCTGTCATAACAGTAAGCAAAGGATGCCACAGTAATCAGAAATCACAGCCATCACAGAAAGGTGAGCTGCTGAGCCCTGAGGGAACTCAGGAAGGGGAGAACTCCCTCCTTCTAGTAGCCCTCAGACTGCAGCCACTCCCTAAGCTGAGCCCTGAAGAAACTCAGAATATGAAAACACAGGATACTGGCCCCAGATAGTTGAGGTGCATATCAAAGGAATGATTTCAGTGAGACCAAACCCTTGCATCTTCCCATACATAGAAAAATTCTAAATTCCTTAACCTGGGATGTCTGGTTTTCTTTAATTTACAAAAAAAAAAAAATCTTTTGATATTCAAAGGCTACATGCTCTTTGTTGCAAAGTTTCTATATTGCCTGGCTCCCTCCTCATCTCCTTGGAGCAGTTCTCTCAGGGTTATTTGAGATGCTATCTCCTTGGCTTAAGTTCTAAAAGTTCCCACCGAATAAAACATAACTCTTGTAAACAGGAAGGGTTAATTTTGACTCCATACAGCATCTGTTTCTGTGACTTTAACTCTCATTTCACTGCTTTTGTTATTAAAGGCATACATAATGGCCTGTCTCAAGGAGCTCTGCCTGCCCAACCTCCCCTGCCTCTTGGGCTAGGGTGCCTTTGTTTGGCTCACAAGGAGATAGCCTGACTCTGCTCATATGTAAAGGGCTATAACATCCCTCTTCTTTGTGTGGGAAATGAAACCCCTCCTCTGCTGCTTACCAGCCTGACTGAGAAATTCATATTTATAGGCCAGAACTGCAGAGAGTTCCAGCATCTTTGTTTTGATATCACAGGGTATATTTCATGTCACAGCACCCATGAAATGATGTAAAGAAGTGAAACTAACACATCCCTCTGCTTGAGGCTTGGTATTCTAAGAGATACCGACAAAAATCAGTTTTTTTCTTTTTATTTTGTTTCCTCTCCTCTCCCCATCTCTGATCCATAAAATAACCTGGCATCCAGACCCGACATGATGGTTCTTTCAAGATGTTAGTCAGCCATCTTCTTGGTCAGCCAGCTCTCTGGGTAAAGTCATATTCCTTGCCTAAATACCTTGTCTCTCAGATTTATTAGCCTATTGTCAGGGGTGAGTAGAGTGAGCTAGGGCTTGGTAATACTCTCAACTTTTAGGTTGTGAATACTTTTTTAAGTTTACACTTCCACAATTTTTTTTCATTGTTAGAAGAGTAAGATGTGAATCTCCCCATACCTCTCTCCAATGAATCTTCTGTTTGCCCCTTACTAATATTTTAAAGGGGGGAGGTGTAAATAGGAGATTCATTGGAGAGAGATAAGGGGAGATTCACATCTTACTCTTCTAACAATGAAAAAAAAAATTGCGGAAGTGTAAATATTCTAAAAGGGCTTCCCTTGTAGCTCAGTCAGTAAAGAATCTGCCTGCAGTGCAGGAGACCCAGGTTCGATCCCTGGGTTGGGAAGATCCTCTGGAGAAGGAAATGGCAACCCACTCCAGTATCCTTGCTTGGAAAATCTCATGGACAGAGGAGCCTGGTGGGCCGCAGTCCATGGCATCACAAACAGTCGGGCAGAACTGAGCAACTAACACTGATTTACTTATTAATATTCTAAAAGGGGCTTCCCTGGTAGCTCAGCTGGTAAAGAATGTGCCTGCAATGTAGGAGACCTGGGTTTGATCTCTGGGTTGGGAAGATCCCCTGGAGGAGGTCATGGTATTCTTGCCTGGAGAATCCCCGTCAATAGAGGAGCCTGGTGGGCTACAGTCCATGAGGTCGCAAAGAGGCAGACATGACTGAGTGACTAAGTACAGTATTCTAAAAGTCCTCCCCTTTTCTTCTCTTTATTTCTCTATATCTTCCTCCTAACACCCTCCCTTGTTTCATGTTTCATTTCTCTTTCTTGCTTACTTTCTTCCCTTCTGTTTTTTTGTATGGAAATAAAATTTGCCACCCCCAAAATGTTTCTTCGCATGTGGATTATTTCAATCTAAAAATTAGCAAGGCAACCAAAATCCAGGAATAATTTTTGATCTTCACCCTATCTGTCTAAAATAATTTAGATAGAGGGGCTGTTTAGAAGAGAGCTATCACCAGGAATATCTGCAAAGATTATGGGCCTGTGTGTGGTTGGGGAGACTGGTCAGGGCCTAGAGATCAGAGTCTATCCTGGCCCTAAAGATCTTTGTCTCTGCACAGCCCTGCAAACATTTATTCACCAAACTTTTGCTTTCCCATTTCCATTTCCTTCTCTCTGAAGTCCCAAACCACTACCCTCAACATCTTTTGTCTTTAGCTGAAGATGCTATTTAAGGTGAAGCTATTGGCCATTTTGGTGAGCTACTCAGTTTTCCTGGGTCTGTCTCATGTATACATATGATTCAACTTGAGATGTGGAATTTCTTGCCATATCAATAAACAAGGATGTCACAGTCATCAGCAGTTTTGACCCTCCAAATGTGAAATTCTGAGCCTTGAGTGTGCTTAGGAAGGAGAATGATGCTTGGTATCTGGCAGTCATTAAGCTGCAGTCACTCCCTGCTGTAAGCACTAAGGAATTGTGCAGGAGACCAGCCCCAGACAGCTGAGGTGCATATCAAGGGAATGGTTTCAGGGAGCACAGACTCTTGCATCTTCTAGTACAAAGAAATCACTTCATTCCTTAACTTGGGATATCTGGTGTTCTTTAAATCACAATAATGTTTTGATGTTCAGATTACCTGCCCCTTGTTCCAAACTTCTACATAACCTGACTCCCCCCCCACCCCCACTCCTCAGAGCAGTTTTTATGGGGTTACATGAGACATTATCTCCCAGGCTTGAAGCCCTAAGAATTCTCATCGAATAAAAGGTAACTCTCAACATTAAGTTGCATGTATTTTTTCAGTCTGCAAAGTTTTGTTTGATTTTTATTTGTTATCTGTCTCATGTCAATTTAATTCTTAAACCAGGAGAGCAGAGGGAAATGTCTTTCTCCCTTACACTCTCCTGTGGTGTGTCCTCTTCCTGTCTCCCTCTAAATTCATGTGGCTTTTAAATTACACTCTGAACACAATAACCTTCAAATGTCTAGTTTGAAAAATGGTGTTAGAAATTGTCTCACAGAAGAACAGAGAAGTGAATCATATTACAGTTCTACTGGTTTTAACTTTCGTTTCATGTACTAGCAAACTTAGTTAATTTACCGAAACAGTTTAAAATAAAAAAAAATAAATAAATTTTCATTTGGACTAGTCAAATAGCTTCAGCTACATAAGCACTTGGCATAAGTAATAAAATATTAATGTTCCTTAAGAACTTTATTTTTCATTAAACATGAACCCTGTGTCTCAGGAACTTCAATATCCTGTTGTCCCAGATACAAAATAAAATGTGGGGAGAGGTGATAAGGAAAGAAAATGAAGAAAATGCATATTTTAGCAGAAATTAGACGTTCAGTAAAAGGATTTATTTTTCTTGGACTAAAGTACAAACATGCAAGAACTACGTTCTTTTTTCTCATTAAACTTGCTATAACATAAAAATGCTAAAGGATTTGCTGGTAGATGGATTTAGCCTCCTACTCCTACCCTGAACCTCCACATCTGTTTTTCAGTTACAAAAGAAAAGCAAAAAGTAATATATGGGAAACTGCTGTAATGTAATGATTATTCTAGAAAGCAGGTTTGCTTAACCACAAAACCAAGCAGGCTTGTCTAGCAACAGAATCATGTGATAGAAGCACGAGACATGCCCCCAAACAATAAAACAGTGACACAATAAGACCCTAATCCTGTGCAATGAGCTCAGTAAGTTAATGATTCTTGTGATATGCACATTTAAAAAAAAAAAAATTTGTGGACCTAGCTTGACCATGTAGGGAAGGGAAACTCCCGATCAACCTGGAGGAGGAGCTGATGATGGAAGCATGACATGTACACAGGAAAGACAAAGGTCTTCTCCACCACCTACTTTTCCTTTGATTATAAAGCTGTAGCCCAGTAAGTTCTGCAGTGCAAGAGGACACTGCCCACCCACTTGAAAGCCTCACAAGTGTTTTATTCTAATAATTCACTTCTTATCTATCACCATGGCTTCCCTAGTGACTCAGATGGTCAAGAATCTGCCTGCAATATGGAAGATCTGGGTTCAATCCATGGCTTGGGGAGATCCCCTGGAGAAAAGATCGGCTACCTACTCCAGTATTCTGGTCTGCAGAATTCAATGGACAGAGGAGCCTGGCAGGCTACTGTCCATGGGATTGCAAAGAGTCAGACACAACTGAGTGACTTTCACTTTCACTTATTTATCACTTTATCTCTCACCAAATTCTTTCTGGGATCAAAGATAAAGAACTATGGTACCAGAGCTCTTTGGAGCCCCTGTAATGACACCAAACAGTTTCACCAATAGTCCTTGTTTTTGCAGTTAAGTTTTTTTTTTTTTTTGGTCAATAATTATTCATGGCTTTATTAAATAAAAGTCTCTTTAGAGAACAGTAAGAAATTAATTCTCAACTAACATCAGGGGAGAGTGACAGGAGGTTACAATTTTTTTTAATGCATTGATATTGATAATAACATTAACCAGATAGGTACTATATTTCAACAAATACTTTTAATAATCAATCACTATGTTACATTAATACTCTGATGCTCTCATTAAATCAAAATTGTTTAACTAAAATGGTTATATTAAAAGATACTCATATTTTAATATCACTACTGACAATGTCTGGTAAGATATTATAGAAACTACTTTGGTAATGTAATCTAAAAAGGATGATATAAAGCTTAGCCATTTAAGATGCACTATGATCAAAGGACCAGAGAATGAAAATAAGAGAAAGATATAATAACAGAAGCATACTATATATATATAAAACACTATGTATAAATAACAGAAGTACACTAGGCCCCATGAGAAAGAGAAAGAGACATAAAGAGGGAAAGAGACAGAGGGAAAGACAAAGAAAATTATTTGGACACATAAATGAGCCTCAATAGATTTTAGCTGAAACACTTTATGATATTACTAAAAATCATATTTACCCTTAATTCCAAAAGGAAATTTTGCAGGGAAATTTTGTGCCCAATGGAAAGAAAACATACATTTATATTTACTTAAAATTTTATTTTATCTTATTTATTTTACCTTATCTTAATATCTTATCTTATTTTATTTTATCTTATTCAAATTCTTTTCCTATTTAGTTTGTTACATCATATTGAACAGAGTACCCTGTGCTATATAGGAGGTATGGGCAACTTTTATAAGTACTACAAAATTGTTGCTGTCTGTTTGCCATCACCTCTGGAATATGATCATCTATTATTTAACATCATAATGTGAGTTGTCAGAATGCAAGTTGCTAGTAACCTGGAGAAAATACGAAGACTAATTAAAAACAAAACCCAAAGACCATTTTTCTCTTAACCTCCTATAACATAATTCACTGTGCAGTAATATTTAAGTAACATATCCAAAAGCAGAATAACTAATATAACAATTACACACCTTCCCTCTCACCCACCTCTAGTCCCTCAAAACATCTCTCCTTCTATGGATGTTAACTGTGAAGTACTGGTACTTCTGAAGCACAATTTCTACTCTGCTGTAGTGGTCAGTAGTATAAGAACTCCCTTCCCCAACTCCCATTTTGTTTTGTCAAAGTGTATCAATTTTACCTTACCAGATCTCCACGCCTCCTCATTCGCTCTACAGGTAGGGTCTGTCTCTAAGATTTTTAAAGACACCTCTGTTGTTGTCATGTTTCTGTCATGTTTCAGAAAAAGCATTTTTCAGTAGTTGAAAAGAAAAACTTTTCTCAGTAGTTGCAAAGCAGGAAATGGGAGTTGAAAGGAAACTCTGTTAATATATAATTTAAAAGAATCTAGCACCCTCCCAGTTCAGACTCTACCTCTCATTGCAAAATAGCCTCTTGATGAAAGTGAGAATGAAAAGGCTGACTTAAAACTCAACATTCAAAAATCTAAGATTATGGTGTCCAGTCACATTACTTCATGGCAAATAGATGGGGAAACAACGGAAACAGTGGCAGACTTTATTTTCTTGGGCTCCAAAATCATTGCAGATGGTGATTGCAGCCATGAAATTAAAAGACACTTGCTCCTTGGAAGAAAAGTTATGACCGACCTAGACAGCATATTAAAAGGCAGAGACATTACTTTGCCAACAAAGGTCCATCTAATCAAAGCTATGGTTTTTCCATTGGTCATGTATGGATGTAAGAGTTTGACTATAAAGAAAGCTGGGCACCAAAGAACCGATACTTTTGAACTGTGGTGTTGGATAAGACTCCTGACAGTCCCTTGGACTGCAAGGAGATCAAATCAGTCAATCCTAAAGGAAATCAATCCTGAAAGTTTGTTGGAAGGACTGTTGCTAAAGCTGCAATACTTTTGGCCACCTGATATGACTCATTGGAACTGACTCATTGGAAAAAACCCTGATGATATGTCTTTTCAGAAGGCAAAAGGAGAAAGGGGTGCCAGAGGATAAGATGGTCAGATAGTATCACTGACTCAATGAACATGAATCTGAGTATACTCTGGAAGATAATGGAGGACAGAGGAGCCTGGTGTGCTACAATCCTCGAGGTTACAAAGAGTTGGACTCGACTTAGCAACTGAACAACATCGTGTCACTATGTCACTGGGTGCAGACCTTCCAAAAATATACATGTTGTTGTTCAGTCACTCAGTCATGCCAACTCTTTGCGACCTCATGGACTGCAACACGCCAGGCTTCCCTGTCCTTCACCATCTCCTGGAGCTTGCTCAGACTTATGTCTATTGAGTCAGTGATGCCATCCAACCATCTCATCTTCTGTCATCCCCTTCTCCTCCTGCCTTCAATCTTTCCCAGCATCAAGGTCTTTTCCAATGACTCAACTCTTCACATCAGGTGGCCACGTTTAGAGTCATCTCTTGTGCTGTTGGAAATGAACATGAGGCAGGAGCTAAATGGACTCCGGGCTCTACAGCTGGACTTTGTCCCCTGTGGACAGATACCCCAAGACAAAGAGGAGGAGGAGCTAAGCCCTGCCCAGATATGAGATAGTACTTTTCTCGTTCTCAAGGTCCAGAGGACTTTCCAATAATACACCCGCAGTAAGGCTCTTTGTAGATCAAAAAGGGTGTAATGTCAACCTGCCCATAGGCCTCTTCACTAGAACCCATCTTGGCTAAGAAATGTGGGTACACACATGGGAGGATACTGCTGCTGCTGCTGCTGCTAAGCCGCGTCAGTTGTGTCTGACTCTGTGCGACCCCATAGACGTCAGCCCACCACACGCCCCCGTCCCTGGGATTCTCCAGGAAAGAACACTGGAGTGGGTTGCCATTTCCTTCTCCAATGCATGAAAGTGAAAAGTGAACACTGATATATACCAAACATGGACTCAGAATCAGCTAAAGCAAGATGTTTGGCCAAAGGAAACCCAGAAGAAAATCTCATAAAAGTGATTCAAACTACCACAAGGACCTGATGCTCTGGGCTTGCCAGTGTGTGCCTATTCACAAGTACTTTTTTTCCCTCCTAATAAATGTTTCACTTTTTTCACTAGTTTTGGTTTTCCTGTGGAAATTCATTTTTCTGGAAATGAATCTTAATGGCCAGGATTCAGCACTTGGCCTGACTTCAATCTCTGGCCAGAAACCAAAGTCCTGTTTCAAGTCCCTGCAGGTTGGGGCCACCCAAGCTCAGACATGTCTTCACAAAAACCTTTGCCTTTCTCTGTTCAGGTGAAAACAACAACAACAACAACAAAAACAAAACCAAGGAGACCTTAGTGGTAGCACAGTTTCAAAATAAAAGAAACTTATGTCCCTGAATTTCCATGTGGAAGAAAGCTGCATTCTCACTAGATTCTCCTGTATTTCACAGCTACATGAGTGATAAATAAATGTACACTGTGCTATCAATGAAATTTAGGAGGTTATCTATTGCAGCAGCTATGTAACATATCTAGTTAGAGTGGCAGCCTCATTTTTTCCATATTTTTTGCATTACTAATCACTTCTTATCCAGTCACAAAATATCTGCAGACTGTTCACTACTATGGTAGGTGCTGAGAAACAAAAGCTTTGCAAATTCTGATGAAGAGGATGAAGCAGGCACCTGGGTCTTGTGTGGGAGAGGTCTGGATGGATTTTCCAGAATGGCTGAGGCAAGGTTAGTGTCTTCTCTGGTGTCTAGTCAAGAGAGGGACATTTTAAAAGATTACAGTTTATAGTACCACTGAAAATTTGACAGAGCTAAGAGCAATGATAAACTGAAATTATAATAGCGTGATCATTATAATGGAGTGCTCAGCATACGAAAATGGAGCTGGAAAGCGAGGGTCCGATTTCAGAATTCAAGAACTAGAACTTCTTTGTAAATTTGTATTGTACCACACAAAAGGACAGAGCAACACCTGCCGATTCCTGTGACCTCAAGGTACCCTGAGAAATCTTGTTGTCTCCCTCCAGATCTCCCTGCCTCCCTTTCCAGTGTTCGTGCAACTAATCCTTGCTTGACACACTTCACTTCTCATCAACTGAAGTTTTAATGCTTGAGAAACAAGTTCTGTAACGAACCCATGGCTTCTCGCATTTAAAAGATTAAATAAATAAACTTCCTCCTTTTCCTTTAGTGTGTCAGTCACAACTCAGAGCTTTTTGCATCTGTGTCTCCAAGCTGGGGCTCTAACAATCCAGCCAAAAATGCATCTTCTTCTCAACCAGGTCTTTGTTTCTGAAATTTCAGTTAATAAAGGCAATACATTAGGAAAACGGTGATACACTTAACCTGCATGACACCAGGAAGGGAACATTTTTTTTTTAACACCTTTATTCTGCCAGAGGGAGCTTAAGGCTCTTCAGACAAAGCTGAAAGACAAGTCTCCCCAAGAATACTGTGTTTCTGGAAACGAGGGGAATTCAGGCCAGTTCCAAAGGCATCTCAACTTTTCAATTAAGATACAATCCTGGGAGTGAGGCAGGCGGAGACATAAAAAGGGGAAAGACCCTGAACCAGGTCACTAAGAAGATTTGCCGCCCTCTCTCAGCCTTTCAAAACCCTTAATCCCTAGACCACAGAGCTTACTGTAAGCAATCTCCCAGTCACCCACTAAAGTTCTGCAAACTCCTATGAAGAGGGCGGCTTAGGCGCACATTCATCCGAGGAGAAATCAAGTCAATTTTTTTCAAATCACCCAAGCAGGCCAGATGTTCACTCACTGAGACAGCCCTGGAGATTTTGCAACCTGCTTGAGACCAGAAGGCAGTTTCTTCATTCTCTTCTCCTCTCAGCGGTAGCGGTTCCTCTTTCTCTATGACTTTGCTCTGGACCAGAGGTGGCCAACAGAGAAGGAAATAGCAACCCACTCCAGTATTCTTGCCTGGAGACTCCTTTGGACAGAGGAGCCTGGTGGGCTGCTGTCCATAGGGTCACACAGAGTCGAAAAGGACTGAAGCGACTTAGCATGCTTGCATGCATTGGAGAAGGAAATGGCAACCCACTCCAATATTTTCATCCCAGGGATGGAGGAGCCTGGTGGGTTTCCGTCTATGGGATCGCGCAGAGTCGAACACGACTGAAGCGACTTAGCAGCAGCAGCAGCAGAGGTGGCCAAATAGGGGGATGCGGCATCCCAGGGCTGCGACTGCCTCCCTCTCCCAGCGCCTCCAGCTTCCCTGTGGGGCGACCACACCCCTCTCCATCCAAGGCTGTCTCCCACATCCAGGCCCCATTGTCTGCCAAGGTCTGAGGGAGACACCGGAGGCAGGGTGTGGAAAATAGGCCGATGGACCGAATGGTACCTCAGATGGTACTATATAACCCTCCCTCCCCACCCTCCGCCCTAGATGTTACACCCCACTTCCTGTGTTTCATTTCTCAGGAGTTTGAGGCAGAAAAAGAAGTTAGAACGCTTGTAAACAGGATGCCTGCCGTTGAAGGGTCTTTGGCTCCTTTCCAACCTGCCAAACCCCTGATGGGGACCTGGTGGACTAACGGTGGATCTAAGAGGACAGCCCTCTGCTCAGGCTGTCTGCCACGCTGGGTCCCTTCCTAGCAGAATAGGAGAAAGTCTGTATAAATCTCCATAGCCTGAGAGTCTCCCTGGCCTAGCAGAGATGGGGATAAGGTGCTGTCTCTTTGAGGTTCACCCTGTTGCAACCAAGACCTCTGAGAATAGAAACGCCCACCCACACACACAAACCTACTCTAAAAGGCCTGGTTTGTGGCTTGTTAGCACCACTGTTCTCAGGAAATCATACACAGATCAAAACATCAGGCTGTTATGTTCTGAGGCTACAAAATGAGGAAAGGTTATAAAGGCCAAAAACTACAAGGTTATATAAATTGTCAGAAATTAGGATTAGAGTTGGGAAGAAATAAGAACGCTTGTTTAAACAAGAGTTGTTTGGGTTTCAAAACGGTTATGCAGTTGCAGGAGTAGGAGCGAGGCACTTTGAAACTATGTTTGTACCTGGCTCTGCTTGCAGATACTCTTTTGAAAATGTCTGGTGATGGTCTTGAGTTTGATACAATTCAGAAAGTTTAAGTTCTCAGTGACGCATCTGCAAGTTCTCAGATGCAAGAATGCATCTGAAACTACCTCCACCTAAGGCCATCTGGCTCCATTTTGTATGTGTGAACCATAGCTGCTCCATTTTTATTTTTGAAAGATCTTAAATACATCATCAGGCTTCCCTGGTGGCTCTGTGATGAAGAATCTGCCTGACAATGCAGGAGAGGCAGGTTCAATCCCCGGTCCAGGAAGATGCCTTGGTGAAGAAAACGGCAGCCCAGCCCAGTATTCTTGCTGGGAAAATCCCATGGACAGAGGAGCCTGGTGGGCTACAGTCCATGGAGTTGCAAAAGAGTCGGACAGGACTTAGCTACTAAACAACAGCAACAGCAGATATATCATCACCTGTCTACATTACCCTTGGAATTGTGGGTTCAATCCCTGGGTGGGGAAGATCTCCTGGAGAAGGTATCTCTTGACTTAGGCAAACACCTGTCTAGAGCTTAAACAAGGGGCTTCCCTGGTAGCTCAGCTGGTGAAGATTTTGCCTGCAATGCATGAGACTCCAGTTCGATTTCTGGGTCAGGAAGATCCTCTGGAAAAGCGACAGGCTACCCACTCCATTATCCATGGGCTTCCCTGGTGGTTCAGACAGTAAAGAATCCTCATTCAATGCAGGAGACCTGGGTTAGATCCCTGGGTTGGGAAGATCCCTGAAGGAGGGCATGGCAACCCACCCCAGTGTTCTTGCCTGGAGAATCCTCATGGACAGAAGAGCCTGGAGGGCTGCAGTCCATAGCATCACAAAAGAGTCAGACACAACTGAATGACTAAGCACAGGGTATTTACAAAGTTAGGGAAATATCAAGGCTGTCCAGGTCACCATATGCATATACATCAGTCTTGTTCAGAGGTACCCTGGCACAATAAGCAACACAGCAAATATTGTTTTCATCCACTCTAATTTAGACAGACTACTTACCCAATAGCAGAGCTACTGTTTGCAATACAATGGCCAGCCTTGAGCAAAATTTTTTATTTTAGCTTTTTTTTTCCCTCTGTATAACTTGGTTTTGAAGGTATTACAGGAGCAAAATGTGGTGCAATAGGTTGCAAAAGGAGCCTGGATTTTGAAGATAGGAAACAGATGGTCAGTCTTGCTCCTTACTCATCCATAAATTCAAAAAAATTCAATGCCTGGATAAGGCAGATATTAATGTATCAGATGAAACAACATGGATTGAAGCATTTACCAATAACTTGAGCTTTCTGATTTCAGTATACAGAAGGTTTAAGGATATAAAAAAAAAAAAGGTCAGCAGTGCCCCCTGTTAGTAAATGAACTCAGATTTTTTTTTTTAATTAAACAACAGAAAGCAACCCCAAAACAAAAACCAACTAGCCAACCAGACAACAACAACAAATATCCACCAAGCAAAAAAAATTGGGTTTTTGGAGCAGTTATGCAAGTTTCACTCTAGCAATCAATACTCCATTTCTTTATGTGCGTACATGTGTGGGTGCTCAGTCGTGTCCTAGTCTTTGCAACCCCACGGACTGTAGCCTGCCCATCTCTGCTATCCATGGGGATTCTCCATGCAAGAAGAATGGAGCAGGTTGTCATGCCCTTCTTCAGGGCATCTTCCCAAACCAAAGATCCAACCCACATCTCCTGAATTGGCAGGCAGATTCTTTACCATTGGCACCACCTGGGAAGCCCTAGACATAGGGAGAAACTTATGATCTTAGATTTCCATGTGGGAAAAAGCTGCATTCTAACCAGGAACTCCTATATTCCATAGCTTAAGAGATAAGTAAATATATACTGTGCTATCAATGAAATTTAGGAGGTAATTTATTGCAGCAGCTGTGTTACATACCTAGTTAGAGTGGCAGCTACATGTATTCATGTTTTTTTGCATGCCTAATAATTTCTTATCCAATCACCAAACAGCTGCAGAATGTTCACTCCTGCTGTAGGTGCTGAGAAACAAAAGCTCTGCAAATCTGATGAAGAGGGTGAAGCAGGCACCTGGGATGGCCCAGGAAAGGCAGGTGTCTTCTCTGGTGTCTAGTCAAGAGATGAATATTTTAAAAGATCATGGATTATAGTATCATGGAAACCCTGACAGAGTTAAGAGTAATGACAAATTGAAATTATAATGAGTAATCACAGTTCAGCAAATAAAAATGGAGTTGGGAGGCCCCTGAGGATCTGATTTTGTTAGGGGAAGCACACTGATTGAAACCACCCACCCTGGCCAGGCACCATACTAACCATTCTCATGAGTTGTTTTATGACAGGAGATCCTGGTAAGGAATACAGAACTAATAAGCCACTACCAGTGGGAAGAGTTCGGGAAAGGTCAAAAGGAGACACCGCGTGTCCGTCCACTTCCCAGAATCCTTGTCGCTAGCATCCATCTTGGTTGAGCGATGTGTGTGCCACCAGGAAAGACTCTGAACTAGAATAATTGGCCAAAGACCACCCGTAAAATAATCCCACCACCATAAAACCCGAGACTGTGAGCCACGAGGCAGAGCAGTTCTCCTGGGTTCCCTTACCCTATTGCTCTCCACCCTGGTGCCCTTTCCCAATAAAATCTCTTGCTTTGTCAGCACATGTGTCTCCTCAGACAATTCATTTCTGAGTGTTAGACAACAGCCCAGCTTCAGGCCCTGGAAGGGGTCCCCTTTCCTGCAACAATTTCAGAACTCAAGAACCAGAACTTTCTTTGCATTGTTCCATACCCAAGAACAGACAAAAATCTTCCTTTGTCAGGTCCTTTGGCCTTGTTGACAAAAAATGATGCACAATGGAAGAGTTGTGAGTTAAGTTTTATTAGGGGCAAAATGAGGACTGCAGCCAGGAGACAGCACTTCAGATAGCTCTGAGAACCTGCTCCAAAGTAGCAGTGAGGGGAGGTGAATATATAAGATTTTTGGTGAAGGGGGAGTTCAATGCAATCAAGTGCTTGCTTTACAAAAGATTTTCCACCAATCCCAAGGAGCTGTCACCATGAAAGGATTTAGTGCTTTTGTAGATATTTGGAGATGCAAAGGTTGAGATCATGAAATCAATTCCTGCAAATATCTAACTCTCTAAAGACTTGTTCCACCAGTTTCCCTGGAACACAGAGTGCCTCACTCTCCACCCTCAATTCCCTTCAGGGGGTGTTGAAAGTCAGCATCTGCAGTAGCACAGGCAAATGGAAAATGCCCTTGTTGTTGTTGCTCAGTCGCTGGCAAATGCTCTTGGCAATTGCGGTTGACAGCCTCACAGTACCCCTTCCCCTATGGCAATCTTTTGGTCTCAGGGTCCTGCCTCCTCCACCTGGTGGTTATGCAACCAATTCTGCCTTAACAAGCACCCACACTTCTCAACAGCTCCAATTACAATTTTGAACAAACGAAATGAGTACTAACCATGACTTCCTGCGTTTTTGTCTTTAATAAACTTCCCCATTTTTAGCCTGGCAGATCAAAACTTGAGAAGTTTCTGAGTCTGTATCTGCATGGTGTAGCTCTAAGAGTTCCCACAATAAGTGCCTCTTTGTCTCAGACAGGTCTTTCTTTCTGAAATATCAGTTAATAAGAGCACTAAGTCATGAAAATGGTGGCACACTTAACCTGTATGACCCCAAGAAGGGAACTTCTTTTTAAAACATTATTTATTCTGCCAGAGAAAGCTTGAGGACATTCCAAGTAAGCTTAAAGACAAGTCTCCCCAAGAACATTGGATGTTTGTGTTCTTGGAAAGGAGGGGGATTCAGGTCAGTCCCAGAGGGATCTCTAGTTTCTAACTGAGATGCCATTCCTGGGGGGCATGGCAGAATAAGAAAAAAGGGGGCAAGATCATGACCAGCTCACTAGGAACACCTGTCACCTTTTCCCAGCTTTTCCAACCCCTTATTCCCCAGACTGATGCTGAAGCTGAAGCTCCAATACTTTGGCCACCTGATGCAAAAAACTGACTCACTGGAAAAGACCCTGATACTGAGAAAGATTGAAGGCAGGAGGAGAAGGGGATGGCAGAGGATGAGATGGTTGGATGGCATAATCAACTCAATGGACAAGAGTTTGAGCAAGCTCCAGGATTTGGTGATGGACAGATAGGGAAGCCTGAAGATCACTTTTGTATAGTTCTTCTGTGTATTGTTGCCACCTCTTCTTAATATTTTCTGTTTCTGTTAAGTCCATACCATTTCTGTCCTTTATTGTGCCCATCCTTGCATGAAATGTTCCCTTGGTATCTCTAACTTTCTTGAAGAGATTGCTAGTCTTTCCTATTCTATTGTTTCCCTTTAGTTCTTTGCACTGATCACTGAAGAAGGCTTTCTTATCTCTCTTTGCTGTTGTTGGAACGCTGAATTCACATGTATATAGCTTTCTTTTTTCCTTTGCCTTTTCCTTCTCTTCTTTCCTCAGCTATTTGTGAGGCAGTCTCAGACAAACACTTTGCCTTTTTGCATTTCTTTTTCTTGGGGATGGTCTTGATCACTCCCTCCTGTACAATGTCATGAACCTCTGCCCATAGTTCTTCAGACACTCTACCAGAGTTAATCCCTTGAATATATTTGTCACTTCCATTGCATAATCATAAGGGATTTGATTTAGTTCCTATCTGATTATTCTAGTGGTTTTCCCTACCTTTTTCAATTTAAGTCTGAATTGGCAATAAGGAGTTCATCATCTGGGCCACAGTCAGCTCCCGGTCTTGTTTCTGCTGACTGTATAGAGCTTCTCCATCTTTGGCTGCAAAGAATATAATCAATCTGATTTCAGTGTTGACCATACTGTGATGTCTATGTGTTGAGTCATCTCTTGTGTTGTTGGAAGAGGGCGTTTGTTATGACCAGTGCATTCTCTTGACAAAACTTTGTTAGCCTTTGCCCTGCTTCATTTTGTACTCCTCTTGACTTCCTACTTTTGCATTCCAGTTCCGTATAATGAAAAGGACATCTGTTTTTGGTGTTAGTTCTAGAAGGTCTTGTAGGTCTTCATAGAACTGTTCAATCTCAGCTTCTTCAGCATTCCTGGTTGGGGCATAGGCTTGGATTACTGTATATTGAATGGTTTGCCTTGGAAATGAACAGAGACCATTCTATCATTTTTAAGATGGCACCCAAGTACTGCATTTCACACTCTTTTCTTGACTATGAGAGTTATTCCATTTCTTCTAAAGGATTCTTGCTCCCAGTAGTAGATATAATGGTCATCTGAGCTAAATTCACTCATTCCAGTCCATGATAGTTCACTGGTTCTTGTCGATGTTCACTCTTGCCATCTTCATGGCAAGATCTTCATGACCTGGATAACCACGATGGTGTGACCACTCACCTAGAGCCGGACAACCTGGAATGCAGTCAAGTGGGCTTTAGAAAGCATCACTACGAACAAAGCTAGCAGAGGTGACAGAATTCCAGTTGAGCTATTTCAAATCCTAAGAGATGATGCAGTTAAAGTGCTTCACTCAATATGCCAGCAAATTTGGAAAACTCAGCAGTGGCCACAGGACTGGAAAAGGTCAGTTTTCATTCCAATCCCAAAAAAAGGCAATGGCAAGGAATGTTCAAACTACTGCGCAATTTCATTCATCTCACACACTAGCAAAATAATGCTCAAAATTCTCCAAGCCAGGCTTCAGCAGTACGTGAACTATGAAATTCCAGATTTTCAAGCTGAATTTAGAAAAGGCAGAGGAACCAGAGATCAAATTGCCAACATCCACTGAAACATAGAAAAAGCAAGAGAGTTCCAGAAAAAAAAAAAAAATCTCCTTCTGCTTTATTGACCACACCAAAGCCTTTGACTGTATATATCACAACAAACTGTGAAAAATTCTTCAAGAGATGGGAATACCAGACCACCTCACCTGCCTTCTGAGAAATCTGTATGCATGTCAAGAAGAAACAATTAGAATCAGACACGGAACAACAGACTGGTTTCAAATTGGGAAAGGAGTACGTCAAGGCTGTACATTGTCACCCTGCTTATTTAACTTATATGCAAAGTACATCATAGGAAATGCTGGACTGGATGAAACACAAGCTGGAATCAAGATTGCCGGGAGAAATATCTATAACCTCAGATATGCAGATGACACAACCCTTATGGCAGAAAGTGAAGAAAAACAAAAGAGCCTCTTGATAAAAGTGAGAGAGGAGAGTGAAAAAGTTGGCTTAAGGCTCAATATTCAGAAAACTAAGATCATGACAACCTATCACATCACTTCATGGCAAATAGATGGGAAAGCAATGGAAACAGTGACAGACTTTATCTTTGGGGCTCCAAACTCACTGCATATGGTGACTGCAGCCATTAAAAGATGCTTGTTCCTTGGAAGAAAAGCTATGACCAACATAGATAGCATATTAAAAAGCAGAGACATTACTTTGCCAACAAAGGTCCATCTAGTCAAAGTTATGTTTTTTCCAGTAGTCATGTGTGGATGCGAGACTTGAACTATAAAGAAAGCTGAGCACCAAAGAATTGATGCTTTTGAACTGTGGTGTTGGACAAGACTCTTGAAAATCTCTTGGATTCAAGGAGATCCAACCAGTCCATCCTAATGGAAATCAGCCCTGAATACTCATTGGAAGGTCTGATGCCAAAGTTGAAACTCCAATACTCTGGCCGCCTGATGCCAAGTGCTGACTCCTTGGAAAAGATCCTGATGCTGGGAAAGATTGAAGGCTGGAGGAGAAGGTGATGACCGAGGATGAGATGGTTGGATGGCATCACTAACTCGATGACCATGAGTTTGAGTAAGTTCCAGAAGTTGGTGATGGACAGGGAAACCTAGTGTGCTGCAGTCCATGGAGTTGCAAAGATTCAGGCATGACTGAATGATTGAATTGAACTGAACCAAAGAAAACCTAGTGTGTTGCATTCACGGGGTCGCAAAGTGTCGGACATGACTGAGGGACTGAACTGAACTGAACTGAATCCCCAGATCATGGTGCTTGTCCTAAGGAATCTCCCAGTAACTCCCTAATGTTCTGCAATCTCCCATGAAGAGAGCAGCTTAAAGGCCCAGCCAACTGGGAGAAGTCAGGTCAGATTTTTATCAGTTGCCTTTGTCCTGTTGGAGGTTCCTCTTTCGCTGTGACTTGGTGCTGGACCACAGTGGAGATAGCTCATCTCAGTATTGGGAACTCTGCTGCCCCACCCCACCCTCCAGGCAGCTCCTGGCCTCTAGGCCTCAACAGTCCAAGGCCTGGGGGAGGTGCAGGGGCCAGACAACAGTCACTGGCAGTAGACCAGATGACAGTACATATACCCAGCCTGGATGTCACACCTCAACTACCCATGAGTCCTTATCCAGTGCTCTGAGGCAGCAGAAGTTAGAACTGACCTCTAAGAGGGAGAGCAGTGAATGGTCTTGACAAGATCTTAGTTTCTTTTCCAGAAATTGGACCAGGGTAACCTGGATGAAAACTAGGAATCCTAACTGCTTGACCACCAGAGTCTAGAGCCTAGAAGCAAAGCTGCCCTGGTTCTTTCCAGTTTGAAAGCAAGAATGCTGCAAGCGGGGCAAAAGGTGTAAAAACAGGTACAGAGTTTATTCTTAGAGACACAGCACAAGGCATGGAGGAGCACACAGAAGGCCAATTTATTTATTTAAGTCAGAAGCTAGGCAGAGATACACACCCAGAGAGGAGTTCAGGCATTCTGAATGAGGAGGAGTGAGTACAGAAGTGATGTAAATCACTTATACAGGACAGTCATTCTGGGCCTTTTTTTTTTTTCTAGTTCAGTTCAGTTCATTCACTCAGCCGTGTCCGACTCTGCAACCCCATGGACTGCTGCATGCCAGGTTTCCCTGTCCACCGCCAACTTCCAAATTTCTTAGGAGGCAGGTCAGGTGGTCTCGTATTCCCAACTCTTGAATTTTCCATAGTTTGTTGTGATCCACACAGTCAAAGGCTTTGGTGTAGTTGATAAAGCAGAAGTAGATGTTCTTCTGGAATTTTCTTGCTTTTTTGACGCACCAACAGATGTTGGCTATATGATCTCTGGTTCTTCTGCCTTTTCTAAATCCAGCTTGAATGTCTGGAAATCCACGGTTCACATACTGTAGAAGTCTGGCTTGGAGAATTTTGAGTATTACCTTGCTAGTGTGTGAGATGAGAGCAATTGTGCAATAGTTGAGTGTAATCTCAAAAATACAGTACTTGGGTGCAATCTCAAAAGTGATAGAATGATCTCTGTTCATTTCCAAGGCAGACCATTCAGTATCATAGTAATCCAAGTCTATGCCCCAACAAGGAATGCTGAAGAAGCTGAGATTGAACAGTTCTATGAAGACCTACAAGACCTTCTAGAACTAACACCGAAAACAGATGTCCTTTTCATTATACGGAACTGGAATGCAAAAGTAGGAAGTCAAGAGATACCTGGAGTAACAGGCAAATTTGGCCTTGGAGTACAAAATGAAGTAGGGCAAAGGCTAACAAAGTTTTGTCAAGAGAATGCACTGGTCATAACAAACACCCTCTTCCAACAACACAAGAGATGACTCGACACATAGACGTCACAGTATGGTCAACACTGAAATCAGATTGATTATATTCTTTGCAGCCAAAGATGGAGAAGCTCTATACAGTCAGCAGGAACAAGACCGGGAGCTGACTGTGGCCCAGATGATGAACTCCTTATTGCCAATCAGACTTAAATTGAAAAAGTTAGGGAAAAGCACTAGACCATTCAGATATGACCTAAATCAAATCCCTTATGATTATACAATGGAAGTGACAGATAGATTTAAGGGACTAGATCTTATAGACAGTGCCTGAAGAACTATAGGCGGATGTTCATGACATTGTACAAGAGGGAGTGATCAAGACCATCCCCAAGAAAAAGAAATGCAATAAGGCAAAGTGTTTGTTTGAGGAGGCCTTACAAATAGCTGTGAAAATAAGAGAAGCAACAGGCAAAGGAGAAAAGGAAAGATATTCCCATTTGAATGCAGGGTTCCAAAGAAGAGCAAGGAGAAATGAGAAAACCTTCCTCAGTGATCAGTGCAAAGAAATAGAGGAAAACAATAGAATGGGAAAGACTAGAAATCTCTTCAAGAAAATTAGAGATACCACAGGAATATTTCATGCAAGGATGGACACAAAAAAGGACAGAAATGGTATGGACTTAACAGAAGCAGAAGATATTAAGAAGAGGTGGCAAGAATACACAGAAGAACTGTACAAAAAAAGATCTTCCTGACCCAGATAACCATGATGCTGTGATCACTCACCTAGAGGCAGACATCCTGAAATGCAAAGCCAAGTGGGCCTCAAGAAGCATCACTATGAACAAAGCTAGTGGAGGTGATGGAATTCCAGTTGAGCTATTTCAAATCCTAAGAGATGATGCTGTTAAAGTGTTGCACTTCATAGCCAGCAAATTTGGAAAACTCAGCAGTGGCCACAGGACTGAAAAAGGTCAGTTTTCATTCCAATCCCAAAGAAAGGCAATGCCAAAGACGATTCAAACTACCACACAATTGCACTCATCTCATATATTAGCAAAGTAATGATCAAAATTCTCCAAGCCAGGCTTCAGCAGTATGTGAAACATGAACTTCCAGGTGTTCAAGCTGGATTTAGAAAAGGCAGAGGAACCAGAGATCAAATTGCCAACATCTGTTGGATCATAGAAAAAGTAACAGAATTCCAGGAAAAAAAAAAAAAAAAAACTACTTTTGTTTTATTGATATGCCAAAGCTTTTGACTGTATATGTCACAACAAATTGTGGAAAATTCTTCAAGAGATGGGAATGCCAGACCACCTGATCTGCTTCCTGAGAAATCTGTATGCAGGTCAAGAAACAACAGTTAGAACCGGACATGGAAAAAGAGACTGGTTCCAAATCGGGAAATGAGTATGTCAAGGCTGTGTTGTCACCCTGCTTATTTAACCTCTATGCAGAGTACATTATGCAAAATGGTAGCCTTGACTAAGCACACACTGAAATCAAGATTGTGAGGGGAAATATCAATGACCTCAGATAAACAGATGATACCACCCTTATGACAGAAAGTGAAGAAGAACTAAAGAGCCTCTTGGTGCAAGTGAAAGAGGAGAGTGAAGAAATTGGCCTAAAACTCAACATTCAGAAACCTAAGATCATGGCATCCTGTCACATCACTTCATGGCAAATAGATGGGGAAACAATGGAAACAGCAAGATACTTTATCTTTTTGGACTGAAAAATCTTTGCAGGCATTGAGTGCAGCCATGATGTTAAAAGACACTTGCTCCTTGGAAGAAAAACCATGACCAACCTAGACAGCATATTAAAAGGCAGAGACATGACTTTGCCATCCAAGGTCTGTCTAGTCAAAGCTATGGTTTTCCAGTAGTCATGTTTGGATGTGAGAGTTGGACTTTAAAGAAAGCTGAGTGCTGAAGAATTGATGGTTTTGAACTGTGGTGTTGGAGAAGACTCTTTAGAGTCTCTTGGACTGCAATGAGATCCAACCAGTCAATCATAAAGGAAATCAGTCCTGAATATTCATTGGAAGGACGGATGCTGAAACTGAAACTCCAATACTTTGGCCATCTGATGTGAACAAATGACTAATTGGAAAAGACCCTGATGCTGGGAAAGATTGAATGTGGGAGGAGAAGGAGACGACAGCTCATGAGATGGTTGGATGACGTCACTGACTCAATGGACATGAATTTAACAAATTCTGGGAGTTGGTGATGGACAAGGAAGCCTGGTGTGCTGCAGTCCACGGGGTAGCAAAGAGTCAGACAGGACTGAGTGACTGAACTGAACTGAATTGAGTTGCATTTTGGACTCATAGTCATATGAGGGCTACTCTATTTCGTCTAAGGGATTTTTGCCCACAGTAGTAGATATAATATTCATCTGAATTAAATTTGCCCATTCTAATCCATGTTAGTTCACTGATTTCTAAAATGTCTATATTCATTCTTGCCATCTCCTGTTTGAGCACTTCTAATTTACTTTGATTCATGGACCTCACATTCCAGGGTCCTATGCAATAGTGATCTTTGCAGCATCAGACTTTACTTCCATCACCAGTCCCATCCACAACTGAGTGTTGTTTTTGCTGTGGCTCCGTCTCTTCATTCTTTCTAGAATTATTTCTCCATTCTTCTCCAATAGTATGTTGGGCACCCACCAACCTGGGAATTTCATCTTTCAGTGTCATATCTTTTTGTCTTTTCACACTATTCAAACCTCTGGCCAATTATTTTGTTTCTTTCTTCACTCCTGACCGATCCTTGGATCCTCCCCAAGTTGTGCATATATTTTTCTAAGATGGATCCCACTTCAGAGATCTATTGGTGCATGTCCATACTTATCATGAGGTGGGGACCCCTCCATGTTTGACTCTCAAGAAGCCTTCCTGCACATGTGCAGACAGGGAAGTCTTCCTTGACCTTAGGAGTGGGTACCTTATCTCTTCACTTTAGCAGGGTTCACTTCTGCCACTAGCTTTGTCCATGGACTGTCTGGGTGAGAACAAAGGCTCAGTTTTACTCCACTTGACAAACATCAGCAGTCCAGCTATCTCCTACTTCAGAACCATTTTAAAAAGAATACCCTGAGGTTAGTGATCTTTGGTTCCTTTCCAAGCTGCCAAACGCCTGATGGGGACCTGGTGGATCTAAGAGGACAGCCTTCTGCTCAGACTGTCTGCCATGCTGGGTCCCCTCCTGGCAGAGCAAGAGAAAGTCTGCATAAATCTCCATAGCCTGGGAATCATCCTGGCTAGCAGGGTGGGGACGAGGCTCTGTCTCTTTGGAGTTCAACTTGTGTTAGCCAAGATTTCTGGAAACAGAAACCCTGGCTGTAACCACACACACACACACACTCTAAAGGCGTTGATTTGTGGTTTGTTAGCACTACAGCTCTCAGGGGATACAGATCAAAGGCTTGGATCGTGTTCTAAGACTAAAAAATAGGGAGAGTTTATAAAGAAAAAAAAAAAACCTGCAAGGTTACATAAATTGTCAAGGATTGGGATTGGAGTTGGGAAGAGATAGAGGTGCTTATTTAAACAAGAATGGTTAGGGGTTCAAAATAGTTATAAAGTTTCAGGTTGGGGAAGGGTGTACTTTGTAACAATGCCTGCAGTTGACAGTAGCTTGCAGATACTGTTTAGGAAAAGGCTGGGGACTTCCCTGCCATTCTGGTTCAATGGTTAAGGCTTGGAATTTCCAGGACAGGGGCACAGGTTCTATCAGCATGCTTTGTGGCACATCCCCCCAAAAGACTGGAGGTGTTCTTGAGTTTGATACAGTCCAGAAAGTTTAAGTTCACAGTGATGCAAGAATGCATTTGAAACCACATCCACGGTTGGCTACCTGGCTCCATTTTGGATATATGAACCATAGTTACTCCATTTTGATTTTTAAATGATCTTAAAAAAAATCATCACATGTCTCCATCACCCTTAACTTGGGCTTTCATGGTGTGATCAGATTTCAAAGCCAAGGATCTGCCCCACAGTGATTGGTTCAGTTGGAACAGAGTTTGTGCACATATTCCTAAAACAAGACAGTAACGGCAGAAATCAATCTTTGAGCAACAAATTGTTTTTTCTAGTGGATTCTTTTAATCCCTGAAATGATTTAGAAGTTTTACCAATTGCTGATAATAAAGAGTAGATGATTATTTAGAAGACAGTTTGGCAGTTTTTTTTTAAAGAAAATAATATACTGATCATATGATCCAAAAATCTCACTTTTGGCATTTACACAAATGAATTGAAAATGTATGCTTATGCCAAACCTGCACAGATGTGTTTATATCAGTTGCATTCATGACTGCCAAAACTTGGAAGTAACCAAGATTCCTGTTAATAAATAAATGGTGAAACACACTCTAGACTTTCCAGGCAATGACATAATATTATGGGACTTTAAAAAGTTCTCAGGTCAAGAAACGACATAAAATAATTTTTAATGTAGGTTACTAAGTGAAAGAAGGCAATCTGAAAAGGCAACATACTGTAAAATTCCAACAATTTGACATTCAGGAAAAGGCAAAGTTATGCAAGTGATGAAAAGATCTGTCTGAAGGACCAAGGTGGAAAAGTTGAAAGGGATGAACTGGTAGAGCCCAGGGGATTATTAAAACAGTGAAACTATGGGCTAAACTGCTTCAGTTGTGTCCTAACTCTTTGTAACCCCATGGACTGTAGCCCGCCAGGCTCCTCTGTCCATGGAATTCTCCAGGCAAGAATACTGGAGTGGGTTGCCATTTCCTTCTCCAGGGGATCTTCCCGATTAGGGATCTAACCCGTGTCTCTTATGTCTCCTGCATTGGCAGGCAGGTTCTTTATCACTAGCGCCACCTGGGAAGCATAGTGAAACTATGCTATATGATAAATCCTTCAAGCTAGGCTTCAGCAGTATGTGAACTGAGAATTTCCAGATGTACAATCTGGGTTTAGAAAAGGCAGACGAACCAGAGATCAAAGTGCCAGCATAGAAAAAGCAAAGTTGGGTCATAGAAAAGCAAAGGGATTCAAAAGAAACATCTACTTCTCCTTCGTTGACTATGCTAATGCCTTTGACAGTGTGGATCACAACAAACTGTGGAAAATTCTTAAAGAGATGGGAATATCAGACCACCTTACCTACATCCTGAGAAGTCTGCATGCAGGACAAAAAGCAAACATTAGAACCAGACATGGAACAATGGACTGGTTCAGGGTTGGGAAATGAGTATGCCAAGGCTGTGTGTTGTCACTACGCTTACTTAACTTATACTCAGAGTACATCATGTGAAATGCTGGATGGTATGACTCACAAGCTGGAATCAAGATTGCTGGGAGAAATATCAACAACCTCATATAGGCAGATGATACCACTTTAATGGCACAAAGTGAAGAGGAACTGAAAAGCCTCTTGATGATGGTGAAAGAGGAGAGTGAAAGCTGGCTTAAAACTCAACATTCAAAAAATGAAGATCATGGCATCCAGTCCCATCATGCCATGGCAAATAGATGGAGAAAAAGTGAAACAGTGACAGATTTTATTTTCTTGGGTTTCAAAATCAAGGCAGATGATGACTGCAGGCACAAAATTAAAACACGCTTGCTCCTCGGAAGAAAAGCTTTGACAAACCTAGACAGTATGTTAAAAAGCAGACCTCACTTTGCCGACAAAGGTCAGCATAGTCAAAGCTATGGTTTTTCTAGTAGTCATGTATGGATGAGAATTGGACCATAAAGGAGGCTGAACATTCAAGAATTGATGCTTTTGAACTGTGGTGTTGGAGAAAATTCTTGAGAGTCCCTTCGGCTGCAAGGAGATCAAACCAGTCAATCCTAAAGGAAATAAACCCTGAATATTCACTGGAAGGACTGTTGCTGAAGCTTCCATACTTTGGCCATCTGATGCGAAGAGCTGATTCATTGGAAAAGACCCTGATGCTGGGGATGATTGAGAGCAGGAGGAGACCGGAGTGACAGAAGATGAGATGGTTGGATGGCATCATCGACTCAATGGACCTGAGTTTGAGCAAGCTCTGAGAGATAGTGAAGGGTAGGGAAACCTGGAATGCTGCAATCCATGGGGACTGAATGACTGAACAAGAACAACTAGAGGTCTCTGGAGTTCAACTTTGTCTACCAGAGATGAAGTCTTCTCAAGAGACATGCTAAGAGTTTTCAAAGAACAATGAAACATGATTAAAAAGCAGAAAAATCTGTTCAAACAAACAAACAAACAAAACAGACTGCTTTGGTCATGATCCAGACAGTGAGAACTTGAATTCAAGATTTTCGTTTAACTGATTAGAAAAGAAATTTTCTTTGCAGTTATATTTTTATGATGTTCCTTTCTGTGACCAAAAAAAAAAAAAAATCAAATAATCCACTGTAAACTATGTTGTAATATAACGAAGACCTCAAGGTAAATGGAAATACCTGTTTGTCTAGAATATATAGAAATACTAGTATACACCTCCAAACTAAGGGACACAGAATGATAAGCTTTTTGTTAAATATATCTTCAGTATTTGCTTTTTCTCCCAGCTGTCATTCTCTGCTGTGTAACCTAATGTTCTCCTCTAGGTATATTTTCATCCCTTACTTTTAATCTGCTATTTATAGTCTGTGAACTATTCAGATAATCAAGCCCATCAGAACTGTGCATAATGTAACTACACAACTGATTTTGAACCAGGGTCAGAATGGGACATGCTTCTGCATAGTACTCATTAGCTTTATTCTGAGCATGATATTTCATCAGATCTTCATAAAATTAATAAGCTCTTTGTGAACTTATGTATTATTCATATATTTTATTTTAAACTCTGTTAATGAGTTTTTCCTCAGTTAAATTTAATTTGCATAATGCTTAAGTTTTGAGTAGTACTCTGTCCCCATGAGGAAATGCAGATTTCCTAATATATGAAAGCAGAGTATTTTAAGAGACTTGCCCTGTGGAAGACTCAGCTATTGTGATTCTATTATTTCCTTATTACAATAGTGCTGCAAAGTGTTACTGCACAGGTGCTTATTCTGAGAATTTCTCTCTAGTAGAAAACTACAAGCTTATAGAAAATGGACATTCTTAAGGTTTAGTAGATATTGACAAATGTTTCTTAAAAGGAATTGTAACAATTTATATTTTCATTATCTAACAATGAGAGTTCTGGAAAATTATTTGTAATTGACTTCTCAAATATTGCCTCTGTCTTATCTTTTTATTTCATTTATTTCCTCTGGAGTTCTTATTAAATATTTTCTGGCATTTTCTCGTTCTATTATCCAAGTTTTTTAAACTTCTCACAACTTTTAATCTCTTTATTTTCCTCAGGTTTAAGTTACAGACATAAATTACCCATTAATTTAATCAGCTATTTATTTGATTCATTAAAAATTTAACAAGTTGTTCAATTCTAAAAGTTCTACTTAATTATAAAATGTGATGCTAGAGATCTCACTGCAAGATAGAGTCTAGTGCAGCAATAGATTCTAAGAATTCCCCTTACTGGGGGAAAAAAAAACTTCTGCTTTTGTTTCCTTTATATTCTAATACACTGTTTTGGATTATCTTTTTTTTTGTGGGGGGGGGGGTCATTAGTTACATAACATTGGCTTCTTCTGATTCTAATCCTCCAATTTTTTCCTTCATTTGACATTCCCATTTTTTTAAATTGTGAAATCACCTTAAATGTGATTTTTTCCTACATTGTAGTAGTTACTCCAGAGTAGTTTTTTTTTTTTTTCATATTGAAATAAAATACAATATATCCAGTACTTATAAACAAGTTCTGTTCTGCAAGTGTGTTCATAAGGCCAATTTGTTTGTAAGTCCAACAAAGTTAGCCTAGGTACCCAACTAACACTATTGGCGATGTATTACTGTACTGGCAGCAATAGGTTTAGAATACTTTTCAGACAAATAATATTTAATAAAACAAACACAGTAAGTAGAGAAAATAATTGTAACCTTACCGTACATTACCTTGTAAAGTTCAGATGTCCAGTACAACAACTGGCATACAGGGGCTGGCATCTAGTGAACAGGCAAGAAGAGCTACTGACTGGAGGAGGGAGAGGAGGTAGGAGATGGTGAAGATGAAGGGTTGTCAACAATAGGAGATGGAAGGCAAATGTGCAGCTTCACTCATGACTGGTGTTGATGCTGGATTCAATTCTACCTTCCCTCTTGAAAAAACTATCCAGTGACGTCTGGGTTCTGGCTCTTTTTTTCCTCAGCATAGCTGGTGAGGTAGCACTGGATTGAGTTCTGAATGGCAGTGCAACCTCTGTGTCCTGTTCTATGTTCGGGTCCTGTGCCTCAAAAACTAACAGTGCCTCCTGAAATAAAGAAAATCCCTGTACCATTTTCTGTGTCTTGAATCTCTTTGGTTCTTTAGTTACTTCTTCTTGTTTCTCTTCATCCTTTCTCTGGGCCTCCAATTCCATCAGACCTTCAACATGTGTTCACATCTTTGAAAGTTTGCAACTTCAAGGTTTGTGTGTAGGGGAGTTCCTGCAATATAAACTTAGCTCTTTTACAATGAATAATTCAGTGGGATTAAGTACATTCACAATATTGTGCAACCACCATCTCTAGTTGTTTCAAAACATTTTAATCACCCCAAGAAGAAACCCCATACCCATTAAGAAGTTGCTTTGGGCTTCCCTGGTGGCTTAGATGGTATGATAAAGAATCTGCCTGCAGTGTGGGAAACCAGGATTTTATCCCTGGGTTGGGAAGATCCCCTGGAGTAGGGAATAGCAACCCACTCCAGTATTCTTGCCTGGGAAATCCCATGGACAGAGGAGCCTGGCGGGCTACAGTCCACGGGATCACAAAAAGTTGAACACAACTGAGTGACTAACACTTCATTTCATTTTTCCCATTACACACCAGCACACCCAATCACCATCAAAACCCCATCTGTGTCTATGTCTACAGGTTGGCCTATTCTGGATAGTTCGTACGCATAGAATCATATGACTGTGAACTTTGATGACAGGTTTCTTTCACTTAGCACGATATTTTCAAGGATCATCCATGTTGCAGCCTATCAGTACTTCATTCTTTGTTATGGCTAATTAATACCCCAACTTCATAATAGTTTTTCATTTGTCTGCTTGCCACCACAGGGTTATTGGTGGTTTAGCACCATTTTTAATGTCAGTGTCATGCCACAGGGTAGCAAAAGCAAAAAGAGAAAGCTGAACAGAAATATCAGAATCAGGGAAAGAAGACCCTTCCTCCTCAATATCCCTCCAATGTCTTCTAGTCACAAATTTATCACCAGCTCACTGCAGGGGAAATAGCTTAGGGTCCAGCCCACTAATACAGATCAGGCAATGAAAGCAAAGATTGTAGATAAAACACGGTAAACTGATGGCTGGCAGAAGCTGAAAATGACTGCCTTCCATCAGAAAGAAGGCCTCTCTGAGGATAAATCTTAATTATGAGCTAAAAGATTAAGGATATCTAGACTTCCTTGTCACCTCAACTCAGTGGTGAGTTGCATGTTTTATACGTGCTCTTTTATTTCCTTAGAACAAGAAACAACATCATTTTAAAAACTTTTTGGCAGTGGAGGAATGGAGGTCATTATTCTTTTGCATATGCATTATTTACATATTTTTATAAATTGTTCTACTAATTCCATTTTCTTAGGTGAACATTATTTTGTTGATGGATACTGTAGACTTTATTTCCTGTTGTTGGTCTTCCTTAGACATTTGGTGATTTTGGACTATGAACTCATTTCCTAGAATGTGATGGCTTCCTGGAGAAGCAATTTCCGGATGGACTGAGTCTTTGCCATGGAACAGGCTCAGTTAGGGGCCAGCACACTTCCTGATGCTTAACTTTGGCTTCTAGGCTCCCATTTGTGGTATGATTTCTTAGTAGATCTCTAGCATTTAACTAAAACTGTGAATTGTAAACTAATGTAAACACTTACTTGGCTTCTTTAAGCACTGAAACTCCATCACATCTTAAAAATCATTGGTGTAAATAGGCATTTCCTGTAACCTGAGGCATCCTGGAGAGAACTGGAGGCAGCCAAGCTCCAATCTGTTGCGTAGAGTATATACAAGTAGAAAGTGAAAGCAATCTGTGTCCATCAGCTCAGAAACATATCAGAAACATTTTAAAATGTCTTCAGGAGGTCAGGATCTGATACCAAAAATGAACATACTTCTTTTATTAGTTTTCTACAAATGTTTGTGACGGACAGGGAGGCCTGGCGTGCTGCAATTCATGGGGTTGCAAAGAGTCAGACATGACTGAGCAATTGAACTGAACTGCACTGAACTGAAAATAGAGCTTTGTTAAAATAAGATAATGTTGACTCACGAATATGAAATGTCAGAGCTCAAGAAAAAAAAAAAATTTACAAAGAGAATATGTTGAGGAACTCTGTTACACTGGGCCTATAGGAAAATTAGATTGCTTTGATATGTTTGATATAGGTGATCGTTTTGGAAAAAAAAAAAAAAGGTAACCTGGTCACCCTATCTTGTGACCAGAAAGTTGATGCAAAACAAAACAAAAAAGATTGTGTTGAGAAAATGCAAATACCTGAGTAAATACCAAAACAAGCCTGTTTCAATGAGATTAAAATGCATTTAATGAATTGGTATCTATCAATAATCACATATTTTTTGTTAAAAAATGTTCCACATTTCAGCAGCAAAAAGAAAGTGTTAGTCTCTCAGCCACGTCCCACTCTTGGTGACCCCACGGACTGCAGCCTGCCAAGCTCCTGTGTCCATGGAATTCTCCAGGCAAGAATTCTGGAGTGGGTTGCCTTTCCCTTCTCCGGGGGATCTTTCAACCCAGGGATTGAACCCCAGTCTCCTGCATTGCAGGTTAATTCTTTACCATAGTTCCCTCTGAACACACAGAAGACCTCCTCTCCCACCGAATGTGGAGATGATACCAAGCCCTGGTAGAACTCTGGGCAGGACGATGGGTCTCAGCTTAGTATGCCCCCTACCCTGCTTAAGCCACATTGGCAGTGGTGACAAAACTCAGAGTCTTAAGTTCAATCCTCTTGGGTAGAGCTCACAAATTCTCAGTCCCACTTGCTTCCCATAAGCCCAGCTGTGTCATCCCTGCACATGTTTATTGAGTGTGTGTGTGTTAAGTACTGGTCCAGAGAAGCCTTGACCAACAACAGAACTGGAGTCCCAGTCCACAGTCCCAAAATCCGACAGCAAGAACGACAACAGAAACCACATAATTTAATTAAAACACGAGGAGAGGAAATGAATAGACATTTTTATAAAGAAGATATACAGACAGCTAGCAGGAACGTGAAAAGATGTTCTACATCACTTTGACTTTTCTGCTCCGGCCTCCGAGGCCCAGGACCCCCCCACCCCCAGACCAGAAACCTCGGCCCCTTTGCTCCCCTCCCCCACCGGAGGCCAAGCCCGCCCCCGGCCTCATTGATCGCCGGAGCCTTTTCTGAATCGCGCAACCAATAGCAAACGCGAAGCCCAAAGCCACCGCGAGCGCAGGCGGAGGCGGAGGAGGTGTCGCCCAGGACGCCGCGGGCTCCCATCCCCCCACCGGCCTGGCTCAGAGCCGCCCCACTTTGCCGGTGCCCGCGCCAGCAAAGGGTGCACAGGGTGGGGCGGCGGCCCGCCTCTCTGCCCCCTTCCCACCTCACCCCCCCGCTGCGTTTCCGTCCCAGCCAACCCCTGGAAAGGTGCTCGCGATTTGCCGAGGTTACACTTCTCCTGTCATCGAAGCCACAAAGCGAGTTCGGAATTGTGACTCTTCGGCTTTGTTTGATTACCTATTTTTAAAAATCGAGTCTTTAAAACTCCGGTAAATAGAGCTGAGGGATTGCCTAGTTAGTAGGGATTGCCTAGATGTAGTTAGTTGTACATCACTAATCATCAGAGACAAAAATCAAAGCTACAATGTTAGATTGGACATTTATCAAAAAGACAGAGACAAGTTTTGGCAAGAATGTATAGAAAAGGGAACCCTTATGCACTACTGGTAAAAATTTAAATTAGTAAGCCACTATGGAAAGCATTATGGAATTTCCTGAAAAAATTTAAAATAGAAATATCATATGACCAAGCAAGTTCCTCAACATCTTATAGCTCCTTCCACACACTATTTTAGTTTTACTTTATTATTGCATACTATTTCACTTTATGGACATATCAATTTGACTTAGCAGCACTTCTGTTGATTTATATTATGTTTTTTGTAGTTATAAATTCCATAGATTTAAATCTTTAATGAAAATGAATAAATCTTACAAATAAATGAATAAGTATATAAGTAAATACATTTTAAATGGTTAAGGTGTTTAATGTTACATCTTTAGAAAAAGCTGAGCAGACTGTTCACTCTTTCTGATGCCTCCTGTGAGCCTGTCAAACACTTGTGCTTCCAAACTGTCCAGCCGAGGAAGCAGAGGCAATAAACAGAGAGTGAATGCATCTTGCATTCTTCCTGTCCCCTGTCCCCTTCAGTCAAAGTTTGCTTTGTAAGGAATTAATTTCCTATGGCAGTCAGGGTTCTCCAGGAAAACAAAACTAATAGAATGTGTAGAAGATTCACTTTGAAGAATTGGTTCATTTGATTATGTTGTTGTTTAGCCACTATGTTGTGTCTGACTCTTTGAGACCCCATGGACTGTAGCCTGCCAGTCTCCTCTGTCCATGGGATTTCACAGGCGAGAATACCAGAGAGGGTAGCCATTTCCTTCTTCGGGGGATCGTCCCAGTCCAGGGATGCAACTCAGGTCTCCTGCACTGCAGGCAGATCTTTACCACTGAGCCATCGGGGAAGCCCCTAATTAAACATATAATATTGTATATTTTTGAGATTAATCCTTTGTCTGTTTCTTCATTTGCTATTATTTTCTCCCAATCTGAAATGTTGTGAAGTAATTAGCCTCCAACTAATAAAAAAATTAAAAAAAAAACATATAATATTTATACATATATGGAAAATTAATATATACAAAATTGCATAAAATTATACTAAGAAACTGGCAAGAAAAACAAATATCATACGATATCACTTACATGTAGAATCTAAAAAAAGGCTACAGATGAACTTATAAAACCGAAATAGTGTCATAGGTATTGAAAACAAGTTAAAACCAGGAGGTAAGGAGTCGAGGAGAAATGGAAGTACATAGAGAGGATATGTTGTAAGTTACTGTTTCTACTTTTATAGACTCATGAGTACAGTGTAGCTAATGCTGTAAAAATTTAAAACACTTTGTTTATCAAATTCAATCATATATTCTGAGATTGGGTATCACATGGCTAATGGGTAGAAGTAACTATTTGTGATTTAATTAGAGTGGAAGCAGCATTTTAAAATCCAATAAAGGGTAAACAAAAGATTGGTATATAAAATACCAAAACCAAAATATTGGTTTATAGGGATAACATTTATTTAGCACACTGAAACATAGACACCAACAATTGAAGTGTACGGGGCATTTTTTTCAGTGTTTCTAAATGTTTTAAAATATAGAGTCTATAATAAATATTATTCTTAGTAAATTTTTTGGAGGGAGCTGCTTGGATCTTACTGGCGGCATGAGGAATCTTCTTTATAGGTTGTGGTATGTGGAATCCTGTTTTGTTTTGTTTTGTTTTCTTGCCAGTTTCTGTGATGTCTTTCTTCTTTCCTGCTTTTTGCGGTAAGATTTTTTTTTTTTTTTAATTGGAGTAAAATCTCACATGCCTCAACCAAAGATTCCATAGGCTGTACAGCTGATTCACTTTGTTATAGAGCATGTGGAATTTTTAGTTGCTGCAAGTGGGAACTTTTGGCTGAGACAAGCCTGGGGAATCTTATAGTTTTAGCATGCAGGATCTAGTTCCCTGATCAGGGATCGAAACCAGGCCTCCTGCATTGGGAGCAGAGTCTTAGCCACTGGACAACCAGGTAAGGCCCTAGTCTTGGGAATTTTAAGAATTTCCCTATATAACTTTTTTTTTTTTTAATTTAATGAATTAGTTAATTTTTGGCTGCACTGGGTCTTCCTTGTTTTGCGGTTTCTCTAGTTGCAGAGAGTGGGAGCTACTCTTTTTTTTTTTTTTCTTCCCATTTATTTTTATTAGTTGGAGGCTAATTACTTTACAATATTGTAGTGGTTTTTGCCCAGGTTGGATGCATGAGACAAGTGCTCAGGGCTGGTGCACTGGGGGCTACTCTTCACTGCAGTGCAGGGCTTCTCATTGCAGTGGCTTCTCATGTTGCAGAGCACAGATTCTTGGGCACTTGGGCTACAGTAGTTGCCGCTCATGGACTCTGGAATCCAGGCCCAGTATTGTGGCACATGGGCTTAGCTGTTCCGTGGCATGTGAAATCTTCCTGGACCAGCAATCGAACCCATATTCCTTGAATTCGCAGGCAGATGCTTATCCACTGTGCCAACAGGGAAGTCCAAAAAAATTTTCCCCATACATTTGTAACTGATGGTAAGATAATTTCGATTGTGTTAACCAATTAATAACTTTTCTCATCAGTGATTAAAATCATTTTGCATGGCTTCAGTTATCATAGTTATTTTTATGGTACTGTATGTGCAAAGAAAGTACTGTCTGTATATAAAAAGAGGCATTTGTTCATATTGACTGGGTTCAAAACATACATATCAACTCATATTATATAACACTTACTTAATTTAGAATCATGCTCTTCCAGACCCCTGTATCATTCAAGTATACCTTGTCTCCTTGCTGTTAACAACACTATAAATGAAAATCGTGATTTTTTGGAAGAGCAAGCAATAGAGCAGCAACTGTATATAATTTATAATGCATCTCTTGGAGATCATGTGTGAAATTCCCTAAAAAAGACTTGAAGAATTTAAGGACATGGAATAGTTATTTTTTTGCTGCAAATCCATTTTCTATCTGTGTAACTTCTGGCACTACTAACTCCAAGGTCATTCAGGTAGCCACATGTCGCATCTCCTGTGATGGCAAACCTAAAATCAAACACAAAAATATTTCAAAAGCATAGACTGGACATCTTACGTTCATTCCTCCTCTGTATGTTTCAGCACCCCCACTTCGGTTACTGTTGAAGTAAACAAGAGAAAAGTGAAAATCTGTTGTTCATAAGTCTTCTGAGTAAATATACACTATTTCTGTATTTAGTTCCTTTTATATTCTCAACGTCTGTACTGGAGTATCAGAAGATTATCACCATCCATCCCAAATCCAGTTATGTTGTTGGCTAGGTATTCAGAGACATTACTTTGCCAACAAAGGACCGTCTGGTCAAGGCTATGGTTTTTCCAGTGGTCATATATGGATGTGAGAGTTGGACTGTGAAGAAAGCTGAGTGCTGAAGAATGGATGGTTTTGAACTGTGGTGTTGGAGAAGACTCTTGAGAGTCCATTGGACTGCAAGCAGATCCAACCAGTCCATCCTAAAGGAGATCAGTCCTGGGTGTTCATTGGAAGGACTGATGCTGAAGCTGAAACTCCAATACTTTGGCCACCTCATGGGAAGAGTTGACTCATTGGAAAAGACCCTGATGCTGGGAGGGATTGGGGGCAGGAGGAGAAGGGAACGACAGAGGATGAGATGACTGGATGGCATCACCAACTCGATGGACATGGGTTTGAGTAAACTCTGGGAGTTGGTGATGGACAGGGAGGCCTGGTGTGCTGCGATTCATGGGGTCACAAAGAGTCGGACACGCCTGAGCGACTGGACTGAACTGAACTGAACTGAGCTATTTAACTAGTGCTTGCTGTGGTAGCCAAGCGAACTATTGCCATGGGTGGTGATAGATGAAAATTTCACACATTGAGATATAGGGAAGTCATTCTGGTTTATAAGTGAATTAAATTTTATGCTATTAAAAGCAACCTGCTTGTGGCCTATCAAGCATACATTATACTTCTGCTTTAATTACTAAAGAAAATGATACATTGACCAGAAGTAAAAATGTCCATGTTAGAAATAAAGGTTAAAGGTCCCTCTTCTTGAGACATCAATGCTGGTTCTCCTTTGCTGATAAGACTCCCTTCCCAGGTGCCAGGGTCATATTGATCCCCTGTGTATGTGCTGGTCTATTCTTTTGTTTGTTTTTTTTTTATTCTGGGGGAAACCTCAAAGAGATGTGACCCTGACTTGTTTAATGTTCTCTGTTCTGACAAGATGTAAAACTGGGCTAGAAACCCTGTTTCTCTGGAGCGATTTCTCTGAGTAATCTAGGAAGTGGTCTAGTTCAGTCCTCAACTTAGTTGAGGACTAAAAAACATTTTCTATTTTTATTATTGATCATTTATTGATTTATTATTGATTATTTTCATTGCCAGTGACCTTGAGTGAAGAACATTTTTAGTGCTCTCCTGACCTGTTTCATACATGTGTGAAAATAAAGTGTTTACTTGCTAGTAAATTCTTAAAAGGGCTTAGTTTTCATTGAGGGAAGTGACTGCGATTCTATTTGCTCCAATGTAATGATTACATTCAAAACATCCCCACGGAAGCACTCACAATCCAAGAAATGTTACTAAGTTCCTCCCAGAGATAATTTAGGGAGGATTCCCACTGGTTCCCTGACAACTTTCCTTTTAAGAATGAACGTAGCAGATGAAAGAGTGGACTGAGGGTCTGTGGATATCAATTCTTAGTGGCTTTCTAAGACTGTAGGACTCTCGTGTGCCTCAGCTATTCTCTCTACCTTTTAAGTAGGGAATTAGCACAGTTTAAGTCAGTGGGTGAAAGTGGAAGAACTACATCCAATGTTATCATCATGATAGAGGTTTCAACTAAAATCATATTAAAGTTTTTCCAAAGGTGCAACTAATAAATGGAAGAGCATACAAAGGATTTATATTTCTTAATTCATAACCTTTCCATGATATTAAATTTATTTTCTCATAAACACAATTCATACCCAAAACCACATGTAAATACAATAGAAGAAAGTCTATAAACTTACGAGGCATTATATTTAGAGTCGTCTGTCCATTTCCAAACATGATGTGATGATTCTCTACTAAGGCCAATCCAATGGTCAGAAGGGCCTTTGTATCTTAGCAGGAAGTTCTATTATAAAACACAGAAAGCAAAAACACATTTCACCTTCATTTTACCCTTGAGTCGTCGTCCCCTTAGCCTCCCCTCTTTAAATGGCAGCCTAAATAATTGATAAGTTTAGAATCTGGTGGGAGACTAGTCCCAAGGGCTCAGCTTAAGTCACTCAAATATCTCTGATCCTAAATTACATTAAAGTGACCACACATCCCAGTTTGACTGAGAAAGTCCCAGGTTATGCCTGTGGCACCAACTTATTATTAATATTGTCATTTTCACTCCCCAAAATGTCCCAATTTGGGTGAAAAATTGCATGATTACCATATGTCTTTGTACAATGGGAACAATACTTTTAACTAAAGGTTAACTATGAGGATACAAGAGAGAATGTATCTAAATTGTCTCACAGGGCTCCAGGCAGAGAACATACTCAAGAAATATCAGGCACTAATATGCACTCCAAGCCCCCAAATCTGCCTGGAATGGGATCCATCCTCTTTTTTCAGCTGTCACCCTATGCAGCCTATAGCCTTCTCAGGGGCTAAATATTTAACAAAGAACATGATCTAAAAATATTCCTTACCAGCTCCTCCTCGGTTTCAAACTGAGCAAGAACAGCTTCTTCTGAAGTACAAAATGTCTGACTGAATGTCCAGTTCCTTGTCTCATCCGAAAAATAAAAACATTTTCTTCCAAATCCTATCCATCCTTTTGAGCAGGGAACATACAAAACACATGAGTCCAGCTCTCTCCTTCTCACTAAAAGTTGGACAAACAATAAATGTAACAAATTTTCTCATCCCTTTCATCTATTTTTCCACTTACCATCCTGAGGTCAGTCTTTTTTTCTTTATGTGTGTTTTTTTCTTTATGCATACATATATGCATATATGTAGCACAGTATATATGTGTGAAAGTCACTCAGTCTTGTCTGAATATGCAGTCCATGGAATTCTCCAGGCCAGTGGATCTTCCCAACCCAGGGATCGAAGCCAGGTCTCCCACATTACAGGCAGTTTCTTTACTGTCTGAGCCACCAGGGAAATTCCAAAACGAGGGGTTTGAAGAAAAACATGATCGAATATCAACTAGACTCTTGTACTTTTACGACTTTGGGAGATAGCATTTTGTTTTTCTTCACATCCGAACAGGAGCTACTTTCAGTTGGTAGACAGATTTTGAGAAATGCCTTCCATGCCCAAATGTGTTTGCTTTTCCCAATAAATAGCTTTCCATTATATGTATTTGAGAATCATTCATTACATAATTTCCCTCATCATCATATTTTGCTTCCAGAAAGACATTCTCAGATGCCTGGCTATGTAATAAATATCCTCTACGGATGCTGCCCAATTTTGGTTGTGCAGAACTGCTGAGCTATAATGCATTGCCAGCTAGTATTACTAATGCCCTTAGGGTGCTACTAGCCATCACGATGAATAAATCACCAACTGCTAGTCAATATTTGGAAATTTGTTTGCATTTCACTGCTTGCCCAAACAACAGTCTTTTCTAAGATCATTTTCTTCTTTTGGTTTCTTGGAGAATGCAATATTGAGATATGTGATCACTTGCTGAGTGCAAGCTAGCGGTAGTTGTTTTCCCTAAATGATTTTATTAGATCGAGAATTGCCTTGGAACAAAATGTACTACAGAAACTAATATGTGAATAAATGTATGTGTATTTTATATGGTGAACTTTTACCCGAGGTCAGTCTTGAAGTATGTATTGTACATTCAATTGTTGCCTCCTGGAGTCATCACTAACAGTCTTATCTCAGGCACAAAAGCCATCAGTCCATTGATCTTCAAGCAGAGAATATGTGAACCTCACTTCCCAGGGGTCCATGGACACTAATTGTTATAAAGAAATCAACTTCTGTAGCATTTAATTTCTGTAGTACTCTTTCCAAGCATCATACAGATTTCCCTTTCCCCACAGCCTCTTTATATCAGTCCTTCTTACTCTGGACAGAAGAAAGGCAAATTCCTTACCTTTCCTAGGTTTTACTATGCTACATTTCTTAAGGGTATAAAACCTTCTAGTAGACAAAATATAGCACAGTTCAAATATTGATTTTAGTACGAAAAATACAATGTAAGGTTTTCAGAATTTTTTTTGTTTTATGTGAATTTCTGTCACATATGTGTAAAAATATATGGGCCCTGATTAAATACTCTGTAACCAGCAGTATTTCAGAGTATAGGTTATGGGAAGAATAGATGTTTTTGCTTCATAATCTCACTTTTCCTCCCTTATCCAACCTGATAGGAAATAACTATTGACTCAACTTTCAGAATAGACAGATTCTGATACCCTGTTCCACCTCCACTGTTACCACCAAGGCCAAGCCACTGTCCTATCTGGTTCGACATACAACTAATCAGATCTACAACTTTGTCCTAGTAGCTGTTCCTATGTCTAACTTTTCTTCTAACAATCTGTTCTTAATGTAATAGTCAAAATGATTATTCTACAATGAAATTCAGATCATGGCATTCCTCTCCTACAATTTTTCTCTCCTAGTTCCTCCCCATTGCACTCAGAACAAAATCCAAAATCTTTAACTGACTCATAATACTGTGACCCCCAGCCCATTACTCTTCCTCATTCTCATCTTGCTTCAGCTGAAGAAGCCTCTTTGCTGTTCCTCAAACCTATCAGGAGATTCCTCCTTTCATTCTACTTGTTCCCACCATCTGGAATGCTTTCCCCACATAGCCAATGGCTCCTTCATCTCCTTTAATAGTTTGCTGAAAAGTCATCCTCTCAAGGAGGCTTGCCCTGGACACTTGTACTCCTTGAGTGAATGAGTGAAAGTTGCTCAGTCATGTCCGACTCTTTGCGACCCCAAAAACTATACAGTCCATGGAATTCTCCAGGTCAGAATACTGGAGAGGGTGGCAGTTCCCTTCTCCAGGGGATCTTTCCAACCCAGTGGTTGAATCCAGGTCTCCCACATTGCAGGCAGATTCTTTACCAGCTGAGCCACAAGGGAAGCCCAAGAATACTGAAGTGGGTAGCCTATCTCTCTTCCAGCAAATCTTCCCGACCCAGGAATTGAACTGGGGTCTCCTGCATTGCAGGTGGATTCTTTACCACCTGAGCTATCAGGAAAATCCCTTGTACTCCTTACCCTGTTACTTTTTATTATAGTGTCTGTGTCTTCCTGCTAGAATAGGAGTTCACTGGCATGGGGATTGTGTGTGTGTGTGTGTGCACGCACATGTTTTGTTCATGGTATACCATACCTCAAGCACTTCACACAGTGCCTGGTTCATAATGGAGCTCAAGAAACATTTATTGACTATATAAAAGTGCAAAGAATATTGTAAAGTTTGGATAAAACACAACTTACCTGGGAAAAGAGGATAAAATAGCATTAGATTTGCAGTTAGGGATGCAAAGAAGATGAAATGATAAAACTTGGCAGAAGTTACAAAAGATTTAATTGCCAGGTATATCCTTTGGAGCATTCTTCTCGATTGGCTCAGCAGATAAAGAATTTGGAGTAATTTACCTATAAATGCAAATGTCAGAATCTCAATCTCATGGACGTATTAGGGAGAAAACCTTGACTTGATTTAACACAGAATCAACCTGTAAAGTCAGCTGACTCACCTCACCTCTCCTGTCACCAATCTCCTTCACAAGAGATCAAAGTCCACAAATGATGGCCATGACCCAAAGGGGACCAGACTAAGAGTTTTTTCCCCTACAGAATCTTTCAGTAATTGGAAGAAGAGCTAGGGAAATAGTAAGAAACAAAAAGAGTAGAAATCAGGATGAAAAAAAAAATCCAGATTTACCTCCTTAAATGGGAAATCTGGTTAGAAGTACTGAGAGGAGCATTAGAAAATTAATCAATGTAATTCATCATATTAACAGAATAAGAGAAGAGATAGGATATGATCATCTCAGTAAGTATAGACAAAATATGTGAAAAACATAATATTCATCCAAGATAACAAATTCCAACAAATTAGGAATTGAAGGACATAAACCGATACTTGTCATTTGCAGAAGTAGTACAACTAACATGATATTTAATGGTGAAAAAGTGAACCCCTTCCACCAAAGGTCAGAAACAAGGCAAGGATGTCTGCTCTCTCTCACCAATCCAATTTAACATTTCACTAGAGGTTCTATCAGTGCCAATGAGGCAAGAAAAGTAAATAAAAGGCATAAAGATTAGAAAGAAGTGAAAGTGTTTCTAGAAGTCACATCCACTCACCTCCCAGTAGAAATATCAATTTGAAAATTATCTGCACATGAAAATACCTTCCCCAGAGCCAAGGATTCCAGGCACACCTACTCCCTGCCTCACCCCAGCTCCTTGCACTCCAGCAATCCCAGGCAGATAACGCAGCCTCAGACAGCTTCCACCCCGGGCTTCCTGTGGGCTCCTAGGAGTCCAAGCTCCTGTCTCCCCGCTGCACCTGCCAACTCCAGCAGCTCCAGGTGGAGCTAATGTGATACTTGGCTCCTGGTGAACTCTTGGGGACCAGGCTCCCAAAACCCTTCCCTCAGGACTGGGCAGTCCAGAAAAGAGAGAGAACCATTCCCCCTGGGAAAAGGGGAGTAAAACAGCACCCGACTTCGCTACACATCCCAGATCTGCCTTCCCCAGCATCACATCAGGCTTGACTCTGCAGCCCTATGTGACTCCCTGCAGGCTCCCACTAACCCAGGACCCCTCATCCTAGTGCTTGACAGCTCCAGTGAACCAAGAGACACCAGGCTCCCGGCAGGCTCCTGGGAACCCAGGCCTGCTTTCACACCAAGGACTTTTGGCAAAGAATATGGGCCTGAATGTGGTGGGGAACAGTGGACAGGCCCTGGAGATCAGACTCTCAGACTTAGCTTTGTGTTTGTCTGTCGTCTCTGTGTGTCCCTGCAAACGTTTATTCACCCACTTCCTCTTTTTTCATGTCCATGTCAATGACCTTCCTCCCCTTTGCAACCCAAGCCACCACACCCAACATCTTTTGTCTTTAGCTGGAGATGGTATTTCATGTGAAGTTTTTGGCCACTTTGACCAGTTACTCAGTTTTTTTTTTTTTCCCCCATTTATTTTTATTAGTTAGAGGCTAATTACTTTACAATATTGTAGTGGTTTATGCCATACATTGACATGAATCTGCCATGGAGTTACATGTATTCCCCATCCCGATCCCCCCTCCCACCTCCCTCCCCACCCCATCCCTCTGGGTCTTACCAGTGCACCAGCCCCGAGCACTTGTCTCATGCATCCAACCTGGGCTGGTGATCTGTTTCACCCTTGATAATACACAAGTTTCAATGCTGTTCTCTCGAAACATCCCACCCTCGCCTTCTCTCACAGAGTCCCAAAGTCTGTTCTGTACATCTGTGTCTCTTTTTCTGTTTTGCATATAGGGTTATTGTTACCATCTTTCTAAATTCCGTATATATGTGTTAGTATACTGTATTGGTCTTTATCTTTCTGGTTTACTTCACTCTGTATAATGGGCTCCAGTTTCATCCATCTCATTAGAACCGATTCAAATGGATTCTTTTGAATGGCGGAGTAATATTCCATGGTGTATATGTACCACAGCTTCCTTATCCATTCGTCTGTTGATGGGCATCTAGGTTGCTTCCCAGTTACTCAGTTTTCCTGAATCTGTCCCATGTATATTTGTTAGCCAACTTTTCTTTGATTTTCTCCTGTTATCTATGTCAAATCAATTGAATTCTTAAACCAACCAGAAAAGCAAAGGAAAATTTCTTCTCACTCTATGGTTTGTCTCTTCTTGTCTCTGTAAATTCAAATGCCTTATATTATACTCCAAACAAAATAACCAATTTTCTAATTTGAAAAATAGTGTTGGGGATTATCTCACAGAAGAACAGAGAAATGAACCATAATACTGGTCTATTGGTTTTAACTTTAGTTTTATGTTCTAGAAAACCTAGTTAGCTTACAGGAGCAGTTTAAATTAAAAATAATAATAATAATAACTTTCACATTTGCACTGCTCAAATAGTTTCAGCTACCTAAGCCCTTGGCTTAGCTAGAAAAACATTAAAGCTCTTTAAGAACTTTCTTTTTGATTAAGTGTGAACCCTGTGTTTCAGGAAATTCAATATCATCTTGTCCTTGATAAAAAATAAAATTCAGAGAAAGGGAGAAGGAAAAAAGAAATATGGAAATGCATGATTTTACCAGAAAATAGATGTTCAGTAAAAGGTATTCTTTCTGTTGGGCTGAAGTACAAACATGTATGAGCTATATTTTTCTCTTTCTCATCAAATTTCTTATAAACTAAAAATGCTAAAGGGTTTTCGGGAGGATGGCTTTAGCATCCTATTCCCAAACCCACACATTTGTTTTCTAAATTATAAAATAGGATCTGTACATCAATATTCCCAGTTTGGAGGCAACTTTTTTTTTAGTCAGTAACTATTCATGGTTTTATTAAACAAAAGTCTCTTTAGGGAACAGTAAGAAATTAGTTCTCAGCTAATATCAACTGGGGAGAGTAGAAGGAGGTTATAATTATTTTTTTGTAATGCAGGGATGTTGATAATAACAACATCAACCATATAGATACTATATTTCAACAAATGCTTTTAATAATCAATCACTATGTTATATTAATACTGATGTTCTCACTAAATCAAAACTGTTACACTTATGGCTGATTCATGTTGATTTTTGGCAGAAATCAACACAATATTGTAAAGCAATTATCCTTCAGCTAAAAATAAATAAATTTTAAAAAAGCTGTTTAACTAAAATGGTTAGGTTTAAAAGATGCTCATGTTTTTTATGTTTGCTACTGAAAATCTCTGGTAAGACACATTAAATAAACTATTTTGGTATCATACTCTAAATAGGATGACATAAAGCTTGGCCATATAAGATCCACTATAATCAAGGGAATAGAGAATGAAAGAGAGAGAGAGAACACAGTAGTACAGCAGACCCCATGAGACATAAAGCAGAAGAGAGACAGAGAGGGAGAGACAAGAGAAAATTATCTGGACACAAAATGGGCCTCAATAGATTTCAGCTGAAACATTTAATGATCTCACTGAAAAATCACATTTATCCTTAACCCCAAAAGGAAACTTTGCAGGCTATTTTTGGGACCAAGGGAAGGAAAGTATACTTTTGTATTTACTTAGAATTTTTTTTTTTTGAAGAAAACTGACTTTTATTCCTATTTCTTTCAGAAAATGTGACGCTATCATTCAAGGCCCAGGTGAAAAGTAACTTCACAATAATGCCATCACCAACTCCCTAAGTTTCATTAAATATCTTGTCACACTAATCACATCAAGTTGTAGTAACTCGTTTGTCTGTCCCTGAGATGATGAAGCCCTGAAATCAGGGTCTAAATGTAATTTGTCTTTGTAGCTCTATGTCTAACAAATAGCAGGTTCTAAACATGTGATTACTAGATTCAATCACACTACAGCATAGGTGTCATAGTGAATTTTTTTTTTTAGCATATATATGTATTTATTCTTTTTAAAATTCTTTTCTCATTTAGGTTGTTACATAATATTGAACACAGCTCCCTGTGCTATACAGTAGGTTTGGGCAACTTTTAGTAGTATATGTTACCAAATGTTGGTGTCTGTTTACCATTACCCTGAGATATAATCGTCTGTTATTTAATATCATAATGTGACTTGCCAGAGTGCAAGGTTGCCAGCAACCTGGGGAAAATATAAAGACTAATAAAATAAACCCAAATAGCATTTTTCTATTAACCTCTTGTAACGTAATTCATGTGAAATATTTAAATAACATAAACAGTAGCACATTAACTGATATAACACTTACCTGTCCTCTTAGCCACCTCTAGACCTTCAAACCATCTCTCCTTCTACAGAGGTGAATTGTGAGGTACTGATATTCCTGAAGTGCAATTTCTATCCTGTCAGTAGTCAGTGGAATAAGAATTCCCCTCCCCAGCCCCCATTTTACTTTGTCAAAGTTTATCAATTTTCACTTACCAGATCGCCCCTCTTCCACATTTTCTCTGGAGGTAGGGTCTCTCTGAAATATTTTCAAAGTCTCCAACACAGTAATGTCTCTATTTAATCAAGAACATATGGCACTGTTTCATAAGTAGTTGCAAAAACAGGAAGTGAGAAGTGAAAGCAGTAAACTCCCATCCAGTAAGTGAGCTGCAACAAGATAAGTGAAGTTGACAAAGAGTTTTAGAATTATAAAATCCAAAGTGCTTTAAACTTAGAAAATCTACTCTACAATCTTCTTTTCCCTGTCAAAATGGAATAACACAGACCAGATTTATTTTCCTGCCTGAATCAACTAAAAGAAAAAGATTAAATAAAATGTGTAGAAAAAACTTCCTTTTCATTACTGGGCACCAATCGGTGAAGGGCAGTGATCCTTTCATGAGACCTGTAATTGCTTCCGTTTACATCACAGACATAGATTTGTCAGTCAGTCAGTCAGCGCAGTCACTCAGTCATGTCCGACACTTTGCAGCCCCATGAACCACAACACGCCATGTCTCTCTGTCCATCACCAACTCCCGGAGTTTACCCAAACTCATGTCCATTGAGTAGGTGATGCCATCTAACCACCTCATCCTCTGCCATTCCCTTCTCTTCCTGCCTTCAATCTTTCCCAACATCAGGGTCTTTTCAAAAGAGTCAACTCTTCACATCAGGTGACCAAAATATTGGAGTTTCAGCTTCAACATCAGTCCTTCCAATGAACACCCAGGACTGATCTCCTTTAGGATGGACTGGTTGGATCTGCTTGCAGTCCAAGGGACTCTCAAGAGTCTTCTCCACCACCACAGTTCAAAAGCATCAATTCTTCAGCACTCAGCTTTCTTTATAGTTCAACGCTCACGTCCATTCATGACTACTGGAAAAACCATAGCCTTGACTAGACGGAACTTTGTTGACAAAGTAATGTCTCTGCTTTTTAAAATACTATCTAGGTTGGTCATAACTTTCCTTCCAAGGAGTAAGCGTCTTTTAATTTCATGGCTGCAATCCCTGTCTGCAGTGATTTTGGAGCCCCCAAGATATAAAGTCAGCCACTGCTTCCACTGTTTCCCCGTCTATTTGCCATGAAGTGATGGGACTAGATGTCATGATCTTAGTTTTCTGAATGTTGAGCTTTAAAAAGGTTACCGTATCTGGGGAAGAAAAAAAAAGTTACAATATCTGGTTGAATTTACAGAATCACTGAATAAAATAGTTGAGATTTGTACATAAATTTGTTTCTGTGCTAAAGTCCTGTTTAATCTAATGCTATATTGCTTCCATGTGGTATAAACTTATATTCACAGGCACCTGTAAATAAATAGTTACATATTTCCATTCTTATGCATTTGGAATACTGAAGATCTATTTACTTGTTTACTAGCAAAGGAATTTTTCCTGCATACCAAGGATGCTCTTCTTTTAATATTTACATCTCTTTGAATCTGTATAATTGTATGCTTAAGACACACAACAAGCAGTTAATTATATGAAATTTTACCTTTATAGTGTATATATTGTCCAAGTCATTGTATCCTAACAGTTATTAAAGTATTATTAGTATTCATTTCACTTTAGTAGTAAAATAAATGAATCTCACAGTCTATGTAACTTGCCAGTATCACACAGCTACCAGTGGCCAACCAAGGCTCACACTCTCTTGTTCATTTTCAAAGCCCATCCTTGTAACCATGAATTACACTTCTACCATAGTTTTTCCCCAGTTAGAATTTTTGCTGAGGCTTTATTCTTGCACTGCCTGTTTACAGCTTTTCTAACATAATGTCTTCTGAATGACCACAAGCATCAGATCTTTTGAAATCAATCCTTGAGTAGTACCTTGTTCAGGTACTCATTTGTGTACACACAAAAAATAAATATCTGATCATTGTCTACCATCTATAACTGTACACTTTTTCACAAGACATAAACAAGAATTTGTTTTCTTTTTCTTTTTTTTCATTAATTTTTATTAGTTGGAGGCTAATTACTTTACAATATTATAGTGGTTTTTGCCATACATTGACATGAATAAGCCATGGATTTACATGTGTTCCCCATCCCAACCCCCCTCCCATTTCCCTCCCCATCCCATCCCTCTGGGTCATCCCAGTGCACCAGCCCTGAGCACTTGTCTCATGCATCCAACCTGAACTGGCGATCTGTTTCACACTTGATAATATATATGTTTCAATGCTATTCTCTCAAATCATCCCACCCTCACCTTCTCCCATAGAGTCCAAAAGTCTGTTCTATACATCTCTGTCTCTTTTTCTGTCTTGCATATAGGGTTATCGTTACCATCTTTCTAAATTCCATATACATGCGTTAGTATACTGTATTGGTGTTTATCTTTCTGGCTTACTTCACTCTGTATAACGGGCTCCAGTTTCATCCATCTCGTTAGAACTGATTCAAATGTATTCTTTTTAAAGGCTGAGTAATATGCCCAGAGAAGGCAATGGCACCCCACTCTAGCTAGTACTCTTGCCTGGAAAATCCCATGGATGGAGGAGCCTGGTGGGCTTCAGTCCATGGGGTTGCTAAGAGTCGGACACAACTGACCGACTTCAATTTCACTTTTCACTTTCATGCATTGGAGAAGGAAATGGTAACCCACTCCAATGTTCTTGCCTGGAAAATCCCAGGGATGGGGGAGCCTGGTGGGCTGCCATCTATGGGGTCGCACAGAGTCGGACACGACTGAAGTGACTTAGCAGCAGCAGCAGCAGCAGCAGCAGCAATATGCCATTGTGTATATGTACCATAGCTTTCTTATCCATTCATCTGCTGATGGACATCTAGGTTGCTTCCACGTCCTGGCTATTATAACCAATGCTGCGTGGAACATTGGAGTACACGTGTCTCTTTCACTTCTGGTTTCCTTGGTGTCTATGCCCAACAGTGGGATTGCTGGGTCATATGCCAATTCTATTTCCAGATTTTTAAGGAATCTCCACACTCTTCTCCATAGTGGCTGTACTAGTTTGCATTCCCACCAACAGTGTAAGAGGGTTCCTTTTTCTCCACACTCTCTCCAGCATTTATTGTTTGAGGACTTTTGGATAGCAGTCATTCTGACCGGTGTGAGATGGAACCTCATTGTGGTTTTGCTTTGCATTTCTCTGATAATGAGTGATGCTGAGCATCTTTTCATGTGTTTGTTAGCCATCTGTATGTCTTCTTTGGAGAAATGTCTGTTTAGTTATTTGGCCCATTTTTTGATTGGGTCATTTTTTTTTTTTTTTTCTGGAATTGGGCTGCAGGAGCTGTTTGTGTATTTTTGAGATTAATTTTGTGCCAGTTGCTTCGTTTGCTATTATTTTCTCCCATTCTGAAGGCTGTCTTTTCACCTTGCTTATAGTTTCCTTCATTGTGCAAAAGCTTTTAAGTTTAATTAGGTCCCATTTGTTTATTTTTGCTTTTATTTGCATTATTCTGGGATGTGGGTCGTAGAGGATCCTGCTATAATTTATGTCAGAGAGTGTTTTGCCTATGTTTCCCTCCTGGAGGTTTATATTTTCTGATCTTATGCTTAGATCTTTAATTCCATTTTGTGTTTGTTTTTGTATATGGTGCCAGAAAGTGTTCTAGTTTCATTCTTTTACAAGTGGTTGACCAGTTTTCCCAGTGCCACTTGTTAAAGAAGTTGTCTTTTTTCCATTGTATATTCTTGCCTCCTTTGTCAAAGATAAGGTGTCCATAGGTTCATGGATTTATCTCTGGGCTTTCTATTCTGTTCCATTGATCTATATTTCTGTCTTTGTGCCAGTACCATACTGTCTTGATGACTGTGGCTTTGTAGTAGAGACTGAAGTCAGGCAGGTTGATTCCTCCAGTTCCATTCTTCTTTCTCAAGATTGCTTTGGCTATTCGAGATTTTTTGTATTTCCATACAAATTGTGAAATTATTTGTTCTAGTTCTGTGAAAAATACCGTTGGTAGCTTGATAGGGAATGCATTGAATCTATAGATTGCTTTGGGTAGTATACTCACTTTCACAACATTGATTCTACCAATTCATGAACACGGTGTATTTCTCCATCCTTTTGTGTCCTCTTTGATCTCTTTCCTCAGTGTCTTATACTCTTCTATACATAGATCTTCTGTTTCTGTAGGTAGACATACTCCTAAGTATTTTATTGTTTTTGTTGCAATGGTGAATGGTATTGTTTCCTTAATTTCTCTTTCTGTTTTCTCATTGTTAGTGTATAGGAATGCAAGGGATTTCTGTGTGTTAATTTTATATCCTGCAACTTTACTATATTCATTGATTAGCTCTAGTAATTTTCTGGTAGAGTCTTTACGGTTTTCTATGTAGAGGATCATGTCATCTGCAAACAGTGAGAGTTTTACTTCTTTTCCTATCTGGATTCTTCTTATTTCTTCTTCTGCTCTGATTGCTGTGGCCAACACTTCCAAAACTAAGTTGAACAGTAGGGGTGAGAGTGGGCACTCTGGTCTTGTTCCTGACTTTAGGGGAAATGCTTTCAATTTTTCACCATTGAAGATAATGTTTGCTGTGGGTTTGTCATATATAGCTTTTATTATGATGAGGTATGTTCCTTCTATTCCTGCTTTCTGGAGAGTTTTTATCATAAATGGATGCTGAATTTTGTCTAAGACTTTCTCTGCATCTATTGAGATATCATATGGTTTTTATATTTCAATTTGTTCATGTGGTGTATTACATTGATTGATTTGTGGATATCGAAGAATCCTTGCATCCCTGGGATAAAGCCCACTTGGGCATAGTGTATGATCTTTTTAATATGTTGTTGGATTCTGTTTTCTAGAATTTTGTTAAGGATTTTTGCATCTATGTTCATCAGTGATATTGGCCTGTAGTTTTCTTTTTTTGTGGCATCTTTGGTTTTGGAATTAGGGTGATGGTGGCTTCATAGAATGAGTTTGGAAGTTTACCTTATTCTGCAATTTTCTGGAAGAGTTTGAGTAAGATAGGTGTTAGCTCTTCTCTAAATTTTTGGTAGAATTCAGCTGTGAAGCCATCTGCTCCTGGGCTTTTGTTTGCTGGAAGATTTCTGATTACAGTTTCCATTTCCGTGCTTGTAATGGGTCTGTTAAGATCTTCTATTTCATCATGGTTCAGTTTTGGAAAGTTATCCTTTCCTAAGAATTTGTCCATTTCTTCCAAGTTGTCCATTTTATTGGCATATAGCTGCTGGTAGTAGTCTCTTATGATCCTTTGTATTTCTGTGTTGTCCGTTGTGATCTCTCCACTTTCATTTCTAATTTTGTTCATTTGGTTCTTCTCCCTTTGTTTCTTGATGAGTCTGGCTAACTCTTTGTCAATTTTATGTATCTTTTTCAAAAAAACAGCTTTTAGCTTTGTTGATTTTTGCTATGGTCTCTTTTGTTTGTTTTACATTTATTTCTGCCCTAATTTTTAATATTTCTTTCCTTCTACTAACCCTGGGGTTCTTCATTTCTTCCTTTCTAGTTGTTTCAGGTGTAGAGTTAGGTTACTTATTTGACTTTTTTTCTTATTTCTTGAGGTAAGCCTGTATTGCTGTGAATCTTCCTCTTAGCACTACTTTTACAGTGTCCCATATGTTTTGGGTTGTTGTGTTTTCATTTTCATTCATTTCTATGCATATTTTGATTACTTTTTTTATTTCTTTTATGATTTATTGTTTATTCAGAAGCGTGTTATTTAGCCTCCATATGTTTGAATTTTTAATAGCTTTTTTTCCCCTGTAATTGAGATCTAATCTTATTGCATTGTGGTCAGAAAAGATGACTGGAATGATTTCAATGATTTTTTAATTTCCCAAGGCTAGATTTATGGCCCAGGATGTGATCTATTCTGGAGAAGGTTCCATGTACACTTGAGAAAAAGGTGAAATTGATTGTTTTGGGGTGAAATGTCCTATAGATATCAATTAGATCTAACTGGTCCATTGTGCCATTTAAGGTTTGTGTTTCCTTGTTAATTTTCTGTTCAGTTGATCTATCCATAGGTGTGAGTGGGGTATTAAAGTCTCCCACTATTATTGTGTTATTGTTAATTTCTCCTTTCATATTTGTTAGCATTTGCCTTACATATTGTGGTGCTCCTATGTTGGGTGCATATATATTTATATTGTTATATCTTCTTGGATTGATCCTTTGATCATTATGTAGTGTCCTTCTTTGTCTCTTTTCATAGCCTTTGTTTTAAAGTCTATTTTATCTGATATGAGTATTTCGACTCCTGCTTTCTTTTGGTCTCCGTTTGCATGAAATAATTTTTTCTGGTCTTTCACTTTCAGTCAGTATGTGTCTCTTGTTTTGAGGTGGGTCTCTTGTAGACAGCATATATAGGGGTGTTGTTTTTGTATCCATTCAGCCAGTCTTTGTCTTTTAGTTGGGGCATTCAACTCATTTACATTTAAGGTAATTATTGATAAATATGGTCCCATTGTCATTTACTTTGTTGTTTTGGGTTCGCGTTAGACAACCTTTTTTTTTTTTTTTTTTTTTTTAAATACACCCTTTCTGTGTTTCCTGTCTAGAGAAGATCCTTTAGCACTTGTTGAAGATCTTGTTTGGTGGTGCTGAATTCTCTCAGCTTTTGTTTGTCTGTAAAGCTTTTGAGTTCTTTTTCATATTTGAATGAGATCCTTGCTGGGTACAGTAATCTGGGTTGTAGGTTATTCTCTTTCATTACTTTAAGTATATCCTGCCATTCCCTTCTGGCCTGAAGAGTTTTTATTGAAAGGTCAGCTGTTATCCTTATGGGAATCCCCTTGTGTGTTATTTGTTGTTTCTTCCTTACTGCTTTTAATATTTGTTATTTGTGTTTGATCTCTGTTAATTTGATTAATATGTGTCTTGGGGTGTTTTGCCTTGAGTTTATCCTGTTTGGGACTCTCTGGGTTTCCTGGACTTGTGTGACTGTTTCCTTTTGGGAAGTTTTCAGCTATTATCTCCTCGAGTATTTTCTCATGCCCTTTCTTTTTGTCTTCTCCTTCTGGGACTCCTATGATTTGAATGTTGGGGCATTTCACATTGTCCCAGAGGTCCTTGAGGTTGTCCTCATTTCTTTTGATTCTTTTTCCTTTTTTCCTCTCTGCTTCATTTATTTCCACCATTTTATCTTCTACCTCACTTATCCTATCTTCTGCCTCCATTATTCTACTGTTGGTTCCCTCCAGAGTGTTTTTTTAATCTCATTTATTGCATTATTCACTTTTAATTGACTCTTTTTTATTTCTTCTAGGTCCTTGTCAAACACTTCTTGCATCTTCTTAATCCTTGTATCCAGGCTGTTTATCTGTAACTCCATTTATAACTCTATTCATCTGTCACTCCACAGAGGGCTAATGCACTCAAGACTGTGTGACCAACCCTGGACTGGGATAGTGAGGAGTTTTTTGTTTTTTGTTTTTTTTCATTTATTTTCATTCGTTGGAGGCTAATTACTTTACCATATTGTAGTGATTTTTGTCATACGTTGACATGAATCAACCATGGATTTACATGTGTTCCCCTTGCTGATACCCCCTCCCTCCTCCCTCTCCATCCCATTCCTCTGGGTCATCTCAGGGCAGCAGCCCTGAGCACTTGTCTCATGCATCCAACCTGAGCTGTGAGGAGTTTTATAGTGTTCAAGGAGCAATGTGTGACCAACTCATGGACAATTCTTGGATTGGTTGGCATCAAGGTGAAGTTTCAAGCATCATCAATTTTCCAGTTTCAACCAGTCTAGAGTCCATGTTCTCATGATTCGCAGTTTTCCTTTGGAGGGGGTCTGCTTCTTGTAAAAATATCTTAGCAATGTGTGCCATGCCTTTATATATTTCAGAGAAATAGGAGTTCAGTGATTCTGCCATGTGGTTGAATTATAATCTAAATTGTTACCAGTTCCCCAGCTCAATAGCTAGTCTTTGTTTCTACATCTTCACATTTCTCTCTTCAACGAGGGATGCTGGGAAAACTGGTAAACTACATGCAAAAGGATGAAACTAGAACACTTTCTAACACCATACACAAAAATAAACTCAAAATGGATGAAAGACCTAAATGTAAGACGAAAAGCTATAAAACTCTTAGAGGAAAACATGGATAGAACATTCTTCAGCATAAATCACAGCAAGATCCTCTATGACCCACCTCCCAGAGTAAAGGAAATAAAAACAAAAAATAGACAAACGGGACCAAATTAAACTTAAAAGCTTTGGTACAACAGACGAACCTATAAGTAAGGTGGAAAGACAGCCTTCATGAAACAACTGACAAAAAAAGGGGTCAATCCTTGATTCTTGAGTCAGTCTTTTACTTTAAAAACAAAGACGCAGGGATTTGTACAGTTTCAGAAATACAATGTATTAATGCTACTGCTGCCATAACAAAGTGCCATGCACTGCATGATTTAAAACACCAGGAATTGACTGTCTCACAGTGCTACTGCCTGGAAGGCCCAACATCAATATGTCCTCTGGGTCATGCTTTCTCAGACTGCTCTAGGAGACAGTCCTTTTTTGCCTCTTCCTGCTTCTCATAATGGCTGGCCATACCTAGGACTCTTTGACTTATAGGTATATCACTTCAGTCACCTGGCTGTCTTTTCCCTTTGTTTTCATATTGTCTTCCCTTTGTTAAGAGTTTTGTCTGACTCCAAATTTCCTCTTCTTATAACACCACTGGTGCTAAAGAGCTTGAGGCCTATAGTAATGATGTCTTCACTATTACTCTCATCCCAGCCCTAAATTCCAATAAGGTCACAGTCTGAGGTCCTGAGCAATAGAATGTTGTGATCTCTCCATTTTCATTTCTAATTTTGTTGATTTGGCTCTTCTCCGTTTGTTTCTTGATGAGTCTTGCTAATGGTTTGTCAATTTCATTTATCTTCTCAAAGAACCAGCTTTTGGCTTTGTTGATTTTTGCTATGGTCTCTTTCATTTCTTTTGCATTTATTTCTGCCCTAATTTTTAAGATTTCTTTCCTTCTACTAACCCTGGGGTTCTTCATTTCTTCCTTTTCTAGTTGCTTTAGGTGTAGAGTTAGGTTTTTTATATTACTTTTTTCCTTGTTTTTTGAGGTAAGCCTGCATTGCTATGAACCTTCCCCTTAGCACTGTTTTTACAGTGTCCCATAGGTTTTGGGTTGTTGTGGTTGTTTCAGTTTCATCTGTTTCAATGCATATTTTGATTTCTTCTTTGATTTCTTCTGTGATTTGTTGGTTATTCAGCAGCATGTTGTTCACTCTTCATTTGTTGGAATTTTTAATACTTTTTCTCCTGTAATTGACATCTAATCTTACTGCATTGTGGTCAGAAAAGACGCTGGAATGATTTCAATTTTTTTGAATTTACCAAGGCTATAATTATGGCCCAGGATGTGATCTATCCTGGAGAAGGTTCCATGTGCACTTGAGAAAAAGGTGAAATTCATTGTTTTGGGGTGAAATGCCCTATAGATATCAGTTAGGTCTAACTGGTCTATTGTATCATTTAAAGTTTGTGTTTCCTCGTTAATTTTCTGTTTAGTTGATCTATCCATAGGTGTGAGTGGGGTATTAAAGTCTCCCACTATTATTGTGTTATTGCTAATTTCCCCTTTCATACTTGATAGCATTTGTCTTACATATTGCTACGCTCCTATGTTGGGTGCATATATATTTATAATTGTTATATCTTTTTTTTGGATTGATCCTTTGATCATTATGTAGTGTCCTTCTTTGTCTCTTTTCACAGCCTTTGTTTTAAAGTCTGCTTTATCTGATATGTGTATTGCTACTCCTGCTTTCTTTTGGTCTCTATTTGCATGGAATATCTTTTTCTAGCCCTTTTCTTTCAGTCTGTATGTGTCCCTTGTTTTGAGGTGGGTCTCTTGTAGACAACATATATAGGGGTCTTGTTTTTGTATCCTTTCTGCCAGTTTTTGTCTTTTTGTTGGGACATTCAACCCATTTACATTTAAGGTAATTATTGATAAGTATGATCCCTTTGCTATTTACTTTGTTGTTTTGGTTTCGAGTTTATACACCCTTTCTGTGTTTCCTGTCTAGAGAAGGTCCTTTAGCATTTGTTGGAGAGCTGGTTTGGTGGTGCTGAATTCTCTCAGCTTTTGTTTGTCTGTAAAGCTTTTGACTTCTCCTTCATATTTGAAAGAGATCCTTGCTGGGTACAATAATCTGGGTTGTAGGTTTTTTCTTTCATCACTTTATGTATGTCCTGCCATTCCCTTCTGGCCTGAAGAGGTTCTATTGAAAGATCAGCTGTTATCCTAATGGGAATTGCCTTGTGTGTTATTTGTTGTTTCTCCCTTGCTGCTTTTAATATTTGTTCTTTGTGTTTGATCTTCATTAATTTGATTAATATATGTCTTGGGGTGTTTTGCTTTGGGTGTGGCCTGTTTGGGACTCCCTGGATTTCTTACACTTGGGTGACTATTCCTTCCCCATTTTAGGGAAGTTTTCAACTATTATCTCCTCAAGTATTTTCTCATGGTCTTTCTTTTTGTCTTCCTCTTCTGGGACTCCTATGATTCGAGTGTTGGGGTGTTTAACACTGTCCCAGACATCTCTGAGGTTGTCCTCATTTCTTTTAATTCTTTTTTTTCTTTTTTCTTGTTTCATTTATTTCTATCATTCTATCTTCTACCTCACTTATCCTATCTTCTGCCTCCATTATTCTACTGTTGGTTCCCTGCAGAGTGTTTTTGATCTCATTTATTGTATTATTTATTATGTATTGACTCATTTTTATTTCTTCTAGGTCCTTGTTAAATATTTCTTGCATCTTCTCAATCCTTGTCTACAGGATATTAATCTGTAACTCCATTTTTTTTTTTTTTCAAGATTTTGGCTCATTTTCACTATCATCATTTGGAATTCTTTTTGGGTAGTTTCCCTATCTCTTCCTCTTTTGTTTGGTTTGGTGGGCATTTATCTTGTTCCTTTACCTGCTGAGTATTTCTCTGCCTTTTCATCTTGTTTATATTGCTATGTTTAGGGTGGCCTTTCCATATTCTGGCAGTTTGTGTTTCCTCTTTATTGAGGAGGTTCCTCGCTGTGGGTGGGGTTGGAGGGGTGACTTGTCAAGGTTTCCTGGTTAGGGAAGCTTGTGTCAGTGTTCTGTTGGGTGGAGCTGTATTTCTTTTCTCTGGAGTGCATTGAAGTGTCCAGTTTTGAGATGGGTTTGGTGTGACTTTGGTCAGCCTGTATATTGAGGCTCAGGGTTATGTTCCCGTGTTGCTGGAGAATTTGCGTGGTATGTCTTGCTCTGGAGCTTGTTAGCCCTTGGGTGGTGCTTGGTTTCAGTGTAGTTGTGGAGGCATTTGATGAGCTCCTATAAATTAATGTTCCCTGAAGTCAGGAGTTCTCTGGTGTTCTTAGGATTTGGACGTAAGGCTCCTGCCTCTGGTTTTCAGTCTTATTCTCACAGTAGCCTCAAGACTTCTCCATCTATACAGCACTGATGATAAAACATCTAGGTTAATGATGAAAAGTTTCTCCACAGTGAGGGACACCCGGAGAGGTACACAGAGTTACACGGAGAAGAGAAGAGAGAGGAGGGAGATAGAGGTGACCAGGAGGAGAAGGGAGAATCAAAGGGGGAGAGAGCAAGCTAGCCAGTAATCACTTCCCTATGTGCTCTCCACAGTCTGGATCCCTCAGAGATGTTCACAGAGTTACACAGAGAAAAGAAGAGGGAGGAAGGAGACAAAGGTGGCCAGGAGGATAAAAGGAGGACTCAAAAGGAGAGAGACAGATCCAGCCAGTTATCAGTTCCCTAAATATTCTCCACAGCCCAGAACACACAAAGGGATTCATAGAGTTGGGTAGAGAAAAGGAGGGGGAGGGAGGAAATAGAGGCGACCTGGTGGAGAAAAGGGGGAGTTAAAAGGGGGAGAGAGCAATCAAGCCAGTAATCTCACTCCCAGGTAAAAATGGATACTGAAGATTGGGTTCTTAAAGGTACAAAATTGATAACAAATACCAAAAAGCAACAATTAAAAATCTAGAGTAGAGGTTAGATTCTCAAAAATACAATATTAAAAAAACAAAACAAAATTACAAAAATTATAAAACATATATATATATGAAGTTTGATTTAAAAATAGGGATTTCTTTGCAAGGTAATAGTAGGTTATAAAAAGGAAAATTAAAGGAGTAATAGAGGACTTAAAAATTAAAAAAAAACAATTTTTTAAATTTAAAAAATGATAATAGTAAAAATATATCTAGGACATTCTCTGGAGCTCTTGCAGACAGTGTGGGGTCAGTTCAGTCTCAGATGGTTCCTTGATCTGGCTTATACTTCTCAAGATCTATAGGCCCCTTCCTATGTAGTCAGTGCTAACTACAGGGTTTAATCTATTGCACCTGTCACTTCCAAAGCACTTCCCGCTGTTATTTTAGCTTTTCCTGTCTGCTGGTCTCTTCAGTGTCTAATTTTTGCCCTGACACAAGGGGGCCGTGGTGGTCACTTTTTTAGGCTCACTTGTTCAGTCGTGCTGTGGGGAGGGAGGAACACTGCAAACAAATGTCACTGGTGCGTGTGGGGAGTGCTCACCGTGTCTCGGCCACACTGGGTTTGCCCCCCACTCACGGCGTGTGTGCTTTCCCGGTCTACACTTCTCAGGCTCTAGGTTGCTCTGCTGGGAACTGTCTGAGGCGGGCCCTGGGTTGCATGCCTTTCCCAGGTCTAAGCCGCTCAGGTTCAGGTTCTCGGGTACTCCACAAAGGCGCAGACTTCGGGCTGCGTTTTGTGCCCTTCCCAGGTCCGAGCAGCTCAGGTGACCAGGTGCTTGGCAAGCGCAGTCACCCCGAGTTGGAAGCTGCGTCTTATCACCTCCCCTGTCCCGACTGCTCCGTTTTCTGGGTGTACTACGGGCGCGCCTTCTCAGGTGTGCCGTGTGACTCTTCTGGGGAGCTGATCTCTGGCTGTGACCCTCCCGGCAGATGCCGACTGTCCAGAATCCCAAGAAGTCTTGGTTAGCAAGGAAGCCTGCTTGCAGTTTGGAAGAGGATGCCTCTCTGGAGCCGCAATTGGCCCCTTCCGGCTCTGGTTGCCCTCACCTGCCAGTCTCCGGTTGGGGATGGGCTGGTCCACAGCCGGTTAGCTCTGCTCAGTCCTTTGTTCTGTGAGTGGGCCTGGCAGTGTCTTAGGTTAGGGCTTTTTGCGGGATAGCTATCCCACAGTCTGGGTTGCTATTTCAAGTTAGTTCCCTCAGATTGCCCTCGGGGCATTCAGGCCCGGTCCTTACCCTAAGCAATACAGCCTATGCCTCCCTGTCCAGCCCCCGCTTGCTAGTGGCAGATGTGAGCGTCTGGGCTGCTTCTCTGCTGGGAGTTGCCATTAGACACGTAATCTGTGGGTTTTAATTAATTATTTATTTATTTATTTTTCCTCCCAGTTATGTTGCCCTCTGAGATTCCAAGACTTGCCACAGACCCGCTGGTGAGAGTGTTTCCTGATGTTTGGAAACTTCTCTCTTTTTTAAGACTCCCTTCCAGGGACGGATCTCCATCCCTACCTCTTTTTTCTCTTTTTGTCTTTTACATTTTGTCCTACCTCTTTTCAAAGACAGTGGGCTGCCTTTCTGGGTGCATGATGTCTTCTGCCAGCATTCAGAAGTTGTTTTGTGGAATTTTCTCAGTGTTCAAATGTTCTTTTGATGAATTTGTTGGGGAGAAAGTGGTCTCCCCATCCTATTCCTCTGCCATCTTAGGACCGCCTCTGTTTTCCTCTATGTCTTTGCACTGATCCCTGAGGAAGGCTTTCTTATCTCTCCTTGCTATTCTTTGGAACCCTGCATTCAAATGGGTATATCTTTCCTTTTATCCTTTGCTTTTCACTTCTCTTCTTTTCACAGCTATTTGTAAGGCCTCCTCAGACAGCCATTTTGCTTTTTGGCATTCCTTTTTCTTGGGGATTGTCTTGATCCCTGTCTCCTGTACAATGTCATGAACATTCATCCATAGTTCATCAGGCACTCTGTCAAATCTAGTCCCTTAAATCTATTTGTTACTTCCACTGTATAATTGTAAGGTATCTGATTTAGGTCATACCTGAATGGTCTAGTGGTTTTCCCCACTTTCTTCAATTTAAGTCTGACTTTGGCAATAAGGAATTCATCTTGAAAGCAGGACTCCATCTTGGGCCTGACTGTGGACTTTGAGCTATATGCCCAGTATCTATGGAAATGACATATTAATGGAAAACCAGAGCCCCTGGATGAAGGAGTCTCAGGACTTGTACCTAGACTCTCCGTTGCCTAAAAGAATATGCTAATTATATATTTAACAGAAGAAAGTCGTAAATCCATTATGCTTATCAAGGTATGACCACATGACTATTGATAAATGTCCACTGTTTAACTATCTAGGCTATGACACATGAATCAAGGTTTAACCTTGATTGTACCTCTCTTTTACCTTGTCCAGACTAGTTTCAAGGAATCTGGGGAGGTGGGTTTGAGCACGTACACTTAGGGTATAAAAGGTTTTCATAAAAACTAGTTGGGGTTCTTGGCTAAGAGGAGACTCTGCCTTGGGCCCACCGTTGTATATAAACTGCACTCCACTATCTGCATTGTAGGACTTCCTTGGTGGATCAGATGGTAAAGCGTCTTGCTTACAATGCAGGAGACCTGGGTTCGATCCCTGGGTTGGGAAGATACTCTGGAGAAGGAAGGGGCAACCCACTCCAGTACTCTTGCCTGGAAAATCCCATGGATGGAGGAGCCTGGTAGGCTACAGTCCATGGGGTCGCAAAGAGTCGGACACGACTGAGCGACTTCACTTTCACTACTTCTGAGTGCGTTTGTTTCCCGGAACGCATGGCTACAAATACTATGGAGAGAAAGTAGTCTTTTCAACAAATGATACTTGAACAGTTAAACATACACACACACACACACATATACACAAATTAGATGCTGATCTAACACCCATCACAAAAAAATAACAAAATGTTATTGCCTCTATTTTTACTTTCATTTCCATAGAGCTATGATGGAAAAAAAACTATGTATTAAATATTTATGGAGTCAAATAGAGTAACAAGAGAATTTCATCTGTTACCTCATTTGAATCTTTAAACTAGCCAGTGAAACTGGTGATCTATTTCTTTTTCATGTGAAGTACCTCTGCTTTGAGGTAATTTATAAAGGTCACAATGAGAGGGTAACAAGCAGGAAGGCCAGGGGTCTCCAAAGAGAGGAAATAGGCTGTAAGTGTCAGACATTTTTTCTCTCTCTCTAAAGAGGCAGGAAGAAACAAACAAGTGTTAGATTTCTTCCCCTTCTCTGTATCAATTTAAAAGGAGGTTTCTCTTAAAATCTCTTTAAAAGGTGCCATGATGACACCTGGCTCCACCTGAATTTAACTTTTCTCAAACTTTGAGCTAACCAATGCATTGTTCTTATGGAAATGTTTGTCTTCAGCTATGTTAATGTACTATGTATTTACCCTAGACTCTGTCTTCAAGTGGGTTCTGCCTAAGACTCAGAACCAACTTGACAAACCAGTATGTTTTACTCATATGCTGTTCTCCTAATTTATGTTAATGAAGCTAGCTTGTAAAAGAATACTAAGTCAGTTAGGGTCACAGTTTGACTCAAACATCATTTGTAAGTTAATCACACCAAGTTTACCAATATAAATTTTACTGATTGCTTTATTTTACTTTCCAGATTTCTGTGAAAATTTATCTTTCTTTATCACAAAATTAGCAGAAACCAGGCAAACAGGGCAACACCTCAAAGTCAGGAAGACATTATATATTCACAGGGATGTTTAGAACATTCTGTACTTGAGACGCTGTACTAGTCTCTGAGGACACGGAAGTGAACTAGACATAATTCATTCATCTTACAAAACCTGAGGTAAAAGGGACTCTAAGACAAAAAGCATCAAATACATAATTTAAAGTATATAAAAGTATATATATTATATATAATATAAATATATAATATATATAAATAGATACAAAACTAAATATCTTCAAAATTAAATTAAATTACAAGGAGAAATTGATGGCAAACATACGATATCGCTTATACATGGAATCTAAAAAACTTATCTACAAAACTGAAATAGAGTCATAGATGTAGAAATCAAACTTAGAGTTACCAGGTGGTAAAGGGGTGTAAAGGGGTGTGGAGGGATAAATTGGGAGACTGAGACTGACAGACACACAGCACTCTCTGTAAAATAGACAATTGGTCAGGAATAATGCATTGCCCAGGGAAACTCTATACTGCATCAATTCCTGTAGGGAAAGAATCTAAAAAAGCGTGGATACATGTACATGTCCAGCGGATTCACCCTGCTGCACTCCTGAAATTAACACAATGTTTATTGGAATATGGTGGTAGATCAAAATCAGAAACAAAAAAAGAAGAAACTGGGAAGCACACCACTGAGATGGGAGAAATGGAAGCCCTGGGTTGGCCAAGAATGTCATTTGGATTTTCTATTCTGTAAGATTTATTCACTGGACAACCCAATACATAAAGACAGAAGATGCATTATAAATTGCTACTTAGTCCATTTCTGGACTCATTAGTACAGTGCTGCTCATACTGTAAATATCTAAAACATTCTGTTTCTAAACCTCAACCATACATAAACATTTGTGAGACTGAGTATCACATGGGTAATGAGAGGAGGCAATTCACTATTTTTGATTTAAATGGGGTGAGAGCAGGATTTTTAAAATCCAATAGTGTAAAAAACAGATTGGTATTTGTTTATAGATATAATATTTACTTAGCACACTGTAATAATGGGGAATACATGTAAATCTATGGCTGATTCATGTCAATGTATGACAAAAACCACTAGAATATTGTAAAGTAATTAGCCTCCAACTAACAAAAATAAACGGAAAAAAAATAGAAAAAAATAAATAAAACAGAAACACTGAGAATTAAAGCATAAAAGGCACCTTTACAGTATTTCTAATGCCTTAAAATATGGAGTCTGAAATAAAGATTAGTCTTCGTAATTTTTGAAATTTTTTGGCTGCCCCAGATCTTAGTTGCAGCATGTGGGATCTTTGATATTCATTTCAGCTTGTAAAATCTAGTTTGTTTGCTTGCTTCTCCCCACCCCTGCCCCATTTTATGATTTCTTTCGTTTCCTACTTATTGTGGTAAATAGATAATTTATTATTATTATTATTGGACTTCCACCATGGAAGTGCCTTGTCTTAGTAGCATTAAAATTTTCTCTCTATATATGTTTTCTTAATTTACTTAATTAATTATTAAGTTTTGGCTGCACTGGACCATGACTGCAGTGTGTGGATTTCTCATTGCGGTGACATCTCCTGCAGTGAGCACAGGTTCTAGGCGTGGGGCTTCAGTAGTTGTAGCTCTCGGGCTCATAGTTGTGGCTCATGGGCTCTAGAGAGCGGGCTCAGTAGTAGTGGCACAGGAGCCTCGCTGCTGTGTGGGGTACAGAATCTTCCTGGACCAGAGCTGGAACCTGTATCTGCTGTATTGGGAGGCAGATTGTTATCCACTGTGCCACCAGGAAGTCCAAAAAAAGTGACCATGTACATGTGGAACAGACAGTCAGGGAATTTTGAATGTGTTAACCAATTGTAATATTTCTCATTGGTTATTAAAATAATTGTGCATGGTTTTAGCTATCATAGTCATTATTGTGGTCCCATGTGTGCAAATAAAATGCTGTTTGTATGGAAAAAAGGGAATTCTTTCATATTTATGGGTTCAAGACATAAATATCAACTCATATTATTTAACACCTACTTAATTTAGAATCTCTTCCAAATTTCTATCTCATGCAAGTATAGCTTGCTTCTGTGGGGTTACCAAACACTATCAATAAATATTCCTGATATTTTTGGCAGAGCAAGCAACAGGGCAACTGTTTATAATGTATATATAAACATTTATAAAAAAATTTTATGAAACATTTATAAAACAATTTTTAATGCATCTCTTAGGGATGGTGTGTGATCCCTAAAAAGGACTTGAAGAATTTAAGGACATGGAGATGTTATTTGTTTGCTGCAAATCCATTTTCTTTCTGTATAACTTCTGGCACTGCTAACTCCAAGGTCATTCAGGTAGCCACGTTCCCCATCTCCTGTCATGCCGAACCTAAAACCAAACACGAAAATATTAAAAAAGCATAGCCTGGACATCTCCATTCATTCCTCCTCTATAATCTTCAGTACCCCCGACTCCAGGTATTTTTAATGTGGACAAGAGAAAAATGAAAATCTGTTGTTCATAAGGCTTCTGAGTAAATATAGATGATTTCTGTATTCAGTTGCTTTTATATTCTCAAAGTCCCTGCTGGAATATTGGAAGATTATCATCATCCATCCCAAATTCAGTTATGTTGTTGACTAGGTATTTAACTAGGGCTCACTGTTGCAGCCAAGTGAACTGCTGCCATGGGTGGTGATAAAAGAAATGGTCACATATTGAAATATTGGTAAGTCATTCTGGTTTATACATGACTTAACTTGAATTTTATGGTATAAAATAGTCTGTTTGTGTCATATTAAACATCCACTGTACATCTACTTTAATTATTAAACAAAAGGGCACACTGACCAGAAGTAAAGAATGTCCAAATTAAAAAGAAAATTTAAATGTCCCTCTTCTTGAGATACCAACGCTGGTCCTCCTTCGATGGTAAGACTCCCTTCCCAGGTGAAAATGCCGTGTCGACCCACTGTGTACTTGCTGGTCTATTCTTTTTTTTTTTTAAGCGAAACCTTGAAGGAATGTAACCCTGACTTGTTTAATGTTTTCATTTCTGACAACACATAAGACAAGGCCAGAAACCCTGTTTCTCTGAAGCAGTTTCTCAGAGTCAATTTGGGAAGTGGGCTAGTCCTCAACTTAGCTCAGACAAAACTCTTTTCTATTCTTATTTTTGATCTTTTACTGATTATTTTAATTAGCTTTCAGGGAACATGATTTTCAGTGTTCTTCTGACCTGGTTCATACATGGGTGAAAATAAACATATGTGCTTACTAGCAAATTCTTAAACAGGCTTAGCTTTGATTGAGGGAAGTGATTGCCCCTTATATTCTCTAGGCTCCAAAGTAATGGTTACATTTAAAACATTCCCACTGAAGTGTTCACAACCCAAGATGTGTTACTAAGTTCCTTCCAGGGATAAATTATCACAGGAGGGATTCCCCCTGGTTCTCTGATGATCTTCCTTTTAGGAATGAATAGAGCAGCTGGCAGAGTGAACTGAGGGTCTGTGGATACTAATTCTTCAGTGGCTTTCCAAGACTGTAGGATCCCAGAGTACCTCAGCTGTTCTCTCTACATTCTAAATACGGATTTCAGCACAGTTTAAGTCAGTGGGTGAAAGCGGAAGAACTATGTCCAATGTCGTCATCATGCTAAGGATTTCAACTAAAAACATGATATGTAAAGTTTTCCCAAGGCACAGATAGTAAACAGAAGAGCATACAAAGGATTTCTATTTTATACCTCACAGTACAGCAAACTTTCCATGATATTAAATTTACATTGCCATAAATACATCTCTCACCCATAACCACATATAAATAGAACAAAAGGCACTCTAGAAACTTACGACGTATTATATGTAGAGTTGTCTGTCCACTTCCAAGCATGATGTGATGATTCTCTGCTAAGGCCAATCCAATGGTCAAAAGGGTCTTTGTATCTTTTGAGAAAGTTCTATTATAAAACACAGAAAGCAAAAACACATGTCTCCTTCATGTTACCCTTGAGTCCTCTTCCCCCCAGCCTTCTCTCCTTGGATGACAGCTGGTAAGACTGAGAAGCTTAGACACTGAAGGGAGAAGACTAGTCCCTAGTTCTCAGCTTAAGTCACTCAAGTGTCTCTGATCCTAAATTACATTAAAGTGATCACACATCCCAATTTGACTGGGAAAGTCCCAGGTTCTGCCTGTGGTGCCAACATAATACTGTCACTTCCTGCATAATATTGTCACTTTCACTCCCCAAAATGTCCCACTTTGGGTGATAAATTGCATGATTACCAGACTTCTTTTTACAATGGGAACAATATATCTAATTTGAAGGTTAACCATGAGGATTACATGAGAGAATGTGTCTAAATTGTCTCACAGGGTTCCAGGTAGAGAACATACCCAGGAAATATCAGGCACTAATATGCACTCCAAGCCCCCAAGCCTGCCTGGAATGGGATTCTTCCTCTTTTTTCAGCTGTCACCCTGTGCAGCCTACATCCTTATCAGGGGCTAAGTATTCAACAAAGAACATGATCCAAAAATATTTCTTACCAGCTCCTCCTCGGTTTCAAACTGAGCAAGAACAGCTTCACGTGAAGTACAAAATGTCTGACTGAATGTCCAATTCTTCGAGTCTTCAGAAAAATAAAAACACTTACGCCCAAATCCAATCCATTCTTTTGGGCAGGGGACATACAGAACGTGTGAGTCTGGCTTTCTGCTCCTCACTAAAAGTTGAACAGACATAGTAAAGCATAACAAATAAATTTTCTCATCCCTTTTATCTATTTTCCACTTACCATCCTGAGGTCTGTCTTTTTTAACATATGTATGTATTAATATATACATATATACATGTGTGTGCATGTATATGTAGGTACAGTATAACTAAATTCCAAAATGAGGGGTTTGAAGAAAAGCATGCCAAAGAACAACTAGACTCTTGTACTTCTATGGCCTTGGCTAACGCATTTTGCTTTTCTCAAAACCTGAACAGGGGCTACTTTCTATAGGTAGAGAGATTATTAGAAATGTCTTCCAAGTCCAAACTCATCTGTTTTTCCCAAAGAATAGTTTTTCTTTATATGTATGTTGGCACCATTCATTACATATAGATTTGTGGAACCAGCTCTCTGCTGCTCACTAAAAGTTGGACAGACACAGTGAACATAATAAATAAATTTTCTTATGCCTTTTACCTATTATTCCACTCACCATCCTGAGGTTGGTCTTTTCTTTTCTTTTTTTTTAAATTATGTATGTATATACATATACACACACAGGTATTCATATATGTAAGTACAGCAAAACTAAATTCCAAAATGAAGAGTTTGAAGAAAAACATGGCCAAATATAAACTAGACTCTTGTACTTTATGGCTCTGCAAATAGCATTTTGTTTTTCTTAAAAGCTCTACAGGACCTACTTTCCACAGGCAGACAGATTGTCAGAAATGTCTTCCATGCGCAATACATTTGTTTATCAGAATGCAGTTTTATTTTATATGTATTTTGGCACCATTCGGTACATAATTTCATATTATTTTGCTTCCAGAGTCACATTCTCAGGTGCTTGTCTATGTACTAAACACTCTCTATGGATGCCACCCAACTCTGGGTTATATGCAGAATTGCTGAGCTGTAATGCACTTCCAACTGATATTTCTAATGCCTCTTGAAATGCTACCAGCTTTAACCACTTATAAAACACCAACTGCTACTCACTGTGTGGAAATGTGATTGTACTTTACTGCTTTCCGAAACGGCAGACTTTTCCAAGCTCTATTTTCTCTTTCTGGTTTCTTGGAGAATGCAATATTGAGATCTGTGGTCACTTGCAGAGTGCAAGCTAGTGGTAGTTGATTTTCCTAAATGATTTTATTAGCTTGAGAGTTTGTCTTGGAAAGAATGTTCTGTGAAAACTAATATATGAATATATATATATATATATATATATATATATATATATTTTATATGGTGACTTTTTACCCCTGAGGTCAGTCTTGAAGTACATATTGTATTTGATTATTGCCTCCCCAGAGTCATCACTAACAGTCTTATCTCAGGCACAAAAGCCATCAATCCACTGATCTTCGAGCAGAGAATCTGTGCATCTCACTTCCCAGGGGTCCATGGACACTAATGGTTTTAAGGAAATCAATTTCTGTAGCATTTAATTTCTGTAGTATTCTTTCCTAGCATCATACAGATTTCCCTTTCCCCACATCTTCCTTAATATCAGTCCTTCTTACTCCTGACATAAGTAAGGCAAACTCCTTACCTTTCCTAGATTTTACTATGATACATCTCTTAGGGGTATAAAACCCTCCAGTAGACAAAACATGGCATAGTTCAACTATTGATTTTAGTACCAAAAATACAATGTAGTATTTCCAGTGTTTCTGGAAATGCTATTTTATATGTATTTCTGTTAAATATGTATAAAAATATTTGGGCCCTTGTGAGATGCTCTGAAACCAACCAGCAAGATATCAGAGTATAGGCTGTGGGAAGAATACATGCTTTTGCTTCCTAACCTCACTTTTTCCTCCCTTATCTAATATGACAGGAAATACTGTTGGTTCAACTTTCAAGATAGATTCTGACACCAGGTCCCACCTCCACTGTTACCCCCAGGGCCAAGCTATGGTCCGCTCTGGTGTGGATTTCTATAAGTTTACCCTAGTAGATGTTCCCAAAGTCTAACTTTTCTTCCAACAGTCTGTTCTCGATATAACAGTCACAATGGTTTTATTCTACAATGAAATTCAGATCATGGCATTCCTCTCCTACAATTTCCCTCTTCCTGATACCCCCCACTGCACTCAGATTAAAAGCCAAAGTCCTTACCTGACTCACTAGGCTGTGACCTCCCTGACCCCTAGCCCATTACTCTTCCTCATTCTCACTTTGCTTCAACTGTAGAAGCCTCGGTGCTGTTCACCAAATCTGCCAGGAGATTTCTCCTTTCATTCTACTTGTTCCTGCCATCTGGAATGCGTTCCCCACATGCCCAGCGGCTCCTTCATCTCCTTCAAGTTTGCTGAAAATCATCTTCTCAAGGAGGCTTTCCCTGGACACTTATATTCATCTCAATCTGTTACTCTATATTATAATATCTGCATCTTCCTGCTATTAATAGAATAGGAGTTCCCTGGGACAGGGAATTTTTTGTGTTTTGTTCACTGATATACCTCAAGCATTTCACACACCCTGGCACATAATGGAGCTCAATAAATATTTATTTACAATGTGAATGTGCAAAGAGCATGGTATGGCTTGGAGAACAGGTAACTCACCTGCCACAGAAGTGAAAAGTAACACCACATTTAGAGCTATAAGCACAAAGATAATCACGATGCAGCAGTAAAGCTTGGCAGGTGTAACAGGAGATACAATTGCTAGGCATTTCTTTTGGAAATCTTGACCTGTAAATGGAAATGTCATAATCTCAATCTCATGGAAGCATTAGAAAGAAAAACTTAAATGTATCACAGAATCCACATGTAAAATCAGCTGTACCTCACCTCCCCTATTGCCAAAATCCCTCACAAAAGGTCCACATCCAGGAGAGATGGCCACGGCTGAAAAGCAACCCAGAGATAAGAGAAACAGTATTTTTCCCCTGGAGAGTCTTCCAGTTATTGTAAGAAGAGCTAATAAGAGAGTAAGAAACAGACAGACTAGAAACCAGAATGAAAACAAAACATACACACAATCCAAATTTACCTCCATAAATAACAAATTTGGTTAGAAGTTCTAAGAGGCGCATTAGAGAACTAATCAATATAATTCATCATATTAACAGAAGAAGAGAAGAGAAAGGATATGACCATCGATACAGACATAAAAGGAGAAGGAAATGGCAATCCACTCCAGTATTCTTGCCTAGAGAATCCCGTGGACAGAGGAGGATGGTGGGCTGCTGTCCATAGGGTCGCCCAGAGTTGGACATGACTGAAGTGATTTAGCATGCATGCATAGACATAAAATGTGGGGAAATGTAAGAGTCATCCAAAACAACAAAGCCCAACATATTATGAATTGAACTTTCACTTTTCATAGAAATAGCACAGCTAAAATGATACTTAATGGTGAAAAAGTGAATGCCTTCCTCTAAAGGTCAGGAACAAGGCAAGGATGTCTGTTCTCACCAATCCAATTGAACATTTTACTAGAGGTTTGACTATCAGTGCCAAACATGCAAGAAAAATAAAAGACATATAGAGATTAGAAAGAAGTTAAAGTGTTTCTAGATGTGGTATCCATTCACCTCCCAGTAGAAATATTAATTTGAAAATTATCTGCACGTGAATATACCTTCCCCAGAGCCAAGGATTCCAGGCACACCCACCCCTGCCTCACCCCAGCTCCTTGCACTGCAGCAATCCCAGCAGACAATGCAACCTCAGACAGCATCCAGCCCGGGCTTCCTGTGGGCTCCTAGGAGCCAGGCTCCTGTCTCCCCGCTGCACCTGCCAATTCCAGCAGCTCCAGGTGGGCCTCCTGTGTCCCCTGGCTCCTGGTGAACTCCTGGGGACCAGGCCCCCCAAACCCTGCCCTCAGGACTCAGCAGTCCAGCACAGACAGAGACCCTCTCCCTGTGGGAAAGGAGAGTAAAGCAGCGTTTGACTTCACTACAGATTCCAGGTCTACCTGCTCTAGCCTCACATCAGTCTGACTCCTGCAGCCCTGGGTGACAGCCTGCAGACTCACTAACTGAGGCCCCCCTCTCCCCAGTGCCTGCCAGCTCCAGGGAGCCAAGTGATTCCTGTGACATTAGGCTCCTGGAAGGCTCCTGGTAACCCAGGCCACCTTTCACCCTAGGGACTGTGGACTCGCATGCCCATAGGCAGCTCCTATCACTCCTGCTGGCTCCCATGAATCAAGAAACCAACACAACCAGTTGTTGTTGTTTAGCTTCTAAACCTTGTCTGACTGTTTTGTGACTCCATGGACCGTAACCTGCCAGGCTTTTCTGTCTATAGGAGTTGGCTCCTATGTCCATGGGATTTCCCAAACAAGAATTCTGGAATGGTTTTTCATTTCCTTCTCCAGGGGATCTTCCCAACCCAGGGATCAAACCTACATGTTCTGCTTGGCAGGGGGATTCTTTATACCCCTGAGCCACCTGGAAAGCTCCAACCAGTCACTAGGGACAAAAATACAGTGAGCTGCCACAAGATGTGTATCAGAGTGGCAAATAAAACAACAAATCTAAATAATGGTGAAGAAATGATACAAATGGAATTCTCATAAACTATTGAAAATGCAACAGTACAGCCACTTTGGAAAACAGCTTGGCAGTGAGGTGAGGCAAACATAACCTCACCATATGCCCTAGCAATGCCATCTCTGGGTATCCATGCAAGAGGAATGGAAATTTCCATTTACACACAAACCTATACATGAAAATTTATAATAACTTTAAGTATTGTCACCAAAACCTGGCAACAATTCAAATATCCTTCAGCTGGGAAAAAAGGTAAATAAAGACCTCTTTGTACTAAAAAAAAAAAAAAGAAAAACTTAACCCCATGCTCACAATTGATAATTTATTTTTTTGCTTTGGCTCTGTAAATTTTACTGAGACTTTCTCCTCCCCAAAGACCAACAGAACTCTGGATTGCCTGAAAATGTAAAAAGGCACTAAAGAAGAGAGTGAGATGCTTCCCAACTCATATGTGATCATGACCTCATGTCGCCAGAAAACAATTGAGAAGTGTGACTTTGGAAATGCCACCTGCTCTTCCACCTCGCTCTCCCTTCCCCATGAAGTGTTTTGTTCCCCTTCTTTCCTTACTTAAAAATGAGAACGTTTTTCAGAGGGTGTTCCTTATTGTGAAAGTCCTTGTGAATAATGTCTCTCCTTATTAAGTCTACATTATTGATATACAGTACAATATACATGAATTTCAAATGCAAATAAGCTGGTGAAAAATGCCTGACTTTGTAGGCATTCTTCAAAAGCAAGAGCATCAAAAAAGAAAACAAATCATTGGTTGCCAAATGATGAGGAGAGAGAAAAGAAATATTTACAGAGAGCATGTGTGTATGTTGGGGTGTACCCTCATTGTGTTGTGGCCACATGATTATATGTATGTGTCAAAACTCATAGAAATGTACACCAAAAGGTGAATTTTCCTGAATGTCAATTATACTTTTAGAAAGTTCCTGCTAACTTTCTTTTAACTGGTACATTTCACTCATTGCACATAAATCTTCCAGAATGTTCAGGAGTCTCAGTTTAAATGTGAGGCCGGGGGAAAAAATATAGGATTGACTTCTTTAAATGCTATACAATGGCATTTGGATTTTGGCTCCATATAAAATTTTCCATCTTCATTCTTTCTGGTTCTCATTAAAGCAAAATTGTCTTAGAAATTCCGTATGTTATAACTTCTGAGAAATGGAAGATTTCCTGCCATAACAGTAAGCAAAGGATGCCACAGTAATCAGCAATGGCAGTCATCACAGAATGGTGAGCTGCTGAGCCCTGAGGGAACTCAGGAAGGGGAGAACTCCCTCCTTCTAGTAGCCCTCAGACTGCAGCCACTCCCTAAGCTGAGCCCAGAAGGAACTCAGGATAGGAAAACACGGGATACTGGCCCCAGATAGTTGAGGTGCATATCAAAGAAATGATTTCAGTGAAACCAGACTCTTGCATCTTCCCATACATAGAAAAGTGCTAAATTCCTTAACCTGTGATATCTGGTTTTCTTTAATTTACCAAAAAAAAAAAAATCTTTTGATATTCAAAGGCTACATGCTGTTTGTTGCAAAGTTTTTATACCACCTGGCTCCCCCTTGCCTCCTTGGAGCAGTTCTCTTGGGGTTATTTGAGATTCTCTCTTCCTGGCTTAAGTTCTAAAAGTTCCCACTGAATAAAACATAACTCTTGTAACCACGGTTAATTTTGACGCCATACAGGATCTGTTTCTGTGACTTTAACTCTCCTTTCACTGCTTTTGTTATTATAGGCATACATAATGGCCTGCCTCAGGGAGCCCTGCCTGCCTGCCTCTTGGGCTAGGGTGCCTTTGTTTGGCTCACAGGGAGAGAGCCTGACTCCTCTCATCTGTGAAGGGCTATGACATTCCTGTTCTTTGTGTGGGAAATGGCACCCCTCCCCTGCTGCTTACCAGCATGATTGAGAAATTCATATTTGGCGGCCAGAACTGCAGAGAGCTGTGGCATCTTTGTTTATTGATATCACAGGAAATATCTCATCACATCACCCAGTAAATGACGTAAAGAAGTGAAACTAACACATCCCTCTGCATGAGGCTTGCTATTCTAAGAGATACCGACAAATATCAATTTTTTTCTTTTTACTTTTGTTTCCTCACCTCCCCCCATCTCTGATCCATAAAATAACCTGGTATCCAGACCCTGACATGATGGTTATTTTGAGATGTTATTCAGCCATCTTCTTGGTCAGCCAGCTCTCTGAGTAAAGTCATATTCCTTGCCTCAACACTTTGTCTCTCAGATTTATTAGCCTATTGTAAGGCGTGAATAGAGTGAACTTGGGCTCGGTAATACTCTCAACTTTTAGGTTGTGAATACTTTTTAAGTTTACACTTCCACAATTTTTTTCATTGTTAGAAGAGTAAGATGTGAATCTCCCCTTACCTCTCTCCAACAAATCTCCTATTTGCCCCTTACTTATATTCTAAAAGGGGCTTCCCTGGTAGCTCAGCTGGTAAAGAATTTGCCTGCAATGTAGGAGACCTGGGTTTGCTCCCCGGGTTGGGAAGAACCCCTGGAGGAGATCATGGTATTCTTGCCTGGAGAATCCTAATGGACAGAGGAGCCTGTTGGGCTACAGTCCATGGGGTTGCAACCAGGCAGACATGACTGAGTGACTAAGTACAGTATTCTAAAGTCCTCCCTTTTTCTTCTTCTTTATTTCTCTATCTTTCTCCTAACACCCTCCTTTGTTTCACGTTTCATTTCTCTTTCTTGCTTACTTACTTCTCTTTTGTTTTTTTGTATGGAAATAAAATTTGCCACCCCAAAAATGTCTCTTCAGCATGTGGATTATTTCAACCTGGAAATCAGCAAGGCAACCAAAACCCAGGAAGAATCTTTGATCTTCACCCTATCTGTCTAAAATAATTTAGATAGAGGGGCTGTTTAGAAGAGAGCTATCACCAGAAATATCTGCAAAGAATATGGGCCTGTGTGTGGTGGGAGTGACTGAGCAGGGCCTAGAGATCAGAGTCTATCGTGGCCCTAAAGATCTTTTTCTCTGCACAGCCCTGCAAACATTTATTCATCAAACTTTTGCTTTCCCATTTCCATTTCCTTCTCTCTAAAGTCCCAAACCACTACCCCCAACATCTTTTGTCTTTAGCTGAAGATGCTATTTAAGGTGAAGCTATTGGCCATTTTGGTGAGCTACTCAGTTTTCCTGGGTCTGTCTCATGTATACATATGATTCAACTTGAGATGTGGAATTTCTTGCCATATCAATAAACAAGGATGTCACAGTCATCAGCAGTTTTGACCCTCCAAATGTGAAATTCTGAGCCTTGAGTGTGCTTAGGAAGGAGAATGATGCTTGGTATCTGGCAGTCATTAAGCTGCAGTCACTCCCTGCTGTAAGCACTAAGGAAAAGTGCAGGAGACCAGCCCCAGACAGCTGAGGTGCATATCAAGGGAATGATTTCCGTGAGCCCAGACTTACATCTTCCAGTACATAGAAATCACTATATTCCTTAACTTGGGATATCTGGTTTTCCTTAAATCACAATAATGTTTTGATGTTCAGATTACCTGCCCCTTGTTCCAAACTTTGACAGACATAATCTGACTCCTCCCCCCTCTCCTCAGAGCAGTTTTTATGGGGTTACATGAGACATTGTCTCCCAGACTTGAAGCCCTAAGAATTCTCATTGAATAAAAGGTAACTATCAACATTAAGGTGCATATATTCCATCAGTCTGCAAAGTTTTGTTTGATTTTTATTTGTTATCTGTCTCATGTCAATTTAATTCTTAAACCAGAAGAGCAGAGGAAAATGTCTTCCTCCCTTATACTCTCCTGTGGTGTGTCCTCTTCCTGTCTCCCTCTAAATTCATGTGGCTTTTAAATTACACTCTGAACACAATAACCTTCAAATGTCTAGTTTGAAAAATGGTGTTAGAAATTATCTCACAGAAAAACAGAGAGGAGCTGATGATGGAAGCATGACATGTACTCAGGAAAGACAAAGAAGGTCTTCTCCCCCACCTACTTTTCCTTTGACTGTAGCCCAGTAAGTTCTGCAGGGCAGGAAGACACTGCCCACCCACTTGAAAGCCTCACAAGTGTTCTATTCTAATAAATCACTTCTTATCTATCACCAGGGCTTCCCTAGTGACTCAGGTGGTCAAGAATCTGCCTGCAATATGGAAGACCTGGGTTCGATCACTGGGTTGGGAATATCTCCTGGAGAAGAGATCGGCTACCTACTCCAGTATTCTGGTCTGGAGAATTCCATGGACAGAGGAGCCTGGCAGGCTACTGTCCACAGGGTCGCAAAGCGTCCGACACGACTGAGCGACTTTCACTTATTTATCACTTTGCCTCTCACTGAATTCTTTCTGGGCTCAAAGATAAAGAACTGTGGTACCGGAGCTCTTTGGAGCCCCTGTCATGACACCAAACAGTTTCACCAATAGTCCTAGTTTTTGCAGTTAACCTTTACTTTTTTGTCAATAATTATTCATGGCTTTATTAAATAAAAGTCTCTTTAGAGAACAGTAAGAAATTAATTCTCAACTAACATCAGGGGAAAGTGATAGGAGGTTACAATTTTTTTTTAATGCATTGATATTGATAATAACATTAACCAGATAGGTACTATATTTCAATAAATACTTTTAATAATCAATCACTATGTTACATTAATACTCTGATGCTCTCATTAAATCAAAACTGTTTAACTAAAATGGTTAAATTTAAAAGACGTTCATATTTTTATATCACTACTGACAATGTCTGGTAAGATATTATATAAACTACTTTGCAACGTACTCTAAAAAGGATGATATAAAGCTTAGCCATTTAAGATCCACTATAATCAAAGGACCAGAGAATGAAAATTGTAGTATATTATAGTATGTAAACTATTGTAGTATATATAATCTATATAGTATACAGTACATATATATAGTACATATAGAGTATATAATATACATACTATATTATAGTACAATATAGATTTTATATATGTATAGTATATATAGTATTTTATATATGTATAGTGTATATATATACACATATATAGTATATACTATACATATATAGTTTATATATATACATAAATATACATAATACTTATGCATATACACCCATACATATATGTATGCATATATACACACACCCATACATATATGTATGCATATATACATACATACATGTGTATATATACATGCATATATATACTATCTATATAATATATATACTATATATATATATACACTATATATATACACAATATATACTCTGTGTATTTGTATATACACAGAGAAGTATAATGTATATAAACTATTATCTATATTATAGTATATAATATAGTATATATTACAGTATATAAACTATTATAGTATATATATAAGTGTATATACTATATATATATATATATATAGTATACTTCTGTTATTATATCTCTCTCTTATTTTCATTCTCTGGTCCTTTGATCATAGTGGATCTTAAATGGCTAATGCTTTTTCCAGTAGTCATATATGGATGTGAGAGCTGGACTATAAAGAAAGCTGAGCACAGAAGAATTGATGCTTTTGAACTGTGGTGTTGGAGAAAACTCTTCAGAGTCCCTTGGACTGCAAGGAGATCCAACCAGTCCATCCTAAAGGAGATCAGTCCTGGGTGTTCATTGGAAGGACTGATGCTGAAGCTGAAACTCCAGTACTTTGGCCACCTGATGCGAAGAGCTGACTCATTTGAAAAGACCCTGATGCTGGGAAAGATTGAGGGGAGGAGGACAAGGGGACAACAGAGGATGAGATGGCTGGGTGTCATTACCAACTCAATGGACATGAGTTTGGGTAAACTCCGGGAGTTGGTGACGGACAGGTAGGCCTGGCGAGTTGTGGTTCATGGGGTCGCAAACAGTCAGACACGACTGAGCAACTGAACTGAACTGATATATATAAATAACACTATATATAGATACAGAAGTATACTAGACTTCGTGAGAGAGAGAAAGAGACATAAAGAGGGAAAGAGACAGAGGGAAAGACAAAGAAAATTATCTGGACACATAAATGAGCCTCAATAGATTTTAGCTGAAACACTTAATGATATCACTGAAAATCACATTTACCCTTAATTCCAAGAGGAAACTCTGCAGGGCACTTTTGAGCCCAATGGAAAGAAAACATACTTTTGTATTTACTTAAAATTTAAAAAAAAGAAATTTTGACTTTTACTCCTAATCCTCCAGAAAATGTGATACCATCATTCAAGGCCCAGGTCAAAAGTAACTTCAGAAGTAGCAGCCATCACCAACTCCCTAGGTTTCATTAAATACATTGTAGCACAGATCACATCAAATGATAGTAAATTCATTTGTCTGTCCCTGAGACAATGAAGTCCTGAAAGCAGGGTTTAAATACAATCTGTATTTGTAGCAAATAACAAATAACAGGTTCTAAATATCTCACTACTACATTTAATCAGACTACAGAATAGGTGTCATGGTTCATTTCTTTTTAACATATACAGAATCTATTCTTATTCAAATTCTTTTCCTATTTAGTTTGTTACATAATATTGAGCAGAGTACCCCGTGCTACACAGTAGGTATGGGCAACTTTTATTAGGATATGTATTACAAAATTGTTGGTATCTGTTTGCCATCACCTCTGGAATATAATCATCTGTTATTTAATATCATAATGTGACTTGCCAGAATGAAAATCACCCACAACCTGGGGAAAATATGAGGATTAATAAAATAAATCCAGAGAACATTTTTTTCTTAAAATTCTGTAACCTAAATCTGTGCAGAAATATTTAAGCAACATGCCAGTAAGAAAACACCTGATGTGACAATTATACACCTGTCCTCTCATTCACCTCTAGTTGCTCAAAACATATCTCCTTCTAGGGAGGTTAACTGTGAAGTACTGATATTCCTGAAGTGCAATTTCTGTCCTGTCAGTGGCCGGTGGTATAAGAGCTCCTCCTCCCCCAACCCTCATTTTGTTTTGTCAAAGTTTATCAATTTTCACTTACCAGATTGCCCCTCTTCCACATTTTCTCTGGAGGTAGGATCTCTCAGCAACATTTTCGAAGTCTCCATCAGAGTCATGTTTCTACTTAATCAAGAGCATCCAGCACTGGTTTTCAGGGGGTTGCAAAAACAGGAACTGAGAAGTGAAAGCAGAAAACTCTCATTCAATGAGTAAGCAGCAACAAGATGGGTGAAATTGACAAGACCTTTAAATTTAACGTTGACAAGACCTTAAATTTAAAATGCAAAGTGCTTTTAACTTAGAAAGATCTACTCCACAGACTTTTGTTCCCTATCAAAATCGAGTAACAGGGACCAGATTTACTTTCCTGCCTGAATCAACTAAAAAGAAAAAACCAAAATTAAAAAATGTGTGGAAAGAAAAAATCCTTTTCAATCACTGGGCACCTTTCAACGAAGGACAGTGAGCCTTTCACTTGCCCCAGCTTGTAGCCCATAGACAACTTTGTTGTGGTGGGTTTTTTGCTGTTCAGACGCTAAGTCCTGTCAGACTTTTTGCAACCCCATAACAGCAGCACACCAGGCTTCCCAGTTCTTCACAATCTCCTGGAATTTGCTCAAACTCAGGTCCATTGAATTGGTGATGCCACCCAACCATCTCACCCTCTGTCCTTCCCTTCTCCTGTTGTCCTCAATCCTCCCCAGTATCAGGGTCTTTTCCAAAGCAGAGGGAAACCAACAAAATGCCAAGAGATTCCCTGAGGTGAACAAGAGAAGCGCAGGGGTAAGACTGCAGAGTATCAGAAAAGAGAGAGATGCCCAGAGAGAGAACTCGAGGGAGGTACGGTGCTCCCTTTGGGTATCCAGCAGCTTGCTGATCACTTGTATATGAGGATGGAGGGAAAAATAAAAATCCTGTCAACTACAAACTGGTACCTGCCATGGGCAGTGGCAACTCACTCCAGTATTCTTGCCTGGAAAATCCCATGGACGGAGGAGCCTGGTAGGCTACAGTCTATGGGGTCGCAAAGAGTCGGGCACGACTGAGCAACTTCACTTCTACAAGGATTAAATCGTGTCCCGCGCCTTTCCGGCGCAGCTGCCTCTGCTGGTGCCCCAGGGCGGACTCGGGGCTGAGAGCCTAGCCAGTGAGGCTGCTTGAAGCCCGAGGGCCGCCTCCCACGCCTGACTTCAGGCTGCTCCAAAGAATGGGCAGCTTGGCCGGGGATCTTGGGGCCCCCCGCCCGCCTGCCCCCCGCAAACCTAGCCTGATGTGGCTGCCTGCCCCTGGGCCAGCTGCGCTCCTCCTCCTCCGGCAGCGAAGTCGAACGTCCTCTCCCGCACGGCAGCCGCCTCAACCTCCGCCTACACGCTGCCGCCTCGGCCTCTGCCCGCCGGCCGCCCACCCGCCGCCCGCCCCCCGCCCGCCCCCCGCCCGCCGGGTCAGGCACCCTTGGCGCCCCACCCACCCCCTCCCCGCCCCCATCCCCGCCTGCCGGGCTGGCGAATCTGAGTTGAAAGAAACAGCCTGAGCATTAGTGAGTACAGGGGCAACGACATACAGAGCCTTCCTATAGGGGCTAGGAAGTAGAGTAGCACTTACTGCGCCGAGGTAAGCAAGATGATTACCAGCTGGTTCCCTTGGACAGCAAGGAGACCTAACCAGTCAATCCTAAACTTAAGAAATCAACCCTGAATATTAATAGAAAGGACTGATGCTGAAGCTGAAACTCCAATAATTTGGTCACCTGATGGGAAGAACTGACTCACTTCCTCATAAGACTGAAGGCAGGAGGAGAACGGGGTGGCAGAGGATGAGATGGTTGGATGGCATCATTGGAAGGATGGATGGACAAGAGTCTGAGCAAACTCTGGGAGATGGTGAAGGACAGGGAAGCCTGGTGTGCTGCAGTTCATGGGGGTCACAAAGAGTCGGACACGACCAGGCACCTGACCAACAAAAATGAGTCGGTTGGAAAACCTGGGTCGGGGAAATTATAGTGAAGTATTTGAGGCTGTTAACATCACCAACAGTGACAGAGTGGTTGTAAAAATTCTCAAGCCAGGGAAGAAAAAAATGATAAAAGGAGAAGTTGACATTCTGGAGGACTCTCCTGGTGGAACAAATATCATTTAGCTGATGAACACCATGAAGGACTCTGTGTTAGAGAGACCAGCTCTGGTACTTGAATGTATCAATAATACAGATTTTAAGATCTGTCTTATATCCTGACAGATTTTGATATCCAATTTTATATGTCCTTAATAAAAAAAAATCCTTATTTTATAACTACTTAAAACTCTGAATTACTTGCCCCATCAAGGGAATATGCACAGGGGTGTGAAACCTCATGATGTCATGAAAGAGCACCACCAGAAAAACTCTGACTGATATGCTGGGGTCTGGAGGGGAACTTTATCATCCTGCCCAGAACTACAACATCCAAGTGACCTCCAGGTACTTCATGGGACCAGAGCACCTTCTGGAGCAGCAGATATATGAGTATAGCTTGGCTATGTGGAGTTTGGGCTATATGTTAGCAAGCATGATCTTTTGAAAGGAGCCCTTCTTTCATGTGGTGCTAGTGGTAAAGGAACTGCCTGCCAATTTAAGAGATGTAAGAGACTGAGGTTTGATCTCTGGGTCAGGAAGGTCCCCTGGAAGAGGGCATGGCAACCCGCTGCACCAGTATTCTTGTCTGGGAGAATTCCATGGACAGAGAAGCCTGGTGGACTACAGTCCATGGGGCTGCAAAGAATCGGACATGACTGAAGTGACTTAGCATGCATGCACTTCTTTCATGGACAGGATGACTATGACCAGCTTGTTCACATTGACAAGGTTCTGGGTACAGAGGAGCTACATGGGAATCTGAATAAGTATCACATAGACCTAGATCTACACTTCAACTATATTTTGGACAACATTCATGGAAACACTGGAAAACTTTTATCCATAGTGAAAACAGATGTCTTATCAGCCCTGAGGCCCTAGATCTTCTGGACAAACTTCTGCGATATGACCAGCAACAAAGACTGACTGCCAAAGAGGCCATGGAGCACCCATACTTCTACCCCGTGGTGAAGAAGCAGCCCCAGCCTTGTGCAGATAATGCTGTACTTTCTAATGGTCTCACAGCAGCCAGATGACGACTGGCAAATGATGGCCTCTCAAAGAAAGCTTCATTTCCCAGCATATCTCTCTGCACACATGTATTTTAATGCACATCTCTGGATCAAAAATGTTTTATTCATAACCATATCTAAAGGTTGAAAGTCAGTTTTCAGAGAGAGAGGAAAAAAAAAAGATGTAATATTAGAATTTATTCAGGAAGGACAAATTGGTTGGAGGGGAAAGAGAGTTCTTCTCTCCCACTCTTTACCTCTTTTTATCCCCATGAGAAACAATTTCTCTCTATTAGGGTAATCTACATTTTTGAGCTCCAATAGGTATATATGGGGACTTTCTTGGTAGCTCAGCTGGTAAAGAATCTGCCTGCAATGCAGGAGACCCCAGTTTGATTCCTGGGTGGGAAGATCCCCTGGAGAAGGGATAGTCTACCCACTCCAGTATTCTTGGGCTTCCCTGGTAGCTCAGCTGGTAAAGAATCCACCTGCAATGCAGGAGACCTGGGTTCAATCCCTGGATAGGGAAGATCCTCTGGAGGAGGGCACAGAAACCGACTCCAGTATTCTTGCCTGGAGAATCCCCATGGACAGAGGAGCCTGGCAGGCTACAGTCCATGGGGTTGCAAAGAGTGTGACAACACTGAGTGACCAAGCACAGCACAGCAGAAAGAAAGAATGTGACATGTACACAGCAGAGGCATGCATGGACGTGTTGGCAAAGAAAAGTCTTTCTTGTGTGCAGGGCTGGCATTGTGTGGGCTCCTACCTTCAAGACCCTTCCAGATCTTACCCTGTGTAATCTCTACATCTGGTGGTTTGTCTGTATCCTTTATCACACCCTTTTATAAACTGGTAAACACTAGTGTTCCCCTGAGCTCTATGAGCCACTCTGGCAAATTAATCAAAATCGAGGAGGGGTCATAATCTCTTTGATTTGTAGTCAAATTGAACAGAAGTTGCTGTAACCTGGGTCCTGCCACTTTCATTAGCATCTTGAAGTAGGGGTTGGGGGGCAACCTTGTGGGGCTGAGCTCTTAACCTGTGGGATCTGACGCTGTCTCCACATTGATAGTGTTAGAAGTGAGCTAAATTGTGGGATGCCAGACTAGTGTCACAGAGAGTCATTTTTTTAGTAGGAAAGTCTTGTGCACTTGGTGTCCAGAAGTGTCAGAAGTGAAAAGGTCTGTGTGCATAATAACGGAGATTCGCGGGAAAGAAATACCAGTGAGGAAGAACTGTGGATTTTTCCTTTACACAAATCTTAAAAGGAAGAACCAAAAGGACAGAACTGCTTCCAAATAATTTAGCTTCACTCGGAACAAGTTTAAGAATATTTAGAGAAAGGCAAAAATACCCAACATCCAAAGGTAAAAAACTCACAATCTCTGGAGTGCAAAGATTGCACAGAAGCAGAGAAGTATGACCCCTGATGTGGAGAAAGTGAGCCAAAAAAAAAAAAAAAAACAGGCCCAGGAATGAAGCTGAGCAGGACCCTGCGGGGCTCCTGGATAGGGAAGTCTTTCTGTCCCGCATTTCTTGTTTGCAGGTTATAGACTCCAGTCCTAAGATCTTCCTTGTGTTCTTTTTTTAAATAACTTTTTACATTTTCCTATGGTATTTCTTTTTATTATTTATTTTTTAATTGGAGGATACTTGTTTTATCATGGTTTTACCATGTTGTGTTGGTTTCTGCCAACAATGGGAATCAGACATAACTATATATATATATATCCACTCCCTCTTGAGCTCCCTCCCCTCCTCCCCACATTACACCCCTCTAGGTCATTACAGAGCAAGGGGCCAGGCTCCCTGTTTTATATAGCACATTCCCACTAGCTATCTGTTTTACACATGATAGTAGATATATATATATATCAGTGTTACTTTCTCAATTTTTCCCTTGAGTTCTAAACAGCAGATTAGAACAGGTGCTAATCAGGGAAGGAAAGGGACAAAAGACAAGGGAGGAGGAGCAGCCAAGAAACAGTAGAGCAGGCTTGGGGCAGGATCCTGGTTCTACCTCGAGGCATATACATATATAAATAAAATGTCTTCATATATGTATATAAATAAATATATATAAATAAAATATCTTCAAGCTCTTTATAGAACTAAATCCCCAACAGATGGAAGATCCCCAACAGAATGAAGATTCTTCATTCCAAATTAAAGGAACCAGAGAAGCTCCTCCAGAAGATCACCTCAGGCCAGTTTAACAGAACCACACTCACAACACTTAACACTTAACCAAGCTCGCTTAACCTGGATGACACTGAGAAGGGAACTTCTTTTTAAAACACATTTATTTTGCCAGAGAGACCTTGAGGACATTCAAACCAAGCTTAAAGAGAAGTTTGCCCAAGAACATTAGACATTTGTGTTCCTGGAAAAGAGGGGGATTCAGGCCAGTTCCAGAGGGATCTCTAGTTTCCAATTAAGATGCCATTCCTGGGGGACAGGGCAGATTGAGAAAAGTGGGGGGCAATGTCCCAAACCAGCTCACTAGGAACACTGGCCACCCTCTCCCAGCTTTTCAAAACCCTTAATCCCCAGACCACAGGGCCTGTCCTAAGGAATCACCCAGTCACCTGCTAACATTCTGCAAACTCCCATGAAGAGGGCAACTTAGGGGCTCAGCTCTCTGGGGAGAAACCAGGTTATATTTTTGCAAATCGCCTGTCCAGGCCAGATACTCATACCTGCGTAAGAGGTAAGTAAATATATACTATGCTATCAGTGAAATTGAGGAGGTTATTTATTGCAGCAGCTGTGTTACATACTTAGTTAGTTACAGGTAACTAGTTCAGATACTCACATTGAAAACAAAGCCCTGGTGAGGTCATGTTGCCAAAACTTGGCCTCTGTTCACCGATGCCAAGTAGAAACATGGAGACCATTTTGGGTGAAGTACAAAAGAATAGCCGTTATTTCTTTTCCAGGCAAAGGGGGCCAGAGCAGGCTAATGCCCTCAAGACTGTGTGGTCACGAGGAGTTTTATAGTGTTCAAGGAGCAGGGCAAGGACAATTCTCAGATTGGTTGGCATCAAGGTGAAGTTTCAAGCATCTTCAGTCTTCTGGTCTCAGCCAGTCTAGGATCAGTGTCCTGACGGTCAGCAGTTTTCATCTGGAGAGGATCCACTCCTGTTAAAACAGCTTAGGAATGTGTGTCAGGCCTTTGTCTATATCTTTCAGAGAACTTGGAGTTCAGTGATTCAGCCATATGGCAGAATTATAATCTAATCTGCTACCAATTCCCCAGCCCAACAACTAGTCTTTGTTTCTGCATCTTCATATTTCCTGATGACTGACTCTTGAGCTGGCATTCTACTTCAAAAGACAAGAACACAGGGACTTGGCTTCAGTCATGGCCGAGTGAAACCAGGGAAGGCGGTTTCTTCATCCTCTCCTTGGCTCTCCTGGTGGCCGTTCCTCTTCAGTGTGAACTGCCGCTGGCCGAAGGGGTTTGCTGGTCTCAGGACTGCAAACACTGCTGCTGCCGCCACGCCCTCTGGTTTCCCTGAGTCCTCACACACACATCTCACCATCCACGGCATCTCCTGGAGAGTCTCTCACTTCTAGGCCTCAGTCTTCTGCCCAGAGTTGGGGGAGGCACCAGATGCAGGGACTAGAAAACAAGCGCTGATCGTAAACCAGATGACACTAGGTACCCCTCAGTCTGGATGTCACATACTGGCTTTGTTTTATTTATAGATTTTTTTTTTACCAGCTTTGTTTTAATCCAGTTCTGCTTCCTGTTATTTCTCAGGGCTTCAAGGCAAAAGAAGAAGTCAGAACAGGCGTAAACAGGATGCCTGAAGGTTGCTGGTCTTTGGCTCCTCTTCAAACTGCCAAGTGCCTGATGGGGGCTGGTAGACTAATGGTGGATCTAAGAGAACGAACCTTTACTCAGGCTGTCTGCCACACTGGGTGCCTTCCTGGCAGAGCAAAAGAAAGTCTGCAGAAGGTGTCACAGCCTGGCAATCGCCTTGGCCTAGCAGAGATGTGGACAAGGCTTTGTCTCTGAGGTTCAACCTGAGGTAACCAAGACTTCTGAGGAAAGAAACTCTGGTTGAGGACACACTCATACTCAGAAGACTTGATTTGTGGTTTGTAAGGAGTGTTATCTCTCAGAAGGCACAGTTCAAAATAATTGAAAGAAAAAAACAAAAACAAAAACAAAAAACAAAATAATTGAAAGGTACTCCTGATTTACAAAATAGGGGAAATTTATAAAAGCCCAAACTACAATTTATGTTCCATAAATTGTCAAGAATTAGGATTGAAGTTGGCAAGAAATAAGGGTGCTTCTTTAAGTAAGAATTGATTGGAGTTCAAAATGGTTACATAGTTGCAGATAGGGGAAGGGGTACTTTGAAACTATGTTTGCAGCTGGCCTTCAGCTTGCAGATATTGTTCTGAAAATGGTTGGGATCTTCCCTGGTGGTCCAGTGGTTAAGATTCCAAGCTTCTACTTCATGGGGTGCAAGTTCCATCTGCATGCTGCAGGGCATGTCCAAAAAAAAAAAAAAATGCTGGTGGTATTTTTGAGTTTGATATAGTTCCTAAAGTTTAAATGATCAGAGATATAAGAACATGTCTGACCTGGCTCCATTTTGAATGTGTAAACCATAGTTATTTCATTTTAATTTTTAAATGATCTTGAATATGTCATCACCTGTTTCTATCACCCTTTCTTGGGATGATCAGATTTCAAAGCTAAGGATCTGTCCACGGTGAGATTGGTTCAGTTGGAATAGAGTTTACAAACATATTCTTAAAACAAGACAGTAACTGCAGAAAGTGGTCTTTGAACTTTTTTTTTTTTTCTAGTGAATTATTTCAGTCCTTGAAATGATTTAGAAGTTTCACCAAGTGGTGATAATAAAAAGCAGATGACTCTTTAGAAGACAGTTTGGCAGTTTCTTAAGACATTATTATATTCCTCATGTGATCCAAAAATCTCACTTTTTGATCATATACTCATCATATGATCCAAAAATTACACAAATAATTTGAAAACTAATGTTTTTGCAAAATATGCACAGGTATGTTTATAGCAGTTGTATTCATGATTGCCAAAACTTAGAAGCAGCCAAGATGCCTGTCAATATATAAGTGACTAAACACACTTTAGACTCTCCAAACAATGGCATAATAGTCTGGGACTTAACAAAGAAGCTATTAAGTCAAGAAAAACATGAAAGTACCTTTAATGCAGGTTACTATGTGAAAGAAGTCAATCTGAAAAGGCTACATACTGTAAATTTCAACAACGTATCTTTCCAAATTCAGGAAAAGGCAAAACTATGGAGACAGTGAAAAGATCTGTCTGAAGGGCCAAGGTGGAGAGGTTGAAAGGGACGAAAAGGTGGAGCCCAGGGGACTGTTAAGGCAGTGAAACTATGCTATATGATACTGCAATGATAGATTCAAGTCACTATACATTTTTCAACATCTGTAGCATATACAACACAAAGAGTGAACCCTAGACAATAGACTTCAGATAATAATAATGTAGCAAAGAGCTAACATCCATCCTTCTCAAACTCTTCCAAAAATTTGCAGAGGGAAGAACACTCTCAAGCTCATTCTAAGAAACCACCATCATCATGATGCCAAAACCAGACAAAGGTATTTCAAAAAAGAAAATTATAGGCCAATAACACTGATGAACATAGATGCTAAAATCCTCCACAAAATACTAGCAAACTGAATCCAACAATGCACTAAAAGGATCATATACCATGATCAAGTAGGATTTAGCTCAGGGAGGCAAGGATTCTTCAATATATGCAAATAAATTAATGTGATATATCATATTAACAAATTGAAGGATAAAAACCTTATGATCATCTCAAAAGATGCAGGAAAAGTTTTTGACAAAATTTGATACCCATTTATGATTAAAGAAACTTTCCAGAAGATGGGGAGAGGAAACCTACCTCAATATAATAAAGGTCATATACAACAAACCCACAGCAAACGTCATTCTCAATAGTTAAAACCTGAAAGCCTTTCCTGTAAGATCAGAAACAAGACAAAGTATCCAAACTGGAAGAGAAAGAAAACAGTCACTGTTTGCAGATGACAAGATAGTATACATAGAAAATCCTAAAGATGCCACCAGAAAACCACTAGTGGTAATGAATGAATTTAGTAATGTTTCAGGATATATAATTAATACACAGAAATCTCTTGCATCCATTTATACTAACAACAGAAGATTATGAAAGAAAAATCCAAGAAATAATTCCATTTACCATTGCAGCAAAAAGAATAAAATACCTAGGAATAAATCTACCTAAGAGCCAAAAGGCCTGTCCTCAGAAAACCAAAAGATACTAATGAGAGTAATCACAGGTGACACAAACAGAGGAAGAGATATAACATGTCCTTGGATTGGAAGAATCAATATTGTGAAAGTGACAATACTACCCTAAACAAACAGATTTCATGTAATCATTATCAAATTACCAAGAACATTTTTCACAGAATTAGAACAAAAATTTTTACAATTTGCATGGAAACACATAAGACCCTGAATAGCCAAATCTTGAGAAAGAAAAACAGAGCTGGAAGAATCACTCTCCTTAACTACAGAAAATAAGGCAAAGCTATAGTCTTCAAAACAGTATGATACTGGCACAAAATAGACATACAGATTAATGGAAGAGGATAGAAAGCCCATAAATAAACCCACTCACCTATGGTCAATTAATCTATGACAAAAGAGGCAAGCCTACACAATGGTGGAAAGACAGTATCTTCAACTGTTGAAAACATTGGGCAGCAACATGCAAAAAAAATGAAAGTAGATTATGCCCTAACACCATACACAAAAATAACCTCAAAATGGGTTGAAGACCTAATTGTGAAATGGCAAGCAATAAAACTCCTACAGGAAAACATAGGGAGAACATTCCCTGACATAAATTGAAGCAATATCTCTTTCAATCCATCTTGCAGAATAATGGAAGCTAAAACCAAAATAAACAAATGATACCTCATTAAACTCAAAAGCTTTTGCACAGCAAAGAAAACCATAAACAAAGTTTAGAAAGACTAGGAGAACTCACAGATTGGGAGAAAATATTACCCAGCAATATGACTGACAAGGAATTAAGTCTCCAAAAATTTCAAACAACTTCATATCATCAAAACAACGTAATAACAAAATCAGCAGAAGACCTAAATATATATTTCTCCAAAGAAGATACACGGATAGCCAAGAGACACATGAAAAGATGTTCAACATCTCTAATAACTAGAGAAATGTAAAACAAACTGCAATGAGATATCACCTCATGCCAGTGAAAATGGCTGTCATCAAAAACTCCAAATAATATATGCTAGAGAGTGAAGAGAAGGGAATCCACCTACACTGTTGGTGAAAATGTAAATTGGTATAGCCACTATGAAGAACAGTATGGAGATGCCTTCAAAAACTAAAAACAGAACTACCATATGATTCTGCAATTCCAGTCCTGGGCATGTATCCAGAGAAAAACATGATCCTAAAAGATGCATGCATCCCAATGTTCACTGCAGCACTGTTAACAATAGCCAAGACAAGGAAGCAACATAAATGTACATTGACAGAGGCATGGATAAGGAGGATGTCATACATATACACAGTGGAATATTACTTACTGTTAAAAAGAACAAGATACCATTTGCAGCAAAATGGATGGACCTAGAGATTGTCATACTGAGTGAAGTAAGTCAGACAGAGAAGCAGAAATATTTTTTTGGCATCCCTTATATACAGAATCTAAAAAGAAATGATATGAATGTACTTATTTACAAAAGAGACCCACAGACCTAGAGAATAAATATATGGTTGCCATGGGGAAGGATGTGGGGAGGAATAGTTAGGGAGTTTGGGATCGACATGTACACACTGCTATTTTTAAAATGGATAACTGACAAGGACCTACTATATAGCACAGTAAACTTTGCTCAGTGTTATATGGTAGCCTGGAAGGGAGGGGAGTTTGGAGGTAAATGGATACATGCATGTGTATGGCTGAGTCCCTTTGCTGTGCATCTGAAACTATCAAAACATGGTCAGTTGGCTATACTCCAATATAAAATTTAAAAAAAAATTTTTGATCGTTATAGCAATATTTGTAGCACTACATTATTGTTTTTAATGTCTGAATTGTTTTCGGTAGTATTGTTTAGTAGCCCCCCAGGCTTCTCTGTCCATGGGATTTTTCAGGTAAGAATACTGGAATGGGTTACTGTTTCCTTCTCTAAGTGTATAGTATAAATGTACCATAATTTAACCTAGCTCATATATAGAGACATTAAAGTTGTCTATAATTATTTTACTATTTTAAATATTTTTGAAACGAGTATCATATAGGAATCCATTTATTTCCTTATGATAAATTCTTCAAAGGAGATTTGCTTGGTCCAAAATTTCTTGATCCATAAAAGATTTTGAAATATTATTAAAAAGGTTTCTATATTAATAAAATGCATACCCATACTGAAATAGAGTAGAATGGAAAAGACTAAAGATCTCTTCAAGAAGACTGGAGCTATCAAGGGAACACTGTAGGCAAGAATGGGCACGATAAAGGACAGAAACAGCAAGGACCTAACAGAAACAGAAGAGATTAAGAAGAGGTGACAAGAATACACAGAAGAACTGTACAAAAAATGACCTGGATTAATGGCCTGGACAACCACAATGATGTGGCCAGTCACCTAAAGCCAGGCATTCTGGAGTGTGAAGTGAAGTGGGCCTTAGGAAGCGTTACTATGAACAAAGGTAGCGAAGGTGACAGAATTCCAGTTGAGTTATTTCAAATCCTAAAAGATGATGCTGTTAAACTGCTTCACTCACTATGTCAGCAGAAAACTCAGCAGTGGCCACAGACAGGACTGCAAAAGGTCAGTTTTCATTCCACTCCCAAAGAAGGGCAGTGCCAAAGAATGTTCAAACTACTGTACAATAGAGTTCATTTCACATGCTAACAAGGTAATGCTCAAAATTTTTCAAGCTAAGCTTCAGCAGTACATGAATGGAAAACTGCAAGTTGTACAAACTGGGTTTTGAAGAGGCAGAGGAAGACATCAAATTTCTAGTATCTGTTAGATCGTGGAGAAAGCAAGGGAGTTCCAGGAAAACATCTACTTCTGCTTTGTTGACTAAGCTAAAGCCTTTGACTGTGTGAATCACAACAAACTGTGGAAAATTCTTAAAGAGATGGGAGTACCAGACCACCTTACCTGCCTCCTGAGAAGCTGGTCAAGAAGCAACAGTTAGAGCTGGACATGGAATAATGGACTGGTTCAAAACTGGGAAAGAAATATGTCAAGGCTGTATATTGACACCAGCTTATTTAACTTACATGCAGAGTACATCATACAAAATGATGGGCTGGATGAATACATGTGTATAATATGTTATTAATAAAATTGAAGATGCCTTACCACAAGCATAATGTGATGCAGTCAAGACAGACATCATTATTTCTACTTTATATTTGACTTAAAAAGGTTCAGTTCAGTTCAGTGGCTCAGTTGTGTCCGGCTCTTTGTGACCCCGTGAACCTCAGCATGCCAGGCCTCCCTGTCCGTCACCAACTCCCAGAGTTTACTCAAACTCATGTCCATTGTGTAGGTGATGCCATCTAACCACCTCATCCTCTGTCGTTCCCTTCTCCTCCTGCCTTCAATCTTTCCCAGCATATGGGTCTTTTCCAATGAGTTAGCTCTTCGCATCAGGTGGCCAAAGTATTGGAGTTTCAGCTTCAACATCAGTCCTTTCAATGAATATTCAGGACTGTTTTCCTTTAGGATGGACTGGTTGGATCTCCTTGCAGTCCAAGGAACTCTCAAGAGTCTTCTCCATCATCACAGTTCAAAAGCATCAATTCTTCAGTGCTCAGCTTTCTTTATAGTCCAACTCTCACATCCATACATGACTGCTGGAAAAACCATAGCCTTGACTAGACAGACCTTTGTTGGCAAAGTAATGTCTCTGCTTTTTAATATGCTGTCTAGGTTGGTGATAACTTTCCTTCCAAGGAGTAAGCATCTTTTAATTTCATGGCTGCAATTACCATCTGCAGTGATTTTGGAGCCCAGAAGAATAAAGTCAGCCACTGTTTCCCTGTCTATTTGCCATGAAGTGATGGGACCAGATGCCATTATCTGAGTTTTCCGAATGTTGAGCTTCAAAAAGGTTACCATATCTGGAAGAAAAAAAAAAGTTACCATATCTGGTTGAATTCACAGAATCACTGAATAAAATAGCTGAGATTTGTACACAAATTTGTTTCTGTGCTAAAAAGTGAAAGAAAGTGAAAGTAAAGTCTCTCAGTCCTGTCTGACTCTTTGCGACCCAGTGGTCTGTAGCCCACCAGGCCCCTCTGTGCATGGGATTCTCCAGGCAAGACTGTTTCTGTGCTAAAGTCCTGTTTAATCTAATGTTATACTGCCTCTCAGTGGTATAAACTTATATTCACAGGCACTTGTAAATAAACTGTTGCATATTTCCATTCTTATGCATTTGGAAATACTGGAGATCTGTTTACTTGTTTGCTAGCAAAGTAATTTCTCCTGCATACCAAGGATGCTCTTTTTTTTAATATTTACATCTCTTTGAATCTGTATAATTGTATGCTTAAGACACACAACAAGCCGTTAATTATATGAAATTTTACATTTATAGTGTATATATTGTCCAAGTCACTGTATCCTAAAGGTTATTAAACTATTATTAGTATTCATTTCACTTTAGTAGTAAAATGAATGAATCTCACAGAGTCTATGTAACTTGCCAGTATCACACAGCTACCGGTGGCCAACCAAGGCTCACACTCTCTTGTTCATTTTCAAAGCCCATCCTTGTAACCATGAATTACACTTCTACCATAGTTTTTCCCCAGTTAGAATTTTTGCCGAGGCTTTATTCTTGCACTGCATGTTTATAGCTTTTCTAACATAATGTCTTCTGAATGACCACAAGCATCAGATCTTTTGAAATGAATCCTTGAATCCTTGTTCAGGTACTCATTTGTGTAAACACAACAAATAAATATCTGATCATTGTCTACCATCTATAACTGTACACTTTTTCACAAGATGTGAACAAGAATTTGTTTTCAAATATGTGTTGATTTTGCTACTCCACTCCTGACATTGGTGGTAAAAAATGGTGGTGAAAAAATTCTTCTCTAAGTGGTTTAAGGTCTAGATCCAAACCATACCTTTAGAAGTGAAGTGAAGCGAAAGTTACTCTATCGTATCCGACTCTTTGCGGCCCCACTGACCATATAGTCCATGGAATTCTCTAGGCCAGAATACTGCAGTGGGTTGGCTTTCCAGGGGTCTTCCCAACCCAGGGATTGAATCCAGGTCTCCCGCATTGCAGGCGGATTCTTTACCGGCTGAGCCACAAGGGAAGCCTTTAGAACTGCTGTGCAATAGGATAGTCATTAATCACATTTGAGTATTAAAATTTAAATCAATTATAATTAAATAAAAATTTAAAACCTAGCCACGTTTCAAGTGCTCACCAGCTCCATGTGGCTAGTGGATACAATTGTGGTTGCACTGATGTGGAATATTCCCACCATTGGAGAAAGTTGATTCAAAAGTGCTGATCTAGAATAAAAATAATAGTTTTCTTCCAGATGTTGAACAAAAGGAACTCCAGCTCACTTGCTTTTAAACAATGAACCATATATAGCTCAATACATTTTACAGTAATTAGAAACTTAGCCTTCTTCAGTATAGGTGCTTGTGAAATGTATAGACGTTAAGATCCAAGTGAAGAAAGACTGTACAATGAATCCGTGGGATTAAGATTTTTTTAAGATTTTTCATAGTTTTCTTTCACCGTCTTTTTGCTGTCTAAGGACTCTGCAGTATTGTGTGTGTGTGTGTGTTAGTCACTCAGTCCTGCCAACTCTGCAATCCCACAGACTGTTAAAATCCAAGTGAAGCAAGGCTGTACAATGAATTTGTAGGGTTAGGTATTTTCAGAATTTTCTTTCACTGTCTTTTTGATATCCAAAGATTCTGTAGTATTTCCCCTTTTTTTTTTCTAATATTATTGATTTGTGTCTTCTCTCTGTTTTCCTCAGTTCGCTTGAGGTTTATCAATTTTATTTATTTCTTCTGAAGAACCAGCTCTGTTTTGTAGAGGCTTATCGATTTTATTGATCTTTTTCAAGGAGCCAGCTTTCGATTTCATTGATCATCTCTGTTGATTTCTGCTGTTCCATATAATTTCTTTTCACTTTGCATTTTCCCTTCTTTTTCAAGTTTACTATGGTTAAAGCTTAGATATTTGTTTTTAGATATTTATTATTTTTGAATATGTGCATTCAATGCAGTGAACTTTCCTCTCAACACTTATTTTACTCTATGTCACAAATTCCGAAGTTATATTTTCATTTAGTTAAAAATATTTTTAAATTTTTCTTGAAATGTCCTCTTTGACTCATGTATTGTTTAGAAAGATGTTGTTACATCTCCTGTATTTAGGATTTTCTAGTTATATTTCTATGTAGCCATCTGATTCTAGTTTAATTCCACTATGGCCTGAGCACATACATTATATGATTTCTATTCTTTTAATTTTTTAAGCTATAATTTCTCAGAATGTGGTCTCACATGGCAAATATTCAACATAACCTCGAGACAAATGTATATTCTTCTGTCGTTAAATAAAGTAGCTTATAAATGTCAATTATTTTATATACAGTTGGTTGATGGTGCTGTTAGAATCACAGTTGTCTTGTGATTTTCTGCTGGATGGGTCTTCCCATTTCTGACAGAGGGTTACAGAAGTCTTCAGCTCTAATAGTGAATTCACCTGTCTCTCCTAGCAGTTCCATCAGTCTCTGCCTTATGTCTTGACACTGTTGTTAGGTTCACATACAAAAGAATTGTTATGTCTTCTTGGAGAATTAATTGTTTTATGATTATGTAATGTCCTTCTTTCTCCCTGATAAGTTTTCTTGTTTAGAAGTTGCTCTGCATGAAATTAATATAGTGTAGCTACTCCAGCTTTCTTTTGATTAGTATTCACAAGGAATATCTTTCTCCATCCGTTTCTTTCTTTTTTATTTTTACTACATATATCTTCATCTTTAGAGTGGATTTTTTATAGAAAATACAAAATTGAATCTTATTTTTGTTTCACCCTGACAATTTCTTTTAGCTGGTATATTTAAACCATTGACATGAAGATGATTATTTAAACAGATGAAGTAATAGCTGCCATATTTGTTAATGTTTTCTATTTGTTGCTATTGTTCTTTGTTTCTATTTTGTCTTCTACTTTTTCAGCCTTATGTAGTTTTAGTTGGGCAGCTTAGATTATTTCATTTTCTTTCCTATCTTGTATCCATTGTACTTCTTTCTTTTAAAAAAAATATTTTTAGTGATTGCCCTGAAGCTTGTAATACAAAATTACAACTAGCTCAAATATGCTTTCAATTAATACTGTAAACCTCAAAAGAGTAGTGCAATATCTTATAATAACAAAATAATCCAAAGTATACTCTTGTCCTGCCGGGAGCCAACACACGAGACCCTACCCCTAAAAAGGCCATAAGGGAGAAAACCTGACGGGCAAGGCGGATCAGGTTTTCGGGGGTTTCGAAAAAGTCAGCTCACGAGACCCTACTCCTAACAAGGCCGTAAGGGAGAAAACCTGACGGGCAAGGAGGATCAGGTTTTCAGGGGTTTTCGAAAAGGCCAGCTCACGAGATCCCACCCATGACAAGGTCACGAGTAGAAAGCCTGACAGGCAAGGCAGATCAGGTTTTCAGGGATTTCGAAAAGCTGCCCCCGGCGCTCACCTTAAAGATGATATCTGTCTTTCTGATGCCTGCCTCAATGGACTACTCCCTAATTTCTCTGACACAGGCAGGAAGGCCTTCCCCATCTCTTCCCAAATAAGAATCAATTTAGAACTTTAATCAATAAGTTTCCCAGGTGGTGGTATTTTATGAGATTATCCAGGGTGAAAGGAGGGTTTTAATTTAAACTCCTTTGCTGGTAGTTTGTTAGCCGAATGCATTTATACGCTTGGTACTAATATGCATGATTGCTTATAATATCCTAATCATAAAATAGCATAAAGAAACTGATTATATAAAAGCCCTAATAGACATAGAGCATTTTTGAGGGGTGAAGGAGTCCTATTAGAAAACATAAGAAAAATTATTCTATAGGTGGTTATTGGGTTGTGATTTGCTTGCTGTGTTTATGCTTGCTGTATTTTTGCCTTTAATGTGCTAAGGTTGTGTTATAAAAACCATTGTTAATATAGTTAAAGATCTAGAGAAATAAGAACTTAGCCCTAGTGTGGTAACAATGAGATGGTTGTTAACTGTCAGTCAGGAGTGCTAGGCAGAAGCTGCCTCACCAAAGTCGCAGAGTCAGTATGGGGTAAACTTCTTAGATAAACGCAACTGACAACCTTTGCAGAAAGATTAATTTTTGTATTAACAAGAATATAATTCTACTCTGTACTATTTACCTATGACACTGTTACCTTTCAGTTAAGGTCACCATAGAAACAGAAAATAGGTTTACATTCACCTGACCTGCAAAAATGTTAATAGGCCCCAAGGCCAGAAGATAATGTACAAGACCCTCATAAACAAAGAAGTATGCAGAAAACACCCTGGTTTCGTGAAGGACAAGCTGACGTAATGTTAAACTATCTTCCCCTTAGAAATGTACTAATTTAGGGTATAAAAGCTATGGTAAAAAATAAAGCATTGCCAGACTCTTCCAGACTCTCTGCACCCCCGTCTGGTCATTTCTCTCTCTCTTTCTCTCTCTCTCTCCCTCGCAGACTTGGCCCTATCAAGGCTAGTCTCACGTGTCTTCTCTCTCTCTCGCCGACGCCGTTCATCCTGAGGGTACCCCCTGGATCCTGCTGGGGCTGGACCCCGGCATTGTCCCTTACATAGTTACTGTCATTCCTTCCACTTATGCATAAACTACAAGAAACTTATACAGTCATTATTTTGAACAAACTGTTACCAGTGTGATCGATTAAGAATAGGAAAGATACATTTAAAATTTTCTCATTTATTCCTCAAAGTACTTACCTCTTTCTATTCCTTCCTTATTTTAACATTCTTACAAGGAAGGTTTGCTGGCTACAAATTCCCTGAAGGTTTCTTTTTCTGGAAAAAATCTTTATTTCCCCTTCACTTTGAAGGGGATTTCATAGAATGTAGAATTCTAGGTTGGTAATTTTTTTTTTTTTTTCCCTCTCAATTTGAACATTTCACTCCACTTTGCTTGTTTACCTGCCTTCTTAGGTAACAAAAGGTGCAAGGTAATTATTTTTTCCCTGCTTCTTTCCAAATTTTCTCTCAATTTTTGTTTGACATTCTGCAATTTGACTATGATATACCCAGATTTATTTGATGGAGGTGTGTGTGTGTGTGCACACAGATATATGCTGCTTGGTTTTCTCTGAGCTTCCTAGATCTGTGCTTTACTGCCTGATATTAATTTGGGGGTAAATTCTCAGTCACCGTTTCTTAAAATATTGCTTTCTTTCTTCTCATTTTGGTGTCCCCATTACATGTTATACTTTTTGTAATTATCCCACTGTTCTTGGATATTGTTTTGGGTTTTCTTTTCTTTTATTTTTTTTCAGTTGTTTTCTTTTAACTTTTCAGTTTTGGATGTTTCTGTTGCTATGTCCTAAACTCAGAGATTCTCTGCTCAGCCATGTTTAATCTATTAATGAAACCATCAGACACTCTTTATTTTTGTAAGTGTTTTTGATTCTCTAACATTTCTTTTTTTCCTTTATTATAATTTCTATGTACCTCCTTACACTACCTATTTATTCTCCATGCTGTCTATATTTTGCATTGGAGTCATTAGCATGTCAGTCATAGTTTTAAAAAAGTTTCCAGTGTGATAATTCCAATATTTCTGCCATATTGAAGTTCCGATACTTTTCAAACTGTGCTTAACTTTTTGTTTTTGTTTTCTGTCCTTAGTCATGTCTGACTCTCTGCAGTGCCATGAGCTGTAGCCTACCAGGCTCCTCTACCCATGGAATTTTTCAGGCAAGAATACTTGAGCGGAGTGCCATTGCCTACCTCAGGGGATCTTCCCCACCCAGGGATTGAAACTGCATCTCTTGTATCTCCTCATTGGCAGGGGGATTCTTTACCACTAGCACCACCTGGATGACTGAAAACTGTGTTGTAATAAATATATTTGGTCTTTGGCTCTGATTCCTGGCAAGGAGCTTCAAAAATCATTATAATTTTTTCAATTTCTTGAGTCATAGAAGAAGTAACTTTGTTATGCTAGTGATCACTCACCGTGAAGGTTCTGTATAGTTTCAAGGGAGTGTCTGGTCACCAGAAAAAACCCCCACCATGTGATTAGAGGGTAGCAAATTCCTACATACCCCATCCACAGACACGCAAGCCGTGTATGCCTACACCCGACTCTAATATACCAAAGACACTGAAGCCTAAACTCTTCATAGCAGAACATTGCCCACACTCAAGATTGGCCACTGGTTGACGCACTTGCAAGAAATATCCGAATAAAACTACAACGGCTCTGAAAACTGAACTGGAACCAGAGCCCCCAGAAGGCCTCAACCTAGCCAGAGTGATTGTCTGCTCAAACCAAAAATTTGGATATGTTCCAGATATTTAAACAAAGAGTCTCCTAACAAAATATTTATCGAAAATGACCAGAAGACAATCCAAAATTATTCAGCATATGAATAGCCATGAGAATTTGGACTTGCATGGGGAAAGACCAACAGAAGCTGTGCTGACATGACACAGATGTTGGACTTATCTAGCAAATAGTTTAAGCAGCTATTATAAAGGCACTCAAAATACCAAAGGAATGAAGAAATAAATGAAGTCATTTAACAAGAATTAGAAATCATCTTTTTCCTCCTCTGAATTGCCTTCTATCTAAATTGATTGCTACTTTTATCAAGGATAAAGAAAATTTTCCATCCTAAATTATGACATCTCAATTTTCTCCAACAGGTAAAAGTCACTTTTTTCACTTAGTAAGTCATCAAACAAAATCTTAATACATAATTTTTAATTTCAAGCTCATATATATGTATGTATATGTACATATATATATATATATATATATATATATATATATACACACACACATTTTTCTTTCTATACGGCATCTAATGTAAGATATTTATTTGAATGTTCTCCTAAATTTTTACCTGGACTTGTTCACTTTTTTAAAATAGTAAATATCTTTCACTTGCCTTTTCATGTTTTCTCTCCTGTGAGCTTCCATGAAAAGTTTTATACTTTATTTCGTAACAATAATATGCTGCATCTGTGTAACACTTTACAATATGTATTTTTCTCAGTGAAATTAATCATTCCATTATCAGTCATAAATTTAACCTGTTTCCATTCTCTTACCTCTTTCTCTTAAGAGTTCCCTTTCATTACCTGTTAGAACAAAAATTTCCTTATCTGCTTATTCTTATGTGAATTATAAACACATTTACAATTTTATAAATTCTAGCACTCTTTCAAGGTCTCTCATCCTTGAAAACTCTGTACCTGTGAACCACTTTTCCTGTGTAGACACTAGAATTTTATCAGTAGCATTATTTTATCACCTCAATCCCACCCTCATTCCCTACAGCCCAAATTCTTACCTCGTTTTGCAATCCACACAGTTGGAAAACATCTTTCTCTACCATATTTAAATCATGCATTTTACCTCCAGCTTTTGTTAGAGAACTAAGACTACAGTCAACCGTTTGAGGTTGGAACTTCCTGAGTAACTGAAAATATCAAGCTAAGCTAATTTGGTAGTGAAATATTCACACAGTGAACCACACATTTTTAGTCAGAAGGCCCCTTGCCACACACACACAGAAGACTGGGCTTTGTATGAATGTTTCAAAAGACAATGAAGTTATTTCATGAATAGTACTTTAATTGCAAGACAAAGGATTTCAAACTAATCACCATGATAAGACCAGTTACGGCATGTCAGCTTGAAATATATTACACAGTTACTGACTATATTCCCTGCACTGTATGTTTCATGCTTTTAACTCATTTATTTTGTAGCTGGAGGTTTCGGTTTCCCACTCTTCCTCACCTATTTCTTTCCATCTGTTCCCCCCACTCCTTCCTGGCAAACACATATTTGTTCTTTGCATCTATAACTATACATACACAGTATAATAATTTTGAACTGCTATATTGTACATTTGAAGTTAATTTTGTAAATCTACTATTCTTTAGTAAGAAAGAAAAGGAAATGGTGCTTAAGAGGACATGGGAGTTATTTACTGAAGCAAGTTCATTGGATATAGCAATAAAGGTAGAAGTGACGTGGAGAGGGCTGCTTTTATTCACTTTTGTCGAGTGATAGACAAAACTAGATTTGACTGGACTGAAATGATGAGAGAATGCATTTTCCTTAAAATACATTTCCTGAAAGAAGCAGTGGACATTCTAGGTTATGCTTGTATCTGAAAAAGATGAAACATAGAAATGAAAAGAAGCTGATGTTGATAATGTTGCTGAAACTCTGCCTGTGTTCTCTGGTGCCGAATAGAAACATAGAGACAGGTTTTGGTTGAAGTAGGAAAAAGTAACTTTTATTGTGCTGCCAGGCAAAGGGGGCCACAGAGGACTAATGCACTCAAGACTGTGTGACCCACCCTGGAGTGGGATAGTGAGGAGTGTTATAGTGTTCAAGGAGCAATGTGTGACCAACTCATGGACAATTCTTGGACTGGTTGGCATCAAGGTGAAGTTTCAAGCATCATCAATTTTCCGGTTTCAACCAGTCTAGAGTCTATGCTCTCATGATTCGCAGTTTTCTTTTGGAGGGGGTCTGCTTCTTGTAAAAATATCTTAGCAATGTGTGCCATGCCTTTATATATTTCAGAGAAATAGGAGTTCAGTGATTCTGCCATGTGGTTGAATTATAATCTAAATTGTTACCAGTTCCCCAGCCCAGTAGCTAGTCTTTGTTTCTACATCTTCACATTTCTCTCTTCAATGAGGGATGCTGGGAAAACTGGTAAACTACATGCAAAAGAATGAAACTAGAACACTTTCTAACACCATACACAAAAATAAACTCGAAATGGATGAAAGACCTAAATGTAAGACTAAAAGCTATAAAACTCTTAGAGGAAAACATGGGTAGAACATTCTTCAGCATAAATCACAGCAAGATCCTCTATGACCCACCTCCCAGAGTAATGGAAATAAAAACAAAAAATAGACAAATGGGTCCTAATTAAACTTAAAAGCTTTGGCACAACAAAGGAAACTATAAGCAATGTGGAAAGACAGCCTTCATGAAACAACTGACAAAAAATGAATCAATCATTGATTCTTGAGTCAGTCTTTTACTTTAAAAACAAAGACACAGGGGTTTGTACAGTTTCAGAAATACAATGTATTAATGCTACTGCTGCCATAACAAAGTGCCATGCACTGCATGATTTAAAACACCAGGAATTGACTGTCTCACAGTGCTACTGCCTGGAAGGCCCAACATCAATATGTCCTCTGGGTCATGCTTTCTCAGACTGCTCTAGGAGACAGTCCTTTCTTGCCTCTTCCTGCTTCTCATAATGGCTGGCCATACCTAGGACTCTTTGACTTATAGGTATATCACTTCAGTCACCTGGCTGTCTTTTCCCTTTGTTTTCATATTGTCTTCCCTTTGTTAAGAGTTTTGTCTGACTCCAAATTTCCTCTTCTTATAACACCACTGGTGCTAAAGAGCTTGAGGCCTATAGTAATGATGTCTTCACTATTACACTCACCCCAGCCCTAAATTCCAATAAGGTCACAGTCTGAGGTCCTGAGCAATAGAATGTCAACACAACATTTTAGGCTCATAGTTCAACCTCATAAGATATAGGAAGAGGAAATTTCTTGAGTCTACACACAATATACATAACTCAGACAGTAAAGTGTCTGCCTACAATGTGGGAGACCCGGATTTGATCCCTGGGTTGGGAAGATCCCCTGGAGAAGGAAATGGCAACCCACTCCAGTATCCTTGCCTTGAAAATCCCATGGACCAGGGAGCCTGGTAGGCTACAGTCCATGGGGTCACAAAGAGTCAGACACAACTGAGGGACTTCACTTTCACTTTCAGAAGTTTACAAAAATTAATTCTATCCCATGGGATAGATTGCGTAAATATTCATAGATATTACATAAATTAAGTTACCCTCAACTGCAAAGACCCTGTGTAATTATTGATTACTGGATATTTGGGCTTGTAAAGGACTCTGCCTGGGTGTGAGATCCAGGGCAAACATGTGTGGTAGGGTCTTTCTTCAAACAAACACCTTGCTTAAGTGCATCATAAAACTCATAAGCCCATGAAGAGCATGATTATTTAGCAAAAAATCTTCAGAATAGTGGGGAAAGGGAATTGGTTATACACTGGGTCATCCAGTGAGGGTGCATTCAGATTGTTTACAGTGCTCAGATGCTACCTCTTCCTGTTCAGGGCATGTGTGCTCAGTCACTCAGTTGTGTCCGACTCTCTGCAGCCCTGTGGACTGGAGCACACCAAGTTCCTCTGTCCATGGGATTCTCCAGTCAAGAATACGGGAGTGGGTTGCCATTCCTTCTCCAGAGGATCTTCCCGACCCAGGGTTTGAACCCATGTCCCCTGCAACTCTTGGATTGGCAGGTGGATTCTTTTTCCACTGAGCCATCTGGGAAGCCCCTTTCCTGTTGAGAGCCAGGGATAACATCAGACTTTGTTATTGTCAAATGTGTCTTTTTAAATTTTATTTCTCCTATCAGGAGAAAATGAGATTTTTATTTCACTGAAACAATATAAATCTTCTAGAGGCTGCAGCTCTCTAGCACCAGTCTTCAACGTTGGTGACATCATTATGTCATGGTGTCCATGAGTACTCTTCTAGCAGCTCTCTCAAAGGCTGCTACTGCTCTTCAGTGAAGATCACGAGTGCATATCTGAAAAAAAAAAAAAAAAGAAAATATATGCAGAAAATGTGAGCAGGAATGAATTTTCAAGACAAATGAAATTTATCATTCACAATTTTATAGCATAATTGTAAAGCAGCACATTTTCAACCATGTCATCACTAAATTATTCAAACTATAATCCATGCTTTCCTAAGGAAAATTTTAGGGTAATCACACTCGAGTGTTAAAAAATAAATTTCAAAATAAATATATCTAAATTAAATAGGATATCACATCATGAGCAAATTGAATTTTATCTAGGAATGTAAAGAAGTCTCTTAACAATAGAAAATTTAAAATGTCATTCACTACATTAAAAGAATAGGAATAGAAACCATGACAAGATTGAAACAGATGCAGCAAACAAAAGCATACAAGAAAATGAAGTCTCTTCCCACAAAAAAAAAATCTCTTAACAAACAGAAATAGAAAAGAATCAAGCTAACTTTTAAGAAAAGGCTATAAAAAACTAGATACAACATGACTAATGTTAACATATCAGAAGCATTTTCTTTAAAATGTGGAACAATTTTTACCATCAATATTGTGCTGGAAATTCCACCCATTTTAACTATATATTATATATAATATAATTATATATTATATAATATATAATTATATAATATATATTATATATATTTAACTATATATTAAAAATAATTAATTTTTACAATATAGGAAAAATAAAATTGTTACTAGTAGATGTTATGTTTTCCAGTATTTAAATGAATCCACAAATTATTAGAAAATTATGAATTGTCAGAAAGTATGTTGAACAGAACAAGAGTATCCAAAAGAGTTACCTTGCTAATAAAAACAACTATTTTAAAAGATAATAAAAGTATATAATTGCAAAAGCAATAGCTACATATAATAGACACATATAATAAATACTATGCAGTAACTGTTTAGAAAAATTATGTTATGTAAGACAAAAATCAATACAAGAAACACATTGTAAATGAATAAGAAAATAATATATAAATACAACCTAAATTAACCTAAAGATTGTGTAAAATGCATGATTCTTCTAAAATTGATATAGATAAGCAAAGATCCAGACCATTTAAAAAGTAGAAAACTAATAAGAAAATTACTTTCACAATCATCCAGCTGTGTCATCAGGCTATAATACTAAAGCAGTGAAATGTTGAGATTTCAACAAAGGGAAAGGGAAAAACTTGGTAAGTATTAAAGCCATCTTACTCCTGGATGTCAAGTCCACTGTCGGAAACTGATTTAGGGCACTTTTTTCCTGCAAATCCATTTCCTCTCCGTGTAGCATCTAGCTGCTGCAACACCATCTTCATTAAGGTAAAAACATATTTCATTCCCTGTCATATTAATCCTACAATAAAGGAATCAAACAGTATGCATTAGGGAGTCCTGTGACTTCTCTCTTGGTCAGTGACACCTTTTGAAAAAATATTATCTGTCTAGAGCTCTGAAAAAGTATGCTGTTACACAGTCCTTTCTTGCTAGGGTTAAGATGTCTGTACCAAATTGGACCAAAGGAGTCTCCCTCCCAAGAATCTGTATTTGTTAAACTAAGTTACACATTATAGGTAGAGCCGTCAATTTGTAGGAACCAATGGTTCTTAACCCTGGGGTGAGTTTGCCTTCCACCAGTCCTTGCAAAGGACACTTGGGAATATCTGAAGACATTTTTGGTTGCCTCAAGTGGAGCGGAGCAGGGAGAATTGCTACTGTCTCATGAGTAGAGGTCAGAGATGTTGCCAACATCCTATTGTGCACAAGAAAGTGCTCCCTCCACACAGGAAAGAATGATGTGGTCCAAAATGTCAATTTTTCCTGCTATTGAGAAATTCTAGCATAAACTAAATTCCTAAGTGTGTGGCAGTCACAATTTGGGGTGTTTATACTGGGTCATATATGCAGTGAACTCAACTTTTTAGGTCCAATTCTCCATGTTGTAAAATAGAAGGTATGAAGCCCAGGTTAAATTGCAACTATCAGTGCAAATAAAAGCAGGTTAAAATAAACAAATTTACCTTGAACTGTGAAACTTGTCAGCAAACAGATAGCGTGAAGTTTGTGAAATAGATATAAGATTAGAGAAAATAGGGTAAAATCATGAAAAAGTCTACTTTTATTGTGTATGTGAATCTCAGGTCTTTACTTTCAAAGCAACCAACTAAGAGGTCTTTTCCCTTATAGCTTTTTTTTCATTTTTAAATTGAAATATAATTGCTTTTCAATGTTGTGTTATTTTTTGCTTTACAACATCATGAATCAACTATATGTATACATATATTCCCTCCCTCTTTAGCCACCCTCCCACCTCCTATTCCATCCATCTAGGTCATCACAGAGGACTGAGCTAAGCTCTCTGTTATATAGCAACTTCCCACTAGCTATCTATTTTACACATGGTAGTGTAAATATAGGCCCGCTGTGGCTCAGAGGGTAAAGTGTAATACAACTCTCTCAATTTGTCCCACCCTTTCCTTCCACTGCTATGTCCATAAGTCCACTGTCTACATCTGTGTCTCTCTTCCTGCCCTGCAAATAAATTCATGAGGACCATTTGTCTAGATTCCATACATATGTGTTAACATACAATATTTGTTTTTCTCATATCTTGATTTCCAACCTCTCTGGTTGACCCTTGAAACCAGTCAATACATGATACACTAATCCTTACTCCACTTTTCCAACATGCAGACCAATCAAGGACTGTACAGAAATACACTAATGTACAGGTTCTAGAAGGCTGCACTGTGTGTGTGCTTAGTCACTCAGTTGCGTCCGACTCTGCAACCCCATGGATTGTAGCCCACTAGGCTCCTCTGTCCATGGGAATTCTCCAGGCAAGAATACTGGAGTGGGTTGCCATGCCTTCCTCCAGGGAATCTTCCCAACCCAGGGATCAAACCCAGGTCTCCTGCATTGCAGGCGAATTCTTTACCAACTGAACCACCAGGGAAGCCCAAGAATGCTGGAGTGGGTAACTTATCCCTTCTCTAGGAGAACTTTCCAACCCAGGAATTGAACCTGGGTCACCTGCATTGCATGTGAATTCTTTACCAGCTGAGCTATCAGAGAAGCCCAGAAAGCTGTACTATCTAAACTTAAATAATCCCAGAAAAAAGACACTCACCCTTTGCTAAATATGTTTTCATCCACCCATTGTCCCGTTAGATTTTCTGTCATGTCTCGCCAAATCCAGTGATCAGAAGTGCACTTGAATCGCTTAAGAAAATGCTTTAGAGACAAAATAAAATTCATAATTTTACTTGTCAGTTGTCATTACAACTTATTGTGTTCTTCTTGCTTTGCAGGTTGTGAGAAGAAAGGTGACAAAGCTTCAAATTCTAGTTTCACTGGAAAATAGCTATGTGATTGTGAAAAAGTATTTTACCTTCTGACCCTCAATTTTCTCATTTATGAAACAAAGAGAGAAATTTGTCAGAGAAATTTTCTTTAAGACACGTTTGATTCCAAATTGATTCATATTCAGTATGAAACTCTATTCCTCCAAGATTTTAGTCTGTGAACTCCTAGAAAGCTAGACTTTTCAACTGAGTTCTTACACAGACTTCCTAATCATCAGATATGTATTATAATGTTTTTTTCACTTCCCAGTAAATACTAGTATATTGAATTTAATGCAACATTTTACTTCAATATTTCTTCCAATTATCACGTTTGCACACCCATACACACACATCTTTCATGTATCCAGTTCCTTTAGAACCTAATTCCCAAATTTCAATTTTTTTTTTTTTACCGACTATTTACTTTTCTAAAGACATCATTTGGGGGGAAATTTTTATTTTTTCTGGTATTTCTCCTTATTCATTTGATGTTGAAATTTTTCCTACCTTAGAGACTTTCGTGCCATAAAATTATGTTCTACACAGAAAGTCACTGAGTCTACCTGCCCCAAAATAGTTGCAAAACCATAAACTTGACTTTGTATCACTCCACATTTCAGTTTTATATAAATACAAAGGAGTTATGACAGATAACAACATTGTGGTCTGTTCCTACCTGGTAACAGTGATGCCAATAACCTTGGCATTTTAATATACCATCTTCTATAGCATTTCATGAATTTATTTGAAAAAAAAATCCAATTTGCTGAGACAAGCTATGGGTTTCCATAGGAATCTATTAAGAAAACAGTGTCCCTGGATTCACAGGGTTTCCTGTAGAGTGAGCAAATCCATGCAAACTTCGAGTTAGAAAACATTCTACTAAATGAGAAGACTATGAGTATAATAAATACAGAGTGAAATTTTAGTTTATAGAAGAAGCGTCCCAGTCTTTATGGGAGACTGTCACATAGGATGTACTGTAAGAGGCGTATCTGGAAAGAGTAAAATATTCCATGACAAATACAGAATCCAGGGAGAAAAGGACAATTCATGTTATAGGCTTAGGAAAAAAGCTTGTTTTAAGGCAAAAAAACCAAAAAAACACAAACAAGCAAGACAGGATGTATGTATTGTAAATCAACAGGATATATTGCACTGAATAGCTGGAAAAATTGGAGGAAGATGTGGAGCTGGGTTTTTGATGATAGGGAACTGGGAAGTGACAAGGTACAGGGAAATGTCCTATGAAAAATATTGAACATTATTTGCTTAATAAAGAATAACTCATGGAGCTGCTTGTTAAAAAGACAAGGTATGGCAAAAACCACTACAATATTGTAAAGTAGTTAGCCTCCAACTAATAAAAATAAATGAAAAAAAAGAGGCAAAAGAAAAAAGACAAGGTAATTCTAAATAGGTGCAAATAAATAGGGTGAAATTTTCATGAAGCAAGCTTCATCTCATTTTAACTAAGAAAATACTTTGCAATTTAAATAAACATTTGTAATATTTTAATTAAACCATTTTAAAATAGCCTTTTAAAATTCTTTTATAGTTTCTTTCATTACTTCTTCACAGATACCATATGCAATAACAACTTCATTCTGTTTGTCACTTGTTATTTATTTTTTTTTCCATCCTCCTGCTTTGTTAGCCTTTTTTCCCAAAAAGAATTGTAAGGGCTGTTTAAGGATTTCTCAGAATGTTTATATTAAGAGTCTTGTTAAATTCACCAGTGAAACCATTTGCTCCAGAAGCTCTTTGTATTAAATTAAGCCTGCATCTTACCTTTTGACTTGGTATGCCTACTCTTAACATATCTAGTTTTTCACATATTATTCAGGTTTCTCTGTCTTTTCTTGCTTCCAAAATGGTTTAGTTTCCCTACACTGATCTATAAATTGCCCCAGCCTAGTTTGTATCTCGGAGAAGGCGACGGCAGCCCACTCCAGTCCTCTTACCTGGAAAATCCCATGGATGGAGGAGCCTGGTGGGCTGTAGTCCATGGGGTTGCTAAGAGTCGGACACGACTGAGCGACTTCACTTTCACTTTTCACTTTCATGCATTGGAGAAGGAAATGGCAATCTACTCCAGTGTTCTTGCCTGGAGAATCCCAGGGACGGGGGAGCCTAGTGGGCTGCCATCTACGGGGTCGCACAGAGTCCGACAGGACTGAGGTGACTTAGCAGCAGCAGCAGCAGCTGTTTGTATCTAAATTTGAACCAGTCAGGCAGATTGCATAACTATACATTGTTTACCTTGAAAGTAATACACAGTTCTTTTAACAATGTTGACAACTATGCTGCCGTACATTTAAACAATCTTGTATTACTGCTTTAATCGCTCAATCGTGTCCTACTCTTTGCAGCACCATGGACTGCAGCCCGCCAGGCTCCTCCATCCGTGGAATGCCCCAGGCAAGAATACTGAAGTGGGTTGCCATTTCCTTCTCCAGGGGATTGTTCTGACTCAGAGATGGAAATCCCCTCTCCTTCATCTCCTGCATTGGCAGGCAGATTCTTTACCACTGAGTCATCTGGGAAGAACACACACACATTTTAATGCAGTTAATTACCTTTTAAATTGACCCTTTACTTTTAAAGAAACAGAGCAAAAGTAAAAAATATACTTGTCACGTAAGTCACCCAGGGAAAGAACAGATTTCATAAGTGCAGAGGTACAGGGTCTCATGCTTGTTAAAGCTCTTGGAGATTCTCTTTATTTATTGCATTTTTCCATCAGTGTTTTTTGAACAAAGATTCATTAACCTTTTAATTTGTACCTGCCTATATGCTACAGCAATGGATACAATTTCAGATAAAATATGGTAGCGATCTGGCCACTGGAAACTCATAACTTCAGCCTAGAGGGAAACTTTCAATTACATCTATTGCATTGTTGATAGTGAGCACTCTGACAGGCTGCCATGAGATCTCAGAGAAAGACAGGAAAGCAAGATTGATTAGCCAGAGGAAATTTCCACCAAGGAAGTGAAATGGAGAATTCCATCCTTCTTCTTCAAGGGTTTTAAAAGTTTTCCAAATAGTGTAAAGCTCATCTATTCCTATTCCTTAAAATGGAAAAGCTAGCTATCAAGTCTACAACTTGATCAGAGTCTTAAACTATCCAAACAAAATATCACTAGCTTTTTCAATTGTATCTCCTGTGGCATGTTCTAAACTTCTTCGACATTTTGCATATATAAACAGGCATGTTTGAAATGCTTTAAAGACCATAATGGAATTTGAATACTTCCAGTATCTCTACTTAATGCAATTGATAGGGAATGCATATTAAATTACTTACTTTTTCTTTTGTAGTGGTAATCAAAACTAGGTTAGCATTTTGAGACAAACAGTCGTATCTACTTGAATTCCAATCTTGTTCTTCTTCAGAAAAATAGTAGCATTTATCTTGGAAACCAATCCAATTATCTGAGCAGAAATACCGAGCACCCTTATCTTCTTTAACTAGAGCAGAGATAAATACATATTTTAAGAATCAGATGAAATAATGTCACTGTGTTTTGAGATCATTGAAGAAGGACGGGATTGTGACAAAAAAGATGATGCTTATGGCCAGAATTGCGTGTCTATCCCATAACCGGTTGAAAATCGACTTCATGTTAGGTTAAATGAGAACAGTTCAGAATGTGAGAGGACACTTACATTGCTTTCAACTCCAAACTCACTGATTCATAGGCCTTCCTAGAGCAGTCAATGTGATTTCGCACATGTTAAGTCACTTTTGTCATTTCCAGTATAATAAAATATAACAAAATCAGGTGGTACTAAAAAACTGATTTATTTTAGACTGTTATAAATCTAGGATAGATTTTAACCTCTAAGAAAGCAATAAAAATAATAAAACACTATATAACTAACAAGACATGCACTCGGTTTCCAGTTGTAACTAGATACCACCATCATTGTGTGGTTCCAGGTTAATCAACCGAAAGAACTCATAATGAAACTTAGAAGATGAAAATGAAGCAGAATTCATTATTGTTGGAGGCATTGTGCATAGGAAGTTCACAAGCCTTTTCATGAGTTTCCTTTTGTAGTTGCTGCAGTTAGATGTTTCTAGACTTTCCGCACCTGGGTTTCTCCAAACATACTAGTGCTTTAAGCCAAAATCATTAGTGACTATTTCCTCTTTAGCCTTCCATATCATCTCTTCACAATTCCTTCCAATTGTGTCATGCATAGTTCTTATATTAAAATCTTTTCTATAGTAACTAGTTGTATTGTGGTGATCATTTTGAAATATATAGAAATGGTAGAAATAAAATAAAATAAAGTTGTATTCTTGTAATATTTGTGCCATCTACTTTTCTGAACGCTCCCAGACTGAATCAGTTTTTGGTATCAAAAGTGGTTCTAAGGGAACAGAACCTTAAGGATGAGATATGCTATTGGTTTTCCAATGTGATCTGCATTAAAGGCATTGACCCAGTCACCAGTTGTAAATGGGATGCTGGTGATCTATGGTGCATAGAGGTAAAACTACTAGTTAAATTATCACTCCTAAGCACCTCATACCATACAGGTACCTGTAGATGGTAAACATTTTAGCACCCTTCTCTTAAATACTGATAAAGCAATGGTCCAAATGTCTAAGTGAAAGTGAAAGTCGCTCAGTTGTATGTGACTCTTTGCGACCCCATGGACTATACAGGCCATGGATTTTTCTAGGCCAGAATACTGGAATGGGTAGCCATTCCCTTTTCCAAGGGATCTTCCCAACCCACGGATCCAACCCAGGTCTCCTGCCTTGCGGGCGGATTTTTAACCTGCTGAGCCACAAGGGAAGACCAAGAATTCTGCAGTGGATAGCCTATCCCTTCCCCAGCAGATCTTCCTGATCCAGGAATTGAACTGGGGTCTCTTAACCTCAGGCAGATTCTTAACCAACTGAGCTATCATGGAAGCCCATGTCTAAATGTCTAAGAATAATAACATTTGAACACCATAAGTAACAAAATTGAGTTGACATACACCCAGAGCTAAAAGCAGCAACTACAGAATATACATTCTCAAAAAAGCATGCAAACCATTTACTAAAATGTGGGACAATAAAGTTTTAACAACAGATTTTAAAAGGTTGAAAACATTAACAGTGTGCCACTTGACTGTAGTAAAATTGAGCCATATTCCAATAAAAAATTTTTTTAAAAAATCACCAAAGGCTGTAAATTAAGAAGCACAATGCTAAATAATTCATGAATCAAAAGGGGAAAAAAAAAAGAAATCTTGGGAAATAAAATGTGTTTTAAATGAAAGGTAATTACATATCTTTTTATATATGTTATATATATCATATTAAAAATTATGGATACAACTAAGCTTGTGGGTCTTTCTCTTTTAGTTTTGGCCATGCCATGTGGCTTGTGGGAGCTTAGTTCCCCAACAAGGGACAGAACCCGGACTCTCAGCAATGAAAGCATGGCATCCTAACCACTGAAACACACAGTACATTTCCTTTAATCTTAGAGGAAAATTTATTGGTTTAAATTTATGTTTTTTAAATTAGCTATCTCGAACAATTAGAGTGATAAATTAAATGTAAAAAGTAGAAAGACTCCATTAAAAAAATAAGACCAGAAAGCAATTGAATAGAAACTAATATTAAAGCAAAAAAGTCAAGAAACTCATTGTTGGCATTTTGAATAATCTAGAATAGATAGAACATTAGCTGAAAAAAGAAAAACACCTTTTTAAAGGGAAGCAGACAAATTAGCAATAGTAGGAATAAAAGAGAAATTTCTGGACAACACAACAAACTGAGAAAGAAAAGATAAATGTGAATAAATACTCTGTGTAGTGAAGAAATTAAACTTTTAATGAAAAAAAATTCCACACAAAGAAATCTCCCAGTCCAGGTGGCTTTAGATGTGAACACATCTAATCATTTAGGTAAGACATAGCTATGTTACCCAATCTTTTTCAGAAAACAAAATAGGAAGGAATCTTTTACAGCTCAGTTTTACAGGCTAGCATAATCTTGGTGGCTCAGATGGTAAAGAATCTGCCTGCAGTGTGGGAGACCTGGGTTTGACCTCTGTGTTGGGAAGATCCCCTGGAGAAGGGAATGGCAACCCACTCCAGTATTCTGGCCTGGAGAAGCCCATGGACAGAGTAGCCTGGTGGGCTACAGTCCATGAGGTTGGGAAGAATCTGACACGATTGAGCACCTAACACTTTCACATAATTTCAGTATTGCTGACAACACTGTTATCAAATGGGAAATTATAGTTCGGCCTTGTATGAGCATATGCACATATTATCGTAAACAAAATATTAGCCAGGTTAATTCAAGAATGTTACAAAGGTTAATATTTTATGACCAAATTGAGTTTACTCCAGATAGGAAGGTTTATTTTAACATTTTGTAAAACTTTGTGTAATTCAACACATTAACAGAAAGAAGAGACAAACTAAGCATTTCTCAATAGTACTTGATAACATTTTATGTCCTTTTAGAATAAAACTCTTTGGCTATCTAGGAATTATTTAATTAAGAATAATCAAATAATATTTATTTGATTAAGAATAGTCATAAATAATCATTCTTAGTAGAGAAATATTTAAAACTTTCTTATGTATATTAAGAATGAGATAAAAATGCAAGTTCTCACTAGTTCTCAACATTTTACTGGAACTATTAGCCAGTGAAATGAGGCAATATAAATATATAAAAAGATATAAAGATTTCAATAGAATAAATAAAACCACTATTATTTGCAGGTAATCTGAATGCTTACATAAACATACAAATGAAAATGAAGATAAATATTAAAATTAATAGTTAACATGGCTATTAACATTAACAAAATCTAAAGAAAAATTAATTATGTTTTCTGATCACAGTGGAATTAAAATAGAAATAAATAACAGAAAGATAATTGGAAATCCCCAAAATATGTAGAGATGAAAGAATACACTATTAAATAGCACCTGGGTCAAAAAGGAAATACAAAGAATTTTAAAAGCAATTTGAATTAAACAAACATGAAAACACAACTCATCAAAATTGATGGGAAGAAGCAAAAGCAGTCCTTAGAAAAAAATAAATAGCACTGAATTCATACATTAGAAAACAAGAAAGTTTTAAAATCAGCAATCTACATTCCTTCCTTAGGAAACTAAGAAAAGAAGTGAAAATTAAACCCAAGAAAAACAGAGCAGAAATAATAAGAATCACAGAGCAAAAAACAATTAAACTGAAAACAGAAAATTAATAGAGAAAGTCAACAAGAGCAAAAAGCCCTTTCTTTGCAAAGAACAATAAAATCACTAAGCCTCTAGCCAAGTTAACTTAGAAAATAAAGGAGAGATAAATTAATCATATCAGAATAGAAGAGACAACATCACTACACATGCCACAAAAGATAATAAAAGAATACTATGAACAAGTTAATGCCCACAAGCTTAATGACTTAAATAAAATGGACCAATTCCTTGAAAGATGCACTCTTCCAAAACTCACAAAAGAAGAAATAAACAATGTAAATAGGCTCATATCTATTAAAGACATTGATTAATAATCAGTAATGTCCTAAAACACAAAGCAACAGGCTCAGATGTGTTCACTGCCAAACAACTGAGGAAGAAAACAGCAATTGTTTACAATCTCTTTTAAAGTATAAAATCAAAGGGAATGCATCTTAACTCATTACCTGAGGCCAGCATTATCTTAACCACAAAACCAAAGACATTCAAAAAAAAAAAGAGAGAAAACTACAGACCAATATCTCTTATGGGCATAGGTCCAAAAATCCTTATCAAAATATTGGTAAGACAAATCTAACAGTGTACAAAGAGAATTATACACTATGAAAAAGTAGGATTTATCCCAGGTCTGCAAGGATGATTCAACATTTGAAAATCCATTAATATAATCCATCTTATCAACAGGCTAAAAAAGAAAAATCACATGATCATATCAATATGAGCATCTGAAAAATTTAACACTCATTCACAGCAAAAATTCTCAGTAAACTAGGAATAGAGGGGAGCTATGCCAACCTGATAGACTATTTACCAAACAAACAAACAAAAAAACCCTACAGCTAATTTCTTATTTAATAGTGAAAAATTGGAGGTTTTCCCTCTAGAATCAGGTACAAGGTAAGGATATTCCTCCACAAAATATTGCAGTTAAATGAGTAGTAAATGTGAAAAGCAGTAACTGTGAAAAGAATTTCCTAAAGGAAAACAATCCTGAGTATTCATTGCAGGGATTGATGCTGTGGCTGAAGCGCCAATACTTTGGCCACCTGATGCGAAGAGCTGACTCATTGGAAATGACCCTGATGCAGGGAAAGATTGAAGGCAGGAGGAGATGGGGATGACAGAGGATGAAGATGGTTGGATGGCATCACCGACTCAATGGACATGAATTTGAGCAGGCTCTGGGAGATGATAAAGGACAGGGAAGCCTGGCATGCTGCAGTTCACGGGGCTGCAAAGAGTTGGACACGACTAAGTGACTGAGCAACAAAATGTGAAAAGGACCTTAACAGTATTTGTCATCAAGAGAATGTCAATTAAAGTTGCAATAGGTACCAACAAATGTACCAACACACATCAGAATGGCTAAAATGGGACTTCCCTGGTCATCCAATGGTTAAGAATCCACCTGCCGATGCAGGGAACATGGGTTTGATCCCTGACCCAGGAAGATTCCATATGCCTCGAGGCAGCTAAACCTGTGTACCACAGCTACTGAGCCCATGCTTTGCCACAAGAGAAGCCACAATGAGAAGCTCCCACACTGCAACTAGAGAAAACCTACATGCAACAACGAAGACCCAGCACAGCCAACAAATAAATGAATAAAATTTAAAAAAGAAAGAAAGAATGACTAAATTGGGTAAAGCTGACAACAAATCATTGACAAAATTTTTGAGCAACAGACATTTGCATAATCTTTTGGTTGGCCTATCTACTATCTGTGGTATTATCTACAAAAACTGACCTATGTATCAGTTCAGCTCAGCCGCTCAGACTATCAGGGTGAAAGATTTTGTCATAATCATCTTTACATCTCCCTATGCCTTAATGTAGATTGTATAATTCATAAGCATTCATTCATTGATACCCACTATATATATCATGGTGATGCTTTCTAAGGCCCACTTGACTTCACATTCCAAGATCATCTGGGTTGTGAAGATCTTTTTTGTACAGTTCTTGTGTGTATTATTGCCACCTCTTCTTAATATCTTCTGCTTCTGTTAGGTCCATACCATTTCTGTCCTTTATCGAACCCATCTTTGTGTGAAATGTTCCCTTGATATCTCCAATTTTCTTGAAGAGATCTCTAGTCTTTCCCATTCTGTTGTTTTCCTCTATTTCTTTGCATTGATCACTGAGGAAGGCCTTCTTATCTCTCCTTGCTATTCTTTGGAACTCTGCATTCAGATGCTTATATCTTTCCTTTTCTCTCTGCTTTTCATTTCTCTTCTTTTCACAGCTATTTGCAAGGCCTTCTCAGACAACCATTTTGCCTTTTTGCATTTCTTTTCCATGGGGATGGCTTGATCCTTGTCTCCTGTATAATGTCATGAACCTCCGTCCATAGTTCATCAGGCACTCTGTCTATCAGCTCTAGCCCCTTAAATCTATTTCTCACTTTCACTGTATAGTCATAAGGGATTTCATTTAGGTCATACCTGAATGGTATAGTGGTTTTTCCTACTTTCTTCAGTTTAAGTCTGAATTTGGCAATAAGGAGTTTATGATCTGAGCCACAGTCAGCTCCCGGTCTTGTTTTTGCTGACTGTATAGAGCTTCTCCATCTTTGGCTGCCAAGAATATAATCAGTCTGATTTCGGTGTTGACCATCTGGTGATGTCCATGTGTAGAGTCTTCTCTTGTGTTGTTGGAAGAGGGTGTTTGCTATGACCAGTGCGTTTCAAGGCCAAATTTGCCTGTTACTCCAGGTGTTTCTTGACTTCCTACTTTTGCATTCCAGTCCCGTATAATGAAAAGGACATCTTTTTTGGGTGTTAGTTCTAAAAGGTCTTGTAGGTCTTTATAGAACCGTTCAACTTCAGCTTCTTCAGAGTTACTGAAGCATTACTTAGAAGGCATCACTACAAACAAAGCATCACATTACTTAGAAAGCATCACTACGAACAAAGCATCACATTACTTAGAAAGCATCACTACCAACAAAGCTACTGGATGTGATGGAATTCCAGTTGAGCTATTTCAAATCCTGAAAGATGATGCTGTGAAGGTGCTGCACTCAATATGCCGGCAAATTTGGGAAACTCAGCAGTGGCCACAGGACTGGAAAAGGTCAGTTTTCATTCCAATCCCTAAGAAAGGCAATCCCAAAGAATGCTCAACCTACTGCACAGTTGCACTCATCTCACACGCTAGTAAAGTAATGCTCAAAATTCTCCAAGCCAGGCTTCAGTTATACATGAACCGTGAACTTCCAGATGTTCAAGCTGGTTTTAGAAAAGGCAGAGGAATGAGAGATCAAATTGTCAACATCTGCTGGATCATTGAAAAAGCAAGAAAGAGAGTTCCAGAAAAACATCTATTTCTTCTTTATTGACTACACCAAAGCCTTCGACTGTGTGGATCACAATAAACTGTGGAAAATTGCCGGGCCTGCCGGCTAGATGAACAGGTAGAGGACGCAATCACCAGAGCACCTGAGAAATAAAAGACTAGGAAAGATGGGGTTGAGAGGGACGGAGTCAGCTTGTGACTGATTCCGACGACTTTATTGAGGGGTAACATACATATATATACTAACAGGATTCACCAAATTTTAGATCAAAGACTTGCATACGTGCAGAACTGCAGACACTAGTTTTAGCTCAGGAGTTTTATCTTAACTCCAGCAGAGCATGGCACCAGCGTCTTACAATCAGGTAAAGACTACCTAGACATAAGCCATTCACAGGAGCCTGATAATCTTATCAGAGTCAGGAAAATGGGCAAATGGTGGCTGCAGCGATTTCCTTGCGGGAGGTGAGAAAGGACAATTTGCACTTTAACAAATCAGGGGTGGCGGGACAGAGAGGGACCTCTTGATCTCTCTCAGGGCCGAGAAGGGGCCTGAGCAGTTAGGCCAGCTCCCCGCAGAAAATTCTGAAACAGCTGGGAATACCAGACCACCTGACCTGACTCTTGAGAAACCTGTATGCAGGTCAGGAAGCAACAGTTCGAACTGGACGTGGAACAACAGACTGGTTCCAAGTAGGAAAAGTAGTACCTCAAGGCTGTATATTGTCACCATGCTTATTTAACTTATATGCAGAGTACATCATGAGAAATGCTGGGCTGGAAGAAGCACAAGCTGCAATCAAGATTGACAGGAGAAATACCAATAACCTCAGATATGCAGATGACACCATCCTTATGGCAGAGAGTGAAGAGGAACTAAAAAGCCTCTTGATGAAAATAAAAGAAGAGAGTGAAAAAGTTGGCTTAAAGCTTAACATTCAGAAAACTAAGGCATCTGGTCCCATCACTTCATGGGAAACAGATGTGGAGACAGTGGAAACAGTGTCAGACTTTATTATTTTGGGCTCCAAAATCACTGCAGATGGCGATTGCAGGCATGAAATTAAAAGACGCTTACTCCTTGGAAGGAGAGTTATGACCAACCTAGATAGTATATTAAAAAGCAGAGACATTACTTTGCCAACAAAGGTCCATCTGGTCAAGGCTATGGTTTTTCCAGTGGTCATATATAGGTGTCAGAGTTGGACTGTGAAGAAAGCTGAGCACCAAGAAATTGCTGCTTTTGAACTATGGTGTTGGAGAAGATTCTTGAGAGTCTCTTGGACTGCAAGGAGATCCAACCAGTCCATCCTAAAGGAGATCATTCCTGGGTGTTCATTGGAAGAACTGAAGCTGAAGCTGAAACTCCAGTACTTTGGCCACCTCATGAGAAGAGTTGACTCATTGACAAAGACCCTGATGCTGGGAGGGATTGGGGGCAGGAGGAGAAGGGGACAACAGAGGATGAGATGGTTAGATGGCATCACTGACTCGATGGACATGGGTTTGAGTAAACTCCGGGAGTTGGTGATGGACAGGGAGGCCTGGTGTGCTGCGATTCATGGGGTCGCAAAGAGTCAGACATGACTGAGCAACTGAACTGAACTGAACTGAACTGATATATATCATGGAAAATGGGAAGGGAGTGAGAATAATGAGAAAAGATTATGACTGAGGCAGAAAGGAAAAGTATCATACAGTAGGAAGCTCTGAAAACAAAGTATAATTTAAGAAATAACAGGATGTAATTTACTCACCTGAAAAATGTATAGCAATACCTATTAAAACAATATTAATAACTACAGATATTGCTAATGCAAAAATAAGTCCTTTACTGCTTGTCTTTAACATCTGAAACTTGTACTGCTTGTCTTTAACATCTGAAACAAAACAAAACACCACTTAGATTAAGAAACAGGTAAAAGAAAGACCTAATTTGCATTCAAAACCATACCTGACAAACTTCTTTACGCTATTTCACAAGGAGATGACACAAAATATACTTCCTCTGTTTGTCATGTGGAAAAGAAAAAAAGAAACATGATTTATCCTTTTTGCTGAAATTCCTCATGAGAAACTTTTATCAAATCCAGATGTTACTATGAACTTTACTGCCACAGCCCAAGGGATCAAATATATGACTTTTCTAGTCAAATTTCCTCAAGCCTGAAGCCACCCCCAGACCTTCAACACCCTTCTATGGTGAAATATTAGCACATCCTAACATTTCTTGAATATTTCTAAGAAAATCTACTTTATAACTAATAAAAAGTTTAATTTTAAAGGATAGACAGTATAGTATACTTGAAAGGCCACAGAATAATCAATCAAAAAATTTAGAATTGAGATTTTCACCACCAACAAGGGAACTTGGATGAGTCACTTTTTTTTTCTAGTTCTGTGTTTCCCAATCTACAAATTCAGTAGAACAGAACAAATTTCTATGAGGAATTGTTTTTCTTTTGTTAGTGGTCATTTAGGAAAAAAATAGAATTGGTATGCAAGTTTCTTGAAATGAAACTTTTTATTATTTCATGTGATTATAAAATATTTGTCCTTAATGTAAAATTTCATGAAATGTAAAAAATTATAGCAGATACTTTAAGATAGATAATAAAATTATTGATAAAATTGATTCTCCCTGTCTTTTTTACTTAGTGAAGAACTAGTTGCTTTTTTTGTTGGATAAATTTTTTCCTTAGTGGATATATAAAAGAAATAATTATTTTTAATCATGAATTTTTTTTTTTTTTTTTTTTTTACTGTACCATGCGGCACTTGGAATCTTAGTTCCTTGGCCAGGGATTGAATCTGAACCCCCGGCCTTGGGAGCCTGGAGTCTAAACCACTGAACTGCCAGGGAAATCCTTCTAAGAAATTAAATTTAAAATAAATCTAAATTTACCCTCCTTAGAAATAGCTGGTGTTATCGTTCGTGTTAATATCCCTCCACACATAGATCTTTTTAATCCATTATTACATATATAACCTCCCTCCCAAATACTGGTAATTTTAAACGAGTACGATCATCATTTGCCCACTGTTTTATATTCTCATATTTTCAGTTAACACTTTGTTGTTCTTCCTACCTGTAACAAATTGTTAAAAATGGCCCCAAAGAATCATGCCTCTCTCTGTCCAATGCCCCTTTGGTGCACAATCATGCCATTTCTCCTACCACGAGGTACATACTGCATTTCCCAACACTTAAATATGAATTGGTCTTGTGTCTCCCTTTGACCAATAGAGTGTGGTAGAAGTGACACTCTGGGACTTCAGAACACAGACCTTAAGAGACCTCGACCATTAACATCTCTCTTTTTTTAAATTAAAGGATATATTATGTACTATGTTTTCAGGTCTGGGTTATAACAGGAATTAAATAAAAGAAAATGGAAGTCGTTCAGTCATGTCCAACTCTTTATATAGTCCATGGAATTCTCCAGGCCAGAATACTGGTGTGGGTAGCCTTTCCCTTCTCCAGGGGATCTTTTGAACCCAGGTCTCCCACATTGCAGGCAGATTCTTTACCAGCTGAGCCATAAGAGAAGCCCAAGAATATTGGAGTGGGTAGCCTATCCTCTCTTCAGCAGGTGGGGAAGATCTGATGGAGAAGGGATAGTCAAAACTTTTATTAACCTTCCTGTGTTAGTGTTCCCATATTTCCATATTTTCATTACCATATGAGTAGGAGTTGAAGGTTACTTATTGCTCTATTAAGCAGAATTATTTTAAAATCATTTTCCTATTCATTGTTTCAAGGAGGTCTTCAGCTATTTTGCCATCCTTTTCTCCAGAATGATTGTTGAAATTAGTGACTCCCAGTTAAAAAAAAAAAAAAAAAGAAAATCCTAGTTTATTAAACGGAGTATTTTGAGAATCATAAAGAGCTTTAAAAACAGGAAATACTTATAAGCCACAAGAGATGGTGGATATCCTGTTAATATGAGAAATGCTCTGGGTACTAGTGATATAAGTCATTTCTATCTCAAAGTTGGCAAAATACTAGATCATTCAACTTTGTGGAACATATGGAGATATCCTACCTGCAGAAAAACCAGTCTCAACAAAGATGCAAGTCATGAGTGTGGCAAACAGAGTGGCTTTCATTACATTGGCACAGAGGCAGCAGAACTAGAACCAAAGGGGTTATGAATGTTGATATAAATACCCCCCTGATGGCTCAGAGGTAAAGAATCCACCTGCTGATGCAAGAGACTCAGGTTTGATCCCTGGGTGGGGAAGATCCCCTGGAGAAGGAAATATTAAATAACAACCCACTCCAGTATTCTTATGTGGAAAATCCCCCAAGAGTCAGACACCACTTCTTGACTAAAGAACAGCAATAACAAATACCTTCTTCTAAGTAATCACTGAAAAGAGATAACTGAAAATTCTCACCCTCAAGTTCAGTGTCTTACAAAATCTGGGAAAGTTCATATAACCCTGTAGGGAATGCCCCACTCAATTCAATATCACAACCACCAAGATTAAATATACTGTCAGCTCAATGAAGTAGGAACTTGGAGTGATGTTTAGTTTGATTTAAAGCCTTAAAGAATTGGAAATTTATTTCACTTCTGAATATGCAGGTACATACTTAAATCTGCTACACAATTATTCCCTATTTTATCTGCCTACTCCCTAAGCCTTAAAATCTAGTTTTGCACACTCAGTATAATTAGTTTTCATCTTTAAAATTCCTTGTTTCTACTCTTTTACTCAATCCTTAATACCTGCAACTTACACAAATATCCAAAAGACAAAAGCAACAGAAAGTGTTGGTCTCTCAGTATGAAGTTAGTATTGAAAGATGAATTTCAAAGAAGTTGCTCATAGTGTGTCAATGAATGTATGCTCAATCACTTCAGTCGTGTCTGGCTCTTTGCGATCCCATGGACTGTAGCCCACAGGCTCCTCTGTCCATGGGGATTCTCCAGACAAGCATACTGGAGTGGGTTGCCATGCCCTCCTTCAGGGTAATCTTTCTTTTTTTTTTTTTTTTCACTGAAGAATTTTATCCACATTTAAGTGTGAAATAATACAAATAGCACTCAAATTCTTTCTTAAAAATAGACCAGGGAGAACATTTATCCAATTTATACATTTATCCAATTTATCTCTAAAGCCAACATTACAATATCACGACCACAAAATTGTTGTTAAAAAAAAGCCAACTATAGAAAGATATCCTCCATTAAATGGAAGCAAGTACTTAGTAACGTATCAGCCAATGCAGTACAGTAAACACACAGAGAGACCGAAAGCACACGCCAAGTGGGGATTTGTCTGGGTGACGCAAAGGGGGAGGCCTGAACCCAGAGCGGGGTCTCCTTCTCAAAGGGTGCCCCCCACAAGACGTCCCATACACGCAGGCAGTCCCCGCGGACGAAAGCCATCACCACACAAGGGCAGAGTCGCAGGTCACCGTGCAGACCAGGGAGCCAGAGACAGGAGGGCTAGCTTCGCGGGGCCACAGTCTCCAACTGCCGACAGGAGACTGGGGCTCCCTCCACCCCTGGCCCCCGGGGGCGCCCAGACCAGCTCTCGCCTGGAGAGAGGGGGGCATGGCCACCTCACCCCACCTCCCTGGCCTCCTTCCTGGACAGGAAGCCTCACAGGCCCAAAGCTGCCTGCTGCCCTGGGGGCAGGGAGGGGGGGTGGTGTGCACGTAGGGCAGGGAGCGAAGCTTCCAGCGACTGGAGCTTCATCCTCCCCTCACAGGGTAATCTTTCTGACCCAGTGTCGAACTCACATCTGAGTCTCCTGCATTGCAGGCAGATTCTTTATCCCTGAGCCACTGGAGAAGCCCAGTGTGTACAATGAAGGAATATTAAAAAAAAAAAAAAATCCCAGGGCAGCTTAATAAAAATCTATTTAATTAACAATGTAACTAAAATATTTCTACATTCATCCCTGTTATAATATAAATAGCTTGGGACTTCCCTGGTGGTCCAGTGGCTGAGACTCCGTGGTCCCAATGCAGGGAGCTCAGGTTCAATCCCTGGTCAGGGAACTAGATCCCACATGCTATAACGAGAGTTCGTTCACATGCCGAAACGAAAAGATCTCACATGCCACAACTAAGACCTGATAAAGCCAAATAAATAAATTAATTAAAAAAAAATAGCTAAATGTTCCAATCATTTTTCCCATAGAGAAGCTTCACTGACAACTAATTTCTCTGTTTCTAACTCTGATCTCCCCCAAGGAGAGAAGAGAAAAGATCCAGGGTGACCAGTGAATTTAAAACCAAATACAATCCCCTTTTTCTGAGCTCACAGCTATAGAAAAAAATCACAAAATACCAATATGCAGAAAGAATAAGAGAAAATAAAATTTTTAAAAATATTAAGAGCTTAGAAATGAATTACAGGACACACTAAGTTATTACTACTTCAATGGTGTTTAAAATGTCAAAATACATACATGTGATGTAGATATTATATATACTACATAAAATTTAATTTATATATTTATGTGATACATATAAATTTATACATAAAATATATAAATTTACACTGTTTATTGATATATAAAGCAAAAACTAACACTGGTTTTATGAGTGGGTAGAAAACACTCTTAAAACTTTGTTTTAGATATTTTCACATTATCTAATATTTGATCCCATTGCCCCTAACCTTCTTTGATCTAACCTTAGAATTATTAAATTGTGAAAAAAAATGAGGAATAAAGCATTTATACATGCTAATATGAACTGCAACAATATTTTTGACTGTTGCATAATGCTGGTGTACATGTGTTCGTCTTCAGTTGTGTCTGACTCTTTGTGAGCTCCTGGACTGTAGCCCTCTAGACTTGTGGAATTTTCCAGGCAAAAATATTGAGGAGGGTTCCCATCTCCTCCTCCGCGGGATCTGCCTGACCCAGAAATCGAAACCAAGTCCCTCGCATCTCCTGCACTGATAGGAAGATTCTTTACCCCTGCACCCTCTGGGAAGCCCATAACACTGGTAGACTAAAACAAAACTAAATGGAAAAATTTAAAACTTACCATCATCACTAAATCACAGATTGCTTTCTTTAATGCACTTTAGCTTCTTTTCCTCAACTCTGTTTCTACCTATTTAAGGACCCCTGTTCAAAAAACTTTGAAAGATTGTCCTGTTACTAATAGATTTAGAATTTGGCTTTTACCTACTCTGAACTTTCTATTTAAAACATCCAATGTCACCAAATTGTTTTCTAAGTTTTGTGTTGTTGGTTTTTTTTTAGTACATTTTCTTTCCTTCTCCATTTAAAAATTGCCAGAGACATCTCAAGAATATTAGGGTACCAACAATTGCTTAGATAAGAATAGAAGAGGGAGATAATCACTCTGCTATTAAGTACCTCTAAAGAGTAGTTTATCTTGACTCTACTCATGGCCCATAAACAATCTTTTAAAATATTACAAATATTTGCCAATTATTTCATATCACATATGTATTCTAGACATTGAATGGCTATGGTTCATATTTAACCTCTCTTGAAGTACAGATTTGATTGAATATTTAGTAAAAATGGAACCTATCTTGAACAATTTTACAGTATGGATAATCTTCCTCCATTATCAATTAAGATAAAGTGAATCTGAATTACAAGGACAAAATAATCAATTACCAATTTTAGTTTAACAGAAAAAAGTGTTTTTTTTTTTTCTTTTTTTTGCCTTGATGGAAAAAAACTGCAAAACCCTACTCAGGACTTTCAAAACTTTTGTTATGAAGTTATGATTCATAATTTCAGTAAAGAGCTTTCATTCTGAACAACTGAAAATGTTCTTACCTTGCTTCTTTTCATTAGCTTCTTGTTTGCTCGCATCCTTGTGAGCTGACTGCATACTTGATGACTTCTCTCTTCAAAGTTTTAATTTTAATGTGAAAAAAAAAAAAGAAAAAGTTTTTACAACACAACTCCAAACTAGAGTTAAGCTACTCTGAAGTAAAAGACAGCTTATTTAAGTCGATCTCTCAAAAGGAAAGTAATCATGTGATGAAGATTGAGTCATACTATTAGCTATATAGTTTGCTTCCTGGGAAACAAACACAAAACAATTACCGGAAAGGAGGGAAGTTATGCTAAATAGTGAAGAGAAAAACATATATTCTTCTTTGCTCAACAAAGGATCATCATCTGACCCATAAAGCAAAAACCTTCATGTGGCACTTAAATTCTCACGAAAGTGACACATAACTAGTGACGCACGACTCCTTTAATTCATTAAAGGGCACGCTTTAGGACGTTATGGTTTCATTATCAAGCGTTAAGAAAGGCCATCTCAAAGATGATGAAATTAAAGAGAAGAGAGCTATGCTTTGAAGTGGTTACTGAATCCGAAATAAAAAGCATTTTGTTTTAAACAGAAACATCCTGAGCAGAAGCTTGCACAAGCTTGCGTGTGCATATTCACATGCGTGCGCACTCACACACACAGAAAAAGAGAAAAAGAAAGTCTAAAAAGTACTCAGAAAGCTACATGAATATTCATGATGATAATGTTATTATGCTAATGTTATTGATGACAAAAGTCTTGACTCTCTGTATACTGATGTCCAAAAAATTAGAGACAACGTTTTGGAGAAACAGAAAAGAGCTTTATTCTTTGCCAGGCAAACGGCAAAACTCAGGAGGCTAGCGCCTCAAGAACTGTGCCCTGCCTCTGGGAAATAGGCAGAGGTTTTGTATCCTAAGGAAGGTCTTCCTTTATTTTCTTTTGCAAAATTTCAAAACAGCCACAGCTGGCATCAGGCAACTGGATATCTGGGGCTGGTCTTTTCTGAAGTTATCAACTGTGGCCTTCTTTCTGAAATGAAAAATGTTACAAGAGGGAAAGAATGCCAGATGCAGAGTATAATTCATACAGAGTCAGAGAGTATGGGGCTCAGTAAGTTCTGGAGATGACCCTGGTGCCAGGCTCCTTGCCTGTGGCCTTAGTACAAGGCCTCTCACTTGTGACCTTGGTATAGGATTCCACAGTTTCCATTTGGGGACAGAAAGAAAGAAAGTTTGAGGGAAAATGAACATACTCTACTTATGCCATCACCAAAGCATTCTATCCATAGGACTATTAGGAACACATACAGGAAAACACAGACACACTTTGTATTTTTGTGCCTTTTGAATACTGCAGTTTTTACAGGTTGAAGGTTTGTACCAACCCTGTATGTCAGAGATGGTGAGCATTTTTCAGCAATAAAATATTTAAAAATTAAGCTATGTACATTTGTTAGACACAACTATTTCACACTTAGTAGGCTATAATATCATATAAATATAAAGTTTATATGCACTGGAAAACCAAAACATTTGTGTGACTTGCTTTATGGAAGTCTTAACTTTATTGTGGTGGTCCGAAACCAAAACCACAATACCATGGTTGAGTGAAATTTACTTTTGTTCCAAAGGAAGGTCAAGATATAAAATTTGACTCAAAATATAAAACATTTTCATTTCTTCAAAATGTTCCCTGATGTATCTTTGCAATTCATTTCCCTACCTTGTGGAAGTAGGCAGCCGCTAACCTCTTATTAATGGAGATAAATTTTGCTGGTTTTAGAATTTTGTATAAACGGAAACACACAGTATGCATTCTTTGTGAGTCTAGTGTCTTTTGCTCAGCATAATGCTTTTGAGTTTCATCCATATGGTTGCATAGACAAATGGTTCATTCTTTATTACTGCTACATGGAATTCCATTGTGTGGATTTATAAAGTTTTGCTTATCACTAGCCCATTGAGTTGTTTCCGACTTTTGCTACTATATATAAAACTAGCATCAATATTTCTGTTAAAGTCTTTCTGTGTACATATATTTTCTTATCTTTTGAGGAAATACCTGGGAGTAGAATTGCTAGGTCAGATAGAAAATATATATTTTTGTCTTTTCTCTCTCTTTTGTGATAAGAACACTCCAGTTGTGATCTGGAAGGTGATGGGTATGTCTACCATCTTAGTTGTGCTGAAGTTATTACTGGCTTATGTCCACACTCTTCAGATTGCATGCATTAAATACAAACCTTTTGGTTATAAATTTTACCACAAGCTGTTTTCTTATTCGATGAAAATATGTTTAAAACAGCTTATAAAAATATAACATTTCCCAAAGAAATTGTACTATGTCCATCATTAATGTAGAATGGTTCCAGTGATTTCACATCAATGGCAACTTTTGATATGGTCAGTCTTTTTAATTGTAATAATTCAGTGGTTTCTATGATGCAATTATGCCCAGTGTGGCTGATTGCAAGCTACCTTTGTGACATTAGTGAATATCAGAATTTAACACAGATGTGCAGTAGCAGATCTGTGTATAAATACACCAGAATTTAATACAGATGTGCAGTAGCAGATCTGTGTATAAATACAGATCTGTGTATAAATAGCTTCATAATACTACTACTAATAAAAAAAAAAAAAAAACTGGTGACTTCTGTGTTTTTATTCAGTTCAGCTCAGTCGCTCAGTCATGTCTGACTCTTTGTGACCTCATGGACTGTAGCACGCCAGGCTTCCCTGTCCATCACCAACTCCTGGAGCTTGCTCAAACTCATGTCCTTTGAATCAATGATGCCATCCACCATTTCATCCTCTGCCTTCCTCTTCTCCTCTTGCCTTCAATCTTTCCCAGCATCAGGATCTTTTCCAATGAGTCAGTTCTTTGCATCAGGTGGCCAAAGTTTGGAGATTCAGCTTCAACATCAGTCCTTCCAAAGAATCTTCAGGATTGATTTCCTATATGATTGACAGGTTTAATCTCCTTGCAGTCCAAGGGACTCTCAAGAGTCTTCTCCAACACCACAATTCAAAAGCATCAATTCTTCTGTGCTCAGCTTTCTTCAAGGTCCAACTCTCACATCCATACATGACTGCTAGAAAAACCACAGCTTTGAATTTTTATGTGTTTTTAATTACCTTTGTTTTTTTTTTTAAGTTTATTGGAGCATAGTTAATTTACAACTTTGTGCTAATTCCTGTTGTAAACCAAAGTGAGTCAGCTATACAAATACACATAACCCCTATTTTATGGATTTCCTTTCCATTTAGGTCACCACAGAACATTGACTAGGGCTCCCTGGGCTATATAGTAGGTGCTCATTAGTTATTTATTTTATACATAGTAGTGTATATACTTTGCATTTAATATGAGTTATTTAAGTTTAGATAATGTAATTTTCAATAACGATTCTATTTAATGACTGAACTTCAGTTATTGAAAGAGAAAGCAGGTCCTCTTCAATACCATGACTAGTATAAATCCTAATAAATGCCGAGTCCACCCTCAAAGTGATTTGTTATGGCAACCTCTCAGGCCACTGTAAAAAAATACGTGGTAGCTAAAACAATAGAAATTTATTTTCTCACAGTTCTGGAGACTGAAAATCCAAGATCAAGGTGCCAGAAGGTAGATGGCTGCTGAGATCTTTCTTCCTGGTTTACAGATGGCTGTCTTTTCACTGTGTCCTCATGTTACCTTTTTTTTTTTTTCTGTGTGCAAGAAGAGAGAGCACTCTCTGGAGTCTCATTCCTTTTAACAAGGGCACCAGTCTTATCAGATTAGGGCTCCCCCCAGTGTATTCACCTTAATTATCTTGATCAAGGCCCTGTTTCCAAATACAGTCACATTTGAAGTTAGGGTGTCAATGTCTGAACTTTGAGGGACAAAACTTAGCCCATAATTTTCCATCTTCTGGCTCCCAAAAGTCATGTCTTTCTCACATGTTAAATACATTCAACCCAACAGCTTCAAGAATCTCAACCCATCCATCAATTCCAAGTGCACAGTCTTATCTAAATCAGAGATGGTGAGACTCCAGGTGTGATGCATCCCAAGGCAAAATGCCCCTGTAGCTGTGAAACCGTCCAAGTTATGTGCTTCTGTAATACAGGATCAGGCAGGCTCAAGGCAGACACTCCCTCTCCAAAAGGTAGAAATCAGAAAGAATAATGTAGTCATGGGTTCCATGCCAGTCCAAATCCTGGAGAGGCAAATTCCATTGACCCTGAAGACTCAAGAATTATCCTCTTTGACTGGATGTTCTGCTTTCTGGGTCTACTGGAAGAGCAGCGTCATCTCCAGGGTCTTAGGTGGAGGCCCTGCCTGCTCTGATCTGAGTGATGGCCTTGTCTTTGAGGTTCTGAATGGGGGGGGCGGCCTTGTCTGCTGAAGCTGAGGAGGTGGCCCCACATTCAGAAATCCAGGAGGAAATAGGCTTGTCACCATTCCTCACCCCTGCTTGTTTCTGCATGCTCTAGGCTTATGGTGGGAGTAGTAACCCTGATGATCTCCAAATGGTCTTCAGGACCATCCTTCTTGAAGGATAAAGCATGCTCACAGCAGGATAGCTCCAGACGTCTGAAAATCGTCCTTTATGTTAGTTTACCTCTGCCCCATTTATTTCAAACTTGCAATGTCTCTGCTGGTATATTTCTACCTTTATTCATGGCTTCTGATGATGGTGATGATGTGTGTTTGTGTGTGTGTGCTCAGTCATTCAGTTGTGTTCGACTTTTTTCGATCCCATGGACTCTAGCCCACAAGTCTCCTCTGTCCATGGAATTTCCCAGGCAAGAATGTTGGTGCAGGTTGACATTTCCTACTCCAAGGGATCTACCCACCCAGGATCGAACCCACATCTCTTGCATTGGCAGGCAGATTCTCTACCACTGCAAACCCTAGTGGGCTGATGATAAGGCTAATGAAAATCATGCATAGTCTCTTTATGGAATGATTGTCTGGCCACACTTCTGGTCTTTTCTCCAGAGCATGCCTTTTTACTTCCTTTATATGGGTAGGCTGAGAATTTTCCAAATCTTCAATTTCTGGTTTCTTTGCTTAATGATTCCTTAATTTATCTCTCACCTCTCACATATTACTATAAATAGTAAGGACACCCTGGCAGAACCTTCAACACTTTGCATGGACATCTCCTTAGCAAGATATTCAATTTCACTTCTCACAATTTCTACCTTCCAACAACACCAGAGCATAATTCAGCCAAGTTATTTGTCTATTTATAACAAGGTAGTTGAAAAGAGTCAAACAAAAAAAACCACTCTTACCTTTCAACATACAGAATTTTATCTAGAAATCAACATGTCTCTTCATTTTCATTCACCAACATATCCTGTGTGGTTTTAGATAGCCCTGCCAGAGTGAATTTTGATTATTTTTGGACTTCCTTTTAGCTTTTGGTATATCGTGCTTAGGAGAAGTATTCAAGGCTGAGGATATTCTCTATTTTATTTTTCCTATTTTCTGGGTAATATTGTATGAAAACGTTTGAGGAAATGGAGAATGAAGATGGCTATATGAGGCTGAAATTCAAGAATCGCTTTGAATCGAGAAAAAAATCTAAAGGTAGGAATATTAGTCCCCTTCATTTAGACTCCAGTTTAAGGTTGCATTATTCTGTTAGGAGCAAAATTATCATCAATGTTTTAAAATTAACCATATTCTGGGATTTTAAAAGATGATCATGAATCGTCTAAGATAAACTGTTCAGACTTCTATAAGCATCAACCATAAAAAGATGATTTTTGCACCCATGGGTACAGAGAAATGCTAATAGGATAATGTATAATCCCTTCAAAGTAGCAATACTTTGAATAGAATAAGAATGCAACTTTCAACTAAAAGGTCAAAAACAGTATTTTTGCATAAATTATCTCTTTTATAAAATATAAGAAAGCTACACAATCATTTGGGTGTGTTATGTACATGAAGACATCTACTATACTTCAAAAGTAAAGAGCTAGTATTGGGAGTAGCAGTGGTATATAGTGTTTCATAGCCTTAAAGTCATTTTTATACATACATATTTTCAATGTTCACAAAAGATCCACGGAATTGGCAGAATACTCCATTGGGAATGAGAGTCAAATTGAGTCAAATTGACTGAATTCAACCCTAAGCCCCACAAAGTGCCTGACCTTTGACAATTTCTTTTTTTCTTTTAAATCTCAATATTTTTATTTATAATAAAGCAAACATATATTGTGATTTTTTTCTCTCTTTTTAATGTTTATTTAAATATCTACTTTCATTTTATGCTCCCCTCTTTTTTATGGATGTTTCTTCCTGTTATTTTACTTTATTTTTAATTTATTTTTTAGGCTGTGCCATGTAGCATGCAGGATTTTAGTTCCCCGACCAGGGATCAAACCTGTGCCCCCTGCATTGGGAGTGTGAAATCTTAACCCCTGAACTGCCAGGGAAGTCCCTATATTGTGATTTTTTTAATGTAGACATTACAGTAAATGAAACTAAATTATTAGCTATTTCTTCTTTAAAGTATAAACCACCTTGTAATAGACAAGAGAGTAGAGACATATGAAATCTGAGTATAGATACATAGAATATAAGATAACATCCATTTAAATTATGAGTGAAAGATGAAAAGGACTGGCAACATATATTAAGCTTGTAATTCAGCAGAAATTACATATTAAGCATATTTGTGTTTGATAAATTGGATTCTAAGCTTGCTTATTACTGATGAGTGAAAAGAAAACCTGCCCAGTTATTTGACTCATACTGTAAAATAAAGTTACACTTATTGCATAAGTAAGTAAGTAAGCTAGTAAGTGTTAGCTGCTCAGTCGTGACCAACTCTTTGCGACCCTATGGACTGTGGCCCACCAGGCAAGGAAAATTTCCCAAGATAAAGCAGATATGAAAAACACAACTAATAATCTTGCAGGAGTAATAATAATGGAATTCAAAGAGCAGTTTCTTAATATTGAACCACTTAGGCTAATGGCAACCAGTTAAGTGGGTATAGAATGGACCAGTACAATGCACTTCAGGTACCTGGCTTGATACAGTATGTAAATTGTGGCTTATGTAAAAGAACATTGGCTTTTAATTTATAGCTATAATAGTATTTGGCATTAAACTTAAAATTGTCCTCTCTGGCAAGTACGGAACCTGTTAACTGCAGATCTATGTGCCCAGGACTGATATCTGGTCATAAAATTGAGAAAATGTATTATGAGGATTTTGGGTGAAGTAAAGGTCTTTGGGGCTTCCCTGGTAGCTCAGCTGGTAAAGAATCTTCCTGTAATGCAGGAGACCCCGGTTCAACTCCCAGGTCAGGAAGATCCCCTGGAGAAGGGATAGGTAACCCACTTTAGTATCCTTGGGCTTCCCTGGTGGGTCAGCTGGTAAAGAATCCGCCTGCAATGCAGGATACCTGGTTTTAATCCCTGGGTTGGAAAGATACCTTGGAGAAGGGAAGACTACCCACCCACTCCAATACTCAGGCCTGGAGAATTCCATGGACTGTATAGTCCATGGGGTTGCAAGGAGTCGGACACAACTTCACCTTCACTTTTTCAGAGGTCTTTCTACTTTTGTATGTGACCAAAAATAGATTAAAATTGAAAGAGGATCTTAACATAGTATCTCTATTTAAGGTATTTGAAAGTTCCCTGTTTTCTCCTCTGTAAAGGGACCATTCCTGCCAAATCTGAGCCAGAGGAGTACTATGGCATAAATTTTAGACAAGCTTCACTAATCAAGATCTATGCTGTTTAGGTTGATGCTAATTTCTGTCCAAAACATCAAAGCCAGGAAAATACAGTATACCATATGTAAAAGTGGAATAACATGGAAATATTTCCAGTACAGTGACTGGTACAGTAATAGAACTTCAATAAATGTTCTTTTATTTGTTATAGTGAGTCATTAAAATAAATAATATACATGACAGTAGCTGATATAGATATTATTCTACATATAGAATATAAATTATATATTTTGTATTTTATATACTAAGGCTTCATACCTCTAGTATATTACTTTTGCATCTCCTTCTATTTTATATTTTTAAATTTTTTAATTAATTTTTTAAACTTTTTATTTTGTGTTGGGTATAGCTTCTTAATAATGCTGTGATAGCTTCAGGTGAACAGAAAAGGGACTCAGCCGTACATAAACATGAATCCATTCTCCCTCAAACCCCTTAATATATTACTTAATATATTATATGCATGATATATTATTCACATATATATACATATATACTTTATTCATGCAGAAACAATTTAATGTCATTGTAAGTCATCAAAAGTCACCAAACAATCAACAAAGCAAGACAATTTCAGAATAATCCAACACATTCAATAACCATAGCATCTCTCTGCTTTTGTATTGTATTTTAAAATTTCAATTAATCACTACAATATTGTAAAGTAATTAGCCTCCAACTAATAAAAATAAATGGAAAAAAAAGAAAAAAATAAATAAAACTTCAATTAATCATGCTTTTTTTGTCATAATGTGGGTACAAATTAAAATTATAAACTAAAGATTAAACAAAAATAAATTAAAGTAAAAAGCTTATACATACATTAATCATAGATTCTAATGCTGTATCTAAAATGAACATAGATTTTCTCTGTAATAAAAACAATACAGAAAAATGTATACAAAGTAAATAGTCACAGACTTCTAAAATTTTTGAAAAAAATTTCAATGTTTCAGATGTCGCCCTGTATCTACAGTGTTACTGTCTCATGTTAGTACTTGGGTGCATTGGCACCCTTATTATCATGATGGCAGTAATTGGCCTGAACTTTCGGGGTGAGTATGGAATTTTAATTTATTTTTTCACTTTCAAAAATAATAGTTGATCTTTCGTTCCTTTTACTATCAACATAAGCTCCACACTGTAGCTCAATATTGGTAAGTTGACCAGTTATGTATGTCATATTACAAAATTATTTTTAAATTAAGAAAAATTAGGAAACACTCAAGTATAAAATTAACACTTATTCCATACCTCTTCTTATGAAGAACCTCCAGTAAAGATTGGCACCATTTTATTAAGAAATTGCTACTGTATTTTTATTAAAATTATGTGCTCATTGGTATCACCTTGAGAGAAAAGACAGTGATTGAAAAGTATCTGCACACTTTTTTTTCTGAAGTAGTAGTTAATGTATGTATTCTGTAGTTGTTTCTTTTGAAGAAACCAGACTAATTCATGGTTTCTATAACTTTCCCTTGAAACTGTAGTTTTTGAAAATATAGGGCTCAAGGAAACCGATAAAATTTAATACCTTGATACATATATTAGTGGGGATAATATTCTTTACTATTTATAAATATATAAATAAATTAGTGACAATTTTAATATTGGTGTTTCTTTTAGATTTGTGCTTATACTTTGACCAGTTTAAAAATACTTTCATGCTTCTAGTTCAAAACAAAGTATTGACCATAAGTATTTACTTACACTCTTTCCCAAGATTTTATATTAGAATAGTAAAAAATAACTAAATAAAAAACAAAGTAGAAAAATGAATAGAAACACAAAAGGGTAAATGAAGAAAATTGTAAAGAAAATGAAAAGTGGATGGGCTAATGCTATTGGATAAATCAAGGGAAGGAACCACAGTTCAGAAAACGGTTAATAGATGGCTTCAATGCAGATGAAGCGGTTCCTCACAGCAAAACCTGGAGAGGAGCCCATTTTCAGAGATAAGAGTGCAGAAGCAAAGTTATTAATGGGAAGACTTTATGGTATGCTCTTTTAGACTGGTGTCTTGACAGCCTCTTACTTTGCTTATAGTGGCATTTCCCATCATATCATATCAAAAACAAATAAAAATGCTCCTAAAGCAATTAGATAGACAGACAGAATAGATTCATTGTATTTCAGAACACCACAGACAAAGACATGACCCTAAACATTTACGTGAAGAATTCATTTCCTCTCAAAGAAAAGACAAATTGGCCTCACATTTTCAAATGTACATAAAATTATACCACTGTAGCAATGTTCTAAAAATTATGAACAATCTTGATTTTAATGTAAGTTTTTTATGCATTCTTTTGGAACAAATAAGGGGGTGAGGCTAATTTTAGATAGAGTGAAACTAGCTTGGGAATGTAATCAAAAGACCTTTCAGATTATCAGCTGTTCTGTGTTCTGGAAAGCAATTAATTCATTCTGTTAAAAAATCTACAGATAATGCAAATAAGAAGCTGAAGGAACTTAATAAGGTGAAAGGAGTTTCTTGTGTGTATGCCTCCAATAAGATGAAATAATATCAATTAAAAAGTTCAGTGAAAAAATTAATATACAAAAAAGTAAAAGGTATGAGTTTTAAGAATGCACAGAATTTTTGGAACTTTGATTAGTACTTAAATCAGTAAAAATAGATATAGTAAAAAGTAGTTAACTCTCAGGACAGAGGGGAATAGAGGCATAGCAGAAAAGAGAGATTTTGAATTTTTATTTGATTGCTTTTATTTTGTGCTAGCATGCTTATTTTCACATACCTAGACTTCTATCCATTTTAAGTTTCTCTTTATATTTTTCCCTTTGCATTGAGTGCAGATAGAGAAATGGATTTCTTTCAGAAAGCTAATATCACCGGCCTAGCAGGTAATCATCTGTCTGTAATGTGCTGTTCTGTTTGAATCAAAGATTTCAATTAACTGGTCACACAAATTTAGGAAAATTAAACATTAGTTTTGAAAACTTGCAAAGGAAGAATATAATAACTAACATGGGATGTTTCGTGTAGATTGAACCAATTATAACTGTTCAAATTACATGTGTGAACTTGGTTAGGCAGTGCACAATACCCACATATTTGATCAAACACTTGTTTCAATGTTGCTGTGAACATACTTTTTAGGTTATGTTAATATGTAAGTCAATAGATTTTGAGTAAAGCAAATCACCTTCCAGAATGTGGGTGGACTTCACTCAATCGGTTGAAAGCCCTAAGAGACAAATACTGAAGTTTTCAGGGGAAGAAGAAATTAAACCTCTAGAATGCCTACAGATTTGGGCTGCAACACCAACTCTTCCTTGGGTCTCCAACCTGCCAGCCTGAACATTTTGGACTTGCTAGCCTTAATGACCACATGAGCCAGTTCCTTAAAATCTCTCTCTCCTTTCATTCTCATTCTTTCTTTCTCTCTCTTTAAACATGCACACACAGACACAAAATTCTGTTAGTTCTACTTCTCTGAAGAACTCTAACATACCAATTAGCATAGAGCAGGATGGCATGATTCAGTCATTAGTAACATGGGTTATGGAACCAAAGTAATTGGGTTGAAACTTCAGCTTTAATATTTATCAGCTGTATGACTTCAGGATAATGTCTGTGTGACTCACTTTCTCCTCTGTAAATTGAGCATAATAATTTCTACTTCATAAGGTTATGTTTTATTATATTCTTGTATTTCTATTACGTTTCCCTGGTGGTTCAGTGGTAAGAACCCACCTGCCAATGCTGGAGACACGGTCTCCAGAATTGTTTGATCCCTCAGTCAGGAAGATCCCCTCGAGGAGGAAATGGCAACCCACTCCAGTATTCTTGCCTGGGAAATCCCAGGTCTCCAGCAGTGTTTGATCCCTCGGTCAGGAAGATCCCCTCGAGGAGGAAATGGCAACCCACTCCAGTATTCTTGCCTGGGAAATCCCATGAACAGAGTAGCCTGGTGGGCTGCAGTCCACAGGATTTCAAATGATTTGGACAAAACTTTGCACTAAACAACAGATTTGTATTATGCAAAATATAACTATAAGTGGAAAGAATTATATAATAAATCTCCATGTGCCTTTCAATTGGTATCAACAGTTATCAATATGTAACGAAGATTATCTCATCTATATCTCCACCTCTATCACACTTTCATACTAGGTTTTATTAAAGCAATTACCAGCTATCATGCCATTTAATATTTAAATATTTTAGTATGTGATTCTGACAGTTAAGGGTTTAACACAATCACAATGTCACTATAAGTCCTGTGTTTGTTTATGGTGTACAATGGGTTGATTTAATATACATATATTGCAAGATGATTTCTATCTCCATCACATCACATAGTTACCATTTCTCTCTTGAGGTGAGTGTGGGTGTGTTTTCATTTCATATATGGCAGTGCCTACCTAGGAATAGAATTATTGAGTTATATAGCAATTCTTTGCTTGAATATTTGGAGGAACTGCCCCTGATTTCCCAAAGCAGCTGCACCATCTGATGTCTCCTTGGGCCCATTTTAGAATTCTACCACAATTCCTAAAACCAAGTTGGCAACGACCTCCTAATATCATCTACTATTCCATCAGCATTAGATCTTTTTTTCCATTTTATTTGTTAAAATCAGAGCAAAGAAGTTACATCAGCTAAAATGTCTCTCGAGTCTCTAAATCTGTACATTCTCCTTACTTCCTTTTGTTTCCTACTTAGACATTTATTTAATGTTGAAAAAAAATGGATTATGGTTGTGTCTAATTTCTCATGTCCTGCGTTTTACTGTGTCTATCTCTATTGCTTCACTGAATGCATCTCTCTATTTTATAAAGTTGTTTTAAAAAAATAAATATATGTTAAGTGCTTATAAACCTGCTTAGCCCACAGTAATGGCATTTTGTGTTAGTTATTGTTATGTAAACCATCTGAGACAGGAATTGATACAAATTCCTGTTGCTCAATAAGTATTTTTCTCCATCCTCATCCTCATGATATTTCTCCTTATTGTAGAACATGGTACTTGAAACTGAATTAACTCTTATAATTCTCCTGGACAATAAGTGTCCACATTTTGCATTTTTTTGTGGCTTTAGCATATTACATTGATCATTTGGAGTATTTTCAGTGTGTTTTGCAGCTCTAGACCTGTACTTTACTGACCAGTCTATCAGAATCCATGTAATAGAATTAGTTTGCCCAAATGACTCATTTTCACTAGTGAATAAATAGCATCTCTCCAATAAAAAATTGGAAGTATATTAAGGTCATTTTAGCACATGACTATGTACTTGTACAGGCTTCCCAGGTGGCCATGGTGGTAAAGAACCTGCCTGCCAGTGCAGGAGACATAAGAGATGTGAGTTCAATCCCTGGGTCAGGAAAGTCCCCTGGAGAAGGGCATGGCAACCCACTCCAGTATTCTCGCCTAGAGAATCCCATGGACAGAGGAACCAGGCAGCTATAGTCCATGGGTTGCACAGACTCAGACACGACTGAAGTGACTTAGCACACAGGCACGAATGTACTTGTATAGCTGAGATTAGAATCCAAGTACCCTGAGTCATCACGTATTTTTGGAAGATTATAGTTATTCAGGATTGTCAACTCTTCCCTAGTAGAAAGTAGTTAAAGATATATTGATGTTTTATATATTGAAAATTAGTCCATGATAGTCTTCTTCAAGTCATGTCTGCTGATGTAACTTTGTTTTCCCATCATAGCTAGACATCTTAATTCAATTTCCTAAAATGAATTTTTAAAAAATTTAAGCTTATAGATGACAAACTAAAATATTAGCCATGAAAAGTGTGACATGCTCTAACTTATGGATATTTAATTCAATCATTCAACAATCAACCCTCAGGCACCATAATTAAAGTGATGTATGATAGGAGATGAATATGTCAGTTACCTGAAGAACCTTCCTATCAGATAAAAGCTATGGAGTCATTCACAAGTGACAATGACATGGACAATTCATCCTTAGTTAAGCGGCACCTGAGTGTTCTGATTCTTAGAGGTGGCAGAAATTATGACTGCTTAAAAACTTTGTTTCTGAGGTGAAAAACGATCTCAGAGAGATAGCAGGGAGCAGTCATAAAGAGAGATCTTAGTTCCCTCCTCAAGAATTGAACCTAGGTAGCCTCGATGACAATCAGGAATCCTAGCCTCTAGTCCCCCGACTCCAGTACTCTTGCCTGGAAAATCCCATGGACGGAGGAGCCTGGTAGGCTGCAGTCCATGGGGTCGCTAAGAGTCGGACACGATGGAACGACTTCACTTTCACTTTTCACTTTCATGCATCGGAGAAGGAAACGGCAACCCACTCCAGTGTTCTTGCCTGGAGAATCCCAGGGATGGAGGAGCCTGGTGGGCTGTCGACTATGGGGTTGCACAGAGTCAGACACGACTGAAGCGACTTAGCAGCAGCAGCAATAGCAGCCTCTAGTCCACCAGGGGTTAGAGACTAGATGAAGAGCAGCCCTGGCTCTTTCCCCCATTTGAAAGCAAGAATGTTTCAAGGAAGCAAAAACTGTAAACACATGCACAAAGTTTATTATTAGAAACAGTGTAAAAAGTGGGAAAGCACACAGAGAAGCAGTTTGTTTATTTAAGACAGAAGCAAGGCAGAGATACACACCCAGAGAGGAAGAGTGTGGGCGTCCTTGCTAATGAGGCAGAGCACAGTAAAGAGGCAATCTACATCACTAGTATAGGACAGTTCTTCTGGGTCTTTACCTTTGGCCAAGTATCTCAGTTCTTTCCCCACACTTGACTAGTCCTCAGACCCTCCCCAACATGGGTGCACAAAAACATTTTGCTGAGATGGATCCCACAGCAGAGGCCTGTGGGTACACGTGCACACTTACAATGGGATGGCACACCCTCCATTTTTGACCCCCAAAGAGTCTTCCTGTGTACATGCAGACAGGGGAGTTTTCCTTGACCTCAGAAGTGGTCATCTTATCTTTTTACTTTAGTAGTGCTCAGCTTCTGCCACTAGCTTTGTCTTTGGAGGGTCTGGGTGAGAACAAAACTTCAATTTTACTCCACTTAACAAACAGCAGCTGTCTGGCTCAGGCGCCTATCTCCTACCTCAGAAATGCAGTTGATCATTAAAAGATACACATAATTTAGAGGATGAAGAGGAAGGGAAGGCTATTCAAGACTAGGGAAACAGTGTAATTGAAAAGCAATCAACACAATAAGGTAAGAAACGATGATGAAAAGTAATCTCACAGAAAGGAAGTGCAGGTTGTAAGGACAGCCTCAAGGAAAAGAAATTAGAAACAGATATGGGAAAGAATCAAACAACAGGTTTTTAATTTTTCGATTAGTTATAAACACTTAAAATATATATATTTATCTCTCCTAATTATGGGATCAGAATTCATAAGCTTTGTTCTCTGCAATCCATAGCCCCGAACACTGCCTCCATTCCAGGAAATATACAGATTCTGAATTACTTTCATTCTCGTTCTGCTAATGAGGTACCTTTTAATCACAAAAAAATGAGTTGGCAAAAATCTATTTTCCACTCAGTCATAGTTGATACTATTCACACTTTCTCTAATGACTGTAGTTTAACTGATTTCTTTCCCCTGTGTTTTCCTTCAGGAACTAATTATGTGTGCCCAAGTGACTGGCTACTGAGTCAAGGAAAATGTTACAGATTTTCAGCTTTTTCTAAAACTTGGAATGAAAGTCAACATGATTGTTTAAAGCTACAGGCACATTTACCTGTGATTCAAAATTCAAAAGAGCTGGTGAGGAGTCAAAAACAGTTTTTAAGTGTTCAAGGGTGAATCACTAAGTACAATTCCAAGTGTGGGTGGTTCATAGTCATTACTTTTGAACATTCCTTAACCAGCATACTGTTCATGAGGTTCTCAAGGCAAGAATCCTGAAGTGACTTGCCAACCCCTTCTCCAGTGGGTCACGTTTTGTCCGGCCCTAACTAGCAGGGACATGCCCTTCAGCCACTCCACGTAGCCGGATAACATGCCCAGTGTCCTGACTGTCCCACTGCTGGTCCTCATTGAGCCCGTAAACCTTCACTGGCCATTGGGCGTTGGTCAACAAGCAGCTCGGGGTCAGGGAAAGGCCCTGCTGGAGTGACTGGGAAGGGGTTCTGGGAGAGGCTGTAGCCAAATTCAGAGGACACCCAGGAGTACAGGGCACCCTGGTCTCTCTGCTCTCTCTGGCCACCCGGGGGCCTGCAATTACTATTATTTATTTTTTAAAACTCTATTATTCTGAAAGAAATGGTTATTTATCATTTCATTAATGCCTGGCTCAGTGTCTTACTATATAAAAGGCATCAATATTTTTTTGAGAGCTTGTTTGGAGGTTCTAGCAGGCGAGTACAGATACTTGTATACTCTTGACAGAAGACTGGTCCTCCTCTATTGGGATGGTCATCCTCTTTGATGGAACTCAAGTTCTGGAGGGACTCACACGGAGTGGTGAGGGAGGAAGGGGACACCCACCTAGCCAGCCAGATCGCCGAATCAACCCTGGTGATCAATGTGGTGACAGGTGTCACAACCCTATCACCCTCACATCCCCAAATTTTTTTGAATGAATGAATGAATATACTATTTCTCCTATAGGAGTTCATACAGAAGAGTTTAAAATCTGGACAACCTAGTTGGCTTGGACTATGTATTGCATCCCCAGGAAAACAATGGGTATGGATAAATGAACACCTTTTTGTGGAACAAGAGATGTAAGTACTTATTTGCAGGGGAGAGATGGTGGTGGTATTGATGTTTTATTTATAGAAAGGTATTTTTATTTAAGCTTCTTTGCTTTCTGGTCTTTTTCTTCTTTCTCTCCTCATTTCTTTTGAAAAACTTTTCCTCTCCTTTTTTTTTCTTTCTTTCATATCTTTTTTCTTCCTTCGTTTACTCTCTTCTTTCCTTCCTCTCCTTCTCCTTTTAACATTTACTGGAGAGAATAGAGGGGGTTTCCAGGTGGCTCAGTGGTAAAGAATCAGCCTGCCAATGCAGGAGACACAGGTTTGATCCCTGGGTTGGGAAGACTCCTTTGGGAAGGAGGTGGCAACCCGCTCCAGTATTCTTGCTGGTAAAATCTGATGGACAGAGGAGCTTGGTGGGCTAGTCTGTGGGATTGCAAGGATTCAGAGATGACTGAGTGACTGAGCATGCAAAGGGACTAGAAAGTGTTCATTATGGAACCTGTAAATTATTAATTGCAAACAATGATCGTTACTTTTACATTGTTAAACTGATTGAAATCTCCCTTAAAATATTACCAAGCAAATATTTTCTATATACAAAATGCAAAGATAAAATTTACTTGTAAATGAAAAACACCTGAAATATATACAAACATCTCTTGAGCTGAAATCAGAAAGTGCAAATTTGCAATTTTGCCCTTAGAAAATTATTTCAATCTCATTGAAATAATTTTTTTGTGTGTGTAGGAAAAAAATCTATTTTTTTTGCATGTATGGAAAAATGAAGCTTTTCTCACAATATTCTTGTGTTAACACTATAATGTAATACATGTAAGAAGGTTTTAAGATTCTTATGTGTCACAGATGTTTGCATATTCTCTGTGCTTTGATTTTTCTTAACATTCTAACCTGCTAGAGCACCTGAGATTTGGCAAGTTTGGGGCAATGACCATGAAATGTCAGTTCATTTCAATCTATTTATTCAGTTCTAGATATTGATATTTTCCACTCATTCTTGTCTTTCACAAACATTAAACTAAAGTATGAAGTAGTATTCATTCTTTGGACCTGCTTTGATTGCAAACTTGACAAAATTTAGTTAGAAATAACTAGGCATTTTTTTTGTTCTTTTATTTGGAAAACAGTATATTGTTATGGCAGCGTCTCTCTCTCTCTCTCTCTTTTTTAATCCTGTAGCCAAAAAAGAAGTTTATTGTAGAAAGAGAGTAGATAATTGAGTAACATATCTCATTTTAAAAGCTTTCATTTAATTATTTAAGGAAAAATGATATGCAGATGGGCTTCTCAGATGTCTCAGTGGTAAAGAATCCACGTGCCAATGCAGGAGTTGCAGGAGGTGCCAGATCAATCCCTGTGTCAGGAAGATCCTCTGGAGAAGGGAAGGGCAACCCACTCCAGTATTCTTGCCTGGAGAATCCCATGGACAGAGGAGCCTGGCGGGCTACAGTCCATGGGGTTGCAAAGAGTTGGACATGACTGAGTGACTAACAAACACACAATCAAGGACTAGAAAAAATAGTTAAGGAAATAGCTCTCTCAAAAATTATTCTATTCACACCTATTCCTAACCCTAACATACCACTGAAGTTAACTGAAGAATTAGCAGTTATTTTGGAGAAGGAAATGGCACCCCACTCCAGTACTCTTGCTTGGAAAATCCCAGGCATGGAGGAGCCTGGTGGGCTGCCGTCTCTGGGGTCACGCAGAGTCAGACACGACTGAAGTGACTTAGCAGCAGCAAGCAGTTTTAACTTAAAAACATCCTTAGTTTCCAACTTCGAAACTCCCGAAACTCCCACTAGTATGTAGAATATCTATCACCAAGTAAACTTTATCAAAACTTTCATTTTAGCATTTAGCTGTCTTGAAAGGACATTATTTATGCCGCTATGCGAAAAATGAGTAGATGGAAAGTGACACGGAAATGGATTTTCAATCACAAGGCTCTGACCAGGGAGAAAGAGAGGTAACAGTAGCTTGGGAGAGAAGTAAATGGATGCCAGAACTAATCTTGAGATGGGATGCCCAGGACTTGCTGATACATGTGATTCGAGGGTTGAGAGGGCAGGAACAGTCAGGAATGCTCCTAGTCTTCAGACTTGCACTCCCACAGTATTGATACTCAGATAAGAGCCATCTGGGAAGGGAGGGCGTGGAGGATAAGCAAATCAAGAGTGCCTCACTGGCAACACAAGAGTCTATTCTAAAATCTCTTATTGTTATTATTGTTGTTATAATATAATATTGTTGTTATAATTTGTCATGACAAATCTGTTGTTATTCTAAAATCTTTTGTTGTCCCTGGCAACAAAAGAAGAGTCTATTCCAAAATCTCTGCAACATTTTGACTGCTGGAAAAAAAAAAAAATTACCTGCACAAGTTGGCTGGGGGAAACTTTAAGACGTATAACCATTATTTTAAGATAAATGCTCTAAAGTCTGCCTTGTATCTTCTAGTTTCTCGGTGATTGGAGCCATTGATAACATGAGCTGTGCTGTCATAACAAGAAATCACGTGTATTCCGAAGACTGTGACTCCAAATTTAAGGGCATTTGCCAGAGAGATGCTGTCTGAACAACGAAAGCAAATCTCTGCATTTAAATAATTGGAAGAGAAATATATGGATGTTAACAGTTCCTATCTGTTTTTGGAATACAAACCTATTTTTTAATGCAAATAAAATTTTTTCACATATTCTCTACAGATACAACACTCCAAAATTAGAAAATGTAATAATTTATTTTTAAACTAGAAAACACAATTCCCTATTTTTTAATAATGTTATTGGAGATTATTATTAATTACTTTTAGATGTGATAATTGTATTGTGGTTATGTTGTATAGACAGATAGGGAAACATTCACATGATATTATGTCTAGAATTTGCTTAAATTATAAGTGATACAAGATTGTTGTTGTTCAGTCACCCAGTCGTGTCTGATTCTTCTTGACCCCGTGGACAGCAGCATGCCAGGCCTCCCTGTCCCTCACCATCTCCTGGAGTTTCCCCAAGTTCATGTCCATTGCATCAGTGATGCCATCCAGCCATCACATCCTCTGACATGCTCCTCTACTTTTGTCTTCAATCTCTGCTGGAATCAGGGTCTTTTTCAATGAGTCAGTTGTTCGCATCAGGTGACCAAAGTATTGGAGCTTCAGCTTCAGCATCAGTTCTTCCAGTGAGTATTCAGGGTTGATTTCCTTTAAGATTGACTGGTTACAAGATTGACAATGAGTTAATAGCTGTTAAAACTGAATAATGATCTGTTTCACCATAGATAGTATACATGCTGTTCTTTTGAAATATCCCACCCTCACATTCTCCCACAAAGTTCAAAAGTCTGTTCTGTATTTCTGTGTTTCTTTTTCTGTTTTGCATATAGGGTTAACGTTATCACCTTTCTAAATTCCATATATATGTGTTAGTATGCTGTAATGTTCTTTATCTTTCTGGCTTACTTCACTCTGTATAATGGGCTCCAGCTTCATCCATCTCATTAGGACTGGTTCAAATGAATTCTTTAAACAGAAAAAGAGACACAGAAATACAGAACAGACTTTTGAACTCTGTGGGAGAATGTGAGGGTGGGATATTTCAAAAGAACAGCATGTATACTATCTATGGTGAAACAGATCACCAGCCCAGGTGGGATGCATGAGACAAGTGCTCCGGCCTGGTGCACTGGGAAGACCCAGAGGAATTGGGTGGAGAGGGAGGTGGGAGGGGGGATCGGGATTGGGAATACATGTAAATCCATGGCTGATTCATATCAATGTATGACAAAACCCACTGGAAAAAAAATAAATAAATAAAAAATTAAAAAATAAATAAAACAAACAAACAAAAAAAAACTGACTAATGAGTACATGCGACTCACTATATTATTTTCTCTACTTTTAAATATGTTTGACAATTTCCTAACACAAAACAAAATGTGTTTTGGTTGGGAAAGAATGTTGATTTCTGACTTCAGTCTTCCACATTCTTATTTATCCTTGTTGCTTCAGTGTCTAAAAAATATGAAATTTAATCTTCTAATCCTGCTTTTTCTCTATTCCTTGGGTTCTAACTCTTCCTGTGCATTTGGTGAAGTAATAGACTGTGCATATATGTGGTTATACAACATTTTTTTTCTTCATGGTGGGCTTTGTCCTTTATTACTTTCAGTTTTTATCAAAAAGAAATCAAACTTTCAACTGGTAATAAAGTACTCAGCCATTGTAATTATGAATGTCTTCTTAAAGTAATATACAATCTTGTATTTAATCTGATTCTACAATTCATTTCCCTTTAATCAAATTTGCTTTTAAACATTGTTTTATTGAGAATTGTCTCACTCCCTTAGTTTTCTAACTGAAATTTTATACGAAGTACCTTATTCTCTCATTTATCCAAAAGGCACTCATATTTCAAAATAAATTCAACAGTTTGTGTCCCCTAAGTAGGTGAGGAGATACGACATAATATCATCAAAAAGTTATCTGTAGTTCATGCTGAGCCATCAGGAATTGATTCACCCTGATAGGTGTGACTTAAAGAAAAACAAGGAGTGAATTACTTTAAATAATGAAGCAGTTGAAATTAATTTGTAATCATGAACCAACAGCAAAAATAAAACATTATGAATGAAGCAAAATTTGAACTTAATCTGAGCCAAAATGTGATACATAAGTAATACTAAATTTCGTATTTTCAAGTTTTCTTGATGACAAATGATGAATAGATATAATATGCCTGTGCTTGCTTACATGCTGATATTTGCCAAGTATTTGCATTCACATATAGTACCAAAAACAACATTTACAGGTGGGACTCACAAGAATCTCCTTTTCATTTATCAGAAAGTTTCATCTGCAACTAATTTAGGAGTGAGCCTCCATTAAAGATATGGGAGAAAGACTGGTCTGTGTGTTTCTGTATGTTTATCCTGTAACCTAGATACTTTTTTTTTCTCCAGCTTCTCCATCCTACGTGTCTATGTTTTCTCCTAAACTCTCATTCCTTCTTGTACTGAGAGGTTACAGTTACCTAGGCAAACTAATGTAACAAAGAAGGGCTTGATATAATTTTCCCCACACCCTACAGAGTTTGAATTTTATGACACATCCAGGGTTGCATCTTAAGCCCATCCTATTTCCTTGTTCTTACTTGGAAAAGGGAAATATTTTTCAATAATCTATTCTCTATTCACTTGTAATGTTATTTTTCTAGTTTATATTCTATAATCTAGGCCTTGTGATTTTAATATAGAACTTTGATAATGTATCTGTGTTTATTACTTATAGAGTTAGGGTCCTTCCTAAATATTTTTCCATAATTTGTAAGATATTATTTAAGTACATGTTTGTTCATAGGTGATTCTCTTGTAACATTTCTTTAAACCAAAGTTACTATGGTTAGTGGCTTGTAATATTTACACATATTAAGCACATATATTTCTCTAACTTTTAAGCAGACCTACTAAGCAGTAGGTCTTGGCTGACCTATTAATATAAATCCCCTTAAATTTGTTTATCGTAACTACTAATGCAATAAATGTCATCTAATTGTATACTGTAACTTTGTTTGGTCCTATTTAACAGAAGTTTCCTGACGTGCTCATGATGAGCAATAATGTGCCTTGAATTAATAAGATTCTATATATAATCATTCATTCATTTCAACAATTTTTAGTTCCTTTAATTCTTGCAAAATTCTACTGTATGCCAGAAACTAACATTTGTAAATCAACTATACTTCAACTTTAAAAAAACTTGCAAAATTCTTTATTGATTTCCTAATTTATTCTGTTTTAGATATTGGTTTGCTGCAAATCCACTTGATATCAACAAATCCTCTGGAACTGTGGACTCCATCAGAATTCAAAAAAGCAAAGGGTCCATTCCCACTGATTTCAAACCTGAAAAGAAACAATAAAAATCAGTTTGGGACCACTTTCAGTTTTAATCAAAAATAAAATTAAGAATAGAGCAATTAGAAACATTTTATACAAAACACTGAGCTTCATACTCACCTATCACAATACTCTACCCCCCAAATATCTGTTTTTTTAAAGCAATGTAGGTATTTAATATGACTATTATTATTAGCATAATCTGTCAACTTATTTAGGGCAACAGGTAGAAAGAGATATAAATAGACAAAGAGAAATAATAGATATAAATAAGAGCTTATATCTATCTCCATTTATCTAACTATATATATTTCTTTCGAGAGAGAGAAAGTGTTTCTAAATCGAGTGAAATATGGAATTTTTTTAAAGCAGTTGCCTAGCATATTACCTGGTATATTTTTAGCCAATGTTCAGTTTTGAAAGTAAGAAACAAGATTTATATTCATTTGGCACTTTTGAAATATACTCATATGGAAACCAAGGAGACTAATTATAATAATTTTTATCAATTTGCATCAATGATTCAATGGACATGAACTTGGGCAAACTCCAGGAGATGGTGAGGGACAGGGAAGCCTGGCGTGCCGCCGTCCATGGGGTCGAGAAGAGTCAGACATGACTTGGCAACTGGACGACAACAACAAAAGCAATATTATTTATTTATATAACTATTTCTTGAGGGAATGTTGTTTCCTGACTTTGTATCCATGTCTTCCTGCCTTAATATTATTAATTGCTAGATAGAAAATGGGAACCAATTTAGAAATACAGGAAGACAAGAGAGATTATACTCATTGCATAAAAAGAAAAAGATTGATCATCAACAGAGCAAGTTGATAAAAATTATTTGCAATCAGTTGGCTGTTCATATCAGGTGGCCAAACTACTGGAGCTTCAGCTCCAGCATCAGTCTTTCCAATGAGTACTCATGGTTGATTTCCTTTAAGACTGACTGGTTTGATATCCTTGTTGTCCAAGGGACTCTCAAGAGTTTTCTCCAGCACCACAGTTCGAAAGCATCAATTCTGTGCTCTGCCTTCTTTATGGTCCAGTTCTCATGTCCATACATGTCTACTGGAAAGATCATAGCCTTTACTATACAGATCTTTGTCAGCAAAGTGATGTCTTCTCTTTTTAACATACTGTCTAGATTTGTCATAGTTTTCCTGCCAAGGTACTTGTCTTCTAATTTCATGGCTGCAGTCACCATCCACCGTGATTTTAGAGCCCAAGAAGAGGAAATCCGTCACTGCTCCCACCTTTTCCCCTTCTATTTGCCATGAAGTGATGGGACCAGATGTCATGATCTTAGTTTTTTTTTAATACTGAGTTTTAAGCCAGCTTTTTCACTCTCCTCCTTCACCCTCAAGAAGGTTCTCTAGTTCTTCTTTGCTTTCTGCCATTAAAGTGGTATCATCCACCTATCTGAGGTCATTGATATTCCTCCCAGAAATCTTGGAAAGTTAGACTTTTAACTTGGAAATATGGTTATTTCCATATGGTCTCTAACACTTTAAAGAAAAAAAAGAGATCTTACAAAAATTTTAAAAGTACAAGTAATAAACGTGCTTTGACTTTGAATTTGCAGAATAGTTGAATTTCAGTTAGCAATAGGAGGGTTTATTAGCAAGAACCTGACAATAAAAATAAAATGAAATAAGGAACAAAAATAAAAATGGAAAATTTCACTGCATGCCATATAACGAAATAGAAGGAAGGTGGGTTGTTCTAGGGTATGTTTCAATCTGAGAAGATACATGTCACAGGGTAGAAACTGAGAAAGACAATTACACATAGAAAACAGGGAGAGACTTATTTACAATAATGCAACTCAAACTGATTTAAAGTTTTTATACAACACCAGAACAGAATCTTTCCTAGTAAATTTGAAACTCACCCAGCATTGAATGTAGTGCCACTTGTCCATTTCCAAGACTCTCCTAGTTTTCTGCTTAATCCAATCCAGTACATAGAAGGTCCTGCATGCTTCTTCAAAAATTTCTTCCACACAAATCAGAGAATTCTCCATTACTCAATATTTTAGAGCATATAGCTGACATACTTCTCACTGGAACATCCCATCTTTATGATTTACATCCTAATTTGTGTGCCCTAATGCTTCCATAGCAACAAACAACACAGATGTTGATGTTCAGGTTAGCTTTATCAGAATAATTTTCACTTTGCTCTTACTTCTTAAATATATCTAAGTAGTAGAGTGACTTCTAACAAGTCATCAAAGCTCTTTGAGCTACTGTGTCTTGAATTACCATTAAGGGTAACTTCTATCTCTCAAATGAGAAACTGATGAAAAAAATCATATTTGACTTCCTTTCCTACAAGTTCTACTGCATAAAACACCAGGATGTTTCTCACAGAGTAAAGGACAAAGACTCTAAACTGACAGGATGTTATGTCTGGTTGACAAATTCAGGAGCTGAGCATTTTTATAGGAACAGGCATATCATGTTTCTTAAGGGTGACAGAGAACTAACACTTACATCTTATTCTGTGCACAGGTCTTCTCTCCCAAACTATAGAGGGGTGAGGGTGTTTAAAGGAAAGTATATGTACTGTTAAAATAGGAAAACTCAGAAACTACTTTGAATAGATACCAGTGGATACTGTTGCTGAAGCTGAAGCTCCAATACTTTGGCCACTTGATGAAAAGAGCTAGCTCATTGGAAAAGACTCTGATGCTGGGAAAGTTTGAAGGCAAAAGAAAAGTGGGCAGCAGAGGATGAGGTTTTGAGATAGCGTCATCCACTCAACGGACATGAATTCGAGCGAACTCTGGGAGATAGCGGAGGACAGAGAAGCCTGGTGTGCTATAGTCCATGGAGTTGCAAAAGTCAGACACAACTTAGTGACTGAACAACAACAGATACCAGAATAATAATGTCATTGCTGTATGATTTCACTTATATGTGGAATCTAAAAAATAAATGATCAAACACAAGAAGACAGAAACAGAGTCTCAGATACAGAGAACAAATAGGTGGTTGCCAGTGGAGAGATGGGTGGGGAGAGGAAAGAAATAGTTGAAAGAGCTTTGAACTTCCAGTTGCAAAATAATGAGTCATAGGTATGAAATGTACAAAGTGGGGAATATAACTATAACTACTTGATATTATCTGGTGATATATATTGTATGGTGACATATCATAACTAGAATTATCCTGGTGGTCATTTTGAAAAATATTGAAATATCAAATCACTATTTTGTGTAACAGGAACTAACATATGTTACAGGTCAATTAAAGTTCAAAGACAAATAAAAAAACTCATAGAAAAAGAGATGGGATTTGTGGTTACTAGAGGTGGGGTGGGAGGAGGGGGGACTGGGTGAAGGTGGTCAAAAGGTAAAAACTTCCAGATACAAGTAAATGCTAGGAATGTCACGTACAACATGATACATGTAATTAACTTATTATATTTCATGTATAGAATTTGTTAAGAGAGAGATGCTCAGAGTTCTCATCACAAGAAAAAAAAATTACTTTCTATTTCTTCAATTTTGTATCTACAGGAGATGATGGATGTTCACTAAATTTATTGTGATAATCATTTCATGATGGATGTATGTAAGTCAAATCATTATGCTCTATGCCTTAAACTTATACAATTATATCTCAATAAAACTAGAAGAGACAATGTAATTTCCATTGCACATTGTCTCCTATAATCAGAAATCTAATTTCTGGGAGAATATGATTTCTTCTAATAAAATATATTGAGTGCTATTATTCCACAGTCTCTCCTACTGATTCCTTGCTGCTGCTACTGCTGCTAAGTCATGTCAGTCGTGTCTGACTCTGTGCGACCCCATAGACGGCAGCCCAACAGGCTCCTCTGTCCCTGGGATTCTCCAGGCAAGAACACTGGAGTGGGTTGCCATTGCCTTCTCCAATGCATGAAAGTGAAAAGTGAAAGTGAAGTCGCTCAGTCATGTCCGACTCCTAGCAACCCCATGGACTGCAGCCTACCAGGCTCCTCTGTCCATGGGATTCTCCAGGCAAGAGTACTGGAGTGGGGTGCCATTGCCTACTCCAGATTCCTTGCTACTGAACCACAAACCTATAGCTTTTCTTCATAAATAAACAAACGTCTCCACCAAACATTTGCCTTTCAACATAGAGATCAAACATATAGATACCAAGGTGGGAAGAGGAGAGGAGGGATGAATTGGAAAATCAGGATTGACATATACACATTTTTGGTAATATGTATATAATAGATAGATAGCTTATGTGAACCTCAGAATCAGTGCTCTGTGGTGACCTAAAAGGGAAGAAATTTTTTAAAAAGAGGGGATATATGTATACATATAGCTGATTCAATTTGCTGTACTGCAGAAACTAACACAACATTATAAAGCAATTATACTCCAATAAAAGCTCATTAAAAATAAATAATTTATATTTCCATCTCATGTGAATTGCTTTCTTTCACTTTGATGTTCCAAACCCTTACCCCTTTCTTCTTCTCTCATATAAGCCCCAATTGCCTAACTTGTCCTTGGGAGTCATTTTCTTATAAAGCCCTCATGTGTATATAATTAATTTGGTTTTCTCCTGTTAATCTGTCTCATGTCAGTTTAATTCTTAGATCAGCCAGAAGAACATAGAAGGGTAGAGGAATTTTTTGACATAATCATGGAGTATTAGCTTTTATCATTTTTATCCTCTCTTTGTACAAAATTAAGCTTTGAAATAATTGAAAACTTTTTCCTTTTCTTACCATCTCCTCTGGTGTATCAATCTGAGCAAGTTCTGATCCCTGTGAACTGCAAAATCTTTTACTGGCTGTCCAATTTCTGGTATCATTAGAAAAATAGAAGCACTTCCTTCTTACTCCAATCCACTCCTCTGAACATTCCATAGCTTTGGTACTTTTTGAAAAACTGAAATATAATACTGAAAAAAAAATGAATAAAAGCAGTTACAAAGTGTTTATACTCATTCTGGTGTATCAATTTTGTTTTTTACTGCCATGGTTTGAAACCTGAAAGCTAACTTCACTCATGGAGTGATAGATGAATTCAATTCCTCTGTTGTCCATAAGGAAGACCATTCAGTGGTTGAGAAGTCTAGACTTTATTCTATTTTCCTGGCTTCTATTTTGAGAAGCAGAACTGCAAACCTCTCATGGTCTATACTGACATCCTACCAAAAATTATGCAGCAGATGTAGCAACCAAGGAAGAGACATAAATATAAACAGTGTCAAGGACCAATGTAAGAAAAATGGAAAGGTTAACAGCAGGGGAGGACATATGAGCTAAGGAAGTGAAATTCACCATGAAGGACAATGAATCATGGAAATCTGAATGAATCAAATATTGGTTCTACATCACCAATATTTAGTGCCTGGAAAATAATAAGGAAGAAGCTGGAATAATGATGATTTTATTTCTCTATCCTATGTTTTGAGAATTTACTGTTTCCAGATTTTAGTGAGGTGCTGAGTAATTAGGTTAGATAAAGTCCTGGCCCTCCAAATGCTTAAAGCTAATTAATGGGTACAGTGTCAAGTAAATGTTTAAATGTAGAGCCAACTCCAAACTCCTGACTTTTTCTCTTCTGTAATACTCACAATTGGATCCAGACTACCACAAACAGGTAATAAAATACGTCATTTCAATTTTACCTTTTTAGTGAATAAATGAACGTAAATATGTCTTAGAGAAACTCTTCCCTCTAAATATTTAATTTTCAGATGTTTAAATAGAATTAGTATTGCACTCTCAGAACTTTATAATGACAGAAGAGGTTATAAGCAGGAATAATATCAGTACTTTTGTGAATGACAAAAAGAAAGAAAATGAGACTCATGAATATTATGTGTTAATTTAATTTCAGAGCTAAATTCAGCCAAACTTGCAGATGGAAAATCAAGTTCTGGAGGCCACAAGTCAGAAATTAAAATCTACCTTTGGATATTTTTCACAAAATAGACCCATAATATCCAGAAAAAAATTTAAACATCTTCATCTTTGCAAATTTACTCCAACAGAGAAAATCTTGAAGTAAATCCCTAGATCCATATTTTCCTTTTTCTTTTAACATAATAGAAATAAGCAAGCATTTCATAGAGCAACTATTAGTAACATAACTCATTCTTGATCCAAAAGAAATTAAAGAAAGACTGCAATTATGGAGACAATATTGTATGGTAGTTAAAATATCAGAAGCTAGAGAACTGGAATTTAGCCAACAGAAAAGAATCTCAATTCTGGTTGGCCCTGGAACTTATAATTTGTAAAAAGCGACTAATTCACTCTGGTTGCTATTTCTTTGGGTGTGAATGAATTTCATAACTATTTCACAGTCTTGTGTGAATTCAATATAAAAAATATAATAATAAATATAGTATATTTAACATTAGCTCTTTTGTTCACAGAAATACCCTCAATTAAACAGTTATTGCTGTTGCTGTCTGAGGGTTATCTGAGAATTTATGATTATTTTATTCAAAGATCAAAAAATCTTACGAAGTCAAGATGACTAAGTTCTGAGAGTATTTTTAAGAGAGGCAAGGAAGGTGGTACATGTGTGCTCAGTCACCTCAGTCACGTCTGACTCTTTGTGACCCCAAAGAACTATAATAGTCAGCTTTCTCTGTTCATGGGATTTTCCCAGCAAGAATACTGGAGTGGGCTGCCATATCCTCCTCCAAGGGATCTTCCCAACCCAGGGATCAAACCTGCATCTCCTGCACTGTAGGCAGATTGTTTATAGCTGGACTACCGGAAAGCCCCAGGGAAGGTGGCAAAAGCTGCCAAGCTAGTAGGAACCTGAGGTCAAGTCTCTACAGTCCTTTTATTACTGCAGAGTTGAGAGATTTGGGACTAAGCTTGAGGTATAAATGCATAGCCTGCTGCATAAAGAACCAAAGGAAATTCACAGGTCACCTACCTGTTACAAGGACCACTATAAGAAAGACCACTATAAGAAAAATCTTCCAGTATTTTTTCAACTTGCAAACTGTAAAATTAAAAAAAAAAAATTATAAAATTTCCAGAGAAAATTCTGACTGGGAACTGATTATTCATTTATTCCTCTGCCATAATGATCAGTCAAGAAACTTTCACTAAACACATCTACATCCTAAAGTAATAAAAGATATACCGGCCTTACAAAGTACTAATACAAAGAAGATAAGTGCCAGTGATTGTTATAACTGCTCAGATTGGCAGTGGGGGGTGAGGAGATTACTTAGATTTGATGGAAGGAAGAAAGAAAAACAAGGTTATCCCTAAGGTGGAAATAGTGTGAGTGGGAGATCAGAATCAAGAAAGCATCAGAATCAACAAAAGGGCCATAATCAGACAAATGGCTACGAAAGAAATATGAATCAACCAAAACAAAGATAGGGAAGAAAAGAAAGTCATAAGTATGTATGACAGAAGAATTAAAATGTAAGATAATTTTTTTTAATTTGGTAAGCAATAAAGGGCAGAAGTTTAATGTCTTTGAGCAAAAGCATGTTAAGCTAAAAGCAGTCATTTGTACTGAGCAGAATGAATTAGAAAGGAGAGGGAATTTAGCACTCGTGGAAATGTTAGGACATTAGGAACAAACAGTAATAATTCTATTAATGACTAAGATCCCCATGCCTGACACATTATTCAGTTCAGTCGTTCAGTCGTGTCTGACTCTTTGTGACCCCACGGGCTGCAGCACGCCAGGCTTCCCTGTCCATCCACCACCAACCCCCAGAGCTTGCTCAAACTCATGTCCATTGAGTCAGTGACTCCATCCAACCATTTGATCCTCTGTCATATCATTAGCAGATGTAAAAACAATCTGGGAAGATTGTGTACACACATGCACACACACATTTAATATCAGAAAAAAAATTTTGAAGAAAAAAATTAAAAAGATGTCACACATTCTGTCTCTTTTCAGAGTTGTACCACAGACCTAGTGATTGAAAATGAAGCTTTTAGGTTTTGTAGGGGAAGCAAAACTTTAACTATACCCATCTTGGGTTTTCAGCTGGCTTTTTTTTTTTTTTTTAACAAAAAGACAGATTAATAAGAGAAAAACAGTTTATTAATGACTGTGATGCACACCACTTGGGAAAAACTTACATGAACAGTAATTTAAAGCAATAGCTTAGAACCCCAGCTAACAGAGCATCTTCCACAAAGGACAATACATTTCTAGAAAAATGAGAGGACAGAAAAAGCAGTTTTTGATTTTCAAGAGCGGCCAACTGTGAGAAGGCAAATATGTGGGGAGAAATTAATAGAATAAATGAGAGAATTTGTATCCTGTCTTTGGGCAGAAACAAGGGCAGGTACAATGAATTTTCCTTGCTGTTTACTGGTTTCTACATGCCTCCAACTCAAAGTCATTTTTATATCAAAAGGCAAATTTTGAGATGAAATATTTTGTTTCCTTCAGTTTCATGATCACAATAAAAGGGAAAAGGATTTTAATGGAAGAGATGTACCTGCAATGATTTCAGACAGTATGATTACATAAAAAGAAACACCAACAGAATCAACATTTATTTCCTTTAATTTTCTTGTATCACTGACAAAAGCTAGAGCTCTGCTAGGTTGAAAGGTACCAAGGAGTGAGCACCTTTTCTTGTTCTTAATCCTAAATCTATAACATTTCATTATTGAACGTCATAAAAATGCTGCATAAATTGAACATATAAAAGAGAGATGGTTTAAGATGGCGGAGTAGGAACACCTTGAGGTCACCACCACTCACAGGCAGATCAAAATCACAGCTACCTGCTGAACAACCATAAATGAAAAAGACTGAAACCTACCAGAAAATATCTTCTATAACTAAGGATATAAAGAAAGAACCATAGAGAGATGGGTAAGAGGGATGAACTCACAGTTTAGTCAAGTTCCGTTTGCCCCGTGCGGGTAATTCACAAACTGGAGAGTAATTATATTGCAGAGGTTCTCCCACAGAAGTGAGAGTCCCTCAGGCTCCTCAGGGCCCTCAGCCCAGGGATCCTGCACCTGAAAGATGGGCACACAGAATATTTGGCTCTGAAGCTCAGCGGGGTTTAATTTTAGGAGTCTCACAGGACTGGGGAAATAGAGCCGTCACTCTTAAAGGGCACACACAGAATCTCGCACACTTCGGGACCCAGAGCAAAAGCAGAAATTTGATAGGAGCCTGAGCCAGACCCACCTTCTGTCTTGGAGCATCTTCTGTACAGTCTGAGAGGGCCTGAATCTCTCCTTGGAGACATGGACACTGGTGGAAGCCACTGACTTCCACACTGGGAGCTTCTTTTAGCAGGTAAACGCTGGTGTAGGATGAAGTCATCCTGGAATCTTCCCTCTAGTTCTTTGGCACCAAGACCTGGCCCTGCTCCACAGAAAGTAGATGCCAGTAATGGCAGGCTTCAGGTCATGCCCCTTGCTGGGTGGGGCCACCTAGCCCCACCCATAAGAAGACAGGCGGTAGGCTGCATAAAGTTCTTCTGAGCCCACAGTAGCCTGTGGCCATGGTTGGCTTTGCCCACAGGAGGGCCCCAGGACCCAGTTTCACCTACCAGTGATCTTGCTCTCCAAGGAGCCTACTCTGGGTTCTGAGTTAGCCTTACCCACTAGGGGGCAAACTCCAGAGGTGAGAAAACCAGTCAGACAGCCTGTAAAACCAGCCTGTCCATAGCAGGCCAGACCATGCCCTGGGATCAGCTGAACCTCAGCCCTGACCACTAGCAGGCCAACACAAGCTTTAGGACACCCCAGGCCAGACCATGTACCCAACCGTGACAGGAACCAGCACCGGCTCCCCAGCAGCCTGACACCAGATCTGGGATCCCTGGGCCCTGCAACCAGACTCCAGGGCTGCTCCACCTGCAGGTAGTTCTGCACTAACCCCAGGACTTGACTTTATCCAATAGAGGGCAGGCAACAACCTCAGGGTCTTCTGGATCTTGACACAAAAAAAGACACAAAGACTTCCCTGGTGGCCCAGTGGTTAAGAATGGCCTTGCAATGCAGGGGACATGGATTTGATTCCTGGTCAGGGAGCTAAGACCTCACATGCCACAGAGCAACTAAGTTCACACTCCACAACTAGACAATTTGTGTACTACAAAGATTGTACAAAAGATAACAAGATTCTGCATGTTGCAACTAAGACCTGATGCAGACAAATAAATTAATTAATTTGAAAAAAGAAGATGCAGATTCACAGAAAGGGAATACACTATTGGTTACCAGTGGTGAAAGGGAATTTCTAATGATGTGAAGGTAGATATAAGCTTCTGATTGTCAATTTTTTGCATTTATTACTGTAATCTATTTGTACCTTTCTATCTGTCATGTATACACCCATCTATCCATCCATCTGTCCATTCACATGCACACCCCAAAACACAGGTGTGTGTATATGTGTGTAGTTACCCTTTACCAAGAATTCAATATTTTATCCGACAATAAATTAAATGTTCTTCATAGATTCTGTCCTATTTATTCCTTATAACAATAGCTATAACACAGGATTAATTATCTTCATTTTATAAATGCAGAAACAAATGCTCAGAGAGATAATATTTAAGGTCCTCTAAGGTATAAAAAGCACTTATGTACACTCAATATTTTTTGTCCTTTTGCTCTTGAGCTGTTTTCCTGTCCCACTTCTTTTGTATTCTCGTTTGAATTTATTTTCTTCTAGTTCATAGCTTAGAGAACATTCCATGAGGGACTGCTGGAAACTCTTTTGGAGATCTAAGTTTACTCTATGCATATGTGTAAGCACTTTAAACACTTTTAAATTAATCATGAGTGACATTATATCCATTCACTAAAGAAAGACACTTCTAGTTAAAATTTGTCTAAATTGAGATAGATAGACTTGAAAGGCAGAAGTATTGTCATCACTGAAGATCTTCTAGTACAAACTGCTAGGAATGTTGTGGTTGGGAATATCACATTAGACAAGTTTTGTTAAGTGACTGCTGAAGTCTCTCTAACTTTTAAGATGATCAGATTTATTTATTAAGAGAGTTATAGAGTAGCCAGCACTGGAATTTATATCAGTGGTTTCAACTGTTATCTGCAATTCATATCAAACTTTTACTTTTTCCTTTCACTGTCTTTATCTTGGAAGTTTTATAGGTTGCCTATTCCAGTCCTTTGGCACACAATTTACTCATTTTTGTCTAACATAAACCATGAATTGTCGTGCATGGTGGGGTTTTGTTTTGTTCTGTTTTTTGTGCCTTGTTGTTGTCAATTGTTTGTTCATATTTCAGGCACTAAAATATAGCTTTGTTAGGTTCAGTCAATCCTTATACTTCTTTAAAAGCTCTTTTTGATCTCATTATGCATCCTTAAGCCACCTTCAGGCTTTCTCTACTTCTAGTTCTTTTATTTTAATTGAAATATAATTGGAGTACAATGTTATGTTAATTTCTGCTGTACAATATTATGAATCATCCAAATATATACATATATTCCCCTCCCTCTTGAGACTCCCTCCTACACTCCTCTCTACTTCTATTTTCCATAATATTAAGGTGGTGTTGGGAAAACAAAAGAAGATGCTAGATGCCTAATGATTCTTAAAGTCAACCAGAGTTAAGATTAGTCATTTAAAAGCATCTTCATTTACTTTAGTGAGACATTAGCTATTTCTACCCATTCTCAGGCTGTGCCACTTGAATCAGGGGAAAAATATCTTGATTACAGGATGGGGCAAAACTGTAGTAAACAACCTCTTTCATTTCTGTAAAAGCACATGTCAAAAATCTTTTGTATTGGAATATAATACACATGCCACAAAATTCAACTCTGAGTATCTTTATATACACACAAGCTTATGTATGCCCTCTCTTGTAGATATAAAACTCTACATGTTCTCCCAAACCTTCTGTTATTTTGCAACAGTACTTTCACCCCTACCATACCACCTCACTTCCTTTAGCAGTTTTCCTCCTTAAGTAAGGAAGTTAGCATTTTGAGGCTCTCTTGTATTTTATTTTTATTTCTCTTCCTTTTAGTCTCATCCACTCTATGCAACTTACCTGTCATGTGTATCCAGCTGTCATGCCTGCCGATGTGTAGCTCCAGAATAATACTTGCAAAGGTGGTAGTTAATCCAGATCAATAGGAGAAAACCGAGATCTTTGTATACATCACTTATAAAAAACACTGAGCTTGACTAACAAGATAGAATTGAAACAACTGATGATCAAAATAGGCTCTTGCAATCCAAATAAACTGTCACTACTGATTTAAATCAGATATGAATGTAGACAAACTTGTTAGTTCAGAAATCAGAAAATTGACTCATCCACAAGCAAGGAACATCATGAAATTAGTGAAAAAATTTTGTTCTCTTAACAAGAAAAACATCTTGAGTGGAACACATAGAAAGTAGTATTTGTCTTGTATAGCACTTCATGCTATTTTTGGAATGGTCTCTCATTTCTCATTTTTATAGAAAACCTATACGCCAGTCATTAATAATAATTATACACACACCTTAAGTCTGTATAGATTCAAACACATTTATTATTTGTGTGACTTTGAGAAAGTTACCTAAATGCTCTTGCTCAATTGTCTGTTTTGTAAAATTGAGAGAAAAATTGTACTAATCTTGTAGAAATGATACAACGATCAGATGAGACACTATAGGGACAATGCTCATAATGTTCATGTCAAACATATTTCTCTCTATCTATCTATACACACATATTCTGGTATATTTTGTGTTACTTTGGAATCTGCTTATGAATCACAGCATTTATGTGAGCTAAAATAAAACTATTCTTTGCAAATAATTTTATGTATGAAGCTATATTATGTTTAAAGAATGTTACATCTTTATGTCCTTCATTATATCACTGATTCATTTTCATTGTTAGTCAGCATTACTCTCCAGGTTTTAATATATTGAAATACATGCAATCATGACAACCAAAAATCTGTGCATACCTTTTGTTTGCTGTGTAGAGCCAGTACTCTGTTCATTTCTGTGGAATTGACAAGCTTATATACAAGGACCAGTGACCATCCCCTAAGTTTTGCTCAATCATGCTAGAGGCTTGGGTACCTTTGGTGTGGTTGGTCCATGTCTGGTGAATTTTTGGAAGGAGCCACTTATGGAATTGGATTGACCTGATTCTAATTTTGGGTTTACAATTGCTTTTTTTTTTTTTTTTTTTGACCCCTGGAAAGTTAGATGAACTCCCTTCATGGGTATTCTTTCACTGCTTCTGTAGAAACACATGCCTTTCCTAAACACATGGCTTCACCATTCTGTTTGAAAGGTTATTAAGTAAAATGACATTAAAAAGTACACTGGCTGCAGAGTGGGCATATGAGCCTGGGGTGACCTTTAGGGACTCTTCTCCCCTTATGTGTTCCCTCACAGTCTAACTTACATGTCTCTTAAATACCCAACCTTTTAGGCAACAGGGACAGGTTTCCTGGAAGACAATTTTTCCATGAACGGGGGCGGAGGGTGGGGATTGGTTTCAAGATGATTCAAGTACATCCCATGTATTGCGTACTTTTATTTCTATTGTTACTACATCAGCTCCACTTCACATCACCGGGCATTAGATCCTGGAGGTTGGGGACTTGTATTAAATCACCCCACATTTTGCCTTGCAATCACCATTGTTGTTTTTCTTAAAAGTGACAGAGACAACAAAATACTCACATGTATCCATATTACTAGGGCCTGGTAAGTTGTCAGAATGCTGTCATTACCTGGTCACACTTTAAAAATACAGGTTATTTGACCCACTTCAGCTTCTGGGGTGACATCAAACTAGTGACTCTACTTTTCCACCTGGGGAGTATGTTCATGGGATATCCAGAAACAAAGATGGTGAGACTGTTTTCTACATTACAGATTCTCAGTGAGCATTGATTTCACACCTATATCCAAACTTCTTTAGAGCTATGTTATTTTTCTTCAATAATTCACACACATAGCTTTATTTAACCTCTATCTGCTACAGAATTTAAATATACTTAGCCTATTTTGGAGTCTTCTGGTTGACCTTGAGGGCTTCTGCTCTGTATTTTATTATTGGTTAGTGAATAATCCCATGCCATACTATCTGGGTTGGCTTATGTTGGAATGGCAACTTCCAACCTTTCACAATAAAAAATGCACCAACAGAAAGCCTGTTATTTACTTATAGGGTATCTAAAAGACTGGTCATTTGTTTTGCCTTAAAAAAAGAATTTTCAAAATATTTGTTAATGTAATAACTGGTGTTTAAAATAAATTTTCTTAATAAGAAATAAAAGGATGAAGTTATATTACTGTTTGTGGTTTTTCTGGTGGTTCCAAAAACAACTATCAAAAATATGTTTATATTATTTTTTATAGACACTATCTTTTAAGTTTCTTATTGATAACTGAGGATTATCAACAAAAATCCTGAGAAAAATAGCAGCCCTACTTCTTCTTACCTGATTCATATCTACACCCACACACACACACACACACACACACACACATATACTTTTGTATCTGTGTGTATTCAGTGGTCACCTGTAAAATTTAAACAGCACATTTAAGGTCTATTTTTTGTTCTCTGTGAGAAGTATATATTGAGTTTCTTGAGTATATCTTGAGTGTAATCAAAGAAAATAATAGAAATCACACACTCATCACTCCTATGATCTTTTTACATATTTTTCAATGATGTGGTTCTGAAGCTATTTTTGTCCAGATAGGAGGATAGAGCATAGAAAATTCTGTTAGCTTGAATTATAAATGTGTATGTTTATTTATTTATTATTTTTTTAAAAACAATAGTAATTTATTGTGTGGTATATAACACATGTAGAAATAAAATGTACGATAGATGTATCAGAGAACAAGAATAAATGGATACAATCACACTGGCACAAAGACTGGCACGTGTGTGGACATGTACCTTGCCTCCTTAAGCATGTCAGTCCATTTAAAAATAGGATATGTGAACCTCAGTTTGTTCTCTGGCCTGAGGCTCAGTAAATGTCAGAGGAAGATATATATACTCAGATGTCATATATATACATATATATATGGGGTTCACACATGGGGTTCCCTGATGGCTCAGACAATAAAGAATCTGCCTGCAGTGCAGGAGACCTGGGTTCAATCCTTGGGTTAAGAAGGTCCCCTGAAGAAAGGAATGGCTACCCGCGCCAGTATTCTTGCCTGGAAAATCCCATGGACAAAGGAGCCTGGCGGGCTATAGTCCACGGGGTGCAAAGAGTCAGACACAATGAGAGATTAACACACACACATAATTTATACACATATGTTCACATAGTGGTGTTTATATTTTTATACAAATATTAACATATATTATTCTGCACCTTCTTTTTAAACAATAAATCTTAAAAGATTTTCATATAACTCCTTTTTAAGAATTATGTAAATACAAGGTATTCTGTATGGGTAAAACAAATCTAGCTTGCTCCTTTAGATCTTATGGTTGTTTCTCAGTCTTCTAAGTACAAATCCGTTTACATTTATCTTTACACACAGCTTTCTTTTCTTGGGACAGTTCTTACTGATTTCAAAGGTGATAGTGACCAACAACCAGAAACATTTAGTCAGTGATCTACAATTTACAAAGCTCTTTTATCTGTATTATTATACTTACATTACAAAATTATATTTATGCAACAGGTATTAGAAATGCTGATAACAAAATTAAAATTCAGAAAAATCAAGCGACTGGCCTAAGATCATTCAATAAACTAAATATAGATATGTTGAGCCTGGAACCCATGTCTTCTGGTACTTTTTTCCATTTTCTCTCTGTTTGCCTTCTTGTATAATTCACCTTTTTTCTGCACTATTTTAACAAGAAAGAAACAAAGATATTTCTAAGAAAACCTGACAGAAAGAAGATTTCTGAGGAAAACATGACAGAAAAAAAAGATGATACCTGGGGGAAACCTGACAGAAAAGATATCTCTGAGGAAACCATGAGAGAAAAAAGGAGATTTCTAAAGGAAACCTGAAAGAAGAAGGCTATATCAGAGGAAAACCAGACAGAAAAAAAGGTAGTTTTTGAAGGGAATTCTGACAAAAGAAGATGATTTCTAAAAGAATTCTGAAAGAAAGGCCATATGAGAAGAAAACCTAAGAGAAAGAGGGCAATTATGAAAAAATTCTGTCAGAAATAAAGAGACTTACTAAGGGAAACATGGGCTTCCCTGATGGCTCATATGATAAAGAAAATGCCCGCAATGTGGGTGACCGTTTCAATCCCTGGATCCAGAAGATCCCCTGGAGAAAGGAACGGCCACCCACTCCAGTATTCTTGCCTGAAGAATTCCATGGACAGAGGAGCCTGGCAGGCAACAGTCAATGAGGTCTCAGAGTTGGACACGACTGAGTGACTAACATTTTCATTTCAAGGGAAACATAAAACAAATAAGAAAATTTCTAAAAGAAATTTGAAAAAATGAGGGAGATTACTGAGGGATGCCAGAAGAAAGAAGGAGACATCTGAGGAAGGCCCGACAAAAAGAAGACAATTTTTAAAGGGAAACTTGACAGAAAGAAAGAGATTACTGAGGGAATACTGACAAAGGAAATTTCAGAGAATATTCTGAAGGGAGGAGGCTCTGATGTAAAATTTGACAGAAAGGAGGAAGTGCTGAGATAAAACCTGACAGAACGATAAAGAGATTTCTGTGGACACCTGATAGAAAGAAGGAGATGTCTAAGGAAATTTTCATGTATGAAGTAGACTAGTGAAGTAATTCTAACAGAAAGAAGGTTTCTGAAGGATTTCTGATAGAAAGATTTCAGGATGTGGCTAATGTTAAGAAGGATGTATCTGAGGGAAACATGACCAAAGAAAGATATTTCTCAGGAATATCTGACAGAAAGAAGATGATTCCTGAAAGAATTTTGACAGAATGAGTGAGGTTACTCAGGCAATTCTCACAGCCAACTGCAGTTCCTTCTTGGGTTTATTCTCCAAACTCTTCTTTCTAGCACCTAGTCTCCCTTTGCACCAAAGATCTGCGTCCCAAGCTGAGGTGCACTGTCTGGGGTATGGAACTTGCACTGAGGTCCTACTCCTCCTGCCCTCCACAGACCTGCTGCTGTATTCCACTCAGGTCCCCTGACGATTCCTCCCTTCCCCAGCTAGTACCCCTAGCTATGAGTGGGCTTCTCTGAGTGAAGGAAACTCTCCTCTTTTTCAACTATTCCCTGGGGTCCTGACCCTTCCTGTTTCCTCTTCTTTTTCTTCCTTTCTTTTGTCCAACCCAGTTGTGTGAGGAATTTTTCTTGTCTTTTTAGGTGTTCAAAGTCCTCTAATAGTGTTCAACAGTTGTTCTTTGAAAATTGCTCCATTTATAAATGTACTGCTTTAAATATATACATATATATATATATATATATATATGTATATATATTTGGCAACACGTGGGGTCTAGTTACCTGAACCTGGACCACCTGCACTGGGAGTGCAAAGTCTTAGTCACTGGACTACCAGGGTAGTCCCTGTAGTTCTATTCTTGATGTGTTTGTGGGGAGAGGCAAACTCCACATTCTACCAATCCACCACCCTGACTCCTGTCTTCTCAGATAAGTATTTAAATGAAGATAAAAATGATTTAATATTTCATCAGTGAACTTTAAAAAAAGTATGTCTGACATAAAAGAAAATGCAGCTACATCAATTTATAAAGTACAAAAAGATAAATTTTTCTTTAATCACTTTATTTCCTGTATGGGAAAAACTTTTTATCTAAGGACAAAACCCTTTTCTGCTGCATGTGTACTTTCTTGCATCACTACAATTGTCACTACTTATGCCCTTCTGAAACATGCAGGCACACTCTCCACTTCCGTCAATACTGAACCTAGAACAAAACAAAAAGATTCACTCTTTATTGACTGAACTTCATGAGAAACAATAAAGCACAACCAAAAATATGCAGTGCAAACTCTGGTGACTATGTTTCAACATGTGGGATGTGGAAGGAATAGAGGAAGTGAAATAAGCCGCATTTCTTTTCTTATCCAATTTTTATCTCCAAACTTTACCTGTGATGGTGAGAAGAAAGGGTTATGAGGGTAGTAAACACTATAACAAAGGTCTGTCTAGTCAAGGCTCTGGTTTTTCCAGTGGTCATGTATGGATGTGAGGGTTGGACTATAAAGAAAGCTGAGTGCAGAAAAATTGATGCTTTTGAACTGTGGTGTTGGAGAAAACTCTTGAGAGTCCCTTGGACTGCAAGAAGATCCAACCAGTCCATCCTAAAGGAGATCAGTCCTGGGTGTTCATTGGAAGGACTGATATTGAAGCTGAAACTCCAATACTTTGGCCACCTGATGCAAAGAGCTGACTCATTTGAAAAGACCCTGATGCCGGGAAAGATTGAGGGGAGGAGGAGAAGGGGACGACAGAGGATGAGATGGTTAGATGGCATCACCGACTCAATGGACATGGGTTTGGGTGGACTCCAAGAGTTGGTGATGGACAGGGAGGCCTGGTGTGCTGTGCTTCACGGGGTCGCAAAGATTTGGACACGACTGAGCGACTGAACTGAACTGAAATGCTATAAATCACTTTATAAAGGATGGAATTCTTCCTTTTATACTTCAAAATCATGCATGTTCAGTCACTAAGTCATGGTCTTTTTGTGACTCCATGGACTGTAGGCCTGCCAGGCTACTCTGTCCATGGGATTTTCCAGGCAGGAATACGGGGGTGGGTTGTCATTTCCTCCTCCAGGGGATCTTCCCTATCCAGGGATTGATCCCATGTTACTGTGTTTCCTGCACTGGCAAGTGGATTCTTTACCACTGAACTACCTGAGAAGCAATATACTTCAGAATAAAAATGATCAAATAAATTTCTTTTGCCATTTAAAGATTATATAAAGGGAGACAATATAACTGACATTAAATTGACCACACTTCACTTGTTAAAAAAAAAATCGGATGATCTTAAGGCTGAAACTGATGTTCGGTCATCTACTCCTGCAACTATTGTCATGGTGAAGTAGGTATTTCTTGCTGGATAGGTTATGACATACATAAATAATTATAAATAAAATATCTTGAAAGGGTTTATTAAATTCCTATTTTGGGTCATATATAAAGAGAAGAAGTTGCGAGTTCAAAATAAGGACAAGAAAAATAGAATGGAGAGTTATGATGATTCCTGGTATATAATTTCTATTAATTAAAATGCTTTCAGCAATTGGGGAATTACTTTGTGCCACTGATGTCACTTCCTAACTTCTAGTGTAACTTGAAATTTTTATCTGCCTGTTTCCAAAATGTATGTGATTTCTGTTCCTATGCATTCTTTGGTGTTGAGAGCTCAATAATTGTCATCGGTGAATTAGGTACCCCCCCTCTTCAAATTTATATATTGAGGACCTCACCACTCATAGCTTAGAATGCAATTATCTTAGGAGATGAAGTGTTTTAAAATGTTGGTTAAGTTAAAAAGAGGTCTTTACAGGGGACCCTACTCCAGTATGGCAGATCTCCTCATAAGAAGAAGAAATCTGGGCACAGATAGGCAAGTGCACAGAGGGAAGACCATGTGAAGACACAGAGGAGAAGATGGCCGAGGAGAGAGGCCTCAGAAGAAATCAACCCTGCCAAACCTTTATCTGAGACTTCTAGGCTCCACAACTATAATTTAAGCCACCGAGTCTGTGGTATTTATTACTGTAGCCTTAGCAAACTATTGCACCAATTTTAACCAACTTACTTTAACCTCTGTCTCATCTTTTTTCCAAAGTGGAGCTATATATAATACGTAATATCTTCTCTCAAGAAAATTCCATAATTGTTAAGTTTGGTAGTCAGAAAGTTTATGTGATACTTCGTCATATATTTTTCAAAGTTGAAAACATAATGATTGGCTATATTATTGGGCTCAAATCATTGCATGTCTATTTTTTCCCCAAATTGGATATAAACACAGTGATGACAGAAATTTCTCTAAATTTAGCAACTCCTGTTACTCTGTTATGTCATACACATTCTATCATGTCTGGCACCAAATGCCACTGGACTGAGACAGCATCTGTCTGTAGTAGGTGCTCAATAAATTGTAGCTAGTGCCCCCTCTCTATGGGGAAATCAGTATCCTTCCAATTCCTCTCTCCTCCATGAAGTTGGAGAAGATCTTAAATATTTCAAGAACAGAAGTAACGTCTACAGGTACAATCAGTTCTTCAAACTTAGGAACATAGAGAAATTCTAGATTTTAAATAAAGGTCAATGGAAGCAATCGTTTTGCCTTTATCACTTAACTTTCTTCCATTTCAAGCCACCAGTGGGTGTAGTAAGTGTAGGTTTGAGTGAACTTTCTAAAACTCCCATGCCAATGAGAATTCAAAGCAAGAGTGAACAAACAAACCAAAGGCAAAGCCCTGAGAAGAATAAGACAAGGTTCATACAAGTTGGATTTTAATTTCTTCTAGAATAAAAGAAATCTTTGTGGCTCACGAGTGGTATAGTCCATAAGTATCTGACCTTCATCCAAGACCATATATTTGTCTGAAGCTTCTCTTTGGTATTTAATTTGTTGAGGGGCCTTTTGGGGAGATGGTGTGGAGGAAATTATGGAGGTGGCTTCCCTGCTGGCTCAGCGGTAAAGAGTCTATCTGTAATGCAGGAAATCCAGGTTTGATCCCTGAGTTGGAAAGATCCCCTGGAGAAGGAAATGGTGACACACTGCAATATTCTTGCCTGGGAAATCCCATGGGCAGAGGAGCCTGGCAGGCTGCAAAAGAGGCAGGCACAACTAAACAAAAAAGAACAATTATAGATTCAGAGTTCTTACCATCCTCATTGTTGTATGAACAAATACATGCTATTAATGCTTACCAGTTGCTGAATACATCTCCATTTGTCCATATCCAGAGTTTGCTTGTGCTGTCCATTTTCAGTCCAATCCAATAGCAAGAGGGTCCCAGATAGGGCATCAAAGATTCCTTTCACAAAATACAGAGTGCTCTCCTAGTTTTCTCATTCTTGTTACCTCCAATGCTATAGTCATTTTGAGCCCACTACTCTCTTGCTAGAATTATTGCAACAGCCTAATAACATACACTCTGCTTTATATTTGTAATTCAAGGGCACATTACATTAAAAAAAAATGATTATTTTAAAACTTAAGTTAAATCACATCATACTTTTTTTTTCTTCATTTTCTGCAATATCTCCTAAGTCTAGTTTAAAAAAGCCTACAGACCTAGATGAGCCATATACCTCACTCACAGTCTCATGTTAGGTACATTGACTGGCTGCCTCTTTTCTGTTCATTGAATTTTCCAGGCAAATACCTACTTTAAGATTCATGTTCTAGCTATTTCCTTTTCTGGGAAGTTTGTCCCCCAGATATTCCCTTGACCAACTAACTCCCTTATCTACATTACATTTTTGCTCAAGTGTTATCACTGAGTTGACTATATTACTTGCAGTCTACCCACTGAAAATACTCATAAAATCCTCTCAACTTACAATTTTTTGCATAAAATTTACTAATTTGCAACATACTATATAATTTATATGTATATTATGGTTATCTTTTTTATTCCTTGTCTCTTCTCATGTGATTTAACCTCTATAAAGACAAAGATCTTTGATTGTCTCATTGACTGATCTATCACACCCTTGAAGTATACCTGTACAGAATAGCTACTCAGTAAATTAAATGGAATGTATATTGCGAAGGGGACATCTAACCACTTCATTCTTGGAGTTGAATATGGCCAGAGATCCAGAGTGAGCTGTGCACTTTGTCTGGCCATCCATCCAAGTTTTTTCACGTTCAGATTGAAAGAAGCAATTATTATTGATTCGGCTCCAGCTTTGTGGACATGTAATTGCACCCTCAGAGCATGTCTTGTTGTAGAAGATCACTGGATTTTTAGCTAAAATTAACACAGTAATTGAGGGGGGGGAAATGAAGAAAGTGTAAGAAAATGAAAGAGTTTCATCTTCACTGTAAAAGATTCTCATATATTTCAGACTGAGAAAACGTATATTATCTCCATGTTCAAACGATTTAACTGACATAATTCAGGAAAATTAAAGATCAAGAACAGAGCATAAAACAAATCACCATTGAAGAATGCAGATCTATGTATAATTTAAAATGGTAATAATAAACAAACTTTCAGAAACTCAATCTTCTTTAGACATTTTTCCTTTGATTTTTTTTTCATACTACTGGTATTTTCTTTATTTACCAGTTTTTTTTCCCTGTAATTTACTATGGTGGCTGGGACACATCTCATGATAAATAAGGTATTTCTCCCTGTTAATCTCAGATACTTGGCTCCCTATTGCTGACTTAAGTGAGAGTAGATTGTCTTTCAAAAACAGCACCTCTCATTAAAATTGTTCCTTTATCCTTAAATGCAAAACGATGGAGGGGAAAATATGTTGAACTCTTACTAACATTCAGTTTTTACTCTCCAACTTACTGCCACTAGGTAGATAAAATTACTCATGAAAGTGTAACAATCTTCAGAGAAATTAGGTTTAATAAAGAGGACACCTCTAACCCACAGCTGACAGAAATGACTGGTCACACTTAATCCCCTGAATTTGAAGACCCTCAAACTGTATAATAAACCAACAGTATGGGACTATACATATGAGTCCTGGTATAAAAGTCAAGTGGAAAAACTCAGGTCACCAATATTGATTTCAAAATGATTTTAAAATGTCAAGTTCAAATAAACATCTTGTTCAAAAATCAAGTCTGTGGCTCAGAACTTGGGTCACCAGAAAGCCATGTTTTCTAATTTACTCACTACTTTGTTCATTCATTCAACAATTATCATTTGAGCTGCTACCGTGTGCCAGATACTTTTGTAGCTTTAGAAACACAACTCTATAAATAAGATACAAAAATCCTTCCCCTAAATGGGACTTACATATCTAATAAACTATACTAGTTTGTCATAAAGTGCATCAAAGTAAAGGGGATTGGGATTGTTGGTGGAAAGAGGTGCAATTTTAATGCAATAGTCCAGACAGTGTTCCATGAGATATTTATTAAAGATTTGAAGGAGGTAGCTAGGGGGGCATATTCACATACAGGGGAAGAGCTTCCCAAACAAAAAGAAGACCTAGGACAAAAGACAAAGATGAACGTGTCTTCCTTCTTCACAAAGTAGTGAGGATGCCAGAGGACTAGAGAAAAATGAAGTAGTAAGAGATAAGATCACAGAGATAATTGAATGACCAGATCCAACAGAGCCTTGTGGCCCTTAGTAGGATTTTGGCATCACTCCAACAGAATAAAAGACCTCTGCAGCATTTTGTACAAATCTGATTTGTCTCAAAATATTGTTAAAAATAGACTCTAGAACTGTACTGCCTGAAATGATAGCCATAGCTAGGTGTGAGTATTGAGCACCTGAATATTGCTAGTCCAAATCCAGGTGTCTTATAAGTATAAAACGCACACTGAATATCAAACACTACAAAAAATAGTATGAAGATCTCAATACTGTTTACATAGCTACATGATGAAATGATAATACATTGACTATGTTTGAATTAAATAAAATGCAATTAAAACTGTTGCAATTTTTCTTTAATTTCAATGTGGCTGTTAAAATTTAAATGATATTTGTGACTCACATTATATTTTCACTGGGCATGTTGCTCTAGAAGGTCAAAGGTGGAAGAGAGAAGAAGATATAGAAGATAGAAAATGTGAATTAGGAACAATCAAGAGGGTAGAAATGATGAAAAGTACTCAGATTATAGCCATATTTTGAAAGGCCAGGCAGAATTTGCTGATTATGTTTGGGGCTTGACAGTGGGGAAAAGAGTCAAAAAAGGGCTATAAAGTTTTTGTCTTGAAAACTGGAAAGATAAAGTTGCTATTTCCTGAGATGAGGAAAACCATAGATAGAAGGGGCTATAGGAGACAGAAGTTTAAAATTTCTGCTTGGACAATGCTAGGTTTGAGATGATTGTTAGAGAGTCAAGTAGGTGGATTTAACAATTTGGAATTCAGTGAGAAGAACCAGACTAGAGATATATATTTGGAAATTATCAATGCTAATGTAAAAGTTTTGTCTGGTTCAGGTCACCAAGAGTACAAAGGCAGATGAAGAAGGGACCTGCTCTAGGACTGAACCTGGGGCAAAGGTAAGAGGTCAGGGAGAAAATAAGGAACAAATACAAGAAACCTGCAAATAAGCAACAGATTAGGTAGGAAGCAAGGCATGAGAGAATGCTGTTTTGGAAGTCAAATGAACAAATCATTTCCAAGGAGAGAGACAGTGCTGACTACTGCACAGATCAAGTTTGATAAAGACTAAGAATTTATCTGGAAGTTACTAATGGACTTGTAAGGTAAATTGGTAGAAAAAGAAATGACAAAACCCACTGAAAAAATAAATTAATTAATTAATTAAAAAAATAAAATAAAATAAAATAGATAACCAAAAAAAAAAAAAAAAAGAAAGAAAGAAATGGGAATCTGAGCAGAGTAGATTCAGCAGAAGACAGCAAAACAGACATTAGGAAAAGCTAGCAAAGAAAATTTTTCAAGGAGGCTACTGTACAGAGGAGAAAACAAATTGGTAGATGAAGGAAGAGTAAAGCCTAGAGAGTTTGTTTTTTGTTTTTTTTTTTTTTGACAGGGGAGAGTAGGGGAGATATCACTATATCATGTTGCCCATGAGGATATTTCAGTTGAGCATGAAAAGGCTGATGATGCAGAGAAGAGAGACAAGATTTACTACAGTAATACCAATCAGGTAAGAGGCTATAGGCTAGCATAGAACATGAACACTGAATCTACATAGTACCAAGAATCTGGATAGAGTTTATGGGTAGAGATAGAGGTAATACAATAGGTGTGGTGATGAGAGTTATTTGGAAGTTTTCTACTAATTGCCATAAAAATGCCATGCTGGACGAAGCACAAGTTGGAATGAAGGTTGCCGGGAGAGATATCAATAACCTCAGATATGCAGATGACACCACCCTTATGGAAGAAAGTGAAGAGGAATTGAGGAGCCTCTTGATGAAAGTGAAAGAGGAGAGTGAAAAAGCTGGCTTAAAACTCAATGTTCAAAAAACAAAGATCATGGCATCTGGTCCCATCACTTCATGGCAAATAGATGTGGAAGCAATGGAAAGAGTGACAGAATTTATTTTCTTGGGCTCCAAAATCACTGTAGATGGTGACTGCAGCAATGAAATTAAAAGATGCTTGCTCCTTGTAGAAAAGTTATGACCAACCTAGACAGCATTTTAAAAAGAAGAGACATTACTTTGCCAGCAAAGTTCTGTCTAGTCAAAGCTATAGTTTTTCCAGTAGACATGTTTGGATGTGAGTAGGACCATAAAAAAGGCTGAGCACTGAAGAATTGATGCTTTTGAACTGTGGTGTTGGAGAAGACTCTTGAGAGTCCTTTGTATTGCAAGGAGATCCAACCAATCAATCCTAAAGGAAATAAGTCCTGAATATTCATTGGAAGGACTGATGCTGAAGCTGAAGCTCCAATATTTTGGCTATCTGATGCGAAGAACTGACTCTTCGGAAAAGATCCTGATGCTGGGGAAGATTGAAGGTGGGAGGAGAAAGGGACAACAGAGGATGAGATGGTTGGATGGCATCACTGACTCAATGGACACAAGTTTGAGTAAGCTCCAGGAGTTGGTGATGGACAGGGAGGCCTGGCATGCTGCAGTCCGTGGGGTCATAAAGAGTCAGATATGACTGAGTGACTGAACTGAATTAAGCTATAAGGTTAGAAGCAAAGACATAGATTTGACAGTGAAGATGTGGAAAGACTTCCTAAAGGTTTGGAGAGAAAGGATAAAGTATAAAATAATCATCTGTGGAAGTGAAAGAATTAATGCACTAGGGGAATGTAATATAATTGCTAGACCCCAACTCACTTCTTTTTAACTCTATCCTAATTGCACCTGGTATGATTCTCTGATGCTCATGTTCTTTTTCTCCTCAAAGCCATGCTCACTGATAAATGCCTACTTGATCTCCTGATTCAGCATAAATACTCCTCCCATCACAAAGCCTCACTTGACTACTAGCGAAGTGAAGTGAAAATCACTCAGTAGTGTCTGACTCTTTGCAAACCTGCAGACTATAGAATCACTGGAATTCTCTAGGCCAGAACACTGGAGCGGGTAGCCATTCCCTTCTCCAGGGGATATTTCCATCCCAGGTATCGAACCCAGGTCTCCTGCATTGCAGGCACATTCTTTACCAGCTGAGTCACAAGGGAAGCCCAACTACTAGAGGTAGACTTATAATCTCTTCTTCTACTTCAGACTGAATGTACTTATACTCAGTAGTTATTCTCTCGTGGTTCAGGCAGTAAAGAATCTGCCTGCCAATGTAGGAGAACCAGGTTCGATCCCTGGGTCAGGAAGACCCCCTGGAGAAGGAAATGGCAACCCACGCCAGTATTCTTACATAGAAAATCCCATGGATAGAGGAGCCTGGTGGGCTACAGTCCATGGGGTCATAAGAGTCAGATGCGACTGAGCAACTGACACTTTTTTCTTATCATGTTTACATGCTTTTTTCTTCAGTTAATAATGAATTAATTCCAGGGCAGAAAATCTACTTTTTTTTTTTTTTCCATTTTGGTATCATCATATGCCTGAAGTTCAAGAGATATTTATTAAACGAATGATCATTCTAGAAGACAAAGCAGAGTAACTAATTTTGAAGGAAAACTAGATGGCTCTGGTAGGGAGAATATTTTCTGAGTCCAGTTGTTCAGTGAAGGAGAAAGAAAAGCTAGTCACTGGTATAACCAAATCAATATTAATACAATCAATGTATTTTTAGCAGAAATTGTTCACTCACATTTTTGAGGAAATCCTAACACTGCCCAAAGAAGAAAGGCGATACCTCCACAAATCATACTTGACATGATTAGCATTTTCTTTGTTGCTATACCTGTGGAAAACATGTCACTGTTTATCTTGTAAAGAAAAGTGAACGGGAGGGGGGATCAGGATGGGGAATACATGTAAATCCATGGCTGATTCATGTCAGTGTATGACAAAAACCACTACAATATTGTAAGTAATTAGCCTTCAACTAATAAAAATAAATGGGGGAAAAAAAAAAGAAAAGTGAACAAGTAAAGAAACAAAAGGCCCAAATAATATTTCCCTTCTATCTTCTCTACATGCTATAGTTCACAACCCAGTAATTAACACTTAGGAAAATGAGGAAAGGCACAAAGATCTAATTTGCAGCAGCAGCAGTCTCAAAAGATCTTTGGCTCCACTTTTTGGTGCCATTTCTGAGAACTATGTTACTCAATCTTCTGCCTTGATTCCAGAACAGAAAAACAAGTTTCTCCTGGTGCTTTTTAATGAAATAATACTGCCTTTTCCAAGAGATGGGGGAAATCTGGTGGAGAAGGGTAGATCCACAATTTCTCTGAAGTCTTTGCTTTACAAAGAAGATTGTTTTTACTTCAGGGTCAGATTATGTATGATATAAACCAAAATTCTGAGGATGCAAAGTGGGATCAAGAAAGGATGCTCAGTTCCTGTATCCGAGGACAACTTCTGTCTTCCCTCTTACCTGGCCTTTTGATCCTCTGCTCCACAACATTCCTATTCTCAGTTCTTTCACTCTCCATCTCAGACTCTCAAAGAAAAGGCTCAAAAGGAAAAGGCTCTTTGACAGTCACAACTGATGGAATAATCCCGGGGATGAACTGATAATTATATCTGATCCTCACTGCAGGAAAGCAAGATGCCAGTTTTCCCGGGGAGCGGGCAGAAGCAAGATTCAACTGGAAATAGTGCAGCAATCTAGCATCCTCCAGTCAATCTCGGCACTGGACTTCAGGCAGATGCCGCCTTGGCCTGCGCATATCATGTGTCCTTTTCTTTTACGTGTTTATGAACCTGGGTAGTAACGGCTACCAGGAGATTACCAACCGGTACCCTAGCTGCAGGGGCGTGGAGGATCAGCAGCCTGGGATTGGCTGGAGCACAGTGACAACTCTGAGAATTTCATATCTGATTGGCTCCTTACCTCTCACCCGCTAACTACTCAAAGCAGAGCCCAGAAAGGCCACTGTGCTCCAATTTTGGCTTCTTTATATAGTCTCCCGAAAATCTCAAATCTGAGACAATTTTACACGGTGGGCTTACAGTCCATGGGGTCATAAAGAATCGGACAGGACTGAAGCGATTGAGCACGCACGCACGCACTTCAGAAGGAGTGTTTAAAGGTTTCATACACAAAGAAGAAAAGGATAAAATATGAGGTTTGTAATGAATATTACAAATAGATACAATGACAGGTATGTGGGTGGAGGGGTGGGGTCGGGTGGTCAGGAAACAGCTTCCTTCGGTTTAAAATAAATTTTTCTGCCGATACAAATTTGTCTTCATTTTTCTAGCTGACCTTTTCCAATGCAGTTATGTGCAGACTGACCAGATTTAGCAAATTAAAACCTAGAATTTCCACTTAAATTTGAATTTCAGGTCAACAATGCATATTACAAATAAATAGAAATATTGCATGAGGCATACTTACTTGAAAAATGTATTATTTTTTTATCTAAATTTACAATTTAACTGACTAAGATATTCAGGTATCTTATTCAGTTAGTTCAAAACACAAGATGTTTTTTACCTGACAACTTTACTTAGATGCAACATTTTTTAAATCTTTTAAATTGTTAGGTGTTCCAGGGCTTGTGTGGGGGTTTTCCTCGATTCTCTGTTTACATTTCTCTGTGAACCTTAGGTTGTGACGCAGCCCAGGGACAGAACAGGAAAGGAGCAGGGAACAAAGAGAAGACAGATTGCTGTCCCTTTAAAGGTGAAAAGAAACTAAAGAAAGTGGAGGTAGAAAAAGAGGACATGAGGTGCTGAGAAGCAGATGTGGAGGACTTTAATGCAGGCAGTTTATTTTGAAAGTGAGAGAAACAGTTAGGGAACAAGAGAATTGAAACAGGAGGCCTGTCAAGCAAGTCACCACTGTGGATATCTGAAGATTCATTTAGCAGAGGAATTCTAGCAGCCATGGTTAACACCATCAGGCTGTTTCCCTCTCTGTCATTTTCAGCTGTAATGAGCTTCTCTTGAGCCTGAGAAGGAGAGCTTGCTGTTTTGCCTTCAGTGGCATAAGGCTCTTGTTCCCTAGGGGAGAAATTTCAGGTTTTGTGTCTTTTCAACAATGACTATTCATCTCCCCAGACCTGAAACATAAGGGAAATTTGCCTATATGTTGTGACCTGCTTTCAAACTTACAGCATCCAGTGAAGTTTGTAAAGTAGCTTCAGGTATCTGTGATTTACCTTTGTGTCCCCAGTTCTCAGGGTGTCTGTGCTCTAAAGCAAAACCACAGTCTGCCTTTAGCAACTTGTTAAACATTTTGGCTGAATTCTTTATAACAGCTTCTATGAATTGAGTATTTTCCCCAGGTGAGCAAGATTGCATGCCCTGTCTTTCTTTGAAGGTACTTGTCTTTTTCAGATTTCAGCTTAGCTGACTGCCCTATAACCTCAGAGCCCTGATAGGTTTAAGCAAAGTTATGAATTTGTGGATGATGCAGCTCTATTTAGTTGTAAATGCGGGAGTGATCGACTTCCCACCCTGCCCTCAGATGTCACTGTTTCTTCCCTTCCAGGGGCTCTGTCCCAGGGACCCAGCCTTGCAGCCCTTACAGGTTGACGTGTTTGCTCAGTTGCAGTGGGATAAACTTCCACCACTTGCAGTCAAGCTTGCCATCAAGACCTGAAGGAATTAACTAATACTGAAGCTTCAGGGTAGGTCCTGTAACTCTCCAAAGTAACAGGCTGCAGTGCTTAAGACAATCATTTGATTCATTGCATCACAGTTCCGGTGACAGATTTTGACACATCCAGCAGTTACAGACATGAGGATGAGGGCTGGTGGTTTCTGTGGTTAAATGCTTAGGCAGCAGAATGTGGGAGAAGTGAGGCTTTCCCATGCGATAGTGCTGTGACCAAACCACCTAGAGCTCAGCCCTTGAACACACTAGCAAGGAAGTGCTAAATTCCTAGTCAGGCACCTAAAACCCACTTGCAGCATCAGAATCTCCTTCCTGGAATCTGACATGCAGACCTGCCTAAATACTGTGCATAACCCCATGTTGTGAAAAAGGAGAGGAGAGCTAAGCAACTGCTATGCTTTCTGTATCTGTGATACTGTTCCCTAATAAATGTTCTGTTGGGAATGCATTGCTTGACCATTAGCTTTTAAATATGTATGTGCTCGGTAGGTGTTGTGTAATCAAAGAAGGGCCATCTCCCTGTTCTGACCACAAAACTGCGGCTTGTATCATATAAAACCTCCTACCAAAAAATTATTATCCAAGTTGAACAGAATTTGTAAAACAACTGAGAAGGCAAACTCAAGGGACTTTTTATATTCTACATGCCCTACATGTAGAATATAAGTAGAATATAAGTCCCTTATATTCTACATGCCTGCTAGAAAACAAACAAATAAAAACCTCTCTTTGTAGAAAAATATCATTCATAATCTTTACTGTTTTTATAAACATGTGCATGTGCTAAATCGCTTCAGTTATGTCGGACTCTTTGCTACCCTGTGGACTATACCCCGCCAGGCTCCTCTGTCCATGGGTTTCTGGAGTGGGTTGCTATGCCCTCCTCCAGGGGGTCTTCCCAACCCAGGGATCGAACCCAGGTCTCTTGCGTACATGGCTGACATTTAATGAAAAATTGTGAAGCATCCTAAAAAAAAAGCAAAAAAAAACCAGACTAAATGACAAAACTTTAATTGACAAGTAATAAAAACTGACCTATAGATACTTCAGATACTGATGATATCAGATAGGAAATTTAAAATAAAAATGATCAATGTGGGGCGCGGGGAGCGCTCCAAGATGGCGCCCACCGCAGTCCCGCCCGCCGCATCCTCGGCGCCTCTGCAGTCCGGCCGCGCCTCCCGGGCCCCGCGCTAGGGCCGCCGCTGCCTCCCTCGCCGCCGCTGCCAGCTGACCTGTCCTGGACGCAGCATAACTAACGAAGTTGCTGCAGGATGAGAAGATGGCAGCACGGCTGCTCGCACCACCAGGCCCTGACAGTTTCAAGCCTTTCACCCCTGAGTCACTGGCGAACATCGAGAGGCGCATTGCCGAGAGCAAGCTCAAGAAACCACCCAAGGCCGATGGCAGTCATCGGGAGGACGATGAGGACAGCAAGCCCAAGCCAAACAGTGACCTGGAGGCAGGGAAGAGTTTGCCTTTCATCTATGGGGACATCCCACAAGGCTTGGTCGCGGTTCCCCTGGAGGACTTTGACCCATACTATTTGACGCAGAAAGTGAGTTGGAGGAGAAGGAGCAGCGGCTGCAGATGCCCCTTTCCTAACAGGTTTAGGGGAGAGGGGGAGAAAGAGTTGTGTCTCTTTGCCAGAGTTTGGATAAGTAGTTAAACTTTTGTTTCCGTTCCGGTTTATGGGGGTTCTTTTTTGGTTTAATTGCTCCCAAGAGTCATTTGTGGGTCTTGGCACTTCTCAGTCTGTTAATAAGACTTCTGTTTTTGACTCCATGTCAAATCAGAAAAAGATTTATTTAAAAAAAGGGGGGGGGGACAAAATTTTAAAAAGGGGGGTACATAAATGAAATGGGGACTGTTTCATATAGTGCAAGAAAAAAATGGCATAGTGAGAGATGGTACAGCCCTGTAGAATCTTGCTCACACACACATTCAGAATCCTGTCTTTAAATATAAAAATGATATTGTTATTGCAGCGACAGAGCCTATTGTTAATGTAGTGGGGATGCATTTGTACTGTAACCTAGCCTCCTTTGTGACGTTAGATCATAACCACTGGGGACAGGAATAGAATAGAGTAAACCAAACTGGGCCAGTGAGAAGACCAGGTCTTTGGCCTTGTTACACAGTTGTCTGAGTTCCGCCAGCACTGATTCTTAAATGAGAGTCAGTTCTGTTATTCCTGCTAGTAGGGAGTGTGAGTGAAAGAAATACTAATCTTCATTTGGCCAAGAGTTACAAATTTCCCTAACATATTTGACCAAACTTTGGGTTTCTTTCTCATGATTATCTTTTGAAACTAAGCAACAAGTGAAGAAGCAAAGCCCCCAGTTAATCCAGTTGACAAGTAGTTAGCCATAAATGCTAAAGGCTGACATCAGATAGCATTTTAGAGATCCCTCATTTGGCAGGTGTCATTTAAAGAATTAAAACCATAGGTGTTTCCAGATGAAAGGGGAAAGGACTTTGTGTAATTACATATTTACAAATATAGAGCTTAACTGCCTTTATTAACCAAACTGCCTTCTAAACTGACCTTAGCTAAAATTGCCTTTCAGTCTCAGTTGGGAAAGAAATTTCTGTTTCTTTGTCTTAACAGTGGGCCAGAAGTAAGACTTGAGGTGAACAGATCTCTTGATTAAGCTATAGTTGTGGAGGCATCTTAGTTCTGAGTGGCAAAGACAGTTGAGTAATTGTCTACACAAAATGGTCCTTCACCTGCGTACTTCTCTTGCAGCTCAGAACAGTTATCTACTGGGAACAAAGCTGAATCGGTAGCCTCTAACTTCTACTGGAAATTTAGAAAGTTTAAGGAACAAAACATCATATGATATAAAAAGTACTAGATTAGAAGAAATCCTTGCTCTATCATAATTCATCATGTTTATTATTTATAGTTATCTTTTTAGTATGTGTGTTTCTTAAGCTGCCACAAATAGTTCATGGGGGGGGGGAGTAGTAAATAAAGAAAAAATATTCTCAAAACTAGTTCATGACCTTTAGTAAGTCACTTCACCTCTCTGTGCCTAAATGTCTTGTCTAGAAACTGAGAAGTTGAACAAGACTTCTAAGGACTTTGTCAAGTGTCACTTTCTGGGGCTAAGTTTTCATAAACTGTCTTTGATTTCCTTGTTTACTTATTCCTCTTTTAAAATCTAAATTTTTAATCTGGGCTTTTGCTGAATAGGGGTAGGTGGGTGAGGAAGGAGACAAGGTTTAAATGTCTAGGTTAGTGAATAAGGAAACATGGAATCAAACTGTTTTTAGAAGAATATTTCATCGATTGTAAAATTTTGAAATATTTTAAGATATATTTCCCTCCTCTTTGCTGCTCTTGCATCCATAGTCTTAGTAGAACTTTTTCAGAAAATACTTTTATGGCAATAAAGTGAAAATGAAGTCGCAAAAAAAAAAAAAAATGATCAATGTGTTCAAATAGAGAGAAAAGAATAAAGAATTTCCACAGCATAGAAATAATTCAGGAGTCAAATGAAAACTCCAGAACCTAAATGAGTTAGAAATGAAATTTAAAATAATTTAATTAAGGATTAAGTGAGGGCAAAAGGGAATTCGAGAGATAAAAGTGTTTGGTCACTGGCATAAAAATTCCACTTTTAATGTTTGTACTTGTTTTTCTCTTTGGCACCTGTGTGTGGGTCTCTTTTTTGAAACTGAATATGTCACTATGACTGTGGTCTCTGTATTTTAGAATGAAGTTACCCTTCTCCGGAAAAGAGTCACATGTTACTTCTCTCAGGATCCAGGACTTTACGAATTTTGACCCCTTAATCCATGAATAAAGGTTGAAATGTCTTGAAAACACAGATGATTACAACCTGGGCTGCAAGACTTTCAAAGGGCTTGTTTCCTTTTGGTTCAATCTTACAGTGAAGGTAGAATTATTTGAGTCCCTATCTCATAGTATTTAGAAAAGGCAGAGGAACCAGATAAATGGATTTAGAAAAGGGAGAGGAACGAGAGTTCATATTGCCAACATCTGTTGGATCATCGAAAAAGCAAGAGAGTTCCAGAAAAGCATCTACTTCTGCTTTATTGATTACGTCAAAGCTTTTGACTGTGTAGATCACAACAAACTATGGACAATTCTTCAAGAGATGGGAATACCAGACCACCTTACCTGCCTCCTGGGAAATCTGTGTGCAGGTCAAGAAGCAACAATTAGAACTGGACAGGAAACAACAGACAGGTTCCAAATTGGGAAAGGAGTACGTCACGGCTGTATATTGTCACCCTGCTTATTTAACTTCTATGCAGAGTACATCATGTGAAATGCCAGTCTCGATGAAGCACAAGTTGGAATCAAGATTGCTGGGAGAAATATCAATAACCTCAGACATGCAGAAGACACCACCCTTATGGCAGAAAGTGAAGAGGAACTGAAGAGCCTCTTGATGAAAGTGAAAGAGGAGAGTGAAAAAGCTGGCTTAAAACTCAACTTTCAAAAAGCGAAGATCATGGCATCTGGTACCATCACCTCATGGCAATTAGATGGGGAAACAATGCAAACAGTGACAAACTTTATTTTCTTTGGGCTCCAAAATCACTGCAGATGGTTACTGCAACCCTGAAATTGAAAGACACTTACTTCTTGAAAGAAAGGCTATGACCAATCTAGACAGCATTTTAAAAAGCAGAAACATTACTTTGCCAACAAAGGTCAGTCTAGTCAGAGCTATGGTTTTTCCAGTAGTCATGTATGGATGTGAGAATTGGAGTATAAAGAAAGCTGAGAACTGAAGAATTGATGCTTTTGAACTGTGGTGTTGGAGAAGACTCTTGAGAGTCCCTTGGACTGCAAGGAGATCCAACCAGTCAATCCTAAAGGAAATCAGTCTTGAATATTCATTGGAAGGACTGATGCTGAAGCTGAAACTCCAATACTTTGGCCACCTGATATGAAGAGCTGAGTCATTGGAAAAGACCCTGATGTTGGGAAATACTGAAGGCAGGAGGAGAAGGGGATGACAGAGGATGAGATGGCTGGATGGCATCACCGACTAGAGATGGACATGAGTTTGAGCAAGCTCCGGGAGTTGGTGATGGACAGGGAGGCCTGGCATGCTGCAGTCCATGGGGTCACAAAGAGAGAGACACGACTGAGAGACTGAACTGAACTGAGCTTATAGTGTGGAGATGACTTTGTTCTAACTTCCATTTCTCCAAGACCCAGTGTAGTGTTAGTCTCTCAGTCATGTCCGACTCTCTGCGACCCCATGGACTGTAGCCCACTAGGCTCCTCTGTCGATGGAATTCTCCAGGCAAGAAAACTGGAGTGGGTTGCCAATTCCTCCTCCAGGGGATCTTCCCAACTCAGGAATTCAACTTGGGTCTCCCAGGTTGCAGGCAGACTCTTTACTGACTGAACCATCAAGGAAGACCTCCAGGACTCAGGATCTGTCTAAATAAAAGTACAAATTTGTGTGAAAATGCAAACATCTTCTCAGAAAAAATGGGCATAATGATAAAATTAGTTCTCTGAGTTCCTGTTTTCTCCTGTTTTGGCCTGATTACTTCTTAGCTTTAATGAATGACTAAGGATATTTTAGTCTAGGGCATCCCTTGTACCTAAGTCGGTAAAGATTCTGCCTGTAATGCAGGAGATCCTGTTTCGAACTGTGGATCGGGATGATCCTCTTGAGAAGGAAATGGCAACCCACTCCAGTATTCTTGCCTGAGAATCCCATGAACAGAGGAGCCTGTCAGGCTATATAGTCCGTGGGGTCAAAAGAGTCAAACACAACTTAGTGACTAAATGACCACCACCAAGGATATTTTAACATAAAAGAGAGGATTAGTGCTAGATCACATATTACTTAAGTATCAGCTTTGTTGTCTTGAGAATCCTTCACAGATTTCCTGTTGATAAATATATGTAGGAATCTGGAGAAAAAGAATGATATTATCATAAAATGGAGCACACCTCAGATGTTTGTTTTAATTTATTATTTGAACTTTGAAAGCTATCAGAAATTATTTTACAGGATTCTCACAAGTGCAAATTTCAAAGATTATGATTCACCTAAACATCAGCATCCCACCTACAGGATTCAGTTTTCGTTTACCAGAGGGTATTAACTCTGAGTAATCACATGAAGTACAAACTTTGCTGCTGTGTAAATAACAGATACTCATTATGGTCAATCTTGTCACTTTTTAAAAAAAATTTCTCCAGGGTTGGTCACTGAGAATCTCTTATTCAGTTCAGATATAGATAGTAATGCACACCGTTCCTTTTTTTCCTTGTTTCCATGTTGTTGAGATACTGTCAGCAAAATAATTTAGTTTTTAAAGCACTTATACTCAGATAATGCTGTAGGTCATGCTAATTCTCTTAGGGGCTTGAGTGAACTTGTGAAAATTTGCTGTTTATCATTAAATGCAGCATCATTAATCCAGTCAAGGGGTCAAGGAATTATCTCGTCTTTTAAGATCTTTTATGTTTGATGGGCATTTGGACAGGCTATTGATAATGCAATCATAATGCAATAAAAACCTCTCTAGTTGAGTTTTAGAAATCTGACATAAAGCATCTAGTTGAAAATACTCAAATATCCTGTCAGAAAGAGTGAATAACATGTTTATAGCATGACAGGAACTTTTACCACATTGTACAAATAATAATCCAAATACAGTTATGAAAGAAATCACTCACTGTGGGAATATTGACTCTACCATCATTTTAGAAAGTCTCAATATGCAGTCAGAGGAACTTGGTGAAGAAAGTTGATTGACAAAAGTAGTTGCAATGAAGAAAATGATGCTGATGTTGTCTAAAGGAAGTGATGTCAGCAAAAAAAAAAAAAAAAGAAACTTCACAATTAAAGGAACTGTTAGCAATATTTCATGTCTTTGAGCACAGAAAGGATAAAACAATAAGTTATCCCAACTTAGAAAGGAGTGTAACAATTTCTTCAGTATAGAAAAGACGCTCCATCTGTGTAATAAGGTGTATTGCAAGAAGTTGTACCCCTGTTTATATCACTCTTGATAAACAAAATAAACCACTTTAATTCTCAATGTTTCTAATATTTCAAATTAAATTTGGACCAGATAATATCAATTTTACTTTTAAAAACTTTTTCTGTATAATTATAATCAACTGAAGACAAGGTTTTAATGTTTTTACAAAAAGTTTTAAAGGTCACAAGCCAATCAAATTTACCCCATTTGTGTCTGAGATTGTTTTTGCATAGTTTCAGCTTACACAGTCATTTCTATATCCTAAACTACTATAAGTGCTTGCATTTACATAAGATTGAGAATTTGGTACATCTACTTTGTTTTCACAGGTACAATAACTACTAGAGTCACTAGATTTTCCAATTATTAAATTTCCATTGAATACCACATGCTTCACTGTTTTGGCACTTGAAATACTTATGGAGGTACGAAACCTGGAACAAAAAGATAAATAAAAATGAGTCTTGTGCTTTATCTTGAAAAACAATTACCTCATAAACATAAACTCTGACTTCCAAAACTTATTCTTTTTAGTTAAGAGAGAAGAAAGTGACAGTAGCTCTGGTGATTCTTTATACTATTGTTTGAATTCTCTAGTGCCTTCAACTTTCTTGGACTCAAAACTACCTCTGGTCTATCTATCACCACTTTTTATTTTTTATTATCATCTGTTGTTAGAATTTTTTAAATTATTTTTTATTGAAGTGTAATTGCTCCACAGGGTTTCCCAGGTGGAATCAGTGGTAAAGAACCCTCTTGCCAATGCAGAAGATACAAGAGACGTGGGTTTGATCCCTGGGTCGGAAAGATCCCCTGGAGAAGGGAATGGCAACCCACTCCAGTATTCTTGCCTGGAGAATCCCACGGACTGAGGAGCCTGGTGGGCCACAGTCCATAACATCGTAGAGTCAGATACAACTGAAGCGACTTAGTATAGCATAATTGGTTTACAATGATGTGTTAATTTCTCCTGTGTTTGGATACTGGGATTGATTATTCAATCCCAATACTATATATAAAATAGATAATTAATAAGAACCTACTATATAGCCCTGGGAACTCTACTCAGTGCTCTGTGAAGAACTAAAGGGGAAGGGAATCCAAAAAAAGGGGATATATGTGTGTTACCAACTTTACCCAAGAGGTCATTGAGTAACCTTGGCTTTCCCAGGACACTATTGATTTATGCCTGGTACAATTGGTGTTAATTATCAATAGTGCTTCATTTCACTCTCAAAATCATATGATCAATAAATCAATCATATGACCAATAAATCATATAGTCATCTGGATTATAGCTCACTTAAAATATTGTCATAATCTTCTTTTAGTAAAGTATATAAGCTCATAAGCTCATATTATTTACTTTAGCAATGTAAAGTAATAGAAACAAAGAAGAATTTCTTGGCTCCAAGGAGATAATTTACTTTTTATTGCACTGGATAATATCCTTGACCCTGATTTGACTTTGTTCTTATACCTTGTCTCCATTCCTTAGTGTCCTAGGAAAGCATGAAGCAGTCCTGTGAAATAAGGGCAGGGAAGTATAGCAAAGCTTCTGAATTTCTTCCCCTAGTGTTCTCAATTTCAAGTAATTTCTGTATAGAACAGATTTTTTTTTTTTTTTTGCAAAAATAGAATTGCCTAAGTTATAGGGGAAAGCTTCCAGGATGTCTTTCCTTCCCTTCATACATTTTTTACCATGTATGGACAGTGACTGTCAGAGAAACATCAACAAAATTAGCACACCAGATATTCCTTTATTAATGACAAAAAAAGGAAGAAACAGGTTAACTCACAAGTCAAATTGGAAATATCTGAAACATTCCTTGCTGTCTCATTTGTGTTGTTGGGAACAAAATTCAGAATCGTCTGGAAGATATATGATGGATGACATCTAATGAACATCTATAAACAAAGGAAACATCAATTACTTTGAATGGCTGGAAGCTAATTCAAGTGCAACAGAAACAAGTTCATGTCATCAAAATTCCATTCAACATTCACGTCACTGCTCCTTTGTTCATTGTCCCCTTACCCTCAGTGGGATTTGAAGACCTTCTCTATTCTTCTCAAGTGTCCTATTTAACACCATTACTACACTCTTAACAGTTAGCAGGTGATAGGTAAAAACAAGTCATCAGGTAACCCACTATGTAGACATCTGCAGAGGTTCTAATTTTCTGTATTCACCATGGAATAGGTTCACATTCATTCAACACTCACCTTTCCCATGAGACCTCCCAATTTTTTTTTCCAACTTACCTGTCTTTATGTACTCTTTTCTTCTCTCTCTCTTTTTAAGTTATGGATGTATGATAACACATTCACATGAGACTTGGAAAATATAGAACAAAGTTACATATAGCTCCACTATGTGTGTGCACTCAATTGTGTTGGACCCTTTACAAGCTCATGGACTGCAACCCTCCAGGCTCCTCCGTCCGTGGGATTTCCCAGACAAGAATACTGGAGTGGGTTGCCATTTCCTCCTTCAGGGGATCTTCGCCATCCAAGGAGAGAACCCATGTCTCTTGCATCTGCTGCATTGGCAGGCAGATTCTTTACCAACTGAGCTACCAGGGAAGCCCTTAGTTCCACTATATATTACAATTATTACTTTTTTAAAAAAATGTACATTATCATATGTAAAACAGATATCCAGTGTCAGTTTGGTGCATGAAGCAGGGCACCCAAAGCCAGTGTTCTGGGACAACCCAGAGGGATAGGGTGGGGAGGGAGGAGGGAGCAGGGTTCAAGATGAGGGGGACACGTGTATACCTGTGGTTCATATTGATATATGGCAAAAAACATCAAAATATTGTCAAGTAATTATTCTCCAACTAAAACAAATTAATTTAAAAAAAGAATCCTGAACATTTTTGGAAATTAAAAAAATACAATTATTTTTTAAGTAGATAAATTAAGATTTTCAGTTGGAGTTTCAATATCAAACTCTCAAAAATTAATAGAATGAATATATAGAAAAATAGAAGGATATAGTAGACCTGAAAAGTACCATGAATCAATTCAACATAATTAAGATTTATACAATTTTCACTCAACAGTAGTCTATCCTACTCCTTTAATTTTTCGCTCCTCACTGGGCCCTTTGCTGATCTAAGTCATAATGTCTTTAAAACTTTTCCTGGCATCATGAATTTTCTCTTGAGATATAAAAGGTATTTTGTCTTGCATTAACCTCTAAGATCCTTAAGAGAAAATCTGGAGTTTAAGCTTTGTTTTCATGCTTCTTCCTCATTCAGATTTCAAGTGGTCTCTAACTATCCTCTTTGAGGTCTGACACGTACTACAACATGGTTAAGCCTTGAGGACATTATGCTGAGTGAAATAGGCCAGTCACAGAAAAACACAAATATTATATGATTCATTTAAATGTAAAATTAAATGCAAAATTCTTTTATTGACTATTACCCTAGTCAAATTCACAGAAATAAAGAGTGGAATCAGGCTTGGCAGGAGGCAAAGAAAGGAGAAATTGAGGAGTTGTTTAGTGAGTACAGTGTTTCAGTTTTGCAACATGAAAAGGGTTCCAGAGATTGGTGCACAGCATTGGGAATGTGCTGTACACTCAAAATCGGTTAAGCCAGGAGATTTGTTGTTTATTGCTGTGTAGTTGCTAAGTTGTGTCCAATTCTTTGTGGCTCCATGGACTGTAGCCCTCCAGGAGCCTCTGTCCACAGGATGTCCCAGGAAAGAATACTGGAGTGGGTTACCATTCTTCTCCAAATATTATGCATATTTTACCACAATTAAAATTTTTTTAATTGAATGAAAGGGGTATAACCAAGGTAACCCTAATAGTGAAAGTCTCTGGAAGCCCAAAACTTTGAAACTTCCTTCTTTGAGGAAGAACCAGCTCAGAAGAATGATCTCTGACAAGAAGTAAGTAGCAGTCAGATAAGGTAATTTCTGAAAAGACCTCAAAATCACTCAGTAAGGAAGCCATTAATGGCACACATCTATTCTTCTTTTCTTCCAATTTGAAAGCTATACTTTTCATTTTTCATAAATGCACCTTCATAATTGCAGTTAGATAGTCATTTGCATAATTTTTTATTTATTATTTAATCCACCTTAGTTTATAAGCTTTATTACAATATCACTCATATTACCAGCATTCAGCCCACATTGCAGACCTTAGTAAACACTTAAGAAGTACTTGTGTGAAATGTTATCAATATTTCACCCAAATTACCTATTACATGAAAAATACTCTTGTCAAAGTCATCTTTAAATTGTCAACTAATTATTTTTAGACATACTTCGGTCTTTGGAGATAAGCAGACTAGGATTTGAGCTTACCTTCTGCTTCTTATTGCTCATGTGACCTTAAGAAATTTGTTTATCCTCTATGAATTTCAGTTTTTGAATCTTAAATTTAGGAATAATATATAGAGCCTGTTTGGAGGTCAAGTAAAACATCAGCTAGAAGGCATGATGCCATGAGAACTAACAAAGAAAGAGTTTCAAGAACAATGCAGTTAACAGAGAAAAACCTCAAAAAGGCTAAATAATGCATTAAAAGTAGTGACCAAAACTATTTACTATATGCCTATAATGAGCCACACACTGGAAACCTGAGTTGGATTAATCAAGTTCAAAAGAGATAAAATAATAATCCAGGTAGTAAAACCAGGAAGGGCAAAGGTCACTGAGACATTTAACCACATTCAGGTTAATGCCGAGGACAAAATCTTTTGGATTGATGCTTGCTGTGTATTATAAGAAATTGAACAAGTAGATTGTTCTGGATAGGAGGAGTTTGGGCATTCTACAGTTGGGAGTTTGGTATTTTTGCTACAGTCAAATATTAAGAAAAACAATAACAGCAAAATAATCATGAGTATATCTTGATCTGATTTTTCTGTATTTTAACTTAAGTAAGATCAAGTAGGGTTGTAATATGTGAGGATAAGATAGATAATTTACATGATTGTACCAAGTGGTTTATAGTCCGGAGGATGACTTTTTATCAGTGGACAATAATTCTAAGGAGGAAAAGAATCCTGTAATTTAATCTGCATCAGTGATTATTTAAAATATACCTCACAATTGGAAATAAATAATTGCCCTCTCCTTCCTGACTCTATATAAAAAACAAAACAAAACAAACAAACAAACAAAAAAACAAAACCAGAGATCATGGGGAACAAGAAATAACAAAGAAATAGACTTCCATAGCTTACCATATGAACCAACAACTCTAATCACTGTCGATCCTTGCTTTCTGAACCTGTGATATAGGAATTTTTCAATGTCTCCACTCAGATGGAGAAAGCAAAAGTGAAGGGCATGAAAGCCATTTACCAGGAACAGCCAAGGATTAATGTTCTTACCCAAATTCTCCTTACCTATACTTTAATAATACCAAGAAATAGCTGCAGACACACCATAAATCATAGCACAAACCTTAGTTCTATTCCCATTTTCCCCATCATCCGTATTCATCAGGAAGGAGTGATTCTTCTCACAGTCGCTGTTGCACATATTACAAATTATTTTGATAGAAAAGTTATAGCAGTTACTTTCATGCTGTATCCATATCTCTGGACATAAGTGAAGTCGTGGGTCTGAATGAGGAAGGTCTATAAAGATATGATACATACATACATATGCGTGACAGGTATGCACAGATATAGTACAAATTAGCATATACATCAGAACATTCTAAACATTTGCATTATGCATTGAAATGATTAACAAGAGTTATATTTTGAAAGAAATGATTGCTTAAAATATGAGAGAAGGAAAAGAACACAGCCCGAGATGAAACAAGATTTGGATCTGGAACAATCTGAAGATTGAAGAAAAATCATAGCTATAGAGGGAAAAAACAATGAAGGGATTATTCAAAGCACTCAGAGAAAACTTCAGAATGTTTTGTTTGCTGCAAAAAAATAATAATAATAATAATAAAAAAGCAAGACCTTAGTCCATATCTATTCTGCTGTTTACCACCTCAATGTTTTCAGTGATATTTCTACAAGACTCTTCTCTAAATGATTCAAATAGATTTCAGGTTGAAATACAACTTCTTCCCATTATTTATAGGAATCCTCATGGCACTCCAGTTTTATCTCTTAGTCCACTTAGTTTCCTGTCATCCATTTATCTTGAAAATCCTGAATTTTTCTTGAGAATACCTTGCTATCTCATTACTTTTATAAAAACATGCATCCAATCCCTGCATTAAATATTGTACCCTATTCAGTCTGAGAACCCCATGAACAGTATGAAAAGGCAAAGTGATAGGATACTGAAAGAGGAAATCCCCAGGTCGGTAGGTGCCCAATATGTTACTGGAGATCAGTGGAGAAATAACTCCAGAAAGAATGAAGGGATGGAGCCAAAGCAAAAACTATACCCAGTTGTGGATGTGACTGGTGATAGAAGCAAGGTCCGATGCTGTAAAGAGCAATATTGCATAGGAGCCTGGAATGTTAGGTCTATGAATCAAGGCAAATTGGAAGTGGTCAAACAGGAGATGGCAAGAGTGAATGTCAACATTCCGGGAATCTGCGAACTAAAATGGACTGGAATGGGTGAATTTAACTCAGATGACCATTATATCTACTACTGTGGGCAGAAATCCCTTAGAAGAAATGGAGTAGCCATCATGGTCAACAAAAGAGTCCAAAATGCCATACTTGGATGCAATCTCAAAAATGACAGAATGATCTCTGTTTGTTTCCAAGGCAAACCATTCAGTATCACAGTAATCCAAGCCTATGCCCCAACCAGTAACACTGAAGAAGCTGAAGTTCAATAGTTCTATGAAGACCTACAAGACCTTGTAGAACTAACACCCAAAAAAGATGTCCTTTTCATTATAGGGGACTGGAATGCAAAAATAGGAAGTCAAGAAACACCTGGAGTAACAGGCAAATTTGGCCTTGGAGTACGGAATGAAGCAGGGCAAAGGCTAATGGAGTTCTGCCAAGAGAACACACTGGTCATAGTAAACACCCTCTTCCTACAACACAAGAGAAGACTCTACACATGGACATCACCATATGGTCAACACTGAAATCGGATTGATTATATTCTTGGCAGCCAAAGATGGAGAAGCTCAATACAGTCAGCAAAAACAAGACCAGGAGCTGACTGTGGCTCAACTAGTGAACTCCTTATTGCCAAAGACTGAAATTGAAGAAAATAGGGAAAACCACTAGACCATTCATGTATGACCTAAATCAAATCCCTTATGACTATACAGTGGAAGTGAGAAATAGATTTAAGGGACTAGATCTGATAGACAGAGTGCCTGATTAACAATGGACCGAGGTTCATGACATTTTATAAGAGACATGGATCAAGACCATCCCTATGGAAAAGAAATGCAAAAAGGCAAAATAGTTGTCTGAGGAGGACTTACAAATAGCTGTGAAAAGAAGAGAAATGAAAAGCAAAGGAGAAAAGGAAAGATACAAGCATCTGAATGCAGAGTTCCAAAGAATAGCCAGGAGAGATAAGAAAGCCTTCCTCAGTGATCAATGCAAAGAAATAGAGGAAAACAACAGAATGGGAAAGACTAGAGATCTCTTCAAGAAAATTAGAGATACCAAGGGAACATTTCATGCAAAGATGGGCTCAATAAAGGACAGAAATGGTATGGGCCTAACAGAAACAGAAGATACTAAGAAAAGGTGGCAAGAATACACAGAAAAACTGTACCAAAAAGATTTTCACGACCCAGATAATCACGGTGGTGTGATCGCTCACCTAGAGCCAGACATCCTGGAATGTGAAGTCAAGTGGGCCTTAGAAAGCATCATTACGAACAAAGCCAGTGGAGGTGATGGAATTCCAGTTGAGCTGTTTCAAATCCTGAAAGATGATGCTGTGAAAGTTCTGCACTCAATATGCCAGCAAATTTGGAAAACTCAGCAGTGGCCACAGGACTGGGAAAGGTCAGTTTTCATTCCAATCCCAAAGAAAGGCAATCCCAAAGAATGGTCAAACTACAACACGACTGCACTCATCTCACACCCTAGTAAAGTAATCCTCAAACTTCTCCAAGCCAGGCTTCAGCAATACATGAACTGTTAACTTCCAGATGTTCACGGTGGTTTTAGAAAATGCAGTGGAACCAGAGATCAAAATGCCAACATCTGCTGGATCATCAAAAAAGCAAGCAAGTTGCAGAAAAACATCTATTTCTGCTTTATTGACTATGCCAAAGCCTTTGACTGTGTGGATCACAATAAACTGTGGAAAATTCTGAAAGAGATGGGAATACCAGACCACCTGACCTGCCTCTTTAGAAACCTGTATGCAGGTCAGGAAGCAACAGTTAGAACTGGACATGGAAAAACAGACTATTTCCAAATAGGAAAAAGAGTACGTCAAGGCTATATATTGTCACTCTGCTTATTTAACTTATATGAAGAGTACATCATGAGAAATGTTGGGCTGGAAGAAGCAGAAGCTGGAATCAAGAGTGCTGGGAGAAATATCAATAACCTCAGATATGCTGATGACACGAACCTTACGGCAGAAAGTGAAGAGGAACTAAGAAGTCTCCTGATGAATGTGAAAGAGGAGAGTGAAAAAGTTGGCTTAAAGCTCAACATTCAGAAAACTAAGATCATGGCATCTGGTCCCATCACTTCATGGGAAATAGATGGGGAAACAGTGGAAACAGTGTCAGACTTTATTTTTGGGGGCTCCAAAATCACTGCAGATGGTGATTGCAGCCACGAAATTAAAAGACGCTTACTCCTTGGAAGGAAAGTTATGACCAACCTAGATAGTATTTTAAAAAGCAGAGACATTACTTTGCCAACAAAGGTCCGTCTAGTCAAAGCTATGGTTTTTCCTGTGGTCATGTATGGATGTGCGAGTTGGACTGTGAAGAAAGCTGAGCACCAAAGAATTGAAGCTTTTGAACTGTGGTGTTGGAGAAGACACCTGAGAGTCTCTTGGACTGCAAGGAGATCCAACCAGTCCATCCTAAAGGAGATCAGTCCTGGGTGTTCATTGGTAGGACTGATGCTGAAGCTGAAACTCCAATACTTTGGCCACCTCATGCGAAGAGTTGACTCATTGGAAAAGACCCTGATGCTGGGAGGGATTGGGGGCAGGAGGAGAAGGGGACGACAGAGGATGAGATGGCTGGATGGCACCACCGCTCGATGGGCATGAGTTTGAGTAAACTCCGGGAGTTTGTGATGGACAGGGAGGCCTGGCGTGCTGCGATTCATGGGGTCGCAAAGAGCTGGACACGACTGAGCGACTGAACTGATCTCAACTGATTCAGTCTGAACAGTTTCCTCCAACTATGTGGTTTCTTGCCCTGTGTGTTCATGTTTACGAACACTTATTACACTGAATTATAATTTTTCTGTTTACTTGTCTGCTTCTCCTGTCACACTCAAGATGAGAAATTGTTGGAACTGTTATACCAAAAAAATTTATATTCTCTAGTTTACCCAGGTGCTTGACATATGGTGCACAGTGCATATTTTTGATGAAAGAACATAAGAAGTTAAGAGAAGAAGGAAGAAAATCAGTGACATTTATACAATTTTCAGGAGAGGAAAGGATATAGTTCATCTCTAAAAATATTGAATGAGCTATCTGGCAAGGCCTTGGTTTCTACTATCATTGTTGACACCATACTTTATATCCAACTTAATTTGAACAGGAAAGTTGCCTGTTCATCACTCCCCCCCTGGTCTTCCACCCTTAAAATATATGTATAAATACAGCTGACTCGCTTTGTTGTACAGCAGAAACTAAAAAACATTGTAAAGCAATTATACTACAATAAAAATTTTAAGTAATAATATAGAGGGCCAAAAAAGAGTATTCAGATAGAGTTCTCACTTCCAGAGAGATCTAATGGAAAAGCTATCTTCTTTATTTTTTATCCTCTTTAAAATAACAATAGAGGCAATCCACACTAGCCATCACTTCCTTTCTTGAGTACCAAGAGAGAAGCAAAAATCCTAGGGTATATAGGAGCACCAGCACATGAAAGGAGAAGGCAATGGCACCCTACTCCAGTACTCTTGCCTGGAAAATCCCATGGACTGAGGAATCTGGTGGGCTGCAGTCCATGGAGTTGCTAGGAGTCAGACAAGACTGAGCACCTTCGCTTTCACTTTTCACTTTCATGCATTGGAGAAGGAAATGGCAACCCACTCCAGTGTTCTTGCCTGGAGAATCCCAGGGACAGGGGAGCCTGGTGGGCTGCCGTCTATGGGGTCACACAGAGTTGGACATGACTGAAGTGACTTAGCAGCAGCAGCAGCAGCACATAAAAGAGAATTCTCATGATTAAAGAAAAAGAAAAGAAAAAACTGCCTTCCTCCTCAAAATGACTTCTAAAAAACAGACTGATATTTTAAAATATATCTCTAATCAATTTACTCATGTCTCCAAAAGATCATATATATATAAAGTAAGAATAGGATGCTACAAAAATAAAACTCTTAAGAACCACTCAAAAATATGATAGTGAAAAAATAATCAATAGATTAAAAAGTAAAATTTAAGAAATCTTCCAGAATCTGTTAAAATAAACAGAAAATACAAAGGAAAGATGACAATCTGTAAATCTGAACATCTGAAAGAGACAAGTCATGGAAAGAACAGAGGAAATGAAGTGAAGTGAAAAATAAACTATAAGGAATAGCACATATATTCCCTAAATTTGAAAGCCCTAAACTTTCAGATTGAGAAGACTGCAGCACACCAGGCTCCCTTGTCCTTCACTATCTCCTGGAGTTTGTTCAAATTCATGTCCACTGAGTTAGTGATTTTATCTAACCACCTTGTCCTCTGCAGCCCTTTCCTCCTTTTGCCACCAATCTTTCCCAGCAAAAGAATCTTTTCCAATGAGTCAGCTCTTCGCATCAGGTGGTCAAAGTATTGGAGCGTCAGCATTAGTTCTTCCGAAACACTCATACCCAAGAAAAACCCAAAATGTCAGGACCCCAGCAGCTAAAGTTGGGTTATTTTTATAAAATGAAAATTATACTGGGGACAGATTTATCAACAACATTGTTTTCCAGAGACAATGAAGTAACTCCCTCAATATTTTCTAAGAAATGAATTTTTAGCCACGAAATTAATAGCTAGCCAAGTTAAAGACTTATTTCAGGCATATGAGAATACAGAATATTTATCTTCCATATACCCCGCTAAACACCATCACAGCTAAACTCCATTAAAATGTTTAAATGTCAGTGCTAAAGAAAGAAAGAAGGAATTTAAGAAAACCTAGTCAAAGGAGAGAGAAGACATTTATTTGAAAAAAAAATAATTAAACATATAAAGAAACTAAGTACAGAAATACGAAAATGTTTATTTAATAGAAGAATCTATACATGTTTACTATATTTTTATGGTTTTTCTTTAATTTTGTAAATATTTCAGGACTTTGAACACAATGAAAAAGAAGAGAGAAAATTGGGGAAAACTATGTTACTGATAACTCTGAAACAGAAAGATCTTTCTCTTTTATTTTCCTTCTGTTTTAACTCTTAAAAGTACTTGGAAGTAAAGTTATTCAACACTTCAGTGTGTATTCGAACATGTTAAAATGATGTGCTCACCTGAGACAGTTGTAGGCATATCTGTAGGTAATGCGGTTGTTCCCACGTGTTCTGTTACATTCAGTTGTACATCGTAAACTGTCTTGCTGTTAAAAATGAGCTTGTAGTAATCTATAATTCATATCAGGAGATTAATAACTTTCACATAGAACCTTCCAATAAATTATACTACTAACACAGCAGTTATTTAAAAATTTACTAGAAAGAACATTCAAAATGATAGTTACATAAGAGTATCAACTTTACATACTTTTAAGATTAACATTTATTTGAAATAATAATGTTTGATGTTACTCAAGAGAGTACTAGTTCTTATACAAGGAAATGCCCAAATAAGTTTAAAAAGACAGAACAAAAAGTGTCTATGTGATGCAGAGATTTCAAAATAAAAGACTGTAATTCAATAGTTAGTTTTTAAAAATGCAAACCACATTTTTGAGACCAGGAGTCACCAGAATACATTGATGAGGCTACGTGTTGTAACTTTGAGTTTCTTGGACAGAAATAACCATATTTTATGGATATAGAATTAGTAAACACTAGCCTCAGAATTAAAAAAAAATAAGAATTTCAGAAAACAGAAATCATGTATCTAAGATTATCAGAAGATTCAAAAAACATAACACCTCCATTTTGTGGATTATTAAACAAAACCCATCTTTTCTACAAGACTGATATTAGTTTACTTGCCAGCCCTTAATCCTAATAGAATCTTTAAGTTTTATGAGAATTAAATGAGAAACAATCACAAAGAATGGACACAACAAAACAATTATTGCCATAATCATCCTCTATTTCCTCAGAATGGCTTTGTACCCACTCTTGTAGGAGGGAAGGGAAAGGGAATAAGGGTTTCCCAATGTCATCCAGTCTTGAGAAGAGATACTTCAAAAATGTCATGAAAATGAAGAATTTATTTCTAATATATGTTCTCCTCATGAGAACTCTCAGGGTATAAATTAGTTAGGTTTTTGTTGCGTTAATTTTATAACTTTTAGAAACATAGGCTTTACATTGCTCTCTTCAGCATTGGTGGCACTGAAGGAATCTGATATTAAAATAGCCCAAAAAGAATGACTAGTGTTACATGGTCATACAGAAACGAAACCTCTTTATCTGGAAGTTTTATGTGGATATGTCTCAGGATTTGGCTTCATTTGCAATATGCCTAAGAAGAGTAAGGGACAGCCTCAGAGGAAAGTGAATACTTACACATTAAGCCCAGGGCTCCCAGTCCAGCCAGCACCACCAGGTTCAACAACAGTGAAACAAAAGCGATAGGGTACCACACCTTTGATGGAGCACTGTGTCCTGTGAGGAGAATGACAAGAAGTCAAGCGTTTTATGTTACTTCCTCTTTCCTTAATTCCCTCCAACTCCTACTTCTCCATACATATTGATATCGGACCTCTATTCTAATGTTTAATTTAAAAAATTGCTTGCAAAGTCAATGAGACCTCATTTATATTCAGCCAACATAAATACACCTGTACATTCACACCTGACACTAAAAACACAGAATTTTATATAAATGTGATCATATGACATATTCTGGATATTTTATGAACACTCTCTCTTATATTTTAGCTCTAGTTTTTCCTCACTAACTTCTTAGTCTTTTTCTCATTGATCTACCTTCCTATCTCCAGGTAATTAATGTTAACCACCTGCTGGGTGTTCTTCCTTATGTTTTCCAGGCTAGTTTTTTTGTTTGCTTTTATTTTTAATTTTTTGAATTTTTAATTGGAATATAGCTGCTTTACAATGTTGTGATGGTTTCTGCTATACAACAATGTGAATCAGTCATGAGTATACATATATCCTGTCCCTCTTAAACTTCCCTTCCAGCCCCCCTTCCTCCTCTAGTTCATCACAGAGCTCTGAGGTGAGTCCAGGATAGTTTTGAAATATGCTATTTAATATAATTGCTAATTCTTTCTCTGATGATTGATTTTTTTTCAAGTGATCTATTTAATATGTTAGTAGAAAAATCCACTCTCCAACCCAAACTTTTATAATGCTTTCATTCCCTCACTGCTTCTCTCCCTAACTCTAGGTTATACTGTGAGAGTGTATTAAAAATGATTCTAGACTCTGATAAACTTTTTCTTACAGTATATCTGTTTCATTGAAAGATTGTTTAGCACTTTTATTATTGCAATTTTCATTGTCATGCCATTATCAACTATTGCTTTTTTGCACACCTTTAAATATTCCCTTAAACTCTAATTAATTAATCATGGGACTGAAAATTTTCTTGAGTATTTCTCAAATGGAGTATATGATGATTTTTAAAATTTTGCTAAAATGGATAAATTGTATCTTTTCTGATTTTTGGATAAATGAATTACGGATATTTTCTTCCCATATCTACTCAATACTAAATAGTAACTAGTTACTTTAATTGCTTCCTTGTTTATATATATTCTCTTTATTGTTCATAGAATCTTATTATTTACATTTTAGATTACTTCACTTATTATCCAAGTCCATCATGATTTTCATGTCTCTTTATTTTATTTTTTCTGTATGATCTTCTAGAACCTGCAACTGGGTCTTAATGATCAATCATTCTTTCTATGAAAGTCATGTTTTTTCAAATTGAAAAATTTTAGTGCCATAATTTAATATCATAAATTAGTTTGATTATCTTTCTCTTGTAGGGATTCTGTTTTACTTGGAGCTGCTTGTTGGGCTTTTTCTTTCCTCATCCGGGTTCTGGGTTCCATAAAATTAGTTACTTTTATTTGTTTTCCCTTAACTTTACCGACTTTCAAGATTTGATACCAAGTTTTTGAATACTTTTGTGTGTGAAGTCTCTCAGTCGTGTCCGACTCTTTATGACCCCATGGACTATAGCCTACCAGGCTCCTCCGTTCACGGTATTTTCCAGGCAAGAAAACTGGAGTGGGTTGCCATTCCTTTCTCCAGAGGATCTTCCCCACCCAGGGATCAAACCCAGGTCTCCCACATTGTAGGCAGACGCTTTACCATCTGAGCCACCAGGGAAGTCACTTTGAGAGGCATCAAATCTATGTGTGATGGAATGCACAGGGGTTTCTTTCACTAAGTGCCAATGGAATGCCAGAAAACAAGTTCTTCATTTTATACCCCATAAAAGAAGAAACCTGGTTCACTGTCTTCTCAGATGCAAAGTCTGAGGCTTTCTATGATTTAAGATTATAGAGGACCTTTTCTGCATTCTTATTTAGTTTCCACACTAACCCTCAGAAGCCAAAAAGATAAGCAAGTCCTCCCAGGGCCACATAAGAAAGTTGGCACCATCTTTTCTATGGAGTCTAATAAATCTTAAGAGACTGAATCCTTCCTCGGCACCAGAGAGACCTGAATCTAAGCCTTTTATTTGTGAATCTTCAGGCTCTTAATGAGGGCAGTAGTACACAAATCTTTTCTTCATTGGCACCCCATCAGAGTTTGGAGTACATACCATCAGTCTGCTGCCTGGTTGCTAGCCCTAACAGTAGCTCCTTACATGGGCTTAGGTATTTGCCAGTAGGAAATTGGGAAAAAAGGCAGAATGAAACTACATTTGAGCTGATTGAAATGCTAATTAAAATCAGTCTGAAATGAACAGTTATAGATGCATCATCCCTTTACCTTGATTTTCTCTTAAAACTCCAATAAAATATAGAAAGTAGTTAAAGAAGGCATATAGATTCATAATAACAAAGAAAGGAAACCACAGAAATGGCCTTTGGGAAGGTAGGTAACAGATACAAAAGCTATTACTAACTTAGTAGGCACTTAGAAACTGAAGCAAAGTCAGTAGTGAGGAAACAAAAGTGAGCTGACCCTCCCATAAGAACCGCAAAGGCTCCTGGTATTTTATTTTTCCAAGTGCAGGTATGGGTGAGTCTGAAAACTGAAAAAATGCCCAAAAGTTGATGTAAGATACAGGTATTCCCCCCTATGTATTTTTCTCTCCATTTTGTACAATAGTTACCTTCTCTCACCCATTATAACAGAAGAGTGCCCAGGGAAGAGTACTGGAAGATTCATTCAACTCCAGAATAGTCAACTGGCTCAAAAAGGGGAGAAAAATTCAAATATTAAAAATTGGGTTTCTCAGTGAATTGCTCCAGTTTATGAATGCTACTTCAGTTCATCACTTCATGGCAAATAAATGGGGAAACAATGGAATCAGTGACAGACTTTATTTCTTGGGCTCCAAAATCACTGCAGATGGTGACTGCAGCCATGAAATTAAAAGACGCTTGCTCCTTGGAAGAAAAGCTATGACCACCTAGACAGCATATTAAAAAGCAGAGACATTACTTTGCCAACAAAGGTCCTACTAGTCAAAGCTATGGTTTTTCCAGTTGTCATGTATGGATGTGAGAGTTGGACTATAAAGAAAGCTGAGCACTGAAGAACTGATGCTCTTGAACTGTGGTGTTGGAGAAGACTTTTGCTGCAAGGAGATCCAGCACGTCAATCCTAAGGAAATCAGTCCTGAATATTCTTTGGAAGAACTGATGCTGAAACTCTAATACTTTAGCCACCTGATGTGAAGAACTGACTCACTGGAAAAGACCCTGATGCTGGGAAAATTTGAAGGCAGGAGGAGAAGGGGACGACAGAGGATGAGCTGGTTAGATGGTATCACTGACTCAATGGGCATGAGTTTGAGAAAGCTCCAAGAGTTAGTGATGTACAGGGAAGTATGGCATGCTGAAGTCCATGGGGTCACAAAGAGTCACACATGACTGAGCAACTGAACTGAATTGACTGATGAATGCTACCATTTAGCAAGTCCATCTCACCTACACAAGCTCTCATTAAATCAGTTTAGTACCACACACTTAAGTGAGTATAGACAACCAAGGATCATTTGATATTTGAAGAAAGCAGCCAATATAATGCTAAAGAAACAGAAAACATAGACAACAAGAATTTAGGGGAAGCAGAAATAATGCAATGAGAACAGTTCAAAAACTCTGTAAATAAACAGACTCTCTTATATGACTGTGTTAGTCATTCAGTCACGTCCGACCCTTTGCTATCCCATGGACTCGCCAGTCTCCTCTGTCCATGGAATTCTCCAGGCAAGAATAAAGAAGTGGGTTGCCATTTCCTTCTCCAGGGGATCTTCCTGACCTAGGGGTCAAACCCAGGTCTCCCTCATTGCATGCAGATTCTTTACCATTTGAGACACCAGGGAAGACCTTATAAGGCATGGAGGTATATAAACATAGAAAACAATTTTGTCAGTTTCTTATACAGTAAACATAAGCCATCCAACCCAGGCTTCTACTCTTAGTTATTTTCCTTCAAAAATTTCTAAAAATAGCTCTCTACAAAGACTTGTATATCTATCAGCTTTATTCATACTAGCTCCAAACTGGAAGCAAGTGAAATGTTCATCTACAGATAAATGAGCTAACATGGTATGGTGTAGTCACACACTGGAATATTGTTCAGCCATGGAAAGAAATTCACTGCCAATGCATAGAACACAGATGAATCTCAAAACATTATGTTTACTGAAAGAAGCCAGTCATAGAAGAAGTCACAGTCAATCATCGCATATTATTTGAAACTGTTTATATAAAAACTCTTCCCTGGTGACTCAGATGGTAAAGAATTTGCCTGCAATGTGGGAGACCAGGTTCAACCCCTAGGGTTGGGAAGATCCCCTGGAGAAAGAAATGGCAATCCACTCCAGTATTCCTGCCTGGAGAATCCTATGGATAGAGGAGCCTGGCAGGCTAGGGTCCATGGAGTCGCAAAGAGTCAGACACAACTGAGCAACTACACTGTTACTACTACATAAAACCTCTAGACTTAACAGAATAGTCTAGAATGACAGAAAGTAAAGCATTCTGATTAGCTGGGGCTAAAACTAAGATTGGTGGTGAGGATAAGATGGAGGCACACAAGTTGTCTTCTTGTGGTGACAGAAATATTATAAATCCTAATTTTGGTTGGTTGCATGGGTATATAGTTTTAAGTCCAGTCAACCATATGCTTAAGTGGGCATATTATTTTGTATCTAAATTATAACGTTGACTTGAAAGTACAATTTTTAAAACCATCAGAGAAGTAAGATACAATTTTGCATCCACATATAAGAATAGGATGCCATAGGAAGAGCCTTTAGAAAACAATAGCAGAAGTTCATTGAAAATAAAATAATACCAGAAACATTTTTAATGGAAAAAGATAATTTAAGGAAATCATCCATGAAATATAATAAAGGATAAAATGATGAAAAATGGGAGGGAAAAAGTCAATGAGGTTTAATATTATAAAAGTTGGAAAGATTCAGAAAAGTACATGAATACTCTGGGGGGATGGATGGAGAAAGTAATTAAAAAGAGCTGATTCTCCATAATTAAAAGTCATGAGTTTATCACCTTTGGTTTGTGTTCCTTCTTTTCTCAAAAAATTTTTGTCTTTTATTTTATTTTTGTTGAAGCATTTTTGTTGATTTACACGTGTATATATGCATGTATATAGATATTAAGATTCTTTTCCATTATAAGTTATTACAAGGTATTGAGTAGAATTCCCTGTGCCATACAGTGGTTCTTGCTGGTTATCTATTTTATATATAGTAGTGTACATATGTCAATCTTAAGTTCCAAATTTATTCTTTCCTCCCTTTCCCCTTTGGTAGCCATAAGTTTGTTTTCCATGGCTCTGAGTCTGTTTCTGTTTTGTAACTAAGTTCCTTTTGTATCATTTTTCAGATTCCACGTACAGGTGATATGTGGTATATGTCTTTGTCTGATTTACTTCACTTAGTAGTATAATCTCTAGGTCCATCCATTTTGCTGCAAATGGCAGTATTTTATTCTTTTTATGGCTTAGTAGTATCCCATTATATATATATATATGTATATATATATATATACACACACACACCATATTTTCTTTATCTATTTATCTTTCAGTGGACATTTAGGCTGCTAATATGTCTTGACTATTGTAAATATTGCTATGAACATTGGGGTTACATGTATCTTTTCGAATTATGATTTTCTCCAGATATATGTCCAGAAGTGGGATTGCTGGATCATATGGTAGCCCTATTTTTAGTTTTTAAGGAACTGCCATACCATTTTCCATCATGGCTGCATCAATTTACATTCCCTCCCACAATTAGTAGAGTTCCCTTTCTTCCACAACCTCTACAGAAAATATCTTTTATTATCAAAGGAAATCTTTATTTTTTTCTGCCGCAACATCTCCCACAAGGTCCTTCTTACTTTTCTCCTTGCTCCAGTAGGTCTCACCTCTCACAGCTCTGGTCTCAGTCGCCTCAGCTGTGCCCATGACGCTCCCAGCTCCAGTTTCAGCTTCACCGCCCAGCTCCAAGTCAGGAGTTTCATGGCTATCTTTTTCAGGAAAGATAAACAGTGGCAATGTTTTTTTAAAAATCATTCTTTTCTCTATAATCTTTTTTGCCTTCTAATTATCCAGGTACTCCTGTGTTCCTGGCTTGATTCTGATTCTGATGATAGATTTTTCCAAAAGACAAACATGATGTGACCTTTTATAGAAATAAAATTGAAACAGTTTCAGTTCAGTTCGGTCACTCAGTCATGTCCAACTCTTTGCGACCCCATGGACTGCAGCATGCCAGACTTCCCTGTCCATCACCAACTCCTAGAGCTTACTCAAACTCATGTCCATTGAGTCAGTGATGCCATCCAAGCATCTCATCCTCTGTTTACTCAGATATATAGAAGAGGATAAAATTGTTACATAAGGAAATACACATTAGAAAGTACGTAGCAGAACATAAGGGCTTCCCAGGTGCACTAATGGTAAAATACCTACCTGCCAATGCAGGAGACATAAGAGAAGTGAGTTCGATCCCTGGGTTGGGAAGATGCCTTGAAGGAGGGCATGTCAACCCTCTCCAGTTCTCTTGCCTGGACAATCCCACGAACAGAGGAGCCTGGCACACTACAGTTCATAGGGTCGCAAAGAGTCAGACACAACTGAAGTGACTTAACAGCAGAACATAAATTGCATCTCCAATTTTATAGATACCTTGAGTCAGTGGCCTATGGTGTTAGTTGTTTGATGAAGATGTAGTATTTTTCCCAAATACATGCAGTTCTTTCATCAGATGTTCTAGAGACAGAGAAATGACTCTTTGGAGGGAAGCTAGTCCCTAAACCATGATCCACTAACCTGATGCCTCTAATCAGAGATTTGTTCACATAGAGGGCTTTTACTTCATTATTTAAATATAAAATATCTCATAGCAATAAAGAAATTTCAGTGAATATGACTTTCATGTTTCAAAAAAATATCTTCCTACTGCTTCATTGTTATTAACTGTCTGGGAATTAAATTGCTGGATAAACGAGACTGCAATTCTATTATGCTGAGATAAGGAGCCTTCAGTCTTATTCCTTCTCAGAAAGAAATAAATGTTTAATGTATAATCACTGACTGGGTGTCCCATGATCCTATGAAACTCATAGCATATAACTATTTCTTATCTTCTAGCAAATAAATAAAAATACTGGATAGCTATGTTCACACTATTGCTGTCTTTTTCTTCCTCTAATACCCTGTATGTAAAATCATTCTAAAATGTCTAAAAATATAAGAAATGTTATTTTGGTGGCAACAGCAATCTGAATTTCCAGAGGTTTAGACCACAGTCTTTTTTCACATACTATGATGAACTTTGTTGTTGTCATTGTTTATTCATTAAACCAAGTCTGACTCTTATGCGACCCCATGAACTATAGCCCAGCAGGCTACTCTGCCCTTGGGATTTCCCAGGGAAGAACCGTCGAGTGGGTTTCCATTTCTTTCTCCAGGGGATCTTTCCAATGCAGAGATCAGACCCATGTCTCCTGAGCCTCCTGCATTGGCAGACTGATTCTCTACCATTGAGCCATCAGGAAGCCCCAATGATGGTATTTCAAACTAAATAAGATAGACATAACTAGTGACTGATCTATGGACTAGTTCTCCAGAATTTAAATCCCAGAAGGGACTAAAAGCCTTGAATTGAAGACAGGAGAACCCAGCAATATAGCTGAATAACCTCTTCTCTGGTCTTTTTGATCCTCAAGGAGAATCTTACCTGTTCTCTTGAGACTGTGGCTTTCCTGGGGTTCCTTTGTCTTAGGATTTGAAAATTTGAGAGTTGCATAGGTCACTTCTTCAGACATTACTGAACAAAGCACAGTTCAGTCACCCAGTGTGCTGTGCGTATCGCCTTAAACTCCCAGAAGCCACTCTTAGATGGCCTGTGTATGCAGGGACTGAGTTGACTGATCTATCTTTGTAAAGACAAAGCAAAAGAAGTGGTGTCAGAAAACAGAACTGTTCCACTGAGAATTTCATAACTGCACTATTCCCACCTCTGTCCATCCCTCTTATCTCACTTTTTATAACTTCCTCCTCTAAAACACCAAATTGAAGAAATGGCTAAGAGAAAAATGTGGGTTTTAAATATAAACAATCTTTTATTTTTCAACTAGAGGGGAAAACATCTGGATCTCCAGACTCAACACTACCCTATGGAAATACAAATAAACATGTATTTATTTCTGCATGTATAATCAGTTCTTAGAAAGCATGTGCCTGTGAGAACTCTGTTAGAATTGCATGAAGTACATAACCCATTGCTGACTCCCGGAAAACCACAGGTGAGTTAATTCTAATCAAATTTTTTTCCCTCCATTTTTACTTGATTTTTTTGTGGATTGCAGATTCCTGAGCACTTAAAAGCAAAATATTAATTGATCAAAACAAAAATCAAGAAGAAAAGGACTACAATGAACTACACTAAATATTATACCCCATCCTCCTTTTTATTTACTTTCAAGAAAGATTGGAGCATTGTGTAATAAGTAGAAGATACCTTCCACAGAATTTAAGAGAAAGAAATAAAGAACTGTAAGGAGTAAATTTAGAAAAGTGTTCTGAAAATTGACTCAGGGAAAAAGGAAATTGCTTTAACCTATAGAGTTTGAAACATTTTTTTTTTGAAACATTTTTTAAAAACAGAATAGTTCAGATTCAATAAGAAATACTCAGAACTCATTGCAATCAGGTATGAATACAGTCAATTTTTCTTCATGATAGAGGGGAGAAACTCCACCAGGAGTTGGGGTGGAGACATGGATGGGGAGGGAATATGTAGGTAGCATGAGCGTTAGTGTTTTATTTAATATTAAGTAAACTAGGGAGGTCTCTAGGTCTCATTTCTCTCATTTACTAAATACTGAACAGATGAACCTAAAGTTTCTAACTGTTTTTCTAAATGCATATGATGTTCTTATTCTACCTCTCCTTCCAAGATTGAATATAATGCTTCTCTGAGATCTTAAAACATACATTTGCTTTGAGCCAGTAGTCTCATTGTTTAGACTATGCAGAGATTAGACAATGATCTATGCACTTGCATGCTCATCATGTTGTCAGTTTATACATGTGAGAAATGATTAAAGAGTTAAATATTGGACAAAAGGAAAAGTTGACATTCTTGACCATTTAGATAATGAGATCAGAAGCCAAGTTGATGTTTTGCACTCCTCAACAGAAAACATGTTTAAGGAGTATGATATCTGGGGTAGATAAAAACACTATAAAGGTAAAAGTTAAGGAATATTTCATGTGTTGTTGAGAAAAACAATATTTGCACATGTACATATATATGTTAGTGTATATATGAAAACCATGTTCTGATATGTAAACCCTGATATAAAGGGAAAGCCCAAAAACTCTTACCCTGAAGCCCAGAATTTTCATTGGTTTGAATTCACTCTGGAGCAATAGGTGTTTCCACCATCCTCCTAAATGTATGTTCTCAAGTTTAGTCAAAGCTGTGGTTTTTTTCAGTAGTCATGTATGGATGTGAGAATTGGACCATAAAGAAGGCTGAGTGCTAAAGAATTAATGCTTTTGAACTGTGATGTTGGAGAAGACTCTTGAGAGTCCCTTGGACAGCAAGGACATAAAACCAGTCAATGCTAAAAAAAACAACCCTGAATATACATTGGAAGGACTGATGCTGAAGCTGAAACTCCAATACTTTGGCCACCTGATGTGAAGACCCAACTCATTGGAAAAGATCCTGATGCTGGGAAAGATTAAGGGCAAGAGAAAAAGGGGGTAACAGAGGATGAGATGGTTGGATGGCATCATTGATTCAATGGACATGAGTTTGAGCAAACACCAGGAGATAGTGAAAGATAGGGACTCCTGGTGTGCTGCAATCCATGGGGTCTCAAAGAGTAAGACACGACTGAGCAACTGAATAAGAACAAACACTACTACCTGAGAAAAACTCATTCACTATTCTAATTGACCGAAAACTTGAATAGTAGTTGACTTCCTAAATTTTCAAAGGATCAAATCTCTTCTCCCAGATAAAGATATTCATCCCAGTCTAATCATATCATAATAAGCTTTCTCTCCATAAATACAAATACAATGTATTTTATTTTATAACTGGGTTCTGCCGATTCCCAGGTGACTCAGCAGTAAAATATCCACCTGCCAAGTAGGAGACGTGAATTTGATCCCTGGATTGGGAAGATCTCCTGGAGGAGGAAATGGCAACCCACTTCAGTAAGCTTGCCAGGGAATTCCCATGGACAGAGCAGCTACTGTCCATAGCGTTGCAAAGAGTCAGGCACAAATTAGAGACTAAACAAGATCTGCCTATATAATTTTGAAAATTTTAATAAATATTTTTCCTTGGGGATTCAGAAACATTTGTTTATTTATCCATTTATTCTTTCCTTTATTCAACAGACTGAGTACCCACTGTATGCTAAGCAATATTCCAGAGCATCTGATAGAAGCATTTTTTTTTCCCCTTAGGGTACTTTACATTCTATGCTTCATGTATTTATTTGTAACTATATAGCTTATATTGATATTTTATATAGTATCCATGGATAAACAATATAATATAAGGTAGTGAAAAATACTATGAATAGAAATAAAGTAGGGTAGAAGAAAGTGTGACAGAAAAAGGAGGATTTATGCTAAATAGAGGATTTATGGACGACTTCTCTGTGGGGTTGTCATTTAAAACAACCAGAGAATAACAATGACAAAAGTATTATCCTATGAAAACATGCTAATTTAATACTGTAATACCTACTACCTTTTTCAGTTTCTGAGTCTAAAAGTCAAAGGTTACTTACTTTTCAATTTCAAAGGTTTCAGTTCCTTTTAAATTTCCCCTTTCTTTTCAATTGCTTCATATTATGTTCCTCATTTGCAACTTCTGACTTCCTCGACAAATTTGACAATGAGAAGTATGTCAAATATTTGGTTTTCATCTGACCTGAATAAGCATAGCTTCATGTTCTCAGTTTCTGACCCACTGATCCAGTCCCAGAAATTTGATGCACATTGACTTTTGGGTGTGCTTCATGACCAAAGATTCTTAATCCTGATAGCCTGAATCAGATCTCCTTCATCACCAGATATATCCAAAATGACTGATTCACAAACATAGTACTATCTGAAAAATAACAAGCCAGCAAAAGAAAGCAGTGACTAAAAACTGACAAATGGAATCTGGCTAACAGTGCACAATCCTCCCAAGAGCAGTAATGTGTTCCAGACTGATTGTTACAACAGTTTTTGCAAAAATGCTAGTGCAAAGTGAGCTTGGAGGACTAGGAACCCTGAGAAGGAGGACAGTGAGAGAACAGGACACACCACAGAATATGCAATAAGACAATCCAAAAATATGGAGGTTATGATATTTTAAAAAATAAGGAAAGAAGAATGGGAACTAGACAATCAAGAGCAAAAGCAAATACAGGAATACCTTTTTCAAATGTGGGGCAAACACAAATTTGGCATGACTGAACAATTAGTGAGACATAGTAATACTATTTGATCTGAAATTTATGCTAAGAATGTTGTCTTTTGAATTGCTTAGTGGAGATGCAGAGAAAGATTTGCAGTCACTTCACTGAAATTAATCATTATGCAATAATAATGTGATAAGTAAAATGCATTTAAAAATTCACTCTTAAAATCAAACAGTGGTACAATCATGAAATAATTATGACTATGATGCATAGACATGCTATTCATAATATTGAAATAGTAGCAGGATAAAAGGAAAGGATCAAATTACAGAGATTAAGAGACGGGGGAGGGAAGACAGAAGAAATAGAAGGAAGTGAAGAATTTTGAGATACATGGTTATAGAGAACTACTGTATAGCACAGGGAACTCTGCTCAATGTTATTGGCAGCCTGGATGGGTGAGAAGTTTGGAGGCAAACGGATACATGTATATGCATGGCTGAGTCCCTTTGTGGACCACCTAAAACCATCACAACATTGTTAACTGGCTACACTCCAATACAAAATTAAACATTGTATTTTTTTTTAAGAGATACATGGCTGTGACAATAAGAAATAAAGGTTTGTATGATGGGGTTTCCCTGCTGGCTCAGCTGGTAAAGAATCTGCCTGCAAGGCAGGAGACCCAGGTTCAATCCCTGGGTGGGAAAGATCTCCTGGAGAAGGAAATGGCTACCCACTCTAGTATTCTTGCCTGGAGAATTCCATGGACAGAGAAGCCTGGTGGGCTACAATCCATAGGGTCACAAATAGTTGAACATGACTGAGTGACTTTCACTCACATGAAGGGGTCAGGGAAAAGAATTGAGAGAGTGAATTCTTGAACTAAAAGAATTCATTTATCAAAACCGAAAGCCAGTAGACAATTTCTAAAGTTATAAATCTACATAGCATCGTACAAATATTAAAGGTACAATCACCATAAAAAATAAAGACAAATTATTAAAAACAATTGTCATTGAGGAGCAAAACAGTCACTTGAGGGGAGACGTTTTTATTGGCTAATCAGCTGTTCTGGTCTATTTTGTTTTAAACATATTCCTTTGAAAAAAATGAAAATAATAGCAATTGTGTATATTCACATCTATTAAGCAAGGCTGTCTCCATTTCATAATTTGCCTTCATTCTGACCTTGCCCCAATAGATTTCATTACTGTAGATTCTGCCTCCAATTTAAAATCCACTGATTAGCATATTAAACTTTCTGCAGTAATATATAGATAGAAATGAATTTTACATTTGTTTTATTCCTGTATATGTCAATTTAATCTCTAAGAATTAAACTTTGCAATTAAAATAATTAGTAGATATTTATAAAAACAATGTAAATGTATTCAGTTCAGTTCAGTTGCTCAGCCATGTCCAACTCTTTGCGACCCCATGGACTGCAGCATGCCAGGCCTCCCCGTCCATCACTGACTCCCAGAGTTTTACTCAAACTCACATCCATTGAGTCGGTGATGCCATCCAACCATCTTATCCTCTGTTGTCCCCTTTTCCTCGCGCCTTCAATCTTTCCCAGCATCAGGGTTTTTCCAATGAGTCAGTTCTTCACATCAGGTGGCCAAAGTATTGGAGCTTCAGCTTCAGCATCAGTCCTTCCAATGCATATTCAGGACTGATTTCCTTTAAGATGGACTGGTTGGATCTCCTTGCAGTCCAAGGGACTCTCAAGAGTCTTCTCCAACACCACAGTTCAAAAGCATCAATTCTTTGGCACTCAGCTTTCTTTATAGTCCAACTCTCACATCCATACATGACTACTAGAAAAACCATAGCTTTGACAAGATGGACCTTTGTTGGAAATGTCTCTGCTTTTTAATATGCTGTCTAGGTTGGTCATAACTTTTCTTCCAAGGAGCAAGCATCTTTTAATTTCATGGCTGCAGTCACCATCTGCAGTGATTTTGGAGCCCCCAAAAAATAAAGTCTGCCACTGTTTCCACTGTTTTCTCATCTATTTGCCATGAAGTGATGGGACCAGATGCCATGATCTTAATTTTCTTATTGTTGAGTTTTAAGCCAACTTTTTCACTCTCCTCTTTCACTTCATCAAGAGGCTTTTTAGTTCTTCGCTTTCTGCCATAGGGGTGGTGTCATCTGCATATCTGAGGTTATTGATATTTCTCTTGGCAATCTTGATTCTAGCTTGTGCTTCCTCAACACCAGGGTTTCTCATGATGTACTCTGCATATAAGTTAAATAAGCACAGTGACAATATACAGCCTTGATGTACTTCTTTCCCAATTTGGAAATTGGAATAAATGTATTACTCATTTCAATAATGTTTGAAAACAAACATAATATTGTTTAAAAATGTTTTCTTTAAAGACACTAGTACATTCTATAATTTGTTCAGGTATGTTTACATAATATTGATGGAGACAATTTTCAGCAGTTTATATTGTTTATTATTTATAGATTTATAAACTAAGAAAATTCTTGTTCTTAAAACTAAAAAGATTAAATAGAAAGATTCATTCTAACAATTCTACTCAGCTATTTGGATTTCTTCTGAATTACCTTCTAAGGTTACATAATTATTTAATGGCAAATATCACTTAATTACCCAATAAGTTGATTAAATCTTCTCCAATTTTGGTGAAAGAAATAGAAACCATGAGAACTGCAAAAATAGTTTGCTTCTTACTTTTGTTTAAAAAGTAGCATATCAGATACTAGATTCAGTTTGTAATTGTATCAGGAGCTAATTTAGAAAAGTACCTTACAATATATAACTTACTTTGTGGGAACATAGTGTTAAAAATTAACTTCTTAAAAATTATTATAATTGTAGTATAGTTAGCCCTCAGTATCCTCACCTTCAACATCCAAAAATTCAACCAAATGAGATTAAAAACATTCAGAAAAAAAAAAAAAATTCCAGGAAGTTCCAAAAAGAGCACAAATTTGCTGCATCAGCAACTATTTACTTAACATTTACTTTGTACAAAGGATTATATGTAATCTAGAGATGAATTGGGCTTTCCTCATAGCTCATTTGGTAAAGAATCTGCCTGCAGTGCAGGAGACCCAGGTTCAATTGCTGGGTAAGGAAGATCCCCTGGAGAAGGAAATGGCAACCCACTTCAGTATTCTTGCCGGGAGAATCCTGTGGACAGAGGAGCCTGGCAGGCTACAGTCCATGGGGTCGCAAGAGGTGGACATGACTTAGTGACTAACGAGACAGAGAGAGAGCCATTTTCTCATGTTTTGGGGGAAAGTACTATATAAAGTTTAAAATTTATCTCTATGACAACTCTAACATATTTTTTCACTTAGAGACTACTTCTTTAACCCAATATACACATAATATGTTGAAATATCAAAACCCTATTAATTTCGCTATACTCCATTAACGTATTTTTAAAACAAAATGTTTTTATTGTATTAAGTATGTCTGTGTCAATAAAGGATAGGCACATGGTGCAATGGATTTATGAAAAATATTTTTCATAATCCTATTGGCAAAATCAGTAACCATTATCAAATCATCCAATCTGACTTACTCAGTGTCAAAAAATACCTTATTCTTAGTCCTGTTAACAGCTAATACACATTTTTAAGAAATGCATTAAAACCACTAAAAATATGAGCTACATTTGTGACATCAAAGCAGTTAAATCACATTAAAAATAACGTAGGCCTAATAAAATTAATTTGTTCACTTTTGTGTTATAAAGGCAAGATAATCAATCAATATGCTATTTTCATTGCTTCTTATTTTAATCATGCAAGGCATAATGTTGATAAGATTCCAAGATATAAATGAAGTGAAGTAAAAGTCGCTCAGTAGTGTCTGACTCTTTGTGACCCCATACTACACAGTCCATGCAATTCTCCAGGTGAGAATACTGGAGTGGGTAGCCTTTCCCTTCTCCAGGGGATCTTCCCAACCCAAGGATCGAACCCAGGTCTCCTGCATTGCAGGCAGATTCTTTACCAACTGAATTCTCAGGGAAACCCAGATATAAATGAGGTACAGTATAAAACAAAAGGCACCGCATTTTATCAAATAGTGGTGTGCGTGTTTATATATATGTGTATACACATGCATGAATCAAGTTCATGGTCAAATTTTCCAACATATATAATAAAATTGCCAAAAAATGTATATATTGTCCTATTGTAATCTACTCTATTAAACAACCATCATATAATATCTCTATTAATGGAAGTTAAAAATTATTAAATACTTTATAAAGTAAAATAAAATGAGGTTTGGCTATACTTGGAAAAGATAGATTATGATAGAATTTGACTCATATTTTTTACAGACAAGTTATTTTTAAAAATCAAATGGAAGTTTAGCCTTGAGTTTTATTAATTGACTCTAAAAATTGGCAAATATGGAAAAAGTTTTAGTCAACAGAAAGAGAATCATTTATTACTAACCTATTAAATTTTGGATATTCAGAGGTGATTTTCCAACTTACAACATATCCTTGGGACAGGAATTTAGAGTAGCTAAAATATCTTGCTAACATTGCTGTAGTAAAACTAAACATTTTAATGCTTAATTTTAGTTTTACTCTGTTGGAACTTTTCCTTGAGGAAATGGTATAATTAAACACAATTTGGCATTATTCCTAAATCACTATCAAGTGTCTCATTTCAGAATAGCCTATAAGGTCAAGAGATTTCATAAATAAACAAAGCTTCACTTTGCCGTTTGGGCAAAAGCAAAAGTCATTCCTTGGTTACTTTCCATGTAGCAATATGTACTTTATCTTGGCGGGGGGGGGGGGGAAATGGGGCAAGCAATTGCAAAAAATTGCAAACAATTGCAAAAAAAATTGGCAAACAATTCCCACCAAAACACAGTATCTCAAAAGTTGGGGCACTCTTTCCCAAGTGAAAATGTATTAATTCACAACATGGGTATAGGATAAATTAATACATTATTCCCCATGAATAGACCTTTTCTCTTCAACTGTCTCAAAGTACTACAGAAGTAGTGTAGAAATGGGATTTGAAAGTGTCTCAGAGAACAGAATCTCCTTACATATAGTTGATTTTTACATTGGCCAGGTCATTGGCTTTTTGATCCAACTTATCCCCTGCATCCTGTTCTCATTCTAGTATTTGACATATGAGAACTATTTCAACAAAATAGTTTGTTAAAGAGGCAATTCAATCAACAGATTGCCATGCTTCATTTAAAATGAAGCACATTAATTTGACAGTATATAGTACATCTGAGCAAATCTATCAACTAATTTGGCCTGATTGACATTCTATAGCACCAATGATGAATAGTCAAATGTATTGAAACATAATGAAAAACATATTGAAAAAAACAAGTTGGAAAACTTAATCTCTACCTGACTTAAAAAAACTATCATATGTAAGACAGTGTGATGTTATTGTCAAATAAATAATTCAGTGAAAAATATTGCTGTCCAAAATAGATTGTTATGTATGTGGTCAACTGATTATTTTCACTAAGATACAAAGGTGATTCAATGAACACAGCGTATTAATTTCTAAAGCTGGCTATCACTATGAAAAAAAAATGAATTTTTACCCATGCTTTGCACCATAGAAAGTAGCTAACAAGAAAAATAGCCCCACAACAAAATCTCACAATGGGCCACAGACCTAAAGGTAAAATCTGAAATGATGAAACTTCAAAAACAACATAAAGGAGAAGATCTTTACAATTTGGGGGCAAGAAAGATTTTCTAGCTACAACAATAAAGAGAAGTGAAAGTGTGGTTGTTCAGTCATGTCTGACTCTTTGTGAGTCCATGAACTAACCCACCAGGCTCCTCTGTCTTTGGGATTCTCTAGGCAAGAATATTGGAGTGGATTGCCATTCTCTTCTCCAGGGGATCTTCCCAACCCAGGGGCCAAACCCAGGTCTCCTGCATTGCAGGCAGATTCTTTACCATCTGAGCCACCAGGGAAGCCCCCAGCAGCAAAAGCATGATCCAAAAATAACAAAATAAATAAAAAGCTAGACAATGAAAATGAAGAACTTCCACTTTTTGAAAAAGACTTAAGGACATGAACAAACAAATCAAACACTAGGAAAAAAATATTTGCCATTCACATAATTGATATAACATGTCTGATATTCAGACTATATCTCTCAACAGGAACTCTCAACACTATAAAGATGAAGTATTACAAAATGGGCAAAAGATTGGCACTGACACTGTCAAAGAAGTTATACAAATGTCAAATAAGCACAAGAAAAGATAGCCAACAAGGGACACCCCTACATAATTATTAGAATTAAAAAAAAAAAAAGAAAGAAACAGAAAGACATATATCAGTCTTGCTGAAGATATCAAACAAACAAAACTCTTTTTTCCCCAATTTTATTAGGATATAATTGACACATGGTATTGTGGAAGCTTAAGTATACAGTATAATGATTTGACTTACATATATTATGAAATGCTTACTGCAATAAATTTAGTTATCCATCATCTCATATAGATATGAAAAAAGGAAAACAATTTCTTGTGATGAGAACTCTCGGAATTTGCTCTATTAGCAACTTTCAATTGTACTACACAGCAGTATTAACTATAGCCATTGTGTTGTACATTAGAACCCCAGGACAATAACTATATTGTTTAACTGGAAGTTTTTACTTTCTGACCACCTCATTCCATATCCTCTCTTCTTGGACTCTTGATCTGGGCTTGTGGATATATACCTATCCTGGTATCAAGTCAAAACTGTTTTTATTATTGTGGCCTTAGAGTAAGTCTTGTTATTGAAGACTGTAATTTCTGCAAATATTATTCTTTTTCAGTATTATGTTGGCTATTCTAAATCTTATGCATTTCTGTATTAATCTTACTATTAACACATCACTTAAAAAAAATCCCTCTGAAAAATTCAGGGATTGTATTGAATCTAGAGGCAAATTTGGGAAAGTTGACATCCCCCAATTATGAACTTTTCTAATCCAAGTATGTAGTTATCTCTCCACTTATTGAGGTTTTCTTTAATTTTGTCAGCAACCCCTGCAGTCTTGATTTCCAGGGAAGCAGATTCTGAAGTCAAGATTAGTATGATGGAGGTTTATTAGGGATATCCTTGGTGTGTCCACTTGTGGAAAAGAACAGAAGGAAGCAGAACTGGGGAAAGGGAAGTTGGAGCTCTGAAGCTGGAATAGACCTTCTGAGTTTCCCCCAGTTAGGCCAAGGCATTCAGGCCTTCATATCCCCACATCGCAGAAACGACCTGCCCTGGGAAGGGAACATAACCTTGATTGAGTTCATTCCCTTCAACAGAGGCAAGGGCTCACACTTGATAGTTGGATGTTGATAGCTCTCCCAGCAACCAGGAGAATAAACCCTTCAGTCCTGAAGAGGAATCTGTATATCACATCATAGCGTCCAGTACAGTTTAACTTTCTTCAGCCTAGATGTATTTCTTCATGGAAGTGAAACAAGTCCAGGTTAAAGGTATGTCTCTTCTCTTGGAATAAACTTGTAAGTGGAAGGTGTGTGGCTTTAATTCTAGCCCCCGACCCTGCAGCTGAGCTCAGAGTCACAACTAACATTCATTGTTTCTCTCTCCTGTTTTTAAAAACTTTTTTTCAACCTTTTATTTTATATTGGACTGCAGCTGATTAATAATGCTATGATAGTTTCAAGTGAACAGCAAAGGGACTTGGTTATTCTTCTCACTTTCCACACATCTGCTGATCTTAGTCACCTTCACCTACCAGGGGTTTGAGCCCATCATACCATTCTCAAGCTGAGACTGCAGGATTTGCCTTTATACCATCAAAATAGAGGATACATTATAAAGATGTCCTCAAGTGGCATAACTGGATGTCTTTCTTCCTGTCCCCCTATGGTGTAAAAATAGCCCCCTCTTCTGTTGGTCAGAGTAAATAGCTCATCCCAATTCATCTAAAGAGATGTTGTGCCCCCCAGTGGAAGCTTTTGTTCTTTACAGATAAGATTTTCTTAAACCCAGAGTTACTCTGACAGAAGGCATGCATCTCCCAAGTTGGTTACTGGAAATGATGGTAAGAAGGGTCACTCCTGCCTCTCCCTTTGGTTTCCAGATCCATATATTCTATCTGTTGAGGACACAGCACCATATAAAGGTTATTGGTTTAAAGAATACACTATAACTTGGAAGATGGCATCATGTTGTAGTATTAACTCGAGATGGATCAACTGTGCTTTCAAAGGACTTTTAGCCTTCCATTGCTCTGTCTGATTTGCAGCTGTGTGTTGATTCTGTTTTTATGTAACTAGTGGATCCCATGGTCAATCCTCTACTCCCTTATCTGAATGCTAGAGAGCATCAGACACATGATGTTATGTAAGGTCCTATTCCAGTTTGTGGATATTGGTTCTGGATGAACCCTATGGACAGGACAAGAATTCCATATCCAAATATGCATCTACTCCTGTCAAAGCTCTTTCCATTGTGGAATGGGTATATATTAGCTAATTTAGCAGCAAACAGCTTATAGTTTTCTTTGAGGCAGGACTGTGGAGTCCTGGCCCTTGTTGTGCTGTTATTACCAGTTGCTGGATTTACAGATCTTTAGAAGGAGATGTAATTTTAGGTGAGGTATTAGGATCACACTGCATATAATATTTACATGTAGAGATTTTCCACATTTTAATCTTTATATTTATTGTTATTATGTTTTTGGATGCTATTATTAATGGTATTACTGTTGTAAATTTTATTTTGCACTACTTATTGCCAATACATAGAAATACGATTGATGTGCATATATGGAGAATATACTATATATAATTTATCACTGAGCTTGACAAATTAATAGTCTATAAATTATATTGGTTTTATGCAAATAATTAAATTATCTACAAATAAAATCTTATTTCTGTCTCATTTTTTCATACTCTTAATCTCTTTTTTGCTTTATTTCACTTTCAGGACCTCCCATAGACAGTAAATGTTGTTGAATAAAATAACTGATAATGAGACTTTTTATATTCTTCCAGGGTTCAAAAGAAAAACTTTCACTCTTTTACTAGAAATATGTTATGCTTAGGGGTTTCTGTTGCTGCTTTTGTTAGTTTTTTTTTTTTCCTTTTTTCTTTTTAATGTTAACTTTTTTTTTTTTATCAGATTAGAGATATCTTCCACTTCTAGTTTTCTAAGAGATTTTGCTGTTGAACTTTATCTAACATTTTTTCTATATCTATTGAAATGGCACTCTCTTTTTATTTTTTTTCCCCCCAAAAAGTAAGTAAATCAACCTGTATTGTCCTAATTGGTCATGATGGTATTATCTTCCCTGTATATTCCAAGATTTAATTTTCTTTGATTTTCTGTAAAGTTGATATTTACCTTATTTCTGGAGAAGCAAGAAAAATTAGCTTCTGTTTTCTGTGTGTGCTCAGTCGTGTCTGACTTTTTGTGACCCCATGGATTGCAGCCCACCAGGCTCCTCTGTCCATTGGAATTATCCAGGCAAGAATACTGGAGTGGGTTGCCATTTCCTCCATCAGTTTTCTGTATTCTCACCCAAAATACTGTATTTATGTTCAGCAGTATCTGGACTGAGTGAATGAAACATAAAGTATAAATAGTACATTAGGCTCCATTCACTCAGCAAATGAAGAGGAAGAAGAAAGTTTGAAAATGTAAATTGTTAGGAGGGAGGCAGAAATGTAGTCTTACTGCATCTTTGTTCTATTCGTGTGGTCAACAAGATGTATGGTCCCCAAAGTGTCCTTTAACTGCAGGATAATACTTGGGACAAACTGATTGCACTAACTACTTATTTCCATCCAGTACTGCACTCATTAGCATACTATCAATCTTCACTGTTTGGGCAAGCTTCTCACATATAATATTTTTAGTATCAGTGCACTTAGTATAAAAAAAGTATCCATACTGTATGTATCCACAATACATCTTATCATTTATGACACTTGTATTTCTTGTAAACCTGAAAGAGAAAATAAAGAATTACACTTGGCAAGTCAAACATTTGAAACACAGTCCCAGAAAAAAAAATCACTTTTCCAACATATCACTGCTCCCATGGTCTGTGTTGTCTAAAATAAATTTTAATTATTATTTAGAATGGCAAGTGTCCAAGTTACTTATATTCTCTCAGGCTTTTCAAAATTTTCTCACAGCTGGAGTACTTGTTGTCCTTTTCTTCAGACCCAGCACCTCCCTTACACAGTACCTAGTATGAATAAATAATGCAGTTCCATTAGATTCTCCAGGAAAACTGGACAAGCAATAAATTTTGAGGCTGTCCTCCTCAAATATTTTTCATAATCACCAAAATCAGAAATTAACCTCATCTGTGACACCTTAAGCTCAGCATCATCTCCAAGTGACATTTCCCTCAGTCATTTTCCAGAAATTTTACAATGAAGCCCTGAATGATTGCCAGCTTCTAACATAAGATGACTGATTAGACACTATAGATTAAAGACAAACCTGTAAACTGAATATATTATCTTTGAGGAAAAAATGTACATCATCACTTAGATCAGTAACTAATGATTATTAATAAATAGGTTCTTCAAATAACTTTAATTTTCTATTTGAAGTAGCATAACACAGATTATATTAATCCCAGCTCATTTCCAGGAACAAATTCCAAAATAACATCAAAGATTAAAAAAAAGGAATTACATATATTATATGTACATGATATATATAAAAGTGTATTATATACATAGACTAGGATATATTTCTATTTCTATATTATTTCTTGTGATTTGAAATAGCTACTGTGTTTTCCATCCCATTATAGTTTGCTTTCCCATTATCAATAATTACAAATAAACACAGGGAAACTCTGTTTCCTGAAATAAGATTCCACCTATGCTGTCCATTTATGCTCACACTACCTTTACTTCTAGAATTTCACTCCAAATGAGACCTTTAGAATATACATCTTTCTCTCCTTTGTACAGATCCTATCCCCTGTTTGGAGGAGGGCATAGCAACCCACTCCAGTATTCTTGCCTGAAGAATTCCCATGGATGGAGGAGCCTGGTGGGCTACAGTCCATGGATCGCAAAGTGTTGGACAGGACTGAGCGACTAAGCATATCCCCTGTTCTGTGCTGTCATTTCAGACTGACAAAGACAGCTGCAGTGTCTTTATGACCCATATTCCTACACATTCTATTTCTACCTGATGGAAAAAACAAGCCGGACACAACAAAACACAACCAAAGATTCTATTTGCTGCCTTGCCTGACGTCGTGAACATGGAGGAATCTTGGGGTTTAGATTCAGAGTGGCAGCACCCCAGCACATATGTCTTGAGCTCACTCCAGCTTCATGTGTCCTCAACAAACAAATCTGTACGAATTTGTGAGATGGTAAGGGCATCCAGCGTGCTTCCCCGGTGGCTCAGCGATAGAGAATCCACCTGCAATGCAGGTGACCTGGGTACAATCCCTGAGTCGGGAAGATCCCCTGGAGGAGGGCATGGCAACCCACTCCAGTATCCTTGCCTGGGAAATCCCATGGACAGAGGACCCTGGCAGGCTACAGTCCATGGGGTCACAAAGAGTCGGACACAACTTAGCGACTAAACAACATCTAGCAGTTTGAGGCTGTTGTTTCTTTCTTTAGTTGAATTCTGTCTGCTTCCTAAATTTAAGGAATTATAAAACACAAATGAATTTTGGCATTCTTTTTATATACGCCTTGCCCCCACCCCATTATAAGCAGAACAAATACAACATATGAGTCCATTTATACTGGCATATTTATAACCAATTTCTTACCATGTTGTGCAACAAAATACTTTTTATATCATGCCCATGTTCATTTTCTTCTCTTTACCAGAAACGCTCTTCTAGTCAATCTCTAAATTTTTTATTCAAAAATGCCCACTTCAAATTTCAGTTATAACATAAATTTCAAAGATAAAATCTATTTTTTGTTGTTCTGTGTATTCTTACTAAAGCATTTATCACATTTGATTCTTTTCGTCTGTTGAATTAGTTTGTCTGTGCGTCCAGTCAATGGTTAAGTAACAAAAGGAAGAATCAACCTTTCACTTGTTTTAGAATCCTAGCATTGCACAATTTTAAGTACATATTCAAGCCCAGTGAATTGTGTTGGCTGCTATAGTTTTCTTAGATAAAAGCGTTATTCACAGAAATCCTCCCTTATTTGGCTTGGAGTTGTCAAGATAATGGGAAGACATTTGCAATAATTTTCTCATCATTAAACACATCACAGAAGTCTGATGGAAAAGGGTTCTTTGCGGATGCAATTTCAGTAGAAGCTACAGTGCCCCTGAGAAAATTCACCTTTACTGAAACCAGCTATTAAAATTCAACAAGAATAAAGACTTACCAGTCGAGGGGGATAATTTTATCCAAGGTCCAGTATACTGTGCTATCTTTCCTGGGAGATAATCCCAACCAATAGTTATGTAACTGCAAAGATTTTATAAATTCCTATAGGAAACAGAGGTGGCTTGTTAAAATCATTGTCTCCCTTTTCTGTAAATTACCTCACAGTGTAATTTCTTACAAATTACTATATCAAGGCGACATCTTTGACACTTTTCTACTATTTTCTAAGTCATTAAAAGAAATTGAGACAGAGTGCCCCTTACTGAGAAATGTCTTCCAACATTGATATCTCAGTTACTATCTGGGGGCTAAGAGATGGTTCATTGCCAAAAACCCAAGCTAAGGGAAACATGAGTATGAGAAATATGTAATAAGGTCAAAGGAGAATGATTATACAATAGAATTCAAACTCAGTTCAAGAGATTTGTAGCCAAAGTAATATTTTTTTTTCTTTTCTCATATGCCAGTCATTTGTTAAGCAAATAACTATGAATGGATCATTTGGGAATAATAAGACTAGGCAGAAACTAGATTGATGTCCCCTCTTCTATAAAGAAGAACAAGGATTCTGACAGTAAGGAAGCAGAGACTTTTGAAAAAATATATTTTGGTTTTAAAATAAATACGGGATTACTATCTGAAAAACCAGAAATGACAACGAATAAGTAAACTATACAGAGTTGCTGTTATTATTGTTTAGTTGCTAAGTCATGCCCAACACTTTTGCAACTCCATGGACTACAGCCCCCCCAGGCTCCTCTGTCCATGGAGTTCTCCAGGCAAGAATGAATACTGGAGTGGATTGCCATTTCCTACTCCAGGGGATCTTCTCCACCCAGGGATCGAACCCACATCTCCTGCATTGGCAGCTGGAGTCTTCACTGCTGAGCCACCAGGGAAGCCCAGAATACGTGTGTGTGTGTTAGTCACTCAGTCGTGTCCAACTCTGTGCGACTCCATGAACTATAGCCCACCAGGCTCCTCTGTCCATGGGATTCTTCATATTCCCCAAAATATAGAGGTACAATTTAAATATTAGAAAAAATAAATAAATAAATAAATCTTCCAGAGAATTCACTTTTCCTGGGACCCAGAAACTCAGTGCAATATATCTGCTTGGCACTTGCCTTTGCCATCTCTCTTTTATTTACCTATTTGGCCCTGAGGTGCCATACAACTTGTGGAATCTTAGTTCCCCAACCAAGGATCGAACCTGGGTCCTTAGCAGTGAAAGAGCCAAGTCTTTAAACTACTAGACTGCCAGGGGATTCCCCTTTGCCACCTAATCTTAATTCTGTTGTTCAGTTGTTCAGTCATGTCTGACTCTCTGTGACCCCATGGACTGCAGCACGCCAGGCTTTCCTGTCCTTTGCTATCTTCCAAAGTTTGTTCAAACTCATCTCCATCGAGTCAGTGATGCCATCCAACCATCTCATCCTCTGTCGTTCCCTTCTTCTGCCTTCAATCTTTCCCAGCATCAGGGTCTTTTTCAATGAGTCGGCTCTTCGCATCAAATGGCCAAAGTATTGGAGCTTCAACTTCAGCATCTGTCCTTTCAATGAATATTCAGGGCTTGTTTCCTTTAGTATTGACTTGGATCACCTTACAGTTCAAGCGACTCTCAAGAGTCTTCTCCAACACCACAGTTCAAAAGCATCATTATTCTAGTATATGTAGCCTTTTTCTCTTAGTTAAAAAAGTGCAAATGCAAAAGGGTGGAAACAGTGAACCTCCTTCTGTGTGATTTTACAGAACTGGTAAGACTCAGAAATAATTACAGATCTTCTGTTTTCAGATAAATGCTCAAAACTATGTCCCAAGAATTGATTCTAAAGTTCTAGTTTGGAAATATTCACAGACCTAAAGATTCTGGGGGCTCCACGTCTACCATCTGCCCATCAGCCTCTGAGAATCCACTGATGCTAAGGTGCTAAGCTAAAGTTTCATATGGCCTGTCTTGGCTTGGTACCCTGATATGAGTGTACTAAGTTCCTTTCACCTCATACCCCAACTGAAATAAGCCAGATTCATGTCTGGACTAATATAAATCTTCCCCAACCTGTCTCCCTCCTCTATTCCATGTTGGGGAAAGTGACTTCTTCCCTTACAGGCAGAGATCCATGTGATCTTACCACCACACTTTTGCTTTTAATCGTCAACAGGCTGGCATTGTAGTCAGAACAAGTCTCATCACTCTTCTGCCACGTTTTTGCCATGTTTTGTTTTAGGTAGCAGCTGTCATCATGCCACATCCACTCCCTTGGACAAGGTTTACATTTGTGCTCTGGAAGAAGAGATCCCTTCATTTGGTTGTGTAGATATCTTCATAATTCTTATTCCCATTGTTCTCTCATTAAAAAAAAATAATAAAGCATATTTACTTGCCTTTCTTCTTCTAACATCAAAAGTGGAGAAAATAAATCTTATGTTCCAGGCTCCCACATACAACCACAATGTGTCCAAAACATAATTTGAACACATTTGAAATTAAACACTTGGATTTCAATCTATTTTCTAGTTCAGGAGCCCTGAATAGCAATTAATTAACCTCCTTCTTTCCCTTTGTCATTTTGTACATTTCTACATGGCAATAAAGGCCAATCACAAGACAAACTGCCTTTTCCAACTAGAGCATTTCCAGCTCTTTGACTTGTTGAATATTCGGGAGACTTAAGATGACAATATGTTTTACTTATAATAACTATAGAAACTGTTAGAAATATTAAAAAACTAGTTCCTCCCAATACCAAAGGTGAGACTAAACTTGAATTTTTTTTCTATGAACTCTTATCAAACATTGAGTGAAATTTAGGAACAAGGTCATCTATAAAATGGTGATATACCTTCTATTGCTCTTCTTTTTAAAAATCATAAACAGGTGATCTGATTTCCCTGGTGGTCCAATGTTTAAGAATCCAACTTCAAATGCCAGAGACATGGGTTCAATTCCTGGTCCTGGAAGATTTCATATGCCACGGAGCAGCTAAGCCCATGCACTACAACTACGGAAGCCCAGGCTCCACAATAAGAGAAGCCACTGCAATGAGAGGCCTATGCACCGCAACTAGAGTATAGCCCCTGTTTGTCACAACTAGAGAAAGACTGCACACAGCAGCAAAAGACTCAGTGCAGCCAAAAATCATATAGTGCTCAGATGTGTCTTATGCGTGCTCAGCTATGTCTGACTCTTTGCAACCCCATGGATTGTAGCCTGCTAGGCTCTTCTGTCCATGGGATTTTCCCCACAAGGATGCTGGCGTGCGTTGCCATTTTCTCTTCAGGGGATCTTCTCTACCCAGGGATCGAATTCGCGCTTCCTGCATTGTAGGTGGATTCTTTGCCACTGAACCCCACAGGAAAGTAAATTAAAGAGGTGGTCTATCCTTCCCTCCCTGTATTCTATTGACTTCAGTGCCCCAAATAGTAGTGGTAAATGTCAGATTAGAGAAACTACAGACCGTCTTATATTTTAGTAAGTATTATCTCTTGTTAATTTGGGGGATTATAGTTATTTTTCTGTTTTTCTTCTAACTGCACAGAAACATCAATGGGTCTTCAATTGACCACATTTAATTCTTTCTTCCAAATAATAGTTTCCTGGGAAAGGCTGCTAGCTTCTGATGAAGTGATCAAGTGACCCCAAGATTTAGTTTATTGTCTAATAAATAACTCAGAAAGAAATAAAGGATTACCTCTGTGTTTTATATATAACTCACGACATAATTTGGTGGCTATTTCTTCAAGTTTGATAGAAAGGTTCCTGATTTTCTGAGAACTATTTGTGTTCTGCATGAGTTGTAGAGACACATTTCTTTGAAGTTCTTCTTTGACATTTTGTAGCTTATTCAATTTTTCCATGCCTGTCTTCAAAGTTATGTAAACTTCAGATTTAAAAAAAAAGAGAGAAATGATAAAAAAAAAACTGTAGTCCCTCAGTGCAACCATCATCTCCTTTCTGCTGAATTAAGAATATTAAATGTCTAGGGAAGCAGTTATTTCACAGAAGTAAGGGAAAGAGACTGAGTACATATGACCCTATTTAGAGGACAAGAATCGAGGCACAGACATAGAGAACAGACTTGTGGACACACCTGGGGAAGGAAAGGGTGGGATGAATTGAGAGAGTCGCATTGAAGCATATACATTACCATATGTAAAATAAACAGTTATTTACATATAAGTGCTGTATATAACACGGGGAGCTCAAGTGATGCTCTCTGCTAACCTAGAGGGGAGGATGAGGCGGTGGAAGGGAGGCTCAAGAGGGAGGGGATATACGCATACATATAGCTGATTCATCCTGTTGTACAGAAGAAACTAACATAACATTGTAAAGCAAGGATCTTCCAATTAAAAATAAAATTTTACATTTAAAAAAAATTAAATAAATACAAGTGATTTTCAATTTTAAAATTTTAAAAAGAGACTGAGTACCATGTTGTAACCACCTAGTTTTTTTTTTTTTTTTTTCCATTTATTTTTATTAGTTGGAGGCTAATTACTTTACAATATTGTAGTGGTTTTTGTCATACATTGACATGAATCAGCCATGGATTTACATGTATTCCCCATCCCGATCCCCCCTCCCACCTCCCTCTCCACCAGATTCCTCTGGGTCTTCCCAGTGCACCAGGCCCGAGCACTTGCCTCATGCATCCAGCCTGGGAGTTCTAATGAGATGGATGAAACTGGAGCCCGTTATACAGAGTGAAGTAAGCCAGAAAGATAACTACCTAGTTTTAAGTCCCTTTGTGGACGTATCACCTATTCCAAGGCTTCGATTCAAAGAGCAAAACTCACTTCTAAGTGTTTTCCCTGGCAGTAAAAACATAGGGAATACGTACACACGCCGCCTAAGACTCCCAGGGCAGTCAGCAGCAGAAGGCACAAGAGAGTCACAGCCAAGGCTCTTTGACGCCATACGTGGGAAGGAACAGGCGGTTCTGCGGGAAGCAAAATCAGTAAAGACACTTAGAATGGTGTGCATTTTAATTCGATTCATGTGTTTATGTATGTTGTCTTTATTGCTTTCCTCATAGGTCTGTGGTAAAGGAATGTGTTTTGCTAGAAACTCAAAGGCTTTTAAAAATAACTTTTTAAAGACTAAGTAAGTCAAGAAGAAGTCAAAAATGTTTTGTTAATTGTTTTGCATGCAAACTGGTTTTCAAAGCAGAAGCTTGGGATTGATAGGCTGATTCAAGAAACAGAAGCAAAAATGGGGCTGAAAAACAAGTGAGGATGTGCTGACCTAAAGGGGAAAGAAAGGGCTTCCCAGGTGGCTCAATGGTAAAAACTCTGCCTGCCGAGCAGGAGATGCATGAGGACTCACAGATTCAATCCCTGGGTCAATATGATCCCCTGGAGAAGGAAATGGCAACCCACTCCAGTATTCTTGCCTGGGAAATACCATGGACAGAGGAGCCTGGTGGCTACAGTCCATGGGGTCAAAAAAGAGTCAGATCTTGACTGAGTGACTAAGCAACAACAACAAAGGGAAAGGAAATCCAAAAAAGAAGAACCATATGTATATGTATCGCAGATTCACTTTGCTATACTCCTGAAACTAACACCACAGTGGAAGCAATTTCACTCCAATAAAAATCAATAATAAATCTATGAGAAAGAGAAAGAAAAAGAAGTGAGACCAATTAATCTGAAAAAGATGTATCTTGTCTGTACAAAATTGGGGAAACTGAGCAGCAAACAGCTAACAGCAAGGTCAATTTAAGTGTTCCTTCCTTGAGTTGACAAATGTGGGGTATCAGAGAAAGTAATTTCCTTTGTCTATGTTTCCCCCAGAAAATACTCAGAGTTTGGCTGTGGAACATACACGAGAAAGTATCCCTGTAATGTCTCTGGGTGTTCTCCCATCAGCCAGTTCTTAGGTAAGACTGAATAGTTTCTTCAGAATTTTTTCATGCTCTGAGCAGCAAACTTTGAATGTTTCTTTTTTGTTGAACTATGAAACTTCAGACAGATCATTTCCCTACTTAAAAAAATACTTGAGAAATTATAAACTTTATATTATAAATTAATTGTTATTAAATTCCTATGTTATTTAAATAATCATTACTTGTATAAATGGATACTAGATATTTCTTAAAAATATAATTCAGAGAGAACATAACCTTACTATACTTACTATACTATACTTATGTCCCTCATATCACAGTTGGTGATACTATGATACTGTGAAATATAGAGAGAATTGAAAATGAAATGTGAAACAATGTTTTTAGACCTTGGACAATAGTTGACACATGAAAGAATTACATAGTCAAGATCATCATTTCTAAAGTCAGAAGCATGACTTCAAGTGCTATTATTTTTACAGACTTTTTCTAACGTATTTATGTATTCAGTTAATCAAAAGTTATTGAATATCTCTGTACACTGGACACTAGTCTGGATGCTAATAAAGCAGAAGTGAGCAAGACATACCAGTCCCTGCTTTCACAGGAGGCAAATTTTAATTATGAGAGAGTTAAGAGAGGTCTCTAACTCTTAAATGGTATGCACAGGTTTGAAACTGAGCTATATTATAAAGAGCATGTAGTTCAGAACTTATGGCCACTGGGAATGAAAAATTGGTGCAAAGAAATTGCAGATAGCAAGGACACCTAATTCAAAGACTAATTTGGAGAAAAGTTTTACCTGTTTGATAAAAACAGAAAAGATTCAGAGTGGCTAAAGAATTGTGGCCAAGGTGAGAAATGATGCTAGAAGTGGTCAAAGGAGAAGTCAGGAGACAGTTTAGAGCAGAGATGTGACTGTCACCATGGGTCAGGGAGGAGGTCATCCATGACCGAAACAAGGATAATCCCCATGAAACACAGAGCAGAAACCTAGTCGAGTTAGATGAGAAGAGAGAGAGAGAGATGGATAACTAGGAGTCTGTGACCAGAGACAATGGGTTCAACAAGTTGAATTGTGGAAAGAGATGAAGAAATGAAGGGAAAATGGAGAGACTTAAGTGGTCAAGTGAGGATTATTTTATGTTAAAATAGGAGTAGGATATGGCAACCCACTCCAGTATTCTTGTCTGGACAATCCCATGGACAGAGGAGCCAGGTGGGCTACAGTCCAGGGGTTACAAAGAGTTGGAGACAGCTTAACGACTAAATCATCACAGCCACCAAGAAGTATGTTGCTGCACCAGAAAGGGGTAATGAACTAAAGGAGGGAGAGAGAATAGTAAAGCAAGAGAGAAAGTTGAAAATTGTTGAAGACATGTCATTGAGGAGGATACCTGCATTGAAATTTAGAACCAAATGAGAAGATCTGGTTTTTGATGAGTAAAACAGGATATTGTAAATATCATCTAGAAGTGAGGCAGAGAGTATGAGTCAAATAAAGCAGGATAGAAATTTTGGTAATAGAGAGAAAAGGGGTAGAATGAAATGGAAGCAAAGCTTGTCAAATGAAATGGACTTCCCCAGTGGCTCAGTGATAAAGAATCTACTTGCAATGCAGGAGACACAGGAGATATGGGTTCAACTCCTGGGTCAGGAAGATTCCCTGGAGAAGGAAATGGCAACCCACTCCACTCTTCTTGCCTGGGAAAATCCCATGGACACAGGAGCCTGGTGGGCTACAGCCCATAGAGTTGCACGTAGGCTACAGAGTTGGACGCTACTGAACACACATATACATATACTGGCAAATGAGAGTAAACTGGGTTTGAGAGCTTGTGCATTTTTTACGTGGCAATGTTCAGCTGCTCAGGTGGGGCACAATGTGGGTAGATATTTAAGAATTGGAATTTTTCAAGGAAAAAGCACAGGGAGGGAGTAAAGGAGGAGACTAAGGGGTAGATGTTAAATAATACAAAGCTTATATTATATAATATAAACTTTAAGCTGAATAATGAGAAAATTAGACAAAACTGAGAAAGCCAACAAGACATGGATTTAAGATGTTTTTAGAGTCAAAGAATTTCTGGAAATTTAGAATAAGGACAATTAGTATGACCGAAAATGAGATATAATGTGATGGGATATGTTAAGAGCAATTATGGTATATTAAGTTCATGATATGTTCTGTTCCTCTCAAACCATATAAAAGGAGAAATATCAACAAGGAAGTTGGCAGAAAGTATTGTAAAATCTTTAACTTCCAGTCCTTTAAAAAAAACACAGCAGTTTGTATTAGAGGCAAAGGTCGCAGAATTAAACTGTTATCCCTTCTCAGGATTTACAATGCTGATGATAAATGGACCCAAGAATAAAATTAGAACTTCAAAGAATGCTACATTTTGGTGAGAGGGAGAACAGCTAAAGACTACATGAGAATTTTTCTATTAGTTCCCTCTCCTAATTTCACTGCTTCTACCAACTTTTTGTGTTATCCATATCTACTGTTTAATTTACGCACACTGATTTTAAGTTTGCATGTTCTGGGACAGATTTCATCCAAAAGACTAAAAGCCAGGAGGTACAAGCTACATACAATTGGAGAAATACACGATTATGAATAAGATGGAGATTACAGTATAGAAAGTAAACACAAGTAGTCCATTTATCTCAGAAATAAATTAGCATTAAAAAATATCAAACTTCTTGGCACAGGATGGATTTGAATGTGTCTCTTCTAATATTTCTTTATCTCTCTTCTTCCTTTAATACTTGATGTATCCTTTCATTTAATTTAATCTCTTCTATATTTTAGTAAATTGGGAAAAGATCTCCAAAAAAAGTAGAAAAATTTTTAGAGTTTAATATAGGCTCAGTTTGGTAAAAAAATTCAAATGAAATTCTCTAAAGTTCCTCTCTGTCTCTCTGTCTCTTTGTCTCTCTGGTATCTTGCGCACCAGACACACACACATACACACTAGCATTTATTTAGAAAAAAGAAGGTACAAAGCCTTGACTTTCTTAGACAGCACATGTTCATTGTTCCATGGCTACCTTTCATGGGGAAAAATGTTTCACAATCCAGTCATATGAAAATATTATCTTATCATAATTATCTTGATTGTGATATGAAAAAACCCCATAAAATTTGTAAAAGATTAAGTGTCCAGTACATTGATCATTGCCTTAAAAAAACTTTACAGTCATTTTGTATGGACATTTTTGGTAATTTGGGTAAAATTAAGATGCTTAATTAAAAATTCAAATAGATCATTGTCAATTCACTAACATCCCAGGGGAACCTACTCTTAACACTTCTGCCACTTCGTACACCCTGACCACCTTACAACACATCTGTAGCTCAAAATCTTACCTTTTTTCTCAGATTTGTCAAACTTCTGAATATTTTCTGTCTGATTGGAGTCCTGGAATTTTAGATCTGCATAAGTAACTTCTTCAGACATTGATGTTATGCAAAGAAAGCCCAGCAAACTGAAAAAAAAGAGAGAGCAAATTAATAGAGTTGGATGATAAACAGCTGTGCTTTCAAATGTCTGTTCATAAGCCAAAGTTTAAACACATCTTTAAACTTCTGTTTTTTAAATCCACAGTACCAGCCACTCACAGCTCCGGAAATGAACTCAGAGAAGAACAGAGAGCATTTTTCTTCCTCTTATCTCTTCCCTTTCTCATTTCTCTGAATCTACGGACCACAGAAAGTAGTTTTTAAAATTTGTTTGGGTATTATTAGCATTGTGCAAAGGAGCACAAATCAACATGGTGCAAATATAACATGGAGTTTCTTGGAGAAAAACTCTCAAGGAAGAAAATAACAGAAAGGACACGGCCCTCAAACTCTCCCCAGCGTACAGCAGTGACTTGGCATAGATATTCTGAATGTGTTTTGGCAAAGGTCTTGATAGAGAGATTTGCTTAGCTGGGAGATCACACATGCACAGAGATAGGGAGAGCAAAAGCCCCAGTGCAGGGCTTCCCTGGTGGTCCAGTGGTTAAGAATCCACCTTCCAACACAGGGGATATGGGTTCAATCCCTGGTCAGAAAACTAAAATTCCACATTCGTTTAGTCGCCAAAGTCATGTCTGACTCTTTTGCAACCCCATGAACTGTAGCCTGCCAGGCTCCTCTGTCCATGGGAATTTCCCAGGAAGGAATATTGAAGTGGGTTGCCATTTCCTCCTCCAGGGGCTCTAACCTGAATCTCCTGTATTGTAGGTGGATTCTTTATCATGAGCCACCCATTCCACATGCCGCAGAGCACTTAAGCCCACGTACCACAACTACTGAACCTGCATGCTCTGGAGCCATGCGCCACAACTAGAGAGAATCCCACATGCCATAACTAGAGAGTCCGTGCACTGCCAGCAAAGATCCCACGTGATACAATGAAGATCCCATGTGAGGGGACTGAGAGCCCATACAAATAGATAAATAATTTTTTTTTTTTAAAAAAAGGAAAGCCCCACCTCTACATCCTGATACACAGGTACAGGATAGCCTAAAAGGGCTGAGGAACACCTAGTTTCTCTAGTAACAAAAAATATACTAAGGGATCTAGAATAAAACCATACCAGGGAGTATGCATATTGATGGCTATGGTCAGTATACCAAAAGTCCCAGAAACAGCTTTGCAGGTCAGGAGATTAGCAGACGTTGGATCCTTGCCAAAAGGTCCATGAGACATTTGGTCTATGCCAAGTTTCTTGACATTTTCCTCCTATCCAAAATGTCTGTGACCATATATGTGCTGTGCAGTGCCTAGCCATGTCCAACTCTTTGTGACCCCACGTGTAGCCCACCAGGCTCCTCTGTCCTTGGGGATTCTCCAGACAAGAACACTGGAGTGGGTTTCCATGCCCTCCTCCAGGGGATCTTCCTAACCCAGGGATCAAACCCAGGTCTCCTGCATTGTGGGTGCATCCTTCACAAGGGAAGCCCAAGAATACTGGAGTGGGTAGACTATCCCTTCTCCAGAGGAACTTGACCCAGGAATGGAACCAAGGTCTTTTACATTGCAAATGGATTCTTTACCAGCTGAGCTACCCAAGAAACCCATGAACATATTTGGTTCATGCCAAATGGTTTTAGACAAGACTAAATATGACAAAGTATCAAAGACCTTTCAGTATCAAAGACCTTTCAGTATGACCAAGCATCAAAGACCTTGCAATATGGATCTTATGGATGTTTTGGATGGGACCAAATGCCTGGTAAGGGGGAATTCTGCCAGCTGATCTGTTCCAATTGTGCATTCTGGAAATGGAAAATAACCACAGAATGGGTTTGGGGACACACTGGGCCCACAGTGAGATGGACCTAAACTAAAACTCCACTGATCGCCTAACCTCCCTAAGCTCTTACTCTGTCTGGTGGGTCACAATGATATTATTGGTCTCCTGGAACTAGCGTAGGTTCAGAGCCAGAGACTAGTATTTTATGAAAGGTCTGATTATTTCCTTTTCTCAAATGCATGATTATGCTAATAAAAGGGGAATTTGTGCTTATGTCCTCACCATTTTAGGATCTGTCAGAAGCCCTGGTTCCCTGAGTACAAACTCTTTTCTCAGGCAACACGGTGAAAATCTCTTTCCAAACAGCAATTTCTGCATGGGATACTTCCTTCCCTGAATTGTTGTTATTTAGTTGCTGAGTTGTGTCTGACTCTTTTGCAATCCCATGGACTGTAGCCCATCAGGCTCCTCTGTCTATGGATTTTCCCAAGCAAAAATACTGGAGTGGATTGCCATTGCCATCTCCAGGGGATCTTCCAGGCCCAGGAATCAAACCCACATCTCCTGTGTTGACAGACAGGTTTTTTACTGCTAGTGCCACCCAGGAAGCCCTAGGGTTATTGTGAGAAACAAATAAATCAATAAATGTAAAGTTTTAAGGGGACTCTCCACATAAATCTGATGTGAAGACAGATTTGGACATTATGTAATTATTTAATGAGGAAAGAGTTATCAAAAAAAATACAAAATTGGGCTCTCCCCAAGCAGTGTGTGTGTGTGTGTGTGTGTGTGTGTGTGTGTGTGTGTGTAATACCTCCCAGGAATTCTAACCAGGGCAGGAGGAAGAGGGATAGTAGAAACAGAGAGACTGGTTGAGATTCTTGAGATACACTGTGTCTCATATGCCAAGCTACCATAAAAAGCAATGAGGGATAAACTATTCTGACACAAGAAGCTAATATATCCTCAAGACGACCTTGGGGTTTACTCCTACGCTGTAGAGGCTGCCAGGGATAACATGATGATAGCAGAGCAGCTGGGAGAGGACGATGAGCAATAAATCTGATCAAATTTCAGAGTCACTCCAAGGTCAGAAACAAAAACAGTCATTTTTAGTGAATATGAGAGAGAGTCCATGCAATAAGAATTAAAAGACACAAGATTTCAATGAAAAGAACTGTAACCTCTTTTTGCAAACAAACTAGCCAACAAATATATCAAAATTATTAATAGCAGATATCTCTCTGGAGAGGAACAATAGAAGAAATCAGCTTTCCCATGAGAATAAAGAAAAGCCCAGTGTATAGGTGTCAGGTGCAGAGTTTTTTACCTTTGATGAATAATTTTATCTTTCTGGGAATGACAGTGGCAGTAGGCTACTTTTAAAAAGAAACGATAAAGTTGCTTTTTAAATCTGTGTATATGAGACTTCCATTTCAGTCTTACATGAGAATTAGTAAACCTGTTTACTTGAACTATGAGGCAAGAATACTGGAGTGGATTGCCATTTCCTTCTCCAGGGAATCTTTCTGACCCAGGGATCAAACCTGTGTCTCCTGCATTGGCAGCTGGATTCTTTACCTCTGAGCCACCTCGGGGGCCCATATACCCCTTCTCCAGGATCCCCCAGATTTCTACGTGATCCAGCAACTGTCACAACAGGCTTCCTGGACTTTGTTCCACTGCTGTGGTCTGTCTCAGTTCTGGCTATTAAATATTTACACATCGCCCCTGTTCACTCGGGGGTATTTAACAACAAAGCAAGAAAAGTCTGTTATTTGAGAGAAAGGAAATTCAGTGAAATGAGTCTGAGATTTAAGATGGTCATAGAACAGCTATTCTTATAGGTTTCCAGTAACCTTGAGACGAAATACCAAGAACATCAGATCAGAAGGCATCAGACAATGATGTGGAGTGTGTTCTGTGTAGCAAGTTTATTTGCCTGTTGCCTGATGGTCTAAATATAGAGACAGTGACTATTTAATCTGGTTTTTTCCCCTTTAATAGTAAAGTTTTTTCCTTCCTTATATCACCTTAACCATAAGTCCCTTATATCTTGGAGGAAGAATATTAATCTAAGTCTTCAATCTTCACTAATGCAGCTGTCTTCTCACAAATCCAAGAAATTTCAGCACTGCAGCGGGATATATAAATATTCCCATTTTGAAAATAGGCACATCCCTTGGATTCATTGATCTGAGCATATTCATTAGCACTAAACCTGAAAAAGAATCAACTTTAAATTAATTACAAATATAACATTTGAAACGGTCACAATTCAATGTTTTCCACTTCCCTGACAATGAAACACCATGCGTGTGAATGTTGAAAGACTTCTGCGGCCAGCAACCATCAAAATCCCTAAAGCTTGCATATTTGAGGTTTTTTTTAATTTCCAATTACTCATGATCTCAGATAGAATTATTTAAGAAGGAAGCTTAAATCGGGAGTTGAGAATTTCTATTCTCTCCATAACATGATAGAAACTACCCAGTGCAGATTATATATTAAAAGAACTAGGATTCCTTTACTCTGGAACTTTCTGAAGAAAAACAAAAATAAAATCACATTCTGTATAAGAATATGTTACATTTTACTATGCACAAATATCATTTTGTATATATTTACATATATGTGAGGCATGAAAAGAGAATAAAACAGAGGTTAGAGGAAATGAATGACAGCATAGATGTAGTTCTGATATTGGTTCCTAGTTCTTCTGCTAAAGAATTGATGATAACTCTTAAGTAATGTCATCCGAAAATGATGATCATGTCTAAATCTTCCACATGCCCTGGACTGCTTTTATTCAAATGATCTGCACTACACTGTAATTTTCTTTTCTCACTTCAAGGCTTAGCTCACTAAATCTTACTTGCAATGTATACACTTTTGTTTACTCTCTCTATGACAATTTTTTAATCTATAAAATGGGAATATAACAGGGCTTTTATCATAGGAATAATAATAGTTTGAACATCATAAGTATTACTTGTGTTTGTTAAATAGAGAAGTAAGCTTAAACTAATAGATGGAATTCAGTGTCCTGCCGTGAATTTATCTCACAAATGAAATAAGTTCCTCCTCATTTCCATCTCTACTAATGAAGATCTCTTTTCTTTGGAGGTTGTACTTTTTTGTATCTAGATGTATAATTCTTATAATTCACATTTATTGTCTTAATATTCCATTTTTTAAATATCTTTCACTTGGTTCTTTCCCCAATAATTAGAGACTTACAAGGATGGAGAGGGTCTAGAGCTATCCTCCCAAAGCCAACTCCTGCCAGATGGATCCCAAGATAGTCCCAACCAGAAAAAAGGAAACTTGGGTAGTCGTTGTGACCTCAGAAAATCCTGAAAGAGAAACGGGAAAAAGTTCTGTGAGGGCCACATTCCTGTTTGCTGGAGTAAGAGAGATGGGACCATTCATCGAAATTCATGTGAAAAGTGAAAGTGAAAGTCGCTCAGTCTTGTCCCTCTTTGAGACACTCAGTTGTGTCCAACTCTTTTGTGACCTGGAGTTCCCCAGGCCGGAATACTGGAGTGGGTTGCCATTCCCTTCTCCAGGGAATCTTCCCAACCCAGGAATCAACTGGGGGTCTCCTGCATTGCAGGCATAGTCTTTACCAGCTGAGCTACCAGGGAAGCCCAACTCTTACTCAAAATGCACTGAATTCCTACCATGTGACTCAGAAATTCTATTTACTTTCAAATACATGAATAATTTCTCTAACCAGGGAAAGAGATTCAACCTGACCTTTTCCTCCAGGCTGTCCAACTTCACCAGCGTGGAGTTCTTGTCCCTGCAGTTTTTTCTACTGTTAGGCCAGGTTTTTTCCTCATTTATTGCAAAGTAATAGCAGCTGGTTTGGTACCATTTCCAGGTCTTAGGACAAGGATTGCATTTGTGGTCTGAAAAAGAAATTACACCCGGTAGCACAAACTCAACAACTCTGGAGAGACCAGGACCTGGAAAATAAATCATTCAAATTGACAATGGGGCTTCAAAACCCCCACCCTAAAAACAAACCGCTTTAGGAGCCCCCGGAAGTAAGTCACCCAAGATTATGTGTTGGGACAATGGTGACTGAAATACTCTTTTCAGGGCTCAGTCTTCTGGCCTCAGAAATATCAGCTGTATTTCTTAACTCCTTATAACAACAGGATCACCTAAAAATAGTTCATAAAATGAGGAGCTGAAATATCCAGATTGATCTCATCCCAAGATGTTTCCCAAATTCACCTCCGTGTTTAAAAAGAAAAAAGAAAAACCTTATTTTCCCTGGTCTTCTGTAAATTTATGGCAGCATCATTAGAAGTCATTGGTAACACCCTCTCATATTCTGATGTGGTACACATCATCAGTCTAAACCAGAGCAACAGATTTGATCTGACTGGTCAGCAAGTCCTGATTACCTGAAGTGTGAATGATTAGCTCTTGGCAGAGTTTGATGGCCATTTGTCCCTGCCTCTTCAATAGACTGGAGATTTGTGATTTGAGAAATTCCTCCTCCACAGGAAAGTTCCTGTACTCGCTCAGTTGCTGGGATAAGTTGTCCTGCTGTTGGTGGATGATTTTCTGGAGTTGAGTCAGTTTGTCTGAATCTGAGTTAATTTCACTGGACATCTGCAAAGCTCCAAGACAGAAGACAAACTCATATATAGCCTTCCATTCTTTATGACAGCTGTAGATAATTCTCTTAACACAGAAATAGTGCTTAGATTTGATATTTATTGGTAGTCTCTAATAATCCAGGTATCATGGAAAAAACACACCCGATGCCTTTTTATTTCAACTCTTAGGAAAAAAAAAATAGAAAAATAAAAATCGTCTTCATAGTCTAGTTTGTCAAGAGAAAACCATATATTCGGTTTTCATACACAACCAAAATCCTTGTAACAATGAAATACATCTTTTTCAGGTTTATCTTGGAGACATAGAGAATGAGAGACAGCTGAGGTGGCAGAAAGCATTAGAGGGTTTATGATGCTGGCACCCATCATATTAATATAATCTAACCTAAATTTATATAGTTTACAGATATATTTCCTAATCCCCTGCCCTGAGTTTGATGCAAGCACACTTACACATAATTCCCAGGGTCACCAGCCCAATCAACAGCATCAGACAAAGAGTTAGCAGACCCAGGGCAGCTTGACGCCATATGGAGGATGCAGCTGGATACTCTGAAAAAAGCCAACACAAAGATTAGCAAACAGAACTGCCTTGTGGTTTTTACACATTGAGTTGTTTACTTCTCCTACTTAACAACCATCCAGATATCAAAATGTCTCTCTTGCTTCTTCAAATCCTCTATCTCCAAAATATCTAAAATGGCACAAAACAAGGGCCCCACCACAGTTCTTCTCCAGTTTTTCTTTTCTCCACCATCCTCCGTTGCTTTAAGAGCCTCCTAATTTTCAGGTTTTTGTTTTACATCACCACACATCTTTCTTCTTCAAGATGACTGAATTCATGAATGAGATATTGTGGAAAATTCTCTGGATGATCTCAACAATGGAAGAAACCCTTAGAACCACAAACCTCCACAAGGCAGGTGTTTCGTGAATTCTGCTTATATCTACTATGTATACTATTTTTCACCTAGTAGATAGTGAATTGATACTGAATGGGAGAATGAATGAATATACAAGATAACACACCAACAGCAGAACAGACCACAAAGCCAGAGGATAACTCTTCAAAATGTAATATCTTACTTATATATATGTATGTGTATATATGTACATGTATGCATATATATTTTTTATACTTATATACACAAGTATATACATAAAACTTTATACATTTATAGTTTTTATACTTACCTCACCTTCCTATTCCTTAATTCTGGATCTAGGGGCATCTAGCTTAGTGTCTCAGATAGATTAATGCAATCTCCAGGTGCTCTGACATATGCAGCATATTCACCACTCCCTTTTTCTCAAGTATTAAATTATTTTTAACAACAAAACAGAAATGTATAACCACCTTTATTAGACACATGCAAAGTCTATCCTATCATCTTTTTGTATCTCATCCCCAAAACCACACATACACATATATACACATACATGCTTAAAATAAAAACAAATCTAAAAAGCAGGAGGACATTATAGACGACTCGGACAACAAGCTGTCCTAAACTATCAGCAGATTCCTGAAGGTAAAGGATGTAGTCTGATTCATTAAATTGGATTCCTGATCACAGAAACAGCTATTTCTTTCAATTTGGTACAAGAGAATGAGCGAAGGATAAGAACTGAGTCTCAACTCTACCATGTAACAATTGCATGAATATGGTTAAGTCATTTAATGTTTTCCAGCTCAGTTTTCTCATTAATATTTCAGAGAAAGTACTACTATTGTTCCATTTCTTTCATAATTTTATTTTGATGAAGGCATGATATCATGTATATAAAATACTATACACATATCAATATTGATTCAGCATGACAAATTATACTGGGAATTTCAACTTCCCTTTGAAAAATTTGTAAGTACTTATAAGACAGAAGCTAGCTCTTGTCTATTTTTACCTCACTCATCCTCCAGTTTATCTTTTCAGATAAAGTTCAGATAATCCTACAAAAAAAAAAAAAAAAATCCCCACCGACTTCTCTAGTTTAGAAGTTTCCAAACAGGCCTCTAAAACGATATTCCCCTTGGCATCTCTCACAAGGTATAAATATCAAGGACTACATTTATAAAAGAAATCTCAGTCCTCAAACTCAATCTCTGGCATCCTCAGCTGAAATAATTCACTATAACACAGAGCTTGGTGACACACAGCAATATCTCCCAATTTTAAAAAGTCCTGGAAGCCACATATTTCCTCCTCAATGTAGAGCACACCACTCTACCAAAAGCTTCTCCAACTTTGTCTCCATTTTGGAAATTCCACAGCAGACCTCTCAAAAAGCATCAATGTCAAAGCCAGCACCTCAGGGTATCTAACACCTGTCCATCCCCCAAGATCACGTCTTGCCATCTCTGAACCCTTACCTCTTTTCCTTAGGTTATTTCTATCCTGATTATTTCCTGCTGCAACAGAATCCTGAAACGTGAGTGTCGCGTAGGTCACGTCTTCAGACATTGTAGAAGAAAGCTCAACTTTATGCGTAATTAATGTTTCAGTATCATCAGACCCGGGAACACAATGTTCTTTGCAAGGCTGGGAGTTCTTATGTTCACACCCAACTGACCCAAGACCCATCCCACCATCCCCTCATCAGGACAAATGAAGATCTGTTTTTCTGCAGAAAAAGTGAGAGAAAGCAACTGTTGCCTTTAGCAATCAAAATACTATAGATCTCAACTGCCTGCTCCTTCAGCATTGTTTCTTGCTGAAGCAAAGAAGGGATACTTGGAAGTGGAGCAGGGATGATGGCTTTGTGGGGAAGTTCCCATGATTCTCAGCATGGAGGCTGGGGACTGAGTGTTCCCAGCTCAGGCTGCCCTGAGTGTCTTAATAATGACACAGGTTGTCCTCTTTGCCTGTGTCTAAGGTCAGCTAATCCTGTGAACCTGGTTTACTTGCTCTTTAAAAAAAATATTTTGGAAGTGCTTTGTGCATGTGAAATCTTAGTACCCTGACCAGGAATTGAATCCATGTCCCCCTGCAGTAGAACTCCAGAGTCTTGACCACTAAACCACCAGGGAAGTCCTGGATCTTGCTTTACACTCACTCATATGGGGTATCAAGGGGACACATATAAGACAGCAAGAGCTCTGTAGTTACACATACCGAGACAGGAAGAGCTGTACAGTTGAAAACCACCCACATATGACTGCTGATTAAAAAAGAAATGTTGGTGAGAGACAGACCGACAGCTGGTGTTAGCAATGGGCTCAGAGAAGAAATAACAGCTATTGAAATGGGACATTATGGGAGTTTCCTTCCTACGTGACTATGTTCTTAACGGAATAATGCTCCTTTAGGTAACAGCTAACACTTAGAACAAGATTTTAAAAATGATTGCTTGATGTTTAGGAGAGTGAAAAAAGCAGGCAGGTTAGGGACAGAATGAGGCTGGCACGTGGGAAAGTGCTTTTGTTTCTGTTTTTAATGTGTTTGCTCGTTTGGCTTTTAGCCCAACGGCAGCCCACAGTCATTGTTGAAGGACAGGTGAAATTCCTATAGAAAACATGTGGTCTTCTAGGTATGAAAAATCAGAAGATAGAGTTTGGGGAAACCACAGGGGTGGATAGTGCTGGATATTCATAAGGAGCACTGATAATGGGAAAATGGTCAGTGTGTTTTTATGCCTCTCTTTCAGCTACAATTTACTTACATTCCATTAAAAAAAAAAAAAAAAAAACTTGCTGAAATAACCAAGCTCTGTCTTTTCTTAGGCCTAAAAATGCTCTGAAAAGGTGTTTCCAACAAAACTGAAATAAACCCATTGCACAAAAATTGAAGTTAACCCACAGCTGGAACTATAGGTTTCAGCAATACCCCAATGAGTAATAAAGAGCTGACAATTTATATAGAAAGCGTTCTGGCTGTTTCTTTGGGTGAATATGAGAAAAAATAGCATACCACATGTGTGGTTTGTTATTTAGTCGCAGCAAGCATTGGACTTAACAGTTCTTAGAGGACTGCATCTACTTCCAATCCCATCATACTTTTTAAAACATTCTTATTTATACAAGAAAGTAAATTGTTGTTAAGAACCTGTGGTAGGCAGGAAAAAAGCCCCCAAAAGATGTCTGTGTCCTAGTCCCCAGAACCTTTGAATACGGTAGTATACATGGCAAAAGGGACATTTCAACTGTGATTAAGATAATGAATTTTTGAGAGAGGAAATTATCCTGTATTATCTGGGTGGTCCTAATTTTAACTTTTTATTTTGTATTGGTGACTAGCTGATTGGGCTTCCCTGGTGGCTCAGATGGTAAAGAATCTCCTGCAATGCAAGAGACCCAGGTTCAATTCCTGGGTTAGGAAGATGCCCTGGAGAAGGGAATGGCAACCCACTCCCGTCCAGCCTGGAAAATTCTGACCCCACCCCTACCCCCCACCCCCCACTCCCCAGTGGCTCAGCCATAAAGAATCTGTCTGCAGTGCAGGAGCCTCAGGAGACATGGGTTCAATTCATGGATCTGTAAGATCCCTTGGAGGAGGGTATGGCAATCCACTCCAGTGTTCTTACCTGGAGAATCCCATGGACAGAGGAGTCTGGTGGGCCACAGTCCATAGGGTCACAAAGAGTTGGATATCACTGAAGCAACTTAGCATGCATGCATAGCCAATTAACAATACTGTGATAGTTTCAAGTAGACATTGAAAGGACTCGGCCATATATATATATACACTGTCCATCCTCCCCTAAACTCTCCTGCCATCCAGGCTGCCATATAGCATTGAGCAGAGTTCCATGTGCTACACAGTAGGTCCTTGTAGGTTATCCATTTTAAATATAGCCATGTATACAGGCAACTATAAGTTCATTCTCTGTGAATCTCTTTCTGTTTAAAAGTAAGTTTACTTGTATCATTTCTTTTCAGATTCTGCATATAAGGATGCCACATGATATTTCTGCTTTTCTGTCTGACTTACTTCACTCAGTATGACACTGTCTAGGTCCAACCACGTTACTGAAAATAGCATTATTTCATTCTTTTTAATGGCTGAGAAAAAGGATTATGTTGTGAAAGTGCTGTACTCAATATGTCAGCAAATTTGGAAAACTCAGCAGTGGCCACAGGACTGGAAAAAGTCAGTTTTCATTCCAGTCCCAAAGAAAGGCAATGTCAAAGAATGCTCAAACCACCGCACGATTGCACTCATCTCACACGCTAGTCAAGTAATGCTCAAAATTCTCCAAGCCAGGCTTTAGCAATATGTGAACCATGAACTTCCAGGTAAGGAACCAGAGATCAAATTGCCAACATTCTCTGGATCATTGAAAAAGCAAGAGAGTTCCAGAAAAACATCTATTTCTGCTTTATTGACTGTGCCAAAGCCTTTGACTGTGTGGATCACAATAAACTGTGGAAAATTCTGAAAGAGATGGCAATACCAGACCACCTGACCTGTCTCTTGAGAAACCTGTATGCAGGTCAGGAAGCAACAGTTAGAACTGGACATAGAACAACAGACTGGTTCCAAATAGGAAAAGGAATACCTCAAGGCTGTATATTGTCACCCTGCTTATTTAACTTATATGCAGAGTACATCATGAGAAACGCTGGGCTGGAAGAAGCACAAGCTGGAATCAAGATTTCCAGGAGAAATATCAATAACCTCAGATATGCAGATGACACCACCCTTATGGCAGAAAGTGAAGAGGAACTAAAGAGCCTCTTGATGAAAGTGAAAGAGGAGAGTGAAAAAGTTGGCTTAAAGCTCAACATTTAGAAAACTAAGATCATAGCATCCAGTCCCATCACTTCAAGGCAAATAGATGGGGAAACAGTGGAAACAGTGTCAGACTTTATTTTTGGGGGCTCCAAAATCACTGCAGATGGTGATTGCAGCCACGAAATGAAAAGACGCTTACTCCTTGGAAGGAAAGTTATGACCAACCTAGAAAGCATATTAAAAAGCAGAGACATTACTTTGTCAATAAAGGTCCATCTAGTCAAGGCTATGGTTTTTCCAGTAGTCATGTATGGGTGTGAGAGTTGGACTGTAAAGAAAACCAAGCACCGAAGAATTGATGCTTTTGAACTGTGGTGTTAGAGAAGACTCTTGAGAGTCCCTTGGACTGCAAGCAGATCCAACCAACCCATCTTAAAAGAGATCAGTACTGGGTGTTCATTGGAAGGACTGATGCTGAAGCTGAAACTCCAATACTTTGGCCACCTGATGCGAAGAGCTGACTCATTTGAAAAGACCCTGATTCTGGGATAGATTGAGGGCAGAAGGAGAAGGGGACGACCGAGGATGAGATGGTTGGATGGCATCGCCGGCTCAATGGACATGGGTTTGGGTAAACTCCAGGAATTGGTGATGAACAGGGAGGCCTGGCATGCTGCAGTTCAAGGGGTCACAAAGAATCAGACATGACTGAGTGACTGAATTGAACTGAATATTCCATTATATAAATGTACCACATCTTCTTTAACCATTCCTCTGTTGACAGACATTTAGGTTGGTTCTATGTCTTGACTACTGTAAACAGTGCTGCAATGAACATTGGGGTGCATGGATCCTTTCAGATCATGTTTTTTTCTGGATACATGCTCAGGAGTAGGATTGCAGAGTCATATGTTAGGTCTGTTTTTTAGTTTTTTAAGGAACCTCCATACTGTTCTCCATAATGGCTGCCCCAGTTTACATTCTGAGTGGTCCCAATTTAATCCTAGGAAAGTGGGGAACCATTCCTAGATGTGATCAGAGAGACATGAGACCCAAAGAAGGGTCAGAGAGATATAATGTTTCAGGGTGAAGACAGAGAAAAGGGGCCAGGAGCCAAGGAATACAAAGAAGCTAAAGGATGAAAAGTCGAGGAAATGGATTCTCCCCACAGAGCATTCAGAAGGAGTGCAGTTCAGCCTTGACTTTACCGAGATCTGGGTTGGCCTTCTAACCTGCAGAGCTGTGAGACAATAAACTTGTATTGTTTAAGCTGTTGTTTCTGTGTAAGTTGGTAAAGCAGCAAATACAAAACTCCACAAATATTTGGAGACTATACATAAGGAAGGAAACAAAGAAATCATTTCTAAAGGCTTCCTTTGGGGTAAGGAGGAGATTAGGTAACTGTACTCAGGAAGAGAATGTGGGTTAGGTTTTTGTTTTCAGATGACTGGAGGAGTGATTTGAAAGCTCACAAGGTTCACCTCTGTGTGAAGATTAGCTTAGTCACAGGCCTCCAGAATGAACTGCAACCACTTTAGGGGTATGAATTAATACCAACAGGCTGCAGAAATGCAACCAATTATTCTTCAGTAACACTTTGGCATGATCTCTAAATACATAAATGTACATATATTTTTTGCTTTTTTTTTTTTTTCAAACTTATGGAGTGCTCAATCCAAAGCAAGTTAACAAACTAAAAAGCATGGAGCAGCTCTAAATCCCACTGCCAAGAAAGTGGAAATGAAAAATAAATCTGCATTCATGTTGTATTCTAGGTAAATTAGGTGAAGGCACAGACCATTAATATGAGCAAAAGTTAAATCAAACAAGTGATTACAAAAATGAGAACTTGAGCATTCCCTGATGGTCCAGTGGTTAAAACTTGAAACTTTCATTGCCATGGACCTGGGTTCCATGATTGGTTGGGGAACTGAAATCCTGGGAAATAAAATTCTGCAAGCTGCTTTGCCATAAATAAATAGATAATAATACATAAATATTAGCTGACCAGTTTAAAAAAAAGAGAGAACTCAAGGTTGTTTTTCTTTGTTTTGGACTTTCACTAAATTTTGCAAAGATGGAGTTCTTGTTTTCATTTCCCTAATTCTTTCATATGCCTTAAAGTTCCCTTAAAAAGTATTTAATTTTTTACTGTCTTACATGAAACAATGCTTTAGTAAAAGTGATGAAGAATCTCACCTGGTTCTCAATTATTCTATAATGAAGATTGATCCTACGTACTTTCTACTATTATGATCCTTAAATGCTATCTCATCTATTATTCACTGATTTTAGAAATTACTGTCTATACTTTTCTCCCTTAAAAATTTCCAGCATCTCTGCCTTCCCTGGTGGCTCAGTGGTAAAGAGTACGCCTGCCAGTGAAGGAGACATGGGTTAGATCCCTAGTTTAAGAAGATCCCACATGTCCTAAACCCGTCGGCCACAACTATTGAGTCTGTGCTCTAGAGCCCAGAGCCAAAACCATTGAGCCCATGAGCTGCAGCTACTGAAGCCCTCTTGCCCTAGAGCCTGTGTTCCACAAGAAAAGAAGCCGCTGCATTGAGAAGCCTGTGCGCTGCAACTAGAGAGTTGCCCCCACTCACCACTACCAGAGAAAAGCCCATGCATCAACGAAGAACCAGCACAGCCAAAAATAAGTAAATAAAATAAATACGATTTTTAAAAAAAATTTCCTGCCTCTCGATAGCACTTTGTGCCAGATTATATTAGCAAATAACACTGCTTGTTGCAATCATCTACAATTTCTAGGACATTTCTCCTCATTTCTTTGCCATTTTTCGACTGTCTTAAATCTGGTTCACCTCTATTCTTATCATGATTATCAGTAATTTCAGCGCTCTTGTAGATTTGAAATTCCAATACCCTGTGTGTTCAGATCCTGGATTTACCTCCAATAACCTTGACCACACCCACAAATTAGCCACTCATTATGGTGATCATATACTAAAACTATGCTTTCCTTTACTGTAGTTACTAGCCACATATGACAGTTTAAACTTCTATGAATTAAAATTAAAAATTCATTTCCTCAGTCATTCTAGTCATAATTCAAATAGAATTTTCAGACTGAACACATAAAAAAAAATGAAGCCCTTTTCCAGCTGTTTCACTGTACTTCTCCATTTCAGTAAATGAAAACTTCACACTTAACAGTTTCTCAGCCAAAAACTTTTTTTAAAATCACCTTTGACTTCCCCTGCTGCTTTCAGATGAATTAAACCCATGAGAAAATACTGTTCATTGCAGAAAATAAGGGAACACAGGCACTAAACATAGATTTATTGTTCACTTGGGATACATTAAAAGAAATAATGAGTTCACATGACAGAAAAATTGTGTTCTTGTTTCATTCTTCCATGATCATTCCATTCCCATATATTATTCTTATTTCAGAGTACGATTTTAAAGAGGGACCTATATTGGATAGTGCCCAGAGAAAGAGAAGAATAGGAGTGAATTCAAAATTATTTACAAAAAAGAATGGATAAAAGTGAAAATTAAACCGGAGGTATCAGACCTAAAGAAAAGATAAAAGCAAAAGCAACAGTAACAAAAACTGACCACTAGGTGGAGCCAAAGGATGAATATAGGAAATTTTTTTTTTAATGTATATTTATCCAATCAAGGTAATAAAATATTTTGTTTAAACTAAAGGGCTATGAAGACAGACTGATTGAGTCAAATCCAGAGCATTTGGTCAACATTTACAAAAGTCCAGTGACTTTTGGCAAGTCCCTTAATCTCTGTGCTTTATTTTCCTTATTAGTAAAACTGACATAAAATCTACCACAAGGGTAGTTAATAAAAGCAAATAGGAGTAATAACAAATGGTATCACTATTATACAAGAATTAACCTTAAATTATTCTGGATGGTCTCAAAAGTGGAAGCTTTTGAACAACAAGGAAAACCAGTGACAAACAAAAAGACAGGCTACTAAGTGGGAGAAAATACTTGAGGAAATATTGGTGATGGATAAGGGGTTAATATCCAAAGTATATAAAGAGCTCATACAACTCAATATTTAAAAAGAGACAATCTGGTTAAAAAATGGACAGAATAGACCTGAATAGACATTTTTCCAAAGAAGATATACTGAAGGCCAACAAGCACATGAAAAATGCTCAACATCTCTAGTCATCAAGGGAAATACAAATCAAAACCACAATGAGATATCACCTCACACCTGTCAGAATGGCTATCAACAAAGAGACCACAAATAGGAAATTTTGGTGAGGATGTGGAGAGAAGTGAATCCTCCTGCGCTGTGGTGGGAATGTAAATTGGTGAAGCCACTACAAAAAACAGTACAGAGGCTTCTCAGAAAACTAAAAAATAGAACTACCATATGATCCAACAATTCTACTCGGGTATATATTGAAGAAAACAAAAACACTAATTTGAAAAGACACAGAACTCCAATGTTTATAGCAGTACTATTTACAATAACCAAGATATTGAAGCAACCTAAGAGTCAATCAACAGATGAATAGATAAAGACGGGGTGCAAACATGTGCTAAGTCACTTCGGTCGTGTCCAGCTCTTTGCAACCCCTTGGTCAGTAGCCCCACCAGGCTTCTCTGTCCATGTGATTCTCCAGGCAAGAATACTGGAGTGGATTGCTGTTTCCTTCACCAGAGGATCTTCCCAACCCAGGGATTAAACCTGTGCTTCTCAAGGCTCCAGCACTGCAGGTAGATTCTTTACCACTAAGCCACTAGGGAAGCCCAAAGATGTGGTGTATATATATATATATATATATATATATATACATACACACACACACATGTATATATATATATATATATATATATATATACATTCCAATTTATGTACATATGTGGTGTATATATATATACACACACACACAATGAAATACTACAGCCATAAAAGAGAACAAAATTCTGTCATTTTCAACACTGTGGATGGCCTTGGAAAGTATTATGCTAAGTGAAATAAATCAGACAGAGAGAACATATCAAAAGATATCACTTGTATGTGCAGGCTAAAAGTTAAAGTGAATATATATAACGAAATAGAAGCACATCTGCAGATATAGAGAACAAACTAACGGTTACCAGTAGGGAGGGACAGGGAGGAGAGGCACATTAGAGGTTGGGACTAAGAGATACAAACTACTATGCATAAGATAGATGAATCACAAGGGTATATTGTACAGCATAGGAAAATGTAGACATCAGTTTGTAATAACTTTATTATAAGTATATATAATCTATAAAAACAATGAATCTCCCTTTTGCACACCTTAAAAAATAATATTGTAAATCAACTGAACTTCAGTTTAAAAAATGGAAAAAAGTTGTGCAATTCTCTAGCCCCCTTCTAGTCAAGTTTAAACAAATCAGTTCAAATGAGCACAACCAGGGTTTGCCAGAAGCCTCACCAGTAAGGCTCTATTATAAGACTTTTTTCATAGCCCTTCAGTTCTGTTCAGTTCAGTCGCTCAGTTGTGTCCAACTCTTTGTGACCCCATGAATCGCAGCACGCCAGGCCTCCCTGTCCATCACCAACTCCCGGAGTTTACTCAAACTCATGTCCATTGAGTCAGTGATGCCATCCAGCCATCTCATCCTCTGTCGTCTCCTTCTCTTCCTGCCTTCAATCTTTCCCAGCATCAGGGTCTTTTCAAATGAGTCAGCTCTCCGCATCAGGCAGCCAAAGTATTGGAGTTTCAGCTTCAACATCAGTCCTTCCAGTGAACACCCAGGACTGATCTCCTTTAGGATGGACTGGATTGATCTCCTTACAGTCCAAGGGGCTCTCAAGAGTCTTCTCCAACACCACAGTTCAAAAGCATCAATTCTTTGGTGCTCAGCTTTCTTCACAGTCCAACTCTCACATCCATACATGACCACTGGAAAAACCATAGCCTTGACTTACGATATCTGAAATAGTCTAGCTCCTTCCTTTCTTTGCTTCTTTGCTATCTGCATTCACCACCCTCCACTAGAACAGAACCTCAATAAGAGCACAACTCTCGTATGTTTCTTTCATCACTTGATCCCCCAGAAAATAGAACAGTGCTTAAGACACACACACAGTGATCAGTGGATACACATTCAACTGACTGGTTAACTGTCCACAAAATATAAGTTTTGCAGTGATTTTAATAGGATGCCTTGTGTCCCAATATACTATGACATGAATTCTCAGTTCAAATGTGCTTGATCAGTTCACGTCCCTCAATCACAGAACACAGCACACTCCTTCAAACTTCACTAGCTTTGTTTCACATGTGTGTCCCCCTCAGATAAACATTCCCCTTTCTTTCGCTTTTCTTATGTAATCTGTGCCTTTTCTTCAAATCTTATCTATTCCATTTGATAAGATGTGGAGGAGGGCATGAAACCCACCCCAGTGTTCTTGCCTGGTGAATCCACAGACAGAGGAGCCTGATGGGTTACAGTCCATGGGGTCACAAAGAGTTGGACATGACTGAAGTGACTTAGCATGCACATTCCATTTGATTGTTATCTAACTTTTTTACTTACAGGGATTTTGCACACATGTGCATGATGAACGTCTCAGCCAGCGTTGTGAAGGTGGTCTAATACATTTCCCCCCTTTCATTTTCTCTCTTGTGTATAACCAAAAGCTCTGTTACAGCTGTCGTCTGGTAATTATGCATTACTTAACTTATTCACTTTAAATAATGCTTACTCCACTTTTCTGACTCCCTCTTCTCCTTCTGGATTCTCCTTCTTTCTTTTTTACACATCCTCTATCTATCATTACCAAAATAGACCAGAAGCAGTATTGTAACAAATTCAATAAAGACTTTTAAAAAAGAGGTAATTTATATAACAATCAATCTCTAAAATATTAAACAAAGGTTTTTATTCCAAATGCAAATTCATCAGGCGATTTGGAATAAAAACTTCTTCAGCTGTACTTTCCTAAGCCAAGAGAAGAAGGAGCATTATTCAAGAAGAAAAGAATTTGAAAAAGATATGAAAAAGTTATGGAACATATATACACTACTATGTATAACATAGGTAAACAAGAGCCTACTGAAAAAATATGCAAATAGAAATAAAATGTCAGTGGCAAGCCTTGTGGGGTGACTGAGAGACATCTGCAAACCTCTGAATTTTGGAGAAGGGAAAAGAAAAGCATTTATCTACCACTTTTTCCTGCAGTTATCTGCTTAATGTTTGCTGAGTAATTCAGCTTGCATTTATGGGGTATGTAGAGACAGGAAGCAGAATTAAAACTAATGTTATCAGGCCTCCTTTGACCCTGAGAGTCTCTGTACTCACCCAGCATATTTCTAACACTACAAAACCACACTTGATAGATACAAATAAAGGCAAATATATTCTCATGGAACATAGATCCAAGCAAGAGACGCTCAGCCTCTGGTTACAGTTATCATTACTGGCAATTTAAAGTGAAAATGTGATAGTCTCTCAGTCGTGTCCGACTCTTTGAGACCCCACGGTCTGTCAATGGAATTCTCTAGGCAGGAATACTGGAGTGGGTTGCCATTCCCTTCTCCCAGTATCATCCCAACCCAAGGAATCAAACCAGGGTCTCCAGCATTGCAGGCAGATTTTTTTTTTTTCCCCCACCTCCTGAGCTACCAGGGAAGCCTGGTTTAAAGTGAAAATGTTACTAAAAGACAATATATCAATTTTGTTTTATTTCACTGTATTAGATTGTTTTCCTTTGATGCATAAACCTAACCCATATAAATCCTGCCTCATGTGGATTTCTTGATTTTTTTAAAACTTTGACATGAAAAAGATGCAATAATTCAGAAGGATTCTAGGCCATAATTAGACATTCTAACACAAGACCATGGAACATCGAATGTAGCTCATCTTAGATCAAATTATATCAGGCTCATTTATCACAGAGAGATAAACTCTTTATCTGATGATGTTTTATCCATGAGTTTTCATCAGAAGTCAGTCTGCTTAAACAACGTGATTTGCATTCTGCTGAGGTTAAGATGAAGCATGAACTTTTGTTCTTTGAAAGGACATACATGATGGAATATTCAGAATGGAAGCTAAGGAAACAGGAAACAAATGCCATATCTGCTCCTTTACCACAAGTTATTATTTTTGTGTTTTTGTGTTCAAGGTCCATGTATCTCTGAGCAGCTATCAAAGGGCTTCCTGGAAAGAAACAAAAAACAAAAAACCATGTGCCCCAACCCATGTGGCTCCAACGTAGCAGACAGAGGAGAATCACAGGCGGGTAGACGTTGAGATCATCAGAGTGGACACATTTTGTGAAGCCGTTGAACTCCGAACTCACTTGCAGCCCAAGGAAAGCCATGCAGGATGAAGATGGATATGTCACCTTAAATATTAAAGCTCAAAAACCAGCTCTGACTTCAGGTAAGAATGCCCAGAGCCAGCAATTTGCAAATGAACTATTGAAATGGTTCTACCCCAGTTTCCATTTTTCTGCTAGTGATAGCATGTATAGTTTTGTTTTCTTTTCCTGAATGGCCTTTCTTCCCAACAGCATTTAGGTGGTATCTGCATAAACTCATATATTTACTTAGAATATAAACAATGTAGTTCTTCCCTTGACTCAGTCAGTCAAGTCAGCCTTTAATGTGGGAGATCCGGGTTTAGTCTCTAGGTTGGGAGAACCCCTGGAGAAGGGCCTGGCAACCCATTCCAGTATTCTTGCCTGGAGAATTCCATGGACAGAGGAGCCTGGTGGGCTACAATCCTTAAAGTTGGACACAACTGAGTGACTAACACTTCACACTTCACATAAACAACAAAAGATACAAGCAGGGCACATTATACTAAGGTTTACAGAGTTAAATGTGGAGGGAATATAAATCTAGGGGTAAGAGAAGGGAATGTTTGGAAATTCCATTTTCTAAGATGTCAGCAAATGAGTGTGATTCTATAGTTGCTGATTATCACCACAATTGTTTATACAGTTGGGCATAAAACAAAGACCAATACAGACACACAAAAACCTTAGCAGCTAGTTATATTCTGACTCAGAGAGAAGTCCAGTGGGAGTGGGAATGGAGTGGGTTGTGTTTACTGTTGGTGATCACCATGGGAGCGAAGGCAAGATGGACCAAGGAAGCAGTTTATATCACTTGGAGAATCCTGGCAGGGCAAGGATGGGGTGATGCTGTCCCATAGCTATGCCATGCTGCCTGACCTTTGATGTCTTTATTGTATGCCCACAGTGGAACCTGCTTCCTCCCCTTTGTGGCGCGTGATGGCTTTGACTCTGCTGGTCTTATGCGTGGGGATGGTCGTTGGGCTGGTGGCTTTGGGGCTTATGTGTAAGTATTGATTTTTTCCTAATGAGGTGACATACTTAAGTGTCCTGGTGTATGTCACCAAGCCTAATTGTCACTATTTGCATATTTGTCACCACACCAATCATCCTATGCTTAGGGGCCAGGATGCTCTCAGTAAGGGAGAATTCTGGCCTTTACTTTCTGATTAAAATTAAATTTTAGATTGAATTAATTGGGCTTCTCCAATGGCTCAGATGGTAAAGAGTCTGCCTACAATGTGGAAGACTCAGATTCAATCCTTGGGTCAGGAAGATTCCCTGGAGAAGAAAATAACCTGCTCCAGTATCCTTGCCTGGGAAATTCCATGGACAGAGGAGCCCGGTGGGCTGCAGTCCATGGTATCTCAAAAGAGTTGGACATAACTGAGCTAATAAACAATAACAAATCTGTATAATGTATAATTGTTCATATACTGTTTATTTTTCCATAAGATATTTTAGAATGTTTCATTCACCACCTGTGATTGATTCCAATGTCACTGTACTTTGAGCACAACAAGAATGAATATTCGGGTATTATATGGAAGCGTAATAATAGAGGTCATTCCCCTCTGTGAAATGCGCTTAGAAGTTTATGTTCAAGGAAAGGTCAAAGCAGCCCCTTGGGGCATATGGTTTGATCATGGCATGTTCTTACGCGTGATTATCTCCTTCAAGTATTGATAGTTCTCTTATTTTTTAATTTTTGGAGAACTTTTGGCTGCCATTCTGCACAGTACGTAATGTGTTCTTTATACCCATTTTACCCTGATCACTTTTCAGCACTCATCTACTCATATGTCTCCTGGAGAAGGAAATGGCAACCCACTCCAGTATTCTTGCCTGGAAAATTCTGTGGACGAGGAATTCCTAATGGCCTACAGTCCATTAGGTTGCAAAGAGTTGGACACAACTGAGTGACTGAGCACATACACACACTACTCATATGTATCCAGTAAATACTTCATAGATTGACAACTCTACTGAATTTAAAGTTCATAGAGAGGACATCTTTTGCATCGCCCTTTTGATCCTAATTACAAATGATTATCTAATGTTTACATCTAGCTGTCATGCAGCAAAACTACCTACAAGCCGAGAATGAAAATCTCTCAGGAACTCTGAAACTGTTAGTAAAGAAGGTCTGTCAAGATTTAATACAACTATCAGGACAAAAGGAAAGTAAGTATGGTTTGGTAACCTCTTCATCTCCCCTAACTCTGGAGAAATTTTTTTTTTTGATGCTATCTGTAAAGAATCTTGAGATATGCAGGAAACAATGAAGATGAGGAAAATGTAAACTTAATTCAGAATAAAAGGGATCCTATGCTTGATTTCTCCTCAAGGTCATAAGTGCAACCCATGTGACACAAACTGGCGATACTATGGAGACAGTTGCTATGGATTCTTCAAGCACAACCTGACGTGGGAAGAGAGTAAGAAGTACTGTATTGACGTAAATGCTACTCTTGTGAAGATCACCAGCAAGAGCATCCTGGTAAGGATATTTCTGTGTCAAATATCTTGGGAGTCATAAGGAGACAAATCTCAAAGGAGACAAATCTTCAGCACTTTTCTTTTTTTCACGTGTCTATGTCATCCAGTTTTTTCTCATTGGAGAAGTTTATCAACCTCGGTAAAAACTACAACATTTGAGAGTAGAAAGTACTGAAATAGAACTAACAAAACTTTGAGTTCTGGTATTATCTCTGCAACAAAAGTTAAGGTAATTTCTTAGTTTCCTTAACTCTATTTATGAATTCAAAAAAGAATCTGGAAGTATAAAGAAACTCAATATGATTGTGAAATATAAATAGCAGTGTTATCCCAACATAACATGCCTCTTCAGTTTTTGCTAAGTTGTTGACTCTTTGAATGAACCATGGTACAAACTTGGTCTTTTCACAGACTCTCCCAGACATAGTCTTATTAATTTAAATTAATAGTTTAAATTATTTTTTATTGGAGTACAGTTGCTTTGCTTTACAACAGTGTGTTAATTTCTACTGCACAGCAAAATGAATCAGCTCTATGGATACATGTATTCCCTCCCTTTTGGATTTCTTTTCCATTCAGGTCTCTACAGTGCATTGAGTAGAGTTCCCTGTGCTATGTGGAATCTAGAAAAACGGTATAGCTGATCTTATCTGAAAAGCAGAAATAGAGACACAGATGTAGAGAACAAATGTATGCATACCAAGCGGGGAAAAGGAGGTGGTGGGAGGAATTTGGAAATTGGGATTAACACAGTTGAAAATATTTTAAAATATTTCTCCTCTTCTACATTTCCTTCTTTGACAGCTTCTAACAAAAGCTCTTTCCAAGCAAAACACATTCACATCCACTACTGCACTCTCCCTTTTTTTATTGAATATAGCTTTTCTTTTTGTAAATCTTGGGAGCAAGCCAGGAGCCAAGACTTGGAGTTTCCCTTCTACCCAATAACAGTTTGTCAAAACACTGTTGTTCAATCGCTTGGTCGGTCTGACTCTTTGCAACCCCATGGACTGCAGCACCCCAAGCTTCCCTATCCTTCACCATCTCCTAGAACTTGCTCAAGCTCATGTTCATTGAGTCAGTGATGACATCCCATCTGTTACCCCTTCTCTTCCTGCCTTCAATCTTCCCCAGCATCAGGGTCTTTTCCAGTGAGTCAGCTCCTGGCATCAGGTGGCCAAAGTATTGGAGTTTCAGCTTCAGCATCAGTCCTTCCAATGAATATGCAGGGTTGATTTCCTTTAGGATCGACTAGTTTGATATTATTGCAGAAGGGACTCAAGAGTCTTCTCCTAACACCACAGTTCAAAAGCGTCAGTTCTTTGGTGCTCAGTTTTCTTTATGGTCCAAGTCTCACAGCCATACACGGCTGCTGGAAAAACCATAGCTTTGACTAGATGGACCTTTGTCAGCAAAGTAATGTCTGTTTTCTAACAAGCTGTCTAGGTTTGTCATAGCTTTTCTTCCAAGGAGCAAATGTCTTTTCATTTCATGGCTGTGGTCACCATCCGCAGTGATTTTAGAGCCCAAGAAAATAAAGTCTTTCACGATTTCCATCATTTCCCCATCTATATACCATGAAGTGATGAGACTGGATGCCATGATTTTCATTTTTTGAATGATGAGTTTTAAGCCAGCTTTCTCACTCTCCTCTTTCACCTTAATGAAGAGACTCTTACATATGTGTATATATATGCATATTTTTTAAGTTTTTATTTTGTATTAAGGTATAGCCGATAAACAATGTTGTGTAGTTTTAGGTGAATAGTGAAGGGACTCAGCCATACATATACATGAAAGCACATATTTTTTAAAAGGCAGAAGTTTGTTGTATTTGTCCCACAATTTGAATATAGTAATTATTCACATTTTTGCATTTTAAAATGAAATCAAGTGTAAATTGAAATAGATAAGGATTTGGGTTCTATGCAGACAGAGATTCAATAGAATTCAAATATTTAGGCAAGTCATTTTCTACAGAACTGCTATAAGTAATCAGCAAAATTGACTTGTACCTTACTGAGAGCTGAAATAACCAGTAACAGACCAGAAAAGAGGGAATTAACCCAGTGACATTCATGCTCATTTGTATGTCCTGTTATTCTAACTTGCTGTACCACATATTTGCTCTTCTTGTAGGCTCAGACTCTTAGAGAAGATAGTCAGATAAATTAATTCTTTCAAATTCTTTCAAATCAGAGAAAATAAGAGAGTGCCTTAAAATCTCAATCCTATTACAAGGAGGTTAATTAGAGACTAAACATGTCTTCTCAAGTCTTATTACCATAGACCAATATCATGTTGAAGATGCACAATTAAAAGAAGTAATGTAATTTTGGAGGAATAAAAAATAGTTGAATTTTGGGCAGAATTTCAGGTAGAATCTATCTGTCAATTCTATAGTGAGGTATACAATGTGGATGTATTTTAAAGAAAAAAAAAGTTGACAGAAACATGACAGGTAGCTCACATTTAAGAAATAAGTGACTCTCATGAAATCTCTCTCATGGAATGCTATCTTGTGTTTCATGTTCCTGCCAAGATGCTCAAGCCATTTTTATCTGCCAAGAACATGTTCTCATCTATTTTTTTCTGAGTATGCGAGTATGTGAACATTTGACTTTCTTCTAATTTGTTACCCATAGATAGATTGATTGATTGATCCATCCATTAATTCAATAAATCCATCCATTAATTCAACAAATTCCAGGACTTGAACCTGTGTGTTAACAAAACCTACAAAAATTCTTAGCTTCATGGAACTTTATTCCAGTTGGAGCAATAGGCAATGAACAAAATGAATAAGTATTGCTGTGTTTAGTCACTAAGTCATGTCCGACTCTTTGAGACCCCATGGACTGTAGTCTGCCAGGCTCCTGTCTATGGGATTTCCCAGGCAAGAATACTAGAATGGGTTGCTGTTTCCCAACCCAGGGATCAAACTCCTGTCTCCTGCATTGCTGGTAGATTGTTTATTACTGTGCCACCAGGGAATCCCATATAGCATAGTAAATAGAGGTAATTTCAAAGTAGAAAAATAATAGATGTATGTCATTTGTAAATCCCTTTGAGAAAGACATCTCTTTTATCCAGTCAACTAAAAAAAATTGATATTTCTATATGAAGATTTTGTATACAAGCTAAGCAATGAAACCAAAGCAAGCAGAGCTTAATTCTAGGGAATATAAAATTTTATCAACAGTGTATTTTTCATTTTCCTTCTCATATATGGTACTTTATTTGGGATTTTAACCTTCAATTGATTGAAGATAAGTATATAGGGTTATTAGAATATTATCTATCTTGTTTACAGTTTTTCCCTGTATCCTACAAGTATTTTTATGCTAAAACAAGTAAACTTGGTATAATTCTAAATATAAAATATAATCAATTGGCATTAATATAGACATATAATCCATTGTTTTGTCCAGAGTCTTATCATAAAGTTTTTCCTTTATGCCATTATAAGAACTGTAGAAACACTCTGACCATTATAATTATTTGTGTTTGCAATAGCAATATCTCAATAGCAGGACTGGATTAATTCGTTGGATTGGATTGTCCCGCCAGAAATCCAGTGACGTCTGGAGGTGGGAAGATGGCTCAGTTCTTTCCAAAACTGAGTAAGTCATTGGACACTCAGAATACAAAGCACAACTAGGAATTTTTATTCCTGAGGTCTTCTCTGCTCTTGAGTACAAATTACTTAAAAGTTGGGAAGTGACTCTATGTTGTACTATGTGTTACAAAAGTGGTGACTGAGTTACTTACTCCCTAATCCTAACAAGAGAGCGCCTGCAATTTCCATTCTACGTTCCGACTCTCCCATTCTCTGCTCATCATCTAAGTTGCATCCACCTCTATTCCTGATACTTTTTCCCACTCGTTTCTACCCTTAACTTTACCACTGAACATTTGACATGTGTGCTTGGTTTTGTTTTGTTTTTAGCTTGATCTGATTCTCTTCACATATTTTGAGAACAAAATTTTCATCCTTATGATTTATGGTTGGAACATCTTACTTTGAGTCTTTTTTTTTTTTTTTTTGACTTTTCAGTATCATTTTCCCTTGTCTTCTACCTTAGGGAGCTTCCCTGATAGCTCAGTTGGTAAAGAATCTACCTGCAATGCAGGAGACCCTGGTTCGATTCCTGGGTCAGGAAGATCCTCTGGAGAAGGGATAGGCTACCCACTCCAGTACTCTTAGCTTCCCTTGTGGCTCAGCTGGTAAAGAATCCACCTGCAATGTGGGAGACCTGAGTTCAATCCCTGGGTTGGGAAGATCCCCTGAAGAAGGGAAAGGCTACCCACTCTGGCCCAGAGAATTCCACGGACTATACAGTCCATGGGGGTCGCAAAAAGTCAGACATGACTGAATGACTTTCACTTTCTACCTCAGAGGTCTCCAAGAATCAGGCACATTATCAATTACAAGAGGATTCTAAAGTTCATGTCAAAAGGCTCTAACTTTCTACAGACAATCCAGGCAAAAGGATCAATTACACTGAGTTACTTAATATGATTTTCTAATCTCTAGCCACCTTTTGTTCACACTGTGCAATGTCTCTACATTTAAAATGTAAACTGACAACCAAAACTTGCATAATTTGATCATTACTTAATTTTTAATTAATTTATTCAACAGATACTTATTAAATTTTTATCATGGACAGGACTCAAGAGTACTAGGAGTACAAGCAAGCTTCTTCATAGATCTGGACTTTACATTTATTGCTTGCTGACTTTTCACAATAGTGCAGGCACACTGGTGACCCCTTTGTTCTTTCAATAAATTAAACATGTTTTGTGGTCTTAGGGTTTTGCACATGCTGTTTCCTTCTAGAATGACCTCTTCTATGGCAGGCTCCCTCTTGTCACTCAAGTCTATTTAAACATCATTTTCTCAATGAGAACATCTTTAATTACCCAAACTAAACTAGCCTCCCTCCACCATGTCCACTCAAGTCTATCACATCACACTGCTCCATTATTACTTTTACCATTCTCTGAAAATTTCTATTTATTTGTTGGCTTCTTACCAACATTCCCTCACTACAATGTCAATTCCCCAGTAGAAAAGACCTTGTGTTTTGTTTATGACTCTATTAGCAGCACATGAACAACTTTGGCATGTAGTAGGTATCCCATGCTTATGCTTTTGCTTGTACTAACTCAGTCGTGTCCGACTCTTTGCTACCTTATGGACTGTAGCCCACCAAGCTCTTCTGTCCTTGGGATTCTCCAGGCAAGAATACTGGAGTGAGTTGCCATTTCCTCCTGCCAGGGATCTTCCTGACCTAGAGATTGAACCTGAGTCTCCTGAGTCCTCTGCATTGGCAGGGGGCATTCTTTACCACTGAGCCACCTAGGTCTCCTGTAGATATTGGCAAATGAATTAATATCCATCCTTTGTCCTCTTGTTATAGCAGTGTAGCAAAAAATATAGACAAGTGAACAAACAATTATGATACAGTCTTATATCTTTACCCTGTAAGATAAATCCTCATTTCAAAAATAACTAATCAACTTACTTTTCTTTGAGCTCATTTCCACCCTGTGTAGGTATGGTCCGACAGGGCTCCTCTCTATCTAAATCCTGCCCTTCTTTCAAAACAGAACTAAAGCATGATCTTCCATGAAAAGGTGAAAAAGTAAAGTCTTTCTCATCATCTCAGATCCCCATCCATCTTTTCCTCTGGACTCTTATTGTACCTATTGTTCACTTCTACTTAATCTTAAGGTATACTAAATTGCTATTGTCTATTCACATGTACATACTTTATACTCTGAAGCAGGCTGGAAGTTCCTCAAATATCTGAATGTTGCTTTTTATTTTTTTCCCTCATACTTCTTATCTTCTCTTTGTGCAACAGACTACTTCACACAGAGTTTGATTGAGTGTTAGTCACTCAGTTGTGTCTGACTCTTTGCGACCCCATGGACTGTAGTCCACCAGGCTCCTCTGTCCATGGAATTCTCCAGGCAAGAATACTGGAATGGATTGCCATTTCCTTCTCCAAGACATCTTCCCAACCCAGAGATTGAACCTGGGTCTCCTGCATTGCAAGTAGATTCCTTATCATCTGAGTCATGAGAGAAGCCCAGACCCAGAGTTTGATTGCTGATTGTTTATTTAGCTATTAAAGGAGCTCATTCTACCTTTTCCATTCACAGGTTGCAGCTTTCTGGAACTGGAACAGAAAATATGAACTGTGCTTATTTTCATAATGGAAAAATTCACCCTACCTTCTGTGAGAATAGACATTACTTAATGTGTGAAAGGAAAGCAGGCATAGTAAAGGTGGAACAACTACTTTAATGCAAAGACAGGGGCAGAATGTCACGGATAAGTGCTTCATTGTACAATAAAAGATCTGGGCGAAGGAACCACTAGCCACAGAATTGCCTATTTTTCCCTTTTTTCTGCTTGGAGTCATCTTTGCATTATCTATCCTACCAACAACACTTAATTCCTTCTTTATATAGCCCTTTATACTGAGGAACAGGTTAGTGCCTTCTTTAAACATCCAGAAGCCAGCATGTGAACCCATTATTTGTTTCCCAATTGTTCTGTTCCCATTAATTTTCATTCTCCTTGTTTTCCATTCCAAATTATCACAAGATATTAATACTATGATTCACTGCATCTTCAGACATAAATACATACATTTTACATTGACATAAGAAAAGTTAGGGCTTCAATGACAAGCTGGGCGAAATATCTAAGTTTGAAGGACAATATAAGGTGAGAGAAAGTATACTAAACTTGAAATCAGTAGAATTATTTATTTTTATATTAATTTTTATTGGAGGATAGTTGCTTTACAATGTTGTGTTAGCTTCCACTGTACAGCAAAGTGAGTCAGCTCTACATAGACTTATATTCCCTCTTTTTTGGATTTCCTTCCCATTTAGGTCGCCACAGAGCACTGAGCAGAGCTCCCCGAGCTACAGAGCAGGTTCTCGTTAGTTATCTCATTTATACAGAGTGTCAATAGTGCAAATACATCACTTCCAATCTTCCAATTCACCCCACCCCCCGTTTCCCCAATTAGTGTCCATATGTTTGTTCTCTACATCTGTGTCTCTATTTCTGCTTGCAAATAAGATCATCAATACTTTTTTTCTAGATTCTACATATATGCATTAATATACAATATTTATTTTTCTCTTTCTGACTTACTTTGATCTGTATGATAGTCTCTAGAGACATGGATGAATGAGAATAATTTAGATGGCATGATCACCCAAGTACAGCCATGGGCCAGTCATGTAGCCTCTTAACTCATTTTCTCATGTTTAAAAATACAGTAACACCCATCATATACCTCACAGTCCTACAACCTAAAATAAAACCTCAGAGCATTAATTATATCAGAAATGCCATGAAAGCAAGCACAATGTGGTTCCTAATTTTTATTCTATGCCTTCAAGCACAACTCCTGGCTCATAAAAAACAAAAATATTTGCTTCTCATTGTTTGAAACAGTTCCTTAGAAAGCACAGCAATCAGTAAAACACTATACAAATATATAATTTCTATTCAAAGTCTACCTCTGGTCAGACTCAATAGCAATAACGTTCTGTCCAAGAGAAGAAAAAGTTTGCAAGAAAACAAATGGGACTTGAAAATGAGTAAATGCAAGTTTCCCAGGCTAGTTGAACAGCAAGCACAAATGCTTTATCTAGTTCTTTTCCTGACAGTCCTATGTTTGGTTTTTGCTGAGTAACTCATGCAATATTTATAGATATGTGGAGAGAGAGGCACCCTTTAACAGGGTAGCAGGCAAAATTTTCATTTCTTTTCACAGTTTCTCTAAAGGTACTCTTTCCTCTTAAATTTGTGGTATTAAAATTTATGAGCATGATTCTCAAAATCTCAGCTGAGGTGCTTGTTAAAACATGCAGGAGTTCAAACGCAAATAGTTATGGTACTCAGTGGGAAGGCTGAGAAGAAAGAGTCCCGTTTCTTGTTTGGTTTTATTGGAGAACAATTGCTTTACAATGAGGTATTCGTTTCTGCTGCACAATGAAGTGAATTAGCTGTATGTATTCCCTCCCTCTTGAGCCTCCCTCCCATCCAGTTTCACTCATCTGTTATATGGAACAGAGAACTCAGCTTGGTGCTCTGTGATAACCCAGAGTCCTATGTTTTTAATAAGTGCTCCAACTTGATTCTGATACAAATATCCTTTAATACATCTTGAGAAACACTACTTTACAACTTATTCCCTATCTGCCTTTTGATAAATTGGTTAGTCTCTTTAAAACTCAGTTTATTCATCTATGAAATGAGTTTAATATTATTACCCTACTTAGAAAGTAATTGTGAGGATCATTTAACATAGTGTGTAAAGCATTGAGCAGAGTACCAAGCATATAATTAATACTCAACAAATATGTGTAAGTTTTATAGCTCTGGCCACCAACATCCAAAGACACTTGGCTGTTTTGCTTTAAACAATCAATAAACAAGCAGATTTGGCAGGGGGAGGGACACTGAGGAAAAAGAGAAATACTAAGGATTCTGCTGCTACTTCAAATATCTTGAGATTTGGCTTTGGAGCATAACGTCATTATTTTCCTATTTTCACTTGTCCATTTAGAGAGTACAAATTGGAACTAATAATTGAGAAAACCAAATTATTAGTTCCAAAGATCAGCCACGTCTCTGCAACTTAGTGTTTTATCTCTCCCCAATGGAAAAGCACAGATTTTATATCACTATATATGACTGAATTGTAAAAAATAATATTTTAGTGGATGGAAAAATTATAATTAAAAAATGTAAACCAATTAAACCATACCTACAAAGATTCTTTGTATCTGATACTCATACCAAAAGTATCTTTACATGAAGTCAGAATAGCTTGGATTTTAGTAGCACAGTTTCTGTAATCAGCTTACCTAGTTTATATACTAACTCTTCCACTTAATACATGAATGAATTTGGGTAAATATTTTGACTTGCCCATGCCTCTATTTGCAGTTTAGTTGCAACATACTAGTAATAGTAACTATTTCACAGAGCTGCTGTGAAAATCAAAGTAATGCATGTAAAAGACCTTCAAAACAGTACTTGGAACAATAAATAAGACAGTATGATTAAAAACATTAAAAGTAATACAAGTAGCATATTAATCTTTGGTTAAGAGAGCCCAGTGTTTTTCCCAAAGAGATTTATCAGAGAATATACCATACTGGGAACAAACTAGATCTGATCTTTAGTGAAGATAAAATTTGAGAGCCCCTGGAAATTAATGTCTGTCACTGAAGTTTCATTTCTTCATTCCTGACATGACTCTTAATGCATATTTTTTTATGTTTATTGTTTCTTCCTCTTTGTCACCTCAAGATAGAAACTGCCCCGTTGAAAAGATGGAAGGGAGTTAAGTCACATTCTTTTCTATGTCAGAATCTCAGGTCACATAAAAATCATATGAAATATTTGGAGAATTTGCTGAATATTCTCCTTTTGCTTCTGGAGATGCTCTTGGTCCCATCATACACCTTGGGAGGCAGAGCTCAAATATACAGTAATATCTGGGCAAACTTGGCCTCTGATTTACAGTTAATTCAGCTTTTGGGAGGTACTAGCAATGTTCATCCCCACTCCAGTGTTATTGCCTGGAGAATCCCATGGACGGGGGAAGCCTGGTGGGCTGCAGTCCATGGGGTCACTAAGCGTCGGACACGACTGAGCGACTTCACTTTCACTTTTCACTTTCAATCATTGGAGAAGGAAATGGCAACCCACTCCAGTGTTCTTGCCTGGAGAATGCCAGGAACAGGGGAAGACTGGTGGATTGCCCTCTGTGGGGTTGCACAGAGTCAGACTCGACCGAAGTGACTTAGCAGCAGCAATGTTCATGGGGTGAAAGGGGAGATCCTGGTGTTTATTCCACTGGCTTTCTCCTATCATGCTGTGGTTTGGCAAAGGCTGCACATTCTATATCTTAGGCCGTGACCGTATCAGATAGGTCACAAAGTTCCAACAAACACCCTTTCCTTAATCTTTTGGTCCCAAGGATGATAATAACTCACCAATGTATATTTCACCCCCGTTTTTGGTTCCCTTGTTGCTATGGTTGTTCAGTCATTAAATCGTGTCTGACTCTTTGCGATCCATGAACTGCAGCACTCCAGGCTTCCCTGTCCTTCACTATCTCCCTGAGTTTGCTCAAACTCATGTCCATTGAGTCAGTGATGCCATCCAACCATCTCATCCTCTGTTGCCCTCTTCTCCTCTTGCCCTCAATCTTTACCAGGATCAGTGTCTTTTCTAATGAGTCCCTTAATCCTTCCCAAAACTTTATAAAAGTGTCCTTGTTTAACTGCCCTTAGATTACCCCTGGAGTGTGTCCTTTAGTTTCTTCTGTTACACAGATCAATGATTGATCCAGTGAGACACTGAAACAAAAGAATTTTGCAGATAGTTGGGATTTGCAGACTGTAAATTGCTAAGACATGACTTTTGGCCACGAGGACAAATGGCCAATATATGAATGATGATGAAAGTATCAAGTTTCTCAATACCAATACTGTAGTCACAGGATGTGGCAGAAACAACCCTCCATCCATTAAATAATTCATGCTTCCCTTCTACAGTGAAGTTACTACAGAAATCTTGCCAGCCAGGCAAAAATTATGTTGATCCGGCCCAACCTTTAGAACCAAACACGGACATTATTAGTGGATGTGAATGTGATACCCAGTACTTCAAGGTCGTGACTTTTAAGAAGTGGTTGTACATTTTCCAGCTTCTCCTTTTCTATCCAATGGCTAGAAGTAGGACAGTTTCATCACTCACAAGATGGAAGGAGCAGGGCTACATTCAGAAGAAAACTACCCATTAACTAGGATTTGTTGTTGTTCGATCACTAAGTCGTGTCTGACTCTTTGTGATCCCGTGGACTATAGTAACCAGGCTCCTCTGTCCATTGGGTTTTTCAGGTAAGAATACGGGATGGGTTGCCACTTCCTTCTGCAGGGGATCTTCCTGGATGAGGGGTCAAACCCGCATCTCCTGTGTCTCCTGCATTGGCAAGTGGATTTTTACCACTGAGTCACCTGGGAAGCCCATTAAGCAGGATTACTGGAGCTAAAATTGTCACAGGGGAGAATTTACTCCATGCCAGAGCTGTTATCTTTTACTTTGACCTTTGCTTCCTGTTGTTTTGTTCACTAAAAGGATACCTTTTTTTTTCCCCAAGAATAATGTATTCTCTTTCTCTGATTCCCCCTCCCCTTTGCTGAATTTTTTTTTTTTACTTTTTAAAATATTTAAAAAATTTTTATGATGTTGTGTTGGTTTCTGCCATACAACAATGCCAATCAGCCATAATTATACATATATCCCCTCCTTCCCTAGCCTCCCTCTCCTCCACAGGGAAACAACTGAAATAGCACAATAGTAAATGCATATGTTTGTTGAGTCTAAGATTAAAATAGCAATGATCAAAGACACACACACAAGAAAAGGATACTGTTCACACATAATAACCTGCCTTGGGGAACCCTGCCCCTCTGCCTAAAAGTTAAACCAAAATACCTTTGTTCGGGACCCTGTCCACCTGTGGATGGCTACAGGAAGGAAGAAATTAACACATCCCCCACGCTCACTCCACAGAGACTGGCCATTCCAGGAAATGTTTGTAAGATTGATGGCCTTTTCTATTTTACCTCCTCATCCCCATCCCATCTGTTCTATAAAAGAACCTGATATTAAGTCCCCATAAGATGGTTATTTTGAGACATTTGTCTGCCATCTTCTCCTATTCATTGCCTCGATACTTCATCTCTCATTTAATTGGCCTGTTGTGTGGTGAGCAGAGTGAGCTTGGACTAGGCAACAAAATATTATGTAAGTGAGAAGTAAACTTTGTGTTAAACAATAATTATTTTGAGGTTTACTTGTCACAGCAACTGTATCACCCCAACGAATATATAGTGTGTACATTTATTTTAGGGATTAAATCCCTTCCCAGCTTCCTTGTTTAAAGACATACAGTAATGTACAACTCTTTCCATGCTGGTTTGCCCAATGTGAGTTATCCTCATTCTTTGCTATCAAGGTCATCCTCATCTTCACATTCTAACCCAAATATAATCTCATTCTCTGTCCTTTTCATCTTGACAGTAATCCAGTACTATTACCTTCAACATCTGCTACATTGTAGAAACCAGAGCAATAATCTATTCTGTAACTGGCTATATTGGTTCAGTTTCTTTCTCATTTCCTTCTTTACCAAGTTATGCTTTGGCTAAAACTTCATAAACTTCTACTTTCTGGATGAAGATGCATCTATTCTATTCCTTAAACTCAACATGTTTTCCCAGGGGTGTGAAAAGGTAGCTAATTTCAGTTCTTGCATTAATCTGCTCCTGACTACAAAACAAGAATTTATCTCAGCCTCTCATGTGGATTGCCTTATCCATCAAAGCATCCCAGACATGCAGGAGGATGAAACATACACCTCTCTTCAGTGGGATACTCCAACATCAAACCCTTATCAGAAACATTTGTCTTCCAACAAAAATTCAGGTAACTAGTTCTAACTATTTACACTAAGACTTTGTGGTTTATGGGTTTTCTTTTTTCCTGTTCTATGATGAGCCCAAGGTGATATTTATAATCTGAGATAACCCACTTAAAAGTATAATAATATGCAAAATATGCTAATATTAAAAATGTAAAAAAGCGGAGGAGGGGTAAGGAGAGTTGAAAAAGGAAAAGAGAAATGGACTTGACAAATATGTAGTACATTGGGTTTCTCTCTCTCTCCCTCTCTTGCTGGAAAGATAAAGAATTCCTGGGTTTGGAAAATAAGTGAAAGAACTCACATAGTTTGTGTAATTTTAGCTCCCACATAAAAAACATCTTGTAAATTATCTGACAAATACTAAGAAATAAAAGAGAAATCATAGGTTGAGAAAAGTGGCAAACACTTAGCCTGGGTCAGCTCCGTCTTTAATATAAAATATTTATATCAGTTTCCTTTTGCTTAGGTAATAAATTACCACAGATTTCGGGGCATAATACAACATAGCTTTATTTTCTTCTAGTCCTAGAGATCAGAAGTCCAAAATGGATTCTGCTGGATTGAAACCAAGGTGTTGTGGGGCTACCTTCCATAGAGAAGCTCTAGGGGAGGGGTCCCCAAGTTCTAGGAACTAATGACTGATGATTTGAACTGGAGCTGATGCAATAATAATAGAAATAAAGTGCACAACAAATGTAATGCACTTGAATCATCCCAAAACCATCCCCACTTTCTTGGTCCATGGAAAAACTTTTCCATGAAACCAGTCCCTGGTGCCAAAAGATTGGGGAACAGTACTCTAGGGGACAAACCATTTCCTGTCTTCTCCAGTTTCTAGAGCTGCATCCTTGCTTTCCTTAACCTGTGGCTCCTTTTCCATCTTCAACTACAGTGGCACATCTTCAAATGTGTCTTGGCTTCCTTTATTATGTGGTCGTCTGTTCTTCTGACCTATGTCTCATTTATAAGGGCCAGATAAAACAGGATGCTCTCCCCATTCAAAGATCCTTTACTTAATTATACAGTTAAAGTCTCCTCCTCCTCATAAGGAAACATTTATCTGTTCCAGAGATTAGAATATAGGCATTTTGGGCATTTTGAGCAGAGTCATTATTCAGCCTACGCCATTATCCAGAGGTAAATGGTATGCTTTTTTTCCTCTCGCTAGCATTAAGAATATAACAAATTGCTCATTCATTTTCCCTCCCTGAATTGTTGCAAAATTAGTTTTAAAAACGTTCCTTATCCAAAATCATACGTTCAAAGGGAAATACCTTTGAATCAATCATGCTCAGATGACACCGACCAAGGATGAGGAGATTGGAGACAGCTTTTTTAAAGTAATTACTTCATTTATTTATTTACTAATTATTTTGGGTCTTCCTTGCTGCACGTGGACTTTGTCTCTCTGTGACAAGTGGGCGCTGCTTTGTCGTTGCGGTGTGCGGGCTTCTCAATGCAGTGGTTTCTCTTGTGGAGCACAGGCTCTAGAACACCGACTCAGTAGTTGCGGTGCAGGAGTTTAGTTGCTCCGTGGCATGTGGGATCTTTCCAGACCAGGGGTCGAACCTGTGTCCCCTTTATTGGCAAGAGGATGCTTAACCACTGAAAGTGAAAGCATTAGTAGTTCAGTCGTGTTTGACTCTTTAAGACCCCATAGACTGTAGCCCACCAGGCTCCTCTGTCCATGGAATTTTTCAGGCAAGAATACTGGAGGGGGTTGCCATTCCCTTCTCCAGAGGATCTTCCTGACCCAGCGATCGAACCTGGGCCTCCTGCATTTGCCTCTGAACCACCAGGGAAGCCCTCTGAACCACTAAACTGCCAAGAAGTTCTGGAAACAGCCCTTTCACTGTCAAAAATTAAAGCCTACTGCCTAGTTTGCCATTGGCTCTAAAAGACTGTTGAAAGAGAATACATCTACCAAGGTACTGAGCTGGTGGTGTCATACAAGGATAAGAGAAGTATGTCATGAAAGCTGTCCAAGATGGCATTTTTCCAAGTTATGACTTGCATTTCAAAGAGTTTGAGTTCACCTTTTTCTGTTATACACAGTTACAATGTTACCTCCTCATTTTACTCAGTTTAGTCCTTTCCTGACCCACTTCTTTCCCCTACTTTCTCTAAATCAATTTCATTGCCTCTATTCCTTGTTTAGGAGTATGGTGTCTTGTGATGGTGATCTTATGTATTTTCTGCATTGGCTCATTAGCAGCCTCCATTTTCTTGGGCATCAAATGTAAGTATAAAAAGATATCTTCAAAATAATCTATAGATAGATAAGTTACATACTACATGTAGCATTACATAGAAGTATGCATATCATTTTAACTGGAACTTCATAACTTATAAATTGATAAATAAATCAATTAGAAACACCTAAATGCACCAGCTCCTAACACCCTGTATCATGCATCGAACCTGGACTGGTGATTCATTTCACATATGATAGTATTCATGTTTCAATGCTGTTCTCCCAAATCATCCCACACTTGCCCTCTCCCACAGAGTCCAAAAGACTGTTCTATACATCTGTGTCTCTTTTGCTGTCTCGCGTACAGGGTTATTGTTACCATCTTTCTAAATTCCATATATATGCATTAGTATACTCTATTGGTGTTTTTCTTTCTGGCTTACTTCACTCTGTATAATAGGCTCCAGTTTCATCCACCTCATTAGAACTGATTCAAATGTATTCTTTTTAATGGCTGAGTAATATTCCATTGTGTATATATACCACAGCTTTCTTATCCATTCATCTGCTGATGGGCATCTAGGTTGCTTCCAGGTCCTGGCTATTATAAACAATGCTGTGATGAACATTGGGGTGCACGTGTCTCTTTCAAGAGGGATGAGATGGGGAGGGAGGTGAGAGGGGGCTCAGCATGGGGAACACATGTACACCCATGACAGATTCAAGTCAATGTATGGCAAAACCAATACAATGTTGTAAAGTAATTAGCCTCCAATTAAAATAAATAAATTAAAAAAAGAAACACCTAAATGAATATAAATGATATAAAATAATGACTTCCTTATTTAAGTTATGGAACATTCATTAGCTATAACTCTCTAACGCACTCAGATGCCACTGATAACTTTTAATGTTCAATGGCAAGCTGTTTAACTCAAATCTAATACCATAGGTCTCTTTGGGAAAAATGATGCAAATAATTGCTTATATTATGATCCCATTTATGAATTATGTTAATATGCCAAAGCATGCAATTTGGCGGTTTTCAGTACTATGCTCTTCCTTTTCTAATGTACATTTATTCTAAATTATACAGATTATTTTATTATGAACTTTTCAGTTTATATTAGACAAGGTACAATTTAGTATGTTTAAGACAAATGTGAGAACTTTACTTGGGCCAATATTTTGCCACATTTCTTTTTTTCTCTCAGTTCAAAGTGAAGACATGCTTTTATATATAGCAAATGAATTTTTTATAAAATGTAACCATTACAGAACCATGGGTTCCAGAAAAAAGACCAAGAATCTTTATTGTCACTTATGCTAGCACAAAGAATATACTTGGAAAGACAGTGATGAAGAGTAATTGTCTAGATGATTCTTATGTCTTATATGCCTTGTCAAATCATTTCTCCATCTAGGCAGAATTAGCTGGTGATTAATTAACTGCTGTAGCAAATGAATAGAACCCAGGAGGGAATCATGGAAACTTCTGATTTGTAGCCAAATCAAAAAGAAATCATGTTAACCTGGGGATCTACTACTTGCATTGGCATTTGAGGTGGGGAGCAGTCTTTGGGACTGAGCTCTTAACCTCTGGAAACTGACGCTATTTCAAGGAAGATAGTGTCAGAATTAAATTAAATTATAGGACACCCAACTGGTGTTGTGGAGCAGGGCAAGGGGGTGGGGTGGAATGGGAACAATAAATTTGGTGAACAGAAGTGTCAGAAGTGTGAGTGTGGTAATAGTGTAAAAGTCAAGGAGATTCAAACATATGCAATTTGCATCAGGATACATGGAAGGTAATTTGGAAATATCTAATGCAATGTAAATGCACAAAACTTTGACCTATTAACTTATCTTAAAAATACACTTACACAAATGAAAACAATCTTTTTTTTTTGTTTTTTTACATGGTTTTTACATGGTTTTTCGGTTTTCATTTGATCACTTAAAATGTATTTTTGACATAATACTATGTTAGTACATAAAGAGCTTTCTCATTTCTCATATGTTTTTCTGTTTCTGACTATGTATAACTAAGGTTCCTCATTACAGTATTTCTTTCTACAATAACAAAAGATTACAAAAAGACAATCTAGCACTATTAAAATAAATCATGATATATCCATGTAATAGAATCCAATATAAAAAAGAATGAGAAAGCTCTTTATGTACTAACATAGATTAGAAAAAATTACAATTTGTATGTAAATACAAAAGACCCTAAGTAGCCAAAGCAATCTTGAGAAAGAAAAATGGAGCTGGAGGAATCAGACTCCCTGACTTCAGACTATACTACAAAGCTGCAGTCATCAATAGAGTATGGTACTGGCACAAAAACAGAAATATAGATCAATGGATAGAAAGCCCAGAGATAAACCCATGAGCCTATGGTCACCTAATCTATGATAAAGGAGGCAAAAATATACACTAGAGAAAAGACAGCCTTTTCAATAAGTGGCACTGGGAAAACCAGACAGCTAAGTGTAAAAGAATGAAATAAGAGCATTCTCTAACACCATACACAAAAATAAACTCAAAATGGATTAACGACCTAAATGTATGGCTGGACAATGTAAAACTTAGAGGAAGACATTGGCAAGAACAGTCTTTGACATAGATCATAAGATCTTTTTTGACCCACCTTCTAAAGTAATGAAAATAAAAAAAAAAATAAACAGAAGAGACTTAAAACCTTTTGCACAGCAAAGAAAGACATGTATGAGACTAAAAGACAACCCTAAGAATGGGAGAAAATATTTTCAAATCAAGCAACCAATAAGGGGATTGATCTTCAAAATATACAAATAGCTCATGTAGCTCAATATCAAAAAGTGAACAACACAATAAAAAATGGGCAGAACACCTAAATAAACATCCTTTGTAGCTTTTAATCATAAACATAATGAGTAATATGTAGTTCTCTTCAGTCTGCATTGAAGGTTTATTTTGTTACGTGTCAGTATTTTATCAGGAATGGTTGTTATTGTTTGAAGTGTTTCAGATGTCCACTACTATAATGAAGCAGCAAGAAAAACTCATCCAACAGGAGAGAGCACTGCTCAACTTCACACAGTGGAAGAGAAGCCCCAACCTACAGATGACATATTGCCAAACCTTAATGCAGAATTCTTTCAGTTCAGGTAATTGATATAAAATCAATTTTCACTGTGCAGATACCAATGTATACACCAGTTCCTCAAAATAACAACAGCAAAACAAAAAACAAAAAAACCCACACAACACATATTTCTCTATAAATTATAGTCAGGATTTCATAAAAAGTAGGAGAGAGATACTTTTGGTCTGCTCTTCAGTTCAATGTCATTTATACATACATCAATGCTAAGTCACTTTAGTGGTGTCCAGTTCTTTGTGACTGCATGGACTGTAGCCCACCAGACTCTTCTGTCCATGGGATTCTCCAAGCAAGAATACTGGAGTGGGTTGCCATTCGCTCCTCCAGGGGAATCTTCCTGACTCAGGGATCGAACTCACTTCTTCTGCATCTGTTGCATTGTAGGCTGATTCTTTACCACTAACACCACCTGGGAAGCTCACATTACATTAATAGTATGTGGAAAATACTGAGGTTCCACAAAATACAATAAAAGGAAAATATACAGTCAAATGTCAAAACGTAATGTGTGAGATGAGTAGGTAAGATTAAACAAAAAAAGCAGCATTTTATGTTTCATCCAATCATTCAAATTTGTGAGAATCTCCAGTATTCTTGCCTGGAGAATTCTATGGACAGAGGAGCCTGGTGAGCTGCAGTCCATGGTTTCTCAAAGAGTCTGGTACAACTGAACACACAATCTTACACCTACACATAAAATTTAGAAAATTAACTTTTCTGTAGTGGCTATCATTTTAGTAATTGTCAGTAAGCCAGGTAGTTCCTTCTAATTGAGATTTAATCAAGCAAATGTCTTAAAAAATGCAGCGTTTTAGGGACTGCTGAAAGCATGGATTAGGCTCGCCTCTGAATCATCAACCTTACTTATCAGTGTTGTTGTTGTCTAGTCGCTCAGTCACGTGATTGCTTAAATCAGCGACAAAATCCATTTTGGAGATTAATTCAAATCCAGGATGTTCTCAGCCTTTCAACTGCCATTGTCAGCACTGCTTATGCTATAACTTTAATAATATTCAGGATACTGATTAGAGTCGTTCTCAAAGGATATTGAAGAAGAGCCCTAAATAATTTGACATCTGGGCCATGAAAACTGACAATGAACTATTTGTGACCCTAAGTAGAAGGTTTTTCCCTGGAGACTACAGTTCTGAAAGTATCAGAGTCTTTCCTTCTATAAAATTGTGCTAGAAACACTTGGTCAAAGTCTTGCTCTTTGGTTCCCCTTTTACACATCTGAGCATCCTTCTTTCATGAATACATTTTTTCTTAAGATAAGTTCTGTAAAACTGGTAAAACTTTAAGACTTACTTCTTAATTATATCAAAGTCCTAAATTAAACATATTGGTCACTTGTTCAATTTTCCTCACCTACATATTTTAAAATCACTCCTCAAGGTGCACTGTTTGTTCTCTCCATTATATGAGAAACATTTTCATGCTTGACTCTCAGAATTTAAACATCAACTTGAGGCTTACTACTCTACTCACCTAACGGCTCAGTACATTCTCAACTAAATTGAGCCAGTATTAATGGACACAAAACAATAAGCAAACAAGTGAAGATTATAAATGATGCAAGGTTAAAAGGAGGAAAGATATCTAAAAATAAAATAATCAGATCAATTATTATAGAAGAGAAACAATCTGGGCAAAATATTCCCAAATTAATTTTATCTTAAACTCTTAGAGATCTATTGCATTTGGAAGTAATTATACAAATCTTAAAGTATTCAGCTTCAAAGGAGTTTAAATTGCTGAGAACTGCATCATGTGAGCCATTGGGTTAAAGCAGGGGTCCCCAACCTATGGGATCTAATGTCTGATGATCTGAGAAGGAGTTTTATTATTATTTATTATTTATTATGTAATTATAATAATAAGGTTTAACATTCAAAGTAGGAATTGGCATGGCTTGTTTTCCTTTTAATTGGAGAAGCAAAATACAGGATGGTTATTCAGAAATCAGGGAGAATATGTTAGTTCTATGTTATTTGTTAATTAAAAAGGGGAGGGAGCAAGAGAAATTCCATTTTGTAACATGCTAATCCACTCCCAGATATGCACACATTATGATTGTATATATGTTTAATTTTTTTTAATTTAAAATTTCAATACTTTAGGGAGGTATACTAAACTATAACAATTATATAATTATCAAGAAAAGTAGAAGTACAAAAAGTGAGGTGACATCATGAAATGGAGAGATCTGTGAAGATAAACATTTGTTAAATGAACTGTTTAATTGACATTAAACCTAATTTACTAATATTTTAATGAGTAAGATGTTTCCTTGAAATTGTTATACCCAGATATTATGTGTGAAGTAGAAAGCACAGTTATACATTTCTGAATTTATTAAAAATGTACATCTGCTATATTCAGTAATTAGTCAAAGCTCATTTTTATAAGAATAATAGAGCAATTTGTTAAGGATATATAATAAACCAAAGCAACTTGGACTAGCTAATGACAGTTATGGGTTTGCGCTATTTTTCTGTGCAAATTAAGTGACAAAAGTTAGAAGCATTTATTCCTACAAAATATGCCTGCTGTTAAGTTACTTCTGGAGTCTTCTAAACTATTTCTCACACTGACGTATCTTGGAAAAGACATATGTATACTATCTGCCAAATTCTGAATCCATTAAAATTATCTTGATACCAGATGCCTATTTTTTTCATAATTTTTAACACCACCTTGATCATTTAGCAATAAGGGGGAAAGTGTGCTTTCTTTAAAGTCTCTCTTTCTAGCCTTCAAATTCCAGTTACATTTGTAGAGGCAAAATATCACACTTCTATTTCATGGTTGTTTATTAGCTTTTTGTTTATTTTGGAGTACCACTCCAACCTTGGTTCATTGTTCAAGTCTTGTTCCTTATAGAACTTTATCACGGGCAGCCTGAAGAAGATCAAAAGAAACTATGATTACTGGGTAGGACTGTCACAGAACGGGCCCGACCAACCTTGGCTTTGGCAGGATGGCTCCTCTCCTTCCGCTGAACTGTAAGTCTCTAAGGGAAATGTTCCAAGAATTAGACACAGGCGGGAAATTAGCCATTCATTTATCTTATGCCTTACATTTCCTCCAGGAGACATAATGAACATGATAATTTCATAGGCTTCTGATTGGAAGCCAAGCCAAGATAAAGAGTAGCTATGTGGCTTCTAAATCGTTCTCCTTCTCAGCCCCATGCGAGCACATTCACATTAAAATCTGAAAGCCTGAAAGAATGATATGTGATTATCAAGTACATATCCTTTGTATCATTGAATGGAGAGAGTGCTAATTAAGCAATTCCCATAGTAAGATTTCAGAAAGAACTGGGGAGACTGGTCAGCAGTGCCTTCATATTTTGAAAATTAAGAGTCAGAAAAGAGATTTGAAATTAGAGCCTATCTTTGTGTATTCAAGCATTTTTAAAAATATGCTGCTCATTGAAATAATATTTGCATATATTATTTTGAGAAAATAGCTCTGTTATTGAAGAAGGAGGGAAAAATTACCACAAGAGGGTGACAGATTAAAACAAAAAGCTGTGCATCTCTCATTTTATTGCCCAAAGAACATCTCTGTGAGCCCACACCTAACCTCAGATACACTGACTTGCCACTCCAGGTTGCCAAGACAGAGGTCCCAGTCAACTAATCAGGTCTGTGGATACCTCAAAGACAACGACCTTTCTTCTGCAAACTGCAGCATTTGGAAATATTTCATCTGTGAGAAGTACGCACTAAGATCTTACACCTGAAAGAAATTTTGCTTGAAGTGATCACTCCATTATGCTCATATTTGCAACAGATCCTTCAAAAACCTGTAATAATGAGCCTAAGAGCCAGCGCAGAACTAAACCAGTGCAAGGGCTGTAAAACCAGCTACCTGGAACACAAAACCTATCTTGCCTTTACACTTGGTAATATTCCTCAATGCTTTCCAGATGTTTCTTTGACACTGTTCAAATTAATTACCAAGGATAAAATTGGTTTAGAGCAACAGAGGACAAAACTGTAAAGAGTGGAGAACAAGCTGAAGAAAAATCATTTCCATTTGTCTTTTTTTTTCTTTCTCTCTCTATTTTTTTTTTTAATTTAGAGTGACTGTAAACTCTACAAAATCAATAAATCACTGGTGAGATGATGCAATTTTAGCTAACTGATACCTTTTTTAATAAATGAATAAATGTGATCTCACTGTTTGCAAAATCTTTCAACTCATTTGCTGGGCTTGCCAGGCATTATGTTATCAGACTGGTAGGATGGAAAGACAGTGACATGGATTTTCAAATTGGAAGGAAGATAGGCTGCTATCTGCTGCCTGTAAGACAAAAGCATCTTTAGGACTGCAGAATTTTACTGGAGAGAACAGCCAGAGCTACATGTATGTGGAAGGAACAGTCAGGCTGGCACAGCAGCGTGTCTCCAGTAAAGAAGAGCTGTGACCCATGTGTAAAATAGACAGCTAGTGGTGGGAAGTTGCTATATAAACAGGGAGCTCAACCCGGCGCTCGGTGAAAACCTAGAGAGGTGGGATAGGATGAGGCGGGTGGGAGGAAAGTTCAGGTTCACGTATGCTTATGGCTGATTCACCTTGTTGTATGGCAGAAATCAACACAACACTGTAAAACAATTATCCTTCAATTAAAAATAAGTTTTTAAAAAAACTACAAAAATAAAAGAGAACTGTGAGCTTCCTTTCTACCTCTTACTGACCATCCCCACTGCTCACAGATCAAATGACTCATGATCTGTATGACAGACTCCAGGTTCATCCACACTACTACAAATGACTCAATTTCATTCCTTTCTATGGCTGAATAAGATTCCTTTGTATGTACACACCACATCTTTATCCATTCATCTGTGATGGACATCTAGTTTGCTTCCTTGTCCTGGCTAAAATAGTTGCTGCAGTGAACTGTTATACAGAGTGAAGTAAGTCAGAAAGACAAAATCAAATAACAGATATTAATGCATATATATGGAATCTAGAAAACTGGTACTGCTGAAGCTATTTGCAGGGTAGGAAGGAATAGAGACACAGGTGTAGGAAACAAACTTGTGGACACAGGGTTGAAAAGGAGAGGGTGGGGGGAACTGAGAGAGTAGCGTTGATATATCTACACTACCATGTGCCAATTGGTGTCTAGTGGGAAGCTACTGTGTAACACAAGGAGCCCTGCTTGGGGCTCTGTAATGACCTAGTTGGGTGGAATGGGGGGTGGGGTGGGAGGGAGGCTCAAGGGGGCGAGGCTATATGTATACATGTGGCTGAGTCACCTCACTGTACAGAAGAAACTAACACAACATTCTAAAGCTATTACACTCCAATTTTAAGAGAAAGAAAAAAAAAAAGACTCATGATCTGGATCCCTGAGACTAACACTCCAGCACTTTTAACTACATCTCTCAGTGCCTCAATTTCCTCCTTGAAACTAATCATAGAATTTGTTTCAAAATATTGAGGATGAGATTATCCATGTAGGTAAATTTGCTGAGAATAGCATCTTACATGGAATTTAACATTCTACTTGTGCTTGCTGTTGTTGTCTGGGTAAATCCCCAGTCATCTCTAGACATCAACCTCTTTTGTGTACTCCAGATAAAAACAACCCCTTTACTGCTTATGTTATAAGGATATCAAGAAGACAAAGTTGACAGTTAAATGTCGCCAAGTTTCTGGAGAGGATACTTGTCTTAAACCTGATGAATTTATAGACAATCTCTGTCCTAGGTCTGCAGGCTCCCTGAAGCATGGACTAGCTTGTTCCCTAGAGACAATGGATGTGAAAGTGCCTTGGGACTTATAGGAAGGAAATTTTCACTAATTATTATTATATTACTTTTATACCACTTATCTACCATCCCTAGAACAACACCTTACCATAAAGCAGACTCTCATCAAATACATGCTAAATTAAAAATACTTTTACTTAATCTCTCATTTCTGACAAAAAGGAGCTGAGATATGTAAGATTCTTATCATTCTCTCCTTATAACAAAGACCCCACTTAGAGTAAAATGAAATCTAATTTACTGCGGCAGTAGAAATCATTTGCCTCCTATACAATGTCAGGAACTTCTGTTCTTAGTTCATCAGGCACTCTGTCTATCAGATTTAATCTTCTGAATCTATTTCTCACTTCCACTGTATGCAAAAAGGCAAAATGGTTGTCTGAGGAGGCCTTGCAAATAGCTGTGAAAAGAAAAGAAGAGAAAGGCAAAGGAGAAAAGGGAAGATATACCCATTTGAATGCAGAGTTCCAAAGAATAGCAAGGAGAGATAAGAAAGCCTTCCTCAGTGATCAGTGCAAAGAAATAGAGGAAAACAATAGAATGGGAAAGACTAGAGATCTCTTCAAGAAAATAAGAGATAACAAGGGAACATTTCATGCAAAGATGAGCACAATAAAGGTAAACCTAACAGAACAGAAGATTTTAAGAAGAGGTGGCAAGAATACACAGAAGAACTGTACAAAAAAGATCTTCATGACCCAGATAACCACAATGATATGATTACTCACCTAGAGCCAGACATCCTGGAATAAGAAGTCAAGTGGGCCTTAGGAAGGCCCTATGAACAAAACTTGTGGAGGTGATGGAATTCCAGTTGAGCTATTTCAAATCCTAAAAGATGATGCTGTGAAAGTGCTTCACTCAACATGCCAGCAAATTTGGAAAACTCAGTAGTGGCCACAGAACTGGAAAACATCAGTTTTAATTCCAATCTCAAAGAAAGGCAATGCCAGAGAATGCTCAAACTACTGCACAATTGCACTCATCACACTTAGCAGCAGCAGCACACGCTAGTAAAGTAATGCTCAAAATTCTCCAAGTCAGGCTTCAACAGTACATGAATCGTGAACTTCCAGATGACTAAGCTGGTTTTAGAAAAGGCAGAGGAATCAGAGATCAAATTGCCAACATCTGCTGGATCATCGAAAAAGCAAGAGAGTTCCAGAAAAAAACATTTATTTCTGCTTTATTGACTATGCGAAAGCCATTGACTGTGTGGATCACAACAAACTGTGGAAAATTCTTAAAGATATGGGAATACCAGACCACTTGACCTGCCTCTTGAGAAACCTGTATGCAGGTCAGGAAGCAACAGTTAGAACTAGACATGGAACAACAGACTGGTTCCAAATAGGTAAAGGAGTACGTCAAGGCTGTATATTGTCACCCTGCTTACTTAACTTATATGCATAGTACATCATGAGAAATGCTGGGCTGGAGGAAGCACAAGCTGGAACCAAGTTTGCCCGGGGAAATATCAATAACCTCAGACATGCAGATAACATCACCCTTATGGCAGAGAGCAAAGAAGAACTAAAGAGCCTCTTGATGAAAGTGAAAGAGGAGAGTGAAAAATTTGACTTAAAACTCAGCATTCAGAAAACTAAGATCATGGCATCTGGTCCCATCACCTCGTGGGAAATAGATGGGGAAACAGTGGAAACGGTGAAAGACTATTTTCTTGGGCTCCAAAATCACTGCAGATGGTGACTGCAGCCATGAAATTAAAAGACACTTGCTTCTTGGAAGAAAAGTTGTGAACAACCTAGACAGCATATTAAAAAGCAGAGACATTACTTTGTCAACAAAGGTCCATCTAGTCAAAGCTATTGTTTTTCCAGTAGTCATGTACGAATGTGAGAGTTGCATTATAAAGAAAGCTGAGTGCCGAAGAACTGATGCTTTTGAACTGTGGTGATGGAGAAGACTCTTGAGAGTCCCTTGGACTGCAAGGAGATCCATCCAGTCCATCCTAAAGGAAATCAGTCCTGAATATTCATTGGAAGGACTGATGCTGAAGCTGAAACTCCAATACTTTGGCCACCTCATGGGAAGAACTGACTCATTTGAAAAGACCCTGATGCTGGGAAAGATTGAAGGTGGGAGGAGAAGGCGATGACAGGGGATGAAATGGTTGAACGGCATCACCAACTCAATGGACATAAGTTTGAGAAAACTCCGGGTGTTGGTGATGGACAGGGAGGCCTGGCATGCGGTGGTTCATGGGGTCACAAAGAGTTGGACATGACTGAGAGACTGAACTGAACTGAGAAATCATTTAAATGAACCTGGAAGTCTCTTGTGAAAGATGACCTCAGAAGGAGAAGCTCCTTTAAGAGTGAAATGAGTGTGTCTTTGCATTTGTTTCTTTATTTACCCTTGACTTGGAGTTTAAATGGGAATTTCAATAAAAGGGATTTTTCTCTCGTTTTCTGCTGAACCCATAAAAGGAGAATAGCAAAGAAAACATAAGCTGTCTCTTCTGGTTTGCACAGCTGGCAGCTGGCAGTTCAATATAATAACCTGGAATAAAGGAGAAACAATGGCAAATTTTAGTAGGAAAGACTGTTTGTCTTCAAGACTCTTCAAAGCATTGTCATGGAGTTGTGTTTAGAGAAAGGATAGGAAGCATTTAATAACTCTTTTGAGAACAAGTACAATGAAGCCAGAGGCAAACATCCTTCGGCTGACATCATCCGTCAGCATGTGATGCAGTATTTACAGGTCTGAGTTTTATCTCCAGAGCAGCTGGTATAAACCTCTACAGATTTCCTCAGTGGCAATATTGCTTTCCACACAGATAGCACGGGAGGAAGATTTTTCCTTGCAGTTTTCTTTTGGCCCAGAACAAGGCTTTTTCAACACAATGGTAAGATATTGGACCTTGGCACTGGGATAATCAAGTTTATACCCTCAGTTCAGTTCAGTCGCTCAGCTGTGTCCGACTCTTTGAGATCCATGGAAGCACTCCAGGCTTCCCTGTCCATCACCAACTCCCGGAGCCTACTCAAAATCATGTCCATTGCGTCGGGGATGCCCAGGAAATAATGAACTGGGTATCTGATCCATCACATTGAGTTCCAGATTAGTTCTTTTTAAATTTATTTTTAATTAGAGGATTACTTTACAGTGTTAAGTTTCTGCTGGACAGCAACATGAATCAGCTATAAGTATACATATATCCCCTCCGTCTTTAGTCTCGCTCACACAACCCACATCCCACTCTGCTGGCTCATCCCAGAGCACTGAGCTGAGCTCTCTGAATTATATAGCAGCTTCCCACTAGCTGTCTATTGTACACATGGTGGAGTAGATATGTCAACGCTGCCCTCTTAATTCATCTCCCCCTCTTCTTCCCCGGCTACGTCCAGAAGTCCGTCCTCTACATGTGCTTCGCTATGCCTACCCTGCAAATAGGTTAATCAGTACCATTTTTCAGATTAGTTTTTAAAAAGTAAAAGGATAGGAAAAATAAAACCCTATCCTGCAAATGTAATGAGGCTTTTTTAACATGCTTTATTCAAAGGCCATTAAATGTATGAAAAGAAAAACTTTTTAGTAACCTTGAAAAGAATAACAATACATTAGATTCCAAAAGTCTGTTCATACAATGAAACATGTACCAGAAGTTATGTACACCTTAAATCAGATTATGCTGCTTTTTGTATTCTTCGAAAACTATAAGAATTCCATTAGAAAGTAACTGACTTCCAAATATTGAGGCCAACCCTGAGACAGCCTTCTAGACCTTCCTACATATTTCACAATCAGCTACTATCTCTAAAGCAAAAGTTCCCAGCACACTTCTCACATTTCCTGCTGCTACAGGGCTCCTGACCTGTTTCCTGTTGATAAGTTTTTAAGAGCCGTTCAATATCCTCAGGAAAAGAAATAGCTCATTGTGTACCCTGGGGAACTCAGATCTACCAGGAAAGGTCATGTTCCTCATTTGACTTTTCCCTGCAATTTCTTCAGAATTACCTAAATGCACAAGAATCTAGAAAATAAGTCTTCTCATGTTGGAAAATCCATTCACAGGGTGCTACCCTCTCTGATTTTTGACAGAAAATTGTTCTCAGAAAGTTGTATTTTCAAAGTCATGTTATGATTATTTCCTATTTTTAAAATTAAAAAAAGAGAGAGAGAAGTTTGTGGAAAGAATAATGTGTCATATTTCTTCCTGTTCTTTTAAAATATTTTACTCACATTGTGATCAGTACTGTGGATTTTGTTAGGCTGAGAAGGAATCGAGGAAAGGGTTGGAGAAGAATCGGCTCAAGAATTAGTAGAATTAGTTTCACATGAAATTCTCCAGGCCAGACTACTGGAGTGGGTAATCATTCCCTTCTCCAGGGGGATCTTCCCAACCCAGGGATCCAACCCAGGTCTCCTGCATTGCAGGCAGATTCTTTACCAGCTGAACCACAGGGAAGCCCTTTAATCTATTAATAAATGTTAAATGAAAGCTATTCAGTGAATTAAAGTCATTGTTTTAGCAACACATACAATTGTTGACTTCCCTGGTGGCTCAGATGGTACAGAATCTGCCTGCAAAGCAGGAGACCTGGGTTGGATCCCTGGGTTGAGAAGCTCCCCTGGAAAAGGGAATGGCAACCCACTCCAGTATTCTTATCTGGAGAATTCAATGGACAGAGAAGCCTGCTAGGCTAAAGTCCATGGGGTCGCAACAAGTCAAACATGACTGAGCTGAGTAAGTAACACACTTTCAGTAAAGATTTAACATTTTCTATCTCATATAATCAGTGAAGTTTTAACAGTATTTTCTATCTTATATAATACGCATTTTATTAAACAAATCTGTTTGTTTTGCACATTTAATGCTAGAAGTTTGGAAAATGCATAGGAATAAAGTGTGGTTTCTTTTTTTCCAAAAATAAATAAATAAATGCTATTATTTTTCCTTCTTCCTCATCTAAAATGACACTTCCCCTTAGGTTGCAGATTTGGAGAGAAAACACTGTTCATTACCCACTAACCAGGCAGCTAGGCCCGCTAAAGCAATGACATTTAGAGACATTTGTCATCCACGCTGAACCAGTCTGTAGTTGTGTAAGATGCCAGGGGTCAAAACTGAACATGTGCTAATTTTACTCAGTTCACAAAATCACCTGACTTTCTCATGAGGCAAGGTTTGAATAATACTTAATTGCTTAACTAAAAGCCTATTCCCTGCCTCTTGTTATATGCTTATTATATTAACCATGTTCATTAAACATGTGTACTTGTCATAGAAAATATTTTGTAATATCCACAGGTCCCCAGTGGAGGGATCTCTGCAATTTGTTCATGAAAGAAAGTTGGTTTTTGCTTGCTTTCATTCACCCATTTTTAAAAATTAAATCCCTTCTCTGCTTTGCAACATATTTTTAATATCCCTTACATTATATATTACAATGTAGATTATGAAACTAATTTCACATGTACCTCATTTCATCTATCAGTAACACCCTGAGAAAACTGTAAATATGCCCACTTTATGCCTAATGAAATAAGCTTTGTGAAGTAAAGGGATTTGTCTGATAATAAATTACAATAAGGGGTTTTTAACTCTCATTTTATGGCCACAGATGTAGTTCTTTCTGCACGACACAATAAATTAATGCAAAATTTGTTCAACAGTGAAGAAATTTCCTAGCTAGCCAATGGAAAACTGAAGGGAAAATTCGTAAGAAAGAAATCTACAATCAATGATTGATAAGTGGCACAGTATTAGGGGAATAAACACAACCATCTTCTCTTTATTGTGTATTTGTTAATTTTATGTCATTTCACCATGAGATGGATGTTTATGAAAAATAAAAGTGAAGCATCTCAGCTTCCACTGTTGAAAAACAAAGAATGATAACAGATTATCCCTTCTAGTGTTAAACCCCTAAAATTGACTTCTCTCTAAGCCAATGAAGTCAGGGTGTCGTGCTGGTGTTATTTGGAATTTCTGCTACATGTGTGCATGTTGTTATTCTGAGCAGGGGACACCTGCACAAGAAGCCAGCTGTGTGTACCGATGTCACAGTGTCCCTTTCATTTGCCACGATCTGATTAAATAACTTACCCTATCACAATTCAGTTGACTCATCCTTAGCCGTATGCTGAAGACATACACATAACTAAAAAGATTTAAAATTCAGAATGTTAAAACTATCCTCCTGAAGACAACATGCCTCTCCCAGACTTCTTAATTTCCTCAAATAATGAAATAATCAGTACTATTGCAAAAGCAACTACAAACTCTTAATAAGACACATATAACCACAACATTGACTGCTATCATATTTTGTGGAAGAGCACCCTGAAGTTGAGTTTTTCCCTAAATCATAAGTCCATTCTAAAATCACCAACACTTTCCATTATTTATATTCATTATTATTAAATCTTCAGTACCTGGGAGAGTACACGACTTAGCGACTAAACCACAGCAACACCTGGAAGGCATTCAGTTCAGTTCAGTTCAGTTCAGTTCAGTCACTCAGTCATGTCTGATTTTCTTTGCGACCCCATGAATTGCAGCACACCAGGCCTCCCTGTCCATCACCAACTCCCGGAGTTTACTCAAACCCATGTCCATCGAGTTGGTGATGCCATCCAACCATATCATCCTCTGTCGTCCCCTCCTCCTCCTGCCCCCAATCCCTCCCAGCATCAGGGCTTTCTCCAGTGAGTCAACGCTTCGCATGAGGTGGCTAAAGTACTGGAGTTTCAGCTTCAGCATCAGTCCTTCCAATGAACACCCAGGACCGATTTCCTTTAGGATGGACTGGTTGGATCTTCTTGCAGTCCAAGGGACTCTCAAGAGTCTTCTCCAACACCAAAAAAAGAAAAAAAAAGCATCAATTCTTCAGCGCTCAGCTTTCTTTATATAACAGGGACTAAATGGACAGAAATAGGAACTGGACCCACACTAGGCCAGGTGCATATACAGTCTAGAGTTGTGTTCTGCAGAGCAGAAGCTTCCAGCTCTCTGAAGGGGGCCTGCAGTTGCAGTTGTAGCTGGAGAACCATTCACCTCCACCTCTGGCTCAGAGGCTCATGGAGACTCTGCACCTTCACCATGGCTGCAGCTTTTTCACAGGCGCATCGTCTCAGCTCTCTGCAGTCCTTGGAAAAAGCCTTCCCATTGAGGATGGTCACACAGTCCCTGCTTCTCAGGTTGGTCAAATCTATCATAACCTCAAACCTCAAAAAAGAAAGAAAAAAGTTATTTTATCATAGTTTATTTCTAAAATAAGTAAAGTACATAGGGAGGGTCCTAAGCTAGATAAAGTTATAGAATAGACACCCAGAATGAGTTTACTGAAAAATGGGGTCACCAGCCTCTTTCCTCTCAGCCCTCAACTTCCACATATATTCCAGGGGCATCAGGTCACTCAAAACAACAACTATTTCTGACTAAAATTAAAATACATGTTGTCATCCAACGTATAATATGCCATCCGAAAAATATCTATCTTCTCTGTGACTCAGTTTATTTAACTGTAGAATAAAAAATAATCACATTGAATATGTACTCTCTCCTGGAAAAACAAATCTTATATAGGTATATAGGGGTTTCCCTGGCAGCTCAGATGGTAAGGAATCAGTATGCCATGCAGGAAACCCGGGTTTGATACCTGGGTTGGGAAGATTCCCTGAAGAAGGGAATGGCAGCCCACTCCAGTATTCTTGCCTGGAGAATTCCATGGACAGAGGAGCCTGCGGGGCCACAGTCCATGGGGTTGCGAAGAGTCATACACGACTGAGCAACTAACACTTTTCACTATAGTTATACAGAAAGATGTCTGCTCAAACATGGTTTTAAATTGTTATATATTTTTAAATTAATTTTTATTGGAGTAACTTTGCTTTACAACATTGTGTTAGTTTTTACTGCACAGCAAAGTGAATCAGCTACACATGTGTGCATGCTAAGTTGCTTCAGTCATGTCCGACTCTTTGCAGCTCCATGGACTGCAGCCTGCTGGGCTCTGCTGTCCACGGGGATTCTTCAGGCAAGAACACTGGAGTGGGTTGCCATGCCCTCCTCTAGGGGATCTTCCCAACCCAGGGATCGAACCCACATCTCTTACATCGCCTGCATTGGCAAGCATGTTCTTTACCCACTGAGCCACCTGGGAAACCCAAATCAGCTATATGCATATCTATATCCTTTCTTTTTGGATTTCCTTCCCATTTAAGTCACCACAGAGCATTGAGTAGAGTTCCCTGTGCTATACGGTAGGTTTTCATTAGTTATCTATTTTATACATTAGTATCAATAGTGTATATGCGTCAATCCTAATCTCCCAATTCATCCCAATTCACCCCTCCCGTTCCCCCTTGATATCCATATATTTGTTTTCTATGTCTGTTTCTCTATTTCTGCTTTGCAAATAAGATCATCTATACCATATTTTTAGATTGCACATATATGCATTAACATATGATATTTGTAATATATTTTGATGATATAGATATTACATTTACCAATCTCGGAGAATATACCATACTCATTCCTATCTAAATGCACATATAAGTAAAACTAATTTTTGATAATATAATTGTTTATATTGTAAATCCTCAGAGACTGTATTTTGAAAAACGTACTCCCCATTTCATTGCACAGAAAACCAAGAGATCTAAGGTTTTACTTTATCTCTAGGTATTGACAAGTTGTAGAGTTGTGTGACCTTACACAGGTCACCATTACAACCTGGGCTTCAGTTTATTCATCTGTAGCAGAGCTTCCTCTCTCTCCCTCTCTTTCTTGCTCTCTCTGTGTCAATGAATCCCACTGGGCCTCTCTCACTGATTTATGAGCCATTCGGAGAGTAAGTACTATATTCTGTATATATCTTTGATGTCCTCCTACACAGTATCTTGTCATTCAAGCAAAATCTATTAAATGCCTTTCCCACGAAATGTGCTAAAGGCTTACAGTTTGGAGGAGTAAGGGGTTCCGTCCATCCACAGCCAGGCCTTGCCGCTGCCATTTCGGGATAGCCCTGTCCAATAAGAGTAGAAAAACTCAGAGTAGCTGTGAGGCATGGCAAACTCCTGTGAAAGGCACACAAGAACACCTTTAGCTTTAGAGATGTTGTAATATACCCATGGAGATGCATATATATCGGCTGGCTTGCACTTTTAATACAAGAACAACACATGAGTCCTGCCTGCGTAACTAATAGGACATTTACAAAAAACAGTGTTCATCCTGAAGTCAGCTAATTTGCCCAAGTTACAGAATTATTTTGTCTTAGGAAGCATGGACTGAATACTGATGTGCTGAAACCAAGAATCACATCAGCCAAGATTTAGAAATGATCCACTATTTTCAAGTCACAGGATTAAATAGGATTGATATAAAAAAATGCGGGAGACAGATTTGGAGACATCTGGGAAATGGAAGAATCTGGAAGGAAAAGTGCAGGAATGTGAAGTAATCTTCACAAATATACGTGACAGGGACTGACCAGGAAGGAAAAAAGAATAATGCAAAAAAATAGGTAAAAGAGGAATTTATAAGGATGATTTATGTCTCAGATAAAGAAGAAAAATGTTTCATATATTTGTATATATATTTTTGTGTATTTACATATGTAGAATTCCTTTTCTACTGTCCATATTGAAAAATGTTTGATTATTTCCAAGCATTCTCATTCTTTAACATGGAATGTATCTAAATCTATTATCTATTATAATTATATATTTTTATGTCTTTTTTTTCAACAATACTATGAATTCCTTAAGGACATACACTTAATTTTATTTATTTTCACATTCTTAACCCCTCAGATAATTAATGACACATAATGGTTCAATAAAAGATTATCAGAAGTATAAATGAAGCTATTGCTAAGCAACAGTCATAGAACAGGCATATCAAAGGAACGGTAGCTGAAAATATTATCACCAAATAAATCGTGACCCCTTTATGTTAAAATTTCTATAGATAAATCATATGAAAGTGATTTAAATATATATAAATATACAAAGTACATGAGAGAAAATTACTATATAACTTTCATAATAATATTTCCAACCACTGAATATCATGTTCTTCAGTGGTATATCTGAATCCTCTTTATATGCTGGAGGTGGAAGAAACAAAGAGAATAAGAAAAATTAACAGAGTTTATGCCAGGTGACACTGGCTTGGCCAAATAAAGTGTCTCATTTTCTGCCTAAACTAAGCCATCAAGAAAGGATGAAAAAGATTATTTTAGTAGATGAGAGAAACTGCAGAGTTTCATTCATCACAGATTTCAGGAAGTGGAAAGGAATTAAGATGCAACTAGAAAGACATTCTTCCCCAATGGCTCAGCAGGTAAAGAATCTGCCTGCAATGCAGGAGGATATCCAGGTTCAATCCCTGGGTCGGGAAGATCCCCTGGAGAAGGATATGGCAACCCACTCCAGTCTTCTTGCCTAGAAAATCCCATGGACAGAGGAGCCTGGTGGGCTACAGTCCTTGGGAGTGCAAAGAGTTGTAAGTGACTGAGCATGATGCACAAAGACAAGTTTATAGAAAGATGTTAAGAGTTTGCAGACTTAGTTGAGTATTAATTTTAATTAAATAACTCTGTTGATAAACTACTCTGTGCCATGACCCCTGCTGAAACAATGATAAATAATGGTCATACTGCTTGAGGAATTTAATTCAAAGTCAATAACAAATGTAAGAGAAAAGGGAACAACCACAGCATTTTAATAGTGAATTTGAATTGTATGTACCTATCAATAAATGCCAATTTTATTTTCATGTTTTTTTTGACCACTCTATGTTAGGGTATAAACTCCCAGAAGGCAAGATATTTATTTGCAGATTATGGAAATGATTTAATTACATGGTTTTCAATCAAAAGTTTTGTCACTTTCACAGAAAGACAGGAAGTGCTATTTTCGTTCCTCTGGTATGGCACCAATATTGCTCCCTTCTTGCTGCTAAGTCACTTCCAGTCATGTCCGACTCTGCAACCCCATAGACATCAGCCCACCAGGCTCCACTGTCCCTGGGATTCTCCAGGGAAGAACACTGGAGTGGGTTGCCATTTCTTTCTCCAACGCGTGAAAGTGAAAAGTGAAAATGGAGTTGCTCAGTTGTGTCCGACTCTTAGCAACTCTATGGACCGCAGCCTACCAGCCTCCTCCATCCATGGAATTTTCTAGGCAAGAGTACTGGAGTGGGGTGCCATTGCCTCTTACATAAACCAAAAGAGGTTAAGAAATTGAGACATTCTTTATTTGAATCCTGACTGATGGTGAGTTTGAAGGACTTTCTTTCATGTTTCTAAGGGGTGGATATTTGTGGAGATCGTTCCACAAATGATGACCACAGAGTATCACTCAAAGCAATAAAAATAAGATTAAGCCTTGATTACAATAAATGAGAGAATCTGTGGACGTTAATTGCTTAGAATCTTTTTATTAAATTAATTTTTATTGGACTATAGTTGATTTATAATATTGCGTTAGTTTCAGGCGTACAGCAAAGTGAATCAGTTATACATATATCCACTTTTTTCTTTTTTTAGATTCTTTTCCCATATAGGTCATTACAGAGTACTGAATAGAGTTTCCTGTGCTATAGAGGGATTTTTATATATAACAATGTGTATATGTTATTTATTTTATATATAACAGTATGTATATGTCAATCCCAATACCTCTTTCTGAGAATACTTCAAACACTCACCAAGCCTCAGGACCTTACCAGCACTTCCTGTGTGTTTATCTTCAGCATAGTCGAGTTCTCAGCAATGCAGAAATATTCACAGCCCTGCCAACTCTTACTTTCTTTATAGAATTGGTAGCATTTGTCCCCATGCCATTTCCATTTTTCTGGGCAAGGGCTACATCTGTGTTCTTAAAAAGAAACCAAATTGAGTGAGTTATTTCCTACCCTGTCTTCCTTCTCTTAAAATCACATAATATTTGATGACCCAAGAAACAATTGATTCTATCTCTCTCTTAGATATTTAATTGCCCAGGCAATGATAATTACAAATGTTTACTGAATACCCACTGTACACCAGGAATTATAGTTGGGTTTACAGCAGGAACAAAAACAATATAGTGGGAGTTAGAACAGACATGATCTGCTTTCATGGGCAATGGATTCTAGTTATAAATGGTTAGAACTTCAAATTTCTTGCCCTGCATAATTCAGCATAAAGAAAAGTATATTCAAATTCATAAAGAACCTTTTCATCTGTTCAGAAACTCAATATGCATTGGATTTGAGAAACCATTGAAGTTTCTATAATTTTCTTCCTCAATATCCTCTTATACAGTAGTACAAGGATTTGTTAATGAAATATATAGCAATTGGATATGGATTATTTTCTCACTCAAATACAAGTAAATAAAACT